>NC_059141.1:42128048-52128048 GCF_020740605.2 Lemur catta | reverse complement strand
ATCTGTTCAGAAAATCTGCAAGTTATGGACACCCCCTTCCCAATCCTGGCCAACCCGATCTCCATTTTTGTTCTTGACAATCTTAATGATACCAGGATATTTCAAGATAATTTTTCATTGTTTTCAATACGCTGGCTCCCAAAAAGAAGCTCATTGCTTGTTTTCTGTGGATCTAAATACCTTTCTCCTTATCATCGCACGGTGGAATGTTTTTTTCTTTTTTCTTTTTCTGCAAAGGGGAAAAAAGGGAAGTGTAATTTTCAACTCTCAGCATAACGTGTCTTTGATTAATGTATATTGTAATCATCACAGAATACACAGCTGTCTATTAACGATGGTACCAAATGAGTTGAATAGATTATCAAAGAGCAGCGGCCCCGATTCCACTCTGAGGTGCACGCTTGTCTTTAGAACATTAATCTCGTTACAGGTTTGAGTCGGATTCCAATTTCCCTGACAGTCGGCAAGAAGGGGAGGAAGATTGATCAAATATGCCAGGAGCGGTAAGGGCTCAGATCTCGACGGGGCCAAAGGAAGCGAGCAGCGTGGTTTTCTTAAAATGATTATTCCAAAGGGATGAGAAAGGCGGAGAAGGGATTGGAGGCGCTTTGAGAGCGGGAGGCTGGATCCCGGGAGGAGCGGTAGGTAATGGGAATGCAAATGCCAAGCGCAGGCAGAAGGGGCTGCCGCTGGGACTGGGTTTCTCCAGGGCACAGTCTGGTCGGATGCAGGAGAGAGATGAGGGGACGTGGGGCAAAGTACCCAGCGCCAGTCCCTCGAGGCTCATTCAAGGCCAGAGCTCCATTGTGTGCTGGTGCCAGTGCCTTTGGGGGCTGAATCGACCCCACCCTTGGAAGGAGGCCCAGGCTCTGCCACAAAGGACAGGGGCTGTGGGGAAGGTCTTGCTCTGATTCCCTTGGGAGTGACCCTGAGGGCCTTGACCTCATCAGTCCTATTAACTACTTTTTCTCCCAAACCACATAAGACTGAAGAACCCCCAGCAGTCCCACGTGCAATGCACAGCTCCTCCCACATCACACATTTTACACATTCAAGCTCTTCGCTGCCCCAAACAACCTCCATGCCGTGCACACAGACACCCGCATCTACACACAGCCGCTGCCCGAGTGTAAACCTAACAAAGGAATATGTGCCATGCCTTACCTAATTCTTCAGCCTGGACACTCATTGGCATTCTTCTCTCCCACATTTCTCCCCTTTCAACCAAGCCTACTTACTCTTCCTCAAAGTCACCTCAATTTTTGTGTCTCCATTCTTTTTCATATGTGGGTCCCTCTACCTGGAGCACTCTTCTCCTTGCCAATCTGAAAACCTCCCTCTTGAAGTCCAGTGCCCAGCTCAGCAGTCACTCCCAGCAGGACAATGGCCTTAATTTAACCCCCTCGCAACAACGCTCCTCCCTCTACAGTCAGACTCCAGTGCACCTGTATCAAAGCCCCCACGTGTGGGGTGAGAGTTAAAGGTCCTCCCGTCTGTCTGCTTCCCCTCCTTGTCTGAGAACTCTGGCTCACTAACCTCTGGGACACCAGCGTCTGTGACAGGGCCTGGCCTACAGGAAGTTACTGGGATAAATCAAGGCTCACACTAAGCTTTAACATCCTTCCAGGTACCTCTCTCACCTGCCTCTACCTGCCAGACCCCGTGTCAGCCTTGTTCACCTGTTCACTCTTGATGAGATGGGGGTGGGGGTGGGCCTCTGTGCCACTGGACAGAAGAGGGAACTGAAGCTCAGGAGAATTAGGCGAGGTGCCCAAACCCTTAGAGCTAATAGGTGGCAGAGCTTTGAGCTTGGTCCTCCTGAGCCCAAACTCCGTCCACAGTCTGACATCCCCTCTGTGAGATTAAAGTTCATAGGTTCAAGGGTGTGGTTCAAGTCTTGCCTTCGACAGCACTCCAGGGACTAGGCTGGGACTAGCGTGAGGTGAGAGAGGCACACGATTCAAGGAGGTGCTCGTTCTCGGGTGCCAGCCCTGCACTCGCTCCGCCCTGAGAGCAGGCACCTTCTTAAAGGCTGTGCCCTGGGCTCCTCCCTGCCGATTCCCTGCCCTGCCAGGGACACACACCAGCTGTGTAGAGAGCGAGGGCCTCTGTTTTGCTAAACATTTGGATTTCAGCATTGGCTCTTGTGTTACTGTTGCTTGTGATGATCCTTTCTGAGCACAATGCTGTGCCAAGGACTGGGGACAGAAAGGAGGAGAAAGTCAAGGTGAAATAGATGCAGAGCCTTGCTGTTGTTGCAGAGGCCAGCACACACACATACATACACACGCACGCACACACACACACACACACACACACGCACGCACACAGACGCACAGAGCTGCCTGTCCTACGGGTGTTCAAAGGCAGGCTCCATGACCCTGAATGATGAGCCATCAGAATTCCAGGAGATGGTGTTAGCCAAGAAGATAAGGAGTTCCAGGCACAGGAAGTAGCCAAGGGGAAGGCACAGAGGCTGGGATTTGAGGGCCTGCTCTAGGAGCCCTGCCTGGTAAGGCACTGGTATAAAAGCCTGGGAAGACGGTTGGCACCTGGAATGCTCCAGATGAGACACTGGTATTGCATTTGGGGGGTGGCAAGTCCGTAGCTCAGGAGCCACAGGGCTGGGTTTCCCACAGCGAGGGCCTCTGCCTAAGGGCAGACAATTCCAGCAAGTCACATCTAAAGCAGCCTTCATCTTTAAGAACTGTCACCCTAATCCCAGCCAGCCCCAACCCCTCAGGTGGGAAAGGCTTCACGGGGCCCTTGCGCTCATCCTCCCTGGTATTTGGACATGTCCAGCCAGCCCCAGCCCTCGCCAGGCATCTTGTTCTGCCAAGAGTTCACAGAACATGTCAGGCAGCAGCAGGGGCTCCGGCTCCACACCCTGCTCCCGGGGCAGGGCCTGGCTCTGCAAGGCCACGGCTGGGAAAATCATCAGGGCAGGGAGGGCCCAGGAGTGGCTGTGATTTCCCCCATCCAGTTCCTCTGCTCCATCTTCTGCTGTGACCCATAAATTCACCGCGATGAAGTCATTCTCCAGTCACGACTGTAAAAAGTCAGCCGTGTAGCTAGGGAGTTTGCAGCCGAGTTAGATTATAAAATAAAACCAAGGGTTCTGGAAGAGGAGGGTCAAATCCGCAGAGCCTGGGGGAGGGGAGAAGGCTGTTCTGTTCTTTTTAACGAGGACCAGCAGATTTTTAGCTTTGTGAGATTCCTCACCACACTCCCCATCTCTCCCCCAGCTCCTTTTGGTCGGGGGTCATTCCTGCAATCACCATGGCGCTTCCTCGGGGTTAAAAAATAAAACTAAAATAAAAAATTTAAAAACCAGCCTGCAAGTTCTCCCCTTCCTGCCAAGTTTGAAACATGCCTCGTTATTCTGAAATCTGAAACTTGATCAGAATCTGAGGGCTAAGAGAAGTCCTATGCCCCACAGCCTTCCCTAGAGACCAGAGCAAACTGTGATGCCAGGGACGCTGGCGTGGCTTGGGAGCTCACCCGGCCCACCTACGGAATGATGGGAAGGCTCCGCCTTCTCTTCTGCAAAAAGGGCACGTGTGAGTTGTTGGAGCATCCCACTGCCTAAGATCTGCTCCAGTCCGAACAGTCTTCAACACCTTCATTCATCCAAAAGCTGTTTATTGAGCACTTACTGTGCTCTAGAAATTGAGATATGCCCTGGGATCATGGCAATGAACAAAGCAGATGAAGCCTCGCTTTTGTCCTCTTCACCTAGCAAGGACTGAGCATCTGGTACATGCAAAAATGAGGACGCTCATGTCCTTGTCACCCTTGACAGTGAGGATGCCAGTGAAGGTAAGGTTGTTGATGTCTCACTTGTGCAGCCACTTCAGAGCTCAGCGAAGTCTCCTGCAGTGTCACTTGGCACAGCCTCCTAACGTCAACACAGAGGAAACGAGCTCAGCGAGGACCACACAAGATGCAGATAATTATACGGACATTCATTGGCTGCAGGTGGGCATTACACCTTCTTCCAGCTGCCTGAGCCAAACCCAGTTCTCAATTCCAGTAGGAGGAGATGGGAACCAGTTCCCAGGCACAGTGCTGGGTACCTGTACGTGCATTTGGTCTTTACCGTAACCCCCTGGGAGGTGGCAACAGTCTTGTTTTGCAGCCGAGTAAACTGTTACTCCAAACACAGTGCTCTTAGTTGTATATTTCAGTTCTGAAAATTTTATAGCATCATGGGATATATTAATAGAGCTGGAGGAACTTTAAGAGACCTCATTGTCTACAGCTCATATCCCAAGCCTTTTGTCTTTCCCAACTAGGAATGAATTTTTTTCTTTTGAGTTTTCCTGGAATTCTTAGAATAATGACCTCTAAGGGTTGACTTCAGTGGTATGCTGGTAAATGTTTAACATTACTCTTTAAAATAAATAAATAATTTAGTAAAAGAAAAACTTGGCTTGTAGCATTTGGTGATTTCTGTGGTGTTTACTCTACCCATAGCCAATTTCTAGCTACTAAAGTGAAAACGGAGTTACACAGTGTTTCCACCAAACAGATACAGTAGGCGTTAGGGAGTTCTGCAGCGTTTCTACCACACAGACGTGAAGATGAAGAAATGTCTCGCCTTCCATGTGCCTCACCTGGGGAACTGCAGCACTTTGCACGCGGGACAATCTCCCTGAACGCTTCCTTATCATAGAACCACACTTCTCCCTGGGCATCCCAGGTGTCTTAGAAATATGAAGAGTTTGGAATCACCTCAGAAAGACACTATATTGGAGCTGGAGGAAGCCCACAGCAGCTACTTATTGCTGCACAACAAATTACCCCAGACACGTGTTATCTCATGGCTTTTGTGGTCAGAAATCCAGGCCTGGCTAGCTGGGTCCTCTGGCTCAGACCCTCCCACGGTGTGCAGTCAAGCTAGAGCTCGGGGCTGTGGTCTCATCTGATGATTGAGAAGGATCCTCTCCCAGGTGCACTCAAGTAGTTGTAGGAAGTCCATGTCCTTGTGGGTTGCTGGACTGAAGGGCTCCGTCCCTACCTGGCGGTTGCCTGGAGGTCTGTCTCAGCTTCCTGCGTCATGGGTCTCTCCACGGGAAGGTGACAACATGCAGCTGGCTTCCTGCCGAGCGAGCAAGTGAGAGAGCAAGAGAGTATACACAAGATGGAATGCATGGTCTTTTTATAGCCCAGTCTTGCACGTGACATCCCTTTATGTCCACCATGTTCTATTCATTAGAAGTAAGTCACTAGGTCCACCCTCAAGAGGAAGGCAGTATACAAGGGTGTGGATACCAGCAGGCAAGAATCACCGGGGACCATTTTTGAGGCTACCTACCTCAGTGATAAGAATAACTACAAATGTTTACTGAGCACTTGTATGCCCTGGGAACTGTTTTGAGTGCTTGTCGTGCACACTCCTATTTCATCCGCATTGCTAAACCCCATTTTATAGATAAGAAAATCAAGACTTGGAAAGGTTACATAATTACCAGCAAACCACCCTTCTAGAAAGGTGGGAGAGCTGTGAAGCTGGTCGTGGGCCTCCTCTGAAGCCCATACTGCTTGGCGTGCCCTGTGCCGCCTCCTCTGAAAGGACAGTTGGTGACTCTGGCACTCTTCCCTTTCTGCATGTAACAAGTCTGAGAACCAGGGAGCTCAAACAGCTGTCAAAGGGCCCACAGCAAGCCGGGAGCAAAGGCAAAACTCAGGTCATCTTAGTGTCTCCTGGGTGCCCTGGTTTCTGCAGGAACGCCAGAGGTGGGCGATTAACCCGTAAAGTACTGTCTAACTCCCTCTCTCTGTGACCTTTCAGCTCCCTAGAAACTCAAAGGAGACTGACACTTGGCCCAACTCTGAGGATCAGCTCAAAGTCAAGCTCCCCTCCACCCCAAGTTCTGACATGAAGCTGATGGCCCTTAATGGTACCTATGATTAATCTGTGTCCCTTTTCTGAAATACTTAAGCTCTCCTTGGCTGGGAGGAAAAGAAACAGGCCCGTCCCAGACATCAGAGTAATGGAGTGGTTTTAAGTTCTCCTGGGGGCTTAATAAAAGGTGGTAGTTTGGGTAACGTTCCTGTGATAGGCCCTTCTGTTAATACTTATCTAGCTAATGCATCTTCCAAATGGCCTCGTGCAGCTTTCAGGACATTAAGGAGATTTCGTAATGTTGTTCTACATATGGTATTTCTGCACGGGCTCTTTTTTCTTCCTTTCCACTCGTATAAATTATTTTACAATGAAGGTGGTGACGCAGAGGGAACAGGGGCAGAAGGAGAGGTTAGGATTTCACAGGACCCAGCCCGAGGCATTTTGGGAGGCCAGAGGGAGCCAGGCCCCACATTCTTGAACACAAGAGGAACAGGAGGAATGGAAACTTAGTGGAGCGGTGGGGCCCGGGGCTGACAAACACCAGCTGTGCTGAGTACATACCACATCCTGGCCTGGCAGGCGTCTTCTCCTTCAAAACGACACAGGCTATTAGCAGACTCACCCCAAAAGGATATGCCAGGAGTGGATGCATGGAATTCCTGCTGATATACTGGAATCTCTAGACTGAAGCAGTCTTCCCTGCCCTTATCAGACCAGCCGAGATAACTGGAGTGAGGGTGGAATCTACCCACGAGAAAGAAATTCCGCCTTATAAATACCAGGCACCAGATCCAGGCCCTGTGTTTGACGAATTTACTCATCCACATAGCTGAATGCCTGTCCTGTGCCAGGTATGGTGCTGGGAGCTGCAGACACAGGGTGAATTAAATATAGCCAGTGCTGTGAGGGGATTGCAGGCTAAGGAGAGATGCAGATGACATCTAACCCAGCTACAAATACACAGTGTGACGAATGCATAGACAGAACGAAGCCAGGGGTGGAATGGGGGCACGAAGGCCAGGCACAGAGTCGATTGGGGTGTGGAGAAGGCTTTTGGAGGATCAACCTTGAGCTGCATTGTATGAGATGAGTGAGGGGATGATAGACAGAGAAAGGTGGGCCTGCGGTCATGGAGCATGGTCCTATATGGACACACACCAGACTCCCCTGAGATACCCACCCTGGACTAGAATTACAGGGCCACAGGGCATACGGACCTTAGTTTCACTAACAGTTTCTGTATGACTCTCCTGAGCAACTGTAAAATAACTCCTACAGCTGTGCACAGGGTCACTATTTTCCTCCTATTCTCACCCAGAGTTCATGTTTTCCAACTTTCTAATGTTGGCCAATCTGATGGGGTATAAAACAGTAACTCATCCTAACTCGCGTTTCTATGCTTTCTTGATGGTTGGGGAACCTCTTCAGAAATGCATTTTAGCCATTGGGATTTCTCCTGTGAATTGCCCATTGAGATTCTTTGCCTATTTTTCTATTTATTTGTCTTTCTTTCTCTTGCTGATTTTCAGGAATTACTTGAAACTACTTTTTAATCATTTGCCTGTTTTAGGCTTTGCCAAAGTCTTCCCCAAAATTGTCATGTGTCTGTTAAGGTTTTTAATGGTGTACTTTGATGAATATAATTCTGCCTTTAATCCTGATATAAATCCATTTGTGTTTCTCCTTATGATTTATGTTTTTGGAGTCTTATTTAAGAAATAATTCATGATTTCAAAGTCAAAAAATAATTTACACATTTTTCCTATTAGTTTTTAGTCTTAGTTTTCACATCTAAGTTTTTAAACCACTTGAGTTTATTTTTATAAAAAGAATGAAGTGAGGACTCAACTTTGTTTTTCTCTGCATGGAAAGTTATATTCCTAACATAATTGACTAATTCATCCTTTCTCCAATGATTTGTGACGCCACTTTACCATATACCTGTTGGGAGACAACTCTCCACGTGTCCCTTGAATCTCTGCAGACCTCATGAGCAGAGACGATGACAGACTGTTTGCAGCTATCTTTTTAAAGTTGTTTGTGTAGCATACAGCCTTGGAAATAGAGACAATGTCTCCATGCAGAGCAAAGGGCAGGTTTGTTTACTGCCCAGTATAATAAAAATAACATCTCCCTCTGGAGTGAGTATCAGGCAGGTTTACTGCCCATTATGAAAGGTTTGGGTTCCTTAAGCCAAGGGTTTCTCTCCTTCCAATTAACCCACTATGCATGCAGGCATCACCTAGACCTCTTCATGTTGTCCCGTAGGAATTGGGACTCAGGGAACCAGCACAAATGCCTATATTCTGGCTATTGATATTGGTATAAGTAAAAAACTGTCGCTTATCTCTGATCCAGGGGTCTCATGTCTTCTGCCAACAATCATGAGATTGTGACAGGCTAATTTGTTAGCTTGCAAGTAGCATGATACCTCAGACTATTAACATTTTACAATAATATAAAGTTCTTTATAATTGAGATTCTGTACTTTTTTTATTACAATATTTGTCTTTTATTTTTTTACACCAGTACCAACTATTTTAATTATCATGACTTTGTAATAAGTCTTGATGTGTGATGCAGCAATCTCCCAACTTTGGTCTAGGTCAATATTGGCTTAATTATTTCTTAGCGTTCATTCTTTCATAGACAATTTTTTGGAATCAGTTTCTTAAGTTGTCTCTAAAATCTTGTTGGGGTTTTGATTGGAATTATTTTGAATGCACAGATAAATACAGGGAGAAATGGCATCTTCATAATGTTCCCCATTCATGAATGTTGATTATATTTTATTTCCTTATGTTTAAATTTTTTGTACATTCATAAATGTTTTGTACATTCTTTAATAAGTTAATTTCTACTTTGTGGGGCTTGTTGCTATTGTAAGTTATATCTTATTTTCTACTACAATTTCTTGTTGTTAATTGAGGTATAGAAAAACATTATTACTTTTTACATATTAATCTTGTTATGTGGCAAAGTTATTTTTCATTTTAGTTATTAGAGCTTGCTGACTGCTTTGGGTTTTCTGTGTAAATTATCATATCACCTACAAATGAAGAGGAAAAGTCTCTTTCTTTTCACTCTACCACTACTTTCCTTCTCTATTAGTGTTAACAAGAATCTCTAGAATTTATGTGGTACAGTAGTTGTGATAGCAGCTCCACTTGTTATCTTCCTGACCTCAAAGGAAATTTCTCTTCAGTGTGATGTTTTTCTCTACATGGTTAGTGTGTAGCCTTTGTTAAATTAAGGTTGCTATCATCTATTCATTTTTGTAAAAGCATTTTAAAAAATTAAAAATTACTATTAGACTGTATCAGATGCTATTTTGGCACCAATATGATGGTTTTCCCCTTTCTATCATTAGTATGCTAAATCACATGAATAGATGTCCCTTGCAGTTCTGGAACAAATCCTACTTAATCATGGTGTATTTTAAAAAGGTATGCCATTGTATTCAATTGCCTGATCATATATTTTGGAGTTTTTCATTCATGTGGACCATTCTACAGATTTTTGTGTTTGCTCTGAATGAGGCAGAGAGTTATTGAAGATTCCAGTGGAGAGGTGACAAGATCAGATCGACATTTTTAGAAGGACGATCCTGGCTGCAGTTGTGACACTAGATTATAGTGAGCAGGGTTGGGAGCATGGAGAAGAGTTCATTAGCCTAGTCACTTTGCAAATCCACCTGGGAATGGTGGCTTCAAGCAGGGTGGTGGCAAAGAAAGGATGAGGAGGCTGGATGCTGGGTACATTTTGAAAGCTGAGCCAACAAGATGTCCTGCTAAGTTGAGTGTTGTATAGGAGGGAAAAAAGAGGAGTCGGGTTTTTGACTTGATCAGGTGGAAGAATCGAGTTGCTAGTAGATGACACGAAGAACAATGCAGACTTAGCCATTGCAGGGTAAAGAGGTGGGGGTTGGTGTGTGAAGTGAGTATTTGCTTTGGGACATGGTAAGGATATTGAGTATCTAATGAACATGTTGCAAGGACCAGAGGACTGATCTTGAAGTTAAGTTTCCAAAAGCGCTTCCTGGAACTTTGCCCCAGAAATGGTCTGAGGAGGGAACCTACCAAGCCACCATTGCCCCTGTCATCACCACATACTAGCTATGACAGGATTTTGGAGGCATCCATATGACAGTTGCTGTCAGCTCCATGCAACTTCTGTACCCAAACACAACTGTGCGATCACTGCTGCTATGAAACCCACCCAGACTTCTTAACCTCCAACCTCATCAGCAAATCTGGATTCTGTGCCGAGTTCTTTCTCCAGTGGCTCAGCTCTAAAGCCAACTCTCCAGCAGGTACATCTGACTGGTGGGTTCACTCGCTTGTGCCAAGCTGCAAAGGTGGCTGGGCAAGTAAGCATTCTGACTTCGCTCACGGGAAGACAGAACTCAGCAAGCAATATACTTACAAAACATAACCAGCGTGTTCAAAATGTTCTAAGCAGCCAGGAAACTTGATACGTGTCTATCAGAGTTCTTTGCTCCCCTTTACTTCCCAAATTTCACTGCTCTCATCTCTTACTTTTGGCTTCTTTTGCTCAAATGTTTTTTTTTTTCTTAGAATCATCCATATTTTGCATGTATCCCTGGATTGTCACTTTCTACTGGGAAGTATTATTTCATTGTATGAATATACCACAATTTTGTTTGTCTGTTTGTTTGTGGACATTTGGGTGATTTCACTCTGGGGCTATTATGAATAAAGCTGCTTTGAACATCTTTGTATTGGGGTAGACATGTTTCTATTTCTCTTGGATGAGTACCTGATAGTAGAAAGCCTGGGTCATTGGACAGGTGTGTGTTTCCTTTTATAAGAAACTGCTAGACCTGTTTCCAAGACAGTTGTACCATTTTGTACTCCCACGAGGGGTGTATGACAGTGCCAGTTGCTGCATGTCCTCACCAGCACTTGATACTCCCAGGACCCTGCCTCAGGTCTGTCTCACCTGTCTGGTGCCCCTTCCTGCCCGCTGGCATAAAGGGACCTGTCCATTTCTGAGCCTAGAGAATCTCCTTTGCCTTGGGCAGCTGCCGAGTAGAAGTTTCCTATAATGCATATTCTTGGGCTGGTCTCGGCCAAGTCCCTTCCTTTCCCTGGTCCTCAGTTTCCCTGTGGTCGACAAGAAGCTTTGGAGACAGTGATCGCTTCGCTTCCCACCAGTGGTGATATTTCTCTGCGAGCCTTTCCAATCTATGTTCCTTCCTCGTTTCCTTTCCCATCTGTCACTTGCCACCGTGCAATTGATTACATTTCTTTGACTGCCTTGGAAAACAACTTTTTTTAAAAAAAGGCTTTAAATAAAATAAAGCTCCATTTCACTAACAAATTTGAGAAGAAAAGTGGAAAGTAATGTGACATTTATTGAACACCTACTAGGAGCCATATCCTTACAAATCCAATCTCTCATTTGATCCCTGCACGCTCCCTACAGTGCGGTTTTTCTGAGTGACGGTTTTACTGAAGTTCCGCTTTTCCCTCCACCTCTATAGTCAGAATTCTTTACAGAAACAGAACCCATATGACGCATTTACAGATATCAGAGGAGGTTTATGATAGAATTGGCTCATGTGACCACGGAGGCCAAGAGAAGTCCCACAGTCTGCCATCTGCAAGCTGGAGAAGTGGGGCGGGGAAGGTCTGAGCACGTCCCGGATCTGAAGGCCCGAGAGCCTGGAGCTCCCATGTCCAAGGGCAGAAGATGGACGTCCCAGTCAGAAAGGGAGGGGGAATCCACCCTTCCTCTGCCTGTTTTCTATTTGGTCCTGCAACGGATTGGATAGTGCCCACAGGGGTAGGTGAGGGTGGACCTTCTTTACTCAGTCTATTGGTTCAAATGCTAATTTCTTCTAGACACACCCACACAGACACACCCAGAAATCACGTTCTACCAGCTATCTGGGCATCCCTTAGCCCAGTGGAGTTGACACATAAAATTAACCATCACAACCTCCACTGCTCTTCCCCAAGCCGCCGGCCTGCAGCCTCTCCCTTGCCCCATCTCGTCCTTCTCACATCTCCACCTTTCCAGAGAGTCCCCGGCCAATGGGTTTAAAACTGCACCTCTCCTACACCCCCAGTGGTTCTCCTTGGCCCCTTCTCCTGCTTTACTTCTTCCTATATTATCACCAGCTGGCTAAAATTATTTTTCTCGTTTATTTTTTTCTTCCCTCTCCCATCCTAACTGGAATTTTTTAAGCTTCACGAGGTCAGAAATTTTCGTCTCTTTTGTCCACTGCTGTATCTTGTATACTAGGCACATAGTAAGTAAGTAAGTAATCGATAGTGAATGCATGATGCAAACATAAATGAATGAACGCATGAATGAAAAGGAGAAACCGAAGTTCTGAAAGAGTGATAAGCTTATCCCAGGTGACCCTGCTCCAGTGAGCCGCGGGCCTGGGAGGCAAAGGTGAATGAGGCCTCCCCCTCCCCTGTCTAAAAAAGTCGCCCTTCATCCTCTTTCCCTGCATCCTGCCTTGTGTTCACTCCCTGATGCAATGCAGAGATGCATTTGTTTACCAGCTTTGTACACCACTAGAAGGCAGGGACTGGTTCCCTGCTCTATCCTTAGGGCTAAAAGGATAGGTTGTTGGCCTTCAAAAAACACATGCTGAATGAATCAACACACAAGTGAAAAAGTGAATGAATTCCCTTGACTAGGTTAGGTTTCTATCATATATTTTTATAGTAGTAGGAAGCTCTCTTTTGATGCACTTGTTACCCTTAAAACTTATTTATAATTACCTGTTTAAAGTACCTTCCCTGCAGCATTCCAAGTTTCACAAGGGGCAGAAACCCTCTCCTAAATTCCCAAGGACCAGCACTGTCTGACCTGCAGTAGAGCCTTAATAAATGTAATGAGCATGTGTTTAGTCGATAAATGAAGAGTGAATGATGAGCACGTAATTGTCAGCTAACCAAGTGCATCAGGCCTCTGTGCAGCTCCCCTGCACTCACTCTCACTCCGGCACTGCTGCGGCCACCCATTGCAGGCAGTCTCTGCCCACAGGGCGCAGGATGGCCCAGCTACTCCCCTGCACTGTCCACCTCTCGCTTCTTTCTCTCGAGTCTTCTCAGCCTCCATGTTGTGGCAGGCCCCTGGAGTCTTTCTGCTCTTACACAGCCCCAGCCAGAAGGCGTGAGCAGTTTGGAGCCAGCTTTAACCGATGAAGGGTGGGGGCTGATGGATAAATGCTTCCTCTTTTGGTCCCCAGGAGGACAGTCCTGAGGACCTGCTTGGCATGCTTCCAGCCACCTGCAGTGGTGGCCAACTCAGGAACAGTCCTGCGCTGGCACTCCCTCCTGCCCTGGTTCACTCCCTGCCTCTCACCCTGTGCACTTCCTTATATGCCCCTGCACACAAGCCTTTGTGTGGGGCCCAGATTTCACGGGAACCCAGGCCAGGACACCAAATGCAGAGCTGCAGGGCAAGCGGCCTGTGATCCAGGGTCATCCGCCTTCTCAAAGGCATCCTTGCCTCTGACAGGCAGGAGGCAGAGGGGTTCATGTGGTGGATGATTACACGATTACTGCTCTCCCCCTGGGTGCCGAGGGCCAGGCCTGGAGCAAAGAACCAGGAAGCCCCCCACCCACATCACGTCCCCCCAATCCAGCTTTACCAGGGTTAAGGCTAGGCTGTGGCTGCCATCCCACTACAATGTCTACTTTTCAACTCATCAAAAGTGGAAGAAAGGATGTTTATGATTAATTAGCATCCTCAAATCCCAACAGTGCTATAAATGAGGTGTACATACGGTGCTGTAGTTGACAATCATATCCTAGGGTGGGGAGTAGGGAGTGGTCAAAGAAAGCCACAGAGAAGAGGTGACATCTGAGGTGGCTTTGAGGGAGGAGAAGAGCATCCTCAGGGGATAGGTCAGAGCAGGGCACTCTGGGCCAAGGGTCCACACAGAGATTCGTGCCGGGCACACAGCTGGTGAGTGGGCAGTGCAGGAGGCAGGCCCGGGTCTCTACCCCAGGTCCTGAGCTCATTCCTCACCCCAGTAATTTACTCACCTTCTTTGGGTACAGGTCAGTGAGGAATGCTTTTGGCTGTAAATGATGGAAAACCTAACCCTAAAGGATTGCTTTCTCTCACATGGCAGGACCCCTGGAGAAAAGCAAGTGCTGTTACATCAGAGCCTCCACCATGCCAAGGCTCTGTGGGGCTCGTGGTCGATTCCCAAGACTTATTGCCCCTTGATCTCAGGATGGCCATTGTAGCTCCAGACATCATGTCTGCAGTCAGGGCTGGGCAGAGGGGAAGGGGGGACCTGCCACTTCTCTCCCTTCTATCATGAAAGCAAAAGCTTTCCCAGAGACTTCTAGAAGACTCTTTCCAGCATATTAGCCAGAGGTTGGTCCCATGGCCACCTCAAGCTACAACTCAAGAGGATGAGGAGTGGGTGTTTAGTTGGACACATCATAGCACCTGAACAAAATCAAGCAGGGACAGGGGGAGACTGTTCACCTTGGAGTCTCCAGTTCCATTAGTGAAATAAAGGATGATATCAAGGTGGCTCTTTCTAGGAACCACCAGCCTGGGGCCTTGAGAAGCCCCCCAGCCAGGCCTGGGCTTCATTCTCCTTGAGGCCACTCCGGGCCCAGGCCAAGACATTCCAGGCAGCTGGAGGTCTCCTGGCAGAAGCCACATTGCACTATTCTGGCCATGCTGCAGCACTGTGGTGTCAGAGCAGGGATCAGAAGCCCCAGATGACCAGCCCTTCTTGCTTAATCTCATTCTCTCAGGCCCTCGCAGTGTGGCTCCATGGGGCTGCTATGGTCTGAATGTTGATGACCCTCCAAATTCATATATTGACCCCTAACCCCCAATGCAGTAGTATGTAGAGCTTTGGGGAGGTGATTAGGTCATGAGGGCAGAGTCCTCATGAATGGGATTAGCACCCTTATAAAGAGGCCCGAGGGAGCTTGTTTGTCCCTTTCACCATGTGAAGACATATGGAAGATGCCATCTATGAACAAGAAAGAGGGCCCTCACCAGATACGGAATCTGCTGTCACCTTGATCTTGCACTTCCCAATTTCCAGAACTATGAGCAATGAATTGCTATTGTTTATAAATTACTCAGTCTATGGTACTTTGTTATATTAATGGCAGCCCAAGTGAACTCAGACAAATGGTATGAGCACTAACACTGGCTTTGAGACTCACCTGAGGGGTGTGGAAAGGCCACCTGACCTTACCTGCCAAGCCCTGAGCTCCATCCGCTGCTGGGTTTGCCCCCGTTCAGTCTGGACAGGAAAGTACAATCTGGGCCTGAAAAATCTCTGTGTTCTAATGCTTGAATGCTATCATGTCCTCCAACAATGCTAAGACTCTCTGGGGCTCTTGGTTGACCCCCAAGACTTCTTGCTCCTCAATCTTAGGACAGGGTTCCCTTGCTGGACTCAGGCAGGTCTCCTCCCATTGCTGGGCCTGTTTCCCCACCTCTAAAATTAGGGATTGTGTTATCCCTTCGATTCTCTGGAAGGATTCCTGCTGGAGTGGACAGACCTCCTGATTTTAGAGTCCTATATAGTTGTTTCTGTGCACTGGTGTCCTCTCTGTCTCTGTCTGTCTGTCTCTCTGGCTGTGTAATCATGGGCCAGTCATAGCAGTCTGCTCTGCGCCTCACATTGCCTGCTTGTAACATCAGGACGATTGCCAAGAAATCCCGCCATATTAAACACATCTGGACGCTGAGGTGGACCATCCCGGTGCACTAGGTGAGAGGAGAAAAGGACACAGAGATGAAGAGAAAGGTGCAAACCCAAGGTGTTGTCAGGGCAAGGTTGGGTACATGGGAGCTCCATCTACCCGGGGCAGCCACCCAGAGTGTAGCCTGCTGTCATGGCCTGGGAGAGATGCAAGGCCTTCGGTGCATTTTGCACATCTGCTTCTCCTGGGGAAGAGCCCCATGGGGACAGCCTCCCCCCATACAAAGACTGCCACCCAGCCCCGACACGCTCTGGCCCCAGCCCCCCCCCCCAGGGCACTGCGGGATCAGTGCTGATGGCATTGCCAAGGGGCAGAAAGGATGGGGAGAAGAGCTCAAGTGGTCAATTAGGCTACTATGTCCCTGCAATGGGGACCCGGTGCCCAAGAGGGACGTGCACCTGCTCTGGGTGTACAGGAAGTGAGCCGCCCAGGGCCATCTGGGATGTGTTTTCAAAAACATCTTGAAAACTGCAGCTCCAGCCAGGGGTAAACAGGATTTCATTAAATCACACCTGGCCCGAGGTTCTGAGAGTGGGTCTGATTTCACAGAAGCCACCACGTTCCCCGAGTCATGGGCCTGGCAGCCATGTTGGCAGAAGACACACCTCCTCAGAGGGGACAAACAAAGACGTCCGCAGTGTCTCTCTCTGGCCACCTTATTGTGCTCCTCCCCTGCTCCCCACAGGCGCCAGGTGGGCAAGTGGGTGCACCTGCCACCTGCCTCCCTGCACCCAGCCACCCGGCCAGGTGCTGTGTCCCAAACACCTGCAAAGCCTTTCCCTGGCTGCACTGGCATTAAAGCTAAGACACCTCCCGAGTGGACATTATCATCCCTTTTCACTCTTTGTGAATAAGGAAACTGAAACTTTAGGAGGGTGACACGTTACCCAGAATTGCTCAGCTAGGAAGGGGCAGCCCTGAGATTCAAATCCAGGCCTCCTCATCTCACGCCCAGTTCCCCAGTCTGCCCCTCAGAACCCGAGCCTCCCCGTGGTCCCTCCAAATTCTCTCGCCACAGAGAATCCTACCCATCAGCTTGCATGGGCTGACTCTTCCTGGTTCTTATGACAGCCCTGGGAATGTCACCAGCACCAGGACTGTGTGTATTCTGTAGACGGTAGAGATCAGGGTCAGTGAAGCTCAGTTCCAGAGCCAGGGTCCCTTCACCAATCTGGGACCAATCTAGTCGCAGATCTTAGAAGTGTCCCCTCTCCTTGACTGTGTCAGACAAACAGAGCCACACACTTGCCAGAGTAAAGCTCCAGCTAATTTTCTAGTCATTGATTCTGGGCTGAAAGTTTTCATTTCTAGGCTAGTTGGCAAACATTTGGAACATACTCTCTCCATCCATCCTTCCCTTTGTGTTTGGCCCTGCCGGCGCTGTAGGTGGAGTTCAGAAGCGGCTTCGTGCTCCAGAAGATGAGGTCCCCATGGTCCCTGGAGCACTGCACCTGGGTCAGGGCAGCTGAGCTTGAAGCCAGCGCAGTTCTCCACTCACAGCCTGGTCTAAGGGGTTCTCCACACCACCCACGGGCAGCATCTGCACGTGGGATTTCTTGTCCAGGGCTCAGTGTGCCTGTGGCACAACTGCAGCTAGCTGGGCGAAGCTGGCACCCCCCAGAGCCCCCACAAACCCTACAGAAAGGGCAGCACCTGCTGTGTGCATGTCCCTGGGTTTGTCATGTTATGTGAAATGCATCGTCTTGAGGAACCCTTAAATAAACTTGTGATGAAAAAGCTATCTTCCTTATTTCAGAGACAGAAACTGTGTCTGAGAGAGCCAAAGCAATGCGCTCAAGGGCACACAGCTCAGGGGGGTACAGCAGGGTTTTGAACTTGGGCTGTGACATCTGTGTTCACGAGCACTCCACTGGCTTTCAGGTGCCCAGGAGAGGTGAGTCACCCAGTAACTGAAACAGGCATCTGACTTCAAAAGCGGGGAGCTTGACCCCAGCTCTGCCATTTCAGCCACGGTGGGCCTCTCACAGCGACCCCAACCCAAGCCCCAGACCCTTTCCTCTGCCAACCCGGCAAGCAGCGGCTCAGCCAGCAGGAGCTTTGAGCGCTGGAGCACAGATGCATGAGACATCTGAGTGTCTCGGGAGCCCGGGTGTCGTATTATCCCCTCACTGCTGTGGTCCCCAACCTCCGGGCTGCAGACTGGCACTGGTCCGTGGCCTGTTAGGGACTGGTCCTCACAGCAGGAGGTGAGTGGCTGCGAGCAAACGAAGCTTCATCTGTATTTACAGCTGCTCCCCATCACTTGTGTCACCACATTAGCTCCGCCTCCCGTCAGATCAGTGCCGCATTGGATGCTCAGAGGAGCGCGAACCCTGTTACAAACTGCATGTGAGGGATCTGGGTTGTGCTCCTTGTGAGAATCCGATGCCTGGTGATCTGAGATGGAGCTGAGGCGGTGATGCTAGCACCGGGGAGCAGCTGCAAATACAGATTATCATTAGCAGAGAGGTTTGACTGCACAGAGACCATAATAAATCAGTTGCTTGCAGACTCATATCAAAACCCTATCAGTGAGTGGCAAGTGACAATTAAGCTGCATCTGGTGGCAGGCTTTATAGTGGCAAGTGAGAATCTTACATCAATTGTACGGCTGCATCTGGTGGCAGGCTTTAAGTCAGAATCCGACACTTATTCTAGTCTGTGTGTGGCCCGCCCATTATTTTATTTACCACACTCATCTGCGCCTCTTTCCGGCAATGCACACTTGCCTCAGTCACAATTTGGGTAAGCCCACAAGCTAACCCTGGCAAAAAGGAGTAAAAAACAAACACTGCTGGAGAGCTTCTTTGAAAAGGGGGAAAGACCCAATGATGAGACAGCAGCAGACTCTAAGACTGCCAACAAAATGAAAGCTGCATTTAAAAGAAAATACCGAGAGTCCTATTTAAATTACGGGTTCATTGCAACAGGTGATTCACATTCTCCAAGCCTGCTTTTTATAATACGTGGCCACCGGCTATCCAATGAAGCCATGAAACCTTCAAAACTGCTTCCCCACACGGAGACCAAGCAGCCTGCATTAAAAGAGAAGCCTTTGGAGTTTTTCAAAGAAAAAAACGTGAACACGAAGAACAGAAGCAATTATTGAACGGAAGCACTTCATCAAGTGCGTCTGCACTGAGAGCATCATTCTTAGTGGCTAACCACGTGGCTGAAGCTAAGAAGCCCTTTACTATTGGTGAATAGCTGATCCTGCCTGCTGCTAAGGACATTGGCCATGAATTTTAGGAGAGGCTGCAGTACAAAAGGTAGCAAGTGTTCCTCTTTGGCTAGCACCATAACTAGACAAATTGATGAAACAGCAGAGGATATTGAGGAACAATCGTTAGAAAGGATTAATGAGTCACTGTGGTACACAAGCCAGGTGGACGAGCCTATCGATGTTCATGAAAAGGCAACAATGCTAGTTTTTGTGCGACATACTTTTTTAGGAGGACATGCACGAGGATATGTTAGGTGCACCTTTATTGCCAACCAGCACCACAGCTGCAGAACTATTCAAAGTCTTTGAATGATTACAAAGCAGGAAAACTGAATTGGTCATTTTGTGTTGGTATATGCACAGACAGAGCGGCTGCCATGACTGGACGGCTTTCTGGTCTCACTACTTGGGTCAAGGAGGTCGCTTGACTGAGTGTCAGTCTACACACTGTGTCATCCATAGAGAAATGCTGGCTGGCCGGAAAATGTCATCTGAACTAAACGACGTTTTGCAGGATGTGATTAAAATTATCAATCACATTAAAGTACTTGCCCTTAATAATGTCTGTTCACGCAGCTCTGTGAGGAGATGGACACAGAGCACACACGTCTCCTCTTATCCACAGAAGTGAGATGGCTTTCTGAAGCTAGATCATGGCCAGAGTTTTGGAGTTATGAGAGCCGCTCCAGAGATTTCTTTTAGAAAAACAGTCACCACTGGCAGCACATTTCAGTGACACAGAATGGGTCGCAAAACTTGTTTACTTGTGTTACACGTTCAACCTGCTCAACGAACTCAATCTGTCACTTCAGGGGAAAAGGAAAAACTGTGTTCAAGCCGGCAGATACAGTGGCTTCATTCAAAGCCAAACTGGAATTATGGGGGTGACGAGTGAACACTGGGATTTTTGACATGTTTCAAACATTAGCGGAGATTTTGAAAGACACTGAACCAGGGCCTGCTTTCTCCCAGCTGGTGCGTGATCACCTATCTCAGCTTTCAAAAGAGTTTGACCGTGACTTCCCAACCAAAAAAGACCCCCGATCTGGGAAGGAATGGATCTGAAACCCATTTGTGACTAAGCCAGGTGAATTGATTTTGTCCATGCTAGAGGAGGATCAACTGCTTGAGATCGCAAATGACGGTGGCCTTAAAAGCATGTTTGAGACAACTTCAGATCTCCTTGTGTTCCAGATTAAAGTCAAGGTGGAATATCCTGAGATTCCCACAAAAGCACTGAAAAGCCTGCTTCCATTTCCAACATCCTGTGTTTGTGAGGCAGGGTTTTCTGCAGTGACAGCAACCAAAATGAGATTACAGAGGAGACTGGACATAAGCATCACATTTCAAGTGTCACTGTCTTCCATCACCCCCAGATGGGACCGCCTAGTTGCAGGAAAACAAGCTCAGGGCTCCCACTGATTCTGCATTATGGTGACTTGTATAATTATTTCATTATATATTACAATGTAATAATAATAGAAATAAAGTTGACAATAAATGTAGTGCGCTTGAATCATCCCAAAACCATCCCCGCCCCACCCCCAGTCTGTGGAAAAATTGTCTTCCATGAAACCAGTCCCTGGTGCCAAAAAGGTTGGGGACTTCTGCCCCACTGAATACCACCCAAGACTCCTCAAGCTCTAGAACAAAGCACTTAAAGCCGCAAGCAATCCCCGGCCTCACTTTCTCTGGCTTCCATTGCAGCACGCTGGGCGGCTCAGGGGGCTGCCCTGTGGTAAGGGTCTCTGGCGAACATGAGAAACGTCACTGAAAAGCATCACAAGCAATGGCCACTCTGAAAGGGTGTGAGTGTGCGGGTGAGCGTGCAAGTGTGAGTGCAGGTGTGAGACCTTGGCAATGGCGGGGGGGGGGGGGGGGGGCGGGGGGGAGGCGGTGCTCAGAGGTCCCTGCAGTTACACAGAACACAGGCAGAGTACAGGAAACGCCTTCACCTCTGAGGGGTCAGAAATTCATTACGTCACATCTTCACGGAGCTCCTGCCATGCGCCAGGCAGCATCAAGGACAAGCTGTGAGCAAGGTAGACACGTCCTTGCATTCTCAGCCCTACAGCCTGGCAGGGAGACCAGCTGCAGCCACCCGGGTGACTGTGTCACTACCAGCCGAGGAGGAGCCAGCAAAGAAAATGCAGGCTGGTGTGAGGCCAGTGTGACGGAGCTGAGCCAGTCAGGAGAAGAGAGGAATTGCACAAGCACGTGCTTCTGAATGAGCATCTGAAGGACGAGTAGGAGGTACCTAGGGGAAAGAGGAGGAGAGTAAGAACATTCCTGACAGAAGACACAGCTTGTGTAAAGGCCCTGGGGCCAGGAGGAACCTGACCCATTTGACAAGGAGACAAGTGGGGCAGGCTGAGTGTAGAGTGGCAGGTGGAGCGAACTCTGGAGGACATTGGGCTGGGTGAGGGACTCGTCCTTCCTCCAAAGAGCAGCAGGAAGCCATCAAATGGTGACAGCCCGGGAGGGACATCCTTGGATTTGTGTCTCAGGGAGGTCATTTGACAGCTTTGACAGGGGTGAGGGGTGGAAACAGGCAGATTAAGAGAGACCACATCAATTTAGAGGACTCTGTCCATTCGGACAAGAGAGGGTGCTCACTTGGTCAAGAGGGATGATGAGAGAGACAGAGAGAAAGATGCCTTCAAGAGATGTTAAAGAGGTTAAATTGAGGGCAGGGCACGGTGCTCACACCTGTAATCCCAGCACGCTGGGAGGCCAAGGCAGAAGGATGGCTAGTGGCCAGGAGTTCAGCAACACAGTCTCTACTAAAAACAGAAAAATGAGCCAGTGTGATGGCACACACCTGTAGCCCCAGCTATTTGGGAAGCTGAGGTAGGAGGATTTCTTAAGCCCAGGAGTTGGAGGTTACAGTGAGCTGTGATTGTGCCACTGCACACCAGTCTGGGCGACAGAGCAAGGCCCTGTCTCTGTAAGTAAGTAGGTAAATAAATAAATAAATCGGACCACAATGTCACCCTAACATATTTTCTTCCCAGTCCATGTCCCCATAACCGTCCTAGACAGCAAGAGCCTCAGATGGAATGGCAGGTTCCCAAGTGCCACACGAAAGCCTCCTTGTTGTTTGAACAATGCCCCAAGTCACAGCGCCACTGTGGTCCCTAAAGTCAGATCCCAGGAAAACCCATTCCCAGAGGTTTCCCAATCCATGATCCACATGGGGGTCATCCCCTAGCCCAAGTATCCAAAGCACCTGGAGCCCTGGGGGATGGTGACACGACCACAGACTCGAGGCGCCAGTCTGGACCTGACGCTTCCTCTCTCTCAGCTGAAGTTCCCTTACTGGGGAAACCATGAATTTGGACTAGAGAAATTCTGAAGGCCCTTCCAACTCTAAAATTCTATGTTTCTCTCTGGAAAATGACCCCAAACTAGCATATTGCATTCCACATCAATCAGGAAGGCGACAAACACTGTCCTCCTAATGAGACCTTTTTGACAAATTTCTTGTTCCCTCAGAACAATAATCCCGTGGAAGTCCCGCAAGGGCAGAGACCTTGTCTGTCTGGTTTGCTGCCCCGTCCCAGGGTCTGGCCCAGCGCCTGACACATAGCAGGTGCCCAGCAAATAGCTACGGATGGACCGGATAGATTAGTGGCCCAGGCTGCTGTAACAAAGTCCCATGGGCTGGGTGGCTTCAAACAACAGAAATCTATTATCCCACAGTTCTGGAGACCAGAAGCCTCAAATCAGGGTGTCAGCAGTCACGCTTCCTCTGAGCACTGCGGGGGAGAATCCCTTCTTGCCTCTTATAGCTTCTGGTGGTGGCCGTCAACCCTTGGCATCTGATGGCTTCTAGATGGATCGCTCCAGTCTCTGCTTCCACTGTCACATGATCGACTTCTCCCTGGGTCTCTCTCTTCTCTTTTCTTATAGGACACGCCATTTTGGATTAGGGCCCATGCTAATGACCTTATCTTAACTTGATTAGATCTGCACAGAGCCTATTTCGAAGCAAGGTCACATCCACAGGTACTGGGGGTTAAGACTCCAACACATCTTTTGGGGGAATCTGATTCAACCCATAACACTGAATACACACCCCAGTTCCCTGGGGTGTCCCACTCCTGACCACTACTTGAGAGGAGCCCCGATGGAGCAGTGTGGCTCCATTTCCTGCAGAGCCACTGTCTGCTCTCCAGGAGCCACCACAGCCTGGGGTCGGGACAGGCAGGAGCAGGGAGGACCGGACCATCTTCTCTTTCTAGGACCCTGAGGCTTGGGGACCATCTGGCCCACCCCCTCATGTTACAGCAGAGGAAACTGAGGCAGGGAAGGGAAGGGGCTGGCTCATGGACTCAGAGGAAGTAGACCAGGCCTGCCCCACGTGTGCTTGGTCACCATTTCTATTCGGCCTGGATTCCAGAAAGGTCTTAAAGGAGGCTGACCAGGAGCCTCTGTTGGAAGCTGTCTGTGTGGTGCATGAAGGAGGCGCTGGGATGCATTTGTTCACATTAAATGATTCTTGGGCTCTGGGAGGGCCCCTTCATGGCCGAGTCAGTGGGGGCTCTCCGTCAGCCAGCACTTGTGGGGTGGGGGCTGCAGGGTGGGAAGCCTGAAAGCTAGGAGGACGGACAGGTGGACACTGCGGAGGGGCCCAGGGTGACCCCAGGTACGGGCTCAGTCGTGTCTGGGTGTGCTGGAAGGGTCTGCCTGAAGTTTATGAGCGTGATGACTATGCTAGTTTTCTATTGCTGCCATAAACATTGCCACAAGTTCAGGGGCTCAAAACAACACAAGTTTGTTTATCAGCTCCCAATTGTGTAGGTCTGAAGTCTAGTTCTCTGCTCCAGGTCTTACAAGGCCAAAATCAGTTGCCGGCTGGCCTGGGCTCCTGCCCCGAGGCTTCTGGGGAGAATCTGCTTCCAGGCTCACCCAGCTTGCTGGTGGAGCTCAGCTCTGAGTGGCTGTAGGGCTGCATTCCTTGTTTTCTTCCTTGCTGGCTGTTGGCCAGGCACCTCTCTCAGCCCTTAAGGCCACCTGGGTACCTCATCACATTGTCCCCTTTGTCCTCAAAGCAGCAACAGCACAGAGTCCTTCTCACATTTCCAATCTCTGTGGCTTTTCCTTCTTCCTCAATTCTTACGTCTCTACTTGGAGAAAGTTCTCTGCTTTGAAGGGCTCGTGTGATTAGCTTGGGCCCATCCTGAAAATTCAGGATAGTCTATCTTAATTACATATGCAAAGTCCATTTTCCACATAACAACATATTCCCAGGTGCCAGGGATTAGGATATGGGAGCCTTTGGGGGACCCTGTGCCTCCTCAGAGCCCAGTCCGTGGCTGGAGGGAAGGCTTGGGTCTTAGTCTGGGCACGGCATGGGTCTTCCACTCAGGCTTGTCTTCCAGCTCAGCCCCGTGTTTTGAGGCAGGGTGGGGGGAAATGGGGGCAGGGCCTCAGTTGCAAGTGAAAATAAAACTGCATGAACTGTTTTTATGGAAATTTCCATAAGCCAGGACACAAGTCAAGAGTGTTTTGCAACATCTCTATGAAAGCGTGATGCAGCGAAGCCAACAGATACCTTTTCCCCTTGAGCACAGCACATCCCATGGCTCTAGTGCACAATAGCTGGAAAGGGGCATAGCCCAGCGTCTTGCCTGGTGGCTGGGGTGCTTGGCAGTGGTGGCAGCAGCACCAGGGCAGCTACAGGGGGTGGTGTCAGATTCTAGGGCAGCACAGGAAGACTGTCTCCCTGACATCTTTGATGCGTGGGCCCTGGGAATGGCTAGGCTGAGAGGCGTTGGTGGAGCTTCTGGGACAAGGAGCCCTGCTGGGAAGGCTGGACAAAGACAGAACTAACGTGGCCATCACAGACTGGTGGAGAGGACTGGCGGTTTTGTATGTGTGTGTGTGAGCTCATGCATTTGCACATGTGCACAGTCATGCTCTGCAGAGCTACTGAAGAGTCATGTGTCAACAACACACCACGTATATTATACAACAGTGGTCCCGTAAGATTATAATGGAGCAGGAAAATTCCCACTGCCTAGTGACATTGTAGCCATCGTGGTGTTGTAGCACAACGTGTTACTCTTGTGTTTGCAATGATGCTGGTGTAAACAAACCTACTGCGCTGCCAGCTGTGTAAAAGTCTAGCCCGTACCATTATGTACAGTACATGACACTTGACAATGACAATAAATGAGTATGCTACTGGTTTATGTATTTACTCTGCTCTAGCTCTGACCATTATTTTAGAGTGGACTCCTTCTACTTACTAAAAAAAGTTAACTGTGAAACAGCCTCAGGCAGATCCTTCAGAAGGTATCCAGAAGAAGGCATTGTTGTCATGGGAGATGGCAGCTCCATGTGCTATTGCTCCTGAAGACCTTCCAGTGGGACAAGGTGTGGGGGTGGAAGACAGTGACACTGATGATCCTGACCCTGTGTAGGTCTAGGCTAATGTAGATATTTGTGTCTTAGTTTTTAACAAAACGAAAAAATTTAAAAGTAAAA
Source organism: Lemur catta (assembly GCF_020740605.2). Classification (NCBI taxonomy): domain Eukaryota; kingdom Metazoa; phylum Chordata; class Mammalia; order Primates; family Lemuridae; genus Lemur; species Lemur catta. The sequence goes on along the minus strand of NC_059141.1, from coordinate 52,102,748 downwards.
CAAAATTAAAATTTTTCAAAATTAAAAAAAAGCTTGTAAGAATAGAAAGAAGGAAAGATTTTTGTACCATGGTACAATGTGTTTGTTTTGTGCTAAGGCTTATTACAAAGAGTCAAAAAGTTAAATAATAATTAAAATCTTGTAAAGTGTAAAAGTTACAGTAAGCTAAGGTTAATTTATTATTGAAGAAAACTTCTTAAACAAATTTAGTGTAGCCTAAGTGTACAGTGTTTATGAAGTCTACAGTCGGGTGCAGCAATGTCTGAGGCCTTCACATTCACTCACCACTCACTCGCTGACTCACCCAGAGCAACTTCCAGTCCTGCAGGCTCCATCATGGTAAGTGCCCTACATAGGGGGACCAATTTTTATCTTTTATACTGTGTTTTTACTGTACCTTTTCAAAGTTTAGAGATGCTTAGAAACACAAATACTTCCCATTGCATTGCACATGCCTACAGTATTCGGTACAGCGACATGCTGTGCAGGCTGGCAGCCCCGAAGCAACAGGCTACGCCACGTAGGGTCAAGTACACTCTCTGATGTTCACACAAGGACAAAACTGCCTAACAACACATTTCTCAGAACATATTCCCGTCGCTAAGGGGCGCATGCTACAGCTACATGAGTATAGATTTATGTAACCACCACCAACACAAGCAAGGTACATCACACTCCCCACCAAATCCCTCCCAAGTCAAACTTTCCCCAAGCTGTAATTCCATGAAACCACTGATCTGTTCTCCATCCTTAGATTTTGCCTTTTCCAGAATGTCATATAAGTGGAATCGGACAATAGGCAACCTTATGAGATGGCTTTTTCACTCAATAAGGCCTGTGAGATTCTCGCATGCTGTGATGTGCATTAGTAGAGCTCTCTTTTTCCTTGCTGTGTAGTATTCCAGGGTTCGAATGTCCCCCAGTCTGTGTAACCATTCACCCTCTGAGGGGCATTTGCGTTGCTTCCAGTCTGGGAGATTGTAAATAGAGCTGCTATTGGTGTAAACACAAATTTTTATGTCTCGTGAGTAAATACCTACAGCGGATTGCTGGGTCATGTGGCTCATGCATGTTTAATGCTATATGCAATTGCCAGACTGTTTTCCACAGTGGCTGCTCCTTTTGCATCCTCTGCAGTGACACGGGAGCTGAAATGTGGGGGCTCCAGTTGCTTCACACACTCACTAACATATTTTGTTGTTTGCGTTCCCTCTGTGGAGTTTTGAGAGTTGTCTGTGTTAGTAGCTTCAGGATACAAGTCCTCTGTTGGATATGCGGTTTACAAACATTTTCTCCCAGTCCATAGTTTGTCTTTTAATTCTATTAGCAGTGTTTTTCACAGGAAAAACTTTTTAATTTTGATGAAGTCCAACTTATCAACTTTTGTTTTATGAATTACGCTTTTGGTGTCATATCTAAGAACTCTTCTCTCTAAGGGTATGAAGATTTTCTCTTATGTTTTATTTTTATCATTTTACATTTAGATCTATGATGCATTCTGTACAAGGTGGGAGATTTTTCACGTTCGTTTGTTTTGTTTTTGTAATGGATGTCCAATTGTTCCAGATAGTTATTTGTTGAAAAGATAATCCCATTTTCATTGAATTTGTCAAAAATCCCTTGGGTATATCTGTGTCTGTCTGTTTCTGGGTTATCTCTTCTGTTACACTAATCTATGTTGTCTGTCTGTCCCTTCATCAATACCCCATAGTCTCAATTACCGTTGTTGATAAGTCTTAAAATATGGTAGTGTGAGTTCTGCAAATTTCTTCTTTTTTCAAAATTGTTGTGGCTATTCCAGTTCTGTTTCCTTTTCCTATAGATTTTAGAATCAGTTTGTCTATATTTATTAAAAAATTCTGCTGGGATGTTGAACAGAAGTACATTAAATCTACAGAACAACTTAAGGACAAGTGACCTCTTAACTATATTAAGTCTTCCAGTCCAGGAACACAGTTCGCCTCTCCATGTATTTAGCTATTATTTCTTTCATTAGTGTCTTGATTTCTTTATACAGGTCCTATGCGTGTTTTCTTACATTTATGGCTACCTTTAGGGAACTTTTATAAATGGTATTGGTTTTCTAAATTCTAGTTTCCAATTGTTTATTGCTAGTATATAAAAATATGATTGATTTTTTTTCACATTGACCTTATATCTTGCAACCTTGCTAAACTCAGTTATTAGGTCTAGGAGTTTTTTATGTAGATTCTTTGGGATGTTCTATGGCCATGTTGTCTGCCGATAAGGATAGTTTTATTTTTTCCCTTTACAGTCTGTATGTCTTTTATTTCTTTTTCTTGCCTTATTGCACTAGGACTTCCAGTATGATGCTGAATAGCACCAGTGAGAGCGGGCAACTTTGCCTTGCTTCCCATCTTTGGAAAAAAGCGTTCTGTCTTTCACTATTAAATTTGATGTTAGCTGTGGGTTTTTTGTAGACACACTTAAACAAGTTAAGGAAGTCCTATTTATAGTTTGGTGAAAATATTTATCATGAATGTATGTTGAATTTTGTCAAATTCTTTTTCTACATCAATCAACATTCTCATGGGCTTTTATTCTCCCGTCTGCTAACATGGTGTGACACATTAGGTTGATGGATTTTCAAATATCTAACCAGCCTTGCATTCCTGAGATAAACCACATCTTGGTATAGTATATCACTAGATTATATATTGCTAGATTTGATTTGTTGATATATTGCTGAGTATATTTGTGTGTTTATGAGGGACATTGGCCTATAGTTTTCTCTTCTTGTACTATTTTTGTATAGTTTAGATTTCAAGGTAATTTTGGCCTTATAAAATGAGTTGAGAAGTGTTCCCTCTTCTCCTATTTTCTGAAAGTTATTACACAGTATTGGTGTTATTTCTTCTTTAAATGTTTGGTAGACAGCAGCAGTGAAATCATCCTGACCTGAAGTTTTCTTTCATAGGAAATTACTGAACTATAAATCCTATTTCTTTAGTAAATATAGAATTATTATCCATTTCTTCCTGAGTTTTAGTAATTTATTGCTTTCAAATAATTGGTTCATTGTATTTAAGCTTTTAAATTTATGTTCATAGAATCACTTATAATATTCCCTTCTTATTCCTTTGGTGCCTATGGGCTCTGTGACTTTTGGGTTTTGAGGAGTCCTTAATATAATTCTTCCCTCTCATTTCACTCTGCCCAGGATGGAATCAGGCAGTAGCCTCTGATCTTGACAAAGCCACCTTGGAGGACACTGCTTAGACTTAGACAGGAGGCTTGCCCACACGCCCTGAAGTGTACTTACCCAGCTAATCATAGTAGTCCTGAAAAACAGGTCCCTCACCTAGGCCAGCCACTGCAGGACATGTGACTTGGTGGAGAAGATTTGCTCTCTGATTGTGGCAGATGTCAACACAGCAAGAAGAAAAGGGAAGTAAGGGGAGAGTCCCTGCATGCCCATTTCCTTCTGACACAGCCTCCAGACAAGTCAGGTGGAGAGAAGACAACAGAGTGCCCGCAGCACAGAAGCAGGAAGCCAGGGGAGGGATATTCCTCTTCAATAAGGGTTTTTGGTGAACACGTTATGAACTGTACTCTAATGACTCCAGAAATAACCAAGGAAGCATATGCGTGGGGGCTGGCCTGGTGGTCCTGCAATAATAAGGGGGAACAAGAGCCCAATAAATCTCATTTATTAGACTAATGTCCTACACAGGTTAATATCTAACACAGGTTAGAAAAATCACAATGCAATACATTAAACGCTAGATCAGACGTTTGTGACAATGTTATGACAATATGAAGGAAGTAGTAGCAAAGTGCTGGAGGCAGGGGCCAAACTTAGAGTGGGGTCAGGCCAGGCTTCATGGAGGGGGCCTGACCTGCACAGGTAATGAATGGGAGACCAAGGAGGGTAGGACTCTGGGCACAGGGTGGGGAGGATGGAGGGAGATTAGGTGGGAGAGACGTGTTGGAGGGAGGTGGAGAAGGATGTTCAGTGCCACGCCAAGATTTGGATATACTCTTTTAGGAGGGGAAGGTAGTGAGGTATTCATCAATACCTATACTGGGATAGGCATACTGGTTTTCAGGGTATTGAAATATTTCCATACCAATTAGCAAAAAGCCATTGTTGAAGGCCTTCTCAGTCACAACCCATCTTTCCCACACATTCACTACTCTGGTGGCCCTGGGACACCACCACAGTCTGGCAAGCAAAGGTGGGCACTTGGCCCCGCAAGCCCCGTGTTGGCCTGTAGCTGGCGTCCATTCCGATGTTCTGGCTCATTAGTGACTATGCATCCTGGTCCTTCGTGTCCCCCCATGGAGCTGAGGGTTAGAAAGCACCCTGGCAGCTGCCAGGAGAGGAAGACATAGTGGACAAGCAAGAACTCAGGCTGGACAAGACCTTGCACTTCCGCTCTCTGTCCCCAAGCCCTTCATCCCAATGACAGCGGGCACCAGACTTCAGACCTCAGAGAATTGTCTTTGTTGAGCTTTAAAAACAAAACCATAGAATTTTCTGTTTACAATAAAACTTACAAGAGGGAGAACTAGTTCTCTGGACCTTGCACCCCCTTTAAGTCAAGTAAACATCTGTCGAGGGGAAACAAGACAGAAGTCCTTGTGATCAGACGCTTCGGGTTTTACAACACTTTATCAAAGGCCCACTCATCAATTAGAGAAATATTTGAAAACGCATCACAGCTCCCGAGAGCGCCTCATGCATAATTCACAGCAACGGCTCCGGATGGAGCGAGGAGGCTGCGGAAGCCAGGGCTGGCTTTTGAAGGCAAACCTGCCTATTGTTTCTTTAATTCCAAACCCAGGAGCAAATGCCAGGCCTCTCGCAAAGCAAATCGCATTTAGCCTTGGAGGTAGGAGGTGTAGAAATTCTGAGCCTAGAGCGTAGAAGCTTCCTCTGCCTCCCTTTGAGCCCCCTATGGAGGACACCACTTCTCAGTTCTTCAAAATTGGGTCCCCCGTGAATTAGAGGCAGCAGGAAGTGACCCCTCCTATCTGGGCAGCCTTATGCTTTCATTTGAGCCTCCAATCTTGAGTGGTTCAACGAGCTACAAATGAAGAAAAAAGCCAGCCAAACAAGGGATCGAATCAAACCACATAGAAATCACCCTCCCTTACTCTTCTTGTTTCGTTTGCCACACCCCATAATGCAGATGACATCACCTTATTTTGTACCCAAGGAGACTAAAGCAGGAAGGTGCAGTAACTTGCTCAGGGTCCCATAGCAAATTCACAGTGGGTACTATTTGCACCTGACCACCAGACCCTGCCTCCCGGGGTATGAAACCCAAGTTTTCATTTTGAGTCCGTGGTTGTATTGGAACAACACAGAGGCTGATAAGCAGGAAATTGGTAATTTTTCTGTTTTTTTTTTTTCATTTAAATTTGGTTTGGAATAATAAGGTCTTATTGAAAAATATCAAATACCTATGCTAAGCACAGTGGCCATATCTCTTGTATTATTCCAGCCACCCCATGCCTGAATTTTATTTGATTAATAGGTTCAGTTGATTTCCCTTCTGAGTTGCACTAATGGCAGGCAGAGCCTGTGTGATTTAGGAACACAGAGCCGCCCAGCCCAGCTCAGGGTACTTTAACAATGGTGTGACACTGAGCACCCAAGATGCCCTGGGCTTGCTGGTCACCAGAGACTGTCACAGTGTATACAGGGATCTGATCTCTGGTGGGCTTCCCTCTTTTTGCAGAGGAGGGAGGGAAGAAAGGAGGGTTCCTGTAGCTACGTTGGGCTAAGGGTTCCACCAATAGCAGAGTGAGAAGAAACTGGAAGTTGGTAGCAGGTCCCACGGTACATCCTCTCTCTCTGCGTTGCTGACAAGATTATGCCGCTGTAAACTCTACCAGGAGCAAGACGGTTCTCCCGTGGTGGAAGCTCGGTGCTGCTGGGATCCTACCGAAATGGAAGTCTCTTGGCTTCGGGGCCTATCCGGTCATCACTGTCGGGACTAGCCCCTGGCACAGAACTCATTATGACAACTTCATGCCTCTTGGTTGAATTAGTAAATGAGCGAGTGAATAAGCAATTGATCGCTTTCTGTTCTTCATCAGGTCCTGGCTCCTCAAGTCCCCCTGTGCGTGGTCACACGCGGTTGCCCCGGCAGGCTGCACCCCTGAGCAGGGCGGTTGAGAGTCTGCAGCCCGGGCCCGAGGGTACAGCACCCCGGCTCCTCCCAACAAGTGCTCGGCCTCACAGACCCCACGGGGCCTGCGGGTAGAGGTAGAACATCCCCCTGAATCTGAAGTCTGCATTATTTCCCTAATCATTGTCTACTTTTAGAGCAGGAGAATGCTCCTTCCCTCACCTGGATCTCGCCTCCCCCTCTGTAAGATAAGAAGGCGGCCTGGAGGATCCCGAAGCTCCCCCAGCATTCTAGGCAGTGGCATTCTGGCTTCTCCCCACAGCAACCCAGCAAGAGAGTCCCAGGGCAGGGGGACGGGTGTGGGATGAGCTTCGAGGAGGAGATGTGAGCGAGCGTGAGTTAGCACCCCTGCGCGGGCCTGGGGAAACGTGTCGGAGACACGCAGGGCCCTGCGCTGCTCCCGCCGCCCCCTCCCCAGACTGTGAAGACAGCAGCTTCCAGACCGAAAACAGGACCTGCCTCCTGGCTGCGAGGTGGGGGGCTCCGTGCCTCCAGGCTGAGGGACAGAGAATGGCAGAACACAGCAATGCAGTGCTGGCTGGTATTTTTTTTTTTAAAAGACATTTTGAAGGATGAGGATATAAACCATGAAGAAACCCAATGAAAGCTGTAGATCCTCTCTCCAGAAAAATGCAAAAACCCCTGACATTTTTGGCCAGATGTAAGAAAGAATGCTGGAGCCCTGGAACTCCATTCCGGAGCTCCAAACCCATGCAGAGTAGAAAGAGCTGGGAGACAAGAGATCTGCCTCTTAGCTCTAATCCCGGCTCTGCTCCATCCGCTGTGCCTTCCTCACTCGCTCTGCATGGCCTCAATCTTGCCGTCTGTAAAATGCGCGGCCAGGAAGAGGACAAGAGCCAGGATTCAGTGGTCACAGCCGCATGCGCTGAGAGTTCCATGCTGGGTGCTGGAGTCAAGCACTGACTGCCAAGCTGAGGAGCAAGAATGTGGGGCCCGGGGGCGGGTGGTGCAGGGGACACACTCTTCTCCAGGAACCTGCTTCCTGGGGCCTTCCCAGTCGACTTCCTTTTCTGTAGCGTGACAGCCTGCCATGTTCTGGTGGAGGGACCACTGTCTCTCTGTCTCTTCCCCCACCTCTGTCTAGAACGGGGTGTGGTGGGAGTTGGGGTTTCCTTCGGCAGTGGAGGCTCCACCACTGGCTTCCTCCCTAAAGCAGGCTTCACAGAGAGCTGGGAGTGGGGCCACAGCCAAATTCTCCAGAGTAGGAACCAAGGCAGCTGTGACCTGCCTCAAGCCCACCTGGCCGGGACTGGGGCCAGACTCTCCGTACCTGGCGGGATGGCTCTGGGTGCACCCACAGCGCCACCCGAGTGAGAACAGAGAGGTTTCTCCCTCCCTCCCTCCCCAAGCCACCTCATCCCTGGTCTCCTTTCTCCCCCACCAGCTCCCTCTTCCCCCTCCGAGTAACTCACAGGCCAAGGGCGCAGGGCCTTTTGCACAGGAGTCCGGACTAAAAGGGGACCAGCCTCTCCCATAGTGGAGAGCCGGGCAGGGGCCCTGCTTAGGAGAGCTTGCTCCTTGCAGCCTGAAGCTCTGCCTAGTCGATGTTCCTTCCTGTGGCCAGTGCTCCCTGGGGCCTTCCTTCTGCCACCATCTTCACAGTCCCCTATGCCACTCCCGTGGAGCCCCATGGCCATTTCTTTATGGGCAGGAGCCACAGTGGGGCTTGTTAGGGCTTGCACCTTGACTCAGATCATGTGACATTCCTTGGACGGAAGCCATTAATCCTACGCAAAATTGTGGTGGATTCACAAGCGTGATCAGCAAAAACCCAAGGCACAAAGGCCCCATCTGCCAACTTCTTCAAGACCGTGTTGCCTCAGTCAAAGCCCACTGCCCTGCAGCCTGCAGCCTGTGGCTTCTTTCTGTGGCCCCATGCACCCTTCCTCCCACCTCTGTGCCATCCCAGCGGCTGTTTTCTCAGCCTTGTCTGCCACTCAAGACGCCTCATCGTTCAAGACAGCTTCACACCCCTTCCTCTAGGAAGGCCTTCCAGACTTCCCAAGCCTGATGGAGGTTTCCTCCTCCGTAACCCCAGGCCAGTGTATGTCTCTAGGGAGGGGAACATGTGCCAAGCCCTGTGCCAGCTGCTTCAACAGGGCAATGCCTCAGTTAGTCTCCAGGACAACGCCTCAATATACATATGAATATGCTCATTGAACAGGGAGGGAACTGAATCCGTGAGGGAAGGGGCAGGGAGGAGGGTGGTTCGCTGACTTGGAAATGGGAGACGCTCCTGAGCCGAAGCCTATGTTTATCCCACTGCTCTGCCCAGCCTGTGTGCCCGCACTGAGCACTGCTTCCACCCTGACTTATTAACCTGGGTGTTTGCGTGGCTTCTCCCACGGATCCGGGGCCTCCTCCTGAGAACAGAGGCTGCTGTCTTCCTCTCTGCCTTCCTCCGGGGCTGTGCGCAGAGGGGCTGCAAAGCCCCGTCTGAAGGATTGAATTAAACCTCGCCACATAGTGGTTGGCATTTTCCCCGCACCTAGAGTTGCAGTAATGAAATTTCCACCATATGCCTTAAAGCATTAAAATGTCGAAAATGTCACTACCTGGAGGAAACCAGAGCTCTTGAAATTTACCAATAAAACAATGGCTGCTGCTATGGAGCATCCGCCACGTGACCCGTTGTGTACATTTCTCTCTGATTCTTGACAGTGGACCCGGGAGCGGCTGCGTATCCAGTCGATTCCAGAAAGGCTGTGTCAGTGTTTACAGCTGCTTTGGCTCTGACTGCTGGTGCCTGCACACACTCCTTGTTAGACATTCTGGTACAGCACCTGCCTGTGAGGTGTGCTGCCATGGACGTCCCCTCGTACGGAAGCCACGCAGCTGCGCAGCGGAACCTGGGGAGTCGGGGCACACACAATTCAACCAGCGCACGACTCTGCCTCTAACCCGGCTTGCACCCCTCTCTGTCCCAGGCCAGATGGGGCCTTCTCCCACCCTCTGCAGGACTGTGGTCGGCGTCCACACTGGGGTTGTGGGGGCTGCCTGCCCACAAGCCACACCTCCAGGCCATGTAGCTCAGTTGTTCACAAGGAGAAGCTCCTGCCAGACCCCAGCTCTGCCCTCAGTGGTCCTGCTGTCCACACCGAGGAGGAGTGAAGGCCAGACTGGCCACTTGCAGAAATGGATTGCAAGAACTAACCTTCAGTCGCTTGTATTTTGGTAACTCTGCGAGGAAGGGATAAACCATGAATTTGAGGACAAGCGGCCTGGCTGCCCGTCACTGTGTGACACTAGCCAGGGGCTCGCACTTACTCTGTCCAGGCCTCTCTTTCCTGCCTAAGGCCCCTGCAGCTCTCCCACTCTGTGAAGGCTGGGGGTGGGCCCTGGGCCCAGCGGTGTGGGGCCCACCTCCCTTCTCTGTGCTTTGGTTTCTGCATCTGTCAAACGCGAGCAATAATAACCGTGGCTACTCCAACCAGATATTATGCACAAAGCACCTAGAACAGTTGGGTCACACGGTGCATGCTCAGTACCCCGTCATTATCATTACCTTTCAGGCCATCGTGGTCACTTTGGCTCTGGGTCCTACCCAGCAAGTGAGACACGAAGACCCAGAGAGGTTAAGTAACTCGTTTGAGGTCACACAGCTAGAACAGGGACTAGGCCAGTCCTCTATCTCCCCCATGTCGCTGAGCTACGCTTTCCTCCTCCTGTACCCTCCTCTGCCCCAGGAGGGAGACGAGCAGTTTGGACAGCAGGTGAGAGCAGGTGAGAGCAGGTGAGAGCAGGTGTTCTCCAAGCAGGAGAAGAAATGGCCTGTGTGCTTCTCCCTCCCTGCATCACACTGCCCGCCACCGCCAGCCGTGACCGCTGGGAAGAATCTGGAGCCTCTGTCCAGCAGCCTGGGGCTTCAGTCCTTGTTTCTTTGCTAACTAGCTGTGTGACTTAGAGCAGGGCAGGCGACCTCTCTGGGCCTCAGGGTCTCCATGAGTAAAAGGAGGAAAAGCAGCCCTGCCCCGTCCACGCACAGGGTTGCCACGAGCATTACCCACGATGCCAGATTCAAAAGTGCTTCCTCAGTGGCAAAGACCCACCCAAGCAAGGCCCTCCCGAGGGCTCCGCGTCCAGCGCGGTGCCCTCAGGAAACAGCTGGCACACTCAGATGGGGTAATTGGGGAGGAGTTAATGAGGGACTATTTACAAAAGTGGGGCCAGGGTGGAGGGAAACCATGCAGACCCTGCAGCACACAGAGGCCAGTGGGAGCGGGGCCATTGCCACTCCGGGCACGAAGGCACAGGGGGAGGGAGCAGCGACCAGGACGGGGGACAGGAAAGGCTGAACCAAGGCAGCCAGCTGGCCCGACAGGAGCTGTGCCCTTTGGTTGAGGGTGTGCCAGCCCACAGGGACCCCAGAGGGCTCTGTAACCCAACTTTTCTTCCTTCTATCCTAGGACCTCCTGCCGGAGCTGCCCATGGGCTGTACTCCATGGGGAGCCAGAGGACACACGTGCCCCCTGGACAGACCACTGGGCACGAGCAGAACACAAAGCAGATTGGTGGGACAAGCGCGAGATGTCCAGGCCCATGCAGGGTCCTCTCTGGGGACCGCACCCCTCCCTCCCCTGTTCTGCCTCCACACCCGGGAGCTGACGAGACAATAACGGGACACACACTGGGGATGGAGCCATATTCCACCTGTCAGGGGGTTGATTGTAAAAGGAGATTTAGTCCCTTTTTTGTGAGTAAAACAATGAAACCTCCGTAATTGTTCCAGAAGAAATAAACATGCCAAAATATTTAAGTACTAATAAAACTTAAGAATTATCTCAGCATATTTAAATATAGATGTATTTTTATGGCAGGCAATGAAGGCAATCGCTAGCAGAAAGCATTTCATCCAGGCCATTTAATACTAATCCACCCCCCACCCCCCAACTCTGAGGCTTGGGTGGGGAGGGGACGCCAAGGGGGCCAGGGGCGGAGCCTGCGCAGTGGTGGGAAGATGCAGTTACTGAGCTGGGACACCAGGCTTTATGTTGCTTGCTGCCGCCTCATTCCCGCCACCACCTTAGGTAGTGCTAGTGTCATCTCTACTGATGGTGGAAGAATCCAAGGCACATCAAGGTGAGTGCCTTGCCCCAGGCTGCACAGCTGGAAACAACTAGAGCCCAGGGGAGGCAGCCCCATGAGGGACTCACCCTCTGCACCCTCTCCCCTACTGCCTGGCCCTGCCCGGGAACTAGGGATGTGGGTTTGCAGCCAGCTGAGGTCAGGGGCCCTCTCAGCTCTTGCCAGGACTATTCAACAACCTCTGAACTAGTGTTCCAGACTCTTCTTCCGTGCCAGCCCTCCACTGCCCACACCCATGCTCAGTGCTGCAGCCCGAGGCTTCTCTCTCTGGATCTGGGTGTGTGCACATACGTGTGTCTCTGTGCATGAGCACACAGAGCTTTGTCATCTTCTGCTGAATACTTCCTTCCCTGAGACTGTAGTTCAGGCCACTCACGCATACAAACATGAAGATGACACAGTCCCTGCATTTGAGCAAACTTCAGGAAGAAAATTCCAGAATTTCTTCCTGAAACTCTGTACCCATTTAAAACTAACTCCCCATTTCCCCCTCCCCCCAGCCCTTGGCAGCCACCATCCTATTTTCTGTCTTTATGAATTTGACCACTTCAAAGTACCTCATTTTAGTGAAATCACACAGTGACTTCTCATGACTTTTCGTTTCACTTAGCATAATGTCTTCAGGGTTCCTCCATGTTGTAGCATAGATCAGAATTTCCTTCCTTTTTAAGTCTAATATTTGACTGTATCTATGGACCACGTTTTGTTTAGCCATTCATCCGTCAGTGGACACTTGGGCCACTTGCACCTTTCGCCATTGTGACGAATGCCGCTGTGACGTACAAACAGCTGTTCAAGTCCCTGCTTTCATTCCTTTTGTGTGTAGACCCAGAATTGGAATCACTGGATCATATGGTGATTCTATGTTTAAGTTTTTGTGGGAACACTCTACCGCTTTTAACAGCAGCTGTGCCATTTTACGTTCCCACAAGTGGTCCACAAGGGTTCCAGTTTCTCCACATACTTGCTAACACTTATTATTAACATTTTCTGTTTGTTTGTTGTTGTTTCTCGTAGTAGCCATCTTAATGGGTATGCAGTGGTATCTGGTTGTGGTTTTGATTTGCATTTCCCTAATGACTAGTGGTGCTGAGGACCTTTGTATGGCCTTATTGGTCATTGGTATATCTTCTCCAGAGAAATATTTATCGAAGTCCTTTGTCCGTTTTTTAGTAAGCTTTTTTTTTTTTTCATTCTTGCTGAGTTGTAGCCTGTGTTCTATTTCAACATCAAATGAATTGCTCAACCATCTTTCCACTGGTAATAGAAATGTGTGAATGGGTGTGTATCAATGGATAGAACACTAGCATTTATGAAACACGTCTTTTATTTAATCCTCACAATAAACTGGGTAAAGAGCTGCCCCTTAAGTAGGAGGAAGGTACGGTTCAAAGAGATTAGGTGGCTTGCCCAAGGTCTTGCAGCTGGCGTATGAGAATAGGGGTTGCACGTTATCTCAGCCCTCACCACGCCCTACCTCCAAAGTGATGCCATCGTGTCTCCCACGTGGCCTCCCTGCAGAAACCAGGGCAAGAGGATGGCCACAGTGAAGGCCAATTCATTACTGCAATCTGCACCAAAGAGACACCCCCAGGTGAATGATGTCACCAGAAAGTTCGGAGAAAGGCCCACCATTAATCTCACGGTACAAACAATACGGGAAGATTATGCTGGCGTCCGGCCCAGTTAAGTGGACATTTGGATTTTTTCCAAAACAAATGTGGATACTGTAAATACAGGTCAGCTGGTTTGCAGGAAATCAGCGTCCAGATGAAGCCACATCCAGCAAGATCTTTCAAAAGTTCTACAGCAAAGAGCATTGGGGTGGGCATGGCCATTTGGAGTGTGTCTCCCACTTATAAACTGCTGCTTTTCATTCATTCCTCCATGACATACGTGCTGAGGGACTCCTGGGTGCCCGGCTCCTTCCTGGGTTCATGTGTGCAAGGCCGGGTGGAGGGGGCAGGGAATTACGATTCCGGCAGCCACCTACCTTCCATTCTCCGGAACAGCGCACCTTCAAACAGGAAACCAACACGTGGACAGTTCAGACCTTTGTCCACGGTCACACAGCAAGTATGAGGTCACACGACAACGTGGAAAAGCCGGGAAGACATCCCAAGTCCCCAATAAGTCCCTCGACTGCCCTAAATCCCAATATTGCTGGTGTTAACTACTGAGTTTGCTAGATTGCTTCCATTCTCAGAAAGGGTACAACAATCCTTTGTCAGAACTTATGCCCCAGTTTTGGTTTCAAAACATAAAATGAATGCAAATGACACCCTTCCTTTCCTCTGGGAGCATGTTGGTGGAGGCGAACTCTTCTTCCCAAGAAAAGTTAGCGAACAACACGAGAAGGCAATAAAAGTGAGTGCTCACGACGCTATTTGATTAAGTGCCTTTTGAGTGGGACAGACAGTGAGTCCTTTTAATCGACTCCTACCCAGGGTGTAAGTGAGGAATTGTCCTCCTTCATTAATGCAAATCCCAGAAGGGCTGAGGCTTCACTCCAGGCACTTAGCAAGAGGCCGGATCAAGTGGCTCTGGTGGAGGTCCCCATGTCCCACCTGCTCCTTGGGGTGGGTGTTGCCACACCAGGCCAGCGCTAGGGGTGCTGCCCCCCTGATAGGACACTGGCCAGGGTGGATCTCACCTCTCCTTGTTGATTTCCTTAGAGTTGAGACAGGATGCTGAACATCATGGGAAGGGAATGGAGGAGGGGGTAAACACAGAAGGTACTAGAAGTAGAATCTCAGTCCAGGGGCTCTGCCTGCCATGGCTGGCTCATGCCCAAGCCTCTCCCCAAACTTCACACTAGAAGAGCTGACTGCTGACAGCCCGAGGGCTCCTCAACTGTGCTTTGGGGTCCTTGGCTTTGGGGCTTCCTCTTGGTGGGAGGCGCCAGTTGGCCACTCTGTGCAGATGATAAACTCCTTGTTTCTTTAGCACAGAAACCACATTTTAGTCATGCCTACAGCAAGTATAAGACCTTGGGGAATTTTTGTGAAAGGCAGGAAGGAAGGAGAAGAGGAAGGAAGGGAAGAACAAAGATAGAAGGAAACAGAAACAGAAAAGGATGAATAGAAAATTTTCCTTGTCACAAAATCCACGAATTTCACCTGGTCCTATTGCATTTGTTGAGAGCAGCAAATATTTTCGTCAGTGAAGCCTGGCATTTATAATATGTGGCTGCTTAATATTTGCTGAGTGAATGAATGACTGTCACGGAGGTTTCTGATTTGTTTACTTAAGGGGCGATGTCCTTACAGGACCACGTTGGCCACTATTAGTAAGATCAAGAGGAATATGCAGACTAAGGCTTTGGTTTTAAGTCACGAAGAAATAAACAAGTGCATGATGACATTTTCACATCAGGAGGCCAGTTTGAACCAACGCAGCAAAGTTATTCTCAATGCCGCATCTGTTTAGTGTGACTTTGAGGTCACAGCCTGCCCAAGACCGTCTCTCCCAGTCAAGCTCTTGCACAGCCAGTGAAAGGGCTCTTGTCTGAATGCAGCTGATGACTCACCTCTTAACTTTCAAACCCGGAACATGAGGAGTCTCAAATGCGCTAGGAGAGGTGATCTAGGGATAGACAGAGTGAGGGAAGAGCACGAGTGCTTATCTGGTTGCTGATGGAAACAGGCTGATGAATCCAGACACAAGAAAGAAATGTCCTTAAAAATTTCTTAATTCAAAATTGTTTGCTTTCAATTAAAATCCTGTGATGATCTCCTTTTTCTAAGCGGTGGCTCTGCCACCTCCTGAAACATTTCCCCTCCAGGAGGTCAAGACCCTCTGCCACCTCCTCTCCACCTCCCAGTTCATGATTCAGAAAACGCAGCTTGAAGAAGGTGCCTAAAAATAGAAGAGGATGCGAGTGGCTCTGCAGGGCGAGGCCCCAGCATCTCGCCACATTAACCCTGCGAACTCAGCCCCAGTAAAAGAGGCTGGGAGCCATTAATGCCTAATGATGTTGCATTGTCTTCCAATAACAAACCATCTCACTGGTTGGTTTTATAGAGGACCAGCTGTTGTTAATTGGGGAAGATGAGCATGAAATGGCAGCTTTCACACCTGACCAGGAGAGAGCCGCAGCGTCGGGGGGCAAGCTGGGTGTCGCCTGCTGCAAGCTCCTTAGCTCCTCCTCGGTGCAGGAGAGACGCAGGCGGCAGCACAGCGTTCCCGCTCCTCTCAGCCATCGCGGACAGAAACAACAGAAGAGAATACTGAGTTCCTTTAGCATCCCCTTACCTCCTCCCCCAGCCCAGTGACATCCATTCTCCACACCACGGCGTCTCCACACGCTTGCACGTGTGTCTCTGTAGCAAGGCGAGGACAACTCAAAGCCAATATTGCAGGCCCAGGGGCCAGCCCAGGATCTGGCATGTTTCGGGCTCTGCAGAGGACACATAGCCAGGTTCCCTACCGCTGCTCCTGGCCTCTGCTCCCCCGCGCAGGTCACTGGCCCAGGGAAGCAGCCTGCTCACGGCCAACAAACAGTGGCTCTCACACATGAGCCAGCTTAATCGCATTTTCTCTCTTGGCATTTCATCAGAGACACAGAAAGAGGTGGTCACTTAGCAGTGCAGGCACAGGGACCACTACTGTGACATGGAGAGGTTGGGGTGGCCTCTTCGGCCAGGAGCAAGCCAGCAGGAGGAGGGCACTGGTCCATAGGGACAGAAAACTGGTGTGGATCTTGGGGTGGGTCAGAGGAGCCAGAAGGAGGTTCAACCTCAAGGAGGTTCCTGGTCAGGACATGCCTTAAAGCACGTCAGATCTGGGAGCCGCAGACCGCCTGGCTCAGCCCCTGGCCTTGACGTTGCAGAAGAATTCACTTTGCCTTATGATACCCCCAACCACACTAAACCACAGGGAGTCAGCCTCTGTTCTTTGATTCCCAGAGCGCTGTGCCTAGGAAAACCGCTCCCCGGAGCCATCACTGAAGATTGAAGAAGGGAAGCAGGCATGGCCCAGAAAGAGGCAATCCCCGAAGCTCTGTGATTACAGCTGAAGGGGCTGGGAAATCTTAACTATGGGATACTGACTGTGTGCGCTTTAACCCTGCAGTCTCCGGTGGTCTTCCTAAGACATCTAGAAGCACGGTACATTATCCCCGTTGCTTAGGTGGGGAAACTGAGGCTCTGTGCTATCAAGCAACCTGCTCATCTTTAGTGACCGGCAGAGAGGAACTTGAACCAAGCCTGTGTGACCCCCGCTCTGGTATGCTTTTGATGACACCGCGATATCGTTGTTGGCATTTGAGAACCACTGCAGGCCCTTCTGCTGGCAAAGAGGAGAAAGCTCTATTCAGGGTGCCTGGACGCCTGCAGACTGGGAAAAGCACAGGCCTCTCGCTCTGCCCATGTTTGCCTTTATTCTCAGCGTTGCTGCGAAAGATGGGAACGCGGAGCATTAAAACATGTACTGTAAATAAACCAAATTAAAGTAAAATTGACTCATTTAGCAACCAGACTCCGATCTTGCATTAGAGGCAATTGAAGAGATTTCACAGATTTTAGTAACCAGATAAGATTATTATATAAACAGACTTCTGCATTGAATGATGAGCCATATCTCGAGGAGAATATTTGAAATCAATAGCAATACAGGCTGAGAATTAAGTAATGTGGTTAAGCACTTTTGAATGATGCCATTTTTAAGAGCTGATTAGAAATAAATATGCCAATTGCAGCAGAGCTGATAGCTGGAATCAAGTGATGATTAATCAATTTGGGCCTGAGAGCCAGGGAGGCCATCTTGGTGCACGCTGCCAGCCCCGCGCTCCGGCTGGCTGCAGAAGGGCTGAGAGAGCTCTGAGGCCGGGTGGTGGGTTCCGGGCCCTGCGGAGGCCGATGGCAGCCCGGAGGAGGGGCGAGATGGAAGCTGCCAGCGTCCTCATGCAGAACCCCAGCTCTGCCCACCCTGGGGCTGCCCACCGTGGTGTGCGGGGAGGTGCCCCAGAGCCGGCGCAGGATTAGCTGTAAGCTGCTTAAGCTGCTCACGCAGGGCAAGCCGGCAGCAGGGAGGAAGTCATGGTTGGGGACACTGATGACCCTGGGATTGCATTGGGAATGCCCAATTACCACCCAACTGGGAAGTGACTGGTCTTTTGGTGGCCCTGTGATCATCTCTCACCTGGATAACTGCCCCAGCGTCCTGAGAGGTCCCCACTGAGCCAGGAGCTGGGCGGATGCATTCCACACCCATCGTCACGGTGCTCTTTCTAAAGCATCGCTCAGCTCCCGTCACTCACTACGTAGAAACCCACCGCTGCCTCCCCTTCACCTTAGGGCCAACTCCAGATACCTCAGCTTAGGGTTCAAGGCCCTTCATGGCCAGGCTGTCTCTAGCTGCCTCGTTTCTTCCTACTTCCCATTCCTGCCTGACGATTGCGCCAAACAGAAGGTTCTAGTGGTGCCCAGATGTGCCCTGTTCTTTGTCGTGTTGTCTCTGCCCCTGCTGTGCCCTCCCTACCTGCCCGTCTGCTGAGACCCCACCCTTTGTCCCACCTCATTCAAAGGAATGCCCACCTTGACGGCTTCTCCCCCCAGCCTAAGCACAACTAGCCGCTTTCTCCTTGCTACCACCATCCCTGAATAACCCTTTTCCTGTTTCATGTCAGTGTCATTCATTATTTCTTTTTAATTCCATAAATAGCAATTGGCACCTTTGTGTTGCTGCTCACTGTGGTTGGCCCTGGAGACACAGGAGGAGAACACAGACGTGGCCCCTGCCCTCCCGGAGCGCGAGGTTCCACACCAAGCATTTAATACTTTGTGCGACCGTCTCAGCTCTGAGGGGCCAGACACATTCACTTTATTCATTCACCTGGGCCCTAATGAAGGATGAGAGATCAAACACGTGAACCAGTGGCAAAGGCGGACGAGAGGGAGGAGGTTACAATGAAGCAAACTCTTCCTTGGTGGAAGCAGCTGGGGCTCTGGCCAGCACGGCGTGAGCTGCCTTCCACTTCCACGGGCTGAGCGCTCAGGAACCTGGGGCATCCATGCGGAGGGAAACCATCTGCCCAAGAGGGGCCAGAAAAGACAGAATTGGCTGTGGGATTGAAGCTACAGAGCTGTGGGCTCTGGCTCAGCCCAATCACTGCCTCACTATGTCAATTCAGGTAGAACTCAGGTAGAGCACTTCCTCTCTTTGAGCCTCAGTTTCCCCATCTGCAAAATGAAGACACTGGACTATAAATGGTACAGGAGAACAGAGAATACGCTTCCTGAATGGTGGTGACCTTCAGACACCCCCTTCTACCGTGGACCATGAATATTATTAGGATGTAGCTATATCCCTTGTTAGGCACAGAGAAAAATATAACAAGGATGAGATGGTGGAAGAAAAGTTAAGTGCGAGATTTTTTTAACAGGAGTCTGGTAGAGGCAAGAGACCCCGTGAACTAGTAGAGGCTGGAAAGGCTTCTTGGAGGATATACAGCATGGTTGACCTAAAGCATGCATCGGACACGAATATTTGGGAAAAGGAGACTTGAATTTTAGGTCAGTGGGGGAGCAACTCTGAATCAGCAAGGTGTGGTCCCCGAGACCTCCACAGGTATATCCATGTGCCGTGCCCTCACCACTAACTGGAACACGTTGGGGAGGAAGCCCTGCTTAGAAGGCCAAGCTTCTTGCTCCAAAAGAGAAGATGTGGCCTCTTTTGTGCAGTGTTTTTGTCCTCGTTTCCTGCCTTCAGCAGGTCTGTGTCCCGTACCCCCTGCTGCAGGACGTGAGGCTGAAGCTGGCTCCCAGGGAAGGACACTGGCTCCAGGCCTCGTGGCTCTGCTGGCTGCAGGGTTCTTTTGCTCGGGAGACAGGGGTCTTGAATTCCCTAACAGCCCCCTAGCAGGGGCACTCCCGGTTGGCTGCCAAACTCACGCTGAGGTCAGAGAAGGCTCCCTGTGGCTATGTAAGGCTCCCTACTCCTCCCCGACAACTCGCTTCCCCCCTCTGGCTTCCCAGTTCCCCAGGACAACCGCTTGAGGCAACCCAAAGGACCCCTAATGACCACTAAGAGCACACAAGAGATGGGGAAACTGAGGCAGAGAAAAGGGAAGAGACTCAGCCAAGATCCCAGGATGACTCAGCCCAGGAGCAGAGACCAGTCCCCTGGTGCCTGTTCTGTTTGCTGTCCCCTGCAGCTTGGGGCCCGGCTTCACTGTGTGTCCACGGGGCCTTTCTCTCGTTTAGATGGTGGAGCCCTGGGGCAGGGCCTGCACTCCCTACAGTGTGTACGGAAGCCATGCAGAAGCCAGGCCTTTCTCCCTCCCTGCTCCTCTTCTGCCTCTGCCCCACCTTGCTGCGTGTGCCCTGGGCCCTCTGAGCTCTGCCACTTCTGTGCTGTGCTCTGTGGCCTGGCCGGCTCTCCCCACACCCCTCGTTCAGCACCTGCAACCCCTGCAGCTTTCGACTGCTGGCAAGCGTCGTGTTGTTACCAAGTTCTAAATGTGGCTACACACTTCTCTCTGGTTCTTTCTCTGTGGGCTGAGCCAAACAAGAAACAGCCACACCCAAGGTTCAAGTTAAATACATGTGCTTACTTGCCGGTTTGACACACAGGGGATGGGGAAGGGGGCCAGGGTGTACCCCAATCTCATCCACCCTGCAGGGGCCTGAACAGGCTGACAGAGGGAGGCCTACCGCCCTGCTAGATTTGCAAGGCAGCTTCTTCTGATCCAGGGAGAGCCACCTGCTCCATCATCGGGCCCAGCGGCGGCAGAGCTGGCTGACTTCCTACGTGCCCAAGGCAGGAGACTTGCAGCTCTGCTTTGTGTGAGCTACCCAGTCTGAAGGGAGCTGCAGTTTCTGTCATTGCCACCAAATACACTCAGCAACTTTCCCTCTACCTCTTCCCAAGGAATCATATCTATTCGAGTTCAAGCCAAGAGAGCTGTTATCATGACACAAATATTTTAGCGTGATAGGCCTAGAATGTTCTACTGATTGTATTGATGAAGGTTGCCCATCCAAAGGGATTCTTGTTACATGGCACATTGAGCCTGACATCCCCGGCCCGATAAGGTAAGACCTGGGCTCTTCCTCCCCTGACCACTACCCGAAGTCCAGCTTCCACTCGTCTTGGCCCTGAGGACTGCAGAGTGAACGAGGTGGGTTGAAAATTCCTCTCTGCAAGGGATTCAACCTGGAAGACGTGCTTGGTGTCTCTCTGTCGGTAGCGGTGGCCACAGATGTGCCTGGGCGTGGGGAGCTTTCCTCCCTCTGTTCATCCTCACCAAGGGGAAAACAGGCAGAGTTTCTTAAAGCTTGAGAACTATATATATTTTTTTTAATTTTATGTTTCAGAGGAAGATAGTGGAATTTTCCAGACCCCGAAGGGGGCTTTTGAGTTTGCAGGAAGAGGAGTGTCAGAATGGTTAGTCCAGGGGACGTGAGGGGACACGGAGGTGGAGCCGGGCCAGCCAGGGATGTCTCCCGGTGGCACAGGTGCCTGAGGTCGTCAGCACAGCTCACACCCGCGAGACGACAGCAGCGTAGGCTACAGGGACATGGGCCTTGCGAGAAGGCTGTCCATTTAAAGAGACCACGGAAAGGTCAGTGTTTCGAAACTGGGGGGACACAGACGGAACAGGGGCCGTAGCCATGGGCTGGGCGGACAGTGGGGGACTGAACTACTTCGGCAGAGACCAAGCCCACAGGGTCCCGGGCGCCTCCCCTCAGGCCTCCGGGTGCCCCGATGATGCTAACACAAAGCTGGCAGGGCTGTCCTGGGAGTGCTGGACATTCCACGCCAGCCTTTCAGTTTTAATTATTTTTAAAAATTATTATTATTATTTCAATCAATTATCACAGGTGTTGACTCAGTTTCAGGCCGTGTGCTTGGCACCCGGGGTAGGGAGACGAATTACACACAGGCCCCTTGGCCCTAAAAGAGTTTGAGCTCTAACAGGGCAAGATGGTCCCAAACAAAAGCTAGCAACAGAGTGTGACAGAGATGACAGCAGGAGGGTGCAGGGTGGGGTCGGGGGAAACAGGGCGGCCCGTCCGGGTTGGGTGAAGTCAGGAAAGGCTTTGGGAAAAGGTGTCTCCAGGGACCACAGGCACCTCAGACCAGAGGCCGGGGTGGGGTGTCTTAAATACACCCCGAGTTCTCAGCACCTGGTTATTTTAAAGGACCTTCCCATCCAGTTTCCCAAGTGATTCTCACAATAACTGTGGCTTCTGACCTTATTCGCCAACACTGTCACCCGCCCACCCAGCTGTATAAACACTTGGGCAAAGCAACTGGGTATAAGTAATCATTCTGGAAACTCAGTGCCAGGCCCACAGAGGGGCACACGTGTGCATCTGGGGGACATGCACGGCTCCCATGAGCACCAGGCCCTGAGCCAGCAGCGCAGCCCTCACTCAGGAGCAGTGTCGGCCACATGCCCTGCGTGACGCCCCAGGCACGCACCTCAGAGCAGTCCCCCAGTGAGTCACTGTGTCCAGCCCCTGCCGGGGTGGGCTTCGCAGGGGAAAACCTCTGCTCAGAGAGGGGTCTCCTCCTTTGAGAAGCTTCTGTCCCAGCGGCATGAGCTGAGAGGGGCACAGGCCCAGCCTGAGACAGCAGCAGGGGGATACTGAGGCTGGTGCAAAGCTCCGTGAGCCTGAGTCCCATTCAAGACGGCAGGCACCGGCTGCCACTGGTCACCTGTTACTAGTCAGTGGGGATAAGGACTTCGAGCTAAGGGAAGCCGGTGTTCCCTGAGCATTTGCGTTAGGCCCTTTTGCACATGTACATGGAGTGGGAGATGATGTCCCTGTTCCCCACCAACGTAAGAGGAAACTGAGGCTTTTCCCATTGGCTTAGCAGGCTCTACTCTGCGTCCAGAGGGCCCCTGCGGGAGTCATCCCGACACCTGCCAGCACCCAGCCCTGTGCCCAGAACCTGCCTTTGCCCTCATGCTCGTCCACACCTAGTCTCTCCCCAAGCCTCTTGTCCTCACCGTCCAGGTCCCAGTAATCCCCGCACTTTTGCTTCCCAAAGTGGGTGGTGTGAGTCGAACACTGTGGAGCCCAGTCAGTCCACCTCTCTCGCTGACTGGCGCTCACGCCTCTCCCCAACTACACTGCATGTCCCCAGAACTGGGGTCTCATAATATGCCACTTTTTTAAAAAAATTTTTTTAACTTACCTAGCACTGTGCTGAGTGTGTAGAAGACACTCACATACCTGGTGGCCGGTGTTTTTGCCCCAGCTAATGAGTGACTGGGTGTTATTGTGTTTGTTGTTTTTCCTGGCCTCAGGAATGTCTCCTGGCTGGGTCAGCTGTCTGTCAGCTAAGAAACACAGAGACCTTGTTTCATGGCGTAGATTTCTGTAGTTTTTGTGTTTGCAGCAACCATTCCCTCCTCTTTTCGTAACCCTTCTCCCATTCTCTGTCCATGTGTTTAGAAATGAAATGGGGTCAACTCTGGCTTAGGGACTGGGCCTGGTTCTTGGGTGCAGTGACTGGTTCAGGATGCACACAGGGCCTAAGCCATCCAAGGACATACAATCCTGGAACTTTTGCTAGATAGAAAGGGGGACACCAGGGTCTTTCCCTGCTGGTCTTTTGTTGTTAGGAGATGGGGAATTCTGGAGCTGCCAACATCTACCACACAGAGACCTTCTGCCTGAGTTGGAGCCATCACTTGGGAGAGCAGTCAAGATATGAAGGGAGTGTTGGATGTGTTACTATCAAATGGTGGTGTTTGAACCCTGGATCCAGCCAAACCTGCAGCCAAATCCTATCTTGTTCTTTTTAGTTATCTGATCCAAAATGTCTTTTCCCCTTAAGTCAGTTTGGCTTAGCTTTTCTGTTACTTTTAAATCAAAGACTCTACTCAAACACTTCAGCCCCCTGTCCTAAAACTTCCCTTCTCTGAACTCCTTTGCTACAGACACTGAGCATCTTGGAGCTGTAAGGGAGCTGAGAGTCCAAGTCCATCCTCCTGGTTTTTGTCTCTGCTACATGATCACAACCTAGAGATGAGGAACCCTAGGATTAGAGAATGCAACAGTTCTCTTAAGATTGCACGGGGAGTTGGACTGAGTGTCTCCCAGGGCAGAGCTGTGCTGCCCGACCCTCCAAGCTCCTTGGGAGGACTGTGGGTGCATAGCCAGGCCCTGGCTGCAGTCTCAGGAAAGCACAGTGGTTAACAGCGCCACAAGGGCTTCTATGGGAAGTTGCAGGGAACTTGGAGTTAGCAACGCGCGCAGCCTGCTTCCCATGTGCCTTTCAAGAAGCCCAAGGAAACCACGTTCTTACTGCTTGTGTGATTGCTCTAAAATATCAGATCTGCTTCTGCTGCACACTGAGTACCAGCAGCACTCAAGGGTACCAGCCTCGGTGCCACAGGCCTACGTGTTAAACAGGCAGCCCACGAGCATCACTGCACGTACCCTGCGCACACCTTTCCCAGCAGGGAGCAGTTACCTCAAGGGGGGAATCACAGCGCCACACTTCCTAACTCCCAGGGGCATCAACCATGGAACTGGTTCTTGGCAAGCCTGGACACAGCCTCACTCTCTTTCTCAAAGCAGCTCTGAGCAGCCACTACCAACGTGTGAGAGTTTGAAAGTGAGGCCAAACACTTTTGCCAGCTATTGGAAAGAACTTGCCAGCAGAAGCACCACAATAGCTGAGACAGTCACTCAATCCACTCTGGCTTCTGATATCTGCACTGGGGAGGGAGATGTTCTCTCCACTCCCCTGTGGCCGCTCAAACCTCACCCCTAGTTCTGGTCCACAGCTGAGCAGCTCCTTCCTCTGGGGTCATCAGAGACCATCAGCCCTATGGAAAAACACACTGTGCTGGTGGAGGCAGCCATTCTCTCTTAAAACAAAGGACAGAGGGCATTAATTAGTCAGCAATTACCACAACAGTGCTGTATAACAAAGCAGCCCAGAGATAGCCTCATGCTGGTGGGTCTGCGGATGGACTGAGAGAGAATTGGCTGGTCCTGGCTGGACTTGGCTGGATGGGCCTACTTTGGGGTGTGAGTTGGCTGAGCTCAGTTGCAGACTGAGCACTAGACAAGTGGCTTGACGTGTATTCCGTCTGGGGCTCAGGCTAAGTGGGCAGCAGCTACCTGTGAACAGCTATTCTCATAGAAAATCAAGGAAGCACATGAGAATGAGTGGAAATTTGATGACTTTTGAGGCCTTGGCTCAGAATTAGCATGTTATCACTTCTACCTACATGCCGTTGGTCCAAGACAATCATCCCAATGTCAATAGATCAGGGAAATATGCTCCATTGCCAGCAGGAAGAACTGCGAAAACCTCATGGCAAAGAGCATGGGTAGGTGATTCTAATACGGGGAGGCTCTGAAGAACTGAGAGCAAGGGTCCAATCTACCATGTGAGGTTTTAGTTTCTGTCCCATCTCCATGCTTGAGTCAATGTGCTGTCCTCATTCCTACATCTGCGCCTCCACCTCCCCTCATTGGAGATGTACAAAGTTGCTTCTTACAGGCGGGTCTCAGTTAAACTCCTGCACTGGGCATTTAACTCTCCTTCTAGAACAGAACCAGTGAAAGGGCTCCTCCATGCTTCAGTTTCTCCTAGTTCCAGCCCTCATGGCCAGAGAGCCAGATGAATCTTTTTGAGGTCTAGATCTTCATCAGTCCGTACCAGCGTGGAAGGCTTCAATAGCATCCACTACCCCCAGCATCAAACTCTAACCCCTCAGCCCGGCACCCCAGCCCTGAAACCTAAGAGTACTCGGCGCAACTACTGCCTACCGTTAGGGACTGACTGTCCTGGCCTACCTGGACCAAGAGCCCTGCACTTGCCTGCATTTTTTGGTCTCTGTGACCCACCCCATAGTATGCCATGTCCTTCTCCCCAACCCTTTCCACTGGCTGAGCTCCTTATGTTCTGCGTCCGCAGGGGCTGACTGGAGAAACAGAACCAGTAGGAGAGACATATTAAAAACTTTATTGCAAAGAAATGGCTCATGCAATTCTGGAGGTTGGCAAGACAAGTCTGAAGTCTACAGGGTAGGCCGTCGGGAACGGCTGGTTGGAAATAGCAGGCCAGGCTGCAGCTGTGCTCCACAGACAGTCTCTTCTTCTTCCAGGAAGACTCAGCTCTGTTCTTAAGGTCTTTAAACGATTGAATCAGGCCTACCCAGACTAGGATAATCCCCCTTACTTAAAATCAACTGACTACAGACTTTAATCACTTCTGCAAAATCTCTTCACAGCAACACCTAGATTAGTATTTGATTGAATAACTAGGGGCAGTAACCTGGCCAAGCTGACACATGAAACTGACGCGCACATAAAACAGTCCACCCCTTGTCAACTCGGAATCCAGATACATCTCCTGAAACTGTACTTAATCTCCAAGTAAAGATAATAACAAAGTCACACTCTCATCCGACATGACACAACTGTCCCATGCACAACTGAAAACATGCCAACCCTTTCTGCAGAAGCGGATGAAATGTATTCAGGTGATGTTCACTTTTCTCTTGTGATATCCTGCAACTTTTACTGTAACATACACCTTGCTATTATCATATTAATACATCTTATGTTTGATGATACGAGAGAAAAGAAAACAAAAACTTTTGGCTAATGTAAATATATACACGCACGCACATTCATAACAAAATAGGAAGAAATACTCATAACAATTATATTCCTTGTTTCTGCAGCTTGTCACATGGTCCAGCTGCTATTTATAAATAACTTCTTCCACTTCCTGTTCTATATTCCCTTTGCCATGATCCAGCACCTCAGCTGGTCGTGGTTCTCTGTCTGGTGAGATGACCCAAATATTCATCCCTGAAGGGTGTGGGCCATTCTCAGTCCTGCCTGGATTGAGTTGCTGTAGTTTCCCACTGACTTCGATCACAGGGCATGGTAATACTAGGAGACATCCCAAGGGATTTGCTGTATTCCAGACACACTCTTCCTTACCTCTACTGTGGAGCAGCCAGCCAGTTTCCCCTTGGCGACAGGATCAGTCAGCCCTGCCATCACTGGGACTCCCTTCTCTGCCTGCTGACTCAGAGGTACGAGGAGCCCAAGGTGGCTGGGAGGCAGTCTTAACTCCAACAGAATTATCGCTGTGTCTGCTGAAGGAAGCATTCCTCCCCCTGGAATGAAGGCCTCCAGGCCAGCAGAGCATAAAGGTGCAGGGGCAGAAAGCAAAACTTTTGCTAGAGAATCACTAGGGGTCAAGCTGAGTGGTGCCAACCCATTTCCACTCCTTGATCCCTGGACGGTGAATCCTGGCAATGGAAGAAACAGCA
This sequence comes from Lemur catta, assembly GCF_020740605.2. NCBI lineage: Eukaryota > Metazoa > Chordata > Mammalia > Primates > Lemuridae > Lemur > Lemur catta. The sequence continues at coordinate 52,076,219 of NC_059141.1, read as the reverse complement.
CCACATACTGGAGGCAGATTTAGAGCAGGTGCAGCACCCTGGAGGACTTGCACAGCCCTGCGAGGAGCTGTCTCCCAGCCCGTCCACTGTCCTGCCAAGCCAGCTGCTTTGGGGTGATGGGAGCACAACAAGACCAAGAATTCCATGAGCACGTGCCCGTGGCTGCGCTCCGCAACTGTGTGGAAGACACAGTACCTTAAAGGATGAGGGGTCTCTAGATCCATGCACGGTAGCTGTGGCAGGAGCATGGAGTGCAGGGAAGGCAAGTCTATACCCGGAGTAACTGACCACCACGGATTCTGATCCCATCCATCAGAGCCCAGTTCAGGTTTCATCTCCTCCAGCAAGACGTTAGAAACCTCTCGCGCTGCTCTGACACTGGTTCATTTGGCCAACATTTATTGAGCACCTTCTGTGTGCCAGACACTCTGCGAGGTGCTGGGGAAAAATATGGTTCCTGCTTTGAGAGAACTTATGAAACAGTGAAATGGAACAAATGAGTCTGTTTCCTGTGTCCCGACAGCCCGGTGGTCACTGGTTTGACTCAGTGCTGTTTTCTCTGCCCTGTGGGGCTCTGGATGTCTTGAGAGCACAGCCCACATTCCCATCCCCAGCTTGCATGACTCTCAGGACACAAGGTGTGCTGGGGAACCGCTGGGAAGGCCTGACAGCATGAAGCTGATGGTTTCACAGAGGCCTCTTCTCTGCATGTGGCCAGTGGGGCTTCCGCCCTCTCCAGGGAGGCAGCAAACGTGCGTGGTGCTGTGGAAAGGGCCCTCCCTGCCGTCTGCTCGCTCAGCCAGGCTGTGCTGGCGCACGCAGCTCGCTGGCCCTTCCACTTGGGCAGAATCTCCCTCTGTTTCTCCAGGACCACGTTGTTTCCACCCAGCACACACAACTAGGGCCCGTCTGAAGGAGAGCAAAGAAGGCCATCACCCCACGGGCCACCTACAAACCATACCTCCTATCCTGGCTCCTGGCCAAAGTCTCTTCAAAGCCAGCCTCGGTTCCTGCTCCCCCTGCCGTGCCACCTTTCCTGCCTCTGAACAGCCACAGTACTTTATTGATTAATATCAGCACCGTCCATCAGGTATTGCATACCTAGTATATGCTGGGCATTGCCAATTTGTCATCTTATCGAATTCTCATAACGGCTGTTGTTGGTCATCCTAAGCTGCATTTATATTTGATTTACAGTCGCCTTTGGGCCCTGCAGCAGTGAGTCAGAAGCACAGCAAGCCCAGAGGGGCCCTGGCAGCGCAGGGCAGGAAAAGGGAGCTTGGGCCAGCCACTTCCCCTTTCTAGGCCTTGGATTTTCAGTTGTGAAATAAGTTAATATTTGGGCTGGATATGCCTAGCCTTCTTCCTGGGTAGGTTACAGATTTCTAAGTACAGCATAAAAGCCAAAGACCTAACTCCATGCCCAGCATAGATTTACACAACCAAGAATGTCTGCATTCTACAGAGAGCACTGATTTCCATATGAACCTGCTTTTGGAACAACTTTGCTTGGAAGCTGCTTACTTATTCCCTTAAGTGTTTACACACCTACTTTGTGTGCATGTGTGTGTGTGTGTAAAACAAAACTGACATGATGACCATGCAGTAGATGACACGGTTAGCTCTAATGCTTTGCTCTTCCCTGTAGCCATGAGTGGGACACGTTTATTCATCTCTTTGGGCTCAGCCACATGACTTGCTTTGGGCCACAAGCAGAAGTGATGGTGTCTGGGCCTGGGCGTCCTGCATCCTTGCCCCCTGACATCACAATGAGATGCACAAACCCAGGCTCGCCCACTGGTCCCAGGAGGAGGATGAGGACCATGTGACACAGAGCCACTCCTAGGCAACTCAGCCTGGCCCAGCTGCCTCCAGCCAACCTGCAAATACACGAGCTCAATCAGTGCTTTGTCATATGCTGCTGAGAATTCCTGATGGTCTGTCACTCAGCCTTTTTGTGGCAATAGCTCACGGATATGGACATTAAGGAAACTATTGATAATCCAGACCCTCACATCAGACGAGCTTCGGTGGTGATCTTGGCAATACCTCCCCGCCATCACCAATCCCACATGTGAGCCTGTCTGCTGGCCGCACTTTGCATGCCTCCAGGGATGAGGAACTCACTGTTTCTCGAGGCAGCCCGTGTCACATTTGGTAACTGCGGAACCTCTCTATAAGGAATCAACCCTCTCTTTCAACTTCAGCTTGCTGGCCCTCAGGGCCACACAGAATTAAACGCTCTTCTTTTCTTCCTGACAGCTGTTCAGAGGTGTGAAGATGCTCTCACATCCTTCCCAATCTTTGCTTCTTTGGGCTAAACATCTCCATCCCCTTGTCCTCAAATATCTCTCACCCTGTACAGAGCCTGGCCCTCTGCATTCCCACAGCTCCACCCAACAGGGTGGGTTCTACTTTTCTCGGGCTTCTGTGCGCAGAGGGAAACACAATGGCTAAGTGTGCTGATCAGAGCCAAGCACCAAAGGACCGTCCTGCCCTCACCCTGGACAGCTGATGGCCCTGAGCAGTGGGAGCTCTTTTGGCTGCCACAGAGCATGGATCCTGAGCCAGCCCTGGACAACAACCCCAAGCCACTCTCACACGTGCTGTGTGAGGCCTCTGCCCTCCTGAACTTTCAGATTCCCAAATGTTCCAGGGCCTCGGGAAGAAACAAGTCTATGCTCCTTCTAACTACTCTTACCTGCCTGGGTTCCCAGGAGAGGGGGACATTTGCAAACTGGCCCCAAAGCAGGCTGCAGGGACTGAGAGGAGGTGGGGGCTGGGGCCAGCCTCTCTCAGGTCAGTTGTCCCCCATTTGTCTCAGAGCCTCTCACTCCGCAGCTGATGGAGGAGGATCCTCTTAGGACCTGCTGGAGCTGGGGAGTTAAGCTGGAATGAGCTGGAACCAGTTTCCGAGAGACGTTTCTCGGTTCAATCCCTGACATTCAGGGCCCCGTCATCAATTACTGGGCCACTTGGCCGGAGCGAGGCAGTGCTGTAAATGTGTGCAGACCCCCAGTGCCTGGAGGTCCAGGGATCGCGCGGCACAGACCATTTGTCCCGCAAGCCGAGCGGAGCCTTGTTTACAGAAGCCATCGTCAGCGCCTGTGGGCGAGCGGGAGTCCTGTGTCCCAGTGGGCTGGAACCTCGAACTCAGGTGACTGAGGCCCGCCTGCCTTAGCAGCAGCTTAGGTCATTCCACGCCTTTTCCCACAGTGGCTGTTTTATCATCCAGTTTGGACGGGAGGAGGGTGGCTTCTTCTGCACCCAGGCTGCATCTGAGATGTCACAGAATCCAGGGTGTGAAAGATCATCTCGTCCAACACAGGTTGAATTTTTTCCTTCAGTCTGTCTCTCTGCATTCCTCCTGTGAGAGGAAGCTCAGTTCCTGCTCCAGACAGCTCAGAGTGACCTGACATCTGCCTCCCTGTGGCTTCCACCCCGTGGGTCCAGTTCTCCCTCTTGCAACCACGCAAACCAAATCCCTCTCTCACAAAGAGCTCATCGGCGAAGACACCACCACTATCTTTGTGTCTCTTCTTCAAGCTATTAACACATAGCCCCAGTCCCCTCAGCCGTCCACACAGTCCTCGTGCGGTTGGATTTCTGGCCCGTCACACTGGGCTCACTTCTGAGGATGTTTCTGGGGGAAATAACGTCTTTCAAATGCACCCCAGAGCCTGGCGTGGCAAGCAGAGCATCCGACAAGGAGCTGGACCAGGAGGCATTGGCCCCCATGATCTTCTTTATACCACCCATCTCGTTAGTCTGTTTGTCCGCCTGGAGAAAGGGTACTCCGCGGGCTGTATGTGGCATAAACGTGACACGTTGAGATCGCCAGCACGAGGCTGGGGCAAGCACAAACCAGTGGCTGTGTGGTGATATTCCATGACTGCTATTGAGAAAGAAGGGCCATCCTTTTGGTGACAGTGCCCTGGAGGACGGAACTGGTTGTCTCGTAGACCTGCTCCTCCTAAGAGTCACCATGCAGCCGAGGGAGCCACGACCAAGAGGAGGGCGTCAGCCAGGGTTCCCCAGGCGACAGAACCAAGAGCGTGTGTGTGTGCAGAATGAGATCTATTTTAAGGAATTGGTTAATGTGACTTTGAGTCCAAAACCTGGCGGGGAGGCCCGCAGGCTGGAGACTCAGGGAAGAGGTGCAGTTTGAGTGCAAATGTGTCTGCAGAGGAGCCAGGAAGAGGTGGTGCTGCAGAAGTCTCAAGGCCGTCCGCTGGCAAAATCCCGTTGCTCAGGGGAGGCCAGTCTTGTGTTCCATTCGGGCCTTCAACTCATTGGACGAGGCCCCCACACACTACGAAGGACAATCTGCTTTACTTGAAGTCTACCAGTTTAAACATAAATGTCACCCAAAAACAACCTGGCAAAAACATCCAAAATATTTAATAACGTGTGACCACATATCTGGATCCAGCCAAGGTGACACACAAAATTAACCATCACACCCAGACAGCCTCTTACCCAGGGACAGGACACACGGGATGTAGGAGGAACCTGGGATGCGGTCACACTTGGGATGTTTTTCCAAAAGGGTGGAAAAAAAACCACCAAAAACCTTTCTCAAACTTCAGGAAGTTTCTCACATTTGTATTATCTAAAAACAATGCCTGATGTTCACCACACGACTGACTACAATAAAAGTGGTTGCAAATTATAACAAAACCATCCAGCCATCAAAACTGCCGGTATCTATGAATACTCAGTCAAGTGGGAAGATGTTTAGTATATGTATACATACACAAGGAGTCACAGTATGATCGTTATAATAAAGATATTTATAATAAGGATATAGATTATATTCACCAGGATGCTAACAGCATTTATCTCTAGATACTGGAATAATGGGTCTTTTCCTTCTTTCCTTGAATGTATTATGTAACATTCCTGTTAAGATCCTGTGTCACTTGCTAAAGAAAGCAATAAATAAATAAAAGTTTTGCAAGTAAACAAAATGATTTTATATAGTCATTGCTGTCACCTAAAAATGCAGAAAACTTCAAAATATATATGGCATTTGTCTGAGTTATATTCCAGCTAAATTTAACTAAACCTTTACATGCCAGAGCCTGTGGGTTTTGTTGTTAATGTTGCTATTTTGGTTAAAAAATGCTTTCAATGTTTTTGATCTAATGTAAGAAAGCACTTCATAAAACACTATTAAGTACTATGCATATATCAGTTATTTCTAGAACACATTCCATTCTTAGACACTGGCAGTCTTGGTCCACTCCTGCTGCTACAACAAGATAACTTAGACTGGCTAATTTGTGAAGAACAGAAATGTATTGCTCACAGTTCTAGAGGCTGGGAAGTCCAAGTTCAAGGCACCAGCAGATTCAGCGTCTGGCGAGGGCCAGCTGCCCCCTGCTTCCAAGGCAGTGTCTTGTTGCTGCATCCTCCAGAGAGGACAAACACTGCGTTCTCACACGGTGGAAGGGACAGAAGGGCAAAAGGCATGAACAGCTCCCTCGACTTCTTTTATAAGATTATTCATCCTGTTCGTGAGGGATCTGCCCTCGTGGCTTAATCACCTCCTCAAGGTCCCACCTCTTAATACCATCTCATTGGTGATTTAAGTTTTAACATGTGAACTTAGGAAGGACACATTCAAACCCCAGCACCGGCCATACTTAATTCCTTCTCAGTCACACTTACAAATAACCAGTACCTTTTCTGCTCTTAGCTGTGGCTTCTGCTAAATCTTCAGAACTTTTATCTTCCCCCCCTACAATAACTGTGTGTCCAAAGGAAAGAATATCTCATCTCTTATGTGGAGTCACATGCATGGGCTTTATAACTGCTGTCTCTCACCTTCTGGTCCACAGGGCCTCACTGTGTATCACAGTTTCCCAACCTTGGAATGGTTTACATTTCGGGCTGAGTAATTATTTGTTGTGGGGCTGTCTGCTACACTGTAGGATGCTTAGCAGCATCTCGGGCCTCTACACACTAGACTCCAGAAGCAAACTTCAAGTCATGACAACTAAATATGTCTCCGGACATTGCCAAATATCCTCTGGACAGCAAAATCGCCCCTGGCGTGGAACCAGTGCCGTGTACCATTAATGACCCACATACTCCAGAGTGACAGGGAAGAATGATGATCAGAGGAGCATCCTGGGGGACAGAGAAGGGCCTGTGCCCACGTGGCACTCCCCACCCGTCCGTGTGCCGGTCTGATTGGACCTGACAGGCCTCGTGCTCTCTGCGGTCCTGCTCAGTGTCCTCCTGCACAGATCCTCGCTGCTGCAAGCAGGGCCACCTGCCCCGTGGGAGCGCTGCTCCCAGAAGGCCATGTCAGCACAGAGCTGGTGGACAGAGGGTGCTGGAAAGAGGAAACCAGGTGAGCGTGGGGAAGGGGAAGATGCAGGCATGTTTACAGGGCATTCAGAAAACCAAAGGAAAGTAAAAGTGGACAAGAAGGCCATGGGGATGGGGCTGCTGCTCTTGCTGGCCTGGGCCTCAGCTGCCTGGTCCCCTCGGTTAACCACGCGCTCACAGGGCCTCCCTTGCCTGTGCCCTGAGAGCCGGGCCTGCTGACGGTGATGCCGTTTTAGCCATACAAGGACTTGGGGGAAAGGAAAGAAAAAATGTCCCTCTAGATCTCCTTTACACCTAAATCTGTAATTTTTGTGCTATTTTTAGCCTTGGCATGAAAACCCCCCTGATCTAGGGCTGAGGAGCTGATGAAGGTGGTCTTGCTTGACACGTAATCAGTGAGGCTTCATGGCTCCGAGAGGTACCCTCGATCTGGCGTCCAGCTGATGTTGGCTCACTCAGACCCTGAGAGCAATCTATCGCGCACACTCTCAGAATATGCTCCTGCCGGCTTGGAGCTCAGACACCTTCCATGGCTCCCTGCTTTCTGCAAGATAAATCTAAACAGCATAGCATGGTCTTCGCATGAGTTTCCCAGGGCTGCTCTAACAAATTAGCACCAAGTAAACAGCTTCAAACAAGACAGATTTATTCTCTTGCAGTTCTGGGGGCCGTAAGTCTAAAACCAAGGTGTCAGCAGGGTTGGTGCTTTCTGGAGGCTCCGAGAAAGAATGCTCCATGCCTCTCTCCTGGCTTCTGGTGGCTGCTGGTGATCCTTGGCACCCTTCGCTTGCAGCTGCATAACTCAATTCCCCGCCTCCATCTTCACATGGCCACCTTCTCTCCTGTGTTTTGTCTTCCCTCTCCTTTTTTTCTTATAAGGACATTGTCATTGGATTTAGAGCCCGTCTGGATAATCCAGGATGATCTCATGTCAAGATCCTTAATGACATTGGCGAAGGCCCTCATTCCAAATAAGTACACATTCGCAGATTCCAGGTGGGCATATCTTTGGGGGCTGGGGGACTCATCATTCAACTCAGTACAGTCTTCAAGGCCTCCAGAGTGGGGCTGTCTTGGCTTCATTCATTTTCTCACTCACTGACTCATTCATTCCCTTTATTCCCTCAGTTAGTTGATGAGCCATGCTTGGCATGTCTCCATCTGGCCAGCCTCTTGCCTGTTTTCCCTGCATCCTACTCCATCTCTCCTTCCACCTACACTCCTGTGATCAGAGCTCTGAATCCTCACCACCCCTCAGGGCCCAGATGTACTCCTGCCTCCTCCAGGAAGTCTTCCTTGCCTTTCCAGCTCACACTGACCCACCTTCAGCAATATAACCCCATCCAGATCCCCATTTGGCCCATGGCAAACTGAAGACCGGCTAGGGCTGTTTTCACGGAGCCACCTGCAAGTCACTCACCAAATGTGTGTTGACCTCAGCTTAGCTGGACTCAGCAATGGACTTGCTGTGTGATAGGGACCGTGCCTGCCTGGTCTCTCTTTGCTCCTAACCACCCTGCTATTTCCATTTCACCTATGGGGGGGCAGGGATCTGCAGTTCCTTGACGTGTTCAAATTCACAAACCAAGTCAGCAGCAGACTTCAGACTAGGGATACATTCTCATGTAATCCCACGACCAGATCTCAGAGAGAGGAGGGCTGAGACGAAAGGCTCGGGCACACTTATTGACAGTTATTGACACTTGCCACAATGTTTCATTTGCAAACACTCCTCCTTCCACATAGATTTCCTTCTGTCTCCTTAGTTTGCTGTCACTGTTTGTTGGCACTGGCTCCTAGTCGAATGCCAGTGACAGCAGGAACAGCCCCCAGACAGCCTTGAGTGGCCCTGGCAGTGCTGCCCCCTGGGGAGGGCTCCAGATGGGACAGGCTCCTCCCATACCAATGGAGGGACCTCCTACCTCCATAGCCTGCCGGAGGCTGTCAGAAGACCTTCCCACTTCTGAACCCATTCCCTTTCAAGCCACCGTCACATTGCTCACCAGGGTTCATCACTGTGCCGTTCATTGCTGCCATGCTGTTTGTTCTGCCCAGAAAGCACCCCCTTCCCTGGTCAACCCTCCTCACCCTCGACACTTACTGCAGATGTTGTTTCCACTGGCTTCTGGGAGTGAACTCTCCCTGCCAGTCCTGAGTCCCCTCCGCCCTTTGTTCACGCTTCCCATGCAGTGCCCAGCCCACTGTGCTTGAAGGGTGGACCCCCTACCCTCACCTAACACCCAGAGTGTGGGACGGTGCTCATACACCTTAGTATCTGGGCACCAAGAAGGTGCTCAACCAACCATAGAGGGTGCTCTCCTCACTTCCGGCTGTTCACATTGTTCCAGGCAGTTACTTCATACCCAGCCCTGCTTACAGAATCATTCCCGCATTTGCTGCAGATACTACATTCTCCAGACCTGCCTGGGCTGCAGGCTCCTCCCACTCTGCTGTTCCTAATTGTGGCTGGAGACAAGTCGGTAGAGGAAAACACAAGAAATGCATGTTTCTACTAAAATAATACATCTTCCCAGACACGCTGTCCAATAGCAAAGTCAAGAAATCCTTCAGCCTGTTTCACAAAAGGCCAAATCTACCCCTCGACTCCCACTCTGTGAGGACTATCTTTATTCTATGGCAAAGAAAGTGGATAGATCAGAGAAGTTTTCAAGAAAAGCAAATGCAACTGAGAAAATGAGGAACAGTAATCAAAAGTATTTATTTATTTATTTATTTATCCAGTTATTTATTTTAACAGCTTTTGGGAGATAATTGGCATATAATAAGCTGCAAATATTTAAAGTATATAACTTGATAAATTTTGACAAATATGTACACTGTGAAGCCATCAAGATAGTGAATATAGCCACTACCGTCTCCCCAAAGTCCTCCAGCCAGGCCCCTCCACAGCCCTCCTGCCCCAGCCCCAAGCAACCGCTGCTGCACTTGCTGTGACTGTAGATTCGTTTGCATATCCTAGAATCATATACAAATGGAATCACAACATACACGCTTTTTTGGTCTGGCTTCTTTCCCTCCTCATAATTATTTTAAGATGTATCCATGTTGTAGTGTGTATTAATTATTCTTTTCTTTTTATTACTGAGTAATGTTCCACTGTAAGTATATCGCACAGTTTATTCATTCATCTGATGATGGACTTTTGGGTTGTTTCCAGTTTGGGGCTATGGTTAATAAAGCTGCTATGAACATACTTTACAAATTTTGTGTAAACATGTATTTTAATTTCTTTGGGGTAAATACTGAGGATTGAATGACTGGGGTTATGGCAGGTGTATGATAGGTGTATGGTTAACTTTCCAAGAAACTTACAAACTGTTTTCCAATATGGTTGTGCCATTTTGTATACCCCATAGCTGTGTGTAGGGGTTCCAGTGCTTTCCCACACTCAGCAACAGTTTTTTCAGTTTTACCCATTCTAATAGGTAGTGCTATTAAAACATGGTTTTAAATTGCATTTCCGTGATTACTAATGACGATGAGCATCTTTTCATGTATTTGTTTTCCATTCATATATCTTCTTTTGTAAAACATTTATTCAAACCTTTTGCTCACCTTTTTATTAGGTTGCTTTCTTATTATTGATTTTTGAAAGTTCATTAAATATTTGGACACAAGTTCTTTATTTCCTCCCAGTTTGTGGCTTGTTTTCTCATTCACTCAACAGTGCCTTCCAAAAAACAGAAGTTTTTAATTTTGATGAAGTTCAGTTTATCAATTTGTTATTTCGTAATTGAAAAATTATTAATTTAAAACAAAGCAAGATGAGTGGCTTACAGTATCCCATCATTCAACACTTATGCAGAGCCTACTATGTGCTAGGAACTACTCAGCTCCAAGGAGAAAAAGTCCAAGACATGATGCCTGGTTTCACAGTGCTCAAAGCATAGTAGGGGAGGTGAAGTGAGTATCTTATTACATCTGATACAAGCCTAGGTGCAGTGGCTCATACCTGTAATACTAGCACTCTGGGAGACCAAGGCAGGAGGATCACTTGAGGCAGGAGTTCGAGACCAGCCTCAGCAATTTCAGGGCCCTGTCTCTACTAAAAATAGAAAGAAATTAACTGGGCAACTAAAAATAGAAAAAAGTAGCTAGGTGTGGTGCTGCATGCCTGTAGTCCCAGCTGCTTGGGAGGCTGAGGCAGGAGGATTGCTTGAGCCCAGGATTTTGAGGTAGCTGTGAGCTAGGCTGCTGTCACAGCACTCTAGCCTGGCCAACAGAGTGAGACTCTGTCTCATCAATCAATCAATCAATCAATCAATCTGATACACGTTATCAGTGCCTGGAGAGGGAAACAAAGAGAGCAATGGAGTTCATGGGAGGAAATGGAAGGAAAAAGATATGAGAGGTTAAAGTGGGTGTTTTGAGCTAGGTGCCACCCTGAACTCTACATTTTCTGTTTCTGGGAAGGCCATCCTGATCATTTGTTTTTCTTTTCCATGGAGGGTGAAATATTGGGCAACAGACCTCATTTAAAACAAGAGAGGTTTGGATCAAATATGGAAAAGGGCTTGACAGAGAAGATGTCAAGAAGAGGGGCGGGGAAAGAACCAAGAAAGAAGAAGGAAAAAAAGATTAGCAGCAGAGAAATATCAAGGAAAGTCTCTACTCATAAAATAGAAATTAATGGATTACAGAGCAAGGACATTAAGAAAGATCTTTAAGAGGTTGCAGGAAATGGGGGAATCAGGGCAAAGCTGAGCTGTCATGTGGAACATTTTACATAACAAACTGCTGCTTAAAGCTAATATAAGCTTTATATTATAAAGGGTAAGAGACGGCTTGTGCCCAGGAGAGAAGACATGAGAGAAGAAATAATGCGTAGGATCCAAGCTCTGACTCAGATGCAGCTAACTGCTGAGTGCTCTATGCCACCACAGGCCAGGCTGTTGTCGTCTGGAACTTTGTCACTTGCCTAGACTTGCAAGAGAATCCTCCAGTCCGTGATGGTTTGGTGGATGGAGGATAGATATTTTTTTACTGCAGCACCTTGGAAAGACTTTTTCATGTGGTCCTTATCCTGGAAGTTGCTTCTTTCCCAAGGGGAAACATTAAAAAAATCAAGAACTAGAAAAATCTTTTCTTCTGCTGTAATGTAGTTTGGAAGCACAACAGAGTTGGGGATGTACAGAGGGGAAGGGGCTCAGTGAGAGAAACCGCTCCTCAGACACTCGGCGGAATGTGCTGCAGAAGGGGAGGTCTTCCGGGTCCCAGCATTTAATGGTCGGCCGTGCTGACTAGTGCGAATGGACATAGCCAGGGAGAGCTGGAGACATGGAGCTGGAGAATTTCCACTTAAAGTGTAAACTGTGTGTGATCACAGATGAAGGCACCATCTGCAGTTGGAAGAACAGCCCAGACGCAGCCTTTCCAACACAGAGCCTCGGGGACCACGGGACAGCAAAGGGTACAGGAGATGAGAAGATGACACCAAACCAAGGCCAAGAAGCAGACAATTCCACAGCCATCCTAGGGTTTTTTGTTTTCCCATCTCCGTAGAGTCAGTATCAGAGCTGAGTGGACTTTCTGTGTTTTGTTGCAACTGAGCACAAGGTAACATACACTTCATCTCATGCGGTATCGCCCATCGTTCTCAACTATTTTAGTTGGGATTAAAACTGCAACTAACTGAAAAGTAAAATGTAACAGAGGCTTAAACAAGATAGAAACTTTTTAATTTTTTATTAAAAAAAGTCTAGACAGGCAGATTAAGGACCAATATATGGTCCCATTGAGTCAGGGACCCAGGAAGCTTCTAGATAACTACTATCTTGCCATCCCTGCAGTGTGGCCCTTTTCCTCATAGTCCCAGGTGGCATTTATGTTCCAGGAGAGAGACACTGATGAAGGTGGTGAAAGGTGCACACCAGGTCTCTTCAGGGAGGGCCCCGGAAGATCTTACAGGATGGACACTTCTGCTGACATCCCATTGGCCAGGACTTAGGCACATGGTCCTGCAAGGGAGGCTGGGAAATGTGGTCCTGACCCATGGCAGCCATGTACCCTGGTGAACATTCTATTCTGATGGGAGAAGGGGGAACGGATATTGGATGACAACTAGTGATCTCTGCGACGTTGACTAATCGATCACAAAGTCCTAAATTAGGGAAAATGCAAAGACGTGGTCATGTATTGAACTGCGTATTGAAGCGCATGCTAATTGGCAATTGCGGTTCGGATTCCGGCACCCAGAGCAGTCGTACCAAATAAATAATTCCCTGTTAGAGGGACCCTGCGAAGGCACGTGGAGAAGCTATGACTTGAAAGAGAGATTATTTGACAGTGTTAATAAGGAAGGCGGCAAAGCCAGGGACAGACCATGGTCTGAGGTGTGTGTTCTCCAATGTAGCAGAGAAGCTGGGGAACCTGGGAGAATAATGAGAAGAAAAACAGCAGTTTGAGTGTGCACACTGGGAAAAAGAAGAGTCGTTGAGAGAGAAGAATGACTGAAATGGAATATGGTGCACGAAGAGCGGAGTGATGAGTTGGGTTTTTCAACTTTTGGTGGCAGGAAAAGAACTTCACATTGAACAAGCTCTTCCTGAACTTGTTGCTCTGTGCAAGGCCTCACGCTGGGACCCTGAGATGAAGGAAGAGAAACTAGGCAGCGGCCCTGCCCTAGGGAGCTCCCAGTCTCAGAATGTAAACTTGCACAACTTATAATGCTAGATAACACTTTTGAAATGACCACTTCAAAACTTTTATCATAAAAATTTTATGAACACAGAAACTGAAATCTTGAGTAAACAGATATTCAGTTGTGTTTAATAGGTCAATTCTTGGCATCGGACACTGGCTTCAAACTCTTCCTTCCAACACATGGTTAGTGACTTTCCCAATTTTAGCAAAGAAAGTTCCACATCCTGGACAAACCACATTGGTTGGTCACCCTAGTTATGTATAAGCTTCATGTTCATGGGCAAGTTACTTGATCTTTTTGGATCTCAGTTTCTTCAACTATAAAATGGGAAGAATAATAATACTGACTTTTTATGCTTGTCATGAACATTTAAATGGGAGTATATTAATAGTGTTTAGCAGAGAGCCTGGCTTAAGACCTATTAATTTTTATCATTCCTGTTATTGAAATTGTTATAAATCTGATGGTTTTATATACATTTTACTCACATTCCCCTGGATGGAAACTACATGCTGCACTGGAATAAGTGAAATTGAGCATCTGGGATGGTTTTATAACATATTTCTCATGAACGGCAGGGAGCTAGTGTTATTGGGGAATTTTCTTTTCAAATTTAATATAGATCTCCAATTTCCCTTCTTTCATCTTCTCTGTTTACTAATCATTTTTTGCCACTGTCATGGGATCTGAAATGAGAATATCCTGCGAACATCCATGTAAAGTAATTGTCTGAAATGTTATAATAAATTTGCTTTTAAAAGGCAATTTCAGGTAGGTTATAAGAATGATAGGGAAATTTTTTAAAAGTTCCTGTTTTTTATTCATTCCTTCTTTCAACAAATATTTAATTATGCTATTATTAGTTGTCACACAACATTCCAGGTACTGGGTGTAGAGGAATGAAAAGCCCTGTCTCTGCCCTTAAGAAACTCACCTAGGGAGATATTGTATTGCATACAGGCAATAAAGACAGCGATGCAGTGCTCCCCAGGCAATGAGAGCCCCTCAAATTACTTGGTGGAGTCAGGTAGAGTTTCTAAAAGAAGCATTGGATGAACTACTACTGTATCCCAAGTGAACAGAGAAGAGCATGAGAGTAAAAGCATGGAAATGAAAAGTCCCAGGGCCATTCAAACTGGGGGTCTGATGACTCAGAGGAGAGTGGTGGAGACTTTGTTTGCAAACTCATCTAACAGATATTTGCTGAGTACCTATTATATGGATGGTACTGTTAAGTACACAGGATACAAACTCAGTCCTTGGAAAGCTTACGGCTGAGAAGAGGAAATAAGGTGTGCACACAAACAACCAATGCAAGATATCTGTCATGCACTGAAGGTTTGTGTCCCTCTCCAATTCACATGTTGAAGCACTAAACCCCAGCATGGCTGTATTTGGAGATGGGGATCTCTATGGAAGTAATTAAAGTTAAATAAGGTCATAAGGGTGGGGTTCTGATCCCATAGGATTAGTGTCCTTATAAGCAAAGACACCAGAGGGTGCTCCTTACCCACCCCCCACCCTCCCAGCTAAGCATATACAAGGAAAAGCCCCCATGAGGACACAGTGAGAAGGTGGCCATCTGCAAACCAGGAAGAGAGCCCTTACCAGAAACTGAACTGGACAGAACCTTGATCTTGGACTTCTAACCTCTAAAACTGTGAGAAAATTAATCTATTGTTTAAGCCACCCGGTCTGTGGATTTTGTTATAGAACCCCAAGCTGACTAACACCCATAGCCATGATATATTATACCATAAGGGGGAAGAACAAAGTAGCATTGAACTTGGAGGAGGGGAGATATCTGCTGCCTGGGGGAGCCAGAACCAACTTACAGGAGGAGGTGACCTTGGCTAAGCCTTAAACACCTGGAAGCACTTAGATTTAGATGAACGTAAATAGTGGAAGAACATTCCAGCTACAGGAAGTGTTATGGGCTAGCTGGCAGCCAGAAAGCACACAGCTTTCATCTGTCTGGAGAGTCTGGCGTGCGCACTACAGAAGCCTGTGGGGCACGCTGCGCTATGCTGTGAAAGGCTTTGAACGTCAGGATGAAGATCTGGGCTTCCTAGAGGAGGCGTAAGGACACAGTGCCAGTTTTAGACAAGCAGAGTTTCATTTAGCACTGTGCCTTGGGCAGAGTAACCTGGAGGTCCTCAGAGAGGCTGAACCCTAGAAGCAATTGCTGCAATGCAGGTGAGGCGTAATGAGGACACAGTTTAGGGCAACAGAGGTGGCGGGTGGCAAGAGAGAGCCAGGAGGTCTGATCAACCAA
Organism: Lemur catta; assembly: GCF_020740605.2. NCBI lineage: Eukaryota > Metazoa > Chordata > Mammalia > Primates > Lemuridae > Lemur > Lemur catta. Next base: position 52,060,941 of record NC_059141.1, on the reverse strand, counting down.
ATTTTGCAACTTTTGGATATGGACCAGAGAAGGGTGGGAAATAAATGTTAATTATAGCTAAGAGTTGAAAACAAGACAGGCTCGTAAAATCACCTTGCTGACTTGCCAATTTGTGGATTACTTACTCCTAGAACCGTCCCGTCTGAAACGTAGGCTGAACAGTTAACATCAGGACAAGACTTTGGCTCTTTCTGTTATGCCAGGCTGCTGGCCAGTCTGGAGTCTGAGTGAAGAGGTCGCTAAAAGTGAGCGTGCAGCCAGGAGTAGAATGATGTTTTCCTTCTAGATCATTTGAGCCTGAAGTGGCACCAAGCATTTGGAAAAGTATCATTGTCTCTCAGAAAGATGGAAGCAGAGAGGGTGGATTTGGAGAGCTAAGTGCTTAGAGGAACATGCTTTAGGTGGAGACAGCAGAAGACACAGCCCTGGGGACAGCCCACATTTAGAATGTTAGAGAAGGAAGGAGAGGCGCGAGAGAAGACAGAGGCTTTAGAATAATCAGGGTGCAAACCAGGACAACGTTAGATTAGGGACCCCCCGGGGACAGAAGATTTCAGTAAAGTACCGCAGTCAACTGTGTCAATGACTGCAAATTCTAGGAAATGAGGACAGAAAAAAATATGCATTTATTATGAGACTGAGCAGCCCCATCCCCCGAGAAGAGAATAAACAGCATCTGCTCTGGGCAGCTTAACTTTTCCCCTGCCTGAAGGAGAGGTTTGAACAGACAAGCCCCAGCGCCCCTAGGATGAGCCTTGGAGACACTTTGGTTTCCTGTACTCGGAATGGGCCTTTTTCTACCCTGGCATGTAACAAAAGGTGTGCACAGGAGGGACAGAGAGCAAACCTGTACTCAGGGAAAATGCTAGGGAATGTCCCAGCCGAAGAAGACGCAGTGCACTGAGCCCCGAAGCTTAAAGTGCACATGGATCCCCCAGTTTAGGATGCAGGACATCTGGGCCAAGGCCTCACGATCTTCATTCCCAGTGAGCTGCCAGGTAATGCTGACGAGCCTGGTCCTCCCGGCACACTTGGAGCCACAAAGGTCTAGAGCACAGGGGCTAATGGCAGCCTTGGGGCCACTTGCTTCATGCAAGCGTGTGGTCTTTGACCAGCATAATGTCCTAAACAATGACAATTTGTTGACAATATTTAAAAATCTGAAGATTTCACATTGAAGAAAAATTCCAAGTTCTGTCTTCTCATGAAACGCTCAGGAGCTCTGGCCGTCCTGGGCCCGCGTGCCGGCACACAGCACGTGCTGGAGCTGACGGCGGCTGCTCACTGCAGGCAGGCCCGGCGCCCTCCAGCCTGCCCTGGCCGGAAGCCCAGCCCACTGCACACCTCCACTGACAGCCTGCTGGGCCGTGTGACCCCAGAGCTTTCCATTCCTGGTCTAGAGCCAGCCTCTCACTCAACCGAGGAGAAATGAAAACTAGAGAGGGGCGTGGGACGGGTGGGTGCTTTGCTGCGAGGAGCAGCACTGTGCTTCTGCGCCTTCAAGGCTGCGAGCTCCAAGAGGTGCTCAGTAACTGCTTGTTGAATGATCAAATACCCCTGCTCAATATTGACTCGGGGCCAACTGCAGACACTGGGGTCCACTCACGGCACCCCGTGCCTGGGGTTCCCCCGGCCACAGCACCCTGTCCTTTAGCATCTCCTTGCTTAACAAACAGTCCAAGTAGGAGAACAGGAGCCTAAATCACACATCTCTTTGTGCCCTTCTCCAGATTTCCCCTTTTGTTTCTCAGGGAGAGGCTGAGGCAAGTCAACTCACAAAAATGTGCTTCAACCAAATGGGATCCTGGAGTTTATCTAATAGGCAGGTTGGGAAAAATGAAAACGCTAATTACTTCAGGGAAAGCATGGAAAATGAGTCAGCTGATTGGGCCACCAGGCAGCCAGTAGGAGCGGATTTTTTTTTTTCTTTTTTAGAGGATAATGACTTATTCTAGGGGATTTCAGTCGTGCACACACAACAAAAATAATTCCAAGTGTCTGCTAGCAAAACCCCATGCTGCCGAACATCACATTTGAAAATTAATGTGACAAGCTAGAGGCCTGTTTGCCCCAAGATCAGAAGACAATGAAAGCTTCCTCCCCGGGAAGTTTCGCAGGGTAGAACCAGAAAACCAGAGCTGGAGAACCAGGAGGGAAACGCCCCGCCGGGGACAGCGGACAGGAATCAGCTGGGAAGCCACACTGCCCTCCTTTGTCTGGGCGATCGGGCCCAGCCCCCCGAGTTACTGGGGATCCATATGGAAGCTAGTGGGGCCGCATGTTAATTGCCTTGTTCATCCCATCATTAAAATGATAGGTCTTGCCATCGGGAGCAGTGCTGCCTGCCTGCGAGTCTGGCATACCTCCTGGTTAGAGAGGCCTCCCGACAGGGCCCTGCACATGGTTCTTTCAAAAAAGCTGCATGGTGATGTGGGGTTCACGCAGGTGCCATTGGACTCCGGGAGCCAGGGACCCCAAGGCCCTTGCTCCCACTCCCCTCACTGGCCGGCAATAGCAGTAATGAAGCCCGGGCAGCCCTGTATGCAGGGCACACTCTGGTCCTTTACAGCTCTTTGTCTGCAGCCAGCCTCTTGTCTTTCAGAGCTGGCTGCCGCCCCGTCTCTGGGGCTGATGCAGCAGCCAGATAATGAACAGTATATCAGCGCGGGCAGCGGAGGGGGGCGAGCGCCCAAGCGAGCTGGCCTGACTTATTATTCCTTCACTCTCAAACAAAACAAAATCATTGGCCTGCCAGGGTCATTAAGGACCCCGGGGTTGTCATAGAAACGACCTTTGGGGCCCGGTGGTTGTTAATGCATGAGTGACTGCCTGCATTGTGTGTGTGGGGAGAGGTCAGAGTTTTGTTGGTGGCTTAAGAAAGAAAGAAAGAGAGTGAGGAAGAAAGAGAGCCAGCACAAAGCCCAGGGTTGGGCGGCTGACATTCAGAAAGACGGTTGTACACCGTGGCACCGATTAGATGTCTGCGATCATGAACATCCTGTGCCCGGCACATAGTAGGCACTCAATAAATGTCTGCAAAGGGGAATGGACACGTTTCTCTGGTTAAAAATGTCCTCCTATCTCTTCTCCCAATTCCTCCTCCCCTGACCCCAGAAGCCACTCTGCCAGTGCACTCCTTAGACGTATCTAGACAGGTGTTCCCGTCCAGATTAGCAAACTCACGCACAAGTTTCAGGGACAACTTATATGTCTTCATCTTGGACAGGATCATGTTCATGGCTCCCAGGGACCCAGGGGGTAGGGTGGCGGGGGCTGTTGCAGAGGAGAAATACAGGACAGCTGGGCGTCCTCCGCCAGCCTTGGGCTTTACAGATGTGTTTTCGACCTGCCTCCTGACCCTTGCACTGCGTGTCTTGTGCCCGGAGACGCTCTGAGCACCACCCGTGAGACAGAGCTCCCCCTACTGGCTGGTGTCCGGAAAGCTCAACCCCGGGGGTTGTCCCCAGAGTTGAGAGTTTGGGTTTCAGAACCAGCCCTGCCACTAACTCACTGTGTGTCCTCTTGCAAGTCCTCCCTGCCTCTGTTTCCTAATCTGGAACCTTAGAGATGGGTCAGATGACGTCTACAGCCCATCCCAAGCCCGCTCTGCTGCCTCCAGCAGGGCCTTCCCTGGATTTAGAATTTTACTTTCCAGGTCGGAAGAAAACATTCCAGCAGCCTTCTCTGGGTGCTGACAGACCCATTTGCTCTCTAAGAAGACTAAACCTGTTGCCTTCTATGGTGCAACCATAGAAGTGAGGAAGCCAGGGCCTTTTCAAGAGCCTCTACCACAGCACTGCCTGTGCTAACTACAACACAGTGTCCCCTGCCAGCCGCCTGAAGCCTCCTTGTCACATTTGGAGGTGGGACCCAGGACCTGCCAACTGGGAGACATACCCGCTTAACATTAACTACCAGGGTGGCTTCTTCCTAAAAACAGTTTCAGGAATCTGTCTGAAACCTACTTACCCTGCAGATTCTCAGATCTTTGCTCAAGCATCCAGCAAACCAGGCTATCACTCCTGGAATCCCTTCATCAGCTCATGAGCTTGGAGCACCATGGCTGCGAAACCCAGCTCTCTGACGGGGGCCAGAAATGAGCAAACACCTCCTCCCAGTGAATGGCAAAGGCCTGCCTTGCACTTCCTTGCTGTTTTGTGAGCATTTTTATAGGGACTCTTTATGAGAGCACCTACCACAGAATCTGGGGTGCGAGGACCCCAGTAGAGGGAGAACACTTGTGAGCAAAGGACCGTTGTATTCTTCTTACACCACTGAGCCTGGTTCCTGCCCTAGAGTAGCAAGATATTGAAGTGGGTGCTTTGTTCCAGTCTTTCATTTAATTTTTTTATTAATAAAAAGGCAAGTAGCTATCGTCCCCACAGGACAGATTAACTGGTCAGACAGGTGGAAGTGTGACTTGTCCAAGGTCACACGGCCAAAGAGCAGAAGCAGCAAGTTTAGAATCCATACCCATGAGTACCCTCCGATCTGTCAGGGCTCCATCCACAGTGCCGCCCAATGTGTCGCCTGGGGAGTGCCAGAGTGAGCATCAAAGAGTCTTGCTATTTACACTCACCTTGCATAAAATGCATGTTCAGGTACCTTCAGTTTACCTTGGTTTTTGTTTTTAAAATCTGCACAACGGATTTGCATAACTGCTGGGGCTGTGGCCTGGCCCCGCTGCTCTCTGCGCACAGCAGGAAGGAGGCGTTCTCTTAGAGCAGAGCATTTTCTCTTCCCTCCTAATTGGTTGAAGAAAGGGAGAAGTTTGTGCCCAGCTTAGACTCTGGCTCAAACCCTGCTAAAACATGCTGAATCCTCTGCTTGGCACAACCATCCAGACTCAGATGGTTGACAGTTTCTCTCTTTCAACAAACTGCAACTTCCTAAATCAATGAGGAGACAAAAATCCCTCCGTTTCCTGGGTTTACAGAGGTAAAGAGAATTCAAGAGCAAACACTTCGGCATGCTGGGGCTTAAGTTTCCAAGAAAAGAAATGAGGAGCTGCAGGTTTGGAGAAAAGGCCCCAGGCTAGACATTGCTCGCTCACCTGCTGGAATTGCTTCCAGCTCTTGCAGTAACCTTGCACAAGTCACTTCCCCTGGTAGAGTCTATTTCTACTTTTCTAAAATGTAAGGAAGCCTAAACTTTACAATGCTCTAATTCTGAAGCTTAGGCTCCCAGAAAGGATGATAAACTCCAGAGTATTTGTATTTAATGAAGTTTAACACCAGGTTATAAAATAGAAGAGCTTCCTGGGAGAAAGAGGCATCATCTAAACCAGCAGAATTGAACAGTGTTTTACTTTGCATTAATATGTTCCCTTAGGGACCAGGACAAAACCCAACATTATAAAAAATGTCTTGAATATTTGCATATCACATATAGAATATTTGCATATAGTATTTATATAAGGCATGATGCTTATTTCTCGGATGGAAAGGGCGGAGAGCTAATAACTTGCTGAGTCCCTCCTCTGTAACAGGTGCTTTTCATACAGCGCTGAATCTTCAGCAACACGAAGACACAATGTATTCATTGAACACCCAGAGAAAGTGAAGGCCAGCAGGACTTGCCTAAAGTTACATGGTGAAATGTAGGGATTTCCTTATTCCTTTAGAGCATTTTTCTCTCCTACGACTTAACAGCATTCATGGCATAAGAGATACGCCTGTAATAGTGCCAAAGAAGTAGATTTAGATCAGAGTGTTTCACTCATATTCCTCTCTAAAGTGGGAAGTTTGGACAAAGTGGCTTCTAAGATCCATTTCACTTTCAAACTCTAAATTTGAGTTACTTAAACAGCATTTACAAAATGAGTTCTGAAACGCAACCCACCCAAGAAATATTTCAGGAAAAGTATGTTTCATGGTCAAATATGTTTGGAAAATATGACAAATTAGATCCCCAGTTAGAAACTTACAATGTACATTACAATATCCCAGGCTCTGATAAGTCCTGTAATAAAAGTCTGCATAACTGTTTAATCCGTTCCCCCAGACCAATTGGATTCAGACTCTTTCTTCTCCCCACATAACATTTATTAACATTTGATGAAGCTGCTTTGCTCTTTAACACACTTTGGAAAGCACTGGAGTAACTATGAAGTTTACGAATGCTCACGTCCTCCTCAGTTTGCTCCCATCTTTCACTCTGTGGTAGGGAAACAGCAGCCCTCAGAAGTCACAGCAGACAGTGGAGATGAGGGGACGCTAACAAGGGCTCATGCCAGCTTCTTCGTGGAAGGCCAACTCACCCCAGCGCGTAAAGTTCTGGGAGAGTTTACTCAACAAAAAGCAAGAAGCTGGATCCAATCTGACTTATTCCACAAGGAACAGATAATGCTATCGCAGTCTCTGAAACTTTGCTATAAGAAATATTCTGATGGTCTGTGTGTATTTACATATAAACCCATTTATAGATGAAGACAAAATGTGGTTGCTTTTCTGCTTCGATCAGCCCTTTTACGGAATTTCTCCCCTCTCACACTTTAAACTGGAAATGCCAACGTCCATACGCGGCGGCATCTCACGGTGCCTGTCATGTGTGGGCGTGTCCCTATAACTTCACCTGGTTAATTCCAGGGTGTCCTTTATATCACAGCTTACCTGTCACTTCCTCAAGGACAGTTTCCCCGACTGCAGACTAGATCTGGTCTGCTTTTTCTGCTTCTATGACAACCCGGGCTAGTCTGTGAGAGCAGTTATCAGGGCTGATAATTAGGTGATATTTAAAACATTCTTTTTTAATGTCTGATTCTTGCACTAGGGAGACAGCACACCTCATGAGGACAGGGGCCATGCCCATGTGTTCATATTGCACGCCCAACCCCCAGCACAGACTAGCTAAGTAGGCACTAAAGAAATATGTGCTGGATGAGTGAATGAATGACCGAATTTCCATAGGAAGAAGGAGGCTCCATCTGCCTGGGCCCTACTTCCATCTCTCAAGCTCCTTTGCTACCAACTGTGATGTTGCTCTTCTATTTAAACTCGATGTCACCCTTCAAGTTGGATGCATGATCTTATGTCTCTCGTCATCGCCTGACCTGGGCCCCCCACTGCCTCCCTTGGCTGCATCACTCACAAGCCAATGGGTATCGCCTGCCCATCACAACCCCCAAGACCCACGCTGCTCCCGCCCCACGGGGCTGACCCCAATCATGTTTCCTGCCAATAGGAAGACCACCAGAAGGGGTTAGGATTTGTTACCTACAAATAAAATCATTGACTTTTCAATATCAAAGCTACCTTAAAGGCCACTTGTTCAATTTCATCGTTTGCTCAAGGAAGAGAGTAGGAATCAGACAAGACAGATGAATTGTCCTTGGGCAGAGAGGAGGATGAAAGGGAGTCTCTGGGTATTCTTTCGGGGATCCATTCTGTGTCAGTGTTCATTTCAAATTGGCATCTGTTTGTTTGTTGGAGTTTTAAGTAAAAATTCAAACTGGTACACATGTGACATTTGGAAAGTATAAAAGAGTTCTAAAATGCTACAGAAAGAGTGCTCATAACACCACAAGTCTGTGCTGGCACTTACTCCCATTTTACAGATGAGGAAACTGAGCCATAAGATGATCATAAAATTAGTTAAGTGGTGCTGCTGACAGTTGAACTCAAACGTGCTGCCTCAGAGTCCTTTGTCCATCATTTTATTGGACGCTAATCTCACACAATCAGTTCAGGCTATGATAGCCTTCTGTATCCTTTAGACCGGTGGTCCCCAACCTTTTGGGCACCAAACTAATTTCATGGAAGACAATTTTTCCATGGATGGTGCATGGGGAGCTCAGGATGATGTGAGCAACGGCTATAAATACAGATGAAGCTTCACTCGTTCACTCGCCGCTCACCTCCTGCCGTGTGGCATCCCTCTTCCTAAGATTCATGGAAGACAATTGTTCCATGGACTGGGTTGGGGGTCAGGGCCAGGGGTGGAGCTCTGCAGCCCCGTCCCTAACAGGCCACAGCCCAGGGGTTGGGGACCGTAGCTCTAGACCAGGAGTTACTTAGTAGCAGTGTCATATGAGTTTTATTTATCTTTGGCAACACCAGTTCCTAGCTCAAAATGCTGGCACATAATATACTCTAAATAAACATTTAAAGAATGATAAAATGAATAAATAATTAAAAGCTTGAAGCAGCAATTAGTGTAGCATCATTTTCACGAAAGACAGGTAGGGCAAAAAAGGCAAGGCTATATATTTATCTCAGAAATATATAGAAGCTGGAGATAAACATTTACCTCCCTAAACAGAATGACCTTACAGAGAATAATTTGTTTTGTTGCAAATACTCTGGATATAAAAATCTGGGTATATTTTATTCAAACAGCCTAGGCATGGGCATAATTGCAGTGATGCGTTACTCCCCAAATTAGAATCTGGAAATGGTGGTGGAAGGAAGGTAAGAACCACTGAGGGACACATGTCCTCTTCTTATCATTAAACATGATATAACCATTTCACTCACACACACACACCCACACCCACACATACACACTGCTGTGCATATGCATAATATTAACCAAATGATTTAAGATAATTGTATGAAATCTGCTTGCACGTATTTGAATATATAGGAAGAAGTGAAATTTTTGAATATATATCTTAACACTCCCTTAGAGGTTCTCAAGAAGTAGTTTCAATAAATGTAATTTGCTTGTAATTTACACATTGAATACTTCCGAAGTGTCCTCTTTTTTTTTTTCTTTATAGCTTTAAGATCTTTTGTCATGATGTTTGTCACTTGCCGTAACAAGCCCCCTTTTCTGTTTATACTACAAAGGTGAATCACCCCAGCCCCAGCGTCGCGAAACCCAGAGACTCCAGCAGGAGAGCATTTCAAGCTAAGTTATACGGTGTATAAAATAGTAGTCCCTGCCTCACAGGACTGTGAGGAATAAAAATGTTAAAGCATGACATACGTCAGCTAGCACCTTGCTTGGCACACAGTACATGCTCAAAATCCAGCAACTATTTATGAAGCTGAGGGGGTGAGGGGGAAGCAGGCTGTGAGTAGGGAAGGCAGGGTAGGAGAACAGCCCCTGGACCGGATAATGTTCCTTTTCCCCAGGGCTCCTGGGATTGTTTTGGTAATTGCTCCAGCTTCTTCAACAGCTTGTGATTTGTCCATTGCCAGGGAACCTGAATTTGCATTGCACAATGCATAATTCATATGGCACGGACAGCAATTATGAGCTAATTGAGGGGTGTAATGTTTAAAGAAAGGATCCATTATGAGGAACATAAGGGATGTTGGGAGGGAAGAAGCTCTTGAGTCCATGGAGCCTCGTTCCCTCTCATTCAGCTTTCCTTAAGATGACTCTAATTGTCTCTTGAAGGGCACTGAAGTTCTCTCCTACAAGAGGTTCTGGGGGCTGGGCAGAAGGAGCCACTCCTGCAGGAAGAGGGTTGTGAGCAGACTAGGGTGGGCTCCTCTTTCTGGCGCTCCTGTATGCCAGCCTTCACCTTATCATGTTGACACAGTGATCTGGATTAATTTGATTAAAGGGGTGTAACATAACCATAACCATAATTTCCAAATTAAAAGCCAGGACCACTTCTAGAGGTAAAGACAGTCTGTGAAATGTAGTTTGGTGCAGAATTTATGAAGTTTCCAATATGAAATCATCTTTTGGAGGAATTATAGGACAGCCCATTTAAATACATAAAACTTAAAACTTCACTGGGAAATTCATGAGCTGGGCTAGTGAGTCATAAGGAGCCCTGGGCTGGTAGCAATAAGCCTTGAGTCTACTCAAGGATGGATTAGCCTCTTGCTGGAAAGACCTCGGGACATTATCACTCCTCTCTGGCCCTCAGCTTCTCCATCTGTCCAATGAGGAAATTGGGTAAGGTGGCCTGCCAGGATCTTCCCAACTCTGACATGCTCTTTCTGTGCATCAAACCTCATCCTTCTGACTTGAGTTTTAAATAATCTTGCCAGATTAGCCTTCATTCTTTGGGGACCAATTATATGTCCCTTAAAACTCTGAGAATACCCACAGTGTGACTGTCACATGCAACAGAAAACTTTTTTTTTTTTAAGTTGGTTGTGTGAGGAAATAAAAAAAACCACCTTTCCACTGGCTTTCATTATAAAATTAGGACATATCTCAAAATATCGAATCAAAGATATTTTGTAAAGAAAGAGTTTGTAGCAGTATCTACTCTCTCTAGTGTGTGGGAGATGGCGGTACTTGAGTCACAGTGTGTTGTTTATGTTTTTCCACCTTTTCAGAGCTCCACACGCCTCACATCTTTCATGTGAGGAGTTTTAAGCACAGTCATTTGGGCTTTTACTTTGCCTTTCATCCTTAACCAAGGATTTTCATGTAAACATTTTGATATCCTATGAAGGCGGCCTCGCCTGCTCTAATTGCCATGTCTACTTGAGCTGGGCTGCAATATCCAGCCTCACCAGTAGGGGCCACTTTCTGATGCATGATACACACAACCTGAAGAGTCAATCATGGGATAACACTAAGGGCAGAAGGGATCTTAAAGATCATTTCATCCAAGCAGGCCTCATAAATAGTTCCCTGCTTTATCATCTCTGGAAATTAGACATTCTGTATAACAAATCTGAAACTGAAGAGTGCCTGTCATTGACTCTTAGGCAGCTGGCTTGCACACTGTCTCTTCATTTAAACAGAGCACCTGGCCAGTTTGCATGCCTTTTGAATAATGAGGACATTTAGCATATTCAAGGTGGAGACTGTGTTATTCTCTGCCTGTGGTGCTAATGCAGCTATTTATACTAGAAGCCAAAGCAGATCTTTCACCTGAAAGTTGGGCTGTCACGTCTGTTTAAGCATTCAGACCAGCTCCACAGCTTATTTGAGAAGACTTTCAAATGGGTTTTTGCCCAGGGTAATTGATCACCTGCAGGCAAAGGATTTCTTTTCTTTTCTTTTCTTTTCTTCAAATAGCTTTTCCAGCAATTTAAGAAATCCTTCCCTAAACCTCAAGAGAGAGACAGAGAGACAACCTTAAGAAAGTGCATGTCTGCTTAACAAGGTCTGGTTTGGGGACATTCAGGGTCAGTCAGGACACACCAGAGAGAAGGAACTCTTATTTACCTTGGAGAATGGGCAGCAATAGGTCCAAAGTTCACTTTTCATATCATCTTTCCCCCCTACAATCATAGGCAATGGCTCCAGAAAGCAAACTTCTTCCCTTAGCAAGGAGCAGAGATGCTCTGGGTGGCCCCAGTTGGTTCCCTTGGGCAGCAGGATTGATGGCTTCTGTTAGTTACATCCAGGTGAGAAGAACCACTCATGAACACCCCATATTCAATCTTTATTTTTGTGTCTTCCTAAGCGAGAAGTTATAGTAAAACAAAATTGCCATGTTGCTCCAAGGATTAATTAGACATGGCCCAGAAAAAGCAATTTCCATTATTCTTTCTTAAATTCTAGGCTTTTCATTCTGAGTGACTGTTGGACTCTGCCAGATGAAATAAGATAAATGGGGGGTCCTGATTTGGACTCCCCTCACTCTGTTCCCAGCTGCTATGTTTTAGTTTTCCAAAGACAGGAAAAGTCTTTGAACCTGTTGCAATTCACCAACCAGAGACTTGACTCTCTTTCCTCCTGGTTTGAGGTCCAGGTATCTTTGGAAGAAGATGATCCAGTCTCTTCTTTCAGTGGACTTCTTGTACAGGCATTTAAAAAATTTCTGTCTCCTTTCTCCCCTCCTCAGTCAGACTGAATATTTTAATTACAAAGTTAAACACCTTGTTCTGGCTCCTTCATTGAGTTGTCCAAAGTGACACCAAGATCTTTTCCTTTTATTTTTCCCCCTCAAAGATTGTAACTAATTCAAAACCCATCAGCTCATTTAAACATTTTTAAATTGTTCTCTTAAACTGAAATTCATATACTGTCATGTTACTCAATTACTTGGTTTTCCAAGATCCTTCTTGGTTTCCTCATAAAACACCCTCCCCTTTGCTTTCTTGCTAATGCTGATGCGGCAGCAGATTTGTGTGCCATGAGTTCACTGTGCTACGCGGAAATGTTTCTGAAGTCCTGCATCTGTCTCATTCATTCAAGCATTCGTGCAACTTGTACTGAGCATCAGTTATGAGCCAAGCACATGACCAGGAGCTGGGCTGTGGAAAAGATAAGGACCAGAGCTGCCTTCAAAGAGCTGTGGTTTTGTGCTAGCAGAGCTGTTACCATTGTTATGACCCTGGCTGAGTGCTGTGACAGACAGGGAAGGGGCTGCAGGAGCACAGAGAAGGCAGTGGCCAGGAGCTCTGTCCTTTGAAGACCAGGAGGTCTCCTTCCAGTAACCCTTTTTTTTGCCAATCTTCTACTTTCTATTTTTTCTGGACAGGGTCTTGCTCTGTCACCAAGGCTAGAGTGCAGTGGTGTCATTCATCATAGCTCACAGCAACCTCAAACTCCTGGGCTCAAGTGATCCCCCTGCCTCAGCTTCCCAAGTAGTTGGGACTATAGGTGCATGCCACAACACTTGGCTGATTTTTCTATTTTTTATAGAGATGGGGCCTCTCTCTTGTTCAGGCTGGTCTCAAACTCCTGGCCTCAAGCGATCCTCCTGCCTTGGCCTCCCAGAATGCAAGGATTATAGGCATGGGCCACCATACCCAGCGTTTTCCTCATTTTTAAAATCTTATTTTCCCCTGACATCATGTGGTCAACTCCCTCAAGAGTCTGAGAACCACTCATCTGGATGACACCTTGCAGAGATTTGTTTCCTCATAAAGCCAGATAACGAAGAAGAGCTCATGCCAACACTTTCCCTTGAGAGTAAATGCTGGGAGACTGCATGGATTCCCTTCCTTGGTAAGTTTCCCCTTGAGGAAAGTGCACCCCCCGAGCACGGACAGAACAGACAGATGAGTTTGGCCAGTTCCTTTATGAATTGTTTCACAGGTGTCTCTATTACCTTTGAAATACGTCTTAATTTACAAAATAAGCCATTTCGTGCTTTACGGTTTAAAAAGCGCTTTAAACCGTTTTTCACCTTTACCGTGCTAATAAGCACATTGGCCCAGCCCGTGCAGCCCGCAAGCAGTGGAGCTATGACCAAACCCGAGTTTTTTCCTCACCTAACAATGCCTGGTGTTCGCATTGCATCTTTCTGCATTTTGCAAGCTACTCTGTGAGGTGGACATCACACCCATCTCACGGAATCACAGACGGGGCCTCAGAGAGGCGAATGACTTACCTGGGGCCACACGGGTGGTATTCGAGTAGAGGTGGGATTTGAGTCTTGCTTTTTGGGGGCCCCAAATCCAAGGCTAAGTCCACTCTACCTGGGTATTTCTCACACTGGGGTTCTCAGATGCATTCTCTGGGATTCACGAGTTCTTGACGCAAATACTTCAATTTCTATGATTATCTGCAGCAAGTGAATATAAGCTTATTCAGCTCGAATAAATTTAAATTGTTGATTCTCAAAATGTGGTCACTTAACCAGTGGTGTGAGCGTCACCTGGGGACCTGTGAGAACTGCTAGCTGCTCAGCCGCACCCCAGACCTGTGCAATCAGAAACTCTGGGGGTTGGGCCCAGACATCTGGGTTTTAACACGTTCTCCATGGGGGTCTGGTGCACTCTCAGGTTTGAAAAATTGATCTTGATCATTAGTTCTCAACTTGGCTGCACACTGAAATTATTACCCAGGGAACATTTTAAAAGATTCTGGCTTAATTGGTCTGGGGTGTGGCCGGAGCAGAGGCAGTTTTGAAGTCTCCCGTCAAGAGTCTGAGAACCACTCATCTGGACGACACCTTGCGGCGAAGTGCCCCTTCCACTTTGAGATGTGCTGTTTGTGTCACAGTCCTGCTGGCACCAGATCAACTGCTGCAGGCTCTGAAAAAAGCACCAAGGCAGGCCCAGCAAGGCCGCCGCCGCCAGGTGAGGCCCAGACGGCACCGCGGCGTGCTGTGTGAGCAGACGCTTTGCGAGGGCTCCCGTGCACAGAAGAGAAGTGGCGAGAAACTGCCTCAGTCACACTGCCGCAGAGACGGGCCAGTGTCATCGTACCCAGGTCAAAGGTGTGGATTAGGTGCGGCAAAGGCGGCATTAAATCTTTCACAATAAATTGATGCTGTTAATTTGCTTTTATGGTTTATGTTTCAATCTGCAATGATTTTTTTTTTTTTTTGCTTCCCATCACATACAAACTATAAACAGAGGAAGTTTATTCCTCGCTTTGGTTTGTACAGATTTAAGTAGCATGCAAATGCAATCATTTAAGTCAATAATAGGGGCCTGTGTGAATCTGCTTTTCTTTAAGGGTCCTAGACTATTCTAAATTTGGGGAATTATAGCATAATGCCTTCTGCAGAAGCTGCTTCCATGCGCCTGGACTCGGGTCCCCAGAGCCCAGCTGGTATGTGTGCGTCTGAGGGCTCCCTGTTGGGGTACCTTGGCAGGCTCAAGGCTCCCAGCCCCTCTTGAAGGCACCTGAGAGGATGCCAGCCTGTCCTCCACCCCCTGAACTGAAGCATAAGTTATCTTTGAAGATGTCCAGGCCACAATTAACTGTAGTTCCAGGGGCAGGAAATTTGGTCAGTTTCTATGCAGTGCAAATTGGCCTCCCCATCTATCTTGGAGGGAGCTTTGTGTTCAACTCTGTTATCGGGCTCTCTCCTAGCAGCATTGTTTCCCGTTTCAATATAATTGCTTCAAAATAATGTGAAGAGATCAATTGCCACTTGTCAGCTGTAATTTTCTGCCACCAAAAAAAAAAAAGAATGTGGGGAGGGAAGCAAAATATGGGCTGGCTTATTAGCTGAGATGGAGGGAGGGAGTGAAGGCTGCCTCTGCCCCCAGGGGATGGGTCCCCTGCAGAGGTGCCCTGCTGGCGCCCATCTCTGAGCCTTTTGCCCCTGCAGTTCTCCCTGCCTTGAACCTCTCCCTGCGCCTTCTCTTCCTAGCCAAACCCCACCCATCCTTCTAGGGCCAGCTGTAATCCCAGACCCAAATGAGACTTCCCAGTCACTCCAGCCCATAGAGACCTCCTTCCTCTCAGCTCACTAGTTTATCCAACCCTTAATGCATTTATTTAACAAATATGGATTGAGCACCCACGTATATGTAGGAAGGCTCTGTTTGAGCTACAAGGAACCAAAAACCTCACTTACAGGGGTTTAAACAAATACGTTTTTATTTTCCTCCTATGACAGGATGGTGACTTCTGGCTGGAGCTCTCTCAGCCTTGCCAACGTATTTGTCACAACTGGTTATCACATGGCCACAGGGCGTCAGGCGTTCCATGAAGGTCCCTTTGATTAGGAAAGCCAGTCTTCCCCAGATCCCCCAGCAGGGTTTTTCTAACAGCTTTATGGAGATAGAGTTGACACACGACAAACTGCACGCAGTTAAGGTGCACGATTTGATCAGTTTTGATACATGTCTGCACACATGAAACCATCACCATGATCAAGACAGTAAGCGAATCCTTTACCCCCACAAAATCTCTTCCAGAATCTTACCCCCTACCCTGAAGATTTTTTTAAAATTTTTATTTAAAGTTCATTGGCCAAAACTCTATCCAGCAGCCAGTGTGACTACAAGGGCAACTGGGAAGGTCAAGACTTTGATTTCCAGCACACGGGGGGAAAAGGGCTCGAAAGCGAATACTGGGCCAGCTAATGAGCAGTGTCTGCCCAGCCACTGCGCCGGTGCTGGGGACAGAAGAGGAGCGGGCAGCCGCTCCGCTCCCAGGCAGCTGGTGGGCAGTGTCTCAGCCACTTAGCTGGCATGACCTGTTACACTGTGTCCCGACGCCATCCGTAAATGGGGAGGCTGCCCTCCTCTCTCCCTGAACTTAAACTTACAAACTTCCTCCCCTGCCCCAGCTGCCCAGAGGCTAAGAGGAAGGAAGGGAACTAAATCACTACATTTATTGTATACCTACTGTTTGCTGGGTGCCACCTGTGTGTCCAGTCTTTACAACAGCCCTCTGTGGTATGTGAACTGCGCATTCTTTCAACCTTCCTCCAAATGTGGAAACAGACCCGGAGAGAAGTGGCTTGCCTGGAATGACACAGCTTGTAAGTCAGCAAGCCGGGATCGAGGCCAGCCTGAGACCATCACCTCTGCTTTCTTTCAAAACAGATCATGGCACCAGGCTTGGAGGAATTTAGGAAACACGGATTCCTGCTCTGACTCCGAAGGCTCAGAGCCGTGCAGCCAGGGACCAGCAAATCTGGGACCAGAGTCTTCCCCTGCTTCTCTCCTGATCATTGTTCCATCCACTGTGCCCAGGACGGGTCACTCTTGGGGATGTGATGGGGAAGCATGGAAGGGAAGGGGCAGGAAGTAGTAGAATGTCTCAGGGAAAGAACTCCCTCATACGCAGAATAATTTGCAGCTAAGGACTGGCTGCAGGGCCTGGGTTCCCTTAGCAGTCTAGTCCCACAAAGCATCCCTCACTCCCGAGTGCAGGAATCCCACAGAGCCTCCCGGAGGCTGGAAGTGCTGAGATGATTCCTGGCACTGCTTCTGGAGAGGTGGCAGTACCGAGATCAGGAATCAGAGTGGATTTCCTGAGTTGGAATCCTGACTAGCTGTGTGGCCATGGGCAGGGAATACAACCTCTCTGTGCCTACTCTTTCCATCCATGCAATGGGGATGATGTCCTGCTGCCTCGAAGGTCTGCTGTCCCATTGAGGGTAACGTGTTCCTGGCTTATCCTGGTACTCAGTACAGGTGAGCCACTGCAGTAAGATTGCCGGTGAGTGTGACTCCCGGGGGACTGGGGGAGCGGTTCATTCACAGCTGGATCTTACCGGGTATATGACACCATTCATCTCTGCAGGTGGCCAGGTCCACAAATCCAGGCAGTGTCATGTGACCCTGCCAGGGCTCTGCCAATCCTGCTGCTGCAGACCCCGTGGTCAGTACCTGTCTGGGGAGTCCACCTCCCTTCAGTCTCCTGGTCAGGACCAGCCAGCACCCTGGAGCCCACTCGCTGTAGCCTGAGTCTAAGGGACAGTGGCTGGGCCCTGAGGGCTTTGGACCCCAAACTCAGAAGGGGGAAGGCAGCCCATGGGTTTCAGGACAGGTGTTTACTGCCAGCACCTGTGCATGCCCATTTGCTGGGGTCTTTATCAGAGTCCAGGATGCTCAAGAAGACAGCCTCTGCAGGACAGGCATGGGCTCTCACTTAAGTCTTTGAACTGTGTGTGGAGGCAGGAAATTGTCCATGACGGGAACAGCCAAGCTGCCTCAAATGGAGAAAACCTTCCAGATAGGTAAAGCCCACACTTCCCACAAACTAAAACACAGGTTCCTGAAACAGATCAGGTGCTGAGAGAGAGAAAGAGAGAAAATCCAAGGTCAAAATCAGTCTGAACAGTTCCCCTGCTTTCTCAGAGCCCTCACTGTGCCCGCACACCTGTGACTCTCCAGGACCGCGCATCCTGGGGTGGAGTAGGGCATAAACACAGCAGCCCCTTGCAGTGGCAGTCTCTCTGCACCAGACTTCAGGGGACACGGATCTCATCAGCCTCCGGTCATCAGCTGGCTGGTTGCTGAGCGAGACTAATGAAGGCATGTTAGTTCTCTGCCTTCGTTTTCCCCTCTGGATAATGGGGGTGGCCTTCGTGGTGGCCAAATTGAGCCCAGGAGCCTGGAGCAGAGCCCTTAATGAGGGCTGCTTGGTGATGAAAGGCCCCCTTAAGCTTCAGCCACCATTATTGCATGATGGAATAAATGTGGCCGGCCCCGGAGAAGCACACGAATAAATTTGAATAGCAAGACACAAATGCCGCCCTTAACTCCGACGAGCAAATAGAGTTTAATAAAGAGGTAAACTGAGACCGCTTTTATTTATTGCTGTGTAAATGTATTTAAAAAGGTATTGGCTTTCCGCAGCTGCAGAGGGCAGCTCCTCCGCAGCCTGGTGCTTTAATGCCTGCCGCTGTTATTAGAGCCGTAATGAATGAGCCGCTGTGAGTGCGCTCTTCAGAAGGACTGCAGAGGTACAAGATTAATGAGATGAGAGCATTGAAAGGTACAGAAGGGCCCTGTTTCCCAGCCGCCCTGTGCAATGTCTGCAGCGGCACCTCTGGCTTTGTTCGCTCCACAGCGGCTGGGAGGCTGCGGCACGGAAGAGTCCCGGGATCCCGGCTCAGGGCTGGAGAGACAGGCGCCTCACTCCAGCTTTCATCTTCAGGCCCTGCACCTTCTCCCTGCTGGTGGGGGCCCCTTTGCCCACCTCCCAGGGCCAGCTTTCCCTGCTGCTGCCTTCCACCCCCTGGCCTGGATTTGGTCCTACTATTTGGGTTTTGTTACGATGCCATCACCAGCCTGCACAGCCCTCTCTGGGAGCCTGTGGGATTCTACAATTGGATCCCCAAACCCAGCAGCCACTTCAAGGCTGGGGAAGTTAGCTGTGCTGTAGGGCAACTTCTAGGACACAGGCTTGGCACTTTCAGTTGCCTGCCAACCCCTGTGAGTCTGTAGGGCAGAGCAGCCACCCAATAAAGCAAACGTGATCTGGGGTGATGGTGCAGAGGTCAATTGGTGAGGTGGACTTCCCTGAGTTGGGAATTCATGACTTATTTAGAGAAAGATCATTTGGAGGCTGGAACAAATCAACCATGCTGTTTCCTGGAGGGAAGTATTAAACCCATTTTATAGATATGAACATAGAGGCTCAAAGGGTAAGGAAACATGCCCAAAGTCACATGGCCAGGAAGTGCATAGACTAGAGACCCTCAAATGGAAACTTGCTGTCGGTGAGAACAGACCCCCTCTGGGGTGTCTCTCTTGGCTGACAAGCAGGGCCTTCTTGCCTGTGGTCCACACTTCAGATGTGGCCTAGATTGATTGTGAAGAGCTGGGTGCCAGCTAAGGAACAGAGATCACACCCACCAGGGAAACAGGGAAAGGGGGTATAAGTAGTGTCGGTGGTGGGGAATAGCAGAAAGAGCACGGGCAGGGGAGGCTGTGTGATGTGGGCGAGTCATTTCACCCCTTTGAGCCTCAGTTTGCTCGTCTATCAAATGGGTATGAAAATAGTACCTAACTCCTTGCATTTTTGTGACTAGCAAACGAGATAATGCGTGTAAAATACTTTAAAACCCATGACAATTTCTCAATGTATGTTCAATTAAAAAAAAATTCTAGGTCTGTTATCTGGGTCCACATGCAACAAGAGCCCTCAACACATGCTTAGAGCACAAAGAGAGAAAAGTTCTGCTCCTGTGGCAGCCAAGATGGGTTGGGAACAGGCCAACTTGGAGACGGGCTGAGAAGGCCAGGTATGCACTAGTGGCTTGACATGGCTTCATAATTTATCTTTTTCGGCAGATAGTCGTGGAGCAGCTTCTAAGTGCCTGGTCCTGTGTAGGATATGGAGATACAGCAATGACCAAAACAGTCCCAGCATGTGCCTTCGTGAAGCTTACTCTCCGGTAACGCGTGCAATGGGTCAGGCTCCAGGGAAGGGGTGTGGAGGACTCAGGACTCGGGGGAGGGTGGCACTCTAAACAGGGTGACCTGACAGACATGACAGTTCAAGACTGACCTAGCAAGGTGGGAAGAGAGCCATGTGGCTATGTGGGTGGAGAACTTCCTAGGCGCAAGAAGAGCAAGTGCAAAGCCCGGCAGTGGGGCGATGCCTGGGCATGGGGGCTGGCCAGCGTTGCTGGGGCAGAGTGGACGAAGGTGAGCACAGCTGGAGGAAACCCAGAGCAGCTCAGGAAGCCAAATCCTCCAGGCCTGTAGACCCCCCAACCCCCAGGGACTTTGACTTCTACTCTTCCTGTAACGGGAGCTAACAGAGGGTCTGGAAACTTCTCCCATCAGCCATTGGGTAGGCCAAGGTGCAGGAGCAGGGTGAGCTCAGGGAGCAATGACTAGTGCTGTCGGCTCAGCAGAGTGGGCAGAGCAGAGAACTAGGAGAAGTCGGGGCTAGACAGGTAGGCAGGCTGCAGGGAAGAAGCGGTAAGCACCAGCCTGAGAGATTCTGGCTAAATTCTGTAGGCTGTAGGTTGTCTCCGATGCTTCTGCCCATGGAAGGTTTGGCTGTTGCCAGAGGCCAGGGGTGGGGGGCAATTTGGGGTCAATATAGACTCTTGAGAGAGAGACACGGAAGGGCCTGGCCTGGGGCGGGGCACACCCAGGGAGGAGAGCATGCCCGGGGGTGGAATAGCACGGATTGAGCTATCAAAGCCCAGAGAGGGAGGCCAGGCAGATGAGGATCCAGGGGTCACAGAGGCAGAAGTGGAAGCTGACCCAGCTGGTGCCCAGGCTGGAGCCCACCCCCAGCCCTCCCAGCCCCACATTAGTGCTCATTAGCACATCTCCTAACTTACCAAGAAATTCAATTTCCTACAAAATAACCAGCCGAGTCCCAAGGGAGCCAGAAGCTCTATTCATCACAGCCGGGCTTTCCGAGGACCTCGCTGTCCGCCCTGCAGATTTCCTCCTGTGTGCATGCTGGCCCACCGTGGGGAGAGAGACTAATTGGCATCGCAGTAGGTTGGGGTATTTTTTCCACTGGATCTGCAGTTTCTGGGTAAACAGGCATCAAATCAGCAGTCAGCATGAGCCAAAGGAAAGTTTGCACACTCGCCATGTGGCTTAAATTAAGTGAGCGGTGCCGTCACTAAACCATGTATACTAAAAAATAAACACTGAGGATGTCAGGGGCGTGGATATTCTTTTGTGGCCTTTGAAGTAGGGAGATGTCAATTTCTTTCCCTTTTTTTTTTTTAAATTCCGAATAAAAATGTCTCTGACAATATTTCTGATACCACTTCACAATTGTCGGCCCATGCAGCAACAGTGTGTGCTCGTGTGTGTGTGGGGGTGTGTGTGTGTGTGTGTGTGTGAATATATACAAGGGTATGTGTGAGAGAGAATGGAGAGACGTGCACATGCACATGTACAACAATGGGTAAAAGTGTGCAAATTTGTGTAAATGTGTACACATGTGAAAGTGAATTTGTGAGTATTCGAACGCGCTTGCATGTGTGCGTGAATGTGCATGTAAGCATGCGAGAGTGTGTGAGTGTGTATGTATTGTGCGTGAAGGTGTGAGCATGTGCATGCGTGTGTGTGTGTGTGTGTGTGTGTGAATGTGAGTGTGGCTGCGCACATGTGGGTGTATTGTGTGCGTGAAGGCAAGAGAGTGTGCACAAGCTCATGTGTATGATGCGTGGATGTGTGAGGGTGGGGAGCTTCATGCGTGTGCCCCTGCGAGTGTGTGCACATGCACGTGTGCTGCTCTGTCTCCTAGCAGCCCACCTGCCAGCTCCCCCTTCTTTCTTCTGAGGCTAGCCCCAAGGCTGCGGCCAAGAAAGCCATCAGGCCTCCCATTTGTATCCTGCCTGTCACCCACTGGGGCTGGGGCAGGCGGGGTGAGGGGACAGTGCCTCTTGGATGCCCAGGCCTCCCCTCCAGCAGAGGAGGCCTTGGCCCCGCTGGGGGGCCCGCCCTGTGCTTCCGCTGCGCTCCCAATTACTGGCACCTTCTGAGCGGCTTATGGAAAAGGCATCGGTTGCCATGAGGAAGATATTCCACTGGAGCATTCCCGCTCCCCACAAAAAGAACCTTCCACATATTATACACATTTTTCAGTGTAATTATCCCCAGCCCACACACACAGCTTGGAGGATTAAAACATAAAATACAGTCTGCTCCCCACACATGAGACTGACACTACAACTGGCATCATAATAAATAAACGAAGTGGCCGTTCCCTCTCCTCTCCGCTCTTCCTCCTCCTCCTGCTCCCTCCTTCCCTGCCTCCCCTCCTCCCCTCCTCCCCTCCACCTCTGCCTGGCACTGGGCTGGTTTCCCTTCTCCTCTTCTGGATCCCATCCGGCCCATCCGGCCCCTCCGGCCCCCCTCCCAGCGCAGCCCATGGGGGCAGCATCGCCACAAGGGAAGTCCCCCCACGCTGCTACCACCACGGTGGAATGAGGGCTTTGTTCGACAAGCCACCCGGATCTGTTTGCTGCCTCTGCCACGGAGGGTTCACTGCACTGAACGCTGGCGGGAGGGCGGGGGTGGGGCCGGGAGGAGGGAGGGAGGGAGATTTTATAAGCAAATGGCTTCGTGGATCATTGAAGGGACCTTAGAAAGCGTCCCGGAGCACCTAAAACCAAACGCCTCGGTGCAAAGGGATGGAAGGGCGTCAGCTGGGGAACTTCGGGCTGCTGCGAGCAGCCTGGGTTGCTAGGGAACAGCCCTGACAATGTTTTGTCTTCAGGCTGCACATCCTGGGGCCTCCTGGGATTTCCAGTTCTAGAGCCACTGCCAGCCAGTGGTGCCAGCGCCGGCAGGAAAGTGGGACCAGGAAAACTGCAGTCCCCGGCAGCAGCAGACCAGGCTGTGGGGCCCCAGACTGGCTCTCGATAAGACCAACGGTGCACGGGGGCTAGCTTTGGGGAGCACCCCATGCTGGTGATTTTCTTTAAACAAAAATGCTGGTGCCCAACTTGGCACATAAAGCCTGGGCCATGGGGGTTTCAACATGGTGGCGACAGTGTTCCAATTTAGAACCCAGAGCTGGTTAATACTGAGCTCAGCACCCCCTGCCACAGGCACCTCCATCCCTAGAATTCCTCTCTGGGCTTTCTCTCCCCCAGCCCAGCTCACATCTGTCCGACTGATTTAACCCGTTCGCTCTGACGAGCAGAGAGTGTGGATTTCCTTTTGGACACCAGAACGGCACCTTTAATCATACCTACACGCCAATTAAATACTAAAAGTTGTGGTTGTTGTTCTTGTCTGTCCAGATTAATTAGGTTTTGGGAGTGAGGGACAAGGGGTTAGTTCTACTGACAAGGTTTCGTTAGATATGGATTGTTCTAGGTTTTGGCTTGGGGGCGAGTTTTTGTTAAGTTGCTGATGAAATACGTCCCTAATGGTCTGGGTCAGTGTTAAGTAGCAGGAAGACTTAGCCAACTTGAGTTCTCATTGCATCTCTGCCACTGAAGGTAATGGTAGACAAGCCATTGGCTCCAGCTGATCCTCAGTGTCCTTATCTGTAAAATGGGCTTCCTGATGATTAGCTAAAAATTGCGTGCAGAAAGTTAAGAGCACAGTCAACCTTCCCACCTGCTGAAGAAGCCTGTGCCCAGCGCTGGCTGAATGTTCTGTGTGTGCCTTCCCTGCTCGTTTGCCTCCTGCCCCTCTGGGCCCCGCCCTCAAGCCCTCAAGCCTGGAACCCGGCTGGACTTTCCATTCTGAACTTGCGCCAGACCTTAACCTGGTAAAACGCTGGCTGAGGGTTGGACTTCCAGGGAATTTGCGGCTGCCTTCCCTGCCATGTTGCCACCAGTGGCTGGCGGTGGAGACCAGAGGCGTGGGCCACCCAAGGGACTCCATGCCTGGTAGTGCTGGCCTGAGCCTTTGCTCTGCACGCTTGTTCTGGGGACAGTGGCACCAAACTATGCTGGACACAGTTTCCCTTCCAGCACTTCCCAGAAGAGAAGAATACAGGGTCGTTTTGTCAGCTCCTTCTTGTGATCTCTGAAGTCTATCTGGGCGAAGGAAAAGGGCTTAGGAAAACTAATTGTCAATTAAGTACCTGCTATGTTCTGGCTCAGGGCCTGGCATGTAGAGCTGCCCCCAGATATTTATGGAATGAAAGAACGGCTGCCTTTAGGCCATAAATTCACTGAAGACTGTTGGTAAACCTAAGAGGTGGCTTATTAGCCCCACTTTGCAGGTGGGAAAACCAAGACTCTGGAAGGTGAAGTATCTTGCCCATGGTTGTACAGCCAGCCCCTGGGGCCCAAATCGAAGCCTCAGTGACCCTCGGGTTTCTAGCACGCCTATGGGTGCTCTCTTAGCACACTGGGCTGTTTTCCTGGCACCAAGGTGACACAGGGGTCAGGGAATGTAGCTTGGTGAACATCAGCCGAGTGGCCCGGCCTGAGATCCTGCTCAGGATCAGGCTACCAGAGCTTCTTCCAGCCCTATTTGGTATTGCCAACAAATCCCAGGAGGGAGTGCAGGGCAGCAGTGGGAAGAAGAAGGATGGGGCCGGAAATGAGGAGCAGGAGGACAGGTACAGACCGAGGTCAGCCGGTCTGACTCAAAGCTGGGTCAGAGAGGGCGTAGCCCCGCCAGCTGGTCCAAGTCTGCAGGGGTGGTGCAAAGGCCAGGCCAGCTGGGCAACAGCATAGGGTGCCAATCTGTGAGATGTCCCTAACCATCCCTGGAAATGCAACAAGACAGAGGAAATCCTGTTCCCTCGATTCTACCCTCGGGCTAGCACCTGTGGTTTGGGAAGACCATTTTGAGCATCTGTGAGCAGTGAGGGGTTGGGGCAGAAAGATGCCCCAGGGTGGGCCTGAGTATTCACGCATTGCCACTGCGCTGCTTTCTGAGGAGGCAAGCTCAGCACCGGCTGCAGGGCTTGCGCCCGCCTTCGGCTGTACCCGTTCCTCCCCAGTCCCGAAGCCAGACCAGCTGCACACATTGCATCACCTTGTCACCTCTTTTCAGTCTCCTTTGATCTGGAACAGGTCCTCAGTCTTTCTTTTTGTTTCTTGACCTTGCTAGTTCTGAGTACAGGCCAGTTGTTTTGTAGAATGTCCCTCGGTTGGGTTCATCCGATGGTTTCTCAAGTAAGATTCGGGTTTCGCATCTCTGGCAGGGTCCCCGCTGCAGTGCCGGTGTGTTCTTCCCAGTGCAGCGTGCCGAGGGGCACGGGAGGTCGGCTTGTCCTGACGTTAGCCCTGCTCGCTCTGGCCCACCGGTTAAGGTGGTGTGTGCTTGGTCTCCCCACTATAAAGTTATTTCTCCCTTTGTGCTGAGTAAGTAATCTGTGGGGATAAACTCTTAGACCTTGTCCACGTCCTCCTGAGTACACAGGATGTCCCTGGCTCTGTGTGGGGAGCAGAGTTCAGGGGTTTGCAAGGTGGGCACAGTGACAGCCCCCAGTGGCAATCCACAGAAAGCACTGATTGCAGAGCCAGCTCGGTGCCAGGAACTGCACTAAATGAGTCCAGCGAATAATATCATTTTAACCCCACAGCAACCCCGAGAGGAGCAAACGGAATGAGTGTTACTTGCCCACAATCACATAGTTCAGAAACAGTAACAACAACAATAATGGCTGACATCCTTTTAACACTTATTTCCTATTGCCAGGGCCTGTTCTGAATGTTGCACATGAATCCCTGTTTTATAGGAATTATTTCTACCTCCACTTCATAGAGGAGAAGTGACTCGCCACGGCCACCCAGCTGGTAATCAGGCTTTGCAGCCAGGTCGTCTGCCCCCAAGGCCACACTCTTAACCGCTCCTCCATAAACCTTTCTAGGGTGGTGCTAAGTGGTGAGGGGGTACACTCACCTGAGTTAGTGTTTCTGGCCTGTTTCTCCTTCCATTTTAACGTGTTCCTTTGCACCATTCAAGCTTGCTGCGGCACACTGAGGAGAAGGGTTTGTGCCCAGACCAGAGAAAAATACAGAGAGGTGTATGGGGGCCAGGTGGGAGCTGGTATCAGCAGCAAGTAGTGGGATGCGCCAGGAGGGAGCAGGAGGGGCTCCCTGGCAGGCAGGGCTGCAGAGCCTCTTGCCAAGGCCAGCCTCACCACCTGCAGCCCTTCTGCATAGCACATTTCCCCCCGTGGGCTCCAGAACCTCATCCCCGACTGGTACAAGAAAAAAAGATTGGTGTTTGAAAGGAAATCCTTGCCCTTAATGTGGAACTCTCCCAATGAGAGTTTGGGTTCTCCTGAGCGCCCATCGGTCACGGTGCCAATTTCTGCAACACTCGCTGCTGGCCTGTTTGCACACCCATGCCTGCAGCCATTGATACCACCACCCCAATTTCTCCCGGTCACTGGCCTTTTAGCATCATTAGGCTAAGCAGAGGGAAGGCTGTGTTTACAGCTTGGCATGGAGGAAGAACATGCAGATCTCTGTTGCCAGGCTACAAATGACTCTGTTCTCCCCTAGAAGAGAGAAATAATGATTAAAAAATACTCAGTTGCTTGGCAGGCGTCTGGGTGGCTTAGCTGTGACTATTCCGAGGCCAGGAGGGAGCTTGCCTTTCACAGAGCCCACTGCCTCTCCGGGCTCCCCTGGTCTTGGATCTGTGCTTCATCCGTCTCACGAAGAAAGAGAAGGTGCTGACCTGTAATCAATGCAAAAAGCAACATCCTTTTATTTCTTTCGGGAAGAAACAACCCCTTGATGATTTGATTCCTCTCCTTGAATGGAGTCGGCAGAGTTCTCAAAAGGACCACAGGCAGCAGTATTCCAAGGGGCAGAGCCAGGGTCAAGTACAGAGAAGGAATGGTAAATTCAAGGCAGAGGGTCACAAATGGAAGAGAGCGACAATTGGCCAAAAGTGGGGAGCCGGGAAGCAGCAGGAAGAAGTCTTCAACCCCAAGGCCGCACCTATTCTGATTGTTGCCTCTTCCCGGGTGGGATATTCTGGTGTGCAGGTCTGGGGCCTGGTCGCACACGCAGGTTTGGCTCTGTTGACAAGTCGAGGCTGGCTCACTTGCACTTGCACACGTGAGTCTGAACGTGCATGGCTGCAACCCCAGAACGGCAGTCCATACGGCAGGCAGCCCTGCATGTCTTGGATTCCTGAATTTTTTGTGTAACTCTATTATTTTTGATAAAAATAACACATTTGAATACATTTGTATACCTCTATAAGACTTTTCATATAAGTAATATTTATAACGTTTTTAAAAACGTCTGTGTTGGCCTACATATACCTTTTGTTATTGCTGTTTGGGTTCACCTGGCGGGGAAGGACTTTAACATTCATTCAAAGCCCAGAAGGAGAGACATAGGCATTTTCATGTAGTATCTCATTTTACAAAAACCCTGGAAGTTCGAGCAGTTATATTTTCTCCTTTTAACAAATAAGAAAACAAAAGCTCAGAGCATTTACAGCTCACCCAAGGTCATGCAGCTAATAAGTGGTAGAAATGGTGTCAATCCCAGGCCTAGGAGAGCCCAAAGATTGTGCATGTGCCCTGACATAAAATTCCCTTAAAGAAGAAAAAAAAAAAAAAAATACAGAGTGCTTTTCACGGCCTTCCCCAGTCCCTGAGAACTGCAAGTATAATTCCCTGAGTCTTTCTTTCTCTTTCTTTCTTTCTCACCTTTGCTCTGCAGCCATGTTCTCCCCGCAAAGTGTGTGTGCCGGCACAAAGAGCTCCTTCCCACGAGCCGCCTCTGCTTTCTGAAGAGCTTACCTGCATTGGCGTCTGAGTTCAGGATAACTCCACTCCAGGCAGATTTCTCTCTCTGAGCAACTCTGACTTACAGATTGGAACAGCCTGATTAATCAGGAGGGGTTTTGTGGCAAATGCCATCAGATGCCCCGCCATCCCCTTGCCGCAGGGGACCAAGCCCTCGCCCTAGTCGGCATCGTCCTGCAATCAGGACTACCTGTGTGCACACAAAGGTGAGCGCAGTAAACAGCATCGAGACAAGATCCCTCCCGTCAGGTTTCCGACCCGCCCTGCCGGCTCTATGAAGACCCCACTGCACACATCGCGAAGCCTTCTGAGTCAGCACAAGCCTAGCACACCCACCCACGTGTGTTCAGAAAACCGTGAGCATCTCTCATGCTCATCCTCTATGAGTTGACTGACGTGGTCATTGATTGGTTCATTCACTCTCAGACTTGGAAAACGTGTGTACATCAAGAGGCTTAGCCATTATTTAAAAATGTGTGTTATTTCAGTCTCGTGGCCCTGGGTCTTGTGAAAGGAAGGTTTAGCCAGACAGGTAGTAGAATCCTCGGGCACTGCTGATTCTTTGTTGAAATGCATTTTCAAAGAGATGAGTTGGCTTTGATATTAAAGTTAAGTTTCCCTTGAGTCAAGGGTTTATTCGCTCATCCTTTGAACAAATATTTAGTGAGAACCATGGACTAGAGCGTGGCTAGGCATTGGGGAGGCGGTGATGAAGAAGATGTCACTTTGCTCCTGTGGAGCTGACATTCGAGATCGTTCTAGGGTGGAGAGTCTGTTACGTCACTCTCAGGAGGAACCCAGTGCTGGAGAGTGGGTGGAACTTCCCATAGCAGAACAGACCCCAGCACCAGCACCCATGATGTGAGTTCATCACGTCTCAGAAATCAGCCTTGTAACTTGGTGCTTCTCAGTGGGAAAACAAAAAGTCACTGTGAAAATAAATAGGCAGCCATTAGGGAAGGCCGTAGTGCAAGGGGCTGGAATGGCCACCGTGGGGGTGGGGGGTGGGGCAGTGCAGCTAACTTGACGTGGGGTCCGGCAGGTCCGCCTGAACTCCAAATCCTCCACTTCCTGGTGGTGTGACCTTAGCCTGGTCAATGTCACCTTCTGAGCCTCAGTTCCTTAGCTGTAAATTTGGGATGATGCTTTCTTCTCGGATTGTCGTGAGGACGCAGTAAGACCCCTTATCCAAAGCACCGGGTGTTTAGCACGGCCTCTCCTTGGCTGCCTTTCAAAGCTTCTCCCTGGCAGGGGCAGTTTCACTCACATTGCCCATGACATCAGCTTACCTACCTCCACCCTCCTTCTTCCAGGAGAGCCTGGGACACCCTGGAGAGAGGTTGCATCCTCTAATCCCAGGGACCATACACATTTCCCTCCAATCTGGGTCAGTTTTGAGAGGGAAAGGAGGTACTGTTGATAATCACATCCCCCAAACAGGCATAAGCCAGGGCTGTGTAAGTCAGCAGGGACGTTTGGTCACCCTCCCGCTGCTGGCCTTGTCAGCTGTGGGGGTTGGTGCGGAACAGACAGCAAAGCTGTTCTTTTACAGAAGTCTGGCCTCAAGGCACAGCCAGGCAAGAGACCCTATAACCCTCTGGTGCACGGAATTGTAAGATGACCACCCCCAGTCCCCACAGTGCACGAGACCTGTATAATCTCCTTCCTCTGAGCATGGGTGGAACCTGTGAATATAATGGGCTGCCCCTCCTATGATCAGGCTCCATTTGCCAAAGGTGAAGGGATCTTGTAGGTGTAATTAAAGTGCCAAACCAGCTGGCTTTGGGTTATTCAAAAGGGAAGTACCCCCGGGTGGGCCTGACTTAATCAGGTGAGAGTGCGTATCGGGGGACTCAGCGGTTCCCGAAGAGGAGGTGAGCAGCAAGGAAGGAAGGAGTTAGCGGCTGTGTTGGGAGAGGGACATGTGACTAGAATCTAGTGGCAGCTTCTGGGAGCTGAGAGAGACCCCAGCCAATGGCCAGCAAGAAAATGGTCCGGTCAAATCCAGAGCTGCAAGGAGGAGTCTTCCAATAACCCGGGGGCAGTTGGAAGCAAACCTTTTCCCTATTTGAGCCCCCAGGTGAGGACACAGCCTGGCTGACACCTGACTTCACTTTGTGAGACCCTGAGTGGAGATCCAGCAAAGCCGCACACAGACGTCTGACCTGTAAGTGTGAGGTGACAAATGAGGGTTGTCTCAGCCCACTCCATTTCTGGTGGTTGGTTAAGCAGGGACGGTGAATGAATACTACCTTAACTCAGGTGGCCATGCTCACCCATCATGTGCCCACTCTGGCTCCCCGCCTCCCCACTCTTGGGGCCCCCCTCCTGTGCCAAAGCCCCCATTCTCGGAGCCCAGCCCCAGGCTCCCCATCTCTTGGGCCTGGTCACCGTCCCTGCTCGAGGTCCTGGGACCTTCCTGTGCACTCAGCAACGCTGTGGTCAGTGCCCTGTCCTTGTGTGTATTCCCCTGCTTGACTGTATCGGATGCTCAGCGTGCCATGCCCTTTGCCAAGGCTGCTCCTTGCACAGAAGAGGACAGTGGGAGTCACTCTCCTTCCCGGTTGTGGGGTGAAGGCTGAGCGGGAAGCGGCTCACCCAGGGCCAGATGCTGAGTGGCACTGAGTGGCAGAGCCAGGATTTGAACCAGGCCCTTCTGATTCCCAAGCCCACTCTCTTTCCACCAGGCCTGCTGCCTGCCGTCCCGTTCAGCTCTCGGGTGCCCCTGACCCCAGCAGGGCTGTGTTGCTGTGATACTTGGCATTTCACAGCCTGCTTTCATACAGTTCATCTCAGATAATCCTCCCAGCTATTTTTCCTGCAGTTCGCAGAAGAGAACACTGAGACACCAAGAGCCTTTGTTCATTCGTTCACCATTCTGCACACACGGACCGAGTGTCTGAGAGCTGGGTGCCCTGGGCCCTGGCAGACAGAGCAGCGCAACCAGCAGCCCCTCCCAGGGAGCTCACAGTCCCGGGTGGGGAGCAGACGTGTGACCAGAGCCACGTGCTAATGCGACACAGAATCTGTCATGCCGACACAGACAAAAGCACGGAGAAAGGAGTTCAACCCAAGCCTAGGGTGGGAGTCAGAATCGGAGGGCTTCCAAGAGGAGGCGGAGGATGGCACAAGTTGAACTTGAATCGTAAAAGCATGCCCTTGTGGAGATGGGGCGAGAGGACACGATGGGCATGAGGCAGAGCAGGACTCAAGTGGGAGCTCCCGCACGCCAGTGCTCATCGAGGGAGGCGGAGGTCACTGCGTGAGGGGGCTCCCCAAAGCTTTGACTGCTCGGGAGGTGCCTGGGACTTCCATCTAGCACCCAGGGAAAGCAGAAGCTGATACACACACACACACACACACACACACACACACCGCATTCAGGTGATACACTCATATACTCACACACACACATTCACACACACACATACCCACACACTCACATATACAAGCACATGCATGTGCTCCCCACCCGTACGTACACACTCACATACACTGGCACACACCCACACACGCATGTGCACACACACTCCTGCACTTACCCACACACACACACACACACACACACACACACCCCGCATTCAGGTGATACACTCATATACTCACACACACTTATGCTCACACACACACATTCACACACACACATACCCACACACTCACATATACAAGCACATGCATGCGCTCCCCACCCGTACGTACACACTCACATACACTCACACACACATGTGCACACACACTGCTGCACTTACCCACACATACACACACACACACACACAACACACACGGGCACACGCACACACTCCTCTTCAGTAAACTGAACAGCAGCCCCAGCTCAGCAGAGCCACCGAGACGCCTGAGAACTGGCTCTCATGATACAGAACAGAAAGGCAGGTGAGGGACTGGCAGGCATAGTCTTGTCCCCAGCTGCCTATAGAGAACCGAGCAGCCAGCACGGTGGTTTCCCAGCAAATTCCAGCTGCTTCCCCGCACCCAGCATACATAAACCCAAGAAGGCAAATGATGATTTTCCCCTTCAGAAGAATAACAGCGCCCGGCCCTCCGTCCCCAGGCCAGACAGATCTCATGGGGAACCGGCACCTCCGCAGGCTGTAGTGCTGTCAGGACGAAGCGCCAGCTCAGAACCAGGCAGCTCCATCAATTTCTCTGGAAAAGCCCAGAAGACATTTGGTCACAGAAAATCCCTTCCTTATTCGCTAATAAAACTTATCAGTGCAGGGCAGGAGGCAGGAGCAGAGGGACCGCAGACACTCGCCTTGCTAAATTACGTGGAGAAATGGCCCCATCAGCCACCCAGGGGCAGGAACGGCAGAAAGCAACACAACAGTTATGGAGCCCGGTGTTTTCACCTAGATTCACTCAGTCCTCTAAGCAGCTCTGTGATATTGCATCAGCTCCCTGTCATAGGTGAGGAAACTGAGGCACAACTGTGCACTGGAAAGAATGTGGGTTTTGGAGAAAACACAATGTGGGTCTGAGTCCCTGCCTTGTTCCCTTGCCTGCTGCAGGGCTCGGGCTGGTGGCTTCATCTCTCTGCATCGCGGCTCCTCTCAGGGCCCCCAGCCACGGCGGGCTGATGCAGGA
Organism: Lemur catta; assembly: GCF_020740605.2. Taxonomy (NCBI): domain Eukaryota; kingdom Metazoa; phylum Chordata; class Mammalia; order Primates; family Lemuridae; genus Lemur; species Lemur catta. Next base: position 52,029,159 of record NC_059141.1, on the reverse strand, counting down.
TTGAACGGAAAATGTGGGCAAAGCAGCGGCACAGGTCCTGGGCGCAGGGGGCACTGAGACGTGCTCATTCCACGTCCTTGTCCTTTCTGGCTCCTCTCTCTCCTCTGAACCTCCTTACTGTTTCCCCTGCTCTGCCCTCAAGAGAGACAGCTGAGCCCGCCTTGGCCCCGGGGGCTGGCTGTCCTGTGAGCTTACCAGGCAGGCACTGGGCTGGCACCCAACACCTTGCCCTTGTTGCTGGAGCCTGCGGAGAATTAGAACCCAGCTTCTGTTCAACAAAAGTGGGCGTCGGTCTTTCTTCTCCAAGCTCTGGAAAGGGCTCCCCAAGTACTAGGCCAGGAGGACCTAGGCTCCTTGTTTTCCTTGGATTGGTCACATTTGCTCTTGGCTTCCTGAGCCTAAGGAGGCCTGGTGTCAGCCCTCCCCAGGGACCTGCTTTGGGAGCCCTCATCTGTGAAACCCTGCGGAGTTTTCCTAACAACCCGGAAAGAATATGACCTCTGGGGCTATGAAACGTGGGAATCCCAGATAGGTAAATCAGTCTGGAATGGCGTGGCCCTGAGAAGGCAATGGTCTTAAACTTGAAAGGAAATGTGGGCTAAGTAGCAGGGGAAATTCCCTTAGGAAGACCTATTAGACTGTGAAATAGTATTCCGCAGGAAATGGCAAGGGGTGCCCGGAGGTATTTGAAGCCTTGCTGGACTAAGTAATAGGAGCCGCGTGGTGTGCGGAGTGGCTGAGAACTGGCCTCGGGGGAGCAGCTGCCGTGCCCTAATGGGTCGTCTGCACATAGATGTAATTCCCAAGCCCGCCTGGATGGTCCGTGGAGCTACGCTGCTCTTGTCTGGCAGAGAAGGCGTCCACTCATAGCTCAGAACGTGCCTCGGGATTTAAAGTCGGCACAGCCGTCATTTGTCAGCAGGACGGCGATCCCGAACAAACAGATCTACAGATCCAGTAAAATCCTGATCGAAATCCCAGCTGCCTTTTCCTGTGGCAATTGACAGGCCAATCCTAAAATTCGTATGGAATTGCAAGGAATTCAAAATAGCCAAAACGATCTTTAAAAAGAAGCAGTAAATTGGAGAACTCTCACTTTCTGATTTCAAATTTACTGCAAAGCTGCAGTATTCAAGATGATGTGGCACTGGCCCGAGGAGAGGCACACGGATCAGTGGGGCAGAGTTCAGAGTCCACATACGAAACCCTCATGTACGCAGTCAATTGATTTTTGGCAAGTATGCCAAGACAATGCACTGGGGAAAGAACAATCAAGTCAACAAAGGGTACTAGAACAACTGAGTATCCATATGCAAAAGAATGAAGTTGGATTCCTGCCTCACATTGTATGCAAATGGTTTATAGATATAAATGTAAGATCTAAAACTGCTAAACTCTTAGAGAAAATTATATGAGTAAATCTTCATGACCTTAGATTAGGCAATGATTTCTTATATATGACATCAAAAACACAAGCAGCAAAGGAAAAAACAGATAAATTTGGCTTCCTCAAAATTAAAAACATTCATGCTCTCAACAATATCATCAAGAAAGCGAAAAAATAGCCTATAGCATGGGAGAAAATGTATGAAAATCATGTTCGATAAGGGACTAGTATCCAGAATATATAAAGAACTCTTACAACCCAATGCAAAACAATAACAAGTAACCCAATTTAAAAATGAGCAAAGAATTTCAATAGACATTTCTCCAAAGAAAATACACAAAGGTACCACTGAAATCCACTAAAAAAAATACACAAATGGCCAATAAAAACATGACAAGTTTCTGAAGAGGTTTAGTTATTAGGAAATACAAATAAAAACCATAATGACATACAACTTCACATCCACTAGTATGGTTCAAATAATAAAGAAATATAATAACAAGTGTTGATGAGGATGTGGGCAAATTGAAACCCCCAATCCTTGCTGGTGAGAATACGGAATGGTACTGCAACATTGGAAAACAGTTTGGCAGTTCTTCAGAATATTAAACATAGAGTTACTGGCAATTCCAAGAAGAGGAATTGCCAGTAACTTCCTATCTTGTACCCAAGATAATTGAAAATACATCATACATCAATGTTCATGTCACCAATATTCAAAATAGCCAATATTCAAAAAAGTAGAAATAATCCAAATATCTGCCAAATTCTGAATGAATAAGCAAAATGTTATCTATCCATACAATGGAATATTATTCAGCCTTAAAAAGGTATTAAGTACTGACACATACTACAACATGAATGAACCTTGAAAACATTATGCTAAATAAAAGAAGGCCATCACAAAAGGTCACATGTTTTATGATTTCATTTATAGGAAAAGTCCAGAATAGGCAAATTTATAGAGACAAGAAATATATGAGTATACACCAGAAACGAGGTGTGGGAGGTATGAAAGTAACTGTGAACGGGTATGGGATTATGAAATCTTCCTAAAATTTGAAAGTGGTGATGGTTGTATGTCTCTATGAATATACTAAAACTCACAAATTCCACACATTAAAAGGGGAGATTTTTTGGTGTGTGAATTCTATCTCAATTAAGCTGTTACTTAAAAAATAGGGACACCCATGAACCTACCACACACAGTTTTGCTCTGTATCTCTCTCTCCATAAACATCATTTTACATAAATGAGTTCTTACTGTATACAAAATCTGGTATCTTACCTTACTCTCCATTAGTTTTTAAGACTCTTCTATGCTATTAAAAACTCTTCACTAATATTATTTGCGATGGTTGCCTGACATTCCATCATGTGGTTATAACTACAACTTAATTCTCTATTATTGTGTTGTTGGGTGTTCGAATTCTGTCTTCATGTTTTGCTATTATAAATAACATCTTTGTCGAACATTTCTACGTATAAGCTCTTATCTGCATTTTTTGCATTACCATTTCTTAGGAAAAATTCCTAAATTTGAGATTCCTGGGTGAAAATAGCCTTAAGATCCTGCTATCTGTGATTTGCCCCCCTTGGCCCCAAATTACCCTTTTTGAGATGTTTGGTGCAGATGCATTTAGTTTGCTGGAATAAGCAGTCACACACACTAGAATAACTTCTTGGTATGAGGGAGACATCGTCACTGAAGTCAGATTTACCCAGGGTCACATTTCAGCTCCAACACTAACACTCTGAGTGATCCTGACCAAGTGACCCCATTGGACCTCCATTTCTCTCCTATAAAATAGGCACAATAGGCTGGGTGCAGTGGCTCACAGCTGTAATCCTAGTACTCCGGGAGGCCGAGGTGGGAGGATCGCCTGAGGCCAGGAGTTCAAGACCAGCCAGAGCAAGAACGAGACCCCATATCTACCAAAAATAGAAAAAATAAGCTGGGCGTGGTGGTGTGCGCCTGTAGTCCCAGCTACTCTGGAGGCTGAGGCAGGAGGATTGCTTAAGCCCAGGAGTTTGAGGTTGCTGTGAGCTATGATGAATGACACCACTGCACTCTAGCAGGGGTGACAGAGTGAGACCCTGTCTCAAAAAAAAAAAAAAAATAGGCACAATAATACATAGCTAGTGCTAAGAAGATAATATTCATATAATGTTCAGCATCTGCCCCTCAAAACTAGGCACTTGTTTCATGTCCATTTTTCTTCTTCTCTTCACAGCTCCCAACTCGGTCATAAATATTTATCTTTGGCCTCTGAGTCCTGTACATGTCTTTGCCCCAGGACGTGGAGTCACCTCTCTAGTGGCATGGCTAAGAAATGTCATGGTGTAGCAATGTCAGGGTGTGATGGACAGCCGTACGCCCGGAGCCTGAGGCTCGGGATTTGGGCCTGGGTCCACCACTCATTAGCCTGTGATCTTAGGCAGCCCCTCAACATTTTTTGAGTCTGGCTCCTCATTAAAAATGGAGGTGAGGAGGCAATTTCACATCGGCTGTGGGTGGGGGTCAGGTGAGAAGCTGGACGTAACAATGGTGCGCTGCCCACTGTCTGTCTCCGTAAACATCAGTTAGGTTTATCTTCGGCAACTGCCTGTAAATACGCCAGGCTTGCTCGGGTGTGTTTAACTCATTTCATTTTCTGCCACTAGATTATAGGCCCATAGACTGACTGGGGAAGCCCCGAATCACTACATACTATAGTAATTACTAATTACATGTTTCCGCCTTCTGTGGCTTATTAGTAAATTGCATGTAGAGGGATCTAAAGTAATTGCCCTTCTCCTGTAACTTCAGCAGCCTGCAGAAAGCACAAAGAATTACCTTATTTACTTCCTAAGTGATTCCCAGTGGCCGTTTATCAAATATACAGAAGGAAAAAAAATTCACACAATAACCAAATATTCTTCTGCTTACTAATGATATGTGAGGGTCACAAGAAATCTTGAGTAGAAAAGGCTGTTAAACAGCTGCCGACTAACTGTATGTAAATATCCCCCTGTGGGTAATAGCTTAATTTTGATCATTGTTCAAAAGAGCAAGCACTTTAAATTATTAATAGGTGTCAGCTACAAAAGAATGTTTAACTGGAAACTTACAAGAAGAGAGCTTGATCTATACAAATGACACTGTGTCTTTAACCACCCCGGCATGGGGGAAAGGAAGGGAGGCGGAAAGAAAAGAATAAAAAACATAATAGGCAAAAAGTCAGCCTCCTTTCTTCCTCGGGCTGGGGTTTTGTGCCTTGTGGGCGTGTGGCCTCACTGCCTTGGACGCTGTCCTGGGCCCCTTCATTTATTAAGTTGGTTATACACGGGTTCCCTGTCTTCTCAAGGCAAGTCAATTTCAACTAAACAAAAAACTCGAAACTGCTGGGAGCACAAGCCTTATACCTTTGTTGTGATGAAAATGTTTTCTTCGCATCCACACACATGGCATGGACACTTTTCATCGTGAGCAGCGCCGACGTGGTTCTGCTCAGATAAACTGCAGATCCCACTTCAAATGATTCATTTGATATAAACAACAGGATTGCTGATACGTGGCTTGGCCCTCATGATCCCGTCTCTAAAAACACACACGGTGGATCATGGGATTTTTCAGTTAACAAGAGAGAAGAAATGGCCAGTTCTTCTGTTTCCTTTCCTCGGTTTCTATGGCAGTGCGGACTTCTGGCATTGTGGGTAAGCCACAAGTACTGGAGATTGAAATAAAGGACAAGGTAGGGTGTGAAGGATTAAGGAATGGCTCAGGTGGGTATATTATGATCCACCATGATAAGAAACTCGTGCTTGGGTTGTCCACTCTCTGCGCCCCTCCCTCCCTCTCCAGACCTGTAGGATGAAGAGTTAGCGAGCCCAAGTAGCAGCACTTGAAGTGCTTCCAGACCAGCCTCCTCTGTCCTCACCACACTGCTGCCACATTTCTGATGAAGGACAGAAATCACAATTAAACTGGCAATCCCTATGCCACCAGCTAGTGGATGCCAAAGCCATGGCTGGATGCCAAACCCAGTAAACAAAGTCCCATGGTGATTTTAACTAGGACTCGGGCTCCAACCACAGGGGATGGAGGTGGGGGTGCCTCAATTACCCAGGGGCTGGGACGGAGTCTTGGGACAGCATCCACCAGAGGCAGAAGGCTGAGACCCTCACTGGCCTGTGGGTCCCTTCCCTGACTTTTCGTGGGCTGTCCTCTCTTCCTGGTTGTCCTCCTGTCCCCTTCCCCTGGTAAATGCACTCATCCTTTGGCTATCCAGGTGATGGCCCCTGTCATCCACAGAGCACTGATGACAGGAGTGGCAGGCCTGAGCCCGGGTTGCATTGTAAGCACACACCACCTGAAGCTCTCTGTGGCCATTGTGTGGGTCAATAGAGACTCCTCCACAGAGACATAATGCCCCCCAGGGAAGGAAGACCTCCAACTTTGTACCCTCTTGGTGCCAGGCCCTAGACTGAGCTCAGGGAGCTCTCAGTCTACTGCTAAAGACAGACGTATCAACAACCAAGCATCACACAATGGGAACAAGGCCAAAACAGGTGTAAGAACCAGAGACAGAGGTGACATTGAAGACAAGTGACCACTCCAGGCACAGGGATGGCTCCCAGGCAAAGGATATCTGGCTTACATTTTGAGGGACAAAGAAGAGCTTGTCAAACAGAAAGAAGGTGTTTCCATGGAACGGTCTTTATTGCTTGATGGCTTCTTCCCTCTCCTTCCCTCACACACACACACACACACACACACACACACACACACACAGATTGCCTAGAACAACTTTGGGCACCGCATAATGATTGCTGGATGAACTGGGGTCCAACTGGCCACGTTAGGCAGCTTAAACAGTCTCAGGCCAAGTTATGTGAGCCCTTAACATCCTGTGCTGATTCCCTCCTAGAAATGTGACCCCTGAAACTGCAACTGACTGAGTGGGTGCACCTGTTTCTCTGTGATTCCTGAACAAAATTGCAGAAGCTACTACTAAGAGTGGGCGTTTACGAAGTCTTACTGTATGTCGAGCACGGTGCCCAGGGCACTGGGTGCCGCAGCTCACACTATCGTAATACTACTAATTTTGGTGCTATCAATACTCCCATTTTACAGATAAGGACAGTGATGCTCAGCAAGCTTAGATAACTTGCCCAAGGTCAAACAGCTAGTAAGCAGGCAGAGCCAGGATCAAACATTGCTTTGTCTGATGTTTACATTGAAGCTCTTGGCTTTGTGATCCTGGCATGACTTTAGGTGTTTGGTGGCCATTCAGATGCCTTCTTCCTTAGCCATTGTTTATATATGGCTTTCTATGCCCAGGGGGCTGAAGGGTACACAGATTAAAGACATTGCTCCTACCCTCAGGGAACTTCATCCACTCAACTAACCTTCCGTGTGGGCAGCCTAGGGCCAGGCACTGTCCTGGGAACTGGAGTATCAGGAGAAGAGACAGGTGTCTGCCCCCGGGAGCTGAGTGCTGGACAGGGAGACACATCGAGGTGCAGCAATGGATAGTTTGCCAATTTAAGGGCTTCACGGCAGAGGGATAGACATCTGGGTCCCACCTCGGGGAGTTAGTGTGGGCTTCTCAGGAGAGATTTACCATAGAGGATAAGTGGATGGACAAGATGGGCCACAACTCTGGTGAAGGCATAAAGCCATGAAAGAGGGTGGTTCTATGTGGCCAGGGGGAAAGACATGCCAGGTAGTGGGGGAGGCTGGGGTTGGAGGACAGGCTATGGCCTGGAAAGCCCCATGGAGGAGGGTTGGGTTTATTTTATGGCTATGCAAGAGCTTTTGTTGAGATTTGCTCAGCTAAGACATATCACCACCATCCAACCTGGTCTTTTCTGTCCGTTGGCTTGTCTGAAGTTTTTCTGGGGCAAGGGTTCTCAAACTTCAGCCTGCAGCAGAATCACCTGGAAGGCTTATTTAAACACAAGTGCCCAGGTGCTGTTGAGGCTGCTAGTCTGAGGCCACTCTTGGAGAATACTTGGTCCCACGTGGAATTCCCTCCCCCCTTGCCAGGGATGGGATTGGGATGGGCACGTGCAGTAAGGGGAGTCTGTTGCAGGCTTCTGCAAAGGATCCCTCTGTATTAAAGAAGAGACTCCAAGAGGACACGGTGCTTTCTTCCCTCTGGAGATTGTCACGTCAGATGTGATGCCTGGAACTGCTAGATCCATCTTGCGGCTGTGAGGGGAACCAACAGGACCAAGGCAGCTTGCCGAGCAAAAAGATGGAAAGCACCTGAGTCCTCCATGGTGTCACCAAACCATGAAATTAATCAACCCTGGAAACCCCAGCCCGTGGACTTAACACATGAAACGATGATCGTGCTTTATTGTTCAAGCCCATGCAGACCTTCATTTCTGCTGCTTGTAGCTGAAGCCATCTTAATAGATAGGATACACACTCTACCATTGGTTTTCTTGCTGTTTAAACATTGGTGCTTTATTCTGAATCCTCTTCTTTTCCTCTCACACCTCTGCTGGACTCTCAAACATCCCTGCCTCCCAACAGCTGTTTGCGAGCTGCTGGTACCATGTCCGTCTCCAACCCTGTCCTCCCTGTCCACTCACCCATTGTCCACTGGCCAACTCCCCTGCACCTCTCATTCTGAGCTCACTTCTATGGAAAGTTCTCTTCCCTCTCTGTTCTCTATTTCTACAAGCATCTCAATTCTCCTTTACCCAAGGTTGACATTTGGGTGTCATCTTTGTTTCCTTTCTCAGCTTCCATGGCTCACCCTCTGGCAAGTCTAACTGCCCCGCCTCTGAGACACTAATCCCCCATGTGTCCCTCAGCTCAACCCATGGCCACCATTCTGCTTCACTCTTCCCCCCCTCTCACGGTGAACCTTGTGATCATGGTCTCTTGTCTGGTCTTCCCACCTGGAGCCCCTCCTCACCTTCCAGCTGTCCTCGATCCTTGCACCAGAGTGATCTCTCTAGAACATGATTTGCAAGACGTGGCCCCTGTACTGACAGCAATCTGTTTTTTAATGAGCCCTGGAGGTGTGTCTGAGCTCATTGAACTTTGAGAACCATGAGTTCAGATCACCCAGGTTTTACTCTTGGGCACTATCTTCCCTGAGGCATAGAGACCTCAGGATCTCATCTAAGTCAGGTTTCATTAGGTTGGTGCAAAAGTAATTGCAGTTTTGGACCGTGAATTTTAAATCATTATAACTAGGCTGAGACGCATCTTTATTAATCAATAGGAACCATTACAATCAACACATTTTTGTCAATGAGAAATACGTTTGTTTATTCCTGCAGCATAAAAATTGGTGCTTTGGAATTCCACATACTCTTGGAAAGCATTTTCCGCACCCTGCTTGTTGTGGAAGCATTTTCCTTGCAAAAAGTTGTTGAGATGCTTGAAGAAGTGGCAGTTGGTTGGTGAGAGATGGGGTGAATGTGGTGGATGAGGCAAAACTTCGTAGCCCAATTTGCTCAACTTTTGAAGCGTTGGTTGTGCAACATGCACTCGGATGTTGTGGAGAATTGAGTCCTTTCTGCTGGCCAATGCCAGCTTCAGGCATTGCAGTTTTCAGTGCATCTCATCGATTTGCTGAGCATATTTCTCAGAGGTAGTGGTTTCGCCGGGATGCAGAAGGCAGTAGTGGATCAGACCGGCAGCAGACTACCAATCAGTGACCAAGACCTTTTTATGGTGTGAGTTTGGTTTTGGGAAGTGCTTTGGAGCTTCTTCTAGGTCCAACTACTGAGCTGGTCATCACAGGTTGGCGTATAAAATCCACTTTTTGTCACATGTCATGATCTGATCAAGAAATGGTTCGTTGTTGTGCATAATAAGAGAAGACGGCACGTCAAAATGACATATTTTTGATTTTCATTCAGCTCATGAGGCACCCACTTATGGAGCTTTTTCACCTTTCCAATTTGCTTTAAATGCCAAACAACCATAGAATGGTCAACAGTGAGTTCACTGAGTTCTTAGGCAACTTCTCATGTAGTTGTAAGAGGATCAATCAGCTTTGATGATTGCTCTCAATTGGTCGTTGTCAACTTCAGATGACCAGCCACTGCACTCCTCATCTTCAAGGCTCTTGTCTCCTTTGCAAAACTTCTTGAACCACCACTGCACTGTTGATGTCCCAAGTTGTCTCTGCTGCTTTATGACCCATTTTGAACTTGAATAGGAAAATCGCCTGAATTTGCTTTTTGTCTAACATCATTTCCATAACCTAAAATAAATATAAAATAAACAGCAAGTAATAAGTCATTTGCAAAAAAATAAAGTGAGAAATGCCCATTAAAATGATGTATAACATAACCACATTATTTAAGAATGTATTCCAATATCAAACGGCAAATTTCAACAATGCTAAAACCACAATTACTTTTGCACCAACTTAAATACTTACGAGGGGAAAGGAGAATGGCTCTTTTGTAGACAACCACAAGAATCGGCTTTGGCACCATTGGGAAAGACATCAGAGAAATATGGGCATGTAAGAAGAGTATCATGGATGCCAGAATTTTTAAAATCATTCACCAAAGATTTATTGAGTAACTACTTTATGCCAGGCACCTTATAAGCATTGAGGTGCTCTTCTAGGTACTTTTCTGGCAACTCAGCATTTATTCCCTTTCTCTGAGTAGTGGGACCCAAGTGTTCCTCGGGAAACCTGCCACACTCAGTTCAAGTGTCAGGTAGAGCTGGCACTCACCCCAGCTCCAGGAGTGGACAAATGACGCTTCCCGGCCAATCAGAGCATAACACTGCTCCGCAGTCGTGTTCAGTTCAGGAGCAGGCATGTGACTAGAGCCGGGGCTCCAATCAGTGTTAACTCTGGTACTTTTACCTACATGATCCAGAAGGAGACTTTTCTTCCTGTGCTCTACAATAGGGAAAAATATAAGCCCAGAGCTTCTGGAAGGCTAAGGATGCCAGGGAGAACTGAGAGACGGAGAGAATGACTGGGCAGTGATGATGTGGTTTGCACCCCTGACCACGACAATTCCTGAAGCATGGTCTGTCCTCAGACTTCTCAATTATGTGAGCCGATAAATTACCTGTTTTGCTTTAGCTGGTTTGCATTCGGTTCTCTACCATTGCAAATAAAAGAAACCTAATACACTAGTGTCAGAAGGGCCACAGCCCAGAGTAGGCTGAGAGCTGGGGGAAACGAATTTTAAATTCATACTCAGAGCAAGAAGGATGGAGAAGAAATTAACCTGCTGCCTGGGATCAATAAGATAATGCAGTTGTGATGATGAAAATGACCTTTGTCTTTCCAGCCCAGGATGACGCTTTTCGGAAGGAAGGCAGAGCTCAGTGTTCTGGAAGGGGGAGCGGAACCCCCCTGACAGTTTGAAACTAATTCAAGACCTCTAGCCACTGAGCAAAAAGGGGCTTGAACATGGAGTCACTCATCCCTGGCGGAGACGTCAAAGGAGTTGTGGAATCGGGGAGGAGCAGAGACACTGAGCATCTTGATGCAGGACCATGAATTCCCTTCCCCTTGAACCCTGCTGCTGGCCCAGCACCAGCCAGAGATCAGGTCCCTAAAAAAGTTGGAGGGACATATTCTCTATTCGCCAGACTATTCCAGATTTCAAAAATGACATGAAGGCAACATTTAAAAGCCCATTTCTGACGTTCCTGAGCAATAATCCCGCAATGAAAGGTATGGTTTCACATCGCCCATGAACTCACATTGGTTCCAGTAAGTCAGGGTGTCCATTTAAAAACTAATCTTGGTGAAGCAATCTGATTTTCCCTTCCTTCCCTCCTTCTCTCCTTCCTTCCTTTCTCCCTTCCTTCGTCCTTTTGTTCTTTCTTCGTGTGTGTGTGTGTGTGTGTGTGTGTGTGTGTGTGTGTGTGTGTGTTGTAACGATTAGATAGTTAGATCAGGAAAATCAAATTGGGCACAGTACATCTGAATTTCCACAAGGTATATAATAAAGATTTTATGGTATCCTTTTGGGTAACATGAAAAACTCTAGCTAAGGTAATAATACATTCCGGAAGGTGGACTTATAACCACTTCAAGAATCGTACTCAAGGCTTGCTGATTAATTCATTCCTGTTCGGCTTGTCAGTTCAGGAGCTCTCCAGGGGCCTGAGATAAGGCTTTGTCCTTGACTCTCTCCTGTTAAAACAAATTTTGCGGATACTTGAATGAAGGCATAGAAAGCTCCTTATCAAATCTATGGATGCCACTGAGCTGGGAGGGGACAACACGCGAGGTGGATGGGAGAATTCCAATCGAAAAGGCTCTCAATGGGCTACAGTGATGCAACAAAACTCACAAGGCAAGAAAGCACAATGGGGAAAAGTGTCTGCAATTGTGTCCAAAACCCTCTATTATACAAGCACAGGGTGAGACAGTAGTGCCTTGGGAGCGGCCTGAGCAGGGGAAGAAAGGAGTTTCGGTCATCAGCTGCTCAGTATGTATCAGCGTTATTCTCTGACTCTCCCTGGGGGAAGCGACTTGGGGTTGCATTAACAGGAGTAGAGAGCGGAGAATAGAGAAGGTCAAAGTTCCATTCAAGGACTTGCTAGTCAGGCCTCACTTAGGTCTTGTATTCAGTTCTCACTCTAAGATGGGGTAGCAAAACTGACAATCTTGAACATCCCCAAACGTCATGATAAGCGTAGAAGGTGGGAGGTGCTGCTTGGCCTGAAGTATACTCAGAAGGTATCTGATTCCATTTTCCACTCTTGAAAAACTGTTAAGTGGAAGGGACTAAACACAACACCCGCTGCCCAAGGCTTAGAACTAGCATCAAGGAGTAGAAGCCCTCCTTATTTTGTGTCCTTTGTATTCTGAGGCAAAGGACACCAGAGCAGCTGCCCAAAGTTGGAGCTACCATGTTGGAAGGGAGTGAGGAATTGAGCTCCCCACCAGAAGAGGTAACCCAGCAGATGCTGGACACCAGCTTAGTAGGAGTTTTCTCAAGAAGGTTGGAGTGTTGGCTGAGCGATGGGGAGTGATGGTTGTACCAACATTCCTCTCAACCTCTGCACAGCCAGGTCTCCATGACAAGTATATTCACAGGAGACCCAAGGTAGGAGGAAGAGAGGTAACAGGGAGGGGAAAGACACAGTGTCCCACACTGCATGGAAGTGGACGAGGAAGCAAAACAAGAGCGGTCCACTGGTCCGGGATCTCAGCGGTTACTAGCCACCTCTGAGAGTGTAGCAGGACATTTTTCTTTTCATTTCAAGGGTTGCTGCTCCAATCTCTTAAGTCTCCACAATAATATGGAAAATTGTGTCCAAAATTAAACCGGCATTGAGAACACACATTAATAACACACCAGAGGACACACAAATTACACCTATGAGTCAGATCCCGCTGGAGATGATACACCCAATAATGTCACATTCCAACCGTAGCAAGAGGCACACTGCAATTAAGCTACCACTGGTGGCCTGAAGAGCTGTGTTGGCATCACTATGGACACACACAGCAATCTAGATGAATAAAGCCTGAAAAAAAAAGTCTCCCAATGTGGAACTGCACCATTGCAGTGCAGGATTAAAATTGTGGGTTCTGGAGTCAAGCTGCCCTGGATTTTAATCCGTGTACTTGCTTTGACACCTTAAGCAAGTTACCTAACCTCACTAGGCCTCGGTTTCCAGATCTGTAAAATGGGGAGATTACGTGGGGTGCTGGGAGGTATTCATTCAGAGAATTCATACAAAATGCTTTGCATAGAAGGAGCACCTGGCACGGAGTAGGCTACCTTCTGGCTCTCATGGGCTTGGGTCCATGTGTCTGACCACAGCTTAATGTCAAAATCAGCTAACGGGTATTCCCCGTTAGCTTCACACTTGTTACAGGTTTATTTCAAGTGGGCATTTTCAGTTATTTTTAAACTGAAATGTGATTGCTACTTTGACATCGTGATTACAGCACTCATGGTTGACTGAGTGAAACTCTCCCACCTAAAGTGAGGGATTGTCATCTGTTTTGATTCACGCTCTCAGCCTGGAAGAATGACTAATAATCAATGTCCCACGTTCAACAAGTCAATCACCGGACTGTGCCTGGTTCATGATTATTCAGCGAGGCAGTGGCAGCGTGAAGGAAGAACACCAGCCTGGGGTGTGGGCAGACTGGAATTCGAGACTTGCACCTCTCTGAAGATGTGACTTTGGCGTTGTCTCATCCTGACATATGATGACATCATCCAGCCCTCGTGACATCTCTCCAAAACAGGTATTGTTAGTGTCCTATTCAGGCGAGTCACATGTCATCAAACATTCTTTCCTCCGTTGCTTTGTGCATCTATGCAGGCAAATGCCATAAGAGACATGCTGTCTTGCTGACGGACACCTTAGTTCATTTCTTCTCTTTTCACTCGTTTCCGCTGCCCGCACCTCTCTTTTCCTGCTGCCCCCTGACTTCACCTTGTAATCCATCTCCCAAAAGCCAAAGTCACCAGCACTAATAATCTGAGCAGTGTCCCCTACATACCGTTCTCAGTGCTCATCTCATCATATATAAATGTACTTTCTGATACTCTTGATTTTATAAAATGGGGTCATATTTTATACACCTTTCTGCGTCAGGAACCCCTCCAGGGCGACTGGTATATTCTCTGTGGATGGCAGTACAGCGTCCCTCACGGTGGGAGAGAGGCTCAGCTGTGGGCACACCCGCTCCCTTCCGCTGGAAGCTCACCTTGCTCTCTCAGCTCTGACTCCACAACAGGCAATGGTGCAGTCAGCACCCCTGGGTCCCCCCAACACCCTTCCTTTCCAGTGCTTTCATTCCATGGGCTGGATCTCAACATCTCTGTTACTCAGAGAAGAAAGCCAAGAGATACAGATGTTAGGGCTTTTGTCTGGAATCACACAACCAATAAGTGTCAGAAATGGCTCGAACCCCTGGACGCCATATTGCATGCAATTTATTCCATCTGACGCCTTCCTCTCCCTCGAACTGATTACTGCTAAAAATAAGTTTCTTTTTATCAAACTGAGTGAAGGCTTGTCCTGAATCCCTCCATCCCCTGGACAGAGGTGGCCAAGTGTTTGGCAGCCAAAGAGAACCCCAGTGAGTCTGGACGGGGAGAATCCAACGCAGGCAAGGAGGAATTCAATGCTGCCGCCAGTGCCGGCATGGGAAGTTGTGCTAAAAATACTTCATTTGCTCGGTAAGGAAGTCTTGAACACCAGCAGTGCTCCAGGCTAGCAGGGAGCAGACTTTGTTTCAGCCCTCTCTGAAGGTGGCATGAGCAGCCTTGGGCCTCATTCATTTCCGTGTTGGGGGACCTGAACAGCAGGGTTGGAGTTCCTGGGCGTGTTGCTGAGGGACTCCGAGGCCCCCATGACTGGTTGGACGAGATTGGTCATGAAATTTTGTGGCCCTGTTCCTGAGCCAAACCGTCTACACCTGTGGGCAGGGGAGAGGACAGTGTTATAGGATTGGGCCTGTACCTCAACCTACCATCTCACCAGTGAGAAAACTGGGGCAGCAAAGGGACACTTGCCAAGTGTTCTAGGGAGCTGGTGACAGGGTTGGGATGTGAATCTGGGGTTCCTGGATGCATTGTTCTTTGTTCTTGGTGGTTGTCATTGCAGTCGTGTGTATGGATGTGCCTCTGATCTTTTGCTCTCTGCAAACCCTTATGATCTGCCATGTTCTGAATGTCCCCCCCAATATTCATATGTTGAAACTTAATTCCCAGTGTAATAGTATTGAGAGGTGGGACCTTTGGAGGTGATTAGGTCCCTGAGGGCTCTGCCGTCAGGAATGGGATTAGTGCTCTTCTAAAGGGGCCAGAGGCAGCTAGCTTGCCCCTCCTGCCATGTCAGGACACCTGGAGGCACCATCGTTGAAACAGAGAGCGGCCCTCACCAGACTCCAAATCTGCTGGCAGCTTGATCTCGGACTTCCCAGCCCCCAGAACTGTGAGTGATAAATTTCTATTGTTTATAAATTACCCAGCTTGAGATATTTTGCCGTGGCAGCCCAAAAGACTAAGACATGCTCTGCATACAAATTAACATCATGGGTTCTAAGGTCCGAACAAGCCCGAGTCTGAGTTTCCGCTCTCCTACCTGTTGGGTGACCGCGGGAGGATTATTTAGCCTCTGTGGGTTAATAAGAGTAGCCAGTCCGCTAGGCTTCTGAGGCTTCAGTGAAACCATGACTTGAAAGGGCTTAGCAGGAAGCCTATCGCCTCCTGCGCACTCAATTAACATTGGCTGGGTGTTTTAGTTCCTGTTTACTTCTTTGAATTCTTGCAAAACCCCTCTGCCATTCCGAAGCCACCAATACAACTTGTTTTCCCCAAACGATACTTCTTCTGCCATATGTGTAGACGTGGGGCCTCTCTGTGAAACGATTCCAAACCCTGTTTCGCAGCCTCTCCTCCACCGAACCCCTGAGGAGTTGCTGGCCTGCGCTTAACTGCTCCATAAGCGAGACTCTGCTCACCGCTTTCTGCTGAGCACGGCAATGAACTTGTCAGGGAACCGGCCAGGAGCAGGGGAGGCCGGTGTACAGCCAGCGAGGCGGGATGGGCCGTCCCTCCTGATTCTCTTCCCTGTGTCCAGGTGTAAAGGGACTGTGTCTACAAGGCTGTCTCTGCCAGCCTCGGGGAAGAAGCCAAGTCATTTAAGTTGAAAATTTTACTTCTACCACAGGGGAAGATTCTGGGGCAATTAGGACTATTGTAATTTCTTATTAAGGTCAAAAAGAAATTGTAGGTAGAGCCCAGGAGTCACCTTCCTACACAGAAAGAAATGAAACTTCTGAGTGACTTGGCGTGGGTAAGCCTGTGTGTCGCACCCTTGGGAGACAGGGGGAAAGTCCTGCCACCTGCTTCCTGCCTCTGAAAGGCTCACTTTTTTTGGAAACCCAGTAAAATTAATTCAAAGTGTGGGTTATTAATTCATCATATGTGAATAATTTATTGTGAGAGTAGCCGTAGCACATTTTCACATTTTGGAGCCCACGCCTGTCCCTGCCTCGGGAGAGATGGATTTCCCCCTCCAGCCTGCCTGAGTGGGGGCCAGACCAGGAGCTCAGCCGCCCACATCTGCAGGAGGCCAGAGCCCCGATCCAAGCCTGATGCCTCCTGTGAATCCAGCAGGCAGGATGGATGTGGCTGTGGTGACCCAAGGCAGCCTGCTGAAGTGAGGACACTGTTTAATGACCGGGCTGGGGCGGGGCACTTGCTGGCCAGGCCCATGGCTGCACCAGTGTGGCAAAGGAACTCCTGTCCTCATCAAGCTCATGCTGCTGATTACATCTGCTCCTCCAGGAGGGCCTCCAAGGGAGGGCCCATCAATTACACAGTCCCCAGCACACCTCGCAGGCTGGCTTCTCTCGGGAAGGGTCCCTCTGAGCAGGTGTCCCCCACACTATTTCTGGAGAAGAGGGTAGAGAGGGGGCACTAGAGAGTCAGGTGCAAAGGCCTGAGTGGGGTGAGGGAGAGGTGGTGCCGGTCCCCAGGCTGCTCTCTGGAGCCCCATGGGGACATGTAAGGGGTGCAAGCCATCCTCTGTCACTCTCATGCAGCCCTGGGGTCCCACGGGGTCTCTAGGCACTCTCTCACCTGGCCCGTGAGCTTACAACAGACCCCAGGGTGCAGACAGGGCAAGCAGAACTGCTCTCGTTTGACAGACGAGGAATTGAGACTCAGAGTGGCACAGGCAATGGGCACATCTGCCTGGCAGGTCCTGGCTGGGCTTGAAATAGCCCCTACTCTGGCGGGCAAGTGATTCCTGCATCACATAATTTCACCCTGATGGAGGATGTCCCCCTACTCTGCTCGCTCACTGCCGGTGTCTAGTTCGGAGCCAGATCTTGCTCGGGGCTGGGGCTTGGGGATGACTCAGATCCAGTTCTTATGCTGAAGGGGCTGTCACTCTCAAGCTGGGGGTGGGGGCACTTAATGCAGACTCAGCGGTGACAAGGCTGTGCCGCAGGAAGAGTGAGATGCTGAGGAGCCAGGGCACAGCCACACTGCAGGCTAACCTCTGTGTCCCTCTCTGTTCCTCTGCGTCCCTCTCTGTCCCCCTGCCCTCCTCACTCATCACATGCAGCCACGCTGGCTCGGCCCCTCCCTGAAGGCCCTTCCACCTGGCACAGCCCCACGGCACCTCAGGTGACTGGGTCTTTTTATCTTTCAGATCCTTCTCCGCTCACCTCATCTGGCGGAGCTCTCATCCGACGGATGTCCTTTCTCCAGAGCACCTGTCACAGTTTGTCGTAATGCTTATGTTCTCTCTCTGCCTCTGGACTGCAGGGTCCACGAGGGCAAGTACCACATCAGACGTGCACACTGCTGTGGCCCATCCCACGGTGCCGTGGAGCTCCATGAATACTGAGCAAAAGGATAAATAAATGAACACAAGGCAGACCCTGAGGTCAGTCAAGAAAGGTAAAACTAAACAGCCCCAGAGGGCTGAGGTGAGAGCACTAACTCCCCCCAGGGGATCTGGGATGGCTGCCTGGAGGAGACGGCATGTGGGCTGTGAGGATTCTCTGGTTGTGAATTACAGGATGTCCTTCTGTCTCCTTTGGAAGTTCAAAGACTATGTATTAATTCACAATAAGGGACAGAATTTCACAACTAGACTGTTTGTGCACATTTTCCAAGTGTCTAAAACGCAGCAGTGATGAGCATGTTTCCAGCTGAGCCTGGAATGAGGGAAGGTGCCTGCAGGGAGGGGCAGGGAGGTAAGCAGGGCAGGCCATGGCAGAGCGCCGTACCGTCACTCCTCTCCCTTTTGGAGCTCATCTTTCAGAGGTCGTGATCGTTGTTGTTGCCAAAGATGTAGTCAGCCTGTTTCTCTGAGCAGTGCTGGTAGGGACCAACGCAAGCTGGGATTTTTGTCTTCCTTTCACAACCACAGCCCTACACACACACACACTCACACACACACACACACACACACACACCCGTATCCTTGACAGCAAGGGGAGGGAGGGCAGACTGATGCTTCGGGGCCTGAATATGCCCATTTATGGTTTGGGGGCTTAGCACTCCTGACCCTCCTGGGGAGATCATCGGAGACCACGCATGGGGAAGGGAGTTTTGGGATTGCTTGTGCCCCTCAGAGATGGGGGCAATTGCCCTAACACTGGTTTTCCCTGATGGCAGAGTACGTGTGTTGGAGGGTGGACATTATAGCCCCCCGGCAGCCTCATCATTCCTCAGAGGTGAGCCGTGATCTGAAGGAAGAAGTGCTGGCCTCACACCCCATGTCAGTTCCACCACTTCCCTTGTTTTGTGACTTCTCTGAACCTCAGTATCTTCATCTGTAAAATGACAACTCCATGAAAGTACTGATGTGACTTCCAGAAATTGACATTTAAAAAAAAAAAATCTTTTAATTGCCCTGTCGTAGAAACCAAATGAGATGATCAAAACCAGGGGTGGGGCGAGGGGAGTAGAGAACATGGAAACCAACAAAATAGAAAAACAGCCGCCGATTTAGTCCAGTTAAGAAAAATAGTAGAGATAAAATAGTCCTCAAAATTAGGATTAGGAAAGGGAATATGACCACTGATATTGCATGAAGGAGTATAAGACTAATGTAAAATATATGTACCAACAATGTAAAAACTTTTGAAGTCAATATCCAATGCATGATAGTCTATGAAAATATAAGTTGCCAAAATTAACTTTAAAAAATGAGGATTTTATCAAACAAAACCCTAGAAAAAATTGGCAAAAACAGTCACTGAATTACAACTCTAAGTATTTGTATCTTTTTAAAAAGGCAAAAAGCTCAAGTAGTTTTTATAGAGTGTCTTTTTTCCTTTAAATTTTCAAGGAATAAATCATTTCTAGGCTACCTAATATGCTAGAATGTTAAAAAAAAGGTGAAGCCCAATTCATTTTCCAAGTTTGAATATTATTAATAACCATGTTTGAAAAAGATAATATACAAACAATAAATCTATAAGACAATATCACCAGTGGATTTACATGCAAAACTTTTAAATAAATATATATATGTATCAGATTCCAGAAGTATATTTAGAAAATAATGAACTATGATTAAGTAGAGTATAATCTAGGAATGCTAGGTAGGTCTGAAATCTATTAACATAATTTGTCAAGTTAAAAATAATAAGAGAAAACATGATTATACATTTAGAGTTCTATTAAAATATATTTACATAAAAATTTCTGAAAGGAAAAATTGTTAAGCTGGACTTCATCAAAATAAAAAACTTTTGCTTTTCTAAGATCTATTGAGAAAATGAGAAGATGATCCACAGACTGGGAGAAAATATTTGTAAGTCATGTATCTGATACAGGGCACGTAGACAGAATATATGAAAAACAACATAATAAGAAGGTAAGTATTAATAGCACAGTTATTTTTAAAAGACAAAATATTTGAAAGACCCCTGACCAAAGAAGATATATGAACTGTCAATAATTGTATGAAAAATATGCTCATCATCATTAGTATTAAGGACATGTAACTTAAGATCAAAATGAGATATCACTACACACATACTAGAATGGCTCTACTCCTAAGGGCTGACAATGCCAAATGTTGGAAAGAATGTGGAGGAACTGGAACCCTCAAATATTGATATGGGAATATAAAGTGATACAGCTACTTTGGAAAACAGTTTGACAGTTTTCCAAACAAGTTAAACACACACCTGCCTTATACACCAGCACTTCCGCTCCCAGATACCTACCTAAGTGAAATGAAAACATGTCCACACAAAGACTTGTACAAGAATGTTCACAGAAGCATTATTTATATTAGATCAAAACTGGAAACAATTTAAATGTCCATCAACTAGTGAATAGATAAACTGATACATAAATAATGAAATACTTTTCAACAATAAAAAGGAAGGAACTACTGGTACATGCCACATGGTGATCCTCAGAAACATCACACGACAGATGCCGAAGTCAGTATGTCATATGATTCCGTTTGTATGAAATTTCTAGAAAAGGGCCAGAAAGAGACAGAAAACAGATCAATATTTGCCTGAGGCTGAGGGGTGAGAGCCAAGACTGACCACAAAGGAACACCAGAGAACGTTTTGAGGCATTAATGCTCTAAAACCTAACTGTGGTGAAAAGTTTCCAGCTGTAAAAATTTACTAAAACTCATCCAACTGCATACTTCAAATGGGTGAATTTTATCGTATGTAGCTTATACCCCAACCATACTGTTTTTAAAACTGCCTGAAAGGATGTGTAGCGAACTGGTAAGTTGTTATCTCTGAGCGATAGAATCAGAGGGGATTTGCCTGATTTGTTCTTGGGTTGTTTGCTCTTCTTTCCTCTCCATGAGCATATTCTACATTTGTAATATTTTAAAACTTCCCCCAGAGAGAACACTTCACAGACAGAATGACAGAAGATACTGCTCCTTGAACAGTGCCTGCCACGGGGTGGGTGCTTGAGAAATAGAGATTTTGTGCAAAAATCCCCTCAGCGCCGGCCACCGTCTCAGCTTCCTGGTCCTCCCCACGTGCTCAGGGTGGTGTGAGAGGCTCCAGCCCACCTGGGCGGCTGGTGGCTGCTGAGCCGGTGCCTCGGGAGGGAGGCTCATGCCTGGCCAGCCCACCATCGCATCTGCAGGATGCTCCATGACTGTTCGGAACAGCTCGCCTGTAGCAGACGCTGCCTTCCCCAGTGATTCCTGGGCTCCTACCGCCCATTCAGTCCCAGCCAGAGTCACAACATGCTGCTGTGATGGCAGAATTGTTTGCCACAGAAGAAAACTACAATGTCACAGCAAATAGAGGCTCATGGGTTTGGCAGGTAGAGTGCAGTCCGTGCAGCAGCAAACCAGAGGGGGAGAAATTGCCCACACCTCTGTCATGCACACCCCTGAGAAATGTCTGAACGGTCAGAGCCAAGGGCACCCGAGTTTTGCTGGTGGTGAATCCCAAAGTACAGGCTCTGTGACTGATGGGGTCTTGCCACTTACTTGAGCAGGCACTGAGCATCTCTGAGCCTCCGTTTCTTAGTCTCCTTGCAAAATTTTTGTGAAAAGGACTTTAGAAAAAGTCTATTGTAGCATGCTGCCAAAATTGTTAGCTACCATTGCTCTAACCATTCCTGCCAATATGGGAAGCTCTGGGAATCAGATTCTACTAATAGCTCAGATTGGGCACAGTCAACCAGTAATGGGAATTGTCCCTGAAAACGGGCCTTTCTATGATGCAGTATATTTGAAGTCACCAGGGGGAATATTGGGGAGCAAAGTAGGGAGAGCCCAACGAGAGGGTTCTAGCCAGAAGGAATATCTGCCGTTGCAGCAGGATGGACTACTAAGGACTGGACTGACACTCTTGTTGTAAGCAACTAGGAAACGGGAGCAAACATGTAAAACAACCCCTTGCGGAATGGAACAAAAAACAGCAATTCCCCAGATTAGGGCAGGGGATTAGGTGAGCCCCACAGTCACACAGCCTTCTGCCTGCGATCGCCTGGCTTTCTGCCTAGAGGCAAAGTCTGGACCATCGGCACAGGAGAGGGAAGTCAAACAGACTCCACAGCCTTGCTGATTTGAAGAGATGGAAATGGAAGTTTTGGGAGGCTAAAGTGGCTGGAAGTTGCAGGACACATTTCTAGAGCAGAGTAACCTATTCAAAAAGAGCTCCAGAAATCTACAGAGGTTCCTGCTTCCACAGAATGAGGTGCTGCAAAACCAGGCCAACAACCAATGGGGAGTTGTAAGAAGAACCATTCCCAGAGCTCACACAAGGCAGGGAGACACTTGAACTCTGCCAGTGATCACCTGGGCATTCGGTGGGGCCTCAGGGGAATCACACCTAGACATTCAGCCTGAATCATGCCAAGAATGAAGGAAATACCACGCTCGCCCTAACAACTCTCAGAAACAGACCAGAAGTGACCAAATAATCCACAAGGAGCTCAACTGCTTTCCAGAACAAAATCTACTCCTTAAAGGAAGACAACTAAATCCAGACACTCAACAATATGCAATTTGCCATTTGCATCATCCACTGCAAATCACCAGATGTAGCAAGAAGCAGGAAAATGTGCACCATAGCCAGACGAAAAATCTGTCAAAAGAAGGAGGTGAGAAGTGGCAGAGATGACAGAGCTGGAAGACAAGCATTTTGAAGCAGATACTGTGTGAAGGCAGGCAAAGGAAGATAAGAACATGAGGAGAAAAGCAGGAGACATAAAAAAGAAGCAAATGGAACTTCTACAGACTAGACATGCTATATCTGAAATGAATATTTTTCCCTAGATGAGATTAACAATGGGTTAGACACTATAGGGAAACAGATCAGTGAACCAGAAGATTTAGAGAATGAATTTATCCTTGGTGACACTATTAAAAAACTAGCAGAACCTCAGTGAGCTACTGGATAATATCAAAGAGCCCCACGTAAGCATAAAAAGGAGAAAGGCAAAAAATAGTACACAAAATATTGATGATTGAACATTTCCAAATTGGAAGACATTTATAAACTCACAGACCCCAAAACCTTAACACACCCCAGGCAGGATAAATACAAATGAAACCAAACCACAATGCATCATAAGCAAATCGCTGCAACCAATGATAAAGAAAAAAACTGCAAAGCAGCCAGAGAAAAAAGACAATTTATATAGAGAGGAACAAAAGCTTGAGATCATGTTGAAGAGCCTGGGATGTAGTTTCCCAGGAGCAAGTGGGGAGAAGTTGGAACATTGAGCAAAACCAGATCACAGCAGCCAGACAGAGAGGCTTAGACTTCATTCGAAGGGCGGTGGGGAGACAGGAGAACGTTAGATGGGGGGTGACACCTTCAGATTCGTGTGGAGGGAAGAGCATTCTGACTCCCGTGTGGAGAACTGTCAGAAAGCCCAGGTGAGACATCTGTAGGATGGGGTGGGGACAGAGGGGACAGTAGTAAGTGCACCCACCAAGAGGTATTTAGGATGTGAGGTCGCTTGGACTTAGAGGTGAAAAACAAGAAGCAGGAGGAAGCAATACCTCTGGTTGGGCCCTGGGCAGTGGAGGAGGGAGGACAGAGCTTGGGGAGAATGCTAAGTTCCGTGCTGGGCAGTCCCCCCTGGAGGTGCCATGGTGACACTCCCCTGGAGGTGTGAGCTGGAAGCACAGATGTGTGCTGTGCTAGGATGGCAGAGAACAGGCTTCTCCAGGAGAAGTGCATGTGACACCCTGTCACCTGGACGCCTTGTTAGAGAACAGATCCAGCTTGGTAGATCTCCTGTAGGACCTTCATTTGGAAACAGCTCCCATGATGTTGATGGTTGAGATGCCACCCTTGCAGTAGCAAAGGGACAGTGTACGCCCACGTGGAAGAGGTGTTTTGTTGTTACTATTTCTCGTGTTCCCACCCCAAGTCTGTATTTTCAGAAGCAGCGATATTCTCTCTAAAGAAAGCAAAAAAAATGAAAAAGAAAAGAAAAAAAAAACCTCTATCCTCCCACCGTCCCTGTCAGCCACAACTCCCCGAGAAGACAAGTGTCAGGGACCTGGCTATTTTCCAAATTCTCCTGTCTGGCTCACCCACTCTTAAAATCCCCTCAGTCATAGATGCGTCTAGAATGTGAGCTGACCTGGAACACTTTGCATCAAGGGCAGCACGGCTTTCAAGCAGTTTCCCGGAACAAGAAAAAGAAAGAGAGCGAGCGCGAGAGAAATGTTTCTGAAAATGAGACTCAGCAGATCACACAAGTGGCAACGAGGTTAGATGTGTTGGAGAGAATGCCAACTGCCTGCCTAATGCACTCCTCGGAATCTCAGTCTCCTCGCCCGCAGAACGGGGGTCGGAGCACCCACCTTGCAGTTGCTGGTGAGGAGGAAGCCAGATTGCATGTTTGACCCTGTGGGAAAAGGGGGTAGGAACAGGCAGAATGTTCTAGAGCTTGATTTCTCTTCAGAATTGCCTGGCCTCAGGGTCAGTTGCACCTGGGCTTCGATACTGGTCCCATCACTTATTGTAGACGTAGCTCTTGACCATCTTCCTTAACGTATCTGGGCTATTTATTAAACAAGGATAGTAAACGTCACCACGCAGGTGTGTGACGGTGACAAAATGAGTGCATGTTTGCAAAGCACCTAGCACAACGTCTACGCATCACAGGGGCGCGATTTGTGCTAGTTGCTTCCTCCACCTTCCTGTGTTGGAGATAATTTGTTAAGGACTCGCAAAGACCTCTGTATATCCTTCCAGCTGTTTCTAGCACCGCATAGATGGCTCGCCGTTCTCTCCGGTCTCTCGGGTTCCCCCCTCGACAGGCCTCCCACCAGCCTACTTTGGGGCTCTGAAATTCAAAAGGGAAAACTAACCCTCGGTGTAGACACACAAAGCCGAGTCAGGTTCTTGTCCCTGAAGCATCAGTGCTGTGATCGGCTGCCCCTGCCCAGCGTCCTTCTCCATGTCGAGGCACGTCCCCAGCCCCGGTGCCCAATTAAATGATCCAGTTTCCGGAGTCCGCTCGCTGTGACCCCTCAAAACCCGAAGCAAAGAGAGTGCCCACTTTGTGAAAAAGGAAATCAAAGCACGTCTGCAAGAAGCTAGACAGTCTCTGGAACCAGAGCTGACTTGAGGACTCCGAGTCCAGGCAAATTAACCCCTGGATCCGCCAGCAGGAAGATCTGCTCCAAGAGACCTCCAGTCTGAGCGAGACGCTGCCTGCCTCAGTGGCGGCCTCGCTGCGGAATGCGTTTCCGGTTCTCCCCACCGGCCCTAGTTTAGAGAGGGAGAAGTCTTCTCCGGGCACAGCTCCTCACTTGATTCCGATGTGTGGACAGGGAAGGGGTGGGGGTTGGGAGAAGGCCAGCCCCAGAGACAGAGATGTGGGCTGCTCCCTCCCCTGCACGGAGACCAGGGGAGGGATGATGAGCTGCAGCTCCGGGGCACCCCATGGATCCAGAGCTGCTCCTAACACCCCTGCAGGAATATGTCACCTGGGTTTGGATGCCCAAGGGAGCCGTGCATGAGACAAGGCATCAAACTGCTCTGTGCCTGGGGCTCCTATTCCGATAAAGCGACCTGTCACCATTCTGAGCTGCACCAAACTACACTGCAAAGGAGAGGGGCCTCTGGGCAAGCAACAACTGGGGACAGTATCATGTCACCTAGGACCCAAACAGGGCATGGCCTCTCACCCACCAACCTTCCTGGACATGTTGACAAAGATGTCCAGCCTCTTCCCGGAGGCCAACATGACACTGGCCTCCCAAAGTCCGGCCCTGCCCAGTACAGCAATGCTCACACTGGGTCACACACGGTTGGATGGCACATGACCAGGACACCCAGGTTCTCGTCCTGGGAGACCGTCATGTCTTCCTCCTGGGTTTTGGCACCTGTGACCACAGCCCATGAAAACTGACGAACCTGGGCTTCGTTAAAGAGCTCAGCCTTGAGTCCTTCTCTCACATCCAGCACTAACAGGTAGAAATATCTAGAACTGCACAAATTGTACAAATGGCCAGGAAAAAGAGAAATGGCATTTGTGGTCTTTGGGTGTCTGGCAGCCCGTCCCCTTCTCTAGCCACACCCTGATTTTCTTTTTATTTTTGGTGTAACTCCCACACAGACAGTGAGCAAAGCCATGAATGAGCACAGGGTGTCACAACCATGGAAATACTACCCAGGTCTCAATTCAAAAAAAAAAAAACCAGCTTTATTGAGATATGATTCACACGCCCTATAATTCACCCAATTATGGTATACAATTCAACGGCTTTCAGTGTATTTAGAGCTGTGCAATCACCACTACAATCAATTTTAGAATCTCTTCATCCCCCTAATAGAAACTCCAAACCCTTTAGCTATTACTCCCTCAAGCTCCCGTCCCTCCTAGCCTAGGAAACTACAAATTTACTTTCGGTCTCTATCAATTTGCCTCTTGTGGACTTTCATGTGAATGGACTCATAATATGTGGTCTTTTGTGTCTGGTTTCTGTCACTCAGCGCAGTGTTTTCCAGGTTCACCTGCGTTGTAGCAGGTGTCAGAGCTTCACTCCTGTTTACGGCAGAGTAATGTCCCACGATGTGGACATACCACGTTTTAGTTCCCATGTATCAGTTACGGGCTTTTGGGTTGTTTGTGCTTTTGGGCTATCGTGCGTAATGCTCCTACAAACATTTGTATCCAAGTTTCTGCATGGACGTATGTCTTCCTTTATCTTGGTATATACCTAGGAGTGGAATTACTAAGTCAAATAGTAATTCTGGGTTTAAGTTTTTTCCAATTTCCTTTTGAGGAACTAGTTCTTTTCTACTAAACAGAGTCTCATGAGATAGTAATCGAGGCCCTGGTGGCCCGACCGCCAGGCGGGGACTGGTCCAAACACGGCCCACCTCTCTTGGTTCTGGCCCATTTCCAATATGCGTCTCCGGCTTTCCCACTGACTCTGGGCGTCCTCGAGCTCCTTCTTGCCAACCTTGCTGGCCGGGTCAGTCGGAGCCGTTCTCTGTTGCTTACAACCGAAGCGCCTGTCTCGTGATGCTTCTCAGCCTCAGAGCATGTGGGTGGGCTGTTGGTGGGCAGCTTTGATTACAGAGTGACATGGCCCGGAAGACAGGCCTAACACGATGCATTGCTGGGGTGGCTGTGACACCAGATTGCTGAGGTTTAGGTGAGGGGCCCAGAACACTCCACTGAGTCCAATAAGGGACACCCCAGTAAAACTCTGTGTGGGGGCCATCGCCTGGTATCTGACTCTGGGTGTGCTGCAGACCCTTCAGCCTGCGTCCATCCCCTGCGTCCTCCTTTGATTTCAGCTCATGGACAGCCCTGTGCAAGCTCAGGCTCACCCTTCACTGCCAGCCTCTCCTTTCGGGCACAGCCAAGCAACTCTCCCTCTTCTGTTCCTCAGCCTCCTCAGCTCTGCAAGGGATTGCTCAGTCACACAGACCGGTGCGGGAGTTTCTGCAGAGCCAGTGGATACGTGTGCCGGCCTGCCAGCCTGCCCGCACACAATTCAGAGAGCAGTTCTCTGTGCTTCCCAGAAGTCCTAGCAGAGCCGAGCCCCGCTGCCTACAGCAGTGGCCTCCCGGAGCTCCCTCATATTGGCCCCCCGTTGTCTGCCCTCCTGCCCCTTCATGCCGGCTTCTGGAGGTCACCTCCCAAATCAGCCACCAGCGCCCAAGTCCCGTGTCAGCACTCACTCTTCAGAGAATGCCAACTAAAACAACACGCAAAGTCTCTTTCAGAATACTACGCAGCCCTGCAATACATAGTGCACGCAGGAAACAAGAACACTGGCCCAGAGTCAGGATCTGAGGGCCAAAACCCTGGCTCTGGGAGGCTCGGGCAAGCCCTAAGATACTGTATATAAAACAGGCTCCTTGGAGAAGGAGCTGGAGAAGGCTCCCACACACAGACCTCCCAGACATTCTTGTCACCCCTCTCAGCAAAACCCACCTCTGGACCTGGCTGGTTTTCAGGCCGATGATACTGGGACAGGGCTCTTGCACGTGACAAGCTGGCTTTATCAGAGCCTGGAAATTGTAAGAGCACTGGGTTCCAGGCCTACCTTCCCTCATTCATTCATTTATTCATTCATCCAGCTAGCATTTATTTTCAAACCTGGTCTCTGCCAGCTACTCTGTGGGGTCTGGGTATACAGTAAAGAATAACAGAGACTGATCACTAAGAGTCACCATCTCCTGGGGGCAAGGCAGACACATGGGCAGTTGCAGGGCAAGGCAGTGAGAGGAGGGATGGGAAGCGCTTTATCTAATAAATTGATAAAGCAATATGGTGCTGTCAGACTTTGGAGTCAAAGAATAACTGTTAGGATTATATTTAGCACTGTGTGACAGCAAACCCATAATAGTGGCTTAAATAAGCTGGTGGTTTATTTGTTCTTCTATAAAGATCCATAGGCAGGCATCCCGGCATTGGTATAGTGTTTTCAAAGGGTCAGGGTCATATCTCCTGGTATGTAGGTCATCTGAAGACCCAAAATAGATGCTGAAGCTCTAGCCATCACATCTCTATTCCAGGTAGCAAAAAATAGAAATATAAGGAGTGAGTTCTGCACCATCCCCTTTCTAAGACATCCCAAAGTTATCACACAACTTCTGCTTGTATCTCGTTGGCCAGAATCTAATCACATAATCCCCTGCCGGCTCCCAAATCTGCTGGGAATAATAGTTCTTTCACTGTAGACATTGTTGCCCTAAGAACACACTGTCATTAAGGAGAAGAGGAGGATGGATGTTGTGGAAGGCAACCTGCAACCTCTGTCACTAGAAGTAAGCGGTTTTATGCAAACCTGTGCGCAGATGGAATCTCTCCCTGGTGAAGGAAATGCCCCTTCCCCTCCCGGGGAAGCAGTTATCTTAGGGAACTCGAGAAGAGGAGGACTTGGCAGCTATTTGAGGCGATTACATCTGCCTGATAAATGGAAGCCATGAACTCCAGCGATTGCCCGTGAGAGCACGAGATAGGAGCGCTTGGCTGGTTCCGGGCTTCTGTCCCCAGCGGTGGGGCTGCCTTATCACCACCGGATCGGGGCCAGCTTGACAACACCCATTAAAGGGCCCCAGCTGGGATTCCTCTAGCACCCTGGAGCTGTGCTCAGACCCACCTGCCTTCCGAAAGGGAAGATAACACATCTCGGGCCAAGGATTCCTGCCCGGGCAGCCCTGTGCCCACTGGGGAGTTACAAAACTCACAGTGAGGGTGGTCTGTGGGCCATGCAGGCCAGCCAAGTTCAAAGGCACCGCCCACAGTGGGAGAAAGACATTGTGCGAAAGTCACAGAGAGCTGGTCACTCTCCTTTCCCCTGAGCCTAGAGCGGATGGGGCCTGTGGAGCGGTGGCAGGGAGCCCCACGAGACAGTGGGCCACTGCCTGTCACTGGGGGTGGTGTGCAGAGAACAGGAGATCACAGCAGTGACACGCCCAGAGGGATCCTTCTTGGACCCTTAGCAGCAGCACCCAAAGTGCCACTGTCAGCGACCTTGGGTTCTCAAGAGTCTTTCCAAATGCAAATATTTCTCTAAGCGGAATCACCTGGAGTGCCAAGGGCTTCAGTCTCCTCATCTGTAAAATAGGTATAAAACCTCTCCTACTCAGAGGACGGAGGCTGTGAGAGGCTGTAGGAGAAATTACCAGCATAGGGGCTGGGGCAGAGGCTGTAACCCCGAGATGTTTGGGACCATGAATCTGAAAGGTGAGCGTGGCAGCCTTTGGGGTTGGGGCGAGAAGACACAGGACATGTGAGGCTGGGGAGCTGCCAGTCCTCCCTACAGGGCCGTCCTGGGCCATGGCCACCTCTGTGCCCACTTAGTGCCCTCCCAACCCATCTGTCCATGGTGGCTCTGGAGCAGGGATCTCATCTTTGGGGCTGTGGTGAGAGTGTCATGGGGGAGGGACTGGCCAGAGAGCTGGGAGTGGACATCAGGGAGGAGGAAGGAAGCTGCCCTGGAGCGGAGTCAAAGAGTGAGACTGATGCAGAAGCCAGCACCTCCCCAGCACCAGCATCCTTTATTCATTCTGTGAACAATGTGCTTTATATTTCCATGTCTTTGATCTAATTTGATTTACTCTAAGGTATGTATTACAACCCATTTTGCAGATGAGGAAAGTGAGGTTCAGAGGAGACCCCATAGTTTGTGAGGGATAAACCAAATCCACGCCCCTTCGACTTGTGCGCTCTGCATGCAAATCACAATATCTGATCGCAGGAAACCGCAGGTCACGCCTGCCAAGGGCTTGTGGGGAAGGAAAGTGAACACGTTTACCCAGGGAGCCGAGTACCTTTTGTGTCCATGCATTACGTTATATAATAGAAGAGCCAGCGATTAGCGCCAGCTAGAGATTTTGTTACTAAATGTATTTGGTGCATCTGTGTTTTCCACACATCTTACAATGTTACTTTTGTGATTAGATATCAAAAGAAACAGAAAGTTTCATTCTTTACATATAATTGTAAATGAGAGAACGCAGTTGGGTTATGGGGAAAACAGCATGGATTTGGAGTCAGGAACCTTGGCTCCAACCCCGGGATCTTTCCTTGCCCAGCTGTGTGACGTCGGCCGTGTGGCTTCCCTCTCTGGGCTTCGATTCCCTCATCTACAGCTGGAGCTTTGGGCTGGGAGCGCCTGCAGAGCCTTTCCTCACTGCCCCCTGTGGTTAGTGCAGGGTCACCTCTACAGAGAAAGCAGCTCAGGGACGCCCAGGCTGAAGCCCCAGACTCCAGACTTCCAAGCCCAGCACGCACTCCCTTGAGGGTCCAGAGTCAGGGCACGGCCACATCCTCGCCCCACTCCCTGCCACGGGGAAAGGATGAGAAGAAGCAAGTCCTTGGGAATCTGCCAAGTTGTTTCCAACTGCTGCTAACCTGTCATTAGCAGGATTTTTCTAGATCTCACCTCTGCCTTCCAGAGTCACACACACTGGGCACAGTGACTTTCTTGTCTTGTCCCTTAGCTCTCCAGAACGCAGCGCCTGCAGAGGAAAGAGTGTATGCTCCAGTGTCTGATCAGAATGCTGCCTCTGCTAGCTGCTTCCTTGCAGGTTATGGTTTAGAAGCCTCCCCGAGACGTCTGGGCGTGTTGATCCCAGCCTTTGCTTTTGGGCCGTGTCTCTACTACTTCCAGATGTTTACACAGCTGGCTGGATTACTTAACTGCATTGACATCATACACCTTGATATTTCCTCTTTACAAAAATGGTTCAGATGGGAGAGAAACTAGCTATTGAGAATCCGTGTACTGCAGAACTAACCGAAATAACATTACACTTCGCCACAAAGGCTTTGACTCCATTCGCTTGCATGCACTGCTCTCACTAGTTGTGGGCCTCGGTTTCCCCATCCGTAAATTGAAGAGGTGACCTTGAGGTTTGACAGCCTCAGGGTTCCTTTGGGTGCACAGAATTGATATGAAGTCGCCTCAGAGAGTCTATTTCCTTTGTTTCACAGATTTGGAATCTGAATCCTGGAATGGGGAACTGATTTTATTTGATTAGTAACTATTACCACTTACAGAGCACCTCCCATGGGCCAGATGCTGGGATAAGACTAGGTAGACACAAAGACGGAAATGTACTCATGCTGGTGAACGTCCCCGGGTGATTCCCGCGTGCCGGGCACTGTGCCAAGCCCTCTGTGGCTAGCGTCTCTTTTAAACCTCATAGCAATTTCAGAAGGTCTATATATTTCTCTAAGCTCTATAGATAAAGAGACTAAAGCTTAGAGATGTTAATGAGTTCACCAAAACTCCCAAAATCTGGTGTATCCAGGAATTCCAACACATATGTGACTGACTGCAGAACCTACACCCTTAAACTTCACCCTATACTATTCCCTGAACATTTCCTGCCCTCGAGAACCTTCCAGTCCAAAGAGACACCAGTCAAATAATTAACCTTTATGTTACCATAATTTGTTAAGTGCTAAAATCAAGGCTTGCACCAAGGTCTGGAAGTGCCCGGGCCATGTGGGATAAGCTGCCTGGAGAAATGGGCATTTGGGCTGGGCTTTGAAGGCTGAGCAAGAGTCTATTGGGCGGAGGAGATTTGTCAGAGGACACGCACTGTCACTGGCTGATGGCAGTGCCAGGTCCTGACATGGTTCAGTGCTCCTCCCTGCTGCCCCCACTTTCACAGCCTTCTCATTTTAGGAAATACACAGAGGGTTCTGGGTTTAGATGTCATTCTGCAGCCAAAGGTGGCTTCTTGGCACAGCCTCTGCCTGCCTGTGAGCTCCTTAAGGCCAAGGTCAGGACCTGTCTGTGTTTGTGCCCTAGCCCCTGGCACAGAGCAGGGCACAGTGTGTATTTGCTGAATAAATAAACATTTAGTTTTGCAGGAACTGTTCCCCAAGCAGCAGTAGCAACATAAACAATGGACATTTGTTGAGAGTGATGTGCCAGGCAGTGTGCTAAGTCCTTTTTGGGCATCATCTTATTTAATCCACCCAAAGCCACACTCTGAGCAAAGAACTATTATGTTCCCTCCTTGACACACAAGGTTAAATAACTTGTCTGAGGTCACACAGCTAGCGAGTGGTAGAGCCAGCCAGGATTCATGCCCAGGCCTGTGCAACTTCAAAGCCCATGTTCTTAACCCTCTGCCACCAGCTTTTCTTTGTTGTGGCCTCGGCACCCCTCTGCGTTCCCCGGGGAGAAGGGCTGTTGCAAGCAGGCCTGAGAGGCCACAAACCTTCCAGCACATCCTGCCCCTTCGTCCTCCAACATCTGTTTATCATTTTCCCTCTCTGGAGCCAGCCAGGCCTCGCCTCCTGCCTGGCCTTCATTCAGATGTCAGAGAAGATGGGATCCAGGGCCTGGCGTCTGAGCATCTGAACTGGCAGAGAGGAGGGTCAGCCTGGTGCACACCCGCATGGGTTTGCTCAGCCTGCAGCAAGACATTGGTCAGAGGCAGGGACACACGGATGCCACCCATGCCTCTCACTGTGCCCTCCCAGACAGCCCTGCTCCACCCTCCCCTTGCACCCTGCAACGTCCTGGCTCTGGGGCAGAGGAGAGAAGAGGGTGCCTGGCCCCCACCTCTCCCCACCCCACTTCCTGAACTCCCCAATATCTGCTCCCCCTTTCTCCCCCATGCCCCCACCAGGCTGGAGTTTCTTTTTCCCTTTTGAGCAAGAACAGAGGCAGCTCCCGGGATTTTTGAAAGCAGCATTTTTTTCAAAGTATGCTGCCCTGACGGGGCAGCCAAAACATCGGCCCTGAGAGGTGTCCTGAAAAACACAAAAAGTGTTCTGTGGTGCAGCAGTTTCCGGAGATGCTGCACACTCGGCCTTGCTCTTGCAGGTTCCCAGCCCACACTCGAGTGACGTGGCCACTGAGAAGTCCTGCAGCATTTCCCAAATGGATCCTCATCCTCAGAGCATGTGTTTCTGGATGTGGACACACTTTCCAAGGCTTGAGGGGAAACTGAGGCTCCAGTGGGAGACACACCCACCGTCAGGACCCCCCCACACACACTGGTAGATTTGTGTACGTCGGAGCTCCCTCCCTGCCTTACTGAGGGCATTCTGGGCTTCTCTCAGGGACTGGGCCTCCTCACCCTGCCAAGAACTCCCCGAGTCAACAACTCCGGAATGGACTACTCCTGCGAGTGCCAAACAGGAACGATGCCGGCCTGGGGACAGTGGCAGGGAGACAGGGATGGGCTCCACCTACACAGAGCTGCTGGGGGCCGCATGAGCTCTCTGTCACTGAAGGTCACAAGGCTGGGGGGGGCAGGCTGACTACTTGGGAGTTGAGGCTCAGAAAGGGGGCGCCGGCCCCTTCCCACCTTCCATTTCTAGGATACTGGGAATGCACTCGGGGACAGCAAGCGCCCCCTGGTTAGGTCCTCCAGGAGCAATTTCCTGTGACAGCACCCACACTCCAGCACTCAGACGTACTGACATGCCTGGCTCCCCAACCAGACGAAAGGACAAGGGATATGGTTCACCCAGGTGTCTGCTCCCAGTGGCCTGCATATGTGTGGCCCACAAAAGCAACTAGATGCAGATTTATTGAACAGGTGTCAAACTAAGGTGTGCTGCCGTTGCAAGTCAGGGTCCCCGGAAATCCGACTCTGACCTGGAGATCAGCGTGCGGGATATTAACGGGGGGCTGTTCTTGGGATCCACACCTTGGGGAAAAGGGAAGACAGTAGGAATTGGCCGCAGCTGCGATGTAGTCACAGTAAGGCCACCGCTGACACCGTGGGGAAGGCTGGAGCTAGACGGTCCTTCAGAGCAGTCCCGAGGCCAGGCAACGGGACTGGGCCCTTTACCTCCAGCTGCGGCCTTGGCGACGTGGCTTCCCTTAGTCCGTTCCTGGTGAGGACTGACATGGTGAGCTCTCAGCTGACAACGCCCAGCAGCTGGGAGAGAAAGTCCTCCAGTCCTGCAGGGCACACCTGGGTGCCAGCACAGAGGGTGGCAGTCCCAGACTGCCAGGCGCACCCCTCAAGCATTGCCACCCACAGCTCTGGGCCTTCCTTGTCCCTGGCCCCTCTACCCAGGCCAGATCCCCCCCTTTCCTCCTTCCAGTTTCCCTCAGTGCAGGCCGGAGACTCCCCTAAGGGGTAGTCCTTGCACAGGGGGCTGGGGCAGAGTAGGGTCACCCTCCATGCTCAACCCTGACACTCCAGGAACTAAAGCTGAGAGGGGGCCCTGGCTGCCCCTGCAGAACACATGTCCCCTGCCCTTGTGGCTTCTGCATGCAGGAAGGAGCATTGGAGACTGTCCCGCCTCTCCAGGCTTTGGACTCTGCCTCTCAGTATGTTTTTTCCCCTTACCCGCACCCCTAGCGGAACTCGAGGCCTGCCCGTCTCCCTGGCCTCAGATTCTAGGCACAGCCCAGCTGCCCTGGTGTGAACTAGGCGGGCTCTGCACTCTTCGCTGAGCAAAAACTGGGCCGTGTGGGACCTCTAGCTCAAGTTTCCTGGACATAAATGATTATATGCCTTTATATGGGATCTCACGTCTCCGAGTTTCAGTTTCTTTATCTGTAAAATGAGATTAATGAGAGGCACAGAGGAGGCTCTGGATGAATGTTGGTGGGGCATATGAGTAAGCGCACGGCATGGTGCGGGCCAGCAAGTGTCAGAGCAGGGCCGGGCTTGGAGCGTGTCCACAGCACAGTGGTTAAGAACGAGGGCAGGGCCGGGCAGGCCTCTGTCCATCACATGGCAGCTGTGTGCTTTTGGCAAACTGATGCGCCTTCTGTTATCCGTTCCCTCTTTGTGAAGCGGGGATGATAGTACTCACGTTCGGGGCTGATTCGAGGGTTGAACCGGAGCAGACGAAGCTGAGTGCAGGACACACGGTCAACATTCGGCACATGTGTGTCTTTGTTCTCGCCATCAGGGTCAGTTCTGTGGCCACAGAGCTCTCCCCCACTCCACACTGCCTGCTTGGATCCCTCGTGGGATGATACTCTCTCCGCAGCATTTCACGAATCGACTCACCAGTCCAGACCTAACAGCGCAGCCCTCCTGCTTTAACTCGGCGTCTGAGCTCGTCCCTCCTGCATGGAGCCCTTTGGAAGCCTGTGAGGTTCCCAGGAGGAAGAAGGGAATTGCTCAGACTGGAGATCCCCCCGCTGTTCTCCCCGCTGGCTGGAGCCCCTATTAGGGAAACAGCCCAGCCTTCCCGCAGCAGGAGAGGACACGGCCTCGCAGGGCGGCGTGGAGCTGTGGGGGGGCCCAGTGCCTAATGGAGGGGGATGGCAATCCCAAATACTGCCCATTAGCCACTCCCCGCAGAGCCAGCTTCATCTCCAAGTGTCCTGCCTTTGCACCTGGTGGATGTTTCCCCCCAGGACACGTCATTATTGCTGATGGAGACTCTCCTGTCCCAGAAGGGCGTGCGGCCCCAGGGGACTTTCCCAGCAGGCCAGGGAGGAGGTGAGGAAGGAGCATGGAGTGAGCAGTGGGCTGGTGCCCCAGAGTCCAGAGTGCAGCCGTCGGCTGGCACACGGTGACACACGGGCTTCCCTGTTCCCAGCCGAGGGGCTGACATGCAGCAGGAGTCTCCAGTGAGTGCTGCTGCATGGAGTTTGGGAGGCAGCAGCTCCATGGTGGGGCTTGGCAGGGGCTGAGAGGAGCCTGTTCAGTTCCAAACTGAGCCCTAGTCCGCACCCAGGATGAGGAGCGAAGGCCAGCTCTCAGGGGCGCGTGAGTGCAGGGCACGAGGAACTCTGGCAGGGCCCTGCAGGCACAGAGCAGGGCATGGGGTAGGGGAGTGGGCTGTAGTTCCAGTCAGGGTCCAGAGAAGGGCCCGGTAGTGGTGCCTGGGCAGGCCCACAAAGGTGAAGGAAGAAAGAGGTCACATCCCAGCACAAGGCTTGGGAAAACAGCAGTAAGATCTTTTAGAACTACTAATTGGTTTATAGCATTCCACTGCTTAGAATCTTCCAGTGGCTGCCCCTAACCCAGCATGCCCCGGCAGATTCATGCCCCCTCCTTACCCTCCTCTCCTCTCTGTTCTCAAGCCACTGCTGATTCCTCTCAATTCCTTTAAAATCCGAGCCAGCCTTTCCCTAACCCAGGGCCTTTGCACATGCTACTCTATTTGGCAGGAAAGCTCTGCCTGCCTCAGGCTTTAATCCCAGGCCTCATGCTGCCGGTCTCAAACCCTCTACTTAAGTATAAACTCGAGGGGAGGACTTTCCCTGGTCACCTTCTCCGAACTTGTCTTCACCACCCTGTGATTCGCTATTTGAGCATCCTGTTTTATCTCCTTTAGGCATCTTATCATAATCGATACTTACTTTGCTTCTTTAGTAGTTTGTTTGTTTATTATCTGTCTCTCCCTCCAGTTGAAAAACTCTAGAAGGGTAGGCACTGCCTCTCTCTCTCTCACCATTACATCCAGCCCTAAACGCTCGGGAAGGCCTCGGGAAGTGCCGGCTGTTATTTCCACTGGTTTATGACTGCCGTGGTGGTAGTTACTGCGGCCTTGCAATAAATACCGCGTGAACACTGAGCGCCAAGACTCACTCCAGGTTCCACTCACTTGGGGGGCCATGATACCAGATGTGCCGCAGGCCCCGGGCGGTCAGGGGACTCCTCGCTGCTCACTCCGGCCCCTGGTCCTTACAAGAGGCCATCTCAGCCTGCAGTGGTGGGGCGAGCTCACCCTGACCCCGCAATCACGCGGGGTCCACCCTGCCTTTTCCAGGCTTGCACGGCTGCCGGAGTCATCCCAGCGGTTCCCCCCAGCACTCGCACTGTCATCTCTTCACCGTGAACTGTATTTAAAATGTAAATAAAAAAAGGCTTTTAGGAGATTTAACTGTTTCCCTTGGTATTTAAATTATTCAATTATAACTAAAGCTATTAAAATACAGTTAATTAAAATTGTTAGATTGTTTTCCTTTGCACCGATCGCAGCATTGCCGACTTCTCCCTCTAGCTGTTTAATTCCTATTAAAAATGATAATGCCTCGCTTTATTCATAAATGCAGCAACCTTCCCGCACATTCTTCAAGTGATCTCCTCAACACAAACCGCACCGTGTTCTTTTCTTCTAGCAGTGAAGCGGAAATTCTGCTGTAGTCTTTAGAGGTTTAATCAGCAGTAAAAGGACTCAAAATTTAAACATTAGCATTACCGAGTCACAACAAATAATACAGCCCCCTGTAAAAAACTGTCTGATTCTGATGCAACGTAATGTCATCAGAGACCAAAGGAGAACCCTGAGGTTTAATAAAAGGTGGGACCCAAATAAAGGTTTCATAACTCACAACATAAAATTACCCGATCCACACGTTAAATATTTTATTTGAAAGGTTTTGCGGCATTTCCAGTGGGAATAGCTCTGCAGTGGAAGTACAGATGGGTAAGTGCTGCTGGAACAGCGGAAAAAAAAAAAAAGGAAGAAAAGAAGGTTTCAAGGACCGGCTCAAGGCTCGCCGAGTCTGCCGTGTTGAAGATGGCGCACCCTGAGAAACTAATTGGTTCTAGTGCTTAAGCTCCTGGGCCATGTGTTCACACAACGATAATGGCTCTTCCAGGTAATGATGGGCGAGGTGGCAAAGGTATTTAACTTTCTCGAATGTAGCAGGTGCCACCTCCAGCATTTGGAGTGATTTGTGAACCGCGTGTGGTGGTGGAGGGGGGTGAGCCTCCCCGTCCCCAAAGGGAGAAACAGAGAGTGTGTGCAGAAAGCAGCTCAGCTGAGCCAACACTGGCGAGTTGACTGGGGGCCTTCTATGGACCCAGCAGGGTGTTGGTGACAGTGTCCTGCCCTCCAGCAAGGCCCTTGTAAACTGCATACAGGGGACAAGTTCAGACAGTGTTAGCCCCACCAAACTCTTCCTATGGGGAGGTGGAAGGCTCTGAGGGAGAAGGAAGAGCACTGTAGCTGGCTGAGAAGAACTCCATGGCCAAGACGGGAAGAAGCATGAGAAAAAGGCACAGCAAACAGGAAGGAGCTGGCAAGTCTGGGACACAGGGGCATTTGTCAGGGCTGGTACACAGGCTGGTGGAAGGATGTGGTGGGAAAACCTAGATTTAGGAACTTGATCAAGAAAGGCTTTGAACATCACGCTTAGGAGTTTTGGCTTGACTCTGAAGGTTGCTGCAACCTAATTACCAACCAAAGTCCATCAGAGACTTATGTTGGTCACAGAACTGGGCGCCTGCAAGGTCCTTGGTGGTTGTTGAGTAAACCTGTGGATGCCTGGGGTGAGGACATAATGCACCTTGGATGCTAATTGCCTGTAGAAAAGCCCCAAGTCTGGCCACTAAGCTGGTAGGTGCCGAGTCCAAAGGGCGGTCTCTGCCAATCTGAGCTCTGGGACCGTGGTCTGCAAGTGTCCTGGGCTCTCACGCTGGAGCTGTAGTCTTCCACGTGAGTCCACGCAGTTCCTTATTCTCTGCTGGGGAACGTCTGGGCAGCCGCAGCTGCCATGTGCCTCTCCCAGAGGTCACAGTGCCCCAGAGCCGTAGAGAGAGGGAACAGTGTGATGTTCACATCATCATTAGTCATCAGGGAAATGCAAATGAAAACCACAGTGAGATACTGTGCATCCACTACAGCGACTGTAATCGATAAACTGCAGCGCCCCGTTAGTCTATACCCAGGCAAAGTTGTGGAGAAAGTGGAACCTTCACATACTACTGGTGGTAGAACAGCTTGGAAAGACAGTTGGGCAGAGTCTTAATAAGTTAGCACATACTGTATGATACTTAATAAGTTAACACTACTGTATGACACAGCCGTTCCATTCCTGGGAGAAGAAACAAAAGCCTATGGTCCTACAAAGACTTGAGCATGAATATTCATGGCAGCTTTATTCATAATCGCCAAGGAGTAGAAACAGCCTAAGCGTCCATCAACAGGGGAATGGATAAACAAACTGTTGTATATCCCTTCAGTGGAATAATAGAATAAAAAAGATAGACTACTGATACATGCTACAACATGGATGCATCTCAGAATAATTATCCTAAGGGAAAGAAGCCAAGCAAAAACGAATGCATACTGTGTGATACCATTTACATACAAGTCTAAGAAATGCCAGCTGATGTGCAGTAACAGAAAGCGGTTGCCCGGGGCTGGGGGTGGGTGGGAAGGGTGCCAGGGGCGCATTACAGAGAAGCAGAGGGGACTAGGGTGAGGCGGATGTGCCCATCCTCTTGACTGTGGGGATGGCTTCCAGGGTTCTACATAAGTCAAACGCTTCAGAATGTACACTTGAAATACGTGCAAATTAGTGTATGGCAACTGTACTCCACAAAGCTGCTTTTAAAAAACAAAAAATGCCAGGACATTAGAGTTTTCTTTTTCACAATTTTATTTTCAATATGGTTTCAAACGCAGAGAGGCAAGCGTGGCCGAGGACCCCCGGCACACCCTCCACCCAGACTCAACAACCGCTTGCCTTAGTCCCATTCGCTTTACTGTCCTCTCTCTCTTTCTCTCTCTCTCTCTCTCTCTCTCTCTCTCTCACACACACACACACACACACACACTATTTTGTTTTTCTGAACTACTTGGGAATTAAGTTGGAGATATTATTCCCCATTAATCTTAAACACTCCAGTGTGTATTTCTTAAGAACAAGCCACTCTCCTACTTCCCATAGTATAGGGATCAAAATCAAGAATTTTAGCATTGATCAATACTATTATCTGATCTGGACTCCATAGTCAAATGTCACCAGTTATCTCTTAATGTCCTTTATAGCTGTCTTCCCCACATTCCAGAATCCACTCCAGGATCCTGCAGCTCATTCAGCTGATGTCCTGCCCCCCTTAACTGGAGTTCGAGTCCTAACTCCATCATGTAATCGGCCCATGAACTTGGGCTTTCACCTTCAGTCCCTGGTGTATGCAACGAGCACAACACTGACCCCCACCGCTGCGGCCCGGGGGACTGAACCAGAGGATGTCTGCACAACCTCTTCAGCACATGCTGCACCAAGGGAGCCTTCAGGGAGTGGGATGGCAGCATGAGCTGCCAAATGCACCCAGGGACATTGTCCTGGACACCACAAACACCGTGACCTCATCTCAACCAGGGCTCCAGGAGCCCTGCTTCTCCTGCCTGCCTCTCCTTGCCCTCCCCTCGTGTCCCCAATGTTGTCACACTGACCCAGGGCAATAAACACTTCTGAGCAGCTTGTCAAAGACGGCCGTCCTCTGGTGAGAGAGGCAAGTGGGCTGCAATTTTGACTTTTCAAAAGCTTCCATTAATGAAACGATTCCCTCTGGAGTTATTTCAAGTATGAAATTTTCCTTCTTACATTTAAAAAAAATGCATTTTCCCTTTTCTGTCTCCCCTTCCTGCTACAAATTATTCAGTTCTGCAGGAAATGCGTCTCAACAGCCAAGGCGCCATCGTCCCGGCAGGATGTGTCTCTGCCGTCCATCCCGCCTCTCGCAGCCCCTTCCCCCTGCTGAAACACACGGCGGATACCTCCCTGGCACAGCTGACCCACCAGGGTGGCCCTGGCCAGGACACAGGCAGGGCCGCTGCCCGTGAGAAAGGCCGGAGAGAACGCTTTGCCCACCTGGGATCCCGGCGGTTAACAAAATCGCCAGATCGTCTCTCTTGGGTAGTTTGAATGTGCTGAGAGTGGGCTGGGTGGCCCGGCACATGTGCCACAAGTGGAAGACCACCGAGCAGATGGGTGCGTGCAGGGTCGCGGGCAAGCGGGAGCTGCGTGTGGGCCCGAGAAGGGGACACACGGGCCAGAGGGGAATGGGGCAGCCGGAGGCAGCTCGAGGCCGCACAGAAACCGGGAGGACCTGGAGGAGCGGGGTGGGGATGAGAGTGAGGCCCACGCGTGATGGCGCGGGGTGAGGAGGCCCCATCCTATGTTCCCGCCTCCCCTCCACTCAGCCGGGGCCTCCCCCGGATTCTCACCCTGCCTGGCTGTATTTGTTTCCCACGGTTGCCTCAGTAACAAATTACCACAAACTGTGGGTTTAAAACACGGTTGTAGAGGCCAGAAGTCTGAAATCCAGTGGAGGTGTTGGCACGGTCAGCTCCTGCCGGGCCCTGTCCCACGCCCCTCCCGGCTCCTGAGGGCTCCGGCAGTGCCGGGTGTCCCTGGGCGTGCGGACGTATCACTGCAACCTCTGCCTCCGGCTCCACGCGATCATCACGCGGCCTTGTCTCCGGTGTCTCCGCAAGTCTTCTCCTTTCTGTCTCTTGCAAGGACACCTGCCGTTGGATCCAGGATGAGTCTGTCTCAAGACGCTCACATTAACTACACCTGCCAAGAGCCTTATTGCAAATAATGCCCCATTCTGAGGTTTCAGATAGACATAACTGGGGGTAGGGGAGGCCGTTTGACCCAGTACACCGGTTGTGAGAATGAGGAGTCCAGTCTTCTCCACGGCTTCCTAGATCCTTACTGTAAAACTCCAAAGCATGGGTTTGCTTGGGAGAGTGGCTATTCCTCGTAACCTTGAGAACCGCGTTTTGTAAGAGAATGCTAAGCATCACGAGGGTAGTGTGGGCTTTCCATGGGCTGGAGTGTCGCTGGTGGTCTCCGAGCCTCACTCTTCAGACCTCGGCTTTCTAATGGCCCCGGCTAGTCCAGGACTGTTGGGCAACTGGTGGACAGGACATGGGGAAGGAAGGGGATGGGCAGAGAAGAACTATTTGGTGCTGGAAATAGACATAGTTTGTGGGTTGCAGACAGCACCGGGATCCCAGAGCAAAGACAGAGGCAGGGAGGGGTGGTGACAGAAGAGAGACCCCCAAGTGTGCTTCTAAAATGGCAAGTAGCATTTGGCCAATAGGTACCTGGAAACTCAACTTCACAAATGCCAGCCGAGCACTTGTTAGGGTCCAGAACACGTGGTGCAGAGAGGATGTGGCAGGAGGAAGGCATGAGCCCTGGCCTTGACAAGCTCCCTGTGGGACGGAGGAAGCAGGTGGGCAGGGAAACCCCCTGGAGGAGGTACTGGTGAGCCGGGCCTTGAAGGAAGCATAAAAGCTGGTCCGGAAGACAGGAGAGACCCGGGGTCCAGGCTGGGCTCTAGGCATGAGCTCGCGGCATAGCCCCTGGGAGTGCTCTGTGCATTCAGAAGGCACGTCATCACCTCCACGGGGCTGGAGGGCAGGGGGTATGGTGGAAGCTTCCAGAGAGGAGCCTGTAGAGAGAGGCAGCAACCCTTGAACACAACAGAGTTGGGACTTTACTCTGTGCCTGCGGGGGTCTGTTGGAGGCCGTTAAGCCAGCTGCAGGATGAACACATTTGCAGTGTAGAAAGATGACTCAGGCAGCAAGAGGGGATGGAGGGCGCGGGCGGGGAGCTATTGCAGCAGCCCCGTGAGAGATGACAAGGGCAGCGGCATGCAGTGGAGAGGAAGGAATGGACGCAAGAGGCATTTGAGGGGCAGCTCGCACGGGGCTCGCTGACCTCACACCAGCCTGCTTCACGGGCCTGTCTGGGGGTCACAGGAGATAATGGATGTGAGGTACTTTGCAAGCTGCAGAGCACCTTGTCTGGGTGCCATGGCTGGTTCTGACCGGATCACGACTCGCAGCCCCTCTCCTCCTCCCTGGCTCATCTCCACTGTTTTCTTTTGCCTGTAAGCAAGGGAGAGAGGGGAGGTGAGAAACAGAGACATTAAGTGCCAAAGCTTATGTTAATACAGCATTAAGGTTGAAAATGTAATCTCCTAGGAGTCAGGAAATTCCGAACAAGGGGTTTCCATGGCAACCCAGCCACACTGCTCCTCTGTCCATTTGGGCCCTGTTTTCCTTGTTAAATATGATCCCGTCATATATTATATTTTATCGAGCTAAATGTGCTACCCACAGCATGCAGAGCTCCAGCCAGCAGCACACAGAGCTGCAGGAAATGAGTGTGTGTGTGCGTGTGTTTGTGTGTGTTTGTGTGTGTGTGGCAGGGGTGGGTGCCTTCCGAATCTGCCTGATATAACACAGCCACATCTTAGGCCCTTGTATCTAATAAGTGGGATGTAATTCCATTAAGAGCAGCTCCCATGAACACCAGTGAGCAAGCAGGCTGCAGCCCTTGTGTCCAGAAGGGGTTGCTCAGAGGCCCTGCCCCTCCTGGGCTGGGGGGTCACAGCAAGTTCCCTCACAGCTCCAGGGGAAGGGCCCGGCAGCTGCAGCAGGGCCACTCCTGCCACCCCAGGCTCCCTCCTGGATGGAGTTCCAGGGAGGTGGATTGGAATTACCTGGTCCAGTGATTCTTCTCACGCGCCAGCCAATTGAAGTTCAGCTGTCACTGTTCGTTAGCATCCCAGGCTGCGCCGGGCACCGACAAACAGATGCGGAAAGGAAATTTGATGCTGCTCCAAACCCTCTCTCCCACTAATGTGGCACAGCGGACAAAAGACTTCCGCGGTGGCAGCAGGGTCTTAGGAAGGAGAAGGGGAAATGGACTGTCAGGAGGGCAGCTAAGCAGTGGAATGTGTGACGGAGGAACATCTGGAGGATAACGTGGTGGAAAGAGTGCGGAATGCGGCACCAGGCTGCCTGGCCTTGGCTGTGTCCCAGCCATGCGGCCTTCAGCAAGTCCCTTAATTTCTCTTTGTCTTAGTTTTTTCATCTGCAAAATTGGGATAAAATTACCATTAACCTCACACAGCCTTGTTGGAGGATTAAATGGGATAATTGATGCAAAAGCTCACTGTAAACTTCTAAATCCCCATACAAATGTCACTCTTAGGGGAGCTCTAGAAAACCATGCTGGATTCGAGACTTCAGTGGGTTCTAGATATTTTGTGGCTGATTCTACAGCAGGTTCCAGAATTCACTAATGGGTCTAGAACAGGGGTGGACAAACTTTTTCTGTAAAGACTCAGATAGTAAATATTTTAGGCTTTGAGGGCCATACTGTGACTACTCAACTTTGCCAGGGACAATAAATGGATGGACATGGCTGAGTTTCAATAAAACTTTATTCACAAAAACAGGAAGTGGGCTGGATTCGGCCTGGGCTGTAGTCTACAATTATCTGTGTAGGAAACCAAGCTCTTTTTCGTAAATGCTGCTCCTCTGTGCAGAATTTCACTCTCCCTCCTAACTCCTCCACCCTCCTCACTCCCACCCACTCGCACCCATGCCGCGTTCCTTGTCCAGCCAACTTAACCTTCCAGAACCGGTTCTAGTCGCCTGCTCCAAAAGCAAACTGCAAT
The DNA here is from genome assembly GCF_020740605.2 of Lemur catta. Classification (NCBI taxonomy): domain Eukaryota; kingdom Metazoa; phylum Chordata; class Mammalia; order Primates; family Lemuridae; genus Lemur; species Lemur catta. Next base: position 51,984,737 of record NC_059141.1, on the reverse strand, counting down.
AGCTCTTGGCCCTTGTCTGCTTCCCGCACACACTGTGACGGCCTTTTGGCAGCCAACTCTGTCACTCCAGTCCCTTGCTCGTAGTCAATGTTTACAGAATGGATATGTGAGACAACAGGGCATCCCAGGGAGCTGGGACCTGTCATTCCCTCAGGAGGTCTCCAAGTTGGGATGGCTTAAAAAACCTGAGGTCTGAGAACCAGTCCTTTAATTGTGAGCTGCTCGGTCAGGCGTTCTAGAAGCATCAGATGTGATGCCCACATCACAAGCCTGGGGCCACCTGCTCTCGGTGGGTGTGACGCTGCACTGTGGGCAGCAGGCCAGGGGGGCAAGAGCAGGTCAGTGGAAAGCTCTAGCTCCAGCGGGAAGGTGACACCACACACCAGCCCTCCCTGCGAGGCCAGGTGCTCCGTGCAGTCAAGCTCACGTGTCCGTGTACGTGACAGTACAGCAGCCTCCTCACGCTGCCCTCAGGGGGCCTCAGCCTCCACTAGCCTGATGATGTGGAAGCTTCCAGAAGTGCAGCAGCCTTTCAGCTTTCACATTTGCGAGCTTTCCTCATCCTCCCCCTCCTGGGCAGAGCAGACGGGCAGAACCACGTTGTGTAACTCACCTCTGAGTCACACTTCCCTGCTTCCCCCAGCACGGCATCTGCTTTCTGCCTGACAGAGCCAAGCTTCCTCGGACAGCCAGACAGGCGGCTGTTTTTCACAAGTCAGGGCCAGGCCGTTGTGCTCTTCGGCCCCCAGTACCCCAGCTAGGAAGATGTCACTTTTAATTACAACAGTGGGGGAAGAGGTCTGGGTGTGTGTGTGCATGTCTGTAGCAGGGCTTCCCAGGCGTGTGCAATGGGCATGCGTGTGTCTATAGCACAGGCTTGTGTATTGTGTAGGTGTGTGGTAGGTACGTGTGTGTGCATGCGTGTGCATATGCTTTTGTGTACGTGGGAGGCTGGGTTTTTCTACAAGTGCTACGTGCCTGGGAATGTCTGCTGCTCAGGCATGTGCTTTTGTCTGGGTCTGTGCATGTCTTTAATTTAGGACTCCTTCTCCCGGAGGACACGATGGCTTCCCTCGTCTAGCCCCAGCAAATGAATATTTTATTACCTTCCTTTTGCCATGGTGTTAGGCAGTTTTGCTACAAAGAGCTGGAGCATGACAAACTCCAGCAGGCAGAGAGGGGGGCTCTAGTTCAGAGCCCTGGAAAGCAAATCACCCCGTGACAGCATCCCAGGAGGGCTCGAAGATGCTGTTTGTGAGTGTCACTAGGAGCTGATGAGTCAGCCCTTTTCCCCTCCCCCACCCCACCCCCGCCCCCCGACGGCGTTCTCTCTCGGTGTGCAGCCAGCACACCCATTCTACAGGAGTTGGGGGAGCTCCCTGCGCTCCTCCTGAAGCCAGCTCAAAGCTGCCTAATTTTTTCCCCCATGCCTTAGTCCTCCTGTCAGGCAAGATGCTACGTGCTGGGAACAGAAGGTCACCGTATGACCCAGTGGAAGGTCCCGACTTCTCCTCACACCCTGGGGATGTGGGTGAGGAAGGAGCCAGGAGGCTGTGGAGACAACGGATCCTGGCCACAGCCCTCCTGATACCCAGCCTGGGAGGGACCTGACCACGAGCTCTGTGCGGCTGGGCTCCCAAAACCCAACCCTGGGGCAAGGATTTGGGTGCAAATGGTACATCTGGGAGGCAACTCCAGCCCAGGAGCACTGTGGGGACACAGGTAAAAAGACAGTGAACAAAGACAAGCAAATACAGGATGCATTTGTAAATAGGTTATCTCCATGGTTCGGTCCCCCTGGGGACGGGCTGGGAGGCTGGGGAGGACATATCCCAGCCTGTCCCACTGAGGAATTAGGGTGTGTCTCTAACCCTGACCTCACTGGTTGAGGGTTGGCTGCCCATGGGCAAAACCAGCAGCCTCTGCAGTAGGCCCAGGAAGCTTTGGGCATAAGGCAAACTACCGAGAAGGCCACGGGGACAAGGCTCTGTCATTGCACCCAGGAAGGCGAGCAGCCTGCCTGCATCTCCAGGGCCACAGCGCCATGCCAGGGCCTTGGACTCCTCTCCAGGTGCTCTCTCCATCCTCCACGGTGACTTGGATGGTGGCAGAAGCTCTCCGGCTTCCCCGTTCCTTCTCCTGTCTCTCTAGAAGGTGGCTCAGGAACAAAAAGTCCTCGCTCTGGGAGCTGGCATCCGGGCTGTGGAAGGGGGGCGCTGCTAGCCCCTTGCCGTGTCCCCCACAGGGGTACTCTGAGCCAGAGCGGCGGGGAGGGGAGGCGAGACATCCGTGCCTGCAGCTCTGGCGCTCTGGAGGCAGACACGTCAGTCCTCGGTGCACCCATCAGCGGGTCGTCACTGGCGCTGGCTGCACGTCCTGGAGACTCAGCACAGACGTAAAAGGCCCCAAACCAGAGCACTGGAAAGAGAAACACCATAAAGGGAAGAAGACAGGAGCCTTCCTGAGTCTTTCCTGCCCCCCGCATGACTCCCACGAGTCTTTTATTTGTGCCTTTCTTACAACTGCTAAACTCAACAGCTCCTCACCACAGCTGAGCTCTATCTGGGACGGTGGTAAGAGTCGCAGTTATTACTGCTGAGCTCCTGCTCTGCACCCAGCCCTGTGCTGGCACCATTGTTTCACGTGAGCCCCGTAACAATGCAGTGAGTCAGGTGCTGCTGTCTGCATTTGACAGGTAGGGAAACTGAGGTTCTGAGGAGTCCCCCTGCCAAGGGGCTGGCAGAGATTTGTCTGGCGTGGTGTCTATGGAGTGGGCCTTAACACACTTGTCATCTGTGTCCTACGGGTCTGTGAGCTCCTTGGGGACAGCTGAGTAGCTGTCACCTCCAAACTCCCTGCAGAGCCTGGAATCTTGTCCTCCATGGGTGGCATTTAGGGGAGCTTCCTTTCATCTTTTGTTCATCTCATGGAGTTTCTGAGTGGCCTGGGCCTCAGCAAACATTTGAAGGGCCTGTGATCATACCTTAAGCCACTCCCTATGGCTCTCCATACCACCACTCCCAAAGGGAAAAGTGGGGTCTTCCAAAGAAACAGGCAGGCATTGAGTCAGATGGAACTGGGATTCAAAATCTACTCCCCCAGGACCCAGCTCGTGGTTCAGGGCAGTCACTTAGCATCTCTGGGCCTTTGTTTCCTCCAATAGGGGACTCGGCCCCCTCCCAGGGGTGCTATGAGGACGGGATTGGAGAGATACATGCCAGGCCCCCGGGAGCAGTGAAATGATCTTCAGAAGCTCTTGGGAAATACCAGCTCCACCCTGAGCGATCGAGAGCTTTCTGAGGGCAGGGAAAGGGTGTTGTCTGTCTCTGTCCCCCCATGCCCTGCCCAGGGCCTAGCACCACGTGGACTCTTGGTCATCGGTGGTGCTGTTGAGCTGTCCTCAGTCTGGTGGCACTTCTGAGCACTTGCCCTCACTCGCAGGCCTGTGGGGCCTCAACCAGAGAATGGACGAGCACAGGCTTCGCAGCCAGGCCGCAGGCCGCATGTGTGTTCTTCTTCCCCTTTGCTTTTCTTTGGCCACTGTCCTTGGTCCAACACCTGCAGTCAAAGGCTGTGAGAACAAAGCCCCCTGCCTGTGCTGAGTGAGAGCGCGGGACAGAGGCCAGGCTTCCCCTGGGCGAAGCTGCCACTTGCTGGCCGCCAGATTCGAGCTGGGGCTTCCACGCAGCCCACCCTGCTCTTGGCCGCTTTCCTTCACTCCTGTCCCACCTCCAGGCCATGCCGGGGCTGGCCCTGCTCACTCCGTGCTGCTTCCTCCTCCTGACCTGCCCTCCGTGATCCAAGATGCCGTCCACTGCACTACATGCTTTGGTGCCATACTGCTTTTCTCTTCTTCCATTCTCCACTGCGTAAAATCCTTCTCTGCAGCTTTACTCTGTGTCCTTTTCCCCGCAGACAGCAAGTCTGCTGGTAGCCTCGTCCCGCAGCAGACTGTCGCGTGCAAACCACCGGTGCAGCAGAACCGTCCTGCCTGTGGTCACTCCGTGCCCAGCCAGAGCCACAGCACCCATCTCCTTGCTGCACCTTCTCCTGGGCCACGACGCCCCCTCTGCCTGCGCTGAGCCCGGGTGGCCGCGGAGCCGCTGAGCCCAGCCCTTCCCCACCCACCCACTCCGCCTGCAGCCGGGGCCTCACGTGCCAGGCCTGGCACCGGCGGCAGGCGCCGCGGAGGGCAGACGACTAGCTGGGGGATGAAAACCTCCATTCATGACAATATCAAATCCCTGGCTCCGGAGGGGGAGACAGGTTTGCTCGCGGCCGAGACATCGCCGGCGAAGGGAAAGCCGATACCGGGAGGAGCGTGTGGTTAATGCGGGCTCTGTTCCTCTCACCTGGCAGCCCGGACACAGCCGCCCGCCTGTGCCCCTGAAATCCTCACTGGCTCCCGGCGGGGACCTGTGGGGACTGCAGGGGAGACGTGAGGCAGAGCGTGCCAGGCGTGCACCCGGCCAAATCCCAGCCCGGCCAGGGCAAGGACTCTAGAGGAAGGCCGCGGGATGGCGGCCACACCCTCACCCGTGGGGACTGCCGGCTGAAGCTGCGGCCACATTATGCAACCGCCGCAGCCCTTCAATCGCCCTTTTCTTTTCCCTGCACTCCCTTCCAAGCGCGCCCTGCGAGACGGGCACAAAGGCATCACGGAGTGTGGGTGTTGAGGGCCCAGAGCGATTCTCTCATTCTGTTTCTCAGCTTTTTAGGGTAACAAGCCCCCTCATGAACCTCGTAAACCTGGATGCTAAACCTATAAACGTAAAGCCATAAACTCTCTCCCAAGAAAACTGTATGCCCCAAATTGAGCTTATAATTATGTGAGAGTCACAAACCCTGAGAGCCCACTCAGCTGGCTCCATAAAGTCCACGTGAAGAATATTTTCCAAAATCTCCTTCAGTGGTTGGGGAAACTGAGCCCAAATAGAGGGGTCTGACTTGCCCAGGAAAAGAGTTGTCGGCAGAGAACTGATGATAGATATTTAGCATTTATTTAGTTGAAAGTAAGTGTGGCTATTCACAGAATGTATTTTATAAATGAGCAGTGCCGGCAATACCAAGCTCAAAGTGCCCAGTGGGCTTACACAGCCCTACCAGGTGCCCCTGCACAGATCCCTTCTCCTCTCCTTCCACAATGGAGGGATTTTTAGCTGAGCACGTGGCAGCCTGCGATTTCCAGCACCTCTTACAGCTATGTATAAGTCTTTCCCATTCTGCCAATGGGATATTAGCAGAGATGTGTGGAATTCTAAGTCGTATCTTGGAAATTAATGAGTGCACCTCCTTCCTCTTTTCCCCCATCCCACTGGTGGAATGCAGACATGACAATTGGAGCTGGAGCAGCCGTTATGGGCCACACAATCAAGGCTGGGTATCAAGGATGGCAGAGCAACAAGATGGAAGGAGTCTGGCTCTCTGACATTTGTGGAAATATCACACCAGTCTGGGCCTGTGCACCTGGACTTTTTGTCTTCTTTAGGCAATCGTTGTTTTGAGTTCCTTTGCCATTGCATTAGTCAAAATTTTAGCTAACAACCTCAGAGACCAGAATATTAATAGACTCTGCTTCCCCCTAATCCCCATGGGTCTCCAAGCCCCTTCAGTGACAGGCATTCCTAGCTATCCTTTCTCCTCTTCCAGACCCCTTTGCCTCTATTCTGTTCCTGATCAACACCCCGGAGGTCTCTCTGTTACAGACATCCTGTCTTCCAGAATGCACTCCTGAACTGGACACTCTACTTCTTCAGCCCTCCAATGGCTCCTTGTTCTCTACAGAGCAAAACCCACTCCCCCTAGCCTGGCCCCCAGCCTGCCTCACCAGGCCCCTCTATTGCCATTTGCTTCATGTGTCCTGTGCTCCCTACTCAGGGAACCGTCTGCCCTTTCCCAAGCTCTGCAGCCTCAAAGCCTTCCCCACCATCTCCTGGACAGCCTGGTGTGTTCAGTCTTCAAGGTTCAACTGCTCGGCCAGCCCACCCAGCACTTCTTCCTGCATACCCCACACCACCGTATCCATATTTCCATTACAGCACATGACTCCGGTCACTGACGTCGTCTGTCTCCTGTGCAGGACAATCATGGCCAGAGTCACAGAATGGCCTCCCTAAATCCTAGGCACCCACAACATTTCCAGGAGCCTGTGCTCAGGCCGACTCTGTCGCACAGAAATGTGTCACTGGAGTAAGACACAGAGCTCAGATTTCCTTACTCCTCCCCCAGGGCCTATCCTACTCTGCTGTGACTGGTCACCCTAGGGGGGACGTTGCCCTTTTCTGCATGCGCCCAACGCCAGCATGATGCCAGGTAGGAGGAGCAGAATAGTTACTTGTTAAGTATTTGTTGAGTGCATGAACCCATGCGTGCACTGAGTGGTTTTTATTTTTATTTAATTTTTGCTGGTCTCTGGCAAAAGGCAGCTGAGCCCTATTTCTGGGCTGGGCGCCGGGCGCACAGAGCTGGAGGAATGCGGGCCTGCTGTCAAGGCCCTGCCAGCTTGGTGGGCCAGAGGAGGCTCAGGCCGTGGGGCAGGATGGAGGCACCAGCTCCCCAGCACCTCCTGGGTGGGTCTCTGCAACATTATTTTTGCCTAAGTGATGTAACCAGACCCGAGGAACTGGTCTTCCCCGCTCCCGTGGGCGGGCTGGGAGAGGTGAGAGGCAGGGCGATCGCAGGCTTCTGGCAACTTGATGAAGTCGTTTGCAGAAAGACAGTTTTGTTCTGACTTGAGTGTTTTTCCACATGACTTCATCCCCCCGCAGGCCCTGCTTGGGTCTTATTTTTCGATAGGCCCCGGCTCCAGCTGTGTAGAGAGAATGGCCTCTGACCCCGTCCCCAGGGCGGCTGTGCCAGGACAAGCAAGGTCTGTTCGCGGCCCCAGCCGAGCACCTGGCTGTGCCACCCACCGCCCCGTGAACGGCCCGATTGTGGGCAGCCTCGGCCACGCGGGAGGAAGCCCCGCAGGGTCCTCGGGCCAGGCAGGGCAGCGGGGCAGGAGCCAACCTGTGTGGCCAAGGGCTTCCCCCCAACCTGGACAGACCTCACGTCAAGCCTTCCCTGTGCTTCGGTTTCCTCACCTGCAAACGGGAGTGAGCCTCAGTCACAGCGCACGAGGTCCCTCGGAGGATTTGGCGGCATAAGGACAGACACACAGGCGGCCCTTGATCGTGCTGCCATGATCACGCCACGCTCACTTTGTCATTGGCTCACCTGCTCAAACCCTGACGGGCACCTCCTCGGGCGGGAGCTCCCAGCGTGAGCACAGACAGAGAAGCAAAACGGGTTACGACAAACCAGTGGTGCTGGCTACAGAGGACGGTGAGCACAGCGCTGTGGGTGCTCAGGGCAGGGGGCGGCCACCCCTGTGGTCAGATGGGGCACAGAGGGCCAAAGGAAACCTCTCAGAAAGGGACTCTTGAGTTAGGTCTTAAAAAATGAGAAGCAGTTTGCAAAGCACAAGCAGGGGAAGGGCGTTGCAGGGAGGTGAAGGAGGCCGACGCATGTAGCCTTCAGGACGCGTCCAGTGTAAGTGGCGGAGACCTGAAGAGCAGTGGTGCAGTTTGGGGGCGAGGGGTGTCCTCTCTCTCTAGGGAGAGCTCCAGAGCAGCGTGACTATGCACAGGCCTGACAACACCCACTGAGACTAGGCTCAGCCTGAGTTTCTGCTCAGCCTCCCTCCCTCCTGGGCTTTTTGCTCTTTGTGGTCACATGGTGAGAAGAAGGCTGCTGCAGCTCCAGACATCTCATCCACACACAGCCATGTCCAAGGGAGGAAGAAGGGAGAGGTGACATTCCAGGGAACTTTCTTCCCTGTCTGTCCCCGGAGCCCCCAGAGAATGTCCACTGATTCTCACAGATTTAATCACTGGACTGAGCCTCCTAGCCCCCCACTGTAAGGAAGGCTGGAGAAGTACCTGGCAAAGGGGATTAGGATTATCATGCTTGGTCTACACTGGGGCTGGGGAGGGGCCTTGATCCTGCAGTCTTCTGCCCACCGCCCAGACAACATCAGGGATCTAGTAGCAGGGCCGGCAGGTGGTTGGAGGGGGAGGAATGGCTGCTGGGCAGGCGACGGGTGGGGCTGTCTGGAGGAAGTGACAAGTGTGGGGCTCTGTGGGGCTCGGTGCAGTGAAGTGTGGTGGCAGAAGAGGCTGGGATCGGACAAGAGTTTAAATAAAAAGCTTAGCATCTGGGGATTTAAGCAGAGGGCAATCCACACACCAGGTCTGGGCCTGAGGCTGATTTATGGTTTGGAACTAACACTTGGCCAGGAGTGAGTAGTACCTAGAGGGGCAGAGACACCCCAAGGGTGGCCATGCCACCGTCACTTTCCATCTGTGCAAAGCTGCGGGGTCCCCGAGAGTGGGCTGGGCCTCATTCATTTTCATGTTCCTAGTGCCTTCCACAGTGCTGCTCCTACCAAAAAGGGTACTGAACAAATGAGTGAGTGAGTGAATGAATGAAATGCGCAGCCTGCCCCAGCATCCGCTGCCTCCTCTGTATCCCACGGTCAGTAAGGACAGTCCATACCTTGCAGGGCCACTGCGAAGGTCAGATGAGTCCAGTGCCGGTGCCTGGCCAATAAACAGGAGGGCCGCTGTGGGCAGGCAGGAGGAGGGGATGGGAGGGGAGTCGACCGTGCACCCCCCACAGTGCTGAGCACAGGCCCCGCCTGCTGGAGCCCCTCGCAGCCTGGCCCCACCGAACAGCCTGGAGGAGTCTGTATGGCCCTCCCGGATTTTCAGGAGAGGAGGCGAGGAAACACCTGGAGCAGCCCGTGGGTCCTGCCAAAGACAACGACGGGAGAGTGATGAGGATAAACAGCTGTCTGTCTCTGGTAATGCAATTAGGAGCTAAAATATTAAACACTTTACGACAGGACATACATCTCCCGCGTAACGAGCTGCCTCTTGCAAAGCAGGCATTGTCCGAGCGGGGAGGCAGGCAGGCCCCTGCATCGGCCCAGCGGCCGCTGCCGAGGGCCACGGGCTCACATTCCACCCTCGCTGGGGGGCTCCCATCACTCGGTGGCTGTGGTGGGCATCTCGGACAGCACAGTCACCGTTTACTGAGTTACCGCTGTGAGCGGGGCGCACTGTCAGGAATTTGCACACACGCCGAGCCTCTTTCTCTCCGAGGAAGAAATGTAGGGTAGAGGGTTTATGGGGGAACTGAAGCACAAAGATGTTAAATAACTTGCCTGTGTTCAACCATCTTGCAAGAGGCAAAGCCACTTGGCAGCGACTGTCCTTTGCAGGAAGGCAAAGCTTCCTCGTGGCCGTGTGAAGAGAGCGATGGAGGGGGTTGGTGGGTGGGGAGCTTGTCCTGGGATGTTCCACAGAGCTGGTGCCCCAGTGCGCCCCTGGAGTCCTAGGTGCTGGGACATGTGGATGTTTAGCTGACTCGGATATGAAGGCACCCAGATTTCTGGGCCATCTGCGTCTCAGGGAAAGGTCTGGACGGCCACCTCTTTACCTTGGTGAATGACTGGCTGCTGTAATGGGTCCATGCGCTGACACAGATTTGTGGCGCTGACAGTGGAATCTCAGAAATCAGCAAAGAGTTAGGATAGTTCACAGCACTTCCAAAAACATACTTCTTAGGCAGCCAAGCACTTCCAGGTACGTGTCGACAGAGCCCTGTCTGTGTTTAAATCTGGGTTGGCCCTTACCTCATCGGGGGCCTAAGGACGACCACACAGCCCTTGCAGGAGGCGAGAGGAAGTTTGCCAAAGCCCTTTTCTCATTCATCTCATTGGCTTCTTACAAGAACCTTGCAGGAGAAATGCAACTTCAACCCATTTTATAGATATGGAAAGTGAGGTCTGAAAAATGAGGAGTTGTAAGGGGAAATAATGAGAGGCCTAGGTGGGTGGGGACGCTTGTCTGAGGAAGTGACATTTACACGGAGACAGAGGCAGAGTGAAGGGAAGAGCATTTCAGGGGAAGGGACCAGAGTGTGCAAAGGCCCTGAGGTGGGCAGGACCTGACAAGTTCCTCTTGCTGAGGTGGCCGCGTGGCTGCAGGGAGATGAGCAAGGCCCATCCGTACCCTTGCAAGAACACCGACCATGACCCGCACCTTCCCGCCTGGAGCTGGGCTCGAACTCAAGGTTTCTGACTTCAGTCTCTAGGCCTCTGGCTTCGGGCAGCATGCCCACCCTGAAACAAGGAGCCCCCATCTCTGTCTGGAGATTTCCATCTGTCAGGGTCCCCCCAGTGTGCAAAGAGCCCCCCAAAGCAGCCCCGTGCTCCCGTCCCAGTGTGGTCCCTTCGGCCCTCTGGACCACCCCCTTCCTGGAGCGGGAGGCGGCATTCCTAGGAGCTGGGGAGGGGGCCGGGGGAGGGCCGTGTGCGCTTTCATGAGCGTTACATCTGGAGAGGGAGACGGGAATGTTTGTGTCTGAAATTTAGCTAATATCCCAGGAATTTCTCCTGGCGTTTTGGAGGGTTCCTAGGGGGACTGCAAAGCCAGGATGTCTGGGTTCTGGGGGCAGACTGGCCACGCTCAAAGCCTCTTTGTCTCCTGGCTCTGCCTGTGGGTGGACCCGGCGGTGTGTCTGTGTGTCTTTGTGTGCGTGTGTCTGGCTGTCGGAGTGTCTCTGTGTGTGTGTCTCCTCCTGTCGGGTATGTCTGGCTGTCTGTGTGCATGCTGGTGTGTGTCCCTGTGGACATACGTGTCTCTTGAGTCTGGGGGTGTGAGCCTGTTTGTATGTGCTGTGCACACGTGTGTCTGTGTGTGTCTGTGTGTACCTCAGTGTCTTGCCCTGTCTGTGTGTCTTCCTGTCTGCATCATGCTGTGACCCTGGAGTCTCTGACTCTTGGCGTCTGTGGGGCTCAGTCCCTCCGGGCATGTATCCCTGGGTGTTCCGTGTGCCATGTGCACGTGCCGTCTTCCTCTGCCTTTGACAGAGAGGTGTCCGGACTTCTCCCTCCCCACCCCTGCCTGGGGCTGGTCTCACTCCCCTGCTAGGAGGGACTCCAGGAACCCAAGTGAGCCTGGGTCAGAGTTGACTGTAGGGGGAGGAGAAACAGTGAGGGGAGGGCGGGGTGGGGGCTGGCTGGGGGCGAGGTGGGCAGGAGAGGGCTGGGGCATCGGCCCTGGGTGTCTATGTGTGAGCGTGTGCCTGGGTGCATGCCTCAGTCTACACACGTGTGCATGGGGGGGGCGGGGCATGCATCTGTCTGACCAGGGAAGGGTCCTGGCAGGCCCAGCCTTGCCCTCAGCCTCACCACAGAGGAGCAACACCCTCAAGCCACACGTCGCTTCTCTCTGGCTCCTGTGCTGTCCCCTCCTCCCCTCTGTGCTTTGGTCTGGAGCATTTTGCACTGAGTCTCCCCCAGCCCCTCACCCATGCCTCCCTGGACGTCTAGCCCAGGGACGGTTCCGTGCCTCTGTGACCACCACAGACGTGGAGGTGGCTGGAGGTGTCAGCCTCCCTGACCCCCCTCTCCCTGTAGCCCAAAGGCTCAGTGCATAACTCAGCTCTGGAAACATCTCTGAAGACACCTGAAGTCAAAGACAGGTGGAGGTGGGACGAGGAGGGCTGGGGAAACTGGCCACACTAGAGACATCTCAAGCACGCGGATGGTCTCTTCCTTTTAAATGTGTTATTCTTTATGCAATGTATTAGTTTTCCAAGGCTGTTGTAACAAACTCAGTAGCGTAAACAACAGAAATTTATGCTGTCATAGTTCTAGAGGCCGCAAGTTCAAGATCAAGACGTTCGAATCAAGTGCAGGGCTGCACTCCCTCCAGAGGCTCCGGAGAGGATTCGTGCTGGCCCCGTCCAGCTTCTGACGGTGGCCGGAACCCTTGGCGTCCCTTGGCTTGTAGACGCATCACTCCAGGCTCTGTCTCCGTCTCCGCGTGGACGTCTCCCGTGTCTCTGTGTCTCAGAGCTTCTCTCCTTATAAGGACGCCAGCCATTGGAGTTGGGGCCCACCCCACATGCAGAATGATCTCATCTCACGATCCTTAACTTAATCGCATCTGCAAAGGCCCTGTCTCCAAATAAGGGAGTAATTCACATCCACGGGTACTGGGGGTTAGGACTCAGGCATATCTTTTGTGGGAACACAGTACACCCCACTACATGCAGTTATAGTGCTAGACACATGATGGAAACTCAAAAACGGCTTTTTGGCCTAAGCAGTTGACGATGACAGGCAACAGAGACACAAGGCCTGTCTGGGTTAAAGGTCGCCTCGCACACCTGGCGCTCAGCCGTCCCCTGTAGGCCAACACACCTGCAGGTGCATGCAGCGCGAGTGCTTCCAGGCCTTCTGAAGCGAGGCCGTCCCCAGAAGACAAAGGATGCGGAGGCGCAGTCCTGGCCAGGGCTCCCACGTCCTGCTTGCAAATCCTCGTGCTAATCCACCCTGACAAAGCACCCTTGAGCGAGACCCTCCAGCTCTCTGGGCCTCACCTGTGTGGTGGAATCTCTTAATTCTGGCTCTGCCTGTCTCCAGGTTACTGCGAGGCCTACATGAAGCTACAGGCCTGAGAAATTCTGCGCCCGCAAAGGCCAGGCCTGTTTTCATGGCAAAGGAAACAGCAACGTCCAGGACGTAGCAAGAACAGCAGCCGGGCGGTGGGCTTTATATAAAATTTTTAGCCTGGCCAGGCGCGGTGGCTCATGCCTGTAATCTCAGCACTCTTGGAGGCCGAGACAGGAAGATTGTTTGAGCTCAGGAGTTCGAGACCAGCCTGAGCAAGAACAAGACCCCGTCTCTACTAAAAATAGAAAGAAATTAGCTGGACAACTAAAAATATATATATAGAAAAAATTAGCCGGGCATGGTGGCACATGCCTGTAGTCCCAGCTACTCGGGAGGCTGAGGCAGGAGGATCGCTTGAGCCCAGGAGTTTGAGGTTGCTGTGAGCTAGGCTGACGCCACGGCACTCTAGCCCAGGCAAGAGAGACTCTGTCTCAAAAAAAAAAAAAAATTTTAACCTCCAGAAAATCTGAAAGGCAAGTGAATAGACAGGCAAGCAGCATTGCTGTGCACCTACTATGTGCCAGGCATTGTGCTGGACACGTGGCCTGCTGTGTGTCATTAAACCAGGCCCTGGGGCCTGCGTGGCCTAGGGGTTAAGATACCCATGTTTTTAAAGCGAAGCACAGAAATTGGCAATGCCCCAGCCTTCACGTGGCTAGAAGGCTTTTGAGTGTCTACAAAGAAGTCACCAAAAAGTGGGTTGGGGTGAAGGCCAGGACAGGGGAGGGGCAGGTTTAGAAGCCGTTTGTGCATGAGGAGACCTGGATAGACGTCTTGGAGTCAAAATAAATAAATAAGCAGCTGATTTCCCTGGAGGAGACTCAGGCCACCTTTTATTATTTCATTGGCTTAGGAGCCAAAACAGCTGCATTTTATCATTCCTCAGAAATCCATAAAAGGGATGGAAAATGCTGGTGCTTGTGGGGAAGTGGATGAGCATTTAAATTTAATCGTGGCCCCCGCTGCCCGTGATGGGGCCTGGAGATAACACGTACTGGGCCTTGGGCTTGTCCCAGCAGAGCCGTGGAGAGAAACACTCTGTGTCTGGGTGGGGAGTCCGGCCCCCAGGCCCTCCCTGACCACCCTGTCTCTGGCCTCCTGCAGCCTCCATCCCCCTTCTCCCCATTCCAGGGCTGTGGTCCTGAGAGCTGCCGTGTGTCTGCATGCCTGGCCTCCCGCCCCACCTGGGAGCTCCATGTGGGCCGGCTGGGTCCCCCCGACCCCACGCCTGGCCATCCCAGGTCTGCCCAGTCACTGATGTGGGGAGCTTCCCTTCCATCCCTGACAGCGACCTTGCCTGGCATTCCCTGCTCATCCTTCCTGCCTGGAGCAACCAGCCTGAGCGTCAGGGTTGGGCTGCGGCCTCACATGCTGACGTCGTGAGTCACAGCATTCCCAGGTTGTGCGTGAGCGAGAAACTCAAGAACTCACGAGCTCACTGGTTCTGCAAAGTCCATGAACATGATTCAGGGGCCTGAGGTTGAGTACTTCCAGCGACCTCGCAGAGGATGCTGATGTGGATACTTTGGGGACCACATCTTGAGTCACAAGGCTTCCTGAGTCCATGTATCTCAGCCACAGATGAAACTGAAGTGCAGAAAGGGGAAGGGAGTTATCTGAGGTTATGTCATCAGAGGGCGTGGCAGAGTGGGGCTCCCACCCACAGCTCTGTGCTCTGTTCCAGGACTTTCAAACCCACATGCTCCAGCGATTGTAAAAGCAGAAAAACAAGGATGCCACGAGGCAACCCTAACTCAGCTCCTGCCCACGGTCACCCAGGACTGTGCAGGCCCAGGGATGACAGCACATCTGATGTCCCTCAAGAAAAGCTGGAAATGCAGAATTTTACGTACCTCCCAATTTTAAATTTTTCTGCTGAAACCAAACCTATTGGCAGATTGGGTGGCTCTGGAATGCCCAGCTGAGCCCTGCTTTCTGCCCTGTCCCAGGGGTGCCTGCAAGGCCATCTGCCCCTCCCTCAGCCTCCCGTCCCAGTCCTCCTGAAGCAGCCTCACTCCCTGCATCCTGCATGTGGCAGGGACCTGGGCGTCCTGCTCCTGAATGCTGGGACCAGACCAGGTCACCCCAATCCCAGCCCGGCTCAGGAAAGGGGCCCAAGACCTGAGGGGTTTAAGGATCTGGCAAACTTGGGTGCCCAAGCCAGCTCTGCATACTCTTAACTGCAACCTTTCCCTGCCTCAGTTTCTTTACATGAAAAGTAGAAAGGATCATGACACAGACCTTGCACGGAATGAGGTCAGAGGCAAGGCCCTGATGCAAGGCCGTTGCTCAGCCAAGTGGCTCCCCTCCTGGCCCTGCTCTTTCTGACTGATTCTCTGCACACCCTGCCTGCGGCCAGGGGCCCATAAGTGCTGCAGACACTGCCCATGGTCCATGCGGTATTATGATGGCTTTACCCTGCCTGGGTCTCTTCCCTCACTCCCTTCCTGATTTCCTGTTTTGTTTTCACCCAACCTCCCATTCATGTTGGAAACACCTAGCTCCAGAGTAACAGTTTCTCAGCAGACAATGTAGGGACAGAGGACAGATTTCATTCAAGCCGAAGCTCTGCTAGAATGGAAGCTGCTGTCTGGAGCATCCTGGACTGAGAAGGGCTGAGGTATGTCCACACTCAGCACGAAAAACTGCTGTGATCAGTTAGTGATGTCTGCCGTGGGTGCAGCAGTGAGGAGGGATGGCACGTGTGCAGTGTGCATGCTGCTCACTCCGCCCCCCCGTGGGAGCACCTGTCATCCAGGCAGCTCTTCACAATCCACTTTCTCACTCAGACTTCTCAGAGCCCCACTGTGAGGTCAGAGGTAGTATCAACCATATGAAAGGTGAGATCATCAGAGACACTGGGAGGTGACATGACTTGCTCAAAGTCCCCAGCAAGCACCAAAGGTAGGACCAGAGCCAAGTTTCCCTAAGTGGCCTCTCCCTACGTTGCCTGCTGGCCTCCTTTCACCCTATCCTGAGAAGAGTCAAGGTCTGGGGGCACAGGTATCCCCTGGCATGCAGAGACATTTCCCAGGGCAGCAATTGGGCCCCGACTCTGAGATCTCAGAGAAAACACAGACGTTGTTAGCAGCCCATGTGACCCTAGGAAGTCCCTCCCCGTTTGCAGACCCCAGTCTCCCATTTAGAAAGCGGTGCTTCCCATCGGCATGAAGTGCTGGGCTTCCCAGGAGACCTGACTCCGGCTGGTTCGCACAGAAGGACCTCTGACTCCTCTCTATCCTCCCCCGTGGACTGTGGCTCATTTACAGGCCTGTAAACAGCCCCATGCAGAGCGTCCTCCTAGCCCGCAGAAGGGGAAGACAACAGGGACCTCACACGGGCCTACCCCCTGCTCCATGGGATCCTGCCAATCCCACCACCAGCAGGAAAACATTCCTGCCCCTGAGGCCACAGAGGGTGGCCAGGCTGGGCCCAGGCTGCTCTGTCCCAGGACCTGGGATCAGAGCTCTCTCCTGCCTGCCCAATGACTCAAACCACAGCTTCTGCCCCGTCAGCCTCAGCTGGTGGCACCTGCCCCACGCCGCGTCACCTGGCGGGAGAGAGCAGGATGAGATAACGTCTGGACTGGGATTCGGCTGCAGTGAAAGAAGAGCTCTCTGCACACATGGCTGAGCCCTCACTTATTTATTTATTTTGTTTGCAGCTCTCAGCCCAGCTCAGCAAGCCAGGGTCACGAAGGGGAGACGCTCATGCCTTCCTTGAAGCCTGACTTCCCACAGAGAGGCTCCATGTGTACCGTTCTGGGCTTTCCCAGCAAAGACTAACACTCCAGTTGGAAGCTCATGTGGCCAAAGAATGTCTCTGGACCAGGGAAGGGCAATATGCCACCCAAGAACATGAGCTCTCTGGGAGGTCCTAGGACAAGACTGAGACAGCAAAGCGAAAAAAATATGTACCATTAATTTACCATCTACTGTGTCCTCAGTGCTCTGTCAGAGATTTCATCTCAGCTCATTTATCCTTAAAACAATCAAACTAGCCAGCAGTTCTCAATCCTGTCTGCACAGAGAACTTGTAAGCATCATCAGTGTCTCTGGCTGAATTGTTTTGTGTGGGCCCTGGGCATAATATTTTTTAAAGCACCCCAGGAGTCACTAATGCAGCCAGGGTGAGAACCGTGGCCTTATGCTCTGCTTCTCAAACTTCAGTGTGCACAGGAACGAATCTCTTGGTCTTGCTGAAATACAAATTCCAATTGTGCAGGGCCAGGGCAGGGCTGCCTTTCTGCACTTCTAAGCAGCTCCCAGGAGATGCTGAAGCTGTTAGTCCTTGGACCACGCTGTGAGGAGCAGGGGTGTAGCCCGTAAACTCCGAGACTGCTTGCTTCATTGCTGGACCCCAACGATCTCCAACGGCACTAGGACAAAGTAGCCACAGAATAATATTTGTCAAAGGCATAAAGAAATGAACAAGTCTTGGAGGCAGGTGTTACGTGGCTGTCATTTGAGCTGAGGGACTGTGTGGAAGTTACTTAATTCTCACTTGCTCCGATTTTCATCTGAAAGATGGGAGCAATAGTATTTTTAATTCTAAATGGTTATTTGGAGGATTAAATGAGACAATGTGCAAACTGGTTATTAGGTGATATTAAAATTATTGTTTACAGTTTTAGGTATGATAGTAGTTTTTTTTTTATTTCTTTTTTATATTTAATTTTTTTAAAACTGCAGCAATACACAGTGAAGCATTTACAGGTGACATGATACAATGTCTGGGGTTTGCTTTAGGTATTCCAGCAGAGACGGAGGGAGGGAAGAAGAAAAAACACAGAAAAGGAAGAGGAGGAGGAAGAGGAGGAAAGAAGAAAGGCAGAAGGGGTGGATATGAAAGAAAGAGTGACAAACGGGGATCATTACTGAAGCTGGTGGTGAGTGCAAGGGTGTCCACTATTCTGTTTTTGCATACGTTCCATTTCCACAGTACAAGGTTAACCATAATAAATTGAAAACGTCCTGAACCTGGTAATACACCTGGCTTGGCTCCCAATTCACAGCAGGTGCTCAGGAGACAATAGCTCCCGTCCTTCTGAGCGGGCCCCGGCCACGAGGTGGGGCAGGTTCTTCCCACTGTGTCCTCCGACCCAAGTGACATGCCCGGCGTCCCGGCGTCAGACACGGCACGGATGAGATTTGAGATGAGGCCTTCCCAGTCTCAGTCCACAGCACCGCATGGCTAGAAGAGCAGTGTCAGTTTGCCCTCCCGCGCAGTGACAGCGGTGGAGTGGTGAGAAGAACCGGTCACCGTGGAGTACCGACTGTGCCAGGCCTGTGCACGCGTGGCATTTAATTCCCGCCAAACCCTATGAGGTAGGCACCATGATTCCCACTTCCCAGATGAGCAAATAGAGACTCAAAGCAGAAGTGCCCTGGCCAAGGACACACTGTCTGTCCCTGGGCTTCCCCAGTAAGCACGGGCAGCCCCTGCGTCTGTGGCCGACTTTGGTTCCCAGGTCTCACTCCTGGCCTCAGCCCGAGGGCGCATCCTGCCTGCCCTGCTCCCCGCTGCACCCCCAAGGCGGACCTTCAGCCAACAGCCCCCGCCTGCCCGCTGGCCGGACCCTGGCGTGGCACACCGAGGGGACAAGTCCTCCCACTCTTCCCCTCCCCTTCCGAACCCAGCAGGGCGGGATTTCCATCCTAGGACCGGGCTGTTGTAAGCACAAAGCCGCCTACTCCCCGGGCTGCACACCGAGTCCTGTTGCAAACTCCAGCATGAATGGCAGCCATTCTTTGCCCAAACTCCAGCTCGCCACGGCTGCGCAGCCTGGGAAGGAAGCCCTCAGCCTTCCCCAGGCCTGTAAATACCAAAGCCACACACGCAGCAGGGCCGCAGCAGCCAATGAATCTTGGCCCCAGGGTCCTCTTAAAGAGGCAGGGGCCAGGACCGACACAAAGCCAGGCCCTGCCCCGGTGACGCCCAGCCCTCCATCCACCCCCTCAGCCCAGCCCCGGCATGAAGACAGAGAAGGCAAACATGCGGCAGGCACTCTCCCAGGCTGCTCTCTCTGGCTTTGCAAAATCTAACTTCCGTTCCCCTCTGCTGCTCACCCTGGAAATAGGCTAACAAGGAGACCTGCCGGTGGGAATGAGCACGGGATTAATTGTCTGGAAGTTGGAGCCACTGGGCTCGGGGCAGGGGTTGGGTGGGGAAGCAGAGACCTCTCGGGCTCCCCACCCAGCAGGCCTCGGGGAAGCGGAGGTGCACAGTCAGGATCTGATGAGACGAGGAGCCAGGCCAGCACCTCCCATCCTCAGCAGGCACAGCGGCCGCTGGGGAGGACGCTGAGACCGGCAGTGCCGAAGGCGAGAGCCGGCTGTGGCCTTAGGGATGACATCCTTCCACTCCACACCAGGGAAGAGCGAGGCAGGCGGAGTCTAAATGTGTGGGTGGCTCACCCAGGGAGCGCAGGGCGGAGCCAGAGCGAGACCCTCATTTTCCATAAGAGGTGTTTTGGTTCGTTCCTTCGTTGGATGCAGCTGTATCTTGCTAAGAGGAGGAGTCGTGTTCAGTCTCATCCTCCTCGAGTGGCGTGCTCGTCTCACCTGCAGTTGGTTTCCTGTGCGTTTACAAGCCCACCAGACAACTACCACCTTTGGTCTTCCTTGTCTTTCCTGGGCAGCCTGTTCTTGCCGGCACCCCTGCCCCGCGCACCCCAAGCCATCTGTGCTCCTGTCTCGGCTCACACCGTCACTGCGGAAGCAGCGGGTGCTCGGGGAGGTGTGGCTCATGCCCTAAGGAACCACAAACTTGGGTGGAAGTTGGGAACTCTCAGTCCTGCTGGCTCTGCACCCTCTGGCCACCTGAGACAGGTGTAGGACATTCACTGTTACTATGCAGAGGACAGAGGGTGAGCTCTAGAGAGCACGGCAGGCGTCCCTTCTCAAGGAGGACAGATGTGGGCCGGGAGAGGACAGGACCCGTTGGATTTCCAGGGTCAGAGCTGGAGGGCAGGGCCCGCTGGGCAGGACAAATAGCTCATGCCAAGGCCGAGGGGCAGGAAGGCCCAGAGTACGTGCTGAGGAAGTGGGTTAAAAGATTATGCCAGGAGGGGAAGGACTGGGACGTGAGTCGCCGGATCCCAGACCACTGTTCCAGCCTTTGCGTCTATCAAGGAACAGCAGCCTCTGTAGCGACCCCTGCACTGCCCCCCTGAAGCTCAAACTCTGATTTTACAGGTGAGCAAGCTGAGGCCACAGTGAAAAGGAAACTGCCCAAGGTCGTCTGGGTAATTGGGGTCAAATTAGTTCCAAAAATACCCCCCCGAGCCTTGCCTTGGTTGTGTGATTTTATTGTCCCTGTGGAAGCAACTGGTAAATGTGGAAACAGGATTTGTTTGCTAGTGTTTCGAGTAAATGATTAACTTCTGACCTGCTGACCTTGGTTACCTGGTTGCCAGAGTGTTAGGACACCTGCTGGTCACCCTGGACAGGGAGGACTCGAGAAAAGGCCAGAGCCCTCTGCCCCCGCCCGGATGAGCTGCCGTGGCTCTACATCCTGGGACTACGGACTGTCCAAACTGGGAGGACACTGAGGCCCAGAGAGGGGAAGGAACCAGCCTGAGGTCACACAGCTGCTGGGAAACGTGCACAGATACCCCCAGACAACGAGGCATATGGCATATTCTTGAGGAGAGAAGATGCCCCATCCACCAAGCAGCATTGGCTCTGCCCAGCCTGCACCGGGCCTGGTGTGGCAGGGAGGGGTTGTTGGACATGGGATACTGTGATGCATTGAGCATAATCCTCCCAGACGCCAGGGCTGGATCCTCATAACTGATCCTCTGCATTCCTCACTGCAGCCCTGGGAGGCAGGCATTGTCATGCCCATTTTACAGATGAGGACACTGAGGTTTAAAATTATGTGGAAAGATTACAGGTTTTAAAAATGTCACAGCCAGGGTTCCAATGAAGTGCATCTGACAGAAGCTTATATTTCCTCTCTTTCTCCCTCCTCAAGTCATCCCTGCCCCTGTCAGCTTGCGTTCGAGCATGGGAGCCCCAAACGCTAAGGACGGGGGCAGCCCTCTCCTGTGTCCCCTGCTGTGCCCACTGAGAAATGAAGGAATGAGGGTCCAGAAGCCCGTGGCCTGGGCAGTCAGGTGGGCCTTGGGGAGGGGGGCCTTTATTTGGGTCTCAAGGATGGGTAGGATTTGGTGAGGCCACTTGAGGATGGTACATGGTAACATATTTTGAAAAGTTGTCCAGTTGGGATGTGTTGAGCCACACTGCCCACCTGCTGTGCCCAGAGGCTCAAGGAGAAAGTCAAGGGGTTGCTTGGCTATGGGCTGTCTTCCAGCTCTGGAGAAGCCAGGACCCCCACTCTGCCTCCCTCACTTCTTCCCTCTGACATACCTGCTCCCCGACCCCAGGTTCTGAAATTCTGCTGTAACACTTAGTGGCCAGCTGGGAAGTGTGTCCCAGGGGGCAGAGAATGGATCTGGGAGGTTTGCCACAAGGATCAAGACCTGGCTCTGACTCCAGAGTCTGGGTCTAAGGGTGGTGTCCTTGTTCACCAAATAGACATCAGTCCCCACCTCACAGGGCTCCCAAACATGTCAAGATGGGCTGCCCCACCTTCGTGTCTGTGGGCACAGGAAATCTGAGAGTGCACTCCTTGGCATCTGCTCCTGCCCACCTCAGTAAATTGTCCCCATCTCTGGGCAGCATCTGCAGCCTATTCACTGTGTCTCGGCACTCAGCACAGGGCTGGCACCTCGTGGGAGCTCAGGCTGGGTCTGGAGAAGGGGACTGAGGACCGCTGAGCTGCACAGCATCCTGACACTCTCATACTGGAAGTGTCAGCAGAGTCCTGGGCAAGGCTGCGTCACCAAAGCTCAGTCCTCCAAGGAGGGCCCCCAGGACAGAAATAACCCAAGGAGCCCCCACCCTAAGCATCCCTTGGGTGCTGCTGCTTGGGCCTGCACTGCCACATGGGGTTGCTGAGGGACCTGTAAGAGCCCTTATAGGTCACCAGGAAGTGTGTGACACTGTGGGCAAAGCCCTAGCTTCAGAGTCAGATGGCCGTGGGGCCCAGAGCTGGCCCTGCTAGCTGTGTAAGCAGCGAGACACTTTGCATTCCCGTTCCATGATGAGGGTAACTGTCTTCAGAGCTGTTGTAGGAATGAGGACCAACCACAACGATGACAACAGTAACAGCTCTCCCTTACTGAGGTCTGCCCATGTGCCAGGCACTGTGCAAACCCTGTCCACGCGGATGCCTTCTGATCTCCCAGCAGCCCTGTGAGCAACGCCCTTTATAGATGAGGAAACTGAGGCACCATGGGGGTAAGTCGCTTATCATGCCCGCACGACTGGTGGCTGGTGGAGCAGGGATGCAACCCACGCATCGGGCTGCAGCCTGCGCTCCTGTCCAGCATGTGAGCAGCTAACTGCCTGCCTTGCAGTTGTGACCAATAAATGTAACATTAGCTCATCATTACTATCCTCCCTGATGGTGGAGCACAGGCCCCCTGGGGCCCAGGCAGGGAGCACCGTGCTGCTGTGGCCCTGGGGACCAGGTCGGCTGTGGGCTCCTTCCTGTGGCCTCTGCAATCGCCCTCAGGGAGCCCACTGTCCCCGCCCACGGCCTCTGCACAGACGCAGCCCCGGGGTCACAGGTCTCCGAGCACCCGTCAGCTCTCAAGGGCAGAGGCACAGGTGGGAACGGCAAGGAGGGAAGCATCCAAGGACCAGCTTGCTCCTGAGGTCCCACCCCTCCCCTGCCCAGGCCGCCCATGGGGGGACGCTGCCACCATTGAACTCTGCCTTCTAAAGGTCTGCGTTTTAAGATATTTATGGATAGGAAGCCATCTGTGAGGTGGGGGGGGGGGCAGGGGAGTGGGCAGTGAGCAAAGCTCTTCCAGGACCCACAGAGAAAGGAAGCTTCGAGAGCAAGTTGAAAGAGAACAGGCTGCAAGGTGACCTTTTGGGTTCTCTTGTCAACAGGTGTCCCCAGGACATTCTCTCCTCATCCTGTCCCCTCCATCTCTCCTCTTACGATGAGATGGAAGCCTCTGGAAAGGAGAGAAAATGCCCTTTGACACGTGGGCTCCCCCACAGCCGGGGAGTTTGCAGCTGTGACAACAGACTCCATCCAGGGCCCTCCCAGCCCCAGGTTTCTCCGGACTTCAGGGGCGGATAACTCGCCACCGTGACCACCCGCTGGACGGAAGGGGATGCAGGCCGCGGTCTCCCAGCCTCCACCACCCTTCACGGCCCCTTGGCCAGCGCTAGCCTTTTACCACCTGTGCTGTTCCCGGCTGATTAATCTTCATTTTGTCAACTTATTTTTAAGCTCACGTAAGTGCATTTTCAAAGAATGTTTCATGTCACTATCATAAAAGGGAAACCCATATTTTTCTAAGACATTGAAATAACTCTGTCTATTAACATGTTTGAAACGGTTTCCTGCGTAGCCCAACTCCGCTTGCTCTCCACGGGGAACAAACACAGCTCTGGCTCAGCCAGACCACGCCTCTCGGGGGGTGGCTGTGTCACCTTCACAGTGGATGCGGTGCCCCCACCTTTTGAGGCCCCTCTGTTCCCTCGCAGGCCAGCCAGTCCCAGGCCAAGCCTCCAGCGGTCCTCTGTCCCACCGCTCCCCCTCGGGAAGGCCAGGTACCAACACAGGGGCACGACGTGGGGTACCAAGTGGGGAGTCCTGTGGACAGATGGGGGGAGGAGGTGCCTGGTCACTTGCTGCCACAGCTAAGCACGCAGCCTAACTCTGTCACTGGGACAGGGTCAGGAGTTTGCCTCCTACAAACTCTTTTGAAAGAACCAAGTTTCACTGCTTACTAACTCTGTGTGTTCTCCCTGAAGCAACCAAAGCGCCAACTCCAGAATTCTCTCCACCAACTAGTTTCCTCCGAGGCGATCCCTGTCATGTTAAATTATTTATGTCACTTTGGGGAACAAAACCCCCTAAGTGGCTATTTCCCTCTCTACCACTCTTTCTGACGCCCCTCTGGTCAAGGGGCAGCCCCTGTGCCCATATATCCTGCTGCCGTCTGCTTCCCAAACCCACTGTGCTCAGCCAGGGCACAGCATCCGGTTGCTACGGTCTGACCGCGTCTCCCAAATTCAGATGTTGAGACTTGATCGCCAACGTGCTAGTATTAAGAGGCGGGGGCCTTTAGGAGGTGATTAAGTCGTGAGGATGGGATTAGTGCCTTTGTAAAAGAGGCACAAGGGGGCCATTCTCTCGTACAGGTGAGGATGCAGCAAGAGGCGTCCTCCTGGGAGCAGAGAGCAGCCCTCACCAGACACTGCGTCTACCTTGATCTTGGACTTCCCAGCTTCAGAGCTATGAGGAAACAGTTCTATTGTTTATAAAGTACTGAGTCTCAGGTATTTTGTTGTAACAACACAATCAGCCTGAGAGGCTGGAGAAATGCTGGAATGAATGAGGGCGCCCTGGGGTGCACCTCGCCCTGCGCTCTTCCCTCTCCCTAAGGGCAAGCACGACTGGCCCAATGACCCGCGATGACGACCTAACCTTGACTGAGCACCTGCTACAGTCTAGGCACTGGGCTGGGCCTCTTCTCACATTGTCCCACAGTTTCCCACAGTAACCTGGTCAGCTGGGCTTTCGGAATGTTCCAGAGTCCCTCAGTTCCCACCACCTCCACGGTCCCCTCCTAGCCTGAGCCAATGCCATCTCTCACCTGGGGCGTGGCAACAGGTGAGCCTAAGGGATCCTAAGGAATCTCCTGCCCTCACCCCTTTCTCCCGCCTCCTCCTGTCTTTTCTCAACACAGGGGGCAAGAAGTGTCCCTGTTAAAATGTCCATGAGGTCACATCACTCCTTAAAGTAACAGGCTCTCTTGGCGCCCTGTCTTACTCAGAGCAAAACCAAAGTCCTAGCAAAGCCCTCCCGGCCTGCCCCAGCCTGCCCTGCCCCCACCGTCCCACACCCATAAGGTCTCGTCTCCCGCCCCTCTCTGCCCCACTCACTCCGCCCACCGGCTTCCTTGCTGCTGTGGCACACCTGGCATACTTCTGCCGGAGGATTTTGCACTTGCTGTTCCCTCTGCCTGGAGCCCCACCTCCCAAGGCAGACATGTGGCACACCCCATCACCTCCCCCTGGTCTGCCCAGTGGCACCTTCTCGGTGGATCCTTTTTCATAGTAGTTAGCATCATCTGATATTAACTTGAATGCTAACTAGTTTATTGTCCATCTTTCCCTACCACCTCCCCAACCCCCCACACATACACACCTGCCCTTCCCTATGAGAATATCAGCTTCCCTAGTGCAGGGACTTTTGCCAGATTCATTCTCTGGGGTAAATGCACACATAGTGACTGACTGGATCCAGGAATCGGGGCCTATAGAGGCTCAGAGAAGTGAAGAATTCTTCCCAGGTCACACAGCTGGTAGGAGACACTCTGGTCTCTTTGTCTTCCATAACGAGTTCCCTCTAACACCCATGCATGTGGCTCTGCCAACCCCAGTGCTGGGTGTTTCCATCCCTGTCAAAGCAGAAGCAGGAGAGGCAGCTGCAACCAGATTCCCCCAGGACTTGTTGGTCTCCGGCATCGTGTGTTTCCAGGACTAGAGGCCCCTTAGTGGCAGCAACTGACAAGGGCCAATAATTCAGTACCAGTTGCTGGGAAAGTAAGACTTTTTTTTTTTTTTTTTTTGCTCGTTTTGCAAGAGAAGAAAAAATGCCATTTGGCCTCAGAAAGACGTTCTTGCTGCCAAACACATGATTTTTGCACATGGTGAGGACGTGTGATTGTTACATATGTATTTTTTTCCCTTTTTTCCCTTTTAGTAAAAACAGTTTCATCTAGCAAGAGGGTGAAAGAAAAGAAGTATAAAAAGATTCCCATGGAAAGCCATTACTTTGCTATTACAGAAACCAAAAGCCAAGAGTTTAAAATCTCCATAGATGAAAGGGAACTAAAAAAAAAAAAGGAGTGAGACAAAAAAAAAAATCACCAGAGTTTATGAAACAAGAGCTAGATTTGGGGGCTGACTCCCATGTGTCCATTCGAAAGCATCCCAGGTCCTCAAGAGTATTTAGATATTCCTTAACTCTGAGGTGGCAAAGGAAGGGCAGGAATGATGCCGCTATCCATACCTGTGCCCAGGGCAGACATTAGCAATCAATCACAGCAGTCTTTTTCATAAAGTAGCGATGCAGCCTCGCAGCTCCAAGAAGCCCCTACCCATGGATGCAAGTTGGAAAGTAAGGTGAAAGACGGTTGCTATTCTGCCTCAATCAGCCCCTTCATTTTACACATGAAGTAATTGACATACAAAAAGAAGCAGCAAACTGGCAAAGGTTATGCAGAATGTTCGCATAAATAAGTTCTTTCCAGTTCTGTTGCCAGCTCCCAGGCCAGGATTCATTCCACTAAATTCTGTCCTCTGAGTATCTCCCAAGTCCCTTCACGAAAGTGAGAGGTTCTGGAGTTCCTGATCACATACCAGGAATTCGGAGAAGTATATCTGGGAGCTTCAGTTCTCTGCCCCCAGGGACTTTCCATCGATGTTCACGCTAAGGGCTCTCTGCAGAAGCACAGCAGGGCAAATGGCCTCTCTGGAGGACACAGAACTCCACCCCAGCAACACGGCCTTTTGTGTGTTTATGGAAACCACTCCTAAAAGGGAACAGCTAATAACTGTGAAGGGTCAGCATTCCCACAGGAAATTATCACCACTCTAGAGATGGTTCTTGTGTATTTTTCCTCAGTTTAAGAACAAAATTTTCCATTGGATTAGCATTTCTAAAATGTTTTATGTGAAACACATCCTCAAGATGACCTAGAAGATTTTTCACAAAGATAACCAGAACTAAAATACAAATAAAATAAAATAGAAAAGAAATATGACCAAATATTTTGGAGGAACTCAGCATGTGATACCTCTTCTGTGGAATCGTGCTGCATCTTAGAATGTGAAAGGCCCTGAGAAGTCCTGCTGCAAGTCCTGTACGTTATAGTTTTCAGTTTGCATTTGCCCATAGAAACCTGTTTGCACATAGTGTTTATGAAGATTCTGCTGGAAATTCTTTCAAAAACACCAGTTCAGAGGCAGCATTCTAGAGGGAGGAGAACGCAGGAGTCAGATTTGGAAGAACTGAGTTTGAACCCTAGCTACACATCTTTGACATTTTATTCTAAGGACTTTGTATTTCAGTTTCTATGTGATAGGAAATTACCTAGATTTCGTTTGGGTTTGTTAAATACATTTATTTGTTAAAGATAATATAAGTTCACCATAGAGAATTTGGAGAATATAAAAAATGTATAGAAGAAAATTAAAATTGCTCATAATTTCATCATATAGAGATAATCACTGTTAAAATTTTGATATATTCTTTTAAGTCGATTTAGTCTATTAAAAGAATCTGCAAACACATACTTTTTATAAAAAAATGTTATTATAATCTGCATAGTTTTATATTGTACTGGTTTTTGCTTTTAACAGTAAGAAAGAAAAGTATGACTAACCAAAATATCCAATAAAGCTCCCTGAGAACATGAATTTAAGTGATGATTCATGGGATTCCATTATTTGAATATTATCTGAAAGCTTTGGGCCAGATATTTCAGAATTTAGAATTATTTGGATTTTGGAAAGGTAAAATTGGGTAAAAATGCTATATTGTGAAGCCTTTGCAGTAGGGTCTCCACAGTAGCCTAAAAGCAAATACGATATTTGGAAGAGAAAATATTTGACTATTCACACAAACTGAGACAAATGATGGCTATTAGAAAGCCTCCCTTCAGTTTAGCATCATATTTTTGCCACCAATGAACTTGCAGCAAACTTAACACAAATCTGTCAGTTGTAATTGCTTTGTGAATGCTGGACTTGCACATACCGTATTATAACACTGCGCTGTGGTTGCCAACCGAGCCAAACCTTCATTGGTGACTATTTGGATTGTTTCTGAATTTTCGTTGTTACGAGCAGGGCTGCAAAGGGTATTCTTACCCGTAAATTTTTTGCATATCCATAGTTGCCTCCTCAGGATGTAGTCCTAGAAATTGAACTCCTGGGTCACAAAGAATTCACATTGTCAAGGTTTTTGGTTCATCTGGCAAACTGCTCTCCAGCAAAGCTAAATAATTTACGCTGCCAGCATTATTGCATGAAAGAGGATGTCCCCCTCTCCATCTCAGCCTCCCACCCCCAGAAACAGCAACAACAGGTATTATCAGCAATTGAAAAATGGATTCCAATTTGAAGAGCAAAACTTTTCATCTGTCTTTGAGTATTACTAGCGATATTCAACCTTTTTTCATATGCTAACTGATTATATTTCTTTTCTTAATGGTCTTTATATATCCCACACAAATCTTTTTGTTGAGATGTTCATATTTTTCTTCTTGACTTCTAAGAGCCCTTTATAGATTAAGTATATTAAAACACTTTGAATATGCAATACATTTCAATATTTTTCTACTTGTGTCATTTGCCTTTTAATTTTATTTATGGTGTTTTAATAGTTCCCCAATTTAAAAAAAAAAGTGAAATGTAGAATACATTTGGAATATAGAACACTTAAAAACATATAAGAATGTCAAACAAAAGAGCTTGCCTATAATTCAGCCATCCTGAAATAACCACACTAATATTTTGGTGTAGAATTTTCTAACGTTTTCTGTTTCTTTCAAACAAGGGTGTGTCATTTTACATTTGGTTCCATAGTCTGCTTTGACTTTACTTATTCTTGTGAATAATTTTTCCATTTTAATAAATATTCTTTTGCAACTTGATTTTTATGATTGCATAGCAGTCCATTGTAGCCAACCATCATTTACTTAAACACTCCCTGGGGTTGGACACTTAGGTTGTTTCTAGTTGTCACCATTATTTGGAATGCTGTGATGAACACCTTTGAACCATCATCCATTCTTGCTTCTCTATTTTTTTATAATGAGTTTCTATAATTTCTACAACAAATGGCAAGTACATTTTTAAATTTTCATTGTTTTTCAAGTGACTGATACTTATTAAACATTTTTTAAAAAATATATAGAGTGATTTTTTAAGAAAATAAGAATGATCCATCATTTGTCCACCCAGAAATAGCTCCTATGGAAAGTGTCAGACTTTTGTCTATACCTTGTCATTTATGCCTGGATGTTTGTATAAACATAACAGGGATTACATTGTGTGCACTGTCTTCTAAATACAATGTACAACTGTAATTCTAAACCAAGATAGTTTCACTGGCCACATAATATCACATTGTTTGGATGTACTATAGTTTAATTAATTGTGCATTCCAGGGGATTTTGGGGTTTTGGTTTCCAAATATTTAAAGTTACCTACAACACTGTGATGAACATCATTGTGATGTCCTTAATTACTTCCTCAGGATAAATTCCTAGAAATGAAATCAGTGAGTCAGGGCAGTGTACATTTTTGAGGGTATTCATAGATGCTGATGGATTACTCCACGGAGTCTGACCTGCTTTGCATTCCTGCCTGTGACATGTGACACTGCTTCCCAGAACTCTGACCAGTATAGGGACCTAACTTTTACTAAACATGTGGGATCTCATTGCTGTTTTAATGTGTTCAAAAAAAAGCAACATCAAACATTTTTTCATGTTTACTGATCATTGTTTTTTTCCTCTGTCATTATTCCCATTGGCCTATTGGAGTGTTGATCTTTTTCTCATTGTTTTATAAGCTTTCTTTATAAATTAAGCTTATAAATGCATTTAATATGCCACATCTTTGAAAGTATTTTTTCCAGTTTTATGTTTGTTTTTGACTTTTTTGTTACACCTATAGCATAATAATTTTGTATAATCCAGCCTATCAAATTTTTCTCTGTAATATCTTCTCTCAACATTTTCCTTAAAAAGATCCTCTTCAGCCCCATATTTTGTAAAGACTGAACTAACATTTTCTTCTAGTGCCTTTGTGACTTTATTTTTATATACATATCTTTAACTTACCAGGAATTTATTTTAGCTTATGACTTAGCTAGGGATCAGAGTTAATTTTTTTCCAACATCATTTATTGAATAATCCAGCCTTTCCACAAGGACTTGAAATGTCACCATGATCACATACTAAATATTTATACATACTCCAGTCTGTCTCTGGGCTTGCAGTTCTGTCCATAGATCTCTCTGTCTATTCCAGGGCTGGGGGGAGAGGGATTTCTGGGGCAGAGCAGGCAGGACTCAATAACTGATTAGACATGGGGGTGGGGCTTTGAAGATGACTTCCAGGTTTGAGATTGGGAAGCTGGGTGGATGTGGCACCATCAATCATGGAGATGGAGGCAGGGAAGGGCTTGCTCTACCCCAAGTCTCCCTCGCTACAATCCATCTTTCACATTTCAGGAAGAATAAAAATTTCAATACATATTTATTTAATTTATTGGAAAAATAATGCATGCACATGTTTAAAAAAATTCAATCAGTACAAAAGGTTTACAATGAAAAGTAAATCTCCTCCACAGCACGTGCTCCTAATTCTCCTCCATCGACACAAATACTGTTAATAATTTTTTGTGTACCTACATAGATATCGTTTAGATATATCCAAGCTTGCATAGATGGATAGATAGATGCCTTTCATGCATGCACATTCGCACACATCTTTCAAACAAATAGGACCAGACTACAAACACCAGACAGCACCTTGATTATTTTAACCTCAACGGTTTATCTTAGAAATGGTTCTATGGGAGCACAGATAGATCCACTTCGTTGTTTTTTGTGTCTGTTTGAAGTTCCACTGAATGATGTACCATCATTTTTTACCTAACCTCTATAGGACATTTTGGGAGTTTGCTCCAATTAATTAATTGTTTTAAGACACAGAGCTGTCCACATTTCTCTTCTGCTTAAAATTCTTCCTGGCCTCTCTTGCCCAGCCAACCACAACAGAAAGGCCTGGGTCTGACTACTGGAGACTTCACAGGGTGGCCCCTCTCCTTCTGAACCTCACTCCAAACCCTTCCTCACCCTGGCCCTCTGCCTCACTGCCTCAAATTCCCCGGAAGTCCCTCCACACCCTGGTGCCTTCTCATACTCCACAGCCTCTTAGATGCCGTCCCCGTTCACTTAAAACTCTGCCCCACTTTGCCCAACTGAGAAACTCTTATATTTCCTTCAAAACTTTGCTCAGTGGTCACCTCCTCTATGAAGCCTTCCCTTAATCCCCCCCCAAACATATGTATGTGTGGGTGTGTGCACACACACATACATACACACATATAGTCGTGTGCCCCACAACAATGTTCCAATCAATGGCAGACCACATGCAAGATGGTGGTCCCCTAAGATTATAATTCCATGTTTTTACTGTACCTTTCCAATGCTTAGCTATGTTTAGATGCACAAATAATTCCCACTGTGTTGCAATTACCTACAGTATTCAGAGCAGTAACATGCTGTACAGGTTGTAGCCTGGGAGCGATAGGCCGTACCACATAGCCTAGGTGTGCAGTAGGCTATAGCATCTAGGTTTGTGTAATTACGTGCTATGATGTTCACACAACAACAAAGTCACCTAACGACCCATTTCTCAGAATGTATCGCCATTGTTAAGTGACATGCAACTGTACACACATACATAAGCATACATACATACACACACATACACTTACGCACATACACATACACACATGCACACATACATACACACACATACACATACACAGACCAAATGAGTTACTTCCCCCTCAGAGCTCCCAGGGCATGTTGTTCATACTCCTGATACCGCACACCCTGCTCCATTCTCACTACTATTTGTTCTTCCCTTAGTTACCTCTAAGTGGCCTTTCTTGCGCCCTCAGGTAGAAGGGATCCCCCCACAATCCCGCACCCACCGTGGGCCCCACAGGACGGCACCTCTGTCATTCTCATGGCGCTTCTCTCCTGGAGAGTAGACGATTATACGCGCCTTGAGGTCAGGCCTTACCTCCTTGGTCACCGTATTTCTCAGAGTCCAACACTGTGCCCGACACACACCAGGTGCCTGGCTGGACTGACGCTCGGCTGGGACAGTGCAGGGTAGTCGTCCTGCTGTTTCTGGCAGGGCCCATCCTACAGCTCTCGGTGCCGCTGCCACCATGGAGTGCCACCTTGCTGCTCAATAAGTGTAGATTGAACCATAATCATTATTTGCATGTCTGTAACTCTCATCAGACTGCCTCTGTCTCCGAGACAGGCTGTGTCGTGGTCCTCTTTGATTCCCAGGACCTAGAGAAACACCTATGTAGTAGATACTCAAGGAGTACCTGCTGAGAGACTTGAGCAGGTAACTGCAGAAAACACCTAGCCTGCTTTGCAGCCTGTGGTGGCAACTGGGCGTGGCTTCCCGCCCCTTCCGCTACTGTCTGCCACATTTTGGATAAGGACAAAGCATCTTGGCATGGCCTATGAAGCCCTGCATTGTCAAGCTTCTGCCTCTCTGTGTCAGCTACATCCCACCTGAGTGGCAGAAACCCCCAAGTGCTGTAACTTAAATAAGAAAAGTGTATTTCTGTCTCTTGAACACAGAGACATCAATGGTGGGGGCAGGAGATGCAGGTCCACGGTCATCAGAGCCCGAGACTTCTTCCTTTGGTCACTCTGCACCCCCACACATAGGATTCTACGTCATGGTCCGCAGTGGCACCTCCAGCTCTAGACATGCCATTGGAGTGTCACCCAGTAGGAAGGACAAAGGGACAAAGAAGCCTGTGCCTTTAAGAACATTTCCCAGAGGTTGCACAGAATACTCACATTCCACCGTCCAGAACTCAGCTGCAGGCCCTTGCCTAGCTGCAAGGGAGCCTGGGAAATACAGCCTCTAGTCAGGTAGCTGTGGGCCCAAGAAAAATAAAAGTTCTCTACACAGAAGTTAAGAGGAGGCTAGATCTTGGGGGACAAAGAGCAGTCTTTTCCACACGCCCCCTGCACCCCGATCACACAGCTTGCTCTCTTCAGTTCCCCCACTCACTACCTGCCTCCTGCTGCACTTCCTGCTGACATGAGGTGCCTGGCCACTTGGTACCTCTCTCGAGAATGCTGTCCCTGCTTCCCCTAATTCACCCCTAACCTTCCATCAGAATCAGCTTCATCTCCACCTCTGTCAGAAACACTCTCACTAAGTCAAAGAACTAATTATTGAATCTCAAAGACTCATATATCTTCCTTTCAAAACACTTGTGAAAATCCCAAGTTTAAATATATTTGTAGGGTTATTTTTAAAGTATCTGTCTTCCTCATTGGACTAATAATCGCACAGGCAAAGGGCACATCTGCATTTGTTCACCGTTTTGTCTCTAGCACCAAGCACAGGGTCTTGTCCGTAGTAGGTTCTCAACAAAATAATCATAAAGTGAATTGACGAATTAATTATGTATATATTAATATTATGCAGTTTAAGATACAAGTCAGAAGGTAGAGAAAGATACTAGGATAATAGTTACTTGGACAGAAGTGAATGAGATTGTGGGAGTAGCTACAATGCCTCAGAGGAGACGAGAGAGAGAGAAGAGAACAAATACTACTGCAATTGTGGCAGAGATGTATGAGGCAGAAAGATAATCCAGCGAAAATGAGAAGGGAAGAGAACACATATGTGTGGAGCCCGTGCTGGGCTTGGGCTGCGCTCCGACGACAGCCCTGAGCCCGGCTCTTGGCGTCCCCGTGGCCATGGACAGGCAGAAGCTCTGGGAAGGGGTCGTGTGATTTGTTCAGGACACAGGTCAGGGCTGCCTGACTCCAAGTCCTGCCTCCTGCGGGGGAAGGCTACTGAGAACACGGTCCCCCAAGGAAGACGAGGATAAGGAGTGGGCAGTGTCCAAAAATCAAAGGATATGGAGCCCTAGAGGTGAAGAAGATGAGCTGGAGGGGCCCAAGCAGAAAGGCACCATTGAGTCTGCCCGCTGGAGGTCGCCGTGGACGAGCATGCCCAGGGGAGGTGTGGGCAACACCCAGACGACTAGTGGGGCCTGCATCTTCTTTAAGGACTTGGTAGTAAAAAGATTAGACAGTAACGATGCCTTGGCCCTAAGGAGAGGGTAGCCAGTGCTGGACAAGGCAATTGAGAAACCCCCAAATCTCAGAGGCTCCATCCAATGGAGCTGCACCCGGCTCCCGTCATGGCGATGACAGTCTGGCCACTGTCGTGCATGGTCATCCCACAAGTGGTGACCCAGGGGCCCAGGCTGCTTCCACCTTGCATCCTCCATCTCCGACACCTTGGCCTCCAGCTGCACAAACAGGAGAAAGCGTGCGGCAGGCCCACCCGCTCCACCACTTCGGACGGGAACTGGCATCTCATTCATGCTCACTTTGTATTAGTGAGCGACAGGCGTGCGACAGCTCCTAGGGGCATGAAAGCCAGGAATGTGCTTCAGTCAAGTGCCCTGGACAAAGAAAGAGCTCCACGAACACATACCACTATCTCTGCCACACAAAACTTTCTAGACTCTGGGAGGATCTGGCTCATTTTCAGACAGAGGCAAAGAAACTAGCCGGGAGGGAGGTATGAAGACAGGAGAGCAGGGTGGCCTGGTGCAGGCCTCTGGCTGGGGAAGAGGAAGTCTCCCTCTAGGGCAGACAGAGAGGAAGAGGGATAGGCCCACCTCAGAGCTCACTTGCTTTCTTTATTTCTTCAACAGCACAGAGGTTAAGGGCTCAGGCCCTGGAGCCAGACTGCCCAGCAAAAGTCCACGTTCTTCCACCACTTGCCAGCTAAGTGATCTTGGGTGAGTTACTTAATCTCTTTGTCCTCAGTTTCATCATCTGTAAAATGGGAATGGTACTACAGCCTGGCCCATTATCGTGTAGATTAGATAAGTTAATTTATAGAGTCCTGAAGCCATTAGGTGCCAAATACAACACATAGAGTAAATACAACACATGCATGTGTAAAAACATTCAAACCATGAATAAAGATCTACAGAGAAGAGTAACCTTCCTTCTCAAAGATAGCCATCATCAATAGCTTATTATGTCTCCTGCTGGAAATAGTCTGTACCCATGTAATCACATATTTGTAAAACGTATGCACAGATGCTTCTGCACAAATTGGGTGCACACACCACAAAATGCTTTGCAACTACTGTTCCCCACTCAGAGGCCATTCATAATCACCCATCATAATGCTTGTGTAGCATTCCATTGCACACATGCGCCATCATTTATTTAAACAATCCCCTACTATTGAGTGCATGGTAGTTTTTGGCTTTTTAATGCTATCAATAATATAAACAACACTGCAGTGAACATCCCGGTACTCATGTATTTGAGGACATTGAAAGCCTGTCTTCTAGAGGTAGAATTATTGAGTTCAAAAGTACGTGTGTTTTAATTTAGAGACGCATCCCCCCAAATGTCCTCCCTGAGGTGGCACCTTCTCACCTCCTCCCATCAGCTCTGGACAAGGGCACCAGCTTCCCGTGTAATAGACACCTGTTTAACGAGGAAGCAGGGCTGTTTTCTACATTTGGCACCATCGAGTCTAGGAACATCTTCGAGACCTAGAAGCACACACACATCATCCAAATTAGAAAAGAATACTGAAAAGCCAAAAATGCATAAATATTTAATTCAATGGTCCCCGAACAGAGAGGTGATTTTGTAGTGAGAGAAAAAACAGAGGCCATGACCTGTACGGGTTGCCCTGTGCGCTCCCTGCCCTGACACCGCGTGACCCGGGCAAACGCCCAGCCCGCGTGAGGCTGGACTGCCACCCTGTGAGACGGAAATATGGACCAGTCCAACCTCATGGCTGCTGGAAGGATTACAGGACATCGGGTGTACACGTAAAGCACCTAGGATCATGCCCGACACACAGCGAGTCTCCAGTGGCTTTTATCTACGCATTAGTATGTCAAGAAGGCACCACATGTCAAGTCTGGCAGAGTTATTTATAAATTACGTGCGTGTGGTGAGATGCAGGTACAATTTAATGTTCCAATATGATGAGGGGCAAGTCCTCCAAGAGCAAGAGAGCCCTGGGCCCTGAGATGGCCTTGTGAGCCAGCGAGGGCACAGACAAGCCACCAATGCAGAGGAGAAGGAGGTGACTGGAGGAGAGTGGGACTCCCGCTGTGTGCTGGGTGAAGAGAGACGAAAGCAGCGGGGCAGGCAGACGGCTCCCAGGGCCAGGAGACCTGCTCCCCGGGACCCCGAGGGGAAGGCGGGTGCTTCTAATAACACTGAATCACATCGGGCAACGTCACTGCGCTTTCTTTATCAATTCGTCTATAATGACACATTACCAGTATATAATTGACTTATTTTTTATATCTATCGTTCGATGTCTGTCCCACCCTCTACACCATCTGCTCCTGAAGAGCAGGGATGATGTCTGTTTTACTCACTGGTGCGTCTTCCAGGTGCCTAAGAGCGCCTGGTACATAGAAGACTCTCGATAAATACTTGTCAAATGTGCTGTATGAAATAGAAAGTTTCACTTGGGAGCTAATATGTTTTTAACACATCTCTAAACTTTGCTGATCTCCCTTGTGAACAAAGAGACAGGGGAGTTCTGAGGCTCAGAATCTTCAGCAGCAAGAATTGAATAAAGAGCCTTGCTTTGGTTTCATTGTGTTTTTCTGTGGCCACCTTTCACGGTGGTCACTGGGGCTGTTCACGAACATTCCAGTTCTCCTCTCCTGCCAGGCTCACGGGATGATGGCACCCCCAGCCCATCTAGAATTTACTCAGGCCAGGTGACTTGCTTTGGCCAGTGCAACGTGAACAGAGATGACATGTGTCACTTCCAGGCAGATGTCTCTTAAGGGCCACTTAAGATGGTTTACATCGCCTGCTACTGCCTCCCTGATGGTGGAAGCAGGTACCAGATGGGACCGGCTTCAGCCTGCGTCCCTGGGTGACTCTGAGGAGCAGAGGTCCCTTGCCTTCCACTTTCACATATGTACCATGAGAAAAAAAATGCCTTGTTGCAATTAGCTACCGAGATCTTGAGGTCACTTGTTGCCACAGTACAACCCAGCATGTCCTGTCTGCTGTCAATCCCACAGGGGGACAGGAAATGTCAGTGGAGTGGCAGAGAGTGCATGGAGGAGGTGGAGGACACGCTGAGACAGAAACAGGACTCCTGGACTCCTGTTCCCCCGGCCGGCACAGCTCCCACACGGCTGTCCTGCCTGTGTCTTCAGATGCACCTGGAGGGCCCCAGACACTGGGCGCCATGTGAACTTAGGGAAAAGATGAGAGCCAGTGTGGCCAGGGCTTCTCCCAACAGAGGACAGAGAAGGTCAGGCTGAGGGTGGAAAGAAGGGTGAGACCCCTAAGGGCAGGGGCCCTGGTGTAGCCGTCTCTGTAACCTCCTGAGTGTCTCGCACAAAGCCTTGCCCGTACAGCTGCTAGGAAATGCTTTGTGGATAAATGAATCGATCTTAATCAAGAGCCTAATGTAACGATTGGCATTTGAGGCTCTGAAGATGGTCAAACCTGGCTCAAAACCCAGCCCCACAACATACTGCACGTGTGACCTTGAACCAGTCCCTTCAGCAGTCTCAGATTGAGTTTCCTCAAAAACTGGGAATAATGTCTATTTATAAGATCGTTGTAAAGGTCAAATGAAGTCGTGGCCACAAAGTGTTTGGCTTAATGCCTCCACATCACCAAAACCAGGGCAGGGTCAGCAGCACAGGCTTTGGAGCCAGACTCACGTTTACGCCCTAATCTGATGGTGACCTCAGGCAAGTTATTTTTCTTTGACGTTCCTTCATTGCCAAATGGAAATAACGCGATCTAATTCACAGGCTGGCTGTGGGCGTTAAATGAGATGGCGCAAGGCACCTCGTCCCGCCGGGCAGCCAGCACTCTCCCTCTTCATACGCTGCAGGGGGACAAGGAAGCGGCAGGCTCCGAAATAGGCTCCTGCAGCACCCACGGGGGCTCGTTTCTAGTCCCCACCTCCCCAAAGCAGCAGCTTGTCACAACAAATGAAGCCACCCAGGAGTGTTCCTGGGGGAGGATTGAGTTACTTTGTTACGCCTCCAGGGGCAAATTTAGAGTTGCACCCAGCAGTCCTTGAGCAGATCTCGGATGGCTTTGCTCTGTCTGGCTCTGCCAAGAGGTGGGCGGGATGGGGGTACCTGGTGGGGATCCCCCTCCCAGGGTGCCGGGACGAGGACCAACCGTGTTCCTTTCTTCTTTGTGTTGACCTTTGGTGCCACTGTCCCAGACATGCTAATGCTCACAGCCACACAGCAAGCTCAGGGCCGGAGAGTTCAGAACGAGTGTGCAAGGCTCTCCGGCCTCAACAACTTCCTCTCTGCTTCCACTCCCAGCTGGCAACCTCAGCCTCTTATCAGCAGATCATCCGCTAGTCGGTACCAGTCTGATACCCAGATGTCCTGTCTTCTCCACATCTGGAAGTGGATCTCTGTTCCATTAGCACTTACTAGGCACCTACTATATGCCAGTGCTCGGCACTTTGCCAAATGCCCTTTCGTTTAGCCCTTGCAGATTCCCTGTGAGTCACACACCGTTAACCTCATTTCCCAAACAAAGGATCGCCTTTCAGACATGATAATTAAATTACCCCAAATCACAGGGAAGATGACGTACATCCTAATCCAGACTCAAAGCCCAGTTCTCCTTCCACCTCATTACTTGCCTTTCTGGATTGGACAGAAAGTAAAGAAAACCTGCAAGGATGACAAATGAAATGTTCAGCAAGGGCCTGGTGGAGCAGCGCTTGTGGAACAGGTAGGATCTCAGACCCTGCCTGATGCCCACCCCAATACCTGTCTGATCCCACCTGGTACCACCGCAGGGTCCCTTCAGCAACCCTGCCTGAACTGGCCACGTGGAGGAGTTTGAAAGTTACTCAGCCAGGCTGCATCATCGTGGCACGAGAGTTCTTCAAGAAAGAAAGAATTTGTCACCCTTGACAAGTGCAGGTGACAGCTTAGACATTGCTACCATCAAGCCCTAGAACCCGACCGTTCAGTTTCAGGGAACATGAGCAATTTCCCTATGGCACTGAGGAGGCTCCTGGGCAAGGCACCGGTCACCCATCCTCAGCTCTGAACAGGAGAGACTCTGCTCTGTCACTCTGACCTCCCTCTCAGGGACATGGGGAGGGTTCCCTGAGCACCCAGGATGGGGCTGAGGATCCGGACACCCCTCATTCTGGCTGCCCCTGCCTCCTCCTGCCCCGGCTGGCCCCAGAGCCCTCCTGGAAGGTTGAAACTATCTTCCTAGCTCTTCTCCCAGTCTCCTGTTTTCTCACTCGTCCCTGCCAAGTTAGAGGATGCAGAGCCGTGCAACATGGGGAATTTTTTAATAAAGGGGCTAGAGCCATTTGGCCTGCAAGAGAGAAGACTTGGGGACACTATGCTGCTCTCAAGTCTCTACCAAAGGGCAGGCTGACTCTGCGTGGCCCCAGAAGGCAGCGCTGGCCCCGATGGCCAGGCTTCAGGGATGCGGCAGAGGGTGAGCCCGGATGAGAGAGGAGCTCGGTCTCCCTGCTGCTCTGGGGATTCTCCACTGCAGTTGGCTCCCTTCTCTCTGTGAATGTCCCCCGGCACAGGGACTGCAGCAGATTTCCTGTTAATGCCAGCAGCATGGAGGGCTGGACAAGGCACTAGGAAGAACTGAAGCCACATCAGGCTTTGCAGGGAAGGAGTACCCAGGACCTATTCTCAAGGGCTGGGGAAAGGAGGGACCAGCACCCCAAACTTGTTATTTCTGGCTTGGCACTACTCTTTGTACTGATAGGATCTCAAAAATGTTTTGTGAAATGGGTTAGAATTGCCTTGCACGTGCCAAGCCCCACTCTACCCTGCCGTGAGATCTTCCAGTGCAAACGCCAGGGCTCTGAGACCCTCTCCTGCAGGTGGGTTCCAGGAGCAAGCTGGATGCAGGGGGTCAGGTGACATGTTGTCTAGCCATGATAGAGCATCTAAACCCCATGTGTGCACACGCAATTTTGCTGGCATCCACCTGGGGAGAAGCACGCATGTGCTCACTGATGGAATCTTGGTGCAGTTTATTATTGTCAGTGAAGTTCAGGTGCACATGGTACTGAGCACCTTTAAACTAGCCCGGGACATCTAGAAGACAGAGGTGAGAGCTTGGACTTTAGTGTCCAGCTGACCTCATTACAGTCCCTGTTTTGCCACTTCCTTGAGATGCGCCCTCTGTCGCCCTCAAGGTCCTCGTCAGGACGTAGGCAGGTGAGAAAGCCTGGCTGCAGGTGAGCGCGGGGCTGATGCGAGGCCATGCGGGTAGAGCTCTCTGCCCCCGGCCTGGTCCATGGGAAGTGTTCATGGCGGCAGCTATTCTAATTAATACAGTTTTAATAACATGCAGGCCCCCAGGGGCCGACTGAGCGAAAGGATGGTAATGATTACAATCAGCCTGTCAGCAGTGTCTGTGCGGGGCTACCTTCTGGAAAGTTCAAAATCACCTATTTCACAAACCACTGAAGCATCCTTCTGAGTACCATGCCTGCACTATTGGGCACAACAAAGTCATCCTCCGAGGGAAGACAGAGGGCCAGGCGCTCTCACTGCCGGTCCTCTCCAGGGCCCCAACTGAGGGGTAAGTACCATCACCCTCGTTTTACTGGTGAGGACACAGCACATTTCCTGAGAGGCCAGGGCTGGCAAGGGCTCAGTGCAGGGATTCAAACACAGTCCCGCTAGACTCCTGATCCAAATAACTTCCCATTACCCACGGCTGCTTCTAGAGAGAGCCAAGGTGCCCTTGGGTCCGGATGGTGCTCAAGTCCCCCCAGACTCTTAATCCAGGATGGAATCTGGAGGTTTCCCCACTGGTCTGAGTCGCAGAGACGAGGTTGGCAGGGATCCCCGTCCCCTCTGCGTGGCGGTTTTACTTGCTGAGTGCCAGAGCTGCTAGGAGTGGGTGAGTGGGAAGGAAGCTTTGAAGTCTTCCCTCATGCTGAGCTGCAGAAAGCCGGCTTGTTGTCTTATGCAGAGAGCAGTTGAGGATATCAAAGGGAAGATGGGATGTTAAATTTTGAGTGATCAATGTTTAATAGTCTGGGTTGTTAGCTGTCATGAGGATGCTGGAGGAGGAAACCTGCGTGAATTGCAGGGTTTGCTGTGCAATGGCTGGAGATGCTCAGCCCCCCCGGCGTCCCCAGCAGGGAGAACAGATGGAGACTGGAGAGTGGACCCCCACCCTGCCGACAGGCTCTCTGTGGAGGTTTGATGGGAGCACAGGCACAATTAGGAAAGAAAAGGTGAGGACACGACCTCCATCTGCCCCGGGAGTGATCCCACACGCGCTGATTCATCCGTTCAGCAGGATGCTTTAAATGCAGCCGGAAGCCCGAACTCAGGTGGAGGGCAGGCTCCACGTGGGCCAAAAGAACCTGAGGATCCAGCCCTCACCAGGGAACAGCTATTTGGTTTTTTACTGAAGCCTCTCGGGAAAATTCCAGCCTTGCCAGAAGGCATGGAGGGAAGAGGTAGGAGACAGTGTAGACTCCAGAGAGAAGGTGATGTTGGGATGGAGGTGAATCCCGCCCCTGCAGTAGGGCCCGGAGATGCAGGGCTGGTGTCCCTCTCCCTTCCGGATATCCTAACACCCAGAAGCCTCTGCTGTCTACTCAGGTAGCTCAGAAAGAGGAGGAAGAGAGAGGCCACAGCCCCTTGCGTTGTGAGCACCAGGTCCCAGCAGATCGGGAGTGAGTCTTCCGGGGACCATGTGCTCTGTCCCCGCCCTCGCGGGCTGCCTCTGCAGCACAGAACGCAGGGGCGTGAGTCCCAGCTGCAGCCCTGTCCCCTCCAGAGCTCACACGCCCTCATCAGGGCAGGCTGCACGGCCCAGACACGGCTGTGGGTGGGAAGGAGCTCTTTCTAAAAGCTTTCTTGGCTGGAGAGCAAGAGACATGCTGGGTGTCCCTGCCGGCAGCCTTCTTCTGTTCCCAAATTCGGGCATCACAAGAGGATCAGGAAAGGCTTGGAGTGGGCTCCCGGGGAGGGCCAGCTGGGCCCAGGGACACTGGAGAGCGACTGCCGTGAGGGCAAACCCTGGGACACCAGCCCCCTGGGCCAGGCCAGGCTGGGCAAGGACTGCTGGACCCCACATGGGCACCTGCCATATCCTCAGCAAAACACAATTTCACGACTCTTTGAGAGATAAAAGATTTTATTTACTTCTTTTCAAAAGCTTCAGGATTCTTCCTGAACATCAAATAACTCCTGGCAAACACATCCTGATGAGTAACATGGAGTGAAATAGAACCAGATGGGCCGGCTCGCTCTGGGCCCTGCGCTGGCGGAGGGAGGGCAAATCACATTTGCAGCGAGGCTGGGCTCCAGGCCACAGGAAGCCTGTCGGGAGGGGGACACAGCCTTCCTGGCAGGGAGGGGGCAAGGTCCCCCGGACCTTGCCAGGAGATGGAGCCACGCCGCTTGCCATCTGGCTTTGTTGGGAAGAGGAAGGGGAGGGGCTGTGGGCAGCCAGTTGTCCCCCAGCGGTGTGGATCGTGCTGAGACAGGCGGGGTGGCCACGGGGCCTGAGGCAAGGGCTGGGGTCACACGGAGGGGAGCGAGAGCCCTCGGCATTCTGGAGAGTCCTCTAAGACCCTCTGGAGGGCTCAGCTCTCTGAACAGTATCCACTCCTCATTCCTTTCTTACAGACGCAACCCTTGCATTTGTTCAAATCAGCTAAAACACTACATTTCCCAGCCTCCCTTTTGGCCGGGACCCTGTGACAGACCTGGCCAATGAGAAGCGGCAGGTGTCTGGAAGGGGGGTCTGGGAAGCCTGGCTCCCCTCCCACGTGCGTTGCCCCTGCCTCCTCTCCACATCCAGGACCTCCAGGCCCACAGGCGTAGGCTGCAGAGGGCACTGCCACCTTGAGCTGGGAGATGACCAAGGAGGGCAGAGCAACACGAAGACGCCTGGGCCCCGGTGGCCTCGTGGAGCCACCGCACTGTCCTTGGGCTTCCTCGCTCTGGACTTGATGTTTATCGATAAAATAAATCACTGTTAGATTAAGCAGATGTCCTTTGGGTTCTCCATGACGCACAGTCAAAAGCAGTCCCTACACAAGGATCAGTCATCCCAGCAGCTTACAGACTCCTGGCCCCCGCTAGTCTGCCCATCGCCCCTGCCCCCCACTTTTTAACCCACCCCCTTTCCGGCTGCCAAGGCCGGGCTCCAGGCCCTTCTCCTGCCACCACCGTCCATTTCTAGCCCACCTGAGACCCCCCAGCCCCAGTGCCCTCCCACCCTGACACCATTGCCGTGCCGAGGGCCTGTCTTTTCAGGACCAGGGTGTCAGGATGCAGGGCACCAATCTTCTAGTTTGCCTGCGGAAGGGCTGTCATTGTCATATCCCCAGTGCCTGACTACATCTGCACTATGTCAGTTTGTGAACGAATGAATGGATTCATTTCCTCTGAGCAGAGTGTGCCTTCTATTTATGTTGATTAAACAAGGAGAGTGCACATTTATCATGTTTTGCCAACCCCACCTCCACACCCCTCACTAGCAGCGGCCTGATTTCCTGCCGGGACTTGCCTCTTTCCCATTGTGCATGGTCTTGGTGGAGGGAGCTTCTAGTCTTCTGCCACCCATTACAGGAGCCAAAGGGCCAAACCAGCTCCACACGTGTCCTCGCCCTCCCCAGGGAGCAGGCGCAGGCCCTGACATCTCTTCTGGGAGTTTGCATCTGGAGCGAGTGATGCAGCTGTCCACCAGGCTTCTGGGCTGCTGGCAACAGAGTCCAGCTTGGTCAGATGGAAGCAGAAAGGGAGATGTAGGCCAGAGGAGGTGAGAGGGCTCACAGACCCACTGGGAAGACTGGGAACCAGGCAGGCCGGGCCACAGCCAGGATCACAGCCACACTGTGCTTGGGAGGCCAACTCTGTGGACACCACTGCCCAGGATGCCCAACTTGCTCGCTCTGGATGCTGGGTGCCTGCACTGCCCTTCCGGCCAGCCTTGCCCCTGGAAGTGGGCATTGCTGCTGCAGTTGCTGCCCCGACCCCTGTGCCATGCCATGGCTTTCTTGCAAATTACTGACCCATGCCTGTGCCTGTGCCCTAGCGGCAAAGGGTGCTGGGACCGCGTGGATCTTGCGGCTCAGTCCACAGTGGGAGGCTGACTCCGCCACTTCCCCACAAGACTTTTAAGGTAGGGAGTTTATCAGGCCTAAAAAGGAGGGGTCACCAGATGACAGACAACAAAAAGAATGACAAAAGCCACTGGACTCAGAGACAGAGGACAATGTTGGAGGTCGTTTGTCTCAGCCGTGGCAACATGTGGACCAGATGTTTCCCCGCTACAAGGTGGCGGCGGCTGTGGCTCCTAGTCAGGCCCCTGGGAGAGGCCTGGGCTGCCCCCCTCCCCGAGTCTGCTTCTCTGGGCTCCTGTCACTTCTGTGAGCTCCCGACATCCTGCCAATAAATTCCTTTTTGCTTAAGTTAACCAGTGTTAGTGTCTGCTGGCTGCAACCAAGCAACGCTAAGTGAAACCACATGTAAACACGAGTACATGCTGCTTGTAAAACACTGAGACAGCCCTGATAAGGCGGCCGGCCTCCCGACACCACCCCCTCCAGCATTCTTCCCGGAGGAAACTACTGGTAGAAGCTGCATGTGTGTGTCCCAGAACTTCCTTGCCCTGCTTCTATCCCAAGTGTGAGCCGTAGGAAGTAATGCCTAGAAATAACATTCTGTTTCATTGCACCTAAGATGTCTTCCATTGCAAAACACACCATGATTTTATGGGCTACCAAGAAAGAAGAAGAGTTGGCAATTAAACCATGATCCAACTAAGAGCTGTC
Source organism: Lemur catta (assembly GCF_020740605.2). Taxonomy (NCBI): domain Eukaryota; kingdom Metazoa; phylum Chordata; class Mammalia; order Primates; family Lemuridae; genus Lemur; species Lemur catta. The sequence goes on along the minus strand of NC_059141.1, from coordinate 51,940,484 downwards.
AATTGTAAGCCACATCTTGATTGCTGGTTTAGGACGTGAGAAAAAGATGTACGTATTAGAATAGATGAAACATGGTCATGGTAACCACTAACTTACTTGACCCTTACCACGGGCTGGGCACTCGTGCCAGTGCTCTGCTCATATTAACTCAGTTAATTACTTCATGCCCTCACTGATTTCTTGGGGTTGAAATATAATTATCCCTATTTTACAGATGAGCAAACTGAGGCACAGATACACTCAATTATCTGCCCAAAGTTACAAATCTAGTAGAGCTTGAACTCAAAGAAATTCTGGAGTTTAGAGCTTGCTCTCTTACCTCCCAGTGTTAAGGTGTTCTGTGTGCAAGTGCATGTGTGTACCTGTGTGTGTGTGTGTGTGTGTGTGTGTGTGTGTGCATAAGGCCTACACAGGTACATTTATTTTTTCACATAAGGGCATCATATTGTGTGTATCATCCTGCGCCTTGCTCTGTTAATCCAATACGCTCTTGAATAAACACAGCCCATTCTTCCTAACTGCAGAAGTATAGACACACCATAAGCCCTTTAGCCATTCTCCTGATGATGGTCACTGAGGTCGTTTCCGTGTTTAACTCCTACTAGCAAGGCTGTAGCACACATCCTTGAACAGGCCTCCACAAGCGTTTCTCTTCGGTAAATAGAGAGAAATGGAATCGCTGCATCATAAGGTATATGCATTTAGAATTTTAATAGCTAAACCAAGCCCCTACTCCGCCAAAGCCACCACTCTAATTTGCACTCCTGCCAGCAACCAAGATGGGGACCCGCTTATAATTTATATCTCAGACTCCTCCTCACCAAATCTGAGAGCTGTCTCAGACCTCACCCTCCCCAGCAGCTCTGGGGCATGTAACACCACTGACCTATGCCTCACCTGGAATCCTCCCTCCCTTGGCACCCAGGAAAAGCCACATTGTTGATTCTGTCCCCACGCAATGTCGTGTCTCTGTCACTAATTCCTCTCTCTGTCCAGCCATGTTCCCTAGAGGGGACTTTCCCAAGAGGAGTCAAGAAGCAATCTGAGGTGACAAGAAAGGGCATCCCCTATCAGATAGTCTGGCAGACACTGGAAAAGGCAAAGTTGCTGCAGGGCTATTGAGTGAGCTCATGTGCAATTGCAATTGCAACTTCCAGAGAAGGCAGGAGGAACCACTGAGGAGCAGCCCATACTGGCTCCAGTACCAGACGATGGGCATGCACCCCAAGCCAGCCAGGGATGCAAGAGGTTGGGGCCATCCTCTCCTTCCTGCCCCCCACTGCAGCCCCGGCTTCCAGGCCCTCCGCAGGGCCACTTTCCTCTGCCCAGGCCGGCCTGCTCAGGACCTGCTCTCCACATTGCTCCCTGGGTGATGCAGAGGAGAGAAGCTGGATGTGGGGCAGAAGACTGACCACACTGTTGAAGCTCAAGGCCTTAGGCCAGTTAGTGAACCTCTCTAGACCCCAGTTTCCTCACCTGTAAAATGGGGAGAAATACAGTACCAACCTGGTGTGCTACTGTGCAGCGTAAAAGCATTGATACACACAGAGCACATGGGACAGTGCTTTGCACAGAGCAAGGCCACAGCCCCGGGTTCATGTCCTGGCTCCACCGCCACTGTCTGCATGGCCTTGCCCTGGGACCCTCTTCCTCTGGGGCAGCTGGGCCAAACCAGAGGGTCGGGTGAGTTCCTGCCATCAAGGGCTCCCGGCCTGTGTCTTAGTCAATTCTGCTTCTCCCACAGCTCAGCAAGGACATCACCATGGGGTCCGTGCTCAGCAAGTGTGGGGAGAGCTGGACTGAACAAAGGGGTCCCTGGAAGGAGGGGGCACTGACAAGAGTAATCGACAGCACAGTCGACAGCACAGGGACGGGTTCCGGAGGGGGCCTGGGGAGGAAGGAGAGGGCAAGGCGCCTGCCAGGGGGGTTACTCAAGCCGTTGGAAATGTGCAAGAGGAAGGAAGAGCTCGGGAAATGTTTCACGAAGAAAGAGGGACTCGAGATCAGCCTGGAATCATGGGTAAGATCGTGCTCAGCCCCAGGGAACAAAATCAGGTACTGCACGAGTGATGTGCACAGAACAGTCACAAGCAGAGACAGCAGAGGAGGGGTGAAAATTCAGGCATCTACTCGGACATCTGGGGCTCTTTCCTCCGCTTGGGGGTGAGGCAGACACAGCTTCCCTGCACAGCCTATGCAGAGATAAGATCTGTCCCCTTGTGAACAAAGCGGTGGTCTTCCACCCCTCCCCAGGCTCGCCGCAGCCCTCAGCGGGCTGAGCCGTCCTCCAGAGAAAGACAGAGACAAATGAGACATGACATCCTCCGCGCTCCAGCGCCTGGGAGACCCAGATGCCCCTCGTGCCCGTGACGAGCTCCAGTCCTCTGCTCCCTCATTATCTTTGCCAGGGTGTCCTCAGGCCAAAATAACGCACCCAACCCCTGCCTGTACTTGGGTGTCATTATAATGACTCCCACTTGAAATTATTTGTTTTTCTCTATTGATCTTGGTTCGACACTGGAAAAATGTATTCTTTGTACAGCATTCCCAAGGGTTTAATTTGTCCGTGTTGGAAGCCTTTTTTAATAGGATTCTGCCCCATTGTTTATTCTGAACATTGAGTTCCGAGAGTCGGGATTCAGCTCTTTTAATAGAAACTCATTACCAGGGTCCCTGAGCATCAGAAAGCTGATACTGGCACCGCGAGGAGGAGGCAAATTAGAAGCCTGCCAAGGGCCCATCTGATCAGGAGGCCCCTTGGGAGGACACGTCGCCTTTCAACACCAGCCACCTTCGTCCTGTTTGGACACCGGGGGGGTGACAGCCACCAGGCTGCACAGACCCAAGCAGCCCTTCCATCCCGGAGCAGTGTCAGCTCTCAGAAAGCTCTGCCCACCCTGAGCATACCCTGGTCTCCTAGAGCAATGTTTCTCTAAGTGTGATCAGTGGAATCCCAGCTTCGGAATCCCCTGGGATGCTGGTGCAGATTCAGGCTGCCAGGTCTCCACCAGACAGTACGACCCTTGGACCCAGGCAGGAGCAACCCCTGCCATGGGGCCCACTGAGGGACTTCCTTATGTCCAGGACTGGCCAGGTAGTACCCCTTTCCTGACCCTGGTCCCATGTGAATCCTAGTCCCCATTTGCTTCTATTCTTCAGAGACTGGCTACCTCCTCCCCTTCAGCCCCACTGCCTCCTGGAGTTGCCCAGATGCCCCAAAGAGCTCCAAGCATTCAAACATGCGGGGTTGTCCCAGGGCCCCGAGCTTGGGCCCCTGTTCCAGGCAGGCAGCCTGCGGAGTGGATTGCTCCCACTGGCCAGCAAAGAGTTTCATTCACGGGATCACATGATGTTGAGTCAGCACAATGGCGCTCACATGATTTTGAGTAGCTCAAATGGTTTATATAGACAGCCCTCCCTACAAAAACAGAAAATATACTGGCCTGAGGCCCCATACACCCCAGAGGCAGCTTGGCCTCCGGACCTGCTCAAACAGAGCATTGAGGATGCAGCACAGGAAGTGTGGAATCTCCTGAAGGGTAGTGATGGAAGGGAAAGAGCATGGGTTGTAGAATTACTTAGAGCTCGGCTCAAGCTGTGATTTGCTGCTAGCCAGCTGGTGACTATGCACAAGTTACTAACCCACTTTGCACTCATACATATTTTCGCTTCAGGGTGGCTTTAAGAGTTCCTCCTGGAGCAAGGCGGCCTGCGAATCGTGCATACAGAAGGCTGGGAGCAGGCCCGTGACTCACTCAGAATCATGCCTGGCATGTGACAGGAAGCTAAGCAATGAAGCCCGGAATCATCTATTCAGTCAACAAACATTTATTAAGATCCAACTTTGTGCCAGACAGTGTGCTCAGCACTGGTGAGACAACAAAACAGGCTCAGTCCTTTGCCCTCGTAGGGAAAGGCAGATGTTAAACCGACAAAAGGTACTTCACAGTCATCTCTTTAATTGCAGTAGTGATGGTGCTACGTGGGGCAGAGCAGTGTGTCGTGGAGGGCAAGGGACATGTTCGTGGGACCATCTGAAGAGTCAGGGAGTGCTTCTCTGAGGAGGAGGCCATTCCTCCAGGACCTGGAGGTGCAGCAGGACTTGCCAGGTGAAGAGAGACCAGTCCCTGCCCAGTCTGGTTTGTGCATTTCAGGGCCCTTTCCTTTCCCTGTGACATTTCTTTCTAGAAGTAAATAAAGATGATTGATTTGACAGCCACTCTGAACAGAATCCATATGAGTTCAGCGGGTTTGCAGAGGGCGGAAAGGCAGACGGTGGCATTGCCGAGGCCTGACTGTGGGCCAGGCGTGGCACTGAGTGCTTTTTATGTATTTTCTCTTCAGGCCTGCTTGTGGGTTCTACCATTATCCCCATTTAACAGGTGAGGAAGCTGAGGCTCAAAGAGGGTAAGTAACTTGCCATCCTAGTAGGGTCACAGAGCTAATAAGTGGCAGATCCAGCAACCAAGCCTGGACATTGTGACCTCTTATGCCTATAGGCTAAAGCCCCCATGCCCCACCTGTGACATTGTCTTTAGAATCCACTCAAGGGGTCACCTTTTCTCTGCAGAGAGGAATGGAGCACACTTGAAAGTTACCAGATAGAGAGAGAGAGAATTGACTTAAATTATATGAAACTACACAAAATCAGGTGCAAGGTTGGAGAGCAACAGAGCTGGGATCTTATCTGGACAACTGCCAGGACGACTTCAGACCATCACTGCCCTCTCTGGGCCTCAGCAACCTCATTTGCAAGATGAAGCACTTGGGCCAGGCCAATGGTTTTCCAGATCTGCTCCTCTGAGCTCTGGGCTTCTGCAGAGGTGCATTGGTGTGCCTTGGGTGGGTACTGAGCTTCCTAGCATGGGTTTGTTGGAAGACAGTCTCTGTGACTGTGACAGCCATAGCACATGGAGGTGATCATTGAGAGCCTGTTCTTTAACATCATTCATTTTTCAGTCAGTCTCCATTTATGGGGCACACATCATGCTGCAGCTTGGCATGGAGGATGCAGGCAGGTCTCTCCCCAGAGGAGTTTCCAAGCCAGAGGAGGAAAGTTCCCATAGCCACTCCCCAGGGTAACCAGGTGCCATGGATGCCTTCCCAGCCTGAGCATGGGCTCAGGAGAAAGGGAAGGCGAAGCCAAGCTAGGATTTGAACCCAGGGTTCTTGGCACACACTGCCATGTTTTTTTCTCCACCCTACCTGCATCAGGAGGTTGATTTGGGCATCAAGGCAATGGCCATTTTAGGGAGTAAAAAGTTCTGCAAAGAGTCCTAGGGGTAGGGAGAGCTGCAGAGACAAAGACAAAGGGGCAAAGCAGGGGCTGAAGTCTCAGACTGAGGCAGGGAGTCAGGGTGGAGTCCATGGCCAGGATGGATCTGAGTGCTTCAAGCTATTGAGCAAGAGCTCCTGAAGGTCACAGTCAAGAACCTGCTGCTGAGGGAGGCAGGATTACCCAGGCATTGCCCTTGTCTGCAATCGTCACAATGCCACCAAGAACAATTGCTTATATTTATTGAGCACCATATTAGTCAGGAGAGTCTGAGCTATGCTGCAGTAACAAATAGCTCCACAGTCTCTGTGACTTAACACACGAAGATTTTTTTCTTGCTCATGCGACATCCATTGCAGATCCTGACAAGCTCTCCAGGGTGAGTGTTGTCCACGCAGTGACTCAGCCACACCATGCAGTGATAGGTCCTCCACCAACCAGAGCTGCACCACCTGCAATGCGTGACCTTCTCAGTCTCTGCAGAAGGAATGAGAGAACAGAGAATGACACACAGGCTCTTCACTACCTGTGTTAGTCAGGGCTCTCCAGAGAAACAGAACCAGTAGTACATAGAGAGATGTGTAAGAGGAGAATTACTGTGGGAATTGGTAAATATAGAGGCTGAGAAGTCTGACAAATGCTGTCTGCAAGCTGGAGCACCAGGGAAGCCCATGGCATAAGTTAGCCTGAGTCCAAAGGCTTGAGAACCAGGAGCTGCAATGTTCAAGGGCAGAAGATAGATGACTCAGGTAAAGAGGAGAGAATGAACTCGCCCTTCTTGTGCCTTTTTGCTCTGCGCAGACCCTCGACGGATTGGATCATGCCCACACACTGATGAAGGAGATCTTCTATACTCAGTCTACAGATTCAAATGCTACCCTCTTCTGGAAACACCCTCACAGATGCACCCATACATCAAGTGTTACTAGCTATCTGGGCATCTCCTAGGCCAGTCAAGTTGACCCCTAAAAATAACCATCATACCCCAGCTCAGAAGTAATCCCGATGACACCATGTTCACTAGCCTGAATCTGGCACTTGGCCCACTCAACTGCAAGGACGAGTGGGTTGGGGTGGGAAGCGCTATCTTCCGTGGGGAGAATGAGATAGGGCTGAGAGTTAGCAATGTCTACCACAAGCATTAACTTTTTGCCAGGCATCAATTAAGTGCTTTACACAGGTTATTTCACTGACTCTACAATAAACTGTTACAAATAAGAAAACCGAGGCATGGAAAGAATGGACAGAAAGAACCTTCCCAAAGTCATACACTAGTAATGGAACAGTAACAATTCAAACCCTGGCGGGCTGGGTGCTGAGCTCTCTCTATCTCCTCCCAGACTCTCAGGGGTTGTTAGTGCACCAGACCTGCAGAGATGGGCGATCCATTGTCACAGTGCAGCCTACAACTGGACCCACGATGGCATCCAGCCACGTCCTCTTGGCATGAAGTAGATGAGAGAAGGACCCCACACTTCCCAGTGGCCTGGGGTCGTCCCCAGCCCTTTCGGAAGAGGAGTCAACAGAATAAAATGTTTCTCAATGGGGAAAGGAAGTAGGTGCCGAGGAAGGCAAAGCTGCCCTGAGTGGCTTCTGTACCCAAGAAAGAGAGAGAGGGAGAAGGACAGAGAAAGAGAGAGGGAGGGAGGAAGAGAGCACGTGGAGGGGGCCTCAGAAACCATGCAGGTTGTCCCGGAGTATTCAAACGCACAGGGCTGCAAACAGATCATCACTGTGGCCCAAACCATGCTTTGGGGTCTGAGGTTCCCAATTCAGAGCAGGGGAAACAATAATAACCATTGACTAGCACATCCAGGTTCATTGACTTGAAAGGTCATATATTGACGGACAAAAAGCCAAGGTCAATATTTGATTTTGAGGAACAATAAATCTTGATATCCATGGAAAGAAGCCATCGATGCAGGTGTCATTAGGCAGGGCCAGTGACGCACTCACAGCGGGGTGATTGTGCATTCTCTGTGGTCTGCCAACGGCGTTCCGGTGCGGAACACTGGGAAGCAGGCCGGAGTGTGTGTAGCAGTTTCCAGGCACCTGTGGGTGGTGGGAAGAAAGGCCATGAAAAAAGAAGCGTATACTGTTTACAGAGGGCTGCCAGAGTGGTGCCATTTCTGCCCTATTCAAGCAAACGAAAGAAACGACTTGCGCTGCACCCCTCCCCCTCTACCTGCTGCCCCAGCCCGAGAGTGTCTGAGATTTGCCTCCGCTCTCACCGAGTCGGGATGCGAGTGGACTTTCCCCTTATCTGCCCTCTACTCTCCACTTACCAATCCTGCAATGTCCCATTCTTTATCTCCCCGAGAAAGGCCTGCACCTGAATCCACAGCCGAGGCAAACCCACCAAAATCTGCCCCGGAGGGGAGCCTTGTTCCATTCTCCTGCCTTTCCAATCTCTACTTCAAGCCCTGCCTGCTCCTGGTCACCCCACCTCACCGAGAGCCACCCAGACCCCTTGCCATCCCTGCCCAGGGCCAGGCATCTCCGGCTGTGGTTGCTGCCAGACACCCCTTCCCCTCCCTGACTCTTTCCTATATCGGCCCCCTGGGGAGGTTTTGCTATCCTAGAATCCCTGCTTGACCTTGGCTCCTTTGCAAAGCCCTCTCTACCCATCCCCAGGCAGAGTGGGGTTCCCCCCTTCCGTGCAACCCCTACTGCCTCCATCCTCCTCACAGCACCTGGTCCAGCCCTGGGGCAGTTTGGCTTGCACGTGGACTGGCTTTCACTTTCCTGTGATTGAATGCTTCAAGGGCAGGAGCTGGTCCTCACTGAACTCAGTACCCGCATTACCCAGCCGTGGCAAACACCCAGTGTTTGCAGAATGAATGGCCGGACAGTGGGAAAAACAAACACGCCGGGTGGGGAACTCAGAGCAGAGTCCGGGCCACGCAGGGAAGGTGCAAGCGGGGCCCACAGCAGGGACAGGGAAAGGAAGGACCCTGGGCAGGAGGCGAGGCAGGGAGCACGGGAGGCGAGCGCTGCACAGCGCGCTCCTCTCTGGCTCCTCATCCTCGCCAGCAGCTGCCCTGACGGTATTAATCAAGGCCCGAGCGTGTGGAAATATCAGTCCACTGTGTTCTATTCAAGTTCCCTGGAACTAAATTATGTTGTCAGGATTGGACAGAGCAGGAATGGAAAAGACCAGGCTGGATGACATGGGGCTGTTAAAAGGAGATGAATGAGCCCAGTGGTTTCCATTCAATTTTTCAAGGTTTCCCAAGGCAAGTCTGACAAATACCACCTTATAATTCCCAGGCACCCTGCACGGTCCCCTCCACACTCTCATTTTTTTTTTTTTTCTGCCCATCAGATTAGAAGGACAAGGGATTCTTCTTTATGTCTTTCAAATGGGGAAATGGAGAAATTGGAGTGGAGGAGCATTTTGACCAAGGTCAAGGTCAGGCCAAGGTCATGCCATAAATCAGTGACAGAATCAGCAGGACAAACTCTGAGCTCACAGAGCAACACTCTCTCCATTACCCCACCAGCTCAGCTTCCTCTGGAAAACAGAGATGGCCAGACCCATCTCCCAGGGATGCTGCAAGGTGTCGGGGAGGTGACACGGCCGAAAGCACTTTTACCTGGGATGGTGCTATTCGTTCACTCACTCAGTCAGTCAACGTTTGTTGAGGACATGTCACATCCCAAGCTGGGTAGCTTTTCTCTTAAGGGCTGTCCTAAGGGCGTAGAAAGAGACTGAGAACTAGTAACAGAAGCAGTTTGCAGCCTTGCCACTTGGCAGCTGTTGGATTTTGGGTCAGATGTGAAGCCTGTCTGAGCCTCTTCACAAGGTGGTTGTCAGGACTAAACCAGTTAATAACAGTCCAGCCCCCAGAACAGTCCCTTAAAGGGAGTGACTTACTGAATCTCAATGTGTCCTCCCAAAGAAGAATGGCGACTCCTGCCTCTCTGCAGGAGAAGCCTCCCTGAGAAACAGACTTGCGTGCCAGGCTTCTGGCTCTGCGGTGCTGCAGCCACGCATATCTCACAACCCAGTGGTGAGCCAGCCTCAGTTGTAAACAAAGGACTAATTAAATTAGCATAAATGATTTTATGTAAATTAAAAATCCACGTTATGGCTGTTTATTGGTAGCAGCATCAAATCTTGCCACTGCACATGCTTATAAAATTAATGTGCATAAATGCTCCAAATATTGTATTATTAATAATGATAATAATGTTGATGAGGATGATAATAATAGACACATTCTCATAACAATGGCTCCTGGCTGGCTCTAAAATCTCAGCGGGGAATGTGCTGAGTGTCACAGCTCCTCAGAGAAACAGCAAGCTTACACGGCCCCTTCTTAACCTCCCCAGCCCCGACCTGTGGAGCCACTTTGGTGCCTTCACTGGGTCCAGCTAACTGATGGCTTCTCCAAGTCCTTTCCATCTTCTGAGGCCTTATTCAAGGCTGAACAACCTGAACTGCAGAGACCTCTCCTTCCTTTCAATTTCTGAAAGAACTTTTCCCCATCACTCTTTTCCACATATTACCTCCTTGGGCTCAGCTCAGATCTGCGAGGTAGGCGGCAGGTGTATTTATGATTCCCGCTGTAGAGATGGGCTAGTGGAGATCAGAGAGTGAAAGCCACTCAAGGTCACATAGCCAGGAAATTACAGAGCCAGGACTAAAGTTCTTCCGACTCATATGTATCACTTAGTGCCTAGCCAAGAGGCTGGCATAGAGCAGGTGACATCCATGCTGGTTAGGGAGGAAGAGAGGAAGGGAGGAAGGAAGATGTGAACAAAAGGATGAGTGAATGAAAAGTTTGCAGAATGAGGCCTTTAAAATTCTTCAATATTATAATGACCTTCCCTCTTCATTACTATTTATCAAAGAGCTAATTTATAAATGAACCTAGGCCAGATGCGGTGGCTCATGCCTGTAATCCTAACACTCTGGGAAGCCAAGGCAGGTGGATCATTTGAGCTCAGGAGTTCGAGACCAGCCTGAGCAAGAGAGAGATCCCATCTCTACAAAAAAAAAAAAAAAGAAAGAAAGAAAGAAATTATATGGACAACTAAAATATATATAGAAAAAATTAGCCGGGCATGGTGGTGCATGCCTGTAGTCCCAGCTACTCAGGAGGCTGAGGCAGAAGGATCGCTTGAGCCCAGGAGTTTGAGGTTGCTGTGAACTAGGCTGATGCCACGGCACTCTAGCCCGGGCAACAAAGTGAGACTCTGTCTCAAAAATAAATAAATAAATAAATAAATAATAAAAGTATAAATGAACCTATAAGTGTTTCTGAAGGAACAGACCACACATTGACAAGCACCCATTGAGTCTAAGTCCAAACATAGGCCCATCCGTGTGACTCAAGGGAAGACATAGCCAGGCTGTCCCTCAGCCACAGAGCACCGTTGTGATAACCTGAGAAAGTTACCAAACTCCCCAGCATCAGCAGGCCTAGTGCGCCCAGCTGGAGTCCACGTCACCCTCGTGATCAGGTGCCAAGCCACACAGCCACATGTGGTAGTCCTAGATTCATTAGACTTCAGAAAGCTAAGCGATTAAGCACCATGACCTCCCCCAAAGTTTCGTGTCACTGTCCTATGACAGCCTCAGGCAGAGGCTGCCTGCCTGGAAGAGAGAGAGAGAGAGAGAGAGAGTGTGTGTGTGTGTGTGTGTGTGTGTGTGTGTGTGTGTGTGCACGCGCATACATGTGTGTGTTCCACCTGACTGTGAGCTTCTTGGTACCATACACCAAGGAGTTGTAGGACAAACACTGGTTTCTGAACCAGACCAAAATGGGTTTGAACTCCGTTCCCACCAGCACCATGGATAGAATTCTGGGGGTCCCTGAACTTGGATGGAAAAATGACCTTCTTCACTCACAAATGGAGGCAACAAACCACAGTAGTGTTGGCAATACTTGACATTTTTGCCACCTGTAGAAATCACAGACGTCTTCCCATTCCATGAAAGTTGTTGCAGATATCTCAAAATATTGAATACAGCAGAGGTCGGCACACTTTTTCCGTAAAGGTCCAGATGACAGGTCCTTTGCACACCAGGGCTCTGGGCAGCTGCTCAGCTCCGCCGTCATGGCTCGAGAGCAGCCGGAGACAATATGCAAATGAACAGGCACAACTATGTTCCAATAAAACTTTGTTCACAAAAAATAGCTAGCAATCCAGATCATAGTTTGCTGATTCCTGATGCAGCAAGTCATTACTTTAAAATTATAATAGTAGACTCTTGTTAATGCCTTAATGAAAAAGCACATATATTACTACATCAGATGTTTTAGTGTTTTGAAAATTGCATTTGAATATAATTGGTTGCCTCTGTGACCCTGTGCATTTTGTTTTCTGCATTTAAAACCATTATTCTGAGATGGGGTTCATAGGCTCCACTGGTCTACCGAGGGAGTCCTTGACCCACTGAAGGGGAAGGACCGTTGTTATTCAATCTATCTCAGCTTCAGTTTTCTCGCTACAGTGTGGGAAAGCTAATAATAATATTATCCACGTCAGAAGGTTCTTGCAAGAATTCAACGTAGTGCATGTAAAAGTGTTTTGTTAACTAGAAAACACTATAGGGATTTGAGGTATTAACATTTTCCTTTCCCCAGTGGCACCTACTTTAGTCCTCTGTACATAGTAGGTACTGAATAAATGCTTGTTGCAGTCAAGCTAGGTGAGCCAAGAGTCTGGCATTCCTTCTTGAGCAATATATAAGAGGGGAAGTAGGTGGGAGGGAGAGAGAAAGGAAAAATGAGAGGGATATGGAGAGAGGGAGGGAGAGAAGGGAATAGAAGAAGAGAGAAACAGGAGGGGAAGGGAGAGGGAGGGAGGAGGGAGAGACCCGAGAATCCCGGCGGCTCAGTATTATTTTACAGTTGTCTATGCAGAATTCCTAACCATCCCATCTATTTAGAAATCGCACTGGGGAATGAATAGAGGAAGGGGGGAGATGGCTGTTTTGTGCAGAGACTTCCTGCTGATGCAGCAGGTTTTAAGAGCACAACTTGCACAGTTTGTGAAAGCACATGAACCTTGAAATAGAAATATGGACCTCTTAATTCATCTCTCTGTTATTTGATAAAGTATAAGGTAAATGAATGCAAAACATTTTCCCTTTAATTACACAAGGAGGAAGGGGGTGGTGCGAGGTGGGGGGAGCAGAGGATGGAGGGTGAGAGGCCACAGTGAGGCCTTGTGCTTCCAAGGCGATGATACAGAATGGGCTTCTCTGAGATTTCAGTTCTGGGGAAAGGGGTTGATGCTGTGGGTTACGGTAACAACCCCAGCACCCAGCAGCTTCCAGTCACAATGCATGCCGAGGCAGGCAGCAGGGCAGGGGACCTCTGTCCTCACAAGGCTAGCAATTCAGGTGAGAAAACACGTCTGAACTGCTTGAAGTGGGCAATTGCCATGAGGTTGGGACCACGAGTCCCGGCCCCAGCTCCACCACTGGGCACAGGCCTCTCTGAGCCTCGCTCCATAGACACTTCAGATTCTAGTTCTGCCCTCACAGAGGTGACACTCTCGCATGGAGGTGGACACTGCACACTGTCCTTCCTCTCCACTCTCTCCGGAATCTTCTGCTGTCCGTGGCCTTTGAACCATCCCAGATGGTCGGTCACACCCGTGAGAGTGGGCCCGAGGCACAACCAGTTTGCGTGGAGGTATTTCAGAGTCATGGTGTTACCTTACTCAATCTATTTAAAGCCCTAATAGTTCCTTCCAGGCTGCAAAGAAACCCATATTTTATTTAATTTGATTATGATTTGTTAAAAGTTGTTCTGGAGAATAAGAGGATAACCTAAGTGTTAGAAGATCCAAGTTGGCAATGGGTTGAAAAGTGTTCCCCCAAAATTCATATGCTGAACTTCTAACTCCCAGCACCTGAGAACGTGGTCTCACTTGGAAACAGGGTCCTTGCGTGTGTAACTAGTTACAAGGAGGTCATACCGGAGGAGTACGGTGGTCTCTAATCCAAAATGACTGGTGTCCTTATTAAAAGGGGAAACCCGGGCACAGCCATGGGTAAAGCTGAGCACACCATGTGAAGATGAGGTACAGACTGGAGTGACATGTCTACAAACCAGGGAGTGTTCAAGGTCGCCTGCAAACCATCAGGAGCTGGGAGGGGGGCTGGGAACAGATTCTTCCCCACGGCTCTCAGATGGAACCAACCCTGCCAGCACCTTGATTACTGGACTTCTGCAAAATAACAAAACTGATTTGTTATTTTAAGTACTCCAGAACTGCGCATTAATAAATTTCCATCGTTTAAGCCACCGTGGGTGGTACTTTGTCACGGCAGCCCAGCAGAGTAACACAGGGTTCTGAATTGGTCTCCACGTGCTGGGTGACTTACCGGGCCTCCACTGGAGAGGCGGTACGACCCCGCGCACGACAGCAAGGTAGGGGCCACCGGCCTGCCAACCTGGCCTCGAACCCCAGCTCTGCTGCTTACTTGCTGTGTGATCTTGGGCAAGGCCCTGAACCTCTCTGTGCCTCCACAAAAAGAGATGAAAGACTAGCTGGTCTCTAAGTGGCATCCCAGCTTAAATAGTCCCTAAGTCAGTCATAAAGGACAATATTAAGAGTTGTGCAGGAGGGCTCATTTGCGAGATACCAGGGCCCTCCTAACCAGATGGTGAGCGAGAAGGGCCGTCTGGCAGAGGATGCGAAATGAACGGATGTGGCAGTTGGGGCCAGAAGACCTTTTTGCTGATGTGGCTGATTTCTATCGTGGCAGGATATCTGTGACCCACTGGGGTCACTGAGCCCTTAACTGAGTAGAAAGGCCGGGGTTGGTGAGCACAGCACCCAGCGTGGGGCTGCCGGGATGCCGCAGGAAGGACCACGTTGCCATCACGTCATGAAGCCCACGACTGTCTCTTGGCTGACCACGTGGTGATGAGCAAGGCCACCATCTCTGCACCAAGAGGCAGCGTAAAGGAAACTACAACTTGACAATTCCAAACGTCATCCTGCCCAGTAAATTTTTGTTATTGAGTAATAACTCAAAATAAATATTTTGTTATTCTAAGTACGCTGGTGTCTGTCCTGATCCCAAAAGTGGCTTAGATTCCAGTCTCTCTGAGGGCCCACAAGTGTCCTGTCCCCTCCACTGCCCTTGGGGGTGGTCTCCAGAGGAGCCAGCGCCCTCCTGCTGCTCCCTGCAGGCTGGTTGGCCTTGCATGATTAACCACGTGGTGGGTTTCTTGCAATATTTACTGTTAACTCATGGAGGGGCTTGTTGAGACAGATTCTTAGTGTTGTGCTAGGAGCATTGTGTGTTCCTGTTTTTTCTGGGAAAGAAAAGAGAGAAATCTCAGCAACAACACAAAGGTAGCAGCAAAAATGCCAGCTGTTCCTACCATGAAACTGCAAGATCCCTTAGCAGTCAGCTGTGTGGTGCCCGGCCCTGGCCCGGCTGCTGTGGGGTGGGGGGTGGCAGAACAGACACGGCAGCAAGCCAGACCTACCCAGAGGACGGCGCAGGTCTCCCCCTCACATTCCTGCCTGTGTGCACCCAGCAAAGAACAGCCAAAAGCTGATGGTTCCAAGGAAGAAGAACAAAGCAAAGCAACCAGCCAATTCACAGTTATTTACTGTTCTAGGGGGAGAACTTTGGCAAAGTCTTTGCTATAGTTGACCCTCTGCACATGGGTATAATAAGTTATACATTGTTACATGGCTGTTGGGTGCTCGGCCAATACTGTAAGATCAGAAACCCATTTTTTGTGAACAAATAATGTATCAAGCCCCCACTCTGTGGCAGACTCTGTAACTGGAGTTGGGGACAAAACCATAAATCAGTAGACAAAACAGCTAATAATTCCTGCCCTCATAGAGCTTATATTCCAGCAGGGCAATGGTAGAAAGCTACAATGCAATCTGCAGAATTTATAGTTGTCATCAGACCTCTGCTTACAGTGCAACTTGCAACATCATTGCCCTCTTATAGGCTTCAGTTGGCTCATTGGTAAACTGAGACAAAGAGAACAGCATTCTCTTAAGAAGACTCTGGTGCATTCTTCAACTAGCTTTGTGACTTAGGGCAAGTTACTTAACCTCTCTGTGCCACAGATGCATCATAGGAGTGTTGGGGAAACAACTGAGGTAGTACAGGTAGATTGCTTTGCACAGCACCTGGCACGTAATAAACACTCAGTAAGTATTGTTGTTACCTAAAGAAGATAATATCAACTGACTTAACTCCTCTCTCCACTTTCTTATCCTTGAGAGGCTTTCTTCTCTCCAAATAGCTCAGGTGCTCCAGGCCTTGGCTTCTCCGGGGCTCAGCATCTCTCCCATGTCTCCTGATCAGCCCGAGTTACCCGTCCCTCCGTACACTTCTGCACATCCTGCAGCAGGAAGGAGCCAGCCTTGGGAGTCACTCCCCGGAAGCGGCATCCTAATTTATCAGCTTGCTCTGGGGTCAACCAAACCAGGTATGAATCCCAGCTCTGCCACTTAATAGCTGTGTGACCTTGGGCCGGTCATTTCACCACTCTAGAGCACTTACGTAGAGCTAGTACCTGCCTCACAGGGCTGCAGAGAGGGTTAAGCCAGAGAGCATGGTAGAGTGCTTGGTTTGGCAGCACAGAGAAAGGGGCCAACAGGTGTCTGCAATGGTGATAATAAGCTCCTAAGGAGACCCACAGCAGAGAAGAGGACAGACGTGTGTCTCCAGATGTCACTGAGCTCTCTGTCCCACTCCGGGAAGGAGACAGCCAACCCCTGGCGCAGTCTGATGAGAGCTGTCATTAACGGCCTGAGTAAGGACTGGAAGGTGAGCTCATCAAATTTGAGGTTGATGTGGTTTTGAAAGGAAAGATAAATGAATTAAATAAAAGTCTGATCCAAAAATCTTTCAACAGGTGGGAATGATAAGGGACCAGAGAACAGGTGCAGGGATCTCAAAACCGTGCTGCTGCAAGGTGGGTTCACCGGGACGCGAACTCCAAGACGGAGAGGTCTGTATTGGGAGTTTACCTGGGAGCGCGCTCAGCAACAACACCTCTGAGGGTGGAGGAAGCAGGTGTGGGCAGTGGAGGAATAGAACCGTGTGGCAGTGGCAGTCACAGCCTCTTCACACTTAGGGGAAGCTCTGGAGATGGCAGGGCCCTTTGTGCCTCCCACCACCCAGCCACTGGAAGACGGCTGCTCCCAGAGAGGAGGCAAGACCTTGGACAAGGTAGCTCCTTTGGGCCAAGCGCAATTCCTGGGGAGAGACTTAGCAGGGGGCCCTGAGCAAGCGGCACTTCTGGCAGCTATGGGGACGAGTGCCCTGTCCTGCAGGATGCCCTGGGCAGTGCACCTCAGCGTCCACTACAGTCCACCCCTCGCGCCATTCGGATCCACCTGTGTGTACGTTCTAGGAGCAGCTTATTCTGGCTCCAGGTTTCCAGTTGTCTCTTTTCCTGGAGAGACTTATAAGAAGGTTAGTGGGTCGAACTCCAGCCACCGCTGCTGCGGCTGGCACTCTCACTTCCTCTCCTCTGCCCATTCTAGATGCCCTGCGGCAGCACCTAGCACCCTGCTGGTCTCTGTGGCTCATCTGGTGTCATGTCCAGACTTCGTTACTGGAGGGTAGGAATCCCTGGCTTCCATTCCCTTCTCAAGCCTCTCTGTGTCCTAGGTACTCACTTCACAGCTGTCTGTGTTTCTCCAATTACCATCAAAATTGGGCAGGAAAGAACAAGAGACTCCCCATCCTGGTGCCAAACATATTCTTCTAGGCTCTTTTTTCTGTAGCGACAGCCCTGCTTCCTCCTGACAGCCAAGGTCCCTTAATCCTGCAAGGGTAGTGACCTTTCTCCCTCGCCTGCTGGTCTCTGACATAAGCAGCCCAAAGAGACTGGGTGGCACCATAGCTTAAAGTTTAATGGGACACTTTCTGTGACCTCTGGTAGAAACATGTCCCCCTGGAAACCAGGCCTTCAGGACCCACAGAGCCTAGTGTTGCGGAAAGAGGAAGCACAGTTCCCCACGCAGGCCCCTGGGAGTGATGTAAACACAGACATTCCTGCTTCTACCTCTTTTCCCCACACCCGTGCATTGTACCTACTGGGGACACAGCACCATGCAATGCTCATTGACTTAGGGTACATACGGCATCCTGGACAAGGATGTTCCGTGCTCACAGGCATCATCTCCAAGCTGCTGTCTCAGCTGCACTTTCAAAGGCTGCTTCCTCACTCTGCCAGGCTAGCAGTGCCACGTGGTACCACCCAAGGTCCTACGGCCTTATGCCCACTCATGCCCTACCTCCTACGCTGTGATGTGATTCTAATGCAGTGTTACATGGGATCGATCCCGGGTCCCTCAATCAAACACTCTATAAGCCATCAGACGGTGGGGAAGCCTGAGGCCCTGCAGACAGGAATACCCAGGATTTATGTCCATTCCAATCAAAATGAATCAATTCCTGGTTCAGAGTGAAAGGGGTTCAGTGTAATCAACTTCCTACCAAGTGGCCAGTTGGTCTCCTTGAAGGATGGTGCCATATTGGTGTCTCAGCCTTGGGCTCTGTTGCTAGCAGGGTGGACACTACAATAGCAGTAGCTGGGTTGGCTCCAATGAGCAGGGAGCCCAGGCTGTTGGGAACATGCGTAGCCTCTATCCTTGTCCCCGTGATGTCCCTGTTCATGAGTCCATGTGTGCCAACATGAGGATGGCCAATGACAGAGGCTGGCCTACACCAACGATCTGAGTCATTCTGTCCCTTGGGGATGCTCTGTAATGGGTGTCAACATGTGATACAGAGGTCTTCACACTGCATAACCGCCCCCATTGTTTCGTCCATGTGCCTCTTCCCTGGGCCTTCTTATCACGTCTCCTAATCTTTCTCCTTCTAGAACTGTGATCAACGGCTCAGTCATTCACTTCTTCCCACCTCAGACCATTTCTCTTTCTACACAAAACTGATGAGGAGGTGAACTGCCTGGGGCTTTGCCCACTGAGAGGGTTGCTCCCCTCTGCTGGTTTTCAGGGCCACCGCTGAGTGGGACTATAGGGTGGCAGCAGTTCATTTCTGGCTTGCACCCAGATATGAAGTCAACACATCCATGAACAGAGCTTGGCTTTTCTCCTACTCCATCCACTAGTCTTAGGGGACCCCACCCATGAAGGCACAGGTGGGGGCTGATCGATAATGGTGGATGACATGGGGTGTTGGGCCCCCTGCTCGGGCAGCTTGCTGGTGCCATCTGGCTCTGTTCATGCCTGATCCCAGATGTACCGCTTCTGTGTTACTGATGGCTCCACCCAATGTTTTGACTTGTTGGCTCCATATGAATCCAGTGCATACTGGACAGTTTTGGCTTTATGGTCACTTTCTATCTTATGGTCATGGGCTCCAACTCCACCAGGGCCCAGTAGCATGCTAAGAGCTACTTTTGAATAGTGTATAAGTCTCTGTTGCAGATGGCATGGCCTTGTTCCAGAACCCTAGGGGTCTATACAGCAATTTTCCTTTTACAGCTTACTATAAACCCCACATAGCTTCTTTTCCTTCTACAGATATCTACGGTTCCATAGAATCCACCCAGTCGTGTGGCTCTCAGAGCAGGGCTGTTTGCACAGCAACCTGGGCCTGCTGCAGGGCTCTTTCCTCAAAGCTAGTGACTTCCATGTCACTCCATAAATGGGTTGGAGCAGTTTTCCCAAGTGTGGAGTACACTGCCTCCATAACCCAAAGAGGCACTTCTATGGTCTGACTGTGTCCCCCAAAAGTCATGTGTTGGAAACCTAAGCCCCAATGCAACAGTGTTGGGAAGTGGAATCAATGGAGAGGTGATTAGGACATGAGGGCTCCACCCTCACAAATGGATTAATGCTGCTATTATATTAATGTCATCACCGTGGGAGTGGGTTCCTTACAGGGGATGCATTCCCTCTTCCTCTCTGTCTGTGTCTCTTGCTCACCTTCTTGCTTTCTGCCTTCTGCCATTGGATAACACAGCAAAAAGGACCTCATCAGGTGCCAGCTCCTCCATCTTGGGCTTCCCACCCTCCACAACTGTGAGAAGTAGATTCTGTTTATTAAAATTACCCAGTCATGGTATTCTATTACAGCAGCACAGCATGAACCAAGACAGGCCCACTCAGCATTGTGCTTCCTTCTTAGTGGTGAAAGGTGTGAAATGCAATAAGTTGTTCTTTCTTTTGAGGGAATGTCCTGACATGTTCAAGAACACCCAATTTTTAAAGCCTTCACAGATATGATGCCCCCTCAATCTTTGTAGGCTCATCTCCCAGTCCTTGGAGCATGTGTCTTTACCAAGGCCTCTGACATACTTGCCACATGTTGCTCATCCAGTTTTATTGACATTAGGTAATCAATTCTGCAGAGCAATGCTACGTCCCACCAATTGTCTAGATAGTTCTAGAGCTCCTGGACTATATCATGATAGAAGACAGGAGCATTAACTAACTCTGGTCAAAAACCTTATGTGTGTGTGATGTTCCACCCCCATGAGAGTGTGGCCTGCTCTGCTGTTCCTTCCTGACAGAGATTAACAATCACACAGCATGTGCTTGAAGCTATGTTGATCTGCTCTAGCAAAATCACAGAATGGCAACCAGGGCCACCACTTAGTCCAATCATGGTAGTCTACTCTTATCCCCCACGGTCCACCCCATTTTTGTAGGCTCTAGCTGGTGAATTAAATCGTAAAAGGATGGAGACCTGCATTCTTTAGGACTTGAAAGGTGGGAATAATCTCTGTCATTTCTCACCCAGAATACAATATTGTTTTTCACTTTCCATCTTGGCTGGGGGTGGAGGTAGGGGAGTTCCAGAGGCTTCCACTTGGCCGTTTCCACCGGGATAACTTGTACCTCGCGGTCCAAGGAACTGATACAGGGAGTTTGCCAACCACAGGTATGTCCATCACAGCTGTACAGTCAGGGACTGGGGAAATGTCCCTGGGGTCGTTCTGTGGACACTGTGGGCCCACACAAGTCAGACTTGTGCCAGGAACGTATTATGACCTGACCCCATGGACACCCGCTCTAACAGTGGCCCCGATGGCTCTGGCCCCTGTTT
Organism: Lemur catta; assembly: GCF_020740605.2. Classification (NCBI taxonomy): domain Eukaryota; kingdom Metazoa; phylum Chordata; class Mammalia; order Primates; family Lemuridae; genus Lemur; species Lemur catta. The sequence goes on along the minus strand of NC_059141.1, from coordinate 51,920,175 downwards.
ATCATTGTCAATGCTGAGTATTTGCCATTCCTCAGTATATAAGCCCTAAAGGCCTGGGGTGGTCATCACCAAACACAGTTGCCATGGTGGTGCAGGGCTCTTTCTCACGAGGACCTGCCCTCTCCTTTGGTCCGTGGGCTGGCTCAGGGAAACTGGGCACAGAATCGTGTTTTATCTCTTTTTCCTTTCTTTTCCTTTTTTTTTTTTTTAACTGAAACAACTGCTTTTAGCCTCCTGATCATCTATCTGTGATTTTTTTATTTTGTAGCTCAAACAATACCCTCATTAGCTTCCCTAGGGATAGGGTGACCAACTTACCCAGTTTGCTCAGGATTTTCTTGGTTTTAGCACTGAAAGTCTCATGTCCTGGACAAACTGAGGCGGGTGGTCACTCTATCCGAGGACCATCACACACGTAAGTCTGTGGGTCGGGCACCCCGGGCCACCTCTGACCCTACTGCTCATCACAATCATGGCGCCCACCGTGCTCCTGGCAACTAAGCACCACGCCGGGCCTCTGTTCTTTCCCAGAGTCCCAGTTGTTATCAGAGAGCCCAGTTCTGTGACAGTGTCTCCTATGGCCACGCCTGGCCCGCAGAGGACACCCACCTCTGCAGTCCTTCCTGCGGTGGCACCTTCTCTCATTACTCTGATGGACGGCATGTTGTCAGGCACAGTCAGTGGTAGGTTTTCCAGCCTTACGTAGAATATCCTCTCTGGCATGTCCACTCTGCGCTCTGCGGAGTTTTTGATTCCTTTTCCAGCCATCTGCCATGGAAATTCTGCCATTTCTACTTCACATAAGCTTCTCCCAAGCTTCCAAGAGCCACCAAGCAGCATGTTAGCATCCTCTCCCAGGGCCCTAGTCAGGGTGTGACGTCCTCCATTAAGGGAGAGGCTGCCATATCGATACACTCTCCCTTATTCAGCTTTACGCGCCACTGGGCCCCTCAGTGTGCCATGGTGGTGTGTCCTACACAGACTTCCTGTCCTCCCTGAGAAGGCCCAGCATTCCCAGCTGGTTTGTGTAGTAGCTTGGCCCTCGTTATTGGTCCAGTGTCCAGGAGGGGAGCCAGGGGTAGATCCTGAGTCGACAGCGTGTTGACTTGTAACACAGAGGCCTCTTCCTCATCTTCAATCCAGGGCAGCACATTAACCTTTAATAGCAGGGAATAGGCCACAGTGGCAGGCCCAGAGGATTTGGGGATTTCAAGTGCTCAAGTTCACTGACCTGAATATCCCCATCCCAAGTCTCACAGTCCCACTCCTGCCCAACCAGGGCCGTGGCCTTGGCATAGCCAACTCACCCAGGTTGACAATTCAGACTTCAGTCTTCTCTGGAGCTCCACCCTTATCGTTGAGTTTGGGTCCTGAAAATCAGCTTTCTCTTCCCTCCACCTGCTGGAGAAGTGAATCTCTTTATATGTGGCCAAGGAAGCCCACGATTTTTACACTTTGCCTTAAATTGGTAATTAATCACCCACAGCCTTTTATTGTTTTTTTTTCCAATCCATCGACTGCATTCAGCAAGAGCCATACAATTTCATTGTCCTTATAATTACTAATTTCCCCAGTCCTCTCCACCTCCTGAAATACGCAGCCTTCCCTGCGTTCCCTTCTATGCCAGTTTCTGCACCACGAAAAAGTCCTGACATTTGCACCCACCATTGTCACCATGGGCCTGGAGCTCCCAGCCCACCGTGCCAAGCCCTCCACGCCATCCACTTGGAATCAACTTCCTCAGCTCCCAATTCTAGTAGTCTTTGGCCAGGTTCCCAGAGACTGCCATGAGGACTGTCATGCAGGAAGTTTACTGGGGTATCCCGGGATCAACACCTGTGGGGAATGATAGACACAGGCCCAGGCAGAGAGAGAGGGTGAGCTGCAATGTGGTTGCAACAGAGGCCTCAGCCAGCCCCAAGGATTCTAGAGCTGGGAATGACCTTTCAGAGATACGTCTACCAGTCATCAGATTGGGCTGTGTCCTCCTCCCTAGCATGTGAAGAGGGGCCGGACCTTGGGCAGTCCAGTCCCTTCTGCTCAAGGGATTTCCTAAGGAGGGACTCAGCCTGGAGCCAGCAGCAGGCAACACTATGGGCAGCAGGAGAACGAGCTCCTTGGTCCTGAAGGGGAGGTTGGCCAGTGCACCTCAGTATCCACTGCACAAGCCACGTGAGGGGAAGGCCTGGGAAAGAGGGTTCCGGGGTTGCGATGCCATGCTCAGAGCTCTGAAGGATGGTCCTGTGCTCCGGGAAGCAAACTTGCTCTGTGGGACCACGAGCGATCGTTATAGCTCCACCACAGTCAAAGGGGGACCTCTGAGCAGTCTGACCCAGGAGAGGGATTGGGGCATGCTCCAGAGGTCCTGGGCTTGCTATCTCTGTGGTACACAAACAGAGAATGTTTGACCCACTGTCAAAGCCGAAGCAGAATGAGACAAAATTGAGCAATCTTTATGAATGTTTCCTTCCAATGTTGTCCTTTGGAGACTCGGGGGACAGTGATCGGCTGACTCGTGCAGAGGACACACTTTGATGGGCTCTGCTCTTAAGTGCCCATGGCAATGTCCCCACTCTGGGTCCTATTTTATTTTAGGGCTCCCGGTGAGACGCTGGGTGGGTCTGAAGATGGAGGCCGCAGGGTGGGTGGACGTAACGGCTGTGCAGCGAGCCGTGGAGTCCGTGGTGATGTGGGCTGTCCTCCAGAAAGAACCCTCTGCGTCCGCGGCGCCAAGGCTTCCTGCTGTCACCGAGTGCCCCTCCAGCTGGAAAGCGCACCCGCCAGCTCTGTCCCCAAACGGGTGAGCGTCCCTCTGTGTGTATACAGACATGCACACGAGCTCTTCCCAACACAAATATATATTTAAGATTTACTGTTCTGGAAAACCTAGTGAATAATGTAAATGATGAAAGCCCGCGTCTGGCAGAAAATATTGTTCGGGCTGCCTCATTGAAATTCAGCCTCTCACGCGCACTTGGTAATACACACGCCATATGAATTATGGATTCCGGGCTTTATCTCTCACACTACACATGAATGTTTGATAAAGATTGTTTCCAATATTATATTTTGTCAAAATGCTCATCTAAAATTCAGTCAAAAATGCTTTCCAGTAATTATGCACTGACTTTGCAGAGAGCAGAAACGGGGAGGTGGAAAGTGCCCCTCGATGGGGTCACTGCTGTGTGTGTGTGTGTGTGTTTTCTGTATTTTTTTCACCCCGGGTATTTTTGCTGAAAGGGAGAGGCAGACTGACAGTGTTTACCACGGAATTTCTTTATTCCTCCTGCACGTCCTCATTACGGAAGCAGCTACAATAAGGTCTCCTCTTTGCCTTGCAGACACTCAGTGGTTCATTTGTTCCTCGGATATTTTTAAACTCAGCACCAGCTCAGTGGCAACATGGCCTTAGCCCTGCCTCCCTTCCACCGGTGCTCGAGAGCTTCCAGCTGATCCTCTATGGCTGCAGTCCCCAACCGCAGGGCTTGGCCCGGTACCGGTCCCTGGCCTGTTAGGAACTAGGCTGCCCACCACCACCCGAGCTCTGCCTCTCTCCCTCTTCTGCTGCCACCCCCCCCCACCTGCCCACCCCCATCCCATCAAAAAACTGTCTTCCATGAAACTCATGAACCGGGCACGTAGCAGGAGGTGAACGGCAGGTGAGCAAAGCTTCATCTGTATTTACAGCTGCTCCCCATCACTCGCATCACCGCCTGAGCCCCTCACCCGAGTCCATGAAAAAATTGTCTTCCATGAAACTGGTCCCTGGTGCCAGAAACGTTGGGGATGGCTGCTCTACAGGATACATCCTCTAGTCACCCCAACACCCACCCTCTCCCACCCTTCAGTGGCTGTCCCCACCCCACAGCAGTGATGGCAAATCCCTAGTGCCCAAGCTGCCCCACTCCACTCCTGCAGTCACAGTGGATTCACTAATTGATCATGTTGCATTCTCACCCCAACACCACCTCGGAATCCTTCTTAACACATGCCCTGGGTAATCACTATCAATTAAACAAAGCTGACTTACAACGTGAAACCTGTCAGTCAACTCTATACTACCAGGTGGAGCTCGGCCGTCTGGAGCATGGCCCTCCGGGGACTTCATCACCTGACACAGCCTCTCTTCAATCTCCTTCCCAGCCGTTCCCCCTCCACCCTCTCCAAACCCTCTAGTTCCCATTCCATGCCTTTGTTCCTCCTTTTCTGTCTGTCTAGAATTCTCTTTATCCCCCATCTCCTTGGCAAACTCCTATTCATGCTTCAATACCTCTGTAAAGCCTTCCTCCCCTCCCCCAGCACTGTGTGCCCTCCGTATATATACATTTATACACACATGCGTATACATACATATACATGCATATATAGATTAGTACCTACACACACACATGTTACAGAGTGCGATGCCCCAGGAAAGTTTACTAATGGGGTCGCTGAGAGTAAGGATGCTGCCTAACTCAGCCACCAGGAGTGACCCATATGTGCACGTTGAGTCACGGTACAGAGGAAATCTGGGTTCTGAGCTCGCAGACTGCACGGGCCTTCATGGAGCTGTGGTGCAGAAGGTGGGATGCTCACAGTGCAGGTAAGGGAAAGGACCCCTCTACCTGCCCCAGTCTCCAGGAAAATCACTGAGCACTCACTGACCACGGGTGTCACAGAAAGCCAGGCAGGCCAGCGTCAGTGGAGGTGGCCAGACCACGCTGTCATTCCTTTTCTCCGTGCGAGTCAGCGCCCCCAACTCCCACCCCCTACCCCATCCAGCATCACTCTTGACACCTCCTCCTCCTCCCTGCTGCTAACCCCCCTCACACACTCCTCGGCCCTGGGAAGGCCACGTCCCTGACACCCTTGCAGTCCTCCCACTCCTCCCCATCCCTGACCACCCTCCTCCCCATGCTCAGGCTACGGTTGTCTGTCCTCACGGAGACTGGAACAGCCTCCACCGTCTCCCGGCCTCCTCATGCCCCCTCCAGCCTCTTCTCCGGCCACAGCCTGGTGACCTTCTGATCCCAAATCTGACCATCTCACTGCCCGCAAGGACCCGGTCTGAGTTTCTCCACTGCTCCTAGGATGAAGACCAGGCTTGCTCCCGTGGCTTCCAAGGAAGGAGCAGTATTCACAATGTGAGCACCCGTGAGAAGAGGCCCCGGGCAATGGCCGGGAGGGCCCAGCGAGGGCGTTAGCCGAGTGGGAACCAGCGGGAGCAGCCGGTCCAGCAACGCGCCGCGCCCTGACCACTTCCTGCAGCGGGTCTCCCTCCGCCCCACCTGCTCTCTGGCCCGCGGTCCCCTCACTCTCTCGTCTCTGTGCTGTCTGATTTTCTGTCGTCCCTTCACTGCCCAGCAGAGAGCTAGGCGCAAAACAGGCATTTTTAAAATATATGTTGGATTTCATGGAAGGCCGGAAAACGTGGCAGCCGCAGGGGCCCGTCAGGAAGGCTTGCTGCGCGCCAAGCGGGGCTCCCCACCTATCCACCAGGCGCGCGAGCTGGATCTGACAAACGCAGCCTGCGCCCTGTGCTGACAGCCCCCGAGCGCAGCCAGGGCTGAGCACACGCTGCTCTGTAGCCGTTGAATATTTCCATAGAGCTCTGGTGTAAGAGCGACAGCCCGGAGTTCAGCTATTCCCAGGAGGACGAGGAGCAGAGAGGATGCCAACAGGGAGATCCCCTGGGAGGATCCCCGATATGTTTGTGCTGTAGTTTCTGCGGCTCTGCAGCCTTCCTGCCTTCCTTCCACAAACACTGCCTGCTGCCAACCCTCTGCCAGGCACTGTGCCGGGGACAGCGGGACGAGGAGGAAGGCTACATGCTTCAGCCCTCGAGAGTCTCACATCCCAGTGGGTTATTCACACTAGCCAGCAGACATGTGCTGAGAGGTTGGGAGAGGCTGCCCAGGCTGGTGTGAGAACTCAAAGTCAGGGAGACCAACCAAGAGTGGGTTCGTCAGGGAAGCTGCTAGAAGAGGGGGCAGTGGGGCTAGGTCCTGAAGGATGAGTAGGAGTTTGCAGAGTGAGGGCTGAGGAGGGGATTTCAGACCTCGGGAGCAACATGTCCAAAGGTCTGGAGGCTGCAGAGAGCATCAGGGTAGTAAGAAGGAAGTTCAACGAGGCCAAAGCCGAGGGCCAGATGAAAGGTTCTGTGTGTTGAGATCAGGAGTCTGGACATTGTCCCTAAAGTTGCAGGTGCGTAGAGTGTGCGCCAAGTCACAAGGGAAGTCAAAGCCAGAATTGGCCTCAAACCTGTGTGTGTGCTTCACCACTGCTTCCCATCTTTTCTCCAGGATAGCAGCCATCACCCCCTCCCCTCCCTGTAGGTGCTGACACACCCCTGAAGAGAGGTGAGATTCGTCTACACTTTGAATCTCAGTGGCCTGTGGTTTCTCAGGCCAATAGAATGAAGTGGAAGTGAAGCTATGCCCAATCTAGGCCAAATCTTTAAGAGAACTGGAACTTTCTGCTTCCCCTCTTGGTGCACTTGCTCTGGGGAGCGCTTAACCACCGTGTACACAGTCTGACTACCCCCGACAGCCATGCTGAGAGGAAGCCCAAGCTAGCAATGCAAAAAGGCCTCGTGGAGAAAACATAGTGCCAGACAGAGCCACAGCAGTCCCAGACCAAGCACCACACAGGTAAGTGAAAGAGCCACCTTGGACATCCCCGCCCCAGCAAACCTCACAGAGGCCCCCGACACCTGGCACTGATTGATTTGTCACAGCCATCTCCAGCTGCAGCCCCAGACATCATGGAGAAAAGACAAAGCATTCCTGCTGTGCCCTGGAAGAATTCCTGACCCAGAGGATCATGAGATCAAAAAAATGGCTTTGGATTTATGCCCTAAATTTTAGGACAGTTTGTTATGTAGCAGTAGATAACTGAAACACCAAACCAGTTGTAACAGCAGGAATGTATTCAGCTACAAGCAACAGAAAATCCATCTGCAGTGGTAGAAACAAACAAATAGGGGACATTAGTCTCGCATAAGACTAGAGGAAGGTGGCTGCCCAAGGTCTGCATGAAATCAAGGCCAGCATGTTTATGGTTCTGCCAGCCTTTCTCTCAATGTGACAAGGCAGCTGCTGTAGCTCCAGATATCATGCCCTAATTCCAAGCAGGAAGAAGGCAACGGAGGAAGGGACTGTACCAGCCACATTAAGTTCCCTTTAAATCGGGATAGCCAAGCTTTCCTAGAACCAGCGGCAGCAGACTTAGGTCAGCTTGGCTCTCTTTAGACTTAGGCTATATGGCCACTCCCAGCTGCAAAGGAGGCAGAAAGAGTGGGTAATGGAATTCTCATGAGTGGCTTAGACTATGATCCATTTACACTGCCACCCCAAACCAAATGAGGACTCACCTAAGCTAAAGAAGGGGTGAAGAAATTTCAGATAAGCATCCAGCCAAGCTTGTCTTATCAATGAACTCTTCTTCTTTAATTGCTTTATGGAGGTTTAATTGGCATACAATAAACGGTTATGACATATTTAAAATGTATAATTTGATAAACTTTGACATATGTTTAAGCCATGGAACCATCACTGCAATCAACATAACAAACACATTAGACCCCAAAGTTTCCTTGTGCCCCTTCTTAATTCCTCCATCTTGCCCCTCCCTCAACCCATCCCCCCAAACTGGTGATGTGCTTTCTGTCACTGTAGAACAGTTCATGTTGTCTACAGTTTCATATCAATGGCATCACACAGCATGTGCATTTTTGTGTTCTTCTTTTGCTTAGCATAATTTTTGGAGAGTCATCCTGTCTTGTGCATATAAATTGTTCATTCCTTTTTATTGCTGATAGTATTCCACTGTATGGATATACCACAATTTGTCCATGCACCTATTAATGGACATTCGCATTTTTGGCTATTGCAAATAAAGCTGCTGTGAACATTTGTGTACAAGTCTTTGTATGGACATGTTTCTTTTTTCATTTCAAAATATTAATTAAGGGGGTACAAGTGTTTTTATTACATGGATACCTTGAATAATGCTTGAGGGCTTTTGGTGTGCCCATCACCAGAATAGTGTTCATTGTACCCAATAGGTAAGTTTTTATCCCACACTCCCACTTATACCCTACCCCTTTCTTGGTTTCTAATGTCCTTTACATCTCTTTGTGCCCCTGCATACCCATCATTTAGCTCCCACTTACTAGTGAGAACGTGTAGTGTTTGTTTTCCATTCCTGAGATACTGCACTTAGGATAATGGTCTCCAATTCCATCTAAGTTGCTGCAAATAACATTATTTCATTCCTTTTTATGGCCAAATAGTACTCCATGGTATATATACACACAACATTTTCTTTATCGACTCATGAATTGATGGGCACTTAGGTTGATTCCACATCTTTGCAACTGTGAATTGTGCTGTGATAAATATTTGAATGCAAGTGTCTTTTTGATAAAATGGCTTCATTTCCTTTGGGTAGATACTGGGCGGTGGGATTGCTGGATAGAATAGTAGGTCTACATTTATTTCTTTGAGGAATCTCCATACTGTTTTTTTATAGAGGTTGTGCCAATTTGTAGTTCCACCAACAGTGTTATTAGTGTTCCTTTCTCCCTGCATCCATGTTAGCATCTATTGTTTTTTGACTTTTTAATGATAGCTATTCCAATAGCGGTAAGGTCATATGTCATTGTAGTTTCAATTTGCATTTCCCTAATGATTAGTGATGTAGAGCATTTTTTGATATGTTTATTGGCCATTTGTCTTTCTTCTTGCAAAAAACTTCTGTTCATGCCTTTTGTCCACTTTCTGACTGTGTTGTTTGGGGTTTTCTTCTGATTAGTTTGAATTCTTTGTAGATTCTGGATATTAGACCTTTATCAGATACATAGTTTGTCAATATTTTCTCCCATTCTATAGGTTTTCTGTTCATTCTGTTGATTATTTCCTTTGCTGTGCAGAAGCATCTTAATTTAATTAATTCCATTTATTTATTTTTTGTTGTTGCTGTATTTGCTTTTGGGGTCTTACTCATAAATTCTTTGCCTAGGCCAATGTCTAAGAGAGTTTTTCCTATGTTTTCTCCTAGAATTTTTATGATTTCATGCCTTACATTTAAGTCTTTTATCCATCTTGAATTAATTTTTTTATATGGTGAGAGATAGGCATCCTGTTTTTCTTCTGTACGTGGCTATCCAATTTTTGCAGGACCATTTATTGAATAAAGCTTCCCTTCCCCAGTGTATATTGTTGTCTGCTTTGTCAAAGATCAGTCAGTTGTAGGTAGATGGTTTTATTTCTGGATTCTCTTTTCTCCTCCATTGGTCTATGTCTCTACATTTATGCCAGTACCATGCTGTTTTGGTTACTATAGCCTTGTAGTATAATTTGAAGCCAGGTAATGTAATCCTACCAGATTTGTTCTTTTTGCTTAGGATTGCTTTGGCTATTCAGGCTTTTTTTGGTTCCAAATGAAGCTTAGAATTATTTTTTCTAGATCTGTGAAATATGACATTGGTATTTTGATGAGGATTGCATTGAATCTGTAAATCACTCTGGGCAGTATGGACATTTTAATGATGTTGATTCTACCCATCCATGAGCAAGGAATATTTTTTCATTTGTTTGTGTCATCTATGATTTCTTTCATCAGTGTTTTGTGGTTCTCCCTGTAGAGATCTTTCACCTTCTTGGTTAAGTATATTCCTAGGTATTTTATTTTCTGTGTAGCTATTGTGAATGGTATTGATTCCTTTATTTGACTCTCAGCTTCACTGTTATTAGCATATAGAAATGTTACTGATCTGTTTACATTGATTTTGTAACCTGAGACTTTGCTGAATTTACTTATTAATTCCAGGAGTCTTTTGGTGGAGCCTTTAGGGTTTTCTAGATACAAGGTCATATTGTCAACAAACAGGGATAGTTTGACCTCTTCTTTCCCAATTTGAATGTCCTTTGTTTCTTTATCTTGCCTGAGTCCTAGCTCTGGATAGGACTTCTAATACTATTTTCAGTAGAAGTGGTGACAGTGGGCACTCTTGTTCCAGTTCTTAGGGGAAATGCTTCCAACTTTTCTCCATTCACTATGATGTTGGCTGTGGGTTTGTCATATACTGCTTTTATAATTTTTAGGTATGTTCTTTCTAGGCCTAGTTTATTGAGAGTTATTATCATGAAAGTGTTCTGGATTTTATTGAATGTTTTCTCTGCATCTATTAAGATGATCATATGGTCTTTGTTTTTGTTTCTGTTTATGTGGTGAATCATGTTTATTGATTTGCATATGTTAAACCATCCTTGCATCCCTGGAATGAAACGCACTTAATCATGGTGGATTATCTTTTTGATGTGTTGTCAAATTCAGTTTGCTAGTATTTTATTGAGGATTTTTGCATCTATGTTCATAAGGGATATTTGCCTAGTTTTTGTTGTCGCTGTTATTCTTTTTCTGGCTTTGAAAACCTAGAGGAAATGGACAAATTCCTGGAAATACACAACTTCACAAGCCTTAATCAGGAAGAAATAGAAATCCTGAAAGACCAATAACAAGCATCGAGATTGAAGCAGTAATAAAAAACCTTCCAACAACAGCAACAACAACAAAGCCCTGAATCGGATGGATTCATAGTCAAATTCTGCCAGACCTACAAAGACGAACTGGTACCCATTCTACAGAAACTATTCCATAATATCGAGAAGGAGGGACTCCTCCATAACCCATTCTATGAAACCAGTATTACCCTGACTTTTTTCCTTAGATAAATACGTAGAAGTAGATTGGCTGGTTCATATGATAGGTATATGTTTAAATGTTTTTTTTTTAACTGTCAGACTGTTTTCTAAAGTGGTTGTTCCATTGACATCCCCACCAGCAGTGTATGAGAGTTCCAGTCCCTCCACACCCTTGCCAACCCTTGTTGTGGTTGTTACTCCCCAGCTTCTTAACTCTCTTAAGGGCTCTGGTCCAGGGTACCTTTGAACAATGCTCTGCTGAAGAAGGGGGTAAAAACAGATACATTTTGAAAAATTAACTTCCATGTGCAAGGCACTTTCACATACATTATCTCATTTAATCCTTGCAACAGCATATGGGGGTTGTTCATTTTTCCTGCACCCTACTAATGAGGAAACAGGCTCAGAGAGGCCTGGTGTCACACTGGTAAGCCATCGCTGGTCTGCAAAACTCCAAAGCCTTTGCCTTTTCTCCTTGTCTTCCTGTGGCTTGGGCTCACTTTCTTTATCTCCATAGATGACTTAAATCTGGAAGGCAAAAGGGAAATGGTTTCACAATACGCCAAAGGAAAGAGAACTGGATTGAAGAACAGGAGGCTCCCCCATGATGGGCGTCAAAATTAGACCAGGAATAGGGGTCAGGAATGACTTCCCAAAGGGTAAATCTTAAGCTAATTTTTCAAAAAGCAGGAAAAAGAGTGAGAAAGAAATCCCAAGAAGTAGAAACCACATGGAAAACCCTAGAGATATGGAACATCATAAGATGTTCAGGGAACCTCAAGTAACTAGAGCAGAGGTGTTTGCAGGCAGGCTGAGAGGGGATGTTTGGAGAGGCTGGAGATCATGGGGAAAACCAAAGTGGTTAACCTTGATTCTAAAAGCTACAGGAAGCCGCTGAAGATGTTAAGCAGAGAAATGAAATGGCAGACCTGTGGTTCAGAACATTGCCTGGAGAGAATATATTGGAAGGGGCTCTCCTAGGGGAAGTAGACCCTGGAAGGGGTGGGTATTTCAAGTTTCAAGGGGAGGAAATACTAAACTCCAAAATTAAGGTGCCTATAGGACACCTAAGAGAACATATCAAGCGAGCAAGAATGGAGCTCTGGTATGAGCTGCAGATAGAGTTTTAAGGGGTCATCACCACATGACTGCTCACTTCAGACATATGTGTGGATGAAGTCACCAAGGACCTTACATAGAATTAGATGTGTATGGGGTAAACAGAAGAAGAGATGTGTTCTTCAAAGGAGCTGGTAAGAAATGGGCAGAGAAACAGGGGTCATCACAGGAGAGTAGGAGTTAGGGAAACAGGGCAAAGTGAGTTTTAGGAAGGAAAGAATCACCAACATGGCAAATGTCACGGGAAGTCAGGAAAAGTAAGGAGAGGTGCATTCCCATTGCTTTGGCTCTGAGGAAGAACATAATTGGCCTCAACAAGAGCAGTTTAAGTGGAGTGGTGAAGACAAAAGCAGATGTGGTCATTGAGGAGTGATTCTATGGTATTGACATCAGGAAAGCACTGCCAGGAAGGCTTGGAAAATAAAGCTATGAGTCACCTGCTGGAGGGGGATCTTGGACAAGGAGGTCTTCAAGATGGAAGAAGCTGGTGAATGTTTATGAGCTGTCGGGAAATATGCAAAAAAAGAGGAAGGACTTGGGGGGAAGAAACAGGACATGGGGGAATGAAGCATAGAGCAAGCTTCTGAAGAAGGAGTGAAGTGCAGAGTAGGGGTGGTGGGATTAGCCTTCGGAAGGGAAGAGGGTTGGATGGGAAAGAGGAGGCAGAGAGTGGGTATGGATGGATATATATTTTTAGAGCTTGGGCCAAAAAAATCAAGAAATAAAATAGATAGACCACTGTCTAAACTAATCAAGAAAAAAAGCAGAAATATACATAACTAGAAATGAGAATGGGAAAATAACCTCATACAGAAGAAATTAAAAGAATTATAATAGATTATTCAGCTTAATGCTTTGAAAGTAAATTAGAACACATGGGAAAAATGGGTGATTTTCGAGAAAAACATAAATGATGAAAACTAACCTCAGAAAAAATAGGAAATCTAAGCAGTCCAATTACCAGAGAAAAAATTGAGAATGTTGTCAAAAAGCCACTATCCATTAAAGTCCCAGTCATAGACAGCTTCACAGGTAAAAATCCATCAAATTTTCAAGCAGCAGATAACTTCACTGCTATTTAAACTGCTCCGGAACATTGTAGGGAAGGGGAGGAGAGCCTGAATCCAGCAAAACAGTGAAAACAAAAGCCAAAAAACATAAGACCAAAAAAGACTATAGTACTGTCTTTAAGACAACATAAATGCAAAAATCCTAAATAAAGTATTAGCAAGCAGAACACATATGTATTTTAAAAGTGTAGTATGCCCTTACCATGTGGGGTTTATTCCAATAAAGCAAGGATGGTTCTTTATCAAGGAATCAATATAATTCATAACATTAAATTACCAGTAAGAAAACCATACAATTCTCTACATATACTAAAAGATTAGTTGGTACAAATCCAGCTTTGTTTCCTGATTTAAAAGTCTTAATACAGTAGGACCGTATGGATTGAGATACATGGCTCATAACTCAAGCCAAAATTCAGAATCATTTCTAATGACAAACCTCTAGAATCATTCCCAGTAGAGTCAGGAGTGAGCAAAGGATGCCCACTGTTGTCATTTGCATCATCGTGCAAGACTTCACCTCTCCCTGAATCCATGTTTTGTGCTATGTAGTTTTTCAGTTTCTCTCCCTAAAGGCAAAGTACCTTTCTAACCCCACTGATGTTGAGTTTGGCCATGTGACTTGTTGTGGCTGGTGGAAAGTAGGCAGAAATGACAGAGTGCCAATTCTGAGCCTAGGGTTTAAGAAGCATCATGTGTTCCTGCTCACCACTCTTGCATTTCTGTAAGAAGAGGGTGCAGTTTGAAAGCTGGTCTAAGGAGGATGAGAGCCACATGGACCAGACCTGCGGCTTGGAGCCAAACTGAGTTAAGGCCAACCTGGATCAGCTAACCCTCAGGCAACCTGCAGACACTTAAATGAAGATAAATGATCGTTTCGACCACTGAACTTTGAGTGATTGCTAGGCAGCATTATTGTGACAATAATACCCATTGTGACAAATATTATTAAACATTGTTTTTGACCCGCTAGCCAATGCAATTAAATGAGAGAACAAATTAGAAGGTGCAATGTTGAAATGAGGATGCTAAATTATAACTTACTAATCATCTGATTGTATACTTTTAAAACACAGGAGAAAACTCTAGGTTTTAAAAAACTGTTTAAAACAGAGAGTTCAGTAACAATTTATATAAAAATCAATAGCTTTACTATATAAAACAATAACCAATTAGAAAATAAAAGATCCCATTTACAGTAATAATAAAAATATAAAATACCTAGAAATATATGTAACATGAAATGTGCCTAATCTATAGGGGAAAAAATTTTCAAATTCTACTGAAGGACATAAAATAAAACTTCAGTAAATGAAAAGATACATCCTATTCTTGGATTGGAAGAGTCATATGGTGAAGACTCCAGTTCTCTCTAAATTAATCTATATTAGTGTGATCCAAAAATACCAACAGGATTTTTTAACTAAACCTGTTGATCCTATATATAAGAAGAGCTGAGAAATTTCTGAAAAAAAAAAGAAACCAACTGTAACTGGATACTAAAACAGCATCATTCTACTAGCTAGAAAGTCATGCACGTGAATAGACAGAGTTTATAATGGACATTTGTCACGTTTGTGGCCACCTAGTGTCTGCTGAACACTTCCTGTATTTGGAGTATTTTGGTCACCATGGGTCTGCCTCCCCAGAGCAGAGCCAGAACTTGCTCTCTCAGTTGCCCTTGCAGCTACCACCCAGGCATGTGAGCGAAGCTCTGCCAACCAGATGCCTCCACGTGAGCCTTGGATTCAGGGGAGAGTGACAGGGAAAGCAGGTGCTGCACATGCTCTGATGAGGGAGGTGGCAGAGACATCAGGCTCTTGGGCAGGGGTGTGTGCCATGGGAGAGCTCCTGATGCCAGCTCCCCAGTGCCAGTGGGGTAAGCTTCATATACGTGCCCGGCAGCAGCAGCAGCAGTGTCCTCCCCAGAGCGGCCCTCCAGGGAGGCGAGTGCAGGCTTCCTGGCTGCACGGCCACCGCGTCTGCTTCTCTGGTCTCCTGCAAACCTTCTTCTTCAATTGCCAAGTTTCCTTGTTTGCAAGTTCAAATCCTGACTGATGCACCAACTAAATGAATAGACTATGAGGTCCAGAAATAGATCACATACATCTGGAGGAATATTAGTAAAGATAGCATTTATTGAGCACTTACTATGTGCCAGGCATTGTTCTACAGACTTGTAATCATCTCAGTAGCCCTTGCAACAACCTTCACTTATTCTTCTCATTTTATGAATCTAGAAACCATGGTACAGAGAGGTTTCTGCAATCCATATATAATTAAGTTGACGTTTTAGTTCATTAGGACAAAGAAGCATCATTGAATAGATTATGTGAGGCTCTCTAGCCATCTGGAAAAATATGTGCATCTCTACCTCACTCCTTACGCTAAAATTAATTCCTCATAGATCAAATTGGACAGAAAAAAATTAAACAATAAAAGAACTAAGAGAAAATGCAAGAGAATATTTTAAAATACTGGAGTAGAAAAGACTTTGAGTAAGATGCAAAAGTCAGAAGCCATTAAAATATTGACAGTGTTGCTAATGTTAACGTGAAACATTTCACCCTAGCAACCCAGATGACGATGCACCAATATATGTAAAGATCTTATAAATCAACAAGAAAAAAAAAACAGCAATCCAATGTAAATAAAGGGCAAGGACATTAACATTTCACAGAAAAAAAAATATAAATGACTTATAGTCCCTCATACTTTTAAATATGGAAAGTAAAGCAACAGTGTGGTACAATGCTTTACCTCTGATAAAGGCTGAAGAGCTTGATGACATATATTGTTAAAGAGATCCTGGGGAGATAGGTGTGCCCCACTGTTAGTGGAGCAATGGCATGTAAGGAAAATTTTTCAATAAATATTTAAAAACTCACATACCTTTGAACTTGAAATTCTATTTCTAGAAATTTTGCCTGTAGATATACTCACTCATGGACATAAATGCCTATGCACATAAATGTTTGTGATATCATTGTTGGAACAACAGCAAAAGCCTAAAAGCACCTAAATGTCCCTCACTAGGGGACTCGTTAAACAATTAATGATATGCAGTAATGAGAATGAACAAGGTGAAGAAATTCTCTTTCCTATGAAACAGTTTATTAAGAATCTATGTACAAAACACTGTCAACTAGACACTGCCCATTAGAACTGTCTGTGTTGAGGCAAATGTTCTAGATCTTCTGCTGCCCAATACAGTAGGCACCAGCCTCATGTGGCTGTTGGATGCTTGACGTGTGGTAGTGTGATTGAAGGACTAAATTTCTAATTTTAATTTTAATTAATATCCATTTAAATTTAAATAGCCACATGGGCCTATGGTGCTGGATCATGCAGGCTAAAAAATACTCACATTTTTGCATTTGTACAAGTACCATTTCTGAAATAAATATAGACGCTAGTAACAGCCATTGCCCATTGCCCTGCCAAGGAGAACTGGAGGATCAGATGTCTCTGGGGAGAAGAGGAGTTACGTGTCCACCGATATCTTTAATATTCAAATTTCTTACCATGTGTGTAAGGACATATTCAATATCAAACTAATCAATGAAAGTTCAAAAAAGAAAGGGAGGAAATTCGTGAGTGATCCTTAGGTTCTCCCCTGGAACAGGAGGCAGCATCACCCAAGAGAGCAGGGGGGGCTCATCACAGGTCAGACTCCTGGCAAGATGCAGTTATTGGGGTCAGAGGTTGAGGGAAAGGGGGAGGGGCTGGCTACCCCCAGTGAAGGGAGCATCCTGTTGCCATTGGTGGCTAGAATTGATGGGCGTCGGAAGCCACACGGTTGAACGGTACTTGCCAGCAGCCCGAGTCTAGAAATTAAGTCAAACAATTGGATTATTCCCAAAAGTCATATAAATAGAATTGAAGAAGAAGAAGGGATGGATTGGATTTGGAAATATGAAAAAGGCAGAATCGACAGAATCCGGTGGCCAATGTGATGTGGGGACTAAGTGACAGAGACGAGCTGAGCTTTAGACGCCTCTCGATTCTTGGCTGAGTGACTGAGCTGATACTGGGGCCATTAGCAACATAAGGCTTTTAAGAAAAGACGGTTTGGGGGGAGAAGATTATAAGTTCAGTATTGGCCGTGTTGATCCAGGTGGAAATTTCTAGAAGGTGTCAGATATTTAGGTATGGAGCTCAGCAGGGAGGGCTGGACTAGAGAGCCATTTGGGGGACAGCCAGAAATGGGTGCTAACTGAAGCCGAGAGACCCTGGGAGGGGGCGTGGCCGGAACCTGCCAGCGGTCACTAAAGCAAAGGGCAGGGACACTGATAGTGAGACGGCAGGTGGGGGTGCGAGGAGGGCCGGGGGAGGCAGGCTCAAGAAACAGGAACCATCTACAAGGTCAAACCCCACAGAAAGGTCGGGGGAGATGGGCGCTGAAAAGCCCACTGCACTTGGCAATTAGTGGGTCACTCGGTGACCAGCAGGAGAGCAAGTTCAGGGAAGAACTGAGCAGGAACACGCGATTCCAGGGGGCTGGAGGGTTAATGGGGGGTGAGAAGGTGGAGATCGTGAGGGCAAGCTCTTGTTATGTCTGGACACAGCTGTGATGGGAAGGACAGGAAAGGAGAAGTATCTAGAAGGGAGGCCAAGCGGAGGGTTATTTTTCACATGTGTTTTGTTGCTTTCAGCGAGAAAGATGGGGGCGGCAGCCTAGCCAGTGGGGAGGAGCTCTAGAGAAGCGGGAGACGATTGATGGCCTGAGGGGGCTGTGACATGGGGGAGGTGGAGACCTGATCAGGAGACACCCCCCCCCCCGGAAAGAAGGAGAGGAGGGGTCCCACACACACGAGAGGGCAGGGTGGGCAGCGGGAAGTGGAGAGAGGATTTTTGCCTGATGGCCTCAGTTTTCTCAGTGACATGAGAGCTGTGATTGCAGGGATGGAGGGGCAGAGGGTGGTCTTAAGTAGAGTAGGGTGGGGTTGAGCCGAGTAGGGATGGCTTGGGGAAGGGTTCAGCAGAGACTGGGGCCAGGAGCAAGCAGGGGTCCAGGTGTCCGAACCGAAGTCTGGCCTTTGCCATCGGTTCCAGCAGCCTGGGGAGGGCTGAGTGCATTCTGGCAGGAGGAGCACCCTGAGGGGGAGTGGAACAGGGAGAGTAGTGGCTGACGGTGCAGGTGTAGAGTCAGAGACACATCGAGTCCACTCACTGCTGTGCAGCCTTGAGCACGTTACTCTACCCCTCTGAATATCATCTGCAAAAAAGGAAATTGCCCACCTCGTGGGTACAGCCCGTAGCCCAGAGCCCAGCACTCAGACAGTCTCTTTAAAGGTTAGCTATGTCACTATTGATAGTGTGGGGTAAAGATGTGGAGGGGGCTGGGGAGAGGGGAGGCAGTAATGTCCCATGGGGTCTAGATGAGATAGCAAAGTGAAGGCAGGAGGACAATGGGCAGGGATTAGCAAGGTATGGCCTGCCCAATCCAGGGCATCATCTGCCACCTGCTTTTGTAAATAAAGTTTTATTAGACACTCGATGCCTATTTTTTATGCATTATCTATTGCTGCCTTTGTGTCAAAAGGGCAGAGTCGAGTAGTTACGACAGAGACTGCATGGCTCAAAAAGAAAGGTTTGTGACCCCGGGCTAGGGGACAGAGGGCTGGATGGAGTAAAACAAGTGACAAATAAGAAGCAACAACTAGAGGGAGGGCGAACATATCTGGAAAGATGGAAGGCTGAAATCAGAGACCATAAGATCGGAGGTGAGGATTCCGGGCAGGGCCGCGCTGAGTGCAGCATGTTGCTGGCAAGGGGCAGAGGGCTGGGCGGCTGTGGCGGGGCCCAGGTGAGGCTGTTGGAGCTAAGGTCTAAGAACTGTTAGGCTGTCAGGAGAAGCTGATGGCATTGCTAGATACAATTTCCCATGTGGATGTGGGTAAGATTAAGAACAAAGAGGTTCAGTCACAAACCACTGTGCCAAGGAAGTCACCAGAAAATGCCTCCCCCGAAGCCATCTGCCCCTTCTTTGCTGTCAAAACCTCAGTTTTGTTCAGAGTGACAGTGTGCCCTATGCCTAGGAATGAATCATGATTTGTCTCAGCCAATCAAGTAATTGTATTTGCTTTTGGCTGATACTTACTTTCCCAGCCTGCCTTGCAACTAGAAGTGGTTACATGTTGTGTTCTGGCCAATGAGGCATCAGAAGGTCAGCTGGAGCCTCTGGGAAAGAGTTCACTTTTCTGACAAGAGAGGAAACTTCCTGGTGCTGCCCCAACCCCTTTCTCCCTTGAACACAGAGCTGATGCCTGAGGCCATGGCAGCCACTTTGTAACCATGAAGCAATAGCTATGAGGACATACACAGCCGCGTGCTGAGGATACTGGAGCAGAAAGAGTCTGAGCCTTGATACCAGCACTGAAGCCCTGCCCACCTCCAGTCTTCTTAAGTGAGATAAGGAAACAACTGTGTTGCTAAAAACAATTTGTCCTTTTATTCAAAACGCTTTTAATCGAAAGGAAAGAGGCAGAAGTGCCGAGGTAGCAGTCAGGGGCTGAAGATGGCATGCCACACGGGGAGGGGAGCAGGGGGACGTATGAGTGCAGACAGGACTGGGGAAGTGGGGGCCTAAGGACAGACAGGGGGAGGTTTGGGGTGTTGGGTTGAGGAGTTTACGTTTCTTTTGCAGGGAATGGGTAAAGGTCACTAAAATTTCTTTAAAATTATATAAATCATAAGCCAGATATAAGTGACATTTGCTAAATTGTGTACCTTCTTCAAACATCATTGAGATATTTACTTTTCTGTATTTTCTTTGAAAAAGGGCAATGGATTTTCATTATTGTAATAGTTTTTATCTTTTTCTAATTATAAAAGTGAAATATATTGAGACAATTTAGAAAGCACAGATAAGCAAATAGAAGAAACATTGTTTGATCTAAGGGCTGATATTTTGGAGAATGAAGCAGAAGTAGAATGAGCTGATGGAGATTGGGACAGGGAACAAGAAGATCCATTGTTAATTTGTCTTCCCTGGGCCTCAGTTTCCCCATCTGTAAAATGAGCAGGTAGGACTGCAGCTGGGGAGGTAGCCACCCAACCTGATAGCTCAGGGGTGCCCAAGGTGAGCTGCTTCCCTGGACTATTAACATACAATCCTCTCTGCAGATGCTCTGGGTCCATGAGAGCCGGGTTCACACGGGGGGGGCTGTGATGACCTCAGCCATAGAGCTGTGACATCTGGGAGTCAGAATCTGCCTCCAGTGCTCACTTCTACTCTTCCAAGCCAGAGTCCTCTCCCCCTACCTCTGACCCTACTCCCCTCCGTTGCTCAGCAGTCTGTCCCCTAAAGCCCGTGAAAGGCAGTGGACCAGAATGGTGGCCAGGCTAGAAGGCCAGGCACCACTTAGACAGGGCCATGCAGAGGATGAAAAAGTCCCCTGCGGGGAGGGGTCTCCACACACCGGCCTTGGCGGTGGTGAGTTCATTACCACCTTGTGCGGCTGCGTATGTGTCTGATGACAGGAATGGCTTGCTTTCCCCACCAGGGCACCGCCAGGGACCAAATAGTACAGGGAATAGCTGAGAGTTTATGTGTCTGGTGTTAAAAATCAATGGTTTCCCTCTTTGGGAGGCACCCTCAGGGGCAGAATAGAGCGAATTGCTTATTAGCATCCGCGTGCACGCTGGCACATGATGAAGCAGCCAAGAAACTAGTCGTACACTGTGACAAAGCACCCTTCACCTGCCGTCCACGGACCAGCGAGCACGCACCCCTGTGCTGGTGGCAGCCCGGTGCCATTAACCCCACGGTCCAGGCAGTCACTCACCCCTAATCACCAAGAGCAGTTTGCAATGGTGGCTGCCTGCGGCTTTTCTAGGCGGGAAGGATTTAGAATACAAGCATGCGACTCCCAATGTCCTCCGAGGGTGGGTGTGTTGCTTAGGGGCTCTGTCCAGCCCAGGGGTTTGTGGCTACTGCAGAGTAAGCAGATTGCTGGAGATCGGCTGCCACTGTCCCCCTCCCCTTGGCATCTGCTCCAGGTCACTTCGCTCCCCCATAAGACATTCCATTCCTACTCAGAGAACCAAAGCTCAGTATACACTGCTGGAATTTTTATTTATAATTATAATGCCACTAAGCAGTTGGGTGCAGGGGTCTGCCCCTCTCGGGGCCCTAACTTCTCCATGGTAAAGGAAAGCCGGATATGGGATCCTAGATGGAGACTGTGCAGCACAGCTCTGCCACCTCCCCCCCCACGACGCTGCAGATACCACGTGGATGCAGGGCGGGGGGCGGGGGTCTTCAGAGTCTGCACTAGACAGATGTACTTTTTTTGATTCCTAGTAGCCAAACACACTTTCCATCTGGGAGGATCCCAAAGTCTGTGGGGTGTAGGGTTTGAAATCCTGCTATTATCCAGAAGGTGGAAATTTCTCTTTCCAGCTTCCAGAACACAAAAATGGGATTTGGCATTGGCCAACAGGCGCTGCCTCTCTCGAGTCTGAGTATGGAGCAGGTGATACATAGGGTGAATTTTATCGAGGTGGCTGCAGCAGAGCTGTCCGACACCCAGAGACAGTGCGGTGTCCAGAGTGCAGTGGCTGGGCGGGTGGCAGCGTTCCAAACACACTTTCATGCCTCGGGCTGCCAGCCTGGGTGCCACCCCCTTCCCAATAGTCAAGGCGAGGCAGTTGAGGCCATAGCTTTGTAGCCAGATGGATATTGGTGTGCATTCTCTCTGTGCAACTTGAGCAAAGTGGCGTACTGTTCTGTCCCCTGTAAAGCAGATGCAGTAGTAACCACCGGTAAGGCTGGCAGTGGGGCTCACCCAGGACAGTGTGAGGGTCCTAGCCTGGCACCTATGGCCATGGTGAAGGAGGAGGAGGGACTCCGGGAGAACCCAGGCCAGATGTGCCCAGCTGCACAGCAGCTGGCTTAGCTGTCGGTGGGTGCTCCATGCCAGGAACTGACCTTCTAAGGAAGAACAGAGCTTTCTCTCCCTAATTCTACTTAAGTCTGAGTCACCCAGTGTTTGATCTTGTAAGAAGCTTAGAGATGCAGTGGGCTGATGCCTGCATGAGAACTGAGGCCCTGAGAGGAGTCGGGCGTTGTCTGTGGCCCTTGGTGAGTTAGCAGTGGAGCAAGCGGGGGACCAGCCCGGCTGACACTGATTCCCTCAGATGGAGCTCAGGGCCGGCTTCTGGTCCCAGGGTGTGCCCAGCTGGGTGAGCAGGCCTGCCAGGAGCCTGCTCCTCCGAGGTGTGTGCCAGCTCTGGGAGCCAAATGCTCCATCCCAGCGCCTCTTCTACCAGCAACGGCATCTGGTATTCTCCGAGCTGGCCCAGCTGCTACCCAGTGGGAGGCTCATTTTCCAACCCAGGCCCTTGTCTCTGCCGCCACCCCCCACTCCAGGGGTTTCCTTGGGGTCAACGACTATTGCCTTCCTCGGGTCCCCTTGGCCTTCGGCTACAGTGTCCACTTCCTGTCTCTGGTTCTGACTGAGATTTAATTGGGAGCTTGAAAAACCCCGATTGTTCAATAATTATAAGGCAGAGAAATTACCAGGGCATCAAAGGTTGCTCCCAATTGCTATATTAATTGTCCTTCGTTATCTTTCTGTATAAAAGACCACTCGATAGAGACAGAAGCCAGCCAGCTTTTGTCCCACAGCAGCGTGGCAAGAGGATGAGGGGCTGTTGTTGGCTCCCATCCATTTCTTCCCAGACACAAAGCTGTGCTGGTCCCTGCCCAGCCCGGCCCCAGCAGCCACACCACCAACCCGGGACCAAGGCCAAGGCACAGCACCATCCAGGGTCAACCTCCCAAGCATCAGCCTGACCAAGACCCTGGCTGCCTCCTGACTCCAGGGTTCACAAAGAGAACACGCCCCCAGGTTCTTTTTTATATGTTTAGATAAGCTTTTCCTGGAGTGCTGGCATGTAAGTAGCTATGTGGAACATAGTGGGGTGAGTAGCCAACATTCACGGAAGACTTTCCCCGTGCCAGGTGCTTCTCTTCACAGCAATAGTTATGTGTTATCTTCATATCCACTTTGCTGATGGGGCTCAGAGAGGTTAAGTAACTTGCCCAAGGTCACACAGCCAATGAAGTGCTGGAGCCAGGAGCAAACCTGGGCACCTGAAGAGGAGCTCTTCCCACTCTGCATACTGCTCCCTGCGTGCATGTGTGGGGTGTGTGAGTGTGTGAGTGTGCTGGGGACGGGGATGGGAAAGCCAGACAAAATCCAAGCAGCAGGTCCAACAGAAAGGAGGGCTAAGCAAAAGCCTGAACTAGGCAATCATCTAAGTGTACCTGTACATTTGATTTATTTTTGTAGGACCTGGCCATGCCTTGATTGCGCCCTTGAGGCCTAGCGGTAAATGAACTTGGGTTTGCATGTTCAGTCCCCTTGAGCACCTACTATGTGCCAGGCCCTGTGCTCTCTCCTGCAGAGGAGTGAACTGTGGGTCTGCCCGCCATAGTTACCCTGCCCAGAGGTATCTCGCTCCAACCACAGCCACAGGAAAGGGCCAGGGTCATCTCTTCTCCCCCCATGATCTCCCTGCATTTGAAGCCTCTGCCTCCCCTGGGAAGACCAGGGAAGGCTATGTCTCGAGCTGCCTTAAGGCTATGAATTTTTAAAATCCATTCCCCAGCAAGCTCAAATGTCACCCACCTGGCCAAGATTTAGACTTAATCAACAATTGATTATCCTTGGAACCAGCAAGGCAATAGATCACTTATTCAGAATTTGGCTATTGTTCTGCGATGGTGGCTATATTCATTAATAAAAAGAAGAAACATGGACGGAGCCTTCTGTGGCCAGGCCTCCTAGGGCAGATCTGACTTCACTGTGGCCTCGTGAAAGAGATCCTAATCCCAGGTTACAGATGACGACATCGTGGCCAAAGAGGTGACTGCGATTTGCCCTGGATCACACACCTGGCACACAGCAACACCGGGGCAGGAGGCAGGCCACTGCCCAGTGGCGACTCTCTAACATCATGAAATGCTCTGTCTTTACCAAAGCTCGGGAAGATTATTTGCAGGTCATGAGTTTTGAATGGGACCATCCAAAGGAGCCAGGTTTGGCCCAGCCACTCTGAATTGTCACCGGGCCCTCCTGCCAGCCCCTGACCCAGGCACTGCCTGAGGAGACAAAGCCGAGGGTGGCAGGGGTTCCAAATCTACAGGCAAAACCGCAGTTTACAGCAAAGCGAGGAGAAACCGAGTTCCTCCAAGCCTGAGTCCTGTCTCCATCTCCCCAGGTCTGTTCCCAGCCAGCATCTGCGTTCTCCGCCCACTAACAATGAAACCCCAGCCTCTCAGCCTGGTCCCCAAGGTCCTCTGTGTTCTTCCTCCACCGACCTCTTCCTCCCTGTCGCCTCCCACCTTGCACGCCCCCCTCTCTCACCAGGCTCCAGCCACTCGGCCCTCTTTCTGATCCTTGAACCTACCAGCCTTACCCTCAGCTCCGCCTCTCCACTGCTGCTTCTCCTCTTGGCATGCTCTCCCTCTGGAACCTTGCATGGCTGGCTTTTCCTCACCATCCAAGTCTCAGCTTAAATGTCACCTCCTCAGAGAAGCTCCCCTGACCATACCTCACCTAAACTGGTCCCCTTATCACTCCCTGTCCTCTCACCCTGTCATATTTTCATCCTTGCTTTGGTCTCCCGCTGGGTCATTCTTGTTGTTCGTGTAATGTGGTATCCCTTTCACTACAGTACAAGCTCCATGAGGCCAGACGGGGTGAGGCTTGTTCATCTCTGAGTGCCTGGCACCCAGTGAGAATTCAACAAAGTTTTGTTGAGTAAATGAATCAATAAAGGAATAATTCACTGGGATCCAAATAACTATTGCAGAACTCTCTGGCCCTAAGCCAATGTGACTCTGAGTCGGGTAATATGCACCATGTGTTTCACGAGGAATATGCAGGAGTCTGCCGCATCACAGGGGTAGTAGCTAGGTCCAAACCACTCAGCCCAATCCAAGCAGCGGGTGATGAGTAGACGGGGATGTCAGCGGGGAGTTCAAGGACAGCTTGCGGCACCGCACTTGGGCATGTCTCACTCTAGGGAGGCAGCACTTGGCCAGTAGGACTGGTCTGGCCCGGTGCAGTGGGCCCTGGTGTGACTGGTGTGGCCAGGGGTCTGCAGGACCAGCTTGGTTAGCAGACCTAGTGAGCAACAAAGACAGCTGCGTCAAAAATGCACAAAGAACCACATGCTTAGCTCCCAAAATCACAAAGAAGGGAAGTTTGCAAGGCTCTGAAATTCCCAAGACAGCAGATGGATTCCAAGCAAGTGAGCTGCAGGTGCTCGTGCTAATGTGAGAACTGCTGCTTGGTGACTAGGCCTTCAGGGTCAGGCTTGACCCTGTGGCCCCAGCGG
The DNA here is from genome assembly GCF_020740605.2 of Lemur catta. Lineage (NCBI taxonomy): Eukaryota > Metazoa > Chordata > Mammalia > Primates > Lemuridae > Lemur > Lemur catta. The sequence goes on along the minus strand of NC_059141.1, from coordinate 51,894,944 downwards.
GCCCTAGGGGAGTGCTCCCTGGACACACGGTGGACAAGATTGCCCATGAGCTGCCAGGGCTGAGACGGGAGCGCTGGAGCGCTGAAGCCCAAGTGAGCCATGCCGAGTTGCACAGGGGACCAGGGCTTGAGAGGGCAGCCCGGGCTGGGCCAGAGCCCAAGGCCAGGTCCAAGTCAGAGGAAACAGCAAGCCAAGGTGAGAGCCCACTCAGGACGCAGGGCCACGAGCAAGCCCAATTGCAAGGGTGGGCGGTGGCCACCAGGAGGTTTGGGCAGGTTACCTGGCCAGAGCTTCCTCAGAAGGCCCAGCCCGTGGCCACGGCCTTACCAGCCTCTGAGGTGGGTGTCTCACCAGCCGGTGGGGGCAGAGGCGTGGGCGGGAGTCCGTTTGAACTTCCTCAGCCCTGTGTCTGAGGAGGGAATTAAACCATTCTGTTCTACTAGGGCGTTTCATTGACTTCTGGCAAAACACGGTGTCCTGCTTCAAAGGGAAGGCAACACACAGGCTTAGGAGGCTTGTTGGACATCAAAGGGCTATTAGAGAACAGCATCCTGATGAGCTAATTGCAAACGCAGCCCAGGCAGATGGAGCACATTTGCCCAGGAACATATGGGCTCACACATCCTGGGAGAGGGTGCCGGGGACAAGATGTGTGCCGGGCTTTGGTGGACCCAACATGTTTGCAAAATAATTCAAGATGTTGCCTCAGCCAGGGCTGCTCTCAGCTCCACTGCCCTCCCCTCCCCTCCTGCATTCCATCAAGCTGGGAGGAGGCTGGGGGGAGAGAGGAGGAAAAAGGAGGCCCCTAAGGATCGGGGGGAGGACTGGGCCCCACAGACCAGAACATTCTCCCCAGAGCCACAGGGACATATGGGTGGAGACAGCCTTTTCTTGACTCCCAGAGGCTTTTCCAGACTGTGTGCTCTGGACCAAGAGCAAGACAGGTGGGTGCCCCAGGACGGGCCATCCCCCACGCCACCTCTCAGCATCACCTGCCCAGTCAGGGTGTGGGGCCCCCTGAAACAGTGACAAAGTCCCTTCCAGCCCCAGCATCACAGCATGCCCAAGAACCTGAGACCTTCTGGCCCATCCCTGGGTCAGACCAGTTGATGGGGTGTGTCCCCAGACCCCCCCCACCCCCTAACCATGATAAGCTGAGCAGCTCTGCCTTGATCTGGTTTATACATCAGGATCATAGGTAAGATTTTCCTTGGAAAAAAAAAAGGGAGCTTCATATTGCTAATAATATTCCTTCTCTGGAAAAACCACTTCGTCTAGTGAGGCGGGTGAGATTGCGCAGGGGCACGCAGCAAGTTAAGGGTTGAGCGAGGCTGGAGACCAGGCCCCCGTGCTCTGGCCACAGCCCCCTAGGCCACCCGCACCATGTCCTGCTCAGCCAGCCTGACCCTCGACACTGGGCAGGTGTCCCAGGCCCACAGCCAAGACTCAGCCTCCCTGGGCCCCCCAGCACACAGGCCTCGAGGGGGTGAGCCTTCATCAGCAGGGTGCCGTGCCTCGGCAAGCTGGGGGTGCCTCAGCGTCAGACCTCCCCACCGTTTCCCAGGCTCGGCTGATGAAGGGCAGAGGTGGCCAGGAGGCCTGGCGAACTGTGGAGGAGGAAGGTAGGAAGACACACAAGAGGAAACACCACGTGGAATTAACACTGACTCTGCTGCCTCTTCTAAAACCACAAGCTGGGGGGTGGCAGCAAGGGGGTGGGGAATCGGAGCAGTCGCACGGGGCCTTGGAGGGGGACTTGTCCTGCCAGTTCATTGCACAGATGGGAAACCCAGGATCCAGAGGGCAGGAGGCACTGCCCGAGGTTTGCAGCGAGGCAGTGGCTGAGTCCCACACCAACTAGGCAGTCCAGAGGCTTTGCACACTCAGGGTCAAATCCAAACTCATCACATGGCCGCATCCCAACAGCCTGGTTTACAGCCTCCTCTGCTCCTCCTTCCTCCTCATGCCCAGCTCTCAGCCGGCATCCTGGCCACCTCCTTCAATGTTCTAATTGTAGCCTCAAGTGATAAACTTATTTGTATGATTCTTTCATTAATTCTCATCTCTCCTGCCCCAGACTATAAGCTTCATGAGGGCAAGAGTTATTATGCTTTGCTCATTGCTGAATCTTCAGTGCTTTGTATGTATTTGATGAATGAATGAATGAGTGAATGAATGACTGTATCACGGCTCTTTCTGACTTCAAAGCCTGCCCTGGCTCCTCTCCGGCCCTATGATTTCACTGGGAAGCCTCCTACCTGCTTTGACGCCATTCATGATCTTATCCAAGTCTCTTTCTGGTCTCCTTGCCCACTATTCTCTTCCCTGTAGCCACCACTCCACACACTACATGGGCTCTGCACAAAGCCCACTACTCCAGAAAACCCTGCCCTCACATGCCTTGGCAGCTGGAGACCTAAAATATCCCCTCCCCCTCCACTATTCTTTATCTGGATGACAGCATCCTGTTGATTCTTCTATACCCAACCCGAATGTCCCCTCTCCTTCCACCCTGGGGAGCCTTCTCCCAGCCCAGGCAACAGGCAGCACAGACGGCTCGCTCCTCGGTGGGCAGCCCTTGAATACAGTGGGACAGCTGTACAGTGGGACAGCTTACAATGGCGTTATGTCCTGATAAACCCTGATAAGTTGAAAATATCATAAACTGAACATGCAGTTAATACACCTAACATACTGAACATCATAGCTCAGCTCAGCCTACCTTAAATATGCTCAGAACACTCACATTAGCCTCCTGTTGGGCAAAATCGTCTGGCAACACAGTACACTGCGGAGTATGGGTTGTTTACTCTCATGATTGCATGGCTGACTGGGAGCTGTCACTCGCTGCCACTGCCCAGCCATGCGAGAGAGTGTCCTAGAGTTTTGCACTGAGTGCGTATCGCTTTTGCTTCACTGTAAAGTCAAACAATCCTCAATCAAACCATCATAAGTCAGGGAGTATCTGTACAAGATAAGGATTTGTTTCCATGTCTGCTTCTACCATGAGAGACTGGACCCTCCACAGGACAGCAAGTGTGACTCACCTACATCTGTGTCCCCAGATTCAACCAATGGGAGAGTTCAGGCCCCTTGACTCCTAGTCCAGTGCTCTTTCTACCACACATAAGTCAACTTACGTGCAGCCTAGACCTGCATATAAAACTTTTGAAAGCATTGCACAGTTCTATTTGGCCTGCGAAATGCTTTTAAAAATCAGTATATTTTATATACCAATATAAATTTATAGTTTTTCCCCCAAAATTAAAGTGTCAAGTCTTTCTGGAGGCACCTTCTCATGGGGGATTGATTGGGAGGAACTAGTGGCAGCTGCCCCTTCAGACAGGACCTGTGCCCTTTAGTTTGCCACAGACCCCACTACTCCCTGTTGTGTACCATACCCTCCCTGCTTCACTCATGACAAAGCCCTGACTGGCCCCTTTAGGCATTTGGGTCTGTGTCTAGAGAATGCCTTGGGAGACTGCTCCTAAATCAGATCACTCCTCCAGCTCATAGCCTCCTCTCTCACGCACCCCCAGACAACACACACACACACACACACACACACACACACACGCGCGCGCGCGCGCGGGCTGACTCTGAACCACAGTGCAGTGCAGGCCACCAGCCTGACTGCTGATGCTCTGGACAAAAGCGTCTCACTGGGGACTGCAGGGAAGGGGAAGAAAACCACATAAACACGGGTGCGGAGACAGCAGTGAGTGTGCAGGGCAGGAGCACACCCATCCAAGGGAAGCCAAGATGCAGTGGGAGACAAGGGCAGGCAGTAAGTCCCACGTTCCAGCTGGACTTGAGTGGCAGGCCAGCCCACAAGGACTCACCCGTCCCTCCCCCTCCGTGGAGACAAGGACTGAGTCTCCTCAGTTGGCAGCACCAGGAGCACAGCCATAGTGCCAGCTCCCAGGAAAATGCTCACCCTAGCCATTGTCACGATCGCTGCCTGGCATTAAGGGCTTTTATCTACTAGGTACTGCGTGGAACTTGGCTGGCAAACATTACTGCGTATGATCTCACTGCTCGTGGGTGAGCACTAGTACAGCAAGACAGCCAAGGTCCCTCGGCCAGTAAGCAGCAAAGTCGGGACTGCCTGGGTCCAGTGTCTGCGTCACTCCCCAGGAGTGGGCGTGCCACCAGGAAACAAAGCCCTCTCTCTGTCTCCTTCACGCCACAATCTCCCCCGGTTAGATCCACGGGAAAACAAACCAGTCCCTGGCCACTCCAGCCTCTAAATGCAGAGGACGGCGAGAAGCAGGTTTGAAAGTTTGAATAGAAGTCCTCATTCTGTGACGCGGTTAAGAGCGTGGACTCCAGATCCCAGCACAGCTGCTTCCTAATGAGGGACCTGGAGCAAGACCCGTGGCTGCTCTGCACCCCACCCGCCGGCTTCCAACCCCACAATGCCGGGATGACAAGAACAGCAGCGCTGGAACAGCACCTCCCTTTGTGGGCAGGGCAGAGGCGGAAAGTGCGTGGACGGTGCCAGCGCTCAGCGAGAGCTCAGCTCACGGGGCGGCGTCCTCGCCTCCTGCCCACTCACCCACAGCCTGGCTTTTCATTTCCCTTGGAAACACCGCAGGGGAGCGGGGCCGCCTTCCCCGGCCCCTTCCCCCGGTGAGGGCTTGGCTCCCTGGGCTGCTCTGCTCTGCTCCAAGAAGCCCCAGCTGGCCGTGCCAGTGGCCTCGCAGCTGTGCCCCATCTTGTCACAAGGCCCAGCTGGGGAGTGGGGCCAGCCTGGCCCTGTGGCCAGGGAGAAACTGGTTAGCTCCCAAGCAGTGCTCTGCACCCAGCGTGCTCCTGGGCAAATGCGGCAGTGCCCTCGGAATGCCCCGCAGTCACCTAGTGGGCCTCTCCGGCATGTGGCCCGCAAGCTGTCCCCAAACCCAGCTCCTCCCACCCCACAGTCCCCTTCTAAGCCAAGAGGGGAAGAAAAAGGGAGTGAGGACCAGAGCTCTTAGGCTCAAAGACCTAGAGAAGGCCAGGGCTACCGGGGCTCTGAGTGATGGCGAGTCCAAGCGCTTCCCCGCACCTATGGGAAACTGAGGCTCAAAAACGGAAGCGTCCAAGGTCATAGAAAGGTGAGCAGCAGCGAGAGAGAGTTTTTAGGAGGAAAGGAAATGACGTGCATAGATATTTGGGAAAGAGAAACAAGTGTCCTCGATGAGCGTCTAATCCCAGGTTCGCAAACTCCAGTGCTGACGAGGGCCAGGCCAGTACTTAAGTGGGTAAAAGGCCAGGTGGGGACTTTGGTGGTCCAGGAGCGCTTGTCCCCTCTAAAGGGAGAAGAAGCCTGTCCTCAGGTCCAGCCACTCTTTTTACAGTAGTTTTATTGTGGTATAATTCATATGCCATAGAGCTCACCCATTTAAAGTGTCCGATTCAATGTTTATTCGCACATTCAGAGTTGCGTGGCAATCGCCACAATCTAATATTAGAGCACTTTGTCACCCCAAAAGGAAACCCCGATGTCCATTAGCAGTCACTTGTCATTCCCCCAGCCTCTGCCACCAGCCCTAGGCAGCCACTAATCTACTTTTTGTCTCTGTAGATTTGCCTATTCTGGCCATCTTACATAAATGAAATCGTATACTATACGGTGACTTCTTACCGCAATGTTTTCAAGGTTCGTTCATGCAGTACCGTGTATCAGAGCCTCATTTCTTTCTACTAGCAGACAATATTCCTCATTTCATTCATCCGTTCATCAGCTGATGGGCATTTGTGCTGTTTCTAATTTTTTGGCGATTGCAAATAATGCTGCCAGGGTCATTTGCACGTCAGGTTGTTTGTGGGCATGTTTTCATTTCTCTCGCTTGCACGCCTAGGAGTGGAATTGCTGGGTCCTATGGTAACTCTCTATCTAATATTTTGAGGAATTGTGCTGTTTTCCAAAGTGGCTGCACCATGTCCCAGTCCCACCAGCAGTGAAGGAGTGCTCCGGCTTCTCCTCATCCTTGCCAGCACTTGCTATTGTCTCTGTTACTAAGGCCAGCCCGGGGGTGTGAAGTAGTATCTCATTGTGGTTTTGATCTGCATTGCTCTGATGACTAAAGATGTCGAGCATGTTTTCATGTTTATTGACCATTTGTGTATTTTCTTTAGAGAAATGTCTATTCAGTTTCTTTGCCCATTTTTTAACTGGGTTATCTTTTTATCATTGAGTTGTAAGACTTCTTTATATATTCTGAAGACAAGCCCTTTATCAAATATATTATTTGCATATATTTTTCTAATTCTGTGTGTTCTGTCTTCACTCTCCTGATGGTATCATTTGCAGCACAAAAGTTTTTAATTTTGATGAAATCTAATATTTTTTGTCATCACGTGGTGTCACATCTAAGAAACCTTTGCCACATCTGAAGTCATGAAGGTTTATACCTATGTTTTCTTCTAAGAGTTTTACAGTTTTAGCTCTTACATTTAGGTCTTTGATTAATTTTGTATTAGTTTTTGTATGTGATGGGAAATAGAGATACAAATTCATTCATCTGCATGTGGGTATCCAGTTGTCCCACGAGCATTTGTTGAAAAGCCCACTCTTTCCCCATTTTATTATCCTGGCACCCTTGTTGAAAATGGCACCCTTGACTATAAATGTGAGGGTTTATTCCTGGGCTCTCAGTTCCAGTGGTGTGCCAGTGCCATACTGTTTTGATTACTATAGCTTCACCGTAACTTTTGAAGCCGGGCTGTGTGCGTGCTCTGACCTTGTTCTCCTTCGAGATTGCGCTGGCCATTTTGCGTCTCTTGACCCAGATGAATTTTAGGGTCAGCTTGTCAATTTCCAGGTCCAACCACTTTTTGCCACATGAGAACATGGAACTTTTTTTCCTATGTCATCTGATGTTTCAAAGGAAACCAAAATTTTGAATTTTTAAAATACAAAACATCTTGGTTTGAAAGCACTATTCAGGGCAAACAGAACAACTTTGGCAGGCCCAATCTCAAGGCCACTAGTCTGCAAGCCCAGCTTTAATCTAAGGTCCTGGATTTGACAAAGGGGGAACTAAGACCCAGAGAGGGAAGGATAATTTCCCGAGGAAAGTCACAGAGAAAGCACGCTGTAGAGGTGGGGCTGGGACCTAGAAGTCTGGCTGTAAGATCAATGCTTCACAGTCCCATTTTGGGAAAGGAGAAAAAAATATATCAGTAGTAGCCAGGGAGCCTGCAGCCTCCACAAAGTGATTTGGAGCAGGTACAGTCAGAGAAAAGAATTTGTCAGATTGAGAGCTTGGCGCATCATGTGGGCTGGAGCCGGGGGCTGGGGGACCGGGCCGCAGCCCTGCTCCTGCAATTAAGATGATAGCATCGGGACTGCAGTAATCCTCAGGGTCATAAACTGTCACAAGTCGCCTCCTCGGCAGGGTGAATCCAGTAGGCAGCTGGTCATAATTTTTCTGAGGCTGCCTTTTTGCCTTTTTTTTTTTTTTTTAGGACAGCAATGCCAGCTCTAATTTTACTGCAAGGTGGCAGATTTTCATTTCATACTCTCTGTAAAGATTGATTCACTGGAGTGTAAAAAAAGGGGAAAAAATACACACACACCCACCGCCTTGAGGCGTCCCACATTCTCCCTTCCTGATCAGTTTGGAGAAGTCAAATATTACAGTGTAGTGATTTTCAGGGATTTTTCTTTAAATAGTTTCTTTTTTTTTTATAAGTCACTGGTATTAGGATTCATAGAATCCTAAAAAGGAACAGTGAGACGCTTATGTCACCCAACCCCCCACCCACCTCACGGACTTTAGAGTTAAGGACACTGACAGCCAGAGGATAAGGGACTTTGCTGGCATCACAGCGTTTGTGGCTGAGCCGGGCTGAGGACGCAATTTTAATATGCACAGAGCACGTGAAACCTGCACACCCCTTTAGATGTCATCAACTCTAGAGATTTCATTTTATAACACGGGGCCGAGGCCCAGAGAGGGGACGGGACGTGCCCAGGTCCACAGGAAAGCAGCGTGGCAGCTCTCACCATGACACAGGTCGGTAGATGCCTAACCCGCAGATGGCCCTGCTTAACCCGGAAGAGCCACGGCCTCTGGAGAGGAGGTGGGTGGTTGGGAAGGGCAGGCCAGCTCAAGGGGGCCAGAAGGGACAGCGTGGGAAGCAGGCAGACCAGAACAGCCCAGGGACCCTCCCTCTCTGTTCCCATCCTTTGCCGCCTGCCACAGACATGCCCACTGGGAACAGGCCAGGGTACCTGCTCCACACCAGTGTGTCCCCAGCCTCCACACAGCCGGGTAGCACATGTTATCAGCTCCAGGGAAGCCCCACGTGGGCACAAACAGAAGGCAACAGGTGGCTCTGGGAGAGAAGAGATAACCAACAGGACCCAAGATTCCTGAAAGGTGTCGCCGCACTTCCGCCGCACTTTATTCTGGAAATGGCGGGAAGACATGGGCTCTACAGCCAATGAGTTGGGCAAAATTTATTCTCCAATGACCTTTGAGTTTCTCAAACTCTGCAGCACATGGGTTCACGGTGACCTACAAGGAAGTGTCTAGTGGGGTCCCGCAGGGCTCTGTTCTCTCTCCTTGGCTACTGACAACTTTTAGTAGGTTCATAAACAGGCTCGCAGGTGTGTGCTACTTCAGCCGGGTGGAAAAGAAGGCGAGCAGGAGGGATGACAGCTTCAGGATTCCAAACAGGGCTTCAACAAACATTCATTCGGTGCCTAGACACTTGTGCCAGAGGAGAATGAGGAAAACATACAGTGGGACCACTGAGGCCAGGCCAGCCCCGACGTGCTGCTGCTGGAGCCCAAGGGATTATAGGGCCAGAGTGGCCTGATGGGACCCCAAGACCAAACAGCCACCTGGGGCCTTCATGCGAGGGCCCAGTGCAGGGGGAACGGGATCAAGTTGGGGACCGAGAGATTGCTAGCGCTAAGCCGGTGACAGCGTCCCTGTCCTGTGAGCCCCCTACTCTCTCATCGTGACAGGGGAGTGACTCCAGGCGCCAGTCGCTAAGAGATGATCCTGGAGCCAGAGCCAGGGGAGCCACGACCTAGGGGTGAGGAGTAGGTGGGGAGGGGCTGCCCCCACCCCCACCCGCCACCCCTCACTCTGAAGACAGAGCTAGAAAGCACACAGGCCCTGTGACCCTGTGAGACAAGGGCACCCAGAGGGTATCCCCACGGCAGCCAGTCCCGGGCATGGTGGGAGGCTCCCAGCTACACCACCAAAAGCTCCTCTTTCTCTCTGTCAGTGCCAGCCCCACTCTCCAGCATGCCAATCCTGAACCCCAGCACCGACCCAGCCTTTAGCTCAGTCTGCCTCCTCCAGGAAGCCTGCCAGAACCCCAATGCTTTACTCTCCCTGCACTGGGGTAGTCCCAACTCATTTGGCATGGGTCTGTCCTGTGCCTAGTGACCTTGCTTAGGGGTCCCCTACAAGCTTAGGGGGTCCTGCCCAATCTCTGGGCAATATTTACCAATGCTTTAAGCCCCTGGATCAGACCTTCCCCATCCACAGCCAGCGTGAGGCAGCGTGGGCACGCTCTGCCCAGAGTGGGTGTCCTGTGATTTGTCTATTCCGTGATGAGCTGTGTGCCAAGTCCCAAGCATGGTGCTGGGGATGCCCCAGTGAACAAGATGCCAGCTCCAACCTTGGAAACCTCCTGTCTAGTAAGGGACAGAGACCAGTGACAATCCAGGGGCCATTCCCTGGGAAGGAAACCCTGGGGCCTACGTGGCATCCACATGGTGAAGGCACCTAACTTGTGCCAGGGGCATCCAAGAGGGCTCCCTGGAGGAAGTGACATGTACACTGAGACCTAAAGGATTAACAGGAATTAGCCAGCTGAACAGAGAGTATGTTTGTGTTTTGCAAAGATACAACACGTGTATGTTGAATTCTTTCTTTGCACCAGGTACTGGGCATCTGCAGCAAACAAGACAAATACAGTCCTTACCTTGATGGACCTTAGAGCTTGGTATGGAGGCTGGTGTGATGCGAATAATTACAACAACATCAAATTACAACTGTGTGAGAAGGAAATACCCAGGACATTGAGAACGCAGAATAGCAAACTTGGGCTGGGCTGTGGATGGAGACAGAAGTCTCTGGAAAGGTGAATCTATGCTGAAGAAGAGAGGTCCACCAGGCAAAAGGGCATGCAGAGGGAAAAAATAGAATTTCAGCCAAAAGAGCCTGTGCAAATGACCTGGGGCAGTGAGGAATTTCATATTTTAATAGACTTGAAGATAATGAGTAAGACTGAGAGTGTTTAGGGCATAGAGGCAATGCATTAATTACCCTTCATTATCATGATTAACATTGTACGAGGATTTTTCACGTTCTCAGGTTGTCATGCTTCTTCCCCCCCCACAGTCATCACAGGTAACAGTGGGACATTCTTCCCATTTTATGGATGAGGAAATTGAGGCTCAGAGAGGCGAAGCCGGGTGCCCAAGGTCATGCAGCCAGGAAGCAGATATCTACACTCAGATCCTGACCCATGTCACTCTAAGGGAGCCTCTTTACTGTCCTCCCTGTGGCCCTGACATGCGCTCAATGCCACTCCAGCTCTTGTTGTAGGTGTGGGGTTGATGGCCCAGACCCAGGCCCGGGCCGCAGCCTCCAGATGCCTGTCCAGCGCAGGAAGGTGTCCTGGCGCCTCGCCCCTCCAGCTGCACCCAAGACCATGCTCCCTGCGCCTTGGATTTAAATGCTAATTGCCCATGAAGTTTGTCATCTCAACAGATCCCAGCTGTGACCTGGAGGGAAGGGGGCTGAGGAGAGAGGTCATTAAAATGTGGAATTTGGAAATGGCCATCTCCTTCAAAAACAAAAGCGTGTTTTTGCTACAGGCGTCTCAAGAGCCTCTCGTCTCCTCAGTCACCCTCCAGAGTGCGTGTTCCTTGTCAAGTGATTCCCTCTTAATCGACAATTCAATTGGCCCAAATTACATTATGTATGTAAATTTCCATCTGAAAATCAGTGCGGCTTGGACATCACTCTCTCCACGCTGCTGCCCCGTCTCCGGCTCCCAGGCCCACCCTCTGCATGCCCGGGGGGGGGTCCCTGCGGGGACCAGGAAGCAGAGTCGAGGGCTGAGCATCATGTGCCACCAAGTTGCACTGTTCCCAGACAGGGGCCCGGGGATAAACCAGGCTCGAGGCCCCCATTGGGCTTCAACCATCCGTCTCCAAAGACAGGAGCTGGGGAAGAACCTGCAGTAGGGCCTCCAGCTCTGACCCGGAGCACCGGCAGGATCTGGTAACACCCAGCAACGGCGCTGCCTACCAGGGAAGCGGTTGTGTGTAGTGGATTCGAAAGAGCACTGACACTGGAGCCAGACTGGCTGGGTTCAAATCCCAGCTCTGCTATGTGACCTTGGGTAGGTTACTTGACCTCTCTCAGCCATACTTTTCTTTTCTGAAGAATGGAGATAAAATGGCATCTTCCATGTAGGTTTATCATGAGGACTGAATGATGTAAACTAGAACAGTGTCGAGCAACGTGTAAGCACCTGCTGTCATCATTACCGTTGTTACTACCACTGCTTTGCCGCACGGCACTAGGGCCCTCACGAGGGTTAAGTGCCATATTGAACCCGCTCCACTTGGTGGGGCACAAGCTGGGAATGACCTGCATTCTCCTCCCCACCAGGATGGGGCCGCGGTGAGGCAAGGGAGGTGCTTAGCTTGAGCGCCAAAAAAGTGCCAAAAATCTCAGTAATCAAAATAAATAGTATTTTAATGCAATATTTTCCAAAATCAAAATTCATGTTAAAAAATCTGTGATGCACAAAATATCAAAATTTAAACACACTTGGTGGGTGTGGCTCTTTTCATGAGCTGAACGAAATCTCGACAGGCCCCGTATCTTTCTCCTGTGATCCCTTTGTAATAAAAAGTCATCTGGGCTCATGCCTGTAATCCTAGCATTTTTGGAGCCTGACGTGGGAGGATCGCTTAGGCTCAGGAGTTTGAGACCAGCCTGATCAAGAGCCAGACCCCATCTCTACTAAAAACAGAAAAATTAGCCAGGCATGGTGGCACGCGCCTATAGTCCCAGCTACTTGGGAGGCTGAGGCAGGAGGATCGCTTGAGCCCAGGAGTTTGAGGTTGCAGTGAGCTGTGATGACAGCACTGCTCTCTAGCCCGGCCAGCAGAGCAAAACCCTACCACCAAAAAAAAAAAAAAAAAAATGCTATCTGGTCACCTGAGTAATCAAAAAGAGTATCATTTCACTAATTAAAATTTCCAGTCCAGGTAAGAGCACACTCCCATTTCATTTCCAACCTGTCCCTTCCACCAGTTTGGCTGGGATGCCGCCGGCCTTCAGGGGAAAGGGCAGGTTGACCCCCCTCTCCTGACCTCTGATCTCCTCCTTCAATGCATAACATTGGATAGGGACCCCTCAGGGGGTGGCCCAGGGGAGCAGGGATCAAGGACGGCACCTACAGCCTCCTGCAGCGGGGCAGCCAGCACCTGGCATTGTCCTCTCTCAGGCTGGTGGATAAAGTCTAGCTCTTCCACTTGTGGGGCTGTCACAGGTTTGTGGATGCAGTGGGTCACCTCCAGATATTTCCTCAGCCTCTGGGCATCTGGGGGTCCTCTTGAGGCCACAGTGCCCCTCTGGGCCCGCTCCCTGGGGGAGTCCCACAGCCAGCCCCTAAGACATAGCCCCTGCTGCCGCCCAGCCCTTGCTGGCAGGAGAAGGCAGCGTGGCCTCCGGGCGTCCCGTTTCCCCTGTGTGGCCTCAGGCCCTTCCAGCCGCACTGCTCTGCTTCAGACTTCTTGGGTAGACAACATCCCTGTGTTTGCCAAACTTCGGGGCACCCTCATCAAACCCTCCTTGAGAGCTTCCCTCACTAGGTGGGGGCGGGGGCAGGACAGACGTCCCAGCGCCCCCGCTGCTCAGCAGAGGAATTTCCTTGGCCCCGCCCTTACCCCTTGCTGGAGGTGAGTATTGAGCTGAGGGTCACAAAACCAGCTGTCACCACCTCCCTTGAAGCCCAGCAGGGCTGGTCTGGTGCCTCCTTGGGAGCAGGAAGTTTCTCAGCATCACCTGCTTGGTTCTCAGCCTCGGGCAGCTCAGCCGAAACGTGGCACAAAGAGGCGCCCACATATTCCCCTGGCCCTTGCCATGTCCCCCAGGGCACGTCTTAGTACCAGGCACAGCTGAGGCATCTGAGGCCCCCAGAGGCAAATCCCCACCACCAGTCGGTGGCAGTGCTGAGACACAAGCCCTCAACCTGGCCTCCTGCCGCCCCCGTGGGCAGGCTGCCTCTTTGGTGGCCGTCTAGGAAGGACGCTGGTTAGAATGGACCAGGGGGTAAACCAACAGCCTCAAAGGGAAAAATGCAGGTGACAGTACGTGGGAGTTGACACGTACGTCATGAAGGACACAATCAAGCCACGTGTCTTTATTAAGCACCTACTGCATGCCCAGGCCCCCGCTTTTTCCAGCAAGTAACGAAAGCCCAACCCCTGGCCTCAGAGCGTGTGGAGGCCAAATGACGTGACTGGCCACACTTAGGGCACGTTGGGAGGCCTCACCTTGACCCGTCCTTGAGGAAGGACCAGAGAAGCCACCAGGGCGGAGCAGCCAGGAGGCTCCCCGAGATTGCTCCTCCAGGACCTGGGCCCCAGGCAGGGCCTCCTCCAGTACGTGGGATGTGATAGGAAGGGTCTTTTGTGCTTCTGGCTGGACACAGGCCCTTCCTTAACCAACACACTGGCCGTGTGATCCAGCTTAAGTGCATGCCAGAGCTGCGTGACCCTGAGCATGCGTCATGGCCTTTCCGGGCCACTGGGCCTCCGTTTTCACATGCTTGTGTAACGAGGATGAGAAGAGTACCTCAAACCACAGGCCGTGGGGAGAATGAATGAGACGACGCGTACCTGGGCCAGTGTCTGGTGTATGTTCAAAATACTGGAATGTGGCCACGCAGGGCCTCCTGCTGCGTGCCAGGGCCCACGCCACCAGAGGGCCGGGGCAGGGGACACTGAGCAGGGCCGAGTCCTCCAGTGCCCCACCTGCACTTCCCATGAAGGACTGGAAATGTGGTCCCAAGTGCTGACAGGTCAGGCATTCACTCGACAAACATCCGCCCAAGCACAAGGCCTTGGACCCAGCAGGTGCTCTGTGAACCTTGTACCTCTAAGTCCAGCTGAACCAGAACAGCGGGAGCAGAGCTGGTCCAGAGGAGAGCTGATTGGAAAGGGATTAAGAAGGCTTCCCAGAGGAGGTGCTATTTGGGCCGGGCATTGGTGAGTGAATGGAATTGGTGGGAGGACAAGACAAGGGAAAGAGGGAATCGCCTTCCCGGGGTGGGGGCTCAGAAAGCTTGCCCAGCTGGAGGTTTGCTGCCAGCTACCGGGGCAGCTACAGGTTCTCCAGCCATGCAGGATCACAGGGCTCTGCTGCCCTTCTCTGCCTGCCTTCCCCATTGCACAGTGCACTCCCTGAGAGCAGGACCAGATCCATCCTGGGCACCGGGACAGCCCCAGCACGTGGCTGCCTTGTGGCAGGCGCCCGGGAAGCACGTGTCTAACGCTCTTAGGCCTCGGAGACAGAGCTGCCAGGCTGCACAGTGGCTCTCCCTGGGGCTCTAACCCATCGACGCCTCCGGTCAACAGTATGGAGCACCTACGGCATGCCAGGTGCCTTGCAGGTGTTGAAGATACAGGGCAGACAGGGCAGTGCCCTGCCACATGGGGCTCAGCGTCTCCAGCAAGCCAAGTGTGATGACTCCCCAACCCCCTCCAGTGGGCAGGGGCACCCCGGGCTTGGTGGCAGCAGGGAAGAGGGAACACAGATCTGTAGGCGGCATGGTGGGGGAACCACACATGGACTAAATCAACTCTAAGGTCCCTTTCTTTCAGCCCTGCGACGCTCTGCGTCCTTGACCCCAAGACAGTTGGGAATTGAGGAGAGAGTTCCAGGACAACCAAAGCCTGCGCGATTCCAACTCTTAGGAGGTGGGAGCCCCTGGGCAAGTCCCTTCCTCTCCCTGGACCAGCAAAATGAAAGGCCTGGAAAGTGTGCCAGGGCTCTCGGCAGACACCGCCCACGCTCCTTGGCTCTCCTTCGGGGCAGGGACACCCCGTCCTGACAGCAGCTGCTTAACAGTGCCCACAGATCATCCTGCAGCAGTGCTGGGGTCCCCCCAGACCCCGATGAGGACCAGGAAGGCATCTGGATGGGGAGAGTATGGGCCCAGAACTCAAGGAAAGGAGTGGACAGGGCCTTTGTGTCTGGCTGTGAGTGGCCGTGAGATGTTGGTGAGAGTTCCAACCCTAACCCTTTGTCCCAGGCATCATCCCGGTCACCTTCTGCCCAGCGTTGTTTTGAATACTATTTTCACTTGGTCCTCCCTAAAAGGGAGGGTCCACCCCCTGCTACCATCCTCTCTTAGCAGCTCTGGCTCTTCCAGAATCCCCTGTAGGGCCACCCCAGCCACTCTCTGTGCCCCTGTCCTTCCAGCTGCATGAAGTCCCCTTCTCCGCTCAAGTCAGGGCACTTCCTGCCCTCACAGCACCTGCCTGCAGTGAGACACTGCAGGAGCTCTGCTGTCTGGCTGCCACTGCATTCCACCTCTTTGCACGGGAGCCCAGACCTCACCTTGCTTCCTCCTCAGAACAGAAGCCCCTCACACACCCAAGCTTTAGCCCCCCCAGAGCACTGAGCGCCCGTTGTCTCAACCAGCCTAGCCAGCAGGCAGGACAGGCAAGCGGACGAGCAAGCGGAGGCACAGAGGGAAAGGGGCAGAGCTGTCATTTGCTCTCTAGAAATCCCAGGCAGGATTTTTTCTACAGTAGAGTAGGAAGTAGAGCAGAGCACTAAGCAGGGAGCAAGGAGGGTCACACACCCGTGACCTGATGGCCCAGATAGTTTGTTTGGCATCAGCATTTTCTAATGTTGCATTCCTGTGTTGCTGGAGGTCACGTCCTCCCAGTTCTCCACGGCCCCCGCGCTCCCCATGGTCTCCCGCCTGCCTCCTTCCCTCGTTTCTATTGTCAGCCTTGCTCCTGAAGGTGGCAGAGCTTGTGCCCCTCACTGTGCCCCTGGGAGCTGGTCTTCCTGTTTATGGCCCCATGGCCCTGGCACACCCACCTCCCCTTCCTCCCTGGGCTCAGGGCACCACGCCCCACATCCTCACCTCCCAGCCCTGCTCTTCCTCCTAGCCGTGCTGCCCTTCCACGGAGGTGCCTTCTCCTCCTGCCTTGCCTGGAAAGTACAAAGTCATTCATTCATTCACTCCTCCAATGTGCGTGTTCCAAACACATGATCCCACGTGCCAGGCACGGCTCTAGGTGATGGGGATTCAAGGGCTGATAAGACAGGGTCCCTTCTCTAAACGGTCACAGACACATCCGCAGATAAACTTAGAGCAGCTCTGGAGCACAGTGCTGCAGGCCAGCACAGAGGGCTCCAGGCCCTGCTCAAAGGTCACCTCCTCCAGGAAGGCCTGGGGCCTCTCCCCGGTGTGCTCACAACACCCTAGCGGGGACTCTAGCAGAGCTCTTGCCACACTGTATTACAGATACTTTTAAACTGGGACCAGAAACAAACATGCTCATTTCAGCATCCCCAGGACTTAGCCCAGGTGCTGGTACCTGTCAGTGTTGGTTGAATGAATGAACAAATGTCATTATCAGCTCACCCTGCTGCGGACGTTTGTATTTGCACGCAGACTGGTGTGTCTCTGCGCTTTTATTAAATTAATCCTCCTGGCGGGCACTTGCTGTGCCCAGCCCTGTGCTGCGTCCTGGTGCCGGTGGACAGATGGACGTGGCTTCTGGCCTGCAGACAGCGCAGAGCAGCAGGCGGACGGGCCCGTAGACACACGGCTGTGTCCAGCGGTGTGTGCTCCTGACTCTGAGTGCCTGTGAGCGTTTTCACTTGAGCCGTGGCGTTTCTCTCCTGTCCCCCGAATGATTGTTGGAAATGTGTCTGCGGCCATCGGACCCAGTCCTCTCAGCGTCACTCCAATGATATGACAATCTGACCTGGAGCAGAAAAGAAATAAGGAAAAGAAAGGGAACTTCTATCCATGGAGCTGTAAGCTTGAGTGTGCCCAGGGAAGCAGGGCAGGGGCCGGGAAGGGGCGAGGGCAGAGGAGAGGAAACAGGCCTTGGCATCTGTTGCCGCCAAACGGTGCCTGGGACATGGAAGGACGTGGAGGAAGGCTGTGAACTTGGACTGGATCGAAAGCTGGGGGATGAAGCCAGCGGGGGAGGGGGGGGGAGTGCCCAGCGGGGGTCCAGCCAGCCATGCCCGCGCCCAGCCCTCTTCTCCCCTCCCCTCCCCTCCTGCCTTCTCCACCTGACACCTCCCAGAGGTACAGAGATGAAAGGTCTTGTTCTCCCAGCAGGCAGCCACGTGGACGGGAAGTGGCATTTGGTAGCGCCCTGATCAGGGGTGCGAACACTGCCGCTTCCCCCAAATTGGTTTTCCGACAGTAAATTATAATTGCTCTAAGTGTTCTAGAACTCAGGGACTGAGATTAATTACAGCTCTGTATCCTATGGCGCTCTGAACTTTAAGCACAGCATGGTGTGCAGGTTGTTAATAAGAAGGAGAATCCAGGAGAACATTTCAGATGAGCAAATAAAAAAAAGGAAAACTATTTGAGTTGGATTCTGCACCTGCCAAGGGGGGGGCCGTCAGACTCGGAAGGATGCTCCCCGTCTTCAATGCAGCCACAGACTGTGCTTGCTTGCGATGACCAGGAGCACAGCAAGGTTCCCGGAGAACAAGGACCTGTGAGGCCGTCCTCCACCCGGCCCAGAGCGGATCCGCCCACCGTGCTGGTGACGCTTCTCAGGACTCACAAGTCGCACCGCCATGAATTCAGGCATCAGCGAAGTCGGAAAGGGAAAGTGAGTGAGTGGGGCTTGCGGGCAGGGGCCACAGTAGGGAATGGGGGTGCCTGGGGACCTGGGAAGCCCCAGCCTTAAGGGGCAGTCCTGCTCCGCTCCAGCCAGCCACTGCGGGAGCGTGGCCCCTGCTGCTGGGTCTCCAAGAGCAGAATTCCAGATTTTTATATAAAATCTCTCCATGTAGGAAGCTTACAATTTTTTTTAACATATTTTTAGGGCCAAATAAAACAAATGCGCACTGGAGTTTGGTTCATGGGCCACCATTTTGAAACCTCTCAGTTTCTTCCCGCAGGTGAAGACCTGCCTGTTGCTTTCTGCCTCAGGGAGAGAACAGCGTCTCCACCTCTGCCTCCTGGTTCCTTCATTCCCACAGTTTCTCTCTGCTGCCCTTCCCACAGGCACCAGCCTTACCTTTTCATCTGTCTCCCTATTAAACTTTGAGACCCTTGATAGGCATGGACTATGTTCCTCTCTACCAAAGCAACCAAGAAAAGGCCTCCTACAAATTAGGGGCTCAAATAATGTTTGTTGAATGACTAAATAAACATTGTGCATATGTAACCCTCTCTACCTTTGCTAATTCTCTTCCTTCAACATCAGCCATCCTGAAGTCAAACTCTGACATCCAGTCCAAGCCAACATCCCTTCCATTCCTGTTGCCATGTTTCTAGGTGCTGAAACTGAGGTCAGAGCCAAGGAGGGCTGGCAGTAGAAGGGACATAGAGTCTGTGATAGCCATTGTTCAGACCAGGAAACCAAAGCCTGGAAGGAAGAAACGATTTGCACAAGGACAAAGCATGAGCCAACAGCCCAGCGGTGTCTGGAGTCAGGGCCATGTGAGGCAGAAACTCCTGGCTTCTCCACCCTGGGCCCAAACTTGCTCTGTCCCCCTCCCTCCCTCTCAGAGCACCACTCATGCTCTGGGCGGCAAATCTTCCCCCCAGGCCCCATCCTGGGGACAGCGCCGCAACAGTACAGTTTCCCCAAATCCCGCTTCTCTAGCAGAAGGCCCAACCTGCTCAAGATGTACTGAGAAAGCCATTAATTTAACAGAAAACAGAAATTATGATTTAGAATGCGAAATTAATTTATTTTATTAAAGCATGTTCTGGCACCAGGCTCCATGGCTGCTCTGTCTCTGCTGCCGGGCCCTGACGGTGAGGCCCACTCAGGGGACACACCGGCCCTTGCAGTGCAGTGCCTGACCATGGCCATGACCCACCCCCTCTGGGGGCAGCTACTTGCTGGGGCAGTGGCATTTGGGCTATTACCTGGGTGCAGGAAAGAGACTGCAGGATATAGTTCATTTGTGCTAAGGGTTGGCTGGCTTCCTTCCCTCCCTCCTCCTTCCAGCCAGAAACTCAGAAAATGAACCACCAAGTGGGGCATGGAGGGAGTGTAGAAGTCAAGAACATGGGCTCTGGAGTAAGAGAGACGTGGGTTTGAGTTCAAGCCCCAGTATTTACTAATGCGTGACATCGTACCAGCCCTTGTATCCCTCTCTGCTTCGGTTTCCATCTCTACAAAATGGGGAGGTGGGAAAAGAACATCAATTGCTACATTTCCAGGTAGAAAGAGTACTAAGCACCTGAAATACTCTAGATCATTTAATCCTCACAATAACTTTACAAAATATGCACTGTAATTATTGGCTCCAATTTACAGACATGGGGAACTGAGGCACAGAGAGGAGAATTGGCTTCTACAACCTAACACAGCCAGTGAATACTGCAGCAGGGATTCAAACATAGCTACACAGGACTCTAAACCCCTTGGTCATCTTACTGGGTGAAGTATCCCAAGAATGGAAAAATAAGCACCACATGTACTCACCATCAAATTGGTTTCACTGATCCTCACCTAAGAGCACATTTAGGAATAACATTGATCGGGTGTTGGGCAGATGTGGGTGGGGCAGGGGATGGGTATATACATACATAATGAGTGCGATGCACACTGTCTAGGGGATGGACACGTTTGAAGCTCTGACTCAGGATGCGGGGGGCAAGGGCAATATATGTAACCTAAACTTTTGTACCCCCACAATATGCTGAAATAAGAAAAAAAAACAATGAAATATAGAACAAAAAAAGAATACACGGTATAAAGAAACCATACCAAGAAAACTTATGTATTTATACATTAGCAGGTTCAAATATTTTTCTTTGAAAATGAACTATTTGATTATTCTTGCCTTTTATCAAAATAATAACTAATTTCTCATAAAACAGGAAAAAGAATTAAGAAACAACAAACGTACTTCAAAACCCAGAAAGTATCGAGGATATACAGAGCCTCCTTCTCAACATTATCCGACAGCTGCAACCACTCCCCTCCCTCAATAACTATTGTTCCAGGGCGCAATGGTTACTGTAACTTCCAGAGTTTCTCTAGGCGTATATAAGTGAAGATGAGTACAAATTCTTGTCGCTCTTTTTTTACATAAAAGTCATATATCACATACATCATTCTGCATCTTATTTTTTTATTTTTAAATAATTTTAAGCTCACATAGAGGTTATGAAAATAGTACGAAGGATTCCTATGTACCCTTGGGAATCCCTCCAATGATAGTTTCTAAAATAATCATAGTAAAATGATCAACACCAAGAAATTGACAATGGTACAATACACTCAACTACAGACCTTATTTGGATTTTACCACATTTTACTTGCATTAATTTTTTGGCTTTTGAGGGGGAAGAATAGCTTTATGAAGTTTTCTTACACGTATAGATTCACGTAACCACCACCTCAGTCAGGATTCAGAACTGTTCTGTCACCACAAAGAAATTCTCACATGCCATCCCTTGTCCCAACCCTAACCCTTGGCCACCACTGGTCTGTCCTCTATTACCATAATTTTGTCCCTTCGAGAATCTTTTATTCATGGAACCATACAGTGTGTAACCTTCGAAATCAGCTTTTTTCACTCAATATAATGTCCTTGAGATACATGTTGTACGTATCAATAGTTCATCCCTTTCCATTGTCCGTGATGTTCCATCGCATAAACGTAGCATAGTTTGTTCATCCATCCATGTGTTGGAAAACTTTTGGGTTGTTTCCATTTTTTGGCTATTAACAATGAAGCTGTTATGAACATTTGTGCACAGGTTTTTGAATGATCATAAGTTTTCACTTACCTTGGAGTGACCCAGGAACGGAATAGCTGGGTCATACGGCACCTATATATTTAAACTTTATAAGAAACTGCCAAGCTTTGTAAGAAACTGTCAAACAGCATTCCAGAGTGACTGTCCCATTTCCCATTCCCACCAGAGAAGCATGACAGTTCCTACTGCTCCTTGTTCTCATCAGCACTTGGTATTGCCATGGTTTTCTTCGTAACCCATTCTAATAGTTGTGCAGCCATATCTCATAGTGCACCCTACTTTTCTATCTCAACAAAGCAGCATGAAACACTTTCTGCATCAGAATAGAAAACTACTCATGTTCTTTTTTCCTGCAGGTGTATCAGATTTTCTTGTATGGATATAAATGTTAATATTTATTTAATTGAATTCCATTTAGTCAGTATTTGGGTATTTCCAATCTTTGCTGTTTCAGATGTTTGAAGCCCACCTCTCAACCACCACCTTGAACTGTCCTTGCAAATAGCAAATGAGCTGTGCATATACATCTTGTGTCCCTTCAGCAAAGGATTCTATTAGCAATTCTTGGGATTGCAAGTGAAGAAAACCTAACTCAAGTCAGCTTGAATTAAAAGGTGGGGGAGTGATTCTATCATAGATTTCAGAACTGGAAAACCAAACTGCAGGAAAGGTGGGGACAAAAGACTCAGAACTGGGGCCCCAGCTGGCTCTAGGTGTCTCCTCACCTCTGCGTCTCTCTCTCTCCACGTGTGGGCCACTCTTCCTCAGTGAAGACTAGCTCTCTCTGCAAGGCAGCAAGCGTGGCCACCAACATGCCCAAGTGCTACATCATACTGCTCCGTGCACTGCCAAGGAACTGCTTCTCTTTGCCAGCTCCAAGACCACCGTGTCGGAGAAGGGTTCTGGCCCAGGTGGGCCCTGGCCATCTTAGGTGCGTAAGACAGTTCCCGAGATACCCGTGCGTAGAGGGGAGGGGTTGGAGAATGAACCCAAAGACACGAAGAGTTTTCTCTTGAGCATTGACCACATCAGATTCATTCCCACATCTTCCGGCACAAATAGCTACGCTCAGCACACATTAGGCACTGCAGGCATACAGGTGGTCCTGAACAAGAGATGTGTCAATCAAGCAAGCAGTCTAGTAAATTGCCTCTTATTTCCTCACGAGCTGGGGAAACCCGCCATTTCAAATAACCCCGCTAAATTCTTCTGTGAAGCCGGCTTTCTTTCCCTAAATGCTCACAGCAGGATTTGCTTAAAATGGGGCATGCCTGTAGTCTCAGTTTCTGGGGGAAACCTTTGATTTTCCTGACAACCCACTGCGATAGGCAAGGATGCTACAAGGGCAAACAGTTAATGGCTGTGAAAGCTTTCCGTGACCTATAAGTGGTACAGAAATGTGGGACCTCACCGTGGCTATTATGATTATCCTTATTTCATCTCTTCTTTGAAGAGCTTTACACTGTAATTTTGGATGTGGAATTGGAGACACCTCTCCAACAATTCAAGCTCACGCTACCGCTCCAGGGCTCAGTCCTGGGTCTCAGAGCATCATTTCCCGCAGGCCAGTTGCTCCTATTCAATGCAGCATAAAGACCTTTCAGCAGTCAGTGGCCTTCTTGGGTGGCCATAAAGGGAGGTGCCAAGGCGGGGGCTTTCGGAGGGACATTTAACCACCACTAAACTACTCTATCCCAGAACAGCTCTTTCTGCCCCAAACCTAGTGATTCAAAATAACAGTCTTCCCAGAGCACCTAACTCTGTGCTGGCCCTGTGCTGGCTGCTGGGTCCCCAGGAAGCTCACGGTGTGCGAGAGGCTGTGCACCCCACCGACTGTGACCCCAGGCAGCGGAGGGAGATGCAGAGATCTCCAGGGCAGGGGACTAGGAAGGTGCTATGGGAAGGACCCTAGGACTGACATAGACAGAGAGCTGATGAGCACGTGAATGACGCAGCCAACCCTGGCAGCCTCAAGCCTCCTCCGGATGCCCCCAGTCTCTAGGCTCTTGCAGCTGCACAAGGGGTCCTCCTAGTTCCCCCCCGCCAAATTCTTCCTTTTCTCCACATTTTCTCTCCCTTTCTCCAGATTTCCTCTCTTTATGTCCCAGTTCCTACCCCAGCCTTCAGAGTCCATGTCTGTCCCCACGCCCCCCACGCCCAGCCTTCCACAGAGAGCCCCACACCCCCCACCCCCATCTTCCCTTGCTCTGCTGGGCCACAGCAAAACGTACTCAGCTCCCAGGGCCTTTGTCATAAATCAGTCTCTCTGGAGGCTCAATCATTTTTATTGCTCTTCTGTGAACATCCTGTCATTCTTCTCCATGTTTCAGATATTGGCAAACTTGGAACTCGCAGCATTTTTCCTGGATACGTCTCATTAGAGACCTGCCAATTGCTCTCTGCCTTTGCACCGTGAGGCCTCCCCAGCCAATTATCTTGACCCCATCATGACTTTTGGCAGATACCCCAAAAAAGCAGTTAAGGTTGAATCCATATTATTAACTGGGAGTCCCCTAGGACCTCACCACTCCCGTCCTTCGTCTTGCTCCCGTGCCAGCCAGTCTCCAGGAGCCCAGGAAACCATGGCTGAACGGCAAATGGTGCTGAGGGCCACTCTGACCCCTCACCCCAGAGACAGGCTATGGGACTCTAATATATTGGAGCAAACACTGCACTGGAGTCAAGAGGCTTTGCAATTTTTATGGTACATAAAAATGTCGGTAAATGGGCAATAATGATTGAAAGGAAATGAAATATATTGGGGGAGTGGGTAATATATATGACAATAGCAAATAAACACAGATTTTCTGAAGTCCCTGAACTCAATGGAAAAAAAAATCCAGATCATTAGGACCTTAAGGATGTGCAGACAAGACAAGGAGGGGAATTGCTGCTGACAGCTTTCATTCTTGCCATCTCGAGACTGAAGTGAGCTGAGAACCCATTGGAAGCAGGGATCCCAATATCCCCTCCATTCTGGAGGACAAATCTCCCATCCTGGGGACAGGGGCATAGCAGTACAAGTTCCCCAAGTCCCACTTCCCCAGCAGAAGGGCTAAGAGCCACCATCACCCCAACATTCACGTACCCCCTCCCAATTTCCCATCTGATAATGGACTCTCAGACGAGAAAAACTACATGTAAATGCAGTTATTAGAACTTAGATATGGACCAACATATAGTCTAATTAGCTCTACTTTAGAAAAAGTCCAGGGCAGAGTTTTGGATAGGTCTGTGCTATGGACAAAGGAGACCAAGGGGAAACGTTTGAGAACTACGTTAAGCCTAGATGGAATCTCTGCACTCAAGATGCCTGGTTTCACCCACTGATTTGGGTTGAAATCAGCCTACATTATAAGTCAGTGTTCACACGTCCACACTGTCTTGCACATTCTATTGATTGGCGTCACTGCCTGGAAGAACCTCAGTCCGGGAGGCAGTCAGTCCCCCTAGTTGCAGAGCTCTCCTACCGGTTTGCTATCTCCACCCTCTACCTGCCACCTTATTGCCCAAGAGGGCTGCACTCTCCTGGAGGGGGCAGCTGGAGTAGAATAAGGTGAGGATGTATACAATTCACTCATTCTTTCAAATCATCATTGTGGAGAGTCTACTATGTGCCAGTCATTATTCTAGGAGTGAGGGACACAACAGTGATCAAAACTGGCCAAAAAATAAAACAAAATCCTTGCCTTCATGGTGCTTATACTCTAGTTCCTAGAATATTTTCTAAAAATCGGATGACCCCAGGAGCAAAAGTGAAAATTTTTTTCTTTCTTAAATCTGCTTTCCTCCTCTTGCACTCCCAACTACAGAATCATTGATGCAATAAAACACCTAAGCCTTAAAATGTAGTTCAGAGGGAAAGATAAATATGTTTTTGTTAAAGTGGGAACATTGTTAAGGCAAATTCACTGCCTATTTCATAGTCAAGAACTGAACAGCAGTCTTTATGATAGGTATTGACAAGATTAAAATAATTAGCATGGTAACCACACACACATTGTTCAGAAAAAAAAAAAAAAGAAAAGAAAAGAACAAGGCAGATAAAGAATTCAGTCCGAAAAAATAAAATAAAATTCCACTAACAGAGAACATTTACCCATTATAATGAAACTTAATAAAAAAACAAATTTATCAAAATAAGAGCCTAAAGAACAGATGATAAAGCAGTAGAACAACTTCTACTTCCAGCCATGATGAAGACATAGGAACCAGATTTACCGTCCCACCTGAAATAACAACAACAACAAAAAATAGGTAAAACATATGAAACAACAGTTTTCAAGACATAGGACAGGCAACAAAGGACAGTGATTCCTCAAAGATGGGAACGAATGACATAAGCCTGGAGAGTTTCCGGGCTGTGACACAGGCAAGTGCTCAGGGGGTTCCTGACCCCCCCAGTCAGAACTCACCAGGCACTAAATTGAGCAGTTAAAACAGATTGTGGTTCCTTAGTTGGGCAAAATCAGCTTACAACTAAACATGTCTCTGGTCATACCTAACAAAGCTTAAAAGTAAGACATGAAAGAATTAAGTTTCTTAGAAACTTAAGCATCCCAGAACAATGCTCAACAATACATACATGAATACAGAACTATCTAGCACTCAACGAGGTAAACTTCAAAATGTCTAGCAACCAATCAAAAATTATCAGAGAAGTCAGAAAAAAATAATCCATAATAAAGAGAAAATTTAATCAATCAAAACTTAAAAATGCTATTATAATAGAATTAGTATATAAGAACATGAAAGCAGTAATTATAACTGCATCCCATGTGGTCAAGTTTAAGTAGAGGTATGGAGACTGGTGATATAAAAAAGACCAAAACCAAACTTCTAGAAATGAAAACTGCAATGTCTAAGATGAAAAGTACAACAGATGAGATTAACAGCAAATAAATCATCACAATGAAAAAAAAAGTCATAAACTTTAAAATGTAGCAATAAAAACTAGCCAAACTTAAACATGAAGAAATAAAACTTAAAAAAATAAATACAGAAAGCATGACTAAGCTGTGGAACAAACTCAAGCAACTAATAGATGTGTAATTGGAGTCTGACAAGGAACTAGAGAGGTAATATTTGAAGAATGAATAATGACCAAAACGTTTACAAATTTGGAAACAACAACAACAACAAAAACAAACAAACAAATATAAAAAAACATAAGCACAAAGATCCAAGAAGCTCAATAAACTCCAAGCACAGGGAACATGAAAAAGAAAATACAGCAAGACACATAATAATAAAATTGTTTATAATCAATGAAAAAGAGAAATTCTAAAAGCAGCCAGACAGAAGCTAAGGATACCTTATGTATAGAGAAATAAAGATAACAACAGATTACTTGTCAGAAACAACATGAGCCAAAAGAGATGAGGCAATATCTTTAAAGTACTGAAAGAAAACAACTGTCAAATTAAAATTCTATACCCAACAAAATTACTCTTCATAAATGAAGGCAAAGTAAAGAATTTTTCAGACAAGCAAAAGCTGAAAGATTCATCACAACCAGGCTTATTCTACAGGAAATAGGGAAAAAACATTCAGGCAGAGGGGATCGATACTATAAAGAAATTGAGATGTGCACAAAGAAATAAAGAGCACTAGAAATGACAATTATGTGAGTAAATATAAAAGTTTTTTATTATTATTTAAACCTTTTTAAAAGACAATAGACAGTTTAAAACAAAACTAAATACAATGTATTATAGGGCTTATAATACATGTAGAAGTAAAATGTATAACAACAATAGCTCAAGGCCTGGAGAGGAGAAAGGAAGTATATTGCTGCACAGTTCTTATACCATACATGAAGAGATATAATAGCAAGCGAAGATATACTGTGATAAGTTACAGTGTTTACTATAGACCCTACAAGCAAGAATAAAGCAAAGCTAAAATAAGTAGATAAAAAGGTATAGCTAATAAGTCAGCAAAGAGATAAAATAAAATCATAAAAATACTCTAATAATTTAAAATAAAGTAGATAAAATCATTTTCAAAAAGAAGAATAAAGCAGATGGAATCAGTCATCAGCCTTAAGGTTTGTTATCTAACTACATTAAGGAAGTGTGGTCCTGGCAGAGAGAAGGGCACATAGACCAATGGAATAGAATAAAGAACCAGAAACATACACAAATATGTCCAATTTATTTTTGACAAAAATGCAAAAACAATTCAATGAAGGAAGAATAGCCTTTTTCAACAAATGCTGCTGGAGCAATTGAACATTCATAGGTAGAAAGCATAAATAAATTTAAAGAAAGAAAACTGGACTCACATCTTTTGCAAAAATTAACTCAGTGGATCATGGCTTTAACAGTAAATCTGTAAAACTTTAGGGAAAATACAGGAGGAAATCTTCAGGACATAGTATTAAGCAACAGAGTCTTAGACTGATACCAAAAGCATGATCCATAAAAGGAAAATATTGATTAATTGGGCTTTACCAAAAATTCAAAACTTTTTCTCTGGAAATAAACCATAAAGAGGATGAAAACACAAATTATAGACTGGGAGAAAATATTTGCAAATCACATAGGCAACAGAGGACTCATATCTAGATATATAAAGAACTCCTGAAACCCAACATTTTAAAAAAATCCATTTAGAAATTGAAAAATAAAAACTATGATCAGACATTTCATTGAAGAGGGTATATGAACGATTAATAGACATATGAAAAAATGTTTAATATCACTAGCCATTAGGGAAAGGCAAATTAAAACCACAAGATATTAGAATGCTATAATAAAAAATTAGTGATAACACCAAATGTTGACGAGAATGTGAAGAAATTAAATCACACATATATTGCTGATGAAAATATAAAATTATACAGCCACACTGGAAAATAATTTAGCAGGTTTTTTTTTGAAACTAAATATGGACTTAACATATAACCCAGCAATTGCATTCTTGGGCAATTTCATCCCAGAGAAACGAGAACTTATCACACGGAAACCAGTACACAAATGTTCGTGGAAGCTTTAATCCTAATAAGCAAAAACTAAAAAATCTCGAATGTCCTTCAATGGGTGAATGGTTGACAACCTGTGATACATCCATACCATGGACTATTACTGAGCCAAATAAATAAATAAACAGAATTTTAAAAAATTTTTAAAGGAACAAATTATTGGTACACACAACAACTTGGATGAAACTCAAACAATTATGTTGATTAAAAAAAGCCAATCTGGGGGGATGTGTCATGTATGGTTCCATTTATATAACATTTATATTATAAAATAACATGACTACAGAAGTGGAGAACAGATTCACGGTTGCCAAGCGTTAAGGACAGTAGGAAAGGAAGGGTGTGGTTACAGGGGAGCAGCATCAGAGAGCCTGTGGTCATGATGCGAGTGTACATATTGATTGTGGTGGTGGTTACGTAAAGCTGTACATATGATAAAATTACATAGAGTTAAACACACACACAAACAAGTGCATGTATAAATGATAAAATTCAAATAAACTCTGTGGATTATACCAATGTCAATTTCCTGGTTTTGATATTACACTATCATTACTCAAGACATGAACATTGAGGGAGAGTGGATGAAGGGTGCACGGGACCGCCTTGTACATTTCTTTGCAACTTCCTATAAATCTATAATTATTTCAAAATAAACATTTTTTACAGGAAGAAAAAGAAGAAAGGAGGGGAGAAAGAACAGATGGAATCAATAGAAAATAAATAGCAAAATGGCTGATTCAAACTCAATCATATCAATAATCACGTTATGCGCAAATGGTCTAAACTCTCCAAATAAAGAGAGATCGTCAGGCTAAATGAACAAAAAGCAAGATTCAACAGTATGCTACGTATAAGAGATCCACTTTAAATATAAAGACACAAATAGGTTAAAAACAAAAAGATATATCACACGAACACTAATTGTAAGAAAGTTGAAGTGACTATATTAAAATCAGACCAAATGGATATCAGAGAAAAGAATGCTACCAAAAAAAGAGGGTCTTGTCTTAATGATAACTGGGAAAATTCATCAAGAGGACATAAAAATCTAAAACACATACATAACAAGAGCTTCAAATATGACATGTTAGACTGATAGAACTTCAAGGAGAAATAAACAATTCTGCAATTATAGTCAGAAATTTTAATACAATGTCTCAATAGTTGGTAAAGCAACACACAGAAAACCAGCAAAGAGAGAAAAGACATTGAAAATGCTATAAACCAACTTGACCTAATTGACATTTACAGAACACTACACCAACAGCAAAATAACCATTCTTTTCAAGTGCGTATAAAACTTACCAAAATAGACCATATTCTTGACCAAATAACTAAATCTCAATAAGTTTTAAAGGATTTAAAGTATATTTTATCATTACAATGACGTTAAATAAGAAACCCATAACAGAAAGATCTAAAAATCACCCAACACATGTATGGAAATTAAATAATACATTTTTAAATGACCCATTGGTCAAAGAACAATTCAAAAGGAAAATTAGAAAATATTGGCGTAAAATGAGAATAAAAACACAAACTTTTCCAGAACATTGAAGAGAGAATCCTTTCTTGACTCATTCTATGAGGCCGGTATTATCCTGATACCAAAACCAAAAATAGATATTAGTAGAAAAGAGAATGATATATTATCCCTTACGAACATAAATGCAAGAACTTATAACAAAAATTTTAGCAAATTGAACCCATAATATAAAAAAAGGATAAGGCGTCATGACTGGTAAGGTTTATCCCAGGAATGCAAAGTTGGTTTAACATTAAAAAAATCGATTACCAGGTTAACAAACTAAAAGAGAAAAACCATGTGGTCATTTCAATAGATTCAGAAAAAATATTTGACTAAATGCAATATCCACACCTGATAAGAATCCTTTGCACATAGGAATAGAAGGGATTTCCTCAACTTGATAAAGTACACAACAAAAAACTTACCACTAACATTATACTAAGTGGTGAAAGACTAAGCGTTTGCTCTTGAAAGCAGGAGCAAATCAAGGATTTCTGTTCTCACTACTTTCTGTCAACATTGTCCTGGAGGTTCTAGTCAATGCAATAAAGAAAGAAAAATAAATAAAATAAAAGGCATCCAGTTTGGAAAGGAAGAAGTAAAACTGTCTTTACTTGCAGATGTCATAAAGGTCTCCATAGAAAATCTGATGGAAAGATAAACTACTAGAACTAATAAGTGAATGTAGCCAAGTTGCAAAATATAAGGTCAATACTCAAAATTCAATTGTATTCCTATTTGCTAACAACAAATAATAGAAATGGAAAAATAAAAATGTTATTTACAGTAACAAAAATATGAAATATTTAGGGGAAAAATCTGATGAGTCGTGTAAGGTATATACATAAACTAAAAGCTACAAAGCATTGTTGAAGGAAATTAAAGAGGATAAATAAATGGAGAAAGGCACTTTACCAGAGAAGATATATGAGGGGCTGATAAACATATGAAAAGATGCTCAGCATCATTAGTCATTAGGGAAATTCAAATTAAAACCACAAGATACAACTATACACCTATTAGAACATCTACAATTAAAAGGACTGACCATATCCTGTATTGGCAAGAATGTAAAGTAACTGGAAATCTCAAACACCACAAATAGGAATGTAAAATGGTACATCAATTTGGAAAAAGTTTGGCAGTTTCTTACGAAAGTTAAGCATCTACTACATGACCCAGCCATTCTACTCGTAGGTGTTTACCCAAGGGAAAGCAAAGTTTACATCCATACAAATACTTGTATTATACTCGAATGTTCATAGCAGCTTTACTTGTAATTTCCCAAAATTGAAAACCATCCAAATGTCCACCAAGAAGCTAATGTATAAACAGATTCTATATGATAGAATATGAATTAGCAATAAAGAGGGATGAACTGTTGAAATATGTGACAATATAGATGAATCTCAAAATAATTATGCTCAGTGAAAGAAGTCAGCCCCCTGTACCTATATATATACATACATATACACACATACACAGACACATAACATACAGAGAAAGAGAGAGAATGAATAATCTTATTTCTATAAAACCGTATAAAACTGTAGTAACTGGACTCAGATTGACAGTTGCCTGAGGGCAGGGCTAATGGCTGTGAGGAACAAGAATGGATTGCTGAGAGTCAGGAGGAGACTTTGGGGGCATCATATTTGTTCACTGCATTATGATTGTATTGATTGCATTATTGGTTTCATGGTGTATTTATATGTGAAGTCTTATCAAATGGTTACTTTAAATATGCCCAGCTTATTGTACATCAATTAGTTCTCTATAAAGCTGTTTTTAAAAGCAATAGAACACTATGAAAAGGGAGGTGCAGAGCCAACAAAACAAAACAAGAGCCAACATAACATAATAACATTAGAGAAGCAATAAATAAATCATAAAAAATTAACAACGGCATAAATGCAGATGAAAAATTCATTTCTGATATCAAGGAAAGAGTTGAGAATGTGCCACCAAGTTGTACCATGCCAAGGAGCCCCACTCACATCGTCTTAGCCTGTGATGTGCATGGAACACACTGGAGTCACGCAGCCCACAGCCCTCGTGTCCCTCTGCAGCACCTCTGCTCGAGATGGTCACAGTGATAGCAGAGGAAAATCACAAGAAGGTTAAAGAATATAGTGAAATCTTAATGGATTTGGAAGACAAAGTTGAACTTATACTAGAATAACTGATGCTTTCATAGTAGTAAGCATAATACATGAAATAGAAATATAATAAAAGAAATGTAAAATCCCTGAAAAGAGAAATAATGGAATTTGCTGATTAAAAAGTACACAGTTCCCAAAGGGCTTGAGGTGGGGAGGCAGGGAGATGATGCAGAAAAACCAACATCAAGACAACCTGCTAATGTTGACCTTGAAGAACAAGGAAAGGATTCTTCAGAAGTTGAGGTAGAAAAGTAAGTCATCAGTAAACTGCAATAAACCAGGTTGGCCTCAGAGTCTTTGGTAACAATGTACAATTCCAGAAGACAATGGAGGAATATATTCAAAATTCTGATTGAAAGAAAATGTAAAACAATAATATTATACCCAGCCAAGATGTTACTCAAGAGTAAAGGCCACTGGAAGAATCTCCAAATCTGAAAGAATTGAAGGAATTACAGTACTCGTGATGCCTTATTGAAATGCTATTTGATGATGAAATCCAGCTAGAAGTGGATTTCAGTGGAAGTAAAAATCGGTGATAGAGACTATTAACCCCCAGTGTCTGTTTCCTCCTTCTTCAGTCATAAGAACCTTGATTTTTTCCTGAGCACATTGTCACTCACCGAGGAGACTACCTTCCCCAGCCTCCCTTGCAGCTAGTTATGGTGAAGTCATGAGGCCTCAGCCCATGATATAAAAGCAGAGGTGGTGCGTCCAACTTCCAGGATGTCTAACTACAGGGAAGGAGGACATCCATCTTCAGCCTTCACCCATCTTGCTGCCTGAAAGGCAGATAGGTTAGATAGAGTTCTAGCACTGTCCACCTAAAACCACGAGGGCAAAGGCTGGACCCTCACGGTGACAGAGAAGTCAGCTAGAAGGAGCTGGACTGCCTGATGAGTCTGTGGATCCTCCAAACCTTCCCTAGATTACTAGCTCCAGACTTATTTTATAGGAAAAAGAAATAAACTTTTATTTTGCTGAAGCCACCATCTATTGTTGCTGTTGTTATATGCAGTGGAACCAAATTCTGACCAATCCATCAGTCAACTAACAGATACATCAAAATAAACTTTACATAGGTTTGACAAAGCTATGGGTAAAAGTGCTGGTTTTATGTAGCGTTCATTAAATGTTTCCCTAAGACTTAAAAACTGACATAATTATGCCTGCAGAATAGAGAGAGATGTTATACAGTCTTAGATGTAAAAATAATAATGTAACTAACCACAACAGCAGTGAGAAGGGGTAGGGGGTGTAAGGATGCTGACCTCCTCTGTTCCCCTAGCAGGACATCAATCATGCTGTGTAAATTTCAAATATGTCCCTTAAAACTGGCTCCAACCTCCCAATGCTTCCTATAATCCCTTAGAGGAAATCTGTTAGAAAATATTATCTCCACGTGCTGAAGAAATATTTATTAAGATAGAGCCATTCCTTCCATTTCACCTAGTTTCTTTTTCTTCTTTTAATACTTAATTTAATACTTTTTTATTAACAAGCAATTTGTGTCGTACAATCCCACTTTTATGTTCCTGTCTAGGTACACTTCTATCAAGAGACCTGTATGGTTGATTTCTGGAGATTACATTTCATGGGGCTTCTTTACCTTTTCTTAGTAATTTTCTTATTTCTTAAATTCTTTATTATGAGCATATATCATGTATTTTTGATGTCAATAGGTGTATAGTGTACATGCTGCTGTATTCACTTAATAATTACCCAAAGCATCTTTCTAAGTCACTGCTTAATATTCTATAACTGGATGTTCTTTAATTTATTCAAACATTTCCTTATACATGAACATTCAGGTTTTTTAAACATTTTGCCTCACCTTGTTACATCATGATTTTCTGATGTAAGATTCCCAAAATCTAGATTTCTAAAAATGGGGTTTCTGATTAAAATAATACACACATTTTAAACCTTAATAGCTAAAAGATTGTGTTTTAATTACACTTCCACCCACTAAGTGGGAGAGTACCCACTTCCTCTGCAGTAATGAATGCTACCTACCAATTTGGTTGAAAAACTGGTGGTTCGTTCTTATTTTAATTTTAATATTTTTGATTCTGTTTTAGGATGAGCCCTTTTTTCTAAGTTATTGGTTATTTGATGCTTTCTCTTGTCCATTTATCTCCTAGGTTATTTATCTTTTTCTTATCAATTTGTAAAAAGCTCCTTTTAGATAAAGGTTATCAATTTTTGGTAATACATGTTACAAATCTTTTCTTCTAACATCTATCATATATCTTTTGACTTTGTTTATATATGTATTTCTAGACATAAATGCTTAATTTTTGTGTGGCATATATTACTCTTACCATAACAGTGAGGTCATTTTTTTTAAATGTTCAAAACAAAACAAAACTCAAACAACAATACCCCCCGCACCATGGCATTACCCCTCTCCCACCCTCAGCCTTCAAAGTGCAAGTTCCCCAGTGCACCTTAGGAAGCTCTTGGTGACAGCCCCATGCCCTGGTGCAGAGAGGCTGTCCCCTCCTCCTCGGGACACTCAGTCCCCTGCACTGCAAACTGCTCACAGTTACTGCCCTGTACACATCAAGTTGCCTCTTGTCTCTAAGCTTTGCCTTTGCTATTCCCTGCTCTTTGCCACAGTCCACTTTCATCTAAGACTCTTCTCCCAGGAGGCTCCCTGAATACCACCTACCTGCACACAGGGCTAGAGGATTTTCTTCTGGGGTCCCATCATGCCCTGAGCCAGCTGGTATCTGGCCAGGGTGCACCTGCATGTCCTCCTGATGGATTAATTGGCCAGGGCCTGTGCCTTATTTTAGATATCACTCCTGACCAGAGCACATTTCTACCACCTTATTAGAATATACTTTATCCATCTATAGTCATTGTCCCCTGGACCACCAGCCTACTAAAGGCAGAGTTATGTCTTATTCTTTGTGTTCCCAACTCCAGCACAGTGAAATGGACAGATGAATGAACAGAGATAAGTCCCCCAGAGACTTGCCAACACAGAAGTGTCTGGATAGATTCAGTGAAGGACAGAACCTGGGACGATGTGACCTAAAAATTAGTGACATGTACCCCCGATATCTAAAAAATATCCTTACTTTACCTTCCCACCATCTGCCCTTTCAAACATTCCATCACAAAAATAAACAATACACAACCACAAAATAAGACATGCACGAGTCATTGCTTCTTTCTTTTCTAGTATCATGTATGTTCTCAGCTATTTCTGTTTTTCAAGTCACTTTCAAATCCATCACGTCTTTGGAGTCCCTGAAGACCACCGTGAGGAGACAACATAGCCATTTTACAGAAGAGACGGCTGAGCCTGGGAGAGGCCAGATAAGTGACTTGAACCCTGAGGTCCGGCATGATAACCCACAGGCATGGGCTCTGGAAATGACTGTGAGGCGCTTCTTGTCCAGCACCGCGCCTTCAGATTGACAAGCTACTGTGTCTCAAAGGACTAGCCCATAATAGCTTCCCCATTTTCTGGCTTGATATTTCAAGTACCTTGGGATATGAGATGCCAGCAATCAGATATGCTCCAGTAATCAGCAGCAAATAGTTCTGTCTGTGAACTTTTCGCAGTTTGCCAAATGCCTCCTAATCCGACCACCTTAATATAAATTGCTCTAAAATATTATTTTATGAATATATAGTATCCAATAACAAATAGTATCTTTTGGTGAAATTAATTTCAATTTAGCCTTAACTAATACTAAATTGCTATGGAATTACATATTACATACACATTACTACAGAAAGAAGTTCATCATGATTAATGTTATTACAGTGAACACCAAAGGAATTAATAATGATTTGCAGTTATTATAAAGTGGTACTGGTGTAGGGAAAAAGGTTAAGTCTAATTAAATTCTGGCAACCACTTTAGGGCTCTGCAGCAATGAGGATGCTGGGTTTTATGTTAATTAATTCTATATGAAAGGTTACTGAAGTGTTTTAATATTGTTCAAAGAGCCACATTTTTACTACCAGTGTGTGTTTTGATATTTTTTCACAGTGACCTGCCAGCATGGGTAGGGTGTTAAATTCTTGGGAATCACCAGGTGTTGGGAGGCTGGGTGGTTTCCTATTCTGATGTCAGAGTAGCTGTGCTTGGTGGTGAGGCCAGTGCCTCTCGGTTCCCTCCAATGGCCCATGCTGGGAAATGCATGACTTTTCTATAGAAATTCCTGAGCTACTTCCTGGGTTAGACAAAGCTCCACAATCATCCCTTCACTTGGGCAGAGAAGACAGCCTGGGCATCCCAGAAGGGCCCCCTCTTGCCCAAAGCAGGACTTGGGTAACACAGCACCCAATATTCCACTATTGAGACTGGAAGTCAGTGTGGCTAAGCTCAGGACTGGGACAATCGGAAGAATTAGGCTTCACCATGGGTCTGCAGTTCATTTTCTTTGTCACTTGGGTAAAGTCATTCAAATTCTGAGTCTGAATTTCCTCAGACTTCATGGTATTTTTTTTTTTTTTTTGAGACAGAGTCTCACTCTGTTGCCCAGGCTAGAGTGCCATGGTGTCAGCCTAGCTCACAGCAACCTCAAAGTCCTGGGCTCAAACAATCCTACTGCCTCAGCCTTCCCAGTAGCTGGGACTACAGGCATGCGCCACCATGCCCAGCTAATTTTTTCTATATATATTTTTAGTTGTCCAGCTAATTTCTTTCTATTTTTTTTTTTTTAGGAGAGATGGAGTCTCGCTCTTGCTCAGGCTGGTTTCAAACTCCTGAGCTCAAACAATTCACCCACCTTGGCCTCCCAGAGTGCTAGGATTACAGGCGTGAGCCACCATGCCCGGCCAGACTTCATGGTATTGTTTTCAGGATTAAATCAGAAAATGGATAAGAAGGACAGGTTGGAAGCTCTATGAGCAAACGAGTGTGGTTATTTGTGACTCCTCCCCTGGGTGAAGTTCCACTCTTAACACATCTAATTCCTATAACCAGTCTTAAACATACCTCAAAGTTGAGACCATAATTTAAATTTAAATATTGTTTCTATTTCATGCCACCCAGAAATATTTAATCTTATATTTTAGATAGTGATGGGAAGAAAGTTGTTTTATTTAAGCAGCTTTTCAATTGCTCAATTGTTTGAGTTAATCAAAGCACACAAGTTGGTATCTCTGATTGTCTCATGTCTGTGAGCCAAAGGCATAGCTTAATGCTTGGCACAGAGTAAAGGATCAATAAATTTTGATTGAAAGAATGGATGGACAAATGGATTGACAGATGAATGAATAGATAGATGGACAGATGGATAGATGTATGTATGGATGGATGGGTGAATGGATGGATGGATAGACAAATGGTTAGGTGGATGGATGGATGGATGGGCAGAAGGATAGGAGGATGGATGGATGGATGAATAGATGGATGGATGAATAGATGGATGGATGAATAGATGGGTGGATAGACAGATGGATAGGTAGATGACCAGATGGATAGATGGATGGATAGAAAGACAGATAAACAGGTGGATAGATGGATACTGGATGGATGGGTGGACAGATGGATGGATCAATCGATGGATGCATATCTGACCCTGATTTCACCTCTGTGACCCAATACAGATGTAGTGTCTCTGATAATCTATCAAGGTCAAATCTGAATCCCAACCCTGGCCTTGGCAATCATTCTGCCAGTCCTGCAGGCAGTGGTAGGAGCAAGACGGGCTTTGGCAAATCTGCCTTCAACATTCCCTCCTGTGTACTGTTCCTCACACCCAAATGCCTCTCCAGTACCCAGCTTCAAGTTGCCTTCCAAATGTTCATTTCTAAAGTCCTCAACCCTGGGAAACCTTCCCTGACCCCTCACCCCCATCCATAAGGGTGTCTCCCTCCTCTGGGCCAATGGCAAAGGAATGTCTAGACCAGGGGCTCTCAAATTAGGGAGCATGAGAATCACCTGGAGGGCTTGGTATGCAGATCATTGGGCCCTACCCCAAGTTTTTGATTCAGTTGGTATGGAAAGGGGCTTGAGATGCCCATTTCAACAAGTTCCCAGAAGATGCTGTTGCTGTTGGTCCAGGGACCACACTTTGAGAAGATAGGGTCTAGCTCATCAGTCCCTGCAGAACCTACAGGCAGTGAGTAACCTCAGTTCCTAGAGGAGGGTTATTTCCAGAAAGAAGTTTGTCGAACACTGACATGGCATCTCCTTTCTTCCTCGCAACAACTCCCCAAAGATAGTGCCATTACCACCCTCAGTTTTCAGAAGAGGGAGCAGGCTCTCAGAGAGGGAACAGTCTAGTCAAGGCCATGTGAGTCCAGTAACTGATATTAACACAATGAAATGCACGGTCTATGAGCTCCAC
Source organism: Lemur catta (assembly GCF_020740605.2). Taxonomy (NCBI): domain Eukaryota; kingdom Metazoa; phylum Chordata; class Mammalia; order Primates; family Lemuridae; genus Lemur; species Lemur catta. Next base: position 51,856,973 of record NC_059141.1, on the reverse strand, counting down.
AGTGTCTCACGGTGGTGGGTGGGCAGTGGTGGGTGAGTTGATTAATTAAGGGTCAAGTGTGGAAAGGATCTGGGAAAGGAAAGTCTAGCCCAGGTCACCCAACCGGCTCCATGACCCTTGGCAGTTCAGTCAACCTCTCTGGGTCTCAAAGGTCATCATGCCCAAGCTGGTGCCCTCGTTTCCACCTCTGTCTTCTGTGCAGGTGCAAGTCTGCATCCGGAGTGCCAGGCCTCCCGTGGGCCAGAGCGTCAGAAAGCCTGGTGCAGCGGGCCTCCCTCAGGGGCTTCCTGCCCTACCGCCACCCAGGATAGCAGGGAGGGGGCACAAGGCCACCTTTTTGGCCCCTTTCCATCCCTCAGCACCAGAGGCATCTAACTGATCCTCCTGCGGCTTTTACAGAGCCAGGAGGAAGTTACCAGAAGCCAGAAATGCAGGCAACCAGTTCCTGATTTAAAGGAAACCTATTGTGTTAGAAGTTATTTAAACAAAAAAAAAAAAAAACGTGGCTTCTCCAGTGAACTCCACATTTCAGGGCTGTGTCATCAGCCCTGAATCCATTCCGAGTCCATTAGCAGCCTGAGTGCTGGCACAGAGGCACCCAGACTCCTCGGAACCTCAAGAGCGAATCCCCAGAGAGCTGACTCAGCCCTTTGTCCTCACGGAGGTAGAGAAATTGGATTCCAGGGCTCAGAGGGCAGCAGGTCTGCATCCAGAGGCCCCGAGAAACAAAGGACGGCTGCCAAGGAGGGAGGCGGCCCAGAGGGCCCTTCCAGCAAAAGGGGAGGACCTGGGAAAAGGACAGAGAGAGGAGGAAGAATTGATGTATCGCCCACAACTCCGCGGCAGGGGCTGTGCACGGTTATTAATCTCCACAACGACAAGGTGCATGGTAGATACTATTACCCCCATCTTACAGTTGCCACAACCAAGGCTTAGACTGCGGAGTGACTTACGTAACTAGGTGGATGTGGGCGAGTGACAGAGCATAAATTCAGATTCAGATGTGTCTAACCTCTAAGGCCACATGTTCCACTGTCCCAGCCAGTGCCTCGGGTTGGTCTCCAAGAAAGATCTATGAGGGAAGAGAGGTGCCGTGGCGAGTGGCCTGGGACCACTGCCTGGTCTCACCTGGGTAGCGCACCCCGGATACCCAGTGAAGGCTCGCCAGACTCCAGGCCTGAGAACACCTCATCCCTGCAGAAGAACGTGCTCAACAGACTGGTGTTTGCGACGGTTTAGATGAGACACCGTTCACTTGTGGGCATTTGTCTTTATGCAAATCTATAAATCACACACTTGAGAAGGATCTGGGATCTGTACTGTGCAACTTACATGCCACCATCTCATTTAATCCTTAGCATGTCTTTCTGAGGTGGGTATTACTCTTACAGACCAAGGCCGGCCTAAGTCACACTGCTAGAAAGTGGCAGACACGGGCTTCCAAATCCTCTCCTTCCAAATCCACATCTTCATCCTTGTCCTCTGCAGCCTCTGGTCTCCTCAGGGGCAACATTGCTGTCGACCTTCCTATTGTTCCTCTGGAACCTGGTGTCCAGTCCCTGCCCCCAGCTGGTCCATCCCCTGCCCTGGGGACAAGCACAGTGCGGGCCCTGAGGCCACCTCCCCATGGAATGAAGCTGCCATGGCCAGCCCATGGCCCTCTGGACTCTACCTAATGGACCTCAGCCAAGACCCCCTGTCTTGGGGGGCTCACAACCTGGGGGGGAAGGCCAACATTAAACAAAAATATTGTCACAAACTGCCACCTTGCTACCAGAGCAGCTAGCAGAGGGCCTGGTCTGGTCCGGGAGGGCTGCTGTTTGCACTGGCGTCTGCAGCGGAAGGGGGCTTCCCTGGGTGGAGGATGCAGGAGGACGAAAGGGTGTCCCAGGCAGAGGACGGGCACGTGCAAGGGCTGGCGGTGACGGACACCAAAGCTTTCAAAGAAGAGACAAAGCCAGGGTGTGTAGAGCTTGGGGTTCTGAGGGCAGGAGCCGAGAAGAAGCTGCTACAGAGGAGGGCAGGGGCCCACCATGTGGGCTGAGCGTTTGGGGTCACCTGAAACCGATGGGAAGACACTGCAATCTTTCAGCAGGGCTGACATGGTCAGGTCCCTGCCATTTTCTCCACGGCTGCTGGGAGTGGAGGGTGGCTGTGCCACATGTCCCTTAGTGCACACGGCGAACTCACAAGGCAGTCGTGTGACCCTAAGTGCAAATGAGGACTCTGCGGCACCAGGGCCCTGATGGGCCAATCTCACCCTAAAACAAGCACAGACGCAGACAGCCCTGTGCTTTGACAGTTCCCTGCTCTGCGGGAAGCCTTGCTGACTCACTCCAGCTCAGCGGGCGGGCTCTGCAGGCTGGCTCTCGGCCTCCAGGTAGCTCCAGGTAGCTCCAGGTGTATACCTGTATGCTATCTAGTACTTGCCCCATCTACAGACAACCAGAGCGGGGTGCGATGTTAGTATCTTGAGGCAGGACTCTCCCTTCCTCAGCCCCACCTCCCTCCCTTCCACGCTGATCGGCACAGGCTGTAAGAGCAAGGGCCTGGCCAGAGCTGTCCCCCGGAACTTTCTGCACTATCCGCTCAGGAGCCACCAGCCACAGGGGCTGCTGACCATTGGAAATGCAGCTAGTGCAACTGAGGAACGGACTTTTTAATTGTCTTTTATTTTAATTAATTAAATTGAAATAGCTACAAGACTAGACACTCCATAAGCAGGAAGGAAGGGAGGGGGCACAGAGGGAGGGAGAGGGGGAAGAGGAGAAAATATTGATAATGACCCTGTTAGACAACAGCAAGGACAGCTACAGACGTGTGGGGCCGACATTCGAGCGCAGCCCCCAGGAGAGCCCTAGCCAAGGACCTGACGAGCAGCAAGTGCTGTCGCCCTCCAAAGCCTCCAAAGTTACAGCCACAGGCCCCAGAACGTCAGACAGAAAGGGCCCTCGATCCCAGCCCACTTGTCTCGTCCCACAAATGGGAACTGAGCCCAGAGAAAAGAAGGGACTGGCCAGCGAGGCCCCCAGGACACAGCTCAGAGCCTGTGTCTCAGGTAAGCGAGGAGAGGGCCCCAGAGAGGGGAGGAGTCCCGGGGTCAGAGGAGGATGCTGCGAGCTCTTGCCCCTCCCCTCCCTCCCTCCCTCCCGCTCCATCTCCACATTAGCAATATATTTCCAGGACACTCTAATGAAGTACATCTTGAGTCTCCTTTTCACGGCTAATGAGGAGACAACAAGAATTTGACTAATACCAGTACAATTACTGGAGCAGTGAAGCGAGGGCCTCTGATTAGACGTGATAATTTGCAAGGCTGGGCTCTTCACATTAAGTTTGCAAACAGTTTAAAAATCACTTCCTCTATTTATCCAGCTAATCCCTGTTTAATGACTCCAGACCCGAGGAAAGAAAGGGGAAATGTCTCTTTAAAAATTAATAAATAAATAAATTAAAACGCTAACAACCCAGCCCTTATTTGCGGAGACAAGAGAGGTGGCAGAAGTGCGACTGATTGTCATCTTTTCAGGCAGACTCCGCCAACGTTGCAAGGCTGTGAAGGACTTTGCTGTCCCCAAACTGTGGTCATTGCATGAGTGTCAGCCGCTGACCCAGCCCGGCCACTCCCTCCCCTAATGGGACTGCCTGTCCAGCAGGGAGAGACAAGATCACCTCCATGCCGTGGGTCTGATGGCCCAATTCGGGAACCGCTGTGGGTGGCCTACAGTATCCAAATGCTGTTGAAAGAAGAGACCCAGGTGAACTTTCACAGTAGCAGAGGGTCCTTCATAATCTTACCAAGCAAAGTGTGGTCCCCACACGAGCAGCACAGGCATCACCTGGGAGCTCGTCACACACACAGAACCTCAGACCCGAGCCAGACCTGCTGCTGCAGAATCTGCCTTTGCATGAGCTCCCTGGGTGACACATACAGGCGCTGACGTTTGAGACGTGCTGCTTTATGACATATCATTTTCCTGTCTCCAAGGGTGACCCCGAGACAAACGGCTTTGTTGATTTCCGTGCTATTGAGTCTGCAGATCCGTGCTTGTCCACGGTGCAGCCCACGGAGCCTCGTAGCAGGGGGTTGTGTACTAGAAGAGGACATTTGGGAAACGCCAGGTTAAAGCAAATCAAAATTATTTGTTTATTGCAGATTTTGCAGCATCTTTATAATACCAATAAGCATTCTGAGGTCCACGAGGCCAGGTACTGTCTGAGGTGTTTCCCACACTCCCTTGCTGAGGGAACCTCCTTGGTACACGTGAGCCATCTCGGGCTCCCAGCTGCCTGCTGAGTGCCAGTTTAGGAAGGGCTATGCCAGACAGTGGCTGATTTCATCAGACAAATGCAGTTCTCTGGTCCCAGTCAAGGGAGCAGTTCCCTCTACAATAAAGGTACTTCCAGGAAAACAAGCTAAGGGCTCCAAGAGTCCGTCAGAATGACCTCTCCCTCCCACCACCTTCCTCCAGCACTCTTCTCTTTGAGCAGGAAAACTCACCCAAGCATCAAATATGCAACTGAGACCATCAAACCCAGGCACTCGGGAAAGGAAGAGGATCAGGAGGTGGGAGGCAGGGGATACCACTCTCTTTCCAGAATAATTCTCATTAGAGGTGACAGCATTCGCTCCATTTCTCTTCCAGTTCTTATCAAAGTAAACAAAATGACCTAAGGGCCGAGAACTGCTGCAGGGTAATACGCGGTCTCGGGCTGTGCCTGGAGCTCTGTGCCCTTAGTCCATCAAATCTGCACGAGAGCCGAGAGGTAGGCACGTTCATTAGGCCCATTTTACAGATGCAGGCAATGAGCCCGGCCCACCAAGGTTCCATGGTGTGTTCAAGTTGACCCAGCTAAGCAAGAGGTGGACCTGAGCTCACACACAGGCCGACGGATTAGGCCCTGCTCTGCCCCATGCGAGGTGTTGAGAGGACACAATGATAACTAAATCCTATGAACACACGCAAGCACCCACATACCCAAATATATGGCACTAGTTCCCAGACACCCTGACACAGAGTTAAATGCAGGTTTGCATATGTGCACGAGTCTGCATATACATGGCAACACAGAGTGAGATTTCTTTTACCTGCAAAACTTGGAAATCGCAGACCCGGGAACGGCGCCACGTAGTTTCCAGCAAGCAGCTCATTTCATACTCACGATGCCCCTGAGAATAAAACTACAGGGATGTTACCCCCACTTTATGGAAGGAACACTGAGAACAAAGGGAGGAAGTGACTTGTCCAAGATCTCATGCTCACCAAATGTGGCCCAGCAAGGATTTAGTGGGCTCCTATAGTCCCCTGGGGCCTGAGTCCTCCCTCGGACCACCAGCACAGGTGGCTGGCCCACTCAGGACATTCTCTGCCTTTATGTTCCCAGAGAGTCTAAAGCCCACCCAGGACATGGAGAATTTTAGAATTGTTATCTCCGGAGAAACACAAAAGAGTCGTCCCTGGGAGATCATGGGGTGCAGGCTGTAGGCCTATTCATTTCAGCCTCAACTCTCTCTCTCTCTCTCTCTCTCTCACACACACACACACACACACACACACACACACACACACACACACACACACACACGGAGCAGGGTGTTACTGCAGCTGCTGACTTTGCCGGATTCTGTATACAAGCCACCTCCCCCACCCCCCACCTTGCAAGTGGAGGTCAGCCTTAGCCAATTACTACCACCAAAATAAGGGTCTGGCTCCTGGCCAAGGGCAGAGAGGTGCCAGAGTGGTCATCTTGAAAGAAGACAGGAGGAAGCTGAGGAGCGGAGGCAGGAAGCAGGGACATGGGAAAAAAACAGGCACTGCCAGGTAAGGAGGGTACTGGGTGGGGCAGGCTGGGGCAGGGAGATGCCCAGACTACTAGTCCGGGGACCTGGCTTCTAGCCCCACCGCAGCTGCAGGTGCATGGTCTGCCTGCTCCCTTTCTCTGTCCTGCGTATGCATTTGTAAAGTCAATCCATTGAGCCGTTCAGTGGTGCTTCTCTGTGAGCATGCCTGGCCTGTGGGCAGAGGAGCCTCTGTGGGCTTGAAGCTCTCAGCCCAGGAGTTCAGGAAAGGGAGGAGCCCCTTTGGGGAGCCCCCACTCACCTACGGGAAAGCTCAGGTGTCCAGCTGATGGCGAAGTGATGCTTCACCCCGGGGAGCTGCCGGTCTGCTGCTGTGTGACCTTAACTGAGTCCCTGCACCTCTCTGGGCTCGGGAGCGCCATCTGGCTCCTAGAAACATAGGACTAAGTAGCCCTACATCCCCCAGCAGCGTGACGTATGAGAAGGAGGGATTGTAAACCCAGAGTGACCTGAGTTCACGTCCCTGACTCCATCACTTCCCAGTTATTCCTTTAGGCGTGTCCTTTGATTTCTCAGTTCCGTGGTTCCCCCTCTGCAAAACCTGAATAGTGATGTTGGCCACGGGGGAGGCAGGGAAGGAGCACGCTAGGTCAGGGGAAGGAACCGGTGTATAACAGGGCTGTATGAAAGGAGGGAAGAACCTTGCACCTCTGATTGGGGTTCTCACAAGACAAATATAAACAAGCCCTGGCTGAGGAATCGTGTGGTGTTTATAGGTGCCTGGGTTTGAAAACTCAGATGCCCGAAATAACTACGGCACAACCCTTCCCTGCAGGGTGCCAGGCAGACTGCTGTGATCTTCAGGTAATATTGTTCAGCAGCAAAAACAAGGTGCAAAGCAACGCTTGTGAAATGTTTCCTCTGGGATAGGAAGTGAGGGAGGTCCAAGTGCGGATGTGTAGCTACTTATATTTGCCAGCAGAAGCGCAGGGTGAATAAACACCGAATCGAGGTGGAAGGTTACCCACGGGTTGGAAGTGAGTCTACCTTTTCATCCAGTAATCACTTTTGAGTCATATCCAAATATATTCAAAAATAAAATGAAACAAAACAAAGCTCAAGCTGCCTGGTAGCAGGCAGCCAGTTTGGGGACCTGGTGTGAGCCAGTCCGTCAGCTTCTCTAATCCAGATGGACAGGCAGACAGACAGATAAACAGCTTAGAGGCCAAAGTCCCAGAGGGGTTGAGGAATTGGCCTGCAGGGCGGCCAGCCGCTCCCCAGCCCGCTGCCCCCGCCCCGCCCAGAAGGCAGCCCAGCGCCTGCTCACCCAGACCCCTGCTGGCAGGGAGCTCGCCCTCCCCAGTTCTTCCCGGAATGAGGGCTGTCTGTCTCGAAGCTCATTGCAAAACACCCTGGCTGCGACTGCAATGGGAACCCAGAAGCACCCCCTGGAGAGAGGCAACCCGCTTCTTGAGGACATTCTGGCCTGGAGCAAGGCCTGGATCAGGAAAGGGCAGAACAGGCCAGGCTGCCATGTCCAGCCCAGCCCAGGCCCCACAGCACAGCCATCTGCTGACCGGGTGCCACGTCTGGGCTGGGCCAGCCACCCGGGTGTGGGCAATGTTGGGTGTCAGGGGCGTCCCCACGCTTCTCTCCACACTCACCCTTGGGTGTCCCCCACCCAAGACCCCTCCCTGGGCAGCCTTGGGGGCTGTGCAGAGCTTGCTGAGGGACAGGCGAGAAGGGAGCCCCATGGTAAGGTCTCCTCGGCCCCCAGCCCATGTCCCCAAGAGCAGGGAAGCAGGAAAGCACTGAATCTGCCACCGTGGTGAGTCACTTAGGCAGGTCCCTTCTCTCTGGACCTCGGTTCCTCCATCTGTATTAGAAAGGGACTTTTAGGATAGAACTCTATTTCCAAATGTCATGTGACTTAGCAGCTGGCACGTAGAAAACACCAGTGCTGACCCTCCTGGGGGAGGTGGGGGTGGAGAGCCAGAGCCTCAGCCGTGCCTGCCCCCAGCCCCTGGGTGCTTCCTCGGATCCCTGGCTCTCTTTGAAATCCCTAGTTCTGCTTCTTTTCAAATGCCAGCTGGTCACGAGGTCCCTGACTCCTGCTCTGTTTCAGTGTCCACTCCCCTAGGACCTCACGCCCCACAGCACACACACTCATCACTTTGCCAGTGACTCTCACATCTTCATCTTGCTGAGCTCCACACCTGAGTACTCACTGTCCACTGGACACCTCCCGAGAAGACCACAGGCATCTCACACAGGACATGCCCAAGAGGAAAAGCAGCCCTCCCCTGTAAACCAACCCCTCTTCTTGGGCTCCCATCTCAGGACAAGCGTCCCCAGCCACTCTCACCTCCAAACCAGAAACTCTGGTCATCTCTCTGCATCACAACTGCCCCCATACAAATCTGTCTTGTCATCAGATGCTTTTAAATAAGCCCTTTCTCTTTATGTCACCTCTGTTGTCCTGGTCAAGGTTCACCATCACCACCATCACCACCACCACCATCACCACCACCACCACCACCATCACCACCACCATCACCATCATCATCACCACCACCACCGCCACCACCACCACCATCATCACCAGCACCACCATCATCACCACCATCACCACCACCATCATCGTCACCACCACCATCATCACCCCATCACCATCACCACCACCATCATCACCCCATCACCATCACCACCACCATCATCATCACCATCACCATCATCATCACCACCATCATCATCACCACCATCACCATCATCACAACCACCACCATCATCACCACCACCATCATCACAACCACCACCATCATCACCACCATCATCACCACCATCATCACCACCACCACCATCACCACCATCATCATCACCACCATCATCACTACCACCACCATCACCACCATCATCACCACCATCATCACCACTACCATCATCATCACCCCTATCACCATCACCACCATCACCATCACCACCACCATCACCACCACTACCATCACCACTACCATCATCATCGCCACCATCATCATGATGATCACCACCGTCACCATCATCACTACCTTCACCATCATCACCATCATCATCAAAACATCCTCACCACCATCCCACCATCATCATAACCATCATCACCATCATCACTGTCAGCACCATCATCACCATGACCATCACCACCACCACCACCTCACCATCACATAGCCATCATCATCACCACCTTTGCTGTCATCGTCACTGTCATCATCAATATCATCACTATCCTTGCCCCTTCCCAGGTCTCCCATCCTCTGTATACTCCCTTGCTGATCAGCCCTGTACCTGGCATAGTGTTGTTGCTGAATCATAGATACGATCACAATTACTGTGGTTTGTGACTTCCCACTCCCCTCAGAACAAAGTTCCAATACCTTACCATTCGGCCATTCCCAATCGGACTCCAACCTAGTTTTCCAGCCCCATCTCTCACCAAGCCCCACCCTGCATCCCAACAACACAGGGCTCAGGCCCACCAAACACTTTCATGAGCACACCTCATCCTTTCACCTGACTCAGTAATGCTCTTCTCTCAGCCTGAAGTTCCCCTCCCCTTCTCTGACTTCTGAAACCTACTAACTCCTTCAAGGCCCAGATCCAAGTCCCTGGCTCTAGTAAAGGGTCAGACTCCCCACCTGGGCTCCTGAGCCTTTGCCCTAACCCCCACCCAAGTACCTAGTCACGCCAGCAGCTCCTGACACACCTGTGATTGCAGTAGCCTTCCCATTAGACAGTGAGCCCCAGTGGCCTATGGACTACATTTCTCTCATTGATACCAGCCTTGCACAGGGCAGGAGCCTAAAAAGAGTTTGCTAAATAGGAAATGGATAAGAAAGCTGGCAAGAATAGCAGCAGGGGGATGAGGAAGGAATTACTTCCTCACTGTTTCAGGAATAGCCCCAGGACCCCCTATCCAGAGCCCAGCCCATGTCCAAAGTAGCCACTGCCCTACTGCCAAACTCCAGAAGACAGGGACACCAGAAGCCTAAGCCACGGTGCTGGCTCCAACCGCCCGAGCTCCCCGCCCTTGGTGCCATGTCCAGACTCCCAGGATGATGGGTGACTCCTTCCCTCGCTCACAAACGTTTACTGTGCACGTGCTCCGTGCCAGGCCCCGCGCCAGGGAGAGGAGCTCGGCAGCTGTTGACTTGGTCTCATCCTGCTGTGTGAGTGAGATTTGGGGCTGAGGACAAGTGTCACACCTCCCACCCGGACCTCCCTTCCACTCTGCACCAAGACCTTGCTGCCTTGTGTTACTCGTCTGAAAAGCCACTCCTTCTTGTTGAAACAGGCCCTTAGAGCAGGCCATCGCCCCAACATCCTCCCGTCAGAAGGCCAGCACTTCCGCCCTGGCTGTAGAAAACACTGCCTTGCAGCATGACTTGGGCGGGAGATGTGGACTCTGGACTCTCTGTTGAAGAAGGACAAGCCGTCCTCCTTCCCAAAAAGCCAAAAGGGGAGCTCAGCTCCTACGCCCAGGGGGCCCAGCTCCCTCCAGCCGGGGATGCCACTGGCTGCCACACGATACACCTCTCCAGCCCTGCCTACAGGGTCTGACCACCACCCTGGCTGGGAGGGGGCTCCAGCGTGGAGGAGGAAGGGCACTGTCACTTTCACCCACCCCACTCCTGTGCCACTCTCCCAGGCTTTGCAGGAGCACCAGCCCTCTGTGACTTGATTGGACGCATCACTCAGTAGGGGCCTCCCCTGCACACTCCACCCTCCAGAACTTCTGGGCCATGTAACAGCCACTTGGCTGTCCTGGGGCCTGGAGTCTAGCTCCCCCTGCCTCTCAGGGGTCACCAAGGGTCCCAGCCTTTCCTGGGCCAAATATGGAGAAGAGACACCAAGTCAAGGGGGTGGAGGACGGGGGTACAACGGCCACCAGCACAGAAGACAGGAACTGGAAAGACAGGTCAGTTCAACCTTAAAGTAATGGTGGCAAAGTGGGAACGGCTGTGACTGCCCTTGTTCAAGGAGGCTGAGCGTGAAACCAGGCTGCCTGGGGCTCTGAGCTCAGGGTCGGCCTCTGGGGCCCCTGATAGCACTCAATTTACAAAAGGGAAACTGGGGCCTAGGAGGAGAGCTTTGTGTAAGGCCTTGGCAGGTGTGAGGCAGGGGTAGGCCAAGCCCAGAGCAATGGCTCCCAGGCCACCTCTGAGTGGCTCCACCAGGTCCCAGCAGCCACCTCTTCATCGGTGCTCCTCACTGGGCCTCTTTGGAGGGCAGGACGGGGCGTGTCCACACCAGCCACAGCAGGCTGACCGACACAGCAGCACTTCCTCCCGGGAAGTAGCCTGGGGACACCTGGCTCCATGCTCTGGGTACACCTGCAGGAGGGGTCCAGGGCCAGAGGCTGTGGCAGGCCCCACTCCACCCCAGAGACCCTCAGTCCAGGCCCCTTTTCTACACCCTCCGTCCCCCATATGCCCCAGTCTTCCCTGCCCCCACCCTCGCTGGCTCACCCACACTCTGCCCTCTGCCCACTTGCCGTGGCCTCCTGACCTCCCCACTCTCCCTGCCCCTCCTCCTCCCCCGAATCTTCTCTGTCTTCCTCACTCTCTCACTTCCCTCTCTCTCTCCTCTGTGTGTCTAGCTGCTGTCTCAGTGTCTCTGTCCTCGTCTGTCTCTGTCTCTCTCCCTCTGTACCCCCAACTCCCTCCACCATCGATCCCTACCTCTGTCTCTGTCTGGGTGGGGTCAGTGTCTCTCCCTCTCTCTGAGCATGTTGCTCAGAACTTTGTCTTCGTGTCTTTGTCTCTGCCTCTCTCTGGCTCATTCTCTCTCTCTCCCGCCCCCCACATGTGTTTGTGTGTGAGCGCGCGCTCACGGTTCTCCCTCCCCATCTTTTCTGTTTCTCTCTCCTGCCTCCCTTTCCTGATCTCCCGGCCCCAGCCCACACCCTGTCAGCCCTCTGGGTGCGGGGGACCTGGGCATGCAGCCTGGGGACTCAGGCAGGCCCACCCCCAACACCCCACTTCACGTGCGTGTATGTGTGTGTGTTCAGGTCCGGGTGTTTGTTTACCTCTCACATGGTGTCGCCTGTACAGTTGAGAGCTCACGTTCACATTTATTACCTCATTTGCACTTGACAAGGACTCTGCGACAAAGGCAGAAGCAGAAAAAGTCAGGAGGAGTTACTATTTCGGCACACGGGGAGAAGGCAGAGGCTCAGAGAGCTCAAGAGACTGTCTAAGGTCACACAGCTATTCGGGCTGTCTTCCCAGCAGGAGCATCGGCAAATATTGCTCAGGGCATCCACGCATGGTGTACTCCAGCCTTGCTGCCTCCTTGTGTGGCTGCAGTGAGCTGCCTGAACCCGGGACTTCTGTGGGCTTGTTCTGACCCGGATTCTTCCAGATCAGCCAACCTGATTCCAGAGGGACAGCACCGCAGTCCCTAGATGTGCCGGCAACCCCAGGCGTGGTGATTCCTGGAAGCGAGTCTCAGGGGACCGTGGCCTGGCCCTGAAGAGTGGCCTGGGGCAGCAGGTCCCCTGTGGGGATGATCAGCCGCTGGGCTGTGCTGACGAGTTCCCCCACCCCCTGTGCACAGGGCAGCCCCGCGCCAGAGCGCAACGGGGTCCTTTGTCCCGGCCTGGAGCACGGCCAGCTGCACAGCCGTGCGGGAGGGATCTGCCCTCGACCGTCACTGGGGAGGTGATGTTCCCAGCTTGGAGCTGCCGCCTGACAGGTGGCTCCTCAGGGGACCCACAGCCCCCTCCAGCGCCTCACATCCCACCCTAACTCAGCACCTCCTCCTGACACCCACCCTGACCTGCCCTCCCTCCAGGACGCCCCTTGGGGAACAAAGAACAGCAGCACCCCAGCAGCAACATGGGGTCACAGATGACTCCTGGAAACCCCTCACCCCCTAGCCAGGTCTGGACCATATCCCAGGACAGCCACCTCCAACAGGCCTCACTTGCTGAGCATCTTGACATCAGCGAGCAGACTCTTTTGACTCTGTTCTCATGCCGACCAGGTGACCTTCTAATTATAATTTGACTTCCTCTTAGAATCCTCTCCCAGAAGGGAACATGCTGAGCAGAAGCATGAGGCTGTACTACTCAAGGTGACAGTTGTAGCTCTCTTTGTAAATTTAGTATTATGTGGTCTTCTTTTTGCCAGAAAATGAAATAGAATGGAATAAAATGCCCAAATGTGTCTGAGAAATCTGAGGACGTTGATATGACAATACCAACAACAAATGTGATGAAGGCAGAGAAAAGAAGAGTGTGTGCAACTACACTGCCTTCAAACTTCTCGAAAGCTATTTTGGAATAAGTTTTATGTTAGTTTTTGCAGCCTGAAGACCCAGATTGCAGACAGATTTAAACTGAAGTAAGTTCTACCTTGCTAAACAAGTAGTGAGCTGCCTGTCGCTGGAAGTATGCAAGAGGAGGCTGTGCAAACTTTGGCAGGAGTGTGGCAGAGAGGTGTCTTTCCTAAGCCTTCCCTCTTCCTTTCCACTGCTAACACATTCACTCAATCACGAAGCTTAAATGACTCAAATCTGCCCGTCCCCCTCCATCCACACAGCCAGCACCCTGGGCCAAGCCACTGTCCCCTCCTGCCTGGATGACGGCAGCAGCTCTGAGATGCTCTTCGGCATCCAGTCTTGCTCCTCTGCCTCCCTGCTTCCCACACAGAAGTAGGACTGACATTCCTGAAGCAGGAATGAGCTCATTTTGTTCGCCTACCACAATCCCTCGGGAGGCCACGATCGCCCTCAGGGGAGACGCTCAACTCCATGGTGTGTCTGCCAGGCCCTTGTTCTCCTGCACCCACACCACCCACACCGCACCACGCCCTGCTAGGCGGCACCCTGCTGCCCCTTCTCCCCTCCTCCTCTTCTTTTTCTTCTTCCTCCTCCTCCTCCTCCTTCTGTCCTCGCTCTCCCCACTCTTCCCTTCACTCCAATTCTCTGGCTTTGCAGACACACCTTCTCCACCCGGGACACTCTATTTCCTGCCACGCTTGCCTGGTGACTCCTATTTCTCCGTCCCGTTCAAGCGCCTGCCTCTCTCCCAGGGAGCCCTCCTGGGCGCCCCCAGCCTTGCCAGCCTGGACAAGCCCACATCACCTGCGTCTCATATGGCTGGTCCCGTCCCCCCAAGAATAAGAGCTGGAGGTCAGGGACGGTGCCGACTTCGCTACAGCGGCACTGACTCAGCTCGGGAAAGGCTGGCGGAAGGCGGCAGGGGCTCCAAGCTGAGGTGGAGGCCACCTGAGGTCCTGCCCAACCTGTCTCCCAGGGCTCAGTTATGACCATGAGGAGGGAGGGCGTGTCAGACAAGACTAGGGGCCCCCAAAATAAGTTTCTGCACAGCTACTTGGGCCGCTGGCACCCACCATGTGCCAGAGGCAGGCCCGGCCTTTCTCCCCGGGCTTCTTGTGCAGGCTCAAGTAAGGACCACATGCCCCCACTGCCCGCCCCAGGGCCTCCAGGCACCATTTGCAATCCGTGCACTACAGGCCACGTTGGGCCCAGCTCTGGCCAACGTTACCTCGGAGTCTCCAGGGTGTCACCTGTATTCTGCAGCTTGGCTCCTGGGAACTGAGGACACAGCAGTTGTCCCCCTTGCTCTCCTCGTACCCATCAGGGACAGCCGCGCAGGGCTGAGAGGAAGGGAAGGATGGGACAGGCAGGATCCCCAGGGCACAGCTCCCCAACCAGAACAGAAAAGGGGAAAAAAGCCAAATAAATCACAGAGTCCCCCCCACCAACGCCACCCCAGACCCAGTGCACTCCATTCACCACGCGCCAGAGCCGGTTCTGCACACTTTACACACAAGCTCATTTAATCCGTGTAACAACCCTGTGGAGTAGGTACTAGCAGGTGCAAAACTGAGGCACAGAGATTTAGAAACTGGCCCCGAGTCCCACAGCTACACGCTCAGGGCAAGAGCTCAAACCCGGGCAGGTGCTGGACGCGCTGCTCCCTGAGTGTTCCCCGAGCACTGCAGCCAGACCTGAAGGCCGCGCCCAACCCAATGCTGAGTCCTTCCGACGGGGCAGTGAGCTGCGCTTGTGCTGTGGCAGGGAACAGCTTGCTCTGCAGCCCACTGTGGGATCCTCCCGTTCCCGGGGGCTGAGAACCGGGAAAAATATTTCAGACATTCAGACGCGGTGGTTGAAGAGAAGTCGACAGCCCAGCAGAGGCGACAAGGGAAGAGGCAGTGGGTCTGGTCCCAGCCGAAGCTCCATCTCACGCCATCTCGGCCCTGGGCTGGTCACTTCACCCCACTGAGTTCAGTTTCTTCCCTCATAAAGTGGGACGATAAAACCAATCTCGAGGTGGGAAGAAGAGAGAGATTCAGAGAGAGGAAAAGAGATTCTTTTTAAAAGAGAGAGAAAAGGCATAAAAGACCCGGCGCAGGGCTGCCACGTAGTAGGCCTTCAGTATGGAGCTCGGGTCCGGATGCGACAGCCAAGCAAACGCGCCCAGGGTGTGGGGGCTCAGGAGCAGACAGGGAGAGCTGACGGCCCTCCAGGGGGAAGAGCAGCTCGGGGCCCATAGAAAATGCGCAAGCCTTGCAAGGGGAGGGGACAAGGCCACAGGGACAAAGGCCAGTGTGACTGTGAGCCCACAGGTTCCCTCTTGGCTTTAAGCCACCTTCGAAGGGACTTACGAGAGCCCATTCAACTGTGCGGTTTTATCTGGTGACAGCTGAGGGAAGGGGCTCCGGCTCCATTATCCTCCACCACCCCACTCTTGAGTCACAAAGAAAATACAATTTATCTGGATTGTAAATCAGGGGCTGGTGACTGGGAAGGGGGAAGCCTGAATCACAATTCCCAAGGAACATTTTACAAAGCCTGCAGAGAGACAGTCATTTTCTGCAGCCATGGACGGCCAGCGTACAGAAGGAGGAGGTGTCCGGAGCTGAAAGTGACTGTCCCCCTCCCAACATGAGCAGATGGGGCAACAGGGACCACAGAGGGAGAAGGACCTGGCCAGGGTCCCTTGGTGACATGGTATCAGAACTGGGTGTAAGTCTGAGTCCCTAAGTCCAATGCTGTTTCCTCCCCTGTGCCAGGTAGAAATAATTCGCGGGTGAGAATCCTACAGTGTAGCCCAAGAAGCAAGACTGTGAATTGAGAGGACCCCAGGTGCCCGTTTCCCAAAGCTAGGAACTGTGGGGACCAATGAGAAGGGGAGACATCAAGGCAACCCCCTGAGCCCCTAAGAAATCAAAGGCTTCGTCACCCCCTGATTTGCAGGGTATTACGAGACTATGCTCAGTGGCAGAGAAATAAAGTGGGCATCACCTCTGCTTGGCTCAAACCCTGCTTCCACCCCTACCACAAACAGGGGTGAGCCTAGAGCCTGACCCATCCCAGGCTCTGGTTCCACATCTGGCCAAGGGAAGGAGGTTTTTCCTTCTGAAAGTTGCCGGGAAGATTCACAGGGATAACTTACACCTGAGCCCATCCCGCGACCGGCACCCAGTGCATCCTCAGCCCCTGCTTGGGAACTACAACAGACCCTAGGTCAGGACTTTCAAAATGCCTTGTGGAGACTGGAAAGTTCTATTGCATGCTCTGGCAGGATGGGGTATAAGGGCCTGGCATCTGCTGAGGTCTGACGGGGCCCTTTCTCCTGATGGCCCACGTGTGACAGGGGATGTGACCACTCCAAGAAGAAAGGACAGGGCAGTGGTGGGCACCGAACAGGAGGCAGGACACCGTGACTTGCCTCAGCCTCACCACTCAGGCACTGTACCCGCCTGGGCCAGCTGCTTCCACCTCTGGGATCACAGTCCCCATCTGCAAAACTAGATCTTTGTCTTCCAACTTCTTAAAGTGCCCCTGCTGCCCTAACATCACGGCAAGATTAGAAAGCAGCACTGCCCTTTCCTGAGCCTCAGTTTCCTCCTCTGTGCAATGTGAATAGCATCACCTCCCCTCAGGGCAGTCCCGGTCCCCATGTGCTGTTGATTCACTGGGTGACCGTGACATTGGCAGCATGTGTCCTGCTAGGGGCTCTTTTCCTTCTAAAAACTGTTTTTAAACATTCCCTCAAAGATACAGGCAGACGGGAGGCACACAAGATGACCCTGCAAAGGAACGAAGGCGTCCTCAAGCCACTACCTCCCAGAAACTCAGAAGCCCTGGCAGGTCACCACTGCGCCCCAGGGCTCCTGACACCACGGGGCCAGCAGACCATGACGTTGCACGGCCAGGCGGTGAGGATGGAGACACGATGGGGACACAAAGGGAGAAAAGACCCCGTCTGTGAATCCTGTCTGCGGGGACAGGAGAGCCCACCCCAGACCCCACTGCCACCTCAGGGCTGGTGCCCAGACCCTCCTGAATGCCAGACCCATCCTCCCACTCCCAGAGGGCATCGTTTCTGCCCGTGCCACAGACAACCAACCCGGCTCCTGCCATCCCATCCCAGCCACCTCTCTCTCCACGTTGCCTGTCTTAGAGGTCACTCCTTCTACCATCTCACATCCAGCAACGCGGCTCCCAGCTCCTGCCTTCTCTCATACCCTCCTAACTTAACCCGTCTTTAACTGGGGTCCACTCTGCCCCCTCAGTTCTTTCTCCCTCCTCCTGCACGGCTGCTGGAACCCTCCTTCAGGCCTCAGAGCACGCCGGTCTGTTTCCTCCCCTAGACTGGGAGTCCTTGAGAGAGGGACAGTTTCTCTCTGCACCATATTCCTAAAGCCCAGAACACTGGTGTCCAGTAGGTGCTTAGTAAGTGTTCTTGAGTAGAGTAGGAAATCTTCACAATGGAGGGGACACCTTATGTCTGAGTAGAAGTTGCTCCCGTGAACCCAGAGGGAAGGAGTGCTGCAACGACGTCCCGCCCCCGGGGGCCAAGGCAGAGTGACCAGAGGGGCAGAGCCTCAGGCGTGGCAGAGTGAGAAAGCGGTGAGGCCAGGGCAGGGCGCGCTGGACAGGCAGGAGGGCCAGATCCCGAGGGGCCATCAGTGTCGCACTAAGGAACGTGGTTTGAGGGGGCTGACTTTATTTACTTTTCTTTTAATTGTGTCTTTTACGCAAAGAACACTCTGACAGCACTTGAGGAAGACAAATTGTAAGACCAGCCCAACACTTGGCTCTGAAAACCTTGCCGTGGCCTCTCATGAGATCACATTTCCCTGCTTTGGGCCAGACTCTTTAAAGCACTTTGGCATCGGGTGAAAGATTGCCAAGGCCAAAGGGCCGGTGGGGCCATGTTGGACTGCGCCCAGGGTCACGCTGGTGACTGCCCTGCTCCCGCTCCTATTCCACATCCTGGTGGCTCCTTTGGAGCATGAGTATGGGGCAAAGGTGACCAGGCGTGGTCCGAGGACAGGGTTGGGGACCAGGGGGCCACCCTACTGACGACCTCCACTGCTGCAGCTGTGAGTTGGTGGCCCCACAGGAGTGGGAATGCTCTGTTCTCCGGGGTCTTTGAAACGTGCCCCTGCTGGAGCAGACTCCACAGGCCGCGACCCCCACCCACCTCCGGGATGTCACAGCAGCCCCACCCATCCTGCTGCCTGGAGTACGGGCGTCCTTCTGGATGCAGCGTAGCCAGTGGGGTCTCCATGTAACCACTTGCAATGAGGGCATGTGGAAATTGTGACAAGACCTCCAGGCCACTCCAGTGACCTCAGCGTCACTTCTCTGCTCCTTCCTCTCTCACCATGCCAGCTGCCTTAGCTGCCTTGCCGGCAGCACACATGCGGAGCAGCAGCCTCCCCTGAGGTCTCGGGCCCACAGTGGCTGCAGTCTTTTATTTGGAGATTATGAACTAGAGTTATTCATTAATGCACACTCGTACTCCTCCTCGAAGACACAGTGTGGGCACCATCTATCCCAGGAATTCTCCTGGCCTCCCCCAGGTGGTGGGGCACCCCTCTCTGTGCACCCCTCACCACCGGCCTGTCCATCGAAGCATGAGCACCCTGCCTGGAGGGAGCTGAACGGCAGCGCCGGCTGGACCCTCAGCATGTGCCTCTTCCATGGGGGCGCCCTGTGCCCGGGACCCCTCAGGTGCTCAGTAATGCTCACCAAGCCCAGCAGAGCTAGGGTGGGGATGGAGGTTGGGGGAGGAAGAACCAAGTGGGGGTGGGGGGCATCAGCCATGGCTTGGACGGAGAAGGGGAGTGGACATCACGGTCCAGGCCAGTGGTCCTCAGACTTGCCCGTGCATCAGGACACCTGGAGGCTCGTCCAAGTGCAGAGAGCTGGGCCCACCCCAGGGCTCCCAATTCTGCAGGTCTGCCTGTGCCGGGGCCCAGGGATTGGCCTCTCTAACAGGGGCCAGCTAAGGCTGACGCTGCTGGTCCTGGGAAGACGCCTCAAGAACCCATGTGGGGTAAATGGTGGTGAAGCCAAGAGGACAGAGGAGGATGAAGAAACCAAAAAGAAATGGAGAGCTGATGCCAGGATGCACAGGGCATTATACAGTGGCTCTGAGGAACCAGGGCCATGAGGAAGGACAGTGTCTGAAGGCTGGGAGGCAGAGACACCAACAGCCCTGGGTTTGAGCCCCCACCCTGCCCTGCCCTTGACTCTCTTTGGGACAGCAGCCAGCTCCCCCCAGGGAGCTGTGGTCCCCCCTGTGTGAAAGGCACACAATCCCGGTGCCCAGCCCACCTCCTCAAGAGGCAGGTGTGCCTTGCAGGGAGAACGGCCATGAGAGGCTTTGCAAACTGGAAGGCCCCCAGCAGATGTGTGAGAGTGATTATTATAATCTCCCCTCCCCCAGATGGCATGGTCCGGGCTGCCCCCTCCTCCGCCTGCCAGGCCCCTCTCAGCGGTCCCCGGGGACATGAAGAGCCCAGCCGGCCCTGGCTGCCTCCTTGGGGCCCCAGCCCGGCCCCAGCATGGGCCCAGCCTCCAGCTCACAGGGCCTTTCTTCAGGTGCAGGGACCCAAGTAGCTGTCAGCGGGCAGCTCCTCGGCGGGGCACCTCGGGCAGGCGGGAGGCAGTGGTGGGGGTGGCGCAACACAGCCAGGGGAACAAAGGCCGGCTGGGAGCTGGCAGGGCGCCATCAGGGTTCAATGCACAATGGCCCGGGGGGCTGGCGGCTTCGCTCCTGGCCGGCATTTGCATAATGTCTGGGGCAGGAACAGGTGCCCGGTCAATAGGCGATTGTGAGACTGTTCTGTCAAAAGAGAAGGGGCCTGTATTGAAGGCCAGGATCGCCTATTGCAATGCAAATAGCATTCAAAGCAGACCAGCCCAGCCCGGGCTCCCGGGAGCTCAGGCTTCATGAAAGCCACCGAGCCAGCCCGGCTGCTGCCGCTGCTGGTGCCCGCTTTGTCTGAGGCCAAAGGGTGGCATTGGCAGCAGCGGGGGCTGGGAGCCCGCAGCAGGGAGCGAGCAGACTGGGCCTCCCATCCAGGAGGCCTTCCTGGAAGAGGAGCTGCTGCTGTTGAAATTGGACCCAATATCGAAATGAAGCTCTGCAGCTTCTCTAGAAAGAGCCCCAGAGTAGAGGTGCTACCCCAGCCAGGTGTGCCACGGTGAGCTCTGCAAGGGCCCGCCACCCCAAGCTGCCCCTCACTTCTCTCTGCAGAGATGCAAGCCCTGAGATTCTGGGTCCTTTCTGTCATAGCACACAGTGAGCGCCTACTGAGTGCACTAGAGACCAGCACTGCTCTAGTTGCTTCATGTGGATTAAGTCATTCAGTCCTCACAGCAACGCTATGAAATGGGGAATATTATCATTCTCATTTAACAGATGAGGAAGCTGAGGCACACGGAGGTTAAAGGTTGCTCAGCTAACACATGGCAACGCTGGGGAGAGCACCAGGCAGGTTCTCAGCCCCTGCGCAGCCTCATGAAAGATCTCACGTCCAGAGGGACACACACTCCCAGCTGGACCAGTGTCCCCGCCCCTGCCCTGCCAGGCTCACACCTCTACAGCTGAGTGCTGGTCTCCCGTTCAGCTCAGGAACGGACACATGGATGGTGACAGTGAGTAATAGCCCTGAGACTGTTTTTTACAACATCAAAGACTGGGAAACACCCACCTGTTATCTCGTAGAAAGATTCCGAATTGTAGGGACTTCTGCGTGGCAGGTGGTTCACTGGAAAAGTGGGGGCCTCAGCAGCTGGGTTCAGGTTCTTGCTTATCACTCACCAGCCAGCTGACCTTGGACAACTGACTTCTGTTCTTTAGGTTTCAGTTTCCTCGTCTGTAAAATGGAGGAGTATGATATTAATAATTCGCATTCCAAAGATGTGAGACGTACATGATAACACCTACAGAGTGGGTCCCTGACGGCGTCACTTCCCTTCCCCACATCGGGCTGTCTTTGGGGCTGTCTTTGGAGGTGAGAGCTCGGAAGCATCCTGCCCCACCCACTTGCATGCTGAGATGAAGAAGGAACACAAGCCCTTGTGTGGGTGTGAACTGATTAAGTCACTTGCATACATTCCATTGACTTTGAAAGATTCATTTCTTTGCTTTTTTTTTAAATGTCTTGAAAATGTTCAGGGAACTCCCCAGTGGAAGTCATTATCTGCCACACAACCCTTGACATGCTTGAATCGGTTAAAAAGAAACTCCCTGTTGCACTGGGACAGACTGAGAGACACTCCAAGCTCTTCCCCAGGGCCGGGAACCCTGGGCTCCTCTCACTCAAGGAGTCAGAAAACCTCAGAGCTCACCCACTCCTCGGGCCAGAGCTTTCCTCTCCCAGCCACTCTGACAGATTGGCCCCGGGCTGCCTGGATGCTGTGTCCAGACGGGCTTTGAAAGAGGATGCGGTGGTCCCCTGGCCATGCCCTCTGGACGGGAGGGGGCCGTGTGTCTGTGATACATTTGTCAGCCTTGACTCAGTGGTGGGGAAATCAAACCCAGAAGAGAAAAATGGTGTCCCCAAAATCACGTGGTGACAATGTGAAAGCTAGAAATACTGATCTTTTTCTTTTAAACAAAATATTTCCTGAATGTTTTACCTGTATTACTTTTAGAATTAGAAAACCAGTAAGGTCTTTTCAGTTAAAAAGTTAAAGAAAATCATGATGACCCTACTATTACACTAAGAAGACGGCACAGGATGCAGCAGGAGTACAGTGGTGCTGCTTCGGGGTGCGATAGTAGCAGGGCAGCTCTGTTATTGCCGGAATCGCAGCATACACTTGTGCAGCGCTGTACAGTTTCCAAACCACAGCACATCCACGTACCCAGTTGGTTTTCCTGGAACGCTTTGGAGGTAGAGAAAATAAGCATTATTTGCTCCCATTTTGCATGTGAAAAAATTAAGGCTCAGAAAGTTGATCTGACTTACCCTAGGTCACAGGCTGAGTTAGTGGTGAACTGAGTTGTGACCCCTGATGACAGGCTTTGGGAAAAGTTAGGAGGAAGTTCCAGGAGGGCCTAGAGTAAGTCTCAGCACCTTCCATGCCTAGCCAGGGAGCGTCACAGTGTTTGAGGAGGCAGCCAACCTGGAAGTCGGTCCCACTGTGGCCTGTCCCCACCAGCATCCTGCACAGACCTGCTTGCACCAGGAGTGTGTGCCTTCCCCAGAGGTAGACGGAGCGTCCTCTCGGTCCAGGCCCTCCCAGCCCCCTCAGCTGACCTCATCAGCTCCCTGCAGCACAATGCACCCTTCTTCTCCTCAGTGCACCCCACCCCCAGCCCTTAATTAAACGAGCTGATGGATACCCTTCACAGCAGAGGCCCGAGCAGGGCCTTTTTCCTGAGTTGGCCGTTATCCCACTCTGGCTACCGGGGTCCAGCTCTGGTGGGCCCCCATGACACCCCAGGGCCTAGCATCTGATGGGTCCAGCACCTGGACACAAACAGTGAAAATGCCAGCATCGTGACAAGGAGAACTCAGACGTCACAAGCCATTTATGGGTTTGTTTTATGAGAAACCAAATTAACCCACACTAACAGTAAGAAAAGGAAGCATGGTAGAAAGATCTAGAGTCCTAGGCAAGAGTCTAAGACCTAATTCTACCATGGACAAACCAGGTGGCCTTGGATGAATTGTTACCTGTTTGAGTCTCAGTTTTCACAGTTATAAAACGGGAGCCATAGAAAAATGCATGTGAAGAAATGACAGGAAAATGCAAACCAAAAGCCCAGAAAATGTGGAAGGCTCGACATAATTGGAGCCAAATGTGTCTCCCCCAGACCCCAGCAAGAAGAAATCTCCTTCTAACCCTTCCCGTGACAGCCTGTAAGAAGTCTGCCCGTGACCTTTGCTGTGTCCTCAAAAGAGGAAAATGGGTCATAAAGAAGTGTGCCGCTTCCGTTCCGATGAATAAGATCAGGAACTTTTGTAGACTGCGACCCTAGCTTGCTTGGTGAGTCTGCAGTGAGCTGGGGGAGGCTGCTGATAAGATCTTGCAGTGGTGCCCACTGACCTGATTGGCCATGCACTTGAAGTTAAAGAGACACGGTGCTTGGCCCCTGCATGGCGATTCTCACAGCCCCATGGGAACACACGGAGCACACAAAGCCATGTGACCAACAGGCCAGACATCACAGGGCTATATTCAGAGCTTAGGCTCTGGAGACACACAGACCTGAGTTTAGATCCTGATCCCAAAGCTTCGAGAGCTTAGACCAGTTACTTAACTTTCCTGAGCCTCAGTTTCCCCACATGTAATAGTTAATTCCACCCACCTACAGGAATTATTGAAGAGGAAATGAGCGAATGTCGGGAGAGGCAGCGCAGAGAATCAGGCACATTCGGTCTGCCCAGACCCCTCCTCACACTGCCTCTAGGGGCTCTTCCTGAAATACGACCTGCCCGTGTCAGTCAGTTCCTGCCAAAAACCTCCATGGCCCCTCATGGCAACAAAATCCAAACTCTTCAGCGTGATCATAAGCCTAACTTCATTCATCCCCTGTGTTCCTCACCAGCCACATTTTTACCAAGGCTCCCCAAAGCTATGCTCTGACTACCCCCGCCACGGGGTCCTCAGATGGCTTATCCCTGCCCGGCAAGCTGGTCCTCCGTCCCAGCCCCTGGCCTCTGCAAAGAGAGCCAAAGAAGGCTCCTCCTTTGATTCCCTCATTTTTAAAATGTTAATGATATTTATTTCTTTGAATAGGTAGTACAACCTCAAGATTCACAATCCAAAATGCACAAAGAGGTCTGTAGCAAAAAGTGCCCCTCCCTACCCAGGCCTCTCAGCTTCCCAAGTCTTGGCTTCACTGCCCAGAAGCAGCCATTGTTCCCAGGTCTTTGTCCTTCCAGAGGGAAACAGAAGCAAACACACATGCATGTGTGTGTGTGAATATATGCGTGTGTGTATATATTCACTTGCTTCACTGTTATACAAATAGTACCATAATTTGCATTCCATTCCATTGCAAGACTTGCCCTTTTCACTTAAAAATGTGTCTTGTGCATAAAGGTACTTCCTATCACCTTTTCTGTTTAATGACTGCACAGCCTTCAATTGTACAAATCCATCATAAATTATTTAGCCCATCCCCTACTGATATGGAAGCCATTTCCAATCTTCAGTGATACAGAAAATGCTTTGCTGAGTAATCTTGTACAGTAAGAGGTGAGATACATTTCTCGAGGCAGATTTGCTGGGTGGAGGCCGGGTGCACACGTGGTGCTGAGATGCTCCCAGATCACCCTCCAGAGGTGCCAGATTAGTCAAATTGGTGTCCATGGTATTTGTGCCACTGCCCGCTCTGCCCTCCCTCGAGCCGTCCCACGTGCTTCTCGACACAGTCTCGAGCAACCTGGGTGTGGGGCGGGGGTGGCATCTCCTGTGACATTTCCACGGGCACTTCTCTCTCCCTTCATGACTGATCGCTTTCAGAGCCATTTGCGTTCCCTCTTTGTGAGCTGTTTGTGCATATCCTTTGCCCAGATTTCTACTAGGTTGTTTATTTTTTCTTAATGATTTGTAGGTGCTCTTTATTTACCAGGGAAATTCATCTTTTGCTATATTTAAATTGCAAATATTTTTGGTCCTTTGAGGGAAGGCTTTTTAAAGAAAATGACACTTCTTGAGGGGAATTAGGTATCTCTCCTCAGTGCTCGGTGCCTACTGAATGGATTGCTGGACAGGTGACTGGTGGATTGAATGAATGAATGGGGCTTGTCCAGCTCAGCTTGTCAGTTAGCCAAGTAGCCAGATAAGCCCCGCCCTCCAGCCCACCCCACCGCCGGAGCTTAGTAGCTCCCCCCCGAAGTAGGGTTCCCAAGGTGGGCCCAGGGGCCTCCTGGAGCCTCTTTTCCTGCTGCCCCCAGCCCGGCCCCCCTTCCCCGGACAGACCTTTATATCCGCCAGAGCTGCACGGGGCAGGAGAACCGGCTGCAGCTCCCATTATGGAATTTTTCTCTCTTGTCGGCCTGTCAGAAACAGAGAATTTATTGCCTCATTCACTTTGAACAAAACCTGTTTCTGGAGACTTTTATGACGGAGGAGTAAGAAAAGGAGTGAAGTAAGGGAGGAAGTGGCGATGGGAGGGATGTGGCCCAGAATATATAATCTTGCGAAGAAAAGCATTTCGGCAAGAGGCCAACCATGGGCCCTGGGCATCCATGGTTTCTCCGGCAACCTTGCTCCCTGCTGGGTGGAGAGTCACTCTCCAACGTGTGCGGGGTAGAGATTGGGCTTCATCGCTCGGAAAACGAGGGCTCAGCCTCTCCCTGACACTCGAGCTTCCGACGATGTCAATTGTCCCCTGTGGTCCTGTCACATTGGTGCCCTCTCTGCTCAGCCAATAGCCACTGCTGGGCCTCCTCCCTGTGCCAGGAGGAGAACAGGGCCCGGAGCAGCCCCGCCTCCTGAGTCCACCCTGGAGGGGAAGGGACAACTGAGAACCAGCGCCTAACTGCACCAGCTCTGGGCCACCGAGCAATGGGCGTTAGTTCCTGTGGGTCTCCCAGAGCTCCATGGGGTCAGGACAGTGAGTATCCCCATTTCAAAGAGAAGACTGAGGAGGGACAGAAAAGACAAGCAGCTTGCCCAAGATCATAGCCAAGTTTCAAATATAGGCAGTGTGATGCCAAATTCAGCAGCTCAGCCTCTGCACCCCACTGCCCAGCGGACACCGAAGCTGCGGGGTGGGCTCCAGGGACAACGGCTGGGCTATGGGCGCTTGTTCCAGGGCAAGCTCCCAACCCAGGGAACTGGAAGAGGCCCCCGCCAAAGGATGCCTATGGTAGTGCTGGGAGGAGGTAGGGAGGGGTTTGAGCACAAGAGCCTTGGGGGAGTAGAAAAGCAAGTCCAGCTTAGGCAGGCCTGGGCAGACGTGGGTAGCTTGGGCAGGCTGGGCAAGGACAGACACGGGCAGGTGTGGGCAGGTGTGGGAAGGCCTGGGCAGGCCTGGGCAAAAGTGGGCAGGTGTGGGCAGACATGAGCAGGTATGGGCAGATGTAGACAGGCTGGGTATGGACAGATGTGGGCAGGTGATGGCAGGTGTGGGCAGGTGGGGACAGTGTGGGCAGGCCTGGCATGGGCCTCCCCTCCTCTCTCCCTGGGGTGATCCCCCCATCCTCAAGGTTGGCTAGGATGACCCTCTCCATAAAGCCCCCACCTTTCCTGATCCTCCAGTCCCTGCGCCTCCTATTCAGCATCTCTTCCTTCCTTCATTCACTCCTCAAACCTGCCCTGAGCCTCGCTGCAGGCCAGGCACTGCACCAGCGCTGGGAATACACCCATTAATAAGGTACAAGAATAAATCACGGCGTCTCCTAAAAAGAAGAGCAGTTCTAAGTGCCGTAATAAAGTGACGTGTGAGTGCAGAGGAGGGAGCAATTAAAACTGTTTGGGAGAGGGAGGGAGGGCAAGGCTCTGAGCCGCTGACACCCCGGCTGGCCTGAAGGGCCAGCAGACAAAGGCACAAGGGCCACTCCAGCAGTGCCTGCTGCCACAGACAGAGCAGGCTTGTGCCGGGAGCCCGGGCTCTGACCGAGGGACAGAGGTGCATGGCCCCACCAGGAAGGGCTTTGAGAACCCAGGAAGACTTGGGGCTCCCTCCACATAATGGGGAGTTTCTGATGGTGACAGGGGTGTTCCCTGGACAGATGAGCATCTAGAACAACCGCTTCTCCCCTGGACTCCCTGACTCACCCTCTCCCAGCTTCACTGTCCTCCATAGCATTTATTTACGATCCGTGGGATTGACTTAATCAGTTTGAATTGTATGAAATGGCCATTTTTGCAGGTCAGAATGGTGGAATATTAGCAAGCTCCTATAGTTCAACCTATTATTTTATTTGTTCTCCATAAGGAGAGGAATTTTAGTCTGTTTTGTTCATTGCTCTATCCCATGCCTAGAACAATGCCTGGCGGAGGGTACCCGCTCAATATGAACCTGCACAAGGAATGAACGAAGGAACAGGGAGGGGCTGGGAAGATGCAATTCCTATTTAATTTCCCTTCCTAAGCACCTCAACTCCCAGAGGACAGAGATCTTAAGCTCAGCTAAAGAAAACAGCAGATCCAGCTTCATTCTTCTTGCTTTCTGATTGACTCCGGGCAATAACTTACTTTTTGTAGGTTTTAGGGTTTTTTTACCAGCAAATAAGAGCAAGGGCAGATGCTGCAAATGTTTGTTGTTAGGACCATTTCCAATCATGGAAAATGCTCCACGTAGTATCAGGCATGCAGTAGGTGTGCCATAAATGCTATTTCCTCCTCCTTTCCTATTTATACACTGTACCCTGTTTTTCCCTATCCATACATAAAGACCCACAGCATCAAGATCTTTTTTCAAATGTGAACACTGACATATTTTGAGTTTGATAAGAGACCAAATTCCCCCCGCCCTTGGTGAGCTGGGGGTCTCCGCAGTGAGAGTAGCGGACACAGGGTAAGCAGACAGGGGTCCCTTCACCGCCATTATGTCTCCAAAGATGGTCACTGAACCTCTCTCCTGGGCCTCTGCTCAGCCGGCAAAGGAAGGTGGGCCATCCCACCTCTAGGATCTTCCAGCCCATTTGCTTTAGGGACACACCCTTTGAAAAGTCCCTGTGCTCCCTGGAATCTGAGCTTCCATTTGCTCCTAGGCCTGGGAGGGCAGCGTGCTCACTTGGAAGGAGACACAGGGCCATGGTCCCCGCCGCACGGCCTTCCTCATCCACAGCTGTCCAGCGCGTGGCCCGTGGGAGCCAGCCTCCAGGGGTCCAAGTCCTGCTGGGCTCCCACAGAATCAGTTTCTGGAATGTGCAGACAGAGCCAGACCTCCATTGTGGTGGTGCCGTCACCCTGCATGCCCTGTAGGTCCCCAACATTGTGACTGGTTTTGATCCCGGGTTTCGACATAGCTGTGTGGATGTGGAGACACTTTGACTCAGTCTAAAAACCAAACATTCCATTTTCAGCTTTTTTTTATAGTCACCAAGTCAGGAATGAAAATGCCCGCCCATCACCCCTTCCGCAGCAGCCAGTCATGGGGCCTCGCTCTTGGTTTGGGGACCCGCAAGGGTGTGAGGATCAAATGGGAGACAGATAAGAAAAGGAGGAGGGTCAGGGATGGGCGTGTGACAGGCGACAAGGAGCGGGGCAGGGACATCTGTCAGACATGCGACATGGAAATAAATATCAACGATTTTCACCGTGACATGGGGACTTGGATACAGCCAAATCAAAATGTCTCCCTTATCAAAACACCCTCCTCTATGCCTTCCAACTCCCTACTCAACCCTCTAGATTGTAGGCAGCGCTGTAGCCCAGTAACCCAAGCAGAAAGATTAGAGACTTCTTAATAATCCTAGAAGGTGGGGCCTACTAGTGTTATCCCATTTTATAGATTAGAAAGTTGAGGCTCAGAGAGAGGAAGAAATCTGCTCAGGGTGTTCTGCTTTGCTAGAGGTGGAAGAGATCCAAACCCAAGTCCTTGGACTCCCAATCCAGGGCATTTAGACAACCCCAGCAGGGGCATCTTCTGGTGTCCTGGGGCAGGGACGGTGATGGCATGTAGGGAGAGCTGGCAAGTTGGCATCAGTGGGGGCAAAGAATGCAGAGAGCCAGGGAGAGTGAAGGAGGAATCCCCGAGATGTGCTGAGATACAAATGTGCCCAGATCACCTCCTCCAACAGGCAAAGCCTTTGGTGACAGTGGACAGCCCCATCTGATCAGACTAGCACACACTGGTGACCACAGAGGCTGCTGGGGAACCGGAAATCCAACCTGACCCCGTGCGCTAAACCGCCGGCCCATCCAGCCGTCCATCCGTCAAGGTAATCGTGCTCCTTCTGCCCATCCGACAGATTTATTAGGAGCAGCAGCAGGAGCCCATCGGAGCCCAGTCTCGGCACCCCCCATCAATCCCAACACAGGGCAGGCGGGAGACAGAATATATGTAAGGTCATTTGGAGATGGAAAAAAATCATTCACAGCACTCCCGAAATAGCCGATCTCTGCTTTGCAGCAATTGCCACCTTCTTGGCCCTAAATCAAACTCTGCTGCGAGAAGCAAACTCAATCTTCTCTCTCCCAAGTTTTGCTTTTTATGAGATCGGCAATAAATTGGGGTGTGGACAGAGAAAAGGCACCAAAGGTCGCAGGAATCCGGACATGCCCGTGCAGCCCCGGGGGACAGGAGGGCGAGGGGATGAGAGGTGTGAGGACAGCACCAGGGCTGGTGGTGGCAGGAGTGTGTGGGCGTGGCGGGAGTGTGTGGACGGCCCAGCTCTCTGTGTGACGCCAAGCCTGGCGCTGAGTCAGTACTGAGCGGACAGACACACAAACCCACAAGCAAACCGGGACGTACTCCTGACTTCACGAATCTTTCACTCTGGTTAAAGAGAACGCGCTCTGCATTGCCTTGTTATACACAAACAGTGAATCTGCTGTCTGTAATTATCATAGCCAGGGGTGCAACTAAACCCTCCAGGTGTCAGAGGAGATCCCTGAGATGAGGAGACACTTAAGCTCCCTGCCCTCACCCCTAAATGTTAGCGTTTAAAAAGCTCCACTTTGGGGGCTCCTCTCTGTTCACTCCGGGGCAGGACTTCTCAGTCTGGGCGCTATTGACACTTGGAGCTAGATAACTCTTCGTCGTGGGGGCTGTCTTGTGTAGGTAGGATGTTTAGCAGCATCCCTGGCCTCTACCCACCAGATGCCAGTAGCACCCACCAGTCATGACCATCAAAAATGTCTTGAGAAGTTGTCAAATGTCCCCTGAGGAGCAAAGCTGCCCTCATTGAGAACCACCCCTGCTGGCGTCCCAGACATCCGAGGGCTGCCCCGCCCTCCAACCCTAGGCCTCCTCTGCCCGTCCCACAGGGCCATCTGCCTGCCAGAAACTCTACCCTAGATGGCTCCGCAAACACAGTAAATTCCGCAACCGGGGCCGTGGTCCTCCCCCACACAGCCCCTCCAGGACAGCTTGTCTGCCCACGCAACACAGTGTCTTTGGCCATGGATCCCATCTCCGCCATGTCTTGCCTGTGTAACCCGGAGCAGAATGCAAGCAAGTATCTCAGCCGAAAATGGCCATGGCAACAATAACCACCTCCTAGGGCTGCAGTAGGAGCAAAATAATATCACGTACATAGGAAAAGGCATCTGTGGGATCGTTTGTCTGCCGTACCATGAGAGTTTAATAGATGCTTATATAAAAATCTGAAGCTAATTAAGTAATGCACATAAAGAGGCTAAAGCATGGCCTTAAGACATAAGCAAATGAAACATTGCATTCAGTGCAAGAGATGTCAGAGCCACTTACTGACATGCAGGTAGTTTAGTAAAAGAAGCAAGGGACAGACAAATGAATGATAAGAGATGGTACCCAATTTCCAGGAAATGACGACGTTTGTCAGCAAATGCCTGCCCCGTGCCAAGCCCACCCTGTTCTCCTTGGCATTCCCCCGCCGTCCACTGCAGGCAAGCTCGGCACGGCAGGTGTTCAGGGAAGTCTTGCTGGTTAAACACCAACAGAGAATGATAATTCTTCTCCATGTCTATCTGAGCAGGAAAGAGGAGAAAGAGGAGGGGATGTGTTTAGGGGTTAAATGAGAACAGAATTCAGGAGCCCCAGACGCCAGGAAACCACGACCATCTGCCCGACAGGGTATTAGACCAGCTCAAGCCTCGGGGCACAGGGACATTGCTCTCAGAGAGGCAGTTTTGACCCACATGTTTTGCCAACTCCTAGAAACAAGAGGGGTGGAATAGAATCCTATCTAGAAACCAGTCCTGAGGATGTGTCCCGCTCCTCTCATGAAATAAGAATTGTGGTAGAACCAGCATTGTCAAATGTAGAAATTCTCAGCTGAGATGAGGACCCTGCAGGAGACAACGCAGCCCTCCTTCAGGGCATTGCCTGGTAGGAGCATTTACCATAAGGGAATTTTCCTGGCTGTGTGCTTGTTGGAAGGGGATTTAGCCAGTGTGGGTTCGAATCTCTCCTGACAGCCTTTCGTTTGCCGAGCACCGCAGGGGAGTCCTTTCTCCTCTCCGGGCTACAATGAGTTACTTTATCTTTAACATGAGGGATTGGCCTAGATGATTCCAAAATCCTTTCCAGCAATAATATCCCATAGGTTGAATCATCAGCCTGAGGTTTAATTCCAGGCAGTGGTGTGTGTGCACACGTGTGTATGTGTGTGTGTGTTTGCAGTGTCCTTTAAGGTGATTGATAATGTCTCACATCAGATGCCAACAATAAATACAGACCATAGAGACTTCACTTCTAGCATCCACTGCCTTCAAAACAGCGAGGACTCTGGGAGAAACACGACACCTCTAACATGCATAAATATGCTGGCAAGCTCTGCAGCCCCGGAGGGCTTTCTTTCTTTCTTTCTTTCTTTTTCCTGGCAGGTATGCTAAACGTGTGCACATAATTGCGTGGCAAATATTGCACACAGCTTTGCTTTACAAAAATCAGGTGTCTCGTTTACCTGGGAAGGCTGATGCGCCATCTGATAAACAAGGCTACGAGACTAACTCTTTCTCTCTGAATAATTATATTCTGATGGCTGCATGGACAGACCATAAGAAAATCAAATTATTCTGAGACAGCAAAAAAGAAAAGGAGAGTTGAATACACACAGGTATTGCCACCAGGATTGCGGGGGAGTCCTTCTGGGAAGATGGCCTCTTTGATTCTAAGTAAATAACAGAAGCATTTGAAAACCCATTGTTCTCCCCATCCTGGTGTGTTTTTAGGTTTGCTGGTCCTTTATCACTACTTGGGGCTTTATTAAATATATATCCTAAAAGAGACTATGACCCAAGCCTTCTAAATATCTAATTATTCCCCTATCGCTATCACTCTCCGCTTGAGTTTAAGTCTGTGTTCTACCCACCTAAAAAATAAATAAAATGGTGTCCTTCCCTTTCTGGAACATCCCCCAGGACATGTATCAAGTGGAAGTCCAAATCCCCTGGTGTGGCCTTCAAGGCTCTGCAGAGTCTCCAACCTGGCCTCCCTTACCTGTCAATCTCCCAGGACGTGCTCAGCTCACCAGTGTCACAGGGAACCTCGCAGTCGCTCCCCCACACCCACATTCCTTCCTTTACCCCCAAGGCTCTGCATGACCAGAATGGTCTTTCCCAGCCCTGTATTTGCCTAGAAAACTCCTATTCCTCCTTAAGACCCTGCTCAAAGGTTGATTCCTCAGGGGAGCTTTCCCCAAGTGTCCTCATTCCCTTGTCAGCAAACATTTGTTGTGGGTCCAGAGTCCCAGGTGTTAATAACACAGGAATCAACGGTGGGGGAGACACACTGAGATGTCACAGATGCAGTCAAAGTCCCCCACGCAGCCGACACTGAGTGCAGTGCACGGCGCACGGCGGGTGTTCATAAGCATTGGGGAATGAAGAGGTGCTCCTGGGAGGACTGGGTGATCCACCCAGGACACCGGGAAGCCATGGGGCCCTCCCAGGAGCTAGTGGAAGCAGCAGGTGGGGTCCCCTGTGGTAGCATGAGGAATGCCACCCCAACCCGGGCAACTGGTCTGGCTGCTGGCACTGCCAAGGCTCAGGGGAGGACGGGGCCCTGAGCGGAAGCCCGGCAGGGTCAGGGGCCGGCCAAGAAGCTGGAGGCAGGGGAAGCAGAGCTGTAGGCACCTGAAGGAGGCGCGCTGAGCCTTACGCTTGGGAGACAAGAGGGGGCTCCCGCGAGACCTCAGGGAGGCTGCCCAGGAGGCCCGTCCCCACTATGCTAAATAACCAGCAACTGGATGGTGACTTTGAAGCTCTCAGTGAGCAGAGACTCCTGGCCTGGTCCCCGCGGTGACTCTGGGTGCTGCTGCTGGCTGGCAGGGGGCACTCAGTACATACCAGGGGGACAGTCGAGTGAGCTAGTGAGTAGATGAACAACTGAACAAAGGAACCAGGGGCCAGGATGCAAGAATTCCCAGGCTGTCGGGATAGCAACACTTTGCTTTTCATGCCTCCCTTGGTTTCCCTTTAAAAGACAATGTCCCGGGGCTTCTATTCAAGGACAGTGAGAGAGACGGGTGAGAAGGGAACATGAAGAAACACACCAGGGGTATTCTTAATTTTTCTCCTCTTAGGTCTATCAAGGAAATACAGACCCTCAGGAGTGGGATCCCAGCCTGGCACCCCCAGAGGCACCCCCATAAAGGAGTGTTGCATGCTCTCATGGGGCCTTCATTTCTGCAGCTGTTTGAGAGCGTGACCTCTTCTCCCAACCCCCTACATGTCGCACTGTGTCTGTCTTCCCGTGACCCCACTGGCAAACTCTGGTATGTGCCTTGGTTCATGAAATGCTGCTCCTCCTAGGAAAATGCCATTTTTAGATAGACAGACATCAGTAAAATATAGCCAGGACCTAAGCCCCTGTTCAAACTCTCTAAGCCCTTAAAGTTTCTTTCCTTGCACCGGGGTGTCTCATTCCTCTTTTCCATCCAGGCAGCTTGGAAACATCCTGCAGGGGAGTGTGCACACCAGTCAGGCAAAGGGTGGGTTCCTGAACCCCAGTGAGAGTTCAGGCAGAGAGGAGGCGAGGAGTCAAGGCCAGGCCCCGCGCCCCATCAAGCGAGAGGCTCAAGCCCCTCCCTCTGGCTAGGCAGAGAGAGCCCCACAGTGGCCACAGGTGTGCAGGGGTCCACAGCACAGGAGAGAAGATTTGGGGAGTGGAGAGTGGGGGTGTGTTGAGGACTGGGGCCCAGTTGAGCAGCGGAGGGTCCGAGGGAGAGACCGTACCAGAGCCACCCAGGTGAGCCCTGCGTGTTCCCGCCGGACATCCCACAAGCATGGGCTCCATTGTGTCTTTGGAGAGAGACCAGGAAGCGACCCTTCTAGGCCCTTGCCTGGCCTCCAGAAAATCGTGTGTACAGCAAGCAAGCAATGCAGGGGGAAGACGTTTATTTGGGATGTGACAGTCCGGAGTAGGCGCTTCGCTGGAGTCATGCTATGCTCCCAACACTGTGTAGGTGATGACAGCTTGGGCCAAGGCCTTAGTGTCCCATCTAGCAAAATGTCCATGGCAGGGGCTTTACAAATGTTTGTGGAATAAAGAATCTCCTCCACCTCTCTGAGCCTCGGTCCCTTCCCTTGTAAAATCCCTCACTATAGGGTGACATTTGCAATGCACTTGGAACATGGTAGAAACTCCACAAGTGGTTTCACGATTAATTATCCTTCGTGAGTAAGGAAAGTGATCAGTCGAACTCAGACTGTGAGAGAGAATTAGCAACTGATCGAATGTCTAGACCAGAGTTCTCTAATTTTTGTAGCACTTGACTTTCCAAAACTTGCCCGTGTCAATTTCTTCTGGGGGATCCAGGCCACCTGGGGTGAAATTGCCCCCAGGAGAGGGTTTAGTGGCTTTTCTGGAGTCACAAGGCAAGTCAGAGGTGGGCCAAACAACAGATGACCTGCCTCCCAGCCCAGGCCTTTCCCGTGGCTTCCTTGGTTCAGAGCTCAGAGACGGCACCGGGACATGGTGCTGGAGGGGCCGTCTCCTCTCAGGCTAGTTCTCTGGGAGTGGGGGAGCTGGGCAGGCAAGGCTGCGGGGGGCGCTGGTGAGTAGGTGGGTCCCAGGACAACGGCGTCCAGAGCTCAGAAGGATGCACCACCTTGGCCATAATTGAGGTCACTTCCATTTTTAAGACGGTGAGGTGGCCCCTGGTGACTAAGCCCTGTGGGCAGTGATGCTGCACTCTGAGCAGCCTCTGGAGCCAGTCTGGGATCTGGAGTGGGAGCTCAGGGGCAGGTCCCTCCCTCCAGAGTGTGCCTGGTGTAAGGTAGGCAATGGTGGCACAGCTCAGCCAGGCGAGTTGGGGTTCAGAGACAGGTTCCAGGTTCAGCCAGGATCTAGACTGATAAGAAGGGAAACTGAGGCAGGATCTCGCTTGTTCACCTTGAGTCAATATAGCTCACCCCAGCCCTTCAGATTCTGAGCCAAAAGCTGCCCAACTAGTTCCAAACCTGCCTGCCTGTGGGGCCGCGCTGCTGAGGCCTCCCTGCCCCGGGGGGACTTGCCTAGACCCTCGGTCTCCAGGAAAGGACCACGGTGCTGCAACGGGCCAGTGCTCCCGAAAGCTGACCTGTCAGAGGAGCCTCAGCTCGTACGACACCAGCCTCGAGAAGACGCCTGAGCTCTGCAGGCAAGGGCCGGGGGATCTGAGGTCAAAGGCACTGGGCTTTTCTGATAGCAGCATCCTACAGCTCTGCAAGCTGGAACCGGGAAGGGAAACGGGGCGAGGCAACCACTCCGCAATATCTTCGCAACTTCCAGTGAAGCTAAAATTATTTCAAAAAAACAAGATACAATAACATGACACTGGTCTCAACAGTGACCTCCTCAGCACCCAGTGCCACCACCCTGGCAATCCTTTCACAGCCCCACCCAGCACTAAAACAAAGGCGCTGCCCCAGTTAGGACCTTCCTGAGAAGAAACTGTCCCCAGACGCTGCTCCTCCTTCTCCTTCCCACAACCTCTGCTCTGAGTCAGACCTGCACTTCCTTTCACCGGGACCCTTGACCCCTTCCGAAGCAGCCCCTCCCTCACTCTCCCCCCTCTACAGCTCTCCCTACCCCGCCACCAGAAGCGCGTCTCTGTCTCAGCTCTCCGGTGGCTTGGGATGAAGTCCAGCAGCCTGGCAAGCTCTTCCCAGTCCTCCACACCGTGACCTCAGTCCACATACCTGTCCAGACTCACCTCCCCCCACAGCCCCACCGGGGGACCCGCAGACCCACCACCCAGCCACAACAGGCCACCAGACACCCCCATCCTCACAAACACCACCAACTCATCCAGCCTCTCCTCCTCTGCCCACGCTGTTCCACCCACCTGCCAGACCCTGTCCTACCACCTCCGCCCATGGAAACCTTCCTCTTCCTTCAGTACTCAGCTCTAACTCCTGCATGACCTTGACGCGCATGGAAACACGCCTTCCTCAGGGCTCCAGTGGCTCCAAGGGTCAGGACACAGGAGAGGCACAATGGACCGCCTTGTGCATTGGGTGTGTGGCACACGTTGGCTGGGCCCTGGCTAATGGGAGAGCCCTGGGGACCACGACCAGGCTTGGTTCATTGTTGGCCCCTCTGAATGTCTTGCCCATTAGAGATGCTGGATGGATATTTCTGGAATGTATTTGTTGTGGAGGGAGACTCATTCCTCAGCAAAGAGAATCAACATTTGGGTCCCAGAAGAACCGTGCAGTTGTTTTGAAAAGAAGGAGTGGAAATTACTGACCTTCAAAGCAAATTTGAGCTGAGGGTGTGTCTGAAACAAAACACACAAAAGGAGGTGGGGGCCTGGAGGGGACGGGAAGGCCTTCCAGCTTTGGTGTCGCACCCAGGAGAACATCTTCCCGAGCCAGGAGGAGGTGGAGTTGGGGTGGGGTGGGGGAGGCTCCTCGGTCTTTGAGGATGCTGCCGGGATTGGATCACGGTTCTCTTGGTGCGGGTGTGGGGCTGGCTTCCTCCGGGATGGGTCCCCTGCGAAGGGAGCCCTGGGGTCCCGGGAGGAATGAGAACGTGAGCAGGGCTCAACCCAGCCAGGCCAGCAAAATGGTGCCTGCGGCTGGACGGCCCCATCGATCCTCGGGGAGAGGGAGGAGGGCTGGCGGCCGAGCCTGCTGCGCTCAGCAGGTATCTCGTCTGCTGCTCCTCAGCCAGCCACGCAGCCTTGAAAGAGTCTGTTTGCAATTACTGCTTGTTTTGATTATTAGGTCAGAATATTCATCTCCATGGGCTTATGATAAAAGGCCAGAGCAAGACGGCATTTCTCATTCCAGACTAGGTCTCCCTCTGTGTGTGTGCGCGCAAATATGTGCGTATTTTGTGCCTTTTCCTTGTTTAACCAATTTATTCAGTTCCTCACTCCACAAGGGTGGTGGCTGCAAGAGGCAACCCCAGAGGCTGTGACAGCGGTGACCCCGTGCCGTGGGTGTGGGAGTGGGAGGCCTTGGCGGCTTCTGAGGAACCCCACCCAGGGAGGAGGCCAGAGCGGGGCAGGCTTTTGACTCACCCAGAAGGCAGCTGGCCTTCTGGAAACAGGCTGGTGTTGGGAGAGTCCTAGGATCCCAGGCCTGGGAGGGGCCTTGGACATCAGCCATCCAACCCCAGCACACACTGTGTTACCTCTACAGCACACCCACCAAGTAATTAGGCACTCTCTGCTCCCATGCTCCTAGGGACAGGGAGCTCACTACCACCTCGGTTCACCTGGTTCACTGGGCATCAATTCCAGAAAGGGGAGGGCATCTTTTAAGAGTAGTGAATCCTTGGTCTCTGAGACTTCTCTAAGCCAGACATCCCTATTTCTCAACACGCCAAGTTTAACATGTATTCACGTCCCATTACCATTGTGAGCGAATGCGACACTCCCCACATGCTCTGAACACCCGGAGAAGCAGGATTCCCACCTCCCTCCTTCCAAACTGTCCGTGGAGGCTGTGCTGCTTTTTGGCAGATCCGGTTCTAGAGTTTCTTCTAGACCTGAGGGAGAAAATGTTCTCACAGGGTACAGTGTAGTCACTGCCCCTTCCTCCCCGGAGCCCCCTTCATCTGTCCTCACAGCCTGGACTGCTAACGTTGAGCTCCTTCAGGAATCTTCAGGACAGAGACAGAAGGGGGTGGAAGGGAGAAAGGGAAGACACTGTGCTCGCAGTCCCAGAGGAGTCGGCATGACTTTCCCTGCCTCCCGGGTGTAGCCGCCTGACTTCCAGAGGAGAGAGTGAGAGAGACAGACAGATAGGTAGACAGACAGAGACACAGAGGGAGAGAGATCAGGGTCTCCTGCAGGTCCCCTGAGGGCTTACAGAGATCTCTCTCGTCCACAAGGACTCTGGGAACAGACGCTCATGTTATTTCTATGACGACCACTCTGAAAACCTGAGGACCAAACAAGGCTGAGAAAACCGCAGAGGTCACCAAGCTAACAAAGGTTGGCTCTGGGCGGAGGCAAAGCCTGGCGGGCAGGCAGGTGAGCACACCCTCAGAGCAGCGGGGTTGTTTCAGACTGCACGATGACATCAACAAAATCATTTCTTGTCCAAACCAGGTCTTCGGGATGCAAAGGGGCTCCCACGGGCCACAGCTAGCTAACGGGGACATCCAGCCGTCCTGCCACGGAGACCTCCAGCTCCAGGTCCCCCGCCGGCCTCCCCTGCATACCGCGGCCCGAGGACAACGCACAGTTCCTTCTCGCTGGCACAGACCTCCCTCCTAGATCCAGATTGTTCTGTCCTATTGCCCCCTGGACATCTCCTCTGGGATGACCCCTGGGACGCATGGGGGACCCTCCTGCAGTGCAGCCCTCCGTGGTCCCAGTGGCAGTGGGCACCTGGTCTGCCCCCCACCTGCGTGACGAGCCACAGTAAAGCCCAGCTCTCAGCGCACACAGCCTGGAGCCCAACCTGGCCCGCGACACAGACCTCCTGGCAGTTCCGGCTGCCTCACCCCATTCTCCTCTGCCCTGGCAGCCTGATTCAGGGTTGAGCTCTCAGTTTTCCTGCCCGTGACTTCTCTGAGTAGCCAACACCTTCCGCCCATTAGACCCAAGCCTCAGCTCACCTGCACCCACTCCCACCCACCCTGGACTTGGTTCCACTGCATTCACCCCAGGTTCACCCCAAGCTGAACACAGACCAGCATGCCCAGACTGAACCCCCAACCGCTCCCTGGAACTCACGCTCCCTCGGGTTTCCTGATGTTAGTGAAAGACACCACCAGGTCTCCTGTCACCAGGTGAGGCCTGCCAGTCCCCAGAACAATAGCCACGTCACGGCGATTCACACACCTGTCCTAGTCCCCATGAAAATGATCTCACCCCTGTCTGGGGGCCATCCGTGCCATCTCCCCTTCCCCACGCACAATGCCCAGCACA
The DNA here is from genome assembly GCF_020740605.2 of Lemur catta. Taxonomy (NCBI): domain Eukaryota; kingdom Metazoa; phylum Chordata; class Mammalia; order Primates; family Lemuridae; genus Lemur; species Lemur catta. The sequence goes on along the minus strand of NC_059141.1, from coordinate 51,817,940 downwards.
GGGCCGGCCCATGGTCAGCTGCCGGCCACCAAATGACTATCACAAGGCCAGCAGAGGCCCAGTCGGGAAATCTGGCTGCATCCTGTTCCAATTGTTCCAAAAGATCAGATTGATTTAATAGGAATGCTTCCTAAGGCGTGAACAATTATTGTTGTTTTAAATTAGCAAGAATAAAATTCTACCATCTTTCTCCCCGAAGCTACTTCCAGAGAGGCCAAGCTGTAAATTCGCACACCCAGGAGGAGCTAGACAAACAGCCAAAGCCGTGAGGGAAGGCTGCAGCTGAACAAGTCATCGTCTTACCTGCCCAGGGGGAAGAGAGGTAGAGGGCGGGAAGTTTTTTTCTTCTCATCTTAAAAGGGAACCTTACTACTCTGTCCCGCCCTCTGTCCTGCCCTTCTTTCCAGCTCCCTGAGAGACAGCGGAGGGTGGGCATGTGGGGCGGGCTGAAAGAGGGAAACACAGGCCGGCGGGACTGAGTGAGGCAGCTCCGGCCAACAGCATGGAGTAGTTTCCTGCCACCTCGTTTCCTCCACTTCCTTCGTGACAGGGACACACTCGCTGTTGGGACTTTGTTTCTCGCCACAAGACTGGGCTTAGCATCCCGTGTGCCTCCATGCACTCTGTGAGCCTGGCCAGCCCTCCCACTCTCTGGGCCTCAGTTTCCCCATCCATCCCACGATAATGGCCCCTCTGTTTGTGAGACCATGTCATATCGCCTGTCTCTCCCCAGATTCTTAATGCTTATTGGGAGGGACAGAGCAAGACAAGAATCGTGTCCCCACAGCCAGGCTGGTCTTCGAATCACCTTTGGGCTTGTCCACATACCGGTTCCAGGACCCCAGGGCAGACGGAGCAAGTGGAGCTGTCCCCATGGTCCCAACGGCAGCCCAGAACCAAAGCCCGCTGGAGCAAGGTCCTTCCATCTGGTCACTGCCGCAAACCCGTCCCCGCAGAGCACCTTTGACCCTGCCGCAGGGTGACTGAACTCCATTGGTCATTTGTCATCCGTCTGATTTCACTGACTCCTTCCCATGTTTCAGGGCCCCAGCCAGACACTGACACAACGAGAGTGAACGAGGCCCAACTCTGAGTGCCAGGAGCCAGTGGCCCACAAGGGAACACGACCGGGTCATGCAGCGTGGGGACATTTGACCCAAGGCTCAGACTGAGTCTACGAGCTCCCAGATGGAGAAAGAGCACCGACTCTTGGCAGAGGGGACAGCAGGGCCAGTGGGACAGAAGGCATGGTGAGGTTGTCCCTGCCATGCAGAGGCATTGGAAGCTTTCTTCTGCGGGCCATGGGGAAGCACATAGGGGTGCTAAGTAGAGGAGCCGAACTGTGCGATGCTGGGCAAGACAGGTGACCTCTGAGGCCTCACTCTCCTCATGTGTAAAGTGGGAATGAAAAGAACGTGTGCCTCGTGCAGTGATCGGTGTGGAGATCCTGCCGTCTAAGGGACACAAATGTGCCTGGGAACATGGTCGTTGCATCTGAATGTGATCACCAACTCCCTGCTGCAAGACTCACTGAGCATGCGTGTGCACACGCGTGCACACACGCACACACCCATGCCCCCAGCCACAGCTTCTCCAGGTCACCCTGAGAAGAGGCTGATGGTTTTCCTCTGCAAACACTCCCAGCTCCGGGACCCGCCTCGGTGCTCTTGCCTCCCCCACACCCTTCCCCCCAGCGGTTCCGTGGGAAACGTGCTTGGTTGGTGGGGGGGGTCAGTCAGGCTACATACGTGTGTTAGAATAAGTGGCCCGTGCTGTTTGTGATCTCATAATTGAGTTTCCCCAAGAATGGGGAGACATGGGGGGCTGAGCTCCTGGAGCTGATGGACCAATCAGGGGTGGGGGCCACAAGAGAAGGACCCTGGGGACCAGCCAGCTGGGGTGTGGGCCCCCAGGCCTCCGTGGGAAACAGGACAGGGACAGGATTCCCCCAATCAAGGGAGAGTCAGGGAAAGGCCCCCCGGGGCTGCGAGCACCCTGCAGGTGGGAGAGAGGGTGGGCCTGCCAGCCCCTGCCCCCCTCTCCCTGCCCTGCCCTGCAGACCCAGGAGCCAGGCCTGCAAAACTCTTCACGTTGCCCCAGATGCCCCAACGTGGGAGAAGTCCCATCCTTCCTGACTGAATCCCGAGTCCTTGTCACCTGGCTCCAAACCCCTGCAGCAACAGCTGCTGAGTCCTACGACGCCACCCGCCCCCACTCGGTCAGCCACACCCTCTTCCACTGCCCCAAAGGCCACAGACTTGGGACCAGGATGTAGAACAGAATTTTCCTGAACCTTGGGAAGTACTGGGAAGCGGCAACAGCACAGGGCATAACAGGAAGCAACTTAAAGCTGATGATTCCCGAGAGCAGGACACTGACAGGGGCCTCCCCACAGCAAGGCAGTGCCGCCAGCCGCCCTTTCCTCTGGGTCCTGCAGCACCCATGCCTCCTTCCTCATGGGCTTCTAGGGAGAGCCACCGGCTCCCACAGAGAAGGCAGAAGGACAGGGGAAGGGGAGCAGGAGACCAGGGACCCGCACCTATATGTATTATTTCACCAAATCTACCTTACAAGTGGGGAGCCTGACGCTCAGACGCAAAAGGAATTGTGCAAAGGTGCAGATCTAGGAAACGGTGGAGTGGCTCTTTCCACCGCTCTGTTCCCGGGACATTTGTGGCCGCCCTCAGGGTCAGGGCTCCTTGACTCCAGCCCCCTTTACGTCCCATCCAAGGGGGAGAAGCCCAGGCATGGCGGCGCCCCTGAAGGCGGGCAGCGGGGTCCCGGCCCGCGTCGGGACCCTTCCAGCTGGCTCCGGCTGGCTGGAACATCTCAGGGAGCAGGCGGCCACGGGCACAGTAAGCTCGGGGAGTTTAACAAATGTTTATAAAACCTTTTCATACGCAGTTAATGATCCTTATTAGGACCTGAAAAAGCAGTCACTCATGCCACGTCCCAGCTTTAAGGAGCATTTTATTATTACACACCACTCCACAAATTAATGAGAGAAGCCGTGGCCCATTTGTCAGCGGGGCCAACGCCCGGGGATGCTGGCAAGCGGCCTTTGTCCTGGGGCTGGCTGGGCCAGATTCCCGGCCCCACCTGCCCTCCCTGCAGCCCCCACGTGCCCACCACCCTCAAGCTGCCGGCCCACCAGCTGCCGCCCCCGAAAAGTCCCACCTTGGGGCTGCTATGGCCCCAGATCCCTATGCCCAGGGCCTGAGTCAGACAAGGCCCGGCTGTCTCTTCCCTGAGGCACCGGGGTGAGGAACTTCCCTGCCGTGCAGGGGTGCGGGGGTGTGAGAAACACAGATGCCCATGCCCCAGCCCCGAGTCTGAATTCTTAACCAGGTGCCCAGCTGGCCTGAAGACCTACATTTGGGAGCCGCAGGGCTTGAGGCATGAGCCTCAAATGTCTGCATGCCGGTCCTGGCTCTGCCCCGACCGTGTAACTGTAGATGAATCTCTTCAGTTTTCCTCAGTATCCCCATCTGTAAAATGGGCATTTCATGACTACCTCCAAATGGTTTTTTGAGTACGGTGTCATCTCATAGGAGCGAAGTGTGTGTCATCACGATGTGGGCAAACCAGCCTCTGCTGCTAGAATCATGGAGTCACGGCATTGAGAGCAGGAAACCACAAGGCCTGGGTGAAAAACAGGCAGTGAAACTCGGCAGGGTGGTGGTTGCACAACGTTGTAGATGTACGAAATGCCACTGAATTCTACCCTTAAAAATGGTTTATGTTGGCCGGGGGTGGTGGCTCACGCCTATAATCCTAGCACTCTGGGCGGCCGGGATTGCTTAAGGTCAAGAGTTCACGAGCAGCCTGAGCAAGAGTGAGACCCCGTCTCTACCAAAAACAGAAAAAATTAGCCAGGCGTAGTGGCACGCACCTATAGTCCCAGCTCCTTGGGAGGCTGAGGCAGGAGGGTCGCTTGAGCCCAGGAGGTGCAGGTTGCAGTGAGCTGTGATATCGCCACCGCACTCTAGCCTGGGGGACAGACAGCCACCACAACAAAAATGGTTTATGTTCTGTGAATTGTACCTCAATACAGAGAGAACAAAGCCAATGAGGTCCCTTCCCATCTTGACTGTGACGTGCTCACCAGGCTCTGAGCCTTCGCCCGGGCTGTTCCCTCTGCCCACTCACATCGTAGGGTTCACGGGACTCCCCTGCTGGCCCCCAAGGAGGTGCCCCCCTAATGTGCAGTGTCCCCACCCCCAGGAGAGGCTGGCCCCCTCACTAAACAATGGGCTGGGGGAGACGGTTCCTAGCTGCAACTGCCCCTGAGCTGGCACACAGTAGGCACTCAATATTTACTCTCTGGATGAAGATTTCATTCTAACCCAGCCCTGGTTTTAGAGACAAAGCCAGTGGGGCCCTGCCCGGCTGCACCATCGCACGGCTGGGGGAGGGGCTGCAGGCCAGGCCTGCTCACCCCTGGAAGAGGCCCCAGGCCGACCCGCTCCCTGCCAGCAGCTTCCCGGGGCGGGAAGCACAGCCCAGACATGTGAGCTTCTCCTTCCCAGCCATCAGCTAATCTGGCCCCCGCCAGTGTGCCAGGGCCCCCGTCTGCCCTTCCTGTTTCCCGGGGACACCGATGTTTGCATCGTTAAGGCTTATCGCAAGCAGGCAGGCAAAGGCCTGTCCTGGGAAACCTCATCCCCAGAACCCCCGAACACCCCAGGGGTTTGGCCACTTGGACTTTTGCCTTCTGGGGGCTTCTGCTGGCAACTGCTCACACACAGGGCCTCAGTTTCCCCAGCCCTAACATAAACAGATGAACAACCACTTACTGATTTAACACCACAGAGTAGTGAAGTGGCCAAGGGGTGGTCTTTATTTACCAACCTCCTGGGTCTGAATCCCGGCTCTGCTCCTCATCCTGTGACCCTGAGCAGGTGATTTCATCAAGCCAAGCCTGTGTCCTCTTGGTGAAATGGGAATGATTCCAGGGCGTAGTCTCTCCAGGTCTGCAGCACTTCGCAGTCCTTAGCGCCAAGCCTGGGGCACTGTAAGCACTTGCCAAGGTGAGCTGTGGTTTTCAGAAGTCCTTGCCTTGCTCTTCCCTTACAAAGTGGAGGATAGTTGCAAGCTGTGGGTGCTCACCGCTGGGTGAACACTGGCCTTGGCCAGCACTGGTCACCGGGACACACAGGATGCACGGAGTACATGCGGGGAAGGGCTGGATTTGAGCCCTGGCTCTGGCATCTTTTAGCCCCTTTGACCTTGGATCCATCATGAAAACAAAAAGGGGAATTTACAGAGGAAGAGAGGGAGCTCTAGAGAAGGCTAAGTCTGCCCTCGTCCACCCCGCTATGCAGAGGGGGCCTGCAGGTGGAAAGAGAACCCAGGCCTGGGCAGGGGCAGGGGCAGGGTCCTGGCTCTGCCCATGTGTTCGTGGGCCAGTCACTGCCCTCCCTGGGCCTCTGTCTCCCCAGCCATAAATTGGGCACATTAATCCCTCCCCTGCCCAACCCTCAGGAGATGCACAGTGAACATGAGGGAGGGGCCGTGAGGTACGCTGTGAGGCAGGTGGGCAGGACAAGTCACGTGCCAGTCACCAGGTACCAACCTCTCTCTGAAGACAGGTGCCCAAAATGATGCAGCTCCAGCCACAACCTCTCCTGGGCCCCCAGCATGAATCACCCGATTGGCATCTCCACTGGCCAGTCTCAAAGGCATTTCAAAATCAGTGGAGCCAAAGCAGAACTCTGCCTTCCCACCCCAACCTCCAAATCTGCTCCTAAGTGCCACTCCCGCCATGCACCCCGAGGCTCGAGGTCCAGTCCTGCCCTTACCCTCAGCTGCTCTCCTGCCCTCCCCTCCCACACCCATCCTATCAGCTCTGCCTCGGAGACACAGCCCAAAGCCACTTCTCTCCATCCGCACCGGAGATGCCTGACGTCCCTTCCAACTGCCACTCGTGGGTCCCTACCTCTATTTAATTTGAAAAGTAATTGGATCCTATCGCTGATCTGTTGAAAACCCTCTGAAGTCTTTATCTGACTGGAATAAAGCGTACGCCCCTCACCTGCCTTACAGAGCCACTGTAAGACACGGCGGGCTCAACTCTGCCCATCCTGCTCCCACCCCAGCCCTCGTGCCTCGCAAGGGCTTGACTTTCTGTGTGCTCTTCCCCTGGTCCTCCCATAATCGGAACTCCAGATAAGTGTCCGCTCCTCGGAGAGGCCGTCCCCAGCACCGCAGGAATTGCCGCAGCCGTGGCTCAATAACCCATCAGACTGTAAACACGCTGCAGGGAGATTCTCACCCTCTGCCGTTTCTCCCGTTTGCTGCATCTGTGGTCTGTCTTGCTTCCTGCAATACTGGGGGCAAGAAACTTACCCTACGATTCACCACTGTGTCCTAGCGCGTGCACAGAGCCTGGCACGTAGTAGGGGCTCGGCACAGATTTATGGATGGAACGAATGAAAGACTGAATGGGTGAATGGGATACACAGTCTTACCTGGGAGGGAGACTCAAGGCCTTCACACAAGGCGTCATTCCGACGGAAGCAGCTCGCAGGCAAGGCGACAGGGGAGCACCGCTTCATACCCCCAAGTCTCAGCGGCGCTGCCTCTTCCTCCGTGAGAGCCCGACTCCCTCTTCACCTGGCTGGAAAACTTCTCCCTTTCTTCCAAGGTTTAACCCCTCTTAACTCCCAGGAGCCTTCCCTGCCCCTGTGCCCTCGCCACAGCAGGTCTCTCCTTCTCCCTTTGTGTCCCCTGGCTCACACCCCCACCGCAGCCCAGCCCTGCGTCTGCGCCGTCTCGTACTCTGCCACTGCTCTGGAGCTAGGGCTGAGTCTCAGTCTCACGTGGGTGCCCACCACAGCATGGCTTGGCACCGTGTTGGTTTGCCCCTTGTCCTCGCAGTCAGCCAGCAAAGATCATGCCCGCTCTGGGTAAGTGCTGATGTAAAGATGTGCCCTTCCCTCTGGGAGCTTGCAGCCCAAACGGAGACACTAAGGGCCACAGGACAAGCTAATTGACTTAATAGATACAGACATACAAAGTGCGACGGGATCACAGAATAGGCAAAACCAATCCAAGTCATAAAGTGGCATAGAGCATGGGATACCATTTACATAAAACTTTAAAACCTAAAATACCATACTGTACATTGTTTGTGAACACAAAAATACAAGCATAAGAAAAATAAAAACAGGCATGAGGATGAGAGACACCATCTCAGGGGGAGAGACGAGGAGGAGTAGAATTGTGGAGTCCACAAAGGGGCCACAAACGTATCTATGGTATCTTATTTCTTAAAAAGGAAAGAAAAATCTGAAGTACATATGGCATAATATTAGGCTAAGATAAAGCTCAGTGGGTGGTCCATAGGTGTTTGCTATAATATGGCTAGGAGAGCCTATGTGTTTGAAATACTCCAAGAGCATTTTATATTAAATGCAACACGATTGCAGGAAAAGCACCCAATCTGTTGAATGAGTGCCTGGTGGGTGGATGGATGAGTGGATGGATAGGTGCCGGTAGATGAAAGGATGGGTGCATGCATGGTGGTGGGTGAATAGAAGAACGGATGGAGGGATGGATAGGTGGATGGGTAGATAGATGGACAGACGAAAGAATGGATGAATGGGTGGTGGGTAGACAATGGTGGTAGGTAGATGGATAGGTGAATGGATGGGTGAATTAGCCAGTGGATGGATCAGATGGATGAGTGGTAGAAACAGCATTAGAGATTCTCAAATTTTGCCCTATTCATTCCACATTTGTTGAGTACTCAAACCACATGTCAAGCCCTGTGTTTGTCCCTGGCATGGTACATGCGGGATTCTGACAAGTCTTTTCCCCATAGATGCTCAAAGCTGGAGTCAAGATTCAGTCCCAATGGGGAGACAACGTGAAGTGCTGCGGTCACAGATGTGTGTCCACTATGCTCAAAGGCCACAGTGAAAGGAGGGACAACTCCTATCAGGCAGGTCTCCCCTCTCCAGCCCACCCTGGCTTTGGAAGGAACGGTGCTCACTGGCTGAGCTGTGGCTTGTCCGTGTGGGCAAGAGCCCCCTCCTGGGTCCCTGCACGTGTTCTTTGCACTTTGGCTTGACGGTCCCAGTGCCTGGTGTGGGCGCCAGGGCCTGGGAGGGGAGGGAGGTGGGAAGCCCATACGCATGTCTGCACGCTGACGCTGATGGCAGCACGTTTCTTTATCTCTCCAAAACAATTCTCCAACGCGAATCTTTATTGCTCGGCACAGTCTCCCAGCTAACTAGGAGAGCATTTTTCTAATTACATATCCCTTGAAATACACCCGGGTTTGAGTTAACACCTCTTCAGTCTGCCAAAACCTAAGTCATTTTAAAATTAGTTCTGGAGGTTTTGCAAAAACCCCACCGGGATGCAGCATTCCTTTCCCACCAAGTTGTGTACTGAAAACTCTCCCCCGATGCCAAGAACGGCCGTCCTTGGAGACCGTGGAGCAGCCCGGGGAGGGGCCCACGTCCCGGCCCACCAGGCTCTCCTCTCGCTTAGGTCTGTGGAACAGCCCTTGTGCTGCTGCAGGATCGACAGAATCGTAAATGCATTTTGCCCTAAGCAGTCTCTCTGATACTTTTTGAAAACCATGCGGTGGGAGGGAAATGTGATCCATATGGTTTTGAATCATTAACACTTAAATCGTCAAAATAGAGGTGGTTTTTTTTTTTTTTTCTGGAGAAATTTCATATCCAAAGTGCCTTTAGTGGCTCTTTAATAAACTGTTTAAAATTCTGTTGTTCCCCCTTAAACACGCAAACACATGCTCACATATGCAGCACACGTACGCACACCCCACTAACTCCAAGGTGGCAACGCTTGGGAAACACAACCCATGAGGCACATTTGTCCCCAAGACAGGGGTGGGTTAAAAGGCCACTTGAGGCACCTTCTGGGTCTTGGTGGTCAGTGAAATCTACTTTGTTCAGTTATTCAGGCTGAAGAGTTCCGTAGAGCTTTGCGCTATCTGGACAAGCCCCTGAATGGCACAGATGAGAATACCAAGGCCCAAAGGACGCTCAGACTCCTGAAGAGTTGGTAGAAGCCACAGGGGACAATTGCAGGGTGAGGAAACCACACAGGCAAAATGCTTGCTGCTGTCCACATGACTACATGGTAGGGCGTGAGGGATCCAGGCAGGAGAGAGAAGCTGGCCACGGATCACGGAGCACCGTCCACGGCTCTACAGAGTCTAAATAATTCAACTCCCTGCTCTTTAGCCTGGAAGTCAAGGTCAAGGAGAGGGGACCATCGTTTTCATGAAACACAGATCAGATCCTTACTCTTGACACAACGGAAGGGATGGCTTGGAAAAACAGGGTGATCAGTTAAAAGATCATGGCAGGAGAGGAGCTCTTGTGAGAAATGACAATGGCATGGGCTGGAGGATAGAAAGGAGAAGCAAACCTAAAAGGTATCTTGGAGGGAAAATTGATGGGACTGGGGACCAGACGAGTGCAGCTAGCCATGGAGAAACAGCATCAGGACCGTGTACGCTTCCTGTTGCTGTTGTAAAAGATTGGCACAAACATGGTGGCTTAAAACATGCAAATTTACCCTCTTACAGTTTTGGAGGTTAGAAGTCCAAAATGAGTCTTAGAAGGCTACAATCAAGTTGTCAGCAGGGCTGGCTGCTTTGGGCAGCTCCGGAGGAGAATCCACTCCTTGCTCCTTTCAGCTTCTGGTGTCCGTCAGCTCTCCTTGGCTTGTGGCCACACCGCTCCCACCTCTTGCTTCCACTGTCACATCCACTCCTCACTCTGACCCTCCTGCTTCCCTCCTGGAAGGACTTCATGATCACATGATGCTTCCCTGAATAATCCTGGATAACCTCCTCATCTCAAAAATCCTGAACTTACTCCTGTCTGCAAAGTCTCTATGGCTACGTAAGGTAACATTCCTGGGCTCCAGGGATTAGGATGTCAATACCTGGGAGTGGGAGGCATTGTTCAGCCCACCACAAGAATGAAACCCAGATTTCTGACTCTGGCAACCAAAGAATGGAGGAGGTTAGTGGGGAAGATGATGAACTTGATGTAGGAAATGATGATTCTAATTAGAAGCTTGGAAGACATTCAGGAGGGGATTCCCATTAGGGAACGGTCCACGTGGATCTGGAGCAGAGGAGGGAAGTGTGATCTGAGAGTGTGACTCTCGAGTCTTGGGCCACATCGACATAGCTGTATCCATAGGAATAAATGAAGCTTTACTTATTTCATGTTTCTGTCTTGGGCAAAAAATGGCCGAGGCTAGAAAGCAGGGGGCAAAGCTGCTTTGGGCAGGAGACAGAGGAGGCCGCAATCTAGAGAGGTGGAGGAGTAATCAGACCATTGATTCAAGAAAGGGGAAAGGATGCCAAGGCCGGGGTGGGGGAGGGGAGGGGCACAATGTCAGATACAGGATTGGGACCAAATGGGAGAGGTCACTAGTCACCTCAAAACCATTTGAGCAGAGTAGAAACAAGCGGTGGCATTTGCAGAGGTTTGGAAGCATGGCTTGCCACAAAATTTCTTGCAGTACAGACAGCGAGAGAGCTTTGTACGCAGAGTGCAGGATGGGGAGAGGCTGGTACCGAAGAGACTGACTGCTGGAGCCAGGGCTCAGAGGGGTCGGGACAGCACAGGCGGGGAAAGGAGAATATCGGACCCTCCTCCTTTCCCAGACTGAGGGCGAAGGGAAAGGTGGGCACCAGCGATCAGCAGTGTGAAGACGGAAAGAAGAGGAGTGCGTCTGGATTTTGTACAAAAACAGGAGACGAGGTCACCACATGAGCATGAGACAGGGAGAGGCTAGAGGTATTCATGGGACTGCAGGAGAGAAGAGAAGTCCCCGGAGTGGCCCCTTGCAGAAGCCAGCCCTGCCCCACTCTTCCAGAGCCTCTGGTGGTCACGGCTCTCAACCCTTTGCACTTCCCAAGGTGTGAGGCTGAGAAAAAGGAGCTTCCTGGGCCTGTGAGGGCCTGGTCTCCACTGCCTTCTCCTTTGCTCCCCCGTGACAGCAACCTCAGGTTAAAAAGGGGAGGTGGGAGCTGAGAGCAGCCCCATGTGAACGTGAAGCTGAGCTTGCAAGTGAGCCCCTTCCTCCTTCCCTCACCCAGCAACCTCAACCCTGGCCTCCCTCCCACGTGTCCTAACCAGATCTCAGTGCTCTGTGTGACCTCAGCCAACTCACTCCCTGTCTCTGGGCCTCCTGATGAAAGGAGAGACTTGGAGCAATGACCGTCAAGGACCTCCAAGCCCTCGCAGCCCCCAGAGCACAGCCTTGGACAGGGAAGGGCTGTCTGAGTTGCCGCAGGGAGCCCCAGCCTCTTTGGAGACAGGCCCAGGACTCTGTCATTTCGTAAACATGATGCAGGCCTGTTTGGTGCCACATAGCTGTGGTTTTCTGTTTTCCCCAGCAGTAGCTACAAGGCCGGGCTGCAGCTGAGCCAGCCCAGCAGGGAGGGAGAGGGCGGTGAGAAGGAGGGCAGGAGAGAGAGTGATTCCCTGTGCTGCCTCCTCCGCTTGGCTCAAAGTTTGCAAAAGGGAAAAACATGCCTGCGTGATCAACCCTTCCTCCACCCCAACGCACCCATCCCAGAGAAAGCGGTGCTTTCTAGCTCCTTTTGTAAAAGAAAAAATGCATCCTCCAGGTTTGCCCTCCTCAGATATCAACAGGCAGCCCTAGTAAACTTGGCCTTGGGCAGGTCTTTGAGGGAGGAAGCAATGCCCCCGGGATCAGATGTGGGTAGGTGTGGCAGCCCTCAGCACAAGCAACGTGTGCATCGGTGCACCCATGCAACGTGTGCATCGGAGCCCTGTGTGCAGGGCTCCTCCAGGGCCCGGCACACAGTAGGCCTGGATAATCCCATGCTTATTAAGCCAACTAGAATGGAATCTGGGAAGATGGCCCTTGGAGAGAAGACATGGCCATGGAGGGAGTGGCAATGTGGCTGGTGCCCCACTCTTTCCCACTTGCCCGGGCCCGGGACCCATCCCCCCAGCTGCTGAGGGAGAGGGTGAGCTGCAAACAGCACACACTGCTCCTTCTCCAGCTGGGGGGACTGTCTTGCCCACAGATGCCTAGGAATCTGCCCAGCCCTCCAAGGCGGGGCACACCCAGGAGGGCAGGTGTGCTTGGACCACGGCAGTAGCTGATAAAGTCAGGCCACAGAGCAGGCCTTAGAAGCTTCAGAGGCCACCTGAGGCCACCCAAGCCCACAAGACACCGAGCCCCACCACAGCCCAGGCACAGCTGACCAGTTTGGCCCGGTGAGCTGGGGACCAGCACAGAGAGCAGTAGGGGACCTGCAGACAGCCCAGAGCGGGCAACGAGAAACAAAGAAGCTGGGGTCTGGAGCAAGGTCAAAAGGGTCTGGAGCCCCCTTGGCCAAAGGCTTCACCAGCTAGGCCAAGGCTGCTGCTAGGGCATTGTATATAATTATTTTTACTTCATCTTCCCACCATACTAGGTAGGTATAATCTCCGTTTTAGACAAAATGCCGTACCTGCACACTTGCATAGCACGTATGCACTTACATGTAGTCAGGAAAGTACACGTGTACACACAGCACAGAGCGCCATGGGCTGCTGTTCCGATCAGCTGTTCAAGAACGAATGCAGCGTTGAGCGCGTCTGAGGAGCAGCTGATGAAGGAGGCTGCCCTTCGATGACAGGCCACAAGGCATCCCACTGCCCTTCTGGGTCTGACTCAAATGCCCTGGCACTTGGGCAGCTGCTGCCCCGCAGCCCAGAGTGGGCAGAGCCAGCACCCACGATACAGCCACCACGCTGCCAGGTCCATCGGATCTCCGTAGCTGTGGCCAGTCCCCTCTCCCGGGAGGGGGCCAAGCTGGGTCCTAGAGCTGCATCAGGGAATAGCTGTGTCAGGAATCCGGGCTGCGGGCTGTTTCCCAACTCCCATTTGTGTTGGGAGAACCAAACCGCTTTGAGGCGTTAACCTCTAACCTTCTGTGACATCAACCTGGGAGTACTGGGCTGCAGGCACTCAGATGTCTCTGAGGCCACCAGTCACCTTCAGATTGCCCCAAAGTTGCCCACACCTTGTGTCTCCAGGCTGTGAGCTCAGCCCTGAGCAGCTACCCCAGACCCTCAAGATCCTCCTGGGAGATGCGGCTCATCTTCACGAAGCTTTGGGGACACCTGGCCTTAACCCCAGGCTCCCAAGCTCAGAGCACTGAATTTGGAGTCCAAGGACCAGGGTTCATAGGGTCCTGGTCTCCATGGGAAGTGAGCTCCAAGCCTCTGCCCCTCTACCGCAGCTCTGGGAGTACCTGCACCAGCCCCCTAGGACAAAGCCTCAGTGTTCTCCTCTGTGTATGGGTCAGCATCACAGTTAGGCTGTGTAACAAACAAATCCCCAAATGCAGTGGCTGCCCACAACAGCTTTATCTTTGCTCACACAGAGGCCTGCATGGGCAGGGCTCCTTCCTCCACCCTGTGGCTTTGACCTCCCAGGCCACTGCAGAATAGGGGAGAACAGGATGGAGGAAGCATGTGTCTCTTGAATGCCCAGCATCAGGGGCACATCTGGGTTTTGTGGACCTGAAACTCGTGCCATGAGGGGGGCTCTTTCTGTGGACAGTTATACAAAATTTTAAATGCAAAATGGCACAGCAGCTCACACACCACTGTACACAGAAATTATAAATGCAAAATATCCAAGACGCCCTGGAGGGAGGGGCGGGCAAAAGTGGGTGCCCAGGAGTTCAGGCTCGGTTAACTTCGGGGTAAACGGCCTCTGCCTGGCAGAGAGGGGACCCATCCCCCTCGCTCACAGTCCACTGGCCAGACCCATCCCTGGGCCCGGCCTCCGCACCACAAGCTAGGACGTGCGAGGGAGCCGTGTCTCCTGTGAGCGCTAACCCTCTCCAGCACAGCACGCTGGGCCCACGACAGCTGTGTGACGGAGGCTCACAGAGTGGAGGTGGAGGCCATATGCAAATGCAGGCGACCAGAATGATCCATGCTTTTGCCAAAGCACTTCACAAGGATGGCGTGCGGGAGGGTGCGGCAGGGGAGCTCTACCCAGCCCAGATGTCAGGAGGGCTGGCTCTCGTCCCGGGGCTGTCCTTTCCCAACGGTGAGAACCTGAGTGACTCATTCAACCCTCCTGAGCCTCGCTGGCCCCATTGCCCAGGTATGTAAACTGATCCTGCCCTCCCGAGGTAAAGAGGAAACAAGATCAAGGGCCTAAAAATGCTTTGCAGACAGCCCGGTGCCATGCAGAAGTCAGCCGTGTCGCAATACTTTTCAGCAGGGCAGCTGTCAGTCTTCTGCACAGCCCCCCAAAATCTGGTGCTGCTGTGTCCCGTACCCCGTGTCTGCCTGTAGGCCCTCAGGGCTGCCCTGCCTTGTCCCCCTTGTGTCCCCAGCCCCAGGGAGATGGACCAAAACATGCAGACCACACTCAGCCACTGCATGAACTTATGATTCTCGGGGAGGATTCTAAAATACTAGCTCAGAGAGCCCTCCCAAGGTTAGCTCATCTATGTGTGGGTGCTGGAGATGCGCAGCTTCTCAGGGGGTCCCCAGCGGGCATGGGCGGGACTGCCAGAAGGCAGCAGCCTGGCGATGGTGGGCCGCACCCCCCGGCCCGCACTGCCCCAGTAGAGCCGCTTGTCAGTCTGCACAGGCCCCCAACGCTCCAACTCCAGCATTTCACACCACAGCACAGAAACGCATCAGAATGCAGCCGTCCCACTCAGATGTCCCTCACATCTCACTGCACAGGAGCGGGTGTTTAACAGGTTGACATGATGCTACGTTATGCACATATTCAATTAAATATCAATTAATTTTGATTTTGCAGTCATTTTGTGAAGTTGATCATTTCTTTCTCTGCTGTCAAAGATTTCCTGGAAAGATTGCAATCCACGGGCCCTGGACACCCCCCTTCCTTTCAGATGATATAACTGCCCCAGGGAACACCCTTCTGCGCCAGCCCCAGCATGGGGTGCTCCTGCCTCGGAGGTCGGGGCTTAACCTCTTCTTGCCCCATGTGAGGAGCTGAGAGTCCAGCGAGGGGCTTCTAGATGCTGCGGCCAGAGCAGAGAAGGAAGGCGGAGAGTCACAGACCGTGACGGGGCTTGTCCAGGAGCACGAGGAGAAGGCTGTGTGGCCAAGGCCCGAGAGCGAGCAGCGGCATGTACATGCATGTGTACGTGTGTGTGCTGTGTCGTGCGTGTGTTCGCATGTGTGCAGTGCACCCGTGCGCAGCGCGGCCAGGCCAGGTGACCCGCTCACCTGGGAGGGTGGTACCCGTGGGTCCTGGCTGTTGCTGTTTGCTCGTCTGGTCCCTGGGTCCTCAGAACCCTTCATCTACCTCCTTCCCGCTGCAAGCGCTCAGCCCAGCTGCCTTCGCTTCTGCTGAAGGACGTTGTTGTCCTTGAGAACAAGGCCAGGCACTAAGTGACTCTGCCATTAGGCACCAAACAGGCGTGAGTTACACTCTACAAAGGTCCTTCCCTTCCCTCTCTTCTCTTGACGCCCAGATAAAACCTGTGAGGTCAATGTTACCGTGCGGATGAGCCAACCGAAGCTCCGACAGAGGCTAAGTGACACGTGAGAGCAGAGGCCCTGGGTGCGAGATCTGCCCACTCCGCCTTCCTGGCCGTCCACAGAAGGGCAGGTCGACTGAGCCTTACGGATGTGGCCCTTCTCTTGGAAACATCCTTCTCTGACTTCCCCCCTGGCCCGTTGGGATCCAAGGTCAGGCAGGAGCCAAGGTCGCAAGGGGTGCCAGGCAGGGGTGGGGGCAGCAGCCCCAGCTCTGCAGCTGGTGGAGCTGGCACAGAACCAGGGTGTTGGGTAAGTCTGGCTGCCGAGCACCACAGACGTGTCAGGTCTCGCTGCCGCCGCTGCTCCCTGGGATTAGCAGCTGCCGTCCCAGAGCCAGGGAGCCATCTCCTTGGAGCAGCTGGGCAGGGCGGGACAGGGCGGGGAGGAGGGAGCTACTCATGGGCGGGAAGAGTTTCGAGTGGCCCTGTGCCAGGGCACCTGGGGTCACTGGTGCAGTCCCCAGGGCCTTTCCAGAGCTGGGGCATCACCGGTTGCCTGAGTCTGACACCACCTCTATGCCTGCCAGGCACTCTTATCCCCTTGTCCCCTCCTCACAGCCGTCCTGCCAGGGGCTACTCTTATGACCGTTTTGTGGGCAAGGAAACTGAAGCCCATGGAGTCAGAGGGACCAGCTCAAACACACACAGCTAGTTGGAATCAGCAGCAGAAGCTCGAATTGCAGCTGGGCCCCAGCACAGCCCGGAATAAGGTGGTCACCGGGCATCTACTATGTGTCAAGAACTGTGCCAGCCACCTCTCAGGTAGGATCCCATCACAGCTCACAACACCCCAAGGAGGCAGAGAGCATCCCTTCCATTGTGGAGAAAAGGAAACAGGCTCAGGGAGGTCACTTTTCTTGCCCAAAGTCACAAAATTAGAAAGTAGCAGAGTTGGATCCAAACCCAGATATGCCTGCTTCCACGATCTTCCTAACACACGTCTGAGCAGGCGTCACCTCTGCTTCCTGCTTCTCGCTGGCGCCTTGAAGACCACAGGGCAAAGTCCGAGAGCCTTAACCTGGCCCAACACGCCTTTCCAGCTGGTTCCCTGGCACCTGCAGCCGGGGCCGCGCTCCCTCGAACATGTGATGTATTTGCAGAGCTCTGGCCTGGCCAGGCTCTACCAGAAATGCCCTTCACCTTCCCTGCCTGTCAAATTCCCATGCCACACGGTGGAATCAGAGAAAGTGTCCTAGAGGAGGTGTCATTTGAGTTGGAGTCAGTTAATCCTCCAGATTCATGAAACAACTTTCACATACACTACAACGTGATATTGCTGAGGAGACACTGCTGTTTATTTGAATATCTGGTCACCAGACTGGGAACACTTTCAGGGCAGGGATGGAGAACTGTTGATCTCTGTATCCTAGCAACTGACACACGGCCCGGCCCAGAGCCGGCACTCACCTAGACGATGGTGGTGGTGGATAGACGGATGGATGGGGGTGGATGGGTGTGTGAGTGGGTGGATGGGTAGATGGATGACTTGACTGGAAGATATTTAAATTAATGGAGGGATGGATGGAGCTTGGAAGGAAGGAAGAAGAAGAAATGGGTGAATTATTCATGTCAAAACGCACGAAAACTGTTCAGTACTGACAGAGTATACAGAGTGCCCACTCTCCGTTCTAATCTCACCACACTCAGCCACTAACTTGCAAAGCCTCCCTGATAACATCCCTTACCACTTTTTGTTCTAGGTTGAAAAAGAGCTGGCAGGCCCCTCTGGGCAAGAGACAGAAAGTGTCTCAGATGGGGTGGGAAGAGGACCCCCACCCAGAGCTGCTGAGCTCACATCCTGGAAACCGATGGCTGCACTCTAGGAAGAGGCAGGGCCTGCCCTGTCCCCTGGGACGAGCCACGCAGGGAGGGGCCCACAGTTCCAGCTTTCCATTAGCTAAGAGCTCTTCCACGCCTGGCCTCTCCCAGCTCCCAATTCTACTGCCCAGGATAACTGGGGCCTGGGCCTGAGCCCAGTGTTGCTTCAACCCCAAAACCAAAACCAAACTGGCTTGAGTAGGAGAAGCTTTGGGACCAGCATCCAGGGGTTGCAGGGGCAGGAGGAAACGTGACCATCTGGGGACAGCCGGGCCACCATCAGGGGCAGGTTCTAAAAGCAAGGGTTCTGCACACGGGCCATGAGTGTGAGTCCCCATCTGGGGGCTCCTCCCAAGGAGGGGCAATGGCACTGGCTCCTCACAGGGCTCCACCCCACCCCTCAGGCTCCCCTCCCGCCCCACAGCCTCACATCTGCAAGTGAGGCCCTGCCAAGTAAACAGCTGCAGCCCACGCTCCAAGGCTCCCCAAACCCCAGCACTACCCACAGCAGCCAAAGCCACATCCCATCCGTCCCCCAGCGCGGGGCCGAGGGAGGGGAAATGTTCATTAATCACAGGGAGAAGGCTTCTGGGCAGCCCCGAAGACAGGCCAAGGAGACCGGAGCTGGGAGGAAGCTCCCCACAAGGTCTCGGGGGAGGTCAGGGCTCCCAGTCTGACCCCGCACAGAATCCATCAGCCAGGGGCTCGCCTTCCGGTGCCTGGGGTCTCCTCGAGAGCCAGCCAGCCCTGGGCATAGGCCTGGGCATCAGGAGAGAGGGCCGATGTGTCCCTCTGCCACCACACCTGCAAACTGGGGAAGAGCCCTGGCACTACCTGTGTGCACATCCCAGAATAAGGCTGCCCGCTGTGGGGAGGGTTCCTGCAGATGCCCACGCCCTCCATCCGTAAGCCCACGGAAGGGAGATTCAGCTGTGGTCTTTGGCCCAGTCTGAGTCACCAGTGCATGGGTGTTGTTGGGCCAGCGTGGTGTTTTTGAAAATGAGGCATTTGAATGTCCTTGGGTGGGATGTGCGGTTTTCAGTGAGACATATCCATCCCGCCACTCATCCCCATTCATGCATCACCTGAAACCCACTCCTTCTCATACTGAGTCACCTGCACGGCCCCTGGAGTCAGGCAGGATGGGCTACGTTCTGCTGCAGGAACAGCCAGCCCCCACACTTCAGTGTTTTCCCAAAGCAAATGTCAATTTCTCTCTCGTGCTACACATCAGATCTGGGTCCGCGGGGTCTCTGCGTCGTGGAGGCCGACAGAGGCTCCACCCTGCCAAGTGCTTCCCGGATCTCTAAGGTTGGGGAAGGAAAGTGACAAGAAACACTCTGGCCTGACAGCTTCGGCTCAACAATGACACCCTTCAATTCTGCTCCCATTTCATTGGCCAAAGCGACTCACGTGCCATGCCTCCCTTCAGAAGGGGCTGGAAGGGCAGTCCCACCATGTGCCCAGAAGAGGAGAGAACCAACTGGTGTACTTGGCCAGCCCTAATTACGGCCACACCCAAGAGGCAACAACTGGCAACCTCTGGCAGACTGAGTGAGGCCCAGCCCCGAAAACTTCGGGAACAGGAAGGACCCCAGGGGTCACGGCCAGGCACCCGAGGCCAGGCAGAAACCAGGATGGGACTCAGGCTTGAGAAATAGTCTAAATTCCTGACTCTGGAATTAGAGAACAAGGCAGGGGCTTTGAGACTCTGAGCAGGTCAGGCCCACCCTCTAAGTCCCACTGAGGCCTGGGGCGCCTTAAGTTCCTCACCCTGCCGTCCACTCAGGGTTGGCCAGTGAGGCTCCTCTCAAAGAGAGCTTCTCTCCTCCAAGGAATCCCCACTCTTTGGACCGCTACACACTCAGAAGGCCCTCCCATGCTGCTTGCATGCTGCCGGTGACAGAGGGCTCACTCCCTCTGAATGCATTCCACCTCCACTCTCAGTTTTGAGAGAACCGTAATGGGGTGGGGAGGATTATGCTCCAGGGGGAAGTGACTGAGATGGTCCCCAGAGCCCCTGTCCTCGCCGACCCTCCCTTCTCAGCCTCCAGATCACCATGCACAGCCCTCATGCTGCAAACCATCATCTACTGAGGATTTATGCTCCCCAGCAAGTGCTAACTCCCAGGGCTGTCTCAGGGCCCCTGTCTGCCTGGTTGGAGAATCATCTGATCTTGAAGGCTCTCACTTCCCCCGGGACGTGCTGCGGTAGACTTCCACTCTGCTTTCCCCTAGCAAGCCTGACTCAGCTGTGACTTTGGGCCAGTCCCTCCCTGATCCAGGCCTTGGTGTCCACAGCCGTCAAATGAAGGAATAATCTCTGGATGTGTTCGCTTCCAACTGGCAAAGACCCCTGGACTGCCATCTCCTAGCTGGGTGGAGAGAGGAGGTGAGGCCAGCTGGGCCCCGGCTGAGCAGGGACGGAAGCGCAGACCCCAAGCCCACCCTCATGCCTGTTTCATCAATGCCTGCTTTTGTCTGGAGCTCACAGCAAGCAGGTGAGTTCATTTTCCATTAAGGACAATTATCTCTTCATTTGCATATGCTAAATGTGACATTTAAGGGAGCAGTTCCTCCCCACCCCAAACAGGATAAAAGTCCAATGACAGGCAGGCAACCTGCGGTTTGGGGCAGAGGTGTAATTGGCTCTTATTAAGGAAAGATGCAGGAAGATACAGGTTTTGAAATGCAAATAACAGCATCACTCCTTCCACTGGGGCTGAATGGGGAATGGCAGGGCCCGCCCAGCGCTCCTGCCTGCTCCACATCTGGGCAGGACGGGTCTCCTGACCCGTGGAAAGAGAGAGCTAGAAGCTGAGCAGAGGGGAGGCACATTCTCCTGGAGGGAGCAGACAGACTAGCACAGCACCCCCACCCCACTCCCAGCAGCCCCGTCCCCTGCCTTGGCCTGCCCCATTGGAGTAGGCCAGACTCCACTCCCTCAAGCAGGGTCTGTTAGCACATGATGTGTTAGCACACCCTGCCCCGCTCAGAAACCCCACCCACAGCTTCAGCTGCGGCTACTGACAAATTTCAGCCACAACACAGAGCCGGGAGGCCTGTACCCCACACCCCAGTAGGCCTTTGCCACTCCCTGTGCCTGAGACGCTGTTCCCCTGCCCCCACATGGCAAACTTCACCCTTACATCAAACCAGTTCCAAGGGAGTCTCCTTTAAGAAACCCACCAAATGGTCCAGACTAAACCAACGATGGCCCCTTTGTTCACAAGACTGGTCCCCCACTGGAACCGAGAGTCCCCGGAAGCAGGAGAAATTCTGACTCATCTCTGTTTGCAAGTATCTGCTCAGAGCTGGCTCTTAAGGTTTGGTGGATGCATGGAAGGAGGCATGGGTGGGCGGATGGACGGATGGATGCCTTTATGCGCTCTCATTACAAGGCTTTACCCCACACTTGCCTTGACAATTACTTATAGCACCTCCCTTTTTACAAAGGGTGAAAACGGAGGTTGGGAGATACAGACTCCACCCCCAACTCAATGAGGGAACTTGGAGAAGCAGGGCCTATGACACTGTTCTCGACTCCCCACTCAAGTTGGGCTGCCGTAGCCTGGCATCAAAGTCACCCACAGTGATGGAAGCCTCCCGCCCGGCCACCTTGCTCCCATGGGGGTCACGGATCCCGACACAGCCCTGACCTCCTGGGCCTCTGCAGATGCAGCTGCTGAGTCTGAGCCAAATTTGAGGATGTTGTCCCCTCTCTCAAAGATCACTGAACCCCACTTGGCTACTCCATAAGCAAAGAACGTGAGGTCGGAGGCCCTTCCCCAGTCTGGCACTGCAGGTTGAAAAGGAGAGACCCACAGATCCCCACACTGAACCCCAGGAGAGAAAACACCCTCCATGGCCCTTCATTGCCCGGACATTCCGAGCTGCCCTCTGCTCTGGGGACCCGGAAGGGATGAGAGAAGCAGAGGGAGGACAGAGGGGCCTCTGGACCCACTCAGTCTCCCTAGTCTTGACCCCAGCCCCCAGCCCCGCCTGCTTCTACCAAATCACACCCCCCACGTCCTGCCACCTGTCTCCTCCCCGCCACAGCAGGGGCCCGCTAGGCAGGCAGAGCCGGGGGCCACTCCCATTTTACTGCTTATGACCTGTGAGACCCTGGGCGAGCCTTGGCACCCGTCAGAGGCAGGGCATCCTCGTCTGTAAGTGGGGGTGACAGCCTTCCTCACGTGCTTTCACACCTAATCCATGGGACAACCTGGCAGGTGGCTGGTGCTCGGGCACGCTTTGTTCCCATCCTCTTTCCCCCGCTTCACCCATAAGGAGAGAGCTCAGAAGGGAAAGGGCCGTGCGTGAGGGTGCAGAGGCCAAGCACCTGGCCTCAGTCCTCCACTTCCCCCATCCCCACGCAGCCTCAGCACACGGAAGGAAGTCAGCAGAAAGTGTGGGGCGCTTCCACTCAGACATCTGCCAGAGCACAGGCCATAAAAGCTGGCATTTAGGATTCTAAACTCCCAGTGGGGCACATCAGGACAGGTCTAGAGAGCGGAACAGCACCCAAGAGAAAAGGCTGGGCCTGATGTTGCCCTGCGAGCTCCCTTGCTGTCTGCTCAGCTGGGAAGTCACAGAAGGGAAGGGGCTACCCAGCGGTCCCCTCACTCGGCTGCACATCAGAATCACCCAGGAGCTCACACCCCAGGCCAATTAAATCAGGACACCTGGGGGAAGGAGCGAGGCATTGTGTGTTTTAGGGTCCCCAGGTGATTCCAGTGTTATGCAAGCTGTGCGAACCACTGGGCTGCGGGACGGGACAGTAGCCGTGGGCAGCTGGCCAACACGTGACCGTGTTCAAAGGCTTTCTTATCCATCGCCCTGTTGGATCGCCACCTGCTAGCTCAGGTACCGCATTGTAATATCCATCGTACAGATGAGGACAGTGAAGCCAAGGATGTAGCCATGTCTCCTGATACGGTCACTGTTATGGCTGGGACTAGAGCCCAATCCTGGACCCTCAAAGCTGGGCTCTTCTTACATTGGTAGAGCTAGTACAGTGGGCCCTTTCAGGTAATCACAAAGAGACCAGGATCCCGACTTCCAGCGACTCCCAGGTTCTGGGGACATCCCTGCCTTTCCTGGGAGGAGGTTCTGGTGGTGAGGGGGACAGCAGAGCAGGAGGGTCCCCGAGGCAGACAGGGAGGGGTTTTGCAGACTGGATGCAGGCCCACACACTGGGCCAACTCACGCCTGGTCCTCGAGCAGGCCCTGGCTCCAGCCCAGGAACCTCCTCCCATCTGACTTCATCCTGTGGTGTGTGGGGGTCTGTTCCGGGATGGCAGGGCCCAGACATGGCCTCTTTATCTGAATCTTTCATGACATCCTTCTGATAACAAAGAAGGTGGCTTAACAGGGAGGTTTACTAGGGATTTCAACTTCTTCCTCTAGGTCTGTGTTGGAAACACAGACGTCCACATAAAGCCCAAGGCACTGTTGGCAGGGAAACCAGAGGGGCCCACAGCAATTCTGGGGACTGGCTTAGCTCCCACCATCCTTCCCAATCTTTAGCCCACCCTCCAGTCCCCAGCCTGTCCGTTTCAAGGGAGTGAGGAGAACCCAGGTGCCCAGCCAAGCTGCACAGCACCAAGTGATGCACTGCTTTGCAGCCACCCAGACCGGAGCTCGAACCCCAGCTTTGCTGCACCCTCTTGCTGTGGGACCTTGAGCAAGTCACTCAGCCCCTCCAATCCTTGGAGCTCCCATGCATAACATGGAGGTAATAATGATGCTCATCTCCAACTAGTTGTAAGACTGGGATTAAATAAGGTCCATGCTGGCTATGGGACCCTGGACATGTTATTTTGCCTCCCTGTGCCTCAGCTAACCCATCTTTAAAATGGGAACAATAATACCTATTCACGGAGGTGGAGTGAGGATAAATGAATCAATCCACATAGAGTGCTTAGAACAACATCTGGCCTCTCCCAAGCACCAGACCATTGTTCCCTGTTACAAGGCTCCCAGCACGAGGCCTGGGACACAGCAGTTCCTTCAGAAATACCTTCTTCCTCCTTCCCTTCCAGGCACTTTCAGGATGTGGCTGAACGCAGTCAGCTGCCTTCCTCTGATGCCTGCTGGCTGGCTCTTAGCCAGCTCCTTAAAAAATTGGAACCGGTGCCCACTTTCTCTTCTCGCTTTTCATAAAGAGATCTCAGAACAGAGGCACTGACCTTGGGCCACCTTGCACTGAGATGTTTTCCAGAAGCCCAAACACTATAAATCACTGCGGGAGAGCTTGGCACGCCACCCACACCGCACCTGCCTCCCTCTGCTGCCCGGGCCCACCTGAGCAGGGCTGGTCTTTTCCTCTCTGCTGTTTCTTACTTGCAAGATGCCCCCAGGCAGAGGGAGCAGTGATGTCCGGGCAGGGCCCGATGCCCTGGAATAGTGAAGAATCCTGGAGACTTTTCCTAAACTCAAGCACCAGGCACCAGACTGGGCCCACCGGCCAGCGTTTCCTCGGACCCTCGTGCAGCCTTAAGGGGCACAGTTCCCAGCATGTCCAGAGGGAACACTGAGGGTCAGAGACTTTATCAACTTACAGTTGACCTTGGAGAAGTGGAATAGAGGGGATTTGAACCCATGACTTGGGATTCTGCATCTCCCATTCTCTCCTCATTAATCCTCACTCTCCAAATATCGGATAGAAGTTCCTGCAGAAGTGCCAGGTGCAGGGAGCTGAGCCGGAGCTAGTGGGAGTCACTGCAAAGCTAATTTCGTATCAGAATAAGCATAATGTCTAACGGTCCAAGTTGCCCAGGGAGGAAAAGTGCTGCCTTAGGGGGAATGAACCCCTGTGCCCAGGGGAGTCCAAGCTGGGGCTGACCAGGAAGCTTCTGAGGGTGCAGAGAAGTTAGTTTCCAAGGTCCCTTCCAAGTGAATGAAATTCACTTATTTGACAAACGTTCCTTGAGCACCTTCTCAGCTCCAGCCTAGGCTCCGGGATGCAGGATGGGCAAGGCAGGAGATGCCCTTGCAGCTTGGAGCTTACGTTCTACATAGCTGGGGAAATGGGGCAGACAACAAAACAACTGAGTGCTCCAAAGGAAGTCAAACAGGGTAATGGGATAGAGAGTGAAAGGGGGAGGAGGGACAGTATTAGGCCCCGAGCCCAGGAGAGAAGGAGCAGCAGGGCAGAGACGCAGGGCAGAGCATTCATGCAGAGAAACAAGTGCAACGGCCAAGAGGAGGGAACCAGCAGGTGACGTCAGAGACAACAGAGAGCAGGGACACTGAGGCACAGGAGGATGGGAGGGACTGGGAGGGCGGGAGGCCTAGAGTGGCCGGGGACAGGTCACACAGGCCCTACCTGCTGTGCCCAGGGTGCAGGGCTCCAGAGGGGACTGCCATGATCTGATTTTGTTTGTAAATCTCCTGGCAGGTGCGTGGGGAGGGGAGCTAGAGGTGCAGGCACAGACGCGTGAAGCCCAATTAGGAGGCTGGTTAGTCACCTGGAGGACAGAAGACGAGGATGCCACAGGGATGGTGACAATGGCGGTGGTGAGACATGGAGAAATCAGAGAACCTAGGTAGTTGATAGTTTTGGGTGTTAGCAGGGGGTAAGGAGGGACTCAGGGTGGTAGTGGGGACATTCACAGAGACTGGCTTGGGGAGAAATGAAGAGTTGGGTTTAAGCCATGATCACTGTGGATGGACCAGCTTCTGAGGGTCTGCCCGGCCCTCTGGGGCAGCAGTCTGGAAGATGCGGAGCCTAATGCCAGCTCCCCACAAGGAGAGAGGTAGGGGAGGAAGTCCCCTAGGTCTGAGCCCTCTTGGAGCATAAAAATGACTGGGACTCCCTATGGGGCAGGCCCTGTGGTGCCTTTGCACAGCCCCTTCCACTGAATTCATCCCAGCAAAAGCAACTGCGGGGCTAGGCCAACAATGCCCAGTGGCTGAGCCTTGGGGGCAGGGAGGTCCACAGCAAACCAGCAGTGGTACTCCTGGCTCCCAGTTGGCTGTGTGGCCTCAGGCTTGTGGCTCCCCCATCCCAGGTGGCCCAGCACTCGGCCCAGCCCCATGCCACAGACGGCGGTCCAGAGGCCTGCCTGGCTCCACCGGACTCTTCCACGAATCAGAACACAGGCCACCCACTGCCCCTGGACAGAGGGGAGGAGAGCACCTCCAGGCAGCCACCCAGCCCCATCCACTCCCCTCCTTCAGCCAGAGCCACTGCTGCCCCCTGCCCAGGACACCCTCCCAACCCCAGCCTCGCCAGAGAGGCCAGTAGCCCTCGACCAGCAGGAGCACCAGGGAAGCCAGGGAAGGCCGGGGCCTGATAGAACTTGGCTCTGCCACTTACCCAGTGTGACCAGAGAAAGCCGCTGTGTGTTTATTTGTTTGAGAGTCAGTTTCCTCATCCATCAAGTGGGGACAGGACCCACCCAGCTCTTCAGTGATTGTGGAGACTGAACATCCCTGGCTCACTCCAACTTGCCTTCAGGGCTCAGTCCTCACATCTCAGAGGCTTTTCCTGGCCCCTGGCCCAGGGTGACACTTCTGCTAGATTGTCCCACCCTAGAGTTTATCACACTGTATTGTAAGGTAAGTGGCGAGTCACAGATACGTCTCCTACTCTGACTGTCATATTTCACCTTCATGTCCCCAGAGCCTGGCACAGTGTTGGCTGTGACACTGATGTTCAGTAAACTGAGTGAATGAATGAATGAGTGAATGAGTGAATGAATAAATGAGTGAGTGAGAAGGTGCCTCCTTATTCCCAGCCCACCTCCAACTCTCTGGAGAGGTGTCCCTCAGCGTCTTGTCACCCTGCACCCACCATGCAGAGAACAGAGGCTGGACTGTCAATGAGCATGAATCCCAGCTCTGGACCGGACCGGTACCAGGTCATTTAGGGATTCGTGTAATTCCGCCATTGGCCAGGGGCCCAGCGCCCAGGGTCAGAGCTGGGAGGAAAGGTCACAGTTGGGAAAGCTCCCCAACTCCGCTTTGTCCCCCAGTCAGCCCCAGGGCTGGAGGCAGCGCTGACTGGGTGGAGGTCTGGGGTGAATTCAACATGCCCACCGTGCAGATGGAAAGGAGGGCGGGACCTCCCTGAGGTCACTCGGCAGGCCTTGCCGAGGCAGGTACAACGGCCAGGCTTCCTGACTCCTGGGCCCTGTGCGTACATGCAGGAGAATCAGGGCAGGAAGCCGTGGGGACCGGGCCCCTCATGGCAGCTCGGGGCCTGAGAGGCTGCCCAGGCCAGAGGACCGGCCCGCAGCCTCCTCCTGCAGCCCCAGCTCCCACGGGCGGACGCCCCGCTGCCTTTCGGAAGCAGCCAGCGCCAAGCAGGCAGATGGCCGGCGGGCCCCCTCGCCGAGCCCTCGGGCCCAGATGGCCGTCCCTGGCGTTAGGTGGGGGGTGGGGGTGGGGGTGTCACTGCAGCAGCAACAGGAAGCCGGCCATCGCCAAGGCCACTGAGGCCACTGTGCGAGGGAGGAGCGCCAGCTCCAGCGCCCGGGGCACTGCCTGCCTCCTGGGGCCTGGCCATCGCTCTGCTGAGCCCCAGGGAGGCAGCGCGCACACGGGCAGGGGCAGTGCCAACCGTGCAGGCCTTGCGCGGGGCTGTTGCTCAGGGTGCCCCTGCTAGGCGGGGCACAGCCCAGAACAGGCAACTCCTCCCGGGGGGAGTTCTGCACCCCTCAATGCCTGCTCCTCGGTGAGCAAAGGAACCGGGCCTCGTGTGGCCAGAGACTCCAAGCCTCGAGCCACCTCAGGCTTTGCATCTCCAATAGGCCTTCTTGGGGTCAAGAAGAACAATAATGATTATAACAATAATAATACCTTGTACTCCTAAAGCCCTAATATACATTGCACACCGTTCTGAAAGCTTTAGAGTACAAACTCAATCCCTGCAACAGCTCTGAGGCCAGGCTACTAGTATCCCTATTTTACAGATGAGAAAGTAGAGGCCCAGAGGAGAGAAGTAACTTGCCCACATCACACAGCTAGGAAATGGCAGGGCCAGAATTCACATCCGGCAGCCTGGCTCTGGAGCCCACAGTTCCTACTGGGCCCCCACTGGGGGGTCCCACGCAGCACAGTGCAGGGGGCCCCTTGGGTTCATGGGGGTGACTTGTCAGGTAATGAGCTGCCCATCACAGGCACTCCGCTGCCCTGGCTGGGGCCTCCTGCACTGGGCAAGGCCGTGGAGGACAGGCCTGCGTGTCTCTGGGAGAAGGCATGGGGGACCACAGAAAGGCAAACACAGCTACACACCAACTCACAGACGCACACACTCACACGGCTGCACCCCCCAGTGCTCATGAGCTCAAACACAAACACGTGAGCACATGTGCACATGCACATGGACACACAGACACACCTAGTATGACACTGTTGTGACCACACAACAAACCTGGGAGCCCCTGTGCTGCTGGAAGAGGTGCCCCGCTTTGACGTTTGCTCCCAGGAAAGCACGAAACAGCCCCTTTCCCTCTCTGAGCCTCGATTTCCCCACTTGTGCAAGGAAGGGGTTGTCCGAGGTCATCCCCAAGGTCTTGGGCTCCGTGCCGCCTGGCCAGTCACCTGCGACCTTCTCTTCCCAGAGCCAGCATGGAGCTGTGACTCAGCAGCAAGCAGCCGAGCAGGAGCTGCCCGCAGCCCCCTCCCCCGCCCACACACAAAGGGCATCTTGTTACCGCAGCCTGCCAGCGGGTGGGCCGGCGGGAGGGCTGGAGAGGGCTGGGAGGTGAGAGGCCAGGAAGGAGCCTGTGTCAGCCGCACTGGGAGCAGGGCCCGGAGTGGGCAGGGCCCTCAGGACAGGCAGCCCCAAGTGGGGAGCTGCAGGAAAAGGCTGGCCCCAGCTCCTGCATGGAGCCCCATTTAGTAAATTCCTTTTTTTTAAATTTTTAAGTTACAGTCTGCATGAGCTTTGCTCTCCTAGCAGCTGCTGCAGACCTGGAATTTCCCAGCAATGGGGGGGCAAAACCCACAGCCCAGGGCTCCAAGGGCAGACCTGAGTCTCCCCTCTGTGTGATCTCAGACGTGCACACCCTGTGGTGAGATTATGGCCAAGCTGGTTTTCCCTGACCAAGCAGAGCTCATTGTAATCACTCCTTGCTGAGCGAGTCACCTCACTGTGACACGCGGGCACAGGTAGGGACATCCTGGTGTCATCACACTTGTTGCTACTGGCTCTGGCACCGTCCTGCCGTGGCTCCCTGAACAAACCGCTTACCCTCTCTGGCCTCAGTTTCCCAGTTTGTAAAATGGAGATAGTGGGAGGCTAGAGGGAACTAGACAGAATGTTCTTCCTGGAAGTTGCTTAGGAATCATTTTTCCATGTGTCCTACGTAGAAAAAGACACGAGACACTTACTCAGGTCCATGCCAGTGAGGAGGTCAGTCTAGAGTGCCGCGCGTATGCATGTGTGCACAAGCGTGGATACATACATGCACGTGTGGGCGGACAGGCAGGTGTATCCATCCTCCAGACCTGAGCAGACCAGGCCCCGGGGCAAAGGGTTCCAAGGCTGTTATCCTCGGCTCTTGGGGACCCCGGGACATAAGTGACTGATTTGAGAGGTTGGGGTCAAGCATAGCCGTGCAGAGCAGACCGCTGCTCCACACACTGTCTCCTCCAAGCACCGGGCAGAGCTTGCTGTCAGCCATCTGTCTGCCCCCGACCGAGGCACCGCCACTTTGCTCTGTCACAAGAGGCGCTATGTGTACTGCATCCACATGAACAGTGTCCCCCAGAGCTGCACCCACAGCATGGCACCCTGAACTTTCTTGAGCGAGCATCTCCTCTCCCCCGTGCCCATTCATCTCCGGTTCCCCCAGAGAAGGGATGCTGCAGTCCATTGGGAAAACATGTGACAGGCTTTTACAAACTGTAAAGTGCTCTGAGTGCAAGTTCTTCCATTGGCTCCTCAAAATTCCACCCTTATCACAAGGTTCTTATTCCCATTTGGCAGGTAAAAAAAAACTGAGGCCCAGAGGAGTGACCTAGAAGACCCAGGACCTGGATGGTGTGATTAGGGCACATGAGCACCAGGCTTTTGGTCAGAAGAAGTGGATTCAAAAGGCAGACACAGTGCGGGGTGTGGACATGACCCTAGAAACCCAGGCTGAGCACAGTAACCTCAGTGAACACAGACTCTCCCTCTTAGCTGTGGGCTTAGGGGCAGCCAAGACCTCATTATCAGCCAGCTGTGTGCAGACGTGGACTTCCTACCTGTCCTCCATGCCCGGGACGGATCCTGGCAGCCCTGGCACACAGGGCTTCCTTTAGGCAGTGACCAACGCTGGGGGGTCAGGCCTGCAGCACACCTCACCTGGCCCTCCTCCTGCCCTGCGTCGGGGCAGAGAGGGCAGCGTGGGCAGGCACTTCCCTGGGGAGGGCAGACTGGCACAGGCCAGATGCAGCACCTTCTGACAATATAACAGTCTTACAGTGTCAAATGCAGTAATTACATGGCCCCTGGGGGCCACATTTGATAAGAAGAGCTGAAATGTATTGGATCTCCACTCTGTATGAGGCGCTTTACATTTATTATTTACTTAGCAAACATTCCCTGATTGCCCCTGAAGTGCCGGCCACAGGGATGCAGGGAACAAGGCAGGCGAGGCCCCTGCCCTCCTGGAGCTCCTAGACTAACGGAGGAGTCGTCCCTAAATAGATGCTCACACACACAGATAAGCACCACGGCAAAGCCCATGAGCCCACAGTGGAGGAATATGCCTGGAATTTGTGACCAGGGAGGGCTTCCTGGAGGAGATGACATTGAGCCTAGATCTTCTGAAGGATGAATAAGAGCTATGTAGGCAAAGAGGAAGGGAGAAGATTCTAGGCAGAGGGAAGCTGGAGCAGGAGGGAGCACACACATTTGCACCTGTAATTATGGCAGTAACCTTATGAGATGGGAACAGATGTCCTATTTTGCCACTGAGGAAACAAACTCCGAGAGGCCAAGTCGCCACAGACCCTACACATCCAGTGGGGACGCAGACCCCAGACCCGACACCACATGCAAAGCAATCTCCAAAGCCTGGCGCGGAGCCTGAAGCTAAGAAGCAAACATTGCGGAGGGAAGAGGCCAGGTCTGTGCACACCTGCAGCCCAGGCACATAGAGGTGGCGAGGGCTCTCCTTGCAGGGGAAAGACCCAGAAGTGTTCCCTTGTCCTTGCGGCAAGCAACGCCCCCTGACCCTGAGAGAGGGTGAGGGGCCCTGGGACAAGGCCAGGCATCTCCCTAAACATCTCTGGAGCGGCTCACACGGCCCAGCAAGGCCTCACCCCAGAGCCGCAGCCTCTCCCCTGCCCTGACAGCCTGCAGAAAGCGTGGTGGCCTCAGCCTTCACGGACACTAGTATGTGGACCGCAGGCCCTGTGAGGACAGCAGAGGGAGAGCCGAGGGCTGGGGGAGACCAAGAGGCCTCCCGGGTACAGCTTCCTGGAGGAGGTGGCCTTGGAGTTGAACCTTAATAAACCAAGAGGACTTCGAAAGGGCTGAAATGGAGCCGGGAAGGGGGCTCTGGGCACGGTGCGTGGGGGACAGGGCGTGGCAGCGGGGAATGGTGAGCATTCTCTGTCATTCTCAGGGACTACCAGGGCCCCAGCTCCAGAACTGCCCACGGACCATGGTGGTCTACACCTGGGGATTCAACAGAGCCCAAAGGGCACAGTAGGAAGATGTGGCCTTCCCTTCAGTTCAGTGTCCCTCCACGCCGCACAACAGCGCTTGCTAGGCTGGGACAGGCTGACCATGGAGCCCCCAGCCTCAGCCCTGCCTTCATGAAGCTTAAGGTGCAGCAGAGACGACAGACATTCAGCAATGCACGAATGAGTGACAAGCTAGACAAGTGCCATTCATTCAGTCAGCCACTCCCTCGTCCAAGGCCCAGACGCCAGTGACGGGAGAGTGAGCAGGCAGACCAGTGGGCAGGCCATCCTCACGGACAGTGCCATCCATCTGCAGAGCTGTACGCACACCCCAGCCCCATCCAGAGCTCGGGAACTGGGCCGGGAGGAGAAAGAAGATAAACAGGGGCTGTGAGACCTGGCAGGGGGGGCCGGGGAGGCCCTTGCCTTCGTCTCACTTCGCTGACGTCCAGCCCTGGGGCCCAGAGCCCCAGGAGCCAGGCCCAGGCCTCTCCAGAGCAGGGCTAGATACACAGGCGATTCTTCGGGAACCCCGACCCCGTCGGGAGCTTTGGGCATCAGCAGTCCTGTGCATTCTCCTAGCGACCACAGCTCTGTCAAATATATTGATGTTCCTGGAACACAAATATCCACATTTAATTTCCATAAAAGCTGCTTTTGCTTACAAAGGGACCTTCCAAAGTGCACTGGGCCACCACTGCTGTAATTTAAGGTATGGGGGGAGTGTTCTGGCCATTTTGGGAGGAGGATACTTAATCCTGGGTGGGACAGGAGGGTGGGTCTCCGTTGGGATCTATATCCCTCATGTCCTCACTCTCTGGAGAGGCAAAGAAGCCCTCTGCTAGCCCTAGGGGAGCCCCGGAAGGACCCACCTCCCCCTGGACGTGGTTCTATCTGCTGCCCCGCTGCCGCATACCCCACGCTCCCCCTGTTGGAGGGACACAGTGGTCGGACTAACAGACCAATCCAGCTCCTGCTTCCATGTCTGGCTCAGGTGCTAAAAATCCCACCCTAGGTCCATGTCCCCTGTTTCTACTTATTCAGGAGGCCAGATGAGGCCCACATGATATTGGACCTCTTCCAAAAACAGGAGTGGCTAATCAATTTCATTCCACGAGTCAATTCTGACTCACTGGCATCAGCTTCCTGGAGGACTGGTCAAGAAGGATTCTGATGCACTGTGTGAGCTCAACGGGAAGGTGTCACGATGGATTAGTGATGTCTGCTGTGAGCACAATACGGGAAGACTGTGCCACTGGTTTGCCACAACCAGGCGAGATTCGTTAGCCATTTTAGGGACGGAATTATGAGAAGTGTCAGTTTCGAGCCCCAGGCCCCGCTCTGTGCACGGCCTTGGGCTAGACTCAGGAAAGTCAAGAGGAAGGAAAAGTCCTGCCCTGTGATGAGCTGGGAAGTGGGGGCACTGAAAGCCCCGGATTGCGTTTCCTCATCTGCACGTGAGAGTAGGACACAATGGCCCCGAGGAGGGCCCAGAGAGACCCAGTAACTGCACAGCCTCCTGAACACACCCGTGGTTTTAGGAAGCCACTAAGTAACAATGAGGTGCTGTGTGTCTGTGCCTCAAAGGGTGAGGTAGCAGTCAGAGCTGGAGGGCAGAGCGGTTGAGAGAGCGTGCATGGGTCAGAAGGTCAAGAAGGCTCCCTGGGTTTGGTGAGCCACAAGCTGGGCTTTGAAGGGGGATACAAACTCTAGAGCTGGGGGAGCCCTGGGGGGAGGGATACTGGAACCAAGACTTGAGCTAGGGTCTCCTGACTCTCTGTCTAGGCTCCACCTCCCAGGGCAGAGATTCAAGCTGACTTGGTCCAGATCCCATCTGCTCCCAACCCCCAGGATGGGGACTGCAGAGAAGCTTCCTTGACCACCCAGACTAAAAGGGGTTCCCATACACCCCATTATTCTCCATCTCAGCACCCTGGTTGTTATCATAATTTGTAATTCCTTCTTTTATGTGTGGGTTCAATTTGTTTCATCTATCCCAGCAGTCTGTGAGCCCATGAGGATAGGGACTAGGTCTGTCTCACCCACTCTGTGTCGCCATGTCCTAACACCATGTGGCAGTGCAACCGGCAGGGGTCACACACTCAAACACCTGCGGGGCCAAGCAGATCGAGTCAAATGAGAGGGACAGGTGCAGGAATCCAGTGCAGGGACAGCAGCCACGTGGCACGTTCCTCAGGTTGTGCCCAGGGCAGACATCACTGCGGCAGCTTGAGTTGTGTTTACTTGACATATATGCAAATTGTTTGCATATAAACACAAGGGAATAGCCTTCCCATCCACAAAGAAATATACACTTCTCCATTTCACTAGAATAAATGATACTCTGTCCTTTTTTATTTTCGTACTTTTGCTAGAGCTGTGCACACAGAGAAATATTTCTCTACTTACAGAGAGCAACAGGCCAAGTGTAATGATAAATCAGCCCCAGCATCAGGTGGCCCATAGTTCTCAGAGTGGGTGCCTGGACCAGCAGCATCGGCATCACCTGGGAACGTGTTAGAAATTCTCAGGCCCATCCCAGACCCACAGAAACAGAAACTCTGTGGTAAGGCCCAGCAATCTGTGTTTTAACAAGCCTTTCATGGGATTCTCCCATTCTCAAGTTTGAGAACCAGTGCAATAGGGAGCGGTGGAGACTGTGGTAAACTGCAGAGCTCATGTCCTGCCTGAAGAGGCCCCTGCTGCTCAGTTCTAGCCCACAGCTGCCACAGAAATGTGAGCCCACTGGGGCCAAATTCCCTAATTATATGAGGGAAATTGAAAATTCACACTTGCATGTGAAATGTCTTCATTCCTAAGCATTGGCTGGTTATTTAATCCCACGTAGACCAAACAAAAATTGTCTACAAGTCAAGACCAGCTCAGGTACAGTTAGGGTATGATCTGTCAGTCAGGGAGACCTCCCCACAGCTGTGGGTCCCAGCTGTCCTTCCTAGACCAGCTTGGCTCTAAAGGCTGGCCCAGACCCCACACCACCTGGGACTCAGAGACCCCTAACTACTATGTGGAACTGCTTCTGACTCCTCAGATTCCAGCCAAGGCCCATAGGGCCCAGCACCTCCCTAGCTGAGAGGACAAACAAGCTGGGACAGGCAAACTTCTGGGCCCTGAGCTCAGGGTCCAGGGCAGGGCTGGGGCATGCAGAGAGTGGACTCTCCCTTCCTGAGCCCCTGCCCCATGCCAAGCCTGGCGTTCAGGGCTCACAGGCATTCTCTCTTTAATTTTTGCAACCACTCCATGGGGTTTTAAAGAAGAGGAAAGAGAGGTGCAGAGACGTTAAGTGACTTTCCCTAGGTCACAAAACCAGCAAATGAAGGAGCCAGGCTATGAGCCCACATTGACCTGCCTCCCAATCTCTGTTGATCCTAGTCTTCCCAACTGCCTGCCCCCTGAAGGACAGGAAGGAGACTGGGAAATGCCCCATGGAGCCTGCCTCTCTGATCAGGGCCACAACCAAGGCGACAATTCCTGTGCCAAGAAACCAAATCCTGCAAGTAGGCATGGGCACTGGGGCTGCAGGAGCGGAGGATCCCGGGAGGACAGCAAAGCAGCCCTGCTTCAGCTTCGGGGGGATCCGTCCCTGCATGCAAATCTCCACCCCGGAGCTGAGGCACTTTAGGAGCTGGGGCCAGCCATGGAGAGGGAGCAGGGCCAGAGCTGGCAGAGGCCTGGGCTGTAGCTTGAGTCACAGCCTTGCCTTGGTTTCACCAACCTTCTTCCCGAAGGCCCAGTGGTCAGCAGTGGCGCTGGGGTGGACCCATGTGAGGGTGTGTGGTCACCCCGGAAGCTAGAAGAAATGACTTACTCCTGCCCCTGCCTCTGACCCCATGTGGTCACAAGCTCCCAGAGTGTCTGGGCTGGCCCAGGCCCTCACCCTCCCCACAGCGGGGGCTCGCCCAGCCTGGGGCTGGTCAGACTCGGCTCTCGCCAGGCGTGAGTCAGCACTGTCAGCCTGCGTGTGGCCACAGCTGGCTGGCCGCTGAGGCCAGCCAGGCCAGGCCCCGGAGGTCTGCTGAGGCCCTGGGCCTCACT
This sequence comes from Lemur catta, assembly GCF_020740605.2. Classification (NCBI taxonomy): domain Eukaryota; kingdom Metazoa; phylum Chordata; class Mammalia; order Primates; family Lemuridae; genus Lemur; species Lemur catta. The sequence goes on along the minus strand of NC_059141.1, from coordinate 51,782,881 downwards.
AATGGGAAGAGATGGCCCCAAATGACCCACTGGATCACACAAGGGAGAAGGAAAAGGACCAAGCAGTGAAAAGCTAAGCACAAAGCAAAATCTCAAACCTTAAAGTGGCAGAAGCAAAAATCAGAGTGGGGAAAATGGTCGCACAGGACACACACACACACACACACACACACACACACACGCCACCAGTGCAGGCGCAGGCACACTCTCGTGTATTCCACACTCCAGATACACACTGCAGGCACAAGACACACACATACACATCCTTGCAGCAGCGTCCCTGCGTCTGCTGCACACGCCAGCCAGCCACAGGGCTAAGCCACACCTGCAAAACTCAGCAGACACACACGCATTCCCAGAGGACCAGCCCCACGTGCACTGCCTGACCGTGGTCGGTGGCTTTTGTCAAACCCAAGGGGATCTGACTCACAGCCCTCAGCTGTCACGTACGTACAGGTCTGGGGACATCAGCGCACACTCACTCTAAGGGGTGAGGGCTGTGGTCAAGGACGGGCCTGAGCACCGGGGTCCTGTGGGCCCAGGGCCGGAGCAGCCGCGCCCACCGCAGCCAGCCTGGCTTCTGGGCCCCGCCGGGAGGTCGCGGAGCGGAGCGCGGCCAGGAAGTCAGCGCGGAGTGACAGCTCCCCCCCACGCTGTTTGTTTATTCATGACTCATTCGTCTCCACAGACTGGCTCTTCTTTCTTTCGGGCGGAGGGAGGAGAGCGCGGGCGGGGAGAGGCAGGCTCCACAATAAACAATGAGGCGCTGAGCCCGCCGGGCGGGAGCAGCCGCGCGGGGCCGGGGCGCGGGCCGGGGCGCTCGGGGCAGGCCGGCCGAGGTCCCGCGCCCCCGCTCCCGCTCCTCCCGCCCCGCCGGCCCGTCGCAACCTCCCGGCGACGGGGCTGGAGCAGCCGTAATTGGATCCTCGCCGCCTGCGCCCGGCTCCCCGCCCCCAATCGGGGAGCCGGATAAATGCCGGGTACCTTGGCAAAACAGTCGGATCCAAACCTATTATTTGGCTAATGGGCTTCCCCCGTGCGGCTCCGCTACACCCTGCAGCCTCGCCGCCCCCCCTCGGCGGAGACGCCCCCGGCTCCCCTGCACGGCGGCCTCCCGCGCCCGCCCGCGGCAGAGGGGCTCGGCCGCTCCGGATAACTGGAGGAAGCGCGCGGGTTCCGAGGCTTCAAGGGCCTCATTGTTCTGCCTCGAGGGGCACATTGAAAATGCTCCAGGATTTGCTTCCTGCGAAAACAGCCTGGGAGGGAGGGGGCGATCCACGGTGGAAAGACATTATCCTCCTGGAAGCTGCCCAGATTACACAGGGAGAAAAAGGTTGTTTTGATTGTTGCTGGCTCTTTCTTCCTTCCTTTTTCTTTCTTTCTTTTTCCTTTTTTTCCCCCCTCCCCTCCTCTCTTTTGCTACTCTCCCCGGGCCAAAGATGAATCTTTACGGCTGTTGAGCAAGTTGGAAATGTGGGGCTGTTTGCTGCATAAATGAGGCTGGTGAATGGCAGAGCCAGATATGAAGTCTGATACAGAGAAATTCGAAAGAATGCAGGGGCGATGAGGTGGGCAAATCCAAGAAACTCATTTCCCCAGCATGCCCCTCTGAGTCACGTCTTGCACCATGAGGGGAAAACACATCACCGCCACAATATGTCACATGCCTGCAGCAAAGGAACAGGCATGGTGGGGGACGCACAGCTCCCTCCTCCCCGACCTGGGTCAGCAAGTCCAGGCCCACACAGGGCAAAGCGTCAGCCAGGAGGAGGCAGGGGTCAGCGCCACTAGGCTCTGGGCCAAAACCCTCCCCTCCCGCTACCACCTAAGTGACCTTGGCCAATAATAGGAGCAGTGCGCACTTGCACGGGGCCTACTATGTGCCAGGGCCTGTTCTGTACACTTTACACATATTACCTTCTTTAATCCTCACTACGTCCCTAGACGGCAGGCACGTTGATTATCCCCATTTCCACATTAGGAAACTGAGCCCAGAAATGTTAAGGAATGGCCCAAAGTCACACAGCTAGTGAGCAGGGGAGCCAGTATGGCAGGCTGGCTCTAGGTCTTGGCCACGGTGCTGACATTTCCGAGCCTCAGACTTGCCATTAGGAAGTGGAGGCGACGACACTAACTTCATCATGTGCTTGGGAGGGTGCGTTAAGAAAATCCGGGAGGACAGGCATGGTGGCTCACTCCTGTAATCCCAGCACTTTTCGGAGCTAGAGGTGGGAGGATCACTTGAGGCCAGGAGTTCGAGACCAGCCTGGGCAAAATAGCAAGATCCCGTCTCTACAACAAATTGAAAAATTATCTGGGTGTGGTGGTGTGCGCCTGTAGTCCCAGCTACTCAGGAGGCTGAGGCAGGAGGATCACTCGAGCGCAGGAGTTTGAGGTTACAGTGAGCTATGACGACGTCACTGCACTCTAGCCTGGGTGACACAGCGAGACTCTGTCTTGAAAAAAAGAAAAGAAAATCCACGCGAAGTGTTCAGGACAGCATTGAACATGAGCTTATGTTGAGAGTGCCATTGTCTTCACAGGAACTGGGGACACATAAGGAAAGTTCCTTCCTAACTCCCAGGGTTGTCCTGGGGGCCAACAGAGACTGATTAAGAGGCGTCCCCAGGGCAGTACCTGGCCCTAAACAGGTGCCCATGGATTTTGTTTTCTTCTGCTTTCTTTCCCAGCCCTTCTCTTTCCCAACCTAGGAGATTCTTCTTGTCTCAAAACTCTCCCAGGTACCATCCGTGAGAGTCACCATACAGGCACCTCTCCTCACATCCCCAACCCCTGCTGCCCGCTCTTGTCAAACTAGGGGGGATTTTGAACAGACCCCGAGCACTGGCCTCCCCTGGGCCTGCCCTGACCACCACACTGTGACTTTCAACCAGCCCCGGCCCCTACCCCTCCACCTACACAGCTCCTGTCCCACCTTGTCCCACTCAGCTTGTCCTGTTGGCCACAGCGTCATCACAGCCTGACATCCTCTAAAATCCACTTCTGTGGTTTGGTCATCGGACAGGCCCTCTCACCAGCACCCCTGGCTCCTTGGCACCCCAGCCAGCCAGCCAGGCTTCACCCAGGCCAAACTAACCACAATCTTTACATGGCAAGCTCAGGCTGTCAAGAACCCAAAGCATCAGATTGGGGACCAGGGTCAACGTAGGGTCTCCAGTCTCAGCTGAACCCTCAACGTGACCCCAAAGTCCTCAGCCTGGCCTGGCCAGCTTCCCGTCCCTATTTCCGTGGAGACACCTGACTTCATCAAAACTTTAAGGGGTGACCTGCTGCCCTGCCCTATCTCCAAACACACCCCTACACCCATCCTGATTACCCTCTGCCCAGAATCAGAGGGTCAGGAAGGTCCCTCTTTGGCCTGCCAGGCAGCCCTTGCGATGACGTGCTAGGCCCCCGCTCTGGGACATCTGTCTATCACCTGTGGCTCCCAGGCCTACAGAATCTCCCTCTCGACCTAGACTTCCCCCTGCCACCAGCCCCGCTATGTATGCACAGCTCTCCCATCCTAAGGAGGCCTTCCCTGACCCTCACGCCCCACCCCGGCGGGCTGTTTGCAGTTCTCTTGCCGGCCACTCTGCTGTGGTCCACACAGTCCCCCACACCCTCACTCTTGCAGCCATGTCCTCCCTTGGCCCATGTGATGTCGCCATTTCTGCTAGCATCCTACCTCTCCGACCATCCCTAATCATCCCCTGCTCCCTCTGCTCCTTCTTCCTGTGCCACCTCCCCCCTCCTGTCCCCACCACAGAGGCTCATCCTCTCCAAATCCACATGTCTAGCTCACTCCTCTGTCCTGTCCCCAAAACCCTGGGTTTCCAGCTGCCTCCTGGGATTCTGTGGCCACCTGAATACTTCACAGGCACCTAAAACTCGCCCTGTCTCAACCTGAGCTCAGCCTTGAGTCTCTAGTCGCTCCACCCCCAGAATTCCTGGAGCTGGGCTTGCACCACTGCTCAGCCCGATGACGAGGCCTTTCTTGACTCCTCCCTCTCTCCCATCCCGCACATCCTATCAGGCTCCAGGTCCTTACAGCTTGACCTCCTAAATGTTTCTCAACTCCCTCCTCTCCCCTGTCCCGGTGCCACTGCCCAAGGTCAAGCCCCAAGGTCAAGCCCTCGTCATCTCCTGCCTGGATTATTGCAACAGCCTGCCTGCCTCGTGCCTCTGCTCACTCTGAGTCAGCCGCCACACTGCTGCCGGGGTCACCGTTTAAACCACAGCTCCAAGCAGGCCACTCTCCAGCTCTGAAAGCTGTAGGATGCAATCAAACTGCTAAGGGTGGCGGAGCAGCAGGCCTGGTGCCCCTCTGGGCGGTCCAGTGTCCTCTCCCGCCACCGCGGAGCTGGGGCGTGTGTTATCACAGTGTAAGGCAATAATCACTTCACACAGCTTCACGCCTCCCTGGTTTTGTTCATGCTGTTTCGTCTGCTGACAGCACTCTGTCCTGTTTTTATTTACAGTCTGCTTAATTCTCTCCTGTCTTTCAAGACTTATCTCAGATGCCTTCTCTTCCAGGAAGCCCTCACTGATTACCCCCCCCACCATCCAAGGTTGGATGCTGTGCTATGGGGTAAGATTATTCTATTGAAGTGCTTGTTTAGGTGGCTGTTTTCTCCATAAATTATAGAAGTCTTTCTTGAGATCTGTACCCTCAGCACCCAGAACCTATTAGGTGCTCAGCAGAGGTTGGGTGGAGGTAAGAAGGATGTCTGGCACACAGTGGATGCCAGCTGATGCCCATCTATCCTCCTTAGGCCCTGCCTCCAGCAGAGGTTAAGGGAGGCTCTGCCCTCCACCCTTTGAAAATACTGAAAATATTGTGTTGCCTTTCTTAGGTGGGCCACCCAGTCCAGCGGTGGGTGGCTGAGTTGGACGCACCATCACAGCTTCCGAAACAAGCAGTGAACAACTTCAGGCCAAATGCAATCCAGATCTCCTACCCAGCAGTGCCGTCCCAGCTTTGCACTGTGCCCCTCACTGACTCTCCCCTTCTTCCAGCCCTGTCCGCAACTCCAACACGTCCCCTCCAAGCTCTGCCTGGCTCAGTTCAGTCCCCAGGCACAGAACCAGGCTGGGGCCAGGGAAAACGCACCTACAAAGGACAAGAGGCCAGGTTCTACTCCTGGTTCTGCCATGGACCCCCAGTGTGACCCTAGCTGGTGCCTCCCACTCTGGGCCTCACTCTTCCCCTCACAGAGTGGAGGACTGAGCTAGAGGACCCCTTGTGCTTTTAGGATCAACATATATAATTTCTAGAGGCTATGAATGAGGGTGGGGCCTTGAGATCAGCAAGGGGCTCATGAGCAGACTGTGTCTCCAGCCACAGGGAACAGGCCCGAGCCTCCAGAGCCAGCCATGCCAACTCTTCTAAAGTGAGGGAGGAGGGAGGCTGTTTTTGCTGCAGCCACTAAGCTTGACTCTCTAATCCAGTAAAATCAAATAAAGACATGACTCGGCCCCTCCGAGCTGCTTTGACCCCGGAGATGTAGGTCAATCTCTGTTGTGGTGGCACTGAGTATTTCATGCCAGCATCACAGAGTGTGAGACAGGAGCATGCTTTATGCGTGCTAGGATGATCACGAGTTTTGTTGGAGGACACGAGGTGCCCAGCCAGCACCAGGCTGCAGGCTGGCACAAGGGAAAGACAGACGCAAGGCAGCCCCCACGTTGGTCAGCCCCTGAGTGGGGGGACTGGGAGCATCTGAGGAAAGCTCCGTAGAGGAGACAGGACTTGAAGAGAGGGCAAGGAACGGAGACAGCATCAAGAAGCGCCAAGGCACGCTTTTGATCATGTCACTCCTGCTAAAAGCCTCCCTGGCTCCCTGCTGTCAAGTGGATAAAGTCCAGACTTCTCCGGCTGCATGCAAACGCCTTCCCATGCTGACCCTGGGGTGACCCCTTCCCTCCAGCAATCCCTGGGCTCCCCGCCCTGTCCCAGCCTCCTTTGCACGCCCTGATGGGCACACGTGCCAGGTTCTCTCACTCCCCAGTGCTTTGCACATGCTATTCCCGGTGCCTGAAACACCCTTCCCACCCCTCCCAGCCCTGCCTTGACCTCGTCTTCATGGAAAATCCCTTCTTGTTCTTTCAGGCCCAACTCCAATGTCCATTTCTCCACAAAATCTGCCCCAAGCCCCTAGCTGGGACTGAACAATTTGTCCTCCAATTCTGCAGAGCACCGCTTTATATTCAAACAAACAAATAAACAAAGCTCTTCTCTAACAGAGACCAAAAATAATCCCTATCAACAAGGAAGCGTGTTGCAACCCAACTTGTACAACTGCTCCCTTGCCTGAGTCTCACACTCTGTGGGGTAGAAAGAAAAAGAGAGATGTTGGCCACAGCTCACAATGAGGCACCTGAGGCTCAGATCATTCGCCCACAGTCACTTAGTCACTCAGCAGCCACGAACGAGGTTAGCACTAGACTCTCAACTCCAGGGGTGGAAGCCCAATTCTGGTTCAGTCTTCCCTTTTCCTTGGGTGAGCCCCTCATCCTCAAGGGAGGAACCTTGTCCAGGACACACGGTGTCCTCTAGAGCAGCTGTCTCCAAACTTTTTGGCACCAGGGACCTGTTTCATGGGAGACAATTTTTCCAAGGAACAGTGTGGGCCGGAGGGGGATGGTTTCGGGATTATTCAAGCTCATTGCATTTATCGTACAGTCAAACCTCTCTGCTGTTGACAATCTGTATTTGCAGCCACTCCCCAGCACTAGCATCACTGCCTCAGCTCCCCCTCAGATCATCAGGCATTAGATTCTCATAAGGAGCGTATAACCTAGATCCCTCGCATGCGCAGTTTACAGTAGGGTTCACTCTCCTATGAGAATCTAATGCAGCCGCTGATCTGAGAGGAGGCTGAGTTCAGGCGGTGATGCGAGTGATGGGGAGCGGCTGTAAACACAGATGAGGTTTCACTTGCTCACCTGACACTCCCCTCCTGCCGTGCAGCCCTCCACAGAGCGGTACTGGTCTGTGGCCCAGGCGTTGGGGACCACAGCTCTAGAGCATCTAGCTCAGTGTCCGGGGCATAGCAGACCTGAGGATATCCCAGGAAGAGAGCAGAGTCTGAGCAGTGTGGGGGTAGGGGGTGCAGAGAGGTCCCCACTGACCACAGCAGTGTGTCTGGGTCAAGAAGGGGGAAAAGCAGTGGGCAGACTGGGGGTAGGCAGGGCGAGGCCTGCCAGGCCATTCACACTGACACGTGGGCAATGGGGAGCCACAGGAGGACAGAGAGAGAGAGGGCTGCCTCAAAGGGACTCCTAGCCAGAGCCCCAAGGGAAGAGCTGTCACTCTAAGGGGACTTCTCAGCCCAGGTCAGAACCCCCACTTCCCCCAGCTTACAGACGGCTGCAGCTCTGCGTGTGGACGCAGGAGGACCACTCTCCGGCAGGTGTGTTGCTGTGGGGGCCTGGGGCCACCCTCCTGAGGGCAGGGGAGGCAGAGTGGCAGACCCCCAAAATGGCAACCTGAACGTGCCCCTCTCGGGGGCTTCCTGCAGCCCAGGGGTGGAAAGGTCTCGGCTCCCTGGGAGGCTAGGACGGAATCTTCCCAGACTGAGGGAGAAAAGTGTGGAGAGCTCTAGGAGTCCCCAGCCCTCCAGGGCCCTTAGGAAGGAGGCCGGGTCTCCCCAGCCGTGGCCCAGCCCTGCTCAGGGGAGCTCTCTGCACGACAGTAGACGGCTCTCCAGACTGAGCCGGCGCGTCGGCATTTCTGGAGCTGTGGAGCAGAAGTCTGTGGATTTACCGAGAGAGCAGCAGTCTACAAGGATGGCCAACGGGGCGGGGAAGGAGATGCCTCGGAGGGGCTCGATGGGGCAGCAGCCTGGGCGCCCAGCCGTGCGGGGAGCTGAGCAGGCCGGTTCCTCATGTGCTGCAGGGAGATCCTGGGTCCCGGGCAGAGGGAGCCCACGCGTGGCCTCCCAGTCGCCTGCTCCGTATATAGACTGGGTCTCCCGCAAGGCGCCCCAGGCCCAGCTACTGCCAAGACACCTGCCAAGCGAACACACAGCTCCAGCGGCTCCGGCACAGGCTCCACAGCCAGCAGCGCAGCTGCTCCCTGGCTGGGCTTTCCGGGCCCTGCGCACTTGACCCCAGGAACCCTTGGCCCGTTGTCTCTCAGGCTGACAGTCTTCCTGGATCCCACCTCCAGCCCGTGCACGGGACTTCCCCACTTGGATTAGGGTGTCCAGGTAAAATACTATGGGTTCAATTAGCTTTGATTTCAGATCAATAAAGAATGTTTAGAATACGCATGTCCCGCACAATACTGGGGAGATACTATACTAAAAACTTATTCATTTTTTATCTCAAATTCAACTAGGCATCTTGTATTTTTATTTGCTAAATTTGGTAACCCTCATTTCCAGTTGGGGCTTCCCCAAGCCCCAGTTCCCATATCTTTTTCCACATCAGCCAATAATATATTATCTCGTGTAAATTCCACCTGGGGTCTAGCTCCCCAAATATACAGCATGGATGAAGGGCTTCCTGGGGTCAGGGCAGGCTCCCAGTAAGTCAGGCGTGTTAATCGATATTTACGGAAGGCTCTTAAATGCTCTGCCTTCTCTCTGCCTGAGCAGATCCTCCAAGGCCATGCTTTAGCCTCACCTGCCGTAGCAAACGCTTCCTGACCCCAACTCCCCACAGATGTGCACTGTGATGTATTGGGCCCTGACTGCCCATCGCAGTTAGCCTGCACTCATTTGACACCTACTGTATACGGACAGGCACCACCACCCCCCCTCTCTGATCATTCAACTAATATTGCCGGGAAAACTCCAGTGAACAGGGCCTGCACCAGGTGCTGGGGACTTGGGGATTATTGCCCTGCTGCATGGGGTCACAGTCTGGTGGGGAAGACGGACAGGGAACAAGCAGGGGCATCACAGAGCCTGGTGGTGCATGTCAGGGGTGGCCCTCAGGAGGTTGCCAGGGAAATGGGGTCTGAATCGAGACCAGAAGGGAAGGGCTTCAGGTAGAGGGAGAGGTGGGGGCAAAGGTCTGGAGGGAGAAACCAAGTCAGGAAACAATTAAAGATCATCGGGACCACAACACAAAGCAGAGACTGGGAGAGAGGGCTTAAGGCAGGAGAGGAAACCAGGGCCCAGGCCGTGAAGGGCCTTTCACATCCAACAAGATGTCGGGGCCTGGAGCCAGAGGACAAGAATGCTGATTAATAGTAGTGGCAGCCAACCCCAGTGCTGCGTGCCAGGTAGCTTACTTCCATGCAGCCCTCCCCGACTGCTCTGAGCTGGGAACAGTGACGGTCACGCCCTATTTCCATAGGAGGCAGCCCCGACTCAAAGCTATCTGCTCTTCAGCTCTGGTCGCACACCCAGTAAGGAACAGGGCTGGGTTTCAGCCCAGGCTTCCTGACTCCAGAACCTATACCCACAACTGCCCTGGTACTGATGAGTGAGCCCAGTGGATGGGGACACAGTCCCAGAGCACAGTTTTGGCCTTTCATCTGGGCAGGACACAGTGCCCCCCATCGTTAGAGCCAGAGCAGCCCCCAAGAAGCCCTGAGTTCTTACTGTGCTGCCTCAGATCCCCCAGCCATAAAGTAAGGAGTGTGGACAATGTGACCTGATGCCAGGGTGGGGACTCCTCCAGGCCCCCTTCCACTTCAGCCTGCCAGTCCCCAGATGGCCAAGCCCTTCCCCTGGGCTCCCCCCAGGACACCCAGGATGGGGTCAGGGCCCCTGCAGCGCCTCCAGGATACCGGGCCGGACTGTGCTTCATGACAGCAGACTCGCAGAGCTCACCCTCCACGTCCCAACGGTGCCCCTTGGCAGGCACATGCCCCTCTCTCCAGCAGCTTCCCCTGGGGCTCAGGCCGGGCAGAAGGGTCGAGGTCACCCGGTGCACACCACCACGCTGGAGCCCAGAGTGGCCCATCAGCTGGGCACCGTGCGGGTGGCACACGGCAGGCACATCCCTCCGTCTTGGGGCCAGGCCCAGGTCCCCTAGTCTGAGAGGGGGTGGGGCTGACCCAGGTCACGCAGCAGCTTGGTGACAGGTTGTCCCCTGGCCAGGCCAGCAGTGCCCTCTGTTATCAATCATTAGTGCTCTGACCAAGGAGCTGACCGCGTTCATCTGGTCACCGTCCGAGTTGCTGCCGTTGCTCCCCCAGCCATTCAGAGAGAGGGAGTGAGTGGCCCGTGTGTCTTGGCGTCTACACAGCACTCTGCCGAAGGCTCCGGGCTGCCCTTGATAAAAGATGGGAACTTAGGCCATACCTCGAAGCCCCTTGGCTGTCTGGGGACAGGCTCAGAATAGCGAGCCTGGAGGGAAGAAAGGCTTGGAGCCCGACGGGTCTGGGTTCAGTCCCTACTCCACATTCCCACTGGGACCCAGGACAAAGGGCAGCACCTCTTCAGGTCTGTTTGTACGTATCAGAGTGAGAATTAAAAGAGAAACTTCAGAACTACTGCTTCTTGCAGTCACTGTGATAATGACCTGGCAATTATGGAACATGGTGTCCCTATTTCAGGGACACACATCGAAGTGCATGAAGATGACACATCATGAAGAGGATTTCTCCTGGAGCTGCCCGCGTGCTCCTGTCACACGAATCCCCTGGGGATCATGTTCAAAGGCAGCTTCTGCTTCAGTGGGGCTGGGGTGGGGCTGAGACCCTGCATTTCTCGCTAACTCGCAGGTACGCCCATGCTGCTAGTCCAAGAACCACACTTGAAGTTGCAAGGATTTAAGATTCTTCAGCAACAGCATCAACAAAGACAGATAGGAGCAGCCAGGCTGGAACCCAATAACCACGGACGCTGGGGGGTAGAAGGAATTCATGACGCCAGGCTCAAGACTCTTTTGGTACGTGGGGAGCAGGAGGAGGGACTGAGAGGACTGCTAATGGATACAAGATTTCTTTGGGGGATGATGAAAATGTTCTAAAATTAGATTATGGTGATGGTTGCACAACTCTGTAAATATACCCAAGACCACTGAATGGTACACTTTAAATAAGTGAACTTTAAACATTAAAGCTGTTAAAGAAAAAATAAAAAGGATGGTAACTTCTTCATGGGTTCTTCTGAGAAAGAAATGGGCATATGTAAAATGCTTAGTCCCCTGGGAGGTCTAATACATGCAATTCCCTTCCGCAAGAAGTTTAGAGTTTCATAGACTGAAATTCTTTGAAGCAGGACCCACCTGTGTCGAAAGCCAAAAACCAGCAAGGCCTTGGAGTTCACTGCCAAGGGACTGATGGGTTTCACAGGGAGATGCTAGGAAAATGTTGGAGACTCACATGCATGAGGGGCAAGAAGAGTGCCCCCCCCATCCTGAGCCTGGCTGTCCGGGCCTCGTATTAATACAATGGATGGAGAGAACCCCACCCTCTGTGTGAGCCTCTTCCACCCTCCTGCCCTCGCTGCCATCCTAGTGATGGAAGTTGGACCCAGGACTTAGTGACCCTGTTAGGCCTCCTACCCTGAGTGCTCCTCCCACAACTTTTCATGCCCAGTGCCAATGTCACCTCCTCCAAAAAGCCTTCCTTGATATTCCACATCCCTGGATTTACCTCTCCCTTAGAGAAAAGGTTGTTTTCTTCACCCTAAGCTATTAGGTCACACAGGCTAGTCCTGAAGGCCTCACTAGGCAGCTGGCACTTACACAGCCCCTACAGGTGCCTACTCTGGTGCCAAGCCTCCACTGTGAGGCCCACATCAGAGAATCATTCATTCTTCCCTGCCTAGACCTAAATCTCCAAACGTACTGCCTTCCAGGCAGTTTGATCGTGTACTGCTCACTGACTAGGTGCCAGCCTCCTTGACTTCTCTCCCGGACCCAGAGACAGGTGAGCCTGAATGAACTGCCCGCCCCCCGGTGTTGTGGGTGCCTGGGACGGACCCAGGGCTGGAAGCAGGAGGCCGGGGTCTCCCTCAGCTGGATGACTGCAGGCAGCAGGCTTCACCTTCCTGGGCCTCAGTTTTGCCGTCTGCAATGAGAATGAAGGAAATACCTGCAGCCTTCCTCCTACAGTTGGGGAATGAGAAAATCCCCATCTGGGAAGCCCACCAGCCTTTGGAAATGCTCCCCCACCTCCCTCCCCTGATCAGTCAGCTGAAAGACAGAGGGAAGGAGCCAGGTGCGGTGGCTCACACCTGTAGTCCCAGCTACTCAGGAGGCCGAGGCGGGAGAATTGCTTGAGCTCAGGAGTTCGAGATCAGCCTGAGCAAGAGTGAGACCCCATCTCTACTAAAAATAGAAAAATTAGCCAGGTGTGGTGGTGCACACCTGTATTCCCAGCTACTCGAGAGGCTGAGGCAGGAGGATCAAATTGAGCCCAAGAGTTTGAGGTTGCTGTGAACTATGATGACAACACTGCACTCTAGCCCAGGTGACAGAGCAAGACTCTGTCTCAAGTAAAAAAAAAAAAAAAAACCCCCCAAAAAAAACAAGGAAACAAGGCAGCCCCCTTCCTTCCCCTGGAGAACCTCAGTTTCCCCTTTTGTCATAAGAGGTTGACAAGTCCTCCCTCGCAGGGCTGCTGGGAGGGCACAGGTGTGCCAGGACCTGCCAAGATGTGAGTAGAACTCTGGTCCAGGAGTGGAGGAGAACGAGGGGAGACAGGGCGGCATTGGGAGGGAGCTTCCTGCACACGGTATCCAGGGACAGCCTGGGGTCCATGAGCCCATGAAGCAGGGTCAGGGCCTGGAGCAGGTGGGCACCACTCACCTGGGGTGGTGAGAGCCTCGACTGCGGCACCTCACAGCCTTGGCTGCAAACCCCTGTCTGGGACACTCAGGCTTCTTGCTCTTGGTTCCTCATCTATAAAATGAAGACAATAATAATGGCTGCTTCATAGGTTGTCCAGAGGGCGTATTCAGCGAGTATAGGTGAAGTGTTTAGCATAGGGCCCAGGTCTTATCCACGCTATGCAAGTGTTAGCCATCACAACCCACTCACTCAGCGGGCACCTGTGGGGCCAGGCACAGGGAACACAGCCGAGAACAAGGCCAAAGGGGCCCCACCCTCTGAGCTGACAGTCTAGCAGGACAGACAGACCAGACCAAGGACTCAGGAACTAACAGGCAATGGCAGATTGTGACAGTATCAGGGATGAAAGAAACAGGAGGCGGAGTGAGAGATTAACGAAGGAGAGAGGGGATGCACTTTGTGGCAGTCAGGGAGGGCCTGTCTGAGGCAGTGTCCTTTTGGCTAAGAATCAATGGACCTAAAAGAGCCAGTCATGAAAAGAGCAAAGGGAATGGGGCTCCAGGCCACAGGGACAATGAGCCAAGGTCCTAAAGAAGCCACAGCAGAGGGGCCAGGCTTCCCGACAGCACGCGCAAGCTGGGATGGCCGCCACCTGTCTCCCCCACTCCTGCTCCCTCCCTCCTCACCCCCCTCACTCAAGGCTTTGCTCTCCAGACAACTCCAAACAAACAGGTCTGCCCTTGGGCCTGTGACCAGGACTGGCCCTGGGAGACAGAGCCCTGGGCAATGTGGGACAGGCCAGGACAAAGCAGGCTGTGCCAAGAGGAGAGGCTGCAGGGAGAAGCAGGGCACGCAGAGCCAGCCAGGCCAGCAGCGCCCCTCAGGGCAGAGCCTGGGGTCTTCTGATCTGGACCCATCACATCCCCACATCAAAGAACCTTCTAGCGCACCCCCCCACCCCCAATACCTCCAGGTGTCAGCCGGGAGCAAGCCTCCTCCAGTTCTGCCCTTCAGGTCAAAAAGGCCCATCTCCTCCCCCTGTCCCAGGGCTGCACCACAGAGACTTAGTGCCCATCTGTCTCCCCGCCAGAAACCTCCTTTCTGGAGACAAAGGCCGGGGCCCAGCCCTCCCCTGCTGGGCTCAGTCCTCAGCCCACCTTCTTTCTCTCCCCCCACCCAGGCAGAAACCTGCTCTCAGGAAAGGAGTATACCTCGGGGTGAAGGGAAAACTCTGTATCTTGACTATGTCAGTGTCGATATCCTGGTTAAACTATCATATACAGTTCTACAAGATGTTACCATTTGTGGAAATTGGATACATGGACTTTTGTATCATTTCTTAAAACCATATGCAAATTTTATAGTTACCTCAAAATAAAAGGTTTAATTAAAAAAGTTTTTTTGAACAAAGTATAACAATACAAAGTACTATTGTCATTATTACGGCTCTCCCTGGTCTTCTTCCTTATGTTCCCTTCTCCACCTGGTGACTAAGGGCCCATGACCACAGATGGCCCTCGGGGCAGCCCCAGCTTCCTGGCAGCTCCAGGCAGGGGACCTCACCTGGCTTGGCCTTTCTCCTTGGTCACTGAAGAGGGAATGAAGTGACTCCATTGTACAGATGTGGAGACTGAGGCCATAGGAGAGGAATGATCTGCCTGAGGGCACCCACACGCAGTGCTTTCACGGTGGGGCCATGTGTCCGTGGGCAGGTCTAACTCTGATGAGCAAACACCTGTCTAGCGCAGAGCTGGCACTGAGGTTACCACTTCTTCCTGCCTGCCCGCCCGCTGCCCTCCTGCCTTCTTCCTTTCACCCCTTCCTTCTCTCTTCCTTTCCCCATTACTTCTTTCCTTCCCATCTGAGTACTGACTCAGACACTCAGGGCAAATGTTCCAATTAATTTAGTTCCGCAAAACAAACCACCCCTAAAACTTAGCAGCTCCAATCAACAACGGTCATTTATTTTGCTCACAAATCTGCATTAAGGCAAGACCTAGCGGGGAAGGCTTGTTTGCGCCCCACACAGCACCAGCTGAGGAGCCTGAGCGGGAGGCTGGAAAACCCACTTCCAAGACAGCTCACTCAGGAGGCTGGTGCTGGCGCGGCTGGGAGCTCCATTCCTCCTCAGCGCAGACCTCCACGGGCCCCTCAGTGGGCTCTCCTGGGCACGGTGACCGGGGCCCATGAGCAAGCATTTCAACAGATGGGAAACAGAAGCTGCTAGTTTCTAAAGGCCTGGAAACCGATGAGGTATGAATTCTGCCATATTTTATTGGTCAAGAACTTTCAGAGCCAGACTCAAGGGTAGACCCCACCTCTCCACGGGAGGAAGATCAGACATTTTGGTTTTAAAACCACCACAGCTTATAGGATCGAGATACAAAAATCAATTGTAATTATGAAAACAATTCATTCACAATAGCATCAAAAAGAATAAAATATTTTAACATGAGAAGTAAAAGAATGGTACACAGAAAACTGTAAAATATTGTTAAAAGAAATTAAAGAAGACCTAAATAAATGGAGGTATAAATAAGTGTTCATGAATTAGAAGACTCAGTTCTATTAAGATGGCAATTTTCTCTGAATCCACATCAAAATCCCTATTAAATCTATATCAAAATCTGAACAGACTTTTTTAGTAGAAATTGACATGCTGATCCTAAAATTTATATGGAAACAAAAACAACCTAGAATAGCCAAAACAATTTGAAAAGCAAGAACAAAGATGAAGGCTCTATACTACTAGATTTCAAATTTTGCTATGAAACTACAATAATCAAGACACTGTATTAGCATAAAGATGGACATATAAATCCATGCAATAGAATAGAAATTTAGAAATAATTTCACACCTATAATCGATTGCTTTTCAACAGAGTGCCAAACAATTAGATGAGGAAAGGATAGTGTTTTCAACAAATGAGGCAGGGACAATAGAATATTGCTATACAAAAAAAAAAAAAAGAAGACAAGAACTTCGATTCTTACCTCACACTATACACAGAATTAACTCAAAATGGATCATAGATCTAAATATAAGAACTAAAACTACACAACATTCAGCATAGGAGAGAAGCTTGTGACTTTGCATTAAGCAAAGATTCTTCAGATATGGCATGAAAACATGGTCTGGAATAGAACAATATTGACAAATTCGACTTTATCAAAATTTAAAACTTTCGCACGTCAAAAGACTGCTAAGAAAACGAAAAGACAAACCACAGATTGGGAAAAAACACTTGCAAATTGTATATCTGATAAAGGACTTGAATTGAGACTATAGGAACAACTTTACAGCCATGATAAAACAACCCAATTAAAAGAAAAAGATTTGAATAAGCACTTCACCAAAGATACACAAATGACTAATCTAATGGGCCCATGAAAAGAAGCTCAGCCTCGTTAGTCATTAGGGAAACGCAAATGCAACCACAATGAGACACCCCACACACCCAGTCCAATGGCTCTAATAAGAAAAGAAAGATAACAGCAAGTGTTGGAGAGGAAGTGGTGAAACTAAAACATTTACACGTTGCTGGTGAGACTGCAAAATGGTACAGCCACTTTGGAAAACAGTTGGGCAGTTCAAAAAGTTAAGCATGTACTTACCATATGACTCCTGCGTGTCAACCCAAGAGAAATGAAAACATACAGCTGCCTAAAGACTTCCATGCGGATGTTCATAGAAACTTGATCTGAAATCGCCAAATCTTGTAAACAATCCAAATGTCCATGAACTGGATAAATAAAATGTGGTGTGGCCATACACCAGGACACTACTTGGCAATAAAAAGGAACAAAGCACTCATGTATGAAACTACATAGATGTACCTAAAAAACATGTTAAGTTAAAGAAGCCAGACACAAGGGATTATTCATTGCGTGGTTAGGTTTGTATGAAATCATGTAAACAGAGGCGGAGACAGAAAACGGATGCAGAGTTTCCCGTTTCCCTGAGGTGGCAGGTGGGAGTGGGGACTGACTGCACATGGGCCCGAGGGAACCTTTGCAGTGACGGGAATATTCTCAAACGGAATTGTGGCAATGCTGCACGGCTGTACAAATGTACTAAAACTCATCGAACTGTACACTTACAATGGATGGCTTTTATGGTATGTAAATTTTGCCTCAATAAAGCTGTTTTCCCTAAAGGTGTGGCAGCAAGTTACCAGCATGTGGAAGGGCAGTGGGAGACTGAAGCGACGGCCCCCGTGGAAAACCTGAACCTGGACTTGCAGGCAGTTTCCTCATCTTCCTCACCGGCTGCCCTGCCTCACTCTTGGGGCAGTGTGTGCCATGGTGCCCGAAGAACTAGCAGGTGTGAGAAATTAAGCCACGGAGCCACGGGCCATCCTGGGACATGGGAAAGAGACTTCTAAACCCAGGTCCAGCCAAACTCTACGTCCCCAAACCGCCCCAGCTTACAGAATTCTCAGTGAGGGAAGAAACACTTGGCATCCCCCAGTCCAACCTCTGTCACATTCAGGGTCCCTTCTGGCACAGCCTAAGATGGTGGGTGGCCCAAATCAGGCTTGGCCCCCCCAGCATCAGATGCCTCACGTTTTTCTAGGCAGCCCTTGCTTGTCTGAACAGGTCTAAATCTTCAAAACGCACTTCCTGCCCTTACGTGGGACAAGGCATCTCTCATGACCTCCCTCAGCAATCTGGGGTAAGAACTGAGGGGTATCCAACTCCCCAGACACCAGCAATGGTCTGAAAATTTGGATTTGAGGTTTGGGCTAGTGCCCAGGTATGTGTATTTTGCAAAAAATGCCTAGGTATACGCAAGACACACAAGAAGAGGTTAAGAGAAGTACTTTCTAAGACAAGGGGTTTCCTGCGGTGTATGGTCCCTGGGTCTGCGGCATCGGTAAGGATGCTGACAGCGGCCCCACCCCGCCTGCTGAATGGAAACTGACTTCCAAGCCCCCAGTCTCTGTAGCAGCGACCCCCCCCCCCAGGCGTTCTGACCCCTGCTGAAATTGGACAGCCAGTGTTGAGAGTTCAACCAAAGCCCAATTTGAGGGCAGGATTTAACCAGAGCATGGGATGGTGGGGTCTGGAATGTCACCCCCATTCAGCCAGTCTCCCTTCCCCAAAGCAGCTCTTAGTTTGAAACCTACCAATTGTGTTGTTTTGGGGAGTCATTTCAATTTCCCCACAAGCAAAAAAATGTAATCAATTAAACAAAAAACCCGACCTGAAGCCTTCCCTCTATAAGAGAGGCGAAGGCAGCCCGTCAGTGGGCAGGGGGACAGGCACAGTGCCAGGACACCCAGGTGGGCCAGGCAGGCCTTGAGTGTGCCCCCACGCCTGTCGGGCCCTACTCACCAGGCCACGGTGCTCAGGGCCAGGCCACCAAGGCGTAGGGGGTGACGGGTGGCCATTGTTTCCGTCCTGCCTCCAGCAGGCACAGCAGCCCCAAGTAATGACACCGGGGCCCGACAGCCTCCAGGAACCTTTTTGTCTTGCAGCCATGGCCAATGCCCATAATTGATATGGATTGCCGGGCTGCCACCCTCGCCCTGGTGGCAATTAGTGCTCCCGTCGCCAGCTGTCAAGAACTCCTGACACTTGGGGGAGCAGAGGCCTGTCAGGTTGCTGGCCATGGCTCGTTATGCCAGGGGCATGGGCTCCCCGCCCCCAGCCCCCTTTTGATCTCTGTGGGGTGGAGAGGGCAGGTGAGCCTCCTTGTCACTTCCACTCTCTCTTCAAGAAAGTACACAGAGGCCATTGGTGACAGCTTCCCCGACCCTTTCCCCTCTGGAGTCCCCGCCTCCTGCACAAAGGGACCAATAGGAAGGGCTCTGGCGGGGTCCACATGCACCCACTGAGAGGGGTGGCAGTGAAGGGCAGATGGCCTGGGGGACTTGGGCATGGGCCCCACTCAGCCTAGGGACTGGGGTGGCCATTCCCATGTGGCCTTTGGCAAGTCTCCTGTCAGGAAACCGAGCAGGTGGACCAGATCCAGATTTTTCCTATGGGTCACATCCTATTAGCGGATCACAGAACTAATTTTGTGGATCAGTTTAAAAACTGAGGAGAGGATGGGACAGGACCGGATGGGATCACATGCATTAAAGGTTAGTACTGTTTCCTAAAACTTGTGTTCCAATTATGCAGGAGTAACATGCACACGTGTCCCGGAGTGCACTGTGAAAATGGTTTCTTATCGTGAATGAATAAAAAGCTGCACCACTGGATGAGGCCCTAGTTCCTAGAATGGAGGCCGAACACTCCATGGTTTCCAGGCTGCGTGGACCCTCAGTTTGTGGGAGAAGACCCTAGAGGAGAAACCCCAGATGGCTCCAGGGAGCTTCCAGTTTAATTGGTGGAAAAGGCAAACAGATAGGTGGTGAGGCCACATGAAACTTGAAGGGCCAGGCAGGGTCTCATTCGCTTCCATGTGCCTCCCCTGCCACCTTAGCCCAGTGCCTGGCACCGAGGGAGCCCCCCGAACACTCCTCTAGATGTTTTCCAAACTGGACTACTGTGGAAGGAGGACCGAGCCTTCACTGTCTGTTTTCTGCGTGCCAGCCTCTCTGCTGCTTTCTCCCGAGCCCGCCCAGACTGAATGGTGTCGGGGCCCTTTCCTGGTTCCGTGCATCTGGAGAGGCACGTGCACACGTGGGGCACACTGCTCTGATGTATATGATGTCGTTTGTGTGCACAGAACTGCATGCTTTTTACACTCCACCAGAATCATGTTGTTTGACCCGCACACAACACACCAAAAAAATCCAACCTTGCTCTTTGAGAACTGCAGAACCCTTTACCAGCTGGGGCCGAGTTCAGGAATGACCATTAACTAACTTTGCACTTCACAGTGTACGCAGCTCTTTCTCGTGCATCATCTCATGTATTCCACCCTATGAAATAAGCATCCCCTGCCCCAGACTACAGCTGAGAAAACGGAAGCTCAGAGGAATACAACAGCCCCCTCAAGCTCACACGGCCAGGAGGCAGTGCAGCCAGGGGGCCACCCAGCCTGCCTGAGCCCACTGGTCTGCCCTCTTCCCCTCACCGCACCCACCAAGCCTCCCATTCCCTGGCCAGGATGCGATCCGACAGCCTGTGCCGTTCCTCCCCTTTCAGACAGGTGCAGCTATTTGGGAAAAGCCCTATTGGGCTAAGTCAGGTTCGATGGGGTCCAATAAAGGCTTTATATTTTTCTCCTTGCTATTAAATCACATTTTATTTAAAAGCCTAAAGCCCCACAAATCACACGAAAGCAGCCTGCCCTACACTGGCTAGGCCTATCCCTCGGCCTCACTCCCCTGGAACGTGCAGACAGCCCCCTCCCCTCCCCTCCCCCTGCTACACACAGCGAGGATATATTGGAGCTTATGACTATTATATTGTATCTGTCTTAAAAGCCAGCCCCTCTTTGCAGACACAGACACTCCCCAGCTCACATTTATCAGTTTTATTCCTTTAATGATTCAAACTTGTGCTGTGATGTGCTACTCGGAACGGAGGATTTTATGGATTTAACAGTTTTATTAATTTAAGAGGTTTCCACTGAGCGCCAGAATGGCTCAGTGTGACAAAGAAGGTATCATAAATGAATTGATTTGTCACGTATCAGAATGCGATCCAGCAGTGATTTCATTATTGGAGTTATTTTCCTCCAATTATCTGCAAACTTAAAATGCTAAAGAGCACCCCCCTCCGCCCCCACCCCCAGCAGCAGCCGGCCTGGATCATTTGAGCAGGAAATAAATGCAAATCAATGGCCCAAATTTGCCACCACGTGTGGAGGCTGCCCACGCCTCCCCCGCCCCTCAGCATCGCCACTCTGAGAAAACAAAGCCGCGGTCGCGCAGTGTCTGCGGGCGAGGCCATCTGCAGCCCTGAGGGCTGTGTCCAGGGGACCAGATCTCGTCTTCACTGGAGTCTCAGGGCCTGAACAAGCCTTCCAGCCCATTCTCAAGTCAGCCCGCAGATGACCAGGAGAATGGCGTCTGGCCACAGCCGCTCCCGGCTGCCCAGGCTTTGAGATGTGGGCAGGGCAGACCGTAGAACGAACACTGGACAAGGAGCCCTGGCAGGCGGGTCCCAGGCCTGGCTCCATCCACGCCTCATCCTGTGGCCCAGGCGGTTCCGGAGCCTGAGGAACTTCCTGTGGCATCTGAGTCTGCTCTACCCTCCCGTCCAGGCTGGCCTCCCGCAGGCCCCTGAACGCCCAGCTCCGGGCCTTCCTCCAGCCTGTGTTACTCTGGCCACTGAGGGCCCTGCTTGCCCCAGAGACTCCTCCTGGGCCTCAGTTTCCCCACAGCAGGATGAAGGTGTGAATGGACTCGAAGTTCCCATCGAGGACTAACTCCCTGAGCCAGCAAATTCCCTGAGACCACCACCTGGCGCTGAATTCGTTCGCTTATTCATTCAGCAAGCCACCACCAAGTGTCAGGCACCCATTGGGAGCCATGGAGAGAAAGGGATGGGTCAGCCATTGCCCTGCCTTCAGGGACCCCCCCCCCCCCGTCATCCGGACATGGGACGCAAAGGTAAAAGTGACCAGAGCCCTCACTGGACCACTCAGCCCTGTAAGAATTCAGACAGGGGCTGGGGCTTTAATTCCCCTCTACAACATCTGCCCGCCTCGGCCTCTCTGTGATCAGTATGGGACCACTGGGGCTTGTCATAAGGCCTAAACAATGGCACTCAAAGTGACAGGGCGGAGGCTGGGGGTAACTCAGCCAGAATTCTCCCAGGGAAACTGCCTCCCACCTACTTCCCTGGCACGGAAGGCCAAGGCCTTTCTGACCCACTCGGGTTTCCAGGGAAGGGAATGGAGCAACCACTGTGTGTGACACACCTATTAAGCACCAGGAACACGCTCGGGCCTCTCATTTCCTCCTGACAAGATTTTACAGGTGAAGAAAGGCAGGCCAGAAAGATGAAGTGACCTGCCCAAGGTCACACAGCTGAGCCCAGCCCAGTCCTGGGTGACTCCAAAGCAAAGAGGCTGCCTCCCTGCCCTCCACGCCACCCACCCCGCTCGCACTCCCTTGAGCAGCCTTCGGCATCTGCCAGGGGCAGAACCCCCAGGCAGCAGGAGAAGCAGAGAGGGCGGCCCCAGTGGGGTGTGGTCCCCCAGGGTGCACAAGGAGCTGGAGACCAGCTCAGCCCCTGGCTCTCTGTGTCCTTCTGTCTCTCCAGCGAGCTGAGGCTGCTGCGAGATCTACGGAGGGTTCAAGCGCAAGTGGAGGAGAAAGTCCTTGGTAGACTGTAAAGTGCTGTGCCTGTAAGAGCCAGGGTGGTGATGGGGGCCGCACAGGCCCAGGCAGCCACCAGGAGCTCTGGGGTCATCAGAGTGCATCCCAGGAGTGCACTTGCCTCGCTTCCCACGGTACAGTGCGTCCCAGCGACCGGGCCTTTCCGAGTCACTCCACACCCCTGTGAGGGCGGAGGGAATTTCCACGTCTGTGTGTTTATCCAGGAGGCTGCAATCCGCTTCAGCATCTCTCCCCAGAGCCGAGAGGAATCAGACACGGGCAGGCCCCGGGGGGAAGGAGGCTGAAAGGGCACAGCATGGGCATTCCTGAAGCATCGCCACCCAAGCCAACAGCCATTGGGGACAGGAGCAGAGACCCCAGAGCAGGTCTGACTGCCCCAGCCTGCAGGAACAGGGAGCCCCAAATCTGGCCTGGGGGACCCAAGAGCTGGCCAAGGGCCTACTGGCCCTATACAAGCCCTACAGAGAGGGCCTGAACTGGACCCCCATGGTTTCCTGGGAAGCAGCTGGAGATCACGAGTCTAAAGCCCCCAGGGCAGTAGGAGCTGAGGCCCCTGGAGGGAATGGATTTACTCAGGCCACTAGGCAATGCTCCAGCCACGAGCAGGAGCTGGGTCTCCTGGATCCCAGTCCAGAGACCGAGACTCCTGGGACCTCGAGGCTGAGAGTTCATCCACGTCCTCTGCAGTGTCCCTCCAAAGAGGCCAGCTGCCCGGGTCTTAAGTGGCAGGGAGTCACTGTTCCATAGGCAGCCCATTCTGTTTTCCTCCAGCTCAATTAGAAAGTTCCTCATGCATGTACATATGCACAGAAACCCACTTACTCTCTACACACACACACACACACACACACACACACACACGCACACACGCACACGCATGCATACACAGGTGTGTACATACCGATGAGCTTGCACCACCCATGCACGCAGACACACTTAAATGCCACATTCGTACACACCCATGCACACACACATGCACACACCGCTCCGGCCCAGTGTGCACCCAGGTCAGATCACCCACGCAGTCCCTCCCTCTGCCTGCCCACCCTGTTCTGCCCCAAGACTCCGTCAGGCCGTGGGCCTCGCCTGACAGATGAGCTGACACCGCCAAAACACGGGGGAAATGACTAGATCCAAGGTGAAGTGCGATTTCTCCCTTCTACCTCAAGTACTTCATTACCTCCCTGACCTCCATGGCTAATAAAGGTGTCTAATCCGTGTGGTATTAAAATAGCCTCCTAATGTGCACCAGGACTATCTCCTAAAATTAATGCTATGACAAGTAACGAGGGTCTCCATTAGCTGACATCCGCACGTGGAAATTCTCATTTTCCTAGAGTGGGCTAATGCCTCTGAAAGCCTCCTTTTGGGGGAGCCTGACTTCCCAGGCTACAGGCATGGAGCAAACCGGAAGGCACTGGAACTTGTCACCAGGCCACCACAGAAAAACAACCACCTCCCAGGTGTTCCAGATAGCAGCTCGGAACAAGGGCCGACTCTGTTCTTCCCTTGGTTGGCACTTGGAACCAGTCACTTTTCCACGCACGAGCCCAGAGGGGGACTTTTAGACTGGGACTTTTAAATCAGTAGTTTGACATTTGTGCCAGGCGTTGTAATGGGCACAGGGGCAGATACAAAGAATCGTGGTCCAGCCCAGTCCTTGCCTTTGGGCCAGTCCCCAGGGATGGCAGGACAGGCAGGGGGACCCACGGCATTCCTGAGCTACATGGAGCAGCGGTGTACAAATGTACCCATGGTGGGGCCCTTGTTGGGAGTCAGGGGTGCTCCCAGGAGGTTATAACTCGCTCATCAGGGGAAATCCATGAAGGCTTCTTAGAGGAGGTGGTAGTTCCCCATCATCCTTATTCCCTTTGGCATTTGCATGAACAAGAGAGGTAAGTCGAATGGGGACATGATATGCTGTTGACATCCGCGGAGGCATTCTCTGATGGTGGTACTCATTTCTGGGATTCCTCCTAAGACTCATCACCGCCTCTGGCTTATTATTTGGGGGGCACAGCCAAGCCCTTCAGGCCAGAGGCCTTTCCTCCCCACCGTGCACAGACACACAATGCTCACTGAGTGCTAACACTCACCCACACACATCAGACTTCCAACGGGCAATGCCTGAAGGATGCTGGAAAAGCAAGAAACATTCAGGTGACTTCCTTCCATCTTCACTCTACCTGACACTTTCCCTCGACACCTGCACCTTGCTCCTTCCCTCCTTCAGGTCTCAGCTTGGAAGCCACCTCCTCCAAGAAGACTTCCCTGGTTGAGGTGTTCCTGTTATTTACTTCCACAGCCCCTGAATGGCCCCCATCAGAGCTCCTACCTATGGGGGTTTCAAGCCCGGCAACTCGTTTGCTTTCCTACGAGACCAGGAATTGTGTGAGGGACGAGGCCGAGCCTTCCTCTCGTCTCCAACACTCACAGCACCGGCAGCACGTAGCTCACCAAATGCCTGTGTGACTCTGCCTCCATTACCCTATTCAATCCTCCAACTGTCTTAGGACCTAGATGTGTTATTAAGATTCCCATTTCACAGATGGGGAGACTGAGGCTCCCCCCCAAAAAAAAGCAGCTGCCCAGCATCACATATTGGTAGCAAGTGGCACCTAGAGGGCTGTGACAGAGGTATCTTCATTGGTGTCACATCCAGGTTTCTCCTGGGGTCTCCGGCACCCCTTGAGTTAAGGGCTGTGTATGAGACAAATTGCCAAGTAAAGGAATTGGTCATCTAGTACCGTCACACTGGATCAGTCCTGTTTCCTGAATAAATGCTGAGCCTACATGTGCCAGCTCCAGGGGCATGGCATGTCCCCTGCCCAGCCTGCCTTTGTGGCTGACGTGAGTCCCCCAAGTTCAAATAGATGGTTTTAAAAACAGAGAGTGGACCCCTCCTCCTCTCTTGGTCGTGAGCCCATTAAGGGTCTCTGCAGGCCCTTGAGAGAGGGAATCGAGGGCTCTTCTCTCTCCTGCGCGATGCCCTTGCTCCCAAGAGCCAGAGCCCTGTCAGCCATTTCTCTCCAGTCCGTGTGTGGTGGCTTCAGCCAACACCTGTGCATTCCCAAACACGCACTATCACCCACGCACACAAGTCTCCTGAGCTCGGGGGCTTCCTCTCTGGGGCATTCCCGGGGCCACTTATCTGGGCTCAGCAAATCCGACCGTGTATGCCCCCTTCCTGTGTGGATGACCACCTGCCCTCCCTCCCTCCCGCGGTATCTCCCGGAATGTCCACCCTGCACAACCAGAAGCGTGGCCCCACAGCTCTGCTTCCTCTTGGAAATCCCAGAGGCAGGGGACATGGAGGGTGTGTTGCTGGTGGCCAGGGGTGGCGGTGGGGGACTGCGGGGGGAGCCTTCAGGGAGGTCCTCATCTGCTGCTGTCCAGATCCCTTTCCTGCGGTATATGGCATGAACTCTCACTCATCCTTTAGCCTGGTTGTCACTTCCCGCAGGAAGCCTTCTCTGATTACCACTGCCATCCCCAGCCAGAGTTTTCTAGTTCAAGGACATGCTCAGGGATTTGGACTCGATCTTGACTGCCGTGGGAACCACTGAGCAACTGTAAGCAGGGAAGAAAGATTAGCTCAGTTGCGCCTTGGGAAGACCCCTCGTCTGAAAGGAAGGTGGTCAGAGGGGAGAGCAACTGGGAAGGCAACGCCCATGTCCCCAGCAGGCAAGAGGTGGTGGCGGCTGGCAGTGGGGCAGAGGCAGTGGAGCAGAAAGGAAGCAGGCACAGCCAAGGGGCATGTAGGAGGCAGGTCCCCCAGTGGCTGGTGACATGAGGGGACCTGGGAGACAGGAGGTATCCAGTGGGCCCCCAGGACCTTGTCTGGGCACTTGGGTGGGTGGTGGGGCATCAATAGCCTGGCACACCCAGGGGGAGGTGAGAACTCCCTGAGACGGCTGTGAAAACCACGTGTAAATGGCACAGTACTGCTCAAACAGTATTCTCTTGGCATTTTCCAAAATTTCCATTGTGCACAAAGTTTGGCCAGGAATTCCCAGGTCAGCTTCCAGAGCCCCTGTCCCCACTAACCCCACTGTGACTCCCCACCCAATCCTGCCCCACTCTCGGTCAAGGCTTTCCTCTTCCTCCGCCAGGAAGGAAGCTGAGCTCCCACCACTCAGGGGCCTCCTTCTCCCGCCTCTCGCCAGCCCTGCTGTGGGTGCGGAGCTTCAGAGCCTACCCAGTCCCTGCCCACCTATTGGCTCCTCTCAGCCATGCAATCACTCACTCTGCAGGAGCGTCCTTCTGGCAGGGCAGTACGGTGGCTAAGAACGAGACCCTGGGGCCAGGCCACCGAGGCTCGAGGCTGGCTTTGTGACTCACAAGCTGATGCCATGAGTCATTCGCTCAACCTCTCCTCAGTGCATCAGTTTTGTCACCTGCGAGATGGGATATTAACAATAGCAGCTACCCCACTATTGGCTCTGAGAATCAAGTGAGTCACTAAGGGTTCCAGCAGCCGCTTAGCCCCGTCCCTGGCCTATAATAGGTGTTTGACGACAAGCAGTGAGGAGTGCTGTTATTTCTGTGATGCCCGGAGCTCCCCCGGCCTGGAGGAGGGAGACAGCAAGTCACTCAGTCCAGCCCACACTGAAGGGGAGGAGTGTCAAAGAATACTCGGGCATATTTTTAAAGCTTTACATTTGGCACCTACACGTGATGAAATGTGACCTAATTGTTATTAGCAGTGGTGGCAGCCGAGAGTTGAGTTGGAGCTGGCTGCACCCCAAGGTCCTTGCTCTTAAGCAATATGTCACGGTGGTGCTAGGTCACGTGGGAGCAATCACACATCTTCTCTCTCTGAGGGCAGCAGCAGGGATCTCTGTTATTGCAGCAACCGTACATCCAGCACTTTGTGGGAACCAAATCTGCCTCCTCCCAGGCCTGTGGGCTCAAGGGCCCGCTGCTGGCCGCCCCCGCTGTCTCCCGGCGCCCGGCGCCCCCACTCTGAGTCTCAGAGGCGGCCTTGCCCGCCCGGCTGCCTGCTGACTGTGAAGAATGACACACTCCTTGTTCAAGGGTGCGCGCTGGCCCTTATTACAGGAGAGTGATGTCCGTGGCACTGAGCCGGCCCACCCTGCTTGTCCGTTCAGCCCTCTACAGAGGGCAGGGCGGCAGCGAGACAGAAATTGCACTTGAAAAACTCTCCATGTGGCTGGGCAGCAGACAGGAGCAGAATGAAATCAGGAGGGAGGAAAATTGGCCCAGCTTCCTGTCCAGGTGCTGAGTGGACGCACCAGGCTTCAGCAGACGGAATCTAAGAAGGAGAAAATTGGTGGCGTTGGTCATAAAGGGGATTGATTACCCAGGGACCTGTCACACCCACCAAGGTCAGCAGAGTGGCCTCAGCTGGCCCTGCTTGCTAGAGGACAGGGTGCCCTCGGCAACTGCAGTTCACCCAGGTTCAATTAGCTAATGAGTGTGCCGGGTCTTGGGAAGGGGGCTGAGGTTTTCCAGTGATTCGCACTGGAAGAGAGGGCTCCGGGGACCGGCAAGTTCCAAACATGACCCTTGTCTGTGGGGGGTGAAGGGGCAAGTCCCTTCTCCTCACTGAGACTCCATTTCCCCATCTATCAAATGGGAGTGTCAATCCTTTACATTTACTGAGAGCTTGATGCCTGCTAGGCACTTTGTCACTCATTTAATCAGAGCAGCATCCTAGGAGAGAGCTGCTAGTGTTATGACATTTTACAGATGAGGAAACTCAGGAAAACTGAACTCCGAAAATTAAACTCCCCAGGTCCTGTTGTAAGTTGCACATCGGATTCAAACATGAGCAACGAGCTCGTGTGCAAACCCTTGGCCACTGTCATCATCAAGCCACACGTGTCTTCTCGGGGTTGATAAGGATTCGTGGAGAGGCACTAACAGCAGCAAGCTGGGAGCACAGTCTAGGTGCTGAAGCCAGTAAGACTTCCCACGTTGACTCACCTGAACCTCACAATGAGCCCATGCAGTAGATGCTATTGTGATCGCCATTTCCCAGTGAGGGCATTGAGGCACACAAAGGTCATGTCTCTTGCCTAAGTCACCAAGCTTATAAGCGCAGAGATGGGAGTCAAGCCCAGGCCATCCAGCTCCAGAGTCCAGCGCTGAACCCTGTGCACCGGCGTGGGAGGGGCCTGGCCCAGGGCCCAGCACAGAGCACATAGCAGGCCTGTCCACCCCAGGCAGCCCTTCTCCATAAAAGAAAGCTAAATGCAACGAACGCCGTGTGCCCTTTGCAAGCCAGGTTCTGGGAGGGTTCAGAGACGTGCCCCACCGCTGTAGCCTGGGCTTCCTCCCGGGCAGGGAATCGGGCAGACTCAGAAATGTCCCTGGCTCAGGGAAGACTGAGGGAAAGCTAGGAGAGGAGGCCACCCAGTGTGTGAGGGCTTCTTGGAAGAGATGAGCTAATGCCAGGCAAGACGTGGGCAGGTGGAGGTGTGTGTTGAGAAGGGGAGGGGGCGCTCCTGATGCGCAAATGGGCTTGAGTAGGACCTAAGGTAAGAGGCTCCCAGACAGGGGGCCAGAGTCCCTCCATGCTCGGCAGGGGTGCAGTCACAGGGAGCAGCCCGTGGTGGACGGGGAGTTCGGGAGAGAGGCTCGGGCTCAAGCCAGCCCTGCCCCTTTCCAGGCAGGAACCCCGGCCTCACTCCTCAGGGGTCCTACCCTCCTCCAGCCACCTGGGCCCCCACCCCTGAAATCATTACCCCAGATCATTAAACTGGAAGTCCGTAATGCTGACACTCCTTGGAGAGCACTTATCTGGAAAGTCGTAAAAGGGCACCACGGATGGTAATTAACAATTAGAGAGTTTATCCCTGAGCTGGCTCTGGCCTGTGGGAGCCCTCAGAAAGACAGAGGCCAGCACTCAGGTCCCTCCCCAACGGAGGTGGGTGGCTGCCACTGCCTCGCTCTTGCAGCATCACTGTGCCAACTGTGGAGGTGAGGCCCAACGCCCGCAGCCCCTTGCCAGGGCCATCTTCCCAGCAAAACCACCAGGCTGGCTCCTGACACCTGCCTCTGTCCCACCTCTGTGCCTCTCACAGGACACCCTCTCCTGGTGCCCATCCTGTCTATCCCTTAGGGAGCCCTCCCTGAGCACTCTGGGTGCAGAGCTCATGCCCTCTCAGACCCTCAGGACTGCCACCGCCTCGGATGTCCTCCTGGGCATGAAGACAGCTCCGTGTACACCCTGGGACTGCATCTGCATCCCTCAGCCAGCTGGTGCTCCCGAGAACACCAATTCGCTTGTCTCCCATCCTGCACCCCCTCCACCCTCCCTAACCTAGCACAGACTACGGCCCCAGTAGACCCTTAAAAATGAAGCATGAAACCAGCGTGTCATTGCTGCGAGGGGACCCTCCCGCCCCAGTCTCCATACAACACTGCTGCGGGGGCATTTCCACAGGGCCTTGAGGACAAGGCCCACACTCCTTCTCAAGGGGACTGTGACCCAGACAAGACTAAGGACCAGTGCCAACCACCCTGGAAAGTGGAGACTAAGGACATTAGGAGCTTTCTTAGGATCTGACAGTATTTGGGGTGTCAGAGCCAGGCCTCGAACCAAGGTCTTCTGGCACCTAGGTCTGACTCCGCAGAAAGTGTGGTGGCTGGCTTGAAGTCATTCGGTGAAGGCCAGGTAGGATCCCGGGGCCCTGGGGTATAGGCTGGCCCTACACCAGCTCCCTGTGTGACCCAGGCATGTCCCTGACCCCTGGGCCTCAGGGTGAAGGTGCTGAGCAGACTATAAATCCACCAGCAGCAGTCCAGCTCCGGGTGGAGGAGCCAGGCCAAATGGTCCATCCAACCTAAAACCTGCAACGATGTGGGTTGGGAGAGGCCTCTGGGGGCTGAAGGGGCCCGTTGTGCCTCCTTGGACACAGGTGCCATCTCAAGTACTGTCCCCTCTCTCCCTGTCTGCCCGGCTCCCTGCAGGTGGTGGCTGCCCACGGCATTCCCCAGGCCCCCGGCCCCCCGCACAAGGGCATTCTCCCCTTCCACGGGCTGAGCTGACTCCCAGGGCAGTGGCCAGCTTGGCTCACGAGTGTCCTTATTCACAGACGGTTGTCTGTCCTGAGCAGCCCAGCACCCACCCACCCATCCACCGGGTAGAGCCCCCCAGGCCCACGCGTTGGTCGTCTGAGCCAGCCTTGGCCAGAGGCTTCCCCAGGCCCCTCTGTGGGGATGAAAAGGGCCAGCACTTGGGGAAGCTGCACGACAAAGCTGGTCTCGGAGACTGAGAGCCCATCGCATGTTAAAGGCTCAGACAGGCGTTTCAGGAGAAAAGCCAAGTTTCCCCAGCACCTTGTGTGTGCGCGTGTGTGTGTGTGTGTGTGTGTGTGTGTGTGTGCGCGCGCGTGTGTGTTTGCACGTGTACTGTGTAAGCACGGAGGGAGATGCGCAAGGACAGGACGCGTCGCTTGCTCTGTGAAGTGAGCGCTATGATCCAGGTTTGTTTTCTATGACCCTGCACTCCACGTGGGTCTCCGTGAGTATGCATTTTCTTTGAAATTAAATCAATTATTTTAATAAAGAAGAATTAGGGGGAAAAGCTGTTTAACTTTGTTTAAACCAGCATTTTCCAAACTTCTCTGATGATGAACTGCTGTTTTGTGTAACGCCTAGAAGCATCCGCTGGCACTCGAGGTATGCACGGAATATAGATTGGGGAAAGATAAACTTGTCCAGCTTCTAATAGATAAGACTATAGTCCCTTCTGTTGGTGAGAGGGTTGCAGAATGCAGGCGCCGCAGCAGTGGCAGTGCCAGATGGGAGCCCACAGCTGCCTACAGCCCAGGCCTCACTCTGCGGCTCAGCCGGTTCCCTCTGTACCTTGCGGTGCGCTGTGGGCAGAGGGTGGAGGGGGTGTGGCCGTGACATAGAAGCACCTGGCAAAGAGAGGGTGACAGGGCCACAGAAGAGTCCAGCTGAGCCAGTGCTGGGGGGACACAAGCCCCTCTGGAAGAAGAACTGAAAATCAGGTGATCACTCAGCGCACCCCTGACATCCCACAGCCGCAGGTAAAATCCCGGCTCCAGCTCCTTCTGCTCCTACCCGGCAAGTTTTCGATCCCTCTGGGAATGAAGTGGGGACCAGACAGAATGAACCCTGGAGTCCCTCCAGCCCCAGGCTCCAGGGTCCTGGTTTCACAACTATCTGAATAGGCACCATCCTGCCAATTACCACTGCCACTCTACAAGTGACGCAACAGAGACTCGGAAAGGTTGACTCCTTCAAGGTCAGCAGAGAACAAAATGGAGTCCAAGACCCACCCTGCCATTGGCCTTGCAATTAGGAGTCCTCTGCTTTGTGGCCTCGGAAATTGCTGTTTGTATCAGAGCCAGCCCTGGAGCCAGAGAGACCAGGTTTCAAACACTGGCTCCACCTCCCACTAGGTGTAGGGTTTGGACCAGTCAATTAACCTCTCGAGTTTTTGCTGTATGAGAAGTATTTTTGTTACCATAAATCTATAAATTACCCCACAGTTGAGAGAAAAAGGAGAGGTGGGGCTTGAACTCAAGGTATACTGACCTGGGGAGAACCTTTGTGGCCCCGTACAGATCTCAGCCCCTGTTTGGAAACTCAGTTTCCCCATCTGTAACAGGAGGGGCTGTACTGGACGGCCTCTGGGAGCCCCCAGATCTGTAGCCTAGATGGAATGAGGTCCCCATGGGCTGCCTTTTCTCCCCATGGGCTGGAGAAGGTTGCCCTCCAGCAGCCCGTAATCGTCTGGGAAGCGGGTGTGTGGGTGATGACCAGGGGAGGAGGGAGAGGGCAGGGACAGGAGCCTAGACCGAGTAAAGAGGACATGACTAACTCAGTCCCCAGAACAAGCCTGTGAGTTGGTCCTAGTTAACCCACTTTACAGACAAGGATACTTACATCCAAAGAGATTAAGTGACCTGGCCCAAGTCACAGGGTTGGTGAAGCAACAGTTGAACCCAGATGTCCCAGACCTTCATGGCTCCAAAGCCCATGCTCTGAGCCACTGAGTGATGCTGGCTGTGGGTCTCCCTGCACAGACAGAGCCGTGCAGAGAGGGAGGGACAGAGGAGGGGAAGAAGGAGCCCCAGGAGCGAGGCACGAGGAAGAGAACCTGCAAGACCCAGGGCGGCCGAGGCACACCACGGGGGAGGGGCGTGGGACTCTCCCCTGGGAACCAGTCATTTACTTCCACTGGGGGCCTGTTGAGTTTCAGGGTCATTGTGCCCAGGGCAGAAAATGCACAACCCTGGCCCCTATGTCATCAGAAAGGAGGCACCTGCTGGCCTCAGAAGAAAGCTGGGCCTCAGCTGTTTTGTTTAGTGGCCAAAGAGCCACAGCCCAGGTGTATGTGGGCACTGAGCTGGGGGCCACTCTGTTCACCTGGGACGCTGCAGCCCAGGGGGCCCCGCTGAACCGCTCGCTCCGAGGCAGTGTGCTCTCAGACGCTATGTGCGGAATGTTTGTCAGCTCTTGACACTAATATTATTTAAGGCCCAAAGTCTAATGTAAGGCTTCCTTTTAGCAAGATTGTCTCATTTAATAAAACTCCCTGTCTCTGTTCCCCCCAAGGTAATCACGTTGATGATAACGCATTCCCTGCGCTGTGATTTGATCTGGGAATAGAATTATCACACCGCCTTGCTTTGCTGTCAGATGTTCTATTTGTATTTTTTTCCCCTCGAATAAGTAAATAGGAAGCCATCCAGGTGCAAGGTTCTGCTCACCCAGGGCCTTCCAGGGCTGGCCTCCTTACTGGTCCACTTCCTGTCCTCAGGAGTCATTCATTGATTCAATCAACAAACATTTCCCAAATGTCCACACCCTAGGCCACCCCTACATTGCTGTGACTTGAGTCTGGCCTGTTTGAGTCTCCGTTTATCTCTGGGTGGAAAGGACACAGCCAGCATGTGAGCCTAAAAGTCGACCAGAGCACATTTCAAACCCCAGCTCTGCCTCTTATCATTAATGTGACCCAGAACAAGTCACCTCACCTCACTGAGATACCACCTATATCACAGGATGCTGTGGGCAGGCCAGGACAAGGAGGAGCAAGTGATGCCCCCTGGCACAAACATTACAGAGGAGCACACCCTCAGGACCCCCGCATTTGCACAGCCCTGGGAGGGAGGGCCTCAGGAAATTCTGTGCACCCTTAAGAAGAAGGATTAAATGAGATGATGTATACCAAGTGCCCGGCACGAGGTATGTGCTCAGGACACTGTTGCTATCATCCTCCTCATCATCATCACTGTTACTCTTCATCAAGTGAGAAATGAAAGCCCTTTAAATTCTCGAAGGGGGCTAGACTGGTGATGAGCAGAGTGGCTGCCAGGCTGGGAACTCTCGTCTCCTGCTGTGTGGCCAGGGGCTGCTCACTCCGCCTCTCCGGCCTAAGTGCCCCGCTGTGCGGCGACAGCGCTATTGAACCTGGTGACCCAGGCACATGTGAACATGTGGAAGAACACATCACTCACTCCACTCTGCCCTTCATCCTTGGCTAGTGGACAATGGAAGGGCTAGGAGCCTGGAGGGCCCCAGGGAGTCCCCAAGTCTGAGGATGCCACCCACACTGTCACACGTGGCCAGCAACTGAGTCCGGCAGGTGAAGAGCTCAAGGGCTCTAGGACAGTCGGCTCCAGGGCTGGGCTGGGCTGATGACTTCCTCCTGACTACATGTCACTAGCAGTGCCCTGGAAAAGTGCACAGAATGCAGAGCCAGGGATCTGGGTTCAAATCCTGCCTCCTCCAAGTATTTGCTGTGGGACCTCAGGCACTCTGAGCCCAGTTCCTTCTATGTCACATGATGTATCACGATAGTCCTGGCAGGAAACGGTCACTTGAGAGGGGTGACTGAAGAGAGTTTAATGAAGGAACTTTTTAAAAAGTACGAGCAAGGTTTAAAAACTCCAGAAAGGGCTGCTGAAGCGCCCCAGGGTTAGCAGCAGTGGGAGGTGCTACCATCCTCAGGCTAAAACGGAAGGGGAAGAACGGTTCTTGAAACCCCTGTGGGGCCAGAGCTGCCACAAAGCAGATGACAGGTCAGCAGGAGCCATGGCATTTGTAGAGGAACACAGTCAGTACCAACCCATGAAATGTTTGTTGATTGAACCAGTGAGTAAGTAAATGAATGAATCTGACCTCCAGCCAATTCATCCTGGGACAGATCATTTTCCAAATGGCTGCTTCAATGTCTTTTAACTCACACACCCTTCTTCCAATGGGACTTCAACACTCCTTGAATCTGGGCACAGCTGTGATTAGAGCAGAAGTGACACCACATGACGTCCGAGGTTAAGTCATAAAAAGTGATGCAGCTTCCACCTGGTTCTCTCTGGGATGCTCATTCTTCAAAGGCCCGGCCACCATGCTGTGAGGGAGCCCAAGCAGCCACGTGGAGAGGCCACCTACAGGCAGTCCGGTGGGGTACTCCAGCTGAGGTCCCAGCGCAGAGTCAGCATCAATTGTCACACTGTCAGTGAGCGAGCCTCCAGATAAGTCATCTCCCACCTTCTGAGTCTTCCAGCCTGATGTCCCAGACACCATGGAGCAGAGACGAGCCACCCTTGCTGTGCACTGTCTGAATTCCTGACCCACAGAATCCACGAGCACAATAAAATGGTGGCTGCTTTAGGCCACAGTGTCTGGGCAGTTGTTTTAGGCGACACTGTAGTTAGTTACGCAGAAACAGTAACCTCAACAAATTGCTCTGACTGAACTCAGCCGGAAGCCAGCGAACAAGTGAATTGTTTGCTTCAATCCATAAGGGTCACCCTCCCACCGGACACAGCAAGGTGGAGGATGAATATGAGGACAAAATGGAGAAAAGCACCACAAACAGGGAACACAAAGGGGAAGAGATTTAGGACCCAGAACCTACGGGTGCTCCATCCACCCTGGCGGAACCTATAGTCACATTGTTACACGGAAGGCCAGTCTCACTCACGCGCACTATTTCCCCAGCCGCCTAGACAGCCTTTTGCATCTCCCGCCTGGCTTTCCCACCTCCCCACCACCCAGCCTTGCCCGCACCGCCAGAGAAGAGCACACGCCTTCTCCCTGGTCACTCCCTCCCTTCTGAGCCTGCACTGGCTCCCCAGCCCCAAGGCTCTGACACAAACTCCACGGCCAACAGCCAGCACCACGGAGGCTCTGCACACTCCAGCCTGGCAGGGGTTGGCGGGGGACAGGGTGGCTGGGTGGACTGACCTTCTCACTCTGCCACACACACACTAGGCACATGCCCTCCCCTTGCCCTTCTCCTGTCGGCATTCCCTCCCACCACATGTCCCATGCCACCTCCTCCAGGGAGCCTTCAAAGAATTAACCCACCACCACTACAGCCCTCTGCCTCCCCTGAACCCTGTCCAAAGACACAGGCGTGGTTGTACGTTTCCTGAAAACGCTAAGAGAAGAATTGGACAGCATCGTCTGTGAGAGAGAGAGCATGTATGAGATTTGTCTCCCCAGACATCTAGAAGGGCTGCTCCAAGTTCCCTGCGTGCTTTCCTTCCGCAGTCCCGGACAGAGGTCCCCTCTACACGCTAGGCAGCCACCACCGGCCCCACGCAGCCCTCCGCCTCCCTGGGTGCCCGCAGCATCTCATACACGCTTCCTGCAACCCAGAGCTCCCCGGATCATAACAAATCAGTTACTGAAAACCATGACTGCCACAGTGCGGGCCCGTGTCTTCTTATCGTTCCTAATAAAACAAAAACCACACTTAGTATCTCAGTCATTGTGAATAAAACAACTTTGCATTTTCTTATTTAATCCTCACAGTGAGGAAGTTGCTATCATTACCCTCATCACGCATGGGACGACTGAAGTTCAGGGAGGGGAGGTGACTTGCCCAAGGTGACCGCGGTGGGAAGGACCAGAGCCGGGACTCAGAGCCAGGCCTGGCTGACTCGGAGGTCAGTGCTGTCCCGTGCTTAATGGTCTATCACCCCTCCAGCCCCAACACTGAGCATAGGCTGAGCGGGCACATGATAAACATTTGTGGAACTGCACGAAGCCTTAACCAATTCTCGTTGCATGACTAAAGCTCCGATACCGAATAGAAACCAAACCACCTCAGTGATTTCCAATTCAAACACCACCAGCCGCTCCGTGAATTCTGATGCACTGATGTCTTTTGTTTTTTGGAGGGGTTCTGTTGCTCTCAGCAACAAGAGTCGGCAGCGAGGAGGTACACAGAGTTCCCCTGGGGAATAGCTTCTGCACAGCATTTCAGATGAGAGATGGGGAAACATTTTAGAACAAAAAGCTCCTGGTTATCACAACAGCACGGAGAGGGAGGCAGGCAAGGACTCTGGGTCCGGTTTAACAGCTCAGACCCTCAAGTCAAGGGACATGTTTGAGGTCATTCAGAGAGGGGGGTACGGACACCACCTGTCTTGATGCCCAGGCTTGGAGGAGGCAGGTCTTGCAAGTCCCGTGCTACTGTCACTTCCAAAGTGACTGGCTCTGAACACATGGCTCTGTGGGAAGAAAGGATAGAGGGCACAGCTCCAGGGACCCGTGGGGCAGCCTCACTTGATCAGGGGCCCAGCTCCAAATCGTGGCAGAACAAAAGGAAGCCTCCCCAAGGCAAAGGCTTTATTGCCCCACCTCTCCTCTCCCCTCCCCCTTCCCCACTTCTGCATGCCGCAGGCAGGTAATCAGAGCGTGGCACCGGATCTCCTCCTCAAACCATGCTTTGCAGAGGAAAAGGAGGGAACCTGGCAGCCCACGCGTCCTCTAGGCAATTGGAGACTCTGGCTGGGCATGGGGTTCCCAAAGGACTGTGGCCCTCAGAGGACCCTCCTAGCCGGGAAGTGGCTGGAAACTCCCCCACCCCAATCTGTCGGACAGCCAGGCCCCCAGCTCTGGGATGGAAGGAGGTGTGGGTGAGGAGAACCCCCAGCAGATTGGAAAGCAAAAGTCTTCTAGATCCCTGACTTCTTGCATGACCTTGGGCAAATCACATCTGTCCAAACTTCAGTTTCCCCATTTGTCGAATGGGACTCATATGACCTGCTGATGCTACTACTTGGGGTAACCGTCTATCTGCAGAGATAAAACGATAACACTCAGCATTGCATGTGCTTTATCATTAGCTCCCAACTCCTGCTTGTGACTCCAGCTGTCCAGGCCTGTCCTCAGGGGCTGGAGGTCAGCTGCGCTGGCCTGGGCCAGCAAAAGACCAATGGGC
This sequence comes from Lemur catta, assembly GCF_020740605.2. NCBI lineage: Eukaryota > Metazoa > Chordata > Mammalia > Primates > Lemuridae > Lemur > Lemur catta. The sequence goes on along the minus strand of NC_059141.1, from coordinate 51,745,756 downwards.
CAGCCTGGGTGGTCAGGTATGGTTGCCCGTGGCAACCAGGATCAGACCACTACCAAGGGACAAGGTCCAGTCTTAGCTGAGAAGGAGCTAAGCCAGTTTCTCAGGAGCAGGATTAAGCATTAGCACAGCAGGGAGACGAGGCAGGGCTCAGAAACCACAGAGGTGAGGCTGGTCCTCTGCAGGGTGGTGAGGCCAGCAGCTCCAGAAAAGGCTGGGCAACAGACCCATTCTTGTCAGGGCATAGCCACCCAGTGCAAGGCACGGCAGTACACAACCTACAACACATGGACTAGGCTGCCAGGGGCCCGTGAGGCCAGAGTCTGGAGAGGGGCAGGCACCTGTAGCCAAGAGCAGACCCAGCACAGCACTCTTCAGCTGGCAAGTCGAATCCTGGTCAGCTTGACAGTATTATGCTCTGAAGTACTTTGTGTATGCGCTTACTTATAGCTTGCCTTGTCCCCAAAACATCAATTTAAAGCATACACAAATCCACAGGGGATTTATAAGGATATATAAAGCACCATAATAAAACTGAAATTAGAAACAGGGAGGCTGAGACAGGAGGATCACTTGAGGCCAGGAGCTCGAGGCTGCAGTAAGATATGATGACATCACTGCATTCTAGCCTGGGCAACAGAGAGAGACCCCATCTCAGAAACAGAGAAAGAGAGAAAGAAAGAAGGAAGGAAGGAAGGGGAAGGTAAGAAGCAAACTAGAAGATGGGTCAGAAATCAGGCTAATTCAAAAATGAAGACTATAAAATCCTAAACATTGTTTCAAAGGGTCAAAAAATTTAGATCTGAGCTTCCGGGCAGCAAGTGTAAAAGGGGAAACCTGGTCAATTACATAATATTCATGACATTAAATAAGAAAGCAAGCCAGCCAGCCTGATGCTTAGGAGAATCATAACTGTCTCTGGTTGTAAAGCAGGCATTTTTCTTGACAGTCCTCATTGTAAAATTCTCAGAATAGACACAAAGACAAGTCTTGGAGATATTTTTTGAGAAATAACATACCAACAGACAATTCAATAAAACTAGTCCTATAGTGAACAAAATAACGTGCTACGGAAGTCATTCTCTCCTCCTATGGCTTAAGGCACTAATGAGGCTGGAATATTTTGAACAATAAACATTACTACTCTTGTTATTTATTTATCAAAAATTCATTTGTGCAACCAGTATTTGCTGAGCACCTAATTAGTGCCAGCATCATAGGAGGCTTTGAAGAAGCAGAGAGAAGCAGGACAGATAGGAGCCCTGCCCTCCTGGGGTGTAAGGACTCGGAAGGGGAAGCTCTAAGTAAACAGGCAGTTGCAGACTGCAGTGTAACCAGGGTCCCAGCAGCACATGTGAGAAGTGAGAAAGGGCCTGACATTGCACACCAGGGAAGGCTGCCTGGAGGAAGTGAGGTCTGAGGTCAGCCTCAGGGACCAGTGAAGTTGGCCAGGGAAAGACCTGGGAAAAAGGAGAAGTAGCAGGGGCTCGGTCACCAGAAGTCAGGATGCTGAAGAGCCCATCACAGCCCAGAGCTGCCACTGGGATCATAGCCTGGGAAGGGTCCCAGTTGCTAGGCCTGGCTGGTTGGGCACATCACCTGGCCACACTGTCAGGACCAACCTCAGGCCAAACTGAGTATGGCCAGGCTGGGAGCAAATGCTCCAGCACCCACTCTGGGCCCTTTCAGCTCCTGGCTGGTGCCCCCTTCTCTCTTCCCAGGGGTGGGCCCTGCTGCCCCAGACTCAGGCATATGGGGCCGTTTTGAGCTGTTCACAGCCATGGCAGGCTCAGCTTGGAAAGAGGCAGCAGGTAGTCCCATGGTCCAGCCACCCCGGGATACGAAAACCAATGCAATTTATCTCACAGTTGACAGGGACCTTAGACATCAGCCAGCACAACTCCCTTATCCTACAGACGGGGAAACTGAGACACACAGAGAGAAATGGACTTACTCAAAATCACGGACCAGGACTCCAGAAGTCCAGAGGCAGGAGAGGGCAAAAGGAAGGGAGCCCAGCCAAGTCAGCCAGGAGCCCTGACGGGAACGTGGAGGAAAATCCCAGAAGAGGCTCAGCAAGGGCAGAAAGAGCCCCAGGCTCAGGGTCCATATCTGAGACCTTGCTGGTCCCCCAGCCATGTCCCCCAGAACCACAGTGTCCTCTTCTGTTCAATGGGGAAGACACTGACCTCCCCCACAAAAGTACCGCAAGGACTGGACAGTACTTTGTAAACTGTAATGTCCTGTGCACATGGAGATGGTACCAGGGACCAGAAAGAGGGTGACTTCAGGGACAAGAATAATGGGCCACAAAGATCAGAGCCCTTACTGTGTACTGGGCACTGCTTAACAATAACCCCCTAAGGCGGGTATTTATCATCCCCTCTTACAGACAGAGAAACTGAGTTCAGTAACTCGCTCAAGATCTCATACCTCGGAAGAGGTGGGATGAGGATTGGGACTGTTAACAGTACACAGGAGGGTCTGAAGCAGACCCAGATTCGGGGAGCTCATCTCTGAGAAGGGAGTGGGCCGAGGAAGCTGAGCACGCTGAGCCCCAGGAGACGAAGAGCTGCCCAGCCTCGTGTCCTCCCCTTTGAGCAATGCATTGCACTGAGAGTGTGAGCCTGGCCAGCCTCGCAGGGGCTTTGGGGTGAGAGGGCCTGGGTGGGACCCCCGAGATGACCACAGAGTGCTTCCCAGCTGGCCTAGCTGGCCCGGTTATTCATTGCCATGTAACAAATCACCTTAATACTTAGTGACACAGAACAATGTTACAATGTCCCCAGATTCCGCAGGCCAGAGTTCGTTCAGACAGACCCCAGCAGGGGCGACCTGTCTGTGCTCATGATGTCTGGGGCCCAGCTGGGAAAACTCAGACAGCTGGGGCGGCTAGATGGCGCAGCTCCGCTGGGGCTGCGGACTGGGGCACCTGGACACGGCCTCTCGTGTGGCCTGGGCTTCCTCACAACATGACTGCCTCAGGACAGTGACTCTTCCTACTTCTTACTTGGTGGCTCAGGGCTCCAGAAATGAGAGTTCCAGCAACAAAATGGAAGTTTCATGGTCTTTACTGACTTAGGGTGACTTCTGCCATACTCTAAGGGGTGAAGAAGTCATAAATCTGGGCAGATTCAAGGGGAGGGGACATAGCCCACGTTTCTGAATGGCAGGACTGTCAAAGCATTTGCAGCCATGTTTTAAAACCACCATAATTGCCATGGGTTGCACAGCAGACTGGCAGGGGAACATTACAGGGACCTGTCCCTTCATGGCATTTTCAAAAAGGCTGAGGGAAGTAAGAGTCAGTCAGGGCAGACCCAGGACACGCCCAGGCCCACCGAGTCCTCCTCCTCCTGTGCCATCGGTCTCTTGCACCCCACCTGTGACATCCTCCCCTAGAATGATCAAGTGCTTAGACCAGGCACTCACAAGGGCAGGGGCTTAAATCCCATCTCTGCCACCGTAGGTTGACCTTGAATGAATCGTATGACATCTGGAGCTTCCAGCTCCTCACCTGCATGATGGTGGACATTTCCTCTCTTCTGGGGTTCTGAGGAGGAACGGGAGAGAGAACATATATAAAACCCAGTCACCCAGCAGCTCCCAAAGAATGCTGGCTTCCTTCCAGGGGGAGGAGGGCGGGGCGGGGGTGCCACATGCAGGGAAAGGATCCGAGGACCTGACTCACTGTGTTCTCTCCCAGGGACTTAACCAGGGTGGCATGTCCACACTTGAAGCTGTGGTAGGCACCTCTCAGACCCGTGGCTCCTGGCTGTAATTACAGCTTTCTGGACATGTTTCCTGTTTGGGAGCTGGCAGGGTCCCCTCAGAGGATCCACAGATAATGAGCAGCTGGCTGCAGAGCTTCCTTCCATGGGGGCACGGACCCAGAAGCAGGCCCAAGCAGGCCCACCTCTGACAGCAGAAGGCCCCAACAGGTCAGCTGGTCTCAATCATGCCCCTCCCCCTGGACACACTGACACAGGACCACAACCACAGGATTGCCAGCCTCTGCGCGCACAGCTCCAGTGACCAGGGGCTCCCCCGTCACAGGCAGTCTGCTAATCTCCAGACAGTACTGGACGCGCTTCCCAAAGCAGCCTGTTCTTTAACTTCTAGCTGTCGATCCCAAGGTTCACCGAGAACGAGACATCGTGGAGCAGAAGGAAGGACACAGCCTTGGGAGGAAGAAAGGACCAAACCACAAGACCTGGCTTTGGTTCGAATCTTGGTTTTCAGGCTCTGCAGCCTTGGTCTCTTTGAGCCTCAGTTTCCTCATCTGTCAAATAAGAATAATACTACCAGTATGAAGGGAAGCTGGGAGAGTGGACAGCTATAACACGCATGAACATACCTGGCACACAATAGATGCCAAGTACTTGCGGCTCCTTCCCCCTTCCCCGGTGGACAGCTGCATTAGGTGGCTTCTTCAGACTTAGAGACCAGAGACACGACACACTCAGATTCAAGCAGGTGACCAGCCTGAAGAACCTCTTGTACACCTGGAGAACTAGGGCAGCAGAGGCCATGTCCTCGGCCCCATAGCAGTGCCTCGTGGCAAGCTGGAGGGGCACAGTCCCAAGCCTTCTCCTTTCAACTTCTAGGCACAGCTGAATGACTACCGATTGAAAAGCCGGTGAATGGATGGATGGATGGATGGATGGACAGCTAAACAGTCAGTTTAAAAATTAATAGATTTCTAAATCCCACCAGAAAACACCCACTCCCTCTTAATTCTAGCCAAACTGAACATAATCTTTCTGTAAAGAAATAATGAAAAACAGTGATGTTTAAACTTTTCTAAGCATCAGAGAGGGCCTGTGAAACACAGATTGCTGGGTCCAGCTCCAGAGATCTTGCCTCGGAAGGTCTGGGGTGGGTCTGAGATCCTGCATCGCTAACCACCTCCCAGATGCAGCTGATCCGAGACTCCCCAGGCCATGCTGTGAGCAGTTCTGGAGGAAAACAGAACAGCCAACTTACAACACCCTTTGGAAAACAAGCGCACAGCAGAGATGAGGTCACCTGGCCTGGGAGAGTTCAGCAGGAGGGAGAGGGAGAGTGCCCCTCCCAGCCCTGGGGTGGGGCGCGTGGTAGGACACCAGCCCCCACCTTCAGCCTCTTCAAACCTCCCGCTCTCCGTCTCCAGCCCCAGCTCTTAGAAACCCCCAGGAAACCATCAGGGCTTCATACCATCAGGGCTCTTGTCCAGAAGATAACATCTCCCTACAGGAGCTTGGGCTGCACAGAAATCCCAATAAATAGGGCAGGGTGTGCAGAGGCCCAGGCAGGCCACCCACCCACTATAGGCCTTGGGCAAGGGGAAGAAGCCCTGGAAAGAACAGTCTAGTCTGGCTTCCCAGATACACACACACACACACACACACACATGCACGAGCCCGCACACATGTGTATGAGCACATGTGCACACACACACACAGGCACACGGAGGATGGCCCAAATCCCTCCCCCAGACACCCATCAGCTCTTCCTTGCTGCCAGTCCCACGGTTGATGGCAGCAGAGCCTCAGTTCAGGACTCAACTCAGACACTAACATGTTGCATGGCCTTAAACACATCCCTTCTCCTCCCTGGGTCTTAGTTTCCCCATTTGTAAAACAAGGTAGGTGGGCGAGGCCTTGCCTAGGGAAGGAACTGACACTGCCTGAGCCATTGATGCATTCATTTATTCTTGCATCTGACGGGTATTTACTGAGCCATTCCTGGGAACCAGGACCTGGTCTAGAGCAAGGAACAAGAGAAATGGAACGACACTCATGCCTCGCAGAGCTGGCTCTACCAGATGCCACATCCCTACGATCTCACTTCACCTTCACTACAGACAACCACGGGAGCTGAGCATCTTCCTTTCTGCTTTATAAATAAGGAAACTGAGGCACAGAGTAAGTGGCAGAGCTGGAGTTCAGACAGTCAGTGTTGCACACACTGTCACACAACTCTGAGACCTCCACCCCGACCAAGCCTATGTCCTCTAGCTCCCTGCTGGAGTGGGGGCTGTCCCATCCTCAGCACCCTGCCCCCATACTCCAAAGTCCACACCCCACAAGGAAGTGGAAAGACCAGAGGCCATGGAGCAGACTGTTCGCACACCCCGCCCAGACTTGGAGGTTCCAAGCTGAGCCAGGGCTTCAGCAATTCCAGGCCAAACTGCTCAGACCCTCCCTCGGCACTGGGTGCCCTGAGTCACAAGGTGTTCTAGAAGCACTGGCAGGTCCCATTCAGGCCCCCATCCCCACCCACCCTGCTCATCATTCACCCTGAGTGGACATACATGACCCGAGAGGAACAGCAAAGCCAGGCCTCAGGCATTAAGGCAACCTGGCACCAAAAACCAGGCCAGTCCTGCTTCTGTGCACTCTTCCACAGTTTTGCAATCCAGAAACTAGAAGGAGCCTATTTTAACTTCGACATACAAAGAAGCTTAGTGTCGCTATGGAAAATAAACTTTATCTTGAGTTACTCAGGGTGGGACCAAGCACCACCATGATCTTGTCAGTGCCTGGGGCCCTATAGGTCTCAGCCAGCCTTGGCCCCATGCCTCACTTTCCTGCTTTGAAAACGTGCCCAGTCATTTCCCACTGCCTGGAAAACTTCCTCTCTCCTTTCTGCCTCCCCAAAAGGTTCAGCGTCCATGGCTTGGTCCACCTCCTGCACCCTCCAGGAAGCTGTCCTCAGCCCCAGCTGCCACCACTCCAGCTCACAGCTCCAACCCAGATTGCTGAGCTCTGGGAACCCGTGTCCTGCCTTGTACTGTTTGCTGGGTTCCTATGGCATTCGTGAGGTTGAGGAGGGTTGTGGCACCACTGACAGGCCCTGCAGGGGCATCAGGCACCATCTAAGTCACTGGGTCTTTTGCCAGGTCTGCATTTGCCTTTACACTCTCTTTTGCAAGCGTAGGGTGGGGGAGGCTTCATGACTGACTGTCAACAGGTTGAATGCAGAAGCAGGCAGAAGAACCCAGTTGTCTTCCCTTAAGTGAACCACCAAGGAGACTCACAAAAACGTAAAGGGATGCCACTCTTCCACTGAAGTTTCTTTGTTTTAGAAAATAGTTATTTTTATGAAAAATATATTACCTATGTTAATATGCAGTGGTTTGTTCTTGTTCTTAAAGAATTAATAAATATTTTGTAATTTCTCGGGTTTATTTCTAACATGGTAAATATCGAGAGATATTTAACAATATTTAACGTAAACAAAAGCGCTTTCAGATCCTCAACAATTCTTCAGGGTACTAGCAGGGTCCCGAGGCCAGGTTTGAGCAGGGCTGGAGGAAGTGTCCCGCCCGTCGCAGCTGATTGGGCAAGGGGTGGGGCCTGGCCGACCGGCAGCCAATCCGGAGACAGACGGTGGGTGGGGCCTGACAGGGATTGGGAAGGTGACCAGGGTTGCGCACCGTGAACTGGGCAACCCGGCCAGGGAGGAGACCAGAAGGGAGGCCTGGAGGGAAGCCAGGGGAGAGTTGGGGCCACTGGGCGGCCACATCTGTGAGGAGCACGGGCTGAGGCCCAAGTCAGACACACAGAGAGGAAGGAGAGAACGCGGGAGTTGGCTCGGAACAGCAAAAAGCACCGAGGCAGGGGAGAGAGGGAGGTAACCTGGGGACGAGGCCGGACTGCAGCTCCAGGGACGTTTTTTTTGCTGATGCGCCGGGTGCTCCCTGGCTCCCTGGAGTTCCAGCTCTGCCTGCAGCGCAGTGGTTTGATTCACCCAGGTCCCCACAATGAGTCTCTTCACTCACCCTGCCTTACGCGAGGTCAGCTGAGCACCTCTTCCTGGCCATCCTTAGGGCACAGCCCAAATAGCCTTGGGTTCTGTCCTGGCTCAGGGACCCCGGGCGAGGAGCTGAGCAACGGCCCCCTGCAGTCCATGTGGAGATGCTGAGTGCAGCTCATCACAAGGACTGACATCATCGCATATGTAAGGACCTGGCATGTGCCGGGCCCTCAACAGGTGTGGCTAATATTAGCATGCTTGCTTCTGCCTCAACTGCTACTGTCATTATTACTGGGGTATTAATATCACAGCAGGAAATGGTCTTCAAGGTCACAGAGCTCAAGCTCTCAATTTTACTCAGGGATAAACAGGAAGGCCAGGAGCAGGTCAGCAGCAGAGCTGGAATCAGAGCCTGCTCTCCTGGCCCACCCAGCGGGTCCCAGGGGGACTGTAAGCTCCCTGGGGGCAGGGGACATCCAGCAGTGTCCACACATATGCGTGAGACACCAAACCATCCACTCTTTCAGCAGGCAGTTCTTTGAACACATCCCGTGGGCCAGGCACTATGCCAAGTGCTGGCTGCCCACAATAGGGCTTGGCCCAAAATTGCTTCAATCAATGTTTGTGGATCGATCCTTGGCCTGTCCCATCTGGCTGGACACTGAGGATCCAGGCCGGGTTGGGGGTTGGAGAGGGTTCCATGAGCCTCTCCACTAAACACCAGGAACCAAAACACAGCTGTTACTCCCAGCAGCTCTCTCATACCCACCACCTGCTCTGAGATTCTCCAGGGTGAGTAAGGCCTGAATCCTCATCCCCTTAGCAGGGGAAAAATCAAGGCCCAGAGAGGTTTAGTGCCTGACTCAGGACACACAGCCAGAGGTGGGAGAGCCAGAGCTGGAAACACAGGTCTCTCTCAGTGCAAATTTGAGATTTCAGAGCATGACAAGCTTGGGCAGGTTGAGACAAATCAGGACGTGACTAACAGTGGGGAGGTGAGAGCAGGGTCTCCAGGGTCTTCATGGGCAGAGGGGAGGGTCAGAGAGGGAAGTCTCTGTTGGTGTGGGCGTTAAAGCCCCAGAAACAGCCACTTCTCCTACCATCTGATCAACTGAGCAGCTCCAGCCTCAAATACTTCACGCTCAAATAGCCGGGCATCTGTGCCAGACAAAGCCCAGCCAGCCTCGCAAAGCCACTCACCCCAGGCAGGGCGGAGTGTGGACAAGAGTTAGTGGTCATACTCAGCTGCAGGAACACCGCCTGGGGAGGAGCTAGGTGGGCAAGCAGACAGACAGGAGGCCCTGCCTACAGAAGAAGCCTCCCGAGAGAAAGCTGGGAGTCTGTGGCCCCCAGAGAAGAGGTTGGAGGAGGTCAGGTCTTAGGTGGAGACCCTTCAAACACTCTCTCACCCTGTACCTGTCAGTCCCCACTGGAGTCACAGTGCGTCTCCCCAGCTAGATGCCAGCTTCCCTGCAGGCAGGCCCAGGTTGCTCACTGCTGAATCTGAGGCCCAGAACAAGTGCTCGGTAACCCTGCGGAGTGTGTGGCTGCAGGCGCTGGCTATGGGCTCCTGGAAGCCCTCGGAAAACAGAGCCTACGTGCAGCTATAGGCTTAGCCATCGTTTCCTGATATGTTTTGGCTGTTGCAACCCAATGGAAAAAGAGGTGGCAGAGAGGAAAGCCTGGAGTAGAGGGGTGACCTGGCAGTGGAGGTGTCAGCAAGACCCAGGAAGGAGGTCAGGGCTCCATCCCGCAGCAGCAGCTCTGCTGGCAGCTGAGGCAGGCTCCCAGGTCCAGGGACCCCGGACACTCCATTGCAGGGATGAGGCCACAGGCCTGGTCTTTGGCCCCCACTAGAGTCTGGGCCAGCTTGCCAGAGTGCGATCTGGTGACAGCCCTCCTCACTAGGTTACGGGAAGGAACAACGCTGAGGATATGATACTTCGGGGGCCTGGGGCTGCGGGACCAGTGCTACCCAAGGACAGCTCCTCCCAGATCCCTGGTCCAGCCCTGCCTCCCGCTCCCTGGGTGTCCTTGGCAGGTTGGTGACCAACCGTCTCTGAAGTCACTGAGGGGGCTTTGCCATTGGGTGAGACCCACAGCAAGGTCTGTGCCCCCCCAGTCTCACACATGCAGGCACACACACGGGCACACACTCACACACACGTGCCCGGTGCGGGCTCCGTGCAGGCGGGGGCCGGTGTGCAGGGAGGGCTGGCGAGGCCGCCAGGCAGCCTGCCCTGCACAGAGGCGGGGTGTTGGCAGCGCAGGAGTGGGGGAGGGCTGCGAGGCTGTGGCTCAGAGCCTAACAGGCCACCAGCAGCCGCGGCATCTGCTTTTTCTCACCTCTAAAGGGAATCGATTTGTCTCTGACTGATTTCCCTGACGTCTAGTTTTCTTCTCCGCCCGGCTGTCAGCCCAGCCACTGTGCACGGGGAAGTGGGGGGAAGGCCCTGGCCGCTTGCCTGCCCGCCTCTCCCCGCTCGCCTCCCAGCACGCACGCTCACACCACGGCCCGCACACATGCTCACACCCCCAACAAAGAAACCCACACCCGCACCGCGGCCCCCTCCCAGACACCCACACTCACACCCGACAGACAGCCCTGCCCCGCGTGGTGCAGACACACACCCAGACCGACAGACACACACAGCCTCCGCACTCGCGTCCGCAGGCACCACAGAAGCACCGCCACGACCCACACACTCCACACACTTGCAGCGTCAGGCACACTCTCCCACACATGCGCACACCCTGCATTGCCACCCCCAGGCACCAAAATGGGCGTTTACACGCACGCAACCATGCACGCCTCCTCTCAGCAGGCAGTTCTTTGAACAAATCCCATGGACCACACACAGTCCTCACACTCCCAGATGGCACCCACACTCGCACACCCTGCACAGTCACACAGCCACACGGACCTACACCCCCCCCCCCCCACACACACACACACACACGGACACTCTCACTCATGCTCCCTGACTCACACCTACACCCTGCACCCCACATGGGCACCCACACTCCTACACCACATCTGCTCTCCCCTGCTGTCCTCACCTCAGCCCCAGCAGCAGCCGCCTGCCCCGCTGAGCTGCTCATGGACCCCTGAGTGTGATGACAGCCTCCTCGTGCTGCCCACACTTCTGCTCGGCAAGAGAATCTGTGGGGGGAATGGGAACACACTAGAAATCCACCTGGTACCCAAAGTCTTGGTGGAGGGAGGCATGGTGTGGACCGAGGAGCGAGGCAGGACCTGGCTTGGCAGGACTGAGGGTGCCACCGTGCTCCTGGCCTGGCAGGTGTGCTGCAGGGTGGCCAGGGAGAGCAGCCGCATCCTGGCAGGGTTCGAGCAACCTGGGGCAGGGCTGGAGGGTGTCAATCCTCAAGATTACCAGAATCGTGCTGGGTTTTCCTGGTCACAGCATATGAGCGGGGCTCCCACCACTCCAAAGGACACTGGCCAGTCAACAAGAAAGATGGCAGCAAACAGAGCAGTAACAATACAGACAGACCCTCTTTGTGTCCGAAAAGCATGTTCACATCCATGATGGCATTTGATTGGATCCCGGAAGCACCCCCTGGGGTTGGCATTATTCCCACCTCACGGATGAGGAAACTGAGATCTGAATGTGGAAATGGGCTCCCCCAGGGCTCCATGTGGTTACTGAATTTCGACCTCTGACTCGAATCCAGGTCTCCTGATTCCCTGGCCAAAAATGCAGACCCAACCAACCGGCTCCAGATAATGGTCCTTCTGTCCTCAGAAACCTTGTAAGGCCATTGCGCTGGCACCACTCCTGCCTGGGGGACATGGAGGAAGCCCTCAGCACAGGGGCTGGTGGGGCATGTGCACTTGTGCACCTGTGTGCGCACGAGGTGTGTGGAGGTGCGTGTGACTGTGAAGGCATGGGGCAGTGTGGGCGGGTGGGCAGCATGCACCAGGGCGGATGCTGGGAGAGGGTGTGTCCCCATCGGGCACATGTGACTGTGTGGGTGTGGGGAGCTGCGTGTGTAGGGCTTGTGCCTTCGTGTGCCCAAGAAGGTGCACGTAGGAGGACCTTGTGAGGCTGCGGGCTGTATGTAAGCGTGGGAGAGGCGATGCATGTGCCCAAAGATGCACCCACTGGTGTGTGCGAAAGTGACAGTGCACAGCCATCACGGGTGTGCCTATCGTGGTGCACGCTCCAGACAAGGGGGCAGTTCCCCACATGCACCTGTCTGTCTCCTGGTCCCCCCCCCCTCGCCGCCTCCCACACCCCCCCCCCAGGCTTTATCTGGCCCGACAGCCCTGCTCTCAGCACAGGCAGCAGATTGATTAATAGAACTGGTTCTTGGCTCTTCAAGGTCTGGCCAGAGATAAGGGGAGACACGAGTACCAGTGAGAAGGGGGTGCCGAGGACTCAGGGCTGAGCTCCAAGGCCACAGACCGCAGACACCCCTGTACCGAGCCTTCACCCTCCTCCCTGTCATGCCTGTGGTCCACACACCGCCACAGTAACACATGCAAGGCAGTAGCTGCACAGCCACCCCCTGGAGGGCAGAGCTGGGGCAGGCCCCCCCCACCCAATCTGCCTGCCATGGATGCCGAGCTGAGCGACGGTTGCTGATCTAGTTAACTCCCAGCTGAGTGTCCACCCTTTCCCCACCCCTTCCTTCAGCATCCTCACATTCCAACACCTGACCCAGCACCTACTAGATACCGGCCAGGGATGTCACCTGGAGGCCAATCACACACAAATCCTGCGCAGGGCCATCCCAACCTGTGGGGCCTCTGAGGACCCCTCCAGGCCAGCAAGATATTTGGGGAGGCAGTAACATCAACTCCCGGGCCCCGTCACATACAGAGAAGCCATGCACTCAAATGTGCAGTTATTTTGGGCCGGCGTCCCTGGCAAGTGTCTGGAGGGAGGGGATATTTGAGAATTAGTGAACGTGGTATGTCTGGAGTACCTCTGAGAGGAAGGTCACCCCCACCCACTGATTTTCTGTTGTGTGCCAGATGCTGTGCCCCAGAGCAGTTTGGAGTGATTGTCATGCTACCTGTTAACAGCCCTGTGAGGTCAGCCCTGTTACTATCCAAGCTAAGGACCTCCTTGGTAAGATCTGTGAGAGATGAGGGAGGTGGACAGATGAGGTTCTAGAAAGATGTAGCCACTGCCTTCCCTTAAGGGTATAAGAGAAGGATGCTATGATTCTTAGCAGAGAACATCCACCCTCTTCCAGGGCTCCGGCCAAGCTGCCACGAAAACCCCAGGGCCAGACGCCCAGGATGGTTGGGGATTCCAGAGGGGAGGGCAAGAAGGAGGAGTTGCAGGGAGAGGCACTTGCCCCTAACTCTGCCAGAAGGGGGCAAACCCACAGCCCCTTGCAGTTTGGGTCATGGGAATGTGTCTGCACCTCCCAGAACGGGGCCTCTCAGGTCTGGGAACCTTCTAGGCTCCACAGTCCTCCCCTCAAGGGGCAGCAGTGGCAGCTGGCCTCTGGGGAGGCTGCCTCCACCCCACCAGGCAGCCCTTCTGAAACATTCCCACTGTCACAGCCTGGCCCCAACATGATGCCCCTGCATCCTCCCTCGATGTGGTCCACTCGAGACCCGTAATTTGGAGAACTACCAAAGGCCAGGGCCAGTGGGCCGTGAGACCGCCGTTCACCAATGGAGAACCAGAAGCCAGAGAGGCAGGCGGCAGACTGCCTGGGTCACACAGCTGGAGCGCGGCAGGCCCAGGCTTTGAGCTCAGGCTCAGAGAGCGCAGGGGCTAAAGCCATGTGATAAGAGACCTAATTCGATTTTCCACCCCCCTGCTCCTCTCTCTTCTCTACTCCTCCTCCTGCCCCATTTCCTCTCCCTCTGTCCTCCCCCAAGCCTTGCCTCCTCTTCCTCCACCTCTTCCTCTTCCTCTTCCTCCTCCTCTTCCTCGTACGTCATCCTGCTTATGCAAAGCCATAAAATACCCTCCTCTGGTTCCAGATAAGAGAACCTGCCTGGGTGAGGGGGACCCCGAGGCCGGGCTGCCCACTGCAGCGGGAGGGACAACAGGCCTCCCAAAGATGTCCACAGCCCGGGCCCGTGAGCCGGAAACATGTCCGGTTACAGGGAGGAGGATCAAGGCTGCAGATGGAGTTAGGGCTGCCAACCAGCTGACCCTGGGGTGGGGAGACTGGCTGGGACTGTCTGCGTGGGACCAGTGTAACCACAAGGGCACATACGGAAGAGGGAGGCTGCCAGGAGATCCAAGGGATGCAGCGTGAGCGGGAGGCGGCCTGATGCCGCTGGCTTTGGAGGTGGAAGAAGGGTGAGTCAAGGAATGCAGGAGGCCTCTAGAAGCTGGAAAAGAATTGGATTCTCCTCAAGAGTCCCCAGGAGGAATGCAGCGGTGATGACACGGTGGTGTTAACCCAAGGGGACCCACTTGGGAGTTCTGGCCTCCATAACTGTAAGAGAATACATTTGTCTTACTTCAAGTCACAACTTCTGTGATCATGTGTGACAACAGTTATAGGAAACTAACACATCATCCCATGTCCCCCAAAGCCCCCCGTTGCAATCTGCCAGTGATGGGGAGCCCCCCCAGCCTCATCCAGCTCCCACTCTTTCCACATCCCTCCTCATGGGAGCCAAAACCGTCTCCCCGGAGCTGCTTTTCAGAGCACCAGCTCTGCCCCCCAGGCCCCTCTCTGCTCTTTAAAGGCAGCGATCGTGGGATCAGTTCCCCTCTATTCTTTTCTTCTCTTTGCTGGGCAATCCTCAGAATTCTTTTCTGATTGCTCCACCAGAAACTCCTCTCAACAAAATCTCATTTCCAGCTACATGTCTTTCTCTGAGTTCCAGGGTCCCTCACACCCAGGCCAAAGTTCTCAGAAGCATAGACTCAGTCTGCCTGCCAAGGAGGCCTTGGGCAGGGTGGAGGCCATGGCTTTAGCTGGCTGTGTGGCCTTAGACAAACCCACGCCCTCTCTGGACTTCTGATGCCCCAGCTGTACAGTGGGAGGAAATCCCATGAGTTCTGTGGAGGGCCTTGGGGAAGACTGGGTCTTACCTGGTCCCTTTGCCAACACAAGTCTCAAGCACCTGCCTTCTCCCATGTTGCTTGTCACTAGCAGGAGAGAAAAGGAGAGGAAAAAGGGAGAGAGAAGAGACGCTCGTCCCTATAGAAATTGTATTCAAATGTTTTATTATGTGCTCTGGCTCGGGCAGCACCTTAGTTAATGGTGTGTCAGATGATGGTACAAATTTATAGCTGAAGGTTTACATCACAGACAGCTGGAATGAATGACAATAAATTAATTTAAAGTGCTACCAAAGTGTTCCCCAAAGTATATGTGCTTATGAGCTCTGGGCTAATAATTTATAAATGCATGCCTTTTATAATCCTGGTCTTAAGTCTTGAAAGCAGCTAGTTAAAAAGCAGTCACATGACATAAATTATTTTTATTAATATCACAAGTGCATGATCAGGGTGGTGGGAATGGTGGTCACCACCAGCCCACGGTTTCTGCAGACAAGTGACTCTACTCCCCATGCTCTGGTCCTGAGAGGAGTGGACCTCACAGTCCCAGGGCCCCAGATTCCTGGCACAGCTGCCAGGGCCTGGGCTGGTGCCCCACATCCTGGTCCCCTTTCCTGGGGGTGGAATGAAAATTCTCATCCATCATAGGTTCCCTCCTCTAAGGAGTTATTATGACGTCTTCCTGCTCCTCAGATAGGAGAGAGCAAACTTGTGCAGACAAGCAACACAGACATTCACATGAACTCAGAGAAAAAGACATGCTGAGCCTCAGTTGCCTCACCTGTAAAATAGGCATCAAGAGCCTATTGATTAAGAATTGATTAAGTCCACATATTAGCACTCAACCAAATATGTTGCTATTAGGGCTCTCTCTACTACGTACCCTACAAAGAGAAGGAAAAGCTTGAAGTGGTTTATACAACCAGAAACCTTGTGGTTGGCTGGCCTGCTCAGACCTTCTTTATAAAATGCGAAATGACCCTGTCCTCCTGGAACCCCGTCCCAAACCCATCTCTCTGACACTAGTCCCACACGTGCCGATTTCTCAGGATCCACACTATGTTAAAGATTGCGCAATCTTTGCAGCTCCTCCCACCAAGAGTTGGAGTACATCCCCCCATTCCTTGATTTGGTGCTGGACTGCGACTCCCTTGGACCTATAGAATGTGGTGGCAGTGACACTGTGTAACTTCCAAGCTGGGTCTTAAGATAGCTGCAGCTTTTGTTTTGGAGCATTTCAAAGACTCCCTCTTGCAACGCAGCTCAAACACCCTGAGAAGCCCTAGCAGGGTGGAAAGGCCACATGGAGAAGACACTCTGGTGGGCAGTCCCAGGCCAGCTCCCAGGCGATGGCCAGCATCAGCCACCAGCCGTTTGAGGGGCTGCCTTTAATGTAGTCAAACCCCAGCCTACACCACGGGAGCCAGAGTGGCCAGCTGAGCCCAGTCAATCCAAGAATTGTGAGAAGTGACACAGCCGTCCCTCCTTATCCTCAGCTTCACCTTCCACGGTTTCAGTTACCTGAGGTCAACCAGGTCTGACAATATTAAATGGAAAATTCCGGAAATAAACAACTCACAAGTTCTAAATTGCACACTGTCTGAGTAGCGTGATGGAATGCGGTGGCATCCCACTCCGTCCTGCCCAGAAAGTGAATCAGCATATCCAAGACGTCTGCGCTACTGCCCCAGAGTGGTAGCCCTCTCGGTTGCCAGAACAACCGTCCCGTGCTGGTGTTCCAGGTCACTAGCAGCCTAACACTACGTCACAGTGCCCACGTCATTCGCCTCACTCCTCATCACACAGGCATTTTATCATCACGTCATCACAGGGTGAGTATAATAAAACACTTAGAGAGAAACACCGTATTTACATAAGTTTTATTGCAGTATATTGCTACAATTGCTCTACTTTATTATTATTAATAGCTATTGTTAATCTCTTACTGTGCCTAATTTTTAAATTAAACTTTATCACAGGTTCGTACATATGGGAGAAAACACAGTGTATACAGGGATCGGTAGTATCCGCAGCTTCAGGCATCCACTGGGGATCTTGGAACATATCCCTGAGGATACGGGTGGGGGCCACTGTAAATGCATGTTGGCTTACGGCCCTGGGTTTTGGGTGGGTTGTCACACAGCAGCAGGAAACCGGAATGCCCTCCCTACCCGCTGCTGCGCGTCGGCTCTGAAGCATGTCCAAGATTCTCAGCTGAAGCCTCCCTTGATCCCGTGTCCTCACCTGCTCCAGCCTTGGCTCCCTCCCCAGTTCACAACCAAACTACAAGAGAGAGAAATGTCTCCCCTTCCGCCATTCCTCCAAGAGGGTCGTCTCCAAGGTCACCAGGCCTGGCTGTGCCAGAGTCCTGTGGCTCATCTGACGGTTGATCTGATGGACCCTGGCAGCACTTCACATGCCTCCCCCTCTCCTCTCAGCACTTCTCAGTGCGACACTCTCAGTCCCCGCCTCTGCTTGTCCTCACCACCTCTTTCCGTGTGCACCTCTGTTCCTACTCTTTAACTCCTGAGCCCCCATCCCTCCACCCTCTTCACTCATCTCCGGGCAGCTGGCCTGCTCGCTCTCACATGCCAGCGCCGCACAAATCCGTTTCCTCTTCAGGCTGAAATGGCGAACAGCCCCCTGGACTTCCCATTAGATCATCCTGCAGACACTTCAATCTCCACAATTCCCAGGTTCGCTCGTCACCCCCACACTCCCAGCCCCTCCGAGCCCCAAGTCTGGGATGCAGTCTCACTTCATTCTGCACCTTGCATAGAATAAGCCACCAGATGCCGGCAAGTCAGCCTCCGTATTGGTCTAAAATCTCCTGCCCCACTGCCACTGCCCTTTCCCAGGCCACCACCATCCCCCCGGACACCCCCTTGCACGTATACTCTCAGTCCTCTCTCCTAATTGTATCACTTTCCAACTTAAAAGTCCTTCTGTGGATCCCCATTGTCTTTACAATAAAGGCCATCGATGTGACTTGGGGCCCTATCTGTCCTGGGTCCACCCCTCCAGCCCCAAATCTGACCATTCCCTGTAGTCATACAGGATTCATCCTTCTAACCTGCTGCACATTCACATGTGGCCTTTCACACCTCTGTTCCTTTGGCCAGGACACCCTTCCCTCCTCCACGGTGCAGCAGACACCACCTCCTGCAGACCTTGACTTCCCCAGGAAGCCTCGTCTGACCCCCACCCCATCCCAGAGTGACTGTCCCGCCGAGCACCCTAGGACAGCCTCACCCTTCCCTGTTTCCCCTTGCTCCAGCACGCATCTCCCTTGATGTTAGCTGTGTGCTGAGCTATTTGTCTTCTCAGCTGAACAGGCAGCTCTGGGTGGGCAGGAACCATTTATTATGACATAGCACAACAGTTGGCATGAAGTGGGTATTCAATAAATATTTGTGTATTAATGAATGATAAACATCATCGCCTTGCGTCCTCCAATCCCTGACAAAGCCTGGATTTAACAGATTTATAGAGGAGTCTCTGCCTTCACCCTTCATTCACCTGCTCAGCCACTCAAAACCCATCTGTTGAGCACCCATCATGTGTCCGGCCCTGGGATGGGCAAACAAATGACAAATGACTGGATTAACGATACTATTCAGAAATAGAAAGGACCAAACTACTGATACACACAGCAACATGGGTGAAATCTCAAAAGCAATATGCTTAGTGATAGAGGCCAGACACAAAGACTACACACTGGATGATTCCATTTATATGACATCCTAGAAAAGGCAAGACTATAGGGACAGCAAATAGATCAGGGCTCCCAAGGTGTGTGTCACAGGAGGAAGAGCCAGATAGAAGCCGAGTTCCCTTTTTAAAATTAGTCTCGGCCAGGCATGGTGGCTCACACCTGTAATCCTAGCACTCTGGGAGGCCAAGGCAGGCAGATGGTTTGAGCTCATGAGTTTGAGACCAGCCTGAGCAAAAGCGAGACCCCGTCTCTACTAAAAATAGAAAGAAATTATATAGACATCTAAAAATATATATAGAAAAAATTAGCCAGACATGGTGGCGCATGCCTGTAATCCCAGCTACTCGGGAGGTTGAGGCAGGAGGATCACTTGAGCCCAGGAGTTTGAGGTTGCTGTGAGCTAGGCTGATGCCACGGCACTCTAGCCCAGGCAACAGAGTAAGACTCTGTCTCAAATAAATAAATAAATAAATAAATAAAACTAGTCTCAGATGTCATTCAGCATCACTTCTGCCACATTCTACTCACAGGAAGCAAGTCACTAAAGCCAGCCCATACTGAAGTGGGGATTGGGGGGGGAGTAATGTCCACCTTTTGATGGCAAGAGTGTCAAAGACTGTGACCATGATAGACACCACTTGACCGCCCGGCACGCCGCATCCCCCAGGCACAGCGGCCGCCTACGCTCACCCTCACAGTGTCTACAGGTAACGGAGCAGCACAGACACCTGGGGAGCCCAAAGGCAGCTCTTTTTTATTGTAAGAACATTATTATAATAATGTTAAAAGAGTATTTGGGAAGAAGAGAGAATCAGCCCTCCCTCATTGCCACTTATTCCCTGTGTGACTTATAAGTCATTTACCTTCTCCATGCCTCAGTTTCCTGATCTGTAAAACTGGCATAATTATAGTCCCTAACTCATAGTGTTATTGTGAGGATTAAATGAGATAATTATAGAAAAATGCATGGCACATGGTAATTCCTATTGACATTGCAGTCTGTCATGAGCTGGCTGGAGGAATATATGAGACAGTCCATTAAAAGAGCTTAGAGCAGTGCCTGGTGCATGAAAATGAAATAGTTACATGTTATTGTCATTATAGTTAAGATAATAATTACTAGTTATAGCCTCCCCCAAATCTCCAGGATAATGTGCAGCCTCCTAGACTGCCATTGAAGGGCCTTTGCAAATACATCCATGCTTATCCCTCTCATTCACCTCTAACTCTCCCTGCCCACATACCACACTCACCATCCTTGAGTGTGCCTTGAACACGCAACCTTCCCCATGTAGCCTGTTCCCCAAGATGCCCTCTTCCTGGCCTCTTCCTGGTGAACATATATCATCACAAACATTGGACGGGGAGGCAAAGAGAGATGGTCAATCATGTCCACTTCTCATCATGCCATTGTAACTAATAGTCAGAAAATAACATAGAAACACCTATTTTCACTTAGACAACAAGTCAGTGATTCCTGAGAGTGGGGAAACAGTTGAGGTAAGCTCCATGATGATCTCTGTTTTCTAATTGGAGACATATTCCAGACCACTGAACAAAGAGAGGGAATCCAAGTGGAGCACAGCAGTCTCACTGAGCTGATGAAACAGAGATTGGAGTCCAGGGAGGCTGGGGCTGCTGGAAGTTGTGGGCAGAGCACCAGAGAGGAGGGAGGCAGGCCGAGGAAGAGCTCCAGAAATCCGCACAGGGGTCCTCTTGAGCCTTGGCCAAACTATAAGCTGCACATGCCTAGGGTGAAAACCAATGAGGCCAGGCAAAATCAACTATCAGAGACAAAATGACTACTAGGGACTCCGGGTTGAACAGCCACCGGAGCTCACACAGAACTGGGAGACGGAGTTCTAACCAGTCAGACTAGAAAAGGCTCACTGATCAACTCAACAAAGCTTAAAAATGAGCCACAAAAGGAGCAACGTGATCCACAAGTAAACTACCTGTTTGTCAAAGCAATATCTTTAACACTCTTTAAAGGAAGACAACAAAATCCAAACCCTCGGCAATGAAATATCACAATGTCCAGCATCCAAGCAGCCTGAGCAAGAGCAAGACCCTCTCTCTACCTAACATAGAAAAATTAGCTGGGTGTCATGGCATGTGCCTGCAATCCCCCTACTTGGGAGGCTAAGGCAGGAGGAACACTTGAGCCCAGGAGTTTGAGTTCGTAGTGAGCTAGGCTGATGCCATTGCACTCTACCTAGGGTGACAGAGCAAGACCCTTATGTCAAAAAAAAAAAAAAAGGAGAAATCAATAAACTAGAAAAGAAACTCAATAAAACCAATAGGTTATGCTTTTGAAAAGATCAATAAAAATCAATGAATATCTAACTAGACTCATCACGAAAAAAGAAATAAAAAACAAATCACCAATATCAGGAATCAAACTGGATTCATCACTACAGATCTTACAGATGTTAAAAGGATAATAAATGAATATTATTAACAACTTTAAGATAACAACTTTGGCACCTTAAACAAAGTAGATGAATTCCTTAAAAATATAAATTATCAAGACTGACACATGAAGCACAAAACATAAAGGGCTCTATATCTATTATGGAAGTTTAATTCATAAAACCTTCCCACAAAGGAAATTGCCATATATCATCATAGCGAATTTGATCAAACATTTAGGTAAGAAATACCAATCAAACATAAACTCTTTCAAGCCATTTAGGGTGGAATACTTCCCAACCTGTTTCACAAGGTCAGCATTACCCTGATACCAACACCACACAAATATATTACAAGAAAACTATTCCACAAACCAATGAAAAATCCCAGCAGACTTTTTTAAAAACAAAAATTGACAAGCTGATTCTAAAATTTATATGAAAATGAAAATGAAAAGGACTTCCTAGAATAGCCCACATAATTTTTTTAGAAAAATAAATTCAGAGAACTCATGCTGCTTGATTTCAAGATTTACTACACAGCTACAGTAATCAATAAAGTGTGGTATTTGTATAAGGAAAGATATGTAGATCAATGGAACAGAATAAAGTCCCAAAATAGGCCTACACACCTACGCAATTGAATTTTTACTAAAGTGACAAGGTTACAGTGAGCAAAGAATTGTATTTGTAAGTAAAGGTATGAAAACAAATGGATATCAGACTTCCAGTTTCTATCCTGGCAGGTAAGGAGTTTGGAAATCATCACTCTCATCCTCACAATGAGAAAAAAAGCTAAACAAACTGAAAATCAATACTTCTTCTTAGATCCACCAAAGAATTAAGGTCATAGGGCAAACTTCTGCTCCTGAAATTAGAGAGACAGACAAGTAAATACAGAGAATTACAACTTACCAGGGCAGAAACCCAGGAGCAGAACTCTCCATGGGAACCAGCACCAGGTTACCTTTACCTGGTACATCAGATCTGGCTCTCAAAAAAAAAAAAAAAATTACCAGGCACACAAAAAGGCAAAACAAACAAACAAACACCACAGTTTGAAGAGACAAAGCAAGCACCAGACCCAGACTCAAGATACAGCAGAGATATTGGAATTACCAGATGAGAAATTTGATGAAAACTATGATTAATATGCTAAGGCTCTAAGGGAAAAAGTAGACAACATGCAAGAACACATGGGTGATATAAGCAGAGAGATGGAAATTCTAATAAAGAATCAAAAAGAACTGGCAGAAATCAAAAACACTGTAAGAGAAATGAAGAATGGCTTTGCTGGGCTCATTAGTAGACTGGACCCAGCCAAGGGAAGAAGCAGTGAGCTTGGGGATAGGACAATAGAAACTTCCAAAACCGGAAAGCAAAGAGAGAAAAGACTGAAGGAAATGAAACAGAACATCCACAGACTGTGGGACTCCAAAAAGGTGTAATATACATGTAACAGAAATATCAGAAGGAGAAGAAAGAAAGGAACAGAAGAAATATGTGAAGCAGTAATGATTGACAGTTTCCCAAAATTAAGATCAGACATCACACTACAGATCCAGGAAGCTCAGAGAAAAGCAAGTAGGATACATTTCAAAAAACTGTACCTAGGCATGTCATAATCAAACTGCAGAAAATCACAGATAGAGAAAATCCTTGAAGGCAGCCAGAATAAAATTTTAAAAATCTTATCTATAGAGGAGTAAGGATAAAAATGACATCAGACTTCTTAGAAACCATTCACAAAAAAAAGAGAGTTGAGTGAAATATTTAAAGTACTGAGAGGAAAAAAACTCCATCAACCTAGAATTCTATATTCTCCCAAATTATCCCTCAAAAATAAAGAAATACAGACTTTCCAGACAAACAAAAATTGAGGGAATTTGTTGCCAGTAGACCCACCTTGCAAGAAATGTTAAAAGTTCTTCAGAGAGAAGGAAAATGATACAGAAACTCACATCTGCCTAAAGAAAGGAAGAACATCAGAGGAGGAATAAGTGAAAGCCAAAATATAACCTTTTAATTTTTCTTATATTTAATTGATGTAATAGATAACAGTGTTTAAAATAATAGCAACCATGTATTCAATGGTTATGTTTAGGGACAGGTGAAATGAGATAGCAACAATACAAGTGATGGGAAGGAGGAATGAGGAATACTTTGTTATTATAAGGTACTTGCACTACACATAAAACAGTGCAGTGTTCTTTGAAAATGGAGTTGGATTAGTTGCAAATGTGTATTGCAGGCCGCGCGCAGTGGCTGTAATCCTAGCACTCTGGGAGGCCGAGGCAGGTGGATTGTTTGAGTTCAGGAGTTCGAAGAACAAGGACAACAATAGTAAACAGTAACAAATATGGCAGATAAAACAAATGCATGTCCATGTAGATCTCAACTCTACCTGACACCATTTATAAAAATGAACTCAAAATGAACCATATGCCTACATATAAAAGGCTAAAATTATAAAACATCTAGAAGAAAACTTCAGAGAAAATCTTTTGCAACCTTGTTGGCAGACATACATTCTTTAAACAAGTCATAAAAAGCACTAACCCTAGAAACTGAAACTGACCAATTATAATAGATATCTACTCTTCAAAAGATGGCATTAAGAAAGTGAAAAGGCAAGCCACCAACTGTGGAAAAATATTTGTGATACAAATATCTGACAAAAGACTTGTGTCAAGAATTTATATGAAGAATCCTTACAACTCAGTAAGAAGACAAACCACCAATAAAACTGGGCAGAAGAGTCAAATAGATGTTTTGCCAAAAGAAGACGTGCACATAAGAGGCTCAATATTTTCAACATTGTTATTTGTCATGGAATTATAAATTAAAACTACAAACAGTTACCATTACATACTCACCGGAATAGCTCAAAGTTACGACTGACAAAACCAGGTGCTGACAAGATATAGAACAAGTGGAACTCATATGTTCCTGGTGGCTAAAATTGTGCAAATACTTTGGAAAAGAATTTGGCAGTTTCTTATAAAGTAAGACATCTACTTACCACACAACTCCACAATTCCACTGCTAGGCATTGACCCAAGAGAAATGAAAACATGTTTATCCAAAGATTTGCACATGAACATAACAGCTTTATTGATAAAATCCTAAAACTGGAAACAACCCAAGTGTATACCAATCAGTGAATAGATAAACAAACTGTGGTATGTCCATTCTCCGGAAAAGTACTCCGTGATAAAAAGGGCCAAACTTCTCATGCATGATACAACACAGATGCATCCACACAAAACAGGGCATACTGTCCATTTCCATTTATAGGAAGTTCTAGAACGTACAAAACTTATCTGTGTTGATAGAAATCAAATCAGATGTCTGGGGCAGGGAGAGGGATTGATGGGGAAGAGGCATGAGGAAATTTTGAGGGACGATGGAAATATGTGATATCTCAAGTGCAGAGGTGTTTATAACACTGTATACATCTGTCAAAACACATTGAACTGTACAATTAGAATGGGTGCATTTTGTCAGTTATTCCTCAATAATGCTGACTTCTTTAAAAAAGAAAGGGTTGGAAGAAGAAATGCAGTACTTGAGGGGAAAGGGCTGCGAGGTGGGAGGGTGGGGCCTGGAGACACTGCAGGAGACCCTCGAAAGGGTCCCAGAGCCATTCAAAGCTGTCCTCGTGGGTTACCTTTAGCATAGGAAGTCCATGGAAACAACAAAGCTGGAACCACAGGACCCAAAGACCTGACCCCTTTGTGGTTTTATTCTTTCAGTTCAATTCAGCAATTATTTATTGAGCACCTACTATATACCATCTCCTCTGTGCCAGGAGAGTTATTCACATTGTCTCTTAGAAACTCTGAAGTCAGACTTCCTCGATTCCAATCCTGGCTCCTGACAAAATAGCCAGATGGCCTTGCCGAAGTTCCTCAACTTGCCTCAGTTTCCTTCTCTGTAAAGCAGGTCTCCTAGCAGGTTTGTCATAGGGATTAACGGAAGTGGTTCTTGTACAGCGCTGGGCTGTGACAATCTACAAATATTAGCAATTGTAGTGTCGTGGTCACAGTTTCGGAAGACCTTTCACCTGCACATCTGCACTCACTCCACAGGACTGCGAGTACCCGGCAGGCAGCCACCACGCTGTCCTCACCTCTTCCTGGATGGGAGGCCTGGGGATGGTCCCCCTGCGCCTCCACCTCCACAGAGTGGGCACCGCACTGAGGCTCCCTTGCAAGGCGTGAGGATTAAAGGAGCTAAAGGAAGTGAAGAGCTCGGCTCAGCACCTGGCACTTTGTAAGTGTGCAAGAAATGCTGACTATTCTTCCTCTTTGTGTGACCACCTCATTTGAGTAAAGAAAACTGAAGCCAATAGATGCTGGGCCAGTTGGGCCAGGTCACTCAGCAAGTCAGCCAGGAGGAGAATCCTGTCTCCTGGCTCAGGCCAGAGCACATCTGACCAGGAGTCTGGTCAGTGTTCCTATTTCCTCCCCCCGCAACACACACACAAAGGCCTCCTGGGCACTGCCCTCATGGAACACCTTCGCCTTCTGGTAAATGGGGAAAAGAAGGCCGCCCCTGGCCCCTCCCCTCCCCTCCCAAAAGGGCGATTGGCCAGAGTCTCAGGAGATCCAAAGTGGCAGATGGGCCTTGGGAGAGGACATGTCTCCCCGGCTCTCCATGGGACACTGGTGGAAGGCTTGTCAAGGACATGAAGGCTGCTACCAGGAGAGAAACTGAGGCAGAACCCCCTCCCTCAACACACACATGCATGTACACATAGCCAAGGCCAGAAGCACACACAGTGGCCAGTAAGAAGTCACTCTAAATCCCTGTATTCTGAGGGAGAAACTGGAGCCAGTGTAGGGTTGGAAGCAGGAAGTACCAGGCAGGCTAGTGCCCCGTCTACACAGTGCCAGGCACTGGGGCAGGGGACGGCTTCTGGAGCAGCGTCCAGGGGAACAAAGAGTTTGAAAGATGGTTCAACCCCCCCAGGAGTTCTGCAGCTCAGAGCAGGGCCACCTGCCTGATACCAGTGTCCCCACTCTCATACCCTGGTGAGATGTCAGTGTGTCTGCTTCCACAGCTAAAACTGCTCGAGTACCACTGAGAGCCAGGCAAAGGGCTGGGAGCTTTCTCAGAGAACCTAGCAGACCTGGGTTCCAGCCTGGCCCTGCCCCTGATGCCCAGGGTGGCCTTGAACAAATCACTGGGAATACAAGGTCAAGGGTGCAGGCCCAGGCCCCAAAGCAGGGCTCTCTGGTGAGCAGGTCAAACGTGTGACTGTTCCAGCAGGCCAGAGACTGTTACCTGCAAGAGGGGACAATGGCCAATGGCCTGGGGTATCCAGAAAGGCTTCCTGGAGGAGGAGACTTTTGTGCTGGCCCTGTAGAATGAGTAGGAGAGCACCAGGACTAGGTGAGTAGGGGGCATTTGGAGCCGAGGGCACAGCACGTACACAGGGGCAAGGCCTGAAGGGTGGGGCACTGAAGCAGGCAAGCAGGGAGCTCGCAGAGCTGTTAGCCGGCTCAGGACAAGCCATGGCC
This sequence comes from Lemur catta, assembly GCF_020740605.2. Taxonomy (NCBI): domain Eukaryota; kingdom Metazoa; phylum Chordata; class Mammalia; order Primates; family Lemuridae; genus Lemur; species Lemur catta. Next base: position 51,719,358 of record NC_059141.1, on the reverse strand, counting down.
AAGGACCCTGAGGGAGGCTGGGGGCTGCTGCGGCAGCTCAGCTAAGCAGAGCTCCAACACCTGCTTCTCGGGACCCCAGGGAAACCAAGGTGGAGCAGGTGTACCCAGAGGCCAGGACACTGACCTCTCCTGCCCACAGACCAGGGGTTTCACTTACTCCTAGTCGCAGACCAAGTGCCACCTTCTCCAGGGAGCCATCCATGACTGCACCCCTAGACTCTCAGACCAGGAGGGGGCTGCAAAGAGACACTGCATGAAAGAACAAAAGCAAAACATTTCATTTCATTCTTGCATGGATGAGGAGTTCATGAGAGAAAATGCTTCAGGAAGCATCTTGCACAAGGCTGAGTCTTAGGGCTATTCCATAAATGTTAGTTTCCTTAAGCATCAGTAGGAACAGCCTTCATCATCCCCATTTTACACAGGGGGAAACTGAGGGGCTCAAAAAACCTAAGTGGCGGCCTATGGACACAGCTTGCAAGTGGAAGAGCCCAGGAGTCTCATTTCTCCACGCCTGCCCACCCCCCAGGACCATATGACTATGGATGGGAAATCTGAGGCCCAGAGAGGGTAATGGGCTGTCCAAGGTCACACAGGCGCCATCAGAGCCCAGACCTGACCCTGGGTCTCCTGATGCCAAACCTGACCCCTCCCAGTGAGCCTTGGCCTGGGCCCATGGGCATCACTCTAAGGCCCAGACCCCAAGGGGAGGAGGAGCCTGGGCAGGGCCAGGGCTGTGCCCACTGCCACCTTCGAGATTTACACACAGCTTCGGCAGGTCCAGGGCAGGCTCTGCAGTGTGGGAAGCTGGTGGGGAGGGCTGAAGTTTCTCCACACTGAGCAGAGGCCCTGGAGCCTGGCATGGCTGGTCCTAAACTGAAGGAGGGATGTGGGAAGGGCAATGGGCACTGGGACCAAGAGGAGGACTGCTTGGTGTCTCAGGGCATGGACTTGGAGGCCTCCTTCACCTCCTAGCTGTGTGACTTGCCCAGTTGGGCCTTAGTTGTCCCATCTGTCCCCCAAGTAGAATGGTCAGGTCAAGGAGGCATTGAAAAGGCAAAAAACTGCATCAGCAAACCAGGATTCTTTTTTTTGAGACAGAGTCTCACTCTGTCAGCCCAGCTAGAGTTCCGTGGCATCAGCCTAGCTCACAGCAATCTCAAATTCCTGGGATCAAGTGATCCTCCTGCCTCAGCCTCCCAAGTTGCTGGGACTACGGGCCCATCCCACCACACTCGGCTACTTTTTCTATTTTTTGTAGAGACGGGGGTTTCACTCTTTCTCAGGCTGATCTCAAACTCCTGAGCTCAAGTGATCCTCCCGCCTCAGCCTCCCAGAGTGCTAGAATTATAGGCATGAGCCACCATGCTCGGCCAAAACCAGGGTCCTTATCCCTGATCCACCCATTCCCAGAAAGATGTCTTCGGAGAAATACAAATTCTCTGAGCCTCAGTTTCCTCATCTGTCAAATGGAGCTAACAGTACTATTACCAGGCCAGGATGCTGTACCAAAATGTGGAAATATAAGAAATATCACATTCTTGATTTTTCTTTAAAGAAACTTCATTCTGACCATCCCGCCTCTACTATCGGGCTTTCATTCCAGCCTCACTCAGGAAGTGAGGAGGCCACAGTGCCCAGGAAGTAGGGCCAGGACTTCATTCTCCAGCCTGTCTTGGCCACCACTGAGCCCCTCGTGGTCTGAGACCAAGTGGCCCTGATGTCCTGTGGTGTCCTGCTTCGTCAGGCCAAGGTCAGAGCCAAGGCTAGGACTGGCCTCCCAGGCATGGCTGAGGCCCGGTCCCGTGCAGGCCAGGCTCTCTGACAGGTCCTGGGTCCTCTCTCACCTGCCTTTCTTCCCCGTCCGCCCCTTGTCCACTCCCATCCCTCAGGGACTCTCCCGGGGCCTCACTACTCAAGGTGATGCCTCACCTGTGGCATCTTGTCTGAGATGAGGAGAGAGCCCTGGACTGGGAGTGTTTCTGCTGCAGCCCCCAGGTCCCCCAGGTAAGGAAACAGGCCAGCAGGGGAGCGGCCAGTATTACTGTCTATAAAAGCCCTTCTGCACCAAGCCCCCCTCTGAGGGTGGGTGGGCAGCAAGTGGGTGCGTGAAGCCCAGCTCCGTGTCAGGGCCGCCGGGAAGACAACGTGAGAAGCACACGGGAGGTGCCTGTCCAGCGCTGGCCACAGAAGGGGCTTCCAGTCCCTGGCACCTGAATCCTTTGTGGCCGCAATCCCACAAGGCAGGCACCGCAAGAGGTGAAGAAGAGGCCCAGGGAGGGTAAGAGCCTTGGAGGACACATAGCCAGGCAGGCCCGGTGCATCGCTCCTCCACCTGCCCCAGAGGCTACTGTTGCCGTGAAAGGGGGTGAAGCTGTCACATTCTCAGGGTGTCTGGTTGTCAGCCCTGTAGGTGAGGCAGGCCCTAATGAGAGGCGAGACTGGAACTCCTGGAGGAGTGTGCTAAGACCAGGGCTGAGCACAGGGCTGTGGAGGAGCCCCGTATCACGGGAACAGGTGCAAGGCTGACGAGCAGCGGCCCTTCTCTTGTGCAAGAGACTCTGCCCTGGCCGGAAATTGAGTAGGAGGCCTGGGCTCTCATCCCAGGCCTTAGTTTACCTATCTGGAAAATGGGTATAATGGCCACAGAGTGAATGTTGAGACTCAAAGCCTCCCCCCTGCCATTAAAGACCCTTTTGGAGAACAAGGTGGGTCCACTCTCCACACCTTCCGTACAACAACCTCGGAAAAAGGGGGTCTCTTCGACTATTACTGTGAGTTATCCCCAGGGAAACCCAACGCAGGCCACAAAGGACAGTTCATTTTTAAGAATGCCTATGACATGTCTGAGGGACACGGGAGAGGAATTGGTCACTTTACAAAACAGGCGCTTCGCTCACTCCTGTCACAGAAGGACGTGGCCCTCTGAGTCCCCTGACGTCATGAGCTGCCTGCCCTTGCCAGCACTCCCGGGGGCACTGGGACAGCCTGGGCCTGGGGAGGAGGCGGCTCCCAGACCACATCTGGTGCTGAGGAGTCCAAGGTCCCAGGTCTCTGTCTGGGCAGGGGCCTGGGCTGGCCAGGGGGCACAGTCTGGCCTCTATGGCCTTTGCTCTGGTGGGAGATGGGCCACCTTATTTTTCTGGAAAGGAAGCCAAAGTCCTCTTCAATGGCCTTTCAGCCTCACCTCTCCTCTGCTGCCTACAGGATCTCAATCCAAGCTCTCCCTCGGTCACACACCTTCATTAGCTCCTCATTCCCTCGGCCAGTGGCCCTAACCCAGCTGATGACTGGGACTCCCTGAAGCCCTTGTTAAGCACATGGCTGCCCCAGCCTCTGCCTCATAGCCTCCAAATCCCACCAGCTTTTGGAGACTTCTCTGTGCTTCTCATTTGACAGTTACGGCATCCCATGCTCAGAGAGGCTGCGTGACTTGCTCAAGCTCACACAGCTGGAGGACTTGAAATTCAAATCCAGCTCACAGAGCTCATGCCCGATCTACAGAGGGGCCAAGGCCCCAGGACAGAGGCTTTGGGAAGCTGTGTTCCTTGGCTGGGTAGAGCCTGGCCACTGTGTGGGTAGGGACAAGGGCAGAGAAGGAAGGAGGAGGTTGAACGGTGAGATCTGAAGACAGCCCAGAGCGGGTGCACAGTAGCTGTCCATTCCACATTCCCTGCCTTTGCACGGGAGCCAGACGCCCCGAGTTGTGAGTGCAGCCTCCACCAACCCCAACCCCAACCCCAGCAGGCCCCAGCCGTTGCCCACAGCAGGGCTTTGCAGCAAGGCCCCGTAAACAGCCCCTCACCCTCCTCCCCCAAAAAGAAACTTTTAAAAGCAACAGAAATAAACATCTCTGTGTGCCGCATGTGTTGGTGACAGGAAAAGCAGCATCACTTCAGAGAGGAAAGGGCACCGGGCGGTGGGGCGGGGGCCACGCAGAGGCAGCGAGGGGAGAGGAGGCGCAGAAGCAAGATCTGATAAGGGAGCCCTGCTAGTGCACAGCCCCCCTCAGCCCCCTCCAACTGCTCAGCTTGCGGCCAGCGTCTGGGCTGGCCCAGGGTGGCACTCAGGGCACAGGTTCCAAGGCCCAGCAAGGCTCCCCTGTCTTGGAGCAGGCCGTTTCTCGGGTATCGCCTACTCCGGGCTCTGTCCCAGGGAAGTAAGGAGCCTGGACCCAGGAACTAGCCCGAGACTCCCTTCTCAGCTCTGACTTACCCGTGGCCTTGGGCCAGTCTCTGCCCCGCTGGGCCCCAGTGTCCCCTACGTGAGAGTGTTGGCTGTCCATGGTGATGCCATCAGGACCCGGTGCTGGCTGGGAATCTGGAGGTCCAGGGTCGTGGGCTCGCGCTGTGGCTCTGAAAACCCCCAGCCCTGCCCAGACTGTGCCAGGTGGGCCACCCTTTACCCCCCTGGCTTAGATTTCCTTCCTCTCATGGGACTCTAGATGTCTTTCCCCGCTCACGCACGGCTCTCTGCACGAGGGCTGGGCCTGCCCTCTTGGACGGAGAGGAGACGCTGCACATAAACCTTTCCTGGGGAGCCCAGAGACCGGCCCCGGACAGGAAGCAGAGCCAGGCGCTGTGCAGGGGCCAGGGGCCTGCAGGGAGTGGCCCCAAGGGCCAGCACTCCACAGGTGGAGTCTGAGAAGCAGAGCAGGGACCAGCATTCCTGTGGAAGCAACAGCTTAGGCAAAGGCTGAGAGGCAGACGACGGCGTCCACCATGCCAAGCCCTGTTCTGGACACTCGGCTAGATGGCCGGGCCCCACATGGCCCTCAAGGGCCTCACAGTTGAATTTCTAAATCTACTGTCTCCATCCTCTGAATTCCCCTGGCTGTGTCCACTGCCAAACAATTTGCATGAAAACAAACACAGAAAAAAGAAAAACTAAACAAGTATTTTTGTTTGTTTTTTCACATGAAGATAGACTTTTCCCAGAAATTAAAAGCCCCCAAGGGGGGGGTGCCCTAAAAGTGGCTACCTGTGCCTCCCCCATGCTTCCCTGCCTCTCTGCAGCCCACCCCAGCAGGGGCAGACCACCCAGAGAGAGCAACTGAGCGCCTAGTGCAGGGGGCCTGCGTAAGACATCCCTGGCCCATCCACACCTGAGGGTTCAGGGGGGCTTCGCCCCGCACTGCCCACCTGCTGAACCTCACCCCTTCAAATCTTCTTACCTACCTCTTCATGTGCCCAAGAGTCCTTGTCCACAGGCTTCCATTTCCTAGCTGGGCTGCCCTAAACAAGTCACTTACCCTCTCTGAGCCTTAGTTACCTTCATCTGCTAAAGGAGGGTTATGTGGAGATTTCTCCCTACCAGCAAGCAAGCACTTCTGCAGCAGACACCAGCCGGGTGTCCTCTGATCCAACTCAGTCACACACTGTCTCCCTGGAGGTAGTGTTGATCACACAAGTTGAGGGCTCAGCCCCACAAGACCGGACCCCACTTCCGAGGCCCATCACAAATCCCAGGTTTGTGCTTCTGTCTGACTGTCTATAAATCAGGGACCCCCTCCTTAGGTTCAATTAATTAGCTAGAGTGGCGGACAGAACTCAGAGAAACACTTATGTTTACTGGTTTCTTTTTTGGTTTTTGTTTTTTTGTTTTTGAGACAGAGTCTCACTCTGTTGCCCTGAGTGCCGTGGCATCAGCCATCAGCCTAGCTCACAGCAATCTCAAATTCTTGGGCTCAAGCTATCCTCCTGCTTCAGCCTCCTGAGCCACTGTGCCCGGCTGATTTTTCTATTTTTAGTAAAGACAGGGTCTCACTCTTGCTCAAGCGGGCCTCAAACTCCTGAGCTCAAAGGATCCACCCGTCTCAGCCTCCCAGAGTGCTAGGATTACAGGCATGAGCCACCACCGGCCTATTTACTGGTTTACTATAAAGGGTATTTTTTTTTTTTTTTTTTTTTTTTCTGAGACAGAGTCTTGCTCTGTTGCCCGGGCTAGAGTGAGTGTCGTGGCGTCAGTCTAGCTCACAGCAACTTCAAACTCCTGGGCTCAAGCGATCCTACTGCCTCAGCCTCCCAAGTAGCTGGGACTACAGGCACGCGCCACCATGCCCGGCTAATTTTTTTTTTATATATATTTTTAGTTTGGCCAGATAATTTCTTTCTATTTTTAGTAGAGACGGGGTCTCGCTCTTGCTCAGGCTGGTCTCGAACTCCTGAGTTCCAGCGATCCGCCCGCCTCGGCCTCCCAGAGTGCTAGGATTACAGGCGTGAGCCACCCTGCCCGGCCTATAAAGAGTATTTTAAAGGATACAAAGGAACAGCCAGCCGAAGAGATGCACTGGGCGAGGTCTGAAAGGGGTGTGGAGCTTCCATGCCCTCCCTGGGCTCTGGTCCCTCCAGGCACCTCCAAGTGGTCAGCTATCCAGAAGTTCCCTACACCTACTCTTTCGGGTTTTTATGGAAGCTTCATTAAGTAGGCATGATTGATTGAATTATGGACCATTGGTGATCAACTCAACCTTCATTCAGCCCTTCTCCCTTCGAGCCTGGGGGTGGGGCTGAAGCCCAACCCTCTAATCCCTCCTGGGTCTTTCTGGTGACCATCCCCGCCCCCTCCCAAGCTGCCTGGGGGCTGCCAGCCCTCAGTCAACTTATTAGCATACAAAAGACACTTATCACTTCGGCCATTCCAGGGATTTTAGTTGTATGCCAGGAAATGGGGGGAGGTGCAAATATCTGTGTCAGGAGGGTCATGCGGTGGGCTGGGGGTGGGGGCGTGGGGAGGCTACTCCAGGAAGCCCAGCAAACCCATTTCTGACCCTGTTCTGGAAACTGCAAGTGCCCCCAGAAAGGCATCAGATAGAGGCCGCTGGCCTTCCTCCTGCACTGGGAGGAGGGCAGAGGCTGCTGAGAATGGGGGCAGGAACAAACCTGTGCTGTCACAGTGGCCACCTCAGGCTGGGCCTGCCCTTGCTTCCTCCCCAGCATCTGCTGAGCTCCTCCAGCCTCCCTCCAGGCAGGCGCACAGGGCAGGGTTCCCCCTTCTCCGTACCCCTCCCTACTCACTCTCTTCTCGCAGGGACCCTGTGGAAGGTTTTGGTCTTGGTGTTCCCATGACTTTAATGAGTAAACTGAGACCTGGTGCAGGGCCAAGGCCACTTGGCTGGTATCTCACCCTGCAAGGCGATGCAAGCCCTGGAACCCGGTCTCTCTGAGAGGTCTGGGTTCTTTCCACTGCATGCAAAGGAACCCAAAGCAAAAGCCCCTGGCAAGAAAGAGGTATTTGGGAGCCACCCAGGTTCCTGGCAGGGGGGTGGCATGATTAGGTGGGCCATGGGAAACTGGACTGAAGGCCTTGAGCCAGACTAGAAGTGCAGGGAACTGGGGGTGCGGAGGGGAGCGTGGGCATGAGACATGCTAGGCCAGATCATCGGGAGGCTCAGAGGGGGCCAGGGAGGACAGAGGAGGAGCGGGTTGGGGTGGGGAGGGCATCTAGAAGGTGCTCACAAGCCTTCCCAGCTCACTACCAGCTTTCACCATGCAGTGGGCCCTCTGCCCCAGGCGGGAGCAGCTGGAGGCTCAGAGACAGCCGTGCGACTCCCCCAGTTCGAGTCGAGCCCGGAGCCTGCCATGGGGCTGTGCCCGCTCCCCGCCACACACCAGGCTCCTGCGCCCACCGCTTCTTTCTAGGCTGATTCCCCATGCCAGCTTGATGAACAACGTAATAAAGGGGGCAATCACATTATTCCTGAATGCATTTTAATAAAAATCAAATAAAAGCAATTATGTGAATTTCCAAGAGGATCACCTCTCCTCCTTTCCCTGAGGTAGGAAGCAGAATGAATTCAGGAAATCATTCAAATCAGGAACCCGAGCCGTGTGTGCCGCTGCCGCGCTGGCAGCTGCCACACCAAGGCAGCAGGGAAACCCAGTCCCCGGGGGCAGCGCGGGTGCCTTTCTTAGCTCTTTGAGTGGAAATTCCACCTATGGGTGAAGAAGGGTAATTAAGGGCCAGGAGAGAGGCTTTGAATCCAGGCTGCCTTTGCCCCTGCTGAACAAACTTCCCAGCTTCAAAGTGGCCTCAGACAGCCCGAGTGAGAGCTCTCCAACCTGGCAGCTTGGGGCCTGGCAGGGAGGGCAGGTACAGGGCCCGGGAGAGGGTCCCTGCGTGAACACAGCTCTCCCTTCTGTGGGGGACCTACAGCCCTCAGCCTGACTGGATGCCAGAATGCTGGGTCTGGGAGCACAAGGACAGGGACACACTGAGAGTCAAGAGGTACCTCTTCCTCCCTCCCAGCATCCCCCCAAAGGGGCTCAAGCCTTGTGATGTGCAAGGCCCTTCTGATGTCCCATCGGTCACTCTGGCCCCACATGACCCTGGGATTGGTGTGCTCATTTGGGGCTGAGGCTGCTGCAGCCAGAGGGGGCCGGTGACACGCCCAAGGCCACCCAGCTAGTGAGGCAATGCCAGGACAGGAACTCAGGTTCTCCCAGGGCCATGAGGCAGGCCCACGTGCAGGTGGTCTGGACACGACGTGGCTTGGCCACACAAGGCACGTACAAGAACAAGCACTGACCAACTGCCACTTCCTGGACCCTGGCCCCAGCCAGCACCATTGTCTCCAAACACCGTGAAGTATGTTCATCCTCTCTGTACAGTTAGGGCTAAGATTCATCGAAGTGAAGCCTCCTGCTCACAGTCCCCCAGCCAGAAGCAAGGAATCCTGGACTCTGCCCTGGGCTGCCAGAGACCACAGACAAGAAGCCTTCATTCGGGGTCTCCCAGGTTGCATTTGAGTGCAGGGCGAAGGAAAGGCAGGGATCCTCCAGCCCCCACATTCGCCCCACTAACCCACGTCACCCTGCCACCTGAAGGGGTGGGCCAATGGTGGCCGGGCGGGGGGGGCGGGGGGGAGCACCTGATCATGCCTAAGATCATCTCTCTCTGCCACCAGGGTCCTCATTCTCAGATTGGGGTGTGGGCAGTGGGGGGAGCAGGAAATCTGGCAGCCACAGGTCCCCTTTGGGGCATCTGGAGCTAAAGGACAAACTGGGTCTGGGAGGCAGAGGGCCAGCACTTGCTCTGTGTGTCCTGAGGCAGTTCCCACCACCTCCCTGGCTGCACACACTGGAGGAAGGGGTGGCCCAGACCCCAGTTCAGACATTGGGTGGTGTCGTCCTACACTGTCCTGTCTAAACTCAGCTCAGAGCTGCCCTTAATCCCTGCAGCTCAGGTGCCCTCCTACAGGACAATCCAGGAAATGCCCCCCCCAAAAGTGTGGTTTCCGTCACAGGGAAAGGAGAGTAAAAGGAAAGCTTCGGGGGTGGGGGGGGGGCTCCCAATGCCAGTTTTCTCTTGGAAGTAGAGGTTGCTAGGTGGCCAGGTCGCCTCTGGCACTCAGGATGGAGAATTGAGCACCAGCCACAGGGCTGCTGGTCTCACTATCTCATCCCCAAGGGGTGACTCAAGGCCCTCTCTGGCCTTGGGACCTCAGGGTTTCCTGGCTTACAAATAGTCTTTTATATGTACAAGGTATAAGGTAATAAAAACTTTAATCTGGGAGGTAGAGGCAGGGGCACCTGGACAGGAAGACAGAACAGGCACCCTCAGTCGTTCTCTCCCCTCGGGGGGCCTGCTGTGCGCTGTGTGACGTTCAGAGAGAACACAGGCCTGTCTGGGAAGGGGAGCTGAAAGCAGGAAAAGGCAGTGCCCCTGCATGCTCCTCAGGGACTGTGGACGGGGGACCCTGGCCTGGCTATGCACACGTGTAAGGATACGTGTCAATGTGTGCGTTCCTGCAACCACACCCACTGACCTGGAAATGTGTCTCCCACGCTCACACATCGACCCAGCAGGCGGGTAAACAGCAGCCACGAGCCCCAGGCAGTCCGCCCCCAGACTTGCCTGCAGATCCCAGTCCAGAGAGGTCAGAGGTCGTGGAGAAAACTGGCTGGGATGTTGGAGGTCCAGGCCCATGGGGTTCCCCAGGGATGTCCACCGGCTATCACCTGCACTCAAGTTCTATCCTGGTCACTCTGGGAGCATCCACTCCAGGTCTGACACCCAGCTGTGCCCAGGGTCTGGGGGCAAAGGCTGCTCTTTCTGCCCCGTGGTGGGGCTGGCTGCCTGAGGACTCTGACTGGGGAGAGGACAGACCCCACTGGGCTGGGGGTGAGGGGAAAGGGGACCCAGGGAGGGCATCCCCAAAATAAAACCTTGGAGACGGGCCTGGAAGAAGCAGCCGCTTCCCCCAGTAGTCTAGGTGGGAAGGGAGTTCCAGGTGGAGGGAACAGCGGATGCGGATGCGTGGCGGCACGCCTTGTTCGGAGAACGCCAGGGCCCCCACCCTCCTCCTGCTGGCCGCACCAGGAAGAAGTGTCCTGTTTCAGATCACTCGCTGGAGTCGGGGGGGCCAAACGGGGCACCCACAGCACTGGAGGAAAGGGCCACATGGGGTGCAAGTTGCTCCCCAAAGTTCCCCCTCTTTCCCTTGAAGGAAGGCACTTCCCCTAGGAATGCAGCCTAGCATTCAATGTCTCAAAAGTGCAGTTAGGGCAGGGCCCCCACACAGGTGCTCAGACTGATTGTTAAAAAGAAGTAATTAACCGGATAGTGGTTCCCCCTGGGAGGTGGGGGGCTGGGACGGGCAGAGCTTCACCAGTGTCCATGATACTCTAGTTCTTAGTGGAGTGGGCATGAGCACTTATTTTCATGTTTCATGGCTTACAGTCTTTTATATGCATGAAATATCATGCAATAAAAACTTTAATTATGTTTATGCCCGAGTTTACGGGGTTGTTCCGAGGCCCAGTTGGCTGGGATGCCTCTGAGTGATTACCTGAGCTTGGCATCCTCGCCAGTCTGGGGCAGGTAGGGGCCTGGACTCTTGTCCCAGCTCCACTGGGTCCACAGAAGATTCCAGTCCTTTCCAGGACAAGACCGAGTGCGGACAGGAAGGTAGGGGATGAATGCCCAGCCAACTCCCCGTGTGGGCTTGGGCATGCCCCCTCTCCTGTCTGGGTCTCAGTGTCCCCTCCGTACAGTGAGGGGCCCTGGTCAGTTGGCATGGGTTTGGCCAGACTTCACCACTCACTTAACAGTTACATGGAACGGTGTCCCCACCTGTAAAGCGGGACTAATGACAGAGTTGCCGAGGACTGTATGAGACGATGCGTGTTAAGGCACAGTCCCTGGCATGTGGTGGATACTCTATAAGTGCTAGTTTAAAATGAAAATCACCAAACAAACAAAGACCCTCCATGGAAACAGGGCGGGATTGGAGGTTGGAAGATCTGTGCTCCCGGCCTGGCCCCCGTCCTCACTGGCCCCAGGTGGGGTCCTTTCATCCCTGGGCCTCACTCCGCTCTAGTGCAGAGTGGGAACACCAGGGCCCCACCCCTGGAGAAGAGAGGGTCCGGCAAGGAGAGAGGGAATGAGAGAAAGTTCTGGCAAAGGGGAGTGTGTTGTAAATGTCAGGTCAGTAACCAGGGCTATAATCCCCAAGACCCCTCCTGGGGGCTAAACCTCAAGCTGCCACGTGGGGGGATATTCCTATGGGGGGGACCTCACCCAGGGCAGCCCCACTCTGAGGCCAGGCAGACCCCTGCTCTGGCTGGAGTTAGAAGCCAGGGCTTGGGCCTAGAATCAAAGGCAGAGGGAATTAGCTTCACAGTGAGCCTGTAGAAGGAGAGGCCGGGATTAATTGACTCTTCTCTTCCTGCTGTTCCTTCCATAGCCCAGAGACACTGCCTGGGTCGGGGGGAAGGGTCACCTTCTACCCCCAAGCCCCCACCACATTCTTCCAGAAGGTGACAGGGCAACAGGGCCCTGCAGTAAGAAGGGGTCCATGGTGCACACATTCTGGAGTCTTGGGCTGGAACTGGGGTGGGGGGATGTCTGCAGAGGCTGGAGCCTGCGCATGGGCACAGGTGGGGTGGGTGGGTAGTGCGAGTCCACAGACCCCGCCATGTCATTTCAGGTACACAGGAGCCTGTGTGGATGTGTAGATGTGTGTCTGTCTCTGTCGTCATGAGAAAAGCGAGTGCTCAGGTGTGAGTCTGAGGCCCAAAGCCCACGTGCGCTCTGTGTGTGTGCAGGGTGGGCTCGGTGCCTGCACATGTGTTTGTGGCTCTGAATCTAAGAGTGAGTGTGCACAAGTGTGAGTGTCGTGTGCACCTGTGACACTCTGAGAGACCGTGGTGTTGAGTGTGTGCACATATGGGCACCTGGGTGGACAGAGTGACACAACTGTGGGTCTTGAGCGATCTAAGAACTTTGAAATGAGAAGGGAGAAGTGGGAGTGGGACTCAGAATTGTTATATTTCCCAGAGAGAAATGGCTGGAAGGAGGTCCAGACCATCCTCTCTCAGGCCCTCCTTCCAGGCTCCACAGCTGTCCCCACCCCTCAGGCTTTACCTTCCCTGCCATGGAAACTATGGGAACAACTGGCTTAACCTCTCTGTGCCTCAGTTTCCTTATGTGAAATGAGGGTCCTTGTGGTGTGGCTGTGAGGGACGCATTGCAGACAGCCTTGGCACATGATGAATGCTCTCCGAGGATTTGTTAGTACAGTCAGTGCTACCTGGAATTGGACACGGTCGGGCTGAGCCGGATTGGCTGGAGGAACAGGGTCCAGCCAGCGCCGTCCTTGCAGAAGGCTGGGAGGAAGACCCAAGCCCCACAGCTGCTTTAAGCCGGCAGCGCCAGGCAGCCTCTGACCATGCTGGGAAACGGAGTACATGGTGCCTGAAGAACCCCGAGGCACATCCAGGGCCAGCTTGGCAGACCTGGCCGCGCTCATGGGGCTCCTCCCACCCCACCCCTCCTTCCAGCTTCCCACTCTCCCTCCCCACCAGGCCCTCCCACCCTCCTGCCCCAGCAGTGTCAGGCACGTCCACCACCCCCAACTGGTTCCAAAGGTCCACCATTCATGCCCACTCTGCAAATGAGGAAACCGACCTCAGATTCATGGAGGGATGTGACCAGCAGAGCTTGACTCAGGAACCCAGGACTCTGGGGTCTCAGAGTAGCTGACAGAGAAGCAAAATGCCAGTCTGGCCCCTAGAGCAGAGAGCTGGCTCTCAGGCTCCGCACTGGCTTTCAAAGCCCCCAGACAGTCCCCTCAGCCATTCCTGAATCCCAGGAACAGTCTCTGCCCCATTCCACTCATCAGAATGGGTGCAAATGTCTAGCCCGTCACCTGGATGAATCCCTCACATACGTCTCCCACCCCTACTACCCCTTTGCTCCTGCTTTCTCTCTGCCTTTCCATCCTGGTCCAAATCCTCATTTGACAACAAATGCTACCTCTTCCATGAAGCTTCCTCTGATTGACTTGTCCATTAGTGGCATCTCAGTCTCCAGGCCCCCGGGGACCTGGAGACATTCCTCTCTTCAACAGTAACCACTTTGCCTGTCGGGAGGCCCTAGAGTGCAGACCAGGGTCTTCTCTGCATCGCCCCACAGGCCGGGGCCAGGATGTCCCAAGGCTGGGGTGCGCCGTGGGCACACAGACACACACAATACTCTGTAAGCCCCCAGGAGCTTTTGTACTGCGGCCACATAACGTAACGTTCAATAGCTGAGGCTCTCGAGTGGATATTCTTGGATTCAAATCTCAGCTCTCCCACTCATTAGCTGTGTGACCTTGGGCTTGTTTAACCTCTCTGTGCCTCAGATTGCTCATCTATTAACGCGAATAATAGTTCCAATGCCACAAGGTTGCTGTGAAGATGAAACAAGTGAGCATATGTAAGCTCTTAAGACAATACCCAGTAGATAGTATTGCTATGTGTTTGTCATTGTTACTAATATTGCTACTGTTATTGTTATTACCAGGAGACTACAAAAAGGTACTGGACACAATCTCTGTCCCTCAGAGGATGAGAGTCTAGACAGAAAGGAAATGGGGTTAACATTTCTAATCCCACTTATTGGTCAAAACCACCCCGGAAGTAGTTACCACCAGCCCCATTTGACAGATAAGGAAACTGAGGGTCCTAAAGGCGGTGTGAGCTCCCCAGGGCTCACTACCTTAAGTGATGGGGCTGGGTTTGAGGGCCAGGTCTTGCAGCTCCAAAGTCCGAGCTCTTTCAACAGGCCTGTGCTGCCTCTCAGTCTGGCAGGGAGATAAGCCTTGTACACAAATAGCTGCAATCCCAGGTAGAAAGTGCTAAGTGCCAAACAGGGCGATAAAGGCTGGGGAGGGCAGGCGCCTGCAGCTGCAGGAGGGGAAAGGGCGAGGCCAGGACAGGCTTCCAGAGCTGGCGGCAGCATCTGAGCACAGCCTTGAAGATGGGCAGTCAGAGCGGGAGGGGCCAGTGAGAGCTTAGACACCGGTCCCGAATCCACAGTACCTAGCATGGAGTCTGACACTGGTCCCTGAATCCACAGTACCTAGCATGGAGTCTGACACCTCACAGGGGCCCAATAGATACCTGTGAACAGAAGGAAGGAAGGGAGATAAGGAGGGAGAGAGAGGCAGAAGGGGAGTGCGGATATACCCTAAGCCCACCAGGCCCAGGAGCAACAGTTGCCTCCAATTCTCTGAAGAGCTTCATGGGGTCCCCCTCATCCTGTGACACCCCAGGGAATTAGCTCAGGACTTTCAGGCCAGAGTGCCTGACAATCAGACGTTTTGCTCTATGCCAGAAAGAACGTCCCAGCAAGTAACGCTGGACGAGGCCCCTCTGCGGGGCAGGGGCCGTGGTGTGTCGGAGCCTGCTTGTGCTGGCTCACCAGAGCCATTGTTCGATTCTCAGAAACCCTGCGAGCTGGGTAATGATAAGTTGGCAGCTTGAAACTGGCCACAGTGGGGGTATTTACACCATGGAAATTAGCACCTACTGCAAATCAGGTGTTCCCCACTTTGGAGAGCCAGTTGTTAAACATTTACCAGGGCAGTGCTGGGCAGAGGTCTGCCCTGCCAGGGAGCAAGCACCCCATCCCTGGAGGGTGCAAGCAAAGACAGTCACCTCCCGGGAGGAATGAGGCTAAGGGGTGCTTGCGTAGTGAGGGGCTCAGATCAGATGACCTCAGGAGTCTCTTTCTGGCTCTGAGAGCCTATGAAAAGTTGGGTTTAAGAAAAAACCAAATAAAGGTAATTATTCATGCCAGGAAATCATTAACCACTTGACCCAGAGGCTGGGATAGGACAGGGACCTGAGAAAACGTGTGAGGAGCCACATTGCTTGAAGATTTTGCAGGTGGAAAACCTCATCCAAAGTCACACACAGTTAGAAGCAAACCCAGGACTAGAACCAATGTCTCTGGCCCCCTAGCCCAGAAGCTCCTTCTAGGGCATGTGGCTGGGCCACTGCAGTGGCGGGGGGTTGGGGGGGACACTTTTTGCACGAAGTCTGTTTGGTATCTGTCTCCTCCACTGGAACATAAGTTCTGTGCCAGCATGGACTGAATTTGTCTTGTTCACTGTTGGATACCCAGTGCTTAGTTTTGTGCCTGGCAGATAGCAAGTCTACCATAAATATTTGTTCAATGAGTCAATGTGTCTGAGATCCTGTACCCTGGCAGCATTTTGGGGGTGGAAATGCTGTCTTCAGACCCCATCACCACCAGGGTCCCCACTCCGGCTTAGTGACATGGAATCAAAAGACCAGGGTTCAAATCCCAACTCTGCCCCCTCCTGTATGACCTTGACCAAACCATTAGGCCTCCTGAACCCTCAGTTTATCCCTCTATGAAGTGGGTTGGGCAATCCCTGCCTGTCTCTTGAGGCTGCTGGCACTCATGTGAGATGTAAAGTGCTTTTTACAAACTCTAAAGGGTTGTACCCACAGGAGGAAGGAAGGAGTTTGGAAAGCTGGCTCTGGTGGCCGGGCCAACCCAAGGGCTCCTGGTGGACACTGGATAGTGGCCCGGCTGCTGCTTGGAGTAACCTGGGTCAGACCAGCTCATGGCCTGGGGAGAGGGCATCTGGGTGAAGACAGAGCTCAGGAAAGGGGTGGAGAGGGGAGGATGAAATACAGAAGGTGGCCAGGGAGAGTCTGAGGAATCCTTTCCCTCCTAAGACCAACAGGAGAAGGCAGTCTTTTTGTCTCTGTAGAGCTGTTTATTGTGGCTCCCTGCCCCCCCACTCTAAGGCCTTCACTATTGGAAATGGCCTTAATGTGTGAGCTGAGGACTGGCACCTGCCAAGTCAGGTGGGGGTGGGCTGGAAAACCCTCATCTGTCTTAGAATCAAATCAGTGTTTCAAATGATTTTGCAGGAAGGGCTTCTGTAGCTCTCCCAGGCAAGCATCCAAAGTCCCCTCCTGCTAGTGTGGAGGGACAGGCTGGCAGAAAGGGAGGCTCAGCTCACCCCAGGCTGTGAGTGGATAAGGAAAGAAAGCAGGGGGTGACAGTGCTCCTCCAGCCCTCCCAAGTGGCATCTGATTTCTGCAAAGAGGGTGAAGGCAGTAGGAGGCTCTGAGCCAGGGCCAGGGAGGCAGGTGGAGAGGGTGTCCATGGAGGGGCTACAACGTCAGCCTGGGCCCCCAGTGGCAAGCAAAATAGAAAGGCCCTGTGTCAGCAGCCAGGCCCCTGGGCGGCCCGGCTCCCGGCTCCATTCTGTTCGGCGGGATTCTGGTTGGCACCAGCTGCAGTCAGGAACAATGCCTGGATTTCTTTCTTTCTTCTTCTTCTTCTTCTTTTTTTTTTTCATTTTAATAGAGGGGGAGAAGGACCAGATCCACTCATTGAACAGCTCAGCATCGTGGAGGCGTCTGGGACTGTGTGTCCTTGAAAAATAGCACAGTTGCGGGGGCCCCACAGCTGGCTGCAAGGTGCAAGAAGGCACGTCACACTGGGAGCCCTGGGTCCCAGTCCTGCTGCTGTCCCACACTTGCTGTGTGACCTTGGGCAGGCCCAAGCCCTACTCTGGTCTGTTTCCCCATAGCCCCCACCAAACCTGCCTGTCAGGCTCCTCTGAACGCCAACTCCTCTTCTTCCCCCAAACTCTTAGAGCAGCCTTTGGAGTGGGCAGTCCTTCCTGAGAGCCTGTGAGCCCCTGGAGGGCTGGACCTGGTCATCCTTGTGTGCCCCCACCCCACTCCCTGCTCTGGACCCCTGACAGCCCCTCGGGTGCTGCGCTGGCTGATGGGGAGAGCAGTGAGCCATCCCATGACCTGCAGCCTTGAGAGGAGATGGGTGCGTAACAAGTAACTCCCTGGCCCATGAGGCGTCACGCTGGGAAATAAAATTCCCTGTGCCTCAGTTTTCTCATCCGTAAAACAATAAGTTGATACTAACACTCAGCTCAGATGAGCTTTACAGGAGTTCACATATATGAACTACTCAGTGCCTGGCACATAGTGGGAACTTAACCAGTACTGACTATGGGGACGCTGACACTGGGGGCAGCAACAGCAGCATATGGGGGTTGAGACAAGGTAGACGGCACATGTGGTAGCAGTATCAGGGTAGGCTTCTGTGTAGACGGCTGCAGATGTGGCCTTGAAGGCCAGGAGGGGTGTGTCCCAGGAGGCAGGAAGAGCATGAGCAAAAGCACGGAGGTGAGAGTATGTGCATAATGCTGGCAATCCTGGAAGTCACCAGCATGGCCACAGGACAAGGTCAAGGCAAGGGGGTCTGAACCTCGAGGATGCTGGAAGACTGCATGTCCAGGTGAGGAGGGGAAGTGCTGAGGGTCTGAGACGTTCTCCTACCCCTCAGGGCACAGGGGCTACCAGGAAGGAGGTGGGAGGCATAGCCCTCCTCTGGTCACTTGTCCCAGACGCCCCATCAGTGCTGGGTGTACCCGCTCCCAGCCTTCCCCTCTGAAGAGCACCGGTGCAGCGGGAGGCGCTGGATGAGGAGTCCTGGCTCTTGTCCCAGCTCTGGTACTTCCCAGCGGTGCAGCCCTCGGAAAGCCGCCCCCTCTCTTTGGGGCGCAGTTTAGTCACCTGTAAAAGGCCCTGAAGGAAGAGATTAGGTTCACCACCTATCCAGGGTCCTAAATAGTCAATCCCTAACAGCTGCCTCCCTGTATTTTCCTGTCTCTCCCCCACTAACAGGGCCCCTCTGAAAGTGCTCCCAATGCAGAGACCCCCTGTCCCAAGCCCTGAAGTGGACTGTAGCCCAGTCCAAGGGTGAAAGGCTCAGGCATGCAGAATCCCAGGACAATTAGAGGCAAAAATGACACTGGACAGCCCCTGTGTCTCCCACACTCTCTCACTCGGCAGATGGGGAAACAGAGGCACAGAGAGAATCTGTGATGTGCTCAGGCCACACAGCAAGTCAGGCACTGCCAGGCTGGGCACATGGATGTCCCAGTCCCCGAGGCAAGCTCCCAGTCTGTTCTTGGGGGCCTCCTGTCAGAAGGAAGGAGTGGCGGTTGAGCTGGGTCTCGAACCACTGGGCACGGCTACATGATGCAAGGTGAGAAGGCAGCTTGCCTGATAGAAGGGCTGTGCAGAGCCAAGCCTGGGGGCTGGGAAGGCGCGGGCTCAGGGAATGGAGGGGCAACCAGACTGCAATACAAGGAGGCGGCAGAGCAGGGGACCCCAGTGGACTGAAGGACACAGCTCCCCAATGCCAGACCCCACCACCACCCCCTGCAGGCACAGGGCTCCAGGCTGGGCAGGGCCGAGATGCTTCTTGGATTCACAGGTTGAGGACTAAATGTCCTCCCTGTCACCCCATGGCCACAGGAGGAGCCCTGATCAGTCCCTGGCAGATGGGTGAGTCTTTCTCTACCCCAAAGCACCTGGTAGGTCACTTTACCCGTAGCACAGCATGGCGGTGAGCTAGGGGCAAGCGCCCATTCTCAAGCTCAAGGCTCAGCCCAGACCCGAAGCGCAATCCTGGCCCCACTCGCTCAGCAGCTGTAAGGTCTCAAGCAGGTCACTTAACCTCTCTGAGCCTCTTTCGTCACCAGGGAATGACACCTGGGGCTTGTGGAGAGGATGGAACCAGAGAATGTCTCCAAAGTACTTGGCCCACAGTAAGCACTCAAGAAATGTGACTTTTCTCCCACTTCTCTAGTCCCAATTTTAGATGTTCCCTGACTTCCTTATGGGCAGGGAGGGGCAGAGAGTGGACACAGAGAAGGCAGCTGGAGAGGTGGGAACTCCCCCTCCCAACAGGTACCTGCACACTCCCAGCCCACTGAGGACCCCCTGGCCTAGGAGGCCATAGTCACCGCATGCTCCACAGGTCCTTTGTGTCCCTCAGGGACCTCAAACCTCCCACCACCGCCTTCCTCTTGGCCTCCTGAAACCTGGGCCCAGGCCTAAGCAGAGGCCCTCTCCCTCAATCTGTTGATGGCTCCCACAGGGCAGGGAAATTAATACACTTGAGTCTGCTCTGAAGATGGGTCTGAGCTGGCCCCACACAGCCTGCGCCCTCCTGCCCACTGAGGCTGCCTCTGGAGCCAGGTGATGTATGGATCCGCGCCGGCTAGGCGGGATGTATCTTCCACCTCTCAGCGGCTGGGACGGGAAGGCACCTTCCTCTCTGCCTCGCCCTCAGACCTCCAGGCTCAGCGAGGCTGAGGCTAGAGGTAGGGCTTGGACACATAATCCCCAAGGTGGCCTGATCGCCACCATGAGACCTGGCCCTTAGTTTAGAGAGGCCCAGAGAGGGAAGGCAGACTTGCTTAGGGCCACACATGCAGTCTGTGGGTGCAGGTGCAGACGCAGAGCTGGAGTTGGGGGGACAGCAGGAAACTTTGTTAATGAGGGCCTGAGTTCCCCTCCTGACTGGCCTTGGGCAAGTCATTCACAGTCCAGCCTCCTCTGAAGGGGGGACGGTAATAGCATCTAACCCAAGGCAAGGTGAGAATTAAATAAGCTAATTGAATTCTCAATGTCCAGGGAGCCCTCACCACAGTAGTCAGCACACAGTAGGCACTAAATAAGTCATAGCTTCTTCCAAGACCCCAGAGGTATCCAATCTGCCCAGTTATGTCCCTGGAAGATGAACAGATATAGCAAAGGCTTCAGAGTCCCAAGGACTGGAGTCTAGGGACCCCAGGAGGCCTTTTCAGACTTGCTGCCGTGCTTGCACAAAAGGGGAGGGCTGAAGTTACCCCTGGTTCCTTGCCACTAAGAATTGGGCCTGCTGGGCTCCTCTGTCCTCTGCAGCCACTTCATACTGGTGGGAGGAGGCAGGGGGTGGGAGGAGGGGTGGAGAGTGGGGGCTTCTGGACAGGAGGCTTTGAACATGAGTGGTCATCCCTGAGGTCACCTGCATCTCCTACTTCCTGGAGGTGGCCAGCCCTGGTTACTGACTGAGTGATTTGGACAGAAATGTTCAGAGGGCCAGGTGTCCTGAACTAGGTGGTCAATAAGGCACAGGAACTGGGCTAATTGTTGGCTGGGGCTGGATTCTTGCATCCCAAGTCCTTAAACACTCAGAAACTCTGTGCTGGGATTTTGGACCTTGGGGTGGGGGTGGCTTTCTGGCTGTTGCAATGCTGTGGATTGCTGGGGGTGGGACAGCTGTGGTTACAGCCACCATTCAAGCCACCATTCAGCAAGCTGAATTCCCACCTTCCAAGCCTGAGTCAGACCTTCAAGGGTTTCTCACCCTGCCCCCTTGTCCCCACCTGTGAACTTGGGCCACCCACAGGCTGAGGAGGAGGGACTCCCTCCCACAGGAATGTGCTTGGACACAGTCTCCCTAGTGTCCATAGAGGTCTGGAAGTGCTTTTATGCCACCTACCCTCCCCAGAGATGCTCAGCTGCCACCTGTGGTGGAGGGAGCTGCAGTGGTAACAGTTCATGTCCATGTGAACGGGTAGGAAGACTGAGGCCCGAAAGGAGCGCCTTCCCTTGCGCGCAGTGGCACAGGGAGGAAGAATTTCCCCTAGGAAAATCAAATAGGCTCCCGCCCCCGCTCCCACCCGCCACCCCCCGCCCCGGTGGACCTGAGCTGCAGTTTTCTGAGCCCTCAGGAATTCCAGGCTGAGTTCACCGGCTGTCAAGACTAGCAGAGCCTTGAGAATGAATTCAAAGCTGGCAAATGCATTTTTCCTCCTCTCCCTCGGTGATGGAAGGAGTGATCTCTCCGGCTGTGAAGGAGTTCAAGCCGAGGTCAGAGGAGCCCTCTGAAGCATGTTCTAAATGGGGGTCTGTGGTCGGGGGCAGTGCTCCGGCCTGCTCCCGGGGTTGGCCCGGGGTCTGAGCAGATCACCGCCCACGAGGCCCTGGAGACTCGCAAGTCTGCGTGGCACGTCCGCGCTCCCATGCGGACCTCGTCAATCAGGTAGCGGCTCCGGCCAGCCCAGGGCATCTTCGGCCCGCGCCAGGCCTCGGGGGAGACCCCCACCCCGGCCGCCACCCGGTGCCGGCCCCCAGGCGGTGTCATTGTTCTCTGACGTCACTCCACGGCCCCGCCCCTCGCCCCCCACTCATCCTCCCCACCTCCGGCTCCCGGCGCCCGCGACCCTGCAGCCTCCGAAGCCCGGGCCGTGCAGGACTCCCCCCGCGGCCCGGCCGGGGCTGCGCCCCCTTGCGCTCTCCCCAACTTGCCTTTGTTATTCCAGCTCCCTTCCTCGCTTCGCCTCCGACACTGCGGCGGCCTGCAAAACGTGGAGCGCGGAGTTTCCGCCACACCTGGAATTCTAAGCGGGCTCCGGGCCGAAGCCTCCCCCGCCTGCCCAGGGAGGGGAGAGCGTGCATGCGCGCGCGCGCGCGCGTGTCCAACGGGGGCTGAGAAGGCGCTGATTATGATTAGGACCCGGGGTGCCGAAAATCGGGGGGGGGCTTTGAGGAAGGGGTGTGGAAGAGGAAGTGGGGGAGGGGGCGTGTGTTTGTATTTGTACGTGAACGTGAGGATTTAGTGCTCAGGGGAACGCTTCATGTTTTGTTTTTTGAGTGTATGTGGGGCTGTGTACAGCGGTATGTGTGTGTGTGTGTGTGTGCAATTGTGTGTGTATGCTTGCTGTGGCCGTGTAAGCGGGGATATTTGTGAGTGAAAGTGTGAGGGGGGGGCGTTTCTGTGGGGGGGCGGTGGGCGTGTTTGCAATGCTGAGGGCGCGAGCGCATGTGTGTGCCGTTTGTGTAGGAGTTTCCGTGAGAGTAGCAGTGGACGTGAGCCAAAGTGGGCGCGCACTTGGATGCTCTCGGGGGTGGGTCCGCGAGGGGAACCCCGAGAGTAGGCGCACCCAACTGCGCCTAGAGAGTGCCATCGCTCTGCGCCACCCTTGGGGCAGGGCCTAGCCCGGGGCGGGGGGCTGGGTCCTGCTCTCGCTGGCCCCGTCCGGCCCGCGCACACGGCGCCCCGGCTCTCCCAGCGGGGCCTTGGAGAATCCACCAGTCCCTGGACTGCACAGAGTGCCGCGGAACAACTGTGCGCACCGCACCCCCGCTCCCTCCCCAGCCGTCGGGGGTGCGGAGCTTTAAGCTCCCCCAACGTCGCCCTAAGCGGTGGTGGTGGGGTCCTCTTCTCGCCCTACCCGCCAGTCCCCGGGCATTAGGAACAACCCCGAAGTTTCCTTCAGGGGAAGGCTTTGGAGATCTTGTTAGCAACTTGCTCGCCCCCAATTCCGGTACCTGACAGCGCCCGAGGCCCTGCCTGCACTCCAGGCGGAGGCGTCCGGGCGCGCGGGGTGGGGGCACTCGGGTGAACCGGGTGATTTTGGTCTCTTTCCCAATGTGGTACCTTCTTAAGCTCAGCATTTCTCCCCTTCTCCAAACTTACTGGGGGTGGAGGAGTGCTGGCGGGGGCGCGTTAGGGAGTAGCGAAGGGAGTGGGGAGAAAGAGGCAAGTGAGTGAACCCGCGGCGTACCAGGGAGAAGGTGACGGGGAGCTTTTCCCAAGAGGGGAAAAGCTTAGAGAGAGCAGGGACAGTGGAGCGGGGAAGAAAGAGGAAAAGAAGGGAAAGGAAAAGCGAGGGAGAGAACGAGGGGAGGCGGAAGGAAAGGGAAAGAGAGCGCGGCGAGAACGCAGAGAGCGCCAGCCAAGCCGAGCCCAGCAGAGCGCTGGCGGCGGCGGCGCTGCGCTCCGCTCCGGCCGTAACTCCGCTCCGGCTTTTGCGGGCGGCCGGCGGCGCGGGGCCCTTTGGAAATAGAATAGCCAATGTAATCTGACACTTCAACTTGCTCGGCTCCGGGCGAGTTGATTCACTTACTCACCCCCTAACGCCGAGTTCCTTTTCACTGTCTGTGGACATTAAAAAAGCGAGCGGCGGCGGCGGCGGGCGCCCGGGAGAGCGAGCGGCCGGGCGACGGGCGGGCGAGCAGCGATCGGGCGGCCGAGCGAGCGAGCACCGCCGGCGCAGCGCGGTGACCCCAGCCCCAGCCGGCGCGGAGAGGAGACGGAGCCGAGCCGATCTCGGCGCCCTCGCTGCGCTTCTCCCGGCCCGAGCCGGCCCTACCCCGGCGGTGGCGGCGGCGCGTCCTCCAGCGGCGGCAGCGGCGCTCGCAGCGCTCGGTAAGTTTGGGGCCAGAACCAGGCGCCCGCTGGCCCCGGGGCTTCCTCCTTCTTCCCGCTGACTCTCGGGGTGCAAACGTGGGGTACTGGGTGTTGGGGCTTTTCCCTTAAAGGGTCTGCCAGAGCGGGGCGAGCGGCCAGCGGCTTGAGCTGCGCTCCACTCCCCTTGGCGGCCGGGGGCGGAGGCCCAGGCGGCCGGCGAGCTCCGAGCTCCGCGGAGCCGGCTTGGGCTGCGCGCGGGAGCCGGGGTTCGTCGGGTGTGCGGGGCGTAAGTGCGGTCGTGCGCGCGCGGACCCGGTGCCCGCCTTCTGCCCGCGCGCCTCCAGCCCTCGCTCTGGACACCCGGGGGCCGGGCAGGACCGGGATTCGGAGGAGGGAGGGCAGGACCGGGGAAGGACCGCTTCGGTCTCCCTCGCCTCCTGTGGGGAGATGCGAAGTTGTGCGCTTGTGTGTATACGAGAACCGCTGGGGAAGGCGCCGGATTTCAGGGTGGCAGGGGGTGGTGGTGTTAAGTTGTGCATCTGAATTTCCAGGGAAAACACACACTTTTGTAGACGGGAGGTGGGGGCGCGGTTAAGTTGTTTGTGTGGGAATTGCCCGGGGAAAGGCGGCGCGGTACACGCGAGGAGCGCCGAGGTGTGTGGCTGTGTGGGGGGCTTCTTGTAGTGCCTCGGAAGCCCGAGGGGCGCTCAAGCCAACGCCTGGACGGGGCTGCCCCGGCCAGGAGGGGAGCCCAGAGGGAAGATGTGCGAGTGTGTGTGCGCGCGCGCGTTGCAAATACGAAAGTAATTTCCCCGTGTTCTTTCTTCCTCTGCGTCTCCGGCGGCGGTGGCCCCGGGGGAGTGGGAGGCCGGCCGGGACGGAGGTTGGGGGGCCGGGCCCGGGCCGGGGCTGGAGCTGGGGTCGAGGGGGGAGGGTGGCGGGCTTGTTTCACATTCCTGGCGTCTGGGCTGGAGAGAAAACAGTGGGGAGCGCGGCCTCGGCGTCTGGGGCGCGGGCAGCGGCCGCGCGTCGCCCCCTCGCCGGGGACATCTGTCCAGGAAGCCGGCCGGGCGGGGAGAGGGCGCGGTGCGGAGGGCAGGCTCCCCGCCCCGGAGCGGTGGGGGCGCGGGCGAGGGGCGGCCGCCTTCCCGGCCATTGTGCGCCAGCAGATTTTCACGGGAGACTGCCCCGGAGCCGCCGGAGAAGGCCGGGAGCCGGCCTCAGCCCCGGGTTTAAAAGACACTCCAGGAATGTAAACAACCCGGGCGGGAGCGCGCCAGGGCAGCCGGCCCGGGCCCCCACCCCGCCCCGGGGGACTGCCTGTCGGCCGGGCCGCCCTGCCCTACCCCTCTACCTGCCGCAAACTTTTTCGTCCTCTGCCTTTCGTTCGCCCCTCCAGCGAGGCTCAGAGCGACCGCCTCTCCAGGCGGGGGCCGACGGCGCCTGGCACCCGCGCCTGACCCGGGAGGCCGGGCCGCCTAGTCCCCGCTTCGGTGCCCGGAGCCCCGGCTGAGCCCGGGAGCCGCCGGCTTCCTGGGCAGGCAATGCCTGAGTAACTGGGGTTCCGAGACTGCCCGCCCGCCTCCCTCCCTCCCTCCCGCTGCTCCTTCCCCCGCTCGCTCTCCCCCTTCTCCTCTCCCCTGACTGCTTTTCCAATGCCCTGACATGAGGGAGGAAGATTTAACTTGGCAGCCCAAACAAATGTTCTCTCAGAGGTCCTCCAAGAAGCTGGCGGCAGGGCTGGCGGGGTGAGGGCACTGCTCGGCCAGCCTTTCCCTTCCCTCTGCTCTGCCACGGACATTTGGAGCCCCCCCCCCGGGGGGACAGCCCAGGGCTTGGGAGAGTAGGGCCCAACCCCAAAGATTTAAAAGGGCAGTGGGCAGCTGCCTATGGAAGTCCCTGGCTTGGCGCCGGGAGCAGAGCCGCTCGGAGCTGCCTCCTGGTGCCAAGGGTTTTCTGAAGGATTTTCTTGAGCAACAGTTTGTCTCCCTGCTGCAACCTGGGATCTGGGCCTGGTAGACCAGAGAGTTAACCAGTGCCCTCTCCTCCTCCCTTGTGGGTGTGAGGACAGGCTGGTTACACAGGGCAGGGCAGGAGGCCAGAGGCTGTTCCCAGAGGTGCCTGGGTTTGCTTATTGCTGTTTTTTGAAGGTACAGATAGAGCAGCCGGTGCTGGGGCTGGAGAACTGGGCAGTGTGGCTGCGGGTGAATTCCAGCCTGTCTTTGCTGGCATTTGGATGGTCCCGGGAGTGTGAAAGCTGCTTGTGAGCCATCAGGGAAGTTTAGATGAGAGAGCAAGCCCCTCGCTTTCACCGTCCGGCTGCTTTTTGAGGGGGTCCAGAGTGGGGGGGGTGTTCTGGCCCCTCACTTGGCAGCGCCTGGTCCTGGTGCAGAGGCTGGGAGGGTTTGTGAATACCCCAATCCTCGTGCTGACCTTTCTCTCTTCAAGTCGAGGATGTTGAAACACCAGCATCAAACAAAAGACACATTGAAAGCTGTATCTGCTACAGAGCACGTGTGACTTAGGAGCCCAGGGAATGCATTTGGAGGGAGATGGTGTTTTCTTCCGAATTTTATGATTTCAGTTGGGTTTTGTTTTCCCCAAAAGGACAGAAGCATCTCCTTGTCCCAAATCACGAGGTTATGAAGTGCTGTTTTCACATGTAAATCTCAAAAGTTTAGACTTCTGAGAGTTGGTGGCAGTGACTCGGGGCGGGGGCAGCAGGGAGTTTGCAAGAGTTGGACTGGGCATTTTGGGTATGGCTCACTGAGAAGAATTAGGAATAAGAAATTGCTGGATTTATGGGAAACTTTGAATAAATAGCCTTGTCTGTGCAGAAAAGGGTTGCTGGCTTCTTTGTGTGGACAAAATGTCCCTTTTCCCTCCTAAGGAAAGGTGGGAGGAAGACTCTGGTTCCACTCACAGGCAGGAGCAAAGTGAAGAAAGATCTAGAAACTGAGGGGTTTGGCCACAGAACCAGTTTCTCTCTCTCTCTCTCTCTCTCTCTCTCTCACACACACACACACACACACACACACACACACACACACACACTCTTCCCTAGCTTCAATAACACAACACTGTCCCCATCCCTGGCTCCCATAGATATGCCTCCAACATAGGACAGGTGTCCAGGGTTGAGTCATTCCAGAAAATTGCAGGGACAAGGACCCAGCTGAGAAGAGCTGCAAACTTCACTTTTTTTTCCTGTTTTTTCCTGATTTTTTGGGGGGGGGGCAGGAGGCGATCAAGGAAGGAAGACACTTTGAGGCCTGCCGTGTTTTGAGAGTTTTGTCACAAGAGAACCTGCATATGAAGCCACGGATACAGGGGGTCCAATGAGTGGCAGTGACCCTGGCCTCAGGGTAAGACATGCTGTAAGAAGTTTGGGCACCAACAAGTTAACTTCTGGAAGCTTCTATGGGTACTTGGTCATGGAACCAGGAAGCAGGGACTGCCAGGTCATGACTGGGTCCCCTACGTTTTTATTCATAACTTTGCTCCCAAGGGCCCTTGCCTGGCTCCTATCGCTGCCTCATCTTTATGAG
The DNA here is from genome assembly GCF_020740605.2 of Lemur catta. Classification (NCBI taxonomy): domain Eukaryota; kingdom Metazoa; phylum Chordata; class Mammalia; order Primates; family Lemuridae; genus Lemur; species Lemur catta. The sequence goes on along the minus strand of NC_059141.1, from coordinate 51,692,506 downwards.
GTTCCTGAGATTTTGTGTGGACAACAAAGGCCAGGCTGCCGTAATTACCCCTCCACCGTTGCAGCCTGGCCTGGTGGCTGCTCTGACCTCTCCGCAGGACACAGTGCCCTCTGCCTGCGCCCTCTGAGGGGGGCTCTTTGTCCTCAAGGGTCCCTGAGGATGGGGAGGCAGCAGTCTGCTTGGGCTATAAGCTCCAGGGGTGAGTCTGAGGTTGGGCTCTACCTTCAGAGAGGATGAAGGGAGGCTGAGAAAACCAATCCCAGGCATAGGCTCCAGGGAGAGTCCAGAAACCCATCATGGTTATGTGGGTCTTCCTGTTACCCAAGGAGATTGTGGAGAGGAAGGTGTCCGCTTGTTGGCTGCTCTGGGCCAGTAACTTCCCTCTGCTGGGCCTCAGTTTCCTGATCTGTAAAATGGTTCCAAGGGCAGAAGTCCTATCCCACCTGGTTGCTGGGAGAATGAGGCAGATGTGGGCATGTGTCCCTGGAAGGCCTGGCAGGCTCTGGGCGCAGAATGGATAGAAGACAAAGTGGTTGGATTGGAGGTGCTAGAAGCATTTTCCAGAAGCTGCTCTCTCATCAAAGTCTACCACCTTGGCAACTGATTGTCCAGCCTCAGCTTGCATGCCCCCCAGGACAGAGTGCTCATCACCTCCAGGAAGCTTCAGCCTTCAGTGCCTGTTTTCTGGACATCCACAGCTCCTGACCCTCACTCTGGGTTTGAAGCGTGGAGGGCTCTTCAGACCACAGACTCATCATTTTCTGAATGATCATGTGTTCAAGACCAGTGCCCGGGCAGGCCAGACTGACACGGGGTAGGGGCCCCCCTTCAAATGGCTGCTTCTAGTCCTTACTGGGAGTGACCTGTAGGGGTGGGGAAAGGCCTGCCCCGGGGAGCTCCCTGTCGCTTGCCTTCGCATGCCAGGCTTGCCTCTTGGCACTTTCTCTCCTTGCAGCTGGGTATGAGAAGGAAGGGGCTGCATAATGAGGGCTGGGGTCCGTCAGGGGCCCAGCTTTGCTGGCGCAGAGGGTTACCGAGAGTCCACAGTGCGAAGCCGGTGCCTGTGAGAGGCCCAGAGCTGTGTAAGACGGTTCATGCTCCTTAGGTGCTTACGGGCCAGTGAGGGCAGCAACATCAGTCCAAATAAATAATTAACCACTACCGGCTGGCTGCCTGCCATGGGGCACATGATGACAGTAATAACCACAGCCCCTCTCCTTTGTGCAGCACTTGGTGGATTTAGAAGTATTCTCCAACTTTGTTTAACCCCAGTAACAGCAGTGTAAGTTAGTTACTGTTTGGAATTACCCCCATTAACAGAGAGGAAAACCAAGGTTCAGAGAGGTCAGACAACTTGTGGCAAGGCCAGGAGTCAACGTGGGGCCTTACTGTACAATACTCTGTGCTGTCTCCTTCCCAGTCCCCTGAGTGAGAGCCCCAGCCAGGCTGGGACACGGGTGCAGAAGTCGTGTGGACTCCAAGAATGGGCACTGGGAGAACGAGGTTGAGGAGGAGCTATTCCCAGGAAGGGTCACAGATATGCCTTCTCTGTCTACCCTACTCCCATTTGGCAGCACAGGGGCCATGCCCCTGCAACTGTGCCCCTTTTTTTTTAGCAGTGTCTTGCAGCCAGAGCTTGCTCTGAGGCCCAAATCCTGCCTTGACTGCCTCTGGGCACACAGGTCTGTGCACGGCCTTCCTCCCCATCCCTGGCCCTGGAGCAGGAGGCAGAGGTGTTTCCAGCCCCTTCGGCCCCCTGGGCTGCTATCCTTTCTACAGCCCCTCCTCTGTCTGAGTCAGTCCCCAGGCCGCCCTGTGGGGGACTTTGGGTTCCTTCTGCCCTCTGCAGCTTGCAAAACCTCCTGGTTTTCTGGAGCTCAGCTGAGTGCTACCCTAGGACAAGGCTGCAGCTGGTGGGGTTCAGGGCAGGGAGCAGCCGGGCAGGCTGACCTGGCACCTCCCCAGGAAGCCTGGCCCAGCCTGGCACACCTGTGCAGGTAATGACTGTAGCTCTGGAGGGCCCTGGCCCCGCCTGTCAGGCCCAGCTGCCGGGGTTACTGCAGGCTTGTGCTGGGGGAGGCCGGGGTGTCTGAGCTAATTAGATTTCTTGGATTTCAATGCTCCCCTAATCCTGTTAGCTGGGCTGTAATTGTAACCACTTGAAGGTTTCGGTTGTGGCAGGCTGTTGAGGACAGACGGTGTGGGGACTCTGCTGTGCCCCAGCCCTAGCCCTAGACAGCCAGCTGGGGACTGGGGAGTGCCTCCCGAGGTCTCCAGGGTAGGGGTCTGAGTGACGGTAGGTGTTGTGGTTTTCTATAGAATCTCAGCATCGCAGACTGTCAGAACAGACATGGCCCTTTGAGATCATCTGGCTCACTGTACAGATGGGGAAACTGAGGCCCACAGAGGAACAGGGACTGGCCCAGGACCTCAGTGGCTGGTAGTGGCAGAGCATCAGGGACTCGTGGTCTGAATTTGTGATCTTTGCCTCTGGAGTCTTCAAGGCAGGTCTGGAATCCCCAGAGATTTCTATTGCCAGGCATAGGGGTTGGGGGCCTTTATTTGTCCCCAGTCCTCCAGCTGGCAGTTACCTATCTGTATTCCCTACCCTGTGTGCCTGTGTGGCTGCCTGCACACACTCATGCACACGTACGCACACACAGTCCTGCTGGCCAGGGCTTCAGCTAAGGGCTTGGCCTGCCTTGCCTGGAACCCTGAGGCATGGGGGCTCTCCCCCTCCTCCAGTAGTCCAGATACTTGCCCTCTTGGAGCGTCCATTTCAATGCAGATCAGGAAACGGCCAAGCTATTCTGATGGGGAGGGAGTTAAGATATGTACAGTTTCTTTGTACTTTCCCTGGCTCTTTCTTCCAGAGTTCTTTTTTGGTGTCGGGCTTAAATGGAAACTGCACCCACTCCTTGTCTTCCCTCCCCTCACCCTGTTCCCACTCAGGTCATCCACCCCCAGGGGTTGGCGCTGGCAGGGGGAGGTGGAAGGTGTGCCGACTTCGGAACCCCTTCCCCCAGCAGTCCCCTGCTGTCATCCTCCTCTTAGCTCTGGAGCAGTAGGGAGAGATGTCTGGAAACTTCCTCCCACTTCTGAAGCTCCCTGGCTCTGGGTTTGAACCCCTAAGCATGTAGCCTAGAATCAGAGGAGACTGACTGGGTTACCTGGTCTGACCTTTCCTTTTCTAGCCCAGGAAACTGACCCGTGGAAAGAAACAATTGGCCTCATCCAAGGTCAGCAGTGAATGGGTGACTGAGCTGGGCCCGGAACCCGGTCTCAACCAGCCCATTAGCTCATGAAACATTTATCACACGTGTGCCGTTGGCCCCTGTTGGCCCAGCACAGTCCCCTTAGCTACTTTTGCGCTTGTGAATAAATGCTTTTCAGCTCTGAGTGCACCTGGGGGCGGGGCGGGCAGGGTTCGCTTTGGAGCGCTCAGGAAAAGGACTAAGGATGGGGCATCTTCAGCAGTAGTCCCAGATCCTCTGCGGCCATGGCCGTGGCTGTGGCCGGGGGAGGATGGATTGGCATCAGAGCCCCACCCCAGCAACACGTGCCTTTACAGGGTGATTGTGTTGTGGATTTGAGGGAAGTGAAACCTTTTAGGGAGGGTGCAAGGTTTCTCATCTGCTAGGGCCTGTTTCACCAAGAGGATGGGTGGCTTCCTCTGTCCTCCCCCCCCTCCCCCAGCCCTGCACAGGGGCTGACTTTCGTCCTGTGCAGTGCTCATGGCCCACTGGCTTTTTCCTGCCTTCACTTCCTCTGTGGGTAGGGGAGCAGGGAGCCTTCTCACCACGCCCTGGGAGTCACCAGCTGAGAGTCACCTGTGCCAGGCCCAGGTGAGAGCACAGGAGGAAGAGCCGGCAGGGCCCAGGATAAGGGAGCAGATGCCAGGTGCCCGGACCTTGCCCTGTCCGCAGGGCTCCCGCCTAGACTCCCACCCCTGCTCCCTGCTGGACCTTGGCCGCAGCTGGGAAGCACAGTGCGCAGCTACAGCCAGCCAGTGACCTGGCCGCGGGCCTGACGGGCACAGAGACCGCTAGGGAAGAGTCCTGAAACTCTCTCCTGGCATTTGCAAGTGGGGAGGGGCCTTCAGGGGGTCTCTGTCCAGCCTTCTGGTTTTGTAGGTGGGGAAGCCCAGGGAGGTGGAGGGACTGGCTGCAGCTCGGACAGTGGGGTGGCGCCTGTGCACTGGGGTGTCTCACCCAGCCAGTGCGGCTGTGTGGGGAGGGGTGGAGTTTTCCATTGCTGTCTGCGTTTCGTGCCCCTGCTGTTGTTTGTGTCCTTAAAATGACTTTCCAAAGGTCTACCATAAATATCATAATAGCCAGCAATTATTGGGCAACTGCTTTGCTTCAGGCTCCTCTCAGACTGCCTGGGTTTGACTCTCAGCTCCACCCTTTGTGAGCTCTGTAACTTTGGGCAGGTTATGTTTAACTTCTCAGACTTTGGTCTCCACCTCTGTAGAGCAGGCTTACTAATAGTATAATAGGAATTATCATACCGCCTTCCCCATAGGTTGAGAAGATGGAACGTGCACAGTGCCTGGCACATAGTAAGTGCTCAAGAAACGGTAGCCGTAGTCTTTGTCATGCCTTACCTCTGACTTAGGGGTGAGGAGGTCACAGGGTACCTCAGGCCCAACCAAAGCCTGGACCCTGTCTCCTGATCCCCAGCACCGCCACACTCTCTTCCTTTGTAGCATGAAAGGCTGGCACATCATCTCTGCGAGGCCCCCCGTAATAACCCAAGTACCTTTTAGTTTGGCCTACCAGGGAAGCCTGTTCCCCTTGGAGAGGTGTTAGAAAGGCGGAGATTGCATCTGGATGGGGGGGTGGGGTGCTGGGCTTTGTCAGCTGTATGCTATTGTGCAGAATCGCTGGGAACAGGAACTGACTGTGGGACCTCCAGCCAGGTACTCTCCCTCGGAGCCTCACTTTCCTCATCCGAAAATCATGAGCTGAGATCACATCATTGTTTCCCAAAGTGGGTTCTCAGGAGCACCAGTCCCAAAAGGGAGGGCTACAGGGTACGCTGCCCCTTTCCTGGGAACCTGTCAACCTATTTGCCTGCAAGGGAAGTCGTGGAGTAAGGAGCCCTTTGCCTCACCCAGCCTTTCTCAAACCTGCAGGACACGCTACCTACCCGCCTTTCTAATGCTCAATAACTACTGAAAAGACCAGTGGAACATTTTGGAAAATGCCAGGCCAAATGGTCCCTCCCAGCCCTGGCATCTACGGTTCCATCCAGTCCAGGATGGTTTACCTGCTGAAGAACTGCCTTCCCCGGGGAGCCTCTCACAGTGGGCAGGACAGGGAAGGCGTCCACCTGGACAGAAATCCTCCCCGCAGCCTGCTTTCCTGGCAGTTCCGCCTAATTTCTACCCACTGTCCAGCCTGCATCTGTATCACTTTTGCTGGCCTCCTTTTCTTGTCTTTTTTTGTTACCAGACCACAAATCTGTTTGCGGTTGGGCAGTCCCAAAAGCAAGGCCAGCTCGGCAGAGGGGTGGGACCTCTGCCATGTCCCTAGAGATGGGCGTAGAGGCTATTGGCCTGTCAGAGCTGGAAGGGCCTTGTACCCACCTGCAGGGGCTGGGAGCCCCCTGAACCTGTGTGCACACCTTTGCAAACATGCATTTTTGGTCCACAGCTTTATTCAGATCCTCAAATCAGCGGGGTTACCTGAAAATGTTATCAAAACTGTGGCCTTAATCCAAGGGTCCACCTATAGTCCCTGGCCCTGGAGTGGAATGGAACTGCCATCCCACCTTTCTCCTTTCCTGCCCACACACCCTTCCATCCCAGCTCAGCTGTGTAACCTCTCTGGACATGAAGACATTTGTGTTTACAACCCCTGCCTCTAATCCCGCTTGACTTGACCAAGGTCACGAACAGTGGCAGGCCCCTGGGACACAAGCCTTGGCACAGGGCTAGGGTGGCCTGGAGATGGAGGGGGAGTGGCAGACAGGTATGGCCTCCTGCGCCAGCTGACCTCACTGTGGAACCCTCCCATCTCGTCCTGGCTGAAATGCTGGGGATTGGGAAGTTCCCGCCCACCCCTTCTTCCAGGAAGGCTGGGCGGAACTGGTTCAGGACTCACCTCCTTTGGGTCAGGAGTCCAGCTCCAACCCTGCTGGCCACCTGGTTAATGGCTGCTTTTCATGGGCTGGGGGCCCACCAGCATTTACGTACACTCCTATCTTCAGAACGCCTGCTGGTGGGAAGTAGTGGCGAGCCTTGCTGTGGGCGTCGTGCTGGTGGTGGGGAGGGGAGCCTGGGGCCTTGGGGAGAGCCGTGGGCCCAAGCTGGGGTTCTGTGCTCATGCTGGCAGGCCCACTGCGTGACCATGAATGGGTCACTTGGCCCCTCTGGCTCACAGTCCTCACATCCCCGACCCTCTGGGATTTGAGAAGTGGGCTTTGTGGCTGGCAGGGAGTGAGTGAGGGGACTCCTTGGCCACCAGCCTCCCTGCCCGGTTTGCCTGGCCCATCTGAGCTCCACGGCCTTCTTGTGCCTCAGCTCCCGGGAAAAGAGCAGAAAGCTTTGGGTGTGATTTCTTTTTTTATTTGTATGAATTTAAGGGGTGCGAGTGCAATTTTGTTACATGGCTACGTCGCGTAATGGTGAAGTCTGGGCTTCTAGTGCATCCGTCACCCAAATAATGCACGTTACACCTATTAAGTAACCTCTCCTCACCCACCCCCTCCCACCTGGGTGTGATTTCTTGTTTGGTGTTTGGTGATGGGGCCGTGAAGCTGAGTTTGGCGTCGACTACCTCCTGCAAAAGGATGCCCGTCCGATTCCCGCTCCCCCAGCCCCGGCCTGGGTCAGCATCTCCACCTGCATTTTTGGCTGTGTGTGGGCTTTCTGCCTTGTGGACGGCCTCCCTCCTAGCCAGCTCCCCAGAGGGGCCTGGGCAGCGTGCTCTGCTCCACACAGGGCTCTGGACACTACTATTTCCTGTATTCCTGGGACCTTTGACTCCCAAGACCATGGGACCTTGGCTGCCACCTCGTCTTGATGCCTGCTGCGCAGATGACTTGTGCCCTTTCTGTAGTGTCCCCACAGAGCACCTTCCTGTGTGGGCTTGCATGCCTCCAGGCACAGGCTGCTCCCCGCCTCCCCGGCAGCCCCCTCTGTCTAGGCATGTCATGTGGCACCTAGAAAGATAGCCCTTCCGTAGTTCTCATCTCAGGACCATGTGGAATATGGTGAATTCGGTTCTCAGGAACTCTCTTCCATACTCTGTGTCAGGGATTGTGTCCTCAGAGAACTCTTCTCTTTAGGCTGAGTCCAAGGCTGGAGCAGGCAGAGGGGGCTTCCTGGAGGAGGTGGCCTTCTTATGATTCCCCTGGGCCTCCTTATTAGCTCTGCCTCTGGTAAAAGTCTGGGCAGATTGGAGACCTCTGGCCTGACCTGGAAATAACCTGGCCTAGGTTGTGAAACCGAGAAGTAGGCTGGGGAGGCTCCAGCAGTGGCTCACTGGGGCCCGAGGGGAAGAAAGCGGCTTGGCATCTGCTCGTCAAGCAGGGTCAGACATGCTGGCAGTTCGAGAAGGCTGTCTGTCTCCCAGCCTCTCCCAGCACGCTCACCTGCACCTGGAGCTGGAGCCCCTCCATAGCCAGGGGCTGTGGGTAGCACTTCCTCCCGCCGGCCTGCACCTGGCTCCTTGCTGAACTCCTCTGGGTCCAGCTCTGCCCCCTGCCCCTCTGTCAGGGCACAGAGTATCTGCGGGCCCCAGAGACCTGGCCTTTCGGCAAGGAGCACTGGATTTGGAGTCAGAACTTCTGGCATTGCCTCCCACCAATGGCTTCAATGGGGGCTGTTGCAAGAGTCCGATGGAAGAGCTGGCGCCTCGCAGGCCCTGTAGTGTCACCGTGTCTGGGAGTGTAATGTTTTATGACCATGTGCAGCAGTGATAATGGCAGCGCAGAAAGGCGTGGGAGATCATCCAAGCCAACCCTTTTATTTAGCTGCTGAGCCTGACCCCAGAGGGGACAAGTTCACCTGGCAAGTCCCTGGCAGAGTTGGAACTAAAACCCAGGTTCCCCCACCATCCATCCAGTGCCTGGCCCCTGCCTGGTTACTCCATAGAAGCCCTTTCCTGGAGTGGGGCACAGGAGAGGTTCCTCCCCAGATTCATCCTACAAAGCTGCTGGGCCTCTGGCTGTGCTCACCAGAACTGCCGGCCCTGGGGGCAGGCTGGCAGTCACCAGGGTCTCTGTGAGACAGCTGGCCTCCGGCCCAGGGCCCTGCCTGTGGCTGCTGCCCTGTAGCAGGGCACTTTCTCTAGCTGCCTGGCTCATCCAGGGCTGCCTTGGTGCTGCCAGCCATCACCTTGGGTGGAACAGTCCCCAGGAGCCTACCAGAGACCATTGCCCAATTGTCTGGCCCAGCTGGCCACAGGGTATTGCCCAGGCTTGGACCAGGGCTTACATTTGTGGCCCTAGATCCAGGCTGGTATGACTCCTCCCAGGGTCCGATCCCAAGTCCTCCCGGCCTGGCCGATCCTGGCCTCCCTCTGCTTCCTCCCTCTGCTCCCCGAGGTTGTCCTTGGCCTGCCCAGACCTCGTGCATGGGACTGAGTGGTAGTGGACATCGTAGCAGTGGCTTCTTTTTCCTCAGACTCCCCCAGGCCCCCAGGCCAGGCCCTGCTGGGGTCCTTGTGCCACCCTGAGAATGAGGTTCTGCCTGGGATCCGTCTGTGCCTCCCCTTCCCCAGCTCCCCAAGAAAGATGGATTCACTTACTCCTTCATCAAGTTTGTCAAGCACCTACTATGTGCCAGGCACTATTCCAGGCCCTGGGGATACACTGGTGAACTTGACAGAGGTCCTGCTTACATCCTAGTAGATGAGACAGTCAACAAGTCAACTTAATGTATGATGCCATGCTGAGTTATAAGTGCTTTGAAGAAAAATAAACCAAGATTCGGTGATACAGGAAGATGAGTGGGGGATGGAGCTTCCTTGGGTGGAGGGGTCAGGGAAGGCTTCTCTGAAGAGGCTGCATTTGAGTGGATACCTCAGGGAGGTGAGGCAGTAAACTCCGTGAACAGCTGGGAGAAGAGCTTTCCAGGCAGCAGGAGCAGCATGTGCCAAGGCCCTGTGGCAGGTGCATGTTTGGGATGCTCTAGGAAAAGCAGAGAGGCCAGTGGGGCTGGGTGGAGCGAAGGAAGGAGAGAGACAGGAGAGGAAGTCAGCAAGGTGATCAGGGACCAGGTCACAGAGGGCCTTAGCAAGCACAGGAAGGGCTTCTGACTTCATGCTCGGTGATTTGGAAGCCACTGGAGGATTTTAAGTGAGGTACCTAGACTATCGGCATATGCATTCTAAGAAGGTCCTCTGGCTGGTGAGCCGAGAATAGACTGTTAGGGAACAAGGTGGCAAGGAGGAGACCAGCTGGGCAGCCTTTTCAGGAACCGGAGTGGTCAGTGGGGCAGTGAGACAAGGCCAGACCCTGGGTGTATTTGGAAGGTTGTCTGAGACTGTGCCCGGAAGCCCATTGTCCCTTTCTGTAAAGCAGGCTGTGGCGGTTGGCACTAAAGAACTGGCCCAAGTCTCTGAGTCCTGGGGACCTGAGCCCTTTTCCTCTTATACTTACCACCTTCTATGCCACAAGCTACTGTCACAAGGTGCCCATTTAACAGCTGGAAAAATAGAGGCAGAGTGAAGGGTTCCTGATATCCTGTTCTACACTTGCAATTATGACGTTCTGCATCTCGTCTCCACACCCCTCTCCTGCTGATCCCCTTCCATTCATCCCCCACACTGCCGTATCCTCTACTCCGCACACCCTAGTTTTCTAACGTGCCAGTCACCCATCAGCCCTGGGGCCTTGGCATGTGCCAGTTCCTCCACCTTCACGCTTCAGTCTAGTGAACTCCTACCCATCCCTAAGTGCCCAGTTCAAAAGCTGCCATCTCTGAACTCCCTCCCCGGACGCTCTTAGACACCGAGGAGTTCTTCTCCACTCTCCCATTTCTCTCCCAGCCACACTCCAGTGCCTGGGATCAACTTGGACAGGGGCCGGGTCTGTGCCTCCCTTCACACCCCCTCTTTCCGCTCTGTGTCCTCACAGCCTGGCCCAGGGCCGGCACAGAGGAGGGAACAAAAACATTTCAGTGTATTCCTGGAGCAGTAGCTGGTTACTATGGAAACAAGGAAGTGTTGCAACTTCCTGAACTTGAGGTTGGGGTCAAAGAGGGCAGCTGTGTGTTGGCCCCGAGGGATCAACCCAGGATGACCATCCTGAGGTTCTTATTAATTCAGAGTCACTTTAGGCGGGCCCTTTCCCCTTCCTGAGCCTCAGTTTACCCGTCAGTAAGATAGGGGCATGGGGGTGGCTTGGCTCTCTGTTCTAACGTTCTGTGCGTCCCTGTGCCTCCACTCCTGCCACAGGATCACAGGCAGGCCCTTTGCCCTCTTGGGGCCTCAATTTCCTCATTTGGTTCATCTGTCTCCTCCAGGAAGATCCCTGCCTCAGTCAAGCTACTCCAGGATCCCAGAGTTTCAGCAGCTGGGCTGAAAAGTCACTGGGATTCTTGTGACTTACAGAGGCACAGAGAGGGAGGTGGCAGTGTGGGAGCGGGAGGGTGGGTTGGTGGAAGAAACCAGGCTGGCTCACGCTGGTCTGAGCTTGTGCCGCCCCTGGGTCTCCTTCCCTCACCTTGAAGGTGGCCGGAGCCAGTGTTTGTCAGTGGCCCTTGGCTCCGCTGGACGCTGCAGCGGGTAGAGCCAGGCCTGCGCTCGGAGGGCTGGCAGGTCCCGGGGCAGCCCCAGAGGCTGCTGCTGCCCACGGTGGCGGGGCCGAGTGGGTGGGCAGCATGTTCTTGCCGTGTCTCCTGTCTCTACGCTTCATTGCTCAGAAGCCAAGAGCTAGCCAAGCACGAAACTGCAGCCAGGCTGCTGGCACCCTCCTCCACGGCCCTGCAGTACCTGGGCAGGGTGGTTCCGGGGGCTCGCCACAAAGGGCTCCGATCTAGCCTCTCCAAACCAGTGAGGCCAAGGGTCCAAGGTGCCCAGCATGGGACCGGGCCCTGAGACGAGTCCAGCCCCTGCCATTTGCACCTGCCATTGGGCAGAGTGGGCAGAGGCCTCAGCCTGCCTAACACCCCACCCTGACTCCTGCCTGGAACTTAGGAGTGGCTTTTGGTCTTCCCTACCAGACCCGAAACAGTGACCTGGGATGAGAGGCCCTTGGTGGCTTCCTGGGCCTACATGCTCATCTGTAAAATGGGCAGGGGTGCCTGCCTCCCAGGGCCACCAGGAGAAGAGGCAGAGAAAGGCAGTTGGTGGTCTCCAGAGCCCAGTAAAAACACTTGATAGTTTCGCCGGCAGCGGGCAAACCCAGGCTCCAGCCCAGGAGATGCCCCTGAGAACCAAAGCCCAGACGTTTTCAGAATAAGCATCTTATTCTGGGTGTAAGAAGTGCCTCTCCCTCTGATTCAGAGCTGTGCCTAGTGGCCAGGGACCCAAGTAGCCACTGAGTTGTGCCTTCCGGCCCTGTCTACCACTGCTCTCTTGTCTTTCCAAGGTTGGGCTGAATGACACCCCCAGGGCGGCACCTGGAACATGGAAGGGATGGGCCCGGGTGAGCGGCAGGAGACCCATTTCCCAGCTCTACTATTGATCAGCTTCCTAACTGGACAAGCCGCTTACTCTCTCTGCCCTCAGTTTCCCCATCTGTGCATTGAGGCCCCTTTTAGCTGGAACTCTCCTTTTGGAAACGTATTTAAGCATTTTTGCCTCCAGGATAGGTGAGGCTCCCTAAACTAGACCACAAAATTGAATGTCGAGTATCTTACCTCAACTCGAGAAGTTCTCGCTCAAGAGCATTGGCCATCGCAGGCAGGGGTTTGTGTTTCATCGCGTGCACAAGGACAGACTGGCCCTCCCCGCCCCTCCTCACCTTTCAAACTTCGGTTCTGTGGCTACCTCCCCCCAGGGGCCTCTCAGGTGTTCCCCTCTGGGCCCCCCCAGCCCTATGCATTCTCCCCCACTGGACTGTCTCCTCCGTGAAGGGACAGCTGGGTACCAGCTGGGTCTTATTCCTGGGTTCCCAGACAATACCTGGAGCAGAGAAGGTGCTCAGTAAAGCTTGATGAATTATTGAATGATCAAGTGAAAGCTCTCAGCTATCCAAATAGTTCTGTTGGCCAGAGAGCCCAAGTTTCTCAGCACACAGGATTCACTCTGTTATGTTTGCTTGCTGGAGTTTTGCTCATCATATGGGATATTTTTTTTAAAAATCTATTTTTTTTGGAGGTCTGTGGCTGAGACTAATTTTCTATACCTTTGGCCAATCTCTTGTCTTTCAAAACCAGTGCTTTCTGCTTGCACTTTTGCATTGCTTTTATGTGCCTTATCTGAGCAGCTATTGTTTCTCTTTTGGATTCCAAGTAGTAAATAATTCCACCTCTCCTTTTATTTGGATTTCTCATGCCAAAAAGGCAAGAAGGGTTAGTAAACACTCTGCTTTGGTTGTTCTTTGTTTTGTCAAGTATTTTTACTTCTTAGCGTGTTAGATTTTATCTGCCTTTTCTACCTACCTGAACCCAGGCCTCCAAACCTCCACCATTGCTTGTTCAGTGGCCTCGTGTCTGCTTGGACTGCTGTGTGTGGCAGTGTGTGTTCCTTGCTGCAAAACTTGGGGGTGGTACTCACATTGTAGTCCCCGCAGATTATACATTTATTAAATAATTTTCTGGCAGTGGTGGTGGTCAAGCGTCTTGAGGAAGGGGAGCCTTGTTCTAGTTCTCACGCAGCTACTGCAGGACTAGGGGTGGGCTGCCGTCACCCCCACTGATCTAGCTGAAATTTAGAAGTCACCTTGATTCCTTTCCAGGACTGCACCCCACGATATTGGGATTCCGTGTCCCCATGCCCTGCTCAGAGGATGACTTGCGGGTGTATGTAGTCAGGGAACTGACGCCTTTGGACTCCACCTTCCCAATGTTTCTCCACCCCCAACGCAGTGGCCTTCTGCCTTGGTGTCTACATCCAGTTTCCCTTTTCCTGTTCTCCCTTCACTTGGCCACCAGTGTGGGCCTTAATAAAAGGCACCCTGATCTGTCACCTCCTCCACTAATACTCCTTCATGCCTCTCTGTTCCATTCAACCTGGCATTCAAGGCCCTTTGTTCCCTGGCCCCAGCTGAACTTTTACTTGTGTGTGCTTTGCACATTCTGTTCCTGTTCCCCTCTGCTCTGTCTGCCTGGTGAACTCCTAGTCATCCTGCAAAGCCCTACTCAAGCCTCAGGTAGCCTTTGGGCACCAGCCAAGTCTAGTGGATTGGGACTCCCCTTGCCCCCCAGTTCCCCAGGCACTGTTTTCTTACCACTGCTGCAGCCGTCATCTGGCAAGAATGCAGCTACCTTCAGGATGCCCCTCTGGCTCCTGACTCCCACACACTCAGCAGCACCACCAGCTTGGCATCTAGCAAACATTCCAGAATGCTCTCTGCATAGGTGAATAATAAATGGCAGCTACCCTTTGTGCAGCGCTGGTGGGTTTTGTGGCTTGGAGCAGCCCCGTGTTAATGGTCTGACCCCATGGTCCCTCCTTTTGCCCTCCCCCTTGCCAGCTAGAGCCAGAGCAATGGCTGGGCTGTGCCGGGCTCCCAGGAGTGCCTCCCGGGCCGGCTTGTTTTGCGCAAAGCTGCCAGGGTCTGAGGACACCTGTGAGTCAGCTGTGCCTGCATTGCCGCCCGCCCAGGCTCGGCTTCCTGGGAGAATTGGCTCAGCAACAGCAGCCTGGGCCAGGCCGCAGGGCCTCTTGGGCAAGACTCCCTGGGCAGGGCCAGGGGCTGGGGCCGGGTACACATGGCCTGCGCACCAGGCGAGTCTGTGGGCAAATGGGCTCCAGCTTGCCACGGTGCTGGGGGAGGGCAGGAGGGAGGGACACCCTTCTGCTGGGTAAACACGGGTGTTCAGGCCTGCCTGGGCACGTCCCTGCGCTTGTCAGTTAAAGGTGCAGGACAGCATTTCACTGAGCTGGGAGTTGCCAGGTGTCAGTGAGAGGGTGACAGGGAGGGACACGTGGGAGCCTCCACAGACTTTGCCTGGGACTCAGCCCCTCCAGGCTTTTCTGGAAACAGAGCAGAGGCTGCAGGAGCTTTGGGGTCCCCGGGCAGCCTCTGATAGCCTCCTCCCATCTATGAGATCTTTGCTGCAATGCCGGTGGCTCCCTGGGGCGGGCGTGTGGGCCACGCACAGGTATGTGGTAAGCCCGGCCTGAGACCAGAGCTTCCATTTCGCTGTCCCCACTGCAAATGCATTTCAGGCAAAGCTCACGTCCTTGGGAACACCCGTTGTGTACCAGGAGGGGTACTCTGGGGTCTCAAGACTGACACGACAACTCTCTGAAGCGGGTGGTGTTACCCTGTCTTACAGGGGATGACGCCAGAGCTCAGAGGGGTGAAGTTCTCCAGGCCCCACAGCTACTGAAGGGAGTCTGGTCTCCTCCCTACATGGGGCTGTGACTTGGCTTTTCTTTTTCAGGCCTTGGCTATTGGTGCAAATGAGTAAACCACAGGCGTGGTTGCCCGCCCCCACCCCTCCGACCCCCTCCAACCGGAGAACCCTGAGTCGGTACTGGGCTGGGGCAGCCCCGCGGGCGGTGGGCAGGCAGCCTGGGAGCCGGCCCAGCGGTGGAGTTCATTGCCACCCAGGGGAGCTTCTCTGTGGTCCACGGCTGGGGCGTCGGCACGTTGGGTCGTTCTCCCTACCCAGTTGGAGCCGAGTGGGCCCGCTGCAGTGGAGCAAAAAGTAGCCCTTGGCATATGTGTAAACACAGACTGAGGGGCAGTGCAGTGACAAAGAAGGCGGGGTGCTGCCCGTTCATCCAGCTCACTTTCCTTTTCCGAGATGAGCTCAGCTGGGAGAGTTTTTTGCCTTCTCTGTTTCCTTCTCACTGGGTTTTGGTCCACTGCTCTTGGAGTCCCTGCCTCATCCCAAGGGAAGCCGTGGGCCCCTCTCCCTGGGCCTGAAAACCAGGACTGCTCTGTTGGATCCGATGAGAGTTAGGTAGAAATCAGGGGTGCCAGGCCCTTGAGGTGCCTGCTGCGTGCCCCCTGAAGGTGGAATCCCACACAGGCTCCGTCAGTTCGGAGGGTTGCGTGGTCATTGCCTCTACGGGAATAAGCAAGACCCAGTGGCCACACCCGGGATAGGGGACCAAGCAGCCCTTCCCTGGACAGGAGCCAGCCCTGCCTCTTCCTTCCTCCCTCTCCCACCCACACCCCCAGCCCCCCAGGCCACCTGCTCCCTTTTCCCCTTGCGTGTGTCCATGTGCGCCCTCATGAGCTCCTGGTTTTCAGAAGGGAGGAGACAGGTTGCAGAGAGATGGGATGAGCCAGAGTGTAATTTTATTTCTGTGGTTCTCCTTTCAAGCTGTCACGGTAAATCTATTTTACTTGTCACTTTGTAAATCATTATGCAGGATTAAGCCTTTTACCAGCTTTTAAGGCTTTTGCAGCCATGGACAACCCCACCTCTCCCCGACCCTGGCTCCCTCTTCCTTCCACCTCCCTTATGAATGACCATGCTGCTACGGGCACATCACTCAGTTGGAATGAGAGTGGGGACCTGGGAGACAGCTTGGCGTCATTGAGTTTAGCTGCCTCGGTTTACAGATGGGAAAAGAAGCCCAGGAGAGGTAGGGACTCAGGGCCCAGGGTGCTCTATGTTTTCTGATGCTCCTGAAGCAGGGGAGAGAGAGTGTACTGAAAGAAACCCAGCGTGGGGCGTTGGGGGTTTTCTTATCCCCCGTGGGGACCTGGAGGCTCTCTGTGGCTGTGGCAGGATTGCTCGAGACCCACAGGGAGCTCCTGCTTGGAAGAGAAGTGCTTAGAGCAAGAGAAGGGCCTCCTGTCCCCTCCCAGGTCTGGGGTTAGGTGGTGACAAAGCAGGAGGTGGGAGTGACAGAGCAGGAGGTAGGGGTGTGGGTGGAAGGAGGTAGGGGTGTGGGTGGGGGCGCCACACCGGCATGTAGGGGACCCCATTATTTTGTTTCTCCAGAAATCTGTGTCCTTCTCCAGAGAGGGCTTCGGGAGGCAAGAACAATGAAAGCATTCGCTGAGATGTTCAGAGTCGCAGACAGTGGCCGGGACTGCTAGGCCGGGAGCCAGCAGTGTGCAGCGGTGCATTTCCCATCACTGGTCCATCTGGAGAGGCCTGCGCAGAAAAAGGGAAAACAAAAAGGCGCCCACCCACCAGGCTGACACCCGCGGCGGGAGCCGAGCTCCTGGGGTGCCTGATTTGAGGAGCCAGGGATGCGTGTGCCCCGGGCCAGACTGCCCCGCCAAGCCCTGCCAGCTCCCACTCAGCCTTATATTTGCTGCCTTTTCCGTCAGGATAGGTTGGCCTCGCCCCCCAGGCTGAGGCCTTCCTCATGGGGCCTGGGGGTCCAGGGCCGCCCCCTGCCTGTCTGCCGACAGAGGCCCCGGTGAGGCCGGTGTTTGCCCAGCCTGCTTTCCCCCCTGCCCACCCGGGCTCCTTTGTCTCGAGCCCTGACAGATTCACCATTCGCTGCAATTTCGGTCCCTAAGGGGACCTGCTGGAGCATCTCCTTAGGGCAGGGCCCTGTGCCTGGAGACCCTGGACGGGGCAGCGTCCACCCCCGCGGCCCTCTCTGCTTTCCCCTGCGCAGCCCCCACCACGTGGGGCAGCTGCCTGTTTCTTTGCCCATTTGTAGACTCGAGCTGCTTCTGGAAGGCCAGAGCCTTGTCTTGTGTATCCCCTGGCTCGGGGCCATAGGGCACGGTCTAAGGCAGTATAGTATCCCTTGAGTGGAAGGATGGCCAGAGAAAAATCCTGAGGCCCCGACCTTGAGGAGTTTCACATTCTAAATTGGAAATTAAGTCTTGGCTACTCGGCAGAATAGCAAAGAAAGGTACTGAAAGCTCCAGAGAAATCGGCTAAGAAGTTCCAAGGAGTGAGAGATGAGAATGGGCTGGAGTGGTCAGGGAGGGCCTCCTGGAGAGGGGACAGTCAAGGGCAGCACTGAGGATGCAGAGGCTTCAGCTAGAACAGGGCAAGGAGGAGGGGAGGAAAGGCACTTCTGGGAGGCGGAGTGGGCAGAACAAAGGAAGGGAGGTGTGCACGCATGCGGGGTGCTTGGGGACAGCTCAGTCAGCACCTGTGGACTTCAGGGGGTCAACAGTGGCCAAGTCTCCAGGGATGGCTGGGACCCCAGAGGAAAGTCCAGGGTTAGGAGGGGACACTTACCCTAGAGGGGGGCAGGGGAGCTGTGTGACAGCTTGGACCTCGGCAGAGCAGAACTCTAGGAGATCAATCTGGAGCCTCTGTTGGTGGAGGAGACTGGAGCCGAATCCTGCCGCCCTGTGCTGGGCGGGAGGCCGGTGGTGGCCCACGCTGAGGGGGAGGAGGTGGCAGAAGCAGCAGGTCTGAGTACAGGCTTGGCCTGGCTTCTCCTGGTGGGGTGACATGGCGGGAGCCTCTGTCCTCAACCTGCACAACGAGACTCACCCACCTGCCCAGCCGCTGTCCGCCCGCCGCTGTGGGGAGGAAATGAGGCGCAGGGAGGGAAGTTCTTTGTGCGCCGACGTTGCCGGGTTTCAACCCCTTCTCAAAAATCGGTGGCGGTGGCATGGCCATTTTGTGGCTGCTGGCCTCCCTTGGACCTCCTGCTTGGAGGCGACCCCAAGATCTGAATTTCGTTCCCTGCAAGATAGGTGACCTTGGGCCAGTCACCCTCTTCCTCCAGGCCTCAGCTTTCTCCTCTGTAAGTGGGTCAGTCCCAACAACCCTCGCCTCCCTGGCTGGCGGGGAACACATGCCGCGTGTGGCATGGCTGGTGTTCAGTGCTAGGAGGCCAAGGCTTGGGCTGAGGGTAGGGGCGTCCCTCTGCAGGTAGGGCTCCTCCTCACCTGGCAGCCCTGCTGCCACGACAGCATTGCGACACCTCCGGATAAGCCTTAGAACCTCGGCCAAGAGGTGCTGATGTGCCTCTTGGTCTCTGCTGACTTCTAGGGCCATGCGAAGTTTCCTTGCACTTCCTGCCCACTCCCAGGAGGCCCCTTATTAGGGTTGTTGGTGACAAACCCTTATCAGATCCCTGTTGTCTCCGAGCAAGGCTTGCACAAGGCATGTGCCTTTCAGTGATGCTCGTGGCTGTTTGAAATCCTGACACCACCTGGCAGAGGGGTGGTTAGGTAGCTCGCTTTTCTGTAAGATGGGTTTTTGGGGGAAAAAAAAAAAAAAAAAAAGATTTTGTTTTTCTGATAAAAGAGCCTTTGAGATAGTGAGGAGAAAGAGTCCCTGAAGCGTGCCCCAAAGCTGTTTGAATATGATGCAGGCAATAATAGAGAGGCTCCTAGGGGCTCACGGAACAGTAGGGGAAACTGAGGCCCAGAGAGCAAAAGGGATGGTCCTGAAGCCCCCTAACAAGAGAGTGAGGGGGTGGCGAGTCCAGGCTTCAGATAATAATAAGGTATTTTATTAGTCCTAACCACGACCACCACTCCGTTCAGGAGGCGTGTTGGGTTCCGTGCGCGGTGACACGCAATCTCTGTGCGTTAATTCATTTAACGCTGCAAAGTGAGGGACTGTTTGTATCCCAGTTTCACCCACAGGCTTACAGGGTGTAGTGCTCAGAGCGCGTAAGGGCGCAGAGCCGGACTGTGTCAGAGGTAGGATTTGAACACAGGCCTCGGGGGGATCCAGAGCCCCCTCCCACTGTCCTCTGTGGACCCCCTGTGTCCCTCCTCAGGGCCTCTGCCTGGGCGAGCCCCCACGCAGCAGTGTGAAGACAGCCTTCCTCTTTCTAGGAGGTGTGGGTGCAGAGGACTTTTGTATTGGGGAGATAAAAGAGCCTGTTCGGGATGATTTTTATCAGCTTGAGCAAGCCGGTTTGACTTACAGGAAGAAGCCAATTTGCATTTTGGGAGAGAGCTGAGCGTAAAGGCCGCAGTGAGCGCTGTGTGGATTTATAAATAAACAGTCGACCGAGGGCATTGTGTGTCCCCAGCCGTACAATGCTGGGTTCATATTGACACCGCAGACCCGTTCTGCACGTCACAGCTGCCCTTTGCTCAGAAAGGGCCTAATTGAGTCAGAGAGAGCTGCTGCTGGGAATGCCAAGGAACCCGTCCTCCGGCCTGGCTTCCCCGGGCACAGGCAGGCCGGGTGAGTCCGGCTGCAGCCGGGCCTGTTTACCGAGGCTGCTGGCATCGCGTGCCAGGTGCAGAGCCTGCAGGCGACTCGGAAGGCTGCAAGCACTGCAGCTGGGCGGCCTCTGCTCTCCCGGAACCCCGAGGGAGCGCTCGAGCCAGGTCCCGGGAGGCTGGGGCCGGTTGCACAGGGGTTACCAGTGGGTCTCCAGAGCTGACGGGCTGGGCTCGAACCCACACGCTGCCACCAGCGAGTTCTTTGGCTTTCCGGAGACAGATTCCTGGGCCATGAAATGGGTACGACTTCCCGGGCTATTCTGAGAATTAAATGAGATGATGTCAATAGTAGGTGCACCTATCAGTCGTTCCTGTCCTGCCATGGGACAACTGAGGATTTTTGACAAGTCCAAGGCCTCCCCGGGCCTCACTGTCCTCTTCAGAGAGGGATGAGCCTGGATGCTGGCCAGGACCCTCGGGCCAGAGGGGGCTTCTCCTGCCCCGCCGGACCAGGGGCTGCGGCTCTCAGACCAGCCAGGATATACACCCTGCATCTTCCAGGACCTGGGGCTTCCGATCCCTCTCGCACCTCAGTGTTCACGGGTGTAAAGTGGGGACAGTTGGGGTTGCTAGGAGGACAGAGTATGGCAGTGCATGCTCAGTGCTCAGCATAGAGCTGGCCACGCGGTTAATGTCATCAACAAATTGTGTGCAATATTTATTTCAAGAAAAAGATCTATTTTCAAATCAGAACACTATGTATTGTCAGATATTCTCCTAGTTCCACATGCCGCTAGATAACAATAGCACCCACAGCACCGGCAGTTAGCCGGCTGCCCCGCATGCCTCCCGACCGTAACCCTTGTTCGGAGCTGACCTCACGCGGCCCAGCTGAACCCGTCCCCGTCTGGCCCTTGGGCCTCCCCAGGTGTCTGGCTGGTCTCTCCGGTTAGGTAAGGACGGCTGCTCATCTGATCTGACTGCCCTAGTGCAGATGTGCTGCTTCCCCTGTCTTCTCGAGGCGCCTGATCTATCGCCGTGGGCCTGGCATGCACCGAGAAACACCACCACGAGGAGGACATCCAGGCCTGGGACCCCAGGCAGCTTCCAGTTAGTCTTCTGGGCGCAGTGGGTCTCTTCCTCAGAGGCCAGTCTTCGTCACACCAAACCTTTCTCAGATCCACGTCTCCGTCCTCGCACGTCTGCTGTGCTGAACTTGCAGGACCCTACGGGACAGGCAGGGCCACAGGCTTCTCGCCCGTTTATGGAGGAGGTCACAGGCAGGCACATGCTTTGCCTCCATGCTGGGGCCAGGAGTAAAGCCCAGCTCCTGGCCTCTCCGCATGCCCTCAGCTTCCACCGGTCCTGCTACCTCTGCAGCTTCCTGGAGGATGGATGAGTCTGCAGGAGGGGCAGGAGAGGAGGCCGAAACACATGTCTGTGCCAGGAGCTGAGAGAGGGCCTCGCCGGACCCCTGGCAGGTGGAGGTTGGAGGGGGAGGAGCTCTGAAGCAACTGGCCATTTTCTTGAGCACTTTTTGACCCAAAATTCTGTCCCAAGGGATGGATAGAATACCCCTCCTTCAGTCCCTGCCTGCTCTCAGCCCTGGGTTTGGGGCCTGCTGGGCTCTGGGGATGGGGTGGTGGCCAGAACAGATAAGATCCCTATCTGAGGGGAGCCAACGTGAGAACACGGGCAAACATGCCAGTCAGTGACGCGTTTATAAATTATGGCAAGTGCTCAGAAAGAAACACGCAGCGTGCTGGGTGGCAAACACCAAGAGGCAGGCGTGGGGGGCCCTTAGACAGGGAGGTCTGTCCGAGGAGGGCTGAGGAGAGGGCAGGCAGGCCGAGGAAACAGCACGTGCAAAGGCCCCGGCCTGGAAGGGAGTCCTGAGCGGCCGGGGTCGGTGGCTGGGGCAGAGTGGCCAGAGGGGAGGCGGGCAGCTCACGTCCTCAGCTCCAGCCTGCTGCCTCCGGCCTAGAGCCCGTATCTGCGGGTGGGTTCCACACGGGCTGGCTCCCTGCCCCAGCCAAGGGGCACATGACGATGACATCACTGGCTATTTCTGCCTCCCGCCGGCCACCCCCGTCTTTGCAGCATGAATGGGAGGCCTGGCCCCAGCTCCGCTCTCTGCTACTGAATGCCACCTGCTGTTTCAGTGTCCCTCTGCTGTCACCGAGGGTGGAGGAGGCTGAGGGGTGGTGCGAGGGCTGTCGCCAAGGGTCCCAGGACAAGCCTGTGTCCTCCCGCCGCCTAGGGTCAGCCCTGGTCCTGCAACCTTTATTTATTTACTTTGGGCCTTGCTCAAAACTCTGGTAGCAGGCTGCCTGGAATGAAATGTGAAGAACTTGAGATAATAATAAAATCAATTGGACTGTTTCCCCAGTAATTCTAGAGACTGATGCATCATTAATGTTGGTAATACAGTGCCTGTCAGATCACAAACTTCTCAATAAATGTGCAGCTGGCAAGCTCTGATAGAAATTGGAGGCAAGCAGAGAATGAGATTTGGGGCCTTTGATATATGGAGTGTCAGTGGCACGGTGAAGTTTTTATCAATTTCTGTCACTTTGGGCTTTTGTGCTCACTACATATGTGGTCTTCACCGCACCTCTCTGCAGGCTGCTTGGATGCTAACTGCCCCCCTTGCACCACCCCCCAGCCCCCAGGAGAGGAGGAAGAGGAGTCAGCAGAGGGGCCCCGGCACCCAGCCTGGAGCGCTTCTGGGAGGCCTCGTTACTGAGAGCTTCTCGGGCGGACGTGGGTGGGCAAAGGCAAGGCCTTTGGCCCTGACTCCATGGGCCACTCAGCTACTTCCCACGCATCGATTGGGTTCCTGCTGGGTTCAAGACCTTCCCCTGTGGGCTCCAGGGGCCTTGATGGAGACCTGGGGCTTGGGGGTGTGGGGAGTAGTCAAATGGTCATTTCTACCTAAGGGTCGAAGGTCAGAGGAAAACGGAGTATGTGAGCTAGCGTGCAAGTAAGTGTCCCCGGGTAGACTAGGAGGAGGGCCTGTCAGACAGGAGCTCTGTGGGCCCAGGCCCAGAAGTATGATGACCCTGGAGTTCCTGGGGAAGTGAGGAGTCTGGCCAGGCCTCAGCAGACTGGAGAGAAGGTAGAAACTACCTGGAGGCAGCGTAGCGGGGTGGTTAGTGCCTGCGCTCTGGAGCCAGACTGCCGGGCTCTGATTCCTACCTCCCACGCTTTCCACCTGGGCAGCCTCAGGGAAGCGACTCAGCTGCTCTGTGCCTCAGTTTCCTCATCTGTAAAATGGAGGTGGTAATAGCGAGACCACCTACCTCGGAGGGCTCTTGTGATCGTGAATGAATTAATACTTGTGCAGAGCTTAGAACAGTGCCTGGTCCACTCCAAGCACCCGATAAACATTGGCATTGTTTTTGCATAATTATCTCAGTTTACCCACCAGTACCTGAGAGCGGTGCAAGTGAGATTCAGAGAGGCGAAGCAGGGTGTCCAGATTCCTATGGCCAGTCAGGGGCAGAGCTGGGATTTGAGCCCAGGTGACCCCCAAAGCCTCGGGCGCTCTGTCTCTTAAGCTGCTGCTGAGGCTGGGTCTGGGCATGGGGCCCTTGGGTACACATGTGAAGGAGGTGGTATGGGGATGGGGGCCCAGCACCTCACAGAGGTCAGGCCTGTGGGGTCACTGTCATCAGCAAGGAGGTTAATAATCTGGGTGGGCAATGAATGGGCTCAAACTTCATTGGTCAGTAGCCGTCTGGAAGCTGACAGCTTCCGAGACTGGGAACTGAAATGTGGCACAGACGTCTGCATTGGCTCTTGGGGTTTGGCCAAAGAAGGTGGCTTCGAGTGGCAGATGAGCCAAATGGGAACCATGTTGGTAGCAGATCCCAGAGGTGGGTTAGAGTGTTAACTGTCCCTGGCTGTACCCCACTCGGGAACAGGCCTGGAGACCCAGCAAGGCCTGAAACCCTTGACACCTGCCCCAGAAGCTTGTCTCTGGAAACAGGAGCGAGAGGGCCCCTACACTTGGATGGGGGGCACGTTCTGACACAGCCGTGGCTGTTGGACCTGCTGGGGACCTGCCGTGAGGGCCTGAGGGTCAGGTGTGCTGGTGCGGGAGACCAGTGCTCCTGGGGTCCCCCTGGACACAGGGGCCCTACACCCCTCTGAACAGGGGTGCTCCTGGCCCTCCCCTAGGCTGCCTTTAAGGTGCCCCACCCTCCCCATGGCTCCACAGAATCTGCCCCTGGCTGGTTCTGCATCTGTGTTTGCTTTTAAAGGAAGGCAGGTTGCAAAGCCCCTGGGCCCTCAGGAAAGAGGAAGCAGTGTTGTTAGACTGGGATGCGGAAAAGACAGAGGGGCCTGTACGCTGAGCAAGGAGAGGTGGCCTCCCTGAGCCTCCATGTCCCCTCGGGCCCTCCCCGTGCAGAGCCTGGGACACTCACACTGCGGGGGTTGGGGAGGATGGCTGGTCTTGCGTCCCCCAGGTGACTGGACAGCATCTCTCTCCACATCGCCCCTGTGGCTTGGGCTTGGAGGCAGTGTCCCTTCCTGCCACAGCAGCTCAGGTCCCCGGGGGAGCAGGGGCTGGGTGAGAGGAGCTGCAGGCACAGCAGCTGCGGGTGCATTCGAAGGAGCAGGTGGACCCTCTTGTTACCACCTGGAGGGTCTGGTCTCGCAGGCAGGTAGGAGCATGGGGCTGACTTGGTCCTACCCGGCGTGGGTGCCATCACTACTACTTAAATGACCTGACCAGTCTCTGCCCCTCTGAATGTCCCTTGCCTTATCTCCAGAACAGGGGTCCTGGAGCCCACCTGATTTGGGATGTGGTGGGCCACACGCCCTGATGCTCAGAATGCGTGTGCTATGGAGCGCCAGGCGCTGGGCGATTGGTCCTGGCCCAACCCCAGGAGCTCAGAGCCTCGCTAGGGAACAAGACTGGCCAGGTGCTTCCTGCCATAGGGCCTGGGGGTGTGGACAGGAGCGCTGCCGAGGGGAGGCCCAGGGGGCAGGCAAAGGTCAGCTTGCCGGGGAGGAGCATTCAAGGAGGGCCTCCCAAAGGCGGTGCCCTTCATGCTGCAGCCCAAAGATGAACTGGGGGATGCTCAGCAGAGAGGGGGCACCGAGGGCATCAGGCCTGGGTGGGAGGGGGGGAAGCAAAGGCAAGGAACTCGGCGGGCGCCTGACCCATCCCAGAGGGCCTCAAGTGCTGCCATCCTTGACGCAGCATCAGCAAGGAAAGATTTTGGGCTGAGGAGTGATGTCCCCAGATCTGGTGTGTGAAAGGTAGCTATGGTGGCTGCTTGGAGGTCGTACCCACAGGGGTCCTCTGAGCCCTGCTTCGGTCCGGGAGAGGAGGTGTGAGGCCCACCCTGCCAGGGGCCTGGGCGCAGGAGGGGCACGGCGGTGCTGCAGGTGTTGTGGGCCGGGAAGGGGGGGTGGATGGCGGTCACGGGGCGGGGGGGGGAGCACTGGGTGCTGTGGTATCCAAAGGGAGTGAATTCTAAGCTCGGTGGGGTTGCCCTCGGCCTGCAGGGCTTCTGCACACAGAACCCCCAGGCACCTGTTCCCCGTGCAGATGCCGGCCTCACCCCCGCACAGCTGGGCAGGTGCATTTAGAGACCTGGCTGAGAACTGCGAGTCTGATGGGGGGCACAGAGGCTGGGCCTCTGAGGGGTCCCACAAGGACACGAGCCTCTGAAGGAAGAGGGCAGAGCTGGTGGCAGATTGCAGAGTCTTAAAGGGGTCCGTGGAGGGGCTGCAGGGTGTGCACTTGGCCACGGTGAGGACAGAGGAGGAGCGAACTCTTCCCTCAAGGGGTGACTCAGCAGACAGTTGCCGTTTCTGTGCAGCTCTGTGCGGTAGGGGGTGAGGAGGGTAAGGTCGTGGCCCCAGGGGAGCCACTGACTGTCTGATGAAGAAGGGGGCACAGGGCAGGCAAAGGGCGGAGCTCACCTCGCTGGAGAAGGGGGCAACTGAGCCAGTCCTCCCAGAGGAGTGGGAGATTCCCAGGCTGGGAAGTGAAGGAAGAGCACGTGAGGCAGAGGGAACAGCATGTGCCAAGGCTCAGACTGCCGAGGGATGTTGTCATAGGGGCACAGCCCTTGAAGCCAGGCCAGCAGGCATGGACTTTGTTCCTGTCTAGGGGCAGCAAGTCAGCCAGGCCTTCCAAGTCGGAGAGGAAAGGCCGGGGCCTCCTGGATCCTGAGGTCCTCACCTTGGCGTACGTTTGGGTGGGAGAAGGTCAGTGCTTGCTGCGTGCCGCCTGCCCAAGGAGGGCGACCGACCAACGTGCCCCCCTCTGCCCAGCTCAGTGCTTCTCGTTGCACGGCCACCTTCATGGGAGCCGTGGGGTCGGGGGAGGGCTTGTTTGTGCAGAGGGAGGGACAGTCTCTAGGCAGGCAACTGGCACCTGCCCCTCCAGTGTAAAGTCCATCTGAGTGAACCAGGTAGGGAAGGAGGGAGGCGGGTGGCCAGGTGACAGCCTTCCTGGCAGGTGTGCCCTGTCATCTGGCACGAAGACAGCCGTGGGGCCTCGGGGGCTGGTGCTGTTTCTCATACTGTCCCCCCCCGCAAACACACACCCTGAGACTGCGCGGGGGGCCCTGCGCACGCTGAGGATGGGCTTGCTGTGAGGAGCAGCTGTCAATTATGCCCCGTCAGCTGCCACAACACAGGGAGGCAGCGAAGGACCAGAGAGGGGAAGTGGCCTGCTCCACGTCACACAGCCAGTTGGGCCTCCAGCCAGCTCCCAGCTGCCGCATGGCACCGTGGCCCCTCTGCCCCTGCCCCCTGGGAGGAGGAGCTGTCCTCTAGCAATGAGCTCTTCCTACACGGAGTCACGAGCTTGTTCAGCGTTTCTTCACCTCCTTCCACGAAAAACAACCCCGGGGAACAAGCCCAGAAAGCTGGTGCTTGCCTGTTGGCCCAGGCCTCGCCCGGCTGGAGCAGAAGGCGTGCAGTGGGGAACGCGGCCACAGTGAAGTCGCGAACCCCTCTGACAGGGGGGCAGGACTCCCGGCTCTGCGAGAGTGTAAACACGGTTATTTTTAGCCCGCAGAGGGCTGTGGGCGCAGCAGCGTGACCCGAATTTGGCTCAGCCCCCTCCTCCTGCCCCACCCCGGAGAGGGGACCTCCTGTGCCCCTGCCCTCCCCTCTATCGGCCCCTGGGCTGGGCCAGGGCCCACTAAGAGAAGGAACAGGGTGGGGGGCAGGCCCAGCAAGGCTGCCTGGGGCCAAGCTGAGGCTGAGACCAGCTCACAGGATGTGGTTTTCAGAGAGGCGACATTTCAGGTTGCAAGAGAAATATTGGAGCCACACAATTTCATGATTTTTCCAAGGCTTCTGATTCCCTCATCCTTGTACCTTCCCCGCTCTGAGAAGGCTCCACCTGGGAAGGAGCTCTGGCCTGGGGTCAGGCCCGTGCTGCTGCTTGGCCACTGTGGGCTCCGAGGCCTGCCCGGCGCCCTCAGCATCTCAGAGCCCTAATCTGTGAGGTGGGGTAATTCCCACCCTGGCTGGCAGTGGGTGGGGGTGAGATGTTCACTCACTTGTTCATTCAGTGAACGCTTCCTGAACGTCAGTTTTGTGCCAGCCACTGTTCTAGCCGCTGAGTGTAAGTAAAGCAGGAAACCCGTCCGACACGGTGCTGACCCTGGTGGGATTGACATTACTGGGCAGGCGTGGAGGGTGGGTGGGGACTGGGAGCTCGGAGGGACGGAATAAGCAAGGCACAAACACTAATTGGGAATAATGTCGAGTGATGTGTTATGGAGTTGAGGGGGTTGCAGAGGGGACAGGGGCAATCAGGGAGGACTCCTTGAGAAACTTAAATTCAACAGAGCCAGCCTCAGTCTGGGAGAAGGTGGCGAGAGGGAATAGAAGATGCAAAGGCCCTGGGGCAGCAATATCTTGGTGCCTGAGGACTGAGGACAGCAGGGAAACCAGGGGGTGGAGGGGCAGCAAAGGAGCGGGAGCAGGCCGTGCCCATAGTGAGGTGGGCTGTGGGGATGCCTGGGGGGACAGCGGGTGGGGGTACCACATACAGGAAAAGTTTTGCTCAACCGCTTTAAGGAAGAGCAGGAGGGAAGTGAGAGTGGGAGGCCAGTGAGGGGCTGCTGCCCTCGCCCAGGCGAAGGAGCTGGCGAGAAGCGGGCAGATCTGCACACAGGGAGGGAGCGCCGAGGAAGTGGCAGATGGCCTGGCCCAGGGGGAGCGTCACAATCGAGAATGGTTCCTTGACTTTTGGATTAGGTACCTGGGTCGGTGGAGGCAGAGGCTGGAGGAGGACCGGGCTCTGGGGGTGGGAGGGCAGTGGGCAGTGCCATTCTGGACACAGGTTTGCGGCGCCTGCTGACATCCAAGTGGAGCGGGGAGCCCAGGGGAGGAGCTGCACGGGGCGCACCAGGGCCCGGGCTGACACAGCCCTCCTCCCTGCGGCTCTGTGCCAGCCTCGAGCCAGGCGGTGTGGGCTGTGCTTCCCCTGGGGCCTGGCCTGGGGTTCTGTCCCAGGGCATCATAGCTGAGGGCCTTCCGCTGGTCCCCGGGCTTGGAGGCGGGTGTGGGCCGGGCCTGCAGGCTCCATGCAGAGTCGAAGGCTCTGCCAAGAAGGCTGGACCTGGAGGAGCCAGAGATGCCCTGCCGTGGACGCCGGGGCATTGTTTGCCGTCGGCTGGACCCCTGAGCCCTGGGTGTCTGTCACCACCAACTTCCTACTCAGCTGTATTGACTTCTTGTTGTGAAGTAGCAACTGCCCCTCGCGTGCCTGGACCGGGACACGGAGCACAGAAGGAGTAGGAACATGTTTGGGGATTTTTCACAGCAGACCTGCTTCCCCTTCGTCTTGTCACCACCCAATGTCGTGACCTTGATGATGTCCCCTGCCCTCTGTAGGCCTCGGAATTCCCCCGAGACCTCAGGATGGAAGTTCCTCTTGGGGTCCCCACAAAAGAAGTTACCCTCTGATGGCGGAAGTCTGGTATTGAGGGGGCCCTGGTGTGCGTAAAGGCCTGGAGGCTGCACCGTGAAGGCACTTTGCCAGGACCTAGGATGCATGTGGCACAGAGGTCACAGGAAGGACTGTCACTAGAGGTGAGGCGGGAAGGAGTGTCAGAGGGAATAGCTTGCCGTATAAGCCATTCTGCCCTCAGGAAAACCTCTTGGCTTGTTAAAACCTCAGTTTTGCCACCTGCAAAGGGGGTCAGTAAACATCCCTGACCTCGCAGGGATGAATCAGTACTGAGGTAATGTAAGGAGAGGGGCCAGCACAGCACCTGGTGGCAGATGCCTTCGATCCAGTGGTCACCTTCACTCCCTTGTCCTCCAGTCTGTAGCTGGAAAACAAATTTCAGGGGAGAGCTCTTTGCTGTTGGGGCTTCCTGTGAGAGCCACAGCCCCGGGCCTGGGAGCCCTGCCAAACCTACCTCTGAGGCCCTGAACCTCACCGGGGCCGTGGGGACTGGCCACCGCGTGCTGAGCATCCGCCGTAGGTGTCGCTAGCAGAGGTGTGTTGGGCTTTTAACCAGGGGCGGTAATGAGATTTCTGAAATCAGGCCACTTTCATGTTTGGTTTCTCAAAGTAACGATGGGCTTTGATTTCCTATCAGCATTGATGTTGTTGTCGTTGTTGTGTTATTGTGGGGCACGCACGCGTGTGTGTGTGTGTGTGTGTGTGTGTGTGTGTGTGTGTGTGTATGTGCGTGTTAACTGCTATGGGTTTTAGAGCCGTGGTGGTAAGTGAGGAAAATAGCAGATGCTGGATCCAATTGCCACCAAACTGTCTTGAAATGCTATAAATATTTTCTAAAAAGACCAGCTTCCCGAGCCCAATGTGTTAGTTATCTCCTCCCTGAGAAACCGATTCCTGAAAATTAAGACAAATAACCTCTTAAATCACAGTTGTTAACCTCAGGTGTAAAAACCGTTACCGCGCCAGCCGCAGGTCACAGCAGCTCCGCTCTGCCTAAGTGACTCCGGGTGGCATAGAGAAGGCAGCGGCGGCAGAGAAGGGAGACCTTGTGCTCAGTCAGGAGGCCCGAGTCGGAAGCCGGGCTCAGCCACTCACTGCTGTGTGACCTCAGGCCAGTGGGCCCACCTCTCTGAGCCTCATCTCTGTTTCCTCATCTGTGTAACGGAGACCAGTTACCTGCCGACTGGGCCAGGCTTGTGCTCCCTAAAGGTAGACAAAGGCGACTGTCAGTGTTCACCTGCTGTGTTAATCAGGACTGAGGAAACCCCTCCACCCCGTCCCCTCTGGCTGTGTCAAGGACTGGGACGCTTGCTCACGTGCCTTTTCCACAGAGTGAGCCTCCAGCCCGCCGTTGTTTGTTCTCCTTGCGTTTGTTGTTATGTTTAACTGCTACTGGTGGTGACTGAAGCTAATTTTATATTTAAGGTAATATTGTAAAGTTTCTTAAATAAATGTATTTAAGCAAAAGTTGTGAAATGATTATCAAGCCAGGGGCAGTCTAGGTGGCAGAAGGAACTGACAGACACCAGGAAGGTGGGCAGGAAATGTGAGGTGCTCTGCAGACTGTTGGGGTTTCCCTAAGTGCTCGGTGATTTCTGTCCCCTCCTAGAAAGCGTGGGTGGGCAGGGGAGGACGGTTCGGTGAATTGGCTTCCGACCGCACGATACCCAGAGGTGACCACCACGCTCCTGGGTCGCCTCTGAAGGGCTGCTGGAAGCCCCCCTCCCCCCCCAGGGGCCAGGCCAAGGGAAGCCACTCTCCTGGGGAGTTTTGGCCAAGAACCCAGGACGCTGTGGCAAAACCAGGCCCTGGAGGGTCAGCGCCTGGCCCTGGTGCTTGGGAGGCCCTGAGTGTCCCACACGCCTCCCGCCAAGGCTGGGCACAGAGCAGGGGCCCAGGAAGTGGGCTGACCAGACCCCAGAACCATCGGTGTGCTGCCAAGGGAAGAACCCACAGAGGGCACGAAATGGAGGGCACTGGGCGGGTGCCTTGAGCCTGGCTTTGCTGCGGCCCGTGTCACACTACCCCACTGACGGCATCGTTCAAGTGGCCGAGTGCCCCAGATTTTCCAGGGCAGTCCTGGTTGCAGCCTGGTTTCCTCATCCATTGTTCTCGAGTGCCCTGCCCAAGCAGGCATCTGGCTCTGGTTTGGAAATCCTGGCTGCTGTGTACACAGCATGATCATGTGTACACAGTCATGCCCTTTCGCCACGTTCAGGGCGCTCCCTCCACCGCTGCCTTCGTGTCTGGCCAGCGCACAGGGCAGCCCCACTCGTCCCCTCTTCACAGGTGAGGAGACTGCAGCCCAGAGTAGGCAAGCGACTTGCTTGAGGTCACATAGCCAGTTAATGCAGAGACCTGCCTGAACCCGTGACACCCTGGCCACTTCACCTTCCGCTTACAAAGATAGCTCGAGCGACTTTATGCATCCTGGTATTTAAACTCCATTCATTCATTCATTCATTCATTCAGAGTCTGTGCAGCCTAGTGGATAAGACCTCTGGACCCACATGCTGGGTTTGCATTTCACCCACTTCCTGGCTGTGTGACTTTGGGCAAGTTCCTTTCTCTCTCTGTGCGTCAGTTTCCTCGTTGATAAAATGGGCGTCAATAGCACGCAGGGCTGTTGGGAGGATTACTGGGTTGGCAGTGCCTGGCTCGGGGTGAGGGTTCTGGAGGGCACTCAGGTGGGTGGATGTGTTCAGAAAGGGTCATCCCCTGCTGGGAGGCTACTTGGAGCAGGGCTGCAGGGGCCAGGGAGGGTGCCAGGCAGATGGACCCGTGCACACAGAGGCATGAGGTGGCCTGGCCCCGATCCAGTCACGGGGGCTGGCCCTGCCTCTGGACAGAGGATGGCCCCTACTCCTTCCCCTCGGCGACCCCAGCAGCTGAGACTCCTGGGCTGCATGGTGGGGTGGGGTGAGGTGGAGGAGCAGTGGAAAGGCCAAGTTGGTTTGTCCCAGGGGCAGGCACAGAGAGTCCTGCCCGAGAGCCTTGGCACAGGGGTAATTGTCTATTGTTCATCGTCTGGCGAGCTGAGCCGGCTCCCCGCCATCTGTCTGTCTGCCCGCCTGTCTCTCTCCTCTCCACATCTGTCTGTGCAGTGGAGACGGCCCCCTCCCAACAGCATCACCACGGACCTGCTTTCAGGCTGGTGTTGACACCCGGGCCCACCCGGAGACCCATTTATTCTGCCACTGGGGCATGGGGCCCCGTTTTAATCATCCTTGCTCCACCGTGAGATACAGATGGTTGTATTATTAATAGTCATAATTAATCAGCATCCCCTGAGGATCTCTTCCCCAGGCCGCAGGTCCTCAGGACTCGCAGCCCTGGGAGGTCCCGCTCCAGTCCCACTGGACAGACAGGGGAAGTGAGGTGACTCACTGGAGGTGGAGCTGGGTGTGGGCCCCCGCTCAGATCAGGTTTGGTGACAGCCTGGAGTGTTCCTGTTCCGAAATGGACTGTCCACCCTTACCGGCCCCCACACACCTTGGTCCTAGGGTGCTGGGTGCTGGGAGAAGCTTTCAGCACTGGCTGTGGGAGGGCAGCACTCAGGCTGCGTTCGGGGGTCTTGGGCTGAGAGTGGAGGAAGAAAGGAGGAACGGGGAAGGAAGCCCAGAGGGAGGCAGGACCCAGTGGGCTGGCAGGACAGGGGGTCTGATTGGGGATGAGGGTGGGGAGCCTGCCTTGGGTGGGAGAAAAGCCAAATACCAGCTATTCCCCCCTCCTCCTGCCCCCCACCACACTCGCACATCGTGGGTCAGGGCCTGACGCTGGCTGCTTCTCTGCTCTAAGCGCCGCGTCCCAGGGACAGTGATTTAAATGCTTGCGGCAGGCGGCATCCTGATTTATGGGGCTGTTTTGGACAGGCCTGACTACATCAGCACGGCAGCACCAGGGGCTCCTCGCACAGTTCTGCAGATGGTTGCCAGCCTACCTGCTCCCCCTGCCTGCTGTCCTGGGGTGACCGCCACCAGGTCCCTGTGTGTGCGTGTGCATGCGTGCACCAGGGCCCACGCCTGGGTGGGCATGCATGGGACCGTGTGTGCTGCACACATCAGAGGCCGTCCATGTCCCTGCTTGGCATCCCCGAAGCTGTGTTAACCCCACGGGCAGACGTGTGCCTCCCTTGGCCTATGTGCTGTTCGTGGGTGATGAGCCCGCGTGTGCCTGCCTGCACTCTGTGGGCATCCGTGTGCCACGTCCTCTGGGCTGCCTCTCTCAGGTTTCATCTGCTCGTGGCTCTGGGAGGTGGGTGTCTGTGGCTGCCCTGTGTCCCTGTGTGTGCTGGTACAGCTGTGCAGTAGCAAGGGGTGTGACGAGGCACATGCCTGTGTGTGTGCACATGTGGCCTGCAGCACCACCGTATCCCGCCTTTTCCTCAATGGGGCCATCTGCACTCCCACCCATGCCTGCAGCACACCGTGACGCCTGGTATAGCCGGGGCGCTCCCACCTTCTCATCCGGCTCATGGGTAAGACTCTCTGCCATCGTAAATGAGCGTAGAGTGTCCTGCAGGAAGTTGGGAGGTGGCCTTGTGTGTCCTTAGAGCATCTCCACACCGTGCCCATAAGGATGGTGCAGGAAAGGAGAGGCTGGGACGGAGGGATATGGCACCACCCCAGGCCTCTACTCTGTGCTTCCAAAGCCATGAGCCCACACTTACCCTGTGCCAGGCCTTGAGGACAGCCCTGTGTCACGGGAGAAGCTGTCAAGAGCCCGGCAGACCAGCACACAAACCCAGGCTCTGTCACCAGTGTGTGGCCCTGGGCAGCTCCCTGTGCCTCCTCCACTCTCAGTGTTTTCCCACCTGCAAAATGGTCTTAGCAGCGGCCCCCACGTGGAGTTACTGTGAGCACGAAAGGTGTGCAGAAACTGCTAGAGAAGTCAAGTTCCTTCCCCCAGCAGGCTCCAGCCTCCCCATCTGTAAAGGGGTGATAATGACCTCCACCGGCCATTTCACTGGGGCTGTTTGGGGGGTCAGATGAGAAAAGGGTTCAGGGAAGGGTGCAGGGTGCGCCCACAGCACTTGTTCCAGCTCTGAGCACAGGAGGCGAGGGGTGCTGGGCACTTGGGGGTGACACACAGGACCCGGGTCAGATGCCGACACCTTAACCCCACATGGCCACACTCTGGCCGTGGCACCTGGGCAGGTTACTTCATCTTCATCTGAATCTCTATGAACCTTGGACTCTTCATCTTCCAAGCGGGCATATTAGTAGTGGCATCTGCCTCGTGGCGGGGTGGAAGGATTCAGGAGAAATGTGTGCTGAGCTCCGCACAAAGCAACCGCCCAGACCTGCGGTATCTGCTGTTCTCACTGGCAGCCCCACGGAAGCACAGGTGGACACGTGGTGAATGATGTGTTGATACCATAGCGGGATACGTGTTCATGAGGTATCACCCGTGTTTCCAGACTTCACGTCCATCAGCCCCACCCAAGAAGAATCCGAGCCCTTCCTCAGGGCAGCTTAGAGGGGCTGTGGCGAGACTGGCAGCCCCAGCCTGCAGGAGGCGCCCTGGGGAAGGAGGTGGTTGGTGCTGATGTCTGCTGACTGCAAAGGAGCCGGCCCCTGGGAATCAGGGTGCTGTGCCCCCCACAGCCACCTAGCTCCCCAATGGGAATCCAGTGCTTACCTTTACCCCCACCTCTTTTGGGCCACGTGGCAGCTGTGCCACAGCTGGCCCCAAGCCCCTGGAAGGAGGCCCAGAGGGGAACGTGATGTCTCACCTGAGTCACGTGAGGCCTGCAGACCCCAGTGCCAGCCCAGCAGGCCCCCAGCCCAGGTGCTTTGTCCTGCTGGCTGCAGACGGAGCCCTGGAGCAGTCCCCATCACGTGTGGGCTCCCCAGTCTGCCCAACTTCATGGCAGCTGCTGGGGTCCAGAAGAGGATGCAAAGTCCCCATCTTGGCTTCACGGAAGAAATCAGCCCCTGGCACCAAGGCCAGGGCAGGGAGAAGACAGCTGATGGACACAGCCAGGGCTGCAGGGGCTCAGAGGTCACTGGGCCAAGGTGGGCCCAGGTGGGCAGGCAAGAGAGGAGCAGCCCCAGCGGGAGCCAGACCTCGAAGGACGAAAAGGATGTAGCTTGCTAGAAGGGACAGGAGGACACGAGTGTGTGGGCAAAGGTTTGGAGTCCTTCCTGGGGAAAGGTACCCTGTCCCATGAGACATTTGGGCGGCTCTGGCCAGGCAGCTTCTGCTCTTGAAGACCAGTGGCCGTGGGGCGAAGCAGATGGCCTGCAGGGTGGGAGGGGCACCCTCAGGCCTGAGCCAAGGGAGAGCAAGTGGCCCACACAGGCCAGAGCCCGAGACCTTGGCACCAGCTCCTCGGAGCTCTCAACTCGAGAGTTAATGATTCATTTGTGGCCAATTTCTGCTGGCCTTTGCCTGGAAATTCCTACGGCTGCCCCTTCCCTCGGCTCTGGAGCTCTAAGAATACAGTCTCATTTACACTTGGCTGAGAATATCTCACCAACTCTCCAGGGAACGGTTTTTACAATTACAACAGGAGGGATGTGAGTTAGCCGTTAGGAAGAACTGATTCTGGGCTGCAGGCTGGGGGCTGGGGTGGTTGGTTTAGAGTTTGCTAAAGTGGAAGCCCCTCTCTGACCCGGTGTGTCAGATGCTGATGAAAGGAACCCAGTTTGCATTCATGGTGCTCCCCCAACCCCACCGTGTAGTTTGTAACAGATGTGGACAGAATTCGGTCTGGTGTGATGTGTAAAGTGTTGCAACAGTTACAAAGGGGGAACCAGCGCTTGCCCCAGAGGAGGACTTGGCTGGGCAGAGAAAGTAATGGCATGTGCAAAGGCCCTAGGGCATGAAAGTTCAGGGAAATTTGAGTAATTGTGGTATGGCTGGAGTGTAGAGGGTGTGAGAGACTTCTGGAAGTTTGGACACAACTCACAAGTGAAGGACCTGGAGGACTAGGGAATTTGGCAGTGGGCAGTGCTGGAGGTAGGGAGCCAGGGCTGGTACGTGAGCAGGGACAGGCGGGTTTGATTTGGGTCACAGGGCCGTGTGCCCATTCCTGTCTTGATCCTGCTGGTCCGCAGACCTGGCTTGACAGCCTGCTCCGTGCCAGCTCGGGCCCAGGCTGTGCACAGGGCCTGCACCTGGGTGGAGGCTGAACTGGAGGGAAGGGGTCACGGGTAGCAGTGCAGGTGAGGGGCGACAGGGACGCAGGGAGCCAGACGCCGTGGATTTGAGCACAGGTCTGTGCCAAGGCAGGGGCATGGCTGATGACAGCAGACCCACCCAGCTCCATCACCCCAAGTCCTCGGGTGAGTGTAGCAGAGGTGCTGGGGTGTGCTTCAGGAACTCCCTGCGAACAGACAGCCTGGAAGTCACCCCTGTTCTATAAGGTCCACGTGGCCTAGGGAGCCCCGAGTGCGTGTCTGTCACTGCACAGACCAGACGATCAGACTGAGGCCCAGAGAGGGGCAGGTTGGTGGCAGAGCCCTGGCAGAACTCCGGGCCCCGTCTCCCAGTCCCAGCTGGCTGCACACACGTCCCCCCTCCCACCTATCCCTGCTAATCTAAGGACATTTTCCCAGAATCAGGCAAAATACAGCAGCCTGATTGTCCAGGTAGAAATGGCTGGGTGTTCGGGGAGGGGGGTTCCTTTGTGTCCTTCACAACTTAGCAAATTTAATTTCTTCTGATTATTTCTTGACAGTCCCAGGCGTTGGTGGTAAACAACCGCTCTCCCCAGAATGTTTCCCTGTGACAGCAGCTTTCTCTGGCGAGGGTGCTATCAACACTTGGCAGGGCCTCCTCCCGGCTCCCGGCTCCCTGCTCCCGGCTCCAGCTCCCAACTCCCAGGCTCCTGAGCAAGCCAGCAAGCCAGGGCTTCTGGAAGGCTTTCAGAACGCAGAGCCCGCCTGTGCTGGGGTGGCAGGGGCTGAGGCTGGGATGGGCCTGGTCTCTTTGTTCCCTGCAACAGCCCGGACTGGCTTCAGAGCTTCACATGGCCCCCGGTTGTAGATGGTCCCGAAGCAGCGAGGCCGTGCGATATCAGGTGTCTGCTGGCTCCCACAGCCCTGGTGCCCGGGTCCTTGGCACGGCTCCGCAGCAGGAGGGAGCCTGTCTCCTGAGGGCAGCTCTGCCAGGCCTGTCTGGCCGAGAGACCAGCGGTCCTGGCCCTGCAGCCTCCGCGGTCTGCGTCACACTGGCTTAGGTGTCCTGAGTCAGAGCCAGGAAATGGATCTGCCTTTCGGGGGTGGAGGTGCTGCTGAACCCCATCCTCCTGCCCGCCCGTGCCTGGGGGGCTGCTGGCCTTGTGCTTGCCTCCCGTGGCCTGGCCTGAATTTGACCAGTGCCTGGAGGGGTGCAGACGTTACAGCCTGCTGTGCACTCTACTCCCGGTGCCCAAGGTCCCGCCCCGCACAGCCAGTAGCTGCCATGCAAGGCGGGCAGGCTGTGGGTGACAGGGTGGGCGCTCAGACCTGGACTATTCCCTTTTCCTAGAATGCCTTTTCCAACTTGTCTGGGCAATTTTTCTGCTCCCCATCCAAGAATTCACTCAGAATGACTATTTTGGTGAAGTCTTCCCTGGCACATCCCCTTCTGGCCAAGGCTGTCCCCTTTTCTTCTGAGCCACCTCCCCCTTGACCTGCATCAGAGCTTCTATCACAGTGTAGTATTATCGCATTTTCCTGCAAAGGGCTCCCCCGTAGCCCGGGTGAGTGCCCTGAGGCTTGTTTATCTGTGCATCCTGCAGGCCTGATATGTAGTAGACGCTCAATAAAAGCAGGCTGGATTTAATTAAGGGGGTTCCCGAAGGCAGTGTTGGATCTCCCTTTGTTAATGAAAGAGGGGGGTGGGAATTTGCAAGTGGAGAGAGGCTGACCTCCCTGCCCCCTGCCCCTGCCCCCCTCTGCAGTGCTGCCTGAGTAATTGCCAGGACTGGGGGGCCCACTCCTGCTTCACCCAGCAACAGCCTTCCTTGCCGGCAGGAGCCAGCTCCCCGGGTTGCCGGAGTGATCACTCTCCAGAAAACACCCCAGTGGAAACTGCATGAATGATTGATAAGAGCTGAGAGCTGTTTAATTTTTTCCCCCTGTTTAATGGCTATCAATAATTTAATACGCTCTCTGTATGTTTTCAAGAAATAGCACCCATTTTGCCGTCTCCGGTTTAGCGGGCTAAATGATTTAAGTGTTGGAAATGTGCTCTGAGGATGGCGGTTGAGCGAGTGGGAGAAGTCTGGGGGCTGGGGGTGGGGGGAGGCGGGTTCAGAGCAGCCGCAGCATCTTGGCCTGGGGTGTGTGTGTGTGTGTGTGTGTGTGTGTGTGTGTGTGTGTGTGTGAGAGAGAGAGAGAGAAAGAGAGGGAGAGAGAGAGAGAGAAGGTGGGAGGGAGAGGGGAGGGAGGGAAGGGGCGGGTAAAAGCCAGCTCCTCTCTGCTAAGAGCAAGATAATTGCTTTTCCGGGCCCTCACTGAGCAGCAGCTGAACAGCTGTCAGCCCCCCTCCCCATGCTAAGCCTTTTTTCAGGATGGCTCTGAGGGGCCCAGGGGGGCTAGGAAGGAGCTGCCGCTGGTATCACTGTGGGCTGAGAAACCCCCTCCCCCTGACATCTTTGCCCCCTTCTGAAGCTTCTAAATCATTTTTATTTTAATGACGCAGTGAGGCCGCCGTCCTGGCGGCGTCTTCCAGATGGGGCATGGGTGGTGTGGTGTGGGACACTGAGCATCACTAATCTCTGGGCCCAGAGGGACTTGGAGGGTCATCTGCCAGTGCTCCCCCAAACTTTCCAGATGCAGAGGATCACCTGGGAGGACTTATTAAAAATTTAAATTTCTGGGCTGCGTTCCAGACCCACAGACTTCCCATCTCAGGGGAGACGCCTAGGAAGCCGAGGGTTTAACAGTCAGCCCAGGTGACTCTTATCAGAGGACTGTGGGAAACAGAGTTCCACTCTGTTCTGAGGCTCACAGCACCCACAGCACCCCGTGGCCGCTCCCCTCCCCATGCACGGTGGCTCTGGGGACAGGATCCTCGCCACCTCGTGGGGCAACAGACCCACCTGTGGAAGGCACACCTATTCCAGAGTTCCTTGTGAAGTTGGATTGTGACCTACCCGGCACCCCTGTGTGCACGGAGTTGTCTCTACTGCAGGACAGACCTTGTCTCCTGGGACCTGCTGTCCTTCCCTGTCCCAGCCTGGCCACCGTCTGGCTTGTCTGTGCCTCCCTGTTGGGCAAGGGGTGTCCTTCTTAGACAAAGGTGCCTGAGGTGGAGGTGGGCAGGTGACAGCGTGCTGTGGCCTGCCTGTAGTGGACTGAGGTGGCTGCATCAGCCGGTTACCTGCAGGCATCATCGCTGCACAGTGGGGACCCTGAGGAAGGCAGAAAGAGACTCGGGGCCTGTCGGGGACCCTGTCCTCCCGCAGGAGAGAAAACTGACTCGGGAGAGGTGGTTGAATAAGCCACCAGGAGGGG
Source organism: Lemur catta (assembly GCF_020740605.2). Lineage (NCBI taxonomy): Eukaryota > Metazoa > Chordata > Mammalia > Primates > Lemuridae > Lemur > Lemur catta. The sequence continues at coordinate 51,653,971 of NC_059141.1, read as the reverse complement.
GAAACTGAGGCCTGAGGGAGCTCCCCAAACGCCACACACCCACTTAGGACAGGGCTGAAACTGGGAAGGTGGGAGAAAGAGGCCCAGGGCCAAGGACCTGGATTTGGGGGTCCGCGGAGACCCCGCCCCAGTCACCCACCTGAGGGCTCCTGCCTTCCCCCTTGCTGGAGGCTGGTGGAGGCAGCGAGTGCATTGAAGGATGCTGGCCAGCGCCCCTCTGGTGTGGCAATCCTTCCTTTCCTCTTCCTGCCAGTCTGCGGGGTTTTTGGCAGAGAGTGTAGCATTGTACCACTGCCATGGGTTTGGCAATTTTATTTTAATAGATAATTAAGAGGGGAGGCGTGGTGCACATTTCATGGGTGATACCATCTACTGTGAAATAGGGAACCCCGTACGTCCCCCTACTCTGTAGCCTCTCTCTGCACCCCCAAATTCAGCCCCGCCCTTGGTCTCTACGGGAGAAGCCTGGGCCCCTGGAGGAGATTGCCCTGTCTGGTGCTGGCGTATGACGTGTGATCGCCAGTGTCCCCTGTGACTCCATCCCCTGAAGCCTGTGTTGGTCCTCACAGTAGGGCTGAGGGGGTCTTCCCTTGTGGGAAGGGGAAGAGGGGTGCCGCCCCACCCTGCCTCTGCTTGGAGAGCTCTGAAAGCTGGAGCAGCAGGAGAGAAAGGCTCACTCCACCCTCAGGAAGACCCAGCCCCAGAGAGAGCTATGCGAATATGGACACAGGGCAAGGCCTGGGGAGGTCAGGGAGGGCTTCCAGGAGGAGGTGCCACCTGGCCACAGGCTTGCACGGTAGGAAGGGGAAGGGCATCCCAGGTGCAGAGGTGCGAGGCAGCCTGTGGGGGTGTGTAGAGGAGTGAGGTGGGGCCTGCAGGGCAGGGGATGGGCTGGAGAAGCAGAGGGCCAGGGTGGGGCAGAGCTGTTATTGCCTGGGCGGAGAGCCACAGAAAGATTTATTTGTTTTTAGCTTCTGTTGAAGTGTTACATCCATGCAGAAAAGTGTGTATATCCTACGTGTGTAGCTCGACAGATTGTCTCAATGTGAACACGCTTGTATAGCCACATGCAGATCAAGAAACAGAACATTCCAGACCCCTGGACGCCCCCATGTGCCTTCCAGTCACTGGTCCCTCAAGGAAAACGACTCTCCTGACCTCTAGCAGCTGTCGGCTGCTGCTGCCCAGCAACCCCCCCGAAAACCTGGTGGCTTCAAACAGCCACGTGTATTAAATCTCATAGTTGCGGGCTTTGGCTGGGCACCCGCCTGGTGTCCTCGTGCTCACGAGGCTGCAGTCACCTGGAGGTTGGCTGGACGGGAGGGTCGAGGTGGCCTCCATCACGTTGGCAGTGGGTGCTGGCTGTGGACTGGGCAGTTCCCCTCTGTCCTCTAGTAGGATAGACCGTCCCCTTCCCTGGCCCACAGTGCAACAACAGAGCCACCGCCAGGAATGGCAGGACCTCTTGAGGCCTCGTCTGTATAACTCACAGAATGTCACTTTCGCGAAGTCCGGTTGGTCAAAGTGGGTCTCAAGGCCGGCCCAGAGTTGGGGGGTCCGGGCGGGGGACTCTGCCTCCTAATGGGAGGAGCTACAGAGAGCCTGGAGTCTGAGGCCACATTTACTCTAAGCATAGAGTGGTTTTGCCTATCGGTGACCTTTATATTAGCATAAATGGATCTGTCACATGTGTTCTCCACTGTGTCTAGCTTTGTGGGTCAGCATTGTGTTTGCAAGATTTAGGCACGTCGTGGACGTCGCAGCAGGTCACTCATTCGCAGTACACCAGCTTGCCGCGCTGTGGTGATGGCCGCTGGGGGGGTTTTCCTGCTGGGGCTACTAGGAGCAGCACCGCCGTGAGCACCCCAGCACCGTCACATGCACGCTGTTCCGTGGCACGGGAGCCGCTGGTCATGGCAGAGGCTGAGGGCAGGACACGCTTCCAGGCTGTGCTCCAAAGTGGGGTGTGGCGGCCAGTGTGTGCCCCACCAGCAGTGTCTGGGAGGCCCGGAAGGGGGTTTTAGAAAGGTCCCCGCTGAGGATGGGCTGGAGGGGTGTCTCTGACCTGGGCAGCAGTGGACATGGGAGGGGCTCCCTGTGATGTCCCCTCTGGCTGCCCCGAGTCTCGGGCCTTCAGGCTGGGGGAGGTAGGGCCAGCTGGCTTGTAGCTCTGTTCTGAGTGTGGGTTTTCCTGCTGGACTTTGTCCGCCCCTGGGGGCCTCCCCTTGCCTCCCCTTCTCTGCCCAGATGCTGCCTTTCTCGGCTGGCCTTGCCCCTGACGGGACGCAGGAGCTGCGGGGCGATGGCCACGCAGCCTCCACCCCTGGGAGCTCTGAGCGGCGGGCAGGCCCGGAGACTGGGGCTCTCCTTCCAGCCTGGCCTCTGGCCACAGGAGGAACCCTTCCCCTGCCAGGGCCTCAGTTTCCTCATTTGTAAAATGTCAGAGGAAAGTATCAGCCCCTCCCAGTCTCTTTCCTCTCACCAACCTGACCCCTGTATTCTAGAATCTAGCGGAGGGGGCTGTGGGGAGGGAGGCCTCCTGACTTCGAGACAGTTGGCCCGTTTTGTTCGGCTTGTTCCCTGCACACCTTCCTTGCACCATTCATCATTCATTCATTCATCCGTCAGGCAGTGTCTGCGGCCCTGGCTAATGAGCTCAGAGGACAGACAGATAAACCAGACCTCACCCCTGGAGTCCAGGGGCTCTGCCCAGAGAGGGCGCGGCCTGCAGAAAGCTGGAGGAGGCGCGGGCGGTGGGGTTCAGGGCCCGCTGGGGGAACGAACAGCGCCGGGCGGGGCGGGTCAGAGAGGGCTCCGCGCAAGCAGTTTGAGCAGAGTCTCAAAGGCCAGTGGGGCTTTGAAAGGCAGAGAAATGGGGAAGAGAGCTCCGAGCAGGGCACCGGCGTGTGCCAAGGTGGGCGGCGAGGGGTCTGGGAGGCCGGGATGACTGGAGCCCAGCGGTGGGCGTGCCCGCCTGGCTTCTGCTGCTGCGGGGGCTGCAGGGGTGCAGGGGCTGGTTTCGGGGCCTCGAAAGTGAAGGTCAGGAGCTGTGCCCCTGATGGGGGCAGAGAGGGCAGCGTCCAGTTTCTAGTAGCTCCGCGCTGGTGGGCCAGCTTGGCCTTCCAGGAGGTGGCCCAAGCGGCTGCGCAGGTGGGATCTGGAGGTGGAGAAGGTGGTGGTGGGGCGGCTGCCCGCAGGGGCAGGGCTTGGACCTAACTGTCCCTTGTCCTCTCTCCCGCAGGACTCAGCAGCTTGGCTCCAATATAGCAGGGCTACTGGGGCCACCGCCTTCTTCTCCTGACGCTCTGAGCAGCCTCCAGTCCTGGTCGGTTGGCAGAGGCCTTGGCAGGTAAGTGACGGGCTGCCCCACTGGTGGCCATGTGGGACAGGGGCACAGGCCACCCAGGGCGGGTGGTGCTGGCTCAGGGGCCTGGAAAGCCGGGGAGGGGAAGGGGCCTGGGTCTCACTGTCACTTCTTCCTGGGCCTTCTCTCAGAGGAAGCCACACGGTGGAGGGCAGCGGGGTGCTCTGGCCTGGGACCTGACACTCGGTTTTATTCTGTCGCCGACTCCCCCTCCCAGTGCAGCCTTGGGTGGCCCTTTCCCTCCACTGCTGAGGGCCTCAGCTGTCTAATCTAGTACATGGAAATGATATAATAATAATATCCTCTAACATTATGAGCCCTTAACTGCATTCTGGGTACTGTGCAAAATGCAGCAGTTATTCTTTCATCTTCACAACAGCCCTGTGAGGTCATTGCCGTACTCACCACCACGGTACAGGTGAGCCACCGAGCTCGTGGTGGAGAATAACTCACCCAGGACACACACCTGGCAGGGCCCCTGACCCCTGGACTGCTCCGCCTCTGGCTTTGTGATCAGGGGTGGGAGGTGGTGATTGGGGCATCATCGATGTCCTCAGAAGTGCTGGATCCTGTCCCAACTCAAGGCAAAGGCAGGGGGGCTTTTACAAGGTGACGGTGGCTCCTGGTTTGTCCTGGGTCGTAACTCATTTGTGACATGATATGGCCTGAATCAGGCCTGGCCTTTGGGGTCCCTTTGAGATGGCACCCAGGGCCCCCCTCTAGGTGAGGGGTGTATTGACTGGATGAGTCCTTCTTCCATCAGCCCCCCCACCCCCAGCCCATTTTCCCAAGCCTGTATTAAGCACTTGCTGTATGTCAGGCCCTATATCAGGTACACAGTGCAGGGGCCTGTCCCACTCTCTGCTCCTGTGGAGAAGCAGAGAGATCCCAATAGATGTGGCAGCCCTGTAACAGCGGGGTGGAGAGGGTTCAGAGGTTAGAGGGGAGAATTCTGGGGCGGTGACCTGAAAGTAAGTTACAGTGTGGGGAGACAGAAGCAGTGGATGGGTGGCAGAGCCCGGCAGGACGTGCACACACTCACTTGCATGAATGGTTGTGTGTGCACAGATACATATACAGACGTGCAGGTTCATGTTCCCTCACATACATACATACACAGACATCACTTCTGCATGCCACATGTGTGCACACAGATACACTTGCATGCATATACATGCTCACACGCATTCATAAATTTGCGTGTTTGCACTACACACAGACATGCAGTAGTCACACGTACACACGAGGCTGCACACACGGGAGAGATGTGTTCCGAGGAGAAGGAGCAGTTCAGGGGTCCATGGCTTCTCACCTCCAAAAGCTTCTGGCAGCTCCTGGGGGCACTGGGAGCTCTGTTTGTTGTATACTGGGGAGGGTGACTGTCAGGGCTTGAGGGCCAGCCAGTGACTGACCGCAGACAAGTCCTTGCGCTCTCTGGGCCTCAGCTTCCTCATCTGGAAACAGGAACAGTCACTGTCGGCCTCCTGTGGGGTGGTCATGAGACCATCCATGTAGATTGTTGAGAACGACTTCTGGCACTCTGCAGGCCTTCAGCAATTGGAGCTGCTATTCTCATGAGAAGAAAGCAGGTTATGGGTGGAGTGGGCATGCTGGGGGCATTCCTATCCCTGTTCCTCATGCCCCGGGGACTCTATCCTGGCTTCCTGCAGCCTGGGCACCCTCTGAATCATGGGCACCACAGGTGACCCCGCCTGCCTTCTCCAAGGTGCTGGCGTCTGTGTCATCTCTGTCCCATCCCCCATCTGTACTTCCCCTGTTGACTCCGGGGGAGTTGGGAGTTGGTGGCACCCAGCTTTGGTACACCAACTACATTAGACTCCCCGCCAGGGGACTGGCACATTGCCTACATGAGCTCTCTAAATCCCCCTAGAAGGAAACCTTACTGAACAATTACCAGGTGAGGAAACTGAGGCACAGCGAGGGTGGGTGAGGTTCTCAAGGACACCTGTTCGTAAGTGTTGGAACTGGGCTTCAGCTCCAGGCTGTTGGATGCCAGAATTTACAGAGTTAATGCACTTTTCCCCAGTGATCTCCCTTCAGGGACAGGTCATTAATACCTACTTTGCAGAAGGAGAAACTGAGGCTCAGAGAGGGTGGGCCACTCATCCAGGAAGTGGCAGAACCAGAATTGGGTCCTTATTAACCATATTATAGCCCCAGATTCAGGACTTCCTCTTCCTTCCCCTCCCTCCTTCCTAAGTTGGACGGGGTTCCCAAGCGGGGCTCCTGGGATTATCTGAGCTTTAGTCCTGGTCTAGTATTCCCAGGAATATTTGCCATTTTCTTGCAAATTAAAAGGTAGGTTGTTGTCTGGGGCTTGCTATCTAGCATGATCTAGTAACTTCCTCTGCAAGACTCCTTTGTCTTTGGGAAGTTGGCCAGCAGGAAGCTCTGGGGTGCCCAGGAGGCCTGGAGGAGCCCTAGCCCTGGGGGAGGTGGGCACTTGTGCACACCCATTGGGAGGCTCTTTATCCTGGTAAAGTGCTGGGGTGTGAGACAGGACACAGGGCACTGGGGTTCTGCCTGGCATGGGCGTCGGGTCCATGGAACCTATGGGAGGAAATCTGGGAACGATCCCTGGGAGATGACAGTTACGCCGCACTTGGAGAAGAGAAATCTGTTAGGTTTTGTTAGTTTGACGTGGAAGGAAAAGGAAGACTAAGCAGAGGGCCCAGCGCCAGCAAAGTCCAGAGTAGTGCAAGCTCATTCACAGACCTTCACACCCGTACCCAATGGTGCCCATAAGAACCTTCTAGAATCAGGACCAGCTATGTAATTTGTGGGGCCCAGAACAAAGCGAAAATGTAGAGCCTGTTTACAAATTATTAAGGACTTCAAGATGGTGACAGCAGCATAGGGTCCTTCTAAGCTTAGGGCCCTGTGCAACTGGCCATAAGGCCAACTCTGCCTAGAATTGAGTGTAGCGATCATGGGACTAAGGGCAAAGAACTGAGTTCGTGGGCAGGTTCCACCAGTTACTCACTGGCCTGGTGACCTTGGGCAAGTCCCGCTCACCTCTGTGAGCCTCACCGGCCGAGGGGAGTGATGGCCCCTTCCTCGCTGTGGCAGGAGGCTCAGCAGTGCCAGCATCCAGCCTGTCCCAAGCTGTCTGGCCCAGCGTGGGATCGCAGCCCCTCTCATCAGGCAGTGGTATTCGAGGCTCCCCTGACCTGCCCCCACTTACTTTCCAGCCCTGTCCCTGCATACCTTGGTGACCTGGGTTTTTGTGCTTTTCCAAATCCACCAGTCTGGGCAATGGAGGGGCAGGGGCAGGGGGAGTCTGCTCTGTGTTTTATTTGCAAAGCCTTCTGTCTGGCCTGCCCCTTGCCCACCTGTCTATCTTTGCTTGGCGAACTCACTGCTGCAGGTCAGATGCCACGGAGCCTTCTCTGACCCTAGCTCCTCTCGCCCAGCTTTTGCTCTGTTAGCCCCTCCAGTAGCTGCAATGACCTCTTGCATGGTAGAGTTTTCTACAGGGTGCCAAGGCCTGTCACACCTCATCAGACCCCTTAGAGAGCCCTGGAGAGGCCCATTCCCATTTGCCAGATGGGGAAACAGAGGCTCAGAGGTGCAACCCCACCCCAATCCCCTGAGCTGAGGTCAGGCGCACGTCGGGCAGGGGTGTAGATAGTGACGGCAGAGGGCGGCACCTGGCCGAGCTGGCCTGGGCTGTCACAGCCAGCAGAGCCAGCACAGGTGAGCAGTGTCACATCAGGCCTGTGACCACCCATCCCACGTGGCTGGCACTTTACAAAAGGCACCCAGAACATTTGGTAGGTGAATGTGGAGGGCGCTGGTGTGACTAGGGGTGTAGGCTCTGGGCCTAGGCTCGGGGGCTTTTCCAGCTCTGCCACTCCTGTCTTTGTGGATTCCGATTAGTGACTTAACATCACTGTGCCCCGTTTCCTCATTTCTACAGCAGGGAGAATAACAACCTCATCACCAAGTTGTGAGGGATTCACCAAAGGAAGTCGTGTGAATCCCAGCAGCAAGGCCTCGAGTGGGGCTGGCACTTGCTAACGTGTGCATTGATGGTGGCAGCAGAGCGAGTGAGGGACAGGGCGGACCCCAGGGCTGTGGGGGCACATGGGTCTTTAAGGAAAAGTTGGAGGAGGAGAGCAGGGATTAGAGTTGGGCTAGTTTTGGGTTTCGTGTGCGGGGATCCCACACAGCTGTTGCCCAGAGCTCTTGGGCAGCCACCTGAGGTGCAGGCCACACTCCCTCCCTCACTAGCCCCTCCAGCCCCTGGCGTGTGGCTTTGGGCCACCAGCACACACACCATAGGTTGTCTGTCAGCAGATTCCAGGGTTACAAAGGCAGGTTTGGGGCTGGCTGCAAAGACCTTGAATGCCAAGCCGAGCTCACCGCAGGCCTGGCCGGGACCCAGCCTGTGGCCACACAGAGCTGGGATTCCAGGGTCCTCATGTGGCGTGCCTATCAGTCTTCAGCGCCAGCTGAGAATGCGCACACCCCCTCCCCGGGCCGGCATTTGCTGCCTGCAGCCCAGGCTCCTCTGCCCCCAGCCTTTGCTGCCTGCCCTGACCCTGCAGCCCCCACCCCAGCCTGGAGCTGGAAATAGCCTGCCGCACACTGCTCGCTCCTGCCCGAGGTGGGCGCCCCTCGGGGTCAGCGGGGCAGGGCTGCTGGGCCTGCAGGCCCACTGAGCAGGGCTTTCGTTCCAGCCTCAGTCTCACCACAGACCTGCTGAGTGACCTTGGACAAGTTGCTGCTCCTCTCTGAACAGTATTTTATTGGCCTGTAAAACTAGAGGGTTGGGACAAGTCAGGGGTCACAAACTACAGTCTTCAAGGGCGTCAACAACCCAGTGAAGTGGGGATTATCCTGTGGTGCAGATGAGGAAACTCAAACACAGAGAGGTTAAGAAACTTACCCAGGGTCACGGAGCTATCAGTGGAGCTGGGATTCAGCCCAGGTTTACCTGGCACCATAGTGTGTGTTTTTCCACCACATCACACTGTCATAGGTACTGGCGTGTTTGCTGGGTGATCTGTTCACCCCATCAGCCAGGGTGGGTTGAATGATTCCATGGGCTCCAGCCCCACCCTAGACACTGGCATCCAATAGCGAATCCGTGGTTGAGGAACTGGGGTAGCACAGCCCCCGGTCCAGGTAGAGGTCACAGAGTCTACAGGCTGGGTGGGTGCGCAGTGAGGGCCAGGCCAGTGAAGCAGGAGGAGCCAGAGGAGCAGTACTTCCCTGATGCTGGAGGAGGCAGCCAGGGAAGACTGCCTGGAGGAGGGGGAAAGTGGACTGGATTCCTACAGAGTGGAGGAGTAGGGCCTTCCTGGGGCCTCTGCATGACTTGATTCATTCAGCCACAGCTGGAAGCAGGACCTGAGGCAGTTCCCAAGGGCCTCAAAGGCTGGGCCACAGACTTTGGCCTTGATCCTGCAGGGAGTGGGGAGCCAAAAGAGACTATAGAGCAGTGGCAGCTCCTCCATGAAAGCCAGGAGGGCTGGCCTCAGCCTATAAGCTTGTGCAAAAGTGAGGTGTGGTCCAGCCTGAGACTCAGCTCACCTACAGACTGTGGCAGCAGGACGAGCAGGGCTAGGTGCTTGTCCACCCCTGCTGGCCAGACCTCCGTGCTCCAGCAGGCCCTCTTCAGCAGCCGAGACACCTCTCCTGGGCCAGGGCCTGGAGCTCCAAGCCTCAGCGACCTCGCAGCGAGGGAGCAGACACGGGAGGGGTTGGCAGAGCTGCAGGGGTGGCGTCTTTATTGGAATCATAACAAACCTACAGCCTTTCATGGGGTAGGAATGGTCTTTAGGAATCTTTTGGTCCACCCCACTCATAGCACAGATGGAGAAACTGAGGCCCAGAGATGGGGGGTACCTGAAAGTAACCCAGCATGGCACTCCAGGGTTTGTGAGGAGCCCACTGCCACTCTGAACCGCGTTGGCAGCATAGTGGGTGTGGATGCCGGGAGGGGGGGGACCGCAGCAGCAGTGATAGGAGCATTGTCTGCAGAAAGTCGGGCTGACACTGAGGGGCTGAGAACATGCTGGGGACCTGTGAAGATCCACCCAGAACTGGGCCTGAGAAGTGCGCAAGATGCCCCGGACGTGGCTCCAGGGAGCTCCATTTGCTCGGGGCTTATTGTCATTAGGGCTCCTCCTCCCATCCCTCTACCCAGGTTGCAGGCCCAGGGGGCAGGGGCCACACCCCAGAACCTGGTGGAAAGTGGACATAGGAAGCCAGGAGCCACCTCTGTCCCTCGTCAGCCCACTTTGCCGAGGACAGCACAGTGCCCAGCCAGCCTGCAGTCTGGGAGGAGACTGGCCACAAGGCAGCATCCGTGGTACCCAGGGCAAGGGTCCAGGGGCTCTGAGGGATTGGAGGGCCTGAGAGGGCTTCCTGGAGGAGGCAGAGCTCCAGCTGGGCCCTAAAGAATGAACCAGACCGTGAACTGAACTGAAAGCTCCAAGCAAAGGGAACTGCTGTGCCGAGCCCCGAGGCAGGGGCACATCAGCGGGGCTGTGTGGAGGGCCAGGACTGTGCAGGGACAGAAATGAGGCTGGAGATGCCCCCTGCAGGCCGGTTGGTGGAAGAAGGAGGAGGCTGCACTTTGTTCGAACTTGCTGAGTGTCCCTGAGCGATTGCTGCCCCACTTCCCTGCCGCAGCAGGGCAGGGGCTCCGTGGAAGGGCCTGCCTTTGGGGAGGTGTGGGCTGGTGCCAGGGATCTCAGCTGAGGGGAGGACAGGCTCCCCGGGAGCTGGTGGGCAGCTGCCGCTGGCCCTACGGCTTCTCACTGGCTGGGGAGAGTTGACCTAAGCTGCCCGGGGTTTGCCAGCCGGGCCAGCCAGGGAGAATGGGGCTGAAGCCCTGGGGCAGACACGCCTGTGGGCTAAGGGTTCAGCTCCCAGGTAGACCTCCAGAGCTGGGAGTGTGGGGTGCTCTGAGAGATTTGCTTTCCCGCTCTTCCCTGTGACTGACTGCCTCCTTTCCTCCCGCTGGGCCTCCCCAAGGCTGTGGCCGGCCCAGGCCCTGACCCGGAGGAGGTGCCCTTTGGAGTGCCCGTGCCAGGCCTGCAGTCGGCTGCGGCGCTGCGGGTGCCTGGTGCCCTCTCCGGGTGTGGCCGTCCCCGTGGCCCCGGGCTCAGCCCGTCTATGTTTGCCGAACCTCCGCTGACCCGCAGCGGCCCCTCTCTCGCGCCTCTCCTATCAGCAGAGCAGCAGCCACAGGCTCCTTGGACTCCGAGTACCCAGAATTGCGCGACCCCCCCCCACGAGCAGTTTGCACAGCGGCCAGCTCAGGCCCCGTCAGCTCGTGGCGGGCCCAGGTTCCTGCTCGGGAAGTCCAGAATGCTTTTCTGGGATGGTAAAGCAACCACCCCACAGCAGGGGCTGGCGAGCCTCCCTTGTCTCAAAGCCGCTTCACGACCCCTGACTCATTGCACCCTCATAGTGTCAGGTGGGTCTAGCGGGGGCCTGTTTTCTAGAGGGGAGACTAGAGTCAGAGAAGAGAAGGCGTGACCCTTGGCCAGGGTCACATGGCCCAGCCAGGACTCCAAGCCTGGATCCAGGCCCCTGGTCCAGCTCCTTTTTGGCTCAAGCCAGTGTTTCCTGTTCGGGGCCACAAGGCGTGTGAGTCAGGGGAGGAGGCGGGCGGCCCCGCAGCTGCGGGCGGGCAGGGGCAGGGGCAGGAGGGCGAGTCACTGTCTTCCCGCCTGGGCTCCAGCTGCTTTAATTGGCTGGGGCAGCCGGTGGTGCTGACATTTACCTGGTGGAGAGGAAGGCCTCCTCCCTCTTGAGAGTCGAGATGCTAAAAATAACTGGGCCCAGCTTCCCAGGGCCCCTGCTCTGCCAGCGCCTGCCTGCCCCCTCGGCGACCTTTTTCCTGGGTGCTGGAAGCTAATTGCTTTGCGAGCCTGCCGGTCCTCGTTCCTCGTGCCGAGGACTTCCTAGGGGCCGGGGCAGGAGTGGGGCACGCTCTGCTGCTTCTGCAGAGGGGCCTCTGCAAGGCCTACCTGCCTCCAGGTGTCAGGGTGATGGGGTCCCTGCCTTGAACCCTGGCCTCCGTCCCCCTTTCTCCCTGGGTGCAGTGTCTGTCCAGACTGGCCACCCTACCCCTGGGTGCTTGGGCCCCTTCCCCTCGGAGTTACCTAGCACTCACTTCTGGTCCCGCTCTGTGCCCGACGCGGACATACACAGTGTGGCCTCCTGCCCTCCTGCTGCTTGTTCATCCTGTCACACCGGCGCCAAGAGAGGAGCCCAGGCTTTGGGGCGGGACACGGTTAGATGCAGCTGTGTGGCCTCTGTGTTCTCATTTCAGAAGTGGGCACGATACTCTGTCCTTGCCGTGCTGTTGCAAGCGTGAATTGAGGCAATGTGCGAAACGTGCCTGGTCCAGGGCCGAGCCCCTGCGGCCGGTAGGAGACAAGTGTACATCCTGAGCCCTTCCTTCCTCTTGCTGCGTAAACACACCCTGGGAGCCTAATAAATTAGATCGATGTGTTTAGACCAGAAGGGGAAGGTCTTGAAGACCCAGGCTGAGGACTGGCACTCGGCCTCCCCACAAACAGGGGACTCTTGCCTGTTCCCAGTGCACTTCCAGAGTGGCCTTCCGTGCCTGCCCCGCCTGTGTGTGTCCAGGTCTTGCCCTGGGTCAGTGTGACCAGAATCATGTTGACACTGGCCTCCATCGCCCCGGCTTTGGGGCCAGTCCAGTGGAAAAAGAAGTGGTCTTCAGGGCTCGGAGCTTGGCAGGTGCCTGGGCAAGTGCTCAGGCCCCCGCGCCTTGATGTACTGATCCCAGAGTTGGGGCGGTGACGGTCTCTACCCCGTGAGTATTGTGAGGATTCGACCAGCAGCGGGTGTACAGCACTTGGAAGAGCGTGTGGTACAGGGTGAGGGTTTGGTGCGTGTTGCTGGTACTCATAGTGATAGGAACAGTCGTAGCAGTTGAGAGTAATAACAGCGGCCACCTGCCGCTGGCTGGAGGATTAGCGTGAGACGCTGTGTTGGATGCTAAGCGCTTTACACACATTGCTTAACTCGGCCCTCCCGACAACCACACACAAAGTGTACCATAAGCTCCATGTTCCAGCTGAGAAACTGAGGCACAGAGAAGTGACACGTGGTCTGAAAGTGGTCGAACTGAACGCCAGAATTCAGAATCAGCCCTGCTAGGGTGACCATCCTGCCTGGGACCATCCTGGTTTTAGCACTGAAAGTTCTGCATCCCAGAAACCTCTCTCTTTTGTGCAAAACAGGATGGCTGGCCACACTATGCCTGTCTGAATCCATTGGCCCCACTCCTAAGCCCACTGAATGCCCCCTTGGCTGGGGTGCCTGCTTGTGTGGTCTGGGCTGGCCCCCATCCACACCTCATAACCTCCCCCCCCCAGCATCCTTGCCGTCCCCCGCAGCCTGGCTCCGGCCTGCCGCCTCCACTTCCTCTTCTCCGCCCCCCTGCCAGCAGGAGGGGTATGGGGCCAGCCTGGTGGGCTCTCTGCCCAGGGCTGCGCCTGCAGTTGGCTGGTGGACTCTGAGCTGCCCCTCATCAGGCCTCAGTCTCCCCATTTGCACCGAGGGCTTTGGAAGCTCTGCTCCCAGCTTTCTAGAGACATTTTGGAAACCTCTTCCTTAAAAGAGGGAGGGTGGAGTGAGCCCCTGCCCCCAGCCCTGGCCCAGGCAGTTGGGAGAGAGTGCACTGGCCCTTTCAGTGCATTGATGGAGTACACTGCTGACAAAGGAGAAAGGTCAGCAGAGGGACAGAGTGGAGTTGGTGGCAGCCTGCAGGTTGGGGCTTCCTGGGGGAGGGGCCCAGGGCTCTCTGGGCTCCTGGGTCAATTCATATTGATGCAGGCAGCCGCTGGTTCAGCAAAGCTGGGCATCCGAGCCCCCAGGGGGCTGGGGGAAGATGTCTGCATCGTCCTTGACACCTCCCTCTCCCTAACCCCTACACCCGACAGTCGATTCAACCCCCTTAACCATGTCTGCGTCAGTGGCCCCTCACCCATCCTCCCCCGCTGGCAACCAGGCCCACCGTCTTCCTGCCCCTGGACTACTGGAGCCTTCCCAGCCCTCCACTGCCCTCCCTGGCTGCCCCCATCACCGTGAATACAGTCCATACTTTGAGGCCAACAGTAAGGCCTTTCCGGAGCTCAGTGAGGCCGCCTAAAGCTGCCTGGGCCTTCCCTGAGGACTTCAGTCCTAAGGTTGTGTGGGGGTCTGGGGGCACCCAAGTGCCAGGCCCACCTCTACCCAGTCAGTGCTCCAGCCCTGCCCAGCATGAAGGGCTGAGCCCACAGCAGAGCCCGTGACCAGGACGCCACCTGGATGCATTGCCCACTCCATGCCCTTCTCAGACTCCTCCTTGCCCTGTGCATCTCGTGCCCCGGCTGCCAGAGGGGCAGGGGCTCTCTCTCCCCAGCTCACACAGAGGCCAAGCCCCGAGGATGGCAGGAGGGTGCAGTGACGGGTGCACAGGCTCTGGGCTCATAAATATGGGGGCTCTGGTCCAGCTCCATCACTAGTGTGTGACCTCGGTTAGTCACTCAACCTCTCTGAGCCTCAGTGGTATCATTTGTGAAATGTGGGTAATAATAGTCCCTCCTTCACAGGATAGTGGGATTCAATGAAGTGACGCACATAAAGTGTTTGTGGGGTCCTAAAACATTTTAAGGATCAATGAAGTCAGTGCCCATCAATCATCATAATCGGGGCAGGCAGGTACCATATCTTTGAGATGAGGGCCATCTTCCCGGGCCTTTGAAAGGAACCTTCTATTTCTGCCCCAGTGTTCCCTCTTTGTCTGCCACCTGCCTGGCATTCCCCTCCCACGTCTCCTGAGACCCCCAGGAAGCCAGCCCTCCCTGGCCTCGTATTGTCGTCTTACCCACCCCATCCCCAGGCACTTGGGGCTGGGATTTGTTCCTGTGTGCCCCACGGCCCCACACAGGTGCGTGGATCACGGTGGACGCCTAGTAAGTTTATTGGGTTGAACTGACGATATTCACCAAGCAACGTCACCTCCAAGAACAACACAGCAGCCACCAGCCGGGCCTCAGGGCCCATCCACAGGCTGTTGAGGGCATTTCTGAGACCAGGCCCTAGCCTCCTCACACCAGGTGACAGCACGTGCCCACTCCAGCCTCGTCAGTGGGGGGACCTGGGGGGAGGTGGGGGCGATGCCAGGGTTTGGCGGCCACGTTAGAAGCTTTCTCAGGGCTGGTTCATCTCCCCGTTCTGAGCTGTCGAGCTGGGTTTTGTTTGCTTTGGTCCTTGCCCCACCCCCACGGTTCTCTGTTAAATTGTGTTATTATATTTAAACAAATCAATTCCATTGCAGAGTTTTTCCTGTCCTAATGATGAGTTTGCAGCACAAATGCCATTGATTTCTCACAGCCCTGAAAACCGGCTGATGAACAGCACCAGGCTTCTCTTTGGAGAGGCGCTTAGAGCCGCAGACCCCCACTTGCGACCCCAGCCCCAACCCACACTCAGCTGCCGCTGAGTTGGGGCCGAGGTCTGTGATGAAGGGACATCCTCAGCGCCCGCCAGGGGTGGAATGTCATCGCAAGGGCCTGGCCCCTGTTCTGGTGAAACAGTCATCGTGGAAATTTCTATTGATTTTGGCCAGAGGCAGGAGCACAACTTACAGAGCAGAGATGTGGTGCGGTGTGATCTTTGTCTTCCCTCACAAGTTCAGAACGTGTTCCTGAGAGTGACAGCAGGTAGCAGCTCAGACACCGTTTCTAGACCTTGCCGAGGCTGCTGAAAGACATTTGAGCACCACTTTTTTAAAGGGAGTTTCCTGAGGTTTGAGAGCTGTCCACGCTGGGGCGTGTGAAACTTCCCTTTGTGAAATCCTTCGGAGCCTGCAGTGTTCAAAATCACGGTTGAACCACACTACCCAGGGCTTTGACTTTCAGATCACTGCCATGTGCACAGACTTCTCGGGGCTTCCTAATGACCCCGGGGCTTGGGTGGGCAGTACTGTGGTTCCCATGTAGAGGCCGGCAGACTGAGTCAGGGCAGTCGCTGGAGGTAGGGAAGGGCTGTTCATTTGCTCTGGGCCTTGAGTACAGCGGCGGCTCCTGTGCTCCTCCTGCAGGGGTTACAGATGACAGGGAACCTACTCTGCCCACCAGCCGTCCCCACCCCGGGCTTTCTGCTCTCCCGCGCTCAGGTTTTCCCACTGCGTACCACGCAAGCCTGTGAATTGGGCTAGGGTTCGGCAGCGGGGAGCAGCAGGGACTGTGGCGAACTGGACAGTGCCTGCCCCACCTAAATTCCTAAAGGTTTTGCTAACCCATGCCCTCGACTGTGCTGTACGGGATGGGGCCGCCTCCCCACCTTTCTAGTGCAAGCCTTTGTTTTGGAGACAAGAATGTGTGGCCCAGAGCTGGGAATGGCTCTTCAAGGTCACAGTAGCCGGCAGTGGTGGAGGGTTTGACTCTGGGAGTGGGGGACGAGGCCCCTCAGCCAGTGCTCTCTTGCCTCCCCCACACTTGGCAAAGCAGTTGGGTGGGGGACAAGGCAGGGGACTATGTGCCGGGAAGACAGGCCCCTCACTCAGGAGACCCAGGAATTGCCCAGCGTGGCCCCCCTTCCTCCCTCCCCCTCAGACAGACCTCCTGTCCCTGTAATCAGGTTAGCCTCCCGCTCTGCTGAGCTGCACCAGCTGCCTCTAATGGCCTGTCGACCTGGCCCTCTCTCTGGCTCCAGGGTGGGGGAGGGGAGCTAAGAAAAGAACTGTCAGTGGGAAGGGGCTGCTCTACTCCCTTGATTCAGACCTTTCCATGGCTTCTAGAATCAAATGCAAACCCTTAGCCTGGCATCCAGAACCCTGCTTACTTCTCCAGCCTCCACGCCGGCGCCAGGTGCACTCCAGTCGCGTGATGCTATTTGCCATCTCCCTGCCTTTTCACATACAGGTCCTTTTGCTACTTTCCACCTTCTCAAAAAACTCCTACGCATCCTTCAAAACCCAACTCACTTCTCTTCCTCTGAGGTCCTGCCTCCCATTGCAGTGGGTCCTCCACTGGTCTAGAACCTATCCCCACTGTGCAAGAGTGCATAATTCCTGGATCTGGTTTCTCTTGAATTCCTGGAGGACAGGGAGAATATTTCCTTTCTTTCTACACCTCAGGGTACAACACAGAATTGCTCAGTGAAGGCATAGGGCCAGCAAAGAAGAGAGAGGTGGGGACCAGGGGAGGGAAAGAGGCAGACAGGAGTACAAGAACAGCTGCTCCCAGCCCCTCACACCGCCCCAGCCTACTTCCTGCCAGGGAGGCCGTTCCCAGCGACACATGCCGGGCCTGAAATAGACACATGGGGGCCTTGGTGGTGCATTTTCACAGCCAGGCACTAAGCAACTCCCTTCCCCCCATTCCTTGGGCACTGAAGCTCACGCTCCTCCCAGGGCCTTGCCCCTGCAGCCAAAACCCCTCCCCCAGCAGTGCCCAGACCTCGCCCCTCTGTTCCTGTTAACTTTGTTTTATAAATAAATTATATAAATAGGCTCCTCTGATTCCTCGGAGCACGCAGTGTTTAAGGACTGGGGCACTGCTGCAGGCATAATTGTACTACCGAATCCATCAGCTGCCTAATTACCATTCATTTTGCATTTATTTCTGCTAATTAAAAAGAGAGAAACTCCTAACAACTTTTACGTAAATACTATATTTGTTCTATGTAAAGATGGGATGCTAATTTGCTGGTGATTAGCTGATTATCTAATTTTGTAGCTGTCACACAGGATGGCCCTGTCTCCCCTTCACACCCCAAGGCCCCCGGGCAGGTTTGGGAGGAAGGGGTCAAGGGAGCAGGTGGTTAGATGGCCTGTCTGAGGCCCGGGGTTACCAGCAGCCCCAGATGCCCCTGGGGTTCAAGGGGGCTGCAGTCTGGCTGATAGAGCTGGGAGGAACCTCTGGCCCAGCCACTGTTTCTGTACAGATGGAGAAAATGAGGCCCGGAGAGCCCTAGCATCTCCCAGCAAGACAGTGCCAGACAGGATGCTATTCTAGGTGTTTGGACTCCCACTCCAGTGCTCATTCCGCTGTTTCATGCTATTGTCAGGGGGGATTTGCAAGGAAATGGCTTTATCTACTGCTGAAGAACTATCTGGATCAAACTCCAGCCCATCACAGAGGAAAGGGGTAGCCTGACCTGAGCCCATGGCCCAAACCAAGCCCTCTGTGTGCCCTTCTGGAAACCTCCACCTCCGTCTACTTCCCTGTCCAGCCCCGTGACTGCACCTGGGCTCTTTCTCCCAGCCTAGATCCAGGCCTCCCCAGGACTGGCCTGCACCCGGCCAGGCCTTGCACACTGTGGGCTACCTGGGCATGTGTGAGGGTCTGAATTTCAAATTTTAATATTATGTATTTTCGTGTGAATCAGAAAAATATGATAAATACATCAAACCCAGGATTTCATGGATAACATTGCTCTAGTTGAGGCCAGGTGAAAAGAAAATGCTTGGTTTAAAGTGATTTAAATAATGATCCATAGAGAATTAAGATGGAACATGGATGCAGCTTACAGGATCTAATAACTGAAGTCCAGGTTGTCTTGGAACTTGACGGGGGTCTGAGGAGGCCAGGCAGGGGAGGGCAGGGCCAGCAGAGACCTGGGGCTGGGTGGGCCAGTCCCTGGCTGCCGGCCAGCACTGCCCCCCACATGAGCAGGCAGACGGTGCCCTGGGTCATGCCCTCCTCTCCCCAGCCCTGATCTCGGTCAGAATTAGCCCACGAGAGAGGAGTCATTTCCCTCCCAGAAGCAGTTTCGTGGGGACTCTGTTACAGGGAGGCCAGGAAGTCGTACTCTACCCCATCTCGTACCACATGGCCAGGTGCTGGTGGGTCACTTCTCGGGACCCCTGGCGGGCCTGCCTCCCCTGGCATTGGTAGGTGAGATCCCAACTGGCCCTCTGCTCTCTTTCTTCCTGGCCAGTCTGAAAATGGCCAATTTTCAAATGACAGGGAGAAAGGGTTTGACAAGGCCAGGTGTTATCTGGCAGCCAGAGAGTTTAGGGTCAGGTCAGCTTGGCCCAGTGGAAACCCAGAGGCTCTGGAATCTGAGGGCCAGGGCTCCAGTCTGGCCGCCGCTTCCTGGAGCCTCAGTCTCCCCCTCTGTAAAATGGGGGATGGTTGTGCCAAAAGGCTTCCGAGAGCCATGTGCAAAGCGCCCCCCAAGAAGGACTCGGTGCAGCCAGCGGCAAGCCCAGTTCCAGGCCCGGACTCCCCTCGGCCACCCACCCGCCGCCACCGTGTCTGTGCCAGGCGACCCCACTGCCGCCAGAGATCTCCCCTCATCAGCCCTTTTATCACCCTGCACACAATCAGGGGAAGCCTGGAGTGGACAGATGGAAAACAAAGAGAAAACAAAGGCAGTGTTCCGAGGAGGCCAAAAGGCACCTGCCTCCTCCCCCTGCTGCCTGACAAGCCTGTCCCTCCTGCCCCACCAGCGCCAGGCCGTGGCCACCTCAGGCTGCAGGCGGCCTGCCCCGTCCCTCCAGAAGAGCAGCCTCTGACCTCACATGGGGTCACCACTCACCCGGAAGTCAGTCCTCTCCAAGCCACCTTTTCTTACCTGTAAAATGAGGGGTTGGACAACAAACATGCTGTGTGACATTCGCAAGCCTCCTCCTCCCGCTGCCCCGCTGGGGTCTCCTTGGGACAGGCCCAACCCATCTTTAGGACGCCCCCAGCCAGTCCTGGAAAGTCGAGGGGGTGCCCAGTGTGCCCGTGGAGGGGACCCCAGCGTGCTCTGGGCAGGGGAAGGCAAACAGGAGGCCCCTGTGTGCTGCCGAGATCTCAGTGCTCGGTGCTTAAAGCCCGTGTGGGGTGAATGAATGATTTCAGCGTGGGGGGCTTGCTTAGCCTCAGCCCTTGGTTGCTGCTGCCTTTGGAGCCTCTCAGGGAAGGAAAACTCTCCTGGCCCCTCCAGGGCGGTATCAGGGAGGAGTGGTGAGGGCTGGCAGTGGCATCAGTGCCAGGCTGTTTGGGTTCACATCCTGGCTGTGTGTCCTCGGGGTGGTTTCTTAACCTCTCTGTTTCCTCATCTGTTAAAAATGGGTACAGTACCTACCTCATAGAGTGTGGTGAGATTAAGTGAATTAATTCACATCGAGTACTTCAAACAGTACAGCTCAAGGTCCTTTAATGTTACGTATTATTACTATCAGTTTCGTCACTATTATGATTAGAGGGGGACTGACCAGGTAGCTCACGAAGCTTAAGCTGCCAGCCCAGCCCTGCTGCCCCTCTCACTGTGGGCCCGTCTCCTGCCCCGGGTGCCGTGGTAGCCAGGCGGGGGCGGGTGGGCCGTGGGAAGCAGGCTGCCTAGCTGCGGCAGTTGCCCCTGCAGCCGCCCCTGGGGGACTGGCTGTGCGCCAAGCCCCGGGTTGGTGTCGGGTGCTGGCTCAGGATGGTCCCTGCCTTCTGGGAGCTCTCGGGGTAGCTGGAACCACAAGATTCGCACCTGGAAGGGCAAGGCGTGTGCAGGGGAAGGCGGCATTAGACCTTGTCATGCCAGGCATTCCAGAGGGGAGTCAAGAGAGCTCAGAGGTCACGAGGTCTGGACAGTTGGGCCACTGAGAGGACGGGCCCTTGACCGCGGAGGCCCCAGGGTGGGCGCCGTGGGCCCTGGCGCCTCCGCCAGCAGCAGGGCCTCTCGGCATGGGCTACGACAGGGACATTTATAACTCACAGCTGTGCGGTCCCGGGCCCAACTGACTGTGGTAAACCGATCTGGCTTCAGGAAGTCCCTCCCGAGGCCACTCCCCACCCCGACCCCCACACTCTCCTTCACCTCCTGACACCCACATCCTGTTCTCAGCAGGAGGGGCAGGCAGCTGGGCACCCGGCCAGGGGCCCAGCCAGGGGCTCCAACCTGTGGGCAGAGCAGGAGAGGACAGCGAGCGTCGGGGAGGCCCCAGAGCTGCGAGGCCTCGGGGTCACCGGGGCCTGCCTCTCGAGGCACAGACAGGGCGACCAAGGCCCAGAGAGGGCATGAGGCCACCCCACGAGCCCGCAGGGGCCGGGGGCAGAGTGTGCAGGCCGCAGGGCTCGGGGGCGTGTTCTGCGCTTCCAGGTCTGCCTAGACGGGATTAGCCGACAGCCCTGTGGACCCAACACAGCGAGGGGAGCCCCGGGGCGTGGGCAGAGGTGAACCTCGGAGGATACCGGGAAAAGTCATCATCCTGCACCCTGGGCCCTGGCACGGCCTACAGCCCTCCTTTGGGGCACTCCCTCCGGGGAGGCCGCGTGCCCACGCGCCTGGGTCCTCTCGGCAGAGTTCAGGTGTGGGACTAGGAACGGCCTCGCCCGGTGCTGGGAAGAGAGGACAGTAGCAGGAGCTCCGGCACATGGTGCCTCGGAGCCTGGGCCTCCTTGGCCCGCTGTGCTCACTGAGTCTGGGGCCCCACCGGCCGGCCAGCCCCTCTCGTCTTCTCCTCCTCCTGCACAACGTGAGGGGTGACGCTTGGCCCATGTAACTCTGGGCGTCTGTGACAGAATTCTAGCATTAGGTAGTACCCCTAAGAACATGTATTTTTATTTTATTGGTTATAATTTATTAAGGTGTATTAGAAATATATAACTAGCCTATCAAACCAGTTATTTCATGGACATGGTTGCTTTGGACAGGCCAGATTTATTGGAGCTTTTAAAAAATGTGAGTTGAAGGTGAATATTAATTAAGTCGTCACACAGGTAGGTCTCGGCTCAGAACCAGGCATCGTGCGGGGCGTAGGGGGAAGAGCTGAGGTTTGGGGCTCGCAATATAAATCATCAGCAGGGCTCTTTTCTGTTTTCAACTGTCTGGGCCTCCTCCACCAGTTTTAAGCAAAATGGCCAGCCCTAAACCTGGCAGGAGGGGCGCGGGGGCTGAGCCCGTTTTCCCAAGGAGGTGCGCACACGGGTGAAATGGCTCCGAGGGCTGGTCGGAGATCTGGGGAGCAGTTCATAATGAGGAAAGAATCCAGGCAGGGGTCAAAGAGTGGCTTTGGAAGTGGCTGCTGGCCGGCCGTGTGAGATAATTCCCCGAAGCCAGTCACGGTGCAGAGAGGAGAGGGTGGCAAGGGCTTTGTATGCTCAGCTAAAAATACCCCCGACAGCTTCTCCCAGGTCACCCTGCCCGGGGGCCACACAGGAAGGTGACAGCTTTCTGCTTTTCTTACCAAGAAGAGAAAGACGACAACACAAAGTCCCCAAGCCCCCAAAGCAACAAAACTTATATGTATATTTAAAAATCCCACTAGAGGCATTGGCTTGTTTGTTGGAGCGCGGCTGGGCAGGGAAGACACGGCCAACGCTGATAAATCAGGCATCTCAGGGCGTGCCTAAGTGGCCCGGGAGGCCACTGAGATTAGCCCGGCGGCGGGGACAGAGGTAGGAGAGAGTGGACGGCTGTCTCCCTGGCTACCCACACGTGTCCCGTCTCTCTCTGTGTACCCAGGACGAAGAGGAGGAGGCCCGTTGGCGTCAGACCAATGCTGCAAGGGGTGTGAGGACAGGAGCTGTCTTCCGTCACTGAACTGCCAGACCCATAAAGGTAACACCAGACCCCTATGCCTGGGCCATACCACCACCTTCGCCTAAAACCTGGGCAGGGCAGGTCAGGCCGCCGGGAAGTGATGGGGCTAGACCAGAGTGGAGGTTATGAGCCCTTCTCCTCGCCCTTCTTCACCCTGGCTGCAGGGCTTCTCTGCTCACACGGCCACAAACTGCTTCTGGGCTTGAGTTTGTCCCTAAAATGGGTGCTGGGCTCAGGTCCTCCATTTGGTCCAATTCTCCAGGATTCTGTGAATCAGTGCGTGTGATTGTTATTTGGAGTTAAGCCATCTTAGCAGCCTGGCTCAGTCTGAACTCTGGAGCTGTAGCCAGGGGTCCCAGCCCCTGGGGGGATAGCATTATAAGGCTACAAGGTCAGCAGGGCCAGATGGGGCTTGAGAGGAGAGGGCTTTCTAAGGCAGACCGAGCCAGAGATGTGTTTCATTGGAGATGTGGCTGTTGTCTCCTTTGTGGCAGCATTTGAACTCCACATTGATCTTCCTGGCAGCTTTGGGCAAGAATTATTGTCTGCATTTTCAGACCATGAGACCAAGACACAGGGAAGTTAATGGGCCTGCCAGGGACCACACAGCAAGCTCTGGCCACACCAGAGCAGCTTGGCGTTATCCTATTTGCATACCAGCTTCTACACTTTCACTGCACCGCACTGGTTTGACCCATCTTCCCCAGAAAAGTCCTGCTATTGAGCCCAAGCAACCGCTAGTCTTTATTGTGTGCCTGTGGTGGGACCCATCCACCCATCATCCATCTGCTCACCCACCCCTCTGTCCCTCTGGCCATCCTTCTATCTATTCATCCTTCTACTCACCCACCCACCCATCCACCTACCCGTTCCTCTAACCACCCCGTTACTCATTCATTCACTCATCAAACACTCACTGGATCTCGCACCGGGCCAGACCTGCACTAAGGGCTGGGTTTTAAAGACGGAGCAGATCTAGCCCAGCCCCGAGAGGGTGGTGTGTGTGATGGAGGCAGACTCAGGATCCCGCAGCCAGACTGAGTCGCACAAGGGCAGTGTGCCAAGCTTGGGCACTGTCTGTGACTACAGGGGGAGGCGAGGAGGGGCCGAGTGCTGATTCTGCAGCCAGACACTCAGGGAAGAGGAAGCGACATTGTTCTTTTCTTCATTCCCCAGATGTTTACTGAGAAAGTCCCTGTGTCAGGGACGCTTGAAGTATTGGAGATACTGCAGGGGACAAAACAGACAAAACTCCCTGCCCTCATGGTACTGACACTCTCATGGGGAGACATGGACAGTAAGCACCTAAGAAGCGAATAGATGATATGTCAGCTGGTACTAGGTTTTAGGAAGAGAAATTAAACTGGGTAAGGGCACGGAGTCTATAGGGTAGGGTCAGGTGTCCTTTGACACAGGGTGGTCAAGGAAGACCTCTGACAGGTGGCATTTGAGCAGAGACCTGAATGCGACCAGGGAGTGAGCAGGGGTGCAGCTGGCCCGTTCAGGGAAATAGCAGGGAAGGTCGTGTGACTGGAGGGAAGTGGGGAAATCAGAGAGATTGTGGGGATCCGCTCCTGTAGGTGGGCAGGTGTGGAGCAGAGAGGTCGCTGGGACACTCACATCCCAGCAGAGGTGGTGGGGGCTTGGGCTAGTGCGCAGCAGGGGAGATGAGAAGCCACTGAAGGCTGAATTTATTGCAGAGACCCTGTAGACAGGCTTGCTGGGGGATTAGACGTGGAGGATTGAAAAACATGGGGACAGTCAAGGAAGGCTCTTGGCTTTGGGACAGGAGCCAGTGGGTCGGACGGAGGTGGGCATTTACTCAGCCAGGGATGACAGCCCAGGAAGGCCGCGTGGGGCCGAGGAGTTCTGTTTTAGACACGTTCAGTTCGAGATGACTTCAAGACATCCAAGTCTTGAAGATTGAGCGGGCAGCTGTATCTATGAGTCTGGAAGGCTGAGCGAGGTCCCGGACCAGAGAGATAAATTTGGGAGTTGTCGTGTGTAGATGGTGTTGGAGCCATGAGGCTGGAGAGATCGCCTCGGGGGTGCTGGCAGTTCAGAGGGTCGGAGTCTGAGTCACCCGGCATCTGGCCCTTAGCGGGAGTGAGTCCCCGTAGAAGGGGGTAGGAGGTGCAGCCGGGAGGCAGGAGAACAGAGAGAGCAGGCTCCAAATGGACGAGGAAGATTGCTGGGCAAAGCAGGGAGAGGGAGCAGCACACGCAAAGGCTCAGAGGCCTCTATAAATGAGCCATATGAGGAGAAGGCGGTGGCGAGGAGGAGGGACCGGACAGGCTTGGTGCCCACATGTGGCCACGCAGGGCGAGGGCCAGGGGGTGTCTGGCTGGGCTGTGGGTGAGCCCATGTCTGGGCCCTCCCTTTCCCCCTGGCCAGCCCTCCCTGGCCCCAGAGGAGCCTCTTGCCCTGAAGTCTGCCCACTTTTGCACTCCTTCTGAGACGCTTCACCTGGCTCTCCGCACCACTGGACCTCCCCGATGCCTGCAGTGCTCACCTGGAAACAGGACTCCGGGTGGCGGGTCATGTGCTGCCCACGCCAGGAAGGGCACCAGCAGCTCCCTGCTGCATTGCTATGCATGCATGTGTCCTTTGTCTTGAAGCAACTCAGTCCTCCTAGGCCATGAGTGGGTGTCACAGCCGTCCACTTGCCAGTTAGAGGAGCTCTGCCTTTGGTGGGAATTGTGCACAGGTGTGCCTGTGTTGCTTTTTGCTTGGTCCCTTCCCTTGCTTTCTGTCTCTGTGTCTCTGTCTCTCAGCCTCTACTGCAAACGTTAGCAGTATCTCCTCTGGGCCAGGGTTCAGGCTGGGTGGGACCCTGAGAGTCAGGTGTGGTCCCTGCCTTCCGGGAGCTCCCAGCTGCTCCCTCTTGCCCAGCTCCTGGACACGCCCTCTGCCAGCCCCCAGCAGTATGACTTTGGGAGCTGCAGCTGCCCTGTGCTGTAGTTCGTGGGATAGGGCACCCCAGAGACTGTGGAAAAATACCCAGGAGCTTCTGAGCTGTCCCTCTGCTGTGGCTGAGGTTTGGCCCTGAGCCTACTCACCCCTCCTTCCAGATGAGAGGCGCTGGGCCCTCTCCCCCTCCAGGGTACAGCTCCAGTCCCACCCTCTCCAGGAATTCTCCCCGACCCCTCTGAGGTCAACCAGCTTTTGCTAAGCACCTGTGTTGTGCCAAGCACAGGGCTCAGGGCAGGGTGTACAGAGATGACAACGGAAGGTCCCCTTTGTGAGAGCTGGCAGTCCAGAGGGGGTGGGGAGGGGGACAGGTAAAGAACCAGAGAGAATGGCCAGGGCTCAGCCAGGGGAGGCTGCGCAGAGCAGCAGCTGCCCCGCTAGCCGAGCTGCAAGCCAGGCAGGTGCTCCACAGGGCATGCGCCATGCAACGATGGGGGTGGGGAGGAGAGTGGGTCCTGGCCACAGGAGCCGCAGGAGCAAAGTCCAGCCCGTCTGCCGAGTGAGTGCAGTCTGGTGTGACTGGGACATGAGGGAAGGCTCTGGAGGCTTCTCCATGCCAAAAATTGGATGGAGCCAGGCAGGGACTTGCTGGCCCCCTCTCCCTCTGGAGGGGCTCAGGGGAGATGCCCCTCTGGCTCTGCATCAGGGGCCGGGGGAGCGGAGCTGCTCTGATGTGCATGGCTCCATGGCAGGTCAGTGGCAGGAGGCCGTGGGTGATCTCCTTAGCTCCTTAGTGTGCCAGGCGATGGGACAGTAATCCTGTACCTTTAGACTCACTTTTCTTTAAGCCTGTCTCCACCCCTTTGCTCCCTGAATCCTTCTACTGCCTTGGTGATGTCAGGCAGGGGTGAACTTAGCTCCACTGAACAGATGGGTGACCCAGGGCAAGGGAGGAAAATGCTTGCGTGATGCCACAGCTAACAAGTTGGCAAGGAGGAGCTTTGAACCAGCCCAACCCTCCTCTGTGGACTCCTGGGCTCTTAGAATATCCAGGCTTGTAAACTGCCTCCAGCCTCCTCATTGGAGGCCCAGAGAAGGTAAGACAATTGCCCAGGGCCACACAGCAAGTCAAGGACATAACTGGCACCAGAATCTCATCTGGCCTGTTTGTGTCTCCCGCCCGACCCTACGAGGGCAAGCACACGATAGAGCAGGCGCAGGGATCGTGCCCTGGGCCCTGCCCACTTCCTCCTGGAGCACCCACTGTGCCTGCTTTTCCCGCAGCCTTTGGCACTGGCTCCGTGGAAGGCACCGAGTTCCTCATCAGAAGGCTCCATTGTGCCTATTGTTTAAATATAGATTACTAATGAAATGCCTCTTCATTGCCTTCCCAGTGAATAGTTTCCGTGTAAAGTTAATTTGCAGTGTTATGTAAATTCTGTTTAACTTCAATCAAGTTTCTAATTATGTTTTTACCGCAGTAATTCCCATTTGATTTGTCATCTCCTGTTAGGTATTTAATGTTCGGTGGGTGGGTTTGCTCTCTCGGCCCCTCCCTCCCTGACCTCCCCTCCACCCCATCCTCCTGCCCTGTCCTGCCCTGTCCTTCCCGGGGCTCCTGGCCTCTGTGTTCCTCCCGCTTCTCTGTGGCTCACTGCCCGCCTCTCCCTTCCTTCTGCTCCGTCTGTTTCCCCTTTTCTTTCTGTCGCCCTCCCCATGCCCTCCCTCCTGCCCCCTTCCCCACTGTTCTGTCTCCCCTCTGGCCTCCCGCTCAAGGGCTCCCAGTCCTCTGCCCTTCCACTCCTCTGCTGCCCTGGCGCTCCTCCCTGGCTCTCTCCTCCTCTGCCTCCCAGGGCTCTCCCTTCCCCCACCTTCCCCACCCACCCCAGAGCCCTTCACGGCACAGCTGCTTCCTCATGGGCCTGGGATGCACAAGCCCACAAGGTGGGGCTCGCTGGGGCCACCCCGATGTCCTGGAGCCCTGTGCACCCCGGGCCGGTGGGGCGGGGTTGGTGAAGAACTCGGACTCTAGAGCTGGAGTCTCTGGGTTCAGGTCCTCACTCCCCCTGCTAACTGTGACCTGCAGGCTAGTTACCATTTATTTCTGTGCTTGGATTCCCTCATCTGTACAATGGGGTGACAGTACTCCCTGCCTCTAGGGTCCTTGTGGGGATTCAGTGAGATCACACTTGTGAAGGGCCTGGCTGGAGGTGGTGTTTACTTGGGAACTCTCGGCCACACCTCTTACTTCCTTGTGGCCTTCCCCAGATGCCTCTGCAGGGGCTCTAGGGTCCCGGGTGTCAGGCCTGAGGCCAGGGCAGGGTGGGCACTGGCTGCAGACCCTGGTAGAGCTGGCCGCATAAGGAGCAGTGACAGAACAGTGCCCTCCCCGCCCCTTGCCCTCTGCTGCCTGCCCAGAGCTGGGTCCCAGCGCTGCCGGGCAAGAGATGTGGCATCCTGCTGTCCTGTGGGCCAGTCTCAGGCTGTGAGGACAGGCCCGCCACTCTGGGGAAGTATGTGAGGCACAGACCCCTAGTGTTGGAAGAGCCCTCAAGACCCTGGCCCGAAGACCTTCCCCAATCAACAGAACAGAGGTAGGGTGGCTCCCGTTGAGTTGGACTGGACACCCTCTTCTCCTACCCTTCTTTCCTCCCCTGGACGCCTGGGGCTGTGCTGTGGAGTCCAGCTGCAGAACCACTGCCCTGGCAATGCCTTGACAGCTCTGGCATTGGCTCAGGCGGGACTCCTCCCCGGGCCTTGGCGACCACCTGTGCGGCCCCCATGCTGGGCCTCGGGATTCTCCCTGCAGTCAGGGAGGCAGGGCGGCCACGGTTTCCCAGCAGGCAGCTGCCCTCTGGGTGGGGAGGGCGGAAGGAAAACACCAGCCGGAGGCCAGGCCTGCTGGGTGTGTGCTCCACCCCCTCCCCTGCCCCCTCCCTCCCCACGCCACCGGGCTTCCCATCCAGCAAGTCCCTGGCACGTCCAGGAAGCAGAAAACAAGTGTTTGGAGAGGGTGTTCTTCTGGGTGAGGAAAGACAGCCAGTCACTTGTCCTTCAGAGACACAGAAACCTGAGCTGGCCCAGCCCTGGCCCTGCTGGGCTGCATGGCCACCTGACCCGCTGCGAGTGGCTCTGTGTGTGTGTGTGTGTGTGTGTGTGTGTGTGTGTGTGTGTGTGTGTGTCCCTGGTCAAGGAAACCTTAGCCATCACGTGGCTGCTTTCTTTCCCTGTTTGTCTAAGTAAGCAGTTCAGGCCGGCTGCAGCAGGAGGCTGTGACATGGAGCCGGGGGAGAAGGGCCACACTGGTATGGGGGTGGACGTGAGGGTTGCCATGGACATCAGGGAGCCCTGAGCTGAGTCCTGGAGTTCTTGGGCCTCTGGATTTGGCGTGAGGAGGCCTAGGCTGGGGAATTCTGGTCCTCTGCCTGCCCCTGTCAAGAAAAGGCATTGGGCTTGCTTACAGAGAGCCCTCCCAGCCCTGAAATGGAGAGGGTGGGCACCTTCTGACCAGGGGGAGCCCAAAAAGGCAGCGTCCTGGCCAGAGAGGGGCACGTGTGGACACAGCCACCATCTGTGTGGCCCCTGGAGCGTGCGGCAGAGCCCTGACCTCCGCGGCAGGAGGGCGGCGTCGGGCCTCCCATGTGGATCCCTTCAACAGATGTGTCTTAAGCACCACTATGAGCCGGGATCTGGGCTGGGCAGAGGTAGGGCTTGTCAGAACACAGACCTTCTGGAACCTCTGTCGACCCCCATGTCTGTGATATATTTTCTTCCTGCTGGATGGGCAGGATCACCTGTCATTTCAAAGACCCTGTGATCGTGTCGCAAGCTGGCCATGTCCCACCCTACTGCCTGAAGGGTGCAAACCAGCGTCGGTGCAGGGCTCAGCGAAAGCAGTGAGACACCGCTGGGTCCTTCATGGACCGAGTAGGTGTTTCCAGCCGGAGAAAGGGTCCCCTTCCACCAGGGAGGTGACAGCCAGAGCCGGGGCTTCCAGAGCAGATGTGCACATGTGGGCAGAGCACAGAGACCCTGAGCCCGGGCATCTGGGGGCCTTCTCCTGGCCCACACGAGCAGCAGGGCACCAGGGGAAGTGGCAGCCCCAGAATCACCCTGAGTGGGCCTTCGTCAAGGTCTACTGGCCTTCATGGTTTGTCTTGCATAGATGGCACCGTCCCCCCAGGGCCTGGATGGAGGAGGGCTGTGGTGGCTTTCTGAGGCCATGCTTCTGAGAGCCCACCTGCATTCCTGTGTCTGTTTGTCCCCCCTCCTCCCTGCTTTGTCGTTCTCTCCTTCCTTTGACAAACATTTCCTGGCAGCCAGGTCTGTGCGGGGCCCGTGCTTGGTAAAAGATGCATCCCTGGCCCTGGAGACATTCACTGCCTAACTGGTGTCAGTGACATCCCAGAGTGGGCGGAGGGGCCAGGCTAGGTGAGGCCCAGGAGGGAGGCACTACTGGGTGAGGGTCAGAGTATGGCTGACCCCACGGGCTCCCCTGCGTTCTGGGCAAGATAGGCGTACCCACCAGGTGCCTGGGATGAAGGGTGCAGACAGCCGGCGTCAGAGCCACACGGAGTGGCATCAGACCTTGTCTCTGGTGTGCTAGGATTTGGGGTGTTCAACCTGGGAGAATCCCACAGGCCCTCAAGCTCAAGGCCGTTCTGTTACAGCTGGGAAACTCCTGTCCTGAAAAGGGCTGGAGGTGAGTGGCCAGTGGCTGAGAGGGTGACACAGCCAGCTGTCCTGCCACCCACGACTGAATGTGGATCCGGGCCGTGGTGGTTATAGGGCTGCTAGGCCAGACTCCAGAATGCTGCCTAGGTCTGTGTTTCCCCAGCCTCAGCTTGCATGCCCCCAGGGCCAGGAGGCTTACTCCTGCCCTGTGGCTGTCTTGTAACTCTTCCCAGGAGCTTGTGCCCGGCCCCCCCCCCACCAGGCTGAAGCTGCCTTCTGTCTTCCACAGACCTCAGGGCCTTTAGCGCCCTCCCACTGAGTCCCTCCCAGGGTTTCCCTCCCTGCAGGCAAAGCTTCTAGCTGGGCCTGCACATAGCCCGCCAGGGCCCATTTGATTGGGCTGATCTGATCTGTCATAGGTGTCTGGTGTGGTGGCCAGGGTGTAGCTAAAGTCAGTTACTGCCCCAGCTGAGCAGACCAACCTTCCCACCCGTCAGGAGCCCCTGAGGCCAGGAGGCACAGCTGTGGGTTTGCCTGCATCCCTGGGCTGCCCGTGGTGCAGGCAGGAGACCTGGATCTCAGCTCTGTCCCAGTTCCTGGGGTAATCTCAGGCTAGGCCTGGCCCCGTTCAAGCCCAAACCAACTCCCATCTGTGTTCCTCCCCAACACGGAGCTATGAGAGGCTTTTGTCCGTGGTGGGCCCGCAGCCAGCTGGAAGAGTGCTCCTCACTGTCTGGCCTGTTTGCTTTCTGAGTTGCCTATTTGCTGAGCAGCCTCGGTGGAGACCTGGGGCAGCTGCGTCCCCTAGCCTTGTCCTGGGAAACCACGTGGGAAGGAGGCCAGGCCTCTGCTCCCATCTCTCCCCTCACTGGGTCAGGCTACCAGCCTCTTGGACAGGTGAGTCTCTAGCTCCTGAGGCCACAGGGAAGGGGTTGGGTCACCTGGAGGCCATGAGTGGCCCTGCAACCCTCAGGCCAAGCTTTCCTCCCACCCAGACTCCTGACACTTCAAGGGTCCAGGCCTGGGCCGGGCGCGGTGGCTCATGCCTGTAATCCTAGCAATCAGGGAGGCCGAGGCGGGAGGATCGCTCGAGGTCAGGAGTTCGAGACCAGCCTGAGCAAGAGTAAGACCCCCGTCTCTACTAAAAATAGAAAGAAATTGGCTGGACAACTAAAAATATATAGAAAAAATTAGCCGGGCATGGTGGCGCATTCCTGCAGTCCCAGCTACTCGGGAGGCTGAGGCAGGAGGATCCCTTGAGCCCAGGAGTTTGAGGTTGCTGTGAGCTAGGCTGATGCCACAGCACTCACTCTAGCCTAGGCAACAGAGCGAGACTCTGTCTCAAAAAAAAGGGGTCGAGGCCTGCAAAGCTGAAGTGGGATGAAGGGGTGTGACGTCATGTTGTCCCTGCATGGGGGCTGCCCTGCCTGGCTGGGTGCCAGCATTCTGCGGGAGCCTCCTTGACTCTGACCGCTAGGCAGCTCTGCATTTGAAGCCTGAAATCGGTCTCGCCTCACCTCTCCCCTCATCCTGGTCTCTTGGGCATGACTTCTCCCAAGGGACACTGCCCGTCTGCCCAGAGTGGGGGAGGGCAGGGATCCATCAGTGAGGCTGATTCCTGCAGCCCCTGCCTAGCTGCGTCTGAAGTTTGCACTCCCGGGAAGAAAACCCAGCAGTCACTTTGGTCAAGGCCTCATACAGGAATGCAAGTGGTTGGAGGACTAGAGGGCAAAGGCCAAAGGCCACCAAGCTTGCCAGGGTATCCTGCCCACTCCTGCCCCCAGAAAAGACGAACACATCCAAGGAGGCCTCCACGGGCCCTCCCTCTCCCCTGGGCTGGGTGGGGCCAGTGGGACAGGAAGCCTGGGCGTGCCTGGAGGATGGGACTCAGGGTGGCCTGGGCCTGAGCCAGGGATGAGGCGCGACCCAAGCCTGGCCTGGGCCCAGGTCGCAGCCACCCAGGTCACTTGGCCTCCGTGAGTGGCTACCCGCCCACCCTTCAGGAAGCCC
Source organism: Lemur catta (assembly GCF_020740605.2). NCBI lineage: Eukaryota > Metazoa > Chordata > Mammalia > Primates > Lemuridae > Lemur > Lemur catta. The sequence continues at coordinate 51,622,485 of NC_059141.1, read as the reverse complement.
TGCCCAGCCACCACCTTCGTCCCACCCTGTGTTCTCGCAGCTGGCGTGTCTCCTCTTTCCCGTGGGAGCTGCTGCCAGGAATCGTGCCCTCTTGAGAAAGGAAGCCTGACCTCAGGCTCTTGGGCTGCCCTGCCTCCAACCCGCTCGGCCCGACGCCCACCCTCACCCCACACGTGTGATGGCCATTCTCCTCCTCAACAGGGTCTGGGACCTCTGGGGGGCTTGGCAAGAGAAACCTCACGGTGAGGCTTGGCCTGGGAGCAGGGAGGCCCAGGCTCTTGGTCCAGGACCCGCCGCCAGCTTGCTGGTGCACTTGGGCAATCACTCAGCCACTCTGGGCCTCATCTGTAGAAAGAAAGGGAAGAGGCAGGAGCTCTGCCCAACTAGGAACTACCTATGGGATAAAAGGTTTGGGGTAGGATGATTTATGGCCCCAGAGGGCAGCCATGCCTGGGGGTGACAACCCATAAGCCCTCATACACCCCTGCCCGGCTGGGAGGGAGCCCTTCCTTCTCCCTCCCCCTAGGAGCTGGGCGATGCCACATCTCTGCGCTCTGCTCAGGCAGCTGGGCTGGGTTAGGGGGCTGCGGGCTGGGAGCCGGGGAGGGGGCCGTGCTGAGCTTCCTCCACCACCCTCCCTACGCCGCCCTTCTCTCCCCCAGTAGGTGCTCTCTGACCCATGACCCACCTTCCCCGGCCAGGCGCCCCCTGCCCAAGCCCGGTTCAATATCAGCAGGGATGGCAGCTCAGCGTATCAAGCTTAGGGTGTCCCAGAGGGGGCCCGGGCACCAGGTGAGAAGTCCCGAGTCATGGTGACATTGGATGGGTTAAGACAGACTGGGGCCACCTGGACCTCATGGACCAGCTGAAACCTGTCAGCTGCAGGGAGCACCGTTCACCTGAGCAGCCCACACCCCTTCCCATGGGCGGTGACAGCTGAGACTCCAGTGGCCTCAGTGTCTGCCTCTGCCGGATGAGCCTTTCAAAGCCAGTGTCACAGGGTGCCGGAAGAAGTCCTTGAGATTTGGGAACACAGTGCCGGACCCCCTGCGGCCCTTCCCCGCATGTCTGGCCTTTCCCTTGGAGGGCAAGGTTACAGGTCAGAGTTAAGTGGATCTCAGAGGCAGTGGGGAGCCACTGACAGTTCTTAGACAGCGGAGGACCGAGTTCCCAAGGAGAGGACTGGCACAGGGAAGCCTGGCACACTCATCTAGTTCTGCGGCCCTGAGTCTAGAGGAGTCACGTGGTGAAGAAAGTTGGCCTGAGTGGGTGTCAGAGCCAGCTGGGCTCAGGCAGGCCTCAGTTTTCCTCCCGTAGACTGGGTGCCCACAAGGGGGGCCCGAGGGGCGCTGCTGGGAGAGGGAGGGTGTCTGCACTCTATGTGCCCCTGAGTCCCACTGGTGTGGGTGGGCTCCCCTGCTCCTTCCTCCTGCTGTGGCTTTCTGGTCCTAACTGGGAGGGGACTCCAGAGGCTGCAGCAGGCTGTGGGGTGTGAGCCAGGGTGGGGGCGCTGACGGTGGGTGGAGTCACAGGATGGGTGGCTGTGAGTCAGGGATTGCAGGGCCTGATGTCACCGGTCGGCATGCTGGGCTGGCTTCCCCAAGCCCAAACCTGCTGCCTTGTCTCTCTAGCCCCATCTGGGCCCTGTGGCTGCTGCGCTGGGTGACAGTGCTGTGTTTCCAGGAGCTCAAAACCCAGGACGGAGAAGTCAGGAGACCGGGCTGTAGGTCCCAGGCCCCCCCAACACAAAGGGTGACCTTGGGAAGATCCCTGCTTGAATAGCGAGGGTTGGGCTGGCCAAGGGCGCTCAGCCCTGGCCCCAGGTGAGATCCAGTTAAATCAGATCCCCGGGGCGGGGCCTGCACCCAGGCTGGGAAGCTCTGGTGTGGGTGGCTCTGATAGGCTGCTCCCTTCACCGCCCCAGGGCCCCCGGGCAGCACCGTGGACCAGCACATGGATTCTGGAGCCCAGAGCCTGCGCTGAATCCAACTCTGCCACTTTCTAACACGGGGCAGGTGACTTCCCGTCTCTGACCCTCAGTTTCCTCATCTGTGAAATGGAGATAACATCACCCACGTTCCAGAGTCACTGTGGGGACTAAGTGAGTTAGCATATGTAAACAGTGTCTGTTACGGACATAGTGAGCTTGTGCAAGTGTCAGCTGCCGCGATCTCTGATCTGAGTTGGTTTCACACCACTGCTGCTGTCACCACTCACTCGTTCTTCCAGCGAACACGCCAGGGTCCTGTGCCTGCAGGCCTGGTGCTGGGTGCTGTGGCAGCAGGAGGAGGACACCCACCATGGGGGCTAGCCTTGGGCGCCCCCCCATATTTAAGCCCCTCTAGGGCCCCAGAGGCCAGGTTCTCTCAGTCTCAAGGATTGATGGGCAAATGGAGGGTGGCTTCCCTGAGAATCACACCAAGTTGCCTGGGCGAGGGAGCCCCGCTTTCTGAAAGAACAAGAGAGACCGCAGACTCAGGGGAGAAGAAGGGGTTTTCCAGGCCCACCCTGATGGCCTCCGCTGGAAAGCACTCGGGGAGTCCGTCAGTGCCTCGTCCGCTGGCCCCGGGCCCTGCTCTGGGTGTGCTGGCTCGGCCGGGCTGGCAGTGTATGGTGAACACAACACGGACCCTCCTCACGGCCCACTGCTGGGCCTGCCTGGATCCTCCATCTGACGGTCCTCCAGCAACCCAGGGGATCAGGCGGACGACACTCCTCCTGCTTGGCAGGTGGAGAGCTGGAGCCTTCAAGGGTTGAGACTCACTTGCCCCTGGTCAGGGAGGGGTGAGTGACCCAGGCCAGATCTGAACCCCACCGCCACGCAAACCAGATTCCGGTGGGGAAAGCCGAGCTTCCTTGGCAGTCTGCATCGGTGAGCCGGGCTGCCGAGTGGAGTGTGATGGCCAGCAAGCCCGTCACCCGCTTATTCCCTGGCCTTCCAGCAGGTCCCCTGCAGACCCCTGCTGGCTGCCCCTGGCGTTACTATAAATAGCAAGCACTCCCGTTGCTTGGGCTCCTCTGACAGCCAAGGGCTGGGCCACGCACTTGCCAACCATTAAACCTCTCTCACTGTTACACCATTGAAGAAACTGAGGCAGGGACTTGGCTAAGGCCACGTGGCTTGTACGCAGGCTGGGATTTCATCCAGGCCTGGGTGACGTTAGAGCCTCTGCTCAGACCCACCACCCCCGGCTAGCAAGAACACTGCTTTCCTTTGTCCAACATTTGTCACTGCACCTCGGCCATGGCTTCAGAGTGGCCTGGCCCACGTGTGGCCAGCATCCCAGAGGGATGCCTGTTTGGGGAGCGTGACCGCCAGGGGGGCTGGCGCCTGGCCCGGGGGGGGGGTCATCGGGCGGGAACACTCGGTGCTCGGCACTTTGCCTGGGCCACCGATGGTGCCTGTGCCCATCAGAGGCGTGACGTTGGGCCGGCGTTAGCCCCAGATGAGGAAACTGAGACTGGAGGGACAAGTGACTTGCTGTGGGGTCAGGCTTGGACCCCCTAGATCCTCAGTGTGACCTCCAGCACCAGAGTGGACCTGGGTTCTTATCCCGGCCTTAGGCAACCCCCCAACATGTCCGTCCCTGGGCTTGTGTCCCCTCCTCTGTAAGGCGTCAGGCTTGTACCCAGAGCTTCCCGGGGACCACCCAGGACTCTTCTGAGAGCCTTTGCCACACCCCACTCATGCTGCAGGGGATCTAGGATGGGGGGCATCCCTCAGAAGTGTAGGGGCAGGCGCCAGGTGGCAGGGCCTCCCACGCAGAGTGGGTGGAGGCAAGAGATGAAAGGCCTAAGAGGGGGCCACAGGCAGAGAATTTAGTTTAGATACTTCAGCATTGGGAGTGGCAAGTGCCCAGGTGGCTTCCAGGGGCCCTGGCTTGGCCACCCCCAGCCAGGTGCCCCTCTGAGCAAGACTCTGGGAAAGGGGAGGCTGTGCCCACACTAGGGGGCCTGCTGAAATGGTGGGCGTGGAAGGGAGCACCTGGCACAGATTTTGCACCTGGAGGCTGCTCGGCCCCTTTGGCTGCTTCTGTGGAAGGGAGGTGACGGCCCGTCTCCTGGGAGCAGGTGGCCCCGAGGAAGCCTGTCTGTGGGGCAGACACACTGGAATCCTGCAGCCAGGCTTCATCCTCCCAGAGCCCTGAGTCTGGCCCTGTCTCTGTGCCAGGGGGTTCAGTGCTGCCCCCCGGCAGGACCCCAAGCCTGCACTTGGCAGCAGCCCTGAGCCAGTGGTGACGATGACGGCCCTGTTTACTGAGCATTTCCTGTGCAGGGGCAACGTGGGCATAATCTTGTTAAGTCCCTCAGCGGCTCCGCAAGAGCAGGGACTCTCATTGCATAGAGGAGAAAACAGGCCTCGGTTCCTTGGAAGGATTCCACGCAGGAGAGAGGAAGGCGAGGGGGCCACGGAACTGCAGGGGGGACCCAGACAGGCCGGGCTTCCCGGGGCGGGGCGTGGGCACCCTTCTAGAACAGCTCGAAGCCTCCTCAGAGGAGGTGAAGGCAGGCGGGATCATTGAACCCAGGGTACCTTGTGATTCTCAGGCAGCCTGGACCCCAAACTACCAGCTTGCTCAGTCTGTCTGTCTTACCTGTACCTTGAGGCCACCTGTAGTTGCTGCTCTTTGGTGAAGAGATTCAGAGGATGTTGAGTCCTCCCTGAGCACTCAGGGCTGCCCAAGCCCCCGGGCTCAGTTCCACTGTGCCTGGAATGAGGATGGCAGGGTCCTGCCCTCATGGGCCACCCAGCTGAAGAGATTACTGGGTACCCAATTTTAATTATGCCAGGAGAAGGAGGAAACATCATCAGAATGTTCTGGAAGTGCAGGGAAGGGAAAGCTCACTTGGGGGCAGTCTCGGAGAAGGCAGCATGGGGGAGGAAGTGGTCCTTTGGGCATCGCAGGATGGACAGGGTTCCAGAGGGTGGTGACGGGATCGCAGAGCTGTGGACACGTGGGTTGCGGTAAGACAGCTCGAGTTCTGCTGTGTCTCTGGCCTCGCTGGGGCGTTTCCTCGTCTGTGCACTGGGACCTTCCAGCTCTCTGGCGACAGGACTGTGCTGAGGATGAGCAGGGCAGTGAGGACTGCCGGATGGTTTGGGCAGGCTGAACGGCTTGCTCTCCAGGCACGAGGGGCATGTGTGAGTGTGTGTGAGTGTGTGTGTGTGTGTGTGCGCGCGTGTGTGTGAGTGTGTGTGTGCGCTCGTGCACGCGTGTCATTGGCAGCAAGTGTGCGGAGCTGATGCCTGGTGACAGGAGCCCTGAACCACAGGCTCAGAGGTGGCACTGGTGTGGCCCCTGCCCCACCACAGCACCGGGGCAGTTCAGCCCTCCTTCCCCAGTGGTTCCTGGGGAGATTTCTGCTCCGGCCAATGTCCAGCTTTTACACCAGAGCAGCCTGGAGCCTGCCCCAGTGGGTGCATGGCCAGAGGGGCGATTTGAGGCTGCCTTGCCCTGGGCAGGGGCCTTGGCCTCCACTAGGCCGGAGTCCGGCTCTTCCTGTGTCTGGATCCCCACCCCCAGCTTGGTGAGGTCAGGGAACAGGTATTCCAGGAATGCAGGGGGAGGCGGGCTCGGTTTGGATAACCCTGGGGTAAATATTTGCCTGGCTCCTGGAGCCAGCGCTGGCCGCCAGGGGAGGACAGGGTCCTGCCCCTAGGGTCACGTAAGGGGATGCATGCAGGCGGGCAGGGGCAGGGGGTTCTCCAAGATGGGGAAACCCCTGTCACCCCAGAGAATCTGCTGGCTGCCAGACCAGACCCGCTTTGGGCTGTAAAATGGGAGCGGAGCCACTTGGGCACCTGAGACTCAGCGGTGGGAGCTGGCTCAGGTTGGCTCAGCCAGGGAGCAGCAGGTTGGACCAGGTGTGGATGGGCGCCCAAACGACAGTTCTGATCCCCACTCGGCCACTGGTGACCTTGTGCAGTTATCCCTCCCATAGGCTTCAATCGTCAGCAGGCGCCGAACTGTTCCTCGCGGCACCTGCGTCTGCACTCCCCATGTCTCATTAAGGCCTGACAGCCACTAGGGACACAAGGGCATGTGTGTGGTCAGCAGCAGGTGCGAGGAGCTGAGGCCTGGTGCCCTGGTGTGGGTCCTGCCCACCACGCCACCCGGGGAACCGGGCCCTCCCCAGTGATCTGCGGGAGGTGCATGCTCCCCTTGGGGGAGCAGCTAGAGAGCAGTCAGTCCCTGTTTGGAGAGGAGATGGGGGCTCAGAGAAACCCAGTGACTTGCTCAAGGTCACCCAGCAGCAAATGACAAAGCAGGGGTTCAAACCCAGCTCCGCCCACCCTTGCCCTCTGACCTCACCATGGAGGCCAGGGCCAGCGCTCCAGCCCAGAATGTGGACTCCAACTGTTGGCGACTGCAGAGAACAGCCGATCACTAGCCTCAGGCCTCAGGCCACAGGCACAGAGCCCTCCCCGCACCCCGCATCCCAGACACCCTGTGTCTTGGGCCCCTCTGCCCTCCAGGAATCCTAGATGGAACTGAGTCCCTCTGGGCCAGACACAGCCACAGATCAGCTTGGCCGGGTTCTCCACCTGAGCCCACACTCATGTCCTCCCAGGGGATCCTGTGAGGAGGCGGAGACAGGAAGGCAGGTGTGGTTGGGTGAAGTCCCTGCCCCCAAGTGACCTTTGCCTTGTCTGAGACCCAGCCTTGTGGGTCTCCAGCTGTGACCCCTCCAGCAACCCCGTTCTCCCCTGGAGCCTCAGTGTTGTGTTTTGCAAAGTGGGCATTGCCCCGGGAGTTTCAGACGCGAGGGGTGTTTCATTCTACCATCTGCACACTGCCCTGTCTGGCCTCGAGTCGGAAGCTGCCCTGCCTTCAGGGTCTCGCACACCCCCGAGGTGAGAATCCTGAGCTGAGGGTGCCCAGGAGAGCCCTCTGGGTGTGGAGGTGCCTGTCCCATGGGGAGACTGGGTGTGCCCCCACTGCCCACAGCCCACCACTGGCCCTGAGGCTCAGGCTGCCCCTCCTCCGTGACACCAAGGGCCCTTTAAGAAGAGAACAGCCCCCTCCAGGCCCTCTTGTTTGTCCTTGTGGTCTGTTTGGGCTGGGAGCAGCCAGGGCTCCACCTGGTCTCCTGCCTTCTCTCCCTGATCTCACCGGGACGCCAAGCCCACACAGGCCGCTAGCCTTAGCCACGGGCACCGAGCAGGGCCCCTGGTTCCTGAGCCCCCCTTCCCGGCGAGAGTGGGGGCCAGCACAGAGGCAGGAGAGCTGGGGTGCCAGGCGCTGGTTGTCCGCCGCGCAGTGGGCGAGGGTGAGCACGGGCAGAGTGCCTCCTCGCATCCCAGCTGCCTTCTTACTGCGTCCTTGTGAGCTGAGCAACCTCAGGAAGTTATAGAACCTCTGTGGGCCTCGCGTGGGAATTGGGGATGCTGGTTTCTGCCTGGCAGCGTTTCACTGAGGGTTAAAGGAAACATCCCAGGCATAACCCACAATCAGGACTCAGGAAAGGCAGGCCTCCTACTTCCTGTTTCATTCCCGAGGTGGGCATGGTCCACTGCAGGCTCACAGTCCCCCAACCAGGGCCTGGGTTCGAATTCTAGCACCCTCACTCATTGCTGTGTGACCTTGGACAGGTCCCTCCCCTCTCTGGTCTCACAGGCCCAATGCTGAGGGGCTGGGGGGTCTGGGGGCAGGCAGGCACGTGAGTGTGCACCGTGAGCTGGAGCACCTCCGAGAGATGGGACGGGCGACATCATGTCTTGGGGCCTGGACGATGCTCACGGAGTGAGCGAGGGCTTTCCGGCTCTGGCTTCTGTCTCAGCTGCCAAGATAATTATTTTCTCTCTGTCAGCGGCTCTGCTGGCCAGCTCGCCCTTGGGGAAGGCTTGGCTGTGGGCGGTAGAGAGGCAGGAGGTTGATTCTAGTTCTGCCCCAGCCACTGACTTGCTGCCTGACCCTGGGATGAGAGCAGACGCTGCCCCTCTCTCTGCCTCAGTTTTCTCCTCTGTGAAATGGAAGAGTTAGGGTCAGCGAACCCAAAAGCTGTTTGGATTCCTAAGGGGAGCAGAATTTGGGGGATGTGGAGCCGTTCCCTTTCCCTGTGGCTGGGGTGGGGACCCTGGGCCTGACTTGGGGAGCTTGGAGGAGGACACACAGGCACAGAGAGGCACCCTCACAGCTGGGACTTTAGAGAAGGCTGCCAGCCAGGCCTCTGGTTCTGATCCTCCCTGGAGTACCACGGGGCTCTGTGGGCAGCGGGGGCATGGTGGGGTCCACTGAGGAGACGGGCCAGCAAGGATGGTGGTGAGCCCCACGCCCAGTGTGTGAGCGGGTCCTGCGCTTCTGCCTGCTGCTGTCCACCCTGAGCACCACTGTGGCTGGCCAGGACCCTGGGGCAGCCTCCTCACTGCTCTCCTGCCGCCTCCCGTCCCTTCCAAGCCCTTCTCCCTCAGCAACCACGGGGTCTTCCCAAACTAGAACTAAGGTCCAGTCCTTCCGCTGCCCAGACCCTCCTGTGCCGCCTGGTCCCCACTCACCCCTCCTCTCCCTCGCTCATTGCACCTGCCACACCACCCGCTCTGAAGTCCTCTGCTGGGTCAGGCTTCCCTCCCTGGCATCTTCATATACACTGTTCCTCTGCCTGGAATGCTGTTCCCTGCACCTTACCTTCCTCTGTCTCGTCCTTCAATTTCACTTTCCCAAAGAGACCACCTTGGACCTTGGGCTTCTGCTGTATAGCCCCTGTCCTTGTTCTTTCTGGCAAGCACCACTTTCATTTTGTATTGTTTGATTCTCTGCTCATTGTCTGAGTCCCTGCTAGAGCAGGGACCACTGTCACAGCCCTGTATGCTCGTTAAATGTTTGTTGAATGAATGAGTGAAGGCCGAGTGCGTTTGTCACCATGTCTCCTTGGGTCCTCCCAGCAGCCGTGAGAGGGACGTTGTGATCCCATCTGACACATAAGAAACCGAAACCCAGGGAGGCCGGGCGCACATCCACGTCACATAGCCGGTAACTGGCGGAGGTGGGGTGTCGGGGGCCTGTTTATGTCTGGCCACCCCCTCGTGCCCCTTCAGACTCCCATCTGTCAGAGGGATGGTACGGTTTTGCTGGCCGTAGACTGTCCTGCAGGTGTTAGGTGGTGGTGGCAGGGTCAGTGCCGGGGCCCCTGCTGGGGACAGACCCACTGACCGCCCTCTTCTCGTTGCAGCAGGATGAAGCTGGAGTGAGGCAGAGGGGCCCCAGCTGCTGACCGGGACACTGGTGATTCGTGGATCACTGAGGTGGGTGTGCGGCTGCGCTGGACGCTTGGGGGCGGGGCGGGCGTGTGCCATGTGGAGGGCAGGTGCTGGCCCTGGCACACTGCGCCCTGGACTTGGGGCTCAGCCTTCATGGGGGGGGTGCGGGCTCAGGCCACCTTTGCTGAGACCTCATCGTGCCCAGATGGGCTTTTCCTATCCCTGGAGCCTGGGGGCCTCTTTGGCCTGGTCTTCCTCTAGAGTGGCTGCCAGGGGTAGAGGTGGGGGTGTGCCCAGGGAAGGGACAGGTCTGGCTCCCTAGCCTTGGCCCCGCCTCCCTACCTGCACCCTCTGAACCCTGTGGGGTAGGGGCCGCCATGCTGCAGGAGGTCTGAGTGACAGAGGCATGTTGGCTGGAGTGGGTGCAGTGGTTGCCACCCCAACAAACACGCCGTGCTGGACGCTACTGGGCTCTGGGGTCAGACCGCTGGGCCCAGTCCTCACTTTGGCACTGGTCTACTATGACTGTGTGCAGTTGCTCTGTGCCTCAGTGTACCCATCTGTTATATGGGGGGTTGGGATGGCAGCGACTGTCCCCACGATTGCGGTGAGGGTACGGCACACCTGGCACACAGCAAGCACTCGGGATACATCAGTTGTTTTCCTCAAGGGCGCTGGGACCCTCCCTTCCCCCCACATCCCCGCCCCCCTGAGGACCCACCAGTGCCGGGATGGATATGAACTGGTCACCAGCCGGGGAGCGGCCAGGCCCCCAGGGAGCTCCTGAGAGCGGCTGAGCCTCCTGGGTGGGGCGTCTGGCCTGCACACCAGCGTGTGTCATCACGGGGTGCCTTTCAGGGTTGATCACGCTTGGCCCTGTGCCCGAGGGTGACCTGCGTAATCCCTGTTTACTCCGCAGCTCTCAGCCCGGAGATGAGAGGCCTTCACAGAAATGCTTACTTGGGCCAGGGCCCTTTGTCCCGAGGCGCCAGGGCCGGCCGGGGGCGGTTGGGGGGGGGTCTTCACCCTGGCTCAGAGGCCCCACCTCATCATCCTCAGCTGCTCCCCTGGAGCCCTGGCGCTCTTCCTGCCCCAGGGGATCCCGCTCCCTGCTCGTCAGCTGCGTGACCTCGGGCCAGTCCCTTCCCTTCCGTGCGAATGCGTTTTCTCGTCTGAAAATGAGGATGATTACACCAGCATTGCTGACAGGGCTGTTAAGAGGATGCTTAGAAGCTGCGAATATTTTTAAATGTTACAGCTTTGTGAGCGGCTGCTGCGTGCCAGGCACTACGCTCCTTAAATACATATTTCTCCCCCACGAGAGTCCCATGAGGTTTGTTTGATGCCTCTTTCTCCAGAGGCTCGACGTGGTTAAGAAACCCACAGAGCGTGAGTGGCAGTGTGGGGATTCGAACTCCACTGAATGGAGCGGACGCCTTAGAGACCAGGGTGGGGCCACAGGGCGGGCTCCAGGGACGCCCCCATTTCTGCCGGGAGCAGCCCCCGCCCGCCCCGGGAGCCCTGCTGCTCCCAGGAGCCAGAGGCGGCCCCCAGGCTGGCGACCTGCCCCTCGAACCCGCTAAGGCTGGGGGAGCCCACTGCCAATTGTCAGGTAACCTTTGAAATTCTCCTTCACGGTGGGTTCTCTTTTCGGATGTTTTTCAAGGTAATTCATTCCCTTTCCAGAAATTGCCAGTGGCAGAGCATTAGGCAGCTGGTAATTAATCATAGAAGCGGCTTCCAGTTTATTCTTCAAAAAAAAAAAAAAAAAAAAACAACAAGGAACAGAAAGCCTTGGTGGAAAAAGAAAAGAAAAGAAAACCACTCCAAGGCGAGGCTGGTAATCAATACCTCGGTGTCCTAGAAACGGCCGGGCGTGGGTGGCGACGTGTGGCCTTCTCCCTCTCCTCCCAGGGCTGGCAGACTGTCAGCGCCCGCAGTGGCAGCGTGAGGCAGTCACCGCCAGCTCCCTGTGTGACTTTGAGAAGTCGCTGCCTCTCTCTGGACTCAGCTTTGCCACCTGTACAATGGGCGAAGGGCAGATGTTAATCAGATTAGAAATGGATATTAAACGAATCCTCATCCATTACCACATCTAGTGGCTGGCATATGGTAGTTGCCCCATTGATATTTTATTAGTTGAGTGAGTGACGAGTGAAAATCTTGGGTGCTAGTTAGCTGTCATCTGGGAGGGAGGTGGGCCTGGCTATAGGACATTGTTTCTCTAGCTCGGTTATGATTTGGAGTGATAGGTGGGGGGATGGGCCAAACTAACAATGCCCCAGGGGACTCTGGCCGGGAGAGCTCAGCCCCTCAATGGCAACCTTGCTGTCATCTTGAATCCTCAAGTTCAACTTTGCAAGAGTCTGAACTCTCTGGAAAAATTTTTTTTTAAAAGCTGCCTCCTGGAGAGGTAGTGAGTTCCTCGTTGCTAGAACATGTGCAAGCCGGGGTCGGGGCTACATGGCTACTCCTGGGGGATTAGGGCATCCCTGAGTCTGGGAGAGAGCATGGGGCTCTCCCAGGTGCACAGTGGGGAGGCTGCACTGGCGGGGAGGGAAATCTGTCCTCTCGAGCCTGTTCCCAGAGGCCCCGAGGGAGGGCTGGAGGAGGACTGTCATGCAAGACCCCAGTGCCGTGGTGCCTGCTGCCCCAGTCGGCCCCACTGCATGGATGTCAAGGCACTGAGTAGGGTTGGCAGTGAGATCTGAGCTCCTTACACCAGGACGGGTCTGGGGCTGAGACTGGGTGGGGTAGGCTGTGGGTCTGGTAGGGGCATGTAGGGGAATAGAGGATCCATGTCTGAGAGTTGCACTTGGCTCCACATTCAGACGGGCCAGGGGCACCCTGCTGACCTTGGCAGAGCCCACTGAGGGACAGCATATGGGGGGGTGGAGGTGGGCTCCTGAGGGATCCCCAAGGGGGAGGCCTCCCTCCTGCAGCTGGAGGCCCTGACAGCTCTCCATGGCTGGGAGGATGGGGCTCTGGGGGTCGTGCATCCCGCTGCAGACTCACACCCCTGAGTCTCTGGCCTGAAGGCTCTGGGTGGCCCCAGCCGGTCCCCCCTGGGTGGGCCGGGTCTGCTAGAGTGACAGTCCTCTGAGCAGCCAAGGCCACCTTGGCACTAGTCATTTCTTTACTTCTCGCCTTGGCTTCCAAGCTTCAGCCCGGCTCTGTGTGTGTGTCTGGGCTCTCTGGGAAGGGGAGGGGGCAGTGGTTCCCTGTCTCCACGTGTCTGTCTTTGTCCCCGTCTCTCTCTGCTCTCTCCTGCCCAGCTCCTCTCTTTGCATACCTCCTAGCTGCCTGCTCTGCAGCACGGCCTCCCTCTCCCTGCAGTGTCTCCCTGAGCCCTGGTACCTCCTCCCCTCCACCCTCCTTCGCCTCGCAGCGCTCATTTCCAGGTATCCCCGCAGCACGTCTGTGCTGTGTCCCCTCCAGGGCTCCCAGAACTGAGACCTCCCAGGGCTGCCCACCTGCCACCTCTGCCTGGTTTATCTAGCTCTGGCTGCCGTGCCGCCCCCTCCTGCCCTGTGCTTTGGAGGTCTCCAAGGCAGCGCCCCACACTCCCAGCTGCCTGGAGGCTGCATTCCATGTGTGGCCAGGTGGTGGGGGCAGGCGCTGTCCCCTCCCCGTGGTCCTGCCGTGCCAACTACCTCCTGGCTCTGCAAGGGTAGGCTGAGAGCCCCCTCGCTTTGGCTGCACTCTGCCATCCTGGGCCTGGGGGTCGCCGGCCGTTGGCTGGGGCAGGGGATGAGAGTGGGCCGGTACCCACTAACAGGGGAGGTTGGAAACCTGGCGTTTCCCTCCAGCATTAATGAAATTCCTGCTATAATTAGAAGTGAGGTGTACAGGCGTTGGCCGCCTGGTGGGAGCGTTTGTATGCTCGTGAATAAATAAATTGTCCTCTCCAGAGGGGAGAGAGAGCTGGAGGGTGGGCTCCTGGAGAAGTACAGGCCCGGAGGGTCTCAGTGGCCTGTGAGGTGGGTCTGAGGCCCTGCCACTTACTTGGACGTCCTCAGGGAGCTGCCTCAGTCCCGGCCCTGGTCAGCCAGTCTTCCTGGAAGTACCCGCTGCGTGCCCAGCCGGCTCAGCCTGGCATCCGAAGCTGCCGCCATCTGGCCCCAGCCTGCTTTCTGAGCCACATCACACGCTGGCCTCTGCCAGTGCCCTGGGCCGCCCCCACCCCTGCTCTTCAGCACCTCCCCACTCTGCATGGGGAACCCCCGTGGCTCCTGCTGCCTGAGCATCTCCCTGGTGGCCTCCTGGCTCGGTCCCTCCGAAGCCTTCCTCAAGCCACACATGCGTCGTGGCCTCTGCCTCCCCGAGGCCTGAGCACCCTCCTGAACACCTCTCCTGAACGCTAGGCTGTGTCCGTGATGCCCTTTGTGCCCTGGAACATGCACATGGGACGGCCCGCCAGCTCCTTTTCAGTTTTCATTGATTATGCATTGGGATGTTAATATGTTGGATATATAGGGCAGGTATTTTACATTCTCTTTTCATACAAAGTCTTTGGAATCTGGTGTGTGTGTAACACATACAGCGGGTCACAGTCTCCACTGTGCAGCCGCCACCGGGCTCCTAGCGGGCATATTGCACAGCGCGGCCTAAGCTTAGAGGGTCCACTTTCCTCACTTTGCAGGTGAGAGTTGGCAGAGCGCGTGCTGTGACCGTGGCTGGAACCCAGGTGACTGAACCTCACTGTGCATAGAGGGAAGACAGAGGAAGGACAGTGGGAAGGGCTCCTTCCTCTCCCCCACCCCGTCCCCAGTGGGATTCAGTGCTCTGGGCTGCTCCTAACCTAATCCCCAAACAGCCTTGGACCCAGACAGCTACCGCGGGCTGTGCCTCGTGGGGGCCAGTCCTGCCCCTCGTCCCAGCAGCCTAGACCCAGGCTCCGAGAGGGAGAGGCCACTCCTGCCCTCCACCCCCTACCACATTGGCCAGGCCAGTCTGCATGGCAGAAGTGCCCAATGGGTGTGTGCTGTTCTCCCAGGTCTCCCAGGGAGTGGAGGCTGCCTGCGGCAGAGATGGTTCCAAGGGTGGAAGAGGAAGAAGGCAGCTGCCTCCCCGAGCCTGGCCCTGCTCTCGTGGGCCTGGAGGGGTTCTCCCGAGGTGGGGTGTTTCTCGGGAGCCCGGCTGCCAGCAAAACAGGCCCTCAAGAGCTCTCCACCCTCCGCAGCCCGTTTTCCCCTTTGTTACGCACACCCACCCCGCCAGGGCTGTGTGCTCCATGTACACAGTCTGCTTCTTGTTTGCTCTGCTCAGGCAGTGTGGCGGGAAGTCACAGGAGGTTCAGGTGCTGGGCCCACCTCCCTCTATGTGTCCCCCACCGCAGGGACCTCTGCCCAGGGAGCAGCTTCCTCCCAGGGGCCTAGCCCCTCCCACCAGCAGGGCCTGCGGAGCCCCCGTGTGCTGGGCACAAAGCCCCGTGGGACGCGCTGCCCCCTCCTTCAGCCCCGCGCATCCCGTGGGCTTCCCTTGTCTCTGCTCCTCCACGCCAGCCGTCCACCTTTTCCTCCACTGGACCGCGAGCTCCGTGAGGGCTCAGGGCAGGCTCTGAGCCACGTCCCAGCACAGTTCCTGGCACTCCTGTGCTGAGGGGCGGCAGGAAGCCACAGGCTCCCACCCTCTGTGCCCTCAGCTCTGTGCCAGCGATGGCAGCAAGGTTTTGTCTAGCCTTCTGGTTGTTTCTGTGCTTGGCGGGCTATGTTAAGAAGGATTCCGAGGCTGTGTGTAGGCTCTCTGAGAAATAGTTCTGCACGGTGTGGCGCACGTTCATGCTCTCGGCCCCCGCCCCCGGGCCTCAGGCGCACAGGACAGATTTCTCAGTTCTGGGCTGTGGCCAGCGCAGGAGGGAGGAGACAGGGACCTCAGTGTGGTCCCCACAGGTGTCCGTCCACCCCGACTACTAGGCAGCTGGGCCCCAGAGAACCTTCCAGAGCCCCCAGGGAGCTGACTGGTTAATGGAGAGTGGGGAATCTGTGGTCTCTGGGCTTTTGGAAGCTGTTCCCTCACATCTGTCTCTCCCATTAAGTGCTTCTCACCCTGCTTCAGTTCCGGCTTGGGAAGCAGCACATCTTGCCTCACAGCTGTTGGGGACCCTCCGCCGCTTCCCTCAGGCATCTTTGGGGGCCTCTTTCGGAGCCCACGGGAGCATCTCTGCTTCATAAACTCCATGGACTGCTCCCGTGGCGCCATGTCTGTCTGGCCCACCCTCTGGTGGTGGGACGGGCTGGCATGAGACAGCCCTCGCTGGGTGGCCCCGCAAGCTCTCCCTGGGCCCCATCCTGACCCAGGCAGCCCCCACCCCAACAAACGCCCTCTCAGTTTGGGGTTCCTGGCTGCCTCCTGGCCGGCAGTTCTAGGGAGGCCCGGGATTGAGCCAGGAGGACTTTGATGCACTAGAGCCTGTAAATGATCCGGAACGTTTTTCTCTGTGTGTGGAAGAAACACAACAAACGTCCTTGCATCCCGTAGCCCGCTTAGCCTGTCCCCAGCCCCAGCTCCGGGAGGGCTGATAAAGAGCGTCTCAGGCCTGCCAGCAGCTCCTCCAGTGCTGCTTGAACACCTCCACCGCTGGGGAACTCACCCCACGCGGTTTTGCTGGTGTCAATTCAGCGTGATAAAGGATGCAGTGTGGTCATGTGGTCGGAGTGGGTTTTAGGGACAGACAGTTCTGGGCTCAAATCCCTGCTCTGCCACCTGTCAGCCATGTGAGTCAGGACAAGTCACTTCACCTTTGACTCCCTTCTATTTCCTCTCCTGTGAGCGGGCAGCTGCCCAGGGCCAGCTCGTTCCGTTCTCGGGAGACCAGTGCCCTCGGGGAGGTGCCTCCCGCCCCTCAGGCAGGAGCATCGGGTTAAGGTTGGCATTTGTTAGCTCTGGTACCCAGACACTTCCCTGCCCAGAGATACTGGCCCCCCAGGTCCTCTCTTGAGCTGTTGCGTGAGAATTTCCAGGATGACAGCTGAAGAGGGAGACACCGAGCTCCCATCGTGCCAGCACGCACTGGCCACCTGCAGCACCTGTTGAAACGCAGATTCTCAGGCCTCTCGGAGTCTGATTCTGTGAGTCTGGAGTTGAGCCCAGGCCTCTGAATTTTTAACAAATGGCCCCAGATAATGCCTGTGATCAGGTCAATGTGGGACACACTGTTGCCTGCACAGGGGAGCTGGCCTGGAGACAAGGCCCTGGGTGGTGTTACTGCCCCACTTGGACCTGTCCCTCTCTGTGGCTCAGTTTTCCCAGTAACAAACCAGAGGTTTAGGTGATCTGTCAGGGTTCTTCCGGCTCTTAAAACCCCGCGATGATCAGACGGACATCCCCTGATGTCCCCTCTGCTGGGCTCCCTGAGGCAGATCTGTGGTTTCCGACCCATTCCCTGTGGCCACAGAGCACTCACTCAGCAGCCTCCTGCCCGCCCAGAGCCCCAGGGACAGAGAAGCTGTTCCCTGGGTGTGATGTGCCATTTAGTGGCCGTTCCCGTGGGCCCTCCAGGAGTCCCTGGCTCGGCAAGCATCTGTGAGTCCCCTCAGATCTGAGATCTTTTCTGCAAGCGGAGGTGGACCGCTAACCTGGAGCCAGTGGGGGAGGCTGGGTTGGGGGTGAGTGGGGGAGGCCGTCTGGATCCTTCCATACTTAACACACTTGGAAGCCTGCAGTGCTAGAACTGGAGGATGGCCCTGCAGAGCGCTTTCTTGTGGCAGATGGGGCAACTGAGGCCCAGGGTGGGACGAGCTTTGTCAAGTCCACCCAGGGAGATGGTGGGGAGCATTGCGAGCACCTCGTGGCTCCCACTCTGGTCTCTGGACTGTCCCATGCCACCCACCATGGCTCTCCTTGGACAGTCCATCAGGGATGGGCAGCTCTACCATCCTCTGCAGACCCAGGGAAAAGACAGGGCCATCTCAGGACACGGGCAAGGGGCCATCTGCCCCTGAGTACCAGTCCCTTCTTCCACCTGCTCTATCAGCCTAAATCAATAGCCCCTTCTGGCCCCTGGGGCGAGCTCCAGCCAGGGCAGCCTCTGTGGAAGGTTTCCAGGAACATCCATGCACAGGGCAGTGAGCCCCAGAAATGAAAAGGCTCTCACCCTCCCTCGCCCCTCCCACATTCCACTCACTGTGCTCAGGGGAGTTAATAAGCAGAGGTGAAAAAGCTTGCCCTGTCCTAATGAGACCTCGTTTGAGGCAGCTGGGCCCTGGCAAGTGACAGAGAAGGAATTATTCACTGCTGGGGCCTTCACCCCCAACCTGGGATGATGTCAGAGCCTGAGGCTCAGGGTCTAGGCTGTGTGGTCCCTCAGACGAGGGCCAGAGCTCCTCAGACCGCTGGCATCCTGCCTGCGCAGCCAGCCTGGGGTGTAGGGCCAGGAGCCCCAGCTGGGTCCTCCGTTCACACCTGGTGCCCGGTACAGGGCCCACGTCCAGGCCTGTGCACAAGTCAGTCCCTCCCTGCACTCTGCATCTGTAGTTGGTGAGGCAGCAGGATTTAGTGAGAACCTACTGTTTGTGTTGGTCTGTGCTCAACTCCTGGGGGAGACAAGGAGGCAGAAGACCTATGCCAGCCCTCAGAGACTCACGGTCTAGGTCATAATGTAGACTACATGTAGGAACAGAATTATGTGTCCATGGGGAAGAGTCCTTGGGGAGTGAGGGCTTATGGAAGGCTTCCTGGAGGAGGCTGATTGGAGTGGATTGACACTGAGAGCATTTCAGGGGTTTCAGGTGGGGGTGGGTGGGTGATGTGTTTGTACCAGAGCCTCAGTGGGCACACACCTGGGCCTCTCCTGGGGCAGAGAGGGACAGGGTGGCCCATTGCACAGAGTGAGGGTGGAGCTCTGCTCTTGAGGCAGCCGCATTATCAACCTTGAGCCTGTTAGGCGGGTGTTAGCACAGAGAAGCTGCTCTGTAAGTGTTGTAGGAATGAACAGCATATAGTAGGTGCTCAATAAATGCTAACTGCCTGAAGGGTACATAGCATACAGTCAAGCACTCAAGTAGCTGTGGACCAACTATGCCCCAGGTCAGGAAGCAGCAAGGACAAGGAGATGGCTGTGAGGCCTTGGGGGCAGGGGCAGAGCCATGGGTCACCCAGCCTGATTCATCAGGACCCAGGGTAGCTGGTGCCTGCCGGGACAGCCTTTCGGGCCACATATTGCCCTCCTAGAGACGTGGTGTGGCACCTGACCAGGCAGGATCACAGTGAGGTGGAGACGCTCAGGGCCTAGCTGCAGAGCGGTGGGAGCCTCGCTGGGACACGTTCTTACACAGGGTCCCGTGCATGCCCCAGACCGATCCACCTATCCTAGGACCTCTCAGACAGGAGGAAAGTGACCACCCATCACAAGTCTGTCACTGAAGGGTAGAGAACCGGCCAGCCACAGGGCCCTTAAAGGGTAAGCATCACGATGAGTAATAATAAGTCGGCAGCAGTGTGTCATCCGCTGTGAGTTGGGGACCAGCGCTATCTCCATTTTATCGATGAGAAACCTGGGACAGAGGGAAGGTAGGAAACAGCTGGAATCTCAGGTGGCAGAACCAGGATAGGAACGTGTCCCCTCACTGTGAACTCCACACTGTTCTGCCCAAGGGGGCATCTGATGCAACCGTCCCTGCCGACATACGGAACCCAAGGGCCACAGTAGCATCTTTTGACACAAAGAAGGAGGAGGACACAAACTCTCCACAAAATCATTTTAAGTCTTCCAAGGTCGATCTTTACACAGGTCCCTCTGGTACCTTCCCAGCTCCACGAAAGAGATGACTGCCCAGTGGCTAGAGAATGGGCCGTTCCCTTGAATTGGTCTCCTGTAAGGGAAGTAAATTATCTGCCGGCCCTTGGTGCCTGCAGTTTGATAACTCAGGTGTTCAAATGGTAATGACTGTGGGGCCAGCCACGGGAAGAGGCAGTGAGTCAGATGTGGGATTCAACAAGAATTCAAGGCGCTTAATCTCAGTACAATATGATTTTTGCAAATCTGCTGGCTCTGCACCAACAATGAGCTGACCCGAGACACCAGGCTCCGTCACCTGGGGCTGGGGCAGGGGTCCCTGGGGTCTAGGCCACGTGGGCCTGCTTGGCACCACCAGAGAGAGCGCTGGGCTGAGGAGCCCCCTGGGAGCTCGCAGCAGCAGAGAGCCTCTGAGAGCAGATGAGGGCCACGGGTTCAGGGCTCAGCCTCGTGTCCCGGTTGCCAGGACATGCCTCAGGCCCCAGAGGAAAACCTGCTGTTTTTTTGGTGGGTGGGAGGGGGTCCCCTGGAGAGTAATAAGGAAAAATTTGAAGAATACCCGTCAATCACCAGGCAGAGTGCAAGTGACTTGCCCAACACCACACCGCTAGGATTTAAGACCCAATCCGTTCTATTAATTACTGTTATCCTGGTGTGTGTGTGTGTGTGTGTGTGTGTGTGTGTGTGTACGAGAGCATGTGTTGTGTGTTGGGGAAGTCTTAATGGCAGTTGTATTAATTAGCACTTGCTTCAATTATCTAATTTATTCTTCATAGAAGCCTATTTTGAAAATGGGTAAACTGAGCAACAGAGAAGTTAAGCAGTGTGCTCATGGTCACACAGCCACTAGAAGGTGGGGCCAGAATTTGAACCCAGCTCCATCTAAGTTTCAAACCTGAGCCCTCAGCCACAGCCAAGGCACAGAGCACCCACACAGAGCTCTAACGGGGCAGAGACTCTGGCCTACCAGGAGCATCAGAGGAGGCTGCTTGGAAGGCACATCATAGTTTTGTCTGCGATGGACCCGGTCTATGATCTTCCAGTCCCCTGACCTCCCAGAGGCTCTTCCTCATCCTCAGAAGATTAGAATAGGGCCTCCTCTCTGGGCTCCTGGAGGGTCAGGTACATAGTGGGTGCATTCCCGGGTTTAGCTGGGATTGCTGAAGCGGCCCGCATAGGTTGCTCCCACGGGCCATGGGTGACGCCTGCCTGTATAAACTCGGAGCACGTCTCAGCATCGACTGGGACAGTTCTCTCAGCCAGGGTGGGGTTAGGAGCTTCAAGGACGCCTGGGATGTGCGGCTCCCACCGGGAGAGGCAGGGAAAGGCCGGCACGGACTGGACAGAATTAGTGTGAGTGAAGACAAGGGCACGCCAGTCCCTGGGCACCCAGCTGTTGGCTCCAGGGGGGCGAGTAGGAGGACTGGCATGTGATGAGGCCCCACCTCTGGGTCACCCCTCCTTTTGATGGACACTGGGGAGCTGGTGAAGGTTTTGATCTGCAGGACACTGTCATTTCTCCCTGAGCTTTCGTTGAAACCTAGCATATCAGAGCACAGAGACTGAATGCGCTCAGGATAGCAGTTCTGGTCCCCTGGGTGCTGGCAGGGAAGGGACCCCCTTTGTAGTTGAGGTGTCCTTTTGCAAGTCTAGCCTTTAAAATCCAAGCCCAGTTGGTGCCAGGCTTAGAAGAATTCCAGGCTTAAAAGAATTCAGAGATGCTGGTGGGTGGGCAGGAGGAGAGTACAGAAGACGTTTGGCACACACAAGGTGCTGGCTAAATGTAAAATTCTGGAGACACCGGGTGCTAGAGGCTGGGGGATCTCAGGGTCCAACAATCCCATCCCTCCTGGATGGGGAAACTGAGGTCCAGGAATGTGAAGGGGCTGTCTGAAGAGACCCAAGGTCACTTCAGAAGAGGGTGTGGCTGTTTCACCTCACGCCTGCCCTCCCTGGGAGGCATTTTCCTCTGCCCACTGTGTGCGTCTGACCATCCTTTCCAGGCCCCTCCCCTGAGCATGCGCTGAGGCCAAGGGTTGGCGCCAGACAGGAGAGGAGGGTCCGCGTGTGTGATTGGGGGTCTTACCAGGCCTTGCAGGTGCAGAGCAAAGGGGTCCTAGCCAGAGACAGTGGGCCTTTGGGGACTCTGCAGCCGTCTCTCTTGTTCCCAGACGTTGGTGTCGTAGCACCCAGACGGGGCAGGAACCCCTGGTGGCAGCAAGTCTTACCCTAACTCGTGGCCCAGAAGAAACCCAGAGCGGCCTGGCAGGGCTGGGGCTGCTGGGTGTGCGGGGCACTGTCCGGCCTCGCTCTGCCCTGGCCTCGCACTTCCTGGTTGCTCCCTCTGCCTGCCTGCCCCTCTCCCGCCTGCTCCCCTGCGTGGCTTCATTCTTCCCCCGTCCAGGCTCGTGCCCACCAGTGTCTGTTTCCCTTCTCGCTTCATGTCTCTCTCACTTGTGTTCGTCCTGCCCTGGGCAGCTGTGCGGCACAACCGCAGGGGGCGCCCTTCCCGTAGGTGGCCTGGAACGGGTGCTCAGCTGTCCCACACTCCGTCGCATGCTTGTCTCTGAGCGCTCCTCCAGCCTGCTCCGTTTCTCTGGCTCTTTTTCCTGTCTCCCATCCTCCCTTTCTGGCATGTGGTGTGTGTGTCCCTCCCCCTGTCCTCCACCCCCTTACACACACACACACACACACACACACACACACACACACACACACACACACACAGTCCCTTCCCCTCTGTGGGCTGAGCCCAGGTCCTGCCCACTCCTGGGGGGCACAGAGGACGGCAGCTGGAGCCACTCCGGAGCACCCTCCTTGCAGGCGGCCGGTGTCCCCCCTGCCGCACAGGCTCTGCATTCCTGGCTGCGGGGACCCTCCCCGGCTCACCCACAGGACTTCTGGGATCTGGTGCGAGTCTCCCCGTCACTCAGCCTGGGGTGGCTCCCGTCGTTAGCAGAAATGCCCTGGGTGAGAAGAGGTAGAGAGGGGAGAGTTCGTGAAAAAAAACAAACAGGCAAGGAATTATCCCTGAAAATGTGCCCTTTGTCGAGTGCTCAGGGGGTCCCAGAAAGTGAGGGACAGGGCAGAGGGAGGGTGCCGTGCAGACAGGACTCGGGCTGGAGGATGCCATGGCAGGATGGGCGTGGCAGCCACGCTGACCGCACCGGCTCCAGGGGCCTGAGGGGCAGCAATGTGTCTCCTCTCTCCCCGGAAGTGTCATCAATACATGGCCAGTGGGGAGAGCTCCAGGCCCCACCTCACCCCCAAACCTACCATGTGAGCCGGGCCCCCCACCCAGCCACCATCCCTCAGTCATTCAGCAGGTGTTTATTTAGCACCTACCGGGTACCAGTGTTCTTCCGAGTGTCTGGTAGACCTCGGAGCGAGAGACCGGGTTCCTGCCTCATCCTAAGCTCTGAGGCCCTCCCGACAGTCCAGCCCAGTCCCCCTCCCTGATCGTGCAGCTGGAACCCCGAGGCCCAGGGAGATGGGAAGTCAGCCCATCGTCCTCCCAGTGCCAAGGCGAGGCCTCCTGCCTGTCACCGTAGCCCAGGGCGTTCACTGCACACTGGCTGCATGAACGCCACTGCTTCAAGCATTGCTCAGTTTGCCGGGAATCTCCCAGAAGCACCTAGGGATCAGAGGGCTGGCAGGACCTGGTTGGTAGCAAGGCTTTTGGACAGCGGGGCAAGGGTGGCTCCAAGCAGCCCACAGCAGAGCCCAGAGCAGCATCGGGTGGGGGCGGCCAGGGCAGCTTTGCATCTGAGACTGCCAGCTCCACACCACCAGCCGTGTGACCCCAGAGAGTCTTCTTAACTTCTAGGCCTCAGTTTCCTCATCTGCAAGATGTGGAGGACAGACAGCCTCACAGGCTTGTTCTGTGGTGTCAGTGAGATTACAACACCTGGCCTGTGGTAGGTGTGTGTGCAGTGGCAGTGGCTGTCATCGGTGGGGGTGGGACAGTCCTACTTTGCCAGGGGACCCAGATGGGAATCCTCGATCTGGACTGAAGTCGTTCTTTCTTCACTAATAACCTGGTGGCACTGGGAAGCCTCTTCTCTCTGTGGGCCTCAGCTTCCCGTCTGTCCAATAAGGGGCAGGACTGCCTGAGTGAGGGGCCGGGGGCCAGGGCTTGGAGTTTGTGCTACGGGGTCTCAGGTGCATCGGCTGCCAACAAAACTGTATAAACTGCCAGCACCAGGAATAAGGAGCCTCAGGGATCCCACGGGCGTCTCTCTGGTCCTGGAGCGCCACCCGGACTGCCTTGGGTTCCCAGCTGCCGCGGGGCGTGGATTGGGGTCGCTACCCCCAGGCAGCTGGGTCCGCTCGCAGCGCCTGGCAGGGACCTGTAAATTAAAAACATGATGTTTCCTGTTGGGGCTGGACTCGGTGTGGCCTTGGAAAGCTGGCCTCGCTCTCAGGAAGCCCTGCCCCCACAGCAGCGCCGCAAAAACAGTGGAAAAGTAAAACCTTTTCAAGTCTGTGTGTCCACTGTCAACAGGGGATGGAAGCCGGCCCCTCTGCCCTGCGCTGGCCCGCCCTGCCCTTGCAGGCCCCTCAGCGGCCTCCTCTGCCCCAGACAGTGCCCCTCTGAGCAAGGAAGCCCTGTGTCCCAGTCCATGAGGCCTGCGAGTTTGGTTCAAGCACGCCTGGACCCCTTCGTCCTCACACCCGTCCTGTGAGGGGTGAGGAGATGGCAGCACAGAGAAGTACAGGACTTGCCCAGAGTCACACAGCCAAGTGGGGCAGACCCGGTCCCCTCCCTGCCCGGGAGCATCCTCACAGGTGTGTGGCCATGTGCCTCAGCGGAGCTGCTGCCTCATCCAACACCACTTTCTTTGACTTTGTCCTGTAAACAGAGAATCCAACAGTAGCGTCTAGCGGAAGTGACTTATTTATTTTAAACTTTAATAATGCCCTTTTCCTCATTGTAAAGTTTTAGAAAGTCTGGAAGCCACAGAAAAGTGAAAGAAGAAAATCAAACTGCCCATAATCCCCCCACCCTAGCCAACATTTTGGTGCATTTCTTCCTGGTCACTTTATGATTTTCTTTTCTTCTCTTTTGGACTTACGTCATGAGCAGGTGTCAAGTCATTCCGTGTTCCTAGATAACATGATTGTGAACGGCCGCGGGGAGGGACCTGCAGAAGGGCCAGGGCAGTGTCCGCCTCCACGGTCAGCTTGCTCTGGCCTGGGCTGGGTGCGATGGGGGTTGTCTGGGGACACCGTGGGGAGAGGCTCCGACCCTGCAGCATAGTTCATGGAGAGGGCAGCTTGGCTCGGACCCCGAGCTGGAGAACCCAAGTGGCCCTGACTTGCTGGGTGACGCTGGCCTGTCTGGTCTGTCTCCCCGTCTCTGAAATGGGCGAATGGGCTCAGTAGCCAGCCTGCCCAGATCCCCGCTTGCTGGCAGCCTGCAGACACCGCCATGCATTCCTCCGCTCAGGCAGTCCATAAACAGAGAGTGCCTACTGTGTGCAGGTGGTGGGCAGTCACGTCAACAGGAGGCCCCATTCTCCCCGCAGTTGCCCTCCCCACGTTCCTGCCACTTTTAACCCGCAAGCCCACCCAGCCCTCCTCCTCCCCAACCCCTCACCAGGCGGGGGCTGGAGCCCAGCCAGGTAGGGGCAGCGGGGGCTCCAGGAGGAGATATCTCCGGCCCCCTCCACCTTGCCGACGTCCTTGGTGGCCCTAAGACAGTTTTATGGAGGACAGATTGAGGCTGTCTTCCTCCTGGCAGGTTTATTTCTTCATTTTTCAAGCCCCGCTCTGATTTTTCCATGTCAGCTTCCCTGCCCCCGCCCCCTCCCTCTGCATGCTTCCTTCCCTCCCCCTCGAATCTGCCAGCCCAGCCGGAGGGGGGGCCACTGGCCTCCAAGGTGATTGAGTTATGTGGGGGGAGACAGGCCAGGGTTTTCTGCGTGAGTGCTTTTGGCTTCCTGCCCTTGGAGTGGGGCTGGGGGAGGCGTGTGTTGGTGACCGTGACAGCCCCGCTCTCCCAAGTCCAGCCCTGCCGGGGCCTTGGTTTCACCTCCAGCAGAATGGGCCGGTCCCACCCAGGCCTGGGGGAAAGGAGAGGCGTCAGGGGCAGCTGTGACTGCTGGTGTGCACACGGAAACGTCTAAACATCTGCTGTCTCTGCTGCAGCCCAGGGACCCAGGGTGAAGAAGAGAAGGGGGGGCTAGCATGGATAAAACGCCTACTGTGTGTTCCAGCCCTTCAGTGGTATCTCAGAGTCACCGTCACTGCTTTAAACCCTCCAACAGTAACTGCAAGGGTTACTATTTAATATTAGTGGTAGCAACAGGTGAGAGTTCCTGGCGTCATCTGTACAGCTGACAAAGGTACCCGATACAAGCTCCTTCCACTAACCTGGGGCTCCCGGAGGACAGGGGCTCTGTCTGCGTCCTGTCTGGATCCCTAGGACCGTGGAAGGCCGGGGACCCAGTAAGTGCCTGATGAACTCAGCGCTACTGCAGTAAAACCAGAGAGGTGAAGTAACTGACCCAAGGCCACACAGCTGGAAATGGAGCCCCATTTTGCCTGGCCCAGCCCCCACATTCATTCTCTGGGCTACCACCCTGCCTCTTCTAGTCTGATATTGACAGACAGGCTTGCCGTCTAGCTGGCATTGCCCAGCCACGTGCCCACTGTGGTGAGCCCAGAGCTCGGTGGCTCCAGGTCTCAGCCCGTTGCCGGCGGTGTCTGTCCCTCTGCCGGTCAGGCCCCACGTGCTGCCTCTCTGCAGCTTGCCTCTTCCCCAGGAAGGGGGGGCCGAGAGGGGAAGCCCCTCTCTCTGCTCTGCTCCACACGCCAGCTCATGGAAATGAAAAACACATTGGTTTCATTATCCCGGGATTGAATGAGCAGGGTTGCCATGGCGACAGCCACCTCAGGCCTGCGAGGGGGCAGGGGAGGGGCTGGTGAGGCCGGGGCAGGTGGGGACTGGGCAGTGGGTGAGCAGGCACTCCAGGCAGGCAGGCCGCGGGGACAACCGGCTCCTGTGCCCCCCTCCCTCTCTCGAGGCCCAGCTTCAGGTCACCGTCCCTGGGCAGGGAGGGGCAGGCAGGCGCCATCCTCCGCTGGCTTGCCTCTCGTCCACCTGGCCCACTGCCTGTCCGCTTTGGAGAGGTGCTGAAGGTGGAGGTGGGCTCAAGCCTCCCACCATCCTGAGGGTCAAGGAGACAGATGGAGAGAGTGAGGGAAGAGGGGACAGGTGGGAACTGGGACGGGGCAATGGGCCTGCTCCCACCTGGAGACCAGTCCTGGGGCTTCGCTGGCCTCCCGGGCGGCATGCCCTGAGAAGACGCCTAAGGGTGCCAGGCTGCGCACACCTCAGCACGCCTGGGACCAGGGTCATCCTAGTGATCCTCAACGCCGCCATCACCCTCCTTAAACAGGCTGAGTCTCCCATAGGTGTGACGGTGGCCATGGGAATGGCCGCAGGGGGTCCTGGCCCAGTGCAGTCTGCAGGTGTCTTTGGCTCCAGGCACGAGCCAGGTGCCCAGATGCTCAAGTGAGCCCTTCTCTCCCCAGGGCCTGGGTGCCACCCACCTGCTCTGCCCCCCCGGGCTGTCACCCCAGGG
Source organism: Lemur catta (assembly GCF_020740605.2). NCBI lineage: Eukaryota > Metazoa > Chordata > Mammalia > Primates > Lemuridae > Lemur > Lemur catta. The sequence goes on along the minus strand of NC_059141.1, from coordinate 51,595,961 downwards.
CTTGAGTCTGAGGGCAGCACTTGGGCCCGAGTGGGGCCAGGTCCAGAAGAGGCTGGCTGCACCCCCTTCCTCCTCTGAGTTCCCAGAGGTGTGGGAGCCTGAGCTGCCCCTCTGAAGAGGCTGCAAGCAAACACTGCCACCTCCCCCTGGGAAGGCAGCCTCAGCCGTTCTCTCCATGTGACCCAGGGCCAAAGGCACCTGCTCAGGGGCATCAAGTACCCACAGAGAATTTGTCCTTCCAGGCAGGGCTGATCAGAGAGGCTCAGTGCTGACCCCAGCTCCAATTCCAACATTGACCCCACACCCAGACCTGGCCTCCACCCCAGCTTCCTGTCCAGCCCTCCTGCACACATTTCCAACTGCCCTGCCACCCCTGGCTTCGGTTCCAGCTGTCCCCCCAACCCATTATGCCCTTCCCCCACTGTCTGTACCTCTTCCCACTGCTTATTTTCGATGGGGAAACTGAGGCTGAGAGAAGGGAAGTGACTTGCCCAAGGCTGCGGGGGACTCAGGACAGCATGGTCCAGTGTGGGATGTCCCTTTCCCAGGGGGCAGAGCCTTCAGTCCACCCTGAGATGGGCCGAGAGTCTGCAGGGCACTGGATCCAGAGCCCGGCTCTCCAGGGGCAGGTGGCAGTTCCCCGCAGAGCAGGTGTGGAAGGGAGCAGAGAGCGCCCAGGTTTTAGCTTCTTGGTGGCCCTTCGCAATGGGGAGGGGCCTGGGAAGAGGACACAGGGGCTGACCCAGGCTGGCAGTCTCCTCTCCAAGCCTTAGTAAGTGGGGACAGTCCCATGGCCTACAAACGTGCTGTGTCCTTAGGTGGTGAGCGGCTCGGCAGACACCACTGGGGTGTCAGTGGCACTGTTGCAGGCTCCCCCCTCCTGCCACATGGAGGTGGGTGCTGGGGGGGGTAGCACAGGCAGCAGAAACCCCCCACACCTCCCTGGGGCAGCGCAAACCAGGGCTCCCAAAGCAGCCACCTGCCAGCCAGCTGCAACCGGATCCCAGAGGCTCATTCTAAAAGGCAGGTTCCTAAGGCCCTCCCGGGGGGCCGGGGCAAGGCCTAAGAATCAGTGTGTGTGCAGCCTCCCAAACCCGAGCTGGGGGCAGGGCTTGCCTTGCTGCCCACCACCCCCAACCCCAGGGGTCTGGCCAGCCTTCGTAAGGGTCTCAAAGCCTGCCCCTTCAGCTCCCTGCAGAGTTCCCTTCCCTGTGGTTCTGTGAACGCACACACCCCACCCACCCCGGACCCCCGCCGCCCCCCTTGGCTGACTCTCTCTGGGCCTTGTCCTGCAGAGGGCCAGCCACAGGCTAACCCTGAGGCCTTGAGCCTGCCCTTCCCCCTTCTCTCTCAGCTGTCCTCTGCCCACAGTCCCATGGCGTTTGTCCCCAGCCGTTGACCTCCCCTGACTCCGAGGCTGTGTGCCCCAGCCCGCCTCCCAGCCACCACCATGGCCACCGCCCGGCTCCCCACCCACTGGCCGAGGGCGGCTGCTGGGCAAGGCTGTCATTTTCCCTGCTGGGGATTACAGGTTTGGGGCTGAGGGAGTCTGAGCTGGAGGAGGAGGAGCCAGGACTGACCCCGGTGCCAGGCAGGTGTGTAGTGTTGGGTGGGCTGGGCTGGGGAATCCTGTACCTGATGCCACCAGAAGTGTGTGTGTGTGCTGTGCCTGTGTGTGCATATGTGTGCATGTTGCATGTGTGTGCACGAGAGCAACCTCGCCTGAGGGTCAGGGGCTCTCCCCTGCTCATGGAACTTAATCCTACCAGTGATCGGAGGCAAGCCCAGCCCGTTTTCCAGATGAAAAAAGACAAAATGGCGAAAGGACAAGGATTGGCCCGGGTCACACAGCAGGTTAGGGCAGAGCCATGACGGGGGCCTCCCCCTGCCCAGCTGCTGCCTGCTGTGGCAGCCTCCCCCCTGCCCAGCCTCACCTGCCTCCTCCCCACCCCCAGAAGGTGGGACAGCAGGGGAATTGACTGGGCGACCACAGACCTCCGAGAGGGCCAGGCTGGGGGAGGTCTGGGGAAGAAAGCATGCGTCTCTCTTGTGCTCTGCAACCACGGTGCCCCCGGGGCTGGGTTTGGGGGACAGTGTGAGCCGGACTCAGAGTGTGGCAGCGCTGCTGGTTCTGGGTGTGCAGGATCCCAGAACGCCTCCCAGTGGGTCACATCCGGGAACACTGGAATGGGGTTGAACACCAGTGAGGGACCCCAGCCAGGCCGAAACCCCTCTGGGGGAAACGGAGTGAGTGTCTGTGCTCAGGAACAGGGCCTGAGAGCCCCTGGGGGGGGTCGAGGATGTGAGGACCCTTGGGATTCGAGAGAACGTGGTGCAGTGGTTCCGAGCACAGGCTCTGCAATTGCGCTGCCCACGCTCAGAGGCAGAGCCCAGTCCCCTGACCTCTCTGAGCCCGGCCGCCGAGGTCAGGACAATTAAACGAGACAAACCTCTCCTAAACTCTTAGTGGAGCAGCGTAGTGTGTGGTACTCGGGCTCGCAGACGTTCACACCTTTGCTCCTCCCCAGTTCTGCAGGTGTTACGGGGCCTGTCCCCACCATCTGAGCAGTGAGTAGGGCGGCCAGTGTGGTGGGACAGGCAGGGAGGGACCCAGCACTGCCCGGGGGGCTCCCCCGGGCCAGGTTACTCAGGAGCTGGCTTTAGGTGGGCAGCCACTGCCAGGGGTGAGCTGGCCAGGCTGCTGGCAGCCGGGGGACCTCGCAGAGCCGACCCTGGCCCCTTGGAGGCCCCAGAGGGCAGGGAGCGCTAGGGAGCCCAGGCTGGGGGGAGGCCTGCCTATTCTTGGGAATTCACGACGTGTCTGCCTGTCGCAAGTACCTCGATAAGGAAGATTTGTGGGTGAGATTTGCAATTCTGTTTTCTCGGAGGGTTATAAATCAGCTGTACGCACACCCGGGATGCAGCACAGGCCGACTGCTCGTGTGCACACGCACACCCAGGCACAGAGACACAGTCCGGGTCCTGCCTGCTGTCCCCTGGCCAGGAGAAGTTCTCCAGGGAGCTGAGCTCTGTGAAGGGGAAAACCTGGGCCCCCAACTGCTGGCTGCCCTGACAGCGTCCCAGAACCATCCAGAATCAAGGACTGGGCACTGGGAGGCAGGGTGCCCCAGGGGTTGGAGACACGGTGCATCCTGTGGACTAGAGTGTGAGCTCTGCAATGTGCCTGGTTGGGTTCAGCCCTGGGCCCTGTGCTTTACTAGCTGTGTGTCCTTGACATGTTGCTTTCAAAGGTCTGTCTCAGTTTCCCCATCTGTGAAATGGGGCTAATCATAGCTGTACTTCATAGGATGGTTGAGAGAAGAAAACAAGTTAATATGTACTTAAAACAGTGCAGAGCACGTGGTGCGAGCTCGGGAAGGCATAGCTGTCATCATCATATCATTGTCATCATCATCTTCGGAGTGTACTTGGGCCCAGAATAATCCCAACCACTCCAGTGGCTGAGGCAGGAGGATTGTTTGATACCAGGAGTTTGAGACTGCAGTGAGCTATGGTCACACCACTGCACTCCAGCCTGGGTGACAGAGCAAGACCTTGACTCAAAAAAAAAAAGTGTATTTGGATTTTGGGGATCAGACCGGGGCTTGAATCCCAGCTCTGCCCCTTGCTAGCTGTGTGAACTTGGACATACTCCCGACCCTTTCTGAGCCTCCAGTCCCTCGTGGATAAAATGGACTTTTACTACAGGCAATAAAGCACATAAAGGATGTCGTGTCAGGCCCTCAGGAAACATCAGCCACTGTGCATCTGCCTAGAGGTGGGACGGGGGGCCTGGGGCCTCAGGTTCAGAGCCTCCAGGTGGTTCTGCTCCGAGGCCTGTCTTCCTGGGGGAGGACAGTGGGCAGAATGTTTAGAACAGAGGGGGAGCCTCTGGGGAGGGGAACCTCTGTCTTCCTTTCACCATCAGGGGAAGAAGCCGCCAGCCAGAGCGTCTGTCCTTGCCCCTGAGCCCCCATCCACCCCTCTCCTGATGTGAGCGTGAGAACAAGCCTTGGAGACTGGCAGGTGTGACTCATGGCTCTGCCATCCACTTACTGGGTGGCCTTGGGCAGGTCACTTAACCCCTCAATTCCCTTCAGGGAGAGATAATTGTGCCTGCCTCACCGGGCAGCTGCAGAATGAATTAAATGAGATAATGTGTGTTGAGCACTTAGCACAGCCCCCGGAGGCGGCCGGAGGATAAGTGCTCTGCAAATGTGGTCAGGCCCCCTCTCTGCCTCCTCTCCTCTCTCTGACTCATTCACCCGCCTTCCCTCCCACACCTGATGCACGGCCGCATCCTCCCAGGCCAGACATTTCTGTATTTCTCCCTGGGAAGATGGGCTCTAAATCCAGGAGGCACCTCTCGAGCTGCATGAGTGAGCGTGGATGGAGGGAGACGACTTTGGAAATCCCAGACCTGCTCTGTTCTGAGCCGGTTCCCCTGTGTCAGCCGCGCAGGGCTGAAGTGTGCTGTGCACAAAGCCGGGCCCGTGCTGGTCCATCGCCGCCCGCCGCAGAGCCTTTACTGCCTCCCCGGGGTCCTCAGGTGCTGTCAGACGCAGGCTTGCTTCCAAGCTGTTCCTGGCATTTTTACCTGCTCAGCCGTAAAGCTCTGGAAAGCCGTGAATCTGGGGATGAGCAGCTGCTTGCGCGAGTGTAGGCGGGAGAGATGGGGACCAGCGCCCATATTTTTGCAGAGCTGAATTTCTGCCCCTCTCCTGCCCAGCTCACTGCCCAGGCAAGCAGGGTGGTGACGCCTTGGCCACCGATGATTGTCGGGAGCATCCCAGGCCAAGCCTCGGTCTCCCGTCAGAACTTTGGAGGCTGGACTTCTCTGTTGCCAGGGAAACCAGTGTGTTCCCAGGAAAGGAAACCACAGCGCTTTGGCTGTTAAGATGCACCCCCCCAAAATGAGTTCCCTCCAAAACTGATTCCCCCGAAACTGTCGAGTCGGCAGCATCCTACCTCCTCCCAGAGCCTGCTGAAATTACAGAAAATGAAATCTGCCCCTGACCTTGTGTTTTTCACCTCTTTTTTAAACATTCCATTGTAGCACAAGGACATGTTTTGTTTTTCTTATTTATCTTCCTCCCATGCCAGCTGGGGCTCCAAGTCCCTCTCTCCAATTGTTAACTGGAGCCAGAAGGGAAAGGACTTCCACATCTCTCTCTCTCTCTTTTTTTCTTCCCCGTTCAGCTGTCAGCAAAAATAAAACACAGGTTTATATTTGGAAAACAGAGGGTCTCAGCCACCAGATTGCTATGTCCGGGGTAGGTCTCAGCCTTTGTATCTTCCTCTCTTGCAATAAGGGCTTGAAATTTGATCCAGAGATTTGCAGAGAGTTGGGGGTGGAGGGGAGGTTTTTCAGAGCAGGCCTGTCTTTACTCACTTTGACTTTTAAATGCCATTGGAGGATCAGGGATGATTGTTCAGTGGCTGACAACACTGGGCCTTGGGAGAGATGGTTTTAGAAAAGAATCCTCTGGAAGAACTCTAGAGCAGGCAAGGTTTGAGCAGGGTCTTGAGCGTCTGTGTCTCATAACTGTCCATCATCTGATCCCTGCAGCAGGAGGCTGGGAGCTCTCACCCAGCCGTCTGGCAGACAGGAACCTGGGCCTCGGGTGCAGCTCGGGATTCTCAGCCAGGCTTGAATGACTGACTGTGTAGTTACTGCTGGGAGACAAAACACAACGGGAAGGAAGGGAGACAGGAATGCGGCCAGCGTTCACGTTCAGATCCCTGGATGTTGTTAAAGACACTGCAGGGGAGGAAAAGGACGCTTTGGTCCAAACCCCAGACACGCGCCTCCCCGCTTTGGGCCTGGTCTCCCCATCTGAACAACTGCCTGAGACCCGAAGCCTCTCTGGGCCCCTCCCTGGTCTGCCCCTTGCTCTGTCCTCTCAGGGCCACTTTGGGTGATCTGAGCAGTTAATTTTTCACCCAGAAGTGACTCTCTGTTCTGTAAGTAATTTTAAACAAATTCTGTTCCTATCCTTGTACTTCCATGAGGGGAGGAAAACGTGACCGGCTGGGTTTTCCACTGCCCTCCGCAGACTCGTGTGTTCCAGGCAGGGTGCCTGCCCGGTCACCGACACTGCTGCAGGGAGAGCCAGTGGGTCCCAAGGAAGGATCTTGGTGGGGTCACAAATCCCGTTCAGCCCCATCCTGGATTTCCGGCGGATCTTTCCCATTGATTTCTGAAACCCTGTCAGATCTTGCTATTAGCACGAGGCTCTCAGAGTATAGAGTAAACTAATGAATTACAGCATGATTACACAGCACATAATTAACTTTGTAATTAATATGCAACTGCCACTTAAGCTAAAACACTGCTTATAGAGACGTACGGCAATAGTAAATCACAGGTCAGAAATAGCACTTTGGAATTTTCAAAAGAATGAACGTAAGCAGGGTATCTCTTAAGGCAGCAGGGCGAGTTAATTAGAAAGCAGATGCATTGTAAGGGTCCTGCTTCATTCCAATACCTTCTTCCTTAGGAAAGACGCCCGTGCCACCCCAGCGACTGACGGCCCGGGCCTGGCCAAAAGGGCACTGGGCATGTGGCTTCATTTCCACAATAAGACAGGCCTTCCCTGCCCACCCCCGCCTTCACCCTCTGCCCAGCCACACTGCCCTCTGGCCCTCGGGGCTGGCTCCATCCTCTTCCTCCAGGGAGCCTGTGGGGTGGCCCCCAGCCTGGCCCAGGGCCTCAGCAGTCCAGTCTGGTGGTGGGCACTGCCAGCAGGTGGGTCAGTACTTGTTTGTCTGCCTTCATCTGGATTTTAGGCTGCTGGAAGTCAGAGATGTCATCCTACTTTCTTATTTAATCCTTTCTTCCCCTGACCTGCTGCCAGAACATTAAAGGTAGAAGATGCCTTAGAAATCATCTCACCCAGTCCCCATTTCCCCAAGGCCAGAGAGTCGCAGGGCTGAGCACCGCAGTCACATGGCAACGTGGGCCCGGGCCTGGCAGGAATCTCTGCCCAGCACCTGGCTCTAGCCCTGCGTCGGGCCAAGTGGACACTGCCAGTCTAGGGGTATGATTAGGCTGAGACCTTTGAAATGAGTCAAACCCAGGTTCCAGTCCCAGCAACCTCACTGCCCAGCTGTGTGACCTTGGGCAAGTTACGTAACCTCTCTGGGCCTCAGTTTCCTCCTCTGTAAAGTCTGAGCAGTGGTGCCCACCTTGCTGGGTTGGAATGAGAATTGGGTGGACTGACAGAAGGGAAGGGGCCTGGTGCAGTGAGTGCTCACTAAAGTCAATCGCCCCTCCTGCCCTCAGGTTTGGGGTGCAGGGAGAAGCTGGAGACATCTCGATCAGCCCCATCCTTCCAGGGCTGACAAAATGGGCACTGAGAGGTCACCTCTTGTCCTGTGTCCCAGCCCAGGACAGCCAATGCAGAGCTGACACAGAGCAGGAAAGCGAATGACCCAGAGGGCCTCCTGCAGGACAGCCAGGAGCCGGGCTGTCTGCCCCAGAACGGTGCGGTGATAGCTTGGTTTTCTGGATAACTGCTGGGCTTTGAAGTCTGGCAGAGCTGAGTTCGAATCCCAGCTTAGCCATCTTCTGATCTTGGGCAGGTTCCTTAATTATTTTCAGCCTTAGTTTTCCCATCTGTAGATGTGCTACTCATTCTACCTTTGGCTATATTGTTAATGAAGATAATTCATATAAAATGCCAGATATGCAGCCTGGCATAGTAGGTAAAGAATGACACACCTATTGTTCTTGTTATTATTCATAATTACAAATGGAGATTTCAGAGTGGCTGCAGGAGGGCGCCCACCGCCTCAGGTAGACAGCCCTGGCTGGCTGGCACCCCCCCCCACCCCCCCCCCCCCCCCCGCCAACCCTGGCACCAGAGCTCATTGCTTGGGTAGAGCAGGAGAGGGGGCGTGGCAGTCTCCCCAGCCAACCTAGTGTCTGCCTCAGGCAGCTTCTGTGACCTTCCTCCTCTGGCCTTTGCCCTTCCAGCAAGTGGCCTGGGCCCCTGTGTCCACCTGGGCCAGTCTTGCTGGGGGAGGGGACCTTCAGGCCAGCCCTGGCTGCTTGGGTATGTCTGAGGTGGCAGTGGCTTTCCTGAAGCCGGGCAGGATACTGGATTCAGAATCCAGGATTCAGATCTTTCTGTGGCTTCTCTTCCCACAGACCTTTGTGGCCAGAGCCCAGGGTGGAGCAGGGAGTCTTCCTCCCAGCCCCCAGCCTGCCTGCCCTCCCTTCACCCTCTCTGCCTCTGCTCCAGCCCCTCCACCCTGTGGCCACTCAAGACTCTTAGGCCAGTGTTTCTCAAAGTGAGTTCTGGGGAAAACTAGTGTTTAGTGAAAACAGCGTTTGTGATCCAGTCAGTTTGGGAAAGGCAGACAGTGTGCTGTAGAGTCTCCCAGAATCTGCAGCCTCCCCAGCTCATCTGGCCAGGGAGCCCCTCATGCAGGGAGCAGCTCTTCCAAGGATTGGGTCTCGGGCAGTGCCACTGGGGCGTCCCAGCCACCAGAATACAGCAGGGACTCCTCTCTGGTTTCCCTCCCACCTGCACAGCTTCACGTGGGCGTCTAGGCCACTCCTGGGGGAGCTCACATGTTCCAGAGCTCCTACCCCAGCTCTCCTTCCCTCTCCTGGGACTTTCCGTGACTGGCCTTTGCCGTGAGAACAGAGTCTCTCCAGCTCCTCAACCTGGCACTCTGGCCAGTGGGCACAGGCCCCTGCCTCCCTGTCAGCCTCCACCACCCACATCCTCTGAGACATCCTACTGGAGCTCACGCTGTGGTTCCCAGAGGCGCCTCCATCCAGCGTGGGCCCCTTTCATTGTTTCATAAATTGAGCTTCTCCCTAAGACATTGCAAGACTAAAGAATAGGTTTAAAAAATAGGGTATTTTTTTAAAGGTTGAAAATCCTTACCATGCAGAATGGTAGCGGTTAACTCCCCCATGCGAGCACTGGCTCCCCTGTCCCCAGTTTCTTCCTGTGTGTGGTGGAGCCGATAAAGCCCACCAGGGCCCTATAGAGCTCATGTCCAACGCCCCAGGGCTGGGCTGTTTCCTAGTCGCTAACTCACGTGGGTGAGCTCAGCAGCCTAGGAAGGTGTACTGTTACTATGACTGTCGTTACCGTTCACGATGCATGCTGAGGCTAGTGACTGCGGCACCAGCAAGCAGCAGATTGCAGATTTGAACCCGGGCAGCCTGGTGCCCTTAACCACTAAGCTACACTGCCTGTCTACAGTGGGGTGAAACAAGGGTCAATTAGTGAGGTTATGACACCAAAGTGCTTTCTAAACTGTAGAGTGCTTTGTAAACTGCGATGTGCACAGAGTGTCAAGGCACCACGCAGCTTTGGAGCATTTTGCAAGATTTTTGTCTCTGCCAGCTTTCAGCAGGCAGTCAGGAAGTAATGTTTCCAGGGTGCCTGTGGAGTGCCTGGCTTATGCCTGCAGGGCTCCAGGGGCGAGGGCTCCCACTCCCAGTCTTGGCACAGTCCCTGAGTAGCCTCACACCGAGAGACTCCCGGAATACAGAAGACCAGCCAGGCGGTGTGAGGGGCCCCAGAGCCAGCTGACTCACAGCTCCCCATGCCTTGGGCTTTCTGGAGAGTGGGGCTGGATGGGTCAGCGCGCCAGCCTCAGCCCAGCTGGGACCCTCAGATGCAGGGATGTGGAAAAGTCTCCACACAGAGCCCTGGGGACTGCACACAGCTTCTGCAGGGAAACCACAGATGCCTCGCAGTGAGAGCCAAGCCCCTGTTCCTGCCAGACTTGGCATGGGCACCCTCTCCTGCCCCGCCCCCGCCCCGAGGCGGCTGTCTGAGCTGTCTGGGGACTGACCGCAGGCCTGGCCTGGGCAGGCATGTGCAGGGGTGGCCGGGACGTGGTTAGGGGCAGGGAGAGAGTCGGGAAGCTCGGGGCAGCCGGGGCTCCTGGGGCCTGGTGTGGGTCCTGGCCCTGCCTCTGACCCACATGGGGCCTTCAGGGCCCTACCCACACTCACCCCTGCCCCAGGCCTCAGTTTCTTCATCTGTAAATGTCAGGATAGTCCTGTGCAGATCCCAAGATCACTTCCAGATCGAAGCCATGTTTTTCTTACGTCTACCCCTTTTCAGCTCACTTTCTGCCTTCTGGTTCCTCTTTCCCCAATTTTTTTTTATTTTTTGAGAAATTTTTAAAAATCCTACTGACAGTTAATAGCAACTAAGTAAAGGAGTAGGCATACGCAGTTAGTAAAAACCAGAGCACAGGCTAAGGAGGAGAGCTACTGCGTCCGCCAGCCACACCTCCCTGTGCCACTAGGTGGAAATCACCTACCCACTTTGAACCTCAACTCACTGACCTGCAAGACGGAATAACACTTGTTTGCAGGCTACTGCGAGACTGATATAAGGTTGCTTGAAGCTGGCTCACCCATCCATGAGGCTCTTTGGTTGAGAAGAGTTTGGCTGTGACACTCGGTTTAGGAGAAAGAGTGCAAGGTCAGGAATCAGGAAGTCTGTGGGCGGATCTGCCAGCTAAGGCCCTCCCCTCTCCAGGCCTCTGTTCACTCTCCTGTCAAAGATGGGCCACCTAGAAGACTTCGCGGCATGTGTTGGTACCAGGTGGTTAAGAATGGCTGGGCAGGTGTGTGCAGTTGGCTGGGCGTGCCTGGACTCAGTGGGAAGAGTGCAGGGACTGATTAGCCATGCCTGCTGCGGGTGCAGGAGGTGGGGTAGTGTCCACACCACAGCCCTGCCGTCCCCATGCCAGGTGGTCCTTAAGGGCTCATCCAGTTCTGCCTGGCTCTTCCTGGGCGATGCCATTGTCCCTGCCCCTGCCTGGAGTTCCCTGTCTTGAGGACCAGGGGTTAGTGAGGGGATAGTGGAGAACAACTCCTTGAGCCTGGAGCCAGGGCTGTAGGAACATCTGCAGGGTATTTACAGCCTTCTAGAGGACACCAGCTGGTGATTAGGGGTGCTGTTTCCATCTCCGGTCACATCCCTCCCCACATCTTCTAAGGGCCTTTGGGTAACTGTTCCCACCCTCCCCTTCCCCACTTCGTGGCAATCGCAGGCAGCAGCCTTGAGACAAAGCTGGGTCCTGGCCACTGCGTGAGCACTGCCCTCCGGGGAGAGGCTCAGGGCCTGGGCCCGGCACTGGCCAGGCCTGTGACTCCTCCTCTCTGTGCCGTCCTCGGCACTCCCCAGCCGTGCGAGTCGCCCTCCTCACACTCAGGGCAGTGAGGGCCGGGGAAGGCAGTGTCTCACTGAGAAAGGCCTGCCACATTCCCGTGGCGAACACGATGTGGAAAGACACGGGCTTGGTGATCACACCTGGGCTCAAGTCCTGGCACTGCCACTTCTCAGTAGTGTGACCCTGGGCAAGTCATTGGACCTCCCTGAGCCCCAGTTTCTTCATCTGTAGTGCAGTAGTAATAATTGGGACATCACAGTAGGGTTCCGAGGCTTATTCAAGGTGACTTAGAGCAGCTGTCCCCAACCTTTCTGGCACCAGGGACCAGCTTCATGAAAGACAATTTTTTCACACACTGGGGAGCAGAGAGGCAGAGTTCATGCGGTGAGGCAAGCGATGGGGAGCAGCTGTAAATACAGATGAAGCTTCGCTCGCCTGCCCACCACTCACCTCCTGCTGTGCAGCACACCCCCCCCCAAAGTTCCATAGAGGACAATTTTTCCATAGGCAGGGTTGTGGGGGCGTCCCTAACAGGTCACGGGGTTGGGGACGGCAGACTTAGAGAACCCAGTGTTTGACACACATATGTTCAGTAGTTGTTTAGTTTCTCTTTCCACTTTGCAGAAACAAAAAGTAGGGGCATGGCCTGCCTTGGGAATGAGAAGAAGCCCAAGGGGCCTCGCCAGGGCTGAATCCAGCCCTCCTTTGCCTTTTGGGGAGAGAAGCTGTCAGAGGAAGTTCACTGTGAGGTCAGGGGGTTGGAGTATGGCCAGAAAACGGCAGGAGGGTTTGGCCTCAAGAACACGGCCTAAGCTTCATGGCATCATGGGCCCCAAGGGACAAGGTACACCCAAATGCAGCTGGCATCCCAGCCCAGTGTGGGTTGGGACAGTGGGCCGGCACCTTTGTCAGGCCACATCAATGAGTGTTTTCCCCAGTAATCCGTCACTCCTTCTGAATTAACTTCTGTGCCCCAGGACAGGTTGTCGGACGTAGCCGTGTGAGGCTGGCCCTCACAAACCCCCACTCCGAAGTGCCAAGGCTGCATTATATTGTCCCCTTCGCCAGTGTTGACGATGGGTGGCCTGTGGAGTAGGTGGGTGTTGGGAGATTGGGTCATGGACAGAAGTGGGTCCACCCTACCAGAAGCCTTGAGTGCCAAGCCAGAGCATCTGAACTCTGTGGCCAGGCAGTGTGGAGCCTTGTCAAGCCTTGGCACAGGGGCACTGCCCGGGTCGAGGAAGGACGGACTGAATTCTAAAGAGCTGTAGTCTGAATTCACAATTTACGCTTTCAGAACACTGTCCTCTTAGTGACTTCATGTGCTCAGCTCCTAGCACATGGGGCAGGGAGGAGATGCACCTTCCTCTGTGACCGGTGAGGGTACAGGTGCAGGAAGGTCTGCTCCCAGGACCACTGCTCACCCAGGGGCCCCACCCTGTGTGGGGACTCCAGCTGGCCCAAGGACCTGCCCCGGCTGCCCTGCTAAGAGTTAGAAGCAGCTGTGCAGGGCCAGCTTCCCGGCGCTGCCTCTTCTGTCCCTCTCCCCTCCTCGTCTCCTGCCCCTCGCCATTCTTCCTGACTTCCCTGGGGTAGAGCACAAAGTCACTCTGCTACTGTCCTTCCTTCACCACCTCTCCTGTGCTTCCAGGCTGCACGCCTGGTGCGGGATCCCAAGGACTGGGAGTGGAAGACCCCCTGCTTGGTGACCGGGCAGTTTCTGCACCCCTCTGAGCTTCCGCTCCTTCCCTTTAAGACGAGGAGGTCATCAGTCCACATCAGCGCTTTCCTAGCCTCGGTCACTTTCATCCCATCCATACTAGGTGTAAAATGTTTCTTTAGGCCCAGCCCAGTGGCTGACACCTGTAATGCAAGCACTCTGGAAGGCCGAGGCAGGAGGATCGCTTGAAGTCAAGAGTTCGAGATCAGCCTGAGCAAGAGCAAGACCCCATCTCTACCAAAAATAGAAAAAATTAGCCAGGTGTGGGGGTGCACACCTGTAGTCCCAGCTACTCAGGAGGCAGAGGCAGGAGGATCGCTTGAGCCCAGGAGTTTGAGGTGAGCTATGTTGACGCCACGGCACTCTACCCAGGGCAATAGAGTGAGACCCTGTCTCAAAAAAAAAAAAACAAAAAACAGTGAGCTATGTTGACACCACTGCACTTTACCCAGGGCGATAGAGTGAGACCCTGTCTCAAAAAAACAAAACAAAACAAAACAAAAAACCAGTTTCTTTAATCCACATAGGTCTGCCGTTCTACCTAACTTAACTTCATCCTAAATAATATTTATGAACTCACCAGTGATCGTTGTCCAGAAACTTCACTATGAAAACATAAAAGGTTTGCCTGTGGGCCACCTTGTCATCCTTGTTCCACTGGTGGCAAATGTGTCACCTTTGGGAGCCCTGGACGTGGTGACCAGCGTCTGAGTCCCAAGATGCTCTGATTAGGACCAGGTCACTGGGTTTTCAGCTCTCACCACCCTGGGTCACGTGTACACCCACAGTGGTGGTGCATCCAGCCATCTGTTCATCCATCTAATGAGCACCTGCTGGGTGCCGGGCCCTGGGCTAGGCTCTGGGATCCGTCACTGGAAGACATCCCAGCTGACAGGGGAGACGGATGCAGAGACACATCACTGATCTAGTGCCACTGAGATGCGGGTGCGTGACAGGGACGCTGAGGGGATAGGAGTGGGAGTGAGCAGCTCTGCTGGGGGAAACCAAGAAAGAGGGTGACAGTTGGGCCAGACCGTGATGGATGGGAGAGGGCCAGGCAGTCTGGGCTGATGGCCAGACCCTGACGAAGACGTGGAGGTGTGGTCTTGAGAGCACACTCCAGAGGCAGGGAGCAGCCCCATGCGGGGGACGCAGGGAGCGCTGGGAGTGAGGGGAGGTGGGGGCCAGGCCGAGGAGGACCCTGACCGGCGCTGGCACTGGCACATGCAAGTTGGCAGGTCGCTGCTGAGCCCAGGGCTCATGACGTCTGTCCTTCTCAGAGTCTGAGGCTGGTGAAGGGCTGGGCGGGTCCCTTGGACCCTTGGGCTCTCCCGCCAGGCGGAGCAGCAGCCGTGTCCCCACCAGCTCACTGGCCCTGGCAATGTTCTGGAGTGCAGCCTCTGCTCTCAGCCTGTAGGCAGAGCACTCCCACCCCTGCTGCCAGCCCCGCTTGCCCCAGGGGACCTGAGCTGCAGATGTGCATGGTGATTGAATCATTTCTGCACACCGCTGCTCACATAGCTCCCCGGGGACCCGCCACTTGCCTGTGCAAGCTGTCATGAGATGTGTGTGCTCAAGTGCATCTGTGTCGGCATTCAGTGAGTGCACGTACCTGCTCTAAGTGCGCAAAGGAGCACGTGTGTATGTGTCTGTGTGCACATGTGTGCAGTGCGAATGCCTGTCTCCCTGGGTGCGTGTGTGTGAAGTGTACCAATTAACTAGTGAAGCCTCAAAGGTGAGAAATAAAACCCTTGTGTTCGTGCAACAGACTGTTAGGTTGGCCTGCCACCCTGGGGACCTGCCTGCAGAGCACCACGTTCCCGTGGGTCAGCCAAGAGCACCCCATCCTGCATCCAGGGAGGAGCCTGCCAAGGGCCGTTTGCCTCTTCCGACCTTTCAGACCAGGAGAGACGCTGCCCGGGGACAATCCAGAGGCCCTACTTAGAACTGCCAGAGGGATTCGGGGCCAGCTCAGCCCCTGGCGCCGTCTGTGGTCTCTCCCTCTCTCGACCTTTGCCTCCCACCCTGCCATACAATGGCATGGGACAGGTGGTCCCCAGGCCCCTTCACTGTCCACGTCATAGTCCCTGAGCAGCCCTCCGTGCATAATAGCAGCTAACTTTGCTTGCACGACAGCTGTGCTAGGCACCACCAAGGGTAAACTCGGCCCCGCCTCGCCAGGTGCTGAGAAGGATAAATGGAAGCTTGGCCCTGCAAAACCTCTCCTAGAAGCTGGGAAGACCTGGCGACCCATTGTCACCATCCAAAAACTTCCCTTTGCACAGCTAAGCCCAGCCAGGCAGGAGCAAGGCAAGTGCAGGGCGGTGGAAGGGGCAGCGTCATGGCCTTGGGCTGCCGGGAAGAATGGCTCCCAGAGCCTGCGGCCTCCTCACAGGCCTGCGCTAAGACAGAGTCTGCAGTTTCAAAGGCAAGTGTTCTTCTCTTGTGGAGATGGACTTTTCCAAAGAGCCGGAGCTCCTCACAGGGAAATTCTAAGATGTGAGAGTTTGATGGGCCGCCAAAGGCTGGCTAGCCCAATCCTTCGTTTCACAGATAGGGAAACTGAGGCCCAGCTTTTTGTCCTGCTTGCACAGCTATAGGGCGGTAGGGTGGGGGCACCCATCAGTCCCCCCAACGCTGACTAGCTTTGCATCACCCGCAGGCTTGCGGCTGCTCAGACCAGGAGAGATGGTGGGGACCTGAACCAGGGTGGGGGTCCCCTGCTTGAGCCCACCCCCCCATCAGAGGCAGACGGGCAGCTGGGAGGGCTGAGGCCATGGGTGCACCCAGGGCCAGGCCGCCAGTGATCTGTTGGGAGGGAGCCTCGGCCTCACTGGCCGCTGGGGCTGCAGCCACGGAGGATTTGTAGCGACTTGTAAAGGCTTAAAGGAGTCCAGGTGCCCGGAGGCAGAGGCAGCGACCGAGCCCGGGCAGCGCTCCCATGGCAAAGGGCGACCTCTGCCGGCCGCTTGATGCCCTCCACTTCCCAGCCCGGCCAGCATGCAGGGAGCCAGAGCTGCTGGGATGGCCTTGGAAGCTAGTGAGTGAGTTTGGGCAAGTTGGATGAACAAGGAAGACAGCTCTTTGGGCCCGGGCACTGCACGAGGTGGGGAATGCCAGGAGACTCTGCCTACCAGTCCGGAGAAGTGGAAAGGACAACACATTAACAGTTAGAGAGGCAGAGGATTTGAATCTCAGTCCAGCAGCTTTCTGGCTGTGTGACCACGGGCAAGTTGCTTCACCTCTCTGAGCCTTTTAAGGATTAAGAAAATTAGCACTGCAAAGGTCCTGGTGTGATACCCAGACTAGCAGGTACAAAACAAATGGACGATCCCAGCCTGCCCCCTCCACAAGCTGCCTCTCTCGTGCCTCCCTGAGCCCCTCCTCTCTTCATGCCTGGGAGGGACCCTTAGCCTTCAAGGCCTTTGAATCTCTTACTGTGGAGACTGGAGCCTCCCGTCCCTTCCCTTCCTGGTGTTAATAACCCCAACTTCCTACCACTGATCTCAGAAGTTTAAAAGCATCACCTCACCTATAGGTGCCTCCTTATCAGCCAGCCATTTGTTCTTTTATAGATTAAGAAACACGGGACACACAGCTGTCCCTGTGATCTGTGGTATCTCTCCTGCCAGCCGCCCGCCCATCCTGGGACCTACAGGTGTCCCAAGCCCAGCCTGGCACTCCTTGGTTCCTGTAAGGTGGAGCCGGGGCCGGGGAGAAAAGCCCAGGTCGCTGGCTGGGGGGACCTGGGCTCCTGGTGCTGCCCGGGACCTGCCTGGGTGGGATCCGGAAAGTCTGTGGGTCCTCCAAGGCCCACGGGGTCTCTGACCCTGGGCACAGCGCCACAGCCATGCTGGGGAAAGTTCCTCCTTAGAGGCAGAGCCTTACGAGACCACCTGATCCCCCTTCTGCGCTATTCTGTTCTACAAGGGAGGAAACCAAGGCCGAGAAACCCGAGAAGACTGCCCCAAGCCCCTCCTGGAGGGAGGAAGAGGAGGGAGGGACGGGAGAACACCCTGAACCTCCACAGTGCCCGGGATCCTCCACTGGTCCTGGCAGCACTTAGGCTTGTCAAGAGCGCCCCCTGCTGGCTGCACGGGCCACCACGGGCCCTTTGTCCTGGTCTGCTGCGGCCTGTGGACAGCGGGTGGAGGCTGGCGGGCCTGGAGTTTCTCTGTACTTCCCTTCAGTCTCCTCCAGACGGGAGCTGACCCGCCCCTGGCCTCTGTGCGATGGGTCCCTCGGGCTGGCTGTGGACACTGCACTCTGTACTGGAACCCTGGCAGCCCCCTGGCATATGTGGTACCTGGGAGACCAACAGGGTCCTTCAGCTCAGATGGGGCCAGTTCCACCGGGAACTGAGGTGTCCTCACCGAAGGTGGTGCTGGCTTGCTCCTGCTCTGGGCCCCCCTGTGTCCCTGCTACCCAACCCCCCACCCCCCACATTTGTCCCTGGCCCCAGGAGCCTGTGTCATGTGAGTGCTGGCTGCAGCTCTGTGCAGATAAACTCGAGAGGAGAGATGTAGCCCCTGCCTGGGGGACGTACAGGGGTAGGAAAGGGAGTTACAGCCTCACCACTTCCTCCCCCCAAAACACACTCACACACGCACACACATATACACACCTGCACCCCTAGCTCCTCCCCAGCTGTTCAAGAGCGGGGGGGCATGATCAGAAAGTCAGCATTCTGCAGCTGGCTCCTGCCCAGCCAACTACAGCCTCCAAGC
Source organism: Lemur catta (assembly GCF_020740605.2). Taxonomy (NCBI): domain Eukaryota; kingdom Metazoa; phylum Chordata; class Mammalia; order Primates; family Lemuridae; genus Lemur; species Lemur catta. The sequence goes on along the minus strand of NC_059141.1, from coordinate 51,578,357 downwards.
CTCAGTTTCCTCATCTATAAAGTGGGTATATAATAGCATTTTCTCTCTGCGCTGTGCCTGGACCAGCAATGACTCATAAGAGGAGCGCAACAGATAATCACCTATAGGTGACCTGGAGTCAATACAGGCTTGGGCGGAGAGTTCCCTGAACACAGGAAAATTACTCGATTCTAACCTCCGCACGCCCCATCGATCTAGCTTGGGACCCAGCACAGCATGGTTATTAAGGAGCATTTTCTGGGTGAGTGGAAGCATTCGTGGATGAGCAAGTGGAGACTAAAGTTGTCTGAATGGAGGGGTGGACGGATGGACAGGCAGGCGTTTAGATGGACACACAATGGGTGGGAAGTTGGACGTCAGGGTGTGTGATGGCTGGCAGGGTGGGGGTGGAAGCAATGAGTGTGGGCACAGCCTCTCTTTTACCTTCTTGCTGGAGAGCTGCAGCAAGCACTTATCACGAGTACAAATGTCCAAATGACCCAGCAACTCCGCTCTGAGAGTGTGCTCTCTGGAATAATTCACACATGTGTGATGTGCCAATATAAAAGGTTATTCCTGCAACACTGTTTGCAATGGTAAAAATTTGGTAACAGCTTCAGGCTCCATCATTTCAGGCTGGAGTGTGAATCCCTGAGTGGAGGGGCCCTGTCTGGGGCCTCAGGCCTTAGAACAGCCCCTGGCAGCGGGTAAATAGTCAGATGTTAGTTGGATAAATGCTTCATCCATACCTTGGAACACTGTGCAGCCGTTACAAAATGAAAAAGGCTTTATATGTCTCGATATGGAATAAACTTTGAGATATACTATTAAGAGGGAAAAAAAGCAAGGTCCAGATAATGTGTGTAGAATGCCATCATTTTATGTTTTTTAAAAAAGAAAAAGTAGCAGGCGATGGTACACGTAGATATTTGCTTCTAGAATATGAGGCTGTCTGGAAGGGGAAGTGATGTCACTGGTTCTCCCAGGAAGGGCACCTGGGGTGCGGGGACAGGGCCAGGACTCAGCACTGGGTACCCTCGTGGACTTCCTGATTTTCAAACTATTCAAATGAATTACCCTTTCAAACACACATGGCATGATAAGAATTGCTTTAAAGGATGTGTAGTAAGAGCTCCTTGGAGGAGGAGGAGGCTGGGGCCAGGCAGTGGCGTTGGTTCCCTCAGTGAGGGTGCTCGTGCTGCAGACAGAGAGTCAGGACACAGAAAGCAGACAGGCACGGCCCAAAATTCCGTTAGCCGAGGGGGCTCGGCAGATCTGGGGACCTCAGTTTCCTCCTCTGTAAAATGGAGGTGATCCTAGCCTGACGGCGCGAAAGGCAAGGAGAGAATGCAGGTGCCCAGCACATGAAAAGTCCTGGGCAAATGGGACCTTTGCTGACATGACCGGGGATGAGGGGTCTTTGGGGGACAGCGTGGCAGGATAGCAGAGAAGGCCGGGGCCATGGGCCTCCTGTCCAGCACCCTGGGTCCGACCCCTGTGTGGGCAGCCTGAACTGCCCCCTGGGTGTGGGAGGGCAAACCGAGCTGGCAGTGGGCAGACTCCTGCTTTGGCCCAAGGGCATGGACGCCCGAGCCGGGGGTGGACTAGAGCTGTGCAGTGTGTCCCCTCTCTGTCTCTCTATCTCTGTCTCTGCTGTCTCTGGAGGGGCCTGGGGGCTGTCAGTGCTTTCTGCAGCTGAAGGAGCCTCCTTCACTTAGCTCTACCGTCTGAAGGGAAGCCCCCCTCATATTAATGTTCCCGAGCCCCCCACTGCACCCCAGTTCAGGAAGGGTGAGCCTCGTGCCCAGGACCTCAGGCCCCCGACTGCTCGGCCTGTGCAGCAGAAGTAGCCGTGGGCCGGCAGTCAGGAGCCCGGTGCCTGCTGCGGCCTCTGGTGCTGGCTCGCTGTGTCAGGTGACTCCCTCCTCTCCCTGGGCCTTAAGTTTCTGGAATATGGGTGTGGTGCCTCCTACTGTCCTTTTCCGGGAGGCAGGGGTGGGGGGGGGGTGGTGACAAAGTGGGAAAATGGAGCTGTGAATGATGTGTAAAGGGTGAAGAACTCTAAAGCCTGAGGGATTTGGGGAGGGCGGGTGGCACCCGTGACAGATCTGTGCTCAGACCACACCTGCAGTTCAGGTCGTCACGCAGGAAGGTCCTCACATGCACGTGCACACGCACACACACGCATGCACGCGCGCGCGCACACACACACACACACACACACACACACACACACACACACACACACAGCCTCACCGCGTGGGCCAAGCCCTGAACCAGGAATCCAGGCATGGGGACGCCGTATCCCTCCCCAGCCGCCCACCTAACACACGTGTGCACATACGGAAATGCATGCACCCACGTGTGTAGTTCCGTGTCTCCTGGCGGGCGTGCCGGCCCAGTGCTCACACCCAGGAGCACCTCCTGCCCTCAGCCCTGTGGGGTGACCTCCAGCTGTGACCCCCGTGGCCCTGCAGGGCCCAGCAAAGAGCCCTGGAACCTGCTGGTGTTGAGAGCGGAGGGTGGCTGGGGGCCCAGTGTGAGGCTGGCAGGCCTGGCACGATCTCGGTGACACCCTCTGCCCTCTCTCTTCACAGGCTGGACACCGTTCATGGCTCTCGGGTAGAACCCAGCGAAACGGCCAGAATGAATTCTATGGACAGGCACATCCAGCAGACCAACGACCGCCTGCAGTGCATCAAGCAGGTGGGTGTGTGGGGGCTGCAGGCCTCTGGCGGGCGCTGGGGGCATGGTGGGCATGGGCCAGCGCCCGGGGCTCCCTGACCACTCGCCTGGGGAGACCGTCGTTGGCACGCTGGCACCGACCAGCCTGACGCTGGAGTCGCACACCTGAGTTTCAACGCCAGCGCTGCCCTGTCCCTTCCTCCTCTCCCTTCCCAGCTGTGCGACCCTGGGTGGGCGTCGTGCCCTCACGGTGCTCTGTGTTGGTGTGTTCTGGGCTGTTCTGAGGACGCCGTAAGTGCCCAACACTGCGATCTGCCTCCACATCCTTCCCAGACCTGTGCCTTCTGCCCCTTTGTTCCAGTTGTTCTCTACAAAAAGCCACAACAGAAGAAAAGGTTCTGGTTAACTGGATCATTTTATTTGATGTTTTTAGAGACAGGGTCTTGCTCTGTCACCCAAGCTGGAGTGCAGTGGCACAATCGTCACAATCGTCACGTAGCTCACTGCAGCCTCAGACTCCTGGGCTTAAGTGATCCTCCTGCCTCAGCCTCCTGAGTAGCTGGTACTACAGGGGTGCCACCAAGCCCAGCTAAGAAATTAGATCGTTTTACAGGAAAGGAAACTGAGCCACAGAAAGAAGAACGCAGTAGCCTGAAGTCACACAGCCCAGAACATGGCCCTACTGGTGCTGGGAGGACCTCACCCCAGAGGGTGGTGAATTCCCCACCCTGCCGATGCTCATGCCAAGCCCAAGGGGCAGTTCGCCCAGGAGTACCTACCTCTGGGCTCAGCCTCCCGCAGCCCAGCGAGGCTGCTGCTTTGCAGATGGAAAGGTGTCACCTCACTGCAGGAGGCAGCAGGTGTAGAAGGAGGGGTATGGGCTTTTGTCCAGACAGACCCAGACCCGAGTCCTCATTCCTCTCTGTCCCCACTGTGGGATCTCAGGCTGGTCCTTCATTCTCTGAGTCTCAGTCTCCTCCTCTGTCAGGTGGGGCCTCCCTCATAGGCTGCTGTGACCCCCGTAGCCCAGCCCTGGCACGTGGTGGGTGATCAGCTGAAGGCGGTGGTGGCTGTTGTCCTCTGTATCTCAGCGAGGGGGAGGGGAGTGCTGGGTGGGGGCCCCTGGCTCAGGCAGGCTTAGCAGAAAGCTCTGGCGACCAGCATGGGCCGCAGCCCCAGGACCCCGGCCAGGCAGAGCTCTCGGCTCCCACCCCAAGCCAGCCTCCCATTCCTGGGGGCCAGGACCCCACAGAGCCTGGCCGAGGTGCCCACCCAGTGGAGCTGTGGCTATTCGCCGGGAATGAAGGAGGGATGTGTGTCCTCTCATTAGCATCAAAGAGAGCAATCTGGAAGCCGGCGCAGGGTCTGAGGAGAGGAAATTGAAGAAGACTTGTTACAGATTGAACCCAGCTCGAACTGCTCTCCCAAGCGCCAATTACGCGCCTCTGCTCACGGTTGCAGAATAGAAACCAGACAAGCGCCTCCCTCGTCCCCCGCCTTCCCTCCTCCTCCTGGGGCTCTGCAGGGCTCTCCCAGCTCTGCCTCTGACCCACTTTCTCCTGCCCATGGCTCAGCTGGCACTGACCCCAGCCCCCAGCGGTGCCGTCATGGCCCCTGTCCATGAGCCCTCATGCGCCAGGCATGCCGCTCCTCCTGAGACCTGCTCCCAGCACCCAGCTCTGTGTCACCAGGAGCCAGGGTGTACTTGAGTCCCTTGGCCCTCCCTGGGTCCAGCGTGGGCAGAGGCCCACCCAGGAGTAGCCCCACTCCCCGCGGCATGGCCCACACAGCTCAGATTTCCAAGTCAGGGAACCTTTGTCCCCGTTCCACCGCTTACAAGCTATGCAACCTTGATTAAAATGCCGCTTCATCTTGCTTCATCTGTAAAATGGGCATCATGATTAATGCACGATCAGTCAGCCAGGGCCAGAGTCCCAGCTGCCCTCCCCTGCATGCGAGTGTGCCACACGTGCACAGGGGGCTCTGAGTCTGGGCCAGTGGCACGTGTGTGAGTGTGAGCGGGCGGTCCGGATGTCCCCTGGGCTGTCCGAAGTTCCCTGCGTCCTCCACGCCCCTCCTCCTGCACCTCCAGTGGGAGGCAGCTCAGCGCTGACATCCGTCTGCTCCACGGCTGCCTGAGGACTGTTGATTCTCAGGCATCCCATAACCTAATCAGAAGAGAAAGGCGAGCATGTCTGCACGCGCGGAGGATGACAGATGTGTCGACTGCGCAGACCCCGGGCTGGGAGGGGCCGTGGCTCCCATCAGCAGCCTCCCCCCGCGGCACAGCCTCCCCCCACCGCCCCCCGCCCTGCTCTAGCCATTGCTGGGCTCCACCCCAGCACCCTGCTGCCCTCCTCCCACGCAGGCCTCTAGCTCAGCTGCCTTTGCCCCCTCTCAGCCTCGTGCTCCTGGGGAAACCAGTGCTCCCTCTCTACGACGAGCCCTGCCAGAGGTTGTAGGCACATCTGGCTCCGCCAGCCCAGCTAATCAGCTCATTCTTGCTCAGCAGCCACCCTGAACCCCGGGGGCCCTCCTGAGCATCGGCACACCCCCATCCCTGAGCTCAAGGGCGTCCTGGGCACCCAGCTACCTCACCCACCCTGCTCTTTCTCCCTGGAGCTACAGGCCCTGTGGGCGTGTATCAGGTCCCCACCAGGCTGAAATCCTTGGGGGTCGGAGGATGTGCCACATTCATCTCTAAGACGGCAGAGTCTAGCATGGGGCCCAGCCTGGGGGGGGGGGTCCAAGTGTTTTGGGTGGGTGCCAGGGAGAGGTAGACTGATAGATGGATACATAAGGAAACGGACAGAGGAGGGTTGGATGGATGGACATACGGATGGATAGTGAGATGGGCGAGTGGGTGGGTTTGCATAGATGATGAATGGATAAATGGATGAATGAACGGATAGGTGGATGGCTGGATAGATTAACTTCTGGATGAATGGGCAGATAGGTCGATGAATGAATAGATAGGTAGATGGGTGAGTGATGGATAAAGCAGTGAATGGATGAATGGGTAGGTGGGCAAGGGGACAGATGGGTGGATGAGTTGATTCAATTTGGATGGATGGATAGATAGATGCATGGATGAATGGATGGATCATTTGATTTGCAGATGGACTGGTGGGTTGATGGACAGAGGGGTTGATAAGAAGATGAATCCATCACTTCAAGGGGAGCCAGTCCCTGGTCTGGGCACTGGCATGCCCTGCTCCTGCCTCAGCAGACTCTGTGGCCATTGGACGTGCCCCAGCTCTTCTGAGGAATTGTGGAGATGGGCAGGCCTTCTGGTGGGGGACAGGACGTTAGTGTCTAGTAACAGCCACAGCCAGGAAAGCCTCTGCCTGTGATTCAAAGGTGTGTTCCCATCCCCAGACCATCCCAGGCTGGCCAAGCTCACCCCTGCCCAGCCCTGGCCCTCCACGTGCCACTGGGGACGCATTTTGCAGTGGCCAGGTTGCTGGCCTCACAGATGGACCATCCTCTGGACAGCTCACCATTTCCTGGGGGGCTCCAGCCTTGTGCCCATCTTTAGGGTTCCGGGAGTGAACAGGAGGCAGTTTCTACCCTCAAGAGGCTCCTAAGAGAAGCAAGGACTGTGGAGAGGCCCCAGCATGAACAGCAGTAGTAGCCGCTACTGGGCATCTCCCCCATGCTGGGCTCCTCACGTATACTGTTTCTAGACTTTGCAGCAGCCCTGCGTGCTGTTTCCACCCCACTTCTTAGATGGAGGATCTGTAGTTCAGTGACATCCCCCGGGCTGCGTGGCTCAGTGGCTGAGACGGGGTTTGGCCCAGGTCTGTCCTACGTGTTTCACCAGATCGCTCCGTCTCGCTGTGCGCTTCAGCCTCCTCATGGTTGAAACCGGCAACAAGGGCACAGCGAGGGGAGGCGCCTTGCCCGAGGCCACAGAGCTGCTGCACAGTGGCCAGCAAAGGGGATGCTTTCCCCCGAGAGGCACCCACAGCCGAAGGCCACACGAGCTGTCTGGGTGAGGGCAGAGGATCTCAGAGGTGGTGAGATCTGCAAGGCTGGGCACACAGTCCCCCAAACAAGACTCAGAGGCCACCCTTGGACCCAGAGCCCCAGAGGGGGTGCTGTGGCCAACCGCGGGCAGGGAGCAGCATACGGAGGCTGCTGATCCCACTAATTGGGTGTGACATCACGTAAGTAGATGGAACAACTTGGTTAGCAGGGGAGGCAGCTGGGCAGGAGTGAGCTGATTGGCACGGCTTTCCATGTGGAGCCCAGACTCCGCCATGGCCTCTGAGGGGCGTGTTCCAGACAGAGGGCACGCGAGGCGGAGGTGAGACCCGCTGCTGCCCCCTCCAAGGGCACGCTTCTGTACGTGGCGGTTCCGCCTGTCTTGCGCGAGTCACGTGCAGGGAGTGTCACCCTCGCGGGAAGAGCCAGGGCCGAGAGCTGCCGCGAGCAGCTGTGCTTCCAGGGCAGCCTTGGGAGACGGAGTCGGGCCGAGGGCAGCCCCACGTGGGACCAGCCCACACGCCAGGTGCTTTGCCAGGGTCTTCATCGTGTTGAGAGCTCCCCATGCCCTGTGTCGGCCGCTCGCTGCTCCTTGCTCGCCCTCCTCCTCCTTTCATCTCTTCTCTCCCTTTACTTCCACGGAAGGAGGATGCTCTAATTCATTTCACCTTCTTCCGTCCGTTTTCTGAAGCTTGCCTTGCATGAACCAGCAACAGCCATGGAAACCTAAGCCAAAGAAACCGAAGTTCCCACCGCCGCGCCACTTTACAGATGGGCCACTGAGGCTCAGGGGTGAGGGAACCACGCTAGGTCAGTGGCTTGCAGGGGTGACGGCAGAGTGGGACTCCAGGGCGCCTGCCCCATAGGGGCTCCCGCAGCACGCTCTGCCCCCCTCCCAGTTCTGGGGCCTGCGGCTCCTGAGCCCCTCCCTGCCCGGGCCCCAGGGCTGGCTTGCGCCGCAGGGACCACCCGTCCTGGGCAGCGGCTGTTCTGCTGTCTCTCCCAGCACCAAGGCAAGAGGGACCTCGGGAGGTGCCACCATCTCTGCAGCTGTGCAGCTGGCTCTCGTGCCAGCCCAAGGGTCCCCCTGGAGGACACAGCCAGCCACACTCGCTGTTTGGCCAAAGTCCTACCCCAGAATCCCAGCTTTGCCCCTGACCTTCCCCATGCCTCTGACCAAGTCATTTATCTCCTGGACTCAGTGCCAGACTCAGAGGGCTTGGGACGACAGCTGAGTCTTGAAGAGTAAGTGCCAATTAATGAAAGGTGGCTATGGGAGCCACCCCACCTCACCCCACCAGCCCTGTGGCCTGGCACCCTGGCACCAGGATTCAGTCTCGCTTGACTCAGACCCTAGCTCAAGTCCAGACCCTTCCCAACCCTGTCAGCAGCCCCCACCTGAGCCAGACAAGGCCCAGATTTGGGACCTTGGGACACTAAGCTGCACACACCAGACCCCAGTGTGACGACTGTCCGGGCACCGTGGGCTTCGGTCCCTCCTCCCAGCTGGGTGTGGCCTCCCCCCTCTTCCCGCCCTGTTTGGCTAACGCAGAGCTTGTTCTAAAGCCAGGGCTGGTGGGAATCTAGCCCTGGACTTTGCTAGTGGGGGTTAATCAGGAAGGCACCTCCATGGCCGGCCTGCCCCGAATCAGGGAGAGCCAGCCTCCAAGTACGGGGGCCAGATGTCACCCTCCAGAACCCTGCGGGGTCCACCTCCCCGCACCACCAGCATCCGGAAGTCACTTTACTATCTGATGTCATCGGCCTTCTCTAGACCTTGGTTTTTCCATCTTTGCAATGGGACCGCTAATCTCCCTCCTGCAGGGATGTGGGAAGGGCAGGTGGAGGGGAGGGAGGGTGAGGAAGCTCACTGATCCTGGCCTGCCACTTTGCCCCTGTCGAGGACTCTCCTCCCTGGCGAGGCTGGGGTCTTCCCTGCCTTGGCCCCCACACACTGCCTGTGCCAGCCTCATCCCTGGAGCCTCACCTGCCTTCTTTCCTCTCCCACAGCACTTACAGAACCCTGCCAACTTCCACAATGCCGCCACGGAGCTGCTGGACTGGTGCGGAGACCCGAGAGCCTTCCAGCGGCCCTTCGAGCAGAGCCTGATGGGCTGTCTGACGGTGAGTCCGCACCCTGCGCCTGCACTCGCGCCCACGAGGACGGCTGGGGGCCAGTGTGCCTGTCCAGGCGCCGGGGGCCACGAGACCTCAGAGGGCTGAGAGCTGATGAGGAGACCCAGTCCCCATGGACTATGGGTTCCCGACCCTTGATCAGAATGACACGGGGCTTGCTTTGGGGGTCAATGCTCCATCATAAGCAAAGCAGAGAGACTCTTAAAGGGTTTCAGCCATTTATGCAGTCATTCATTCCTTTAGCAAACACTGTGGAGGCCTTTTTCTAGTTATCCCCCTATCCACTCACGGACACATTCGCTGAGCCCCCGCCACACCCAGCCAGCCGGCCAAATAAACACGGAGTGATCCCGCGTCCGTCACGTGATCCCCTCTGTTAAGTCCAGGGCCACCAAAGATGGATGAGACTTTACCAAGCCTGGTCTCCTCTTCAGTGGGGGGAGGCAGACATGTAAGCGATGACCAAGAAAATAGCGTGCAAGGTGAACAGAGAAGGGAAGCCTTAATTGCCTGGGAGGTGGGGCGTGTCACGGAAAACTGAGAAAAGGAGCCACTACACATACGCAGGAGTCTGCCAAGCAGCTGAGGATAGCAAGAGCGTTCCAGGCACATGGAACAGCACGTGCAAAAGCCCAGACGTCCAGCAGAACCCAAAGAACTGGGTGAGGATCTAGGATATAAGCTGGGCACAGGCCAGGCCCGGGGCTTGTGGCAGGCTTGCCAGCCAGCAGAGCCACATGCTCGCAGCTTGTGAATGTCCCCAGCTATGTGGCCTGTATCCATAAAGTGTGAGGGCACTTCGGTGGCCAGGGAGGGCAGCTGCTCAGAAGGCCCTGAGTCAGCTCTGAAGGGAACGTGGGTAAACAGATCGCTGGAGAGCCCGCCTGCCCCCACGCTGGGAGAGGAGGACCAAGAACGTCGCCTGGCCAGGCAGGAACAGTGGGCACAGTCCAGGGGTACCATGTTGCCTGAAAAGCTCCAGACAGCAGGGGGACAAAAGGCCCAGCATGGCCCTGGGCTGGAGCAGAAGAAATGGTGGTAACACAGCCGTCATTGCAAAGCCCCTGTTCTGTGCCTGACACTGAGCCGGCTCACGGTGTGTGCCGTCTCCCCGAACCACCCGAGGAGGCTGGTCCTGCCACCTCCCCCACTCTACGGAGGATGACACAGACTTGCTGTAACTGACATCCCAAGGTCCCACAGCCTTCCAGTCGAGGCCTGGCTGCCTCTAGAGAGGATGCCCTTGGCCATGAGGGATGCTGGACAGGGATGCAGCAAAGACCCTTCCGGGGCTCCTCTGTTTGTCAGAAGCTGACACCATCTGGCTCCCTCAGGGCCACCAGGCCAAATCAGGCAGCCACCTGCATTGTCCAGTCTTCCTCATCCTTCCGCCTGGGCTCCCCTCTCCCTCCTCCAGCCCCCTTAATCCTCTTTGTGGGATCCTGGTTCCAGGCTAAGCCCTGTGGGCAGGGACAGATGTTGCCAGAGGCGCCCTCACTCTCACCCCAGCTGCTGGCAGCTGCAGGGAAGGAGGAGGCAGGGACCGTGCACACTGTGTGGCCAGGCAGGCTGCCATGATCCCCAGCACACTGCCCCGAGCTTGACCCTGCCTAAGACATGGGACTCGAGACTGCATTGGACAATGGCCCTGGCCGGTAACTGGCCCTGCCGCGGCCCTGTTGTCCGTGCATTCATTCAGCAAACACTCACTGGGTGCCTGCTGCGTGCCAGGCCCCGGACTACACCAAGGGGTCGCTCTCAAGGAGCAAATTAGGACACACAGCAGGGCCCTGGGAGAGACGGCCGGGTACAGGTCAGGAAAGTCTCATAAGCGGGTGACCCCCTCGGGAGGATGAGAGAGAAGCATGTTCCAGGCACAGGGAACCACTAGTGCAAAGGCCCTGGGGCTTTATCTGCTCAAGGAACAGAAAGAAGGCTCGAGTGGCTGCAGCCTAGGTGAGGAAGACGGTAAGCAGAGAGCGGCAAACGCAGGGCCTGCAGGCCACACAAGCAGAATTGGGACATTACTGGACATTATTTGGAGGGCAGTGGGGAGCCCCTGCAGGGTCGTAAGCAGGAGAGTGGTGGGATTGGGTTGTGTGAGGACAAGAGCTCTGAAGGGGAGCCCAGAGAGGACCCCTGGGATCTGACTGGACAGGGTCTCCAGGTGGCTCTCCAGGTGGGGAAACTGTGCACAGAGGCACAGCACTAGCTCTCCGGGGCCTAGTTAGGGCCACATGCTTGGTGGAATGGCCAGGTTTTACCGCCTACCTCTCTAGCCCGCTGCTTAGTTAGAAAGGGACCCTTGACCCACCAGCTGCAGCTACAGAGACCTGAGTCCACCTGTCCCTTAGAGATCAGTCGAGCCAGTGGCAGGAAGGGGCTGGCAGGGGTGGTCACAGAAGACAACCTCAGTGCCCAGAGTATTTTCCCAAGCACTGTTTCCTTGGATCCTTATGAAGACCCTTCACAGTGGGCAGGGTCTCACTCTGTCACCCAGGCTGGAGTATAGTGGTGCCATCATAGCTCACAGCAACCTCAAACTCTTGGGCTCAAGTGATCCTCCTGCTTCAGCCTCCCAAGTAGCTGAGACTACAGGCATGTGCCACCACAACTGGCTAATTTTTTAATTTTTCTGTAGAGGTGGGGTCTCACTATATTGCCCAGTTTGGTCTTGAACTCCTGGCCTCAAACAATCCTCCTGCCTCAGCCTCCTAAAGTGCTGGGATTATAGGCGTGAGCCACTGGCCCGGCTGATCACCATCCCATTTTATAAACAAAGCAACCAAGGGGAACTGCTTACCCCAATTTCAGGCTGTTGTCACTGGGCCCTAGAAGCCCCCTGGGCCCTGTTGCAGTCCCCCCTTCCCTGGGCATCCTCAACCTCAGCCCTGCCCCATGGGGAGGGACAGGATGGGACAGGCCAGAGACCTTGGCTGGGAAAGCAGCTGACCTCTCCTCCCCAGTGCACACCCACACATGGGCACACACACGTGCACACACACACGTGCACCCCTCCCCGTCCAGGTGGCAGCCTGAGTGCTCCAGGTTGCTGCAATCCCCTAGGTGACCTCTGGGAACAAATTCCAAATTCCTCGGATCCAGCTTACTTTGAGGATATAAATTAAAAACCACTTAGCCTCAGGCAGCAAATGGACACATTTTTGCCATACCATCTTCTAAGTAGCTCAGGCACAATTAAAGTGACAGACTCTGGACCCAGGGCGGGCCTTGCCCCACCTCCCCGTCACACCCTGGGACTTCAGAGTGTAGCACAGGAGCCCCACAGCCCTGCCCAAGGCCTGGTGGCAGCCCTGGGCCACCACCTCCTCTCTAGAACTGGGTGCTTCCTGACAGCGCCAGCAGGAGGGCCGAGCCTCTCGGGTGCCCCCTAGACTTGCGTGTTCTTCCTGCCCTGAGGCGGAAGGCTCTGTGATGTGCTCCAGTGGCCGGTGCACGGTGGGGGTCAGCAGGTGCACGGTGGGGGTCGGCAGGTGCACGGTGGGGGTCAGCAGGTGCACGGTGGGGGTCGGCAGGTGCAGGTCGGCAGCCCTCACCCTCCTCTCTTCAAGGAGGAGTCCCCCAGCCTCAGAGGATGTCAGAGTCAGAAAGGCCTGTCGGGTCCCACCCCTGCCGGAACAGATAAAGGTCATTTGCCACATGACCTCAAGCAAGGCCCCCATCTTGTCCTGTCTCTGGACTTCAGTTTCCCTCTCTGCGGCACGAGGCCTGGGCTCCCTGACCCATGAGGTCCCCCTGGCTCCCGGGGTCTGAGCCGAGGCAGCAGGGCCTGGGCAGCCAGCAGAGGGCAGCAGCGCCATGGCCGCTCACCTTTCTCCGGGAGGGGTCTTTACACCCCACAAGACCTTCTGGAACAGCGCCATGCACATTGGGGTGGGAGCAGGCTCTCTGAAAAACAAGCTGCTCAACTGAGCCCACTCCCTCCACCTCTGCCAGTCAAACGCCATCTCACAGGGCTTCCCCGGGGGTCCTCAGGCTGGGTCAGAGGAAGCCAATGGGGTAGCAGTACATGAGGCACAGTAGGGTCATGGGGTTCAGCTTAGCTCACTCTGCCACACCTGTGCTGTGTGACCTTGAGCAAGGTCCTGCCCTCTCTGGGCCCCGGCTTCCTCATCAGTGAAAGTAGGCTGCTGGAGCCAGTGACCCTTGTGAAATCTCAGGCTCAGGGTATGCAGTGAGAAGCAGACACTCCCTGCTCCCCACCACCACCACCCCCTCTTGGCCCCTGCAGCCTGCACACAGCACCAGGCCCTTCTTGCTCAATTTAGCTAGTATTTTTTTCAAAAACCAGAGCAACAGGACTAGCCACTGTTGGCCAAACACAGGGACTTTTGCCTTCCTGCCCTGAACCAGGGCCTGAGGGTCCTCCCTGCAGGTTGGAAGTTACGGTCTTAACCCTTTGTGGGCTGAAAAAGCTGCCCTGTCACAGAAGGAGCACAGGCTTTTCAGCCATACTGAAATCCCATCCTGGCTCTGTCACTGACGAGCTTTGAGCTGTTATTCAACCTCAGTTTTCTCACCTGTGAAGCAGAGATTATACTAATACCCACCTCGCGCTGCTGCGAGGACCTGGCACTTTGGTGCGGACGCAGCATTTACACACCCCTCCCACCAGGGACACCGCCGGGGAGCAGCGCCGGCTCCCGCAGACAGCAGCCTCCCTGCCGCACCGTCCACACGGGCCATCTGTGCCCGCTGGCACCCACCCCACTGAAGAGGGAGGGCACCAGAGTCCACATCTGAGGCCAGTGGCCTCTCCAGCCCAGAACCTTCCACCTCCCTCCAGAGAAATAGTCAACAGGCCATAAAGAGTTAGGGACCTGGGTTCTTCTACTTGGACAGTGACACTGATAGGATGCCCCTGCCCTGGGATGGCCCAGTGACTCTGGAACATGTGGAGGGACAAGTAGAGCCCATGGGAAAGAGGCCCGGGGAGAGTGGAAGATTTCTGCGCCAGGGGCTTCTGTTTGCAGCACAGAAGCTGAGCAAACATCCAACGCGACAATGTCCTTTTTCCTCCCGGCCAGGCTCAGACATTAGCCCTGCACGGGGAACTCCCGGGAGGGGGCTACGGGGAGGGCCCAGGGCCCCATTCCAAGAGTCAGTGGTAGTCTTGGGAAAGGGAATCCATTGGCTCCTCTCTGATTCAACGTGTGACACGCTCTAGGCCTCCAGTGTGTGTATGTAAATGAGCAGGTTTTGCCACCCTTTTAGCCCCAGCCCCTGTAACAAGCCCCTAAGATACGAAGCAGGTAAGGGGAGCTGTTCTGACGGATCCAGGGGCCAGGCCGAACCCCTGGCAGCCTGAGGCCCCTCCGCCTCTAGAGCAGGTGGTCCCCGAGCACTGTCTCAAAGCCCCAGCCCACCACATCTGGGAGAGCTTCCTTCCCGCCCCAGCTGCTTTCTAAACTCCATTTCCAAGGTCCTTCTTAATGAGGAAACCTCATTTTGCTGCTGTTAATGAGGAAGGCGGGTGGGAGGAGCAGATCTGGCAGTTGCGGGACACCTGGGAATGGCAGGGATGCAGTGAAGCCAGATGGGCATGGGCCTGCAGAGCCATTTGGGGGCCCCGGAGCACCCCGGGCGACACTGCCCCCTCGGGGACTGACAGTCCTCCCAGTCCCCTGTCTCTCGCCCCTTTAGCTCCTGCTTGTGAGAGTCACTAGGAGACAGGCGGGACCTTGGGGCTGTAAATGCTCCCCTGCTCTCAGGGCAGCTCCCTGTGTGGAGCTGGGCTGGCGCCGGAGACAGACCCCAGGCCGAGCGCGGGAGTCCTGCGGTTTCCAGGCTGAGGTCTGAGGGGCCGCGGGGTGCTTGGCACGGAGCCGCAGTGCGAGCGTCTGCCCCATCCAGGGAGCCTTGGCAGTCACTGGGCAGCTCTGACCCGAAGCTCCACGGGAAGCAGCGTGTTCTAAATCAGTGCTTCCTGTTAGGTGCAGATGCGGACTCAGGAGGGGCGGGGCTCAGCCTGAGAGTCTGCATTTCCGACAGGCCGCAGGCGATGCCGATGCCACTGGGACTGGCAAGGGGCAGCGAGCGCCTCACGACAGCAGGTGCAGGAGCTCACTGAGGGGTGCAGGGCGGGGCAGGAGAATTCCTCGGGGCTCAGACTTGGAAGGGAGATTGAAGAGCCACACAGGGGGAACAGAGACCCTAAAGATGGTGGAACGGCATCCCGACTTCTAGAATGTGGCTGAATTTGAGCCCTTGAAAGCAGCAGGGTCTATGGGGTTGGAGTTGGGCCAATCACCAGGCTGGAAAACCCCTGAGGACAGAGACAGGGGCCCCAGGGCCTGGCACAGAAGAGGTGTTTAAAAATGTTTGCTGAGCGACGGAACAAGGCACAGTGCAATCCCAGCTCTGCCTTAGCCTGCCCACCTCACCTGCGTCACCTGCAAAACGGGCCTATCCACCCACTCTGGGCTCGGTGGCTTTGTGAAGACAGTGACTCACCCTGCCCTTCCTCCCCTCTTGCCGGCAGGTGGTCAGTCGGGTGGCAGCCCAGCAAGGGTTCGACCTGGACCTCGGCTACAGACTGCTGGCTGTGTGTGCTGCAAACCGAGACAAGTTCACTCCAAAGTCTGCCGGTAGGTGTCGTTGGGAACTGCACGGGTGTCATTCGGAGGTGTGGAGGGGAGCCAGACCCTAAACCAGAGCTGTCCTGCCAGCTAGTGCTTCTAGGAATGGGCTCCACCAGGCTCTGGAGCCCTGTGGGGGGAGGCCCTGGGTCTCTCCCAGGGAGTGTGCTTGCCCCAGGGGGCACCTCAGGCCCGGCAAGGGTGCCGGGGCACACCACAGCCCAGCAATAGGCACTGTGCTAAAGGCAGGACATGACTGTCTCATCCTGTCACCACAGTGACCCGTTGGGCATAAGCACTGTGATCATCCCCATTTCACACATGAGGAAACTGAGGCTCAGAGACGCTGGAGAGATTTCCCAAGGTCACACAGCTGGAAAGTGGCAGAGCTGGGACTGAAGCCCAGGCCTGTACTTTAGAGTCAGCATTTTTAACCTTTTAAAAAAGTAGTAAAATCAAACACAAAATTAAAACAAAACAATGAATCAGTACATTCAGGGTTCTTAAGAGCCTGCTCTGCATATATTCTCCATTGCAGCTTTGTCATGGCACGGGGACTCCTCACCCCGTGTGAAGCGGGGGCCAGGAAGGCGCCAGGCAGCACCCCGTCTTGAGGGCTTCGAGCACATTAAAGATACGGTTTTACGTTTGTCGCCATCCTCACAGCCTTGCTTAGGCAGCAGGTGCCGTGCCAGCTTTCAGCCAGACAGACCTGTGACTGTCTAGTCCTGTCACTTGCTGAGTGTGTGGTCCCTGAGCCTCAGTTTATCTCCCTGGGAAGGCAGGCATGATAATGAGACCTGCTCTGCAGGGGTCCGTTGTCAGTTCCAGAAATACAGAAAAAGTACCTAGCACTGTGTCTGGGTATTGTTAACATTCTTTACTAAGTCAGAACAAGTAGTTGAAAAAGGAAAAAAAAAAAAACCAGTTATTTCCTCTATGTAACAATAAAACAGCCATTTTTGCTGAATTCGTCAATCAGTTCTTTGGAGTGTGTATAGAAACAGCTTTCGTGAACATGTTTAAAGGACATCTCACGATGCGTTTCCGTAACTCTGCTCAGTTTATAATCTCTTGAACGCGGGTTTACGCTTCTTCCCGTGTACCTTTACGGTCCGTGCAGGTGTGTAATGCTGTACTTACTGAAGGATGTGTGACGGTCCCATTAGCCAGTATCTGCTGTGAAACTCTTGACATGCCAGCCTGTGTCGGGATATCGCTGTTGTATTGAACTACTTGCCAGAAAATGGTCTTGGAATCTTACCAGGGACGTCTATTCCTGATGGAATCTGCAGTTTTAATAATAATTTAAGCCAATAATTTTGACAAGGTAAAAATCATAACTTATCAAAGAAGAGTGCATCTCTCGAGTGTCTGTTCTGTGCTGGCCTGCGGAGGAGCAATACAGAAAGGGTCCTGCCGCCGTGAATGTGCAGACTAGAGCAGGAGTCAGCAAACTTCTTCTGCAAAAGGCCTCGTGGGCTCTAGGGAAGCAGCCATAGACAGTATGTAAAGGAATGGCTTTGGCTAGTTCCAATAAAACTTTATTTATGAAAATAAGTGATAGCCTATGGTTTCCTGACTCCTGGTCTAGAGGGAGAGAAAAAACATCCATCAGATAATTGCAGGTGTGTATGTATGTGTATGTGTGTATGAGTGTGTGTAAGTTCAAGCCATGATAAATGCCTTGAAGAAAAAGACAAGGGTGCCATGGGTACGTTGGTGGGAGCAGACCACCCTGGGGTGGAGGAAGGCTTCCCTAGACCCAGAGTTTGAGTAAGAGTTGAGTAGGTGAAGAAAGGGAAGAAGAGCTATCTTGCAGATAAAGGGAGCAGCCTGTGCAAAGGTCCTGAGGTAGAAGGGGAGTGTGGCTTTTTGTCAGAACGAAGAGAAAGGCAGTGGTTCTGGAGCCTAGAGGCAAGGGTTACGTGGCAGACCTGAGGCCTGGAGAAGTCAGCAGCAGCTGAACATGCAGGGCCTGTCTTCAAGGCTGTGGTCTTTGCCCTAAGAGTAATGGGAACATGGCTATAGTCTCATTTTGTGAAGACTATTCTAGCTACAAAAGAAGAACAGATTGCACAGGGGGTTGGGGACAGCCTGGATATAGGGGCCGGTTGGCAAATCATGGGGGGCGGGGGGTGAGGAGGATGGTGGCTGGACCAGGAAGACAAGAGTGGAGTGGAACAAAAGGGATATTTAAAAGGCAAAACCAAAGCAGAGAAAGCGTGGCCAGAGAGGTAAAAGGAAAACCCAGTGGAGGTGGAGAGGCTCAGGTCCCTGTGCAGCCCCTCCCTCAGGGGTCACTTAAGCCCCTGCCCTGCTGGCATGTACTGGGTGTTTGCCTATGTTTTGTGGCAACACCCGCCTTTGGGAGACACAGAGTACTATGTACATTAATGGATGAAGAAATTGAAGCTCAGAGAGGTCCTGTAACTTGCCTGAGGTCACCCAGCTCATAAGTGATGGAGCTGGAACTTGAACTCGTAGCCTCCGGGCTGCAGGCCAGGGGTTCTGCTTACTCCATCACAGCTGGCTCTGGGGCTGGCCGGAGGCCTCTGTTCTCCTGGCCCAGGGTCTGGGAAGCTGCTCCACTTCTGTTTGGGATGGCCCTGCACGCTACTCAGGTGTCTCCAGTGTGGGTCTGGGTTCTGAGCTGCATTTGCAGCATCGCTGCTTCTCCCAAAACAAGGGATTTGTTCTTTCCTCCAGCGGCAGTTTATAGAGCCCTTTCCCACGCATGTGTCTGTTAAGTTACGTGACACCCCCCAGGCCCGTGAGATGAGCCCTCAGCATGCCCTCCGCCGCCGAGAACACTGAGGCACAGCAGTGCCTGTGGCTTGGCCATCACTTGAATGTCCTCACTAGGAGTCAAACCCTGTCAGCACTGACAGCTGTGGCTGACCACCGTTCACAAGCTGTCCCTGCAGAAGTACGGCCTCAGGGCTCTCAGGACCCCAGCCGGCCCTCTGCTTGGCTGTCTTCTGGAAAGGCAGGGGGTCCAGACTGCAGGGGGAGTCTCCAGCTGCTGGTTTTATTTGAGGGGTGAAGAGCCTGCCAGGGACAGGCTGGGCCGTGAGAGTGGTGGAGGCTGCAGGGAGCAAGGCTGTGACCCCGAGTTCCAGAGGTGGCTCCAGCGTTGGGCCCCCTCTTGGTCGTGCTGCCCACCTCTCAGAGCTATGGTGAAGACAGCTTGTTGGCCTTCCTCATGGGCTGCCTGTGAGGACTGAATGACATCCCCTAACCATGGGAGATACCTGGCGCACAGTGGGTGCCAAGTAAACATTACCTTCCGGCCTTCTCTTCCCCAGCAGGGCTCCCGGCCTCCCTAAGACCCCTTCTGCCCCAGGAGGCTGTTTCCCTCTGGTCTCTACCCCCTGGGCTCTGTGGGTGGGTAGGTGACCTTGCAGGGACTCTGCCCCTGGGCACAGCAAGGCCTCTGCAGTTCTAGAACTCGCGGCCGCATTCCATGGCCAGCCTGCACTGCCGCTCCCCCCTCCTGTCTTTCCCTGTTGGCCTGCCTTGCTTGTGCAACTCCCCCGACCCCCAGCCTCTCCCTGGCCTTTCCCTCTGAGGTCCCTGGTGTCTGCATGTCTGTCTCTGTCCCTCCCCTGCCCACTGCCCATGTCCGTCTCAAGCTCCCCATGGCTTTCTCTGTATCTCAGACTTTCTCCCTGGGTGGTGTGCGGGGGTGTGCACGTCTGTGTGTGGTGCGCGGCTGTGTACGTGTGTGCATGTGTGGTAGTATGTGGCTATGTATGTGTATGTGTGGCTGTGTTTGCTGTGCTGTGTGTATGTCGCTGTCCCCCGCTGCCAGCCCGGTCCCCCTGTCTGTCTCCCTAGTCGGGAGGCCAGGCGGGCGAGGAGGGCCGGATGAGATCATGCAGCCAGCAAGCCTGGAGCGGGCTTTGTCAGGAGAGCTGGCGCTGAGCCGGCGTGGAGCAGGAGCGTGCGAGTGTGTGCGCGCGTGCGCGCGCGCGTGTCCGGGGAGAGCGCGGGAGGCAGCGCACGCAGCCACTGCAGCACCGCCCGGCGGGCGGCTCCACGCGGCCCGGCCGCCCAGCCCCCAGCTCTTTGTTCTGGTGCAGCCTTTAGCCTCGGTGCGCGCACACGGGAGCACGCGCACGCGCGCAGGCAGGCCCCTCCTCCTCGCTCGGCTCCCTCCCCTGCCTCGGTTCCGAAGGTCACCTGCCTAGCTCGGCACCTGGGTGCTCCCCTGGTTGTCCCCAGACTGGAGCATGTCCCCCGCCCCCACCCGCCGCCCGTGCCAGCCCTCAGCGACTTGGCAGGCAGCAGTGACATGTCAGCGTCCTCGGCACCGAGCGGCCCCATGCCTGCTGGAGACGTGGGAACCGGGCACCAGGCAGTCGCCATGTCGAGGTCCCCGAAAGCCCTCTGCATGCCTCAGCGACTGTCCAGGCTGGAAGAAATCTGTCTCCTCAGCTGACCCCGATGAGCAGCGGTAGCATGTTACCAAGATAGGAGAGGGAATGCGACCCAGGGCACAAAGAAGGGGAGGACCTGCCCCAAGTCCCAGGAGGCAGGAGCAGAAACAGGAGCTCCTCAGGGGCCCAGTGCCTTTCTGGGCGCGCTTCCTGACCCCCTGAGGTGGGTCAGTGATGGCCCTGCACCCTCATCCGGGTGCTGTTGGCAGTCAAATGTTGAGAGAGCAGCAGGTGCACGAGGAACTGCGGGGTCCCCACGGCAGCCCGCGAGAAGCCTCCAGCAGGCATTTGGAAAAGGGACCTTGGTGCTCTGGAGAGTGGCCGGGGCTGGAAGAGGCAGCCACTGCCCGCACTGAGGAAGAGGCCAGCCTTCCTTAGGGATGAGAGGAGGGTGGTTGTCAGGGCGCACAGACTGGCCGCGGATATCAGACGTCCGACTGCTAGGTAGTTTTTTAAAAATGCATATTAGTTTCAAACATTTGCTCCTTGGGAAGTCTGCACTGTTGAGTCAAATACCCAGCATCCTTTGAGTGGGAACCGTGGACCCGCATCCGCATGACTGGCTGGGCCGTAGTGCTGACCTCTTGAACAGGTGCTGTGCCCTCCCCGCTCCCTCCCTCCTGCTGTACACCCATTGCATTTCCCACACGTGGAAACCAGCCCTGTGGACGTGTGTGTTTCTCACCTCACATCTCAACACTGCAGCCTGAGCCCCAGGACCCAAGCAAAGTGGATCACTTGATTTGTGTCCACACACATCTGCTCGCGTTGGTTTTCCTGATGTGCTGACAGTCCCCAGAGGAGCCTACAGCCATGGGAAATGTCAGCAGATCACGGAAAGAGGAGTAGGACATGCCCTAGGACCCCAGCCAGCCTGGAAGGTGAAGAATTAGGAATGGGATGGGGCCCTGCCTTGCCCTCCCTGCTCGCGGAGGAGAGAGGCTGAGGACAGGCCGGGAACTTCACTAGAGGTCTCAATGCCAGGGGCTTCTACAGCAACCTGTGCAGCAGCCCCAGAGCTCGGAAAATGACCCTGACCCCAGGGGCCCTGGAATGAGTGTCCCACCTTTGTCAGAGCCAGCCAGGTCGTTTGTACCTCTTCTACCCAGGACTCTTTAAGCCAGGGGAAGACAGGTCATAAGCCACTGTTTCTCTGTCTTTGAAAGCAAGCCTGCTTGCTCCCACCTGGCTAAGTGGGGGGATTCTCAGACCCAGCCGTCGTCGTGGGGACATTCCTGGTCTCTCTTGGTGGCTTGACTCCTATCTCCACCTTCACACTTCCCCCATGGCAGCTCTCCACCCCTCTTTGCCTCTGCCCGCCCCAGAGCATGCAGCCGCCTTCCCGTCACAGGGGAGGACAAATGGCCTCATTCAGGGACACCCTGCCAGAGCTGTCTCTCTAAGACAAAGCTGTGCGCAGCTCTGCGTGAAAAACGGCTCACAGCCGCCCAGCGAGCAGGCGGGATTGGTGGGTGCAAATTGCAGGGGATTTGTTAACGGCTGCCGGCTCCCCAGAGACAGCAGGCGGGCGGGCCTTTGCCCTTGAAATATCAGGCCACCTGGCAGGCTGGGGCACCTTTTCAAGGCCAGGGACAGACTTCCTCCTGGACACCAGCCTCCACCCCCACGTCTGAGCTCAGCAGAGCTGGGATGTGGGGGAGGGACTTGGCTTCCTTCCTCCTGCTGGGCTGTCTCCACTGCTCCAGGTCACTTCCCCCAGAGAGGGCTCTGGCTTTCATCACCGGCCCCTGGGAACTGACTGCCATCAGATCTGTTGAGGGGGTGAAACCTGTTCACGCGCCCACCTCCTGCCAATTCACTGCTGTGGGAGAGGCCACTGGGTCCCTTATCAGCATGCCCATTTGTAGAGGAGGAAACTGAGGCTCTGAGAGAGAAGAGGCAGACCCAGGTCTCGTGGCTTCTGGTGCTGGAAGCAGGACTTGTTTCCAGGACAGTCAGATGTGGAGCACAGGGAACCAACCCGTTCTGAGTGACCCTGAGTGAGCCCGAGGGGTGTGTTGTCCTGGGCCAGTGGCCCTGGCTCCCCTGCCCTCCCCCAGCTCCCTGAGGGACGAGGCTGGGATCCGATGGCCTCACTCTGCTCTGGGAGAGAAGGGACAGTGGGAGGAGCCCACATAACAGGATTTGTGGACACAGTGTTCCCAGGCCAAGGAATTGGGGGAGGGGCGGCTGTGATGGTCTCTGGGGTGCCAGGAGAGAGCAGTGGGGAGGGGCCGTGCCACGCCCAGAATGAGAGAGGGCAGATGTGGATACAGCTTCCTGGCCCAGGAAAAGGGAGCTCAGTATTTCAATGGCTCCTCTACGGCCCTTAAAAACAAGGTATCCAAAGAATTTTTACTACTTGGAAATGCTTATGTCATAATATAAATTGTTAGAAGGGTAAAAAAGTGGTATGCTCACTATGCTCTCAGCCAGGTGCAAAAACAAAACGCACACGTATTTAGGCACAGAAAACGGAAGGGGAATACCGCAGTGCCAGCTTATAAGTAATGCGTCTATCTGGATGGGGATGCGTGTAACGCTTTGCTTTATCTCCCACATTTTCTGCAGGGGACATGTGTATTCTGTTTTTAGGCGGAAGCTGTGATGGTTGTGGGTTTCTTCAGAGTTCGGTTGGGTTTGGCAGGGGTGGAGTGAGACGAGAGAGCTCTCTGCTCCTGGCTGGCTCAGCGGTTTCCCTGGCACAGCCCTCTCTGGTTCCCCAAGAGCCCCAGGGGACAGGCCTCTGCGTGTTGGGAGGCCACTGTTCCTGTCTCCCTTTCATCTGCGGGATTATCTCATGCCTGCCTGCCCCCACCACACACACACAGAACCGGGGTGTGCAAGGACACACATCCGCTACCACCTGATCGGGACAGGGGATCTGCTAAGTGAGCGCGCCGTGGCAGGGGAGGCTGCTGGAGGCATTGCAGCCAGATGATGTGTGTCTGAGCCTGGGTCCCCACATGCACACCCCGCAGTGCAGATTCCCGTGCAAGTCATTGCTTTAGCAGGATCCCAGAAAACACCAGTAGAGAAGTGGGGGAATGAGATGGGGAAGGGAAGGAAGTCAGTGAAAAGAGTGGGCACCTAGGGCTCAGTCAGTCCTGCCAGAACACTGGCAGCTAGGACATGCCGCTCAGCTGCCAAAGAGGCGAGGAGGAGATGCAGGTAGTTCCCTCCCGTCTTTCTACTATTATCGGTTGAGGGCTGCTTGGGGTGGGGGTGAAGTGGGGCTGGACAAACCCTCACATGGCTTAGCTCTGCGTGAGGGCAGAAAATGCCCAGGCGGAGTCCCGGTGCACGCAGTAAGCAGAGGGTGCGTGGAGGAAGCACCCACAGCACACACAACAGCAAGCCGCTTTGCACATGTCTGTCATGGGCGTCCCACCTCATCACCTCTGCCACATCCCAGTCCCACTCCTATTATGATTGTATTCTTAGTACTTTTTTTTTTTTTTTTTTTTTTTTTTGAGACAGAGTCTCACTCTGTTGCCCGGGCTATAGTGAGTGCCGTGGCGTCAGCCTAGCTCACAGCAACCTCAAACTCCTGGGCTTAAGCGATCCTACTGCCTCAGCCTCCCGAGTAGCTGGGACTACAGGCATGCGCCACCATGCCCGGCTAATTTTTTCTGTATATATTTTTAGTTTTCCAGATAATTTATTTCTATTTTTAGTAGAGATGGGGTCTCGCTCAGGCTGGTCTCGAACTCCTGACCTTGAGCGATCCACCCTCTCCGGCCTCCCAGAGGGCTAGGATTACAGGCGTGAGCCACCTCACCCTGGCCTTTCTTAGTACCTTTAAAAGGCAATTTTCTGTTGCTGCCATAAGTGGTAGGCCAGTCTCCCTTGCCCCATTCAGAAACTGCCAAGATAAAGACAATGGAAATCATGCCCTGTCTCCAAGGTCAGCTACAGGTGCCTGCCCAATGGCTGGAGGCTGAGCCAGTTCTAGGGAGGTGAGCGGGTTTAGGAAAGGGTTAAAGCCCAGTGAGCACCAAACCGAAACTCTCCTCTTAGAAATACAACATCTCAGAGATGGGAAGACAGCTGATGTCACGATGGTTTACATCACACTGGGACCCATGTCCACCTAAGCCATCCGTGGGCCACGTTGCCTAGTCCACACTTGAGGATGCTCTAGGCAAAGAACACAGTCCTGATGAGGGTCCAGGGGTCTGGGGTAGACTGCACCCTGCCCAGCATTTGTTTCTTCCTCAGTCTGATGCACCTACACCATTTCTCTTCCTTCATGGCTGCAGGAAGAAATGATGAGGCCATGGGTGTGAGAATGCCTCTCAAAATAAAAAGTACTTAAACTGGAATTTTAAGGGTGAGGAATGATTAGCTTCTTGCACTGGGCCTGCCCCACACTGAGCACAGGGCCTACGAATACACATACGTGCAAAACAGTCCCTGCTCTCATGGCGTGAACTGAGTAAACGTGGCGTGAACTGAGTGAATGCTCGCACTCCGTGGGTGAGATGACAACAGTCCCATAGGCCGCGCAGCCCTTCTCCCAGCCTGCCACGTGCAGCCCCGTAAATCCCTAACACGGGCTCATTCCCATTTTAAGATGGAAACTGAGGCTCTGAGAGGTAGAGAAGGGGTCTCAGCCGGTGTAGAAGTGGGACTAGAGCCATGGCCGGGCCATCCCTGCTTCTCTGCAGGGTGCCCGGGAAGAGCTGGAACCGCATCTCTGCAGATGCAGGGCCACAGGGTTACCACCCTACAGGCACCACGGTCGTCACTGTGCAGGCACAGTGCTGCCTTTCTGAGCCTTCCTGCGTCTACCTCTAGCTGCCCAACCCCAAGGTGCATGCGGGACAGAGATCCTACCAAACAACCTGCACCCCACCGGCCCAGGATGCCCTGAGGATGCCCTGGCATCTGAGAAGTTAATAAAGCCACCGGCGGCAATTAATTCTGCAGAGGAAAGAGCCAGGTAAGAGGATTAAGGAAGCCAGAGCTTTGGTTTTAAGATGGAGCTTAGCACTGTCGCCCCCAGAGGAGGGATTTCAGGGGATTCGAGGGCGTGAGAGTGAAATGGAGCAGGGCCTTGGCAGAGGGTGGGGGTTGGCTGTGGAACTTTCTTAGCAAGCGTTGCAAGCCACAGCCTGGTAAATACCTTCTGGCTTAGACAGACAGACAGGCGCTAACGATGGTGTGGGTATCATCCGTCTTGCCTATGTAGATGGACAGGGCCAAGGCAGGGCAGGGAAGGGCATCTGGATTAGGAAAAACGCTCATTTCTGGCCCCTTTCAATCATGATACAGCCAACATTTGGTCAGCATTTTCTTTCTAGTAGACACTGCACTGAGCATCCAGGAACTCACTTAGGCCACATGACCCAAGGTACTCACATCTACCCCCTTTTGCAGGTGAAGAAACTGAGATTTAGAAAGATTAAGTAATTGGACTGGAGCTACCTTGCCAAAAAGAGCAAAATTTGTGATTCGGACAAGAATATTCGACCCCAAAGCCATCAGCAGCCCCCTGCTGTCTATGAACAGGTTAAAATGGAGTCTGGGAAAGACAGGTTGATGACTTGAGGGCTGCCAGGATCACCTGCATTGCTTGCAGGGGGAGGTATTAAGTATTCGACAATGATTTGTCCTTGTTGGTAGGTTAAGCACTCTCCCATCTTTGAGCTCATTCAACACTCACAGTCCCATGGAGGATGAGTAGCACAGAGCCTCAGTTTCAGATATTTTTTCCAGAAACCCTTCATTGCTTTACAGAGAGGAGTAGTGGTTGAAAGCATGGGTTCTGGAGCAGCCCGCCTGAGTGTGCATCTCACCCAGCCCTCCACTCTCCAGCTGTGTGACCTGGGGAGAGTCACTGAACCTCTCTGTGCCATGGTTTCCTTCTTTGATAAAAAGGGTCATAAAAATTCCTACATCGTAGGCATTTAGCGAGTTAACATATACACAGTGCTTAGAACAGGGCCTGATATATAGTAAATGCTGTGTATGTGTTAGCAATTTTATTCCGATGTGTTGACATCCAGACTCTCTTGGGATGACTCTCATAGCTGGAGGTAGCACAGAACCGAGAGGCTGCAAAATACAGAACCTGTATATGTAGATAGGGCCAAGGTAGATACCAGCCATGCCACCTCCGAGGGGCTAGCAGATGAGGGAGACCCCAGCAACTTGGGCAGGGTTAACAACAGAGGTTTAAGTGGGGTCTCCGAGACACCAGAAGTTTAGATGGAGTTAAGCACACATCTCCCTCCCCACTAAGAAGAGGAGGCTGAGCCCTGTGAGCAGGCAGGCGGCCTGCTGGAGTGGAGAGGGGAGAGCTGGCCCAGGGAGGCAGGACAGGCCCGCGGCACCCTGTCTGTGTCCTGGGCAGGGGAAGTTTGAGGGCCTCTGTCTCACCAAGTCTTCCCAGGAACCCTTCCCAAATTTCTTGAAGGATTGGTAAGAGGAAGAGAAAGGAACATTTCAAGTATCTTATAAAGCTTGGAGCTTCACGTGAAGCCAGGCACCGGCGCTGGGTGTTTAATGAGCCTCAGCACTGATCCTCACGACAGCCCAACCCAACCCAACCCATTCCTCTCGGATTGGGAGACTGACACTCAGAGAGATTTACTCGCCCACAGTAGCTCGAATCCTTTGTGTAACGAGGCAAGGGTTGTAGTGGATATGTGGCTCTGGGTGGATGGATGTTTAGAGCCTTGAGTCTCAAGAGAAAGAGAAAGAAGCAAGAGAGTGGGGAGGAGGGGCGTGGACCTGGGCCTGCCTCAAGTCCTAGGACGGTGCTCCTGCTCCTCCCTCCCTGGGGTCAGACTCCCTGTGAGTGTGCCCCTCCCCTCGCCTGTCCCCAGGGCCCATCTGGCACCGTGGGGGCAGGGAGGAAGGGCCAGGCCAACAGGCCCCTGTGCTCTTGCCCCTGTGAGCTGCCAGGCCGGCGTGCACAGCAGAGTGAAGGTGTGGGGGCACCGGCCCCTCCTCGCCTCCTCCCTTTCAGGGGCCCTGGAGTCAGGGCCAGGTAGCTTCTGGGATAGGGCTGTTCTCAGGACAGGTAGAGCCCAGGGCTGGAAACCAGAGTGGGGGGCAGTCTAGGGCAGGGGTCCGAGCTAGGGCTTCAGGATCAGGCTGACGTGGGCTCAGCTCAACTCCACCACTTCCATGCTGTATGTGACTCTGGCCTCGTCTCCCAGTCTTCTTATGAGATGACAGGCACTAACTACGTAACACAAACCGCCATCTCATAACGGCCCCCCACACGGTAGGTCTGATTATTAAGTCTTGCTTTGCAGTCCAGGCTCTAAAACCTACTTGCTGTGTGACTCTGTGCAAATCACTTCACTGCTCTAAGCTTGGGGTCCGGCAGATCTAGAATCCAGGGCTCCTGGCTGGAGCAGCAGCAATTCTGTTTCCATGGCAACCCAGCAGTTTCTCAAGGGACCATCTGGATCACTTCACCCTGGCAAGGTGCTGCCCAGGCAACCAGGTGTTTGTGTTTTGCAGTGGAAGCTCTGCAAGGTGGCAATTCCCCTCACTGGGGACAGGGTGGTGGCCAGGCAGGTGGCTGGAGGGAAGCAGAGCCTCCTTGGCCATGCCAGCTGCCTTTGCTGTTGCTGGGCCCAGAGCGAAACAGAACCCAAGGCTTTCCTTGAAGAGTTAGTAACATATGCTTCATTATATTGCTAGGAACTTTCTCTGGCTTGTTGGGGCTGGCCAGGTGGGAAACACTGCCTGAGGCTGGACTCCTGTAGGGAATTCCAAAGGACCCAGTCTCACCTGTTTGGGATGAAGACACACTATTGTCTTTGGCAGGAAACTGGAATTACTAGGGGGAAACATTTAGGAGTCTGCCTTTCAAACAGGCACGTAATTAGAATGATGGCAGAAGCTCACTGCACAGGATAAGCTAAATTCACCTCTCCAACGTGAGGGCATGAGTACCTGTCATGAGCAGACTGTGTGATTGGCAGGCACTTAGGTAACCCTAGAGGTGGTCTGTACTCCCAAGGAGCTCTCAGACACAGACCCTGCAGGGACACGTTTAAGAAAAAGGTGGTTTCAACGGACCCAGGTTGCAGGGTGGGGAAACAGAGAGTGGGGGATGGGGAAGCCCCTGGGGCCAGCCCCTTCCAGACCGGGTTGGAACGGTGAGGGACAGTCCAGGGATGGCTGTCTGCGGTCACTCTCCATCGGTGAGCTTCCTTGACTCTTACAACAGCCCACAGCGGAGAGCTCCTGTCCTCTTATTCCAGATGAGGAAACTGAGGTTCAGAGAGGTCAAGTCCCACGCCTAGGGTCGCACAGCTGGGGAGGGGCCGAGCCAAGGTCAGAACTGGGTGAGTGTACCCCGTGGGGGTGCTACCCTCCTGTGGGGGTTGTCCCAGGAGGCTGCAGGTGAGCAAGCATGCTCAGTCTCTCTGTCCCTCTGACTCCTCTCTCTCTCTCTCTTCCCCTCTCCTCCTCCCCCTCCTCTCTTTCACCCTCTCCCTACCCCTGTCTCCTTCTCTCCCCCTCTCCCCTTCCTTTCCTTTGTCTCTCCCCTTTCCCCTTGGGACCACAGCTCCATGCACCACTGGTCCCGCTGGCTGCTGCTCAGCTCTGCCCGGGAGCCACCTACCAACCACCTCTTGCTCCAGGCCACAGGGCCACTGTCCACAGGCTCAGTGTCCAAGGGCACACTGCCCTGGCCCAGCCCCGGGCTGTGCCCCCAGAAAGGCCTGCTGCTGTTGAGCCCACCCCACCGAGCCCCCCAGCCGAGGCACTGACATCACTGCACATATTCCCGTTTCCTCCAGACTCTGTGTGGTCTTGAGCCCACTCTCAGATGTGCGCCCCAGATGTTTAGCATCGCTTCCTCCCAATTAAGCATCTGCTGGGGACGAGGGGCCCGCCTGTGTGCAGGGCCCATGTCTGTGGGAAAGGGGCTTGGAAGGGAGAAAATGGGAACTCGTCCTCCCCCAGCGGGAAATCAGTGCACCTCGAGCTCCCCAGGGTGCCGGTGCTATGAAGTTGGTGGTGATGCCCGTGCACTTGCTTGTGCACTTGTGTAGCTGTGTGGGGAAGCATGGGCACCTCAGTGGTGTCCAGGGACAGCTTCTCGTGCCCGCCCCCTGGGGACAGGGCCTCTGTGTCTGGGTCTCCTTCCACTCCACATGGAAAGAGAAAGGTGGGAGGAGAAAAACAAACGAGAAGAAAGCCTGCCCCTCTAAAGAAGGAGAGAGTGGGGGTGCCAGGGTGGCCCCAGGGTCAAGGGTCAAGGTCCAAGCCTCCTCCAAGTGCACCGGTGCCTGGACTGGGTCGAGGCTAGATTTCGGGGTTCTGGTCCCAGGCCTCTTCCTTGGGTGGAAAGGGCCACTGTGGCTCAGTGTCAGACGCACATGTCCACACAGCCAGGCAGGTGACACAAAGACGGCATCTTGTCTGAAGACAAAGAAGGGGTCAGGGGACCAGAGCACCTAACCCCCACAACGGGGGCAGCCACCGTGCGGGCCGCCCCAGGACTGCCAGTGCTCCTGATTCTGCAGGAAATATGATGTTTTTAATGCTATCAGCCGCCTCTTCTTTCAGACCCTGTGCCGATCCAGTGTGGCTGAGGGCTGGCTCTCGGGAGCACAGTGGAGGCATTGAACTGAAATCAATTGGGGAACAAGGTGGGGGCAGAAGGACCTGAGGCCCAGGGGAGGAGGAGGGTGAGTGTGTGGGGAACTTAGTGGAAGGTTGGCCACCCTGGGCTGGCCTCCTGTTCTCCTGGTTTTGAGCTGTGTGGCCTCAGGGAACTGACCTAACCTCTCTGACCCTCAGTTGTTACAGCAGGAAATGGAGCTAAGCATACTCCCCTCCAGGGTTGTTTGTGTTGAGTAAATGGGATGATAGAGGGGAAAGCTGTGCCCTGCCAGTAGTGAAAACTCAGTATCTGTTTGCCACATTCCAGTGACCGAGACAGAATAGGTGGGTGGATAGTACACTCCCCGTCCCCCCAAAAAATCATTTATGGGACAAAAAAGCCTGGGATGGGAAGGAGGATACCATGTGTTGGACAAGAAGGGGGAAGCAGGAGGACAGTGCCTTTTTGGAGGTCACCAAGTTGTATTAAGTCATAATATACATTGTAAGTGTTGGTAGTGGTATTGTGTTATTGTTACTGTCACTCTCCAACCTGAACGTGAAGAGTGCAGAGAGCTTTTCGGGATAACCTGGCCCAATCCCCTATTTTCATCTGGGAAGAAACTGGCACAAAGAGGGGATGCAGTCTTCCCAGGACCCTTCACCGTACCAGGGGTGGGGCTGGCACGATATGGTGCTTGTCACCGATATGCTAACCGTGGCTGCTAATACGGTTACTCCTGCTGCTGCTGTTGCTATTACTGCCACTAGCCTGTTACTTCAAATGCTACCATTATTCTGCTATTATCACCAATCAGTTACGAAGTTAACTTTTATCGAGTCCTTACCATGTTCCAGGCGCCGGGCGAAACATGGCACTTATATCCTTTCTTTTCATCTTTGTGAAGATATTAAGAAGCAGCTGAGGCTCAGAGAGGTCAGTTACTTGCTCCAGGCCACCAGCTAGCCAGTGGCAGGGCTTGCATTCAGACGTGACACCTGGGCTCGGTCAGACTGCCTCCCGGGAGGAAGGAGGCCTGACGAAGCCCCAGGTGTGTGGAGCTGAGAGGTGTCTTGGGAGCAGAGCAGCCGCCCCTGGGGAGGGACCTCAGCAGCTCTGTCCTGCCTGCCTGCGTGAGACCTGAAATTCCCCTGCTGAACTGATTTTCTTTGGATGAGAATACTTGTCTCTTTGTTAGTTAGCCTTGTTCATTCTCTCTGTCACTTGGCCGTAGCAGGATGAGGGGCAGTGAGGCCAGGTCCCAGCCTCAGGCAGTTCCGAATCTCTTGGCAAGCTGGTGTCCCCAGGCCTGGCCCTTCACCTCCCAGTGGTGAGATCCTGTATCTGACGCTCCCAGCTCAGGGCCTGGCAAAGAGCGGACCTCTCCTGCCCTCCTATCTGTGTCAGTGAGGTTAGTAGGCAGAGGTGGAGGGGGGCGTGTCTGCCCTGCAGCCTCACTCCAGCCACCCTGTGACTCCGAGCAGACCCTGGCAAAACCTGAGGTGCGACACCTCTTGCAGATGAGGTGTCCACGTCACCGATAGCAGGAAACCAACGTAGTGTCTGGAAAAGACTCGGAAGTTAGAGTTGGGAGGTTATTCAGCCCTTCGTTCAGCAAGCATTTACTGAGCATCGCTGTGTCCCAGGCCCTGTGCTGGGCACCTGGACATGGTGTGAGTGAGGTGGGCATCGTCCTTGCCCTCTATGAGCTTGAAGCCTGGTGGGGAGGACAGACTCTCCAAAGAAACAACCTCTGTGACAATGATGTCATCATTATCAAGATGTTTCTGTGAAGGGCGGCAGAGGGGCCTCGAACCTGGGAGCTGAGGGAAGGCTTTCCCAAGGAAATGACCCTTGAGGGGAGGCTCCGAAGGACAAAGCTGCCCAAAAAGGAGGCTGGTGAAGGGCATTCTAGGCAGAGGGAAGAGCACATGCAAAGGCCCCAGGGCAGAAGGAGGGTGGGTTTAAATCCCCTCTCTCCTTCTGATTTGGTGTCCCTCTGCAAGATGCATCACTGTGAGCCTCTGTTTCCTCATCTGCAGAATGGGAATAGTGCCGCCTGTCCCCGGGGTTCCAAGCATCCAAGAGGTTCAGGGATTTGAAGGTGCCTAGTGCTGGTTCCATGAATGCCTGGGGAATCTGGAGGCTGCCTTTTGGCTCCTGGCTTCCAACCACCCCCGGCACCGAGGCCTCTGTCAATACTGGTTGTTCCTCGGTGCAATTAGGTAATTAGGCCAAATTCAATTACACAGTACACTCCCAGGCCTGTCTGGCCCCCTCGCTGGGGGTGCAGCGGGAGCACTGGCTTGGTTCCCAGGGCTGTGCCTTCTTACCAGGCTTCCCAGAACATGGCCTGCATCACAGTGGGGAAACTGAGGCAGGGGAGAGGCAGCATTGCTTGGCCCTCATCTTAGTCTATTCGGGCTGCTATAACAAAATACCGGGTAATTTATAAACGACAGACATGTGTTGCTCACAGTTCTGGAGGCAAGATCAAGGCACTGGCAGATTTAGTGTCTGGTGAGGGCTTGTTCCTCGTAGATGGCATTTCTCGCTGTGTCCTCCTATGGCAAAAGGGGCAAAAGGGCTTCCTCAAGACCTTTATAATCTTTTACTAATCTCATTTATGAGGATGGAACCCTCGTGATCTAATCAATCACCTCCCAAAGGTCCCACCTCTCAATACCATCACACTGCATATTAGAGTTCAACACATAAATGTTGGAGGGGCACAAACATTCAGACCATAGCCCAAACCAGGCTGCTGGCCTGGGGCTTGCCCGTCCTTTCACATTCATCAGTGGGTCCTGTCTCCTCATCCCCCTGGAAAAGCCTAAATATTGGTGGATGGGTGGAAGTGGAAGGTTCAGCTTCCCTGCCAGCCCCGGATTTGTAGCAGTTTTCCGTCCCGGATGCAGGCTGGCAGCCAGCTGTTGCCCAACACTTTGATTGGCATGTGGGTCTTTGGGGAGAACAGGGTCTCCAGTGAAGTTGGGCAAACCAGGGTTTATCTATGCCTTTCAGGGACTTGCCAGGGGCATCAGACAGAGCAGCGCAAGCCAAGGGCAGCGGATGGGCCCCCCTGGAGACCAGGCATAGCACTTCCAGGGACCACATCATTCAGGGCCTTTAATGCCAATCTAGGGGGGCTTGAACTTAAACTGGATCCTCACGGCACTGGGGAACCATGGAAGGTTTTACACAGGAGAGCGATATGATCAGATTTGCCTTTTAGAAAACCTCAGCAGTAGAGGGAGGGACCTCGGGCCAGAGGCAGAGAAAACAGTTCACCGGCTGATGCAGTTAGTTGATAGGACACGAGTCTGCTGAGGTGGAAGTGTGCCGTTGTGTAGAGGGAGCAGAATGGGTGGTGACACTCCAGCAATGCCCCTTGTCCATGCCCTGCCCTAGGCTGCCCACAGGTTGGGCCTCGGAAGCTCAATTGGTGATGTGAGTTGTTTTATCGGATTATTTAATTACAAAATGATAGTGGCTCTATGGGATTTTTCTTCTAATTACAAAAATAATAGATACTGCTTGTAGGACAATCAAGGGATATAGAAAATTATAAAGAAAGTAAAGAAAAGCTGAAATCCCACCACCATGGGTTAATAACTTTGAATATCCATTTAGTCATTCAACATCTGTTTGTGGAGCACTTACTGTGTGTCAGGTACAAAACCACTGGAGATACAGCAGTAAACAAAACAGACAAAATCCCTGCCTTTATGGAGCTCACAGTCTACCAAAAACTATACACTTCCAGATAAACTGCAAATAAATACAGGAGCATGGAACCACGTGGGCCTGCTACCCTGGAGCCAGCTTCTCCACCTTAACTGGATCATGGACATCGTAGGGTTCTTGCCCGGCCCACCTGTGCCAGCCTCCTCTGGCCTTTACAGGGAATTAGCAGGGGTCGGCTCACTAATGACACTTCTTTTGGGGGCCTACCCAGCCAGACTTGGGGAGGTTAGGTTGATGCCCCCAGAAGCAAAGAAAGGTATAGCATCTGCACTAGTGGTCTTCAGTGGGTGGAAAAACTGGGGCCCAGAAAGGGAGGGTGACCTGCACTTGGGCACACTGCAAGCCCCCAAGCCGCTCTCCAGGCAGCATCCGTGTCGTTGCGGGGCTTGGGTCTAGACCGGGGAGTGTGCTATTCCGCAAGCTGAGCTCTGCAGATCCTGATTTCAACATCAGGCCTCCCACTCCTTGCCCAGCCCTGGCGGCCACCTTTGGATTTTCCCCAGACAGACATTCCTACGTGGCCTGTCTGCTCATGTCCAGAGCCCCCGGAGGTGGGGGACACCTGGAACCACACTGGGAAGTGAAGGAAGCTACTGGATCCTTTGGGTCGCCATGGGCCAGGGACAAAGGGCCGGAAGGGAGCGGGCACCTGGGAGAACCTCCTCTCACACAGGATGGTCAGGAGGGAGGGAAGGCAGCATGGGTAACGAAGGATTCCTGGCAAGCTTTCGTGGGCCGGGGAGGTTCCTGAACTGCTGTATTGCTGCCCAGAACACACTGAGGTGCTTGGGCATGCTTCTCAACCACCTTACCTGTCCTGGAACCCCAAAGCAGGAAGGGCCTCAGAAGCCATAAGCTTCCCAGTGTGGGATCCCCTCTGCAGCCCTCCACTTTCAGCTTACATGCCTCGGGTGACAAGGTGCTCACTGCCATACCTGGGCAGCCCCGACTGTCAGAAACTCTCTCCTTCTTTTGAGCCCAAATCAGATGCCCCCACCGATCTTCACGATGCCTGTGAATCCCATACTATGCTGGGGAAAAGAGGCGATGGATGAACAAGAGCCCATAAGAAGAACGTATCTGTCTAGCACTTTACAGTTTGGAGAGCATGCCCGTGACACTACAGTTGGCAGGCAAACAGCACTGGGAGAGAAAGCTTGTGGCCCTGGGACAAGCCAGGGGTCCTGGGTTCTAGCCCTGGCTCTACCGTTAATTTGCTGTGTGACTGGAGGCAGTTCCCCTTCCTCTCTGAGCCTCAGTTTTTCCATTCAAAAAGGGATACAGGGGCCTCTTTATTCCAGTGCCCAGTGAGTTGGTGATCCAAATGGCAAGTAGAGGCTCTGTGGGGAAAAGGACTGGACATAACAGGCCACACAAGATTTGGGGGCACACTAGCTCAGACGTCGCTGGGGCAGCCTGCATTGCAGCCCTGTCTGGTCCTGCAGCCTGGGCCAGAGTGTGTGAGTGGCCTCACATGCTTTCCTGAGACGAGCCTGACTTTCTTCCTCTGCAAAGTAGATGGCGTCCTCCCAGCTGCCTTGGGAACCTTTGTCTGGGAAGCATCAGGAGTGGAAATTCGGCCGCCCCAGCCCAGACAGGGAGGTGTGCAGCACAGCCAAGCAGGCAGACAGACCGACCGCTCCAGCAGGAAGGGAAATTGCATTTCCAACTGCAGGGAGCTTATGTCAGTCCAACCCTGGAGCCATCCGGAAGCCCCCTGTCAAAGCTGTGTCCTGGGAGAAGCAATAAAACCCCAGGACTGCTGAGGCACGGACATTTGAGCTGCTTTTGCCGTCCCTTCCCTTCAAAGGCGACTCCAGAAATCAATGGGAAGAGATTCATTAGAGGCCTGGGTGGCATGTTTCCTACCACCTCCGGCAGCCCCTTTGTTAACCAGCCCCGGCTTCCTGTCTGGACAGGCCGCCTCTCCCTGAGAAACAACCACGTTCCTCCAGGCAGCAGGTCGAGGACCTCATCTCTGGGCCACCACAGACCCTCAGAGGCTGTGACTATTCACTGTGCATTCATTCATTCCTTCATTCACTCATTCATTCAGGCAGTTGGGCTGCGTTTCATTCACACAGCAAATATTTATCAAGCATCTGCCTGGCATATTTTAGACACTGTCAATATGATACGTACAAAGCAGACGGAAGTCCCAGGTGACGTGGAGCTTGCCTTTAGTGAGGGAGCCAGCGTTAAGCAAGATAAATAATTGAAATACACCAGTCGCAAACGCTAAGGAGAAAGCACAGTCAGGAAAGAGTTGTGGGACGTGTCTCAGGGGCTGCAGTTGTGGTCAGCGTGGCTGAGGAAGGCGTCCCCCGCGGGAAAGCCTGCAGGTGAGGCTGGCAGCCGGGGCTACCTGGAGAAGAGCATTCCTGGTAGAGCCCCTAGACGGGCATCCGGTGCAGCCAGAGGGCAATGAGGCTGGAGCAGAGAAACCAAGGGGACGAGAAGGAAAGGGGGTCAGAGAGGTGCTGAGGCTGGGTCACGTGGGGGCTGGTGGCCATGAGGACTTGGGTGTTACCTTGACTGAGCCAGAGCGTCTGGAGGGAGGGTCTTAGGCAGAGGAGTGAGGTGCTGTGGCTTAGGATTGTCTGGGGTTACTTTGCTAAAGCCACCATAGCAAAGCGCCGCAAACCGGGTGGCTTAAACAATAGACATGGACTGTCTCATGGAGACCAAAAGACCAAGGCGAAGTGTCAGCAGGGCGAGCTCCCTCCGAAGGCACTAGGGGAGGGACCTCTCTCCTGGCCTGTGGCAGCGTCCCTACTCCAGTGTTCACAGGGCATCCTCCCAGCGTGCTCGAGTGCCTGCCTCTGTGTCCAAATTTCTCTTTTTATGAGGACACTTGTTACACTGCATTAGGGCCCACGCTAATGACCTCATCTTAACTTGAGCCTCTGCAAAGGCCTGGTTTCCAAATAAGGTCACACACACAGGTACTGGGGGTTAGGACTTAAGCATCTTTTGGGGGGGACACAATTCACCCACTAACACTGGCTTCTCTCCCTATCGAGATTTGTGGGTGTTGTCTCCTTTTGTCTTCCCTAGCACCTGGGGTTCGTGGTCTCATCCTCATCCTCGTGTTACAGAGGCGGAGGTGGAGGCACAGAAGCCTAACTGGCTTGTCGGGGCCACCAGCTAGTCAGTACTTGTTTCCTGCGCCTCAGCCTCCAAATCCAGGCACCTCTCCTCCACAGCCGCCCGGGGGCATGGCCAGTGCCTTCCTGTGGCCACTGCAGCCCTGGGGCAGCCCTCTCCCCTGCCTGCAGCCTCTCTGCTCACAAGGTGCCCAGGCTATGCCAAGGTGTCCCCATAGTATGTACAGCCTGGGGCACGGCCTCCTTCCCAGCTGAGCCGGTAGGTATCTGGCTGCTCCCAAACTGAAGCCTCCTGAATGACCATTATGTGTCTGGTTCATGGCTTCATTCCCCACAAGGATCCTCCCTTCTCTGTCAGCCTGGCAGGAGGCCTTCCTGGATGGCCACTAGCAGTCGTAGGGCTTGTTGGAGGTGCTGAGTGGAGGTGTAGGGTAGGGATTGGTGTCGTTTTCAGAATGAAATGATTCTAGGGTTTGGGTAGAAGCCAAATGCAGATTTCTGGGAACGTAGCCTAGGTCCAGGATGAGCGGCCCTGCTGGGGAGAAGACCCAGAAAGGGGAGTGGGGTACAGTGGCGGGAGGTTGACGAGCATGGAGGTCTCATTGGGCACCATATCCCTGATCCGCCCCTCAGGGGAGCCCTGGCCAACTGAAAATGTCAAGTGGATGCTTACAAATGCACAAATGCTAGACTTCGAAAAGAAACACAACAGAAGACATTCTTTCAGTATATATAATGTGGTGTGTGGGGGAGAATAAAAAGCAGTAGAGGGACCCAGGTTCTCATCACAACTAACTGGCTGTGTGCCTGGGGGGTCACCCTCCTTCTCTGGATCTTAGAGTCCCACCTTGGGAATATAATGTGATGGTTATCAGTGCAGACTTTGGAGCCAGATTGCCACGGAGTTTAAATCCTTCAGCAAGTTGTCTAAACCTCTCTGTGCCTCAGTTTTATCCTCTGTACCGTGGAAATAATAGTCAGCCCCTGTCCAAGAGGGCTGTTGGTGAGAGATCGTGAGCATGTGTGCTGGGAGGTACCTGAAACGTGCCTGGCAACCAACAAGTAGTCGGTAACCATGAGCTCCATGTTAATACCAGGAGAAGAGAGGCCAGGGTCCCAGCCCTGTGCCCCCGTGTGTGGGTAGGGTCTCGAGGCTGGTGGGGACACCTTCATTGGCCCAGAGCTGAATGTCAGCTGTGCCTTTGGTCTTCCAGACTGCAAGTGAAGACTGGAGGAGGGCAAAGCAGGAAGGGAGAGGGGACAGGAATAGTGTCATCAAGACACCTGGGAGCTTCTGCCCTGACCCCTCAGAGGTGGGCAGAAGCCCCGGAGGTGACTCATGCCCATTGCTGCTGTTGGAGCCTTCCTTGGGCAACTTAGCCACTGTGTGACAGTTGCCCCCAGCATGTGTGTATTCGTTTGTTGAATGCCCACTCCATGCCCTGCATTCCCCTCCACGTGTCCTGAGAAGGACCAGGTATGTGAAGGTGGCTGGCCCAGGCAGCTCCCAGGGCCTGAGCTCATGCCTGTCATACTCACATGGACACCTGGCTGGGGCCTCCCTGTCAACCTCACCCTCCCTCTGAGTGCTGGAGCCAGCATGGGTGACATCTCCGAGTCATCAGGATCCTTTCCAGACCCGCTGAATCAGCAAGCGCTGCCTGGAGAAGAGCTCTGCTGCTCCGAACCCAGTGGGTGCATTGTTTGCCTCTCCCCAGTCAGAGGGAGCTTGGCTTTTGTATGCCAGTCCTTCCTTCCAGTGGCCTCTCAGCCCCCAGGCCTCCCACTACACAAAGCCTTATACAAGAGGTGACGCAGTCCGGAGCCACTTTTGACCCCTGGGTGACCTACATCCTAGGTGGCTTGGCTCTTTCCCTTTTACTGGCCAGGGCCTGGACAGGATCCAGGAGGCCCACCCCTCTGTAGGTGAACTGGGGAGCCCCAAGGAGGCCCCTCCCTGCACCTCCTAGCTTGACTGTAGTGCTCCCCTCCCCCCATGGCCCAGTGGGTCCTGCAGAGGTGGGTTCTGCAAGACAGGCTCCCCAGCTGGCTGAAGCATCCTCCCTCCCTCGCTCTCTGCTCTTTGGAGTGAGCCTCCACCACCTTCCCGGCTGCAGCGCAGTGATTTATTGGCCGCTCCTCACCAGGGCCCACAGCAGGAGGAGTTCAAACACCCGCGAGAAGAGCCACCCGCTATTGATCCCTGCGTCTGGCCTCCCGAGCACTGGCGGGCATTCATCAAGGAGCCTCGGCGCGGGAGCTGCAGCTCGCCCTTTCTTCTTCCTTCCTTCTGTCTCCCAAGTCATTCCCCTGGGGCTGTGCCCCCCTCGCCGAGGTCACTCTGAGAGCTCGCCAGAGTGCCTGCGAGGCAAGCAGAGGTGGAGAGCGCCTTTGTCTGCGGCCTCTTTGCTGTAGATCCTTATCAAGGGGGTGGAGCGGGCTGCTTTGGGCCCCAGGCTTTTGAGCAAATCTTTGGAAGTTGGAGAAGTGGAGTTGGAACTTGGAACAAGTGGAGAGAACCCCTTCTGAAGCAGGGACTGGCTGGAGTGGCCGTATTTCTGTAGACTCAAGGCGTGTAATACTAAAAAGAGTTTGCAAGCCAAGTGGGCCAAAGAGAGGCTTGAAGAGTGGAAGGGCTGGCCTTGAAATTAGCATGTGAAAACCCAGCTTTGGCCTGGAGGCCTCCCATGCGGGCTGGTGAATGGATGCTTGAAAATAATTTGTTTTCCTAATTACTGTAAATCTAGTGAAGAGTATTTGCTTTTTTTTCTCTTTTTGTGGCTTACCTGGGGAAAGTCTAAAACCTTTGGTCCCAGGACTGAGGAGCCTAAATAAGCATATTGGTTCTCCGGCCCCAACCCGGGGCTTCTCCCACAGTGGATCCCTGGGAGAGTGGGGAGCGGAGCAGGGAGACTGGCCAGGCTGTCTTGTTAAAGTTTCCCAGATGGTGCTGCCAGGTCTGTGTCCCTCTTGTGTAAACCTGTGTTCAATTCCAGTCCAATTCTGGTTCAACCTACAGGAGCAGCTTTTCTGAACTCAGCATGCAGGGCTGGCCACAAGGTACTGACACATACATCCAGGCTATCTCAAGAATGGACCTGGAAGTCCTAAACATCTGGGTCTTTGTTGGCTCAGAAGGCGCTTAGAGATCCAATTAAAATTGTGAGCTGTCATTGCACAGAAGCAGGGGCAGGGTGGGGGTTGTGGTCATTTGGTTGTTTGAGGTCTTGGCTGTTTGGATTCTGGATAATCAAGGTCTGTGTCCTGACATTGTGTTAAAACCAGATTAACAGTAGAACCCAGGTCTTAGGGACACCCATCTCAGTGTTTTCTTCTGACACATGGGCCAAATGGTAATACCCCATCTGTTTTCTGGGTGTCACTTGCTGAGCAATGGGATTTGGAGTAAGCGGTCTGGGGGATTTGCAGTGGGGAAGTGGAAGAGTCTTCACTGGGCCTCTTGGGGTCCCAAACCCCTATGGTGCTGCTGGGGAGGGCAAGGCCCCAGTGAATGTCTCAGTGAGAAAATGACTGTCCCCAAAGAAGCCGTTATAACCCAAGAGGAGGTGAGACTGAGCTGAGCCTGGAATTTGTGCAGAGCTGGAGGGAAGTCCTTCTTCCCCTGGCTGCCCTGAGGTTGGCCCTGCAGGAAGGGGATGCCAATTAATCTCTCTTGCAGGAAGCTAGTTCTTGTCCAAAAGGCAGCAAGTTATGAAGTATGAATTAATCCATTTAACCAGCTCCTCAGAGGGAAAGCCCATGACAACTGCATTTCCAAATGTCATCCCAAAAGTGATATTTCAAGTGGTAGTGGGTGGGATTAGAGCCTGCTAACGATTTATGTCAAACAAGAAGCAAGAACATAATTTCTAGATAAGTGATTTGTTTCAGCCACTTCCAGGGCCGGCAGCAGGACAGACAGGAAGGTTTAGGGGTGAGCCAGAGGCTCAGACTGAAGAGGGGAGACGAAGTCAGAAGAAACCACCCCAGCGCCAAGTGAACCTGGTCAATTCCCGGTGTTGGCGGAGGGAGCAGTGCGCGGCAGTCCAGCGTAGAAATTTTAAAGACAGTCCTGACTACCTTTCTTTGGGGATGAACGATGGGGCCTCACCTTCCTAATTGTTTGGGGCAGTTGGGTCACCACTCAAGCAACTTTCACTGGCAGGTGGGCGGAGCTGAGGGAGGGGGCTATAAAGTACAGTTTCTCCCAAGGGGGTGATGACGGGAAGTGTCTGCGAAAGAGGGAGGGGCGCAGACCTGGTGAGGTGGGGCGTTGGGTGGGCTTCCAGGGGTGTCTTGGGGCAGAGGGATGGTGAGGGGACAAGCTTAGCTCAAAGCCTGGAGCCTTTGCCACAGACAGGCTTGAAGGAAGAGGCTGCAGCCACCACAGGATGCAATGTCAGGAAGGCAGCCGCTCCCGGGGCGGGGCAGAGCCGAGCGCAGCAGCCGCCCCCGGCTTCCCTCCTGCCGTCGGCTCCGGGGCACAGGAACTCCCCGAAGTCTGGGAGCCAGAGCGTACGTGCGTGCGTTCACCCTGTCCTGGGCCCCGCGCTCTGGGAATCCCGGGGGTGTCGGGGCCCCCAGTGTCAGAGAAGTAAGATGCCAGGCCGCCCACCTTCTCCGCCCCCTAACCGGTTCTGAAATCCTTTAAACCGAGATTTAATCTGGATGCCCCCAGCCCTGCCCCGCCCCGCCCCTCCCCCGGCCGAGGCCGCCTCCTGTTCGGCTCCCTCCTCTACTCCTCCCCGCCTTGGACCCTCATTAGCATGACCACTTGGGAGCCTTCGCTGGGGGACAGGAGACACCAGAAGTCATTCACCGACTGCGCCTTCCCGGCGGCCCCCTCGGGCGACAGCGCTCCGGGAGCCCCACTCGCACAAGTGTTGCTTCCAATTAATTGCCTAGGCGGGGGAGGGAAGGGGGCCTGGGCGCCGCCCCCGCCCGGAGGCTGGAGCGCCGCTCGTCGGGTCGTGCGTTCGCCCGGCGGCGGCGTGCACCGGCACCACCCCTGCGTGCAAGTTTGAAATGTGAGCTGCCTCCGATTCATACTCGCTCGCGCTCCCTCGCAGCAAAGTGGCTGGGCTGAGTGACGGTCTGCGCGCGCGAGTGAGTGCGGGCGGCGGGCTGGGGGGCGGGGGTGCGGATGGCGAGGCTCGCGGGGCGGGGAGGGCGCGCGCGAGCCGGGGCTCCCTGGAGACGCCGAGGCAGGTCTGCTCGCCTTTCATCTTCCTCCCGCGCTCCTCCTCCTCCTCCCTCCCCTCCCCCCGCCGCGGCGTGCCGGCCTCCCTCCTAGCCCCCAGCCCCCAGCCCCACGCCGGCGCACGCAGGGTGGGTGGTCACGCCCTCAGGGGCCAGGAGCGCGGCGCGGGGAGCGGGCCGTGGGAAGTTTCGCCGGCGCGCCCCGTGCGCCCCCGCCCCCCGCGCGCCCCCGGCCCATCCCCGTCCCCGGAGGGCTGTCGCTTGCGCCCGGGCGCGCGGCTGGCTGCCTCCTCGGCGGCAGCGGCGGCGGCCCCATTAGCGGAGCCTCCGCCTGTGATTGGCTTCGCCCGGGAAGCTGGAGACGGGCGATGAATAATTGATGTGTGCGGTGCGGTAGCCGGACGGCGGCGGCGGTGGCGGGCAGCAGCGAGCGGGAGAGCGGGAGCCGGAGCGCCCTCGGAGCGGGCAGCGCGGAGCGAGCGGACGCCGGAGCCGCCCGGGCCCCCGCGCCGCCGCCGCCGCCGCCGCCCGGGCGCGGAGCGGGGATGCAGGCGGCGCCCGCTGCCTGTGCGCAGCCTTTGTTTGGCGCCGGCTGAATCCTGCCCGGAGTAGCTCGCCGCGGCCGCCGCCGGCCGGGCCCCAGGCCCCCGCGGGCGCCAGGGCGGGACCGCGGCCAGTGCAACTTCTAGGTAAGTGCGGGGCTGGAGGGGTCGGCGCCGGGGCGCCCGCGGGCTGGGCCCGGGCTCCCTCCGGGCGCGGGGTGAGTGTGCGTGCCTGTGTGTGACAGAGGAGGGCCGGTGCATTGTGGGTAGCGCCGTGTGCTGCATGGTGTCAGCCCCAGGCTTGGCGGCCAGGAGAGTGGCACCGGCGTGCACCGGGCCGTTTGTGCGCCCACACAGGGGCCTTCATTTCTTCTCCGGGCCAAGTGGCAGCGTGCTCCCCACCCCGCTCCCGGAAGATGCAGTGTTGGCTCTCCAACAGACATTTTACGGGGCTCCGTGCTCAGTGGTGGGCTCCCATTGCAAAAATGAGAATCGGCCGGGAAGCCTTCGGAGGGAGTGCCTGAGGGTCCTCGACTTCAAGCTGCTTGCTCCTTTGTCAGAATGCAGCCCTGATGCTGAGAGCACCCAGAGACCCCCAGGGGCGCTGCTGATGCCACCATTGCGCCAGGGTGCCTTTCGCAGGGGCGGTGGGTTCAGGACGGAGTTCTGACAAGTGTTTGCTGGGAAGCTGGCTGGAGGGGAAGAGAGAGATGGGTTTGCACGAGAGGCCAGGAAGGGGCCTTTCTGGAGGTGGCTGACACCAGGCTGTGGGGATCTTGTACAAGACCTTAGAGAGAGCATTTCCCAGAGGACTACCAGGGGCTAAGGGGCGGCTGCCCGACGTCCTGAACATGTGGTTTCGGTATTGCTGTCTTACCAGCCAAGCCTTGGTGCCCTGGGCACCAGACTCCTGGGTCCACCTGGAAGCCCTCTGGCATAAGACAGGAGAGGTCAGGTGGCACCTCTTTAAATGGCCTTCAGGAGACCATCATTCTTACAGGGGGAGCCCAGGATCCCCATCAGGCTGGACTGCCAGATGGGCTCTGGGCAGGGCTGGTGGCTCTTTCAGCAGGAAGGTTTTGTGAGGCAGCTGGCAAGGAGTTGGTGCCAGAGTGCTTCTTAATGGCCCATCCTTGAGAGTGGGCTGCTGGGTGGGCCAGAAATCCGGCTGGGGAGTGAGTTGGAGCGAGCCAGGCCATGCCATCCTGAAATCAGGGTGACCCCAGATGGTGTGTGGGGACTCTGGCTCCTCCAGTTCTGGGGCATGAAGCTATCCACTACAGAGCAAAAGGCCCTGTCCCATAGCGGGGGAGGTGGGGGGAGTGATTCTCAGGGCCCACGTGGCTGCTGATAAGCCTGTTCCCCTATTTTGTGTATGAGCCAGGCAGTGACTACCCTCCAGCTAGCTGGATTCAAGTCCCC
Organism: Lemur catta; assembly: GCF_020740605.2. Taxonomy (NCBI): domain Eukaryota; kingdom Metazoa; phylum Chordata; class Mammalia; order Primates; family Lemuridae; genus Lemur; species Lemur catta. The sequence goes on along the minus strand of NC_059141.1, from coordinate 51,534,932 downwards.
TCCTGAGCTATTTTTACGCTGAACTTCCTTAGTGAGAAACCACCAAACGGCGATGCTTTGGTGAGAATCTGGGTCTTTACCGGAAGCAGCAGCCTGCACAGAGTTTGAGACTTGTCTCATAATGCTGTCTCCCTGCACAGCCCTGCCACGGCCCAGAGCCCCTTCACCCCTCTCTCTCACCTCGTGGTTCTCATCACAGCCTGTGCACTCAGGGACTTGTGAGCCCCAGCTTCGTAGGGGAAAACTGAGGTGCCCGAGGTCCCCCAGTAGAGGATGGAGGGAGCCAGGCGTAGCTCCAGCTGGAGCAAGGCCTGGACTGCACCCGATCTCCTTGAAGGCAGGGGCTGCATGTTACTCATGGCTGTGTACCCCAGTTACCCCAGCCGTGGCACCAGGCAGGTGGCGACACTCTGTAACTGCTGAGTGACTGCATGAGTAGACAGCTGACTGGGTGCTGTTTTCCCTGTTGGAGTGGAGAGGTGGCAGAGGAATTGAAAGAGCACTCCCAGATCTAAGTCTGCACTGGCTGAGCACCTACTAAGCACCCAGTGCATGTCCACTTCCTGGGAACTCTAAGATGAGTTCCCAGTCTGGAGTCAGCCAGGGGGGAGGGAGCGTGGTCCTCCCCTAGCTGTCACACTGCCCGAGTGCCTCCTGAATGGCTCCTTCTGGAAGTAAGCAGTGGCCAGCAGGGTCTAGGATTGTGCAATCGAGCATAGTAACCACTAGCTACATGTGGCTGTTTGTAAATTTAAATTAATTCCAAGTAAAAGTTCAGTCTCTCATTGACTTGTTGACTGGAACCACACTTCAAGTGCTCAACAGCCACTTGAGGCTAGTGGCTGCCATACTGGGCAGCTCAGATCCTAGAACATGTCCACGGCGACAGCTCCATGGACAGCACTGGCCCAGGAGGATAGACACTTGGGACAGAGGGGAGGTGAGGATGCTAGCCCAGAGCCCGCCGGTGTGACAGTGCAGGCCAGTCAGGCAAGTAAAGAGACCTGTTTCCCTAGTGTCTTGTTTTGTGGCAGCCTCCTTGCTAGGGAAGTATAGACTAGCCAGGTGCTCCCATTTAACACAGGAGAAAGCCAAGGTTCAGTTTTGCCCGAGGTCACCCAGCAAGGAAGTGGCGTGAGCCCCAGGCCTCCAACCGCTCGGCCAGCGCCCTGCCAGCCAGCGGAGGTCAGCCAGGGGGCGTGGGTGGCCAGCCGTCCCAGGAGCAGCCTCAGCCCTCCCTGAGGATGGTCTCAGTGCGGTAGGCGTCAGTGTGTGTGAAGTCATCCATCGATCGGGCTGGAGCGCCAGCTCGGCCTCAGGGCCGCAGGAACAGAGAGTTCCTTGCTGGCAGAGCTGGAAGGAAAGAGGCTCTCTGGGCAAGGGAGGTGTTTACCTTGATCGATGCAGCGCGGGTCCCTCAGGAAAGGCTGACTCCTCCATGGGGAAGGAACTCGTCAGTGGGCCTGTGGCCGGGTTCCCTAACACCACCCGAGAGAGGGGTGCAGGCCCGAGCCCAAGGTGGGGAAGGATTTCTGCACACTTGGCTTGGAAAAAAATGCCTGCCGCTCACCCTCACGCTTGCCCTACGGGGCCTGCCCCAGCACAGGTCACGGGGCATCTGCTGGGCCATGCTTGCCCTCGCTTCCCCAGAAGCCTCAGCTGTGGGAAGAAACTCTCCAGGGCCTGGCAAAGCAGCAACAGCCTCGAGAGGGCGGCTGCTTGGGGAAAAACAAGGCCCCAGCACTCTCAGCTTCTCTGGGCTCTCCTGGGCCGGTAACCACGGGCCGGGAAGGACGCCCACCTGCCCACTGCCCCAAGGTCACATGTCAGGGCAGACCTGGGATGGAGCTGATGCCTCCTCACCATCCACTGCAAATCCCAGCCTGCCATTGTGAACTTGGGGTTGGCGATTTCATTGTGACCTGCCACTCTGGCTTCCTGCCACAGCCCTAAGGTGAGAATTACTTTGCCTGTGTCCTAAGGTGCCCACCTCGCCCAGCAGCAGGCCTCGTTGCAGCGTCCAGCTCCCATGGCCCTGAGCTGACTGAAGGGGAAGTCTGAAAAGGGGGTAGCTTTCCACGGGGACCCCAGCACACCTGAAAGGAGGGTCTTCAAGGTCTATCCAGGGCAGCTTGAGGGATGGCAGGACCTTTGGTGACACTCCCAGGTTTCCAGACCTGAGTGAGGACATGGTGGGGGCATGAACGGGGCCCAGCTGCCTGCCCCTGTCCCTGGAGCCAGAGTGAGCGCCCCTGGGGAAGCCCACAGCTTCCTTTTCCCCAGGTTGGGTGGGCTGTGTGTCCTTCCAGACTGACTCACAGAGCCGGGCACTGCCTTCACCACCCAGAGCGCTGGCATGAGGACCCCTGGGTGGGCAGGCCAGCAGTCTGTCACCCTCTGCCCAGGCAGGCTCGGGAAGTACGGGCCCTTTTTCTCCCTCTCAGTGGCCCCAGCCACAGCCCTGACTTCTGCTTGGACCCATTCCAGGGCGTCTCCAAGCCCTGGAGACCCTGCTGGGTTCCCAGACGGCCCCTGCCCATGGTGGGGTGAGGCCAGGCCTTACGAGTGTTTCGTGTGTGGTGGGTGAATGGGGAACAGGGATTTAGCCAGGACACCATGTCCCCTGAGGCTGAAGCTCCCCAGTCACCTTGGAGGTTTGCTGGTTCTGGGATGGGGTCCAGCCTCTGTGATGGGCTTGGGCTTTATGGAGCTTTCCAGATTGGTCTGGTGCTGTCCATGGAAACACGGCTCCTAAGGCCTAGCCCTCAAGTGATAGTATCTATGGTCTGGAGCCAAATTAATGTGTGACCTTTGGCAAGTCACTTCCCCTCTGGGGCCTGAGTGTGCTCATCTCTGTACAGAGGACGTTGCGATGTCTCTTCTCTCTGTCTGGTCTGAAAGGCAGACTCCACTCCAGGACTCAGTGCCAGCCCTGTGCCAAACGGGCGTGCGAGAACAGTGGGCAGAGATGAGAGCGAGAAGGGGCGTGGGCCCTGTCTTTGGGTGCTGACGCGCACAACTGGGGTGCAGTGGGAAATCTTAAGGGACAGCAGGGCAGGCAAGAGGCAATGCACAGAGGCCTGTGCTCCACCCTGAAGAGCTGTAGAAGGAAGAGGGGGAAATGGGGACTTTCAGGCTGGAGCAGCCTGAAGCTTCCCGGGGGGAGCTTGGTTTTGGAAACGGGTAGGATTTGGGTCTTGGGCAAGAAAGGGGAGTGACAGTCAGGTGGGAGGATGAGTAGCTGTGCAGGCTTGGAAACCAGGAGAGGTTGGTGTTTGAGGAGAAGGGACGCTGTCCCTCCAGGTGCAGCCCCGGAGGGGAGGTTAAGTGGGGTTGCTGCTGAAAACCCCAGGGCAGTGGAGAGCCCTCAAAGGCTTTGGAGCCACAGAGGCCACAGGGACTCCTCCAGCATCCAGGAGCAGGGCTGCTGCTGAGTTGTAGGCAGGGGTCCGTGCATGGAAGTGGGGAGCAGTGTGAGGTCAGTGCCCTGCTTTGGGAATGTCCCTGCCTCTGCTGACGCAATGGAAAGCCTCGTCTTATTGGGGTTCCTGTTTTGTGGTTGCCCCTGGTGGGGGGCGAGGGCAGCCAGCTTTGCCTTCTGAGGAGTTCCGGGAACTCGATGGAACGTGTCCAGACCTCCCCGCAGCAGTCCTCTGCTGTCCTGGAAAAGAGAGTCAATCCTGTTTGTGGAGTCTGTCCCCAGTCCCTCAGGGCTTCCAGCCAGGCTCAGGAGGTTTTAAATCAATGTGGGCCTTTCCCTGGGGCTGGAACTGTAGGGGACAGGTTAGAGGGGACAGCCTCTGGGCTTGTAGGGTTGGTCTCCCACCCTCCTGATACCCTGATATTTCACCCCTGTCTCCTCGGTCAGAGCCTAGGGCAGCTGGTGTTTTGTAGGCGCCTTCTCTGCCTCCCAAGAGCTCATAATCTGCTGGGCGGATTCGCGGTGTGCACAGAATATTTCACAGGGTCTGGTTCAGCCCCTCCGTGTGGGAAGCAGGACTGTGAAAAAGGGGGGACGTGTTCCAGAGAGGAAGGACAAAAGAAGCCCAAGGAGCACTTCTCTCTGTCCCCTGTCAGTTCCGGTGCTTCCAGGCCCAGCACACACACACACTGTCCCCAGCCGTCTTTAGCTCCTGTGCATATCCAGGACTCGCACCGCTAGGTCAGCAGGTTGTTTGTGACTCCTCACCCACCTGGGTGTCAGCCCCACTAGGTTGTGGGTTGAGGGACAGGCCATCCATGACTTGCATCAGTCCTGGGTGCTGCATAAATGTCTGTGAAATGGCCGGCCCAGAGCACAGGTAAGTGGCAGCAAAGGCAGTCACCCAGGGGGGACTCGAGAGGCCTGAGTCCTTGGCTGAGCTCTGGCGTCCCAAGTTGGCTGTGTGATATGAGGGCGTGTCCATCTTTCTTGAGGTCCCTGCTCATAAGGAGCAGTGTCGGATTCACTGCGTCGTCTGCTAGTACAGCAGCCACTAGCCACATGTGGCTATGTAAATGTATATTAGTTAAAATTGAATAAAATTCAGTTTTCAGTTCCTCAGTCATAATAGCCACATTTCAAGTTCTCAGTAGCCCCATGGGCTAGAGGCTGCCGTACTGGACAGTGTAGCGACAGAACATTGCCATCGTGGTAGGATGTTCTGTGGACAGTGCTGGTCCTGCAGTGGTGGCTCTGTCGCCCGGGGTGCAGGAGGGAGGCAGCATCCCGTGGCCCTGAGAGCCAGAGAGCCTGTCGGCAGCTTTAGGGGCTGCTTCTACTCCTGCCCCAGCCCCCAGGGGCTCTTAAAATGGGGCCACCCAGTGTCCTTCCCAAGACAGTGTTGGAGAGTAATTATGAAACCCACATCTGTCATTTCCTGGGTGACTCTGGGTAAGTCACTTAACTTCTCTGAGCCTCTAGAGTTTCCTAATCGATACAACAGGGCAGTAGGGAGTAAATGAGGTGGGGCTGAAAAGCACTTAGGTTGGTGTCTGGCCCATAGCGACTGCTCAGTGGGTGACAGCTCTGGGGTGGACTTCATTCCCTCGCAGCAGATGTTTAGTTCCAAAGCTAGCTGGGCTTTTTGTTCCTCTAGAGTTCCCGAGCCAGAGAGACTGGGTTCTCTCTTGACCTGGCTCTACCACAGACTCCCTTCTCTCTGGGCCTCAGTTTCCTCATCTGTATGATGCTCCTGCCTGTCCTTGGGCTGTGTGTTGTGACCAGAGACCTTGCCGTGCCCCGTAGAGGGTGGAGCTGTTCAGGGGCTTGTCTCCCGCTGCTGCCCGACCACTGTTACGGGACATCCCGAGGAAGCTGGGGGAGCGAGGGGTGCAAGTGTGCTTGTCACGTGTCTGTCCTGATGAGAAGCTGCAGGGCTGTCCCTGCCGCGGCCCTCTGGGAGGTCCCAGTGTGTGTCCCAGCTCTGGAGGAAGTGTGCGTGAGCCTGTACACAAGCACCCACTTTCATTTCCCTCTTGGGGAGCAGCTGGGTGTTCATCTATACCCTGGACTCCCAAAGCCCTCTAGAGATTTGCACAAGAACTCCTCCCCTGAGGTCCACCCATAGTTTGTGAGGGTCTGTAATCCCCCAGATTTGTGGGCAGAGCGTGCATGAGCCGAGCCATGTTGAGGTGGCCCTTGGGGCCCCAGCAGCCCTAAAGAGAGTAGGCTCTCGGGGCAAGGACCCTGGGTCCAGGCCTGGCTTCCAGGTGCCCAAAAGGGTACCAGGAGACCCCCTCATTGAAAGGAAATTCTGGGAGCTGGGGGAGGGTCCTAGGAGCCGTTTCTTCTCGCACCCCAGGCTGTGACACCTGCTGTGTGCTTGGTGCTGGGCTGGGTACTGGGAGGCATTTGTGGCCATGGGGAGTGGCTGAAGAGGTGAGGGCTGGGTGTTCTGGGGGGCTTCCCCTCCAGGGGGTATGAGGCAGCGGGTTCCCTCCTGTGGCCCCCCTATTAGGAGCTAGAGGCCCTTACCCCACACAGGTCCCCTCCTGAGCCTTGTTACCCAGGATTCCGCCTGCCATCCTCTGCACACGCTGGGACCTGTGACCCTTTCTAAGCCTCAGTTTCCTCATCTGTAGCATGGGAGAGTAGGAGCCGTCTCACAGGGCTGTGGGAGGATTAAAGAGCACATTGCGGCTAAGCCTTGAACACAGTGCTAGGGTCTCATCAGCCCTGCAAAAACATTAGCTGTCCTTTTTGCTCTGTCTTGGGTCTCCTTGTTGTGCAAAGCCTCTTCCTCTGGGGACATATAGGTCCTCCTGCTTCCCAGCTTGGGGCCTCTTCGTATGTATTGCAGCCCAAGCCTGTCTACACACTTCCCCGCCCTCAGCCCCCCATGCACAAGCCCTGAGCTGATGGAACATGCAGAATTCCTACCTCCCCCAGAGCCCAAGAAGTCTTGGAGCAAACAGTCCCCCTGCCTCCCCCCACCCACCCAGGGCCCCAGAGCTCTTGGCGGAAGCTCAGGGTTCACTCTGTGCTTGCTGAGGAAAGGCTTGTGTCTTCTCTGTGGAGTATTGGGAACATCTCATGTCACCCTCAGGGGTGTCTGCTTTTTATTTGCCAATGACAGGCCCCAAAAGGTCCTTGGCAGTCCCAGGGATGTCCTGGAGGGATGACAAAAACCATTGTCCCAGGGGCTCAGGGCAGCAACACCCAAAGCAGAGAACCCACCTCACCAGACCCAGCACAGCCTTCCACTGCGTCTCTAGTGACTTCCCTGGGGAAGGGGTGGCTCCCAGAGGTTGTCAGGACAGGGGAGGAGCAGGGGCTGAGCACGTGCTTCCCTGGTGAGCACAGGCCCTGGCTCCTGTTCAGGCTGACTTTGACTCTTGCAGTGGAGGCAGGCCCTCCGCCCTCCCCATGGCCTGCCCTTCCTCCAACTGCTGCCATCCAAGGGCAGCGGTAAGCAGCTGACAGGCCTGGGGCGGGGGGGGGGGGGGCAGTCCCCTGTGGGTCCCCTGAAGTCACCCATCTGGCCTGGAGTTAAGCCTCCTCAGCGTCAGGCCGGTGAGGGGCTCGTAACCCTCTCAGAGCTTTGCACTGGGTGGTACCTTCTCTGAGAAGTACATTCAAGGACCTGGATAAGGTTTTCTCTAGGTGGCAGCCTCTGTGACAGAGACTGCTGCCCTGGGGTTTCTCGCCGGGTTGTGGCTTCCCTGCTTACCCGCTCCAGTCCCCCAGGAGTGTGTGGTGCCCCCAGGAATCCAGCCGCTAGAATCCAGACCGGCTTCCCCGGACACTTCCCTGGTCTTGGGTCTTGGGTACCCATTACCTGAAGCTTTGCTGTCACCCCATCCAAGTGATCTTGAGCTTGAGGTGTCCCTCTGCCTCCTAGCAGCACACTCAGTCACCTCTTCTATAAAATGGGGACACCTTCACCCACAGGCCTGTCCTAACAACAGGAGCCGCCGTGTAAGCTGCCCACTGAGTGTGCGAGTGTGTGCGGTGTCCTGCCGAGGACCCTGGACGCTGCACCATCACTATGGCACTCAGTACGTCCCTTGGTGGGTACTTGTGCAGGAATATCATATTTCTTCAAGTTCATGGCTATGCCTTGTTCATGTTTTTATATTGAGCATCCAAATAGGTAACACGTGCATGCTGATATATTCTGGAATGAGTGAATGAACAAAAGAAGAGCTGGCTCTGGAGGGGTGCTGAGGGGAAGGTGAAAAAAGACAAGGCCTCTGCCCACTGGGAGCTAAAAGTCCCGGAATGAAGATGTCAGGGCCGGAAGGCACTGGGTGTGCAGGGCCGTACATGCATCTAGGGGTGAGCCTGCTGCAGGGGGCGTGTGTTGGTGAAGGGAGGTGTAAGCGGAACATTTGCAAATGTTGCATGGGTTTCCCTCCGTGTGCAGATACCGTGTCCACATGAAGTTGACTGTGGATGTGTCCCTGTGGGCGTGTGGGGAGTGTTTACCAGTTGAATGACTGTTGGATGAGGGCATAGGCGGTGTGCTTGTGGGTTTGTGCAGGCTCTCGAACACACGGGGAGTTGGAAGCGTATCTGTGACGTGGAGGGGCATGTGGGGAGCCAGGTGGCAGTGGCATATGTGTATGAGAGTTAACATATCCCAGTCCCTTTAGGGCATACAGGTGCACACACCGCTCCTTCCTGCCATGCTAGACCCCGTAAGGGAGAGGTAGGGCCAGGCCGTGCATGACCAGCTCCTCCGCTTAGCAGTTGTGTGATCTCAGACAGGACACTGAGGTTCTGCCAGGCCTTGGCCTCCAAATTCAGAAACAGGGACGATAATAGCAGTGACTTCGAGATTACTGTGGGGACCCAACGGGTCCATGTGCCTGGCACAGAGTTACACGTTTCATAAATGTCAGTCGTTATCATCATGCCAAGCAGGATGGTGGCTCCGAGCTGCCCCTTCCCCAGTGCAGGCGAGCCCCCAACCTGCTCACTCAGAAGGGCAGGCCTGGATCTCTGAGAGGGGCTTGCCTTGAGGCCTGGATGTTTCCAGGGATATTCTTCCCCCCAGAGGTGGCCGAGGACACCTGGCCCAGAGGCCCTTCCCACTGCTCAGCTCCAGGGACTTGGGGTGGGGAGCTGGAGCTGACCCGGGAAGGCAAGGGAGCCCAGATGGCCTGTCCCATCCTCAGAAGACAACCCCAGACCGCCCAGACCGCAGGAAAGCACATTTTGTGGCTTTCCGGGGAGGTCTACCTTGGTGTCTGCAGCTTCCTCCTGCCTGCTTTAGGGGTGGCCGAAGGATTCTGTGCATATTCTCAAGGCTACCTGCAGAGAGAGATGTTCGGATTATTTCTATAGCAGGGCACTGTCCAGTCAGGGGACCACCTGTGTTCCACTTTGACAGGAAGTCACTCACCTCTCGGGACCCTACCTTCCCATCTGAAAAATGGGCTTGTTAAGTCCTGTCCCACCCAGCACCAGGATTAGGGGACCCACGGCAGGCTGGGTCTCTGTGCGCACGGCCGTGTCCGGTGGGGCCGCCTGGGCAGGAGCAGGGGCTTTTGGGTGGCGTGGCTCCCCCCTCAGGCTGGCCCCAGCCTCTTCCTGCTGAGGTCTGGCTTCCTGCCTCCAGCTCTCCGAGCTCAGCAGGCTGTCTTCCCCTCGGGGATGCCGGGAGGGAGACACCTGGCCCATATCGCATTACCTTAAACTCCATCCCAGGGACCTGACTCCTGCTCCAGAGCGCAAAGCAAACGGGGTCATAGGTCATTGGCTGCCTCCTAAACCTTGAGGTTACAGGTTGAAGCAAGGAGTAAAAATGTTTGGTGTTTCTAGAGCACTTCGGAGTCCAGAAGGGCCCTTCCACGGATGTGGTACCTTCTCTACCCCAGGAGAGGAGACACTATCCTCACCTCCATGGAGCAGACAGGAGCTGAGGGTGGGAGAGCGTGGGGGTCTCAGGGGTGGAGTTGAGGCCTGAACTCTGGCCTTTCAGTGCCCACCAGGAGACCCTGGCGAGGTCCTGTCTCCACTTCCCTGCCGGTGCCTGAGGGAATTCGGGGTTCAGACACAGGATCCTCGCTTGGGTCTGGGACTTGGTTAGGGATCCTAAGCAGAGGAAGGATGAGCCTGTGACCCCAAAGATGTGCACTGCTCAGCATCCAGCATGCCCTGTGTGATGCATGGCCCTGTGCATGCACACATGTGTGCCCCACCCGTGGGCTTGTCCTCTGCATTTAGGAAATTTAATTGTGGCTTACATTCTCGTTTTTAGCCAACTTTGTTTTTAATATTGAATAACTGTCACTTGTTTGTATATACTTCAGAAACAAAGTCCCTGGGGGAGAAGCAGTCTGTTTTCTTAAGCTGAATCCTAGAAGTCCAATTAGGAGTGATTGTTCCACTTCTAAGGTTTTCCAGCCGCTTCCTGGCATGCCCTGCTGAGCCCCTAATTGGGCAGCCAGGGGTGCCCCAGTTTGGGGCCTCACATGGCCAGGGGGGGCCTGTTTGAGGGCCAGTCTGGGGCAAGTTCAGGGCCGAACCCCAGGAGGGCCTGGAGGATTCTGGGGTGTGTCCTCTCCTCCATTCAAGGAGTGGGCTGAGACCATGGCCCAGTGTTCCGGGGCCCTTGCTGCCTTTGGGGACAACAGTGCAGGATACCAAAGCCGTCGGGATGCTCCAAGTTTGCAGGGAGCCCCTTAGTCCAGTCTGGATGGCCGTGGTATCCAGGCTGGATCTGCTGGGGAGCCCACCTCACGCATGCAGGTCCTGCTCTAACTGGGAATTCGCCTGTGATGGGCACAGCCTGAGTGTCTCCATTCACTGTTGGGGAAACAAGCTCAGAAAGCAGAAGCAGCCTGCCAAAGTCACCATGCTCATGAGAGCCAGTGCCGCCCTCAAGCCAGGTCTGTGGGTGACCAAGTTCTGCTTTGTAGTCCTTGTGACATTCGGTGCCATGGGGCCCAATGGGTGGGGGCAGACCTCCCAGGGGATGTGAGAGGCAGAGCAGGCAGGCCACGCAAAGAGAGCCAGCAGAGGCGAGGGACAGTGGCCTTGTTGGCTTTGGAAACCAGACACCTGGTATTTTTCACCATGCCCTGCTTTTCAGCGTGCTGCCCGACGGTCCCCACCCACTCTTGCCCGGGAGAAGGGCGTGCAGTTGAAGAAACATATGCCTTGCAGCCAAGCCCAGCCCGCAGCCTCAGGTCTGTCCGAGCCTCCCCGGCAGCTGGTGCCTGCCAGCTCCCATGAGGCTGTGGGCCTCCAGCCGGGCTGGCCTGGCCCACTGGTGCCACGGATGCCTGTGACTGCCCTGGTAGGCGGTGCCCTCCACCCAGCCCAGGCCTGTTCCCCATGGCCTTGGGGAGGTTCGGGTTTCTGCCCGCCAGGTGGGCAGCTCCCCGCATTCCCTGCAGCAGCAGTTCAGCTCACAGCACTGCCCTGCTCCTGCCACCCGAGCCCCCAGGTGCCATCTGCCACCCTGTTTCCAGGCGGCACGTAGGCAGCCTCAGGACAGGGGCAAGGAGAAGACAAGCAGATCCCAGATGGGGAAGGTCGGGGCTCCAATCCTGGGGGGCAGACAGTGCCTGCCTGCCACCTGGCACCTTGGTTTTCCCTGCGTCTCTGTAGGAATGGGGGCGAGCATTTCTGGTGAAGTGGGGGTGGGGGAGGGAAAGGGGGGTCCCCCTAGTATAGCTCTATCGTGGTGTCTCTGCGTGTATGGGGAGTGGGGTCCATCTGGGCACTTCTGTGTGTATCCACATTTCTGACCGTGTCCGTCCTGAGCCTGGCCATTCCCTGTGTCTCTCCCTGCTGTTCCTCTGTGCCTCCCCACCTGTGCCTTCCACGGCTGTCACTGTGTGTCTCCAAGTCCCTGCCCGTCTCTGTCTCTGCATTTCGAGCTCGTGAGGGCGCCTCTGCCATCAGAGCCACCTCCCCCAACGTTGGGTTGCTCTGCTTAATTTCATTTTCGCGGGGCTCCAACTCACAGAAATAAACCCTCCCTCCCCACCCCTGCACTTTTTTGATTTAACAAGCCTGCTGGAAAACAATAGTGATTTCCGCATCGATCATAAACAGAAGTGATTACCATACAATTACAGCCTGAACCATCAGCCTGGATGCAATCACAGAGCCGCATTGTAAATCGGAAGACAATTGCCTGCAGAATTACCCCCAAATTGGTTTAAGTGGCAACAAAGGAGTGTTGGCATTTTGGCATTTGGGAGAGGGGTGGGAGGAATGCTGGTGGTCCTGGCGCAGAGGGTCCCCACTGGGGAGCTCCCGGGTGGCTTCCTAGAGAGAGCTGTCTGCCCCCCTTCCCCGCCCCATTCTTTTCCCTTCAATTACTGCTCCTTGCTTGTCTTTGGCACAGCTTGTTAGAAACTCATTTATACTCATGTGTGAGTGGCTAAGTGTGCCTTACAACTGAGATGGCAGAGAGGGGTGCATCTGCAAATAGGGGTATTCTGGGAAGCCCTCGTCAGCTCCCTAGTATCCCCCTCCCCACTCCCATCTCACCTGGCTCTTCTAGGTCACCTCACCCCTCTAGGGTCTCTTGCCCTGGCACCTACCCCATCTCCCAGCCCAGTGATGATCTCTAGGTGGGCACCTCTTGCATTCCATCCCAGGCAGCCCACCCCCTCCTACAGCTGCAGTGTGTCCCCCAAATCCTTCCAAGCCACCCAGGCCAGCAGAGGCCACATGCCCAGCCAGGTAGGCCAGGTGGGCCACTTCTGGGAGGGAGACTGTTGGTGCTGCTGCCTTGAGTGCCAAGAGGGGCTCTTAAGGGTTCGGTTGACCTGGGCCCGCTGCTTTCCTGCCTGCTGTTCTATGAAAAGTCCCCTGCCAGCAGGACCCCTCTGAGTGCCTGAAGACTGGACTCTTAAGCTCCAGACGTTTCCTTGCTGGGGGCTGGGGGCTGTCTTGCCCTGGGAGATGATTTCTCTCCAGGGTCGGGCTGCTCTGAAGTTACCGGCAAAGCCTGCCCGCCCACTGGCACGCTCAGATTCTATCACGTGTCCAAATCCAGATTGTAAGTGCTTTTGCGTGTCCCATCTGATCCTCACAGAAGGGTTTGTGCATGCTTGTGATTTTATTTCAGTTTTTGATTTAAAAAGAAGAAAGGTCTGAGAGGTGACGTGGCTTGCTCTAGGCGACACAGCCCATCAGCCAGGAGCGGGGTTTCCAGGCTCCACTGTGAGTGCTTGTTCCTAGATGCCACTCTCCAGCCTCCCAGACCCACCCAAGGCAGCCTGGGGCTCTCACCTGGTCCCTGACCTGCCCTGAGACCTCAGACAATGCAGATAATTAGAGCAAGCCCCAGCCAGTGAGCACTGGCCTCGTTCACACGTTTACACTGCAACCCTCTTGGGTCCCCAGTGAGGGGACTGAGGACCACAGTGGGGACTAGACTCCCCAGAGCCCTGGTTCCTGGTGGCGGGAACTGATCTGCCCCGCTGTGCCCCGATCTGCCAGCCTCTGAGCCTGTGCTAACTGCATCCCAGAAAGCAGGAGGAAGCCTGATGTCCCTGAGCTCTCTTGCTGGTCCTAGTGTCACTGAAGCCCCCAGTGTGCCCTAGTCACACTGCAAAAGCCTCGGGACAGGGGTCCCATCTAGAGTTGGTGTATTTAGAACCCAGAATTCTGTCATGTGCTCCAGCTCTGCCCCGGGCTCTGAGGGACATCAGTGTTGCCCTGGGCTTGGCCTGTGGGACTGGGGCGGGCCACATAGGCCTGGCCCTGGGTGATCCTGTGCCTGGCACCCACCTCAGTGCTGGCGTAGAGAGACGACTGATCTGGAAGGGAAGCTGGCAGGGTGGCCTCCCAGACGTTTGTTCTTGCTGTCTCCGCGGGAGCCAGGTTTCCAGCGGGAAGATGGGGTTCCCAACCACAAAGACTTGGCGTCAGGTTCTATCTGCCACTTTACGGTTTGTGACATTTCTACCTCTGAGCTGCAGCTTCTTTTTCTTTATACCAAGAAGTCTCCCTGCCTCGCTGGACTGAGACCACAGAGGTGACTGCTGTCAGTCCAGGACTCGTCTCATAACAGCCTCTGTAGTCCTTGGTCTCAGAACCCACAGGGAAGGGAGCAAGCCTTTGTTGAGCATTTGTCACATGCCAGGCTTTGCACTGGGCATTTTAAAGATGCCTTGTCTGCTCTTCACAGTCGCCCTGGGAAGGTAGCCTCCTCTGGCTCTGTGCTGTCCAACGCAGGAGCCGGTAACCCCATGTGGCAATTGATGCTGAAATTGAATGAATTGAAGTTAAGTGGGATTTAAACTCAACTCCTCGATCGGGTCATACTGGCCACACTTCAGGTGGGCAATAGCCTCATGTGGCCCCAGCTTCTGTTTTGGGCAGCAGAGATCTAGAACATGTCCGTCCTTGTGGAAATTTTCTTAGCCAGCGCTGCACTGTGTTATCATCCCATTTCTCAGGTGTGAAGTTGAGGACGGGGGTGGTGATGGTCATGTGTTACAGTCTCCGCCGGATGAGGCTGAGCCAGGACGTGAACCTGGGCCCAGCAGCTGCCACTGCACAGCTCGTGGTTCCAGGTGTCAGCACGTCTCACTCTGCTTTATTCCTGGCTCAGACACCGCCCCCTTCCCAGCCTCCGTGGGCTCCCCAAGGGCACAGACTGTTACCTCTGCGCCCCAGGGTGGGCTCTGGGGCTGAGCATCTGTGGAGTGGGTGATGGAAGGAATGACCGAGTGAACACTGTCTGCTGAAACTTTGGGGCGAACTTAACTCCCCTCCCGATGGAGTTAATGTGGGGAGGGCAGAGCCAGCTGCTGAGGAGTGATGGATGGCCCCTCTCCCAAGATAAATGTGGCAGTCAAGGTAATCGGATTGTGTGTGACGGTCTAATTTGTAGGCGAGGGGAGGAAGCGCCCAGCCATGCCTCGCCCCAGCCGCCCGTATTAGTTTAATCAAATGCCCAGTATCTAAATGACTGGGCCCAAGTGATGGATGATGTGAGCTTTGTTAAATGCTGTTGCCCTGTTGAGCCGAACTTCCCAAGGCCCTGCCCGGTTCCTGGGCTCTTTAGTTTGTTTTTTCTTGCTTGGTTATCTCTGCGTGGGGCAGGGGAGGGGGGCTGGGGCTCTTCTGTCTGTCTTGAAGTGTCTGGTTTTTCATGGAGGAGGAAAGGGAGGAGGCCAGACCTGGGGGAGGAGCGGGATGGAGTTACCTTCTGCCTCTTCTGAGAAGCCTTCCTAGGTGACTGCACAGTCTGAGGAGCTGGGATCCCCGGACCCTGTCACCCTGGGCTTCACCGTGCACTGTGTCTTCCATCGCTTGCAGGGGCTCCCTTACCCTGGGCCAGCCTTTTCACTCCCTTAAGGGGGTTTTTGGTATACCAGAAGTTTTTCACTTTATTGTAGGAAAATATCCACTTTCCCTTATGGTTAGTGCTTGCTTGTCTTCCTTGAGAATCCCGGCCAACCCCAAGATCATGGACATATTCTCCCGTATATTTAGACAATGCATTCCCCCCGCCCATCTTTTTTTGGTCTGTGGTATGAGGAAGGGGTTGTTTGCAGTCTGGTCATTCTGAGCTCTGAGCACCTGCTCTGGGCTCCAGACCAGGCTGGGTCCTAGGCAGACACGAGAGATAGAAGAGGACAGTCCTTGTCCTCCAGGAGAGACGGTGTATTTGAGCTGATGCGTACATTCCTAAAAAGGAGGAGGTTCAGAACCGCATGTGCACTGTGCCACCCTGTGTGTCACTGGGGGCTCCCGCTCCCGTGTGGGGCTCTGCCTTCAGTGGGTGCTGAGTGTCGCCCGTGTGCCAGGCATTGTGCGCGGCCCTGAGGATGTGGTGGGACCCCCCGACACGTGCCCCCTGGTCCTGGAGGAGCTTCTGTTCCGGTACAGAGAGTGGGAGACAGGTAGTAAGGATCTCTAAGGTAGACGGTGATAAGTGCTCTGGAGAACCGTGACACCAGGGAGGAAAACAGAGGGCAACGGGTGGTGGGAGGAATCTCAGTCTAGAAACTGGAAGTTCGGGGAGCCCTGGCTGAGTGAGGATGGGGCACCACGTGTCTGTCCAGGGTGAGGACATTCCAGGCAGAAGTCGCCAAGGCCCTGACATGTGCCCATGATTGAATATCCCCGGAGGGAGAAACCCAAAGCCACCAGCAGTGGTTTGAGAGGAACGGGTGACAAGGATCGGGTCAGGGAGCCTGTGTTTTTCAGTGCATACCTTTTATCTACTTCTGTGTGCTTCCGACCACGTGCACACGTTGCCTCTTCAAAATAATACTTCACGGTTAAGAAATGGAACTGGATTCATTGTGTGTAATAGGAAAACTGTGGGTTTGAAGGCTGGCGGGCATGGGCCTCTTAGGGCCCAGATCCCTCTTAGGGCCTCTTGTCTGAAATGTTAGTTTTATAAGGAGAATGGATTTGTGTATTACTTCTGTAAATAAGAAGTAAATTTATTAAATAAAAATAAATAGGTCCGACTCTGCAGTTTGCACTGGTTGTCCTTGAGCAGGTTCCTTCACCTCTCTGAGCGCTGTTTTCCTCCTGTCTGTCGGTTGGGGGTAGTGCTGTGTACTACACAGGACTGTCAGGAACGTGAAGGGAGAGAGGGCATGTGCTGCGTCGCTGCCTAGTCTGCAGCTGACCTTCGCAAGGATGTGTCCCTGCACGACCTGGCTCTCCTCGGGGCGAGGAGGGAGAATGTAGCCCTGTGCTCAGGTTCTTCAGGGCTCAGGACCCCAGGAAGGTCCAGACCCTGCAGTCCAGCTCCCTGAGGGGCAATTGGGTTTGCTGCAGACCCCCAGGCTGAGAGCCATCCAAGCCCCTGTGCCCTGCCAGGTGGTCAGTTGTCTGACCAGGCGGCCGGCAAAGGGCTGCCCACCTGGTGCCCGCTTGGCTCAGGCCACGTAGGCACCCGGCTCTGATGCCCCTCCCTGCCCCGGTGTTTCCTTCTCTCTGTGCGCTGTGTTAATTTTTCATGGCCTCCATCAGAGGCAGAAGGCAGAGAGCTGTTTCCTGCAGGGAGAGAGCAGGCTCCAGAGGGGGAGGAGGGCGGGAGAGCTACGTGGTGATTAAACACTGCAGAGGCCTAAACAAATGACGCTCCCTCCCCCAGCTGCTCTGGAAGAGAAGCAGGGATCCAGGCCTGAACTGCAGATGGCCCAGGCTGCTGTCTGTCCCCCGCCTACCTGGGGCTGCTTCCTGAGAGCCGTCAGGGCTGCTGAGCCCTGCAGGACATAACTCAGTCCTTACAGCCACTGAGGCAGAGGGCTACCCAGGTAACACACTAGCCAGTGGTGGAGCTGACAGCTCGCTACGGGGGACAACAGATAGGATGGAGGCTTTAATTAGAGAACTGTGCAAAGTGCTCAGAGCAGTGCCTGGCCCATGTCAGGGTTACCTGTTACAGCTTTAGAGCAACTAGGTGAGAAGAAGGTTTACATGCAAGTGAAGAAACTGAGGTGCCCACACCTCCCAAGATCACACAGTTGATAACTAGTAGGTAAAGTCAGGGCTCCACCCACTTCTGACTCCCTACCCAGTGTCCTTTCTCCCGTCCCACAGGCCAGGAAGAGAGTCCAGGGCCTTGAATGCAGAGGTCAGGGGAGGTCAGCAGCAGTATCAGAGAGCATTTGCCAGGCACAAGGTTCTTCTGGCCCTGAGAGCTTTCATACATTCCGAACCCAGAAGGGGAGGGAGAAGAATGGTTCCCTCTTGATTGTTCATGCAGCGACTGAACACCCGCATCTTGCCAGGCACTGAGCTCACCCCCTGGTCTAGAGCGGTGGTTCTCAAAGTGGGCTCCCTGGACCAGCAGCCTCAGCATCACCTGGGACCTGGTTCAAAATGCAAATTCTTTGACTCCACCCCAGACCCACTGAATCAGGAACCTCACTGGGGGTGGGGTCCAGCACGCTTGTGTTCTAAGAAGCCTTCCAGATGATTCTGATGCATGGCACAAGATTGAGAACCCCTGGCATGGAGATCCGGGTGGTTCAGCCCTGCCCTGGGACCTCACCATCCAGACATCACCCAGGTGTGTCACAGTCTGAGTAACAGGTGCAGCCAGGAAGCACCAGATGTAAATGGAATTCTTAAACCATCCTTATTTCCACTGCAACAAGGCAACTGGGTATTTAAAGAAACCTCAGAGAATCATTTCATCGGGTGAAGGATCTTCTTACAAAAAGAAAAATCCTCTCATTTCCTGCCCCCCTTCCCCCAGTGTTCTGCAAGTCAGTCTCTATCTCGAGTTGTCTTAAATGGTGTCTCCCTGTATGTGACTAAAACAAGTAGATAGCATGCTACAAGAATGACACATACTCTCCAGAAGGCATCAGGGACCCCTGCAGTTTGGAAGGAGGGCCCAGAGGGGTGAATGGAGGCCAGTCTGGTGTTTCCAGCAGCCGGGTCATACACTTGCCAACCTGTCGGGCACCTGGAGAGGTAATAACAGCCAGGTATGAGTGCTTTCCAGGGCTCTGTCAAGCATCCATACTCCAGGTTTCTCAGAGGAGGAGTGGAACGACCAATTAGGAAGTCAAGACGTAGAAACGTGAAATGTGCAGGCGATCGGCTGCTCTTGCTGGATGAACAGATAAGACAGAAAACCCTACAGCACAGTTTTGGATAGAGAACCCATTTGAAGGTTGTCACCTCCCACAGTGCGGGGTCAGGAAGGAGCGTCTGAACTGCCACTGCATGCTGCCCAGGCGGCGGCAGGCTCCTCGCGGGTGGCTACATTGTGTGCCCTGAGCTGACAACACCTGCCTGATTTCCAGAGTGGTCGCAGCTGGCGTGGAGCCCTGCCTCTACCTCTAAGGCCCACCTGCCTCGTGGCTGAGGCCTTTGCCTGGTTGAGACCTCCCGCTAGCTAGCTCAGAGTCAGAAAAAGGAACTTCCATCTGCGTTTCTTGCAGCAGGAACCTCAGATTCTTGGAGGTTAACCAGGTCACTCAGCCAGGGGAGGCAGGGAAGGGGTCCAATGGGGTGAGGGTCTGAGTAGTTGGGGGGAAGGGGGAGGTCTGGTCAGCAGCTTTTTCCTGAGTCTGCTCTTTTTTTAAGGAGTAATGAGTGACCTGAAACCAAACTCAGTAGTCAGGGATGTAGATCACCCAGCGTAGCACAGCCCACCCCAACCCCTCCTGCGCCATGTCACTGCAGCACACATCCCCTTGGTCACTTCTCAGCTCTGGGTGGCTTTCCAGGCGGTTCCTTTGTAGAAACGAAAATGCCTTGGGATCGGCACCTCCCCAAGGCATAGTCTCAGGAAAAGGACCCTAGGACAGAGTCTGAGCTCCGGTTTCTTGTGGCCAGGCTGGGTGCAATGAAACCATTTATGCGGGGTCCTGAGGGTTGTCACTGGCCAGAAAAGCCAAGGGCTTGGGATTGGACATGAGGGGCCCAGATCAAATCAAATCTAGGGAGTGCACAGCAGCGCCTCAGCACTCCAGCTGATGGTCTCTTGCCATCCGTGAAGGCCAGACAGCTGTGATGTTTAGACCCGGGGGTCTCTGTGACTCTAGGAAGGGCCTGGCCTCACTCCAGCCACTCCTTATGCTGGGGGGGTGGGACACAGCCACACTGCATGCACCCAGCTGGGATGCCTCAGAAAAGTAAGTTACCCAGGGAAGAAATTGATTCCCATAACCCCTCCTTACCCTTCCAGCTCCCTGGGAGCCAGCAACGGGCAATGGTGTTTAGCCCCAAGGAGAAACTGTACGTGCAGAAGGGAAAACAGGCTCTCAGGGTGGCTCCTGCCGGAACAAGAGGCTGGAGTGCAGGTGCCGTGATTCTGGGGGGCAGAGCTCCTGGACAGGGCGAGTGTGGCTCTCCTCACCTTGCAGATGCACTGGGAGTACTGACCCAGGGCCAGCTGCAGAGAACATCCTGCCTCCCTGAGTGGGCTCTCTGTCCTCCTGCGGGCTCTTTGGGGGTGAGATAGAGGTAGACTCTGGGCTGTCAGCACTCACTCCTGTGGACACTGGTGCATCGCGTCCTGGGGTACCGAAGAGATTTGTCCTGTTGCAACCCAGAGTACAGGGGGCAGGGCAGGTACACAGAGGCTTTCTGGCCTCAATATGTGCTGGGGACAGGGAGCTCAGGCCCATTCCTGGGGTCCTGAAAGTGGGATGTGTGACTACCCTCCCCCTCCTCGGAGCCCCTGTCCCCTCTCCAGCCACTTGCTTTGCTATCAGTGCTGCCTAATTTCCCACTGAGGCGACCTCGAGCTGGCCTGCCACACACTTGGTGTGCCCTGAGGCAGGTTATCCAGCTTCTCCAAGATGTGGGCCTGCGGCTACCCCACCTCTGGGGGCTGGTGAGGGTCTGGGGAATGAGGACGTGGGAGCCAGCCCCTCGCAGGGAGCAGGACACGATGGCAGCTCCTGTGAGCTGTTCTTGGCGGACTCTGGCACGCTGGCCCACACGCCTGCCCAGGCCAGAGCAGCGAGGGGCACCTCCAGGAAGGGGCAGTCTCTTTCTGATGAAAACACCCTCTGGAGGTTGTTGTGGGCTGTCTTTTCAACTGAACCCGAGTTGTGAGGAGGCCCAGGTGACAGTGTGAGGTGGGCAGGGAATTTTCCCAGCTTGGATTTTCCTGAAGCCCACAGAGAGGCTCAACCAGTCTGGTGTCTCCTCTTTGGGTCCCTGCATCCTGCTCAGCCGGCCCAGCCACCGCCGGGTGAGGGATGGCCAAACCAGTTTGGGAAACAGCCCTGCTTGGTCTGAGGTCCCCCAGAGTTCAGTTCCCAGGGTGAGTTCACACGCCTGGAGACTCCGGCTCCCAGCTCCTGCCAACCCAGGCAGCCCTTGGGGAGAGGGGGTGGGGTGTGTGAGAAGCGTTCCAGGACGGAGGGACCGCCCGGAGGCCCTCTCTCGGGCCGGGCTGGACCACAGGACCTGAGAAGGCACGACCTGCCCAGTGCGGGGAGCAGGGTGGGCTGGGTGGGCCGGGCCGTGAGCTGTGTGTGTGTCCCAGGGTCCTCCCTGCGGCGTGTGTGGACGTGGGGGGCCAGCAGAGATGGACAGATTCCCTTGCAGCCAAAGGGCCAGCAGACAATTCCTCCCTCTTTTTGCCTTTCTACCCCCCTCAGTGATGGAGGTGACAGAGCACAGGGATGATCTAGCAAAGCCAGAAGCAGCTGAAACTCAAGACGGGGTGCTGCCGACCGTGCTAGGGTGACAGTGTGACTGTTCCGCAGCCGAGTGAGATTTCCCCCCAAGGGAAACCTCTCTGGTTTTAGGTTCCAGGGGTCAGCTGTCAGGGCCACCAAAATCTGACCCACAGCTCCCCAGGAAGGACGTTTCCTGTAACCAAGGAGAAGGCCTAACCCCTCAGCGCCCCAGCAGCTGAGGCTGCAGAACGCTCCCCGCCTGCCCAGGGTCCTGCACACGGGGGTCACCTGTCTGGCCCCAGCGAATCCTCTCTCCTCTGTGGGTATGGACCTTTCTAAACAGGGCACCTGGGCAAGGTGAGCTCCCTGGAGCCCGGTCTATCCACAACCCACGCTTGGTGGGGAGGGCCCCCTCCGGCTTGCCCCACGGCACCTGCCGGACTGGGAAGAGGTCGTGCCCTCAGAGGCGTGGCTGCTGGGAGGCCAGGGCCGATCCAGGGGCCACAGACTTCAGGGGGCAGTGCCCACCCCCTTTTACATACGGCCCAGGGAGGGGAGGAAGTTGCCTGCAGTCACACAGGAAGTTGGTAGCAGCCCCCGGGCAAGAAGCTGGGAGGCCAGCGAGCCCGTGGGAGCGGGAGGGGGGTGGGAGGGGGGTGGGAGGTGCAGCGCTGTCTCCTGGGGACGTGTCTGCTCTCAGATGTGGTGTCACAGACTTGTGGGCTTGTGAGGGAAGCCATCGTGCACCAGCGGCAGGGCTGCTGTCCCGTGGTGTGCCTGTGTTTGAATCACCCCCTCTTGGGCCTCGATTTCCCCTTTGTAAAATGCGGACCGTCACACCCTTGGCTGGCCCCCACGGGGGCTTGCGAGGCTTGAGTGAAGCAGCGGGCGCCATGTGGTTGGGAAAACTGCGGGGTCGTCTGTGCGCTGTGAGGCCAACAGGGGCACCCTGTGCTGCAGACACACACGTGTGGCCCTGAGGCCGTGCCACTGGTCTCCCGGGGCCAAGTGGCCACTGCTCCGGCCCTCTGTGGTCACATGTTTCCTGTGCTGTTTCCTCCTGAAAGGAGCTGACCCAAGAGAACTGGCAGGGAGGGGGCCCTTGTCCCGTTTCTGGGAGTGCTGCAGCAGTGTTGGGTCTACAGAGGGGAACAGGCAGGAAGCGCCCAGGGCCAGGCAGAGTAATAATTCCGTGGACTGTTCTGTTCTCAGGGTTCACAGCTCGGACCACTGGTTCTTGCTACAAGCAAAGTGGCAAGCGCAGGAATCCTGGCTCCTGTCCCCCCAGCCCACTGCTGGGCACAGTGGGGTGGGGACCGAGGCTCTGCTCGCTGCCCAGGCCTCCCCATGACTGGCCCCTCGTGTGGGCCCGGGGTGGAGAGGGCAGCTACAGAGTCTGCCCAGCCCCTGCACCCAGATCCCCCCAAGGAGGAAGGGGGTCCAGCCAGGCTGGCCACCTGGCACTGCTGGGCCTCAGGGCTGAGTCAGAAGTGAGTGGTTGTCAGGGTGAGCGCTGTGGGGGCCTGGAGTCCACCCACGCAGAGTGTCCAGCAGGGAAGACACTGGGTATGGGTACAGCTGGGGCTACGGGAGCGCCCCACAGTGGGACAGGGGACACTTTCTGTCCAGGGAGCATCTAGGGTGAAGGGGGCAGTGCGAGTCTGGGCATTTTTGAGCATCTGTGTGATCCTCTTGGAGACGGGTGAAAGAAACTGTATTTTATTTGAACAATTTTACACAGCACATTGGCGGGGAGACAGAGGAGTCTTTTAATCCTAAAGGAACACGTATACAGTAACAACGAAAACAGTTAACAGTTTATTCTTATATAAAGCTCTCTACATCCCGGGCACTGTACCAGCATTTTCGGTTATTAGCTTGCTTAATTCTCATGATAACTTAGGAGCTGGGTAATACTCATTATCCCCATTGTACAGAAGGGAATAACAGAGCACAGAGAGCTTAAGTAATTTACCCAGAGTCACACAGCTGCTGTGTGGCTGAACTGGGATTTGAACCCAGGCAGCCTGGCTTCAGAGCCCATGTTCTTGGCCACTCTGCCTTCTGGAGGCAGTCAGCATTTTATTGCTTGACAGTTTCTGGCTAGGACTCTGTGGCATGAGACTCACCATCTCTCACGTGGTTACAAAGCTCAAGCCCTTCATTCATCTCGGGGCTCCTTACACCGAGCCAGTGAGCAGGAGGGGTTCCTGTTGTCATCTCCCCATTTTACAGATGAGATGAAGAAAGCCCAGGCCTGTGTCCTATGCCCCCGCCCTCCTGAGCCCTCACCACCCCTTCTTTTCTGTGCACAGATCTGGGACCCATGGCCCCAGGCACAGGCGAGAGACTCAACTGCCTGGGACCCCATGTTTGGGAGCTGAAGGAGGAAGGTCAGAGGGTAGGAGGGTGTGGCCTGGGCCCAGGAAGAAGAGCCCTGGGTGAGATGCTGCCAACCCTGGGAAACCATTAGCGTGCACACCAATACCAGCCCGGGAGCAGAGGAAACCCGGGGCCAGGCTGTTCTCCGAAGTCACACGAACTGTTGTTTTCTGTAAACTGCTTATCTTCTGTTCGCCATTGCTGGTGTAGCTGTGCATGTCATGAAATGGGTATCACATGACTCGGTTGTAGGTTTTATCTGATGACAGCAGCAATCTCTGACACACCCCTGATGGGATTCCATTCAGAGCTCTGTTCCTGAAGTCAGATTCCCACCCCCAGGGACGGGGAGCTGTGGTTGGGGAGGTGCAGGGGTGTTAAAAGCTGCAGGCACCAGGTCACAGGTATTGCCCTGATCAGCTGGGTCTCCGTGTCTGTCCTTCCCTCCAGTCTCTGCATACTGGGTTATTTCTGGCTGTGATTCACATCAATCTGTTTGCGTTGGCCTCATAGCATGTGCTAAACGCCATGCTGGGTGCAGGGTTGCAGAAGTGAACCCCTCAAATCCCACTGTGGCCTCAGGGGCTCATGCTCTCACCGTGGAACAAACGCATGGTTCCCCTCAGTGGCCCTACTCTCAACTCGTGTCTCTGCCCATTGATCTATCTACCAGGCCCGTGTGGCCTCTGGGGACACAGGTTGGAAAGAGGTGATCAGAATGCATTTGTGGAAAAACTCCTCTGACCGCCTTGCGGAGGGTGGGTTGGCAGGAGGCAGGTTTGGCGACTGAGATGAATGATAGGATGTTCTTGTCATAATCCAGGGAGAACCGCGAGGTTGCAGAAGGGGATTGGGTTGGAGCAGGCAAGGAGCAAAGGGAACAGACTGCAAAGATAACAGGACTGGTGGTGGTGGGTGGGGCAGGGCCCTGCAGCTCCTCTGACCACGCTTCCCTGTCGGGGAATGGGACCACTGTCACTGGAGAGGGTCTTGTGTGGCCTTTGTAAGCTAATGGGACGGAAGCATCTGAAAATGTATCATTCGTATTTTTATTGGAATAGTGAACCCCACTTGTGGCCTCCCGGGGCTCTTGCCGCGAGGGCACAGTTTGAGGGGCCTCAGTTTTAAGATGCTACCTGGGCACCTCTGAGTGCTGCCCCATGCTGGGGTCTCCTGGATCTCAGAAGCTTCTCTCTCTCTCTCTCTCTCTCTCTCTCTCTCTCTCTCTCTCTCTCTCCCTCTCTTCCTCTGTTCCCTAGCAGCCTTTTAGCTACAAAGGTGCTCTTTGATACTTAATATGCCTTTGTTTCTCTTTGCGAGTGGCTTCCCCAGGCTGCAGCGTGTATGACGACTCCCCTGCCTGCCCTCACATCCAGGGCTCTGTGCCCTCCTCCAGAGGCCTTTCTTCCCTCCCCAGCCTCCCCCAACGCCCCCTTGCTACTCCCATCCCTTCCTGACTCCCAGCTCTTACCAGGAATGAGCACCCAGGCCTCTCGCAGTCCATGCGCCCCCACCCCCGCAGCTCCACGGGGAGCACCTCGTTCCCTGTGGCCACCACGCTGCCTCTGGGTCCCTTTGCACACAGCCTTTCCCACCTGCCCAGGTGAGCTTGTCTGCTCCCTTCGATGCTCCAACGTGATCATTGCTGAGAAAGGCTGGTCGCTCAGCTGGTCTGGGAGTGCAGCTCCGCCCTTTCTTCTCCCTGGCACCCAGGCAATTCCTAAATTAGGGCCGTGCTCCTTCTGCCTCCTGCCACCTCTCCTTTGGTCAGCCCATCCTGGGCCTCCACTCTGCTGGGAACTGCAGGAACAGAGGCAAGTACAGGGACATCACTGTCTCCAAGGAGGGCATGCCAGGACGGAGCTGCCCAGGGCGCCCCACCCCGCTTCCTGCCTCACCCTTACGTCTCATTTTTTTTTTCCCCCCTAAAGGACAGCGTCAGGGCTGCTGGCTACAGGGGGAGTTGCTGGGAAGATCTTGGGGAGCAGATGTTGGGAACTCGGTGCTTCCTGATCCTCAAGCCAGGTGCATTGGTTCCCGTTTGTATTTTGGATGAGCGGCTGCAGGGTGCCTGGTGTTGATGCTGCTGTAGCTGTAGCATCCTCGGGTGCAGCTGGTGCAGAGGCCCTTAGACACATCCACTGGGTCCCATTAGTAGAAGATGCCACACATTGTTGTACATCCCACTATCTTATGTACCACTGAGAAGGAAAAATACTCTGCCAGTCTCTCCTTTGACACACCATCGCTGTAAGACTTAAGCGGCTTGTCAGTGATCTTGGTTAAGTCCAGGGCTGGTGCAGAGCAGGAGCCTCAGTGTCCCTGTGGCTTCCTGGAGAAGCTTCAAAGATAAGTGTAGCAACAGGAGCATGAGTGGTCGGCTGTCCCTTGTGCCGACCCCTCGGGGCTACTGCTCCTCCTGTGGATGTGGCTGTGACTGGATCTTGGCTGCTAAGGCCAGGGCCCTAAACGGGGCCGTGCGAGATGCTGGGCCTGGGTCTCAGGCTGTTCGGATCCTAAGGAACCTGCCCTCTCCCCACTCAAGGTGGCTGCTGTGGGGCCGAGAGCCCGTGGGTCTCCCACAGGGGACTCGGGAAGCAGAAACGATGCCTTCCTTCCAGGGCCACCGGCGCCTTTCCACTGGCTGGAGCAGAGGCGCGGCTGCCTTGGAGCGGGGAGTTGATTTGTGCTCCCTGCGTCTCAGAGTGGGACACTCTATGTCCTCCCTCTATCCTTTGGCAGCTCAAAAGGGAGGTGGGAGGAGGGGGCCTCTGCAAAGTCCGTGCCAATGAGCCAACGGCCTGGTCGTCTGCTGGGTGCTTACCAACACCCTGTACCCCTCCCCTCCCCTTCAAGCTGCCAGAGCCTTGTGTCTGCCTGGGACGTTTGTCTCTGCAGGGACAACAAGGCCCCACAACCATCCTGTTGGTCGCGCCTTTACCAACCAAGGTTGATGATAGTAATTGTTACGTAACGAGCATGTGTACAGCATTGGCTATGCCCGGCACTGTTCCTATGCTTCTTGGTGGTAACTCAGTTCATCCTTGCAGCTACCCTAGGAGATGAGGCCACCGAGGCGAGGAAGGTTAAGTCACTCACTCAGGGTGTCCCGCAATAGCAGAGACAGAGCTGGGATCAGGCCTTGCGCGGGTTGGTTCCAGTCTGTGCCTCCTCAGCCCTCCCAGGGTTATGTGACGCATTGGTGGGTGCGGGATTGTAGGGGCTGGTGTGGGTTACAGGGTCCTGAGCCCTCTGCCTTCCCCCTCATCCCCCCCACCCCACTTTGTAGCTCCTACTCAGAAAACCCTGGGTTGATTGACAACAGTAATTTATACCTCACACCCACTCTGTGAGGCAAGCAGGTCCTGTGAAACCCATTGTACAGGTGGGAACCTGGAGGAAGCACCACTGAGTCTTAAAGAAGCGCAAGTTCTATAAGGAAAGAGGTGTGGCATTGTGTGGTGTCCGTGCGGCTGGCGTGTAGAGAGGTGGCCTGAGGCTCACAGATGAGAGACCATGTCCCGTATGTGAGGCGCTGTCCTGCCTGCTCCCAGCAGAGCACAGCTGCAGGTGTCCCGCTGCTCTCCTGAGACACACACGTTGCTGACACAGACTTCATGCTAACTACACCCAGGCTTGCACACACTTTGTAGGCGTTAGTGTCTTTAAACATAATCCTAAGGAGCAAGCATTAATATTATGCCTGTTTGACAGATAAAGAAACTGAGGCCCGGAGAGGTTAATTTGCCCAAGGTGACGTAGCTATGAAGGGTGGAACCAGGTGTCAAGCCCAGACTTTCAGGGTGCCTTGCCCTGAACCACAAGGTGGCAGCTGCCCCTTCAGGTCAGGACAGGCGAGCCCAGGCTACCAGGCAGCCAGTCCGTCCTGAGTGGCTTGGATTCAGCAGTGGGAGCCGTGCAGGGTTTCAGCGGGGCTGCTGACCTACCCACGTCACCGTGGGAACTCCAGCACACAGTAGGTGCTCTGCAGCTGTTTGTTGAATGACTATTTGTGGCTGATCAAATGCTTTGATACCCAAGGGGCGGGAGCCTGGTTGCTAGGATGCTGGTTAGGAGGGGTGGGCGAGGTCCCGATGGGTTCATTTTAGACAAGTTGCGTCGTGGGTGCATGTGTACTGTGCTGAGAAGTTGGAGGAGTGCTTGCAAGTGTCGGTTAAGGTTCCGAGTGGGCAGTTGGGGTCTGAGGCGACCCCTCCACCGCCGGCCCAGCCCCTGGCCTCCCTGCTGGCCTGAGAGCCCAGTTCCCTGGGTGCCTCTGCACCTGCCCAGCACCTGCCGGTGAGGAGGGCCCGCCTCAGGTGAGGAGGCAGTGGGGATTGCTTTAGGGGCCACCCCTGGGCACTACACTGAGAGATGAGTGTGCAGCTGGGTCTGCCTCCTTTTCCCCTCCACGAAGGCCAGGACCCATCAGAGATCTTTCTGGGGCAGAGGGGCAGTGGGTATGGCCACAGCCACGCTGTCAGCCTCAGCAGCGGTTGGCCAAACCCGCAGGCCCCGGCCTGCCCCCTACCCCCCTTTCTGTGGCTGAGCCTCTACTCCCAATAGCCCCCCTGCTTCCTGGTTTCTGGTGGGCAGCAGCCCTCCCTATTCTGATAACCTAGATTGGGAGGACTCTAAAAAGGACACATGGCAGCACCAAGGTTCCTCTCCACACCCCTCGGCAGGCTTTGGTGTATCTCACTGTGCACAGGCGTGGGTCCGAGTGGCATTTGCTGACAGCTGTGCGGGCGATGTGTACGTGGGGGTCCGGCCGCAGGAGCACCGGGGGGGCGGGTGAGGAAAGGCAGCCCCGTGCCCTGCCCAAGGCTGTCCTGGGGTCAAGTGGGCTATACTTGGTAAAGGGGGAAAGGGCCTCAGGATCCTAGCTGCTATTTTAATTTGGAAATTGGGGCTCTCCGTGTGAAAGGGAGGCCTTTGGGGCCAGCCCTGTTACCACCAGTGAGTGGGGCTCCCAGGACGAGAGGAGGGCTGGCCACACTGGCCACCCGGGCGGTGGGAGGGGCCCTCTTGACCTTGGCTGCGGCAGCAAGGGGCTCAGGTTAGGACCGAAACGGCCCTCCCATGGCGGGTACACTCTGCACACACCACACCAGGTGCACCTGTCCCTCCCACCCCGCCCTGGGACTGCCTGTGCCCCGTCCCAGCGAGTGCGCAGACCAAAGGCACGCAGGTCAAAGAGGCGTGCAGGCCGGACCCGCCTGATCAGAGCAGGCAGGCCCCCGGCGCAGACGTGTGCGTGACGGCCAACATCCAGGCACACACCCAGACACCCGCCCGGCTGGTGTCCCTCTGTCCTTGCATCATACCCCGCCGGCCCCTGTCTGTCTCCTGCCCTCCTGGTTCTCTGACGGTGCCCAGACTCCCTGTTTGGCTGCAAATCCCCATGTGTTGTCATTAACCGGCGTTTGCCTCAGAACAGCTCGTGTTGGTTTGCACTGTAAGGAGAACGTGCAGTCCGCTGCCACGCGTGGCGCCAAGCTGGGGACTGGCAGCACGGCCTTTGTGCTCACTGTCCTCCGGGGGTCAGGCGTGGAGCCTTCCCGCCTCCCCCTCCTTTCCTTCTTGGTTGTGGGCACGGGGCTTTCGTGGCTGCGTGGTCCACGTATCACGCTTGCTCACAGCGTGCCGGACCCACAGCCAGGCCCTGCCACACAGCCAGCCTGACTTTATTCCCTTTGCAGAGGCCACTCCACAAGGGGTAGGAGGATGAGGGCTGTCCTTGGCCGAGCGGGGGGCGGCCTGTGACATTGGAGGAAAGCCCTGAATCCCCCGCATGGCACGGCTGGCCCCCAGGAGGCGCGAGGGCTGGAAGGGGTGGGGCGGGCAGCAGGCGGCACCATCTGCAGCCGTCCTTTGTGCTGGCAGCCAAGCAATCCCTCCGTCGCAGCGCTCGGCGGGCCTCGTGTTTGGCGTGCAAATGAGTTTCCAGATGCCCAGTGCCCCCGTATAAGAAGCGGTAACGAGGGGCCTGGGAGAAGAATGGAGCGATCTGGAAGCCCATTTCTGTTCATTCCAGCCTCCCTGAATAGGCTGCCCACCCCCCACCCCCCCCCCCCCCGGCTCCAGCCGCGGCAGATGTGTGCTGGACGCCCGCTGTAGGGGCATTGCCAGTTTCTGGGCAGACACACGCCAGGGGAGGGTCTCTCCCCTCTTGTACCCTCCCCCCTTTGAGGGTGGTGGCAAGATGACCCCAGCAAGGGGCAGGATGCATCTTTTAAGACTGAGCCCTTCCACGGCCCCTCCTGGAGGGAGAAACAGGTGTCCTGTTAGGGATCACAGCCCCTGCTTGCCTCCTTGGTTGGGCATCTTGTGCACCACACAGGCCAAGCAAGTGTAGCCAGCGGCCTTGGCACAACCTCCCAGGGCTTTGGGATGACAGGGAACCTGGTCCAAGGTCTGGGCGGTTTGAAGTGGCAGCCCGCCCAGCCACTCCCGATCATGCGTTTGGTTGTCTTCCCGTAGTGCCAGCTGAACGCGGTAAAGGGGGTGACTCAGAAGGGGACTGAGGGGTTCTGTGTTGAATCGGAGGCTAGGAGGCCATGGCCACCTGGGGGTCTGCCTTCTGAAGGGTTTCGCCTCTGGCCCCATCTTCTTTCCAGCCTAGGGCTGCCCCACTGGGGTGTGTGGCTGGGGGCAGGAGCACTACCTCTGTCTCTGTCACCTCTGGCTGTGATTACTGTGAGCGAGTGACTTCGCCTGCCTGGGCCTCAGTCTGCTCTTCTGCAGAATGGGGATAACAGCAGCCGATGGGGGCAGATGAGAGGAAAGAATGTGGAAGCCTATTGTGCCGTGTCCAGATGGGAGGGCCCTTGAAAGGAGGCAGTGGGCTTTGCATGCAGCCAAGTGGCTGAGCCATTCTGGTTCAAAAGACCCCGGTCCACTCTGACCGGGTCAGCTACTTCCAGAACCCTCAGGTCAGCGTGGCTGAAGTCCTCGCAGCACGAATTGGGCATTGGCTAAAGTGTAGCCACCCTTTGTGCTTCTGCCTATTCCCATAGCCCAGGAGGACGGCAGGGCAAGAGGCATTACTCCTTTTTATCTCCAAGCAAACTGAGGCCCAGAGAGGGTGTCTGAGCTTCTTGAGTCACACAGCAACATGGTGACTGAGCCCAGCCTTCCCTACTCCACCTCAAACCTCGGTTGCATCACACACTTTGGAAAGACTGGCCAGCCCAGAGTCCAGGCCGAGACACGCTGACCTTGAGGGTGCTTTTGGCCCCTGGTGGCCACATGGGGACAGTGAGACATGAAAGAAATGGTACTTTTCCTAGTACCCAGTTCATTCAGCTTTCTAAGCCCAACTGTGGATGTTCTTCCACGTTCCCACATTTGGTGCTGCTGGAGGGCTCCTTCTTACCCCCCACCCCTCACAGCCCTCAGCTCTGGACGTCTTTTGTCCTCCAGGCATTTGCACAGAGCAGTGCAGGGAATATCCATGGGTGTGACATGAAGGTGTGTGCTATGCATGTGTGTTCAGCAGGGCAGTTTCAGGGTTGGAGTTTCAGGGAGTGCCCTGCAGACTCCCCTGGGATTGTCAGCAGGCCCCAGGAAGGCTATGGATCTCATTCAAACCTTGCAATTTTTGAGCCCACCCATGGGGAGACGCCACACAGTGCTGACTGTTCACAGTTTGAGAGAGAGAGAGCTTTGCCGAGGGGTCTCAGGTGGCAGGCGGCTCCTAGCCACGCCTGACTCAAGGTCTGTGTCAGACCCCCCTCGCCCCTGCAGTTTCCCCTTGGCACCGTCTCCGCCACCCCTTGCATCATCTGGAGTCTCTCTCCTTTGCTACCTCTGACCCGCACCTCTCAGCGTGGTAGCCGTTAAAATGGGCTCTCTTCTGATCTGCTCCTAGCAACAACGGGAGCTTTCACTCCTTCAGGGCTGTCGGTCCCATTTTACAGTAGAGAACACCGAGGCCTCCTGAGAAGGCTTAGTGAGTCTCCTTGTGCCACCCGAATCCGGGAGCAAAGCCAGTGTCGATAGCACCAAGTCCGGGGAGGGGAGGCTGGGGGCCCACGTGTGGCAGGGTGTGGCAGCCGGGGTGCCACTGACCATCCTGTCTCTCCTTGCAGCCCTGCTGTCCTCCTGGTGCGAGGAGCTTGGCCGCCTGCTGCTGCTTCGACATCAGAAGAGCCGCCAGAGCGACCCCCCCGGGAAACTCCCCATGCAGCCGCCCCTCAACTCCATGAGCTCCATGAAACCCCCTCTGTCGCACAGGTGAGCGGGGCTGGGCCGGGCTGAGGGTGGGAGCGTCTGCACAGCGGTGAGCATATTACATTTTCTAAGACGCGGTGTTTGAAATCCTCGTGCGTGAGCGCCGGTTCTCTCTCTCATCACTCAGAGGTTGAGAGCGCTGGGTTTACCCAGCCTTCCCGCCTTGTGGCTTCGGTGGGGGCTGTTTCTTCTTCAGGTTCTAGGCTTCTGCAGAAAGTTAGAAATCCTGAACTCACGGGCGTTCTCTCTTTTCTGAATAGGGTCTTGGGCAAACCCAGAAACATCGGGGGCTGAGAGGGTCTCGGGAAGGCCACGGGGCTGGTGGCCCCACCCTGAGATGGGGACGGAGCCAGCCCGGGCCGACCACACTGGAGCCCCATGAGGCTGGACTGGGCCCACCATAGGCCTGGAGTCTCCCGCGGGCGTGGGCAGAATGGGCGTGCTGCAGGCTGCCAGGCACCAAGGGATTGTGCCGCCCGCCCCTCGCCAGCCTCGGGAGGAGCTCGTGGTCAGGACTGGCAATTCCCCCAGTTAATTATCTCGCACGTCCCTCGCAGGGCTGGGGATGCTCTCTCCGAGCGCTCTGCAGGCTGACCCTGGAACAACAGGGCCTGTCACGCTGTCTGCTCTCGCTGTGTGTGTCCCCGCTAATGACCAGGAGGGGCATTTGCAGTCAGAGCTCAGCTCTCATTATCCAGCCCGACTGAGGGACCCGCAGCCCAGAGCACGCTGCAGGCAGACCTGGGTCACACCATCGAGGCACTGCCGAGAACTCGGGTGTCAGCCGCACTTTATAAATCGAATTAGAGGCTTGTTGACTCTCAGAGCCAGAAAGGACCTTAGCACTCATCACATCCAGTGCCCTACCTGTGCGGGATCGCCCCTGACATGTGGTTGCCCGCCTCAGTCGGAGGCACTTTGTTCCATAGCAAGCCCACCAGCACCCAGGGCGTTGCCTCTCTGGACCCCGGATCTGGCTGCTGACAGCTCCGAGCCTCTGTGCTGTGGCAGTGTTTCTCCGTGGGGCTGGGTTTTGCACAGGGTAATTTTTCATGGTGCAGGACTTTGTAGGGCATTTAGCGTCTCAGTCCCTGCCTGCTCGACTCTTCTGATGACTGCCCACTTCCCCTCGAGCATTGCAACGGCAAAAGCCCCCCCACACATTCGAGGGAGGCATCACTCTTGGTTAAGAACCACTGCTCTAGAGAGACAAAGCCTAGAAGACCTTCTCCTACCTTCCACCCCTTGTTCCTGGTTTGACTAAAAGCCACAGGTCAGCTCATCTGAACCCAGCCGCTGAGCAGAGGGCGTGGTTGAATATGACCTCAGCAGCATACTTTGCAGCTGCCCTTGTGAAACGTTAACGTATTAATTCTGGCTCAGCTGTCTGTCCCTCCAGAGTCATCCTGCGTCTCATCATCCCACGTCTGAGCTTCCCAGCTTTGTCTCCTCCGAGTATTTCAGTAAAGTTGCTGATACCGGGACAGAGCCCTGTAGCTCCCCACTAGAGACCTGCTTGATGGTGATCATTCAAGCCACAGAGCGCCACAGATTTGGTCCATGGCCAGCCCTTTGCTAGGTCTTCAAGGAGCTGAGCTAAGGCATGAGATTGTTCAGTCCTGGGGTTAAACAGAGCTGAGGAGTGCCTGTGCTTGGGAGCCGGCCGATCAGAGCAGGGTTAGGGTTAGTGGACAGGCAGGCTGGGCCTTGGGTTCCAAAGGAGAAAGACAGGCAGGGCTGACCATTGGGGGCTGCCCAGAGGATAAGGGACCTTGACCTTGAAGTACTGGGGCTAAGAGTGGGCAGGTGCATTCTATGAATTCAAACTGGCTTTCCAAGAAATGGTGGGGGCTGAAGAGCCACTGGCCAGCACCATCGTGGCTTCAGCTCCTGCAAGTGCAGCAGTGTGACAGAGAATGCAAAGCAGGTGGTCTGACAGCTTGAGGACCAGTCTGGCATTTTCTGTTTGGGCCTCAGGTGGCCTGTCAGAGAAAGGAGGCCGTGTGGGCCGGGAGACTTGCTGAGTGTTGATAGCTGACCTTGCTCAGTGGAACAGGGCGTCTGCGAGAGAGCGGTGAGGTGGTGGGCCTCCTGGGCAGTACCCTCGGCTCTCAGTGGCAGAACTGGAAGGGAAACTGGGCCCAGAGTGGGAATGTGACTTGCCCAAGAACACACAGCCAGTAGGGGCAGAACAGGTTAAACTGTGCCCCCCCTCTCTGCTGCCGGTCGACTGGTCCTTCAAGGTTGACGCGGTGTTATCTGGTCGTTAACCTGATTTGGAGGATTTTTCTGGAAGAGGGTCATCTACTGGCTGATGCACTCACCTGTTTCCTGTTTTCTAGTGAGGCAGTTGGATGTGAAAGTAGCGTCATCAGTTGAACAAGGCAGAGCTCAAGTCTCTTCCCCAAGCCCAGGGCTGTTCTGAGGACACATTGTAGTCGGGTGATTAAAAGTTGGCCAGTGTCTGCTTGTAACTTTTATGAATTTCCCAAGGGAGAAGTCCCTCATTTCCAGGGAAACTCCAAAGGGGTCTCTCACCTTGTAAGTCCCTAATGTAATTTCCCAAACGAGAAGGAAAGAAAATGGAAAAGAAAGTCAAGCACTTTCACAATTAGTTTTCCATCCATCATCCTCAACAATCTCAGTGAATGACTTGGAGGAAAGAAGCTCCGGTTGCCTTTTCACTGGGAAGACGCTGGGCCAAGGCGAGCTTGGGTACACCGGGGTGTTCAGGATTTGCTGCTCAGAGGTGTCCGGCTGGCTGAAGGCTCGGGGTCCTTGTTGAAGGCCCTGAGGACCAGAGAAGGGGAGAGGAGGAGGGAGCCGGGGAGCCCAGCAGCTTGAAGCCTGCCCCACCCCCAGAGACAGCCGGTGCCTGGAGGATCCCTGGTGACTGTGGTATTTCTGTAGCTCGGGTGTCATAGTCACGTCCACTGCAGGCTGCAGAGGTTTGGTGCCACAGCACGAGGCTGTGAGTCAGGGCCTGAGTTCCTCCACCCAGAGGCTGTGCCGCCAAGCAAGGCCCTTGACCTCTCTGAGCCTCGTGGTTCCCTGCCAATGGGGGATGTGGAATGTCAGGAAAGGGTCAGGCTGCTGTAGCCCCCGAGGCCATTTTTGAGGGTAAGGATGGTGAGGAGGAATATTAATTATCCAGTCTATGAAGGTCTTTAGACTCTGAGTCTCCCTGTTTTGTCCTCACCACTGGCCGCAAGTGGCACTGCCCTCTGTACTCACAGGTGGCCAGAGCGCTACGCAAGGGAGGGGAGGCCAGAGAGGCCCCAGGCCAGTGGCTGAGCAGTAGGACACCTTCCAAGTCCCTGCAGTGACCTAGAGTTGATGCCAGTGAAGTATCTTTGCCTTCTCTCCCAGATTTTTAATGAGTGGTTAAAAAAGCCATTTGTGATTAGCACATTGTCCATATGCAAATCAGTGTTGCAAAGGTAATTAAGGGCCTAATAAATCTTGTTTATGCTGTTAATTTGATTACAATCAAAGCCAGTAGAGCTGGGGAAGTCTCCAAGATCAGAGGTGCCATCCTTCCTCTTCCAGGTGTGGGATTTGCGGCCCCGAGAGGAGAGGCTCCTGGGTGGGAGAGACCCTTGTGTCCTCTGGGTGTAGCAGGTGGGCTGTAGGCCCTGGAGCCAGGGTGCCGGGCCTCGAGTTTCAGCTCTGCCATCCTCTCCCTGGGTAACTTTGGGCAGTTATTTCCCTTGTTGATGCCTCAGTTTCCTCATCTGCAGAAGGAGACTGGCAGCAATGGCAGGAGGTCCATGCTTGTCACCGAGCCTGGCACACTGGAAGTCCCTCTAACCAGTCATTATTCCCCAGCCCTCAGCTGGGTGCCGTCAGACTCTGGGTGCTCATTTGTGGTCAACGGACAGGGGGCCGATCGGAGCCCACCCCCAGTCTTCTCCTTTCCTTGGTCACGTCACATCGCACCATCTTCACAGCTGTCACTTCAGCTCTTTTTTGCATAGCTGTACCAGAGCTCGGTTTGTGGTAGGCCCTTCTTGCCCCCAGAAAATTTTTAAGATAAACAAGCAATGAAAGGGAGAATCGAAAGACTCGCACATCCCTGCTCCGTCAGTTCCAGATGGCCAAGACGCAAGGATCTTTTTCTTCTCTCCTTCCTATTGAAAAATTTTAACACCCTCTAATACGCAGTTCGCTGCACAGGTTCTCTCTAAGTTTCACCGCAGGGAGGGAGGAAGTAGGCCCCAGCCATTGTGATGATGGAGAATGCTGTTGATGGTTCCCCTAAATTAAAGAGGGTGGGAGCTTCGGCTGCTCACTGGCTTAGCGTTTCATTGGTGGTAACGCCACAGCCGTGCGCAGTGACAGGACCTGTGCGGCCGGATCAGGGAAATTAACTAGGATCTGACGATAGCCTTAATAGGAATTGGTATTTCCCGCAAATAAAGCGGCTGCTAGAAGTGCAAAAGAAGAAATAATGCAGCCCTGCCCCACTCTTCCTTCCATGAATGTCTGTGTAGATCTGCCCTGGGGGGTTGCCCAGGAGCCAGGAGTGATCCCTCCCTCACCCCAGGCCTTGCTCCTTTTCTCGAATTCAGCAAACCTCCATCAGTGCCCATGGAGCTGGTACAGGGACTTGTAAACAGTCCTCCGTGACAGTACTGTGAAGAGCTCTACAAAATATATGAAGAAAGTGCTGAGGGAATAGAGTAAGATGCCCTTGATTCTGCTTAGGAGACTCATAAAAGGGAGCATGCAGGCCGGGCTTTGAAGCATAGGTAAGAGTTCACTAGAGAAGGGAAAGCAGAAGAAAACTGAGGAAAGCCTCATAGGTTTGGAAAACATTCTTCTAGCTGACAGGCAGGAATGATAACGGCTCCTCCCATACTAGCATAGTTATAAAAC
This sequence comes from Lemur catta, assembly GCF_020740605.2. Lineage (NCBI taxonomy): Eukaryota > Metazoa > Chordata > Mammalia > Primates > Lemuridae > Lemur > Lemur catta. The sequence goes on along the minus strand of NC_059141.1, from coordinate 51,498,923 downwards.
TCCTCGGCACCTTCATCATGTCAAGTGTATGCGGTACTGACACCATGGGTGGGCTGCAGAATTGGAAAAAAAGGTACAAGCACAGTTGAACAGGATCCCTCTACCAGGCACTGTGCTAAACTGTACCTGTATTCTCATGTTTTATCCTAAAAGAGTGGTAGTCCCACTTTACAGATGAGAAAGTTGAGGCTGACTTCAAGTAACATGTCCAAGGTCACAGAAATTGTCAGTGGCAGAGCCAGGGTTTGGCCCCAAAGAGTCTAACTCCAGAGCCCACCCCCATAGGTCACGTCTCTCCTGCAAAGCTTCCCTCTGTCCTTTGAGTATTGGCCTCAAAAAGAAGTCCCCGGATCTTTGCCAACATACCAAGTCCAGGCTAAAGCAGACAGTTCAGTGTACAAAGTGTTTTTCCCGGGACGCTATTTCGATGTTCTCTGCCGCCAGCCTTTGAGGCCCAGCTTTACGTCCCCTCTATCTGTTCATGCTGGCGACTTCTCTGAGAGTCCCAGGAAGACATAGCCCCTCTCAGAACTCTCAGGGACTTCTACGTGGCCTTCGGAGCACCCGCTCCCTGCCATGGTCGCCATTTCCGTGCAGGGAGCACTGCCCTGCTGGATCCTCAGTTCCTGAGACTCACGCCTGATGTGGCCCGGTGACCTGGAGGCCTCGTCCTTGACGAGCTCTGCTACCGCTGTGAGCCCCGGCTCCTGAGAGAGGCATCTGTCGAGGCCGCCCAGCAGGGCTTCCATGAGTTCTTAGTTCACTAATTCCTTGTATCTGGAAGCCACTTGGTAAATCCTAACGATAACAACAGCAGCCAGCAGTTTCAGCGTGTCCCAGGTGTGCTGGACACTGTTCTTTGTGCCTTACACGTGTTAGGCCCTTACACTTAATCCTCACGACAGTGTTCCCGGGAGGAGCTATAATCATTCCCCAATTTACAGATGAGGCAGAGTGACAGTGGGTTCATCACTTCCCTCTTGTCTCTGTCTCCCTCGCTGGGCCTTGTGTCTGCGGTTACAGGCGACTGTCGGTCACCCCTCAGGCTCAGCAAATGGACCTGCTCATTCATTCCCGGCATCCCTCCGAGGATGAGCACAGAGAAGTGATCGTCTCCCCAGCACTTGCTTTTGTTTAGCAAAGGCTTCCTAAGCCCTGTAGATGTGTGAAGGCATCATGCCAGGCACGGGGAGCCCAGAAATTCAAGAGGATGGCTCCTGGTGCAGAAGAAGAAAGGCAGCGGACTGCCACTTGTGCCCGGGAACATGAGGAGCCAGTGGGGCACAGTCCGACATGCAAGGTCTTCCCAGAGGAGATGGCCGTGGGCTGAGGCTGGACAGGATGAATGGCCTTTTCCGGGTGGAACAGGGCTTCCCAGACAGAGAAGAGGTGCAGAGCTGGGTGCTCAGCAGCCGCCGTCTTGGGAAGTGCTTGGCAGGCTGAATGTCGGCTGCTGAGATCCAAGTGGCTTCTGGCCTTGGTGCCTCTGTGGGTGGAACAGGATTGTTGGGGCAGTTTGGGCTGGACGGGACCGTAGCCACGCCGGGTTAGAGGCGTACAGAGTGGGACAGAATTACTGAGACATGCCAGGCACCTCTGACTGGCAGAGGGTGTCTGCAGGTGACACTCTGCTTATCAGGGGAGAAGAAGGGGTCTCGGGGCACCTGCCAGGCCCTCCTTCTACCTCAGCCAGGCCTTGCGTCCCTGGGAGCAGCCGGGAGGCTGGCTTGTCCTTGACATCCGGCGGTGTCTGAGTCCAGGCAGAGGTGTGGTGTCGGCAGAGCAGCCACGGGGGGCCTGCGGGGGCGAAAGCCTTCGCTGTGACAGCGGGCGCTGTCTCCCCCAGCACGAGATGAGTCACAGCCGCGTCAGTGCGGCTGCCACTTCTGCTTCTGCAGCAGGTGCGTGTGCAGGCAGGCACGTCCTGAGCCCGCCCCTACATGCGGGCGCCTGTCTCTCCCCCGGTGTGTGCAGCAATATGCCAGCAGGGCCCTGTGTGCGTGTGCACATACGTGTCCCCCACATGCCCGTGTGCATCTTCGCTCTGGGGCAGTGAACCCTCCAGTCAGAAGGTGGGCTGCCCAGTTTGGGAACATTGGTTAAGTCTGCTTCTCACCGAGTTTGGGGTGGAGGGGGCAAAACAGGAAGGAGCCGGTTTCCGCCCACAAGGCCCACCCACGGAGCTGCAGGGCAGTTGGGAGCTTGTTTGTGGGCCTGTGCAGTGTCCCCAGTGAGCCAGGGCCTCCCGGCTGAGGTGGTAAGGCAGCAGCTGCCGGCTCCCAGGGGTGTCCCGGGGGGCAGGGTTTATTTCCTGAGCCTGGCCAGCCATGTTCTGAAAGGACAGGGACCCCTGTCTAATCTGACATTGCCCTGGAGAGTTGGTGGGAACTTTGGGGGCAGAAGCCCTGGGGAGAGAAGAGACTCGGGCCTGTGTTTTGTTCAGTTGCAGGGGGTCCTGTGTTTGTCCAGCATGGCTAGGACGTGGGTCTTGCAGGACAGCAGGTGTCCAGGGGTCTCCTCTTTGTTTTTTAAAGTGGTAGCCTGCCAGGCCTCCCTGCAAGACTCTGGTGTGCCAGCCGCAGGGCCAGGTGGTGCTCGGGGTCCCCAGCGACCTCCTGGGAGAGCAGGGGTGGCTGCAGCCCAGCCTCCCCGAGGAGCGGCTCACTGCCTACTTTCCCGTGCTGCTCTGCACTGCCCGCTCGCTCTGGGCTCCCGGTCCCCAGTCTGCCACCTCAGGAACGGAATCTGCCACTGTCCCCTTTGGCCCATGCGTCTGGGTCTCACCCCTTTCCACAGGCCACTGGCTCTCATCTTGTCCACGAGCTAAGTGCCCTGACTAGCTCCTCCTGTAATTCTAGTCCTGCTGCTTGCCCCAGAAGCCATGAGTCATCTCAAGTCTGTGTCCCGTTCCAGTTGAGAAAGCCTCTTTTTCCCCTCCCACTGGTTCAGTGTCATCACCCACTCAGGTTCTGTGACCTGCAGTTGGAAAACACTGAGCGTAGAGTGGGGAATCATTCTTCCACCCGTTTTACATATGAGGAGACGGGAGTGCAGAAACCTGCACCCGGGCCCTGAGCACAAAGCCTGTGCCGTCAGGGAGCTTCTGTGCTAGTGCGGACGGACAATAATCAAATAAATACGTAATTATGACGGTGGTGGAGTGCTGTGAAAAAAATTCCAAAGCCAGGATGTGGGGAAAAGGAAATGTGGGGTGGGGGTTGCTCCTTTTACCAGGATGGTGGTGCAGGCCCCTCAGACGACTTGCACAGGGGCAGGAAGGAAGCCAGGGCTGGTGGGCAGAGAGATCTCAGGGAGACGACATCCAGGTTCGGGGGAGAAATGTGAGCAGAGCCCATCCCACAAGACCAACACTGCCAAGGGCTCAGCCGAGCAAGGCGCAGGACACAGACTCGGCCGCCCTGGCTGCCCTCTGCCTGCTGGTCACACAGGACTGTGTCTCCTGCCTGGACATCCTCGCCTGTGGGCCGGGCTCTTTGCACCCACTCGCGTTCTTAGAGCTGCAGCAGCCCATTGGCTGGGGCACACGTTCTCCAGGTGTGAGCGAGATGAGAGCCTTTGTCTTCTGCTGTCTGCTGTGACGAAGGCACCAGCCAGCCAGATACACGAGGTGCCTTCCTCCAGGTCCCCTTCCCCCAGCACACACACCCATGGTCCCCGGCAGTGCTGCATTGCAGGCTTCGCCCCCAGTGGGATGCCCTGGTAGATGGAGGCAGTGCCACAGATGTGGGCGCTTTGCTTTTCTGCTCTCCCTGGGGTCTGCGTCCAGGATTTGGTCACCCTCGGTGAAGGGGTAGTGCAGGAGAGCCAGTGCAGGCTCTGGGGGGAGAAGCAGCCTCAGCCCTGCACTCCTGGGGGCTGGCATCCCGGCAGGGCTTCATACCGTGAGCCCGCCTGCCCCTCTCAAGCTCGTGCCCTTCTCCTCTCGCCAGGACCGCTGGCACCCAGTCCCCTGCACCACGGCAGTTAGTAGGGAGGCGTCACTGGACACCCGCTGCAGGCCAAGGGCAGTGTGTTGGGCCAAAGGTTAAGTCCTTGCTTCTGATGTGTGGGGGCTCCTCAGGGAGACGTCCCCAAGCAAGGTGGGAACTGCCTGGCCCAGTGAGGGGGTGGCGGAGGGGAGGCAGTGTTCAGGGGGCCACTCCGGGGGAGGACAGAGCCGAGGAAGGCAGGGTGGGGGTGACAGCGGCTAAACCGTTCTTACGTGGGAGTTTGGACTTTGCCTTGTGAGCACTGGAAGCCACTGAAGGTCTTTGATTGTGCTGAGTGTCTTAGGGGTTGGAGGGAGATTAGCTCGGTGGGGTTGTGCCCGAGAGAGCCGGGTGGGGTTGGCAAGGGAGGAAGAGTGATGCTGGGAAGACTACGTTCCAAAGGCACGTCGTTGGGGCTCAGTGGCCCACCACCACGGCGGGGCAGGAGGCGGGGAATCCCCTGCACATGGAGTCAGAGCCCGGGTGAAAGAGGAGGTTAGATCGAGCCTCGGGTCATGCCGCCTCCTCCTCCTTGCGTGGCCTATGGACTTTGGGCTGAGGTGAGACAGATAGCCGTGGAGGTGGCTCCCTGCAGTCATAGGGGAGAGAGAGGTGGTCACTTCTGCACAGCCTGTCACCATGCCAGACACAGGTGTTCTGCATCGGGCACCGCAACAGCCCAGGGGGTCCAGGCCTGGCTGGGAGCTGCAGTAGCCTGGTGGGGTGACGGACACGGCCCCGGCTGCCCACCAGCCCCTGAGCCTGTCCCCTCTGTCTCCCTCTGCAGTGATGGGTCGTTCCCCTATGACTCTGTCCCTTGGCAGCAGAACACCAACCAGCCTCCCGGCTCCCTCTCCGTGGTCACCACGGTTTGGGGAGTGACCAACACATCCCAGAGCCAGGTAAGAGCCTGTCTTGCCCCGGCCACAGCTCCTTCGAGGTGGGAGTGTCCCTTGACCCCTGAGGCCCTCGGGTTACCCAGCTGGGAAGACCAGCTTCCAGGACACACTCAGCTGCAGACATGTCTCCACCCCAGGAAGGGTCCACACCCACTTCAGGAGGGCAGCACTGAGCCTCTGTCCACTGTCCCCATCCTAGGGCCTTTCTTGGGGAATGGCGTTCATCAGACAGTCAGCAAGGGGTTCTTCCCTAGTTCATGTGGACTCTGGTTGGAAAAACAGGAAAACTTCCTGTGTGTTACTGGCCTCAGGGCTCCAAAGTCTGAGGTCTCTGACCCTGCCTTGCCTGGGTTAGATTTCAGCAAAATGTCGTGCCTTAATCCTATGACAGACCCCCAGCCAGCCACCTAGTCAAGCCTGCCCCCCTGCCATTCCTCCCTCTTTCCTCCAGTCCTCCTCTGGGGTCTCCCACCAGCCCAGCCTCTGCCAGCCTCGGCAGTGGCCACGCAGGGGCTCAGGGCTGGTTGCTGCCCTGGAGGGAACCGCTGGGCTTACCTGAGGTCCCAGGCCCCAGGGCCTCTTGGCCAGGACACTGCTGCCCTCCAGAGCGGCAAGTCGGGCTTCTCCTGGCCCTCATAGAGCAGCAGCCCAGGGCCTTGGGCGGCCTGACCCTCTGGCATCCAGGCCCCTGTGTAGGCTGGCAGGCTGAGTAGCCCGGTGCTTTCCCACCTGCCACCACACACAGGAGCAGCCTGTCCCTCCGTAGCCGAGGCTGCCCAGGCCCCAGGGGCACTTGAGCTGCCTTTGGGAACCTTGGTCCTGTGCCCTCACCTCCTTCCATCACAAGGAAGGTCCTCGATCCCGCCCCTGCCTGCTTCCCAGGCCTGCCCCTTCCAATCACCTGCACTCTAGACTGGCTAATGCCGCCCTCATTCTCCTCTCCATGCCCCCTGGGGTACCAGCTTAGGTGACAGCTACTCTCTTTGCCCACAGGTTCTCGGGAACCCTATGGCCAATGCCAACAACCCCATGAATCCAGGCGGCAACCCCATGGCGTCGGGCATGACCACCAGCAACCCCGGCCTCAACTCCCCACAGTTCGCTGGGCAGCAGCAGCAGTTCTCGGCCAAGGCCGGCCCCGCCCAGCCCTACATCCAGCAGAGCATGTACGGCCGGCCCAACTACCCCGGCAGCGGGGGCTTCGGAGCCAGGTGAGTGGGGCTGGCCCGGGTAGCAGCCTTCAGCCCTAGCCTTCTCCCTCCATCCAGGAGTAGGTAGGTCCCACTTAAATCCCAGCTCTGTGCTTCTTGGCCTGAGACTGTGGGCGAGCTCTGTCACTTGTCTTATCCTCGGTTGTCCCATGCATCGAAGGGGCACAGTCATCCCCAGCTCTTGGGGCTGGCCTGCAGGTGCTTCAGCAGCTGGGCCTGTTCTGACAGCTGTCAGGCCCACAGGCGTAGAAGGGAGATGTTCTCATCCCCCCAAATGACCCTTCTCTGCCTCGTGTCTTTAATAAATTGGAAGACGTTGGGAGCTGGACCGGGAGAGGCAAAGAGCGGCTGTAGGAGGGTCCGGTTGTCCAGCGACAGCTAAGCAGTCTGGGGAAATGGCTCTGCCTCGCTGACCCACCGGGGCAGAACTGTGCAGAGACACGGGAGTCCCTGGGCTCAGGAGGAAGAAGGGAGGGGCAGGGAATCCAGGAGGAGCTCTGGGAGGGGACCTGAGACGGGACTGACGCAGACAAGCAGAGGCGCCTACCCTCCTCTTGCCACCAGCCCTGTCCTAAACCCCCACTTCGGCCGTGCCCCTTCCCAGCCTTTGGGACTGACCACAGTGGGTTTCTGGCCTGGGATTGGCAGAGCAGTGCAGCCTGGTGGTTAAACACAGATGTCAAACAGAGTTCCACTGTCACTGCTGGAGGGCCTTGGGCAGGTGGCTGAGGCTTGGTGTCCTCCAGAGGAAGGGCTCACCGGGGCCCAAGAGCACGCAGTGAGGGGCAGCACCTCCCAGCGCACACTGAGGGCTCCAGGAGCACGGTGGCTTGGCAGTCACCAAGTGGCCCGAATGGCTGCCACCTCCAGCAGGCCCTGTCCCCTCTGGGCATAGCCCCGTCCTCTCCCGCCCAGCCCAAGGCTTGGGATGGGTTCATCTTCAGATACAGGCAGTGTCTAACTCTTCGGTCCTTCTCTCCCTGCAGTTACCCCGGGGGTCCTAATGCCCCTGCGGGCATGGGGATCCCTCCGCACACCAGGCCGCCTGCTGACTTCACTCAGCCGGCAGCCGCCGCCGCAGCAGCGGCAGTGGCAGCAGCAGCAGCCACGGCCACAGCCACCGCCACGGCCACCGTGGCAGCCTTGCAGGAGACGCAGAACAAGGATATAAACCAGTATGGACCGGTAAGGGTCCCCGCTCGCTAGTCCTGGTCCAGTGTGGCCCAGCCAGGCAGGCAGCCCCAGGAAACCAGAGCGGGGGGGTGTGTGCTTGTGGGGCCGTGTGTGCTGGGGGAGATGGTGGCGTCAGGGTGCATCTGGGTTTTCTTGGAAACACGAGGAGGAGTGTGTGTCAGAATATGGCTGCGTCAGTGTGGCTGGCTGTGGCAGGGGCTACTTGAGCACTCTTGTTTGTTCTGCATGGGTTGGTGGCTCGGGTGTGACTGCATAGGAGGAAGGGGGTCCCACGTTGCTCTCTGGGCCCCCTACTCACCCAAGAGTGGGATTGGTGTCTCAAAATTGCCTTGTGGCCAGTCTGTGTCCTGGGTGGCCTCAGGCCAGTACCCTCCTCATCACCCAACCTGTGGGCTCTGCCGGGGCCCCAGTGCTGCTCCCCTGCCCTCCAGAAGGTTGGGTGGGGGGTGAGGAGAGGGGAGCCCCCATAGGGCTGCAGGACAGGGACGTGGGGCTGGGGACTGCAGGGCAGTGGGCAGAAGTGGACGCTGGCTGAGTCTGACTTTGTGGGTGGAGGGTGTGTCTCCACTGGCCAGGACCAAGGGCGGGGCCGGGGCTTCCAGGAAAGGGGCGTCAGCCTCGCTCGGGCTCCTGCCTCCATCCTCATCCACCTGCACCCTCCCATGCCCCTCCCCGCCCCTGCACCCTGTTCCCTGTGCCCTGCCTGCCTCCCTGGAAATGCTGCTTGTGCACTGGAGTGACCCCACCCCCTACCCAGCCCGTGACACCCCCAGCTGCATCTTTCCTGTGCAGCCTGCAGAGGGCAGCAGGGAGCCCTGGAGGACAGGGCTCCCTTGGGGCCTGGCTGGGCACCTACCCCAGCTGCACAGGAAAGTGCCCCTCCCCCAGCCCCCTCCCCCACCACTCCCTCCCTGCACTTTCAATGCATGTGGCATTTTATTCTTTTTTTTTTTCTTCTTCTCCCGTTGAAGGTCTGTTCCTCTTTCCAGATGGGTCCCACCCAGGCGTATAACAGCCAATTCATGAACCAGCCCGGGCCACGGGGGCCTGCCTCCATGGCGGGCAGCATGAACCCCGCGAGCATGGCGGCTGGGATGACGCCCTCTGGGATGAGCGGCCCTCCCATGGGCATGAACCAGCCCCGGCCGCCCGGCATCAGCCCCTTTGGCACGCACGGGCAGCGGATGCCCCAGCAGACGTACCCGGGCCCCCGGCCCCAGTCCCTCCCCATTCAGAGCATAAAGAGGCCATACCCGGGAGAGGTGAGTGGGGCAGCGGGTGGGGGGTGGGGGGCCTGGGCTCGGACACACGGGGCTGTGGGCAGCGCCTCGGAAGCGGCGGGCTTGACCTCAGAACACCTGGACCAAGAGGCAGGACCTTAGGAGTCAGGTGCTCCTGGGTTTGAGACCTGGTTCTACCACTTTCCAACTGGAAGACCTTGAGCAAGTCATGCCACCTCCCCTAGTCTTAATTTTTTCATTTATAAATGGCAGTGCCACTCCAACCCACCTCCTCAGGCTGCTCGGGGACCTGAGTGGGAGGATGTCTGAGACGTGCTTCACCCTGGACCGGCCTGTGCAGCCATTCGGCAAGCAGCAGCTGCTCCAGCTGGTCCCCTGTCCTGCCTCAGACACTAACAGGGTGACTTTGGGTTTAGTTCCTCCCACCCACGTGAGGACTTCCCCACCCTCCCTCCAAGAGTGAGAGCTGAGACAAACCCTTGCCGGGCACAGAGGCGGGGCGTGTCGGGGACGGTCGGCGGGGGGACAGTGTGCTTCTGAGGGCTTGTCTCCATCTAAGGTCAGTCACTCTGTTGGGAGCAGCACCGCCTCTGGCTCAGCCAAGGTGCTGGGGAAGATTTAGGGAAGTAAAACCCACACCTCCTGCCTTCCGGGAACCGAGACCTTAGCAGGAAAGAAAAGGTCTGGGCGGAGACCCACAAAGGAATGATGCACACAGACTGTATGGGACTCAGTGTGGTTCAGAGAAGACAGGTGCCCTGGTGGGCATGTCACAGGGCCTCCAGGGAATACCTGGAAACAACGGTGGCACAACTGGCCCCCCTGGGTACCCAGATGAGGATTTAGTTCACCTGCAGAAGACACAGGGCCCCAGGGTCCTGAGCTGGCAGATACCCATTGTGGAGCCTGCCCTGACTGCCCGGCTCCTCCCTGGGTACGGCGCCTGGGTCTCCACTCACACGCCCGCTCTCAGGAACGTTTCCTCCTCTGTCTGGTCTCGGGACTGTGGTGTTCAGCTTGGGCTTATAGTGGGGTTCAATCCCAAAGACCCTAAGTTCCTAGATGATCTGTGCAATTCCCCTCAGCATCCACCCTAGCATGGGCTGGGTGGTTTGGCAATGGGGAGGGGTATCCCAAGTCCAAGAGGGGAGAGAAAAGTCCCCAGACCCCAGGAGGCTGGGTCAAGCCCTGACCCTCTGCCTGGTCGGCCACAGTTCAGGGCGGGGCCAGAGAAGGACCGTTGGCTCCCAGGCCCTGCCTGTCCTCGGGGGACCTCAAGCTCCTGGCCCTACTCCCAGGGCACAGCCCCCACCCAGTTTCTGGGCCTCTTCTCAGCCTCCCCGGCGCTCAAGCTCCCAGAGTCCCCACTGGCTGGGCTGGAGGATGCGTCTGTGAGCCCAGCCTCAGGGCTGCCAGACCGGGGAGGCGACGTGCAGGGGGGCTGCGGCAGAGTCCCTGGTCACCAGCGTCACTCTGCACCTGCACCAGTGCTGAGCGCCCGGCTCTTGCCTGCCACGAGAGAGCGTGCCAGAGGCCCTCGGTATCTTCCCTGCACTGATCATCCCCTTCATAGAATACCGCTGCTACCCAGCTGCAAAATCACGGGCACTGGGCCATGACACGGGGTAGTCACAGCCTGCGAGGCCTGACCCTGAATGGGAAGGCTGGTCTTCCACTCGCCAGGGCCCTTATACAGTGTTGGAATTGTTGAAACTTTAGGGCGGGAGCTGGACTTGGGTCCCCTGGCCCCGTAGAAGATCCAGTTCTCTAGCCTGCTGGGTGGGCAGGCAGCAGCCATTTACACACCTCCCATGACGGGAGCCTCACTGTCGCACAGAGCCGCCACCATGTCGCAACAGCATGAGCTAGAGAGTTCTTCCACGCTGACACTTTGATGTTTACCCCAGGGCCTTCATTTGTTGAGCAAGTATTGATTGAGGGCACTTTGCCAGGCACTGGGACACAGCCACCAGCAGGACCTCTGGGCCTGGAGGGCAAGAGAGACACTCAGGGAGTTTCACCAGACAGGGAAGAAGAAACCACTGATATACAGGATGTCATGTGGCCTGAGGGTCACCTGATTTTTCAGACAGGGAAGGTGGTTGGAGGGTGACACTGTGTTTTCTCTCTAAATTGCTCCTCCTGGGAGAAGTTGCCTTGTCCCGGCACCAACCTGGTGCTCCCGGCCTCTGCCCAGACGGCAGTTGTTGATACCCCGGAACTGAACACTAGGTGTGTGTTCTGCTCTGTGTGGGGTACGGGAACAATGCCACCCATGTGCAGCCTCAGAATGCAGGGACAGGCGTGTCACCTTCCAGAAGCATAGCCTGTTGACTGTGTTCCCCTGTCACATTAGGTACACACTATGTAACACAGCCCTGAACTGAGAAACAGGAGACACCCCTCTCCTAGTGGCCTGAATGAGAGGCTGTGAAAGTGTCCCTGGAGTTCAGAGGGCATGTGCTCCAGGAAGAACAGCTTTCTGGGGAGGTGGCCCATGAGCTGGACAGGCAGAATGCACTGTCCTTGGATATCAGGGCAAGAAGGGGCCTCAGGCATCATTTGCTTTGGCTGCTCCCCCGTGCAGATGGGGAGGGTGGTTTGTGGGTGGACAGTAGCCCAGGCCAAGCAGAGGAGGTGGGCGCAGTCCTGGCGTTCAGGTGAGCGTCTTGGCTACGAGACATTGGTGACCTTTCCTCTGTCCTTTCTCTGCCACCACAGCCCAACTACGGAAACCAGCAATATGGACCAAACAGCCAGTTCCCCACCCAGCCAGGCCAGTACCCGACCCCCAACCCCCCGAGGCCGCTCACCTCTCCCAACTACCCGGGGCAAAGGATGCCAAGCCAGCCCAGCACTGGGCAGTACCCCGCCCCCAACGGTCAACATGGGGCAGTATTACAAGGTGAGTCCCACCACCGTGGTTACCCACACCACCCCAGACCTCGCCCCTTCCCTCCCTGCACCTCACATTGCTGACCACCCCCCCGAAGGCACCAAGGGGTAGGTGGAGGTTTCTGGATGCCATCATATGCTCAGAGCTGAGTTCAGTGGCCAGAAAGTCAGACTGGCTTTTCTGGGTCCCTATTCTCATGGGGCTTGGATGATGGCTTTCTTTCTCCTTTCATGGCATTCATAAGGGGATAAAGGAAATTCATTTTTTAAACAAAAAGCCCACACCCTGCATACATGAACATTTCATTTGAAACTAAGGTTGTTCTTACAGCTGTGATTTTGAATCTCTTCCTTTCACTTACTGTGAAATCATAAACATGTTAGTTATTGCTACAGTCTATAGTTTTTACTTTTAACGGCTACCTAATGTTCCACTGAAATAACCATGTCGTATTCCATTATTCCTTCTCTGTTAGACATTTGGGTTGCTTCTGATTTTTCACTTCTTTAGTAATATTTTGATGAACATCTTCAAGAATATAGCCTTGTCTTTCTTTGGAATTATTGTAAAATACGTTCTCAGGAGTGAAGAAAATGTTCCACTAATGTAAAGATGTTTACATGTATTTGCCAAAGAACCATGCTAACTTATATGACCAGCCGCCGTATGGGTTTGCCATTTTTGCTCCAACTTCAGCACACTAGGTGTTGCTATGTTTGTAAACCGTGTTGCTGAAGTCACGGCTGTGGACAGAGAGAGGCAAAACGCTGTCCCTGAGGGGAGGCCTGGCCTGCCCCAGTCATTCCCCTGCAGTGCCTGGTGTCTGCAGCAGACCCTGCACTCCCGGCAGGCGTAACACCAGGGGGAGAGTGGGCCCCTGATAGCTCTCCTGCCTTCCACTATAACACGTCTGTCTTGTTTTCATAGCCAGAACAGTTTAATGGACAAAATAACACCTTCTCGGGAAGCAGCTACAGTAACTACAGCCAAGGGAATGTCAATAGGGTACGTTCCATTTTAATTTTGAAAATTCTAACCCAGAGGCAATTGTGTCTTAGGGTTTTTACTATTCCTGCCTTGCCCTCTCTGGACGTTAGGAGGGGTCTGTGGGTTGGGGTACACTTCCCGGTCATCTGTTCTGGGGCACAGAGATGCCTGGGACTGAGACTCCACAGCCCTGGGTGGGTGAAGCAGGAACAGGTGTGGGCCGTGCCAGTCCTGAAAGAAAACAAGGCGAGGACCGAGGGAGACACAGGGGCCCCTGGGGAATCTGGGCCTGGGATTCTGCAGGCCCCGACTCCACCTGGGGGCCCTGGAGGGGTGGGTGGGCGTGCAGGGTGTGGCCTAGATGTGGGTGCCTGCCTGGCTGGCAGCAGGAGACGTCCTCTCCTCCCACGGTCCTATCAGACAGGTCCCCCACCTGAGCCTCCGTGTCCCCACTGATCACACGGGGGGTGGTGTCTGTGTGTACCTAACACTGGAGGAGCTCAGCTGGTGTGAGACCAGACAAAGGACAGGGAGGTTTCCCTCGGAGAGGCTCTCCTCCCTCAGCGGGAGGGGCGTAGCCCGGGACCCTGGGGTGAATGAGGTGTGTGTCCACAGCCATGGCCCCTTCTGTCCCCGTGACCCCATAACCTTTGTGTGGTTTCTCTTTCCCTCCAGCCTCCCAGGCCGGTTCCTGTGGCAAATTACCCCCACTCACCTGTTCCAGGGAACCCCACACCCCCCATGACCCCCGGGAGCAGCATCCCTCCCTACCTGTCCCCCAGCCAAGACGTCAAACCACCCTTCCCACCTGACATCAAGCCAAATATGAGCGCTCTGCCACTGCCCCCAGGTGAGGGCCCCACTTCTGCCCCTACCTTGTCAGGCAGCTCCATTGGGGGCCGCCCAGCTGGGGGGTGTCTTGCAGAAAGGGCAGAGGGCTTGAGAGCAGTAGGCCCCACCCAGAGGGATGTTTGAGGTGGGGGCTGGGCCGCCCTCTGCTATGGGAGGAGCAGGTTGGGCTTCTGGAGCAGGGAGGCAGGTGGGAGCAGAGGGGATGCGTGGCCGGGGTGGGCCAGGTGGCCGGGATGAAGACATGGCTCCCTGGTATGTGCCGGGCACAGCCCAGCCCCATTTCCACACGCTGCCTCCTCTGGGTGTTCAGCCCAGGGTGAGCGAGTCCCACCCGCGGCCCTGGAGTCCTGTGTGCCGGGGGCGCGTGGCTCACCTGCCTCCTCTCCCGCCCCAGCCAACCACAACGACGAGCTGCGGCTCACGTTCCCCGTGCGGGACGGCGTGGTGCTGGAGCCCTTCCGCCTGGAGCACAACCTGGCCGTCAGCAACCATGTGTTTCACCTGCGGCCCACGGTCCACCAGACGCTGATGTGGAGGTGCGTGTCGGGGCGGGGTCCCCCTGGAGTGACTGCTTCTTTCTGTCACCTGCACCTGTTCCACATCATTGACCGGCCCCTCCCCTGCGTGAGGCCCTGGGGATGTCAGGGGGAGCCTGTAGGCATCTGGGGTGCACAGCCGAGGCGTCCTGGCCCATGGGCAGGGGACAGCTGTCACTGACCCCAGAGGGAAAGGTGGCCAGCTCAGACCTAAAGGCTGAGAAGGAAGGTATCCCAGCTGAGGCCTCGAGTTGGCAGGAGGGAACAGCAGGCAAGAGTTTGAGTGTGACCCACGTGGCAGGAGCCAGGAATGTAGAGCGGAGAGTCTGGCGAGGGAGGCAGACCTACGCCAGGCTGCACGGGGCTGGGCAGCGGGCCAGCTGCTGCTAAACACGTGGGGATGTGGCGGGGCACAGGGCCTGGAGGTGCCTTGCTGGGCCAGGCCTGCGCTTGGCCTCCACATGTGACCTGCTTGCATCGTGGGAGTGGGCAGTGCCTTCCCTTTTGACAGATGAGAAAACTGAGGCCAGAGAAGTGGATTAGTTTATGTGAGTTCTCACAGCTAGCAAGGAGCAGAGCCGAGACTTGGGCCCAGGTCTCCTGGATGTCAGAGACAACCCACGGGTTTCTCCACCCCTGGGTCCTTTGTCCTCAGGCAAGATTCACACTGTGTCCCCGTGCCTGAGACTAGGGTCCCCTTGGCTGCCAAGTGAGCATCTGGAGGGCAAGAGATGCTTCTCTGCACTGGGCATGTGTACACACACCCTTGCCATCGTCTCAGGCACGCTGCGGAGACTGCAGGGAGGCAGCCAGAGAGCTGTCACGGGCACTTAGGACACAGGAGCCGGGCCACTCAGCTGGGAGGGGGGAGTCTTCCGGCACAGGACAGCCCACTGTGCGGCCTGCCTGGGCTGGGGCCCTGGTCACCCATACTCCTTGCCTGGGAGTGTCCTTGCCTGGGAGGCCCCTGCTCCCTGCTTGGCTGTCAGGCCTGTGTGCTCACTGCTGGTTCCTGCCACTCCTTCAGTGCTGTGTCCTCAGGGACCACACTGGGGGTGGGCTAAACCAGAAACTGCCCTGGCCTGGGAGGGCTGCTTCCAACAGTTCTGGAGACGGGCTTAATCAGCCTTGCAGCCAGTGCAGTCAAATTAGTGTCTGTTCTTCCATCCCTCTGTCCTGGGTAACCTGGGGAGATTGTAGGGAGCTGGGGGCTGTGGCAGGAGAGAATGCCAGGGGGGAGGCCTGGGGGCAGGGTGGGTGCTGGGTGGTTCTGAGTAGAGATGTGGAGGAAGGAATAGGCAGGGTGAGGATAAGAACCCGGTGAGGCTGGGGGAGCTGGGATGGGGTCCTGGGGGCTCTCAGGCTGTGGTGCGTGTAGGGGCGTGCAGCCTGGCTCGGGGTCACAGAGGCCACGGACAGCCCCCCGGCAGAGCCGCCCTGAGCCGCCCGCCCGCCCTCACCCCAGGTCTGACCTGGAGCTGCAGTTCAAGTGCTACCACCACGAGGACCGGCAGATGAACACCAACTGGCCGGCCTCGGTGCAGGTCAGCGTCAACGCCACGCCCCTCACCATTGAGCGCGGCGACAACAAGACCTCCCACAAGCCCCTGCACCTCAAGCACGTGTGCCAGCCGGGCCGCAACACCATCCAGATCACCGTCACGGCCTGCTGCTGCGTGAGTGTCGGGGCGGGCGGGCCTGGGGCCGTGGGGGCATCGGCAGCACAGACACTTGACCCCCTCTGGTCCTCAGCCTTGTCCCTGGGTGTTGTCCCCCTCCCCATAGCCACCAAAGTGACCTTCCAGAAACACAGCCCCACAGACTCGCAGTGCCCCCCCCACCCGAGGCCCATGGACTAAGCGTCACACTCGGTGCACCTCAGAGTCACCGTGCCCTGGCTCCAGACGCGGCCTTTTTCCCGTGTACATTCAGTCCCCGTCCATTCTCTGCACACACCTCCCCCTTACTCCCGTAGGGCCACCTTCTCCCGTGCACCCCATCGGTGACGTTCTGTGTGTCCCTCTAAGCTATGTTCTGCTCTAACCCCATTCGCCAGAAATTGTCATATTCTCACCACCTTTTCCCTCAGACCCAACTCCACCAAACCCGGAGTTAGTTCCCTCCCTCCCTCCGCAAACCTATTGTGCCAGAGTCATGTGCATGTGTCCCTCCAACCCGTGACATGTGATCTGGGGCCACCTTCACATCCCCCGGGGATCAGGGAGGCCCAGCACACAGGCCTTGCTCAAGAGACGCGTGTGGAAGTGAACTGCCAGCCTGCTCTGCTGACCTCCCTGGGGCACATGGAGAAGGAACTGCTCTGATCCTGTTCTTTTGAGCGTAGGGGTGCTGAGGCCATGCAGAGATAGGAGTCACAGGAACAGCGGTGCTGTGTGAGGCTGCACAGCTGTCAGGAGGCTGGTGTGGGGTGGCTGGGGTGTGCAATCCTGGAAGGCTTCCTGGAGGAGTGGAGATAGGGATGAGCCTCTGGCAAGAAGGGCCAAGGTCACATGCTGGGAAACAGTGGTAAGGGAGGCTAGGAAGCAAGGTGGGCGCCAGTCCAGATGCCATGTGTCCAGGGGGTGTGTCAGCGTCAGTCCACCTTGTTGGCTGGAGCGAAGGCAGCTTTCCCAGAGTGGTGACCCCAGCCTGGGTGCCTGGGCTCACAGGTCCCAGGACACATCATGGGCCCCTAAGTCCATCTCTGTCCGGGTCCTGGGTGGCATCACTGCGGGATTGTGGGGTTCTTCAGGCCTGGGGGTGGCCTGGGGCTGCAGAGGCTGCAGGCGGGGTGGGGCGTGGGGACAGCGGGTGGGAACTGAGCGTCTGCTCCCTCTCTGCAGTCCCACCTCTTCGTGCTGCAGCTGGTGCACCGGCCCTCCGTCCGCTCTGTGCTGCAAGGCCTCCTCAAGAAACGCCTCCTGCCGGCGGAGCACTGTATCACAAAAAGTGAGTTGGGGCGGGGACTGGGAGTGAGCCAGATCCCAGCCCCACCCGAGTTTGGGGCTGAAAAATAGTTACTTTTTACTTGGTACTGACCTCTGGCTCCATGCACGTCACCACTGGGCTCTGGGTTTTCCTGAGCACCAGTCCCCAGCTCAGACCCATGCCCCTCTCCTGGGGCTGTGGTGCTGATCCGATGAGCAGGAACTCTGGGACCCGGCCCGGACAGGACAGCTGGCTGCCCAGCCCGGGAGACAGGACAGATGCACCTACAAAAACGGCACAGGACACGAGGAGGGTTGAAGGAAAATGCCATGGTTAAGACAGCCTAGGCAGGCTTCCTGGAGAAGGTAGTGGCCTGGGCCAGGCCTTGAAGGATGGCAGGATTTGGAGAAGGATCTGCACCAGGCGGGAGGCACAAGGCAGGGGGTGGATGCCAGATTGGCCTCCCCACCTCAACAGCTTGTCCTTGAACTCGGGAGGGACCTGGCTTAGAGTCTGCTTCTTTGGGGGAGACGCCCAGGGTGCCGACGCGGGGGCTCTGTGCGGGGAGGCTTGCGACTGCCCCTCCCTTAGCATCTGCTTCTTCACAGCGGCTCCTCGAGCCCTAGAATTCCACCTGGCAGTTGTCCGTGTCTGTTTCCACACTTGCAGGATTCAGCGCAAGAGCATCTGGTGGGGGGCTTGTCACTGACTCAGTAAAGCAGAGACATGCCAGGCTGTGTGTCCTTGAGCTTTGCAGAAAGTCCCCCGTTCCTGATAAAGGCAGGGCCCATTCTGCAGAGATGGGGGACCCGCCACAGCCACCTGCTCAGGCACATGTACACCGCATGTGTAGCACGTGGAGGCTGCCCTTCCAGAGTGCGGGGCAGCCCGGGGCACCCAGGGGTCTGACTGCTCCACTTTGGACCTTCTCTTTGGTGGGCTTGGGGAGAAGCAAGGTGGGCTTCAGCCGTGAGGGAGTGGGGAGCGGTGCAGACCTGCCCCCTCGAGGTACTGCCTGGCCCTCCTCACCCGCCTGCGCCTCCGCCCCACAGTCAAGCGGAATTTCAGCAGTGTGGCTGCCTCATCAGGCAACACGACCCTCAATGGGGAGGACGGCGTGGAACAGACGGCCATCAAGGTGTCTCTGAAGTGCCCCATCACATTCCGGCGCATCCAGCTGCCTGCTCGAGGCCACGATTGCAAGCATGTCCAGGTGAGCGGCCCTGGGAAGCTCAGCTCCAGGGCAAGACACCTGGACTCTGGCTGGGTGGCCAGGGGTAGGCAAGAGGGGACGACAGGGCCTATTGAAACATTGTCCCGAAGGGCATCGTGGCAGTTAACAGCTGACTTCACTCACTCATTTCCACCATCATTTATCCTTGGAGCATCTTCTCTGTGTGCTCAGGCTGGGTTAGGGGGGCTGCAGAAGTGGGTGTGGACAGTCCCTGCGCTGGCAGAGTGGCAGGTGCCAGCTGGAAGGAAGTCTCACACACACAGCTATGGCTGTTACGGAGCCTGAGATCAGGGACGCCTCTGCCTGGGTCACAGCTGTGTTCAGGGCCTTGGCCCGAGCAGGCACTCAGTAGGTGGCCGGGGAATGAGCGATTGTCACAGTCCGAGCAGCCTGTGGCAGCCCTGTGCAAAGTGTGGGCAGCCCAGGCTGGGGGAGGAGTGAGGAGCTCTCCCTGCAAGACCTGGGTGTGGGCTGCAGAGGGGGCCAGGGTCGTCGCCCTCAGCTGGTCCTGAGGGCTTCGCGGTGGGACAGGAGCCTCCTCCCTCCAGAAGAAAGTTGTGGGTGTGATGGGTGGTTTGGTCACTTTATTTGTCCGAGACAGATGCATGAACTTACCCAGATTTGCTCTCAGTGCCTGGGCTGAAGGCGTGGTCAGAGTCCACGCTTCCCTGGCCTCGGTGGGAAGGGCTGTCACGGAGCAAAAACAGTAGGGGTACAGGAAGGCTCAGAGGATGTAGGTGCGGGGTCGCTCAGGGGATGGGAGGTGGTGTGAGGGATGCTGGGGCAGAGGCCCTGGGGACTTGGCAGGGCAGAAAGGTGGCCTGCCTTCTGCTGTACCTAAGCCCCAGCCCTGGGTCTCTCCCACCACCTCTCACCCTGCCTGGTGGAGACCTCTTCCCAGGAGACCCCAAGGCACAGCTACATAGTTTCTGACAGTCTTGGTCTCTCCTGTCTGTCTGTGGCCTCTGCAGTGCTTTGACCTGGAGTCGTACCTGCAACTAAATTGCGAGAGAGGGACCTGGAGGTGTCCTGTGTGCAAGTGAGTGACGCCCCCACCCCACTGCAAAGGGGCAGAGCTCCTCTGGCCTCCCTCTGGCCCTGTACTTCGGTCTCCAGCCACCTCTACCTGCCCTAAAAGCGAAACAGAACCCACAACCCAAACAGGGCAGGGGGGCTCAAGTCACAGGGGCAGAATCTGGACCCAGCTGGGAGGGTGGGCTGTGCCCCCTGCTCGTCGGGTCCAAGAGCAAAGGCCAAGCCCTCACTCTCCTTTTCCAGTAAAACCGCTCTGCTTGAGGGCCTGGAGGTGGATCAGTACATGTGGGGCATCCTGAATGCCATCCAGCAGTAAGTAGGGCCCTGGCCAGGGTGGCCGGGGGCCGGTGGGATTGGAGAAGGAGGAGTATGTGGACAGCCCTGACACAGCCCCCCACCCCACCGGCAGACCTCTGACCCACATCCCTCACCTCCCTGTCACTTGGCCTCAGGGGCCTCTGGACCTGAGGCAAATGAACTTCCCAGAAGGGACAAAACGCGGCCGGAGTAAGAAGCCGACAGTGCCCCCGCAGCCGCTCCCCAGCTGGGAGGCCTTGGGAGGCACAGCTGCCCTGTGCCAGCCACTTGCTTTCCCACTGCCCATCTCCCAAACAGAGATGGGAACATCCCCACCAGGCTCTGTCTTGTGCACAGTGTGGGGAGAGTGGGAGCCGGGGACCCTGGCCAGGATGCCTCCGTGTCTTTTTGTGTCCAAAGCCCAGCACCCCAGAGCCTCAGCTCTACCCCCCTTGCTCCCCGCAGCTCCGAGTTTGAAGAGGTCACCATTGACCCCACGTGCAGCTGGCGGCCGGTGCCCATCAAGTCAGACCTACACATCAAGGATGACCCTGACGGCATCCCCTCCAAGCGCTTCAAGACCATGAGTCCCAGCCAGATGATCATGCCCAACGTCATGGAGATGATTGCGGCCCTGGGCCCCGGCCCATCCCCCTACCCGCTCCCGCCTCCACCGGGGGGTACCAACTCCAACGACTACAGCAGCCAGGGTGGGTGGTGCTGGACAGGGAGGAGGGGAGAGGGAGGGCAGCCCCGAGTCTCAGCAGGGGCACAGGATTTCTGTGCTGATGGTGGCAGGCACGGCAGAGGGTGTGGTTGAAGAGGCAGAGGTAACACACCCCCCCCAAAAAATTCCCAGATGACCAGACTTAGGGTACGTCAGCCCTCGCCCAGGGCCTTCAGAGCCTGCTTTGCTGGTCGTACAGCTGCCACCCGCCTCCCCAGGCAGCTTGCGTTGGGGCTGCTGATACAACACAGTAATTGGAGTTCCTGTCCCCCACTGGCCTCCCGTATTTTTCTGTACCCTCCGGATCTGTAACTTTCCAGAAGGGCCAAAACTCAGCCCTATCCAGCAACCTTCCTATCCTCCCAGGGACAGTCCAGGCTCCTGGAGCTCTAGCCTTTGGCCACCAAGGTCACCGTCACTGGCTCTTAGGCTCCCTGCCGCCCAGACCAAGTTTCGCCCCTTCTGACACTTGGTTCCTGGAAAATACCGTACCCTCAAATACAGAGGGTGGCAGCTCCTGCACCAGGATCCCTGATCGCAGGTCCCCAGCACTCCTGGGTGAAGACAGGGCCAGAGAGGTTAGCCCACCTAGCCAGACCCCTGCAGCGTGCTGAGGGGCCCAGCCCCCCAGCATTCCGATCCTTTGACCCTCACCACTGCCATGTGGTAGAGGGCACAGTGTCCCACAGTCCCCAGAGAGGCCACACAGCTGGCTTCTGATGGTGTCACCTTGAGTCTGGCACAGCTTTCTATGTAGATTTGGCAAAACCTGACCACCCACTGTGGCCATGGGGGGACCCACTCAGCAGATCCTGTTTCAGGTTCAGGCTTGGACCTCCTTCCATGTCCTCCCGGGCCCCACAGGAGCCTGGCCCACCCCCTTCCTCCCACTCTGTCCCTCCACCATAGCAATGAGAGCAGCACACACCCTGGGGTGCCAGGGCCCACGGAGCAAGGTGGCGTGGCTGCCCCCTTGTACAGCCCGGAAGCGTAAGGTGTGGGAGCTGACTCAGCCTCTTGGCAGGAAAAGGACTTGGCTGGTAGTTTTACACACTCCCTGTTCCCACGGGGTGACCACCTTCCCTGTGGGTGACCCCCCTTCCCCATCTCCTTCCCTTCCCAGGCAACAACTACCAAGGCCATGGCAACTTTGACTTCCCCCACGGGAACCCCGGTGGGACATCCATGAATGACTTCATGCACGGGCCCCCCCAGCTCTCCCACCCCCCGGACATGCCCAACAACATGGCCGCCCTCGAGAAGCCCCTCAGTCACCCCATGCAGGAAACCGTGAGTACCTCCGCCTCACCCGCCCGCTCCCCACCCTGCGGGGCTGACAGGGGCAGAAGGCTCCCGGTGGGATGCAGATTCCCAGGTTCCCTCCCAGGCAAAGGCGAGGACTAAGAATTGGGTCAGGGGCTCCGGGGGATGGTAAGAGGCCTGCCTGAAGCTGAGTTGTGGCCCATTGGTGTCCTTGGACTTGGCTGTTTGTCCCAGGACTTCGGATTCTCTGGACACGGAGAAGCTTCAGGCTCCTTCCGGAACACACACTCTCACCCTACACACACATGCACACATGCGTGCACAGACCACCCTCTCTCTCCCGCCCCCACCCCACTTACCACACTCTTACACTGACATAACATGGCTCCCCTTTTGTCCCAAACTCAAGCACCTGTGCCCCGAGAGTCTGAATCTTCAAGGTGTTACCACCTCCTGCAAAAAGAAATGCCAGGAACTCTAATTATCCTAAGAGTATTCGGTTCTTGTCCTGTTTCGCGTTTATTGGCCCGTAATAGCCGTGTTGCTGAGAAAGCCCCTTCTGTGCTGTCCGCAGGCCTTCCCTCCCGCTGGCCCCGGCCGCAGGGGTAGGAGGCCTCCTGTAGTGAGTGCTGGATGAGTCCACTCAATTTAACAGACGTTTTTTGAGTCGTGCCCTGGACCAGGCCTGGTGACAAGGTGTGAGCAAGACAGACAGGGGCCAAGTGCTAATGGAGCAAAACTTCTGGCAGTGCCTGGGCGGAGGAAGAACAGTTGGGGTTTGGGGGAAACTGAGGCCCAGGGGCGAAGGGGCTTGTCCGAGGCCTCAGTCATCCTGGTCTCTCGCCTTAGCAGGAGGAGGGGCAGTTGCTGAGGACCTGGCGGGCAGGGCCTGGGCCACACCAAGCCTGGAGAGAGCCCCGGGGCCTCGCCAGTGCCTGGCATCGGAGGCGGGTGGGCCTATGCGGGAAGGCACCGCGCCAGGCCCCTCATCTTCCTTCATGTGGCCTGGAAGGAAGGGACCTCTGCATTGTACTGTGTTCCACACGCCTCACACGGAACTGGCTGGCCACTGGGCCAGGCCAGAACCGCCCTTAATTCTCAGTGGGAGTGAAAGTAACGAAAAGAATCCTGGGGGAAGGAGGAAGCCGTGTGTGGCTCTCCCCGGGACCCCAGTCGGAAATAGCTGCTTGGTGGAGCTTTAGGCGTGTTTTCAAAAGTTACTGTCCACCCTGTGGGGCTCTGACTTCTGGGGCTTCTCTCTTGGTCCCGCTTCCCACGCCCACGAGACACCCCAGTCACACCCCACACACACACTCCACACATCCGGAGCCTTCACGGTTCCTAATGCTGGAAGTTGGCGGCAGGAATTCCGTAGACTTTCCTTTACCGAGCAGGCTTGCTCCTGCCCCCTGGGCTCTGTGCAGAGGAGCCTGACCCTGTGAGTTGACCTCAGAGCCCCCCAAGGTACTCCCTAAATGGCGCTGTCCTTCCTGTTTCCCAGCTCTTGCTAGAGGGCACCTGGACCTGGAAGTACAGCTGTGCGAGGTAGGGTGGGGCAGTCCCGGGTAAACTCTCGCCACACCTGTCCGGCCTGAGGCAGCCACGCCCCTGGCTGAGCATGTGGTGGGAGAGACGCACAAGCGGGGACTGGCCGGAGTGTCCCAACCAGCTGCCAGTGCACCAGAACTCTCCCTTGCCCTCAGCAGGACCCAGAGAGACAGCCTTGTCAGAAGACCCGGGGACTGTCTGTCCTGAGCTGGGCTGCTCACAGGCGCCCCCAGGCTGCGTACTGCAGGGCGTCCACAGGGGTGGGGACCACAGCTAGCCTCTCACTGACAGCTGTGCTGGCCTGTTTCTCCAGCCTCTTCCTGCTGTATATCCCACACTCAGTTCCCAAGGAGCCAAAGCCCATGGTTGTGCAGTTATCCCCTGGTCTTAGGGCCTGGGCTGGAAGGACACTGGGCCACATGGGGGCCTGCACCCCGAGAAGAAGGGGCGCCCACATCATGGGCAGAGGCCGGCTTGCAGCAAGGCCCAGGGAGCAGTTTTCGGAGGAACGGGAAGAGGAGCTGGGGTCTGGGGAAGACCAGGGGGGGTCTGGCTGTCAATTCCAAACTCACAAAGGAAAAACGTGTCACTGTGTTGTGTGATCCTGGAGTCGGGGCAGGGGTGTGGGGGATTATCAGTAAAAGACCAGGGCAGATTGGTGACCAGCCTGCCTGCTCCCCTGAGCACCTGGAGCTTCAGTGTGAGCCCCTCACTGCAGAGCGTGAGTGGGGCTGGGGTCCGCTGGGGTGCTCAGAGCAGGGACAGGGCTTGGGCTTGGCGTTTCGTTCTGGAGGAAGGGCCTGCTTGGGATGGCAAATGGACCAGCGGGGCAATGTTGGAATCTCCCTCGCCCCCTACCCACAGACAACCCAGTCGCCAAGGCACGTGCATGCGGAAGGGTGCTAACCCTCCAGGTATCCGTCAGCACCACCAGCCCCACCTCAGGAAGGTCTCCCGGCTTGGTGAACCGTCGCACCGGCCTCCCCTTGTCCTTAGGGGCCTGGAGGTGCCTGCCTCCCTCAGCTCCCGTTCGAGGGGTGGTGCCGACTGGGTAAGGTGGCCAGGTGGCAGGCCTGGCCGTGCACAGGGATGCCCATGGCCACCCAGGTGCCTGCCCTGCTCCGCTCCACTCGTCTGGCGGCAGCTGCCCCCCACACGGAGGCAGGCAGGGCTGCTGCGCACCTCGGGCTGTGGGAGGCACCTTGGTGCCCCGCGTTGCCCCTCCCCGGGGCCCACGTAGGGGGTGCAGACCAGTCCTGAGCCGCACGCCTGCGCGATGCTGTCTGTCCGCGTCTGCTCTCCACCGCCCGGCCCGCGGGGGCCCTGCACCATGCCGTGGCAGCACCTCCGCCTCCCTGCTCCCCAGGAACATGCCCATTTTGCTTCTCCATCCTGCCCTTGCTGTTGTTCGTTGTGGTGATGGTGTCCGGGCAGGGAGGCGAGGGCCTGGGGGGCCTGGGCCTGGCTCTCCGCCTGCTCCAAGGCCCTCCCCCCTTCCCCCCAGCCCCATGTGGCCTGAGAGGCCCCCTGTTCTCCCCCACAGCCTCCCTGATGGGCGGTTTTGGGGGGCACATTTTTGTTTGTTCCTCTGCCCGACAAAAGCATCCAGCTTTGTACAGGGGTGGCTTTGTTTTGGGGGTTGTTACTTCCCTGGTTTGTTGGTTTCATTTTCTTCAGGCATCTCGTCGCTGTACCTGGTCACCTCACCTTTCTTTTCTCCCGCTCTCTCCTCCTCCACAGATGCCACACGCTGGCAGTTCTGACCAGCCCCATCCCTCCATACAAGGTTTGCACGTACCACACCCCAGCAGCCAGTCAGGGCCTCCATTACATCACAGTGGGGCTCCTCCTCCTCCTCCTCCTTCCCAGCCTCCCCGGCAGCCGCCACAGGCCGCTCCCAGCAACCATCCACACAGCGACCTGACCTTTAACCCCTCCTCAGCCTTAGAGGGTCAGGCCGGAGCGCAGGGAGCGTCCGACATGCCGGAGCCTTCGCTGGATGTAAGTTGGGGTCACCACTTGCCTTGGCCTGGGGCTAGGCCTGGCACTGGGACCTGCCCGAGAGAAGGGGTGGGCATTGAGGGCTCAAGGGGAGTGGGGGGCGACGGGCGGGCCCCAGCCAGTCTCCCAGCTGCAGACCAGGAAGCCCCACAGTGGGGAAGTGTCACTGAGGGCCCCCGCCCCGCCAGCCCCTTCCTCTGCCCCGCCAGCCCTTGCCACTTCAGTCCCTGTGGCCACAGCCCTACACCCTAGTCGTGCCCCACCTCCCACCCAGGCCCTTGCAGGGTCCTCGGGGCAGAGTGAGAGGGTCCCTGCCCTTCCCCCCCCCGCCCCCCATGTTGAGCTCGCTGTTTCCGTGTCTGCCACGCTCTCTGGCCGTAGGCAGGGGAGGGGCTGGAGCTTGCTGGTGTTTGTCTGTCTCCGGTTTTCTTGTCCATGTGTCGTCCATGCCCTGCTTCCGCTTGCTCTATCGCTCACTTCGAGGGGCCCCGTGTGGGTGACAGGATGAGGGGCAGGAGCTTCAGCCTTGGGTCACAGCTGTGGGCAGCAAGCCAGAGTGGGCGGCTGAGGTTCAGGGTCTCCCACCTTGCAGCCTGGCTGGTCCGGAAGGTGTGGGGGTCACTCAACAGCTGGACAGGCCTGGCCAGGTGGGACTGAGCACCAGCCCTCCTGCCCCCCGCATGGGAGCTGGGGCTGTGCTCAGCCCACACCCCTGGCGCTGGGCTCCCAGAGGAGCAGGCCACTGTTGTCCTTCACCAGCTGCCGTGATGGCATCAGTTTTTGTGATGGTTGGGAGTCACTGTGCAGCCATCTCGGGTCCTTGCTCCAGCTCTCCTCCCAAACCAGGCCAATGGAGATCTTTTAAATTCCTGGGGCTCCCCCATGTGACATAAAAACTCCAAGGACATCTCTGTAGAGGCTAGAGACAGTCTACGGCCTCTGCCAGGGGCCACCGGGAAGGACAGCTGCCGGCCAGCCACAGGCTCACCAAGGAGACACAAGCACTTGCTCCAGAGAGCCAGGGATGGGGTGGGGGGCTGCAGGGACCACCTGGCCTGCCCACCAGCCCACCTCTTTGTGCTTACACGTGAGGCTGCATTATTTCTGCCAGGAGGCCCACGTGACCTGCAGCTCCTCGCAACAGGATCAGAGAGGGACAAAGCGACACTCTGATCAAGAGAAAGCCCCTCCACCTGCCATGTGGCTTTCCCAGCTTGTGGGGCTCAAGTCTGTGCCTAGGGAAGGGTCAGCCCAGCCCGGGAGTCAGCAGGTGGGCTGCAGGCCCCCTCCCCTAGGCTTGGAACGAGCATGAGTGTGCCCAGACGAGGTGCAGTGGCCTGGATGTGTTTGGGGACGGCCGGCAGGCCCATGCTCCAGACCATTAGCTTCCCCCTAGCTGGGACCCAGCAGGCAGGTGGAGGGAAGCCACTGGGCCAGGGTGCCCGCATTGCTCACCCTGGACTGGCCTCAGCCGACACCTCATCTGGACTTCGTGCTTCTTTTCCAGCTCCTTCCAGAACTCACAAATCCTGACGAGCTCCTCTCCTACCTGGACCCCCCCGACCTGCCGAGCAATAGTAACGATGACCTCCTGTCTCTCTTTGAGAACAACTGAAGGCCACCCCTCCGTCGGGGCCATCCCTCCACTCTGCCTCCTGCCCCATGTCCCCACACACTTCCCCACCGGGAGCCTGTGCCCTCAGACCGCCCCTCGCCCGGAGCCATAGGTGGAGGGCGGGGCCTCCCTGCTGCAGCCCTCTGGGCACAGGGCATGGAGGGCACAGGACAGCT
This sequence comes from Lemur catta, assembly GCF_020740605.2. Classification (NCBI taxonomy): domain Eukaryota; kingdom Metazoa; phylum Chordata; class Mammalia; order Primates; family Lemuridae; genus Lemur; species Lemur catta. The sequence continues at coordinate 51,472,294 of NC_059141.1, read as the reverse complement.
GGTGGGCCTGGAGCCTGCGCCCACCCGCACACCCTGGGCTCGGGTCCAAACCCAGCGCAGGCCCCGAAGACGAAGACGTCGCACCTGACGGGGAATGCCGCAGGAAGAGGGCGTGCCCTGGCAGGGGCTTCCCAGCCCCTCCGTGCCTGCGGATTTCAGGCGACCTTCCGGTGCCCCCGAGGTTCTTCCATTTTCTAGACTGTAACCCTGCCTCTCTGCTTCCTGGCCCAGAGCCTCCTTCGAGTGACTGTGGCACCTGAGAGAAGTCCCCCCAGACCCAGGGTGGGCCCCAAACCTTGGAGGAGCAGTGACAGTTGGCAGTAGTGAGACTGGCCTGCCCACCACCACCCACCACAGAAAAGCACAAACCTCTGGGAAAGAACATCTCTCAGGGGCCAAGGGTCATTGACTTGACCCCTGACCTCTAAGCCAAGATACCCTGTAAACACGCTCTCAAAAAGCAGAGAAAAAGGACAAGATTCTGTGTTTGAGAGAGGGCCTGCCATTCCTGCTGGGGGCCTGGTGGGAGAGGGGCCAGGGCTTCCCAGAGCCAGGACGACGCCCCCAATGGCTCCGCCACCTTCAGGCCAGACCAGCCTTGGGGGGCAGAGAGAGAGCACACATGTGTGCCCAACCAAAATTATCATGCCCTCCACTGGGGGGTTGGGGGATGCCGCCAGCCGGAGTCAAGTAGGGGCAGCAACTCATAACTTAGCTCCAAGCCACTCCCTGTTTTTAAACAGCAACAACTTAAAACTATGAAGTCATCTGGAGAAAAGGAATGTTGCACTTGGACAGCAAGCAAACCATTTCTCTCCATGTGTTCTGTCTCCCCTCCTGCACCCTCCCCCACCTCTCCAAGACTGTTCCCTGGGACACCCACTTCCCTCTGTGTCCTAGTCCTCTGTCCACCCAGACGGCAGGGGACATCCGTGGAAAGGCAGGGGCACAGGGCATCTGTGTCTGTCTAGCCTCTCTGTCCCTGGCTGCCAGCCTCCCCTGCCCGCCGTGCCCCTCCACTGCCAAAAGCTCACCCCACACTCCTCGTTCAAGCAAGGCAGCCTCTGGCCTTCCCGCCACATGTCACTCCATTTGGCTCTCTGAGGTCTCCCAGGGAGCTTGTCCCGTGTCCACTTTGTTCCAAGCTCGTCTGTGTCCCCCTAAGCCTCGTGGCCTGGGGTGATGCTGGCTCGTCCCAGCACTTGGGTCCTGTCTGTAAATTCTTCCTGCTCTTCCCTGCCACTGCCTGGGCCCTTTCCTGCTTTCCTGTCCCCTGTGGGTGCTCTCGATCCCGCTGTCCCCGGCTCCCTCTCTGTGGTGGGTGGTCCCAGCACTCCTCCGTGGACTTTCCGGAAAAGGTGGCCCCAGCTGTTGACTTGCAGTCGCTGTTCCAGACAGCACGAGGTTTTCTGTAGGAAAGCTGCCATTGCCGCCCCCGCCCCTGTTTTTCCTTTGTCCCGTTGTCGTTGAGGTTTTTTCAAACAGCGTGTTGTTCGGTATGCAAATCAATTATTTTAAGAATCGCTTTTGTAAATATCTTTGTGAATATTTTAGTATTGTCTTTGATAATATTCAACATTTTCATGACCTGGTTATAGCCTTTGCTGGTGTTTTTAAAATACCTTGACTCGGTAACAAACACGGAGTTTTTTTTGTTTGTTTTTTTTGTTTGTTTGTTTTAAACAAAAAAAGGAACCAGGGCTATTTGTACAGATGAAGGGACGAATGGAATGGGTGGCTGTGCTGGGAGCTGGGAGACCAGGCAGCCCACTGTTTAGGGCCATCCCCCAGTCGGCTGGTGGGGACAGGGCAGCGCCAGGTAGCGTGTGGTCACCCTTGCTTGCCCAGTGCCTGTGTCCTGGCAGGTGGCCTGGTCTGTGTCAGACCATCTGGAATTTCAGCTGCGGACAGACTTCCAGATGCCTTCCTTAGGAGTTCCTACTTCCTGCCTTGATAGTTTGCCCCAGAAAGGCCTGGAGTCCACACTGGTCCGTAGCAGGGTGTGCCCAGACTCTGCTCACAGACGTAGCCACAGCTTTCCACGCAGAGGGTCTAGAAGCTCCCTGCAGCCCGGGCCCCTCCCCACCCACCTCTGGGCTTGGCACCTGAGGCTGGGTTCCTGGGTTCCGTCCCCGGCAAGCCTCCACCAGCAAGCAAGTAGCATTCCTTCCAGCAGGCTCTGAACCGCGGTGCCTGAAGCCTATGCTCTGGGGACATCCCGTTCCAGAGTGATTCTGGAGCCAGGTCAGGGTGTGAGGGAGGCACAGAGGCATCTGAGGCAGGAGCAAGCCCCCGTCGTGGCAGACGCAGGTGAAGACAGTATCTGTAAGCAGAGGTGGTCCTGAGCCTCTGGAAAGATGTTTCCCTGATCCTTTCGGACGACTCCTTGGAGCCGTAGTAACCTCAGCAAAAACAAGGCCTGAGCAAGCCACTTTTCCACGGCAAGCATCAACCCAGCCCACAGGTGTGTTTCTGCTGCCACTCCTCGAGATGGGACAGGGAGCTGGCGGTAGGCGGGAGGGGCCAAGTCCAGGCCATCGCCCCATCTTCTTGGTTTGAAGCTTTATCCATGTATCATGTTCCCTGTAGCCATTTTATTTTTAAGAGACTGCTAATACTTTCTCCCTCACGGAGCCCTAACCCCCCAGAGAGCTATAGGTCTGCTCCCAACGGGCCTTGGGCCTGACCCGTCCAGACAGGGCAGTGTCAGCAGCAGTGACTCAAGGGACGTGTGTACATATGTAAATGAGAAATAGAGACATGTCAACAGATGCATTCATTTCTCTCGGAATGTGTATTGTTTTTATTTTACGAAACAAAACAAAAAAAAAAGGCTTGGAATTCCATCTTACGTGGAAAAACTAGATCCTGTTCGTTAGCGTTTGTGAGTTCTCCACGTTTGTCTCACTCATGTAATATACCCTGACCCTGTGTGGAAAGGAATTTTTGTTCTGTTTTGTTTTTATTTTACCTACATGTACTATTTAGCTTCAGTGTACTAGTCCTGCCACCTGTGTATTTTTAGGGTGCTATGGAAATAATGAAAAGAAACGGGGATTTCAGAAGAAAATTGTAACCAAATTCATACTTTGTATAATTTTTGATATCATGATCACAGGTGATTCACACGTACACACATAAACACGCCCACAAGTGCAGCCTGAAGTAACTCCCACAGCAACCATCGTCGTCTTTGTACATCGTATGTACAATGCAATCATTTCATACTTTAAACTGGTCAGAAAACTAATTGTGATTTCTAGTCTTGCAAAGCTGTATGTAGTTAGATGATGTGACAACCTCTAATATTTATCTAATAAATATGTATTCAGATGAAACCTGTATATTAGGTGTTCATGTGGTTATTTTGTATTTAAAGATCAAATTATTTGACTATTGCTAGACATTTCTATACTCTGTTGTAACACTGAGGTATCTCATTTGCCCATGTTAATTTTTTTCTAAATAAATTGACAAAAACTGAAGGTTTGGCGAACTAGCTATTTTGTGAATGTTAAGGAGTAGTTTGGGGATTTTCGCTTTTGTTTTTTAGACCACCACCCCTGCCGTGTCAACTCTGCACACACGAGGCAGTCGAGTGGTCTGGGCCCTGAGTTGGGAGAGTCTCTGCCGCTGCGTCCCTGAAGGAGGAAACCGCCCCTGGGGGAGCACGTGGAGTGTGTGGCTGGGCAGAGGACGGGGGCTGGGGGACCCCAGTGGCATGTGACTCAGTGTTCAATGGTGGCTGGTCTCTGACAGTCCCTTGGGGATTGTCTGGGTTTAAGGAACAGGAAACTTCATGTCAAGCCACAGGGATGCTGTCCAAAGCGCAGCCGGGCTCCACAGAAAGTGAGTGATCACTAATAGCCACTGTCCCTGTGGCCTCTCACCCCGTCTCAGTCTGGGCCCTGGGCACATCCATCCCACTCCCGTCCCTGCTAAGGGAAGCTTGGGTGGCTACTCTTTACGTGGGCTTCTGCCCTGCTGTGGCCGCGCCCCAGGCCACGGTTCTAAGCATCCTTACAGCCTGACCGCCGAACACGGACCGACAGCGCTTCCCGTCTCCCACCTACGTGTGGGGAAGTGACTCTGATGGCCGGTCGCCCGCCGTCCTCCACTTAGCCCGACCGCCAGGCGCTAGGAGAACAAGCGTGGCCACCGCAGCAGCCTTGGCAGGGGCTGTCCACAGAGGGACGTGGGGGCTGGGCAGGCACCCCAAAGCAGCTATTCAACGGTATCGGGGTGTCTGTGTGGAACGTGTGTCAGAAAGGTGTGAAGCCTCTCCTGAGTGTGCAGCGGCAAGCCCGGGGGACTCTCCTGAGTGTGCAGCGGCAAGCCCGGGGGACTCTCCTGAGTGTGCAGAGGCAAGCCCGGGGGACTCTCCTGAGTGTGCAACGGCAAGCCCGGGGGACTCTCCTGAGTGTGCAGCGGCAAGCCCGGGGACTCTCCTGAGTGTGCAGAGGCAAGCCCGGGGGACTCTCCTGAGTGTGCAACGGCAAGCCCGGGGGACTCTCCTGAGTGTGCAGCGGCAAGCCCGGGGGACTCTCCTGAGTGTGCAGCGGCAAGCCCGGGGACTCTCCTGAGTGTGCAGAGGCAAGCCCGGGGGACTCTCCTGAGTGTGCAGAGGCAAGCCCGGGGGACTCTCCTGAGTGTGCAGCGGCAAGCCCGGGGGACTCCTAAGTGTGCAACAGCAAGCCCGGGGGACTCTCCTGAGTGTGCAGAGGCAAGCCCGGGGGACTCTCCTGAGTGTGCAGAGGCAAGCCCGGGGGACTCTCCTGAGTGTGCAGCGGCAAGCCCGGGGGACTCTCCTGAGTGTGCAGCGGCAAGCCCGGCGGACTCTCCTGAGTGTGCAGAGGCAAGCCCGGGGGACTCCTGAGTGTGCAGCGGCAAGCCCGGGGGACTCTCCTGAGTGTGCAGAGGCAAGCCCAGGTGAGGCGGCCGTGCTGCCACCTGTGGGGGCGCGGCACCCCCAAGCCCCCTGCCCTGGGGCCTCCGAGGGGGCCGGGGTTTCTCTTTCTGCTGGGAGACGAAAGGTGAGGGGAGAAGACGGACATTACAAATGGAATCCTAGCAACTGCTCGGCAGTGGGCACTGCCTCCCGCCAGCGTCGCCGGGGTTACCGTACTGTTCTCTGAGGACACACGGTCCCTGGAGAATGAGGTGGTTAGTTAGCAGCAGGGGCCGCTTCCCAAAGGGGACACGCCAGCTCTCAAGCCATGTTTCCTCAGGACCATCGAGTGACTCGTGAAATCTGCGTGGTGGGGCGTGACCCATCCTCATCCTGAAATAGAGGAGGATAAAGTAGAAACTATCAGGAGTAGACCCTACAAAGTGAGGGGAAGGGTTGTATCAGGAGACTTGTTGCGGGTATGAGTGTGTGTGTGTGTGTGTCTGCTGAATCATGATGTTAACTCTTACTTCCGGGTTGTGGTTATAAACAAAAAGCTTGACCGCCATTGCCTTAAGGCAGGAAGTGGGCAGAGAAGTGGGGAGTGGGCAGCAGGGCAGTGTGCCTTCCTAACTTCACAATGGAGACCCTGAAACCAGGGACACAGTTGAATACAGGCCTGTGGCTGCCCCACAAGGCTGCACAGAGACCGGCTGACCCACCCTACCTGCCTCCTCCAAGTTGGGTTCCCTCCTCCCATGGGCCTTACTCTGGGATGAGAATAGTCCACAGAGAAGCCCAGTGGAGGGCCTGGCTCTGCAGCTGGGAGCTCAGCCTCCCCCGATGCCCACCCTCCCCACATCTGGGGCCACACATCGTGGCCATCTTGAGTCTCTGTTCTTCCCCCAACCAGCCTCAAAAAGCCTCCACCCCAAGTCCACTGCCTGTGGCCCCACAGAAGGCTGTAGGGTGCTCTTGGGGAAAGTCAACCCCACACGTTGGTGCCAGGACGCACTGGGGTTTCCAGCCTCACTGAGCCCTAGGGCACCTACCCAACCATCAGTGGTCTCCGCACCCATCCCCATTTCTCTCGTCCTCTGCCGCAGCCTCCTACTCACCCACGCCCACCTGCTCTCAGCAGCCTACTCAGCCCTCACGCAGATCCCCACTAACTGTCCGCCTCCAGCCCACTCCACCCCCCAACCCCCCCTGAGCGTATCTCCATCTGCCCAGGCCTAGAAGGTATGGTGTCCCTTCACAAGTTGGGTCTACCCCTCCTTCAGCCCCTGACACCATTGCCTCCTTATCTTCTGGACCTCACTGCATGGGCCAGCCCCTTTCCTGACCCTTCCACCGCCCCCCTCCAGGTTTGGCACCTCGGAGCCCTGGCGTTGTGCAGTCCAGCCCAGGCTCACCTCCAGCTTTTGCCGTCCAGTTTCTGCTCCTTCTCACAGGGGCTTCTCGGCCAATGAAGCAGCCTGTGCTCCTCTCTTTCCTCAGTCACCCCTCATAGACCTGGCTCATGCCCTAGCTGTCCTCTGAAACTTGTCCTGCAAGCTCACCAATGGCCTCGTAGTGGCTGATTCATGCTGCTTCAGAGACTGGACCTCATAGCTGCGCTTGACTGTTGCTGTTTCTGTCTTGAAACTCTCTTCTCTTGGTGCTATGGTTTGAATGTCCCCCCCCCCCCCCAAACTCGGAGTGAAACTTGATTCCCAGTGTAACAGTATTAAGAGGTGGTGCCTTTACGAGGTAATTGGGTCGTGAACAGATTAATAGATTAATGGATTAATGGGCTATCATGGGAGTGGGTTAGTTACCACAAGAGGGGTTTGTTATGAAAGCCGTTTGGTGTGCTCTTGCCCTCCTCACCACGTGCTGCCTTCTGCCTGTTATGATGCAGCCTGAGGCCCTCACCAGATGCAGCTGCCTGACCTTGAACTTCCCAGCTTCCAGAACCACAAGCTAAATAAGCCTCTTGTCTTTCTAAATCACTCAGTCTGAGTTATTCTGTTAGAGCAACAGGAAACTGACAAGATGGTTGAGGTCCATGGCAACACCCTCTTTTGATTCTTTGGTTCTCCCCGAGTCCCTATGACTGTGCCTCCTTTGTCTTGTTCACAGGGTGCTGTAGTAACTAGGTACCTGTTGTGCTCCACCAAGTTCTCCTTTACCGAACAGCTCACCCAAGCCTCCTTGCAATGAGTGTTGACTGCCAAGAGTCTGCAACATCCCCCTTCACCAGAGAACTATCCCCAGAAGACAGGAACCTCCTTGCCTGTGTAGCTACCTGACCCCACACCCACACATGCACCCCCTGCCAGGCATCCCACAGCCAAAACCTGACTGCCAAAAGGAATAAAAGGCCAACCCCTTGCTGGGGCGTGACTCGCACTCCAGAGTCCTCCCTGAGTGTCCAGTCAGGGCTAGACTTTGTGTGAGGCCATATGCTGGCTCCAGTCTCTCCCCTTCCTTGTTCTGCCTCAGCACCTGCCTTAGAGGTTTCTCCCAAGATCACTCCCTCAGTAAATCCTGGGAATCTGCATGCCTGTCTCAGACCTAAGATAGCAGGTGCTGGGAGTGGGCCTAGGAGGCAGGCTTTGAGGATAGGATGCTGGAGGGCGACCAGTGACCAGATGGCAATGAGGACCCATCACTGGTGGCAGGTAGAGATAAATAGTCCTGGGCATGGGGCACCTGTGGTGACCTGTGATGAGACACAGGTGGGGCTGCACCAGCTGGTGCAATGTCTCTGGCATCAGAGAGGCGTGGGCAAATAATAACTATTAAGACTGTGGAATTGTGTGGCTATTGCTAAGTGTCACTGATTCATTGAAGAAAGGAAATTACAGTCGTAGATCTCTTAATCGGCAATTTAAAGTGTGAGAGAGGAAAATTCTTGGCAGGAAGCACGGCAAAACACTTAGCTTCTGTAGCTGGAGGCAGATGGAGTGACAATCAGACAGAGGACTTCATTGTAAGAGCAGCATGACTCAAGAAAAGGCTGAATTCTCCATCAAAGCAGGTCTTCTATACCCAAATCATGCCCCTAGTAGGGAGGGAGACCCCAAGACTTGGGATGGGGACTGTCACACCAAGGCCTCTCCCTTGGCACACATACATGGCCACACAGAGAGTTTTTAAAGCCAGTTGACAGAGAAGGAAAATCCCCAAGCTTGTCACAGGTGGGTTGACCTCGTATGTGGGTACAAGCCCAAAGCAGACGGAGCCTGCACTCAAGGGTGACCCTGAACAACTGTGGTGAGAGGAAATCCCTCCAACAGGCAGAGATTTGGGTAGTGCACCTGGTCATTTCCATGGCAAGAAGTGACCTGAGATGAGGTATACATGTACTCATGGGCAGTGGCGAATGGCTTAGTTATTTATTGGCCAGAGGCCTGGAAAGAGCAAGATTTGGAGTATCAGAGACAAGGAGGACTGAGAAAGAGGCATGTGGACCTATGGGTGTGGGCAGAGTGTGCAGATCATGTATCACATCGTGACACACACCAGAAAGCATCTATTGCAGAAGAGTCACTACACAACCAAGTGGGCAGGATGCCCCAGCCACTGGACCTCAGCCAGCCTCTGTCCTTGCCCCTTGCCTTCCATCTAGGGTTTGCACAATATGGGCTCATGAACAGAGTGCCATCATGGCAGTGACAAGGTTACATATAACCCCAACAGCCCTGGCTCCCTCTCTCCAAGGATGATATGTCTATGGCCACTGTCAAGTGTCTACCCTGTCATCACCGGAGACCCAAGGTGAGTCCCTGATGCACTAACATTCCATGAGAAGACCCCAACTACTTGGTGGCAAGTTTATTATGTAGGACCCCTTCCATCACAGGAAGGGCAGTGATTTTCAGGGACCAGGTACAGGTTGGCCTCTCCTTCTGATGGAGACTTAGGCCATCACCACTGTCTGGGGGCTCACAGAGTGTCTGATTCACTGACATGGGCTCTCGTTCAACATCACTGTAGACCAGGGGATCCAGGTCACTGCAAGGGTGGTGTGGCAGATGGTGCATGCTTGTAGGATCCACCAGTCCTACCACATATCAATCCATCCAGAAGTTGCCAGCCTATAGAGGGTAGAATGGCCTCACAGACACAGCTGAGATACTGACTTAGAGAAGACACGCTGTGAGGGTGAAGAATATGGGATGCCATCCTTCAGATTGCACGATACACCCTAAATCAATGACCATGCTCTGTCTATCAATAGGCAGTTGGAATATGCTTAATGTGAGAAGCAAGTGATCCGAAAAGTGCAAGGGGTGGACTGTAGCAGACACTGTGGTGCCCTGTCCAGGTCCCTTCTGCCAGCCCAGCACCCCCCTCAGCTGCTGTGAGGTTGGCTCTTCACAGCTCACAGCCCCTTTCTCCAGAGAATTGCCCTGAGGTGACAAGAGGTGCCTCGCCTGGGAAGCTCCCACCTCTTGGGGTGGCCCACAATGACTAATCGAGAGTAGAAAGTGCTGGCCCTCTTGCCTTAAGAGAGGTCTACTCTGTGGTCTGGTTTATGCTCCCAAGCCTGGCTCCGTGGCCAAGCCAAGGGCAGCCCCTCTCAAGACCCTGTCACGTTCATCTCTCCCCGTCCTCACCCTGCTGCTCTCAGTCTTACTGGCTGTTTCTGAACAGCAGCCCCTCAATAAATCAGCTTCACTTTTTGGATACCAAAAAATTATTTCTCTGCTTTAATATTAGGTCATTAATATGAAATGTCCGATTTCGGATCAAAAGCGTAGTTTACTATATCTCAAACAAGAAGTAGTACAATTAATCAAGTATGCGCTCAAACTATCGACAGTTTTGCCATCTTAACGGTAGCTTGTTTGTGCCAGCAGCCAAGAAACCTGGAGAACCAGTCGCCTTGAAATCGCCAACGGCGTTTTCCACAACTTCTTGAGAATTGAATATTTTTCCTTGCAAAAGGTGGTCCAAAGCCTGGAAGAAGTGGTAGTCAGTCGGTGCAAGATCTGATCCACCTGGTGGATGACGGAGTTTCCAAGTCCAGCCTCTGTAGTTTGAGCAGCATTGTTTGTGCGACATGTAGTCGAGGATTGTCTTGCAAGAGGACTGGCCTGTCTCTATTGACCAATCTCAGCTGCTTAATCACAATCATCCTCATTTCATCCAATTGGTCCAGTAGACATCCACTGGCTGACCAGGTTTCATGAAGCTGTAGTGGATAATACCAGTCCTGGACCACCAAACAGACACCATTAGCTTTTTTTGATGAACATTTGGTTTTGGACTGTGTTTCAACATGTCATCTTCATCCATCTATTGTGCCGAATGCTTGCAATTGTCAGAGAGAATCCATTTTCATCACACATAATAGTACGATGTAGAAATGTTTTGCCTTTATGTTGTGACAGCAAAGAAAGGCAAGCTTCAAGACTATTTCTCTACTAATGCTCATTTAATTTATGTAGAACACATCTATCTGGCTTCTTTACCTTGCTGATTTGTTTCAAATGGTCCAATATTGCTGGAATAGTAACATCAAACCTTGTTGCTAATTTACGCGTAGGCTGAGATGGATTCTCTTCCACTACAGCTTTCAGCTCATCATTATCCACCTTGGCCTCAGGTCACCCACGTGGCTCATTTTCAAAATTAAAATCACCAGAACAGAACTTCTCAAACCATCAACGTACTATGTGTTCATTAGCCACATCCTTCCCAAACACTGCATTGATATTTCGAGCTGTCTGTGCTGCATTGGTTCCATGATGGAACTCATATTCAAAAATAACACAAATTTTTGACTTATCCATGGTTTGACAAAAATTGCTCTAAAAAAAATTTTAAAAGATAATCACAAGCCAAATCAGGTGTTTGAAAGAATGAGGATGTACCTTCACAACAAAAATAAAACAAGAATGTCAAAGTGAAATGTCAGAGATATCAACTGTCAAACTTTGTACTTAAGGAAAGCGGATATTTCATACTTAATAACCTGATACAACACAACCAAAAGCTGCTGCTGACGGGAAATGGTGTAAGAGCACCAGTATTGGGCAGGTCGCTGGGAGGGTAGAGAGTGCAGACAACTAGAGAGGATTGGCTGTGACCAAGGGGCAGCTTGTTCTCCAGGTGTTTGGAAGAAGACTGGCCCAGCCAGAGCACTGCTGGTGGAGTCACACAGAGCTGCAGGCCTCGCCCTGTCTGTTTGGTTTCGTAGCCTGACACTCAAGGTGGCTCCCAGCTTCCAGAGGGGACATTTAATGTCCTGCCTGCCTAGCACCACTCCCTTCTTCTGGGAAGAGCCCTGGCTTCCTTTTGAGAATCACTCTGCTCCAATCTCTGCCCCTGCCTGATGTTCGAGCTGGGCTGCATTGCTGGTATAGGCAAACGCTGAACTATCACGACAGTGCTCATGTCACAGCTCAAGGCGGCTGTCGCTGTTTGGGCACCACCCGTGTGGTCATTCACAGACTCAGGTTCTTCTCAACTTGAAGCTCTGCCCTCCTCCAGGCCCTGCAATTCTCTGCACTCAGCTGGCAAAAAACAAAGGCGTATCCCACAGAGAGCGAGTTTATGGGCTGGACCCACATTTTATCACCTGGAGCTCAATCACACGGCTACACCTAACAGCAAGGGTGGCGGGGAAGGAGTTCAGAGGAAGGCAAAGGTCCAGGGAAATGTGCTTAGAGCTATGTGCTTAGAAAGGAGAGAGAACCCCAGGGAAGATTCTGTTTGGTCCAACCAGGTTCTGTGTCTGCTCTCTGTACCTATCCTTGTGAGCTGGAAGGCAGGGTTGTGTCACCTCCCATGGGTTTGGTGACACTGAGCCAGTGTATCAGTTAGGTTTTGCTGCGTGATAAGCAACTATTTCTTATTAACAGCCTACAGCAGTTATTTATTTATTTTTGCCCGTGAGTCTGTGGGTCAAGTGAGCAGCTCTGCTGATCTGGGCCAGGCTTGTCTAATCTCATGTGTCTGCCGTCGGCAGGCAGGTTGGTTTAGAGTGGCCTCACTCCCATTGGGTAGTTGGCTTGCAGTCAACCGGGGTGATGTGGCAACTTGCCTATCTGTCCCTCATGGCCCATCAGGCTAGCCTAGGCTTGTTCAAATCGTGGTGACAGCTTCTGAGAGATGAAGAGGAGGTGCACAAGGCTTTTTAAAACTCAGAAATGGTATATCATCACTTGTACCTTATTCCATGGGTCAAAACAAGTCCCAAGACCAGCCCAGACTCAGGGCATGGGGAAACAGACCCTGCCCCTTGATAGGGAGGGCTGCAACATCACATTGCAAAGAGGTGTGGCTTGAGAGAGGAAAACTGTAGAGTAGACAACTGCAAACCTACCACAGCCAGTTTCTGCCACATGGTCCCATGGCAACCCATACAACCCTGCCTTCCAGGACACAATGACAGAACCCAGCTGGACCAATCGGAATCCTTCCCTGGGATTTTGCATCCTGGCGCTATGATGGAGGAACTCTTTCTATCATGAAGCTGTGAGGATGTGAGCTTCGAAGTAGCCAGCTGTCGTGTCTCAGGCCACGTGGAGAAGGAAGCCCGCAGTAGGAGACCCTGAGGCTGTCATGCAGAGTAGCAGATGAGGGTGGTAAAAAAAAAAGTTGGGCAACACGGAGACCGTGGTTCTAGCATTTCTCAGTCCCAGCTGTGTCTTCAGTTACACAAGCCAGTGAATGCCCTTTCCTCTAAGTGAATTTGACTTGAGTGTCTGCCAGGCACTGCTGTAGCCACTGGAAAAACACGACAGATGCCACTGCCTACTGTTTGGTCACCCCAAGCTGACAATTGCTGCACTGATGGGTACAGGATGAATTAATAAAGGGCATGAGAGAGAGGTGGACTTGGGCAGGCTAGTGCCAGCCATCCCTTCTCCCAGCTGTGCCATCCCACCCCAAGAAGAAGGGGTGAGTTTCCCAGGGTCCACCTGAGGACTTGGAGACTCCAAAGTCAAACTGAGTAGAGTCTCAGGCCCTGGGACCACAGCAACCAGCCAAGGCTGAGGGTCATGGAGATTTTGCATCCCAGAGCGTATGCTCAGAAGGCTCCACTGTGGTTGGACAACATGGAAAACCTGAGACTGCTACGTATGTGTCTGCCAGGGAGCTTCAAGTGCCAGCAACAAAAACCAACTCTGGTTACCTTAAGGAAGGGACAAAAGGCATTTGTTGGTAGGATGTGGGTGAACTGAGAGGCAGAGGGAAGAATGGAAAACAAGCTCAGAGCAGACAGGAGCTTGCCCCAGAGAAGCCTGGGGACAGGAACTGGTGGCCTTATCAAGCACTGATGTAGGAAAGAATGAATGAATTCCAGCTTTTCCTCCCCTGTCCTGGTGTCACATCCTGCTAGGGAGCATCTGATTAGTCAAGCCAAGGTCACAGGCAAACTGTCCCATACCCCAGAGACTTTTTGTTTCTGGTGGTGAGAGGAAGGGTCTGGTGGAAGATGCCTCAGGGACCCTTTTGGTTTATACCAGGGGGCAGCAAACTACAAGTCCTGGGTCCAAATCCAGCCAGACTCCTGGTACTGCTGGAGGTTCCAGAAGAGTACCAGCAGCCACCAGGTCCCTTTGTGTAATGGGACACCCCCCACCCATGGCAGAGAATGGACAGTAACAGGAACCCCAGGCTGCGAACCCACCCGCCCTGAGGGGCCCGACCCCAGCCACCAACAAGAAAGGAGCTGGAATGGCCTGAGGATGCCGGTTCCAGAGAGGCCCAGGTACCCCACACTGCACACTGAAGCCCAGCCCCGACTCTGCGGCCGTCAGAGTAGGCCAGAAGGAGCAACGACAAAGAGGAGCCGGGTGTGTGTCAAGGCTTCGGAGGAAAGTGTCACCTCGAGGGGTGAGTTGAGCCACCGTCACCACGTGAGCATTAATCACACCATTAAGGGGGCCTTCTTGCAGGCCCTCTCCTGGGGCCTCCCTTGTAAACTGCACACCTCCTGAGAGGGGACAACTTCATACTCATGTGTTAGTGACTCACCGGAGCCAGGCTGGGACAGGGAAGGAGGCTCAGAAAACACACTGCTCCTCTTTGGCAATCCTGCCACATGCTACCCCAAGATAGTGACCCACAGGCCATGATCCCAGCCGGGCCTGGACTCACTTCCTGGTATGGGGACACCAGTCAAAAGGAGGCTGCCCAGGACAGGGAGTGAGAGAACCAGCGTCATGGTGCTGTGGCTGTGTGACCTCACGCAGTCCAGCCATTCTCTTCTCGGGGCCTGATTGCCTCAGTGGGCAGTGGGCGTCCTGCCTTCTCCCCTCTCCACAGCTCCCTCTTGCCAAAGGGGGAAACTGAGCAAGCACATGGACAGGGCTGTGACAGGCCCTATAAACTGTGGAGGACAGTGCACACGGAGGAGGCATCATCCTTGCTCTGATGCCCAGGAGAGCTAGGCACCTGTTCCCTACCTTCATGGAGTCCCCAGCCTCGTGGGGGCCACCCACCCTTGACTTGTGAATCTCCAGAGAGTTAGTGCTGAAACAGAAGAGCACGCAAAGCACTATGGGGACACAGAGGAAGCCGGCAGGGCAGCGGCTGGGGCATGAGCTTCACGTTCACTGAGTGCTCAATTAGTATGTGTTCGTGCAGACAACACATACACTTCACTTTGCTAGCTGCTATGTCCCCAGTACCTAGAATAGAGCCCGGCACACAGCAGGTGCCTAATAATTACTTGTTGCCTGAATGAATGGATGCATGAGCAGGAGACGGGGGAGGGAAAGCTGTCGGGTGAGCTGAACCGGGAAGGGCGAGTCAGAGATGAGGAGGGGTGTACTCATCAGCGTGTGCACTCAGAGGCGTGACACAATATGGCATATCTGGAAATGGCAGAATTTCCACTCGCCTGTAGGAGAGAAAGGCGATATTGATAAACCTGGGTTTGGGAATCTGGGTCTTTATCCTGAGGACACTAGGGAGATGCAAGAGGTAGCTGGCTAATTAGATGTGGTGGTTTTTTTTGTTTGTTTTTGTTTTTTTAAAAAAGCTCTATTGAAACACAATTCACACACCATACAATTCACTCATTTCAAGTGTCCAATTCAATGGCATTTAGTATATTCACAGATTTGAATCACAACAATCAATTTTAGAACATTTTTATTACCCCCAAAAGCAACCTCACACCAATTAGCTATCAACCTTCACCGCTCCCATCCCCTCAGCCTCAGGCAAGCACTGATCTATTAAATACTTTCTGGTTTTATCAATTTGCCTATTCTGAGCATTTCATATAGATGGAATCATATACTATGTGTCGTTTTGTGACTGGCCTCTTTCACTTAGCATAATGTTTTCACGGTTCATCCATGTGGTAGCATATATCAGTACATTATTTCTTTTTATTGCCAAATAATATTCCATTGTAGGGATTTACTGCTAAAATTACAAGACTGATAGTACCAAACGTTGGTATGAATGTGGAGCAACTGGAACGCTCATATGTTACTGGTGGGAGTTTATAATGGTACTGCCATTTTGGAAAAGTTTGGCTGTTTCTTGTAAAGGTAAACATATATTTACTATACATCCTAGCAATTCAACTTATAGGTATTTACTCAAGAGAAATGAAGATATATGTCCACAAAAAAACTTGTACATGAATGGTCATGATAGCATTATCCACAACAGTCAAAAACTGGACACAGCCTAGCTGTCTATCAACAGGCAAATGGATAAACAAATTGAGTTATGTTCTAAAATGGAAGCTTACCCACCAATAAAAGTCACAAAAGATGGATGAGGGCCAAAAACATTATACTGGGTGAAGGAATCCAGCCATAAAGGAGTATGTACTGTATAATTACTGTAAAATTGCATTTTATGTGAAACCTAAGGACCCACAAAACTCATTTGTCAAGATAGAAGTCAGCACAGAGGCTGGTTTGGGTGCAGGCTGAGCAACTGGAAGGAGGTCCAGGGAACTTCCCAAGGTATGGGAGTGTTCTCTACCTTAATTGGGTGTTGGTTGCACAAGGGTATGCATTTGTCAAAACCCTTTAAACTCTACCCTTAACATCCGGGCATTTTATTGAATGTCAGTCACACCTAGTTAAGGAGGGGAAATGCTCCTCCTGGAAGTACCAAGAAGACTGGACTGAGGGGCTGCAGCTGGAGGGCAAGGAGGGGTCTCCCCCAGTCTCTAAGGCGGGCTGGACATAGGGTGGGGATCGCAGGATGGGGAGGATGGGTGGACAAGAGGGGTGCCAAGGAGGGCCAGAGGCAGGGTGGGTGCCTGATTGGCAGGACTGGGGACAGTGGGGAGAGGGAGGGGCGAGGATGACTCACGGGTTCCTCTCTTGGCACCTGTGACGGGTCAGTCCTCAGCCTGGTCTAGCTCCATCCTGTGGGCTCCCTGCCTGAGCAGGGCCAGGCCCCGACTGCTCACTTTTGGGTGTGAGGACTGCCCTGTCCTGACCAGGAGGCCTTATGGGCTGTCACCTGTGTCAGTGTCTTATGATGCTCCGTGACTCACGGGAGGAGAAGCCCAGGTGACTTGGGTTTTATGCGGTCAGCAGACAGAGCCCTTGGGCTCTCCAGATGTGCTTGCTGCACTGTGGGGGAGGAGAGGAGGGGCCTGGCAAGCCACCTGGGCGAGTAGGTGGTTTGGGTGCCCAGGGAACCTTCCCAGCCTACACTGAGAACTGCCTTGGAGGTGTAGCTTGAGCTCCCCATGTAACAGAGGAGAGGATCGAGGCCCAGGAGGGCAGCGGCAGCTCCAGGCCCTCCTTTCTCCCACCTCCTCCCACGCACGGCTGATTTCAGCTCAGCAGCTGGTACAGCAGCCGACACAGACCCTTCCCTCCCGGAGATCTGCAGGGGCGGGGCGGGTAGGCACAGACGCCCACAGCCAGCTCCCTCTGCGTGTCTCAGCAGGTCACATGTGTGGTGGCCTGGGGAAGAGCTGGTGAAAGAGTCCCAGGCTTGTGTCACCCTGTTGTCATCTACCCCACCCCGTGGACTTCCCCATAAGAGCATCCTCTCCCCTTCATTTGGTCCAGCCCTGTGCCTCAGACAAGGACTCAGCCTCTTCCCAAAAACTTTTCTGAGATGACTTAATACTGAGTCCTGAGAACCACGTGTCTTTGCAGGGCCAGGATAACGCTGCCATGTGGCACACTGCATTCTTCCAGAATAAAGGCAACATGTCCATGTTTTTAAAAATGTTTTATTGAGGTATAACATAAAAATATAGCAAGTGTACAGGTCATCAGTGTAGAGTTTGATAAATCGACACACATATTCACCACCCAGATCAAGATATAGAGCATTTCCAGGACTTCAGAGGCTGCGCCCTTGAACCCCCTTCTAGCCAATCCCTCCCCACAAAGTAACCCCTAGACTGACTTCTCTCACCATTTACCTACTCTTATACTTCCTGTAGGTGGAATCATACCGTATACACTCAGGATTCTTTTCCTTTTTGATATAATGTCTGTGAGATTCATCCATGTTGCCACATGTATCAGTAGTGTGTTCTCTGTTATTGCGGGGTAGTATTCCATTGTGGGGGTGTACCGTGATGCACACACCCACTTTACTGTTCATGGGCATTTGGGTTGTTTCCAGTTTGTGGGTCTTGTGAACATTCCTATGAAGTATTTGTGCAGACATACATACTCATTTCTGTGGGTTATATGCCTAGGAGGGGAATTTCTATGTCAAGGGTAAGCATAATTTTAGCTTTAGCAGGTAATTGCCCAATAGTTTTCCAAAGTGATTGTACCAGTTGACACTCCCACTAGCAATGTATGAGAGTTCCAGTTATGCCACATCCTCACCAACCCTTTTTCATTTTAGCCGTTCTAGTGGGTGTGTAAGCATCTCTCATTGGGGCTTCAATTTATTTTTCCCTGGTGACTAATGATGCTCTATACCTTCTCATATGCTTATGGCTCATTGGATGCCTTTTGTGCGTGTGTGAAATGCCTGCTCAAGTCTTCCGTCCACTATTGGGCTGTTCACCTTTTCTTGTTGATTTATAGGAGCTTTTCGCATGTACTGGATATGAACTTTTATCTGATGTATGTATTGTGAATATCTTCTCCTACTATGTGGTTCATTTCTTAATTTCATTTTCTTAATGATGTCTTTTGATGGACAGAGTTATTAATGCTAATGAAGTCTACACCATCCATCTTTTCTCTTGTGTTGAATGCTTTTTGCACCCTCTGTAAGAAATCTTTGAGAAGCCCAGGTTTTGTGCTGGCAAGGGCCACACCAGCTTCCAGTCCGTCCCCTCTCTGGTGCAGGAGTCGGTCAGCTGTTTACTCGCCCAGCCCAGTGCATGCTGCCTCCTGGCCGTCAATTTACCCGCCCACCTGTCCATCCACCTACCCACTCACTCCCGATCCATGTGCTACCCCCATCCACACAGTCACCCATCCATCTACTCACTGATCTAGCCAGTATTTATCGCTGTCATCGTGAGCTGAGTGATGACAGCAGTAAGAGGCCGAGATGTGGAAGAGTGAGATGAACAAGACCTCCGAGGAGCTTGTGATGGGGAAAGTACCACATACACAAAATCCTTGACAGATTTCTATCTATCCTCGTGGTGTCCTGAAGTCTATAGCTCTCCTTCATTACTCTCTCACACTTCCATCCATTTGTCCTTGTTCTGTGACACTCCTTCCAATATTTGTAGATACTGTAGATCCGACCGATTCCCACTCACCGGTCTGAGCTGCAAATTGAAAAGATGATTGTCTCCTCCCTTGTTTTAGATTCTTGACCTTTATTGACGTGACCTGAGATGGCTGGCAGCCCGGGCCCAACAATGGCTTAAATCTTGCTGTGACCATCCTGTATTCAGAGAAGTGCCCCCCCAGGCCTGACTGGCCAGCTGTGAGGGTTTGGAGGCTGGTCCTGTGGGACTGGCAGGTGGCCCAGGCTGGCAGCAGAGAGGTGGGCAGTGGGCCTGAATGGGCATTTCAACAGGGCAGGCAGAGAGGGAAATGGGGGAGGGGGTCAGCATGAGCTACCATCCAAAAGGGGGGTCTCCTTCCTGGGTTGAAAATGGGGTGGCCTCAGGCTCCTCACTGCTGCGTCTTGGGTCAGGCTGAGGCCTGGGGGCTTAAAGTGGGGCCTGGGGCTGGCAGTGGGGAGGGCAGAGGGCCTCACCCCTCCTGGGAGGCCCCATCAGGACTCCAGCCACCAACCTGGCAAATGTTCCCCAGCTCCCCAGCTCTAGCCTCTCACTACCTCCCTCACCTTGACCTCTTCCTAGGGACAGTGGCTCAAAACCAGCAAAAACAACAAAGATCCCACAGCCCTGTCCCCAACAGGGCCGGGCTCTAGGCACCGCTCTGAGATCTGACCGCCCAGAACTCCCTGGCAGGCCTGGCTGCTGTCCTGCCTGGGCAGCAGCTGCCCTCCCAAGGACACTGGCCCTTTGTCGGAGGAGATGACTTGTGGGGACATCCCCGAGGAGGGGCTGAGCCGAGCGGGCCAGGCTGGCGCCAGGCGGGACAGGGAACCTCAGCAAACAAGGCCTCCTCCACAGCAAACAAGGCCACCCCCACTGGGAGTGGGGGCAGACGGGGCAGGGAGCAGCAGTCCAACCGCAGCGCCTGTAGGGGCTGGAGCCAGGGCCAGGATTGGAGCCAGTGAGCAGGACCCTAGTGCCCCAGACATGTAGGTCCCTCCCTCTCTCCCTCCCCAACTCCCCACCTGAGCTCCACCCCTCACACGGTGACCCCGCCAGCTCTGGCTGTTGGGGGGGGTCTCACATCCACTCCTGCCAGTGAGACTGGACCCACCTTTCTGGTCCCTCCCCAGGCAGAGAGCCTGAGAGTGCCCACCCCCCGCTCACTCTTCTCCCAGAGCTCAGGGGAGACAAAGTCCCCCTGACCTGAAGTCAGCCCCTCATGGGCCCAGTGGCTGAGCTGACAGAGAGGCAGGTCTGGGCCTAAAAGAGAATCGCTTCTATCCTTCATCTGTGACAGGTACCCCACTAAATGCTTTACCCGTAGCATCTCATTAGACCCCCCAAGCAAACTTCAGAGGATGTACTGATAATAGCAACATGTGGTGGCTTTCCCAAGGTCACCCAGGAAATCAGTGGGGAGCCCAGGTGTGAGTGAGCCCAGGTGTGAGCCCAGGCCATCTGACCCCACAGCCCATGTCCCCAGATGGTCAGTGCTGCAGGGGGGAGGGGGTTGGGGAGGGAGGAGGAATCTTCTCCTCACCCTGTAGGAATGGGGAACTCCCAGTGGATGTCCCAGAGGGGATGTCATAGAGCCATTGCTCCAGACACAGAGTCTGGGCAGAGGGCTATGCCCAGAGGGAGCGTGACCAGAGGGAAAGCTGTCTTGATAGTCCAGATGGCAGCCATGGGGGCGCTCCTGGGGTCTCCCATCCGGAAAGAATTTGCTGCTCACTGTCAAGGAGAGGCCGCGCTCTCGTGGGCAGCCGCTTCTGTCTTCCACAGGCAGCACTCCCCTGTCAACCTCGTGGACTCCCAGCCTGTCTCAGCCTGTGCCTCCCAGAGGACCACAGGACACAACCTCAACTGCAGCAGTGGCAGGAGGGAGGGAGGGGGGTGGGGTGGACTGGAAGGAAACTTCACAGCTGTGCTTTCACCCACTAACTTCAGGACCTCACTCAGCCTCTGGGTGCCCCGGTTTCCTTGTCTATGAAATGGAGCTAATGATCTCTGGAGCTAATAATTTTCAATGATTGAATGAATG
Source organism: Lemur catta (assembly GCF_020740605.2). NCBI lineage: Eukaryota > Metazoa > Chordata > Mammalia > Primates > Lemuridae > Lemur > Lemur catta. The sequence goes on along the minus strand of NC_059141.1, from coordinate 51,451,714 downwards.
TGACCTCAGCACGGTGCTCAGATTAACTAATGTACACAGTTATTAACATTTGAGCTGCTCTTGTAATGAGTAGTTTGACGCGTTTCTCTTTGCTTTACTGTAAACTTCTTGAGCGCAGGGCCAGGGTCAATCTTGCTTGCCAGCGTATGTACAGATCTGGCACAAGCTTGACACACAGTGGGTGCTCCATAAAAGTTTGCTGAAGGGATGAATGGACGGGATTAAATTAGATGGGGACAGGCCAGACAAGGGTGACACCCAGTCTGCAGCTGGGGTGCCTGGGTGGATGGTAGTGCTGATATCTGACACGGGAGTCTGGGAGGAGGGGTGCTTGGGGGTGGGGGGATATATTGAGTTCCCGCAGGGCCAGGGCATTTGAGGATTCTTTAGACCTACCACATGGGCAGGGCCCAGGCCAAAGGAGGTACCTGACTAGGGCTCCTGTCAAACCCCATCAGGAATCCACCACCTCTGACACCAGGAGTTCTGGTTATCTCTAGCTGCATAACAAACCACCCCAAACCTAGTGACATTTGTTCATTATTATCCTATCTCACAATTCTTACAGCTGACTGGGCTCAGCTGGGCGGTTCTCACTCAGGGCTCTCAAGTGGTTGCAGTCAGTTGGCAGCTGGGGCTGGAGTCATCTCAGGGCCTCCTCACACATGTGTTTGGCAGCTGGGACCTCAGCAGGGGCTGTCAGAATACCTACTGTGGCCCTTCCATGTGACCCAGGCTTCCTCGCAGCGTGGGACCAGGATGTCAAGAACGACCTCAGAGCAAAAGCCAGGTGGAGGCTGCATTGCTCCTATGACTTTACACTGGAAGACACGCAACCTTACTTCAGCCACATTCTATTGGTTAGAAGCAAGTCGCTGAGGCCAGCCCATATTCAAGGGAAGAGGAACACAACTCCGCCTCTTAATGCCAGCAGTAGAAAAGAAATTGCAGACATGTTTTAAAACCACTGCACCAAGAACCATTGGAGGCTCAACCCCCCAGACTCTAGGATGACCCTTATTTCTAATGGGAACAATATAGAAGCTCAAGTGACAATTGGCCTGGCCAAAGAGCTCAGTATCTGTGGCATATAGTTGAGTCTTAATGGTAGCTGCTCAATGAAGTGAGTGAATGCACGAGGAAGGGAGAGAGGGAGGGAGAGTGACCAGTGCCTGGCCAAGCTGGAGCCAGGGCCCACCTGACCTCACAGCTTTTCTGGTCCACCAGCCTTCTGCGTCCTGACTCTGCCCCACCTTGTAGCTGGTCCATTCAGGCTCTAGGATGGAGAGCTGTCCTGCTCTTTCTGAGATTTGTCCCTGCTGGGTCCTGCTGTTGGAATCCCTGTGTGGACGACCACTGCCTGCCAGTGGGGGCTCCAACCAAGCTTTCTCCAAGACCCTTCCACACATCAGTCAGGACCTCTGTCCCTCGGGACCTCTCAATGCCAGCCAGTGGCTTAGACTCTCACACAGCTGCCCAGCCCCAGATGCTCAGCTCCTCTGGCTCCCTCCTTCACTGTGCCCTCCTGAGTCCCCACCCAGACTACCCCTGAAGAGTTGGGAGTCCTGAGGCCAGAGAAGTCCTGGGATTGGGCCAAGGAGAGACCTGGGAAAGGCCACACAGAAGGGCGTGCCAGGGAGGAAGGACTAAGAAGGAGACAAGAACGGGGGTGGTCAGAGAGGTCAGCAGAAGACCAGGAGGTGTGGCCCCAGAAGAGCCCAGTGTCCGGAGAGCAGCCACCCTATGGAGCCCGAGGAAGCAGGGCTGGGCGGGGTCGGGAAAGGGAGCTGAGGGGAGAGTGGAGGTCAGGGTGCAGGGAAGGTGTGTGCTGATGGCTCAGTTGTCACCTGAGAGCCTGCCCCCAGACTGTGCAGCGTGGGGACCTCGAACTTTCAGAGGGCCCAGGAGGCATTTCCAGTTGGTGTGATCACGGCCCAGAACAATCCTGTCTGTGGGCGTTTCTCCAGAACTGGCACCAAGAGAGAGGCCAGACTCCCTCTCTGATCCTCTAATAACAGCCCCGGGCCTCAAGTCAGGGGAGTGTGCAAGGTCTCCAAGCCCTGGGAGGCCCCGTTGCCATATCCCTTGTCATTTGTTGGAGCCACAGATGCCCAGAGAAGTTCCAGATTGGGAGCATTCAACTTGTCAGAGCTATCACTGCTATGCACCATGCACAATGGGGGAGAGAGTGAGGGAGACCTGGTGCCTGCCACTGAGGAAATTGCCAAGTGTAACAGCGACGGAAATGAGGATTGCAGCAGCTGCTATTCACCGAGAGCTCAGTGTGACAGCCAGAGAGCCCCACAAGCACCATCTCATTCCAGCCCCTGAAGTTGAGAGCAGGCATCTATACGCATGCTATACCTAGGTCTACACACGTGACACTAAAGCTAGGAATTGGGTCCCCAGCAGGAGGTTCAGTGAATTAATAGGCCTGGACTGCCAAAGGCAGGGTGCCTCTGAAGAGCAGGTGTTTAAACTAGGTATGCCACCAAATTGTTGCACTTCCTTGCATTTGCTTCTATGCTTATAAAACTTGGACCATTTGGAAACCAGTAACCAGATACCAGTATTCTCTTCTGGCTTTTATGGTTTCATGTCGCATTTTACTCACCAATATGCTCATAAATGACTTCGAGGTTGCACTCTGTGCTTTCTGCTCCCCCAAGCAGCCTTGACTTGGGAAGACTAAATCACAGAGTCTCAGAACCGGAAAGAAACTGACAGGTCACCTGGCCCTACCACCCACCCCAAACAGGCATCCTCCGGGCCTCTCTGCTCGGTATCTCCTGCACACCTCCAGCCACGGGGAGTTTATCGCTTCAAAGTGTCATTCTGCACTAGTGCTGATTGACAGACATTGTTCCTCTTAGTAAGCCCAAATCTGGCTCTGGCTGGTCCCGGTCAGGCCTGTGGAGTCCCACTGTGGTCTCTGCCCCAGGCCAGCACCCCCGACTCTGGAGATGGCATCGCATCCATCCCGCTGCACCTCTCTCCTCTAGTGACAGCCTTGGCTAGAGCTGCTCTGTGCACACGTGATTCGCAGGGCCCCCTGCTCCCCCTCCCCCAGGTCTTCTGGATAGGCTGGGCCTGTCCTGGCGCAGCGGAGGCCTCTGCTGTGATTCTCCTGATGTGCCTGGACTATCCCGGCCCCAGGGCCTGTGATACAGACCCTCGTCTTAGGAATACTGTGACTCCATCGACTGTTCAAGCCTCTGCTCAACTAAAATATGAGATCTTTGTCACATAAATTGAAGCCTCCCTCAGCCTGGCCTGCTGAACTTTTGTACTAAAATTCAACAAGAGCAGAGATAACACTAGAGGCAGGTGCCAAGTTCTGGGATCAGGCAGAGCTGGGCCAAATACAGGCTGCTCAGCCACTCAGCATGAGGGATGGCCCGTGTGACCTTGGACGGCTTATGTGACTTCTGTCCACTTTGGAGGCCTCATTTATAAAGAGCAGTTACTACTCATTCCTGTTCTCAAGGGCCATGCAGGGATTAGGAAATAAAGTTATAAATCCTTACGGTGTGCAGTTTACGAAGGGCAGTAAAGGGTAGCTGTTCTCCTTACCGCTACTGGGCATCTAAGACTGTAGCGCTCATTTTCATTGGAAGAAAAGACAAACACTTGTCATCAAGGCTGGGCAGTATTGATTAGAAGGTAGACAATATTGATGACAAGGTAAGCACTCTTGGCTAGAAGAGGATCTATTCTAACGGAGGAAGGAGAAGTATCAATATTAGTCAGTATAGATTAGCAGGGTCATGTCAGTAGATTCAAGAAAACTGCACATGGCGACAGACCAAAACGGAGAAAGGAGACGGAAGAGGTGCAGCCTACTTGCCTCCTTGTACCCACAGGGCAGAAGAGCCAGAGCTCAGGAGAAGTCTGACCAAGCAGCATTTTAGGCTTAGCAAAGGCGCAGACCCCGCTCCTAGGCAACCTGGCAGTGGGACCTACCCCTTAGGATGATGATATATTGAGAAAAGCCACTGCAAATCAGTAAACAGCAAAGAAAGGAGGGAATGGGGCATGGACAAAGGGCAAATCTGGGCTGGGCTGGGAGCTGCCTGGGCCCTGCCGACCAGATCCTTTTTCTGTTGACACTGGACAGGAACTGTGTAAATGAACTCGGTACTGTCTGTTTCTATGGTATGTCGCCCAGCTGTACTGTTGGATGCCATCCCTCAGGGCTGAGGCCAACGGTGGACCACCCCCAGGGCAAGAAGGCCTGGTCAGTGGGGGAGAATGCAGCTTTTGGAGCCAGCCAGATCTGGGTTCAAATCTGGCTCAGCCACCTGCTATCCATCCCATGGGGACCGCAGATACCTCCCTTGCAGAGTTATTCTGGGGACTAGACAGGCTCATAAATCTACATCACTCAGCATGGTGGCAGGCTAGCTGGAACAGAAGGCTGCATGGAGAGATGATGTCTGACATAATCTAACCAAGAGGTGCCACTTGGGGCCCACCACCTCCCGCAGAGAGACACACAGCCAAGGCAAGGCAAGTGGGGAAGCATTCCATTCTACACCCTAGTGTGACCTGGGGTGAGTCACTCACCCTCTCCTGGCCTCTATTCCTTCCTTTGTAAAACAGGGATAATAATCTCCACTTTGCAGGGTCACCCTCAACATCTGCAAAGTGCTTAGTGCAGAGTTGTAAAGTGAGGCACCGTCCCCATCCCAGACCCCAGCTCAGGCCCTCTTGCTGAGGACGTCCCCCCAGCTGCTTCTCTTTCTGAGGCCCAGTCATCCTCCTTTGGCGGAATGAGACAAAAATAGCCACCACTTCCGCCTTTTTACAAAGACAGGGAACCCTTGTCTCTTGGGCCAGTTTTCCCTGACCGTGCCCAGAAGGTCTTTGCCAAGAGCAGCCAGTGGCACAAGCCTGCTGAGATGGCAGATCAGGGACTGGCTGTGTATGGAGCAATGGGATCTTCCAAGGCCCTGGCTGGGGCCGGGATGGGTAATAGTTACCTACTGCTGCAGAGCAGGCAACCCCAGCACTTGGTGGCACAAAACAACAAACACGGATTCTCTCACAGTGTCTGCAGATCAGGTATCCGGGCGGGGTCAGCCGGCTGCCTCTGGCTCAAGGGCTCTCAGGAGGTTACAGTTGAGCTGTGGGATCGAGTGACAGGCATCCCAAGGCCTAACGGGGCTGGAGGATCCACTTCCAACTCACTCGCTTGCTGCTGGCAGGCTGCAGAAGAGCCACGTCCAAGATCACTCACACGGTGCTGGCGGGCTTTGGCTGTGCACCACAGGGCCCTCCCCATGGGCTGCCGGGGGTCCTCATGACATGGTAGCTGATGATGATGATGGTAATGTGTGTCTCTGTGTGTGTGAGAGAGAGAGAGACAGAGAAGAGAAAGGGAGAGACAGAGACAGAGGGGGAGATGAGAGACAGAGAGAGAGCGCGCATGCACATGCATGCAAACCTAAGACAGAAATCACACTCCCTTGTACTGTAATCTTGGAAGTGGCACCCACGACGTTTGCTGCATCCCGTTCTTTAGATGGAGCCCACACTCAAGGGAAGGGGAAAACGCCAGGCCGTCACTTAAGGATCACAGGGACCGTCTTAGAGACTTACTGCCTCCTTCCAAGCAGGAGTGGGATAAAAGATATTGTGATAACTTTTTTTTATAGAGTGGAAAGAGCCTAAACCCAAGGACCCTGGCTGAAGCACTGGCATTCTGTGTAGCCGGGCTGCCATGTCACTGTCACAGCCCCACATGGCTCTGAAGACCTTCAAATGAGGAGTCCTCCAAACATTGCCAGCCAGCTGGTGTAAGGGGTGCATCATTACTGTAGTAAGGGGAGTCTCAGGTGGGAAACCCATGCACCCCCCAGGATCCCACCCACAGGGCACAAGATCACTCACTCAGAGTCATCCTTCCCACCCAGCTCTGACGCCAGCCATTCATGCCCTCGCTCGGTCATTCCCTCACTGAGCCCTGCTATGTTCAAGGCCCTTCATGACGTCAGACTCCTTAATATGAACAATTCTGCAAGGCAGGTATTACTACCCCTCTTTACAGATGAGGAAACTGAGGCTCAGAGAAGCAAACAAAAAAACCCAAAAAAACACCTCCCTGAGCTCCCACTAGGTGTGCCCTGGTCCAGACGTTTCCTCCACGGCCAGGTCACGCCGAGCACCTCTAAGCCCAGTCACTCTAGAGCACGTCACCAGCTCTTTTGTACAACACATACGACCACTATCTGAGATCCCCTTCTTTTCTTTTTTTTTTTTCATTGTTGTTTTGTTCTCTCTTTTCCATGAGAATATATGTTCATTTTAGAATATAGGTCTAATGATCACCTATTGTCAGCCCCTGAGCACCCAGCGGAGGCTCAGGTAGTAACTGTGTAGTGAATGACTGTGTGAATGAATGAAACAGGAAGCCAGGTCTCCAAAGTCCGCACGTAGTTCCAGACCCGGTGATGGACACTGCTGTCCCCAGGGCGTGCCTCCACAGTGCTCCCAAACTCCTCCTTTTTATGGCAGGTTCCCGGGAAGCCTTCCTCAGGCCCTGGGCTGCCTGGGGCACAGCGACAGGCAGGCACACCCGGAAGGGGAGCTCCGTAGAGTTGCGGAGGCTGCAGCCAGGCAGGCGCTGTGAGAGCCAGGCCACCAGGGGCGAGCCACACCCTGCCGAGCTCTGCCCTGCCACGCAGCTGCCTGTCCCAGGGGCCTGCGGTGACCTAGATCACACTGGCGACTTTTAAAGCCCAGCAGGACTCTAGAAGGAGAGCTCGCCCAGATCTTGCCCTTGTGGTCTCTCTCTGGTCACTGTGCCCACCACCTCCCTGGGCCTCAGTGGAAACCTCCCCTCCCCACCTCTCTCTGTCCCCAGAGGATCTGGTTCAGAGCCCTCCTGTGTTCCTGGAAGCCAGCAGAGAGAGGTGGAGGCAGTACTGACTCTGTGAAGGCTGGGGGTACCACTGGGAACACCCCCAGAGAGAGCAGCCAGCGCCGTTAGCAGGGTCTGGCTTGCTCCCTGAGCTCTGCCTGGGAGCCTCCCTCCTTGGTTCCCTGTCTGCTGCCCAAGACTGTTGCTCTCCTGGCCCCCCAGACCCCCCAAACAGAACTGAGAGACATGAAGTCCAAGTCCTCCTCCTACCTAAGGACCACTGGCCAGCCCAGGTCATCACTGACAATGATCTCAGCCTTCATGCTAACAACCCCACCCCATGCCCACAGCGGGCTGCCTTCGCCCCCAGCCCCTCCTGGGGTGTCTCTCCAGGACAACTGTAACTTTGTGCCCCACGACAACCGCAGCATCCACTCCTGCTGTGCACGGGGCTGCTGGGAGAGGCTTACTCAGCAAGACCACTGCCACACGGCATGGTCACTGCCTGCCCCTTTGTCCTTCCATATCCCCAGGGCGGAGCCCAGGGCCTGGCACATGGTAGGTGCTCTGAAGACATGTCTGCCGAGCAACTCTTGCAGAAAGGGCCCTGGCGAGAGTGAAGGGAGAGGTTTGACCACAGTCCTGGTACTGCCCAGCTGTGTGACCACAGGCAAGTCCCTGTCCCTCTCTGAGCTTCCATCTCTCATCTGTACAATGGAAAGCAGAGTTTGCAAACTCTTGCTCCAGAGGCCTCATCTAGGTTGTGGATATGTTGTTTATGACTCATTCAGTGTTTCATATTTTATTTTAAAATTAATTCCCAGGATTTGACAACTCGATTTCCATAAAACTTAAAGTTTTCAGCTGTAATTTAAAGATGAGAAGACCTGGCTGGCTACACAGACAACAATCGGCTGGCCTGGGCAGCAGCTGCCCCTTTAACTGGGGCATTCATTAGCCATGTGGGCACAGTTCCACCTCCCCTCACTCCCTGGACCCTCACCAGCTCGCAGCGCTCGCATAGGTCCCCTGCCTGGCTCCCACAGGCATCAGAGTTTGTAACCCCTGGATGTGATTCTGAGCCCAGCACAAACTGACATGAGGCCTAAGGGTTGTGTTACAGGGTCCCCAGGTGACACAAAACCATCAGTACCCTGGATAAGGAACTACGTGGGCTGAGTAGAGAGAAACACAGATGTTTCTGGGGATGACACTGAGTCTATAAATAGCCTCGGAGCCAGGTGAGTGCTATTAATAACACAGGCCAATCTCACCTGGGCCTGGAGCCCTCCAGGGCTGGGCATGTGCTCAGCTCGTGGCTCCACCCAGGGACTGTCCCCTTTGTGACACCACTGAGCACAGCACACGTAGGGATGACATCACAGCCTGTGGGGAAGGCAGATGTTTTCTCTGGCTCACACAGGAGGGAGTGATGATGTTTGATTTTCCAAAGAGGGTGGAAGGGGTAACATGAATGAAGGAAGCTGCTTCCCAGTCCAAGCTCCTGGGGGTCGAGGCATGGCACCATTGATGGCTCCCCAGTGCTCTCCAACAATGTCAGACTTCAGCCTGACCTTCAGGGCCCTCTGTGATTGGGTCCCCACATGCCTTCCAGCTCATGATCAGTATCACAACCTCTCCTTGAGGGTGCCCTGACCTCTCCCAGTTCTGGGCTGGCATTGGCTCATTCCCCCTCTGGAATCACCTCCTCACGTCTTTGTGCCTCTGTCCCATAGACATGGTCGATACCCCAGGCAGAAACAATCTTCCCTGTCCCCTGGGCTCAACAGCTCCAGCTAGCTCCTCAGTTTCTATCTTGCTGTGTTGTCTGTTCCAGGCTGGGCTCTCTTGCCCTCCCTACCCATCCCAGTGCCCAGCTCCATGATAACAGAGGGTTTGACATGCAACAACCCTGAGCTCAAAGTCAGACAGGCTGTCCCCAGCTCTTGGGGCCTTGCTTCCCTGCCTCGCAGGCTGCAGCAGGGAATATGGGCTCGTGCTAGGGAAGGGCTCTGAGAACTGAAGCCGTTGTCGGTGAGTGAAGGCCCCACCCTAGGGTAGGGCTGCTCGAGCTTCATCAGGATGGAAGATAAACTGAGGCCCCCAGGAGTAGGCCCGAGAGGCAACAGGGTACCACTGAGCCACTTGGTATGGATGAGGGCTATGTGGGCTCAGGGCCTGGCACTGCCTGCAGGGAGCCTTGGGCTTTAAGGAAGCTTCGTTCAAGGCATGTGGGGTGATTGCTCTCCTAATTTCAAATCCACAATATGCACTGATGCAGCAGGGACGTGGGAGATGTCCCAAGGGCTCAGGTGGGGCAGGGAGCAAGTGGGCTCCCCACTCAAGCCTACTCACTCCAGGGCACAATTGCGAGAAAGAAGGGGCTGCTCCCAAGGCCAAGCGGACCCCGTCCTGGGCTAGGACCTGGGGTGCATCCCACTGGGGCTTCACTGAGTCCCCTCCCAGAGTGAGTGTTGGTGGGAGGGAGTCAGCAGATGGCTGTAGGGCTGTAACTCTGTGGGGGCCCAGGAAGAGGCGGGATTCAGACCCAGTCCTGGTGGGGGGCCAGGGGCCTGGCAGGAGCATGACAGGCCCAGACTGCATTTCCAGTCTTGCTGGAAGAGGGTCTGTTCTCTAGAAGCAAGTGGAGACAGGATCAGGCCAGGACAAGCAGGCGGGTTATCTCCAGGGGAGGTGTCTCTGCTTATGTCCTCTTTTCTGTTGCCACCTCTGATCTCACCTTTCTCTAACTCTCAGTGCCACTGCCCGTCTTGGTCTCTCTGTCTGCAGGACCTATGGAGGGAGGGGCGGCCGGGAGGCTCTTTGGCCCGAGCCCTACATATACAAGGGGCTCAAAGGAGACTTTGGTTATTGTATTCAAATGAAAACATGTGAATGCTCACATTTTGGAGTTCACTATGCTTTAGCATTTTTCCCCTTTCTAAAATTCTATTGATACATTCACAAAAATAATGGAACTGGCCTCTTTTCGCGGGGTCATGTCTATCCCTCCGGGTCTCTGCCCGTGGTGGGTCATGTTCAATGGACTTCACGCCCCACGGCCCCACGAGCTGGCTGCGCCGCCTGCTCCGGCCGGCAGGGGTCGCCGGCGGACAGGCCCGAAGGGGGCGTGGCGTGGGTGGGGCCACAGAGCCGGCGGGCCAATAAAGGCGGCGGCGCGCGGCCGCGCAGGACTCAGCCTTCCGGGCTCGCGCGACCCCTGGCTACCTCGCTCTCCGCTCTCCGCTCCGGCCTCGCTCCCGACCCGCGCCCGCGATGCTGGCGCTGCGCTGCGGCCCCCGCCTGCTCGGCCTGCTCCCGGGCCCGCGACGCGCGCCGCTGCGCCTCTCTGTCGCCCGCGCCTGCAGCGGCGGCGGCGCCCGCAACCCGTCCTCTTCCTCGGCCCGGAACCCGCTCGTGTACCTGGACGTGGGCGCCGACGGGCAGCCTCTCGGCCGCGTGGTGCTGGAGGTGAGGCCGCTCGACTGGACAGGGCTGCCCTAGGCGTGGGGGACGGTCCCGGGAGAGTCCTGGCCCAGGCCGGGCGCAGTGCTAGCGCGCTAAGTGACCTTGGGCCTCCCACTCCCGCGCTCTGGGCCTCAGTTTCCCCATCTTTGAGAAGGGGCTTCAGATTGGTCTCTTCTGGTCTCCCTCTCGGAACTTTGGAGTCATGGAGGCAGGAGGAAGGGCATGTGCGGAGGAGAAAGCTCAAGGTCAGATCGCAGAGGGTGAGGGCCCGGCGCCCCACTGGCCGGCCCCAGGATGGGGGAGGGGTTCCAGGAGCCTTCTGGGGCCGAGGCTAGACCTGGAGCGCCGAGGTGGCCTAGGTGGACGCCGGAGGGGTCTGGGTCGGGGCTCCGGCCGGGCCGGGCGCCCACGTGGCGGCCCTTGCTTACTGTGGAGCGCGCCCCGCCCCCGCCCCCGCCCCCGCCGTGGGGATCGCGCTTGGGAAAAGACAGAGAGGTGGTTTCGAGCAGCCATGTGAACCCCAGGGTGTCCCTGCTGTGAGTTGGGACACTGTTTGTTGGGGTGGTGGTCGGGGAGCCCCAACCCCAGCCTCCAGGGAACCACACTAAACACCTGCCCTAACTTTCTTTGGGCCCTTTTTAAAGCAAATAGTCACCAGGGTAACCCCGGGGAAGCCCTAGTGTAGCCTTCAGGACTGCCCCACTTTGAACAAAGGGGCCAATTGGTGCGGGTGGGCCAGTTTCCCAGGGAGCCCTAGGTGTTTCTAAAGTCTCAGTTTCTTCTGGAAAATGGGGCGCACTCTCCCTGCTTCCATGAAGAGTAAAGGTGACTCTTAGCAAGAGGCTGGCTTGGATGGGGCTCCAACCTCCCCTTAACCCCTCTCCCCCAACACCCAACACTCTTCCGCCACTCTGTGGGCCTCAGTTTCCCATCCTTGCATGGAGGATCTTAGACTGGCTCCTCCCCAAGGCCCTCTTTCTAGGCCCCCAGTCTCTGATGTCGGAGCCCAGCTAGTTCTGTCCCCGGAAGTAGGCCAGGATGGCACTGTCATCTCCTCTGACAGATTGGGAAACCAAGGCCACCTCCTCCAGCCTTGGGTTGAGGAAGCAGCTGCCAGACATGATAACTGCTTAGGCTGTCTCCTACGATGGTTGGCAGTGACCGGAATGGAATGCCCATGTGGTTCTTCCTCACGCCTCCTGGGCCACTGTGGGGGTTGGGTGGTGAGGAGGCTCCTTCCTTTGCTGGCCTCTGGATTGACCATCTTCTTTTGTCTCTCTTATGTCCCCGCAGCTGAAGGCGGATGTTGTCCCAAAGACAGCTGGTAAGAGGGGACCTGGGGCCTTCTGAGTCTGGTCTGGAGGGAAGGGAGCCAGGCAGGGTGAGGCAGGTGGGCTGGTGGGAGGGGTTGGGGCTCAGAGACCCCTGAGCAGATGGGAGCTCCATGTGTGGCTCTGCTGCTGGGTGCCCTGGGGCAGTATTCTGTCCCTCTCTGGGCCTGAGCACTCGCTCTGCCCAGGAGTCTCAGAACCAATGGAAGGCACACGTAAATTCCCTGAGACACCTTCCTCCCTCCTGGTGCTCGATGGGGCAGGGGCACAGCCCTGGACTTCCTGCCCCGCTGACCTTGTGCTGGAACGGCCAGGAGCATGTGCTCTTGTCACAGCGCTCGAGCACTGAAGTCAGAAAAGGAAACGACTTGTCCCAGGCAGACAGCAAGTTGGGCAGAGCCAACCCAGGAGGTGGGCCAGGTCGTTCCACCCCCAGATCACCTGCCGGGAGGCTTAGTGGAGCTCCAGGCTGGAACGACGTGACCCCAGCTGGAGCTGGCTCTGCTGACCTACCTCTCCCTCCTACCCTCAGAGAACTTCAGAGCCCTGTGCACCGGGGAGAAGGGATTCGGCTACAAAGGTTCCACCTTCCACAGAGTGATCCCCTCCTTCATGTGCCAGGTAACAAGACCCTCCCTGTGCCTCAGTTTCCTGTTCTATAAGTGGGGATGATAGCAGGAGCTACCTCGTAGGGGCATTATGAGGATGCCTGGGACATGGAAAGTACTAAGCAGAGGGTGGCTTTAGTCTCTGTCCGGAGGCCAGGCTGCCCTACAAGTTAGGCACCAGGCCAAGTAGCAGGTTGGCCCCACCCAGCAGGGCTGGGGAAGTCGAGCCTGTTGAGGGAGAACTGGGTTGGGTATGATGTGCATGGCAGACGGACCTTGAGGCTTTGAAGGACCCGCAGATTCTGATGGTCTCTGACCTTGTCCTTCTGCGGGCTCCCTGAGCACTTGGCATGGGGGATTGGGGGGGGCGGGAGGGAGGAGGAGGAGGAAGACAGGGCACAGGCAGGAAGACACACGTCTGGACTTGGCGCTTCCATTCCCAGAAAAGGTCATTTGTCAGTTAAATGAATATGTTCTTTAGTCATGTGTCCTGCCCACTTCTCAAAAGCGTTAATATTGCTGTGTCAGAGGTTTTGGGGTAGGTGTTAGCCCCAAGAATTTCCCCAGGGGTCAAGACCTGAGTGATATTGAGGGTTGTCCTCTGTTAGGGCAGACCCTTAAGGTCAGGGGTTAGTGTCCTGGGGCCCGCTGTGCCTAGAGACCGGAGTGTAGTTGTCATGACCTCTTGGAAGTCCTCTCAGCCCAGAATCCTCCCTGCCATTCCCTCCACCCTGCCCCAGTGGTTGTCACTGTCCGTGGTGAGTATAGTGGGCTGGGGCTGGGCCTGCCGGTGTGCGGTGAATGTGGCCAGGGCAGGGAGGGCAGGCCCGGCCCAGCCCTGTGGCTTTCCTGCTGCAGAAGCTCCCGGCTCCACCCGAGGCCGATGGGTGAAGCAGGAGCTGAGGCGGATGTCCTGAGCCAGGCTGGGGACTTCCCAAGCCAGAGGGCTCTCTGGCATGAGGTGGTGGCTCAAGGCAGGATCTTGAGTTGTCTCTCTCTGGGGGCACCTTATCGGTACTTGTGGATGCTTCAGCCGGGCTGGTTGGGTCACCTCTCTCTCTTGAGGATCCCGTCTCAGGATGACAGCAGCATGGCCAGGGCCAGGGCCAGGGGCCTGGGCAGGACTGGGCCTAGGGGCAGCCACTGGATCAAGGCTGCCTGGGCCTCAGGTGAGCCCTGAGGAAGGATGCCGACCCGGGGCGGACTCTGTCCCGGATCTGCAAGGCCCGGGGAACTGCCGGGGTGGTGGGGGGAGACGCTGGCATGTGGAGGGGCTGGGCATGGGGTGCTGTCCGGACTGGCTGCTGCTGCTCCCCCAGCCAGACTCGGGCACAGGGGCCCCTGCCTTTTCCCGCGGTGGGTTGCAAATTCTGGGTCACTAACAATTGTCTCAGAATGGCTTTTAGGTCCTTTGAGAATAACTTAAAAACTTGCTCAGGCAAGATATAAACCACCCGGAAACCAGGGTAGTTACTATGGCGGAAAATATTTAAGCTTTGCTTTATTTTTGCTATTTTCCTTATCATTTTATTAGTCTTTATTTCACTGGACGCTTATTGACCCCTGTGCCTGAGGGGTGCTAGCCAGGTGGGCCTTGGGTACGTTGGGGGCTGCCAGGTCTGTGTGACGACCACTCAGGAGGTGCTGTGTGCTCGCAGGCAGGCGACTTCACCAACCACAACGGCACGGGGGGCAAGTCCATCTATGGAAGCCGCTTTCCTGACGAGAACTTCACACTGAAGCACGTGGGACCAGGTACGTGGGGGCCACCATTCCCCTCTGGTCTGAGTGGCCCTGCAGCTGTGGCCTGGCCTGGAAACCCCAGCCTCTGCCACGCTGGGCAGCCCCTGTGAGGCTGCTCCAGTAATTGCTCACTGTCTGATGATGCACCTGCCTGCCTGCCTGCCTCCCTCCCTCCCTGCCTGCCTCCCTGCCTGCCTCCCTCCCTCCCTCCCTGCCTCCTTCCCTGCCTACCTCCCTCCCTCCCTGCCTCCCTCCCTCCCTGCCTGCCTCCCTGCCTCCCTCCCTCCCTGCCTCCCTCCCTGCCTCCCTCCCTCTCTGCCTGCCTGCCTGCCTCCCTCCCTGCCTGTCTCCCTCCCTCTGGGTTAGCTTAGCATTTCTGGCTTGTTGAGTTTTCCTAGAGTTTTCTGAGCTCTCAGTTTAAAAAGTGAACTTTCCTTTGGGCATTTCGGGGGAGAGCCTTTAAGCAGAACAGAGGCCCCTGGCTACCTCCCTGTTTGCCCTCCAAGAGTTACAGGTTGAAAATTCTGTGTCACTTAGAATCATCTCAGAGTGGCCCTGAGGTCCTTTGAGGATTTAAAATCTTGCTTGGACAAAAAGCAAGTCATTCGGAAACCAGGGTAGTTACTGCATTGTGTCACCTATGAGACCCAGGGTGGAATGTGGGAAAGGCTGGAGGTCGGGGCTGGGGTCCCGCCCCAGTCCTACCACTGAGGGTGTCCTCAAAGCCCTTTCCCCCCAGGCCACCCCAGTGAGACCTAGTGGGCAGCAAAGGCAGAGAAGTCAGACCCTTGTTCTCCCCTTTTGGGCCCCAGAATCTGCAGACTCAAATGTGCTCGATGTCCTTTGAGCCATTTGTGCTTTTGAATGTCTTCCCTGGCGGGCTGCCTCCTGGGGCAGTGTGGCTCAGCCTTGCGTGTGTTTGCAGGTGTCCTGTCCATGGCTAACGCCGGCCCCAACACCAACGGCTCCCAGTTCTTCATTTGCACCGTAAAGACAGACTGGTGAGTTCCCTGCTGCAGGCTCTCTGGGGATGAGGGGTGGCCTTGCAGCTGGATGGGAGTAGCTGCACTGTCAGGGACAGGCAGTTTGAGGCTGGACCATCTGCTTTGAGACCGTGGCCCTCTCCTGGGCTGCGTGTCTGTCTGAGAGAGAGAGAAAGTTAGTGAAAGGATTGAAGGAGAAATTGGGTTGTTCCTACCACTCTGTCATAATGAGGCTTCCCATTGTTGCTGTCACCTGGAATTTTCTCCAAAAGGGAGCCTCTACCAGATACAATTGGGAAATGCTGCGGAACATATTAAGCCTCAACATGACCTGAGTCGAAGCCCATCTGTTTGGTTTGACCTGGTGTTTCCCAGGCTTACCTCGACCTTGAAGTGCACCTTAGACACGCTGCAGTAGACATTTGATCATCAGCAGAGTTTTCTTCAAGCCCCTGTATTGGCACAGGCTTGCAGGCAGCTACCAGCCTTCAAGGGCCCTCTTTCCACGTGCCCATGAATTTTAGGGATGTCCATTCCCTGGTAAATTTTCCACTAAGGGATAAATTTCTCTGCCCAGGGTCCCCAAATGTCCTAGCCCTGGGCATCTGGGGTTGAGGGGGCAACAGCTGGCTGGGAGCTGACTTGATAAAGCCCTTTCTGAGCATTTCAGGGAGACCTAGGTGGTGGGGTGGACACTGGCAGTCTCTAGCAGCCCAGCCAGAAAGATATGGCTGTCAGCGCTGTGCTCTCCTGACTCTTTGCTTCCTCCGTGGAACCTTTAATGGATCCTGCAGTTCTGCCCTTGGCTGTAACCACTCTTGGCTTCATCGGGGCTGGACTAAGCTGCCTTTTATGTTCTTGGAGCTGCTCAGGACTCCTACAGTTTCATCACACTTGTTACCTTGGCTCTCGCCTCATAATTCATAACTGCTAAAATGGTTCCATTTGCAGAGACTTCATTTTCTCAGAGTAGTTAGTTAAGTATCCTATTATCTCCCTATGCAGAACAAGAATAACCCACTTTTCATAGACGAGGTTACCAGGATTCAGGTTCCGTGGTCTGGGGCAAGGTTGCACAGCAGGAAAGTGCCAGAACGTGTCCTTGAGGCCGGGCATCCTCTGGGGTGTATTTGGGGAGCTTAGCAAAGTTTGATCAAGCTTTAGGGGGTGGATCCAGCCATTTGGTGTGGGTTCCTCTCAGAATTTCTGTTTTTGGCAAATACTTCCATGACCGAGGGGCCATGGGGTTGGGTTGTGTCGCAGTGCTCTGTGTCTGCTCACCTGGCTCCCCTGCTCACAGGCTGGACGGCAAGCATGTCGTGTTCGGCCACGTCAAAGAGGGCATGGATGTCGTGAAGAAAATAGAATCTTTTGGCTCTAAGAATGGGAAGACATCCAAGAAGATTGTCATCACCGACTGTGGCCAGTTGAGCTGAACTGTAGCCAGGGTGCCAGGACAGAGTGTTCACTCACCCAGGTGGCCACCTCGGGCTCTTAGCAAAGGCTCCCTTCACTGTCACCGTGTGCTGCCCAGGGACATCCGGCCTCTGCTGGGAGGGCCCCACCAGACTGCTTCTCACAGGTCCCCCCTTCCTCATGACCCCGTCTCTGGCATCCACCGTGGACGTGGTGGGTGACATGGCCTGTGATCACCCCGTTCATCTGTGCCTTGGACGTTGGTGGTGGGGGTGACTTAGCGTCCAGCGAAGGTTTCTGCCTTTTTCTGGACCAAGGAAGACAGCAAGTTGCTGCAAACAGGCTGTGATACCTGTTTAATGTTGTCTTCCTAATTGCAGTAAGTTAATTAACAAGATTGACTAGAAATGAAGCTGTGACAGTGACAATGACCAGAACCCCAGAGCTTGGCGTTTGAAACACAACTCAGGGCTTCTGTGAATTTCCCCATGGCTGAGGCCTTCCCTCTGGGTCACTGTGAATCCTGTTGGTTTGCTGCGGTGGTTTTGGGGAGGGTCCGTGGGGTAGAAGCAGTTGAACCTGGGAACAAAGCTAACCCGAGCTGTGCCTAGTCAATGTGAATTCCCGTGTTGGAAACAGAAATGCCTGTAGGCGCCGTGTGCTCTGGAAGAAAGGATTTCCTGGCGGGCTTTGATTTTTCTGTGTGTTAAATAAATTAGATCTACTGATGATGTGTATGAAACATTTCTGGAACATCTGTTGGTGTGCACTGTAAATGTGTTAATAAATCCTATTTTCTATGAAAGACTGGTGTCTGCGGTTTTAGGAAGAAGTGTCTGGGCTTAAGTATTTGGGGCCAACCTTTATTGAGTTACCACGTCCACACCAAGCCCTGCTGCTGTGCTAGGGACTTTTATATGACTGTTCCATTTAGTCACCCCAGCAACTTGTGAGAGAATTGTCATTGTCATCCCTGCCTTAGAGGCGAGGAGACTCAGACAGGTGATCTCGGCATCGGCAGCCTAGACTGTGAGCACTGGCTCCACCCTGAATCCCAGCTCTGCCCCTTAGTGACCCCAAGTCCCAGTCTCCCTCAGCTGCATGCTGGGGTAATGATGCTGCCCACGTCACGGGGTGGGGGGGATTGGATGTGATCCGTGTGAAGTGCTATGTGGTGCCTGGCACATGGTCTTAAGCACTCTGGAATGACAAGGATGATGACATTGCCCACGTGTCATGGTCTTAGCAGGCAGGAGGAATGCCTGGGCAAAGGATCCTCACTCTCTAAGGTTAGGAATGGGATTTACTATCCTTGATGTGCCTGTTAAATTGGGAATTAACTTCTAGATGTTTCTAAATTTGCAGGGAGGGCAGACTTGGGGTGTGGGAGAGGGATTGAGGGCTTCCCTAGACAGCCTGGGCCTCAGTGTGGCTGGGGGTTGATGGGGTGGTCAGGCAGGCAGTTTGGAGGGGGGGGTTGGACTCTCAGTGTTGTGTCTAATTTCACATTGGGGTTCCCTGAGTCAGGTCATGTGTGGTTACAGGTTAACACAGTCATTCTGAGGTCATGGTGGCTAGGGTTGTGTCATTCTTCGTCATGGAGAGTTTCCATGAAGTCAGTTCAGTTGCATGGATTGGGAGCTCTGCAGGACTAGTAGTTTTCAAATAATTCTCAAGAGCCTTAGGGGTTCTCTGAGTAGAACAAGGGAAGACAATGGGTGTTGGCCCCCGAATCCCATTTTCAATCATAGATCCTCTCCATTTCTTCTTACACTGGGGCTCTGCAGGGTTTTCATTTATAGAATGGGGTCTTGAGCCAAGCAGTAATTGGTAATTACTCATCCAGTCCCACCTTTTACAGATGGGTAGACTGAGCCCCCAAGAGGGATCATGATTGCCCCTGGTGAGGTGACCCTATGAGTCAATTGGCTGAGCAAGTGCTGGAACCCAGGGCCCCTGCCAGAGGGATTTCTGTTGGAGGCCTTTGAGAATGCACAGCCTCCTTTTGGGACATGTCGCCAAAGGCCCTCAGGCCGCACACATTCAGAGTACAACAGATTTCTGAGGTCAAAGCCACAGCTCTGGAGTTTCCTGTTGGCCTGGGGCAGTCCTGGCTAGTAGCGTACCATTTGAGGGGCCGTCCCTTGAGGTGTGACCTCCTGGCTCCGTGGAGATTTCTGAGGGGTCTCAGGGTGGCAGGCAGAGCTTGTGGAGCTTATGTTTTGGCACCATGCGTTTCCTTCTCGCTGAGGAGGGAGTGTGTGCATGTGTGTGTGCACGCGTGTGTGTTCTTCCATCCAGAGGAGTGCAGGTGGGGTGGAAGTGGAGCACGCATGCAGGGATGTCCTGAAAACGGAGTTCCTTGCCAGCCGGGCCATTCCCTGCAGTTCTCGTCCCAGCACTCCGCACAAAGGCCTGAGCCTGGTCTTATTTCCTGTAGGAAGCGAGAGCATGAGTAGTATACAAATAAAACATTGGCTTGTTGCTGGCCAGTAAGTACCTAATATATAAATGAAGCACTGAGTCCTATGTGTGCTCTCATAGATGTAATCATCAGTGATGTCATGTAAAATGGATTTTTCAAAAAATGTGAAGCATCAATTTTATTTCCTGAGATGTGATAGCTTTTCAAAATGACCATCGAGGTATAATTTGCATACAGTAAAAGTCATACATTTTAAGTGCACACATCAATGACTTTTGGCAAATGTATATGTTGAGTGATAATCACCACCAAGTTAAAGTATAGAATATTTCCATCTGTTCAGAAAGTTCTCTCCATGCCCCTTCTCAGGCAGCCAGTAAATTTTATCACCATCATTTTGCCTGTTGTAGGACTTTGTAGAAATGGTATCAAACAGGATTCACTTTTCTGTGTCTGGCTCCTCTAGTATAGCTTATGTAAGAACATTTCTGGGTTTGATAGAATTTGCTCCATGAAAAGGAATTTCTGTAACTGTTTCCTAGGTCTGATAAGGCCTAAAGCAATGCTGCTCCTAGGAATCACAGGGTGCTGGTTAAATTTCTGGGCCATGCTTGAGACCTAGCGAGTACCAAACTCTGAGGGTAGAATCTGAGAATCTGAATGTTAAAATAACTTGACTGAAGTTTAAGAATTTGAATGTAGGCCACAGTGGGCAATATTGAAAGGAAAGGTTATGGCTTAATACTAGGGTCATCGTTTACTTCTGGAGACATTTTTTATTGGACTTTCTGGGACTCTAGAGTGACACTTTCCACTTCTAAATGAAGCTCACTCAAGGAGCCTGGCTGATAACTATGGGAGGGCTTGGTGGGTGCATCCTATTCGGCACAAGCTCTGTGGGGACCGGTGGGCAGGCGTGTTCTTCCATAGCGCTGGTAAAAGTGGCCACGTGCTGCCCTGGCCTATGCAGGTGCCTTTGAGGGAAGGGCCCCCTAGGGTGCTCCCTTTGCCATCCAGGAAGATGATCTGCCTTGGGTGGGCCCAGGGGGGATAGCATTTCTCAGTGAGTGGCTTTTGGAAGCCAGAAGTCCAAGGTCCCGTGGAGGAGGGCAGGTAGAGCAAGTCTCGGTTCCACTGTGCCTCCCAGACCAGTCTGAGCCTGTAGAGGCTGTCTAGCGTTAGCACAGTACCGTTATTGTCATCCTATCATATTGTGATGATTAATTTTATGTGTCAACGTGACTGGGCCACAGGGTGCCCGGACATTTGGTCAAATGCTATTCTGGGTGTGTCTGTGAGGGCGTTTCTGGCTGAGAGGGACATTTGATTCAGTAGACAGGGTAAAGCAGACGCCCTCCCTAATGTCAGCAGGCCTCATCCCATCACCTGAAGACCTGAATAGAGCAAAAGGCCATGTAAGAGGGACTCCCCCCGCCTGACTGCAGTGAGCCGGAACATTGGTACTTTCTGCCTTTGGACTCCAGTGGAAACCTTGGCTCTTCCTAGGTCTCGAGCCTGCCGGCTTTCACGCTGGAACTGACAACTCTGGCTCTTCTGATTTTCAGGCCTTTGGGTGCAGACTGGACCTGTACCTTTGGCTCTCCTGGGTCCCAGTTTGCCAGTTGCAGATCTTGGAACATCTCGGCCTCTATAATCACATAAGCCAATTCCTTATTTCATACAGATATCATATACATTCCTATATAATATATAGTTCTATATCGTACATATCTTATATATAAGACATATGTGTATATGTGTGCGTGTACACATATATATTTCCTATAAGTTCTGTTACTCTGGAAGAACTCTAATACACCTATTTTCCATGTTACTTTTCTATTTATAAAACCAAAATACACTTGTAAAAATTCAAATGTTACATAAATATATAGTATAGAGAATTAAAATTGCCCACAATCTTATCACATGAATAGTCAATATGGATTTCTGTGTTGCTTAGCTGCAAAGAACATCACTCCTACCGTAGCCGTAAGAAAAAGCTGAATAAACTACAAAGTCATAACTTTTCTTGAGCTCATCGGAAAGGTAACCAAGTAACCTGGGTTCTAAAGAGGAACAAACCCTTGCAAGGAGAGACAGGATACACCAAGCATCTCATCTGTGGCAGAGTACTGCAGGAAGGTAGGACCACAGAACAAGTGGGTAAAATAAAATCAGGTAACACTTGAATGAATTTTTAAAGGCCAAAAGGATGCTGGTGTGTCAGTGTGGAATAGCTGGGGACCCCAGAGGCAAAGGTTCCCTCACCAGCCAGATCTTCCCCCTAGGCCTCCACTGGGAGCTCAGGAGAAAGGTTGAGGCAGGACGGAAGGGCCGAGGGAGCCTGCCTTGGTGGTCCAGGCCTGCAGGAGGTGATCTTCAGCTGCTGGAGGGAGGCATGAAGCCTTGCCCACTTCCTCAGATTCTTGTCTCCTATGAAGTGATATTCTAAATCCACTAGGGGGTTGGGCAATATATCCTACACCTCAAGGAGCATGTAAAAGCTCACTGTAGCTAGAGGAAAGATAAAAAAACAAAAAACAAAAAAAAAACCTGTATCCCTAGGAGAGGGGCAAGAAACCATCCAGGCCCAGGATCCTATGCTGATACCAACCAGAAATCAGCTACCACTGGGGGCGATGGCGGGTGGCAAGAAACTCACACCCAAGACATTCCTAAGACTGAGGCTGGACCAGGATGACAAAGAACCCTCCCGCCCTGCCCCTACCATGGGCCTAGTTGACCACTGGGGGAGGGGGAAGGGTGTGGGGGGGGAGAGACCCTCTGCATTGCGGAAAGCTGAGCGTGGAGTATGAACACTGAGAAAAACCCTTTGGCACCCTAGCTCCACCCTAATCACAAGGTGACAGTAACTACCACTTAAGGAATTTGAGGCCTATGGAGCTCTGAAAATAAGAACAACATAAAACCCCATCCAGCTCAACTCCTGGCTAGACTGACTCAATGCCCCACAATAAAGGCCTGAAGTAATGAATGGCATGCCCATTTCCAGGGGTACATACTGAATGAGGGTTCTTCAGAGAAACAGAACCAATACATGTATATATACATACATGTAGAGAAAAGGCAATTGGATTTCAAGCAATTGGCTCATGGAGCTGGAGGCCTGGGAAAATCCAAAGTCTTCAGGGCAGGCCAACAGTCTGGTGACTCAGGCAAGAGTTGATTTTGCAGCTTGGGTTCAAAGGCAATCTAGAAGCAAAATGTCACCTTCTTTGAAGGACCTTAGTCTTTCAAGACCTTCAACTGACTGGATGAGGCCCACCGACATGGAGGGCTGTATGCTTTACTCAAAGTCTACTGATTTAAATGTTAATCTCATCTTAAAATACCTTCTCTGAAACATCTAGACTGGTGTTTGACCAAATATCAGGGTACTGTGGCCTAGCCAAGTTGACACATAAAATTAGCTATCACACATAGTATTTACCACTGCCTCTTCTATTGTACAAGTGAATTTCAGCAAAAAATTAAAAGATACCCAAAAGGGAAAGGGAGAAAAACACTGGCAAAAAATAAAGCCATCAATAGAATCAGACTGAGATATAACATTGTCAGATAGTGACATTAAAATCACTATGATTAACATATTAGAGGATTAGTGGGGAAAGTGGACAGCATGCATGAACAGATGGTGAATAATTTCAGTGGAGAGAAAAATGTAAGAAAGATACTAATAGAGATGCTAGAAATGAAAAAATATGTGATATAAAAAATGAAGAATTCCTTCGGTGAGTCTATCAGTAAACTTAGCACAGCTGGGGAATATATCAGTGAACTTGAAGAGGTCAAAAGAAATTAGTCCAAATGGAAATACAAAGAGAAAACAGAGTGCAAGACACAGAAAGAGCACCAGAAAACTATGGGATAATATGAAAATGTCTAGCATAGGTGTAATTGTGGCCCCTGAATGAGAAGAGAAAGGAGGGCAGAAGAATAAATATTTAAATAAGTGCTGAAATTTTTCCAGAATTAATGAGACACATCAAACCACAGATATAAGAGGCTCTGCAACCTCCAATCAGGAAAAATGCCACACATGCACACACAAACACACACACACACACACATATATGCACCACACACATATACACACACATGTACACCATGGTAGCTTAGCATCAAACTGTGAAAATCAATGATAAGAAGAAAATCTCAAAGGCAGCCTGGAAGGAGGGTAGAGGGAGGAACACAGTGAATTACTAACAGAGGAAGAAAGATAAAAATTATAGCAGACTTCTCATCAGCAATTATGCAAGTCAAGAACAGTGGATCACCAACTTTAAAGTCCTGAGTGGGAGAAAAAAATTACCCATCACACCAGAATTCTATACACAGTGAAAGTATCTTTCAAAAACGAAAGCAAAAAAAAAAAAGTCTTTCTGACAAATGCTGACCAATTTCACTGCTACCAGACCCATGCTACAAGAAATATTAGAGGAAGTTCTTCAGCCAGAAATATACCAAGTAGAAACTTTGATCTACACAAAGAAATGAAGAATTCTGGAAATAGTGAAAATGAAGTCTATGAAAGCATCTTTTTAATTAATATTTTAATGTTATTTGACTTAGATAATAGTCTTAAAAATAATTCTGCTTTTACACTGGTTATAAAGTATATTACAAAATTTATAGCATATGTAAAAGTAAAATGTATGTTAGAAATTGCAAAGGAGGGAGAAATTAGAAGTAACTTGTAAGATTCTTAGGCTATAGTTGAAGTAGTATATTATTTGAATGTAGACTGTGTTAAGTTAAAGATGTATGTTGTAACATGAGGACAACCACTAAAATTATTCTTAAAAGAGATATAAATAATGTATTAGTTTCCCATGGCTGCTTTAACAAATCACCACAGATATAGTTGCTTAAGATAACACAAATGTATTATCTTACAGTTCCAGATGTCAGAAGTCTGAAGTGAGTTTCACTAGGCTAAAATCAAGATGCTGGTAGGCACATTCTTTCTGGAGGCTCTAGGGCAGAACCCATTTCCTCGCCTCTTCTAGCTTCTAGAGGTTGCCTGCGTTCCTTGGCTTGTGGCCCTTTCCTCCATTTTCAAAGTCAACATTGCATCACTCTAATCTCTGCTTCTGTATCACATGTTCTTGCCTGACTCTCACTCTCCTGCATTCCTCCTTCACTTAAAAGGACCCCTGTGATTACAATGGGTTCATCTGAATAATCCAAATAATCTCCCCATATCAAGATCTTTAATCACATCTTAAAAGTTCCTTTTGCCATGTATGTTAACATATTCATAGGTAGAAAGAGAGATGAAAGGAACAAAAAACGAATGAATAGAATTTGCATGATAATTTTAAATCCAAACATATCATAATATGACCACATAAAAATAGTCTAAATATTGCAATTAAAAGGCAGAGATGATCAGATTGGATGAAAAAAACATGACCCAACTATACTTGGTAAGTTAAAAGTGAACAGAAGAAGATGAATCATGCAAAAAGTAGTTAAAAGAGAGCTCGAGTGGCTATATTAATATCAAAGTAGATTTTAGAACCAAAAATATTTCCGTGGATAAAGAAAGAAAAGAAGGCAACAGTACTAGATGGTTAGGCATCTAACAATAGAGGTTCAAAATTTATGAAGTCAAAAAAGATAGAACTGAAAGAAAAAATGGCGAAATCCACAATAATTGTTGATTTTAGCACTCCTCTTTCAGAAATTGATGGAACGTATAGCCAATAATATCAGTAAGGATATAGATGATTTTAAGTGATATCAGCCCTGTGCCTATAAGAGATAAGAGAATCTTTTAAGAGTTGTCGTGGAAGCTTTCTGGTTCTCAGACTATAAGTTAAGTTGCGAATTAAAGGGCCCAAGTTTTTCGGTTTCTTTTGGTAAGCAATTAAGCATCCTCAAAAGAATTCATCCCACATCACAGTCTTTATGGTCATCATTACTGCCGTAATGGTCAAGTGCTGAAGTCACCTAGTCTCCCAAGGCACACCTTTTGTCACTTAACCACAGGTGGTAGCATAATTGTGATGTCACTGCATGCCATGCATTGCTAGCATACCACTCCTACTGGCAGGTAGTTCAGCCCTGCCTTCAAGTCCAAGGGCACAGCCAAACAAATCTCCAAATCCCATCTTTGTGGAGTTATTTCCTGGGACCACTCCTGGTGTCAATTCTGTACAGTCAGGGTCCAAACAGGAGGCAAAAACAACACAGTAATTTGGAGATGGAAAGTATTTAAAAAATTACCAACTAAGGGAAAAAGAGAATGCTGAAGACTAAAGTGTCTCTCCAATACCCTCTACTTACAAAGCTTAATATAATCCCAGGTGGCAAAGGGAGAACTATTACAATATTACAAATAGGGCAATGAAGGAAGGATTTAGAGCTAACAAGCAATGAACTGGTAACTGGTTCATTGAGCATTGCTTTCTTATTCAATCTGACAATCTCTGCCATTCAATTAAATGTTTAGACACATATGTTTAATGTAATTATAAATATGATTAAATTTAAATTAACCATCTTGCTATTTGTTTTCTGTTTGTTCAATCTTCCTTTTGTTCTCTTTTTGCCTTCTTTTAGATTGAGTTTTTTTCTCTCAAATGATTCCATTTTTATCTCCACTATTGACCTGCTAGATTTAATTCTTCATTTTATATTTGTAGTGGTTTCTCTAGCATTTACTATATATTATTTAACTGACCACAGACTAACTGCAAATAGTATTATACTACTTTATATATAGTGTAAGAATTGCTGGATCAAATGGTAACTCTGTGTTTAAGATTTTTAGGAATATCCAAACTTTTCCCAAACGGCTATGACATACTACATTTCCACCAGCAATGTGTGAGGGTTCCAATTTCTCCACATCCTTATCAGCACTTGCTATTATCTCTCATTTTTAATTCTAATTATCCTAGTGGGTGTGATATTCTAGTGGGTATCCCATTGTGGTTTTAATTTGCAACTCCCTTATGACTAATGAGGTTGAACATTTACTCATGTGCTTATTGGCCAGTTATATATCTTCTTTGGAGAAATGTCTGTTCAAATCCTTTGCCCATTTTAAAATCGGGTTATGTATCTTTATTGTTGAGTTATAAGAACTCTTTATATATTCCAGATACAACTCCATTATCATTATATGATTTGCATATGTATTCTTCCATTATGTGGATTGCCTTTAAATCACTTAATGGTGTCTTT
This sequence comes from Lemur catta, assembly GCF_020740605.2. Classification (NCBI taxonomy): domain Eukaryota; kingdom Metazoa; phylum Chordata; class Mammalia; order Primates; family Lemuridae; genus Lemur; species Lemur catta. The sequence goes on along the minus strand of NC_059141.1, from coordinate 51,425,660 downwards.
TGAAGCACAGAAGTTTTTAGTTTTGATGAAACCCAATTTGTTTTTGTTTTCAAAAGCATCTTAGGCTTCCACATACTCTGTTTCAAAAATAAAATAAAAGTCCCCTTTATGGATAGCTTTGGAGCTCTCTTCTCTTTGCCTTTTCTTTTGGGCAAAATCTCTGAGCCATAACTCTGGGAGCTGGGCATGGTGGTAGGTAGCCTCTGATATCCTTGGCTTGCCTCTCCCAGCATAGAACCTGTGCTCTATGAGATGAGTGAGCTGCAGCAATAATGGGGGCCCCAGCGTTCTTGGCCTGCTGTGCCTGGGGTGGAACCTACATTCTATTGATTAATACTTAATACTGGGTATAGAAAGGAGCTCCCCACCCCATCTCTCAGTTGCACTCATCCAGCATTTAGCCTCTTCAACTTGGAGCCGGAGCAGATGAGAAGTGCTACTGGGTGCCTCTCCAACTAATATATGAAAATACTTGATTGGGAGCTGAGGGGAGTGGGAGCCTTATCTTTTTGGCCACCCTTACCTTGAGAGAAGCTTCTATCAAGCTGAGCTAGAAGTGGGGGGAAAGGGAATAGTTGTATGTCCAATGCCACAGACTCTTTCTGCTCTTAGTGAGTTAATTTTAGCGGGCTTTCCTGAACAAATGTTTCTTCATTTGTTCTATGCCCTTAGGATAATTTCCAGAGACTTTAAATGTTTTGTTGTTTTTTTTTTTTAATAGTTTTCACCAACTTTGCTTGTTTCACAGGGAAGTGGATCCATGGAGCTCTTCACACTGCCTCCCTGAAGTAGAGCTCCAACCTTTTTACTTTCACATTATTTGAATCTTTATATTTGTATTTGAATCTGTTGAATGTAAAGACCTTAGACAAATTAAATTTAACAGTTTAATTGAGCACAGAATGATTTGTGAGTTGGGCAGCCCTCAAAACCAGAACAGGTTCTAAGAACTCTGGCCTGCAATGTGGTCAGGCAGCATTTATGGACAGAAAAAAGTAATGTGCAGAGACAACTTATTTTATTATAGTTGTGTATTTTGCCTTATTTGAATCAGTTGGCCACCTGCAATTGACTGAAGCTCAGCTGCTATAATTGACTAAGATGCAGCTATTTGTTACAAGAGTATACTCCTAAGTTAGGTTTTCAGTTAGTTTATGTACTAAGTTTGGTTGTAGTTTGTTATAAGGGGAGCCAAATATGAAGGTATCCTCAGGACAAATTTGGTTCGGTTTAACAGTGCCTTGTAGACAGCATATGATTTGGTCTTGGTTTTATATTCTATCTGACAGTCTTTGCCTTTTAGTTGGGGTACTTGGGCCATTTATATTTAATGTGGTATGGATATGGTTGTGTTTATATTTATCATTTGGTGTTAGTTTTCTATTCATTTCATTGTTCTTTGTTCCTTTTTCTTCTTTTGCCTTCTTTGAAGTTGAGTATTTTTTATTCCATTTTATCTCCTTTGTTGGATTATTAGCTATAATAAATTTTTTGTGTTGCTTTAGAGTTTATGGTATATATCTTAAAATTCAAGTGACACTATATCACTTCACATATAGTATAAGGACCTCACAACAATACACTTCCATTTCTCTTTTCCCAGCCTATGTGCTAATGTTGTGATATGTTTTATTTCAACATATGTTATGAACCTATAATATATTGTACTTATTTTTTGAGCAGGCATTTATCTTTTAATTAAGTTTAATAATTTTTAAAAATCTTTCAAATTTACTCAAATTGTAATCATTTTCCAATGTCTTAATCCCTTTGTTTAGATACACATCTCTATCTGGTATCATTTTTTTCTTCTGACTAAAGGACTTTCTTTAATATTTCTTGTAGTACATGTCTGCTGGTGATGAATTATTTTGTCTTTTTATGTCTAAAAAGTCTTTACTTTTTGAAAGATATTTTTCCTGGGTTAGAATTCTAGGTTGACAGGTTTTTCCTTTCAATACTTTAAAGATGTTGCTTTATTGTCTTCTGGCTTGAATTTTTTATTTTCTTGATGAGAAGTGTGGTACCATTTTAATCTTTATTCTTCTGCACCTGATGCCATTTTTTTCCTGTCTTTTTTAAAGATTTTCTCTTTATCACTTATTTAAAGCAATTTGATTATGATGTGACATGATGTGGTTTTCTTTGTATGTTTCTTGCATTTGGGTTCATTAAGCTTCTTGGGTTTATAGTTTTCATTAATTTTGGAAATTTTTCATCTGTTATTTCTTTGAATATCTTTCCCTCTCTTTCTTCTCCTTTTGAGACTCCTAATATGATATCAAACTCATAGGAGTTGTCTCACAGCTCACTGATTCCCTGTTCATTTTTTAAAAAGTCTTTTTACATCTGATATTTGTGTTTTATATTTTGCACAGTTCCTATGACTATGTCTTCACATTTGTCAATCTTTTCTTCTCTTCATTTGCTGTTAATCCCATCCACTTACTTTTCATCTCACATTTTTTTCATCACTAGAAGTTTGAGTTAGACCTTTTTTTCCCTTCAAAAATGGCTTCCATGTTCCCTTTTAACATGTGAATGCTTCCCTCTACTCTCTTAATATGTGGAATACAGTTATAATAACTGTTTTAATGTCCTTGTTTACTAATCCTATCATGGAGCCATTTCTCTTCCATTTTTATTGATTTTTCCCTCCTCATTATGGACCATATATTTCTGCTTCTCTCCATATCTAACTTTTATTGGATGCCAGACACTTTACCATGTTAAGTATTGAATATTTTTGTATTCCTATAAATATTTTTGAGCTTTATTCTAGAATTTGGTTAAGTTACTTGGAAACAGTTTTATTCTTTTGAGGCTTGCTTTTGAGCTTTGTTAGGAGACCAGAGCATCCTTTAGCCAAGGACTAATTTTGTCCTACTACTAAGGTAATAACGTCGTAAGTACTCTACCCAACTCCCTGTCTTCCAGTCTGGCTGGTGGAAACTTAAACTACTTCTGGCCCCACGTGAGCTCTGGGTATTTACTTCTGCCTGTTTCTTTTTGGTGGCCTCCTTTTCCCAGCTTCAGATAACTTCCTAACACACAGGTACTGATGAGCTTTTAGCTGAAGAATTGGAGGGAACCGTCTGCACACGTCTAGAGCCCTCTCTGTGATCTTTCTCCTCTCAAGGCCATGCTCTATTCTCTGTGAAGCTCTCATGTTTCCAGGACTGTGATCTGAAAATTCAACCTTAACCTCTGCCTCTTCCAATCCTTAACTCTGTCTCTTCAACTAAGGGAGCTCTCTGGGCTCTAAGTCCCCCTTCCCTGCACTGGGACCTAGAAACTCTGTCCAGGCAGCGCATTGTGGCAACTGCAGGGCTCACTCATTTTCTTGCCTTTTTTTAGGAGTCACTGTTCTGTGCTGCCTCCATCCAATGTCTGAAAACCATTGCATTGAATATTTTGTCTGCTGATTTAGTTACTTAAGATGGGAGGGTAAATCCAGTCTTACTTCATCTCGGCCAGAAGCAGAAATCTTCTATATTGTTTGAATTGTTTACCAGGAGAACACGTTCTCTTATTGCCTGGGTAATATGTTAACACAATGTCAGCATGGAGTGGAGAGAGCCAGACACAGATGCCCACATTCCCCTTCCAAGAGGAAGCAGCTGGCCCCCGAGGAGGAAGGTGGATCTGACCTCAGCCTTCTGCCCAGACTCTGTGTCCCCCAGCAGCCCTCCCCGGTTGAAGCAGCCAGAGTCTCAGACTGTTCCTCTCCGTAACTGTCCAGGTGCCGCTGGGCCCCAGGCCTCAGAGGTGTGTGGGCCCTCAGACCCCGTGTAGGCTGTCAACCAACATGGCATCATGGATCAGAGGGATTGTCAGAGGGAAGGCCTCTGCATGGAGCCCCGTGCCCTAGTTGGATAGATTGGGAAACTGAGACCTGGAGAGAAAAAAGGATGTGATCAAACACAGTGGCCTGAACAGAAATACAAACACTGCATGATCTCACTCATTTGCAGAATTTTAAAAAGCTGATCTCATAAAAGTAGAGAGTATAATAGCGGTTACCAGGGGCTGGGGAAGGAGAGGATTAGGGGTGTGGGGAGAGATTGGTCAACAGGCACAACATGACAATTAGCTAGGAGGAATATGTTCTGTGTTCTATTGCCCAGGAGGGTGACAACAATTAACTGTATTGTATTGTATGTATTAAAATAACCAGAAAAGAGGATTTTGAATGTCCGTACCACAAAGAAACGATAAATGTTTGAGATGATGGGTAATCTAATTACCCTGATTTGATCATTATGCAATGTATACATGTATTGAAACATCACAATGTACCCCATAAATATGTATCATTATTATGTGTCAATTAAAAATAAAAGAAAATTTAAAAAAAGCCTGAGACCTGCCAAGTCAAACCCAGCTGTCCTGATTCAGTTCTTTTCCCTGCACCAAACAGAAAAGTGATTAAGAAAAAAAGATGGACTTGTAAAAATGATAATGCTTTAAACCCTTCAATGCGGGGTTGATAAACACATTACAGCCAGCGATTAGACAAGTGAGAAAGGTCTCTGTGCTAACAGGGAAGCAGATGACCAAGACAAAACAAGTTACAGAACAGCATGTCCAGCGTAATCCGTTAACATATGCGTGTGTGCGCGCGCGCGTGTGCACGTGTGTATAGGCAAAAGGCATGTGGAAGGACATGGCCAAACCGGACAGTGGTCTGGTGGGGAAGGTGGGCCGCTGAGAGCGTTGCTGTCCTACTTCCCATCTTTCTGTGTGGTTTCCATGTCATATTGTACGTGCATCACTTTTATAATCAAGGGTGAAAAAACCAATATCACCATTTGGCAGTTTTACTCAAACACAGGTGCAGGAGGGTCGGGTAGCCCTGTCATGGGGAGGTCAGGGCTCACCTGGGATTTGGGAGGAAAAACAAAATCCCCTTTGTCCCCAGCACTGGCTTGCCCGCCTGCAGGAAGTTGTAGTTCTTCAAATCAGCCACCAGGGGGCAGCAGGGGCCCAGCCGATTCTGCAAGAGGACGGACAGCTGGGGACTTCTGAGCTGGCACGTTTGTGGGGGAGGGGACGGCAGGGCGTCGCTATTTGAAGCAGTCTCCACGTGGTGCGGGGCTGGAGGCAGATTCCCAGGGAGAGGAGGACCAGTTACACGCTGGGCAAGGGTCCTTTGCCTCAGCACAACATGGAAACTGAGGCAGAAACCCAGTCAGAACTGGGCTAACGGGGCGTGGGTGCTGGGGGAGGGGAGCGGAATGACGGAGGAGAGCCAGCAGGTCCAAGTCCCTTCCCGGACCTGCTGCCACCCTGTCAGGGGGGTTTCAGGATGCATGGCTCAGGGGCTGATGGGAGAAGGCACAAGGGAATCACAGGCCCATTCCAGAGGCAGCATAGGCCCCAGGGACCGTCACTGCCTCCGTGACCAGCTCACAGCTCCTGAGCACGTCCCACGTGCCAAGGGCCTTGCCACCTTATCTGGATTAGTCTCGACAATGACCCTCAGGTAGGTAGATGGACATTAGCATTCCCATTTTACAAGGGAGAAAACTGAGGCTCAGAGAGGTGAGGTGACTTGCTTAAGAAGACACTGTGATGAAGCTGTGATTCAGTGTCCAGTCCAGCTAGCCCCGGAGTCTTTGCCCAGGATGAGGGTGGGGAGGCAGAGAGGGAGTTCGCAGCGGGCACCGTGGTCCTGGGCTTACAAGGTAGGACTTGGCCCCCAAATTGCCCCACCGTCTGCAGGAGCTGGGTGTGGAGGGCCAGGGGGTCGGGACCAACCTAGTGACCAGAGAGGGACTGGGGGGGGGCCGTTGAGAGGGTGGTGCAGGGGATGCCGCTCGGCCCCCAGCTCTGAGTGCCTGGGGTGGGAGGAAGGTCCCCTTCGCGTCCTGGACAAAGATGGAGGATGGGGAGGGGACAGTCTTAATACAGGGCTCCAGGAGGCTGCGGGGCAGGTGGGGAAGGAGGAATGTCCAGGGAGAGAAGGCACAGGTGCCTGGCCTGGCTCACTCACACAGGACACAGTGGGGACAGAGCTGCTCCCACCCCAACCAGCCCCTGGGAACTTTCCAAGGACAGAGGTGGAGGGAGGGTTATGTCTCCCCTGGGGGCCTGGCCTGGGTTCTGGCTTCCACACAGGCCTCCAGTAACCACGGGGCGTTACTAGGTGGCTCTGGGCTATGGCGGGGAGGCTGGCAGGGCAGAGGGGCCCGGGGCAGAGCAGAGGGGGCTGAGGGCAGGCCCGAGGCTGCCTGTCTGGGAGGGCCGTGCAGCTGCAGCAAGAAGCATAAGGCCAGGATTAGACCCTGGGCCTGCTATACCCTGGGGGTCGGAGGTGGGGAGTCTGGGAGGGGGCAGGGAGGGGCTCTGCCCCTGGTACCTCTCTGAACTTCAGCTTCTCTGACTGTAAAATGGTACTCATGGTTCTACCTACCTCGCAGGGTTGATGCAGGGATCAAAAATGACAATATGTGTCAGTCACTAGCACAAGGGTTGTCACCCCAGGGGGCTCAAGGGACGTTGGCTGTAACTCTCATGTACTTGTCTGTTCTGCCTTTAATAATCCAACCCTGTGCCAGCCCACACCAGACACCGGAGATGCAGAGTGAGGCCGAGCAGCCCCCCTAGAGGAGGCAGCCGGGATGTTGGAGGGACACGGGGGATCCGGCCCCCTCTGCCCTGGGGCACCTCCTTGGCCTGCTCACCTTTGAGCTCATCTCCCGCCCGAGTGGAAACAGACACAAAAGCGGAGAACATAGAGCAGCAGATCCCAGGCGCCCGACTGCAGCCCGTGTTCTGGATTGTTTGAAAACAAAGCCCAGGTGTTGTCTCATCTCACCCATAAATACTCCAGAATCTAATAGGCGAGGATTTTTGTCACCTGATCCCCATGCCATTATGGCACCTAACAACACATAAATTCTCTCAACTTTGCAGAACATGAGGTCAGACTCTTGCTCACCGTGTTGGGCTGGGGGCGGGGGCGGGGGGTCTCTTACCTAGCTGGGGTCCTCAGCTCCTGGGAAGGACTTGTGGCCTGTGGGAAGGGACACGGGCAGAGGTACATGCCGTCCGTCCTTAGCCCTTCTGGGCAGGAGTGTCCTCGAGACGGCTTGGGAGCGGCCACCCTTGGGGCACGGCTGGTGGTCGCTTTGAGGGCTGCAGGGGGTGCGCCTTCCAGATGGGAGGGGAGCCCCCTGCCCCCAGGACTCCCGCGGTGCCGCGGCTGTGCATGCGTGTGGGTTGAGTGTCGGAGGACGTGAATACGTGCATGCTTGAGTGCGTGTGAGTGGTGGTGTGTGGGAACGTGTGAACGGGCGTGAGAGTGCTGTGAGCGTGTGCGAGCGTGAGCGTGTGCCGGGCGGGGCAGGGCAGCAGGTGGCCTCTCACATCCCCACAGGCATCCAGCCCCGGGACAAATGGTGGGAGAAGTGTTGAGGCCCGAGGACAGTCTGTTCCTGGCTCCCGGCTCTGGCCACGGCTCTGGGGGACAGCCGGGACACGTGACTCTGGAGAGGGGGTGAGCCCACCCCCGCCCTTGCCCTCGGCATCTGGGCTCCCCTCTGGGCGGAAGCCGGCTCAGGGCTCCAGGCAAGGCCGGGAGAATCGCTGACGGGCAGCGGTTTGCTGAAGGGCTGAACAAGGGGGTGTCGGGCTCAGAAACAGCAGACTGGAGGCCACAGGGTGCAGGGAGGACCCCACTTGCCAGTCCCAGGCGCAGGGCCCTCCCCGGGCCTCAGCTTCTCCACCTGCCATGTTGGCGTGTTGTTCCCTGGCCCGGCTCCTGCCGGGACTGTTAGGAGGCCGGAAAGCCGGGAGAGACCTGGGCCTGTCGCCGGGCCTGGCCCCTGGTGTGAGGAGCTTCACCACCGCGGTGGGGCCGTGGGGACAGAGGCGCCATCACTGTGCTGGGTGCAGGCACTGACCGGGGCTCCACTGCAGCACTCCGTGCGTCCTGATTGCCCCCAGCTTACAGACGAGGACACTCGGCTCCGTGGCACACCTTGTCCGGGTCACCTGAAGGGGACCCTGGGCTCCCAGAGGTTCTGGCTGAGGGGGCTGGGCACCCCCGGCCTGGTCTCCCTTCTCAGTGTCTGGAGCAGGTGTGCCGCCTTTGCAGCCCTGTCTCTGTCCCTGCCCTGCCTCTAATGCACCAACTGGGAAGTGAAAACTCCAAGTTCAAATCCTGGCTCTGCCACCTGCCTGCTGGGTGTCCTCAGGCAGCACCTTCCCTTCTGGGGGTCCCAGCTTCAGGCCAGAGCCGGGCTGTGCTCTCTGGGTCCCCTGACACCCCTTTCCCCGGTGGACTCCTGGGTCCCCAGCAGCCGCTGCCTGCAGACACGGGCACTGAGTCCAACCGGAAATCCTTCCTGTCCAGGGGAATTACTGGTTTCCACGGCTCCCGGAGATGTCGAAATGCAGGCCGTATTTGCCTTGGGTTTGTTTTCTTTCCACAGAAAACAAAACAAAACAAACACACAGGCGCTTGCTCACTGACACACACAAAGTCAAGGGCAGATGGTGGAACAACCTTGAAGCCCCAGCCTGGGCACACAGGGTGCTCAGTTCTGGCCTCAGTGCCTACTGGGTGAGCAAATGAGCCCAGCGTCCTGGGTTCGAGGCCCGCTCCCCTCTGACTGCCCTGTGAGATCTCTGGCAAAATGTTTCTGCCTGGGCCACAGACAAAGGGAGGAAGAGATGCACATGCCCTGGGCCCCACCTGGGTGCCAGGCAGTGGGCTGGGTCTTGTGTTCACTGGGCTGTTTTGCCAGCACAACATCCCCGAGGGAACGGGAGCTCAGAGAGGCAGGGGCAGCTACTCCACGTCACACAGCTGGAGGAGGCAGGGCTGGCCTCGCAGCAGCGCTCCGACATAGACTTGGGGCTCCAGTCCTCGGATCTGCCTGGGGAGAGTGACACTCCTCCCCAGGCTGCTGGAGAACTCGGTGGCTTGGCAGAGTGCCGGCTACAACGGAAGCTCTCACGGGGCTCATTCTGTCCTTCTCCGACTCTGCTGGGGGGGAGTCCCCTCTCCACTCCCCTGCTGTGCTCGACTGGCGCCCACCTGCATCAGGCTGACTCAGGTCCTGCCTGCCATTTCCCACCCGACGGCAGGTACCGGAGGGGATCTTTACGCCAGTAAGCAGGACAAGTTTTGGTGCTTCAGGGATTCACTCTGCAGCCCAAATAAGACAAGAGGTCCTGCTTCTGGACTCAGTGATCTCTGTTCCTGCCTGTCACCCCCTTGCCCCATCCATGGTCCCTGACCCCAAGGCCTGGCACTTATTTTCTCTGCTCCATCTCACAGGCTGCAGTCGGGAGGCACGGGCCGGCCCGCAGACACATGCTCCGACCTACACACTATTTAAAAATTCAGTGAACTATTTGCCAAATTTAAAATGTGAACAATTTCACATAACAACTGGGATTTCCAGCTTTCCTCTCCCCTCTTCCCCACCCCGCCACGCAGCAGCATTCTTAGATTGCACCAACTGGCTGATGCCGGGGGCTGGACGCCCCTCACGTGGGGCGGGGACCCACTGCCCACCGGCCTCCTCACTGCATCACCATCAGCCCCACAGGAACACGTGGGACCATCTTCGAGCGCAGCGCTGCTCAACTTTGGATGCGCAATGGACTGACCCGGGGGCTTTAAAAGTCCAAGGACACACGCAGACCAATTCCTCAGCCTCTCTGGGGTGGAACCAAGGCTTTGGCGTTTTTAAAGCCCCTGAAAGATTGAGAAAAACAAGAGCACTGATCCTGGGCGGAAGGGCTTCGGAGGCAGGTGGAGAACTCTGAGGGCCTTGCTTCGCCATGGTGGCTCCTGTCTGCGCCCTCAGCGAGAGCCCCACCTTGTGACAGCCCAGCCTGGTCCCGGCCCTGCTCTCTCTCCCCTGAACGCTTCAGTGTGCTCACTGTGTGATGCCCCATGTCTGAGACCCAAATCCTGAACGTGGCCAAGTGGGCCACGCGTGAGCAGCAGGGGGTGAGGCCCAGGGCTGCGGTCCGAGGAAGATTCACGCCTATATATGGTTACCCGGGAGCCCCACCGTAGAGCTAACGAGTGACCTAATCTGCTGACAATCTCACCCAGTCTGGGGCCCGACTTGGGGAGGGCCCTCGCCCTGGAGAGAGCATCCACTTGGGGGCTGAGGGGCTGGGAGGGGGCAAATCAATAGTGTGGCTGCCAGGAAAGGACAAGACAGCCCAGACCCGTGGGAGCTGGAGGGCAGCCCCATGCCCCCTACCCCACCCCATTCCAGCCTCTGCAAAAACATCCAGCCTCCTCCTGACGCCCTGAACCCTGCGTAAACAAGGAAACCCGTGAGGCTCTTTTGCTTTTAAAAGTCATTTTAATACAGCATAAAAAGGCTATATTGCTATAGGCAGGCCGTATACAGATTCTCCAGGAATAAGGCACACAACGGAATGCCACCCCGAGGGCAGCCCTCGGAGAAGTCGGGAGCTTCACCCCGTCCCCTCCAAGCTGGGCCCACAGGTTCTGTTTGTCTTTTTAGCTGGACTCACACGTATTAACAGACACAGACATGGACAGGGTCACCACACGGGGGTGGAGGCGGTCGCACAGCGAGGTTGGCAGCCCCACTGCCACCAGCCCCCAGAGGGGGACGGCTCAGCCACCCTGCTGACGGCCAGGACACCCCACACTTCAGGGTTAGTTGTTGCACTGGGCTAGGATGTAGTGAGGTTGGATTAAACATTCGTCTGGAGTAGACTTGAGTCTATTAGATGCTGGAGGGCTCTGGTTGACATATCCCAGTTCAAGGAGCATGGCCCCGAGGCCTGGCTGAGATGGCAAAGCTCCAGCGGGGGCGTGGAGAAGTCTGCTCCCCACACCCCCACCCCCGCCTCCTCTTCCCTCCTGTGGCCTTGCCAATGAGAAGCCCCCGACCAGGCCAAGGGGCTGGCACAGCGTAGAAGGGCTGGTGAGTCCAATGTGTCCTCTCTCCCTTGCCCACTCCCTGCCCCCCTACAAAATTAATAAAACCATAATAACAAGATAATAAAAAGGTGCGAGAGAATGGGTTATATTGCTATGTCTGTTATCCTCCACACAAGAGGCACCATTCCCTTTTTCGCTATGTATCTAATAATAGCTTCCCTTTCAAAAGGCAATACTTTCCAAAATACACATATGTATAAATACAGGACAAGAACATATTAATAAGTCTAAACACTTGAATAATAGGCTGGCTACTTAATACTGATATTTTCATCCAAGGAAAATAACACAGAATAACAACAATATGGCTTAAAGAATTGCAAAGATTTGTTTTTCTCATCAGAATTATGTACCAACTTCATATAATATCTATGTAGACAATATTTCCTTCTTAATGTAGTTCAGTTGCATACTTTTTACAGACCAAAGCATAGTAAAAAAACTAACAAAAAAACACCCAAAATCCAATAACAGGAAAAAGAGGAAAGTTCTCACCATAAATATTTTCTCGCAGCTCAACCAGAGGGTTTGCAAAAATACTTCCAGAAATCTTTGCTTGATATTCTGTTGCCCTCCTGAAAGTTCTGAAGTTTTAAAAAATGCCTCCCTTTTTATTTGTTTTTTTAAATCTCAAAAATCAAGCAATTATATTTTTCTTTTCTTTTTCTTTTTTTAAAAAAAGGCCTTCAAATATATACAGACAAAAATCACGGTGAAGATTTTTCGGGAGAAGCTACCAAATTCAGTGTTGTGAGAAAAGTTGGTAACCATGCAGAAATTTTAACATCTATGAATTTTTTTTTCAAAATACACACACATAGTATTTTTTTTTTTAAAAAAAGGAATTCTGTGTCAAGTATAACTCAAAATAAATACAAATTCACATGTAGAATTATTGAATACTTCATATGGGATAAACACCATTATCTCCCAACTAGATCACTAGATCTACTAACTGCAAGCGATTGTCCCTTTTGAACGTACTAAAACCACACACCTTCTTGTCCCCTGGGCTCCCAGGCCCTCTGAGCACTTCAATGGCACAGCACCCAGCCTGGACAGCAGTGGCTTTGCTGACCACAGACAGCTCCCAAATTCAGTCAGAACAGAGCCGGGGGCGGGGGGGCAGCACTGCGGAAGGGTGGCCTCAGGAGAGTGGGCACAGCCCCCGAGGTGGCCGACCATGCAGAGATGGAAAGGTGATGGCCACCTGCTGGACAAGCCCACTGAAAGGTCACTTGAGAATGATGTCCTACCTCCTGTTGGCCCGAGTATGGAAGACCCTGGCTTCCAGCGGTCTGGAGCCTGGGTTCTTTTTAGGGTGTGGGGGTCCCCCATCTTTGCAGCCCTGTTGGCAGGCCCCAGGCAGCCCTGGACCAAGGTGTCTGAGTGGGGCCAGGTCCCTGGAAGGGTTGGGACAAGCCCACGGCCCACCACTGTGAACATTCTCTTTAGAAATGCGGTAAGATGGCTGTCAGTGACAGCTTCTCTTCGGTGCAGAAGCCTTGCTCCCCTTGCCACCCTGGAGAAGGAGCAGTGGGCCTGGGGAGTCCTCAGGGGCGGTCCCCAGCGTGGCAAGGGTGGTAGCCTGCTGCCCAGCCTAGAGCAAATACACCTTTTATAAGTGCTCAGAGGGTATGGGCCCCCCATGCCTACCCTGCAGCCCCCCGGCTGCAGATGCACTCACTCCATCTTTTCAACTCTCTCCCTGGACCCCTGGTTAACACTTCACTGTAACTCCTCAGCTGTACAAAGCATCTTCATTTGAAAACAAAAGGCAACTGGGCACCAGGTGGGTGTCCTTGAGCCACGGTAAACACTGAATTTCAGGCCTCTATTGCGGTCTGATTTTTTTACCCCCCACAGAGGCATAATGTTGGGGCAAAATCAAGCGACTCAGTCCCAACAGCGGGTTCTCTCCATCCCCTGGGAGAAAGGAAGGAGGCTGCGACAACAGAAGGGGCTTCTCATCTGGGGGAGAGAGAGGACAGTGGCTCCCCGACCATGCCGTGTGCCAAGAGGCCTCTCTGCTCCCTTGGGAGGTAGGAAATCATTGTCCCCATCTTACAAATGAGAGGTTCTGTGGCTTGTCCCAGGGTCCCATGTGAGGGGCCAGGGACCTAGGTGAGGAGGAGGGGGCATCCTTTTCCATTTTTGTAGGGGTGGAGGATGACAAGCAGAGCTGGGGCTGCAGAGGGTGGGGGCAGGACGTGGCATCCCTCAGCCTGACCTCCTAAGTGACGGATGGAGGGGTCATGGTGTGACACCTGGCACCTGGGAGGTTTCTCCCTCCATCCTGGGTGAAGCTCCCCAGACAGAGCTCTCTGCTCCAGGAGACGGCACCAGCCACCTTGAGTCCCAGAACATCAGGACTAGTGTCGTGTTCTCACTTAACTAATGGGGAAACTGAGGCCTGGAGATGCAGTCCTTGCCCAAGGTGACACAGTGCGTCGGCAGCAGGGCCAGTTGAGCTGAGGCCTCCAGAACATCAGGCCCGTGTCCTTCCTGCCAGAGTGGCTTCCACGCTGGACCCCACACCCTTGATCGGGTTGTGGCCCCCCAGTGTGGGTGGGAGGTGGAATCGGGGGAAGGGAATGGGCCTGGCAAACCCGAGCCAGTGGGAAGAGCGTCTGGTGGGGGTCGTGGGAGGTGCTGCCGGTATTCCCTGGGACACATCTTGGAGCACTGTCCAACGTTCAGCGCCTCTCCTGCCCTGGCCCCTCCTGTCTGGGTCCATGGGGGTGGGGTGGGGGGGCAGCACGCAGGTGCAATGCCAGTGACATCAGAGGCAGTCAAGGTTTGGGGCTTGGCGAGGGCAGGGGACAGAGAGGCCCCTCCTCAGCAGCTGTTAGGACAGATGGCCACTTGCCACGATCGCTGACTTAGATAGAAACACAGGGGTCTCTGAGAGTGGCTTTCCACGCAGGGCAAGCCGGAAGGCACAGGGTGGGAGAAGGGGGCCTGGCTGGTCTCGGGGAGACAGGCCCCTGCAGGCTTTGGGATTCACAGTAAATTTAGTGCACTTGTGGCCAATACAAGGCTGCTCACCCCAAAGGGACTCTCAGAGGAGAGCCTGCGGGGGACACCAGGGCTTTGTGGGGTCCTGGCTGCTGGCCTCTGCTCACTTTTGTCCCCTTCCCAGAGACCCCAGGCCCACCTGCAAAGAGCCCCAGAGACCCTGCCTTCTCTGGCCTGTGGGGGCAGCAATGTCAGTAACACTGTTTGTCAACACACGTGAGACAAGGACTCTAAGACCCACCCTGCCCAGCCCTCCGGCCTGCGAGGACGCTCCACGCACAGGGGGACACGCAGCCCCTCAGAGCAGCACAGGGGAGGTGGTGTCTCCTCGGGCCGGCGGGAGGGGGCGGTGGGTGCGGGCGGGCGGCCGGTCACTGCACGCGGCGGCAGTAGTAGCCCAGGACCTTGCACTTCTCACAGAGGTGCTGCGGGTGCTCCTTGCTCTGGTCAGACACGTCCAGGCCATCGGGCTTCTCCAGGGGTCTCTGCAGAGAGGAAGAGGAAGGGGGCCCAAGGCGGGTGGAGAGAAAGAGACACACACAGAGACAGAAGAGTGGGGGCCCAGACAGAGCAACGGAGACACACGTCCACACGAGACAGAGACAGACAGAGAGAGAGAGAGCGAGAGAGCACTTGCGGTCAGAGGCTGCCTTGCCCGGGGCGCCCCGGGACCCGCTGCTCTTGCCCGCATGCAGGCGTCTGTGTCCCGGCAGCGCAGGCTGAGGCCCTGGGCTGGGGACAGAGCTACGGGAGGGAGTCCTGTGCCCAGAACCCTCCGCCCCAGGACTCTTGGAGCGGCCACCACTTGAAGCTCACAGAAGTCCAAGATAGAGGCTCATGGGTACAGGGTGTCCAGACGAGGACACTGAGGCCCAGAGCAAGGCAGACCCCGACTCCCGGCATCCAGTGCTTCTGGCCACGTGTTCAGGATTCAGGATTCAAGGGAGGCTTAACCTGGGCACAGTCACAGCGCTTCAGCATGTGGCACGTGAGCTGCTAGCTCCCTGAGGTCAGCAGTGGGGTTTTTAAGTGACCCCACATCCCAAGGCCGGCCCAGCGCCTGCCTACATGAACAGAAACTCAGTTTTCTGACAGGGAAACTGAGGCCCAGAGAAGGAAGGTGACTTGCCAGGCCTGTTATGGCATTCACGCACTGTGTGGCCTCAGGGAGCCTCGGTTTCCACATCTGTAAAGTGGGCCACTTATAGCACCTCACACGCAAGGTACTGGAGGCCCTGGAGAGACGTCCGGATGTTTGTGACCTGGACAGCGCTGGGCAGGACAAGCACATTTCTGCTGGGCAGGGAGCTTCCCGCTCCCTGGTTCCCTCCTTTCCTGGCTCTCGAGAGCCGGCAGAGACTTGTTTCCCTGCAGAATTTATGGCAGCCATGAGGAACACCTCCTGCGCAGACGGTTTCTTGGCTGGCTCACAGAGACGTTGCTTTCTCTCCCGCCGGAGGCCCTGCCTGCAGAAGGTCCCCTGCACAGACTTGGGGGGGACTCAAAGGAAGGTGGTCGGGGCCAGCTGGGAGCCACATGCTGAGGGAAGAGCGGCAGGAACAACAGCTGGGGTGGGGCAAGGGGGCCATGGAGGCTGACCCCAAACCAGGACAGCTGGGCAGGGCTGGCGCTGAGGGTGAGTGCAGTCCTGGCCCCAAACAGACACTCAGAGCAGTCTGGGGAAGAGTCAGAAGGTTCTAGAAGGCAAGGAGGGGGACTGTGGGTGGGCAGGATTCTGATCCAGGGGTCATAAAACCCATCCCTGTGCTTCCAGCCTTCCAGACACAAAACAAAGGCCTGGCTTGTCCTTTGTGGATAGGTGACCAAGAGCAGGCACCTCGGGGGCTTTCAGATGACCGGCCCTCTGTCCGGCCTTTATCCTGGCCAGGGGAGAGGAGAAAGAGTTTGACTTCCTGCCAGACCTGGGCTCTGCTACCTATGGGCTGTGTGACCGTGGGCAGCCACCTGCCCCCTCTGATCCTCCATCTGCCCCTCTGCGGAAGGGGATGCTGGTAACACTTTCCTCATGGGGTCGTTCTCAGTAGACAACTCAGTGGCCAGCAAGCACGGGGCACAGCGTATAGAGGCTGACAATATTGTTTATTCTCGCTAATGGGAGGGGACTCCCGCTGGGAGAAGTCACTCAAAACTGAAGCCAGGATCCCAAGGTGAAAGGGCCTAAGGAGGTCACGGCCCCTGCTATCCCAGACATGCCGTGGAGACCTACAGCAGCCTCCCTCCACCCAGGGCTTGCATGCCCCCGGGGCCGGGGAGCTCAGTCCACTGTTTGCACTGTAAGAAGGCTTCCCCCCTAGAGATGGAATCTGGGTCCCTGCACCCTCATCTGAGAGATCGAAGCCACACAGGGACCACACAGACTCTCTGTTTGGCTCCCAAAGGACGGTCTTAACAGGATAGTTCTGCAGTCTCCCCTCCACCGGACAAAACCCAACCTGGTCTCCAGCCCCCTGCTGCTCCCTCATGCCCCTGCTGGCCAGGCCCCTCCTAGACCAGCCTTCCGGGAGGGGCTGGAGAAGCCAGAGTAAGCAGGCTCGACACCGCTCACTTCCCAGGGCTTATACTTTATGTGGCAAAGCACTGCCACCTAGGTCAGGCCACCTAACCTCATGACCTCCCTGTGAGTGGCATATCACTAACCACTTTACAGACGGGAAACTGGGGCTCCCAGACATTAAGGGTCTTGCCCCAGGGCCTGCAGCCAGGAGGTGGTGGGTGTGTGGCATCCCGGCCACACCTGCTGTTCCCAATCCCCACGCTGTGGGGCTCGCTCCCTGCTGCCCAGCAGCTGGCCCCACTGGCTGCCCTGGACTGAGACTCAGGGCCCCTTAGGGCCGGTGCCCACCCCAGATTGCACGTGCTCCCTCCCAGCCCGTCCCGGTCCCTGGCTTTCCATGTTGGGGGACGGGCGCTTTTCTCACAAGCCCACCTGTCTCCCCTGGAGTCCGCTAGCGCCTGCTCAGCTGCTCCCACCCTGATGGGGCGTCTGCCTTCTGGGCAGGGCTGAGGGCAGAGCTTCCAGGAGCCTTTGGGGATCATCTACAGCGTGTCCTGAAGACTGTTCTGGAAAACTCTTCTGCTGGTGTCTTCGGCAGTGTCTGCAGTCAGACAGACAGAGCTTTGCATGCCAGCTCTGCCACCTATCAGCAACATCTTTCTCCTCCAGAACCTCAACTTGCCCTTCTGTAACCTGGGTGGGAGGTTAATATTCGCTATCTTTTTTTTTTTTTTTTTTTTGAGACAGAGTATTGCTCTGTCACCGGGCTATAGTGCAGTGGCATCATCATAGCTCACAGCAACCTCAAACTCCTGGGCTCAAGCGATCCTCCTGCCTCAGCCTCCCGAGTAGCTGAGACTACAGACATGCGCCACCATGCCCAGCTGATTTTTCTATTTTTAGTAGAGACGGGGTCTTGCTCTTGCTCAGGCTGGTCTCCAACTCCTGACCTCAAGCGATCTTCCCGCTTCAGCCTCCCAGAGTACTGTGATTACAGGTGTGAGCCACTGCACCCAGCCTAATATTCTCTATCTTTTTCCTGGTTTTTGTTTCTGTCTGTGTGGTAGAGAGAGAAGTAAGTGGGATGATTGTCTTAAAGCACTTTATAGCTCAAAGAGCTCTGCAAGATTTAGCAATTGCAGTGTGACCCTTAGCAAGTCCCTTAACCTCTCTGTGCCTCAATTTTCTCCTTCATAAAATGGGGCTAATAAGAGTACCTACTTGATACGGTTGCTGTAAAGAGTGAAAGTTAATATATGCAAGTGATTAGAATAGTGCCTGGCACAGAGAGTGCTCGAAGTGCTGGGCAGTACTAATATCATGAATTATTACTATTACTACGTAGGGTTAGGGGCAGGCTGCGGGCAGGGGAACGAGCTGAGTCCCTGTGCAAACACTCTTGCCACATCCTCACCAGGCCCCCTCGGCTCATCTGAGCCACGCCCGCTCCTTGGCCACGACCCTCCTGGACTCCCCTGGGTCCTGGCCCCACGGCTCGGCCCTGCTCAGCCTGGCCTGGGTGGGGAGCTCGGGGAGCTGTCACGGAGCGAAAACACACAGCAGCTGGGACTGATTGCCACCGAGGGCCGCCCCCACCCCCTGCAGCAAGGCAAAGCCCATTAGTGTTTTCTTCTCCTGGGGGACAGGGCTGGCGGGGGGAGGCACAGCTGGAGCCTGACAGGAAACAGATGTGGCAGGGGCGGGAGCAGCGGGGAAGTGGAGGGTTCTCAGGAGAACGGGCAGGTCAGAGCTCGGGGGCAGGAGAAATAAACCAGCCCCTCTCCACCGTGGGGTGCCAAGGGGAGGAGCTCGGGAGCACCCCCTCTCAGCTCTTCAAAGGCTCCTGATTGCTCAGGCACCACCCCACGCCCCTCCCCAGCTTGCAAGCCCAGGAGACTCGGGGGTGAGAGACCCGGGTCACAGGACCCCTTGATGCCGGCTGGCTGGGTCACCTGCTCAAGTCCCATATCCCCTAGGGGACTCAGTGTTCCGATGCACACAGTAGATGTTCAACAAACATCAGCTAAACAACTGGGGGAGGAGAAGAGCAGAACCAGATGCTCTGGAAAGATCCTCCAGCTGAGCCCTTAGAGACCCCAATCCTGAGTATGGGGATGGGGGATGGGGTGGGACTGAGCTTGGCAGGATGGAGACCACGGGGCAGGTGCAGCCACTGCCAGTCTAGGGATGGCGGTACAAGCCAGGAATGGGCCTGGCTTCGTGGGAGGGACACAGTGAGAAGCCCTGCCCTGCCACGTGCTAGGGCAATATGGGGGCAGAGGCCCAGGAGGCTGGAGCCGCTGTAGGGAGTCAGTGCCCACAGGCCTTGGGTGCACGGGTTGGGCCTGCTTCTCTGCTTAGGTCACAGAGGGAGCGAGAGTCCTAAGAACTGAGCCCCCAAGACTGTCAGCACAGACCCAAGCAGCCCCCAGATGTCTGAGGCCCTGCAGAAACCAGGCTCTTCCCGACACCCCACCGTGGCCTGCCCTCCCTCCTGCGTTCCTCCCTCCCCGGCCACTCATGTCCCCACTTCCAGTTCCACACTACCCTCCAGCCCCAAACTCAGTCACTCTTCACGAATCCAGTTGCTCTACTGACCTGGGGTAAATCACTCACACCCCTGTGCCTCAGTTTCCTCCGCTGTACAATGGGGAAACAATAGAGCTGACCTCATGGGGCGGCTGAGAGGATGACAGGTACAAAGCCTTAGAGCAGTGCCTGGGAGCGCGGCTGAGCACACTGCCGCAGCGCACCCCGTCACAGGTGGCCGGGCTGGGACACAAACCCAGGCCTGGCTGGCCTCCGGGCCAGGCTCCCAACAGTTCTGTAGACTCTCTGCAAGCACAGGTGCACGTTCAACCCAGAGGTCCCAAGTCCCACCTGGGGACCTGGGGACACCGTGTGGCCTGTGGAGGCTGTGAGTTCCCTACCTGTGAAATGGGGTGAGAACCCCAGGTGTGAGGGAAGAGCACACACGGAGCTTATGCCAGGGGCTCGGCTAAGGCGCCTGGCAGGTGGTCACCACTGTGGCAGGCCAGGATTCCTCCGGATGCCAAGCGCTGACCCTTCTGACTGACCCTGTCTCTTCAGGCAGGGAGGGAGCTCCCGAAGGCCTGGCAGCCCGTGACCTGCACCCTCCGTCCGTGCCTGCCTGGGCCTGGCGGCAGAGGAGCCCTCAAGGAAGTCTGTCCAGCAAGAAGACGAAGGAACCCTCCCAGTCACCCCAGCAGGATAAAGACCAAATTCTGAGCCCGGCTTCCCAGCTAGCCAGAGGGAGCCGGGCCTCTCCCTCCACAGCCTGCCCCCAGGCAGCCCCATGGAGGCCGTGCCTGGGGGACCGCTCTCCTCACTTTGCTCTGCTGCTCCCTCCCCCGCCACCCCACGGCAGCCCCCCTTTCCTGCTTGCTGTCCCTCCCCCACCAGAGCCCAGCCTTACATCACTGCCCCAGGGAGCCTTCCCGTAGCTCCCAAAGCCCCTCCCCATCCCCTTCCCCACCCCCTCCCACCCCCTCCCTCCCCACTGCTCCTGACACTTCTTGGTGACCCAGCACCCCCCGGGAGGCCCCCCAGCCCGGCTCCTCAGTTCCCCGACTACCTCATCGGCAGTGACCACCCGCTCAGCCACACCCTGGACTTGGTCTTCTCCAGACACCACCCACCGCTGTCCCCACCTCCTCTCCTTCCAGCCCACCCGCCCCGGCACATCCCCCCTCTCTGTAGGGCCCCTCGGTCCACCTTCCCCAC
This sequence comes from Lemur catta, assembly GCF_020740605.2. Lineage (NCBI taxonomy): Eukaryota > Metazoa > Chordata > Mammalia > Primates > Lemuridae > Lemur > Lemur catta. The sequence continues at coordinate 51,405,435 of NC_059141.1, read as the reverse complement.
CATCGAGCTGACACTCCAGGATGACACGCACGATCCTCACACTTTCAGATGTGCCAACTCCCAACACCTTCCCTCTGGAACACTCTCGCGCAAACCTCTGCCCCACGGACCCTCCCGTTCACCGGTGTGGCCCGCACCTGTGTAGTGAGCAGCGCTTGGGAAAGTCACAGCACTGGGCTGACGTCTTCAATGGCATCAGGGTCACAGACCTCCCAGGCCTGGCACGCGCGGGCAGCCGGGCGCAGCCTCGCTGGTGCTCTGCTCCCCTGCTGACCTTCCTCAGGCTCCCCGCAGCCCTACTCGTTTCTCTACCTGAGAACTTTCCTCCCGTTTCACTGAGAAACACAAGCCCTGATATGAGGTTCTTCTCTGCACTGTCAAACCCACAAACCTCCCTAATTATCCCCCTCCCTCCTGTGCCCATGGGGAGGCATCGCCCCTTTTGTCCCTGCACGTCACCCTTCTGCTTCCTTCCGGGCCATTCTCACCAGCCTGCGCTGTGCTCCGGGCTCTGCCGTCTTCACAGCACCCGGCCCAAGGCCTCCTGCCCTGCCCCACTGCTGTGGTCCTGTCCACACTCACACCCCCTCGAGGCGTTCCCTCTGCACCCGGATCCAACCAGGCTCCCGTCACTGCTCCACAGACGCCGCCCCGGCCACCAGGTCAGCTGTCAGTGGACACCTCCACTCTGGCCTGACCTGCCGGGCACCAGCTTTCGGGCTTCTCAAACCTCGTTGTAGTTCAGCACGTTCCTCGGATAAAAGTGATGGATGCTCCCCAAAGTCTGAGGACCATCTGTTTATTGCTAAGTCTCCAGGGCACACCTCTGTGGTCATTATACCTCACATCTTAGCACCAACCAGCAGCCCACGCTCCCACAGCGCTCCCCACGCTGCCCCGACTTCCAGGACCCCACACCCCCTGCGTCTCCATCTGACCACTGAATGCTTAGTCTGCGGAATCCCTCTTTGTCCACATTCTTTCTGCAAGAAATCACGTCCATTCCCTAAATACCTTTAGGTCAATGATACTCAGTTATGCCTGCACACCCTGCCTTCTCATATGAGCATCACAATAACGCGTCCACTGCCTTCTTGACATCTCTGATTCTACTAGCATCTCAAATGTAACGTGTGTATCAGAGGCTTCTATTTCCGATACCTGTGTCCCATCTGCCACGCCTCCAGCCCCGGCTGTCCAGCTCAGGAACAACTGCTTCCACCCACTCAGGTGCTTCAGCCTGCAGGGAGGCTGTTCTTCCGGATCCCTGCCCTTCCCTCACCTTCCACCACCAATCTGGGGGCACTTGGTGTTGGATCTAGCTCCAGAGCCGCCGCCTGAGCTCAGCCCTCTCCCAGCTTGTATGGGGACTATGCTAATGGCTCTCCACTTGTCCTCCCACTTTCAGTCTCTCCCCCTCATGCCCAGACTCATCTCTGCACACAACCAGAGGGACTAAGGTGAGGCTGAAAGCCCTGCTGCTCCTTGGCCCCTCGAGTGGCCCCCAAGGCTCTGGCGATCGCCCGTGCAGCTCTGCACCTCGTTCCTCTCGCGCCACTCTCCTGCTCCCTCACTGAGCAGTGGGCCCTGAGCACCCCAAGTCCTTACAACCTCAGGGCATTTGCACTGCTGTGCCCTCTTCCTAGAATGGCCGCCCTCCCCACTTGTGACGGGGGGCCTAGGTCCCCACCCAGCCAGGTCCCCAAGTCAATGTCAGCTGCTCTGAGTGGCTTTCCCTGCAGCCTGCCTCAGGTGGGCCCTCCCTAGGATGAGATGTCTCAGCCCTGTCCTGTCCCTGTGTACTGTGCCTGGTGCACGCCACCCCCCATGTACATGTGCCGTCTAGACAGGTAAAGGAATGGAATGCACGCTTTCTGCAGCTTCCTGCTGCCATCACGTCCCTGTTTGTCTCACAACAAGCCCCCCACCCCTCCACATTAGTTTAAAAATCCCCCTGGGCTCCCTGGGCTCAGGCTCTTGGTGCAGTTGCCCCTTCATCTGCCCTCCCTTCCTGGGGAGATGGGCTCTCTCCCTCTCCCCCATTTCAGATGAGACAGGGGGAGAAAGGCCAACTTGGAGAGCTCTGGCCTCATGCTTATCACATGAGGGGTACCCTGAGGCCCAACAAGGGAACAGCCACCCTCCTGCGGTCTGTCAGAGAAGGCCCCCCACCCCCGGCTCACCTGTTTGTGCGGGTACACGTTGATGTGGCATTTGATGCACTCCTGCCCCATGTTGGCCCAGGAGTTCCCACTCATCCATTTTCTCTTGCACTTGGGACACTTGTACTCGCCAAAGCAGCGCTTCTTGCCCTGGTACGGAGTCAGACCCTCGCCTTTGGGGCGTGCCTGGAGGACAGGAAACAAACACAGAAGATTGAGGTCTAGAAGCCAACATGATGCCCCCATGGAGTCCCGTTGCCCTCTGCCTTCAGTTCTCATCCTGTGTCTCTGTGTGCAGGCACCTTTTGTCCCCTGTCCAGGGTAACCCCCAGAGCATACACAGGAATCCTAAGGCTAGGAGACCTGCACAGGGGACTAAGAACGGAGGAGGTGGTGGGTGGCATTCATCTCTTTTAGATTCAAGGAGTGAAATACTCAATGGTGCCTGGAAATTACTCTTACTTTTTTTTTTTTTGGTAGAGATGGGGTCTTGCTATGTTGTCCAGTCTGGTCTCAAATTACTGATCTCAAGCGATCCTTCCACCTCAGCCTCCCAAGTAAGCCTACTTGGATTACAGGCACAAACCACTGCACTCAGCTAGGAGTTACTTCTTTAACTCAGATGTTATAAAGGGGCAGTTGGCAGTGGCATGGACCTGCACACAAGTGCTCTTTGGCCCACGAAGCAGTGTGGTTAAAATGGTTATTGAAGAGGAAGCACAGGCACAGAAACTGGTGTGCAATGAAAATGAGTCTCCCCTGCACCCAGACACCGGCTCTCCTACCAGGAGGCAATCTATTTCCTTCATACCACCCCAACGGTGGGCTCTGCATTTACAAATGAATAAAACATATACATTTGTACATACATTCTTTCCTTTCCCTTATGCAAATGGAAACAGAGTATACATCTGGTTCTGCATCTTCCATTTTTTGTGCAGCATTATTTTTAAAGGTAAGATCAAATTACCACAGCCCCACATACTGCAGGTATACCAACCTAATATTTAATACCCTCATCAACAGAGATTTCGTTATTGCCAATCTAAAAGGTAGAAAATCTTCTCAGAGTAGCTTTGACTTGTGTGGCTTTTATTATGAGCAAGAGAAAATTTTCCATGCCTTTGAGAATCATTTATGTCTCCTTTCTGAACAGTTTATTCATATCCTTTGTAATTCTTTTTTCCTGAGGGGTTTGATATTTTTCTTATTGATTTGTAACTGTACTTTATATATTGAAGAAACTTGCTGTCTCCTGCACAGTGTTTTTTTTAAACAGCTTTATTGAGATATGATTCATATATCCTACATTTCACCCATTAAGTGGACAATTCAATGGTTTTTAGTATATTCATAGAGTTGTACAACCATCATCACAATCTAATTTTAGAATACTTTTGTCACCCCAAAAAGTAGCCCTGTGCCCATTAATAGTCACTCCCCATCCTACCCCCACCTCCTCACCCCACCCAGTTCTAAGCAACCATTAATCTACTTTCTGTCTCCATGGGTTCCCCTATTCTAGATATTTCCTATAAGCAGAAACATTCAATATTTGTCCCTTTGTGTCTGGCTTCCTTCATTTGGTGTGATGTTTTCAAGTTCATTCATGTTATAGCATGTGTCGGCACACCATTCCTTTTTATTGCCAAAATAATATTCCACTGCATGGACGTGCCATGTTTTATTTACCCATTCATCAGAGGATAGACATTTGTCTTGTTTCTAATTTTTGGCTATTATGAATAAAGCTGCTATGAACTTCATGTACAAGGTGCAGAGAGTTTTAAAAGTTGGATGAGTTACCCTGATATTTGAAAATGGGAAATGGAGAACATGACCACACTGGGCCAGAATTCCCGCTGGCTGAGGGTTGAGGAGTGGCTGACCCTTCAGTGACTGCACACACCCTCCATGTCACCTCTGTTCCCACCAGCTGCTCTATGCATTTATGTCACCTACTCAGCCCTCGAAGACTTTGAGTTTGAGACAGGCTTAAACACAGGCTGTCCATGGTGACTATTCAAAGTGTGGACCCCAAACCAGGGAGGGACAGCATCACCTGGAGCTTGTTAGAAATGTAGGATGTCGAGCCCCACCTTAGAGCTACTGAACCACAGTCTGCATTTTAACACGAGCCCCAGGGAATTCCTATGCCATTAAATTTAAGAAGCACTGGGCTGGCTGAGCACCGTAGCTCACGCCTATAATGCTAGCACTCTGGGAAGCCGAGGCAGGAGAATCATTTGAGGCCAAAAGTTCAAGACCAACCTGAGCAAGAGCGATACCCCGTCTCTACAAAAAGTACAAAAAAATTAGCCAGGTGTGGTGGCGCATGCCTGTAGTCCCGGGTACTCAGAGGCTGAGGCAGGAGGATCGCTTGTGCCCAGGAGTTTGAGGTTTCAGTGAGCTATGATGGTGCCACTGCACTCTAGCCTGGGCAGCAGAGTGAGACTCTGTCTCAAAAAGAAGGAAGCACTGAGCTATGAGATGATCTGTTTCCATGGTAACGTTTCCCTAGTGTCCACTTATGAAGTAGTGCATACGGGTTAAGAGCACAGACTCTGTGATCTTGGGCAAGTTACTTCACAAGGATGACAGTAACTACCACATAAGACTGTCCTGAGGATTAAATGAGATGATGCATTAAATGAGATAGCACTGCCTGGCACACGGAAGGCAAAACAGGGGTATTAGTACTAGCATTGTTTATTAATGTAGAACAACAGTGGTATATAAAATAATAACTTCTTCCTTCAGTAATCAGGTCTCTTTTTCCCAGGAGCCATTACTACCACTTGGTGACAGCCTACTAGAATTTCAGGCAAAACGCTAAGAAGGGACATCCATGCTGAGTGTGTAAATCTAAACTTAGAATGCGACAACAACACCGCCCTGATCTCTTGGGCCCACTGCCCAAGGCCTATCGGATCCTTATTAGCCTTCCTGGCCGCTGCCACCTCCCAGGGAGAAAGCTCAGCCTGGGCTATGGGCAGGGCAGGTTCGGGGGACAGGTCGGTCACGCCAGGGGGGCACTTGGCCTGCAGTCACAGCCCGGGGTCCAGTCAATCCATGGTAGAGGGGTCAGTGTGTGCCTCTGAAGGCACATGGAGCTCTGCTGGTCTCAAGTGAGTGGATGTCCCTACGACCCGTCCTGGTGCCACCATCTCCTCAGCTGGTGCCCACAGCTTCCAAGCAGCCACGGCCGCCACAGCCTCCCTTCTGCAGTCTTCCAGTTCAACCCACTGCCCCACGTCTCCATTCTCAGAAGCATCTACATGGGAAGAGGGGACGAGGGGACAAGGGAGTAGGTGCAGGAGCCTCCCCAGTGTTGGGATCTGAGACTCCTCGATTGAAGGGGGGAAGATGGGGACCCTGACCAGCCAGGCCCACTCTGGGATGTGGCTCTGCAGGCCTCTTGCTCAGAGAGCCGACAGGACCTGGCGCCTGGCCTCACACAGCCCGGGCAAAGGGCAGGGGTCAAGGTGTCAGAGGGGAGGGGTGCTGTCACCCCAGGACACTTGGCAGAGAGAAGTGTGGGGGCTGGGGCTGGGCTGGAGATGGACTCTGAGACTTCAGGTCCCGAAGAGTCCCTGCTTCAGAAATGAGCGGGAAGGAGACCCACAGGGACAAAGGGGACAGCGAATGCAGGCCCAGGGGAGAAACAGGAAGGTGAGAGAGAAGAGCAAGGGGTGAGCCAGGAAGCGCGGCCACACCGTGTCATTAGAAAAGCGGCCGTCTGGAGCTGCCCATCAGGGGGTGTGAGCGGCTTGGCAGGGCCCGGGGACCGGGCTCCCAGCCTCCTGCAGGACGAGACGTCCTCAGCACACCATTCCCACGGCTGCGTCGGGCCCGGCGCTGGGGGAGCCCAGCTCTGACACGCCACTGCACGGGTCGCACCCAGACCGCGGACTCCAGGGCCGATGCCTGTAGTCACATCTGGCTCTGCCTGTGCCTATGGGTGGGGTGGGGGTGGGGTGGCAAGCTGCTCATCCGCTCTGTGCCTCGGTTTCCTCATCTGGAACCCAGGACGATGATAAAGGGCCTGCCTCCTAAGCTGCTGGAAGGATCTGATGCACTCACGCCTCAGCCCAGTGACTGGCACAGCGCACGTGCTCAGTAACCGTTAGCTGCACGTACTTCAGCACGATCCTGTCCCCAGGCCTGGGCAGGGAGACGGAGCAGAGGTGTTTGAGGTGACGCAGAGGCCGGGGCTGAGACCAGCAGGCATAAGTCATGAGAGGAAGTTTCCAGAGATGGGAAGGAGGCCTGGATGGGGGTGGCGGTGGCAAGCAAAACAAGGAACAGCACTAGGTGTCTTCGCCTTCTCGAATTCTCAAGGAAGGATCAAGCTGCAAAGCTCTGGGATGCTGCTGGCAGGGAACATCACCAACCCATTTAACAAATCATGAAACTGAGGCACAGGGAAGGGGCAGGACTTGCTAAAGAGCTTCCAGTGTGTGAGGGGCAGGGGGAGAGGCCCAGCTGGCTCTTCCACAAGGCCATACTTGGCTCATTCCTTCTGTCTGTCACCCCCAAGCGTGTCCCCACCGTGAGGCTGAGGCCCGTGCTTGGGAAGAGAGAGCCCCCAGCAGGAATTAAATGAGAGAATTCCTAGGGCCTCCTGCATAGCCCAGTCCAGGGTTAGCCCTGCAGGGCAGGGGTGCAGAGGCAGGGGACGGAGGGAAGACAGGCCAGTGGGCAGTCTCAGCAGTGAGGAGCCACTTCCTGGAAGTGTTCAGTCCGACATTGTTTATGCTTACAGAGGAGGGCAGGGCCAGAGAGAGAAGGAATTTCTAACAGAACAAAGGCTTCTCTACGCCCCCACACTCCCCCTGCCTCCTCCCAGAAAGGCACGGCCTCTTCTCATAAACTTCGGCATGAAACAGACAGTAATCGCCGACAGCTCTGCAGGGGCCACCACCCGCCTGGCTGGGATGGATGCCAGGCCGGACCAGCTCTCCTGACCCAGGCCCCTGCCACGCACCCCCCTGGGGAATCCCATCTGCCAGGAGCTGGGCAGAGCTCAGAAACCGCCCTTTCTAGCACAGACAAGCCCTCTGGGGATGGGAAAGGCCAGGGGACTTGCTCAGGGACACACGCTGAGCTGGGGGAGGGATGGCCCTCTGACTTCCAGACTGGGGTAGGATGGCCGCGGGAGCATAGCCTGGGAAGTGGGAGGCCATGGCTGGCATGGGGGCAGGAAGGAGGACCCAAGCCGAGGGGCAGAGAAGGCAGAACTAGGCGGGGAGGTGGGAGAAGCCACCCAGGCAAGCCAGCAGCCTGGGAAGAGACACAGAGGTTGCTGACACTATCTGGGCATTTCTTCAGAATGGTTCAGTGTTTTCTTCCCAACAAGTCATGAGATCTCCTGAGGTTGCCTGAAAGGTGGTGAGCTTCCTGTCAGTGGGGGTATGTAAGCAGAGTCCAGGTGACCGGCTATCAGGGAAGCTGCTGAGAGGACCTTTGTCCTGGTCAGGCAGTTGGACCTGGTGACTCTGAGGGCACTTCCAGCCCCACAGCCCTCCCAACCCTTGCAGCAGGTGAAGGCCACCTGGGCAGGCGTGGCGAGGAGGCGCTCTCAGATGCTGCTGGGGGGGTGGCGGCTGAACAGGTATATTTTTCTACTGTATTTCTACAGGGCAACTTGGCAAGAGCCTTCAAACTTTAAAAAAATGTCCATTCCTTCCCCCAGGCAAGTCCATTTCTGGGCAACTGTCCTAAGGAAATTATCGGCGATGTGGACCAGAGGAGTGTTCAAGGATGTTCAAGCATGCTCACCACAACGTTAGTTAAGACAATGAAGAACTGGAACAAGCTAAACATTCAACAACACTCTGGTTCCCTAAATTATGTTCCACCCCTTGGATGAATGACAACAAAGCCATTAAAATCGTTATGATGATTTTTGTTAAGGGTTTGGGAAAACGCTTATAAAGAAAGCGAGATAAACAACCGAGCAGAGTCCCTGCTCCAGCTGCGAAAGGGAAAAATGTGCAAGAAAAGGGCCGGCAGGAAATCAGCCAGAAGGGTTCAGAGGCTGGGCTGCTGCTGGTTTTATTTCTGCTTGTCGTCTTCTGTCCCCATTAACAAATTGTCTGCAGGGAGTGGCTATGATGGGTGAAGACGGCAGCTAGCCGCCCACTCCCCACACCGAGGGCCCCTCCTGCCCGTTAGGGGGTGCGCTGGCCTTTCCCGAGGCCGTGGGAACCCACAGGAGACGGCGGCTCTGTCCATACTTGTCCCTCCTTGCCCCTGCAGGTGTGGACCCTGGGGCCTGGCCACCAGGCACTGGCTGGGCTCCAGCTGCCGGATCGGTTGGACCACAGAGCCACCCTGCCCCCACCCATGGAACCCACTCCCCACCCCGGGATCCCATCTGCTCCCTCGATTTTAGCGGAAGTCAGCAGTACCCACATGTTGTCCCATGACACAGAGTGTGACTGGTCACTCTGGCTGTCCATGTCCCTGCCCGTGCTGCCTTCAGTCCCACCAGGAGAGCGTAATCCTTTAGGGTGAAGCTCGGTCCCCTCGTGGGCCCTGCAGACTGAGTCCCTTTTGCACAGAGATGGCATTGTGTCCTTTGGCAGCTCAAGGCGGAGCATCGCAGGGACCCCAGGGCCAGGAGGGCAGCAGAGTAGGGTGCTGAGGGCCTGTGGCTGTGCCCCGCCTGTCATGATTCCAGGCTGGATTCTGCCCAGTACCCACAGCCTCCGCTCTGCAGACACGGGGTTCTGGCTGTGGGCCTGGACACCCCCAGACCTGGCCTCACCACCTCCACCTGCCCTGAGAGCAGGCCTGTGCCCTGCCCAGCCGAGGGTTAGAGAAATCGCCGTCATTCTGTCATTAGGTGTCTTGTCAGTGTCCTGACATCCACCTATGAGCTCAGCACGATCCGTCCCATGTTCCAGATGAGAACACTGGAGCATGAAGAGGTTACGGAGCTTGCCCAGGGCTGCTCCGCCAGGAAGTGGGGGAGTCCAGCTCTGAACCCAGCCGTCTGATGTGGGCCCACTTTCTCAACCGCTGTGCAACGTGCCAGGATTGCACAAAGAAGAGAGCCCACCAAGCTGGGACGGTGGGAGACAGGAAGGGACTGCTGCCGTCATGGGTCCTGGCACACTGGGGGCTTGCCGTCCCCTCCTGGGCCTCAGTTTTCCCATCTCCAGAAGGAGGGGTGGGACTGACCGCTGGGCAGGGTCACTGGCCTCCCGGGAGGCCCATAACTCAGCGTGTGCCTGGCGGCCCACTCACTCCGCCCTCCCATGGAGCGCGAGCCCAGCCCCGCCGAGCGGCCAGCTGAGAGGCTCCGCTGGAGCCAGGAGGAGCAGCGGGAGGAAATAAAGAACAGATGGGCCGCTTGCCGGCCCCGTCCCACCCGCTGTGCCCAGTCTGCGTGCTTTCCTGCAGCCTGGCCGCTGAGGTGGCCCGGCCTCGAGTCCACCTTCCCAGGGAGGAAAAGCCCCAGTCTCAGGGGTCTGAGATGGCCTTTCCACCAACGAACAGCGGCTGAGCCACTCGGCAGCAGAGGAGGCATGGGAACTGACCATGGACTCCCGGCCTGGCCCAGGACTCTCTGTGCGGCCTTGCTGGCCCTGCCTAGAGGCCCTCCTTGCAGGAGGGAGAAGGCTCCTCTCTTGAACCCCCTCTCCTTGCTCCCCCTGCTGTCCCCCAGCTTGAGCCTAGGGGTGACAGGGGCTGGAGGTCGCAGGCGCAGGGCGAGCCCTGGCTCTCCCATGCCCATCCTGGAGCCTCAGTTCCTGCATCTGCGACGTGAGGGGGCTGCTCTGGAGGAGCCAGGGATGCTGCCATCCAATGGGCACCTACCATGTGCCACGCACTTCCTGACCTGACACTCCGCAGCCCCTGCCTCTGACAGAGAGCGCACTGAGGCCCAGAGAAGCCAAGCAACCTGTGCAGGGCCCCACAGCACGGAGCCGAGACTGGACCCCCATCTGCTGACTCCAGTGTGACACTCTCCACCAAATGCATGGCCCCTCCATGAGATGGCTGTGAGAAAATGAGAGGACAAGCCTGCTCCTAGGAACACAACCCCACCTCTGACCTCTAAGCCCCGGCCTCCACTTCAATATTCATTCATTCGCCTAACACTGAGCACCAACTCTGCACTAGGCTCTGTAGAAAATTCCAGGAATATGGAAATAGATGGGGAATGCCCTGACTTCGCAGAGCTCACAGTGTGGGGCCTTCCAAAGGGGTCAGCTCTGTGACCCTTTCATCAATCACGGCCCACACCAGCCTTGGACACCCCTGGCCACACACTCCCAGGCTCAAGCCCCAGTCGGACTCGCACCTGTGGAAACATGGCTGTACCCACAACCTCGGGCAGAGGCCACACAGGCCTCCCCGGTGACAGTCACGGGCCAGTGCACGATGCACGAAATTATTTAATCGATCGCTGCAACAGCCCCACAAAAGCAGCACTCTTAACCCCAACAACAGATGGGGAAACTGAGGCTCGGGGCCGGGGCAGTGTCACATCATCAGACGGCAGAGGGGCTGGGATCTGAGGTCAAATCTGTCGAGGGCCGAAGCCCATGCTTTTCCTTCCCCTCTGTCCTCTGCGCACTGCTTTAGAGACCCCCCAAAGACCCCACACTCACGTTTCCACACACGGCCTCACAGGCAGCGGGAGGGCCGCCGCGCCTCTGCAGCGTGGTCCACGCAGCTGCAGGCTCCACGGAGGCCCCCGAGGAAGCAGGCGGTCAGGGGGACAGGTGGGCTGGGCCGCGGCCTGCAGGATGCTGGGAGGGAGGAAGGATGCCGAAAGAGGCCACCCGGGGCTTCCTCTGGAGCCTCAAGAGCCTCCTTGTCTGAGCACAGACGTCCTGGCCTCCTCGCCAGGCCCCCTCCCCTTTGCTGGGTTCCTGCCGCAGCCCAGCATGGGCCCAGAAGGCCCACCCCAGTTCCCAGCCCAAAGTCACCGCAAAAATGCCATCCTGATTCCACAACACTAGGGTTTGTCAAAGTGCAGGGAACAATGGAAGCTTTCACAGTGACAGGAAAAGGCCTCAGGAAAACCTTGGGGATGGGGGCACAGAGTGGGGGTGTGGAGATGAAGGAAGGGGCTGAGATAGAGAGGAGAGGACAAGCAGGGGACAGAGACCCGGGAGAGTCAGGGAAAGAGAGACCCGATGTCAGGCATAAGGGACGGGGCAGGGACAAGGTGACAGGAGCGGCAAGAGGGGTGATGGGGAAACAAAAGGGAAGAGGAGACAGGGACCTACGGAGGGACGGTGCCCCACAGAGACCAAGAGGCCCCCCAGGACCCAGGGGGTGCTGAGACCCCTACACATCCCCCCACGCCGTGCTCCAGGCCCTGTGCCGGGCCCTGGGGAGCCCCCGGCCATATGGCCACAGAAACCCCCTTTCCAAATCCCACCCCAAGGCCAGGCGATCTGAAGTAATCTCAGGCAAAACTTTTTGGAAAGCAAAATACTTTTTAATCACATGAACAGCCACTCCCTAAGTTATCTGTTTCCTGCTTTCCTCCCTTAGCAAACCACACGGAGCACAGCTCAGGGCGGGCAGGGGAAGAGGGGCCAGCGCAGAGGGGTGGAAAACATCCGAATCGCGGGGATTGCTAAAGACACGGGTTTTCCTCCGCGGACTGCTGGTCGCCCGTAGCGGGTGGATGTGAGGTTTGCAGGCGCCCTGCGGTTTGCTGATGCTGGAGGCGACTTGTTCTCCTGAGTGGGTTTCCAGGTCCCTGCACATCCGGTGTGGGTCCCCTTTGCTCAGCAAGCCCTTGCTTCTGAGCGCGCCTCTCTCTCCTGCTACAGCCACAGCTGCAGGGGGGCCAGGCGGGGTCTCCCCAGTACTCGAATGACCACTCAGGCTTGGGGTCCCCCACCACAAAACACACAGGGCATCCGGGCCCCTTCCCTATCTGGCCCCAGCTGACCTTCTGACCGTAGCTGCTGCCACCACCTTCTACAAAACTTAAGCTCAGATAAAGCAGAGCCATCGCCTTTGAGTGGCACGCTGCACCTCTGGGCCTCTGGCTGGTGCCTGTGCCCCTGACACTTCTCCACCCAGGGAAAGTCCACGTACCCTTTGGGCTAACTGCCCTCCTCGGGTGCCCACCCCGCCACCGAGTCCCAGGTTGGCTGGCACCCTAGCTGGGAAGCCACCCACCACCTTCTCCTGGAGAAGGCCCAGCTCCCCAAACTTCCAGAGGGCTCTGTGGTTTGCACCACTCACTTAGCTCTGGGTCATGTCCTGCTCTGACCCAGCCTTCAACTTGCAAGACTCAGAGAGTTCATCTCGGATTTAAAGAAATTTCACAAACTGTCATCTTGTTTCCCATGAGCCTCTCCATGTGCTATGGCCATGCCAGCCCTCCGTGTCTCTCAGTTCTCTGCAAGCACCAGGCCCAGGCTGGGCTCAGAGCCCATCAGCAGCAGGAGGGGACCCCAGCTGTGGGCAGTGCCAGTGATAGGTGAGGTGTGAGCTGGACAGTAAAGGACAGGGCAGAGGTCACACAGGCAGGAGGTGGCAGTGCTGAGGCTGGCCACTCCCAGGACGCTGACCTCTCTGGATGGCGGTTTCAGGTCAGTGGTGCCATTTCCACAGGCCAGCCGGCCCCTGGCTCTGCATCTGAGGCCGTCCCTGGCGAGGCCTGGCTAGACGCGGCTGTGATCAGCCCAGCCCCACCTGGCTCGAGGGAGGCTCTGCACACATCCTGGGGCGGGAAGGTGGTGGGTTAAGAGGTGGAAAGGCCTCAGCCTGGAGTGAGGCTTTGGTGTGAGGGCCACAGCCCTGGGAGGAGGGGACGGGGAGCTCTCAGCTAAAAATAGCAATGGGGGAAGGGCGTGGAGGGTGGCCAAGAGCCAGAAAAGAAATCTGATCTGCCCTGGCCGGTGAAATGCTGAAGTCAGCAGTTTGGGGCCACTCTGGCAGGAGCCGGGGGCTGGGGCCCTCACTACTGCCTGGGGAGAGACTGTGGGCCTGACCTCCAGTCCCTGCTCGGTCGTCGCATAAATCACCTTCCTCTGGGCCTCGATCTCCTCACCTGGCCAGCGAGGGCAGAGAGAGAGGCAAGCTCTCCACCCCGAGAGCGTCCACTGCGTGAGCATCGGAGCTCACAGCGCTTAGGAGGCCACAGCAACCACTGCTCTCGGGACTGCCACACGCTGGACTCAGAGGTATTGATAGCTTTGTTGTGATCCTGTTTCCAGATGTGAAAATGGAGGCCCAGAGGGGTTAAGTCACCTGTCAAAGGTCAAAAAGGAAGTGAGTGGCAGGCTTGAACCCTCGCCTTTAGGGCTGTTGTCCAATTCCCTCACTGCTGAGCGAGATATCAGAGGTCCAGAGAGCCATGGACTGGGTTCAAGGTCACCTGCAGCCACTCCAATCGGGCAGAGCAGGGGTTAAGAGGCCTCTGAGTCCAGTCGGGGTGTTTGCCAGCTCTTCCCACAGCTCCCTGGCGTCGTCGGGTGTTGGAAATCAGAGAATGGGCTGTGTAGAGGAGGGTACCTGTGCACACGAGTGTGTTTGTGCGTGTGCATGCGTGTGCCAGTGGCTCCCGTGGTCACTGCAGGGTGCCAAACGTACAGCACAAAGCTCTCGGCGTTCTTCCCCTTCAGGGTGGGGGCCTGCGAGGAAGGGCGACTTTTCCAGGGGGCCGCAGGGAGGAAGGAAGCCTGACATTTCCCAATCCCGCTGACCCTACTTCTTCACCCAGGGGCTGGAAAGTCATCGCAAAACTGAGCCTTCACTGTCCCTAAGGGCCAGGGTGCTCAGTGCAGGAAGCTTTGCAGGAGGCAAGGCGATGGATGTCCCCAGATGGTGTGTTCCCCTCCCTGGGCCCCAGGTTCCCCAGCTCTAAAACACTCACAGCCCCTGCCATGTGCAGGGTTACTGCCACCAGCCATTCCATCTTCCCTAGAACCCCTTTGGATGAGGAATCCAAGGCACAGAGAGGCTGGGAGATTTCCCTGAGGTCACACAGCCAGGAAGTAGCAGAGCTGGGATCCAAACCCAGGCCTGGCTGACTCCCACAGCACCGCAGGCCTCCCACCTGGCCTTGAGCTCTGACCTTCTCCTTGCTCTAGTCTGCCGACAGCCCTCACATGACAACAGCCCTGCTGGTGCCCTGGGAAGGGAGGAGAGGGAGTGTGTGCCCATTACAGGGTGGGGGCTGCCTGGTGATGCCTGTCCTCGCACCCACCTTTGCACACCCCCGTCACACTACCTAGCAGACTTTGTCTCCCAACCAAATCCAGTGCCGGCTGCACTTCCTCCTGGAAACTTCCTTCCCTGCTCTGCTTGCAGGGACCCCTCTGGTCTCTGTGCTCACCCCGCTGCCCCCACCTCCGAGGCTCATCTTGTCACTCTCCGCCATAGACCCCTCCAGCAGCCCCTGGGCCCACTCCACACTTGCCGAAGGAAAGCCACGCACACGCCCCTGCACATGTGCACACACACGCCCTCTGCCGGGTCTAGCCAGGCCCTCTACAGTGCTGACGCGGCGGCGAGCCTGCCAGACGCCGACCTGCCCTCAGGGAGCGCCTGTCCCAGAAGAGCGCTGGCTGGTGTGGGAGCTGGGCTCCCCCGCAGTGGTCACCACGCACCGTGGTGGCAGCATCGGTCATTCTCCTCACCGGGAAACGAAGCTCATTCCCAAGCCACACAGCTGTGAAGTCTGCGTGTGTCCTCCTGACTCCAGACACCCAGGCTCCTGGTTCTAGAGCACAGGCTGCCCCTCACTCACACTTCAGTGTGCATCAGGACTGCCTGGGGTGTCACTGGGACACAGGCTGCTGGCCCCACCCCTAGGTGAGGGTTGGAGTCTCTGAATCAATAGGTCCGGGGTGGGCCTGAGAATCTGCATCTCTAGCAAATTCCTGGGTGATATTGATGCTGCAGGTCTGGGGACCCACTTTGGGAACCACTGTCCTAGACGATCCCAGTCACAGTCTCTTAAAGTAGGAGTGTCGGTCAGATACTGTCTCCTCCACACTGCCCCCACATGCCCATTCTGCCACCCAGGAAACTGAGGCATAGAGAAGGCAAGGGACTTGCTCAAGCCATACAGGGAGTTAGGGTCAGAGCTGGGAGTGGAGCCCAGGGCTCCTCATGCCAGGAGCTGGCTGGGTGTGGGACAGTGGGGCCGCCGGACTTGAGAAGGGCAACAGCCTGGAATGGGGGTGGGGGTATCTCTTTACAAGCAGGACTGGTGGTGTCACTGGCAGCAGGGTGCTGGGGGCGGGCTGGCCTGGCTCTCCTGGCCCAGCCCCAAACCTGTGACTCCTCAGCATCTGGAAACCATCACAGGGAACAATGATCGTGGAGCAGGAGGCCTGGCTGCTCAGGAAAGCAAAGGAACATGGGGCCTGCAGGCACCTCCTGCCCCCACCTCCACCACGATGTTTGCCTTGGCACCGGCACTCGCAGCTCCCAGCGGGCCCAGCTGTCGGGAAAAGTCAGCCCCTGAGCTACAGGCGTGGGGGCTGGGGGCTAGATTGGGTGCCCAGAAGCCTGGACAGAAGCCCGCAGACCCTACCTTAGCTCACTGCTCTGTCTGCAAGACTCCCGGCTCATGACTTTAGCTCCCTGGGCCTCAGTTTCCCTGCAGGGAGCTCAGGGACTACCCCAGCTGGGCTGGCTGCTCTCTGTGTACCGGAGCAGCTTGATGCCTGGACCGAAGTTGTCCCCAGCGGTCCCACTTGTCCTCTGCAGGCCAAACAACCAGTGATGGAGCAGGGAAGGCATTAGGGCGACGGTCGCTGTGAGCATTTACTTTGCCGGCCACCAGCTCTTCCATTCACGCCCTCAACAAATATTCTAGAAGAGGGTGGCTACCGAGACAGGCAGCCCCCGTGCACTCACAGCCAGGTGGGAAAGAGGAGAAGAGCAAGTATCTCATTTAAACAATTACAGCTGTGATGAGGGCTGTGCAGGCATGGGGCGCTACGGCAGAGACCGGGCCCTTACTCAGAGTGGATGCCACACAGCAGCGTCTGTCCAGGGCAGTCTGGACCTGCCCAGTCTCTGAGTCTCACAACTTAAATTGCTTCAAGGCGGGTGTTTCTTACCTCCTTCCCGCCCCTGCCCCAACCCCAATGCACTGCCACTAACAATCCTTGTGACCTGGGATAAGTCCCTTCCCTGCCCAGGTCTCAGTTTCTGCATCTGTCAATGAGGGGACAGGGTAGAACCAGGAAAGTCAAATGCGTCATCTCATTGGTCCACTTCAGTTACCTGCTTCCACAACACTGTGTTCAGAAGGACTCTGCAGCTGCATCCAAGCTCAACAGCCAAGAACCGTGGGATTTTGGTGTGCCTGTCGCACCATGGCCATGGGTGGTGTTGGCATTCCCGGGCCGGGCGATCACTAAAGCTCTTTCTGGTGCAAATGTTCCACCAGGAGACAGCCCACAGCCTTGGGAGGCAGAGTCTGGGTCCCAGCCTGGGCCCTTCCTCCCTACCCTGGGCCTGGAACAGAGGCTAGCTCTTGCCCTGCTGGTCCACATGGGTGCTGCACCTTCAAAACATGCCCCTGGCTGCAGAAGCTCCTTAGAACCATGACTCTTCCTCCAGGAAGCCTTCCCTACCAGCCCTCCCTGCAGACATCTCCCCAGCTCCAGGGGCCACATGTGCTTTGCGCATCTCTGCAGGAGGCTCTGAGGATGCACCACTTGGTTTGTGTGCCTGTCCCCTCCTCCCCAGGCTGCTCCTCAGGAACAGAGCCCCTGTGGGACGCCACTCTGATTCCCTGGACCCAGCATGGGTCTGGCACAGGACAGGGAACCTCTGGGGAGGAGGTGAAGGACAGAGTGACCATTTGGGCTTTCCTATCAGCCTGAGATAAGCAGCCCGAGAAAAGCCAGAGAGGTCGGCTCATGAGGAAGGGGGCTGGGCAGCAGCCTGGCAACTTCCTGGACAAGCATGCTGGCCGATGTTCCTGGTCCTCAGTGTGGCCATTGTCTCCAATGGTCCAGAGAGCAGGCTCAATAGGGCCTCTGTCCCTCCCTGAGCAGGCCGGCCCAGCTCAGTGGTGTCCCAGCCGGGCAGCTGGGAGGCGAGGGCCGACACTTCCTGTCCCCACTGTGAGTGTTCGGAGAGGCTGGGGGAGGAGGGGGGCTCTGAGGACAAGCACCCATCTGTGTCCCCCAGAGAAGAGCTGCCCAGCTGGGGGAGGAGGCGGGAGAAGGGAGAGTGGCGCTAGGGACCTGCTCAATCCTGTGTCTCAGCCCCTCCTCTCCCAACTAGCTCTCCTTCTGAGCTGGGGCTGTCTGGAGGGCCACTCTGGCCCTCTTACTCTTCCTCAAACAGCCCAACACACCTGTGCCTCACCTCAGGGCCTTTGCATTTACTGTTCCCTCTGCCAGGAACACTGTTCCCCCAGATCTCCACCCAGTTTGCTCCCTGCTTCATTCATCTCTATTCCAGTTGTCACGTCCTCAGAGACGCCACCGCTGACAGCCCTATTTAAACATGACCTAACACCATAGCATGTCCCTTTGTGTCTGTTTCTTTACTGTTTGCTGCCCCACAAGAATGTGAGCCACATCCTTTCCTCATCTTTCTTGTTCACTATGGTACGTCCCCAGTGCCTGGAGCAGTGCCTGGCACACAGCAGATGTTCAGTACATACATGCTGAATGAACAGACCAAAGAGGCGCACTTGAACACTGACCTACACGCTGAGAGATGTGCGGAGCCCCGTGTTCCGGAAGCATCTGGCTGGGGTGGCTGGGGAGGAGGCTGTGGAGGGCTTGAGGCTTAGAGGCCAGCAGAGGCCAGGCCACTCTGGGCCCTGGGACCACATCGCAGAGATGGATGTCAGCCCAGGAGTAATGGGGAGACAGGGAAGGGTTTGAGTTGGGGATGCCAAGGTTAGCCTGGCATTTGGGGAAGATCTCCTTGGCTGGGCATGGAGAATGGATTGAGTCGGGGGGAGGGACTGGACGTGAGGACACCAGTTGGGGGATGCTGCCACACGGCTGGGGAGAGGCGACGGTGGAGGGTCTGGCAAGGGTGGCAGAGAGCAGAAGCGTGAGGGACTGCGAGACAGGCAGGAGGTAGAGTCAGCAGGACTTGGGTTAGCCCTGGGGGAGGAGAGCAAGGGCTCAGGAACACCCCCCAGGTGTCTGGCGTCAAACATTCTACACAGCTGTGGGGCGGGCCGGGCACTCCCCTCTTGGCCTGTGACAGCCCTGGCCCTGACTAGGACAAGGCCGGTGGGGCGAGGGAAGGTGATGGCTGTGTCCTGCGTTGGCAGGGATGGATGGGGGGGGGGGTCCCTGGCCATAACCGGGCAGCAGGCAACAGTGGGGGATGGGACAGCAGGTGATAACTGTCTGCCGTGGCTCCTGTCCTCAGGAGTCACCTATAAACCTGTCACCTGAGCCTGTATAAGGTTCCCCTGGGGGCAGTTCCACCCCAAAGCTGATTTGGAGGTGGGGCCAGGCACCCTGGTACAGTGCTGTAATTAATTACACACACACACACACACACACACTGCCCTGCAGGTGAGCAAAAGAGCTCAAAGTGGGAAGGGCCAAGCTAGACATGGCTCGGCCACGTGAGCGCAGGCCACTGAGGCAGGCCCAGGGCTTTCCCCGCTGTTCCAAAGCAGTCCTTCAGAGCCGAGAAGAAGGGATCTACAGAAGAGGTGTTAAGTCTACAGCGGAAGGAGACCCAGGAGGGAGAGAATGAACCTGGGGTCTAGAAGGACACAGCCGCACAGTGTGCACACGGCCCGGGCACGGCACATACCAGCGCGGGACTGCCGCGGTCTCGATTCATTTCCCACGGGGCCTCCTCCTCGCGGGGCAGGAGGCTGAGGCCAGGGGCGGCCATGTGGCCTCCAGCACCACACAGCCCGGAGCTCAGGCCTCCTGGATCCCGCTCAGCCCAGTGCTCTGGGAGAGTCTGAAGCAACCGTGGGGTTGGAGGCAACTTCCAGACAGTGCTCCCAGTCCCTCCTGGAGTGCCGTGCCCTGAGGCCCCACCATACCACTCCCAGAGGGCCTCTCGACCCTGAGGCCCATGCTATGCCACAAGAGAGGGTGTTCCAACCTGCCCCTGGCACCGTCTCCAGGCGCCCGTGTTCCTTCCTAGGGTGGCACCAGGGCAGGACCCGCAGCAAGTCAACCGTCCCCAGTCCCCGGAGCCCACCCACATGTGCCCCTGACAGTGCCCTGACTGTCTCTCCTGCCCTTGCCTTGCCCCCAGCAGCCCAGACAGCTGGAATCTGAGAAGCGGAAGGAACCATCTGGGAAGTGTCGGCGTGTGTGAGCCCAGGAGCAAAGTCTCCTTGCTCTGCCACCCAGGGGCAGTGAGCCTGCATGCTGCTCTGGGCCTGGGCAGGCACAGGTCCCCAGACGCGCAGGCGTGCACGCACACGGGGAATGACACGGCAGTGTGCTTCCCCAGGCATGCACCGTAGCCGGACCTGCCAGCTCTGTTCTAAGTCACTGACAGGGAGGCAAGTGGTAACGGCAGACTAGCAGCTCCTTGAACCTGCTCCAGAACTCCCAGGGAGGTGGCTGTTGGCGTTTCCCACTAACCTCCCAGGTCCCTGGGCTTGGCAGCAGGGAGCACCCGCAGGAGCCTCTGTGTGAGTGTGCACAGGCATGATGGGGAGGGCGTACGTGCGTGTAGGTGCGTGCGGCTGGGCAGAGCCCCTGCTCTGTACCCACCTCCGCAGGCCTCGGCGGGTTGGGGGCAGGTCCAGGGCTGGCCACCCACAGGAAGCTCTGGATTCCCCAAAATGATAAAAATAGCTGCACGGAAAATTGGGAGAATTGCACCGAAGGAAGAGAAAATAAAACCACTCCTATCTGGTCTGGAAAATGTCTTTCTATTTCCCCGGCCATGGGCTGCTTGTGGCCACGTGGGGGAGTGGTCACTGTCCAGCTTGTGGCCTTGCATCCCCTCACCCAGCCGAGCGCAAGCGAAAGAGAGCCCCGGCTGTGCAGCCCTGGAGACCTGGGCTTGATCCTGACTTTGCCACTACCGGCAGCAAGAGCTTGGAGAAGTTTCTGAGATGCTCTGAGCCTCAGTTTCCCATTGCGTAAGTGGGGATAATAATATCTATCAGGCATGTCGTTGAGAAAATGTGATGAGCTCATGAACATAAAGTGCTTGGCACTTAGTTGGAATTCGGTAAATGGTAGCCATCATCACCGTCATCATCATTCTATGGACACTTGCCTAAAATCTCGGATGTCTGAGGCCCCTACACTCTTTTTTCTCCACCCCACCAACCTTCTGGAAACCCAGGAAAGTCTCTGAAACCAGCATTTCACCTTCTGAGTGAATATGAGTAAGTCCACCCAGCCTCTTTCAACAAACACAAGCCCCTCGTCCAAGACAGGTTCTGCGCAGAGTGTGATGAGCTGGTGGCTCATGTGGCCGGTTCTGCCAAACCTGGCGCACGGGTTTTCCCATACAGGACCCCATTTCACCCTCCCGGCAACTCTGTGAGTGATGCTCTACCGGCCCCCAGCATGGAAAGGGCCCGAGAGGTGAAGGGACCTTCCCAAGGTCACACAGTGAGTGAGTGGCAGCTCCCCCTACCCCCAAAGCCTGACTTTCCCAGCCTCTAAGCCTGATGGCTGCTGGCACACGGTGGGCACCAGGCCTGCGGGGGTGGGGGGGGGGACAGAAGACAGTGTGGTCTGGCAGGCAGGAAGCAGCCCGGGGAGCTCATGTAGGGGCAGGGAGAGCCTGGCCTGGGCCTAATGAAATCTGCCAGGCTACAGGCTTTAAACGTGTCATCCTGAGTCGCAGGGCTGGTCTCTGTCACCTTGGGGGGACCCGAAGGTTGACTTGTTCCTATAGGAAGCTTATGGCTCTGTGCAAAAAGCCAGGCCTGGGAAGGACAGGCAATAAATAGCTGGGAGGTAGGGGTCCCTGGGTTTGGGCACCAGCTCTATCAGGCAAGTCACCTCCTCCTTCTGGGCCTCGGTTTTCCCATCTGGAATTGGGGTATGAGTGAGAGAGAGAGACAGGGAGAGAATGTTTAGGGAGGTGCTTTAGATGCAATAGCCTCTAATGTCTGAGCCAAATCTGACACTCTGGGAACCGATGGCTCTGCTGTGAGACGGGGCTGATGCATTAAGAAATGCTGCTACACGTCTAACACGCCGCCCTTCTCACTGCACGGACATGCGTGCCCCTCACACTTGCCCCGCCTTCCACTCCCCGACTGCAGTGTTGGAGGAAGAGCTGGAGCAGAGAGAGCTCCATGGGGTCTCTGCTCTCCCCACCCCACCACTTCCCCCCGGGACAGGCCCTCCAGGCCGAGGAGGGGAGGGGGCACACGTCCAAGCTTACACAATCGCCACCTTGTCTTGGGGAGACAAAGGCCAGGCCCCAGGCCTCGGTGGCCAACTGCCCAGATGGAATGACAGATCGCAGAGTTGCTGAATTTAGAATTTTAAAAAAATGTTAGCGCCACCATAGCTTAAATTCTTGGAATCTCTAGAATTCGGGATAATAATGTGTTACAATCATAGACAAGGAGAATCTTCATCTCAAAGAACAATAATAGCACACTGAACACAGACATGGGGAAGGGTTCAGAGTCACATAATTTAGGTACGGAATAATTATAGAACCTCAGACTCTTAAAATCACAACATTCAGAACAACCAAGTGTCCGAAGCAGCTAATGTGGGAAGCCTAGCATCCTGGAATAATAAAACTGCAGTCACATGATCTAAGACATTTGGGACCAAACATCAGACAGTGTTAGAAACGGGAACCCCAGGAATATCCATTTCTGAGTCTCATGGGACCTTGTAATCTCGCACTCCCAGGGCCTCAGGACAATCTCAGTGGTGCTCACCTGCACCCACCCCAGCCATTTCAGACCCGGCAACGTGCTTCTGCCCAGCACGTCGGAATCACCTGGAGAGCTGAGCAAATGCCCATGGCCAGGCCCACCCTGAATCTACTGACTCAGAATTTCCAGCACCAAATAACAAAACCAAAGCAAAGATCCCCCGGTGATTCTAATGTGACACCCTAGTTGAAAATCACTGATCTGGTCCAACCTCTCCTCCATGTTACAGATGGGGAAACAGAGACTGCAAGTAACTGGCCCAAGGACACACAGCAGTGGTTCCCAGCCTCTACACCAAGGACAAGGCCCCCAGGCTTCTACTTGCTTCTTCTGCCTGGACCCCTTCAGCTCTAGTGGTCCTGTCACTGCATCTGCATCAGAGGACCCCTGCCCCAGCGGTGTTCCTAGTGGTCTTGGGTACCACACAGGCCAGGACAGAGTGAGACATCCAGATCTGCTAAGCTCACAGAGCCCGCCCCTCCCTTCACCCCACCCCACGTGCTCAGAACCCTCCAGGTTGCTTTAAGGGAAGGCCACAAAGGTCATCAAGGCCAATCCCCAGCCTCCAGGGAGGCCTGTAATGAAAAGAGGCCCAAGGGAGTCAGAAACTGGAGTCCTCACTGTCACTGTTCGCTGGGTGTCCTTAGACAAGTCACTTGGCCTCTCTACATTAAAATGGTCTCTAGGCAGGAGGTTGGACGGAGAACCCCTGTGACCTCACATGAAATGGCCACACATTCAAGGGGACAGAGCCCTCAGTGTCCTTTGCTGGCTGGTTCCTGGTCCGTGAGGAAGTTGCTTCGCACGTCTAACCCTATACATTCCAACTGCAGTTTCAGCCCTTCGCCCTCCTGCATGAAGATGGAGACTGTCTGGCACAAACGCCTTTTGCCCTGCACCCTACCTGAGGGTGCCCCTCGTTCCCGCCCTGTCCCAGGTCTGGCCGGCCTTGCTGACTCTGGTGGCAGCCACACTCCCAAACAAATGGGGGTGGTCTCATCAGAGGCTGTCAGAGCCTCTGCCCAATTTCCATTTCACTCCGGTGCACTCCCGGCTCCTAAGCAGCCTGGCAGGGCAGGGGTCTGCCTGGGCCGGGGGGGTTTCCTCCAACAAAATGGGAATTTCCAGCCAAGAACCCCCAGCAGGCTATGGAAAGCAGGCCCAAGATGCAGCCTCCAGGAATGGGGAAGCGGAGCCTGGCTATTCCTAGACCAGCATTTCCCAGACTTTCAGATGCCCGCGAGTGATCTGAAGAGCTTGTGAAAATGTAGATTGTGAGCCAGCAGGTCTGGGCTGGGCCCTCGGCTGAGCTTGTGCATTTCCGATAAGCTCCCAGTGCAGCCACTGCTGCTGGTGCACTGAGCACACCTTTAGGCAAACCCTTAGGTGTTCATAAATAAAGGCCTTTTGATCCCTAAGGGCACCTTACTTTTTGCTCAGCTTGGCTTGCGAGTCATCTCCAGCTCTGTCAGCTCATGAGACCCACACAGCAGCCCTAAGGGACAGGATGCATAGTGCTGGGTCCACTGCACAGCAGGGGAAGCTGAGGTGTAGCAAGGGCAAGGAGCTTGTTCGAGGTCACCCACTTGGCTCTGCTCCTTCCCCTAAACTCCCCCCCAACGGCCGGTTAGAACCAAACACCTTGGCAATGAGCGGCCTCGCCCAGTGACTTCCTGTCCTGCTTCCGACTCAGCTGTGTGGGCCTGAGGCCTCTGGGGGCTTCCAGGGGCCTTGATGAACGGTGCTGGCGACTGCTCTGGCTCCTTGTGGCCTGAGCTGGTGGGATGGGGTCGGGGAGATTAGGAATCAGCAGGCCACAGAGCCAGACTCATCGGGCTCAGATTCCAGACATGCCCTCGGCTCCCGTGCAACCCGGGGCACATACTTTGCCCTCTCTGAGTTACCGATGACACGCGCCATCCCTGGTACACAAACGATGTGCCACCAACATCAGCACCCTGCCTTTTCCCCCTCTCCACATTCCAACTGAGGCTTAATCATTTCTTCCTTTCTTCTGCACACATTTATGACAGCACAGCCTCTGACGCAAGACTGCTGGGGAATGCATCCAAGCTGCGTGTCCCTGGGCAAGTCACTCACCCCCTCTGTGCCTCAGTTTCTTCTTCTGTGCAATGGAAACAAGAGTGCCCAGCACAGAGGGCTACATGAAGGTCAGATGAGTCGGTATGTGTAAAGCGCTCAGAGCAGGGCTTGGGCCACCGTGAATGCTCCCGCGAGTGCCAGCTACCGCACTGTTCGTGCCATCTCCCTCATGGCTGGGGCCTGGCTCGGCGGCGGGCACCATAGCAGATGCTGGGGATGGAGTGTGGAGGCAGCAGCAAGGGCTCACACTCGGAGCACCCGCTCTGTGCCAGGCACCATGCTATGTGACTTCCTGCCCCCACTCCCCTGGAGATCACAGTCAAAAGAGAATACAAAATACTAAGCTGGTTGTGCAGAGTGTTTTGGGGACACAGAGGTGGGAGCGGCTAATGCACAGGGAGGGCTGAGAGGGCCTTTGGGGGGAGTGGGACGCAAAGCCCTGTCTAAGCTTCTCACTCCCCAACAAGGAACAAAGGAGCTCGGGTTTGACATCATGCTCACCGCCCGGGGTCACGCCCTCCTCCTCACCACCACCCCAACCTGTGGGAGGAGAGCTACCTGGCTCCCACACAGCCTGGGGTGCACATTTTCTCCCACAGGCGGATTTCGGCCAGCGCCCGAGCACAGCAGGTCCACAGCGTGTCGTGTCCTAGCGGACGGATCCCAATTCTTGTGGGCAGAGGGGGGTCGTGGGAAAGGCTGGGCCCTGGGGTCAGACTGACTTGGCCTTACCCTAACCAGCTGAGGGGGCTCTCTGTGCTACTCTGTTACAAAAGAAAAGAGGGAAGGAAGGACGGGATAGACAGATGAAGAAAGAGCAGAGCAGTGGGCAGACGGGCCCCAGACAACATCCCGGCAGTGTGGGAACCCAGAGAGCAATGAGACGAAGGCGCTTTGTGAGCCAGGCAGGAGGGAGGTCTGGTTTCTCCAGGCCCCCATCCCATCCATGTGCATTTCTTCCCTGCACCTGCTGCCTGATTTCTCCGAGGCCCTAACCTTGGAATGGGGGCCTGTGCTGAGGGGAGCCAGATCCCCAAGGCAGGCCAGGGCAAGGGTGCCAGGTCCTGTAACCCAGCAGCTGGGCCCTGGCCACTTTGTCCCCACTCCAGACAAAGCCACAGGGTGCAGGAGGGCCCCAGGTGGCCACCCCAGAAGCGGTGGGAAGGGACAGTGTTGCTGGGGCGCGGCCCCCAGCTCACACCTGCTGGAGAAGCCCAGACGCCCTCACCCGCTCACCTCCGGCCATCCCAGCACACGTGGCTACTTGCTGGCCAGTGGAGCAAGTGGTCCGACCTTGCAGTTTTCAAAGCGCAGCTGCCTGCCCGATCGCCTCTGAATCTCACAGAAGCCCCGAGAGACGGGCTTCGTGGCCCACCCTGCTTCATACGTGAGGGTGTGCGGGCCCAGGTCAGGGTCGACTTGGCCAAAGTTGAACAGCTCCTGAGTGCCAGGCCTGGGGCAAGAGCTCGGCCATCTGCCCCAGTGCCATGCTCGCTCTGCCAGCCTCAGACACAGACCTGCCTGGGAAGGACCCCCAGGAAGCAGGAGAGGCTCGTGCAGGATCAGGCCTGGGCTGGGCAGGGCTCAGCAAGACGGGGTAGGAGCCAGCTCCAGGGCACAGAAGGACACATTTGGGCTAGGCTTGGAGAATAAGAAGGAGAAAATGAGAGTGAGCGACAGGCTGAGGCCACAGCACACTTTCTGGGGGCTGAGAAAGCTCAGCCGGGGTCAAAGGGCAAGCACTGTGGCCCACCTCCTAGGACCCAGGCAGGGGCCGCACTCCAGGGTAGAGCAGAGCCTACCTACCCACGGAGGGGGAGTCCCTGTCCTCTAGGGACTAGATGGGGAGGAAGGACAGGTAAGAAACCACTGCAGGCCTCAGAACCAAGTCCCCAGATGGGGGTGCTGTCGTGACAAGTGGGGTGCAGAGACGACAGCGTGGGCTGTTAGCTGGGGAGACACCCCGAGGGAGACGGGCTCAGGCTGGGCTCTGAAGGGGGTAAGGGCGGGAAGAGATCAGGAGGGGACAGCATGAGCCCAGGGGTCTATGTGTGCACGTGTGGGGGTATGCATGCGTGTGCGCACACATGTGCACGGCTGCAGGGGTGGGGCAGGGAAAGGAGGGGGAGGGTTTGGGCTGTTACCTCCCTCGTGCCCCAGGCTGCTTCTCATCTACCTCCCACGGACCCCGCAGCAGACACGTGACCCCACTTTACAACGGAGGGCAGATCCAGCCCAGCAGGCCCCGCAGCCCGACACGGAACACTGACGGCACGAGCTGCCGCTTACTGAGTGCTCGGGGGATACTGAGTGCTCGGGGGACGCCAGGCACTGTATCGGCAGCTTCGCACCCACTTTCCCCACAAACACCCCACAAGGCGGTGAGCCCATTTTACAGATTCCCGGGAGAAGTAGGCAATGTGGCCAAGGCCACACAGCTGGGAAAGGGCAGAAGTGAAGTCTGAGTCCACCCAAGTGAGACTCCACTGCCCTGGGCTCTCCCATCCTCACCAAGTTTGAGGGCACCACGGGATGACCCTGCCAGAACCTTCCACAAGGCCTGGAGAGCCAGCTCCGACCTTAGTTACTCCAAAACGAGAGGGAGCCATGTGGGGGGGGGGCAGGCCGAGAGCCTGGCACACTGGAGGCCCTCGGCCAGTGAGGAGTTCATGAGTGAGTGGGTGAGTGAGTCTTTCCGACGTTCAGAAAAGAGCAGTTCCTCTGAGCTTGGAGGACAGGAGAAATCAGAGAGGGCTTCCTGAAGGAGGCAACACCGGGAGCTATTCAGCCCAAGGGTGCACTCACTCTGCCCCAGTGCTGCATTCACTAGGCCTTGCAGGTAGTTCCAGACTGCCAGGCTCTGCCAGCTTCCCTGTCTCTCAGGGCCCGGGGCAGAGGATTGAGAGCGTGAGGCCACTGACACATCTAGATTCCTGAGGACTCCTAATCACCATCTGCGATCCCTTTAAAACGAGAACTGGCAGCTGAGGATGTGAAACTGGCCCTCCTAGGCACTTTCCTGCCAGCCGCAAGACAGCAGGAAGGATGTAAAAGTGGTTGCCCGTGAACCCCGATGCCCAGCGCCCCACCCTGCCGTCACCCCACCCCCACCCCTCCCCCGGCAGCTGCTCCCACTTCTGAGCCAGGGCAAGCCCTTGGCAAGTCCACCCCCTGCCTGGGCCAGAGGGGAGCTGACAGCCCACAGGTGGCACTGTGTACTCCCAGCCATGCCTCGCCACCCCTCCTCCCAGAGCACCCACTTTGGACAGGGCAGAGCCTCCAGGACTCGGTCCCTGAAGCCAACCCGGGTGACCCAAATTCAGCAGAGACTTCCCCTGCCCCCTCCCAAGGCTGCTGAGAAAGCACATCCTCGTCACCGGCCTCCCTGCGGTTCATCCCAGAGGTAGCCCCATCTCGGGGCACGAGGCAGGAAGGGGGACCACAACTGCCTCTGTGGACCCCACAGTCCTGAGCATTCTCTTTGACCTCTGGGACGTCTCAAACCAGTTTGAAAGAGCTGAGTTGAGGCATCATAATAATGACGGAGTTAACAGAGTCCTAACAGTGAACACTTGTAGTGACCGTAAGCTGCCGGGCACTTTGATAAGCACTTCAGATAAAATAACTCATTTAGCCTCACGACATCCCACGAGATAGGGTGTTTTAGTATCTTCAATGTACAGGAGAGGAAACTGAGGCCTAGGAAGATTGGATGACTTGTTCCCAAAGGCGCACAGCGGTGACGAGGCAGTGTTGGGAGGCCAATGCAGGCAGGCCGGCTTCCGGGGCTGTGCTCGAAGCCACTGCCTGGCAAGGACAGGGCCTCGCAGGGCGAAGGAGGAAAGCCCTGAGGCCGTGACACTGGGTTTGGGGCACTGCCCCAAACATCAGCACCTCCACCAGAGTCACCACCACCAGCCAAATGGCAGGCACAACGCCCCCAGCAATGCCCATCCCAGCTAACATTCTCCAAGCACTCACGACATTCCAGGTTCTGTGCCAAACGCTGGAAAACCGTGGCCCGGGCCCCTTGGCCCATCAGCCGACCCCAGGTTCCAGAGGAAGCCCTGTGACATCGCCCGCAGCGTTGAGTCCTTGCTAGGCACTGCCCTGGGCCCAGCCCTTCCTCAAAGGGATCCCACAACGATGCTGCCGCCGTTCCTTCCTTCTGGACATTTTATAACCAGTACAGGATGGGGCACAACGCCTGCTTTGCTAATTCCCCCGTCCAGCATTAAAAGGGCTTTCTGTCTCTGGTGTTATCTTTCTGCCTCTCTTCCCTCCCTCCAAGGATTTTTTATAACATGTAGTCCTTAACCCGGGTGCTGTGAGAAAACCTCAGTTTCCCCACCGGTACATAGATGTCTGAACTGATCGATGGTTTTAAACCTTATCAGTCTGAGAATATTTTCTTCGCATGTTCCTTGCCATGTGAGGCTGCCCTGGGGGAAGGAAGGGGCTAGGTCCCCCGACTGGCCCATCAAAGCCCGCATCGTCCTTCCCCACACCACTCAGCTCTGGGCCTCCGAGGAGAAGCTTCTAGGCCCAGGCCCAGGGTTCCGCATACTCTAGTCCCTCTCTGCCTGCCCCCTCCTGGGCTCCAGCCGCTCTGGCCCAAGAGGACACCCAGACCTGCAGTGGGGTCAGGGCTGGAATGAGGGGTTGGAAACCCCAGGCAAGGGTCAGACATGGACTGGTGGCCTAGGCCCTGCCCGTCACCTTCAACACCCTACAACCCCCAGGGACCAGACTGCTCTGGCCTGGGGAGGGGCACAGGGGCTGGGGTCCGAGAGCTGCAGAGCCCAGGGTGAAGGAAGAAGAGTGGGCCAGCCCCCTCTTTCCCCTGGTCCCCTGCCCTTCTCCCCAGCAAGACCCTGAACTAGTTACATCCCCCCTCCAAGATCTCAGCTGTTCTGGGACTCCATTCTCTCTGGCTCTATTTTCCTTCTTCTTTTGCAATCTCCACGAAACCCGAGCTGCAGATGGGTGGGGGCGATGATTGTTTTCTGTCTGACATCTGGATTTCATTAGGCGCCCTGGGCATGCTGACTCGGAACGGCAGCTCCCCTGCGCTCGGGCCCTCCCCGGACCTGCAAGGAGCCGGCTTAGCTGGACCCAGGAGGCACCGATGACAACACCCCTCCGACCTCCTTCAAAGAGGAACCGGCAGCCCCCAGGAGTGTCTTGGGAGTGACAGAGGCCGAGGCCTCAGAGGATTTCTGCTCCCGGGTCAGCGCCTGAAGGGTGATGCCAGGCTGGGCAGGGCTGGGCCTCACAGCCATGGAGGGTAAGGGGAGGGTTTAGGGAAAGGACACAGGGTCCTGGTGTATGGCCCCCACCCCACCCCAGCCCTCCATTCCTACAGAGGTGCTGAGTGCGTCAAGGCAGGGAACCCTGCACCAGCCCTAAATCACTGATGAGGAAAGGGGGCCCAGAGAGGTTAAGCGACTTGCCCAAGGCTGCACAGCAGCAAAATGGTAGAGCTGGAATTTGAACTCATAAATTTGAGGCTGTTTCCTTTGACCTCAACAAAATATCCCCCCTGTTACCATCAGGGTCCTCACTGTTGGCACGTGGACCCTCACCCCTGCCTGAGCTTCAGAGGAAGGCATTATCTGGCATTTCATGTGCTATCACCAGAGGGGTCTACAGTGGCCACCAGTGTCAAGCTGTCCCCAGACACTGTTCGGGGCCGTCTCGTGGCTTTTGTGGGCCCTAGCCACGTTTGCCTTCGTAGGCAAAAAATGATTAAAAATTATATTTTCTGACTGCATTAGTATAAGGGCAGATCTCCAGGCTGGATTCATAATCACATGTTCATCATCATTATATTCATGTTCTCTTCCGGTTTGAAAATAAATGAAATGAAACATTTCTGCAGATCCCTAAAGTACCATGGGCCCTGGCGGCGTGGCGTGCCTGCCGCTCCTCACAGGGAAGGCGTCTGGCCACTTGGTCAGAGCACCTTTGATGTTCTTCATCTGACCTGGTAGTTCCCTGTCTCCTTACTGCTTTGCCCTTGCCGCCTGACTGCACCAACTGGCATATAAGCTCCAAGAGGGCAGGAACCTGTCCTGTTTTGCCCACCGTGGCATCCTCAAATGCCTATGGCATGTTTGGCACATAGTAGGTGCTCAGTAAATATCTGCTGAATGGATAAATGAAGGCGAGCCTATCTGTAGGTGTATTTGTAACCCAGCTGGTGGCACTCACTTGCCCAGGTGGCCTCAAAGATCTGGTCACTCACTTTGCTGTCTTCTCCCTCTCCCCACTCTGGGCACCACGCCCTACAGATGATAATTCCTCAGTCTCCAGAATCCATCCCTCACCTCTGACCTCTGCTCGCCCCTGCCCTATATCCAGTCTCGTCGGCGCCTATCCGGGCTCAGGGGCTGGCTTCCTCCGCAGCCTTGCCCAGCCTGCCACTAGCAGGGCCTTTCAAAATGCCAGTCCGAGCCTGTCACGATGACCCTCCTCCCTGCCCTCCAGAGAGTCCAAGTTTGTGCCGCCTGGCACGCAGGCCTTCATCACCTGTTCCGGCCACACCCCCGCTCCTCCCCCAGGAGTGCCCGCAGTCACCCAGGGCCCACGGTGCCCAGAAATCATACTCCTGTTATTTACACGCTCGCTTGGAAGCCTTCCCCACCCCAGTCCAGCCTTCTCCTCTCTGAGGCCTCCCCTGAAGCCTCAGGCCAAGCTGGGCCCTCATGCAAACCTCAGCTACAGCCCTCGGCCCCCAGGGTGGCCAGTACTGTTTCTGTCTGTCCCACCGAGGACAGGGGTTGGGCCTTATCTAGCATGGCCCTGGCACACAGGAAGGGTTGGGTGAGGGGAGTATGTCCCAGGCCCTGCTCTGTCCTGGGCAGACTGTGTCTCTTTCGCACAGACCTGGCGCCATGCCAAGTCCCCACATGAATACACAGAACCATGCAGGCAGCTGCAGCTGGCTCCGAGGGAGACGCTGCCGCTCAGGCCCTCACAGTCCTGCCCCACGTGTGCAGAAGCCAACTTGAGATACCCGGGTGACCCTGCAGGCAGGCCCAGCAGACACCAGCCGTGCCTCCCCTGCTGTCACCAGGTTTCTGGCTGCCACTGGAGCTGGCAGCCCCAACCCCCCACGACCTCCCTGACTGCACTGGGGCAGCACACACCCCGAGGCTGGACCCGTGGTGGAATTACCAGGCGTGTCGACTTGGCCAGACCAGGCCCGGCACGGCCTCTGCCCGCACTGCTTGTCCAGAAAGCCATCTTTTCAAAGGACCCTGACTTTCTGGGAATGCGAGTGGAGATCAAAGTCTAGATGCTAAGGGTGATAGCAGGACATAATTGAAAAAGTGTGGGCTCTGAAATAAGGAACACCTGAGTTCCAATTCCAGCTTTGATAGTCATTAGTTGTACGACCTTGGGCAAGTCACTTAATGTCTCTGGGCTTTGGTTTTAGCATCTGGCAGTTGGGGATCATTACAGATATAGATATAGATAGTACTTCGCTGAGAGGGTTGTGGAGAGAATTAAATGAGCTAATACATACAGCATGCTGAACTCAGTGGTAAACTCAACACTTGGTGGCTATTATTATTGTTCTTGTTAATATTATTATTGCCCTCGGGCTGGATGGCCGGCACACTATGTGGTAACAACAGAGGCTGCTTTATCAAGAACCAAGTGATAGACACTCTTGGGTCCTGAGCCTTCTTGGGTCAGTGCTGACACTGGCTGGAGATGGACCATGGCCCGGGCACACCTGACCCCGCAAGGCGGCCCTGCCTTTCCACAACATCCCGAATTGCTCTCCACACCCTCTGCCTCTGCTATAGGGCTCCCAGCCTTCCTACCAGTGTGCAACCCCTCATTCTGCCCCTGATACATGCGAGAGGCCCCATCACTCTGCTGAGCTGAGCTCTGGACACCTCTATCCTACCCTTAGCTACCAGATCACCAACCCCGGGTTCCTGCGTCCACCACCTGGGCAACCAGCACTGAATGCTTCCCCCTCACTTTCACTGCTGCCTCCTCAGACCCCTGGGGCTCCACGGGCCGCCTCAGGACCCAGGCAGGGCTTACCTAGTAGGACTCTAGACATTCCACCCCCGTTAGACCACTGAAGATTTTAAAAGCATTTAGATCATTTAAACATCATTCCACAGAAGGAAAGAAGATAAAGGAGCAGAAAGAATATGTGAAGAAATAATGGCTAAAAACTTCCCAAATCCGATGAAGAATTTTAATCAATGCATCCAAGCAGCTCAACAGACTCCAAGTAGGATAAACACAGAGAGATCCACCAATACACACAGGATAATAAAAGTGAAAGCCAAGACAAGGAGAGAATAGAGCTATACAGGAGGAACATTTTTGTATCTCATTGGAATTAAGTGATTACAAATCTGAAGCAGATTCTGATAACATAAGATGTGTAAGATAAGCTCTAGAGCAACCACCAAAGAAATAACTAAAAAAATACAGTGAAAAAACTCATCAAAGAAATTAAAATATTACATTAGAAAATTAATGCCAAAGCAAGCAATACAGAGGGAATAGAGGAACAAAAAAGGCACCAATGGCAGTAAAATGGCAGATCTAAACCCAACTACATCATTAAATGTGAATGGATTAAGTAATCCAATCAAAAGGCAGGGATTTTTAGATTGGACAACAAAAAACAAGTTCCAGCTATATGCTATCTACAGAAGACACACTTTAGATTCAAATACTATTGAAAGTAAACAGATGGAAAAATATCTATCATGTAAACAGCAACCATTAGAAAACTAGCCATATTAATATCAGATAAAATTGACTTTAAAAAAAAAATGTTACTAGAGAAGGACATTTTATTATAATAAAAGGATCACTCCATCAGGAAGATACAACAGGTATAAATACAGTTACACCTAATAACAGAGTACCAAAATACATGAAGCAGAAATTGACAGAACTGAAGAAAAAACAGACAATTAAACAATAATAGTTGAAGACTTTAATATCCCCACTTAAAATGATGGACAGAAGAACTAGGCAGAATATCAACAAGGCAGTAAGCATCACTATAAACCAACCAGACCTAACAACCACCCAACAACAGCAGAACACATTCTTCTCCAGTGCACACGGAACATTCTCCAGGACAGCTCACATGCTGGGCTCGGAAACAAACCACAATCAATTTAGAAGGACTGAAACAATACAAAGTATGTTCTACGACCACAATGGAATAAAGTTAGAAATCATTAAAAGATGTTTGGGAAACTCACAAACATGTGGATATTAAACAACACATTTCTAAATAACCAGTGGGTCAAAGAAGAAATCAGAAGAAAAATGAGAAAACACCCTGTGATAAACAAAAATATAGACACAGCATATACCATGACTTATGGGATGCAGCTCAGAAGGAAATTCGCAACTATGAACATCTACATTACACAAAAGAAGGACATAAAGCCAATAACCAAACCTTCCACCTCAAGAAACTAGAAAAAGAAGAGCAAACTAAAGCAAGCTGATGGAAGGAAGGAATGGAGGTTAGAGTGGAGAACTGGAAGCAGGGATGTGAAGAGATATTTACAAACCCATGTTCACAGCAGCGACATTCACAATAGCCAAAGGTGGAAGCAACCAGTTGTCCATTGATGGATGACTGGATAAACAAAGTGTGGTATATATACACAATGGAATAGTATTCAGCTTGAAAAAGGAACAAAACTCTCATGCATGCTATAAAATAGATGAGCCTTGAGGACATTAAGCTAAGTGAACTAGGCCAGTCACAAAAGGACAGATTCTGTGTGATTCCATTTATCTGAGGGGTTTGGAGAAGTCAAACTCACAGCACAGAAAGTAGAATGGTAGCTGCTGGGGGAGGAGGGGAAGGAGAGGAAGGAGGGAGAGGGGGAATTATTGTTTGGTAAGTACGGAATTTCAGTTTTGCAAGATGAAAAGCGTTCTGGGGACAGACGATGGCCATGCTCGCATAATATCAATGTATTTAAGGCCACTGAACTGTGCACTTGAAAATAGTTAAGATGGTAAATTTTATGTTATGTGTATTTTACCACAAGGTAAAAATAAAGATTAGAGTGGAAAGTAATGAAATAGAGAATAGAAAAGCAATAGAGAAAAATCAGCAAAACCAAAAGTTGGCTCTTTGACAAGTTTAACAAAACCAACAAAACGTTAGTTGGACTGACCAAGAAAAAAGAGAAAATTCAAATTACAAGAACCAGAAATGAAAGATGGGACATTATTACCAACCTGACAGAAATAAAAAGGATTACAAGAAAATACTATGGACAACCGTGTGCCAATAAATTAGGTAAATTAGATGAAGTGGACTGATTCCTGGAAATACACACACTACAGTCCCTGACTCAAGAAGAAACAGAAAACCAGAAGAGACCTATGACAAGTGAAGAGATTCAATTAGTAACCAAAAATCTATCCACACAGGAAAGCCCAGGTTCAGATGGCATCACAGGGGAATTCTATCAAACATCTGAAGAATTAATAGTAATTCTTCACTCTTCCAGAAAAGAGAACATGATGGGACACCTACAAAATCGTGGGAATTGATACGTGCTCCATGAGCGAACCTTGAAAACATTACACTAAGTGACAGAAGCCAGTCCTAGAAGACCACGTCTTGTATGATTCCATTTCTACGAAACGTCCAGAACAGGCAGATCTGTATAGAGAGCAGGCAGATGAGTGGCTGTGGCTGCCCGGGGAGGGAAGATCAGGAGGCGGAACACAGAGTATGAAGTTCCTTTCTGAGGTGACAAAAATATTCTGTGATTGTGGTGACAGTGGCTCCACTCCGTGCATATACTAGAAATCACTGAACTGTACACTTTAAATGGGTGAATTAAATGGCAAGGTGAATCATATGGCATTAGAGCTGTTCCAAAGAAACCATTCTACTTTTAATAATATATATGTTAAGCTGTTACATAATATTTCATTTGCGACATGGGCTTCTTTCCACAGTTCATAAAAGCCTTGCCAACCGTGCCTTCCTTCAGAAGACTTGCACCGAGTACCCGCGGCGTGAGGCCGCTCAAGCTGGCACAGGGTCACACAGCCATGGATACAGGGGCAAATCTAGCCCAGCTCCTGCCCCTGGCCGGCTTTTGGTCAGGTGGTGGGTACACGGCATCCAATTTAAATTCCACCCTGCCAAAATACCCAGTGCCTTGCCAGGTGGGTGCACGCTTCGTAGTGATCCAAAGGGGAAAACACATAACACTAGCCATCATGTATTGAGCACTTCCTGTGTGCCAGGCACCGTGCCAAGCACCTTCCATGCATTGTTTCACTGCATCCTCACAACGCTCCTGTGTGTCAGGGCTCCCGTTAGCCTCACGTGACAGACGACGAAACTGATGCCATGAGTCGGTGCTCCCACCACTCCCCAGGGGAGGAGGGAGATCCTTGGGCCTTCAGGAGACCTGGACAGAAGCAGGTTTGGGATGGGGCCGGGAAAAGCCCTCTACCAGCTCAAGAGAGAAACTGAGGCTCCACAGACCACGCCGCTTCTCAGCGTGGAGTGGCATGGATGCGCAAGGAGGCAAAGAACACTGAGGGGCCAAGCCCGGAGCTCTCATGTGTGTCCCACCCTCTCCTCCGCACTGCACCTCTCTGAGACTCTGTTTCTGCCACCGTGAAGTGGGGCCAGGAGTCCTACTTCTGCCATAGCGTTGGGAGCCCTACACGAGACGATGATCCGTGTAAAGGAAGAACCGGTGTTAAGGCTGTGCTGGAAAGCAGGAGGGACCCTCTGCCCCAAGATTTTTTTTTTTTCTTTTTGAGACTGGGTCTCACCATATCACCCAGGCTGGTTTCAGACTCCTGGGCTCAAGTGATCCTCCTGCCTCAGCCTGCTGAGTAGCTGGGACTATACCCATGAGCCACTGTGCCCAGCTTGCCCCAGTATTCAGAAGAGCTCTGGCCCTGTCTGGAGACAGGGTGGCAAGTGCACATGCATGTGTGTACACACACTCAGACACACACTCACACGCACGTCCACCATCCCTCCACCTCTGGTCACCATCCACTGCCCTTAGATACTGGTCACACTGCAGGAGGACCTGCCACCCTTTTCCCAAGCCCTCCTGCTCCTGGAAGCTTCCCCGGCTGCCAGCCCAGAGTGAGAGCACCTCCTTGAAACCCCCAGTACCCCTGCTGGTGTCTGAGTGTCACCTGCCTGTGGGGGTTAGAATCCCAGCTCCCCCACTGACCAGCTCAATGATGCTGTGCCAGTTCCCTCCTTGCCAGAGCATCTGTTTCTTCATGTAAAATGAGGCTAACGAGAGCATCCAATGCATAGGGTGGTTTCACTAAATGAACTAATGCTTGGAGAACATCTGGCACAGCGCCTTCTCCTCCCCGCCAGGCTCAGGCCCGCTCTGCCCACTCCCCAGCCTGTGGGCAGGGGACGCTGGAGGGTTGTTGTGGACAACGGTGTGGACATGAGCTGAGAGACCCTGCGCTGGGGCGCAGCTGGGTAGAACACATGGGGCTGTGGACTGGGGGGCACGGGCATGCCCTTGAGGCCCCATCAGATCCTTAGCTGCCCATCTGCCCCTCCTCCTACCCAGAGAACCCTGGGGTGGGGGCTCACCCTCTGCTGGGGTCTGCTCATGCCAAGGGCCTTTGCTCGCTGCACATATTGAGGGGTGTGGGGTCCGGAGGAAAGATACCAGCGGGTCAGCGCCACCATTCAGGGTCTGGGGTGGGGGAGGCACAGGACTCACCTGGGGATCTTACTAAAATGCAGTGCGGGGTGGCCTGCAGTTCTCCATTTCCAACAACCTCCCCAGAGGCACAGCTGCAGCTGTGCTGGGCCACACTTGAAGCGGCAAGGCCCTGACGCACGTACACGTACGTAATGAGCGGCAGGCACACCTCGGCCTCCCACTGGGCCTGGAAGGATGCAGCCCCACCCAACCGTGCCTCGGCTTCCAACATCTGGAGGGTGATGCCACGTGGATTTTCAGAGTTTCCAAGATTCCATTTCCATTACATACATAAAATAAAAGTAGCACCACATTGTAAAAAGTTGGAAAATAAGAAAAACTAATAGCAAAAAGAAAAAATCACTGATCATCTCATGCTGTATTTAAAACGACTGCGCACCTCGGATCCCACAGCCACGTCTATGCGTGAGCCGGGGTCATCGGTCAGTGGGACGCCCCAGCGGCCCCGCCCCCCACCCCCACCCCGAGAGAGAGGCCCAGCCCCGCAGTGCCTGAGGCCTTCGCCAAGGCCTATCCTGGGGGTACAAAGTCACCTCCTCCCTCGAGGCAGGGGCTGAGGAGCAGAGGTGGGGGAGGGGCTGCACATCTGGATTCCTGGCCGGGAGCCCAGAGCCCGCATTCCTTCTCCCTGAGTGTGAGGAGACGCGGCCTCCCCAGCCGGAGCCCAGAGCTGCACAGAGGCTGCCCCTCATGACAGGCTCCACCCCAGAAAGACTGGTGGGGACTTGAAGGCCCAGAACCCCATTTGGGGTCCCCAGTTTGGGTCCTTCACCCAGACCGCTGACCAGCCAGCATGGGCCCAAGCTGGGCCTCCGTCCTGTCCACACCAGCCGGCCTGGCCTCCGCCACCCCGGAGGGGACCCAGAGGGAGACAACGGGGCCAGGGCCACTCTCTGATGGATGGGCCACCGGGGAGGCCACTGCGTCCACCCCACCCACAGAAGCCAGTCTGCGGAACAGCGGGGGAGCCCCTCCCGGGCCACGCTGCCTTACCTGGGGGCAGTCCTTGATGTAGTGGCCTTTGTTGAAGCACAGGTGGCACAGATAGTTGGGCGGGGGCCGCTTGCTGGGCTTGCGGGCCTCGGAGGTGAGAGTCAGGTCAGAGAAGTGCTCAGTGAGGGAGCTGAGGCCGTCGGCGATGTTGTTGAGGGAGCCGTAGGGCGAGGCGCTCTTGTACACACTGCTGCTCAGCGCCTGCGGGAGACAGAGGCACGGGCGCTTGCCGCTGCGGCCCTCGGGAAGTTTCCATGCACCCCCCGACACACACACACACACACACAAGCGCATACTGAATCTTCAGCTGCCCAAGGGCTCTGGCCTCCAGGAGCCTGAATCCTAACCCTGGTTGTGTGTCTGTGGACAAGCCAGTTAACGGCTCTGGGCCTCAGTGGCCCAGTCTGTAAAATGGGATTATAATGATTGCTACACACCTAGGGTTTTTTTAAGGCTAAAATGAGGTCATGAGTATAAAGCACTTTATTTCGTGCCTGGCACTGAGCAACCACTCAGTAAATAGCAATGATGATGATGATGATGGTGATTATTATTGATTACCTTTATTTCTTCTTTACACACTGCCACAACATAAGAAGGTATAGTAGAAAGCGACCTGTCACTAACTGGTGGAGTGACTTTAGGCAAACCACTGCTGACTCAGTTTCCCCTCCTGGAAGGAAGGGGGATGTCAGCTGGCAGCATTGTCTCCATTTTACACAAGAGAAGACTGAAGTCCAACCTCTGCCTGGTCACTTGTGGTATGAGGCCTGTGCAGGAGACAGCGTGGACTGTGACCGGGAGCCCTCAGCCTGGCCCAAGCCACCTCTCTGGGCACCTGAGGAGGGCAGTGGCCCACCTCTCTCACCTCCAGATGACAGGAACCAGACATCTCACTTAGCTCCAAGGCAGATGTGGCCCAGGCCCCCTCCTGGTGTATACAGCCTCTATTTATAGGAGTCACGGGCTCCAAGCAGCCTGGTGCACTGGAATTTAGCCGAAGGTGGGGCCTCCGATGAGGCTGGTGAGGAACGGCCATGGGTCCCCCTTTCTTGGGGCGAGGCCAAGGCTGGAAAGAGGCAGCTTTCCCAGGAGGGTTAATGACAAACCCGGGCATGAGGCTTGGACACGCCCGGCCCAGCTCCGGTGCCCCAAAACTGCAGGAGTAAGCAAGCAATGGCCCTTGGGGCCCTTGGGTGTGACGGGAGATGAGGCTTTGCTCTTGGGAGCCCTCGGGCTGATGGGGAAGTGGGCCCCTGAAAGGAAGGGCCTCAGTCTCCCTGACAGAGATGGGGCAGACGGGGGGCCGGAGTGGGGCAGGATTTTCTGGGTCCCCTCAGTGTAGGAAGCGGACCCCTCCACCAGCCGGGACAGAGCGCACCCCTCACACCTGTGTGCCGCAGCCTCCCTACTGCTTCCGGCCTCAGGGCTCTGCCCCTGCCCTCCTGGCAGACACAGCCCTCATCATCCGCATGTGACTGCTGTGCTTGGCACCTCAGGACGCACTGCTGTGTGGCCACAGCTCTTTCCCTCTCTGGGCCTCTGTTCTCTTGTGTGTACGTTTGGACCAGAGCCTGGGACGTGGAAGGGAAGGCACGGACACCACAGCTGGGGCAACCCAGGCCCAACACACAGCGGCCCCCATGACTGGGCTCCCACAGACCGTATCTGCTCCCGGCTGCACGGCCCTACCGTGCAACCCAGCACCAGCGGAGCAGTCTGCACGCGCCCGCCCTTGGTCTGCGGGGACTCCGCTCCCAGAGGAGCCCGAGATGGAGTGTCCAAGCTGAGAGGCAGAGGGTCCCCCAGCCCTGGAGGTGTGCGAGCCAATGGGGGTCGGCCTTATGAGCACCAGGGAGGGTTCCGGTGGAAATTGGATTAGATGATAACAGTAACATATCCCAAGCACTCACTGTGTCTCCGGCACTGGAAATTTTACACATATTAAGATAGCTGATTCTTACCGCAACCCTGTGAGTCACTGTCCCCATCTTACAGATTATATGAGTGTGTTCAAACCTGCACTGAATGACCTGGGAAGTCTGCACCAAACACAGTTCTCTGGGCCCCACTGCAGACCTACCACAGCAGCCAGCTATAGGGACCGAGGGCTCCAAATGTGCATTTCTTGGTGTGTGGTCAAATACACAAAACTTACCATTTTAACAATTTTAAGCAGCATTAAGTGCATTCACAATGTTGTGCAACCATCACCACTATCTGCCCCCAGAACTTTCTCATCTTCCCAAACTGAAACTCTGTACCCATTAAACAATAGCTCCTCCCCCCTCCCCCAGCCCGGTGGGTATGTTTCAAGCCCCCCACCCACCCCCTGAAGGGCAGTTCACGGACAACCAGCCCAGCTCTACCCAGCCTTAGAGCATTCAGACTTTCCAACCAGCAAGGTCTCTTCTTATCTTGACTCTAAGACACTCCCCAAACCAGGAGACCCCTCCTACCCCCAAATCGGCCCCAGCTTCTCAGAGAAAAGTTCATCCAAACAAGAAACTTGAAGCTCCAAATGGTGTGACTCACCCTCATGGCTGGGAAATGCGATTTCACAAATAACAACCCTCTTATTTTCCCCCCCTTTCCTTTCCTTTCCTTTCTTTCTCTCTTTCTTTTTTTCTTTCTTTCTTTTTTTTTTTTTCTCTTCTGGATAAGATTTAAGCAAGTCTACAGGAATCAGGACTGTTTTGGCAGCAAATTATCAAGAGGAAGGGGAAGTTTGGTGGGTGCCAAAAAGTGCACTAATTACACCCTGAAAAACCTCTCCCCCGTCTTGTCCACGCTCCCCTGCCCACAGGTGGCCCCGTGGGCACCCCTGGGCAGCCAGAGGCCTCGGAGCAGGCAGCTCCATACTCCACCCACAGCCTCCTGAAGGCCACGGCTTCCCCCCTGCCCACAGGCAGCTCTGCGCTCAAAGAAGCGAGGCCAGAGCTCCCCCTCTCACGGCCTCCCCACCTCCGATGTCCTCTGGCCTGTCCCCAAGGGCTGCTCCCCATCCCTTCCCGCAGCCCCAATTCAAGATGAACACCACCTTTGAGCTGAAAGGGCAGAGACTGTCAGCCGATCCAGCCTCATTCCCAAGTTACAGATGGAGAAACTGAGGCCCAGAGAGGCACAGGGATACAGACGAGGGCACCCAGCCAGGCCTCAGGGCCAGGAGCCCTGCTTGCCTGGCTGGCGCGGAGGGCGGGCGGGGCAGCAAGCTGTTTCCTTTCCGAAGCCCTGTTTGAGCTCGGGCCATGGAGGTGAAAGGCGAGTCGGCCTCGCGGCTGTTTGCACGGTCTGTGGGGACTGGCCAGAGCCGAGGCCAGGACACAGAGCTCCGTCCCTCCCCACGCAGAGCCGGGGCCTGGCCTCTTGGGTTTTCCATCCGTACACTGTAATGGAGCAGAAAAGAAGGGTACCCTTGATGATCCCTGCAGTCATGCGTTCTTGGGGTGCAGACACCAGGTACTGAGAGACACCCCAGAGCCTGGCAGGCAGAAGGCACTCGGTCCACACAGGCACCACCTGTTCCACACCCTCTCGTCTGTGGCTGGAGGGCGAGGCAGGCCCAGGAGCCTTTCTCGGTCAGCCCTAGCTTCGCTGCTCTTGCCATCCCCTCAGAGCAACTCTGCTTGTCTCTGCATTTGCTGCCCCACCCCGAGAGCACCCCTCTTTGTGTCCATCTGAACCCCCTCCAGGACCTGAGTCCAGACTGGCTCTACCTCCAGTGCTGTGGCCTTGAACACCCTCTTCCCCTTACTCAGGCTCCAAGGAACGGTGTGAAAAGCACAGATTAAGGTGCTCCCGAGGCCCCACTGGCCACAGAGGCCTCCCCCAGGGCCCTCCCTGACCCCCGCTGTGGCTCAGTCCAGCAATGCGGTTGGCAGGGGCAGCGACCACCATGCGGCTCTGCCTGCAGTTGCCGGGTGCAGCTCTGATGTCTCTTTACATGAGTGATGCTTCCTCACCTCTCCCACAAGGCTTGACGTCCCTGAAGACAAAGGTTCTGCAACCTTCCATGGCCCAGAGCCCAGGCTACACTGACACCTGGGTGCAGACAGCCACAGGCAGGGCAGGGCCTGGGAGCCCCAGTGACAGATAGGGTGAAGGGTTCCCTAACACCTTAAAGCATTCAGGTTGGGGTTTCGGTGTTCCTGTGGATGGTGGGAGGATCCTCTCTGCCTAGATTAGGCTGCTCCGGTCACGAGCAGAGGTTAACCCCACTTACGTGGTGGGTGGAAGCCCCTGGGCTATCCCAGCCCAAATCACCAGCCTTGGAGAAGAGGCTACCTCTCCTTCCTCCCTAGTTCACTGACCCCAGCAGCTAGCAGGAACCATGAGACTCTCACACCATATCTGAGGGACTGAGTATCAGACTCCTGCCCATAGCTGGAGCTTCTCCAAGGTTCTTGCTTGGCTATCAGGGAAAGGTAGTTGGGAAACATTACGTTTTATCCTGATTGGACCATGTGTTATATACTTGACTAGATCCTTTGCTTTTCTTAGTTCCCTTAAACTTGGCAAAAACACTATTTCTTATTTTTTAGAGACAGGGTCTTTGTCTGTCACCCAGGCTGGAGTGCAGTGGCACAACCATAGCTCATTGTAACCTCGGACTCCTGGGCACAAACAATCCTCCCACCTTAGCCTCCTGAGTAGCCAGGACTATAGGCGTGCACTACCATACCAGGATAATTTTTAAATTTTTTGTAGAGATGGGGTCTCCCTATGTTGCTCAGGCTGGTCTTTAAACTCCTCGCCTCAAGTGATCCTCCCACCTTGGCCTCCCAAAGTGCTGAAATTATAGGCATGAGTTACCTCCTGGCCAAGAACACTATTTAAATGGGCATTGTTGGCCCCGTTTTATAGAGCTGGAAACTGAGGCTCAGACAGCTGAGTAACTTGCCCAAGGGAGCACAGCCAGCTGTGTGCTGGCCTCTTATGTTCCAGCCTCTGCTCCGCCCCCTAGGCTTGGCTTCTCCTATGGGAAGGGGAGCCAGAGGAAAATGCCAGGTGCGGACCACTCTCCTTGGCACAGAAGCCCTGTGATGTCATATGCCAAGCCCTTCAGCCCTGGAAAGATGAGCAACCAGTTTCTCTGGGCTGCATGAGGGGTCTGGGCCCTGGGGATGGTGGTTCTGCTATGGAATATGGGGCACAGAGGCAGAGATCTCCAGGGCTGGCTCCAGCGCTCCCCAGAGCAAGCCTGCCAAGCAGTGCTTCTGCCCCCTCCCCTCCCCGCCAGGACAGTAAGAGGGCACAGTGGGGGAGGGGTGGGCAGCAATTGGGGTAGGGGGGCAGAAGCCTCTGAGGGCAGCCCAGAGGGAGAAGGGAGGACACACAGACAGGACAAGAGACAGACAAGAGAGGCCGGGACAGCAGGCAGAGATGGGGAGCAGCATCCGCTGGGAAGGACGTGGCAGTGGGAGAGGCCACAGCGAAGGCAGTGTCCCATGGCAGAAGCCAAATGCTGAGTCCTGCTCCCCAGGCCTGAGAAGGCCCTGGAGGAGGAACTCTCTGATGCTAACCCCCAACTCTGTGGGGGCTCCTTTCATCAGCTGAACAACTGCTTTCTTATCCCAAAGCCACCCCTACCCCACCCCCTACAGACACGCGCAGGCACACGCACCCACACTCCTCTGTTTGGGACAAGAAACCATTCATCCCACAATGACTCCACCCCTCCTCCCCAGGGGATCTGGACTTCTTCTACCCTCAGGGTCTATCTGGGGCTCCAGTCCATGAGAGTCAAACACACGCGTGCCCTGTACACACAATGGTGGGCTCGAGCTGGGCTCAGAGACAGACGGAGACAACCGTGGACAAGGCAGGAAGAGGACCAATGTGAAAATGAGACCACACCTTGACCACGGTTTCCCTAGCAGCACTCAGCCCCCAGCTCTGCTCCTGGTCCTCAGGTCTAAAGCTGACCCGTGGGCCAGGAAGGGGCAGGGCTGGCCATGACGGGGCGGTGCCCCTTCACCCAGGACCCCACAGGGCACCACTGCCTCCTGGAGGCCCATTCACCCAGCACATGTGAAACGCAGTTCCCTGCACACAGCCAGTTCTCAGTAAAAGATTTTAACTTAAATAACAAGTCTATACTCTTTTCAGTGGGGGGAGTGGGTAAGAGGAGCAGGCAGTGGCATCAGGACAAAGCAGAGAAGACCCGGGGGGATCCCCTCCCTTCTGGTTCCTCCAGCTCCTGCCCAGGGTCACCACTGACTGGACAGGTGCTCACCTTACACAGCTGTATGACCTCTACCCAGCTAGTATGTGAGCACTGGGGACAGGGCCGCCTCTCACTGGTAGAGCTTATTTTCAAATGAAAGCAAAAAGCATGAATATGAAAATCCCGGGGCCAGAAAGGACCCTAATACTTAGCCAGTCTGGGGTACCACTGAAGCTTGCAGCCTCTCTAGTGGGGCAGGGGGCTTGATCTGGGATCCACTGTCAGCATGAGCGTGTCCATGATCCCCGAAATCCCATGCAAATGTATGTGCATGCATGTGCACACATGCTTGTGCTCTGTGCATCGTGCTGACGACAAGAAGTCTAGCTGTCTTCAGATCCGCACAGAGGTTCCTAACCGAAGAAAGCCAAGCACCATTAGCATACCTAAGCCTCTGCTGGGATACCTCAAGCGACAAGGTTTCACCATCTCCCAAGTCAGCTCACTCCAATGAATGAAGTAATCATAAACTTTTCTGTGAGATAAAACGAGAGGCTAAGAGATTGAAGAGAATAGTCACAAGTCCAGAGATGGGAGAGAAGAAGAGAGGTGTCACCCATGGGTCAAGCCAGCCAGCCGTCCATCCACCCACCCACCCATCTAGTAAACCTTAACTGAGCACCCATGTCCTGGGTACTGACTAAGCATCAGAGACTGGGACAGCTATGGGGGAAAGATACGATTCTTATTCTCAGAGTGCTGACAATCTAGCTATTGAGACAGACACACTTTGCATAATACAGGACAAGACTGGTTGTTAAATACGCTTTACCAGAGGCATCCACAACTTATGTGTCACAGGATCACAGCAGCTGGAAGGAGGTCTGCTCCCACGGCAGCCAGGTAAAGCCTCTCAGAGGAGCCACA
The DNA here is from genome assembly GCF_020740605.2 of Lemur catta. Classification (NCBI taxonomy): domain Eukaryota; kingdom Metazoa; phylum Chordata; class Mammalia; order Primates; family Lemuridae; genus Lemur; species Lemur catta. Next base: position 51,360,507 of record NC_059141.1, on the reverse strand, counting down.
TCCACTTGTGTCATCTCTGTCCATTGTACAAGGGCAGGGAATGGCATTTTAGGTAGAAGCAATAGCAAGTGCAAAAAGCTTACAGGAGCGGGACTGCTTGGTGCATTCAGAAACCTCGAGAAGACCAGTATAGCCAGAGGAGGACTGAATACAGGATTATACACCACCATACGCGCACACACAGATGGATCAAGTATCCTGAGACCTAGGCTGGAGCCCTGGTTCTGCCACTGACTCCCTGAACCATCATCTTCCTCTCGAAGAGCCTTAGTTTCCTCATCTGGACATTGGGGATGCTGCACATAGGCTAGGATGTGGGTACAAAAGCAGCAGGAAGTGCTCAGTGTCCATCTCCTTGGCTTCTCCTAAACCAGGCCAGCCTTGCACTCGTGTCTCATGGAGCCCCACGCTGGCTTTCTGGGGAGCGGCTGGGACACGGACATGGTAGGAAAGCCAGGACCCATGATCAATGCCTACCACTCCTTGAAAGGTTTGGGACTGGGGAGAAAATGTCACCCACTAAGGTAAAGTTTGGCAGGATGCCCTTGTCAAGATAGGTTACCACCTGCCCTGCGCTGGGGTCCAGAGACTGACCCAGGTGAGAGCTAACCTGGGGGCCGACTGCAGGACAAGTCACAGAAGTAACTCATGGCTAGAACACAGAAGAGTTCTAGATCTAGTCCTGTCACTGACTTGCCAGGTCTCTATGTTCTCATCTGTAAGATTGTAAGATGGGAACTACGAGGAAAGAGATGCCAAGAATAAAGCACCACTGGAGAGTAAGGGACTATATGCAAGGGCCACCTTCTCCATGGTCCCTCCTCTGGGTGCTGACAGCACTTGGCTCTCTGCTGCTTCTAATTACTAATTTCTAATGTCGCCTGCTTTCTTCCCTCCCACCTGACTCAGACGGTCCATGAGGTGTGGTCTTTTCTCTGAGCCCACACCCGCCCTGTCAACTTAATTTGACAGAGGGAGGGTCAGGCCACCTCAGCCAACAACCTCTCAAATGACGGTCCTCCTTGCCTGAGTCACAGCTCAGCTTTCCAAGGGTGGCCAAGGGAGCTGGGGCATCCTCCCAAGCTCCTGGCCGTTCCTTCCAGGCTCTGGGGCTGCCCCTGACAACGCAACCCACACAGCCCATAAAGGCTGCTGGGAACCGGCCTCAGCTCCTGAAGCCCACTCTCAGCCCTAGCCAGGCAAACGCCATCCTTGGGCAGAAATGTGGCTTTGTTTTGCATATCCACACTGGTCAGGCAGCCCTGGGCTCATTTACACCCCTCAAGGGCACAGGTGACACATCCGAACCCTCAGAAAACGATCAAGACTGGGGTCTTTTAAAGCAAGATGCTACAGATGCTTCTTTATGGGTTTTTTTGTTTGTTTGGTTGGTTGGTTGGTTGGTTTTTTCTTTTTTTTGAGAGTCTTACTCTGTTGCCTGGGCTAGAGTGCTGTGGCATCAGCCTGGCTCACAGCAACCTCAAACTCATGGGCTCAAGAAATCCTTCTGCCTCAGCCTCCCAAGTAGCTGGGACTATAGGCATGTGCCACCATACCCAGCTAATTTTTTCTATATGCTTTTAGTTGTCCAGCTAATTTCTTTCTATTTTTTTAGTAGAGATGGGGTCTCGCTCTTGCTCAGGCTGGTCTCGAACTCCTGGGCTCAAACGATCCACCCACCTCGGCCTCCCAGAGCCTTTATGGGTTCTAATAGCCATGTCTGTGCAGAAGGGCTAAGACCATGAGAGGGCCGTCTGTTAAGCCGTATCATGACACCCTTGCTGCTGTTCTCAAATCTCCAGTGGGTGGACTTGAGCAGCAAAGAGGAGTGGGTGTTCAGGGCTGCAGAAGATAATGCTTCGGCCCAAGGGAGGGCACCTGAGTTAACAGCTCTAGGAAGAGCTTCCTAAAGGTTGGAACTATCCAGTAAGGGAGAGCTCTGCCTCAGTGGAGCATCCCTAGGCCTTGAGATGTTTGGAAGAACACTGGCAGGTGTTCTGTGCCAAAAACATTCTCTGGTCAAATAGATATGGGAAATGCTGGCTGAAGAAAGGTTAACAGATTTTGTACTGCAGGCCTTCTCAGAGCCTTGACTGTGGTAGCAGGCATTGTGTGTCTCCAAGTGAAAGACAGTATGCTGTGCTCTCCAGTCATACTTGACTCCAAAGTCTGTCCCTCAACAGCCACAAAGTAGGGGTCTTTTGACAGTAGGGCTATACCTTACAGCTACCTCCGACCCTGGAGGAAAAGGGAACAAAAACAACTGCCCTCAGAATCCAACATGAATGCAACAAGACAGTCGCATCCCCCTGGGGAGAAATGGGTTACAGGAACTACCTAGGAGGGGCTCTTAGCACTGCTCCAAGGGGCCCAAGAGGTAATACTTAACAAGGACATAATTCTAGTTTTCCAGTGGTGGAATCCTACAGCCCCTACACTGTTGTGAATTTAAATTCCAAACAAAATTTGGCAGGGAAGACCCCTTGCGGCCCAACCCCCACTCCTTGTAAGAACTGCCTTCCTTGGGGACCTGGAGAAAGAGGAGGGCCTCGGCCAAGGGCCACAGGAATCCTTCTCCAAAGGCATATAGTTGTTGCCATAGATCAGGATTTTGAAACTGGGGTTCACAGGGCCTAGTTTCTAGACCGAGAGGCCTTTTCAGAAACTGCATAAGATGTGCCTGCTTTGGCCCAGCACCCTCACCACGAGCTGGGAAGCCCCAAGAATCCAAGCCACCTCCTGGTGCTTGCTCCTGCACTTGCATGTGAACTCTGCCATCTCCCTCTCTGCTCCCAGGGCCAGTGTGCCACTCAGAACCCTTGGCTTATCTTCAGCTTCCAGAGCCGAGGTTCCAGGGGCACAATGGGCTTCTGTGCCCCCATGTCCTCACCCCCCCCAATCCCAGCTGCATTCATGGTGTTTTGCTATTGTGGTGGGAGCAGCCTGGGGATGGTGCAGGAGGGGGTGGGCTCTTGGCACAGGGGCTGGCGCAGACAGGCTGTGGTCAGCGGTCAGCATGCAAGTCACATCCGCAGGCACTGCCACTGGGCCTGCCAGGCTTCGCACAGAATGGTGACACTCCTGGGCCCCCTGGGTCCCTTCGTAGAGTCCCCTCCGGCCCACACACGACTTGCTTCCTTTCTGACCAGCCCCTTGGTGGCATTGAGGTGGGGGGTATTTTTTTTTTTTTTGCCTTCTTAGCCAGTTGCTATTTTGGAGCCATATTAGGTCACCAGCTAAGCCCTGGACGCAGGAAAGGCCTGTCCCCAGGAGCACAGCTGGGGCTCTGAGAGTGTTTAGGAGGCAAAGTGGGTGGAGGGTGAGGTTGAGTGAGACTGAAGCTAGGAAAACCTTCTGGAAGTCAGCAGGCACAGCCCTCCAGCCCCTCTGAGGAAACTACTGGCTTGTGAGCGTAAGAGAAGCCACTGTTGTCTCCTCCCCTGACCCAGCCTGTCTGTAGGCATACCCTCCTTATTTGAACAGGTCTTAAACCCCAGACATACTCCTGGCAGACAGCAGAGACTAAATTTAACAGGTGGGTAAACTGAGACCCAAGAGAGACAGGGGGTTCCCTTAAGTCAGGTCATGAGAGACTTTTCCCATCATTGCACTGTATGACATAACTTTTTCCTGCTCCTTCCACCTTGTGCCCCTTCATGGGGAAACTGAGGTATGCAGCAAGAAGAGACAGGAGGCTGAGATCCTGGATGCCAGAAATTTCCAAGAAAAAGCACAACATTCTACTCTCTCAGGGGACCCTTGATGGCCAAGAACTCCCAGGCCCTCCCAGTGCAGATCCAGAGGCAGGGAACAAGGCCACCATGGGTTGGGAGCAGGGGGAGACTAGCAGAGGCGAATTAGGGACCCCTATTGACCTATAGGTCATGGTCACCCTACTCCCTGGAGGAGAAGCTCACTTGGGGCTCCCACAGACCCCCCTTAAATTGCCCACCATTCACACTGTGTCTGCTTGTCTGTCTGCTTATCCATGGCTCCCACTAGCCTGTGCTGTGAATCCCCAGGGGCCGACCTGGAGCTCAACAAGTGTTTGGTAAGAGAACAAACAACTGAAGAAACACCCCACAAACGGTCCTCCAAAGTCAGTGGTCACCTGAAGCCAGCAGAAAATTCTCTTACAAGAAAGAAAGATCCCCAGCCAAGAGCAATTCTTCATGTGGAGAGAATGCCTTACGGTTTACCGAGAGTTTCAGCAAACAAATGCTTTCGTCTGGCACCCAAGGGTGTCCTTCCAGACTCATCGCCTCCACTGTGCCCAGCCCCTGCACAGGTCAGTGGGTCAGCCCAGGTGGTGCTGGCCTTAGGCCAGTATTTTGCATGCCCGTGTTTCTCCCAGTAAATAACTAAATAACAGCAGAGCTGCACACGTTCATGAGGCCTCTGTCTCTTATTCCCAGCACCCAGGCCTGCCCCCCAACCCATTCAGAGCTCAGACTCTCCTAAAGCTAACCTGTGTCCCCAGGTCTAGAAGGAAAGTGACCCCCATGTGTGTCTTGCCCCCACCTCCTGCACCTTTGCAGAGAAAGCCCCCACAAGGGGAGGAAATGAAGGCCACAGATGGGTGCCTGCAATTCCCACATGAGGCAGAAGTGAGTGGGGCTGGGGGAGGAGGGGACGTCCCACTGAGCTAGCCTAGCCCGAGAGAGGAGCGGTATCTGGGCAGGCTCTGGGGGGACTCTTCAAAAGTGTCTGGGAGGGGGTGGCGATCTGTGTATTTATCTAGCTGGCAAAGAGGCACTGCCCAGTCGACTTTGTAACTGAATCCACCGAACAGGCAGACTTTGCAACACAGCCGGCCCAGGTTTCTGCAGAAGGCGTTGGGCAGCTGGAACCTCTCCCGCTATCTAGTCCCCCTCCCACAAGCTCAAGAGGATTTCCCTTTCATTTCCTTCCAGGCTGGGAGGGCAGGGGACAGCGCAGTCTGCCAGTCTGCGGGGTCAAGCCCTCAAAAACCACTTCCTATGTGGCTGGGGGAGGGCGAGCAGCTGGAGGATGTATCTGGGGGTCCCCGTGTGAAAACAGCAGGAAAAGCCCTCTCGGCACTCTCTGCTCTCCAGGGTGCCCCTGGGTCTGGAACCACAGTAGTCAGAAGCGAAAAGATTTTAGGCCTTCCAGAGGAGCTCGGGGCAGAATCTGCACTCTCGGTCTCAGCCAGCGGTGGCCAAGAGGTTGATAGGGTTGGGCGTGGGAAGGACAGCTGGAAGGGGCTCCCCGCCCTGGCCGCACCCCAGCTGTCTGTAGAGAATCCGGAGACGACAACCCCCCCAACTCCCTCTCCCAGCCCCCTTCGAGCAGGGCTCCCCCGGCTGGGAGAGGGGGCGGGAGGGCCCCGCCCGGGCCTGAGCTGCTCTGGGTCGGGCTCAGCCGGGAGGTGACGCGTTCCCGGCGCCCGGGGGACTTCGTGCGGCGAGTTTGGCAGAGCTGAACGAAGCCAAGCCAAGCCGGGCCGGGCAATGCGGAGCCGGGCCGGGCCAAGCCAGGAAGAGCGGGGCAGATAGGAAACGGCCCGGCGCGGCGGGGTGGAGGCGCGCGGGGGCACCCACCTCTCCGCGCTGCAGCTGGAAGAAGCTGTTGAGATAGCTGGAGTGCAGGGGCGAGCCCAGCTGCTCCGGGCGGCCCTTGCCAAAGGCCAGCTCCGGGGGCGCGGCGGCGGCGGCGGTCGGCTCCGGCCGGAAGGCGTCGAAGGCGCTAGCCTGGTGAGTGTCCTGCAGCGACAGGTAGACCCAGTTGAGCAGCTGGGCCGGCTGGTACACCGAGGCGGCGCTCGTGTCGATGGCCGACAGCAGGCTCATTTTGCCGCGGCGGTGCCGGCCCCTCCCCGGCCGCCCGCTCGCGACCCCCCCAAGCGGAGGGGCGGGCACCGGGGAGCCTGCGCCCACCGCCCGCCGCCCGAGCCCGGACTGCGATCGCCCCGAGCCCTGCGTCCTGCGCGCTGCCCGCAGCCGCTGCAGCCGCCGCCGCCGCCGCCTCCCCCCGACTGCAGCCCGGCGCGCGCGGGCGGAGGAAGGAGGCAGCGAAAGTTGGGCAGGAAACTTTTGTCCCCGCCCCCTCCGCGCCGCCGCCCCGCCCCGCGATCCGCTATCTGCCTCAGCGCTGACCCCACGGCGGCCGCTCCGGGGTGGAGTCCACGGAGGACCCGCCCACTCCCCGCCCCCTGGCACTGTCCTCGCCCTCCATTGGCTGTGTTATTGAATATGAAAAAGAGGGGGCGGGGAGAGGGGAAATGAGGCTTATCTACATATCGAGCACTGTGTGGGCCCGCCCACTGCAGCCACCGGCCCCGCCCCCGCGCCGGGTCAACTGCGCTCCCCGAGCCTGCGGGGAGCTCGGTGTGTCCCCGGCCTAATCAATCTCGGCCTGCTCCTTTGTCGGCTCCCTTCTGCCTCGTTCTTTCCAAATCCTCTCCAGTTCCTTCACTTTCACTCGCTTTTCCTTTCCTATTTTCCTTCCTTTCTTATTCTCTCTGTTAGACTAAAATCTCCCGTGTCCCTCGTCTCTCAGTTGATCTCGTGGTCTTTCTCTGCGGCTGTCTCTGTTTCTCTCTCCGTGTGCCTTTCTCCTTCTCTTTCTCTCTGTCTCTTCTATTTGCGTCTTGTCTGATGTTTCTCTGTCTCCCCCACCCCGGCCCCTCCTAGACGCGCGCGCTCACATTCACACACACACACACACACACACACACACACACACTCACACACTCACACACATACACACACACACACTCACACATACTCACACACACGCACACACTCACGCACTCACACTCGCACACGCACACGCACGCACACACTTCTAACTCCCTCTCTCGCTATCACCGTAGGACCCTCCCCCTCCTACTTAATTCCTTCCATCTGCAGAATCGCTTTGCTGGCCGGCTGCGCCAAGGGGGGCCCGGGTTCCTGTCCCAGGAAAGACTCCCCGCCCCCTTCTCCCCCCTTCCTCCTCCCGGCTCCCTTCTCTCATTTCTGCCCTGGGTCCGCCCTGTTTCTCGCCCCTCTCCTCCGCCCCAACTCCGGCTCCAGCCAACCCCATGTCTTGGAGAGTCGCCAGGACCCCAGCCTGGGCCAGGGGATCTCGGAAAAGCGGCTGTCACCCACCTCCCAGGGACAGCCCAGCTGATTCAAGTCTGCCTGGGCGGAGGCTCGCCCCCGCCTCCCCTGATGCCCCCAGCACCCGCTCGAAGCTCCAAGCCTTCACTTTCCCTCTCAGTCTCTGGGTAGTCTGCGCTGCACCAGAGACCGGGACCTAGCCAGTCACCTCTCCCACCTCCATTCTGGCTCTGGATCCTTTCCGCCCCGCGTTCCTGTGCCAGCTCGGCCACCTTCCAGCTGAGTGACCTTTGCATGGCGTCTAACCTCTGCAAGCAAGCCTGGTTTTGCGTCTGTAAAATGGGAATCGTCATCGCCCTATTTCCAGGGATGTTTGCGTCCTTACCAGCCTGGGACAGCTTTCCACCATGCCCTTCCTGGAGGATTTCTCCCATTACCTGTTCTAGGCAGGGCACCTAAGCACACCTGTGGATCTTGGACCAGAAAGGCCTTCAGTGATCAACAAATGCTGCCCTTCCCACCAAGAGCCCCTTTGATCTCAGATCTCCATGTTTGCAAAGATTTTGTCTATCAAACAATTTGCAATGATTAATACAAATGATAGCAATATACCAATCCTATCTTAATATTTTTATTCATCAAAGACACATCTATACAGTACTCTTTATATTTTTAAACAGTGTTAAGCCTATTTGCTTAAAGAGAGGTACACATTTGATGGAAATAAATTTGACAACCATTTTACTCTTAGAAATATTCACAGGTCATCTCTGGAACTCTGCTACTGTCTTTGAGCTTCCAAGAGTAGGGAGCAGGATCTGGAACCACTGATCTAGACCTTCCCTAGTTTTATAGAGAAAAGTGTAGTTCAGAGAGGGGGTATCTTCCAATTGTACAAGGAGGTGGTGGGGGAGCCCAGAGGAGACTCTGAGGCACCCAACTCCAGCCCAGAGCTCCCTGTCTCTGCCCCCCACTCACCTTCTAGATGAAGGTAGCCCCATTATGTGGAAGTGCTGACATTTTCCCTGCTATGGGTTACAAATTCAAATTCCTTTAGAGACAGGCAAGTAACCACTAGGTATAAGACAATAAACAGGTAGTGATGGGACCTGTGGAGAGCTAAAATGCTAGCCAAACAAAACACTTCTGACATGTTCTCAGCCTGAGACTGAGCCTGGCACCTGCTTAGAGATATACCTTCTCTGGTGCTTCCCTGTCCTGCAGAGTGATTTGAAAATGTGAGTGTGCTTGTCATACCCAGTGACCATGCTGATGGCCCCTGCCCCTTTCTTCCCTCCCCCACCCCACCTCCATAGTTCCTGCACAGAGCCTGGTGTGTAGATAGTAGGTGACAGGGAAATATGTGCTAGGTTGATGGTGGATGAAAGGAGAGAGGGGTGGATGTATGGATGGATGGATGGAGATCCAATTGCTTCCCTTTGAACCCTGAATGGCTTGCTTGGTTTTGTACTTCTCTGTCTCCCCTTGCCCACAGCACATCTCAACATGTGGTCTCTGTACCCAGTAGGTGATCAATAAGTATAATTTGAGCAATTTATAGGCAGCTTGCTTGAATAGCCATGGATTGACCTAACGTTAGCGCCTCAGCTAGCTGTTGGGGATGTATGCTCTAGAGTTCCCTGAGACAACACGTCCTGGGGGGTAATGTGTGTGAGTGACCAGGTGGGTATCAGAGGCCCAGGAACCAGGCCAGAAGACTGGGAAAGGCCCAATCTCTGTGCCTCCCTACCCTATTGTTTACACGCTGAGAAGGCTTGCATTTAAAATGTCAAAAGTTCTAGCCCAAGCCCTCACTTTACAAAGGAGGGATCATGGCCCAGAGAAGGAAAGGGACTTGCCCAGGGTCACCCAGTGAGCCTGACAGCTAAGCCAGCTGCTCCTAACCCACTGCCAAATCCTAGGTCTCCCTTCGTTGGTCCCAGACTGGCAGATTCCTGGTGTGGCAGCTCTGGCCCCATATACTGTCCTCAGACCCAAAGGTAGGAAAGAACTCCCAGGCAAGGCTCAAGTCCCTGCCCCCTTCCCTGTCTGGTGACGCCATCCATGGTCTCCAGAATGGGAGGACAGAAGCCTGGCTTAGTGACTGTGGGCAGGTCTCTGCCCTCCTATAAACCTCAGTTTGCCAGTTATCAATGGGAATGTAGATCCCATCCCTACCAACTGCTACAGAGACTAACAGGGTCAAGTGAGGATGAGAACAGGAAAGTGCTTTCCTATCTGTGGGTAAGCAGCCACATGGGGGGGTGGTATTGATAATTTCAATAACAGTAATATTCATTTTATCTGCAGAGATTGGGAGAGGAAGGAGCAAGTAGGGAAATGTCTGCTTCTAAAGTTACCCAGGCAACAGGTCTGATAGGTGTTTGGTGGAGTTTCAAACCAAGAATGTGGAGCTTAGAGAAGCAGGAGAAGCTTGGGAAAGATGAGGAAAGGCTGGGTCTTTGTAGGGGAGTCAGCCTTCAATGTGGGCCAGAAAGGCGAGCAGAGATGAGCAGGGGAAGAAGATGGGGCTTCCCAATCCTGGCAAGTTGATGCTGCTTGTTTCTCTAAAAAAAAAATGCCCTATGATGATTTTTCATGCAAAGGAACCCCTAAACCTCTCGAACTCACCCCGCATTCCATGTGTCAGGAATGAACAGCAAAGTATGCTCTGGCAGAGCTAAGATTCACCTCTCCTCAGGGCCAGGGCTGGGCATTGGGTTCCTTTAGACTATGTGTTGACACAGAAGGTGTCAGTTTACAGCGGAGATGGCAAAATGGCAAATACTCTCCTTGCATGCACCACTGCCCCATCCCCCACCCAGGACAGACATCAGTGAGTGCAGAACTCCTTCCCAGACAAGACTTCAGTTTCCTCCTCAACACAGCACCCATGTTGCCACAAACAAGAAGCTGGAGTTGACTCATAAGATGCAAATTATTTGCCACCCCAGCCTTACATCCACCTTTCCAAGGCACTCTCTAACCCAGGGGTGGAGGACCTTTTCATGTTGGAAGGCAGAATTCATTTAGCTGTAGTCAAATAAGGCCACATTCAAGAAACTTCAATTAGATATACTTAAAAATGTACATTAGTTTGCAAAATTCTCACTATAATATACTTAATAATTTCAAAAAATGAAAACTATTTGTTAATTTTAAAGTTAACTAACATTTTAATGACTTTGTTGTGTCTGCTTTTTGTTGGAAAGGATTTTTTTTTTTGTTGCTTCATTTCTTTAATTAATTATGTTGGAAAGGATTTGAATGTTTGGTTGCAGCATGAAAGTCCCCAGTTTCAGTTGATCCTCTAGGCGGGTATCAGTCATTTGTGACCTTAAGGGCATCTTGATTTGAGTTAGGTAGGAGATTGTTGATTCACAGCAATAAGTGGTTGAAAACCAAGAAAGCATTTTTCAGGCATGTTGCTAAAGGTTTGGGTATTCTACAGCATTTTTCCATATTTCAATTGGATCTCTCTTAACATCAAACAATGACTTTAAAATGTCATCTACTGAGAGCTCAATCAATTCTATCTGTAGTTCTTTAGCTGCCTTGGTGATATCAACTAGGTGAGGCTGAAATGCTAATTTGAATGTGATGTCATGATTCTCAAAGTCAGTGAAACTTTCATTGTAGTCTCCAAGTAATAGGTCTATAACAGCTGCGTAATCTTCAAATGATTTGCATATATCATCCTGCTCATCAATGACTTTTGCTAACTGGGGAAAATGTTCATCTGAAATTTCCTTTTGAAGAAGTGTTTTGAAAAAAGGTATCTTTTTTTTGAAATGCCTGGATTTTTTGCCACATGTCATATATAGACTTAGTTTTACCTTGCAAAGAAATATTTAAGTTGTTTTGATTTGACATGATATCGTACAGAAATGCTGCATTCCCATATCAATCTTCTTTCACTAATTCACATTGCTGATTCTGTTCTTCATAAAATTTAACTATCTGTTCTCACAGAGATAAAATTTTGGCTAACACCTGTCCCTGCAATAGCCAGCCCAGTTTAGAATGATATGGCAAATCCACACTGAATACCTCATCATTCAACTTTAGCATGCTATGAAACTGATGATACCAGGTTGCATTTGCACCAATATGTTACCAACACTTATAACTTGTTGCAAAGTGTCACTTAAAATAATAGTTGTAGCACAGAGATTTTGCTGATGCCAGATACAATGAAAAGAAATCAAGGTATTTGGATCTTTTAATACATTTTTTTATCTGTGCAATAAATGCTTCATATTTTCCTGTCATGGAAGGTACAGCATCTGTACATACACTCATTCATACCAAATTCAGTCCAACTTCAGGACATTTATCTTGAAAGTTGTTGAAGATATCTATTCCCTGTGTTCTGTTCACCAGAGTGCCCAAAGCGAGTAACTCTTCATAGCAAAGAAAATCTTCTGTTATGACATGAATGAAGTATAAAACCTGTGCTGAGTCTGTAGTATCAGTTGATTCATCCAAAGCAATTGAATAACATATATTTTCCTTTTGAAGTATTTCATGAAGTTGTTCTGTTAAGTCGAAGGCTAATTCATGTTGCTGATCAGTTATGGTTCTCCTCAAAAGAAGCAGTTGTATTTGGAAATGTTATTGGGGTCTAAGCATCCCACAACTTCAACAATGCATTCTTTCACAATTTCTACATCGTTGAATGGTTTCCCTTTTTTTTCCGAATATATAAGTGACTTTATAATTTGTTTCAGTGGCATTATTTCCAGGTCTTGCTGCTGTTTGAAAGAATTGTCTTTGCTTTTGCTTTTCACCTTCTAATTTCTTCAATACAACCTTTCGGGCTGCTCCCTCTAATTTAAAATATTTGTGGTCCTTATCGGTGTTCTAATGCTGATGAGCATTGAATTTTTTGTTGACATTACTTTAATGTGGATATTACAGTATCACAAAGCAAGCAAATCATCATATCTTTAAGAGAAATAAGATAATACCGCAATTCCCAATCCTCATTTAAAAAATCTGTTTTCTTCCTTCAGTATTCTCTTGATCTTTGACATGATGGGCTGTTAAGCAGACAGAATTAAAAAATACTGTCGAGCTGCCCAACTATTCACAAATTCCACTTCAAACAGAAACACAGTGCACCACTGTCAAAAGCTGATAACAAAATAGCATACTCGACCCCCATAAACGTGCACCAGTCAGGCAGGGGAAGTTAGAACTAAATCATGAGCATAACGGCCATCAATTTAGCCCTTCTGGCTTACTAATGTTCTAATCCTGCTGGTCAATCTGGGAAGATTATTTCTTTGAAACTTATTTTATTCTTTAGTATTTTAAATATATTCATTTTAAAAATAAAAATATAGAAGATGAACAAAAATGTAGCAATAAAAATAAGAAGATTTGTTCTATAAAATTTGGATTCAGTCAAAAGGCCACACTTAAGGACCTAGAAGGCCACATGTGGCCTTAGGGCTGCAGGTCCCCCATCCCAGCTCTAAACTATATGGCAACTTTGTGCAGAATTAGAAAAGAGGCTACTCTCAACCCCAGTGGGCTGAAATCTTAGTTAGAAGGCACCTTTGTGTGCATGCACACACATACACACAACATGCACACATGCATACACACATGTGTGCGCACGCACACACAAAGGGTACCTCCTTCCATGGATGCAGCCTCTTGTTGCTGGGGCACACAGCTTGGTAAACACTAGCTGTATTCCAGCCCCACTAACCCAGGTATCTTTGTTCAGTGCACAGATGGTAAACCATAAGAGCAGCCTGACCTCCCCAGGCCCCACCCATAGGCTCTTGACGGGCCTTTAGCATGAGATGAAAGAGGGGTAGATCCACAAACCTTAAACTCAGCCTGCCGTTCCCTGAAGGTTCTGAGTTGTGGAAAGTGCTTGGACCTCCTAGCTGTGTGACATAGACAAGTTGAGTCTCCTCCCCTGGACCGTTTCCTCACGGATGAAATCCTCCTGGCCTCTGGAGGCCCTCAGAGAGTGCTTGCTTGGTTTGGTGGCTGGACAGTGCTAGGGAGGCACGAGGAACCCCAGCCTCAGTGTTGGGGCCTCCTACCATTTCTATGTGGCCTGGGGAGGCTGGCAGAGCACCCTGCATCTCTGGTTCCTAGAAGTCACAGGAGCAGGCCTAGTAGGCTCCCTGCTCCCAGAGGAACTACCCTCAGAAATGTGCTGGGACAGAGATGGCCCCTTCCTCACATAGGAGCTGTGGGTAGCAATCACTTTCCTTCTCTCCTTGCAATTTCAAATCCACTTTTCTTACAAAAAGGTAAGTCACATACAGTAGTCCCCCATTATCCGAGGGGGATATGTTATAAGACCCCCTAATGGATGCCTGAAGCCACGGATAGTACCAAACCCTGTATATACTATGTTTTTTCCTGTTATACCTACATACCTTAGGCACAGAGATGAACAACAAGAGGTAGAAATAGAACAATTATGAAAATACACTGGAATAAAAGTTATATGAATGTGGTCTATCTCAAAATACCTTGTTGTACTGTACTCGCCCTTCTTGTGATGGTGAGAGATGGTACGATGCCTACGTGGTGAGGCGAAGGAGGCGAGTGATGTGGGCGTTATCATGCGGCCTTAGGCAGCTATTGACCTTCTGACGATACAGCAGCAGGAGGAGCATCTGCTTTGGTGATCGGGGCCATCAAGCCATGGCGGGGTCAATGGTTGGATGTTAGGAGTAGGCGACGTGTACAAGTGGGCAGCGTCACAGCGTGGCTGTGCTGGACACAGGAATGACCCAGACAAGAGATTTCATCATGCTGCTCAGAGTGGCACCCAATTACAAACTTATGAATTATTTCTGGAATTTTCCACTTAATTTTTTTGGACCACAGTTGGCCACAGGTAACTGAAACCACGGAAAGCAAAACCACAGATAAGGGGGAACTTCTATACATTTTATCAACGGCCTCTTAGCAAACCTCAACCTGTGGAGAGACCACGGGCCTCCAGGGGTCACCGGCCACTGTGGATGATGCCTGGTCAGTTATGGCCAGTGATCGAAATGTGAGAGTGTCCGCTTGTGGGTGATGAGGAGAAACAGCTCTGGAATGCCTATGTATCTAGGCTCGTGGCACATCTGTTTGGGAGATGGGAATTAAGGCATCCTAAAGCTGAATGTGCAGATTTCTCCACATTATTTTGAGAAAAGCTTTGTCCACATCAAAGAATGGAAGGGAAGCTGGCTGATGGAGACTTTGGGAGGGTCAGCCCTTGGCCTTCCTTGCCTACTTGGAATCTTTCCATGGCGGCCCACTGGACGAAGTCCAAACACCTACTGGGCATGGCAGTCAAGGCCTTTTCAACATCTGACTCCTGACCACCTTTCTACCCAAATTGCAGGTACAACCTACCCCCCCAACCCCTACACTGCATGTGTACCCCATCCTCCAGCAAAATGAAATAACTGGCCTTTCTCCACACATAATGACAAACATAGTCATTATTAAAAATTAGATTATATAAGATTACAACTATATACATAAATTATATTAAAACAAAAGTAATAAGCACTCAACACGCATCACGACCTCCATGCCTTTCCATACGCTGTTCCCCCACCAGGAAGAGCCCTCTCTTTTAGTGTTCCTGGAAGTCTCCTCTCATCCTTGAAGGCCCAGCTGAAAGACAGACTTTTTCAAAGAAGCCTCTGGCAGTCACAACCCCCACCCCCACCCTCACACACACCCTTAGATGTTCCCTCTTTCCTTCTCGACTATGGGGTGTTTGCATGATATCACGACATTTGTAAGACGGTCGGTCTTCCCTTCCCAGCCCTCCCGCCCAGCACCACCAGTGGAGGATAAGCTCCTCAAGGAGCTCTAAGCTCCTTTGCCTAACCCAGCTCTGGATCAGAGCAGGCCCTCTGTTTACTTAAGAAATGAGTGAATAAACTCAGAAAGCCTCTGTGGTTTGTAGACTCAGAAACAGGAGATTGTCGAATCTGGGCTGGAACGACTCAGAGACTCCGAGGATTAAAGAAATGCAGGGGGCCCTGGCAGGGAGAGTGGATATTCACCAGGCATCCACGTTCTCCTCCCTTTCTTAGCCTCCCTCGCAGCTGGGTGGGAGCCAAGTGGTCGTTCTCGATGGGAAGGTGAGTAGAAGCTGCGTATCTCTTGCAAGGCAGCAAGAGTGGGTGTGGGCCCTCCATGTTTTCTCTCTCCCATCCTTGAGGTGAAAAACCCATGGTTCTGGGGTTTTCCTGTTGGCTCACAAAGTGATAGCAGGTCAGGGGTATTGTTTTCCCTGGTCTCTGCCATTGATAAGACAGAGAAAAACAGCTCCACGATAACATTGATGCTGCCAGCCCTTCCTGCCGCTGGCCTTCCTGGTTGGAGTCTCTCCTGTGCTCCTTCCTCTCTCTCCTGGACTGAGATTCAGGCCAAGAGGCCTGTGGGGCCAAGGAGCTGGGGGTGAGACTCCCACCTTCAGTTGCCTCGGCAGGCTCACAGCTCCTTCTGAACTTGACTTTCAGCCTGGTATAGCCCAAAAGGCTCCAGGTGTGCTGGAACCTCATACTGACTTACTAGAGCCAATTGCTCAATTTTTAGGGATTTTGTAAGCCAGTTGTTAAACAGTCATTATTAAAAATTAGCTCATATAAGATTGCAACTAAATACAAAAATTGTATTAAAACAAAAGTAATAAACACTTGAAACGCCTGCTTTATTACATTTTACTGTCATCTATCCTCACGAGGTGATTTATGTATTGTATTTACATGGTGGAAATACTATATAATTGTATACTGCTGTTCGTCTCTTCCCAGCCTGCATTTGTCATGGAAGGAGCTTAAACTGGTGGGAGCGTTTACATCATGGAAATCAGTGAACACTACAAATCCAGGATTTTTTTTTTTTTTTTTTTTTTGCGAGCTGGTTGTTAAACATTTACCAAGATGCCACTGCTCCTAGGTACTTTCTCTAAGATCCCCCTCTGAGGACCGTGTGGTACTAAGGCCACACAGCGAAGTCCAGCTAGGGGCAGGATGACAGTCCAGATCTTCTGAGGCCTCCACACACACTTGTCCTCCCGCCACGCTTTCTGCACGAGTCTGTCAAATACACTCTAGATACACAGAACATTTTTTCAATTTTCCCCTTGTTTCAAAAGAAATTCTTTTACAATGGCAATTGTAACAATTCTTGTTAACTGTGTGATATACAACAGCCTTTTTTCCTATGCATATATACATGCATAATTTTCACCATAAATGCAGATCAAAAACTGCATGTACTGTTTTTAATTTGAAACCGGCTTTTGTTTTTCAATTCTGCAACATAATGTGAACATTTTTCTAAGTCAAGATTCATCTTCAAGAGATTGAGTACCTCTTTTCCCTGACAAAGCTGTATTATAGTTTTGTCACCAGACAGACTTGGGTCAAATCTCAGCTCTGGCATGTATTTCCTGTGTGATGGAGAACAAGGAAAGTAACCTCTCTGTGCTCCTGTGAAATATAGACAACAATAGCACCTATTTCATAGCATTATCCTGAGAATTAAATGAATATGTGTAATGCTGTTAAAGCTGCCTGGTGCAGAGTATGCCCGGAGTAGATGTTAACTAATTTTTTGTTGTGCCTTGGCATTTCACTGTGGGGCTGCTCTCTACCTGCTGTGTAACTTCCCTCAGGCTGACTCCTAAGACTAGAGAAGGAACAATTAAAACGGGTGAAAGTGTGCTGAAATTGACATTGCCCATACAGAACTCTCAGTTACCTGCAAATCTGCTCCTTAGCCAAGATAATCCATGTCAGTAATCAATACTGCTGTTCCCACAGCAACACAAGCCAAAAACTAAGTCATCACTGACTCCTCTCTCTTTCTTTACATCTAATCCATTAAGTTCTGTCCGTGCTGCTTCTAAAATGTAGAATACCCACCTGCCTCTGTCCCCACCACCAACATACTGCTCCAATCTGCTATCCTCTTGTGCCAGAATTTTTACAATATCCTCCTCACTGGGCTTCCTGCTTCTTCTCTTGCCTCCCGGACAATGTATTTTACACCCAGCAGCCAGAGTAATATCTTAAAAGTAGGGCATTCTGTAGGTTAAAACCAATTAGTGGGTTGTGAAATCAATATAGCAGGTCATAAATTGATTTTTATTTTAATGAAATGAGAGAATCAAGACTATTAGAATACATTGTAGGCTGGGCGCAGTGGTTCACGCCTGTAATCCTAGCACTCTGGGAGGCTGAGGCGGGAGGATCGCTCGAGGTCAGGAGTTCCAGACCAGCCTGAGCAAGAGCGAGACCCCCGTCTCTACTAAAAAAATAGAAAAAAATGATCTGGACAGCTAAAATTATATATATAGAAAAAAAATTAGCCTGACATAGTGGCACATGCCTGTGGTCCCAGCTACTCGGGAGGCTAAGACAGAAGGATTGCTTAAGCCCAGGAGTTTGAGGTTGCTGTGAGCTGGGCTGACGCCACGGCACTCTAGCCTGGGCAACAGAGCAAGACTCTGTCTCGGGGGTGAAAAAAAAAAAAAAAAAAAAGAATACATTGTAGAAAGCATCCATTGTTTTCTGATACTTTTGTTTCTTTTATTTAAAAACACATATGCTTGTATACATAGCTAGTGTGCCTGATCATAATATAACAACTATTTCTTAAGCCACCATTTTAAAACATCTCTTAGATGCCAGTATGCCCCTGCCCAAGGTTCTCCAGAGCTTCCCCCACATTTGAAAAAAGCCCCGAGTCCTCACCCCGCCCACAGGCCCCAGAGCATCTGCCCTGCACCTCCTCTCAGAGCTCGTTTCACCCACTCTCTTTCCAGTCACTGGCCTTTTTGTCCTCCTAACACCCTCAATTTGTTTGCTCCTGTGGGTCTTCGCACTAGCTGTTCCCGCAGCCTGGGCCGCTCAGCCCCAGTGCCTGCCTGGCTGCACAGGCCGTTCTGCCTTCCACCAAATATTGCCTCCCTGCTCATTTATCTGTTGACTTATTACTTGTCTCCCCCCATACTAAGACAGCCCCACAAAGACAGGGACCTTATTCATCTCACCCAGCACACAGCATGCTGCCTGGCACACAGTAGGGCGTCACTATGTGCTGGTGAACGAATGCACTGGCCCCAGCACCTGGGAGGCAGCACTTGGTGTCTCTGCACAGTTGGACACCAGCTTGCAGGTCTCCCTGAGCCCTCGGCAGAACCCAGGCTGCACCCTTGCTGGCTCGCCCCCTCCCTTAATGGCTGAGGAAAATGAGGCTCAAAAAGATAAGAGATGCCATCAGGTCACCGAGGGAGTGAATGGTGCAGTGAGGAGTGCAGCCCTGGCCTCCTGACACCACTGTCCCCTGCTGCTTCTGAGCCCCCGGTGTGCGGCCAACGGCTTTGTCCTTGAGCCTACCTTAGGTCCCTGCCCTCTGGCAGATTCTGGCTGACACCATCCTTTATCAGATGGTTTGGCACCTATATTCCTCTTGTTTTGTTATTTTATTTGACTTTGTTGCATTTTATTTTTGCTGGTTTCCATTTCATTTCGTTATCCTGTAATAATAGTCCACCAGCTTCTGGGTTCTGGTGAAGGCTAATGATTTACTAGGTGATCTGAGCTTTGGTCATTTCTCTCCTCCCTGCTTTCCCTCCTTGCCCATGGTGACTCTCTCAGAGGATTCTCTTGCACCCTGCCTGCCCCCTTACTAGATGGAAGGCCTTGCTCATCTCGTGCCAGGACATACTCTTGGCCCCAGGGCCTGCCGGGTGGGTTCCAGGGTTTGCAACAGCTCCCCCACCCACCATGCATGAGCAGGCGTCCTTCCCAAGACCCCTTCCTTCTGCCTCCCCCCCCCACCCCCGACTCTACGAGCTCAGCAAAATCTCTCCTGGAACCTTTGGGCATAGGGACCTGCTGTGTCTGCTTCCCAAGGCTGGGTGAGGACCTAATAAAAATAGCAGATGTGAACTCCCTCTGTCAGCTCTGAGGCTCTGTCTGCTCACCTGCAAGTCATGTGGCCCTGAGCAGACAGCATCCTTCCCTGCCCCTTCCCTGTCCACAGGCGGCCCTGCCAGTCTTCAGGCCTCCCGTGCTAGATATGGTTCCAAGTCACTTCCCCAGGCTGACGTCCTTCTCTGAGCTGTGCTCAGGCCTGGCCCTCCCCTCCCAGTCTCCTGGGCCTCTAGGAAGGCTCTCTGATTTATTCGGCCACTCTGGCCTGCTCCCTTTCCTTTTAGAATGCCAGAATTATCAACGCAAAGCAAAACAACAACAAAATAAAAAGCACAAAACAAGGCTGCCCAGTTAAATTTAAATTTCAGATAAACAAGGAATGATTTTTTTAAGTATAAGTCTGTCCCGCACAATATTTGGGATGTACTTATGCCAATAATTTATTTATTCATTGTTTATCTGAAATTAAATTTTAACTGGGTATTTTGTATTTTATATGGAAGCCCTACTTCTGGGGTTTCCTCATTTACTATACTTGGGTCAATCACCTAAACCACAGTCAACCTTGGTTTCACTTTCTGGAAATGGGAAGCACAAACAGATAACACTCAAGGAAGTTAAGAGACTGAGAAAAAAGAGGTCTGGGAAAGTCAAAAAAAGTACAATCCATGCAGGAGGTTGAGCAAACCTCATTCTCTGGCCTAACAAAACCCCCGCAAGGTCCGGAGGTGGGAACTGCGTCCTCCACCCTCCCCAGCAAAGCCTCCCACCTGGGTGCCTCTCCCGTCTCGGAAAGCCCCTGCTTGGCGAGCCACTTGGCATTGGCCGTGCCACCTTCCCCCACGCTGTGCTCAACTGCCTGCAAGCCCCATCAGTCCCTGATGGCTTCTCACCAGGGCACTGCCTTTTTCTCCATCCCGAGGCCTGCTGTCAGCCTGAGCGGCTGGGCATTAGGGTGACCCTCTGCCTTGCTTTGCTCAGGACAGTCCAGACTCGTGCCTGTTATTCCAGGTGAATGATAAATGCCTCCTTTTACTTTCAAAAGTGGCCAATAAAATTACATGGTGACCTATCACCACTCTACCCTCTTGGTCCCTTAAGCACCTCACGTCCAGGGATGGTCACTTCCATTGTACTGCAGTCCACGAACTTCCCCTGGCCACACTCAGAACTGCCTCCCCTCTGACACTAGAAAATGCAGACATCTCTCTTTGACCATAACTTCTCTCCTTCCAGCCCTACCACCTGGCTTCTCTTACCCCATTTTTCATTCTTTCCTCATCTGCCTTACATGTCTTGCTACATCTTTTCAATCACTTGTGTCAGCATCCCAGTAGTCCCTTTGGCCCAGCGTCCTCCCTGCTTGGAGAATGTCCAACATAGATTCATCCACTGTCTGCCTTCTCTGGACTGGCCTGGGCTGTCAAGAGACAGTGGAGAAACTTGCAAAATCTTGCCAGGCGGGGCCACTAAATTCTTGATCTCCAGCTTCACCTGGCACTCAGCTGAGTTTAGTCAGCCTTCGAGCCTCTCTTCATGCTTCCCGAGGCTATTTAAAACCTTTTTCACTGTTTTCTTTTTTCTACCACTTTCTATCCCACTCTCCATTCATCCATCTGGGCAGATGACCTTGTCTTTCACTTCAGAGACTACATGGAAGCCATTGGATGGATTGTTTCCCAGCATCCTGCCACACACCTCTCTCACGTACCTGTGTTGGGATCCATTTTGGGGGGAGGGGACCTCCTCTGGTGTTCAGGAGCCCTTCCCTCCCCTGTGCAGTCATCCTGCATCTTCACCCTTCCCTATCTCCTCATCAGCAATCGGGCATCCTCGAGTCTCCACCGTCTAAAGAAAACCTTTCTGCTTTCTCCAGCTTCTCTTTCCATCACTTCACAACCAGACATCGGAGTTGTCTACACTCGCCATTTCCCCATCTCAGCCACTCACCCACCCCCACATCCTCTGCACCTCACTCTTACTCCCACCACTCCACGGAAAATGCTTTGACGAGAGTCAAAATTGCCCTCTCTGATGTTAAATCGTCCGGTTCTCTGGCCACATCTCAGCTCTGACATGAGCAGCATTTGACACTGTTGTCCACCTCACTCTGTCACTGCTTTGGTTTCCTCCCCTCTGACCACTGCTTGACAATTTTCTTTGCAGGCTCTGCTCTGCCCAGGATGCTGACCTCTCCCCGAGGAACCTTGTCCACTTTCTTTGTTTCAATGACTTTCTTTGTATCCATGACTCCCATATTGGTTTTCTTTAGATGCTGTAACAAATCACCA
This sequence comes from Lemur catta, assembly GCF_020740605.2. Lineage (NCBI taxonomy): Eukaryota > Metazoa > Chordata > Mammalia > Primates > Lemuridae > Lemur > Lemur catta. The sequence goes on along the minus strand of NC_059141.1, from coordinate 51,339,219 downwards.
CAAACTTGGTGGCTTAAAACAGCAAAAATCATTTTTACCCTATGTATTGTTAAAAAGAGATATTTTTTTAAAAAGGTAAAATCATGTCTCTCAAGCTGCTATAAAGTGAACTGTGAATCACACCTATAATCCCAACACTTTGGGAGGCTGAGGAAGGAGGACGGCTGAGTCCAGGAATTCAAGACCAGCCTGGGCAACATAGCGAGACCCTGTCTCTACACAAAACAAAAAAATTTGCCTGTCATGGTGGTACACACCTGTAGTCCCAGACACTTGGGAGGCTGAGGCAGGAGGATCGCTTGAGCCCACAAGTTCAAGGTTACAGTGAACTATGATCACGCCACTGCACTCCAGCCTTGACAACAGAGTGAGACCCTGTCTCTCTAAAAAACAAAACAAAACAAAAATAGCAACAATTATTGTCTTACAGTTCTGGATGCCAGAAGTCTGAAATCAAGGTGTTGACAGGGCTGTACTCCTTCTGGAAGCTCCAGAAGAGAATCCATTCCTTGCCTGTTCTAGCTTCTTGGCAACTGTCAACCTTCTTGGCATATGCCTTGTGGCCACACCAATCTCCTCTGTGGTCACATCATCTCTTCCTCTGTGTGTCTGTTCTCCTCTGTGCTTCTTAAAAGGACACTTGTCATTTGATTTAGGGCCTACCCAGATGATCCAGGATGATCTCATTTTAAGAGCTTAACTTAATTACATCTACAAAGACCTTTCTCCAAATAAGAAAGAATCCACAGATTCTAGGGATTTGATGTGGATTTCTTTGGCGAGGGGGGCGGTCTACTCTAGCTCTCCTATCAATTATAAATAGGTCCATTCACATATAGGAGAAAAACCCAAACTAATTATATCTTAAAGTAGAAGTTTATTTCTCTCTAGTATAAAAGCAACCTGGAAATAGGCCCTCAGTAACACTGTGAAAGTTCCACCTGTCATCAGGGGCCTAAGTTCCTAGCTTTCTTCTCCTTATCCTATACAGTGGCTTCTAACCTAAATGTCACCTCATGGTCCAAGATGGCTGCTGGAGCTCCAGCCATTATGTCCGTGATAACTTGGAGCCAGAACTTAGTAACATGGCCATACCTAATTGCAAGAGAATATGGGAGATGTAGACTTTTATTCCAGGTCTAACGTGTCCATCTACCCACTGGGTTCTTATTCTAATAAGGAAGGACGGATGGATGCTGAGATGGATAAATCACACCTCTATCATCAACTGCTCCTGAGTTCAAAATTTGTGTTCTTAACTGTTATCTGTGGGAGAGGAGAAGGCGATACAATTTGGAGGGAAAACAGGGGCACATGTAGATCCTTTTGGGTCACTGTAAAGATTGTGGCTTTGTTGGGAGTGAGACAGAGGCTGGGTTGGAGGGTTCTGAGTGGAGTGACAGGGTCTGACTTACACTAGAAGCAAAGGACGGCAGAAGTAGGGACACTGGTTGGAAGCCACTGTCGCAGTCCAGGCAAGAGATGGCGGTGGCTGGGAACAGCAGTTAGCCCGTGAGGTGGTGGGAAAGGCTGGGTTCTGGTATGTGTAGTAGAGCTGACAGGATTTCCTGGCTGATTTCTCACAGAGCATGAGAGATAACACCAAGAGGTTTTTTTTTAATCTAAACAACTGGAAGAATAGAGTTGCCATGAACTGATCTGGGGACTACAGGCTGCAGGAGGGCAAGTTCGCAGGGAGGGCTAGGAGCTCAGTTCTGGATGTGGTTCACTTGAGATGTCTGGGAGACACCCGGGCAGGGACATCAGTCGGCAGTTCCACAGATTCGAGAGAGAGGTGTGTCCTAGCGCTGGGGACCGTCAACAGAGCTGCGGTCTTTAAATCCACGGGCCAGTCTGAGCTCGCCTGTGGAGTAAGTGTAGGTAGGAAACAGGAGCTCAGAACTGAGGGGTGGGGACCCCCCCCATTTGGGAGTTGAGGTGAGGGGGAGCCAGCAGGAGAGGCTGAGAAAACAGCTGAGGACTGTGGGAGAAATCGGGCAAAGGGATGTCCTGGAGGCTAGATGAAGCCGCGTCTCAGGAGGAGGGAGCACGCCCTGTGTCAGGGGCTGCTGGCGGGTTAGGAAGGATGAGGAAAAGGAACTGACTGTCAGATTTGGCATCATGGAGGTCATGGGGGACCTTGAAGGGAGCAGTGTGGGGAAGTGGGGGTGGCAAGAGCCCGAGTGCAGCTGGCACAGAGGCGTTGGAAGCCATGGGGGAGGGCATGTGTGATGTCCAGCGCCCGAGGTGCTCTGCGGGGGCGGGGGTGGGGTGCACGGCATAGGGGCCACAGGGGAATCGGGAGGTGTCAAAGTGGGTCTGGTGACTGACCGGATATGGGGGATTTAGAAGAGCAAAGCTCAGCCGGGTGCGGTGGCTCACACCTGTAATCCTAGCACTCTGGGAGGCTGAGGCAGGAGGATCGCTTGAGCTCAGGAGTTCGAGACCAGCCTGAACAAGAGCGAGACCCCGTCTCTACAAAAAGTAGAAAAAATTAGCCAGGCATGGTGGCACGTGCCTGTAGTCCTAGCACTCTGGGAGGCCACGGCGGGAGGATCACTCGAGGTCAGGAGTTGGAGACCAGCCTGAGTAAGAGCGAGACCCCGTCTCTACTGAAAAATAGAAAGAAATTAACCAGACAACTAAAAATATATGGAAAAAATTAGCCGGGCGTGGTGGCATATGCCTGTAGTCCCAGCTACTCGGGAAGCTGAGGCAGTAGGATCGCTTGAGCCCAGGAGTTTGAGGCTGCTGTGAGCTAGGCTAACGCCACGGCACCCCAGCCCGGGCAACAGAGTGAGACTGTCTCAAAAAAACAAAAAAAGAAGAGCAAAGCTCTAGGATGACACCTGGCTTTCTGGCTTGGGTCACTGGCTGGTTGGTGGGGCTTTACTGAGACTACCAACATGGGGAGAGGAGCAAGATTGCATGGGCAGATGGAGATCAGCATAAGTGTGCTGAATTTGATCTGCTTGGAGATGCCTGGTGAATGTGTCTGGGACAGACTGGATAGTTATGTCCTCAGGAGAGAGATCCGGGCTGAGATGCCTATTTAGGATATTAAACAAGAGATTAAAGAAGAGATCAGGTAAAGTGAGACAAGGACTGGAGGCTGGCTGTGTGGTTAACAACAGCAATATTTTCCATTTATCAAGCCCATTCTATCAGTTGTGCATTACATAGACCCTTGATACTGTGATGCTTAATTTTAGGTGCCAACTTGGCTGGGTTAAGAGATGCCCAGATAGCTGGTGAAATGTTATTTCTGAGTATGTCTGTGAGGGTCCTTCTGGAAGAGATTGCACTTGAATCAGTGGACTGAGTATAGAAGATCCAGTTTCACCAATGTGGGCAGGCGTCATCTGATCCATGAAGGGTCCACTAGAGCAAAACAGGTAGAGGAAGGTGAATTCGCTCTCTCTTCCAGAGCTGGGACATCCATCCTTTCCTCCCCTCAGACAGCAGAGCTCCAGGTTCTGGGGCCTTCAGACTCCAGGACTTAAACCAGCAGCCCCCAGATTCCCAGGCCTTTAGCCTCAGACTAAGAGTTACACCATGGGCTTCCGCATTCTCCATCTTGCAGGTGGCTTATCTCAGGACTTCCTGGCTGTCATAATCATGTGAGCCAATTCTCATGATAAATCCCCTCTTATATATCTGTCTACATATACCCTATGGGCTCTGTTTCTCTGGCTAATACATATACCTTACCTCATTTGTTCTCATAGCCACCTTGTGACACCAAACACGTCATTTTCCAGATGTGGGAGAGACATTCAGAGGCGTTAAGTGACTTGCCCAAAGTCACACCTGGATTAAGTGGTAATCCAACGTGGAAAGCCCATGCTCTTTGCATGGCCTTGGAGTTTACCAGGGACATTGGGCTCTCCAGTACCAACCCAGTGTGCCAGGCCTGGTGCTGAGGTCCAGGACAGAGGGCACCATGGAGCCTGGCACAGGATCACAGTGGGAGCTCTAACTGATGACGGATCCAAATATGCCTGAGAGTTCAGCCAAAGCGCATGGGTGTGGGCAGCCTGGAATCTGAGGCTGGTCGGCTGTGGTCCCTGTCTACGGGCAGAAGATGTGTTTGGTTCAGGGTTGGCTTGCCCTGGTTTGGCCTGGGAAGATCCCCAGAGACAAGTTTCCCACACGGGTCAGCTCCAAGTCAGCAGACCAAAAAGAGCTACAGCCCACAGAGTGTCCCTGGAGACCAGAAACTGAGCAGCCACTTTCTTCAGTCCTCTGCTTTCTGCCTGCCCTACCTTGTCACTTCCCTTAACCTGAGCTGACAGGGACAGGGACTTGATCCTGCCCAGGCACCACAGTATTGTCTCTTGGAGTGGGAGAGGCAGGGCCAGTTCCCAGCCCCCACCATCATCCCCGCACAAGGTGCTGGCCTTGCTCGGTGGAAACCCAGGTTTAGTGGAAAGTCCTGCTACTGGTGGTCTTGCTCCAAGAGGGGAAGCTGCTCCTGACCCCCTATTTTGTGTTTCAGAGTCTCCCCTTTCTCAAAGTCTTCCTCCCAACCAGTGAACGGAAAATGGATTTATTCTGCAATGTGAGGTTAGACCCACGGGAGGACTTACTGACCCCGGCCATTATCATGATCATATTAAAAGTTTTAATTAATTGCACAGTGTAGGCTTGATTTTTTTCAGAGCTGGAAATTGGCCCTAGGGACATTTATTGTGTGAGACAGATAGACTTGTTCAAGATGCAAGTAGTAGAAAAGACATTTGCAGATATCAGGCCAGATCTGGAACACAGCAGATGGAAAGAGTCCGAACTTAAGAGAAAAGATGTATATTCAAGAGATGACACCAAAGCCTAAGCAACAACATCAAAGTAGATAAATTAGACTTCATAAAAATTAATTTTTTTTTTCTTGAGACAGAGTCTCACTCTGTTGCCTGGGCTAGAGTGCCGTGGCATCAGCCTAGCTCACAGCAACCTCAAACTCCTGGGCTCAAGCGACCCTCCTGCCTCAGCCTCCCGAGTAGCTGGGACTACAGGCATGTGCCACCATGCCTGGCTAATTTTTTCTATATATTTTTTTAGTTGTCCAACTAATTTTTTCTATTTTTATTAGAGATGGGGTCTCCCTCTTGCTCAGGCTGGTCTCAAACTCCTGAGCTCAAACAATTCTCCCACCTGGGCCTCCCAGAGTGCTAGGATTACAGGTGTGAGCCAAAATTAAAATCTTTTGTGTTTCAAAGAATACCATCGAAGAAGTGAAAGGGCATCTCACAGAATAGGAGAAAATACTTGCAAATCATGTATCTTATAAGGGACCTGTATCCACAGTATATTAAAAAAGTATTACAATTCAGGAATAAAAAGCAACCCAATTTTTAAAATGGGCAAAGGATCTGAATAGACATTTCTCCAAAGAAGATATGCAAATGGCCAACAAGCACATAAGACAATGCTCAACACGGTTAGTCATTAGGAAAATGCAAATCAAACCCACAATGAGAGACTACTTCACACCCACTAGGACAGGCCAGGATGTGAAGAAACTGGACCCCTCAAACACTGGCGGTAGTAATGTGAAATGGGGCAACTGCTATAGAAAACAGATGGGGGGGCCTCAGAGAGTTACATGTAGACTTACCATAGGACCCAGCAGTTCCACTCCTGTGTACACACCCACAAGGATTGAAAGCAGGTGCTCAAATGAATAGTTGTACACACATGCTCACGGCAGCACTGCACACAACAGACAAAAGGTGGAAACAACCCAGATATCCATCAGCTGATGAATAAACAGAATGTGAACATTATACAGCCATAAAAGGTATATGGTACTGATACACGCTACGGCGCAGGTAAACCTCGAAACACTATGGTAAGTGGGAAAAGCCATACAGAAAAGGTCAAATTTTGTATAATTCCGTTTATATGAACGTCCTAAACAGGCAACTCCACAGGTGCAGAAAGCAGTCTACTGGGCGCCAGGGGCTGGGGAGGGGGGGTGGGAGGATGGCAGGTGACTGCTAAGGGGTAGGGGGCTGCATTTTGGGGTGATGAGAATGTTCCGAAGCTCGATAGCGGTGATAGCTGCACACTCTGTGAATACACTAAAAACACTCAATTGTACACTTTAAAAGGGCGACTTTTATGTATGTGCATTAAAGACTGTAAACTCCCAGGTCGTGGTGGGGACCCTTCCTCCAGTGCTCCCCACGGTGATCACAGATTGTTTTTGTGGCCTCCGTCTTTGGCGGTGTTGAAGAACCGGGACATGGGCATGGAACGGCTTGAGCTTGAGCGGGAAGGTTCACCGGATAGAGGCAGGAGTACCTAGCGGTGCCTGGGGCAGGAGGGCAGGACATCGGAGGGAGTGAAGGCTGAGAGAGGGACGCTGGCAAAAGGTGAGGCAGCCTCTCCCGGCTTCCCTCCCGTCCCCACTCCAGCCTCGTCAGGCTCTGGAGATGTCCCTTTCTGCGCTTGGGTAAGAATCCTGCTTACCTCACGGGCTCAGCACTGGCAAAAACCCGGCTCTGACGCTGTATGTCCCAACTCCAGGAGATGCTGCACCCATCTGGCTTCTGGATTAATTCCTCCTGGTCACATGTCCACCCAAAGTCCAGTCAGCTGGAACTCAGCGGAGGCTGGGAAATGGGCTGTTCCTCTTCTCTACTGAGGATGGTTGTGCCACTAAGCAGGGGACAGACGGAACCCGGAGCTCAGATGTGCTGCGTCTCTTGTCTCTGCTGCTCTCTGTGTGTCAGCTTTGCTCTCTCGCTCCCAAGTGACACGACTGCCAGCAACTCCTGGTCTACACACCCTGGGGGAGGACGGATTCTCCCGCTTCCAACCTGGAGAGTCTGAGGGAAGACCTCTGCCTGACCCAGCTTAGGCCATGAGGTCAGCGGAGGCCCGGGAGATGGATGACAACCCGAGTGAGTGGGCGGGGCAGTTACCAAGAAGAGGGAGGGGCAGACACAACCACAGTCGCCTACAGGGTCTGTAAAGTCAGGGAGGGGTGGGGCAAGGAGGGGACCGCTAGCCTACCCGACCAACATGTAGGGGCTGCTTAGAGGACAGCAGGGTTTCCAGAGCATCTGCACGGCAGGAGTATTTCCATCCACCACCAGAGTTGCAGGCTTGCTAGAACACGGGATTCAGGAGCGTGTGGACGGGTTCTGATAATCAGGGAGGCATCAAGGGAAGCCTTCGCCAATAAACACTGCAGCACGCGCACCTGCTGCCCCCGCCATGCTCGGTACTTTCGCATCCCCACAGCATCTCCGCAAGTGACTCCCTTTCCCTGCTTTTCAGATAAGGGAAACTGAGGCTCTGAGAGGCAAAGTCACCTATCTCAGCAGAACAGGGTTCACCGGGGACTCTGACTCCAGCTGGGACTCCTTCCGTCATTGTGAACTTCCCAGCCCTTCGCAGACCGCTTAGGTGGGGGGGAGGGGGCCAACGCCGGCACTGGGTTGGGAGTCTGGATGTGGCTGCCAGATGGGAGCAGCCCAGACCTCAGGAACTAAAGCCACAGGGCACGGCTCGGCCACCCCCAGGCACTGCAGAGCGCCTGTGGGAACTGATGGGGTGGGAGGCGGGTAGTGTGTTTGCATGTCTGGAAGGTCATAGCCTCCAAATAAACACATCCGTGGGGGAACTGGGGCTCCTCCCTGTGACTGAGGCCATTTGTTTCTGAGCAGTAAACTATGACTGGCTGGGAGACCGGCCAGCACTTCCAGGGAAGAAAGCCCTCTGATGCCCCACCCGTGCCCAGGTGCCTGTCCCCGGGGCCTCCCCAGCCCCCGCTCCAGATGTCGGGCCCCTTCTCTGACCACCATCTGAGGTGACAGGCCTGGGAGGGGTCAGTGTGTTCCAGAGAAGTCTTGGGGAAATGCACTCCCTGTTTACACGTCCCTGTAGGACTCAGATTTAGGACAGATGAAGCAGATGTGTCCTGGATACCCCAGAGGGCAGGGCTGGGCCCAAGAGGAGAAGTCATAGGAAGGAATGTTCCAACCCAATATGAAGAGAGACTTCAAGTGGTTTGTCTCTAGAACAAATGTGGGTTACTTTGGGACGGTGGGCTTCCCTTGTTGGAGATGTATGAGCTAAGATAAAATGTCACTTTGGAGGACAGAGGAGGAGGGAATTGCAGCAGCACAAGTGGATTAAGCTACATGACATTCAAAGTCCTCTACCAGCCCTGAGTTTCCAAGCTTTATTTCCACTCCACTAGTACCTTTTGTTTTATTTATTTATTTATTTATTTATTTATTTATTTATTTATTTATTTAATGAAGGGGTGGGGGATTGTGAGGAGGGGTGGTCAGTTGCCTTGTTTGTTTTTGTTGAGACAGAGTCTCACTCTGTCCCCCTGGGTAGAGTGCGGTGGCGACATTGTAGCTCACTGCAGCCTCCAGCTCCTGGGCTCTAAATGATCCTCCTGTCTCAGCCTCCTGGGTAGCTGGGACTACAGGTGCGCACGCCACAACAACCACTGGGTTTTTTTTTTTTTTTTCTTGTCTTTTCGATAGAGACGAGGTCTCTCTCTTGCTGAGGCTAGTCTTGAACTCCTGAGTTCAAGCAATCCTCCCGCCTTGGCCACCCAAAGGGCTGCGATTCCAGGCATGAGCCACCACACCCAGCCAGTACCTTTTGTTTCGGGGAAACAAATTATGTGATGAATGTTGCCTCTCACATCTCAGCCTCCATCCCACCTCCCAGCGTCCCAGTCCCGCTGTGCAGTCCTGGCCCCACCCCAGCACTGGGAGGCCCTGGCTTCCATCAACCAACCTGTGCAACCCCATGTGTTGCCACCATAGCTGCTGGGTGGGCAGTGACTGAAGACGGAGGTGACCAGAGCAGGGTATTCGCCTGGACACAGGGTTTGGTTCAGGTGTAGGCCTGGGACACAGCAGGCAAACCAGAGCAAAGCCCAGACTCCTGCGTGGTAGCTGGGAAGGCGCATCCTTCATCCCAGTGTCTGACCGAGGACGCACATACCCCGTGACAGGTGTGCTCATGCCCTCACTCATATGCCTACATCTCATTTCCAGTGCTCAGCTTTTGCTTTTTTTTTTTTTCCCCTGGCTGCTGGAGCCCACTCCGTCTGCTCCGCAGCAGGCCAGCAGGGCCTGGTAAACTTGGTGGGATAACTCGGACACATGGTTTTACATCGTTCCCCAAAATTCCTCAGTGACATTGCACTCTAGTTTTCCAGAAGTAATTTTGTAGATAACCTTTCATGGGCTGTTTTTATTCCCTACCCCAGTTTCCCATTTTCCTACTAGTCTTTCCCGGGATCACTTCCCAAATAAACTCCTTATCCTCACACCCTTGTCTCAGAGTCTGGGGGGGCTGCAACTTAAGGCACCGGGACTGCTGCTGACAGCTACCCCGGGGCCGGGGAAGAAGACAGGGCAGTGAGAAAAGGGAAAGTGGCTCCTTGGGACACTGATAAGCCCTTGGACCCACCCTTCCTTGAAATCTGCCTGACCTCCAGATATTTCATTTTTGTGAACAATGAATCCCCTTTCTCATCTAAACTGGCTTAAGCTGGGCTTTCTGTTACTTGCAAGAAAAAGTATTGCAAGTGATACAATTCATAACACGGAGCGCCCCAAGCACTGGGCTTGCAGGCTCAGTGGGGTGGTGGACAGTGAATGTTTGATTGTAAGACCGGGAGAGACAGCCTGCCAAGGAAGAGAGTCGGGCAGGAGGGACACCTTTCAACTCTCAGCTCTGCCACTTAGCAATTAAGTGACTCAGAACACTTTCCTTTCTTCTCTATAAAATAGGAGTAATGTTACTAGCCTTTCAGGGTTATTGTGAAGATTGAACAAGTCATACGGGAAAAGTAGTTAGCATGTAGCAAGTGTTCAATAAATGGTAGCCCTCACTGATAACACAATAAGGAAGAGAAGAAGGAGGAAAGAGGGAAGGAGGAGAAGGATTTAAACTGTGGCCTTGAAGACTCTAGCCAGCAGAAGTTTCAGAGCTGCAGAGGGGAACAGGTCCAGTCCGAGCAGGGCAGAGAATCTGTCTTGGGAGGTGAGGGAGGTAAGGATAGTAGCTCACTTCTCTGCAGCACTTTCTGAACAGTAGGCACCGTTCTGAGCCTTTTTCATTTATTAATTCATTTAATCTTCCTAAAAACTCTTCGAGGCACCTACTTCTATTACCATGACTTACCACTTCCAGAGAAGGAAACTGAGGCACAGACAGGTGAAGCAGGTTGCCCAAGGTCTCACAGTGAGTGCACGGCAGAGTCAGACGAGAACGCAGGTGGTGTGCCTGCAGGTGCCACACTCCTAACTTCTATGCCCTACTGACTCTTTGCAGCCAGAGATAAAGTTGATGTCACAGATGCTGGTGGCATGAACTACAGGACGAGGTGTTCGGGCTCTATCCTGGACACAGTAAAACTTTGCTGGCACAGGCCTGGGGACAGCAAGAACATTGCATAAACCCCCAGTAATTGGTTAAATAGCTTTGGAGTCATCCTCAGAACCAGATTTTCATCCCATGGGAACAAATCTTCCAATGGCTTTTCCAAAGAGGAAACCAGAGAGTTGGGAGGCTGCTCTTGACCCCAGTGAGAGATGAGCTAATGATGTAGGAGGAAGAATGAAGGTTAAAATAAACATGGGCCTTCAAAGCCCCAAACCTATTTGGATTTGGAGGCATAGGGTGTTCTCATAGGGCTGGAGTCACAGCAGCCCTGAACTTGCGCGATGCTGGCTCTACCTACCTCATCCCCAGAGAGCTCAAATCTGAGCATCTATGAAAAGAAAGGGGGATACTTCTGGTTGAAGTTGGTGGGTTGAACATTGACATTATCTTTTACTCCATCCCACTAAAATGACAAAAAGGGGACAAGAGAAGGTATAAAGCAACCCAAGAATGAGACCAGGAGAGGGAATTATGCAACATCATTTTCCAGGCTGGAAAAGTGTTGGAAGAGTGTAACTGACTTAGTGGACCAGAGAAACCTGAGTCATAAATGGGCAGGTGGAAAGCCATGAAGCAAGTCAATTCACATTGCAGAACCCCAAAAGCTCAAGAACAGGCGGGACCCTTTTTCTCTGGAAATGGGTGTGAAGACGGATCGCAAAAGAGAAACCACTTGTCAAAGTCTGTTTAATTACCCGACTGATTTGAAAACATATATCCTCAGAAAAACCTGCATGCAAATTTTTATAGTAGCTTTATTCATAGTCACTCCAAACTGGAAGCATCGCAGATGTCCTTCAACGGATAAACAAACTGCGGTACATCCATACAATCAAATATTACTCAGAGACAAAAATAAATGAGCTTGAAAAGACAAGGGTGACTCTTAAATGTGTATTGCTCATTGAAAAAGGCTATATACTATTTGATTCCAGATATATGGCATTCTAGAAAAGGCAAAACTATAGAGAAAGTAAAGAGATCAGGGATTGTCAGGCAGTAGGGCAGGGTTGGATAGGAACAGCACAGGGTTTTTTTAGGACTGTGAAACCATTTTGTGTGATGCTGTAATGGTACATTTGTCAAAACCCATAGAATTTTACATCACAAAGAATAAACCTTAATGTCTGCAAAAATTTTTAAAAATCATGTAGAAAGAAAGTCAACAGATCTCAAGATCTAATGAAGCAGATAACAAAAGAATCTAACTGTCTTACAAATGTCTGAACCAACCTGGCTGAAGGGGAGGAGGGGGAACAGTGCTGACCTAACTAACTCTGGAAATGAGGGGAGTTTGTAACACTAAAGGAAAAAAACCCTGTCCATATAATAATTGCTGTTGTCCAATTATACTCTAGTTATTTCCCATGGGAGTACAGGTTAGCGATTTTGCTACTGCTATACACGCATACTGGAAGTGAACAATTAAGAAAATGGATGGAGATGTTGGTCAAAGGATACAAAATTTCAATAAAGAGGAATAAGTTCAAGAGATCTGTTGTACAATACGGTGACTACAGCTAATAGCCATGTGCTCTATACTTGAAAATTTCTGAAAAAATAGATTTTAAGTGTTCTCATTACAAAAAGATGATAAGTATATGAGGTCATACATATGTTAATTAACTTGTTTTAGCTATTTTCAATGAATATATATATCAAAATATTGTGTTATATACCATAAATATATATAATTTTTATTTGTCAATTTAAAAAACAAATAATCAGGCCGGGCGCGGTGGCTCACGCCTGTAATCCTAGCACTCTGGGAGGCCGAGGCGGGTGGATCGCTTGAGGTCAGGAGTTCGAGACCAGCCTGAGCAAGAGTGAGACTCCGTCTCTACTAAAAAATAGAAATAAATTATCTGGCCAACTAAAATATATATAGAAAAAATTAGCTGGGCATAGTGGCGCATGCCTGTAGTCCCAGCTACTCGGGAGGCTGAGGCAGTAGGATCGCCTAAGCCCAGGAGTTTGAGGTTGCTGTGAGCTAGGCTGATGCCATGACACTCACTCTAGCCCAGGCAACAAAGTGAGACTCTGTCTCAAAAAAAATAAATAAAATAAATAAATAAATAATCATTTTTAAAATGGAAATTTACTTATTAGATGTGGAGACCTCCAGTATTTTTTCCCATGCAAATCCCAAACTACAAGCAGCCAGGTTTGTAAGATTGAGGCAAGGACCGTAAAGACAGGCTCCCAACAAAATGTCCAGCCCGATCACCCCAGAGAGATGCCCTCAGTCACCAAGCACCCACCAACCCCAACACACACACACATGCACTCACACGCATGCAAGCATCCAGTCAGATTTTTTGATGTCTTCCTTAGGTAAGAAAGAAGCCAAAAATCACCTGCATTTGAGGAAGGCCTCTACTGAGAAAGAAAAGCAGCTTGGAAGAAATAGAGGCTTTTCCAGGAGAAGAAAACTTCAAGAAAAATTATCATCCGTATCCTCAGAGAAATGAGACAAATAATTGGACACATGAAACAAAAAGAAAAAACTAAAAGAAAGAACATTCAGAGAACAAAAATGAGCTCTTAGAAATTAAGCATATAATCAGAGTAAAACATCATTAGATTAAGAAAATGAAAAGACATGCCCAAGACTGGGAGAAAATATTTGCAAACACATATCCTATACAGGACTTGTATCCAAAATATGCAAAGAACTCTTAAAACTCAACAATAAGAAAACCAACAATCCAATTAAAAAATAGACACCTCCTCAAAGAGGATATATAGATGGCAGATAAGCAAATGAAAAGATATTCAGCATCATATGTCTTTAGGGAATTACAAATAAAGTAGCAATGAGATACCACTTCGTACCTATTTGAATGGCTTAAATCCAAAACACTACAACCAAAAATGCTGGTAAGGATGTGAAGCAACAGGAACACTCATTCATTGCTGGTTGGAACGCAAAATGGTTCCATCACTTTGTAAGACAGGCTGGCAGTTTCTTACAAAGCTAGACATATGCTTGCCATATGATCCAGCAGTCATGCTCCTTGGTGTTTACCCAAATGAGTTGAAGACTTATGTCCACACAAAAACCTTCAAACAAATGTTTATAGCAACTTAATTATAAATGCCCCAAAATGGAAGCAACTCAGATGTCCTTCAGTAGGTGAATTGATAACAAACTGTGGTTCATCCATATAGTGAAGTATTATTCAGTGATAAAAAGAAATGAGTTATCAAGCCATGAAAAAGACATGGAGGAAACTTACATGCATATTACTAAGTGAACGAAGCCAATCTGAAAAGGCTACACACTGTATGATTCCAATTATACAGCATTCTGGAAAAGGCAAAACTATAGAGGTGATAAAAAGATCAACTGCCTGCGGTTTGGGGGATGGAAGAGGGAAGGGATGAATAGGGCACGTATTTTAGGGCGAGTGAAACTATTCTGCATGACATGTGGTGGCTGATACGTGACACACACTTGTCAAAACCCGTAGAATGCACACACAAGGAGTGAGCCCTTATGTCAACTATAGACTTTAGTTAATAACAGCATATCAATATTGCCTCACTAGTTGTCACAAACGTACCACATGAACGCAAGAGGTTAATAGGGGAAGCTGTGAGGGAAGGAAAAGTACTTGTGGGAACTCTGCATTTTCTGTTCAACTTTTCTGCAAACCTGAAACTGCTAGAAATAAGACCTGTTAGTTTTTAAAACAGGGATATGTAATTTTTAAAAAGAAAGAAAATTCATTAGAAAGGAAAATGAAACTGAGGAACTCTCCTAGAAAGTAGAGGAAAAAATACAGATATAGAAATCAGGAAAGAAAAGATGAGAAAATCAGAGGATCAATTAGAGGTCCAACATCTGCCTAACAGGAGTATCAGACACAGAGCAGAGAGAATGTTGGGGAGAAAATCATCAAAGCAATGATTCAAGAAATGTTCCTACAACTGAAAGACATAAATTCCCAGATCAGAAGGTGTCAGCGAGTGCCCTGCACAATGGGTAAAACTAGACCCGCACCAAGACAACGAGACGATGAAATGCCAGAACACCTGGAGCAAAGAGCAGATGCTCAGAGATTGTGGAGACACAAATCAGGTTATGCACGAAGCGTCATCGGAATGGCTTTACTCTTTACCTCAGCACACTGTAAGCTAGAAAGCAGCGCACAAACATCTTCAAAATGTTGAGGGAAACTTATTTTCAAACTAGAATTCTATGCCCCACCAAAGTATCAGTCAAGTATGAGTGTAGAATAAGGACATTTTCAAGTATTTGCCTCATATGCTTTCTTTTCAGAAAGCCACCAGAGGATTTTGGTTTACACCAAAAGTGAGGGTGTAAACCAAGAAAGAGAAAGACTTGGGACAGAAAATAGGACACATGACACAAGAGAGACAAGAGTGAAGGTCACAGCAGACCCCTGTTGCCAACTGTGCAGGGAGCCCCGAGAGCAGCCAGCCAGGGAGGAGCCGGTCAGAGGGGCCGGGAGGGACATTTCCAGAAAGACAGAAATGCCGGATTCTCATATATGGTCGAACACACTGAGAGGAGATTTACACAATGGAGTTGGTGTTGGGGTACATAAAATAAACTACACCAAACATTTTAAAAACCAATCGAACAAAATGATAATTATTAATTCCAGAGGGGAAAATACTGTTCAGACGGGAAAAAGTAACCGTGGGCAATTCCTGTCTCAGAGATGGATAGTGTTTACGTAATCATAATAAATGTGAACTCTGAAAATGGCTCTAAGCAAAATTACAACACAACCATAACGGGAAGGTGGGGGCAGCACGGGAAGTGTGTGTGTGTGTGTGTGTGTGTGTGTGTGTGTGAGAGAGAGAGAGAGAGAGAGAGAGGGAGAGAGGGAGAGGGAGAACTTTGGGGGAGGATGTGAGGGTGGGAGAGGGGTACGTCAAGGAGACCAGACTGTCATCAACCACAGTAGGAAATCAATTGGTCAGGCACAAAATGGAAAATACAAAAAGTATCAATATGAGCAAGTTATTTCAAAATATGGAAGTACCAAAAGAATTGTCAAAGAGTTATCTCTAGGGAAAAAGAAATAGTGGAAATGGGGTAGGAAACTGGTTCTTGTTGTAACGAATGAATAATTTGTCTTTTAAGCTATGCCCATAGGAAATTGTGATAAAAATAAGAACAAAAATAGAGAAAAAGAAAAAAAGAACAAGAGAGGGCTGTGCACTGTTCTGGACACTTCCATATGTGTTGTCTCATTGAATCCCACCAGCGGGAAGCATGTGTCACTACCCCTACTATCCAAGTGAGAAAGGAGGCCCAGAGACTTGCAAGAGACTTGCTCAATTCATCCATCTCCCTGCTCCTACCCCTGTGGGCAGCTCTTACCAGCACATTATTTTTCTTCTGAGTTAGTTCTTCTAAGGAGGAAAGGTCCGGTGACTTCCCCGAGCCTTCCTCCAGCCCCTGCTGACTCGGGGACATAACTCTGCCAGTGATTTAATTCAATCCAGATGGAAGGCTCCACTTGGCTCTTAAAACATGCCTTTTGGGAGTGCTGAGATTTGCAGATAAACCTTGGGGTGAGGGAGGAACACAAGGAAACAGGAGGGTGGCAGATGATAAAGGCTGGGTGGGGGTGGGGTGTGGGGAGAGTCACTTCAAGATGAGCTTGAACCTGATGGGACGGCTGCATCCACAGCTGTCAGTCCTGTGGCCAGGGTTTGGGGCCTTGGTCCACTAGACCAGAATCTTAGAGGCAAAGGCACATGCTCTCCACCCATTCGCGAATTCCCTAGATGCTTCTGAATGCCCAGTGGCAGGCACTGGCGTGGGAGCTGGGGTACAGGGGTGAATCCAACATAAACCTCTGCCGTGAGGGGCTCACTGTCTAGCAAATGAGACAGCAAGGTGGACAGAGAGACAGGTAACCAAATATTTGTGATCCTGTGGGATCATAAATAAACATTATAGCAGAGGCAAGGACATAGTATGGACATAGTCACAGTTATGGAGGGACTGACATTGGGCTGGGGCATGAAAAATAAACTGGCTCATGCCATGGAGGAGGTCGGGAGGAACACACCAGAGGGAGACAGGAGCAGGTGCAAAGGCAGCGCAGCCCGCGTGGGCGGTGATCCTAGAAGCCCGGGAGAATGAACTCTCAGGGTGGTGTCGGCAGCCCCACCCAGCTCAGAGCAGCTGGTGTCAGGACATACCGTGTCCATTCCCGGTCCCTTCTCTTCTGAGTGTTGTGACCTCAAGAAAGGTACTTCACCTCTCTGAAGGTCAGTTTCTTCATCTAGTTATGGGGAAGGTAGTTTTTAAATGTAAAAACAGCCTGAGCCTATAATCCTAGCACTTTGGAAGGCTGAGGCAGAAGGATCCTTGAGGCCAGGAGTCTGAGACCAAGCTGGGCAATATAGTGAGACTCCATCTCTACAAAAAAAATTTAAAAATTAGCTGGGCATGGTGGCACACACCTGTATTACCAGCTACTTGGGAGGCTGAGGCAGGAGGATCGCTTCAGCCCAGGAGTCTGAGGTTGCTGTGAGCTATGATGAAGCCACTGCACTCTAGACCAGGTGAATGAGACCCTATCTTTAAAAATACAAACAAATAAATAAAAACAACATGAAAAAAATACACCACATTGTATTTTTTAAAAACCAAGAAATGTTAGACATGTGTTTATGATGAAGAACAAGTTTCTTGGTCCAACCCTTCCTAACCCTGATTCACTTCCCCAAGGCAGCCTCTTTTAACCACTTCTGTTTGTGTTTATTTAGGAGCTTAGTTTCTGAAACTTTAGAGCATCAGAAATGCTTATGGATTCATTTCTTGATTTACCAGCTTTAAGCAATGAGAGCGCCGAACCCTAACCACGAGATCACCAAGGAGCATCAACTTTAACCAATGATAAAGGAGAATTTAGTTCACATAAGCTCCCTCCTTTTTCTCTTCCTCTTAGTTTGATCCATCAGTTTATCATCTATCATCTGTCTGTTTTCTACTGATTGTATTCGAACACTTAAATAATATACTTCTATTTCTGTCTTTCTTTAACTCTGTTCAGTATCTCAACGGCCCTGTATGAGGATAAGGCTCTTATCTCCTCCACATTTTCTTACATTTCCCACCTTTTAATTGAGTATTCCATTGGCTATACATTTATTTTTATATCATCAAGATAATTAACATTTACATTCTATTCTTTAATCATCACTAAGCTTCTATGCTTGGTCTATAAGTTGTTTCAAAAAATAAAAACCAGCCGGGCGCGGTGGCTCACGCCTGTAATCCTAGCACTCTGGGAGGCCGAGGCGGGTGGATCGCTCGAGGTCAGGAGTTCGAGACCAGCCTGAGCAAGAGTGAGACCCCCGTCTCTACTAAAAAAATAGAAAGAAATTATCTGGCCAACTAAAAATATATAAACAAAAAAATTAGCCGGGCATGGTGGCTCATGCCTGTAGTCCCAGCTACTGGGGAGGCTGAGGCAGTAGGATCGCTTAAGCCCAGGAGTCTGAGGTTGCTGTGAGCTAGGCTGATGCCACGGCACTCACTCTAGCCAGGGCAACAAAGTGAGACTCTGTCTCAAAAAAAATAAAAATAAAAAAAAAAAAATAAAAACCAGTGTTTACCTTCTTATGACAATGTAGATAATGTTTACAGTGTAATCAATAGTATGTCACAATTAAATTACCTTCATTGTTTTTCTTGCCTGTTTTCTTATAGTTTATAATTGCCTTTCTTTTTTTTCTTGTATTGCCTTATTTTACCCTATCCTCAAGTTCTTCCAGACTCTCCAGGGTAATATAAAAATCTATGAAATTTCTCCAGTGTGAACTCCACGAAGACAGGCATTTTTGTCTGTTTCGTTCACTGCTATGTGTCCTTAATCTGCCGTCTTGAATCTGAAGACAGAATAATTCTTTATCTACCCCTTAAGACTGTTTTTGAGACTCAGTTATATCAAAACAACTTATTAAATGTCAAGTACTATAAACATAAAGTCATTTTTATTATTTTTACTGAATTTCACCATTTTTATTTAAATACAGTAATCCTCTCCACCTCCTCCCAGATCAACGACTGTCCAGCCTCTGTATTCAGTAATGAGAAGCTTCTATATTTAGGCATCTCGGATTTCTAGAACTTCTTTCCTCTCCCAAGCTTACACTTTTCTCCATGGGGCCTAGCTCTTCCCTACAGGGTCTTGGAGCTTCAGGCAGCTTGCTGCTCCCGGGGTCAATCCTTCAGAGGTACGAAGGCCACGCCATGACCTTCCTGGGACTCACCTTCTGCAGAGGGCACTTCCGGATCCTCCAGCCATCCCCCACCACGCAGGCCCCACCCTTCCCCATCCTGCCCGTGCTGCTCAAGGTCAGTGCCCGCAACTGTCCACAGACTCCAGGCACATCCAACCCACAGAGTAGACACTATGTGTGCGGCATGGCATGCTATTGTTTTCTTGCATGTTCACAAACCCTCAATCCTCGGAACAGCACAAAGATCAAGTATGGAAAATAATGACAACAACGTCTCTTTCCTGTAAAATGTCAGGTCTTCACATTATGCGGAACGTGTGCTGCGAGCCCAGAACCGCCCCTGTGCCTGGCACTGCAGTCACAGCACAGTCCCCGGCAGGGACACATGCTCAGAGCAGGTGCACGTGTCTGCTCACTTCCCAAACCCGGCTCGGGGACACGGGCTGGTTTGTGGCAAGGTCTTCATTTGTTTACACAAAATAGAAAAATTGAGGACAATATAGCTAACCTTCCATAAAGTTAAATTTATTAACTTTGGGGACTTTTTTTTAGTCTGAAAATCTTTTCTTTTACTTATTTTGGTATTAAAATAAAAATATTAAAATATGTATTAAAATTATTTTATAAAATGATGGGGGATTCTTATTCAAAGGCTCCAAGAACCACACTCTGAGAAAACTGAAGTGTAGAGCAGATAATATTTTAGTGGGCTCTTTGGCAAAATTAAAAGTTGAGAATATTATGTGGCCCTCCATACGAGCAGGGGGTGTAGTTTGCTTACAGGCTCTTGAAATCCGAAAGTTTTAGGAACCACTGGGCTCAAAGGATGGAGAATGAAAATCCAGGTGGCCCCTGAGTTTAGCAGCAGTAACGTTTTGTCGCCTCTGAGCACGTGCTCTGGGGATCAGCCCAAAGCAGTGACAATGAGCAAGTGGTCTGCGTTAGGCAGAGCTGGTAGATGAGGGGGTGACCTGGGAAGGGACCAGGGCCAACTTGCTGGGGCTCAGCCTATGGAATGGGCTGGACTTGGGGTGAGGGGGATTAGAATGAGTCTTTCTGTCTTTCCCTCCCTTGGAAATGTTGGCCGGGAGGGCCCGTGCCTTTGCTTCTCCTCCAGAACAACGGGAGGAAGGAGGTTTTCTTATACTGAGATGGCTGGAACTGAAATATCTAATAAGTGACTGAAAGTGACATAGAAGGGAGGGTTATTTGAGGCTGGAGCCCCAAGAAGCTCTAGGCTGCGGGTGCTACAGAGACTGGGAAGCCTTCCTGGGGGAGTGGGGTGCAGTGTAAAGTCTATGGTGGGAACAGCCAGGTGAGGCCTGAAGGTGGTTAGGATGGCCCTTCCCAAGGTGTGCCACGTGTGATGTAAACAGGCCTTAAATGGGGGGAAAGGGAGTTCCCTGTCAAATAATTTGGGGAAATGCTAGTTTTAACAAAGTCACACAGGCTTCTTTACTATGCATGGTACCGTGCACAGTGAATCTCCAGGAATCAAACATGTGTTTCCCAAAATTACAGACCCTTCACCTGGAAACTGCCATGGACCACAGGAGAGAAGGGGACGGAGAGGCTGCAGGGGCTGAGCGGCTGAGGTCACGGAAAGCCTTGAGGTTCTCAGTCTGTTCCTCGTATGGGAGAACACGGGCCAAACATTAAACAAGCGTAGTCCCGGGCCCCGTCTCCTAACAAGAGGTCTGAGGCAGGGCCCCGGAGTCTGCGTGGGTAACAAGCTGCATCCCACGCAAAGGCTCGAGAGACCACACTTTCAAGGATGCAAATGAGACAACAGGGTGGGGAACCTGTGGCCTTGGGGCTACGTGTGGCCTTCTGGATCCTTGAGTGTGGCCTTTTGACTGAATCTAAATTTTACAGAACAAATGCTTTTAATAAAGGAGGGCCGCATGTGGCCTTGAGGCCGCAGGTTCCCAACCCCTACGCGGGGGGCTCCGTGGGGCTGGAGGGCTGAGCGCTGAGGACCTAGAGAGACTGGGGTGGGGACAGCTGAGTCCCCCAGGGTCCACTGGTGCAGAGGTGGCCCCAGCGAAGCCACTTGTCTTCCCCCTGGTGTCTGGAGTGAGGTACTGCAGCTCGGGGCTCGCAGGCAGAAATGGTGGGTTGGCCGGCAGCTGCTCTCAGAGACTAAGAGGGCCAGGCCCCGCTCAACCTCGCCTCTTCCAGAAAGCCTCTCTTATCCACCCCTCCTCTGTGCCCCTGCAGCACCCATTTCCGAAGCACACTGCTTCACTTTGCCACACCTCGTCCCAATGTCTCCAAAATGGTCTTTGAGAGCTTATGGGAAGGGGAAGGATACGATAGCTTTATCTCAGAAAGTGGGCAGTCTAGGGACACTGTCTACAGCTGAAGGGATAAGCATTTGACTCAGAGTTACGGAGAGAGCAACCAAGGAGCCAATGCCGGCGATCTAACTGGATGGGAGAAAGGGGGCGGGAAATCGCCCGTCCGATGCGGCCAAACGTCTGTGAAGCAGATAAACCAAGAGACAGCAGAAAGGCCTCATACCGTCTGGCTCCGTTCATGTGACACTGCGGAGAAGGCGAAAGCAGAGACAGATCAATGGTTGTCAGGGAAGATCTGGGGATGAGCTGAAGCAGGAAATTGCTCTGCAGTCAGGCTGGGAGCCAGGAGGAGGGGGAAACACTGGGGAACGGGGGTGGGTTAGGGAAAGCACCCCACCTCTGCAGACATGCGACACCGGGGGGAGAGATCAGCCTGCCCGGCCAGTGCACAGAGCTCTCCCAACTCTACCCCGGCCGCTGACTAATGTCTTAGGGATGTGAGAGGCCAGGGAAAGGATGTAGCCAAGAATTCCAGGAGGGGCGGTCACAGGATCTTGAGTAGGAATGAGAACAACAAGAGCAACTGACTTGATTAGAGCTTCCCATGTGCCAGGCTTGGGGTGCTCTGGGCTTTATGTATATCACCTCACTTAACCCTCATGATAATCCTGTGGATTTATGATCACCCCCATGGTACAGAGGAGACTGGAACCCAGAGATGTTAGATAATCTGCACGAAGCAACACAGCTAATAAGAGCAAACGGGATTTGAACACAAATCCCTCTGGCTCCAGAGCTCTTGCCCTGACTGCCACTGCCCTGTGCCAAAGCCCTGTGCCACCGCAAAGGCCATGACGCCAGTGACGGTGGAGACTCTTCTACCACCTTCCTGCAACGCTCCCATCCTGCCTTGGCTGGCACACTTCTGCTACTCACTATTTTCCTGGGAAGGTCATGCTTAAGTGGATTCAAAGTGACTTCCTAATGTGTCCACTCACAGCCCCAGCTACCCCTTCGGGTCTTGCAGGAGTCTTTACTGCCGCCTGTCAAACGTTTCTATTTGCTCCTGGGCTCTGCGTGGGATTGCATCTCCTGGCCCCCTGAAGTTAGGTGTTGCCATGCGACTTCCTTTGGTCAATGAAATGTGAGAAGAAGCTTTAAAAACCAGTGTGCAGGTCACTTCTTTTCTACGCCACTGCTGCAGTGTCTGGGGGAGCTGGTGCCTTGATGAAGCCTGACTCGGCCTGGATCCCCCAGCCACTAGGATGAGCAGAGTCCCTGCTGACCTGTGCTGAACGTGTACTGTGAGCAAGAAATAACCCTTGGTTGTGTGAGCCACTGAGACTTGGGAATTATTCATTATCGCAGCAAAACCTAACCTATCCTGGCTGAACTGGGTCCCACAGAACAAGTCAGTCTGCTCAGGGCCAGCAACCATCCAGCCTCCGCCAGGACTTCTCTACACTAGATAGTCCCCAGTTGTTCCAGCTGGGCCTCCAGGCTGTTGACTTCTCGCCTGATCTTTTTTTCTGGACACATTGCAGTGTGAGAACTGAGCAGTCGTCCAGCAGCAGTTTGCAAAGGCTGCTGCCTCTTCCCCCTTTCGGTGTTCTTTCTAACTCAGCGATGCAGCCAACGATTGCACTAAGCCTTCAGCAGGCACCCAAGCCTAGCCCCACCCCTGGCTTCCAGTCTGACCTGCCTGGTTCTAATTCTTTGGACTCTGGATAAACTGAATATTCAAGATTTAGAGCTAGATTGACCTGGACCTGGGATTTTTTTTTTTTTTTTAAATCTTGATACTACTACTAACTTACTGGGTCACTATGGACACATTACCTAACCTCCGTGAGCCTGTCTTCTCAAATAAAGGACAGCAGTGGTAAGACCAATCTTGAGATAGCTATAAGCATCAGGCGAAGCTCCCAGCTCCTCCCTAGTATCTGGTGGGCCCACGCAGATGTTATTTCCCTTCCTTTTCTCCTCACCCCATCTCCTTCAGGCTCACAAGGCAGGGAAAGGGGAAGGCATTTCTGGAATGAGGCCCGGTCGACTCCTGTCCCACTGCTGTGTCCCAATCCCTGAGTCTTAGGCCAGCCAGGGGCCCCTCCTAACCCCCTTCCAGGTTGCAGCTGTCTGTTCCCCCTGCCCCCGTCGCAGGGGGCTGCCCCATGGGGCTGGGACAGAGGGAGTGGACTCCAGGCTGCAGATGTTTGGGGCTCAGAGACTGCTGCTGCGCTAATCCGGGGGCTGCAGGCGAGGCCGGGCCAGAGCCTCAGAAGGAAGCTGTCGAGGGGCCTCTCCTGCCTGCCCACAGCCTGTGGCCCGGCTTGAATTTCCCAGGCCCCCAACTCAGGAACAGCTGCGTGGCTCCCCCTCGCCGCCCTCTGTTTTCCCTGCTCTCTTCCCCCGACATGAGTCAAAGAGACAGTGAAGCAGGGCCGGCCAGGGGTCTGGACAGAGTCCAGAAGGCTCCAGCCACTCAACCCTGGTCTCTCTGAAGCCTCAGGAGCTCAGACACCTGGGGTTTCCTGGGCCTTTCAACTCCCAGACACATTCCTGCTGCTCTTCGTTTGGCCAAAAACCTCAGACCCAGCTTTGATGTTTGGATTCTGGGCCACCTCTCACTCCCTGGCCGGCCAGGCTTCCCCTGACACCTTCCGCCCACTGTGGTGGGGAGGAACCTGCCTTGGGGTGGGGACCTCTTGGTTGGGCTGCACCCCACCCACAGCCCTCCCCAGCTGCCTCCTCCCCCCAGACCCCTAAATGCCCCTTCCTGCTGCCTCCCAGGGCGCTGGACCTCTGGCCTCCCTTTCCATGTCCCCAGACACCCCTGCCCCAGGCCGAGGGGTGTGCATGCACTCACTGCCCTTTCCTGAAGCCTTGTTACATGAGCAGCTTGTTTGGTTTTACCCTCGACTCTCTTACTTTTCTCTTTGACAAATAAGGAAACGGAGAGCCAGGGAAGGTAAGAAACTTGACTTGTTCACAGAAACGGGAAATGGTAAAGCCGGGGTTTGAGCCCATTTGTGATGACTTTTGAGCCCAAGCTCTTTCTCCACCCCACCGAGTGGCCTGGGAAAGACCAGCCCCGTCACCTGCGTGGGAGCACGCAGGGCAGCTAACCCTCACCTGGACCCCGAGCGCCCTGTGAGCCTTGGGCTCAGGCCTCTCAGCAGCGCCCGTTTGGCCCAGAGTGAGAGTGAGAACAGAATGACTTAGCTGGTGCGGTTCCTCCCGGTGAGGAGTGCTCAGGACATCTGCCCTCACTGGGTCTCTGGTCTCTCTCACAAGTTCCTTTCCGTGCTGGGAGTGACTCCGTGTGAACAGATGGGCACAGTTCATAAGTGATCTTGAAACAAGCCAGCTACTTCGTCTGGTGTCCACCAAAGAAACAGGGATCTGAACCAAGGTAGCAGGAAAACCTGCCCGTGTGGGTTTATTCAGGGGCTGCGTGGGGAATTCTACCAGGTGTCTCGTAAGTTACTTTCAAGGCTAGTTTGGACTCTACACAGTCCCTAACTTGTGATTATAAACGAATCCCCAAGCATCAGGTGGTGGGTTGCCCCTTACTCCCTGCGAGCTCTTCTCCAGTGGCCGGATTCCAGGACCGGAGCGAAGTATGGGGAGAGAGTGGGGGCCTGGGGCCTCCTGGGACCTCAGTCTCACAGCACGAGGTCCCAGCAGCTGCTCCCTGCTATCTCTCACCGATCCAGGTGTTCAGCTGGTGCAACCAGGAATGTCTGATGGGGAATGAGCCCTGGGCCCCAACGGGGCTCTGCAATGAGATTGTGGCAATCCTCGATACCTTCTCTGGGCCCCGGTTTCCTCATCTGTCAGACGAGGCTGCTGGACAATCCTGATGAAGTGGATTGTCCAGTGTCTCCCCCGTGGCCGGGCACGGCTCGGGACCCTGCCCCAGGAAGCAGTCCTGCCTCCAGTGGCGGCTACATCTCTCCTGAGGACACTTGTTTTTGGTGGTTGCTTTCGGTTCGGGACTGGCTACTAGGTCTGCCGCCGCCTCATTTTATAGGTGAGAAAAATGCCTTTGTTTCCTAAGGAGCCTGTGCAGACTTACTTTCCTCGCCCCATCCCATTCCCAGGACCTCCATCCTCCCTCTCGCCATCTGGCATCGCCCTACCCAGGCCCTCCTCCTGGGCCGCTGGCTCAGGGCCCCGCAGGCTCGCCCATGACCTCCTAGGAGCCTCAGGCCTCGAAGAACTGCCCACGGCCCTTTTCCTCTGTCCCCAGCGACCATGTTTCAGCTTGACATGGTTGTGGGCCCAGCCTTGGACAGGTCGCTGCAGCTCTGAGCCTTGGCTTTGACATTTGTGAAATGCGGGCAGCAATAATAACAGATTGTAGCAGCTATCCTGTGTTCAGTGCTTCCCACAGGCGAGGCTGAAAACACGTCCTCACAAAAAGCCAGTGGAATGAGAACAGTCACCTCTCACACGATGAACTTGGCACAACACCTGGCAGAGGTGTTGTAAATGCTCAGCAAGGGCCTGGTATATAGTAGGTGCTCAATAAATAGGGACAATTGCGTTAAGCTTAGTGGAACCCCACGGGGAATGACTGAGCATGAGATGGGTTAAGAACATCCCCCACAGTCAGGGCTGGCCTGGCACCGAAGGGGACCAAGGAGGAGGGTGTTTGTGGGCCCCGGGGGAGGGAATGTGGAGGCAGCAGCGGCTGGGAGGGAGGGCAGGTGCAGGCACCTGGGCCTACTGCACTAGCCTCATTTTTAAAAATTGAGATTCATGTCACATGAAATTAACCATTTTAGAGTTACAATTTAGTGGTATTTAGTACAGTCACAATGTTACGCAACCACCATCTCTGTCTAGTTCGAAAACATTTTCACCCTCCAAAAAGGAAACCTGAAATGCATTAAGCAGTCACTCCCCGTTCTCCCCTGCTCCCAGCCCCTGGCCACCACTAAATTTGTTTTCTGTCTCTATGGATTTAACTGTTCTGGATGTTTCGTATTCTTGGAATCATACACCATAAGACTTTTGTGTCTGACTTCTTTCACGTAGCATAATTTTTTACAACGTTCATCCGTGTGAAGCATGCGTCGGGGCTTCGTTCCTTTTCATGGCTGAATAATGTTCCACTTCATATAGATATACCACATCGTGTGTATCCATTCATCTGCTGATGGACGTTGGGGCTGTTCTGTCACTGGCCCCATTTTGACGTAGAAGTCATTGAGAGCCTGAAGCAGTCCACCCTTTGGAGCAAGCGTGCCCCTTCTGGAGTCCTCCTCCTGCAAAGCGTTGTCCTCCCCTGGGCTCGCCTGGCCTGCCCAGGTGACTGCTGCGGCCGCCATGGTGCTTACTGGAGCAGCTGCTGGGCAGTGGGCCCTGAAGAGCACCTCTGAGTTGCTGTGGCTTTTCTTTAGGTCCCAGGGCCCAGGACAGAGTAAGAAGAGGATGAGGAGAGAATGGGAAGGTGGGGGGAGAGGGCAAGAGTGAGCACGAGCTCCTGCAGAACACTCTGGAGCTCCTGGCTGGTGCCTGGAATCCAACAGTGCATGGAGCCTAGTCGTGCTCAGGTCTCCCTGAAACCCACCTGAGTGCCATCAGCTGGACAAGGCGTGGCCTGTCCAGATGGGGAAACTTTTAGTCCCAGGCAGCAGCGGTGCCTTGGCCAGTCTGCAGCTGAGCCGGAGATCAAACCCTGGCATTCTGGTTCCCAGCGTGGCTTTGCTCTGATGTCAGCACAGGGTGTGGTGTGGGCTTAGAGGGGCCGTCCAGCCCCGCTGGTGGGCCCCCTCCACTGGCGGGGAAGCAGGTGGGCATGTCAGCTCCTTCCATCAGACTAGTGAAAGAGTGAGGAGCACTGGATTTGGAGCCCCGGGTTCCAGCCACCGCCCTCTGCTCCTCCAAACCTCTCCTACCCTCGCAGCCTCGTTCTCCTCACCTGTAAAATGGACACTTGAGTTCCCCAACAGGTGGTTGCGACCCAGATGGGACCATGGCTGCGAAAGGGGTCTGTGGACTGTAAAGACAAACACACCGACTCTCTTGGGTCACGGTGGCCTGGGCAGGCCAGGCCCAGCTGTCTTGTTCTCCTGGAGGCAGGACTGCTCTGTCCCAAGGGGGTGTTTACCTCACCCCACTCTGGGCCTGGCTTCAGGCCCCTTTGGCCGGTAACACAGTCGAGCCAACCCCTGGCCCCCAGCCCCGAGGAAAGGACTGCACCTGACCTGCATTAATCCGCCCTGGCCTCGCCAGACTCAGACTAAATTAAGTCCGCCTCGGGCTGGTAGTTCCGTCCCCATACACTGGACACATTCTCCTGCCTGTTCCCTCCCACCCACAGCTGTGCCTGTCCGTCATGCTGGCGGAGGAACGCGGACAGGCCCTCCCATCCTCAGCCACCAGAGGCTGTCCCCCGGCTCTAGCTGCCCCTGGGTCATGAGCGGGAGGGGGTCCGTTCACCTGGACCACAGGGCCCCCTCCCTGCCTCCCTCCCTTGCACACGTATTTTTTTGAGCTCCTAAATGTCGTGCACTCGTCTAGGCACATGGAAACACAAAACAAAGGTCCCTGTCCTCACGGAGCTTACGTTCTAGTGAGGGGAGACAAACATGAAATGTACACAAGAAGTAAACCATGCAGGCTGTTAGGAGATAAACGCTATTCAAACAGCAGAGAACAGACGCCGAAGTGAGGGGGTGTCGGGAGTGCGGTGGGGGCGGAGGGGAGGGGCAGCTTGCAGTTTGGGCGAGGGAGGTCTGGCAGGCGTCCCTGAGAGGATGACAGCGGAGGCGGCCGGCAGACCTGCCCCATCAGAGGACTGACGTTTGTAGTGTGCTGGCGTCAGGCACCGGTTTTCACTTTTCCCAGGGGTCGGGGAAGACACAGCGTTATTGGCGTGGCTGTTCTGGGTCAGACTGGGAGGTGGCTCCCCCCCCTCCTGGGCTGGAGCTCAGGGGAGCTGTGTGGCTCAGACGGGGTCTGCAGTCAGGGATTAGCCCAGAGCGAGGGCCCCATCTGAGCCGAGCATTTGGGTCTCGTCCAACACAAAAGGCAAGCCAGCTGGCAAGTGGAAACGGGCCTCGGCTGGGCATGGCGGGGGGGACGGGGGTCCTGGGGAAGGTGGCACATGCATCATGGAGGAGCCTGTGGCACGTGTGCTGCTGGAGGCACAGATGTCCTCTCCCCGCTCCCTCCGTCCCAGACCTGCCCTCCCCACATACGCGCACGTTCATGCTTACTCACGCACACGTACTGCACAGACTCACACACTCACACACCACACAGCCACCCGCAGGGGACACACCCACCCACGCTCACTGGACTCAGAAAGGCTCACCCTGTACACTCACATCTGAGTCATCACATTGCACACCCACTCGCACACACCTGAACACCCCACATCTGCACACACGGTACACCACGCAGGCTCGCTGCACACTCGTGCATTCCAACCACATGTCACACACAAACACACACATGCCTATATAGCCACGTACACACACACACGACACACCCACCCACCACACCCACCACACACACATTACGTCCCAGATCGCCCCGCCGTGCACGTACACAGCACACGTGCCACACACACTCAGACACAGACACACGTGAGCACACACTTCATTGTACAGCACAGGGTCTAGACAAGCTTTTCCAAAACTGTCTCTGGTTCATGCAGCTGGGTGGGTTCCAGCTTCCTGAGCTGGCCCCTCTGAGGTGTGAGGTGTCCCCCTGGTGACCCCTTTATCTCCCGTTCCAAGGCCTGAGGAGGGCCAAGGTTGGAATTTCTAAGTGTTGTTTACTAAGAAGAGGGCATTTTTTCTTAACCACGTGGAGCTACTCTAGGAAAAGGAAAACACCCTCTGATAGAAATATCAGAAACTGGATTGTAGTCTTAGCCTGACTGGTTACTGGTTATACGCCACTGGGTGAGTAAGTGACTTTACCCCTCTGAACCTCAGTTTCATCATCTGCAAAATGGGAATGAAAATTGCTTTTTCCAAACTTCTCAGGTCGAGTAAAATCCTATGTGAAATTGCTTTATAGCCTGAAGAAACACCAACGTAGAACTGATTTATCAGTAACTCGTACAAATTGTATATGCTTTGTTGTGTGAGCCAGGCAGGCAGCTTGGGGAGTGAAGGTGGTAGGGGACAGATGTTCTCCTCTGTCACTTCCTTCCCCAACTTCCTGCAGGTCAGGGTATCCTACACTCCATGACGTGTATGATGTGTATGAGTATGATGTGACTGAGCAGGGACTCTGCTGCTCCCAGGGGAAGCTTAATGGAGTCACACAGGAAGTGAGATGGTGCTGCACGGTGGGCCAGCTCTTCTCACCTCGGGACCCAGCAGGAAGTGATTCTTACCAGCAACTGCCCTCCCATGAACTGTCCAGGGCAGAGAAGACACAGCCAGTGAGGGGGGGAACAGCCATGCAGGACAGAGCCTGGACAGGAAGAGAGGCACAGAGCTGCAGCGTCATCCAGCCCCACCCCGGCCCTCTCGGGGTGAACACCAGCATTTTGCAGAGAACCCAGGAAGGAAATGCCCTGGAGGGAAATCTGTACCAAGAGAGACCTCTGAGCAAGATTATGGCTGCTCTAGGCATTCTCAGGGATGGGGATCCTACGCAAGAAGGGGACTGGCCCTTTTTGGACCACTTAAAACCATGCACCAAGTTATTTAAGCCTCCTTAAAGTTGGGTACTCTGTCATTCTCAATAGCTTGGGTGGGCACAGGTTGACAGCTCTGAGCCGCTACTACTTTGGGTTTCTCTCAGGTAACAATCTTAATGGCAGCAGTCTGGGGTGGGGCCCAGGCTCAGTCTGCCCCGTTGGGGTTCTGCCCTCATCTTCAGGGTCCCAAACGGCCCCCTGTGTGTCTGCATTCCAGGCAGCAGGACACTGTGGGGCAACCTGCGGTCTCTGCCACAGTACGGGGAAAGGAGCTCTCCTGCTGTTCAGCCTCTGTTTGTCCCTCCCCGAGACCCCACACTTCTTTCTTCAGCTTGCTCCCTCCTCTGTGCTCTGGGCGGCTCGTCTGTGCAGACCGAGAGTCTCCCTGGCTCCTTTGTCTCTGGCTCTGGGTTAGCCAACGGCAGGCACAGTGGAACTCTGGGGGGTGGGAGGAGAGAGGTTGGGGGTATTTCTCCCCTGCATCTGCAGCTGTGTCACCTCCAGGATTGCTGCTCCCTCAAGTGACTCCTCCTCCATGGCCCCAGCTCTTAAGGAGTCTGGAATGTTTCTTCTCCCACTCCTGCAGCCTAGGGGTGATGTAGTCTTCCCGCTGTTGCCAGTCTCTCGGAGCCTCTCTGTTTCCCCTCTGTTCCCTTAGCCTGCCCGCACTCGCCAGTAGTCACTTCACAGTATCTTCATGGAGCCGTCTGGAGCGATTCTGCAGAGACCTAATGAGTGGAGCCATCAGGGGGAAATTACACACGCACACCTGGTTCCGATGGAACACTCCTGACTCTTGGAGTCTACGTTCTGGATCATCATCACCAACCCCTCCTCCCCCCTCCTTGCAGAATTCTGCCTTCTCCAACTATTTTTCTTTCTAGATGTGCTACGTGTCACCCAAGCCTTGGTCTGCGTGTGCAGTTGGAGTTTAACACCTTCCATCAGAGGTAAAATGACTGTCTCAGTGCCTGAAGGAACTGGCTGAGAGTGGAGCACCCGAACGGATGAGGCTGCCTTTCTGAGCCTCAATCAGTAGCTTAGGGACCTCAGAGTCACCTGTCAACACCCTGCCTCTTGTGCAGGAATCACAGCCAGCCAGCCAATTTCTGCTTGCTTACTTCCAGTGACGGCAAGCTCGCTAGATCTTGAAGCAGTCCATTCTATTGCTAAATGGCCTGCTCCAATCGTAAGTTAGAATCAAAATTGATCCCCCTCTGGTTTCTACCCGTAGGATACAGTTGTGACCCTCACACAAGCCTGTCCCTTCTTCCAAACAGCAGCCCTTCAACGACTCAGAGATTGCGTCCTCCCGAGTCTTCGTCTTCTCCAGGCATCTCCTGTGCACCCACCCTTCCCGTGGCTTCCAGGCGAGCCCCTCCCTCGCTCCCTCCCTTCCTATTCTGATAGGAATCACTTACAGCAGCAGTCCCCAACCTTTTTGGCACCAGGGACTGTTTTCATGGAAGACAGTTTTTCCACAGACTGGGGTGGGGGGCATGGTTTGGGGATGATTCAAGCTCATTACATTTATTGTGCACTTTATTTCTATTATTATTACATTGTAGTATATAATCAAATAGTTATACAACTCACCATAGGTTGGGGACCCCTGGCTTACAGAATATTTCCTGGGGAGATGGGAGGAGAATCATATCTCACCTCATACAGCAGAAACTTAATAACATTTCCCTTTACACATTTCTGATTTTTGCTCCAACATTCCTTTTTCCTGTTGGCTACTTCATCTTTCTCCTCCTCCAGAGTGACCCTGTTGCCCTCCTACTCAGATCCCCTGGGAGCCTCCAGCCCCACGGTGCAGTGCGTGAGACTGTGCGCTCTCCTGCAGCCACCATCTGAGGCCTCGCTGCTGGGGCACAGTGTGCTCCTGCCCTAAGCTGCCGTGTTCCTCTGACCCTGTAGTTTTGCATGTGCTTTCCCCGCCGCCCCAGGGCTACCTGGTACCAGTGTGCACTGGGACACTGGATTTGGCTACCTGGGTTAAAATGTTCATCTATAGAGCTCCTAATTATCTTTCAGATATCAATTGATGAGGTGTCTCTGGCGAGCTTCCCTGAGTGCCCTCCCCCACCCCCCTAATCCTGTACAGTTAGATAAGTTGGTCTCAGCACTGCCTGTACCCCCATTAGAGCTGCAGTCCCCCACCCCCAGGCCACGGCCTAGTACCAGTCCATGGCCTGTTAGGAACCGAGCCATGCATCACCGCCTGAGCTCCGCCTCCCCCTAACCCCATCCCAACCCCCGTCGATGGAAAAACTGTCTTCCATGAAACTTAGGAACCAGGCCGCACAGCAGTAGGTGAGCAGTGGGCAAGCGAGCAAAGCTTCATCTATATTTACAGCTGCTCCCCATCGCTCACATCACTGCCTGAGCTCTGCCTCCCCCCAACCCTGTCCATGGAAAAATTGTCTTCCATGAAACTGGTCCCTGGTGCCAAAAATATTGGGGACCACTGCATTAGAGCACTCATTACATGATGTCCTCAATGCAATCACTTTTGTTTTTTGGGTTTTTTTTGAGACACTGTCTTGCTCTGTCACCCAGGCTGGAGTGCAGTGGCATCATCACAACACACTGCAGCCTAAAAATCATGGGCTCAAGCAATCCTCTTGCCTCAGCCTCCTGAGTAGCCGGCACACACCACACGTCTGGCTAGTTTTTGCTTTTCTCTCCTTGAACATAAGCTTTGTACATTTCATATCTTCAACACCAAATACAGGCCCTGTACAGTATGCTGACCAATGTAAAGTGAGAATATCACCTCCCTTGTTCTATTTTTTACATCTTTGTTAATGTTGCTAAAGATAGCATTAGGTTTTTTAAAATTTGTTTTAGTCTTGAAGCCAACCGAAACTCCTAGACTTTTTCCTAAGGACTCTTCCTGAGTCAGGTCTTCCTCATTCTGAATTTATGAAATGGACTATTTGAACCCAAGGACAGAACTTTAACATGAACTGTAGCAAATCTCTCTTTGTTCATTTTGGCCTCTCATCTAGCTTTTGGAGGTCTTTTTGGATCTTGGGTGTGTATACCAGCACAATACCCAAGGCTTTTGCTTATTAAGGTCCACATCTGACCAGTGAAGCCTGCACTTTCCCTCATTCCTCCCAGGTGAAGTTCACAGCCAGCAAACTGTACCAGCTTCCCTCCCTTGAAGCCAACTCTGAATATCTCTGTCACTTCTTTTTATGCTCAAAGTCAACCAAATTCTAAGACACTCTCCCATCACCTTAGACACAAAGAAGGTGTTCAAGAAAGTCTCACCCTGCACGATGATCACAATACCTTCAGTAGAGAGATCATGTGCTTCCAGCACATACTGGTTCTAGAAGATACAAAGATTTTTTTAAATATATTAAGGCTTCACCAAAAGAAAAAAATTTAAAAAGACATAGTTCTTGCCAACAAGGGGCTTAAATTAAAATATAAACAAGCAAATTCTAGCACTCTGGGAGGCCGAGGTGGGTGGATCGTTTGAGCTCAGGAGTTCGAGACCAGCCTGAGCAAGAGCAAGAGCAAGAGCAAGACCCCGTCTCTACTAAAAATTGAAAGAAATTATATGGACAACTAAAAATATATACAGAAAAAATTAGCCAGGCATGGTGGCACACGCCTGCAGTCCCAGCTACTTGGGAGGCTGAGGCAGGAGGATTGCTTGAGCCCAGGCGTTTGAGGTTGCTGTGAGTTAGGCTGATGCCACAGCACTCTAGCCTGGGCAACAGAGTGAGACTCTGTCTCAAAAAAAAAAAAAAATATATATATATATATATATATATATAAACAAGCAAATGAACAATTATAAGACACTATGATAAGTGTTATGTAGTCCCTCACCCAAATTTTTGAAAATTCCTCTACATAACTAATTTCCTGTAGTATTTGAGGGTGGGAAAATATCTCAGTCCTCCTAGGATAGCCATAAACAGAACACACATTCATACAAAAAATGTATCATTAGATTTTGGGAGAAAGTATATCACCCATGTCTCCAGTACCACATCAACAGCTATCTGGATTCATTAATTCAACCAGGAAACATCTACAAGCACTGTGTAAGCTAAGATACAGGTTAGGCGGCTATCACAAAGATGCCCCAAATCACAGAAGTTTAAGCAGCTTAGAAGTTTATTTCTCTGTCATATGAAGCACTGGAAGACAGTTCAGTGCTGATAGGGTGTCTTAGCCATGTCAGGAACTTAGGCTCTTTGCATAATTTTGTCTGCCAGCCTCAAGTGTGTTTTCCATCTCAACAGTTCAAGATGGCTGCATTGACTCCTGCCATCACATCTGCTTTCCAGACAGTTGTGAAGAGGGTAAATGAAACAGGAAGGAGTACCTTCCTTTTTTAAAAAAGTGCTTTATTAAGAGAGAATTCACATACCACATAAGTGTATAATTAAATGTTTTTTAATGCATTTACAGAGTGGTACAACTATCTCCATGATCAATTTTAGGATATTTTCATCATCCCAGAAGGAAATCCTGTACCCATTAGCAGTTACTCCCATTTCTGCCCAACCCCCTCAGCCCTAATTATTTACTTTGCCTTATTTACTAGTTATTTACTTTGTCTTATAGATTTGCCTATTCTGTCCATTTCATATAAACCAAATATAATATCTGGTCTTCGTGAATGTCTTCTTTCACTTAGCATGAGGTTTTTCAGGTTTGTTCATGTTATAGCATATATCCAGTACTTTATTCCTTTTTTTTTTGTCTGAACAATACTCCCTGGTACAGATATACCACACTTATTTATCAATTGATAGACATTTGGGCTGTTTGCACTTTTTGGTTATCATGAGTAATGCTGCTATAAATATTTGTGTACATGTTTTTATGTGGATATGTGTTTTTGTTTCTTTTGGGTCTACACTGATAAACGGAATTGCTGAGTCAAATGATAACACCTTCCTTAACTTTTTGAGGAACCGTCAAACTGTTTTGCACAGCAGCTGTACTATTTTACATTATCAGCAGCAGTGTGTGAGGGTTCCAATTTCTCCACATCCTCACCAACACCTGTCTTTTTTATTACAGCCATCCTACTGGTAGTGAAGTGGTATAGTGTAAGGTTGTACCTCATTTTGATTTTCGTTTGCATTTTTCTAATGGCTAACAATGTTGAACACTTTTCATGTGATTGTTGGCCAGTTATATATCTTCTTTGGAGCAATGTGTATTCAGATCCTTTGCTTGCTTTTAAATTGCATTATTTGTGCTTTTATTGTTAGGTCATAAGTGTTCCTTATATATCATGGATAAAAGTCCCTTATATGATTTGCAAAAGATCTCTCCCATTCTGTAGGCTGTTGTTTCACATTCTTGATGGTATCCTTTGAAGCAAAAACGTTTTTCATTTTTATGAAGTCCAGCTTATCTATTTTTCTTATGTTGATTGTGCTTTTGATGCCATATCTAAAAAGGCTTTACCTAACCCAAGGTCGCAAAAATTTACTGCTATATTTTCTTCTGAAAGTTTTATATAATAGTTTTAGCTCTTGCACTTAGGTCTAAGATCCATTTGGGTTAGTTTTTCTATATGGTATGAAGAAGTCATTAAACTTCACTCATTGCATGTAGCAATCTAGTTGTACCAGCAACATTTGTTGAAAAGACAATTCTTTCTCCATTGAATTTTCTTGGCACTCTTGGTGAAAATCAACTGGCCGTTAATGCTAGGGTTTATTTCTGAACTCTCAATTCTGTTCCATTGACCTTACGTCTGTCTTGTATCAGCCCCACATTGTCTCGCTTGCTGTTGCTTTGTAGTAAGTTTTGAAATTGGGAAGTGTGAGTTCTCCAGCTTTGTTCTTTTACAAGATTATTTTGGCTGTTCTGGGTCCCATGATTTTCCGTATGAATTTTAGGATATGCATGTCAATTTCTAAAAAAAGATTGATGGGATTTTAATAGCGATTGCATGAATCTGTAGATTACGTTGAGGAGTATTACCATCTTAACAATATTAAATCTTACAGGCTATGAACACACTACGTCTTTTCATTTACTAAATTTGATCCTAAGTATTATACTCTCTTTGTTGCTATTGTAAATGGAATTTTTTAAAGTTCATTTTTGGATTATTAATTGCTACTATATATAATAACCTCCTTTTAAGGTCATGGAAAAGAGGATAAAAAACAGATCAGGGAAGAAGCTTCTGAGATCCTTGTTTTATACTAAGGAGAAGCATAGCTGGTGAAATAAATGAGAAACAATATATACAAGCCATATTTGCATACAGTTCTCTGTCAGTGGAGCAGGGGGGAGAAGAAAGATTGTGCATTGTGAGCCGCCCTCCATCTGCCGAGTTCTGCTGGCCTAGAAAAAGTAAAGGCTAAAATATTAATAACTCAGACACACAACCCTGTGTCAAAGGGAAGATTCTGACTAACTATCCCCAGTTAAGAGACCAGCAGCAATAATGAATAATTAACCATGTTTAATAGCCATAAAGAACAGATGAAAATATGAAGAATCTTACCAAATACCTGAACCTTATTTTTTAAAGAATTAAATAAAAATTATAGAATTGAGAAAAAAAACAGAAATTAAGAATCCAATATATGGGTTTTAACAGCAAATTAAACAAAATAGGAGAGAGAATTAGGACAGTGATAGTCAGGTCAGTAGAAAACACTGAAATTTAAACTCAGAGAGAGAGAAAGAGAAGGATGGAAGACAGAAGAAAGTTAATGAGAGATGTGGAGCATGTGAAAAAGGTCTAATATGTGAGTAATTAGAGTCCAAGAAGGAAAGGAAAGAAAGTATGGGACAGGACCTATAACTAAAGAGAAAATGGGCCCCCTAAAATTCCAAAATTAAAAGAAAGACATTAGTTCATAGACTCAGAAATCCTCTACAAACCACAAACAAGACAAATACAAGAAAAATCATACCTAGAAACATCATTATTAACTGCTAAAAAAGAAATTTTAAAGTGGCCAGAGAAAAAAGATATACTGTCCTCAAAGGAAAAACAATAAGTAGAAGAATGACTTTTCACCAGAAATTATGTGAGCCAGAAGCCTCTGGAATGACACTTTGAGTGCTGAAATTAAAAAATCTGCCAACATAGAATTATACACACTGAAATATACTTCAACAATATATTGTAGGATGTAAGTGTAGGATGCTAGGAAAATGACCACAATAGCAATGACATCACTTTTAAATCTCCCCTAATCATGACATGTAAATAGCAACTAGGTAACAAAACCAAAACTCATGGACAACACAACTACATGATATTAATAAAATCCCAACAAAAACAAAACAAAAATTCTATCAATACTCACCAAGAAAAAAAGATAAAAATGACCAATGTTGGAAATAAAGATATCAGCTAAATCTTACAGATATTAAAAATAAAGAATATTATAAACAACTTTATGCCAATAAATTTGACAACTAGATGAAATAGACAAACTTCTTGGAAAGACACAAATTACCCAATCCAAATTGTCCTATATCTATTAAAGAAATTAAGTCAAAGAGAATCTACAGCTAAGTTATTAGAATGGATAAGAATATTTAGCAAGATTGTGGGATACAAAATCAAAATATAATAACCACTTGCATTGCTATTCACCAGCCACAAATAGAAAAGATAAATTTAAAAAGATGCCATTTGTAGTTGCAATAAAAGATACAAAGTACCTAAAAATAAATTTAACAAGCAATGTATAAATGGAAAACATTACAGATCCTTACAAAAAAATATTAAAGAAGATTTGAGGAAAGAAGACATAGGCTATATTCATAGACTAGAATCGTCAGTATTTTAAAAATGTCAATCTCCTGATTTATAGACATAATACGTACTATAATTCGAATAAATCCTAACAGGTTTTCTTATGGAATTTGATCTACTTTAAATTTTATTTGAAAGAGCCAAAAGCCAAGATACTCTTGAAGAACAAGATGGGTAACTTACCTTACCAGACATCTAGCAGGTAACTAGAAATTTATAGTAATTAAGACAGTGTGGTTTAGACAATCAAACAATGGCAGACAAATTAAACAATGACATAAGATAAAGAGGCCAGAAATAGACCTTTTTTAATATAGAAATTTGATTCATGACTGAATCTTAATTGCAGTTCTGTGAGGAAATGAAAAACTATTCAATAAATAGTACTAGGAAAAATTGTTAGAACTCTACCTCACACCATAGAAAAAAATGATTTTCAATACTTAAATGTGGAAAATCAAAACTGCAAAACTTTTGGAAGAGACTATCTTCATGACTTCAGTGTAGAGAATGATTTTTCAACTCAGAAAGTGAAATAAATATAGGAAAATGTTGAAAGGTATAACTACTGCATTTGTTTTCTTTTTTTTTTTTTTTTTTTTGAGGCAGAGTCCTGCTCTGTCATCCTGGCTAGAGTGCCGTGGCGTCAGCCTAGCTCACAGCAACCTCAAACTCCTGGGCTTAAGCAATCCTACTGCCTCAGCCTCCCGAGTAGCTGGGACTACAGTCATGGACCACCATGCCCAGCTAATTTTTTCTATGTATATTTTTAGTTGTTCAGCTAATTTCTTTCTATTTTTTTAGTAGAGACAGGGTCTCGCTTTTGCTCAGGCTGGTCTTGAACTCCTGAGCTCAAACGATCCACCTGCCTTGGCCTCCCAAGTGCTAGGATTACAGGCGTGAGCCACCGTGCCTGGCCTTGTATTTGTTTTCTATTACTGCATAGCAAACTACCACAAATTGAGCAACTTAAAAGAGCACACATTTGTTAGCTCGTGGATCCTCAGGCCAGAAGCCCAAGTGTGGTGTGGCTAGGTTCTCTGCTCAGGGTATCACAGGCTTAAATCGAGGTGCTGGCAGGGCTGTGTTCTCACCTGGAACCCTGGGTTCCAAGCTCCTGTGTTTGTGGCAGATTCAGCTCCTTGTACTTTGAGGATGGACATCCCTGGATCCTTGTTGGCTGCCAGGCAGGATCTGCTGTCACTTTCGAGAGGCCATCTGCATGCCATGTAGCCTCCTCTGTCTTCAAAGCCAGCAATGCATGCCAAATCTTTCTCAAGCTTTGAAATTCTCTGACTTTTTCTGTCTCTGATCTCTAGACCCCAGTTTGAAGGGATCATGTGAAGAGGTCAAGCCCATCTAGCTAATCTCCCTCTTGATTAACTCGCATGCAACTGATTAGTAATCCCAGTTACATCTGCAAAATTTCTTCTGCCACGGAATGGAACGTGGTCACAGAAGTGATACCCTGTCACGTTCCCAGGATCTGTCCACTTTCAAGTGGGGCATCGTGCAAGGGTGAGCATCATGAGAAGTCTGCCTACCACAGCGACATTATAATTAATAACTTCTGTTCTTCAAATGCCATGGTGAGAACGTGAAAGGGCAAGCTACAGAATGGAATAAAAAAATTTACAGTATAAATAAATAATAAAAGAGTTGTATCTGGAATATATATTTTAAATCTTACATATTAATGAGAAAAATGATAAAACAATAGAAAACCACAAAAAATAAGCAGATATTTTCACAGGAGAAACTCAAAATATTGACAAATGTATGACATGTGTATTTTTAATCAGAGAAAAATATGGTATCCACTGTTGAGTCTCCTCTGCCCAGGTGGCTGTGCCGCAGCCTCTGTTTCTCTGTGACCTGCAGATACTGGGAGATCTGTAGGCAGGACCTGGGACACTCCAGATGCTGGGAGGTGAAAGGCCACGGACAACAGCAACCACACCCAGAGGGTCTTTTCCACAACGTACTGCCTGCCTCTCGGCTCATTCAGATTCCAAGGAGAACGATTTACAAGTCAATTTCTGTCTCCCCGATCCACTCATTCTCCCTAATAATCATTTAGTACCCCTCAAAAGAATTTCCTTTATTTCCCATCACCTCCCTTCCCTATGAAAAAGGGTATATAAGCTTCTGTACCCCACTGGGGGGTCGGCGTACTCACCCTGTGATTCCCCCCACCTGTGTACATTAAAAAATCTGTTTGCCTTCTCTCCTGTTAATAAATAAATAAGTGAAAACCCAGTAAGACACCATGTCCCTGCTAAATTAGCAAAACTTAAAAAAAAATCTGACAACATCAAGTGCTTGCAGTGAGTTACAGGAACTTATACCCTTGTTATGAGTTTAAATTGGTGCAACCTCTTTGGACAAAAATTATGATGATCTGTAAAGTTGAAAATGCACACACTCTACAACCCAAGGAATTTCATCCCTGGGTATATAATCGACAGAAATTCATGCACATGGATGACCAAAGAAGCGCGCGCGCGCACACACACACACACACACACACACACACACACAACCCCCCCCCAAAAAAAAAAAACACGAAACAAAAACAAAAAATCCTGGAGACAGAGGGAAATAATTCAGGCGTCCATCAATGGTAGAACATGTAAATAAGTTATAATCATAGAATACTTTAAAGGTAATGATATGGTTCTATTTCTTAAAACTGGT
Source organism: Lemur catta (assembly GCF_020740605.2). Taxonomy (NCBI): domain Eukaryota; kingdom Metazoa; phylum Chordata; class Mammalia; order Primates; family Lemuridae; genus Lemur; species Lemur catta. The sequence goes on along the minus strand of NC_059141.1, from coordinate 51,299,108 downwards.
GGAGACTTAATGGATGTTTATTTCATTCTTCCTTCAAGAAGTCTCTCCAACTCCTCTATCCCTTTCCCTGACCAGAAGTTAGAGAACGATGGATGTTTAAAGATCTGGAACCCAACCCTGGGCTTCACAAATAAGGGGTCCAGGGAACATATGTCAGGGCCTCCCCTGAAACCTTCCTCTTAGTCTGCCTAGTACACCCTCCTCCTTTCCTTCTCAGTAGCCATCTGTCAGCATCCTCTGGAAGGCCCTCACTCTTGATCTCTGGAGATAATCCTAGTCTATCTACCTGATGAAAAGACGGAACTTCACAGAGGTTAAAGGATGCATGCTCAAGGCACACGTTCATTAAGAGGCAACCCTGGAAGTCTGGAACCTGTGCTTCCTTTGTCAGCAACATCCAGGGCTAATTTGTGTCTGTATCCATAACACCCTTCAAACCCTTATAAACAGCAGGTGTTCAGTAAATGCTACCTCCCCAACTCCAGGTCCTCAGCGGGGTTTAAACAAGAGCTTTGCAAAATTGTATTTTGATGCTGCTACACAGAAAATGACCAGCAGATGGCAGCATTTAGCTTACCCAGCTCCCAACTCAGCAATTGCAGGCTCAAGCAGAGAAAAATTGGTTTTTCTTTTCCATTCTCCAAACTGTTTGCTGTCAGTGCCTCCCTAATGCCCACTGGAAGCCTCATGTTCCTACTCATTTGCTGAAAAAACACTGCGCATCTGCAGAAGCTCCAGCTGCAGACACGGTGGCGGGAGGAAGCCACACGGGTGGGCAACACGAACATGAAAGCTTTTACCCTCTGCAGAGCCTCGTGAAATGTTGATTCTCACAGCATCCCTGTGACACTGTGGGCAGGGAAGGCATCTTAAGGTTCTCTCCTTTTCATCTGGGGAAACTGAGACTCATAGAGGCAAGGTGATGTGCATAAGTTAATAGAGCAAGGGCAGATTTCCTGACTTATAATCCAGTGCACTTTACCATGTTAGTCATCACAGGTAAAATTTACCCTGAAGGCATTTTCAGCCTACAAGTGCAGAAAGGAGAACAGAAAATTAAAAAAAAAAAAATCCAAAATGCCATACTGTAAATAATAAAGAAACAATATAGAAATGAATGTTGGGGTTCAGAGGAGCAGACAGTATCATTTTTAGGGTTGGGGTTTATGAGAAACTATGGGGTCAGAGAAGAGTTCTTAGAAAGAGAGGAGCTCTCTCCCTTAAAAACAGCCAAGATATGGAAAGAGAAGGAGCATTGGTGGGAATTCTAGATCGGGATGGCAAATGTGTGGCCTGGGGCTGCTACTTTCTTTCACCTCCGCCTCTCCCTCAGCCCCCATGCCCATGACAGACATCATTAATCAATTGTGGGACTCTTCCCTTTTTAGCACAGGGCCTGCCCAGAATCCACTGTGCATGGTGCACCAGGCATCCTCTACTAACCAATGAGAGATGGCACGCCAGCCTGTGTGCTCCTTCTCACCCTGCTCCGGTGCGTCCCTGGTAGCCGTGGTTTATTGTGCGCTTCCTGTGAGCTGAGGCTGTGCTGAGCTCTTTGCACACACCTTCCATTCAATCCACTTGACAGCAAACTCTCAAGAGTTAGGCATCCCTCCAATTTTACAAATAAGCAAAACTGAAGCACAGAGGTGTTAAAACCTCATAGTGGCAGAGCCAGGATTCAAAGCCAAGCCTGTCTGTCTCCAAAGCCCAGGCTCTGAAACTGCTAGATACTTGGACTAAGCTAGCATCGGAGAAGGCCTGTGGTTTAGGGCTTGTTTAGGACTGCAGGTACAACAGTAACAAGATGAACTGGGCTGCAGTGGAAACTGAGACTCAGAGAACAAAGGAACATCAAAGATGCTTTCGTTAGCTCATTCATTCCTCGACACACAGTTGTTAGGTACCTACCACATGCCAGACATACTGTAGAGGCTGGGGATATAGTGGTCAAAAAAAAGAGACAAAACAGCCCATCCTAATTAGGGGAGACAAATAAATAAGTCAGTCAACTGTATTCTATGTTAGGTGATGTACGTGCTAAAGGGAAAAATAAAGGCTGGGTGTGGGGTGGAGAGAGCCATAGAGAGCTGTATGGACTCAAGCCTGGGAGATGAGGGATAACCCGGGGGCATGAGCTTCTTGGAGGGACTGATGCAGATAAGGAGAAAGGCCCTAATGAGGTGAGCCCTGATGCTCCCAAGGCACATGGTGATGCTGGGGTGTAAGTGGTAGGGGCAGCGGGCTTGTTGGGAACACGTGGAGTTCCAGAGGCCCTGTTCACTCTGCCAAAGACAGTGTGGCCAGGGTAGGGGCAGCCTTGTCCAGAATACACCCAGCCCGGCCCCTCCTTGTGCTGGCAGGTGTGGGGTGGAGGCAGAGTCCCATTCATGCATCATACATTTTCTGAGCACCTAATGAAATCAATTTCATTCTTCAGGGGTCTCTGACCACTGCCAGTCTCTGGCCCCATTGAAGGGCTTGGGATGAGGTGGGAGGTGAGTTTTTAGCACCTGAACCCTTACTTCCAGCAGAGCCATGAGCAGTGACCTATTAAGCCAAGAACAGTGGAGAATATGGTGACAGGGGTTTGTCACCAGCAACAAGGAGCTTGGAGTTTAGTTGGGAGAACAAGAGGACTGTGCACGAGTTTGCGAAGTAACCCAACATGGCTGTTGCTCACAGCACATAGCTACTGTCTCCCCAAGCTGTTAGATCAGCTAGACTTTGGGGGAAATAAAAATGCAAAAAGAAAATGGCCTTGCCAAGACTCTCTCCCTGGGTGCATGGGAAATATGGAAGGGAATGGAGGAGGAGGAAGAAATGTCATTCCCTGTAATTGGGACAGGGTTCGGAACTCTCATGGCTGGTTCCTTTGTCCACCTTGCCCCACCTCCCCCAGTGCTTTGTGGAGGCTCTCTCCTGGCGGCCCTGGAACAATAACTGGGCCTGCCCTGGATAACTTTCCCTCCAGGTGCTCTTCACCGGGGCAGTGAACACCCTGGAAGATGACTATTCAGTCTACCAGGAGTAGGTGGATACTTACATGTATGTGCGCATGCATGAGCATATAGACCTGCACTTATGTGTTCACTGCTTCCTTCAAACGCCCCCACGGTATCTGTGCTAGTTCTCAACTTATTGCTACTCAGGTCCAAATCTACCCACCAAAACCTGCTCTGTGATGATGGGCAGAATTCCCATAAACACCTCTCCTGTGCAGTGAGCACACTGTAAGCTTTCTCAGTAGAGGGTGCTGAGAGAACATTGCAGGAGGAAGGAGCTTCTCTTGCCGGTTTTGGCGACTATGAGGACATCCAGTATTGCTCTGCCCCTGCCATGTGCCCAGAAGGTCCAAGGCAGTCCTGGCCTGGCCTGTGATTCCCTTCCTAGGACCCTCCCAACACAGCCATGCTCCATGCCTTCAGTCCACACTGGAGACCTGACTCCCACGTGCCCACACACCCAGGTGTGCCACAGAGGTTTGTTTCCCGCTCGCCCAGTGATTACAGACCAGCTCTGGCCCAGGCAACCCAGCACATTTCTCTGCCATCTAGGGGCTGCAATGATACCTTCTCCAACAATGTCTGCTTCCCAGCCTGGGGAGGGGACCTCCTTCCAAAGTTGTCCCCTTGGGTACTCTTTCTCAGCTGTAGGGAGAGTAGCCCTGTAGGGTTCTGTTTTCATCATACAGTTTCTGTTTTATCATAGCTTTATAATTCTTTATATTAAACTTCCATTGTATAAACCACTAGGTGGTTTCTGTTTCTTTTTTTTTTTTTTTTGAGACAGTGACTCATTCTGTCACCCTGGGTAGAGTGCAGTGGCATCATCGTAGTTCACTACAACCGCAAACTCCTGGGCTCAAGTGATCCTCCTGCCTCAGCCTTCCGAGTAGCCGGGACTACAGGCACACGTCATGACCTAATTTTTATATGTTTAGTAGAGACGGGGTCTCTCTCTTGCTCAGGCTGGTCTCAAACTCCTGAGCTCAAGCAATCCTCCTGCCTCAGCCTCCCAGAGTGCTAGGGTTACAGGTATAAGCCACTGCGCCCAGCCTGGTTTCTGTCTTTCAATTGGACCCTGACAGATACAGTATTTGTGGCCCCCCAAATATTAAGATCCACCGTACCTTATCCCAGATAAAACAAAAATATAAAAACTCTCAGTGCATTGCCCAGCACATAGAAAGTAATCAATCTAAGTAGTGATGTTACTGCCATATGTTGGAGAGGGAGATCAGTTCCCGCAAAGGGTTGGCAGCTCTTAGATGTTCCCTCTCGCCTGTGTAGCTTGAGCTGCATTCTCTCCTGGTGTAGCAGCAACATAACGAGTCATTAGAACTACCATTTATGGAGCACACACTCCATAGCAAGCAGTGTGCCATGAGTTCCGCGTGCACCATTAGCCCCATTTTGCACATGAAGAAAGCTGAGGACTAACAGAGTTAGAAACCTGCCCGAGTTTGCACAGCTGACCTGGGAAGGGGTGGAATTTGAACCCACGTATATACAATTCCAAAGACCGACGCCTTAACTGCCACAGTGTATTTCTTCATGGCATCTATTGCTGTGTCATGCTCTGTGCTAAGCGGTTCACAGTAGTTATGTAACATGTTTCCCATAACAACTGTGTTTGGTAAGCAGTGTTTTTGTTCCTATTTTATAGATTAAGAGACTAAATGTCTTACTCAAGTCCTCTCAGTTAGTGCGGGGTGGAGGCGGGATTCAGAATTGGCCCTCCGACTCCAGAGCCCACGCTGCCAGTGTCTACGGTGTACCACCTCCCTGGCTCGCATGATAGGAGTGAACTTCGGGGTGAGAATGGACCTAGATCTGGGGACTGTGGTGGGTGAAACACTGGAAAGCACATGATATTTGACTCACATACGGTCCCTGCTGTTCCCAATGATGCCATCTATGTGTGTTAATAAAAGATAGAAAGCTGGTAAAGGAGAAGGGTAAGGGACCACACGGGCCATGCCATCTCCCTACTATACCTAACCCTAACCCTAACCCCAACCCTAACCCTAAGGAGCAGGAGTGATCTGCAGGCACCTGTACAAGGCTGGCTTAGGGGATCTATGAATGTTCATCTCCAACCCTTCCCCAGGGAGGGGATTCCCTGACATTCAACATCTGGACCTGCCCAGGGCAGGTTGGGCTGTTAACAAACCCAAAAGACAGGGGGGTTCTCTGTTGCTCACCGCACAGAAAGCCAATTACTGAGACAACAAGGATTGTCAAGGAAGAAGGGATTTATTGTGGAGGATACACCAACGGGGAAGTGGGAGGAATAGACTGCCTCAAATCTTCCCCCCCACAACCAATGGGGTCAGGGGTGTCTCTGGAGGTGAAATGAACAATGCATGAGGTGAGTGAGCATCGTTACATGTTTGAGGTGGCACGCGGGGCACGCAAGCACAGTGAGAAACCGTGCTAGCGATTTCATGATACATACATCTCATGATCAAAAAATGGTGGATAAGTCCCTCCCAGGGCGAGAATTTTAGTAGTATCATGAGCTGGGGGTTAAGATCGGTCATTCTTTAAGCCTCGTGTGCAGACAGGATGCAGGGAGTAGGCTGCTCAGTGGATTCCTGGGCACAATCTGTGGTGGGGCGTCGCTTATCTTGTCTCCGCTGGACAAACAGCTGGTGTAAGGCTTTGCAGTTATCTCGTGGCTGCAAGGAGGTTCTGCTGTTTCTGGGAAAGAAACTCAAAAGGGAATGCATCAGTGCGAAAGCAAGTTACAAGCTTCTGGTCAGCAAATTTTACTGGCCTGGGAACTTGAAACATAAGAGAACTACAATGAAAAAAACTATATAAAAAAAGTTTTCTTGCTTATGGAGCCAGTTACAGGGCCATTGGAGCCCTGTAAACCATGGGTACCCCATGTTATACCTCTATACCAACCAACCGTGCCAACCTGATTATAAAATTCAGAATATTTGTAGGTTGCTAATAAAAATCATGACTATTCCAGATACTGAGACCAAAGAGCATATTCTTCTCTAGGTCTTCTTCATAGAGAAGCCACGTCCTTGACAACATCCCTACAACAGATAGGGGATCGATGTTTACAACCATATTTTGTGTAATGTGTATAATGTCCTTAGTGTAGACTGAGGGCCACCAGCCAAAGCAAAAGCATTAAAAGAAATCCTTCAAGGAGCCAGTGGGAAGCAGTCAAACACACGCTTTGCTGCTCTGGCTAAACTGGTAATATATCTAAGAACATGTGTCTAGAGATCACATAGACTACATACTCTGCACCCGCTTATCTACAAATGGCTTGTCTCTTAGCCAAGCTTTTTAAAGTACAGTGTGGCTATGAGGTTGAGATTCTACTTGGAATGTTGATACTTTCCATTGCCAGTTCAGAGAAGAGCCACAGACCTTAATAATAAACGGAGCTGGGGCTTTGACTAGATAGCACCAGAAGGAACATGTTCCTGAAGAGAAGGCCAACCCACATCCTCTCCAAAGCGCATCAGGGGAGTCCCTGCAGGCAGAGCCAAGATTCTCTTCGGGAGAGACTTGGAGACATCTCTAACAATGCAACGAGTGGGTAATTGAGTCCCGGCAGGTCCACAGCATAATGTACACTAGCAATAAAAAATTAGCCTAAAAAAATTGTAAAGCAGGTGTGCAACCATAAGCCCTATTTGGCTTCCTGCCCCCCAAATCTGCAGCATATCTGATTTCAAGAAATGAGCCCCGCTAGTTAAACTGATTGTAAAATGGATACCCAAAGTAACTAAATAAGATGATGTACTGTTTACTATTATTTTCTATAGATCTCCCTGAAGTTGGAAGATAGCTGTTAAAATGATCATAGTTAGGCTTGCAAACTATTAAGCAAAAGCTATGCAAATGGATGTTGCTTATATAGGCTGGAGCAGGGTGATCAACTTGTTCTGGTTTGCCAGAGACTTTTCCCTGTTTTAGTGCTGAATGCCCCATATCCTGGGAAGCCCCTTGGTGCCTGGCAAACTGGGGAGGTTGGTGACCCTAGCTGGAGGCCAGGCGATCCCTGGCTGTGGATTCACATGTTGAGGTGAGGGGGCTTGTTGACTGATGGAATTTCCTGCAGGGTGTCAGCTCGTCACTGAGGGGACCAGCACGTATCAGCGTATCAGTCATTTGAGGCCCTTTGTCTGGGATGTTTGTTTTCTCCACAGATGAGTCCTCCAGTTCCCTATCTGTGGACTGTCAATCAGGTTGCTCACTTCCTGGGGACAGAGGCACCACCTAGTCAATATGCAGATTTTTTAAATTTAATTAAATTAATTAATTTTATTTATCTGTACAAATTTATGTATGTGGCACATGTAAAATTTTGTTCCATGTATAAAATGTGTAGTGACCAAGTCAGGATATTTAGGGTGTCCATCACCCAAGTACAATATATTTTCGTTTGATTATACAACACCCCACTCTGCTATAAAACATTGAATTTATTCCTTCCATCAAACTGTTTGTTTGTACCCTTTAACCCACTTCTCCTCATCCTCCGCCTGCCCACACTCACTGTCCCACTCTCTGTTGTCTATCTTCCCACCGTCTAACTCCATGTGATCAAATTTTTTAGCTCCCACATTTAAGTGAGAACATGTCAGTATGCAGATTTTTGCTTAATCTTTGTCTAGCCTCTGCCTCACATCCTCCCCCCAAATCCGTTGTGCCTCACACCCCCATTCTACAGCTCCCCCAGCTCAATGTATATGACAAATAAGTCTTCTTCCTCCCACGGGTGGGGGTCCCCTGGCTGAAAAGGGTGGGGAAAGTGGCCCAGGCTTTCCACTGATGCCCCTGTCCCCGTTTTCAGCCTCACACTGTACCTCCCTCACCTCTCTCTGTGCTGAGCCTCTCTGAGACTCTGGGGGTAGAGTGGGGAGAACCACTTGGCTTCCCCTGGTTTTTTCCCTCTGGGGCATCCAAGTTAAAGCATCTACTTCTGCCAGCTGCGTTATCACTCCTACATGTGCTTCCTAGCTTCAAAAAGTGTGTCAAAAATTCTTTTGACTGCTGTTTTCTCCTCTCTTGTTCCTTTTGTCCTGGCAGGATTTTACCTATGCTCTTCCTCTACTGTCATTTTATTTGGATTCAGGGAGGGAGAGGGAATAAACTTGTGCTGTGAATCAACCACGTTTAATTGGACACCCATTTCTCTAGGAGCCTCTCTTCTTGTAACACCCCCTGAGTGGATGCTGGCACTTCTGAAACTGTCTTCCATGTCTGTTAGCTTTTCTTCTCTACTTTGTGTTGATTTATCCCATTCTGCTGTTTACAGGGAGAATTACTTGGTGCAATCTTTCAGCTCACTAATTACCACTCAGCTGCATACATTCTACTACTTAGCTCATCACCTGAGGCTTTTTTTAAATTATAAATATATTTTCCATCTCCAACATCTCTAATTGTTTCTTTTTCATCCTCTTTTACTTGAGAATGTTAATTACACTTACTTCAAAGCTCATTACTGGTTGTCCTATTTGTTCTGCTTAATCTTGCGATCTGGAGCCAGACAGCCTGGGGTTACATTGTGGCTTCTCACATGAAGCTGTGTGACTCTAGGGGAAGTTACCCAATCACCTTACACCTTAGTGGCCTCATTTGTAAAATGGGGACAAAAACAGTTCCACCTTATAAGAGTTCTGATAGGATTAAAGTATTTTTTAAATATATGCAATATGTTTAGACTAGTGCCTGACATAAATGCTCAGTAAACATTAGCAATGGTTTTTATGTTTCCTCAAGTGTAAGTCTCCCTTTCATGGTGGTGATTTGTAAATGATACTTAATTTTTTGACAGTGAACTCATCTTTGCCCATGAGATTTTCTGCAAGAAATCCACTTGCATAGCTTGCTTTGACAGAGAAGTGAAAACCATTTCATGAATGTGTGTTCCATACAGCTTTCAAGGAGCATGCACCGTCGGGTGGATGCTCTCATAGCTGGTCTTAGGACTGTGGCTGCTACCCATTCTTCACTGGCTTTGCCAGTCATCTGGGGCCCTGTCCTATCTCTCACTCCCTAATATAGCTCATTGCAGGAGACAGACACTGCTGTCCTGGCCATCTTGTCTGCAGGGGTGGGGTTTAGGGAGACATGCAGGAGTCGACGCATCTAGCTGCTCCCATGGGAGTACTTGTCTAACCCTCCATTCCTTCATCAGTAGCCCTCTGGCCCCCTTTTGTCCTGGGCATTCATACCTCTGGCCATGGAGTGCCCTTGTTGCTGCTCCCACTTTTGCAGCATTTATTGCAGTACATACACACATGCAAGAACATACGTAGTATATTCTTGGCCACTGTTCATGAGCTGGGCTGCAACATTAAATCTGATCCTGTCTGCTTTGAGCCTCTTGGAAATGCCTCAATGCTTCTGATTCCCTGAACATTTTCTGCTATCTTTTTGAGGACACAAATTTTTTTCCTTCTCCGTCATTTCTGGAGTTTTCATCTAGGAGGACAGACTCAGCATGTGCTCAGTCCACTATCATGAAAAGGGAAGGCAGACAGTTTCTAGAAAAGATGAGAATTAGGCAGAATCTTGGAGAATAAGTAGGAAGAGCTGAAGCGAAAAGAGGAGATGAGAGCATGGAAGGCTGAGGAGACAGCTTGAGCAAAGGTGTGGGGAAGGAGATGCAGAGTGGTTGGTGGTGAAGATACCAGCAATTTGACATTTTGAGAGAGGCAGGAGTTGAATGGGCTGCAAAAGGAGAGGCCAGGGCACGAACAGTCTTATGCGTCCTGTTAAGGGGCCTAACTTTATCCTGGAGAGCCCCTGACAGTTTTATGAAAGTGACATGGTGTGATGTGCATCTTGTTCACCCTGGAGGGTGGATTCAAGGGGACTGAGACTGGATCCAGAAAGACCAGCTAGAAAGCCCCTGCACAAGTCCAGGCTAGAAACCAAAAGGACCGGAAGATCAGGTACATACGGGATGAAGAGTAGGGGTCAGATTCAACAAATATTTAGGAAGCAAAATCTATAGACAAGGAGGAGGATCTAACATTGTTTTCTTTAGATATAATAAAAAGGCCGGGCGCGGTGGCTCACACCTGTAATCCTAGCACTCTGGGAGGCCGAGGCGGGCGGATCGTTTGAGCTCAGGAGTTCAAGACCAGCCTGAGCAAGAGTGAGACCCTGTCTCTACTAAACATAGAAAGAAATTACATGGACAGCTAAAAATATATATAGAAAAATTAGCCGGGCATGGTGGTTGGATGCCTGTAGTCCCAGCTACTCGGGAGGCTGAGGCAGGAGGATTGCCTGAGCCCAGGAGTCAGGTTGCTGTGAGCAAGGTTGACGCCACGGCACTCTAGCCTGGGCAACAGAGTGAGACTCTGTCTCAAAAAAAAAAAAAAAAAAAGACACTTGAGCCTTCTTCCAGTATGGCCACATGCTTTTTAAAAATTTGCACAAGCTATTTTAACTGCAGTTAATATTGCTGGTAATAGCATGCAAATTTTTATGACTATGGTCAAAGTTGGAAATACTTCTATCAAGTTTCATGTATGAGCTATAAGATTACAGGGCATTTGAAGTTTTTCTATGCAGCATCTAAACTTAATGCTTCTTGAATGGATACAAGTATTATCCAGTTTGTCACAGATGGTCTTATTGTAATGATGGATTTAGTTTTATGTCATCCTTGTAGATGTATGTATTTCATACCAAGTTATAAAATTTAATCTTTTCCTAGTGTGTGCATCTAGAACTTGGGGACATCATCAGAATAATATATATCAGATAAGCTAAGCTGTGATCAGATACAGTGAGATGCATAAAACATTTCATTTCACATGAAAGCGTCCTTCTATTTGCAGTACACCTCCAGTTTGTGCCTTACTACACAGGGGTTCTATTAAAATATATTTCCTGAAATTACTCAAAAAGATGTATGCATATCTGTGTGTTATAACTGCGTATGTCATCTTATTGAGTATATTCCCTACAGGAGAGCACTTCCATTTTAAATAGGCATGGATGAAAATAACCTTACATGCTTAACACTGTATATATATGGTGGTTGAAAGACTTTACCATAGACTAGTTTCCACAGACTACATTTCAAGTCTTGGTTACAGGAGCTGTAAGGCATGTTTATTATCGGATACCATCTCTGGCCCTGCTGGCTGAATCAGAACAATGTTTCTGAAAGCCATTCCTGCGCTGGGAAGACTAGCAGAAATGCAACTATACAGAAATGACTGCAAAATACACAAACATATCTCATCCCTTCCCGATCCCAAAAATGCCTGTGGCCACTCCAACATGAGGAGCATGAGGAGAAATGAGCTGGAGGGGAAATCACAGTGGGAAGAGCCAGCCATCTCAACTATAGTCACGTGCTGCACATCGATGGTTCAGGCAATGATGGACCATTTATATCACAGTGGTTCCTTAAGATTATATCATATTTTTACTGCACCTTTTCTTTGTTTAGACATGTTTAGATATACAAATATTTACCATTGTATTACAATTGCCTACAGTATTCAGTACAGTAATATGCTGTACAGGTATGTAGCCTGGGAGCAACAGGCCATACCACATAGCCTAGGTGTATAGTAGGCTATACCATCTAGGTCGGTGGAAGTACATTCTATGATGTTTGCACAATGACAAAATCACCTAATGATACATTTCTTAGAATGTATCCCCATCATTAAGTGACTCATGACTGTATTTGCACTTAAAATAGCTTACTTTTGCAATTTCTATAAAAACATATGACCAAGTAAAACACTTCTCCCACTGTGACCTCGTAAGGAGCCCACGCCAGAGAGGGGCCTTGCAACTTCCTGGTGAATCCTCCTCTATTGACAGGACTTGAAAAGTGATTCTGGCAGTGGGAAATCCAGTTGCTATCAGAGCTTTACCTGAATGTCTTGGCAGAAAGTCGTACCCCATCTGGCAGATACAGAATCCAGAAGAAAAAGCAGGTTTGGGGGGGAAATATGGTTAGTTCATTTTTTGACACGATAAATTTGAGTTTTTTGAGGGATATTCTGGTAAAGATATCTAGTAGGCAGGTATTCATTGATGCATTTATAATTGTATTATTAGCCCTCTGTTAAAACAAAGAAAATTCAAACAATCCAAAGGAACGTAGGAAAACAGAAAAAAGAAACAATGAGAAAACATATTTCACATGATATTCAAAATATTAAGCCATCGGTATGACCTGTTTGCTAACCAATTAGAATCTTGGAAAAGGTCTTAGGGGCTCTTCCTGCAACAGGCATTGCCCCCTTTTTGCCAGATCAGGATAATGTCAGGGGCAATGGCACCGTGGGGTCTCAGGGCAACAGCTATTTACCAAGCTGGATGGAAGAATTCCCATTTGTAATGATTTATAGGGTTTTATCAATGTGCTCTAGATGAATATCAGCCCTGAGGGTATATGTATAACACAAAAGATGGCAGAAATAAGTCCAAATATTTCTGTAATCATTATCACATTGGCTAAATGCACCAATTAAAAGTAGATTCTCAGATGAATTTTTAAAATCTTGTAAAAAATAAAATGTCATTTCTGAGAGACAAACCTAAACAACAATATAGAAAGAGTAAAAAAGAGAGAGAGAGAAAGAAAATATATACTAGATAAATACAATCTTAGGATAGCAATATTAATAGAAAAAGTAAACAAGGGGATATGTCACAAAAGGATAAAACAATATTAACTTGTATGAACCTAATAATTTGTTCTCAAAATTATAAGGCAAATCAGACAGAATTATAGGGAGAAATAGACAAACTACAATAAAAGTGGGAAATGTTAAACCTACTCTCTCAGAAGTCAACAGATTGAACAGGAGAAAGGAAAAGAAAAAACAGGAGACAAAAGATCTAAGTACCTGCTTAGCAAGCTGGATGGAGAGATACAGAGAGAGAATCTTGCATATAAAAAAGTGAAGACACAGTCACAAAAACTGGGACAGCGGGATAAAGTTGTATATTAGGCCACAAAAGATGTCTCAGTAAATTCTAAAAGAGCACATTTTCTCATCCCTAAGCATTAAAATTAGAAGTCAATAACAAAATGATAGCTATTTTTAAAAAGCCATAATTTTGAAAACAACAACAAAAAAATGAAAACATAAATAATCTGTGCATTAAGGATAAAATCCTAATGAAAATAAAAAAATATTTATAACTAAGAGATAACATAAGCATGGCATAGTCAAACGTGTGATAATGCAGCTAAAGCAGGATTTAGAGGGAGACTTATAGTCATACACATTTACTAGAAAACCAAACATTTTTAAAATACATGACTCTAATGTTCAACTCTAGAAACCAGAAAAAGAACACTAGAGTAAACCCAAGAAGAGTAGAAGGAATGTAACTACAGAGACAAAAACAGAAATTAAAGCATTAGATAATTTTTTTTTAAAGAAGTAACATGACTTAAAAAATTATAAGTCAGTTCTTTGCAAAGTCTGGCGAGACCGATCAGAAGCCTTTCGGGATCCTGTCCTCTCACGTGTCCCCAAGGATCCTCTTTGAAGCCTCTGTTGTGTGGCCTTTATGATTTGTTTTCCATTCGATTATGAGTTGTGTTAAAAGCAAGGGAGTTTTCTTTCTCTCTATCCGCGGCACCAAGCACAGGGCCAGTGACATTGGTTGTACTCAATCCTTGTCTGTTGAATGAATCCGTATAAGAAAGGGTAATGATACTGTACTACTCACGGCTATACAGGATGTGACTTTTTTTTTTACAAGGCACTTACTTACCTTTACTTCTTTTTATGATTGTTTCAGTCCTGAGAAGCAATGAACCAGGGATAATTTTATGAATTTTTATAGATCATTTTGAAGATCTTATAGGGGCTCGGAGGACAGACACATCGCTTGCAAGTGTCAGGGTCAGAACCATTACCCAGGCGTGGCAACACTAGGTTTAGCGTCTTTTCCCTCAACCCGTGTTCTGTAGGGGCCTCAGAGCGGTGACCCGCGCCCATTGGCCTTGAGGACCAGGACCTTGGCTCCGGCCCTCTGCAGTACCTCCTCTGCCCCTAGGATCTTGCTGGCACTTAGGGCTCAACATGTTTGCTGAAAATAAATGGTTGAAAATTATAAAAAGGTGAGCACAATGGTAGCTATTCACCATTCTGGCCTTCAAGAGCTCTGACGCAGGAAAGTGTGTGCTACATACAGGAGGAATTCCACCCTAAATGATTTATTATTTTTTAACGTGGTGTTCAAAGAAACATGCGCTCAGCCACGGAGAAAAGTAGGCCATTCAAAGCAGCTCGCCTTTGCGGCCGCTGTGGGGCGGGGGACCCGGGCGCGGCTGTGCAGGCAGAGGGGCTGGGTCAGCGCCAGGTGACCTTCCCCGACCAATCCCCCTGGCCCAGAGAGAGTGCCGCGTGACAAAGGCTGCCCGAGAACGCGGCACCAGTTTCGTGGGGGCTTCACACCTGCCCCCCGGTCCCACCCGCTCCTGCGCCGAGGCGGGCGCCCCCACCAGGGTAATAAGCAACCCTGGGAGAGTCTTTCCCTGATGCCTTTGACCGTCCGCTCCTCTTCTGTTCCTAGAGGACATTTTCTCCGAGCCGCTCTGAAGCCCTTGGTCTCAATTTCACCCTCACCAGCCCACTCATGTCTAAAAAATGCTGCTAGAGCCGCGCCTAGAGGGGTGTGCGTTCTAGAGGCCACGGAAGATGACTGGACACCCAGGGCCCGCTGTGGGGCCGCAGCCAGGCTGCCCGAGGGCGCGGCTCCCGCTCTGCGCCCGCCCGCACGGCCTGCCGGGGCAGGGCCAGAGGCTGCCCTCCAGCCCCAGTCCTAACCGCTCTTGGAGTTCTGTGTGCCTTTAACATGCAAATAAGACCAGTAGCTTGTTTGCAACGGCCCAAAATAGGCAATAACCTAAATGTCCTTCAGTAAGGAGCTAAGTAATAAATGGTGACGCTCACAATTGTGTACACCGTGCAGTGGATAGGAAGCACCAGGACTATCCTGATGCCAGATGCGCTTGCATGGAAAGACCCTCCAAGATAAAGAGAGTGAAAAAGCACCTTGCAGAAAAGTACTGCAACACTATTTTGCAAACAATCCATTTACGTAAATAAACACGCACATACACAGTGTGTTTTAGAGAGAGCAATCTGGAAAGACACACCTAAAAGCGGGCTGAAGGAGTGAAGAGCGAATCTGAATTATTTTTTGAATATTTTATAACTACCATATATGCATATATTACGTGAGTGTCCCTTTTTCTAAAAACATTAACTTTTAGAACACTTTTAGATTTACAGAAAAATTGCAGATAATACAGGGAGTTCTCATAAACCTGGGTTTCTCCTATTATTAACATATTAGTGTGGTGCTTTTGCTACAATAAATGAATCAATATTGATGGATTTATTAAAGTCCATATATTACGCAGATGTCCTTAGTTTTTACCTACTGTCCCTTTTCCAGGATTCTGTCCAGGATACCACTTTACCTTTAGTCTTCCTCTTGGTTGTGACAGTGTCTCGGACTTTGCTCGTTTTGAATGACCTTGACAGTTTTGAGGCGTATTGGTCACGTATTTTGCAGAACGTTCCTCAACTGGGATATGTCTTGATGTTTTTCTCACGGTTACACTGGGGTAAGGTGTTCTTGGGAGGAAGCCCACAACCTGTGCACGCTATCAATATGATTTATCCCAGCTAATGTTAACCTTGATCTCCTGGCTTAGGTTGTCTGTCAGGTTTCTCTACTGCAAAACTACTTCCCCTACCCTCGTTCCGTACCGTGTGACCTTAAAGATTGTCACCTCCAAAGCACACTGGGCGGAAAGTGCTTAGGAAATGCCTTCCCCTCCAGGAGGCCGAACGCGGCTCAGGGCGGGACCGGGCGCGAGACGGGGTTATTGGTGCCTGGAGGGCCTCTGGGAGCCCGCGGCCTCCTCGACCCGCCCCGCCAACCACTTCCCCCCCCCCGCCCGAAAGCTGGAAGGCCCGCAGCTTGCTACCCCCGCGGGCGGGGACGGCTCCCCACGGGCCGGCCTAGCCCTCACCTGGGGGCGGAGCCGCGTCCAGGCCCCGCCTCTGGCGCGCGGGGCCGTCCGCGCCCGCGGAGTTTTCCGCTGAGCCGGCTCCTCCTCCCGCCCCGCCCTGACGGCTGCGGCGCCCGCGGGTCCCGAGTGCCCCGAGCGCCCCGACAGCAGGAGTGAGACCCAGCTCCGCGCGGAACCGAGGCGCCGCGCCCAGGACGTCCGCCGAGAGAGCCGCTCCTGCCCGCATCCACGTCGCCCCTCGTGTCCCCCGCCCCCGTGGCCAGGTGAGTGAGGGTCCCGTGCCGGCCGGGGCCTGGGACTGGGCGGCGACAGTGCGCCGCGGCCCCTGCGGGTGAGGCCCGGGGCTGCCCTGCGCCCCCTCCTGGCCCGGCCCGGCGGCTTCCTGGTTGCGGGAGTGGGGCAGGCGAAGGAGGTGGCAGGCTGCGTCCTGTGCCCGCCCGGCTGCCCAGCTCCACCAGCGGCGGCGTTGGGGCTGCCCTACCTGTGCGGTCGAAGTGCACTCTCTGGGTCCCCCATGGCCGGGGGTCAGAGGTCAGGGGTCAGTCTTGGCCTGGGTAAGGTCGAGGGCGCAAATCTCAGCCGGCTTGGAGCCAGTGAACTTGCGACCAAAGGCGACTGGCCCTCTGACCCAGCCAAGTTCCCCGGAGTGTGCGTGCCCTTCCGGGCAAGGCTTGTGCTGAGAAGAGCGAGTAGAGAAGGCTGCTTCGGGAACTTTCTCCCGGAACTGGGAGGACGCAAATTCCTGGGTGCTGCTGCTGTTGCAGTTTATTTGTAAGGAACGCTCCCAAGTGTTGGAGAGAAGGGGGGATCCGTCCCAGGTGCTGTGTTTCCCTCCCTGCCTTCCCCCTTTCTCCAACCTTGATCCCCAGTTTCAGAGAGCGATTCTTGGACTTGTATCTCCCCATGGGCTCAGGCCTGAAAGCTTATAAGGTAAAACTGGTCTGTGGTTTAAAGGAGTGACCTGACGATCCTCATCTAGAGACTTGGGAGGGGAAAAGTTAAGCGAGCCGCTGCCAGCCCAAGCTGGGAACAGTTCCCCGGAGCATTTCTGTCTCTGCTCCTCTAGTCAGTGAGCTCTCTGTGGAGGTTGGGTGTTTGGGCACAGACCCTGGCGTCCATGGTAGCCTGCCCCTCAGTTCCCTGCATCCCTGGAGCAGAGCTGTGAGAGTGAGCCCTGCCCGGCCTTCCCCACACAGCAGGGACTAAGGCTTGCAGGGCAGGGCCTGTGATGCGCACTTCTGCCTGGCTGTCATTATGTCCCTTTATTCCTTTCTTGCTGCAGTCAATTGTTGGGGATCCCGGGAGGATTAACAGGGCCCCTTCCCTCGAGGTATTCTCTGTGCTACCAGGTGTTCCCTGATAAGAGAGGCCAGGCGAGGTGCCAGGGCAGTTTGTTGCCCTGGCATTGGGTGCACAGCACCGTGGGCTTCTGCATACCTCCCTAATCTCACTTCTGACTAGTCTCTGTGCTTTGGTTTCCCCATCTGTAAAATGGGGATGATAATAGTGCCTACCTCATAGGCTTATTGAGAGGATTCAATGCATTAATATATTTAACAACCACACGGTGTTCAGGTACTGACCAGTCAGAACAGATGGTGACCAGTGCACCATACTTGTGTGTCCCAGGTGGGTGTCACCCACATTAGACATAAAGTGTCTAGGCTCATAAGTGACGAGATGTAAGTGTCAATGAATAATAATAGTAGCTGTTACTCCCTCCACACAGCAGAAGGTGCAGCAGAGCTGAACTGCCCCCGTCCTGGACCGGCTGTCTTGGCGCATGCTGCTCTGTCCTCCTGGAATGACCTCCTTCGCCCAGTGTGCCCTGGCTTCTCCCCACTCCCGGGAGTCCCCCAGGGGCATGCTCTGAGCTCATTCAGCCCCCCTTCCTCACTCCTCCAGCACTGACCCAGTTCACAGTACGCAGTACTTGCCTTGCCTTGCCTAGTGTTTGTATGGCCACGTGGCTTATGTCTGCCTTTTCCTCTGTCTCTGGAGGGCGGGGGCTGTTTCTGACTCACCTCTTGGTCTCTCCATCACATGGGCCTTACCTAATGTAGGTGCTCAGGAAATGTTAGTTGAATGAAAGAGGCAGGCCAGGGAAGTGGATTCCCTGTGGTTAGAATATTGGACCTAGAAGGCTTTGGATAGGCAGAGAAAAGTGGGGAGGATGAGATGGAAATGAATCCAGAGTGAGAGGCCAAGTAGGAACCCTGTCTGATGCCTTTGTGTAGCCAGGACAAAGATGATAGAAAGGGCCCATTCTGCATGGCTGTGTCTAGAAGGCCAGGATCGATTAGCCATGCCTTGGTCACAAGGTTAGGAGAGGTGGTGGGGGGCTTGGGGTGACAGGAGTGAGAGCTGAGACAAAATAGGTTAGTGTAAGTTCTTCTTGGGAACTCACTGCAGAATAGAGAAAAGAAACCAGTGTGGGCAGGAGGCAAATCCGAGCCACATGCTGGACCTTCGGAGGGCCCAGGACCTTTCTGGAATACCCTCTGCTTCCTCCTGGATTCACCCCACTCTCTCTCTCCCTTTTTAGCTGCCATCTTCCCTCTTAAGTGTAAAGCCGTTCCTGGTGCTTGGCCCGTGGGAAGCACACATGGGGGAGAGTCTGTGTGTGGGTGTGGCTCACCAGCACAGCCAAGGGAACAGGCTCTCCAGTTTCTTTGGATTTTTCTCTGTGACACCCTCTGATCCCACTGCCCCTGGAATATCAGGAGTTTTGAGTGATACCTAGATAGGAAAGCTCTTAGGGTAAATGAAGAAACAGGTTTTCTTGGTAGGAGTTTGCATTTTTAAAAGGAGTTGTTGAAATTCAATGAAACTTTCTTGTAACCACAGAAACTGTTCCACATTAGGCTTGCTGACCCTAACCTGTGAAATGAAGGTCTGATAGTCACATGATTGGTTGTTATTGGGGAGGATCCTAACAGTGTAGCCTGAACAGTGACCTGAGTCACAGAGGAAGTAGTGGGTGGGGGCACCCCAGGAGTTAGGGGACAGAGTTCTCGTCTGTGCTGGGTAACCTGGGACAAGCCATTTAGCCACACAGGGCCCCGGTGTTCTGGATGATAAAATGCCTGCCTCAAATGGAGAATCAGATGAGATGATGTTTGCAAAGGGATTTGAGATCTGTTGGGGGTGGAGATGACAACGTTGATATCGTGGGTGTGTTACTCCAGGGAACCAGGAAGCTAGGAGTGGAGCGGGTGGTGGTTGAAGCCTGGCTCTGTGAGCTCTTGGTGTCTAGTTTTCTGGGGGCTTGTGCTCTTCCTTAGCAGAAAAGAAAGGAGGAAGTTGAGATGAAAATCAGGTCCCCCCCAACACCTGGCAGGGGGAGGCTGGCTTGGAGGACAGCGAGGAGAAATGTGGGGGCTGCCGACAGGGAGGTGAGGGAGCATATGGCTCAGTCAGCCTGGGCAGGGCATCTCGGGGGAAAGGGTGTGTATGGGCAGGGCTCGTGGTAGCAGATGTGAGCTTGCTGTGTCCACTGAAAAGGTCACAGCTATTTTTAGGAAGTAGGTGAAAAGGCATGTTTCTCTTGAACTCTTCATTAGTGAGCACCCACCGTTTGCCTAGCCCTGTGCTGTGTGCACAAAAGGAGAGCCACCTTCACTCATTCCCCTGGATGTCCCTGAGAGATGGGACACTGGATGAGAACCAGGTTTAGAGGATGGCGAAGAGCGTGGATTTGGCTTTGGACCTGTTAAATTTGAGATGCCTTTGAGATACCAGATAGGCTGGTGGGTCTGGGGCTCAGGAGAGGCCTAGGCTAGACTGACATTTTTGTCTAGGTTGTGTGTGTATTTGAAGTCAAGGGCACAGTGCGATTGATGAACTCACCTCGGACGGCTGAGTAAAGGAAGATGAGCCTGTAAAGGAGTCAGAAAGAGAGCGGCCTGAGGGGCACAGCGCAGTTGTACCACAGCAGCCAGGATGCGTCCGTTTCAGTAGGGCAGAGTGGTCAGCAGTGGCCGTGCTGCCCGTAGCTGCGGCTGTGCTGGCGGGGCGATGGGAGCAGAGCCAGGCTGGAATGAATGGTGAGGAGCAGCAGCAGGTGAGGATCTGGGGATAGCACGTATAGCCAGGCTTTGAAATGCTGCCTTTAAGGGGAGGAGGACATCGTTGAGGGAGTCCCGCTCGCTTTCCACCCGAGAAAGTAGCATGTGGATAACCTGCAGATGACATCCCTCCCCGCCTCTCCCTGTGCTCACGCGGACACAGGCACCTGCAAAGGTTTGCTCCTTTCACATGATGGATTCATGCTGGACACCGTAATCTGCAGCTTTGGTTTCTGACTTACTTATCACACACAGTAACTCTGGGTTGCTGTTATTCTAGGTCAGTAGCAGCTGTGGAATGTTCTATAGTACGGAATTACCATGATTTATTCTTCCTTTCCCTTATCGATGGGTATTGAGATCATTTACTGTTTATTGACTTAAAATAGTATTGGAGTAAATAGCCTATAAGGACCCTGATAAATGTATTTGTTTATAAACAGTTGACATTTTTATGACACTTAGTTTTCAAAATCAAGGGCAGATTACAAACCTTGTAATATATCTTTACTAGATATTATGAATAGGACTCTAACCATATATGCTAAAATTTTAAATATATATATAAACATTCTTTTTTTCCTATTCATTGGTTATTAATTTCAACCTTATCTTTATTCATCCTTGTTAATTTTGGTTTATTTTGTTGCACTCCTTTTGATGTCTTAACTGGTACATTTATTTTAGTCTTTTAATTTAAAAAGCATGTAGTACTCAACATTTTCCTTTGAGTACAGTTCAAGCTGACTGGCTTTTGTATGAAGCGCTCACCTTTCCATTGCTTTCTAGTCACTATGTCAATTGGTTTTGATCCCAGGATTGTTTAGAAGATGGGGTCCTGAATTTCCAAGTAGATAGTTTTGTGTAGGGTGTGATCATATTTTATTGTTGACTGCTAGTTTTATTGCATTTTGATTTGTGTATGTGGTCTGCAAAAATCTCTTCTTATGGGATGGTATTAAATTTTCTTTGTGGCTATGATCAATATTAATATTGATTCATATGAATATGATCAATATTAAAATGTTCCATGTACATGAAGGAAGAAAATTTGTATTCTCTGTAGGACACAGACTTTAGACATATCTATTAACTTGAGCTTGCCCTTTATATCCTTGCTTACCCATCTGGCAGATTCTCAGAGGTGTATCAAAAACTCTCATTATAATTTTTTCTTTTACGAGACAGGGTCTTGCTTTGTTGCCCAGGCTGGAGTGCAGTGATGCCATCGTAGCTCACTGCAGCCTCCAAGTCCTGAGCTCAAGCAAGCCTCCTGGCTCGGCCTACTGAATAGCTACAACTACAGGTGTGCACCATCACACTCAGCTAATTTTTAAAATTTTTTGTAGAAATGGGGTCTCGCTGTGTTGCCCAGGCTGGTCTCAAACTTCTGGCCTCAAAGGCTCCTCCCACCTCGGCCTCCCTCAGTGCTGGGATTACAAATGTGAGCCACTGCTCCCTGCCAGATAAGTGCATTTTATAAGTAAATGAAAGGCTCAGAAATTGAGAGGCAAGCATCAAAGGGCATGCAAGTCATGCCCCTTATAGTTTCTATTTAGGCTCTCATGAAGCAGTTAGTAATCAGGTCTTGCTTCTCAGCTCACGACTGTCCTGATGGTCCCCATGATAGCCAGGTTTGTAGAAGGGATAAAAGGAGCTTTGCCTGCAGACTCCAGAGCCATGGCCCGGGAACCTCCTTTCTCTTTGGCAGTTCCTGCCCCCTTCCTTTAGGTCCGAGGAGACTGACCACTGACTTGCACTTATACATTATGTTTCCTTCCTCATTTGAGGTAGCAGTGTGAGCTTTCTCTTTTCTCCAAGGGATATAACAAAGTGGTTAGGACACAAAACTTTCCCTGGGCCAAGTGTCAGCTATAAAGACCCGGCCCCCAAGTCTTATGCTCTTCTCTATGCTTGTGTTTTAAGTCACATAAACTATCTCAACAGACTGGAATGGCCTGAGCATTGTTGTACCCTGAGACCCTACTGAGTAGTTCTCCAAGTCTTGTGTTTACAGACAAAGTCAAACGGCCAAAAAAAAGGGCTGGAAAAAACCCTTGGCTTACTGTGGCAGGATTATCAAGAACTCCTCAACACATTTTTAATATTAATATTTCCACCTCTGGTTTTTCTTTGGCATGTCTTCGCCCGGCCCTTGGTTTAAAATCTTTTCTTTTTCATTTAAAAAGAAATTTCTTTCTGTTATAATTGGCACATGGCTGGGGGTGGAGGGAGAAAGGATGGCAGAGGCCGTGATAGCAGCAACAAACTTCATTTGGTGGTTTCTGTCTTTGGTAGAGGAATTCAGACTGTTCACGTACTAGATATACTTGATTTTATTACTGTGTCCTGTTTGTTACTTATAATACTTGGTGGTTATTTCTTTCCTTTCCAGATTTTTGCTATCTTGGTTAAGTTTCTTATCCTTTTTCTTCCCCACCTAACCTGTATTCGGATTCAGGTTTGGGCCAGGCGTGGTGGTTCACGCCTGTAATCCTAGCACTCTGGGAGGCCGAGGCAGGCAGATCATTTGAGCTCAGGAGTTCGAGACCAGCCTAAGCAAGAGCGAGACCCTGTCTCTACTAAAAAAAAAAAAAAATAGAAAGAAATTAGTTGGACAACTAAAAATATGTAGAAAAAATTAGCCAGGTATGATGGCACATGCCTGTAGTCCCAGCTACTCAGGAGGGTGAGGCAGGAGGATCGCTTAAGCCCAGGAGTTTGAGGTTGCTGTGAGCTAGGCTGACGCCACGGCACTCACTCTAGCCTGGGCAACACAGCGAGACACTGTCTCAAAAAAAAAAAAAAAAGATTCAGGTATGGTTGTGAATGAAGGGAGGAGCTTCTCTCTCTTTCTCTCCATCTCCAGAAATCAGAGTCCAGGTTTGTAAGTGTCAGTTCCATGAGGTTGTCCAGGCACCAGGCTCCTTATGGAACGTTGTTCCCAGCATTCTCTAGGGTTGTGGTTTTCAAACTTGAGCATGTGTAAGAATAATGTGGAATCCTTGCAGATGTCACAGATTCCTGGACCTCACCCCAATGGTTCTGATGTAGGGGGTCTGTTGTGGGACCTGAGCATTTCAATTCCTAACAGGTGCCCTGGTTGTCGCTGACGCTGCTGGTCTTGGGGCTGCACTTGGGGTAGCACTGCCTCGGTGCGTCCCTTACTTGCAGGGCCCAGGACAGGTCACTTCCACATCCGCATGGTGGGCCCTGCCCTAGTGCCTAGGGAAGCTGGTAAACATGGTCCTTACTTGGGGCCACTGTGTGCCAGGCTGCAGTGAGTGTTCTGTTACTAAAGCAAGAGAGCGCAGATGGTTGAGGGGGACAACCAGAAGTTTCTGGAACACCACCTACTGCTCTCCTTAATTTGAAACTACTGCTCTGCTGATCAGTCTTGCCATAGGCTTAGCTAGTGTTCCTCAGGTTAGGAAGTGGGAATAGTAGCTCAGGACAGTGGCAAGCAAGGTAGCCTCTGTCCCTGTGGGCTGGTGAGTAGGTCCCAGCCGCTGCTGATTGTGGAAGCTCTGAGAGTCAGGGGGCTGCCCCGGCAGCCATGCGCTCTGCCTGGCACCACCTCCAGATCTTCCAGGCCCCACTGGATCTGAGTGGCCCCTACAAGACCCAACTTTGGGATGGGGAGTGTGCTGCTGCTTCCCAGCTTGCCTTCTTCAACCCCAAATATGACACTGAGGTGACTATTTCCAGGAGAGCTTGGGGGCGAAGCCATTTGAACCCTGAACTGAGCTGGGGCTGGTAATACTCTGCAGAGATGAGAGCAGTGACTGCCAACCCCTGCTCTCTGCTGTTGTCAGCCATGCATAAGTAGGTGAACTAGGGAGAAACTGTCACTCAGACTCCCCTGGAGCAGATGACACTTCTGTGTGGCTTGATTTTATGGGACATTATTTGGGAGGCAGCAGTCTCTTTCTCACTCTGTCTTTCCCAGAGTAACCTTCCCATTTCCCAAGTTCATACTCCAGCCTGGGAAGGGGATTGGAGCCCACAAATGTGCTGAGTGGTGGGGAGCCAGCCTGGACCCTAAAGCAGTAGCCTGGAAATCAAGAGACATCGTTCTAGTCATTGTCCTGTCCCCAGCCAGCCCTGAGACCTCAGGAAGGCCCTTCCAGCTCTGATATTTTAGGATTCCTGTGTAATCCAAATGTCAGTGCACTGGGAATTGACTTTTTATTTCTAAGAAGTGTCTTTCAGAGCCTACTCGTTCAAGTTCAGCCCCTTGGTGAGGCCCCAGACACTGCCCCGTTGCCACTCTGCCAGCCTGCCTTGCCAGGAATTTCCCCAGGCTGAGCTGTCCCGGAGGGTAGAGTCTGAGGCACAGCCTGGCTAATGATTGACACGGGCTCCGGCTATTTTTAATTCCTGGAGTGTGGGTGGGGAGTTGAAGGCTTAATAGCACCTTCTGTAGGCTTCTTGTTTAGTGCCTGGGAAAATTCGGTCAAGGTTGGTAGAGTGCTGCCCTGGGGCTGTCAGCCTTGCTTTGGTGACTTAATGGCATCTGTGACCCATGAGATCGGGCACTGCCGCTCTGCAGCCCCTGCTGGGGGCCCCCAGCCCCTTCCCAGAAGAGCTCTGGATGTTCATACACCCCCTTATGTCACTTAACATAAGGAGGGGCAGAGAGGAACGTCATAGATGTGTCCTCTCTGCCTCCAGAATTCCGGAGCCTACGTACTAGAGGCCATCAGAACAGGTGCCACCCAGGGTGTGGAAGAGATGAGTCAGGGTCCACTGGTATCCCTGCCAGTATTCATGTGTCAGGGACCTCCTGGTGCCAGCCCCGTGCCAGGTGGTGGTGGGAGGCAGAGAGGAGGAGAGGCGTCTCCTGCAGCCTGTAGTGCTGACTCCCTCCCGTTGAGGCCTAGAAAAAGGTGCCTGGCTCTGGCACTTGCTGGGTGCGTGACCTTTGCATGTCAAGAGTCATCTCTGAGCCATAGTTCCCTTGTTTATAAAAGGAGGGTGGGTGATAATATCTATGGGTAGGATCATTGTGAAGGTTAATGAGGTGATATATTACGTGTACCCATCCTAGGAATTAGAAAAGGGGGAGCTTTATTAGAACACTAGAGGAAACATTTTAGGCCAAGTGCTGGGGAGTTCAGGAAGAAGGATCAGTGTGGGAGGGGGATCAGGGTGGGCTTCCCAAAGGAGGTGGGACTCCACCTATTCTCACGGAAGGCCAGGACATGGGGTGATGGGCCAGCTGGAGGGACCATCTGAGCAGAAGTCCTGAAAAGGGAAAGTGCTGAGCTAAGGACATGCATTTTCCGTGGTTCTTCCCATCACACATGTACCTCTGGGACCTTCTGTTTTCCTTGCCGTTCCTCAGTGGCCCAGTGTACTCTTGGCCCAGGGCTGCCTGGTATAGCTTAGGATGCCAGCTGCGGAGGGTCCCGTCCCAAGATGAAGGGGAGTCTCCTCCAGAGTGATCTGTGGGTCCTTGCAGCTTCCAGTTGCATGAGGCTGAAAGGGGACTTTGTCACCATTAGAAGAGCAGCCCTTGGCCGGGCGCAGTGGCTCATGCCTATAATCCTAGCACTCTGGGAGGCCGAGGCAGGTGGATCGCTCGAGGTCAGGAGTTCGAGACCAGCCTGAGCAAGAGCAAGACCCCGTCTCTACTAAAAATAGAAAGAAATTATCTGGCCAACTAAAAATATATATAGAAAAAATTATCCGGGCATGGTGGCACATGCCTGTAGTCCCAGCTACTCGGGAGGCTGAGGCAGGAGGATCGCTTAAGCCCAGGAGTTTGAGGTTGCTGTGAGCTAGGCTGACGCCACGGCACTCACTCTAGCCTGGGAAACACAGCGAGACTCTGTCTCAAAAAAAAAAAAAAAAAGAAGAAGAAGAAGAGTAGCCCTTGATAAGGGACATTTGAAGGAGAGGTTTCCTGAGGCTTCTGGGCAGGGTGGGGGTGCCTCAGCCATTTGGAGCTGGAATAGACACTCTCTTGAGCCTTCTAGGTTTGAAGGGGCTGAGCTTCCCTGAGTGGTTTGAATAGGCCTTGAGCACTGGGTGGTGGGTGTTGGGGCCTCCCTGGGGGAGGGCAGGGGCTCCCTGCTGCTCTGGACCCTTGGTCTCACCCTCCATCTCCCCTCCCCCAGTCTGTGGTGAGAGAAGGGCCCTGCGTGAGCATCGGCTCCTGTGATCACAGGTGCAGATGCCTGCAGGGGCGGCCACTGCCAGCCCTAGCTGAGTGTCACCATGCAGAACGTGGGACTCTTATTGCCAGGTCCCCTAGTGTAACATTTTTTAAAAGATTTAAATCAGAGTCTCTTTTTCAACCCCCACCTCCCCTGAAATAAAAGTTCATGAGTTCAAACCATCACAGAGCCCCGGCTTCCAGGAGGCAGAAGTTGAAAACCGCTGAGCCCTTGCAGGCCCACTCATTGAACAGGTGATGTAGACAAGGCCAGGAGAGGCTTAGGTTTGTTAAGGCCCATCCGAGAGAAGCCAGTTTCCAAACAACCTTCCACTCAGCTTGCGAAGAACATATTTCCTGAATTCTCCATTTTCCTCCCCACTTTTCCTGGGAATGGCTCTTAAATGTGTGTGTGCATTTTCCTGGATTTGCACTATTCTTTTTATCTCCCCAGGTTGAGAAAAAGCGTAGTGCAGGCAGCACTTTATTTTTACCTTCCTGGTCCCCTGGAGTCTAGCCCCGCCCCTGTTGGCCTCGTAGCCCAGGTGGAATTACTGTAAAGTTAGTGAAATTTAAACTCAGGCCCCCCTCCCACACTTGTAGAGGCCCTAACAAGCCTCTGGGAGGGGCCCTAGCAGTGGGTTACAAAGTCTTACGGTTTTATAAAATTTACAAAAAAGTAAGATGTTTTGTATTCTTTTTCTTAAAGAGGGCCCCTAAAATTGTGTAAACTTCAAGCCCCACAAAACCTGGGCCTACTCCTACAGATGCTGGTAAAAATCCCAGAGATTGGCTGGGAGAAAGTGACTCTGGAAGTAAATGGTGTTTTGTTTTGTTTTAACTTTTACCTACAAAATATGTGTTTATTTTTTCAGAAAGTAGTTGAATATTATAATTCAACTGTGTTGATAACATTCTGTTTGCAAAGTTAGAAGAATGGTGCTTATTTTATTATTATGCTTTGTAATTGATATGTAATATATTTATTGCTACACTATAAAAATATTTCATAATAAAATGAGAAAAGTCAATATATTGATCCAAAGGCTTGTAATGAAGCCAGCAGTCCCCTGACGCACCCCTCCCCTTTCTCTCTCCAGAGCTAACCACTTTTAACTATTTATCTTTAATTAATAGGCTTATGTTACTGCTTCTTAATTTATCAGTTTTGACATTATGTGTTGATTTCCTGCCTGGATAGATAAGGAACCAATACATACATACATTCATCAGTATTTAATGCTTGCATTATTATGACTGTAAATTATATTGTTC
The DNA here is from genome assembly GCF_020740605.2 of Lemur catta. Lineage (NCBI taxonomy): Eukaryota > Metazoa > Chordata > Mammalia > Primates > Lemuridae > Lemur > Lemur catta. The sequence goes on along the minus strand of NC_059141.1, from coordinate 51,271,577 downwards.
AGTGCTGTGCCAGGTAATTTGCCACGGCCACACTTTCAGGAGTGCAACCCTTCATGATCCATTATTCCCCAAGTGAATACTCTCCCCCCTTTTTTGGCCTGATTTTCTGTGTATGTCTTGTTCCAAACTGGACTAGTTGCTCGCCAGGCCTGCTGCTCAGCTGTCATCAGGGACTTCCTCTTACAATCTTCCATGTTAGATTTCCCCTGTTCCTGGGACTTATATATTTTCTTTTCTTTATTTTCCTTATTTGTGTTCTCATTTTGCTGGAGTCCTCTGAAAGTTCCTTAGAAAAGTGCGTGGGAGGTAAGGTTTTGTTGTTGTTGTTGTTTTTTGTTTTTTGTTTTTTGAGGCTTTGTATGCCTGGAAATGTCTCTATTCCATACTCTCAGTAGTGGATAATTTAGCTGGCTATAAGAATTATAAAGTGAAGATAATTTCCTTTCAGAATGATGAACACATTATTCTGTTGTCTTCTAGTTTCCATTGATTGAAGTCCAGTCCCATTCTAGTTTCCAAGAAAAGGACCTGTGTTTTAGTGTCTTGTCTTTGCCTCTTGTGTTCTCAAATTTTGCAGTGATAATGCTTTGCTGTCTTTTTTTCAGTCATTGGGTTGTCACTAGGTGGTCCTTTCACCAGAGAGTTTTATTTCGGTGTTGGTCAAAGTTCTTGTATAATCACTGATAATTTTCTTGCCTCTGTTTTTCCTGTTCTTTTCTTCTAGAACTCCTTTCAGTCAGATATTGAGACTCTTACATCTGTTCATTTTCTTATCACTTCTCTTTCCTGTTTGATTTCTTTGTTGTTCTCTTTTCTGGATTTTCTTGACTTGATCGTCTAACCTTTCTGTTGAATTTTTTATTTCAGCCCTGCTTTAAATTTTTGAAAGCATTTTACCATTCTCTAATTATTCTGTTTTCGTAGCATCTGCTTTTTGTTTTATGGGTACAGTATTTTCTCTTACATCTGAGGATATTCATTATATTTTGCCCTCTACTTCTGTGCATTGTTTCCCCAGTTCCTTTTCTTCTGTTTTGAAGAAGGTCTCTTCTTGGAGACCTTTGTCAGATGTTCTGCAATCCTTTGCTGTCTGTTTATATGAGGATAAAGACAGTAAAAAGCTAGTTAATATTTAAAGCTGATTAGAGTCCCTGGGTGGGGCGAATAGGAGGGGGCAGGATTTCATAACATCTCTTCTCCCATCATGTTTTTCCTGGAAGGCTGTCATTCCCCCAAACTGCAAAATTCATCTCTCCTCAGCATTGGTGTTCTCACTTCACCTGCCTTTGCCTCAGGCTGAAAGCTATGCTTGAGCTCCCACTGGCTGCAGAGCCCTGGGATACAAGGAACAAAGAGAAACTTCTTGGAGAAGTAAGTCTGAGAACAGGAGGGCAGGAGGTTCTGGGCCAGCCTTCTTGGGGTCTTGCTGGGTCACCTTGGCCTGCCACTTCTACCCTTCTGGTTGTCAGTTTCCCCATTTGTGAAATGGAGTGAGGTGGGCTGGGATGGAACTGAGTCATCTCTAAGGGGCTGGGTGACCTCTGGCGCCCCAGGTGCGGGGTCCTGGCAGATGGGTGTGACTGCCCTGCCCTTGCAAATCAGCCTGCAGACCTTTTCCTCCTCAGCTCTGCATTGCTGGCTGGGCGTGTCTTGCCTGGCCTCACAGAACTCACCTGAGAGCCCGGGTCTCACCATGGTGACTCATGTTGACTGTTAATAGGCATGAGCAAGCCTTTATGGAGCTCTTATTGTAACACATGCAGGGGAGGCAGGCACCTGGTTCCTCCTGTCATTGTTAGAATAATGGATTTTTTGTGGTCTTGGTGATTTAATGCTTCCCTGGTCAAAGAAACCTTGCTACAGTTAGGTAGACTTGTTCACGGAGATTAGAGGCCTTTACAGAGATCACCGTGGAAGGGTCTGGAGGGAAGAGAGAAAGAATGGTCATGGGATATATTAGTTATTTATTTATTTTTTATTGTAAATTGACAATTTAGAATTGTATAAATGTATGGGGTACAAAGTGATACTATAATTTATCAGTACAATGTGGAATAATTAAATCAAGCTAGTTAACATCTCCATCTCCTCAAATACTTAACATTTTTTGATAAGAAAATTTGAAATATGCTCTCTTGGAAGTTTTGAAATGTACAATAATCTATTACTAACTCTATTCACCACACTGTACAACAGAACTCAAAGAAAAAACATATTCCTCCTGTCCAACTGTCTAACTGAGATTTTGTACCCATCACCTCCCCGTCGTCCCCCCCCCCACCCCAGTATATATAGTATATTAGTTTTCTGTTGCTGCTGTAACAAATTGCTACAAACATGTGGCTTAAAACCCCAGTAGTTTTTTGGGAGGTAAAATATGCATAGCATAAAATTCATTATTTTAACCATTTTTAGGTGTGTGGTTCAGTGGCATTAAGTACATTCACATTCTTGTGGCATGGTCACCACCGTCCATGTCCAGAATCTTTGCATCTTCCCAAACTCTCTGTACCTGTTTAGCATGAGCTCCCTAGTCCCTCTTCCCCCGGCTCCTGGCAGCAACATTTTAGTTTCTGTCTCCACGAATTTAATCACCCTAGATACTTCACATAAGTGGAATCATATAATATTTGTCCTTTTGTGACTGGCTTATTTCATTTAGCATAATGTTTCTAAGATTCCTCCATGTTGTAGCATGTGTTTATTGTGTATCTATAGTCTATTGTGTGTCCCCCACACTTTGTGCATCCATTCATCCATTGATGGACACTGGGTTGTTTGTTTCGACTGTGAGTAATGCTGCTAAGAATATGGGTGTACGAGTGTCTGTCTGAGTCCCTGCTTTCATTTCCTTTGGGTATACAGGTTGAGCAGCCCAAATGCAAAATATGATATGCTCCAAAATCTGAAACTTTTTGAGCGCTGACGTGACACTCAAAGGAAATGCTCATTGAAACATTTACAATTTTCAGATGCAGGGTGCTCAATGGTAAGTAAGGTGCAGATGTTCCAAAATCTGAAAAATCTGAAACCTGAAACACTTCTGGTCCCAAGCATTTCAGATAAGGGACACCCAACCTGCCTACCCAGAGGGAGTTGTGTGTTTAATTTTCTGAGGAACTGCCATATTGTTCTCCGCAGTGCTGCACCATTTTACCACGACTTTATTTTTTTTGGCAGAAAGGAACAGACCTGGAATCACATGACTTTATCCACAGTCTGATGGGTCTCATGGGTCTCCTGGTGCTAAAATCAAGGTGTTAGCAGCTCTGTCTTCCAGAGCTCTGGAGGAGAATCTATTTCCTTGCCTTTTCTAGCTTCTGGCGCCTGTCTGTGCTCCTTGGCTCATGGCCCCTTCCTCCATGGGTGGAATCCCTCTCCTGCTTGGAATCTCTCCTGCCCTTCCTTTTCCTCCTTAACCCAGCCAGGAAAGGATCTCTGCCTTTCAGGACCCTTGTAATTGGCTTGGGCCCACGTGGATAGTATAGGGTGGTCTCCCCGTCTCATGGTTGGTAACCTTCATCCCATCCAGACAGTCCCTTTTGCCATGTAAAGTAACATATTCACAGGTTCCAGGGAGATCCGGGTGTGAACTGTCGGGAATATCTGTGAAGGGCCTAGTCAAGGAAACTTAGTTCCCTGGTGGCTTAGTCTCAGGCTTTGAACACCCCTCCCATCTATCTCTTCCCCTTACCAACATTGTCCTGAAGCCCCCTGTGACCCTAACGGTTGGGTAGGCACTCCTGTCACTATGTGGGCTGGCCACCTGGTGGGTGGGTACTTGACATGGGACAAGTTTGGTGTGTGCCCAGGATCTTTGACAGTTTTCCCCTCTCCTGATGTCAGAGCCTGTCCTCACTGGCCCCTTGGGAGAGACCAACACTAGTTGAGTTGGTCACAGAGTGAAGATAACTGTCCCATACTTTACAAAGCTTGTTCTTGTTCTTACCACATTCAGTCCTCACAGTAATCCGAGGTAGGTGAGGCAGATGGCATGGAGGTTCAGAGAGGTTAAGTTGCCCAGGGAGCATCACACAGCAAGTGGTGGAATTAGGACCCAGATCCTGGCTCCCAGGCAAACGCTTCTTAGGAACAAGGTAAAGTTAACTGAGTACTTAACTATGTGTTGGATAGCTTTCTGTATGTATATCAGTGTATCAAATCCTCACAGCGTGTAGTAAGATGGATGTATTTTCCCCCATTGTACAGGTGAGGAGAAAGGCTCAGAGAGGTCAAGCAGTATGCCCAGGTCACACAGCTAACAAGTGGTAGAGCTAAAATTGAATCATTGTCACTGGACTCCACACCCTGTGTATCACTCCAGTGGCCCAGCAGCAGCGTTAGAAGATGGCGTGAGAGCTGTGTGAGCTGTGGGTAATACTCATCCAGCAGAACTGAGAAGTCTCTCGTGACTGTCCTGTGATTTTTGTGGCTCTTGATTGGGCAGTGTGGGCCATGAAGAGAGGGGGGAACGGGCCCATAGCGTAGGAGAGAGAGTAGTGGGGGCGGTAGCAGGGCCTGCCGAGAATCAGTGTGAGGTGTGGTGAAAGCCAGTGTCCGGAGGCTCAGGCTGCGTGTTCTGGGATGGGCCCTCAGCTTCCCCTTTCCCCACCCAGCTGTGGGGGAGTTAGAGGAGGAGTTCCCCATGTTCTCTTCCAGCTGTTTGAGGAGTTGCATTTGTGCAGACAGTCACTGCTGCAGGGCTTGGAGTGTGGAGCATCCCTGTGGGCTGAGCTGATCTGGAAGAAACTGGGTCAGACTTTGCAAGGACTGGAGAGTGCTGACAGCTAGAGGCTCAGGCGCCCTGGACTTGTGCTGGATGGGCCTCAGCCCACTCCCACTGTTCTGCTGGCCCCTGCTAGGCTGGTCCTGGGAGAAGCCCCTCTGCCCAGGTGTTGTAACTGGGAAAAGCTTCCCCTGCGCGGAAGTGGTGAAGCAAAGACACAGACCTGTCTCTCCCCCTGGCCTGAACCACACTTACAAAACAACCTGCAGTTTCCCTTTTTGGAGGTGAGTGTGTTTCCTTAGGTTCTGTCTTAATCTGTTCAGGTTGCTGTAGCAAATCATCATAGACTGGGAGACTTGTAGATAACGAAATTTATCGCTCACAGTTCTGGAGGCTGGAAGCCCAAGGTCAAGGTGCCAGCAGATTCAGTGTCTGATGAGGGCCTGCTTTTTGGTTCACAGCGGGTACCTTCTCCCTCCTCGCATGGTGGAGAGGGTGGGGAGGCTCTCAGGGGTTTCTTTTATTAAATATAAGGACACTAATTCCACTCATGAGGGCTCTGCTCTCATGACCTAGTCCCCTTTCAGAGGTCCCCCCCTCCAAATGCCATCACATTGGGGGTTAAGATTTTAACAAATGAATTTTGGGGGGGCACAAACCTTCAATCTATAGCAGGTCCTGACCATACCTTGGAGTCAGGACTTGGGTGTAGGACTTTTTTTTTTTGGTCACTGCCACTGTGTCTGTTACAAGAATCTTGTGGCATCTACTAGGACCGAGACCTGAGTGCCCCTCACATTCTGGCCTGGATGCCAGCCAGATAGTAATAGCATATCTGTGTGTGCCTTCTTCCTCTGTTGTCCACTTTCTGCTCCTCGCAAATCCAGGATTGGGCTTGGCATTGCACCCAGATGTTAAATGACAGGTGTTGGCTCTTCCGGGAGCCTGTTTGCTGTGGGCAGTCCTCAAAGGGGAGCTCTGCCACAGAGAGGGAGGAGAGGAAGGAATGGCCCAGGCTTGCCAAGAACCCCGCTGTGGGGTTTGACAGAGAGCCCTTGCGTGGGCTCCGCGTGCTCTTGGCATGCTTTTTGTAGAAAGTGAGCTCCTCCTAACTCACTCTCCCCTGCTCAGCTTCAAGGGCTGGTATGGAAAGGCAGGTGGGACTAGAGAAGGTGGTTTGTCAGTGCCCGAGCCAGAGGGAAAGTTCTGAGGACAGGCTGTGGGTGCCCTCGGGGTTGGAGCTCACGCAGGCCGCGGCCCTGCTTCTGCAGGTCCCTCCTCCTTGGCAGGTGTCCTCTCCAGGAGGCCTTTCAGGGGTGCCTCCCACACCCGTGGCCTCACCCTACCAGCAGTCTCTTGCCTCTGCTGCCCCCCTTACTCCTGGAGCCTGGAGCAGGTCCCCAGACCCAGGCGTGTGGGGGGATGGAAAGAAAACATTGCCCATTTCCTGTTGGGGCTTCTGCATCAGGAGGTTGGAAAATCCAACACAGCCAGTCCGCATGGACTCCACTCCTCCCATCCTCTGCCCTTCACGCTGTCCTGACCTTCCCACTTCATGTTTCTCCCCGACTCCACGCCCTCCCCCTCCACCCCTACGGTTCTCATCCTGGGTATTACCAAATGGCCCATGGTCTTCTGGGACCCTCGAATCCTGTTTTCTATTTAATATTGGGTAAACTGGTACAATAAGATGTTAAATAACGTCATGAGAACAAACTTGATATTAAATTGTCCCTATCCGCATTTTACAGATATGGAAAACTGAGGCACAGAAAGGTTAAGTAACCTGTCTGAGGTCACACAGCTAATAGGAAGCAGAATTAAGATTTGAACCTGAGCAGTCTAGCTTCAGAGTCCATGTTCTTCCCACCATTCTACACTGCCTTTAATGAAGTACCCGGGATCGCACAGTGAAAACTGGACGTAGAAACCAGATGTCCTAATTCCTAATTCCATTCTACTCTATCACACCAGTGTTTCTAAAGCTCAATCCTTGAAATATGAGTTCCTGGGTCCAGTGTGCTCAGTGAGGCAGTATAGTGTAGCAGTAAAAGTCTTGGGGTCTAGAGCCAGACTGCCTGGGTTTAGGTCTTGGCTCTGCCATTTACTAAATATAACCTTGGGCAAGTTACGTAACCTGTCCATACCTCAGTCTCTTCATTTCTAATATGAAGACGATAATTTTAGTATTTGTCTCATAGGCTTGCTGTAAAGTTAAATTCCATGTGAAGCATTTAACATAGTGCCTGGTACGTAGTAAGTATTCAATAAATGGTAACCGTTATTATGGCCTAATGTTTGGGGACTTTTGTTTTTTTAAGATACAGGGTCTCACTCTGTCACGCAGTTTGGAGTACAGTGGTATGATCATAGCTCACTATAACCTTGAGCTCTGGGGCTCAAATGACGCTCCTGCCTCAGCCTCCTATAGGCATGTGCTACCATGTCCAGCTAACTTTTTTTTTTTTTCGGTAGAGACATAGTCTCTATGTTGCACAGGCTGGTCTTGAGCTCCTGGCCTCAAGTGATCCCCCCACGTCAGCTTCCCAAAGTGCTGAGATTATAGGCATGAGCCACCGCTCCCAGCCGGTTTGGGGAATTTGAGGATAAAGTTAAGCAGGCTTCTTTGTTACAGGACTTCTCAGAGCTTTTATTATGCTATTGAGAATTGGTAGTTTCCTGGAAGGGGATGTAGTAGTTATAGTCCATAATTATAGTAGTCAGCATTTTCTAAACTTTTTGGACAACTAATATCTCTTTCTCTCTTTTTAAACTATATGCCGGCTAACTTCACAACTTGCAAGATATGAAGTTGGTGTCAGAGAATACAGTTCAGGAAGCACTGAGCTGTGCCCCGCGCTGCCTGCTTCTGCTCGGCGAGACTGAGCTGGGGGTGGGCTCCTGGTTAGATCTGAGCAAGACTCTGGGGGACGTGGGTGGTAGGAGCTCAGAAGTAAGCAGGTTTATAGTGAAAATGGATGGACTTGATGCCTGGAGGAAATGTTTGGATCATGTGTGCTCTAGGAACCTATAGCTGTTTGGCTGCCATCAGCGTGGACTGTCACATGCCAGGTGTGTCCTGCTCTACGGAAAGTCAATATGCAAAAATGTATATTGGGGAGCTTAATGTCCTCGCTAAGAGGACTTGATGCCTGGAGGAAATGTTTGGATCATGTGTGCTCTAGGAACCTATAGCTGTTTGGCTGCCATCAGCGTGGACTGTCACATGCCAGGTGTGTCCTGCTCTACGGAAAGTCAATATGCAAAAATGTATATTGGGGAGCTTAATGTCCTCGCTAAGAGCCTTGAATTTATAAGTGTTTATCATGCTGTTCCTTGCCCTGTGGGCCATATACCTCCTGTTTGATAATTAAGTGATCTTAGGAGCAAGTGAAAGAGAGACTATAAAGGAGAAAATTGAAGTTGAGGGATATTAAATGATGTGGCCAGGCTCGCTCAGCTACTGACTAGAGGCCAGGCCCGGGACCTCCATCCATTCTATGACATTCACAGATGACTGGGAGCATCGCCACTCAGTAGGCGCTCGCTGGTCCAGGGACTGGAGAGGTCCTGGGGAGGCGGGTTCTCTGGCCCTCATATATTGATTGACAGGTGCCCCTCAAGCATCCAGGCTCCCGCTTCTCCTGAGATGAATCAGTGCTGAGTCCTCTGCTGGCGTAGAAATCTAATCTTAACTTAGAGTTCCAGCTATACTGTAGTTATATACATACACGCACACACACACACACAGATGGTCCCCACAATTGTATGGTTTTCAACTTTACGTTGGGGTTGTGGTTTCTACTGAACATGTTTCACTTTTGTGCCATCGTAAAGTTGAAAAATCATTAACTTGAACCACAGGAAGTCTGAGACTGCTGTGTTGCCAGCATTAAATGCATTTTTGACTTAACGATATTCTTTTTTTTTTTTGAGACAGAGTCTCACTCTGTTGCCCGGGCTAGAGTGAGTGCCGTGGCGTCAGCCTAGCTCACAGCAACCTCAAACTCCTGGGCTCAAGCAATCCTCCTGCCTCAGCCTCCCGAGTAGCTGGGACTACAGGCATGCGCCACCATGCCTGGCTAATTTTTTCTATATATATTTTTAGTTGGCCAGATAATTTATTTCTATTTTTAGTAGAGACGGGGGTCTCACTCTTGCTCATGCTGGTCTCGAACTCCTGACCTCGAGCGATCCACCCGCCTCGGCCTCCCAGAGTGCTAGGATTATAGGCGTGAGCCACCGCGTCCGGCCTGACTTAACGATATTCTTAACTTCCAATGGGTTTATCAGGGTGTAACCCCATTATAAGTTGAGGAGCATATAAATGTATTTATTTTTAAAGTTCCTAGCATTTAGTGATATGAACAATTACGGTTGAAATAATATGCAATGCCTGGGATTTGCTTCACAATAATGCGGGGGAGGGGGTCAGGTCTGGATGGCTGAAGATTGGCCTTGAGGTGGTAATTGTTGAAGCTGAGGGATAACTATTTATTGTAACATTGTGTTTTGAATATAGTCTCCATAATAAAAAGTTGTAAAAACTGTCAATCATTATTAATTTGTGGTTCGCTCCTTGGAATTCCACAGCCTCTGTTCCGTGCATGGTGTACCGGGCCGGCTCCCACAGCTGCCTTTGCACGGGTGTGTGGGGCAGAGCTTGGGCTCTGTCTGCCTTCCCTCCTCCCCCATAGCTATGAGGGAGTGGAGTGGTGTGAACCAAGGCACTGAGGGTTTCTAGAACCTTCCAGCCATGAGGAATGTCCTTGACAGACCCCAATTCAAAGCACATTTACTGCACTGTCTCCTTCTGCCCTTGGGTCTTAGTGTAGGTCACCAGGGGCAGGAGCAGAGGGGCCACCAAACAAGCCAGCCAGGCTTGAGCTGAAGGGGTCACAGGTTTGCGATCAGCTTGGCGAGGTCAGGAAGGCAGGCACTGCATCAGCTGCCAGCGGGCCACGGTCTGCCAGGGACCCTCCCTTGCATGTTTGTGAGTTGAGCAAGCCTTGTCCCGGGGGTATTTTAGCTACAAAACTGAGGGGGTTGGAAACTAGATAATCTCCGAGATCCTTCCAGTGTGGAAGTTTGTGAGTCTGTAAGTCTGGGATTTGGGGTGAAGGCTGAAAGAGGTCTACTTCAGAAGTCCTAAGACCCCAGGGGAAGGAAGAGCTGTGAGAGGGGATGCCCTCATCTCGCCCACGGGACAAGCTTGGTCCGGGAGGGGAGGCTGGGCCCCAGGTCACTGGTTAAGATCCTTTTCCGGGTGAGATTCTTGGAACTGGGCTCCCTTAATTAAATAGACATTTCTGTCTTGCCTAGGACCTTCTGTCTTGCATTTCGGGCTCCAGGCCCCCATCTGCACCTTGCTCTGGGCTGTTGCCTCCCTGTCTCCTGCTCAGTGGCCTGGGGAGGAATGGCCAGCCGCTCCCAGGGCCGGCTGACTCCTCATCTCCCCACACTGCGCCAGGAGGTGCACCAGGCAGACATGTGGACTGAAAGGGAGAAAACCCCAAACAAAACTGCTTTTCCTTACGTGCTCATAGCACTCGCAGTACTCCACTCCTGTGACCAGGTGTGTGGGGGGTGTTGCCCACACTGACCAGTAGTCTGACACCAGCTGGGTGTCCTACAGCTCAGCTCGATTCTGACCCTACCTGGGGTTAATGCAGACCCTGCAGGTTAAAGGGCTCAGTCCCACAAGACTGCCAAATAATGTATTTCTTACTATGTCACAATATCACAGGGACCGTTACACCCGAATCTAGCTTAGTACTAGAGTGAAGAAAGTTTGCAGACGTGCAAATAAATCTCTTTCCTGTTTTTAAAAATGACACACATATATATGAGCATATGTAAACTAAATATACATAAGCACATTCATATATGTATACTTTTATATAACATATATACACATACACATTTCTGTTTGTGTGTTTGTGTGTGTGCCTTGAACTGTACATTAGAAACTGCTCAGTGGTGACCTTTACAGAGGACGACAGAGGGAAGAGTGACTTTTGCTTTTCACCTCATGCCTTTCTATTTTGTTTGAATATCCCTACAGTGTGCTTGTATTCCATGTATTTATTTTTAAAATAAAATTTACTTTTTAGCGTAGTTTTAGGTTCACAGCAAAATTGAGAAACGAGAGTTCCCATGCACGTCCTGCCCCTGCACATGCACAGCCTCCCCCCGCTGCACCCCTGTCAGTGGTGCGTTGTCACCGTCAGAACCAACACTGACACGTCAGTACCACCCACGGTCAGTTGTTTACAGTAGGGTGCACTCTCGGTCTTACAGCACTTTCTCTGGGTTTTGACTAATGTATAATGACGTGTCCACCATTGTCGTGCTGTACAGAATAGTTCCGCTGCCCTTGAAACCCCCTGTGCTCCAAGTCTTCACCACCCTCCCCCGACCTGCCCCTGCACGGGCACAGTGTCCCCCGTCAACATCCACTAACAACCCCTGATCTTTCTACTGTCTCCACAGTTTTGCCTTTTCCAGAATATTATGTAGTTGGAATTAGCCAGTGGGTAGCCTTTTCAGATTGGCTTCTTTCACTTAGCACTTTGCATTTAATATGCATTTATCTGTGTTTTTTCATGGCTAGATAGCTCATTTCTTTTTAGCACTGAATTGTCTGAGCGTACCATAGTTATCATTAACCTATTGAAGGACGTCTTGGTTGCTTCCAAGTTTTGGCCATTATTAATAAAACTACTGTGGACATTCACCTGCAGGTTTTTGTGTGTGGGCATAAGTTTTCAACTCATTTGGGTAAATGCCAAGAGCGTGATTGCTAGATTATTGGTAAAATTATGTTTAGTTTTGTAAGAAACTGCCAAAGTGTCTTCCACAGTGGCTGTACCATTTTACCTTCCCACCAGCAATGAATGAGAGTTCTTGTTGCTCCATATCCTCACCAGCATTTGGTTTTATCAGTGTTTTGGATTTTGGCTGTTCTAATAGATGTGTAGTGGTATATCATTTTAATTTGCAATTCCTGATTGACATGTTGAACATATTTTCATATGCTTATTTGCCTTGCATATGCTCTTTGGTAATGTCTGTTCAGGTCTTTTGCCTATTTTTAAAATAATATGGTTTGTTTTCTTGTTGAGTTTGAAGAGTTCTTTGTATATTTTGGATAACAGCCCCTTTATGAGATGTGTCTTTTGCAAATATTTTTTCCCATTCCACGGCTTGTCTTCTTTTCTTTTTATTTTAAAAAAATGTATTGGCAGGGATTTTCAGAGCCGCATGGTTAAACTGTTGTCTTAGTTCATTTTGTGCTGCTGTCACAGAATAGCACAGACTGGGTGATTTATAAGCAGTAGAAGTTCTGGAGGCTGGGAATATTGAGGGGCTCGATCTGGTAAGGTTTTCTTGCTGCGTCATAACATTGCAGAAAACATCACGTGGGTAAGAGAGAGAGAGCGCTAAACTCACTTTTAAAGAAACCCACTTCCTTGATAAAGACAATAATCTGTCTGTTAGGGCAGAGCCCTCATGATCTAATCATCTCTTTAAGGTCTCATCTCTCAACACAGTTGCACTGAGGATTGTTTCCAACACATGAACTTTGGGGACCATGTTCAGAACGTACCAACTACATATTTATAGTTTGCATAAAAACAGATTAAGGATTTAGTGTTAAAAAACTAGTACACAAATAAATATTTGAGCCACCAGGTTGGGGAAAGCCAGTGGAGGAGCATCCCACAAAAGCATCCGCTCTAGTCCAGGCCAGCTTGGTTTGCTGCTGGGCGCGGAGGGGCAGGAGGTCTCCTGCTGTGTGGTTTCTGGCCAGGGATGATGCTTCTGGGCCTTACCTGCTTCTCAGCATTAGCCCAGTGCAGGCTCTGTCCCCACGTGAGCCCTGTGCTGCCCTCTGGGGAGGACAGTTCTGTACCTGAGTGCCAGGCATGGCAGTGCCGCCCCCTCCCCTTCCATGTCCTGGAGCTCAGGCAGGATGCTGGCAGATGCAGGAAGGTGCGTGTGGCCCGGCCTTGCTGCTGACCAGAGCCTGTACCTCCACCTCCCACTGTTGGGAGGGGAAAGGGCAAGGCTTCCCACGGTGGGAGGGGGATGGCTGGGTGGGTGGAGTGAGGCCCTTCTTGTTCCGGGTAGTTTTGCCTGCTACCTAGCACAGCATTTCTAGATTCCTGTGTTAGGGGGCTCCCGCTAGTGCCCTTGAAATTGAATGGTGTGCTTTTGGACACATACACAGCTGTAGGGAACAGGCCCTTCTGCAGTCCCTGAGAAGCCCCCAGGTAGCTGCTCTATTCTCTCAACACTCCCTATGCACTTCTGCTGGGCTGCCTAGGTCTGCTGCCTGTATTCAGAGCCTACAGCGGGGAAGAGGAATGCGAGATCAGGCAAGCTAGACAGTGTCCAAGTTCCTTAGAGGAAAGAGGGTTTCTTAGAGTGTGGGCCACAGAAATCAGTTACATCAGACTTACTGGGCTGAGGCTGCAGTGTGTGTGCCTGTTTACATTTCTGATTCTTGGGCCTATCCCAGGGTGAAGGGCCCACAGTCACAGGGGCCAAGGTGACTCTCTCCTTGATCATCTCTCCAGGTGATCCTCATGGTGATGAAGCAGTGCTGCACCAAGTGTGGCCCGTGGCCACGCAGTATCCACATCACCTGGAAGTGTGTTGGAAATGCAGCTTCTCGGGCCCTGCCCCAGACCCGCTGATTCAGATATTGGGGCTGGGGCCCAGCCATCTGGGTTTTAACAGGCCCAACAGGTGACTGTTTTACAGAAGCACCGAGTTAGCTGGAGAGGGCCACAGCTGGATGAAGTCAGTGCACAGCTGCAGGCAGGTGGTCCCACTGAGGAAGGAAGGTGGTATTTACGCTGCAGCGTGCCCCAAGAGGCAGGACCGGAGGCCAGAAGTTCCCCAGAGGCAGGTTTCTAAGAATTGCAGCAATCCTAAGGAGGCCCTCTCCAGAGTCCCTGTGTCAGAGTGCCATGATTGGAAGTGGGCATAGAACCGGGGACATGCCCTGGCCTGTCAGCGTGCACCAGCTATGTTAAGCATGCCCTCACCCCTTGCACCTTTTTTCTTTGTGAAAGAGGTAGAAGAACGGCACTGGTCAGGGTGGAAGGTGTGGTGCTCATGGATGCCAGAGAGAAAGCAGATCTGCTGGACTATAACTCACTGTGTTCCCTTCTGTCATGGAGAGTTGGGGCTGGGCAGGGTTGGGAGGGGAAGGTGAGGTTTCTAGAAGTGCTGACAAGCCTGGATATGGTGGCCCCAGGGTGCCTTGCTCTCTCCAGGGACAATCCCTGGTGGTGGCTCCTTTTGAGAAAACTCAGAAGCCGAAGTTACCAGAAGACTGGACAGGTGGCAAAAGGGAGAAGGTTCTGTGCGTCCGGGAGTTGCGTGCTGGCCCTGCAGCCTCCTAGAGCATGGATCATTGGGGAGGAGAGAGGCAGGCGCTGGGAGCTGCGTCCACTGGAAGGTCGTGCCCAGTACTGGGCTGTGTTTACTTTTCTTCTGGGGCTAATTAGGCAGATAAGCTTCAGGGCTCTTGGTCTGGTGGATGTGTTAGGACCCTCACTTGAATCTGCTGGGGAAATGTGCACTGGGTTGTGGCATTTAGGTGGGGGACAGCTGGTGGAATGCCTGTACTTACAGTGGCACTTTGTGCCTGATGTCGAGCCGGGGAGTTGTCAGTGTGACAGTGCAGGAGTGTCCGTCATTGGCCCTTTTGTACTGGCTGCTTGGAAGAACACAAATGGCACACTTACCACACGGGTCTGTGGACATGAAACAAACCCGAGAGAGTGCAAAGGTGTTTGACGTCGGTCAGAATCGCAGATCTTGGCAGGTAGAACCCAAGGGAGAAATTTAACAGGAACCTATAGAAGGTTTCCCACATCCAGAAAACCCACCAGTGCCAATCTAGGCAGGTAGGGAGCTGTGTCCGTGGGAGGAAGGAGGTGACAGTCCTGCCCTGTGCTCTTCGGACCATACCTGGGGCCTTTGGTTCCGAAAAGAGCTGAGAGAGAGAGGAGAGTGGGGAGCAGGCTTGGAGCTGTTTCATGTGGGAAATGGTGGGCAGAAATGAGGCTCCTTTCAGAGGAGGGGAGGACTGGAGGGGTGTTGGGGGGGGAAGGATTCCACCTGCCCCGTGGGGCCCTCCAGGGCAGAGCTCGGTGCCAGGAGGCAGATTTTGACTCTTGCCAGGGAACTCCCTAAAAGCTGCCGCAGGAGTGAGACCATCATCACCCTGTGTGCAGGAGGCCAGCCTGCAGACCCTCCAGGCCTGGGTGAGGCCGCCTCGAGCTGAATGGACCCTGTGTGCCTTGTTTTAGTCTTGGAAGAGCAGCCACCACTCGGAGGGGCAGGAGGCAGCGGCCTCAAGTGAGCTCGGAAATCCCCGCCTGAATTGGGCGTTTTGAAAGTTGGTTTTTAAATAGGCAGCACATGCACGTGGCAGAAATGTAAAGTGTACGTCTATAAACAGGATGTCTCATTCTCTTGCAGAGACAACCAGTATTACCCAGTTCCTTGTGTATCATTCCAGGGATGGTCCATGCATGTGTATACATAATGAACCGCTTTGTATGTTTCTGGAGTTGTTTTTTTTTTTTTTTTTTTTTTTTTTTTTTTTTAGTTCAGCTGTGACTCCAGACAGGATCCAAAGAGGAGTTTTAAAAATCTCTTCTCTGGGTTTTATGGAGAGTTACTTTATCCTTCTGTGTTAGCCTCTTAAAGCACTGCGTCAACTTTAAAAGGGCACAGGAAAGGGCGACGGGGGATTTTTTTTTAAACAGGGCTCGCTGCTATTTCTTGCACTGCTCTCTGGTCAATACCTCATGGATCTCAGCAGTTTCTTTAATAAGTCCGAAAAACCCATCAGAAGCAGCTGTTTTGCTTGGTAAGCCCGTATATGGGAATTTCCTTTCTGCTAAGGGCAAGCCGGATTCCAGCCTCTGCACCAAACACCCGCCTGGCAACACCCCGGCCGCCATTGGCCATGTGCTCTGGGCCTGGGTCGTTTCATTTCACTCAAGGTCAGGGACATACCTGTGCTTAGTTAGAACTGAGGCCGCCGCACCTCCGCAGACGCTGGAGACAAACTCTCGAGCCAAGGTGGGCCTGAGGGGGGCTCTTGCGTCCGCAGGCAGGGTCCGCCCGAAACCCGCTACAAAGTGGCGGTGGATCAGCTGGGCACGCAAAGCGCAAGCTTGTTACCGCACGGCCAACAAGGGCAACCCCTACCCGGGCCACGAGCCGCCCTTCCCGCCAGAGGCGAAAGGCCAGAGACCTGTTTCTGGGTTTTCTAATTAGCTTAGTACACACACAGCAGTGTACCTTGATTAATAATCATGGTCATTTCCTAGCTCCATATATAGAGAGGGGCTAATTCTGAGAGTAGCTACGGAGCCTCCACTGTGGGGATCTGTTGTGATGTATTTAACCAGCCTCGTTGGTGGATGTTTAGGGGTTTGTTGTTGTTACAGATAATGCCGCAAAAGCGTCTGTCATTTCACAGGTGTGAGTTTGGGAAACAAATTTCTAGAAATAGAGTTACTGGGTCAAAACGTTTGTCATTTTTAATGTTGACATCTCTATTTTCAAGTGGTGTTTCTTTTGGCACATTAGTGAAGGTGAACATCTTTAGTTTTTTTTCTGTAACTGCATGTCATTTGACAGTTTCTCTAGTAGTTACTGGTCTTTTTCTTATTGTAAAACTTCCTAAGTTTGTCATTTCTCTTTATATTGTTTTCCTTATTTGTTTCTTATCATGCATAAATTTTACTTTATGTCTTTTGGGCTTGGGGCTGGCTACTTCTCACATTTAAACCTTTGGCCTGGCTGAAATTTATTTGGTTTAAGGAACAGACTGGTGTCCAGCTTTTATTCTTCCATTTTTTTTCCCCTCTTGCCTGGCTGTGGATGGGGCCTTTGGCCTCATTCCTCTGGGAGAAGATGAGCAGTGGAGAGTGGTTCTGTGGTGGCTACAGTGGCATCTCCAGAGGGGAAGGTATCAGAGACACAGTTCAGCTCACCCTGCTCTCTTGTGGGGCAGTTCCTCCTATCTGAAGGGTCCTGGCCCACCCATCATTCACTTTCCCCGGGCTCCTTCCTCACCAGTGACGTCTGAGGGTCTGGCAGAAGCTGGGCAGAAGGGTTGGGCTGTGGGCAGGCCGGAAAGGGCTTTGTGCTGAGGGCCCACCCAGCAGCAGGGAGGTGAGTCATACCCTGTCCAAAGGCAGTACCGCTGGGGACCTCAACCACCACTTGCCTAGGGCTTCAGAAAGACCAAAAGCTGTGCAAGGGGAAGGGTCTTTGGTCCACGCCACAGGTAGCTGATTCCAGCTTACTCCAAGGCCACTAGGCTCGTTGTTTTGCCTACAGTCACCTCTGGACCTACTGACCAAAACAAATGACCCCATAGGGCTGAGAACCAGGCCCACCCGTGGGGACCAGTGACACCTTAAGAAAGTCCTTCAGCTTCCTTAAAAACAACATGCCCACTTCTTCAGGGTGGATATGAATGCAACTGGAATCTTACAGGTGGATACAGTGCCCAGAGCAATGGTTGTCAAAGTGGGGACCCCAGACCAGTAACGTCACCTGGGAACTTGTTCAAAATGCAGATTCTGGTTCTACTGACTCAGAAACTCTTGGAGGTGGAGCCCAGCAATGTGCTTTTAACATTCCCTCCTGATTCTGATGCACATTGCAGTTTGAGACCCAGTGTGTAAGGAGCAGCAGCTCACCCCAGGCCAGCAGGTGGGATTGTTGAGGGACCCTACAGGTTTCCTCCCACGCCCTCACCTGCCATTCGGTGCCTCTGCAAACTGCAGCAACAGCTGCTATTAGCAAGAGTGGGCAGGTTGCGTGACAGTCTTTGCATGGCTGGTGTCACCGTGGATCTCTGTCCCTCCTGAGCAGTTTAATTGGCACGGGACACTGCAGAGGGATCAGTGTACAGGGGACTTTGTGAGAGCAGGTGTTCTACCTGGCACCAGCAGGCAAGAGTCCTGGGTTCCCTGCTTCTCTCCTTCCCTTACTGACCGATCTGCAAGTCGCTTGCTCACTGTTAGCGTCAGCTGCTTTCTCTCAGAAACAGGGTGGTGCCGCCTCATCTGCCCTGATTCTGACCCTGCGTCAGATGAGCCTCCTGAGGGCACTTCTTGCTTCTAGGAACAATGATTCCAAACCTTAGCAGGTCCCCTTGCGGGGTGAACCAGAGGTTGGGGAATGGAAAGTGTGGCTTAGGTCAGATCCAAGATGGGGGTGTCTGTGGACTGCTTGGGTCTATAGGTTGGGCCCCTGGACACAGGGGCCTCTGGCTTCCCCTGTTGCTGGATGGGTGGCGATAAGGACACAGGAAGATAAATACAGACAGACGTGGAGCCCTGAGAATAAGGCAGCGCGTGCCTTGGCTCTGAGGTTGGAGAACAGGTCCACACGCACTGTGTTGTCCCCAGAGGCGGCATGAAGCTTGGGTGAGAGGGGTTTTCAAGGAAACCCACAGGCTCATGGGTGGCGAATCCTCCTGCAGCCGTGGGTAGGGCTGCGATGTGGGCCTGGCACAGAAGTCGGGTGGCACGCTCTCTCTAGCTAGAGGCCCTGGCAGGAGAGGGCAGACTGGGCTGCCGTGAGCCGGGCCTGCTGCAGCTTCCCCTCCTGCGGGGTTCCGGTTGTGGTTGTTGCTGTTCTCTTGGGAAGCTGCGCAGGCAAGCCTGCTGTGGGCTCCCAGGCAGGGCCTGAGTATGCTTCCCTCTTCCCTTCCAGATCTGACCATGAGCTACCCAGGCTATCCCCCGCCACCAGGGGGCTACCCGCCAGCTCCACCAGGTAAGGAGGTCTGGGTGGGGCTGGGGTGGACGCCCCCTCTGTGCTGGCAGGAGTGGAGAGGGGGAGAATTGCTCTTTCCTCGCTCCCCAGCCTCCCCTGCAGCCCAGCCCAGCCCAGCGGGGGACCACAGGGACCACTGCCTGGGGCAGGGCTGGAGAACAGCACCCCCACTGCTGGGGCCTGGGAGGCCTGGGTTTGAAACAGGCTCTGGAGGGCCCCAGACCAGGTGGGAACTGGGTCTCCTGCCTTGCTGATAACAGCGGGCACATGCCTTCACTTCTGAGACTCTTTTCTTCTTTGCAAAATGGCTTTGAGGGTCTCTCCCTCCCTCCCTGGGCTGTCCTGGATGCTGGTGACATAGCCAGGTAAAGAAGCCTCTGGCATCATGTCCTTCAAAGCACTGCTGGGCAACAATTGCCCCTTGTCACTTGTTCTCAAGGTGCATGATTTTGCAGCAGCGGGGTAACCCCTGCTGAGGGAGGAAGTGGAGGGGGATGCAGGGGTCAAATGTCAGTCGCTGTGGCTGCTGGGAGCTGGGTGATGGGGTGAGGCTGCACCACGTGGTCAGGCGGGCAGGACCCGGCCCCAGCTGCAGCACTTCTCTCCACGCTTAGACAGCGTCTTCTCCCACCCAGGCCCCTCCTAGTTTTCCTGAGATTCTGCCTCCATGGTAGCAAAGGGAACTTGGGGGCCCCTGGGACCAGGGGAGACAGGGCCATTCCCAGGCTGGTTTTCTGAGGGTGCCTGTGCCGCTGCCGCCACCCCAGGGCAGCCCCAGGCATCATCCGTTTCCTCCAGTCTGAGGACCCAGGGCCGGCAGGTCATTCAGACCCTCCCTCTCACTTCACAGGTAAAGAACATGTCCAGCCAGGTAGGTGGCCCAGCCACTGTCCCAGGGCATGTCAGGGGCATGTCTCCCTCTGGACAAGCCCACCCCCAGTGTGCCGGCACTGGCCTTTGTCCCCTCTCTCCAGTAGAAATCCCACCACTGCCACCTTCGCCAGCACAGCTGAGCGGCCCCCGGGCAGCAAGAGAGGGAGGAGACAGGGATTAGGGAAGGTCTGCCCCGGGTTCCCAGAGTCCTGGAGCTCAGGAGCCAATTTGAGGCTGTGTGGACAGGGATGCATCTCCCAGGCTGGCTGCCCTGCTACTGGTCTCGGTGACAGGTCACGTATGAGCACCTGTTGGGCACCGAGCTGAGCCCTGCACAGTTTGACTCTGTCCTCATCACAGCAGTTTGAAGCACACGCTAATCATTATCCCATTTGCCAGCTGGGGAAATGAACCTGGAGCAGGGGAGGGCCTGGCCCCAGGGCACGCACCCGTCCTGCTGGTTTCAGAGCCCAGCTTTTCACCAGTTTCCCCCTGTCCCTTGTGGGCTGGTGTCTGTGTTTTCCATGACCCAGCCCTGTCTCCCTTCAGCCTTTCATCCTGCTCCTCCCTGCTTTTTACACACTTGTAGCAAACGGCCAGACTGGGAGGACCCCCTCAATACCTTTGCATCACGCGTGAATCCTCAGAGCTCCCTGCGCTTGCCACTGTCAGGGGCTCTGTGTGGTGTCCCACAACACTTGTCCTGTGTCTGTCCTCCTGCCCCGTGATGATGAGCTTGGGAAGGCACAGTCTGCCTGGGAAATCCTTATCTCCTTAATACCTTACAGAGGCCTTTCATCCTGGAAAGAGGGGAAGGCTTCCTCTCCTCTTCCTCTTTCTGCCCCCGTGTTTCCGTGTGGCCTGTAGTGCTGTCCCGAGGCTCTGCCTGGCCGCCTCTCCTGACCACCTAGGAGTTCTCTTCTCTGCCTTCCCCACCTGGCGGGGAACGGACGGGGCTTAAGGCTTGGTGTTGCTTTCAGGTGGCGGTGCCTGGGGAGGTCCTGGCTACCCTCCACCCAGCATGCCCCCCATCGGGCTGGATAACGTGGGCAACTACGCGGGGCAGTTCAACCAGGACTACCTCTCGGGAATGGTGAGTCCAGCCCTCCTGCCGAGGCTGCCTCTGGGCACACCTGTGTGGCCAGAAGGATGGGGCAGCTGGCTTCCTGGGGCTCAGAGTTGTCTGTGTGTGTGTTCACTGTGGCGTGGAGTGTGAGGAGCAGCATCTCAGAACACGGGGATTTTCACCAGGGTTCTGCCACCTGCTCACTGTCACTCTGTGGGTCTCATTCTTCCTGTCTGTAAAGTGAGGGGGAGGGGAATGCATTGGACAGGACAGTCTCCCAGGTCCCTTCAGCTTTGCAGGGTTGGGTAGGGTGTGGTGCCTTCATGGAGCATTCATTGCGCACCTGTTGTGAGCTCAGCACAGGGCCGAGAGGGCGGGAAGGATGTGTGCATGCGTGTTTGTGCCTGTGTGTGCCGTGTACGAGTGTCCATATGCCCGTGTGTATGTACTCGTACATATGGTGGACTCTTCCAATCGGGCCTGGGTGGGCGTACAGCAGGTAGCTTGGGAAGACATGCTACTTTTATTTGCTGTTTTGCTTTTAAAAATGATATATTTTGCCATGTGAAAACAAACGTGTGCTTCGTAGAAACAGTGCAACCAACACATGCCCTAATGTGTGCCAGGCCCAGTTCTAGGCACTAAGGATATGTGAATAAGCAAACAAAAATCTCAGCCCTGGTAGGTTTATCATCCCCTGAGAAGAGATAGGCAGTAACCTAAGTCCACTGTGGGCGTTACTAGAAGTGTGGGCGCTGTGGGAACAAGGCGAGTAGGGTAGAGGGGTTGGAAGGGGGGGGAATGTGGGGTAACGATTTTAAGTTGGGGGGGGTCAAGGTGGGCCTTGCAGAGAAGGGAGATTTGAGCAGACATCTGCAGCAGGGAGGGATGTGCTCTATGGATGTCTAGGGAGCCCAGCCCCCAAGGTGCCAGGGGGCTGGCAGGAGGCTGCTGTGGCTGAAGTGGAGAGGGAGGGGCCAGGTGAGAGACAGGTCTGGGGTCCAGCTCTCACAGGGTGTGGGAGGCCATCCATGGTAAGAATTTAGGCTTTTATTCTGGGTGAATCCACCTGAGCCACGCCGGCCAGAGGGGTCTGTGGCTAGCAGGCTGTTGTGATGGGGCCGCCCCCAAGCCTGCAGACGGGGCCCCATACCTTCTTGGGCTGGGAGCTCTTACCTTCACCCAGGTGGTCTGGGATAAGAGGGGCAGCCATTTGGAGAGGGAAGGCCATCTCCCCTGCAGAAGAGGTTGAGGATCTCAGGTTTGGATCCAGAGAGATCTAAGTCAAGACTCCAGCTGCACTGTTCATTGGCTATGTAGCTTTCAGCAAGTGACTTCACCTCTCTGAACCCATTTTGTCATCTGTGAAATGGGTATAATGCTACTTGGTATTCACAAGTGGAGATGCTGTGAGACTGAATCTGCTGAGCTATGAAAAGAGCTTGGCCTTGGCAGGGCCTGCCACAGGCACTGGGTGCTATGCTGGGGTCCGGGGGGGGGGGGGGTGAGTTCTGAGTGAGGCTTCTGGGGGCCATGCAGGGCTCAGGTCAGGGAAAGGCAGATGGACAGAGTGTGGCTGGGCCCCACTGGGCCCATTGGTCTTAGGCTCTGCTTTGTGTACTTTCAGGCGGCCAACATGTCTGGGACATTCGGAGGAGCCAACATGCCCAACCTGTACCCTGGGGCCCCTGGGGGCGGTTACCCGCCAGTGCCCCCTGGGGGATTCGGGCAGCCCCCCTCCGCCCAGCAGCCTGTTCCTCCATATGGGATGTACCCACCCCCTGGAGGAAACCCACCCGCTGGGATGCCCTCATATCCGCCCTACCCAGGGGCCCCTGTGCCAGGCCAGCCGATGCCGCCCCCCGGACAGCAGCCCCCAGGGGCCTACCCTGGACAGCCACCAATGACCTACCCTGGGCAGCCACCAGTGCCACCCCCTGGGCAGCAGCAGCCGGTGCCAAGCTACCCAGGATACGCAGGATCCGGGACCGTCACCCCCGCTGTGCCCCCAGCCCAGGTGAGTCCAGCCCAGTGCCACCCTCGGTTCAGGTCTGGACCCCAAATCCTGGAGACATGTGGCCCAATAGGTGGGAGGATGGGGGAAGGCTCAGGCCTCCAGCTACACTTTCTTGTTTTAGCAAGAGTGTCACTTTCTCACCTGGGTGTACTCCCCAAGGCCTAAGGGAGCTTCCCTGTTTCTCTGGGTTTGGTTAGACGTTCCACTATGCACTGGGTCAGGCATCCTGGTGGGCACTCTCCTCCTCCTTGTTAGTTACTGCCCAGGCCCCCGGTCCCAAGCCCAGCAGCTCGTAGTCCTCAGTCCCCGGGATGTGCCCTCCCAGACAGGCTTTGGAGGAAACTTAAAATCCCCTTTGGATGGGAAAGATTGTTGGCAGTTCCTCCAGGGTTGATCTTGGCTCATTTTGGAGAACAGTTCATGTTTGCAGAGCCTAGAATTCATTGTCATGGTTACATGGCTAGTGGTATGTGCTTGACAACTATTTTTAGACAAGAGGGTCCCCTTTGCTCCTCCCTCCACCACCACACACTCCCCCTCTCCATCCTCCCTCCCTTATGTTTTCTCTGAGCTTATCCCTGGCACTGTGTTATAACCGGTTTGTGCTAGCCACCAGGACGCCAGGCCACTGGTAGGCAGTTTAGCCTGGAAAGTTCAGGTTTGCAGGTTTGTGCAGCCACTGGAGTGTGGAGGAAGCCGGGCAGGTGGTAGTCGGGGAACAGTGCCAGGGAAGCGGTGCTGGTCAGAGGTAGTCAGGCTGCTGGGTTACCACCGTGGAGGCTGGATACCTGAGTCCACCTGGAGAGGGTACGTGCGCTAGCCTGGCCCTGACGTGTGCTCACATGTGCCGTGGTGGTGAGGAGTCATGGGGAGACCATGGCTCCTGCCCCCAAGGCCGACCCCTCGTCAGGAATCTGGGCCCCAGCCCTGGAGGGCCTGGGCGTAGGGCAGACTTTCAGCATCAGGACTCAGCTGTAGGTGGGCTCCCATCTCTGGGAGCCAGACGGAAGCTTCAGTACCAGACACAAGGCCAGACGGCAGTCAAGGTGGGCAGATTGGATGTAGAGTCCTCTGGGCCCTGATGGCGGGCCCCTTCGGGTACCTCAGCTTAGAGCAAGGGCCGTTCCCAGAGCCTGGGGTTGGAGCAGCCTCGCACCTGGGGAGAGCGACCAAGTCATCTCACCTGTGACTGTTTGTCCAAGTAGTTTGGAAAGCGAGGCACCATCACAGATGCTTCTGGCTTTGACCCCTTGCGAGATGCCGAGGTCCTGCGGAAGGCCATGAAAGGCTTTGGTGAGAGACCCCGGTGGCTGAAATCCTACCCCACTGATTCCCAGGCAGTTTCTGTTGCGGCGGGGCGGGGGGACGTGGGGTGGGCAGTGTGGCAGGCCTGGTCCCTGTGTGATGGAAGCAGAGGTGGCCGTGGGGATGTAGTTGGGATGCCAGGAGAGTCCCCAGCTGCAGAGCACCCTGTGAGCCCAGCCCTGTCCTGCCCACTCTCCCCCAGGGACAGATGAGCAGGCCATCATCGACTGCCTGGGGAGCCGCTCCAACAAGCAGCGGCAGCAGATCCTCCTGTCCTTCAAGACGGCTTATGGCAAGGTGAGTTGGGGGTGTGGGGGGATAGCAAGGCATGTCATTGGCTCAAGCACAGCCCTGCTCACCCTGCTTTCCCATGGGGCCAGGTGGCCTGGATCTCCTGGATGGATAGTAAGGTGCACAAGGGCCTTTCCTGCTACCAGTGGCCACCACCTGGTGGCATCTTTTAGAGGCGAAGGATGCCCCGAGGGAGAAACCCCAGAGCCATAGGGTACCCAGGTTTGGGAGAGGCTCCAGACGTCTGGGTTCCAGCCCAGCTCTGCCATGGCTCGCTGAGGTTGTGGCCATGTCGTCCCCTCCCTCCATCCCCACCTGGCCCTCAGTCTCCCTCCCGTGCCCTCTGCGTGAGCACCGTAGGAGCTTCCGCTGATGGAAGAGCCTTTAAGGAAAAAGCTTTAGGTACTGAACAAGTACAAAGGGGGTGTATTCTGAACTTTTGGGGTTTTGATTCTTAAGATAAAAATTGGATAAGTATCGGATAGGTTAGTAGTGTGCTAGCCCAGTGCTTCTTAAAGTTGAATGTGCCAAGCATCCCCTGCGTGTCGTGTTAAAATGCAGGCTCTGATGTGGGAGGTCTGGGCTGGGGCCCGAGGTCAGGCGTTGCTCCCAGGCCCGCAGGTGATGCAGGTGCTGCTGGTCCTCAGATCCGGGAAATTGTTCTTGTTAGTCACCTTCCGTGCATTCTCAAACTAGGCCTGTTTTTGTTTGTTTGACTCTCCAATCAGGATTTGATCAAAGATCTGAAATCTGAACTGTCAGGAAATTTTGAGAAGACAATCTTGGCTCTGATGAAGACCCCAGTCCTCTTTGACATTTATGAGATAAAGGAAGCCATCAAGGTGTGTACGTGTGTGTGTGTGTGTGTGTGTGTGTGTGTGTGTGTGTGTGTGTGTGTGTACACGCACGGCCCAGAAGGAGGCCTGGACCACGAGATGTGTTATTAGCTGCTATTGTCAGTGCGGCTCCTGGACCCTCCCGGGTTGGAGTCCACGTGCTACAGAAAGGGGAACTGCCAGTGGTTTCCCCCAGCGGCAAATGACATGTCATTTATCATTATCAAGCATCTGAATTTCTCTCCATCTTAAAACAATGGTGGGAGCCGGGGTTGTGAAGGAACTAGTGATCAGTGATAAGAAGAGGGGCAGGGGCCCTGGTTGGTAGCATTCTCGTTCATCAAGACTCTGTTATCAGCAAATAACAGAAACGTGCTAGAGTTTAAGCAAGACAAAGGTAGACAATCAGTTATCAGGATAAAAATGAGCTTCCTGGCACAGAGAGGGACAGGACCGGGGGTGTCAAGGGAAGAGACCCAGGCAGGACTTCTCTTGTCTCTGCTTCTTCCTGAGTGTCCACTTCGTTCCTCTGCCTGCTTCTGTGCTTCTCCTTCCGAGGCTGCTCCCAGGGGGTGCCTGTCAGCCACTCTCCATTTGCCCCCGAGACCCAGCTACAGAAGAGAGCGGCTGTCTCTACCGCATTCCATGAGGGGCAGGTTGCACTGACTCCGCGTGGGCTCACTACTCCCCCAGTCCAGTTGGTTTTGACCCAGCGGCAGGTCCTGTCCATCCTGTCCAGTCCTACAGCTCTGTGTGTGACCCTGTGTGTCGGGAGCAGGCAGCCCACGGAAGGAGGAATCCTTGTGAATCAGACAGGAGCCCCAGAAAGGCAGATTCCCCAGAAGGAATCTACTCACCAGAGGCCTATAGGCACAATGACTTTGCCCTCCCCCAAAAGGAGAAGCAGAGGGTTCAGTGTGGCGGCCTGGAAGGGAGAGCGGACGCTGTGGAAGTGCATCTGCCAGCTTCATTCCAGGGAGGGGTGCGGGAGGTAGTTGGGGAGGTGATGGGGCCCTGGAGGTGGCCCCCAGACATCTGTCCAGCTCCCGTCTCCAGCCGGATTCACAAGGTGGTGGCTGGGAGTGTGGAAGTAACACAGGTGTGGGGTCAGCTGTCGCTCGGCAGCTGTGTGTCCGTGAGCATCTGTGAGGTGGGGACAGATCTCTCAGGACACACGGTCAGCAGTGGGTAAGGTGGCTTATGCGTGAGCCCTTTGTAAACGCTGGGGAAGCTGACAGTGGCAGTATCGATACTCAGTAATCATAAATCAGCTGGCACAATGTCATGCTTCCTGCCTGACAGTCACTAAGTGCTCTACACACATTAACTCATTTAATCCTCATGACTTGCCTATGACGTAGGTACTAGCATCATTCCCATTTTATAGACAAGGAACCGGAGGCACAGAGAGGTTAAGTAATGGGCCCAAGGTCACACAGCTAGTAAGCCACAGAGGCTGCTGGCCCTGCCCTCTGCCTTCTCACTGTCCTTGGTGCAGCATCCCGTTCATTCTCTTTGCTACTGCCTTTCCCTAGATGTCTCCAGGCACTCCACCATCCACTCTAGGACTCTAGTTTTTCCACATGTCCACTCTGATCTTACTTGCTTTTAACCCACGTTCTCAGTTTGTCTTCTCACTCATGGCTGAACTCGGAATGAAACAGACCTTGGTCTACATCTAAACCTGACCATTTACTGTGTGGCCTTGGACAAGTCCCTACACCTCTCTGATTCTCAGTTTTCTCATCCATGGGGATGCCCTTAATGTGACCCGCTACTCATTGCCATTGTCACTGTCATTATCTGGTGCTTTCCTAGGGCTATGGAGGGGAGCTGGCACTCCAGGCCTGAGGACAGCATGATGGGTGTGTCTTGTCAGGGGCCTCTGCTGCTGGGGTTTGGGCCCTGGGGTCAGGGCAGCGCTGTGGCACCTGCTCTCTTTCCTGGGTGCTGGTGAGGGAGCCGTCACAAGCGTGTGGTTTGTTGTGTTCTCTGCCACCTCAGGGGGCTGGCACCGATGAAGCCTGCCTGATTGAGATCCTCGCTTCCCGCAGCAACGAGCACATCCAGGAGCTGAGCAGAGCCTACAAAGCAGGTCAGGCGGGGCCCAGGCCCTCTGCAGCTCCCTCTGCTGCCTCTGATTCCTTGCTGGCCTTCTTATCACTCCATCTCCTGTCACCCCCAACTCTCTGGGCTTTGACCCAAGACCCAACCCTGCCTGCTGTTTACACATGTTTACGCTCTTACCTTAGTCACTTACCTTAGTCTTACCTTAGACTAAGGTGGGAGGGCTGGGAAAACCTCTTGGGTGTTGCTTGAGCCAAGCTGGACCAGAGGCCAGGTCAGCCTGGAGGTCACAGGCTTGTAAGCCCTTGGAGGGCCAGGTGGGCCACCTGTCTCCTCGCATCTGAGACCCCCGGGCCTTTCTCTCAGTGGAGCCCACTGTCGACCGTGTCTGCAGTGGGCAGCTCCGTGCACGGTGTTCAGAGTGGACCTTATCTGCTTCTACCTTGCAGAATTCAAGAAGACCCTGGAGGAGGCCATTCGAAGTGACACATCAGGGCACTTCCAGCGACTCCTCATCTCTCTCTCTCAGGTATGTCTCCCAGGAGGGGAAATCAGAGAGGTGGGACTGAGCAATGGGGCAAGGGAAGGAGACGAGGAGGGAGTGGGCCTGACCGTACAACCTGCTTCCTTGCAGGGAAACCGAGATGAAAGCACAAACGTGGACATGTCCCTCGTCCAGAGAGATGTTCAGGTGAGTGAGGCCAGGCCAGCCACCCCACCTGGGCTTCCTAAACCAGGGATGTTTCCCACTTTCTTGCCTCACGAGAGAGGTGCTTGGGGATGGAAGGAGCAGTAGTTAAGCAGTGGGTTCCAGAAGTTACGAGTTTCAGATATGCTCTGCTGCTTCTCAGCTGTGTGACCTTGAGCATGTCACCCAGCCTTCATTTGGGCTTCAGTTTCCACGTATGTAAGAGGGAACATGTGAGACAGTAAATACTGCAGTGGTTCATAGATCACAGTTATGGACGTGGGATTTCATGTGACTTGGTTTCCTCATGTTTCATTGCGTTTACCATTATGTTTGCAAAGGGGCAGAATTTGCACTTGCCTATTAAGCTTTTGAGGGTTTGAGCCTAGAAACCTGCTGTCAAATTAGCTGTGCAGCTTTGGAATTCTGCCCTTGTCCTTGTGAGTTGCAGATAAAAGGGGAAAAGTCCAGGCATCTGAGCTCCTCTCTAGAGAAGTGTGGGCTTCCACGCATGAATTTAGACCAGTGTTCTGGCTGGAGAGAGCCACGGCTTCCTGGTGGGACAGAACTGGCCATACCTCGCTTTGTGCCCCTTCATTGCTCCTGCCACCCACAGCAGGGCACTCACCAGGAACTGCCGGTGGTCCGATCACCTCTGCCACCTGGCAGGGTGGGACAGGACCTTGTGGCATGTCCCCTTGTTAGGGCTAGAGGAGAGCTGCTCTTGTGGTCTGGTTCTTTTGCTTTCCAGATGAGGAAACTGAGGCTCAGAAATGTTGAGCCCTGTGCCCAGAGAACCCTGGAGACAGAGTATAGCCCCGTGGCTCTGTTTTCTTTGCCAAGGTAACACCTGTCTCTGCCTTGGTCCCAGACCTGCCTCAATGTCTCCCTGGCCTGTGACGTCCATCACCAATTCTGGATCAGGGCTGGACCCCTGAGGCTCCCAGGCCCAGTTTCAAGGTCTAGTGCTCTGCTTCTCTGTTCCAGACCTGCTGCAGCCTTATCTTGAACTGTGGGATCTTGAGCCCCTGACTTCTGCCCTCTGCCCTCGGGTATCAGTGCCCTTAGGTCCAAGGGCTGCTACCTGAGGCTTACAAGGCACTTTAGGCTGCCGCAGTGGCTCTCACCTGTAATCCTAGCACCCTGGGAGGTGGAGGTGGGAGGATCGCTTGAGCTCAGGAGCTCAAGACCAGCCTGAGCAAGAGTGAGACCTGTCTTTACTAAAAATAGAAAAATTAGCTGGACATGGTGGGACATGCCTATAGTTCCAGCTACTTGGGAGGCTGAGGCAGGAAGATTGGTTGACCCCGGATGAAGCCACTGCACTCTGGCCTGGGAGACAGAGCGAGACTCTGTCTCCAAAAAAAAAAAAGAAGGCACTTTAAGGGCCATCTTGGTCAGAGGTTGCAAATTGGCCAATATTTTGGACTCAAAGCTTCAAAAATTTAACAGGCAAATGTAAATTCTGCTCCTCTTGCAAACATAATGATAATATGCAGTGAAACATGGGGTAGGTACAAAATTACATGAACTCCACATCCAGAACTCTGATCTATCAACTGTTGCAATATTTATTGTCGCACATGTTGCTTCTTGTAGATAGGGAAACTACTTTTCCAGATTGGGAACTTGCACACAGAAGTCTGGATGTTTGGGTCTGGTGGCTGTGAGCTTGCGTGCCTCTAGCATAGTGCTCAGCAGGTGCCGAGAAGTAACCGCCCCACTGCGTGGTTAGCCAGGGTCCCCCCTTCTCAGCTTTATAGCTGGCCTGTTTCCAAAGGTAGGTCACAGTTGGCCACTGTGGGCTTTCAAGTTTGCAACCCTGTATCTCATCCAACCTTCACATTTTAGAAACGAGGAAACTAAGGCTTAGAGGGGGCCAGTGGCCTGCCTAGCGTCCCAGGGCAAGTTGGTAGCAGAGCCAGGACTTGAGCCCAGGCCTCTCCTTCTGTGTTCTTCTCTGTGGCACGACTCCCTTGGGTTAAGCCTGTTCCTTTCCCGACCTGTGCCCCAGTCGGCCTTGGCTGTCCTAGTCCAAGTTTCCCACAGCCTCCGTCCTCTGTGCCACCCAGTGAGGGGATGTGTGGCAGGTGTCTTGTTCAGCACAGTGAGTGGAGCACAGCAGGGGCCCCCTCAGCCGGGCACTGCCCCCGTTTCCTAGGTGACCTGGGCCCAGGCCTGGGTCTGGGGTGGGGCTCACTCTGCATGTGCGTCTTCCTCTCTGTCCAGGAGCTGTATGCGGCCGGGGAGAACCGCCTGGGAACAGATGAGTCCAAGTTCAACGCCATTCTGTGCTCCCGGAGCAGGGCCCACCTGGTGGCAGGTAAGACAGGCCTGGGTCCCTCCAGGGCCAGTTAGGTGAGGGGAGACAGGACACTGGGGAAACACCTCGTGGGAACACTTGTGGTCCCTCTGCTGGGGCTTTCGCTTCCTCAGAAGAGCCCCCTGGTGGTGGTTTGCAAGGTACTGTGGGAGGGTTTCCTGAGTCCGGCAAGCATTCGGTTCCAGAGGACGTGAAGGAAGAGGGGAGGAAATGGGCGCTTCCCCTTGCCCGGCACCTTTTTACGCTACAGTGTGGAATATTAGAGTTGGGAGGGCCCTTTGGGAGCACCTGATCCAGTCTTTTCCAAAGTGCAGCATAGAAACCAGCGTAACTATAACACCAGGCAGCATTTACTGTGCCCGTCTGTCAGGTGTGGGGCAGGCGTGAGGGAGCGGTAGGGAGCAGAGCACTGCAGTCTGTGCTGGCGGGGTGCACCTTTTTGTTTGGGGAGACAGACAGTAAACAGAAATGAGATGAAATCTGAATCAGATGGCAAATCCTGTAGAGAAGAATAAAGCTGGAAGCAGGGGTGGGGAGTGCTGGGCGTGGTCTGGCGTGGTCCCCACGGAGGCAGCGGCTCTGATTTGAAGACCCTAGGGAGGCGCAGGTGCAGAGGCCCTGCAGGGGGCTTCCCAGCCGCTGACAGCGCAGGGGCCTTGTGGCTGGAACAGACGCGTGAGTGAGGGCAGCAGGAGGTGAGGGCAGAGTCAGGAGAAGCCCTGCTGAAGTCTTCACGGAGTTAAGTATTTATCTTGAGAAAAACAGGAAGCCACTGGAGGGTCCTGAGTAGAGGTGGCTGCGCATGCTCACCAGCTGCGGTGCTGAGAATGGAGTGAAGGGCTCCCTGGCCAAGGTGGGGAGCCATCAGGAGGCTGCTGTGGCCACCCAGGGGAGAAACGGTGGTGGCTCAGAGCACGCGGGTAGGGCAGGGGGTGAGGAGGGGCAGGTTCCGGCCCTGCTTGCTGATGACTTGCACGTGGTGCGTGGGAGGAAGAAGAGTCGGGGCTGATGTGGGGTCTCTTTCGGCTGAGCTGGGGGAGCATGGAGTGGCCCTGGGCTGAGACTGGGGAGCCATGGGTGGAGCGGGCTTTAGGCGGGAGGACAGGAGAAGCCCGAGGGGTTGAATTGCAGGCAGGCAGTGGGCCGATGAGGCGGGAGGGCAGGAGGGGTCTGCACTGGATATGGGAGTTGGGAGCTGTGAGTGGCCGAAGGTGTCAGGCTCTGGGACTGCAAGAGCTCCCCTTGGGAGGGAGACTTGAGGAGGCCCAGTGGTTTGAGGACAGGGTGCTGGGCCAGTGAAGGAAACTAAGAAAGAGCAGCTGGTGAGGTGGGAGGACCCAGGGAAAGGGGGGTCCCAGAGACCAGTGTGTTGGAATGGCCCCTGCGAGTGGCAGGCAAGGTCTGAGGACAGTGACTACACTGACCAATGTGGACAGCTCCAGCCAGGGCTGCTTCAGTGGGTGGCGGGGGTGAAACTTGCTCTGCGCCGGGCCCTGGGCTAAGTTCTGAATGCATGTTAAGTCCTGTGGTACGTGCGTGCATCAGGTGCTGTGGTCCTGCCTGTTTCACAGTCGTGGTGGCAGACACAGGGTGGTTGGGTCGCACGGGTAGAAATGGCTGAGCTCGGATCTGAACCCAGGCCTTCTGGCCCCAGAGCACACATTTCAGCCTCTATGCTATCCTGTAATGGGATGTGAGTGGACATATTTTCATCTTAATCATTATTTATTGTAATGAGTATAGAATATACAGGTAGTACATCAAGTCCATGATTTCACAAACTTTTTTTTATTAAGAGAAAAGAGTAGCTGAGTTGAAGAAACTATTAATTAAAATGGATACAGATATAGCAGAAATCACAACTTTGATATGCAAGTGGAACGTGAGACCCAGGCCGGGGAAGGAGAGGTTTATATTCAGGGCAGAGCTAGAGCTGGTAGGACCAGGTCTCCGTGGTGCCACCTGCCTCTCTGGGAGCCTGCAGTCCACTCCCCTGGGTGCTCAGCGTGTCCTAGGTTGAGCTGGGTGGGGGGCAGGGAGGGCAGCAGAAAGCAAAGTCGGCTGGGCTGACTGGGCCCCAGCTCACAGTTGGACTCAGAAGGACTCATGCATGAGGTGATAGCGAGGGACCGGGGAACTGGACGTGTGGGGGACTTGGGGCAAGCGGGAACACCGTATAGTGGTGCTCAGGGGACATCTTGGAGGGGGATTAAGGTACAATTTGGTAAGCAGATTGGCAGTCCTGGCAAGGCAAGTCCACAAGGGAGGGGTGTCAGGCAGGGCACGTGACTTGTGCCAGAGTCGGGCTGCCTTGAGAGCTGGCAGGTACAGGCACAGGGAGGGACAGTGGGCTCCCTCGGGGCAGAGGCTGCCTCCCGTGAGTCCTCTCTTAGTCTGCTGGGGCTGCTGTGACAAAGTACCACAGACTGGGTGGCTTGAGCAACAGATATTTACTTTCTTATAGTCGTGGGGGCTGCAAGTCCAAGGTGACGGTGCAGGCAGGGTTGGTTTCTTCTGAGGCCTCTTCCTGGCTTGTGCTCACGTGGGCTTTCCCCCGTACAGACACGTCCCTGGGATCTCTCTGTGACCAGTCAGATTGGATGAGGGCCTTGTGGTAAATGATTATCCCTTTAGAGCCCTTATCTCCAAGTAGTTATATTCTAAGGGATTGGGGTTGGGACTTCAATGGATGAATTTTAGAGGGGGCACAGTTCAGTCCCTCACATACCCCTTTTGTCTTCCTACTAGTTTTCAACGAATATCAGAGAATGGCGGGTCGAGACATCGAGAAGAGTATCTGCCGGGAGATGTCGGGGGACCTGGAGCAGGGCATGCTGGCCGTGGGTGAGTGTCTCCGGCTCGCCTCGCCTGCCCGCCCAGCCCGCCGGGCTGGCCTGTCCTGCAAGTGCTCGGGACACCCACCCATCCTTAGTTTAGAGGTGGTGTAATGAAAGAACCACAGAATCCAAAATTGCTAAATCCAGAGTGTCCACATAGTGGGAAGTCATGCTGCTTCCCGGATCCCTGCGCTGTCCAGCCCCCAGCTGGGCCGGAGGTGTCCTGTTTGTGTTTCCAGCGCGGCCCTGGAGAAGGGAGCTGCGGTGTGGGTATTCGCGGGAAGGCATCCAGCTGCTCTCTTGGAGGAAGATGACTCATATCCTGCCAAGTTTCCTCTAAAAATACATCCCTGCAGGCAGTTGTCAGATGTTTGTGATGGAAACACGTGGAAAGATTTTTACTTGCAACAGCAAAACAGGCCCGTGCTGACGAGAGCTGGCTCAGGTCCCGGGACGGTGCTGTGCCCTTCCACGCGGGGCCTGGCGGGCTGCAGGTCCCGTGCGGAGTTGGGTCTGCGGCCTTCAAAACCCTCTCTATATTCACGTGGGAGAATCCGTTTGCCTTGTCTTTTGACTGTGCTTTTCTTGGGGCTTCCTGGGGGCGACAGATGGCAAATCCTCATTTCCCTCAGTGTCCCCGGGCAGGTCCTGTAGCCCAGGAGCCCTAGGGAGATGCTCACTCCGCTCGGCCTCCCGTCCTCTGTTAGAGTCTTGGCCTCTCCAGTGCACCCCTCCTGCCTGTGCAGCAATACAGCTCCTCTTCCCCAGCCGTGCTTCATCCCCACACGGGTCCAGCGTCACTGAATCCCTGGCTGCTCTAGTTCTTTCACCACAGTGGTTGCCAGGAAGGAGGTTGGGTTGGTGTCCAGGCTCTGCCTATTTCTATTCCAAAGAGCTGGAGCCGAGATCACAGGATAATTGAGCCTGCAAGAGGAGCAGGAGGAGAGATGGATGCAGTGATGCATTTGACATCTGGGCCTCCGACGAGGACACTTGGGTACTCCGTGCCCCCTTGGGCTGAGAGTTTTCTGCAGATCTAGTTACGCTGAGTTTCTCTCTTCTAGTGAAATGTCTCAAGAATACCCCGGCCTTCTTTGCTGAAAGGCTCAACAAGGCCATGAGGGTACGTGACTCCCATGTGCAGAGGGCCCAAGTCCGGGATGTCTCGGCCTCGCCTGCGACTGCCCCTAGGGCTGAGGGCGGGAGGCCTGGGGAGAGCCACACCTCAGCCAGGAGGTCTGCGGGCCCGGGAGGGTGGGGAGGCCAGGAGGCCTGTGCCTCATGCCCCTGGGCGGACTCTCTTTAGGGGGCAGGAACGAAGGACCGGACCCTGATTCGCATCATGGTGTCTCGCAGTGAGGTCGACCTCCTGGACATCAGATTGGAGTACAAGCGGATGTACGGCAAGTCGCTGTACCACGACATCACGGTATGAGCCCTCTGCGGGCTGACTGGGCCACCTTTTGGTGTCCCCATCACCTGGGCACCTTTCTGGCACCCCACCTTCTCTTCTTGGCACACCCATGTGCTTGGCCTCTGTGTCATGAGTGGGCAACTTGTTTATGGACCTCAGACTTAATCTTTTCAACTTGTTCATCTAGTTGCCCCCGAACAGATTATAATCTCCTGAGGGCAGGGCGGGTCTTGGGCCTGACCGTCGGAGTGTGATTCTGTGATCTGTCCATGAGAACCCACATCGGCTCGGGCTCACTCAGCTCTAGGGCAGAGACCACGAGGTCGGGCAGTCAGAGCGAGGGCCCTGGGCTCACGCTGCTTGGAGTCCAGTCCCAGCTAATTGTGATCTTGAGCAGCTTCCTCAAACCTCCCTGCACCCCAGCTCCATCGTGATGGGGAAAATCACAGTTCCTCCCTGAGAATGTTGTGGGTGTGGATCGCGGCAGTCCACGTAAAGTGCCTAATTAACGCTGGCCACTGTGTATCACCGTGCGCCAGGCCCAGGCTGACAAAACTTATTGTTGTCTGGGTGGTCTGCCAGTTAAACCCCGAACTCACGGGAACCTTGAAATTGAATCACGGGGACCAGGTTCTGATTTCAGACTCACTAGCGTCTGATGGTGTCGGCCTCCTGTTGAGGGAAACCAACCTCCAGGCCACACGAAGGATGCTGTGGGTAGAGAGTTAGTGATGGCTTACAGAGTATCTTCTGGGTGCCGGCAGGCTGTGCACGTCAGGAAGAGGCTGTAGGCCTCGCCCTCGGATCGCTTAGGGTGGAAGGAAACGATTAGGAATTAGCCAAGCCTGGCCTGCGCTCCTGGAGTGAGTGCAGTGGTCTCAGACAGAGGAGAGATTCATAGGAGCCGGGTGGCCTGAGTCCTCCATCGGATGGTTACACACGAGATTGTTTCCAGAGCAGGACTCACCGTTCCGTAATGGTATAACCCCAATTTGGTGTAACATAAATGCACTGGGAGAAGAACAGTATTGGTTAGTTCTGGGTAGTGGTTTTTAGGCTGATTTAAAATTTTTTTGTGATTATTTATCTGACTTGGATAATTGGGGCAAGTGCAGCTCTTTGTTTTTTAAGGGAGGAGGCCTGGGGGGGAAGGCTGTCCCACAACGTCTGTGCCGCCTGCTCCAGGCCCAGCGGGGTGGGACATCTCCCTGGGACGGGGCCTGCCTGTCCATAAGGACACTTGGGCCACAAGCAGAGGAGCCAGAAGAGTGAAAGTGGCTGTGCCTCCCTCACCTGACACCTGCTTCGTTTCCGTGGCCAGGGAGATACTTCGGGGGATTACCGGAAGATCCTGCTGAAGATCTGCGGTGGCAACGACTGAGCAGCGACTGGTGGCTCGCTCTGCCCCAACAGCAGTGCCAGGGAAAGGCCAAAAGAATGTCTGTTTCCGACAAATCCACAAATAGCCCCAAGGTGTGCCGTCCCCCACCCCTGCTGATCCGTGTGTCGCGCTGGAGGACCTGGGCCCGTCCGGAACTCTCTCAGGACGCCTTTCCCACTCCACCCGCCGCGGCCTCTTGCTGCTCGGTAGATGTTTTAGTTCCTGACTCGTGCCCTCATTCCACTTTGCTTGTGGCTAAGATTCTTGGCTTTATTTTAGTCATGTGATTTTATATTTTTACGTGGAGGCATTTTCTTTCTCACAGTCATGCCAGCCAAGGTGCACACGAGTCTGTCTGCTGCGTACACATTTCTGGGGAAAGTGATTGGTGGGGGGAGCACTGTGTCCTCACTGAGGAGAACAAGGGAGGACCCTGAAGGTTAATCTTTGTGTCTGGTGAGAATGTGTCATTAGCTTTGTTATTGCCAAACTCACTCCTTTTTAGAAAAAAGAAAAAAAAGACCAGAAAGTCATCTGTTCCATCTTCCATGCAGAACCATGAGAACAAAGCCAGTTCCCTGCCAGTGACAGGGCTTCTTGTAATTTGGAATGTGCCTTAAACCTAAATGTCTGTAGCCAAAACCTGTTTCCAAATTAAAAGCCAGCCAACTCTGGAACATTCTGGAAATGTCTTCCTGGTGCCAGCTTATTTTCTTCTGCTTCATGATTCTGCCCTGTGGATCAGGGTTCCAGCCTTATTAGCCAACAGAAATTCACATAATTTTAAGTAGAAGCGTGTGCTCAGGAAATCCTGGGCATAAGCTGATTTGCAGGGCCTGGGCTGTAAGGACATGAGGAGGGAGGCTCCTGCAGTCCATGCCGGGAGCTCAGACGCTGGGAAGGTGCAGGGATGTTGGTCAGGCGCAGGTGTAGTCCCCTGAAGGAGAGGTGAGCAGAATGTGGTCCTTCACCCAGGTCCTGAAGGACACAGGTGGGTAGAGGGGTATGTGCTAATTCCTGGGGTCTCTCTGCAGGGGGCCAGAGAGGAGGATGGGGACAACCCAGACAGGCCCAAGACCAGGGCCTTCCCTCAAGGACCCTCCAGTCTGAAAGGTGCTCCTGTGCCCTTTGGTTGGTTGTGTTAGGGAGAGGGGGAATCCAGAAGGGTCAGAATTTCTAGGAATGATGGTGTCACGTCCAGAAGCCCAGAGCTGGCCTTGCTGGTCAGGGGTCTCCACTCCCTTTCCAACCTCTTGTGTTGAAAAGTTTATAAAGGGGAGAATCCAGGGGGACTAGGCTAGATCAAGCTTGCTGGGCCCTGTCAGGGGCCCAAAGGAGTAACTTGTCTGCAGAGGAGACATTTGCTTGGGGACACCACCTGACTCCTCACTGCCCCTAAACATAGCGAGAGGAAGAGTGAAACCCAAGGGGTGTGGCACAGCTCTGAGCTGGGCACTGGCCTGGTCTACCCAGACCTGCCTTCCTGAGCCGAAGGCTGGTGGGCGCTGCAATTGATGGCAGGTCCTGGTCAACGTGTCAGCTCTGGCCCAGTGTCTGTGCTTGGAGCCCAAGCTGAGGCCCCACCCCTGTGGTCTCCCAAGAGCCCCTCTCCTAGGGTAGCTGCTTGCCCTTGAGTGCCAGGTGGGACCTGCCTGATGGCATGAACTGCTTGGCATTGTACAGCTTACTGTGAGCTCAGGCTGATCCTGGTGGCCTCCTGAGCTGCTACAGTGCTCTGATGTAACTGAATGCCCTGTGACATTACTTTGTTATCTACACCAGAGGTCTCAGTCTGGTGCCCAGCAGGCAGTGTGGAGCCTGTAGAGGCATTTACTTTGGTCCCCAAAGAGTCTGTAGAAAATTTAATTTTGTTGCCAACATTTAAACATTGGGAGACTTCATATTTTTAAAAAAGCTGGACTCCTGGCTTCTCTTGAAAACCCAGAACTTCTGGCATCACTGGGCCTGCATTCCTGCTGCCCTGGGTTGCAGCTACCCGCTTTAGGCAGGTACTCTCTGTTTGCCACAGGCCTGACCGCTCCCTATTGTATTACACCAAGCCCCAAGCCCATGGTACTTATTTGGTCCCTGTAGGCCTTTGAGTTTGAGACCCCTGGTCTACCCACTTGGGGACCACCTGTGCTTATCCCAGTCCTGGTTCTCCCTGCCTTCCTGTCTCTCTGGCTGTCCTCTTGGTCATGCTCAAGGGATCTGACCCATGGTAAGTGTGGGCTGGAGGACTGCCTGGGCTCCTCATTGTCATCTCCCTAGAGGCAAAGGCCTCCAAGAAAGTGGGCGATTGGGATCAACACTGTTGATTATGCTCAGGACAAAAGAGATGGGAGGAAGACATGTGACTTTACAGGTGATCTTTCTGAGAGAAAACACACTGGGTCTTTTCCTGCCTCCTGGAGATACTAGTCAAGTCCAGTCCGTACTACACGCACCTGATCTCACTTCTAAAATAGCAAGTAGAGAGAGGATGAAGCATCAGATAAATTCTGTCCCGAGTGAATTTTCAGCAGCTGTGGGGGTACTGAAGGGAACACTGTCTCTCAGGGGAAGGACCAGGACTAGGGTGAAGTGAGTGAGGTATTTGTCTCAAGTACAAACTTAAGAAAGCAGCCTTGGAGCGCTCACCTAGTGGATAGGCAGACAGTCCTAAAGGGGGTGGTTTTCTCAAGCCCTAGTGTGCATCAAGGTCATCTGGGGAGCTTGTTAAAGAGCAGGCCTCGGGCTGCACCCTCAGATTCTGAGCAGCTGTGGGGCTGGGAAACTGCATCTGTAACCTGCTATAATCTGATGCTGATCTAAATGTTGCTGTGGTGAGGCAGAGAACTGCTCCAGACTAGAGTGTTCGTGCAGAGGGCAGATGCGCAGATAGAAGGGTGTGCTTGGGATTCAGTCAGGTGATGGGAGATGGGATGAGGCACTCCTAGCTTTCGAAAGGTTCATTTGCAAAGATGAACCTTTGCAGATGCCCATGGTCAAAGCAACAGCTGAATGCCAGGCCATGTCCATCCTCTGTTGGCCTTGGCAGGGAGTTATAGGCCTTGCCTAGGACCTGGCCCCTTATTTTCGCTGTAGGCTCTTTCCTGCCCTGGCTCATACGGAGTGGAATGAGACCTGGAAACAAATCAAGCTAAATATATTTCGTCAGGCAGATAAAGGCTTGCATTTTCACCCCATCAAACCTGAAAACTCTCTCTGCCTGTGTTCCTCTAAGGGATAGGGACATCATGACTCAGTCCCTCACTGGGCCCCATACAGGGTCCCCTTTCAGTAAGAGTCAGTCAGCCCCCCAGCTCTACCAGGGACACTCACCCCTACCCCCTGCTCCTTGGAAAGCTGCCCCTTGGCCTAATACTGGTGTCCAGCCTGAGCCTGGTTCCTTCTCAACAGTAAGAGCTGACATAGTCCTGAAGCAAAAGCAGCTCTGGCCTGAGAATCTGTGAGGGGTAGAGTAGATCAAAGCTTCTGAATCTTTAATGTGGTCAACAAAAATGGAGGAGTAGGGAGCTCTGTCCTTTCACAAAAGCAGCAAGCAAGCTGGCAAAAACTGTCAGAATCAACTCTATCTGAACTCTGGAAACTAATTGAAAGTTTACAGCAACCGGAGGAATGCTTAAGAAAAAAACCAGAATTCAGTAAGAGCTTTGTTGTGTTTTAGCTTTTGTTGGCCCCATCCCCCACTCCCCAGCTTGGCAGCAGCATCGCAAACAATATCGCACATTCTCTGTATGTGTTCCTAGCACTGAAGGAAGCGGAATCAACCTTATTCTCAAGAAGTATTGCTTTTATTTTGATCTGTCAAGTTGCTCCTCAAAAGACAGGCTTAAATGGCTTACTGTAATTTTGCCTAATTTGGAACTCTCCCAAGGTGAAGGTGGCAACCTGAGGGGATGTTTCAAAGCCAATGTATTAGCACCGATGCCTGGGACAAGGAATGACAGTTGGGGCAAACTGAGGAGCAAAAAAACAATATATAGAAAACAAATTACAAAATGGCAGAAATCTTTCCTTGCTAGTAATTACTTTAAATGTAAATGGAATCAACTCTCCAATTAAAAGACAGAGATTGGCTCAATGGATTAAAAAAACACGAGGGACAAAGAAGGACATTTTATTCTGATAAAAGAATCAATCCATAAAAATATAAAAATTATAAACATATGCACCTAATGACAAAGCCTCAGAAAGTTTGAAACAAGAATTGAAGGCGGAAATTGTCTAAAAATAATAGTTGAAGACTTCAACATCCCACTTTCACTATTGGATAGGACAATTAGATAAAAGGTAAAAAAGATAACAACACTGTAAACCAACTAGACCTAACAGACATATGTATGAAACACCCAACAACAACTAATCATCAGGGAAATGCAAATTTAAACCACAATGAGATATCACCTTACTCCTGTTAGAATGGCTTTTATTAAAACGTCCAAAAACAATAGATGCTGGATGTGGATACACTCTTGGTGGGACTGCAAATTAGTACAACCTCTATGGAAAACAGTATGGAGATTCCTCAAAGAACTAAAAGTAGACCTAACCATCCTACCCAGTACTCCCACTACTGGGTATCTACCCAAAGGAAAAGAAGTCATTTTATCAAAAAGACACCTGCATGCAAATGTTTATTGTAGCACAATTTACAATTGCAGAGATGTGGAATCAACCCAAGTGCCCATCAACATGAGTGAATTAACAAAATATGGTATATGTATACCTTGGAGTACTACTCAGCCATCAAAAAGGATGAATTAATGCCTTTTGCAACAATTTTCAGGGAACTGGAGACCATTATCCTAAGTGAAGTATCTAAAGAATGGAAAAACAAACACCACAGGTACTTGGTATTAAATTGGAACCAACTGATGAGCACACATGTGCATAGAGGGAAATAAAACTCAGTGGAAATTAAGCATGGGGGAAGGGGGAAGAGGGGAGGGGTGATAATATACCTAACGGGTACAATGAACACTATTTGGGTGATGGGCACACTTATGTCTGTGACTCAGGCATTACAAAAGTGATCCATATAACCAAAAACATTTGTATTCCCTTAGTATTTTGAAATAAGAACAAAAAATGAATAGTAGAAAAACAACTCTTTAATCATTATCTGAATCAAAATATTTTAATCAAGAAAACTAAACAAATAAAATAGATGAGACACCCATCCTCAGATAAATATTCTTTTGGGGGTATGTCTTGTTAGTTCTAAACAGTTGGTTCCCCATTGGAACACCAAGCTAAACACTGGAATTAGGTGGCCTTTTAAAACTTGTTTTAATTATGTGGATTAAAAAAACAAACTCAAGTTTAAGGCAAAAAATAAAATTTATGGGATGCAGTGAAAGCAGTACCAAGAGGGAAATTTATAGCTGTAAATGCCTACATTAAAAGAGAAAAAAACTGAAATTGGTAACCTAAACTTCCCACTTTAAGTAATTAGAAAACAAAAAGCAAACAAAACCCAAGGCAACCAGAAAGAAAGGAAGGCCAGAGTGCAGATAAATGAAATGGAGAATAGGAAAACAACAGAATAGGACAAACAATGATTCTCTGAAAATATCAACAAAATTGACAAGCCTTCAGCTAGACTCACACAAACACATACATGTACACACAGAGAGAAGACTCAATTACTAAAATCAGAAAGTGGGGATATTACTAACAACCTTACAGAAATAAAAAGAAAAGAGTATAAGAAAATACTATGAACAATTGTATAGCAACATGTTAGATAACCTAGATGAAATGGACAAAGTCCTAGAAACACACAAATTACCAAAACTGACTCAAGAAACAATAGAAAATATGAATAGGTCTATAACCAGTAAAGGGATTAAATCAGTGATCCAAAACCTCCCAACAAGGAAAAGGCCGGGACCAGATAGCTTCACTGGTGAATTACATTAAATGTTTAAAGAAGCAACATCAATACTTCTCAACTTCTTCCCCCACACACACAAAAAGGAGAAAACACTTCCTAACTCATTCTGTGAGATCCGTATTACCCTGATGAGAAAGCCAAAGACACCACAACAAAACTACAGACCAATGTCCCTTATGAATATAGGTGCAAAAATCCTCAGTGAAATGCTAGCAAAGTGAATCCAGCAGCATATTAAAAGGGCTATATACCTCGACCAAGTGGGATTTATCCCAAGAATGCCAGGATTGTTTGTTATATGAAAATCGATTAATGTAATACATGTTATTAATAAAATGTAAGGGAAAAAAACACATGATCATCTCAATTAAATGCAAAAAAAAGCATTTGATAAAACAAACTCTCAACAAAGAATAGAATAGAAATTTCTCAACCTGATAGAGTGCATCTATGAAAAACCCATAGTTAACATTGCTGGTGGGGACGTAAAATCGTACAGCTGATGTGTAAGACAGTTTGATGATTCTGCAAAAAAGTTAAACATAGAATTACTGTTTGACTCAGCAATCTCATTGCTAGTTATAGATCCAAGAGACATGAAAATGTTGTGTCCACACAAAAACTTGTACATGAATGTTCATAGTAGCACTGTTCATAATAGCCAAAATGTGCAAACAACCCAAATGTTGATGAATGGATGAATAAAATGTGGTATATCCATAGAATGGCACACTATTCAGCCATAAAAAGGAATCAAGTACTGATTCATGATGTTACAGTATGCATGAATCTTGAAAACACTGTGCTTAGCTAAAGAAGCCAGATACAAAAGGCCACATATTGTGTGATTTCATTCATGGTAGTTCCCCTTATCCACAGGGGTGTGTTCCAAGGTTCCCGGTGGATGCCTGAAACCACCAGTAGTGCCAAACCCCACAATACTATGTTTTTTCCTATACATACACACCTATGATAAAGTTCAATTTATAAATTAGGCATAATAAGAGATTAATGGTAATCATAAAATAGAACAATTGTGTCAGCATCACTCTTCTTGCACTTTGGGGCCACTGTTAAGTAAAATAAGTGTTACTTGAATGCAGACCCCGTGATGCTGTGGCCCTGGTCTGAAAGCTGAGATGGCTCACGGTGGGAGGCGTATGCAGCGCGGCTATACGGGACAAAGGGAGGATTCGTGTCCAGGCTGGGATGGAGTGCAACGTCGAGGGATTTCGTCAGGCTACTTAGAATGTCAGGCAACTTAACACTTATGAATTATTTCTAGAATTTTCCATTTACTATTTTCAGACCATGGCTGACTGCAGGTAACCGGAACCATGGAAAGCAACACCATGGATAAGGGGGACCCCTGCGTTTTAAATGGGCAAGCCCATAGTGACAGAGGCTAGTGGTTTCCAGGGGGATTGGGGGAGACGGGATGGGAGGTGACTGCTGAATAGGCACAGGGTTTCTATTTGGGGTGATGAAAATGTTCTGGAATTGGTGATGATGATTGCACAACATTGTGAATGTACCAAAAGCCACTTAATTTATACAGTTTAAAATGGTTAAAATGGTAAATTTTATGTTATGTGAATTGCACCTCAATAGAAAATTAAAAGAAAAAACTTTAATGGGCACACAAATCCCCTGGAGGTCTCATTACAATGAAGATTCTGACTCAGGAGCCTGGGCTGGGGCCCAGGCGCTGCATTTCTGACAAGCTCCCAGGTGATGCCATTGCTGCTCGTCTGTGGCCGTTTTGAGTAGCCAGTCTGCTGGCTACTTCTGTGAACGCATCTGCCCTGTAAATAAGGAGGGATGAGGTATAGACGGCAGGGGGCTGGGGGGAGAGGGCTCCCAGGTCTGAGCCTGGAGAAGGATGCAGGCCTCAGGGCACAGGAGTGGACGGAGAAGGGGCTGTGGTTACAGGGTCGCTCTGTCAGCAGACACAGAGGGGACCAGAAGAGTAGCTTTTATTTCACACAAAGCTGGGGAAGGCAGGCGAGAAGACGCGGCTGCGTCCTCAGAGGGTTGCTGTTGGCAGGTGTATTACCCCCCGCTGCCGGGCTCCTCCACCTCGGCGCTCAGAAGCTATCTGAAAGAAAGGGGTGGCCTCGGAGTGAGCAAGCAGGGGGTGTTGGAGGGTCTCCCACCCAGCAGTGCCCCGCAACTCCCCTCCCTCCCCTTCCTCTCTGCCACCTGAGCCACTCACCATCTCCAAGGAGGTCGGGGGCCGGGCTGAAGGGCCCGGGGGGCAGGTTCCAGGCCAGCTCCTCCAGCAGGCCCAGCAGGCCTTTCACTTCTGTCTCTAGGTGCTCCACTGTCTTCTCCAGCGTCTAGGACAGGAGCAGGAGACAAAAGCAAGGACAAGAGTGGCGCCACGTCCTGCTTTATCAGCCACGTGCTAAGGAGCACCTAGAGGTTCAGTGGGTGCAGGGGGAAGGGGACTGGGTGCTTCAGGACCTGGGTCCTCCTCATTCAGACTGTGCCCCTGCCTCAGTTTCCCCAGGTGACAATGTCATAGGGGCTCGCTCTTCAAGGCCACTTCCTGTGTGGCACTCAGTGGTTGGCATGGAGCGACCCTAGAACACCTTTTCCCTTTTGGATTTTGCAGCCTGGAGCTCACATTCCTTTTGTTGCCCTGCCCCCTGGTGGCATCTCTGCCAAATGACAGGTTTGGAATTCTGCAATTTTCT
The DNA here is from genome assembly GCF_020740605.2 of Lemur catta. Lineage (NCBI taxonomy): Eukaryota > Metazoa > Chordata > Mammalia > Primates > Lemuridae > Lemur > Lemur catta. The sequence continues at coordinate 51,227,325 of NC_059141.1, read as the reverse complement.
TTATTCAGGGTTCTTAACTTTTTTTTTTTTTGGTGTGTGTGCCATAGACCCCGTTGGCCATGTGGCGAAGCCTACAGACTTCTTCTCAGAATAATGCTTCAAGTGCAAAAAATAAAACATACAGAATTACCAAGGATACAAATTATATTGAAATGTTATTCAATTGTTAAAAATTAAATATTTGATATAATAATAAATGTATTTATTATCCCACTAAATCACAGGATCTAACATCAGACCTAACAACTACTGAAATTTTGACATGATGAGGAGGATAAATGATATGTGGAGATATAGCAACTATGACAGGATGAAATTATCTGTGATGTCTATTGATGACAAAGTCACAGTACTATTAATACTGTGGTTTGCTGTCTGTATTTAGGATGAATGAATAGATTTCAGTGAAATTTAGCACTCCCATTTTTCAGGCTTGTGACAGTAAAGATGTCACTTTTTCCCCCCACATGAATTTTTGGGCCACAGGTAGGAACCATGGCTATATAACAAAACACAGTGATTGAATTTCCACCTTCCCGTCTAGTAATTATGTGGCGATCTGGGGGGGGGGCGAGGGGGGGATGTAAGCAAGGCCCTGGGGGAGGGAGGGTCTGCTGAGGGCCAGTCAGCCAACAGCCCAGATGGGGCAGGGGCATGTTTAACCTAGTGACCACAGGGCAGGATTGCCTGGACTCCTGACGTTCCAAAGAAAGCTTGCATCTGCACCCTGTGAAGCCACATGTCCTCCCAAACCACACTGTTACCTCCTGCATGACGTCCAGACGGCCTTCGACAGCCCTGTGCCTGTCACATCCTGTGCTCTGAGCTGGGCCTCCTCGGGAGGGGCTGAAGGGTTCTGCAGCTGCAGGAAAACAAGTCTTGTCAGTGCGGGTCCCTCGGTTTCCCTGTAACACCAGAGACTCTTGCAAAACACTGAGCTCCAGGTTGGGGGGGGGGGCTGCCAACAACCGCACGGGTGAGCAGAGGAAGGCCCAGTGGGTCTGTGTGCAAGCTGTGGCCACCTCAGTCCCTCACGCGTCTCTGTGACCACGCTCCCCGGCAGACCCAGGTGGGCTTCCTCAAGGAGGCGAGGCCTGAACTGGGACGGGTCAGGACAGGAGGAAAGACGCCAGTCAGGGGGAAGGGCACGGGCAAAGGCAGCGGTGTGGACGAGTGGCTCGGGGTGCAGAAACCCCATGGGGAGTCTGCAGCGGCTGAACACACAGGCCGGGCAGGGAGAACGTGGCGAGGGGCACCCTGGAGGAGGAGCCAAGGGGGCAGAGCTTTAGCCCAGAGGCCTTAGCAAACCAATTCCCACGCATGTTTGGGGGTTTAATTTAACAGAAGAGTCATAGAGTCATACATGAATTTTTAAAGTATAGAATGGATGTGTCTTTGAAGGCAGGAGGTCGCTGCAGTAATCAGGGTGAGAAGTGATGAACAGAGGCGGCAGCTGAAGGAAGAGAAAGGAAAATGAGTGGCCGTAGGCCGGCACCCCCACCAGCAAGCAGCAGCCAATGCCAGATCTGAGCGCTTACCGCGCACCGTGTCGAGTGCCAAGCACAGGTGTTAACCTCTCCGACCACCTGTTATCTCCAGTTGACACACAGGGAACTGACACACAGAGGGCTGAAATGATGCGTCTGAGGTCACAGCACCCGTGAGCAGAGGATCTGAGGTTTACCCGCTCAGCCCTCGATTCATTATTTTTCTCCTCAACGTTGGTCCTTCCTGGCACCATCGCCCCCACACCAGATGTCTCCGAGCCCTGGGCTGAGCCCAGGTTTCAAGCTGGTAACTCCGAGATGCCTGTGGGCTGCCGGAGTTGGCTGAAGCCCTGGAGAGTACTGGCGCTCAGCGAGCAGGGTGCTGCCCCAAACGTCAAGAGAAGCCGGGAGCTTTACGGATCCTACCGAGCATGAAAAAGTCAGTATGGCCAAACACAGCAGGGAGGGCTAGCAAGATAAAGACCAGAAAAGCAGAATGCCACGGAAGGCCCTGCCAAATGTCACCCTGGCACTTTTAGCCGAGTGTTGGGGGCAAAGCAGAGTCTAGATTGTGGTGGGATGAGAAGGGAAGGCCAGGTCAGGGAGTGGACGCTTGAACCTAGAGAACTTTTTCACCAAGCTTGGCTGTGAAGGAAGGGGACAGATCACAAGGTCTAGAGAAGTGTTGATTGTTGTCCTTTCTGTCTTGTAAGCATTGGGAAACTCGACCATGCTTCCAGCTGAGGGACAGGAAGGAGACAGGAGAACGAAGGAATGCATTTCCTGAACCAATGGGTGGTTTGGGATCCAGAGGGCTGGGTAACCCCTGGAAGAAAGGGAGGGAATGCAGCAAAAACAGGCCAAGACACACCTGTACTTAGCAGCCAACGAGCTGAGCGAGCTCCCACCTGACAGCCTCTACTCCCTTAACTGTGTAAGAGGGAGGCACCTACTGAAATTCAAGTAGGGAGGAGAGCTGTGGTGAGAATATTTACACCATGGAAATCAGCAAACACTCTTTCTTTACGAGCACCAGTCTATCAGTGCACCACTGGGTGAGGGACTGCAATAGCGAGAGGGCTTCCAAAGGGGATGTGGAGAACGAGGGAGGCGGTGCGGGAGGACCATGCAGAATGGGCGGCATCGGTGAGGAACCACAGATCGCGGGGCCTCTGCCAGCTGTGCTCCACCGTTGGGGTGCAGAGCCGGGAAGACAGACGGCTGGGTGGGGCTGACTCTGGGAGTCTGCAGATGAGTGTGCTGGGGTGAGGGGCCAGGGAGCTGAGATGTGACCAGCAAGGGGCGTGGGGAGGGGTCCTCGGGTCTAGCTGGGATGAAGGAGAGGAGGCCAAGAAGAATGCCCATAAACTGGGAGAGAAATGGGGGTGCTGAAGGGACTGGAGGTCTCGATGAAGTCACAGGAGTAACAGGAGGGCCAAGTGGTAAGGGACATTGCAATTTTAGCTTTTAGAGGAGGAGCAGCTTCAGACAGTGACAATATCAAGGTAGGCAAGTCCTGGGCTGGGACAGGGATGGTGAGCCACTTTGCTAGTGGTGGATGTGTAACTGTGAGAGGTAAGTGGCTTGCCCAAAGTCACACTGTCAGCAAATGGCTGGACACCAAGCACCCTGACCTTCTCCTGGCCCCATCTCGGCAAGTGGCCTTCTGGGGCTCTGCTGGTGTCTTTCTGCCCTTAGATTTTCTGATTCCAGCTCTATCAGGAAGCATTCAGGGACGAGAACCAAGACCAGGGACAAAACTTCCTTCAATTCTGAGCATCTTCAGTGGAGAACAATTTGTTTTTAAAATTCTTCTTTGCATTGTTTCCCTCCATTGAGCTTAGCAAAGCCTCTTCAAAGGTTAATGGTGCTGCTGCTGAGTCCAGGGCAGGTGGACATTATAATGGCACTTTGGCTGCTTTTTAAAAAGCGAGTCTCTTAGAGACCCATATTGAAACATTTACAGATGAAATGCTATGAGCTCTTGAATTTACTTCAGAGTAATCCAGGCCTGGGTGGGGCTGGGGAGAGGCATGGGTGGGCTATGAGGCAAACAAGATTGGCCAAGAGTTGATCCCTGTGGAAGCTGAGTGACGCGTGCTCGGGGTGCATTCAGCTGCTCTCTCTGCGTTTGTGTATATGGTTTGAAATGTTCCATAACAAAAGCCAATTGTCGGATGGGGTTGTCAGCAAAGAGCAAAAGCTATCGTGGGCTGCACGCAACCACGTAAAGCGTTCAAGGCGAGAGGGGGGTGAAGACAGACCCCAGAGGGTGGGGGCTGCATTCCACTCCGGCCACACATCCTGAAGATGCTCTGGAGAGGCGGGAGCAGGTCTGGAGGTGGCCCTGGCAAAGGGACTCCAAGTTCATTTGTCTCAGCTGACACCAGGCTGCTCAGCCTGGAGAGGAAAGGCTGGGAGAGCTGTTCTCACCACAGGGCGGCCGTCCTGGGAAGAGGAGCCTGTCCCCAGTGGGTCTGTGGCCAAGTCTTTCCCCCGAGTGTCCCCTGCCCTCTCCCAGACCCTAGCCCTCTTCCCTCGAGCACATCCCCCAGGCTTAGGCCAAGAGGCGGCAACATGAGCCCAGCGGGGCTCTGGCTGCTTCAGGACTCACGCACGGATCTGCTCCTCCCCGCCGGCCTGCAACACCCTGTTCCCAGCCTGTCTGCGATGAGGTCTGACTTGGCTCCAGAACCCCCCCTGGGAAAAGCCCGGGCTGAGGTCGCTCTCCACACAGCTCAGCACTAATCCCTCACATCTGGACAAAACTGTGCTCTGTGCAACCGCCACGACTGTCCATGAACTCATCCTGGCCTCCAAGAGCTCATCAGAGAAAGAAAGCTCGGAGCAAGGACTAACACTCCCCATCGCACCTGCTCCCCCCTGCGCGGGGTCCTCACCACGGCTCAGCTCGTGGCAGACCCCGTCTCAGCCTGGCACGGCCATTTATCGCTGCGGGGTCGTGAGAAGCTTTCTTCTCCTCCTGGAGCCTCTGCCGTCTCCTCTGTGAAATGGGGTGGGGTCAGCCCCAGGCCCTGTGGCCCAGATGTCGCTCACCCATAATTCTTCTCTGTCTTTCCAAGCCAGCTGAGAGGCCTCAAAGGGTAGCTACAAGGACAGGAATGGGGTGAGTGAAGGAGAAGCTTCTTGGACCAGAAGCTCCAGCAAGTCAAGAACTGAGGGCCTGCGCGCGCGCGCGCACACACACACACACACACACACACACACACACACACACACGGCTGCCAGGAGGCTCAAACAAGGGGAGTGCGAAAGGCTGAAGGATTGTCGTGATCAACCCTGAACTGCCAAGGCTGCGGTTCTGCTCCCTTCCTTCCTTCCCTCCCGCCCTCCCTGCCCCTGCCAGCTGGGAAATGGACCTCCTTGGATGCTGGGTTGTTTTCTCTGGCCCGGCTCCTGCTCCGGGCCTGATGTGCACCCTGGATGGTGGCCATGGGTGGGGCATCCTGTGCTGGTGAGAACAGGCTGCAGCGGAGCCAGGGGCCCCGGGGGAGGGCTGGGCTGGGCCGGGCCTGCGGCCCCAGTTAAAGAGATGGCCACTGGGTCCCGTCCTCCCACTTCCAGGCCTTCCAGGGAGACCTTTTGTATCTGGGACCCAAACAGTAAGAAAGCGCCCACCACTCAAACGATTTCTGCGCTGAGTGATGACAAACTTATTCTCAGCAGCGACTGTAAGTGCCGCTGTGTCTTCTGCATCGTCAAAGTCACAAAGTTGCTCTGACCAGCAACACTGGCCACTTGGGGGTTAATTATATTTGACCACATCCAATATAATAGAATAATAAATTTTACCACATCCAATATTGGTATAAAGATTCGTGATTCATTCAAAACCATCCGTGGTTGTGATTAGTGTTAAAGCAGCAGAACGCAATTTCCAAACGATTCGATGAAGAACTCCAAAATGCAGAGCCACTCGGCTGAAAGAGAAGAGGGACCCCTCGAGCCCCCTGAGAGAGAGCTTACGAGGAACGTTTTTGTTTTGTTTTCTTTGGAGAGGGATGTGTCCTGTCTCCCCTGGTCTCTGGTCATTTTCCAGGCTGGATTTGAGCTTTTTGATCACTCTGAGACTGTACCGATGTCATTCCATGCATTCCGTGTCTGGCTGTTAGTACTTTTCTTAGGATACGAGTGAGGCTGCTGTAAGGAGGCAGAGGGCTGCCTGCCTCAACCACACACGTGTTCTCTCTCGGGTATGGATTCAGAGGTAGACTGGCTGGCGGTGGCGCTGCAGGCGGCTCTGCTCCCTGAGGCCATTCAACGGCCCAAGATTACTTCCATCTTGGAACACTGTGTTTTTTAATCCACTAAATTATGATGTACTGAAGCACTCCAAAATCCCCAGGATGCTGAAAAGGTCTAGAAAGCCATCAAGGACAGAGCTCGGAGATGCAGTCTTTCCGACCGTGCGCCCTCTGCCTCTCTCAGCCTCCCTCCCCTCATCTGCAAGGCATGTGCCCTGCCCGACCGCTTTGCAGGATAGTTGTGTTGCTCCTGCTCTCCACAACGCCTTGGAACTGCCAAGTGATGTGCAGATGCCACGCAGGGACATTTGCTTGGGAAGATGAAGGCACCAAGTGAGTCAATCAGTGAAGCTCGAACCAGGACCCCGCCTCTCCAGGGAGTGTTTGGGGGGGCTTCTCCAGCAAGGAGGCAGGGGCTCAGCGCTGACCCACTCTCTGGTTCCCTGATACATGCCAATCCACCTGCTGCCTCCTTGGCTTCTTCACCTTCAGAATGGGCACAACCAAACTCTATATTCCAAGCTACCATTGATTTGTGATCACTTATCGTGGGCCAAGCTTCTTGTTCAGTGCTTACAGCAATCATTTCATTTAATTCTGTGAGGTCAGTATTCTTATATTCCTCCCCCTCCCTTTTTTTTTTTTTTCACAGATTAGAAAACCAAAAAGCAAAGAGGTTGAGTAGCATGCCTAACATTACATAGTAGATGGTGGTGACATGTGACACCTTTGCAGCTGTCTCAAGGCCCACAAGAGCCCAAATGTGCACCTTGGGTCAAATTGTCTTTGAGAGGTTCCCTCCCCACCATATCCATTTTTGTGAGAACAAACACCATGATCCTCACCACAGCCCTCTGGCAAAAGCAGAATCCCAATGGAAGGCAGATGTCCATGGGGACCTGGGGAACGGTGTTGGACAATGACAGCTTCCCCACTGGAACCCAAGGCATGGGTGAGAACGGTTATACTAGTTAAAGGGATGAAGCTCTTAAGACTTCAGATTCCTCCAATACCAAAATAGGAACTCGGCTGAAGCCTTACCTTAACAAAAGGTCTCTACAGGTAACACAAACAAGTTTTCTTCACTTCATATATAAAGAGCATTTACAGAACAATATGAAAAATCCTAACACCACAACTGAAAAAGTCTAAGACAATTTATGACAGTAGAAATGACCAATGTGCCTGTGAAGAAAAAGTCCAACTTCAGTAGTAATCAAAGGAATGCAAATTAAAATAATAAAGACTATCTGTAAAGTATTCTTGCAAAGACAAATCTAACTGGGATTTGATCAGGCTTCTAGGTTTAGCTATCAGTTTATAGAAAATCCAAGGAGTAGAGGAACATTTAAATGATGCAAAAGGGATGCAATTAGCAAAATCTATGTGTGGAAAACTTTACAGGACAAACTTAGTTACTTCAACAAATAAATGTTAAGGGGAAAAAAAGGTAAGAGAACTTACATATTTAAAGAGACTTAACAGATTTATCAACCAAATGCAATGTATGTAACCTTATTCCGATCAAACAAATGAATTGTAAAAACCTATAACACAATCAAGGACTTTGAACACTGGTTGGAATATTTGATAATATTCAATAACACACCATTTTCCGAATGTGTTAATGGCACTGCAGTTATGTTTACTAAAACAGTATTTATCTCCTAGAGATACACAAGGGAATATTTATAGATAAAAATATATGATGCCTGGAAGTTCCTTTAAAATAATCCAGGGAGAAGAGAGAAATTGGAGATTATAAATTTAATAAGATTGGTCATGAACTGATACTTGCTGAAACAGGGTTGATCAGTACATTATGCTATTCAATTTCTGCGTACTATTATTTTATACTTTATTTTTGTATCCAAAAGTTTTCATAATCAAAAGTCAAAAAAACGGAATATTGTCTGAAATCTGAAAGGTTATGCACAAAAATGTGTGAAATCAGTGTAAAATTACATTAATACATCTATATTTTCCTCCTTTTCTTCTTAATCTGTAGCAATGAGCAGGCATAATCAGAAAGAAAGATAAGGTTTGGAAGTGGGCTTAAATTTTTAAATACCAGTTGTGGCTAAAGGAGAAAGCAGGCTCCGAGAAAATATGGGTTGGTGTGTGTTCCCTCTGTCATCCATTCCCTGAAGCCAGCCCCATGGGGCGGGCCTCATTCTCCCAGATTTGTAGAAGGGGACAGCCTCAGCCAGGCGAAGCCACTCACCCCAGGCAGGAGCTCCCCCGGGTCAGGGTGGCCTGGATCCTTTCTCTGAGTGCTCACTCGCACAGTTCCCTGGGCCCTGAGAGAGACTGGGGGCTCCTATCTTGGCACAGAGCACTTCTGCCTGGGTCCGGGCAAGGGTTTGGCAGAGGGGGTGGGAGGCCTGATGCTTGGCGAGGGCTCTGCCTTGATACCGCGAGGCCTGAGCTTTCCCCTCGCCTGGACCACTGGGATGAGCTACAGCCAGTAGACAGGGATGTGGGCTGCAGACTGTGATGTGCAGTGCAACATGCAGGCTGGTGGAATGTACAGTCCTAGGCTGTAGCCTAGTAAGTCACTTGACAAAAGTCACACTCTCTGAGCCTCACTGTGGAGGGACAGTATTGAGGCTACTGGGGGGGGGTGCAGAGGAGGAAAGGGATAGTACAAAGCAAGGACCCCAGCTAGTGGAGTACCCAGATGGCCCCTCTCTCTTTCACATCCTCCCACCTCCACCCAAGGCAGCTCAGGCCCCCAGAGAAGCTCTCTGGGAACCTGAAGGCTGGCGTCCTCCCCCAGGCTGCGGAACCACCGCAGGCCACCTGGCAGGTGACGCAGTGGCCTTTCCCCTCGGGCTGCCTGCCTGTCTCCCTAAGGCTGTGCTGGGCCCAGGTTGGGGCATTCTCCCCCTGGAGCTCAGCTTCCTAGCAATGCGCTGCAGAGCCAGGCCCGAGGGCGTGGGCAGCCCTGGGACGTTGCTGGCCTCCAGGGCGGCCCCAGCCAGCAGACTTGACCTCCTGCCCCCAGATGCTTGGCTCCTTCTCTGTCGCCAGCTCTAGCCCTGGCACGGAGTTTGTTTTCTCCCTCTCTCTCCGCTCCTCCTTCCTTTTGCCATTTCAGTTACTCTCCTTCCCTTCTCCTTCTCTTTTGTCTCTCAAACTCCTTTTTCTTTCTATCCTCATTGATAATCCGTTTATCTCCAAAGCCTTTTGCTGTCTCAGCCTCTCCTTTTTCCTTTCCTCTTCTCATTCTTTCCTCTCTCCTTTATCTTTCCGTTCCTCTGTCTCTATTTCTCTGCCTTTTTTCCATCTCTGTGTCTGTTTTCTCTCAACATCTTTCTCTCCATCTCTCTCTCTCTCTCCATCTCGCCGCTGTGTCCGGCTCTGTCTCTCCCACCTTCCCTCCGCCTCTCTCTCTCTCTCTCTCTCTCTCCCCCCTACCTCGCCATCGGCTGGTCCCCCGGCTGTGGGTCCCCTGCCCTCGCCCGCGCCCCAGGTCCCTCGCCCCACTCACCGGCCAAGGCGCCCGCGGCGCGCAGCAGCGCGAGCCCGGCCAGCGCGCAGAGCAGGGGCCGCATGGTGCCGCCCGGCCGAGCGCAGCGCCGTCTGCCCGCGGCCGCCTCCCCGGATCGCGCCGGCCCGGCCCGGGAGGGAGGAAACGCTCGCAGCCCCAGCCAAAATTCCTGGGCGGCTCCGGGCGTTCTGGCTCCAGCGGACCCGCCCCCTCCAGAGGCCCCTCGGCACCCCGCGGACCCCGCGGAGCCCGGAGACCCCGGGTGCGGAGGGGCGACGTGCCAGCCGGCGCCCCCCCAGGAAGGGGCCGCCCTCGGGGTCCCCGCGCTCCCGGAGGCCCCGGCGAGAAGGCGAGGGAGCGGGCGAGGGCACCGGCTTGCGGCGGCCGCCCCGGGGTCGGGGATGTGTTATGAGCCCGTTTCGCAGACCGGGAGACTGAAGCGCAGGGACAAGCGCCTTCCTCGGTGTCATCCCCAGCTACGGCGCAGGAATCTGAACCCCGTCTCTTAGGAGTGTGGAAGCTTTCGTCTATCTACGAACAAGAAATTATTTCTAATTACACCGGACAGTGGCCCTGAGAGGGAGACTCAGACCCAGGGTCTGCCTGCTACAAAAACTCATTGTTCTGGCAAAGGAGTAACGGCGATGTTAAAAAAGACACGGTTCAAAAAACGCAAAATCCTGACTCGCACACAGATATTAAATGAGTGTGTGCTAAAGATTGTATTGAACTCGTTATTAATTAGTAATTAATAACGGTTGTAAGATGTTACAACCAGACCAAAGAACAGACGCAGATCTGAAATACTGATGTGAACGTCCAAATGGAGGCAAAACTGGCTCCTTCCACACGGTGAGGGGCCGGAGTCAACTGAACCTACGACGGGAAAAATATGCGTATCTGAAGACAAGAATTATTTTGTATATTATCAGTTATCTACAATTTCCAGACTTGTAAAATAGTTTAAAGTCAAGGAAAGGCACAGCGCCCTGGCAGAATCAAAATCGGAGTGTTCAGCAAATGCCTAAGCCCTGTTTAGCGTGGGAGGAGGAAATGGAAAGAATTCACATATTCACATGGTGTGTCTGCCCTGAAGGAGTTCACAGTCTAGTAACCATCATAATGTTCATAAGCTTTCACTGATTCACTTCTACAAACATCACCTCTCTGAGCTCCGTGCCCCATGAGGGGCACATTGTTATATCCATCCTGCAGATCAAGATACTGAGTTTCAGAGAGGTTAAGAACCTTGCTGGTAGTCACACAGCTGCTGTCATATGGCATCAGGATTTGAACCCAGTTCTGCTGCCTCTGCAGCCTAGTCCTTAGATGATAATATACAACAGGTCCCTGAAAGCCTGGGTATCTTTCTCCACTCTAAGCAAGCTGGGTGGGTTTCTCCATTCTAAGAGCTAGGTGAGTTCTCCAGTAAATTTCACATCATCTCCCACTTCCCCCCAGTTTAGAACACAGTAGTGGAAACTTCCCCCACAGGATACGACCATCCAAAAAGTACAAAAAAAGTTGTTTTGGTGAAAATACCACACAAAACCTGCAGCCCGAATTTATGTGCTGCAGAGCCCTGAGTGCCTTTCCTGGCTGTCACCAAGCCTGGGAGAATGTCTTTTTCCATCAAAAGTCCCCATTAGGGTTACCTGGAGCCCTTGCAGATTAAGGCTGCCTCTCTGCCTTCTTTGTCTCCTGCTGTGGCTGTGCACTTGTCCAATACAGTGTGTAAGTGTCACACTAGCCAGTAATGCTCTCTTCTCACTTCCTCCTCCAAATCAAGATAATAACCACAGGCACAGAAATTCTGATTGAGTCAGTGGATCTGAGACAGAGACTTGGATCTAAATCTTTTAAAAGCCCTTCTAGGGATTATGATGCCCAGATGAACTGGCTCAGAAGAAGGATTTATTTCCGGAATGCCAAAAATTTCTCACACTTGGTGGTAGGACATGCGTAGGTAGTTTAGCCAGGTGGGAAGTTGTCAAAGAACCGCCAAACTCACAAGGATTCTTGTAGCTCAGAGCCAATGGGCTACCTAACATTGTGAATTTAAGATGAAAAGAAAAATATGTATACAATACTTTCTTGTTGTGGTAGAGCACAAAGTAATTAAGCGCAGAGAGTAAAACAAGGAACTCCTTTCTGTCACTAATTCCCTCTGCCCAACAACTCCATCCAGTCCCCTCGCTTGTTCCTTGTCTATTGGCTCCCTATCTGTCTAATATATTCTCAGACACAAACATATATACGTGAGATCAAATAATAGATATTGGGGCCAAGCACTGTGCTCACGCCTGTAATCCTAGCACTCTGGGAAGCCACGGCAGGAGGATCGCTTGAGCTCAGGAGTTCAAGACCAGCCTGAGCAAGAGTGAGACCCCGTCTCTGCTAAAAATAGAAATATTAGCCAGGCATGGTGGCACATCCCTGTAGTCCCAGCTACTCAAGAGGCTGAGGCAGGAGGATCACTTGAGCCCAGGAGTTTGAGGTTGCTGTGAGCTAGGCTGATGCCACCGCACTCTAGCCCAGGTGACAGAGTGAGACTCTGTCTCAAAAAAATAAAAATAGATATTTTTGGGATTTGCTTTCCTTCTTGTTTATCTCAGGTATAACATCAAATCTTGAAGATCATTCTCTGTGAGTACAAATAAATCTACTTTATTCCTTGTAAGCGTCGCAAAATATCTCACGAGTGATGCACCGTTATTTACCCACACAATTCCCTACTGGTGGACATGTAGGTTGTTTCCTTTTTCCTCCATAAAGCATGCTATAGGGAACATCCTTTTGCATGTATCTTTATGTACATATTGCACATTGGTGTATTTCTGAAAGGCTAGATTCCTGGAAGAGGAATCATTGAATCAGAGGGTCTTTTACATTTTGCCATATAGCTCAAAAGCTGTCCCCCAACCTTTACTAAGCCCAGAGGAGGGGCAGGGCACTGAGAGGGCTGTTTTAAGGTGCGCCCAACTACATCAGAATCAAGGTTGGAATTGTGCTGTAGGGGGCACCATTTACACAAACTATTAATACTTCTGGAGTGGAGAGAGCTGAAGGTGTGGACTAGCTGCCATGTACATTCTCCAACACTGGATATTTATCTTTTAAAATTTTGGTAATTTGATGATGGAAATGTTACCTTGTTGCTGTTTTTATTTCTTTGTTATTTATTACGAGTGAGACAGCTTTATTTGCCTACTCAATAACTTTTTCCTATTTTTCCCCTTTCCTTTACATGTTCTGATTATTAACCTAATGCTGTTATATATGTTAGCAATGTTTTCTCCCAGTCTTCTGTTGTCTTTAACTTTCTTTGTGGTATCCTTCATTATTCAGAAGTTTCTCTCTTTTTTTGAGACAGAGTCTTACTCTGTTGCCTGGGCTAGGGTTCCATGGTGTCAGCCTAGCTCACAGCAACCTCAAACTCCTGGGCTCAAGTGATCCTCCTGACTCAGCCTCCTGAGTAGCTGGGACTACAGGCGTGTGCCACCACACCCGGATAATTTTTTCTATTTTTAGTAGGGACAGGGTCTCACTCTTGCTCAGGCTGGTCTCGAACTCCTGAGCTCAAACGATCCACCCGCCCGGCCTCCTAGAGTGCTAGGATTACAGGCATGAGCCACCGTGCCCAGCCTATTCAGAAGTGTTAAATATTAGGTAGCCAAATCTCTCAATATTTTCTTTTACGGCTTGCAGGATTTACAACTTACTTATGATTCATCATGTCAAGATTGTAAAAATATTTTCCAACATTTTCTTCAAATAGTTTTAAGTTTTTTAAAAATCTAATCTCTAATCCATCTAGAATTTTTATGTAGTTGTGAGGAAAGAGTCAAACTTAAAATTTTTTCCCAAATGGACATCTAAATACATTCTCTTTATAGCATGGTCCATCCTTTTGCCACTACTTTGAATGTAAAATAAATTGTTGGCTAGCTATTCATTTCCAAGGGGGGGGGTTCTGGAAAAATCTCTAACCATCATGTCTGTTACAAGGTCAAAGAAACAAAAATCAAAATAGCCTTATTGTTTTAATAAATAGGGAAACTATTATTGGATGAAATTAAACAGCCATCCCTGACTGAAAAACAATAACAAACTCTAAGAGGAGTAATAAAGGAAATAAAGGGACATTTTCTTAACAAGATAACTACTTTTATCCTAAAGCAACAGTTCGTATGTACATGCAGGAGAAAGGAGAGATGTCTTCTTTCTTAAACCAGGAACGAGGTGAAGATACCACGATCAAAGCTAATTAATTATCTGTGATCTATCAGTGAAATAAACCACACATCAAAAGAACACATATTGTAAAGGAGATCATAGAAGATTCTATTGCTTTCTTAGAAAATCCAGTAGGACTAGAAGAACTACTTGAATTACTCCATAAACTGGCTGAATTTAAAATAGGTGTTTGAAAATGAATGTATTTCTTCATACCAACAGAAACCAGCCCAAACATGTAAAGGTAAGCTCTGGGCAAGATGATAACAAGGACCCAGTTTACTAACATCCTTCCAACATTCTCTTAAAGTGACTGATGAAATTAAAACTAGGAGAGGCTGGCATCGGTGGTAGGAATTACGAAAATATGCCAACCATACGCCAGGCCTCAGAGCAAGTGGGCGGCCCCCTGGGACTAATAAATAGCAAGTGTCATTCTTTATTATTATTCTCTTATTTGCTAAACTTCTTCTCTGACCCTGTTATTGTGCTAACGCTGTATATGCATTATCTCATTTAATCCTTGCACCAGTAACCTATAAAGTAGGTATCTTTATCCCCATTTTTCAAATAAGATATATGAAATATATTTAATCCAAGGTCAGAGGGTGGCGAGTCCCATGGGTCTTCAGCATTGTCACGCCTCGAATCTCAGGTCCCAGGGAAGTCACCAGACAGTGAGGGAATCTGGAGGAGGGTGGAGGTGAGAAGGGGGTGAATGGGATATCTGGAGGCCCGAGTGGCAAGCCCTACGCACTTAGGGGAGAATGCCTGAGTGAAGTGCCCCAATGTGCAGCAATTCCTCTTTCCCTTAATACTCCCGTGACCCTGGCAGGTAGCATTGCAATCTACACTGAACGGAAGGTGAGGCTCAGAGAGTTGAGGTAGCCCAAGGAACACAGAGACTAGTTAAGAATTTGGGGATTTGCATCCAAGGTGCCCGTGTTGTGCCCCTGGGCTTTGTGCTGCCTCCCCCAGCAATGGTGCAGGGTGTGCACGGGTCCTCTTACCCTGGCTGGGCCAAGCGCCCAGTGTGGTGGGGAGTCTGGCCAGGGCTTGCTCTCCTACCCCATGCCCACAGGCAAAGGGCCAAGGGACACAGGAAATAGGGGCCAGCTGTCTCTCTGGGGATGGAGGTGGGGTGAGAGGCCAGCCCAACTGGAAGAGCCTGTGTGGCTGGGAGGGCCTGAGCTGCACAAAAGTTCCTTGTGTTTTCCTTTTGGCACAGCAAGGATTTCCAGAGCCAGCAGCAGGACCCATGCCGGGAGAGCCCTCAGCAATGGATGGACAAAGCCAGCCACCTCTCTGTATGAATGGTGGGGCTGCTAGCCCCGGGCATACAAATTATAACCAGAGAAAGTGACACAGTGGAGTGTGGGCGTGGATATCTCTATTGGGGGCGGGAAAGGTGGGGAGGGGTACTTGACAACTTCAGATTTAAGAATTTGTTTATTGTTTTTTGAATCTACCCCCTTTCTTGCATGTAGTCCCGACTTCTCCCAGGTGGGAGAAGATGTGGGAAGAAGGGAAGGTCTGCTTGGTGCAGGGAGAAACGAAGTGTAGAGCGAGGGTGGGGGCTTAATATTAACAATTATAATACCAGCAATTACAGTCCCAGCCAACATTCGTTGAATCCGACTTCGCGTCCAGCACTGTGTGGAGTACAGTATATAGTCTGTTTCTTAGTTAATCTTGGCTGCTACCATATGGAATGTGTTCTGTGGTTATCCCAGAGCTTGGCAATAGCAGTTTCCCAACCAGTGTGTTTTGAAGTGACAAATCCACATTTAGAGGGGGAGGAAACTGGCCTAAAGGGGTCCAGCAAGTGTACTCAGCCCTGGCTGACCACAGTGCCTCGTATCCACCCACTCAGCCTGGAGATGTTTTTGCAGCAGGTTCGCATGGCCAAGTGTCATTTCAGTCCGTTGTAAAATCTGTGGGTATTTCCCAAGGATGCATTAACCTGTGACTCCTGGATCCTCTGTGGGCTTGGGGAGTAGGGAGTCAGTTGGCACTGAATGTGCTTTCTGATCTTCCTTATAAGCTTTTCTGTAATTGGGAGCATCCTTGAGAACCAGCTCCTCCAGAGAGAACATTCTCTGCAGTGCTCTCTAGGGAGATGATCTCATTTTGGCTCCTTGAGGTGGGAGTTTGGGTAAAATATAAACTGTCTGAAGACACTACTTGGCTGACTATTCAAAGCATTTTGGAGTTAGTATTTCTTAGTAAGGGAGGAAGAGGAACTGACTTCAAATCCTGACCTTCTCTTTACTAGCTGCCGTAGCCTTAGACGGGTCACCTCCTCTCCCTGAGCCTCAATTCCCTCAGCAGTAAAGAGAAGATGCTAATATCACCTATGTCATAGCAGAAAGATGTGAAAGGTAAAATCATGACTCTCATGCATATAAAATGAACTGTGAGCCGGGTGCACTAGCTCACGCCTGTAATCCCAGCACTTTGGGAGGCTGAGTAGGGAGGATAGCTTGAGCCCAGGAGTTTGAGACCAGCCTGAACAACATAGTGGGACTCTGTGTCTACAGTAAACAAACAAACAAACAAATACATGGATTTAGCTGGGCATAGTAGTATGTGCCTGTTGTCCTAGCTATTTGGGAGGCTAAGGTGGGAGGATGTTTCCAGGCTGCAGTGAACTATGATGATGCCACTGTACTGAAGCCTGGGCAACAGAACAGAGCAATACTTGGTCTCCAAAAAGAGAGAGAAAGAGAGAGAGAGAGAAAGAACTGAGAACTGTGCTAAGAATTTAGAGGCTGAGGCGGGTGGATCATTTGAGCTCAGGAGTTCGAGACCAGCCTGAGCAAGAGCAAGACCCCGTCTCTACCAAAAAAATAGAAAGAAATTAGCTGGACAACTAAATATATATATATATATATATATATATATATAAAAAATTAGCCGGGCATGGTGGTGCATGCCTGTAGTCCCAGCTACTCGGGAGGCTGAGGCAGAAGGATTGCTTGAGCCCAGGAGTTTGAGGTTGCTGTGAGCTAGGCTGATGCCACGGCACTCTAGCCCGGGCAACAGAGTGAGACTCTGTCTCAAAAAAAAAAAAAAATGAATTTTATTTCACCGAATTAATAAGGGAACCAAGTGGGTTATAACTGACTCAAAGGAGAAGTCAAAAAATTGCAAACTTATATGAAGCAACGTCTAAACAAATGCACAAATGGAGCCCAAAACAGCTTCTCCCAGGTTGGGAAAGGAAAGTCAATAGAACTTCGAACTTCTACTGGTCAGGACAGAATGTACATGTCTAGAGCCAAAAGTTATTTTCCTTTTTCTTTAAAGAAAGCTTTTTTCTTCCCAATCTCTAACGGAAAATTATATTTTGCATTTTTATCAGGTATCTACATTTTACAGAGTTGCAAAATAGCTTCCATGGAATCAAAATCAGATAATGCAAAAGGGGGTGGTATAGACTATGCTTACTTTTCCATTAGAAGAAAATTTGTCCTATAGTTTCCTTCTCTTTGGATCAAAAATAATCTCATATATTCCTATGTAATTCATCAATAGTAACAGCATAGTTATTTCTGGTGCCTCTCTTTTTATAAGGTGAAGTGACAAACCTTTTGTGATTTTTGGTGGGTTTTCTGGGGAAGCTCAACTATCATTACTTTTATTTTATTTTATTTCACATTTAGGACAGATATGGGGAAAGCAAAACTCCAAAATTTCAGGAGATTTGAACACTTAAGGCAGAATCATGGGTGCCTGAGAAATAATACTTATCTACCCATTTGAAAGGGACAATAACACATTTAAAAATAAACATAGACGGTATTAGGCCATTAAATATGAAATGTCCAATTTCGAATCAAAAGCTTAGTTTATTATATTTCAAACAATAAGCAGTACAATTAATGAAAGTATGCACCTAAACTATCAACACAGTTTTACCATCTTAACGGTAGCTTGCTCATGCCAGCTGCGAAGAAACCTGGAGAGCAAGTGGTGAAAAAATCATGAAAGGCGTTTGCCACAACTTGTTGAGAATTGAATATTTTTCCTTGCAAGAAGTGGTCCAAAGTCTGAAAGAAGTGGTAGTCAGTTGGTGCAAGGTCTGGTGAATACGGTGGATGACCGAGGACAGAGAGTTTCCAAGTCCAGCCTCTGTAATTTGAGCTGTGTTGTTTTCGGCGACTTGTGGTCTTGCAAGAGGATTGGCCTGCCTCTATTGAGCAATCTCAGCTGCTTAACTGCAAGCATCCTCATCATTTCATCCAGTTGGTTGCAGCTGACATCCACTGTAATTGACTGACCAGGTTTCATGAAGCTATAATGGATGATACCAGCACTGGACCACCAAATAGACACCATTAGCTTTTTTTGATGAATATTCCATTTTGGACTGTATTTCAGCACTTCATGTTTATCCAACCATTGTGCCAAACACTTATGATTGTCACAAAGAATCCATTTTTTATCACACATGACAATGCAGTGTAGAAATGGTTTGCTTTTATGTCGTGACAGCAAAGAAAGGCAAGCTTTGAGATGATTTCTCTTCTGACGCTCATTTAATTCATGCAGAACCCATCTATCCAGCTTCTTTACCTTGCCCATTTGCTTCAAATAGTCCAATATTGTAATAGTAACGTCAAACTTTGCTGCTAATTCACTCATAGGTTGAGATGGATTCACTTCAACTACAGCTTTCAGCTCATCATTATCCACCTTGGTCTCAGGTAGCCCATGTGGCTTATTTTCAAGATAAAAGTAACCAGAATGGAACTTCTCAAACCATTGACATACTATGTATTCATTAGCCACATCCTTCCCAAACACTGCATTGATATTTGAAGCTGTCTGTGCTGCATTGGTTCCACGACAAAACTCATATTTGAAAATAACGTGAATCTTTCACTTAGTCATGGTTTCACAAAAATTGTTCTAAAAAAGTTTGAAAGATAATCACAAGGCAGACTGTGTGTTTGAAACAACGAGGATGTACCTTCACAATAAAAATAAAACAGGAAGTGTCAAAGTGAAATGTCAGAGATAGCAACTGTCAAACTTAGTACTTAAGGAAATCGGACATTTCGTACTTAATAATATGAGTGTAAAGAATGTTAGCTTTCTCCTAAGTAAGAAATCTTGTTTTTTAAATAATCAAGGGCATAATAAAATCAACATAAAGTTCAGATAATTATTCTGGTAAAACAGAATCTTTGCTAGCTAGGTAGATTACATAGAAAAAAGGAATAACCCTTCATATCGTAGGTGAAGACAGCAAACACCCGCCCCCCCAACAATTCCTAGTAGCCCCAGGCTGTTTGTTTGCCCGGCCTGTTTGGATCCCAGACAATATGAAAAGTTTGCTGATCCATCTGTGGGCCCCAGGATAAGAACTTCTATTTTAGAGTTTCTAAATTTCTAAATGTGCCAAGTTCACCTTGACACATTCTGCAAAACAAGCCAGCCCTTAATGTCAGAGGGATGATTCAGCTCTGTCCCATTCCTGGGCACACCCCTTTGGTTACCCAGCCCCCTCGAGTCCCAGAAGCCTCCAAATTTCTATCTTCACCTGGCTTTGAGATGCTTGGTCTCTGGTTCACAGCCCCTGAAGGCCAATGTCCATTTACTGATCTGCTCCACCCAGTCTGGATGTATCTTTACACTGGAGGTGGTACCTGGTGGGCAGTTACAGCACTCTGAGAAGCCCTCAGGGCCACATGAACTTGTGGCATGAACTTGGATTGATGCTTGGTGGCCACATCAATCCTCCCTCCCAACCCTATACTGCTGAGCAAGCCCCTCCTCCTCCTTCTCTTGAATTTACTCCTTATGGTGACAAATCAGGAGTATCATGAAGTACAAATATAATTTTTATGTAAGAAATTAGATGGTAAAGTCCATTTCATATATGTATTTCACAGGTGTATTAGTCAATTTTCTGCTGATATAACTGAGTACCTGAGACTGGGTAATTTATAAAGAAAAGAAATTTATTTCTTACAGTTCTAAAAGCTGGGAAGTCCAAGGTCAAGGGCCTGCGTCTGGTGAGGGCCTTCTTGCTGGTGGGGACTCACAGACACCCAAGGTGTTTCAGGGCATCTGTGGGGAGGGGGCTCAGGAGAGATGGCCAAATTGGCTTTTGTAACAGACCCACTCTTGTGAAAACTAACCCGCTTGCTCGATAATCCATTAATGTATTAGTCCGTGAATGAATGAATTCCTTCATGAAGGCAGAGCCCTCATGCCCTATCATTTTTCAAAGGTCCAACGTCTCAACACCTCTGCATTAAGAATGAAGTTTCCAACACATGAACTTTTGGGGGATATAGTCAAGCCATAGCCACGGGAAAACCTATTTCACTGTGAATATATTGATACTGGGGAGTGATTTTATGCTACGGTTAGCTCTGTAATTTAAAATTGATAGGCTGTGGGGCCGGGCGCAGTGGCTCATGCCTGTAATCCTAGCACTCTGGGAGGCCGAGGCGGGAGGATTGTTTGAGCTCAGGAGTTCAAGACCAGCCTGAGCAAGAGCGAGACCCTGTCTCTACTAAAAATAGAAAGAAATTATATGGACAGCTAAAATATATATAGAAAAAATTAGCCGGGCATGGTGGCACATGCCTGTAGTCCCAGCTACTCGGGAGGCTGAGACAGGAGGATTGCTTGAGCCCAGGAGTTGGAGGTTGCTGTGAGCTAGGCTGATGCCACGGCACTCTAGCCTGGGCAATAGAGTGAGATTCTGTCTTAAAAAAAAAAAAATTGATAGGCTGTGAACACACGGTACACAAATAGGCTTTGAAATATAGGTTTAATTCCTGGTTCTACTATTCACTAGTTCTGATTATAAACAAGTTACTTAATTCATTTGGCCCCAGTTTTCTAACTGGGAAAAATAGGTTAGCAGTACCTACTTCTGGGGTTTAAAGTGAGAATTAAATGAAAGAGTGCAAGCAAGGCTGTTAGCGTCATGCCTGGCACACAGTGAACGTTTAATGTTTGCTCTTATTTTTATTAATATGGAAGCTGTTCTGTAGGATTTGTGCAGATTCAAAGAATATGATGAGATTTCATAAGAAATCTGCCCTCTGATCAATGTGTGTTTTGTGACAGGCATAACAGGATACCAGGACATTAGTGACACGTTGAAAATTGAAATTTCCTAATGTATTTATTTTCCGTTTCCTAGGAAATACTCTGTAATACACAGAACATAAGTCCACAAACTCTGAATGTACAGATGTTAAAGATTCATAAATGCTATGAATACCACCATTCTGTGTACATGTGCAACATATTATTGCTGCTCCATTAACCAATGGCAAGAAAACCCTTGGGCCTGCAGTGTTTGCAGTATTTGTACATTGCTATGGATACAGTATCAAAGGCAGGTGCCAGTAACAAGAACAGGATGTGGGGGCGAGAGGGGGGGTTAAAGGCAACTAACAATGACAGAGACTATTCTCACTCTTAATACATCATTCTTGGATAAAAATTTGTAAAATATTTGGGAGGTGAGGCATGCTGTTGAGGACATTATTTCAGATGTTTCATCCAACACTGCTGACAGGCAGCTTGGTGGAAGAGTGAACTTTAGGGTCCTAGATCTGCTGCCAAATTGGCTATGTGACTGATGGTTACCTTCCTTCATACACCCTCAGTCTCTCCCGGTGTAAAACTGCAGTCCCTTCCATTGTTCTGATCACAAGTGGACCACACACAAGATTTCATCTCATATCCTGTGTAGTTTAATGCAATTCTAGCTAAGTCAAGCAAAATTAAGATAGATTTGTGGAGGCAGCCAAGATGAGCTATGCTGGTTGGCCAGCCTGGGTTTTCTTTTTCTATTGTTACCTGTCTTGTTCATAAACCATGTAGATTTCAGTTCAGGTTATCAATTCTCACACTGTCTTAGAGACAGATTTTTTCCCCATTCCAGAGAATGGGGAAAATGGAATGTGGGCAACCCAGCCCTTGTTGGCAAATTGTCAAAACATCAATGAAAATTAGATTAAGTCAGTTACCAAACTCCGTGTCCTCAGAGCCCCTCCCAAGATGCCAATTAGTAGTGGTTGACGTATTGCCACATGAATGGGTCTTTAAGTCACAACACTATTCATTTAAATTAAAAATACAACAATGTGTATTTTGCAAGAATACATGCACACCAGACACGTTAGAATTGTTGCCCAGGAGTGGGGACAGTAGGAAAATGGGGATAAAAGGAGATAAATAAAACAAGAGGGAAGTAGACACCAAGATTCAAAGAGAGGATACAGTTTACCCAAAGTGATACAGCTAGCCGGGTGTTCAGAACTGTTGGAACAGAGCTGTCACTCAAAGCCCAGGGCGCTAGTCCATTCCATTCCATTTCAGAAGGCTGCTGCGTTTTGCTCTTAAGAGTAAACGGCCACAATAACAACAAGGGATTAAAATGCGAATTATTTGCCAACTCTCAGAGGCTTGCTATCTTGTTACTTTTTCCTTGAAAAGTAAAGTACCTGCAAGATTCATGCAAATCTGGTCTTCCCTCTAAGGGAGCTTTGTCTTTCTCAGATCTTGTCTTGTCTTGACTGGTGTTAGGGCGGCCTTGCCTCTCCCAGTTTCATCTGAAGCTCTCCCTACTCTTTGCTGTTCTGGGCCAAGCTAGCACAGGCTCCCTGCTGGGACTCTGTTTTCACAAACTTCGGAAAAGAGCCTATAGAAAGGAAATATAAACCTTTCTCTTCACATTCCCCAGCTTACAGCCTTTAGAATCTGTTTCCATAGCCTCAAGATGTTCCCGAAAAGCCCCCAGACCAGACAGCAGGGAGTAAACTCCAGGCCTTTGTTTTCTGCCCCAAATCACATTCCCTGTGATAGGCCTGACTACATCTCAGAGATAACCAAATCTCCAGGAACAGAGGAAACAAGAAAGATGGACAACTAGACGTCCTGTGACTGCCTGCTAATTACTCCACAACAATTATTATTTTTCTCTTTGTTCCCATGAAAACAGCAAACCACCTGGCCTTGCTACTGGCATCTCCCTTCTCTTTCTTTGGGATGTCATGCCATCTCTCTGCTCTCCCCCGGCCCCCCGCCTGCTTCTTTCTCTCTCATTCTCTCTGTCCTAAAGGATAAAATAAACTTTTTTACTTTTACATCTTAATCTCTGTGAGAGTAATCTTTCTCCACCCGCGCTGTGAGCACCTACTAGTCTGTTCCATCCTAACAATGGGTAATTTCATTTCCTGGTAGCCAGAAAGGGAAGGTAAATTAATTCAACTCAGGTTTTCTGACATTAATTACATCGAGGTTGTTAATGGAAAAGAAGCCAAACTCTGTAAAATAATTTTAAAGAGATTTATTCTGGCCGGGCGCGGTGGCTCACACCTATAATCCTAGCATTCTGGGAGGCCGAGGCGGGAGGATCGCTCGCTCGAGGTCAGGAGTTTGAGACCAGCCTGAGCAAGAGCGAGACCCCATCTCTACTAAAAAATAGAAAGAAATTATCTGGACAGCTAAAAATATATATAGAAAAAAATTAGCTGGGCATGGTGGCGCATCCCTGTAGTCCCAGCTACTCGGGAGACTGAGGCAGTAGGATCGCTTAAGCCCAGTAGTTTAAGGTTGCTGTGAGCTAGGCTGACTCCACAGCACTCTAGCCAGGGCAACAGGGCGAGACTCTGTCTCCAAAAAAAAAAAAAAAAGAGATTTATTCTGAGCCAAATTTGAGGACCATGACCCAGAGCCATGCCCAAGAAGTCTTGAGCAAGTGGACTCGCTGTAGTTGGTCACAGTTTGGTTTTATACATTTCAGGGAGACAGGGGTTACAGGTAAAGTCATAAATCAATACGTGGGAGACATACATTGGTTTGGCCCAAAAAGGTGGGCCATCTTGAAGAGGGGGGCTTACAGGTTATAGGGGGGGTTAAAGATTCTTTGATTCTTAATTGGTTAAACACACGAAGCTTTGTCTAAAAGCTTGTAATGTTTGAAGCTAAGGAGCTCTGTCAATCAGAAACAAGCCACCAGACATAAATTTGTTGTGTAAATTGAGGACCTGCAGCTTTGTCTGGGGTACCCTTAGGACTGTTAATGGGTTAAAAAGGATGTCTCCAAGAAGGGAGGGGCATGATGAGGCATGTCTGACCTCCCTCCTCATGGCAGGCAATTTAGTTTTAGGGTATCCCCTTGGCCAAGAGGGGGTCCATTCAGCTGGTCGGAGGGAGAATCTTAAGATTTCATTTTAGTTCACAAGGTGAGTAATTCCAGTTCATTGAGATTGCAGAGGAATCTAGAAGGTTAAAGAGTGGAAAGTTCTTTAAAATGTGGTTCTTCAATATCATTACTGTAGTGGTTTAAAAATATATATATATGGTTCTTAACCTGATATAATACTCTCCCAGGGATGGGTACCTGAAATACTATGTCTGGTGTTTAGTGAAAGAGCCTCTGTCCATTTTTGTCTGGGGAATCTCCTCTATGGTGGGCATCTATTATGAGAATTAACACTTAGGGAAAGGGAAAAATAAGAATATTTATATGTGTTTGCTTTTATCTGCAAAATTACACACAGGAAGGATGAACCAGAAATTAAGGATATTTGTTATATAAGGGTAAATAAAAATAAGATTGAATTTTTCCTGTTGCCAAAGGGAAAAAGACCTTCCCCCTTGTCTATTCTTAGAGCATTTCCTTGAGAAAACTGTGTTTATGTTTCTTTCCTGATCCCTTAGATGTGCATGTAAAACCTTTTAAAAAGTTCACTAAGCCTCTAGACAGCTTAACACCCAGGAATTTTTTTAAGGGCCTGAGAACCATCTCTTTGATTTTTTTTTTTTTTTTTTTTTATGGAACGCTTCACAAATTTGTGTGTCATCCTTGCGCAGGGGCCATGCTAATCTTCTCTGTATTGTTCCAATTTTAGTATATGTGCTGCCATGTGCTGCCGAAGCACCCACGCACATCTCTTTGAAATGTAAACATCAAGGAAGATATCGCTCTTATCTTCTTGTCATCATGGGAGTTTAACCTGGAGCCTTGCTCCAATCTGTCTCTATGACCTGCTTGGTATAGAAATAGAAGTTCAATCTTTCCTTAGAATGAAGGTAATTAGCACAGATGGCCACTCACATTACCAGGTGAATTTAGGGTGAACTATGAAAGAATGTATAGCATTTGTATGTCAAGTCCCCTTCCATGAGGACAAGTTATCATTTATCTCGAGACATGTGTGCCCTGGATTGTATCTGCTTGGCCATACAGAAGGCTGAGATTTCGTTCTGTCTTGGGGATCTCATTAATTTACTGCCTGCGCACATTTTAACTTTCCCCCCTACCTATAACAGGTGGGAGGGACAGGAAGGGGACTAAGACTTCTCCAAGTACACCTTTTTACATAGCTTTTCCATTTGAGCCTTGCCAATGTCTTATATATTAAAAGACATAAAATAAAATTAAGAAGGATGGGGAAAAAAGAACCCTAAAATTGAATACAAATTAGCAAATAAACTAAAATCCATCTGAATACCAATAGTATATTCAGAAGAAGAAAAAAGGTAACTTCTATAACATAAGGTTAAAAAGACTGCAAGGAAAATTTATTGTGAGTAGTAATACTGGCTGACAAATGGAGCAATTCTAAAACTATTTTGTACATATTGTAGGGTTGAGTGATTGAGTGAATACATTGATGTTGCTGGAACCAGAGTTCTCACGGTGGGAGAAGGAGACATAAGAGGAAGAACCTTGTGGTATAGAACTGGAATTACAAGGAATCAGTATCAATTAACGATCTTTTAAAAAATCAATCTCCTCAGCTCTGTCCACTCAATGGTTCTAAAAGCAGTGACACTCTTAGTAGCAAGGAACATACCAGATCTTGGTTCCTAAATACCTTTCTCTAATAAAAAGAAGCCAAACCGCTTAGACAAATGGCTGATTTCAGGGTTAGGGCAGAAAAATTACATCTCATTGAAAAATTATTTTTTGTTTTTTTTCTTTTCTTCATTTTTTCCAAGAGATTGGCCTTTGATGAAGAATTCTTAAAAACTGATGAGGGCACTTCAAAAGGACACAGGAACCAGCTTGAAGGGGCTCCCACTGGCCAAATTTGAGCATCAAAATACATAAGGGTAGAAATAGCTTGTAACATATGAAATAAAAAAGAATCCATGAGTTCATAGTTATACTTAAAATATTAAACAAACGAATAAATGATAATAGGAGGAGGGAAAGAAGGGAAAGCTCTTCTTACAGAAGAATGCCAACTAATAAATGTAGAAGAAGTGGTAGAAATAGGAAAATCACCAGTTTACAAACATCGTAATAAACATTGGTTGAGGCAAGAACCATCAATGGATGCCTCAACCATTGGTAGGAACCCACAGATCCCTTGTTAATTCACAGGTGAGGGTGGGGAGGCCTTTAAAATGGAGAAAACCAGTGACTACCCACTTAACCACATGGTGAAGTTTAGGATCATTAATAATGGGGCAAAGATCATCATGTATCTTAATTTTTTTTTGAGTGGTTATATGAGTTTATTAATTTTCATCTGTGTTTGGCATCATGTAGGTGTAGCGTGGGTTAGCTCTTTTTTTTTCTGTTGGGAAGTTAAAAGATTTCATTATAAGAATTGTGTAGGGGGAACTGACATTTCTTGAGTGCTTATGTTTCAAGAACTGCATAAATACTTTATACTTTTCCTCATTTTATTCCTTACAACAGTATATGAGGCCAGTCTTATAATTCTTATTTTATACATGAAGAAATGAAGCTAAACTCGGTTACGTGGATTGTGTAAATCAGCGTGTGTCCTTCTGAAAACGACACAGCCTTACCTGGTACTTTGCCTGCTAGAGTATTTAATTTCAGTCTGACGATGACGAAGGAGAAAATTGAGGGATATTTTTGCAATATAACTGGCTTCAGCTCTTCAAAAAGTGTCATTAAAGTAAAAAAAAAAAAAGAAATTAAAAAGGCAGAGAAATTCTTCTCGATTCAAGGAACTCAAGAAGCCTGACAGCTACATGCTATTGTTCATGAACCCGCAAGAGGGCTTCCGTCTGTTGTCTGCCACGCAGAAAGCCAGTTACTGAGACAAGGAGGATTGTCAAGAAAGGAGATTTATTACGGTGGACATCAACTGGGAGGTGGGAGGATTATCTCAAATCTGCCTCCCTGACTGACAGGGTCAGAGGTTTCCTGGAGGTGAAATGAATAATGCATGAGGTGAGTGAGCATCATTACGTGTTTGGGGAGAGTGCACAGAGGTGCAGTGAGAAATCATCCTGATACATACATTGCATGATCAAAAAATGGTGGCTAAGCCCCGCCCAGGGTGGAGATTTTAGTAGTATAAAGGAGGGAGGGGGTAATATCAGTTATCCTTTCAGTCTCGTGTGCGTGCTCGTGGTGGGGAGTAGGTGCCCAACAGGTCCTTGGGCAAGATTTGGGGTGGAATGCCGCTTATCTTGACTTCTCTGAACGATCGGATAGTGTAAAGCCTTGCATTATCTTGTTACTGTAAGGAGGGTCCACTGTTTCTGACAAACAACTCAAAAGGGAGGGTATCAGTGAAACAGATTTACAAAGTTCTGGTCTGCAAATATTATTGGGCTGAGAACTTGAAACATAAGATAACTGCAAAAAGGCACTTTTGCTCAGGGAGTCAGTTACACTAAGTGTAATTCTGGATTGGATCCTGGATCCCCCAACCCTCAACCTCTGAAAGGCTCTAAAAGACATTATTAGCACCATGGGAGAAATTTGAATCTAAACTGTGTATAAAATAATGTCAAAGTTCCCTGAGCTGGGTGGTGGCTCACGCCTGTAATCCCAGCAACTCAGGAGGCCAAGGCAGGAGGAGACCTTGAGCCCAGGAGTTGGAGACCAGCCTGGGCAACATAGCAAGACCTCATCTCTACAAAAAATACAAAAATTAGTTGGGTGTGGTGGTACACACCTGTACCTAGATACTTGTGAGGCTGAGATGTGAGGATCACTTGAGCCCCGGAGTTTGAGGCTGCAGTGAGCTATGATGATGCCACTGCACTGTAGCCTGGGTGACAGAGTGAGACCTTGTCTCTAAAAATAAATCAATCAATAAAAATAAAGTCTCTGAACGTGACAATTATGTTGGGGTTATGTAACACAACACCTATGTTCTTAGGACATGCACGCTGAAGGTGGAGTGTCATGACGTCAGCAACTACTCTGAAACAAAAATTATATATGGAGAGAGAAAAAGATTTTGATAAAACTAATGTTGCAAAATGTTAACATCTGCTGAACCAAGGAAGTGAAGGGTATACGGATGTTCTCTGCATTCTTCTTGTTACTTTTCTGTAGGCTTGAAAAATTTCCAATAGAAACAATTATACTCCATTTTTGTTCTTATGATAGTGGCACCCAATTTCTCAGTTCACGTCTATTTATCCCAATTACTTTCTTATATTTATCAGCATCTCTAATTCCCCTTAATAAGGCAACTACTTCAGCTGACTCTCATGCCCAGTTAACTTATCCCCCCACACACATACACACATATTTGTCATTATGGATGTTTTCTAGGTTATATATAATTTTAATTCGAGGTTGTTTTGAAAGCATCATCTCTTTTTGCCTTTGATGACTATTCCCTCCTCTCCTTCCTCTGTTATCTCTTGCAGCACTGCCTGTAATTTTTTTCCTTTCTTTCTTCGAGATCTTCCAAAAGTGTTTTCAGTGTCTTTGTGTGGCAGGTGCTCTGAGCCCTTGAATACAGGGGAGTTTTCCAACACTCTCTCCCATTTGAATGATAATTTGACTGAATATAAAATTCTGCATTCAAAGCTATTTTCCCTTTTTCTGTTCCATTGGTTTATGTGTCTGTTTTCATAACAGTGCCATGCTGTTTTGATTACTATAACTTTGTGATATATTTTGAAATCAGGTAGTGTGATACCTCCAGGTTTGTTCTTTTTGTTCTAGATTGCTTTGGCTATTTGGAGTCTTTTGCTGTTCCACAGGGATTTTAGGATTGTTTTTCTATGTCTGGGAAAAACATCATTTGAATGATAGGGATTGCATCAAACCTGTAGATCACTTTGGGTAGTATGGACATTTTAACAATATTAAATCTTCCAATTCATGAACATGGGATATCTTTCCTTTTATTTATGTCTTCTTCAGTTTCTTTCATCAATGTTTTATAGTTTTCAGTGTACAGAACGTTTGCTTCCTTGGTTAAATGTATGCCTAGGTATTCAACTTTTTTGTAGCTACCGTACATGGAACTGCTTTCTTGATTTCTTTTCTGAATAAGTTTGTTCTTAGCGTATGGAAAGACTACTGATTTTCGTATTTTGACTTTGTATCTTGCAAAGACACAAATTTACTGAATTTATCTATTAGTTTTAACAGTTTTGGGGTGGCATTTTTATTCTTTTAATGATGCTGCTGAGGTCCAGAAAGTGACACACTTGCCTAAAATCCTGTGGCTAGAGCCAGGTTGAACCCCATGCTTCAGTCTCAGTGAGTACGGTAATACTTTTTGATTAACAGTGTGTCAAGTGTATCACTAGTATGTATGGTGATTTTAGATAATTATTCTTTCTTCTCATATGTATTAGAAAAAATATAATCAACAAACCAACCCTGAAATTTCACATTCTTGTTTAGGAAGATTTCTAAAAAAGTGAATTGCTTTAAATAAGTAATAAATTCGGTGTAGCATGAAAATGACTACAGTTGTGAAGGTGGTCCCGATGTGTTTGAGGTTCACAGAACTAACTCTTCCCTACTGTATATAATAGATGCCATTCCTCTTTCATTTATAACAATGAAAATTTCATCATTTTAGTGGCAATTCATCCTGTGCAATGTTAATGTGTTAGTATGAGGGAAAAGTAAGTGAAAGTTCTTTCATAAATATTTCCCTGAACAGTATTTGTAGTATATCAAAACTATTTCCCTTAGCATATGGCTTACTACAAACAGAAATGAGGCAACTGGTATACTCAATCATTTAAGAAAGCTTAGCAGCCATCTTAAAATGTTTTATAAAAATTGCAAATATTGTACTGTGAATAGGATTTTCAACTGTTCACTGTGGAATCAGAGTATAAACCTCCTCTTCATAAAGAGAGATGTGAAATGAAAATTAAAGACTCTCATTGTCCAGCCTAGATGAAAATGGAAACACAATTCACGATTTGGTGTGGACAAAGAGCCTTGCAGAAAGTTTCCATGGCCTTAAATATGTATTACTCAGCTAAGCATTTTTTTTTCTGTGCTGACAAAAAAGGGAAGGATAAATGATATATACAACCCAGTCACTAAACTAAAAGCTTTAATTAATGAGACTCCACAGAGGTCCTTAGCAAGATAAAAATGTAGTTGCACTGTGTTCTCCAACTGCCATTGCAGGTACTCTAACTTCTTTTATGTTTTCAGACCCTCAATGTAAAGATATAAGGGTCTTCTGAAATGGCAAGTTGTTTTGCCAAAGTGTCTTTACACATCTGGAATATAACCTCAAACCCAAGGCTTAACACCATGGCTTATAAAACATGTTTAGACACAGATTGCGTGGAGTCATAAACATGGTGAATGTAGGAATTACTGCTAGTTTATAAATAGGCCTGTTATTAAGTTCTGAGGTCATTAGTTTGTTTTTTTTGTTCTTCCAAACTATAAATGCTCCAGAGATCTTTGGGGTGGGCAAGACAACAGTTTAGTCTGTTCATCTTTCATGGTTGCTTCCACCAACATGCCTCTGGCCTTTTCTCATCCAAATGTAACATAAAGCAGTTGATCCCTTATCACCACCATGACTACAACACACAGCCAAGATGTCGCCATTTGTTTATTTTTTGCTTCAAAGACTTATTTTAAGCTCATGAGCTGTCTGGGAGAGGGGCAAAAACAGGCCCAGAATCCTACCTCTGTGTGTGTGACATTGGGCAAGTCACTTCACCTCCCTGGGATCAGTTTCTGGGTCTATAAAATGAATGATCTGCACCATTTGCTCACTAAGCTCCCCTTTGCTTCTAAGCCATAATATCCCAAATAAGATTATAGGATTTTACACACGTTACATATTGATGTTTTAGTCAACAATCATACTGCATATATGATGGTGGTCCCATAACATTGATACTGTATTTTTACTGTACCTTTTCAGTGTTTAGTTATGTTTAGATACACAAATACTTACCATGTGTTACACTTACCCACACTATTCAGTGCAGTAACATGCTGTACAGGTTGCTAGTCTAGAAGCAATAGCATACCATATAGCCTAGGTGTGCAGCAGGCTGTACCATCTAGGTTTGTGTAAGTGCACCCTATGGTATTTGCACAATGGTGCAATCACCTAATGATGCATTTCTCAATACATATCTCCGTTGTTTAGTGATGCATGACTGTACTTTTAGGCATTTAAAAATGCCAGAACACTCCTTACTTGGTGCACAGATTGTATGAAATGCTGAATGAAATGAAAACAGAAACAAAAAGGAGATAATCCTACAATGAAAAAGAGACACTCATACCCACCTGGTGACTCTGTGTGTGGAGGAGTTAAGTGGGCCATGGGAAGTTTATAAACATAAGTATGTACCCTACAACCAGGGCATTCTGCAATTCTTTATCAATGAGAAACAAACTGATATTTGAACTGGACAAACAGTTCCCTAAGTCTATTTCAGAAAAAGAATCAACTGCATGACACTATGTCAAAATTGACAAATACATTCATGAGACAATTCACAGAATTTTATTCAAGTTAATCCATTTTGTTCAATAATCTTCCATATTGCTCCCAGCACCACTGTCATTGTTATTTCCCTTTGGAGAGGACCATGTTTTTAAAAAATCTGGGTTGAATTTCCATCACGTTTAACTCCATGGTCAAAAATCTTTTTCCCTACCACAAAGCAGTATCTTAATCACAAGAGAAACTGAGGGAAAAACTGAAATATATTTGCAGAAATTTATCTCCACTAGAAACAATTCATAGTCCATAATCTTTCAGGGTTGTACTTTTACTTGGGGGCTCTATTTTGGGAAGGGGCTTGTTTCTCATAAATGTTTGTAGAATACAAATAACCTGCCCTGCTGTATCACAGAAATGAGTACTAGTTTGCAGAGAACAAGTAAGCAGTCCTCCAGGGAAGGAGCCCAAATGGCTTGCAGGGGTCACTCTGCCAGGATAAGGGGACAGAGTCAATAATCCTGCCTCCCCAACCTGTCTGCAGTAATGAGGTATAACCAGGTGAATGGGAGAGGTAGTGACTCGCAGGGGAACCAATGGGCTAGAAT
Organism: Lemur catta; assembly: GCF_020740605.2. Classification (NCBI taxonomy): domain Eukaryota; kingdom Metazoa; phylum Chordata; class Mammalia; order Primates; family Lemuridae; genus Lemur; species Lemur catta. The sequence continues at coordinate 51,195,573 of NC_059141.1, read as the reverse complement.
CTCTAAAACAGGAATGTTTGTCTACCTGAGTGAGTCAGAGCTGGAGGGAGACACCTAGTGTTCAGAGAAAGTAACCATGAATAGGAAAGTGTAAAAATGATACCCACAGAAAGGTGGTACCAATTAAAGTCAGTCTTGTGCTTTTCTTTTGAGATGAAGGAACACAAAACGGGTTGTGCAATTTTCACATAAAAATTGGAATGATACTGAACAAGTGGAAAGCAAAACTGGTTTCCCTCCTTTGTTCAACACTGATGGAGCCCCTGTGTGCAAGGCAGTGGGACAGGTGCTGAAGGGAAAAGCTGTTTAAGATGTGGCCCTGAGCTGAAGGAGCAATCTGGCAGTGCCATCAGAGCCTTGCACACGACAGAGCACTCTGTCCCTGGGGCCCTGTGGACGGAAGGATCACTTCTGGCTGGCAGCACCAGGCAGGGCACTCCCCAGTCCTCTCCTCTTGGTTCCCAGCATGTCCTCCTGTGCCTGTGTCATTGCTCAGCCTGCCCTGTGCCGGGCACTTGCTCATCCTCCTGATCTTTTTCTGTAGTTCGAGAAAGGATCCTGCCTCCACAGGTACCTAACAAATGCATGGAATTTATGTGTTGTGGAAGTGTCACTTGGTCCAGAAAGGTGGAAAAAATTGGGGGAAAGGAGAGGTAAGATGGTGGTAGTGAGGGTAAGGTGTTTTGCTGACAAGTAAATTTAGTATGTAGCTCAGCCAGATAACCAGAGATCACCCAAAACAGCCAAGGACCTCAAGAAGGTAGGTGGAAGCCCTCAGCCAAATAGGTCAGTCTGCCGAAATGGAAAGCTAAAATCATTTCCTATTTCTTTCTGAAGTAAACACTGGTCGATTAAGCTCAACTAGACCATATAAAAGAAAGATGACTAACTAGTGGTTCTTAAATAGCTTTGAAGGGCAGATATTCTCTAGAAAGTAGGAAGATCACTGAGTAAACACTGCCTCCCTGCCACCCCGCTCCCAACCCCCACCATAAAAGATGAGGTTGAATATAAAAGTGTAAGAAAGCTTTTGAATATCTTCTTTAAGTTTGTTTTCGGCGCTTTGATCTGTAAGCAATCAAGATGGAGAGAGACGCTATCCCGAATATGAAAGTCTGTAGGAACCAGAGTAGCCGAGCCCGACCATCTGTGATGCCTTTATACCTAAAAAACAAGAAACATTTAAACACCAGAATTTTAATCTTATGGTTTCATGGGATTTATTGTCTTCTATTTTTTTTTTAATTTATACCTTCCATCTAGTTTCATCGCGTTTATTTTAATGTATTTCTCTGGCTTCTTAACTTGAATGGTTAGTTCATTTATTAATATTTTTCAACTTTGTTTTCTAATAAATGCATTTTGGATGATTCACTATTCCCTGAGAACCAGTCTGGATACTGTCCAGGGTACGGTATTGTTTTTCCAATGATTCTGGTGAGTGGATAGGATAAAAAGCAACAGGCCAGGCTTCAGAACAAGCATTTTGAAGACAGACCAGATATAAATCCTAGCTTGGCCACTTACCAGCTGTGACCTGGGAAAGTTACTTACTATCTTTCAGAATCAGTTTTCTTGTCTGAAAAAATAGGAATAATAGTAGCTATCTCACCAAGTTTATGAGATAATATACACAAAGTGTTTAGGAAAGAGCTTGGCACATAGTAATGATAAACATTTGCTTATATAGTCACTCAAATTGTCTAAAACAAAGCTCAAAAGAAAATATATAATTGAAGTGAATAGCTTGCTACAGCTTCATCTGTCTACAGTAAGTCTCATTTGGATGACTTTTTATTTAAAACAAATTTTAAAAACAATAAATGTAAAAATGACATGATTTTCTACACTAACTGTTTAAAGGAGAAAGACCATATAAACATCTTAATATATGCAGAAGCATTTGACAAATTCCAACATACATTCTTAATAAAAGTTTACAGCAAACTTAGAAATACAGTGGAACTTCCTAATTTTGATAGAAGAGATCTACAGAAGTCTAGAATAAACATGATGGGAAATGTTGAAAGCTTTCCTCTGAGATTAAGAACCAGGCACGATGTTTACTAACTCCACTTCTAGTCAACACTGTATGGGAAGTGCTAGCCAGTGCAATAAGGGAAGAAACACAAATAAAAGGTACACAGAATTGAAAGAAGAAATAAAACTGTCTTTATTTCTAGAGAGTAAAAAAAAAGTATAGATGAACTATTATAATTAATACATGTATTAATATTTAGCAAGGTAACTGGGTCAATATATAAAAATGGACTATATTCATATATACTACCATCAGCCAATAAGAAAATTAAAAAAACTCATTTATAATAGCACATGAAAATAGAAGTAGCTGGAAATTAATTTAACAAAGAATGTAACGGGGCGCAGTGGCTCACACCTGTAAACCTAGCACTCTGGGAGGCCGAGGTGGGAGGATCACTCAAGGTCAGGAGTTCAAGACCAGCCTGAGCAAGAACGAGACCCCGTCTCTACTAAAAATAGAAAGAAATTAGCCGTACAACTAAAAATATATAGAAAAAAAATTAGCCGGGCGTGGTGGTGCATGCCTGCAGTCCCAGCTACTCGGGAGGCTGAGGCAGAAGGATTGCTTGAGCCCAGGAGTTTGAGGTTGCTGTGAGCTACGCTGATGCCACGGCACTCTAGCCCAGGCAACAGAGTGAGACTCTGTCTCAAAATAAATAAATAAATAAATAAATGAAATAAATAATGTGTAAGACCTCTTTAAAAATTATAGAATTTTATTGCTACATTACTGGGGATCTAAATAAATGGAGATAGACCATTTCATGGTTTAGAAGACTCAATAACTGAAATATCCCAATTGTCTCCAAATTAATTCATATGGTCAATTCAATAAAAATCCCAACAGGTTTATTTTCTGTAGCATATGACAATGCGTAAGAATATGCAAAAGTCTAGAATGGACAACCCTCTTGAGCAATGAGGTGAGAGGACATGCTTTAACAAATACTAATGATCATATAGCTACTGCTATTATATTAAGACAGTGTTGCATTGGCTCAGTGATAAACAAACAGACCAATGGAACAGAACAGACTTCAGAAACAGGGCCATACGTCGTGTATGTGTGATGTAAGACAGGTCACATCACTGGAGAGTGAACATCTCAATAAATACCCCTGGGATAATTGGGCATCCATATGGAAAAAAGGTGAAGTTGGAAACCTCTCACAAAAAATCAGCTCCTGGTAGATTAAAGACTTAAATGTGGAAGACAAAATTCTAAAACTGTTAGAAGATTGTGAAAGAATATCCTAATAATTTTAATATATAGAAAAAATTAATAAATTTGACTATATTGATAAACTTCTGTTTATAAAAAGATCCAACAGAGTAAAAAAAACTGTAAGAAAGGATACTTGCAAGACATCTAAATGACAAATTTCTCAAATTCAGAAAAAAAAGTGCCTACAAGTGGTTAAGAAAAGGACAGACAACCCATTAGAAGAGTGTTGGTGAGGGTGTGGGGGAACAGGCACTCACACTTGGGTTGGAAGTATAAATTAGTCCCACAGTTCTGAAGGCAATATGGCGATATATATCAAAATTAAAAATATTCATTCTTTAAGCTTCAAATTCCAGATCTAGGAATTTATTCTAAGGGAATAAATATCAAAGTGGACCAAATGTATGAAATTCATGTTCACAGCAGTATTGCTTACGATAGTAAAAAGCTGTACACTTAAAAGTCTATCAGAGGGAGGATTTCTTAAATACATTAAGGTACATCCATATAATAGAATATTATACACTAATATTAATGGATGGGGTAAGTTGATATGTACAGACATGGAAAATGTGAGCCCAGCGTGGTGGCACCCTTGTAGTCCCAGCTACTCAGGAGGCTGAGGCAGGAGGATTGCTTGAGCCCAGGAGTTCAAGGCCAGCCTGGGCAACATAGTTAGACTCCCTCTCAAACAAAATAAAATAAAACAGATAAAATAAAATAAATTTAACAATAGGTATATGTGACAATGGAAAACCATAGCTCACTGTAGCCTCAAACTCCTGAGCTCAAGCGATCCTCCTGCCTCAGCCTCCTGAGTAGTTGGGACTACAGGTGCATGCCACTGTATCTGGCTAATTTTTCCTTTTAGTAGAGACGAGGTCTTGGTATATTGCCCAGGCTAGTCCTGAACTCCTGGCCTCAAGCAATCCTCCCACCCTGGCCTCCCAATGTGCTGGGATTACAGGCATGAACCACCTCACCTGTCCTCATTTTCCACTTTTAAAAGTAATAGAAAAATAATACAGTGAAAGCTAACCTTGACCAGAAAAAAATATTAATTGTAAAGCAATTTGGCATTACTAAAACCATGTTTTTCATTGCACCATACTTTATGTATATGCTTATATAAAGTACAAATGTAAAGAGAATATTTTTCTAGTACTAGCACACAGTATTAATCTACACTGGCATCTATTGCGTAGGGTCTGATTTAGGGGTTTTTAACTAGCACTGCATCCCAGAATTATATGTTGAGCTTTAAAAAAGAACTTATTCCTATTTCTGAAGCAAGACCTATTAGATGGGTCTGGAAACCAGGCAGGAATATTTCGAAAGAGCTCCTCAGGTGATTCAGTTGTGAAATCACAATTGAGAATTGGGGCTATCCAGGGAATTTTTTAAAACTAATAAAAGTCATCTCAATTAAATAACTAAATAATTGATTAACTAACACAAACAAAAATGAATTTATTCACCAGACATTTACTGAGTACTCCCTCTGTGCCAGGTTCAGCAACAGGCATGAGGATTTAGCTCTACCCTGAGAATGTGCTCAGCCTACAAGTGTATGAATTATTTAAATGTGGTTACTCTCAATTTATATTAGATACTGAGAGAAAAGCTACAGAGATCGATTACAAAGACTTACTTGCACAATACCATGGCATACAAGGACTCTCCCACGTGAATCAGCCAGGCAAGCCAATACCTGAAACAAAAAAAAAATTCAGTCTCTTCGTTTAAGTCTAAGGTGATGGTTATCTACTGATAAAATCTAACACAGAAACCTCCAAAAGAAAGGTGCCTTAATGTGAACTGGTATTACTCTTGGATAACTAAAGGGAACTGCAGGCCTTTCAAGTCTCTAGTAATGCCAGAGCTGCAGAGTCCATATCCCATTTCTGCAGCTCTCCTTACCCATTGTGCAGGAGGGTGTGATGGTGGTCTACCAAGTACTGAGTGAAGGGGCCCAGAGGTCCGAGGCTCTGATAAGGGATACTCTGAGGCCAGAAGACAACCCACTGAAAGAGAACCAGAGGCAGAAAATACCTATTAGGTCACTTAAAATGTTTACTTTTGAGAGAGGCTATAAAATAATACTGACTCTACAAAAACAACTACAGACCAAAGAAACTGTGAACAGTTATCTGGGCCTCTATTCTTGACTTCTTTTTTCTAAAAACAACTCTACTGAGAGATTTATGCTGAAGAAACTATGTAGTTATCAAACTCAGTGCTATTTTTAATAAATTCCACCAAAACATTACTTTATGGAAGTTATTAGCAAATTTTAAGAGTTTATGTGCCTTGGCCAGCTTCTTTACTGCATAAACCATGACTTGACCAAATCCTCATTTTGTTTAGAATTCTTTCTCTTCTTTACTTTTTGTACCTCTACACTGGGCCTGATCCATTGTACAGAGATGAAAAGTGAGTGAGATCAGGTTTGTGAAGTTTTAATATTAACTGCTTAATCAATAAGGTTTCTGTAATCTTATTAATTTTTTTTCAGTCTCTGTACTGTAACCTGCCAGCTTAGCCTTTTCTGAGAATAACTGCCAACAGGTTCAAAATTTATTGCCACATTCAGATCTCTATGAACAGGAGTGCTACCTCTCCTATGATGTTGTTTCACATCTGAAATTTAAATAAAGCATAAAACATCACTGCATCCTCCTAGATCAAGGGGAATGGAAGGAGCAGCATCTGCCAGCTCCACAATATCCCAATTTGAAGTCCCCAAAGCTTCCTTCCATTTATACCCTAATTAGGCAGAGACACACAATTGTAGAACAGAGATGCACTTTCGAAAACTCTCCATTTCTTGGGCAATATCTACCTAGCGTTGCCTTCTTTCAAAATTATACCAGCTTAGCCCACAACCTATTTTTTTATGCGTCTTTCCCATTGTCCTTTAAACAAACTTTCTTAGCCAGACAAAAGTCGCTTTCTCTCGGTAGAGCTGTCTTCCTGCTTCCACGCCTAGGCTGTAACAGTTATACCCTCTCTATCCCTCCTTACTAGTGAAATCCTACACGTCCTTTAAGTTTATTCCCGTTTTCCAAGCAATTCCAACTGCCTCAAACATTCTGCTTCGGAAGCCCCAGCCTGACTCGGCGGGCCTACGGCGGTCTGCCAACTTGAGAGGCTAACTCGGCTAAGCCCTTAGCAACCGAGAAGGGGCCAGGATGCAAGCGCTGGAACACTTGGAAGCAGAAACCACCGTAAAATCCCACCAAACTTCCGCTTACACCAGTAACCTAGGCAACAGTCAGGCGCGCGTGCGCACAGGCCTCATTGCCACGGCGCCCCTCGCCCTACGAGGGCCTGCGGGGCCCAAACAGATGCGCCGCCCAGCCCACGCCTCACCGCGAAGTATCCCAGCGCCAGCGCCGTGACGAGCGCGGGCCACGGTCTGGGTGTACGGAAATAGGCGGCAGCAGCCCTGCCGGCGTCCGACTTCGCTACTACCATCTTGAAAGCCTTACATAATGAGTCGCTTGGAGAGCTGTCCCTGCCCCACACAAGAAAAGCCTGGCTAGCCGGTTTCTCAGCGCAGGTGCTGGGCCTGCTGCGCCTGCGTCTCCTTCCGGGCCCGGGGGCCCAGTCCCCTCCCCCTCGGCTCCGAGCGCGCGGGAGCTGGTTTTGCGCCTGCGCGACCTCTCCTGGCTCGCGGGCGCGGATGCTGTACTGAATGCAGCGCTGGTTCCCCTCGCGGGGCCGGGGCCGTCCTTACTGTGTAGTAGCCAAAAGACAGGATGATGACCGTGAACCAGAACAGACTGCCCCTCTGGAAGTAGGCCGCACCGCCCGCCGCCGTCGCCATGGCCGCAGCACTTCTGCGGGAATGCGCGGGCGGGCGCGCGCGGGCGCGCGGACGCGGGGCCGGGGCGGGGCCTGGCGAGCGCGTCCCCCCCAGCGCTGCGCCTGCCACCCCCGGCCGGGGAGGTTGTGCGGTTTCGGAAATTGCGCGAGAGCAAGTCTGCCTTTTGTCCCGCCCCGGGAGAGGGGCCTTGGTGTCCTGACACCTGGGCTCCGCTGGGCTAGTCATCATCTTGTAAAGGGGACCCTTCTCTGTCACTTTTCTGGATTTAAGATAAAGATGTTGAATTAGATGGTGTTTTACTGCAAGTCTACTTTTTAAACTTATGCTCTTCCTCTTCATTAGTTAAGACGTATCGAGCCATACGGCACGGTGCTTATGAGCTGGGATTGTGGAACACACTGCCTGGGTTGAAGTCCTCGCTCTGCCTCTCCTATTTATGTACGTTTACACTGGTTACTTGGCCCCTCTGTGTCCTAGTTTCCCTATCTGTTAAATGGGAATATATCAGTTCCTGGAACTGCAAGCCTTTTGGAGTGGGTTAAATCAGTTATCTGTGAAGGATATCTGTGAAGAAATCACAACCGTATCTGGCCCACAGTGCTTTGTAAGTGATCATTACTAATATTGGTGAGCTTTCAGTGTATGTACCAGGCCCTGTGCTAAGTGTTGTATCATCAGTGTGCTGTGGGAGGCATATAGAGCCCTAGTGTGTTCTAATTAGAGTTCATGAGAGAAAGACGTTTCACCTGTGCCTTAAAAAGGGTAAATATTTAGGCCGGACACGGTGGCTCATGTCTGCAATCCCAGTACTCTGGGGGTCTGAGGCGGGAGGATCCCTTGAGCTCAGGAGTTTGAGGCTGCAGTGAGCTATGGACGCCACTGCACTCTACTTGCGCTGATGGAGTGAGACTCTGTCTCAAAAAAAAGGGGGGGTAAATATTTAATAATAGCTGGTATTTATTGAGCTTTTACTATATTCAAGGCATTGTTCTAAGTACTATACAAGGATTAGCTCATTTGATCGTCAAAACAACCCCGTGCAGTGGACAGTTTTGTCCATATTTGAAAGAAGAGGAAACTGAGCACAGAAAAGTGCCCAAAGTCATGTAATGCCCAAGTGGGTAGAGGATGCTGAAAGCGAAGTGGTGGCTGAGTGTTCCAAGTCCCCAGAGGACACTTTTAACCATGCTATACAAGATGTCAATATCCCCAGAAATTCTTCAGGTGACATGGAAACCAGACAAGGTTCTGTTTCTTCGAGTGTCTTGGGCAGCAGTGTTTTAAAGAATGAATTTCAGAATACATGATACAATGCATTTCCCATATAAGCCACAGTGCCCATGAATATCAAGGTTACAGTGACAAATGATGTTTTCTTAGGCCTTATAGTCCTTTATCACAGCAGCCTCTTGATTCTTCTCCCTCTCTGAGTAACTCCTTGTTTTGTCATCTTTCCTTTTATTTCTTCTTCCCTAGATATGTTTTTTTTTTTTCTATTGTTTTTGAGACAGTCTTGCTCTGTCACTCTGGCTAGAGTGCAGTAGCATGATCATAGCTCACTGCAACCTCAAACTCCTGAGCTCAAGCAATCCTCCTGCCTCATCTTCTGAAGTAGCTGGGACTACAGGCATGCGCCACCACGCATAGAAATTTTTCTATTTTTGATAGAGACGGGGTCTTGCTTTTGCTCAGGCTGGTCTTGAACTCCTGACCTCAGGAGATGCTCCCTCCTCAGTCTCCCAGAATGTTAGGATTACAGGCATGAGCCACCATGCCTGGCCATGTTTTTTGGGATGATTAGTTGTCTATTTTGGAAAAAACATTTTTAAATGCTACCAGCCCCCCCACAAACACAAATAATGCAATATTACAGGGTACAGAGGTGAATAGTCGCCCTAGGGGAGTTCTGACAAGATAGCCATCTTGGCTAGGATGGGCATGTGCCGAGATATAGCAAAAGACTCACACTTTCCCTGGATCATAGGATGGGGGAGGGCAATCTAAACCATCTTATGTAAATACGAATAGAGCAGTTGTGTATCTAGAGAATTAGGAGCAGTTTCCTTGTTGTTAGAAGAAACAATGTGAAATTGAATGAAGGAAATTGAGGCTGGAAAGGCAGGAAGGTTCCTGATTGTGAATGGCATTGGGTATCAGACTGAGGGGTTTTGATTTGATCCCTTAGCCAAGGTGCTCTTTCTCTCTCTCTCTCTTTCTTTCTTTCTTCAGTAGAGTGAAAATATCTGGTGTACATTGGATAGAAATAAAATTGGAAGCAGGATAAAATATCTGGAAGCAGGAAAATATCTGGTGTACATTGGATAGAAATAAAATTGGAAGCAGGGAAAGAAGGAAAGAGGAAAGCTTAATAATGCAGTATAATTACAGTGAAGAAAAGGTTACATCATTCACTCAAATATTCAAGAATTACTTCTGAGGACCCATTTAGTGTCAGGTGGAGTGCTAGGCTCTGGAAATACGATTGTGAACATGACAAATTCTTTCGGGTTGGACACAGTGTAGTTCAGAGGACAGGCAAATCAATAATCAATAGGAATCTATTATTGAGGCAGCATAACGATATTTTAATACAAGTGTCTATTTTGCACTTATAACATGAGATTCTGTATTCAAGGGTTGCAAACAGAAATGTCCTCAGGGCACTGAGTGAATGAAAGAAGGGGCAGGATGATCCAGTAGGGAGTGGTGGTGAGACTGCAGTAGGGGTGGAAGGGAGGGAACCAGGGTGTGTTTGTCCTGCCTAAAAGTCTTCAAATAGTGATAATGATGATAATCAGGTTTTGGCAGAAATTTGGCCTGTGGGATTCACTGTTTTTTTTTTATATATATATGTGCTTAGAAAATGGTTAGCTTAAAAATGGCACAAAGTTGCCAGACACAAATTTGTGGGGAAAAGAAAAAAAACTGGCACAAAGTAAAAACTCAAAAAATGGTAGTTGTTGTTCTTCTTCCGGTTATTATAGTTCACCGAACTAAGTTTTGTGATACGAGAGAAGGAGGCAAGCAAGTAGCTACAATTCAGTTTGAGAAAATACAAACTCATTGAACAGACAATTGGCATAAAATCATCTCAACAAAACTCAATGTGCTAAAAACCAATTTGCCAAATCACCAGTTTGCCAAATTACCAGTTTGCCAAATTCACCAAATTTACAGGTTTTGGTGTACTTCAATAGGAATGTTAAATGTTTTTATTGAACATGTTCACTTTTGGTCATGGAGAAGAAAATGCTACATTTTTGAAGTGGGCAAACCAAGGTCTAACCATGTTTTTGGACATTTAAGTTAAACTTTTAACATCACAAAAGCAATGGGGAAAATAAATTAAAATATCCATTGGATCCAAAAAGTGGAGAAGTGTCCCAAAACTCTAGGAAAAACCCACCAGAGAAAAACAAGGAAAACAAAACCATTCTACAGAACACCAAAAACCTATTTTTAATGGTGCCTTTTTCTTTTTTAACCAGATGATCATCTTAATCAAATTGCCATGTTGATAACTTGCTTTTAGTCAAAATATTTTCTTTCAAAGTCACCTGGAACTCTCCTGTCTAGCACTTGAAACAGACGTACTAGCCCAGGAGGGCAGAGAGAGTTTCTCAGTACCTGGAAAGGCACAAGCCTGGTTAGCACAGAGTTTGCGGGAGTCAAAAGGGTCTCAAAGGGAGCTTAATGGGAGTAGTAGCCGGGTCGTGAAACTTGCTGTTGGGCATTCTAGTAAGTTCTGACTTTTCCTTGCAGGTGATAATTGGGGGTTATGTATTTTTAAAAGTTCACTCAAATGCATTTGTGCCGATCACAGCAATGTTGCTGGGCTCAATACACAGAACTGTGTATGTTTGGCTCTTACTGTTATGAGGCATTTTTTAAAAGGGTGAAGGACTCAGTGGATGTCCATTAAAGTCAAGTTTAATATAAATAATCCGAAGTAGGAGAGTTTTCAAGGGAAAAAAAGATTGGCCAGCAATATCTGATGACTTAGGAAGGAAGGTTAACCATGAGTTCGGGCAGTTTAGGAGCTGATTTGTTGACCATCACTTTGCCAGTGATGTCTAAGTAATGGAGTGAGAACAGAGGAGAGACAAGTTGAGAAAAGAATGAAAAGCAAGGAAGTGAAGGTGTTTGGTAAAAATGATTTCGGAAGCAGCTTGGAGGAGGGGCCGAGAAGGTCGCCACCTAGTGTGAATTGAAGGTACTGAGAAAAAAATAAAAGCTGACCTGAACTTTGAATTACTGGGAAGAAGAAAAAAAAAAAAAAGCTGAAGAAATCAGTTTAGGTCCAACCTAATTTTGGTTTGCTCTACCCTCTCATTCTCCAATATCCTCCAACACTTCTAGCTCCCAAAATATTTTCTCAAGTACAACAAAGCACAAAGTACCTGGTACTGCCTGGAAGGATTGGCTGAAGTCTCCAGCAGACACCCACAAGTCATGGCCCATTAACATGACCTTCCATAATTTCATGTGCCCAGGTCTATTCCTCCTGCTTTTTCTTCATTTTGTTTGCCAAGGCATGATCTATCCTGGAATTAAGTGAGACACTGAATTCATCTGGGGCTCTTTCCCTCCTGTGTGTCGACCATTAACTTGCCCAGTTAAAAACCTTACTTTCACCTGCCTTAAGTCCCTCTAGTTTTTTCCTCTTCTTAAGAGTTTGACCTCGGGTAAATTGGTAAATTTCTCTGTGCTTCAGTCCTCATCCAAATAATAATATATATCCCCATAGGGCCACTATGAGATCTAAGTAAAATAATGTCTGAAAAATCCATTCTTTAAATAGAAAGAGGAACATATGAATTCTCCTGAATGCAGATGGATTAATGCAGAACAGCTGCCAAGCAGGTGTTGTGTTACCCACACCTGCAGTACAAAAAAATCTTTCCAGTGTCACTACCTTCTCCCACACGTTTAGGAAATTACAAAGTCCTAAAACCAAAAGGCCTGCAGTTTCCTCACTTGTACAATGGAGATTTTGGCTATCTCACAGGACTGTTTTAAGAATAAGGTGAATTACCAAATGATTTAATGTCTATAAAACATCCGTCTTTTGTCTTATAATGTCCTTATTCAGGATTAATCTCTGGTCTCTCCTGCCTCCAGTCTCAGTATTCCTTAATCAGTGATTTATCAAGTGATGTAGATCATCTGCAAGCCTGCAAAGCTTCGGTCCTCACAGAGCGTGCAGTCTGTGCTGTAACAGTGATGGCGACAAGCGTGAGGTTCAAGGTCAGACTGTCTGGGTCAGAGACTCACTCTGTGGTCTAAACCTCTTTGCCCCCAGTGTCCTCAAGTCTAAGTGGGAATAAGATAGTACCTACTTCATAATAGGGATTAATAAGAAAATTGCTTTCAGTGGGTGCTCAGTGAATGGAGGCTAGGGTTTGAAAAAGTGCATTGGGTAAAGCCACTAAGAGGTGTGTCTAGGGAGGGGCTGAGTCAAGGGCCTATCCTGGGTGGGCATCTCAGTGTAATATTTAATGAATGCTGCTTTAGAGCAGCGCTGTTTTACTTGTAAAGGCTAGACTTGGGATCGACATGACTTCCATCTCAGGGCCAGCAGAGCAGCCCGAGAAGAGAGTGGCTCAGGAGGAGAACAGCAGGCAGCCGTGCCCCACTGCCTGTCAGCCTCACAGCCAGGATTTGGACACAGGTAGGCCGGCTCCAGGAGACTCTGCTCCTAACCCTCAGGTTATGGCCGTGCGAAAGAAAGCTAGACTGGAGATCGACGTGACTTCCATCTCAGGGCAGGGAGAGCAGCCCGAGAAGAGAGTGGCTCAGGAGGAGAACAGCAAGCAGCCGTGCCCCACTGCCTGTCAGCCTCCGAGCCAGGATTTGGACACAGGTAGGCAGGCTCCAAGACACTCTGCTCCTAACCCTCAGGTTATGGCCGTGCAAAAGAAGGCTAGACTTGAGATCGATGTGACTTCCATCTCAGGGCCAACAGAGCAGCCCGAGAAGAGAGTGGCTCGGGAGGAGAACAGCAGGCAGCCTCAGAGCCAGGATTTGGACACAGGTAGGCAGGCTCCAAGAGACTCTGCTCCTAACCCTCAGGTTATGGCTGTGCAAAAGAAGGCTAGACTGGAGATCGACGTGACTTCCATCTCAGGGCCGGGAGAGCAGCCTGAGAAGAGAGAGGCTCAGGAGGAGAACAGCAGGCAGCCGTGCCCCACTGCCTGTCAGTCTCAGAGCTGGGGTTTGGACACAAGAAGGCAGGCTCCAAGAGACTCTGCTCCTAATCCCCAGGTTTTGGCTGTGCAAAAGAAGGCTAGACTTGAGATCGACGTGACTTCCATCTCAGGGCCAGGAGAGCAGCCTGAGAAGAGAGAGGCTCAGGAGGAGAACAGCAGGCAGCCTCAGAGCCAGGATTTGGACACAGGTAGGCAGGCTCCAAGAGACTCTGCTCCTAATCCCCAGGTTATGGCGGTACAAAAGAAGGCTGGTTTGGTTGCTGTATTTACTACAGGTACTGAGTTTTTATTTTTAAGAAACTCATGTTTTTTAAACATGTGTTACTTACAGGTTTGCTTCCTAGGAATGCTGGGAACTTTTTATGTTGAGTTAGGGTGAGTAGTGGGGGCTGGGGTGAAGCCTCAGACCAGATGGCCAAGCCCTGACTGTGCCTGGGGGCATTCCTAAGTATAATTTTGCTGTGAACAAAATTTCTCTCATCCTCTTGGTAATGCTTTGCTTCCAAACCTTTTGGGGAACTTGGAGTCTCATGGCTGCTGCCTTGTGCTGAAGATCTTTGATGGTTCTCCAGCACAATGGGCAGGAGAGTGGCATGTTGAATTTGGGGGGGCCAGTTTTCTGCTAGGTAGAGTTATCTTAAAACATTGCTTCCTTAACTCTTCTTCTTCTTCTTCTTTTTTTTTTTCTTTTAGCCTAGACTTTACCACTATACAATCTTAACTCTTCCACCAACCTCCTCCTTCTGGCCAAGGATAAGACTTGGTGAATATATCCTCTAGTGGCTCATTGATGTGATTAAGTACTATGCTCATTTTTCCATGAAAGAAATTGTCCTTGGGGCCATAAGACAGAATTTAGGATGCCTGTATTTCAGGGCGAGTTGATGTGAGGGATAGAAGTTTTTATTCAATTTTAAGTAACTCCTAAGAGTGGGTGGGATTGTGACTGATTGTTTATTTACAGTATTTTTCTGTGTTTGTCCTTAAGAAATCCTTAATCTTTTGTTGATTGCTTTGGGGTTATTTCTGACCAGGTCTCTTTCCAGAGTCCTGATCCGATGTGGCTAGAGACCGAGAAGGGCCAGGAAATAGCCTCACAATGCCTTATTGTGGTTGGCCTCTCCCTCCTAGAACTGGTTAGCTGCCACCTTTGGGCTTTGGGTTAGGGGGTTCTGGAACAGATAGTAATGGAGGTGCTATTGTTCTTAGAGTCTACCAGCTTAGGTCTCTCTTCCTTTTCTTATAAAGCCATGAATCCTTACTGGAAACATGCAGTGTAGAAATAAAAAAAAAAAAAGAAAGAGAAAAATTAAAAAAAAAAACCACAAAACCCATGAATCCCATAATGGGAGCTCCCAACATCATGATCTCATCTAACTGTAATTATCTCCCAAAGGCCCCACCTGTAAATATCATCAACATATAAATTTGAGGATTAAGTGTCCAACGCATGAATTTTGGGAGGACACATTCAAACTAGCAGAAATCATCTAGATCTGGTGCTTTTATTTAAGACATGCACTTGATGACTTTCTCTGTTTCTTCTATGGAAATCAATCTTGTTTATGCTTTCTATCTGAATTGGTCCAGTTTTGGTAACTGTATTCACCTAGAAGTTATTTTCCTTTCCTGTAGGTTTTCAAATTTATTTGCATAGAGATTGCACAGTAGTCTCCTATGACTTTTATTTCTTTATTTTTGTTTTTTTTGAGACAGGATCTCGCTCTGTTGCCCAGGCTAGAGTGCCATGGCATCAGCCTAGCTCACAGCAACCTCAAACTCCTGGGCTGAAGCAATCCTACTGCCTCAGCCTCCCGAGTAGCTGGGATTACAGGCATGCACCACCATGCCCGGCTAATTTTTTCTATATATTTTTAGTTGTCCCTATAATTTCTTTCTATTTTTAGTAGAGACAGGGTCTCGCTCTTGCTCAGGCTGGTCTCGAACTCCTGACCTCGAGCAATCCACCCACCTCAGCCTCCCAGCGTGATAGGATTACAGGTGTGAGCCACCGCGCCCAAGCCCTTCCTGTGACTTTTAAAACCTCTCAATCAACAAACATTTCCGTCTTCTCTATTATGTATATTTGTACTTTTTCTACTTAAAAAAATTAATTTTAAAATTGTGGTTAAAAACATGAGATTTACCATTGAAACTGCCTTTAAGTGTATAGTTTAGTAATTTCTCTCATTTTCTTGAGAAAATCAGCTAGTAGTTTGCCTAATCGGTTTAACAAAATCAAGATTTTGATTTGTTTACAGATTGTTTTTAAACCTGTGCTCCAATCATTATTTTAATCTTAGCTATGCAATTTAAACACATAAAATGCTCACTCTCAGTCCCTTTGAGGTTTTTTTAGTAATCTTTTGTTTGGATGAAGCTCATCCACTAGGATATCCCTCAGGAAGGACACATGTATAGCATTGTTTAAATTCTAATACATTGAAAAATACTTTTTAATGGCTTTGATACTTCATGGACAACTTGGTTCACTATAATATCTTTAGGTCACATTATTTTCTTACATTTCTTAAATGCTCTAATGTTGCCTTAATTTGTGTTTTTGATCTCCAGTCTAATTCCCTTGCCCTTATAAATTATTTTTTCTTTTTGCCTAGAGGCTCTGAGGAATTTTAACTTTAAAGTCTAATAATTTTGCTATATCTTAGAGTTCTTCATTCTGAGTCAATTTTCTCCAATATCCTACAGACTCATTAAGCTGTGTAGATTTAGGTTTTCTATTTCTGGAACGTTTTCTTGGATTATTTTTTATTGTGGTAGAAGGCAACATTAAATGGCATTCAGTGGCATTAAGTACATTTACATTTACATTGTTGTGCAAGCATTACCACCATCTCTCCACGGAACTCATCTTGCAAATCTGAAACTTTGTACCCATTAAACATAACTCCCCATTCCTCTCTCTCCTCAGCCCCTGTAAACCATCATTTTACTTTCTGTCTCTATGAATTTGACTACTCTAGGTATCTCATATAAGTGGAATCATATAGTATTTGTCTTTTGTAATTGGCTTATTTCACTTGGCATAATGTCCTCAAAATTTATTCATGTTATAGCATGTGCCAGGCTGCTACCACACTAGAGAAGAGCTGAGGAAAGGATGTGTAAATTGGCTACAAAACCTTCAAGTGCCCTTTGATTGCTATATATAATCAAGAACACAGCAAAGACCAAAGTGGCTCTAACAATTGATACTTGCACCAGCCCTGATGCTGCTGATGCTGATGCCCTACCCCCATACATTTAAATTGTTAGTTATCAGATTGGGTGAGCTGGTTTATTTGTATCTCCTCAATTACTAATGTGGCTCAGCATTTTTCATCAGTCTTTTCCTTTATAGTGTATGATTTTTGTTAGACTAAAATTTCTTCCCTACCAGGAGGTCATAAATGATTTCATTTTTCTCCTCACAGTTTTAAAGCTAGGCCTTAATCCATTAGCAATTTTATTATCACAAATAGGTATGAGGTTGGGCTCCACTTTTAAAAAAATCTTATTTGACGAATGGTTAGCCAATGAATGGTCTTTTTCCCCCCTCTTGATACTGACATTCCCCAGTGATTTTCTTTTCATTTGTACATTTTCCAGGATCTCCAGTTAAAGATAGTCATAAAGAAATAGGAATAAAAGGGAAAAAAGGAAAAACAAGACCACGACATAAATTTACTCAGGATGACCTGCATATACTTCGGCAGTCATTTGAACGAAATCCTTACCCTGATTTTACAACCAGGGAACAATTGTCCAAACAAATCCATTGTCTCTTGCCTATAATTAACGTAAGTTAAATATTCAAAACTTCACATCAATGTAACTTTTTACAGATGATATAGAAAATGTAAAGAATTATGAAAGTTTAATAGAATTTGATCACATAGGACAAAGTGATGTTTTATCAATTGTTCATCTCAATGTGGGGGTGAATACAGCATGTATACATCTTATGGAAAAATAGACTTGTGAGTTTGGGAGCAAAGTCAAGTCAAGAAGCTATTGTAATTATCCAGAATAGGGATGGTGATGGTTTTGACCAGAGTGCTGGCTGTGGAATTATAGGGAACTGGGAAGATCTTTAATCTTTTAAAGGTGGAACTGCTGATAGTTTTTGAGGTATTGGGTATGCAGTGAGAGAAGGCAGAGATAAGGATGGTTCCAAAGTTTTGGCTTGAGCAAATGGAAGATTGGAGTGTCCCTCCCTAACATAGGGAGGCTTGGGAGAAGGGCAGTTTTCTGTCAGAGACATTTGGAGTTTTACTTTGGACACATTAAATTTGGTATGCTAATTAAACCTCCAAAGGGAGATAGTAAGTGAAAAATTAGACATACAAGTCTGAAGCGCAGGAGAAAGAATTTGGCTTGACGGTGTCAGGGCATGGCAAGGCATCCCACTGCACAAGTAGTTGCTTCATAAGCATTTGTTACATGAACCAATATTCTGTTTGGGGAATCTCTGGTATGATTTTTTAATAAATTGTTAAAGCTGCACAAAACTTTCCAGTATTAGAATTTATACTGTTTTATATACACATTTAGGAAGATTTTCTTAACTCTTTATCCATTGATCATTGAATATATTGATTGACAATAGGAGAAAATTGTCTTAGTGGAAATAAGAAAGAAAATATAAGAGTAAGAGAATAAAAGAAAAATATAGGCAAATCCTAGATAAGTCATGAAGCTTTTTTTATGAACTAGAAACATTTCAAGGGAAATACAAATGAATAATTTCATATGAATATGATGTGGGTTGCTCAAGGTCAAACTGCTTTTTAATTATTTTTTATTCTCTATATCCATCAGAGGGATAGATTCCTAGAAGGAAGTGAGTGGATTATGGCTGATCAAATTACACTGAACTGAAGTGAGCTACACGTGCTTAGAGAAAGTGTCCAGGATGTGGCCTGGAAGCAAGAATGGTTGAGGGCAGGGCCACAGCAGGCTTGGCCATGAGAAAGTGAGCTCTTATGTTTTGGTTGGGTCCTCATGAAATCTGCCTCCTAATCGGCTCTATAAACTCTGATAGATTGACTCTCGCACCTCACCTTTCTTTAAAATATGTGCAATTATCTATGTTGTAGCAGTATCGGGAAGAGAAAATGAGTGTGTCTGGAGGTTCCAGTGTCATTGTACCCAGTCACAGTTTTGTTTCAAGCAGTCATCATAGGTGTGGTTAAGAGATCCTTCTAGCTTAAGTGCTACTGACTTAAAGCAATTCTAAATTTGGAGACAGGGAGCTTCCTGGAGAGCGCAAACATCCAGAATTCCCCAGACACTCCTGCCTGTGCTGTGTGACTCTGACTGCCCTACCACAACCAGAGCTCTTTGGGATGGATAGTCTAACACAGCACTTATCATCTACACCTCCCCCAAAGCCCTGGGGATTGTGGTTGGCATGTCTAATTATCTTCATTTTATGGAAAAGAAAAAAATGAAGACTGGAGGTGTTAAATGCTTTGGGTTACATATAAAATTCTGTCCAGGTTATTAAAAACTCCTTGTTCTATGTGTAGCCTTTGAGTACAATGAATTTAAGAACATGATTCAGTATATTCTAAATCATAAATTTATCCTGATGGGGCAGCTTGAGTAAAATAAAGAAGTTATGGGAATGTTTTTAGGTAACAGCTGAGGGTCTGTTCTATCTAAATGCAGAGGGTTGCAAACAGGTTGGGATTTTTTGAAAGGCCTGGGTTTGCATGTACAGAAGGGCCACTGCAGACTGTGAAAGTAGTTGAGACTTTGAAATTGTGCACAATTCATGACCTCCATAATGTGCTGCCCCAGGAAGGATTGCCTTCATTATTTGTGTCTTATTCAAGGTCAGGAAGCAAGTCAGTGATAATGCTGAGACTAAGCTTAACTATAAAATTCTCTTATATTATAGAAATGTATTATACAATATAACTAAAAAAGCAAATTTGATTTTTTTTTTTCTTTTTAGAACTGGTTTCAAAACAAAAGAGCCAAACTACCACCTACAGAGAGACGCAGAATATTTGCTACCTGGAAACTGAATAGATTCCCTGTCGAAGATCACCCACTTAGAAGCCTCCAGGAGGAGCAGGTGAAACATCCCAACCATAGCATCGAGCAGGCCTCCTGTCGTGCCCAGGAGGTTCCACTGGGCAGTGCTGGCTGTTGTTCTCTGGAGCCACAGGGGATTCCCAGTGATCAGGATGCCTCAAGTGACTCGAGCCCCAGTCATGAAACCAAGCTTTGATTGTGCATATCAATGTGACACAGGAAGTGATCCTTCTCCCAGCTATGGATCAGAAACCTTTCTTCAGCCTCCCGCATCTTCTATGCAGTGTTTTGAGAGGGACAATCCTGAGATGGGAAAGGCCAGCCTGCAAGTCCCCTCCCTCTGTGCTGTTTGTAGTATGTAGCAGGAGACAAAGGCCCATTGTCACTACCCACTATTTCAAGGACAGCTGCAGAACTGTTGGGGATGTCATCTTCATCCTCGGCAGCCGCAGAATTACCAAGAGAAGCTGGTCTTCCAGGATCAAGTTCCAATGTACCTGAGTTCTAGGCGGCAGCAGGTGCCCTCCCTTCAGCCACAGCAGCAGGTCCAGTTTTTTCAAAGTAATGGAGAGTGCCTCTGCTCTCAGTTGCAGCACGCACCTTCCACTGGGGCTGTTGATTTGCGGCAGGCCAAACTCACTGGTGCACCCATTTGTCCCACCATTCCCTCTTGGGGGCCAAGAACATTTTGAAGCAGTGGTATCACACCAGCTTATACATTTCCCATAAATGCGCTGGGCAGGGGCATGCCCACCATCGTGCTTGCCCTCTATCCCATCACATTTCCTGTAAGGCCAGGAGCTGCAGGCTCTGAGGGTTTGGCAGCCAGAGTGTGAAGGGGGTTGGAGTCCAAGGGTTTGGGGGGCCCTCTGCAAAGCCATCCACAACCATGGGGCAGGACCCTGGTGACCCAAGGAGGGGTTCCTTGCAACTTTCTGTGCTGAGAACTGGGGACTGCAAGTGTCCAGGGCCAGGTCACAGTTCTTTTACATCAGGTCTGGTCCTGGGCCTTTTGGTTGTCAGGCACGTGGAAGAAACCTTAGGAGAAGGAAGGTAGCACTGTCTCTGGAGCCAAAAATGGGGACTTATCGCCTGGAGGGGCAATTAGGATTTGCTTCTTAGCACTTGAGGTCAGAGTTTAGGCTCTGGAGATAACTGTCTGAGCTTGTTTCTGGCAAGAGCATTGGGACTTATTCCCTGGGACTGGGACATCATGCAAGTGGGAGTGTGAAATCAAACTGCAGATAAGACCCCAAGCTCTCCAGACAAGATGGACTCCCTGTGGCTGACAGAGATGCCCAACTTAAAATGATGAGAGTCAAGCAGCCATGGAGGGTCATGTAGGAGCACCCTTGACATAACTAACTCCATCTTAGACAAATATTCCATCTTACCATTTCAAAAGGCGTCATGCCAGCAGGATGAGATGTTCAGAGACCACGCCTGACCAGATCAAGTCATAGCCCTTTACTGTTGGCCCTCACCAATATTGTCAAGGAGCATAAAAACAGCAGAACTTCACTAGGTGGATACAACTGTCTCCACAGACACTGTCTTGCTGTCACTCAAGATCTGCACCCAGCCCCTGCCACTGAATGCTCTGCCCAAATCAAGGAATGTGCTGTGACAAGCATCTGGAACATCCCAGGGCATTATTCTTGTCCATTCGCACTCCTCAGACTGGTTCCTTAACCCCTTTACTATCCCCTTTTCTCTTGATGTAAAATGTTACTTTGTGGAAGTTTTAGTCAATAACATATGTGATTGGCTGTATCGCTATGTGTGGTTTGCAACACTGAGTTGCAGATTGGCTGGAGCCTGTGCACCCATGGCTCACCACTGAGTGAACACGCAGTGCTAAGGACAGTTGCCTCCTTGGGAACTTCTGTCACTTGTGGCTTCTATGATTGGATATGTATCAGTAATAGTCTTGCTTGTGGAAAGACGCAAACATGTGGGGACCTGGTTATGTTTGACCTTGTGCTGCTCACAGCATAAAGTGAGAGAAGAACAATCACACACCCTTTGTTCTCAGAAAGGGCAGCTCCAGACAAACATCCCCTCTGTTCCTCAGAACTAAGATGGTTCCAGAAACCAGAGCAGACAGGCTGTGGCCTGAAAACTCCTCCCGCCACTGCCTAAAAGTGGCATCCAACAGCGACCTCTGGTTTGGGGCTTAGAAACTGTCTATTTGGGGCTCAGTTATTTTCAATCAATCAGGTCTGCATGAGCTTAAATCCTTCATTTGTACATGCAGACCTGATTGAAGGCTGGGGCTGGAACTTTTCCTATTTAAGCCAGACACCTTTTTGTTTCCCTGGAGCTTGCCTTGCTTTTGTTTTACACTGGAGGCTGGGTCTCCCCAATCTGCAGATTTTTTTTTTTAATAGAAAATAAAGCTTTCCATTTTTTCTCTGCAAACCTCATGGTCTTTTGTTAACAGGAATTAGGAATTTGTGTCTGGTTGCAAACAAAGGACTTTGTACCCTCCATGGAGTTTCTGGGGTGCTCATGGTATAGTTCTGGTGCTCTTCAACCAGCTCCAGCAGGGACCAAGGCTGGAGAGGAATAGGAGGGCAGCAGGGGGCGGGCCAGCTACAGGGAGGGTTTGGATAGTCTTAGGTCACCTCCTGGTATCTCTTTAAACCAGCCTTCCCCTCTGTAACCTCTCCTGTCCCCAGGTGGCTGTACACAGAGTTTTCAGTCTTCTAAAGTGTGTATATCACCTGGCTCAGATGTGGTCAAAATGAATTGCCATAGGAAATGTCATTGGTGTTTCTATCAACTTAAAGGTGCTCCTTCTGGATCCTAGATCTTCTGTCACTTTGTACCCTTGGTAGCCCCTCACAACAGTTGTTGAAACAGTAGCCATAGATGTGTTAATTTCCTCAAGAAGGGAGAAGCCAACGCAAAGTTTTTAGGTACACCTGCAAGAAAGAGTTTCATGAGGAATATCTGCCTGATTGCATGTCCATTCTACAATTTTTAAAAAATCAAGCTAAGTTTTATAAATGCCTAGACAGGAAGAAAGGATATAGGAACAAATAATTATGATTTGTACAAAAGCTTATTTCTTTGTACATTCTATCCCATAATATTCAAAATCTAATTACAACATTAAATACTTTTTTCTCACTGAAATGTTTTAGCAAAATTGGGAATTCTTATTGAGGTATATTGACAGTTGCTTTGGTTTGAATGTTTGTCCCCTCTGAAAATCACGTAGAAACTTACTCCCCAATGTAACAGTGTTAGGAGGTCGGGCCTTTAAGAGGTGATTGGGTCATGATGGCCCTGTCATCGTGAATGGATTAATCATGGATTACTGGGTCAGTGGGATTCATGGCAGTGGGTTAGTTATCAGGAGAGTGGATCTGTCATAAAAGCCAGTTCGGCTGTCTCAGGCGCCCCTTTCTCCCCGCGATGCTCTCTGCCATGGTATGACACGGGACGAGGCCCTCACCAGAAGCCGACCAGCTGCAGCCCCTTCTCCTTGGACTTCTCAGCCTCCGGAACTGTAAGAAATAAAGTTCAGAAGATGGACTAAGACAAATGTATATTTATGGTGTTCAGCAGGTTTTGATATATGTATACCTTGTGAAATGATTATCACAACGAAGCTAATTAACATATCCATCACCTCACATAGGTATCATTTTTTGCGATGGTAACATTTCAAATCTACTCTTTAGCAACCTTCAAGTATAAAGTATTAACTATAATCACCATGCTGTGCATTAGTATGTTATATAACTCCAAATTTATAGCTAATGGTGGGGACTGTGGTCTGTTGCTCCAGAATTTCCCTTGAGGTAAATGTATGACGATTAATCACTAATGTTTAAATATAATAAAATTTCATAATATTATGTTAAATTTACCACAACTTTATGTTTTAAAAAGGGCAAGTGGTATCTTTCTGAAGCTAAAAATGCCTTATACCTTCATTGTTTATAATTTTGTACTCTGGAACATCTATAAACATCCAGAGCACCAATTTATATATATAGGTGTGTGTGTGTGTGTGTGTGTGTGTGTTATAATAGCAAACTCTATGCTTTAATATTTTTCCTTTGAAAAGAATATGTGTACATAATTAGGTAGATTAGATATGTAAATGTACTATATATCTATACATATTACATGTATATAAATATAGTACAAACTGTTACAAGAATTTATTATTCATTTTTATTACTAGAAAGCCACTCTGTAGCAATTTGAAATAAATTATCACTGGAAGTATATTATTGTCAAATAGTATAAGTGTCATAAATGTCACGAATGTCATAAAATGATTTCTAATTCAAAAAGGGATATAGTTTACAAATCTATTTAAATTTTTAATAATTTTTAAATAAAATCTTGGATTGTTCTAGAAGTGGTTTAATTTCTGGCACTCTTCCTTGATCACTATAACCTTTAATACATACTTTAGTTAAAATAAACTTTCCATTTTAAAATTGGTTCTAAAAAATGAATATCTACAAGAAAAATATAACTCTTGATTTTAATCTCATACCATACATAAAAATTAATTTAAGATGGATCATAAACATAAATACTAAAACACTAACGGTTTTAAAGGACAATATAGAAGAATATATTGTCATGATTTGTGGCTCTGCAAAAGTTTATAATACCACAGAAGTCAATAAAAGAAAATAAGTGATATATTAGACTTCAAATCTGCTTATTAAAAGACATCATGGAAAAAATTAATAAAATCCATAGTCTGTAAGAAAACATTTAAGAAACGTATTAACAAAGGACTGATACCCATGATACATAAAGAAACATTACAACTCAATTAGAGTCCAGACACAGTGGCTCACACCTGTAATTCTAGCACTCTGGGAGGCTGAGGTGGAAGGATCCCTTGAGCTCAGGAGTTTGAGACCAGGCTGAGCAAGAGCAAGACCCCATCTCTACTAAAAATAGAAAAATTAGCCAGGTGTGGTGGCTCATATCTGTAGTCCCAGCTACTCAGGAGGCTGAGGCAGTAGGATCACTTAAGCCCAGGAGTTTGAGGTTGCTGTGAGCTAAGCTGATGCCACGGCACTCACTCTAGCCCGGGCAACAAAGCGAGACTCTGTCTCAAAAAAAAAAAAAAAAAAAAAAACACAATTAACAACAAAGAAGTGTGAGCCAACTTTCCACATACAAAAATCGCTCAACATTATTAAACATCAGGAAATGCAAATTAAAACTACAAAGGAATAGCACTACTATAGCCAACAGAATGGCTAAAATTAAAGAGCTTAATAACATCAAATGTTGGTTAAAAATATGAAGCAAACAGGACTCTCATACCTTGTTGGTAGAAATATAAAATAGTATGACTGTTTTGGCAAAGGGTCTGGCAGGTTCTTATAAAAGTTAAAATATATTATCATGTGACCTACCAATTCCACTCTTGGATATTAATATTTACTCAAGAGAAATGAAAACACATGTTCACAAAAAAGCTACAAGAATGTCCACTGCAACTTTATTTATGATAGCCAAAAACTGGATTCTGGAGATACTGAATACAACTCAGGTGTCATCCATCTATAGGATAATTCATGTACAAGTTGTTATCTAGCTTCACAATGGGCTACCATCCAGTAATAAAGCAAATAAAATAATAGACTAGGAAAAAAATCGAGTTAGAATTTTGTGAAGTAATAGTAATATATATTTTGAAAGGGATTTGGTTCAAAAATTAAGATCAAGAATAAACATTTAAGAATTATACCTTTCCATTTATGCAAATTTTACATCAAAGGAAAAACTATAAATATTGAAGTTCAGCTAATAGTATGAATACAGATATATTTAGGGGAAATACACAGATATCTGAATTTTTTTGAAATATTTCAAAAAATAAAATAGACTGATTAGAAAAATAGAAAACTGTAATAAAGCATATATAGTAAATGTTAATGTTAGGATTTAGAAATATTCATGTTCATTATAAAATTCTTGCATCTTTGTTGTATAAAAATGCTCAATACAATGTTCAAAAAATTTTCAAAATGAAAACATAAATAGAAGAGATAAAAAGTAATTTTAAAAACTCATTCATTACAAAATGAGGAAGACAAGACATTTAAAAAATGAACATACAGTATAAGTAGGAAAAAAGCTTTGAGTATGTGAAACAAAATCAAAGGAAACAATGGAAATAATGCATAGATCATAGCCTAATCAATTGTCACTAGAGCAAATAGACAACCTACAGAATGGGAGAAAATATTTGCAAGCTATACGTCTGATAAAGGGCTGATAACTAGAATCTACATAGAACTCAGGAAAATCAGCAAGAAAAAAATCTACCCCATTAAAAAGTGGGCAAAGGACATGAACAGAAAAGACATCTGCATTCGAATGTTTATAGCAGCACAATTCACAATTGCAAAGATTTGGAAACAACCCAAGTGCCTATCAATATGTGAGTAGATTAATAAAATGTGCTATATGTATACAACGGAGTATAATTCAGCCATAAAAAGTGATGAACTACGTATTGTATTATGGATGGAGCTGGAGCCCAGTGTCACAGGAAGGGAAAAACAAACCACGTGTACCCACCATTAAATTGGTACTAATTGATGAACACTAATGTGCACATATGGGAAGTAACATTCATAGGGTGTTGGGCAGGTAGGAGGTGGGGAGGAGAGGATGCGGTGTGTGCTGTCTGGGGGATGGGCGTGCTTATTGGGTGGTGCAAAGGCAATTTATGTAACCAAAGCGTTTGGTACACCCGTAATACTCTGAAATTAAAAAAAAATGCATAGAACAATGAAATAAAAAACAACAGAGAAAATCAACAAAAGAAAAAGTAAGTTCTTTAAAAATAAAATTTATAACATTCTACCAAAATTGATCAAGATGAATGATAAAAATAACAAATTACTAATATCAGGAATAAAATGAGGGCCATCATTAATCCTATAGACATTAAAAAATAAGGGTAATCTGAATAACGATTTCATTAAATTCAACAATTTACATGACAAAAATAGATTCTGCAAAGAAACCTACTCATCAGAACTGACAGATGAAAAGGAAAATCTGAATAGGCCTATACCAATCAGAAATATTGTTTTATGATTTTAAAATATTTAATTGACAAAATTTATATATATTCAAAGTATACAACATAATGATATGATATGCATATACATTTGTAATCATTAACACAATCAAGTTAATTAACATCCATCACTACCCATGCTATACATTAGAACCCCAGAACATGTTCATCTTATAACTGAAAGTTACTACCGTTTGATCAACATCTCCCCGTTTCCAAATTCCACACCCAGCAGCAATGGCCATTCTGCTTTCTGTTTGAGTTCGAGTTTTTTACATTCTGCATATAATGAGATCACGTAGTATTTAGCTTTCTGTGTCTGCCTTTTTTCACTTAACATGAAGTCTTCTCTATGTTCATCCATGTTGTCACAAATGGCAGAACTTCCTGTTTTATGGCTGAATAATATTCCATTTCTTTATTCATCTATCAGGGAACACAGTTTGTTTTCATTTCTTGGCAATTATGAACATGTAAAAAATTGCTGTAATAAACATGGAAGTGCAGACGTCTCTTTGACATAGTGATTTAGTTTCATTTGGATATGTACTGGGGAGTGTGATTCCTGGATCATATGGTAGACCTATTTTTAGTTTTCTTGAGGAAACCTCATGTTGTTTTCCACAGAGGCTGTAACAATTTACATTCTCCCCAACAGTATACAAGAGTTCCCTTTTCTCTATACCCTCACCAACACTTGTTTTATCTTGCCTTTTTAAATTTTTTTATATTTTTAATAATATAGAGATTGGGTCTCACTCTTGCTCAGGCTGGTCTTGAACTCCTAAGCTCCAGTGATCCTCCCACCTCGGCCTCCCACAGTGCTAGGATTACTGTCTTGCTCCGAGGCCCAGAGCAGGACACAGAACAGTAACCATTTCCAGGTGGCAGCTCCCCCCAACTGCCCTCACAGGCTACTGCCTCCACAGCCCCTCCACCTGCCCCACCCCTGCCCGGATAGGCCAAGCAGCTCCCAGCTCTTTCCCAATATCTGGCCAGAGCTGTTGAGACAAAGGAAGAGGAGAAGTGGACACAGCAGGTCCTGGCTCTTGAGATCTGCAGGTATGAGTTGCTTTTGCAATAGCCGTAGGTCATTGTGCAACTCACTGGTCTCCGGACCTCCGATTCCTGGACATCTGTAAAACACAGACAGTGATGATGCCACTCGACTCGCAGGGCTGCCGTGAGGTGCAGGGACTGAAAGTGTTCCAAAAACTCTAAGGTGGCAGATGTGCATCATATTATGTGTATCAGTGGCAGGTTTCCAGAAGGCAGGTGGGGATAAGAGTGAGTGAGTCACAAAGAGGAAAATTGCCCCACTTCTTGAAGGGAGTTCTCAGAAGGCCAGGGCTGGGCGGCTCAGGTTACAGGGCAGGCATAAATAGTGGGTGCCTGCCTGGCAAAAGCTAGTTTGCCTGGAGCTCCTGGGGCCCTAGCAGAAGCCACCTGTGAGTGTGTCCGATCTTGCCTCTTGTTTTGTTTTTTCCATGTCCTGTGAACATCCCCCTGTCCATCTGGGCAGTTCATCCTACTGGCGTGGAGGGGAGGGTGTGTGCGGCTGCTCTGGTCTAGGAGGTGCGGGCGTGGGAGGCGGGGAGCAGTGGGGTAATGCGAGGCTCCCTGCCCCTCATTCAGGGCCTTGACTCAGTGGGAGATTTGCTTTCTGAGCTGGGGAGGGTGGAGGAGTAGGATCTGGCACCCACCCAGACCCCGGGCACCATTGTGTGGAAGCCTCTGGTGGGAAATGTGACTCCAAATTCTCTCTTGGCTCCTTCTCTGTCCCTGATTTCTTCAGAAAGGACAGTGGGGGATAGACCAGGTGTTCACAGGCCTGGGTTCTAAACCCCCCTGGTGCCAACTGCTTGTGGCACATGAGCAAACCCTTCTCTCATGGCCTCAAGTCTATACTTAAAAAATACATTTACTGGATTGGGTCTCTGATTTCCCAACCAATGTTCATAAAGTCTTAGCATAAACAGGACACTGCCGGGGTTGAGGGGGCCGGGGCTCTGTCCACTCCATCCACTGCCCTGGCTAAGACACCTCTTCTGAATCCTGGGTCCGAAAACCTGGGAGTCTGCTCTCTCCAAAGCTCCTTCATGCTACAGTGGGTGGCGGTGCCTGCTGTGCCATCTCGCGCTGGCGGGCAGTGTGCCCACTGCCTTCCATTCCTCCCCGGAATCAGGCAGGGTCCCAGGGTCGCTCCGGCCTGGGTCTGGCCCTTGGTGCTCACAACTGACCCTCTACCAGAACAGGGACTACGAGGTAGCTGCTGTAGCCTGCAAGCCCACCTGGGTGTTTCTAGAGACTCCCCACCTGGGGAAGTGGTGAAAGGCCAGTGCAAAATAGGGCCCGTCCACAGCCCGGAAGCACCAGCAGTCGAGAAGAGGCCACTTCTCTGGCCAGGAAGCCCGTCCCCTAGCACCACCCCAGCTGGCCTGGGGACCCCACTCTTCTTTGCATAGGGCCTTCTGGCTTTGTTCCCAGCATCCGCGATTCTGAGCAGCTCTTGTCACTCATAGGTTTATAGTTTCTCTTTGAGAGGAAAGATGCCCAACACAAGGAGTGACCCAGGTCCTATACCCCACCACCCCCCGACCTCAGATCCTGTGACCTTCTCGGATAGATGGTAACTGGATGCCCTGTTGGATAGTTTCTCTCACTTCCCCCCCAAAGTTAGCCTTCCACCTCCCTGAGCCAGGCTGGCATGTCCCCTTCCCCCTCTTTTCCAAGCCCTCTCGGGTGGTCTGGGAAGAGCTGCAGGTGCCTCAGGGTCTCTCTGGCTGCTAGTTTAGTATCTCTGGTGCTAAACTTCCCCTGGGGTTCCCTCTGGGACTTTTCTCATGGAGACAGCGTCTGGTCTGGCAATGGCAAATCGCCCAGCAAACATGCAACCACACTCCCAGCCCGTGTTCAGGGCGTCACTAAGACATCACCAAGCATTCAGGACTCTGGCTCAGTTTCAGACCAGCACTGTGGTCTGATATAGGCCCAGTGCTGGGCCGCGCAAGGCAGCTAATGAGGAGACACAGGCTTGCCTTGTCCGAGCTAAGCCAACTGTGCTATGGCACAGAGTGACGTCCTGGGAGGGGAGGGATCCTGCCTAGAGACACTCAGTGAATCCTTCCTGCTGTGACAGGCGGTCTCTGTGAGGAATGCCACCTCCTAGCCACCACACCAAAGGTAGTGGCCCAAGGGAAGGCACAAGAAAGGACAACATGGGTCACTTGGGAATAGGGAGATGTTGCTGTCAGCGTATATCAGAGTTCCAGCTGGGTAACTTATGCCTGCCAGGGCCTGACCATGTGCTCACCTTGTCCCTAAACTGCTTTTGGAGTCCTGCTGCTCGGGGCCCCACAGCAGGGAAGAGAAAAGGTGGAAATGGGAGCATCTTCTGACTTCCAAGAACTGGGCCAAGCCCTAACCCACGTCCTTGAGCCAAGAGCATGTCCTTTCTCTCTCTATTCATCTCCCCAGGCCATGCTGCTCCTTCTCTCGGCGCTGGTCCTGCTCACTCAGCCTCTGGAGTACCTGGAAGCAGAAATGAAGATCTACTCCCAGAGAACAGTGGCCAACGCCTGTACCCTGGTCATGTGTAGCTCCGTGGAGAATGGCCTGCCTGGTCGCGATGGACGGGATGGGAGAGAGGGCCCCCGGGGCGAGAAGGGGGATCCAGGTAGAGCGGGCCTGTGGGCTTATCCTGGCGGAGAGGGTGGGCATTGGTATTGTAACCGACCCTGCAGCTCTGGATGCTCTGCTATGGAAGGCTTGGAGATGGGCTTCCTCCTCCCAAGGAGTAGGTTCCCCCTGACATTCAGCCCACACTGCTCCACCAGCTGGCCAAGGAATGGCTGTGCTGACCCCCCTGTGCCTCCCTCCTTCACCCAACTGCCCAGACCTCTCCCTGGGATCCCAGAATCCCTCCCATCCCAAGAACAAGGAAATAGTAGTTAAATTACTGATATTTGGGACCTTCTAGAATCTGTGCCAGTAGTTAGCAGTTGTTCATTCTGATTAAATGATGCCTATGCAGGGTGTTAAATACTTTTAATGTTTAACTAAACTGCACTGAATGAAGAGTGGGAAAAGATGAGGTTCCATGGCCCCAGACTCAGGCCTGATCAAAAGGATGTGCCCTAATACATTACAGGGGGAGAGAAGGAGCTCACATTTCTTTGTCTAGCCCTGCGCTTGGCCATTCACTTGAGTAGTTCATTTAATCCACCCAAAAGTCTTACAAGGGATGTGCTAATCTCCTTTGACAGATAAGAAAACTTGGCCCAGAGAGCTAAACAGTAGCCCTTCTGGAAGGTGGGGAGGATGTGAGTGTCTGCATCAGGCAGGTCTAAGCTCGACCACTAGTTCCTTCTGCACACCTGGGACCCTGGGGCAAGCCACTCAGTGACACTGAGTCTCAATTTGCTTACCTGCAATCAGGAATAATAACTACCACCCAGAGATGAATAATTGAGCCAAAGGCTTTATATTTTTATTGAATCTTAAGGACCAAGTTGCATCTTCCTGTTGTACCAAATAGGTAAATTCTCCTGAGGTTACCAGAATATTGATGAATAAAGGACTTGTCCCTGGAAATACTGTCCCCCACCCAGGGAGAGAGGATCTGGGTTGGATTGGCAAGAAAGGAGAATTCGATTAACCAGCACCATGAGCCAAGAGGCCACCAAGGCACGGGGCCGGGCTTCAGAGGGATCAAATATGCTTTAACTTTCTGGAGCTGGCACTTTGTTTGAGGAGAAGGAAACTAATGACGTTTAAGCTGGAAAGATTAGGCAACATCCCTAGGCTCTGTGGGGAAGGGGCAGGTGAGTATCCGTCTGCCCCTTACTGACAGACAGCGGCTCCCGACACGAACCAGACAGGCCTTGGGGAGCGCCGCCCAGGGGTGAGCTCAGAAGAGGCGTGGGATTCACCACACCAGTTCTGAGATCCCCAACTCGCTCTGGCTCCCAGAGGGGCCCTGGCTTGAATCCCAGGGGGCCTTTCCCACAGCGGCCCTCAGAGCTTGCTGCATGGAACGTGGCCAAGGCCTCCCTCTCCTGTGCGTGTGCCCACCCCATGCACATCCCAGGCCTGGCTTTGGGTCGGCCCCCAGGGGGCCGCGCACAGTGGGGCCGGGGAATGAGGCTCCCCTCTGCCCTCAATTCCAGTCACTCGGCCATTATGGGCCCGGGAATGTCCTGGGGAGCTTGCAGCATCCTGACCCAAGTAGGTCAGTGTGGGGCCAAAGTCTGCGCTCGTGACAACCATCCCTGCAGATGTTGGAGCACGTGGTCCCCAGAACCTGCTAAAAGGAGAATGTGGGTCTGAGAGAAGACAACCCTTGAGCAGGGGTGGAAGGCGGAGCTGGGGTCTCGGTGGTGACGCCTCAGACACGTCATGGAGGGCAAACAAGACCCAGACCCTGCCTTTCGGGGGACAACTCCTTATTCCTCGGCAGCCTCCGCATTCCTGCGCAGACAGAGCTGGAAGCAGGGGTGCTCACCTCCTCGGACAAAGCCCCACACCGCATAGCAGCACGCGGCCCGGCAGGACCGTTCTCCACCCCTGCCTGCTCCTCTGCCCTCGGGGCCCCCCGCTGGGCTCAACATGCTAGTTCTTGCCGGTCCCTGAGCACACTCGGCCCTCCCTCCCCAGAGCCTCGGCATCTGTTCTCATGGACGTCCCTGCCGCTCGTTCCTCACCTCCTTCCGGCTTTGCTCTCAGGCCACCTTCTCGGTGAGGTGTCCCCTACCACCCTCCTTAACACAGACCCCACCGCCCAACACACCCTGGGTTTTATTTTTTCTCAGTGGCACTCAGCATTGCCAAATATATCGTATGTTGTACACTTTAATTTCCTATCATCTGTTTCTATGCAGTAGAGTTGAGGCTCCAGGAGGGAGGGATTTTTTTTCTCTGCTTTGTTCACTACTTTCTCCCCAGCATTTAGGACAGTGCCTGGTATGTAGCAGAAGTGAAATAAGTATTTGTGGAATGAACGAATGGATGCAAAATGGAAGGAGACAGGAATTTCAGTAGCCAAGGCAGCCAAAATGCTGGGCCATAAAGCTTTGCTTCAGGTGACACTAGGGTCCGGGGCTAGGTCGCTGGGGACACTAGAATACAAAATGAGTGCTTTGGAAGGCACAGGTCCTGCTGTTGAGGATAGTGCCCCTTTGTCCACTGCAGAGCTCTCATGGCCTTGATGGTTAGTGCAGTAAGAATGAGCAACCTCTAATGCTCCCTTCTAGAGAGTGACTTTTCTCCTGTGGCCCGTCTGCCCGCTGCCAGCCTGGCCAAGGAGAGGCCCACACGAGGCTCAGCCTGTAGGTGTGGGAAGTGCCTCCATTTCATCCCTAGTAGCTATTGTAAACAGCAGCAGGACACAGGCCTGGCGTTCCCCTGGGTATGGATGGAATTCAGAGGTCTCCAGGAGGCAGTGGTGCTATTGGGATGCGCCAGCACCGTCATCCCCACCACAACCACACTCTTGACTCAGGAACGTCTGGCCTCTCCTGTCATGAGAGCACGGTTCCCAAGTCTGCAATGTCACCTCCCCTCTGCAGGTCGCTCTAAATTCTCCTCATCCTTCAAGTCCCACTTCCTCCTCAAGGAAGACTGCTCTGAGTGTGTGTGTCTGTGTGTGTGCTGGGGTCGGGGTGCTGCGATGAGACAAAGGACATCTCACGCATTGTCTTCCTCACCTGTCACCCTGGCTCACAGTTTATCATGAATCCTTTGTAGGGCTGGACCTAAGGCTGACACTTCATCTGGCCTGTTGCTAAGCATAGACTAGATGCTGCAGAGATGGGTTCTTAGTGAACAAATGAGTGAGCAAATGGACAAATAACTGAATGAACAAGTTAGCACCAACTGTCTGGTGTCCTTTCTGATACAAATGTTGGCTCCCCTGATATATATAAGGGGAGATCAGGAAGTCTGTGATCACAGGTGAGTGCTGGCAGGTTCCCTTTTATGAAGATTGTGGCTCTGGCCGGGCGTCGTGGCTCACTCCTGTAATCCCTAGCTCTCTGGGAGGCCGAGGCGGGCGGATGATTTGAGCTGAAGAGTTCGAGAGCAGCCTGAGCAAGAGCAAGATCCCGTATCTACTAAAAAAATAGAAAGCAATTAGCTGGACAACTAAAAAAATATACATAAAAAAAATTAGCCGGGCATGGTGGTGCATGCCTGTGGTCCCAGCTACTCGGGAGCCTGAGGCAGGAGGATTGCTTGAGCCCAGGAGTTTGAGGTTACTGTGAGCTAGGATGATGCCATGGCACTCTAGCCCGGGCAACAGAGTGAGACTCTGTCTCAGAAAAAAAAAAAAAAAAAAGGAATAAAGATGGTGGCTCTGGGGCTGGGAAGGAGCACTGTGTGGAAAGTCAGACAGGGCTTGGCCCACATCCTCCTCTGACTCGGGAAGGGCTGTTTCTTTTCTCCCTGTGAAACAGGTGTGCCGGCACCCTTTCCTGACTCCCTGCTGGACCAGGGTGTGTGAAGGTGGACCGTACACGCTCTGCAGAACCCTGAAGGAGTGCCAGGGACTCGACCCTGCAGGCGGCTGGTTCCCCCGGGGCCTAGGGCCAGGTTTTTGTCAATTTCTTTTGCTGCTACAGGTTTGCCAGGAGCTGTAGGACAAGCAGGGATGTCTGGACCAGCTGGCCCAATTGGGCCCAAAGGGGACAATGGCTCTGCTGGAGAACCTGGACCAAAGGGAGACCCTGGACCATGTGGTGAGCAACTGGGCATGGCATTTGGATGTCTCCAGGTGGTGCTGCTGCTAGGTTATGCCAGTGGGCAGGCACAGAGCCATCCCAGGAAGCACTGGGCACTGGGTTATTTCAGGACAGATGGGGCCTACTGTTGGGCAGAATGAAAATGCCAGCTCTTGACCCCTCACCTTATTTTGTACCACCCCTCCACCCCCTGCCTGGAGGATTCAGTGTCACTGACTGGGCTGGTCCTTTTTCTCAGGACCTCCAGGACTTCCAGGTGTGCCTGGTCCAGCTGGAACAGAAGGTGTCCAGGGGAAGCAGGGGAACATGGGCCCTCAAGGCAAACCAGGCCCAAAAGGAGAGGCTGGGCCCAAAGGTAGGTGGACGGTGTGGCCAGTCTGAGAGTGGGGAGGGAGGAATGACAATGGCATCCGTGATGTGACCTGAGGGCATGCTCAGAGTGCCAGGAAGAGCCCAGACCATCAACGCTGCGAAGGCCTTGGCATGCAGCCCTCCCCCACACCCCCACGTTTACAGTGTTCTCCTTGTACCCTCCACAGAGGAACCCCACGCAGCAAGGAGCAATCTCACCACTTCTCTCTCTGACCTTGGAGCTGTAGGTTAAAAGCTGCACTACTGAGAAAATGATTCCTGCTGAACACACTGTCAGCAGCGTTTATCCCTGTGTTCCTTCCCCAGGAGAAGTAGGTGCCCCGGGCATGCAGGGCTCTGCAGGGACAAGAGGCCCCACAGGCCCTAAGGGAGAGAGAGGTGCCCCTGGCGAGCGTGGAGCCCCCGGGAATGCTGGGGCAGCAGGTGGGTGATGGCAAGAGCTGGTGCAGGACTGGATCCAGTTCTCCTGTGCCCACTTGGGGCCGTCAATGCCCACCCCCTCCACGGGCACCTGTAAAGTCAGAGCTGGCATTGCTGGGCAGTGGGGAGGGTGCATACTTAAGGAAGGTGAATTTAGAGGTTCTGGGGACTGTTTGTATCCAAGAAGAGTGCAGTGCTAAGCAACGAGGACATCTGTATATAGGGAAGGTTATTCATTGGATCATGGGGACAGCTGTACTCAGGGGGTGCTGATTGCTGGCGGATAGGGATGGTCGGTGTCCAGAGGGGATGTGGCTGGGCTCTGGGAACAGGCTGTCTGGGAGGAGAATGTATTGCTGGGTAACAAGGACAGTCTTTGTCAGGGAAGGTGACAATGCTGGAAAACGGGTCCACAGCTCAGCCAGCCCTTCTTTGACCCCAGGGCCTGCTGGAGCCGTGGGTGTGCAGGGAGCTCCAGGTGCCAGGGGACCCCCAGGACTGAAGGGGGACAGAGGTGTTCCTGGAGACAGAGGAGCCAAGGGAGAAAGTGGCCTTCCAGGTAAGGCGGCAGCTCCTGGCCCTGGGAACCGCCCCCAGGCGTGGCTGGGAGGAGAGGAGGCCTGTTCAGCCCAGGACAGCCCATCCCCTGGGACGTGTGCCCCATTAACCACAGGGGGGATGGAACTCAGGAACAGCTGCCAGGCTGGAAGGCAAGAGCATTAGGTTCTGGTCTTCGCCACCTTGTACTCACAGCAAGGCCTGGGCGCTTTCTCCATCTGACCATTTGGGAAGCTGCAGCTGCCTTCCCAATGCATAGACAGTTTTAATCATCAAAGAACCCAGGGGATTGGAAACACAAGAGGAATGTGTATTCTTGTTCCACATCTGCCCCCCACAAATGGAGATGCCATTATATTCCCAGAATTTGGAGTCAAAATGTCATCTGGTTCAGTGTCAGTGAGGTACAGAGACGAGTTTGTCCACAGCAGAACCTAAGACCTCCCTGCACAGCAGGGGCCAACTGTGCCAGCAGATGTGGGCTTGCTGGGGGCCACCCCAAGTGTGTCTGCAGCTGGACACCATGCCCTTGAGGCCCAGACTCCGAGCTCCTCCCAGGCTGTCTGGACAAGTCTTCACTCAGCGATTTCTGTCCCCTGCAGACGCCGCTGCTCTGAGGCAGCAGGTGGAGGCCCTACAGGGACAGGTGCAGCACCTCCAGGCTGCCTTCTCTCAGTATAAGAAAGGTGAGTTCCTGGGTCTGAACCTGGGCCAGGCACTGACATTGGGCCCTGCCTGGGTCTGGGCCTTGGTTTGGGATTGGGCTGGGACTGGATCTTTGGCCAGGCCTGAGGCTGAGCCTGGCCCTGGGACTAGGACGGGAATGAGCTGGGACCATGTCTAGGGCTAGACCTGGGACTGCGGCAGGGAGTGGGGCTCAAGGTGGTGGGGGGCTAGAGCAGGGCAGCCCATGCTCCCGGTCTCGGACGTAGATCCAAAGGGCGAGGAGGAGGGTGTAGCCCACATCACCAGTTCACCAGGCTGGCAGAAGCATACCTGCAGCTACCAGGCTCCGGAACACGCTGCAACCTCTGTGCCACCTGTGCCCTGAGACACACTGATGTCCTGAGTCCAGTGCAGTTCAGCAGAGCCTCACTCCCACTACACTGTGCTGGTCCCTGGGGTAGGCAAGGGGACACTCAACATGGGCTGCATTTCTTCCCTCTGTGGGGCCAGGTGTGGAAGTGTCCAGTGACATTGCTGCACAGCCCAGGGCAGTACAGAATCCAGGTCCTTTCCTGGGACCTGGGGCTGGGATACTGCTCTGGGGGTACAAGACAGGTGGCAGCCTGACTTTAGTGTGTGGTCATTGAATATCTCACCTTAGACCTACTCCTGGGTCAAGCAGCAGGCAGGCTGCCTCTGGGCTCCAGTGCTGGGCTCTGCCTGCAGCTCCCGGGGTGTTTAGAGCAGAGATTCTGCCTTAACCCTGGAACCCTGAGGAGTCAAAGGCCTCTAGGAGCACATGCTTGAGTCCACCTCAGTCCCCAACTGCCCTTGCTCCTCTTTCCTGACATCACCTGTGAGTCCACAGCCTTCAGGCAAATCTCACTGAGCCAAAAATGGAAGTTTTCTGAAGAAATAGAGCACAAGGGGGCCTCATTGGATAAGACATGGGTAGGGTTGGCTCCTAAGTACCCAGACTCAGAGACGAGAGTGTCAAGGATTTGGTGTAGCTCCCTCTGTCCACAGACATATCTGTATATGCACTCACTGGCTCGTAGGCACACTGACGCAAGCACAAAGAATACGTGCATGTGCACCCGCCACGTGTGTACTTAAATGCCACCACTCACTCCGTACCCATCTACATACACGAGCTCACATCTATGGGCACACACAAGCATGCACACACCCCCAGATGGATGCTAGGGTTCTTTGAATGGATGCACAGGCATATCCATGCACCCACAGGCATACTCACCTAGGTGCATGCAGCATAAACCCAGGAATGGCACATGAACTCTCTCGCCAACCTTGTCTGGGGCTGGGCCCACAGAGAACCTTCCCCCCAAGCCCTTGTTAAAGATGCTCAGGGGTGAAGGACAGTAGGTCAGGGTGTCGCTTGGACTCTGGGCAGCCTAACAAGGCCAGGGGCTTGGCCCTCTCTGGAGTCTGAGGGTCCAGTGCCCTTTGCAGATTTCCATGCTTAGGCCCAGAAGCCACAGGGATGGAGAAAATTGGAATACAAAGAGATACTTGACATGTCATTCAGGTGATACTTTTGTTAAGTGAGCCCTCCCTTTAGAGAGGAGGAATTGGAAATCCTGACAAGGGAAGTGACTTTCCCTTGCCTTCCCAGATGGTCATTGCCAGGGTGGGTCTGAATGCCAGGTCTTCTGATTCCCATCCAGGGCTCTCCCCAGCACAAACCCCACCACTGCCCCCCACGCACACATGCCCCTTTCACTTGCCCTCCTCCCCTCCCCCTGCACCTGCCCCGTCTGGCTGGGGTGTCACCCACGTGCATGCCAATAGGCCCTGAGCAGAGACGAGCACATGACAGGTCTCAGACACCCCACCCTAGCCTCTTGTCTTCCCCCAGCCCGGCACACAGCACAGACCCTGTCTGACACCCCCACATCCCCTGGTATTTATCCCGGGATGACAGTGGGCTGGCTGCACTGTGTTTTCTGTACTCTCAGAAATTGGCCCAGACTACATGCTAATCAACCTGAGAAAAGCTGTTTAATTTTACATGGTAACGGAGAAATTGATTCTGGCATACATCTTGAGTTGAAATAGAAATAGAAGTGTCTGAACTTCGGTGTCAGACAGCGAGGTTTAATCTCTAACTGCATATTTGATGGTTGCATCACTCTGGGCCTCTTACTCAACCTCTCTGAGCTCTAGTAAATGGGGAACAATGGTACCACCTTACAGGGGAGCTGGGGCTGCTCTGGAACCGAGTGTCTCACTTGCATTCTCTCTGGTGCCCTGATACGCCCCGTACGGGAGGTCTGGGAAGCTCAGGTTGGAGCACAGAGGTCTCTGTGTCACTGAGCTCTGGCCAGGTGCTGCCACAACCCCAACTTGACTCTCCTCTTCTCCTAGTTGAGCTCTTTCCCAATGGCCGAAGTGTAGGGGAGAAGATCTTCAAGACCGTAGGCCTGGAAAAGGCTTTTGGGGATGCGCAGCAGGTGTGCGTACAGGCTGGCGGACAGCTGGCGTCCCCACGCTCTGCGGCTGAGAACGCCGCCTTGCAACAGCTGGCCACAGACCAGAACAAGGCTGCCTTCCTGAGCATGACTGACACCAAGACAGAGGGCAAGTTCACCTACCCCACAGGGGAGCCCCTGGTCTATTCCAACTGGGCCCCGGGGGAGCCCAACAACGACGGCGGGGCAGAGAACTGTGTGGAGATCTTCACCAACGGCAAGTGGAACGACAAGGCTTGTGCAGAGCAGCGCCTCGTGATCTGCGAGTTCTGAGCCACCTGGGGCGGGTGGGGCGGTGCTTGGCCCAGGAGGCTGGCTAGCAAGTCAGTGCCCAGACCTGAGTGCGGCCAGCATCCTAATAAAAAGATAACCGCCTCTGCTGGCCGGGGCTTCTCTACGGAACGCAGCCAAAAGGTAGGGCTACTGCAGAACACCTCTCAGAGTAAAATACGAGACTGCCTTCACACACTGGAAGACCTGCCAGGGGAAGAAGGCGCCAGGCTGCAAGCGCTTTTACCCCCTGCAAGGGATAAAAGTAGGTGTCCAGTGACCTTCATGTCCCCAAATCCAATGACTGCTTTTCAGCCCTCCTTCTCAAACTATCAGCCGCATTTGACCCCGCCAATCACTCCTCTTTCAAACACTTCCTCCTTTCAGCTTCCAGGACTCCGCTCTTGCCTGCTTTGACTCTTACCTTATGGTGGCTCCTTATCGGTCCCTTTTGCTTGTCTGTCTTCCTCTACTTGACCACTTAATGGAGTGCCCAAGCCTCAGCTCTTGGTTCTCTTCTCTCCTTATGCTCACTCCAGAGATGAGCTCATCCTGTTCCGTGACTTCAGATTCCTTCTACAGGCTTATGGCTCCCATGTGTATACCCCTGTTCAGGACTCTTACTGAACCCGGACTCCTGTAGCCAATGCAGGCTACAGCCCCAGGACTGGGAGGCCTCCATGGGTGCTGGTGGCTTCAAGGTCTGAGCTCAGCAAGCTGCACAGTATGTCAGGGTGACTTAGCAGGGAATGTCTGCCTCCTCAGCCAGACTGCCTTCAGGCAAATCTCACTGAGCCAAAAATGGAAGTTTTCTGAAGGAATGGAGCATAAAGGGGCCTCATTGGATAAGACATAGGTAGGGTTGGCTCCTAAGTACCCAGACTCAGAGACGAGAGTGTCAAGCATTTGTGCACCCCACAGACTCTTCCTCACCCCTGCACTGCCCAGCATCTGTCTCCGTCCCTGTCAATATAACTGCCGCTGGACTCATGGGAGAAGTAACAGCTGCACAATTCTAAAGGCATCTGAAATCTCAGGGAACTTTGGAGCAAAGGGTGTCTGACCAAACTCAAATTTACCTCCAACCCTCCTCTTCCCTGGCAGTTCCAGCTATGTTGTTTCCCCACACTACCTCAGAGATACTCCAGTTATATCCTCCTCATTTTCCACATATGGAAACCAAGGCACAGTGTGTGTGGGGGGGGACTTGTGCAGGGACACAGGGCATGCCAGTGTTAGAGAGGGGTCATGAATAAGGTTATTCTGACCCCGAAACTTATCCTTTTTGCCTGTAAATATACAGAACAAAGACCCCTGTATATTTAGTTGATTTTATTGAAGCACTTGCAAAAATAATTTACACGACACCTGCATTCAAAGAATGGCAATGGCACCAAGATGAACCACAGCCCCGCAACAAAGGCAACCAAATACTCTCCCTCCCCAGACAGGACACCAGCCACTCTCCCCATTGTTCACAGGGACCGGGGGTACTGTCCTTCCTGGAGGAGACTCCTCCAAACCCCACCTCTCTTCCCAGCTCTCCTGCAGGCACATTTCATACATAGGACAGCATATCTATAAAACAAAAGCTACACTTCAGACAGCATGCAGTCCAGGCTCTCTGCTAAGATCTTTCTCTGTTACTATGAAAAACAAAATCTCCAATTCCTGGCAGTTTCTGAAATACAAGCCAATTGCACAATAATGAGCAAACAGCTCTCTAGTACAGAGGCCACACCTGGACACACTTACTGAGGGAGCTTAAAAAGGCTTTCTTTTTAAAATTGCAAGTAAGAGAAAAAACTGGACCTAGTTTAAGCCAAAGAGAAGCATTTTTTTACTAAGAATAGAGGTTTCTGAATGGGCTCAAAAAGGAGTAGGGCAGCACAGGCAACGCCATGCCACCTCCATGGCTCTGCTTCTGTCTGGGCCTCTTTCCCTCCATTGCACACCAGCTGTCTCTGCTCCCCGGTCTCTTGATTGCCCAAGCATAGGGAATCATGCCATGGAGACTGCCACACAGAGATCAGAAACCCTCACCTAATATCAATTAGAAACTCCTGTGGAAATAAGTCCACCTGTCTCAGATGCCCACCCTTGGTCCAATCAACTAAACTTGGGGGGTGGGACCACACAGCACAATATGGTCACCAGGATCCATGCAAGGTCATGGTGGTCTGGGCAGACCCTCTACAAGTGAGCATTACCCACCCCAATTCTTAAGCTAAGCCTATTTATTGACAAGGGGGAGGAATGAGCGGCAGAACCAGGTGAAGAGAAAAAAATATCCTGTGGTGTTGAAGGCCTGGAATGTTGAGACCTCAGACCCCAAGAAGAAGCTTCAGATCTGCCAGCACCGTGGGGTACAGGGGTCTGGTTGCTCCGCAGCACAGAGAACAACTGAGGAGAGCCATATGGGCCCTTAGACACAGCCGGATTGAAGTAGGGACTGAAGCAACTATTTCATCACTTCAGGTCCTGACTCCCATTCCTGAGCAGAGGCCTCTCCTGCACTGACATGCGGGGGTGAAGGTCAAGGCAGATCTCAGTGTCTGCCCCACCTCAGCCATAGCAGCCAGCGTACCTCGTTTAGTAGGCTAAGTGTCAAGTGAAGCCAGGATAGGTGACTCTCGCACTTTCAGGAGATGTTATGACCCTCACAATGCCAGGTGACATCACGGCAGGAGGCTGAAACCCGTCCACGTCTGGAAGAGGGAACTTTCATAGCAGTTTCCTAGAGAAGCCGCTGTTTAATAGTGCATTCTCAAGTCTCCTCTTGGTTTCCAACCTCTGTCACCAAACCAACCACATCCCATGACGAGCAGCCAGTGCGGAGCCCTCTGATGTTCGCTTTTCTAGGACCAGATATTGTTCTGAATCTTCTAGCTATACAACATTGACAATTGAGTTGCTTAAGTTCAGAGCATTCTCAACTGCTCTCACCTTCCGGATGTTCACTTTAATCCAAGTTTAATGATGTGCTTGACCTGTTTAAGTTACCTATGTTTTATATACTAGAGCAAAGAATCTGGGTATCTATTAGTGGAAATACAATATTAATTTATATGTCAAATATTTGTCCAGGTGCTGGACACAAAGATGGAAATGGCTAGTCATGCCCTCGTAGATCCTGCAGCCCTGTACTTCCTTAACATTACAGAGAAGTAAGCGGTAGAACTGTGTCCCAGCAATGGACAATAGAGGTGCTCAACAAGTGGATATAGAATGAATGGGTGGATTATAAAAGCTCTTAACCAGGAGAATAGAGGAAACCCATCTCCTTGTGCGATCACCAAGTCACTCAGAGACCAAGACACTCTTTATTACTGTCCACTCTAGTTGTCTGTGACTATTGGGCCTCTGTATGGGTGATAGCAGACATCTTATGGTAGATTTTACTGTTTTTCACCAGAATTTGGATGAGAGACCTTTCGAAAGTAGGCATGAACCTGTATTGTGGGTCATTTCTGGATGGAAGCAGACAAGGGCAAGTGCACATTTCTGAAACGCCCTCTCTTCTGCTGCCATGATGATTGCAGGATCGGTGGATATAAAGTTGTACGATCTGGCATTTTGGAACGAGCAAATGCATGGGAAACGACTGTCCTTGGGGATCGCCTGGGTCCCCTTGGACTCTGAGTGATACTGGGGGCTGTTACTGTAGCAGCCACAGCCCATCTTTACTGAATACATTTAGAGTATTACCATGTTTGACTTCCCTTTACTCGCGAGCGTGTGAGCTAAGACTGCCCGCCTGAAACACCTCTGGGCCACAGAGGGGGACTTTTGAGGGCCTTGCTGAGCAAACTGGTACTTTTTAAAGTCCTGTTTGTATGGCTGAATAAAGTGTTTTTAAGATCTCCAAGCCTTTTGATCCAAGGAAATTGCAGTGACCTCGCTGCCAGCCCTTCTGCATATTTATTTTTTAATTCCCTTAATACTTCATTTCAGGTGTAAGTGGCTGGGGCCAGGCCAGGGCTGCATGGTCAGATGGCAACTTCAGGCCGAGCAAATACGTTCTGAGACCAGAGGGATGGATGAGGGCAGGAAGGGGAGGAAACAGGTGGTGGGTTTGGGGCAAGCCTGAGATGCCTGGCCACTGGCTGGAGAGACAACCTGAGAGAACAGAAAGAGGGACAGGAATTGTCCAAAGAATCCAGAAACTTACTGCATTCCCTATAAAATG
Source organism: Lemur catta (assembly GCF_020740605.2). Lineage (NCBI taxonomy): Eukaryota > Metazoa > Chordata > Mammalia > Primates > Lemuridae > Lemur > Lemur catta. The sequence goes on along the minus strand of NC_059141.1, from coordinate 51,152,435 downwards.
CTCACAGGAAAAAAAAAAGAGATAAAGTGATTGAAGCTGTGAGGACTTCACAAAGTGATTCTAAAGCTCTCATGAAAGAATGAGTCCTGGAAGAGTCAAGAAAATTGCTTAAAATAACGTAATATAATTACAACGGACTTGGTTTTATAAAACTGGCATAATTAAAATACTGTATTAATAACATAGGAATAGACAGAATGAAAAAGAACAAGAAGTCTAAAAATGGGCTCAAGTATGTATCTATATACATATATATCATATATGCACAATAAAAATAGAATACCAAAATTATAGGAAGATGATGACTTGTCAATTAATAATGCTGAGTTAAATGGTTCAGTATTTAAAAGAAAAGTGAAATAAGATTTTTCTTTTTTTATTATTTATCTTTTTTTGAGACAGAGTCTCACTCTGCTGCCCGGGCTAGAGTGAGTGCTGTGGCATCAGCCTAGCTCACAGCAACCTCAAATTCCTGGGCTCAAGCGATCCTACTGCCTCAGCCTCCCGAGTAGCTGGGACTACAGGCATGCGCCACCATGCCCGGCTAATTTTTTCTATATATATTTTTAGTTGTCCAGATAATTTATTTCTATTTTTAGTAGAGACGGGGTCTCGCTCAGGCTGGTCTCGAACTCCTGACCTCGACCCGCCTCAGCCTCCCAGAGGGCTAGGATTATAGGCATGAGCCACCGTGCCGGGCCTAAATTTTTCTTTTTTTAGAAACAGGGTCTTACTCTGTCGCCTAGGCTGGAGTGCAGTAGAACAATTATAGCTCCTTGTAACCTTGAACTCCTGGGCTCAGGTGATCCTCCTGCCTCAGCCTCCTGAGTAGTTGGGACCACAGACATGCACCACCAAGCCTGCTCAATTTTTTTAAAGAATTTTTTTGTAGAGATGGGGGGGTCTCACTGTGTTGCCTAGGCTGGTCTTGAACTCCTGGTCTCAAGCGATCCTCTCACTTCGGCTTCCCAAAATGTGGGGATTACAGGTACGAGCCACCCTGCCCAACCTATATTCTTTTAATTACATATGCAAATAAAAATTAGAAGAAAATATAAATAATGATTTACTTGGTCTTGGAGGGATAAAAGAGCTATCTAAGAATGCTATTAGAGAGGGAAACCCAAAGCCATAATATTGATACATCTGACTACGTAAGAAATTCTCTGCTGAAAAGTAAAACACATGAAAAAAAAAGCTGATGTATTTGCAATGTACCTAACATAAATAAATAAGAAAATGATTAATATCTAAACAGAAAAAAATGGAATAAGAATGGGAAGAGGAAATTCATAAAAGAAGAAATACTAATGGCCAACAGTACTGAAACATGAAAAAAATGCACAATCTTAGTAACAATTAAAGAAACTCAAATCAAACAGTAATAAGTATCCCAAAACCTGTAGGATAGAGCTAAGGATATACTCAGAGAAAAGTATATAACTTTACTTTCATTTTTAAAAAATTAAAAAATTAAAGTCATGGACTGAAAATAGTTGAATTAAGTGTTCGTCTTTCAAAACAAATTTTAAACAAAAAATAAAGGAAGGACCAAATAAATATAAAAATGAAATTAATGAAATATAAAACAAATAACAATAGAAATGACAAATTAACCCAGAAACCAGACTTTTAAAAACTTAAATTAGAAAAATACATCCTGATAAATCTATATGAGAACAGCCAACATGTGTAGTAGTAGCAATAAGAGAGGAGCTTTAACCACAGATATGAAAAAGATTAAAAGAATTTTGATATAAAATATTCACCTTCTTTTAGGCATTGATCAGGATTGAAGGAGGCAGGGACTCAGGGGATTTGTCACTTTTCCCCACCCCTCCTTCGTTCTTGCTCCGTGGCCTGGGGTCAGATTCTACACCCCTCGCCCTGAAGCTCTGGGTGGTTTATAGCTCCCTGGCTAATCAGGAGGAAGGTGGTGCTGCATTTGCTTTGATCTGGAGTTTAGCCTGTAACCTTGGTGTCTTAGGCAAGAACGACCATGTGACAGTGAGTGTGATGCTAAGCCATCTCTTCCCCTTCCCCCTCCAGCTCTGACACGGGTGGGTGCTTCCACATCTGGACTCTGCACACCCCTTTCCCGTAGTGAATCCAAAATGCACACCACCTTTTCTGACTCCTGCCTTTGGAGTGCTTGGGAACCAGACCCCATTAGTGTAGGAGAGATGATCACCCCAAAACTGCTTCCAGACAGAGCACGGGAAGAGTCAGAACAGCTGGGCAAGGTGACCCCTCCAGAGGATGTTCTCAGTGGGGAAAAGGGGCTCACATGAAACTCGGCATATGGCATACTTTTGTCATTGCCAAGGCCATAGGTTCTTACATGGCCTTGGAAGCTGGATATATCAGGGACACCAAGCAGGGTTGGATAGTGGGTCCTTTTCCACACACCATCTCAGATCCTTTGGTGATAACTGCAGGGTTAAAATGGCTTTCAGCGTCCTGACCAGGCTGTGTAGGAGGTAGTTGATTGGCTGTGCCTGCCATGCATATGGGGAGGAGAGGGTCAGCTGGTGGAACAACGTCATCTCCATTTGAGACTTGTGGGAGATCCCTTTGTGTGTGCTGGTCCCTCTGCTGGTGGCCTATCTGGTCCCAGGCAGAGTCCCTAAAGTGTCCTTAGTTACAAGTCCCCAGCCTGAACTCCTTTGTACTTTTGAGAGGATATTGGGTTGTCACAAAAATCACAAGCAAGCATTGGTAGTGTTCTCCAAAAGAGCCTGATTCAGAGAAAAGTCCAAATTCTTTCCCTGCTGATGCTGAGGAAAGGAAAAAGTGACTGCATTTCAGAGACACACCCAGAAAGTCCACAGAGAGGGCCCAGTGAGAAGCCCACAAAGGGCCCAGGCAAGAGCAGCAGCAAATGCCCGTGTTGAAGGGGTTCTGAAATTGCCCTGGACGCAGAGATCTGTGAGGACGCAGATAAGTAGCGGGGCGGGGGGGGGGTGGCGTGTAGGCCCTGCCCTGAAGAGCTCACAGTCTAGGTTTGGAAACGGGACAGACACATTGACAAGCAACGGAGAATCCCACCAGTCCCGAGGGCTTGCTGCACAGGGAGGGCTGTCGGGATGCAGCATGACCCCATGGTCATCTAGAGGGACTGTGCATGTGGCTCTGGCCCTGCAGGGTGAGGGCAGAGCATGAGTGGGGGTAGCAACCAGGACAAAGTGGAGAGGGGCTCATGGGGCCCCCACCGCTCACCTGGCCCGCCACGTGGGCCTCTCTGGGTTTGCTGGCCTTGTCTTAGGGTGGACCAGCAGAGGGCAGCACGAGGCCACAGCACCTGTGCACGTGGCCACGCAGACCCGGCCAGGGATACCCCCTGAGTTTTGCCGCTTGTCTCTCATATCCATCTTGAAGCTGAGTTAAGCTCCAGAGAAGGGAGTGGGGTTAGATTCATTCATTTATTTGTTCGCTCATTTATCCATTCGACAGTTACTAATGAGTGTGTATGTGGTTCCCAGCCCTTTTCAGAGCTCTGGGACTGCAGGGTGAATGATGTAGCCTTGTACTACTCACAACAGCAGGGAGGAATGCTTGCTTGGCCTTTACTGCAGGACAGTGCTGTCCTAATTGCCTTACTTGTACTGCTTGTTTACTCCTCTCAACAACCCTCTGAGGTGGGCACTTTTATTATCCCAATTACCAAGAAGGGGACTAAGGCACAGAGAGTGTGTTTGATGTGCCCAGGGTCACACAGCTGCAAACCAATGGAGCCAGGATTTGGATGCCGGCAGTCTGGCTCCAGAGTCCTCACTCTGAATGACTTTGCTACACTGCAGCACTTATACAAGCAGAGGGCCATGATGATATCAAATTGCTGATTGCTAAGAAGAAAATAAAACGGGTGTTGTAATGCTGTCTGGGGTTGGAGCAACCTTAGATTCTGTGGTCAGATAAGGATTCAGGTGAGGGGTACAATGGTGCCATATGACCCAAGACCTGGCAGTGGAAGAGGGTCTTATTAGTGTTCAAACAATCTCTGTTGAGACTCTGTGATCCTAGAACACAGCTTAGGGCCACCTGTGGACCTTTTGTTCCTGAATAAGCACCCACACTCCTCACCCAGAGTCTCTGGCACCACCCAGAGCCAGTGCTCGTCAGAGGGGGATGTGCAGAGGGGCCCGGGTGCAGGCTGGGGGAGGCCCTCGACACACACTCTCACATGCACAAAAATCCGTGCAAATGGCCCCACGCCCACATACACACGTGCCCCACTCAGGGTCTGGCCTGCCCGGTGCCTCACATGCTCTGATGCTCCTCGGAGCTGCTCCAACCCCAGACCCACTCCCTAAAGTCACAGGAGACAGTGAGACCCTGGAAAGGTGTAGGGAAGTTTTTACTAGTGGGGTGCTAGTCAGTGGAGGGAGATTATTTGGGGTCTGACAATATAAAGTTAAGAAGGACCCCCTTTATCTCATGAGGGGCCCACAAGGAATGGAGAAGCCCTGGTTCCCAGGCTGTAGGGCAGGGGTGCTGAGAAGCCGGCAGGAACCACTGTTGTGACTGTATTTCTCGGAGCAGGGGTTTCCAAAACTGGCCAAACATCCGGATTACCTGAGGACCTCATGAAGATGACAGATTTCTGAGATTTTAATTCACTGGGTCCAGAATGGGGCCAAGATGATTTTGTCAAGCATCCCAGTCACTTCTGCTGGTCACTACCCTGAAGAAACTCATAAGGCGACACAAGCACAAGCCAGAAGAGGGCAGGCGGGACCACGGGTTGGCAGTGGCTAGCCTCGCCCATGGCATTTGCTTGGTTAATAAATGGCTACTTGCACCCCACTTCTTTTAAGCATGACACCTGTTTTTGATGGACAAACCACTGGTTCATAGTTGGAGACACTGACCCTTCCGCACACAGGTGGCCGCCAGTGTTGAGAGCACCCCTTCCCAGACGGGCCCCCTGCCCTGAGCGCCTCCCTCTTCCCGGCAGCCCATCAGCCACTCGGGGTTACCAGGACAACATCACTTTACAAAATCCACTTCCTGGCATCTCTAGTCCAGGCCCCCAATGACATCCAAACCCTTCCTGGTTAATGAAAAAAACCACAAAAATCCATGATTCCTGGCAGGCTCCAAAGCACCGACGAGTTACACAATAATAAGCAAACAGCCCTCCAGGTCAGAGGCACTGTGGTGACACACATATCCCAAGGGGGTGAGTCTGGGGCGTGTGACCCCTGGCACTGGTCCATCTCTGCCAGCCACAGACAAGGAGGTTTGAGGATGTGAATGCTAGGCCCTCAGCTGGGACCCTAAGTCCCCATCCTCTGGCTCAGGCTTGGCTAAAGTCACAGCAGCAGAGCTAGAGGGCTCCAAAGACAGATTGTCCTGCAGGAACAAGGCCCTACAATTCCAGGATCCAGACCCAAACAGACAGGAGCTGGAGCCTTGACTGTCACAAGCTCTGGTAGCTGTTTTCATTCTGACACAGGAAGCATATCACAATCACATTGGCTATGTCTATTCTTTGGCAGAAGAACATTGACTTACAGGCATAACTTAAATCCAAAGTCTCCATCCATCTCAAGGGCAAGGAATACTTGCCATTCTAAGTAACCTAGACTGGCTTTCTATAGACTTCAGTAATAGCTGATAAGTGTTTAACTCATAATTAGTTCAGACAGAATTGCCAGGCAACTAAAACTGAAAACACTTCTCAGATCCTGCAGCTTAGCTCCTGAATTGGGCCCTGCAGTCTGGATCCATGTGTGAACATTGATTCATCCAGCTTTAGAAGACAGAAGACTTTGGAGACCAATTTACAGATAGGGAAACTGAGGCCCAGGAAGCTGACATGCCACTGAGTACATCGATCAGGGAGCTAACCTCAAACTGCAATCTCCTATTTCCCAAATCTGAACCTTCCACCCACCAAACCATCTCTTCTCCAGCCCTGACATGGTGCACAGAGACCCAGCCCTTCCTCTCCCCCTGGGCGTGGCCCCAGAGCCTGAGCCCAGGCTGCACAGAGTTCTGAACAGCAGCTTCCTTTCCTGGAATGCCTTGACCTTCAGGTGCCTACTCGGTGCAAGAGGCGGCAAAGGGAGACTGCAGCTCAGAGATGTCTGCCAGTTCCCTGGTCTACAAACCAGCCTGGGGCATGAATGGCAGAGACACCTTTTCCATTAGGACCAACAACAGGGCCCAAGAGGTTGCTTACATTTGTCCCCATTCCTGAAGTCTCAAGGAGAATGTGTGGCCTTTGGCCCATAAGGTCTGTTCTTGAAATGCCTGTCTTCACTGGGTCCCCTGTACAAGAGATGGCAATCAGTACATGCCACTTAGTAAAGGAAACTGCCTGCCCTCAGCCCTTCAAAGAGAGAGAGAGAGAGACAGATTGTTTGGAGGGTCACCTTGAATCCATAATTTCCCTGTTGTTCCAGGTCTTGGGAGGCCTGGATGAACTCCAGTTTCTATCTATCTTTAGACCCTCATGAGAATCCTGTATCTTCAAATTAGCTCCACCTGCTCCCAAGAGAACTTGCACCGGGCGCCCACTGGGAAATGAACATTGGGAAATGAACCCAGGGAGGTAGTCTGTCTCAACTCTGGACTGCGGGAAGATGGTGGCAAGGGATATGTTTAGAGAGAGGAGCTCTGGAGAGATGGCCAGGGGCTGTGTGGGGAGAGAACAAGCCCCACCTGCCCGGGAGCCAGCAGGGAAGCCTCCTGCCCTGCAAGGTGGCTGAGAGGGGACAGAGTCAGGCAGGAGCTTCAAAGCCCCAGGGCGGGGTGGGGGGAAGGAGGACGGTCTCGGTTGGGGTGTAGGAAGCTGTGAGAGCAGGATCGTGAGGCTCTGGTGACTGAGGGATGTAGGAAGGCGGGAGAAGCATGGAAGGAACTAATAGAAGCAGCCTGAAAGGGAGTGGAAGAATCGGAGCTTGTCCTGCAGGTTTTTAGTGCCTTTCCCTACGGGGACACTTGCTACATGCCAGGAAACGATCTGTGTGGAGTATGGTAACTGCATCTTCTACAGTTTTACTGTCCTGCACACGGTGTGAAAAAGGGCCCATTCATTTCAGCGTTGACCATGACAACCCTCTTACCACAAAAATCGAAAGAATTATATAATAGTTACTTGATAGGTTTCTCATTTTTGTCTCGGTCGTGAGAAAGTTCAGGTGTAACCGTTGTGCTTGGTCGCAGGAATTCTCTTGTTCTGGGTCACCCTATGTGTGTACCTTCCTCCCTTCTAAAAAGTTTCTGGTCTTTCTTTTTTCTATTTGCCATAACCCAGGCTTCATATGTGCTTCGAAATTTTAAGCAGTTTCCTATTCTCTTGGCAAGCAGTCTGGAGTTGAGTCGGAAGCAGTGAACTGCTTTGCTTCTCATCACAAAAACACTCTTCTCCTTGCCCCCAAGCGCAGCACTTGGAGAAGAGCCTTGAAGGATTGAACATTCAGTGATGTGACAGTCCAGGCGCACTAGAGGCCAAGGACACAGGTCCAACCACCCTCACCTCATGGGCCCCAACGTCTTCAGCGCACCCCAGGCCTGTCCTGACAGTCCTGCAGAAGGAGAGCATCTGGGAGAGAGCTCTGCCCGGCAGTCGCTTCCGAGGACCCAACCCATTTGTCCACTTGCAATTTTGAGGGTTTTTTTTCGTTTGTTTTGTTGAGACAGGGTCTCACTTTGTTGCCCAGGCATGAAGGCAGTGGCATGATCATAGCTCACTACATCCTCAAACTCCTGGGCTCAAGCGATCCCCCTGCCTCAGCCTCTGAGTAGCTGGGACTACAGGTGCGCACCACCCTGTCGAGCTAATTTTTATATTTTTGTAGTGATGGAGTCCTTGCTATGTTGCTCAGGCTGGTCTCAAAATTCTGACCTCAAGCAATCCTCCCACCTGGGCTTCCCAAAGTGCTAGGATTATAGGTGTGAGCCACCATGCCCGGCCCGCTTGTAATTTTTCAATGTACCTGTTCAACAAATATTCATTGAGCACTTATTAACTATGAGATGCTTTTCCTGGTAGTTCACATACAAAGAGAAATAAAATAGAAAACTAAGGTTAACCAAAGCTTTTCACTAAGTTAAAGTGGCACTTGGCCCGTTCACAAAATGTGTTCTAATCTCATTGTGTGAATGACATACAGCAGGAGCGGCAGTCACCCTCTTCCCCTGGTTTGTTGTGTAATCTCAGATCCACTCCCCCTGAGAAGGCTGAAAAACACCCATGGCCATGAGCAGAGCTGTGGGCTGAGACCATGCCAGAACCGTGCTCAGAAGGGACATTTCACTTGCTGACTGTCTGAGGCCTCATAATTTGACCTACAGGGTGTGAAACTCACTTTTGGGGAGGTTGTCCTCTTGTCTGTACTGAGAATGTGCCCATGACCTGTAGTGGGATGAGGATGTCACAGTTGGGGGGGTGCTGGGTAGCAGGGGGGACGGGACCCAGGAGGCCCGTGGAGAAGGGCACACCCTGCAGGACCATTTGCTTCCCCACACACCCCTGACATACGCTGCAATATCGAACCAGTCTCCTAAAATTATGCAGGAAGGAAAGGCTGTTCTTTGCCCTCAAAGTCACCCCAGTGACTGATGTGGGGGAGGCACAGCTACCTGGGCAGGGTGAGGGGACTCCTAGGACTAATGACTGTTATCTAGTAGGATGTTGCCAGGTATTGCAGTCAGGGTGTGTGGGGCAGCTCATGGACAACTGGAAACACCTGTGTCCTAGAGAGGCTGGGCTGGCCATGGGCAGGAGCTCGGGGTGAAATTTTGGCATCAAGTAATGGCAATTTTTGGAGAAAAGGAATTAGGTCTCTCAGTGGCTGAGATTTACTGCCTACTCTGACACAAGTGTGGCCCTTCATGGGTCCCTCTAGGGGCCTGCAGTGTCCTCACCGTAAAAGGAGAAGTTAGATGTGGCCGTCTCCACGGTGGACTCGGGCTCAGTGCTGTGCCCCTGGCAGGACAGAGGGTGTCCTTTGCCCTGGGCTGGACCAGAACCCGCATGCCCCACAGTCAGCCCCTTCTCACTTCCTCACCCCACAATCAAATATATCCCTTTCATTTTCTTCCCAACCCCACGAAGGAAGGACTCAACACCAGGCGGGGAGGGAAACCAGCACTGAATTCTCTTTCAAAGCAGCGGAGAGTTCAGCAGGGAGCCAGGGAGGGGCTGAGCACGTGCCTCTTCAGGCAGGAAACTCGCAGACGGCCAGGAAGGAGGATTGGCAGGAGACGTCATTCCAGATCCCCTCCGTGAGGAGAATCACACAGTCCTCCCCTGAGCCGTAGTCATTGGGCTCCCCGTCCTTCCAGTTGCTGTAGGTCAGCCTCTCTCCCGTCAGGTACACGAACTGGCCTTCGGTGGCCTCATCTGTGATGCCCAGGAAGGCAATGTCTTTGGCCACATCCTGGATGGCCCTGTTCTCCTCAGCATTCCTGGGGGCAGCTACGGTGGCCCGGAGCTCAGCACATAGAGCCTTTACTTTGGAAAAAGGCATCTTTTCCCTGTTGGTCACGTAGAGCTTCTTACCCTTCTTTTTGCCCAAGGAGAAGGCTTGCACTGAAATCACAAAGGTGGGTGAGGCTGACAGGGTTTGTAGCCCAGCATTTTGTTTTTTTTTTTTGAGACAGAGTCTCACTCTGTTGCCCAGGGCTAGAGTGCCGTGGCGTCAGCCTAGCTCACAGCAACCTCAAACTCCTGGGCTTAAGCAATCCTCCTGCCTCAGCCTCCTGAGTAGCTGGGACTACAGGCATGCGCCACCATGCCCGGCTAATTTTTTCTATATTTAGTTGTTTGGCTAATTTTTTTCTCTTTTTAGTAGAGACGGGGGTCTCACTCTTGCTCAGGCTGGTCTGGAACTCCTGAGCTCAAGCGATCCTCCAGCCTCAGCCTCCCAGAGTGCTAGGATTACAGGCGTGAGCCACCGTGCTTCTCTGGGAACTCCGCACACTGAAAAGCAGCCCATGCCCACCCACCTGAGGCCAGAGCCTAGGAAGGGGGCAGCCTCAGTCGCAGAGCCAGTGGTGGGAAACAGCCCCTGGCAGACAGCCTGTGCTCTCCCGGGATATGCCGCCCTTGGGGAAAACATCTGTCAGAAACTACGCTAGCACAGGTGGAGACGGGGGACGTGCTTGGGCCTCACAGCTGGGCTTGGGCACCAAGGTGAGGAGGCAGGGACAGCCATCTGAGAACAGAGGGTGTAGGGGAAGAAGCAAAGACTCTGGAGACGACAGACCTCCATTCTGTCCTTCCTCTGCGGCTTCCCCAGCGGTGTGATGTCAACTGAGTTACCTGCACTTCCTGCCCCCGTGAACAAAACTAGTCTAATAACCACAACCGGGGTTGGAGAGAGGATTGAAGGAAACCATGTTCCGAGAAAGTGCCCGCCCAACACCGGCCCTGGCAGGTGTGAGAAGTGTTGGTGATGTTAGTTCTCTTCCACCCTCTCCGGAACCTAGAGCGCTCGGAAGAAAGAAGGGAGAGCCTAGGACACGCTGGGGACAGAGAAGCAGCTTACGCTTCTTGATGTGGTCCAGTTCTGCTCTCAGGCTGCTCACTTCTCTCTCTAAGCTGGCCAGCTTAGCCTCGGCAACTGCAAGGCAACAGGGAGAAGGAAATGAACGAAGACCTTAAATCGGAGAGCAGAGCATTTTGCAAAAAATAAAAATTAACAAAAAATTGGCTTACTAAAAAGTATGCTTATTCCAGAAAAATAAGAAAGCAAAAAGAAATAAAAGGATTAAAAAAAACCCTATATTCCTGCCTCTGCAAACGTATCTTAGTATCCCTTGACAACTTGTAACTGCAGTTCTAGACCTTGTCTTCACATACTGCTTAAATATCGCAGTTATAATAATTTGTAAGAAAAAACTCATTTCTCTCTCTTTTGAAAAATTTACTCTGTAATGCTTTTTCCACTTCTCAGACCAGATAAATTTTTTAATACTTTTATTATTTTGGCCGACTGGTAGACAGATGTTAATATGAGGGTTGTCATTTTTCTTTTGTTCTTACTGTTCTTATTGCTTTATTTTATGCTGAACTAAGTTGCGATGATGTTCCCTGTTGTCCAGACATACTACGAGGCAGACCATTTTCATGCCACTCTTGTGACAATAGACATAATAAACCCAACACCCGAAAGTGCCCGTTTCCTCCCTCGCAGCCTGGAGCCAACACTGGACGGGGGCGGCTGAAGAAAAGCCAGGGCCCCTCTCCTGCAGAGGGCTGACGAGGGAGTGGCCCCGCAGGGTTGGTAAGTCTGTACTGGGCACCCATGGGAATCCCCTTAGGCCTCAAATAACGCTGAGAGGGCGGAGAGCACTGGGCCGGGAAGCAGAGTTGAGCATCTCCCAGGGAGGCAGCAGAAGGGGCACCTCCCTCCCGGCCCTCCAGTCCCAGGGCCCTGGATCCCCTCAGGCAAGACCAAGCCCAGGTGTGCCCCTTACTCAAATTATCTCCACGGTCTCCTTTGGAGCCTTTTGCTCCTGGAGGCCCAGTCGTTCCCCTCTCTCCTGGAGGCCCCATCTTCCCAGGAGGGCCCTGCAAACCTCTGAGCCCTTGACCTGTTGGAAGAAAAAGGAAACGTGACCCATGGCTGTCACTCATTTTCTTCTTCCAAAAGCTCAATACTCAATTCACATCGACCCCAGGAAACAGCCAGAGAGCTTAGTGGTGACCCAAAGAAGAAAGCATTTCCAGCGTCCCAGGGGAAGGCCTGTCCTGAGGGCCAGCTCCCGAAGCAGGCAGGACACCCCCTCTGCAGGGACAACCACACATCACCAATTCCTGGGTGGAAATGTGGGCTGCTGGGGAGTCAGAGAGCACTTTTGCTTTGGAGGCAGTGACACTGTACAGGGACTGTTCTGAGTGGACCAGCATCCATCACACTGGAAGGTGACCTCCCCAGGTCTCTGTGCTGGAACCTCAGACGGAACAGTCTCCTGCTGGAGGTAAAGATTTGGGAAGACAGAGCAGCGTGTCCTGTACCTGGCTCTCCCTTTTCTCCCTTGGGTCCGTCTCGCCCGTCTCTGCCTGGGGTGCCGTTGGTGACGGGGATGCCGCAGGTGATCAGGGAGCAGGCCTTCTGGGCATCCTCGCAGGGTTTTGCATCTGAGCAGGATGTTATCACCACACGCAGAAGGAGGACCAGGAGTGATGGAAACAGGAACATAGTCCTTACCTGGGAGTGGAGAAAGTCAAGGAGAATAATTCCACCTCCTCTTGTTTAGTCTACATTTGCCAGCAGCTCTGGTGTGCTGGACCCTGTGCTCGGGACAGCAGACACAGAGGGGGATACCACGGTCCTTGGCTCTGAGTGACTCCCAGGCTACCAGGGAGATAGACAAGTAAAAAAAAGTTAGCCTTAGATCCGTGCTAAAATGAGGGTGGGTATAAGAATAATAGGGGCCCATTCTCCCTGGAGTCCCAGAGCACCTGTCAGCACAAAGCACATGGTTAGGCACCCCCTACCCTAAAATTGCGAACTAGCCCTGTTTCTGGTGGCCTAGCACAAAGGCAAACAGCCCATTGCCTGTGTAAGCTTTGGCCAAAGGCTGGATTTCTCAACTCCTTTTCTTGAGGGTCAAGGGTGCCTCAATTTCTCTTTTCTTCCCTTTCCTATGGACCCTGGGGCTGAACTCAGATTGCAGCAGGTAATCTGAGGTCCTACAAGGTCTATTCCTTGGCTGGACCTGGTTTATGATATCCACTCTCTCATTTCATATAAGAATCCCTGTTTTAGGGACATCCTCAGAACTGCAGCCGTTTCCCCAGCTACCTGTAGAGACTTGTATAAAGTCTCTATTTTGTGACAGGCACTTGCTGGGGGCTCAGGACCCAGTGTGCCCGAAGGCAGGAATCTGACCCTCCAAGTGGAACCTTCTTTGGTTATTGTCCTGTCCAGATGAGACTTCCTTTGGTTTGAGATTTTCTATTGAGAGGCCATTTCTGCCAGGCAGAACCCAGGCTTGTGAAATTTCTGCTCACCCTGGGCCTGGCAGGGAGCCAGCTCATGCCCCTTCTCCTGGTAGTATCCTTGTGTGCTGCCAGATGCCTCCCAGCTCCACCAGCCGTAGGCCCCCACCCAGCTGAAGGATGCCCGTCCAGCCTGTGTCCAGCTGGCCCCTCCTCCAGGACACCCTGGCAGCCCAGCCCCCATGGGGGTCTCCCTCTGCTCTGCTTCGGCCTCTTACCCCAATGTCCCTGGGCCTTGCTGTGTAACTGCCACGTCTGCCCAGGCTGTCAGCTCTCTTAATCCTTCCCTTCCTCCAGGACTCAGTGAGAGGTGCCTAGTTGTAAGGGAACTTCCGAGATCACATCCTTCTCCACTTTTTTTCTTTCTTTTTTGCCTTTTTTTTAAAACCTCCTCCAATGGTGCTGGAGGCCACGGTCAGGGCTTGTACCTGTTGCTGGCACACACACCCCATTTCTATTTTTCTCCTTGGAAAAGACCACGCTTTAGTTTGCTGATGGTTGAGTGGATCCAGGAAGGACACAGATGCCCCAGGTCCGAGAGAGACAGAGGCCCCAGGTGGGCCTGACGATCCTATTAAAGCCCCTGCTGGGAACTCACCAGGATCAAGTCAAGAGGCCAGCCCTGCCCAGAACCCCTCCTCTTTCCTCCAGAAATGACTTACTAGGGCTTCCGCAGAGCTCGGAGGCAGTGGCAGGGGAGCTGGCAGATGCCTCGGCGACGTCAGGCCCAGTTAGGCTGGTGACCAGGGACAGCACTGGACTGGCCTTCAACCCCAGATTAATAAACAACCACCCTTAGAACTGCCGTGTACTGGGAAGCTCTCCAGGGCTGCTGGTGGGGTCTCCAGTACAGCGCCAGGCGGCTCTCTACTGTAAGGCCCTAGACTGCCCCTGCGCCTGCCCCGTCCCGGGCTTCCTCTCCACGGCTCAGCACCTCTGAGCCCATAAAATCTCAGGTTCTCAGGATAGTTTTCTCTAGATACTTACTTTCACAAGAAACATGCATAGACATTCCACCGGACAAACACGCGTGTGCATACACACACGCACATGCACACACCTTTGTATCAGTTGTTCCGGCTAGTTCCATGTGTGCTTCATTTACTGCAGGGCCGGGGTGGAAAAAGGAGAGTCCTACAACACTGTGTCACCTCATTCCTCCTTTCTCATTCAGAGCATTTGTCAAATGTCTTCTTTGGGCACGTCACAGGCCTAGGCGCAAGGAGGAGGAGTATTTATAACTTACATTCAAAGCTGAATGTGGGCATTTGTACCAGCTGCTCCCTCTGCCCGGACATTTCTCTTTGTGTAGTTATTTGTTGCCATCTGGTGGATTTCAGCTTAAATATTATCCCTGGAAAAAGGGCTTTCCTAACCATTTAATTTTAAGTAGCCAGTCTGTCACTAAGTTATAATTCTCTGTTCTAATGTTCTGCATATTATTTACCTCTATGTGAAATTGTTTTGTTTATTTAGTTGTGTAATGATTTGCCACCCCACCCCATTAGGAGGAGAACTCCATGAGAGCAGGGTCTTGTTCCCACACCTAGAGCGTGTCTGGAAATAGCTGATGCTTGGTAGAGACTGATAGAACAAACGAGTCCTCCAGCACCGCATCCTCAGAGCCAGCCTCTTGACGTCTCGCTGGCCGGGGCTAACCTGTGTGCCCACTTTACCGGTGATTTGACTTTCCTAGAGCGGCAGCTGTATTCGAGACTTCCTGGTCCCCAGGGTGCACCCCGGGGCTGGGCACAGGGGTGGGCTCCGGTGCGGGAGTGAGGAGAAAAGCAGAGACCTTGAACAGATGCCAGACAGTCTGTGGCTCCTCAAGGCCTGGGCTTCCAGGAGTGTCCAGTTCTTATCGCCAGAGCCTGATCAAGTGGCCCAAGTCCCTGATGTGACCTTTGATGCCTGCCTTTCCCCAAACTCACACTCACTCTTTGAACCACTTTGTCTCAACAACTCGAGAGGTTTGCTTTTTCCCTGGTGGGGCACGGGGGTGGGCCGCTTCCCTTTGACTCTGTCTTGTGACAGGTGTTTTGGCTTCTCAAGGGTCATCAGCCCTGTATATTCATGTCACCGTGCCCTGCTCTGCAGCCCTCCTCATGCTGCTCACAGGGAGCCTGCCAGGCACCAACAGGGGCCCCCACTGTAACGAAGATCCCCCTCAGGGCTGTGTTTCCTAGTGCCATGGACACAACTCTGAAGGGCCCACAGGCCCAGAGGACAAGGGACGTTCAATTCATACAGGACATAAGGAGACCTCCCAAAAAGGTGGGAATGCGAAACCGAGAGATTTACATAAAACCAGGACCCTAAGTGTGTACAGACTTAGAGAAAGTGGGGTTTGGGGGAGTGGGGGCCAGGTGGGAAGGACAGACACCTGTGAACAAATGAACAGGAAAGCTTTGATTCTGGTGGGGAGAAATACTCTCCGTTAAGGATGTCTACCCACAGATCTACCCTTTCATAGATCTGGGGTTTGAGTTTGTGCTGCTATTATTATTATTATTATTGAATTTTGCCGTTTAAGCCAAGATGAAAAATTGTTTAGAATGTTCCAGTGCGGCATTATGGAGACATGAAAACAATGCAGAACCTTATCCGTAACCCAGGTACCGCAGGATTTTCTCAGATGGAGATCAGGAGAATCCGAGTTCACTTGTGACAATCACCAAACATAGCAGGAATCAAGTGGAGTGAGAGTTGACAGAAACAAGTTTCAGAAATAGTCCTCCAAGGACCAGAGGCTCTATGACTGATAAATTGATATCCATTTAGAAAGAAGGTATAATTAAGGAATAAATACAAATTAAATAAACAAACTAAGGAAGTAACTTTAGAGCTAACAATAAAATCAAAAACTATTTCTTTGCAAAAAGCATAAATTTGGAAACTATGACTATGGTCGTTTGGATTGTTTCCAATCGTTTGCTTCCTCCTTGTTAGAAAGTTAGATATCCACGCCCTTTGCCATGGTGCTTTCCAGAGGCTCCCACTGGAGTACGTGGAGTAAACACTCCAGTCCCTTTGGTGTTTGGCTGGGCCACGTGACTGTGAGCAGCTACAAAGGGAGCAGCAGCTTTCAGTGCACTTATAGGTTTAACATGGCCTTTGCGTTTCTTTCCCAATCACGGGAAGAATGCATCCCCGGTAGTGACTAATATCAGGATAATTAAATGATATGGAACAGATGTTAACTCACCTGAAAGCCTACAGTCCAGCCAACCACAGCGGAGTCCAGCCCAGCTCAGCCGAGATCAGCCAAAGCTCAGCAAACTGGAAGACCTAGAGCAAGAAATGAAAATGTTTGTTGTCATAGACACCTGAGATGGAGATTTATTACATTTAGTGTTGCATTGACTCACTGAACAATATCAATGACTAGTAGAAAAGGTATAGGAAATAAACAAATCAGGAAGGAAAAGGAAATATTACCCTAATATAGATGATATGGACATTATAAAATTACATCATGCACAATTGATTTTATAGCAATATATTTGAAAACTAGGTAAAATAGATAATATTAAAAAAAGTTCAGAAGTATTTACGTAGGCCTAAAAAGTGTTAAAAGGACTGATATATCATTAATAATAAAATATATATAGAAATGGAAATTATTAACCATCCCCCCATCAAAAAATGGTTTTAAGGTGAATTTTACTAAATCTTCACAGAAGAGATAATTCCTCCCTCATATGAATGGCTTGTATCCAAAAGAGTAATTAGAATGATTAGCTAAACATGTAAATCAGAATGGATAAGGACAGACCAAAAGAAAGGAACTCAGACAATTTATATGAATTTACAAGTATAGATACAAAATACAATATAAGAATTAGCTATTAAAGTTCAGCAGTACATTCATGGTTAATAGTACAGTCTCTGGAATCTGACTCCCTGTATTCATTAGCCCATGAATTGGCTGCATGATTTCTGGCAACTCACCTTGACTTCTATGAGCCTCAATATTCTTATTTGTAAATTGGGGAGAATAAAGGCATTTATAGAATAGGGTTAATGAGGATTACATGAATTAATACAAGTAGAGTGCCTGGCACTCTGCGGAACGCAATATGGAGATACCTCAAAGAACTAAAAGTAGAACAACCATTTGATCCCACAATCCCATTACTGGGCATCTACACAAAGGAAAATAAGACATTCTATGGAAAAAAATACCTGCGCTCAAATGTTTATAGCAGCACAATTCACAATTGCAAAGATGTGGAAACAACCCAAGTGCCCATCAATACATGAGTGGATTAATAAAATGTGGTATATGTACACCATGGAGATCTACTCAGCCACAAAAACAACGGTGATCTAGCACCTCTTGTGTTATCTTGGATAGAGCTGGAACCCATTCTACTAAGTGAAGTATCACAAGAACGAAAAACAAACACCACATGTACTCACCATCAAATTGGTATTAACTGATCAACACTTACGTGCATATTTAGTGGTAACATTCATTGGGTGTCAGGCAGGGGGGAAGAGGGGATGGGTATATTTACACCTAATCGGTGCGGTGTGCACCATCTGGGGAATGGACACGCTTGAAGCTCTGACTCAGGTGGGACAAAAGCAATATATGTAACCTAAACATTTGTACCCCTGTAATATGCTGAAATAAATATATATATATAGTAAGAATAGCAAATAAAACCATAAAGTTAGTAAAAATAAACCTACTAAGAAATGGACCAGGTGCAGTGGCTTATGCCTGTAATCCCAGCACTTTGGGAGGCTGAGGCAGGAGGATGGCTTGAGGCCAGTGGGGGCAACATAGCAAGACCTCATCTCTACAAACAATTTAAAACTTAGTTGAGTATTGTGGCACATGCCTATAGCTCCAGTTGCTTGGGAGGCTAAGGTGGGAGGGGCAGTTGAGCCCAGGAATTCAAGGGTACAGTGAGCTATGATCATGCCACTGTGCTCCAGCGTGGGAGACAGAGTGAGAACTTGCCTTAAAAAAAATAAAAGAGAGAGAGAGAGAGAGATAAGAAAACATCAATTTTCAGAGGCTTAAACTATCCATCTATAAAGTAGGGAATGCAGAGTGTCCCTGACTTATTTTGATTTGACTTAAAATTTTTCAACTTTATGATGGCTATAAAGTGATACTTGCTCAGTGAAAACTGTACTTCAAGTACCCACACAACCATTCATTCACCTTCACTACAGTATTCAATGAATTACACAAGATACTCAGTACTTTATTATAAAATAGGCTTTGTGTTAGATGATTTTGCCCAAATATAGTTTACTGTAAGTGTTCTGAGCACGTTTAAGGTAGGCTAGGCTAAGCTATAAGGTTTAGGAGGTTAGCAGTATTAAACGCATTTTCAATTTATGATATTTTCAACTTACAATGTGTTCATTGGGACATATCCCCATGGTAAGTCAAGGAACATCTGCATATGTTTCTCCTTCTTGTTTTTTGGGGAGGAGTTGGGAGGAAGGCTCGATAATTTGTGTTTTGGGTCCTAAGCACGTGTGGCAGGATAATCAGATTAAAAATCAACATTCATGAAAGAATGAGAAATAGTTCCCCTCATCCCATTTTGTTTTGTGGGTTTTGATCCAGAGCTTCCTTTTGCCCAAGAAAAGCAGTAAATGCCACAGATGGGGGAGGGCATTCACAGGTGTGAAAGTGGGAGGACTAGGAGCCTTTCTGGAGAGGGGGCACATATGTGGTTGCCTCCTCAAGCAAGTAGGGACACAGTCCCATTCCTCCGCAGCCCTGGGGGTGTGGGGGTATGGCCCCATTCCGTGCAGACCTGAGACTAGGGTGGCTCACCAAGGCCTGGGACTGAGCCCTGAGTGCCACCACCACTGCTGGGCTGTGGAAAACATCCACGTGGCTGAGTAGGGGACGGTAGGCGTGATATCACCACTCACAAATGGACCATGAGGACTCAAACTAGGAGTTATCTTAACACCAGCCATGTACACTGATGCCCAGATGTTCTGCCAGATGTTTTCTGCAGCTCCTCAGCCCCCTGTACAACCTGAAGGAGGACAGCAGCTTGCCCCTCCCACCAAACAAAGCAAGCACATCCGCAGGTTGAATTTTCCATTCTTCAGGCGACTGGGGCCTCAGAGCCAGAGTTAATTTGATTTATAAAAACACAGAAATGTGATTTTTTTCTTGGAATAAAAAGCAATGGAAACTAATATTAGCAAATTTATAATTTATTACATTTAAATCATCTTTGTTCAGCTCAAGGGTGGGGTGGTTAGGAGCGTGAGTTTCAAGTCCAGGTAGATGGATTTGGATCCAGCCTGTGTCATTTACTCTGTGTAAATACTCAAAGCATTTAACGTCTCTAAACTTCAGTAGCCTCACATAAAAAATGGGGAAAAAAATACTGGTTGTATGACATTGTGTAAAGATTAAATAATATTTAATAGGATGTATTAGAAGTGGTTGTCAAGGTGCTTGGTACAAAGTATGTGCTCAATAAATAGTTTCTGTTGGTACTAACAGTTATGCTAATAATTTTGGTAGTTGGATGGATAGTAATAATTATAATAGCCACAACCATTTTATCCCTATTTCGCAGGTGAAGAAGTAGGCTCGGGGAAAATAAACATCCCCAAGAGACACAGGGTACCTTGTCCACCCCAAGAGACAGCCTAAGACCTGGCACACAGTTGATCTTAATGAAATATCTGATTGAATGAATTAATGAAAGGAGAAGACAGAGCCAGTGGTGTGATGAGTGGTATGAATGCCTCACTGAGGGCTGAAGTGGTATACAGATATGTCCATCAGCAGAAAGTTATTCGGGTTATGTTTGGGGTGGGGAGCTCTTCCCTAGAGGCCTAGGCTGGCTGCTCTTAGGCCAGGGGGCTGAGTTGGCATCCAAAGATTCAAAGAATCATACATGTCATTATTAGAGTTGGGTTGGCCATCACCATGCTGGGGCATCTCCTGGCACTCTGACCTCATGGAGAGCTGACGAGGCATGCCCCAGAGATCTCAGAGTCCCAGATAATCTCGAAAGCATCCTTAGCTCCCCACATTTGGAATTTCCCAGAAGTCTGCCTATGTTTGTCATTGCACTTGACCAAGACTGCTAATTCTGGAGGGGACTGGGCAGGAGGTGGGCTGCAGAGGGAGTCAGGCATGTGTGATTTGGGAGGGTCCTTCCATCCGGGGACCTCACTGTCGCCATCTGCAAATGAAAGAACTGGACAAGATGAGGGAGAAGGAGGTCTCCATCTCACACCAAGGGCCAAGGTTAGGAGTGGCCACCTTGAGTGCAGAGCTGAGAGGGGCTCAAAGGGGAGTGTCAAGACTGATCAGTGATTATGGGGGAAGAGTCAGGGCCCATCTGGGGAATGAAGAGGCCAAGGATGCCTCCAGCTCTAACAGCCACAGATACATTCTATTGGAAAGGAGTTATAGCATCTCAGAGACCATGCAGACCCTCAGGATGGAGGCTGAAGCAAGACAGGATCCCCTGTCCTGGGGCCTAAGTGCCTCTCAGAACTCACAGATGGCCAGTCGGTACTGCAGGCAGTTCTTGTCATTCCACTGCCCGTCTGCGTACATCTCCACGCACTTCTCTTTGCCCCGACCCCTGGGCTCCCCCGGGTACCAGTTGGAGTAGTTGACAGGGGCTCCATCCAGGTAGCGGAAGTCTCCGGGGGTGGGGCCCTCGGCCAGGCCCAGGTAGGCATATGTGTTGTGCTTCCTCACGATGCTTGCAATGGCCTCGTTTTCCTCCGGGCTCCTCGGGACAGCAACGTGGCCGCCTGCTCTGGCACATGACTCTCTAATGGCATCAAAATTGACCGACTGCCCATTGGTGGAGAAGACCTTCTCTCCCACTGCCAGCACGGACCCCTGCAAAGTGAGGACTAAGAGCAGAGGGTGTGGCTCAGCCCACTGACCTCTGTCCCTGCGTCCATCTCCCTTATTTGGGCTCTCTGCCATCAGGCCTGCTCCCTCTCTCCATCTCTGCCCTTCTCTGTCTTGCGTCTTCTAATCCTAGCTTCTAATTTCCCCTCTGTGCTCTCGTCCATTCATTCACCCATTTAACAGTTACTTATTGCCAGAAACGGTGCAATGTCCTGGGATTCAATAGAAAGCAAGATGGGCAGGGAACTTGCTTTCCTAGGATGTCGGGAGCATGTCGTGTCTGCTTGTCTCCTCTAGGCCATTCAAAGACGTAAGAAAAGGAAAGGGTCACTTCTTTCCCCGGCTCCTGCATGCCCACACTAGTTGGTCAGGTCTCTAATCCAGAGGCTGGTTCTGAGGATGAGGGGTACTTGTAGGAGATCCCTACCCCATGAGGCCCCAAGGGGTCCCCTTACCTCCCACTGACTGCAGGATTTGATGTCTCAGGTCCTGGAGTGTGGTTTGGAGCTTCTCATCTAGATAAGCTGGAGGCCCTGTGGAGAGACCCCACCCTGGATTAGGGCCAAGCCATCACAGATCCCACTTGCTGTCAAGTAGGTGTTTTGCCAGCTACAAGCTGGAACTCTGCCTTTTACTTGTCCATGCCCACTGCCTAGGCCCCAGGGTAAAAGGGCCCACGAGGCTGGAGTGTGTTTCCACACTCCCTACACCCCCATCCTTTAAGGCAGCTTTGCAGCTGCTCAGTCCCTCCTGGCTCCTCTTTCCGGCTATGTCCCCTGCATGGCTGTCTGCCCACCTCTGTGGGGATTCCTGGCTTCTGGACAGGCCCCTCCCCACCCTCCACCAAGGGCAACATGGCTGTCTCCGCGCCCTCCTGGTGGACCGGCTGCGCAGCCCCCCTCTGCATGTGGGGCTCCCCATCGCCCATCTGCCCGGATCCCTGAGCCACCTAACCCTGTGCACCTTTCAGAATGGCCCCGGTGCCTCGGCCCCAGGCAGTGCCCCTGCCCCAGTGCTGCTGTCTTCCCACACCTGGCACGGTGTCTCCCCGGCCACAGTCACGGCACACGGAGCACTCTGTGTACCTGTCCATCCCTGAATTGTGACCACACCACTCAGACACCTCTGATTTCTCTCCTCTACCTCATATTCTCTGACTTGGGTTGAGCCAGATGCCCTTGGGGACCTGCAGGGTTTGTCTGATCCCCATTGTCCCTGTGTGACTGCACGGGGGCCATGCCCATGTTGCCACTGCCCACTGTCCCGCTCTGCTCACCCGGAGGGCCCCTCGCTCCAGGCTCCCCCTTTTCTCCACGCTCCCCAGTGACACCAGGGGCTCCAGTCAGGCCATCTCGCCCAGGGAGACCTGGCATTCCTCCGGCAGGGCCCATGGGACCTGCAGAGAGAAGGGGACAGGGATGTATGGGATCTGGCACCCACAACTGGGTTGGGGCTAATGAGACTGGGTCTCCATTGTCACCTGGGCTGACTCACCTGTCGCTCTGTGGGCACTTTGAGGATGGACTCCTCAGGATGCTACAACCTAAGGGCCCCGGGAAACTCCCACCCTGTCCTGCCCAGCTGACTCCTGGACCCAGCCTGGACAGATGGGCTTCCTGAAAATAGGTCTCTGTCCCTTGGCTGAGGGTGGGGTCCCCAACACAGTACCTGGAGGTCCAGGGTCTCCTTTGATACCGTCTCTCCCATCTTTGCCCGGCAGGCCGTGGGATCCAGGAATGCCGGGGACGCCGGGGCTTCCGACACACACATCCTTCACATCACACACAGTGCTGGAAACTGCCACCAAGGCGAGGGCGAGGGCCAGCGGGTGCAGCAGCATGGTGGCTCCTGCTGCTTCTCCTGCAGAAGGGAGGGGCCGTCAGCCCACCTGCAGCACCTGCAATGTCTGTCCCACTGTGCTTTGTTGGGACTCAGGAGCAGGGCAGAGAGCCAGGGCAGGTCTAGACAAGAGCGCTGGGAAGACCCAGACTCCCCACGGAAATTCCCAGCGTCATCTGCTATCCAACAGGTCTCGTGCCCTCTCCCTCTGGCTTGAGGCGGTTTGGCCCCCCGGAAGGTGAGGAGGGGCAGAGTAACGAGCTCTGGGGGTCAGAGGGCCTGGGTTCTAAGGGAGCCTCTTCTCTGTGAGGGCCTCACTGTGAGACCCCGGGGAACTTGCTCCACCTCTGTGACTTCGGCTGAGTCTTCTGTGCCCTGTAGAAAACCCTGAGCTGTCCCTCCCAGGCTGTTAGAAGAAGGGATGTGGTCACTCATTCGCTCACTGTCCCTCCTACTCTCAGTGACCCTCTTTTCAGTTTCTAAGGGATCGTGGACCTGAGAATAACAAGGCGTGGACAG
Organism: Lemur catta; assembly: GCF_020740605.2. Lineage (NCBI taxonomy): Eukaryota > Metazoa > Chordata > Mammalia > Primates > Lemuridae > Lemur > Lemur catta. The sequence continues at coordinate 51,129,240 of NC_059141.1, read as the reverse complement.
GACCCACAGCCTCAAGGTGGTCAGTAATGGGGAGCCCCCTCCCCCTTCTCCTTGGGGGGCTATGCTCTCACTCCCCTGCAGGCCCTGCTGAGCCCCCGTGGGAATGGACCTGGCCAGGGACGCAGTATAAGGATATTGGCGAGTCCGTCTCTCTGCACCCACATTTACGATGCTATGGAACCCCTCCCAGGGGGCAGGGGGAGGCCCCCTCCTCCCAGCCCGGGCCGCAGTTAGGGCCGCGGCTGCTGGGCTGGTTCTCAGTGCCTGAGACCCCAGCGCTGGAGAAGACTCGGGGGATGGGGCCACACTCACCCTCACACAGAGCCCCCAGCCTACGTGGGTCTCTGCCTCCACGTCAGAGCAGTGAGTGGACAGCGCCATTTATAGGCGTGTGGACTGCCAGCCTTCGTGCCACCCCGGAGAGGCCCCTGTCACAAGGGCCTGTACTCCAGGGAGGGAAGGCCGGAAGCAGCCGTCATGTGTACTCAGCTCACTTCCCCGCAGAGCACTCAGGCTGGAGGAACACTTAGGACCCTTGACGGGAGCACAGAGCCTGCTAAGGAGAAACTCGAGGTCTGTAAGAGGGGAAATCTCCCACTGGCTGAGGGCACCCACCCTGCCCGTAACTTGTGTCCTTAGCAGTGGAAGACGAGAGCCCTCACCCAGGCACTCAGGGAGGTCCCTTTGCTTCCCGGTTTGTTCCCAGACGGGGTAGGGTAGAGGCTGCGGCTCGAGCTGAGTGTGGCGAGGATGAACAGGAGCAAACTGTCTGCCCTGGGCCCCGGCTCGCCACCGAGCCCCTAGACCTCCGGGCCCCAGCCTCCAAAGCCTGCACCCGAGCCCGTGGGCTCCTGGGCGGAGGGCCAGGTAAACACACCACAGGTGCCACTCTGTCCTGGAGGCTCAGCTGCGGGGAGGCCGGGCAGCACCCGGAAGGTCAGGAGAGCAGCAGTTTATGTCACTGGCCGTGGGTGATGTCTGGCAACCTGCAATGGTCATTATTTTAAGTGGTCGAATGATACATGAAGCTCTAATTGATGAGACCCCCTACTTAAGCCACTAGGTTAGGGGGGACTCTCTAACTGTGGGGGTGGTAACACTGGGGAACCAAGGCAAGGGGACATCTCCATGCTTACTTGGAAGTGGTTTGAAAAATCGTGAGGTCCTCAGGAAGTGTGGAGGTCTTCTGGGGAGTGGGAGCTCAGCTAACGGACTCCCCGCTCCTCGGAGCAGGAAGCTGGGCAGTGCCGACCTGGCGCAGTTTGCTCTTGTCACCAAACCACAAAGGGGTTCCAGCCTAGGTACGGTTGCTCACCACACATACGCCAATTACTGAGACAACAAGGATTGCCAAGGAAGAAAGGAATTTTTAATGCTAATGGTATCAGCTAGGAGAACAGGGTAGGCAGCCTCAAGTCCATCCCCCCAACTAAGGGAGAGTAGGGGCTTTTAACCAGGGGCTGTGTGCATCGGGGCGGGTCGTGCTGAAATTAACGAGGGGCTCTGTGCATTGGGACACGTTAGTGAGGGATGGTGAGTCTCCGTGTCAGGAAGTCTGCAGACGGGCCTTCGGAATCTCAGCTCCTTTGTCTTGCAGAAATCCCGCCATCTCTGGAAACAACTCAAACAGATCAAGTAGTTAGTTCCACACCCTTCTCACCCTGCTCAGGCTCTTATGCCCCGTGCTGGACCATCTCCCTATGTGGATGGCTCCTCCGTGGGGACATCCTCTGGGCTCTGGCAGCCCACACCAAGCCACCTCCGAGGATGCAACTTCACCCCACCTGGAGTCCTATCCGCTGTGGCAGGACGCTCTCCTCACTCAGTGTGATGGGAACCAGAAGGAAGACACTTTCTCCTGTGTGGGTGGAGTGGGATGGAGGGGGTGGCGAGTGGAGGTCACGCGCACTCCCAGGACAGTCGTGGACTTCTGCAGATTTGAGACCTCTGTCTTAGCTCCCAGGGGCTCTCCCCCTTCCTCCTCGTCCAGCTGTCCTGGGTTCTGGCTGGATAAGGAGTCTGTATGTGGATGCCTGGAGCTTTTCTGTCTTTTTAGATTGTCACAACAACCTCTATGAGATGTACAGAAAGTAAATAAATCCTCATTCGATATTTCTTTCTTTTTTTTTTTTTGAGACAGAGTCTCACTCTGTTGCCCGGGCTAGAGTAAGTGCCGTGGCGTCTGCCCAGCTCACAGCAACCTCAAACTCCTGGGCTTAAGCGATCCTACTGCCTCAGCCTCCTGAGTAGCTGGGACTACAGGCATGCGCCACCATGCCCGGCTAATTTTTTCTATATATATTTTTAGTTGGCCAGATAATTTATTTCTATTTTTAGTAGAGACGGGGGGCGGGGGGGCTCTCGCTCAGGCTGGTCTCGAACTTCTGACCTCGAGCGATCCACCCGCCTCGGCCTCCCAGAGGGCTAGGATTACAGGCGTGAGCCACCGCGTCCGGCCATCATTCGATATTTCAATCAGCTGAGGTTGAGAGGGTTGCATGGATTGCCAAAATCACCCAGATTTCCTCTATTCCAGCTTAAATCCTCTCCCAGAATCTTCGCAAGGTCAGAGGGATGTGGGTATTCCATTTGTATCCAGAGACAAAGGCATGTCCAAATTAGTTTATGAATTTATATATATTTCAAGGTCACTTCTAATTACTGAAATCTAGGGGTCAGCTCAGCAACATGAAGGGAGTGGGAACTGAGGCTTTTCTTCTCTGATGCAGTGAGCATGCTAAATAAACATGCGTGTTTGTAGTATGTACATATACATACACACATGCGTATTACGTATTTACACACAGGCATATATATTACATTAGTACCTTGCCAATAAATGTCATTTTATTTAAAAAAAATAACACAATAAATCTATTTCTATTACCCAGAAATGACATCCAATTTGTCTTAAAACTCAGGACTCATTTTTATTTTAATTTTCACCAACACAGCTCTCTTTGCCCTGAGCACTTTGCACACTATCTTGTGTGACTTCCAAACTCCAGAGAAACGTATCATGCTTTAGGCTTTGGGGAGAGAGAGATCAGCTGTCCCTATTCTGCCACCTCGAAGGATTGAAACTGGCAGGTGGCAGCAACTGTCTCTAAAGAAACATGCTCAGAAACACACGCACACAAACGCACACGCATTCTCTCACTTTGCACAAATAAGATCACACTGTGGATACTCTTCTGCAATTAGTATTTTCACGAACATATCTCAGACATTTTTTTCAAATTAACACATAAGGATATAATTGTAACTGTAGCATTTTCTTGGGGTTTGCTTATTTTTAACTTTGGTAATGTACTCTTCACTCTTTCTTTAATTTCTTTTTTTTTTTTTTTTGAGAGAGAGTCTCGCTTTGTTGCCCAGGCTAGAGTGCCGTGGCGTCAGCCTAGCTCACAGCAACCTCAAATTCCTGGGCTCAAGCAATCCTCCTGCCTCAGCCTCCCAAGTAGCTGGGACTACAGGCATGTGCCACCATGCCCAGCTAATTTTTTCTATATATACGTTTTTTTAGCTGTCCAAATCTTTTCTTTCTATTTTTAGTAGAGATAGGGTCTTGCTCTTGCTCAGGCTGGTCTCAAACTCCTGACCTCAAGCGATTCTCCAGCCTCGGCCTCCCAGAGTGCTAGGATTACAGGCTGAGTTATTGTGGTTTTGATTTTCATTTCCCTGGTGATTAGTGATGTTGAGCACTTTTTCATATATTTGTCGGCCATTTGTATGACTTCTTTTGAGAAATGTCTGTTCAGATCATTTACCCATTTTTAAACTGGACTGTTTATTTTTTGCTGTCAAGATAGTTGAGTTCCTTGTATATTCAGAATATTAATCCCTTGTCAGATGAGCAGCTTGCAAATATTTTCTCCCATTCTGCGGGTTGTCTCTTCACTCTATTGTTTCCTTTGATGTGCAGAAGACTTTTAGTTTGATATAATTCCATTTATCTATTCTTGCTTTGGTTGCATGTGCTTTTGAGGTCTTCTTCATAAAATTTTTTCCTAGACCAATGTCCTGAAGCATTTCCCCTATGTTTTCTTCTAGTAGTTTCATAATCATGGGTCTTATGTTTAAGTCTTTATTCCATTTTGAGTTTATTTTTGTATATGCTAAGAGGTGGGGGTATCGTCTCATTCATCTGTGTAAGGATATCCAGTTTTTCCATCACGATTTATTTAATACACATCCATTCCTCCAATGTGTACTATTAGCACCTCTGTAAAAATCAGTTGACTGTAAATATGTGGATTTATTTCTGGATTCTCTATTCTATTTCATTATTTTATCTGTCTGTTTTTATGCCAATACCATGCTATTTTGTTTATTATGGCTTTGTAGTATAGTTTGAAGTCATGTACTGTTATGCCTCTGGTTCTTTTTGCACAGAACTGCTTTGGCTATTTGGTGTCTTTTGTGATTTATACAAATATTAGGATTTTTTTTCTAGTCCTATGGAAATGTCATTGGTATTTTGATAAGGATTGCATCAAATCTGTAGATCATTTGGGGAGTATGGTTATTTTAACAATATTAATTCTTCCAATCCATGAACATAAGAAGTCTTTCCAATTTTTTATAACCTCTTCAATTTATTTTATTAGTGTTTTATAGTTTTCATCATAGAGATCTTTCACCTCCTTGGTTAAATTTATTCCCAGGGATCTAATTTTTTGGTAGCTATTGTAAATGATATTGCTTTCTCAATTTCTTTTTCAGCTATTTTGTTATTGGTATATAGAAACACTACTGATTTTTGTGTATTGATTTTGTATCCTGCAACTTTACTGAATTTGTTTATTAGTTCTAAGAGTCTGGGGTGGAGGTTTTAGGATTTTCTATTTGTAAGATCCTGTTGTCTGCAAGCAAGAACTATTTGACTTCCTCCTTTCCAATGTGGAAATAAAAAATGCCTTTTATTTCTTTCTCTTGCGTAATTGCTCTGGCTAGGACTTCCAGTACCATCTTGAATAAGAATGATGAAAATTAGCATCCTTGTCTTGTTCCCAGTTCTTAGAGGAAAAGCTTTCAACTTTCCCCCCATTCAGAATAATATTAGCTGTGGGTTTGCCATATATGGTCTTTATTGTGTTGAATATGTTCCTTCTGCACCTAATTTGTTGAGAGTTTTCATCAGGAAGGGATGTTGAATTTGGTCGAATACTTTTTCTGCATCTATTGAGTTAATCACATGGGTTTTCTCCTTCATTCTATTCTTGTAATGCCTCACATTTATTGATTTGCATTCGTTGAACCATCCTTGTATCCCTGGGAGAAATAGTACTTAATCATGGTGCATCATGTTTTTGATGTGCTGTTCGATTTGGTTAGCTAGTATTTTGTTGAGGATTTTTGTACCTATGTTCATTAGGGATATTGGCTTGTAGTTTTCTGTTTTTGTTCTGTCCTTGTCTGGTTTTGGTCAGGGTAATGCTGGCCTTGTGGAATGAGTTTGAAAGAACTCCTTCCCCTCAACTTTTTGGAATAGTTTGAGAATAATTGTTGTTATGTCTTCTTGAAAAGTTTGGTAGAATTCAGCAGTGAAGCCATCTGGTCCTGGACTTTTCTTTGCTGGGAGACTTTTTGTTGCAGAGTCAATCTTGGTCCTTATTGGTCTATTCAGTTTTTCTATATCTTCCTAGTTCAATGTTAGTAAGTTGTGTGTGTCTAGGAATTTATCCATTATCTCCAGGTTTTTCAATTTGTTGGCATATAGCTGTTCATATTAGTGTCTAACAATCCTTTGTATTTCTGTGATGTCAGTTGTAATGTCTCCTTTTCATTTCTGATTTTATTTACTTGGATCTATTCTCTTTTTCTTAGTCTAGCTGATGGTTTGTAGATTTGTTTATTTTTTCAAAAAAACAACTTTTCATTCCATTGATCTGTTGATTGGAGTTCATTCCATTGACTGTACTTGTTTGTTTAAGTCTCTATTTTGTTTATTTCTTCTCTGACCTTTATTATCTCTTTCTTTATACTAATTTTGGATTTTTTTCTTGCTTTTCTAGATTCTCGAGGTGCATTATTAGGTTGTTTATTTGAAATATTTCTACTTTTTTGATGGAGGTATTTAATGCTATAAATTTCCCTCTTAGTGCTGCTTTTTTCTGTATCCTATAGGTTTTGGTATATTGTGTTTCTATTTTCAAATGTCTCAAGACATTTTTAAATATCCATCTTAATTTCTTCATTGAGTCATTGGTTGTTCTAAATCATGTTGTTTAATTTCAATGTATTTGTGCAGTTTCCAAAATTCTCATTATTGGTTTCTAATTTTCATTTGTTGCAGCTTTTTTTGTGGCCTAACATACGGTCTATCCTAGAGAATACTCCATATGCTGCTGAGAAGAATGTGAATTCTTCAGCTGTTGGTTGAAATGTTCTGTAAATGTCTGTTAGGTCCATTTGGTCAATAGCACAGTTTAAATCTAATGTTTCTTTGTTACTGTTCTGTCTAGATCATCTGTCCAATTCTGAGAGTGGAATGTTGAAGTCCCTAACTACTACTGTATTGGAGTCTATCTCTATCTTCATACATCATATTTGCTTTATATATCTGGGTATTCCATGTTGGGTGCATACATATTTACAATTGTTATATCCACTTGCTGAATTGATCCCTTTATTATTATATATGAACTTCTTTGTTTCTTTTTACAACTCTTGACTTAAAGTCTATTTTATCTATGTATAGCTACACCTGCTCACTTTTGGTTTCTGTTTGCATGGATTATCTTTTTCCATTCCTTCACTTTCAGTCTATGTGTGATTTTAAAGGTTAAGTAAATTTCTTTCAGGCAGCATATAGTTGGGTCTTTTTTTTTTTTTTAATTTGTCCATCTAGCCTACATCTTTTATTGGGAAATTTAATCTGTTTACATTCAAGATTATTATTGGTAAGTGAGGATTACTCCTGTTATTCTGTCAATTGTTTTCTGGCTATTTCGTATATTCTTTGTTTTTTTCCTCCCTCTCTTATTGTTGAGCACATGCCACTGATGTGAGGAAGCAAGAGTCTTGCAGAGAGCCGTTCCACACCCTTGCATGTCCTGCCCAGGAGTAATGGAGAGTGCACTGGTGGCCTTGCTGCACCTGTCATGGGATCTGCATCCTCCTACATATCCACTGTGGTCCAGGTGGACAGGTCAGTCCTGAACAGAGCATTATAGAGCCCTGGGAGGTGAGAGGCTATGCATGGCAGGGACATGGGCTGGTGTCCTTGAGCAGAAGGACCTTGATGGCCCCATGCAAGGGTTAGTTTCCAAGCTTATGACCCTTCCCCAAATGAGGAGTATTTCTGACCCCAAAAGAACTGTTCCCAGGCTGGCAGAGCCTGATGCTATCCACCCCTTCTTTCTACCACCAGTAGGGTGGCCAGCCATCTTTCTCCCTCAAAGAGCGAAGACAACAGCCATGACACGCCAAGGCAGGACAGGGGAAAGACAGAGAATGTGGGCATGTACACACAGACACAGCCCCCAGATTTCACAACTGGGCTCTGCTCCTCATCAATAATGATGACCTTACAATAAGCCTCAGTTCTTACACCTGTATAATGGGCATAAAGACAGCTTGCTCCTAGCTGACCGACATTGGTTGCCTACACTGCATGGAATAACATTCGTATGCATTATCCATTCCCCCTAAGAAAAGTACTCCCCCAATAAAGGGAAAAAATGGAGCACTCCCTGGGACAAGAAGGGGCACAGGCACACCAAAGCCCTGGTCGGACTGGCACAGGAACATCTGTCTCAGCTGGACTGTCCTGTTTCAGAGAGATGGGATGCTGGGGAAGGAGCCTTGATCTCTTGGGGGCTCTGAATGGCCTCCGGTACCCATGGCCAGGGATGGGGCCCCTGAGCCCTTGTTCCCCATGGGAACACACAGAGCTCCCAGGAGGGAGCCCCCGCCTCTGTCCACAGGGAATGTGTGGGTCAGCTCTGCCCTCTTCTGGCTGCATGAAAAACTGCAGCCAGCTGAGGGGATGTGCAGACATGCTCATTCATTCCACATCCGGGAGGCTACTTCGTGTCCCGTGCCATGATAGGACAGGAGGCACGATTTTAATTCTCTGAGCCTCCCAGGGTGCAGCCATGCGAATTCTCTCCTACTGCTCCTGATTCTGATAGTAGAGTCTTCCCTCTGTGTGACTCCCTTTGTCAGGGCTCTTCTGGCTAAGTGTCCCATCCCTATTTGGCCACAGAGGCCAGCTGAGTGCTGTGTCCCGGAGAAGCCTGATGTGAACCACTATGCATCCCCGAGCGCCTGCTAGGTGTTAGGCTCTAGCCATACCCTGTATGTTTACTGCATCCCTCCCAGGCTCCCTGCCAGGCAGGGTCCCTCTTCCTCTGGTCAGGTGTCCCTGAAGACCCCAGTGCATGCTCTGCCCACAATGGCCACAGCTGTGGATCAGGCTGTGCTCAGGCTCAGCCTGGCCTGTCACTCTGCAAGGTGAACCTAGTCAGGCGTCATGTGCCAGGACTGCTCACCGGATCACCTCGGGGCTCAGCCTTGCTCTCTGCCCACAGGGTGCTCACATCCAGCCCCGGACATGCTTGATCCTGGCTCAGCCAGGCTGCTGGGAACAGCACCTCGCACACCCCAACCCAGACTCACTAGGCTGCAGATACCCCAGAGCTTGGCACAGGCTGCCCTGAGGCCCTGAGAATATGAATTATATGGATGGTAGGGACACTGGGGCAGGCTCTTTACCCCAGATGAAGAGTCTGAGGGCCCCAGTGGCACAGATCCCCTAAGGTGGAGCAGAACTGAAGAATTCCAGCCTCTGTAGACCTTCTGCCACCCTGAGTAGCTGAGCTCAGTCCAGCCCTGGCCAGGACCCTGACAGCCAGAGGGCAGCAGCCCTACTGGGCCCAGACCAGGAGCTACCTCCTCTCCATGAGGTACCTCACCACGGCCAAGCCATTTTTTTTACATTTCTGGAGCCTGACAAATCACCTTCACCGTTGTCTCACCAGCAAGCAATGCAGACGCATTGGCAGAGAGGAAGTGTTCTGACATTCTAGATGTCTCTGGTGGCTGAGCTGCTCCCAGATAATAGCATAGTTTAGGAAATAGTGGACTGTGTCATCAAATTAAAATTAACTCCTTATGTTTTCTAGAAATTATAATAAGAATAATTTAAATAACCACTATTTACTAAATTTTATCCATAAGTTTATATTATATTGAGGTGTAATTTGAGTAAAAGTAAAATACATATTTAAAAAGTTTTTTTTAAACTAAAAACAAGTATAGATAATAAATTATACAGGGCCTCATGGTGATTAGGGATTTGGACTAGCAGGTCATGTGGAGGCTAACTGAAGCCGGGAAGTAGCTCATTTCCATTTTCTGGGTAGGGGTGTCTAGCCCTTGAGGAAGGACCAGAAGACAGTGACCCCTTCATGGAAGCCAGCTCAGGAGTTCACCCAGGCTTCCTGGAGAAAGGGGCAGGAGGCAGGGTGGTTCCTTGCCATGAACTGCACATTTGGGTCACTGGAAACATGGGCTTTGAAAATGGAGGAGGAGGGGCAGAGGAAAGCCCAGCATTCCCCAGGGTGGGGTATGAAGGGAGGGGCGAGGCCATTTGGTTTCAGGGGAGGCTGCATCCCATGCCCAGGGGTCAGAGGGCAAATGCTCTGTCTGTATCATTAGGTGCGTGAGGACCCATGTCTAGAAGCTCAGGGTTAATCGCTCTTTCCACATTCCTTGGCTCAGGTCTGCAGCTCCTGTCTGGAGATGATGAGGCTTCTCATTGCTCCCAACCAACCATCGTGAGCTTTTAGTTCAAGGGGCAGAATTTGGCTCTGAGAAGAAGAAATGGTTTTCTCCAGGTTTCCTTTAAGAGCCTTGAATCGCTTTCTGTAGCTGTAGATCACAGGTGGGACCTGCTCAGGGCACCAGGTACTCCTGGGCTCTTGTCTCATCCATCCCAGGGTGAAGCTTGATGAGGGCTTTCCATCCCACTGCACTCGTGCTGAACTGTGGCAGCATGTCCCCATCTCTCTGCACAGAAGGGATGGTAAACAATAGTCCATGCAAATGGAAACCAAAAGAAAGCTGGTATATCCATTCTCATATTAGATAACATAGGCTTCAAATCAAAGTAAAGAAACACAAAGATGGTCATTATATAATGATAAGGGGAACCATTCAACAAGAAGACATAACAATTCTAAATATTTACACACCTAACACAGGTGTGCCCAGATTCATAAAGCAAATCCTACTTGATCTAAACAAAATGATAAACAGCAGCACTATAACAGCTAGGGACTTCAACACCCCTCTGACAGAACAGGACAGATCCTCCAAAGAGAAAATAAACAAAGAAAGAATGGACTTAAACTGAGCTGTAGAACAAATGGGAGTAACAGACATTTATAGAACATTCTACCCCCAAACCACTGAATATACATTCTTCTCATCAGCTAATGGAACATTCTCTAAGACTGATCACATCCTAGGCCACAAAACATGTCTCAACAAATTTAAAAAAATAGAAATTATACCATGCATCTTCTCAGATCACAGTGGAATAAAATTAGAGATCAACTCCAACAGAAACACTCATCCACACACCACGTCATGGAAACTAAATAACCTACTGCTGATTGATAGTTGTGTCAAGGAGGAAATTAAGAAGACAATCAAAAGATTCCTCAAACTAAATGATAAAGGGGAAACAAGTTATCAAAATCTGTGGGATACAACTAAAGCAGTCCTGAGAGGAAAATTCATAGCCCTAAATACCTACATCTAAAAGACAGAAAGATCACAAATGAACAAATTAATGAATCATCTCAAGAAAGTGGAAAAAGAAGAGCAAACCAATCTCAAACTCAGCAGAATAAAAGAAGTAATCAAGATCAGAGCAGAGCTAAATGAAATTGATAATAAAAGAATTATACACAAGATTAATGAAACAAAAAGTTGATTCTTTGAAAAGATAAAAAAAAAAAATTGAGAGGCCTCTCACTAGATTAACCAGAAGCAGAAAAGAAAGGACTCTACTAAGCTCAATCAGAAATGAAAAAGGATAAATCACAACTGATACCATGGAAATAAAGGAAAATATCATCTCTGAATACTATAAAAATCTCTGTACACATAAAATTGAAAACATCAAGGAAATGGACAAATTCTTGGAAGCACCCAGCCTCCCTCGGCTCAGTCAGGAAGAAATAGAATCCCTGAACAGACCAATATCAAGTATTGAAATTGAAGCAGCAAAAAAAAATTTCCAACAAAAAAAGTCCCAGACCAGATGGTGATGGTTTCACAACCAAACTTTACCAGACCTTCAAAGAAGAACTTGTACCTATACTGTGGAAATTATTCCATAACATCAAGAAGGGAGGAATCCTCCCCAACTCATTTTATAAAGCCAACATCACCCTTAATACCAAAGCCCAGAAAGGACAAAACAAGAAAAGAAAATTATAGACCAATATCCCTTATGAATATAGATGTAAACATTTTCAATAAAATCCTAGCAAACCAAATTCAGTTGCACATCAAAAAAAAAAAATCCACCATGACCAAGTGGGCTTCATACCAGACATGCAAGGATGGTTCAACATATGCAAATCTATAAGTATAATTCACCACATAAATAGAAGTGACAACAAAGACTACATGATCCTCTCAATAGTCATAGAAAAAGCATTTGACAAAATCCAGCACCATTTTATGATAATAACACTTAACACAATAGGCATAGATGGGACTTACCTCAAATTATAAAAGCCATACATGACAAACCCACAGCCACCATCATACTGAACAGGGAAAAATTGAAAGCATTCATGCTTAGAACTGGAACCAGACAAGGTTTCCCACTATTACAACTTCTATTCAACATAGTGTTGGAAGTCCTAGCCAGAGGAATCAGACAGGAGATGGAAATCAAGAGTATCCAAATGGGGAAAGAAGAGGTCAAACTATCACTCTTTGTGGATGATACGATCTTATATTTAGAAAACCCCTGGGCTGGGTGCAGTGGCTCACACCTGTAATCCTAGCACTCTGGGAGGCTGAGGTGGGCAGATTGTTTGAGCTCAGGAGTTCGAGACCAGCCTGAGCAAGAGTGAGACCCTCGTCTCTACTAAAAATAGAAAGAAATTATATGGACAGCTGAAATATACATAGAAAAATTAGCCGGGCATAGTGGTGCATGCCTGTAGTCCCAGCTACTCGGGAGGCTGAGGCAGAAGGATCACTTGAGCCCAGGAGTTTGAGGTTGCTGTGAGCTAGGCTGACACCACGGCACTCTAGCCCGGGCAACAAAGTGAGACTCTGTCTCAAAAAAAAAAAAAAAAAAAGAAAGAAAGAAAGAAAGAAAACCCCAAAGACTCTGCCAAGAGACTCCTGGAATTGATAAACAAATTCAGCAAAGTTTCAGGTTACTAAATCAATGTACACAAATCAGTAGCATTCATATACACCAACAACAATCTGAGAATCAAATCAAAGACTCAATACCTTTCACAATAGCAACAAGGAAAATAAAATACCTAGAAATATATTTAACTAAGGAGGTGAAAGACCTCTACAGGGAGAACTACGAAACACTCAGGAAGGAAATTGCAGAGGATATAAACAGATGGAAAAACATATCATGTTCATAGATCAGCAGAATCAACATTGTTACAAATGTCTATATTACCCAAAGTGATCTACAGATTCAATGCAATCCCCATTAAAATACCAACATCATTTTTTGCAGATCGAGGAAAAATAGTTCTTCACTTCATATGGAACTAGAAAAGACCCAGAATAGCCAAAGCAACCTGAAGCAATAAGAGTAAATTGGGAGGCATAACTTTACTAGACTTCAACTATACTACAAAGCTATAGTAACCAAAGAAACATGGTACTAGCACAAAAACAGAGACACAGACCCATGGATCAGAACAGAGAACCCTCATATAAAACCATCCTCATATTGCTATCTGGTCTTTGACAAAGCAGACAAAAACATACACGGGGGAAAAGAATCCCTATTCAATAAATGGAGCTGGGAAAACTGGATAGCCACATGTATAAGGCTGCAACAGGATCTGAACCTCTCACCACTCACAAAAATAAATTCACCATGGATAACAGACTTCAACCTAAGGAATGAAACTGTAAAAATTCTAGAAGAAAATGTTGGGAAAACTCCTCTAGATATTGGCCCAAGGCAAAGAATTTATGAAGAAGACCCCAAAGGCAATCACAACAACGACAAAAATTAACAAATGGGACTTGATTAAATTAAAAAGCTTTTGTACAGCCAAGGAAATAGTCAATTGAGTGAATAGACAACCTATAGAATGGGAGGAAATATTTGCATGCTATATATCCAATAAAGGGATAATAACCAGAATCTACAAAGAACTCAAAAAAATCAGTAAGAAAAAAAATCTAACAACCCCATACAAAAGTGGACAAAAGACATTAATAAAAGCTTTTCAAAAGAACGTAGGCTAATGGCCAATAAATATATGAAAAAATGCTCAAAGTCTCTAATCATCAGGAAAGTGTAAATTAAAACCACAATGAGATATCACCTAACTTCAGTGAGAATGGCTTTTATCAAAAAGTCCCAAAAGAACAGATGTGGAGAGAAGGGAACACTTACACTGTTGGTGGGAGGGCAAACTAGTACAACCTCTATGGAAAATAGTATGGAGGTACCTCAAAGAACCAAAAGTAGACCTACCATTTGATCCAGCAATCCCTCTACTGGGTATTTACCCAAAGGAAAAAAAATCATTTTATCAAAAAGACACCTGCACTAGAATGTTTATTGCAGCACAATTCACAATCACAAAGATGTGGAATCAACCCAAGTGCCCATGAATACATGAGTGGATTGATAAAATGTGGTATATGTATACTGTGGAGTACTTACTACTCAGCCATAAAAAATGGTGAACTAATACCTTTGGTAACAACCTTGATGGAACTAGAGACCTTTCTTCTAAGCAAAGTATCAAGAATGGAAAAACAAATACCACATGTACTATTAAATTGGAACTAATTGATCAACACCCATGTGCACAAATGGTAGTAAAAGTCAATGGAAACCAAGTGTGTGGGAAGGGGGAGGAGGGGATGGGTAAATTCACACCTAATGGGTACAATGCACACTATCTTGGTGATGGGCACGCATATAACTGTGACTCAAACTGCACAAAAATAAATCATGTAAAAAACGTTTGTACCCCCGTAATGTTCTGAAATAATTAGAAAAATGCTGAGTGATCATTGTATATAAGTTTTCATAGTCACAGTGCTACACTCTTAAAAAAACAACTGTTAAATGATTGGAATTTACATCTCTGGGCACCGGAGCCTGGCAAGACCTACTGGAGGGTAAGCAGAATCCTCGTATCTTGCAGAACCTCTTTGCTAAGAGGAGCTCAGGAGGCAGGAGGGGTGGACACACCTACAACTCATTCTCTGATGTGCCCAGTGCTGCATCGGGCACCTGCTCTGTGCTGGGCCCTGCCCTGGAGCCAGGTGTGAGATGCACACAAAGCAGACAAGGCCAGACCGTGGGAGTGCCAGGTGCTACAGGGGGCAACAGGCTAAACAGGCAGGCACTGACATCCATAAAGAAGGACAGCCTGCAAAGGGCAATTTTGTGTGACAATGGGTGTGTTGGTAAATTTGATTGTGGTAACCCTTGGACAATGTATACATACATCAAATCATCACGTCATACACCTTGAATATACACAATTTTTATTTGTCAAATATACCTCAATGAAGCTGGAAAAAGAAAACTTTTCTTACCTGGGTTGATGTATTTTCTTTAGTGTATGAGCTATAGAATTACTGCCATAACATCCTTGTTAATAATAAAAATGTTTACTAAAAATAAAAGAATTATACAACCTCCAATAGTTCAGTATCAGATAAAGATGGTGCTGCTTATAATTTATGGAGGATGTTTGAAGGCATCTTTCTGGACGTTGACTTGGAAGCTGAGACTAAAAACATTCAGAGGAACCACCATGCAGAGAACAGAAGGGAGGTAGGTATGGCGGGAATTGAGTGAGGGGGGCAGGCTCCAAGGGTTAAACAAGGAATTATATCCATTGGCACATTTTGTTAAACATTGGGTGAGAAATGAAAAATGGAATGGAGTCGAAAAGAGAAGTTATCAAGGAAGGGGCTTTTCAGAAACAGAAATTTCACCCGAAACCTACAGGGTGCGATAAAGCACCTATGACAGAATGACATGTTCAAAGGTCCTGAGGCAGGAATGAGCTTGGCCTATTTGGAGAAGCCACAGAAACCAGGCAGTCTGGAGTGTAGCGGGGCTGGGGGAGCAGAGTCTGCCATGAGGTTGGGGATGTGCCCCTGCACAGGCACGCATGGCAGGGACAGGCAGGCACATACTTTCAATTGCACTTGGAATGTATGAGATGCACAAAAGGGTCGTGATTGGGGTGAGGAAAATGGTCATACTTACTTTTTAAAATGACTGTGCCATTTCCCACAGCACCAACAACCTCCACGTGGTTGGATTCATGAGACACTCGTGGGCCTCACGTCACCTAACTCATCAGTACCATTTCATACAGTTGATCCCTCCCTCGTTCTAGAAACACTGTCTTCATTTGGCTTCCGAGGACACCCCGTCCTGGGTTTCCTCCCGTCCCCTGGCCGCTGCCTCACAATCTCCTTGGCTCCTTCCACGTTTCCCTGACGTTGTGAGGCTTGAGGGCCCCGTGGCGCAGTTGGTTCTCCTTGCTTTCACTCATTATATATATAATATATATATATATATATATATATATTTTTTTTTTTTTTTTGAGACAGAGTGTCACTTTGTTGCCCTGGCTAGAGTGAGTGCCGTGGCATCAGCCTAGCTCACAGCAACCTCAAACTCCTGGGCTTAAGCGATCCTACTGCCTCAGCCTCCCGAGTAGCTGGGACTACAGGCATGCGCCACCATGCCCGGCTAATTTTTTCTATATATATTTTAGTTGGCCAGATAATTTCTTTCTATTTTTAGTAGAGATGGGGTCTCGCTCTTGCTCAGGCTGGTCTCGAACTTCTGACCTCGAGCAATCCACCTGCCTCGGCCTCCCAGAGTGCTAGGATTACAGGCGTGAGCCACCGCGCCCGGCCCCTCACTCATTATATTTTGCCTTTTATGCCTGTAGCTTCCTTCCTCCACAGGCAAGTGTTCCAACGTGTTTCATGAGTGTCATTTTGTTCACATGTGTTCTTGCAAAATGTGTACTATTAATGCTTCCTGTAATGTGTAGTATTTCATGGCATATCCCACGTAGTGGCTTCACAGGGCATAGATTATGTCTCAAAGGAGACCGACCATGAGACCCTCTGGCCTTTGGCTTCCTCCTCCTGTCCCCCATTCTGCACGTTCCCAGGTCTTTGCTCACCTCTGCCCTCCCGGGCACCCCAGACTACCCCCTCAGCGTGGGAGGGAGGGGCCGCACGGCTCCCCGCAGCCCGCCCTGGGGACGTTCCCTGGAGCCGAGTCCCGGGCACACTGCCTGCGCGTTGGAACGGCGCAAGTCCACCTCGCTCTGCTCTGACCACGCCTCCAGGACTGCACCCTCGGGGGCCGCTGCAGGGACGATCTTCTAGTTGGAAAGCATCTTCTGTGTATGCCCCTCACAACTGCAGAAGTGTGAAGGGGAGATGCGCACCCACCTCAAGGTTCTCACCGCCGCAGACCACCCTGCACTCGCTCCACAGGTCCAGCCCCTTATCCCGCCGTCCGACACAAGCTGCCCTCGCGCCCCCCTCGCGCAGCCTCACCAGACACCGGGAGGCCGGGGCAGGAGCCTGTGGCTCTGGCAAGGGCTAAGGGACGCGGTGCCTGTGACCAAGAGAACACGCCCTGAAGCTTGAAGAGCCACCGCAGCCGGGTGCCCCCGGTCACGCCACTAACCCTCTTGGGGCCTCAGTGTCCCCGCACGTAAAGTGGCTTTCCTGAGAACATGTACCTCACTGGGACGTGGTAAGGAGTGAGTACGGCAGTGGTGTGACCGACACGCAGCTGGAGGATGAGCTCGTGAGGGGGTGTGCCCCAAGCGGGTGACGCTGACGGAAGGACCCCAACCCTGCTGGTGGGGGGTGGGGGAGTCAGGTAATGCTACACACAGGGGGTGTCTCCAGGGTTCTGAAGACAAAAACTAAGCATAAGGCAGTTGCTCCTTGAGTTTTTATTCACTATTCTAGCAAGAACTATGAACAAGTAAAAGCTTGAGTTTCATATAAACAATGTTGACAAAAAAGATCTCACTCCTCTAGCAGGTAGGGAAAGTATAAAATCCTGAATTTTTGCTTGGGACATTGTCCAAGTTAGAGGACTCAGCCACCTGCAAACGTGTCCCTCCGTCTACTGGAGGAACTTAAGGCTGACCCAGGTCACCAGGAGCCTGCAGAGAGACCTGAGTTTCAGTATCATACACAAGCTCCAGGCTTTGAGGGCAGTTTGGGCTTCCCTTTCTGCCCTGAAGAGTTTCCTGTCCCGAGGGAAAGGCCAGGCCCAGGTGCAGGCTGCTGGCTCTCCAGGTGAGGCTTTTTTTGGCCACCTCTCCCGGCCAGAAGGAGCACTGTGTGCCCTGGAAAGAAGCCAAGGCCCCGCCTTCTCCTGGGGCCCGTGGGGGCCCCTACCTGAGCCTGTGGCCCTGGGAGCTCGAGAGAAGGTGCAGATGCTGCTGTCTGAGGCCCAGGCTGAGGACAGGTGGGGTGAGTGGTGCCGGCCAGGGATGGCAAAGCAGGGGAGTGTGCAGCTTCCAAGACCCTGGCGGACCAAGGACCACTCAGGCCCCTCAGGAGCAGATCTGTCCCCAGAAAACCACCTGGCAAAGGCAGAATCTCCTCAGGATATCTTAGGCACCTTGCCCACCACCAGGAGGTGAGCCTGGCCCACTTAACATCAGTATCTGAGCCTCAGGGCTGGACTTTCTAGAAGGGCATCTTAGGGCCCCCCATCACTTACTCCAATGGCACTAAATCCGCAGAACATACAAGGGGCCAAAGAAGGAGAAGGACTTGAAGTCCCCTTAGGGGCCAGTCACCTGTGCTAGGACAAGTTGCTGCTTCTGCTCCAAGAAGCCCAGGTAGGACTGGACTGGGCTTAGACCACTTGACCCAGAGGTCCAAAATCCCCAGCCCCGTGTGTCTCTGAGTGGTCACGTGGCTAGGATGATAAGGCTGCCTGTTAATTCCAAACTCCAGCCCAGCCTGATGGGCCAGGGTGCCCAGCTCACCCTGAACTGTCTTCTGGGACAAATGAGACAAATGAAATCATCCTATGGTTCCATCTTGACTTTGCAGACCATTGCCCAGGGCTCAGGAAGAGCCAGTGGGTTAATCCAATAATTCCCAGTAACCCCAGGCCTTCAGGGCAGAGTCCATGGCCTCATTGCAATCTGCTTAGTCGTTGCTCAAGTCTGTTTCTGGTATGAGACGGGGTCCACAGGTTAAAAGCTGAGTTAAAGCTCCTAGATTCATGTTGAGGCCCTGACACCTGTGGCTGTGAGACCTTGTGAAAGTTATCTAGACTCTCTGTCCCTTGGTTTCTCCATTTATAAATGGGGTAATAAAAGGTGCTACCTTATCATGTTGCAGTGAAGAAAAAATGAGATCAGGGGTTAGCCGGGTCCCTCACGCATTGTAGATGCTTAGGAGACATCAGCCCCTGCCAGATGCCTGGCCTGGGAGTGGCTTTGTGAAGCCTCTGGCTCAGGGGTGTTGGCAGCAGCTGTGAGGGAGACCCCGTGGCCCAGGCCTGGAGGGAACCCTGAGGTCTGTGAGATGCGCTGACCTCACCATGGCCCACGTGGGGCGAGGAGGGGCTGGTCAGGGTCCAGGCTGTGCAGGGAGGAGAGTGAGGGCATTCACTCTGGACAGGGGTGCTTTTCCCACAAAATCAGTGTTGCCCTGGTCTGAGGAAGAGGCAGGGAGACACCGTGATGACCCTCACACGGAGCTCTGACCCTCAGTACCAGGAAGCCACTTGCCTCTGGCCATGCATGGGGATGGCAGGACAGGACTAAATGAGAGGGACCCGGCTTTGCCCCAGAGGGCTGGTGGGTGGGGAGGGGAGTCAGCACCCAGAGCTCCAGGACGTATGAGCTTTGGGATCCTGGAGAAGAGGAGCGTGGCCACCGGATGCCACCAGGATGAGGCCAGGCCCAGCTCCCCCCAGCTCTAAAATACAAGCTTCCTGGGAATCTCCCACGGGAACTCGCTTCTTCCGAAATGGCCGTAGCATGCTGTCTTCTGGTAGATGGGCTTCTTCAAATCCAAATCCCTGTGTGTCCAGAAGAAAAGGTCATTTGAACATGGAACAGGAGCAGAGTGTGGGCGTGGCTAACAGACTAAGGGCACTCCTCCTCCTGTGGATTTCACGAGCACACCTCCCGTCCGTGCCACACCACGGTCCTGTTTTCTAGCTTAGGAAACAGAGGCTTGGAGATCCAGGGGCCAGGATTGGAACTCCAGCCTTAATAGGTGCTTTTCTCATCCTCACTCCACTGACCTGGCCTAAGCCAACGTCCACAAGCTCCAGAAAACAGGGATGGCATGAGAAATGAGCATGGGGGAACAGGCTTGCCAACCCCACTCCCAGCCATGTGGCCATATCATTGTTCTCCTAAGATCCACATGCACCACCACCCCCATACCCAGCTGCTCAAAGATGAGCCCACCGGAGTTAGTGTCCCCTGGGCCAGCGGGGATCTTGTGCAGCCTCCCTCAACCCCAAAAGCAGACCTCCTGCACTGGGTGCGGCCTGTGCTGGGCCCTTGGAGACCCCCTACTGCTGAGAGGCTGACACACCCTTCTTTCTGCTCCCCTTCCAGCTGAGCGGAGCATCTGGGGAGGGAGCAGGCCCCACATAACAGCAGCCCAGGGTGCTTTTACCTGACGATGACGCCCGGCCGGAGGTCAAAGTTCTTGTTCACCACGTCCAGCAGCTCCCGCTCTGTCTTCTCAGAGGTTCCGTAGGTGAAGATGGAAATGGACAGCGGCTCCGCCACGCCAATGGCATAGGACACCTTCCAGAAGGGATCGGGGTCAGGGACTGAAGTCTCCATGCAGGGTCTGTCCCTCATGGGGGCCTTGCTGTCCTCAGGAAGGGGCAGCAGGGACCACTCATCTCTTGCTCGACATGCTCCCCCCTCAATTTGTCTGCCTAGAATCCCCCACTGTCTTCATGGAGGGCGGTCCTGGCAGGTGACCCTCTCCCTGAAGATTTTGTTTTCTCTCCCTTAGGTTTCCAGAGTGCTGGCTACAGAGCCCAACATGATACCCCAGAGCCACGACCCTTGGCAAAGCACGAGGCTTCCCCACTCGGCCAACATTTCCCTACGCAGGGCAGGGCTGGGCAAGGGCCCTCAGCTGGGACAGGAAGGTGGGGTCAGAGGTGGGGGGCCCACCTGGACAAGCACTCTCCGGCAGAGCCCTGCTTTCACCAGGGACTTGGCCACCCAGCGGGCAGCGTATGCTGCAGAACGGTCCACCTTGGTGTAGTCCTTCCCAGAGAAGGCCCCGCCACCATGAGCCCCCCAGCCTCCATAGGTGTCCACAATAATCTTACGGCCAGTGACGCCCGCATCCCCCTGCAGAGGGAGAGAAACAGAGAGAGGAGATGAGAAGCAGAGCCCTCCATGGCTGGGGGGGATGAAGCTTAGGAAGGATGCCCCGAGGCTGCCTGCAGGCAATTTTCAAAGACCCCTTGGCCAGAAACCCTGGGCTCCAACCCCAGTTCAGACATTGACCCAGATACAGAAATCAGGTAACCTGTCAAAGCCTCATTAGAAAGTGCAGAAGACGGGCCAGAGGTTCTCTGGGGTCACAGCTACCTCAGTGCCTTTGTCTCTAGCCCATCACAAAGGAGAGACGCACCGCAGGCAGGAATTGCACCGTGGTGAACACAGCCCTGGCTGTGGCCCTGGCTGGCGCCTATTTCCCGGGCGCAGTCTGTGTAACATCAGCCCACAGAGATGTCTCTAAAGGGGCAGGGGCTCTATGTGAAACAGGTGGGGGCAGTCTGCATACTCTGTCCCCCTCTTAGAGCTCCACGGTTCATCCCAGTGTGTCTAGGCTTTGAGAAGTTCTGCAAGAAAAAACAGTAAGCTTTCTTATTCACCCTGTGTTTCTACACTACATGGGCTCCTAGAACCCGGGGTGGGGCTCAACTTTGTGGTGACATGTCCATAGCTGAGGTCCCTAGGTGGCGGGCAGCAGCCTCTCAGAGGTGCTCTGCCAACCTCTACCTCCTCACACCTGGGCCACAGGGGGGAGGGGCAGCAGGTGTCCCCATGTACAAAACCCTGCCCCACCGGGTGCCCACAGAGCACAGGCAGCCTCTGGCAGAGACCTGCCACCTGGGGACAGTCAGCCACGAGCACACACGGCAGCAGAGAGCGAGCACCTGAGCAGGGCGGCGCAGCATGGCTGCAGAGCGGGAGGCTGGAGCGGCAGAGCCAGGCAGGGCCAAGACTCACAGACGGACAGATGCCGCAGGCCCCCACGGACAGCGCGCTAAACGCGTGGAGGCCAGAATTCACAGACTTCACGTTTAGTCCACGGCCAGACCCGGCTGAGCCATGCAGAGCTGTCTCTTGTGGTCTTTGTGCTCCAAGGACACGAGCAACCCCAGTAACAAGGACCAATCAGGGCCTCATTCAGAGACAAAGGCGCACCTGGGGACCGCCAATGACAAACCGTCCGCTGGGCTGCAGGTGGTAAATGGTGTCTTCGTCCAGGTACTTGGCCGGCACCACGGCCTTGATCACCTGCTCCTTCAGGGCCTTGCGCATCTCCTCCAGCGTTATGTCCTCGTTGTGCTGCACGGAGATGACGATGGTGTGGATGCGCACTGGGATGACCGCGCCGTTGTCCTGGATGTACTGCACCGTCACCTGTCCATCAGAGGGCGGGGAAACACGGAGAGGCTGGGGCTGAGCCGAGGGCACCCCTTTGCCAGGCGCAGACACCCAGGAGGCAGGCAGGGGTCCCAGGTTCCCCATGGGGCCTCCTGTCCTCAACGGGCCTCTGGCAAGTTAATCAGACACATTCTTACATCCGGAAAACTGCCCAGTGCTATGGGATGATGGGCATATGGCACAGCTATGCCCACATGGGACCACAATCAGCACTGCGTGGAGACTTGAGTTTCCTCGCGACTTGGGACCCACTTGGCTCCTCCCATAGGCACCCAGGCCACACGTCGTCGGCAGGTGCAGGGCTACCTTGGCCTTGGGCCATGTAGGGTCAAGAGAGGGCTTTGGCCAGGGGGATGTTTCTTGGTGCCCAGAAGCCTCTGAGATAGGAGGGGAGGAGCCTGGTGATGGTCCCAGCACCCTCAGGGGAGGAGCTCTGGGAGGGTATTGTGCCAGCAGATTTGCCTGCCACAGGGACAGGGTGAGAGGGACCCCAGCCAGGGTGGTGAAATAGAGGGAGCAGCAAGCTCTGGACTGCCAGCCTCTGGGTGTTTTCCCAAAAGGAAGGAAGAGCAGAGCGCACCTGGAGGGGAGGAACGTGCCTGCAACGCCCTAGCAGGCCAGGCCCAGGCACAAATCTAACATTCACTGCCACCACCATGGGCCAGTTCTGGGCCCATTCTATGCATCGTCAATTAACACTTACGACATCACAGTGGGGGAAGTATTACTACCCCACTCCACAAACGAGAAAAACAAAGCCATGAAACAATTTGTCTGAAGTCACATAGCCAGTCTGTGAAAGGCCAGAGAACTGCACCCTCCTCTGTCCAACCCAAGAGTTGTGTTGGACCCACAACACACAGATGCCCCTGCCCTTCTCCACAGACCCTGTCCTTCCCTGACACGTTAGTGAGCCCACTCACAGACTGATCTGTTTTGGCAAAAAAGGAAAACAGTCTGAGCACCCTGGATTTGCAGAATGAGAGGGAAGGAGGTGGCGAGGACGGGAGATGAGGCTGGGAAAAAGCCAGCGTCGATGAAGTGCGCCCTGTATGCTAGAAGCCGTTACCACGCCACGTTACAGACAAGAAAGCTGAGGTTCCAGAATGAAGTGCCTTGGTCAAGATCACACAGCCAGAAGAGCTGGGGTCTGTGAGCTGTGTGGCCTGGAGCTGTGTGGCCCGGCAGACCGGGCTCCGCCCAGCAGAAGGTGGCCACTCTAGACTGAGGGATGTGCTGGCCACAGGCCCGATACTGCCTAAGGCAGTGGGACCCCTGAGAGCAGGGCCCAGAGGGTTTTAGGGATGTGGTACCTGCAGACATGCAGCTCTGCCAGATGGTCCTGGTAGGGACACTGGGCAGAGGGCACAGGACCGCTCCATACCCCAGGGCCTGGACAGGACCACGGGGCAGCAAACAGCGCCTGCCTGGGGTCTGTGCCTGCCCAAGGCCCCTCAGACATCCACCACACACTGGATCTGTATCAAAGTCC
The DNA here is from genome assembly GCF_020740605.2 of Lemur catta. Classification (NCBI taxonomy): domain Eukaryota; kingdom Metazoa; phylum Chordata; class Mammalia; order Primates; family Lemuridae; genus Lemur; species Lemur catta. Next base: position 51,105,807 of record NC_059141.1, on the reverse strand, counting down.
TTCTCTGTGTCCTGCCTTGTCCAACAAGGTGGGGTCCAGAAGAAGGAAGGGAAAGAGCCCTGGCCATGTGATGCCGGACCCTAGTGACATGGGGGACCAAGAACAGCCTTTAAATGCTGACTATGCACTCACAGGCCCTGAGAGCGGAGCTGAGGTGGGGTGGGGGGCAGGTAGGGGGTTCCCAGGAGGGGGGCCCCCCGGGCCTGCTGCAGGGAGCTGCAGGAGAAGGCTCACATGCTGAGGGGCTGCTCGGGCCTGTCCCACTGCTCCCTGGGACAGCCCTGCCCCCACTCTGGCAAACCCCGCACGGTGGCCTTGGGGAAGGAACCGCAGTGCAGGGTGGCAGAGCAAAGGGCTCTTATCTCATTGTGTCAGCAGATGTGGGGAAAAACACAGCACGGAAAACACAACTCTGACCCGGTACAAAAATAGCCACCTGCACTGCCACCGATTCTCAGTATCAGCAGCGAGGATTTGTTCAGGTGGAAAGATTCATCCTGTTCACAGTCAACACTGCTTAGATGATGAAAATCCTTCACAAACAGGGTGGGGAGAAGAAGACCTGGACCTCGTACTGGTCCAGCGCCCGGCGGGAGCGCGTGGAGCGAGCCAGGCTGCTCGAGGGCCGAGGGGCCACACGGGCTCCGTCCACAGACCCGCACCCCCTCCGACCGGAGCTGGTCCCCGGCCTGCCACTTGCAGGGGAATGAGGAAGTCTCTGGTGTCCGCACTACCATTTTTAAGAGAATTCCTCACGGGAAGGAGCCCTAAAAGAACCCAACCACCCTTCCCTCCCTCGCTGCCTCCTAGACTTGGAAACCTGCTGTTTCGTATCCAAGGGAAGGGAAGGAGGCCTGTCCTGCTCCAGCTGGCCCGACAGGGGCTCCCCCGTTCCTCACTCCCACTCAGTCAGCTCCACCGGCTGCCTCACATCCCTGTTCTGGGGTTTCCTCTTCTGTGACTCTCCCCCATTTTGCATCCAGCACCGTCCCAGTCCAGGACGGCTCGGAGCCTGGTACCCTCCCACTCCACACGCGTCACCTCTCCTTCCCCGCAACCTCAGAGCACCGAGCAGTGCTGATGGCTCCACCTCCTGCCTTGGGGCTTGCATGGATGTCACAGGAAGTCCCAAGGAAGGGCTCCCTTTGGGCCATAAGCACACTCCCCTGCTCCAGGTGTAGCCAGGGTGCAACCTCCACCCTGCGCCTGGCCTTACACTGGGAGGAGAAGCTTCCCATCTCTGTACAGCTGGAGGAAGGGGAGGAGCCACACGTACCACGCTCAGCTATAAAACCACGTGTGCCAAATTCCAAGTGCAGGACAAGAGGAGGTGCTCTCTGGGAGTTGGCGGGGAGCAAGAGAAGGCGAGAACTTTGCTGGCCACTCATGGACAGGTGAGGACCAGAGAAGGAGCCCAAGTAAGGTGAAGGGTAGGAGCCCAGATGCAAAGCAGTAAGAAACAAGGAGAACATGAGTGAAATGACGTAGATTAAGCAAGGATGGGGAGGAGGAAGGCAGAGGAAAGTAAAGTTGGAAGACCATAAAAGGCTACCAAATAGACTTGCCCTCTCCCCTCATAGGAAGCAGAAAGTTGTTGAAAATACTGAGCAGATATTTGGACATTAAAAAGTGAAGCCTAAGGCCGGGCGCGGTGGCTCACGCTTGTAATCCTAGCACTCTGGGAGGCTGAGGCGGGTGGATCGCTCAAGGTCAGGAGTTTGAGACCAGCCTGAGCAAGAGCGAGACCCCGTCTCTACTAAAAAATAGAAAGAAATTATCTGGCCAACTAAAATATATATGGAAAAAATTAGCCAAGCATGGTGGCACATGCCTGTAGTCCCAGCTACTCGGGAGGCTGAGGCAGGAGGATCGCTTGAGCCCAGGAGTGTGAGGTTGCTGTGAGCTAGGCTGACGCCACGGCACTAGCCTGGGCAACAGAGCGAGACTCTGTCTCAAAAAAAAAAAAAAAAAAAAGTGAAGCCTGAAGAGAGTTAACAGGAGTTTCCAAGCAGGGAGAAGCTCTGGGAGGGCAGGGCACTGATCCGGCCTAGCTGGGCTGGAGCAAGAGTGGAGCTTGATAGGACAGACACGGGGCACAGGTAGGGTGGCGAGAGATGCACTGAGCAAGAGTGAGGAAAGGTGGCGCTCCAGCCCCTCCTTCAGCTGGGCAGGGGCGACAGGGTGCTGCAGGCTCTCAGGGCACATGTGTTTGCAGGGTGAATGAGAAATGAAGCTAGTGAGTTAGAGAGACCAGCAAGCAGGTAAGTTTGGGTGCTGAGTGTGTGAAGGTGACAATGGGGTCCCACAAGTATGGCTAGAGGGAGAGCGTGTGCAGGAGGCAGTGTGGGACCTTGGAGTCATGCTGGAGTGTGGAAGAGGAGCCGGGAAGGAAGCCATGAGGACAGGGCCCACGGGGCCAGCAAGGCTGGGGGGCGTGGCGTGGGAGGGCGGGCAGGAGGCCTTCACCTACATACAGCACTTGCATCACCCGGACCTTCAAATACGGACCTGGGGGCGGATTTCAACACTGCAGGGAGCAGAGAGGTCAGGGCCCCTGGGGCCGGGGCTGGAAACAGCAAAGGTAAAGCCTTTTTATGAGACACAAAGATCAGAAAAAGGGCCACTACGAGATGCAGACAGCACACACAGCCTGTTCCAGGTGCGGAGCCCTGGCTACGTGGGACCAAAAACTCTGAATCCGGTTAAGAAGTGTGTGGCAGGATTAGGGCAATCATCAATGTAGGCTAACAAGGGAAAAAATAAATCTAGAACTGTTCTTTCAACTTTTCTGTATTTCTGGAATTTTTTATAATAAAATGCGCAGTAGAGAGAGAGCTGAAAGATTTTTTAAATAAATAGTTCTTTTCAAAATTGACAATTCTTTGAGACTGAACATTTTGATCTTAAAAATGACAGAATCAAGAGGGCTTGGGGTTGCTTAAAGGTTCTGCCTGAGGCTCTCCGGAAGGCAATTCAGCAGCTCACCTGAGTCTTCGAGTCGGGCCTCAGCCAGGGCAGGACACCAGAGTGCCTCAGATCCGCCATGCGGGTGTTGAGCTTGTGAGCGAGGACGATGGTGAGGGGCATGCACTCGTCCGTCTCGTCCGTGGCGTAGCCGAACATCAAACCCTGCAGCGGGGCAGAGAGGAGGCTGAGCAGCGCTGGCGCAGGAGCAATAGGACAGTGGCTTTCTGCAAGTCTAAAACTCCCCTGGTGCCTCATACATGGAGCTCGCTCTCCACTGGGCACTTGCTGGGGAGAGGAGGACATAGTCCCTGACCCTCAACTCTCTAGGAGGGGCGATGAGCCCAAACCCCGCATCAGCAACCACAGCTTTCCACAGCACGGTGGTGGAGGAGGGGTGTCCGACGCACTCCAAGCTCTCACGCTAGGATGAGAGGTCCTCCCCATGGTGTGATTAACCCATCGCTCATGACCTTCCCTGGTTGGCTCCTCAACACAGGTCAGAGCCAGGTCTGAGCCAGACCACCCTGGAGGGAAGTCCCCACGTGGTTCCTACACTTAGTGCTGAGCTACCTGGTCTCCTGCACCAACATCCTCTTCGCTTCTGTCCAGATGGACACCCTGGGCAATATCCAGGGACTGCTGCTCCAAAGCCACCAGCACATTGCAGGTCTTGAAGTCGAAGCCTAGGTGGAAGGGAACATGAGCCTCGGTGGGGATGCATGTCAGACGGAGGGGGCTGTGAGCTTCCTGGGGGACTGCTCAGCTTCTGACGTGGCACTCAGTGCCAGGGCGGGGGTCTCTAACTCGCTGGGCTCTGTCCAGGCCCACAGCTGGGGCCCAGGATGGCGGAGGCCCTGTGTCCTTCTCACACTATCATGTGGGACTGTTGGTCAATGAAAGTTCTCCATGGTACATTTTTACTGTACTATACTCAATTAGACCTTGGTTTAAAAAATATGTCCAACACATAACTGCAGCATTGAAATGAGGTGACATCGGGGCTGCACTGGCTGGAGAGCAGGTGGCTGACTCATAGCCCTGCCCCTTAGGCCCTCCCAGAGGTGCCTCCCAGAACCCAGTTTGAAAACGACTACTCTGAGTGAAAATCGAGGGCCCCACCCAACACTGTCCCTCAGAAGCCCAGCTGTGTGCCCAACCCAAGTATTCAATATACTGAACAAATACCATGCACGTGAACAGTCCAGAGAGACTCCCAGAGCCAGGGTCCTCTGACCCGAGATGTGGGCAGGGTCAGGGGCAAATGGAAAAGCTACACATCTGGGGCCAAGCTCCCCCTCCCACTCTATCTGCCAAGCTGAGTCACAGAGGTGGAGGGCTGTCCTCTCTCCCCAGCATGCTGGGCACTGGTTCAGGGAAGTCCAGGCTAGCAGCAGCCCAGCCCAGCCAGCCCCCCGAGGATGCCGCTGTGCACGGGGGGGGCGGTCTTCTCCTCCCTCCCAGCCCTCCGAGTTCAGCTGCAGGGACCGTGAGATTGAGGAGCTAAATACACAGATGCCCCACCACAAGGTCAAGTGTCGTAACAAGCCACTACCCTCCTCCCCGAACCCCACAGCCATCCTCTTCCCAGTCCATTCCCCTATGCACACTGCCAGACTGGACTTACAGACAAAACACAGGCAGACCCAAGCTACTGTTCATGTATAAGCTTCAGGTGGGGACCTACTGCCAAAGACTAAAACTGAAGCTCCTCAGTCTGAGACAGCCCTTGCCCCCTGAACCCCTTTAGCCAACGTGAACTTGGGTTTACCCTTAAGTACAGTATCCTCTTCCACCTCTGCTAGGGCTCTCTGCCTAGAATGCTCTTCCTCTGGCTCCCCAACTCTACACTAGCTGTCAGTGAGTGTCCCTGGACCCTCCTGCAGTTCACTGGACACCAAGCCACGGATTCTCCCCTGGGACACCTCACATTGCATCATTTGAGGCCGGGCAGTCCCTCTGCCCTGGGAGCATCAGGTCACCTTTGCTCTTTATACCTTCCTATTCCCCAATGAATGTTTTTGAATTTGCAAATCAATGAAAAGTCTTTAGAGAACTGCCAAAGAGTTATCTTGTTCTGCATGAAACATTCCACATTTTACCTAATCACTTTCTGTCTAAATAATGAATCTTCCCAGTGCTTAAAGTCAAGCACGGGCTCCAGGAGATTTGGAAAAACAGAACTTAGGAGACCAAGGGGAGAGGCACAGGGCTTGGGAAAGGCAATGAGTCCAGCAACTCTGTAGCCAGGAGCAGTAAGGAGCAGCTGGCCCGAGGCCCTGCTAAGGCCATCACCCTGCGACAGTCCATCTGGTGTAGGTACACCGACAAGCTCCGGCACTGGGGACCTCGGCCCACTGAGCCCATCTCAGCCAGGCCTGGGCTCTCACTCACTTCTCCCTTTCTAGGGGACATTGCCTCCTGGAAAACTTCCCTGCTACCTAATGCAGAACAAGGTTTGCTCTTTTTTTTTTTTTTTTTTGAGACAGAATCTCACTCTGTTGCCCGGGCTAGAGTGCCATCCATGGCATCAGCCTAGCTCACAGCAACCTCAAACTCCTGGGCTTGAGCAATCCTCCCGCCTCAGCCTCCCGAGTAGCTGGGACTACAGGCATGCGTCACCATGCCCGGCTAATTTTTCTATATATACTTTTAGCTGTCCGTATAATTTCTTTCTATTTTTAGTAGAGATGGGGTCTCACTCTTGCTCAGGCTGGTCTTGAACTCCTGAGCTCAAACAATCTGCCCGCCTCGGCCTCCCAGAGTGCTAGGATTACAGGCTTGAGCCACCGCACCTGGCCTAAGGTTTGCTCTTGAATAAGGTCTAAATAAGTGTACATAAACAAACTGGCTTTTCCTGGTAGAACGGGGAGGGCTCTCCGTGGAAACATGCTGGGAAGCTGCTACTCTGGGACAATGGGTTTCCTCTGTGAACACCATCCCATCCCGACTGGGAGAATTAACTGGCTCTCACTGCTTCTCTTTCCAGTGATTCTTGATATGCATCCCACCTCCCCCCAAAGAAACCTACTTTCATGTACTCAGGTGACACAGACTGCTCATGAGCACTTTGCGCCGAGTCAGACAGCATAGAACTGAGCTTCTGCGTGTCTGTGCTCTCATGCCGTGAGGGGCTCTCATTCATAAAGGTGGGGCACGGGCATCTCTGCCTACCCTGACCCACATGGATGCCACATGCCACCCTAAACAACCAGCATGAGACACAGGCAGTCACACTTCCATTTGTGAGTCTTGGTCACAGGTTTAAGTCCAGCAAGGTTGGTCTGGATGTGGACAGTTTTTGCAACTGTGTTAGGCCACTACATCTCTTATGGTAGTTTTGGAGAATTAGGAGAGAGTCAACAGAGATGCAAAGGAATTATTCTTTAAAAACTGGAATTGCCTGAATATCTAAGGCCAGAGGCCAACATGGAACCTTTAAGAACTGGGGCCATCGTCCCACCCAGGAAGCCAGTGTGGCTAAAGGGCCACTGAAGCTGCCATGGGATGTCACGAGCCCTCAGCACCTGGCCCTCACACCCTGTGTCCTCTGAGGCCCCTCTGGGCCATGCTGCTCCCTGGCCTGCCCAGTCTGAGATGCGGGAGACTGCTTTGAGGCCCTCATTTCATCTAGCTCGGGCTGCCTCCACCCGGTGATAGCAGTGCCCCTCCTCAATTCCCTGCCAGGGTCTATGCCTCTTCCCTGGGTTTGGGCTCCACTCTGCCTGGCACTGGTGCTAACCTGGGCCAACCTGTCTCCTTCACCTGCTGTCGGCACCAGTTCTGGATTGAGTCGTCTTTTTCTGTGTCTATAATGGGAAGCAGCATGATGCAGTGGAAAGCACAAGCGTCCCAAACCTGGCAGCCACGTACTGACTGCGTGACCTGACACCAATTGTTTACTTCTCTCTCAGTTTCCTCATCAGCAGAGGAAGGATGTCAGAGTTTCTGAAATCATGAAGACAACACATACCAAGAGACTACCACCTGTGCCTGGGGGGGAGCAGGTCCCCACCAGAAGGCAATGCCCTTTGTTCGGTGCTTCTTTCTCTTCCAAAGCCTCTGCCAGCACCAAGAAGGCAGGACCTTCAACAAGCCCAGCCAACAACAGACGGGCATGTGCTGGGTCCACTGGGCACCGCCGTCTGCTTGTCATACTTTTGCCAGAGCCTTTGACCCCTGGAACCTGAAAGATGGGTCCAGGAAGGCTGAAAGTCTCAGGTTTGACTCAGCATTGGGGAGCTTTCTCGGCAGAGACCAATGTGTCTTTGGGAGCTGGAGGCCCGCCCTCACCCTTGGCAGAGTCATCGTAGCCGATGTTCTTGATGGTGTCTCTCACCACCCGCTGGTAGTCCACCATGGCCTGCGAGGTGATCTCGCCACACAGCAGCACCATGCCCGTCTTACACACCGTCTCTGGAAGCAAAGGGGGCAGGGTGAGCGGCCCAGCACCACCAAGGGAAGCTCCAGTACCTAGACCTCTCACGGTGCCCATGGAAAGACACAAAGGGGCCTTACAAGGAATGGACTCCAGAAAGAGAATAAGAATGCCCATAAAAAGATTAAATCCCAGCAAAAAGCAATGTGCATCTTCAAATGCTGCCTTGGAAAGAATCAGTCACACTTGAGTTCTACACAGAATACTTACCACGTGTGTGATCCTGGACAGCTTATTTAACCTCTCTAAGCCTTGGTTTCCTCAACTATTCAATGAAGATAGTAAGACCACTATGTGGGTTGAAATGAGACAATGGTGGTCTATAGCTAACATAAAGAATGTAGTCAGTGCATGTTAGCACCCTCACCACACACACGTGCACATACACAATGTACACACACACACACACACATACACACACACGGCAGGCCAAACTTCTCTCCAGACATTTACAAAGATAAGGTGTCAAGGTGAAGTCTACCTTCATAGGGCATGGGTCCCTGTAGTATTGGATACAGGGGCTAGGATGCCACCAGAGAGGGAAGGATGAGTCTGTGCAGCAGACAAGACGTGGCACTGACAGTGGTCTCTGCACTGGGGCACCCACACCCTGTGGCCTTTGGTCACTCCCTGATGCAGCAGGCACCGTGACCCCATCTGTAAAGTGAATAGGCTGGACATGACCTCCCCCAGGGGTCCTCCAGGCTCTGCAGTCCCTGACTCCTGGGCACTCTGCCATTGTGCCAAGGGCTTCAACCCAGGCAAGGTTTTGCTGTCGAAGAACTTATCCTGCAGATAAAGGGGAAGATCTTCAGCCTGCATGAAGGTCTCTAGGAAGCAATGAATGATGCAGATATGAAAGAGGGCTTCAGTGCTTTAATTCTACAGTAATGTCCCTTAGGAAAGCTATTAGTTTATTTAAACGCAATTGGTGAAGATGCTGCCCTCCAGTTGCTCTTAAATGGGAGGCATTAGTTATTTTAAAACCCGAGTCATACCACAAACTAGGGAAGAAAACAAAGGAAGGGGCCAGACATCTGTGTAACTATCAAAGGCTCCTTTCTACCACAAGAGCACAGCACGTAACCACCCAGGCAGCTACCCTTGCTTCAGCCTCTTCCACCTCATCTGGAAGGGTCACCTGAGAACTCCAGAAGGCCCCCTGGCTCCCAGTGAGATCAAGCATCAGGGAAGCTGCATGCTGATCCAACCCTTCACTGTTTAGTAAGACATCGAATGCCAAAGTCTTGCCAAAAACAATTATCGATTTGTTTTGTGGTTAGAAATATTTTCCTTCCCTGTTACTACATAGAAGAGATTGCATAATCAAGAAACCTACTACAGACCAGAGGACAGAGACTTTGGAACTGAGGAGCGTGGATCTATGTGTCCACTATTAACTTCTCAGTCTAGCCCACATATGTCTCCGGCAGGAAGGAGTTGGGTGTTTCTTACCGCAGGCCACCTTGGCATTGGGGTCTTGCTTGAGATGGGCGTCCAGCACCGCGTCACTGATCTGGTCGCAGATCTTATCTGGACAAGAACACGGGTGAGAATCACACAAATAGTAGGTATAATAAATTTTTATTTCTTCCCATTCCTGCCTAATGTTGTATGACATGTATTATATAAGGTCATAGAGTTCCCTAAAAAATGAAATAAATTTCAAAATCAGCTCCTCTAAGAGTCTAAAGCAATTTGCAAACACACAAATGCACATACACATTCTTCTAACTAAAAAGTCTCTCATTCCTCATCATATTCCCTTTAACTGAAACATTTAGAAAAGTCCTAGAAATAGAAGTTAAAATAGTTAATAACCTCAGGAAGAGTAGGTGCCAAGATGTAAAATCAGATGGGACAAACAGCTGCAGTGCACTGCAGGTTCCACAAGATGCAAGCTGCCGTGTGTAAAGCACCACACCCAACACGGGGCTCCACCTATAGAATTCTACAGGAGGACCCCTGCACGTCACTGCTGTTTTGCAGAACATTTCGTAAGTGGCACCTTGGATCCTCCCACAAGGTCACTCAGCCTCCTGAAGGCCAGATGTCCTAACAGCTGGGTTTGACCTCCTCAGTCAAGGTGGGCCTGACAGGGGTTCAGCATGAGCTGGGATTTGATCTTGTTCTACTATTTGCCGTAAAGACTCTACGTGGTCTAGCACATAGACCACTAAATGGAACTGTAGAAAAAGCCACTCTTGCTATGGGGTTATGCAAACTGTCAATGCTCACCAATTAAGAAATAAAAGTGACCTCTAAACATATACTTCATCTCATTTAGTGTTCAAAATACCCAGAATCTTCTCTTAATAGAGTAATATGTTTTAAAGTTAATAAGCCTAATTTAGAATCAAGCAGTTTGGCTCTCAAAAGCAGATATTAAGTTCTGTAATTAAAGGTATTCATTAATCTGCCATTAAAAGCGAACACTCTACTCTTTCCTTCAGAAACTCCCAGGAAACACGTTTGAGTTTTTCTATCTATCCTCCTGCCAGGGGCAGATCCTGGTGGTATGTCTACGTTTGCCTGAGCCCGTAGCCTCTGCAAACCCCTACAGATGAAAGCCTCTGCTGCTAAAAAGTCCTAAAATAAACACATGCTGGCCACCCTGGCCTACCCATCGGGATTCCCAGAAGCTTATTCACATGCTGATCAGGGATGTCTCCGCTTGTTTAAAGACAGACCACACGCTCCCACTCTGCCTAGGGAAATGCAACAGTGACCAGGGGTAATGCCAGCGTCCAGCAAGGGCATCAAGATAGCACCACAAACTGAGACAATGCCTAGGGGGTCCTTTCTGGACTGTTTTTTTAAGGCTTCAAAGTTTCTATCAATATCACTCCATAGGCTTAAGATAGTCAATAGTTGGTTTTTTTGAAAGTTTAAAAAGTACCATTAACTTTATCTTTCTGGTAGAGAGGAACTTTGGGAAGACAAGCAGAAAGTCACCAAGCCTTAGAGGAAACCAACTTTACCCGGACAGTTAATTTATAGTGACAAGTGAAAGGGGGATCAGACCAATGGGTGGGCTGTTACTAAGTAGACAAAACCATCAATTTCTTGGCTGGAGTTTTCGTTCTCTGACTGCTGAGTACATTGCTGTTGTGTGCAATGGGCCATTCTTGGGAACGCTGGCCACTGTATGCCAAAGACCCCACTACCTCCAGGTGGAGTAAATCTTTCTCCTAATCTGTACATGACCTTCATTAACCATGGAGCTGACCAGCAACGTCAGATTACAAATATAGTAAACCTTGAAACTTTATCTATAAAGCTATACACAATGAAAGAGGCTACTTGAATTGAACTAAGTCATATACAAAACTCAATTTAATTCAAGGTTTTCAACAGCTACACTATTGACATTTTGGGCCAGATAATTCCCTGTTGTGGGGCTGTCCTGTGCCTTGTAGGCTGTTTAGCAGCGTGCCTGGCCTCCACCCACCAGATTCTAGTGGCACTCCCCACCCCCCCGCCCCATCCTCCGTAGTTGTGACAACTAAAAACGTCTCCAGATATTACAAAATGCTCTTGGGGAAAGTGGCAAAAATGCCCCCAGTTGAGGACCACTGGCTAAAGCACATGGAGTACTGCATTGAGGTGTCCAAAGCCAAGTGACAAGGTAGGGAAGTTAAATATCTTTAAGAAAGAACAAAAACAAGGACAATGGGAAAAGGTAGACTTGATAAGTCACTAAACACTTCAAATACTCACACGAAGTTTGAAGAAGCACTTTAATACATAAACCTATATGTCTAGCCCCCAGAGTTCTTTGAGAACAGTGGTTCTCAAAGTGGGGTTCCCACACCAGCAGCATCAGCATCTCCTGGGAATCTGTTAAGAATGCAAATTCCGGAGCCTCCCCCAAGACCTACTGAATCAGAAGCTCTGGGGCAGGGGTCCAGCACTGTGTATTTCAACAAGCCCTCTGGGTGATGCAGATGCCCCCTGAAGTTTGAGAACAACGGTCCTGCCACCCGAGGCTCTGAATGTCTGGTTAGAGTCCTCGCCGTCACCAAGGAAGCCTCTCTCACTTCCCCCCACCATAGTCTACCTACTTCAACACCTGAATGTTCTCCCTCTTCAGGAGGTCAGCTGTACTCCTCTTAGATAATGTACCTGAGAACCCCAGTGCAATGAGAGCTAGCTCAGCACCAATCAGCCTTCACTTCTGAACTGCACGTGTTTTACGTGCCAAACTCAGTGACCTCTGGTCTTGTTTGAGGAATAGTCTCTGTTGACCCAAGTTGGTCATTGATAATAAAGCTTTACTTGAAAAAAATCTATGTATCAAGTTAATACCTGATGGTACATTTTATATGTACCCTACACTTTGCCAGCCAGCTGCTTGCTCTGCCGTGGCCCTGCCGTGCTGGCATGCTGGTGGTGGCAGCAGCGTGGACCCTTGGCTTCATGACGAGTGACTGTCTTACATAACTCTTCCGGTTTCTCTCCGTTTCTACAGAGATCCCTTATGGTAACCAACACACATTGTTCTTAAGACCTCTAGGACAAGTGACTCCCTTGAACACAAAGTTACAGTTGGATGGGAGGAATAAGTTCTAGTGTTCCCTTGCACAGGAGGGTGACTGTAGTTAATTAGAATATATTGTATATTTCAAAAGAGCTGGAAGAGAGATTTTGAATGTTCTCACCACAAAGAAATGATAAATGTTGAGGTGTTGGATATGCTAAGACCATTACATGTTGTGTACATGTATCAAAACATCACACTATACCCCATAAATATGTACAATTATTAAGTGTCAGTTAAAAAATGTTTTAAACAGGGACTCCCTCGGTTATGGGCTAGGAGTAACTGATTTGCCAGATGGCCCAGGACAACCTACTTACCCGGGTGTCCCTCTCCCACAGACTCTGACGTGAACATGAAGGCTCCTTCTTCGCTTAGAGAATAGTCACAGAGGCCATCCACCGGTCCGTTCATCTTGCCACACTTCTCCACTCCAGCTTCTGCCAGGTGACGGTGTGGATGCTGAGCCTGTGCCTGAGTTTGTTCTCCAAGCCCAACAGGCTTGTCTTTGGCAGAGCCCCGGGGATCACCTCTGCCTAGCTGTCTGTGCACACGTGAGAGTAAGACGAGGACGGCTGAGGAGGGAGGGAGTGGACAGAACGCAGATGTGTCACTCCCTCTGGCTGGTCAGAGCTTGCTCCTGAGTGACTCCTATATATGGGAAAGTGAAAGTGCCCGAATAATCATGTGAAAAAAAATTGGAGGAGTCCATTTCCTGGGAGGGGAGTCTTCTTATCTCGAGGAATTTCAGACCTTAGCTCTGATTTCCCAAACCCTAAGCACCTAGTCAATGTAAGGGAAAGGAGGCTGCATAGATTCTGCAGAACTAAGGCTCCTTTGGGACACTCCTTCAGCTTCCCAGCTAATCTCCGTATTGCTCCAGGGGTAACAACCCACTTTGGAGAGTAGGGGTCTGTGGTTACAGAGAGATACAAACAGGCAGCAAGAGACTCTTTCCGAGAGATATGGTTTGGGCTAAGATTGCAACACAGTGTGGCTGTGCTGTTGGGAGGTCCCCCTCCTCCCCCACATCTTCTCTGGATTGGACTCTTCCCCTCCCACCTTCTCAGGGCAGAGCAGGAGCACACACCTGTGTTCTGAGCCAGCTGTGAGGTTATGTGACAGATTCACTTTAGAGGAAAGGCTTTTGAGTCCATTTGTTTTTGTTAACAGCAATCACCTAAACTGTCAACTTCTCTAAGAGGTTGGCAGGCATTTTAACGAGTAAGATGTTTAAAAAGTATCTGGGTAAGTTATAGAAAGCAATGTTTCTTTGGAAAAGGACTTTTGAGAGACAGACTCCTTACAGGGTAATTATCAGAATCCAGTTTCCCAAAGTTTCCAGATGATAAATTAAACATCTACATATTCAGTTCTATATACTTGATAAACACCATGGTCATGTTTTTGCATGCTTTCTCAATTGTTTTGCTTTGACCAAGAAAAGTAGTAAACAAGATTATGTCTTTAACTAGTTCATGTACTGAATGACAGCACCTCTCACCCACCTCATTCTCTCTCACTCTCAGATCTGGCTGCATCCTCAGACCCAAGGAACAATAGGGAATTGAGATGGCAGAGAATGAGGATGGGCGGAGAAACCAGTTCTCACCAAAATGCAATAAAAAGTAATCACCCAAAACCTCATGCATCAAAGGTTGGACTGTGGGAAGCAAAAGTTAGGAGGCAATACTTGCCTTTGATTTGCGGGTGTTAAAAAAAAAGAAAGAAAGAAAGAAAGAGTTAGGAGTCAATAGCCCTAACAATTTTGGTGACCAAACTTTCCCTCTGTGCTTATTATACAGCATTATTTAAAATTCTTTTTCTGGCACAAATTCTGGTGCTCCAAATCTTGCACCATACCTCCAGGAAATTAAAACTGTATTGAAGTGACTGCTTCTGGAATAAAGTAGGGGATTTTACACATACATATTTTATCAGATGCATTTAACAATGAGTGGGCTGAAGTGCTTAGGCACAAGACTGCTGAGAGTTCAGAGAGGAAAGGCCACTGGGAAGGGGCGGACAAATGAGGAATCAAATAGGGACTTTAGACAACAGAGCCTAGTCACTGCCAGTGCACAGGGCCCCTCCTGTTTGCACTTAAAATATTTCAACATCACTGTCACTTTGTAAATTTCTTCTGGGTAAATTTCAAACCTGGAGACAATACGAGCTAATGTTTAATTTGAACTGTAGACCTAGGTTATCCCAGCAACTTGAACTGTATGATAGCCATTATGCCCTAAATTTGCTTTAAGAGCAAGATGAAGTTGAAGTATCAAGTACTCATAAAGGTTCCCAAAGCTAGAAAGAATACAGAAAACAAAGCAACAACTGCTCTCTGAATTCTCAAATGAGTAACGGCATTATGGGGTGGAGAGGCACCAGGGTGGTGGAACGTCCTGTATAGAGAAGTGGCACTTTCAGAAATATGTGCAGGAGGCTTCTGCAGCCTGGACACCGATTCAGAATGAGGGAAGGATCTGGAAGGCACCTAATTCAGTATCTATTCCATGTATGAGTTTCATATAACATCTCCACTAAATACTAAGAGGCCTTATATTCTTTCAGTAAATAAATGTTAAGAAGAAATACACAGAGCATGGTGGTCAGAAGAGCAGGCTTCAGCAGTGGGGCTCCAGTTTGCTTCTAACCCAAGATGCAGCCTGGAGCAGGCCTCCTAACCTCTCTAAGTTGCAGTCTCTTCACCTGTAAAGTGGGTTAAATAATTACCTACCTCAGTGTTGTTGTGAGTACTAAATGAGATCATTTAGGTATGATGAGTATTGAGCATAATGCTAGCACACAATAAAAATAAATACGGGGCCGGGCGTGGTGGCTCACGCCTGTAATCCTAGCACTCTGGGAGGCCGAGGCGGGAGGATTGCTCGAGGTCAGGAGTTCGAGACCAGCCTGACCAAGAGTGAGACCCCATCTCTACTAAAAATAGAAAGAAATTAACCGGACAACTAAAAATATATAGAAAAAATTAGCTGGGCATGGTGGCGCATGCCTGTAGTCCCAGCTACTCAGGAGGCTGAGACAGAAGGATTGCTTGAGCCCAGGAGTTTGAGGTTGCTGTGAGCTAGGCTGATGCCATGACACTCTAGCCTGGCAACGAACTGAGACTCTGTCTCAAAAAAAAAAAAAAAAATTGAAAAAAAAATTAGCTAATATTATTATTTAGCAGCCTATGTACATACATTAATACATAATTTTCTTCTGAACAAAACCAGATCATAACATGTGTGTATATATATATATGTTATACATAAATGTATATAATTTAGCACCTTGCTGTTTTCCACAACATACTATGGTCCTCTTTCTACATCTCTGGATAAAGAAAGATCTCATTTTTAGCACCTGAATAGTATCCCACAATAACGATGTACCATAAATTATGTAACCATTTATTCCCCGATGGTTGAATATTTTCAATTTCTCCAGTTATTTAATATCATAATAATGCTGCAGTGAAGATCCTTATTCATAGGCATGTTTTTGTAAAAGGTAATAATGGCAGGCCTTGGCAATGCTAAACCAGCCAAAAGATTTCACTTTTGTAATAAATTTTACCAGTTATGTAAAAGAAATGGCAATTCAAACAAGAGTTAAAAATAGAAGCTTCAATCTGTCCCCTTGAGAAAGAATTGGCAGATCTTAGCAAATATGTGATGACTTTGAAACCCAAACCCACGAGGACTTCATAGCCCTAATTTGCCCTTATAAACACAAATTGAATCATCCCTTAGGCACAAACTGTCCTGTCCTCTCTTACACATGAATCGTCCTAATGCCCCCAGCCCCAGCCCCACTGATTACCTAAGTCCAACGTGTGTCAAAGGCCCACAGTTGATCTCCCTTCAACTCTGAAGCTACACTGACAAGCCTCTGAAGGAACTTGGTTGGCTTTGGAAATAAATCTCACTTTCAGTCAGGTTTACCCCAGATGAAACCTCAAATATAAAATATTAATGGAAGACTGTTTCTGATAAGTAGCACATGTAAGTCCCACTGACCAGTTTCATGAAGGAGCCTTGAGGGCACCTGGTCCTGGCTGGCATCACGAGGCAGCAGGGCTGGTGGGGTGGCCCTGGCCGGACGGTGCCCTTCACTAACTCATGCACAGCCACGCCTGATGGATATGCCACGGGCAGAAGAAAGGGCAATTCCGATGACCTAAAACTCTAGATGCAGAAGGAGTGTGCCCAGCGCTACTTCAGTGCAAACATGGCATAGTAACTGCATGGAATATTTTCAAGCAGATCTACTTATTTGGCCTCATTAATTTAAGCACAAACTTTTCCTATATATGCCATCCTAGAACGTGAATGATTTATTTATGAAAGAAAGATAAAATTGATTCAGATTGTACATTTTAAAAATTTTAGATAATTTCAGCAATATATGAACTTCAAAGTGTAAAAAGTCCAACTAAGCACTTGTTGGGGCTCAGAAAATGACATCCCAAAGTACGTCACCTTGGCATGCTGAGTATTTTAACTGAAGGAGACTGGAAGGCCTCAGTCTCTCTGATCCTCTTTTGCCCTCCACTCTCTCACCTCTCTTTCTTACCCAAAGTGAGTCATAGAAACCAAAATTCCTCTTCCCCAAAATGGGTCGTAGAAACTAGAACTTCTCTCCTTTGAAGCAAACCATAAAACATAGAAAGGCCACTCTCTCCTTTCTCCCTTGAAGACCCTCATCCCATAGGGGTCCTGCATCATGCCCAAGAAGAAGGAATACTGCAGAGAGGCCAAGAAGAATTTGAACACAAAGGCCTTACTGGGTCTCCCTGCCCTTCTCAGTCTATTCCACACCCCTTGTCCAATCACATGTCTACGTGGCTGTCCAGTCTGCACTAATCCTAAGCATAGAAGCAGACAGTTTTCCCTGGGTCTTTGGGTTCCCATTTCTGAAGGCTCCCATGTCATGTAAAACTTTGATTAAGTAAATTTGTTATGCTTTTCTCTTGTTCATCTGTCTTTTGTTATAGGAGTGTTGGCCATGACCCTTGTAATAGGTGAGGAAAGATATCACAACTTTCTGCCCCTACACACCCCATATAGAGCAGCTATTCTGAAAAGAGAGAAAAAGTGTGGAAAGACATCATAGAAAAAGCAAGACCTGAGCTGGGCCCCAAAGGAATTATGGAACTTACAAAGGCATCAGGGAAACAGGGAGCCTCTGGCTGGGGGGAACGTCATCACCCAAGAAGCCACAGCTGTTAGTTAGAGTAGATGCAGAAGAACGTTGCCCCACCTCCAGCTGCAGAGGGCAGGGGCAGATACCTGGCCAGGGAGGTAGAGGGCTGAGGAGCCAGCACTCCAAGCAGTAAGTAGTCATGCAGAGCAGCAACGAAACAGGAGTTTTAGTCTGACAGAAAAACACAAGCTAGATTGGATGAGGAAGACTCTAAAAATCAGAGGGAAGAGTTAAGTCTTTTGCCTTGACTCAGGAGTAATGTAAAAAAGAAAAGACCCTGAGATGTTCATGTAATATAATGCAAACTCAGCTATGCATTGTCATTTTCAAAATTGGATTGCTTTCTTAGTAGAATTACCCCTTCTCCAAATATGCATCCCCCAACTTTTGAGACTTGAAATCCTGGAAGATTGTTTCAATTCCTGGTAGTCTATCATCATATCCAGTTATCCATAGTCTGTTAATTCTTCTTCAGTGGTGCCTTGGAAGTCTCCCCCTCCAT
This sequence comes from Lemur catta, assembly GCF_020740605.2. Classification (NCBI taxonomy): domain Eukaryota; kingdom Metazoa; phylum Chordata; class Mammalia; order Primates; family Lemuridae; genus Lemur; species Lemur catta. Next base: position 51,088,152 of record NC_059141.1, on the reverse strand, counting down.
TTCTATGTCCACAGATGGTTACCTCTGCACACATTCTTATCATTTCACTTTTGAGTTAGGCACCAGCGGGGCCCACCTGGCCCTCCACACCAACGTACCCTTAGGGCTTGGTACTGTGTTGTACGTATCAGGTATTTTAAAACTACCTGCTGACTCATATCTAGAAAAATGAGCTATCTCTCGTGCTCACTAACCCCCAATTAAGGCATGCAAACAATATTTGTGTAGTGAAAGCTGAGTCAATCTCTCAGAAACACTCCCACTCTACAGTATCATTCAGCAGTCAAAACGTGAATAACAGTATCACATACAAAGATAGGGATGGACTGTGGCAATATAATATTCAGTTTTTAAAAAAGCCAAATGACAATATATAACATGATACCCTTTTCAAAAAGACAAAAACAGTTTTAAAAACATAAATTTTAGGAATATATAAAGATGCAATAAAGGATACGAAAAGGTAAAGAAAGGAGTGATGTCACTGAAAATGGTACAGTATAGAACTCCAGGGCTCCGTCCCTCCACAAAATCAACTAACAAGCAAAACTGTCTGAATCAACTTTTGTGAACTCTGGAATCGACTCAAGAACTCACAAAAAACTTAATGAATAAAAAAGCTGCTACATTACCACAAAAGAGTGCTATGGCATGTAAATTGCCTGCCTCCCACACCCTGCTCTCCAGATCAGTGTGGCTATGAGGAAGGCAGCCCACATTCCTAGTTCAAGTTGCTAATGCCAGAGGGAGAAAAATGAATCTTATTCTCAAAGGACTGTAATTGTGTGTTCCAACTGACCTGTCTAGTGGCTCCCTGAAGGATTGGCACAAGGGCTTGCCTTTTTGTTTTGCCCAACTCAAGCATTCCCAGGACTGCAGAAGCTTTCCAAGCAGTGACCGCTGAAAATATTAAATATTTAAATGCAAAAGTGTTGGCTGCAACAGACTGGGGCGAGGGGTGACACTCAGGACAAGCAATAAACAGACCAAACCTGGGGAAGGAGGGGTTGGGAAGGAGATACATGGGGAACAAGTGTTTTTTAAAGCTACAATGTATACTGGGGAATCAAGAAGATGAGCACGTGCCCAGGGCTGGACACATGCTCAGAAAAGGTCGAAGAAGATCCTAAACCTAAACCTATCACCTCTGGCTCACTTTCAGTCTTCATGCAAACAGGAAGTAAAGGTTAAGGCAGAGTTATAAATGGCCCAGCCAGGAAATAAAGGGTACCCTAACGCAGAGGGAATCTGCAAAGACTGGGAGGTATGGTGGCTTTTTTCTTTTTCTTTTCTTTCTTTTTTTTTTTTTTTTGAGACAGAGTCTCACTCTGTTGCCCAGGCTAGAGTGAGTGCCGTGGCATCAGCCTAGCTCACAGCAACCTCAAACTCCTGGGCTCAAGCGATCCTCCTGCCTCAGCCCCCCAAGTAGCTGGGACTACAGGCATGCGCCACCATGCCCGGCTAATTTTTTCTATATATATTTTTAGCTGTCCATATAATTTCTTTCTATTTTTAGTAGAGACGGGGTCTCGCTCTTGCTCAGGCTGGTCTCAAACTCCTGAGCTCCAACAATCCGCCCGCCTCAGCCTCCCAGAGTGCTAGGATTACAGGCGTGAGCCACTGCGCCCGGCCTCTTTTTCTTTTCTTTTTCTTTTCTTTGCTCAAGGCATTTAAGGAAACTCCATCATACACAAGCTGGCCACTGAGCTAATGTAACATAAACTTCATGGGTCACACATGACAAAGAATATAGCCTTTATAAAAATAATTCAGAAAACTACTAATAAAACAAATAACAACAACTCACAAGACGCAACAACAAAACTGGGGAAGGGCGATAATCTGATTTCCAGTGTTGCTACATTATAATATTCAAAATATCCAGTTATCAATCAAAACTTATGAGACATGCAAAGAAACAAGAAAGTATGGCCATTCACTGGTGAAAAAATAAAACATCCCTGATAAAGCCTAGGCATTGCATTTATTAAACAAAGACTTTAAATGAACCATCTTAAATATGCTAAAAGAGCTAAAAGAATCCATAGAAAAAGAGCTAATGGAAACTAGGAGAACAATGTCTCACTAAATACTGAATATCAATAAGGTGATGGAAAATTATACAAAAAAAGAACCAAATAGAAATTCTGGAGCTGAAAAGTATAACAGAAATGCAAATGTCACTAGAGGGGTTCACCAGCAAATTTGGGCAGGCAGAAGAAAGAACCAGCATATATGAAGATGGGCCAATTAAGATTACTTCATCTAAAGAGCAAAAATAGGAAAAAAAAAAGAAAAAGAAAAAAAATGAACAGAGCTAAGATACTTGTAAGACAATACCAACCATACCAACATATGAATAATGAGATTCCAGGAGGGATAAGAGAGAGGCAAAGAACAGAAAGAAAGGAATAATGGCCAAAAATTTCCCAAATTTGATGAAAGACATGGATCTCTACATACAAGAATATCAAGAAACTCTAACCAAGATAAATTTTAGAAGAGCCACACTGAGACATTTTATAGTAAAATGTTGAAAGTCAAATAAAAGAGAGACGCTTGAAAGCAGCAAGAGAGAAGCATCTCATCACATATAAGGATAGTAACAGCCAGAGGTAACAGAATAGTAACAGTCAAAGATATTAACAACCAATTTTTCATCAAATATTGTGTAGCCTAGGAACTGGGATAAGACATTTAATGTTGTGTGGGTGAAAAAAACTGCCAACTAATAATTCTATATCTGACAAAACTATCCATCAAAAATGAGGGAAAAATTAAGACATTCTCAGATAAATAAAAACTAAGGGAATCGGGCGCTAGTAGCCACATCCTACAAGAAATGCTAAAAAGGGAGGCTGTCAGGATGAAAGGACACTAGACTGTAACTTGAAGCCATATAAAGAGAAAAAAATCACAGTACATACATAGATACATAATAAGTAAATTTAAAGACAGTATTACTGAATTTTTCATTTGTAATCATTTTATCCTACTTCTATTTAAAAGCTAAATGCATAAAACAATAATTACAAATCTATGTTAATGAGTACACAATACAAAGATGTAATTTGGAACAATAACAAAGGGGAAGATGGAGCTCTAAAGAACACCATCATTGTATAGTATTGAAACTATATTGGTATTAATTCAAACTTGATTGTTATGAATTGAAGATGTTAGTTGTTATCTCAAGGGTAACCACTAAGAAAAAAACGTTAAAGTATACAGAAAAAGAAATGACAAGAGAAGCAAAATTGTCCAGTAGAAAAATTCAATCACAAAAACGTAGTAATGAAGAAACAGAGAAATAAAAACATATGACATATGGAAAACAAACAGCAAAATGGCAGCAGTAAGTCCTTCCTCATCAGTAACTACTTTAAATTCATACAGATTAAACCTTCTAATTAAAAGGTAAAATGGATTGACAAAAAATGATCCAATTATATACTGTCTACAAGAGACTTGCATTAGATTCAAAGATATAAATAAGTTGAAAGTGAAAGGATAGAAAAAGATATTACATGCAAATTGTAACTAAAGACAGTTGAGGTGATAAAACTATAATATTAGACAAAATATAATCTATGTCAAAAATTGTTACACAAGACAAAGATGGACATTATATACTGATAAAAGGGTAAATTCATCCAGAAGATATAACAATTATAAACATATATGCACCTAACAACAGGGCATCAAACTATATGAGGCAAAAACTGACACAATTGAAGGGAAGGAATATCTAGTTCTACAATTGTAGTTTTCAATATCCCATTTTCAATAATTGGACAGAACTACACAGAAGAATATTAAGGAAACAGAGGTCCTGGGCAACATTATAAACTGACTAAACTCAGTCAACATGTGTAGAAAACCATACCCAACAACAGCAGAATACACGTCCTTCACAAGTACACATGGAACATGCTTCAGCACAGACCACATGTTACTGCACAAAACAAAGTCTTATAAATTTAAACAACTGAAATCATACAAAATATTTTTTCCAACCACAATGGATTGAAGCTAGAAATCAGTAACAGGAGGAAGACTGGAAAATATGCAAATACATGGAAATTAGGCTACACAATCATAAACAACAAATGGGTCAAAGAAGAAATTACAAGTGAAATTTTAAAATATTTAGAGATGAATGAAAATAAAAGCAGAACATACCAAAACTTATGGGATGCAGAGAAAGCAGTACTCAAATGAATATTTACAACTATAAATGCTTATATTAAAAAAAGAAAAGAGATTCCATATCAATAACCTAAGTTATCACGTTAAGAAGCTAGCAAAACATCAAGCTAAACCCAAAGCTAACATAAGGAGTTAAATAATAAAGATTAGATTGGAGGTAAATGAAGCAGAGAAAATTTAATGAAGCCAAAGGTGATTCTTTGAAAAAGATCTACAAGACTGAAAATTTTTAGCTCAACAGATTTAGAAAAAAGAGAGAAGGCTCAAATAACTAAAATCAGAAATAAAACTGGGACATTACTACAGAAATAAAAAGAATTATAAAATAATACTATGAACAATTATATGCCAATAAAATAATCCAGATAAAATGGTCAAATTCCTAAAAATACATAAACTACCAACAGAGATTCAAAGAAACAGAAAATCTTAACAGAACTATAAAAGGTAAAGAGATTGAAACAGTAATCTCACAACAAAAAGCCTGGGACCAGATGACTTCACTAGTGAATTCTACCAAACATTCAAAGAAGAAATAACACAAACCATTCTCAAAGTCTTCCAAAAAATAGAAGAGAAGAAAACACTACCTAACTCTGTCTATGAGGCCAATATTACACTAACACCAAAGCCAGACAAAGACATCACAAGAAAGATTATAAACCAACATGCCAATGAATAAAAATGCAAAAATTCTCAACAAAATACTAGCAAACAAGCAGCATATTAAGAAAATTATACATTATACCTAAGTGGGATCTATCCTTGCAGCAATGCAAGAGTGCCTAAACATACCAAAAAAATCAATGTATAATAATATACTACATTAATAGAATGAAAGAAAAAAACATGATCATCTCAATTGATACAGAAAATGCATTTGGCAAAATTCAACATTCGTGATAAAAACGTACAACAAACTAAGAACAGAAGTGAACTTCCTCAACATGATAAAATAACATTTGTGAAAAACCTACCACTTATATTTAATGGTGAAAGACTGAAAACTTTCCCCCTAAGATCAAGAACAAGATAAAGATGCCTACTTTCATCACTTCCACTCAACATTATACTGAAAGTTCTAGTCAGAGCAATTAGAGAATAAAAAGATGTACAAGGTACCCAGAAATAAAAAAAGGGGGAATTTTTTAAAAAAGAAAAAAAAGTTAACCTATCTCTTTTTACAGATGACATGATCTTGTCTACAGAAAATTATAAAGAACACACACACACACACACACACACACACACACACTTATCAGAGCTAATAAACTAATTCAGCCAACTTGCAGGCACAAGATCAACACTCAAAAATAAGTTGTGTTTCTGAAAATAAAATTAACAATTCCATTTATAGTAGCATCAAGAAGAATAAAATACTTAGAAAGAAACTTAACCAAAGAGGTCGAGACTTACACATGGAAAACTACAAAACATTGTTAAATGAAATTACTTAAAAAACCTAAGTAAATAGAACATCCTGTGTTCATGGATTAGAAGACTTAATATTGTTAAGATGTCAATACTACAACACTACCGAAAGCAATCTACAGATTCAGTGCAATCTCTAGCAAAATCCCAGTGGCTTCTTTCATAGAAATGAAAAATTTGATCCTAAAAGTCATATGGATTTAAAGGGACCTTGAACAGCCAAAAAAAATCTTGAAGAAGAAAAACAAAGTTGGAGGACTCACACTTTCCAATTTCAAAACTTACTACAAAGTTACAGTAATCAGAACAGTGTAGTATTGGCGTAAAGAGATACATATATATGCACATATATAGATAAATATATGTATACATAGATACATATACATACATACACACCAAAGAAATAGCATTGAGAGTCCAGAAATAAACTCACATGTCTGTGGTCAATTGATTTTTGGCAAGGATGCCAAAACCCTTAAATAGAGAAAGACAAGTCTCTTCAATAAATGGTGCTAAGGACAACTAGGTATCCAAATAATTGGAACCCTACCTCAAACCATATACAAAAATTAACTCAAAATAAATAAAAAGCTACATATTAGAGCTAAACTATTAAATTCTTAGAAGAAGACATGAGGTAAATGTTTATAACCTTGTATTTATCAATGAATTAATAGATATGATACTAAAATAACAAGCACCCAAAGAAAAATAGGTAAGTTAGACTTCGTCAACATTTAAAACTCTTGTGCATCATAGGATATGATCAAGAAAGTGAAAAGACAATCTACTGAATGGGAGAAAATATTTACAAATCATATATTTGTTAAAAGCCTCTTACACCTCAACAAAAAGATACATACACACACACACGGGGAAAAAAAAGAATAGGCAAAGGAATTGAACAGACATTTCTCCAAGGATAGTATACAAGCACATGAAAAGATGCTCAGCATCATTAGTCATTTGGGAAATGCAAATCAAAACCACAATGAGCTATCACTTCATACCCACAGGATGGCTATAATTTTTTTGAAAAAGAAAATAAGGTTGAAGCTAGGCACAGTGGATCATGCCTGTAATCCCAGCATTTTGGGAGGCCAAGGTGGGAGGATTAATTGAGGCAAGGAGTTCTAGACCAGCCTGGGCAAAATAGTGAGATCTCCTCTCTAAAAAAAAAAATTAAAAATTAGCCAGGCCTGGTGGCACATACCTGTAGTCCCAGATACTAAGGAGGCTGAGGCAGGAGGTTCACTTGAGCCCAGGAATTCAAGGTGACAGTGAGCTATGATGATACCACTGCACTCCAGACTGGGCAATAGAGCAAGACCTTGTCTCAAAACAAAACAAAACAAAGAAACAAACAAACAAAAAGAAACAAAAGAAAAGAAAGAGAAAAAAGTAAGGTGGGCAAGATCATGGAGAAATTGGAACCCTAATGAATTGCCGGTAGAGATATTAAATGGTGCATCCACTGTGGAAAATAATTTGGTAGTCCCTTATAAGTTAAACATGGAATTACCATAAGACCACAATTCTACTCCTATACATATACCTAAGAGAAATGAAGACAGGTATTCAAACTCTAGTATATGAATGTTGATTACAGCACTTTCACAAGAGCCAAAAGATAGAAACACCACAAATATCCATGAACTGATAAATGACTTTGAAAACGTGGTATATCCACACAATGGAATACTATTCAGACACAAAAAGAATAAGTACCAATAAATGCTATAACATGGATAAACCTCAAAAAACAGTATGCTATGTGAAAGTAGCCAGACACAAAATGTCACACATTGTATGATTCCATTTACTTGAAATATTCATAATAGTCAAATCTGTAAAGAGAAATCAGATGCCAGGTGCTGGGGGAGAGAGGAATGGGAGTGACCACTGAATGGATATGGGGCTCTTTGCGGGGGATGATGAAAATTTTTTGGAGTTAAATAGAGGTAATTGTTGCACAATATGATTAATGTGCCACATGGCACTGAAATGTACACTTTAAAATGGTTAATTTTATGTTACGTGAATTTTACTTCAATAAAAAAGGGAAAGGCAAAGACTGGTGAATGCAGATTCAGGAGGATGAGTTTGAGTGGAAGCACATTGGCAGGTGAGAGGCGAAGGGCCTGTGGCTAGAGACAGGTCACTGTCAAGAATCAACTTCCATTGGTGGAGGTGAACATTGTGTCATGCCACCGTTATTCCACAGTGTTTCTTACCTTGTTATTATAGCTAGAGAGACAGATGGACAAATAAACATGAGCCAAGAAAGCACTAATGATCAGCACATGTCATGGAACAAGGATTATGATGAATCCATTTTAATGTAGTTAAGGTCAAAAAAAAACATATTTCAAATCACCTGGGTCCTTAAAAGTCAAAGGAGCTCAGGAGGCTGGGAACCACCTGGGAACGGCACCGTGCTGCATCTGACTTTGTAGCCACAGCACCAGCTCTCGACTTGACCAGCTTTGGGTGAAGCAGAAAGGAGAAGGGTGGAGAGGGCACAAGTAAGGCCTCACCCTTCTGCATCATTATCCAGGCTGGGGGAGTCGGTCTGTGGAGTTTTCCAAAAGCTAGAAAGCAACACAACATCCCAAACACCTCTGGGCTTTTTAAGGCTTGTTTCTCATGTAGAAATAAAAGCAAAATGTTTCATATTTTTCATATCAAATGGCACTGGGGACTTCCAATTACTGACAATGTTTCATTGCTGTAGAGTTCTTTTTAGAAATAAAATTTATTGGGTTTTATTTTGGCATGATGTATGGTAATTGTGAAAAAATTTAGAAAATACTAAAAAGAAAAAATGCATACTATGATCTTTCTACTCATAGATAGATAAGCATAATTAATATGTTGGTGTATTTTCTTTTGGAGGAAATATATCCCCATATATAGGTAAAGTCCCCTGTATGTATTGCTTAGATAAAAAACTTAAAAATAAATTAAACATGTAAAGTTCCACTTCCAGATAAGATGGAGTAAGCACAGACCACCCTGTCTCTTCCACTGACTGCAGCTATAAAACCTATAAAAGACAGAACACATAGAGCAGCAATTTGAGTACTCTGACAAGTACATAGCACCAGGCAGATAGGGAAAGAAGACTAGCATTCAAAGTACCACTGAACTGGTAGTAAGTTCCCATTTTTTTCCTCCTGGAACCCTACTTGAGAAGTGCAAAACCCAGAAGTGGGCACAAGGACACAATGGAGAAAGTTCTAGAAGAAGTCTTCTAGTTCTAACTCAGAAGCAGGAAAGGGGATTCCTCATTCTTTGAGAGAGTAGAGAGAAATCCTCTGTATTTTTTTGTTTGTTTTGTTTTCTAGAGCACCAGCCTCAAGATAATTCCATAGCAATAAAATCATTAGTGGGGACCTGCAGGTACCTAAAACTCTGAGGGGAACTTTCTCTGTGATTAGAGATGCTGTGGTCCCAGGTAAGTAGAGCAAACCCCTGTTGCTTTTTTGTCTGTGTGTTCTCTACCATTTGGCCTCAGATGTAGGCATAGATGTGGAAAGTGCACAGCAGAGTAGGGTAGCTAAAGCCCAGCTTTCTGGATAAAGGCCCAAAAAGGGGAGACCCAGAGAGCTGGGAAAACTGGGAAGAGACAGGCAGTCACTCAGGAAAGTATCACCATAAAGTTGTACATGCATAGAACACCAGTGTGCCAAGAGTCTTGATAAGTGAGCTAACGGACAGATCACTGCCCAGGTCCTAAGTTTATTTCTATGTTAATTAATTTAATTCCACTACGGTGAGAGAACATATTTTGTTTGATTTCAAACCTTTTACATGTATTAAGACTTATTTTATGGCCTATCATATATATGGTCTTTCCTGGAAAATGTTCCATGTGTGCTGCTATTGTTGGGTGGAATATTCTATAAATGTCAGATCCAGTTAGTTAATGGAGTTGTTCAAGTTTGTGTGTGTGTTTTTGTGTTTTTTTGTTTTTTTTGAGATAGAGTCTCACTCTGTTGACCAGGCTGGAGTGCCATGGCATCAGCCTAGCTCACAGCAACCTCAAACTCCTGGGCTCCAGTGATCCTCCTGCCTCAGCCTCCCGAGTAGCTGGGACTACAGGGACACACAACCACACCTGGCTAAGTTTTTCAATTTTTAGTAGAGACGGGGTGTTGCTCTTGCTCAGGCTGGCCCTGAACTCCTGACCTCAAGCGATCCTCCTGTCTCAGCCTCCCAGAGTGCTAGGATTACAGGCGTGAGCCACTGAACCCAGCCAGAGTTGTTTAAGTTTTCTATATCCTTATTGTTTTTCCTGTCTAATTGTTCTATAAATTACTGGGAGTCAGGTATTGAAGTCTCCAACTATTATTGTTGAATGGCCTCTTCTTCCTTTTCAATTCTGTCATATTTTGCTTTATTCATTTGGGGGCTCTGTTGTTAGATGCATACATGTTTATAATTGTTATATTTTCCTGATGACTTTGACACTTTCATTATGTTACTCTTTAATAATATTTTTGTCTTAAAGTTTATTTGCACAGTATCAGTTTTCCATGTCTCTTGTAGACAACGTATAGTTGGCTCTTGGTTTGTTACCCAGTCTGACAAACTCTGAATTGTTTGCTTCACATTTAATCCAATTATTGATATGGTTGGATTTATGTCTACCAGTTTCAATACAAATTTTAAAATTAAATTCTCAGAGAGGAATCAGTATAAACTCATGTTTGTCTTAAATAGATACATATATTTTCATATAGAAATACTTATAGATGTGTATACACACACACACACACACACACACACACACATACACACACATTGGTTAGTATACACACATATATCTCCATTCTATCAGCTGCAAAAGCTTAAAAGCAACAAACTTCAGTAGCAACTGGCATCCAGGTCTTGGCTTGTAATATCATTCTCTAATTAAAGGAAGAATAATTCCTGGAAAAATAGCTGATCCTAGGACTGGGGCAGGAAATACATGAGATGAACCTGGAGAATTTTTGTAGTGTCAGAAAGTAAAGAAATATTAAAATAATAATAATAATAATTATATTGGTATGTCAAAGGGATATAGGAGCAAATTGAAAGAGCTCCCAATGGCCTAACTGGAACAATTTGAGTAACAAATATAGTAGAATTTACAACCTAAAGTAGAAAATAAAAATTCATGTATCCATACTGACATAAATAAATTATTGAATAAATCCATAAATCTGGAGGAATACACAAATCTCCCATGCAGAAAAATTTCAAATAATTTATTTTGTTATTCTACCCTTAAGAAAGTAGAATGAATCTAACTGCCACTTCTTAAGTCTATGCTGTACATAGTAACTTTTGTCCAAAAAGTACTTCCAAAAAGCATGGAAAGGGAGAAAAACAAGTAACTTTACAGGGCAGAAATCTGACAAACACTACTTTAGCCAAGTGACCAAGGTGACCAACATCAACAGTGATAAGTCATATTGATGACAGTTTGTACCCTTGATGTGATATGATGAAAATGATACTTCACCTTTGTGCTCTTCCTCCCCAAAGCACATATAACCCCAGTTTGATCCTGATGAAAAGATTAGACAGAGTCCAACTGAAGGACAGTCTACAAAACTCCTGACCAGTACTCCTCAAAACTGTCAAAGTCATTAAAACAAGGAAAATCTGAGACATTGTCACAACCAAGAGGAGCCTAAGGGGGTATAACTTTTAAATGTAGGATCCTGGAATGGAAAATAAGACATTAGGGAAAAACTGAAGAAATCTGAATAAAGAATGAACTTCAGACAATGATAATGCATAAATATTGCTTCATTCATTGTGACAAATGTGTGTATAAGATTTAATAAGAGGAGAAATTGGATACAGGTTATATAGAAACTCTATACTATCCCTGCAATAATTCTGTAAATCTAAAACTGTCCTGAATTTTTGAAATTAAATATTTATCTTGGCTCATTCACTCTTGCATTCATCTACTCATTGAATTTAATTATTTACTGAACACCTGCTACGTCCCAGGCACTGCTTTAGTCTCTGGAGATACAAACAGCAAACACAACCCAACATGTTTCTTGCGATCAAGAAGCTTATAGTCCAGTGGAAAATGAGACAAAGAACACTAAGTGATTGTTAAGCCATAGAAGGAATAAGTCATTACGTTCAAAATTAAAAACTTATCTTCTTGAGTCTTCCTTATAGAGGAAAAAATCTTTGAGAAGTTGAAGCCCTGGGTTGAACACCACAGAGTATGGCAGTTTGACAGCCAAGGAGCTGGATTTTCAAAGAGGAACAAAAGCTCTTAAACCAAATAATGACATGCCTAGGAGGAGGCCCAGCCTCCGAACCCTAACGGGAACAATTACCCTGAGCCTAGGGTTACATCAGAGGGCAGGCTGGCTGTTTGCTCTCTGCAAACCAGATCTGTGCCAGGGGACAAGATGTGGAGAGGACGCATCATGCCCAGCTAGAGTGCTGCTTTGTAGTGTGGGCAGGATGGTGTGTGGGCAGCCATGCCCAGGACAGGCTGCACTCCAGCTGCACAGGGTAGGCCCTTCCACAGTGAAAAGACCCGAGGGGCAGATCCATGTGTGCTAGGTGAAATTAGGAAGCAATATTCCAGGCAACAGGAATAACATGTACTTAAGGCCCAGGGGGTAGAGAACAAATAAAATCTTCTTGATACTTCAAGGGGCTCAGTGAGGCTGGGGCATGGAGCGTGGGCTGGCAAACAGCAAGAGAGGGACCAGAGATGGTGGCAGAGGCCAGATCATGAAGAGCTCTGTGGGTCCTATGAAGAGTTTAGACTTTATCCTGAGGACAAAGAGAAGCCAACCAAGGGTTTCAAGCAAAAGATGTACATGGATGGGGCATATAATCAGATATGGACTTTTACAGAAACCATTCTGCTAGCTGTTGCTCATGTGGAAACTGGCCTAGACAGGGCTGCCCTGGAACCAGGGAGATTACATGGCAGAGTCAGAGAATAGAAGGAGGGTCTGGATACCTCACTGGATGTAGGAAGCAAAGGAGAGGATTCAGGGATGACTTCCAAGTTTCTGGTCTGCGTAAAAACGTGGGATACCAGAGTAGAGTAAATAACGACAATAAACACAAACACGGTGCGTTCCCAGGATGGATCCGCCACTACCAGGAAGTGGCTGCCGGAGCCCTGGGGAAAAGTGGGTGCTCTCAGGGACCTAGTCCAGGTTCCTAGCATGCAAATGCTGGTGTTCCCTTCTGCGTGCACCCCCCAGGCCTTCTTCCAAGCCAACATCTTGCTCAACAGGTAATGACGTATGTAATTATACAAAAAATTTAAAGTGCTCTTTTATAGATATAAAATATAAAAATAATCCCTGATAAGCAGAGCAATTTCTACAAGTAATTTTAAGAATATATGATTCTATATTAAGTAAGCAATATTCTGAAGGTTGTTGGTATCACTAAGCAAACAGTGCTCATTTACATAAGCAACACACTCACCAAGATAAATATCCAGCCGAAGTAAAAATGGAAACAGCATGGGTGTATTCAGAATTAGCCAGTAATTTCAGAGGAAAAAGTAGGCAGCTGGGTGGGATAGAAGAACAGAGTATGATTGGCCAGTTCCTCTCCCAACCCAGGGTAACCTTGGTGGAGGGGAGGAAAAGGATTATATAAGCACAATTGTTGTTACAGTGTCATGAATTATGAGTGCCTCTGTGGAATTCTCTACTCAGCTAGTAGTAGCTCTGCTGTTGAATGACTTTTAATATTTTTGAAGTAGAAAATATATTGAGCCAAATCTATGAATCAATTCATAGCAATCAATACATTAAATACACTATACATGGTTTCAGGGAATTAGCTATCACCTCCCAATTCTAAAACTCTTCACTTAGAACACTGCTAAGATGTATTTAGAGTTCTATCAGACATCAGTTGGCATCCTTAAAGACTGACATTTTGAAATAAAATCATAATGGCCATAGCCAGACAACGTAAGTCCCTTTTATTTTAAAAACCGAAGATTGTTTCAACTGACCTTATTAAATTTACAGAAATCTAAAATATCATGTCCATCCTTCTAACTCACCATAAACTCACCACCACAGGGGAGAAATCTGGGAAGTGTGAATATACAGATTGACAGAGAACTGGAAACCTCAGTCCATACTTTACTTCATGGCATTAAATCATTGACCTAAGTTTGCACAAGACAGCCAAAGGCTAAGGCAGAGACAGAAGCAAGTTGCCTTTTCCCAAGAATATAATTTCTTCACTAAACAAATCCCCATCCCAAACAACAAAATAGGGAGTTAGAACATCTTAGAGGCCAAAATTGTAGAGAAAGAAAGTTACAGCCATTAAGTAATCTGGCTTTGGTTTTCTCTGGATATTTTGTCTTTACCTTATTTACTCTAGAAAGCAGTTTGATAAAAGAGATTAGTATTGTTTGAATCTAAATATTTCAAGTGAAATAAGAAACTAAAATAATAACTTAGGAAATTTAGGCCAAACTGATCCTCCCACCCGAATTTTCACTCCAAAAAGACACAAAATATCACCAAAGGTGTTTCCTATTTAAAAATGTCTGTATTATGGTCTCATTTGGGGATTTAAGAGATTTTACAAACCTCTATGTGGAAGGCAGTCTCCCATGCCTATGCCTTCCCTGATACCAATTTTCCATATTAATAAATATATAGAGAGAGACAGTCTTGCAGTTTACAAAGCACTGTTGCAAGCGTCAGCTCATTCAGCTCTCACAATGACTCTGATGCAGGGGGCACTGTCCCTTCTTAGCGGAGGAAGAAGCTGAGGCCCAGGGAGATTAGGTGATTTGTCTTGGGCTGCTCAGCTGGCAAGTGGCACAACACGCAAACTTAGCTCTTCTGACTCCACGTTCTCTCCTTTCCCTACACTGTACTGCCTATTAAAGCTGCTTCATTTTTTTCCTAATTAAAAACAATAAAATTGTAGGTAATTTGCTTATTTATCTGCTGCCAGCTACTCTAATGCTTTCTGCTACCAGAGCTTAGACAAAAAGCCTTTCACGGCTTCATTTATAGAAAGCTTAACATTGAATGTTCCAGAACTATACTCAAAGAATCTCTGGACAATGAAGCAAATACATCTCTAAATCCACTGTGCAGTATGATCTGCTTCCACTGGATTTTGATCCATAAGGATAACTTGTACTGAATCCAATGAGTCATCAGATACCATAAAGGAGAAAGTGACACTGTGCTCAGGCTGGGCTCGGAAGCAGCAGCATGGGCCAAAAGCATTGCTAACCTGTGCCCACCACGCATGTCCCCACCTGAAGCAGCCCTCCACCACCTTACCTAGAAGGTGCTTTGCCGTCAAATGCCTCCAGCAACCCCAGCCTCTGTCAAACACATTTCCTTTCCTCTCCAGCCCGCCCCCACCACTCTGCGTTCTGAGTATGCCCCAGGCCTTGTTAGTTCCTCAGCTAGCGGCCCAGCATCACCTGCGAGCTTGTGTGAAATGCAGGATATGGGGCCCCACCCTAGACTCAAGAATTAGAATCTGCACTTTCTCGAAATCCCCCACTAACGTATAAGAAAGTCAAATTTGAGAAGCACTACCCTACAAAAAAGGCCAAAGTGAACTCCCTCTTTTCTGGTTGCCACACCACCCTGTCCTTGGCTCTCAGAAGGTGTTACGGCCAAGTTCAGGTGGCCCCAGCCCACCTGCTCATTTATTCCTGTAGTTTATGCAATTCAGCTAGGTTTTATTGTTTAGTAAAAGAGCTTGGGCCACTTTACACTAAAGTGTGAATAACTAGTGATGTTGACAAACACCGTAGGTTCTGATGGAATATTTCTGAGAGAACATAGTGGTAGCAGGAAAGTTGTAAAGTCAGAAAAACCTGGGTTTGCATCTCGGTTCTCTCAATGACCAGCTGTGAGAAATCTCAGAAGCTTAAATAACTCTCTGAACTTCTGTTTCTGCCTCTATAAAATGAGGATAACATCTACCCTACAAACAAAGTAGGGACAACGCAAAATATCTTGTGTACCACGCCTGGCGCATAGTAGGTGCTCTCTTTCTTTTACATGAATGAATCATAATATCAGAGATCTCAAGATAGTATTGATGCAAATAAGTATCTAGCTGTGTCCCTCCAGCCAGTGTGGCTACATAGGAGACACGCTGGAGTATGTAAGGATTTCTGGTGACTTGTAAACTCTCACCTGCCAACCACTATTAGCCTAGCTACACCAGAAGTCACTCACTGCACGCCTCCCACCTAGTAAGTCCTCCTGCACTAACTTACAGAGTCCTCTGATTCAAAAGATGTTTCCCTTTTGTCCTTGAAGGAAGTGTTTAATCAGCAAATTAAAGGGCCAAAAATAATGGCCAGGGTAAAAGTAGGTTGAGATGTTTAAATTGTGATATGCCATTTTTAGCACTTAGAATATCGTTTCAGCAATATCAAAGTACATGAACTAGAATTTTCATTATTCAATATGACTGGTAAAATGGTGCTTTACCTGATTTTTAAATTGTCAGCTTGATTATTGACTATACTTGAAGACAATTAACTTTAAAAATGTAAACTAAAAGACATGAAAATAATTTTTAAAGATAATCCTTAAACTACATGTTATAAGTTCTTTTCATAATTAATAATAGCTCATTAATTTTTAAATAAGGCCAAAAAAGCATAAAACATGAATAAAAATGATGCATTTAAACAAAATAAAACTTAACGTTTTTGCCAAACAGTAAAGACCATAAACCAAAAGGCAACCAGCCACCTGAGAGATTTCCCAACACATGCATCCAACAAAGAAAGTCAAAGAGAGAGAAATCAATAGTGAATATCACAAATAATATGAACATGCAATTCCTGGAAGAGCAAATCCATTGTCCAATAAGCAGAAAAAGATGTGTGACCTCACTAGTAGGGAAAATGCAAGTTAAACAACAAAGACACTACCACATTACACTCCTGGGATGGGCAGAATATATTGAAGCGTAACATTACCAAGTATGGAAAAGGACATGTCATAACAGGAACGGCCTATATCCTGCTGGCAGGATTATAAACTCATGTGACCACTTGGGAAAGCAATCTTGCATTATCAAGTAGCTTGAGAATGGTCACAACCCGTGCCCAGGCATTGCACAAGTGTGCCTTATATACTCTACACCAACATTTTCCAAAGTGCCAGTGCTGACCAGCAGTAGCAGCAGCACCTGGGAGCTTGTTAGAAATGCAAATTCTCCAGCCCCAGCCCTGACTTAATGACTTAAATGGGAGTGCATTTTTAAGAAACCCTCCATCAGATTTGGATGTGTGCTAAAGTTTAACACTTTAACTGTCATGAGTTATATTTAGCTCATGCTAGTTTTGAGCCCAGGGCCTGGTGAAGCAAAACCTGGGCAAAACCCTGCAGTGGGTTTGTGAAAATCTTAGGTGTTGATGTTCTTATTGCTATAATTAATATTGACAAATTAATTCTAAAAACATGGATTAAATGAATAGAAGTCAATAAATTTCATTTTTCATTAAATGAGAAAGGATCACTTTGTTTTTCAAGTTTTTATTATATTTTTGTAATAAAACATCATGGCCCCAAGGAAAAAATTTTTTTTTCTAGTGTGGCAATGTGTGTTAAGAACCAATAGAGAAACTTCACATATTAGTTCTCCTGTTCCAACATTAGACTGTGTCAGAAGGATCCTAGGTATGCTGTCATTGATAATATTCCCTAGAAAGGAATGTCTGGCAGACCTTGGTTTACTAGTACAGTGTCACTTGAGAGTCAAGGGACAATGCGCAAACATCCCATTTCCTCAAATGGACACATTTGCACAGAGATACACACATAGATGTACATATTTATACAAATAAAGCATTTAAAGCCATCTAAACACCTACCAATAGAAGAATGGATACAATGGTATATTATGCTGCAGTTAAAATAAATGAAGTGGATATACATATTAATATATCAGCAGGGATAAATCTTGAAAATATAATGCTTAATGAAAAAAGCAAGTTGCAGAGTGACAACTACAGTATGATACCATTTAACATTAAGTTAAAATCTCACCCCCAAAAAACTAGCTTATTTACAGATAGATAAATATCATTTGTATAAAAACATCAAGGATGTATAACTGGGAATTATACCCACTGATATCAAGATAATGGCAGTCTGTGGGTAAGAAATGAGAGGAATGGGATGGAGTAGGGGTACAAAGAGAACATTAAGTGTAAGATTTTATTTTTAAAAAACCTGTTAATTTTTTAAAAAGTAAAAGTGTAGCATTTGTTAAATCTGGTTGGGAATAAAAGACATTGCTTATATTATTTTGTGTACTCTTCTGGATATTTGAAGCACTTTACAATAATTTTAAAATTTCAAAGTTGTTCCTTATACTTGTGAATACTAAAAAACCTTATTTCTGTATAAGAAGAAATGTTTCAAAATGACTGCCTCAAGAGGCTTTTAAAAATTGATTCTTTGTGACATCTAGTGGTAGCAGAAATAGTTATAATTTCATCCTCAAAGAGCTACAAGTAGAACTACCATTTGATCCAGCATTCCCATTACTGGACATCTACCCAAAAGAAAAAAAAAGACATACTATAAAAAAGACATCTGCACTTGAATGTTTTTAGCAGCACAATTCACAATTGCAAAGATGTGGAAACAACCCAAGTGCCCATCAATACATGAGTGGATTAGTAAAATGTGGTATATGCATACCATGGAGTTCTACTCAACCACAAAAAACAATGGTGATCTAGCACCTCTTGTATTACCTTGGCTAAAGATGGAGCCCATTCTACTAAGTGAAGTATCACAAGAATGGAAAAACAAGCATCACATGTCTTCACCATCAAATTGTTGTTAACTGATTAACACTTACCTACGCATTTAGTAGTAACATTCATTGGGTGTCGGGCAGGTGGGAGGGAGTAGAAGGAGACGGGCATATTCACACCTAATGGGTGTGGTGCTGCACTGTCTGGGGGATGGACACGCTTGAAGTTCTGACTTGGGTGGGGCAAAAGCAATATATGTAACCTAGACATTTGTACCCCCATAATATGCTGAAATAAAAAATAAAAAAGAAAGAAGGTAAAAAAAATATGCGATTAGAAATAAACTTGATTCAATGTATTACTATCTGAATACTTACTTGGTTTAATTTTATTTTCACAAAAAATTAACTTTCAAAACCTTATGCTTTTATTTTTTATTTGCTGTTTTCAGTGGCCTATACCTGAATATTTTTAATGAGGATGACACTTTGGAGTAAGGTTATTATTTTGTATACATTAATTATGTGGCTCAGCTGCTGGCCTCCTGAAAAATGTATCAATTATGTCAGTTCTAGTGTCCCCAAAACAGGCAGCCTCCTGCTCTCCCACTCTGTGGGTCAGTGAGAGCAACCAGAAGCAGCTCTGAGCTTCTCCTTTACACTCCACTACACACCAGCTGGCCAGGTGGCTCTCCCATCCCAGACCTGCATCTCTGCCTGACCCCTCTAAGCTCTCAATGCCCCACCATTGTTCTGTCACCCAGGCTCTTCCTTGTCCTTCACCCCCATCCAATCAACTGCCAAGTCCATTTATAAAATGTGTTCCCCCATCACTTGCTTTCCTTACATCCCCTACATATTGTGAATGACTTGAGAGCAGGTACCATGTTTTACACATATGTTCCCCATGAGAACCTAGTACAATGCTTGTCATATAGTAGGTACACAATAAATGGTTACTAAATTAATTCCCACTGCCACAGCCTAGGTTCAGACCATCATTACCCTAAGACTGGACTGTTTCAACAGCATCCTAACCCTAAACCATCCTAAACACCACCAATGAAGCATCTTAAAACATCTCTTGGGTACATGATACCACTTTTTCATCTCCAATCCCAGTAAGTGTTTTCAATGCAACACTCATCTCTAGTCCCATTGCCAGCAGATACCATCCAAACATCTTAGCTTGGAATTTAATATGCTTCCAAATCTGGGTGACTTTCCCGAACTTCTCTCTCACTACATCCCTGTACACATCAGCTATTCTTCAAGCCCCCTACAGGCACTGCCACCTTTATTCCTCTGTACACATTTTTACTCCTACTCATCCATGATCAATTCTGTGCCTTTGTCTGTTGTTGGATTTCATTGGATTTTATTGGGTTTGGTTTAGTTTTTCACTTCCATGAAGTTCTACATGACTTCTCTCCATATAAAGTTAATCATACTAACTACCAAACTGGTCATTCAAACCATGCATCATTATTTATCTTCTTCCATGTGCCCTTGCTCACCATCTGGAAACGTGCTTCTCAGTGGTACTGACCATGTCTCACACCAGCTTGTGCAATCAGAATCTAGCTAAGTCCTCAGAGGGAAGCCAACTAAAACAGATCTGTTAAAATGAGGAAAATTCAGCAAAGAGTGGATGGCCATTGCTTGCAGTTAGTATAAGCCCACAAAACCTTTGATTTGGAAGGCAGCTGGGAAGGCACCACATGATTCTAAGGAGTGTATTAAGCTAATCTTCCATATTTTGACAAGGGGCTGGAGACAGTGACACCAAGAAAATGACTGGTTAAAAACCTATCGCCTGTGGCTTCAAAACTTGAGAGGAAGTGGAGCAAGTATTAGTCTAGAGGCGTGGCAACCACAGAAGAGTGAAGGATGACTCTCACTGATTAACTGGGACACTTGGAAAATAATGAAGCCACCTATGATACTAAAGAAGTGAAGAGGAGAAAGAACTTCTAGGAAGTTAAAGTCAACTCTGTTTCATAGATAGCCACTTTTTTATGCTCTTGGTATATCCAAATACATTCAGTAGTTGTATGCCAAACCATCTCTAAAGAACTGAAGGAAAGTATATGGATGATGTTTTGCCAAAGAAAAAGCACCAATAAAGAGATATAAATCATGAAAGGAAAACAAACAGAAATTCAGGATCTGAAAAATTCAATGACTGGTGTGATAAATTTTTATGAGGGACTCAACAGTAGATCTGAGCTTACAGAATAATGTTATCAGTGACTTTAAAGATAGGTCAAATGAGATTATCCCTTCTGAGAAACAGAAAAAAATAAGGCTAAAAGAATAGAGCCTCAGAGACCAATGGGACACCATCAAGTGTACCAACATATGCATAACAGAGTTGCAGAAGGAGAGAAAAGAAGGAGCAAAAAGAATATTTGAAGAAATAATGTTCCTAAATATCCCAGATTTGATGAAAACATTAATCTACACAAAAAGCTCAATTAGCTTCAAGTAGGATAACCCCAAAGAGATGCACAGTGAGACAAATCATAATCAGTTTATCCAAAGACAAAAGCAAAGAGTGAATCTTCAGGGCAGCAAGAGAGAAGTGACTAATCACGTACAAGGGATCCTCAATAAAATTAAGAGCTAATTTCTCATCAAAAACCTTGGTGGACAGAAGGCAGTGGGAAGGCAGTGGGATGACATATTGAAGGTGGTGAAAGAAATACTGACAATCAATAATTCTATATCCAGCAAAACTATCCTTCAAAAAATGAATGAGAAATAAGACATTCCCAGATTAACAAAATCGTAGAATTCATTGCTAGTAGCCTTGCCCTATAAAAAATGCTAAAGGAATCCTTCTGGATAAAATAAAAAGACAATAAACAGTAACTTGAACTCCCATGAAAAAATAAAGAGCGTCAGTAAATGTAAGTGTATAGGTAAATAGAAAAGACAATATAAATTTTTTGTTTATAATTTTTTTCTCCTTTTTAAAAATTTATTTTATTTTTGACAGATAACACAGTATGTGTTTGTCATGTACAACATGATGTTTTGAAATATATATATACATTACCAAATAGTTAAATCTAGGTAATTAGCAAATACATTACCTTACATAGCTCTCATATTTGTGGTGAGCACTTAACATCCACTCTGCATTTTTTGAAAATACAATATATTGTCATTAACTACAATCACCATGCTATACAATAGATCTCTTGAATTTATTCTTCTTTCTAACTGTCATTATGGATCCTTTGACCAATGTCTCCTCATCCCTCTCTCCCCCAGCTCTGGCAGCCATCATTTTATTCTCTACATCTATGATGTTAACTTTGTTAGATTTCACATTTGAGTGAGATCATGTGGTATTTGTCTTTCTGTGCTTGACTTATTTTCCTTAACATAATGTACTCTAGGTTCATCCATGTTGTTACAGATGACAGGATTTCATTTTTAATGGCTGAATAGTATTCCATTATGTATATATGAGGGCTGTCTGGAAAGTATCCAGCCATTGTTAATATAACGAGAACATATTGGATGGCTGGACACTTTCCAGACAGCCCTCGTATACCACATTTTCTTTATCCATTCATTCACTGATGGAAACTTAGGTTGATTCCATGTCTTGGCTTTTGTGAATAACAATTGGCTAATGTGCAATAGGAGTACAGATATCTCTTCAATATACTGATTTCATTTCCTTTGGATATATAATAGTAGTGGGATTGCTGGATCATATGGTAGCTCCATTTTTAATTTTTTGAGGAACCTCCATACTGTTTTCCATAATGGCTGTACCAATTTACATTCCCATAAACAGTGCATAAGAGTTTCCTTTTCTCCACATCCTGGCCAACACTTGTTATCTTTTGTGTTTTTAATAATAGCCATTCTAACTGGAGTGCGGTAATATGTCATTGTAGTTTTGGTTTGCATTTTCCAGATGATGAGTGATGTTGAGCATTTTTTTCATATATCTATTTGCCAATTATATATCTTCTTTTGAGAAATGTCTATTCAGTTCTTCTGCACATTTTTAATTGGATTATTTTCTTCCTATTGAGTTGAGTTCCTTCTATAGTTTGTATATTAACCCCTTAGCAGAGGTACAGTTTGCAAATATTTTCTCCTATTCTGTAGGTGGTCTCTTCACTCTGATGATTGTTTCCTTGGCTGTGCAGAAGGCTTTTAGTTCAACGGGATCACATTTATCTATTTTTGCTTTTGCTGCCCGTGCTTTTGAGGTCTTATCCAAAAAAAATCATTGACCAGACCAATGTCATGAAGCTTTTCCTCTATGTTTTCTTGTAGTCATTTCAGGTTTTACATTTAAGTCTTTAATCCCTTTTGAGTGGATTTTTGTGTGTAGTCCTATCTTATTTAAAAGACAACTGCATAAAGCAATAATTATAAATCTGTGTTGATGGGGATGCAAAATATAAATATGATTTGTATATCAATAATAGGACAAAGGAAGCAGAAGAAATAGAGCTATATATATGAACAAAGTTTTTGTAAATAATTGAAATTAAACTGGTATTAATTAGAATTAGACTTATAAATTAACAGGTTATTTGTAATCCCTAAGAAAATAACAAAAAATATACTTGAAAAAAGACAACAGAATTAAAATGATATACCAGAAAATACCTAGCACAAAAGGTACTAATGGAGGAACAGAGGGATGAAAAGATGTAAGACATATAAAAAATAGAAAATGGCAGATATAAATCCTAGCTTACCAGTAATCACATTAAATATAAATGCATTAAACATGCCAATCAATCAAAAGGCATAGATTGGTAGCATGAATGCCCACAAATATATATTTTGTATTCAAAGACACAAACAGGATGAAAGTGAAAGGATAGAGAAAGATATTTCATGCAAAGAGTAACCAAAATAGAGCTGGAGTGGTTATATTAAAATCAGACTTTAAGACAAAAACATTTTACTAGAGATAAAGAAGAGCGTTTTATATGATAAAAAGGTCAATCCATCAGGAAAATATAGCAATTATAAACACATGTGCAGCTAAAAATTGAGACCCAGAAACTTATGAAGTGACAACAGACAGAATCTATGGGAGGAACAAATAATAACGCAAATGTTGGAAACTTCAATTCTTTCTTTTCTATAATAGAACAACTAGACAAAGGATCAAAAAGGAACTAGAGGACTTGAATAACATTGTAAACACTAGACCTACAAATCTATAGAATACTCCACCCAAAAGCAGCAGAATATAGATTCCTCTCAAGTGCACATAGAACATGCTCCAGAACAGACCATATGCTAAGCCATACAACAACCTCAGATAAAATTTAAATTATTAAAATCACATAAAGTTGTTCTCTAACCACATAGAATGAAATTAGAAATTAAGAACAGAAGGAAATTTTGGAAAATTACAAATAAATGGAAATTAACACACTTACCAATAACCAATAGGTCAAAGAAAAAATCATAAGGCAAATTAGAAAATAAAACTGTCATTTTTTATGGGAATGAAAAAGCCAACCCTAAAATTGATATGTAATTGCAAGGGAGCCCTAATAGTCAAAACAATAATGACAAAGAAGCAGAGAGTTGGAGGACTCACACTTCTCGATTGCAAAACTTACTAGAAAGCTACAATAATCAAAACAGTGTGGTACTGTCATAGGGACGGACCTACAGATCAATGGAACAGTTCTATTGCTAGAACTAAGGGTCTAGAAATAAACCCATACATCTATGGTCAATTGAGTTTCAATAAGAGGGCCAAGACCATTCAATGGAGAAAGAATAGCCTTACCAACAAATGGTGCTGGGATAACTGAATAGTCATATGCGTACCTCATGCCATATATAAAAATCACTTTCTACCATATGTAAAAATTAACTAAAAATGTATCAAAGACCTAAATAAAATAACTAAAACCATAAAACTCCTCAAAGAAACTATAGGAGCAAATCTTCATGACTTTGGATTTGGCAATAATGTCTTAGGGATAACATTAAAAGAACAAGCAATAAAAGAAAAAATAGATAAATCAGACTTCATCAGATGGAAAACATTTGAGTATCAAAGGATACTATCAAGAGAGTAAAATGACCAATCACAGAACAGCAAAAAATACCTATAAATCTTATAACCAATAAGGGTTTAGTATCCAGAATATGTAAAGATCTCTTACAACTCAACAACAAAAAGGTAAACAACCAAATCAAAAAACAGACAAAGGACTTAAATGGACATTTTTCCAAAGAAGATGTACAAATGGCCAGCAAGCACAAGAAAAGATGCTTAAAGTCATTAATTATTGAGGAAATGCAAATCAAAACTCCAATGAGATACAACTTCATGCTCATTAAAATAGTCACACTTTTTTTTTTTTTTTGGAGACAGAGTCTCACTTTGTTGCCCGGGCTAGAGTGAGTGCCGTGGCATCAGCCTAGCTCACAGCAACCTCCAACTCCTAGGCTTAAGTGATCCTACTGCCTCAGCCTCCCGAGTAGCTGAGACTACAGGCATGTGCCACCATGCCCGGCTAATTTTTTTCTATATATATTTTTAATTGTCCAGATAATTTTTATTTCTATTTTTAGTAGAGATTGGGTCTTGCTGAGGCTGGTCTCGAACTTCTGACCTCGAGCGATCCACCCGCCTTGGCCTCCCAGAGTGCTAGGATTACAGGCATGAGCCACCGCGCCCGGCCACATTTTTAAAAAAGAAGAAAATAAGTGTGGGTGAGGATGTGGAGAAACTGGAACACTCACACACTATGGGTGGGAATGTAAAATGGAGCAGCTGCTGTGGAAAACAGTTTGGTGGCTCCTGAACAAGTTCACCATAGAACTTACCATATGACCCAGAAATTCTACTCCTAGGTATATATGAAGATTGTAGGGGAAGAGGAGGGTTGGCTAAAGGGTACAAAGTTTCCTTTTGGGGTGATGAAAATGTTCTAAAACTGAATGTGGCGACGGTCACACAACCCTGTGAATATACTAAAAACCAATGAATTGTAAACTTTAAATCAGTGAGTTGTTTAGTATATGAATTATATATCAATAAAGCTGTTACTCCCCCCCCCAAAAAATCATGTACAACTACATTCAGGATAATATATCTTCAATGCAAACAAAATAAAGAATATAGCATTTACAGAAAAGAAAAGGGGATTCAAGAAAATTAGGCACCCAAAAATATCAAATAAAAATAAAGAATGAAGAGTATGAAGAAAAAAATATGTTAGAGAAAAATAAAGTGCCCACAAATACCTTCTTTCTCCATCCACTTTAGCTGGAAACAAAAATTTACATAGAATCACAATGTATGGCATATTGACCACAAAAGTGACACAGCATTTCAAAATGCTGAGAAATAACTGTTCCAGCACTACATTATCAAAATTGAACTACCAAATTTTTTATAAAAGTATAATATGTTTTATTGCTATGTTTCAGAAGTTGATATATCACTTCATCCTTGACTTCGGCTGAATAATCAGATTAGCTTTCTGTCATTCAAGATTCAGCAAAAATGTGTATTTGGTGCAACTGTATTGTAATATTCTCATCTTTTGCAGTGTGAAAAATTAGTTTAATTATCTATGCTTACATCCATGACACCTCTCATGCTTCTATGCATTCCCTCCTCTTCTGGAATCATTTTCTTGCTCGATACCAGTTCAGCTGGAAAACCTAGAATGTATCAACCAAGCCGAGGACATCATCTAGCGACAGAAAGTCTATCAGAATAGGAGCCATCTCCATCCTTACCACTGGGTGGGTGTACTGTGAGTCTTGCTGCCATTAGGAGAACCCTCCTGAGGCCCTGAGATACAGGCCAGGGTAGCGGCTCTATCTGGGAGTCATCTCCTTGAAGGGACAGGAGCCTCTTCTGCCTCCTCCCTCTTGTGTCCAACTCTGGCTGGGAGCACTTTAACAAGACTGTACCCTCGCCCAGAACCACAGCGGTTCACCCTGTGACTATCCAACACTCAGAGACTCCTGCTGCCAAATCCAAGCTCCAGATAATACCCCTCGGAGACGGCCACAGGTTGTGCTGAGCCCAAGAGCCCCCTGAGCCTGTCTTCCACCCCAGCCCTCCATGGTGGAGCCCCCTCAGGCTGAGGCCAAGGCCTGGAAGACACTGTGCTCCTCGAATCCCATAAACACTCTTGCCTGGGTGGCTGTGCGTGCAAGTCATCTGTGCTAGGGGCACAGTGCCTGGCAGCTGGACTGACACAGATGTCATCTCTCCAGGGCCCCAGGGACTTTTTTCTCAAAAATGTACAGAACTGGTATGGCAGAATAACATTTCTTTTTAATGAAACTAATACTTTTCCTACCATTTATTCACTTTTTCTCTTCCCATTTATCTTAGTCCATTTTGTGTTGCTATTACAGAATACCACAGACTAGGTCATGTACAAAGAAAAGAAATTTATTTCTCACAGTTCTAGAGGCTAGGAAGTTCAAGGTCGAGGGGTCGCATCTGGTGAGAGGGTTCTTGTGGCATCATCCTATGGCGGAAGGTGGAAGAATGAGAGAGCAAGAGGGGCCAAACCTGCCTTTGTAACAAGCCCACTCACGCTAACCAACCCACTTAATCCACTCGTGTGAGCAGAGCCCTCAGGACCTAATCACCTCTTTAAGGTCCCACCTCTCAACACTGTTGCTTCGGGAATTCAGTTTCCAACACATGAACTTTGGGGGACACATTCAATCATAGCACCACGTAAGCAACCGGGCTATTCGGTTCTCATTGCCTCAGGATTATAAACAAAAATCAAATCTAAAAAGAGAGGAGTCTGTTTCTGGCATTTGTGTTTTCATACATGTGCCTTTAAGAACAGAAAGGACACATACCATAGACTTAGATTTGGAAGAATTTTGTAAAGGAAGTAAGGTTCTCCCACAAATCCAAGGATAGATCTGAAACTTCAAAGGGACCAGGAGTGTGTGGCCTGTAGCCAGTGGGATCTTCCCTTCAATAGTTGCCCCAGTATTTGAGCTTACTGATTGTTCCAGAAGACACTCTGTTTCTTTGCACCCCAAAACTTTGTTTGGTCCCATTCAATTCACTCTATGTGGAAACTTCCTACAACATGCCTGGATTTCATAGACCCCAAAGAGGAAGAGGGGACCCTGGATACTCAGCTGGGCAGACAGAGAGGAAGGGGAAGCCCCCACATCTGTTCCTGGGTGTGGATGAACAAAGTAAGCTGGAGAGTGGCGAAGCACTCCTTCCCCATCCCAGCCCCATCACCTACGTGTAGATTAAGTGGTTCTACGAAGCATCACCTCCCAGCAAACTGAGGAAAGCTTTGCAGTTCACTCCCAGGAAGAGACGCCATATCTGGAGCATGCTGAATACTCCCGAGCCCTGCACAGTGGCGGCCTCGTTCACAGACAGCAACTTGCCTCTCAGGCCGTCTTGCTCACACGCAGATGCACACGCTGTGTCAGCTTGTCTCCCCTGGGCCCCTTTTGGTTGCTTCAGCAAACTCTCCCATTTTCCCAGTGGAATCATACACATAACCAGTTGCACTAGGGGATCCAAAACAACATGCTAAGGCTACCCTTGAAGCCCATTTGTAAAGGTGAATTCAGAGGAAAAAAAGAGGTAGAGTTCTAGTTTGGAGGAAAGACATACAAAATGGGGACCTCATGATCTGAAACTTGAAACGAGCATAAAAATTTATTGTTCTTAGGTTGGTTGTTCCTACAAATCTTGATCAATGTTTAATGCAACCTAAAAGCAAAATAAAAAGTAAATTTGCTTTAATTAGAACTGTGAAAATGTACAAGCCGAAGAAAACAGAGTTTAGGTAATTTCTATGTGACTATGGGAATGAAGCTGAGAGTTTCAGACAATTTCAAATAATGTTCAAATAGAATATGATCATAAATTATACTCTCTAGGTGGTTATTATCCCACCCTTTCTTCTATTTCTCTTGCTATGCTTTCTCATTCTTGTGAGGTCTTCTTCCTGTGGCCACCCCTTAAATGTTGGGATTTGTAATGGGTTTCTCCCTGAGCCCCCAGGCCTGCGCACACTGAACACTGTCCTAGATATTGACTCACTCCCCTTGTGTCATTTAGCACAGATGCCCACCACTGTTGAATTTATATCTCCTGCCTGGGCCCTTTCCTGTCCTCTAGACCCATAGCATACATCAGCTGGTCTTGGGCATTTTCACCTGCGTATCTCAGAGCCACCTGAAAGGCAACATCTCTGCAACTGAAGCCATCATTTTCAAAAAACCTACTTCCTCTTCTTATATTCATCAACTTATCACATGGTAACACTCCTAGCTCATTTGCCCAGGGAAGAAATTTGGGCTTTCTCCTGACCCCCTCTCTCTCTTATCCCACGAGCCAATCTCAAATCTACCCAGTTCTCTCTGTCTCTGCTGTCTAACCACGGTTGTCTTGCAGCTGGATGACTGCAACAACCTCCTAAGTGGTTTCCCTTTTCCATTCCTGCCCTTCTCCAATTCTAGCTCCACCTTATAAAAACACAGATCAAATACTTAAATCCGTTTAATAACTCCCAAGGCACTTAAGTCCAAAATCCCTAGCAACACATGGAACCCAGCATGACCTGGCCTTTCTCCACCTCTCCAGCTATAAATTACACCTTTCTCCTAGCTCCATGCAACTCAACCACAATCCTTGACTATTTCAGCCCCTTGAAAGCATCTTTCTCTCTCCCTCCTCTGGGCTCATCTCAAGCTTCACTTCCTCAAGAAGATTCAACCAGACTAGATCAGGTCTTCCTTCGCTGTCCCTCAGAGGACCTGTCCCACTGGC
The DNA here is from genome assembly GCF_020740605.2 of Lemur catta. NCBI lineage: Eukaryota > Metazoa > Chordata > Mammalia > Primates > Lemuridae > Lemur > Lemur catta. The sequence continues at coordinate 51,058,931 of NC_059141.1, read as the reverse complement.
CCATGCCCTCAGTAATTTTGCATAGTGACACATCATAGCAGACATTTAATAAAAATGTATTCACAACAGACTAGCACCAAGTCCATCCAGCTCCACATGCTGAACAGCTCTTGGAAACACCATTGGCTGCAGGCTGTCAATGTCCTGTTTCTCTAGATTACTACCATAGCCTCCTAACTGGTCTCAGACCAACTTCTCCACTCTTTGCCTTATTATAGCCAGATGGTCTTTCTAACATGCAGTTCTGAATGTATCAGTCTCCACTGACTTTAGGATAAAATCTAAGCTCCTGAGCAGGAATTTTAAGTCCTTCCTTGGTCTGGTCCCTGCTTTCTCCCAGCCTCATCCCACAACCCTCCCTGCCTCACTCCCTCCAGACCCCCCGCTCTCTGTTCTCTGCCGGCAACACCATCCTCAGCCTCCCACACCACTACTCGGTAACAAATCATTGACTTTCTCTGGGAAGCCTTCCCTGACCAAGCTTCCTTGACTGTGCCAGCTGTCCCGCCTTGTCAGTGCACACTGACTAAAGTCACCCACTCCATCCTCCTGCCATGACAGTCCTGGTTTACACCTGCTGGTATGGCTCAATTATTAATATCCTCCTTGCATCCTCAAAAACATGCAAGTCTGGACAATAAATTACCTGGTTACCCTAACTATGACTATTAAATGCTTGTCTATACCAGTTTGGACAATAAATTACCTGGTCACTCTAACAAAGACTATTAAATGCTTGTCTAACTGTCTGTTCCTGCCCCGAGACAGTAAACTCCACAAGGTATGAGACTGTCCTATTCACAACAGCATCTGGCACAGAGCCCGGCACACAGAAGACACGACATGCTTGTTAAGTAAACAAATGTACTCATATACTATAAAAGCATGCACTGTCATTAGGGTATTTATTTGGTTCTAGGGTTTGCTACTGAGAAATAAAATGGTAGCCTCCCCCCAAATTTAAAGATTATATATTTTACACATGATTTTAAAAACACATTTTGGGGAAGTTTTGCAATTTTCAGAGTCTAAATTATAGATATAGATACGCCAGTGACACACGTCACAAAAAGGCAGAAAACCAGTTAGGAATATGGTCAGCAATCAGGGAACTGGTTTTCAGTCTATGAAGCAAGAGGCCCATTTGTCAAACAACCCTGGCCTCATTTTCCCTAAGCTTTACCTAAGTTTTTAAAAAATCTGATTTTTACAAAACATTTTGATACTTACATCAGATAAAACTGGCTCATCAAGTTCTTCCACTCTGCTCAAGTTAGGTGCTCCGTATCGATCACTGATTTCAGCCAGCGTTTTGCCTGAGTCTTGTGTTGCCCCCTACAATCATAAAATCCATTTTCACTTTTAAATGCCTTCAAAATTATGGGCCAGGTGCAGTGGCTCAAGCCTGTAATCCTAGCACTCTGGGAGGCTAAGCGGGAGGATCACTTACGGTCAGGAGTTGAGATTAGCCTAAGCAAGAGTGAGACCCTGTCTCTACAAAAAATTAAACAATCAATTGGATGTGGTGGTGTGTGCCTATAGTTCTAGCTGCTTAGGAGGCTGAGTCAGGAGGATCGCTTGAACCCAGGAGTTTGAGAGGTTACAGTGGGCTATGGTGATGCCACTGTACTCTAGCTGGGGCAACAGAGTGAGACTCTCTCAAAAACAAAAATCTCCTTCAGAATTAATGCATTACTTTTCTTTCAATTTTGATAAAAAATGTCTAAATTACATCAAAATGAAGCATTGTTAATTAATGGAATTAACCAATACCTGTTAATGACAAGAGAATTCTAGGAACAAATGCTAAAACTTATAAAAATACATGCAAAAATTCAAAATACTTATAAGTGATTATATATCCAATATCTCAGGATATTCTAGTTTTTAAAAATACAAACACAAACTGAATGTCCAATTTTTATTCACTTTGAGATTTTGCTTCAAAGTACATATTTATGACTTGTTATTAGTGGAATATATTTTTGGACTAGCTATTTTTATAATGTCCTTATTAAAAATGTAGCTACTAATGCATCAAAATTAAGCTTTACATTACAGAATACTCATTCATTTCATGTAACATAGAATGACTTTTTCTTCTCACCTCTGATTGTGAAGTGTCTTCACTCTTAGCCATATTCATTTTCATCTCCTTTAATATATAAAAATGAAAAAATATTTAGAATATACTTTCATTTTGAATCCATGTTTAATTTTCAAGCATTTTTATTTTTACATAATGCTATGATCAATTTAAAGCAAAAATGCTATCACTCTGTGAGGAGTGGTATGAACACACCACAAAACTGCAGATCACAGCCTTATTTAATACTCTATACTAAAAGAAGACACTGTGTTTTATATGTAAAACTTATTTATAAAACTTTTAAAAAATGAAATGGACTGAAACATTTAAACTGAAGCCACATTATTAGCAAATGTGAAAAGTGACAAAATAAAAATTCTAATAAATTCTTACAAGAAGAGATTTTAAGGAGAACTTGCAGTTGAGTTTTGCACCTAGTAAGAAGTAAATATTTCTGAAGGCACTAACCCGGCCCAAGTCACTACCGAATGCACAAATCTTCTCCATCGTGCCCGAGCGCTGCCCTCCATGATACTCTCAACACTGCAGTGGGCATGTGCTGCCCAGCAGGGCAGGCGTCTTTCTGAACGTGAAGATGTTCCTCTAGGCAAGCCGAGCCTTGCCGTGGCACCCATCTTTTCACTCAGCAGGGTGATCTAACTGATCCTAAGCTGATTTGTTCTGGCTGTTGGAAGATGAGTGATCTTGTGATCATACACATGGTCACCCTAATTACAGGACATATATGGTACTGTTTTCCCAAAATCAGTCCATTTTTCTGGTAACTACTACTTCTTCTTCTTTTTTTTTTTTCCCACATCAGAGGGGTAATGTGCCATAAGTTGCAACAAGGTTTCAGGGAGGCGCATCTGATGCATGCACGTGAAAAACCAACCATCACGCTTAGGAACCACAAAAGGATCACCTGGTAACTTCTCATCCTCATATCCACAAGGCTATAGTGGGAACACCCATGTTCTTATAAGATCATGTCCCCCAGCCACAGGGATGGATATTTCACACAAACTAAAGCGGTCAGAATCCTTCCCCAAGATTCGTTTCTTAACTGAAGCCAGAAAAATAGAATCCATGCCACTTGGATGGTAGGAGCCCCAGCAGTGCGAGACTCAGGAGCCAGGAAGGACCACGTTTCTCACTGCGTGCACACGTGCGGCGAGCCAGGCCACAGTGAGAGACGCTGAGACTGACCACCAGAGGGCAGCAGAGGGGAGAGCCTGGCAGCACCTGATTGTCTTGCTCGCAAAGGTCTGGAAGGCCCAATTGTACCAAGAGTCCTTCACACCATGCCTGTTAAGCCCTTTCTTCAAACCAGGATCCTTCAAGTGAATTTCCTTTTGCAAGTGATAGTTTAAGTTGTGTGTCGGCAGCCACAAGAAGGCCAAGGCAGAAGACATGAACGGGCTCATCTCTGACCAATGGGTGAAGCAGGGCTACTGGGGGCGGGGCAGGGAGTGAGGAATGATAAGCCCGTAGGAATGTGGATCATTAAAGTCTGTGCCTCTGGTCATACAGGCTGATGATGCCTGGAGATGATGAAATAACATGGATGCAACACCCTGGAGCCGCAAAGCAGAGACCGAGCCTTCCTACAGACTTCTAAGCATTCAAATATAGCTATCAGGTCACCTAAAAAAATACTTTAAATTCCCTTACTTTGATCATTGTCTTCTTGATATGTTCCTGTTTTTCCTCTCCTTTTTCAACTTGGATCACTGAATTGTTTTAATTTTTATGGACACATAGTAGTTGTACATATTTATGGGGTACGTGTGATATTTTGATACAAGCATAACTATGTATAATGATCAAGTCAGGGTAACTGAGATATCCATCACCTTAAACATTTATCATTTCTTTGTGAATCTTAATGGAAGAGAAAGAGGATTCTCAAATGTGTGTGTTCATATGTGCATATCCATATGCTCCTAACGGCACTCAGACTAAGAAAACATCAGCATCTGTACTTTTCAAAATTATGTATAGGGCTTTCAATTTATCCTTTAAAATCTTTTTTTTAATTTAGTTCACCCTTCACACTTTTTTAAATGCTTTAAATAATGATGCTCTCATCTAAGCATTAATAAACATATTGAACATATTCTATAAAACCTGCTTGTTTTTAATTTTAATTTTTTTTCAATTTAATGAAATAAATAATGGGAGCAACATTTGAGTAAGAGATAGTAGCTATAAACTCAGTCAACCAGATATTTGGTCTATATGACATATATTTTTTGGATACCAGGGAATACTGGTCACAGTAGAGGCTTGACATTATACAGACACAATCGATGAAGATGGGCTTTTTAGAAATAAGTTACTGCATAGTTTATTTTAATGAAAGGCATGAAAAATCCACCTAAAAACATATTTTAAAATGTAAATTATAGTTAATACATCTAACAGGAAGAGATGTATTGTCTCAGAGATCAGAGTATTCTCAATGTTACAAAGAACTTAAACTACAGCACCAGCTACCATAATTAGGAACAACTAACTTTTGACTAAAATGTTGACAGTATCACTATTAGAGAACTCTACTGCTTACAAAGAAGTTTCACATACATGATCACAATTGATCATCACAACAATCCAATGAGATATTGTTGATAACATTATACTACTATCCCTATTTTTGAAACAGGTAAACCAAGAATGAAAAAGGTTACAAATCTGTTTAAGGTACACAGCTAATGTAAGACAGGTTTTTAGATTACGAAGCCCATGATCTTTCTGCTATAACAGCTGGAAGAAACAGGTTGAGGATTCTAAGAAGTTTTAAATAAAATAGACATTTATAAAACTTCAAATTACCTTCTCTAATTGTTCTTGAGCTCTCTGTAGTTCTATTCTCTGTCTCTCTTTTTCTTGCTTTTCCAACTCCAGTTGGATTGCCAGCTGTTGCTGAATAATCAGAAATACATGTCATAGTCAAATTAATTGCAAGATAATTAAGTTTATAACCACCTAATTTCAGAAACTTACAAAAATAAATGATCACAGCCACCTAACACTGCAGGTTTCTACAAATGCTTCCTGAGGCATAAAATTTTAAAAAGGAAGCTTCCTTAATTGCTAATTGTAGAAAGCATAATTTATACAAAATCAAGTCATTTGCTCTGTTCCTCTTGAAGTTAAAAATGAGAGTACAGTAATTTTCTCAGACAAAATCTCTTTAAGCATAGATGGGTCTTCATATAGCCAAACCTCAGTTGTAGAACAGTGGGTCAGAAAATCTTAAGAATATTATCTGAAATCATGGATAACCAACAATATATTTGGCCCCAACTCAATATATATGTCACACTGGTAGGGCCCAGCAATAAAGTCTGTGTTTGTACAGCCCATGAGCTAAGAATGGGTTTTACATTTTTAACTGGTTGGAAAAAAATCAAAAGAATAATATTTCATGACATATAAAAATTACATGAAATTCAAATTTCAGTATCCTTAAAGTTTTATTGAGACAAAGCCATGCTCATTTGCTTATGCATTGTCTATTGTCTATTTCTGCTCTTGCACTACAACAGCAGAGTGGAGTATTTGCAACAGAGACCATACATGGTGCTGTCATCGCTTTGTCCTGCTGCTCAGCACACTACAAATCAGTGACATTGTTATAACAGTGTTTAGAGTGCTATAGTATCACTATACCACATTGGAACAACTATATTCATCATATCAAAACAAGGGGTGAACTTTGAATGTCCCACTTTTAAAGAAAAATGGAGTGTAGCTTATTAGTTATCAAATTAAACAGCAAAATATGACTGTTATTGTACAATGACACTGTGCTAAAAGAATACAATAAGCATCGGCATTACCAGCACTCATCACAATATCCCCAACTCACATGAAAGCAAAAGTCAGAAAAATTAGAAAATTTAAACCAGAATTATCACCGAAGAATTTCTTCACAAAAATTAAAAATGAAAATAAGGCTGCAACAAAAGTAAGCTTCCAAGTAGCTGATGTGTTATCCAAGCAAGGAAAGACATTTACCAATGGTGAGTTAATTAAAACATGTTTGATTTCAGTGGCTGAAAAAAAATGTGTGCAGGAAAAAAATAAGCTTGTTTAAGATTTTAGCCTTTTGGTGAGAACGGTTATTCAAAGAGCTGACTTTGGGAACAACATCAACAGTCAATAAAAACAAGGTAAATGATTTGGAGTGGTTTTCCTTGGCTCTGGATGAGTAGGCAGATGTTCCCAACACTGCTCAGTTGTTGTTTATCTAAAGAGTTGATGCTGAGTTTGAAATGATTGAAGAACCAGCCTCTACAAATAGTCTCCATAGAACAACTGCAAACAAGAATATTTTCAAAGAAGTTGAGAAACACTAATTAAATACAAGTGAAGTGAAATCTGCTAAGATGTGTGAGAATCAATGGTGATAAAAAGAAATATGTTCCCAGTGTTGGGAACGTCTGCAGTGGATCACGCCTATTATCCTATCACTCTGGGAGGCTGAGGTGGGAGGATTGCTCAAGGCCACGAGTTCAAGAGCAGCCTGAGCAACAGTGAGACCCTGTCTCTACAAAAAATAGAAAAATTAGCCAGGTGTGGTGGTGCATGCCTTTAGTCCCAGCTACTAGGGAGGCTGAGACAAGAGGATCGCTTGAGCCCAGGAGTTTGAGGTTGCTGTGAGCTATGATCGCAGCACTGCACTCTAGCCAGGGTGAGAGAGTAAGATATTGTCTCAAAAAAAAAAAGTGTGGAATAGAAAAAGGATGAACTGAACAAATTTACAAACTTGTGAGAAAATTCATGAGTGCTTAAAGCCTGTGAATATTCATCATGTTATTCAACAGCAGCTACTCTGCAAAAAAATTTTGAATCTATCATGTGTTATGGAGCCAGTAGTGTCAACCATGACCTTCATTCACTCTTGTAAACTTGACCATCATCTGCTCTGTGAACTGCTGTCAGAAACAGAAGCTGAATATATCTGATTTGTCCTACCACACAGCAGTTCCATGACTTAACAGTGGTAATGTTTTATTGTGAATTTTTTGAGATCATGGCCAAGTTTTTATTTTTTATTGTGTAAATTTAAGGTGTATACAACATGATGTCTTGATATACATGTACAGTGAAAGGATTACTACAGGTAAGCAATTTAACATACCCATCATCTCACACAGTTACTTTTTTATGGCAACAGCACCTAAAACCTACATTCTTAAAACATTTTCAGTATATAATACAACATTATTCACTATAGTCCTCATGCTGTACCTTAGATCTCTATATTTGCTCATCCCACATAACTGCAATTCTGTGCCTTTCAATCTACATCTGCTCGTCTTCCCCTCCCACCCCAAACACCCCACCTCTGGTAACCACCTCCGTTTTCTGTTTCTATGTATTCAACTTTTTTTTTTTTTTTTAGATTTCCACATATAGGACAGATCATGCAGTATTTTTTGTTTTGTGTCTGGCTTATTTCACTTAATATAATGTCCTTCAGTTTCATCCATGTTGTCACAAATGGCAGGACTTCCTTCTTTTTTAAAGCTGAATATTCCTTTATATATACATACATATGTGACATATATCTGAGAGAGACATATAAGATATACATGAGATAGACAGGTAGATATCTACAATTTCTTTATCCAGTCATCTCTTGACAGACATTTAGGTTGCTTCTGCTGTCTTGGCTATTGCCTACAACGCTGCCATGAACGTGGCAGTGTAGATCATCTCTATGAGGTGCTGACTTAGTTTCCTTTGGATATGTACCCAGAAGAGGGATTGATGGGTCATGGTGTAGTTCTAGTCTTAACTTTCTGACATACCTCCGTACTGTTTTCCATAATAGCTGCACCAGCCTATTCTCACCAACAGTGTACAGAGTTCCCCTTCCTCCACACCCTCACCAACACTTGTTAACGTCTCTCTTTTGGATGACAGCCATCCTAACAGGTGTGAGGTGGTACCTCATAGTGATTTGACTTGACTTTCCCTGATAACTAGTGATATTGAGCATCTTTTCACTGTTTTTAGGTCTTTTAGGCCATTTTTAGGTCTTCTTTGGAAAAATCTTTAATCAGGTCTTTTGCTCATTTTTTAACTGGATTACTTTTTTTTTTTTTTTTTTTTTGCTATTGAGTTTAAGCTCCTTATATATTTTGAATTTTAACCCCTTATCAGATATATGGTTCACAAATATTTTCTCCCAATCCATAGGCTGCCTTTTCATTTGGTTGATTGTTTCCTTTGCTGTGCAGAAGCATGTTACTTTGATCTAGCCCCACTTGTTTATTTTTTCTTGTTTCCTGTGCTTTTGGTGTCATCTCCAAAAAATTCACTGGCAAGATAAAAGTCAAGGAGCTTTTCCCATACTATGTTTACTTCTAGGAGTTTTACAGATTCAGGTCTTACATTTAGGTCTTTAATCCATTCTGAATGATTCTTGTGTATGTTGCAAGACTAGGGTCCAGTTCCAGTCTTTTGCTTATGGATATCCTGTTGTCCCAACGCTATCTATTGAAGAGACAATCCTTTCCCTATTGTGTCTTCTTACAGGCCTTGTCCAAAACTGACTGTATACGCTTGGGTTCATTCCTGGTCTCTATGGTCTGTTCCATTGTTCCATGTGTCTGACTTTAGGCCAGCACCATGTTGTTTTAATTATTGTAGCTTTGTGATATAATTTTGAATCAGGTAGTGTGATGCCTCCAACTTTGCTTATCTTTCTCAGGACTGCTTTGGCTATTTAGGAACTTTTGTGGGTCTATGTAAATTTCAGAATTTTTTGCTATTTCTGTGAAGAATGTCATTGGAATTTTTGCAGGGATTAAGTTGAATCTGTAGATTGCTTTAGGTTGTATGGACATTTTAAAAATATCAACTCTCCCAATCGCTAAAGACAGAATAGCTTTCCTTATATTTGTGTCTTTAATTTTTCATTAGCATTTCATAGTTTTCAGTGTATAGATCTTTTACCTCTTTGGTTAAATTTATTCCTATTTTATTCTTTTTGATGCTACCTTCAATAAGGTTGTTTTCTTGATTTCTTCTTCAAATAGGTTATTAGTGTACAAGATTTAAATTTTTCTTAATGAGAAGAACCACTCTCAACCACCATTACCAAACATTAATGGCTTTGGAAATTAGCTTTTGCTGCAGAATTGGTAATGTTTCTTAATTCCACCTAAAATTACAAGGCAAAACAGCACTTAAATATAAAACTTACACTGTAGTAACGTCACTTCAACATCAACTCATGTTATTTGAATCACAAGTAATGTCAAGCTGCTTTACACACTTCCAGTGCTGTCACACACTAAAACAAGATATTAGATCTCCATTCCCACACAAATTGGCAATGGATATATTCCCACACAAATTGGCAATGGATAATCTCAAGCTATAGTTCCAGAGTGTTTGTTAAGCCTCAGTGTAAGTGCAAAAGAAATTCCCATATTTCAAAGTACATTTAATGGCTGGGTGTGGTGGCTCATGCCTGTAATCCTAGCACTCTGGGAGGCAGAGGCGGAAAGATCGCTCGAGGTCAGGAGTTCGAGACTAGCCTGAGCAAGAGGGAGACCCCGGTCTCTACTAAAAATAGAAAGAAATTAAATGGACAACTAAAAATATAGAAATATATTTTTATATAGAAAATATTAGCTGGGCATGGTGGCGCATGCCTGTAGTCCCAGCTACTCGAGAAGCTGAGGCAGGAGGATTGCTTGAGCCCAGGAGCTTGAGGTTGCTGTGAGCTGGGCTGATGCCATGGCACTCTAGCCCGGGCAACAGAGTGAGACTCTGTCTCAAAAACAAACAAACAAACAAACAAACAAACAAACAAAAAATTGCCAAAATACATTTAACTGTGCAGTTAAGAAGCTTCCACCAACCTTTAATTGGAAGTGATTAATCTATAATACAAGGTAATGACATGTTAAAAGGTAAATATCAAGAGAGAAATCTAATAGAATTCTACAAATGCCTTCTAAGAGATGAATGTGCTGAATTTAAATTATATACATACAGACTGATATCATCATTTGACAGTACCTATCTGTGTGAAAAGACATTTCAAAGATGAAATGCATAAAATCTCATTCTAGATTAGCATTAACAGATAAATATTTTTAATCGATTTTGATGATAGGGAACACTAATTTTGAACTCCAACTAAGTGAAATGTTATCTTTTTAAAAAAATTTAATTCTCAATAGTAAGCCTGTGTTACAAAAATTTATATTCTATTATTATTATTATTATTTGATTTCATCAATAAAACATTTGTGGTAATTTGTTTTCTCTCTTGGTGTACCTATCTAATATACCATAACACCTACATAATTTCCTCAATTTTGCCTCTTGGCCTGCAAAGTATAAAATATCTACTATCTGATCATTTACAGAATGAGTCTGCCAGTTCCCAAGCTAGAAACTAATTTCTCACCACCAGTCCAGCACCATCTCATAAATAAGCTAAGCTCATCCCATTAAGAGCATTTTACAACTCCATTTTTTAAATCATGCATATTTTAAATGATACATTTTTACAAATAGATAATAAACAGTGATTAATATTTGATTTACAAAAGGATTTTAAAGGTAATTTCTTGGTAGTCCTATATATTTCTACTAAGATAAAAGTGATGGGTTAGGTAGCTAAAATGCAGAAACAATATCATTCAATCAACTTTCAGACATTGGTAGAAGAAGTGAAATAATACTAACCTTTCAACAATAATGCACAGTGCAGTTGTTAAATACCAACCAGACTGGTCAAAAATAACCAGTTTCTTAACATTTTCAGGAAATTTTCAAAACCTAGTTCCTTTCTTCACACATGATGAAAACCACTAGAGAGCCATTCAAACAAACTAAAAAAAGAAAAACCAAGAAAGCTTTTACCTCAATAATAAGCTCTTACATAGAAAATGGCAGTAAAAATACTTCCCTGTTGACAAGAAGCTGGGCTTGCAAGAGAGCACCGGAATTTCAAGCACTGACTGTGAGGGCAGCTGCCTTTGCAGCCAGCAGGGAGGGGAGCAGCATCCCCAGCCTCCAGCTCACCTATGCAGCCGGTTCCAGGAGGCCCCTCTGTTTCTCTTCATCTCAGCCTCACTCTCAAGCCCTTCTCTGTTGGTTGGTGTCTCTTCCAGCATCTATTTCTGCCCATGAATCTACTTCTTTAATAGGCCATAAATTCTTCTGCGGAATATTATTTTATCTTCCACCCTCCAACACAATACTTAGGGTTCAGTGCACAGCAGATTAGTTCATAGGGGTCAACATAAGATGGCTAGAGAAATGTTTGATTTCTAGTATTGTCAAATTATATGTAAGTAAGATTTAGTAGATGAGTCAAAGAAAGTTAAGTATCCCCCCATTTGTGATGTAATTGCCTTGAGGAAGGAAAACTGCTGAGAAATCTCCTTATTCTGATAGACAGGGGACAGACACTAGCCATAGGAGCTGTAGGAGGAAGGACGGATCCTCATTCAAACTTGTAGCTGCTGCAGGAGACACCTTGTCTGTTTGGACAAGAGTCTGACAGCCAACTCAACACTTTGCAATCTCCCCTCAAGAATAAGCCAGGCCAGGCACAATGGTCACGCCTGTAATCCTAGCACTCTGGGAGGCCGAGGCGGGAGTGTCACTGGAGGTCAGGAGTTCGAGACCAGCATGAGCAAGAAGGAGATCCTGTCTCCACTAAAAATAGAAAAAATTAGCCAGACAACTAAAACTAGAAGAAAAAAAAAATCTAGCCATGTGTGGTAGTACGTGTCTGTGGTCCCAGCTACTCGGGAGGCTGAGGCAGGAGGATCGCTTGAGCCCAGGAGTTTGAGGTTGTTGTGAGCTAGGTTGACACCACAGCACTCTAGACCGGGCAACAGAGTGAGACTCCGTCTCAAAAAGAAAAAAAAAAAAAAGAATAAGCCAAATGACTGAAAATAAAGACTCAGAAGCAGCAAAGTTTTCAACAGCCCTATCCATCTAAGGTGCCTAGAATTTTCTACTTCAGTATCAAGGATGGGAGATTAGGCAGAGAAGCTATTTGCCAGGTCTGTAATTTTATTTTTATCCAAACTTCTGAATAATAGGCTTCTTTCCCTTTTTCAAATGTGTGGACTCGAGTTGAGACCATAGCATTAAGTACTATATGGTAGAACTATAGAGGTGGCTTAAATTTAGTTCAGAAGCTCTCTATAAAGTAACTTAGTCCAGAAGCCACTCTGGAACTTTCCCCTATTAGCGTCTACTCTGTGCCCCATCCCGTCACCCATTCCCTTACCAACATCTTCAGCCCCCCAGTCCTGCTACCACAGACCTACTTCAGCCCAAGGGTCTGCCTCTCCACATCTGCACTCAGATATCCAGGCCTAAGGGAAGGAAATCACGTAATCACACAGCCAAGCCAAATGGCACCAATTATGAATACTTGGTCTCCAGCTGCCACCAGGTAATGGTAAGTTTCCTCAGTCAACTCTCTCTTTTCTTCTCCAAAGCCACCATTCCAAACCTTCACCCCTTTCCCCACCGCCTACACCTTACCGCCTCATTCTTGGCAGATGATCATGGTCCCTACTTCATAAAGAAAACACAAATGGTCACACAGAAGCCGCTCCCAATTTTGTTCCATGAAACATACATACCCACAGTACCCTCTGCTCTTTCCCTCACTTATAATCAAAGAAGTGACCTTCCACCTGCTAAACCCAATTCCCTCTGAACTCCACGGAGAGCTGACTCTATGAATCTTCCCCTCCATTTCCTAATGTCAGTCATTTCCCCCTACTGCGCTCCTAAATCAAAACAAACACAAAACCATCTCTCCTTCCCCTCAAGATCTCCCTGAAAGCACTGCCTGCGCTTTCCCTCTCCCCAGCTTATCCCCATGCCACCTCATGCTCCACCCACCCTGCTCCGCCCAAATTACAGCGGCTGTGAAGGAGCACTTTGCAGTTCAGCAATAGACACGGCTGACCACTGGGTCTCACTGAAGCCCTCTTTCCCTGTGGCTTCTGTGACAGCACACCCTGTGGGTTTTGCTCTCACCCAGAGGCCTGCACCTTTTGTATTAGCAGCAGTGGTGAGGAAAGAAATGTGGATGCGTGTTATACGTGAGCATAGTCATAAAACCTCACTGCTGCTGCTCCAGCAAAGAAGACACCACATCCATAAAGGGGGAGACATTAGAAAGCCGTATCTAAGTAACCAGAGCTGGGGAGTTCTTCAGCATTTGGGTTGTGCCACACTGAGGCTGGCATCACTCATTCCAGTCACCTCTGAACTCTCTCACTTGTCTTACCTGCTGAAACAAGAGCTCCTCTGCTCTGAGCCTCTCCATCATCTCCTGCTCCATCAGAGCTAGTTCTCTTTCACGCTCCAACTTGGCCATTTCCTTTTGTCTCTAGCATTGTTTAAAAACAATAGCACATGACTTATTAGACATAAAACGATTTGTAAAAATGATCTTGAAAAAAATCTTAATCACCAACAATAGGGATGGGGTTAAGCAAACTACAGTCTATCCATTTGGAAACTGTATAATAATTTGGGAAGATGTGTGTTTTATTTGAATAAAGAACACAAAATTAAAATTATATATTATGCCTGATCACAAGTAGGTAAAAAATAATTTATGGATGAGTGTGTAGAAAAAAGGCTATGCATAGAACAAAACACCTAAAAATCTAAAGAGGCTTCTTTGAGTATTGCTTTCTCTTTTCTACTTTTTCATGTTTTCCAGGTTTTTATATAATAAATATTATTTTTATAATAGAAAAATAATAATACTAAATTTAAAAAAAACAGACAATTTGAAACGAATTGGGTCAATCATTTTACTCTTCTGATTTCCCAAAAGGAGATTCATACTTACCAATTGTTCCATGGTCATGTTTTCCTTATACTTGTAAATCCACAGTGCTAAATATTCTATAGGATCCGCTGGGTGAATTCTTGCCACTTCTGCAAGACCCTGAGTTAGACATGTCCCAAGGTGCTTTCGAAGGTATATTGACTCCATTTCTGACTTCCAGATAAAAACTTTTAAAAATAAGTGTTTTGCATTAGTGCAGAAAATTAAGGCACAGTAGGAGTCAAGACCAGGGAGGTCAACAAAACATTACACCCTATTGCTAGTCATGGGATGGCACAAGCAAACTGGCCCCAGAAACTTCTCATGGTTTCCAAAAGGGCTCCACAGAAGTCACTACCACTAAAATAGTTTCAAAACCCAGGACTTTCAAGTCCAAAAGTCAGGAAAGAGATACTATCATTACTGATTGCAGGACGACTTTATGCCAGGCAATGTGTGTCTCATTGAATCTTACAACATAGCCCCTAAATGGGGTATCATGGCCCCCAGTGGACAGATGAGGAGGCCCGGCACCAAGAGCATAAGTGCACATTCAGGATCACACAGTGGACAGATGAAAAAGACAGAGTTTGCACCCACGTCCTGATTCCAGAGCCCCAACCCTAATGATTATACTAAGATGCTCCTCCTAAGCCATGAGAGCCACAAAATATCATGACAGTCCACCTTAAAAAAATTCATGAATTTCCAAGGCCAAAAAATAAAAATTCAGCCTCCAAAGAGCAGCAGATGACACTCCTCACGATCTGGCCCCAATTTTCTTTTCAGGTTCACCTCCAGACATCTCTCCTGTCCCAACACACCCCAGGCTCTGACTCCACTGCATATCCTGCCTTTCTGCTGATCACGCCTAGCACTTGTCCACCTCCACGACTCTGCACAGATAATCCCTCACTCTCAACTTGCAAAATATCTCCCCACCTGCAAGGGGTAGATCATTCATTCCCTGAGCTTTCCCAGGCAACTCAAAGAAGTTCCTCCTTTTCCAAGCAGCTCACACGGCATTTGTCACACTACGTGAGAATTATGTGAGAATTATGTGTGTGTGTGTGTGTGTGTGTGTGTGCACGTCTCTGTCCTCCCACTAAAAGACAAGCTCCTCTAGCTTCTTGAGGAGTGTTTTTTTGTTTTTGTTTTTTTGAGGCAGGGTCTTGCTCTGTTGCCCAGGCCAGAGTGCAGTGGCATCATCCTAGTTCACTGCAACCTCAAACTCATGGGCTCAAGCAATGTTGAGAAGAGTTTTGTTCACAGGGCTGACACAGCTGTCTCTCCAGGGTGGTTCCTCCACTATCCCAGTTATGTCCCTGTCTGTCTGGTTACAGAGATAGGAATAATCTTAGACTAGACTGTTTTTAAAAAAGAAAAAAAATGCAGCAACCACTATATCTCATGTGCTTTGAAAAACACTAAACACCCTCAAATTACCCTTAATATTTTATGAAATTCAGACTCTTCAGAGAATCTGATGACATGTACTCAATTATTCCACAAATACCTATCATCTGTCAGGCACTAGGATAGCTACTGGGAATACAAAACTTTCATGGATTTAACATCTGTGTTCCCACCCCCAAATCCATATGTTAAAATCCTAACCCACAATGTGATGGTATTGGGAGGTGGGACTTTAAGGAGGTAATTAGATTATAAGAGTGGAGCCCTAATGAATGGGATTAATGACCTTATAAGGAGAAACAGGAGAGAATGGAATGTGAGAACACAACTAGAAGACAGCTGTCTGCAAACCAGGAAGAGGGTCCTCACCAGACACCAGAAATGCCAACACCTTGATCCAGGACTTTCTAGTCTCTAGAACTGTGAGAAATAAATGTATGTTGTTTATGACACCAGTCTGGTAATTTGTTATAGAGCCCAAATTAAAACATAAACAGTCTCTGACCTCATGGACCTTACAGATGAGTAGGGGAGACAAATATTAGCCACATATTCAAATCAATAAATGTAAAATTGAAATTGAAATAAGTGCTATGAAGACCAAATAATAGGGGTATTTGAACAAGTCAAGGAAGTCAAGGAAAGCGTCTCTGAGGGTGATATTTGAACTAAGCTCAAATTTGCTGAAAGAATTAGTTCTTCTTTAAGAGAATGAAGAGTCTCCCAGGTATGAAACAGGGCCCCGATATAGGAATGAGCATAGCAATTATGGGGGATAGCATGCCAGTGTGTCTAGACCTGTCTCTGGACAAATTCACTAATGTTCTGCATAAAATTTCAGAAACACTGATATCCTGAGGTCCATCCATAGGCCCCAATACTGCTCTTATGTCATATGATGATGGTTGGAGTGTAAAATGGTATAACCCCTAAGGAGAGGAATTCAGCAAAATCTAGAAAATCACATATTCATTTACCCTTTGATCCACCAATCTCACTTCTAGGATCCTGTCTCAAAGAGACCCTTGCAAAAATATGAAATGGAATATACGCATAGCTATTGGCACCATTATTTACAATAGTCAAACGGGAGCACCATCTCAATGTTCATCAAAAAGGAGGACTGATGAAACACAGAAACACAACGGGTTATTATGCAGATACAAAACAGACTCAGGACGCTCTCTAAAGTAGGGAGTGATCTCTAGGACACAGAATGAAGTGAAAAAAGTAAGGTGCAGAATTTGTATATGGTATGCAATATACCATATACAATTTCTGTTTTAGCAATAGCAGCGGGGAAAGGAATGTGTATGTGTGTATACATAAATGTAGTCATAAAAACTAAAAACTCTAAAAACTGAAAACAAACTGGCGCAGTGAACCTAATTCCCTATCAGGCTGGCACTGATGTCCTAACCACACACAGAAAAGAATTATTATAACTGACTTTGGAACAGTGTCCTCACTGTACTTCTTCAGTGAGATATACTCTATAAAGACAAAAATAATACATAGACATCTCAGTGCCATTTGAAGTGAAGTAACATAAGAAAGGGAATGGACTCCTGTTACTGCTCCTATAACATAAAACATGGGAAGAGGCCTGTTGTCCCTAAAAGGAAAACCCCTGGCCTAAGCGTTGGGCCAAGTTGAGGGTCTGTCTGGAATTTCTGGGCGTTGCATAGCAATGTATCACCAGGACCTGGGTGAGGCTCGCCATGTCGCTTAACATGTTTCCTGTTCCTGAAACAATAAAGTACCCACCTGTCCCACTGTAAGCTATTTTTCATGTACAAAACAGGCGTGTTGGCTGAGCAGGAGAATGCCCCTTCCCACACAAACAGCTGCCTCGGGCCTGAAGAAACCGCCACAGGAGCTGGAAGGAGGGCCCTGCCCGTCCCTGGGCGACAGCAGGCCAGCGAGTGGGCACGGAGTGCACCGGGCGGCCGCGCTGGACTTGGCAAACACCGCAGGTCACCTAGTTAAATATGAATTTCTGATAAACGAATAACTGTGTACGATACTACATTTGTACTAAAAAGCAACTCGTTTATCTGAAATTCGAATTTAACTGGGCATGCTATACACTGTTTTATCCGGCAACCATGGACCTGGGGCGCTCGGGCTGGTTTTCCCGCCCGGGTCCACGTCCCCACGCGGCAGGTGCCACGCGGCTCACCGCTCGGGGGCGAAGGTGCCGGCCGCCGACGGGCCCCGGGCGCGAACCAGCCCCGCTCGGCCTCGGGGTGAGTCCTGCGCGACTCCCAGGCTCCAACCGTCAGAACCGCCTCTGCCGGCCCCACCGCCGCCAAGCGAGAGGAAGGGTTCCTGGAAAACGGCCGCTACCTTCTCGGTGCGCGCGCCTACCCGCAATCCGGGAGTCGCGTCCGGTTGCCAGGCAACGAGCGCGCGCGCCTCGGGGACCGAGTAGGCGCGTGGCCGGGAGCGGGGCCCGGATGGTGCGCGGAGGGCGCGCGGGCCGGGGACGCGGCAGAGCGGAGCGGGCGCGCGCGGGGATGAGCAGAGACTTGCAGCCCAGCAGCTTTGCGAAGGGGCCGCGGAGACGAGCAACGGAGCCCGACAGGCACGCCGGCACGCCCTGGGAGGGATGAAGGGGGAGCGGGCTTGGGGGAAAAGGCCATACAGGGCTGTCTCACTGAGAGGGGCTGGAGGACCGCCCCCCGCCAGAGTTCCTGGGAGACCCTCGCTGCAAGCTCTGTGGCCCAGCAGTTTCACAACTCCTCACCTTTGCACTTGCTGGTGACTTCTGCTTGGTTCCTTCATAGTTCATCAACATTGTCACAAATGGCAGAATTTTCTTCTTAAAGGCCGAATGATATTCCACTGTGTGTATATATACCATAATCTTTGTCCATTCATCTACCAGTGGACAGTTGGGTTGTTTCTGTATCTTAGCTATTGTGAATTTCCGTAATGGCTGTACCAATTTACGTCCCTATCAACAGCATACAAGGGTTCCCTTTTCTTCACATCCTTGTCAACACTTACATTTTTGGTAGTAGCCAACGTAACAGGTGTGACTATCCCATTTGTGCTTTAAAAGAATGTTTATACTGCTGCTGTTAGGTAGAGTGTTCTGGATGTGTCTGTTAGATCTAGTTGGTTTATTATATAAGGACTCTTTTTCCTTCTGATTCTTCTGTTATTGAGAATGGGACACCTGTCTAGGGCTTACACACCTACATGGGATCATATGCCTGTGTGGAGCTGCTGCACCTCTGCGGCCTCACACCATCCACACAGCAGTTGCTGTGCCCTAAGTGCGTCCTCCACTCACCCTCACACCCTCCCCCTGAGGCAGAGCCCACTGTTCCCCTCATAGACAAGGAGGCAGAGACATGAGGTCAGTCACCTGCTGGGCCTGCTGCACATGGCTGTGTGTGTAGTGGGGAGTGCAGTGAAGTGATGTCTTGGGCAGAATGCAGGTGGCCCATGGAGGCCAGCCCAGACCATGCCTGGGAGCAGCCAGGCCCACTGCCCTGGGAAGAGGAATGCATCCGTACCTCTGCCAGCGCCTCCTGACAGTGTGCAGCAGGTGGGGAGCTGCATTGGCCCTGTGGAGACGCAGCAGACTTCCCCCAGGAAACTGTGTTGGCTCTGTGGCCCTGTGCTAGACGGGGACCTATGTGGTGGCCACCAGGACCTGCCTTGGCTTCCTGGACTGGGGGACATAGCAGATGCAGTGGGTGACCTGGCTGGACAGGGACAAGCCCCATAACAGGTTCAACACTGGAAAGGTGGACCCCACTGGGAGGTTTGTGGCAGGTTAGCTTCCAAAAGGTGAGGGTGTGGCCTTGGCCCTCCGAAGCATGGGTCAGTGGAGGCACAAAGAGGCCGGAAGCCACCTGGGCAGTTCTACATTCATAGCAGGTGCGGGCAGAGCTGGGGGCTGTATGAAGCTCTCCCTCGTTCCTGGAGGAAGGAGCGCAGACATGCAGTCCATGGACTCATGGGGCTGGGCCACCATTTTGGCAGGTTTCCTTCAATGCCAAACCTATCCTTTTCTCCTTTATGCCTCCTTGGTTCCCAGCTATCAACACAGACATGGCCTTGGCCTCCCCTTGGGGTTAAATCCACCAGCATGTGGCAGTGGCCAAGAGCGCCTTCCTGAAGGCATTCAACGTTTTGTGAGAGCTTCATATTTCCCCTGGATGTTCTGGGGTGGGATTCAAAAGTTTACATGGTGATGCATTTAGCAACTCACAGAAATAATAACCATTTTATATGAATACCATTATCCATTGCACTAGCATTCCAAACAACAGAAATGTGAAGCTAATGTCATAGACACTTCAACCATCTTCCATATTGAAAAGGTAGTTTTACTCCTTTCTGTATGCCTACCTGCATTCTAGGTAGATTATGCCTCAATGGACATACTGTGAGTGAACAGTTCTTCAGTTCTAAATAATTCCATTCCCCCTAAACTTTCCAAGTAATTATTGTAAATCTGTGGTGGGAGGTTTTGCTTGAATTATCTACGTAATTGCTATAATTCTCCACTTCCTTTTGGAGACACAGACATGGTCTCCAGTCTAAATACCTTTTGATAAAAATAAACAACTTTTCTTTAAAATTTCTTTACAGAAAACTCTTATGGGGATGGATTAGAGAAAACTAACGGGTAGGGGTGGGGGTGTGGAGTAAGGAAGAATGGAGTGTCTGGGAAGGAGAAATCCAAACAATCACTAGGTTTAACAAAACTTTAAATGGCTCCCATGACAAGTAGTAAATACTAAGTACTCAGTGGTTAAGAGAGTGTGATGATTAATATTCCAGATCCTAAACATTTATCCAGTGAATCATCTATTCACAGTTCATTCAGACTAGGTAATTGAGACTAATCAACTTAAAACCCATGGATGCCCTCAGCCTCTGGGGAAGTTCCCTGCAAGCTGTCTGTGGGACCACTAGTGCCAGTTGGACACATCCAGAGCACACATGGGAGACCCATTTTTCTTCTTTGTGACCTCTGTCTTAACACAAAAGTAAAACATCCAATTACCTCCAGACCCCAGTGCATTTTCTTTTCTTTTCTTTTCTTTTTTTTCTTTGCCTCTTGATGCACTTTTATGGAACCCAGTGCATTTTCTTTTGGATTTTTTTTTGGGGGGGTGGCCAAAAGTAGAGTGAGAGAGAGCTAAGTGGTGGGTGGGAAACAAGGAGGGAGGACAGAGACTTCCAGGGAGGTGTAAAACAAGACCCAAAGGCGGTTTAAAGTGTCCCTTGGGCAGAGGGGAAAAACTCAGGGGCCTCCAGATTCGCTTGTTTCCTTTGATGAATTCAAAAAGGTACAACTGTCAGTTTTTCTCAAATGCACTCCAGGCAAACGTTGTTCAATTTCCCCACCTTGCTCTCAGGCAGCTTTGGGACTCTAGGATTATTTTCTAATTGGCCTATTTGCCAGGAAGGAAGCGATTTAAGGCTAAGGAGCCTAGAAGAAGATTTCAAGCCCAAGGAAGTGGAGCTTAAATGTTCTCCATAGAAACATCGCGCTCCAACCCGGCCGGCCCAGGATTGGAAATTGCAGGGAACCAAACCCCAGCCTGGGGATCTGGGCAGCTCGGCAAGCGCTGGCTGCTCGCTTAATCGGTTGCGTAAGCAGATAAAACCCTTCATTCAGCGGGGTCCGGGGCTCCCTTCGATCGTCCCCTCCCAACCCCCAGCCACTGCCCTAGGGGAAGAACATTTAAAGTCTGCAGCTCTGAGGCGCGGGATTCGGGGGCAAAGAGGGGGGGACCTGGGCGCCTGACGAGGAAGCGACCCCTAGCTACTGTGCACTCTCTCGGACACTCCTGTCAACGCGCCCTTGGCCGAACGAGTTAACGTCGCCCCGCCGGGGTCCAGGCTCCTCCACACCCCCGTCCCGGGCTTCCTCTGGCGGCTGCCGCGCTGCTTTTAAACAGCCCTAAGAGGACCAGGCAGTCCGGTCCCCACGCATGCTTTGTCGGGAGGACGCGAGTCTTGGGCCACCGAGAGCGTGTGGAGGGCGCCAACGTGGTGACGGCGGCGCGCCAGCCCCCGGCCCGCGATCAGCCACGGGAAGCGGGACAAAGAGCTGGGTCCCCAGGACTGAGCCCCTTCGGCCCAGATGGGCCAGAGCGCCCGGGTTCCCGGCACCTCCTTCTCCCCGGGCGATTGCAAAAGCGGCGCAGACAGCACTGGAGAGCCCTGGTTTGTCGACTCCTGTCGCTTCCAGTCGTCAGGCGACACCGCGTCACTCAGGACCGCGCACGATAGAGACAGTCCGAGGAAGCGCATCGCCCGACCCTACCTCCCGCCTTCCCCCGGCCGCCAGCCCCGGCGCCCCATCTCGCCGCCCGAGGGACGCGGGTGCCCCGGGGCTCCGCGGCGCAGTCGTGGGGGGATCCGAGGCCGGAGGGCACCCTACGGTGGCCGCGGTGACTGGGCTCCCTCGCTCCGGTTACCTGGCGCGTCCCGGTGCCCTGGCAGGGGGAATCGGGCTGGGCTGGTGCCCCCAGGGCGCCCGCGTACGGACTTGCTGCTGCTTCGCGTGTCGGCCGCGTCCTCTTTTCCAAGGCGCCGGGCGGCAGGTTGTCACTGGGCCGGAGCGGACGGCTGCCTGGCGCCTTGGTCGCCGCGCGCTCGTTCGGCCTCTGGCGGCCGCCGCCGCCTCTACCGCCGCCACAGCAGCTTCGCCTCAACTGGCCCCATCTGCTCAGCACCTTTCGGGGGATCAGGTGACAGGGCTGGAGAAGCAGGCTGGGTGACGGGGGCTGCTGTGCTGCGAGGGCTGCTGTGGCTTAGGCCGCCGCCGCTGCCACCACCAAGCCGGGACGTCCAGCGGCTGCCGAAAAGACAGAAGGCGGTGGAGGGGGACAGGGGCGCTCTGGGTGGCTGCGGCGGCGGCGGGTGGATGCGGGAGTTGGAGGCGGCTGTGGAGGGGGAGCAGGGAGAAGAGAAGGGAAGGGAAGGGCAAGGAAAAGAGGGCTTGAGGTTGAAGAGGCTCTTCTCTCTGTTTGGGAGCCCGAGTTGCGGGCACCGGGAGCGCTTGGAAGGCGGCTTGGAAAAGGAAGAGACTTGCAGTGAATTGCGTGGCTTGAAAAGTTAGGCGGAAAAAGAATTCCTGCTCTTCTCCCCCCTCCCCCAACAGATAGAGAGAGAGCCAGAGAGCGCGCGCCTTGGGCAGTCGGAAAGTAAAGAGACGATGAGATTCCGCCAGGAAAGGGTCGGGCACGGAGCACAAGCAAAGGACAGAGCAGTGGGCGGCACTGGGCCTCCTGGGGTGGCGGGAGCAGGCGGCAAGGGCACCAGCGAGTCGGAGGGGGACGGGACGCCGGCTCCTGCGTCCTGCACCGAGCTCGCGCTGCTGCCGGGGCTGTGAGTTTCCTGATTTCCTGCCCCAGGATTCAAGTGGGATGAGTGTGTGTGCTTGGGAGGGGGGTGGCGGCTCGGGTGGGGGCTGGGCAGTGCCCACCTCTAATCTTGGACGGATAAAGGGGAGGGGCTGCGCGGGGAGAAAAGGAGGAGGAGGAGGGAGGCCAGGCTAACGCCAAGCCAAGGCGACTGGCCGGGGCCCAGGGGCAGCATTGGAAATACAACTGCCTCGGTGACAGTGGCGACGGCGCCTGGGGGCGCTTGGGTGCCACCCAGAGCCCCGCTCCCGTGCTCCTGCTTAGTGGCGGAGTTAAAGGGACAAGCCAAGGATGCTGGGCCAGCTGGCCTCAGGCCTCGCCCCGACGACCACTCGAGGCCACCCCTGGGCAGTTGTCCTAGAAAGGTGGAAAAGTGACTATCCCAGAGCCACCTTTCGGGGATCAGCCATTACCTGCGCCTCCACCGTGCGAAGCCCACACTGTAGGAAGAGTCTAGCTGCACCCGCGACAGCGCTCTAGTTCCCTGAGAGTGGAAAGGGACTGCAGAGGAGCAGGGACGGCCCCTGACAGCCCTGCTGGGTCTCATAACGCCCTCCCCACAGAGCGTGCTGCCACGCACGCACACACGTGTAAACACACGCACACTTGCACGCGGATACACGTGCACACCCGTCAACACAGGGCCTCGCCGACACACGCAGGCTCACTGCACACACACACACACACACACACACACGCAGGCACGTGCAGCGTGCTCACACGCACACGCCGGAGCTCTGCCCGGGTTGAGCCGCCAGGGCGTCAAAGGGATGTAGCAGGTTCCCGACCACACAACTGCGCCAACTGCCCGACTTCCCTTCAGTTTACCTGCATCTAACCTTCTCCCTAACACCCCCTTTCTGCCGAGCCCTGATTGCGCAGCCTGGGCTGTGTCTGAGTTGGGCGAACACCCTAATGGCCACGGTGCCTGTTAACAGGCGGAGTCCATTTTAAAACGAACCTCTTTCATCCTTGAATAACACAAAACTCCGAAAGAATTAGGCTCAGGTTTTCACACATCACACCCAAAATTGTTTTGGACTAACTCCAAAATAAAAACTTTCAGCTGGGGCGGAATGTTTCCCCAAGATACGGACCACCGTGGCATCCAGGCGCCACTTCCCAGCTTTCAGGGGAGCCGGGCCCGCCGGGCGCTGCTGTGCGGGGGGCGGAGGCGCCCGGAAATGCCTGCTTTGGCGGGGGGCGCTGATGGGGCAGCGCCGCCATCTGAAATCCATTTCCAGCTGCCCTTTGCAGAGCTGGGACACTTCCCTGCACGTTGAGTGCCCTGCGGGGCCCCAGGGTTACTCCGGGTCGGGAACTTAGCTGTGGGGGAGAGCGAGAGCCGCCATCCCTCCCGCCAGAGCCCGGCAGCTGACTGGGGAGGGAGGGGTCTGACAGGAACAAAGGTTTTCTGTCAGAGCTTGGCTTACAGGACGGAATCCCGCCCGCCCGACCTACAAAGCGCATGCTCCGCGGCCCGGGGCGTGGCACGCGGCCGGGCGCGGCACCGCGGTAAGCCAGGGCGGCTGTGCTCACGTGGGACCACATTTGAAAGGGGCGGGGCGAATCAGCCTGGAAAACCGGTCAGGAACTTCAGGGGCGGAGCCAGTGTCTGATTGACAGGCGTGAGGCCAATGAGAGAAGGAAGCTCCAGACGAAGGAAGTCACCACCTTCAGTTAAACTCTAACCGCGCATGGGAATTCCAACAGGCTTTGCCTCTCAGGTTATCAACCGGCTCGGCTCGGCCCAGCGCTCTCAAAACTGATCTTTCCTGGCCGTCTGTACAGCGCTTTCTTGGGCTCTATCCTCCGTCTTCAGTACACTTCTCCACAAGACCTTGGTGAGCACTATTACCATGTCCATTTTACAGGTGCGGCAACTGAGGCTTAGAGGTACGAACCTCAGCAAGGACACAGCGGGGATCCCAGTCTTGGCACCTGACCCTACACCCATCCTGTCAGGGGCTCTGCAGTTCTACTGGCCCATAGACCTGGGCATCAGGGCGGAGCAGGGTCCTGTAAAGAGACCGGGATGAATGCAGTTGAGCAGGTTGCTGGCGGAAGTGTCATAGGAGTGGACATAAATAGTAATAAATAGCTTGTTGGGTCCCACACAGTGTGACAGCCCAGAGGATGCAGATGGGAGGGGAGCCAGGAGAGAGGAAGGTGAGAATGTGGGTGTTATGGGCCAGGCTGTCCCCTGGCTGGCGGAGCCTGGCAGCCCTGCAGTATGATGTGGCTTTGGGTTGCCAGCAGGTGCAGAAAAGCTGTTCTCTTGGGGCTGTGGTGTTTTCCAGGTGTGAAGTTCAGCATTTTAGGAGCACAGCAGTGTTATAGTACCTAGGAGACAGCTGCCTCTGTCTGCTAGGGCTAGGGCTGCGATGACAAAATACCACAGACAAGGTGGCTGATTTTTTTTCTCACAACCCAGAAGGCTGAGAAGTCTGAGATCAATGTGCTGGCAGATGTGGTTCCTGGCCAGGCCTCTTTCTGGCTTGCAGACGGCCACCCATGGTGGACCGAGGTCTCTCTCTCTCTCCCTCTCTCTGTCTCTCACTCGCTCGCTCCTTATAAAGCCATCAATTCTGTTCGATGATGACGGCACACCTAGGACCTCATTTAACTTTAGTTGCCTCCTTAAAAGCCTTATCTCCACATAGAGTCACACTGGGGGTTAGGCCTTCAACACATGAATTTGGGGAGACACAATTCATTCCATAACAACAGTTCATACTCAGTATGTGACAAGTGATAATGGAGGACTGAAGAAATTGAGCAGTTTGAGAACTCGCATGTACCTGAAGTCCTTCCACAAATCTTACCTGGTTTAATGGGCATGAGACTCGCTGTGCTGGTGTGCGCCTTAGCCGTGGGGGGA
This sequence comes from Lemur catta, assembly GCF_020740605.2. NCBI lineage: Eukaryota > Metazoa > Chordata > Mammalia > Primates > Lemuridae > Lemur > Lemur catta. The sequence continues at coordinate 51,033,294 of NC_059141.1, read as the reverse complement.
CATTCTGAGGAGAACTTGCGTGGGAGCTCATGGTTGTCCTCCGATACCCACCACGAGGAGGTCTGAGAAAGTTCCACCACGTGTCCTTGGTGGGGCTTAGTGAATCCATTATCCTCAGGTTGCCCTAAACATTTCTTGAACTGTGATGTAGCTGGTGCAGCTCTGGAATAATGAGATCCCTAATGACCACCCCCAGGGAAGCGAAAGAATAATGACTTTTATTTTGTGTGGTTTGATGTTGTCCTTCTAGAGTGTGGTGACCAAGTCTGTCTTTTTCATCCTACTTGCCCTGGTGGGAGGAAGAGTGATGCAGTATGAAGCTCAAAGCCTTCAGGGTCTGGCCGATATGCTTCCATGTCTGGGTTCATTCACCTATCGAGTGACCTTGGGCAAGTCACTGAACTTTTTCTGAATCTGTTTCTTCCTATAAAATAAAGCTAAGAGAAATATTGACCAATAGTGTAGTCATGAGGTTATATGAAAACAATCTGAAATCATTAAAGAATGGCCCCTTGGACTAGTTATTCAAGTCAGGAGAGCCCCTCTACCCACCCCTCCTGAGAATAGAGCCGTCTGCTGACAGGCCCACATCTGGCTGGCTAGTCATTCATTCATCAGAGTGTTATCTTGAATGCCTGCAAGGAGCTGCAACTCCTAGTGCTGAGTCCTGGGGCCAGGGAAGAACAAGACAAACAAGGTTCCTCCCTTTATGTAGCTTGTGTTCCTGGGGGAGACCAAGAAATAAAATGCATTGGGATAGTGCTGAGAATGAAAGAAATTAAATACAGGGTAATGTGCTAAGAGTTACGGAAAGCTGGGGGGTGTGTGGCGGTGTTGGAACACTGTGTCGGTGGCCAGATAGAGGGGGAGGGTTCTCTGAGGAGGTGAGCTGAGTCCTAAACATGGAGGACGCGTCAGTCTCCAGGCAGGGGAGCAGCAAGCGCAAGGCCCAGCTGATTGGGTCAGTCTGGGTGCCCAACCACACAGTCTGTAGGCTGACCAGTGCTCTGACTTTTCCCTTGGGATTTAGAGGTAGGAAGCAGGACAGGAATTTTCACTTGGTAGTGGGAGCTGAAGATAAAAGGTAGAGGAATGAAAGTTTGGGGTAATCAGAAACTCTGAGCCAGCTGAGGAAGTCAGATGGTGGCTCCATGTGGCACCTGCCTGAGCAGGAGAATGAAAATACAGGGCATTTACTTGTTGGTGAGGTTCCTGGAGCTGTCTTGAAATCCAAGCCACCGTGCAGTTCTAGTCTGCAAGAAGTCCCACCTTGTCATCAGCTTCTGTTCTTGCTGTTCCCAGATAGACTCAGTTCTTAATCTCTCACCATGTATGCTTTCGGCACACCTCCCTTTTCCTTCTGCTGGTTCTCTCACAACCAGAGAACTTGACTGGAGCAGAGCCATGTGGACCTGGGTTTGAATCCCTGGCTTTGCCCATATTAGCTGTGACTTTGAGCACAGCTTAAGCATCAGTACGCAGCTGTATCCTTGTGGTGTTCGTTGTAGAGAGTAAAAGAGAGCCTAAAAGGAAAAAGGCCTGCAGAGGGTTTAGCACCTAGCAGGTGCTCAGGGTGTGTGCCATCCCTTTCTTCTTCCCCTTTCTCTCATGCTTTAGTGGCTTTTCAATGGCATATCTCTCTCTCAGTATTGAATTCTCCTGGTTTTATGGAGTCATCCTTCTTATGGTTATCCCTCCACCCGTGTGTGTCTCTGGTCATTTCAGTGGCCCCTAAACTATAATTAGAAGAACACAATGGCAACTACCTTCCCCCTTCTAAATGGATCGACACTGTCACTTGTCTTCATGTGGCTGGAGTAGTAAGGATGGGTGTTGGGTCTATTAATATTAACAAAATTGGTTTCAGACTTGTGAGCATTTGTGCTTAGATGGACCTGGACATAGCTTGCAGTGAGAGAGGTGTGGGGACCAGGATGGTAGAGTGTGTCCTCCAGATGGTGGCTGAAGGAGGAAAGGGGTAGGTAAAAGCCATCTCAGAGAAAATAGGTTCAGAAGAAGAGACAAAATATGATTTAAACATGGAGCAGGAGATCTTTGTAGACCTTGGTCTAGCAGGAAAATAGAAATAAGGTCATCTCAGCATCGGGAAGCTGCTCCAGGCAGAGGTCAGTGTCTTTGAAGAGAACTCTGCAGTCTGGAGCCAAAGAGAAAGCTGTTATTTCTTCAGGCCAGAACAATACAGGAGGGGCTCTTATCTGTACTGGAAATGGAGGCCAGGGGGAACTAGGAAGCAAACTAAAGGTATCTGTAAGGTGTCGGTGTGTATGCTCACCTGCGCCACTCCCACAAGCTGTGCTCATACTTGTCTGCCTGAGTGCCATGATGTCCACGTGTCCACAGCAGGGTGAAGTGGAGCAGCCGTGGCATGCAAATGCTGCACTGCAGACACATGGGAGCAGAATGCTGCAAAGGCTGCACTGCAGACACGTGGGAGCAGAATGCTGCAAACGCTGCACTGCAGACACGTGGGAGCAGAATGCTGCAAACGCTGCACTGCAGACACGTGGGAGCAGAATGCTGCAAACGCTGCACTGCAGACACATGGGAGCAGAATGCTGCAAAGGCCCTCACAGATACCCTCCCTGACCCCAGGGGTGCACATCTTCAAGAGGACATCTGCAAGCCTTTGACAGAGGCATTAGAGTAGTATCCAAGCAGTGGTAGATGGTAGTGGAGATTTGGTTTGGGGGCTCTCCTAGGCTGCATCCTGCTATAGCCACTTATTGTCCCCTGGGTGCATTGCATGGTTCTGGTGTAGTTTCACATGGGCATGCAAAGGATGGAGAGGATATGGTCTCTGCTTGCAAGGAAATTTACAACAAAGGAGAAATTCTGTAACAAGTACCGGAGACTGCTCTTGACTTCAATCCCCTTCTTCCTGGATCACGAGAGAGCTACAGTATCTATTGATTTTTTTCCCAGGACCATGGTTGATAGAACCCAGAAGGTTCATGGCATCCATTTTGCATTTCTCTTCATGCTCTATTCCATCCAGAACGACTTCCTGGCAGAGCTGCTATTCCAGGCTTTGCAGGTGGGCCAAATGGGGATATTTGAGAGTCCAGCTGGCACTATGAGTGTGACTAGAGAGAGACTGTGATTACAGCAACTGAGAGGCAGTCTTGCTCACTTTGACTGGTTGCCTTTGCAGAGATTTTCACGTTAGAAGTTAGGCAAAGTAGCCTGTCGTTTTATCTTTCTTTGTAGCAGTCACTTTTTCTATGAAAGTGTTAAACGCAGCTGCTGGGTATGAGATCAGTTAGGCTCAAGGCAAATGAGGATGTGAATGGCTATGGAAGCCATGACCCATAGCACTGAATCTTTCCAGATTTCTCTGGGCACACAAGAGCTTTGATGTTGAGAAACACAGAAATAACTGGCTTCTTCACAGATTCAACATACTGTCTCAGTCTCCAGGCAGTAGTTGACTGAGCACTGGAGGGATCTGATCAAGGTCCCCTAAGTTTTTCCTCCCTGGCTGGGAGTGACGGAGGCATTTATTCCAGCTTGGCCATTGAGGAGAGGCAGACGGCTGAGGCAGTGGCCTCCAGCATCTCTCCTCGGTTTATTACCTTTTATAGCAGGTATTGTGTGCTGGTGAAATGAGTATGTTGCAGTGCGGGAATCTCCTAGAGGAGGAGGACCTGTGAGCCACCTCGCTGTGTCCCTGTCCTCTAGGGAGATTGGCAAGTCTGACCCATAGGAGGCTCTTAATACGTGTGTGCTGAGTGAAGAAATAAGAGAATGTGACTCATCCTTTTTCTCACTGATGGGAGCACGTCACTGTTTCTGGAGATGACACAGGGATCTCCCGGGACAGGAAAAGTGCCCAGTTGGATACTCTTGCTTTTCCATTTTGTTCCTTCATATGCAGGGAGTGGCAGAGAGTAAGTCCCGCCAGTTAACAGAGAGCTTCATGTATACGGTGTGCATGGTTTTCTTAGGCAATATGCTGCTAGCATTCTTACCTTCCATGTAAACCCAAAGCCACATGCCTTCTTTCCCTAACAACACAGTGAAATATTTCTTTTAGGGTCAATACTGACTCCCTGGCTAACAGATTTGGATATTTCAAGTCCTTACTTAACTGTTTGCTATGTTTAATATTGTTGAATATGTGTTCCTTTTTTCTGCTTGAAGTAATTTTAAGAAGTTAATCAAAGAGTAATGCATAAAATTTATGCAATCAGGGAGATTTGACACCTTAAAATATTGTGTACCAATCTCTGACCATCATATAATCCTCTAATTATTTAGGTATTCTTTATTTTCTTCCCAGCAACACTGTATGATTTCCAGTGTAGAGATCTTGCACCTCTCTTACTAGATATATTCCTTGGTATTTTTTGGTTTGGGCACTATTTTAAATGCTCTTTTCAAAAGTTTATTTTCTAATTGTTTATTGTCAGTATATAGAATGCAATTGAGTTTGGGTGGCAGTTTATTTAATTGTGATAAAATATACCTAACAGAAAATTTACCATTTTAACCATTTTTAGGAGTATAGTTCAGTGACATTAAGTACATTCACACTATTGTACAACCACTATTGATTTTTCGTATTAACTGTATTGAGATATAACTTATGTGTGTTTAAAATTCACCAATTTTAGGTGTACACTTCAAGAAGTTTTGATACATATGTCCACATCTAGAACATTTCCAATGCCCCTGAAGGGTCACATATTTCCCTTTACATGTGAAGAAATACAGGCCCTAAAAGTTAAGCAAATTGCCTAAGGAAATGTTGGTAGGGAGGTGCAGTGTCTTGTCTGGAGCGAAGCTTCCATCTTCTGATTCTTAAGCATTATTCTTTGCATGTCTTCACCATCCATGATGAAATACCCCAAAGAAAATAATCACGGCCAGCAGGAGAGAAACGCCCCCCCCTCTTTATTCCTTACAGAAACATCAGTAACCATGGGTACCTCATTATCACTAAAGTGCTGCCCAGCAACCATGGGTCCCTCGTCCCCTGTAGAGGACTACACAAAGTCCTCTAAAGGAACTTGGCATGGCGTATGTCCAATGTGCCCAAGAACACCTTTGAGGGGTCCCTGCAAAGAGCTGGTAAGGTAAGGATATCTCAGACATCTTTCTGGCTCCAGCCAAGGTAGGACACCTCCATCTACATAGCTGGTTGGGCGCCTACCCAGCAAAATTTCCTGTGAGCAGAGCATGACTTGGTCCAGTTCATTCACAGCTCCCGGTCTGGTTCTCATGTCCCTCGCGTGACCCATAACTTCACTCCCACAACCACTGGTCAGGCTTACATCCTCTCTCCACACCCACTCCTCCTCTTCCTTTCTCTGCCAGAGATTGTCATTCTCTTTATTATTTCTACCCTCTAACCTTCCCTTCTTCCTGAGTACCCTCTCTCCTCTAGGTTTTTGCAGACAATATGCTGGGCACATTTGAAGTTCCTCCAAGTCAAGATTCTGAACAAGGAGTTGGCCAGTGGACGATGCCAGATGGTGGCAGATATAACCATCTTATATCTGAAGAGAATGGTGAGGAGCTCTTGCCTCTATGCTGGGGGAAAGGAAAGAAAGGACCCCGGGTCTGAGCCCAGGAGTTCTCTTTTAGTGGGTGATGACATTTGGACCCAATTAGGACCTGGGATATAAGCACCTCAAGTCTCTAAACAGTGTGATCAAGCCCATATCTTGCACCCTGAGTGCACCTCAAGAAATGTGACCTAGGCAGAATGGAAGACCCAGTAATGGAGGGAAGGGGTAAGCAACGGAGCTGAGATGGACAATGGGAAGGATCTGTGCTATTGGCTTCAGCACCTGACCAGATCCTCAGACTGCGTCCACCACTTCCTTCTGGGATACCATAGGCAGTCACCTTTGTTATTGTGACTCAACTAGTTGTCCCACTCAATTTTCTAACCTATTTAAATCCACTCACCAGTGTGCTGGCCCACCTCCACACTGAATGTTCATGCGATCAACCTGTCTATCCATCCACATAGTTTTGTAGTTCCTTTCCTGATGCTGGCTTAATCTGCCATCTTATTTTCTTGGTTAACTACTACCTAGGAGGTATCCTCCTTCCAGTTAACCTGCCTTCCCTTGGCACAGTTGTCTTGTGACCTAGACCTCTGACCTCCCAGAGACTTTCAAAAGTTTCTTCCACCACTTCCATCCCCCTCCTGATGGTTCACTCGCAGCTACAGGGGACACTCTGTGCTTTGGAACCGCCAGTCCCCACCCACCCTCACCCCAACACACAAGCCAGAGATATTGCAGGCTGAGAACTTGTCCCTTCTTGTCTTCTCGTCCCCTTGCACACTCAAGGAAGCTCTTGCCCTCCAGCACCGGGAAGGTGAATGTTGGATGGGTGGGGTAGAGGTGAGTGAGCTCCTGCCTTCTTGAGAGAAGAGAATCACTTATTGATGAAAGCTGATTCTCAGAAGCCTGGGGACTCATCTTGGGGATGAACCTGGAACAGCTAGTCCTTCTCTTTCCAGAGCCCAGAGGGAGAACTGGAGGACGCATGTACATCACTCCTCCTCGCTCTAGGGTAGCACAGCATAGAAATCATCATCCATATACTGTCCTCTGACATCAAGGCCGACAGAATGCCCCCAAGGAACCTCCTGCTGGCACTGGAGCAACTCAGTCTGTGCCCAGGTCTGGACCCTGTGATGGGAGAGTTTGTGTGAGAAGGGGATGGGGCAGCAGGAGAGGGGTCACTGTACGGAGTCTTGATTCTCCTAATTCTTCTCATGGGACAGCTCCACTTGGGCCCCCACAGGGGTGTGTTGGGGAGGAGGCTGACAATCCAGGATCCGTGTGGGCTGATGGGAACTGAGGAGGAGTTCCTGGGCACCAGGCATGGCTCAGAAGAAAGAGTATTAGGGTATGAGAGAATGGGGCTGGGGAGAAACCCGAGGAACAGAGATGAGAGATGAGTGAGAAGGCGGAACAGAAAGCCCCATTCCACAGAGGTGGGAGGGGCAAAGGCGGCAGTGAGGGGACATTGCTTAGGGAACACTGGGGCTGTGGATCGGATGAGAGGCTTGGAAGAACAATTGTATAGCAGGAGCAGGTAGGGAATCACCACACAATCTTCGTCCTCCATGTTGTCCCTGTGGCACCTTGTGACAGCAGTGGTTCTCTGACCCATTCCACTCCTGTCCCTCAATCAAAGACAAATCAAGTCATGGGGCAATCACAGTCCCTGCCCTTTGTTGACCACTTGGAGCTGGGGCCAAAGAGAGGCTGGGGAGTCAGCCGGCCTTCTGGGCAGCAGGTTCCAAAGGACAAGGCTCAAATGTTGGGGTACAAGACAAGCCCAGAGGACACAGCAACAGAGGCTGGAAATATGACTCCTGATCTAATCATGACAAATGCTCTCACGTCGAGCTCAGACAGCACATGTCTTTGGTCCTTCAAGTGTTCCTGAAAGAGGGTGTGTGTGCAGGTCGTGGCAGCCCCTGGCTTTGTGTGCTGTGCTCACATCGACATGGGCTTTACCCTCCCAGCACTCCTTCCCAGAGGCAGCCAGGTCAGGACTGCAGTCCCCTTCCATAGCTGCAGAAACTGGAATTCAGGTCAATGACGTACCTTGCTCCAGGTTACCCGGACTCTTTGCAGGCAAAGCTAGGGTCAGAAGCCAGGCCTCATGGCCCCTAATCAGTAAGGCCTCCTACACTACAGCATGGCTGGAAGGCTCCCGTCCCTAGGACGGGGGTATCATTCCTGCTGTCTTCCTCCGAGCCATAGAGAACTACTGGCATGGCATGTGGGCCCGTATCCTGAGCCTGCTGAGGAAGACCAACGAGGAGAAGGACATGCTGTTGCTGTGTCAGGGTGAGGGTCAGGATTCTGGGGAAAGCTCTGTGGGAATCAGGGAGGGTGCAAAGAAGGGCAGGAAAAGACGGGGTCTCTGAATGTGGATCAGGGAAGGGGTGGGAGGTGGCTGGGAGCAGGCCAGGGTATCTGCAGATGGTGTGCTCCATTGCCTGGTTTGGGCCAGGACCCACCTTGATTGGGATGCCGGCAGTGTTGGCAGCCTCACCCGTTCCCTTGCCCCTCTGGGTGGACCAGGTGCCATCACGGGGAGGATAGCTGGGGAGATGGTGACTGGGCAGTGTTGCCAGCACAGGGCCCCAGGGGCCCTCTTGGGGTCAGGAGGGGGGACTGTGTGCACATGTCTGTGTGTCTGTTTCCTCTGTGGGGAGGGAAGGGTGACGGAAGCTCCAACGCCCTGCTCCCCTCACAGTGCTCCATGGACTGGCCACCAGTGCCCAGGCCGTCCTGGACGATGCCTCTCTGCAGGAGGGAGCGATGACCAGAGCGTTCATCAAAGTGGCCACCAAGGCTGATAAAACCCTCCAGGTTTTCTTCTGCCATCAGCCCCTGGCCAGCAAAAGCCAGGTGGGAGCGGGAGGTAGCTGGCGTTGGGTAGATGGGCTGAACGGCAGAGGCTGGAGCCCAAGGTGGCGAGGGGCAATGTCTATCCACTTGCTTGTGAAAGGCTCACTCACCAGACTCTTCCAGAGCGGGGGCGGGGGGGTAGGGTTCGCTCTTCAGCCACCTCTTCGTGTCTTCGTGTTGACCAGAAAAGAGGACAATCAGAAAACACTGCGCTGTCCATTCACTTACTGGGTAATGATGGTGTTCTGTCATTTGCATTTGCTGGGCACCCTCTGCCTGCCAGGCACTGTGCCAGGCCCTGGGGATACCAAGATGAAGGACAAACTCAGGCAAAATCATTGCATCTCTTTGGACACAGGTGGCAGAGAAAGCTCTGGAGACCACTGGCCACCTCTTCTGTCCCCTGCAACACTCAGAACTTGAGAGGCTGTTGCACTCGTGAACCGGATGGTCAATGACTTTGACGTTCACACCAGTGAGGCCGCTCTGCATCTGCAAGGTGATTGGGGGGTGAGAAGGAAGCGTGTCTAGTTTGTGCATTCAGTATTTATTGAGTAGATCATGCTGAAGCGTGTTTGTAAATAAGCGTTCACTGGCACTCAGCCACGTCCATGCATTCACACACAGTTTGCGTGTTGTCCAAGGCTGCCTCTGAGCTACGGCAGCAGAGCAGCGGCTGCCACGGAAACCCTATGGCTGGCAGAGCCTAAAGCATTTCCTATCTGGCCTTTTACACAGAACGTTTGCTGAGCCTGAGTGAGTGCAGCCCACGTTTATTGAGTAGCTGCTCTCAAAACGGCTGGGGAAGTGGAGATGGATAAGTCACTGTTCTTGTCTCAGAGCTTCTTTCTAGCTATGGGGAAGGGGCCACTAGAAGAAGCGGAGAAACTGTGATTAGTTCTGCCTGCAGGGATTTAAGGAAGCTTCAGATGTCAGAAGCGGTGATGTTTGAATGGCACCTTGAAGCATGGAGCAGACAGCATAGACCAATAATAAGCAAGGAGGTTGAATCAGTAGTAAAAAGTCCCCCAGGGAAGAAAAGCCCAGGACCTGATGGCTTCACTGCCAAATTCTACCAAACATTTAAAGAACTAATAAGAACACTGCTCAAACTCTTCCCCAAAATGAATACAATTGAGGAAACTCCTTTTACAAGGCCAGCATTGCCATTATGCCCAAACCAGACAAGGACACTACGAGAAAATCCAATTATATGCCAATATCCCTGATGAACATACATGCAAAAATTCTGAGCAAGACGCAGCCAGCCAAATTCAACAGCACATTAAAATCATCATTCACCATGATCAACAGGGATGTTCTACACACACAGATTCATGAATATGACAGAGCACGTTAAGAGAATGAAGGAAAAGAGCCATGTGATTATCTTGAGTGATGCAGAAAAATTATCTGACAAAATTCAACATCCTTTCACGATAAAAACTCTCAACAATTAGGTACAGAGGGAATGTGCCAGAACACACTAAGAGCACACGTGACAGGGCAAAGCTGACATCACACTCAGTGGACAGATGGTGGAAGCTTTCTCTCCTTTGGCATCACAGCCTTATGCACAGGAGCCAAGGCACGGAATCCATCCACGTTCCATCCACAATGAATGGGTGATGACAACGGGGCACACACACAGTGGGACACTATTCAGCCTTTCACCAGAAGGACATCCTGTCACTGTGACAACATGGATAGCCCTGGAGGGCATTCTGTTAAGTGAAAGAAACCAGGCAGAGGAAGACAGAGTTTCTGATTATCCCAAACTTTCATCCCTCTACCTTTTACCTTCAGCTCCCACTGCCAAGTGAAAATTCCTGTCCTGTTTCCTACCTCTAAATCCCAAGGGAAAAGTCAGAGCACCGGTCAGCCTACAGACTGTGTGGTCGGGCACCCAGCCTAACCCAATCAGCTGGGCCTTGCGCTTGCTGCTCCCCCTGCCTGGAGACTGATGGGTCCTCCATGTTTAGGACTCAGCTCACCTCCTCAGAGAAGCCTGCCCCTCTATCTGGCCACCGACACAGTGTTCCAACACCCCCCCCACACACACACACACCCCAGCTTTCTGTAACTCTCTTAGCACATTACCCTGTATTTAATTTCTTTCATTCTTAGCACTGTCCGAATCCATTTTATTTCTTGGTCTCCTCCAGGAACACAAACTACATAAAGGGAGGAACCCCTTGTTTGTCTTGTTCTTCCCTGGCCCCAGGACTCAGCACTAGGAGTTGCAGCTCCTTGCAGGCATTCAAGATAACACTCTGATGAATGAATGACTAGCCAGTCAGATATGGGCCTGTCAGCAGACGGCTCTATTCTCAGGAAGGGTGGGTAGAGGGGGTCTCATGACTTGAATAACTAGTCCAAGGGACCATTCTTTAATGATTTCAGATTGTTTTCATATAACCTCATGACTACACTATTGGTCAGTATTTTTCTTAGCTTTATTTTATACGTGAAGAAACAGATTCAGAAAAAGTTCAGTGACTTGCCCAAGGTCACTCGATAGGTGAATGAACCCAGAAATGGAAGCATATCGGCCAGACCCTGAAGGCTTTGAGCTTCATACTGCATCACTCTTCCTCCCACCAGGGCAAGTAGGATGAAAAAGACAGACTTGGTCACCACACTCTAGAAGGACAACATGAAACAATACAAAATAAAAGTCATTATTCTTTCGCTTCCCTGGGGGTGGTCATTAGGGATCTCATTATTCCAGAAGCTGCACCAGCTACATCACAGTTCAAGAAATGTTTAGGGCAACCTGAGGATAATGGATTCACTAAGCCCCACCAAGGACACGTGGTGGAACTTTCTCAGACCTCCTCGTGGTGGGTATCGGAGGACAACCATGAGCTCCCACGCAAGTTCTCCTCAGAATGTCCCCCCACGGCTAAGGCGCACACCAGCACAGCGAGTCTCATGCCCATTAAACCAGGTAAGATTTGTGAAAGGACTTCAGGTACATGCGAGTTCTCAAACTGCTCAATTTCTTCAGTCCTCCATTATCACTTGTCACATACTGAGTATGAACTGTTGTTATGGAATGAATTGTGTCTCCCCAAATTCATGTGTTGAAGGCCTAACCCCCAGTGTGACTCTATGTGGAGATAAGGCTTTTAAGGAGGCAATTAAAGTTAAATGGGGTCCTAGGTGTGCCGTCATCATCCAACAGAATTGGTGGCTTTATAAGGAGGGAGAGAGAGACCTCGGTCCACCATGGGAGGACGCAGATAGAAGGCGGCCGTCTGCAAGCCAGAAAGAGGCCTGGCCAGGAACCACATCTGCCCCCACACTGATCTCAGACTTCTCAGCCTCCCGGGCTGTGAGAAAATAAATCAGCCACCTTGTCTGTGGTATTTTGTCATCGCAGCCCTAGCCCTAGCAGACAGAGGCAGCTGTCTCCTAGGTACTATAATACTGCTGTGCTCCTAAAATGCTGAACTTCACATCTGGAAAACACCACAGCCCCAAGAGAACAGCTTTTCTGCGCCTGCTGGCAGCCCAAAGCCACATCATACTGCAGGGCTGCCAGGATCCGCCAGCTGGGGGACAGCCTGGCCCATAACACCCAGGTTCTCACCTTCGTCTCTCCTGGCTCCCCTCCCATCTGCATCCTCTGGGCTGTCACACTGTGTGGGACCCAACCAGCTATTTATTACTATTTATGTCCGCTCCTATGACACTTCCACCAGCAACCTGCTCAACTGCATTCATCCCGGTCTCTTTACAGGACCCTGCTCCGCCCTGATGCCCAGGTCTACGGGGCAGTAGAACTGCAGAGCCCTTGACAGGATGGGTGTAGGGTCAGGTGCCAAGATTGGGATCCCCGCTGTGTCCTTGCTGAGGTTCGTACCTCTAAGCCTCAGTTGCCGCACCTGTAAAATGGACATGGTAATAGTGCTCACCAAGGTCTTGTGGAGAAGTGTGCAGAAGACGGAGGATAGAGCCCAGGAAAGCGTTGTACAGACGGCCAGGAAAGATCAGTTTTGAGAGCGCTGGGCCGAGCCGAGCCTGTTGAGAACCTGACAGGCAATATCTGTTAAAAATCCCAGGGGCCATGACAGTTTAACTGAAGGTGGCGGGTTCCTTCGTCTGGCCTTCCTCCTCTCGCCTGTCAATCAGACACTGGCTCCGCCCCTGCAGTTCCTGACCGTTTTCCCAGGCTGATTGGCCCCGCCCCTTTCAAATGAGGTCCCACAGGAGCACAGTGGCCCTGGCCTACAAGGATGTCCCCACCCCCCGCCGTGGAGCATGTGCACTCTGGGTCGCGTGTGTGCCCGGGGCATGTGAAACTATGGGGTCTTGCTTGTGGCACCACTGCACTTGCTTCGGACATCGCAGCCTCGGGGCTGGGGTACCTTTGGAGCTGGTGACTTGTCCCTAGTGTAGATCAGGAGCCTGCAAGGCCTAGAGACCTGGGGCATGGCAACCCTGCTTCTCACTGTGAACTGAAATAAAAGCTTAAGGCTCCCCCTCACCGGCTGAGTGGACCCCCTCTTGGCCAAGGGATATCCTAAAACTAAATTGTCTGCCATGAGGAGAGAGGTCAGACATGCCTCATCGTGCCCTCCTCCCTTCTTGGAGACATCCTCTGTAACCCATTAACAGGCCTAAGGGTACCCCAGACAAAGCTGCAGGTCCTCAATTTACACAACAAATGTATGTCTGGTGGCTTGTCTCTGATTGACAGAGCTCCTTAGCTGCAAACATTCCAAGCCTTTTGACAAAGCTTCATGTCTTTAACCAATTAAGAGTCAAAGAACCTTTAAACCCACCTAGAACGTGTAAGTCCCCTCCCCCTTGAAAATGGCCCATCTTTTTGGGCCAAACCAATGTACGTCTCCCATGTATTGATTTATGACTTTACCTGCAACCCCTGTCTCCCTGAAATGTATAAAACCAAACTGTGAGCAACCACAGCGAGTCCACTTGCTCAAGGCTTCTTGGGCGTGGCTCCAGGCCCTAACTTCTTTTCCGTGGACATCACAAGATGTGTGATTCTGGCACATTATCAAACCTCCAGCGCCTCTGTGTCTTCCTGTAGTGTGGGGAGCTCATACCTACTTTGTGCTGAGGGGAAGATTCAAGAGGACACAGGTCACGGCCTGATTAAGAGGTGTCTAGATGTAGTGACACCCCAGTGAATGGAGGCTGCTGTTACTTTGCTGAGCTCCCATTGTGTTCACAGTGTACAAACTGCGATAAATGGAAGGGACACATGACATTATTCCTTTTTTATATGAGCAAGGTCTAGTAAAAACCATACAGAACTGCAGCGTGTTTACTAAGTGTGGCTTTCAAAGGCTGGGACTCAGAATTTCCAGGCTGCGTAACAGCCACCGTCCAAACATCGAGCCAAGAGTGGCGTAATTCCCCAGTAGGAGTTGGTTATATCCCACCAAGCTGAGCAATCTTCCTAAAAACCTCCTGCAAACACCTAGCTGGTCCCCACATTCCTCGCTCCACCTGTAGCAGGCAGGCTCAAATCCCCTCTGACCTGCTTAACAAACAAAAGCTGACTTGACAGACACCAGAGCTCCCACCTACTCACTCCCCATACTCTACCCCAGAGGGAGTGTGTCTCTGTGCCTCATGAATCTGATCAGGACACTTCTCTGGTTAAAAACAAACAAAATACTTTAATGGGTTTTTTTCTGCTCTTGGGATAAAAAGCAGACTTAGCCTGGCCCAGCAGATCCTGTCTGGTCCACCCTGCCCTTTCCTCTTTCTCCCCACACACCAGAAGCACCAAGGAGAGCATTTAAATCTCCAAAAATGGGCCACATCCTCCAAGGTTATACCTTGCATTCTGCAAGATTTTCCCTGGAACTCCCTTCCCCACTGCTTGTTTTTTACAACTCCATTCAGTTGTCCCTTTGTCTGGGGAGTCTTATTGTACCCGCTACTTGGGTTAGGGTCTTGGACTCTCTGTCATCTGGAACCTGGATACTTATGGGTTGTCCCAGCTCATTCATGAGCTATGAGACAACAGAAGCACTGTCACCCTCATCTCTGGGTCCTCTGTGCCCGGCACAGGAATGGCCACAGTTGAGTGAATGAACCATGTGAAGACCCAGACAGTACATGAAGGCTAACACCAGCCATGTTCAAACAAAGGGACTGTTCTAAAGCAGCTTCAATGTCCTGTGTTTTAAAAGGCCATCGACGTCATTGTAAAAAGCAAAGCATAGTTCATTCTAGCAATAGCTTGTAGTACAGCGTGACATGCAGAACTGTAAAGCCAGAGGTGACTGGTTTGTGACGTTACCACCGTTAACACCAGCAAGAAAGGGACCGTGTAGGGCCAGGCGCGGTGGCTCACACCTGTAATCCTAGCACTCTGGGAGGCCAAGGCGGGAGGATTGCTTGAGCTCAGGAGTTCAAGACCAGCCTGAACAAGAGTGAGACCCCGTCTCTACTAAAAATAGAAAGAAATTATATGGACAGCTAAAATATATATATAGAAAAATATTAGCCAGGCATGGTGGCGCATGCCTGTAGTCCCAGCTACTCGGGAGGCTGAGGCAGGAGGATTGCTTGAGCCCAGGAGTTTGAGGTTGCTGTGAGCTAGGCTGATGCCACAGCACTCACTCTAGCCCAGGCAAGAGAGTGAGACTCTGTCTCAAAAAAAAAAAAAAAAAAAAAAGGACCATGTGGACTGGAGCCGCTGGTCTCAGCAGTGCTATAGAACTCTGCCTGGCAATGCATAGACTGTGAAGGTCTAGGGTCACGTGTTTTGACAGAAAAAAAACAGCTTTAAAGCATTGACTCATGACTGTGGGATCGTATGTATTATGCTTGCCATTTCTTAACCTGCGGAATACAAAGCCAAACCAAGAGCCACATCCAGACAATGTTGGGACTGAACTGACTTTTCTTCCCTATTACTTTGTTCTCTTAGAGTTAAGACATGTAAACTTTAGAAAAATTGTTGATCAAGAACAAATGAGGTCCCAGACATTTTTGGGTAAATGCTTCATGTCCCTTTAATAGGTTGCCAAATATGTGGACTAAGGAAAACTCAGGATATGAACAAGTGCTGCTTCCGCTGAAGACCTCTCTATTCCAGAGAGGAAATACTTGCTTCACTACAATTCTTAATAGCCTCTCTACAGATTTCTCACCTCACCAGATTATTTCTGCTTTCATTTCCTCCTTACATCTTTCTTGTATCCTTATCCTCACTCAGGGCCAGCTACATCATTTGAGAGGCCCTGTACAAAAATTATTAAGAATTTCAAGACAGCCACAGAAGAGCATTAAACCAAGTGTGGGCCCTTCTAAACGCAGGGTACCAAGTGACTCCGTACGTTGCCTGCCCGTGAAGCTGGCTCTGCCTCCAATCATTTCATGCATTCACTGAAAGAATTCTGGATGCCAGGGTCGTCACTCCGCACTGGGGCTCCAGCAGGAATGAGACATGGCCATCCTCTCTAATAATAATAACAAATGTGGTGATGATATGGCCATGAGGACAAAACCAGCAAATGCTACTGAGCACTTACGTGCCAGGTGCGGCACCAGGTGCTGTCTGTGAATCACCTCCATCATTCCTCGCATGGTCACACAGATGTGGACACTGGCTCGGAGATGCTAAGTGACCTGCTTGATGTTAAGAGCGACTTGGCAGGGGAGTTGGGTCTTAAACCCAAGTCCATGTCTCTTGTGAGGTTTTGGCTGTTTGTAAGTTTGTACCCCTTCTTGCCCTTGCTCAAATGATTTCCCCCACTCTGGCGATCTGGGCCTTCCTGGAGAATTGTGGCTGTTTTCCTTCAAGGCTGCTCACCCTCTTTTATAGCCTCTGAAAGCCCCTTCCCAGCCTCCTTCATGAGGCCACAGCTCCCTTTGCTCTCCTCCTGGACAGTGAGTGCTGCTGCAGAGGACATTTGGCTTGGTTGACACTCATGTGCTGCAGCCACTACCCAGGGCCCCACGCTTTGCCTTTCTCCAAATTCTGGACACCTTATAAGCAGTGGCTGTATCAGCTTGAGTTGAGAGAGCAGCTACCGCCTCACCCAGACCATTCTCTCCACCCCAGGGCTCTCTTCTCAAGCCATGCTCAAGCGTCGTGAACACTTTTCTGTCCACCTTCGGGGAGAGGTGCTCCCAGCGAGTGCATGCTCCCAGAGCTCTGCCGCCTGGTCCCTGGGACATCCCCCTGCTCTTTCTTGCATACATCCTTTGCCACATAAGCAAACTGCACACTTTCAGCTGTTTCTAACGTATGTGTCTCTGAGAGGACATATTTACATTTTTACTGCAAAATCCATGTTTACATAGTGGGATAAAACATTCCATGGTGAGAGAGAGAGAGATGCTTTACAAAAGACTTCCTGGAACATTTTTATGTTAGAAACAGCTTAAAATGTGCAGGTTGTTTGGGTAGCAACAGATGTAAGTTTCACATAACACCTAGCCAGCAGCTCCTGCTGGAAATACCTAACCAGAGGGAAGCTGTCTCTAGGAGTTGAGAGAAAGAAAGCTCCTTTCATTGAAGGACAGTATGCAGTTAGGAATGTTCACACTTAGTGGCATGGTGATTTTTCTTCTTTCACGCTTCTGCCAAATGAAAAAAGAGAAGAAAAGTAAGAGGAAACCAGAGAGGAGACACTTTTCTGTCCTTCCAGTGGTGCCTTCTCATGCTAAGGAAGGAGACTGGGTGCAAAGACGCTCTGAGCAATGGCAGGACCTGGCTAGGAGGGGCTTCTGATGCATGTTGCTCTGAATCCTCAGCAATGTCACCCATTCCTTGATGAAACTTAATGTCATAATAAAATATAGGGTAAATTAGAAAGGGGCTGTGACAATACTTCCTCTACAGATATGGCCTCATTACTCCTTCCTCAGGTGCAACCCCACGTCCCTGGTTTTACGTGAGGACTCTGTGCTGCTCAGACCCTGGGTTGGTCCACCCCAATAAGAAGTATGTAAAAACCCTCAGGTTAGGCCAAAAATACTCTTTATGCTCTTATTGTCTGCACTTTCTTCTGTCTGACTGCCCATGTTCTGACTTGCTGCCTGTCCTGCGGGCCCCTCGATCTCTGTTGGGCATATCTGGGTCTCTGAGTGCAAAGGGGCAGGTTCTGCTCTAGTCAATGGCAAAAATAGCCCAGAAATGCGTTGGAAGACATTGGAGCTGATTTCTTAAACATCCTCGTCAATGATCATTTGTGCCATTAATATGTGCTATATTTAGCTGTTTAATTTAATATATAGTTAAATAAAAGGGAAGAATGGAAAATCTATAGTCAGGTTCTTATATCTGTAAGCCTTGTGATCACAGCACACTACTGGGTGATGTTAAGAGGTCAAAGTGCAGCCTTTTGAGTAATTCCTCACATGTCTAATGTTTGGAGATGTCGGTGACATGGCTCCTACTTCCCATCCAAGCCACTCACTCCGCGTATCCTCTTGAGCCAATGCTTTCCTTCTGTTCTCCATGTCTTCAGTTTTCCCTCTTTCCTACCTTGTTTACTCACAGTTCAGGCTTCCTAAAATCCCACTTTTACCCCCATTACTCCTCATCAACATCAGCTTATGCTCTTTCCTATCTAAGGGGTCAAGCTGAACCCTCCAGGCTGTGGCCGGGCCTCGCTGCGTTGTGTGTCCAGATCAATCACCTCTGTCTCCACTATGGGAACTGAGCCCTCAAGAGCTTCGAGAAACCTCGTGAGATCAGCAGGCCTGCTGGTTGTTCTTAGGCATCTACGGGCTCCAAGTCTCCTTTACAAAGATTTGAATAATGCCCAGGAGGTTGAGTGACTTGTTTGGTTGAGCTGGGAAAAGAGTGAAAGGACCAGAGAGTCCCTCAGAAGGAAGCTCGATGCTCACGTGTTCACAGTTGCTCAAGTGGCATGGTCTCCTACAGACTTTTTCCCCAAGTCAGCACCTCTAGCATAGGTCCCCAGCAGGTGGCACGAGTCCTGCTTATCCTGACATCCCCTCAAAGAGTTACGAATACCCCGAGGGTGCCAGCCTTCCTCACCAGATCCAGTGAAGCCCTTTGGGCCACTGCTGTGGTCTGGCCAGTTGTCATTACATAGCATAACCCGTAAATGCCATCAAGCCTGCCTTCCTGCCTTGTGCCCCTTTGTGGCACCAGTGTCTGTCCCCACCTCTGCAGATTCAGATCTGACAGGTCTGGCTCAGGCTCTTCTGGGAGCGCCTCCCTGGCCACATTAGCACACACTACTTACTCCTGGCTCCAAATTCCTATAGCAGATCAGTCTGTCTCATGGGTCACTGTGCTAGGGTACAGCTCTGTTGACAAAGGAAAGGGCTTGGACTGAAGTTAGAATGACCTGGATTCAGAGTCAGCCTCTAGCACTTACTAGCTGTGTGACTACGACATGTGGTGTAACCTCTGTCTTCTCACCTGTGACCGGTGGATAATCCTGACACCTCTAATGAAAAGGTAATTGTTGTAAGCCTCAAAATGGGATAATCTATGCAAAGCAACCAGCAAGTGAATGGGCTCAGTAGCTATTTAAAGGACCAAAACAGTCTGAGTCAGTTACGCTGTGCCGATCTCAAGTTGCTTTGTGCATGCAAGCTTGTCTCTTTCTTGTGCGTGCAAAGTGCTAAGAAAATGCTTTTTAAATAAAATTAGGCCAAATGCTCCCCTCAATGTCACTTTCCCTGCCTTGCCACATAAGCACTTAACAAAACACAAGTATTAACACTCATTTACTATTAAAAAACATTTCCTTAATTACACACAAATGATTCTTTATGCAAGCTCCCAAGGTAAATGGGGAAAAGAATGTATTATTCTCATTTTTCTGGTGAAGAAACTGAGGCATCAATTAAACTTATGCCCCTCAAACGATCACATGAGGTGTGGCAAAGTGTCGGAGGAGCACAGATCTCCTTGTCCCCAGGCCATGTCTGATCATTTTAGCTATGCTGCCACTCTGATTAACTTCTTTGTCTGCCCATCAGCTCTGCCCACCATGATTCTTGAGATCTGGGCACTCCCAATGCAGGGCCGTCAGACCCTGTAGACCTGCTTGCTCTGCCCTGCCCTGGGTCAGGAATCCCATCATCTTGGTGGCAGCTCTATGACATTGGCCAAGCTGTGACCATCTTTGGGCAAGTTGCAGGGAGCAGAGAAGGAGAAGAAACGAAGGTGCCAAAGGACTGAGCCATAACCACACCCTAATGAAGCTGCTGAAGACACACAGCCCCTTTCCTTGGGGGCCTCCATTCTCTGATGCCACAGGCCCACCCTTCTCCCTTGTCTGCTATTCTTCCCCTTGCCTCCCTCCCCCCATCCCCATTTAGGGGACATTTAATGATTTCCCATCTTTTTTTTCCCTTGGCAATGACAAACAACATTGTGATGATTATCTTTATAATTAGATGTCTGTGCATGTTTTAAATTATTTTCTTAGCCACATTTTCCACCTGTGTTGTGTTCCATTCCCATATGGAATGGGGCATGGACCTGGGACAGGCATATTCAGCAGTCCTGGGGATGAAATCATGATGGGGACAAGCAGTGGGCATAGCAGGACTGAAACCAATAACCAGATGTGGCCAAATGGTCTATGTTGCCCATGGTGGGCAGTACAGAGCAAGATCCAGGTGCAGGAAAAATATCATTCCTTCACCCCTGACTCCCACACCAAGGCTGTAGGAACTTAGGGCATTGCAGAAAAATAGAACAGAAAGAGGAAGGAGGGTGTATGAGTTTTCTATTGTTGCTGTAACAAATTTTTGCTACAACTTCATGGCTTAAAATCACGAACATAGTGGCTTAAAACAACACAAATTTATTCTTTTATAGTTCTGGAAATCAGAGGTCTAAAATCAAATATTGACAGGACTGTGTTCTTTTTGAACTTTAGGAAAGAACCAGTTTTCTTGCCTTTCCTGGTTTCTAGAGGTCACATGCATTCGTTGGCTTGTAGCACATCACTGCAACTTCTGGTTGTATCCTTACATCTTCTCTAACTTTGATCTTCCTGTCTACCTTTCATACGGACTTACGTGGTTACATTGGGCCCACCTATATACTGTGGGATAACCTCTCCATCATGAGATCCTTAATCACATCTGCACAGTCCCTTTTGTTACATAAGGTAATATATTCATAGATTCTGGGGATTAGGACATGGGCACCTTTGGGGGACCCTTATTCAACCTACCATAGTCCACCTTATGGTCACCCAAAATTCATGTCCATCCCACACTCAAAATACATTCACCTCATCCCAACATCCTCCAAAGTTTCAACTCATTACAGCATCCACTCATAGTCCAAAATCTCATCTAAATATCATCAGCTCAAAGTCCCTAATCTTGTCATCTAAGCCAACTAAATCAAGTGTGAGTGAAATACTAAGTATGATCCATCTTGAGTCAAAATTCCTCTCCATCTGTGAATGAGAAAACGAGTT
Source organism: Lemur catta (assembly GCF_020740605.2). Lineage (NCBI taxonomy): Eukaryota > Metazoa > Chordata > Mammalia > Primates > Lemuridae > Lemur > Lemur catta. The sequence goes on along the minus strand of NC_059141.1, from coordinate 51,012,470 downwards.
ATCTCCTCCCAAAACATGATGGTGGAACAGTCATAGGCTACCAGTTGTAGACATGGCTGGGGGATCCACCGTTCACATGCCTAATCTCGTCAAAGAATCCTCTGTGTAATTGAAAACTGTTACTTTTCGTTCTTTCTGAGGCATAAGAAAAAGATTTTCTAGGCCACTCCTGGCTTTTCCTCCAGAGTGTGCTTTCCTGACAGTGAATCTCCTAATTGGCGTTTGCAATCTAGACAGGCTAAGAATTTCCCAAATAATCAAGTCCTGGTTCCTTTTTCTAAACAGTTCTTCCCTCGATTTTTCTCTTTTCTCTTGCACTTTACTATAAGACACAAGAAGAAACAAAGCCACATATTCAATACATTTTTGGAAATTCTCCTCAGCAAAATAGCCAAGTTCATTACCTACAAGCTGTGCTTACCACATAACCACAGGACACAATTCAGCCAAGCTTTGTGTCACTAGGTAATGGAAATCTCCTTCCTTCCAGTTTCCAATAAGATGTTCTCATTTCCTTCTGAGCCCTCACCAGCAGCACATGCAATACTTACCTCTCTACAAACGTTCTGTTCAGGATTTATGTATTCTCTAAGATGACATATGTTTCTTCTACCATGCTCCTCACTTCCTGCTGAACCCTTGTTGGCAGAGTCTTAGTACCCAAATATCTTCTAACAACTTCTTCAAGGAGAGCTAGCTTGTTTCTATCATGCTCCTCCAAATTCTTTCATCTTATGCCCATCGCTCAACTCCGAAGCCCCTTCCACATTTTTATATGTTGGTTACACAGCACCCCACTTCCAGGGTCCCAAAATCTGTATCGGTTTCCAATTACTGCTGTAATAAACTACCACAAACTCCATGGCGTAAGACAACACAAATGTATTCTCTGACAATTATGGAGTCCAGAAGTCCAAAATCAAGTTATTGACAGTGCTATGCTACTTCTGGAGGCTTTAGGGAAAAATCTGTTTCCAGTTTATAAAGCCCACCTGCAGAGGGGAACCCTGAATTTGATAAATTTTCCCCTCAAAGAGTTGAGTTTTAAATTGGAAGTCACTGGTACTTTGAATTGGCGGGTGTAATTTTCTCCTACTGAGTGAAAATAGAGGCTCAGCAGTCACGTTAAAATATAGATAAATGAAGGTTATACTACTATCTACCTAATTTCCTTTATTATTGTGACTTTTTAAAAAATCTGCTACATGCATACTGACAAATTGTCCTCCAGAAAGATTGTACTAGTTGGTGCTTTCTGCAATTGTCAGTGAGTACTCCTTTCTTTTAACACTTGCCAAAAATGTCCACTATTATTATTTTTTCTTTATTTTTAGCAACTTGATAGGAGAACATGGTATCTCATTGTTGTTATATTTGGCATTTATTGAATTACAAGTAAAATTAAATATTTCTCTCATAGGTATTTGAAAACTTTTTGAGTAGGATAGGTATTTCCTAATTACTCTGTCTTCTGTGTTTATATAAAACTTTGTACTTTGTACATGTCTGTTATTGTCAGAGATGGCTAATGTTTCTCCAAATTCCGTTACCTCCCTCTTTCTTGGCGGTAGGATAATGGCAGAGTGTATGGGTGCCCAGCTGTTCTTCTTTTCTTAGATATTCCTTGTGGGAAGATATGACCATGTGATTAAATTCTTTCCAGTGGATGTGAGTGGAAGGGTGCATGCCACTTTCAGGTCTGTCCCATGAAATCTCTTATGGAAGAGCAGCCACAGTGACATGGCAGCCATATTTTGAAGATGGCAGACTTTTTAGCATAGTGGAGGGCTACCTGTCCTGGACTATTGCATGGGCAAGATTTAGCATCTGCTTTGCCTCAGCCAACTGCAATTTACTGTACCATAATATACAGCTATAACACATTTAAATCTTTATGTATTTTAAATGAAGCTCTTCTCCTTTATTGAACTATGAACAGAGTCCTTGCTTTAGTCATCTCTGTAGCCTCATGACACAGAGTGCAATTCCAATAAACGTAATTGAATGAACAGATGAATAAATGAGTTGCAGGTTTGCTTGAAAAGACTCTTGCTGCTTCTCCTAGTTCAGTTCTCAGAGACATTGTTTGTTTCCATTACCAGGGGGGGAAAAGGAAACTATATATGTGAATTGTATGTTGACACTCAAGCCAATCCCAAGACATGTTTCCACTTACAAAATGTGACCTGCTTTCTTACCTGACAAGTCAGCGATCAGAAGGTGCTGATTTTACAGTCTCCCGACCTCTCAGGAGATGAGGAAGAACATCACTCTGGATGCTTGTTCATTGTGGCATGACCATTACCGCTGCAAACTGAGTTCATGTGAAACTTCAGGCCTCCTACCTGGAGGAGAACAATTTTCTATCCCATGCTGGAAGTTAAATGGGCCCAGTGAAATCCGAATTTAGCTTCACAAATCCTCTGCTTTGTCATAGTGGAGAACTTTCCCTAATGCAGGGTGTTCTCCTGTAGATAGCTTGGGGCCAGAAGATAGCCTGGGTAATCTTAGCCGCTCCTACTGCCCTACAGTGTTCACTGAACTGGGTTTTTTGTCTGGGAATAAAATGGACCAGAGCTGGGTTGGTTGCCATGGTGACTGTATCAGGAGCCTTTGGGCCCTCTATCATCCTCCGCTGACAGCTCCTGTGCGATGAACCCCCTGTGGGGTGTGGGTACCTCAATCCACAACCTTATGGAATCACCTTCCCAGGAAGATACAGTTCATTATGAAAACACAAGCCAGTTTGTAAGGGAAATGGGTTCCTTGTTACCCCTTCTGGGACATGGTTTTCCGGTCACATGAAGCTTGCCCAGATTATGATCTTAGGAACCCTCATAAATTAGCTCTTCAGCCAAAGTCCCTCTGGACCAGGGATCCAGCCTTTGACTGCCTCGTCTTCTTCAGCCAGGAGCAGTCAAGGCTTTCTGAGTCTGGGATTTGTTCTTTCTTAGTAGATTTGGAATTACAAGTCCAACCACACAGAGGCAAATTCCTTCCTCTTGGGCTCAAGGGCACTATAGCTTCAGCTGTCCCCTGGTGACAAATATGTCTTGCTTCCTTTGATCTTTCCCAAGGTTCAACTTGTGGCTCACCAAGGGCTTCCTGGAGGGGCCTCCAGGGGTCTTGGCTCAGCCTTCTCACGCTGATGAATGGGCCAGTGTAGTAACACCCTAAACGTTCCATCCACATCCACTCCTGCCCCTCCAGTTCATTCTCCACAGAAGCCATGGAGCCTCTGAAACATACATGCGATTATGTCACAGGCTGCACAGCTGCCGGGGGCCTTCCCTTGCTGTTGGGATAAGGACGTGGCTGGCAGGGCGCAGCGCCTTTTGCAGTGCTGTTGCACACTCTTCCTCTTGTTCTCTGCACTCCAGCCACGATGGCCTGCGGCTGAACTCTCCTCATGGGACTCACTTCTGCCACAGGGCCTTTGTGCAGGCTTCCCTCCCAACGGATTTCTCTTGCTTCTCCCTTTATCTGGTTTTCTCTTGGACATCTGTCAGATCTCTAAGTGTTCCTTCTCAGGATTGCCTATCATATGCTCTCATCGCATTTATGGATACGTCTTTCCTTCGCAGGACTCGCCTCTGCGGGTAATGACACACCGATGTGTGGTTATCTCCCTGATGCCCACCTCCCTTACTAGATTGTGAGGGCCACGAGAACAGGGTCTGGGTCTACCGAGTGAGTACACGAGTCTTCACAATCCCTGGCAAACACAGATTATTATACTCATTGTACAGATGAACAGATTTACGGCAAAAATCTCTCAATCTCTGTTGACTGCTGATTAAAGGTCACAAAAATTTCTCTGATGGTAAAGCTCAAGGATCAATAGTTGGTAATTGCTATTTCCGTTCTGTTCGTGAGATTCCAATGGCCAGAGCCCAGTAGGATGGTACGAAAGAGCCACCCAGTGGCAGCTGAAAATCAGTGTGGCTGGGACCAGGAAGGACCTGGACTTCCTAGGCTGGCGAGAGCCGCAGGTGCCGGCCTCTGCCCTAGTGCCCTTCAGGCTGTTTCTCTCTCAGGGAGGGGGAGGGCAGCAAGGCCGGCACCAGCGCTGACTGACTTTCCTGGACTGACTTTACCTTCAAAAGAGTAACGACAAGATTTATAGCTAGCTTCTTAACAGAAGCCACAGAATGTAAAAAATAATGAGATGACATCTTTAAAATGCCAAAAGAAAATAATCACCAATCTAGAATTCTAGATCTAGTGAAAATATCCTTCAAAAGGCATTTGCAGACCAACAAGAATTGAGAAACTTTGTTGCTAACAGACTGACATTAAAAGAAATACTAATCTGGGTGCCTGGAGTCCCACCTACTTGGGAGGCCAAGGCGGGAGGATTGCTTGAGCCCAGGAGTTTGAGGCTGCAATGAGCTATGATCAATGATCGAACCTGTGAATAGCCGCTGCACTCCAGCCTGGGCAACAGAGCAAGACTCTGTCTCCACAAAAAAAATTTAAAAATTAGCCAGGTGTGGCGGCACATACCTGTAGTCCCAGCTACTCGGGAGGCTGAGGCAGGAGGATTGCTTGAGCCCAGGCGTTTGAGGTTGCTGTGAGCTATGATGATGCCACTGCACTCTATCCTGGGCAACAGAGTAAAACTCTGTCTCAACAAAAAAAAAAAAAAAGGAAAGAAAAAGAAAGTAGTAACACAAAACTTAAGGCAGGGTAAGTGGAATTAAAAAGGTAACTGCAGTACTTGAGAAAGTGGAAAATGTACTAATTGATATTAGAGCCTAACAGATCATGTATGGTTAAATATAATCTCTAGAGAATATTTAAAATATAGACGTGAGAAAGAAATAATTTTTAAAACTGATCAATCCAAAAAGAGACAAGGAAGGAGAAAAAGGGAACATAGACCAGGTGGGCTAATAGGAAAAAAAAACAGTAGAGTTAAACTCAAATATATCTGTCTACCAGTCGTTACAAAAGACTACAAGGAAAAGGTAAGGGACATGGGGATTTAGGGTGCCACTGAGGTCTTACTGACGTGATGCCCTGGGATCCCAGCTGGCTCAGGATGGAAGGAAAGAGATGCTGGATGGACGGAGGGGAGACAGAGGAGGCAAAGGCTGGGGTCTCCAGGACGTTCAGAACTTTCCCAGAGGGAGCTGTCAAACGAGCATGGAGAGGCCAGAGTGGGGCACTTGAATGAGAGTTAGTGATGCGGGGGCAGAGAAGTTATGAGTCAGCAGTTATGGGTGATATCTTACCTCCGATCCGTGTGCCCTGCTTGGTACCCAGTAACCCTGGAAGGGAGAGTCCCAGTGAACGACCCCAGCCTGCGAGCGTGTGCAGTGAGAGAGAAGTGCCACGAGATGGCAGCATTGGCCCACAGTTCCGTGCACAGCGTCCCGCCATCTGCAAGGCTTACTGGGGCTGAAGGCGCTGGGGTGATTAGCACCCTGCATGAACGGAGCCTGTGCAAAATCTTCAGGCTCTTCCAGATTGTTTAATCGCCTGCAGGTCAGCAGACTCGGGTAAGGGAAGACAAGGGGAGCTTGCAGGCCTCCAGTCTTGGAAGATGGGGGTTTGTACGACCCCTTACTCCAAACCCCTTTTAACGGAGAACCTGAGTGGGCTCTTGAAAGCAAAAGGATATCAATTTGAATTTTGGCTCTGACGCTTACTAGCTGTGTGACTGTGAGCAAGGTACTAACCCCTCTGAACCCCCGTTTCCTCATAAGCAAAATGAGGCTGACAATAGTACCATATGGTGGATTCAATGAGACGGTTCCTGCAGCAGCGGCAGAGCCAGAGTGGGAGCTCAGCCTCCCCGGGACTCACTTTCTTTAACAGCAGTTGGTACTATTATTGGGCACCCACTCTGTGCCTCATAGAAGGCTATTAGTTTGATATTATCATGCCCTTTTACAGATGAGGAAACTGAGGCTTGACTTCCCAAGGACACATGAACAGCATCCACGCCCAGGTCTGTCTGGCTCCAGAGCCCAGTTCTGCCCCCCAAGGCAGGGGGCTCCCCTGTCAGGCCTCCCAGGCCAGCCCTTGGCATCACATCCTCCAGTTCCCTGGGGCCAGGGGCAAGTCCTTCTGTAGTAGCAGGATGGCTTCTGCCAGCACTCAGAACCTTTCAGGGCATTCCAAACCAACGAGGGACACGGTGCTTTTTCAGAGAAAAAGAGAGCTGTAAAATATCAACGCAGTGGAAAGTGCTTTGGATGTTTGGGCTTTTCCTTCCTTTCTTTTTCTTCCTGACTTCCTTCCCTTCTCCTTCTTCTTATCCTCCTCCTCTTCCTTTTTCTTCTTCATGTGTGCTTAGGGATAAAGATGCCTAATGGGTGTGTAGTACTTTACCATTTACAGATCTTTTCCCTGACATTCTCTGACAATGCTTGCCATGCAGGTGGTGGTTGTCAACTCGACTCTGTGGCAATGCCCCTGCACCCCGGCCCCATCCCAGATGCAGAGTTGGTGACCCTCAAGCCTACTCCATTCCTAAGCACTGATGGGACTCAGGACATGTTACCCCAAACTATGACTACAGGAGACCAGAACATGCCACCCCAAAACATGCCTCTTCAGCATAAGGAGTATTTTGAGCTGGTTATTTTGAGAAACTGCAGACACAAGAGAAGCTCTGACAAAACCAAAGGTTACCGTTTTGTAAGAGAAGTTTCTATCCATGGAAGAAATCTCCATTTGTCAGGGTGTCTCCATTTTTGCACCAGGAAGAGGATGGCACTGAATTATCAATGGAGAAGGCACTGACCTCAATCTGTGCAAACCTTCCCCTTGTCCACCTCCCCATAGCTGGCCTTCCCCACACCCTTCTTTCTTTGTTTCAGTTGAAGACTATTTAAGTCTGAACTCAAAGCCATGGTTTTTGGAGATTTACTCATTTCTCTGAGTGTCTCCCATGTATACATGAAGTACACATGTTATTAAACTTCTGTTTTTCTCTTGCTAGTCTGTCTTCTGTTACCATGGTCCATCCCAACTACAAACTCATGAAGGCTAGAAAAAATTGTTTTTCTTCCCCTACAGCACTTATCAAAAGGGGCCTATGTGGCCTGTCCAAGCAAGGGACAGGAGCCCAGCCAATCCTGGGGCCCACTCACTCCAGCCCCCACTCCCACCCCACCCTGGTCCCAGCCCCAGAGCCTGGCTGCTGCCAAGTCAGCCAGGTGCAAACACTTGTGCTCTATCTCGTCCCCTGTCTTGACCTCGTCTCGACCCTGTCTCCCTCTTCTCTGATAATCTATAAGGATAATGTTTTTGTTATCATGTCACTGAAGTGCCTGCAGGGAAGAGATGTGCTCAAGGTCACTCAGCTGGCCAGGGGGAGAGGTAGACTCAGGGCTCAGGGCTCTGACTCCCACTTTCTCATGCTCTGCCTGTTTGCCACATGGCGTGGAAGAAACAGACTTGGCTCTGGGGTCTGCCACCCCATCACTGCCAGCTGTGTGCTGTGAAAAGCCACTTTACCTCTTTGAGCCTCGGTTTACTCATCTGTAAAATGGGGACAACAGTCCCATTTCACTGGATTGTGGGAATCGAATGAGAGAAGATTCATGAAAATGCTTTTTATATTTGAGGATGTTTTTTCAAATATAAAGAAGGCTAAAATTAAGGCCTGAAAAATAAACTACCACATATAAAACACCACATTTTGGGGATGGGGGAGTTCTTCCTTGGACGTGAAGGAAATTTGCAGTGAGGGCCTGGCGTGGATCTCCTCATTTAATTCCCTCAATAGCCCTAAGTGGACCCTGGGTTTCAGAGAGGTTTAGTAGTTTTACCACTATCCCTCAGCTTACAAGTGTGGAGCCAAGATTCACACGGGGAGAGGTGGTGGGGGGAGCACCCAGGGGCTTCAGGCCCCCTCCTCTCCTGGGCTGGAGGGCTGACAATTCAGGCTGCTGTTCCCTAAACTTGCCTGCTGGGGGAGCTCGTTACATAGATCTATTTTGGAGCCCCAGCTCGAACCCACTGAATAACGACTGCGTTCACTCATCAAGTATGTATTGAACATTTATCATGTGCCCAGCGCTGAGTGAGAAAGAACAAGCAGGGTAGCTGAAGTCCCCCGCAGGGAGCGGCATTGTGGAGAGGCCTGGAAACTGGGTGTGAGCCCCGGGCCTTTCGTGATCAGGCCCGTGTTTGCGGGATGCTGGTGATAAGACGAGATGCGGTGGGATCCAGCGGGACGCTCCGACAACCCGTCCACACTACCACGGGCACGGCCTCGAGGGGCCCGGCGGCGCCTCTGAGCCCTGGGGTGGCCACTGCAAGGACCAGGACCGATGGCCGTAGTACTGCCTGCCCTGCCGGGTCATCCCGATGCCTGCCGCTTGGGCCAGGCAGGACCAGGGGTCAGGAAGGTTCGCGCTTTCTTACCGAGAGCACACACCCAGGGGCCCGAGCGCAGGGTGCAAGTTCTGGGTCTCCTGAAAATAGCCGCCTGGCCTGGGAGGCCCGGCTCAGCCTGGGGGCGAGCCCTGCTCCACCGCTAGAGAAGGGGATCAGGGAGCCATGGGGACTGCATTGGGAGGGGCGCCTCTACAGGGGCCTGGGGGCGAGCTGAGAGCTCCTCGGGCTCCTGGGGCGCACGCAGGCTGCGGGAGCTGGAGGGGAGGGCTGAGCCACTCCTGGGTGGAGAAGCGGCGGCCCGGCTTCACCGCGCACTCCACCGCAGGCGCGGGGGCCTCCCTTTCCCCACCTGTGAAATGGGCGCATGCTGCCCCCGCCCAGCGCAAGGCGGGGAGGTGACTTCGGCGCTCAAGGGGAAGACAAAAGGCGACCAGCGAGCTAGCGGAGCGGGAAGCGCGGCCGGGGCGGGGCGGGCCGGGGCGGGCCGGGGGAGGAGCCGGGCCTGCGGGCCGCCGAGCCCGAGTGGCAGTGGCCGTGCGCCCGGAGGCAGCGGCGGCGGCGGCGCGGCGGCGACAGTAAGTGCGGGCTCTCCCGGCTCCGGCTGCCCCCTGCCCTGGGCTCCCAGCGGCTCCTTCCCGGGCCCCTCGGGGCTTCCGCGGGAGCCGCAGGACCCCAGCCCCGCCAGGGCGCCTCGGGGTGGCGCTTCTCGCAGTGTGCCTCTCCAGCGTCCCTCCTCCCCGGCCTGCTCTCTACCTGCCTCTTGCTGGGTCTCCACCTTCTCCCCCAGATTCTCTCCCCTCCTCCCTGAGACGGGACCTCACCTCTTGGATGTGGGGGCCTGAGTATGTTCAAGTCAGCCCAAAGTATCCGGAGGGTGGCTGACTCAGTTGGTCCACATTAGGAAGCCCCAGGCTGGGGGTGTCTGGCCTCTGGGTGATGCCCTGTGCTTCCCAGCTGTGCTTTCCGTAGGTTAGCTTCACCGGCTCCCTACTCCCATTTCACAGATGGGGACATCGAGGCACAGAGTGGAGACTGACTTAGCCAGAGTCAGAAACCTCTTGGAACCAGCACCCAGGCTTCCCCGGCCACATGGTGTTTTGCAGTGGCCTCAGAGCCCACTAGTTTCTGTCTCTTTGTGCGGGGGTGCCCCTTGCTCCGTGTCACCCAGGGAGGGAGCTGGACCAAGCCTATGGCCGAGGACCACACGCCAGGCCACAGCCAGCTGTCTTGGGAAAGCTTGAGCTCTTCCTTGCCTTTCTTTTTCTTTCTTTTTTTAATCCAAAATCCAGCAGCTAGCTTTTATAAAGACTAATAAGACTTTGCTCACTCCAGTGCCCTGGCCTGTGACCCGGGTTAGAGAAAATTCCTGGCTCCTTCTTCGGAAGCTCAGTCAAGGCTGAATGGTTCTCAACAAATAGATGCCAAGAGCTGAGAAGGGGCCCTGGCCGAGTGTGGTCCTGAGTGACCCAGGGGTTGGCCCCTACAGCCACCCCCCATAGCTGGAGCCTCTGGGAAGAACCACTTGCCAGTTCTGGGTTGTCCTGTATGGGTCATAATTATGATTTACATTTTTAAACGCTAATTTTATAAGTGTGTGTGTGTGTGTGTGTGTGTGTGCACGTGCTGTCTGGTTAGCTTGTGAACACTGGTCTCCGCGTGGATGGAGGCTGGGAACGGAGTTTAAAATAGACTTGCTGACTGGATGCTCTGGGCTTGGGCATCCGGCAGCCTCCCGCCTGCTGGCTCCGGGGTACGTCCCGCCCTGGTGGGCAGGATGTCCTGGTCGTACGGAGTCCACTCATTCAGCAAACATTGACAGGGAGCCCTACACTGCTGCCTTTGCCTCTGCCCACGGCTCACTGGCTTCCAGGCCTGCAGGAAGGGTATCTGTGCTTGGAACCAGCAGACGCGGGTTCACACTCCCAGCTGGTCCGCCGAGGAGTCGGGCAAGGGCCCCAGACTGCTTAGCTGTGTAATTTCACTCTTGCTATCTGGTAGCTCTGTGACCTTGGGCGAGTTACCCAACCTTTCTGAACCTCAGACCCCTCATCTTGAAATGGGTCATAGAGTAGTACCTAACATATTAGGCTGTGGTCAGGCTCAAGTCCGACCTACGCCAACCACAGACCTTGGCATGTTTAGTACTGGACTTAATTTTAGTTATTGGGGGATTCTTTCTATTTGAATGTGGGACAAAGCAAGGCCTCAGTCTTTCCATCTGAAAAAAGGGGCCAATAATTTCTGCCCTATCTAATGCCAAGGGATGCTACCAGGTTCTCCTGAGATAGTAGATAAGGTTCTGCACCCATATGAGGGTGTGTTCCCATCCTATCAGGAAGAAAGGTCCCACTGTTGAGTAAGGCTCAGCCTCCTATAGGAGCCGAGATGCATTTATTTGTTGATTTATTGGGTAGGGAGGAAGCTACTGCAGAAGTGACTCCGGAGTATCCCATCCTCAGCATTATGGAAATATTTCCCATTTATCAAGCTGCTGCCATACCCCAGGTGCTATCTGGAGCATGGAAGTAGGCATGCTACCTCGCAGCCAAATTCAGCAGTCAGCCAGCCAGGTGACAAGCCCAGGATGCCGGGGAAGATGCTGACGTTTGTTCAACAGCTGCTACCAGGTCGGGCATTGCCAGCCAGTGCCTTTGCATAACCATTGTAAAAAGGCTTCCCTGGGTTTCCAAATGGGGAAATTGAGGCTCAGAAGCCTGGTAACTTTGCCCAAGGCCATGTAGGAAATAGTTGCTGGCAGCCCAGAGTCCTCAGTTTGTCTTAGGTGCCACCACGGATCGGGAGTGGCTGTCTCCGGGGGTGGGCCCCAGGCAGGACCTGCAAACCCAGGCTTGGCCAATTACCTAGCCCATGACCTTCCAGTCTTTGGACCTCTCTTTCCCCACAAGTGAAACAAGGGAATGGACAAATGAAACAAGGGAAAAGAGGCCCCATGCTGGGTTTGGAGACAACTCTAGACACCATCAGCTTTTTAAAAATTATTGTTTAATTTGGATGCTTTTATTTTTATTTATAATTTTAATTATCTTTGAACAGGTAATAAATTCACATGGTTCAAAACTTAGAAGGCACAGATGAGTACGCAGTGCAGTTCCCCCCATCCCAGGCTCCCACCTCAGAGGCAACCACTGTTAGAGATTTCTCACATATCCTTCCAGAGCTGTTCTGTGCACATACGAATACATATGTGTGTATAGATTCTCCCCTCCCCACTTTTTTTACATAAATAGTAGCATTTTTACACCCTATCCTGCTCCTTACTTTTTTTTACATAAAGTTGAAAAGAGCTTAGAGGTCATTCTTGGCCCATCAAAAGTCCTAATTCCTTTTCCTATGGCTGCATAGAAATTTGAATGCCTTTAGACCACGTCTGCCGCCCGGATTGACTGCCACAGGCCCCACTATAACACAATGTTTTACACCCAGCCTATCCCTCACTTGTATGCTGCCTCCATTGCTATTTCCTGGTACAGGTGACCTCTGGGTCACTTATAGTTCTGACATCCTGTCCTTCAAGTCTTATTTTTGTCTTTCTCTCTGATCCTTAAAAATGATGCTCTCCAACCAGTCTTTGGTGACTTAGTGGACCCCAGGGTGTAGAGGTATAGTCATTTTGTAGGATAGGTGAGTCCCCAGCTGTCCTCAGCCTCAGTTTCAGCTCACCTGCCCTGTCTCTGTTTCCCTCCCTGCTCCAATAGTGGCCATTGTCCCTGAGGATGACTTTCATCACAGTTCAAACTCCACCTACAGAAGCGCAAGCAGCTCTCTCGGAGCTGAGCAGGAGGCCCTGCTCGGGAGGCAGCAGGACTGCCTGCCCCCTGGCCTGCAGAGGCCTGAGGACCGCTTCAACGCCACCTACATCATCTTCTTCAGCCTGGGCGTTGGCACCCTATTGCCATGGAGCTTCTTCATCACTGCCAAGGAGTACTGGATGTTCAAACTCAGCAATTCCTCCAACCCAGCTACAGGGAAGGACTCTGAGGGCTCAGACATCCTGGTAAGGGCATGTTTCTCCCTCAAAGCAGGTGGGAGCAAGCAGCCCGGGTGGGCTGTACTTGGGTGCACCATCCCAGGGAGGTTTGCAGCATGCTGAGAATATGGTGTGGATTAGGAAGCTGTGTGGAGCATAGTAGAAAGAACTCCATTCAGTTCTAAGTGCTTTGAGTTGTGTATGAGGCCTCCTGCCTCTCGTGCCAGGGGAGGATGGGGACGGATGAGTCACAATCCCAGCCTTCATATTGCTTACTATTTAACATGGGAAGAAGACACAAATGATGGTTCTGTGCAGCGTAGTGTGGTAAACTCAAGAATCCAGAGTCCATGCCTCCAGGGGTTTAAAGGTGTGGATTTAATACTATTAAGTTTAGCTGTGAGTTATAGAAAATCCTGAAAGAGTAGTAGCTGAAACAAGGTGGAAGTTCATTTTTCTCCCTCATTTAAGTCCCGTAGGGCCTGCCAGGGCTGGTATAATGGTCTATGGTGTCAGGAACCCAGTTGCTTCCCACATGTGGCTTTTACATCCAAGGCCACCTCACAGTCCAAGATAGCTGTCGGAGCTCCAGCCATTACATCAGTGGGCAGAAGAGAGGAAGGAAAGGCCTGTCACCTAAGAACACTTCCTGGAAGTACCGCACATTGCTCTGCCTACATTTCATTGGTCAGAACTCAGTCATGTGACCACATCAGTGGCAAAGGAGGCTGGGAAATGGGGTCTTTCCATGTAGTTTTCTCCCAGAGAGCCACATGCCGGCTAAAATGCGAGGTTCTGTAGTTACGGCAGACTGGGGAACATAAATTCTTGGGGATAAGTAGTGTGGTCACCAGGGGAGAGGTTGCCGTGACTCAAAGTGGGTAGATTTGAAGAATGTGGAGGAGACATTCCAGCTGGAAGAAAAAGACTGGGCAAAGGCAGAATGGGAGGGAAGTTCAGGTGTGTGTGTGGCACAGTGAAGCCTCTGGTTTTGCTGCGTGTGAGGCACAAGTAAGAGAGAAATAAGGTTTGAGATCATAGCCAGGCCTTGAAGTCATTGCCTGGGCCTCGAATGTCAGGGTGAGGAGCCTGAACTGTGTGTGGTTGACAGACTGCTCCGTTTGCAGAGTGACTTTTCCAAGGTGGGGGTGGCGGGGGAAGAGTGTTAAAGAGAACGTTATTCTGACACTTGTTAAAACAGTAAGGGGCAAACACTGTTTAAGAGGCATTGTAGGCCGGGCGCGGTGGCTCACGCCTGTAATCCTAGCTCTGGGAGGCCGAGGTGGGTGGATCGCTCGAGGTCAGGAGTTCGAGACCAGCCTGAGCAAGAGTGAGACCCCCGTCTCTACCAAAAATAGAAAGAAATTATCTGGCCAACTAAAAATATATATACAAAAAAATTAGCCGGGCATGGTGGCTCATGCCTGTAGTCCCAGCTACTCGGGAGGCTGAGGCAGGAGGATCGCTTAAGCCCAGGAGTTTGAGGTTGCTGTGAGCTAGGCAGATGCCACGGCACTCTAGCCCGGGCAACAAAGTGAGACTCTGTCTCAAAAAAAAAAAAAAAAAGAGGCATTGTAGTAGGGGAGGAGATGGAGCTCAGCTCTGAATGGAGGAGAGGGGATTTACAGCCCAGGAGCAGGGTGGGGGTCAGTGGAGAGAAATTAGTAAGAGGCAGCTTCAGGGGCGGGGGTTCTTGCTGAACTGGCCTAACAGGATTCTTGCTGAAAGCAGGCCAAGGCCTCACTCAGTTTACTCATAAACAACATGGGTTTGACCTGTGCAAATTCACTTATATGCAGATGTTTTTCAACAAACAAGTATCAGAAATACAGTATTCAAGGGATGCAAAACCTGTGCCTATGGAGGGCCGACTTTTCATATATGTAGGTTCTGTGAGGCCGACTGCGGGACTTGAGTATGCTCAGGTTTTGGTATATGCGGGGGGTCCTGGAGCCAGTCCCCCATGTATACGAGGGAGGACTGTACGTCAAAGGTGGGGGACAAGGAACTTGATCAGATGTCAAGGGTGGGGGATTCTGGCTAATCTGACTTAGCAGGATTCTTTGCTAAGACTGGGTTGGGCAGGCTGCAGACAGGCTGGGAGGGGTCGGGGCCAAGGTCGAGGCCTTGCTGAGAAGAGGGCTCAGAGGAGCCTGACTGAAGTTTTGTTCAAGGAGAGTCTTTGTCAGGAGCCTCAGTTTCTCTAGCTGACCCAGGATGGGGTGTTGCCCGCCACCCTGGCTGTGCCCCTCTTCTCCAGGGTTGCCTCAGGGACAAGCAGTGAGTGTGCTAGCAGACCTTGCTCTACTCCTCACGTGGCCCAGGAGGTGGCTCACCATTGATTCCCTGGAAAGCGCCTTGGACATCCTGGCCTAACCCCAGGGATCTCTCCTCAATTTTGTGTGTATGAGTCAGACACACCGAATGAGGCATCTCTATTGCCTGTCTCCAGGACTCTACTGTGGCTACACATGTGAACCACCCAGGGAGCTTCTTAAAAATTACCAATCCAGGCTGGGCTTCCCAGCACTTTGGGAGGCCGAGGTGGGAGGATCACTTAAGCCCAGGAGTTTGAGGCTGCAGTGAGCTGTGATTGTGCCACTGCACTCCAGCCTGGGCAACAGAGCAAGATCCTGTCTCTAAAAAAAGAAAAAAATTAAAAATGCCATTCCAGACCACACCCCAAGGATTCTGATTGAATTAGTCTGAAGGGGGTGGGAGCATTGGTGGTTTTGACACCCTGTGAGGGCCTTCTCTGTTAACAGAGGAATTCGTAGATGCCTCCAGGGGCCACAGCAGTGGAGTGCAAACCATTTCTGTAGCTGAAGAAGTACCATAGGAATGTAGTGTAGTAGCTGAGAGCCTTGCTACTCAAGGGGTGGTCTTTGGACCAGTGGCATCCCCCGGATCTGCATGTTACCAAGACCCTCAGGTGTCTGGCAGGCACGGTCGAGTTTGGGCACCACCGTCCAGGTGCTCTACAAACACTATTATTGTAAGTATCATTTGAGGGATGGGGCCCACGCTGCTAAGCACATGCGGACCTGTGTATTTCCAGAGGCTCTGGCTTAGCTGGGGTGCTTTATGATCCACCTTTATTTACCAGTGACTCAAGCGTCCCAGCTTTCTGCTGGCCTCTGTAAATCACCCAGCCCATTGGGCCTCCTCCAGAAGATCCCTGCCTGTCTCGGCCAGCGCGTGTGCACCTGTCCACCTCCTCTGTCCACCGCCTGGGCCCGGGGGCAGGCTGCCGCGGGAGGGAGGGAGGCTCAGGCCCGTCCCTGGGAGCCGTGAGCTGCTCCCCCTGCAAGGCCATCCCTTCCCAGCTGCAGGCACTTAGCATTCCAGGCCCTGCTGCAATGCTTTATTGCCTCTCCGAGTGCTGGCAGGTGCGGATGTAGTACCTGCGGCTGCCCGGAGCTCCTGGCTCTTGGCATCGGAGATGAGAGACCTGTCACCCCTCGATTCATGGGCTGGGTTTGGGAAACAAGCGTGCTGGGGCGTTTCTGCATTTTGCGGGCCATTTTTCTTTGCCTCATTCCTCATTCCTGCCACCCGCCTCCCCAGCTCTTTCCCCCTCTTCCTGGCTTCCCCGGGAGAGGTGGCTGGTCTGCCCTGTCACCTGAGGGCAGCTTTGGGGGAAGGAGGGGAAGAGTCTCGGATGGGTCTGTCTCTAGTCACTACCTGCGACTCAATTAGCTGCGGGTCTGGGTGTTTAGTTCTTTTCTGTTCTTTCCTTTTAATGTTTTCCAGGGATGGATACCATTTGTTGGGGAGTTTGACCCAGTAGCAATGTTTACCTGGACACCTCCCCCCCAAATTATGTCACTTTCAAGGTCGTTCCCTTCTACCTGGACACATTTTGGGATGGTTTGGAAAGCATCCTGCCTGTCGTGCCCTCTCATCTCTGTTCTCTGGAATAGGAACCTTAAATAAAGCCACCACAGGTCTGTTGGCCCAGGGCCCAAAACTTAGAGCACGAATGGGGAAGAGTTGATATGAAAAGATGGTGCAGGGGAGCCACAACAGCCGCCAGTTCCTGAGCCGACTCTGAGCCCGCCAGGGTGGCAGGCGGTGCTGACACATTGTCTCTCATTAACCCTGCAAGGCAGGTCTTAGTAAACCTCTTCTTCAGTCAAAAAGCCAGAGGCTCAGAAAGGTTAAGTAACCTGCCAAAATCACACAGCGGGAAGGGTTACAGAGAACTTCACAGGGAATTGAGGTGGATAGATGATTACTGATTACAAAATTGGAAACATTCTCAGAGAGTGGTGTGTAGGCGACTGTCCTGAAGACCGGGCCGCCCCACATCCTGACTCCACAAACACCAGCTTCCTTCCTATGGAGAGCCTGCCGTTAGTCTGGCCTCCTTTTCTAGCCTGAAAGCTCAGACGTTGGCTGCGGGGGAGATGCTACTCTTGGCATTTTCCTTGCGTTGTCCCATTTAGCCCCCCAGCACCCCCGTAAGGCAGGAACTGTTATCATCCACCGCAACAGGTGAGGATGCCTCCCCCATTAGTAAATACAGCTCTCTTACTGTACATCCCTAGATGTGCTCCCAGAATGTAGTAGCACATAATAAATATTTTTTGCATTAGTTATCGTATGGCTCCATAGCCCAATCCAAGTGATGGCATGGCTCTGCAAGGAAACAGAAGAAGATCTAGGGGTCACAGTGGCTGCCATGAAAGGAATTCTGCTCTTTCAGGTGGCCTGGCACAGATATGAAGTGAGGTTCCTGCTGTAGGGAAGGAAGCCAGGTTAGCCTGGTTCAGCAAGTGGGTGGCCTGGGCATCCCCTCCCCTAATTTACAACCCATTGGTCCTGGCCCAATCCCTCCACCCTCCAAAGAAGCAGGATAACTTGGGAGCTGTCCTGCACACTGGGATCACCTGCCCCACTACGCAGTTCTAATTCAGTCCAAGAAGGGGCCTGGGCACAAGCATTTTAAGTTCTCCAGATGAGGCTAAGGTGCAGACAGGTAAGAGCCAAGTAAAAGGTTACCACATCAGGGGTAAAAGCAGCTGTTCTCTGCCTCAACCAAAGCAAATGTTAAACAGGCTTAGGCTACATCATGATAGCCTTAGGTGAGCCTTCTGGAAGAACTTCCTGCAGTGCAAGTCGTCAAACCTGGCAGTTGAGGGAAGTTTCATCCTTGTAGGGTTAGGGCAGGAAGTCCAAGGAATTGGCCTAGTCCAGCTCAGAGAGTGGGGGGCTCCTCACGGGACCTTACAAACATAGGTACGTGGCTAAAGGGCTTGGCGCTCATACATGCTGTCGCTTGAGCGGGTGCCTTCCCCCAGCCTGCAGTCCTGCCTCGGCCAGTGATGGCCCCTGGGGGCCTTCGCCCTCCCTCTGGGTAAATGCTGCCCTTTGCCGGGCCTGGGGAGCCAAGGGGAGGTGGTTAGGGGATTGGAGGGCTCCGTAGCTGCCTTCTTCTTCCTTCCCACTTCCCAGGCTCCTGGAAAAGGAGCAGCAGGGCCAGCTGGGCCTCAAGGTGGACGTCTTAGTACCTTGTGTGGCACAAAGCAAGAGCAAGTCAGCCATGAGAGCATAAGAGAGGCAGTCCAGGCCTCTGCTCCTCCGTGCTGCCGCGTCACAGCCCGGTCCTAGCCGGCCGGGTGACCTCTCTGTGCTGTATTGGGAGCCGAGGTACCTGCTCCAGGAGCTTTGAGAGTCAGGGGTCATCTGTTTCTTAAAAGCTCCATCCCTGGGAGAAAGCTGGGTCTGTTCTGTCTCACGGGACCACAGGGTAGTTGGGAGGAACTTGGATTTGGCAACAGAAGGACTCTAGTCCTGGCAGTGCCCTCCCCTGCTGTGTG
This sequence comes from Lemur catta, assembly GCF_020740605.2. NCBI lineage: Eukaryota > Metazoa > Chordata > Mammalia > Primates > Lemuridae > Lemur > Lemur catta. The sequence continues at coordinate 50,994,305 of NC_059141.1, read as the reverse complement.
GCTTGGGAGCAGGCTCTGTGGCCCTGAGTCCTCGGCCCGCAGACCCCCTGGCAGCATTCACGCAGCGCTGCAGGTGCGGGTAGGGAGGGAAGTCTGACAGTTACTGCACACCTCCTCCACGGCAGCTGCTGCACGAGGACGTCGCTGAACCCCAACATTCCCTGCCTTTACTAAGCTCTTACCATGTGCAGCCACTGTGCTCAGGGCACTGATGTGTTCATTAACTCAACAATATTTATTAATCAACCTACTGTGTGCCAGAGGCTTTATTTTCATGGTCTCTTTTGGTCCTTACTGTCGCCCAAAGGCATAGCTATTAATCTATTATACCCATTTTATTAATGGGTATTAATATATTATACCCATTTTATATCAAACCATGGCTGAAAAAGTTTGAGTCATTTACTCCCAGGTGCAAAGTCAGTGACAACTGGGACTCAGACCTGGGCCCTCTGAGCCCATGTTGTCCACGCTCTTAACCCCTGTGCTTTATGTCAGCGTTTTCAAACTTCTTTTGACCACGATCAATATTTCACCTGGCAAGACATCCGTGTCTATGATGGGAAAAAGTTCTCAGTGAAGCAGCACCTGCACTCAAAAAAAGAAAACCCCATCTGGATGCAGTTTTCAAGGAGGAGTGAGTGATCAATCAGCAGGGGCAGTGCTGGTTGCAAGCCATGTAGGGTGAAAATGGAGAGTTTGCCTTTGGGTTTGACCTTGTGCAGGTCCTTGGTGACCTTGGGGAACGGCACCATGGTTGCGGGGCAGAAGCTGGAGCAGAGGCTGTGAGAGAGCATGGCGGGGGCAGGGGGGAGAGGCAGTGGACACGACAAACCTAAGGGACTGTCTCAGGGAATTTTGCTTTAAATGGGAATAGGGCAATGAGGCAAGAGATGCAGGGAGCTGTGGTCAAGGAGGGTGAGAATTTTCTGTTCTTTTATTTTTACGATGGGAGAAAGAGCAGGCGGCTTGTGTGCTAAAGCGAGTGATCCAGCAGACAGCAGGAAATGGGTGAAGAGGAAGAGGGAGCCCAGGAGAGCGAGGTCCGTGAGCAGGCCAGAGGGCCCGTGTGCACCGAGGAGGCAGGTTCCAGAATAGGATGCAGACAGCGCACCTTTAGTGATAGAGAGGAAGGCAGCAAAAGATAAAGTAGAATAAAATAAAACTCCGGCTGTGACCCATCAAATGGATTTCATATCCTTTAATGGGCTGCAAGCTATAATTTGAAAAGCCCCACTCTGCCTGCTTGGCTCTAACCTCACAGCCATCCACGAGGATGCATCGTGTCCTCACTATGGAGCAGGAAAATGGAGACGCTAAGTGACGTGCTGGTGCCATGTCGATACTAGGACGAGTGGGGGCTGCATCCCAACATCAGAGTTCCTGGGGTGCTTGCCAAATGCCCAGATCCCCAGCCCCTGCCCTGCTGACTGCATCCCCCGAGGTGGCCCCGATGTGGCCAGCCGGCAAGGGAGCAGGTGTCCAGGACCCCCTCCGCGGCACCGGCTGCTGCTGGAGGAGCGTGCACCATTCTGGACATAGACCACCTTGGTGCTCACGTAGGCAGATCTTAGTGCCACTCAGATCTCACTCCCAGTGGAAAAGGTGTTTAGACTCCCTTTGGCAACCCACTTTTTAACAGCAGAATTCCAGAGAGTGGTGCTGGGTGAAACTCCCCTCCCCCCACCACAAAAGCCCATTAAGGCAGGATTTGGGGTGAGCTTTGTCACCCAGAGAAGGAGCTGGGGGTGGTCTGGGAGCCAGGCAGGATGGAAGGGGCCCGGGCGTCCTGCCACAGGGTGTGGACGAGTGGCTGCCAGTCGCTTGGGCTGGCATGGGTGGCTGCTCTAAACCATTTTTTAAAAATTAGAACCAAAAGTGAGTCATTTTTTTTTTTATTCCCTTGTCCACCCTCTGATTCTAACTGCACACCCAGCCAGCGTGCCTTTCCCAGTAAATATACCTGTGATGGCTTTTTCTTCTGTTTTTAACTCTTCCTGCATCCCTCCAAGGGGGAGAGAAAGCCCAGCTCGAAACGCTATGTCATGCCTTTGGTGGCCTTGGCTTCTCTGCTTATTTTCTCCCACGTGCTCGCGACTCCCCGGCCCCGCCCGCGCTGTGTTCCCTGGCCCTCCGGGCGGGCGACTGCCCCCTCCCTGCCTTCGATTTCATTTCTTCCTAAACGCATCCTTAGAATCCAGAGGCGATTTCCTCGACAAATTAGAAGCTGCCTTGGACCTTAGGTGTCCAAGCGTTTGTTTAACGTGATTGACTGATCACCATGAGTACCCAGAGAGCAGAGCCCACGTTAGAGTCTCCACTGAGAAGCCCAGCGCCTTCGCTGCGGGTCAGTCTGGGACGGGTCCCTTGCTGGCCTCCCGCGGGTCCTCGCTGGCTGTGTGTGTCTGTGCAGCCTGCGGTTTCAGCCCACGAGCACCTCCAAAGGGAAGCAGCCTCCCCAAGGCGAAAACGGCACGTTGTTGAGGAAGTGCCTGCTGGGGCTGAGGACTCCTCTTCCTGGTGGTCCCCAGGGTTTCTTCTGCAGAGAGTGGCTGGAGCACCCCCAGACCACCTCCTCATTTTTGCCATGTCACAGGGCATGGCCCTTGTCCCTGGTTGTCAGTCTTGTGCTGCTGATGCATGGGGATCTTCAGGGGCTACAGAAACTGTCAGGCGAGGGCTGTGCGTTTAGGTGGGGAGTTTTCTTGGAAGGCTTTCTTCCTCCTTTCCCCGGCCACGTGGCAGAGGTCAGGCTGCAAAAGAGGAAGGACAGGCTGGCCTGGGTTTCAGCAGGGATTGAGCCTCGAATCAGCTCATCCTCCGGGACCTCAGAGTCACTTGTGTGTGGGTTTCTGAGATTCCCTGTTTCTCTGGCCCTCCCTCTGTCTGAGCCTCCTCTGCCTATTCTGTCTCCAGCCTGAGCTTGCCCCAGGTTAGGGGCCTGGGGAAAGTTTGGCAAAGGAAGGGCGTGTGAGGGTTGAGAGAAATAATGTTTCCATTTTCTTTGCTCACCCTGCATGGCAGAAGGACCCTGGGACTCAAGAGAGCTGACTTCTGTTTCTGACTGTTTCATGCTTGCTGGGCGATTTGAGGCTCTGTTTCCTTCTTTAAGAAATGAGGAGATTAGACTGCGGAGATGGGGATAGCAAACTTTTTCTGCAAAGGGCCCCATAGTAAATATTTTAGGCCCCACAATCTGTTTGCTACTCAGCTCTACCCTTGACAATATGTGAACAAATGGGCGTGACCCCAGGGCAGGGTTCCAGCATTTACAAAAAGGCTGTGGGCAGGTTTGGCCCAAGGGCTGTCCTTTGCCTACCCCTGGTCTTGGGACACTCCCTTACGATCCCTTCCCGTGCTGATGTTCTGTGATCTGTTACAGAGGTACCTACCCTGCTTAATTTTTCTTCAAAGCACTTGTCACTGCTGGCGTGTTATCTGTTTGTTTATGCTGGCTGTCTCCTTGACTACACCAGCAGTTTCATGCAGGCAGGAACTTGAGCCAGATCTCCCATGTCTAGAATATCTAGTGAGCTAAATGAAAGTTTGTAGAAGGATTCCCCCATGTCCATACGATCTGGAGAGCTAAGTGAGTATCTGCAGAAGGATGAATTCATCTCTAAGTGTGTGTGGAAAGGCTGTCATGTCCGTGCCAGGTGGGGTGGACGGGAGGAAGACCTGCCTCGCAGGATTGTATGCCGTGGTCCCGCATTCACGGGGTTTGGAATCTCACTGTGGAGTTTCCCATGGTGGAGTGGTTATTTTGCCCAGAATGCTCCAATCACACCAGAGCAGACTCACTCTCCCTGCCCGGTCAGCAGCATACGCTACCCAAGTGTGCCCTGTCCCTCTAATTCTCCCCGACACGGCCGTCACCCCAGCCTCAGCCTGTCCGGCCCCCGGGGCATCCCCTGCCATCCGTTCTCCATGGAGCCGCAGGGGCAATCTCTTTAAGACATAAGCAGATACAAGACATACCCAGTGTACCAGATAAAGGGGCCTGAGCTCTGGGGACAGAGGCCTGGCTTTAAGCTGTGTGACTTTGGGCAAGTTACCTGACCACTCTGAGCCTCAGTTTCCTCATCTGGAACATGAATCTCCCCTCAGAGGGGTGCATGAGGTAAAGAATGCTCAGAACAGCAGAGCATGAGGAGGAATGGCCCAGGAATGCGCGCTGGTACCAGGTTTCTCAGCTGCTTCGAGTCCTGCAGTGGCTCCCATTGCCCTCCGTCCACAGCCTGCCTGGGCCCCGGCCTCACATGCTACTCCTCCTCCCCATCCATACTCCACGCTCACCCCTGTGGCTGCTCGAACAAACCCAACTCATTCCTGCCTCAGGGCCAACAATATGCTGTTCCCTCCGTCCAGAATGCTTTTCCCCTCACACAGCTTATCCTGTGGGTCTCAGCCCAAACACCACCTGCTTTCAAGAGGCGTCTCTCACTACCCTTGCCAACATCAGTCTCCCCCATTAGGTTCTAGTTTAGCCAATTATTTGGTTTTACTTTTTATTGCATTTATCCTAACTGTCAGTGTTTCCTCCTTTCCCCCACTTGCTGTCAACTCATTTTTGGCCTCCGTCACTGGAGCGCTGGTGCCCCCAGCCCAGTGCACACTGGGCACACGCAGGTGCTCAGCTGTTAATTGTCCAATAAGTGACTGAGCGCTAGAAGGTCAACCGCCATTCACTTTTGGGTGAATAAATGAACGGATAAATAAACAGCCACTGCCACCTGCCCACCTCTCCGCTCAGTCCACCCACTCTGTGCCCAGCCCCGACGGTACCGTTTGCTGCTCAGCAGCCCCCCAGAGGTCCCTAGTCCCTTCTGAAATAAACCCCTCGTTAGCCTGCTGCCCAAGACCGTGCAGAGCCTCCCTCAGCTTCCCTCGCCTACACAAGCCCCATCGCCTAACAAAACTGGAGCCCCCAAGGTGTCCTGAAAGGGGGCCGGAAGGGGGGACGGTGCGCCAAGGTGCTGGGTGGGGGTGCTAGAGGCAGGGCTCCAGGGAGAAGAGGGCGCGGCAGCTGGACCCGCGAGGCAGATGAGGTGGCGCAAGGGTGGCCGGGCCCAGGGAGGAGCTTGAGCAAGGCGGGAGGGAGGTGGGAGCTGGGGGCACGGCTGGGCCCCCGGCTGGGCAGGGGGGGGCAGGAATGCGAGTCACAGTCAGGTGATGGGGAGATGGGGCCAGCAGATGGGATTGGCCTGGGGTGAGGGCGAAGGAGGAACCAAAGAAACTTTGCAGAGGGGCTGAGAACGGGAGGGGTGCGCATGGGGCCTTGGGAGGGGTTGCTGGGGGTCTTCCTTGAAGGCCTTTGATTTGGGACTGTGACAGAAGGCGGGGAGGAAACTAAGGATGGTGCTCAGGAGGCGCCTCAGGGTGGCAGAGCCAGAGGTGGACTGAGAAGATGGGGGTGGCTTTGGGACTCCAAGGAGGGGCACGCTGGGGGGTGGTGTGTGAGTTTCTCGTGGCTGCGTAACCAAGTACCGCAGACTAGGGGGCTAAAGAGCAAGGCTCGAGGGAAGAATCTTCCTTGCTTCTTCCAGCCTCTGCGGGCTCCCAGCCATCCGTGTGGCATCCCTTGGCTTGTGGCAGCATCACCGCAGTCTCTGCCTCCGTCTGGGTGTGGCCTTCTCCTCTTATACGGGCACCGGTCCTTGCATTTAGGGTTCATCCTACTCCAGTATGATCCCATCTTAGTTAATTATATCTGCAAAGACCCTGTTTCCAAGTAAGGTCACACTCTGAGGTCTGGGTAGGCATGAATCCAGCCCACTATAGGCGGGGTGGCGTGCAGCATCAGGAGTGTGAGGAGGAGGACCAGGCTTTGCTTGTGGGCAGGCTGCAAGCAGGCCCCTGGGGACCCTTTGAGGAAACGTTTCCCCAGGGCAGCGAGCGGGGAGAGGGGAGGCCCGGCAGTGTGGACGAAGTTTTCAGGAAGTCTGGAGTGAAGGAAAGGAGGGGCCCTGTGGCTGGAGGAAGCAGAGTCAGGACGGTTTTGGTTTTTTTAGCCAAAGGGAAACCTAAAAGAGCCTCTTGGCCATCAGAGAAGGAGCCACCAGCAGTGAAGGAGAGAGAGGAAATGCAGGCAGGAAAGGAGTCTCCTCCAAGTCAGCTCAGGCTGGAGGAAGAGCCCTGCTCAGGGAGGGGAGAGTTCTGCTCTAGAAAGTCACACAGGGGAGGGAAAGTGGAGAAGCTCATTCCAGAAGACTCGGAACTTTGCTTATTTTCTGGCAGAGATTCCAAAGGAGGTATGAGAAAGGATCGAGGTGGGAGGGCCTCCAAGGCTCAGAGAGCAAGAAGCACAGCGGCCCCCGTGAGCCGAGGCCAGGGCACGGAGGGCCGGTGTGGGAGCTGCATGCAAAGGTCTGATGGGGGCTCCCCATCCCTAGGGTGGCTGCAGTGGCTTAGTGTGTCTGGTCAGCATTTTTCCAGGGCTTACCTATGTGATTCCGACCACGGCCTTCTTCTGTCCTCAGGCCCCTGGCCACCCCCGCCCAGCCTAGGATCTCCCTGGCCCCTGCTCCCTGCCCAGCCAGCCCTCCCAGCCAACCATTCCCGGAGCCACACACTCAGTAATTCTCCTGGGCCAGTGCCCCAAACACAGGGCCTTGGAACCCACAGAAAGGACACCAGCCCCACTCCTTATGGGGACACCTGCCCTCTCTGCTCACCTCCCAACCTGCTCAGGAATGATTTTAGCTGATGCCCAGGGTGAGGGCACCTTCCCTGCAACGTCCCAGGCCACGGAACTTGTCGATCTGAAGGCAGCGAGTTTGCAGTGGCAAACTATTCTTGGCTCAAGCCTGCTCGCTGCTGCCAATTTCATGCCCCTGTGATCCAGGTAACGCTCTGCTGCCTTGAGCTGCCACCCCCAGGCTTGAATCGCTTTTCCTCGCCCCGCAGGAGCCCAGCTGCCTCTGCCGCCACGTCCTGGAGGTGGGGGCTGCGCCGAGCTGCCTCGCAGAAGCCGCTCGATGCACGGGCTTCGGGTCTGCCGCAGCTCGTGACTAATTTGCTGCGCTTATTTCAAAGTGCCCAAATGGCATTCAGGGGAGAGGAAGCTTAACCAGGGCCTGCCAGAGATAAACGGGCTCATTTCGGAGCCTCCCTGCCTGAAGAAACCTCTTTACCTGGACTCTGAGCCCAGAATTAAATTCTTCCAGAAGAGATGCTTAGCACGGAGCCTCTCAGCGTGGCGGAGGAGAGAAAATGTTCCCCGTCGTAAAATGGGCCTCACATCTGGCCAGCTGGCTCCGGTGGGTTTTTAAATTGTGTTTGAAGAGTGTTTCCCCCCTTTCCTGGTGTTCACAAACTGGGCCAGAGTGTAGCAGATGAAAATGAGTTTCCTTGTCGCCGTCATGAGTGGCTCAAGTGCCCCAAGCCCAGGCCGGAAGTGCCTTGTCCATACTGACCTGGCTTCTGGGGGGCAGCTGGTGCCTGGCACCCCTGGGCCAGGGCCTGTCCACAGGCTGGGTTATGAGCCCCACCCCCACCCCGGCTTGCACAGCCGGGACAGAGGCTGGGAAGCCTGCCCGGTGCGTCCTGACCACACTGCCCTCTCCCACCGGTCTGCGCTCAGCTGCCGACCACGTCCCTCCATTTCGGGTGGCTGGCAGGTGGGGGCTTCTTTCTTAATGTGTTTTTTCTTTTTAACACTACTTCAATCCCTGGGCCCGGGGAAATGCCCTGGGGGATGGGCGGTGGGGGTTGAGAGAAGAGATAGCCCTTCTGCACCGCCCACCCTGAAAGAAACGCGTCTCTCGTTGATGGAACCTCAGATCCCAAGAGCTGGTACCTGCTTGCTTTTACGAAGGCACGGGGGCTGCCAGTCCCGGCCACTGGGGCATCCTGATGACACGCTGCGGCCCCAGTGAGTGTTTGGGCTGGTGTGTTTCACCTTTGTAGAGTGATGATAAATATATCTCCACCTGGCCCCTGCCCCACCCTGCGTCCCAAGGTCCTGGCACCAGCATTGCCCAGGTGTGTGCCTCTGAGATTAGCCTCAGGCTGCTTCTCTGTAAAATGGGAGCGATTCCGGCTGTGGTGAGAGCACGTGGGCTGGGGTCTGTGCAGGCCACGTGTAAGCGGCTTTGCTCCTGGTCACAGTTAACTAGCATTCTGCAAGGCTTTTTCCTCCCTGGGTTACCTGACGTGATGACCTCTGATGTTACTGCCACTGGGGGCTGGGGCCTTGCAAGGTGCAGGGGGAGATAGCGGGAGCTCCGGGGAGACAGTGCAGCTCTGGGAGATCAGATCAGACATTCAAGGGGCAGAGCTTTTCCTCTGTGCCTCAGCGCTGGGCCTTGCCCCACACGGGTTAGAGAACTCAGAGTGGTGATTGACAGGCCTCTCTCGTTAGCACCCTGGGGGACGGGCGCCTTGGCCGCCTGAGGTTCCCCCAGCCCTCGCCACCTCTCCCCCAGTCACATCCCAGTCACATGCGTTGGGTGAGGTTAGTTTCAGCTCAGCAGATTCCTGTTTGTGTTGAGGAAAGGCTCAGAGGTCGGTTGCAGCAAGTGGACTTGAGTTGGCGTCCTCGGTGGCAAAGAAGCATCCCCGTGTGCCTGTGCGCGTGCTGTTGCCTCCTGTTGGCACGCCCGTCTCTCTCCACCTGCGTGTCTGTCTGACACACTCCCCCGATCCGTCCAGCTGTCCTCCTCCCGTCCTCCCAGCACACCGCGTATCTGCTGTGCCCAGCTCCGGGTTCGCACCCGACTCCCAAGGGCACGCAGGTGCCACAGCTTCTCCGTCATACCTGCCCAGCTGCCAGCACAGCGCTGGCACACACGGGCCTGCCACGGGATTACCAGCCGGCCTCAGGGTCTCCTGCCTGGGGCCCGCCTGCTGGAGCAGGGAAACCTGCATGGGGAGGCGTCATCGGCTCGTAGCACCTCTGCCCTGCATCTGCATCCCCCTGCCTTCCTGCCAGATCACCCACAGTCTTTAACCTGCGGATCTGTAAGGCCCAAACTGACCCCCAGGGCCTGCGGGTTTTCAACAGGCTACGCACACGGCTATTGCACAGCTCTGAGGGGCACCATGTAAATCATAGCCCACAGGCACGGTGTCCCCGGGGTTGTGGGAAGCACAGCCTCTGCTGTCGCATACCGTGGCCCCAGTGCTGTCTCCCGCACAGTCCTTCATCCCTCCACTCCTCCGTGGCTGCAGCTGCCTTTGGGGTCCACCTGTTCACCTCTAAACATGGAGATAATTTCAGGGAACCTGCTGGGACAAAGAGCCTTTTGGGGGAGCTCTCAGGAATCAGGCCCAAGTGGAGGTGAACTCTGTGTAAATGATTCCAAAACATTGATTCCGTGCAAGCCACCCGTTAACCACATGGACATTATGGGTTGCTTTGGAGGGGGCAGTACTGTTACCATCCTAGTCACAAATGTGTTCAAAGGTTCTCACATTTCCTTAAGCAAAATGGGAGAAGGTCGCCCCAGCACCCCGTGGAAGCCAAGGAGATGAACCCAGGAGGGAAGTGCCAGCTGCAGGGCTGCAACGTGCACAGTCAGGAGTGGAAGGCGGGACCTTCGCTGCAGGGTCCTGTGCAGTAGCCCATCAGGGAAGCAAGAAGGGGGGAAGAGGGAAGCAAGGCAGGGGTGGAGACAGCAAATTCAGGAGCTACCCCATGACTGAGCTGGCCACGCCTTGCAACAAAACACATGTGGGACATCTCCAGGGAAGCCACATGGAGCCACCACATTTCAGAGCAGTCCCACAGGGACAGGAAAGGCAAGCGGTTTGTCTGTTGGCTCCTTCCACCTCCTGCCTCTCATGGGTCAAAGTCCACCTCGTGGGGCTTTGACCGCCCCCCCTTCCAGGAGTGTGACCTGACCCTTCTCACAAGTGCTGGTGCAGCCGGCAGTGCGTAGGCCCAGGGGTCTGGTGGCAGTGGCTTTATGACAGGGAGTCACCGGAGGGGCAGGGTGAACAGGTCTGGAGTGACACGTAAACTAAATCCAGTTTCCTGAAATCAGCACATGTTGGTGAGGAAGGGCTGGGGGACTGATGTGACCATCGAGCGTAGCCTCTGTCCCCAAGTGGACAAGCACACTGGTCTTTGTGTCCGGCAGGAAGTGGTGTCAGCTGTCCCTGCTTTTATCGAGGAGCTGATTGTAAGTTGAAACAGGAAGGCTGCAATATTCAGCACAACCCTGATGAGTAGGAATCCAGCTACCTGAAACCCGTCTGTTTTGGCGTAACAAAATACTACAAACTTAGTGGCTTAAAACAACAGACATTTACTGTCACAGTTCCTGGGGAGCAGGAATCTGGGCACACTTTGGCTGCGTCTTCTGCTTAAATTCTCACAAGGGTGTCATCTGAGATTCAGTTGGAGAAGGACTCCTTCCATGCTCACTCGGGTCGGGTTGTTGGCAGAATCGAGTTCCTTGTGGTCTAGGCCTGAGAGCTTTGGCTTCTTGCTGGGTGTTGGCAGGAGAACATCTTTGGTGACTTGGGGTCAACACGGCCACTTGCCTCCTCTGAGCCAGCAAGGGAGAAAAAGAGTCCAGCAGGGTGGCAGCTGCGGCCTTACATTATATGACATGGTCATGTTCACCTGTCACCTTTGCTCTGTTGTCTCGGTCGGAGCAGTCACAGGTCCCGCACACACACGGGGTAAGAGCACAGGGGACAGAGATAGTGGAGCAACTCAGAGTCTGCCCTACCACACCCCACTTCACTAGAACTTCCTCACAGGCAAAAGCAGCCAGTAATTGAATAACCCGCCATGTGTTTATATCAGGAATTAAGTTTTGTTTTTGTTAAATTCCACAGGCGGTGCTGAGGCAGCCCACGCCACGGCTCCTCGTCTGTGCGGATAGGACGGCCCAGCCCCGAGTCCCTTCCCCCACTGCACGTTCTCTGTAAGGCAGAGACATGGCCCAGTCAACAGAAAGGGACCCAGTTGTCAATATTCAAAAAGCTTTTCAACATTAAAAAACACGTTTTTCTGCTTACATATCAACGCACCAGAGCATCCAGTTACCTGGAAAATCCTCACTCCTGGAACATGCAGGGGGCCTGAGCCGGCTCAAAGAAACAAAAACAGAGATCCCTTGTCCTTTGTGACGGCCAGTCACAGATTGAGCGACCGCTGAAGGAAGGGGCCTTACTGGGGCCTTGGGCTGGGGTGGTCTCTCCCTGAGGGCCTCTCTCCTCTGCTCCTCCCGCCCCCGAGCCCACCCACTCATAGAGGCCCAGCCACTGTGGCAAGGTGTAGTTGACGCCCCAGAGCAGGCCAGGCTCTGCTGAGCCTGTCAAGGCAGGAACAATGAGGCTCACCTCATGGCGGGAGGCTATTTCTAAGGCTCATGGTTGATGGGCCACACTAGCTGCGATTATCATTTTAATTGCAAGGCCACCATGGCCTTCTATTCAGGGTGCAGATTTCAAAGACCACAAAACACTCTGCAGGCTTAAAAGGGGACAGTAGAATGGCCTGTGCCTCAGACTAAAAGGGGCCCAATATGACATCTTTCTTTCTTGGCCTCTAGGTTGCAATCACACTCTGCCAGAAAGGAGAACTCTGACCCTCCCTTTCAAGGTCAGACTCACATCCCACCTCCTCTGGGACCTTCCCCAAACCCGTCTCATTCCCCTTCTCTCAAGCACCTAGCCTCCCCTCCCCCCACCCCATTCGTGCCCCAACCTGGAACCTCCCGCAGGTCCTTTCTCAGGTTTGGCAAACAGCACGGGATTCTCACCTTCAGGTTCCATCTTACCCTCCCGGTGGGCCACGCTGTGTTCCGCACGGGCAGGAGCCACACCACGCTCGGTGGGTTCTTTGGACTTTGCCAAGTGCTTTGCACTCATCCTTCTTTGTGCTTGGCACGTTTGTACTCAAAATGTTTCCTCGGTTAACTTTCTTAAGCTATCCAGAGTGGGAGACTCACACAGCTTCTTTTTTTTTTTTTTGCTTGTTTATTTAGGGTTAAACAATATAATTTATATAAAGTCCTTGTATTTGGTACATGGTAAATGCTGAATACACACAGGCTATTATTGTCACAGCTTAGAACCTGTCATTACCCACCTGGGGTTCATGGTTTGCCTGTGAACAATGACCAAAGCCAAGAGACATCAGCCCTTTCCAGCGCTGTGCTGTGTTTTGAAGACGGGTATATCAAGGGACACTGCACACATAGTACAGCCCATCTCGTGAGTGGACGTTCTCCGAGTTTTGACGTGCACAGCTGCCACGCCGCCGCTTTCACTGTGAGTTCCAGAACATTATAATCAGGAAAGTCTTTACCCTTCAGTGGTCCCGTGCGCTCTCTCTCATATCCCTGAGCTGCTGCTGGGAAAACGCCCTTTTTCCCGCATTCCGGCCCGGTCCAGGAGCTGTTTCCCAAGATGGCTTTGACCTTCTGTAGCAGCTCTATCGAGAGAGCAAATCCAGAGTCAGAACAAAGTTTCCCTCTAGGGAGCAGCGCCTGGTGCATATCTAAGAGGTTTTACTTGGTTGCAAGAACGTGAGAATATGGTTGGGTCATAAAAAAACCCGTGTGGGTAATCCCGCACTTGGGCAGTGGGCCAAGAAGGCTGATCGGCAGGAGCTTTTCTTCTTTTTCTTCTCAGACACATGCTGGGTCCTGCCCCGTTGCCTCAGTCTGTGGGAGGCAGCGTGAGCTGCAGGGCATCAGGGCTCACTGTGGACAGGGACGATGTCCTTATGTCGCAGCAGTTAGTACAACTGACATCGACAGCTGTTTGTTGAGTGACTGAGTGAGTGGTCTTAGGTTGGAGATGGGGTGGGACCGTGTCGTCCTGTGGTGGGCTTACTCACGGCTCCTAGGTATCTGAAGACAGCAGGGAGAAGCCCCCCTGAGAGGGGCCCTATCTCTGCTCTGGGGTGGGCCCTCGCCTCCATCCGGGTGACCTCGGCAGCCTCTCGCTTGTGTGCTTCCAGAACTACTTTGAGAGCTACCTTGCCGTCGCCTCCACTGTGCCCTCCGTGCTGTGCCTCCTGGCCAACTTCCTGCTGGTCAACAGGTAGGCCGCCCTCCTCTACGGCCCCCCCCTCGCCCCTTGCCTCCGAGATGCCCCCTCATCCACACCTGCCTTCTCTCTGCCTGCTTTGATGGTGGCCACCAAAGTAGGAGGCAGACAGCTCAGACTTGTCCACGAAGATTGAGAGGGGAGACCAGCTGCCTGGGGACATTGCTGTGACATCGTGGCAGCAGCCAGTGGGAGGTGTGTGGGGATCCAGAGGACTTCGTCGCTCTTCTTCTCAGGGAGCCTGTCTCAGTGGCTGCAAGGCCTGTGGCCCCGAATGGTGGCCTACTGTTCAGTGCTAAGCTGGTAACACCAGCTGGTGTGTCAGCCACTCACAAAGGAGGTCAAGGGGGATTTCTGACGTTGCACTGAGGAGGGCTAGGAGAGGCTCCATCTGGATGCACCGTGGAAGGAGTTACTTAGGAGCTAGCCAGGCGAATTAGCATGACCCCAGACCCCATTGGGTGACTGTTGCTGGTCCTTCTTGATTTGAGTTTATATGGACAACAGTCCTAGCCCCTTTGCCTGCACTTCCCCTACGCTGCTGCTGAGTGGTAACAGCTGTGGTTATGTGATGGTCCAGAAACCTGACCTCTCCTGGGCATGGCCTACTGAGACCTTAGATCCCTGATGGCAAATCTATTTTTCCCAGCTCTGGTCCATTTGTAGTGACTGCCAGACCTCTGGTTGAACAAGATTCTAAGGCAGGTCTGGCTCCAGGGAGTGTGCTGTGGTTGATTAGTGATGTCTGCTCTGGGTACAGGAGTAGAGAGGGTGGCACGAGTGCTTCCTGGGTACCAAGCCTGAACAACAGATCAGTCTTTCCAAACACAATTATGCTATGAGGCTGTTCCAGTTATCTGTTATTAAATAATGTGATCCCGAAGCATAGTGGCTTAAATCAATAGCGATAGTTAGTATTTCTCATGTTCTGGGGGTTATCGAGGCTCAGCTGGCAACTCTGGCTCATTGTGTCTCCTGCAGTTGCAGTCAGACAGCAGCTGGGACTGGAACCCATTTGTCTTCATGTTTTCTCTCTCTTTCTCTCTCTCTCTCTCCACCCCCCCCCCAGCCCTTTCCCTTTCTCTCTCTTTTTCCTTCCCTCCTGCTCCCCTCCAAGTCTCCCTGCTGGCCTCAGGGTGACAGGGCTGCTCACATAGTGGCTAAAGGACAAATGCCCCAGGAGAGCAAGGAGAAGCTGTGCTTTTGCCAGCCTCGACTGGGCAGGGCAGTTACAAAGCCCACTCAGTTTCAAGGGGACATGGACTCCACCTCCCGATGGAAAGAGTGTCAAAGGATTGGCACCTGTCTTAAAACCAAAGTGCGGTCTGGAAGAGTGAGGATAGCGTTGCTCAGACGGGCCTGAGGGCCTTGCAGCCCCTGTTCCAGGCTGCAGGCTGCCGGGCAGGAGGAGGGTGGTTAAGCAGGGCTGCTCCGTCTCCGGCCAGGCGTGGGCTCCAGGCCAGCTGCCCTCCCGAGGATGGGCAGGGATGGTTCAGCAGCTATGGGACGGCCTCCAGGGCACTAGCCCGCCCGGCCTGCCCTTGACTCTCCTGGGCTGTAGGGCAGGGGCGAGGACAGCATGGGGGAAACGCTCCCAGGCCTCCGTCTGCCTCCAGCCTGTGGGAAGACAGTTTGGGGCTAAGCTGTTTTTTATTTAATGTGCGAGATTGAAGCATCTCCTTTTCTCCCCTCCTGGAGAACCCTGGTTTTCTCCGACCGGCTCATCCATAATCGCCAAGTGTTTTATTATGTTAAATCTGCAGCATCATAAATACTTATGAGGAGGATTTACATTTTGGAGACTTAGGAAGAATTCAGTCCCCTGGGGTCCCGTGCCCTCACAAGTAAGGGGGTGGAGGAGCTGACAGGCCCCTCCAAGGATCTTCCTGGGAATGTGACCTGCCCCAGGCTCAGGCCTGGAACTGTCATCTAGCCGTGCCTGTCCCCCAGGCCACTCTCCCTGCCCGGATGAGAGAAGCAGAGAGGGAAGCAGGTGTCCCCCGTTAATGCACGCAGGACAGGCTTGCACCTGGCACGTGTCCTGAAGCTTGAGAAACGTTGGAGACAGCCCCGGCACCCATATAGAGGCTCTGGTCCAGAGTGGTTTATGCAGCAGGTAGTTAGCAGGCGAGAAGGAGACCCGCACAGGTGAGGGGCCTTGTGGGTACAGAGCCAGTGTTCCAAACTGCACGGCCCTTGGAATGCAGGCGGCGTCTGCCTGCGCATCTCCCTCTCCTCCCGCCCTGGGCGTGCCTCAACGAGAAGTCCCCAGCTCTCTGCAAGGCCACCTTCCTGTCCAAGCCACTAATTACCTTGTAGTGACAGCACACGGGAGGGCTCCTGCTGGACTTGGTCCTTACCGGCAGATGTCTCCAGCCACACCCCCCACCAGGCCGAGGAGGGGGCAGGAGGCAGGCAGCAGCCCCCACACTGCAGACCCCCACTTGTCTATTCGTACTTCTAGCATTACCAGGTGCCCGCCAGGCCCTGGACTGGTGCCAGGGGAGAACAGGCAGGGCCCTGCCCTTGTACCCAGTGTGTCCTTTGCCACCTCCTTGCCTCAAGGAACTGGTTAAAACTTTTTGGTATTTGTCCCCAACCTCTCTGTACACTCTGATTTCTTCAGATTTAGGATTATTAGCTGTTAGGGGACCTTAATATAATATTATCTTGTCAAGTCTCTTCTCTTTAGAGGTGAGGGGACAGAGGCTCAGAGAGGTTGGATATTTGCCTGGAGTCACACAGCAAATTGATGACAGAGCTGGGCAGGGCTCTGGTCTCCTGCCTCAGGCTCTCTGCCCTTTTTGGCTCTTATCTTGGGGGTGGGGGCAGCTCCAGCTGCTAGGAAAAGGCAGGGGACCCTGTGTGACGAAAGTTGAGGGTATAGGATCACCCCAAGCATCAGGGGTAAGGCTTGACTGCCGACCTCCAGGGCCCCTGCTGTGCTCTTACAGCTGATGCTGTAGGTCCCCAAGGATCCAGGGGCTCCGCCCGGCTGCCCACTACCTCCTGCCCAGGCCCGAGTCCCCTGCAGACCCTGAAACAAGGATTCGAATGCAAGTAGTTTATTCGGGAGGTGAAGGTGGGAGAGTACAGAAGGCAGACAGGGAAGAAAAGGCGGCCAGCAGAGGATGCCCTATCCAGCCAGCTTCCACAGAGGGTGACCAGAGCTTAATCCATCCGGGGAACTCTCGGAGCCAGTGTGGACCACACAACCGAGGGGGGCTGGGGTACGTACCCACCCACTTCCCTAGTCATGATTGGAGGTGCTCTCAGGAGGTGTGACTTGCCTGTCAGTTCCAGCCTGCTCCATGGACCGGTGTGTCCTGAAGTGGTAGGATGGAGGGCATGTGGACAGGACACCAGCAGCATCCCTTCGGTTTCTGACCATGTCATTCCCTAGCTTAAAACCCTGGGCACTCTTGGTAGCAAACAATAAAGACACAAAAAAGGATTTTCTCATTCTTTAACTGGAAATTAAAGGCCGGTCTGCCTGCAGGCATCATTGGGTCTAGGGAATCTCCTCTTGCCGAGACTCCACGTGTCTCCACTTGGCTTTACTCTGTATGCAGCGTCACCACACACAGCTGGCACGATGACAGCCAGCAGCTGCAGACACAGTCACAGCAGAGAGCTTCTCTCCACCAGCTTCCATGCAGCAGTACTGGGGAGGCTTACTGGCCATGTGGTCACATGCTAATTCCTTCCTCAACCCCAGTGGCCTCGAGCATGGAACACTCTGATCCATGATGAGGCCAGGCCGGGTCATGTGCCCGTTGTTTGTGCTGTTGGTGTGGGTGATGTGGCCGACCACCGCCCCGGGACCTGCCCAGGGTGGCTGGGATGGAGGAAGGAGTGTTCTCCCAGGGGGAGGGGTGCTGGCAGACAAAGATACACACACACACACCCCACCCCCTCCAGGACGTGGCTCCATGTTTCTCTCCAGCCTCATTTCAGCTCCCTAAACATGCCTTGCTCTCTCCAAGACATGCAGAGTTATGTCCAGATGTCCTTCCCTGTCATCCTCATGGCCCAGCTTAGGTATTGCCTCCAGATAGCCTTCCACGATGTTTAGGGTGGGTTTTGTGCCCCTCGGATGTGCCCCAGGGTGCCCTGTGGCTTCCCGATGGAGCACTGAGCACAGTGGAATGAATACCTGTTGCTGCTCTGTCCTGCGTCCCGGGCACCCAGCACAGCGCTTGACACACAGGCGTCGCCAGCGCGTGTTTGCAGGACGAGCACGCCATGGAGCACACACGGCGGACTGAGCAGTGGGCTGGGGCTCAGCACACCTGGGTCCCGCCCCAGCTCCCCACAGACTCTCTCTGCAGCCTTGAACTGTCCCTTCTATTCCTTGGGCTCCCTCCGGCACCTGACACAGCTGCGGCAGCACCTGCTCTGAGGACCAGACGGAAACTCAAAGTAGCCCGGGGCCACCAAAGCACACTGAAAAAGCCTTTCTTGCTTCTCATGCTCATCATTTCACACCTACTTATGTACATAGATATTTTTTCTACCTTTCAAGTTTTTCTTTTTTTAGCCATAAGAAAATTTATGTATATGAAACCTGGCTTGTTCCCAGCCCCCTACCCACTAGTTAGCAGGAACATTAACTAAACATCCAATGTGGTTTAAAGCTTAGTCTAATCTGATGATTTAAACAGCCCCTTGAGATGATGCTCTTGCTCCCTGGAATAAAAATGTGCGGTTTCTCAGCCAGCCTCCTTCCCTGCCTTTCTCCCCAGGCCAGTGTGGCGGCTGGGAGAAGTGTATGACTTACATGTAGGCATGGGATTGTGGGGGTGGGGGCAGGTCCCCTAGGCCTCGGCGGCACTCAGGCTCAGCTGCTGCCATGACAACTGAGACCGTCACAGGAGAGTCTCCTGCCCTGGCCACCTGTTCTGTGCCACCCACATTTCCTTTATTCCAGAGGAGGCATAGGGCATCATTCTGCGACATCAGACGGGAGCCAGAGCTCCTGGGTTCACAGCTGAGTGACCTTGAGCAAGTTCCTTAACCTCTCTGACCTCAGCTTCCTTATCTGTATGCTGGGTTAGGTAAGAATACCTGTCTTACAGAGGCAGTGTGAGGATTAAACGCATTAGCATGTAGAGAACACTTAGCAGAGGGCCTAGCGCAAGTTAAGTACTATGTGAGTGTTGCTGGGATGATGAGGATGTTCCTCCCCGTCCCCCCAGACACCCTGCTAAGTTTCAGGGGAAGGAGGCCCAGCGGGTAGTCGCTCTGTTAGACACCAGACAAAGCCGGTGGAAGCTCAGCCCAGTGGCAGGAGAAGCAGGAACTTGCCTCAGAAGTCCTGGCATCCTGTCCCTGAACCTCGCAGCAAGGTGAAAAGCAGCGTTGTCCACTGAGCACTGGCCCTGAGCCAGGTACTGCTTCCTGCACCCCCGACTATTCACCTCCCCAGAGCCCCACCCCCTCCCCGTTGTGCAGGTGCTGAAGCTAAAACCAGAGGTGTGGAGTCACTTCCCCAAGGGCAGGATTCAAACACAGACCTCCCAGCCGCCGCCGCCGCCGCCGCCGAGCTCTCCTGCTTCCCCTGAAGTGGTTCACCAGCCCGGCCCTGCGTGGGGGGGCCCCAGGGGGTGTCTAACTACTTCTGGCATCCTCGCCCCAGGGTTTCGGTCCATGTCCGCGTCCTGAGCTCTCTGACCATCATCCTGGCCATCTTCATGGTGATGATCGCGCTGGTGAAGGTGGACACCTCCTCCTGGACCCGCGGCTTCTTCGCGCTCACCATTGTCTGCATGGTGATCATGAGCAGTGCCTCTACCGTCTTCACCAGCAGCGTCTACGGCATGACGGGCTCCTTCCCTATGAGGAATTCCCAGGCACTGTTATCAGGTGAGAGCCAGGACCTGCCACCTGGGAGTCAGGCACGGGAGCCAGAGGTGAGCATGTGGTGGCTCTTCCAGAAGAGGCGATGATGTGTGTGCTGAGTGGGTTTCAGCCATCTGCCATTGTGTGACAAGCCACCCCCAAACTGGTGGCTTAGAACAACAACAGTCATCATATTACTCACAAATTTGCAGCTTGGACAGGAGTTGGTGGGGACAGCTCTTCTGTGCTCCACGTGGCGTGAGCACAGCTTGACCTGGGGCTGGAGGATCCACTTGCAAGACGGTGTGCTCTCCTGGTGTGCTGGAAGCTCAGCCAGGGCTGGCTCGGGCCAGGGGCCAAGGTTCCTCCCCCACAGACCTCACCATGCAGCTTGGGCATCCTCGTGGGGTGGTGTTTGGCCTGCAAGAGCAAGCTTCTCAAGAGATCTAGGCAGAAGCTTTATTTCTGACTTAGTGACAGAAGCCACATGGGGTCACTTCCACTATAGCCACAAGCTCACCCAGACTCAAGACAGATGCACACGTCTCAGTAGGAGAGTATGACAGTCGTGCTGCAAGAGGAACAGGCAGGAGGGGAGACGTAGTGACAGCCATTTTTGCAGCCATGGTCTGCCCAGAGTGCAGTTCCTAGAGCCGGCCGCCCTTCCACCTTCTCCCCATGGCCCCTGCTCCCAGTCCTCTTCTCTTCTCTGTATCTTTCCTCCCCCTTATCTTTTCTCTCCTTCTTTTCCCCTTTCCTTCCTTCCTTCTGTCTTTTCTTCCTTCCTGATTTTATAGAGGACCTGCTATGTTCCAGAGATTCAAACACGAACAAGACTCCGTCCTCTCGGAGTTAATAGCCTAGTGACTGGACTTCTCGGTCCCCCAAACTTTGGCACTCCATGGGCGAGCCGTGCATGGCGTGGGCCCACCCCTCCAGCTGACGTTTGGATGCTGGTGCGATGAGCCTGTTATGGGGAGGCCTTGGCAGTGTTGCTGTCTGAGCAGGAGAAGCACATGCCTCTCACCCTGAGGGCCCTACAGAGCGAGAAGCCGAGGAGCCGGGTCAGTGGAGCCGGGTCAGTAGATAAGTGGGTGCTTTCCTGGCGAGCGCACTCCCTACAGCCAGACCGGAGGCTCAGCTGCTCTCTCTGTGTCCCTGTTGTGCAGACGAGGGCCCCAAACATTTGCCCACTTGGGAGGAATTTCACAAAGAACCTGCGTTAGTTAATAAAGCCAAGTAGTTTGTGGCCAGGCTGACAAATACCTTGACAGGGGTGTATCCCTTCCCCACTCGCCAGACGTCACTAACAGATCCTTATCTTCCCTCCTGAGCCTCTAAATCCTTCTCAGCACAGCACTTGAGGCAAGTGCTTTCAACGGATCAGAGTCTAGATGTGAGCTTCAATCTGTTTGCCATTTTTGATATAGGATTAGGCTTCTGGCTCTATCCTGGGAAGGCCCTGGGCCCAAAATAAAATAAAATGGAAATGCACTCATTGCTAAGTTTCCCGAGTAAGGTCAACATGCTCCCAGTAATGCTTCAAGAAGGGCCACCGCAGGTTGGATTTAATCCTTCTGTCACCCCGACCTCAGAAAGAGGTTCTGATCCCCTCCTCTCCCTCCAGCCTGCTGCCAGAGGATTTTTCAACACAACTTCAGCCTTGCTGGCCACCTCTCCAGGAGCCAGTGACAGACACACCACGTGTGTTGGCAGGTGGCTCTCAGGTCCGTCTGGCCACCTGTGGATCTTCCGGGGAACGGGAGTCTCCTGTGAATTTTTCAGAAAGCCCATTTTTGAAAAGGCAAGGAAATTTAGTACTTACGCTCCAATATTAATGTCCCTGGGCCCTAAACCCTTGTCACCCTTGTGCAAAGCCCCCATGGGTGCACAGCGCCACCTTGCCAGCCCCGCCTATTTGTTGTCCGGAGGAGCCCGTCTGTGAATTCTGTGTGTGCTGGCATCGAAGGAACAATTCATTCATTTGGTGCTGATGTTTTTTCAAACCCCTCATTTGCATGTATTTCCATAACTGATGAGATAAAAGTAGAGAGTCGTGAAGGATGAGCTCCTGGAGGCCTGGCTTGTTGTTGATGATAATATTGTAAATTCTCTGCAAGTCGGAAGGAGAGAGAGGAAATCAATAGGCAGTGACGTTAAGATGTTAAGATCTCCCCCTCGGGGTGGCTGGGGAAAGTCTTACTGAGTTTAACCCCAGTTCTTACAAACCGTCCAGGTGGGGATTACAGCTTCTCAGAAGTGGGCACCCTCTTGGCAAGGGGTTTACCCCGTTGCTGCTGCTTTGATGTGGGAAGGACAGAAATAGCCAGATACCTAACTGGGAATCAGAGTGGATTTGTTTGGTATTTGGCACTTTGCTGAGTGCTTTGCATGTAATAATCCTTTTAATCTTCATAACAGCCCTAAGAGGTGGGATTATTAACATCTTCATTGTATAGATGAGGAAACGGAGGCACAGAGAAGTTAAGGGACTTGCCAAGGGTCACACAGCTAGAAGTGGTAGGACTGGGATGGATGTTCTGATTCTAGAGTTCTTAATCATTATGCTAATTTTCATACCCTTGCACTTCCTCAGGTCCCACTCTCTAGCCTCACCCGGGCTAACAGAACTTGTGTTGGGAAGGTTGGGGGAAGGATCGTCCACAGAGACGTCAGGCAGAGTGTGGGGACATTGCACAGTGAGGGTGCACCAGGGTGGACGGGGCCTGACCTGTCCCTCTCCCACTCTGCCCGTGCCACAGTGAGCAGGAGAGCGGCGCCTGGAGGACACAGCAGGCATGCCATGTGCACCAGCGTGTGGTTTGCTGTGCAGTCAGCCTTCGTCTGGCCTCGGCCTCGCTGGGAACGGATATTCTCAGGCTCTGAAGTGGCAAAGCCGTCTGGCCACTCAATCCAGCATCTCCACCAGGCCCCGCCCATGTGGATGAGAACGGTCCTGGCCTGCGGCAGTGACCTTCCGCTCATTGTCCCTTTTCCACTGCCGTGTGGTGTCTTGTGATGAGCAGGACGAGTATTAGCCCCAGTGTCCAGGCAAACAAACACAGGCTGAGGAGAGTAAGTGATCCGCCCGCACGCACCCCAGCACTCCCAAGCCACTGGTCTGTTAGGTGAGGTGCGGTGGCCACACCGTCACTTGGGATAATCCCTTGGCAAGAACATGCCATGTGGGAGGGTGTTTGCATGCTCGTGTGTGTGAGTGTATGTATTTGTGTGTGGTTGTGTGTGTGTATTTGTGAGTACTGTGCCTGTGCACATGTACTCACATGTGATAGTGCTGCAGCTGCCTGGGGGTGCAGGATAAGTTCCGTGAGCTCATGGGAGGCTAATGCAGTGGGGGTTTGTAGCCAGTGAGGGCTTCCCCAGAAAGGACAGCCTCAGGGACAGCAAGTGAACCTTTGCTAGAACATTCCCTGAGCTTCTTTTGTATTGGTTGGTGGGTGCTTTGGGCCAACTGCAGAGAAGAGGAAATCCAGAGCTCTTTGATATTTCCCACCCCTAATTCTAAAATTTCAGACCCCACGAGAAGGACAGCAAAGGTCAAGGGTCAGCCAGGGTAGCTCATGCCTATAATCCTAGCACTTTGGGAGGCCAAGGCAGGAGGATTGCTTGAGCTCAGGAGTTCGAGACCAGCCTGAGCAAGAGAGAGACCCCATCTCTACAAAAAATAGAAAAATTAGCCAGGCATGATGGTGCGTGCCTGTAGTTCCAGCTACTCAGGAGGCTGAGGCAGGAGGATGGCTTGAGCCCAGGAGTTTGAGGTTCTATGATGACGCCACTACACTGTAGCCAATGTGATAGAGCAAGACCCTGTCTCAAAAAAAAAAAAAAAAAAAAGATCAAGGTTCGGAGGTGAAACTAGGAAGGGAAGCAGACTGGCCGGGCACCCCAGAGGCCAGGAGCCACCCAGGCAGCAGCCTCTTAGCGAGTCGGACAGAGGGAAGGGAAGTCTGCACCCTGGGAAACTCCAGAAACACAGGGCTGTGGGACGCCTCCACGTCTCCGTGGCTGCGGGATACTGTAGGAACTGTGGCATTTTTCACATCGGGAAATTTTGATTTTGGTCTGTTAACCCCAAACAGAGAGCGACCGTGGCCACCCACCTCCTCCTCTCCCACCCCTCACCGTCTCTGCCTTGTCCTCTGCTCTCTGTAGGAGGAGCCATGGGTGGGACCCTCTGCGCTGTGGCCTCGCTGGTGGACCTGGCAGCGTCCAGTGACGTGAGTGACAGCGCCCTGGCCTTCTTCCTGACAGCTGTCGTCTTCCTTGGGCTCTGCATGGGGCTGTACCTGCTGCTGCCCAGGCTGGAGTACGCCAGGTGAAGGGCCCGCCTCGCGCTGCCCACCCGTCCCTCTCCCGTGTGCGGTTAGAGCTGTGCGGTCTCCACTGGCACCCTCCTGTCAGCTAGGCAGGCTCTGCTGGTGTCCTTGTCCGTGGCCCGTCGCCCACTGGAGGATGCGTCCCACGAGTGCAGACCCTTGGGAGAGCTTTGCTCGCCGCTGTGCCCCAGGGCCTCGAGCTGTGCCTGGCTCGTAGCAGTTGCTCAACAAATTGGCCCGGCCAGTGGCCCCGAGAAGCTGGCTCCGTGCTGTGCCCCCCAAGCAGCTGAAGCCTGCAAGTTTTAGGACAGGGAAGGCAGGTGGTAGAAGTGGGGCCTGAGGAATAGTAGTAATAAATAATAGTAATAGTGCCCATCGTGGAACACCCCCACTCCGGCATTCGCTCCTGCTAGCAGGATGTGTTGCTTCCCATCCAATGCTCCTGCTCCCCTTAGGGGACAGCTCTGTTATTTATTATTTCCATGCACAGCTTAGAAAACCAGGGTTCAGAGGGGCAGCAGTAGGTAGCAGAGCCAGGATTTGACCGTGCCCCCAAACCTGTCCTTTTACCCACCCACTGCCTTATGGGGCTTCTTTCCTCCCTCCAGGGCCTCTTTTCTTGCGTTGAGTCTCTCTTTTGCTTTCTCTCCCCAGTTCCTCTTTCTTTCTTGTTGCGCTTTACAAACACATCCCTTGACTTTCTCTGCTGTTTCATTCTTTCCAAAGCATTTTCCTATCCATTATCTTATTTGATGCAGTAGAGCAGGCGTTACTGTCCCCATGTCGTAGGTGAGGAAGCTGAGACCGAGAGAGGCCCAGTGACTGGCCGTGGTCCCACGGTGTATGAGCTGCAGAGCTGGGCAGGGATCTGCTCCGGACTCTGCCCTGTTCCGGGGCGCCCGTGTTTTGCGGTGGCACTGAGCTAAGCCGTTTACGTGTGTATTCTTGGCTCATTAGTTATGACAACTTGTGCAGTTGTTACTGTATTTTCCCACTTTACAGAAGAGGAGGGTGTGGCTCAGCGGAGTTCACAGATGGGCCCGAGGTCACTCACCTGGTGAATCACAGGCAGGGATTTGAACTTGGAGCTGCCTCTTCCCAACAGACCACACTGCTTCCCTGGCTCATGACTGCAAGGGCCTTTCCTCATCGTTTATTCCTCCTGTCCCTGTGAGGAGTCACCTCGCTAAGCCCCAAGACCCCAATTCCCAGGGTGGGTTACTTTCCCGAGTGGTAGGATTGTCCGTCACTTCAGCTGGCTGCAGCAGCTTCGGGGCTGTCATCAGAAACTGTCCAGTTGTGGCTCCACACTGACATCCCCGTGATTCCTGGGCTCTGCCTGGCTCACTGTGCCCCCAAGCACCCTGGACCCTGCCTGGCGCCTTGTCGTTACTTATTAAATTATTTTTGAGCTGGATGTGGTGGTGTGTGCCCGTAGTCCCAGCTACTTGAGAGGCTGAGGCAGGAGTTCAAGGCTTTAATGAGCTATGATTGCACCTGTGAATAGCCGCCACAATCCAGCCTGGGCAACATAGTGAGACCCCGCCTCTAAGAATAAAAAAATAAAATAAAAATTATTTTTGAAACAGTGAATGAGCAGGAGAGGCAGGAGGGTCCCCCGCTCCTTGTGCTGTTTCTCTGTGTCCTGTTTTGCAGTGATTTGGGTGGGTCTGTTTCCAGTAGAGGGGCCAACCTTCTCCATTTGCCTGGAATGGAAGGAGCTCCCAGGACAAGGGACTTTTAGTACTAAAACCACGACAGTCTCAGGCAGACCAGGATGGTCAGTCACCCTAGTTTTCATTCTCATTTGGGTAGGCCAAAGTCCTTTCCAGCCAAGCATGTGAGACCAAGAACACCCAGGGCTATGCTGTCCTGCGGAAGTTTCTGTTTCTTTGCGGCTTGAAACTTAGGTCAAAATTTCTAAGTTTATGGACGCTCTTCTGAGGATAGAGCTCATGGAGAAAGCTCTGCCCTGAGGACTGCCCAGACTAAATCTTACATAAAAGGCTGCATTTGGTGCTGTACTTAGAAGGGTGAGATGAGGCAGTAAGATTTGGAAGAACTTAGGAGGAAGAGTTTTGACTGGAGAAATTGGTGGAGAGCTTCTCAGAGCAGACTTAAGACAAGGATCTAACTCTGAATGGAGAGGGAAGTAAGAATATTCCTCTCCCTAGATAGTAATTGTGAAACTGGACAGAGTTCAAGGCCAAAGCACCCATGCAGCATCGCACGGAAGAGCCATTCTGGGGAGGAACCCTCCTACCAGCTCTTGCTTGTTGTCTATCAGCTCTTAGGATGGGGGGTGCTGGCAGGAGCTCCAAAACCCCATGGCCCTGTCAAACCTCCCTTTCACAGAAGAGGAATGAAGCCCAGAGAGGTGCATGCCAGGCCCAAGGTCACACAGGGAGGCAGAGGCAAGGCTGAAACCAGAACCCAGCTGTCACTAAGCTACTGTTTCCCTCCCCCACACACACCAAGTCCTTCTGTTTGAGCTAATACAGTGAGCCTGTGTCTCTTGGTTGTCAGATCCTTGGGGCCCAGAGAGGTTGAGTGGCTCAGATAAGGTCACACAGCAAGGCAGAGCGATCCATGCTTTCTCACTGGTCAGAGTAGCAGAAGGTGAAAAGATTAGTGATATTCAGTGTTGAAGATGTGGGGGGGAAGACACTTTTATAGGTTATTTATCAGTTCTTTCAGCAATTGTGTTTTGAAGAGCTGCTCTGTGCCTGGGGATTTAGCTAGAAACAATCAAATGTGGTCCTTGCCCCAGGGTCCTGTCTTCTGTCAAAGGAAACAGGTGACAAACCAGTAAACCAGTTCAATGATTGTAGATTGGAGTCAGTTTTTGTAAAGAAACAAGTGCTCTCATGGAGATTAACGGAGCAGGCAGGTTATTCATTTAGGGTGCGTGAGTGGTCTGGAGCAGAGATAAATTGATAGTACCTATTTGGAGAGAAGTTGATCAATACCTATCAAAATTTTAAAGCTGCAAACGTTTTAACCCAGCAATTTCCTCTTCTGAAAATCTGTCCTACCAAAATACTAGTGTGCGTGTGCAAAGATTTATGCATAGGGATATTCATTTGTAGTAGTGAAACACATTACATTATTTTGTTGGAGCCAACCTCAATGTCTGTCATGAGGGGAGCAGTTTAATTGCATATCCATACAGGGAACTGTCATGCACAACACAGCAGAGAGACAGAGCCGTATGCTCCTGTGCAAAAGGACGGCCGCGAAATATTGTTCTTTAGGCAATTCTGTGTATGCATTTACATATAATAGTTCTGCATGCTTTACACTTGTATAAGGTGTATATATGTATTATTTATATATTTAGGCATTATGTTATTGCAGGAAGTTTTATAATACGTATAGTTTGATCCTACTTAGGCTAGGAAATATAACCGTGTGGTGTGTGGTGTTTGCATGTATTAAATACATGGAATGATACATACCAGATTGTTAATGGTCATTACCAGTAAGGAGTGAGATCAGAAGTGGGAGGAAATGAGAGCTCTCTTTCTACTTTGTCGTTTTTCTTTTGTGTTACTTGGATTCATTGTATCAAGCATGTATTACTTTTGTAATTCTAAAGTTTTGTGTTTTTAAATGCTGTTTTATCTCTATCTCCCCACTGCAAACATTACAAAAACAGGTGAGCCATGGCCAGTAACAGTGTGGCTCACACTGTAATCCCAGCACTCTGGGAGGCTGAGGCAGGAAGATTCGCTTAAGCCCACGAGTTTAAGACCAGCCTGGGCAACATAGCAAGACCTTGTCTCTACAAAAAATTTAAAAATTAGCCAGACACGGTGGCACATTCCGATAGTCCCAGTTACTGGGGAGGCTGAGGCAGGAGGATCATTTGAGCCCAGGAGTTCAAGGCTGCAGTGAGCTATGATGCACCTGGGTGATAGAGACCCTGTCTCAAGATAACAAAAGTAACAAAAAAAAAAAAAACAACAGGCGAGTCAGGACTGGAGCCCAGACTTACCATATGGTGGTCATTGCTGGTTTCCTCTGTCCCTGCTGATGGCACAGCCACCACCCCAGATCAAGGGACAGGAGTCCAGCCTGGCAGGTAGGCCAGGGAGAGTGCAGGCCTCCTCTGGCCACCCTGCAACAGCATGTAGCACCCCAGGGAACCCGGGCCTGGTGGGCCACGTGGGGCTAGGGCTTTACATGCTGGGCCTGAGCACCCACCCCTGGCTGTGCTGACTCTGAGGTCTCCTGCTCCTCGTCCCTGGAAATTCCAAGTGACCTGCTTTATGGTGGCCCTCTCTCCTCCCTGCAGGTATTACATGAGGCCCGTTCGTCCAGCCCGCATGTTTTCTGGTGATGGGGAGCCGCCCCAGGACTCCCCCAGCGCCCCTTTGGTGGCCCCTGGATCCAGTGACTCCCACATACCACCCCTGCGCCCCATCCTGAAGACGACGGCTAGCCTGGGCTTCTGTGTCCTCTACATCTTCTTCATCACCAGCCTCATCTACCCTGCCATCTGCACCAACATCGAGTCCCTCGACAAGGGCTCAGGCTCCCCGTGGACCACCAAGTTCTTCACCCCCGTCACCATCTTCCTCCTGTACAACTTCGCTGACCTGTGTGGCCGGCAGCTCACGGCCTGGATCCAGGTGCCCGGGCCCAAGAGCAAGGTGCTCCTGGGGCTCGTGCTGCTCCGGACTTGCTTCGTCCCCCTCTTCGTGCTCTGTAACTACCAGCCCCGAGTGCACCTGCGGACGGTGGTCTTCCAATCCGACGTCTACCCCATCCTCTTCTGCTCCCTGCTGGGGCTCAGCAATGGCTACCTGAGCACCCTGGCTCTCATCTACGGGCCTAAGATCGTGCTCAGGGAGCTGGCCGAGGCCACGGGGGTGGTGTTGACCTTCTACTTGTGTGTGGGCTTGCTGCTGGGCTCGGCCTGCTCTACCCTGCTGGTGCACCTCATCTAGGAGGGGAGCTGGAGAACATCAGTGCTGCCGGGGGCTTCGGAGCCTCTGCAAGATGGGGTGGGGGAGAGCCCAGACGGGAGGAAAGGGCTGGAGTTTCACTTGGTGCAGAGGGCAGAGCACATTCAGGCCTCATCTCTCCCAAGATGCCAGCAAGCCATGTCCATGCCTGTCCCGGGCAAGGCAGAGGGATTGCAGACAGGTTAACGGAGCACTCCTGCGACATTTGAAGAAGACACAGTTACAAAGCAGGGGTATCACCTTCACAGCTGATGGTTAACGTTCCACCTTCTCCATAGCCCCTCAGAAAGGTATGGTGGCCAGTGTTGGACTCTGAGTTGTTACAAAGCCAGTGCCAAAACCCAGCCGCAGGCTCTGTGCATTCTTCCAGCCTTGCTCCTTCCAGCCGACAGCAGGATGTGAGAGAATCCTCAGCCCTCCCTACCCTGAGGGGACCCCCTGGATTGGAGGTCCCCCGGGATGGCCAGTATTCAGGCCCCATACCCAAGTGTGAGCAGACCCCTGCATTCTGCGGGTGAAAGACCACACACCAACCAGACCGGAAAACCCAGAAAGACAGGCCTTCTATAAACAGGCTTCATTCCAGAGGGTGCAGAGGGACCAGAGGGCCTCCCTGTGCTGGGGACCGAGCATGGCAGGCCTGGGTTTTCAAACGGGTCCTATGGCCTGGCAGTCAGTGGCCTGGGTCAGGGCAGGGTCTTCTAATCTTCATGTTTACAGCATCGAGAAGTTGACCCTTGAACAACAGGTCAAGACCACCGGTTCAAGGGCATAATAAATACTTGAGTATTCAACGTAAGCCTCAACGACGCCTATTTTAGTCAGGGTCTTGGCAGGCAACCGCATACTCAGATTGAGTAATTTGAGAATATTCTAAGAGCAGGTGTAGGAAGACCAAGGGGTTATGTATTGTGTCTGAGAACTAGTCATAGTGAGGCCATTTTAGCCCAGGCCTGATGTGGGGTGGGGAAGGCGTCCTTCCAGAGCCCAGAGATGTGACCGTGCTTGGGGATGCACAGTCCAGCCTGCTGTCACCCCGCAGCGGGGAGCTAGCGGGACAAACTCCCTCCCTTCCTCCTCTGATCCCCCCCATGCCCTGCCAGGAGCAGGTGGAGAGTGGACGTGGGGGCAGGGAGGTGCCCGGCCCAGGGTCTCATCCTTCGTGGAGCCAGCGAGCACCTTGGCTTTCATGGGTTTCTTTGTCATAAAACATCAGTGGCGCTGAAGAAGCTTTGATCGGCAGGACCAGGTGTTGCTCCGTTCCAGTTTGTTGTGGGTGGTTGTGTGGGATGAAGCTGCTGTTTCAAAGGATGACTCCCGGGCTCTATGCCCCACCCGGGAGACTCGGACCCCCTCATATTTGCCATCCTCTGATGCAAATAGCAATTTACATTTTTTCAGGTGCCTTGAAGGCTCCCACAAGGCTGCTCCTTGGGGCAGCAGGCTGGCTTGGGAATCAGAGAGAAAGGCACCAGATCGGACCGGGAGTTCTTAAGAGTCTTGCAGGAAGAACAGAGCTTGCCCCCAAGAAGCGGCAACCCGGAGAGCTGCAAATCAGCCCGCTCCTCCTCTGCAGGAGCTCGCTGGCTCGGTGGTGTCCTGCAGAGGCTGATTGAGCCGGGAGACAGTAATCCACCCAGTGGCAGCAGCTGATGTTCCCCACCGTCTCAGTCTAGTGCACACTCCCTCTCCTCGGCTGAGAATTGAAGGGGACACCCTTGAAAGGGTTTCTGTAACTTGATACCTACAAAAAAATTCTCCCCTCCCCCTTCACAGGAACCTAAAATCTCCCCCTTGGTTTTCTCACCAACTGTAACGCTGCAGGTGGTTGGGCATCGGTCTCGCTGGTGACTCAGTTTTAGAGATGGGCAGCGTGCCTGCTTTCAAGTAAGCCAGCAGGGTCTGAGCTCGGAGCTGGGGACCACCCTGAGCTGTGAGGAGGGCGTACTGGGGGTCTCAGGCTCTGCTGAAAGGGGGTGGCTTTCAGAGAGGGGGAGGCATCCCTGTGAGAGCGATGATTTGAAGTTAGCGTGAGTGCAGCGGAAGAGGTTGGTGACGCTGTGACGCTGAGTTGGGGACTAAATCCCACCAGCTTCGCTGGGGGAGGAGAGGCCGATCTTAGTTGGGAGGGGCTGGCTGCTCGGCTGGTTGGGGGGACCCTCTGGGCTTTTGCCCACACCCCCTTGTCACTCGCCTTAGTGGGCATGTCACGAAGGATCATGCCCTCCCAGGGAGGAAGGACAATGACAATGCATGTCCAGGCGGAGGGGTGGCCAGGGGATTTCAGGTATCCTTGTTTCCCCTTCGTTGTGAGAGCAGCTCACGGGGACCAGCTGCTCTGGGTCTCGAGTCTCACGTGTCCCCTTGCAAACCCGCTCATGCATTTGGTGGGTGAGCAAAACTCAATACTGAGGAGGGGATTTTTCAGTGAGGGAGCTAGACGTGGTGCCCTGGGAAGCTGCCTTTGTCCAACAGTTCTCTGATTTAGTCCCAGGTGGCAGTTTTTAGGGCACCCCCCACACGTTCATTTTCCTCCTTTTTTTCAACAAAGAAAGCCAGGGGCAGCCTCATGAATGGACTCTTCAACTAGTGGATGACACGGACTTCTAAGAAAATGCTCATTCCTAGGTGCTTGGGGACATGAGGGGACTTGAACCAGGGATGGCATTACTAGCAAAGACCCCTCGCCTGGCTGCCTTCCACCCAGAGCCCCTGGGAGAAGACTTGGGCCCCCTAATCAAGTTTGGAGGCCATGTGGGAGGTGGAGCCCGGCTTCTGAACCAATGTCACCCCTTTTACAGAGAGCGCCAAGTAGAAGAAGGGGGCAAACCTGTCGACATATGTTATTCCAGTTGAGTTTAACCTTAAAGCCCAGCTCTTGTCTCGACTGTGTGGGCTTTCTGAGTGGAAGTATCTAGTGTCTGTTTTACCACGATCGCTTCCTTGCTGGCAGCATTGTCAGTGCCAGTGTTGCCCAGGCCCGCGTCACTGTTGCCCTTCACCCACTGGCGGAGGCCAGCCGGGTTCCCAGTCCAGCTTTCACCCCGGCAGGATCCCAGACGGAATTTCAGCCTCACCAGCAGGTGGAAGCTGAAACCAGGCATGTAGCCACAGGGCCAGAGGCCAGGACAGACTTTCCACCCTGCTGCCCAGATTCCTACCCTGTGCCAGGCTGTACCTACATCATTTCCCCATCTGTAGATAAACACGGTGAGGCTCAGAGAGGTTAAGTAACTTTCCCAAGGTCACTCAGCTACCAAGTGGGAATCAAACCTAGGTTTTCCTAAACTCAGAAGTCCTCACCCACCCTGCCCTCTCGCCCCCCTAGTTGAGCCTGGACTTCCTCCTTGGTTCTTTATACCTGTCACCCCTTTTCCTTGCTGTATGGCCTGGGTGGAGTTTTGTGCTAAGTTGATGTATTACCCAGAACTCTGCCACTGGCCCTGGCCTGAGTTGATCTGCCTGGTATAGCTGGCCAGGCCCCTGCTGGACTGTGCCCCACGGATCCTGACCCTGGCCCACGCTGGGCCCACACACAGCTCTCCTTGTTGGGCACAAGGTCTTGTTGCCCCTTGTCCAGTCCCCAGACCCTGCCCCTCACGGCTGGGTCCACTTACCCCTCCTCCCCCGCACCAACCCCTGCTACTGAGTCACCCCCACATCATATGCTGTGCTGATGGACCTGTCTTGGGACAGCAGGGTTGGGGGACACAGTTTTGAAGGTCAGGAAGTCTTGCTGCCAGCCCTGCCAGGCACTGGCTGTGTGAGTCAACATTCCTGAGTGTCATTTCCTCATCCATAAAAGAGAGATAATAGTAAGTCCCAGAGCTGTGACCATCTGCTGTGCCACTGAGCCAATGAGTCACCCCGGTCATGCCCACTCCCCAGCCCACGCAGGTGAGAGCTGCCCCAGGGCTCACAGCCTTGGCAGCAGGTGACTCAAGGGCACAGTGCACACCCTCTGCTCCCACCCAGGCTTCAGCCACTCAGGAGTTGAGGCAGCCTCAGCCTGAGATAATGACCTCAACTTTGGGCTGCCTTGGGCTGGACCCCGAAGGAGAGTGACAAAGACGGCCATTGCTCTCTGCCCCTGCAAAGCTCCAGCCAACTGACCCGCTGGCCCTATGCACCCCACTAAGAACAGTTTCTGCCCTTGACTGGAAGTCAGAGGAGCTCCAGGGCCACAGCACGGGGCCAAGGAATAGCCAGTCATGGCTCCAGGTGCCCGGATGAGGCTGGAATGCTGGTCTGCCACCCTCCTGTCTGGGTCATTTCGACCAAGTCTTGCTGATGCCTTTTTCTCATGTCTAAAATGAGAAGCATCTCAGGGCTGTAGAAAGGATTAACTAATCCTCAGTGTTGTATGTGAAAGCCCCTGACATACAGAAGATCCTCAGGAAATTTGTTTTTCTTCCACTTTCTGCTGCTGCCTGGACAGTTTGTTGCAATGTCCAGTTGCATTTCTGTGGCAGGTCTTACCCTGTATCCACTGTTCAGCACACCTGCCTGGCACCCAGGCCTAGTACCTGATGCCTGTTTGACACCCAGGCCCCCTACCTGCGTCTGCCTGCCCAGACATGCCTGACCTGGGGGCAGGGTGCACCAGGCAGAAAGCTGAATGTCTAAGACCCCAGACCAAGCTCTGCTACTCACTTTGTCCTTTGGGCGAGCTGCTTTACTTTTTTCTATGCCTCAGCTGGAAGACTGGGTGCCCAAGCCCTATTCTAGCTCCATCATAAACACACAGCCATGAACACAGATGCCCTGTAGAAACTGGTCAGATTCCAACATGGTTACAACGAGAGCCTGGGCTCTGGAGTCAGCCTGCCTGGGTTTGAGTCCTCTCCACTTCCTGGCTGTGTAACTGAAGGCAAGTCCAATCCCTGCCTCCATTCTCTAGTCTAACAATAGGAGTGATTGTAGTACTGGCCTAATATCCGGTTATTATGATATACTGGAATGCATATAAAGCATTTACAGTAAAGCCTGATGCTAGACACTGAATGTTTATGTCCTCCCAAATTCATATGTTCAAATCCTACCCCCCAGTTTGATGGTATTAGGAAGTTGGGACTTTGGAAGGTGATTAGATGATGAGACATGGCCCTCATGAATGGGATTAGTGATCTTATCAAAGAGGCCCAAGAGAGATCCTTCACCCCTTCTTCCACGTGAGAACACATCATGAAGATGGTCCTCTGTGAACCAAGAGGTGAGTGCTCACCAGACACTAAATCTGCTGCGGCCTTGATCTTGGACCTTCCAACCTCTAGAACAGTGAAAAATAAATTTCTGTTGGGTATAACCTACCCAGTCTATGATACTTTTGTCATAGCAGCCCAAACAGACTAAGACAGAAATTGGTACCAGGAGTAGGGTGCTGATATGACAAATACTTAAAAATGTGGAGGCCTCTTCGGAACTGGGTTATGGGTAGAGGCTGGAAGAGTTTTGAGGTGCAGGTAGAAAAATCCTACATTACCATGAACAGGTCTTCAAAGGCTGGTGAGGGACCAGAAAGAAAAGAGGAGAGCTTAGAGTTTAGAGAAAGCCTCAATCAGAGAGTTCCTGAGTAATCCTCAGTAGAATGTTAATACAAGTATGGACAGTAAAAGTCCTAAATCACAAACAGAATTGAGGAACATGTTACTGGACAATGGAGGAAAGACTTGTTATAAAGTGTCAAAGAACTTGGCTGCATTGTGTTTGTGTTCCAGTGTTTTGTGGAAGGTAGAACTGGAGAGCGATGAAATTGGATGCGTACCTGAGGACATTGCTAAGCAATGTTTTGAAGGTGTGGCTTGGCTCCTCCTGACTGCGTATAATAAAATATGAGAGGAGAGAAATGACTTGAAGATGGAAAGGTTAAGCAAAAAGGAAGCAGAACTTAAAGATTTGGAACATTCTCAGCCTATCCAAACTGCAAAAAATGAGAACACTGAGGGTGTGGCCAAGTGACTCTGATCAGGAGATGAATGTGGGTCGGCCACCTGGCCTGGGTGACAGGTCAGAGACTACAGCGCTGAGGCTCTGCAGGTCACTGCTGGCTGTGAGCTCCTGATCAGGCCCTGCTTCTGCAGCCGGACAAGGGCATGGTCTACACTGCAGCAAAGGGAGGTGCGAATCGGTGAGCGCCTGCTGTGGTCAGGCTATGCCCGCCTTCAGTAACCCTGCCAGGCAGGGTCCGTCATCCCCACTTCACAGAAGGGGAAACAGAAAGAGGCCATGTTGGAATTCAGACCAGGGCTGTGAGACTCCAACACCTGTCTTTCCTCTCCACCCCGCTGCCTTAGAAGATTGAGACAAGCACTTCCAATTTAAATGGTTTGTGGATCTGGGGACTTCCAAGGCACACCCTGGGTGGGCGGCGTAGGGAGGGGGAGAGGCAAGGTCTGGATTAACTTGTCCAGTGTGAGTGACAGAGGCCACCCAGCCTGCCTCACTGCCTCTACAGTGGCACTGAGGAGTCACTGGTCATCAGTAACCAAGGCTGCAGGTGTAATAGCCACGTGAAACATAAGGTTGACAAAGGCAAGGGCCGGGCATACAGAGCCTGTGACACAGGTGGAAAACTGCACCATGTGGACCTCACGTGCCAGGTGGCTCTAGTGTGTCCTTTCCGGCATGCCGGGGAACCATGGTGGGACCCACCTTCTCAGACTTGGAGAGAGGTAAAATATGAGGTCTTAAAATGAACACATCGCCTATTCCAGATTTAAAATGCATGCCTAGAGCTGAAGGGGGCCTGCCTCTTGGCAGGACCACACCTGGGCCACTGTAGACCGGCTGGCACTAGGCCTGTACTGACCAGCAGGTTCTTCCATACTGAGTCCCGGAGGCCCAGAGAGACTGAGCATCCTCAGTGCTGTTCTTCTTTCTTTTTTCTTTTATATTTTTAAGAGATAAAGTCTCACTCTGTCACCCAGGCTGGGCTGCAGTGGCTATTCACAGGCGAGACCACAGCTCACTGCAGCCTCGGACTCCTGGGATCAAATGATCCTCCTGCCTCAGCCTCCCAAGTAGCTGGGACTACGGGTGTGCACTCCCATGCCTCACCTTTATCTTTTAATGACATATAACTATATTTTCCAAAACAAAATATTAGTGAAAAGAACAGCATTGTTTTGCATTTTTTATTGATATATAATAGAGGTACATATTTTCGAGATTCATGTGATAATTTAATATATTCATATAATTTGTAAATATCAAATCAGTGTAATTAGGGTAGCCATCACCTTAAGTACTTTTCTTTAGGCTGGATACACTCAAATTATTCTCTTAGAGCTACTTTGAAATATACAACAGATTATTGTAAACTGCAGTCACCCTACTGATCTGTCAAACACTAGGCGGTATCAGTGCTGTCCCTCTCATGCTGGGAAGAGCCCCACGTGAGCAGCCCACTTCTCACACCGACTCCAGACAGGACGTGGGGCCTCGTCTGCAGCGACCTCACCCGACAGCCCCCACCGCTACTGCACTGAACTCAGTCCCGCTCCCTGGAGCTTCGTGAGGGCAGAATGTTCTAATGGTTCTGGATTTCCTGTGTCCTTCCTACTTCCTCCTAAGACCCCTTACACAGGGCTGAATCTGGTGTCCCTGGGTGGGATGAGGGATTCATGGAACCCCCAAGACCATATGCAGAAGTTTCCTTTCTCTGGGGAAAGGAGCTATCGCCTTCATCAGATCGTCAAAGGGGCCTGTGTTCTAAGGTTTCAGAGCCCCTGGGTGCCAAGCTACAGTAACCTGTCCCTCTACAGAGCACAGTGCTTAAGAGCAGGGACTCTGAAGCCAGGCTGCCTGATTTTGAACCCTGACTCTATCCCTTATTAGTCAGTGACCTTGGTAAGTTTCTCAGTCTCTCCATGTCTCAGTTTCCTTATCTGTAAAAGGAGTTGACAGAGTGTCTATCCTCATGGAGTTGTTGCGAAGGTTAAATAAGCGAATCCACGTACAGCTCTCCCCCAGGCTAAATGATTACTTCTCCTCCTCGCTGCCCTGTGAGGTGGGCAGGGCAGGGGTTATCCTGACCACTTTTTGATGCACCTGGTGCAGGCGCAGCAGCGCCTGCCAACTGGCCGGTGAAATAAATGCAGACAGGAAGCCTGCACGTTGCTCTCAGAGGTGGGAGAATGCCCTTTTGACAAGCTGGGAGATAAACCAGATCTTCCAACAGTTTCAGTCCTGGTCAAGTAATGAGAAGCAGTCATAGGCCCACAGGATGCAGGAGGTGGCTTGAGGTAGGAGTCAGAGGCCACACATCAGAAGGGGGCTGCTAGCACCTCCACGACAGCCTTCCTCAAGTCCCCTGCCAATCTTATTTCTAGAGAAATAGAGGAGCTACTGCTTAGTGAGCACTGTAAACCAAACATGCTACTCTTACTTAATCCATTCGCTCACACTATGAGGAAGCATCATTATCCCCATGTTTTATGTCAAAACTAAGACTCAGACACACAGCTGCTAAGTGGCAGAGCTGAGATTCAAACCCAGGTCTGTCTGACCCCACGACTCAAGCTCCTGATGCCTATTACTACAGCAGCTATCCTCATCACAGCCACCTGGAGCACTTGGACAGCATAGATTGCTGTACCCACCACCAGAGTTTCTGATTCCCTAGGTCTGGGGCAAGATCCAAGAATTTGCATCTCCAGCAAGTTCTGAGGTGGTGCTGATGCTGCTGGTCTGGGAACCCCACTTTGAGAACCACTGTGCTGGACCAGCGTGACGAGTGGTTGTCAGGAGCTCACACCTGGCCCAGGGAGAGAAAGTGGAGGCTTCATCTATTGCTGTTCCAGTTGAGCGCTCAGGACTGGAAAGTCTTTAATGAAGCTAATGCATTGTGGACACTCAGCCTTGCTTTAAAATGATCACGGATTCAGGGCAGAGTCTTTGCATTCTCAGAGCCAAGCTCATCTTCTTCACCACGCGCCGCCCCCCACCCCAGGTTGGCACCCAGTGGCTCCACTCCTCACTTGCAGCTTTCCCGCCTGCTCCCTTCAGCTGAGGCCCAACACCATCAATACTCAGGCGGGAGTGGGAGCGGGTGAGAGGGAGCAAGGGCTAGGGGGCAAGTCTCCAGGCTTGGAGGTGGCAAGCTGGGGTGCTGTGTTCTTACCCCTCCCAGGCATCCTTGTAACTGGGGAACAGTGGGGCGGGGTGTGAAGCCACCTCCTACGGGTGAGGTCACACCTCCTACCTGTTCTCAAGAGCTCATTAGCTGCTCAGGTGATATTCACTGTTTTTCATTTTGCTGAGTTTTTGCTGAGACTCAAAAAGGGAAATGAGCCATTACCAAACAGCAACCCTTTTCTGAAACAGAAACTGAACTGACTGCATTTTCTTTTTCTTTTTTTTTTTCTTGAGACAGAGTCTCACTCTGTTGCCTGGGCTAGAGTGCCGTGGCATCAGCCTAGCTCACAGCAACCTCAAACTCCTGGGCTCAAGCAATCCTGCCTCAGCCTCCCGAGTAGCTGGGACTACAGACCTGTACCTCCATGCCTGGCTAATTTTTTCTATATATATTTTTAGTTGTCCATATAATTTCTTTCTATTTTTTTAGTAGAGATGGGGGTCTCACTTTTGCTCAGGCTGGTCTCGAACTCCTGAGCTCAAACAATCCACCTGCCTCGGCCTCCCAGAGTGCTAGGATTACAGGCGTGAGCCACTGCACCCGGCCTAATCTCATTTTCTAATAACACTTTATGAGCTAAGAATGCAGAAGTCTGGCCTTGCTTTATCAAAGTTGCTTTCCAGAAGAAAGCTGTGTCTGGCTCGCCTTCTGCTTACAAAGCTCTGGGAGAAGGGGACAGGAGGGTTTAAATGCCAATATGGCCAGGCCCATGGGTGCCACACCAGTGGGCATTTAATAACTGGCCCTAGCCTGCAGTGAAGATGGCTGGAAATTTCCTTGCTTTTTGCTGTCCAAGATCCTCAGGCTCTCTCTGCCCAGTTGGGTAAGGATCAGCCACCTCCATTCTTTTTTTTTTTTCCAGAGATGAGGTCTTTACTCTGTCACCCAGGCTGGAGTGCAGTGACACGATCAGAGCTCACTGCAGCCTTGAACTCCTGAGCTCAAGTGATCCTCTCACTTTAGCCTCCCAAATAGCTGGGACTACAGGTATGAGCCACCACACCTAGACTCAAATCTTGAAATAGGAAGAGTCAGGATTTCAAGATTGTTCTTTTTTACACACCAAAGGAGGCAAGAAAAGCTTCATCTTTCTCTGCTGCACCCCTTTTAATAAAAGGATTTGTTTTGTAACATTTAGTCAAAAGGCCACACTTAAGGACTTAGAAGGCCACATGTGGCCTTACAGCTGCAGGTTCCCCACCCCTGGAGGGACCCTGGGCAAGTCACTAACCTCTCTGAGCCTCAGTTTCTTCATCTGTAAAATGAGCTTATTAATCTTGTGAACCACAAGATTCTGATCATGTCAGAGTGCCTTATAAACTGCAAGAAGCCTACAAAATAGCATAATCACTCTTGTTATTATTACATTGCCCTTAGATCTATTCACAGTTTGTTATTATTACATTGCCCTTAGATCTATTCACAGTTTATCCCATGTAGGACCAAGGGGATGTGACAGCTTGGAGCTCACAGTCCTTCTGGACCATGCTCTGGGTACCCGGGACACCTAAATCCCTTGCCCATGTGGGCTCGAACCTGTAATGAGGGCCTGGGCAGCCTTTTCCTAGATCCATGCCCCTGAGGGCAGACTGCTCGAGGCACTCCTAGGCTTGAGGGATGGCTGTTTGCAAGGGGTGCAGAGCTGAGACATACGGGTTGGCTATCCTCATTTGTGCACAGGAAACCCCTCTAGATGTAGGACTGAGCAGATCTCTGAGAAGTCAGAGAATTCTAGATTCAAACCTGACCTCCAGGTTGTTATAAATGTATATGTGGCAAGGTAGAAAAAGAACATATTTTAAGTCTGTTACTTGATTCATACCTTATTAATCTATATTGAGACATATTTGTACTCTTGTCCTAGGTCCTCAAATGTTTTTTATTACTGGAAGATTGAATTCACTTCCTTTGAGGCAGGCAGGCCTCTTATTTTCCTCTTTATCTGTGCCTTTCCTCATATTTCTCTCCCCTCTGTCTTCCCAAATATTCAAAGCTGAGCCTTATAGGATATATATAGCCAGAATTAGGGGATATTAGTAGAGACATCAGCAGTTCCCTTCTTCTCTCCCTTACACCATTTCCTACCCCCTAAGGCTAAGGAACATGCAGGACAGATCACGGGCAGGGGCTGTGGGTCCTCCCTGGTCAATGGCTGGCCTCCTTTTTGCCTCCTAAGCAGTTTCCAGATGGTGGTACCTGTGCTACTTCATGGTAAGAAGATAGAGCTCCACTCTGCTGTCACCGTGGTAACCCCTATGGCATGGGGACTACATGATCCTAGTAAAAGCCAGGAGCCTCCATCCTGGTATCTCTGAGGGTGGGGGTGTGGTGGGGAAACAGGCCCTAGAAGTCTAGATTTTTGTTCAGAGAATGGCTACAGGAAGAATGACACTGCCTGCCACTCCCCCATCCCCACCTGCCAGCTCCATCCTGAAAGGGTACAGGTCCTCAGCTGACAGAGGGGGAAAGTCGGTTTGTAGAAGGTAGTAGCCAGTGACTTCTTCCACCATGAGTTGGATGGTTCTACTAGTGTAGAACCTGGATCTCCTAAGGTTTCCCTGTGCTGATGGTGTCATTTTATCTACATTTTACTCCATGTAAAACCCTTTCCCAAGGTCCCCTTCCTACTGAGACACTGTTTGTGAGTGCAGAGAATGGGGTTGCTTGCCTCTGAGTTAAGCCTCCCCTGCCCCAGAAAGTAAGACAAGAATAGCTGCTCCCACTTGCTTCTTTGGGTCCTGGGAAGATGCAGCAGTAGTAGTTGAGCAGCTTTTGGTGCACATCAAATCCCGCTAAACAGTTCATCTCACCTGTGCCTGAGATGGTTATAACGCAGAGAAGGAAGGACAGAGGAGAAAAGGTGAGAGGCTGTGACAGAGCCACTAGGAGCTATTCCCTGCTCCCCGCCTGCCCCACAGACCCTAAGAGAATCTGAGCAACTGCTGCATAGTGCACATGAACACTGGGGGCTCCAAGGACTACCGTGACCACTGTTTCTTCAAATGTGGAAGAG
This sequence comes from Lemur catta, assembly GCF_020740605.2. NCBI lineage: Eukaryota > Metazoa > Chordata > Mammalia > Primates > Lemuridae > Lemur > Lemur catta. The sequence continues at coordinate 50,953,997 of NC_059141.1, read as the reverse complement.
AAGTGCTGGTACTGTGCTCGGTGACTTTAGGTGCTGCCAGGCAGAGCGTTAAACAACACAGAATCTATGTATGGAAGCTCTTCCCTTTTCAATTCTTTCAGTTCTGATCACCTGCAGGAGAAACTTTCTGTTTATTGCTTGAGTTCTTCCACATCTTGCTAAAACTCAACATTCTCCCTTTTTAACAAAAAGAAATCAAACCTCGATTCCAGGTCTTGCCCACTAGAATTGAACAATGTTTTGTTTTTATTTGCATTTCTTTCTGTGGTTTCTTACCTTCTATTTGACAGGTGACATTGGTTTTCCATTAAAGTAATAATATACAGTTTTAAAAAGTAAATATAAGCAACTGAAAAAGAAAATAGAAAATACAGGTGGGACCGGGTGCAGTGGCTCATGCCTATAATCGCAGCACTTTGGGAGGCCAAGACAGGAGGATCACAAGACAGGAGGCCAGAAGTTCAAGACAGTCTGGGCAACATAGTGAGACCCAGTCCCTACAAAAAAAAAAAAAATTAGCCAGGCATGGTGCTGAGCACCTGTAGTCCCAGCTGCTTGGGAGTCTGAAGCAGGAGGATTGCTTGAGTCCAGGAGTTCGAGGTTGCAGTGAGCTATGATCATGCCACCGTACTTCAACTTAGTCAACAGAGTGAGACCCTGTCTCTAAAAAAATCAGTTGGTTTAGCAAACCTGGATATAGCAAATACTATTTTTTTCTCAATATAGCAAGTTTATCATTTTATAGGCAGAAGACCCAGGCAGGAGTCCTCAAACCCTAAAATGGTATCTGACATTTTAGGAAGAATGTAGACAGCTGTCTCCCTTGAAACCCAGACAGTCACAGGCTAGGTAAGTTCCCCCTTTTAAATTTAGGACCCCATTATCAAGAGTCATCCTGTTGTGGTTAGTGTTTTCAGTATTTTCATTAGCCAAGAAAAGTGAGAACTTCTTGGGCTACTGATTGTCCTCTTTAAGTTTGGGGCAAAAACCTGACCATTTTTCAGAGGCAAAGGGCTTCAGCGGTGGAGCGAGCTGTAAGTAGTAGAAGAAAGAAGGGGTAAAAACAGAAGTAAAGTGTATGTAGGAAATAGAAGACACAAAGCCAAAGCACCCTGAAGATTTTTAAAGACTTGAAACTCCAAAGAGTGGTAGAAATGAATCCCAGATTGTCCCTGTCCCTTACAAAGTTCTGACCAAAGCCACCTTGTTACAACTACTATGACAACTTGCCCACTAACCTCAACCAGGCCCTCAGTAGTTGCCAAGCACCTGGCTAAGACTGGACATCCTCTTGTCAAATATCCTGTCAAACCTCACAAGAAGCCTGTAAGTTAAAATCGCCAGCTCTGCAGTTGCTCTACTTGGGTTCGGAAGTCTGGCCCCATAGAGCTGTATGAGCTACAGCAAATTAAATTATTCCCTGAGCCTCAGTTTCTTCATCTCCAAAATGAATTTAATACCTGTCTCTTAGACTTCAACATTAAAACGTTTATCAAGAGTAGGAAATAAGCAACCAGTAACAATGTCACTTATTATTATTCACTATTGGTATTATCAGTACCAGAAAGTCAAAAAAGCTTCCAGAGGTTGTTAACCTTTAATAATATGATTAAGCATAGAGTTTATTGGAGCCCAAAGCTAAAGGATGGCCACCCTAGGGTATAGTCAAGTTGCCCAGAACATACCCTCTTGATTAGCAGCAGTTACAAGTGGGTTTTTAAGGAAAGAAGAAACAGTTCCTAAGCTGTTTACCATAAATTTACATTAAAATAAGTTACTGATTGGCTATACATTGTCCTTCATATCACCAATTCCAGAACATCAAGATGATGCGTGAGGCACTAATCATGAAAAAATGTCTTTAAACAATTGTCCCCGCGCATGGGGGGCGGGGGGAGTGGTGTCACAAGTCCCATACTCTCATCTCTCTGGGCTTGATAAACTTTACATACTTCACTAGCTCGGACTGCTCTGAGCTATTTTTCTTTTCTCAAGGTCATTCCGCCCAAGGTCACTGAGCTGAAGCGAGTAAGCTAGACTGGTGGGATAGGTCCTGGAGATCTAGCTGGGGAGGCACCGGAGGCGGTAGGGGCGCAGGGCGTGGGCTCCTGGAAGACGCTCCAAGCCGCCGCCGGCCGCCTCGCATCCGGGGACTCAGCCCGGCTTCCCAGGGCTTGGACTGCCCGGAGACTCCCACAGCTGTGACAGACCAAGCGGGTTGCGGCGGATTGTCAGCCCCGCGAGGCCGTCCCGTTCGGTGACCCGCAAAGATGCCGGTCTGCCGGGCTCAGCTCGCACAGGAACTGCTCCCAATGCCTCGGCCTACGCCGCCCCCGCCAGCGTCTCTGGCAGCGAAACCACCCAGAGCTTCAAAACACAAGGCCAAGTCGGTTTCCGGGAGCCGCGGGGCATGCCGGTAGCCGGGCCGTACAGCCAATCCCCGCGCGGGGGCGGGCGGTGGTTACCTGGCAACGGGGCGGACGCCCAGGTGAGGGGGCGGAGCCAGTGGGGCGGGGAGAACGAGTGTGGTAGCAGGAAGGGTGGCGACCTGCCAATTCCGGAGAAGGCAGCTTTTCCTGTCCCCAGTTCTCTCATTCCTACCTGGGCTTGAAGGAAAGAGAAGATCATCAAGGCAAATGATAAAAAACAAGAATAAACCGTGGGAACACATAATGACCCAAAAGGTACTCATATTTGTTGAGCACTTATTGTGGGCCTGGCTCTTTGCAAGGATTATTTCATTTGTTCCTCAATCGATTTTGTAGGGAAAGTATGGTTACTGTTCCCCTTTTGTAAACGAGAACGGAGGTTTAGACAGATTAAACATCTTAAGCTGAACTACCTCAACTAGGGAGCGGCAGAGCTGGAATTTGAATCTGGGTGATCTTGAACTCAGGAAACCTAAATCTGTGTTCCTACTGGGACTTGCCTGGGCCAATCCAGGTTTTATGGGGTCTGAAGCTTAGACTATTTGGGGAGCCATCTTTAGAAAAAAGAATTAAAAATCGCAAATATAAAATTAGGTACAAAAAAAAGAATACTTATTTAGAATGTAAAAAAAAAGCACAACACTTTTGTTCATTTTACAAAAATATATGACCATGTGACTGCATTGCTAGAGCCTCTACACAAAGGCATCCTTCACCCTCAGCTTTCATTGAAATCCTTCAAGCAGATGTCAAACTACCTTGCAGGTCTCCTCCCCACCCTGTATCCCAGCCAAAGGCCCTAGCAATAGGCTTAATGGGGCTTTTCTGGTTGTGGGAGCAAGCTTGGCCAGCATAAACTTGAGTGCCAGAGAGTGAATGCTCTTGGAAACAGTCCTCAAATACTGATGGACAAGGAGTTGGTGGATCAATTCCCTAGCTTCCTCATCTGAGTGGGGATCATGCTGAGACACTTAGTGGTTCTTAGGGTACAGTCCCAGACCAGCTACAATCTGCATCACTTGAGAACTTGTTAGAAATGCAAATTCTCTCTCACTGCATGATCTCAGAAAATAATAATAATAATAAAAGAAATGCAAATTCTCATCCTACTCTCTACACTTACTGAATGGGGAAACTCTAGGGGATGGGGCCCAGTCATTGGTGTTTAACGAGCCCTCCTAGTGAGCCTATGCTCAAGTTTGAGAACTGCTGTTGTACTACACTGTTACCCAGAGTTCACTTGTGGGCCTGACCTCCGGTTGTCTTCAGTGGTTACCTGTTCAACAACACACTTATTGTTGGGTCTCCTTCCTTTCTTTGTCTCATTTCCTCACTCTTCAACTGGGGCTTCCTGAGATCACCTCTAATAAACTACTTACACTTGATTCCTTGTCTCCAGTCAGCTTCTAGAGGAACACCACCTTAGACAGAGAATAACAGGGGACGTGTCATTGCCCAGTGAGGAGGAGGCTGGTGGCTGGCACTCACAGAGGACCGAATGCTCTGCTAAGTGCTTTGCTCTCATTGTGGCTTTGAAACCACCCTTTGTAAAATTAATAAGAAGCCATAAGGTGGAAACAGTGGTAGGGGCCTGAAGTCTGCAAAAGTATAGGCATAGTTAAATACACACACACACACACACACACACACACACACACACACACACATATAAAACCAGCTATTGTTCCCTAGCTTGCTTTCCTATAGTTGCTTACTACTCAGGAGTCACGTAGCTGATGGTCATGAAGATTCTTAGTGTTCTTCTGTCAAGGGAAAAGAACCCAGACTCTGAAATAATTTGGCCTGAAAAGGCAGGGCTTCCCAAATGGGGAATTACAGGTTATAGGTGGGTTTAAAGATTCTTTGATTTATAATTGGTTGAAGAAGTGAAGCTTTGTCTAAAGGCTTGGAATGTTTTAAGTTAAGATAAGGAAGTCCGTTAATCAGAGACAAGTCACTGGACATATACTGAGACTCGTGATCTGTTGAGTAAATTGAGGACCTGCAGGTGTGGTTCACGCCCTGTCCTGTATAGTCCTAGGCCTGTTAATCAGTTACAAAGGATATCACCAAGAGAAGGAGGCATGAGGAGGCGTGTCTGACCTCCCTTCTCATGGCCAGCAACTCAGCTTTAGGGTATTTCTGGGTTCCTCTTGGCCAAGAGGGGGTCCATTCAGCTGGGGGGCTTAAGATTGTATTTTAGTTCACACTTAGTTGCTCCCATAGATAACATCACCCTTGTGAAACCTAAGGCTGGTCTTTGAGATATCTTCCAGGCCCTGCATTCTGGTGGAACAACTGACTCAACCAGACCAGTGGCCCATGCCACGGAACCAACTCAACTGGTCTTGCAAACTGGGAACTGACTCAGCACAAGAAGACAATTTCTGCTTTCCAACCCTATGAGTTCATCCCCAGCCAATCAGCAGGCCCAATTCCCTACCCCTTTGCCCAAAAAACTATTTTTAAAAACCTTTTCTTTCAAATTCTCGGGGAAATGATTTGAGAAATTCCTCCCGTCTCCTTGCATGGCACCTGTGATATTAAACTCTATCTCTGCTGTCACCCCTGCTGTCTCAGTGTATCGGCTTCTTCTTGCACAGGGGGCAAATGAGCCTGGTTGGGCTGTAACAGCTTCATCCTTTCAAAGCCTCAATTACCCTCAACAGACAAACAGAGGTTTGGAAAGTAATGAAGTGGCTTGTCCAGGGATTTGGACCCAGGTCTGCCTGAGTCCAGAGGGTGGGCTTCGTATCGGTGAGGGTAGAGGGCTGAGACAGGCAGGGACCCCTCTTAGGAGCCTTCTAGGCACCGCCCCCCCCCCCCAAGCATGGAAATAAGGAAGATCTTCAGTCCCTTCAGGGGAAGTTCCAGGCACCTGGCTGGCCTTGAAAAGTGAACGGACAACCTGCTGAGAAGTAGGCCAGAGCCACAAGGTGTTTTGGTTCCCTATGGAAACTAAAAGGTGGCATCTTAACATATGTCATTGAGTTGTTTTTCAAAATCCCCCACCTGATGGAAAATGCAGATAAGGAGGAACTGAGGACTTAAACTCTGACCACAGTTCTTTCTCCTCAATTTTCCCCTGAGGGGCCTGGAGGGCATCACACCCATCTTAACACTCCTTTCTGGCTAATCTCTGAATCCACGTGTGACCTATAGCCACCCCCTTCAGGATGGCCTTCACAGATTGATCTACAGTTCTGCCTGCCTGAGATGTACCCTTTCCTTTACAAACCCTGGCCTGTAAGCCATGGAGGAGTTCCAGTCCTACACATTAGCTGCTCATTCTCCTTGCACAGTGCCCTGCGATAAAGATGCCTCTTTCTCCTGCTGCAGCTCTCAGCTTCAGTGTCTGGCTTCACTGCACCGGCTGAACAGACCCCAATTTGGTTCAGTTACAGGCCAGCCCACATTTTGTTCTTTTGTCACTCCTGCTCTTCTCCGAGCGGGCAGGTGTTACAGAAAAGTTATAGGAGGGGGCATCGTTTTGGACTAAGGTTCTGCACTAGGCCCCAACAGACCAGACTAAAAATCAAAATGGAGTCACCCATGCTAAAGTTCCATGTCATGAAACCCAGAATCAGGAGAAAGAGGGAATAAACAATATATCAAACAGGCATGTTTAAATCTCAATTGGCATGATGATGAAGTTCCCTCTGCTTTAATCCTAAAGTAGTCTGATGCTAACCAATCAGTTATTCTTCTATTGTTCTTTCTCCCTGTCCCTATCTTTCAAGGAAAGTAGCTTTGAACCAACGAACACTGTCTTTGTTCTTTGCCTCTGCTTTCTGCAGCCCTTCTGTCTATAAAGCCAGTCTCCTCTGCTCAGCTCATCGGAACACTTACTCTATTTTATAGGATGAATCTAGAATCACAATCAAGCTAATGCGATCTTTAAACTAAATTTGTTGTAATTTTGTCTTTTGACACAGGGATCCGGTCTTGTGAGGATCCTGGCTGTGCACCTTGGAAAAAATCCAGCATGGACACTGCTGGCCTGGAAAGGTGGGGACAGTGGAGAGACCCATCACTCCCAGTGCCTGAGGCCTGTCACTCAGCACTCCCTCAAGGCCCATCCCCACACCATCCAGCCCACAGCATGTGTCCCTTAACTTGGAGCTGGAACCCTTCCTTTCACAAATACCTGGCACTCAATCAAGTCATCTGCTGCTGAGGGGCACGGTGGGGGTGGGGGTGGGAATTGCCCATGAGCTCTGCTTTCTCCGATGTTTGGAGGCCCAAGGTCACTTGGTTCTACACATTTCTAGGAAACTGGAGCTCTCACTCCCTTGTCACCTACCCTCACCTCCTAGGCATGTACCCTCAAGAGCAACGTCCTTGCCTTCTTCTCTGGGCCCACAGCACCTGTGGCTTGAGGTTCCAGCTGTCTTTCTTGTTAATAATTGTTCACCCTTCCCTCTCCCGTAATCCAGGAATGATGATGGCTACGTTAACAGGTGGGGGGCAGATGGGGGAGACACTAACAAGATCACAAGCCTGCGTCTTTGGTTCTGCTGCTGACTTTGGGCAAGTCCATTTTTACCTCTCAGGGCCTTGTTTTGCTCATCTGTAAAGTGGGGAGTCCTAATTCCCTCCCTTGAGATTGTTCTAAGGAGGCCGTGCTCATGGCAGGCAGGCAGTGCACACACCTGAGACAGGCATGCACGGTGATGGGTGCAGGTTTGCAATTGGGAACCCCCTTGCTCCCTCCATCACAACTGATGAGGGAACTCGGGGGCTTGTCTTGGGTTCTTCAGGACACTGGTCTGCCAGGACATTGCTGGTGATATCCAAAAGGTAAGGCCCTCTTCCCAGGACACTGTGGAGGGAGTGAACAGAAAGGGTTACTTCAGTGATCACTAGGCTTAAGGATGCTCCAGTGCTTCACTCTGTCAAAAACTGACACTGTACCCCTACTTTCCAGTTGAAATCAGGTCCCTGTACAATAATCTCTCATCACACCATTCACTTTTCCTTCGGGACACTTATAATGAGTGGTAATTATATAGCTGCTTGTGTGCGTGTGTGGGTTTTACTTTTTGTTTTTTTTTTTGTTTTTTTTTTTTTGAGACAGGGTCTAGCTCTCTTACCCGGGCTAGAGTACAGTGGCATCATCATTGCTCATTGCAACCTCAAACTCCTGGCCTCAAGTGATCCTCCCACCTTGGCTTCCCAAAGTGCTAAGATTACAGATGTGAGCCACAATGCACAGCTTGCTAGTGTGTTTTTGAAAAAAATTTTCATTATGAAAACTTTTTAATGTTTACAAAAGAAAACAGAGTAGTATTAATATCATGAACTCCATGTACCCATCACCCAGCTTCAACAATGATCAACTCAGGGCCAATCTTGTTTTATCTGTACCCTCACTCACTCTCACCTTCCTGTATTCATCTGAGGCATCACATCTGTAAATATTCTGGTATGTATCACTAAAAGATAAAGCCTCTTGTATAAAACATGACCACAAATACATGTCATAAGACATTTATCCCAACCCGTAGAATGCACAGCACCAAGAGGGAACCCTAATGTGAACTGGACTTGGGGTGACAATGATATAACAATGTAGGCTCATCAGTTGTAACAAATGTACCACTCTGGTGATGGGGGACATTGACAATGGAGGAGGCAGTGCATGTGTGGGGGCAGAAGGTATATGGGAAATCTCTGTGCCTTCCTCTCAGTTCTGCTGTGAACCTAAAACTGCTCTTAAAAACTTAAGTCTTGGTCAGACACAGTGGCTCATGCCTGTAATCCCAGCACCTTGTGACACTGAGGTGGGAGGATTGCTTGTGCCCAGGAGTTCAAGACCAGCCTGGATCACATAGAGAGACCCTGTCCAAAAAAAAATAATAAGTCTTTTTTTTTTTTTTTTTTTTTGAGACAGAGTCTCACTCTGTTGCCCGGGCTAGAGTGCTGTGGCGTCAGCCTAGCTCACAGCAACCTCAAACTCCTGGGCTCAAGCGATCCTCCTGCCTCAGCTCCCAAGTAGCTGGGACTACAGGCATGCACCACTATGCCTGGCTAATTTTTTCTATATGTGTTTTTAGTTGTCCAGCTAATTTCTTTCTATTTTTAGTAGAGACGGGGGGTCTCGTTCTTGCTCTGTCTGGTCTCGAACTCCTGAGCTCAAACAATCCACCCACCTCGGCCTCCCAGAGTGCTAGGATTACAGGCGTGAGCCACCGCGCACCTGACCAATAGGTCTTTAAAAGTATAGTAAAAGAACATAACCACAATCCTATTATTAAACCTAAAAAATGAACAATAATTCCTTGATATGTGATTATTGTTAAATGTCTGTCTCCCTCCCCTGGACTGGGAGCTTCATGAGAGCTTTCTATCTTGTCCTCAGCTGTATCCACAGTGCCTAGGACAGCCCCTGAGACCTGGTAGGTCCTCGGAAAGTAATTGTTGGGTGGATGGATGGATGGATGGATGGACGTATGGGAGAAAGGCGAAGGGAGCTAGCGGCCCACTTTGCTTTCCATGGATGCTGCCCGTCCCTTCAGCGCTGGGGCATGACGGCTGCCTTGCAGGCCCACGGAATCTCTTACCCTCTCAGATGCGAGCAGCACCGTGCAGCTGTAAACCTCTCAGTTTCTTTCTCCCATCCTGCCTTCCGCTTAATCGGGCAGCAAGTCACTAATCCTCTCCTGATGGCTGCAGCCTGCTCCCCCTGTGCAGCTAATTCCACCTTCCGACTTAATCACCATACTTAGCACTTTCAATAAGGGCTTTTCATCTTCAGAGCGCTGCTCAGGCATTAGATGATTACTGTAATCTGCCCGACTCCTACGGTGTCAACCAGGACAGCAGGGAAAGGACCGGGAGCTTCCCTCCATTTCTTGGAGACTCAGTTTCCTCATCTGTAGAATTGGTCCAACATATGTAAGTGGCACGGTTGGTGTAGGGATTTAATCAAATGAGGTTGGTAAAGTGCCCAGCACTGTTCCCTGATGCCTAATAAGCCCTCAGTAATTATCATCTTTCCCTTGTTTAATTTAGAGGTTAACTCTTACTGGAGAGCCCAACAGTTCTGGATTTAAATCCAGCTTTCTCTACGTAGAGTTAAATTTTCTGAGCCTCAGTTTCCTCATCTCTAAAATGGGGGTGCCTACCTTAGAGTTTGCTGAAAGGACTAAATAACATGCTCTATGTGTGTGATGTGCTGGGCACAGCGTGGGACACCCAGTGAGTGCTGGCGGTCATTCCTAGAAGGAGATGCAGGCAGGGAGGGAGACAGAGGCTATGGTGCCCTTCGGGAAGGTGCCATTTACTTCTTTCCTCTTTTGTTCTCCAAGACATTCAAGGCAAAGAAAGATGTGTATTGTGCTCCCCACTATATCCCCAGCAACTGACGCTTTGCCTGGCTATGTGCTCGATAAACAAGTAAGTGAAGGATGGATGGAATTATATCTGAACAGCACCGGACAGTTTATAGGGGACTAGAGATCTTTCTTCGTCTCACAAATGGTGTAAGTAAACAGGCCAAGGATTATACCCACATTTCACAGGTGAGAAACTGAGGCTCAGGGAGATTAAAGGCCTATAAATCTTAAAAGCTGGATCCACTCTCACCCCAATTTGGATGCATTAGGAGTGTACTTGGTACTGCCCCTAGAGAAGTTGGGTCTCTGTCTTAGCTGGAGGTCTTCTTGAAACCTTCTCAAGCTACAGACATTCTGTCTGCTATTCCTGCCTCTCACTGTACTTGGTATGGGGCTGTATCCCAGTGCACCTGTTTTTAATTGCTGAGAATTTCAACAATAGGCAGCCATGAACAGCTGCTGTGGTTGTGCACTGTGCAACTCTAGGGGACAGATGCCATTCACCATGACAGCAATGAATCAGTAGAGAGAGGTTAAATCCCCACCGTGAAGTTGGAGGTGACTCTAGGAGGAGGTAGAGGGCCCTCCCCATACACTGGATGGGCTTGGCTTAGGAGCTCTGTTCCAGGAACCAGGGCTTCTGGTACTTGCTGGCCTAATGCAGGGAGGCAGGGTCAATGATCGGAGTGTGAGAATCAGGAGGCTGATCTCAACCCTTCTTAGGGAGAAGGGTAGGAAAGCCCTGGGAGCTGAACCCTAGTTTTAAAACTTGAGGAAGCCGAGGAAAGGGAGCAAGACTTGAGCTAGGCACTTCATGTATTATATTGTATATATTTTGTTACCTATACAGGCAACAACTTAATTATTAATCTTGTTAATAAAACTCTTTGGATAGGCATTATCAACTCATTTTACAGAGGAGTTAACTGGGACACACAGAAGTTAATTAAATTGCTCAAAGGGGCCGGGCATGGTGGCTCATGCCTGTAATCCTAGCACTCTGGGAAGCCGAGGCGGGAGGATTGCTTGAGGTCAGGAGTTTGAGACTAGCCTGAGCAAGAGTGAGACCACGTCTCTACTAAAAATAGAAAGAAATTAGCTGGACAACTAAAAATATAGAGAAAAAATTAGCCGGGCATGGTGGCGCATGCCTGTAGTCCCAGCAACTGGGAAGGCTGAGGCAGGAGGATCACTCGAGCCCAGGAGTTTGAGGTTGCTGTGAGCTAGGCTGACAGCATGGCACTCTAGCCCAGGTGACTGAGCGAAACTCTGTCTCCTAAATAAATTGCTCACAGGGTCACACAGCAAGGATTTGGCACAACTGGGATTCAAACTCAGGCCTGTACCCCCATAATATGCTGAAATTAAAAAAAAAAACCTCAGGCCTGCCTGATTCCAGGCCCCACTATGTTGTCTCTAGTTGTGACATGCATTTTATTAACACAAGAGAGGTAACAGAGGCCCAGAGAGGGGCAGTGATTTGCCCAGAGACACACAGCCAGCTAGTGGCTGGGCAGAGACTGAATCCAAGAGTCCAGACTCCCAGTCCCAGAATGAGCGCCTAAGGGTACCTGGCCCACTGGAGGTCTTCAATTGCTATTTGTGATAGAAACAAGGCTAGGGAGAAACCCTGGATGGCTGGGGACAGGGGAGCGGGGATGGGGGGTGGGAGGGCAGAGCAGACGGTGAAGAACCTCGAGGCTTTGCTGGGGACCACCACCCGCTGCTTTTCTGGCCCCGTCTCTGTAGGAGTTGCCCCAGAGCCTTCCCCCGCACCCCGCCCGCCGCTAGCAGGGCTGGGCGCGGAGGGGCGAGAGGTGCCGCGTGGCGCTCGGCCTCCAGGTGGCGCCCTGCACTGCAGCTCTGGACTCCCCGGGGGACTGCGCCTGCGGGGAGTTTTCCTGCTGCAGGGCTGGGCAGGACCAGGGCAGGAGGTCTCTGCCAGACTTTTCAGGATGCCCCCAGACCGCCTTTCTCCCCAGAACCCTCTGCCTGGCTTTGGCAGCAAAGGGCTGGCAGCGCCCAGACGGGGAACTCGCGCCTCAGCGCCCTCCTCCCTGGCCACGCCCTCCGCAGGGCCCCGCGTGGGAAACCCACCGGGACCTGGGGGTCGTCCAGCCGCTTCCCGGCTGCTTGACCTTGGCCAGTTTACGCAGCCTCTTTGAGCCCTACTTCCCTCCCCTGTAGAGCGGACGTGGGTTGTATTTCTGGGACATTGGGAGGATCAGATGGAACATTGATAAAGCGCCCGGCCCATGGCAGGTGCTCAGCGGAGGGGAACTATTCGGATTATTCCCGTGGACAGTGGCTGCCTGCCCTGACCTTACATCTGCAGGGCTGCCATCTCCTCTCTTTCTGACTTCACGATGCCAGTCCATTGCAGCAGCGGTCCTAACCTTTTTGGCACCAGGGACCGCTTTCATGGAAGACAATTTTTCTGCGGACTGGGGCGTGGTGGGCGGGCGGCGGGGAGCTCTGCGGCGCAGTCTCTAACAGGCCACGCTAGTTCTGGCTGGGGAAATGGGGGAACAGGAGTGACGTGTCCCCTTCAGGCCAAGGCGTTGGGAGCCTGTGGACTCCTGCACCCTTTCTTGCTCTGCCACAGTGACCTGTGTGCCCGCAGGGACATGTGTTCCAGCAGTATAGCTCTAAGTTGGAGGCACCCTGGATCCCCAAGCCACCCTCGGAGGAAAGCCATCCCACCAGCACTGCACTATGTGGGACCAAGAAGTAAACTTTTATCGCCACTGAGGTTTCAGGGTCTGTTTATATCACAGTGTAACCTAGTTTAATTTTACTGATACAGCTTCCCTGTGCCTCAATTTTCTCATCAGTGGAATGGGGACAATACCAACAGTACCACTATCTTGGAGCTGTTGTAAGGATTAAATGAGATCATGGATGCAACCCTCTTAAGATGTAAAAACCTTAGTTTTACTATTTTATGGGAGGATATAGAACAGTATGAAATGGTCTTAGACCTCAGAGCAGGAGGGACCTTGGGACCCTGAACTCACTCCTCATGTTTAGATGAGGACACTGGGGCTCAGGGTGGGAGTGAGGTGCCTTACGCAAGGTCCTTCAGGCAGACTGTGGCAGAGTCAGGGCTGCATCCTGGTTTTCTGAGCCTTGTCCAATGTGCCTTCAGACACACTTTGGTCCCTGCCCTGTGGGAGATTATGATCTAATTGGAAACAAGACAGACAGACTATGAAAAGATCATGAAAGATTCCGTGCTATACACAGATGTGGAGTCATCTAGACAGTGAGGTTCCTGGGGGTCAGAGGAGGCTGGGGACCTGCCGGTCTGGGAGGTGGGCAAGGAAGACTTCTGGGAGGTGATGGGATTTGAAGAATGGGTTTCAGCAGAGAGGAGGGCAGGCAGCGGGCAATGGCAAGGGAGAGGACAATATAAGCCCAGGCCAGAGGATAGGGAGGTCCAAAGAGGTCCAAAGATCCATAGGACAGATGATTCAGAGTATGGTCTGTGTAACCAGTCCCCTATTGAGCAATGTGTGTGTTTCTTCCCCTTTTTGCTCCCTATCATAAAGAGTACTGCACTAAGCACCCTCTCTGTATCTGTGCATTTTGCCAGTTGAGATAGAGGCTTTGTACTGAAGAGAGGTTGGGTTGAACCTGGACAGGTACACTGGCCTTATTTGCGGAGATGGGGTGGGGTCTGGGAGGCTTTGAATGCTACGGTGATGCAGAGATGCTTCAACTTAATTCTTCAGGTCAAGACCTCCCAATTTTAATCATTCACGTACCATACTTAACCAATTTTGGCCTATCCATGTGACAACTGTCCTGTTAATGATCCAATTCAAATTTTAATCCCTCACTTTTAAACTCTTAAATTTATTTTTAAAACCTTTTTCTCACCACCATAATAGAGGCTGAGCAGAAGGCCTGATTCCTTCTGGTCCAAGAAAGAGAGATTATCAAGTGTTAAAGACACATTAGCACTAATGGGGGCATTCTCCTTTGCATGTTTATATAGGCTTCAACAGAATAGAGCAGAGGATGACTTCCTTACTGTTTCATTCAAAGAGGTAACCGGAAGAAGGTTTGCATCTAGCAGGAAGTGACGCGTAGACCATAATTTTAAAGAGATTTATTCTGAGCCAAATTTGAGGATCATGACCTGGAGCCACACCCAAGAGGCCTTGAGCAAGTGGACTCTGCCCCTTTCTTTAATGGACATTAGCTGTGCTGTCACCGTTATTCTGTGGAATACACACCCACAGGCAAAAAGAGGGAGGCAGACCCTCTGTGTACCAATATGGAAAGAGCTACAGGACATATCTTAAAAGAAAAAACAAAAAACAAGTTATAGAACAATATATGCAGTATGACTATTTATAAAAAACAAAAAATTCTTTAAATTTTGAAAACACACACACACAGACCACTTCATTATTTCATTTTCCTTCACTTGGTTAGTGATACATCCAGTTGCCATTCTTCTAGGGTTAGCCTAGAGATGGAGCAGGCGTCCTTGATTTATTAACATTTACCATGCGTTCACAATTTTACCCACTTTGTGGACAATGCCAGGACCTTAGAGCGTTCCAACCCCATTTACCCCCTTCCTAACTCATGTGTTATGGTGTCATGTATTTTAATTATCTCTATGTATTTTAGACATTAGTTTTATACAACCAAGATTCATTTGTGTTTGCCTGTATTTTCCTTTCTATTGCTTCCTGAATATCCAAGCTTCCATCTGGGACCACTTTCTTTCTGCCTGAAGCATACCCTTTATATTTATTTTTATATTTGAGCCATTCATATGGTTCAAAATTCAAAAATACAGAAGTGTGGCACGATAGATATCTTTCTCTCCTACCCCTGCCCCCAGCCAAACACTATATATTCCATATGCACATAGAACATTCCTTGGAAGGAGACATACCAACTTGAGAACAGTGGTTTGTCTCCGTGATCTGAAGTGCTTGTGATAATAATATATTCCTGTCTCCCATATGCAAAGGAATAGGGAGTCAGGGCCCAGGACAGGCAGCCGGGAGACCCAGTCTCTTCTGCCTGACAGCCTTTCATTGTGTCCTGCAGTGCACAAAGCCTCTCTGTTATATGTGTGCGTCCTCATTTGATCCTGGCCACAGCGCCGGTGGCCAGCAGAGGCAAGGTTCCCCAATCTCAGGACAGCTAATGCCCACAGCTCCCATTTTCATGAGCACTTACTAAATGTCAGATACCACATTGCATTCATCGGCTCATCCAATCCTCACAACAGCTCTGCTAGTATTGTAACATTTTATAGATGAGTAAACTGAGGCAAAGAGGCATTAGGTAACCTGTCCAAGAGGCACAGCCAGGATTCAAACCAAGCCTAAACAGTCCAACTCCAGGGCCATGCTGTTACTAACCCCATTTTACAGATAAGGAAACTGAGGCCCCAAAAGGTTGAGCCCTATGCTCAAAGTTGCAGAGTCAGCAGTGGCAGAGCAAGAAATCACATCTATGATTTTTGGGGTCAAAATCCATATCCCCCTGCCAATGATTTTCCTTTGTGCATTAGAATCACTCAAGGAGCTTTCAAAAATGCCATGTTCAGAGGTTAGCCCAGAGCAATCAAATCTGAATCTCTGATCTTATTTTTACACACTGCCTCACCTCCCAGGAGCTTCTAGGTTTGAGAACGACTGTCCTTGCCCATAGAGGGACAAGGCTTGGAGCCAGACTGCTTGGATTTAGTTTAATCTGGACTTTCCTCTCATTAGCTCCATGACCTTGGACAATCTGCTCTTATATTCCTATGCTGCCTCAGTTTCCTTATCTGTCAGTTTGGATAATTGTAGTGTCTTCTTCATGTGAGGATTGAGTGAGACATTCCATACAAAGACTTGGAATGGTGGCTGGCACAAAATCAGCTTTAAATAAACCCCAGCATTATCATTATTATCATCCTTGTCATTATTATGATTATTTGCCATGTGACTGTGTACAGATCCTGTCCCTCTCTGAGCCTCAGGCTCTTCATCTGTGAGTACACCTCGAGGTTTGGACTGCATGGTTTTGAAAGGTATCTTCCAGCTCGGCTGCGCCCATGTCACCATCAACCGGCTGGATCTCAGGCCTTCTCCACCTGCCGCCACCCTTTTGGAAGCCCAGCCTGGTCCCTGTGGATGACAGGCATGTGTTTGGAGCCCCAGGGACATGGTTTTGTGGGACGAGTCCAGCCTGTGATCGTGCTGTTGCCTCCTCTCTCCGCCAGGACATGCTGGGCTGTGCAGAGAGGAATTGCCCACCAGGGGGTGGTGGCTGACAAGGCTCCAGCTGCCCCAGAGAGGCAGAGGGTCCTGGATGGGGGGCCCTTTGGAGAGGCAGGGTGGGGGACAAGGCAGAGCTGGGGCCCATGCCCACTGCCTACTGTGCCTAGGGCACTTGGTGCCAGTCCTTGCCACCAAGCGCCATGCTACACCAATGCATAATTCATGGCCCCGTGTGCCAATCTGTGCCAGCTTTAATTAGCTTCTAACTTTTTGTCATTCATTTTGCTATGAACACCTTATAAATAAATGATGGGCGAGGGGAGCAGAGAGGGGGCAGGGACATGGGGGAAGGAGCCTCGCTCCTCAGGCCACCTAGAGCAGGGGTAAGCTTCCGAGGCTGGGCCCAGGGAACCCCATGCCCTCCAGGGCTTTCCTGCCCCCACCCTGCCCCCCTCTGCACATGGTGGCCCCAGCCCACCTTGTCAGCCTTCCCAGCCTGCTCCTTCACAAGGCAAGTCGAGCTGCCACAGCTGTGCCAGGCTCCAAGGGCTCACAAACCAAACTCGGGAGCACACATGTCTGGTTTATGGCGGCAGGCACTGCCCCTGGGGAGGGCGAGCGGGCTGGGGACGCCTGCAGGAAGCGACAAAGAGCTTTTTCCCAGCTTGGGGATGGGATTAAGGGGAGAGCAGGAAGCAGTGCTGTGCGAGGCAGGACACGGACGCTGTTATGGAGGATACCCAGAGGAGAGGTGCTCACACATTTTAAAAAACAATAATGGACCCTCCCGGGGAGGAGGGACTTGTATGTAAGTGTTGTTTTGTTTCTACAGTTTGTAAAGCACTTTAATGTGTGTTTTCCTCTTTTGATCTGAATGGCAACCTTGGGAGGTTGCTGGGGGCTGGGGGCCATCACACCCATTTGCATTTGAAGAAACCAAGGCTTGGACAAGTAGGCTAAGCCCCTCGTCCACTGCGTCCTTGCCTAGAGAGCTTTGTATTACACCACATCACCTCTCTTTCTTCCCCAGGGAAGGCAGCAGGGCAGAAAGCACCCTAGTGGAGGCTGTACAGCCAAGATGGAATCAAATCTTGTACCAGGTGATTCAAGAGGCTGGACATGTTTGAAACAAAAGATTGGGAATGTCTCCTTCCCTCCTTTCCTTCCTTATTCGCCGAGAGTACCAGCGAGCTGGCTGGTTATTTGGTGTTTTGGGGATGCAAAGATATGGAAGGGAGATGCCCCTGCTCCAAGATGCCAGCTCAGGCCACCCTGGGACAATTTCCTGTCCCCTCCTTCCTTCCTGTAGCTTGTCACGTTCTTGCCTGTTATTGTGCACCTGCACCTCCAAGCCTCGCCCCTCCCTCTCCAGCATCACTTGCTGAAGAAGCCCAGGGCTCCCAGCACAGCCCCCAGGCCCTTCATGGTCCCGCCTTGCTCACCTCCTGAGACTCGCCTCTTGCCTCTGCCCAGCGCACTCCTTGGTCCAGCCCTACTGTCGCCGTACCCGAAGTCTCTAAACTGTTTGATGTCCCTGTGACTTTGCACACACAGCCCCCTCTACCTCAAGTGCCCTCGCTGGCCTCATCTTGTCAGGAACACTTGTCTTTCAAGGCTCTGTTTAAATGGTCTGTCCTGTTTGAAGTCTTCCCCACTCTCTTTGGTTAGAGTAGACTGCACCCTGCTTGGGGTCCCCTCTGTCACTGTTGAACCAAGTTCCGGTCTCAAGAATGGCATCATTCTACTGCTTCATAACTGTTTGTTTCTGTCTCTATCTCTTGAACCGGACTGTAGCTTCTCTGAGGACAAAAATGACATCATATGCTTCTCTGTGTCCTCAGCACCCAGCCCAGAGCTTGGCATACTATGGATGCCCCAGGAATGTGTGTTAGATAAGTGAACAAAGACACAGTCCCTGCCCTGCAGGATCTTAAAATCAAATGTGTCTCCGGACTAAAGATGAACTTGAAGGCACTGTAGAGATGTGGCCACTTTTGGAGATGCCTGGACAAGATGTCCTATATATGGAAGGAGCCAGTATGTCACTTTTTTCTTTCTTTCTCTTTTCTTTTCAATTTCAGAAAAGGGGAAGTAGAGTCACTCCGGCAATGCTGACACTGTCGCACTGTGCTCCACTGCAATCAATGGAAGCATCCCAGGGGGTCTCTTTGACACTTACCTCCATCTCACCCCATAATCACTCCCTCTGCTAGTCCCATAGATTTTACCTCCTGAATGCCACTTCTCTCCACTGCCACTTCACCTACTGCCCCAGCACTCCAGGCTTCTGTCACCAACCACCTGGACAACCATAGCAGCCTACGTAAATGTGAGTTCCACCAGGGCACGGATTTGTGTGTGTGCATGCTCACGTGTATGTGTTTTGTTCACTGGTGTGTTCTAAGTTTCTAGATTCACAAGAGTTAGCTAATTCTTTCTATAAAGGGCCAGACAGTAAATAGTTTTGGTTTTGCAGGCCCTACTGTCTCTGTCGCAACTCCTTAACTCTGCATTTGTAGCATGAAAGGAGTTAGAACTGGATAGGCATGTCTGTGTTCCACTAAAATTTTATTTACAAAAGCAGGTGGTGGGACAGATTTGACCTGTGGGTAGCAGTTTGCTGACCCCTGGTCTACAAAATTTCCTGGCACATAGTATTTGGCAAATAAATATTTTTAATTGAAGCAGTCTCCTCTTGTCATCCATTGCCTCCTAATCAAGCCCCCATTTTTCTAACCACAGACAAGATCATGACTGTCCCACCCCTCGACCTCCACCCCAACCACCTGCTTTGAAGCCTTCACCCTTAGGATAAAGATCAACCCCTGATCAAGGCCAACATGCCCCGCACAGTCTGCCCTTTCTCACACTCTGGCTTTACACTCACTGTGCTCCCCACCCTCTCTGGACTTCCTTCACTTCCTTACACGTGCCAGCTTCTTCCTACCTTTGCACAAGTTGGTGGTGACCGCAGCCACCAACACACTTACCCCAGTGTGGCCATTGTCCACAGTGGGTGCCTGGGGTCTTTGCATATGCTGTTTCTCGTGCCTAAAAGTCTACTCTCTCCCTCCATTGCTCATCCCTGAGAACTCAGCTCAGTCACCTCCTCTGGGAAGTCTTCCCTGATGCCCTAGGCCAGGTGACATTAAAGCACTCTTCTTTGTAGCCCTGATTCTGGCTATAATTTTACCTGCAGATGCGCTTCATTGACTACTGCATGGTTCTCCTATTAGAGGAGCTCCATGAGGCACAAGGACCAAGCCTGTTTTGTTCCCCATCAGATTTCCAGAACCTATGTCAGTTAGCTAGCACATAGCAGTGACTATGAATGAATGAATGAATAATGAATGAATGAATGGTAAAGAGCTGGAGCTTTGGAACCAGATTCTGAGTTTAATACATGACTCCACCGCAGGGGCAAGTCACCAACTTCCCTAGAGCGTGTTTTCTCACAGCAAAGCTGGGATAATGGCAGGGCCTACCAGAAAGGCTGTGTTGAAGATACAGTGAGTCGAGATCCAGAAAGTCTCAGCCCAGAGCCTGGCTCCAGGCAGCTACTGTCAATATACTGACTGGAACAGTGACAGGTCCAGAAATCCTGCCATATGAGAAACAAATTTTTAAAAAATCAGAATGTTTAGCCTAGGGAAGTCAAGATTCAGAGCAGGGAACAACCCTCTTCAATCACATGGATAGGGACTCCTCCCTGATCCAGCTGTCTCAGAAAGTCACGAAGCCTCTGTCCCTATAGATGTACAAAAAGAAGCTGGGAGGCCATTGCTCCGGGGTGCTGCAGAAGGGCCTCCCGCACGGGTGAGGGTGCCTGGGTGACCTCAAGGGTCTGTTCCAACCCGGGGTCCCTCGCTTCTAAGCACGTGGAGGCATCCTGAGCTCGAGTGAGGGAGGGGGCGCAGGTGGGAGCGCATGAGTGGGGTGGGCGAAGGCAGCTGGTGGGAGCGAAGCGCCAAGCGGCCCCAAGGACTGGAGGGACCGCTCAGCAACTCCGGGAGCAGAGAGGGGGCGCTTAAAGCCAACAGATGGCGCGGGCTCACCTAGGCCGAGCGCCCGCAGGCTCGCTCGGGCTTCCCGGGAGCGTTCCTTGCTCGGCCGAGGCGCGGAGCCGGCGGGAGGCTGGCGGGGCTCCCACCCCTTCGCGTGCCCCTCTGCGGGACGGCGAGCGGCCCTGCGGGGCATGGCTCTGGCACGCACCTGGAGCCGCTTCCGCGGGCTCCCTCCCTGCCCCTTTGGGGGATTCGTCGAGTTGCCACAGCAGCCGGTGCCATGACATCGGCAGAGGGCAGCTCCGCCAGCACTGAAATATTCATGCCCTGAGCGCCCGGCTGGGCTCCGCGCCGCTCCCGGGGCTCCGGGCGCGAACGGGCCGGGGGCTCGGGGGTCCCGGCGGCCCACGGGGCGGCGGCGAGCGGCGGAGCGCGGGCGGGCGGGGGCTGGGCGAGGCGGGAGGTGAGGGCGGGAGCGTCGGGAGGCGGGGTCTGGGTGGCGGGGGCCGAGCGGGGCGGGGGAAGCGAGGGAAAGTTGATCGTGGACTTGAGCGGCGGCGGCGGCTCGGGAGAGAGGGGCGCGGGCAGCGGCCGCGATGCTCGGCCAGAGGACGCGTCCGACGGCGGCCGGGCGCTGAGCCGGGCGGGGCGGGGCGGCCGGCGCCGGGCATGGAGCACGAGGGTGCCGAGCCTCGGGACGTTTGGGGCGTGCCTCGTCCGAGCCTGCGGCGCGCCTGAAGTTGCGGCCGGCGAGCGGCGAGCGGCGAGCGGGCGGCCCGAGCGGACCCCGGAGCGGCCGGCGAGCCGCGGATGAGCCTTCGCGCCGGCGGCGAGACGCGGCGGTAGCCGGGGCCCGAGCAGGCGGCCCGCGGGGCCGATCCGGCGGAGAGCAGAGCCCGAGGCGCGGCGCGGCGCCGCTCCACACACGCACACGGTACACGAGCCGCGCACCGCCCCTTCCCTCCCCGCTTCCCTCGCCTTCCCCGCGCCGTTCGCCTGCCGCGCGGCGGGAAAGTTGGTCGCGACCGCAGCCGCCGAACCACTTGTTCCCGGCGCGGCCATCGCCCGCGGCAGGCGCCCGGGGCCTCCTCCCGTGCCCGCCCCTGGCCCCGCTCTGCGCCCTGCTCGCAGCCCGCGGCCGGACACGCGGCAACTTTGATTCCCAGGAACTCGAATTCCCTCCGCGGTGGCCCTGGAAGGAGAGGCATCCGAGCCCCTATCCCCGGTCCTGGGACCGCGAAGATTCGGGGACGTTGCTCTTGGCGCTTCAGAGAGGGTCCAGGTCTGGGTAGGGGGAGAATTTCGGGAGTAGAGGGCGTTGGAATGCAATCCCGTCCCCATCTGAACTCTGGGTCCCCATTTGGACAGTGGTGATGGGGTGGGGCGCACCCCCACTGCGGGGTGGGCAGCCGGGTTGAAGGGACCTAAAGTCACGTAGGTCCGCTCCCTTCATCCGCTCCCTTCATCACTTCGCTGTCCCCGTGGGAGACTCCAGGGGACTTATGCATTCTCCCCAGTCCGGTCTGGCCGCAGGAAGACGCGCCCCTCGCGGAGCCGGGAGCCTTGTGCGGCTCATGCTTGGCCTCCCGCCCCGGGCCTGGCCCGCTACAGGCGGTGCTGGTTGTCCCCAGGGGCTCGCGCCCGGGAGCACTGCCGCTGGTCTCCACCGCAGGTCAGCCCAGGACTCGTGCAGAGCCCGCGCATTCCAAGGTGGTGGCGGCTCCAGACGGCAGCGGGCACTCGGTGCCTTGCTTTCCCCGGGTGGGCACCTGGAGCGGCTGCCTCCATGCCGTGAGCGGAGATCCGGTGCCCTGGCCACTGGCCGCCACCCGCCGCCCCACTGTGACCCCAGCCCCAGGCCCGGCGCTGTCAGCGGTCCACTGGGAGGAAATTATCCTTTCCTGGGTAGTAACACGCCCTCACCCTCCCCAGTAATTCATATAGCAGAGCCTTCCTCTTCTGCGAACTTTGCCTTCTAGGACCAGAGCAGGCATTGACCCTTGCCGTCCAGCCCCTTGGCAAGTGCCCCCACCCCAATTTGGATTTTAAAATAAGCCGGAGAGACAGGAGGATTGGTGTGTTGTGTGTGTGTGTGTGTGTGTGTGTGTGTGTGTGTGTGTGTGTTGGGTGGAGTCAGACCCTTGCACGGGGAAGAATTAGGGTGCCAGTTGGGGGTGGGCCTAAAGAACCTGATTGAGGCCAGGAGCAAGGTGCTGATGAGTCAGCCCGTGGAGGGGAGAGCTGGCTCGGAGTTAGTGCTGGGTTCGTGGTGCAGGGGTAGGCGCACTGCGGTCAGCACCTATGGGGGTGTGGGGGACCAGATGTCGCTCTGCAGAGGAGGGGCTGGGAAGGGGCCTCTTGGCTGAGGGAATAGCAATGCTTGGTGCTGAATTCCAGGGCAGGAAGGCAGAGTGCCTGCGTGGCAGAGAGGGAGCATACCCCATGAGCTGGAAAGGTGGCACTGTGGAAATGACTGTGAACCAGGAAGCTCTGCTCCAGGTGCTGGAGGAGCAGAGAGGGGTGGGAGGCCCAGCATCCTGGCGTTACCTGGGCTGGGCCCCCATATGCGTCTGTCTTGGCCTTCCTCACCACGACACGGCGGGGCTCCTCACGTCTGCTTACCAAAGGGCTTGATTTGAGGGTTGTGATGGCAGATGGTCCTGGTTGCCTCCCAAATAGCTCCCCCAGCCAACAGGCTACCTTACCTGCAGTTTCGCCTTTTGAGGTTCATTTCTTTGAGCTAAATAATTTAAAGGTCACTTTTCGGAAGTGCAAATTTAAGATGCACATTCTTCTGGAAGGTGAAGGTTTAGTGGAGCCTTGCTCCTCTGAGTGTGGCCTGAGGACATGCAGCATCAGCATCACCTGGGAGCTTGTTAGAAATGCAGATGCTTGGGCCCTCTCCCCAGGCCTCCTGAATCACAGTCTGTATTTGAAAAGATCTCTGGGGGGTTTGTGGGCTCAGTGAGGTTTGAGCACTGTTTCACACTGCCTTGCAGGGAACGAGCATTTCATGGCTTGGTGCAGAGTGTGGAATAGGGCAGTGGATAAGAATGGAGGGATGAGAATGAGACTGAAACCTCTTTCCCTAGACCGTTGTGCTAGGGTTGGGTTAAAAGTCCACCACTAGCCCGTTGGGGCTGTACCCTGCTAATGCCTCAAGGATGTTGGTGTTTTGGGG
Source organism: Lemur catta (assembly GCF_020740605.2). Classification (NCBI taxonomy): domain Eukaryota; kingdom Metazoa; phylum Chordata; class Mammalia; order Primates; family Lemuridae; genus Lemur; species Lemur catta. The sequence goes on along the minus strand of NC_059141.1, from coordinate 50,930,810 downwards.
GCCTTTAAACAGATTAGAATAACAGCTCAGCTTTCCGTGCAATTAAAACTGCACATGCAGCTGGACAAAGTGGTATGCGACTGTAGTCCCAGCTACTCAGGAGGCTGAGGTGGGGGAATCTCTTGAGTCCAGGAGTTCAAGGCTGTGAATAGCCTCTGCACTCCAGCTTGGGCAACATAGCAAGACCCATTCTCTAAAAAACAAATAAGCAAACAAAAAACTGCACATAGACCAGTAGGAGGTGGGTGGAGGGGGCAGGGTTTCTGGAAGCTGGACGTGCCCTGCCTTTAGGGCGCCTGAGGCTGGGTAGATGCTGTCCCACAAGCAGAGGAATTGAGCAACTGTCCTTCACCTCATCTGCCCCTCCAAGATGGGTGGGATGGCCTATTGATAACACCTCTTGGTGCCCACTGGACTAATGCAGAGGGGGAGCTGCGTAAGTGCCACTTTGGAACAGCTGGGGAGGAGAGGGTACTGACCAAGCTCTGCCCACACCTCAGCCTGGACTGGACATCCCATTTCTACTCTCCTGGGGTGGTGAGAGGCTCCTAGTCCCAAGACGCAAAGATGATTCCCGCAAAGATGATTCCGAGGCATAGTGGCAGCTCACCCCCTTGGTCCTCTGGAGGAATGATGGTGACCCTGAAGCCATCAAGGCTGGCCTGAGAGTTGGGGATCTGAAGGACTACAGGAAAGATTTAGATCAGAGGCCTGGTGGGATCAGTGGTGTCACAGGTGAAAGGTCATCACATGGCTCATGCACCCTAGTCCTGCCAAAAGAGCATGTCCTTCCCCTAGGCATGCCTCTTTGTCTGGAAGAAGGCAGCTCTGCCGGGGGAAGGGTTGCAAGGAGGATCTGTGGGAGGACATGGATTAGCATGATCATGGGCCTTGCAAAGAGCAGGCTAACGTAAAAACATTCTGACACTGATTTGAAAATCAGGCTGTGCATGGTGGCTCCTGCCTATAATCTCAGCACTTTGGGAGGCTGAAGTGGGAGGATTTCTTGAGGCCAGGAGTTCAAGACCAGCCTGGGCAACATGGCTAGACCCCGTCTCTACAAAAAAAAATTAGCTGGGCATGGTGGCAGGTACCTGTAATCCCAGCTACTTGGGAGGCCAAGGCAAGAGGAACATTGCTTGAGCCCAAGAGTCAGAGGCTGCAGTGAGCTATGATCATGCCACTGTGTGCCAGCCTGGGCAACAGAATGAAACCCTGTCTCTAAAAAAAAAAAAGGGTTCAAAAATAACTAGGTTAATAAAAGTCTTACTATTTTCTTGAGCCCCCAGGTTTTAAAAAATTCATGTTTTAATGTGTAAAATGTTGGTAAAAATTAACTTGTCTTTGAACTCATTGGTTTCAAATTTAATTAGAGTTTTTAAAAAAATTATTTTGAGCCTTTATTTGAGTTCCTATTGGCACTGGGGCAATCCTGTTTGTCCATTAATAGGTGAGCAAGGTCATTTACAAGTTGGACCTTGCTGGATAGGTTATTTCAAGATGGGAGTATTTTGCCTCCAGTAGAAGAGAAATAGGGATTGGACCGGATTCTTCCATACTCCAGCCTTGTGTTTGTAATGTGGGTCATACTGACACTGCTCAGGAGTCGTGGCTCCAGCCAGGAAGCCTTCTTGACTGCTTGGGTGGGGTGGGCTGGCTGCGCTCCAGCCTGTGCCTCCCTCCCTCCCGGTCCCTCCGTGGCGCTTTTTACCACTCTGCATCTAGCCCCTCACTAGCTGGTGGGCTCCTCCAGGGCACAGGCTGTGTCTTTGTCTTCCTTGTATCCCCAGGGCCCACCGCACAGGTGGAGTTGGTGCTCAGTAACTGTTCATTGACTGAATGGGCTACTACCACGTGATCGTTCTTCTGCCTTCTCTAGCCCTATTGTTAAGGGATCATTAACACACCAAGCACTTACTTGCGTAAAATCAGTTTTAGTTATGCATGTTGGTTACTTTCATTTGCTGTACTCTGGGCTCAAGGCAGCCACCCTTGGAGTAGAGGCCTCAAAGTCACATGCCCAAAGGGGCTGGGATGCAGACAAGAGAGTGAAGCAGGGCCAATTGTAAGGCGACAGGGAGTGGGGGGGACTGTGGAGTGCTGAGGAGCAGAGGCCCCATGGAGAAGGCACAACTGTAGGCAAAACCCATGTATGTGCTAGGAGTCAGAATAATGGTCACACCTCTGGGGGTATAATGACTGGGGCACAAGAGGTGCTTCCTGAGTGCTGGAAATTGCTATACGTTGATCTGAGTGTCTACAACAGTGGTGAATGATCATTTTTGCAAGATACAACTCAGAAAACATTAGAACATTTATGGGCCACATTCATTTGGATTCAACATAAAAATGGCTCTATTGAATCCACAGGGCAGAAAATGCATATTCTTACCAACCTCATTGACTAGAAGGGTGTCAGTGAGAAAACTGGCGCATTTGAGAAGTAGCCACATGGCCACATGGAGACAGCTTTCTAGCCTTTCACTGTGAAATTCGATCGGGGTCTGTCATGGGGACTGGGGTGGGCGGCTGCTGCTTCTCACAGAGCCATATATTTGGGCCTTAGGATTCGTGCCTTTGGGACTGTCTCCCTTCGATAGTGAATGTCCACGTGGCCCAGTGTATTGTCAGTGTGTTGAATGGGAATATCAGACATCCCTCGTCGTCCTCAGGAGCTGCAGGCTGTGTTGCCGAGGGTGTCACAGCTGGCTCAGGCTTAGCAGTCATAGTTTTTACATGTTCTAAAACCCCATGCAAGTGTTGGTCGTTATTATGATCATAACCCAGGCCCTTCATGATTTTTATATGACAGTTTGGAGGCAGACAGAACTGGATTGAACACCAGTCCTTGCACTCTTGAGCTCTGGAGCCTCTAGTCTGGCACATAACCTGGCCCAGGCCTTAGTTTTCTCAACTGTGAAATGGGAATAATTTTCAAATGCCCTGTAGGCTTTCTATGAGTGTACATTAGATGAAACCTTGTGTAGAAGACCTTTTGTGTGGTACCTGGCACACAGTATACATCCAAAATATAGCTTTTATTATATCCCCTTTCACTTATGTGTTAGGCACATTACATTCTAGTAAAGAGGTGAAACCTTTTCTTATTTTCCTAGCTTGATGATCTATAAGTTCATAAATTGAATTCTTCCTGAGTATATGTGTGTGTGTGTGTGTGTGTGTGTGTGTGTGTGTATGGTGCTATGGTTTTTCATTTGGAATTACTTATTAATAACAGTAAAAAGAATCCAGAAGTTTCACATAAAAATCTAGACTTCTGGCATCTCTGATTAGAACTGGCAACATTGGGTCCATGTTCCCAATTGACAGTTGTTGGTTGGAGCTGAGTTGCAGCTCCCTCTTTTATTTTAAAAATTCTTTAATTGGGGAATATATACATAGGGTAAAGTAAATGGATCTTAAATGAAAGTGGTGAATTTTCACATATGTATACACTTGTGTAACCAACCACCCCTCGACCCCGACAGAGATACAGAACGTTTCCAGCCCCTTGGCAGGTTCTCTCATGCCCCACCCCCAGGCCATGTTGTCCCACTTCTGACTTCACGCTCACTTCTGTCACATGTGGGGAGCCTGCAGCATGTAGTTTTACACAGTCCTCACCATTCCCTATTGTGTCACTTTGGACCCCACTCTACCCCTTTGCACTGCCTCCTGGCCCCTTTAGCCATTTGCTTTTGCGACCTCTACTCAAGGGCTGGAAGACTTCTTAGAGACCAGCTAGTCTTGCCATTTTACAAGTGGGGAAACTGAGGCCCAGCCCTCAGATGAAGCTTGGCCTGCGTGGTGGCCAGTGAGGGGCAGACCCCTTCTCCTGCCATCCCAGCATGAGGTGTGTTGAGGAGAGCAGGCGGGCCTTTGTCTCCCAGACCCCAGCAGCCCGGGGCCTGGCCCTGCAATCACAGTCACCCAGAGCCTCCTGCCCGCTGATCAGCCTAAGAGGGAAGGAGTTTTTTCCCCTGGCCTGTGCCTTCCTGGAGATGCATCTTCCCCAAGGCAGGCTGTTAGCAGCACTGCCTTCCTCTTTAAAGGCCATGCTCCATCTGGAGAGGACCTGAGATGCCATTTGTGACAAGGGCCCTGTGTTCCACCTTGATTGTGTCTGTTTCTGAAGGAAGGCTGTAATTTGGGAGCTGGTGAAAGCGAGGGAGGGAGGGAAATAGAGGAGGGAGCAAGAGAGTGGAGTGGGAGGGCAGAGAGGGAAAACAAAAGGGGCAGCACGACGCTGTCTGGGCATCCATCTGTATCACTAATCCTGTCCCCAAGGAAGGTTGGCTTTTCCTGGCTTCCCAGGGTTAGGGGAGAGTTAGGGTGGGCTGGGTCCCTCCAAGGGGTGCCCTTTATTAGCTCTGCCCACTTCTGTTTTTAGCCTACAGTGACAGGACTTCATTTTCTTGGGCGCCCACATCCCTTCTGCTCTGAGCTGCCCTGGCCCGGGAGGGGACTCATCTTGCCCTTCTGTTTCTGTGGCCAGATTGCTGATATCCTCTCCAGGGACCCAGGGGTGACAGAACTCAAAGCCAGGCCTCTCTTTGCCCCTCTACAAGGGCCTAGGGAGATGCATGGGTGAGCTGTCACTAGAAAACCAGCACCTACTGGGCAGTGGGGTGGGGGCCTTTCCAAACACATCCTCTCTTGTGCTCCAGGGTGCCCCATCAGCCACTTGGGGAGGCCCATCATTCAGCCCTTCTGTCACCTAGGGCTGAGCATCACCTGTGTACCAGCCTCTACCTAGTTGCTGGGCTTCACGCTGAGAGTCTACAGCAGCTTTTTCTAATGGAAAAATAATGCCAGCCACATGTGTGGTATAAAAGTTTTCAGTAGCCACTTTAGTTAAAAGAAACGGGTGAAATGATTTTTGAGAGTTGATTTTACTTACCCCAGTATATCCAAAATGTTATCCTTTCAACATGTAATCAATGTAACAAATTATTAATATTTTATGTCCTTTCTTGCACTAAGTTTTCAGGATCTGGTGTGTAGTTTGTATTTCTAGGATATCACAATTTGGGCTCAGTACATGCTCGTTTTCTAGTGGCACGTCCCTCCGTGCATCCCCCTATAAGCACATTTCAGATGCTCAGTGGCCACGCGTGGCTGGTGGCTACTGTGTTGGCTGGGGGAGCTAGACAATAAATACGCACGTAAGGCAGTTGCTAGTGCTTGTGGGCACTACAGAGAAACCAGGGGGTAATTGACCGGCCAGAGGGAGAGACGGGGTGGCCAGGGGAGGCCTCTTGGAGGATGGGAAGATGAGGTCCCAGTGGAGCTGAGCCTGGCAGGGATGGGGAGGGGAGCGGTAAGGAGGGGGCTGTGTGCACGGGCAGCCCCCCAGCACTCCGGACGCCGTGCTCGCCAAGTGTGGGCTGCACTGGCCTGGGGCCTGCAGTGGATAGCAATACCTTGGAAAAATTTATCTTTGGTGTGTGCATGGGGGTGTGTTTGTTTCCCTATCTTCTCCATGCTCTTTCCATGAAAAGGATGAGTGTTAAGTTCTTCTTCCTCTTGCTTTTTGCACTTGGGAGTTTTCCAAGCAGGGAGTGAGATGGCCTGGGAGGCCGAGGAAGCTGCAGCAGTGCGCAGTGTTTGGGTCCCCCTCTTGGGGTGGGCTGGGGGTGGGGGTCTGGCCTGTCCACAGCAGAGGGCGCTTGGATGCCAGAGTGTCTCTTGGGCAGACCTGGGCCCCATCTCCTCTGCCAGACTTGGGGCTTGGAAGAAGTCCCAGTGGGCATACGCCTGGGGCCAGGTAAATGCAAACTGTCCTTGCTGCCTAGGCTTCCCCGGGCCAGGGGTGGACATTCCGGGTCCAGGCAGCTGGCAGGCACTGTGGCAAACTGCACATGCTCATCCTGTTAAAAGGGGACGCAGCCGCTACCATTTTTCTTGTGTTCCTAGGCAGGTGTGCAGAACAACTTTTAGGCTGGCCGGACCCTTTGATTTTTCAGAAGAATCCAGATTTTTAACAAAAACCCAACAAGATCTACCTATTTAAAATGTAGCAACTAATTCAAATATGTGAAAACACAGTGAGGCCATTCATTCATTTAGCGAGTCCTTACTGAGCCCTTACAATGTGGCAGGCACTGTCCCAGGCCCCGGCGCCCATCAGTGGCCCCTGTCCTTGTGGAGTGTGTATGGTGGGAAAACCCTTCAGCAGGCTGCATGTGGCCCGTGCACGGCCAGTTTGTGACTTCTGTTACAGACTTAGTGTCAGGGCCAACAGCAGTAACAAGAAATGTTTATTAAGCACTTACTGTGTGCCAGGCCCTGCACTTAGCGCTTCACCTAAAATACCTGACTCAGTCTCACAACTGCATGAGAAAGGGTCTGCCGTTACCCGTGTTCTACAGATGCGAAATCTGAGGCACAGAGAGGTTAATTCGCCCTAGTCACATAGCTAGCAGGTGGTGGGGCGGATTTGAGCCAAGGCAGGCTGGCTCCTTCATCATTACTTTCTATTGCACTTAAAGGAGGCCAGAGCCATATCCCTGCCCATACAGATGGAAACTGAGCTCAGAAATGATCAAAGACCTACCTCGGGTCCACAGAGAGGCAGTGGCAGGGCTGGGGCTGGGGCTTGGTCACCCCTTTTTAATCTAGTCCTGCCATGTATGTTTATTGCTGTCTATGCTTTACCTGTCATTGATCCTGGGCTAAAGTTCAATATTCGGGCGCCTACAGCACCCAGGCAGGGGCTGTGAGAGAGTGAGGCTGGGTAGGGAACATCTGTGACAGTGCATGAAGCAGGTCATCTGCCCTGAGCAGGTTGTCCCCATCTGGGAAGGCCACATATGTCAGGGTCTCTGCACTTGCCTGGACCTGAAGACCCCAGCCAGACCCTTCCCATCTGTACAGCGAGGGGCTGCATGCAGCGGTGCCTGGAATTTTGTCCCAGCCCCACGCCTTTCCCTGCCGTTGGCCGGGCTGGCTCACGGGCTCCCTGCAGTATCCTGGCCAAGCATGTCGGTGTAAACGCACCTGGGCCTGGACTTCCTGGGTGTTGGCCGCGGTAACTTCGCTTGTACTTTTATGGCACTGGCGTTTGCATGGTAACCATGAGGCAGGGAAATGTGTGTGAATGATGAAGAAAAGTGCCCCCGACAAGTGTGTGAGGACTTCAGTGATAGTCCCTATGTGGACCCCTGTGCTTTCATCCTCTGAGCCACACTTTTCTCATCTGTAAAGTAGGGGACGAACCCCTTCTGGCCAAGCCACTTGATTCAGGGATTAAGGGGCTCTTGTGAAATACATAAAAGTGCTTGGCAAAATGAGATAGGTACAAATCACGATAAGTAAATATATGTTGTTTTTGTTATCACTATGCATTAATGACTTGAACTGTGCATTGATATCTTATTTATAAGATATATGCAGAGAGATATTTCAATCACGTGACAATCTTGAAACCCAGAAAATAATGTTGTTGGAATAGCTTGATGCCACTCTTTAGGCCCACTCTTATCAGTTTGATATCAGTGTTTTGGGGGAAGGTGTGCAAGTCAACAAATATTTAATAAATACCTACTGTTTGCAGGACATCGTGCAAGGCATACAAAGATAGAGGAATGGACAAGGCATGGCCTGTCTCCATGAGCTCTCACACTTACTCAGAGCACCATATTCGGGACAGTTGGCTCAGTGAGCGCGCGTGTGTGTGTGTGTGTGTGTGTGTGTGTGTGTGTGTGTGTGCGTGTGTGTGTGTGTGTGTGTGTGTGTGTGCGTGTGTGTGTGTGACAGAGAGAGAGAAGGAGTGCTTCAGCTCCCTTTGGAAATTGTAGTGTCTCGTGCCGACTCAGCCAAGGACTTCTTTCTCGGCTCTTCCTCACTGCCCCCAAAGTCCTCCCCTTTATCTGAAGTGCACGTGGCTGCTGGGGGCTGAGTAACCACGGGGGGGCTGTATCCCAGGAAGGGCACGGGAAGGGCGTGGGGTGTGAAGAGTGGGGGTGGCTGCGGGTGAGACTGGCCAGCCGGCTGACCTGCCAAGCCGGGGCTGCTGCCCGCCTGAGGGCTGTTGGAAACTGGAGCTCAGGCCGGAAGAAGGGAGCCCATGAATAATACAGCGGGAGGGAGGCTGTTAACTAGGTGACCTCGTTGCACCTGTGTGCTTCACAGCTTCCTCGGGAGCCCCTGTAGAGGGCCTGGGTGTCAGAGGCGAGGGCAGAGGGGACTGGGAAAGGCCAGGTGGAGACACAATTTCTCCTTTTCCCTTCCTGCTTTCCTTTCAGCTGCCTGGCTCAGAGGTTCAGTGTAGTAACCACTCCTCCTTTCTGGCATTGACCCAGACAGGCTTGGATGCACACGTGTGAGTGTGTGTGTGTGTGTGTGTGTGTGTGTCTGGGTATGTGCGTATGCATGCGATGGCTGAATGTGAGGGTGGACCTCCTCTCATGCCCTGTCCCCTCGGTCTGACTGCTCGGTCTGTTTGCTGTACTGGGTATCAGGCCTGCCCCTGGTTGCTGGCACAGATGTGCTGTGTCATTTTGCCAAGGTGGCCCTCTCTCTGGGCTACTTCTGGCTGCCATGGAAAAAGAAGGCTTCTGGGCAGGACTTTTTGTCTCCTGAGGCTTTGGCCTCTGACAAGGGGTAGGGGCTACCCTAGCTTTCCTTTCTAATGCTGTGGGGTCTGTCATTTGAAGTGTTTGTCGCTGGAGCCCTGGCTGCACCCGTCCGGACCTGGCACACAGGAGGTGCTGTAGCTCCCATACCTCCCAGGCAGGCGAAGAAAGTCCCTGGGCAGAGATGACGGCCTCTTCAAAGGGCAGGGGGCTTAAACGCATTGCTTAGGAGCAAAGGGAATGAGATGACACTGCAGCAGGAGGGGCTGAAGGCAGACCCACGGAGAAACTGGTATGTGTATGTTGGGTGGAGGGTGGAGGGTGGAGGCTAGAACTCATTCTCAAATACCTTCCTAGGGGCTGTTTCCTGACCTCTGGCCTGGGGGTGGGCAGCAGAGGGCCCCTGGTCAGTGCCTGGGACAGGAAAAGGTGCTACTGGTGTCTCCTTCCTCTGTTGTCTTGAGTGAGGGGCCTGACCCCCGAGCAGTTCTGAGACCCTCCTCCCCAGGATTGCAAAGGGACTTCTCCCCAAGCCCTTGCTACAGCCTCAGCCTGCTCCCCAGGCTTTGGAGCCCAGGCCCAGTGGCTGGGGCCTGCCTGCTGCCCTGCAGTCTTAGAACTGAGCCTCATCTCTGTGCACAGGCACATTGACCCGCCTGGAAGAGATGGGGAGTATCTCTTCCTTTGTGCCTGGTCTGGGTGGGTATGGCTGGGGCACCAGGCCTTAGCTGAGGGCCCATCCCCTAAACAAGGGGAAGTATTTCTGGTTCTGGAGCCAGACCACCCAGGTTCAAATCTTAGCTCTTCCACTTACGAGCTGTGTGACTTCAGGCAACTTAATTAATCATTGATCATTCTGTTCTTCAGTTTTCTCATCTGGAAAATGGGGATAACAGTATCTAACTCAAAGGGTTATTAGGAGGATTAAATGAGTTATCACATGTAAAATGCTTAGAAAAAATGCTTGCCACATAGTAAATGTTCAACAAATGTTGCTATTATTTATTATTATGCTACTGTTATTCTTAGCTCCTGCATTCTGGGAGCTCACGGTCTTGCAGGCTGCCTGGGGGTGCCAAGAGTAACTATCATACCTATAAGAAAGGCTATGTAGGTTGAAAGAAGGGGCAGCTCTGGAAGACTTCCTGGAGGGGGAGGGCTGCTTGCCCTGATGCTGTGGCTTCTCTCTGTGTTCACGAGCACTGTGCTTCCCATGGTAGGAGGGCAGAGAGGCAGGCAGGCAGCAGTTAGTAGCACTGATGTTGGTGCCAAGCCAACTGGGACTTTTTTAGTCAACTTTTTTATTGAAGTATAACACATACAGAAAAATGTACAAATCAGACATACAAGTCATATAGCCCGAATTATCACACAGTGACTACTCCTATGTAACTGTCACCCAGACCAAGAAAAAAGTGGTTACCCAAAGCCATCTCCTCAGCTCTGTCCCCCAAAGGTAACTCCTATCCTGACTTGTAATACCATAGATTCATTTTGCCTATTTTGAACTTTATATAAATTGAATCATACAGTGGGTTTTCTTTGTGATGTTTTCTTCCACTTAACTTGTTTGTGAGGTTCATCCTGTTGTGTGTGGTTAACATTGGTTCATTTGCATTACTACATAGTATTCCGTGGTGTGAATATACCACAATTTACCCATTCTACTGTTGATGGACGATTGGGTTGCTTCCAGTTTTGGGCTGTTATGAACATTTGTGTGTGTGCCTTTTGGCATACACATGTGTATATGTAATTCTATTAGTATTTGACTGTTCTTATACCAATATAAGCTTTATAGCTTAATTACTATAGCTTTGTATATGTAGTCTTGATATCTGGTAATGTAAATCCTTCAGTTTTGTTCTTCTTCAAGACTCTTGTTTATTTTCAGCTTTTTGCATTTCTGTATGAATTTAGAATCATCTTTTGAAATTCCACAAAACCCTGCTGAGATTTTGATTGAGAGAGAAGGGTCAATTTGAGGAAAATAGATGTCTTTATAATATTGAGTTTTCCAATCCATAAACAATATATGCTCCTCCATTTATTTAGTTTGTAATAAATTTCGTTGAAGAATGCTTTTTAGTTGTCTGTGTAGCAGTCTTGTACTTTTGAAATTAGATTTATTTCTGTGTTTTATGCTTTTATACTGTTGTAAGTATAATTATTTGTTTATCATATAAAAGTATAATTGATTTTTAAAAATATTGACCTGTTTTCTACAACCTTAATTAAATTTACTTACTAATTCTGATAGTTTATATATATAATTTTTTGATTTTTTATTATGTATGATCATGTTTTCTGTAACTCATAACAGTTTTGTATCTTCCTTTCAGTACTCATCTTTTTTTTTTCTTGCCTTATTGCAATGGCAAGGACTTCTAGTAAAATAATGAATGGAAGTGGTGCTAATGGGCATCCTTATTTTGGTTCTGGTATCAAGGAGTAAGCTTTCGATAGTTTACCATTCAGTATGATGTTTGCTTTAGGTTTTTTTTGTAGATGCCATTCATCAAATTAGGAAAGTTTTGCTCTAATCTTTTATTTTCAAAATTGCGGTAAAATACATATAAAATAAAAGTTACCATTTAAACCATTTTTAAGTGTACAGTTCTGTAGCATTAAGTACATTCAGAATGTTGTACAACTATTACCACTATCCATTTCCAAAACTTTTTCTTCATTCCAAAGAGAAACTCTGTACCCATTAAACAATAACTCTCTATTCTTTCTCCCGCAGCTGCTAGTAAACTCTTCTATTTTCTGTCTCTATGAATTTGCCTATTCTGGGTATGTTGTGTAAGTGGAATCATATGGTATTTGTCTTTTTGTGTCTGCCTTATTTTAGTTAGCAGAATGTTTTCAAGGTTCATTCATACTGTAGCATGTATATAAATTTCATTTCTTTTAAAGGTTGGATAAGACCACACTGTATGCATATACCAGGTTTTATTTATCCATCCCTTAATAGACATTTGGAGTGTTTCCACCTTCTGGTTATTATGAATAATGCTGCTGTGAACATGAGTGTACAAATATCTGTTTGAGTCCCTGTTGTCAGTTCTTTTGAGTACATACCTAGGAGTGGAATTCCTGGATAATATGGTAATTCTATGTTTAAGTTTTTTGTAGAGACTATTATGCTGTTTTTCACAGCAGCTGCACCATTTTGTATTCCCACCAGCAATGCACGAGGGTTACAGTTTCTCCCCATGTCAATACTAGTTATTTTTTATTTTTCGATAATAGCCATCCTGATGGATGTGAAGTGCTATCACATTGTGGTTTTGATTTGCATTTCCCCAGTGGCTAGTGATGTTGAACATCTTTTCATGTGCTTATTGGCCATTTGTATATCTTCTGTGACAAAATGGCTGTTTAACTCTTTTGCTTAGTTTTGAATTGGGTTGTTTGTTGTTGTTGAGTTGTACTTCTTTATATATTCTGGATATTAATCCTTTATCAGATACATGATTTATAAATATATTTTCCCTAGTCTGTAGGCTGCTTTTTAACTCTGTAAATAGTATCCTTTGATGCCTATACGTTTTAATCTTGCTGAAGATCAAATATATTTTTTATTATTATTTCTACTGGCGCTTTTGATGTCGTATCTGAGAAATCATTGCTAAATCCAGTATCATGAAGATTTTTCTAAGGGGAATATACTTCTAAGAAGTTTATAGCTTTAGTTCTTATGTATAGGGCTTTGATCCATTTTGAGTTAGTTTTTGTATATGGTGTAAGGTAAGAAAGCAATTTGGTTCTTTTGTATGTGGATATACAGTTTTCCCAGCATCATTTGTTGAAAAGACCGTTTTTTGCGCATTGAATTGTCTTGGCACCCTTGTTGAAAATCAGTTGACCATATATATTGTGGTTTATTTCTGGGATTTCTGTTTTATTCCATTGGTCTGTATGTTGGTATTTATGTCAATACCACACTTTTTTTTTTTTTTTTTTGAGACAGGTTTTGCTATGTTGCCCAGGCTGATCTTGAATTCCTGGCCTCAAGTGATCCTCCCATCTTGGCCTCCCAAAATGCTGGGATTGTAGGTGTGAGCTACTTTGTTTGGCCGTTACCCTACTTTTTGATTACTGTAGCTTTGTAGTAAGTTTTGAAATCAGAAAGTGTGAGTCCTCCAACTTCGTTCTTTTTCAAGATTGTTTCTCTATTTGGGGGTTCTTTGAGATTCCATATAAAATCTTAGGATGGATTTTTCTATTTTTGTGAAAAACACCATTGGGATTTTGATGGAGGTTGAATTAAATACATTGCTTTGGGTAGAATTGTACCTGAACAATAGTAGTAGCTTACCAATATTAAGTTTTTCTTTTTTTTTTTGAAACAGAGTCTCACTTTGTTGCCCAGGCTAGAGTGAGTGCCGTGGCATCAGCCTAGCTCACAGCAACCTCAAACTCCTGGGCTCAAGCAATCCTCCTGCCTCAGCCTCCCGAGTACAGGCATGCACCACCATGCCCAGCTAATTTTTTGTATATATGTTTTTAGTTGGCCAGATAATTTCTTTCTATTTTTAGTAGAGATGGGGTCTCACTCAGGCTGGTCTCAAACTCCTGACCTTGAGCAATCCACCCACCTCGGCCTCCCAGAGTGCTAGGATTACAGGCGTGAGCCACCGCACCCGGCCAAGTTTTTCAATCTATGAGCACAGAATGTCTTTTCATTTATTTATGCCTTTAATGTCTTTCAGCAGTATTTTGTAGTTTTTGGTATACAAGTCATTTGCCTCCTTGGTTACATTTATTCCTAAGTATTTTATTCTTTTTGATGGTGGTGTAAATTGAATTGTTTTCTTCATTTTCTTTTCAGATTTTTCATTAATTGTGTATAGAAATACAACTGATTTTTATGTGTTGATTTTGTGTAATGAAAACTCATATTGTTAAGCTCCTACAACTTTGCTGAATTCATTTATTACAGTTGTTTTGTGTGGAATCTTTAGAGTTTTCTGCATATAAGATCATGTCATCTGCAAAGAGATAATTTTACTTCTTCCTTTCCAATTTGGGTGCCTTTTATTTCTCTTTTTGCCTAATTGCTCTGGCTAAGACTTCCAATACTATGTCGAATGGAAGTGGCAGTAGCAGGCATGCTTGTTTTGTTCCTGATCTTAGGGGAAAAGCTTTCAGTCTTTCACCATTGAATGTGATGTTAGCTGTGGGTTCTTTTACATATGGCCTCTTCTATTCCTTTTTGCTAAGAGTTTTTATTGTAAATATGTGTGGAATTTTGGACTGGGTGGTGGTTCACATCTGTAATCCTAGCATTCTTGGAGGCCAAGACAGGAGGATTGCTTGAGGCCAGGAGTTTGAGACCAGCCTGAGCAAGAGTGAGACCCTGGCTCTACTAACAATAGAAAAATTAGCTGGGTATGGTGGCACTTGCTTGTAGTCCCAGCTACTTGAAAGCCTGAGGGAGGACAATCGCTTAAACCTAGGAGTTTGAGGTTGCAGTGAGCTGTGATGACACCACTGCACTCTAGCCAGGGTGACAAAATGAGACTCTGTCTCCAAAAAAAAAAAGTGTGGAATTTTATCAAATGTATTGTTGCATCTGTTAAGATGTTATTTCTTCTTTTAATGTCATGAATTACCCTGATAAATTTTCGAAAGTTAACCAACCTTGCATTCTTAGAATAAATCTAGTGGTGTATTATATGATGTATTATTCTTTTGATAATCCCTTGTCTGCTATTGCAATAGCTGCAATAGCTTTTATTTGACTACTTTGCATGGCATATGTGAATTGCTAATATTCTGTTTAAGAGTTTTTAAAATCTATGGTCATGTGATTTTCCTTTCTTATAATATCCTTGTCAGATTATAGTATCAAGCTCTTCTGATCTCATAATACAAATTGGGAACTCTTCCTTCTTCTTCTGTTTTTCTGGAGAAGTTTGGATAAGATTTGTGGGATTTGTTTCCCCTTAAATGTTTAGAAGAATTCAGTAGAGAGTTTAGATTTCTTAGTGGGAAAGTTATAAATTACAGTTTCAATTTCTTTGGCAGATATAGGACTATATGTATTTCTGTGTTTTGTGTGTCAGTTTTAGCACATTGTATTCTTGAGAACTGTATCCATTTTATATAAATACTCAAATGAATTGCCATAAAGATATTCATAGTATCTCCTTAATTGTTCTTTTATGATCTTTATACTCTCTATAAAATCTGCAGTGATACTTTTTCATTGATGATATTGGTAATATGTACCCTCTCTCTCATTTTCTGTGTCATCTTGTTGATTACTGGATTAATCAATTTTATTGGTCTTTTCAAAGAAGTAAGTAGCTTTTAGTTTTACTGATTTTTGTTTATTAAATTTTATGTTCTATTTTATTAATTTGTGTTCCTATTGGGAATGTGTATTTCCTGTTTTCTATTTTCTTTGGGTTTAATTTACTTTTTTTTTTTTTTGGAGGCAAGACTCTTTCTGTGTTGCCCCAGGTAGAGTGCAGTGGTGTCATCATAGCTCACTGCAGTCTCAAACTCCTGAGCTCAAGCAATTCTCTTGCTCAGTCTCCCGAATAGCTGGGACTATCGGTGCACACTACCATGCCCAGCTAGTTTTTCTATTTTTAGTAGAGATGGGGTCTCACTCTTGCTCAGGCTGGTCTCGAACTCCTGAGCTCAAACGATCCTCCCACCTCAGCCTCCCAGAGTGCTAGGATTACAGGCGTGAGCCACCGCAGCCGGCCCCTATGGGTTTTTTAAAACTGCATTGCTTTATTTTCAAACATGTGGGGATTCTCTAATTTTTTTATATTTTATATTTTTATATGGTTGTTTTTGAGCTTAATTCTACTATGATCAGAGAACACGCTTTGACAGATTTCAGGTCTTTGAAATGTTTTGAGAGTTACTTTATGGCCCGGCATGGTGGATATTGGTATATTTTTCCATTGTCCCATGAGAATAATGATTATTCTGTTATTGTGTGTAGTGTTCAATTTTGTCAGTGAGGTTAAATATGTAAATCATGTTGTTCGGATGTTGGTATCCTTACTGATTTGTTTTCTACCTTTTCTATCAGTTATTGAGAAAGGTGTGTTGAAGTCTCTCATTACTATTGTGAATTTGTCTACTTACCTTTCCAGTTTTGTCAACTTTTGTGTATGTATTTGGAAGCTGCAATTATTAGGTAGGTAAAAATTTAGAATTGCTTTATCTTTTTACTTTATCTTCAACTGCTTTCCTGGTGGATTTACCCTTTGATCATGTTGAAATGTCTGTATTTAAAATGTGTCTTTAATAATATTTATAATATCTAGTGGCTAGTATTACTGATGTCTAGCAGATTTTTCCTTAAGGTGTAACATGTCTGCTGTTTTAGCAGCTCTGCCAGCTTTCTTTTGACTAGATTTTGCATGAAAAAACTTTTCTCATCTCTTGATTTCAGGGTTATGTGTTCTTATAGTTGAAGTATGTCTTTTGTAAACAGAATGTAGTTGTTTTAAAATCCAGCCTATTTTTGTCTTTGAGTATTTGTTGCATTTACATTTAATGTGATTACTGATGTATTTAGGTAATATCTACTATCTTAATAGTTAGTTGCTATTTATCCACCTGCTTGATCTTCCTTTTTGTACTACATTATTACCTTCTTTTGGATTCCTTGGGTATTTTTTACTATTCATTTTCCCCCCTCTATTAGTTTGCTAATTATATAGTCCTATAGTCTTTTTGTAGTGGATACCCTAAAGATTATAGCTTGTATTCTTAACTTACTGGAGTCATCTTTTTTTTTTTTTAATGTCTCTCAGACACAGCTAGGAGTTTAGAACACTTTAACTCCACATACTACCCTTCTCCCTTTAGTGTTAGTGGTTGTTTTAAATATTAATTGTACATATATTTTAATTTCACAAGACATTATTATACTTTCTTCTTTCAGTCAATATTCATTTGCTTATATATTTACCCTGTGATATTCTTTATTCTTCATTGTATTTCATGTTTTCCTCTGGAATAATTTTCTCATTGTCTGAAGATCTGTAATAGTCTGGATCTGCTGTGGGATTTTTGCAGTTTTTGTTCATCTTCGAATGTATTTATTACACCTTCACTTTTTTTTTTTTTGAGACAGAGTCTCACTCTGTTGCCCGGGCTAGAGTGCCGTGGCATCAGCCTAGCTCACAGCAACCTCAAACTCCTGGGCTCAAGCAATCCTCCTGCCTCAGCCTCCCGAGTAGCTGGGACTACAGGCATGCACCACCATGCCCGGCTAATTTTTCTATATATTTTTTTAGCTGTCCATATAATTTCTTTCTATTTTTTAGTAGAGACGGGGTCTCACTTTTGCTCAGGCTGGTCTTGAACTCCTGAGCTCAAACAATCCGCCTGCCTAGGCCTCCCAGAGTGCTAGGAGTACAGGTGTGAGCCACTGCACCCAGCCTATACCTTCACTTTTGAAGGAAATTTTTACTGAGTGTAGAATTTTCTTCTCACACTACAGATGTCATTCATTTCATCATCTTCTGGCTCTCATAGTTTCTTTCAAAAAGTCACTTGTAAGTTTTATTAGCACCTGTGAACCTAATGTGTCTTTTCTCTCTGGCTCCTTTAAACTTTTTGTTTTTGCCATTGGTTTTCAACAGTTGTGCTTTGATATATCCTGATTTTCATTCATAGCATTAATCCAATCTGTGGCTTGATATTTTAATTCAGTTGCAAGGTTTTTGGCCAATATATTTTCAATTATTGCTTCTGCCCTATTCTCTCTGTTCTTTCTTTGGGACTTAAATTACACACCTATACTAGACATTTTCACCACGTATATTAAAGTATTTTATCAGTTTCCTGTGTGTTTTTCTCTCTGCTTCATTCTCGTTATTTTCTACGAAGTTCAGTTCACTGTTCTTTTCAGCTGTGTCTAATTCACTGGTAAACTCATCTATTCAGATCTTGACTTACTATATTATTCATTTTTGGAATTTCTTTTCATTTATTTTGTTGTCTCTAATGCTCTGGTGAAATTATATTTTTTGGTCAACTCTTTTCTTGAATGTGTAACCTATAATATTTTAAGCCCGTATTTGATAACTCTACTATCTGAGTGACCTGTGAGCTTGTTTTTATTATCTGTTTTTTTCCTTTGTCCTATTTATGGTAGGGCTGGTAATTTTTTATACACGCCAGTCATTTTGTATGAAACCTTGTCGAGGCTCCGGATGATGCTGATCCTTTTTAGAGAAAATTCTCCTTATCATCTGGCAGGCAGCAGAGCAGCCCATCATCCCAGGCCAGGCAGGGCCTGAGCCGACTCAGGCTGCGTTAAAGTGGTTTTTTTTTTGAGGCAGAGTCTCAGTCCATCACCCTGGGTAGAGTGCAGTGGTGTCATTGTAGCTCACTGCAACCTCAAACTCCTGGGCTTAAGTGATCCTCCTGCCTCAGCCTCCTGAATAGCTGGGACTACAGGTGCATGCCAACCACACCTGGCTAATTTTTCTATCTTTATTTATTTGAAAAAATTTTTTTACTCTTTTTGAGACAGAGTCTCAACTCTGTCACCCAGGCTAGAGTGCCATGGTGTCAGCCTAGCTCACAGCAACCTCTACTTCCTGGGCTCAAGCGATCCGGCCTCCCAAGTAGCTGGGACTACAGGCCTGTGCCACCACACCTGGCTAATTTTTCTATTTGTAGTAGAGATGGCGTCTTGCTCTTGCTCAGGCTGGTCTTGAATTCCTGACCTCAAGAGATCCTCCTGCCTCAGCCTCCCAGGGTGCTAGGATTACAGACATGAGCCACTGCGCCCGGCGGGGTGAAAGTGTTTATAATTCTTGATCTACTTCTGGTTCATCCACTCCCAAAACAACTCTCCAGGGCTCAGGTAACTGAGAGCCTGGGGTGTTAACTCCAGCTAGTCTCCTTGGTGGGTCTAAACTCCAATTTTTGTCTCCCTATTAATGTGAGTCGGCTGAAAACTCTGCCATTCTGCCCTTCTGGTGCTTTCTGCTTGGTTCCTTAGCTGCATCTTGCCGCAGTTTAGGAAATAGCAGATATTTTGAGGGGAAAACTGGTCCTGAGTGCTGAGTTCCCTTCTCCTTGGGATCTGGGATCCTCAAGCCCTGGCTGACTTGTTGGCTCCAAACTCAATTTTAATCTCCCCAGGCTTATGCGATGGTGCGAGTTCTGCTGGCTTCTCCACTCTCGTTTCTTGCCAAAGCCCTGAGTGCAGAGGAGGCTCGCAGAAGGTTGGGCTGCCCTGGGAGCTTCCTTTCTCTGGGGATCTTTGCACCTCAGCTCTGTCTGCCCTGACAGCTCTCTGGTACCTTCAAGCAGATTTTTAGTTTTTGGTCCAGATTTTCTAGTCTCCTTAAGGTAGTTAGTTTGTCTGCCAAAGTTACGGCAGCATAGCTGGAAGCAGTACCCAGTTGGGATTTGAATCCCGGTTCACTGTGTACTGGCTGAGTAACCCTGGGTTCATGACCTCTTCTCTCTTAGTCTCAATCTCCTCGTCTGTAAAATGGGTGTAACAATAATAGCATCCTCCTTATTGGATGGTTGTAAGAACTAACTAATAAACAGTGTATGCATTCGACAAAGGATAGCTACCATAATGACCATTTTTATCCTTCTTGTTATTGTTATTGTTAAGTGAGAAAAAAGTCTGGGAAGGTGTCAGGGATTCCATGTTATGGCCCTGAGGGCACCGTGGGTTAGTGTTCTTCTGTGGCCCCAGTGTGGATTCAGCCACCTGCTCCCTCTGCTCTAAAAGGTATGAACATTCCTCCCTCCCTCTGGTACCGCCTTCTCTGCACCCTGCAATACCAGAGTGTGCAAAGCTTTCTTCTCTTGGCTGGACTGGTCCAGGGCTCTTGTGCTGCCAGAATGGACTCTCTGGAGAGTGAAGTGACCTGGAGGGGGATGAAGAATCGTCCCCTTAGCCTCTGCCCTGGCCCTTCCCCTTGTCCCCCGCGGCCACCGCTGTGCCCTTCCCAGTGGGGCTGGTGTGAGGAAGGCCCTGGAGGCAGCTCCCAGGCCCTTTAGCTTGGATGTGCAGAGACATTTCCCTATGGAAAGTCCCCAGCCTAGAAGGGCCTTGGGGGCCACTCCGATGTTTTAATACAAAACCACTTGAAGGTTTGTGCAGTTTTAATTTTTCTAATTTTCCCCACCATTATGTTAATTTTCGAACGTGTAAAAGGTTGAAAGACTTGCACAGTGAGCACCTATATACCTACTGCTGGGATTCCATAGTTTACGTTTGTTTCGTCTTCTTTGTCACGTATCCGTCTATCCGTTCCCCATCTGCCCAGCACACCACTGCTTTTGGGTGCATCTCAGAGTTAGTCATGAACAGCACTTCACTTTACCTCTGAACACTTGAGCAGTGTATCATTAAGAGGTCGACTCACCTAATTTAAAAACCAGAAGTGGGGAGCTGAAGCTTAACTCAGGCAGGAGGACAAGGGAGCGTGATCCAAGAAGGGAAGTGGGAGGTGTCCCCAGGGGCTGCACTCCTAGTACCTGGGACCCTGCTGGTGACCAGGCTGCAGGGACAGGGTCTCTCTTGGCTTCTGTGGAAGGCCTTGCACCCAGCAGCTGTGGCTGGCGCTCAGGAGGAGTTTGTTGAGTGAATGAATGACTTGCTCCAAAGGGCAGGAGTTGACCGTGTGACTCTGGAGACCAGAAGTCCAGACATGGAGGGGAAGTTACTGGAAGGCAGATTGGGGTCCATTAGAAGAAGAAATTTGTCTTCCTTCTTTTCTGTTTATTGAAAGACCGAATTATCTTGCTTTTCTCAAATTTATTTTCGGGTAGGTAATATAGCATACAGAGAAAATCCAAAAGGCCCCAAATGGAATCCAGTGAGACACATCTCTCCCCCCTCTCGCCTACAGCCACCCAGGTTTCCCTCGCAGAAGGGGTCAGTTCTGGTTTTAGCGTCCTCTCCAATAGTCTGTGTACACAACGATGATGGTGACGATGCTACTGTAAGAACACTTGGTGAGCGCTTACTGTGTGTGAGGTTGTACTCCAGGTATTCGACACATATTTCCTCATTTGATCCTCATAACAACCCTATGAAGCAGATCTTACTATTGTCTCCATTTCAGAGATGAGGGAAACTGAGGCACAGGAAGGCTAAGCGGCTCTCGGGCAGTCAGGGTGTGAGTCCAGGGGTCTGGCCGCTCTCTCTGCCTCTGCTCTACCCGCTTCAGTGTTTCTGAGCACCAGCCCCACCTGGAAAGTCTCCCCAGTGGCCTGGCAGTGTCCCCTGAGACCACCAGGCTGGCTGAGGAGGTGCTGAGCTCCCTGTCCTTGGAGGGCATTCGACCAAACGACCCCCAAAGGCTCTTCGCAGAGAGCCTTGCTCCTTTCTTCCCCCAGCCTCGGTCTGTGCTGCTGCCCTGCCTGTGGGGCCTCCAGGTCCTTCTGCTGCCCCCTTTAACCCGCACGTAGGAGCCCTGTCAGCACGCGTGGGGAATGGGGGTCTGCGCTCCCCTCCCTGTTGGCAAGAGGCACTGCTGGGTCACACGGCAAGGCTGTGTCCAGCCAGGCATCGTCCCCTCTGCCCCTTTCCCCTCTGCCTGTCCCCCTATGCGTGACCTGGCCCCTCCCCCTTCATCCCCACCCTGGCCCGGCCCAAGGAGAACCTGGACGCCGGGGAGGTGGGTGGGGGCATATGGGAAAGAGCCGGGGAAAATTCTTCACTGGGAACAAATCTCATTTTCAAGAAAGTCTTGACAAAATGAGGCATTAAATTACAATATTTCGGAGAGCGTCGTAATTCTATTGCAGACAGCCCTTCATCATGGAATCTGAAAGCTGGGAAAATACAAAACTCATTAGATTAAAATAAACCACCTACTGCTCTGGAGAAAAGCGTATTTATCAATATCAATTTACTTATGATTACTCTGGCCTGCAATTTGTTATTTTTAAGAATTATGATTTGTGTATTGCTCATACAGATGTGAAATATTTTTTCCTAAATGGAGTATTTTAAAAAAGATATCCTTGTCCTTAGAAAAGGTTACAAAGTGGTTACTAAGGAGAAGGAGGGGAAGAGGGTCAGAAAATAAATTAAAAGAGGCTGGTGTGGTTGGTGAGAAAGGGTGTGCGAGGGAGGGGCTGAACGGGAGCAGATGTGGATGGAGGGAACCAGGAGTCACGTGAAGTCTTTGGGTCTTTAAAAGAGACCCAAGATTTGATTCATTAAGAGGAAGGATATCCTAATTAACCAAGCCGTCCAAAAGGTGGAATGTGTCCTGATAGGTAGTGAGCTTCCTGTCACGGGAGGTATACAAATTCAGGTTGAAGGTCTATGAGGGAGGATGCTATAGAGTACAACAGTCAGATGAGGAGGCAACTATGGTCCCCTCCAATCCTGGTGTTAAGTGATTCTCTGAATCAGACATACTGGATCTGGAAGGTGGGACAGTGTGGGGTGGTCCCACACTGCCTAGAAGAGATGGCACTAGATTGGGTGTCAAGGAACCACCATCTTGAATTCATGGGCTCCGGTGCTCCTGGCTCCGGGGAAGCCTTTGCCATGTGGTACCAGGGAAAGAGCTGGAGCCAAAGCCACTTGAGTTCGAATCCTGCTGCCATCACTTGCTGCTTTGAGACCTCAGATGCTTCCAGACTCTCCCTGAGCCTCCCTCCAGGTCATGGTGAGGGTTTATGAAGTTCTGTAGAAAGTCTAGCCTGTGGTAGGCACACTTAGCACATGCTAAAACTCTTCCCTCCTCTCTTTCTGGGCCTCAGTTTCCCCATCTGCAAAATGAGCAGCTTGCTGGGGATCTCCAGGTTCCTTCTGGCTGTGGATTTCTGCCCCAGGTTTTCAGTGTTCCTTGTATAGTGGAGGAAGGGGTTTGGGGTGGGGAGCCCCCAGCCTCTGCAGGCCTGCCCGCCAGCTCAGACGGCCTTCATCCGCAGCTGCAGCAATGCGGGTGGTTTTCCTGGTTGAAGGACCCGCTATAAACTCTCCGTGTGCTTGGTCTGTCTTTGGGAACTGGACTCCCATTTCACAGATGGGAAAGTGGAGGCCCAGAGAGGAGAGGAATTGTGTGCTCGTCTGCCTCCCCCATAGCACCGCAGCCTCTACTCTGACTCCATTTCCTGGACAGCTTCCTGGGGGCAGGACAGAGGGGCAAAGTCTTCAGAGTTCTTGAGGCAGTTCAACATGGGGTCACCCCCACTGTAGCCTCTGGGAGGAAGGGCTGTGCTGTGGTTCCCCCTTTCCCTCTCTGCCTCCTTTCCTCCCTTCCATTTATTCTTTTATTTTTTCAACAACTAATATTGAACACCTCCTATGTTATGGCAGCCCCTGTGTTGGGCTCTGGCATGACCAAGGTGAATTAGGCATGTCCTTGAGGTCCAGTGAGGGAGACAGACGTGTGCCCACACACACAAGGCGTATGGAGGGCTTGAATGGGGGAGTCTGTTTGTCAGGGGATGGTGAGGTGGAGGAAGGCATGCTAAAGCCTAGCTGGTAAAATCAGGGAAGACTTCCCAGAGGAGGTGATGGCCAAGCCCTATTGAAGGAGGAGAAGGAACATGCTATGGAATCTTGTGCCTCGACAGAGCTGGGGCTCAGCAATGATCACATGGCCAGCTGTGCATTGCAGCCAGAGCCAGGTGTGAAGCCACTCCCTGCCCAGGCTCTGGGCAGGTCCTTTGCCTCTGGAGCAGGAGGACTGTCCTTGGCTGGGCCCCAGTGAGGAGCACATTTGGGCAGAGGTTGGCAGTGGACAGGCAGGAGAGAGAGCCAGTCAGCAGCTCTGGGGGGGTGGTTTGGCCCCTGTGGGTGATGTGTTTGCTGAGGAGTGGGATGGGCGGAGGGAGGGAGGAAGGGTGGTGACAGGAGGTGACAGCTTTGGGGGGGCTCAGCTTAAATCCCAAATTTCAGTTCAGTCATACTGGGGTCTCAGCACTGCAGGGTTTAGGGTCATGCCTCTTATCCTCCCTGAGATTTAGTTTCACCATCTGGAAAATGGGGTGATGTTCCTGCCTCCAAGGTGTGCGAGGGCCAAGCGACCCAGAGGCTGGCGGTGCTCAGCCTGGCAGGGCGGGACGGGAGGCGCTCTCTGCTCTGTTCTGAGATCACCCGGTCTGGGGTGTGTCCTGCCTGCTCTCACGGAACCTGCAGTGCAGGTGTCTCATGCTTGTGATGAGCATGACAGGGTGACATACTCTACACACGTAACGGAGCATTGCCATCACTACAACTGTCGTTATCAGCTTGTGAACTGGGCAGGAGAGACAGGGGACTGAGGTGGGGCAAGGCAAGGGGACGCTTGAATCCATAGGATGTGTGCCGCGTGCGAGGCGTACTCGTGGGCGCTCTCGGGTGTGCTGTCATTTGGTTCTTACTACGTTGCACGTCGCAAGTGCTGTCGTCTCAGTCAGGACAGAGGGGAAACCAGGCAGAGCAGGAGTTTGCAACTGGATGTCACTCCGCCTGATGGTTCTGTGTGGGAGTGTCCCTCTCTCCCCGCCCCTCAGGCAGGTAGCCTGGTGGGACCCAGGTTTCTCACTGAGCTCTTAGTTGAGGGCCCCTTCCCACCAAGCCCCACTGGGTCCCTCTTTCTCCTTTTGGGAGCTGTGATATTAATATGCACAAAAACAATGCAAACAGCATCTCACTCAATTATGTGGGGAGGAAGTAGCTGTCACAGGCAATCTGGAAAAGATATATCACTGAACTCAAAGGGAAAACTTACCGTTAGAGGGCTTGTGCCTTGTCCCCCTCCTCCCTGTTTCCTGGGCTGGGGACACAACTTCCCAGAAGGACGTCAGTGTCCCCTGTCCCTGCAGGGACCCCTTCCCCGACTTGGCTAAGAGTGTGTCTTAAAGCTGGCTGGCGGGCTCCTGTCCTGGCCTTCCCGGCAGCACAGCGTCAGGCTGTCCAAGCTGGGAGGCACCTTGTTTGCTCATTCATTCAATCAGCCATTGGGTGTTCACTGTGCACCTACTGTATACCAGGTTCTGGGCTGGTTGGGGAGGAGCTGGCATGCAGCGTCATCAGGGAAACCCTCACGCAAACCAGTGCCCTCCAGGCACCATGTCAAGGGCTTTAAAACAGCATGAGTCACATATTAGGGGTCCCAGATGCAGAGCAGAGGGACTGCTTCTGCCTGGGGGGCTGGGAGGGGCTCAGGGAAGGCTCCTCAGTCCCCATGTGGCCAAGTGGGAGGAAGGGCCTCCGGCTGCAGGGCAAGCAAAGGCAGGAGCTGTGATGTCCTAAGTAGCATTTTGCAGATAAGGACACCGAGGCCTGGAGAGGACTGATGCCTTGCTCAGGGTCACACAGCTGACTCATGGCTGCGCCCAGGGTGAGAACTCCTGTTTGTACCCAAGGATAGGAAGGAGGGGCAGAGTGCTGAAGGGGTGTCTGTGAAGATGGGAGAATGTCATGGAAGGTGGTGTCCAGGAGTGGGTGAGGGTGGAAGGGGAGGGAGCCAGCGGGGCTGACCTCACAGTGGGGCACAGAGGGGGGGGGATGAATGAATAGGCTCCCAGGTCGTTAAATCCCAGGCCTGCCTTGGCTGGGTTTCGGAGTTCCTGGTGGGTGGGACCACAGCAGGAGGTGGGCAGCTCCATGCTCTTGGTCTTACCTTCATTCCCCGCCCTGGGTCCTGTGCCAGGAGGAGACTCTGTTCAGACGAGAGTCCCAGGCTCTGCTGCTGGCCCCCCCAGCTGATCCGCAGCATCAAATCGATCCTCTCAGTGCTCAGTTTCCCCATCTGTGAGATGGGTGTCACATCTACCTGTCTGCGTTTACAGTCACACTTACAGAAAGCCTTTGCAGAGTTCAGTCACCAGACAGATGTTCTCGTAGCAGCTGCCTGAACTTGATGGGGGGCACAGGATGGAAGTTGCTGGGTTCCCAGCATTTGGGACTCCTTTTTGGCAGGTTTTGGGGTGCAAGGGGCAAGAGTAGAGAGAGCAAAGGGAAGAAGGGCACCTGTGAACCTTCCATTGTCTGGGGAGAAAGGGGAGATAAGAAAGGGTGTCCTCACCTCCCTCTCACCCTTCAGTCTCAGGGAGGGCAGGAGGGGATGCTGGCGAATTAGCCGGGGGAGGCTGAACAGGTGGCCACGGGGAGTGGCCTCAGCCCTGGGCAAGTGGTCTTGACCTGGGGCTGGGGTCAGCACTGGGAGGCAGAGAAGAGCAGAGGGGGGTTCCTGGGAGTACCAAGTGCACCCTGCACTTGCAGAGGGGACCAGGACTTTCTAAGGGCCACCCAGCAAGAGAGTGGGGGACAGTCCCAGGGCCTGGGGGTTTTCATTTCCATCCTTGGCTTGGGCTGACAGTCTGAAGACAGGGAAGGCAGCCTCCGTGGGCCTCAGTTCCCTTGTCTGTAAGATGAGCCGGCTGGCCCGGAGTGGCTCGTGGCAGGGCACGGACTGCAGGCGGCCAAGGCTGGGTCTTGGTGAGGCTGAGCTGCCCCCCTAGTTGGGGGTAAGGGCGGGGCCCAGGGAGGCAAGCGAGAGGGTCAGCATGAAGGGGGAGCTTGACAGGTTACCTAGCTTGATTTTGATAAGCTTTGGTTTCTACGCTAGCTTGCTTGCTTTATTTATTTATTTATTTATTTATTTTTAAGTTCATATTTTATTTTTAAAAACAGCTTTATTGATCTGTAATTCACATATGATCTAATCTGTCCATTTAAAGTATACAATGCAATGGTTATTAGTACATTCACAGATATGTGCAACCATTGTCACAGTCTATTTGAGAACATTTTCATCACCTCGGAGAGATACCCTATACCTGTTAGCCATCGCCCCTTCGTCCTCCTATCACCCCCTGCCCCTGGCAACCACTGACCTACTTTCTGTCTCTATAGATTTGTCTAATCTGAACATTTCATATGAATGAGCTCATAATATGCGATTTGTGACTGGCTTCTTTGACTTAGTGGAATGTTTTCAGGGTTCATCCGTGCTGTAGCGTGTATCAGTATTTCATTCCTCTTTATGGCTGAGTGACAGTCCATTGTTTGGATATACCACATTTGGTTTGTCCACTTGTCTGTTGAAGGACATTTGGTTTGTTTCCACTTTTGGGGTACTATGAATAATGCTATTATAAATCTTTGCGTACAGGGTTCTGTGTGGACATATGTCTTCATTTCTCTTGGATATGTGCCTAGGAGAGGAACTGCTGGGTCATATGGTAACTGTTTAATCATTTGAGGACCCACCAGACTGTTGTTAAAGTGGCTGCACCATTTGTACCTTCTCGCCAGCAACATATGAGGGTTTGAATTCTCTCCATTCTTGCCAACACTGTCTTTTGCATTTCAGCCATCCCAGTGCATGGGAAAGGATATCTCACTGTGGTTTCAACTTGCATTTTCCTGGTAACTGATGATGTCAAGCATCTTTTCATGTGCTTATTGGCCTTTTGTATGTCTTCCTTGGAGAAATGTCTGTTCATCTCCTTTGCCCATTTTTTATTTGAGTTGTTTGTCTTTTTACTACTGAGTTGTAAAAGTTCTTTATATATTCTGGATACAAGTCGCTTATCAGATATGTGGTTTGCCGATATTTCTACCATTCTGTGGGTTGTCTTTTCATTTTCTTGATAGTGTCCTTTGAAGCACAAAAGATTTTAATTTTGATGAGGTCCAATTTATTTTTTCTTTTGTTGCATGTGCTTTTGGTGTCCTATCTAAGAAATTATTGACTAATCCAAGGTCATGAAGTTTTACACCAGTTTTTCTTCCGAGTTTTATAGTTTTAGCTTTTCCATCTAAGTCTTTGATCTCTTTTGAGTTCATTTTTGTATATGGAGTGAGGTAGGGTCCAACTTCATTCTTTTGCCTATGGATGTCCAGTTTTCCCAGCACCAGCTGTTGAAAAGACTATTTTTTCCCAGTTGAAATGTTTTGGCACTCTTGTTGAAAATCAGTTGACCATAGACACGTGGTTTTATTTCTGGCTCTTGATTCTATTCCATCAATCTTTATGGTCATCCATATTCCAGAACCATCCTGTCTTGATTACTAACTTTGTTTTTAAATGGGATATGTGCTACTTTATTTAAATGCTATTAGTAACCCAATGCAGATAGCTTAGAAAATACAGGAAAACACTGAGATTAAAAA
The DNA here is from genome assembly GCF_020740605.2 of Lemur catta. NCBI lineage: Eukaryota > Metazoa > Chordata > Mammalia > Primates > Lemuridae > Lemur > Lemur catta. The sequence goes on along the minus strand of NC_059141.1, from coordinate 50,903,144 downwards.
AAAAAAAAAAAAAAAAAAAAAACCCACCGGTAATCTAATTATTCAAAGATACAACAAAGACACAATAAAGATACAAACATGTGTTGTCTATTTTCTATACAGATATATACATTTATAATTTGTGGGTTTTTCCAACATGAGCACACATTACACATAGTCTCGTAGCTTACACTTTTTGTTTAACAATTTGTCATGGACATGTTTCCTTGTCAATAAATGTCCTCTGAAAACATGATTTTCAGTGGGTGCCCAGTAGTCTGCTGTCCGAACATAGCATAATTTACTCGTGTAAACCTCTGTCATTGATTATGGAGTTGCCTGTTTTTACCAGTATAACTGCTGCTGCCGACATGCTCGGAACAGAAATCTTTTTGCCATGTTTCTGACTGTTTCCTTAGGGAAAATTCCTCTCGGTGGAATTGCTAAGTCAAAAGGTGTGACTGTTTTTAAGGCTATAGTTTTATCGTGCCACGTGGCCTCCCAGAAGGTCGTGCCAGTTTACGCTAGAGGAGATTTTCACAAAGAAAATACTCTGTAGAATAGGCCGACTCAAAAGCAGGTTTGGATCTTGGCCCATTAGGGTCCCTCCCTGTTGTCATGTTCCAGTCCTTCTGTTAGAGGTGACAGTGGGGAAGAGCTTGAGATATGGGCAGAGAAAAGGGGCGCACACCCTGCCAGACCCTCCTCCACGCCCTCTCCCCTTGGTCAGCCCCTGGCTGGGGGTCTGGGTCCCTCCACCCTGCTAGAACTTAAACTAAAGGTGAGGGGGGACACAGAACCAACGCAAAGATGAACATGTACCTGCAAAATGCGTTGAGAGCTGGAAGGCAAGAACTGGGTACAGTGAAAAACACAAGGGCGACCAGCTGTGGTGGGGGATGATGAGGGATGGTCTCCCTGAGGAGGGGACAGGTAAGCTGAGACATGACAAAATCAGGGTTAGAGCATGGTGCCTGGGCTGATTTTCAGCTGGTGGCACTCAGAAGTTGTCCCGATTGGGCTGGCCCCTGCTGTGATCAGTGTGCCCTTCTGCACGGATTGTTAATTTTTTTTTTTTTTTGAGTGATAACATGAGATGTGCAGTGGCCTTTTCTTTTATTTTTTTTTAAATTGTGGTAAAATATGCATGACATCAAATGTATCATTTTAACCGTTTTCAGGTGTATAGTTTTGTGACAGTAAGTACATTCACACTGTTGTGCAACCATCACCACCATCTTTCTCCAGAACTGTTCGTCTTGTAAAACTGAAACTCTACCCAGTAAACACCAACTCCACATCCCTCCCTCCCCCCAACCCCCGGTATCCACAATTCTGCTTTCTGTCTCCATGAATTTGACTATGCCACGTGCATCGTATAAGTAGAATAGTACAATATGTGTCCTGTGTGTCTGGCTTCTTTAACTTAAGCATGTCTTCAAGGCTCATTCATGGTGTAGCCTGTGTCAAAATTTTCTACCTTTTTAAGGGGAATAATATTCCATCGTATGGATATACCACATTTTGTGTATCCATTCAACTGTTGATTGATGGACATTTGCATTTCTTTGACCTTTTGGCTATTGCGAATAATGCTGCTATAAACATCGGTGTACAAATGTACGTTCAAGTTCTTGCTTTCAGTTTTTTTGTGTATATACCCAGAAGTGGAATTCCTGGATCATATAGCTAATTCTGTGATTACTGTTTTGAGGAACTGCCACCCTACTTTCTACAGTGGCTATGTCCTTTTATAGTCCCACCAGCAAGGCACAGGAGTGCCAATTTTTCCACATCCTCACCAACACTTGTTTTATGTGTGTCGTGTTTTGTCATAGTCATCCTACTGGGCCAAAGCAGGTCTCACGACCAAGCTCAGCGTGAAGGGCGGGAAAGTCCACTTTGGCGTGGGTATAGGTGTGTCATCCTGCTGCAGAGGAGGGAAGGCTTGGGACCAGTGATCTGATCAAGCACAGTGAGGGCCAGGGGCTGGGAATGAGCCTGGGAGGTCCGAGGCTGAGCCGGGGCAGGTGAGGCTGAAGTACGGTGATGGGGGCAGGGAGGAGAGTGGTGTGTACCGGGTGTGTGGAAGATACTCGTTAACTGAATTAAGCAAAAGAAGTATCGAGACTGACTGGAAGGGTAGAGATGAATTTGCTGAGGTGGGAAAGGCAAGGATTGGAACCTATTTAGAGAAGGAATCAGATGCTGCTGGACCTGTTAAATTGTAGAGACACGTGTCAGTGGGCAAATGGCTGTAACAGCAGACGAAGCGGACTCTGATTGCAAGGAGCTGAGGGCTTTGTGGCAGGAGGAGGACGTGGGCATGTCCAGCTGTACCCCACAGCTGGGGTAGATGCCTCCAAAAACGTACGAGGGTGCACTGAGGATCCCACCTCCAGCAGGGGCCCAGGGTGGCTTCCTAGAAGAGGTGGCATTTGAGCCACGGGGCTGGACGTGCATGATGGAGCCAGCTGGGGCTCCAGGTGGAGGGAACAGCCAGCCAAGGCGCAAGGGAAGAACACAGGGTGCAGCGACTGGCGGTGACCCCAGGGAGATGCGGGTGCCAGGCCTGGGCCAGGGCCTGTCGGCTGTTACCCCGCTGGTGAGTCGGGGGCTGGGAGGAAGCTGCCCTTGATCAACTCCATTCTCTGCTCCATGCCCTCATGGGGCTGAGGATCGAGGATCTGTCTTTCTGGAGCTCAAAACAGCGAGAGCCCGGCGATGGGAAAGGTGTGGAGAAACCCACCCTTTCCCGATGTCTGGGGGAATGGGACTTGGTGCACCCTCTTTGGAGGGCAGTTTGTCCACAGCTATAAAAATATGAAAATTTCCTACTTCTAAGGGTACCATAGACACACTCATGTGTAGACATAGGAACAAAGATATTCACTGTGGCTTTCTTTGTCAAAGCAAAAGATTAAAAACAGCCTAAATGTCCATCAGTGGAGGACTGACGTGTGTCCCCCATATAGAAGGACACCTCGCAGCTCTGTAGGTACCGGACTGGAACAGTCTGCAGGATGCACTGTGATGTGAGACAGCCGAGAGTGGCATGAATGCCATCTGGACCTTCTTTAAAGAGAGGGGGCCCGGTGTGCTGTCTGGTTATCTGAACATACAGTACTTCTGGGATGATGCCTCGGGGCCGCCTCAGGGAAGGAGGTGTGTGTACGGGGGTTGAGAGACTCACTTCTGCTGTACACCTTTTTGTTTAGTTGTTTAGCCTGTCTGTATGTTGCTTATAAAAAGAATAAAGTGAAGTAAAACATGTCTCTTGCTGAGTGACCTTTTCAAAAGTGTAGGTCAAGGGGACTCAGAGACATCAGGCCCCACGTGGAGGATGCTGACGCCTGTGGCACCCAACCCGGGGGTCTCAGGTTGTGCCCCTCCCAGCCCTGCCTGGCTCACCTGCCCACCCCCAGGCGTCACTTCATGGAAACTTCTGGGAGGGATCTTGGGGAGGGTGCAAGGACAGAGGGGCCACGAGGTGGTCTTGTCCCCTGCATTCCACGGGGCAGCCTCTGCGGCCAGAGGCCTGGATAGTGTGGGCCGTGAAGCACTGGCAGCTGACGGTGGCTTATCCGTTAGTGGCCCTAATGGTGTCGTCTGCAGGCGCCTTCTGCACGCACGAACTTCTCTGTGTGTAGCGGTGGTGAATAATCCCCAAATTGTATTTGATTTCTGCAGCGCATTTCTGTATTTCTATTCAAAGTTGAGTGCATCTGATTTTATGGGAATTCATAACAGTTCAAACTAAATTGTGGCACCCTGCAGTGAAAATCTCTCACTTCTGAGAAACAGAACTGCTGCCCAGATGTCCCCTCCTGCCCTCGCCCTTCTCCTGCTCTGCTCCCTCCTGCCCTTGCCCGCTCTCGCCCTGTGCACTCCTGCCCCCCAGCCTCTTGACCGGCTGCAGGGGGAGGTGGGGGTGCTGATGTAGGCCCTGCCCTGGGAGTTAGGCCCAGAACGAGCCGCTTCCCAAAACAGAGGCGAGTGCTTTGCTCCCACAGCAACAAGGAATGTGGCTTTCTAGTCTAGGAACCCAGGCTGCCCTGGGCTTCTAAGTGTTTTTTTCTGGGTTCTAGAGGCTTTTGGTGAAATCCCTACAGATTGGGTAGTGGGGGAGCTTTACAAGGAACCTGGCTTCCCCCAGTCTGGGTGAAGATGTGGGGACAGGAAGGAGGGGGCCCTCCAGGGCTGGGCCAGGGGCCCCAACTGGGCACGGGCGCCTCGTGAGCACATCTCCTAGAAGACGTTGCAGAGCCTAGTTTTGTGTACATCCTGGCACACGCTTTTCCTCCAAACTCCTCACCTGGGGAAGGAAGACCCCCAGTACAGGCCAAGCTTCAGACCAGGGCCTTGTCTCTGAGCCTGGGTTTTAGCCTGTTCTGCTCACGGCTGCTCATGGGGGCAGCATGGGGAAGTCTCTGATGTTGGCAGTAACCAGACCACGCCCAGCGTGGGGAGGCCAGTACGGCAGGGATTAAGAGATGGAGAGGTAGGGGCCCCCCGAGCCTGGGACCCCCTGCCCAGGATGCAGGGAGCTCCATGTCCCTAGAAGCGTCTGGTAGCAGCAGAGGGAGTGTGGTCAGCCAGGGGACCACTGAGGACCCTTCCAACTCCGAGAGTCTCCTCTGACCTGGGACCGTGGGCTTCAGGGAGGCTCAGGAGAGTGTCGGAAGGAAATTTCTAATCGGAGTTGCCCACACGTTCACAGGCCGTGGCAGGGTTTTGGTAGAGTGGACATAAGCGAGGCCACTGGTTGTAAAAACATTGGATGCTTATTACTGAAAATATGGCACATGCAGAAGGGAGTTAGAAGACAGTAACATCACCCCAGGCTCAGCATCACGTAGCGCCACCGTCTCACATCCACAGCCTCGCATGTGCACACTCTCCACGCACCTGCACACACGCACGTAGCCACACACTGTCCTCTGCTTCCTGGGGACGCCCACAATTGAGCCAGGCCCCGGTGGCTATCTAAGCTGTTCCACTGTCATGAGGAACGCACAGTGGCCATCTCTGTGGCTCAGGGTCCAGGCACAGCCACGGTGCCTTCCTTAGTTAAAGTCCTGGAGGTGGAATTGCTGGCCACGAGGTGCATATATTCCCCGGCTCTTCAGACAATTTTCAAAGATCGATTGATTCTCTGCCATGTTGCCGCAGCTGAGGGGTGTGGCAGCCTTGCTGATCTTGCCTCTGGTGGCATGAGGTATCCCCTCCTCACTGGTGACCCCCACACTTCTGCCTCGGGCCCGGCCTCAGGCCTGGCCTCTGGTGGAACTATTGCAGCTGCCTCCCGCCATCGCTCTGTGCCTGTCAGCAGCCAGACTCGCCATGCGCCAGCTGACTCTGATCCTGCCCCCGGCCAGCCCCACCTGCAGCCTCTCCTGTCCTGGCGAATAGCAACGCTGTCCTCCCAGGTGCTTGGACCCGGTTCCTTGCACAGGCACGTCCTCTCCCGCAGGAAACCTTCTCAGCCCTACCTTGAAATATGCCCAGAATCTGCCAGATCTCACACCCCACCCCTGCCTCCGTCTTCCCGGGCCAGCTTCACTGCAGTAGCCTCTGCACCAGTCGATCTGCTTCTGCCCTTGTCCCTGTGGCACGTCACCATCCCAGCAGCCCTCATGCTGCTTGGAAACGGAAGTCATCCATGGCACTCTTTACTCACAATTGGTGGGCTACAAGGAGTCTCTGCCCCCCTCTCCCGCAGCTCTCCTCGCCACGCACCCCACTTCCAGCCACACTGGCCTCGTGTTCCTCAAGCACACTAGGCACCCACCTCAGGGCCTTTGTACAGGCTGCTCCTTCTGCCTGGAACACGTTTCTCCCAGATGTTCTGATGGCTTGTTCTCCCGCTTCTTCAAGTGCATGTTCTCGTATCACTGTCTCATGACTTAGCTGTGTGACCTTGGGCAAGTTGTTTAACCTCTCTGAGCCTCAGCGTGTAGAACACATGGTATATCACAGTTCCTAGCATATAACATGGACTTGGTAAATATCTTCAGGTCGTTTCTGCCCTACCCCTTGCCTTTTCCCGTGGCACCTGTCTCCTGACACGCTGGATGACTCCCTCACCCACTCTGTTGGGGTTGGTCTCTGCCACACAGTGTCAGCTCCCCCAAGGCAGGGTCTTTATCTTGTTCTCTTCTGTATCCCCGGGGTCTAGCACAGTGCCTGGCACACAGTAGGTCATGTCAGGGCAGATGTACGCAGTGTGGCCAGACCTGGATGGAGCACCCACCGCCTGTAACCTCTCCCCGCAGCTCACCAGGTCTCTGGGGTATAAGTTGAGGCTTTGATTTGATTTGGGGTAGAGGGTGATTCCCATGTGGGGGTGACTTCATAGATGCTGCCACTGTACCACATCCCGGAGCGTCCCCAGCCAGCCCTCAGCCCAGGGCCCAGCTGAGCAGCGATGGGTTGATGACAGGAGAACTGTGGTCACTGTGGGCAGGGCTGCTGCCCTGAATCTTGGAAATTTGTAGTCGGTTCCTGCCAGGGACAAAGGTGTTGACCTCTCAAGGAAGGTGGTAGAGAGAAGTAGTGGGGATGGGGATGGGAGACTTGGTCACCCCGATGGTGCATGCATTGTCCTATTGGTACTGGTCCCAGGGGCAATGCCTGTGAGATGCCAGCAGCTCAAGAGGCAGACAGAGCAGGAGTCCCCCACCAGCTCTAGCCACCCTTCTCTTTTTGGCATGTGCAGCTTGGCCTCCCCACTGGCCCAGCGTGCTATGGCTGTGAGGCATGTTGGAATTCCCAGGTGGGTCTGGCTCACTGGCCTCTCTGAGTAGATGCTGGGTCTTGCCTGGGGCCTCCCCACCAGGTGCCTCGGCAGGACCCTCTCCTGGGACACATGTCTGAGCTCAGTTCAGCAAGGATTGGGGCCGAGGCTGGGAGCCTGAACATGATGGCCACCAGAATGGGGTTCAAATCCAGACTTGACCACTTATTAGCTGTGTGACCTTGGGCAATTAGTTTAACCTCTCTGAGCCTCAGCATGTAGAGGACATGGTATATCACCATTCCTGGCATACAACATGGACTTGGTAAATGTGAATGTTTGGCATCTTTGCAGCTCAAACCTCAGTTCCTCTGCAAACCCTGGAATTTCTCTCTTCGGATGGCCCAGGGCGGTGACAGTCTTTATCACTTATTTGACACCTAGAACATGTTTCCAGCCATTCTCATGGCCCTGTGTCTCCCCACAGTGTCTGGCACAGGGTTTGGCATAAAGTAGGATGTTGGAAATTAGCAGGCTGAGGGCTTTGGGGCCTGACTGTGTATCTCCCAGGCAGTGGGGGAGCTCTAAGCCAGGCACCTGAAAGATTTGACTCTGCTTGTACCTCTGGGGCAGTTCTCTGGCACGTGCCCAGGGCCAGGCAGGAAACCCAGCCTGGAAGGGCGTGTCTGTTTCCTGATCCAGTGGGGAGAGGTGAGGCTTGGTGGGAGCTCAGGCCCCGTCCTGTGGGTGGGCAGCCTCACACGGTAGAGGAAGCACCTGGCTGTGCTTGGTGGGAGGTGGGAAGGCCAGGAGGCTGCAGGAGTAGCTGTTGCACAGGGCAGAGCGAGGTCAGGCTGTCCCGGGGGCCCCATGTGGCTTGCCGTAGCCCCTGTTTGGAGGGAATTCCAGCAGACAAAGGCAGCGTCCACCATGACACCTGGGCTGGAGGTCGGGACCCAAGGGCCTCTTCCTGCTGCCATCTGCCTCTGCTCTCTCCGGGCCTTGCTCTCCTCCCCATGGCCAAAGGGGCCAGAGGAAGAACAAGGTCTGGGACCTCAGAGAAAACCCAGTGGGAGGATGGGCCGGTTCAGGCCTGGCCTCCTTGCTCTACCCTTTGCAGCCTGTGCCGCCTCTCCCCAAGGTGAGGATGGAGGCAGAGTCAGGGTGGAGCTGAGCTGGTCTCTGTTTCTGCATACTCTGGAGGTGGCCCCCATCAATCCTGCAAAGTCAGGCTTGTATTTGTCCACCCTGGACTGACAGACAGGGTCACTGAGGCAGTTTGATCTCCTCTGAAGGGGAAGGGAGATGAACAGACGTTAAGGAGAGAGGCTGGGGGCCCCTCGTGCCCAGCAGTGTCAGAGTCTGAGCAGGCACTGTGGGAGGCGAGAGGCATTCCGCATCGTGTGTGTTGTGTGCAGGCGCTCACTTCTTGGGGGACTTTCCTCTTGTGCTTATTGGGTGGTGTGTACCGTGTTCCTTGAGGCAAGAGCCTTGCCTTCCCTTTTTATATGGTCAGGAAACGGGAGCAGCAGCATGGCGTGACGGAAACAGCGTGGGACTCAGAGTCAGGCCGACTTGGTTCAGATCACAGAGTGACCTCTCTGAGCCTCAGTTTCCTCATCTGTAAAAGGGGGACAGGAATACCTATTTCATAGAGATTTTTTGGAAGACTTAGTAAAAATAATACCATGAAAATCCTTGGCTGGTGGGATTGTCTAGCAAGTGTTCGTTTTCTTCCTTCCTTCCTTCCACTGCAAACTTCCTGCAACACCCAGCAGCACGGTGTGCACTCCCCAGCTATTTGTGGATGATGTTCTTAGCAGATGTTGTTTAATTCTCATAACATCTGGTTTGGAAAGGCAGAGGGCTGGAATTTTTTTTTGTTTAAAGATACTCACTCACTATGAGGTGTCAGATTGTCACTTAATTGCACCGTGCCTCGGTTTCTCCACTTGTAAATCAGGGATAATGCTAGTGCTGGCGGCTGGCTTCTTTGCAGGATAGGACAGGATAATGCAAGGTGACAGATGGAAAGTGGTTTGAGCATTTAGAAAAAGGCATCTTGCTCAACCTCCCTGGTAGTTAGGGAAATGTAAATTAAAGCAACAATGCCATACCATTTTTCATGTGTCCGATTGGCAGCCATTTAAAAGAGGGATCGCTTCCGGGTGGGAACACAGGCCCTCTCGTGTACTGCTGGCAGGACTGCGAATTGCCACCTTTTCCAGAAGGTAACATGGCAACGTCTAGTAAAAGTTTACACATGTGCTCTATGCTGTGTGCGGCAATGCCACTGTCAGAGAGCTGAACTGAAGAGCAAAGTCCCAACACGTTATGTGCGGAGAGGTGTTCACGGTGGCGTTGTCTGTGGTGGCAGGAATCCGGAAACATCCAAATGCCCACCCGTAGGAGATGAAGTCTGCATTGTGAAACAACCCTACTCTGCACTGTCATTAGCTCTTAAAAAGAAGAAAGTGGTTCTAAGCAATGTTGGCCCCGGAGGGTCATCTGTGGAATATCATGACGTGGGACAAGCAAATGGCTTTTATATAGAGGGTGCCTCCTTCGTTCTCAAGGTGAACGGCAGCCGCGCGGCTCCACACGTGTGTGAGTGGGAACGTGTTTGCCTGGGCGCAGAGAAAGGCCTGGTGGGCTGTGCGCCAGGCTCAGCCTGCCCGTTCTAGCCGTCAGACAGGTCATGTTTGGCACGAAAAGTGTTACTTACAGATTGAATTACTTGCCAACATCTAGAAATTGAATTCGTGTAAAAAGCCTGATTTGCGGTTTTTCGCGCAGAAAAATCAGAAGCTGCACCACACTGGGCCCACATTCCCTCTTGGCTGGAACACATCAGCAGCTGCCGCTTTTGGACGGAGCGTGTGGCCTCCAAATGGCCCTCGTCGCCACCCAGCCGGCGTCCCTCTCACTCAGGTTCCCTGCCTGGCCCTGTAGGCATTGCAGTTTGCAGTCCCCTGGGGTGGGCGGTGAATATTTGGCAACTCAGGGCTGTGGACGTGCAGGGATGTGATGGCGGTTTCGTCCTTTATGTTTAAACACATCTTGGAGATTTCTATTCTGGAAATGACTGTTTCATGCTTTGTGATTAGGACATTTGAAGTACAATGTCAGAAGGAAAACAAAAGGGTACCACAGACCGTTGTATGGCGTGTTGGGTCAGGAACCGTCTGGCAGGGTCACCTCGTTGTCCACTCGGGACGTGGGCTGGCCGGGAGAGACTGCTCCAGCTCCAGAGTTAAGGGGCGGAGCTCTCGGCCCTTTCTTCATCCCTCAGCCCTAGATCTTGCAGCGATGTGCAAGTCTCTCCAAAGCACCCTTTCTTCCAGCTCCTCTCCCCTCCCCATGGCCCTCCTGGCGGCTCTAATCCTCCAGACCCCACCTTGTGAACCGGGGGGGGGAGCACCCCCCAGGCCAGATGCGCAGCAGGTGCTCACTTGCTCGCTGGAGGGGGATGTGTGTGAGCCGTCCTGCGCTCACAGGGCTGATGGTTCAGTGGGGGGCTGGGATTCCCAGCTGGTGAGCAAGGCCCCTGGTGTCACTGCTGGGCTCCAGGGAGGCCTGCTCTGAGCTGCTGGAGGAGCAAGGAAGAGCCAGAAGACCAGGCCCTGCTGTAATGGGGCCGGGCAGGCTGCTGCCGTGGTGGGAGAGAGCAGTCCACCCTCCCTGCCACCCTTAGAGATGGGACCTGGCCTTGCAGAGTCTCCATCAGCTGGGCCCCCAGATCTCTGTAGAGTTCAGCTATGAGGCCCCCCAAATTCAGCCTCAGCCTCCCACAGATGCTGTGAGGTCCTGGGCAGGTCACCTCCCCTCTCTGTGCCTCTTTGGACACCATGACTCGCTGCCTCCTTTCATATCCAAGCTTCTGGGACAATATGGTAGATATTAAAACAACACAGGAAAAGATACGCTCATTGGGCACGTCGTGGCAGGCTTGTTGGACTTGCCAGCCCACTCTCAGACCCCTGTCTTCCCATCAGCACCTGTCTCCTTGATGTGTCCTCAGGCTAACCAGGCTCTGTCACTCTTGGGGTATATGTTCCTGGGGGCTGGAGGCAGCAGCCCCTCCCTCCAACCATTGAGCCTGGAACTTGTTACCAGTGCACCCTCCATGCCTGCCACTGAGCTTTGCACACAGAGTCCCCCAAGCAGGGCGGCCAGTCCCCACCAGGGCAAACACGTCCCTGTGGGCCCCGCCCCCAGCCCGGTTACTCATACCCAGGATTGGACGATGACAAAACCAAATGACACAGACCATCTCTTCTTTCCCGTGTCCCCTTCCCTCCCCCATCTGAGTTAGTTCCTTCTCCTCCTTCCTGGCCCTGGTCTCCCTGGGGCTGCAGGGTGGGGGGTGCCCCAGGGGCTGAAGAGCAGCCCCCCACGTAGGAGGCTTCTCACTCTCTTCTCCTTGTCTCCGCAGGAGCCATGAGGTGCCACGTTGCCACCAGCTGCCACGTGGTCTGGCTTTTTGTGCTGATCTCCAGATGCCGGGGTAAGTCCTGCCTTCCCCTCCGCTGCCCCGACAGCCAGCCTCTGCACGGGAGGCCGGGCTGGAGGGCGTCGGGGCCAGCAGTTCGGCTGTGCCCTGGGACCCCGGAGCCCTGCCTTGCTGTGTGACAGAGGCACACACTTCTCTCTCTGGGCCTCGGTCGCCTTCTGCAGCTCTCACAGGGCTGAAAATACCAGCTGTCCCCAGGCCTGGGCACAAGGCAGCAATGGGAGGAGCCTTGAGAAATACTTGGGTTCTAAGGGGAGGAGCATCCGTGACCGTGACCTGCCCTGCTGGGGTGAGGGACCGGCCGCAGTTCTGTTCAGTTTCACAGCTGTCTCCTGAGCACCTACTGTGTGACGCTGGGTGTGCCTACTGTGCCCATCCCTAGGGGCTGGAGGAAATAGCTCATTCCCAGGGAGCTCAGAGGCTAGCGGGGAGAAGGGCACACCCAGATTTGCTGTAATGCAGGGTGAATAGAGTGGGAATGGACGGGGGACGTGGCTCCAGGGAAGTCCATCAGAAGAAAAGAGTAATTGGGCTGCAAGAATAGGAGGAACCCGGCCAGAAGGGTGAGAATTTGACCTTGGCTTGGACGACCAAGAAGTAGTTGTAGATTAGGGGAGAGGGAGGAAGGGCATCCTGGTGGAAGCTCATCATGGCCAAAGTGGCGGCAGTCGGGAGCCTTCCTCTCTGCAGGGGACCAGCCCTCCTCCCCGGGGCCTCGCAGCAGCTGGCTCAGAGTGCCAGCTCTGGGGCCCACAGAGGAGGCCAGGAAAGGCCTCGGCATTTGCCTGTCTCTCGGCCCTAGACAGCGGGTCGTGGGGAGCAAAGCAGCTCTGGGCTGCGCTGAGGAAGGCCAGGACAGCAGGCATGCCTGGCATGGTGTCCCCCAGGGCCAGGGTGGCTCTGGGGAAGAGCTACGAGCATGGCGTGCCTGGCGACACAGGCAAACACATTCCTGTGGGGGGCCAGTGCCTTCTCCCACTCCAGGGAGCCGGCTGGAATCTCTGGAGGAAGCTGCAGCCTCATGGTTGTGGTAGTGTCACTGGCATCCTGCAGCCTGAGAGTCTCCTGAAGGTCTCCTCTCCTTGCCTCCACTTCTGGAGGGATCCCTACTTGAATGCCTCCTATGACAGGAAGCTCACTCCCATTCAGGCAGCCCAGGAGCACAGCACAATCTCAGAGTCTCAGAGGCAGAATGGGAAGGAGTCTCAGACTCTTTCTCAACTCCTGGCACATTTTACCAGAGGAGAAACTGAATCCTGGAGAAGCACCTGTCCCGGGGTCATACCACGCAGGGGTCTCTGATCCTCCGCGGGGGCTGGAGTCAGGATACCACCCCCCACCTGCCCCTGAGTGAGGCTTCCCACGTGGGGCAGGGAGGGGCAGCTCTGCCCTGTGGGTTTGCTGGACAGTGGAAGTCGCAGCACTTTCCTCAGCCCTCCCAGGCACTCTGTGACCTTGGACGCTCATGCCCTCCCCCTACTCTGTTCTGCTCACTTTCTTCGTCAGTTAAAATGAGATACATACATAGAAAACAAGCAGGTGCGAGGGCCTTGGCTGCCTTCCTCGCTGAGACATGGCCGTCTCCCCTGAGCTCTCCAGATGAAATGTGGGTCAGGCATTCAAGGCGGGCACAAGAAAGGGGCATAGATCCAGCCTTTGGGTTCCGGTCCCACGTCTTCCATGGGGCTCCCTTGGGCAAGTGTCCTGACCTCTCTGGTTCAGTTGTCCCCACCTACCCAGCATCTCCCTCATTTATATTCCCTGGCTGGTCCTTATTTCTAAAATAGGAACAATAATGGACTTTCCTTCTTGGGTTGCCAAAATGGTCAAAGGAATTAATATGTACGTTAAACACTTAGAATAGTGCCTGGCACCTTTTAGGTGCTTGGTAAGTGTTAGCTCTTTTATATCAGCAGTCATCTTTCTCTAGGGGGAGCAAAATGGGGCACAGAAACAGAGAAGCTAAGCAAGTTGCCCAGGGCTACCCAGCAATTTTATGGCAAAACACGGGTGATCGGCCCGCAGTGGGCTAGCCTGCTTTGCCATACATACGAGGGTCCTTCCCTCTCCCCTTGCTGGGCACAGTCACCTCTTCCTGGTCCCCATCCGAAGTGGCCAGTGCTGTTCCTTTAGCATGGTGGGGCAGTGGCTGACCTTAGGGACTGAAGGGTGAGCGGTTGACGACACCACTCTCCCATGCCGTCCTCTGGACACCTGCCCCTGACCTAGCCCTTCACTTGTCCCCACTTTGTTTCCACCTGAGCCTGTCTCCCTGCTGGACTCTTCCTCCCACCCCTGCAGTCAGAGATGGGTCAGGCTCAGGGAAACTGGCTCAGTGTCAAAACCCCTTGTCAGTCTGTCACCTCCCTGCAAAGCCTCCTACCCTTCTCCCGCCCTCTCCCCTCTGGCCTCTGTGTGCTCCCGGCACTTGTCATTCTTCAACTGTGGCTTGTGGGGGAGGCAGGAGGTGAAGGCCTGAGCAGGCCCGCCTCTCCCCATCCTAGCCTGGCTGGCCAGGGAACATCGTACTGAGTCATTCCGGTGGTCCCCGGGCGCTGGGCTTGAGGGGCACCTGACTGTGGGTCTGCCCAGCTTCCCCACCCGATGTCAGCATGTCAAGCTCCTGTCCACTGGGGCTCCTGTGGGCCACTCGGGGCCACGCAGAGCCACCACAGCAGTGACCCTGGTGCACAAGATGCCTCTGGCAGGGAGGCAGCGTGGGGGGCAGGGCGGGACTTTTTGTCTCCATCCTGAGGCTGGGAAACAGGGCAGAGAGGTAGAGGGGTCTGCCCAAGGTCCCCCAGCAGCGAGTCGCAGAGCATGCAAGGCCCCTGGTTCTTTGAAAGCGTCTCTGTGGCCCCGTCCAGTGCTCCTTCCTTGTCTTGGAGGGCAGGATTGGTGGGGGCGGCGGTGGGGGGACTCTCGTTCTCCCCAGCGTGGATCTCAGCATGAGCCACTGTGCCTTCAGCCCCTGTCACCGCACCGCGCCTGGGGAGGCAGGCCCGGGCTTGCATTCAGCCCAGCTCAAATCCAGTGTTCTCAGGCCCTCGTGCCTGGGAGTTCCACGTCAGGTCCCCTGCACACCACGCCCAGCCTTTGTTCCTTCCTCGCCCGGTGTGTGGAAGTCCTTGTCCTCCCTCTCTCCCCTCTCCCTCCGGCCAGCAGGGTGTTTGAAGTGCCGAAAGCTGGCAGCCCACTCCCTGCCTACCTTTGTGGGTGGCGGGCGGGCAGGGAGAGGGCTGGGGCCGAGCTTGGTGCTGCAGACCTGTGGTGGGGTCAGCTGTGTGGGGCCAGGACAGAGGGGGTGGCGTGGGCTCGCGAGGCTGGGATTCTCCTCCCCCAGAAATCAGCCACTGTCACCGCCCCTTCTACATCTGCTCATGGTCCCACTTCACGGGAGGTCTCAAGGCAGCGGCTGTGCCTCGGGAGCACACGGCTGTCGTGCTTTAAGGGTAGTTTTTGAGAGAAGAAGTCACCTGTCTGTCCCTCCTAGTCCTAGGTGCCCGCACTGGCAGCCCAGGGCCGCCGGGCTCCGAGGGAGGTGGCTCTGCTCTGGGAACGCGGGTCCTGCTTGGTATGTGGCAGGCGACGCACGTCTCTGCCCAGCTGCCCGTGCAGAGCTCTCGGTGGCTGATTATCGGCAGGTCCTGTAAAATAAAATTTAAAAATGAGCGATGCTACTGCAGGCAGTTTTTTTTCTCCCTGGTTTCCCACCCCCAGCAGCCCGACCTGCTGCTGACTTCTCTGGGCACCCTGTACCCTGCTCCGCGGCTTCCTGCTTTCCTGAGACGGAGCCCGGGCCCCCAACAGGGATCAGAAACCTTCCCCTCTGGCTGCGAGGGCGGCGCCTGTATTAATACCAATGTTAATAATAGCTACCATTTATCGAGCGCTTGGGTGTGTGCCAGGGGCCTGGTGCTGAGCGCTTTATGTATGTAATCTCATTTAATCCTCAGGTTAGCCGTGAAGTAAGTCCTATTATTATTGCAGTTTTACACTCGGGTAAACTGAGACATGGGATGATCACGGGGCTAGAAAAGGCACAGGAAGGTCTCCAAACAGGTGAGGCCCTTGACCGGCAGCCTCTTTTTGAGGTTTTTATGTTCCTGGCGTGAGAGGGTGGAGGTGTGTGTGCAGGTACATATGGGTATTTGCGGTGGTCAGGGAGGGCTTCCTGGAGGAAGGGACATCTATAAGGAGATTTGAAGGATGGATAGGAGTTTGGCACGTGATGGCAGGAGGGCCAGCGGTCCTGTCCAGGAAGAGAGAAAGAGAGAGAGGCCAGGATGAGGGACCAGAAATGGCATCGGCTTGACTGCCTGAGTGGGTTGGGGGAGGAAGATGCCAGAGCCTCCTAGCTCTGCCTGGGCCCCACTAGGGGGCATCTCGGGCTGGAAGAGGAAGTGCCCCACCCTGATTGCAGCCTCCTTGCCCTCTGGGAGCCTGGCACAAGCGCTGAGAGATAAGTCCTAAGGGAGCCCCAAATGAGCAGAAATGAGGGGAGGGGGAGCTGCCCCCTGCCCTGCCCACGTTCAGGGTCCCTGGCAGGCCCAGCAGGAGCCCCGCATGGCAAGTGCTGCACAGTGTTGGCCCCGCTGTGAGCCAGACCAGCTCCCTCCCGGTTGGCAGGGACCGTGGGGGAAGTGCCCTCACTGGCCTGCGGGAGGCCCTGGGAGGAGCGTGGGGGCAGGCGAAGTCGGCCTTGGGGAGGCTTTATGGGGAGAACTTGTGGCGTGGGGGCTCCCCGTAGGTGCTAAGCTCCTCAGCCATTTGGGCATCACCCTGACCCCTTCTACAGCCGGCCCCTACTCCAAGACCACAGCGTGGTACACAGTTAGCAGAACAAGCTTTGGGTTCTGGGCCCGTGCCACTGGCCGGCTGTGTGAGCAAGCGAGTGAGGCAACTTACTTGTCCCCTGTAGTCCTCGTTTCCCCTGGTGGGATGGGGATGTGACAGCACCTGCCTGCCCGTCAGGATTGAGTGAGGTGGTCTAAGTAGCTGGTACAGAGAAGGGGACCCATAGAGGGTAGCCGTTATTGTCACTGCTATTATCACGTTCTGTGGGATCAGCCAGCTGTTCTTTCACATGACGAGTAGTGCTGTGGGCCTTCTAGGTGCCAGGCCCTGTGCTGGGCACAGGGCTACCATGGACAACCAAGCCCCTGTCCTTGCAGACCTCACATTCTATCTAGAGCCACACCATTCAGTAGAAATACAGCACAGAGCTGGGCGCGGTGGCTCACACCAGTAACCCCAGCACCTTGGGAGGCCGAGGCGGGAAGATTGCTTGAGGTTAGGAGTTCTAGACCAGCCTGGACAACATAGCAAGACCCCATTTCTATAAAAAATTAAAAAGAAATTAGCCAGGCATTGTGGTGCATGCCTGTAGTCCCAGCTACTCAGGAGGCTGAAGCAGGAGAATCACTTGAGACCAGGAGTTTGAGGTTGCAGTGAGCTATCATGACACCATTGCGCTCCAGCCTGGGCAACAGACCTGATATGGCCATAACTAAACAGAAACTTCTGTGCCAGGACTAATTTTATTTGTGTCACATCATGTTGCATACATTTGTATTTTCCTTTTACTTTGGGCAGGTTATTATTAAGAAAGTAAATATATGTCTCTAAAAAAAAAAAAAGAAAAGAAAAAGAAACATAGCACAAACCACATGTGTAATTTTAATTTTTCTGGGAGCCACATTAGAAAAGTGAAAAGAAACAGGTGAAATTCATTTTAATAATATATTTTACTTGATCTAATATATCCAACATAGTATCATTTCAACATGTAATCAATATAAAAGATTAATGAGCTATTTTACACTAATTTTTCTTTGCACAAAGTGTCGAAATCCTGTGTGTATTTTGCATGCAGAGCACTGCCCATGTGGACTGTGCTTCTAGGCACATGTGGCTGGAGGTCTCGCTGGCCACAGCCTGACTGCTGCCCACCTGCCCACTGGCGTTGTCCGCCATTTGCCTCGAGGCAGGATAGTGGCCTTCCGGGAGCTAAGTTGACCTTATAGAGTGTGTGAAGCTGGCGTGGGGGTGCGTGGCTGACGCTCTTGTCCTCTGACTTCCAGGCCAGGTGAACCGGCTGCCCTTCTTCACCAACCACTTCTTTGACACATACCTGCTGATCAGCGAGGACACGCCCGTGGGTGAGTGGGTGCCGGCTGGTGGGCATGCCGGGTGGCATGGGGTGCCCTCCCTTCCTGCAAGTGAAGGGGGGCTTACAGGTTGAGACCATCTTCCACCTGTTATTGGAATCTCTTCCACGGTGTTCATCTGGGGTCCCTCTGGGGATGGGGCACTCAGTACTTCCTGTGTGGCCCACCCCAACAGAGGGGAGTTCCGAACGTCCAGCGGTTGAGCACGTTGAGCCCCAGGGGCTTCACTTCCACGGCTGGCACTAGATTGGATTCCTCTTCCACTTGAAGCCCTTGTGGATATTTGAAGACTGCAGCTATTGTAGAGTTTGGTGGCTTTTTGTACTTTTCTGTGATTACTAAGTTTTCATCATTGAGTACTCCTGGTTTTGCCATTGGGAAAAAAATAGCCATTTAGGACGTGATCACGAGCATCCCGGTGCTCGGCTGGAGTTGCCCCGTCCCCAGCCAAGCACCTGCCTTCCCGAGGGCCTGGCTCCCACGTCTGCCACTAGAGATCTACAGAGAGGGGGCTTGGTGAGCCGAAGGACCCCATGGCCCTAGCTCAGCTCTGTGGACCCAGAAGTTTCTCAGGAAGTGGGGGGTGAATTGCAGGCACCCTCCTGCAGCTGTGCTGGTAGGAAGGTGCCTATGAGCACGCAGGCACATAGCAGCCTTGAAAGGGGCCCAGCCCCTTCCAGCGACAGCCCTCCTCTGTCCTCTCATTCTCGCCGATGTCACTTTAGGGAAAGTGCCTGTCCTCTGGGGCTTTTTTCACTTGGGTCTGCCTCCTCTGCGGGTACAGAGGCAGGGGCTGTGTGCCAGAGGCTGTGCACATCAGGGGTCAGCGTGGTACATGTTTTTGGAGCATCACTTGTACTTGAAAATGAGACAGGATGCCTTGGAGTGGGGAGGGGTATTAAGATATTTATGTATTAAGTCATTTAAAACACTCCTTCACATACAACCAGTGCAGGTGTGTGATGGAGTGCTTGCACAATCCTTCAAAGAAGGTCTTTGCTGAAGGGGGCACCTTAGGTGGGCCCAGACTCTGCCCTGCTGCCTGTGGGGGTGTGAGCAGCCCCTTTTGCTCTGTCTGGTGGAGGCTTTCTGCAGGGGGTTGCTAGGCACAGTGGGCGTGGTCTGACTATTGTGGGGGTTGTCCCCATGGCCAGTAGCACTTTGTTGTTTTTTTGTTTGTTTTTTTGTTTGTTTGTTTTTTGAAACAGAGTCTTGCTCTGTTGCCCGGGCTAGAGTGAGTGCTGTGGCATCAGCCTAGCTCACAGCAACCTCAAACTCCTGGGCTTAAGTGATCCTACTGCCTCAGCCTCCCGAGTAGCTGGGACTACAGGCATGCGCCACCATGCCCAGCTAATTTTTTCTATATATATTTTAGTTGGCCAGATAATTTCTTTCTAATTTTTAGTAGAGACAGGGTCTCGCTCTTGCTCAGGCTGGTCTCGAACTCCTGACCTTGAGCGATCCACCCGCCTCGGCCTCCCAGAGTGCTAGGATTACAGGCGTGAGCCACCGCGCCCGGCCGCCAGTAGCACTTTGTTTGTGGGGTGTTTGGGGGCCCTCGGTGGAAAGTGGTTATACTTTTGGCAACAGATCAGCGTCGTAAGGCTGGATTTTGGGTTGGGGTTCGGGGATGTGGGTGTTGAGGGGCGATCCTGGAAGGAGGTGCTTGCCTGTGTAGGATGCCCTCCGATCCTGGTGAGCTCGCCCCTCTGGGGGTGGAGAGTACCTGCAGGTCTCTTGGGGACTCTGCTGAGCTGGATGCTCCCCTCTGTGCTGGGTTGGGGGATGTTTCTGGGCTACTGGATTTGTGACACAGCTGTGTTCTTTTGGTGGAATTCATCTGTGGCTCCCTGCCCACCCAGACCCGGATGGGGCTGGCACAGAGCCGGCAGGGTGGGCACCCAGTTCGTGTATATAGGCAAATGAGTGTGTGATTAGCAGTGCTCATCACCGTTGGTGTCCATGTAAATAACCTCGTCCTCTGGGAGATTCCTTTGTGGCAGAGGGAATATATTTGGAGCAGGAGGGCCACTGAGGCAGAGGCCTCACCAGCCACTAACGGACCCTGGTGCTGGCTGGGGGAGGTGAGGGCCCCTCTCAAGGGAGCACTGCGGGTTCTGTCCCCAACCTGTGATCACAGGCTCAGCCCTGAGCGTGGGGTCCTCAGAGGCCTGTGGTGCTGGGGAGGTGATCGGGTGGGCTGGGGAGGGGCAGGCACGGCTTGGCCAGTGCTGGCATGGCGAGTCAGGCTGGACGCCCACCCAGCGTGCCACCAGCAGGCCCTGCTCCCTTGCCTTTGGCTCTGGCTCCTGATTGTCTTTTGCAAACGCCGCATCGATCGGCCTCCAGGATCAGCTCCCAGAACTCGAGCCCTGTTAAGGCTCCACTTGGCAGTCACAGCGGGGGGCGTCTGTCTAGTGCAGTGGGGATTGATCCCTGGCTCCAGGGGGCCCCGTAGGATTGAGAGGGGGCTCAGTGAGCTGGAAGACAACCATACTCATCTGTCTGGGTGGGGGTGAGTGCTGAGCTGGCCCAGCACCCAGGCAGCCTCCTCTCTTCCTTTTACATCAGGATGGGGCAGCCTGGCTGTGTGACCTTGGGCACAGCACTGTACCTCTCTGGGCACCTACCTCCCCCTCTCGCCAATGAGAGGGCTTCGGAAAGATGGGCCCGGTGGGCTTTGGTTTGGGCAGCCTGGGTGAGACAGGCCTGGAGCCCTCGGCTGGGTGCTGCACCCACGTGGCAGAGGGCAGATGCAGATTCTCGTGGACGTGGCAGGCTCCATGGGTGCCAGCCTCCCACCAGCCTGCAGGGAGAGGGGGAGGGCTGATGTTTCAGACGTCCAGCGCCAGGGCTCATTATCCAGCTTCTGCTTGGACACCCAGCGACGGGGAGCTCGTGATCTGACAAGGCAGCTCACTTCTGGGCTGTGGGACAGTTGCAGGAATAAAAAATTCTTCCTAATATTAGTATGAAGCCTGCCTCCCTGGAACTGCCCATTGGGTCTAATTCTCACTGTGGGAGCCTTACAGAATAATAAAAATAATACGTATGATATACTATCCCTATAATGTGTGTTATTGTAACAACAGCATTTATTGAATGTTCAAAACAGTGTCCTAAGTGTTTTTACGTATTAATTGATTTTTTAAATTCCTTTTAAGAGTTGGAGGCAGAGTTTGGTTATAGGCCCTCTCTGTAGTGCTCTCCTGGGTTAAAGATTGGGACTTTTATCCACCCCAACCTTCTGGGCCTTTCCACTTTTTCTGCTCTTGCCTCAATTCCCAGCCAGGGGCCGGTGGCTTGGGGACAAATGGGAGGGCACAGCGTGGCCATCTGACATCCCTCGCAGAGGCTGCATGTTCCATTGCTGTCTCCTCACCTATCTCGGCTCCAATTCCCTGTGTGCAATGTTCTTTTTTGAAGACCATCTCCCAGCCAGAGAAGACAGAAGCCAAATGAAGTCATTAAGTAGCTCTGCCTTCTCCCGGTCTGTTGACATCGCCCTGCTTCCCCAGACAGGGCCCCTTGTCCCTGCATGTCCTGCTTCTGTCGTGAACATCAGTCCTTGGCAGCAGAGCCTGGGCCCGGCGGGGCAGTGCGGGGGCAGATCGATGGCCCAGGCCCTGGTCACGCTGGTTGGCATTACCGGCACCGCGGCCCAGGCTGTCAGCAGTGAATGGCCACAGGACTCCTTTAGGATGAGGACAGGGGCTGCCGGGGTGTTGTCTCCTGTCCACCGACTGACTCGACTCCAAGCACTGCACCAGCATTGCTCATGTTGACATCACCAGTGACTTCTGTGTTGCCAAATCCCATCGTCCATCCCCAGACTTGTGACCTTCCAGCGGTTGATCTTTTTCTCCTCCGGGACACCACCGTCCCCATCTCAGCCGCTTTGCTGGTTCCTCCACATCTCCCCACCTCTTGGCGTTGGAGGGCCCCGGGGCTCAGGTCTTGTGTCTCTTCCCCTTGTTCTCACCCCTGGTGGTTGAGTGTAGCCTTGTGGCTTAGATGCCACCTGTGTGCTGACAACTCCTGGCTTTACTGTTTCCTGCCTGGGCTGCTGTGCAGGTGAACTCCTCGTCTCCCTGAACACCCACCTCCCTGCCAGCCTCTCCCATCCCGGCCGAGCTCCTTCCGTCTGGTTGCTCAGGTCACAAGCTCGGGCTCATCCCCGATGCCTCTTGTTCTCCCTGACCTCACATCCATCATCAGGAAATCCTGTTGGCTCTATCTTCAGAATTGTTCTGGAATCTTCTCACCCCTCCCCGTCCTACCACCATGGTCCAAGCCTGGATTGTCCCAGCAGCTTGCTCATGTCTCGGTGGCCCTGATGCTGCCCTCGCCCCTGCTGCGGCCTTTCCTCATCGCGGCCATGGGGTGGTCCTGCTCGCAGTCTGCTCCGGCCCCTCCACCCAGGGGGGGTGAAAGCCAGCACTTGTGAGTGGCACAGCGGCTGTTTGCAGTCCTGCCCCCGCTGCTCTTGGACCTCACCCCTACCCTCCATCCCCTCGCTTGTCCCACTTCGTCCTCACTGGGCTCCTTGCAGCTCCTTAAGTGTGAGAGGACGTCCCTGCCTCGTGGCCCGTGCAGTTCTGTCCTGCTGCTGGAACGTGGTGGGCCTCCACGCGCCAGCCAGGTCCCTTCAGTGCCACCACCTCTGGGTGGCCTTCCTGGTGCTGCCCAGCAGGGTTAAAGTGCTACTTCCTTTGCCTTTTCCATGCCTAGGCATCCTCTCTGTCAGTCCCCCTGGTGATGGTTATCACTCGCCTGTGCCTGGCCATTGCTGTGTCCCTAGGGCCTAGCCCCGTGCCTGGCATGTGCTGGAACTTGGGGTGCCAGAGGGAAGGAGTGAGTGTCTGGACTTGGTGAGCATGTGGGGGAATCTTCCAAGGCAGGGCCGTGGGCTGGCTCCATGCCTGCTCGCCAGCCCTCCTGGAGCCTCGGGCCAGGCGCCCCCCTCCCCAGGGTGCGTCAGGAGTGTGATGTTGGTGACGATGGGGATGGCTGCCCAGGGAATGGGCCCAGGAGAGCACTTTCCTGCAGATGGCACAGACGCTGTACGTGCCTGTGTTTGTGAATGGCGGGGCCTGCGCCGTGCCAGGGGTCCTGTTTTTGTCATCCCAGCTGCCTGCCTGAGCTGCGTGTGGCATATTTGCTGGGGACCCTTGGGGCATCTGGGCCCTGGTTGGCCCCAGGGGAGGGACACAGAAGTGGCAGCATGAAGCCTGGCTTGGAGACACCGAGCTGATCAAGAAAGTCCAGAAGGGGTCCTGGTGGGTATCAAGCCCATCGGCCTTGGCCACTACTCTCATGCCTCGGGCCTTGGAGGGCAGCAGGGTCCGCCCCCCCTTCTAAACATCCCCAGCCACAAGCCACCCAAGTGCCTACAGGAATGTGTGACCTCCTTATCACAGCTTGTCACCCCACTCCCCACAGACACCCCGCTCTCCAGACATGCTGACCGGCCAGTGCCCGACCTCTCCTGCCCTCTCAGCCTGCACCTTTGCCCATGCTGTTCCCTTGGCCAGCGCCTTTCCCTTCCCAGCCTGGGGTGTCCCTGCTCGTCTTTCTAGGTGCAGCTCAGAAGTTACCTGCTCTGCGAGGCCTCCGCGGCCTCCACCCCCCGCTCTCCTGCCGGCTTTGTCTTTGCATCTGTGAAGTCACTCAGCACGTTCTGTCGTGGTTATTTGTGTGTGACTCCCCATTGGACAATTAATTTTTACTTACTAATTTTATTAATATCGACATTACAACTAATTATCACTTTAGTATTTATGAATAATATCAGATTGCAGAGTGGTAATATTAGCTACCATCTATTGACAGCCAGCCTCCTGCCGGGGCCTCTGTTAAGCATTTTGAATGCATGGGCCCCTGTCGACCTCACAGTCACTTTCCTAGGGAGGTGGCATTATCTCCCTTCCACAGCCGAGCAAGCTGTGCGGGCACAGAGGGTGCCAGGCACAGTGCCCGGCACAAAGTGGGCCTCGGCAGCTGCTTGGTGGGCGAGTGGGTGAGGGAATGAATGGGCAGTGTTGAGTGCCTTGCAGGTTCCCCTCCCCGTGGCTCCCTGTCCTTCTGTTTGTCACCAAGGTTGGTGCACATGAAGCCGACTTCCCCAAGCATGACCCCCAGCACCCCCAAAGCATCTGAGCCACAATTAAGGTGACAGTGCCCGTGCTAATCACCCACATGAGTACATTAGTCTTGTCAGGAGCCATTAAGGTGGGAGCTTGGGATTCATTAGGATGGATCGGGCCCAGGCAGCGCCTGGCACCGCTGCCAGTCTGCGCTGATTAATTTCTCCGTAAACTCCATCAATGCCCAGCTGTTTCGTCTGGACCCAGGGAGAGCAATTTTCGGGTGGGCTGACCCCGCGTCAGCGGTCTCGCAGACGGGAGCGGAGCGTCTGCAAGCAGGCCCCCAGCTCCCCGCCGGGCCGCCCCCGCGGCAAGGGAGACAGGGAGGGCGGATGCCAATGGGAGGGCGGCTGTGTGGGCAGCCTGCGCTCAGGGACGGCCACCCAGATGCCAGGTGAGAGAGGAGTCCGGGAGGGGTGGGGGCCTTTGCTAGGACTAGTTTCCGCACCTGGTGCTCTGGAAGGAGCTGTCGCTCCTCCTCCTCTTTTTAAAGAGAAGAAACCGTCTCTTTGTAGGGGGGCAGAATCACAACGTGAGAATCATTTTACTCTTAACCAGAAGGTTCCTTAGGACTGACGCAGGCGAGAGGGGGTCATGGTGGCCCAGAGCAGTCCTTTGGCCAAGGCTGGTGGCAAAGCAACAGGGACTGTAGGACTAGAGGGACGTGGATGTGAGGGGTCCAGGGGGTCCCAAATATCAGCTGGGTGTGTGCTGCCTGCGTGGTTGGGGTTTTCTGCTGACCGTCGGTACAGAGGCGGTCTAGCCTGGTAGGTGACAGTGACACAAAAAAACACAGGGTGTGTTAGACAGTAGTAAGTGCCAAGGAGAAATAGTCACCTTTGGTTGAAGTTAAGGTCAGAGGCAGACGGTGGAGGGGGTTAACAGTCTGCATCCCCCACCTTCCTTTTTACCTTCCACCTGAAGGATTCGCAGAGGGCCCGTGATGAACCCCTGGGACTTCTTTTTGATAACTGCTGTTTCAGTCCAACACTCCCACTTTACAGATGCAGAAAGTGAGGCCCAGACTGCCTGGGTGTGAATCCCAGGTCTGTTTCTAGCTGTGTATCTCACCTTCCTAATCAGCAAAATGGGGATAATAATACTAAGTTTACCTCTTTGGATTTGTGTGATTGTTATATGGCTGGCACATAGCAAGTGCTTAAAAACGGAAGCTGTAATTTAAACTTGTTCGCTTGCTTTTAAATTCCTGTAAACATGTTTTTAAAAGGAGACAAATGTATCAGACAAGCTTCTTTGTTGCCTGCTGGAGAAGGCACCTCTGGCTGTCCATTCGCGGGAAGGCTGCTGGGAGCTCTCAGAATTGACAACAGCTAAAGGACCTCGCCTGTAAATTGGCCAGACAATCTGGCCAGCTGGTCACTGCTATTATCATGAATGAATTTTACCACTCATGGCCTGGACAGCAATGTCCAGTTGGCTGAGCCCATGGCCTGTGTCTGGGGCTCAGTCTGCAAGGGTGTGGGGGTTAGTGAGGGTCTCCCAGCTACACCCAATGGGAGAGCCTCCAAAAACAGGAGGAGTGGGACTAGACAGCACCCCCAGAGAGAGACCAACGTCCATTTTATACCATCAGCATGAAATCCCAGGACTGAGATGCTGTTTTCCTAACACATATTAAAATAAATACATAGCTTTTAAGATTAAAAAACATCTTCTTCATATCGCCAGACCATGTCAAGTATCATGAGTAGACCCCCACCAGGCTTCAAGGAGCACTGGTCCAGACCAGTGGTTTAATTTTTATTTATTTTTTAAAATTTTTCTTTTGAAATAATTTTAGACTTATGGAAAAATTGCAACATAGCACAAAGAGTCCCATATATACCCTTCACCCAGCTTCCCGTAGTGTTCACATCTTGCATAACCATAATACAATTATGGAAACCAGGAAAACAACATCGATGCAACGCTATTAACAACAAAGCTTTCTCAGATTTCACCAGTTTTCCCACTAATGTTCTTTTTCTGCCGGCAAGATGATTTTTAAACATCTTTTTTGGCTGTGGAACTAACTGTTTGGGCAAATGTAATCTTGCCCAGAAGTCTAGTATGTAGATAGACAGACAGACACACACACATATATGTACTTATATTCATTCATTCATGCAACAAATGTTTCGCTGGGTATTTTCTATGCCTCAGATACTGTTCCAGGTACTGGGAATATGAACAAAACAGATGAAAATCCCTGACCTGACAGAGCGACATTCTAGTGAGGGGAGCAGACAGAAAGCAACGGAGAAGAAAAATATACAGAATGTTATATATTAAATTTTAAGGCAAAATAATCATTGGTGGAAGTTAAGATCCGGGAGGACAGTGGGGGTGTGCGTGTAACAGCCTGTGTTCCTCACCTCTGCGTTCCCCCTTCCTGCAGGATCTTCAGAGGCCCATGAGAAACTCCCAGGGCCTCCTGGAAGACAGTTTGATGACTGCTGTTCTAGACAAACAGTCCCACTTTACAGATGGAGGAGCTTGCCCCACGTCCCCGACAAGTTACTGTTGGGCTCCAGACTGAAGCCTTCCCCACCCTCACTCACCAGCTGCGGAGGGAATTCCAGGGGGCTCTGCCCATGCAGTCCCGTGGTGCCTCCAGGCCTGGGAAGGTGTCCAGGGTTGGTGGGCTTCGAGCTTGGGACTTGAGGGTTGGAGCAGGGGCCCTAGACGCCTCACAGCTGCCACGATCTGGGGGTAGAGTGCTTAAGGAGGGGAAATAACAGTAGCCCAGAGGCTCCCTGGGCATGTTGGCAAGGGGGCCTTAGTTTTGGAGGAAGAAGGTGATCCAGTGTCTGTCCAGATGATCAGTTGCTGGAACCAAGGACCTGGGGCCCTCAGGTCTTGGTGGCCTCACAGAGCTGGGATTTTACTCTTCCTTCTGTGAGCTGGGAGGGATGACTTGCAAGACCCCTGGGAGGGCCTGGGTACCTCTGTGGCCTTGCCTCCTCTCTGCCTTTCTCTAAGGGGGTGATAGGACACATCAGTGCCCTCCTGGGAGTCTTGTGGGCTGCAGCCACTCCTAGGAGGCCCCTGCCTGGGCATGTCTGGAGCCTGTGACAGCCCCAGCTGTGGACTGCCCCTCGGCACACAGGTGTGGGTGTGGGTTGGCTGCAGCCACAGAAACACTAATGATAATGATGATGTGCCGCCTGTTGTGCGGGCATGCTGTCGATGCCATGCACTGGACACCTGTGCCACGCTGTGCTGGGGGTGGGGCAGGGACATGCACATTAACGATAACTAGGGAAACAGCAACTATCTTTTATTACTCACTTGCTCTGTGTCTAGATCAGCTCTTCATACACAATGCTTCATTGACTCCTCATCGCAAACTGAGAAAAGTGGGTCTCATAGCCCTCATTTTGCAGATGAGGAAGCAGAGGCTCAGAGAAGTTAAGTAACTTGCGCAGGGTCACCCAGCTTGTATAGGATGGAAATTGGACTTGAACTCAGTGCTGCCTGACCCCAAAGCCCATGCACTTAATCACAACCCTGGAATTCTGTCTTTGTTTTTGTGGAGCTCCGGTCTGAGTGGAGAAGAGAGCCAATGTTAAATGACCAGCCCACCCTGGGCAAGTGGGAGGCATGAGCTACAGAGTGTTGCTAATGCCCCAAAGAGGAAGGAATTCATCCTGGGCACAGGACGGAGAGGTCTTCATAGTAGAGGTGGCATGGAGTGGTTGGGTTTTGACAGGATGAAGCCACAGGGGAGGAATTACAGAAAAGGGTGATGGAACAGGCTGACCAGCAGTGGGGCAAGCAATTTGTGTCGCATCTTGGATGGCAGAAATAGGTTGTTGTGGTTAAAAATAAAAAGAATAATAATAGTAGTTATTTAGTACCCGTTTTACTGGTTAGGTTATCTGCATGATCTCATTTAATCCTTATAGTGGTGACAAGAAGTCTGTTCTATCCTGTCTCCGTGTTACGGGCTCGGAGACAAGCTGCCCGAGGTCCCACAGCCAACAGGCAGCGGAGTTAGGTTTGAATTCCAAGTTCGGTCTCCAGTGTCCATACTCTTACCACCCTGCTATGCTGCCTCTCAGATTGTGTAGAGTCTTGCCTCCGTCTGTCACCCAGGAGAGAGTCTCAGCGGCCAGTGTTCCACACAGGAGAGGTGCCGGGTTAAGGGGCAGCTGCTCCTGGGGAGGAGAGATTGGCCGGTCCAGCTGGGTCTCGGGGAACAGGCACCTGGGTCCCCGGCCTGGCTGTGCCCCCGTGCAGCTGTGTGAGCTTGGGGAAGTCAGTTTCCCCATCCGGGCCTCGCTTCCCCGTTACTCAGAAGATGCCTGTCCTTGCTGGACATACTATGCCGAGTAAGAAATAATGCTGAAAAATGACTTGGGCAAAACCAGATGAAAGTAGATTAGTCAGGTCTCTTGCTCCTGGGTCCGTGGCCTTTTCCAGTGACCAGCGGCGTGGCCAGGCAGCAGGTACCCCCTTTGTGGGGGCCGAGGACGGGCAGATGAGCCTGGCTCCGCTGTGCTGTCTGGTCGGGGATGTGCTGAGCTTGCAGCCGGCTGGGAACACTTGGGCTCCCAGGGAACCAGCCGAAGGTGTAATTTACAAGAGCTGAAAACCCTCCAGCTGGCGGAGGAGACGGTGGCAGGCAGGGCCGACTTTGAACTTGTCATCACTCCCTTCATCCGACTGTTCTTTACATGCCTCAGGGGACTTGCGAGCCTGACTGTCCAACTACAGCTTAGCCTGGAACAGGACATCAAGTTGTTCCGTCGGCCCTTCACCAAGAAAGGGCCTGGACGTTTTGTCCCGTGGTGCGGGGGTCTCCTGGAAGGTCCCCTCAGTGGGTGCCCTCCCCTTCCTCCTCATCTGGCACGGTGCACTGAGCACTGCGAGGGAGGCACAGGGCCTCTGGGTTCTGGTCTCAGCTCTGCCACTTATTAGCTGTGTGACCACAGGCAAGTTCCTTAGCCTCTCTGAGCCTCGTTTTCCTCTTCTGGAAACGGGGATGATCATACTTGCCCGGCCAACCTCACAGCAGCTTATGAAAGAGCTTTGAAAATGAAAGCGGTACCAGTGGGGGGCGTCGTTCCTAGCGAGCAATTGGTCTTTAGATGCTTCCTCTTCCAAGAAGCCCTCCGTTGCATCTTCACCAAGTGTGGGCTGTGTCACAGGCTACTTCACCTCTCTCTGCCTCAGTTTACTCAGTTAGAAAATGTGGGTAATGACCACGTTGTTATCTGCTCACAGGGCTGTGGTGAGGAGTAAATAAGCTAATGAAAGTCAGGCATTTAGAACTGTGTTTGGGCACATGGGATGGATGTGAACTGTTATTTTTATTTTTACTAGTATTTTTCCCAATTAGGTGAGAAGCAGCTTGAGGGCAGTTGTCCTGTGTGGCCAAAGCCCGCTGTGCCAACACATAAATATTTGGTGCGGTTTGAGGCATTACTCTTCCAAAGGACATTTTTACCCTCCAGTTGGAAGAGGCCCAGAGGCCCCTGGTCCCACCTTCCAGCCTGACCAGGGCCCCCCTGGCACAGCTGGGCCCTTGTGGCCATGGGCAACTCCATATCTCACCAGGCAGTGAGCACCACCTGCCTACAGACGGGCTGGCTGCCTCCTGCTGCTGCTCGTCCATGCGGGTCTGCCCCAGAGCTCCCTGGAGTCAGCCTGTCCCTCTTCACACGATGGGGTCCAGGCCCTGCAGACAGAGGGTGTCCCCCGGATCTGCTCCTTCCTCTACAGCACCAGCTCTGTAGCTCCTCACCCTCAGGGCAGGCTTGGCCCACCTTCTGCCTCCTGATCCCCTCCTCCTGTGTGCCAGGTGCCGTGCTAAGGACTTTCTGCCACCTTGCCCATTTAATCTTGACAGTGCCCTATGAAGGAGGTAGTTATGAAGCCCGATTTACAGATGAGGAAACTGAGGCTTAGAGAGGTTGTCACCTGCCTGGGGCTCCAGGTCATTAAGTTGCTGAGCTAGATTCAAGCCCACGTCTCTTTCCCTCCATAAGCAACGCTCTACCCTCTTTGGCACAGATCAGAGTGGACATAGAGGACCTTCCAGCCCTGGGGCTGGTACAGGGTCCTGGCCCACCATCTTCCTCACTTGCCTTCATACCACAGTGGACAGAGGAACAAGAGCCTCCACGCTTGGTCCTCTCTGGCCCCCGGCCCTTGGGCGAGGGAGAGGCCGTGCCCTGCTGTCACGGTGCTGCCCTTGGGCCCCCTCTCCTGGCTCTCTTGGCAGCAGGAGCCTGTGGCAGGAGCCCTAGCGCTTCCTAGGATTGATTTGGCCTTTGAAAAGGATAATTCAAGATGAATATGCTGGCGTCCGACTGGAGAGCGATGGAGAGATTATTGAGTGTTGAACCTGCTTCGCCGCATCGGCTGCTTTATGAGCTCTCCAGAGAAACCCTATGTTGTAGATAACTCAGGTCTGACTGGCAGGGAGCTGGCGTTTGTCTCCACGCTCCCTGGTGAGCAGTGCTGGTGGGGCCCCGGCTCCCTGCTCGCCCCGGCTGGGAGCCAAGAAGCAGCTTCTGCCCCATCACAGTGCTGACCGCGTTTGCCTCCCTGCCCATCCAGCCGCCTTTCTCGCCCTGTGTTGCCCCAGAACGTAGGGTGGGGGCAGTGGTGCCCACCTGCTGGGTCACTGGGATGGTGGGTGGGCCAGACTTCGGGCACCTGTCACCCCCAGGGGTAGCCAGCCTCATCACTAGGTACACCACCTCTGCAGGTTGGCGGGTTCCCTGGGAGGTCGGGAAGGATCCGTAGAGCAGGGACTCAGTAGGCTCTTTGGGGAGGTGACACACAGGGGCACGAGGTCAGGGGAGCAAAGCCCCTCATGAGCCTGGCAGCTCAACTCAACCCTGGTCACCCCTGTTGTTTGTCCTAATCAGTCCCTGCTCCTGCCACCCCTGCAGCCCCAGGGTATTCTAGGGGACAGACGGGGTGGAGACAGGAATAGACCAAATTGCAAATTCTTCGAGGGCAGGGCCCAGGTCTTGTTAGGTGGGCTCGCCTGGCGTGTGCAGCATGCTGGCCTCCTTCCTCAGAGAGCCCTGGGGCCTGGCACAGGGGTGGCATGTGGGGGGGCCCTAGTTCTGCGTGTGTTGACTTGCCTGTCTGTCCGGCCCATGAGCACACTCATCCTGGGCTGTGACAGCTGCAGGTGGGAGAAGGCTTTTCCGGGGAGAGGCATCCGGAAGAGGGATGACAGGGGAGACACGCGAGGGGCAGCAGGGCCCTCCCCGCCGTGCAGCCTGACAATGAACAGTTGTTGTCCTGGGGGGGTCCCTGGGGGTGGCCCAGCGATGGCACCAGCCTTCTGACATGTTTAACACAGACTAGGTCTCCTGCTGACCCTTGCTCATCTCTGTGCCCCATCACACTGCAGGACAGCAGGAGACGGCAGCCACTTGGGCTGACAGCAGCTCACAGCCCTGCGCTGTGTTTCCCTCGCCCCGGATCCTCACCACAGGCAGAGGCCACCGTCGCGCCTGCGTAACAGGGGACGTAGTGACTTGTCCGAAGCTGGAGAGCTGGTTATGTGTCAGCCCCAGGTTTAAATGCAGCGGTCTGGCCCCTGGGGAACGGGCTCGTGTCTGCAGTGCCGGCTCTGTTCCCCGCAGTGTGCCCTGGGTAAGCTGCCCCAGCTCTTCAGGCCTCAGTTTCTCCATCTGACAAACTGAGCATAACAAGCCTCTCCCATCCCGTTCTTTTCTCTCCACCAGCACGCAGTTCTCTAACTCCAGCACCCTCCAGAATCCCCTGGAAGGCTTGTTACAATCCTGACTGCCAGCCTCACTCCCTGAGGGTGGAAACCCCTGAGTTTCGGATTCAGTAGGTCTAGGGTGGAGCCCAAGAATTTGCATTTCCGACAAGTTCTCAGGGAATGCTGCTGCCGCTGGTCTGGGGACCCCGCTGGACATGCTGCCCTGGCCACGCTGCTTCCTGGCCCCTGGAATTGGCTCCTCCACCACCCAGACCCGGTCACTTCTGCAGCCCTGGCAGTGTCTGCTCTTTGGGCATCGTGCTGGGCTTCCTGGGACCTGCCTCTGCCGGCCGTTTCGCAGGTCCCCTGCTTGGGACACGCTTGTGTTTCCACACCCCAGCGGGAGCTCGTCATCGTCATTGTAACAGATGTGTGAATTAAGAGGGGGCCGTGGGGAGGGCAGGCATGGGAGCCGGGGCTGAGATGCCCAGCACAGCGTGCCCCCAGCCCCGCCTTTTGTGTTTACACAGAGTGGCCGTGCAGCAGGGGACATAATTACTCCTGACGGCCTTCATTAAAAGCTCTGGAGCAATTTACAGTCAATTAAGGAGAAGGGAACTGCTTCCCTCTTCAGACGCCACCCCCCCACCTGCTTCAGAGGGAGTCCTGCCGGAGCTGTGCAAGCCAGGGTTTCAGGGACAAGGAGGAGGAAGAAGAGGAGGAGGAGGAGGAGGAGGAGGAGGAGGAGGAGGAGTGTGGCTTCTGAAGCCAGTGAACTCACTATCCTCACGGAGTCAACAGCCAAGCCATGGGTCACGAGCTCTTGGCGAAGAGCTCACAGTGTGGTATGAGAGGCCCTGTGCCCAGGAGGAAAGCGCTCTGAGCCCTGGCTCTGCCCCTATGCACACAGAGACCTTGGGCACTTCTGTCACCTCTCTGAGCCTCAGTTTTCTTATCTGTAAAGTGGGGCTGGTTGAGCATACTTTGCAGAGCTGTTAAGATTGTTTAGTGAAATAACAAATGTGGTGAGCAGATGAGCACAGGGTCTGGCCCCACCAGGTGCTTGGTGGTTGGGACTGTCACTCCTGTTCCACCTGGCGACCTTCACCTGCCCCAAAAGGCTGTACAGATGTTGATAGTCCTAAGTCCGGCCCCTTCCCTCCCTCCCTCTTAGGACACAGGAGACCAGAAGATGCAAATGGGAGTGTCCTCTGGGCCGGGCCTCCGACCTCAGAGAGCCTGGGGGCCAAGGTGGACAAGCTCTTCTTTTGTCTAAAGGCTAATTTAGGAAAATGAAAACGCTTGCCAGCTGCAGTTCCCCCATCTAAAATGAAAATAGCTTCATTGAATGCCACGGGGGGAAATGCACATTTTCACAACTTAGATTATCTACTTGGTTGACTAGAAACATATCAATGAGAAAACTGGCACTGCTTCCTAGCTCCAAAAATATAAATATCTGAGTCTATTTGAGAAGTGGCAATAAAGAGCCACATTCTGAAATTAGATCAAGGGCCATATTGAGAGGACAGGCTGCCCGGGAGCCCCCAGGTGGTTGTCCCTGCTCCAACACGGTGCCCTTGTTTGGTGAGATGACATATGACATGTGACATATGCCCAACACAGAGCCTGACACACTGTCAAGGCCGGTAACTCCCAGCCTGACCTCACCCAGCTGCCAAGAAGTGTTGCCTTTTCCTTTCCTGAAATCCAGTTATTTTCTTTCCAGTCCTCTGCCTATTAAAAGAACAATGAGGAATGAGTTTGGGGCTATCCCTGTCCCCTGCCATTCCCCCCCTCAGGGAGGCTCTGTTCTCAGCATCCCTTGTCTGGGTCCCCAGGGCTCCAGGCGAAGTGGGGGCAGCAGGGATGGCTGAATGGGGGATGGGGAAAGTTAGTGTTCTCTTACCGGCCAGCTCTCCTGGCAGAGTTTTCTCATCTGTAAATTAGGACAGTGACTCTCTTGTTACTGGCATCAGTAGGTGTGAAGTTCCCAGGGTGTCCAAGAGCCAGGACCCAGGGGTCAAAGGTGTCTTCATTTTAGAACTTCACCTGTTTTGCCTGAAGGTTGTCTGCTGAATTTTCCAGTCTCTGTCCCTCCTTCCGTTGGGGCAGTGTCCTGCCCTCAGCAGATCAAAACCCTGGCCTGATGGGGTTCTTACATTGGCCACTTCATTTTGAGGAAGGTGTAGAGATTTTTTTTACCTATCACCCTATGTTTGGAGTCCTCGTTAGAATATTTTCATTTAGACTGGGTGAGGTGGCTCATGCCTATAAAGTGATCCCAGCACTTTGGGAGGCCAAGGAGGGGAGGATCACTTGAGTCTAGGAGTTTGAGACCAGTGTGGACACTATAGTGAGACCCCATCTATACAAATGATTTAAAAAATTAGCCAAGTGTGGTGACATGCACCTATAGTACCAGCTACTCGGGAGGCTGACGCAAGAGGATCTATTGCTTGAGCCCAAGAGTTTGAGGTGGCAGTGAGCTATGATTGCACCACTGCACTCCAGCCTGGGAGACAGAGCAAGACTTTGTCTCTTAAAAAAAAAAAAATGTTTTCATTTATCCAACACCCAACACATATAGTACTTACTTCGGGTCAGTAACTGCTATAAGTTCTTTTAATCCTTATGACAATGCTGTGAGGAAGGTACAATTATTACCATTCCCATTTTATAGATGGGGAAACTGAGGCAAACAGAGGTGAAGTGACTTGCCCAAGATCATACAGCTGGTGAGTAGGATTTGCACTTGGGCCTTTTGACACCAGCACCCATCCTCTTAACCAAGGTGTTCTGCTACCTGCTAATAACAGTAATGACAGTAGTAATAATAGCTTGTTTATTGAGCACCTACAAAGTACCAGGTACTTTATACACATTATTGCATCAAATCTTTATGATAACCCATAAGGTAGGTATTTATGTCTCTATGTGGCAGATGAGGAAACTGAGGCTTAGAAAGAATAATGAACTTGGCCGTGGTCATAGAACTAGTTAACAATGGAGCCAAGACTGAAATCCGGGGCAGCCTGCCAATGTGTCCCTACCTGCAGGGACCTAGATGATGGTCAGATGGTCGTTACCCCACCAGTCCTGCTGCATTTCCTGGACCTGCCAGTTATCTGTGGTGAGGACTTGTCCCATCCAGAAGCAATTCCGCTCAGCCCCCTGTGCTAGAGCCTGAGCCAATGACTCGCCTGCACGGTTGTGGGTGATGCCGAGTGCGTGGTGGGGGGGTGGAGGGGATGGTAGTGCAGGATGTCAGGCCCACTCGTGGATGATGGACTGTGGGCCCAGGTCACATGTTGCCATGTGTCCCTTACTGGTGAAAGCTGCATCTCCTTACTGGTTAAACCTAACGCTAACAGGAGCGTAAGTCACGCAAAGTCACATTGTACCCTGAAACTCCTGAATTCAAATCCCCTTTTCTCCTGTCCTTCTGACTGTCCCATAGAGTTAACGAGAGCTGTCATTTATGGAGGGCCAACTGGGGGCCAAGACTTCATATGCATTGTCTCATTCAATCCTCACCGCAGCCCAGGATGAGGGCAAGATGGTTATAGCTTCATTTCTTCCAGCATGAGATACTTCAAGCATGTGGAAGAGTAGAGGGCTGCACCGTCCAGTATGGTAGCTAGCCACTGGCTACATGTGGCTATGTAAATGCAAATTAATTACAATTAAATAAAAACATAAATTTCACTTCTCATTCACACTGGTCACACTGCAAGTGTTCCATAGCCACCTGTGTTGGGTGGCTGCAGTGTTGACAGCGTGGGTAGAGAAAGTTTCCATCATGGCAGCAGACCCTGTTGCACAGCACTGGTGTGGAGCATGTCTGTTCTGCAGTCAGCAGCCTGGCCAGAGTCACTCAACGGGGGACAGGCAGCCCCCAGGGGAATGCATGGAATCTCAAGCCCTGTCCCCATGCCTGGCTGTCATCCCTGCCCCTGAGGACAAAGAACATTCTCTCTAGGTAGCCACAAGGCACGTGAGGTGCAAAGGGGCAGTGTGACCCACCCAAGGTCAAGAGGCTGGAGTTGCCTGGGGAATGGAAACCGAGGACCCTGAGCCATGCAGTGCCACCCAGCTCTCCCGGCCCCCAGCCGGGCCAGCTCAGGGGCGCTGTGCCCACCCCTCGGCCGGAGGCAGCCCTGCTGGCTGGGAATTTTTACAGCTGTTTATCGGAGGTCATTCCATCTGGGAATGAAATAACTCTCCCCATAGCCACTATGAATTTTTCCCTTCCCTGGGAAAAAAAAACAGCCCCTGTGATTGGAACACTGTCTGCAGTCCTGTCAGGTAGCTGGCGGCGAGTGACAGGAGAGAGAAAGCAAACGGCTGAAAGCCATTACCCTCTTACTTCAGTGGAGTTGGAAAAATAGTCATAAATTAGTGCCGGGCCCTGCACGAGGAGAGAGGAAGAAAACACAAGAAAGAAAAAAAAAAAATGTTCCCTAGAAAGTCATAATTTTCCTCCAGGTGGGAGGAGAAGGATGTTCAGAAGGTGATGTCTTGGAAGAGCCTGCGCGTCACCCGTCACCCCCCCTTTGCTGGTCAGCTCTTGCTGCCACACCCCGGGACGGAGTCCAAGAGAGGCAGGATGCTCGGGGAAAGCAAGAGGGACTGTGCTTCCTCTCCCCGCACCACAGGGCCACCTCCTGCAGGGGTAGCCCCCTGCCTGTGCATGTGTGTGAGCACATGTGTGTGAGCATGTGAAGTGTGTCCCTGCCCATGTGGGTGCAGGCACATGAGAGTGTCTCTCTTCACATGTGTATGTGTGTATCAGCCCACATGTGTGAGTCCCTGCCCATGTGTATGAGTGTGCACACATGCATATGAGAGTGTGACCCAGCTCACATGTGTATACCTGACAACATATGTGTTCCTGCACATGTGTGTGCACATGAGTGTGTCCCTGCACACGTGTGTGTGTGTGTGTGTGTGTGTGTGTGTGCTGATGTGTCTGTGGGGTGATGCTTGTGAATGCACCTGTCGCCTTGCATGGTGTGTGTTTAAGAGAGTGTGGCTTCACCTTTTTTTCATACTTGGCTTCTTCTATACATTTGTAGTGACCCACTGGAACATCTCCGCCATTGACAAGGCAGCATGAGCAGGGTGTGTGTGTGTGTGTGTGTGTGTGTGTGTGTGTGTGTGTGTGTGTGTTTGTACACCCACGGGGTTGCAGACTGCCTTGGAGGCTGCTGTTCATTACGAGGCTGGCATCTGGGGAGAGCAAAAGGACAGCTTGTGAGCCCTGCAGGGACGGGTGTGCTCTGCTCGGGGTTGTCATTACTTAAAGGACATAGCCTCTGTTTTCTTTGTGGAGCCAAAGGTGTTTCTCTGTGGAGGATGGTAGGAGGAGCTGTGAGGAGGGGCTGGGCACAAGGCAGAATGGCTCGTGAGCTCCTTTGGAGACCCCAGAGCAGGAGAGTGAAGGGTCACCTGGATCTGGGCTGCTGGGAGCACCCTGAGTTCAGGGTGTGAAGTGTACAGACATAAACATGTGAACTCGCACAAGAACGTCTTGTAGGTGGATAGCGTATGCCGGTGGTTGTCATATTTTAGCGTGCATCAGAATCCGCTGGAAGGCTTGCTGAAACAGGTTGCTGGGCCCCGTCCCCAGAGCTTCTGGTTCGGCAAGTGTGAGGTGGGGCCTGAGAATCTGCATTTCTAACAAGCTCCAGGGGATGTTGATGCTGCTGGTCTGGGGACCCCACTTTGAGAACCACTGACACCCACCTTTGACAGAGTCCTTTAATGCCTCCCCAGTACCGCAAGCCTATGAGGCTGGGCAGGGAGGTAGGGCAGGGCAGCGAGTAAGAGCAGAGATGACAAGGACGGGAGCTGACTGCTGGGGTGTTGAAGTCTGACTCTGCCACCTACCACCTGCATGACCTTAGGCAAGTTACTTAACCTCTCTGTGCTTGGGCTTCCTCATCCATGAAGTGGGGAGGATGATAATGTCTACTGTGCAGGGCTGGCGTGTGGGAACTTAGCACATGTAAAAGGCTTAGAATATTGCCTGGTACCTAAACAGCACTATGTGCTTTGGCTGATATCATTATCCCCACTTTGCAGATGAGCAAACTGAGGTGAGTGGAATCCCAGGCCACACTACAAGTTAAGGCAAAGCTGGAATGAGAACCCAGGCTCCCAACTCCCAGCCAGTGCCTCTATGCACCTCTCCCCCACCATATTATGCTCCCCAAGTGCTCTTGGGATCCCTTGGTTCCAACCACCCCGGGGCCAACCCAGTGGTTTGTTTCCAGAGCCTTCCTTCATGGGGCAGAGGGAGGCAGACTCTTACTTCTTCCTCTCAGAGAGGAGCTGGGGCTGAAACAAACCCTGATGGGCCAGCTCCAACCTCTGCCCCAGCCCACAGGCTCCTGCTGCCACCTGTGACCTGGCCCCATCCTCTTCTGTCCCCAGCTCCTCGAGCTATGCCAGTGAAGCTCCTGGCCCTGCTGGGTCCTGCACCTGCATATGTGTGCATACAATGCATACACACTTGTGCACACAGTGCATGCACACAGACATATACTCATGCATACACATACATGTACATATACACACACATGTGCACACACACACAGTGCTGTGGCTCAGAAATCTCAGTGTCCCGGGCAGAGGAGGAAGCCTGCAGAGGAGGCGTTTATAGTGGACTCTCAGCAGCTACGGATCAGCAAGAGGCCTGCTCTGTCCCAGCCTACTGGGGCCTTTCTGTGGGGCAGGACCTCCTTGGCAGGGGAGCAGCGAGGACACATCGCTGAGCTGGAGGCCAGGTCCCTGGATTCCCATTCACGATGTCTGCATGGTCCTCAGCGTGGGAATTTGGGGCAGGTATTCCGGCGGTGCTGACATGCACCTTGGCAGTTTTCTCTCCTGGGGAACAGAATCTGAGCACCCACTGGGTGCTGGAGGTTCTCGGCAGACGCTATGGCCCCACCTGCCAGGTGTTCCCTTCGCAGTTGCAGTGAGAGGGTCACACTTCTCAGCCAACCGTGACCGCCCAGGCTGGCCGTGGGTCCTAAGGAGGGTAAGCTGAGAGGGCTGGGGGTGGGCACAGCAGAGAGTCACGCCCCTGGGGAGGGGCCCTCTGGAAGGAGCACGGACACGCAGTCACACTGGCCCCAGATTCTCTGCTCTGACGTCTCTGTGCATGACTCTGGAGATGTGCTGGAATCAGGGTCCTCATTCCAGCATATTGGTCTGTGCCGAGGATTAAAGGAGCGAATGTGTGTGTTGGTGGCTCAGTGCGCATCACAGGCCCTGGGACTAACACTGTCCAGTGCGCATTACAGGCCCTTGGACTAACACCGTCCAGGGTCAGGTATTGAGCAGAAGGTGGGATTTAAACCAGGTCTTGACGGATGCTGGGCGGAACCTCAGCAGGCAGAAATGAAGAGGACAGGCCAAGGCTCGGAGGCAGGGGCTGCTGGGCTGTTCTCCCACCACGCTGTCCCTGCACATAGCCCGGGTGGGGCTGTCACTGGGCACCGTCAGGCAGCATTGGCCCCTCCTCCTCGGGGCTCCTGGACTCCTGCCTACGTCATTGCCTGTGTTTAACGTCTTTGATTGAGTCACTAGTTCATTATCTGTCCTCCCACGTCCCCCAAAGGGGTTGTTGTTGAGAAAGGGACTGTGACTTCTTATCCTCGAAGCCCTGCTCCCAGCTCTGATGGGCCCAGTCATTAACCCCCTGCCGTGCCTAGCCCGTGTGCCTTTCTCTCACCCTTTTCTCTGCCACCCTCCTCTCCCTCTTCTCTGCCACTGCCCATCTCCCACCTGCCTTGTCTCCCTGGCCCCTGGACCTCTGGGCAGTCCTTTTGGTGGCACCCAGGAAAAGAGGGGTGACTGTAGCCAGGATGGGTGCTCTGGCCTGGAACAATGTCCTCAACCCCCAATGTGTGCACCCCGCCCCTGCCAGCCAGGCCGGCCAGTGCCCCTCCCTTCCCTTCTGTCCCCCTCCCTTCCCCTTCCTTCCTCCTCCTCTTCCTCCATCCTCCATCTTCCATCCTTCATCCAACAAATGGCGTAAGCAGAGCTCTGTGCTTGGCACTAAGGGAGTTTTAAGTTTATATTTAATATTAAAAGGAGTTTTCCACCTGCTGGGAGGTGCGGCCAACCATCTGCATAAAAAGATTTAACTAGCCCCCGAGTTCAGTCACCGAGAGTCTGCCACAGGAGTTTTGATGGAGTCCAAAGTAAACATGAGCTACGATGAAGACATTTCGAGAGGCCCATGGCTGATACAGAGCAACATAAGGACGGTGCTGATGAACAGTCCTTGAGCGCCTACTGCAGGATGTCCCTTCTGTCCTAATTCACAACCCTCCTGGACCCTGTGTCTCCTTCCACCAACTTTCATTCCTTTTCCATTCAAGCTCCTTTAAAAAAAAAAACAAACAAACTTTGTTCTGTAGTGTTATTGAGGTGTAATTGACAGATGATAGACTGCACCATTTAAAGTTTTGACATAAATCTATGACCATGGAACCATCACCACCATGAAGATAGCAAATATATCCATCACCTCCAGAGTTTCCTTTGCGTCCTTCCTTTCTGTCCCCCACCCCCTCCCAGGTAACCCCTGAGCTGCCGCCTGCTGTCACTGCAGATCAGTCTGCATTTCCCAGAATCTCATGTAAGTGGCTAATAATGTATGTACTTTTTTTGTCTGTCTTCTTGTACTCAGTATGATTATTTTGAGATCCATTCGTGTTGTGTATGTCAACAGTTCATTCCTTTTCATTGAGTTATATTCCATTGTAAAGAAGTATCACAATTTGTTTATCCTTTTGCCCATTGATAGAGATTTGGGTTGTTCCCAGTTTTGGGCTATTCCAAATAAAGCTTTTATGAACATTTGTGTATTTTGTATGGACACGCTTTTATTTCTCTTGGGAAAATATCTAAGAGTGGCCTTACTGAATCGTATGTATAGGTTTAACTTTTCCATTTCCTTTAAAAAATATATTTTAAAAAATTTTAGAGATGAGTTCTCACTGTGTTGCCCAGGCTGGATTTGAACTCCTGGGCTCAAGTGATCCTCCTGGGCAGCTGGGATTAGAGGTGTGCACCACTGCGTCCAGCGTAGATTTAACTTTCTAAGAATCTGCCCACTGTGTTTCAAAGTGGTTGTACCTTTTTACATTCCTGCCCTCAGTGTATGAGGGTCCCAGTTGCTTCTCTCACCAGCATGTGGCGTGGGTGACTTTTTAAAAAAAATTGTAATGAAATATACATAATATAAAATTTACAATTGTAACCATTTTTAAGTGTACGATTCAGTGGCATTAAGTACATTCACAATGTTGTGCAGCCGTCAGCACTGTCTGTTTCCAGAGAACACATTTTCATTATTCCAAACAGAAACTCTGTACCCATTGAGTAATAACACCCCATCCTCCCCGCCCCAGCCCCTGGTGACCTCTATGCTGGGAGGTATTTTAAATGTCACCCATTCTCGTAGGTGTGTAGCGGCGTCTCACTGTGGTTTTAATTTGCATTTTCCTAATGACTGATGATGTTGAGCATCTTTTCATGTACAAATTCATTTGCCATCCATATATCTACTTTGGTGAAGCAGCTATTCAAATCTTTAACCATTTTTAAAAAATGGGTTGTTCATTTTCTTATTGAGTTTTGAGAGCTCTTTATATGTAGATAAAGGACTCGTACATCTGAGTCCTTTAGCAGATATGTGATTTTGCAAATGTTTTCTCCCAGGCTGTGGCTCGTCTTTCGTTCTCTTAGCGGAAGTGTTGGCAGGGTGGGGTGAGCAGCCAGGCTCGTACACTCGCTCGCTCTTCACCTCCGTCCCTGGCATACCCGCCACCCCCGGCAGCCCAGCTCTCACTCCCACGGTGCCACTAATGTGGCTTTCACCCTGCCCGGTCCCATGCATGTTTTGCAGACCGCATCTCCTGGGACCCCCTGCTGCGTTTGGCCTTGCAGACCCTTCACGACCTGGAACGCTGCGTCGCAGGCCCCCGCATCTCTCCCACCTCTGTGACCAGGCTCCGCCTTCTCTCTCCTCCCACTCGGCCCTGGTGCCTCCCCCCACGTGCCCTCTGCCCCCTTTAAGTGCGCATGGTGGGACCTCCTTGTTCCCAGTGTTCCTGCCCCCTGGCAGGCCTGGCCTAGGTTTCCTTTCCCTTTTCTTTTCCTTCATCCCTCCCAAGCCATCTCTCTTCTGGGAAACCTTCCTGGAGTCCTTCCTCGGGGTCTGTCCCCTCTGCTCTCGTGGCCTGTGCTGCAGGCCAGCACGTGCCGTATCACATGGAAATGATCTGTTTGTGATTGTTTCCTTCAATAGGCAGTGATTGCTGTGAGAGTCGATGTGACTTCTAATCTGTGTTT
Organism: Lemur catta; assembly: GCF_020740605.2. Classification (NCBI taxonomy): domain Eukaryota; kingdom Metazoa; phylum Chordata; class Mammalia; order Primates; family Lemuridae; genus Lemur; species Lemur catta. The sequence continues at coordinate 50,861,533 of NC_059141.1, read as the reverse complement.
TTATCCCCCATCCACCGGTGTGCCTGGAATGGGTTTGGTGCTCGGTAAATGGTGGGTGATTAATTACATGTCAGGACTGGACCCCGGGCCAGCCCTGAGCTTGTTTGCCGTCGGATGCATTCTGGGCCTTCTCCAGCTCTGCTCTGAGTTGTGGGGAGCTACCCCACGGGCTGCTTCCCTGGACTCGCGGGTCAGCGGGCGCCCACCTGGGTTTAGCCAGAGGGAGGCCCTGGCAGGAGACGGGCGGTACGAGGGAGAAGGAGCCAGGGTGTTTCTCCCTCACTCTCTCCTTGCATGGTGACTCCAGTGGCTGTGTCTTTTTTGGCTTCTGGTCACACCAACTCCTCCCTTATCCCTCCAGCGTGGAGCTGGACATGGTGGCTTCCTGCTGCTGCTAGCCTCTGGGTCACTTCCCGACCCGTTGGGCCTCTTAACTCCTCCATCACCCATGTGACTGAGTCCCTGCATGAAACCCCCTCTTTGTGCAGCAGTAACAGTGTTTCTCTCTTCCTGGTTGGACCCTCGCTGACCAGACTGACCACTGACCAGTGGAGGGATTGTCCCCTTTACTTGTCCAGAGTGCTGGCCCAGGCTCCCTTGTCCAGGGAGTGCATGGGTGAGTGGCAGGCCACAGGCCAGGTGGCAACTTCTCTGCCCTCAGTCGTTGGCCTTGAAGGTCCTGCCAGGTACTCCACAGCCAGTGGGGCCCGAGTCCTTGTGCTGGGGTCCCCGAGGGAGAGGTGCGAGGTGGTCTCAGGGAGGGGTCAGAGGGCGAGGGGTGGGTGAGCAGACTGGCAGTGCCAGGACTCCCCTGCTCTGTGCGTGACCCCGTTATCTGTCGAGCCTGCTGAGAGGTATAAGCCAGAGTGGTCCCAGGTGGTGGGATAATAGCATCTTTAATTGTGCTCGGAATGAGATTAACTTCTTATCTGACAGTTTGACATCTTTATTGTTATTAATGCTTGGGTAATGCATTGTTATTTTTATAAACTCTGTGGTGGCAAACATTTTCCCTTTATTTGGATTAAAAATAGATGTATCTGTTACTTCTCATTACCCCAGGCTGGGACTCAGGGTCCCTGGCTGGGGAGCAGGGAGCCAGGGGAAAGGAGGCCACATCCGCCAAGTCACCTCCCAAGTGGCCCGAGGGGGGCGGGGCAGCCCCAGAGCTGGTCACTTGGCAACGGCACAGCCGAGGTCCGGGCGAGCCGAAGCCTCCAGGCCTCCAGTCACTGCCCGGGAGGACAGGGCGCTGCTGGGTGCCCTCACACCAGAGAGGTGGTGTTCTGGAATACACTGACGTATGCACGGGTTCTCCACAGCATTAGCTGGACGGAGAAGGAAGACGGAAGGAGTGAATACTCAAATGCTCTGGAAGAACCCAGAGACCCTCTGTTTATCTGTTTGTTCATTCATGAGCGTTTGTTGGTCCCCCACTATGTGCCAGATGCAGTGTGAGGTGCTGGTGTCCTGAGCTGCTGGCCTCCAGGTCACCTCTTCTGAGGGTGGGGCGAGGGCAGGACAGGGTAATGCCAAGGTCGTGAGCGTGGCTCTGGAGTTAGGCTGTCGGGGCCCAAACGTTGGTACCCAGATATCCCAGGGCAAGCTCCTCAACCTCTCTGAGCCTCAGTTTTGCCCTCTGTAAAGTGGAGGTGAAAAAAGCATTTATTCCCAAAGTTCTCAGCAGCATTAAATACATGTGAAAATATTTGGTACACTGCCTGGGGCCCAGAAGAGGCAAACGAGATTAGGGATAATTATTATAGGTGCAGCTCTGGATGTGGGGCAGGTCCCTGCAGGAGGACGGCTGGGGACCCGGGTGAGCTGCGGGAGGGAGTGCCCACAGCCTGCCCCCCGACGGCCCCTGCAAGCATCTCGCTCCCTCCCCGGTGACCCATTGCTCGCTCCTGGGCCTGGGCACCTCCACTTACTTAGTCGTTAGCCCGGCTGACAAGGTCGATAATGCCTCTGCCTTGGAGAGCTGGCGCCGACGTCTTTATCAAAGCCAATATTAATTTTCACTAATTAGGAGCTGCCACTAATGAGCATCACAGCTAATTTAGCTCATCTATAACCCAGGAATGGCACTGCTCTCGTGCCAGGCTTCGGAGTCCAGGACGCTGGTGCCCGCTGCCTCCCCCGCCCCCGTGCCGCAGGGCCAGGGCACCAGCTGCCAGTGCAGCCTCCTCGTGCTGCCCGGGCCAGCTTGTTCTGCAGGGTCCAGCGGCCTCCGTCTCCAGGGAGTCCCCTGGGTGGGGCTGACAGGGCGAGTCCCTCAGGGAGGGGTCAGAGTGCATGCCTACCAGCCCCTAAAGTGGGTTTGAAATAAGGGGATCGATTTGGGAAGCCTCCTTTTTTATTAGGACGGTGTCCCTGCTGAGGCTCTGGCTCCATTCCAAAGCCTTTGCTACCTCCTCCAGGAAGCCTTCAGAGACCACCTGAGCCCTTGGAGACCATTCCCCACTTGGAGAGTGTAATCCTCACTGGCCAAACATTTGGCAGCTAATCCAGGCCTGTTCATGACAGTGTTTGCCATGTTGCCTTCTCCCAGGAGACGATAGATCATGGTGGTTAGAAGGTGGGCCTTGCATTCTAGCAGTTAGTGGCTGTTAGACCTGTGCCTCAGTTTCCTCTTTGGTAAAATGGAGAAAATGATGTATTGCACCTAGGGACATCGCATGGGTGAGATGAGTCAGTGCCTTAGCTGTGATCATTGCTTTTAATTTTCAAATTGTGGTTGGAGGGTCCACATGCTTAAGTCTTGTGTCGTCTGTTAGACTCTTTCCTTGAGAGAATGAACGTACCCGTCCTTGTGCCCCTCTGTGCCCAGCACAGCTTTGCTCAGAGCAGGCAGCTGGTCGAGAGCCCTGGCTGCAGGCTGAGCCCCGAGTGCAGTGCCAGTAATGATGAATGAATGAGCGGACCTGGATTCTTACTGCTCCCCTCTGAGACTTAGTTTCCACATCTGTAAGATGGGGCCGTTGGCCTGGTCAGTCTCTAAGACTCCTCTCAGCGCTTCCATTCCGAGATCCTAGGAACTTCAGGTACGTGACTGGCGAGTGGATGGATGCCGGCCTCTGCCCCTCACCAGAATGACTGGGCTGGTGGCTTATTTGCCTCTCCAGGTCCTGTGAGGGCGGCTTCCAGTTCTCAGGTCGCCTGAGGTTAGATGCTGGCTGGAGCTGTGCAACCTTGGGGCAGGGCCACGTTGCTCCCTCTGCAGGGCCAGGTGTTGCTCTCTCTCCTCTTCTCCCTCCCCACGCCTCCCCACCCTCAAGCCAACACAGAGAGGTGCTCACCTGGCCTGCCCCTCGGATGCACAGTGCCATCCCTGGGAGCTGCCCAGGAATGTCCTCTGCCGTCCACCCTCTTGGGCCCCCTGCCTTTGAGGATCGTGGTGGGGGGTGAGGGATCTGAAGAGAGGGGACATGGGGGGGATGGTCTTAGACTCTCTGGTTTGGAGAATTCCTGCTCCTGCCTTCCCCTCTCCATTTCCTGCCGTGCAGCCTGAGCTCTTGGCTCAGGAAGGGGAGGGTGCAGGAGGGCGGATGAGGACATCTTTTTTGCACTTATCACCTCGGAAAAGCGACCTTCAGGCCGAGCCAAGTTTGGGGGAAGTGCCTTCAGGCGTGACAGATTTGACTATAAATCTTTGGTATTAATGCCCGGTTCCCAAGGTCTGTCATTCTGTATGCCTGCGTGACAAGTGAAAACAGTGTGCGGCCCATCTGTCACCCAGGGGTGCCCATCCCCCGCTGGCTTTGCCTGAGGAGGGGTGGCGGGCTGGGGGCAGGGGTGTGAGGGAAAAGGTAGGGAAGATCTGGCCAGTGACAGGGCAGGGATCGCAGCCAGCGGCCCTGGAGAGCAGGACCTGAGGGGCAGAGGCTGGAACCCAGGGAAGAGGCCGTGGGTACGAGCCTGGGGTCTGAGCCTGAGGTCCGTGCCTGGGGTCCGGGCCTGGGGTCCCAGCCTGGGGTCCGTGCCTGGGGTGGGCGGGAAACTCGCCAGCCCACAAGGAGCCGGGCACTTGAGTCAGCACTGGCTCCTCTTCCAGCCTCCTGCCTGGCCTAGGCAGGTCAGCTGCCCTCCCTGGGCCTCAGTTTCCACTCTTCAAAATGAAAGGGTGGTGGAGACGATTTCCGAGGTTCTTCACCCCCTGGTTCGTGGGGACCCCCCACCTCACTGGCAGCTTTCAGACCTTTGGTGATTTGTTTGGTGGGAGCCGAGAATCACTGTGCACAGAATACAGCACGCGGGCGTGGGGGACCGTTTAAATAGGGCATCAACGACGAATGCAAGCAGCATTCCCTTGCCCCTCGCACGGAGGGTGCGGGAGGCCCGTGTGCGTGGCCGGCTCTTTGATGCAGGTGTGCACCCCCCACACAGAGGAGGACTTGCCTCCCGCTCTTTGCTCACCTTGAGCCCAGCAACATCAAGGGGGTGATTTGGGAGCGCGTGTGACTGTGTCTGAAAGGGTCTTCGCTTTCTCAGCCCAACCCTCTCGCCACGTTGACAAGGAATCCAGAGCTCAGAGAAGGGAGGCGACGTGCTGAAGGTCACACAGCAGATGGCTGCGTAGGGAGCCAAGAAAGGGGGAAGATGTGTTCCCAGATCCAATTTGCTCCTTCGGGTTCTCTGGAAAGATTTGGTGCTGGAACAGACACTTCCGGTCCAAGTGGAAAACCACTGACTTGGCCGAGGGCACAGAGGACGGGACACCAGGCAGCGCAGAGAGGACCTGTGTGCCGGGCCTCGTCCACTTTGCTCCTGTTGTAAACTTTTTATTTTTCAAGTGGTTTGAATTGTGAACTATATCACAGAGAGGGGTGTCCTACAGAACCTGGACGTACCTGTTAGGGGAACATTACAGAGCGAGCACATCTCACCCTAAACATCGCCAGGAACTTCAGAGCACCCCGGTTCCCAAGCTGGCCTGACCTTCTCGGGAGCCGGACACCCCACCTCTTACGGCTCCTCTTGAGTGAGGACATCTGTCTAGGGAATCTGGGAGGGGTGACTTGACCTAGAGGAACACTGGCGGTGTTAGGGCTGTTTCACCCTTGGCCTTGAGTGAGACCCCAGAGGGAGTCACTCTTCAGCCTCTGCTTCTTGGCCTCTGTGTGGCGTCCCACGTGGCTGGCTCCATCTTCTCCCCCAAGGCTCTGCTCCTGACCCCCTGACCACCCCTTCTTGGCCTTCCTCCCACGCCCCTCTTTGGAGGTTGGGCTTCCCCCAGCCTCTGTCTTCAGCCCCCTTCCCTGCACCCTCCGCACAGGGAAGTCCGTTCCCTATGGACCTCAGCTCTGCCGTGGCTTCAGCTGCCACATGCAGGGTCCAGCTTGGTAACCCGTTTCCAGCTTAGCCCTTGTCCTGAGACCTCTAGGCCTGTGTGTGCCCCTGTGTCCTGGACCTCACTAATGAGCATCACAGCTCAAACACGGGTCTCAACTAGAACTTGTCTTCTCCCTTTCATCTGAAACTCAGTTGCTGGTGCCAGTTCCCTACGCCACAACTTCGCATGTCAACTTTCTTGCCCTTTGCTGAGTCACTAGATCTTGCTGTTTCTGAAGTATCTCACACTGCCTGTCCTTTGCTGTCCCTGCTGGGCCCTTACCGTCTCTGCTTAGACAGAATTGGCAAATCCTAGCACTCATGCCACGTTTTTCTCATCCTGTGCCCGGGCCAGACATCACTAGCCAATTGTACTTTTTCTTTTCTCAACACAGCATCCCAGGCCGCCACTGCCAACCTATCAGAATTGGCACCTGGCACGAGAGTGATTTGGTGTCTGTGGCCTAGGTTTTATAATAATCTCCCAACTAGTCTCCTTGCCTTCCGTGTCTGTCTACGCAAATCTATCTTCTACACATCTGCCAAAAGAATCTTTTTAAAAGTACAAATGAAGCCAGATTACCCTTCTACTTTAAAATCTTTTTGTAGCTCCCTGGTGCCAACAGGATAAAATAAAAGCTTTGTAGTGCAGCACACAGGGCCCTTCATGGTCCAGGCCCCACCATTCCCTCTTAACTTCTCAGCTGCATCTCCTACCACTGTGTCCTTTGCCCCTCCACTCCTGCACGCCTGGGGACGTGCACTCCTAGCCACACGCTGAACAGCCGCATACCCCAGGGCCTTTGCTCCTGCAGCTCCCATGAATGCCCTCCTTCCCCCTCTGCCCCATGCTGATTCCTTCACATCCTTCAAGGCTCTGACTTTCTGGACTCCTGTGGCTGCTTTACCCTGTCGCAGTGAGTTGCCCCCTCTGTTCTCCTGGAGCATCCTGAACACCCCTGCAGGACAGAGCTATGGCCGGGGCCCAGTTGCAGTTCCTGCTGCATCTGATGCATTGTCCGTCTCCAGGACCTGGTGCTGGTCTGGGCACACCTGGGCCCCAGGGAGCTCACTGGATGCCATGACCCCCTCCCCCTGTTTCTCACTGCTCTCTGGTGCTGCTCTCAGAGCTAAGGGTCACCCCAAGTTCAAGGGCACATTAATAACTCCAGTTGGAGAAACTGAAGAACAAAAGCCTGAAACATCTAAATGAAAACATTTTCATATTTCCTTAGAGTCTCTCCTCAACAAATGACTTGACCAGAAAGAAGGTCTTTTCTCTTCTCCTTTTTTATAAGAGTGGAGAGGTTGGGCAGGCAGCGAGCTGGTCGGTCTGTCCTGGCATTTTTCATGTCTGCTCACTGGTCACATGGAGACGTGATGGCTTGGGGTTGAGGGAAGGAAGGGTCTGGCCGTTTACTGAGCATCTGTTTCAAGCTAGGAACTTCCAAATGTGTTTCTTCTTTTAGTCTTCAAAACCACCCTAAGAAACAGGAATAATTGTCCCCAGTATGAAGATGAGGCTCAGAGAGGGCAAGGAGAACTGCCTTGCCCAGAGTCACACGGCAGGTAGTAAAGGAGGCAGGATTTAAACCCAGGTTCTCTTTGTTCCAGACTGATCTCTAACCTGCCCACATGAAGGGAGAGGGGCAGGCAGGGCGAATGCTTTGGGGTTGCCCCGTGTTCATCTATTTCATCTCTCCCTCCCCTCTCCCAGGGAGCAGTTTCACCAGGGTTCCTTGGGAGCCTGCAGGGGGGAGCCTTCGGGTGGTTTTTGTCTAAGAACTTGGGGTGGGGGATGAACTGAATCCCGTAAGAGAGCAGGGGTGAGTGGGGAAGGGGCTGAGGCCAAGGGCGAGCCTGCCTATCTGCAGGGGACCTTTGTGACAGGCTGAGGGGGTTCAGAGGGACCACGACGGGCTCTCCTGAGCCAGGAACACTTCCCTGCTCCTGCTCCTGCCAGTGCCAGAGATGCCACCATCAGGAGCCACTCCTCTGGGGCTTTAAACCTTCAATTCTCCAGAAGACAAAGTGCTCCTGGGAAGCCTCACACCTTGGCCAGGTTACTGGGACATGAGCCGTGAGGATCTGCCAGGTGCCGGGAAGTGAGAGAGCAGGAGCAGGGGAGGCCCAGGGCTGGGGGAACCAAGCTGGGGCGATGCCGGGATGGGAAAGGGGGGACAGAAGCACACACTGCTGTGAGAGCAGCGTGAGGTTCGGTGGGGGTGTGTGTGTAACCATGAGGGGACCCGTATGGGGACTTGGGGAGCCACTGCTCAGGCACATGGCTGAGCTGATGTACTTTTTAGTGTCATCTCAGGGGCTCAACACAGACTTCTTTCTCCTGCACACAAAGTGCAAGGTGGGTGACTCTCTGGGCACCTGCCCACCGCAAGGTCCACCTGCTGCCGTCCCTGGCTCTGCTGCCACCTCACCATGTTGCCTCCAAGTGCACTGCAGCAGGGGAGCAGGAGTGGGGAGAAGGTGCCTCTGCTCCAGGCTTTGGCTGGGAGGAGACACAGGTCACTTCCTCCTGTATCCGTTGACCAGACCCCGTGCATGGCCCCACTGGAGTGCCAGGGGGTTGAGGAATGAGGGGGTGCATGGGAACATCAGGCACCACTGGGCACGAGCCTGCCACAGGGGCTGGGCAGGACCTGTGGGCTTCAGTCTGCAACATGTCCACCCACCTTCACGTGTGGTCCTTACCCCCGTCGGGCCCTGGCATTTCTGCAGCAGTTTATTCCACAAGCACGTAAGCCAGGCTGTGGCGAGCAGGACACGGTTGCTGCCCTCCCGGGTCTGACGGGGCCTGGGGCAGCCAAACCACCTCGCAAGTGAGGTTGCTCTGTGGGCCTGTTGGAGGCTGGGCCGTCGGGGAGGCCCCGAGGTGGTGGCCACGCTGGAGCCCAGACCTGAGGGACAGCGTGGATGTGGGGATGGAGGAGCAAAGGCACGAGGCAGGAGGGAGCATTACCCGCATCCTGCGTGCCCTGAAGGGTCTGACGGGGGAAAGGACGGGGTTGGGATACCCAGTGCGGAGAAGGGCGGAGGGCCTGGGGCCAGTGCAGGGAGACCAGGTGGAGGTGGCTGTGGTGGTCCTGGCTCAGACTGGAGGAGGACGTGGACCTGGATGGGGTATATTTGGGGATAGCCTTGACAGCACTTGCTGAGGGGCTGGCTGTTGGGGTGACACATAAGGGAGATGGTGGAATCAAGCATGGCTCCCCACATCTGGCTTTTGGAGCTAGGCAGGTAGTGATGCCTTCTAGGAGGGAGATGGACGTTCCCTTTTAGACAGCCTGGCTTTGGGTGCCACGTGGACGTGTCCAGATGGCTTTGTGAAAATCTGCAGCCTCACAGCCTGGGAACCTTGGGGCAGGGTTGAGGTTTGGGGTGGGGACTTTGGGACCCCTGGGGAGCCCCACCGCCTGGCCTTGTCATTGTCAGCTGTGGCCCTGGTGGCGGCCACATTTCCTTGGTGGGAGGCCTGAAACGTGGCTCAGCTCGTGGGTGCACTGGCTTCTCCTGGGTGTCTGCAGGGCCCCAGCACAGCCTGAGGGGCCCCTCAAAGCAGTGCTTTGATAAACAGGTACATTAAAAGGGAGAGAGTTCTCTGTCCCCAGAGAGTACAGAGTGGCTGGGACAAGTGAAGGGGGGAAGGCTTAGAGTGGGCCTCACCTGAAACAGGCCCAGGCAGCCAGCAGGCTGCCCACTCACACCCACCCGGCAGTCAGGAAACTGGGAAGGAATGGGTGTGTGTTTGCACGGGCAGAAGATGCCCCAGGGCCCCTGGGAAGGGACTAGGGCTTGGGGCAAGTTATCTCAGTGATGCCTCTTGTGGAGCTCCTGTAGGATAAACCAGGGTGGTTGGAGCCCTGGGTGCCCTGGGCCAGGCCCTGACCTGCCACCTCTCTCTACCTGGGGGCTGTTCAGCAAATAGTCTGGTCAGTACCAGCCTCTGCCTGAACGATGGACCGTTGGGGCCAGGGAGGAAAGCTTTCAAACTCTGGGAGCTGGGAAATTTCTGGAGAGGGCAACTGGCAGGAAAAGACCTGGGATCAATTTCTCCTCTGCCAAATTCCATTTTGAGCCAAACTCCAAATGCCTAGGGGCTTCCTTTCATTCTCTGGTTCTCTGAGCTGAGTCTTGGAGGTGGCTATGGCAGGGTGCTTGGGGCCAGCCCTGAGTCTGGCACCGCGAGGGGGTCCCCTCGCCTACCGAGGGTGAACGGGCCCCTGCCAGCCTGCAGCAGTGGGCCCCTGCGGCACCTCGACTACTTCCGGTCAGCTCGGTGCTGAGCGGTGTCAGGGGAGCCTGGGCCGCCCTTCCCTGCAAGGGGCTGGCGTGGCTGAGTCCTCTTCCCACCCTCCCTCCCCAGAGGAGCAGGAGCTGGACTGAGGCCCTTTGCAATGGGGACTGAGCCAAGTCCCGGTGTCCCCACTCTGTGTGTCCCCACCCCACGGCCTCATCTCCAGCAACCGCTGGGCTTCTCCTTCCTTAATTCTTCCTCTGTAAGTCTGCCCTCTCTTCTTCCTCGCTCCCTTGGTCTTTTTCTTCCTCCTTCCTTTCCTTCCTTCTCTCTTTCCTTCCCCTGCTCTCCTTTCTCCCTTTGCATTTCCTTATTTCCTCTAGTGTTGAACTTCCAAAGGAGGGCTCCCTTTAGAGGTCCCAGAATCCCTGGCAGGTCTACACCTCCTCACCTTCCTGGACCACCACCCCAAGAGAGAGACCTCTCTGTCTTCTTCTCTCAGCCGTTGGACTGCTTTAAAGTTGATGCCAGAACTTTCTAGCCTCTTGGGAGGACGGACCCCACTGGCAGGGGAGAGGCTGGGGGTGGGGGTATTGCTGGTATTTCAGCTCTCTTACCTCCAGGAGGACCTGGGGGGCTTAGCAGGAAAAGCCCGGTGGGACTGGAGACTCGGGAGGAGGAAACAAAGTGGCGTATCCGGAGGAAGCAGAAGGATTAGGTGGTGTCAGGGGCCTGAGTGGAGCAGATTACAATGTTTGGGGCATTGTATTTGGCCCTAATGTTCTGACAGTTGAATCCAAAAGGGAACCATACCGAAGTGTTTCCAGGCAACAGAAAGCGTGCTGATTAATCTGTAGAGGCAGTTTTCTCCCTGGAAGTAAATCTGAGGCAGGAATTGATCATGTGGGTCCTAGTACAAAGGACATCGAGTAGTGTCGTAGACAGCATCTTCGGCTGCGGTTTGCAGAAGATACAGAAATGCTGTCCAGCGGCCCATCCTGGTGGACAGAGGCAGGGGCCTAACACTAAATCGCGGTGGCCCAGATGCCCGCAGGGCTGTGGCTGAGGCTGGGGGCTTTGCACCTGGCACTTCCTCTCCATCACTCGTCCCCGGGTGCAAGTTCACCTTAATAACCGCAATGGTGGGAAAGGGGGAAGCTCGCACCCCCTGGGCCTTCTCCATCCTGGGGGCCAGTCCCTGTGCTCAGCACTTTATGCAGATTAGCTGATTTAATCTCCCCAGTGGTCTGTGTGACAGATGCGATATTACACCTGTTCTCTACGTGAGAACACTGAGGCGTAGAGAGAGTAAGTTCCAGTCCTGGGACTGGGGGAAGCAAAATCACTCTGTTGGTGTACATGCTTGCACACGTTACCTGCGCTTCCATGGTCACTCTCCTGCACACACACATGTGCACACGTACACGCACGCCTCTTACATCCCATTTTTGTGTCCTCACTGCCTGAGCTTCTGGAAGGAGGTGCTGGCTCTTGTCCTGCAGCTAGAGAGCTCCTGAGGAATTTGGGTTCTGGGGTCCTCCTGCCATCCCACACCTCCCACGGCCACAGTGTGCAGCTGTGGTTGTCCTAGGGCCTGTGCCTGGATGTGGGGGGCGAGGGCCTGAGGCGCAGCGGCCCCCATTACTCACAGGTGGGAGGATGTGAGAACAGTCTGGCCGCTCTTAAACATCTCTCCACGTCGTCCTCATTAATAACTGTAATGCTGGCATCATTCGCTCTTAAATAGCCTCATTTATCAACAAGCAATTTGCCGTGGCGAGGTGGCAGGGACGCAGATAAGCAGACGGGGCCGAGGTGCTTGCAAGACACCTGCCAAGTATCTTTCTGTCTCCTCCTCCATCTCCCAGGGGAGCGGAGAAAGAGGAGGCGGTGGGCAGGAGGCTCGGCGAGAGCTTTGGAGCAGTGTGAGGCAGGCATGGCTGCTGGGGAGGCCCCGGCCCTGCCTGGGCCCCCGGGTGTGTGGCACTTGCACAGGTCCTCTGTGTGACATCAGTAGAGCGCAGGCCTGAGAGTCAGGAGGTCAGAGCCCAGCCCTGCTTGGCCACCTCCTGGTGGTGACCTTGGGGACACTTTTTGACCACCCACTGTGTCATCTGTCAACATTAGCAGTGATGGTGGGCATCCTTGTCTTGTTTCTGATCTTAAAAGGCTTTTCCGTTACGTATAATGCCAGCTGTGGGTTTCTGGCACACAAATTCTATGGAGTTGAGGATGTTCCCTTCTATTCCTCGTTTGCTGGGTTTATTACAAGTAGGTGTCGACCTTCTCGTCTGCATTGATAGACTCCTCATCTGCGAAATGGGGACCTCATAGCCATTGTGGGGACTGAATGAATAACTTACACAAAAGTTCATGTTCACACTAAAGAACCGTGTTGTTTAGGATATTGGCTGCAAGTTACAGAAAATTGGCTGGCAGTGGTGTAAACACACACCCAATAGGGGTGTGTGTTTTTCTTATAGAAAGAGGTCTGGGGGCTGGCGGTTGCTAGAATTGGTTGGTTCAGGGCAGGGTGGGGAACCTGTGGCCTTCTACATCCTTGAGTGCAGCCTTTTGACTGAATCCTAATTTTACACAACAAATCCTTTTGTTTTTATTAATACATTTTTGTTCATCTTTTATATTTTTATTTTATTTTTAAAATGAATGTATTTAAAACACCAAAGAATAAGTTTCAATGAATTAATTCTCCCAGATTGACTGGCACGATTAGAACATTAGTAAGCCATAAGGGCTAAACTGATGGCTGCTATGCTCATGATTTACTTTGAACTGCCCCTGCCTGACTGATGCCACTATCACAGGAGGCTGGTTGGCGAGAGTTCACGGAGGTCACGTACTCCCGTCTGTTATCAGTTTTTGACAACGTACATTATGTTTCTGTTTGAAGTGGAATTTGTGAATAGTTGCACAGCTCGAGAGTATTTTTTAATTCTGTCTGCTTAACAGCTCATCATGTCGAAGAAGACCAAGAGAACACTGAAGGAAGAAAACAGATTTTTTAGTGAGGATTGGGAATTGCAATATTATCTTGTTTCTCCTAAAGATAAGATGATTTGCTTGCTTTGTAATACTGCAATATCAACATTACAGAAATTCAGTGCTCATCAGTATTATAATACTCAGAAGGCCCACATATATTTTAAATTGTACTACAGAAATTAAAAGATGAAAAGCAAAAGCAAAGACAATTCTTTCAAGCAGCAATAAGACCTGTAAATAATGTCACTGAAGCAACTTATAAAGTAGTTTATATATTTTGGGAAAAAGGGAAGCCATTCAGTGATGTAGAAATTGTGAAAGAATGCATTATCGAAGTTGTAGGATGCTTAGACCCTGATAACGTTTCAGAGTACAAACAACTGACTCTTTCAAGGAGAACCATAACTGATTGGCTGCATGAATTAGCCTTCAACTTAACAGAACGACTTCATGCAATAGTGCAAAAGGAAAATGTATATTATTCAATCGCTTTGGATGAATCAACTGATACTATTGACTTGGCTCAGGTTTTATACTTCATTCAGGTCATAACAAGATTTTCTTTACTATGAAGAGTTGCTCACTTTGGGCACTCCTCCAGACAAAACACAGGGAATAGATATCGTCAACAACTTTCAAGGTAAATGTCATGAAGTTGGGATGACTTTGGTACATAAAGTGAGTATATGTACAGACAGTGCACCTTCCATGACAGGAAAACATGAAGGGTTTATCAAACAGATTAAAAAAAAGAGATCCTCTCTTCTCTCAGAGAAAGATGCCCTCATTTCTTTTCATTGTATCTTGCATCAGCAAAAGCTCTGTGCTAAAGCTACTATTTTAAGTGACACTTTGCAACAAGTTATCAGTATTGTTAACTATATTTGTGCAAATGCAACACCACCTCATCAGTTCACTAACATGCTAAAATTCAACAATGAGGTATTCAGTGTGGATTTGCCATATCATTCTAAAGTGCTTTGGCTATCACAGGGACAGGTGTTAGCCAAAATTTTATCTCTGTGAGTACAGATAGTTAAATGTTATGAAGAACAGAATCAGCAATGCAAATTATTGAAAGAAAGATTTCTATAGGAATGCAGCATTTCTGTGTGATATGTCAAATCAAAATGACTTGACTATTTCTTTGCAAAGTAAAACTAAGTCTATATATGATATGTGGCAAAAAAAATCCAAGCATTTAAAAAAACAACTGTCTTTCTTCAAAACACTTCTTCAAAAGGAAATTTTGGATGAATATTTTCCCCACTTAGCAAAGGCCACTGATGAGCAGGATGATATATGTGAATCATTTGAAGAATACGCAGCTGTTATAGACCTATTAATTGTAGAATACAATGAAAGGTTCACTGACTTTGAGAATCATAACATCACACTCAAATTAGCATTTCAGCCTCACCTAGTTGATATCACCAAGGCACCTAAAGAACTACAGGTGGAATTGATTGAGCTCTCAGTAGATGACATTTTAAAGTCATTGTTTGATGCTAACAAAGATCCAATTGAAATATGGAAAAATGCAGAATACCCACGCCTTTGGCAACATGCCCAGTAAATGCTTTCTTGCTTTTCAACCACTTATTGCTGCGAATCTACATTGTCCTACCTAACCCAAATCAAGACACCCTTAAGGTCACAAATGACTGATACCCATCTTTTTTTTTTTTTTTTGAGACAGAGTCTCTCACTTTGTTGCCCCGGCTAGAGTGAGTGCCATGGCATCAGCCTAGCTCACAGCAACCTCAAACTCCTGGGCTTAATCAATCCTACTGCCTCAGCCTCCTGAGTAGCTGGGACTACAGGCATGCGCCACCATGCCCAGCTGATTTTTTCTATATATATTTTAGTTGGCCAGATAATTTCTTTCTATTTTTAGTAGAGACGGGGGTCTCGCTCTTGCTCAGGCTGGTCTCGAACTCCTGACCTCGAGCGATCCACCTGCCTCGGCCTCCCAGAGTGCTAGGATTACAGGTGTGAGCCACTGCGCCCGGCCGACTGATACCCATCTAGAGGATCAACTGAAACTGTGGACCTCCAGGATACAACCAAATATTCAAATGCTTTCCAACAAAAAGCAGACACAACAAAGTCATTAAAAGGTTCGTTAACTTTAAAATTAACAAATAGTTTTCATTGTTTGAAATGGTTAAGTACATAGTAGTTAGATTTTCACAAAATAATGTACATTGTTAAGTATATCTAATTGAAGTTTCTTTATTTGATTACGGCTAAATTATTGTGACCTTCCAACATGAAAAGTTTCCCCACCCCAGGTTCAGGGGAAGAATGACATCTTCAGAGATCCCTGCTCTTTCTGTCTTTTGCCATCCTCCCTGCGTTGAGCTCTTGTCCTCAGGCTGCCATATCTAGGACATTCCAGGCAGGAGCAAGGGAGGAGGAGCCAAAGTTCATTCTTTCTTTGGAAGGATATTTCCACTTGCTCCCAAGCAGACTTGCTCGTACATCTCCTTGGCCAGAGTCAGCCCAGGCAGTGAGCCTGCCTGACAGCTCAGCCCACCATCATCATCCCCTGAGGCAGGAGACGGGCCTGCCTCCCTGGGGTCGAGGGTCTTCCTCTGGCTGTCTGAATGAACTGGGGCTACGTGCAGAGAAGCAGTGTGGAGGAGGTGGGTACAGCATGGCTGGTGTGGAGTCCGTTGCTCCAGGCGATGCTGTCCTGCCCTCAGGATGCTCTGATTCCGCGACAAAGCCACGAGCAAACAGGAGGGGTGTCTGGGCTTCCCATGCTGGGATGTGTAGACCCAGCTGGCACACAGAAGCCACTGATAAATCTTACTTATCTTCCTGGAGAACTAATCTTATTTGATAATGGGATGGAGAAAGAAATATTTTATATTAAAATAAGCACGAATATATTAATATGGAGCAGAATGCAGAATTTACATAGATTTTTCAAGACAGGGCCACTGGACTCTAAGCTCCTGGAAGGCTGGAGCCACACCTGTCCATTGTTATTTAGATGTCTGTGACAATTTATTGAATGAATAAGTGAGTGAATTAAGATGTAAACAATTACAATATTAAGCACAATTTCATCTTTGGGGTCTGCTTCTTTAGGCTCTTCATTTCCAGAGGTACAAGTTCCCTTCTCCTCTGTTTCTAGAGATATTTTGGTGTGAATCACTGAATTAACAGATTAACTGGTAGAGACTCCAGGTGCTCTGAGAGTACAGAGGAGGGGAGGCAGAAGAGTTTGTACTGTCAGGGAGGGCTTCTTGGAGGAGGTGTGCCTTGAGGAAAGATGAGAGGGGAGGAAGGGATGAGCTTTTGTAGCACGAGCCAGCCTTGGGCAGAGGGCAGGAGGGGTAGAACTGTGATGGGATCAACCTCGGGTCCAACTGCAGGTAATGTGGCTTAAGGTGGCATCCTGTCTCCCAAGGGTTCCCCGTATGTCATCTTACACCAGCCTCTAACAGAGTAGGACAGAGATATCCTAATCCTCATTTGATAGATAGAAAATGGAGGCATTCCATAGTCAGTAGGGGGTGAGGCTGGACTGGGAGCTGGTGTGTCACATTCCAGCGCTTGTATTCTTGGACCACTTCTCACTGTCTTAGGCCATGGTTTCTGGAAACAGACTCTAAGATGGACATTTGTGTGCAGGAGTAAGGGGACAGGACTGGGCAGAGGAGAAGTGGAGCTGCAATGCAGCTGCAGCAAAGGCCTCAGCCCACCCTTTGTGGAGCAGCAGGACAGGGAGGATCCATACGGAGGAAGGGACCAGGCCACACAGTGGGCACAGACTGCCCCTGGGAGGGCTGCAAGCGTGGGCAAGGCCTATGCTCCATGCCCCTCCCGCTATTGGCAGAAGCAGCCCCTCCGTCAGCCCCCCAAGGTGTACCTAGAACAAGCTGTTCCCCCTGCCTGGAGTGGTCCTCTGTCCTCTCCCACCTCCCCAACTCCAGCTGATCCTCCAAGTCCAAGTCCATGTGTCGTTTCCTTTATCTCTAAGATAGCCTGTCAGAGGTACAGCCAAGTACAGGGCAGAAGACTACCACTCGTATAAAAGTGGGGCATCGATTCCCTGCACAGGCAAAAGCTTAATATAACTTTTAATTCCCCCAGAACTTAACTACTAATAGCCTCCTATTGCCTGGAACCCTTACCAATAACATAAACCGTTGATGAATACATATTTTGTATGTTATCGGTATTATATGTTGCATTCGTACAATAAAGTAAGCTGGAGAAAAGAAAATGTTATTAACAAAATCATAAGGAAGGGAAAATATATTTACCATTTATTAAATGGAAATGAATCATCATAAAGGTATTCATCCTCACTCACGTTGAGCATTCTGAGGAAGAGGAGGGGCTGGTCCTGCTGTCTCAGGGGTGACAGAGGCGGAAGGAGGAGGAGGTGGAAGGGGAGGCAGCATACTCAGTATAACTTTTACTGAAAAAGAAGCTGCATATAAGTGGACCCGCATAGTTCAAACCAGCATTGTTCGAGGGTCAGCTGTACACACACACACATATCTGCTTATATGTGCACATCCTAAACCTATCTCGGGAAAGATACCTAAGAAATGCAAACAGCAGTTCTTGCATGGTAAGGACTGCATGGGTGGGGGGCTCTTTCTGAATTTTGGATGATGAAAATTAACTTGATAAAATTAAAATAAATCAAATATTGAAAAGAATTGTTGAATCATTTGGTGGGGTGGGACCTCGCTGCTCACGTTTCTCCACACGGCCCTTATCACCACTGTCGTGAAATAATTCATGGTGTGGTTATTTATTTAGAGTTCCCCTCCCCTTCGGGTCGTAAGCGTGGGGAAGCGGTCTTGCTCACCTCGGGAACGTGCCCAGCACGCCCTGGTGAGCGTTGGAGGCTCTGCAGCCACCTTCCTCAGGCTGCCTGCTGTTCTCACCTCTCTCCTTCTCCCTCCCCATGCATAAAAACAGCCTGCTCCCTTCTCAGTTTTTGCCTATTAATGCTCTTTATGATCACTTATGCATCCAGCCTGGAGGCCCTTGCATAATATATCCACCCCGTGCACACACCGTGGCTGCATACATAATGCAGAGGCATCTGCATTCCCCAGGCTGCGGTCCCTGCCCCTCTCTGTACCTTTCTGGGAACCTCAACTGCTGTCCACTAGGTGCCAACTCTGTGCCCTAAGAGGAGCCAGGCTGTAGGCCAGGGGCAGGTGCTTGGGGAGTGGGGAGATGGAACACGGACAGTTGTTCCATGTGGCTAATGAAGTCCGTCAGTGAGCATGCGCAGCTTTGGGGGTGGGCTTGGTCAGGGAAGGCTTCCCGGCCCCTGCCAGGAGAGGGCTGGGCGGCAGCGTGGAGGAAAAGGCATTTTCTAGGAGAAAGGAGGTGAAGGGGCTTCCAGACAGAGGAACGTTGGCCTGAGTACAGGATGCTGTGAGTTTGGGGACAGTTACCAGAGAAACACATGGGAACCGCTCCACCCAGGAACGAGGGCTGCCTGCCAGGCCTGGGCCCCCCTGACTGCTGGGTTTGGCTGCAGTGCCTTGACACCCCTTGTGCTGTTCCACCTGATTAGTCACTCATTTGTCCCCTCCAACCAGTATTACACCAGCGATCCGTTTGCTGCACCTTGTTCCCAGCCTTTATTTGTTTGACCTACTCAGAGTTTCTTTAAACATCTGATGGTTTGCCAACACTTAAACGTTGGAATTTTTCTAACAAAACGTAGATGTCCAGTTTTCGCTGATTGCATCTGGCAATCATCAGCTGGAACCGAGAAAGCTGCCGCTTTGGATGGGACACGTGCCCTGCCATTCACTGCGGTCCTCACCCGAACTTCTTTGTTCATCTCTGTTTCATACCTGATCCCTAACGGCGTTGAGCTCGTGACTTTATTGATTCCTAAAAAGACCAATTAAATAGCCGGGACATGTCTTTGTTTCATTCTTGTTTTTGAAAGATATTTTTGCTTAATGTGGAATTATAAATTGGCATTTACTTTCTCTCAGTACATTGAAGATAGCAGTCTATTGACTTTGGCCTCCATTGTTGGCATTGAGAAATCACCTCCCAGTTTAAATGCTGGTTCCTTGAAGGTAGTCTGTTCTTCTCTGTTCTTCTTCTCTGGTTGCTTTTAAGATACTCTGTTTTTCTTTGGTGTCCTGCAGTTTTGCTGTGACCTGTCTGGGTCTTTGGGCTTCTTGAATCTGTGTGGAGTTTTTATTAATTCTGGGACATTCTCAGTCATTATTTCTTCAAATATTGCTTCTGTACCATTCTTTGCTTCTGGAATCTCAGTGAAATGTAAGTTATGCTGTTTAATTTTATACTCTGTGCTTCTTAACACTCTGTTATAGTGTCCATCTCTGACCATCTGTTCTGCATGCTGGATAATTTCTTCAATTTTTTTCTTTCATTTAACTAATTCTCTTTTCAATCATGTCTGATCTCCTGTAAAACCAATACATTTGAAATTCTAATTATCATATTTTGGTTTCTAAGAGTTCTGCTTGATCCCTTTTCCTTGCTCTTTACTTATTTGCAAGCCTCTCTTGTAGTTATTGAAACATAGTAAACTGCGGGCCCCAATCCCCGGGCCACAGACCGGTACCAGTTCATGGCTTGTTAGGAATCAGGCTGCACAGCAGGAGGGGAGTGGTGGGTGAGGGAGCGAACCTTCGTCTGTATTTACAGCCGCTCCCCATTGCCCACATCACCACCTGAGCTCCGCCTCCTGTCAGATCAGTGGCTGCATTAGATTCTCATAGGAGCAAGAACCCTGCTGTAAACTGCACATGTGAGGGATCTAGGTTGCGGCTCCTTATGAGAATCTAATGCCTGATGATCTGAGGTGGAGCTGAGTCGGTGATGCTAGCGCTGGGGAGCAGCTACAAATGTAATAAATGTAATGCACTTGAATCATCCTGAAACCACTGCCCCGCCCTGCCCCCCTGCTCTGTGGGAAAATTGTCTTCCATGAAACAAATCCCTGCTGCCAAAGAGGTTGGGCACTGCTGATAGTAAGCATATTTTGTATATGCTAATTTCAATTATTGGTCCGATTATACTATTTTTTTCTTCACGTTTTCATTCATAATGGCTTGCTTATTGTGTGTGTGTGTGTGTGAATTTTGACTGTGAGCTACTCACGTGGTTGATGGGGCGGGGGATTCTCCCAGACCTGAGATAAAGGCAGGTTCCTCTAGAGGGGTTTGTGTTTGTTTTTGTTTTGCTGTTAAGCTCACTGCTTGTCTGGGGCCACTTTAGATTAAATTCTCCACTGAAGGGTCTTCAGACCCCCGAGCCGTGAGAATTCGGGCTGCAGGTGCGCGTGCACCATCTTAAGGTTACGCTTCCTCAAGGGCCATCCTGCCCTCTCTCTTCAGCACCGCCGCTTCAGAGAGGTCACTTTCTTCTCTTTTTTCAGACTCCTGGTTTGCGTGGGGATATGGATTTATTTCTGGTTCTCCCCTTACAACAAGGGTGTGGTTCCTTAGTGTCCCTGCTTTAGTAGGGGTGTTTTCTGTTAGATCCCCACTCTGGGTGAGCCAAGATTAGGCCCTTTTCTCCTCTTTCTGAGCCCCAGGGGCTGTAAAAATGACAACTCAGTTTTACCTGGTTTAGTAAATGACCCAGCCACTCTGAGTTTCTTCCTTCACTTAGTATTTAGCTTGAGTGTTCTTTATTTTCTTATCAACTCATTTATCTACTTAATAAGTTTAAAAACAGGCTGGGCATGGTGGCTCACACCTGTAATCCCAGAGGATTGCCTGAGGCCAGGAGTCTGAGACCAGTCTGGGCAACATAGTGAGACCCCATCTCAAAAAAAAAAAAATTGCCAGGAGTGGTGGTGTACACCTGTGGTCCTACCTACTTGGGAGGCTGGGGCAGGAGGATTGCTTGAGCCCAGGAGTTTGAGATTCCAGCCTGGGTGACAGAGGGAGACTCTCTCTAAAAAAATAAAAAGTCTTATCTGGTGTTTTCAGTTGTTCCCAACTTTCTGCTTTATCCAGGTACCTATACCACTTTGTCAGAATCAGAAATCAAGACCATGTAAACTATGGCCTATCTGAGAGCAGGAATATTTTTCTTGCTATTTATGTTATGACTCTTTTTGATTCCCACTGTCTAGTTTTGTGTCTGGCACACATACTGAGGCCATGGGATAGATCCTCTGTATATGTTAATTGAGTAGCAAATGGCTGAGTAGGTGAGTGAATAAAGTAGATTAGTGGATAACATGGAAGATCATCACATTACAGAGGAGGAAATTGAGGCCCAAAGAGGCTGAGCCAGCGCTGCAGGTATGAGGCCCATGAAGGATGGCCAGGCCCTGGCTCAGACCAGGCACCCAAGACGTCTTTATCAGTTACTTGGGAAATGATAGTACTGACCAACACTTATTGAACACGGCCGTATGTGTTAGGCACTTTTTAAGTGCTTTACATACGTTAACTCAATGCTCACAGCAAGCTTATGAGGTACTTATTATTATTCCCATTCTACAGATGAGGAAACTGAGGCACAAAGAGGCAAAGCAACTTGCCCAAGGTCACTCACCAAGTAAAAGTGGCAGATCCAGGATTCAAACCCAACCAAATCTAGATCCAGAGCCCCACCCCAACTGCTGCATTGAGAGTGTCTGTAACCGTGGTGACAGGTGTGGGTGCAAAGGTGTGTAGGGGCCAAGCTCCGGGCAGTTCCTTGGCTACGTGGCAAGGGGACCTCAGCTCTTCACTTACCTGTTCCCACTTCCCACCCACCCATGCCCCCTGTTTCCACCATGTAGGGCCTGAGAGCTGCCAGCTGTGTCTACACAGGCCTGGAAGGAGGGAAACTAATTCCAATGGACAGAGGACCTCCAAGGACTCCAGGAGTTTGCCCTCTGTCTAACTAAAAACTAAACACACCCAATTAAAGAAATCCACCCCAATTAGGCAGACCCCAGGCAGGCTGGGCATTAGGAAAGCTGTCTGACTCTCACCCTCTTCCCTCTGCCCTCACACAAAGGCAGCAGGACATCCTTTGGGACGTGCCCAGCAGAGACTGGGGATGGAGTCCTTGGCGTGGCCTTTACCATTATAAGAACCACACCCTGCAAACACTAGAACCATGCCACCTTGCGTTTAGACAATGAATGAATGAAGTGATGATCACTATCAGTTCAGTAGGCACAGACCGAAGGCCTGTCTGTGCCAGGTACTACTCGAGGCTCTGGAAACACATCCAGGAACACGGGGCACAGTCTGTGCCCTCAGGGGGCTCGCAGGCAGGTGGGAGATGCAGACCCGAGGATCAACAGCTGGTTGGGACACAGTGTCGGGAGTGCTGTGCTTGGATCTGCCGCAGGGGTCTGGGAACCTCTCTGGGATGTCTGGACTGGGAAGTGCTCCTCTTGTGTTCTCTAGCCTGACTCTTGCCACTGCTTCTTAGGCAGGAACAAGGCCAGCGAGGTGGTGCCACTTGCTTAGGCTACACAGGCGGGCCAGGAGCGGAACCTGCGCCCCTGGCTTCAGTGCCGGGAGCCCACACGGGATGGCTCTGGACATGCTGCTCAACTGCGCCGAACTGTCGTGTTGTCTTCTGTTAAGAGTGTGCAGCCCCTGGACAGCCCGGGAGTGTGGGCTGGAATCAGTGGCTGGGGAGATGCTTCCTAAGTCTTGGGTGTTGCGCACGTATTTTCAGTTACTATGATTATGATGCCAGGGGCTCAGGATTTGGCATGAGTGAAAGCAGCTCACACGGTGCCCCCTGACCCCGGCCCCCACTGCCATCCTGAGAGCTAAGCAGGCCCAGGTTCCTGACTCCTGAACTGGTAACTTAGAACCAGCAGGGACACAGGCAGAACGTGGGGGAGTGTTCTCAGACTCTGCCCTCATGGATCCCCCCACGGCAGGGATTCTGGTGGTCCCTCGGGTGAGAACAGCTCCTCTGTCCCTGTCCTCGTCTGTTCATTCGCGTATCCACCCTCCCTCCACCCACCCGGCCACTCACCTGCCCACCCCAAGAAGAGACAAGGCTGAAGTCTAAACAGCCGGAGAAGCTCCGGGGCCAGGGTTTCTCCAATTATCATTTCCTGTCCCACTACTGTCCTTTGAGAAGCTCTCGGAAAAAAGGATTTCTTGGCGGAACAGATTTGGGGAAGGCGGTTTCTTCTCCACCACCTCGTGGAGCTTCGCAGCGCACACCGGTGCAATGAAGGCTCCTGAGAGGTCCCGCGGGAAAGAAACCTGCTCACGTTTTTTTCTACTGCAATGTTCCCTAGACCTTTTTGACCAAGGAATGCTTTGTCATGGAGTACCTGTAAGCCTCCCAGGGAATTAATGATTCGTGAAATACACTTTGGGAAGCTTTCCTTTAAGCACGAAATCTTTTTTTAATTATAATGACTTGCATGGAATATTCATAAGATCTACTATATACCTACTTTCTCACACAGGGATGACTTACCACTCGGCACTTTGTTGGCACATCATTGAACGTATCACCACGAATAGCAGTGTGTTAATATAATGATGCATTGTCACTGATAGGAGCTAGTGAAGGGACTCAAGTGATTTTAAGTTCTCACATTTGAGAGAATGTTTTTATCTTTCCCTTTTGTGAGCAGAAGTTGTTGTTTGCTTCCTATTATTGTCCGTGTACCTGCCAGAGATTACCATGAATTGAAAACAACAAAGCATCAACCTCATTATAATTATATGTAAACTAAGAGTCAACAGGCTCTGAGTGAGGATCTGACCACCTCTCTTTTTCTTAATGAGCTTGAAATCTAGTGCACGTATTTTGTGCCATGACTTTTAGCTACTCAAAAGCCTTGGGGCGAATTTCCTGCTTTTCTTCTATGTTCTGGATACCTGAGTATATAGGATGTGACCCTATATGTGGAGTGTAACTAAACCCCCAGTGGAGGGAAGGCCTTCTGTGAATCGTTTGGGGCTGGTATTGGATAAGAATGTTGTCTTCAAGGTCAGACAGTCCTGGGGCTTGAATCGTGGCTCTACCTCTTCCTAGCTGTGTGATCTTGGGCAAGTTGCTAAACCTTTCTGAGACTCAGTCTTCTCAGTTGAGTATGGAAATACCTTCCTCACATGTTTGTGGTAAATATTAAATGAAGTTGTGCATGCAAAGTGCCTGCCATACAGTAGATGCTCAGTAAATGCTGGCAAGACTGGAACTAGGGTGAGGCAAGCCAGTTGCCCAGGGCACAGAAATTCATGAAGTCCTCTTGGACTTGTGCAGGCATGAGGCAGCACCTGGATTGAGCATGTCTTGGATGTCGTGCTTGCCTCATGCTAGTCTCCACCCGGGCTAGCAGGATGCTGTCACCCCGCAGTTGTTCCCAGAGTCTGAGCACCTGGAAGGCCTCAATTAGATGAGAGAGACCCAGCCCCACCACCTGTAACTGCCTCCCACCTAAGGCAGCAGGTGAGCCCAATGGGAGGACGGGCTGCAGCTGTGCCTGGGGAGAGATGGGACTTGGGGGTAGGGAGGAGGAAGGCTGAAGGTGCTTGCCGGCCTGGGCCCTCCCAGGGCAGGGGCCACCACGGAGCCCCTGCGTGGGGGCAGGGCCTCTGCCAGCTGGGCTGGACCCCTGCTTCCCTGTTAAAACTTTTAAAAACACAAACAGAGGCTAGAGCAGCATTTGCATAAATCTCATTAGAAAAAGTGCAAGTTTCATAAATCTTGTGATAAATTAGTGCGATATCGTTCTCAACGTGATGTATTAATTTTAGGGCAAAATGAATGGTGCTGTGATCATTGTGGGTAATTATGAGTCTCCTCAAAGAGGAAGTGATTTCTGGAGGGGCTTTTCTGGCCTCCTTCGAGGTGGGAGGGTGGGAGGAGAGGCGGGCTGAGGGAAGGGTGTCTTTCTCACCTGCTTTTCTGGTTGCACCTTTCGTAGTTTTTTCTCCGCTGTGGAAAGGTAAGAAGTCAGGTTGGGTCTCTAGCTAAGGGGTGGACAGTGGGACTGCAGAAGGCGACAGGATTCTGAAGTCAGGCCTCGGGGTCCAGATTCCCTAGAACCAAGTTATCTTTGAAGGGAGTTTTTAAGGGCTAGGACCTGGGCCCATTGAAGCTCTAGCCCAGGGTTTTCAAAAGTGTGGTCTCGACCAGCAGCATTAGCATCACCTGGCAGCTTGCTAGCACTGCAGATTCTGAATCAGTAACTCTGGGAGGGGCCCTGGAACCTGCGTTTTAAGCAAGCTGTCCTGGTGATTCTGATGCATGCCCACATTTGGGGATTACTACCCTAACCCAACAGTTCTCAACTTGGCTGCGTGCTGGAATCACTTGGGGAGTTACAACAAAATACACTGGTGCCCAGGCCCTGCACTAGACCAGTTAATTAAAACAGAATCCTTGCAGGGTGGGGCCTGGGCAGCCTTAGTTTTAGAAGCTCCCCAGGTGATGGTAATATGAAATCAGGTTGAGATGCACTACTTCAAAGCCACCAATTAACTTTATATATATATATGGATTTGGAAAATTTTGAACATGGGAAGGGACAACAGAGAAAATAATTTTTTTTTTTTTTGCTCTGCCTGTGGATTGGCCTAAGCGGAATGTGCCCCACTGCAGCTAGGGACCCACGAGTATGAACACGTGGGGACCTGGCTGAGGTCCCCGGCTTCCCTGTAGCTGTGGTTCCCACCCTTCCTCCACAGTAGCAACACAGAACTTTCCAAAGTCCAGCTGGACCCAAGACCAATTAACCGCCACCTTGAGGGTATTTGACACAGGCACGGTATAGTTTGAGAGCTCCAGGTGATTCCAATGCACCAATAAGTTTGGGAACCACTGACCTGTAGGCTTTCCTACGCCGTAGTTTCCCAGACACGTCCTGAAGGTTGAAGGAGCCTCAGACATCACCAAGGCCCCAGATATCAACTTCCCAGCCCATCTGAATCACTTGGGTGGTTCTGTTTGTTTTCAGATCCTGATGCTTGACTCATACCTTGAGATTCTGAGGTAAGTGGTCTGGGGTCAAAAGTGCTACAGGTGGTTCTAACGTGCAGCGAGGGCCGAGGCCCCCTGGGCTGCAGTAACCCTTTGTTGCCCTGGGATGGAGGCCCGGAGGAGCAAAGGCCACCCTGGAGGTGGCAGCCTGTTTGTGGAGAGTCACCCTCCAGCCAGCCACTGCCCTCCCCCATGGTCACATCCAGGGGACTGTGATGGGTTACACAAGCACAGCCTCGCTCCTGAGCTACGGGGAGTGTGAGTGGCGACTTCGCCCTGGAGCTCAGGGCAGGAGAGGAGTGCCAGGGTCGCTTCTGAGCAGGAAGGAGCCAGCGTGTGCCGGCTAGTGTTTGGATAATCTCCTTGTGAGCTTTTAATGGCCTGCAGTGCTCTGTTTATTTTAATGATAATGTCAAGTTCAATTTGCCGTCATTTTTCCACATTTCCTTTTGTAAAGTTAACTGAACAATTCACTGAATTGAAAAGTTTCAGGAGAGGGGAAAACACGCCCACCCCGCTATTATCACTGTTATTAAATCTGGTAACTACCGTTTGGCTCTCCGAGCCCTGAGACAGGACTTCAGCCCCTGTGGGCCTGGGAGCTGCAGCAAGGACTCAGGAAGGTCGGACAGAACATTCCAGAGCCCCTTTATTCATGGCTGTTTCATGCTCAGGCTGCTGTGTCTGGGCAGAAAATAATATCCAGTCTCCCATGGACCCTGGCTGCTGGCTGTGTGGTAGCTCATTCTCTGAGTACCTCAACCACATTGTCCCCCTGGAGAGCCAGGACTGGGTGGTCTGTGCCCTTCTGTCCTCTAGTGCTAAGCACCTGCCCTGAGCATAGTATGTGGCAGACAGAACCTTAACATTGCAGATATTTTAACTGGACGGGACCTTGATGTGGTGTAGCAGAAAGAACATTGTGTAGGGAGCTCGGGGACAAATTTAAGTGTCAGCTCCACCACCTGTTAGCAGTTCAGCTGGGTAGCCCTGCACTTGTCACCAGGCCTTTCCTGCTGCACACCTCCATGTGACACCCAGAAACTGTGACCTACCTGGGGACCGGCATGGGCACATGACCCTTCAACCCAAGGACCTCTGTGCTTTGGCCATTGACACCAGCCCCCTCATGGGGAGGAGGGGAAGCTCAGAGAGGTGAATGATTTGCCCACGGTCACACAGCCAGTTGCTCTAGCTGAGCGTGAACCAGGGCCAGCCACGTCAGTTCTATGCCTGGCGGATTCTCTCAGCGTTAAGAGAGGGCATTCTCTGAGGCTGCCTTGCTCCCGAAGCTTCTCCTGTGTCCCAAGCTTCCAACCCCCTGTCCTTGGACTCCATGGAATGCTTGTCCTGAGGGTCACAGTCCCTGGACCAGACAAAGGGCAGGGACACAGCTCTACAAGTGCCAAGTCTGCAGACAGCCCCAAGCCCATGCACAGGGTTGTCGGGGCTTAGTGCCTGCGACCCGGCCTGGCAGCCCTCAGCAAATGACGGCCCTTGTTTGCTATGTTGTGCTAGAGGCAGAAGAGTTCCAGGTTTCTAAGAGTCAGGACCAGGTCCTTTAATTATTGGTATTCAACATCTGATCTTTCCTCTTGGGTGTATTAATTTTAAAAAAGGTGTGTGTGAAATGAAAGGAAATCAGTATATCAAAGGGATATCTGCACTCTCAGGTTTACTGCAGCGCTATTCACAACAGCCAAGATACGGAATCAACTTAAGTGTCCTTCAAAGGATGAGTCGATAAAGAAAATGTGGTACGTAGACAAAATGGAATACTATTTGGCCATAAAAAGAAGGGAATCCTGTCAGTTGCAGCAACGTGGATGGAACCGGAGGTCATTATGTTCAGTAAAATAAGCCAGGCACAGAACGACAGATTTCAGACATTCTCACCCACATGCGGGAACTAAAAAAGCGGATCTCACGGAGGGAGAGAGTAGGCTGTGGTCACCAGAGGCTGGGAAGTGTATGGGGACGGGGGATAAGAGGGGATGGTTAACAGGTACAGAAACACAGGTAGAAAGAAAAAGTTGTGGTGTTCGATAGCACAGTAGGGTGACTATAGTGAACAATAATTTATTGTATATTTCAAAAGAGAAGAGATTTGAAATGTTCCCAACACAAAGAAATGATAAATGTTCCAGGTGATGGCAATCCTGCAATAAATACCCTGATTTGATCCTCGCACATCGTGTGCGTGTAGCAAACTATCACACGTACCCCATGTTTATGCCGCCAGCACCCCTGGTTTGTATTGTCCTTCTCTGTTTAATGCCCCCTTCTTCCCTGGAGCCGCCGGTGGCCGGCCAGGCGTGTGTTTGCCGGGTGAGCGGCAGCCCCTCTTCTGACTCTTAGGCGAGAATGGCATCTTGCTGGCGGGTGGTAAGGGGGCTGTGGGAAGCCAGCGTGCTGGAGGAGCGCCCCCCACAGTCCCTGCCCCAAGGGTGCTCACCTCCAGCCCAGCGTCCAGGGCCACCTGGCAGCCCCCACAGGGGTTAGTTGTTTGGATGAGAAGAAGGCTGTGTTCAGTTTCTGGATTTGGGCCTTGGATAAAAGTCTTTGCGGGAAAAGCTTTGAAGGCGGTGGAATCAGGCAGACTTGGGTTGGAATCCTGGCTCTGCCACCTCCTGGCTGTGTGACCCTGGGTAAGTCTCTTTACCCCTCTGAGCCTCAGTGCTCTCACCTGTGTAGCAGGGATGTAACCCCTCTGTGCAGGGCCCCTGTGAGAAGTAGATGACAGAGTGAGTGAATGGAAACCATTGAGCGTGGTGCCTGGCAAACAGTGGCGCTTAATGAATGCTAGCGTCCTTTCCCCAGTCAGCTCATGCGTCTACTCTGAGTGGACGGAGTTGCAGGAGAGAGTGGGTGTGAAAATGGCCCGTGGGTTTTAGAGACAGGGACAGTTCCCTTTATCCAGGGCAAGGTGTTGGTCAGTGGAGGGCGGGCTTGGAGGCCACCTGCCTCCCAGGAGGGAAGGGGCCAGAGTCCAATCTGGCTGCATACCCTCTGGCTTCTCCCAGGAGGGTATAGGCAGAGCCTGGGACAAATAACAGCTCCCCTGAGGTCAAACCAAGTTCAGGACCCAGGGGGGATTAGAGAGAAGGAGGCTGGCCAGAGGCAGGAGAGTGGGGAGGGGGAACCTAAGACAAATGATGAGATTATCCCCAGGAATCAAGGCACTTAACTGGCCTGTCTGGTCCCAGAGGAGAGACAAATGAGATTGCAGGCTCCAAGGCCAGTGCAGGCTCTGGGAGACCCATACTGGGGGGAGGGGGAAGGAGAAGCCCCTGGCTCTGGCAGAGACCAAGGTCAGACCAGGAGGAGGAGGTGGGATGGGGTGGGGGCTGTGTGTCAGGCCACATGGCCATAGTGGGGGTGATTGGGATGCGGAGTGGTTATTCTCAGAAAACCCTGGTCATAACCCATGGCCTTGGAATTTGGGGTTGGGGTCTGCATCTCCTTGGCCCAGCTACTCCCCGAGGCACAGCCCTCTCCCAGCCAGGGCCCTTGCCTCCCATTCCCCAAAATGAGAAGGGGTTTTGTCTGGTTCTCATTTCAGCCATAGCTCGTCCCTGTCTCTGAGCTAGCCTGTAGGCTCCAAGGCTGATCTGTCCCTCCAGAACCTGGTCGAGGCAGACTGCTATGCTAGACTCTTGGCCCCTGGATGGGAAGGGACAGTAGATCATGGCTGGTGTGAAGTCCTTCTAGGTCACAGATTGCAAAAGATTTGCTTTGCCATGCCTTGTGGGATTGATTATGGTGGATGCGTGGAACCCAGTGTTGTGAAGGATTCTGAAGTTGATATAGATTGAACAGAAAAGGGTGCTATGATTGATTAGTAAGGTCTGTGTGATAAAGAGATGTGCCTGGCCAGCTCCCTGGCCCCTAGAGGACCAGTAGTTAATCATGGGGGGCGGGGGGCAGTGAGGAAGAGGAGAAGGCAGATCTGCCAAGCATGGCCCAGAACACAGCCTCTGCCTTCAAGGGGTGGTGGCCTCAGGCCTGCTGTGCAGAGCCACAGGCAATGAATCTGAGAGCAGAGAGGAGAGAGGACTTCATGGTAGAGGTGGTGTTTGGGGCATGCATTTAGGGTTGGCTGGGATTCGAGAGCCAGTGGTGGGGGGGGCTTCCAGGCTGAAGGAGCGGCAGCAGCAGAGGTGCGGGAGCGCCACAAGGGCAGGGTGTGCTTGCGGGATGACAGCCGCGGTCTGGCAGGCTGGGCCCAGGGCTGCAGCGGGAAATGTGAGTAGCCAGGGAGGTTGAGACCCTGTTGGGAGGAGCGTGGGACACCATGGCAAGGAACTCGGTTTTAATTCTCTGGGAACTATGGCAGGTGCTTGAGCAGGGGGTGGTACAATCAAAGGTGTGCTTTAGGAGGGACGCTGCCACAAGGGCGAAGCACGGCGTGTTCTCTTACCCTTATTCAGAACCCTCTCCGTGTTTTGGGAATAAACATAGCTTTCCTCCTCCTCCCATCCAGAAAAATAAAAAGTGTTGCAGCCTGGCCCAGCCCTCGTCTGGCAGGCAGAGAGCCACAGCTCTCCAGGAGGGCCACAGCACCAATCCCAGCCTCGCCCTCTCGCAGATAACAATAATAATAGCAATAACAGTCATCTCAGCGATCAGCATGGGCCCAGCAGGGCCCCCGAGGAAGCTGTGATTGTCCGCCCCTTGCCTGGAAGAGAGACACGGCCTGCCGCTGAGGGATGAGGCCACGGTGGAACACGGGTCACCAGCCCTGCTCCTCCCCGGGACCTTTGCCATCTGCTGAGCAAATCCCTACCTGGCTTCCGGGTTGGGGTCCACGGCCCCAGGATGGGGGAGTCAGCTCTCAGAAGAGGGTACACAGTCCCCAGGATAGGGTACAGGGCCAGTTCCTGAGAGACTCGCCCCTAGCCATTGCACAGCTATGATTCCACCTGCGTCCAAAGCCAAGTGCTGTGGGTTTGGGCATTACTAAGTTTCAATTAGCCATGCTTTTACCCATCCATTAGTGCACATAATTAAGAATTAACTTGCTATCCACTCTCTTCTCATCAAGCTCAGAGATCTTCGTGACTTTTGGGAGGTGTCTTCTACCCTCTCTAGACAGTTGGCAGGACTCATTGTCTACTCAATGACTATTTGTTGAGTGCTTCTAGGGTGCCAGCCCCTGCATTGAATAGGACGGGGAATGTGACAGGTCAGGCCGCTGCTCCTATGGAGCTTACACAGGTGTGCTAGTGGCAGGCAGGGTGGGTTGGAGTAGCTGGTTAGCAAGTTGAGTGGATAAACAGATCCTTTCCGAGAGGGGACTGTGAAGACAGTCACTTGGGGTGTGGGGACACTGGGTGACCAGGTGTCTTGTTAGCTAGACTCTGTCCGTCTGATCAAGAATTTGAGGAAGCCCTCCCCAAAACAGTAACTCTTGACCTGAGAAATGAATACTAGAAAAGTGGCAGGTAGTGACCTAGGGTAGGAACATTCCCAGAGAAGGCACAACCAGGGCAAAGGCCCTGAGGCAGCCACGAACTTGGTGTATTCGGGAACAGAGAGACGGCCTGTGTGGGCAGAGAGGGGTGAGCCCAGGGAGCCTGTGAGATGCAGACGATGTGCTATCTTGGGCTAGATCTCTTGGGCCTTGGACATGGTCTGATATAAATTTTTATTTAATTTTTAAATTGTAAAATAAACGTAACATAAATTTTACCATCTTAGCCATCTTTAAGCATATGGTCCAATAGTCTTAAGTACATTCACATTGTTGTATAACCAATCTCAGGAACTCTTTTTATGTTGGAAACAGAAACTCTGTACCCATTAAACAACAGTCCTCCATCCTGCCCTCCCCTGGCCCCGGTAACCACAACTCTACTTTCTGTCCCTATGATTTGACTACTCTGGGTACCTCGTATAAGTAGGATCGTACTGTAGTCATCTTTGTGTGACTGGCTTATTTTACTTAGCATAATGTCCTCAAGCTTTATCTATGTTGTAGCATGTGTCAGAATTTCCTTCCTTTTGAAGGCTAAATAATATTCTATTGTATGCATATACCATATTTTGCTTCCCTATTCGTCCATGGGTGGGCACTTGGGTTGCTTCCACCTTTTGGCTTTTGTGACTAATGCTGCTGTGAACATAGATGTAGAATGATTTAAATTCTTTCATGTTCTGCTTTCCACCATGAGGCTAGACTGGGCCCAGCCTGGGTAGGGTTGGTGTAGAGTGGTGAAGGGATTAGTCTAGCGGGATGAACCCTGAGGGCAGGGGGCCAAGTGCGCAGAATCCTCCAACTGCACCGATTGAGCCAGGAGCCCTGAGACTGAGCCTTTAAATCATCCTGGGACTGGAAGAGCTTTTCTCTGCATCTCAAATGTGAGCCATAAACCAGGCTGACTTACAGGCAGTACTTACTGGTCCAGTTGTTTATGGCCAGCGTTTTTTTGTGATTGGTTGATGCTTGTGCTATGCCCATTGTTAAATATTTGAATATCACTCTGCTATAAACAAACTCCAGCACTTCTAAATCTGGCTGTGCACAAGAGTCTCTTGCGGGGAGAGTAGGGGCTGCTGTTCAAAAGTTTACACTCTGGGCTCCCCACCAGCCAACCCCACCGTTCCCAGCACGGCTGGGAATCTGCATTGTAACAAGCTCTGCAGGAGGTTCCAATGCACAATCTTAGAGGGTGTCTTGTTTGGGTCCCCCCAAGAAGCAGACTTGGTGATGAGGATGTAAGTACAAGTGTTTACTTGGGGAGAAGATTACAGGAAACCCAGATAGGGGAGTGAGGATGTGAGACAGGGAAGGGAAGGAAGCCGTAAAGATGCATTGTCAACCATGTCACCACTGTGGCAACTGGAGATTAATCTGTTGGGACACTCCGAGAGCCAGTGTAGAACACGTCCCACTGAGTTATGCCTTTGAGAGGTAGGAGAGCTGGGTCTCTCATCTTTATCTTCCGTCGTCCGTCAGTCATTGGTTGAGCTTTGCTAAAAGAGCTTCCCATTCACTGGCCCTCCCAGCCTATGCTGTTTGGGGGAGCAGCAGTCTCCGACGGCCAGAACCCCTCAGGCAGAGTCCCAGGGGCTGGCGGGTGGACGCCAAGCTGTGTTTGGGGAAATGGTATGTGCTGGGGGTACTGGGCAGGGGGCCAACAGCTCCTGCTACAGGGGCCCACCCAGCTCCCATCTCTATCACAAAGGGGCACCCCAGCCCCCGTGAAGCATTGAGCATCCTCCTTACCACCAAAAAGAACTCCAGGCCTCGTCCATTACTGGTGGGAATGTAAAATGATGTAGGCACTGTGGAAAACAATTTGGCAGTTCCTCAATAAATTAAACTTAGAATTACTATATGACCCAGCAATTTCACTCGTAAGCACATACCCAGAAGAATTAAAAACAGGTGTTCAAAAGAAACTTGTGCACAAATGTTCATAATAGCATTATGCACAATAGCCAAAAGGTGAAAATAACCCAAATGTCCATCAACTGAAGAATGGTTAAGCGTGTTGCATCCACACAATGGAATATTACTCAGCCGTAAAAAGGAGTGAAGAGCTGACATGTGCGGTGACGTGGATGAACCTTGAGAACATTACGCCAAGTGAGAGAAGTCAGACACAAAAGGCCACGTGTTGTGTGATTCAGTTCATACGAAAGGTTCAGAATCGGCAACTCCTAGGGACAAGAAGTGGATTAGTAGTTGCCAGAGGCTGGGGGTGGGGGCAGGAATGGGGAGTGACTGGTTAATGGGTATGTGGTTTCTTTTGGGGGTGATGAAATGTTGTGGAGTTAGATAGTGGTGATGGTCGCACCACATTGTGAACGTACTAAATGCCACTAAATTGTACACTTTACATAGTTCAGGTGGTAAATTTCATGTGATGTGTATTTTACCACAAAAAAAAAAAAGAACTCCAGGGATATCCTACAGCCCCCAGATGCAAGGGGCACTCTCTGTTTATCAGGTGGGAAACAAACCTAGTGTGTGGCAGGTACACCCAGGGTCACCCCGCCAGGAGTGGTTCTCCTCAGTGTCTGCTGCTGAGGGCGCTGGGCTGGAATTGGGAACTTCACGCATTGGCCTCATTTCCATAGGAACGGTGCAAACAAACAGAGGTTGCTGGAAGCCTCCCCTAGAGGAGGAAGGAGCCCTGCTTCCCGGAGAATCCAGGGCCGGCGCTTCTGCAGAGCGGTGGAACAGTGCTGGGTGGGGGAGCATGAGCCCAGCTGGAAAATTGCGGGGCGTCTCATCTTAAATATAATATTAAATCAGCACCTCTAATTAGTACACTTAGAAAAGGTCACTAGCAATTACCTGGGACACAAAGAAGGCATGAGCAGGCAAGAGCCCGTGAGGAAGCCAAAAAGGACCATTTTGAGCAGCACATAATTGAGGGGAAAATGGATAAAAGTCCAGGAAATTACAGGGTGGGTGACAGCAGCTGATGGCTGCATCCCTGTCCTGCCCAGTGCCCCCCTTCTTGGGAGGACCTGAACGTCAGGGCTGAGAGAGCCATTTGGGATATTGGGCCCAGTTGTGCAGCCTTGGCCGGAGGGCCAGTGTGGCCTTCCCAGAATCCGTCCCCTTGGCTGCCGGGAGCTTGGCCCCACATCCCCCACCTGGGCTGGGCCTGAAGGAGGTTGGCAGGTGAGGTCTGCAGTCCAGGGGCCTGCAGACTGCCACGGACTCATTGTACTGTGGACAAGCAGAGCACCTATGGGCCTCAGTATCCCCATGTGGAATCTGCCCAAGGCACTGGGAAGTAGCTCAGTGTTTCTCAAACTTTGCCACTAAAGGTCTCCTGAGGACAATGGAAAGGAAATGTTTATTCCTGGAAGTCGGGGTGGGAGGCTGGAAATTCTATTACAGCTTTAGGTTATATCTCAAAAAATAAATGTGACATTCTGCTCCCAATATGTTCCTGTTTGTTTTAGTATAAAACTATTGTTTGTCATTGAACAATGCAGATTCTTTGGGAAGATGTGCTTGGTTTATCTATGACTTTCACGCACCCACTCCTGCACCATCTAGAGAGAGCATGGACCTGGGAATCTGGGAGTTTGGAAGCTTCAGTTTGAGTCCTGACTTTGTTGCTCACCATCTTACTTTGGGCAACTTGCTAAATGCCTTCAGCTTCTCCATCTCTAAAATGGGAAGGTTGGGTTCTGAGGTTGCTCCAACTTTGTTCCATGATTTTACTCCTCCTTCTCCCATTTCTCACCTCCTCCTATTGCATTGGATGCTGCCATGTCTTCCTCTGTTGTTCGGCTGCTTGACCTTGGAGAGGCTGCTTTGCCTCTGTGAGCCTCAACTTTCTAATCTATAAAATGGGTAGAATAATGATTACCACTCAGACTTGCTGGGAGGGTTAAAGAGAGAACCCATGGGAATGGACCTAGAGTCTAGCATATCATAAGGGCCCAGTGAATGCCCAGTATCTTCCTCTTCCAAGTTTTGGACTTCCGGTTAGGGTCTGATGGAGTTATATCTACACAAGTCCTAAATCTTGAGTTCACATATTCAAGTGTTGAGATGTGTGAGGTTTGGAAACAGATGTGGGCTCTAGGCCCCAAATGCCTGGCATGTGGATTCCATCTCAGCCATTCACTAAGCATGAGGCCATGGTAAATTACTTCACTCTTTGTTGCCCTGTTAAATGGGGAGAATAACAGTGAGGACAGAATTAGAGAGTACGTGGAAATCGCTTAGCTCAGTGCCTGCCTTATGATGAGGGCTCAAAAATGTTAGCTATCATTGTCATGTTAGAATTGTTCTTTTATTTTTATTTATGTATTTATTTGTTTGTTTAGTTTGAGACAGAATCTTGCTCTATTGCCCTGGTTAGAGTGCAGTGGCATCATCATAGCTCACTGCAGCCTCAAACTCCTAGGCTCAAGTAATCCTCCTGCCTCAGCCTCCTGAGTAGCTGGGACTATAGGCATGTGCCACCATGCCTGGCTAATATTTTCTATTTTTAGTAGAGATGAGGTCTCTCTCTTGCTTAGGCTGATCTCGAACTCTTAATCTTATGCAGTTCTGCCTCGGCCTCCCAGAATGCTAGGATTACAGGCGTGAGCCACCACACCCAGCCAGAACTGTTCTTTTTAAAAGTTCACTTACAAAAGCTCATTAGCCTTCTTTTCTAGATAAAATGTCTAGAATTTGGAATCTTTCTTTCAAATCTTTGAGCAATTTGGTAAATATGTGAGTCAATATTTGGGGAATAAGATGTCTGTTTCATTTTATAGTGTAAACTGAAACCTTGAAAGAAGTGATTTGCCCGAGGCCATGATTCTGATCTAACTGCCCTTTTGAGGATTGGATGAAGACTGTAGATTCACTATTTTCAGAAAATGACACGCTGTACACTCATAACATTTTGTGTATAGTTCATGGGGGTTTAAGGACCTCCTGAAACTAAGGTGACCAACTGTCCCAGTTTGCCTGAGGCTTCCTGGTTTTAGCACATGGGCTGGGAAATGCCTCAGTCCTAGGCAAACCAGGGTGGTTGGTCACCTTGCCTGAAAACTACACCGGGAGCTATGAACTCCGGGAGAAGATGCTTCTTAGGCAACGTACAGACCAAGCATCCTGATGCCATGGTGGCCTCTGCCCCAGGCTTTGCTTCCTGGTGAGGGATGACACCTACCTCCCAATCCCTTTCTTGAGGATAGGAACTAGAGCTTGTCACCCGGTTCTAGACTGGAGTTCCGTATGGCTGAGCCACATCTTCTTAAGCTCTGTGTACTCCAGTGCTTATCACAAGGCCAGCACCTAGTCACTCTTGAACGAATGCCAGAACGTGTTGCAAAGTATTCTGAATTAGAAAAAGTGCTTCCATTTGCAAAAGACAACTCAACTGATTTAGGCCAAAGAAAAGGTGTCAGATGTGTGGCGGGTTGGGTGGGAGGAGACAGTTATTAGTTCATATAGCTGAGAAGTCCAGAGGGTGGAACTAATATCAGGCACAGCTGGCTACAGACTCTCAAACCATCAGGAATCTGCCTTTCTGTGCACCATTTGGCTCTGTTTTCCTCCTGGTTGGCCTCATTCTAGGGCAGGCCCTTCCTGT
The DNA here is from genome assembly GCF_020740605.2 of Lemur catta. Lineage (NCBI taxonomy): Eukaryota > Metazoa > Chordata > Mammalia > Primates > Lemuridae > Lemur > Lemur catta. The sequence continues at coordinate 50,824,939 of NC_059141.1, read as the reverse complement.
GTGGTACCAAAGATGGCTGCCAGTGGTGTCACTGAGCAACCCCAGTGGAAAGAGAGCTCCTCTTTCCCAGTTGTTCCAGCAAAAGTCCCAGGGCTGGCTTTGATTGGCTAGTTTGGATCACGCGCTCATTCCTAAACCAATCATTGTGACCTGGGAAATGGAATCCTCTGATTGGCTATGGCTGAGTTATGTGCCCATCTTGGAATGTAGAACTTGAAATGTTGGCCTAACCTCATCTGAGCCACTTAGAGAGGGGGGTCCTCAAACTAAAATCAGAAAAAGGAGTTAGGCAAAAGTTGCAGCTGTCCCTCATGTACTCAGAACATGGTAAATGATGGTTCCCTGCTACTGCCATCAATAGGGCCATGACAAGTGGGCTAGGGTGGAGGGTGGGGAGCCTGGGTTAGAGCCCAAAGCTGCACAGGGGTTCTTGTGATGATCGGGGACCTGCTGGAGGTTGTTGAGTGGCTGCTGCCTGCTAGGAGTTCAGCCACCTGAGCAAAGTGCTAAGGAATGAAGCTGACCTCCTATATTTGCCGTCTGTTCTCTCCCTTGGCTACCCCAGGTTCCTCTGTGACCCAGTTGCTGGCCCGAGACATGGACAATGACCCCCTGGTGTTTGGCGTGTCTGGGGAGGAGGCCTCCCGCTTCTTTGCTGTGGAGCCTGACACTGGCGTGGTGTGGCTCCGGCAGCCACTGGACAGAGAGGTATGACGTGCCTGTACCCCTGCCCCAGTCCTTTCCTGGGGGCAGGAGCAGACCCTGGGGCAAGGGTGGCTCATCATCTTTTAGGGGCCTTCCTCTGAGACCCCATTCTGGCTCTGAAGAAGCATCTTCCTGCCTGAATGGTGTCTCTCTTCAAGGGCCAATGCTGATGTCTGGCCTTAGGATTAGAACAGGATGCTGAGGGGGTTCTCAGAGCAAGGGGCAATATTGGATAGACAAGAAAGACAGTGACCTTGGGTTTATCCTCTGTAGAATGGGGCTCCGTGGGGAGTACATGGCTACCCTCACCCCCACCAAATGTTCCCCCAAAGGACATTTTCCAGAGAAGCAGGGATTGATGGCACGGTAGCCCTTAGCAAATTGGGATAAGGATTTGAACACAACCTCAACCTCAATGCCCTCTCCTTGCATTTGATGAAGGGGCAACAGAGATGTCCAGTGACTTGCTCAATATCACACAGCAACTTAGAGACAGAGCCAAGATACCGAGATGCTTAACTTCTTTCTTTTATTGCTCTTTTAAGAGAAGGGTCCATATTCCACACCTACTTCCCCAACCCAAAGGGCAACGCTAGTTTTTAGGGAAGACTTTGGATATCTGGTCCCAGGCAGGCATGTTTCCGGGGAAATACTGGAGCCCTCCCACCCCCTCTTAGGACCGGGGACCCAGGACCTCAGCACGCCTCTCTAACTCTGCCCTCTCCCCTCCCTCCCTGTCCTTTCAGACCAAGTCGGAGTTCACAGTGGAGTTCTCCGTCAGCGACCACCAGGGGGTGAGTGTGCCCGGGCCCCTGCTGTCCTGGGAGACATGCTCGTGGGCACTGCCCCTGGGGTGGAAAGAGGCCGGAGGCAGTGGCAGCACTCACTCCCCGCCCTTCTGTCACCAGGTGATCACACGGAAGGTGAACATCCAGGTTGGAGATGTGAACGACAATGCGCCCACGTTTCACAATCAGCCCTACAGTGTCCGCATCCCGGAGGTAGGAGCTGCCGGGGTTGCACCTGGCAGCGTGGGGGCTGCTGCTCCTCGGCCACGGGGTGTAGGTGGGGGGTCAGCTGGGGAGAGGGCAGCGCGCCGGCTCTTCTCCTGCCCACACCTCAGCCCCGGCGTCAACCCTGGGCAGGTTGGTGACCTTGCCGGCACCTCTGGGGATGGGAGCCAGGCTGGGGACAGGAACGGTGGCCTGCAGTGGGTTGGTGGAGCCTCGTGCCTAAGACAGGGCCTGCCGTGGCTGAGCCCCACAGCTCCAGCTGGGGTCAGCTGTGGGACAGGAGTCGAGAGGGGCAGGTGTCGCACCTTCCATTTACAGACAAGTGTGGCCCTTGGGCAGGCCTGACACCAGGCCTTCCCGCTTTGGCCAAAATCAGGTCCCCCCAGGACACAGTGAGCTTGCGGTTCCAGGAAGGGCCTTTCCCCAGCCCTGCACTCGCCCCCACTGTCTCCTGGCCCTGGTGTGTGTACTCTGAGCATGTTTGCATGAGTGCATGCGTGTAAAATCAAGCCATTGCTGGTAATTGAGAAGTACAAATTATTGCATTACAAACGGTTCGTTAATAAGCTGGCTGCTGGTGCCCGATGGCACCAGGGTTCTCATCACTTACTGGCCCTCACCTGGGAGGCTGATGGCAGTCTTACAGCACTGGCAGTTAGCGGTTCAAAGACCCTGTAGGTGGTGGGTAAAGAGCTTCTAACTGGGTGTCCCTTAGGGCAGCAGTAAAGGGTCGGGATGGCAACAGTAGGTGACAGAACCCTCTGGAAGAGCAGGTTGGCACCGTGGCATTTGAATTCTGACCCCCATTATGTTATCAGCCATTGGGTCAGGGAACAAAAAGGGTTTTCAGAGAATATCAATTCATGTATGAGGCTCCTCATGGGAGTGACTTGCCCCAGGGCACAAGCTTTGACTTTGAACCTCCTGACTTCCAGGGCAGGCTCAGACTCCCTCAAGGGTGACGAGATCTAGCTCACGAGACCCAGTCCCTGGCCTGAGTTACTCAGCTGTTGCGCCTGATGGAGAGAAGGACAAATCCTCGGGTGGGGATGCAGCAGAGGCGCTGTGCCCTTCGCCTGTCTGGGGTGGGACAGGAGGGGTGGGACAGTCCTAAGCATGGGGGCATGAGCTGTGGCCGGAGTGCCCGGGGACTGCAGCTTGGCTCCAGCTCTCTCTCATTTGGAAGTCTCCCTAATTTAATTAAGGGCCTCTACGTGCCAGCCTGCACTCTGGGCCTGGGCTCAGAAACCAAGGGCACGGCTCAGAGTTAATGAGCCTCGGACCCATTGCTCAGCTGCCATCCTGGCAGGCATGGCCGCCCTCTGTCTTCCCTCGCAGGGGCAGCAGGCAGCAGCACTGGCAAGGGGACGCGGGGTCGCATCCCTCCCCCCCAGCCCTTGGGCCAGGGCCAGACTTTTCCTCTGTTCTGCTCCAGAAGATGTCGCCTCCAACACCCAACCCTGCAGGAATCCCCTGGGATTCTCCAAAGGCCTCTGGCTCCAAGGAGAGAGCCTCTTCAGTCATTCATTTATTTAACAAATATTTATTGAGCGTCCGCTGTGGGCTCGGCTCCGAGCCAGGTTCTCGTTGCACAGAGACCTGGGAGGCCACAGGGATGTGGAATGGCAGAGTTAGAACTGGAGGCAGGGGACCCTAGGCCTAGCCCCTGCTCTGCTCCCAGATTGCTGGGTTCGTTTGGGCATGTCACTTCACCTCTCTGGACCATAGTCTTCCTTATCTAATAAAGATGAAGGGCAGGCAGGATAAAGTGGCCTGCTCCTGCCCATCTGATGAGGGGAGGGGAGGCTGAGAGGGGCCGGCTGCAAAGGACACATAGTCCTTGGAGGAAGGCCTGCATGGTTTACTTGCTTGTGTGTAAACATGCCCAGGTCACATCAGTGGCCCGATACTCGATGCCCTACTTGGGGCTGCTCCGTGTGGCCAGTGGGGATGTGGTGTCACCTGGACAGAGGCCGGGCCACTCCTGACCTGAGGTGGCTTGGTACTGATCAGCCCTGGCGTGGTGTGGTCACCTGAGATGGAACTTAGCTGTCTGGCCCAGGCCCCAGCTAGGGTACCGGCACAGGATCTACTGGCCCCTGGCCCAGAATTGAGCCCAAGGTTTCCTGCTTGCATTGAGGTCTCCCTGGAACCCCAGGCCTCTGCCCTTGAGAAGTGTGATTGAGTGGCAGAGGCCCTGCGGACGTGAACAGAGTGACAATGCAAACCAGAGAAATGGTGGGGCATGGGGTGGGACGCTGCAGACTCTGTTAGGCGTGAGGGCCAGAGGGCTGCCAAAGTGATTAGAGAAATCTCAGCAGGCTTCCTGGAGTAGGTGTGTTTCCAGCAGACTCTGGCCAAGGTGAGCAGTGGATTCTCCTGTGTTGTAGCGCGGGAAGAGGGAGACTAGAGTCAAGACGCTGGGTTCTAGTTCTAGCTGTGCCAACAACTGGCTGGGTAAGACTTTAGACTTGTCACTGCCCCTCTGCTGGCTTCAGTCCCAACAGCTATCAGACTAGGGAGTTGGACCAGGCTCTATAGTTCTGAATCAGTAGGCTGGGGGGCGCCGGCCCAGGAAGCTGCATTTTAAACCAACTCCTCTGTGGCAGTGAGAACAGCCAGGTTCGGGAAGCCCTGGGGGATCCCTCCAGAGGTTTGCTGAGAGGTGCTGAGGGCAGCCCATCTTGGAGGAGAACTTTCAGCCCTGCCTGGACCTGTGGCCCACAGGGACCCAGGCTCCTCAGGCCAGGAACGGGGTGGAGTGGGGTTGGGGGCCGGGGGGAGGGGGGTTTGGGGGCCGTCTGAGGCCAGGCACTGCCCCTTCATCAGGAGGAGCTCGCTGACCCCACCCACCCCTCCCTGGCCCCCACCTCTCTGAGAGCCCCCGCCCCGCCCCGCCCCTACTCAGAACAGCCGGGCAGGTGTGTGTTTGGGTTTGTTTGTTCTCAGTTCCCCTCTCGCCCACCCCTTCTCCCCTCACTAAGCTGTTCTCCATGTAATTATCCATTTTATCAGGGTGAAAGGCCCTGCAATTCACTTGTCGAAGCCCTAACGAGGCAGCGTGGATGCTTTCAAGTCCGTAAAGAAAAGGGAAATCCTGCTAGAATTGGCAACTTAATTCACCAAGCCAGCCTCGACAGACCTCATTAAGTCCCCGTGTATTCATTTCAGGCTAATGGCTGTCATGCTGACTGCTGTTTGATTTGCTGTAATAGACTTTTATGGCGTTGCAATTTGCTCAAACGCGTTTGCCTGTGTCTGTGCCCAGCGGTGCTGCTCCAGCACCTCCGTTAGGGGCGCGTGCCCACCTTGCTGACCTTCAGCACTGCCCTGTCCTGCCTCTCCCTGCTCCTCCCAGGGTCACCTCTCAGCCCTCCGGTATGCCCCGGGAGGTGACCCTAGTGCTGGGCTGTTTGGGCAGGGGTGGGCGTGAGGTTAGAAGTCAGGGTGTGCCTGGTGGCTCGTGGGGTCAGGGAGTCAAGAGGGCCCTCTGGAGTCTCAGGGATGCCTGTGTCCTTGACATTCTGCCAAGTTCAACTCCTAAGCTGGGCAGCGTAGGCTTTTATCCACGTGGCCTCAACCTACCTTTCCAACTTACCTTTTGGTATTATCTTCTGGTTTTCCACCGCATGAGTTCTCCTATCAGCCAGAGGGCCGATACAGTGACCATTAATGTGTCTGTCTCTGACACACACACCCTGTACTTTTCTAACTAGTGCTAGAGTTCAGCCTAACTCAACTCTGCCTGTCCTACAAAGTCCAGATCTGATCCACTATTTTTTTTTAATGAGCATGACAAATATTTATTAAATAGCTGCTGAACAGGGCCCAGGGATTCTAAGCTGACTTAGATATGCAGGGTAGGGAAAGACTCTACCACTTGCCAGCTGTGTGACTTTAGACAGGTGGCTTAGCCTCTCTGGACCCCAGTTTTCCTATCTGTGAGATCAGCAGCAATATCTATCTGTCTTGCAGGATTGTTGTGAGAGCTATAATGATGTAGGTAGGAAAGGTCCTCATCCCAGTTCGTGGTTCATAGTATAATTTAGTAAAATGCTGGTGATTAAGACCAAGGTCTTTATCCTCAGGGAAGGTAATTTTACAAAGAGAAAGACAAGTAAGTGAAAGTCTAGTTACACTTAAATGTGTTAAATGCCACGGTAGTTTGTGCGTGTGCAGCGTGATGGAAGCACTGTGGTCTATACATGGGGGCTATTTGTTTGGGGCCTTAGATGATGAGTAGGAGTTTGTTAGAGATGGAGACTATGGTATCTCTGAATATCATTCACTTTCTGAGATCCTTTGGCCTCTGCACATCTTGGAATGTCCCAAAAGGACAGGTGAACTCTAACCCTTGATCAGAGACGCTGCTGAGGAGGGACAGTGGCTGTGTGGGTGTGTATCCCCTGCACGTCCCCACTGTTACCTCATGGAAACAAAGCCAGGCGGGAGGTGGGCCCCCTGGGTCTCTGTGACAGGTCCTGCCCAGACCCTTGTTGTCTGTGGCTTCAGGAAACCAGCTTGAGGTGGGGACAAGGCTGCTTGTGGGGATGGGCTAGAGCTGGGACAAGATAACAGGAGACTGAGAGAGGGACAGTCCTTGCCTGAGCCTTAGTGCTGGCCGAGGCAGGGTCAGAGCCAGAGCCCAGGCTCTAAGCCACACTGTCTGGTCTGTCCATGTCACTGAATAAGGATGGGTGGAAGTCACTCATTCCCTGGACCTACTTACTAGTGGGAAGGTGGAGAGGAGAAGGGTGCTCGTGGAGACATTTGTCAATGAAATCAAATAAATAATTCACTTCTATGATAATAATAATGTTGTTAGAGCTGTGCTCTGTGGGATCTCACTGAGCCCTCACCACCCCTCATGGGGCAGTCACTCCTGTCATCCCCATTCTGCAGACACAACACGGATGTAGACAGGTTACACGACTGGCCCAAAGCTGCTCAAGGGATGGAGCCGCGATTAGGAGACAGGCCGGGTGTGTGACTTTTGGCGAGGAGCTTCACGTCTCCCTGCAAAGCAGAAATAATTGTCCCTGCCTTGCAGACATGGCTGTGAGGATTGGAGTAAATGAGATCATGTGTGTGGGGGGCTCAGCCCGGGGCCCAGGGTGAGTGAGTGCCCAGTGAATGGTCGTGGCTGTCGTTTGTACGTCTGTCTCTGCCACCGGACTGAGCAGGGCCCGAGCGTGGTCACCTGTGCATCCTCAGCGCCCAGCCCAGGGCCTGGCGTGAGAATGATGCTCACTGAGTGTGTTTTGAACAGATGGACATCCCAAGTGGACGGAGCCATGCCACTGGCTCTGCCTCTTGGGTGGTTTTGGGGACACGAGGAGCGTTCATGCAGAGTGCTTCGTCCCACCACCTGTCTTACTGAGGCAAGGGGTTCCTTGCTGAGCACGGCACAGTGTGGGCTGAGGAGCAGCCAGGCCTGGTGCTGGGCTGGAGAGGGCACGCTCACATGGCCCCCACGCCCCACCTTCCTCCCAGACCCCTGAGAGCGTCTGTGCTGTTGCCCAACGGTTCCTGGGTCCCAGCCATGCCGTCCTCTGCACTGTGGCATGTGGGGAGCCCTGGACTGGTGGCCAGATGAGGCCCAGAACATGCAGAGGGGGACTTGGCCAAAGAGGCCAGCTTATTAGCACCCACCGGCACCGGCAGCAGTGCCCCAGCTACCCTTGTTCAGGGCAGCGTGCCCACCAGGTGTTGCGTGATTTATAAACTGCGTCCTCAGATGGGGGGAGGGGTGGGGGCTCCCACTGGCTTGTGCCCACTGTTCCCCCCGCAGTGTCAGCTCCACTCATGAGCGTGTCATCGCCCACGCCAGGAGAGGCAGCCCCTTGACAGGCCATATTAATTTATACCTCGGGGCCACAGTGCCCAGCGGCCCCTCTGCATCTGTAACCACCCGCCTATTGATCTGGAGGGGAGGCCAATAAATCATCCTGGGGCCAGAGCGGTTTGTTCTGGCCAAGCAATGTCTCTGTGCCCTGGGCGAGCACCTCCATCAGCACAGTGACACACACCTGGAGCCTTCCTCTCTACGCACACAGCCTGCGGCAGCCAGGGCGACACTCTGGGCTGGTCGCGATGAAGACACAGATACACAGGGCAGAGAGGCAGGGCCACCCCTTTCCCACCATCCTGAGGGTACTTATTTCCATAACATCATCTTTTGGCTCTCCTCGTGACACCTCTGCAAGTTAGGGGAGAATTATTCTTTCCACTTTATAGATGAGAGAAGCTGAGGCCAGGGCGAATTCACTGACCTCTCCAAGCCCTCCAGTGTTGGATTCGCCTGCAGCTAGAGCCATCGTCTTCCCTCTGGTGTCCTGCCTCCTGGAAGGGCCCTTTTAACTCTTTCCCACTTTTCAGCATCCTTGCATGTGTGCTTTTGCAGTTTTCCATGGCCTGCTTACGATGTGTCACAAGTTGCAGGATGACTCCCTGATCCAGCCAGGGTCGGGGAGATAGCTGGGACCTCTGGGCCCCATGAATAGGCTCCCCCCAGCCAAGGCTGAGGGCTGTCGCCCACACCGCATGCACGGGCCGAGGGGTCCAGTGGAGAGGCTGCACTCAGAGCTGGTCCTCGGAGTGAGGACCACCCTGCTGGACATTGCCCTGTGGCTCAGGACCCAGCGTGGTCATGGTGACACCCGTTCCTTGTGGTGTGCAGGGTTAGTGGGCCCCAGAGGCCTCCACGAGTTCAGTCACCAATTGTGCACACAGCACTGTTTGTGAGAAGTAGGTGACCTCCACCCCCTGCCACGGGCTAAATGCCAGCCTTCTCCCTGTGCATGCAGGAAAGAGTCAACACCTTTCTGCCACCTCCTCCTTGGAGGAGAGGAGAGAATAGAGTCCCACAAAACCAGGGCCCAGAGAGCTCAGCCCAGCCACACACTGCGAGGCTCCTTGCTCCCTTCTCCAGCCAGTGGGGAGGACCCCTGGTCCCCCCGTGACCCCCCTAACACCCCTCCTCCCATGCCCATGGACACCCTCCTCCACCCTCAGTACCAGGAAAGAGGACAGTGCGGGAGCAGGAGATTCAGGGAGCCCAGATGTAATTAAAATTATTATTTTGTTTTAATGGTAATAATGTTCTTAATTACATAGGTTTCCTCGCCGATTCTGGCTGGAAGTCTTTGGGGGCCCATATAATTCTATTGCAGTGACTGCGGGACCCTCTGCCATGCATACGAAGCAGGGGGCTGTGCAGAGCCCGGCTTGCGGGCATTAGGGATTCTCTGGCAGGAGCTGGGACCCCTTTTATTGCACCCCCTGCCCTTTAAATAAGGAAGCTCTAAATGGAGGCAGACGGCGGCTGCCGCTGGGGGCTCTGCTGCAGCGTTGGGCTGTCAGCCCCACGCGCCTGGGGTCTGTCTGTCCGTGTTCAAGGTCAGTTCCTTTTCTCTCAAATGGTCTCCTCACCCCAGGGTGGGGCCTGTTGGGGGAAGGGTGCAGGTCTCCTGCCCTCACGCCTTTTCTCCAAGCAGGGGGACACCCTGGGTGGGGGCAGGCATGGAAAACAGGGCTGGGAAGGCCCCGCCTGCAGCAGGCACAGCTTTGCTTTACTGCACCCTGAGAACCTGTGTCCATGTGACCTGGGGACCCTACTGCGGCACACTGTGACAGGACCATGCACACGTAGGCTCTCATTCCACACTGGAGGCCGTGAGCAAGGTCTTAGCCTCTCTGGGCCTCAGTTTCTTCATCTGTAAAATAAGGATGCATGGACCTGTAAAAGTGCCCTGAGACCACGTGTATGAAGCGCCACGCACGTAGGTAGCGCTTGGTAACTGATAGGTATTAACCATCGTTAGGAAAAGGTCTCTGAGAACTTCAGCAAAGTGACTTGGAAATCCAAGGAGCCCGGCAGGCAGGCTCCGTCCGTGTGGGCTGGCCGGCTGGGGTTGGTGATCAGGAAGCTGACACTCAAGTGGGAATCAGGAAATGTGTGGAAAACATGAAATAAAGACATATGACAGGGGAGAAATGAAATCGTCATCAAGAAATAAGTAGTGATAGGCTGAGAGTGCTCCACATAGACTCATTGAAACCAGCACAGAGTGACCGTTGAGGTGACTTAATCCAACCACACATTCCATAGCTGGGCAGCACACCCAGGGGCGGCAAGAGACTTGCCCAGGGTCACCCTTCAGGTGGCCAAGGAAGATCACAGGTGGCCAGGGAAGATTCTCGGGGAGTTGGCTTCCAGACCCTGTGAGCTGGAGCCCATCCCTGGGCCAGAGGCACGGACCGTGTTCCCCAGGGGGGCCTGGATGCTGGGAGCTGGGCTGGGTGCAGGTGCTGCCCCATGAGCACTGGACCCGGGGTGCGTCCTCAATGCAAGTCACAGGTGCCCACGAGTGTGGCTCGACCCCCAGCTTGCTATGCTGCTCTCCCTGTTTCTGGGGGCTCTGGGATTCTGTCTCAGCCTCTCCCCTTATCCTAACAAGTTCAGAGTATATTGTCAAAACAGCCTGGGGACAGGCCTGGCTGCCCCCGTGACATTGAGGCCCACCACACAATAGGCTTGTTTTGATGTGTTTGCAGGCTGCCTGACCCACCTTGTTTTCTACCAGGAGGGGGAAGAAATAGAGCGAGCGAGCTTTTGGTTGATGGAATTATTATAATTTCTCTGATTCCTTAGCAGCCTTTAATTACTTTGCAACTTTGTGGTGCTGGCTGGAAGCTGTGAGGGCTGGGCTCTCCCTCTTTATAATAACCTTAAGTGGAACCCGCCTGTCCATCTATTAAAAAGCCCGCTCTTCTCTCCAGATGAGATAATGCCACCGAGAGATTTCACCCAGGGCGTAATCACTAGGTACAGTGTAATCGTCCCCGATCACTGTCTTCATCCCCAGTCGGCCAGCCCACCTCCGGGTGTGGGGCATTGCCAGCCACTAAGAGCCGGACGCCTGCTCACGTCCTTGTCCAGGAGGGTTGCGGGCTCAGGCTGGTCCCTCTCCCAGTCCTGCCCCCCAGAGAGGGAAAAGGGTGTGGGCAGGTTTTCCCACTTACCCGTCCCATCTCTACACCTCCCACCATTCTCAACACAAACCCTACATTTCAGAAATTCATTCTATTTGCATAAGACTTTAAGCTCCAGGCGTTCCTGTTCTCAGCCCCTTGCTATAGGGTGTCACTTTCCTGCTGCCCAGCCTTTGTTCATGTTCATGCTGTGCCCTGCCCCGAGATGCTGCCATCCAAGCCCACTGTGCCGTCTTCTTCCCACCATCAGCCAAACCCCACTCTTCCTTCCTCAGAACGAGCTAGTGGGAGAGGGTGGGGGAGGTTGGTCCTCTGTGCCCATAAGCAAACCAAGTGTTAGAGAAGCCACAGCAGTTGTCCCCTTCAGAAGTGGCCGCTGGGATCTGACCCCAGGCCCTTCGCTGAGTCTCCTGTCTGCTGGACTTGAAGCACAAGTCCCTGTCCTTGGCAGTTGTTCCTTACACCCACCCCGCCCCAGCTTCCAACCCCACTCTGGGTGGACCTCCTGCCTCTGGACTCAGGTCATCTGGGTCCTGAGCCTTCCTCCGGCTGGCTCAGGCTAGGGCAACCCCTCCTGTCTTGGTCACCTGCCTGTGCACACTAGAGTGGGTGACTTCAGTGAGTTAGAGGGAGGTGAGCTATAACCTGGAGGGGGCATGAGCCCCACCAGCAGCTGGGAGCTCCGGTGGGTCACTTCGCTCTTCTGGGGCTCAGTCTGCCTCTCTGTTAAATGGGACTGTTCATCCCAGGAGAGGAAGGCCTTGAGCTTAGAGCCTCATGCAAGTGATATGGATTAACCCCTGGAGCGTTTTATGCATTGGTCCCTGCAGGCTTCTGTAAGTTTGTTTTGTTTTGAGTAAACATATTACTTACGCACACATACGGAGAAGTGGACAATCAGGTGTTCAGCTTTATGAGTTATTGCAAAATGAACACATCTGTGTAACTATACCAGATCAAGGACCAGAAATTCACCTGGACCTGGAAGTCCCCTTTTGTCCCTCCCTGTTCCTCCCTATCCCCTAAAGGGTCACCACTGTCCTGACTTCTAGCACCACAGACTGCTCTTGCCCATTGTCATTTTATGATATATATTCCATTAGGCCTTTAGTATCACCTAAGCCCCCGGGAACAGCCAGCCAGCTTCCTCTTGGAGGCCGTTCCCGCAGTGCTTAGGAGCACTGTACTGGGAATCTCAAGGCCAGAGTTGGAATTCTGATCTCACCACCTACATCTGGGGTCACTGGGAAACTTACTGTTTATGATGCAGTGGGCGTGGGTGTGGTGCTGACACAGGGTTGCCACTGTGCAGGTGACATGGGACAGTCTGCACATGGTATGCACTGGAGGGACTGCCCCCTGCAGTCATTGCCTTGAGACGTCTCTCCCTGGTTGAGGGTCCTCTGCAGGTGGACACAGAGCTGCCCGGGTGCTGGGATGGGGGAAAGGCAGTCACAGGGAACTAAATGGAATGGAAGAAACCTGGATTGAGAGGGCAGGGAAGGGCCCTCATATTCTTTCCTTTGATCCTCAGAGTAGTCCTTCAAGTTGCTAAGAAAGGTATGATCGTCCTCATGTTAGAGCTGGGGAAATGGGCCCAGAGAGGTTAAGTGACTTGTCCGAGGTCACACAGCGATTCCCAGATCTTGTTCTCATTCTGCCTCCAAAGCAAGTCCAAGTGCGTCTTACCTTAGAGTATCCACTCTGGGTTTGGGTCTACTGTGAGGCTGCTGCCTTCAGAGGAGCCAGCCCTGAGCCTGGAGACGGTGGGAGGAGGAGGGTGTGTGGTTAGGGGGAGGGACGCTTCCCAAGTGACCTTTACTGTGCTCTAGCACCTTCAGCCTCCCACCAAGCTGCGCTTCATATCAGCAACCCAATCTCAGGCCTGCACAGGAAAACACAAAAATCTTTAAAGGCTTCTTAGCAGTTTGAACTGATTTTTTTTTTTTTTTCGCCTTTCCTGGTCAGGGCTGGGGCAGGGCCAAGGCAATGGGAGAAGAATAATAAATCCTTCTAAAGCATTGTCTTTCTCCTCATCTCCCTCAAACCCTCAGATTCCCAAAATTCAGGGACTACCAAACCTTAAAAAAAAATTCCACCCAACGTAGCCTAAAAGATGGAGATGGAGGGAGATGCACTAGCAGCTATTGGGGCGGAAAGCCCTAAATGGTGTGGAAGTAATGCCTAAAGTGTGCTGGCGATTACAGACATTTCCACGGAGCCTTGCTCGGGCGGCACGGGTCGGCGCCGGCAGTCATAGGGAAATAAATAAATAAGTGAGCAAGCCTTGGAGATCCCGGTTAACCGTTGCCGTGCAGCAGGGTGGGATGGGGCAGGTCACTGGTGAGGGGCAGGAGGAGGGTAAGAGGCTCATTCATTCATTCTCCATCCATCCATTCATCCAACTATATTGAGTCCCTATGATGGGCAAAGGATGTGGCAAAAAACCTGTCTGTGGTGCTCTGAGACGGATGAATCCTGCAGGGTCGGCAGGGTCTCGCCCCGGCCCCTCTCCAGCCTCCCCTTGAGCATTCCTCCCCTTGCTCTTTTGTATTCCTGCCCCGAGGGTGCTGTGCCACGGGGCCTTTGCACGGCCTTTCCTTTTCCATCTCTCTGGAATGCCATCACCCTCTCCCATTTTCATGAACTCCTACCTTCCCCTGAGATCTTTGACCCTGGATTCATCCCTCCTCCCGGCGCAGAACAGATTCTTGGGTTCTGGGCCTTCAGAGCACCAGAGCTTTGACCTCGGGGTGTAATCATTCGCTTATATGCAGACTGTCTGATTCGATCACTGTTGTTAGTCTCTCGCACACGACTGTGAGCTCTGTGAGAGCAGGGCACATCCATGGGGCCATCTTTCCACCACAGGGTGGGCGCTCAGGGCCTGGAGCCTGGTGGGGACTCAGTAACGATTTGTTGCATGAGGTAGTCCCTGCCTTCGGGGAGCTTCTGCCCCCCTTCTCTAACCTTTAAGAGAGAAAATCCATGAACCAATCCTTGGAGTGTTCTATTCCCGGGGCCTCAGGCCAAAGGCAGCTCAGAAGTGCGGTCTGAATCCCCCGCTGAGGCTGGTTTGAAGGCAACTGGCAGGAAACTGAGGACGCCTCACTTAGGGCTACTGGAGGAAAAGGTGTCACCTCATGGGGCTGAGGGATGGTGGGCAAAATAACACCCCCTCCAAAGATGTCCACGTCCTAGTTCCTAGAAGCTATGAGTATGTCACCTCCCTATGGCAAAAGGGACTTGGCTGATGTGATTAAGTGAAGGATCTTGACGTGCAAGGGATGTTGCAAAACCTCTCCTGAGACGGGGAGATTAGCCTGCGTGGTTTTGCTGTGTGGGCCACGGCAATCACCAGGGGCCTTATCATAAGAGGAAGGAGGGTCAGAGATGTCACAGATGTCGCAGAGAGAGAGAGAGAGAGAGATTGAGGTTGTTATGCTGCTGGCTGTGAAGACAGAAGGAGAGGACAGGAGCCAAGGAATGTGGGTGGCCTCTAGACGCTGAAAAAGGCAAGGGAACAGGTGTCCCTTAGAGCCTCTGGAAGGAACGCAGTGCTGTTAATATCTTGATATTAGCCCAGTGAGTCCCGTTTTGGACTTCTGACCTCCAGAACTGTAAGAGGATAAATTTGTGTTGTTTTAAGCCACTGTGTTTGTGGTCGTTTGTTATGGCAGCCACGGGAAACTGATACAGGGTGTTTAGAAGGCAGAGCAGTAGGGCATGCATTCTAAAGTGCACCCCTGCAGCACCCCCAAGTTCTGGCTCCCTTGCTTCTCCGGGGCCCTTCGGGCAGGAGAATGGTGGCCCCAGAGGCTGGTTTAATGGACGTGGGTACGAAGCTGGTGGTTATTGAGAGTGATGCATGAGAGCCAGCCACGGGCAGGGCATCCAGGGCTGAGGAGGGCAGCTGTCTGGGGAGGGGCTCCGTGGAAGCTGTGGGGAGAGGTGGGAGAGTCGGGGAGCCCAGAGCTGCCAGCTCCAAGCAAGAGCCCATGCAGCGGGTGTGGAGACAGGGAGAGCTGGAGGTAAGGGGTGCTGGGAAGTGCTGCATCCGAGTGGCCAGCATGCTGCTGGGGCACCACGGAGGAGGACTCAGCAGGGGCCTGAGCACTGTTGCTCCTCCTGGGAAGCCTGGCCCCTTGGCAGCAGCCCGGAGGCCGGAGAGTGGAGTCCCTGCTTAGTTTGCTCCAGCAGAGTGGCAGTGAGATGGCTGCTTGTTGGTTCCATGTGCTGACTCCACCCTCATTCTTTCATTCACTCGTTCATTCATTCACCAAACATTGTGTGGGTGCCTGCCAGGCGCTGGGGACACAGGAGGAATGAGACCTGGACCCTGGCCTCCAGGAGATCCTGGCTGGGCCCCCACTCACTCAGAGTGACACCCTTTAAAACAGGGTGGGAGACCCAGTGCTTGAGGACCTGGGCGGCCACCACCCAAAGCTGGGCTCTCTCAGTTGCTGAGGGGTGGAGCAGGGTGGTCTGCGCGTCCCAGCCGTGGTGCTGCAGGGAAGCTGGGCTGCGTCCCCACCCTGCGCCATCCTGGCTCCCAAGCCCCTGCGTGTGTCGATATCAAGCACATCTTCTTCCAGGCAGCAGAGTTGGACAGATGAGCTCTAGATGAGTGTGGCAACGTGGCCATTCCTGCTCTGTCCCATCCCTGCGCCGCCCTGCCCTGCCGCAGGCCGGGCTCCCTGCTGCATCTGGGTCCGGGACTGGTGTGGGTCTGAGCCGGCAGAGGGGCCCGCCGTCCCTGGGCTCCCTACCTGCTTCTTTATTTCTGGGGTGGGTGCAGACCCCAAAGGATGGAAAAGGCTGCCTAGGGGGTCAGGGGCACTAGGGGGGAAGGGGTGGGGCACGAGCCTGAGGAGGCCTGGCACGGGGCTCAGAGTGACCGTTCCCTCCTCCGACCTCCTGTTCCAGCTTCTGTTTATACCACTTGTCTGACACCTGGACCTCCCCGTCCTGAGTTCCAGGATTCACAAACTGGTGCGAGATGGAGTCTGTGTCTTATGATTTCCTTGAACCCCTAAAGTCCAGGGGTACTGGGCACCGGGAAAGCACTCACAATAACGAAGGCTGTACGTGCCGTCACTCCCGTGCTTGCTACAACCCGTCTGTGACCAGGTATTGGGATCATCCCCCTTTTTAACATGGCTCAGAGGGGTTAAGTCAGTTGTCCCTGCCACAGAGCAGATATGGGATGTGGGTCCTGTCGGTCCCTCCCTGTGCCCCTTCCTGCACCGTGTCTCTGTTGCCGTGGGTGGAGGGCTGGGCCGTGCAGGCACCTGTGTCCCACGGGTCAGATCCTCAGAGAGCCCAGCAGCCAGCAGAGCTCTGTGAGGGTGGAGTGGGCTCCCAGGGCAGGGGTCCTGGGCTGTGGCCCCCTGCCGCTCTCCTGAGCCTTCCCCTCACCTCCTCTTTCCAGCACCCCCCAGTGCCTCGGGCCAGCACAGCACAGAGTGGGGTGGGGATGCCAGACAGCTCCCCAGTCCTAGAGAGCCAGGCTGGGCACCTTGTTCCTGGAGAGAGGGCCTCCCGCCCCGCACCGTACATGCACGCGTGCACACACCTCCGCCGCCACGTCCGCCCTGCCTCCTTCTGTCCCGGGTGTCTCCCTCACGGGTCAGTGCCCCCGAGTGCTAAATCATGAGCAAATCGGCCACAACCAGCAGGAGGCCAGGAGGAAACAGGGAGGGGACGCTGCCATCAAGGCCATTAGCACCGAGCTGGCCAGGCAGACAAATCACAGCTGATTGGAAGAAAGCAGCCCAGCCGCCTCTTCTGGGCACTGTGTGTAGCCCTCCGAGTCGTGCTGCGGAGTGGGTGTGCGTGGAACGTGTGTGCTCTCAGAATTCACAGAGCGTGCATGGTTCATGGAATGAACACTTGGTTTTGTCTGCCCCATGAGAACGGTGTGCAGGTGGGAACAGTTTCCCCCCTACCTGGAATGGTTTAGAGGTCTTTCATCTTGAAGGTGGCAGAGAAGCAAGACCAGGCACCAGGACTTAGGCCTGGGTGTGAATTCTGTCCCTGGGCAAGTGATTTAACCTCTCTGAGCCTCAGTTTTCTCATCTGTAAAATGGGGACAGTCATAAAACCTACCTTATAAGGCTGCTGCAGTGCATGTGAAGCGCTTAGGAACAGGACTTGCCCGGCAACATAGTAAGTGCTCCATAGTTGAGAGGGGGCCAGGGGGACCCCTGCATATCACTTCAAGTGCAGGAGAGTAGAGATGAGCTTGTTTCCACTTGGACTCTTTGAACTGGAACAGACTTCACCTCCCAGCCGCCCATGGCTGGACTGGGATCCTCCCATATGTTTTGGGGCCTCTCTTCTCATCTCTCTGGGCCTCAGTTTACCCATCTGTGCAGTGTGGTTAATAACTTTGGCTCTGGCTAGCTTCCTGGCTAGTCGGGGTTATTACAAGAGACAGAAGAGCCAATGGGTACATAATGACGTGTAACCCACAGCCCAGCTCCCCAGGTCATGACCCGGCTGAATAATGCCATGATGCCGTGGCACTGAGAGGGGTCTGGATGGCCTTCCTGTCCCCAGGAGGAGAAGGCAGGGCTGCTGTTATGACAAGGAAGACCACTCTGAGATACGTCACTTCATGGAGCCCCTTGGGACTTGGGTCTCGGTGTTCTCTCCCCCAGGAAGTTCACAGTCAGTTACATCCCAACAGTTGGCGAGTGGAGGCAGGGCATATGTTGGTAAACTGAGGCCCGGGACCTCGGCTGGTGCCTTAGGACAGGTCCCTTGCCGTAGTCGCACCTGGAGGGCCCGATAGGGACCATCAGGCAGGCAGGCCCGTCCCTTCTGCACGGCTGGCCTTGCAGCCGGCCTGCGGCAGACACGGCTTTTTTGTTTTTGGTTAAAAAGCCTCATCGGAGCGTTATGATATTGGAATGTGAAGGGTAATTGAGCTGAAAGCTATTCTCTTCCTGCGACCGGCGCGATAGGAGTGATTGAGGTGCCCGGGCCTCCGCGCCAGCCTGGGAATCCTGATGAAAGGTCCGTGGAGAGATGGGGACCTATCGGCAAGGAATGGAGCCCGCCCCAGAACCGTCCCCACCCCGGGGGCCTCCATGCAGCATCCCCGCCTGGAACTCTGAACTGCCGCCGGGCCTCGAAACACCTGGAGCAGACAGCCACAGCCCCCAGTGTGCTCTGTGGGGGAGGGTCTCGAGTGGCAGGTCTTTGGGCAGGGGGACCCTGGCACTGGACTGAAACTAGCAGAACAGGCTCTTGCCTGTGTCCCCCACTCTCTCCTGACAGCTTTGTCTTTTAATAGGACACATCTCCTGCCCCTATTCCTTAGAAGGATCTCTTTACATTGAGTCTCTCTCTCTGCATGTTCTATCCCACCTCTGGTGGGAGCCTGAGACTCTGTATTTATGCCAGGCTCCCAGATAATGCCAACACTGCTGGTCCTCCCACCTCACTTTAAGGTTCTAGGACACAATCAGGTCCATGGGCTAAGTAAGAGTGACCCAAATGTTCAATGCAGGGCCCAACTGTGAGAGAACTACCCAGGGTGACAATAGCCAGTTCTGGAGTAGGGCCTCCCTCTGAGGTTGTGCAGGTAGTGCACTGAGCAAGGAGAGTGCTGGTGAAATGCTGCCTCAGTGCTGCTCATGAAACCATGCACCTTGGAGCTAGATGGCAGTGCCTGGGGAAAGGAGCATGATTTTCTTGTCCTAGAAGGGCCATTTGCTCACCAAGCTATGTACTCAGAGGGCAAGGTCCACTCTGAAGGGTGTCTTTTTCTAATTTTGCACAAAAGCACCAGACGAGCATGCTTCTGCCTACCCCCATTCTTCCTTCCATCACACACCCGCTCAGTCTCACCACATCTGGCAGAATATGGAAGTCCCAGGAGAAGGGAGCCTTGAGTATATCATGCTCATACTTTAAGACTCAGTTTCTCCCTTAGCCACCCCCAGCCTCACCCGGGTGGGGAGAGTAGGCTCCGGGCTGCCTGAGCTCTGAAAGCCCAAGGAACAGACTCCTTCCTTCCTCCTGCCCCCTCCCTGCCCATAGAGCTCAGGTGGAGGGATTAGGCCAGGACAGGCCCCTCTTGCCCAACCTGGAGTGGGACCAGGCCTGCTGCAAGGAGGAGGCCTCCTTAAGGAAGGATAAACTGCCCCACCCCAATACCCAGCCTACCCCCCTCCCCTAGCACATGCACACACACGTGCACGCCAAACTCAGTCTCTCTGCCTGGCCGGTTATTAATTGCCATGCAGGCCGAGCTGAATGGGTCCCATTAATATGTGCTCCAGCAGCTCCTAGGAGCCCGGGCTTGTGCTGGGATGCTGCAGCTTATCTCTGCCGGCCAGGCTCTCCTCGCACAGGACTCCACTGGCATATAACAAGTGCTCCTTGGGGGCTCCGGGCCCGTGTGCCAGGCCCGGCAAGGAGAGACAGGCCCACCCCTCGTGGCTCTGCCAGCCCACCCCCAGCTGAGCCCAGGCCTTCTTCTCACCCTGCTGGTGCCCACAGGCTGGATGGGGCCCCTCAGTAGCCAGAGCCACAGCCACAGGACAGGTGGACAGGCCTCCGCAGGCTGCCAGGCCGCTTCTCACACACACACCCCCGCCTGAAGTGCCCCTTTCTACTCAGTGTTGCTCTGCCAAGGGCTGGAACGATTGTGTTGTCATTCTTCTTGCCTGGTTGGCATGTCAGCAGCAGGCAGGTGTGCGAGGCTGGGTCTCTGGAGGACTTGCAGGTAAATGGAGCCATCATGTCTTTCTCACTCTTTCCCAAGTCCCTGCCATGCCTAGTCTCTCATCTCACATGCCTCCGACCAGGGCTGGCCTGCAGCACCCGTGACCATCAGAAGAGGGAGGAGTCAGATTGCTCATTTCCCCAGCTCTGCCCGCCAATGAACACAGTAATACGCATGGCTAATCCTCACTGAACATGTCCCAGGGGCCAGGAACTGTGCTCAGCACTTTCCAGGCATCATTTCGTTCTTTGACCACTTTGGAGAAAGGTGCATTCTCTTTTCTCATCATGCAGGTAAGGAAGCAGAGGCCCAGAACCTGCTGTGACTCCTCAGGGTCAACGCAGCTGGCTAGCAGCCCCCAGCATATGCACCACAAATATAGCACCTCTGTGTGTACACCTTGCTGTGACATGGGGCTCTTGGCTCCCTGGAATTATCCAGGATGAATTCAGGCCTCTGCATTATAAGAAAATTCTTCCTATGTTGATTCAGGTTTGCTGGCTGGGCTCGGGGTCAGTGTATGACAGTGTGGCCACGGGAGGCTGCTGTGGGGTTGGGTTCTCCCCCTGGGCCATTAGCACTAGTGTGTGAACCTCTGACCCACTTGTGACTGGCTTATAAGGGCTTGTACAGAGCAATCCTGTCTTCCCTAACATCCTGCAGCTGTGGACCCTTGGACTTCATGGCTAGCTTTTTGCCAGGGAAGCAATCAGTGTCCCCTCCTTCCCCAAGGTCATAGGCCAGCATTCCTTGTTCACGAATTTGAGCCCCTTTGTTGGGTGTTCCCAGACTCTATTGGCACCAACATATCTCCAAAAATACTGCACTTCTTCACTTCTAAGATGCCCATTTGCCCCTTATTTAAAATAGATGAAATTGAGATTTTCTGAGTCACCTACAGTGTTTGCCTGCTCGAGTAGTGACCACACTCACCTCACCAGAGTGTGCTTATCCCTGCCCTTGCTGAGGCAGGAGCTGAGGACAAGGGAGCCTCCATAGGCCATCACTGCCCTGATCCTCCTAACCATAGATGACACCCACAGCTGGCACTTCCTGTACAGGCAGGAAGTGCCGACATGTTTGACTCCTGTACTTAGCCTGATTCAGCATCAGCGTGGTACCCCAGGGCCAGCCCCTCTGGACCAAGATTTTTCTCATCAGTAGCCTCTGAGTGTACGGTTCAGAGCCACTCAGAGGGGAGCAGCAGTATTAATTTTACATTCTGCTCACCAATTTTGTTTTCTAAGGAGTTAAAGCATTTGGGGCTGGACTAAATGTT
This sequence comes from Lemur catta, assembly GCF_020740605.2. Lineage (NCBI taxonomy): Eukaryota > Metazoa > Chordata > Mammalia > Primates > Lemuridae > Lemur > Lemur catta. The sequence continues at coordinate 50,804,211 of NC_059141.1, read as the reverse complement.
TCTCACTCTTGTTCAGAAGACCCTTCATCTCTAGGGAAACCATAAGCCAGCCCCTCCCAGAAATGAGGAGTCCCCCTGAGAGACCCCACAGCAAAAGGCAGAAGAAGCTGCTTGGGAGCTGGGAGGCAGGGGCGGAGACTTTTCGGGGGGCCTGAGTCTTGGGGAACTGAGTCAGCTTGAGGCATCAGGACCTTTGGAGGGAGGCCAGTCGGCCCCCTCCTTCCGCCACCACAGCTCTTCCCAGAAGCCCTCGGGCAAGAAGGCTCTAATTGATGAACTTGTTCCTCTATAGCTGTCACATGTCTCCAGTTCATTACAGCCCCATCTGCCTCTCACCGAAGCTGCTCTCCTGCCAGCCCCTCGGCTGCGTCTGAGGGAGAGAGCGCCTGCCACAAGAGCAGCTGGGCGCTGAGGCCCCGCCATTATCTCAGAGAGTCCAATCAGGGTAATGGCAGGCCCTTCTTCAGGAGAACTGAGTGTCAGGACAGGGGTGGTGGGAGCCCATGGAACTTGAGGTAAGTTAACCCCTAGCCTTCCAGAGGCTGGGGCCACAGCCAGGCAGGCCCCCTGGTGTGGCCCTGCCCGTGGGCCCTCTCTGAGGTCCACTTGCAACTAGAGGGGCAGGGGGAGACTCAGGCAACCTGGCCTGTTGAGTCTCCAACCCTGAGCTTCCTTTACACTAAGGACTAGAGCTTTCCAATCAATAGGGTTAAGTTTGAGCCTAGCAAGTATTTTTAATTGTCTGTATGTGCCCAGCACTATATCTGGCACCTCGGAGTGTGACACTGTCCCTGTATTCTGGCATCTCCTGGGTGGGATCCACACCTTCATAGACCCACCTGCGTCACAGACGGCACCCAGTGAGTGAGCAGAGAAGCAGCATGGTGTGCTCCGGAACCACAAGATCCCTCCAATTCTTGTCCCTGCCACTAGTCAGGGGACTCTGTCACTTATAGTCTAGTCTTTGGCTTCCTTGCCTGCACAATGAGGATATTAGTACTCCCCTATCCACCTCTAGGGTTAGACCCTGCCATGTTGTATTTAGCCTTTAATTTTATGAGTAATAAATCCAACAAATACTTATTGGCTCCTGGGATATGGAAGACACAAATGAAACACAGCCCTGCCCTCCAGGAGCCTCTAGTCTAATGAGGGAGATGAGGAGAAACCCACACGATTGTGAACCAAGGCTGGCTGGACACACACACACACACACCCACCCACCCACCAGCGGGGGCTGCAGAAGCCGGAAGGCGCTTAGCTGGGGCAGCCTAAGTTAGAAGCTGAGGTTGATGAGAGCCCCGTGATAAAGGACCCAGCATTCCCCAGCCAGTGGTTTGCACTTTCTCCTCTTAGGCGCTGGAAAGGTTGGAGGGCTTTGCAGCCAGGGGAGGTTGCAGTCGTAGCTGTGCTTCTGGGAAGAGTCTCTGTCGGCTGCAGGGAGGAGGGATGGGGTGGCATAACACGGTGTGCAAATAGATATTCTCTGCCCTCACCCCAACCACCACCAGCTGTCTAAACCTATAACTCCCTGTTGTAGAAAAGCCATCTTGTCCCACTTCCCGTTTCCCTGCATTATTTTTTCCAGAGGTTTCAGAAAGTATCTCCTTTGAAACTCCCACTGTCCCCTCCACATTCCCGGCCAGGGGCTGAATTTTAACCACTCTATTTTCTTTACTGATTTTATGATAAACAGCCCAGTGTTTCCTGATGCCTTTCCTAAGTGTGTCAGGCTGTCCCTCGAGGCGCTGCTGTATCCCTTCACTTGGAGACACCCAGTCGCGTCCCCACCAATGCCTGATTGTCCCCAGATCCCACTGTTCCTTCCAAGTAGCCAGCACTTTCCCAGCCCACCCCAGATCCACGCGCTTTGGGGGTAAGTGCCCATCATCTCGGGCGGAATCTGGGTCAGGCTGGCTCATAAACGAGCCCATGCAACAGGCCCCCTGACATCGACCAAGGCGCACCTGTCCTGATTTTCCACTTTTCCTGCCACTCTTGCCTCTGGGAGGACTGGCCGCCCAGGAGCACAAAAGCGCCATCGCTGCGGGAAAGATCTTCCCATTGCTGGCAGCCCCGCTATTGCTGGTGCCTTAACCCAAGTCGGCCTTCTGTCGGCTGATGCGGAAATGAAATGATTTTGTTTAAAACTCTGAGCCTGGCACTTGCATGAGTTACTTTTTATTCCTAAAGTTTAGAAGAGCGCTGCCAGCTTGACGGCAGGCCCATCTCCATGTGCACCCCAGTTCCGCCACCACCTCCGCCCCTTGCCAGGACCAACATTTGAACTCGTACGAGGGTTTGAGCCGCGTACCTGGATGTTAGACCCAGCTGACGTCTTAGGTTCTCTCCCAGCCCTGACTTCCACTGTCCGGCAGCTCTGAGCCGAGGGTGGCACTTGCCCCTGTGCTGGACACTGAAGGTAGGGCAGTTACGGACACCGCCACAGGCCCGAACGATTGCTTGGAACCGAGGAGTGAGGCTGAGGATCTGTGGGCACTCACTCTTGCTCTAAACTCCAGGGTCCCAGAGGCCCCTCTTGGCTTGGGCAGGCTAGGGGAAGAGGTCCTTCCAGCTGAGAAAGCCAGTGGTCCCTGAGACCCCCTATCTCCCCCTCCCCATGCAGGCAGCCGGGAGAGCACCCCTCGGGGCTGGGCTCACTCTGCCACGGGCCTGTGTCCTCTGAGGCTCTTGAGGGAAGCATGGCTGGCTGCCTGCTCATGCCCAGTCTCCTCCATCCAGACTGCTCATTGCACTTTTTATGGCTTGGAGCTGGGGTTTATGGAGCAGGAGAAAGACAGCAGTAGGACTGAAGGAAGGGCGGCCTGAGTGGGGGCGGGTAGATGGTGCTTGTAACCTCTGGTTAAGCCCAAAGATGCTGTGTGAATTACGGCCACGTCTTCCTCCGTGCCCACTTGCATTCCTGATCAGATCACCATTTTCTGCTGGCAGGAGGGTGAGCTCCGATCCCCTCACTCAGGGCCCAGGCCCCCCTCCACCTCCGCCTTCCTGGGCTTGTTCTAGGTGGCGAAGAGTCTTCAGAGCCACAGGCCCCAGGAATCTGCCTTACAGACGTATGGGGCTTTGCGATACCACAAAGGCTTTGCCCCACATCCCGGTGGTTCAAGGGAACTGCCTCACGTTGAGGCCGTTCAGTGGGTCTTAAGAAGCAGGAAGAAAGCTTCATTGATGGACCGACACCAGTCGTAACGGGCTTCCACTATGCAGAGCTCTGTGGGGTAGGACTTGACCTGTGTCCTGCCTGGCAGCAGGGTTTGAGTGTTCCCCAGGCCCAGTGGCATCTGCCCTGGACTGGCTCCCCCCCCACGGGAGGGACTTGCCAAGGCACAGCCAGAGTCTACGCTCCCCTATGTGCCCTGAGCACATAACGATTGAAGCCGGGCAAATGGCATCACGTCTCCACTTTGTTCTCACCCAGACATGCTGAATAGGCAGCTCTCTCCATGTGGCATTGGGTTGGGACACTGTGGAAAGTGTTCATCACCGAAACAGACAATGTCAGCTCAAGACAGACAGCTGGGGAAACCACCGAGGAAAGGACATGCACTCCTGGCTGAAGTCCTCACTCTCCGTGCCGAGGGACTGGCTGGCTGGGCTCTGCACTGGCTGGGGGCCAGAGGGCAGGCAGAAGGCTCGCTCCCTGCCCTGGTGCGGCCCCTGCCCTCTGGGAGCCCACACGCCAGTCATGGGAAGGAGAACCCAACGCAGAAGTGAGCAGGACACCATGGGGACAGGGAGACACGGGTAGGGTTACTCAAGTGCAGGCTGGGAGTGTGGGGGCTGGGGCAGAGTGGGGACAGAGAGGCCTCCATGGAAGGAAGGAGGTGCCCCTGAACACCGGTGAGGCCTGACAGGTGCCCAGGTGATGGGGGCTGCGTTTAGGCAGAGGACAGAGGAGCAGGAGGAGGGATGAGCGTGGTCCGATGGGCCAGTGGGAGGAGGCTGGTCTGACCTGGCCAGAGAAGGCGCTGGGGAGGAGGAGGGGAGAGAGCCGGAGCCGGTGGAAGGAACGGGCTGTGGGAGGGCTTTGGAAGGCAGGCAGAGGGTTTGCTTCTGATGCAATGGAAATAGTGAGCCACTAAAGGTTTTGGAGTGGTGGCATGACACGAGGAGAGTGGGTGGGAGGAAGACTATCATGCAAACAGGTAGTGAGTGGGCAGGCTGCCGGGATTTGGGTTGCAGCATGGGTTTGGAATGGGGCTGGGCTGGAGGCTCACTTTTGGGTGGGGCGGAGTTGGACACAGTGGATAATGGAAACCCACCACCACCAATCAATCTGTAGTCCTTCTGTCCCATTCCAGACGGGGTCAGTGGGCTAAGCTGGGGTGTGTGACGTGTGACGTGATGGGGAAGGGAGATAGTGTCACAGTAAGGTGGGGGTGGGAACCTGTGTGGTGGGGGGGAGGGGCCCATCAGGGTGCAGTGGGGTTACTGGGGGGCCAGGAGACCATGTGAGCCCCTCAGCTGTGCTCCTCGTGCCATGGGAGGCCTCTGCAAGCCTCGAGGACAGTCTGGCCTGTAAAACTGGGATGAGAGTTGGGACTGTAGGATATTTCTTTGCAAGGCTGCTCTGAGTGGCCTTTGACACCGTGCGCTGGACAGAACCGCTGCAGGACCGTCAGACTTTGTCCCATCCCTCCAACTCCCTCTGGGTCCACAGCGAGGGCCTGGGGGTGGAAGCAGGGGCAAGGGCCCACCCTTTGGGGCTGGCAGCCCCTAGCCCCCCAGCAGAAGAGCAGCTTGATTCTCTAATTGAATAATGTGTGGAAATAATGGGATTTCTCCCAGAACCATCGCCTGTGTTTCAGAGCCAGATCATAACGAGAAAGTCATTAGTAGTAATAAACACAGCAGAGAGCTCGGGACATGATCCATCAGGGGTCTGACGGACGTCGCGCTGGGGAGGGGGAGTCATCCCATTTGCATTTTCATTAGCTAGCAGAATGTCACCCCCCCCCCAAAAAAAAAAGTCAAAATGCTAGAAAACACATTAATATAAAGGATTTTTCTCCGGTATCGCTGATGTTGAGGACAATGCAGCCAATAATAGCTTTGCTTCTGCCAAGTGGCTCTTTATATTTCCTTAAAAACTGAATGTTGTCAAGGTAATTTCCACATCCCATCCCTTCTCACTTTGCATGTAGCGAGGAGCCCAGGAGTGAATGAACCACGTGTGTGCTTAGTCTCTGTGGCCTGCCTGTCCCTTCGTCCACCCCAAAAAGGCGCCCTGAGGCACATATCCAGCCTCGTCCTAGGCCCCAGATGGGCAGCATCAGTGACCATCTAAGGAGCCCCCATTGCGGGCCTGCGCCGTGTCGGCTAATTTCAAACATCATTTCATTTCCTTGCCACTCTTTTGAGATGACAGTGCTCTCATTATCTTATTTCGCAAATGAAGAGAGTGAGGCCAAGAAAAACTTAAATCAGCTGCTCACATGCCCTCAGCTGCTGTAGGGCAGAGCTGGGGCTCCAACCTGCCTTCGCATAGGAGGCCTCGCACGAAGTAGCTGCCCGATAAATCTCTCAGCAGTTTCTCTCCAAGGCCTCTTGCGTAGGAGCCAGCAGCCAGCGCCGTCATAGCACTGGGTCCATTTCACAGATGGGAGTAACTGAGACCCAAAGTCAGGGCCAAAATTACAGCAAGGCAGGGAGAAAGGTAACTGAGTCCACATTCCTCCTGCCCCACACGCCCCGCTGAGGTCTCTACTGGTCACGTTGCGCAGGAAAGAGAAACTAAAGTGATGAGTTCATTCTCAAATACACCAAGGGTTAACCCAAAGCTGAGACCTTTTCATGCCCTCCAGCATGTGTTAGTAACTTGCCACCAGGTCCCTGACCACCGGACAGTGAGGGTAAATATGCCTGGTGCCTGGCACAGCCACCGTCACCCTCCCAGGATTCCGGAGCCTCAGCTGTCAGAATCAGAAAGACCCTTCCAGCCTATCTGGCCTCACTTGACATTTGAGGAAACTGAGGCCCACACAAGAGAAATGACTTGTTCTAGGACCCATGGTTGTTGAAACCATTGGCCCACCCCCCCCAAAAAAACCATTTCTCTTCCTGTTCCCCTGTCGTGTCCAACATACTTTTCTGTGTTCTTCAGATGAATCAGATTGTAGCAAAACAGAACACAAGGCGAGTGCATCAGGACTGTCTGGTGCGGAGGTGAACACACTCTGGCGAATGACAGGCAGCTACAAGAACTGCCTTCTCGGTGGATGCAGCGCTCGATAAACTCCCGGGAGTTAGCAATCAATCACAACTGTTTGTACTTTCGTTTCTTTAAATGAGCACATTTGGGTTCTGACAGTATACCGGGTGCTTTTTGCCTGCCCTGTTCTCCTAAATCCTCCCCCAGACTTTGTGAGGTTGCCAGGCCAGGAGTTCTTATCGCTACGGTACTCAGGGGGAAACTGAGGCTGGAGGTGGGGACTTGCTGCGTTCGTGGTTGGTGAAGGGACGGAATCAGAAGGTGGCAGACACAGGTGGGAATCAGAGCAAAGGCCCTGGGCTCTGTAAACGCTCCCCTCCCTTGATTTTGACCCAGGGAAAGCAGTTCTGCCTGCCTCCTGGTGACCCCTGGAGCTTCCAGTACACAGCCGCCTCCCGATACAAGCTCTCCCCACGCCTGTCCCTGCCTAGTTCTCTCTTCCCAGCTGGTGGGGCGGCAGGTGGCAGTGCCCTCCAGAGAGCAGACCCCTGGACCCATCCTCCCCTCAGCCCCTGGGCCCTTCTCCTGAGCACCCCAGCCAGGAACCCAGAGTGAGCCATGGTGCAGCCCAGAACCCCGACACCTCTCATGCCTGTCCTGACCCCGCCCACCTGTAGCCTGGCACTCCCTGGCCCCTGGCTACTTGGAGCAGGGGTGCTCAGTGTGCAGAGCCAGGGCCAGGCCACTCCCTCAAGCTCCCTCCCTTCCTTTACCTGTCTCTCTCTCTCTCTCTCTCTCTCTCTCTCTCTCTCTCTCTCTCTCTCTCTCTCTCTCTCTCTCTCTCCTTTCCTTCCTTGCTTGTGGCTTTGTTTGTTAGACACATGTCAAGCCTGATGAACTAAATGATGCAAAACGGGAGATATAACAGCTTCTTTTATCTCCTATTTCAAAACCCAATTTGTTCCCGCTGTCTCCCGAGGCTGCACTCCGCACCGGCCTCTCTCCTACTTGGAGAACTCTGCATATTCACGCCCCTCACCCTCCCGCCTTCCCCCTCCTCTCCCCCCTCGTCCTCTCCCTCCACCTGTGCCTCTCCTGGACCTTCTCTCCTTTCTCTCCCTCCCTCTTCTGACTTATCCCTGTCTCTGACTCCTTTGGCCTCTTCCTGTCTCTCCATCTCTCTGTCTCTCTGTTTCTTCTGTTTCTCCCTCTCCTGCTCACCCCACCCGTTTTCCCTCTTCCCTCCCCTTGAGGACAGGCCGTACCTTGGTCCCATTACATAGCGGTGGAAAGCAGGGGTCCCTGCTGGTGCAGCGGCTGGCGGGGAGCAGGTTGGCTTTAGAACCTTTCTTTGCGCCTGGGTCCTGGTGGGGAGCCGTGGGCCTCTCTTTCAACAGGAAGTCCCTAGGGTTGGGGTGGGGGGACACCCTTCCAGGACTTTCTGCTCATTGAGGATGTGGAGCACCAGCCCATCTCAGATGTTACGTGGCCAGGTGGTGGGACTTCCTCCTGGACGGTGGGGTGGGGCTGGGTGGGGACCACAGTCCACAGCCCTCCTGGGTCTGTCTGCGCTGGGGAACCGCCCCGCTGTCAGCCCAGATCCGGGACCAGAAAGCAGCTCACCTTCCTCTGCCTTCCCCCATCTCGCTGGGCGGTTTCGGCTTGACGGGGTTACTCGGCGCATGGTGCTGAGTGTCCGCAGACCCTGCGGGCAATGCCTGTGCGGGCCGGGTGCCAGACTGTGGTCACAGAATGGCCTGTCCACCTCATTCTCCCCAGGCTCATAGCTGCTGGCCCTCGGGGACTGACAGAGGAGTGGGGACCGCTCTGTTGCCACTTGCACAAACCACACACATGTGCTGTCGGTGATGACGTGACATGGTCTCTACTGCCCCAAGAAGATCCCTTCTATTCCCCCAAGAGATAGGGGAGCAGGGGTTACCCCCATTTCACCCCTTCCCTGCCCTTTCAGAAGCCAAAGAAAGGACAGGGAGGCCCTGAGGTGGGGCTGGAAGGACCCTTTCAAGGAGTGTCTCTGCCTACCCCTCTCAGTGGTGCTAGCAGGGCCTCAGCCCACAGACTCCCAGCAGCCCAGCTCTGTGCTAATCCCGCGTTCCCAGGTGACTGCCCATCCCAGCCCCTGGGGGGAAGGGTTTGTCCAGCAGGACACAGCTGATCAGGCAGGTGCTGGGACTAGAGCAAGGTCTTCTGCCTGCTGTCCCTCGGGCCAGGTGGATGGGTCTCCCTCACGGTTCCCACTATTTCCACCCCAAGGCCTGGCTCTTGCGGTAGAACCCCAGGTTCCTCTCAAGCAGACCCCCACCTCATCCCTCTGGTGGTCAGGAGGTGGGTAAGGAGAGGGTCCCAGACCTGCCGCCAGCCCTGGCTTCTGTCACACAGGCTGCCTGAGCCCTGTTCCCGAGCACACAATTCTCATGCAGCTGGTGGCCCCCTTGGAAACAGACAGTCATCAGGCTCTTATGGATCTTTCAAACCCCCTTCTCTCCCTAATAATCCCTCCTCTGGGGCGGTATTGATTCCTAGCCGCTGGCTGCTTCTTGGTATGCGGGGGCCCAGTTTGGGGTGGATAAATGGCTGTGCTGTCATTTTCACGCAGCAATTACCCGCTCTGATTCCTCTCCTCCCGGCCCCCGCCCCAGCCACACGGCCACCCGCTTACTGACAACACACTCGAGCCCTGGCCAGTCGGGCAGGGAGCCCATGGACGCATGAGCCCCAGGAAGTTGGCAGGAGAGAAACTCTGGGAAGGCAGGTCTGGGGCCCCAGCTCTGGGCTGGAGGGCAGGTGGGAGGCGGACCCCAGAGCTACAGGCTGCTGGGAGGAAATCTCTTCACTCCAGACACTGGGGGACACCGGGGAGTGTGCACGTGGCATCAAACGTCATTTTCATGGGAGTCGCTTATGCACATGTGAACAGAGAGCTTCCAGCAGGAATTTCTTCCCCCAGCTGCCTCCCTGGGTTTCCCCAGCCCTGGCTGTGCCGGGGTTTGGCGTGCAGGCCCGGCTCAGCATGTTACATCAGAGGTCAGCAACATGTTCTGTAAAAGACCAGAGAGAAAATATCCGAGGCTTTGCAGACCAGACGGTCTCTGTTGCAACCACTCAACTTTCTTGTTGCACAAAAGCAGCTGCAGATGACATATAAACAAATGACGGTGACAGGACAACTTTATGGATGCTGAAATTTGAATTTGATGTAATTTTTACATGTCACAAAATATTATTCTTCTTTTGATTTTTTTTTTCAAACACTTAAAAATGTAACAGCCATTCTTAGCTGGCGGTTTGAACAGAAACAGGCAGTAGGCCAGATGTGGCCCGTAGACCATTGTCTGCTGACCCCTGATGTAAACCTAAAAGGGACTTTTGTACCTGCTGCTCTTCCTCTCCCCATTTTCTAGACAGGGAAACCGAGGCTCTGAGAGGCAGTGTTCTGGTCACATGCGGGAGGAAGATCCATGATGACTAGGGATATCTCAGTGTGTGAAGCCCCTCTCCCAGCATCCATGTAGTATACCTGGGGATAGACAGGTGGCAGAGCTTGGTGAGTAACAGCCAAGATCTGAGCACCATGCCTGGGGTTGGACCGCAGCCCTATAAGCTCCGTGTGACCCTGGGCAAGTTATTTCACTTCGCCAGAGCCTCAGTTTCCTCATATGGAAAATGGGGAAGAGTGGGATAGAGGATGAACTAATCCCTAATGATGGTCCAGCTAAGAATAATGATTAATCTGTGACTATGACTTTCAGCCTTGGCCCTCTGTCGTCAGGGTCTTAGTGTGCTTGGCGATTCTTAGTCTCAAGGCCCCCACCTCCTACCCAGGACTCAGGGCCTGGTCTCCCGGCCTGCCCAGCAGATGTCAGTTCTCCGGGGCCCCCTCTGCCTACAAGTCTTACCCCTGGAGCGGCCTTTCTCTGGCTTTGCAGGGAGGCTGAGCTCGGCGGGCACCCACCTGGGCAGGAGGCCGAGGAGATAAGGCCAGCCAAGGACTGGCTACCGATACCTGGCGTGAAATTGAAAAGCATCAGACTCCTGCCTCCACAGCCCGGTGCCCCGAGGGGGAGAAGGCTAGGAGTGGTGAATGAAACCCAACCGCCCCTCCGTGCAGTGCGCTGGCTGCTGGGCTGGGCTCCAGGCTGTCACACTCCAGCTGTCCTCACCCCGCCTCTGAGAGAAGCACAGGCAGAGCAGGTTCTTACAAGTTCAGCTTCTTTGAGGATGCCGGTGGCTGTGAGCAGGGAGCCCCTTTCCAGGGTGGGTTGGAGGGGCTTCCGTGGGCCTGGGGGTTTCAGTGGGCCTAGTGCCTCCTGGCTTTAGGGTAGGGGGCACTCCTTCAGAAAGCGAGTTGCACGTGAGTGTGTAGGCTTTGCCCTTGTGGAATTATGCCCATCCACAGGCTAAGGTTGTCGTAGAGCTCTAAGGACATTCTGATGCAAGACCAGCAAGTCCGGAACTCCTCAGTGCCTGGATGCAGATGCCTCCAGGGCCCCATGCCACAGCTGGGGCACCAAGGCCCAGAGAGCTAAGCACCCGGCCCCAGGCGCACAGGGAGCCTGGGAAAGGACTCTCACTCTGGCATCCTAGTGTGATCAGGAGCTTGTCACCCTCCAGGCCTCCTGCCCCTGAGGGTTCCATCACTCAGAGAGCCCTGGAGGAAACGTTGCCAGCATAGACTAGAGGATGGGGCCCAGGGAGAGCCCCCCTCTCTCTTCGCCCTCACTGTCAAAGCACCCACACAGGATGGGATGTGACGTTGGCAGTGACCTCTCCAGGGTCTATCCCTGAGGCTGACTGGTCGACTGCTTGCTTATTAGGCTCCATATATAGCCGATGCCATCCGTGCCAGGTGAATATGTGCCAGCTGATTTCCTGTACAAACACCCAGGGCTTGTAGAGGATTCTGGTTATGACAGTGTGAGCCAACAGGGAGGAAGTCAACCGCCTTTCTTTCCATCAGTAGCCTGAATTTTACCACAAGTCCTCATATTTCTCCTGGCCACTCTGGCAAGGGAGAAGGTTCTCTTCCCATTTGACAGATGGGAAAACAGAGGCCCAGGTGCGCCTGTGATTACTCTCAGGTCCTATAGAGTTCAGGGGCCAGCGTGGAGCTGGACCTCCCACACCCTGTCATCAGCCACCCCCCATGGGGGGGAGGGCCCCAGGGCTGCTGGGAGCTGTGACTCAGTTCTCCCAAAGCTGCTGAGGACAGAGGGTGGAGGGAAGCCCAGCAGATGGGGCCTTGGGCCTCTTGGAGGGTGCCCCACTTGTAAAACACAGCCCGAGGAGGAGAACAAAGTGTGGGGAAGAGCAAAGTGGAGGTGAGAGCAGGCTGTATTTTCTGTCCCCCTAAGCCATCAGCTCTGTTAAAGGGCCAGCCTTGTCCCTGTGGAGCGGGGTAGGATGAGGAGGCAGGTCTCAGCTTTTAATCAAAGTTACATTAGATGAAGCTTTTATTATTCACCTGGCTTTATTATAGCTCTTTTTACTCTGAGGGTAGAAGTTAATTTTCCTGGTTCTTACTGAAGTCAGGTCTGCATGGCTGCCACAGACACAGGAGAGGAGGCCGGGAGTAGAGGGAAAAATGGAGGAGGGGGAAGAAATCAAATCGAATAAACTCACCTCATCCAGTGGACCGAGAGAGTGGACGGAAAACAACTTTAATAACAGGGGAAGGTTCCAGAGGTGGGAGCAGGCTGGTGAAATCAGGCCTAATCAGCCTTAGCAGGAGGGGTTCCAATCACCCCCGGCTTCGCCGAGGGCAGGGCGGAGTGGAGGAGGCTGGAGAGGGAGCAGGCTGGGGGCTGGACAGCGGCAATCAGGGCCCTGGCAGAGCCTGCCCCACGCTGCTCCCGCCCTCTGCTCTGCTCTGGCTGCGGGGGTGGGCACGCTGGCAGCGAGGTTAACCGGCTAGTGACCGGGACAGAGGAGAGGACCACACACCCACACCGGGCCCAGGGGTCACGAGCACATTGCCCTGGGATGCACTGAACCCCCCAAGTCCCCCTCCCATTAGGCACGAAGTAGAAGCCACCAGTGCCACCGCCAAGACCCACGAGGCAAAGAACTTGGGCCGCGGCTATCTGGGTGAAGAAGACTGCTGCTTTTTCTAACTCTTTCCACCTTCAAAGGGAATCGGATCATTTTCAGTTGACTTCTCAGCCAGCCAGGAGCCCCTCAAATGGTACTCCAATTTCTTCACATTTAGGGAGTCATTTTGTGGCTAGATGTAGAGGTGGGGGGACCCGTGGCTGATGTCTGGTGTCTATTTGTGATGGGTACAATGTGTGACCTGGGGTCAGCCTGGGGCCAGGGTCGGGGCTACCCCCTCTCCCCGGACCCTCTGGCCACGGCACCGGGAGAGAGAAACCACGTCCACCCGTAAGTTACTGCTGAAGGAGAGATTTATATCCTCCAAAGAGCCGTTAGGCCAAAAGCACCAGATGCAATAGCTTAGAAGAGACAGCGCTTCTCGCCCAGCCTTTCCTTGCGGTTGATCATTTAATCTCTTCAGTTCCTGCTACGAGGGCTGCGGAGAGGCTGGGCTGAAACAGGCTTGGGTGCTCCCAGGCTGCTGCAGGGGAGGGGACGATGGAGCGGCTGTCCCTGGCAGAGAGGTTGGTGGCCCTCAGAGAAACCCATCAGGTTGTTCTCATCTCCCCGTGTGTTTCATTAGCAACGAGAGAGTTCACACATTGTCAGCTTTCTCGGGTTGTCTTCAGCTTGTCATCTGCGAGCATGCGTCGTGTCCCCTGCACGGGCTACAGGTGGCTGATTTCTGTTTGCTCTGTAGGGGGGAGTGCTTACCCCCCAGAGTCTTTTGAACTTTCAGCCTGGTAAGCTTTGGGTGCCACGTGCCATCTTTCTGTTTGTTCCTATTCATTCAGTCAAGAGCTAGTTCTTGCAGACCTACTGTGTGTCGGGCCCTGTTCTCAGAGCTGAACAAAAACAACAACATCCCTGCTGTTGGCAGTTTTCATCTAGCAAGGAAGGCAGCAAAGCCACATGTACAGCTAACTCTGTTGGTGATGAGGGCCACGAGGAGATAAAGCAGGCGAGGGCTGGCGAGGGACGGCCTCCTCTGAGGACAGGAGCGCAGAGACATGTGAGGGAGTGAAGCACGTACCACCTGGGGTGGCAACTCTCCAGGCAGAGGCAGAGTGGGTGCAGAGGCCACCCCCACACTCCGTGGAGTGACAGGCAATGCCAGGAGGGCATTGGGGTGGTGTAGACACCTGAGGGAAGTACCAGGGCCAGACCTGGCTAAGGTCAAAAGCAGGGTCTCTGAGTCATGTGCAAAGGGTCCAAGCTTGCCTGTCCAAGGACTTCCGGTCCTGCAGCCTCATTCCCCTTCTGACCTAATGGCCGCAGCGTCCTCAGACTCAGGGCAGGGAAATCCTGGTGTTGCAGCTTGTATCTACTCTCGGGGTCTTGTCTCAAAGCCCCGCCTCCTCCCCCCCATTGTTGGCCGTGGCCTCCTTATAAATGCCCTTCTCCATGCTTATTTCGGCCAGCTGTGCTCAGTCCAAAGTGTCTCCTCTCTACCTTTAGAGCTGGCGGAGATACAAGTGGAAGAAACAGAGGGATTTGTTCATGTGGAAAATACATTCGGAGTGGCTTCTGTGTCCCAAGGAAAGGGACATGGTGGTGCTCGGGGTACCGTGGGGGGCAAGGCAGTCACGGAGTTTTAATGCACTGTGAGCAGTGTTAATGCAATGTGATGGGTGCTGCGATGGAGCCTGTAGACGGGGCACCCACCCGGCTCAGGGAACTGGGAAGGCTTTCTGGAGCAGGTGATAACAAGGTGAGACTGCAGAATGCACAGGAGGTTGCCCATGTGTCCCCTGGACCTAGAACACTGCTTGCTACATATTAGGTGCTCAGTAGGTATTTGTTGAATGAATGAATGAATAAGGAAGAATGTTCCAAACAGAGAGAACAGCACGAGCAAAGACCCCAGGTACCAGATCCAGGTGGTGGAGGGGCAGGTGCAGCATCCTTCACGGCAGACTGGTCGATGCAGAGGAGGGACAGACCTTCTAGACGGCTTGCCCCATGAGGGTAGGGACCTGCCTAGCAGCCTCTAGAACATAGTGCTCGGTACATATTTGTTGAAGGATGAAAGGGAGAAGCCTGGGAGCTGGTATTTGCCAACCTTCTCACTAGGTAAGAAAATGAGGAGGGGTCAAGAGAGGGGTGCCCAGATGTCATCCATTCAACAAATGCTTTTTGGTACCAGCTTGATGCTGGGCACCGTGCTGGGCCCTGGGGACGCAGGGGAGAGCAGAAGCAGGTGTGGCCCCGCCCTCCAGGAGCTTACATCTAGTGGAGGAGTCAGATAGTGACCAGACAGTCATCTAAGTATGAAGGGACTGAGCCCCAGGGAAAAGCCCAGGCAGCTCTGAGCAAATACAGCTAAGGACCTGCCCCAGACTGGGGGTCAGAGAAGGTTCTGGAGGAAGCAGGACTCGGTTGAGATGGGAAGGCCCAGTAGGCACGAATGGAGGGTGAAGATGAGGATGGACAGCACAGGCAGGCTCCGAGGCAGCACAGCACCGGTTCACTTGAGGAAGGGGGAGAAGGCCGGAGGGCTGGAGCAGGTCCAGAGGAGCTGGGGGAGCGAAGGGGAGCCCGGAGCCAGGCAGGCTGTAAGGGCTTCCCTGATGGTAACGGGAGGTCGGCAGGAAGGCACTGGTGGGTTACTGGAGGGTGGGGACAGGGTTGCGGCGCCCCAAGCTGCTGTGTGTTTCAGAGCATCCATACCTCTGCTGGGGGGTCCACGTGCCAGCGCCAGAGAGGAGGCTGCTGGGTGGTCCAGGTGAGGCAGGAGGGTGGGTGGGAGGGAGAGGAAACTGCAAGGAAGAGCCTGGCTCCTGGCTTGGAAACTCCAGGCAGAGGGAATGCATTGCCATTTGTGGAGCCAGGGGCAGTTTCCAGGGCGATTTAGAGTTCTTAGACTTATGGAGTCGAAAGTGTCTTTGACTCTTTGTGGAAGTATCAAGTGGGCAGTGGCTTGTTGGGACCCAGAGGGGCCTCCGTGGAGGTGGGGGTCCCTTGGCTGTTGTGGCCAAGGTTAAGGACCATTTGGCCTGCTTGACTCCAGCCAGTGACAGGAGCCAGAAGAGAGGCCCAGTGGGGTGGGGTCAGTCTGAGGCTGGTGGCTGCTCCCCCAGCCTGCCTGGAGCCTGTCAGCTGTGTGGTGACGGAGTGCATTTCTCCGCACCGTAATAGATTTGGGCTCAGCAGTTGGCTCTAAGTGCTTTCTGCCCTGACGTTCAGAAATGAGCACTGGGGCGGCGGGAGGGCTGGGATGGGGGGAGCCCAGGGACGGTGCCACAGCCTGCCGGGGCCTGCTGCGTGCCAGAATAAATACGTGTTTGCCACATCACACACTGTCACCCAGCAGCTGGGGGTGCGGGGAGGGCAGAGAGGAGAGAGTGTCTTTGTGTGTGTTGTGTGTGGCAGGGGGTGATGACCTGGGGGTTTGTGCTTCAGGTCCAATAGCCTTGGGGGACAGGAACATCTCCAGGTCCAGGCAGGATGGACAGCTTCTTCCCCCTGAATGTGACATCTTTTTCTTCCTTCATTTAGCAAAAATCTTGGTCACAGGCACCAGTTCTCCTCCAAGTGGAAAGTACCAGAAAACAGGGGAAGCAAAGTCTTAAGTGGGTTGGGAAGCAGCAATAAAGAGCCCCTGACTTGGGGAACCAGGAGGAAAATGCAGCCCGATGTGCATGTGTCACTTCCTTGTAGATCTCCTGGCATACGATGCCAAACCTGGCCAAGGAGGGCACTGTGTACTCACAGGGAGACAAGGGAGAAGGAAGTAGTACAGTCCCCAGGCTGGTACTTAGTGGTTGTCATTTCATCTTTTAGGGGGACAATTTGTGTATAGGAAAGTCTGCATTTAAGATCAGTGTTGAGCTGTCTCTTATTAGATTGCAAAGCCTGTCCCCATGAAGAGGCCACTACCTTTGCCACATGTGCTAGATGTAGCCTAAGCTCAGGCACAGCCACCCAGAATTCTTAAAAAAACCAGCTCTGAGTCTAGGTAGGCCTCTGTCTTGGCTCAAGAGAAGTGACTTCCTGCCTGCAGTCACCATAATTGATAGCTCACGGGACAGAGACAGTAAATAATTGTTCCACAAGTTTCAAGAGCGGGCGTAATTAGTACAGTTAACAATGTTAGGTGATTAATTGGCCCATTCAGCTCCAGTGTGAATGAGGAGGAAGTGAGCAGGAGAGGGGCTGGAGTCCCCCAGACACCCAGCTGTGGGCTGTGGCCCACTGCTAATCAGCCAGGATCTGGCCTCCGAAACACCAGCTGACAGCCAGCGGGCATTAACCTCCCAGAGCTGACGCTCCCCGGGCCGGGGCAGAGGGCAGGTCGCTGGGCAAGGGCCCCCAGAGGTGGTCACAGGAGTACAGACCCACAGTGGAAAGAACTGGATTTGACATCCATGTTGTCTCCCTGTTAGTCAAAGGTCCGAAAGCTGTCGTAAGTGGAAGATAAGATTGGCTGATTGATTCACGTAAGAGGGGAAGAAGCACTGATTCATATAGTTCCAGGCTCCCAAGTTGGAGGAAACCCAGAGAAGTCATTGAACTGACCTATTGACTGCCAAGCTGAACTGCTCTTGGGCATCCTGTCAGAGGACACTGGGTCCCATTTTAAAGTCCTCTAGGGAAAGATGCGCTAAGCAGGGGTAACAAACAGCTTTCAAATCATATGCCAACTCCAGTCCATTGATAGAAGCTGCTTAGTGTGCTGGATTGGGAATCCTGTGGCTGAGTCTGGGAAGAGCGCTGTGATCGATTGGCACTGCCTGCTGTGAGTGCAGAAGGAGGAGAGGTGGCCTGCATGCCAACCTTCTTTGGATGGAAAACCTGCCTAAATCACTCAGGCCAGTCTCACATTCTTCCTCCAGGGGGGTTTTGTGGGGCGTTGCTTACTGCCCCTAGAGAAGCAAAAATGGTCTCAACCACAGCTTTAAGGCACTGGAGGGTATGAGAGACAACCAGGAAGATAGCTACTGACCCAGCTTGTTGGGGTCCCTTTCTTGCCCTTGCAATATTACAGTATGAAGCCCGGAGCAGGGGAGTGGAGAGTTGAGACTGATCTGCTGGTGTATCCAGCTAACCCCGCCTCTACTAGTATACTGACTCATCCTGGGCAGACGGGGGCTTCTCTTTGGAAAGAGCTGGTGCAGTGGGAGCTTTGGACTAAGGTAGAGCTGAGTCCCAAGCCCGGCCTTTCCTCTGGGGGCTGTGGATAAGCCACTTAACCTCTCTAAACCTGTTTCCTCTCCTTTATGATGGGGACAAAGCCTCAGGGACCATTTTGACAGCCGATGAGGAAGAAGTATATAAGATTTCCAGCATCATGCTGGTCATTGGACAAGTGAATTTTCTCCCCGGATGTTCTGAGGTTTGAGGTGAAATATTAAGACCGATCTGAATGTGGGAAACATCTCGAGAACAAATGGCTGCCATAGCCACACCCTGGCAACCCAGGTCCATCGCAGGGTCCCACTGCTGTGACTCCTTCCCCCACTGTCCCATCTTCAGGGCCACTAGGCATGCTGGATTTTGGGGGGCCAAGCCCAATCACACTCCTGACCCGGGGGTTGCTGAGTGTGGGGGAAGGCTCTGGGGAGAGCAGGAGCAGTGCCCGGGGTGGGGGAGGTGGGAGGAAAACAGATGCAGAAACGTCTGGAAGAGGCTTGCCCTTCCACCCCCACTGCCAGCCCCCACCGCTGCCCCCCCCAGCCGAGAGGCAGAGGCGCACTCGCAGCAGAAAACACACACATATTTGCAAGCTACAGTACGAACGAGTGGCAAACCTAATGATTCGTGATTATTATTTGAAGGGTCCCACTGTTACAGATTTATTTGTCATTTCTTGTAATAACACCGACGGTAATGAATTCATTTGTATTAATGTGAGTGTCACGAGGACTTCCGTCGAAATTCCGCATTAATTAATGTACCATTAAAACAAAGTGTCGCCCAATTAATATCAAACAGAGGTAAGGCTGCCAGGGTCCTCTTCATCTGGGTTTCATTTGTAATTCATGGTATTAGCACCCTGCTTAATGAAAGTCATTTGCAATTCCTACCCCTGGTCTCTCCTGCTTCCTGGGGGAAGGTCAGTGTGCCCTAGGAGCTGCTGAGCCCTTCCCTGGGCACCCTGGGGCCAGGAGGAGGAGGAGGAGGAGGAGGAAGAGGGATAAGAAGGACTCTGTTTCTCCTTGTACATTGGTCTCAGCATTCTTAATTCCAGAAGGGGTCTGGGGAGGCCCTTGGAATTTCCTGACCAGGTTGGTTATCCTTTTGAACTACCCAGGAGGCACCTGTCCCAGGTTCTGCTAGGGAAAGGAAGGCTAGTTTGTTTCTTGGTCAAGTCTGGCCTTAATAGATGAGGCCATGGCTGTCCTAGGACCACCTTTGAGCAGGGTGCATCTGCGATTCCAGGTCTCCATCTTTTCCTGGGGTCAGTCTAGTGATCTTCTTACGGTCTTTGTGTGCCAGGACTTCTGTCTGTCCCTGAAGCCGGTGGTAGAGCCCAGTGGGCCTTGGTCTACCAGGCACAGGAGACCAAGGGATTGGACCCCTGCCCTGTTCCTCCCACAACCCCTGCAGGGGGTGTCCCACCTGCAGCAGAGACAGCCTTTAGAACTCTCATGACCTCTATCCTGGAACAGTTCCCAAGGACAACAGAGTGGGGCTCCCTCCCCATCCCGAGCTGTGTTCCTTGGGTGAGTGGAACTTTGTGGCCGCCCCTGCGCAAGTAGGAGAATGAGAGGCTGCCACTACCTGGCAATAGTGAAGTTCACTGCAATGATGGCAACTGCTACCACCGTGACCATGGGCCTGGCCCTAGGCTAAGTCTCTCAGAACCGTCACTTCATCTGGGACTCACAGATCCAGGAGGAAGGTGTTTTCATCCCCAGTGTACAGATGAGAAAACTGAGGCTCAAAGAGCTTCAGTACTTGGCCAAGTTCACACAGAAGTGGAAGAGGGAGCAGGACAGGTGGCTGGGACTTGCCTCCCGTCATTCCAGGGCCCGTGGTCCACTGGAGGGCTGGTGGGACAGAGCCACAGGGTGCAAGGCCTCTGGTGTCCTGGTCCATGGTGCCCTTGGCTGTCCTCAGAAGGTCTTTTCCCACCAATCTCAGCGGTTGCGCCCTGTAGACCTAGCACAGGGGGAGCACCTATGGCCGGCCATGGGCCATTTTAACCTGTGTTTTGTCCACCTGAGAGTGTCATGTGTCTCAGTGGAGAGTGTGGCTCTTAAAAAAAGGAAAGAGAGAGAGAAATGCTTTCATCGATTTTCACTTCAGAACATGCTGCCTTTATATATTCTGAGGACAGCCCCGGAGCAAAGGGGCTGGTTTGCAGCCGAGAGCCTTAGATTTCAGGAAGGACTTACAGTTATACCCTTACAGAGCAGGAAAGGAATGTGGCAATAAGGTGCTTCAGCTCCATCATTGTCTGGACAAGGACCCACAAGCCAGAAAGGTTTGATTCTTGTCACACAGAGGCCACACCGATCCCAGGTCTTCTGTCCCCTAGGCTGGGCTCTTTCTGCCATCCCACACTGCTTCCCGAGAGGTTAAGAATGATGTGTGTTCAGGCAGCCACCTTGCATCCGTGTTGGGACAAGGGAGGGGACGATAGCAGGTAAGCAGGGATGCAGGCATCTCAGTTGGAACTCTGCCCCAGTGACCCAGAGTCCTGTTCAGTCCCCTCCACTCTCCAGGTCTCTTTCAGCTTCCCCGTCTGTAAAATGGGGTGACTGGGCTAGGGCAGTGCTTCTCCACCTTGGCTTTACACGAGAACTCCTTTGGGAATTTAAAAACAACAGAGCCTGGGGGTGGACCCCAGCACTGATATTTTTTAAAAGTCCCCCTGGGATTTTCATGCACAGCCAGGAGTATGAATTGTTGGAACAGGAGAGCTCTAAAGTCTTTTTGACCTATGATCATTCCAGTCTTGCTCTACCTACTGAAGCTTGAACCCTTTCCCTAAGGCCCCTAGGGCCCGGTGAGTTTCTGCAGCTACCCTCTCCCTGCCTGGGTCCAGGGCCCACCAACCCCCTCTCTCCCAGCCCTCACCAGCCCTCAGCTTCCCTGTAGCCGGGTGTGAGCCTCCCCCAGCTCTGTCTGCCTTTAAGCCCCCGGGCACCAAGTGACAGGTTCCACTTATCACGTCACACTGCCTGAAGGGCCAGCAGCAGTCCCCAAGGGGATGGGAGAGGCAAAAACCACACCAGGCCAACCCACACTCATGCCTGCCCAGGCCTCTGCCACCTCCTTCTTCCGCCCCTTCAGAATGCATGCCTGGCTGGGGACAAGGGGCCCAAGGCTGGGAGGAGCCTGAGGGGAGAGGGAGGAGAGACAGCAGAAGTTGCATTGCTTGAGCTGTCTTCTTATTCAGAATCCATTTATTAGCCACAGCCTCCCATAGATGTAAGACCCGCCCTAAGGAGATTTGCATATTCATTTTGTTTAACATGATTCATCATCTGCGAGGGAATTTGAGGGCTGGGAGATGGAGCCCCATTTGTGAGCAATGGATCTGGGTACAGAGAGCTCAGGGCAGCGTTAGAGGCCTCTGCACACCGAGACTGGGACCCTTTGGGACAGAGGTGCACGGTGCATGCCACCCAGAGGGTTCCCCAGGCCTTATATCTCTGAGCGCAGAGCAGGGACCTCAGCCTTCAAAACCATCCGCTCCCTTCCAGACCCCCCACCATAAGTAACATTTGCAAAGTACTTTACAGTTTACATACCGTTGTCTATACACACTTCTGCCCTTAACCCTTACACCTGCCCCACGAGATAATAATATTATGATAGAGCCAAGGGTTTATCGAATACCTCTTATGCACTCAGCACTTTCCACCCAATGTCTCCCATAAACTTCACAATAACCCCGTGAGGCAGGTTTTCTTATTATGTCCATCTCACTATAAGGAAACTGAGGCTCAGAGAGGCTGCCCAACTTCCCTAAAACAACACAGCACATAAAGGCTGGAGCTAGGGCTCAAACTGCAAATTCCCTGACACCTTTGCTCCCTCAAATCCTCCCTTTATTGTGTCTGTTTTCCTCCACATAAATAAGCACGCATAATTACTCTTAGCCATTTTTGTGTTGGAAAGATGAGGATGTGAGTGTGGCCAATACAGTCCCATGCTGTGTTGCTTCATAAATGTGTTAGGGACAGGCCGGGCGCGGTGGCTCACACCTGTAATCCTAACACTGTGGGAGGCCGAGGCGGGCGGATTGTTTGAGCTCAGGAGTTCGAGACCAGCCTGAGCAAGAGCGAGATCCCATCTCTACTAAAAATAGAAAAGAAATTATACGGACAGCTAAAAACATACATATATATAGAAAAAATTAGCCAGGCATGGTGGTACATGCCTGTAGGCCCAGCTACTCGGGAGGCTGAGCCAGGAGTTTGAGGTTGCAGTGAGCTAGGCTGATGCCACGGCACTCTAGCCCAGGCAACAGAGTGAGACTCTGTCTCAAAAAAAAAAATTAAAATGTGTTAGGGACAGGTGAATGAAAGAACCTGATAGATCCAGATAGCTGACTCCTCCCCTTCTAGCACCTTTCCAGAGATTCCGGACACCTGTCATGTTCTGAACCTGGAACCTCTGGCTGGCCTAAGGCATTCTGTAGCAACCCCTGTAACCCTCCTTAGTTGTTCCTAGCACATAGCCAGAATGACATGATCACAATTCCTCAAGGTCATCTTGGCCAGCCCCCTGCCCCTGGACCTGGTCAGCGTTGCTCAGGCATCACTGAGAAGAGGATGGTGTTGGGAGAGGAGCTTAGGTTCTGCAGCAGCCTGCCTGGGTGTGAACCCCCGGCTCTGGCTCATCATCACAGGGCCTGGGGCATCTGGAAGATGGGGACAGTGATAGTGTGTATTGCACGGGCTGCCATCGGGATGGTAGGAGATAATGCACATGAAACACTTAAAACAGGGCCTGACATGTAGGCAATCATCAGTAGATGTGAGTTATTACTGGGGACTCCATGCATCTATCAGTCTTCACTTTCCAGAACCTACCAAGTCTCAAGACTGCTGCATGGCTCAGCCCCCTGCAGCCCTGGGCTCAGAGACAGTGTCCTGGAACCCAGATGACCCAGGTTGTGACTTCAGGCTGGCTTTTTAGAGAGGACTCTTCTATAGGTCACATCGCCTGGGTTTTTCTCTTAGAATTTTCTGCCTCAGGAGAAGGTTGCAAAGATTTTGTTTGTTTGTTTGTTTGTTTGTTTTTTGGCCTTAGATTTTTCAAGGTGCATTTCCACTGTTAACTCCTTTTCTCTCCGCCCCAGCTCTATGGAGAAGACTGTACAGGGATTACTATACCTATTTCCTAGATGAGAAAACTGAGGCATTAGATGTTTATGCTGACACCCTATGGCAACAGAGAAGGAAGTCATGCAGATTGTTCCTGGAGAGCAGCAGCCACAATGTGACCCAGAGTTTGGGACTGTTGTTTCTGGATTTTTCCCAATCAGGCCAGCGTGCATGGAGGGTAATATAGTCACCAAAGAGACCTTTCTCGGCCTCCAGAACCTGGTTTCAAAGTCCCTTCTGGGGCTAGGGGACGAGGCTCCCAGCAGCCACTCAGGCTCATCTTTCAGGTTGGGAATGGAGTGGAGGGTACTCTGAGCAGCTCAGGACAGGATGTCCTAACTCACGCCTTTATTCTCAGTGGCTGCTCCCATTCCATGGAGAGGAAATGGAAGCCCAGCCCCCGAGGGAAGGGTGGTGCTGCCTGCTGGGTGGTGCAGAGCCAGCGTGGCCCTTCCTGTCCTCTTCTTTCCTTACATGTGGCCTTCAGCCAACTGCTGGGTGGGCTGGCCAGCTGTGCAGCATCCCTGATGCATAGTACCCTGTGCTGCCACATGCTCCGTCCCTCTGCTCCTGCTGGTCAGCAAGTGAGTGGGTGCGTGTAGGGGTGTCTGGAGGAGGCAGGTGTGTGGACTGTCCTGGAACGTGTGCACTAATGGAAGGTGGCACGGTGGGGGGGGGGCCCCAAACGCTACTGTCATTCATTCATTCTACAAGGTCCCTGGGCCAGGATGGGGCTGAGGAAAACTACCTGGGATCCCCTTAGTGTCTGAATAAGAAGGAGCTGGGGCCATTTCACACTGGCTTTGGAGATCAACTTCCGAGAAGAAGGGAGGGAGGCCCCAGATGTCCCTCTGATGAGGCTCCACCCAGCCCTGTGGGTCCAGCATCCTGCAAAGGCTGGGGCCAGTGTGTGCATGGGATGGGAGCTGGGCACGTGTGCTGGAAACCTGGGTGGAGCCGACAGCTTCTTTTAGGAAGGGAGAGAGCGTCAGTCCCCAGACACTGGGTGACATCTGACCTCTGCTCTCTAGGGGATATACTTAATTACCCAAAGGAATGCAGGTAGAAAAGACAGAAGCCTTGTGAGCATGGCCTGAGGTGGGGCCACACTTTGGGGCTGGCCGGTAGACCAGCCTGACAGAAGCAGAGGGCCTCAGTGGGCCAGTAGTGAAAGGTGGGTTTGGAGAGAGAAGGTTTGATCAGACTGTGGTGACATTCAAGGTCTGGGAGACTTTGCCTTGGAGGTAAAAGAGCAATGACGGTGTTGGAGGAGGAAAATGAGATGGGAGATGAGCGCTTTAGGGCAGGGGCTCTGCAGGATCCATTACAGCAGGGCTGAGAGGGAGGAAGCCACTCGGTGGGCCAGCCATAGGGAGAGACTTTTTGTCATTTTTTATATTAATTTTTATCAAAGTAATATATGTATGAGTTTAAAAGTCAAATATTAATAGCACAGCTCAGCTTATAATAAAAACATCAGTGCCCTGCGCCATCCTTACCCACTCTGATTCCCACCCTGGGACAATCTCATTCAATTTCTGATATTTATCTTATTCAAAAATCATATGCTTATATATATATTTTTAGTTTTGAACACTATCTATTGA
This sequence comes from Lemur catta, assembly GCF_020740605.2. Classification (NCBI taxonomy): domain Eukaryota; kingdom Metazoa; phylum Chordata; class Mammalia; order Primates; family Lemuridae; genus Lemur; species Lemur catta. Next base: position 50,780,038 of record NC_059141.1, on the reverse strand, counting down.
CTTCCAGCTCTGGAGGATGCAAATTTCACTTTTATATCATACTTTACCTTACCTTTGCCACACACACACTCACACTTACACAGTCACATACACAGACACCCCCCTCTCTTGATATTCACTATCCACCCTTCAAGCGTAATTGTATCCCTCCTTCTAGCGAAAACAGCATTTAGTGTATATGGTATTGTGATTATGTAAATGGTATTCACAGCAGAGCCACATAATATACTGTAATTATATTTCCTCTTTTGTTTTCCCTAGATTGAATAATCACCTCTTTTTTGTTTGCTTAGTATTCTTCACTGTTTTCTGTAGGGATCCTCTCATGATGTTAAAAGCATATTGGTTTTTAAAATTTGGTTTGTATTTTTCTTGGCAACATTTTCCCTGGACTGTCCATCCTCCTGCCCACCCCGGACTGGCTGCTCTCGGACTTGAACTCTGCAGGCAGAATGGCAGGAGGCGTGATGTGCAGAGGGCGTGGGAGAGGGAAAGAGTCACCCTGGGAAATCTCTTATCTTCTGTATTGGATTCCGTTTCATGGATCCCATATTTTCCTCTTTCTTAGTTTAACTCTCATTATGGCGGAGTACACCCGTCAGTAATTTCCAGGAAAAGGGTTCATGGAATTTTATTTTCATTTTATTGGAACAATGTGTTTATTCTGTGCTTATATTTGTTGATAGTTTGGCTAAGTATAGAATTCTGGAATGGAAATACTTTTCCTCGTAAAGTGAAGTTATTTTCTCCTTTGTGTTTCAGCCCGTAGTGAACCTATTGAGAACTTTGATGCCACTTTGACTCCTGATCCTTTACATGTGGCCTTTTGAGTTCTCTCTGAAAGTCTCTAGAATTTTTTATATTTTTGACACTCAGTGTTTTGAAACTTCATGGTTTTATGCCTCAGAGTGGGTCTTTCTTCTAAACACAGAGTGGTCTCTTTCAATCCGGAAACATGCCCTTTGGGTCTTGGGTATCTTCTTGTGTTACTTCTTGGGTAATTTCCTTCCCTTCATTTACTTTGTTTTTTCTCTCTGGAATTCCTGTTAGTTGGTGACGGGTCATCTGAATTCCTCTGATTTTCTTCCTTTTCTCCTTCATTTTCATCTCTTTGAGTTTTGTTCTACTTTCGGAGAAATTTCTTTATCTTCTCACTCTTCTGTTGAGTTTTAAATTTCTACTAGACCTTTCTTCTTCTCAGAATATTCTTATTCCAAAAATGCTATGTCTTGTCTCTCTAAAGATGTTAAAAATACTTATTGTTGTTATGCCTTTTTACTGTTTTCCCCTCTGTCTTTCATAGCAGGGGCTCTTCTCAAATGTTTAGCAATCCTTAGTTGTCTCTTCATATTTAAGAGTGAGTTCACATGCAGCTGCCTGGAAGCTCGCTGTGTGTGTTTGGGGCAGGGTAGGGTGGAAGCTGCTTGTTAACTGGTGGGCTTCATTATGGTGTGATTAGATGAGGACCTAGCTATTTCTCTGAGGCAACTACAACATGTTAATACAGGTGGTCCCCAGGTTACGGACAAGATATTACATTACTGGGAATGTCTTTAGGTCAGATTTGTATGTAACTTGGATCCATGATAAACAGCACATATACGGTGGTAATAATAATACCATAATGGCTCATATGTGATAATAATAATATAGCGTAATACTATAGTAATAATAATAATACCCCTGTGCTGTAATAATAAGCTACAGAAACTATTGTGCTCTTTCTTTTCATTCAAACAGAACATAAAAACAAAGTCATACAAAAGGTTTACATGGGAGATAGGAGAAATTTCAAAAAAGACTGTTAAAGGTGAACACTCACCTAATGCTGCATCAATGTGTTGCTCACTGGAAGTGGCATTTTTGCGGCAGGAAGGCAGCTGACATTAATCAGAAGCTGATGACGGAGATGGTGCAGGAGAGGTTGGAGTGGGTGCGGAGAGTCAGGGTTTGGTTCTGTCCCTCAATGCGGGAGCTCACCACTCAAGTCAGTGTCTTGCAAAAGGTACCTAGGGGTGTTCACACAGCCTTTTTCTTTTCTTCATCATAAATGGCCTTGTAGCAGCTGATGTCCTCACTAACTGCACGGGAAACCTTCATATACCTCTCAGTGTTACGATCTTGCTCCACAAGCTTAGCAAATCCTGCTTCAGTGAGACAAAAGGCTTCAGCTAATCCTTTTGTTTTAAAGTTTCTTGGCTCTGGGTCTTCCGATCCATGGTGTTCTTGTTTCTATCAGCTGCTTCTTCTCCATCCATCTACGAGACTAGCTGCTACATAGAGATGCTGTGTCGACAAACCACTTGCACCGTGCAGGTTTACTTACACACACGGAAGAAACTAGTTCCCAAATTATTAATTATTTAATTACAAGTCATCCTTATGGGGAGCCGTGGGAGCCTGTCTGTAAGTACAGCACGCCTTAAGTCTGGCCGTCCGTCACCCGGGACTGCCTATGTTTGTTTTCTCTTGGGCGGGTTCTGCCATGCCCTGCCTGGCTCTCAGTCTTCAGGGGCCGAATGGCAAAAGAGGCCTGATGGGGGACAGGAGATGCAGATTCATGTTTTCAGGGCCTTTTGCAGCTCCCAGCACAAGTCCAGAGCCCCACTAACTCAGACCCTCCAGAAAGTAAATCTGTCTTCTGCAAGAGTTGGGGAAGGGATCCGGGAGTCTAGCCATCCCTTTTAAAGATATTCGCCCAGTCTTCCTGTTTCAGCCCTGCCCCATTCCCTCACATTCGGCATCGCCTGGTGTCTCTAGGGCCTGAGCTTTTCCCGTGTCCTGCGAGGCAGGCCCAAGCGGCAGCTTTTCCCGTCTCCTAGGGCGGTTAGCACTGGCCCGTCTGTTTCCAGTTACCAGGATTTTGTTGACATCTCTCATCTGCTGTTGTCTCTTCTCCTGTTCTTTTTGCCCTTGTAGATTTATGCATTTTTAATTCCCTTATTGTCATTTTGGTGAGGGGTTGGGACAAAAACAGAAATAAATGGATGTGTTCAATCTGCCATGTTTACCACATAGTCTCGATGCTTCTAAAACATTTATTGAATGCCTTCTATGCGCAAGCAGCAGTGCTAGGACTGAAGTGGCGACCAAGGTACCTAACAAAGAGGAAGAGAAGGATGAGGACTGGGAGGCCAGAGAGAGAGGGGGAGTTCAAGATCACTCCGTCAGGTCAGCAGGGCCATTAGACTTTGATGAATGTCTTCCAGGGGTTCAGAAGAGACAGTCCCCAGCTGGAGGGTGGCGAAGGCAGGACTCTGAGGAGGGACCCAGGGATGGGAGAGTGCTGAGCTGGGTCCCGAGAACAGCTGAGGAGGCCAGCCCAGCCCCAGGGAAAAGTTCTCGAGCTGTGTCGGGGTGTGAGTGACTTAGGGCCTGGCCCTCTGGGGATCCTTCTGCCCGCAGAGCTAGCACCTCCACCTGGCAGCCCACCCTGACCCTCAGAGAATACCCGGCACCTTCTAGATCCAGCGTGCATCACCCGAGAGAGAGCAGACACTAGTCGAGAGAAGAGATGTCTGAAGTGATCTCTTCCTGATTCCTCCACAGGGAGAGGCGCTGGAGTGCATGTGTACACGTGTGGGTTTGTGCACACAGGAGCCTGCCTTCTCCCTGGCAACAGTGGGGCCCCTGAGATATCCATCGAGGCCCAGCGGTCACTTGTCCCTCCTGGTTTTCCCTCTGCATTGTTCCTTGAATCCTGCTCGCAAATGCCTTCTTGCCTATATGAGAAAGAAATAGAGCCCACATCTCCCACGGACCCGTGTCATCTCCTTTACTGCTCCCCCATGAGCTAGAATGCCATGAAACCTCCAAAGCCTCATGTTTGAGAGCGACACCCACCCAAAGCACCCCAGTGGGCCTCCAGGGTCACCAATGCAGCAGTGCCTGTTTTAGCAGCCACAGAAACCAAAAGGCAGATGTTTCCCCTCTGCCCCAGGGGCCCTTGTTCAGAAAGTTCCTCACTTCTGACTTCAATTCTTCTTGTTACAATAGGAGCCTGTTTCCTTATTCTTAGTGATAGTGTGAATTTCCTTCTGAAATTCTTTTTGGGCTAAGGCTCCCCATCAACCCTCTCTTCTCTCAACTAGACAGCCTAAAGTGCTCCTCTTGGGCTGCCACCCCCCTCCACCAGCTCTTCCAGACTGGGCAGTGGATCAATCAGTCCCACCAAGGAGGGGCCTTGAGCTCACTCTCCACCCTCATCTCTGGGCCCCTGTGGTCTGAGGACAGAAAGGTGGAATCCTGATTCCACCACTTCCGAGCTGTGTGACTTTGGACAAGTTGCTTCATCTCTCTGAGCTTCTACTTCCCCGATCTGGGAAAAGGAAGCAATGAGCTAGATGTGTGAAAATCCCAGGCCACAGGCAGAAGATGGCAGGGATTGAGGCTGAATCAGTGGTGACCCCCTCCCGTCCCCACCCACCCCCCAGGCACCCGCAGCCTAGCCTCTGAGCAGCACGGGGGCCTCTGTCCCTAGTCTGACCCACCGAGGCACCTGCACCTTGTCAGAACTCCATCTGTTAGGAATTTATTACTAATGCATTTTATAACAGGCTCTATAATAAGATATTAAACACTGTAGTGGCATCTAGCAAGCATTCCATAAATATTAATAACGCCTTTAGAGATGGCACCTACAGTGGAAACGGTAGGGCTTTCTGCTGAGATTTGGTCAAGGGTACAGAATAAATCTAATTGTGGGGGGTGCGCCGGGAAGACGAGAGGGTGTGGCATCCTTCTTCTTTTCCTCTCTCCTACCTTCCTTTCTCTTGCTCCTTCATTTCTGTACTTTTCCTTTGTTCACAACTTTCCCTCTATAATGTTTCTTTTTCCCCTGTTTCAGTTAGTTCCTTTCTCCTCAACTCTCTTCTCTTGCAAATTCTCTTCCTCTGATTCCCCCTTTCCCTTTGGCCCCAGTTCTGGCCCTCCCCGTCCCAGCCCATTTTCCTCTGTGCCCTGTGCCCTCCCCTCCTCCCTCACCGTCCTCTGCCCTCCTCCTTTCTTTACCCCACCCACCACCGCTGTTTTCTCCTCCCTGCCCCTCTGCTGCTTTCCCCCAGCCCTGCTCTCCCTCGCTGCACACACCCCTGCGCCCCGTTCCAGTGAGCACCCCGAGCCACCTCTGGAGAAGCCTGGAGTGTAATGTAACTCACACTGCATGTGAGACGGGAGCTATTTATCATTATTATTAATGAACAAGATCCCTTGTACGGCAGAACTTTCCCAGAGTCTATTCCCTTGTCACCCCAGGAGTAGCAAAAAGATTTATTTGTCTCTGAATTGCACAGGGTGGCCCATTTATAGCAGGTCCATCAGCAGTGATGTGGAGCTTAAATGGGGACTGGGAGAACAGGGCCTGCCCTGCCCATGACCTCCAGTGGCGTGGGCCACCTGCTGAGAGGGACAACCTGGCAGGTATAAGGGTTTTGAAGGGGACGATGCATAAACACACTCCCCGGTCCCCTGAAGGCACAGGCAGTGCATTTGGGGAGACTTCCTTTGAAATGGCCCAGAGCCATAAGGGAGTAGGTAGGACTGGGCGGGGGTCCCATGGAGAATGGGGTGCTGGAAGCAGAGTAGGGGCAGAGAAGCGGACCCAGAGGCCTGCTCAGGAGCAGAAGTAGTCATGCCCCCTGAGGCCTTTCCTCCAAAGACCAGAGCTGCTCTTCTCCAGCAAGAAGGTGGACCCAGGACCAGCTTCCACAATGAACGTGTAGGGAGAGGTTGCCCGAGAATAGGGCAGGCCCGATGCCCTGCTGCAATGGGCTTTTTGGCACTGTTTGCAGAGCTCTGGCCACGGTTCTATAGAACCCGAACCCCAACCCAGACACCAGAGAAGCACCTTCCCCCCATCTCCTGTTGCGGACGGCAGAGCCTGGCTGTGCCAGGCATCTCTCCTCTAGGCCTGTCCTGCTGATTGTGTCAAGTCCGAGATCAAGCTGTCCCCTGCCCACCCGCCACCTCCCCACATGCATGCTGATAATTGCCAGTGACCTGAGTGGATTTGCATGTTAAAAGGAGTGTCTGGGGACACTTAAAAAGAAGAGGGAGCCTGCATTCATCCAGGAAGCTTTATTCATCTCCCCATTATAACCTCCCACCCTCGTGTCTGCTGGCACTGTGCCCTCATTAGCAGTCCAGGAGTGGTGGCCTGGAGCTTTGCTTTCTGTGGCCCAGCTGTGTGCATTAAAGGGGCAGAATCCCAGCAGGAGAGGGTCGGGGTGAGCCTGGGGTGGAGCTGCAGGAAGGAGGAAGCCCCACCCGTGGCTGGGCATGGCCTGGGGGTCCCAAGTGGGAGCAGGGAGCTGAGACCCATGGAGGCCGATGTGAGCAAGGGGGGTGCCCACAGGAAGGACAGCACAGATAGGGTCACAGCACCACAGCCTAGCGCAGGAAGTGAAGTCAGACGGGGCCTGTGAAGACCAGGACAGGGAGGCTCTCAGGGCCTCGTCTCCATTTTTTTCCTCACTGTACTCTGTTCCCCTCACTGCGGACGGGCTTCCTCTGGCTGCCCGTGGCTTCTCTGCCACCCTGTAATTGTGGCCTCCATGTGGCTTCTGGTCTGTCATGGTGCCCACTCCAGCCCTAACAAGATAGCAAAGATCTTCTTTTCAGATTCCCACAGAAAACTGATTTAATTTCTGAGGCTGCATCTGATTGGCCTGCTTGGGTCAGGTGGTTACCCCTAGACCAATCAGATGCAGCCTGGATCTGAGGTCACATGGACAAACATGGCTGACTAGATCCGTTCCCTTGAGCAGAGGTGTGGCCATGTGGAGCAGCGTGTCCTGGACGAGGGTGGCAGGGAGGCAGCTGGTGGCATCTCTGTAGGGAAGGTGGAAAGAGCGCTATATATGAGTCAGGGCACCCGGTTTCTACTCACAGGCTCTGCCATGAACCACCTGTGGAACCTGGAGCAAGACACGTCTCCTCTCTGGGCTCTCTTTTTGCATCTATAGAATGGGAAGGCCAGACTGAATAATCCGCAAGGTCCATCCAGCTCCTACATTTGAGCTGTCCCATAGTGGTGCGTGGTCAGGACTGGACTTCTCGGTTAGGAGCTTCCCTGGCCTCCAGGTTCCCCTCTCACCCCTGCCTTGGATCCAAGGCCCTCAAACCCATTTGGGAGGGTCTCCTGAGGCTCCCCCATCCTCACCCAGTCTGCAGTAGCCACGATCCAATCCATGAAGATGTCTTCTTTCTGAATTTTAAGGTTCGCATGTGTCCAAGTTCAAAGAGAAGAGATTCATTGGCTGTTTACACTATTTCTAATATTTCTCCCTTTAAGTGGGGCTCATCTCACCCTGCCTGGGATAATACTTTATTACTATAATAACAATTGCAATTACCATTTATTGAATATTGCTCAGTATTGCCATGTGCCTGGCCCAGAGAGAATATTTTTTAATTTTCTTTACACCTTATCTCATACAATTCATTCTCACAACAACCCTAGGAAGCAGGTGCTACAAACAGCTCTATTTTACAGACGAGGAAACTGAGGTTTAACAGCATATGTCTGAGGTCTCCCACTAGAAAGGCCCAGACTCAAAGCTAGGGGGTCTGACTTGCTCTGAGCCACCAGGTTTTACTGCCCACAGTATACTTGGAAACCCAGATGCACCTGGCCCTATGAAGGAAATCTACTTGCGTTGAGGCTACAGACCTATGTGCACATCTGTGCATTTCCTCAGAACAATAGCTGGGTGTTCAGAGAAGCCCCCGTGTATGTGCTGAGTGCCCCCTAAGCCCCATTTTCCTGATAGAGCATGGTGCCGAGGACCTGAAATGCACGAAGTCAGTATTCTTTTCTCTTCAAAAGCCCTGTCCCTTATAAGTATATGAATGGCTCTTTGCCAGGCCCGCTAAAAACTTTTCTAAGTTATGCAGAAATTAAATGGGTTTTCACTGCAGGGCATGAAACATAATCCAAGAAGGTCAGACACAGGGACCATCGCTTCTTTTCCCACTTTTCTACCGTTTCCTGGATTGTGCTCTTAAAGCCTCTGATTAGATGCATAGAAAACCTTTGCCCTGGACCACGTGGTATGGATGCGTAAAATGTCCTCGCCTCCCTGAGGCCAGGAGCTGGAGAGCTGACATCTTGTGGGAGCCTTCCCTCTCTCCTGGGCACTGGCTTCATACGAGGGTGTTGGTTGACAGGCCGAGTGCTCTAACATGCTGTGCAGCTACTGTTTTCCAATACTGAAGTCAGAACACGGCCATCCCTTCTTGTGGCAGGAACTGTGGGCACCCACAGAGAGTGTTGTTCTGGATATGTGGGGCCAGCTCTTGCACTTATGTGTGAGCTAGAGGTGGGGGGAGAGGGAGCAGGAGAGAGAACCGTGGTGAGCCATGGATCTCAGAAAGATCTCCTTAAGGCTGGTGCCACCCTGGTGAGCATGTCAGGACAGGGCTGGTTTTACTGAGCTCAGTGCCCGGGGACTTCGGTCCCCAGGGCTTTGCATGTGGTGAATCAGGGTATGTACTTTAGGATGCCTGTATCCATCAGGGTCCTGGCAGGAAAAAGTTCATCTCAGGTAGTTCCAGTAGAGGCATTTCCATGAGGAGTCTACTCACAGAGGGGTGGGTGGGGCTGGGGAAAATAAGGGAGGTTGAGGCACCCAGGGGTTAGCAACAGTGGGAAGCTCTTATACCCCTAGGGCTAAAGGGAGAAGGGGAGGAAAATAGTGTTACCAGAGCCCACTGACAGCTGGGGCTGGGGAGGAGAAGGTGCTGGGCTGGAGCTGGAAGGAGTGGGGAAGTAAGATCCCAAACCCTTTCTCCTTCTGCCCTCTGAGCTCTTTCCAGAACCTTCCATTGGCAGAACCCAACTGGAAGCCAGACAGCAAGGGAACCTGGAGGTGCTGTGCATTGAGGACCTGGGATTAGGGGGAGGCAGAACAGGGTACCCAGTGGGTCATGGCAGGGGGAGGGGAGCAGGCAGGCAATGCCCAGGACGGTCCTTTTACTGTCAGGGCTTCTTGCTACCTCCTTGCCCTACCCTTGAAGGGGCCCTTGTGGGCACCCTCTAGAAGGCATTCAGACGTTAAAATCACAACTGCCGTCTTCTCAGCACTTACATGCTGAGATGTTTACACCCATGAACTTATGTAGTCTTCACACTACCCGTATGAGATATTATTAACCTCAGTGTACAGAGAGTGGATCAAAGATCGAAGAGATTAAATAATTAACCCAAAAGCACACAGCAAGGCTAGGATTCTAACAAGTGGTTGGTCCATCCCTGAAACCCTAGCCCTTGTCTGCCCCAACCCCTTGCAGACCTGATTCTCTTTTGGAGGGAATGAGTGCCTTCCAAGCAGCCGCGTCCAGGAGGGCAGACCTAGCAGAGAAGAAGCATGTGCAGAGGCCCAGAGGCCTGAGGGAGCCTGCTGGGGTTGAGAAGTACAAATAGCTCTACTTTTATCTACAGCAGGAGATAGAATGTGAAGGGGAGGCAGGGCCAGACCACAAGGGCCTGTGTTCTGTGCAGAGAGCACTGGGGAGTCACGGCTGGTGAGGAGGAGGGGACCTCTCACTGCCAGCCTCCTGTCCCTAGGGGACAGAGTGGTTGGAATGGGCAGTTATGAGCCGGTCCATTCAGCCCCACATGTGCCTGCTGACGGGGGCTAGTTAGGAAGAAGTCATGGCAACTCTGTGGCATTGTTCTCTGGAGGCCCCTTCCAGCCTAGTGGGGCCCTACAAAGAACACCCCTGCCTCAAGCGCATGGTCTGTCATCCCCCCGCACGAAGGACTGCCAGGAGGTCCCTGAAAAAGAAGCCTGTGGCTTGGACAGCCAAGGGGCATTGGACAGCGGAAATGAAACCACCAAGAAATGTGTTTGGGGACCAAAAGGCCCCTCATCCAGAACTCCAGGATGAGCAGATCATCTTTGGAGCTGGTGCTGTTACAGCCACCAGGAGGCCATAAAAAAAAAATAGATACTGCATTTTGAATTCCTCTAAACCCTCCTAGAATGAAAATGACAAAGCCCCAGGTCTGGTTGGCTGGAGGGCTGTGGTTCATGGGCTCTGGGGGACTAGTCCCTGATGAAGGCAGCTGCTCCACGCCGTGGCTCATCCTTGCATTTGCTTTGCTGTCACCCCCAGAACACTCCGGTGGGGACGCCCATCTTCATCGTGAATGCCACAGACCCCGACCTGGGTGCAGGTGGCAGCGTCCTCTACTCCTTCCAGCCCCCGTCCCAGTTCTTCACCATCGACAGTGCCCGCGGCATCGTCACAGTGATCCGGGAGCTGGACTACGAGACCACACAGGCCTACCAGCTCACGGTCAACGCCACGGTGAGTCGCCACACTGGGGCCCCGGCAACCAGGCATCTGCCTCTTCCCACCCTCGGAGAGAGCAATGGGGCATCCCAACGGGACATGACTCAGTTCCATGCTGCTCAAGGATCTATAATAATGATACTGGCCATAGAAATAATAAAAATGATGGCTGATGTGACTGAAGGCTCGTGCTACGTCCCTGGCACTGTGCTGAGCACTTAAATGGACTGTCTCTAGTAAACCTTAAGCATCCCTGTGTCATAAGTGTTATTAAGATGCCCATTTTACAGATGAGAAAACTGAGGCACAAGAGAAATTCACTGACTTGCCCATAGTCACCCAGGAGCCCAACTTCAGAGCCTGTTCTGGTAACCTCCTTGGGACATTCATAGTGCAGGGCTCTTGCTCTCTGGGACACAGGATGGAGGTGTCCACCCAGTTGTGTCCTGACACCACCCAACATGCAGGAGCCAAGGGCCTCTTCTCCCCAGAGTGGGGACACTCACACAGTAGGGAGCATCCATCTGTGCCAGGCACCCTACTGGCCCCTGGGAATTCCAAGCTGCGTCAAAGACAGGAGGTAGGAGAGAAGTGATTATGCCATGTTATGGCTGACTCTGTTGAGACTCACACAGCTGATGAACAGTGGTGAGGCAAGAACCCAAACCCAGGTTTTCTAACTCCTAGTGCAGTGCTCTAACCACCATGCCCCGTGGCCAGGAGTCTCTGAATCTGTAGGACATCAAAGCTTGGCCTTTGTTGCCAGCTGTTTGTGGGGCCTGGGGGACAGGCCAGCCACACCCTAAATAAGATCCTGACCTGCAGTCCCCTCTTCCCTGCTCCTGGATGCTGACTCAGGGCACAGCTGGGGCCATCAGCTGGCAGCAGGGCCAGAAGTTGACCTGTTGTCCCTTGGATTTTTGTTTCCAAAGCTTAGTCCTGGAAGCCAACCTGGACATAATAGTAAGACCCCATCTCTACAAAAATTTTTTTTAAAAATTAGCCAGCCAGCCGGGTGTGGTGGCTCACGCTTGTAAGCCTAGAATTCTGGGAGGCCGAGGCGGGTGGATCGTTTGAGCTCAGGAGTTCGAGACCAGCCTGAGCAAGAGTGAGACCCTGTCTCTACTAAAAAAATAGAAAGAAATTATATGGACAACTATAAATAAATATATATAGAAAAAATTAGCCAGGCATGGTGGCACATGCCTGTAGTCCCAGCTGCTCGAGAGGCTGAGGCAGGAGGATTGCTTGAGCTCAGGAGTTTGAGACTGCAGTGAGCTAGGCTGATGCCACAGCACTCTAGCTCGGGCAACAGAGTGAGACTCTGTCTCAAAAAAAAAAGAAAGAAAAAAAAAATTAGCCAGCCATAGTGGTGTGTGCCTGTAGTACCACCTACCCAGGAGGCTAAGGCAGGAGGATCACTTGAGCCCAGGAGTTTGAGGCTGCAGTGAACTATGATCAAGCCATTGCACTCCAGCCTGGGCAACAGAGCAAGACGTTGTTTCAGAAAACAAACAAACAAACAAAAAAGCTTAGGCCAAGAGCAAAACAAACTACAGGAGTCTCTCTTGACCCTCCAGAATCCATTTACCTGACACACAGCACCCACCCCTGGCCCCATGTAGCTGCAGGGGGGCTCCCAGCAGCACTGGCAGGTCACAGAGCCCAGACCCGGGTTGAGGATCCAGTTTTGAAAGATGGGGCTCCCCCAGGCTTGGCTGAGATGCAGAGGGGCTTCAAGAGCCAGGAAATCCAAACTTCTTGTTTGACCCTGACCCAGTGGCCTGTGGGGAGATCACTGCAGATGACACTCACATTCTTTCCTTCTCCCCTAGTTAAGTATTGGTCACCTGGGAGGAGGTGTGTGTGTTTATAAAACTGCTGTTTATAAAACTGACTTCTGGGGTCAAGGGGACTTGCAAGCCCAGAATTTGCTTTTTGCACACACTCGCCTGCACCTTCCGCACGCCCTTGCACTCACACGCTGCTCTCTGCCTCCCTTCATTTGCGCACACCCGGGCCCGGAAACAAGCAGATGCTCGTCCTCTTTCTCTACCAACCTTTCACTGTGGGATAATTTTCTTCTACCATAAACATGGCTTTGGGCCCTGGGGACTAGACCAGAGCTGGGCACAGGTAAGAATCCAGGTGGCTGGGCCTGCCAAGAGGCCTGGGCTCAAGCTGGGATGATGAATACAGTTAAATTGCTGTTAATCTCCCAGCAGTCAGGAGCAGAGGACAGGAGAGGTACTAGAAGTCCCTCAGCGGACGGCTTCCCACTCACTCCTGGATGAGCTGACACCACAAGTCCCTCTTGGGGCTGGCACTCTGCCTTGGCCACTAGGCATTTCTACAAGGAGATTCTTCTGCACGGCGTCCAGGGAGCAGTGTGGGTTCCTAGCCACCAATGTGTGGGCACCAGGGTGAGAACAAGCTGCTGAGAGTCGCAGGCCCCAGAGTCACAGCTGGAGCCTGGCAGAATGCCTGCTCCCCCAGATGTGCCCGCTGCTGTCCCCTTTCCCAGGGTCCCACCATAGAGTCCAGGGTGGGCTAGACAAGGGATGTCTGTGGCACAAACAGGATCCAGCCGCAGGTGTGGGATGGGGAGGGCATGTGCCAGGATGGACAAGAGCCAGCTGCTCACAAAAGCCTGGTAATGGCCAATCAGAACCACTGGCATCCCCTGCCCAAGAGGTTGGGAGACTTGTTCTGAGCCTCCCCACTCTGGCTCCGTGTGCCTGGTGGCCGTCCAGGTCCCTGGCTGAGAGCTCTCCTGGTGGGCAGTGCCCAAGCCCGGGCTGTGGGCCCCTGGCCTTGAGCCTAGTGGGCTGTCTCCCCACAGCCCTCTGCTCAGCTCCTGTTTCCAGACTCTCCTTTTCCTGCTGTACCCACTGCCCACCCCTGCAGCCCTTCCCACCATCTCCTGGCCTGCCCCCAGGACTCCTAAGGACAGCCAGCTCTCCCACCTCCTGGGCGCTGCAGCTCTATCTCTCGTGGGCAGGAGCAGGTGCCAGGCTTGTAACATCAGTGCCTTGCATCGTTTAGGACAAACCAAGGGAGAGAATCTTCGAAAATTTACAAGCCCAAGGTCATTCAGCTGAGTCCTCCATCTCACAGAGAAAGATACTGAGATTCCAGGAGGGAAAAGAACTCATTTGAGGTTACCCAGCAGGTTAGAGACTGAGCTGATGTTAGAGCTCAAGTCCAGACTGTTAAGGGCAAATTTTTATGTAAAACGACCTGAGTTTGAGTCCTGGCTACACACTTACCAGTTGTGTGTCTCTGGACAAGTTACTTAACTTCTCTGAGTCTCTGTTAACTCATTTGAACAATGGGGCCCATAACAATTACAAATGTAAACTAAGTGCCCAGCACAGGGCCTGGTCTGTGATCCGTGTTCAGCACTGTGGCTGCCATTATTGCTGGCGGTCGTCCTTCCATAGCAGCCGGCTACTTAAACAGAAGATAAGAAGATGGGTTTCGGATGTCCCTTCTTGGCAAGCCTTTTTTAAATTTCCTTTTTTTTAAGAGACGAGTCTCACTGTATTGTCCAGGTTGGAGTCAGTCGCTGCTCACAGGTACAGTCGCAGTTCACTGCAGCCTTGAACTCCTGGGCTCAAGCGATCCTCTCGCCTCAGCCTCCCGAGTAGCTGAGACTACAGCCTCATTGATGAACTTTTATAGGATGAAATTCCCAACTAACTTGGCCTGCCTGGCCTCAGGGGTATGGGCTGCAGGACCTCTAGGGATGCCTTCCTGGAGCCCCCCAGATGTCACAGGCCCTGGAGCGCCCCCTGCTGGTATGACTCGGAAAATCACCTGACCGGTAAATTCACAGCCCAGAGCAGGGACGCAGGTCCCAGAGCAACCCCCTCTGTGGCCAGACGGCCTTTCTTCTGAGGAGTCTCCATCCTACTCAGTCCCCTGCTGCCCTGGGATGGGGAGGGGCAGGAGGTGGGCACAGAGAGGGGCAGTGCCCCCCAGTGGAACACAGCAAAGAGGCTGAGGACGGCACCATCGCTTTAGCCGAAGCCAGTCACCCCAACAGACGTCGGGTGGTCAGGCTGGCCCAGTGGCGCAGATCTGGCTCTCACCCAGCCCTGCTCTGTGACACTGGGCAGGCCACCTTCCTCTGGGCCTCAGCTCAGGAATCCTGATAGGTTCTTAGAGTTCTTGAGCTTCCTCTTACTAAGTCCTTCCCTGTGGAAGTGCAAGAGCACGTGTGTGTGTGTGTGTGTGTGTGTGTGTGTGTGTGTGTGTACATGTTGTATCACACGTTACAGGTCTCTGTGTGTGCGTGTCTACATCACTCAACCTAAGGCTGTACACTCTATTTGTTCCCGAAGGATCAAGACAAGACCAGGCCTCTGTCCACCCTGGCCAACTTGGCCATCATCATCACAGACGTCCAGGACATGGACCCCATCTTCATCAACCTGCCTTACAGCACCAACATCTACGAGCATTCTCCTCCGGTAAGACCCCCCCCCAGCCCTGGTTGGGGGACGGGCTCCCCCTTGGCTTGCCTCCCCACAGTCCCCAGGCATGGTGGTGATGGGTACCCTAGCACAGTGAAACTCCAACCCCTCCTCACCCCACACCCCACCTCACCTTCTTGTCACCCCAGAGGGCTCCCAGGGGTAAAGAACAAGGTTTGCTAGGGAAGCAAGGGGAGCTGCTCAGGAAGGTGTGTGTGGACAGGTAGAGATGGCTATGGAAAATCCAGCTGGGGCTGGAGGGTGGATTTGGATCAGGCTCCACAGAACATCAGTGTGGCTCAGCCATGTCTCCCACGGGCCAATCTGCGTCTTTTGGCCCATCAGCACCGCCCAGGGTGGCAACAGCTTGCCCTCCCCTAGGGCCCTGGCTCTAGCTGCTATCCCCAGCTGCTCAGTCCTAGGGTTTCTCAAGTCCGGCTTACCAAGAGAGGCTCCTGATTTTGTGCAGTGTCACAAGGTCAGAGGTCACCAGGCAGCCTGTAGACTGGCTGCCATTGGGCCACGTGTCCACCCTGGCCCAGTCAGCTGGAACTGGGCATCTTAGAGAACAAACCATGCAGCTGCCCACTCCCAGGGGTGTGGGTGGGGCAGCTTTTCTCAGCTGTGGGACAGCCAGGCAATGACAGGCATCCCTAGTCCGGTCGCCGTCCGTGCTTCTGTGCAAACTAGAACGAAACACCCACCTGGGCTGATAATTTAGAAAAGGGCACCTCCTCTTGGCAGACACAACTCCTGATATCAGGTTGGGGAACAGAATTTGTGGGAAGAAAAATGTGCCCCTTCTTTTGAGGGAACTTCAGGGAAGCTTGCGCATGCTCAGGGCCCACCTACACACCTGCACAGCTCAGAGAAGTGAGGTTAAGTGACAGGCAGGCTTCCCTTTTTTTTTTTTTTTTTTTTTTTTTTTTTTCTGAAAAACTTAGAGGATGCAAGTGTTGTTTGTTAAATGGAAGTCAGAGTTTTCAGTGTGCCTGTCACCAGAAGAGTGTACATGGAACTTGACAGGCAGATTTTCATCCCTCACCCCCTCCCACCCTCTCCCCTTGTCAGTTCCCAGTGTCTCTTGCAGCTCTTTATGACCACATATATCCTTCATTTAGCTCCCACTTGTAAGTGAGAGCATGTGGTATCTGTTTTTCCATTCCTGAGATGCTTCGCTTAGGATAATGGTCTCCAGTTCCATCCAAGTTGCTGCAAAGGACGTTATTTCATTCCCTTTTGTGGCTGAGTAGCACTCCATGGTGTGTGTGGTGTGTATATGCGTCACCAGCAGGCTTCCTGTCCCCTGGTGCACACTGTGCCCCTGGGCCTGACCCCAGCTTGGAGATCATGGCCATCCCGACCACTGGCATCCTTGATTTGGCTGCTTCCAAGTACTGGGCCCAGTCTCCTGGTGTGTGGGACTAGCATTTGGCCACTCCCTTCTTGGAGCCAGCTGTGGAGGGAGGATCTAACAAGCAAATTTGCTACTGCAGATGTTTGAAGCTGCTTTGAGAGCAGAGGGGGATATCTCCCACCCCCAGCCTTCTGTTTCTTTGCATCCTACGGACAAGGAAAGCCCCAGCTTTTGAGACTGAAGACTGTCCCTGCTCAGCCCGGCCCAGCTCGTCTCCCATGACTTCCCCAGACCCCTTCTCTCTGCCCCCACCCCACCTTTCCCAGGCCGACATCTCAGTGTCGGGTTAGATCTGACATGCTGTTTGCAGATGAAAACGATCTGCCCCTGTCTCATGAATGTCCCCAGGGTACTTAGGGCCCTTGAACAGCTTGCCTGCTGCACTGAAGTCTGCTGGGGTAGCACACGGTGGGTGCTCAGGAAGTGTTTATGGGATGGGTGAATGAGGAAGTGAGCCACTGCCCTGGTGGACCAGTGCTCCCCGCATCCTGCACCCTCTCCACCCTTCACACCTGCTGTCATTGCCAATGCAAAGTCCACCCACCCAGTTCACTCTCCCCCTTTCTGAGAATTTTTTCTTGACTTCTTCCCTGCCAGTCCCAGAGGTGGCGATCCCGCTCCCTCAACTCTGGTAGAATTGACTGTCTCCATGCCGCATAATTTTCCACGTTAATTATAGTCACACCTGTAATGTTCTCCCGTGTACGTGGGTTTCCTGACTCTCTGGGACTCACAGGATGCCCTGGGAGCTCAAAAGTAACCCGTGTTCTTTGGGTCTCCCAGGGCATCATGCCCAGGGCCGAGTGCAGAGAAGGTGCCCAAAGCCAACTGGATTGAAGTGGGTGGCTGGGCAGCCCGAGGAGTGCAGAAAAGTCCCCTCACTGCCGTCACTCACCTTGGCCAACTCTCACGGCCTCCTGAGCACTTTCTCGCTGGGAAACTAGGGCTGATAGTGTCTGCAGTCATGCCTCCCTCACCTCGGGGCTTTAACGATAAGATGTGCGTGCTGGCAATTATAGGACATTCTACCATGGTGGGTGGTGACCTGGTCAGTCGGTAGTTATCGTGGTCAGATTGGGCTGGGGCTCCCAGCCTCAGCTTCCTTTCCGAGGCGCAATAGTCGGCAAGAAGGGTGTTCTCGGTTTGTGTTTTTCCAGCATCCCTGTATCTTAGCAGAGCAATCCTACATTAAACTAGTACATGTTTTTGTTTCAGGTCTGCAGATTTGAGTGTGTCCATCCATTCATTCTGGGCTTCATTCCTTTATTCATCCATCAGCATTTATTAGACCCCGCCTGTGTGCAGGCCCTGTGCTAAACCATACCCTCTGTTCTCCAGATGAGTCCACGGGCTACTGCTAGCTGCCCTCAGTCTGGGCAGACCAGACGCTTGCCCACCTTAGCGCCTAGTCTCCTCACGCTTGTCCTTAGCACCTCATAAGATTCTCCTCTCTCGGGCTCAGGGATCTTGATGTCTCTTTGCCTTGCCAGAGTTGTCCCTTTGTCCCCCTCAAGAACACTAAGGCCAGTGCCTGGGCAGCTGCTGGATGCCCAGTCTGGGAGGGCAGGTCGGAGCCCCACTGGGTGGCTCGTGACTGGGCTAGGGAAGCCAGAGAGGAAGTGAGTCTGGGCTTTCAGACTGCCCCAGGCCTGGCCTGGCCCTCCCGGCACCCACAGAAGCATCCTCCGTGTCCACGCCCCTGCATTCCCTCCCTTCTCCACGCTGGGGGGAGTTCTTAAGTCCCCTCATCTCCTGCAAAGCTTTACTCCTTCGGCTGATCTCCCTGCACTCCTAGGCTGGTTTTTCCAGGCTTCTAATTGGTTTCTCTGCCTTGATCTGGGCCCTCCCTGTCCCTTTACGGTGTGGAGCCCTGATTTAACGCAGCAATTCCCAGGCCAGCCAGGGCTGTGGCGCACCGTGGCCTGTCAGCCTCCCGCCCGGGGGACCCCAGCACCCACACGCCCAGCCTCTGCTGCCCGGGGCCCCCGTTCGGACCTTCCCCACGCTCCCCACCCCCGTCTTTATCTGCGGCTCCCAGCATGTGCCTCCCTGTATCAGTGCATCGGGCAAGCGTGCCTCATCTAAAGTGTATATATTACCTAATAAAATCCTTCTTATTTGGGATTATTGCATCAGATTTTAATTTCCTCACTCGAGCAGCAGCATGTCGGCCTGCCCGTCAGTGAAGGACCGATAGAAGGTGAAAAGAGCGGATAAACTGCACAAATTACTGCCAGCCGATGCCTATCAGCCCTTTGACTGGAATTGACTGGAATTAAGGACTGAGAAATAGGATTTTCTACCTCAGGATGTGCTGTGGCAGCTCTGGTCGGAAGTCCCCTTCAGCCCCCGCGGCCTCCTCCCCACCGAGGGCGCCTCCCACTCCCGAAGCAAACCGCACGTCCACCTTTCAAGTCCCTAATCCTGTCATGGAAGTGGGGACGGGGGCGTCTCAGCCGAGCTGGCAGGGAAGGAGGGGGACGTGGATTCCTGAGGCCAGGCGCAGCCCAGGCGGGCTCCTGTGTCACAGCTTCTTGGAAGGGGACAAGCCAAAAAAGGGAGAGACATGGTCCCTTCTAGAGAATCCAGCTTCTCTTGACAGTGGCCCCCTTCCCTGCCGGTACCCAGGCCTCACAGGCTGGGGCTGTATCCACCCCTGTTGGCACACCCGCGGGGTGCAGAACCCTGGGCCTCTCACTTCCGCCAGGGAGCGATGGCCCCCCATGTGGTGGGGCCTCCCATTCCCCAGTCACCCTCACCCCACCCACTCCCCATACCTGTGGCCTTCAGCAAGCCCCTGAGCCCTCTGGGCCTCCGTTTCCTCGCATGTACCTCTACTGTGAGGGCTGTGAGAGAACCTACACACACCCCCACAGTGAGGAAAGAGAGAGAGGGGGAATGGCACATAGCCGGTGCCCAGCCAGTGCTAGTTCTCCTTGAAGGCTGTTAGCTGTTCTTTTTTTTGTTTTTCTTTTTGAGATACAATCCCACTCTGTCACCCTGCGGCTGTGTCAGCCTAGCTCACTGCAGCCTCAAACTCCTGGGCTCAAGTGATGCTCCCCCCTCAGCCTCCCGAGTAGCTGGGACTACAGGTGCATGCCACCATGCCCGGCTAATTATTAATATCTTATTTTTTATAGAGATGGGGTCTCCCTATGTTGCTCAGGCTGGTCTTGAACTTCTGGGATCAAGTGATCCTCCTGCCTCAACCTCCCAAAGTGCTAGGATTACAGGTGTGAGCCACCACACCCAGACGAGATGTTCTTATAATGCACAGAAAACTCCTTATCTCTAGGGTGAAGAGGATTAATCTGGGGTGTTAGGGAGTTTGAATTTGCTGAAATTGTTTAGAAATGTCACATGTATGTGCATTATCTGGGAAGAGGCACCTGAGTTTTCATCATATGCACCCAGCACTTCCAGGCCCCAATTAATAGTAGCAGTCGCATTTATAGCATTTGCTATGCGTCAGGTGCTGTTCTGGGTGCTTTACATATATCGGCTGCTGCGGAGTAGGGATTGTGATTATACCCATTTTATAGATGGGGAAAACAAGGCAGTGAGAGGTTAAAAGTGACTTACTCAAAGGATTCACATACAGGCAGTCTCACAGCAGAGCCAGACCCTTAACCATCTTGCTGTACTCCTTCGCTCCCATCACAGGAGGCATGACCCCACAGGCCTGCAAATCGTTAGCCTCTCTAGGGAGAGCCTCATTTCCCAGGAGGCCCCTTACTCCCTGAAACATGGGTTCTTGTGGAGGGAAGGAGCCCCATGGCTTCTTGAGCCCTCCAGCTGGCCCTGGGCCTGCCCATCTGCCTTCCTGGCCATGCCCTGGCGCGCTCCCCCGCCGGGGAGGATCCCTGGAGGACCACTGCGGGCAGAGTGCCCTCGGGAGCGGGGCCGGCTCTGGGCTGGGCAAGGCCGCACTTCTCTATCCCCTCGTCTTTAGAAATAAGTTTCAGTATATTGAAAATATAATCACTGAGACTCTGGAACAAGAGCCGTGGGTTCCCAGGAGCCCCCGTTCCTCCCTGTTAATTCCTTCTCATAACATTTCCAGTCTTTCTGGCTGCACTTGTATTAAAAGCTCAGGGTTTTATTAAAAGTGGATTTATTTACCCAAAAAGAGATGAAACCCCAAAGTTTTCCAGGAGCCTGTCAGAGCTTGCCTCATGGAAGCTCGGATGTGTCCCTTCTGGGCAGAGTCCTCCTTGTCCTCCTGTCCTGGAGAGCCAGCTGGCCCCCTTGAGCCCACCCACCAACAGGGCTCTGGGCAGCCCAGCACTGGAATGCCCAGGGGGAGGTGCTCACAGGGCTCTGAGGACTGAGGGTTCTTTGGCCACCAGGTCCCATCTTTGCACAGGCCCACACTGGCCACCTTGTCCTGTCCCCCTAAGGCTCCCTGTCTCAGGCACTGGGCCTAGTTGCCCCGCTGGGAAGGGCAGCAGTGCCTGGGGAGGGAGAGGTGGTGCATTCCCCTGCTGTGTCCTGGCAGTGAGACTGGGAGGAGGTGGGGACGGGCAGCTCCCCCAGGGTAGAGAGCCCGTGGTCAGGGAACAAGCCTCTCAGCACAGGAGATGGGGTCGGGGGTGCAGTGCAGGCTTCAGCCTCCTGCTGATAAATGGTGAGTGGACCAGAGGCAGCCAAGACCATAAGAGCCCTTCATTAGACAAGCAGATGCCAGCGTTGATATTTCCTCAGAGGCTGGGGACAGGGCCTGTTTTCTGTCCATCACTAGGGAAAGCTGCAAGCGAGGGACAAAACCTCAGGCCAGCAGGGTGGGCAGGCACACGGGTACAGGCAATGGTATGGTAGGCCCCAGGGAGCAAGGTTAGGGCTTCCCTGGCCAAGGGGCGACTCAGCAAGTAGTGGCAGTGACCTTAGGGTCCTCTCATTTGTCTGTTTATTCAATCAGTCAACCAGCCGGTCAGCTGATGTTTGAATATGCCCATTATATGCGAGGATCTCTTCCTAAAATAGTCCCATGCCTCCACACCCTTGCCTGTACTGTATCTCCTACCTAGAACACCTTCTTTCTCATTTTCTTTCCCTGGAAAATTCCTATTCATTCTTCACGACCCATCCTAACTGTCGCCATCTGTGCAACCCTTTGCCAATTCCTCCAGGTAGACTTCTCCCCTGTTCCGTACATTTGTCCATCAGAGCCATATGTGTCTGCATGCTCTCCGTATGTGTGCACATGTCCTTGACTCCTCACCAGACTGTGCCCCCATCCTGGTAGTCCCAGCTCCTGGTCCTGCCCCACCAGTGCTGCAGGGAGAATGAGTGGGGGGTGGGGCAGAGCCACTGAGGCAGGAGCTACCAGGAGCAGTGCTGATGGGGCATGGTTCCCAGGGCCATGGTGGCTCCCAGGGCTGCTGCGGTCATCCCTGAAGATACTTGCTTTCAGGACTTACGATGCTTTCATCCACAGAGTAATTGATCCATGATGTTCTCCTTTATTCAGACCCCGGTGAAAACAAGGTCCCGGAGTGTGTGTTGTCAATCATACTAAGGTGGGGCAGACTGAGGCCGGAGGTCACACAGCAGTGTGATGGGTGGTTGAGGTAGACACCAGATCTCTTGTCTCTTTGCCAGATTCCCCTTCTCTGTTCTTCTCCCATAGGTGGTTCATCCAGCATGACGAGGGACATGGGGAGGCGAAGGGGGAGTGAGAGCATCAGTGAGGCTGGGCCTCCCCACAGGATTGGGGGTGGGGGCTTCAGTGTGTGTCCCAGGGACAGCAGGGGCAGCTGAGGCCTGAGCACCTGGCACCTCCTTCCTGGGCTGGCCTTGCTGCGGGGAGTCGGCCTGGGGAGGGAAGCTGCAGTGCCACCGTGGCTACAGAGAAAGCAGCCTAGGGGACCAAACTCAAGTCCCTCCTCTCTCCTACCCAGGGCACAACGGTGCGCATTATCACTGCCATCGACCAGGATAAAGGACGTCCCCGGGGGATTGGCTACACCATCGTTTCAGGTAAGGCAAAGACTGCCCCTGTGTCCTCCACCCAAGGAGCACCTCTGTAGGGGTCTCAGGCTCTGAGGGTCTAGGGAGAAGTCTGTGGGCATGTAGGATAGTGTATGAGACTCTCTCTAGGGACAGTCCTCACCAAAGGACCCAAGAAGGGGACCAACGGGATGAAGAAAGGAGACCACAGTGTCTGGGGGCTGCTTGCGTGGCACTGGGGGTGCGAGTGTGCTGCGGTCCAAGATCTGAGGCCTGGGGGCACTTTGGGGCTCTAAGCCTGGGGCATTGGTGACTCCCATCTAACCTGCTGCACTCTGGGTTTTTCTTTTTCTTTTCCTATTTGATGAAAAGGTAGCAGTTTTGACATCATTTTAGAACAAATGGAGCAGGAACTTCAGGTGATTTCATACTCTTTTCACATTTCCAACCATTGGGAATTCATGTCTCATCTGGAAAGTTGCAGGGGGAGACACATTAGCCTTCTCCTTCCCTACCCAGATCCTGTGGTTGAGCAGACAAGCGGCTGACTGCAGGGTTCCCTGACCCACGGTCCCACCAAAGACTGACAAGACGGCAGCTCTGTTTGGCTGTCCAAGCTGGGTGGTCGTGGGCAAGGTTGCTAGTGACAGGTCCAGTAAGAGGCTGCTCCTCACCCGCACAGGCTCTGCTCTGCCCCCTGCTCAGCCCACGAGCTGGTGAAGGGTCAGCCTGGCGCATCTGGGCAGTCCAGACCAATGGCCAAGAGGATGTCAGGCCACCAGACCAGTTTCCACTCATTGTCCCTGCCTACCACACCCCCACACCCGCAAGAACAGGGAGTGACATTGTTGCAGCATGTTCTCCCTAATGCTCAAAAGACAGCAAGCCATAGTGATCAGGAATGTAGAGGATGGAGTCTCTTGAGCCAGACTGCTTTGGCTGGGTCCCTGTATCTCAGTTTATCATCCATAAAATGGGTACAATAAGAGTACCTACCTCAAGGTGGTTTAAGGGTCAGGTGAGACTGGATGAGGTTGCTCACACCTATAATCCCAGCCCTTCGGGAGGCTGAGGTAGGAGGATCACTTGAGGCTAGGAGTTCAAGACCACCCTGGGCAATACAGCAAGACCCCACCTCTACAAAAAAATAAACCAATTAGCTGGGCACAGTTGTGCACCTGTAGTCCCAGCTACTCGGGAGGCTGAGGCAGGAGGATCACTTGAGCCCAGGAGTTTGAAGTTGCAGTGAGCTATGATCACACCACTGCACTTTAGCCTGAGTGACAGAGTAAGACCCTGTCTCAAAAAAAAGGGAGGGGGGTATCAGATTATTAAATATATGTAAAGATCTTAATTAATGTATGTAAAGTACTTCATAAGTATTAGCTAATATTATTATTACAGCTAGCAGCTAATACTACCTTGGGAAGCTGGGGATTAGCTGGTAGGAGGGAGACACCTCATGTCCTTGGGAATGCAGGGAATCAGGGGTGGCATGGGCTCCTGTGACCTGCAGTTGCTGGCATGACTATTACTGTGCCCGTAAGCCAGGGGCACCCCGGGACCCAGAGCAAACGCCAGCCCAGCCCTGGTGGTGCATGTCAGCAGGAGCACGGGTTTGGGCCTCCTTCCACCCCACCCCCCATTTTCCCATTCTGGTGCCCAATGCAGAACTCGGCATAGAGTAAACCTCAATATGTGCTTGTGTTATGAATGAATGAATTATGAATGAATGACATTCTAGGGTAGTGATTTTTCAAACTCCAGCATGCCCAAGAATCACCTGGGGCTCCTACCAAAAATGCAGAGACCTTGAGCCCTACAGAGATTCTCGTTCTGCAGGTCTGGGATGGGGCCCAGGGATGGTCCCTTCTCACAGTGTCCCAGGCAGTTGTGGTGCAGGTGGTCCTAGGGCAGGACATGAGAAAGCCAGTCCTTGGAAGGAGACCGTCCTGCAGGAGGGCAGGATGCCCTGGGAACCGAGGGCCCTGTCCAGGTGGGGCGGGCACTAGGGGGGCCCATCCTGATGCTGATTGTCTTCAGGAATTTTGCAAGTTGGGACACAAAGCAGGTGCCTCCTGAGACAAGGAGCTTTTGCTGGGGAACTAAGGAAACACCAGGGAGTCCCCAGGCTGATGGAGTTAAGGGGCCGGGATAAAGTGGCAGTGGGAAGGGGTCGCAGGGCTGGTTGGGGGAGCGTCTCCTTGTCCTCACTGCCTCTGGGCTGGTTCCAGATACACCCCAGTCTGGAAGGGGCTGGCAGTTAGGACCTGACCCGAGGGCATGCCAGACGGAAACTGCAGTGATGGGGCATCTGGGGACAGCTGCCTGCTGCACTTTGGAGGGGCATAGTCTCCTGGGCCAGGTCCCCAAGTGCAGACAGCAGAATGAGAAGGAGACCTAGATGTGAAACCACACGGAAGGGATGTGTGTCGAGGTGGGGGCAGGAGGCAGAAACTTCTGGAAAGCCTGGGACACTTAGCATAGCTTTATAGGATTCCCACTGCCAGCACAGATGTGCCTTGGGGGCTTTTAGAAAGGATGACAAATGGGTTTCCTCTCACATGCCAATTTTGATTGATTGGTAATGGCTGCCTGAAGAGGATCCTGGAGCCAAACAGGCTCAGTGCAGTATTCAACTGGTCGAGTCTGCTGTGGGTGTGGCAAGGGAGAGGGTGGCACCTATGCCAAGTATTTGGCATCCTTGCTAAGTTAGCACTGGGGCCACACTTACAGGGTAGCCCTCGATCATCCTCTGTCGACTGGGTGTTTGTCACCACCCCAGCCTGCTCAAAGCCCTGTCGGATAAGGAGTAGCTTGAGGAAAGGGCAGTCCTTCCTTTCCTTCCCTACCCACCCTGAACTGGCTCCACTGGGCCGCCCTACCCCATTCCCGCCCCCTTTGCCCTGGCCCTGGGCTGGCATGGTCTCCCCGAGAGCCAGCGTCGTTGGGAGCCGAAAGCAGGCAGATAGATAGGCAGGAGGGTACAGGCCCGGGGAGCAGGTAGACAGCGGGCCAGGATTGGCCTCATCTCTACTTCCCTTGGCCAGTGTAGATGCTGCCAAAAAGAACACTGTCTGCCAAGGGCCTGTCTCACACACCTGCCCCCCTGGTGACATTTGGTTGCAGCCCTCTCCTGGGTGGCTCGGCCAGTGCCCATTTAGCATGAATCAGGCAGGAGGGATGGTTCATGTGCCCAGTCACCCCGAGGGCATCTTCACCGCACAGGAGGGACGAGGCCAGAGGGGGTGTCTGCTGAGACCCCAGGAGGGACGAGGCCAGAGGGGGTGTCTGCTGAGCCCACAGGCTGGGCCGGCCGTGAGGGAGGACAGTGCCTGACAGCACTCAAGCTGGCCTGAGGGCCACCAGGAGCCTGCCCCAGCCCTGGGTGCTCAGGAACCATTCTCCTTTGAAAGCAAGAACCGAGGTCCTCGAGGGGCCCCAGAGCCAGGTGAGGAGTCCTGAGGGCCACTAGTGTGGGTGACTCGAGTCTCCAGGCCCCTCAGGAGCCTGGGCTGGTGGTGGCTGTGTCTGCGGGTGAGGCCTGCCTGCCCCTCGCGGGTAGACACAGGCCTGAGCCCACAGGGGTCCGTGGCACAGGTTAAGCTGCTCGGCTCCCTGAGGCCCCATTCCCTCGGGGCTGTTTATCAGCCCCGCAGCTGCGGGGATTTATGTCTGCACACCAGCACTTTCCCCATTACTAATGACCCCTCTGTTTTGCCAAGAACAAAGAGGCCTTCAGCGGTAAGTTATGGCTCCATTGCCATCAATTTGTTCTCAGCCCCTCGTGGCCAAACTGAGACTGGGGAATGACAAGCTCTTTCCCATAGAGGACCTGGCATGGGCCCCATCTGCTCCCTCAGCCTGTACCTACCCTGCCACCCCCGAGGGGCATCATTTCCTTGGGGGCCTGACCAAAACAAAACAAGGTTTTGTGTGCTCCCCTGCCCGACGGCCAGTCCAGCCTTTGGTCTCAGCAGACACCCGCTCTGGCCTCATCCCTCCTCTGCCAGGCAGAGACAGTCCTGCTTCAAGGGGCAGCTGTGCCCATCCCACCCCAGGGGACTGGACTTGGAGCCTGAAGTTACAGGTTTGAGGCCCAGCCCTGGCAGCAGTGTTCCCAGCGAGATGTTTGATCTCTCAGGCCATGGTCCTCACCCATGGAACGGGGTTAATAATCCCCACGGTGCATGAGATGGTGCTGGAGAGAATTCTAAAGGCCCATAAAAGGTTAAGGATTATTAATTATCACGGAGTGAGCAGGACCCAGGGTCCCTGGGGCTTGTTTGTTCATTTCCTCCTTCGTTCGTTCGCGTACAGAGGGGTGGCTGAGAGCAGAGGCTCTGGGGCGCTGTCCATGGTAGTGACCATCCGCTGTGCTGGTCCCTACGGCCGCCCACGCGGCTACTGAGCACTTGAGATGCGGCCACTCTGAACTGAGATGTGCTATAAATAGAACACACAGGATCTTGAAAACTTAGTATGCAAAAAAGATCATAAAATATCTTATTAATAGTGTTTTACATTGATGATGTGTTGAAATGATAGTATTTTGCATATACTGGGTTACATACAATATGCTATTTAAATTAACATCACCTTTTTCTTTTTTTGTAGCTAGTAGAGAATTTTAAATTACACATGTGCTCACATTCTGTTTCCGTGGGCAGCTGTGTTCTAGAAGTAGGCTGCCTCGGCTTAGCTTCTACCACCAACCGGCTGGGTAGCCTTCTAGGCATCCATTTCCAATTTGCAAAATGGAGATAGTGATGGCCCACGCCTCACTGGATGGCGTGGGGAGTGAGCAAGCTAAAACAAGCAAGCACTTGAAGAGCAGCTGGTTTTATAGTAAGTGCTCAACGAACATGGACTCTTAACACCCACCCACAGTTGCCTGGGTCAGTAGCTATGCTAATGTCCTGAGAGATGGTGGGGACCGAGGCACCATCTCGGCCTCAGAAACCTGCAGTTTGGTTGGAGACTCTCCTGTAAAGAGGCAGCTGTGATGCCCTGGCAGAACTCTGTGCCAAGGCAGCTCGGAATATGTTGAAGTTGACATGCAGTGATGGCTCCCTTTGTGGGCGGGGCGGGGGGGGTATTAGACCTTTAGACTGTTCTCTCTACTTTTGTGTATGTTGAAAAATATCCATAATAAACTGTGAGAAAGAATCACATCACGGGGTGAGGAGACTCACCGAGGAGAGATCATGGAAGCCAGGCAGTGCCTGAGGGTGGGAACTAGCAGGAAGAGAGGAGGGCAGGCAGGAGGAACAGCGCTTGCAGAGATCCGAGAACAGGAGAGCAGCACCTTCATGCCACTGCAGTAATTCGGTGCAGCAGAGCACAGAGCACAAGGGAGGTCGTGGGGACATGAGGCCACAGGAGGCAGGGCCAGGCCGGGCAGTATGGGGGAGGCACGGCTCAGGGCAATGCTGGGCCTTGGTCCTGAGAGCAGTGGGGGGAATGTCGTAGTGTCCGGCTGAGAGAGAGTGGCAGCCCTGACTGGCCAGCCACGGTGGGGGAACAGAGCCAGACAGAGCCCCAGGAGCGCGAGGAGGCTGAGTTGGCAGGAGGTGCTGATGGGACAGTGCTGTAGGCGAGGGGGAGCTCTGTCCTGTCTCCACACGGAGAGGCCTCGTCCCTTCTTGTGGCCCACACCCCTTTCCCATCTGCTGTCTTCTGCAGCTCGGGAACCTCCCCAGAGCAAAGAGAGGGGAACCCCATTTATTGGGTGTCTGTCGTGTGCCAGGCACAGTCTGGACACAAGTCATCCCTTGAAACAGTCGATGAGGGAGATAACGTTGCTCCACTTTGTAGATGGGAAAGCAAGGCTCAGAGAGTTGGCAGAGACTGGCAAATGGTCACAGCTGCCAAGTGACAGGGCAGGGATTTGAACCCAAGTCTCTCGGGCCCCAGAACCGCCCAGTTTCCATGCCAACATAGTTCTCAAAGTGCAGTCCCCAGACCGGCAGCTTCAGCACCATCTGAAAATTACTAGAAATCAAATGTTTTGCACCTGGTCCTAAACCTACTGAGTCAGAAACTCTGGGGGCGGCCCAGGGGGTGCTTCTGCTTCTGGGCTGGGACCACACTTTGAGAAGCTCTGGTGTAAAAGAGCACATGCTCTCAACAACGGTGATATTACCCCCAAGGGGGTGAGACTTTGTACTTGATGGGAACAAAAAATATCTTAGTCTTTTTATGTATAAAGCAGATACGTGTTGTATCCGTTGTCTTGAAATTTCATGTGGGGCGAGTTGAGCAATTAGGAAAAAATGTCTCAAGTGACTCCTGGGGCAGCGGTCGGGGGCGAGGTGGGCCAGAATGAAAAGAAGGTTGAGAAACACTGGTCTAGAATAAAGGACAGGTGAGAAGTAACGAGGCTGAAACCCTCACTCCAGCTTGAAAGGCAGTGGCCTCATGACTGGGTCACACCAGGGGACCTACCCGGGTATGTTAGCAAAGAAAAAACCTCCCCTTGTTTGTCTCTGGGTTTTATTTTAATGCTACCAAGTGAGGAGCATCCTTGAAAATACATTGAGGACTGTGAGGGGAAGGCTGCATGTGTGTATATGTGTGTGTGTGTGTGTGTGTGTGTGTGTGTGTGTGTGTGTGCGCGTGCACGCATGCGCGCACGGGTGTGTGTGTTGACAGAGAGAATAATCAGATACAGTCAGGCTCGCACAACCCCCCCATATGCCAATAACTGAATCAGGCCCCTGGCCATGGCCCGGTGGGGGACAGCTATCACAGGAGACTATCGTGCGAAACACTTCAAAGCCCTCGTGATTAAGCTGCTTGGCATTTTTCTCCCCCTGAGAAGTGAAAACTCAGGAGAAGGAGAATTGCTTTGGAATCTGAATCAAACACTGCAGCCACTGGCCTGGGGTGGCTTGGAAGCCCCAGACACTTCAGGGCGTCAGAGGGAATGGCCCGCCTGGCCAGGGCCAAGAGGTGGTCAGGGAGGAGTGGAGGGCAGATCAGAGGGGTGGGGGGCCAGTTGCTAGAGGACATAGAAGGCAACAGAAGTGGGTTATTGAGTGCGGCTGGGGTGGGGGAAATGAACATGAGGTCCTTGGGAGAGTCAGCTCACAGGAGTTCTGGATGGATTAGAACAGGATGCACTGGAATGAGGACACTGCTAACAGGCTACTGCTCCAATCTAGCCGTGCCCGGGGGAGGTCTAGGGAGCCATTGTGGTGATGTACCAGAAGGGAGACAGCAGGCTCTGGTGATGGACTAAAAGTGGATGTTACAGGAAAAGGAGGAGACAAACTACTAACCTCTGAGTCTAGGTTTCTGGGGTCAAAGTGGTGGCCTAGGCAGAAAGGGACATACTCATAAGGAAAGCCAACCTGTTTACACCCTAGACCTGTGAATGCCACCCTAGACCCACATCAGCACATGTACCAGAGCACCCCATCTCTCACCCACGGCAGACATCACTAAATGATCCCAACACACGGATGGGCCTCCATGCCTTTCTTACCTGCCGTCTGGTAGCCATTAGCAGTCAACAAGCACTCTTTGTCAAGCTGGAATGAACATGCTATCCAAGGTTTCAATTTGGCCCTTTTGGATCCCATAGCTCTCTTCTTTCAAGAAAATCTAGGGACAGAGCCTCTGGAGGGTTATTTATTTAATTATACAAATAAGCTGGCAATATTATTATATTTACAGTTCTCTCCCTCTACCATACCAAAACAACAGTCTATCACACCAACACTCACGTCCTCTTGAGGGACCACAGGAGAGCCCACACTTCATTCTCCCCATCTGCCTCCCTCCTCTCTCCAGGGTGCGCTTCCCGCCAGCCAGCCTCTCGTGCTGCTCGGCCCACCTTCGTGATAAACCAGTCTTTACTGCCGTGCTCATGATTCCTTGTTCCTCCTCTCCCTTAATGAGGCCCGGTGTGCTCTTGGTCAGTAACAGTGCTGGCCCCTTGCTTCCTTCCCATAAATAACACGGTCATGGACTTTTAAGAGGTTTCATGGCAGCACAGTCTGAGACTCTGCCTCTCCGCGTCTCGTCTTCCCCATGCCCTCCTCATGGGCAGGAGTCTCTGTCCCTTACATGGGACATGTAGCCTCCTGGGCGCCCACTGTACTGTGAAAGCACCCTCAGGATCTGCCCCTTCTTTGCAGCCTGAGTCCACTTTCCCAGCTGGGCAAGGCGTGGAGTAACCAGGGCTCAGCTCAGAGAGCCGCTGCTATTCAGACTGCCTGGGCTCCGGCAGACTGAGTCAGCCCACCCTTTGGGGATTTGGGGAGGGTTCTAGTTTATGTCTGGAGGTTGTTTGGTGGTGGGGAGGGGGTTCTAGCCTGCTTCCCCATGTCAGCAAGCGTTTGTCTTTTTTCTTTCTTGGCTCTTTTCTTTTTCCTCATCTCTGAGATAACTGCTTTGTATTGACTCCAAGGGCTTTGAGATCTTTGGAGGAATGTGAAATTAGCCAACATTTAGTTTGCATTCTCTTTCTCTCTTCACTTGGTCCACCTCCGGTACACAGCATTGATTTAAACATAATTCTTGGCTCACGATCGACATTGGGCCATGGTGGCTCTCCTCTGTTTGATTCTTAACTTTTAATAATATTGTGGACACCCATGAACTGACCAGCCCACCAAAAGCTAGACCATCACCCACACCTTCCATCTGCCCGTATGTTCCTCTTCTGTCCCATCCCGGCCTCCCATCCCCCAGAACCACATCTTTGAATCTTACGTTTTTCATTCCTTTGCTTTTGGAAAATATCTTATCATATATATATGGATCACATATTACTTGGATTTAGTTGTCTTTGAACTTTATTAAAAAAAAGTATCATAGTCTCCTAGGACTTGTGTTTTCTACTCAATATTATACATCCAAGATTCTTCCATGTTGTTTGGTGTAGGCATTGTTTGTTCATTTTTGCTGTTGTATATTATTCCATCATGTGAAAACAGCACAAATTTATCTGTGTCGGTGAGTGTATGAGTTGATTTTTGTTATTACAAACTGTGCTGCTGTGAACACCTTCTCCATCTCTCTCTGAGTGTGTGCGAGAGTTTGCTTTAGGCTACATACGTCATCCCTCACTGTCACTATACCCCCAGAATGTCTCTGGCTAAAGCCATTTTACAGATGAGGAAGCTCAGACAGAGTTCATGAAACGTGCTTAGGGTCACATGGCACGTGAGTGGTGGGCCCAGGATTCAAACCCAGACCTTCCTGCTTCTAAAACCCGCCTTCTTTCTGCCACCACTTCCTGTTCCACCTGAGAAGCCAAGTAATTCATGTCAACCTACTGGTCTGTGTGCAGGATTGGAATGTTAGGATTCGTTCATTCAGCCATGCATATGTTCATGCATTCATTCAGCTAAGCAGTGGATGAAATGAAATGGCTGCTGCATGCCCGCTCCATGCTAGACTCCTGGGACCAAAGGCCACCGTCACCACCCTCGTGGAGTTCATGTTCTAGTGCAGAGGAGGGATGATAAATAAGTTGGCAAAGACAGCGATTCCCAGCTGTGTTAAGCATCAGGAAGAAGATGCCAGGGTGCGGAGAAGGCGGCTGGGGTGAGGAGGCATTTAGGAAGGGGATTTGGGAAGGTGGTCTGGGGTGATTTCAGCTGCTTGCCACAGCCTGCCAGGCTGCGGGCGCGGGAGGAGATCCCTGTCTCTCCCATCTCGGAAAAGGTCTCCAGTATCTTTCGGAGGCTTTGAACCCGAGTCGAGCCCCGCTAAGCAGCCCAGATCCCCAGCTCCCTTTTTCGTCTGACTCACTGGGTGGCTGCTCAGCTTTCAAGGCAGCCCCCAGCCGGGGCTAATCTGAAATAAAAGTTTTTATTTATCTAGCTTGATACCTGGTACAAGGTTAAATCATACAAGAGAAAAAGCAATAAAAGAGAAAGATTAAGCATAAGGCACCGTCTTAGGCATGCCCTTTTGCAATATGGTTACAAAGATATTAAGCCTGAAGTCACCCGCAACCCCACATTGCTGTTCCCTTGCCCCTCAGAGCGGGAGGGAGGAGAGGATGGGGTGGGCGCCGCAGGAGGGAGACCCCCTGGGGTGCCTTGCAGAGAGGGTAAGCAGCCAGATGGAGTTCTAGCTACTCAGCCCATCAGCCCTCTCCCGCCCCATGCAGCTCTGATTCATGACTTTCCAGGGGAACAAAAACATTGACATCTGCACCTACGTTCCTATCAGCGTATCTATAGCATCAGTATTTATTATGTGCAAGGCACCCTGGGGACAAAGAGGGGGTGAGAGGCCTTAGTGACAGTCCCTTCCCACGGTCAGCCCAGGCTCAAATCTCAGGTGACCTTGAGGTGGTTACTATTTCTGTCTGTGCCTCAGTGTCCTCATCTATAAAATGGAAATATTAATAGGGTTATTTTAAGGGTTACATGAGTTAATGCAAGTAAAGCTCTCAAAACTGCCTCACATAGTACTCACTCAAGAAATGGTATCTATTATTATTAGTAGCATCAAAGAAATTACAGTCTGGTTGATGACAAACACAGGAAAAACGATACCTGGGTTCCTCAGTGTATAGATATTAACAGGGTCTCTAAAAATCTAGATGTCACTGGCTCATGCCCCTCCCCCAGGCCTGCATAACCCAAGACTTCACCTGTCTGTAAACTCCTCACCACATGTCGTAGAGGCACCTGCAGGGTGGGGAAGGAGGCAGTTCCCACATGCTTTCTAACTGCCAGGTCTTCTGCCCCTGACCCCTACACAAAGCCACCCACCAGGCCCCTACTGTTAGCAGCCCCCATGGCCCTGCATCCTCTGGACGCTCCATGACCCTGGAGCCAAAATGTGTTACGGGCAGAAATAGGGGAGCTCCTCGCCCTGCACAGGCTGCATTTGGGATCTGGGTCCCACAGCACCGCAGCTTGGTCCCCTGCACACTGCAGGCCACCTTTCCCCCTCCAATGCAAACAGCCTTCCCTCTGTGGGGCCAGACAGGGCCACAGGGACACCTTGCCACCCTCCCCACCCCCTCTTTCCTAGGGAGCCCATGCTTTAAAGCAATCTTTAGAAAAAGAAAAGAAAGGAGTGAGAGAGGAGAGAAAGAAAGAAAAAGAGAAGAAACCTTTCTTTTAGCCAAAATGTCAGCCTACTGAAAGCCCACCCGCCCGTTAAGCAGCCATGTCCAGTGCAGACCCCAGGGAGACACAACGGCACAGGTAATTCATCATAAAAGCCTGAAGCATAGCATATATAATAAATACTTCAGGAGGTCAGGAAAGGCAGTCCTTGAAGGATGATCCGGGGAGACCCTGAGGAAGGGGGAGTGTCGCCAGCTGCAGGGTAGGGCGTGAGCACATTGAGGGGACCTTCCTCTTCAGCCCCAACACATTCCTGCAGGTCAGGACTCACATCAGGAGAGCTTTGAATGCGGGGCCAAGCAGTGATAGCTAACACTTCTTGGGTGCTTAGGAGCAGATCTAAATGGTTTACCTGCATCTGCTCTTTTAATCCTGCCAATAACCCCATGAGCTGGCCCATTTTGTTAGCCCCATTTTACAGGTGAGGAAGCTGAGGCCCAGTTGCCCAAGGTGGTGGTGGGTGGTAGAAATGGGAATTGAACCCAGCAGGCTGGCTCCAGATCCACTCTTCTCTACCACCCCCTGCCCAGAGCACCTGCCTGGGCTGCCCCAGTTTGGGGTCCCCAGCTCTCCTTCTGGGCTTGGCCAGACTTCCTGTGCCCCTCCGCAGCCTGTCTCTCTGCCTCTCTGTCAAGTGCTCTGAGTCAATTAACTCGCAGCTCCCATTCAAATATTTGACCAATATCCTGGAAACAGAGATTTCAGAGGAGATATTTTCAGACATTGATTGAACTGAACAAACATTCTGGCAGAATGAATTTATTGCTCAACATCTCATTCTGCCAGGCTGTGCTCCATCCCACCCTCCAGACGGCATTTCTTTCTGGAAGAGAGGTGGGGTGGGATCAGGCCAGCTCTGTTTTCCAGCTCCTTGGCCCTCCCACCCGCTCCCGCTGTGGGTGCATGAGGATTCCCCCGCTCCGAAGGACCACATCAGCAAAGCACTTTTGAGTCCCTGAGGCAGAGGCTGTAGGGCACGTCTCAGCAACACCCAGCAGACCAAGGGTTACCTTAAAGGCGCTGATGACTAGTTTTCTTCAAAATGACGATGGGAGTCCTAAATGTCAGGAAGAGCATTTCGGTTGAGACTTAAAGGAGCACCTTGGAAATGAGGAGTTGAGGCCCTAGGATGCTTTTGGCCCTTTTTAGAAGTGTGTAGGGACAGGAAAGTTGCCCGTTAATGATTCAGCAGGTGCTT
The DNA here is from genome assembly GCF_020740605.2 of Lemur catta. NCBI lineage: Eukaryota > Metazoa > Chordata > Mammalia > Primates > Lemuridae > Lemur > Lemur catta. The sequence goes on along the minus strand of NC_059141.1, from coordinate 50,745,598 downwards.
AGTGAGGTCTCAGTGAGCCGGCTCCCACACTGGGTGGTCTTGGGGAGACAAGGCTATGTAATGGACCTTGGAAATGGAAAACCTTGAGGACCTGCTTGTCCAGCCACGTGGCATTTGCTGGGTGGCTGGTGCTGTCTGTAAGTCCTGGGGGAGATCAGAGGAGGCTGAAGGTGCTGAGGCTGGGGCTGGGGCGAGGACAGTGGCTTCACCCCAGAGCTGGCTCCCAGCTGTGAGGTGGTACTCCTGAGAGATGATTTTAAGTGATGCACAGCTGGGCCGTGAAATAACATGGAATCACACAATGAGATACTGATTCCCTTCTTCACGCCCTTTCAGAATTTCTGTTTTGTCAGTTCTGTCCAGGAGAAAGTCCGGTTGGGTGCTCATGTCCTTGACCCCTCTGGAGCCTGCAGAGGCCGAGCTGATGCAGCTAACCACACGGGCAAACCACATCCGCTCGTTTTCCCCAAGTGACAGTCACCCCTGTGTATGGCCAATGAACTGGTTCTCTGTTTGTGATGCTCTTAAATAGTTTCCTTTAGGACGATTTTTAAAGGGAAAAAATTGAATCAAATTAAAGAAAAATATTAAACAGATAATAATACAAGTTGCCTACAAATATGGTAGGAACCAGGAGAGTGGCATCCAGATGACTAAAGACTGGGTAGTCCTGAGGTAGGAGTGCCTTCCCCTGAGTGATGTGGGTGACTTTCCTTGCCAGAGCCACCTCAGGACATGTGAAGGGCTGAGAACAGCTCCTGGCACAGTGCAGGTGCTCAGGAGTTCCGGCCCTGCGTTGGACGGGATGGTGGGAGTGAAGCCACCTTGGAAACAGGGTGCACTGGTGCCCAGGAGGTGGCATTCTTGGGACTGAGGGAGGGGTTGGTTAGGTGACAAGGACAGCATCCCAAGCAGAGGGACTGAGATGAACAAAGGCTTAGAGGGAGGATCAAGGGACATTTAAAAGGCAGTGGACAGGCCAGCCAGGCTGCAGAAGAGGAAAGGTGGAAGGTGATTTGAAGGGTCTTGAGGGCCAAGCTAAAGAGAGTGGATTGTTCCTTTCAGAGCACTTGTGATCACAAGAATCCGAGAGCACTCCAGAAGCTCAGGGACAGGGGCTTTCTGTGAGGCTCAGGGTTCCCGCTGGTGTCGAGAGCAGACCATCCTCAGAGTCGGGCCTTCTGGGACCAGGAGCTAGGACACCAAGTGGCATTTTCTTCTTTCTGACAGCATCTGTGTGAGTTTCCTATAGTGGCCGTAGCAAACTACCTCAAACTTAGTGGCTTCAAACAACAGAAATTTTTTCTGTTACAGTTAGGGAGGCCAGAAGTCTGAAATGGGTCCTCTTAGGGCTAAAATCAAGGTTTCACAGGGCTGGTTCCTTCTGGAGACTCCAGGAGAGAATCCCTTCCTCGCCTCTTCCAGCTTACGGTGGCTCCAGCATGCCTTGGCTTGTGGCTGCATTGCTCCAGGCCCCTCTTCCCTGGTCATGCTGCTTCCTCCTCTCTTGTAGCCAAGTCTCCCCCCTGCCCCTCTCTTATGAGGACCTTGTGATTACATGTAAGGCCCACCCAGAAAATCCAGGAGAATCTCCCCATCTCAAGTTCCTTAGCTGAATCATATCTGCCAAGTCCCTTTTGCCATGTAAGGTAACATTCAGAGTTTGCAGGGTGTAGGACCTGGATGTCTTTGGCCATTATCAGCCTACCACATCCTCTCTGCTGTCTCTGAGCCCTTGCCCCTCTCCGCCGCCTCCCTCGTGGTCTCACCTGGTCCACAATGGCCAGGCTGCCTCCTCTTCATCACGGTTCCTCTTGCAATGTCTTTCAGCTGCTGTCTCAGCTGCTAACCATCGCTATATTCCAGTTCTCCCATTCCAGGTTTCCTAGAGGGGTCAGACTGGCCAGCTCGTCATCACAGGAGTGTCCACAGGTGTGGGGACCTGGCAGCCTGAGATGGTGTCGGCTGGGCAGCTAGTGCCGGACAGGGCAGCAGGGCCAGGAGTGGGGCAGGCTCCAGATACATCTGGTGCACTTTTAAAGACAGGCCAATGGGACAGAATAGAGCTCTTAGAACCAGAGCCATGGATAAATATGGGAACTTGTTATATGACAAAAGTGGCACCACAAATCACTGAGGAAAGGATGACTTGTTTAGCAGCTGGTGTTGGGAAAACTAGCTCACTATGTGGAAAAAAAAATAGTAAAGCAAGATCCCTACCATGCACCATATCCAAGGTGGACTCCAGATGGATTAAAGACCTCAATGTAAAACGTAAAATATAAAAGCTCATAAAAGGAAACGTGTGGGTATATCTTTGTGACCTTGTGGTAGGAAAGGACTTTTTAGTACCCCAAGAGCACATGCTATAGAAGAAAAATTGATCTACATCAAAGGAGTTCCAACTCAATAGGAATATATAGACAAAGTTAACAACAAATGACTTATAGGGAGAGTTTTGCACCAGTTAAAACCAATAAGGGACTAATAGCTAGAATGTGTAAGGAATTCCTGCATATCAACAGGAAAAAGTTAGGATATCCTATAGAAAAAGGCAAAGGATAGTCATAGAATGGGAAACCCTGATGACTTAGGCATAGGTAGAGATCCTGAAACTGACAAGAAGTCAGAGAAATGCACATGGCATCTACAGTGACCAACCTCTTCACATCCCACATCGGCACACGAGCCAAATCCTCCCCCTGCCTGTTTTTTTGTATGGCCTGCAAGCTCAGAATGGGTTTTAAAGGTGAGTAGTTTTGCAGTTGATCTGAGGTTAGTAAACACTATATGTGAACTCCAGTTAAGCGAAATGTTATCTCCCACCACAAAAATTCCATTCTTCTCAGTAGACCTGTATTATAATACATTGTGCTAGGGGCCAGCCATGGTGGCTCACGCCTGTAATCCCAGCACTTTGGAAGGCCGAAGTGGGAGGATCCTTTGAGGCCAGGAGTCTGAGGCTGCAGTGAGCTAGGATTGTGCCAGTGCACTCCAGCCCAGGCAAAAGAATGAGACCCTGCTCAATCATCATTACATTTTGAATTCATCAAAAATTTTTGTGGAAATATGTTTTCTTTCTTGTTAAAGAAATACCAACATAACATCCTCGATTTTGCCTCTTGGCCTGCAAAGTCTAAAATATTTGCTATGGCCTTTTCCAGAGAAAGTTTGGCAACCCCTGCACTAAAGAATACCCTCCGTCAGTTAGAAGCCACATGCTGTTCGGTTGAATCACATAAAATCACCACTCTTTCCTGAGGGACTTTTGGTAGGTCAAAAGTGGTTGAGTGGCAGCAAGTTCATATGCTTCAACTCGACAGATATACATACAGCAAAATAGGTAAATATTCAAAACCTAGTTTTGAGGATTTATAAAAGAAATAGAAAGCGATAACATAATACCATTTCTGTAATATAAAAAGAGCAAGAAAGCAATAGCAGCAGCAGATATTTAATGAGAATACGTTCATATTTGGAGACGCAGCGAAGCACTGGAATTGGTACTCATCTTGGAGAAGAGAGTGGGTGGGATGGGGGTGAAGATGAAGCCCAACCATGATGGCGGTTACTAGTAGTCACTGGGTAATGGCCATGCGCCTGGCGCTGCTTTAAGCAGCTCACGTGTGTTAACTCATTTACTCCTCACAGAGCCCTGGAGAGGAAGGCACTATCATTGCGCACACTTTACAGATGCCCAGAGAGGCTACATAACTTGCCCAAGGCTACTCAGCTTGTAAATGTCAAAGCCAGGATTTGGACCCTGGCAGTTTGGGCTCCAGTTTTGCAGATCAAATCTGAGGTCCAGTGATGTAGGTGTAGTTCAAGGGGTGAAGGTGGACTCAACATATCCGGAAAAGCTAACTCCCCTTCTACCTAAATCCTACACCCCACCCCTGCCCAGCCCATGCCCAGGAAGTCCCTGGTGTTGCTTTCTCATCTTGCTTCTCCGGGATCCAGAACACCTGTCTCAGCCTCTGACTATCCTATAGGCACAGGATCCAGAGTGAGGAGGTGTGGACCCTGTGCCTGCCTTGCCCCAACCTGGAGTGATGGGGTGTGTCGCCCACAGAACAAAATGGCTGACCAGAGAAATGGCTCTGGCATTAGCAGACTGAGATACCAGCTTAGGGCTTTGGATCAGATAGGTCCAAGTTCAAATCCTGACTTTGAGTTCAACTGTTGGTGGGACCTTGACAAATCTCTTCTGTAAATAAAGAAAACACCTACCTCAAAGAGGGGCAGTGCCTAGCACAGTGCCTGGTTTATAGAAAGTGCTCGGTAAATTACTCTTGATCATGAGTTCACTGACCTCACCTAGGGGAAGTGACGGCTTTTCGCTGCACATTCTTAAAAGAAGGGCGCTTGGGAGGAGCAGGGAAGAGCCTGTGCCATTCTGTTTACCTAATTAGTCTTCCTGGTCCCCCCTCACCCATCTTACTATATCCTTCCCCTCTTCTAAAACTCATCACACTCACCTCCTCCAGGGAGCTTTCCCTGACCACCAACTTGTATCATCTGCTTAGCTGACAGGAGCAGGTTGGTCGCCCCCATTCCATCTCTAATGGGGAGGTTTATGCCCACCCACCAGCTCAGCTTCCATTTTCTGTCTGACCCACTGTCCCCTGACCCCATGCCCAGGACAGTGTCACCTCTGGCATGGCTGCCTGGTTGGCTTGGGGCTTCACAAGCATTTGTCTCCTTTGCCTCACTCCCTTCCTTTCCGTCGTAGTGGCTGCTGACTTCCTGGGAATCCACAGGTCCACAGGCCCCTGGGACATGAGCTGCTGACCCCTGTAGCCCTGCGCAGTCCCAAACACACCACCTTTACAACCCAGAGAGAAGCCGTTCTTTCCTGGGGGACTTCTATTCGTGTGGGCCTAGACACCTGCAGGGGCCTTCCCCTAAGTTATCCGTCCCCGAGACAATGATCTGAGGGGGTGTGTCCTATCTGGGATTGCCCGAGTTGTACGTGGCACAGCAAGCAGTTGGCACCAAGCCACCTGCACCCACATCCAGGGCCTTTCTGCCACACCCCAGCCCCTTCCAGGCTCAGAGGTTACCATATGACTCCCATGTTCCTACCATGAAATCTTTCTCTTCCCCTAGTTCTCCAGGGAAACTGAAGCCCACACCAACCAACTTTCCTCCATGGCCACGTGACTCAGAACCACTAATTGGGGCTTCGCTCTGGGCAGCCCACTCTGTGATTAGCACTGATTTTCCCTGGCACCAAGGGTGGTGCCTTCGGCCTGGCTCTGCTCAGAGAGGAGGGACTGGCCTAGGGTGACAGCAGAAAACAGAAAGTCCCCAGGACCCCACTTCTCTTGCAGCCGTAATGACAATAGGGTGTCGTGGGATCCCACGCAAGGATGTCTGTCCCATGCAAGGCCCTCTATAGAGATTGCGTCTTATGCACACAGTAAGCACTACTGGTGTCCCTGTTTCACAGATGAGGAAACTGAGGCTCAGAAAGATTATATAACATTTAGGGTCATGCTAAGCCAAGAAGTGGCAGAGCCAGGATTCAAACCCAGGTCTGCATGAGTCTAAAGTCCATATGCTTTCCACGGAACCACCCTGCCTCACTGGATCACCATGACAACCCTATCTAGGCCCTGGGACATGGGCTATTTTACAGATGGGTAAACTGAGGCCCAGAGAGCTCCAGAAACTCAAGGTCATGTGGTTGGTGAAGTGGTAGGTGCTGGACTGGCCTGTAGTCTAGTCTTTATTCTGTCCAGTGAACACAGACCTTCCCCGTCCATACCAGGACCCCTTCCTGTCAAGTCGGGGCAGCAGGAGGAGTAATGAGGAGAAGAGATGAGGCTAGCTTGCCTGGGTTGATGTGAGAGGCGGAAGGGAGCTTAGCTGGATGGGTCACGAAGGGCCAAGTTGCAGGAAGTGCTGGGAGTGAGGCAGACCTGCTAGGCAGGAGGCCACACGGGCATGTTACAAGAGTGAAGTGATGAACTGGCACTTTACAATGCCCGCTCACCCTGCCGGCGGGCTGCCTCCCAGCCCGGGGCCCCACCTCCCTGCCGCCTGGCGCTCCCTCCCCCCCAGGTTGGGGACATCCGGCCGCTGAGGTCAGGTCTTTGTTTGAAGGACGGATAATTAATCCCACAAAGTAATCCCCAGCACACTCTGGCAGATTGATGGAGCTCGCCTTTGTCCCAGGAACTCTGCCTCATCATCTTTCATTTGCCAGGCAAAGCGAGTGACTTGTTATATCATAGGCCCCACGCCAATAGGAATTTCATTTAGGGGAGTTCTCCAGGTGGAGGGAGATTGATAACCCAGGCCTAGGCAAGAACCCACAGCAGTCCTGGGCCGGCAGGGAGGGGAGCGGGGCAGGCACCACTGGCCTCCTCGTTCCCCTTGCTGGGCTCCATCTTTCTCCCAACACGGGGACCGTGTTTCACGGGGCCTCACCTGTCCCAGGCCACAGGGACCGGATATCATCCATTCCAACCCTCCCAAGCCCCAGATGAGAAAACAGGCCCAGAGCACTGAGGCGAGACTTGTTTCCTAGGCTGGCTTTTTCGGATACTCTACCCCAGCTGTCCCCACCTGCTCTGACCTGAAGCTGCCACAGGTACGAGAAGCTGTCAGGGGCCATTGCTGGTGGTCCGTTGGAGCCTGCCTCCCAAGGAGGGGGGAGGGGAGGGGGGTTGGCAGGGCCTGGCAGCTCATCTACCAAGCAGTGAGGAAGGAGGGATGTGGCCCTGGGGCCAAGGTAGTTGCTTCTGGTCTATTGGCTCTGTCTGTAGCTTTCTGGGCGGTTTGGGGAGGCTGTCATTGTCCCCTTTTGTCACACAAGGAGTCTGGGCTCATTTGCTTATTCATAAATATTTATCAGGCAGCACTCATGTACCCACTGCTGGGGATATGGCCATGAACAAGAGAGACAAAGCCACTGCCTTCAGAGATTCTCTTCTGACACACCACACTGCATCCACACTGCTGTCCCACCCCACCCTCAAAGAGCAGGGCGGGCCCAGGCTGTGGGCACCGGGAAGGGAAGGGAGAGCCTAGGCACAGCGCTGAGAGTGCGGGTCAGCGTGGCAGCGTGCAGGCAGACGGCAGCACCACCCTTGCCAACTTGGCAGCCCCTTGTCAACAGGGACTGAGCATGGTGGGGCTGGCTGCATCCTGAGGCTCACACCCGGCCCTCGGTAATTAAAGCCATAAGTTATCTTCCGACGGGGAGCCTGCACGGGGGCTGCCAACGCTGGCATTGCTTGGGGCTTAGTGCTGGGAGGGAGAGTGGGTATGTCTGCGCAGAGGTTTGTGCGGGGGGGCTGGAGATCAAAGCCTGCCCTCCTTTCTGGCCTGGGCCGAGGGGAGTGGTTGGGCTCTGTGGCTCTGCTTGGTGCTGGGGACTGTGCCAGGAGCTTCCTCCACAAGCACAGAGCTTACTTCCTCTTTTCCATGGGCCCCAAGAATCTCGAGCTTGCACAACAGCCCGAAAGATGCCATCTGTCTCCAGCAGGGTCCTTTGCTCCCCCTCCCCCTCCAGGAGTGTCCGCTCCCAGAGCTTGGCATGGGGATGCTACAGGGTGTCCACTGCGCTGGGAGCTTCCCAAAGAAACTGCCCTTCTGCCAAGAGACTAGCGTCTGTAGCCCAGGCCAGCTGATAGGGAGGGAGGCAGGGCCGAAAGCCCCTGTAATTGAGAAGGAGAAGGACACCAGCCCACGCGTCCTGAGGGTGGCCCAGTGAGAAAGACCCTGAACTCTGTCCTGTGACTTCTGCTTTTCAAAAAAGTGACCGAAGGCTTTGCAAAGATCTTGGTTGCTGAGCTGCCTCCTCTCTGGTCAAAAAGGCAAGGACACCTCTCTTTTTCCTGCTTCTTGCTTGCTCAGCAGAAGTTCCTGCCTGTGTGAGCCAAGGGACGGGAGCATCTTGGGACATCCCTCCCTGTCTGGCTGGGTTCATTCATCAAGCATTTTCTGAACGCCTACTTGGTGTGGGGCACTGGGCCAGGGGCTGGGGACATAACGTGACATCTGGGGCTGAGGCTCTAGCTGGAAGGATGAGGGCAGTTCTGGAGGCTGCCGGGATGAAATGGCCAACTACCCGTCCCTACCCAGCCCTGGAGCCCTGGCCCTCCCCGGAGAAACAGGGCCAAGTTCATGGACAAATGTGAGATATTAAATATTCCAAAAAGTACAGAAACTGATACACACACCCCTATGTATTCACCACCCTGATGACATTTGTTGACATTTTGCTACATTTGCTTTCAATCTTTTTTGTTCTTCTTTTTGTTCTTGTTTAAGAAATGAAACATTGCAGATATTGTTAAAGACTCCATTTCTTTCCAAATTCAGTGATCTCAGAGGCCTGGTCTCTGAGGACTGAGTAAAAAGGCCTCTGATCCTGATGTTGGCTTCAAAAATGGGGCCCCTAATTTGAATATGGACTGCGTCTTAGCTGGCATTGAGGAATCATTCGTTTTGTTTAGTGTGATTGGCATGTTTGGTTGCATTTTTAAAAGTCCCTATGAGAGGCCAGGCACGGTGGCTCACGCCTGTAATCCTAGCACTCTGGGAGGCCGAGCGGGTGGATTGCTCGAGGTCAGGAGTTTGAGACCAGCCTGAGCAAGAGTGAGACCTTGTCTCTACTAAAAATAGAAAGAAATTATCTGGCCAACTAAAATATATATAGAGGAAAAAAATTAGCCAGGCATGGTGGTGCATGCCTGTAGTCCCAGCTACTCGGGAGGCTGAGGCAGTAGGATCGTTTGAGCCCAAGAGTTTGAGGTTGCTGTGAGCGAGGCTGACGCCACGGCACTCACTCTAGCCCGGGCAACAGAGTGAGACTCTGTCTCAAAAAAAAAAAAAAAAAAAAAGTCCCTATGAGAGATGTATATGGTATTTAAAGATGAACTGGAAATTTGCTGTGATAATACCATAAAAAATTGGTGGTGGTGATTTTAAGATAAATAAGATTGGCAAAATTTCGATGATTGTTGAATCTGGGTGATGGGAACATAGAGCTTCACTGTGCTCTTGTCTCTAAGTTTGTATATGTTTGAAATTTTCCACAGTAAAAGCTTTTCTTAGAAGTGTGGTCCCCAGAGTTTCCCAGGAGTGGTCTGGGATCCACATCTGACCTGTGGCCTAGACAGGCACCCAGACTGGAGCCAGACTTGAGGTCAAGCTGTATGGTGTCAGATCTGCTTCTAACGTGCTGTGTGTTGTTGGCCAAGTTACTCCTCATCTCTGATCCTCATTTCTCCAGGGGTAGAAGGAAAAGCTTGAACATGATAGGCTCTAAGCACCTTTCCACTTTCCATCTCTGATACTTGACACGTCTAACTTGTATTGCTCAGAGACCCCGAGGGAGGGAAGCTGTGGGAACAGCTCCTTTTGTGCCTTCAATTTCTTCAGTGGGTTTTCCAGACCAGCAGGTTCTGGAGATAGCCTTTGCAAAAAAGGTTCTGTGGCCAGAAAAGTTGGAAAGACACTGCATCACAATGCCTTGTCCTGGCAAGTCACAGAGCCTTAGCACATTAAAGGCTCTGACAAATCCTGCAGCAAAGATACCTGTTCAGCATCTGCCAAATTTATTTGACCACAGAACTTTTTAAAAGTTGGCCTTACCTGTACCCCATGGCATCAGGGTTCCTGGGGAAACCCTGGCCTTCTTGTCTTCAGACTGGTGGCTTTTGCCCCAGAGGACAAATTTGTCATCTTTTCTTGTGAACATGATGATTCTGACTCATTTTGAGTAGGGCATAGGATTTTTTATGTTTTCCACATTGCTGGGTGGGTTTGTGCTAAACTAAATCTGTAGTTTTTTCCCTCAGTCATTCCCTGACCAGAAACATCTGCTTTGATGTTATGCTCTGAGTCATTGACCAGATGCCGGAAAACCCTGCAACATCAGGAAAGTGGGCCTGGCACAATCTGTGGCCTTCCTGGTGGAGCCTTCTAGAAGCAGAGTTTCTTGAAAGAAGTAGGAGAAAAAACACAGACTTTGGCATTAAAGGCCATGGGTTCAAATCTCAACTCAACCACTTATAAGCCTTATGACTTGGGACAAGTTCTTTGACCTCTTTCCTCAGTTTACTAATTAACAAGGTTGTGAGGTTTAAAAACAGCATATTATGTGTTGAGTGCCAAGTTTCTTTCCTTCTCCGAAAGAATTTATAACAACATCTAATATTTATTGAGCACTTTTTATGTGCTGTACACTGGGCTGAATTAAACAGATGCATTACCTGTAATCCTCACGTCAGCTCTATGAGATTAAGAATTAGCCCTTTCTTTTATAGTCAAGGAAACTAACACCCAGAGAGGGCTGGTGACTCACCCACAGCCACACACCTGTGAGGAGTGATGCTGAGATTTGAACCCTGATCCTAGCCACTGGGACATCTGCCCCTTTCAAAAAGATCAGATGCAGATAAAGACGTGTTGATCCCTGGCCTGCCTGGTTAGTTTCCTGGTCCTGGGTGATTAGGTAACGCGAAGTCAGAGCCTGTGTACTCCTAGGCTGCCAGGGCATCTTAAAACTGAAAAGTCCTGGGACCTCCAGGTTCCCTGAGGCCCCTGACCACTAACTCCATCCCTTGGGGTCCCCTCTGGGGGCCAGGGGGACACCCAGTGTGCTGGACTCAGCCCCCCATCTAGCCAGGCAGCTAGCTTTATTTTTGGCTGTATACTAGGGTTCTGCGTGAGATTTTGTCTGATAAAAGAATCTACTTCTAAAACAGACATTTGGAAAACCACTGCCATAGAAAGGCCCTGTCTTTTTTAAACAGGGGAGAACCCTGAGGCCCAGAGAAGTTAAATGACTTGCCCAGGGTCACAGCTGTCCTCTGAGCCCCAGGCAGATCTCTGTCTTCTCTTCAGGCCTCGGAGCAGGAGCCAGGCTGAGGGGGGCTCTGCAGCCCCCAGGGAGCCCCTCAAGGTCAGTTGTCGGGCTGGCCCTGCCAGCTGGTGGCCAGTCTCTATGAAGATAACTGTGTCTGAGGCTGGCTCCCTGAACCTCGTCCGACCACATCTATTTCTGGGCTGCGGAGCCCTGACGGAGCACAATTTGATTCATAAATTACCCAGCTCAAGGTGTGTGTGATGGGCTCTCCTTCCAGAGATTTGAAAGTCATTCACTCTGGAACTTGCGGCACTTGGGGCGGGAGGGGGCAGCCGTGGGGCTGCTGGGCTCAACACTCCCAGAGGAGAAGTGAGGGAAGTCAGGGAGGGCCCAGCAGACCGGGGAGAGCTGCTCTGTGCCAGCTCTGTCCTCCCCGCACCCCAGGAGCCAGAGTCTACTGTCATCCTGATCTGGCAGGTGAGGACACTGAGGCTCGGAGGTGGTGGAGCTAGGAATTCAGGGCCCTCCGTTGCCAGAGCTGCTTCCACATGGTCATGGTGACGGAGAGACAGTGGACTGAACGAATGGCATTTAGAGGAAGAGGTTGGAGCCTGGGGAAGAGGACTTGAAGGGAAGTTCGGGGCACCAAGCCTCCGTGTCCCACAAACTCCAGTGTGCACCTGCGGCTGGCACTGCACCCAGCCAGCCCCGTGTGCCCATCTTTCCTCTCTAACCTCCCCCAGTTCCAGGCACTGCATGGTCCCACCTGCCCCAGGCACCTGGGTCACCATCCTTGACACATCCTGACATAGGCTCAGCACTTTACAGTTTGTAAAGCATGTTCAGATTCCTTATCTCATTGAGCCTTTAAACAGCCGTGTGAGCTGGGAAGATATTCTCACCTCCTGTGAGGAAACTGAGGCTCAGAGCACCCGCCAGCCCAGAGGCATGAATCCCGTCTCCTGACCGCATGTCCAGGCCTCGTAGTGGGTTCTTTACACATGCACTTTGTCCTCCAGCTGGACGTGACCAGGCTTCCCCATTAAAGGGTGGGCTCCGGGGGAGGGGGGCACTACCCAGCCCACCCCCACCCTGTGCCCAGGCCAGAGAGGCCTGGTGGTGTGGTAGGTGTTCTGTGGTGCCCCCACTCCCCGAGTAGCCCTGTCCCTGGGCTGTCTTCCCCATGTCCCATTGCTGGATCAGCACCGAGGTGCCGGAGGAGGGGGTAACAGGAGAGGTGGCAGCTCCACCAGGATGACAGGCAACACATGCCCCCCTTCGTGCCTTTTTCTCCTTGGGTGTCTGATCACTGTCCTCTTTGTTTTCTTAAGTGTCTCCCCTCCTCCTTCCCCCTCCCCCTCCCGCTCTGGGACAAGGCCTTTCAGATCATCAAATATCAAACGCTGCTTATGTGAGGACTGAGATGGCTTTATCGGGCCGTAAATCTCCCTGAGCCCTGACCTCTCTTGAGTGCCAAACCTTGGGTGAGTTATGTGGGCCGTGCCCAGCTGCGGGCAGAGCAGACGGCCCTCTGGGGAGCACAGGCTGGGGGACCCAGTGCACCTCGGCACCCACCCTTGGCCCAAGGGGGGACCCCAGTTGAGAGGAGGCTTGGTGTTTGGGCCCACCTGCCCCAGGCCCAGGAGGTAACCAGGTGAGCAGGCGAGGAAGCGGGTGGGGCCCAGAGGCACCTGCAGCCTTCCGCTCTCCTTCTCACCTGCTCATCTCCTGGCCAGGGCCCGGCCCTCAGGGTGAGGGAGCACCAGTCCCACACGGGCGAGACCAAGCCTAGGGCAGCCATGAGGGCTATCTGAGACCCAGAAGACTCAGGTTCTAATCCCAACAGGGTCACTAAGTAGCCATGTGTCCTTGGATGTGTCACTTCACTTGACTCAGCCTCAGTTTCCTCATCTGATAAGTGGGGTAGCAGTGCTGGCCTCACAGGGCATTTGAGGACGCACTGAGATTGTGCATGTGAACAGACATGCAAAGTGCTTTGTCAACAGGCAGAAACACACCTCTTTCCCATCTCTCGGAGGTAGGCTGGCGTGTGGACCAAGCCTGTGGGCTCTGGAGGCACACAGCCTGACCTTGAATCCTGGTTCTGCCACTTACCAGCAGTGTGACTTCAGGCAAATCATTTACTCTCTCTGTGCCTCAGTTTTCTTACCTGTAAAATGGGCACAACAATAATAATGGGAATAATGATGACAATGGTCTCCATGTGGAGTGGCTATGAAGAACAAGATGTAAAGCGCGCAGAACCCTGCCTGGCATGCAGTGGGCCTGCAGTAAACATTGCTCTCATTATTGCTCCTTTTCTTACTAACATCACCCAGCCTGCGTCCTCATCACCAAACAGGCCTCCCTGCCACCGGCCTGCCTCCTTCAGAGACTCCTCACTGCTGTCAGACAAAAATCCAAATTGCTTGCCTGGCAGTAGAAGCTCCTGCCTCCTGGCATCAGCTGCTCCTGCCATGGCTTCCTGTGAACCGTCCGCCCTCCTGCTGGCTCCCCACCTGGGAAGTCATGGTCCCACCTCCACCCTCTAGCTCATGCTGGTCTCCCTGGCAGGAATGCCCTCTCTCTCCATGCTTACCCCAGCCCTTCCCTCTGACACCCAGATGAAGGAGCCCCTCCTCCACCAGCCCCCCTGCAGGAAACTTCCAGGGCCTGCTGAGCTGCCCTCAGCAGGGTTGGGCCCCTTTTTGGGACAGGTCCTGTTTCTGCATCTAGGCTGGACACTGCTTAGGGGCAGAGCCCTCACCTCTCCAGTGCCTTGCAAGCGCCTCTGTGAGCAAATAACCTTCCTTCATCCCCCCACTGATGTAGCAATGACCAAGGCAGGAAAGGGGCCCGCCCTCAGGGAGAGTAAATTCAGTGACGTGGGAGTAATGGTGGCAACCCACGTAGAGGAAGACTTGCCCATTCCAGTGGGTCAGTGTGCAAATCAGCCTGCATCTAGCACCAGCCTGGAGCACACAGACACACGTCATCAAACACTGGAGGTGTTTTTGTGGTAAAATATACATAACATAAAATTTACGATTTTAAAGTGTACAACTGAGTGGCGTTAATTACATTCACAGTGTTGTTCAGCCATTGCCACTGTGTAGGTGCAGAACTCCGGGGATTATTTTTTTAAAGGAACTTGTATTGACTTTTTTTTTAAACAAATGTAATTCAAACAAGCCCAAAAGGGAAAAGCTGCAATGGCTGCAGGGCAATGTTTCTCAACCAGGGGCGATTTTCCCTCCAGGGGACATTTGGCAGTATCTGGAGATTTTTTGGTTGTCACCTGTGGGGCAAAGTGCTACTGGTATCTGGTGGGTAGAGGCTGGGGACGCTGCTAAACATCCTGGAATGCACAGGACAGGCCCCCCACAGCAAAGACTTAGCGAGCCCCAAATGTCAGCAGTGCTGAGGATGAGAAACTGTCCTGGCATTATCACTCAGATAATCTTGGTTAACATTTTGTTAACATTTCATTCCTTTTCCTATGCATATATTTTTTTTAAACCAAAAAAAAAAAAAAAATCTTACAGAACTATGCTATTTTGTGACTCCTTTTTTTTAAAACATGTCTTAAGCATGTCTATTTTTTCAAGTCACTAACTTCTCTTCTTCAACTTTTTAGTGGCTGGCTGAATTTCCATATCGTAACTTATTTAACTAATCCCCTACCATTGGACATTTAGGCTGTCCCCAGTTTTCCTTATTGAATGACACCATGGTGAACATACTAGTGGCTGTATTTGTGGGCACATCCATGTTTAGTCCCTTTGAATAAATTCCCCCAGTTGCAGAGTAAAGGTTTGTCAAGAAAGGGAGAGATTGTGATGCTAACTGTAGTCCCTGGTAATGTCTTGCTGGTCACCAGTAAAGCGTCCTCAGAGGACCAGGACCGTCTCGCTAGGGCTTTCCATTTCACAGGGAGCCCTGCACGGTGCACTGCTGGGGGTGGGAGGAGTGTGGCCTGACCCTCGGCAATCCCAACATCATAGGTTTGACTATCCTTGGCCACTCAAGTTAATGTTTCATAAATTGGAGCCAGTTATTAGCAAATTAATCAGAGTCCAGTTTGTAGTCTTATTAGGAGAGGTAATCATGTGTTGGTTTAAGTGAGCTTAATAAAAACCGTCACTGTGTGAAGTGCCTGTACGACAAGCAGGCTGCAGTTCACACCTACTTGAGGGCCTGAAGGTTGTCCTGCCCTGGCTGGACAGTAATGACTGTAATTAACTAAGATGGCTCCGCTCAAACAAACATATCACTGCGGTTGCACCAGGAGGGTATTACAGCCCCAGCTGGAACTGCTAATTGGCCAATCCCTCCTTGTGAGCCCTGGTGCAGTTGTGATGTTCTCTGTGTGTGCCATTGGGAGTCACCTGTTATCAGCTGCTCCGTAGCTTTCTGCACGAGCCTCAGAATGGCCCTGTGACATTTCTGCTTCAGCCCACCCATTCATTCAGAAAACATTTATTGATCACCTACTGTGTATCTGCTGGGCACTTGGGGAAACCCAGTCCCCACCCTCCCTGGGCTTCCATTCTAGTGGGGGAACAGTAAGAAACACATAAACAGGTGAAAGGGACCCTCAGAAAGTAGAAGTGCTTTGAAAGAAATGAAAGCAGATACGGGAGGGAGTGTGATGGGTGAGGGTGGGAAGGTGGGGTGGGTGGGGAGGGCTCCTCGGTGGAGTGACATTTGAGCTAAGGCCCGAATGCAAGCGAGGCACCTAGCAAAGATCTGCAGGGAAGAGGGTACCAGGCAGCTTGGGGAAAGCTTTGTGCAGGGGGTCAGCCCCCCGCCCCCCGACCCAGGGCCCTCAGGTAGGCAGCAAGCTCTCAGCCCCTCCCCTCCCCTGGTTGAAAGCTGCAGTAACCCACACCGCTGGTTGCCATATGTTGATCACGGAGCTGTTGAATGCAGCCCAGCCCAGATGCCACGCAGGATGCAGGCCCCCTTTTGTCAGCAGGCAGCTAAGTAACAATTTTTAATTCATAAGATATCTTGCCCAGAGCCCGTATCTCATGCTGACTCCCAAGTTTCATCAGACGGTGATGCAGTTCTGTACCCATCGGAATGATATGGCTCCACTGGCCAGTGACAGGCCTGCAGGCCAGCCTGCCCCAGGGGCCCAGGTGGCTTAGTACAATCACACGTAGCTGTTTAACGGGCTGCACCTGGCAGTGGAGACAGGCACTTGGGTGAGGAGGAGGACCTCTGGATGGGACATGAACTCTTTAGCTTCTTGGTAGCTGAGCTTAACTCATTGTTCCACCCCTCACTGCCTAGATGACCTAGCACAGGTTATTTTTAACCTCTCTGTGCCTTAGTTTCCTCATCTGTAAAATGGGGATTGTCTGCCTGTCTCGTGGGGATTTGGGAGGACTGAGAAAGATATGCACACAAACACTTTGCACAGGGCCCAGCACAAGGCAAGAACTCAGTATATGTTGGCCATTGTGGGGAGAGCCTCTCACACTCTGGATGGGATAAGCCACAGTTGGGGCTAACTTGGTCTGATTCTTCTATTTGGACAACAGGCCTGGCAGGAAAAGAACAGACAGGAACCAAAATGTGCACCTACTATGTACCAGGCACCACAATAAGTGCTTTGCATGATCACACCTGACCCTCACACAGCGCAGTAAGGTGGGAGCTGTTATCCACGCTTTACAGATGAGGAATCTGGCTTGAAGGAATTAGCGGTTTGCAGGAGGTCTCCCAGCTGGTACCTGCAGAGCTGTTGTTGGCACCTGGCTCTGTCTTCCTCCAGAGGGTTTGTGCTCAGCAGGCCGTCTGCACTTGGTGTCGGGGAAACAGACTCCCACACAGACTGTGACTAGAAGAGGGAGTGGAGCGCAAATCCCAGCTCTTCTCACTTCCTTCCCGGGCAGGGCCAGGGGACCAAGTCAGAGGCCAGGGAGGGATCAGCGTCCCACAGGTTATCTTATCCAGCCCCCTGCCTCCGTTCAGGGACTGGTATTTGAAGGGATGGTTGCTTAGGCCCAGGAGATTACCAGCTCTTCATAAGCCACGGCTTTTTCTTCTTTTCTCTCATATTTGGACATGGGAGCCCAAACGTGCCCCCACCTCTTATGTGCTGCTTGCAGGAAGACAATCTTCAAGCCATCCAACAAATGTTTAATGAGTGCCATTCAGGGTACTGCCAGCGATGGAAGCATGGGACCCCAGCCCTCATCCCCAAGGCCATGCTCCTCGGGGCCACACTGGGTCTCTGGGTGTGAGAACAGGGGGCCCCACAGCACAAGGTGGCCAGCCCTCAAGGGCTCAGGGGGGCCAGAGATGAGGCTCAGCTTCCCGTAACAGACACATTGGATCCTCAGAAAGGGCAGGACTCAGACCGGAGGGGGAGCCTTGGGTTTTCCTCTACCTGCAAGGCAGGGGAGCGAAGGCGGACACGGTGGCTGTTAGCCCAGCGGAGCAGACAAAGCAATTGAAAGTCATCAGCCTGTGTTCCCACACGCACCACCGGCCACTCACTAAACTGCTTTTCACCAGACCCGGCTCCACTGTGGGTCATGATGCTGCCGGGGAGATAACAAGGGGACAAGATGTGGGAGTGATGAGATTTGGCAGCAGGCAGGAGGAGGGGTGCCGAGTGGGGGCGGGGAGCCCACCAGCCTGCAGGAACCAGGAGGTGGGAGGGTGAGCCTACGCTGCCCCAGCCCCCCACAGCCCAGTGAGAGAGCTGCCCCTCCCCCCAGCTCTGACCACCCCCCTGCAGCTCCTCCCTGTCCCCCTCCTTTCTTTCTGGCTTTGACCGTCTAGAAAACTAGAAGCCCTGTGCTTGACTCTGCTGCGCCCTCTAGCTACCACTCCGCCTCTCGCCTTGTTTTTTACACCA
The DNA here is from genome assembly GCF_020740605.2 of Lemur catta. Taxonomy (NCBI): domain Eukaryota; kingdom Metazoa; phylum Chordata; class Mammalia; order Primates; family Lemuridae; genus Lemur; species Lemur catta. The sequence continues at coordinate 50,727,899 of NC_059141.1, read as the reverse complement.
ACTCTGGGGCAGCAGCACCTGCACTTACTGTCCCCACTTCTGTGCCCCACCCTCCCTGAGTGTGTTAGAGTCTGACTCTGGGGACATCTGACGACCCAGTCAGTGGCCTTTGCCAGACCCTCCTCCTGAGCCCGGGGGTGCTGTGTAAAGCTGCCTCCTCCTGCCTCCTGCCTGGCATGTGCTGGTTTCCACCTTCCTCTCTGGCCATTGCCTCTCTTCTCCCCCTGCCTCTGAATATCCCTGCTTATCCTTGGAGAACCGAACGTCTGCCCTGATGTCCGGCCTTGCCTGGGCCACTTTTCCTCAGTGCCAGAGCGAGTCCCTGGTGCCACTGTGCTGACAGCTCCTGTCTCCAGCCTGCCTCTCCCACTGGTCCCAGCTGCAGGCCACCTCTCCAGATGCCTGGAAGACATCGCCACATGCACATTCTACTGCTGTGTAGAACTCTTTCATGGAGAAGTTGATCTAGAACTTTCCAGAATATATAATGTTTTTTTTTATCTAGGACTCCCTCTGGAGAGAAAGAGCAAGTTTGTTGATACCTCCCTCTATGAAGGAGGATGATCCCCTACTTGTCTGACCGTATTTCCTTGTCCCATAGCACAGGGCCACGTGCAGGGTGGGCGCAAACGTGTGTGTAGGGCGAATGCGTGTGGGAGGGAGAGAGACATAAATCTAAGTCCAGGCTGGCCACCTACCAGGCGTGTGACCATGGGCAAGTTATTTAACATCTCTGAGCCTGCTTCCTCTCACGGAAAACGGGATATCTTCTTATCAGGTGATTGTAAAGAATAAGAAATATAATTGTATGAACAGCGAAGCTCAGTGCCTGCCACATGGTAAGTGTTCGATAAGTAGCAGCTACTATTTTTTAATAAATAGGGGAATGAAGGCTGTGACCCCTACCTCGGCAGCCTTTCACGCTTTTGCAGACATGATTCATACCCTCTCAACCTCCCTCTTGCAAATCTGGAAAGGTCTTGATTCTGGGAGCTCCTAGAGGAGGCGGCTGCCCCCGCAGGAGAACCAGCATGGCCAGTAATGACCTGCTTTTCTCCTTTGTGATTGCTTTGAGTCACCAGTTCCCGGAATCCTTAGGATGCTAAAGGTGCAGCCCCCACTTCCACCCTGAGAACCCCTCCCCTGCCAGGTATACCTGCCACACACTCAAGATAGCACCTGTCCACCCAGGGGAAGCAGCTGCCCTTCTGCGCAGCAGTGGGGGCTGAACAGGTGAAAGGCGTCCCCAGTGAGCTGCCCCGGCCCCCCATGGGACTTGGATAAAGAATGGGAGAACAGAGGGCTCACATGATGGTATCAGTTTCCAGGAGAGCAAAGAAATTCATGAGTGTGGCTGCCAAGCCCACAGCCCCCTGGGAAGGGAGGATGTGGGAGTGGGGGAGTAGGGAGGGGAGCGAGGCAGGGAAGCGGTGCCCCCCAGGGGTGAGTGATGGAGGGAGCAGAGGTTAGAGCCCTGGGTGTGAGACCTTGTGGATCTGAGGGTTTTGTCCTGGGCCTCAGCCTCAGGGCTGCCAACAGGTAAACACTGTCTCCTGGCAAGAGCCTCACACTGCTGGCTCTGTGTCCCTGCTGGGCAAACAGCTGTAGGCACAGGCTCCTCGGGTAGGGGAGCACCATATCAACTCATTTACCCCTCACAGCAGCACCCTAGGTGGGTGCTATTATTACCCCCATTTTAAAGACCAGTAAACCGAGGCCCACATATGTCAAGTAACTTGACCGAGGCTGCACAGCTAGTAAGTAGCAGAACCATGATTTGAACCCACGCAGTCTGCCACCAGAGGGCATAATCTTAACCCCTGTCCATTGCATGTTGCTTGTCTTCAGGGCCTTTAGCTCAGCAAGTGCTTACACTCTCAGTAGTGTGGTTATAGCATACATGTCAATCCTTAGGACACTCACGTGAGCCTGAAGGCGTGAACCTGGCCTGCTTTTCTCTGCGGATTTTGCAGCACTTTGCACACAGTAGGTGCTCGATATGAACGTGAAGGAACGAGTGAAAGTGAATAAAGAAATCAGTGAATCTTTGATTGAGACATGGCCTTGGCATTTCCTGCTTAGGGTGCAGGGCTCATCTCCTGCCCCTGCCCGAGACCAGCAGCATCCCAGCAAGTGCTAATGTTGCCATGGTGACAGTAAGGGCATCTCACTGAGTCAGTGCCTCACGTTGGTGGCCTTGTCAGCTCTCTAGGTGTAGCCTTTTCTGGCTGTTGGTCCTGGGAGTTAGTCATTCGTTCTCGGCAGGAGGCTGGAAGGTGAATGCCACACAGATAGATGTGTGAAAAAGAAGTGTGTGTGTGTGTTGGGGAGGGTCCCACGTTTGTTTCAGTGTGTGCTATTTGGGGGCTGTTTGCCTGCACGTTTGTTGGAGAAGGTGCCTAGGTCAGGCCAAGGGGTGTTTTACGTGCAGGGGGCAGATGCTGCGTTGGCAGTGGGCAGCATGACCATGAATGGGGCATAGGTGCTACGTGGGGAGACACAATTGAGGGTCCAGAGTGGGTAACCCTGTTTTCCAAACCAAAAACTAAAGCACATCATTTAACAAGGGGCTTCTGGTTTGTGAATGATTTATAAGGAAAATCTCACAAAGATAAAAATTGAATCATGTTTAGTTAAACATTTGATAGGCTCTTTTATTGGAAAGAATAAATTTATATGAAAATCTGGAATGATGGGATGCTGGCCATGGGTGCTGGGGAGAGGCCCATGCCTGTGAGCTTGGCGGGGGAGGGGCGGGAGGGGCAGGAGGCTCTGAGGTCTTGCCTCAGGCAGCCCTTCAGCTCAGCCTTAGGGGCTCGGAGGACCCAGCCCCACAGAGACCCTGCCATGCCTGTGCTTCACCCACCGCAGCACTGATGGCCCTGTACTATAGGGCCGCAACCCCCAGTAGAGTGTGTGTCCCTATTAGAAGAAGCACAATAATTGTAAATGACTGAATGAATGAACAGATGAAAGCACACATCTTTTGTTTCCCCAGCTGCAAAATTCCTAGCCAAAGAAACTCCCTCTATTCATGCGTTTCTGTGCCTCCTTGCAATCCTATCCTCCCCACTACGCAGACACAGCCATGCAGAACCCAGCAGGAAGGGACCTTGGTCTCTGATGGCCGCGGGAGGAAGCCTTAGGCAAGAAGGAGGCTGGAGTGGCATCCCCTCCTGTGTCAGAGACCCCAAAGCCCATAGTCTGGGAGTGACGTGAGACCTAAACAGGCTCCAGTCATCAGCAGCCTCTCCCGGCCTCGGCCGACCCCTGCGGTGGGCTGGGAGGTCAGGAGGGGGCAGGCCTCCAGCCACCGTCCCGGGAAAAAGTGGGCTGCATTGCTGACCACGATAGGCGGTAACTCAGCATGGATTGACCAAGAACAGCCTCTTCCCAAAGTCTAAAGTTAGAAGAGGAAATTGTTTCCCCTTGTCCTTTCCACTAGTTAATCTGAGAGACGATATGAGCCCTACTACGTGCAGATCCCTTTAGAGCCAGGTAGGGGAGGAGCAAGGCAGCTTCCATGGGCAATCCTGGTGTTCCCTGTGTGTTGAGGCGTGGGTGTTAACCCTGCGTGTGCGCCAGGATCCAGCTCAAACGTTAGCAGCAACAACACTTACTGAGGAACTGTTCCAAGGCAACATATACACACTTTCACACTCATTTCATACTCGCAGCCCTATAAAGTAGATGCCATTATTATCCCTGTTTTAAAGGTGAGGGAACCAAGGCACAGAGGGGTTAGGTAAGTTGTCCAAGGTCACACAGCTAGTATGAGCTCTAGGGAATTAATGCCACCTCCTCCATGAAGCTTTCCCTCTTTGAGCTTTCCCATCTGTGAGCAGCCTGTCCCTGCTGTGAATCTCGGAGGTGCCAGAGGTTGCTTCCCAGGCTGCAGATGCTTCAGTGTCAGCATTCCTGGCAGACTGACATGTTCGTGCCCCACAATGCCAAGCTCAGGGCCTGGCTGTAGGACGGCTGCCCTGGGGATTGCTAGGTGTGTGAGTGAATGGGAAGGAGGGAGTATGTGAATGGCCCAGCAACCTGGTTAGTGAAGAAGAGAGCAGAGTGGATTGGGATTTCCCCGGTGAATTCACAGCCTGGTGGGAGGGGCATAAGGCAAGGGTGGGAGCTGGCCCAGGTGAGGAACATGCCTGCCACCATGTGCCCACACTGGCCAGGTACCTTGAGGGGCAGTCGTGAAAGTCCCCCATCTTCAGAAGGCTTTTCAGCAGAGCAGGAAGATCAAAGTAACACACAGGAAGCAACTGGAGAACAGTCAGTTACAGAACAGTGGCTGCTGCCTACAGGGACCTGAAGGGGTCAGCTAGAGAAGTCAGGGCGGCCTTCCTGGAGGAAGAGGTGAGGGAGGCACTGGGCTGGGAGGCCGGGAGGGTTCAGACAACAGAGGAAGGTGGGCACTGAGAGATGAGGAGGCAGGAATGAGCATGGTGATTTAGGGAACCTGAGGAAACAGTGTGAGGGCACTGGGTGTCTGTGGAGGGGAGAGAGGGTGGGGTTACAGAGGCATCGCTTTGAGACAGGTGTTGTTTGGGTATGATTTCTGTCAGTACTGTACATGTGTATCTTAAATTTTAATAAGCACTTAACATAAGCACTTATTTTTTAAACTGAATTATGTCTTGAACTTATATTTATCATAAAAGGAAACTTTGTATCACTGCCATAAATAGAAAATTAGAATAGAATAGTATAGAATAGAATGTGACCGTGAAAATAAGCACAAGGGAAACAAAACAAGGTTACTGTGTCCTAGGTGGGTACCACTCCCTTTGGAAGGCTCTGTGCCTGAAGCCTGCTCTCACTTTGTTGGAAAGCGGAGTGAGCCAGTGTTAGAGAGGTGTTAACGGTATACTAGCGCCAAACCAAGACTTTCTCCCTGGCGCAGGGAGAGGCCGGAAGGAGACTGGAAAGGGCCTGATGTTCTCATTCTGTGATCGTTGCTGTCTGCTGACTGCCTGGACTGCAGGCTCCTGTGGACTTCTCTCCACTGCTCTTTAACTAGCGTCCCTGTTAAGTTGCTGATTAGTCCTGCAGGCCCAGAGAGGAGCCCTGGCCCCAGCTCCCTGCCCACCTGCCCTGGGCCCAGTCACACTGGAATGCTTCTCTCTCTTGCAGGGAATACCAACAGCATCTTTGCCCTGGACTACATCAGTGGGGCGTTGACCTTGAATGGCCTGCTGGACCGGGAGAACCCCCTGTACAGCCACGGCTTCATCTTGACCGTGAAGGTGAGACCCGGGGGTAGGCACCCGCACCCCAGGTGGAGGGGATGCCCTCACTGTGACACCAGGCCCCAGCAGCGTCCGAGGGCTCTGCCCCAGGTGCAGGCTCCAGAAGGACGTCACTTCTGCTCCTTCACGCTGCACTGACTCCCCAGGCCCTGTCGGGAAGGTACCAATGTGTGATCAAGTGTAGGTCTGCTGGGCGTTTCACATCCGTTATCAATACCGCACAGCATTGGGACTGTTATCCCCATCTCAGGGATGAGGAGGCACATAGTAGGTGCTCATCCTATGGTCCTGACTGTTGTGCCATCCTTCCTCTGTTCAAGTCACCTAGAATTTTGGAGTTTGCCCCATTTCTGGGGTTTTGTCCCATTTCTAAATATAATGGCATTCTTGGGTTAAGAAACAGCAATGCCACCGGGAGGGAGTGGAAGCTGCTGGGGTCCCCACCCTGGAAGGAGCAGTGGAGCCACACACACCCCTGGCCCTGCAGCCACCTGCCACTCATGGCCGGTTTTAATTGAAATCAATGACTTGCTGAGCCATTCCCTGGGAAGACCCATTTAGAGGGTGCCTGAGCACAGGGGTCCCCCCAGCCCCAGCCGTCGACTGAGGAGGGGGTGGCCCAAAGACTGAGGCGAGGGGCTCTGGGAAGGAGCCCTTTCCGTGGGCATGGGGAGGATGGCACAGCCCAGCTGGCCCTCGGTTGCTCTCCTTGACCTTGAGAGGACCTGCAGCAGCAATGAATTTGCCCCTGCCTCCCACCTGCTCAGGGGTGGGTGAGCCGGGGAAGGGCGTGTTAACGACACCTTCCCCCCTCCCCAGCCCTCCCCTCCTGTCTCTGCCGCCCTCCTGCGGAGGTGAGCGGTCAGCTCCACCGGGAGAGCAGCCCCCTGGTCCCAGCACCACCCCCATTCCGGTAGGACTCCAGCTCAGCTTGCCATCTTTATGCAGAATGTGAGGGTGGGTTCCCAGACTTGGCTGCGAATCCCAGTACCCTGGGAAGCTGGTGAAAGACGCCTGTTCCTGTGTCTCCCGCCCAGAGATTCTGGTTCAGAAGGTTGGGGTCAGAACTGGGAATGGGTATTTGGGGGCCTGGGGTCTGATCCAGAGACCGAGCACCCAGATATCTGAACCAGCCCACCTATTTCTGAGTTCGACCCAGACCCTCACAGCGCCAGCCACAGTGTTCAGTCCACAGAGGATGCTCAGTTATGTCTTGATTAACCACCAGCACTGAAATTCTTGGCTGTTTTGTCATCTGGAAAGTTGAGTAAAGACTCTCCCTTTGCTTCTTGATGAACCCCCAGATCTATTAGGTCCTCCCCACCCCATCTCATCCATCTCCTGTCTGTTCTAGGATTCTACTGCCTGAGTTTGAAACCTACTGTGGCTGTGTGTCCTTGTACAAGTTACTTAACCTGTCTGAGCCTCAGTTTCCTTATCACTAAAATGGGGATACTAGTAATGGAATCTTCCTCCTGGGGTTGTGGTGAGATCAGATGGGCTAATTCACATGAAAGCCCAGTGCCCAGCACTGAGAAAGTCCTTGGTAAGCAGTAGCTGTCATATGGCTGCCTTCACCCCTGCAGTGATTGTCCTCTGTCTGCAGGGCACAGAGCTGAATGATGACCGCACCCCATCTGATGCCACCGTCACCACAACCTTCAACATCCTGGTTATTGACATCAATGACAATGCCCCAGAGTTCAACAGCTCCGAGTACAGTGTGGCCATCACTGAGCTGGCGCAGGTCGGCTTCGCCCTTCCCCTCTTCATCCAGGTGGTGGACAAGGATGAGGTGAGTCCCCGGATACACGGCCCATCCAGATGCGCCACCCTGCCCCTGCTGTGCAACCTGGGAGGGATGCCAGGCGTCTCTGGGCGTCAGGTCCTCAGCTATAAAATAGAAAGAAATATTGCTGGACCCAGCCTCTGCTAGGTTCTGAGGATAAATAAGTCTGCAAAAATCCATAGTCTCTACTTTTGGACTGCCCCCCCACACCTGGTGAAAAACATGTGGGCACACACCTCCAGTGTGTAGTTATTTATTCAGAAGTTATGTATATGATCATCATACTACTCCAGTATGCACATTATAAAGCATGCACAAAAATAGCAATTTTAAAAGGTAGAAATAAGCCATAAGTACATTTTCTCACACCCTGATGGATCATCTCTCTGGGATGCATGTGCCCCAGTTCATGCTCCTGTATAAACGACAACCTTGGCATAAAGCCCGATTCCTGTTTTCAGCGTAATAATGACACCCCTTTTCCATGTGAGGAGTTCACCCAGGGGACCTAAGTGCTTCAGAGGAGATCTCAGGCCATAAGACGATGTCTGCATCACCTTGCTCAAGGGGTCTGGTGGAAGTGGGGGAGGGTTGGCGAGGATGGGGAGGGAGGGGGCTCTGGGCCAGGCTGCAGCCCCTCCTGCCAGCCCTGCCACACCCTGCATCAGCAGGCAGGAGGGGGGCCAGGCCTGTCTGGGGACAGGTCTCTATCCCTTCAGGACCCTCTCAGCTTGCCTCCCCCTGTCCCCCTTGTGCCCCCTCCCTGCCCACCAGCAGCCACCATGTTAATAAGACTACTGTTCATTACGGCTGCTCCCCTGGCACTCTCTGCTCAGGAATTCCATTAGGTTCCAGCCCTAGGTGCTTCTCTTCAATTACTCCTGGAGAGGGGCTCCTGCCAGGCCTTGCTCCCCCTGAGGAGCCCCTCTCCACCCTGGCAGACCACCCACCATGCCTACCCAGGAGCCCCTCCTCCCACATCCTTTGCCCACCTCCCGTCAGCTTCTCTCCACTGGACACGTCCCCCCAAGGACGCAGGGCCACATGGGCGAGTCAGTCCCACTGCGGGTGTGTGTGTGCACACGGGTGTGCGCCTGCGCTTCCATCTCCTGCTGAGTCACTCCACGCCTGTCTGTCTGAGATAACTAGAGAACGTCCTGGTCACCTACTGTTTACAAGGAGTGTAACCCATGCTCCCTCTCCCAAGGGGCCAACAGTATGTTTATGCAAATATGTATTAATACATTTTAAAACGTATATAAAAATGTAGTAATTTTTAAAGGGGGAGAAAAACAGGTATAAAAACACATTCTAATATTTTCTCAAATCCCAGTGGATCATCTTGTATCCCCCTGGAGTGCAGGCACCCCTTAAGAGATTACGGTATGAATGAGAACACCAGAAGAAAGTCCCATCCTTGGTTTCAGGCGAGGAGCAATGCTCCAGGGAAGAGAAACACTGATACCAGCGTGGGGTTCAAGGTCCAGTGGCCACAGGCTGTGCGGGTTCTGCTGGAGCAGGGGCAGCAGGGGCTGGGAGGGTCAGGAAAGGCTCTGTGGGAGAGGGGTCTTGGGCGGAGCCTTGGGACGCACAGGAAGGTTGGCTGGCCGGGCTGGGCAGGGCCCACAGCAAGGCCCCAGAGGCACAGACCTGCAAGTAGATCCAGGGAACAGGCAGTAACCCGCGTGAACAATGTCCCTGGAGGGCACCTGGAGGGCCTCGAATGCCAAGCCAAGGAATCTGGGCTTGATCTGGGAGATACCCCAGAAGGGAGGCAGCTCATGTGTTGGCAGCACAAGCTCTAGAATCATACAAGGCCTGTGTTTAAGTCCCATCTTGCTATTTACTAGCTCTGTGACCCCAAGTGAATCCTTGAGCCTCACCATGCTCATCTGTTTAAAAGAAGAAATAGAAAACAAAGAGAATGTGTCAGTCAGTGTATATTGGAGTGACATGTTAACCCCAAAATGGAAGTTTATTTCTCACCCATATCACTTGTCCAGCATGGGTCGGCAGGGACACGGCCCTCCATGTGGTCACTCGGTGCAGTCTGCAGTGTCGTGGTCACTGCAGCCGGGAGAGACAGCTAGAGGGTTAAGCACCGGCTCCTCTGTGCTTCATCCCAGAAGTGGCTCTGTGACTTCCGCCCAGTGGCCCGTTAGCCAGAACTGTTAAATACTTACATGCCCCCAGCTCATGGCAGAAGGCTGGGAACTGTGGGGAAGCAGCTAAGTATTGCCTCTGCCCAGAGGGTATCAACAAGGGACGTTCAGAGGAGAGGAGAGATGTATGCAGGGATCCGCACGGGCCCTGCCACACAAAATGTTAGCCATTGTCATTACTGGGGAGCTGCGGCCCCTGACCAGGACTGGGCCCAGCGAGCATGGCCAACAGTAAAGCCAGAAGTCCCAGGGCCTGCTCTCCACGACAGCTTAGGGGCTGTCAAGGTCACCCTGACCCCCTTGGTTTAATCTCAGGCTCCTTTTGCTAGAAGCCCTGTCTGAAGTGTCTGCAGGAATGCTGAGGGGTGTCTGGGGGGTCTGGGTCCAGCCTGCCTCGAGTGACTTCCCCCCACCCAGGCACAGCCATCATCCCTGCTCTCCATCACTGCTGCCCGGTCTGACAGCAGAGGCGCAGCCCCTCGCCACAGAACCCCACTCCTCCGGGGCACAGCGACGTGCAGGGAGAGAGCAAACAGGAGGAGAGGCAGCCCAGAAGCCCAGGCTACCCCGCTGTAAGGTCCTCCAGGCCATCTTCCACGTGGTCCGGGCTCATTCCTCAATCCGAGGGAGGGATGAGTTGCTTTCTGCTCCAGCCCTGCTCTCGCGTGTCTCCCATTCCTCTCTGGAGGGGTTCAGCACTGGCCGGGAATGCTCCCAAGGGCTGGTCTTGGGTACCATGACTAAAGGGTGAGCCCCCGGTGCCCAGCGTGGCACATTCCCCACATTGCTGACAGGAACGGGAGACAGAAGTTACTGGCACTTGAACCCTGCCGGAGCGTCCAGAATCTGGGAGAAATCAGGCAACTGTTGCAAAAGAGATTGTAGAAGATTGTTGTTTCTTGCAGTTCCCTTTCTGAGGGGAGAATATACCTGTTGGGACTCGTGTCTGGGTTGAAGGTGACTCTGGATTTGCCTGCTGTCCAGAAAAATGTGTTCATTGGGCAAATTTGGAGGAGGGAAGGGAGCGTGAGGAGAGGTCAGAGTCCTTTGTCTAGGCTCTGTAGAACCATGTGACTGCCTGGCACTCCCGATTGCAGTTTTCCAGGGATTAGTGTAGTGATCTCTTTAATACCTGTCTCCCAGTTACACCGAATGATCCAGCACTCACCAGCATAACCAGCGCCGTACACTCTGTCCAGAACTTGGGACGCGCTCTGGAAACAAGCATGGGTCGAGATAACGCATGGCTGAATGATAAAGTAGCAATGAGATTGCCCAGGGCTTTTCCCAGACTGGGCCCTACTGAGTTTTTGTAGGAAGGGTGACTCTAAAAGTCCACTGTGGGCAGTAGCAGGTGCTGATGGGAATCAGCGAGGGGAGGAGGAAGCAGTTTAACCCCTCAGAGGGAATTTTGTGGCAGTCCTTCCTAATAAGGATGCTAATCTAATTCACAGTCCCCACCAGACCCAAGGTCCTGCTCAGACTCTTACTGAATCTCAGGCTCTGCCAGGCCATTCACAACAACAAAGGTGCTCGAAGGAGGCCCTTTCTATCTCCCAGGGACTCTGTCCACATTGTCAGGTCTCACTGAGCAATTTCTTCTCCTTCCCCGGCTATAGGAAACCCGCAGAAGCCAGGGAAGGAAGGGCTGGGGTGGGCCGAAACCAACAGCAACCCATTTGCACCGGGTGACAGTTGAGATGCAAATAGGTGGTTGTGATGCAAATTGGGAAAAGAAAAAATTGAAGGCAAAGGCCCCAGAAGTCAGCCTTGGTATGGGGAGCTCATCTCTGAGTTGGAAATTAAAGGTTGCTGCAGCCTCATTTCCCTGCTCGGGCTGCTGGGCATTTTCTTGTGTCTTCCTCGGTGTTCTTGTCCTGGGAAGTCACAGTAAACGGCCGCACTGTCACCCACTCGGATTCCTACAGTACATATCCTTGCCCCCACCCTTGCCCTCAACATATTCCTTGTGTTTCTCCACTTGGTCAGCTTTTCCTCTCCTGGCCTCGCCTCCCTGACGTGCCTCTGAGCTGAGTCAGCCACGGGCAGTCCTGCTTTCCCATCTGCACGGGAGCGTGTTGGGCGGGTTGGAATTTTCTGTTCAGCTGTCCCCAAAACCACTCTTCTACTTAGATGCGAGTGGATTACCTGTGGGTTGCATCCCCCCTTTGAAGGGTCCAACAGACAGAAGAGGGGTGGGAGAGGGAGGCAGGGGCGTGGGGCCCACGCACGCCTCTGGCTGCTTTACAAATACCAGCAAGGGGCTTTGTTTTTAAATAGTTTTTGTGTTATGCACGACCCCTCCCAGTTGACCCAGATAGCTGAAAATGGACAGTCCCTCTCATCTGCTGTCAGAAGAAATCGCATTCTCGTGAGCTGGACCTTTCTTCTCCGGAGTTTTGCGCGTTTGATCCACCTTATTTCTGCCCACCCCTGACCCACAGCTTCTCAGAATGTATTTGCTGCTGTCCTTGAGAATCGTTTTTACAGAGGAAAGAGATTAGAGTGGGGAATGGGGAGCCACCATCCTCTCTCCTGTGTCCTCCCCCACAGAGGCCCCTACTGCCCAGTTCTGGCTGCTTCTGGGAGCTGGAATCATTTCACAAAGGCCTTTGGGCCTCATTAATTTGCGGATCCCCTGGCAAGTCCCCCTGAGGGACTATATTGAAATTTATGCAGGGGGGAATTATTCATTCACTCAACAAACATTATTGTACCCCTACTACGTGCCTGCCACTGTGCCAGGTCCTGGGGAGATTGTGCTGGAGGAAGAAGCCCCCACATCGTTGCAGGTAGACTGGATGTTCAGAAGTCAGTAAACGGGGTGAGTGATGTGGCAGGGTGGGGGTGATTTTTGACTCAGTGGGCTCAGAATGCCTTCCAAGGAGGCACTGTGTGAGCCGAGGTTAAGCGGTGTGAGGAGGCAGCCACACGGAGCTGCAGAGAGAACATGCCAGCAGCAGGTGCTCTCCTGTTAAGGCAGAGGTCCCACAAGGGAAATGGCCTTGCATTTTCAAGGAGCAGAAAGGAGGCGGACGGCCAGGGCAGGATATGGCCTTGTCAGGGCCAGGCCAGGCGAGGCAGGAAGGTGTTTTTCTGTTACTGTGAGCCCAGTGGGAAGCCAGGGAACTGACATGGCCTAAGTCACCTTTTCCAAGGAGCCCTCTGATTGCTGTGTTGAAAATGGACTGTCGGGGGCAAGGGTGGAAGCAGGGATGGAGCAAAGTCTCCTACATGAGAGACTCTCCCGCCTTCCTTGGTCACCTGTTCCAGCCAGCAGGTGCTCTCTTGAAGTTTAGCCGTTTTCCTCTTACGTTGTTTGCAAGAAGCCCAAGAACCCTCAGACCCTAAAAGTCCAAGAGAAACCGCCCTTCAGAACTCTTCCCAGGGGGGCATGGAGTTGGCCCCTCCAGTCTGTGCGGCAGAGGCACTCTGAGGCACCATCGGCCCGGGATTTTGATCTCTGACCACGGCATCTGCTACCAGACCTACCCCAACTGCCCCGAGAGAGTGGCGGAAGGAGACCCAAGCCAGGTTCTCAGCCCAGTTCTGTTCCTCACTCGCGGGGATTCCAGGCAAGCCGGTCTCCACTCTGTGCCTCGGTGTCCGCCTCTGGGAAACCATGAGTGGGGCCAGTCATCTTTAAGACTCCACAAGTCCTAACATCCTATTCATCCAAGAGGAGCTGGGTGGAAGGAGAGGGTGCGGCCTGAGCTTCCCACCCCACGCCTGCCCCCACCTTCGGCCCGTCCTTCACTGAGCTGGCTCTGGCTGAGTCGGCCCCACTTCAGACAGAGGGGCCTGGGTGTCCCTACGAGCCCCTTCTCTGCCCCCATCCCCCGCCTGCCCATGTGTTTGGTACCCCCTGGAGCATATTTACGTAAGGCAGAGGAGGGCAGCCGCAGTGGTTAAAAGCAAAACCGAGGGCTCTGTAGCCAGACTGCCTGGCTCACACTTTGGCCCTCCCACTTTTGATCTGTGTGACTTTAGGGGACTTCCTTAGGCTCTGATTCCATTTTCTTATCTGCAAAATAGAGAAAATAATAGTATCTACCTCACGGGGCTGTTATGAGGACTAAATGAGTTCCTGTGTGTTTTGAACGGTACCTGGCCCATAGAAAGCTCTCTTTCTGAGTTAACTCCCAGCCCTGGGAGAGATGTGTATTATTTTGCCTTTTCTACAGAGGAGGAGGGGCTTAGGGGTCTTGTCCAAGGTCACACAGCTAGTGGGTGGCAGAGCTTGGCCTTGAACTCTCGATCCTGTGCTTCTTGCATGTGCTGTGGGGCTCCCCACTCTCCCTCCTCTGTTTTCCAAACCCTGACGATTTTCACCTCCCACCGCTGGTGAGGAGAGGAGCTGACGCCGCAGCATAGACACGACATAGACACGAGTGGGCGCGTCGGGTTACAGCTGTCACCTATGGGGAAAACGGCCCTGAGCGGGGCCTTCAGAAGAAGCGAGAACCCTCCCTGCACGTGGACAGAAAGCCATCCATCCTCCTCTGGTGTGAGGCGCGTCACCTCTGGGGGTGCCTTAGGACTAGAGGGTTGAGAATGCAGTCCCACAGGTCAGTCCCACCAAGCGGGTGGGTCCTCCCACCTCCCCACGGCTGGTAGGAGGGTGACGGGGACGGGGACTGCAACACAGAGGTGAACGGGGACACATCTGGCAGGAGCTGATTCCTGTTTCAGGCAGGAGATGACACGATTCATTTTGTTTGAGGGGCATAGAAAAAAAAACTGAGAGAATTACCCACCTCCCCCAGGAGAGAACATCAAATAAATAAATAAAAGAAAGCAAATGACAGGGAGAGAAGGCTACACTGCAGAATGCCGGGTGTGTGCGTGCGTGTGTGTGTGTGTGTGTGTGTGCGCGCGCGCGTGGTGGACAGCGAAGGGGAGGCTGTTCTCGTTCTCCTGCTAATCTTGGTCTTTATTTTTATCCATCGCCCTCATTTTCCATTCCACGTGTGTTCCAGGCCTGTCAGGGAGCTGCAGCCCACAACCTTGTATTTATTTAAATTTATTTTCGCATTTGTTTCTGTTGGTCTGTTTGTCCCAGGCCCTCCCCACGCAGCTCCACCACGGCTGTGCTCCCGGCTGCAGCCTCTCCCTCTGCCTCCCAGAGCTCCTTTCAGTCCGCGAGTTCTGAACCACCCTGGGCACCGCGACCCTGGGTGGAGAAAAACCCACACCTTTATTTTCGCTAAGTTCTAACTGGGCTTTAGCATTCCCTTTAATGACAAATGCAGACACAGACCACGGTGGTGGATGAGCAGTACCCATGGCTCTGACCCTGAGAGAAATCTCAGATATTTTCATATCGCATTACAGGTGAAAACAGGAATCTCAGAATACCATTTACATTCATCGCTACCTTGAAATGACAGCATATCTTAGACCCACCGCGGAATCTCATTTGTATAATGCATTCTGAAGTACGTACACGACTATAACAACCTTTTAAAAATACTTTGATAACTGTATTTCAAAATAATTAGTTGACTTTGTGGTCCCGTGTATTTTGTTTTATGGAATTAAAAAAATTCCTCTGAGAAGGGGGTTCATGGGCTTCCCCAGACTGTCAGAGGGGTCCATGGCACAAACAGATGAGAAACTCCTCCTCAGTCCCTGTCCTCGCTAACCGTGACCCTGCCTCAGCCCCCTCCCTGGGCTTGTGCTGCCTGGCTGACATTCCATCAGTCCTTAGCGTTGGCATCCAGGTGGGGTGGGGCAGGTGGGAGCAGGGAGGAGATAAGGCCCCTGGCTCCATGTCACTTGTTCAGCTGAGGGTGCATTTTCCAGCTCTGGACCCTCCAGGCCACGGTTCTGCTGGGCCCCAGAAATCTACACCCCAGCATCTACTTTGTGGGAGAGCATAGATACATGTCCTTGCCAGCCCAGACAGTCATTGTAGTTGCCCCAAACTCTCCCTACCCACTGATGTGACCCAGGGCACAGACCTCCGTTTTCCTATTTCCTAAGCAATTAGAAAGCAAATCTAGAACCAGTGAAGAGAAGCAGGGGAGAGAGGGAGGGCAGGCTGCCAGCGTCCCTGGGGGTGTGTGTCGGGTTTCCCATTCGGTGGATGTGTGATTATCCCATTATCCAGACCCTTCCTTCTCCTCCAAGGAGGAGATAACTGGGATCTGGCTGGAAAAAGGAAGTGTGTGGAAAGCCCCCGCCATCCTGTACCTCGCACCCAGCCTGTGATTTCATCAATGAAGTCACGTGGAGAGAAGGTAGGGGGTGAGGGCACTTGTCCAGGGAGCAACCAAGGCAAGGCATGCGGAGAAGTGGAGTGTGCATCACCTCACCCCATGCGCTAGGCCAGGGGGGCCCATCTTGGCTGCTCTTATTTCTGAAAGGTTTTCTGGTGATGCAGACCCTGTAACAGGGTTAAGTGTCCACCCAAAGCAATGTCTACACAGCCAGGGCCTAGGATCCTTGGTGCCTGGGTGAGCATCTCTCTGCATCTCTGTTCCCCACACCCCTGCCTGGCAGTGGGCAGGGGGTCGTTTGCAAGGCCTCACTGTCTCACAGCTGTAATATGTCAGCTCAGATTTCTAGGGTTCCTCCCCTAAGATTTAGGCTCTCCAGGAAAATATCTGTTGACTTCAAAGCAAAGCCGTCCTGGAAGGGAAGCTGGGGGGAGCAGGACAGGCCTATCTGCGCCTTTTCCCATTAATTTCTCCCCAGTTGCCTTCGCTGAGGCTCTTATTATGATGATGATGATTATTAAGATTTTTCTGTCCACGGCTGCATCCCATGGTGTGATTCCTCCCAGCATGCTAAGCTCTAGCCTCCCTGAGGACCAGAGGGTGTCCTCTGCCGTGATTCAGACACCTAATTTAGTGCCGTCGTAAATCTAATTAGCATGCTATGTACACAGAGCCCGTGGCCCTGGCAGGGGGTGTGAAGCAGGGCCTGGTTGGCAGCCGCAGTGCCAGCACCGTCCCTCACCCCTCCCCACCCCGCTCCCGCGGCTCCCGGCCACGAGTACCCTCTGGTGGTGGGAGTTCATCTTTCATGTTGGATTTGCGGCATGTTCCCCCTTCACCCACGTCCCTGGCGGTCTCCTCCCCACACCCGCCACCACCCACACTTGTGAACAGACCTGGCACCGTGGGAAGTAGTGGAATCGTTTTACCCTCAGAGTCATGCTCCCTGAAAACAGCAGCTGGTCTTCCTGAAGATCCCCCCCTGGGAATCAGGAGCAGAGCTTGCAAACTAGCCCTCTGTCCCTTTTCCTCTCTCTGTCACCTCTTGGCTGGCTCCTGCCCTCCCAGCTTCCCCTTCACTGTGGGTGCCGGTGAGCCCAGTTTCACCCTAGAATGTGGTGTCTTCCTCCCACCCCCCACCCCCGCCTGCCCTATTTACCACCCCCCACTGTGATGCCCTGACAGTAACAGGTGGTGTGTCCTGTCTTCCCCTGTCATGAAGGGTAGGGGAAGCACAGCTCAGCTGGGAGTTGTGCCTGTGTGTCTTACCCCACCGCCATGATTACGGGCTGTGAAATACACTAGTCAACAAGTAGCAGGAACCACAGAGTCCTGCTGGGCAGCTGTGGTGAGGGTGGGCCACCGAGGGGCACAGGAGCCCCCTCCCCAGAGCCCACACCTGGCTCTGCTTTCCTGGGCTCCTGCTAACTCCATCCCCTGAAGAGGGAGAGTGGTGCAGGGGCGGGCTGGGGAGCAGAGGGGCAAGGCCTTTCGTGGCAAGGCAAGATGTCATGGCTGTGCTGCTGCTGTCCATGAAGGCTTGGGGCAGACCCTCCCTGCTGCCTCTCCAGGCCTCAGTTTCTCCATCTGTTAACAAGGAATTGAGAGTGAGAAGAAGTTTTCAGCATCAAGGTTGTCATATGTTTACATCCTGGGTTAGAAAGTACAGAGCATGTTTTCCCCTCCTTGATCCCGACAGGTGCTAGTGTCAACAGCACGAGATATCTCTGCTGGAAGCCTTTTAAGGAAGGTCACAGAGCTCGGGAAAGTGTACCTGACAGCCAGGTATGCAGGCACAGTAACAGGCGCCCAGGGGGTGGGAAGAAGAAAGAGATGCCCTGGGAGTTCCTGCCTTCATTTATTCAACAAATATTTGTTGAGCACCTACTAGGTGCCAGATGCTATTCTAGGAACCACTCAGCAGCTTACAGTCCAATGGTGCCAGACTAAAGAAACAAACAAATGGATATTCCTTCAGGTGGTGATAGGAGCCCCAGAGGAAAATCAAGCCAGATAGGGGGTTGGAGGGAGTGCTGGGGAGGGGTAGGACGGCCACAGGAGGCCTCCCCGATAAGGTGACATCTGAGGAGAGCCTGAGGCCGAGGTGAGGGGAGCCCTGCAGATACCTGGTGGAAGAGCATTCCAGGCAGAGGGAAGAGCAGAGGGGGCCCTGAGGCAGAGTGTGCCTGTGTGTCCACGGCCAGGAGGCAGGTCAGAGAGGGGCGGCTCGGTCAGGGCTCACTCTCAGAGTGACACAGGAAGCCACCCGAGGGGAACCAGCAGGCAGCGATGTGATGTACGTGAAGTTTCAAAAGGATGCTCTGGAGACGACCCAGATGTCTGTCCATCAGCTGCTGAATGGGTAAAGAAAACGTGGTGCCTCCACACCTCACACTGTTGCTCACACGTGACAGGAAAGAGACGCAGGCGACGACAGGGACGGACCTCGAGAGCATTGTGCTGAGTGACAAAAGGCCATCATCGTGTGATGCCATAGATAGGAAATGCCCAGAAGAGGCAAGTCCATGCAGACAGAAAGCGGATTAGTGGTTGCCAGGGGCTGGGGGAGGGGAGGGGGAGTGACTGCTTAATGGATACAGAGCTCCGTTTTAGGGTGATGACAATGTTTTGGAACTAGATAGCAGCGGTTGCACAACCTAGTGAAGATCATAGTAAATAAAAAGCATAGACTTGTACACTGCAAAGTGATTAGAATGGTGACTTTTATGTGAATTTTACCTCAATTAAAAAAAATTATTTTTAAAAAAGGCAGCTCTGGCTGCCGGGGTAGGGGTGGCCATTCTTGGCAGTCACTCAGATGGGGCCGGGTGGCGGAGGCGCGTGGAGGGTGAGAAGTGGTCGGCTGCTGCATCTATTCTGAAGGGGAGTCGACAGATTCGCTGATGTGGGGGGAGGCAGGAGGGAGTTAGGAATGACTGCACAAGGTGTTTGGCCTGAGCAGTTAGAAAAATGGAGTTCTTACTTCCTGATACGGCAAAGCAGTCGATTTGGCGAGGGGATGATGGAATCCGCAGGTTAGCTTTCAACATGTTACGTTTGACGTGCTTGTTAGACTCCCAAATGGAAATGCCAGGAAGGCAGATGGGTCGTGCTGCTAGGTGTCTAGCAAGCAGCTTGGGGTGGGGGCCCCTGGCTTGTAGCATTTGGTGTTCTCCGTGGTGGAAATACTCCTCTGCGTGTCCCAGCAGCCCCAGCCCCCACTGTGGGGACCCAGGCTGGAGGTGGAAATGGAAGTGTCACCAACATCTGGGTTGTATTTAAAGCCAAGGGTCTAGCTGGGCTCCCGTGGGGAAGGGGTGTGGATAGAATGGAGAGGTGGAGGGGGGGGGCTGGGCAGCCCGGATAGCCTAATGACTCAGGTTGGGGGAGAAGAGGAGGACTGAGGAGCTGCCCCCGGGGGAAGGCAGGGAGGGCCAAGAGGGAGCACCTAAGAACAGCAGGGTGATTGAGATGAAGGAGGGGGTGGGGTGCCCTGGAACAGAGGCAGGACTCAGAAGATGGAGGCAGCCCTAACATCTATCAATAGTCGCAAATTAGCACGCATCTCTGGGTTTGCTTCTCTGCTTTCAGTATAATGCCTTATTTTGATTGCCCTCATTAGGGAATGTCCAAACCTGCTAACATTTACTGAGCAGGCTTTTTTTTTTTTAATCCACTTGGCTTCCTCCTCCACCTGCCTCCAAAGCCCTGCTCTGGCACACCGGGTGGCCAGCTTTCTCACAGGGCTGCAGGATGCACCCCCCACCGCCCGGCGCCTCTGGGGTCCGTGCAGATATGCCAACTAGTCCTACAGGGACTGTGCTTAAATAAGCAGATCACTAAGGCTAAGTGAGAATCAGATGAATCTCAAAGGCATTATGCTGAGTGCCAGAGCCCCATGTCAAATGCTATGTTCTGCACGTGGATGACATTCTCAAAATGACAAAATTATAGTGACAAAGAAGAGATCAGAGGTTGCCAGGGGTTAGGGGTGGGAGAGGGGTGATTGTAAAGAGATGGGACAAGGGAGTTTTTTGGAGTGGTGGAACTGTTCTGCATCCTGGTTCGAGGGGGTGGGTAATGCATCTACGCATGTGTTAAACTTCATGGAACTGTATACCAAAAACGGTCAGTTTTACTGCATGTTAATTAAGAAAATAAATTATAAATTATTAAAGATCTTCCCACCCACCCCCCAAAAAGGATGAAGTGGAAGGTACCAGCATAAACAGCAACACTGGTGGATTTTTAGACTAACATGGCATCATCCTTCTCTCCACTGTCATTAAGTCACCAAGTATGTAATAAGCACCACCCCCCCATATAGCCAGAAAGGTAGGCTGGAGGGCCTTGAATGCTGCTGTGTGTTTGACCCTAATTCTGCAGGCACTTGGGAGCTATAGATGGCCCTTGAGCACCAGTGATGTCCTCAGAGCTGTGCTTTAGGTCGATCACTCTGGACACATGGAGAATGGGGGTAATGAATGAGGGTGAGGGCAGAGAGCATGGGTGGGTGGGGACTGGGCCAGGGGTCAGGCCTGCTTGGATGTGGGGTCTGTGGGAAAGGCAGGGGTTGGGATGAGGTTGGAGTCTGGAGTCCTAGCAGTGACAATGACAGAAGCTCAAAGGGGCAGGGGCTAGATGGAGAAGATGGGAGCTGCCACCACCCTGATGGCAGTGGCCAGGCCTCCCTGGTCTCATCTCTACCACAGCTTATCTCCTCACTGAATGCCACCCATCCACCCTGCCGCTCTCTCTCCAAGTCTCTGAATCTGATCCTCTCTCTCTTTCTCTCCCCCTCCCTCTCTCTCTTCCTCCTTCCCACCTTAGTCCACTTTCTGTTGCTTGCAACAGAATACCTGAAACTGAGTAATTTATAAGAAACAAAATTTCTTACAGTTCTGGAGGCTGCAAAGTCCAAAGTCAAGGGGCTGCACCCAGTGACTGGCTATCTTGCTGGTGGGGACCCTCCGCAGTCCCGAGGCAGCACAGCGCAACACATGGCAGGGGGCTGAGCATGCTAAGTGCTAGCTCAGGTCTCTCTTCCTCTTATAAAGCTTCCAGTCCTCCTCCCAGGATAACCCATTAATCCATTAACCTATTAATCCATTAATCTGTGAATGGATTAATCCACTCACCAGGGCAGAGCCCTCATGATCCAATCACCTCTTAAAGGCCCCACTTCTCAATACTGCCACTTGCAGGATTAAGCTTCAACTTGAGTTTTGGAGAGGACATTCAAACCATAGCACCACCCTTCCTCCTCTGTGTCTGTGTCTCCTGCATTTTTTTCTCACATCTGCACGTTCACAGATGAGCACACACACACCTCGTTCATTCATGCATTCATCCCTTTGTCCATTCACCAGTAGCTACCCCGTATATGGAATGTGTCAAGTAGGAGGGGCCCAGAGGCAGCTGAGTGACAAGGAGGGCTGCACCAGGTATGGTCACCCCTCCATCTGAGCCTAGTGCCTGTCCCAGCCCAGGACCCATTTCTTAGGGCATTTGTGGTGTCTTTGTTCACTGGGAAGGGGACCCAGGGCTCAGCAACTCCCCCTTGGCAGAGGGCCAGGAAGGGGAGAGAGATGAAATCACCCACCCGCTCTTGGCTTCCTGGACCCCAGGACACCAGGTTCCTGGCCTCCTATGGCAATGGGATCCCTCATTTTGAAAGGCCGCCCAGAGAGGGCAAACAGTTTGCCTGAGGTCGCAAAGCAGGTCAGCTCCAGGGCTCCTCCTCCTCTCCTGCCCCCTCCACTCCTCTCCACCCCTAAAGGCAGGGGGAAGATGGACTCGCTCTTAGAGGAGAGACAGTGGAATACAAAGCGGTATGATTAGCAGCTGGCCGTGTCCTCCTCCTGATTTCCATAAGGCGTTTAGATTTCTTTGCCTGGCCACACATCTCCCTCTGTGGGAGCAGGGAAAGAGTTTACCGTGGTAAATAGACAGCGCCAGGCAGCTGCTGAGTGGGAGCGCCAGCTCCCGGCTCCGCACTCTGCCCTCCCTGCTCCTTGTCCAGAGGCCCCTAGAGGGCTGGCCAGAAAGCAGACCCCGGGATAGCCAGGAGGCCAGCGAGGCCAGCGACTGTCCCGTCAGGCCTGTGATCCTCCCCAGAAGGGTCCCCAGAGGGAGGAGTGGGACCCGATGCACACCCTTTTCTCCTGTATCTGGACTCTCCTCCCTGCATCTGTGAGGACACTGACACCCCATTTTAGCCCCCACCCCAACCCCGGCCAAAACTGAAGTGCAGAGTTTTGCCAGTGGAGTGAGGGAAGGGGTTGAGGCCAGGCATAGGGGTGAGGTTCAAATTGGCAGATTCAGATTAGAAGGCCAGACCTTAGAGTTAGAAATATGGCCACCTGTGCTGGGAGACAAGCCCGGGTTGCAGGACAGGGCCACACGGAAGGGATGGTAGAGCTTTCCACGTAGGGCAGGTGCCTTCCAACCAGGGTCCCACGCTGGAGGGAGGCAGGGAGGGACATGGCCTGGCTCCCCTGTGATCATGGGGGCGGGGGTTGGGGAGCAGAGCATGGCCTCCTAGGATCGGGAACTTGGGCCTCATAAATCCTATGTGGCCACCCCTGTCCTCTGCTCATGAATTACCAGCCCAGGTGGCTGTGGCAGCAGCTGCTGTATCTGGGACTGGAAAGGTCCCTGCGTCACCTGGGTCTTCCACATAAAGCTTGCCCTTTGGCCCTGCCCACAGGCACTGCTGAGGAGAGCCTACCCCTCCTACCAGCCCCCAAGGCCACTTCATCTCAGCGAGCTCCCACTGGGCTGATGGCTCTGGTCACTAGAGGCCCAGGGCAGCCCAGAGATTTGAACCCCACCAGAAGTGGCTATTTGCTTAAGGCATAGAAATGAAGCCAGAGTGCAGTTCCCGCTTGGAGATGGGTCCAGTTAACTTTGTTTTATCCTTCAGACATGGGTGGCACCTATGACCCCCTAGACAGGACCCACCCAGAGCATTGCTCAGCTGTGTGCCCATCCTTCCTGGCAGAGGACCAGCTCCTTTACGTGTGTGCTGTGTGAGACGTGAGTCCCTGGAGTCAGAGCAGCTTTTGGGGAGCCCCTGCAGAAAACTGGGGCTAGTGTGGTGGAGACTAGATCTGCAGAACCCTTTGCTTTCTGTACCAAGTGCTTGATCCCGTAGCTGCACCTGGCCTGCACCTGGCCAGCAATGCCAACTGCCCCCTGCTGGGCCCTCACAGACAGGCCTCCCTATCAGCTGCCCTCGATTACCTGTGACTGTCCAAGTTACAGCACTCCTCCACCTCCAGGGATTCCCCCAAGCCTCAGGCAAACCAGGACAGCTGGTCACCTGGGGGCAGTGCCCCACCATTTCTGATTCAAGCCTGAGAGGTGACCCACTACTGGAGTAGAAAAACCCAAGCTCTGAGCCAGAAAAACCTGGAATGCAGGAGAGAGAGACAGCAGGGCTGAGCTATGAACCATGTGATGTGGGCTTGGCTGGGTCCCTGGAGTTGGGTTCTGTGTCCAGGAAAGGGGTTAGGGAGACACAGGAGACAGGTGGCAAGGTGTAGTGGGCTTTGAAAGTGTGAGATCCCATAGGGCACGGGGGTGGTAGACTACAAATTAGGAAAACAGAAGAATCTTCCCTCATTTGCCTTATGCAAGTACCCAGTGCATGTTGGAATTCACTTTCCAGAAGAGGAGGCTGGCTCCAGGGCTGACCAAAGGGAGGTGGGAGGTGTGCATGAGCAGGTGAGGAGTACCTGCCGGCCTTGTGCCCACTTCTATGGACAGATAATTGACATCTGCAATGAAAATGATGGCTCTCTGGTATTCTTCCCCAAAAGTGCCAGCTGCCAATCGGATTGAATTAGATTTCACAGGGGTTTTTGCAATACATGGAATTCACCAGCAAATTACTCTTAAAGAGGGAAAATCAATCATTTGGAGCAGAGATAAGCTGAAGGCAAGGCAGCCTCGGATTGATCCCGTCTCTGCAGGCGTGTGTGGAATTCAACAGATAACCTGGGGAGAGGAGGAAGGGGAGGCGGGCAGACAGGGGCAGAATGGGGTAGGGAGGGAAGGGGGAACGGAGAAAGTGGTGGGGAGGAAGGTGGAAAGGGAAGAGAGGATGTCTTAGACCATTCAGGCTGCTGTAACAAGCTACCGGAGACTGACTGGGTGGCTTATAGACCTCAGAAACTTCCCTCTCTCCATTCTGGAGTCTGGGAAGTCCAAGACCAAGGCGCTGGTAGATTCAGTGTCTGGTGAGAGCCTGCTTCCTGGTTCACAGATGCTGTCTTCTTACTGTGTCCCCAGGCAGGATGGGCAAGGGTCACTCTGGGGTCCCTTTATAAGGGCACTAATCCCATTCATTAGTACTTTGCCCTCATGATCTCCCAAAGGCCCCACTCTCCTTGGGGGTTAGGATTTCAACATATGAATGGGGGGGGACACAAGCATTCAGTCTATAGGGGAAGAGAGGAAGTGAGGGGAAGATAAAGGAGAGAAAAGAAGAGAAAGACAAAGCAGTGACAGAGAAGGCAAGGAGAGAGGACAAGGGAGCGTGAGGGACAGCAGAGAGATCTCGGGCTGGAGGGGTGGAAAGCAATTGAAAGAGCACAGTGGGTGTTAATGGGCCTTAGAGAATTGCCCAGTCCAAGCTTCGCATTTTGTAGGCCCAGAGGGGGTGGGGGGGGTGGCAGCATCCTTCACCCCGACGCAGGCCTGAGAGGTGGCCCATGCCCGTGTGGGGAGACCGAGGCTCCAGGAGCCAGACAAGCCTGGAATGCAGACGAGGAAGCAGGGCTGAGCTACAGCCAGCGTGGGCTTGGCTGGGTCAGGCAGGGGCAGGGAAACTCGGTGCCCCCTTAGGTGTGGAGGCCGGAGGGAGAAGCAGCCCCCACGCTTTGACACGAAACAGGAGGGAGAGGCCTGCCCCTGCCCAGGTCCATTTTGCCCTGCCTGATTGGGGTTAATTAAGTGGAAGGACTGACAAAGGCGTGATAAAGAATACATCTTCAATGGACTTTGATTTTCTGCTGCTCAATAGCATGGATCAGACCAACAGAAGGCACAGTGGGTGAGAGGAGGGGACCTACAGCCCCTACCCAGGATGGGCATGGCGGGTCCCCTCACCCCTGTGAGCATCCAAGGCTTTGCCCTCTCTGCCTGCTCCTCTCATTCCCTGCCAGGGTCTAGGAATCAGCCCCTCCCCAGGGGTACTTCCTCCCTTACCGACCCTTCCTAGAACAATAACAGCTCCCCTTTACTGAGCACTTACTCTGTCCCAGGCCCTTGACCAAGACTTGGCAGCTCACCCACAACAGCCCTATCGGGTAGGCTTCATTCTTCCTGCTTTGCAGATGAGGTAATTGAGGCTCAAGGAGGTGAAATTGCTTTTGCAAAAATCACACAGCTGAAGGGGGAGCCTGAGTGGGCTCAGGTCTGACTCTAAAAGTTGTGCTTTTAACCACCATTAGTTTAGGGCTTCACACCCTGGAATCTTGGGTCTTGGGGACTCTTTGCTGGCAGGCCTGGGTTCCAGACAGGGTAGGTTTCTCTGAGGGTGGCACTGATTCTGGGGGCCCCTCTCTGCAATCCAGGTCCCCTGCCCTGTTCCCAGCTTGGGCTGAGGGTGTCCCGCCAGCCCACAGTGTCTCCTAGGGGCCTGTTGAGAACACTGACCCTTCTCCCTCACCTCAGCATCCCCCTAGCCCCACCACCCCCACACAGAGATGCCCTTGGTCCGTGCTGCCCCTCTGCGGTCCACTCTGCATTCCTATGACCCTGGTATTTTCTCTTCTGTTGAAAGGAACTAAGGTCCCCTCCAGGGGCACGGTGTAGTTCACAGGGTCCCTTGGCATTTGGGGTACACAAGGCCCCGGCCACCAAGGAATCTCCTGGCTCAGGCAAGAAGACACAATCACATGCTCACAAAATGTGCTGGGGCAAAGAAACAATAGTGCTTTCATTTAACCCTGTGAGGTGTGCTTACTCTCCCCACTTCACAGATGAAGAAACTGAGGCTCCAGGAGCGGGAGTGAGTTGCCTAAGGGCATACAGCTGAGAAGCAACTGAGCCTGTTTGGATCCTGCTCTCTTGCCACTGCAGCACACCACTGGGTCACTAACCCAGGTACCACCCTGACAGATGGCAGAGAGAGAGAGAGGGATGAACAACCTGAGGGGCAAACTGGTGTCTCCGTCAGCAGGGCAGTGCTGGGGGGTGGGGGGAGGCATCTGCAGGCCTCAGGTCCAGGGAGGGAGCCTGGAGGTGGGTCCAGCCTTCCTCCCCTTGAGGGACCAGGTCATCTGCAGGTGCTCAGAGCTCTCAGGTGACATGTGGAAGCCACACTCAAAAAGAAGTCAGGCCACTCCTACCCAGCCTGACAGCAGCAGGGGGCCGGCCTGAAATCCGCAGTCCAGCACAGGGAAAGGCCCGTGTGCCCGTTGTTCAATAACGTAAATCCCACCCTTGCCCCTCCCTCCCACAGCTGGTGTTTGCTGAGGGCCCAGCACATAATAAACGCTCAGTAAATGGCTGCAAAACCCCACGGGGCCAGGCGCTGCGGGGCGGCTGGGACAAGAGCCGCAGAGAGCAGAGGCGGCCGTGCCGGCTGTGGCCGCCCCCAAGGCCCGCGCTCCACCTCCGGGGCGGGGCGGGCGGGCAGGGTTTGGGGAAGCGGGGGGCCAAGCAGCCCCTCCTGGCTGCGGGCTGATAAAGCGCGGCCCCGGCGTGGGGGGAGGTCTGCGGTCACCAGGAGCAAAGTGCCGAAGCCGCAGCCGCGTTTCACGCGTCCTTCCCCTCCCGATAAATAAACGCAGCGAGCCTCGGCGCGGCCTCCCCGCGGGCAGCCGCCGGCTCCCCGGCCCGCGCTCCGCTATCGGCCGTCTCATCGCCTCCCCCCGCTGGAAGAGAATCTAATCCGCGGGCTCCTCTCCACACACACTGGGCTCCTTTTGATGTTCCTCTTTATCTCCCTCCCCAACAAAATCGCCCCTGGACAGCTCCCAGATACCTCCTGCCTCCGCGCCTCGGTCCCACGCAGGCAGCCCCCGAGTGGGACAAGGGCGCCGAGGAGGCCCAGCGGGAGTGAGGGGCCGCGCACCCCGCCCACCCCGCTCCTGACCTTGGTGGGCGCTTGGCCCGGGGGCCTCATTCTGCCCCTTGTGGCGTGGGGGGGGGCTGTGCACCGCGCCCGCTCTTGCGTCGCATTGGGAGCATTGGGAGCTGCGTTCTGTGGCGGGAGGGGGGACAGCCCTTAGGCTTAGAGCTCAGACTCTCCAGGAGGGAGTTCCAGCCCTTCCTCAGCAGCTGTGCAGCTTGAACAGGGCGCTCTCTGGCCTCAGTTTCCTTTTCCAGAAAAGGGGTGGGCTGACACGGATTTACTGAGCTGTTGTTTAGATTCTGGTTAAGGCATGTGAAGCCCATAGTTGGGAGTTGACAAATGCTTGCGTTTAACAAATGCTGTCGTTATAAAAGGCTCCCAGCTGAGGGCTGCAGTCAATGAGGGTTTTGCACCAGCTTAGCGAATGGGGTGAATATCTCTCACACACACATATACTGAGTCGCAAATCAAGTCCAAGCAGGAACTGGCCCTTTGGGCAGGCTCTGGAAGGAGCAGGCTGAGCATTTGAGGTGACCTGGGGTCCTGATGACTGCAGTTGTGAAGGAGAGGGGAGCAGACCTCAGGCATTGAGACCCAGAGCGCTCTCCTGTGGGGTCGGGAAGCTTGTCCCCTCTGGGTACTCCAGCCTCACCAGGTACTTAACCTGAACCTAAGCGAAGCTCACACCATCTCCAGGCGTCCCTGCAGTCCCCCGTGGTCGGCCTCAGCTGGGCGTGATTGGCAATTGGAGCCACCCCAGGCAGCTCGTGGTTCTGTCTTCTCTGCTCACACACTGTATCTTGCAGGTCCATTCTCTCCAGTTCTCAGACTTGCTCGTCCCTGGTATCGCCCATCCCAGTGGTGTTCAGGCCTCAGCGTGCGACAGAATGCCTGGCGGGCTTTCTGAGACAGGGTGCCGGACCCCACCCCCAGAATTTCTGATCTGCACAGCTATCTGGTCGTGGCCCCACATTTGCATTTCTAGCAAGGTCCCAGGTGATGCTGGGAAAACCACTGTTCTACCCTAGCAGTCCTCACCCTTCGGGGAACATTGGCACGAGTAATCTGAAGAGCTTAACAGAATCCTGATGCCTTGGTTTCCAGCCCCTCCCCTGGTCTGATTTCCGTGGTCTATGGTGCAGCCTAGGCATGGGGTATTTTAAAGCTGTCCATGTGATTTGGGTATGTGGCCAGTGGAGTCACCACTCTATGCCTGTCCCCTGCTCACCTCTCTGGACTCCTGTGGGTATCTGCAAGCTGCTCTCCCTGCCCCACTGATGTCTTCCAAACCCTGGCTGTGCAGCATGGTTCCCTGGGGACCATGGCAACGATGCAGCTTTCCCAGCCCCCCAGATATTCTGACACAGTGGCTCTGGGCATCTGCATTTCTCTTTAGAGCTCTGCTGGCAGTTCTGATTCTGGGTGAGGGCAGCACTGGTGTGACTTGCACATGGCTCCAAACTTCCCTAACATGGGTCCTGTGCAAATAATAATAAATCATTGATTATTTATTCCCCACTCTGTGCCTTTGCTTAGGCTGGTGGTTCTCAAAGGGTGGTCTTGGATCAGCATCACCTGGAACTTGGTTAAAAATGCAAGTTCACAGCCTCCAACCCAGACCTACAGAATCAGAAATTCCAGGGAAAGGAAGGGGGATGGGAGAGGGTAGCACTCTGCAGTTTAACAAACCCACTGGGTGATTCTGAGACACGCTAAGGATCATGTTTAAAGCCACTTCCTCCACCTGGAATCCCTTCTCTGCTAGTCCAAAAGTGTCCAAAAGTAGTACCTTCCTCCTAATACCAGCTCAAAACTCCCCTTCCTAGGGCAGCCTCCCCTGCTTGGCCTCCCCTGTGGCTCAGCCCAGAGTGCTCAGCTCTGCCATTGCAGTCAGCTCCAGTGACTGACACTGCTGACCGCAGGACCAGTGCATCCCAGGCTGTGCACTCGCGCTGCAGCGGGGGGTGCCCACGCCGACCAGCCCAGCACTTCCTTTGGCCTGGGAAGCTACGCGGGGTTGCGGGAAGGTGCACTGGCCTGGGAGCTGGGCCTGAGCTCGGGCTCTTACCCCTCACTCTGCTGCCAGGTCCCTGTGCAAGCACAGGCAGCTCACTCAACCTCTCTGAGATCCCTTTCCACGGGAGGGGTCTTCATCTCCACCCCATGGCCATGGGAAGAGCTGCTGAAGCCCAGCACCCGCTGAGCACCCGCTGTGTGTCCTCATCTGATGGGGAGTTTACACTGCCCGAGGCACGGTCCACAGCCTCAGGGGGCTCTCGGCCACCCAGAATAACTGCACAGGGGACTGTGTAACCAGGGGATGGAAGCCCTGCAGCCACTAAGGAAAATGAGGCAAATACTTGGTACTTATAAGGTGTTTAGAACAGTGCCTGGCACAGAGCAGGTGCTCCATAAATATGTGCTGTATTGTTTATTGTCCTTGTTAGCATCATCATCGTCATCATCAACTGCATCCATTGCAGTTATGGAGCAATTGCCGAGACATAGTTTTACATGGAAAAAGCCCGACACGGAGCAATGTGTATAGCATGCTACCGTTCGTGTCAAAGAAGGGAGCATATATCATGGTCATATACACTCGGATTTCCTGGGAAAAGAGACCAGGGAATGGGGTGTGATGGCTGCCTCTGGGCTTTTGAGTAGCTGGGCCAGCGGGGAGAGGGAGCCGTGTTGTGTGCCCGTTATGCTTTTTAACTATTGGAAAATTTTCCATGTGTCTGCTTATCATGTCTGTGACATTTTTCATGTTAGGAAAATAAAAACATGACAGTGTTTGGGGCTGTTTCCTGCAGGGGTTTATCCAGGGAGTGGGATGCGGGGTAGGGCACCGCCCTCCCAGCCCATGCTGCAGCCTTCTGGGAGGGAGTGGACAGAGATGAGGGACACGGGCACCCTGCCTTCCTCTGGCCTCCGCACCCATCATGCCCCGCACCTCTTCCTTCTGGGTCCCAGGCTTGTCTCTGTCCTGCTCCACTGCCCAGCACCCCCGCGCAAACACGCGCTGCAGCCATCCGAGGCCAGAGGGGCTGCCCCCCTAGGGCAGGTGTGGTCCTGGGGTCCGCCTCGGGCTTCCCTTCCTTACCTGACCTGGATCTCACCAACTTTTCTCTCCGATTCCTTCCTCCTCTCCGTACCTCTCCGGCTGCTTCTGTCTGTCTCCATATCCTTGACTGCCGACTCCCACTGACAGAATTTGGTAAGTGAGCCTCGGAAGGGCAGGGCCTGGGCTTGGGGAGGACTCCACAGTGGGCTCCCGGGCAGAGGGCGTCAAAGAGGGCACAGCTCGGCCCTCCCTCACCCTCTCTGGCCTGCAGGTCCTGGGGTTGAGGGCCCAAGGTTCAGGGAAGGAGAGGTGTTGGTGTCACCTGTTCAGAGCTGTCGCACTCTACTGGCTTTGGCTATCAGTGCCCCTTCGGGCATTTAATTGGTCCCCTCCACCTGACGGATGGATTCCACACCAGGGAGAACTGGAAACTGTAGCCCGGCAGGCCCAGAGGAGAGTTTCCGCCACAACCCTTGGGGAGCCCCTGCTGCTTGTCTAGACCTCAGAATTGGCAAGAGAGGGCTCAGCTTCCTCCACCCTGCTCAAACCTTCTGTACCAGGGACAGGGCACAGACTCTGAGAAAAACTTAAATCCAGCAAGTGCCCTTATCTTGCCAGTTCTGTAAAATGGAAAAAACTCAGGAGACCAATGGGTAGATATTAACATGCATTCATTCCACAAATGTGTGGCACACTTGTGGGGCAGCTCCAGGGGCGTAAGAATCCAGTAACTCTCAGGCTTCGCTGGGGGTGTCATTTCCTGGCTGAATAGCCTGCCCTAAGTGGGACAGGAACCAGCCTGCAGGGACCATCCCCTTCAGATCATGTAAAGGCTTCTGGGGCCAGGGTTGCCTGGTGTCCCCCATCACCAGGAACAGGTTCCAGAAGGGAGTCCCCAGTATGCCCTGGGCAACCAAGAAGAGAAGCAGGCAGGCTTCCTTTGCCAGCGGCTGGTTTGACAGGAAAGGGCCCAAGTGCAGAGGGGCTGTGCTGGGCACTGGGCAGGGGTGGGCTGGGACCTGCCTGTGGACTGAGAGCCCCGGTTGGTGACCTACCGGGCATCTGCAACAAGGGTCTGGAGGAAGCTCTGGACTGGTTACAAGTCACAGGCCGCCCACCTGGAGGAGTTTGGAGGTGGGGGTAATTTCCCCCATGCAGGCAGGAAAAGGAAGCTGAGTCACATTCCGAGCAGGCCAGACTTCAGGGAGTCAGGAAGCCGCATCTCCCACCTTCAGCGATGGCTCCTCCTCCTGATCTGGGGACTCTAGTAACATGGACACATCACGTGCTTTGAGGATGAGTTGTGGGGTATCTGAGGGCTCTGTGAGCCACAGGCTGGTTAGAATGATCAGAAACACTGAGCTAGAGTGAGGCACCCCACCCCCCAGCTCCTGAAACTATGGCTTGGGCCCTGGGGACACAGCAGAGCCCATGATGGGGTGGCTGCTCCATGCTCAGCCTGGGATCCAGTGTCCTCCAGGGCTGGCCACAGTGTGGGGTATGTGGCAGTTCACTTTGCCACTCGGTCTTCTGGGTTGTTCCATTTCATGTGCAGGCAACCCAGTGTGCTCCCTGAGTGGCTGCTTCCAGAGGAGGAAGGGGGCGCAGCAGCAGCCTCGTCCCTCGTGTCCTCTCCTGTCCAAGCCTGTCGTGGCCACTTAACTGCTTCTCTTCCCTCCATTCCCTTCTTACCCCTTTCTGCCCTTTCCTCCATCTCTCTGCTGGGTCTTGCAGCTGGCGGGTCCCTCCCCAGGTGGGGTTACTGGGGCAGAGAAAGAGGGCAGGAGATGGAAGTGAACCAAGCCATCTGGAGGGGACATTGTGGACATCCAACAGGATGAGGATGGCGAAAAAGCCAGAGGAAAGTTCCAGAGGGCCTAGACACGGGCAGGTGGGGTCTGAGTGCTGGGCCAGGAAAGGCCTGCTCTGCCCCCACCTCACCCACCGCCCCCACAGGGGTAGCTCCCGCTCGCCCTCGGGGGGGCCCTGGCCACCGCGCCCTTTCTGACTGGTTTCTCCTCCATTCTTGACCCAGGGCCTGAACAGCATGTTCGAGGTGTACCTGGTGGGGAACAACTCCCACCACTTCATCATCTCCCCCACCTCCGTCCAAGGGAAGGCGGACATTCGCATGCGGGTGGCCATCCCACTGGACTACGAGACCGTGGACCGCTACGACTTCGACGTAAGCCCCACCCCCACTCCCCAGTCCTTGGGCCGGGTGGGGTGATTTCAGGGGAGTCCGGGTGAGGGGGGTCACACCATTGCCTTAAATCCCGCCTCCGCTGCTCCCCACCTTCCCTTGCGGGTATGACCAGAGAAGCCCCCTGCGAGGTGGCAGGGGCCGGGCCAAGCCTCCCCTTTCCAAGGAGGACAGGAAATGTCCAGGAACTGAGTGGAATTTTACCAGGCACCGTCACGGCTTCAGAACCGCATCAGGAGGCTCTGCTGCCCGTCTCCCAGCCCAGCCCCCATCAGCCCCCTCCCTGGCAGAATCAGCAGCCATCCCTGGCTCTGTAGAGCAGTGACAGAGGGGCTGACAGTAGGACACAGCTGGAATGGGCCGTGGCTCTAACAGGTGCTCTAGGCTGGGACTGGCCCAAGGAGGACTTATGGGGACGAGGGCCCTGGGAACATGTCGGGGCTTACCTGGGCCCCTCCTCTGCACACCAGCTCTTTGCCAATGAGAGCGTGCCCGACCATGTGGGCTATGCCAAGGTGAAGATTGCCCTCATCAACGAGAATGACAACCGGCCCATCTTCAGCCAGCCGCTGTACAACGTCAGCCTATACGAGAACGTCACCATGGGGACTTCCGTGCTGACAGTCCTGGTGAGTCCTCGTTGTCCTACAAGGCCGCTGAGCTCTCTGGGGCAGACCAGAGTGAGGCACCCAGAGGGATTTTGTCCATGGAGTTTGGGCAATTGGGGAAAGGGGTGCCCCCAAGTCCCCAGAGGCTGTGTTTGTTGATGTATGAAGGCTTCTGGGCTCTGTAATGGGGCTCCTTTGGCCTAGGCTGCAACATGGAAAAAGAGCCAACCTGGGGGGTGATAAATTAGGCTGAGGACACTGGTTTTCTGCCTCTTCCCTGAGAAGGACTGAGTGTGGGTGGGTCGGGAGCCCTGGAAGCCCTGGGGGGGTGGGAAGGTACCATCCATCTCCGAGGGGGGCGACCCTCCCTATCTGGGCACAGGCCCCAGAGAAGAACGCGCTCCTTGAGGGTGCCGGATGCCGGTGGCTGGGACTTGCCCTTTGACAAGGGGCCCTCCCAGTGTCCATTTGTATCAGTCGGTACCATTGGTTGCAAGGGACAGAAACCCTGAAGTGGTTCAAGCAAAAAAGGGTTGGCTCATACAACTAAAATGTCTAAGTGATTTCAGGCATGGCTACATCCCAACACTCAATCGTGCCGGAGTCCTGTCTCCAGCTCTGGGCTCTGCTTTTTTGTATTGGCAGAGAGGGACAGCCTCTAGGCTGACTTTTTTCCAATTTATCAACTCTAGTGGGCAAAATTCTTTTTCAGTAGTTCCAGTGGATTCTCATTGGCCCAGCTCTTGGGCCATCCTGGAACCAATTGTGATTCTGGTGTGCCAGGGATGAGTCACACTCCCCCTCATGGAGCCAGGGGTGGAGGCAGGCCTGTCCAAATTACACTGGCTGAAAATAGGGAGGGGGCTTCGATTGTAAGAAGACAAGGGGTTGGATGCTGAGCAGATCAAAGTGGTAGATGTGTGCTACACAAGCTCAGGGCTTTGCCCATAGTAGGTGCTCAATAAATGTTACAGCATTTAACTCACTGCTGGCCCCGCCCTGCCCACCTGCAGCTCCCAGAGTCCTTATGTCTATGTCTTTCTTCATCCCCAACCCAAGCAGAGGATGTTGCCTGTGATACCAGGACCCCGCTTCAAAGTGTGTTTACTCTACAGACAGATGGTCTGAAACCACACTGAGCCCCCAGGCCTTCCCATCTGACAGTTATTAATATTTCAAACAGATGTTTAGCTAGTCAGGCCGTCAGATGTAAACAATAAGTCTGCTGCAGCTGTTTCCTCCAGCCCCTGGCTCCCCGGCTTTCACCAGGTTGCTCCCTGTAATAAATCTCCTGGTGCTGGAGGCCCCGGGACCCTCCTCCAGCCTCTCGGAGAGCTAGTGCCAGAGGCTCTGGCCTTCTGGACCCAAAAGGAGTGTCTTCAGCCCCCTGCCCACCTTTGAACGTCAAGGTAAAGGGCACCCAAGCAGCCCGGGCTTCAGGGGCCGCGCAGGGGCTGGAGGCCCTGTGCCCCACAGGTCTGGGACCATGTGGCAAAGAATTCTAGCATCAGATCCGGCCTTGGTGGGCATCAGAGGATTCCTTCCTGGCATTCTTGCTGGGGACAGGGGTTCTCACTTGGCAGTTCCAAGTTCTTGTGGCTCTGGGGAAGGGTTGGGGGAAACCCACGGAGCAAGGGTAAGATGTGAAGTGTGAGAAGAGACACCCCTGGCTAGAGGTGCCAAGGACAGGTGTGTCAGGCCCAGTCCAGTCTGGGCTGGCACTGGGGGGCGGACTCTGGCAGATATGCACCCCCGAGACCGGTTTTTATCCAGAGCTGGACCAGGGCCTGCAGTGGACCCACCTGACCCTCCTCTAGTCCCTCTCCCGGGCCCCCTCGGGTGGTTCACAGATGAGCTCAGGCTCCTCTGTGGCCACCAAGGGCCTCTGCCCAGGGCTGACTGATCCACCCAGCCTCCGGTTCCCCGATTCCTTCATCCCAAGCCTCACCCACCTCCTTCTCCAGCCCCAGCCCCAGGGTTTGTGGAACTGTGAGGTGCGAGGGGCTGTTGTAGTACACGATAGCTGTCACAGCAGGGCCGTGTGCCTAGGAGCTCAGGACCTGTGTGCTGGCCCATCCGTATCACCTGAGCACCTTCATTTCCTCATCTACAAAGTGGGCAGGACACCTCCCAGTTGCTGTAAAGAGGATGTAAAAGCATCTGGATCACCCACCCACCCGCCAGCATCTCCTGGTCTCCCCAAGATGCTTCCAGAGCTCCTAGCCGGCAGCAAGTTTCCGGGCCACGCCACCCACACCGCCCGCCCTGCCCTGGCCTCCCCACCCTGCCGTCCTCCGCGCACGCCTGGGGTCAGCCTGATCTCCCCACCTCCTTTGCCGCAGGAGGGGCTGAAGTTATAGCTGCCTGCTCAGGGACTGTGAAATTCCTTCTCTCTGACCTTTTCTGGGATGTTATTAAAATGTTTCATGGGCAGTTGTGTCAGAAAAAAAATTATGAAGAAAAGGAAAATGTTTTAATTTGCACCAAAGGCAGGAGCAGAGCCTGCTGCAAGGGGCCTCCCCACCCCCCGCCCTGGCATGACGCTGCTTCAGTGGCCGGTCCCCTGTCCTGGGGGAAGGTGGCGGTTTAACAGTGGTTTGGGGAAGCTGGCAGAGGAAGGGCTGTCCCTGCCAGCCTGGGTGTCCTGGTGGGGGTGGAGGGGCCAGACCTCACCTCCCTGCTCCTGGACCGCCCCCATCCCAGGGTTTGAGGCCCTTACAGCCTCCAGTAACAGCAGAATGAGCTCCCACTGGTGGTGGGGACAGAGTGAGGACCTGGAGTTCAGAGGCTTCACCCTTTGCCCTAACCCTGCTCCTGCTTGGGTGAGTCAGACAGAAGGTACTTTTGGTCTTAGCATCTCATCTGTAAAACAAAGACAGTAGATTAAAATGTGTCCTGTGGTACCTTCTAGACTTAGTGCCTGGGGCACTCATGCCAGAGGCAGGGGATAGCTGAGGTGACCTCTGAGGACTGACACTATTAGTTCTGCTACTGCTGCTACTACTACTATGACAGTCATTTCAACAGCTGTGATTATTGAATACTAACTATAAACCATGCACTTTATACACCTTATAGTCGTCTCTCAGTATCCGCAGGGCATGGTTCCAGCATCCCCCCTCCCCGAAATCCACACATACTCACGTCCCGCAGTGGCCCTGCAGAACCCGCACATACGAAAACTCAGTTCTCTGTTTGTGTGGGTTCCTCATTCTCAGATACTCCATTTTCAATCCACGTGTTTGGTTGAAAAAAATTCACATATAAATGAACCCACGCAGTTCAAATCTGTGCCGTTCAAGGGTCAATTGCATTTCTAACCTGGTCAGTAGATGCCGTTATTCTCACTTTACAGATGAGGAAGCTAAGGGTCAGGTCAGTTAGTAACTTGCTCAGGGTCCCAGGGCTAGTAAGTGACTGAACTAGAATTCACACCGACTCCTGACCCCAAGCCACAGGTTCTTAACCGGTCAGCTGCCCATCCAGAAGGTTCTGTGCTGGACCACAGAGCCTTGTCCTTGTAGCAACATTCAGAGCTGAGGGTAAAGAGAGCTGGAGAGTGTTAATTCTCTCTGCAGCACCCATAGGGACAGGCCACAGGGTCACTGCAAGCATTGTGTTCTTGGGTGGTGCTGTGGACCCTTAGAACCTGGGCACCATCGGGTGAGTTTTCACCTCTCTGGGCCTCAAGCAGCTCGGGGATCAGAGCCGTGTGAGCTTTGTCACTGAGGTCAGGGAGGCTTGAGCACTTGGCTCAGGGAAGCAGGAATCCCAGGGCAGCCAGGGCTGTCTTCTTTAGCAAAGGCTTCCTGGGAGGAGGAAGGACTCAGGATGAGTGTCCGCAGGAGCTGGGCCTCTGAAGGGTGACCACGCAGGGGAGGGAGTGCAGGGGTATATGTACCCACACACGTGTGGGTATACTTGTGGGTTGTGTGTGGGAGTATGTGTGTGTGGACAGGCATGCTTTTGTGTGCCCGTGCACGTACATGGGTTTGCAACCACGTACACTCAGAGGTATGTGTATACAATGTACACATGTGTATGCTTGTGTGTGTGCCAGTACATATACGTGTTGCCACTGCATACATTCAAGTATGTGTGCACACACAATATACGCACATGGCATGCACACATATATACGTGTGTGTACATGTACGTGCATAGACAAGTTTGTGGATGATGCTGGAAGCTCCCCATATATGGTTTGTTTCCGTCTCACACCCCTGGACCTCTCCATGACTCCGGCCTTCCAATCCTGACTCCTGACCTGGCGACAGAAGTCAGATGGAAAGGAACGTCTTGTCCTGGGAGCCTGCTAGGCATGGGGCAGCCCTGCAGCCTGGCCAGTCAATGTCTAAGATCTGGCAGGGTTTGTGGGTGCCTCTGGACAGTACAAGAGCTACAAGAGTAATCCAACCATTCATTCATTCATTCAACAAATGTTTGTTGAATGACTACCTAGCCTGACTAAGAAATGAATCTTTACATTAAATATTACTTTATATTAAATATTACTTGCTATGATGGAGAGATCAGGGAGCTATGAGAACCTATAACAGGGTGCCTGACTTTGACTGGGGTCCAATAGGGCTTCCCTGAGGAAGTGGCATTTGGTAGTCATTAACAAGTAAACAAGGAGAAGGAAGAATGGTGGAGAAAGACAGCAGCATGTGCAAAGGCCCTGTGACTGGAATGCAGCAGTGTGGGGGAGTGTGATGTGCAGGGAGGTGTGGTCCTGCTCCTTTGAAATAAATGGGCTTGGCTGTCTCTCTTCTTTTCACATTGATACCCCAAATATGCCTGTTGGGGTGCTGTTCTGACAGTGGGGAAGGCCTGTATCAAACCGTTCACCCACCCTTGCCTATTCCATCCTTATGGCAGTGGCAGGCATTTGGAAACAGCTGGCAGAGGTTGTACGTGGGATGTGCAAGGAGCCAGCTTGGCCTCCTGCAGTACAGGGCTCACGTCCCTGTATTTATTAGCTCCATGTCCCCTGGGCAGTAGGGAAGGGGAAGTGCACTGAAGAAGGACAGCAGCTGGGAGGGAGGCCACCCCTGGGGCGGAGCTTCCTGAACTCCAGGGCATTCACTCTCTGCTCCAGGCAGGTGGGGCCCAGCAGAAATGGGCAGAAGATGGACTGTCAGACAGACAGGCTTCTTCCCCAGTCAGGAAGTCAAAGCAAGGAGAGGCACATGACAGTCTTGACCGGGCAGGTGTGGGCCCCAGGAGCAGCTCAAGTTTGCTCAGCCCTGGGCTAGAGCACCACCTCTCTGCTCCAGGCAGGCCTGATGGGGCCGGAAGGCACACTCTTCTCTCGCCTCCCTGCCCCCCTTCCCAGCCTGTCCCTGAGAGGCTGCTGACATCTTGGGCAGGGTCATAAGTCATCAGGGAGGACCTGGAACCCTGTTTCAAGTGGGCTGCTCCCTCCTTCCTGGGATGTGGCTTTCTTACTCTCAGGCGGGAATGTAGCACTGCGCAGCCTGCACGGCTGGGTTGTCCGGAGACACAGTGCAGAGACGCGGATTAAGTAGTTAAGACTGGCAGATATCAGGAGTGGGTGTTACTAATATGTCGTTGGCCTGAGGGTCTGATCTGGCTGCCCGCCACCCCCTTCGGCCTGTGTGCGAGCCCAGCTCTGCCACGGTGGGCCCTGGACACGCTTCACTTCCCTCCTCTGTGGCGTGGGGGAGAGGACCTGCTAGGATCCTACCTGGGAGGGTGTTGTGAGAACCGAATGAGACTCAGCACAGAGCCTGGCTGGGAACACGCTCAGGAAATGGCAGCAAGTCGTGCCTGACCCCTGGCTGAGGCTCTGTGGAGCACCAGCCCTGACAGGGACACCACCTCGGGGTCGCAGCCCTGCCTCAGCAGCCGTGTGACCTGGGCTAGCGCCGAGCCTCTGGGGACCCGGTGAGGTGATGGGGCCAGGTGCTGGCTCCAGGCCTTCTGGCCCCGTGAGGCTGTGATCCCAGTTGCTCTGCCCAAGAGGAAAGGAGGCTCGCTCTTGCAGTTTAGTTTTACTCTCAGCAACATGGACCTGCCTCCCACCCTTTAAGGGTCCCGCACCCACCCACTGGCCTCTAGAGCCCCTCTCCTGCCCTGCCCCTCCCTCTCCCATCCCCCATCTGGAAGTTTGGGGAAGATTCCCAAGGCCTTCACCTCCCACTCCCAGAGCTAACTGGCTTTTCCTCCCTCCCCTGCCACACCAGCACACAGCCCTGCTGCCAGTGCCAGCCCCGTGGCTATTTGTCCCCTTCTCTCCTTCCTCTACACCAACAGCAAACACCATTGACACCAAGGGGAAAAGATGGGTGTGATGTCATTGCCCCAGGCTGCCCTGGTGAAGTTCAGCTTCAATCCTGGAGGACTTCAAATGCAGGGGGCCTCTTCTATCAGCTGTCAGGCTCCAGGGCCTCTCCCCCAGCTCTGTGACTGCCAGGACACCCCAGCCAGCAGACTCAGAGATCACCCCTGCCCCCCTACTGCTGAATCCGAAACATCTAACATGGGCCCCACCCAGGGTGCTGGGAAGCCAATGGCCCAGCCAGGCGATCTGAGGTGTCCAGTCCCCTCCCTGGGACTTCCATGGTGCTCCCTGGGACTCACCCCAGTTTCTCCCTGCTCCCTCAGTCCCTAGCAGAAGGGCATATTGCTCTGTAACATCAGTGGAGATGTCCTGGCTACATCAACCACTGCAGGAGGGAAGCTTGCTAGGAGCAAGGCTTTGAAACCAGAGAGACCCAGGTTCAAATCCTGGCTTTGCCGCTTGCTGTCTCTGACCCTGGGCAGGTGCTTAGCTTTGTCCTACCCTCAGTCTCCAGAGCTTGCTGTGGGGGTAATAATAAGATACTTATCTCGTGATTAAGAGAGACAGGGCATTTAAAGCACTTAGTGCATCAAATGGGGAAATGACAGCTGTGATTACTAGTATTATTATTGTTATTCTTCTCCACCGCGAAGGTTTGTTCCATCTATTCAGGGGTCAGCGGAGCTTTAGAGATCACTGGCTGTTAAGCTTAGGTCTCTGGGTTCCTAGATTTTCTGCCTTTGGCTCCGACTTCCCTGGACTCTGGGCACATTGATTGAGTTCTTGCCTGTGCCCAACCCTGG
Source organism: Lemur catta (assembly GCF_020740605.2). Classification (NCBI taxonomy): domain Eukaryota; kingdom Metazoa; phylum Chordata; class Mammalia; order Primates; family Lemuridae; genus Lemur; species Lemur catta. Next base: position 50,688,401 of record NC_059141.1, on the reverse strand, counting down.
GAATCCAACACACAGGCTCCAGCCTCATGGAACGGAACACAGAGGAAGGTTAAATAAGACTGCGGGAAAGAACCAAGACTCTTAGGAGAGAGGCAGACGATAAATGCTACCAGGTGTGCAGTGACGCAGGGACCTGGGCTCAGAAGAGCCCCACACTTGGGTTAGTGCTCTGCTGTGGCCATCTTGGAGTTCTGAATACTTTTTGCACAAAGGGCCCTGTGGATTATACAGCTTGCCCTGCTACAGCGGTTTTATAATTCTCTGCTCCCAGAAACTCGGTGGTTCTCCGTGGTTTTCCTCCATTCGACAGTCCGTGGGTAGACAGTAGAGGCTAACTTCGTACCGCACTCCGAGCAATGTGCTGGGGACTTCCCTTCTCACAGAGCTCGTTTCAGTTCCTATTGCTGTGTAGGAAACCACCCCAAACTTAGCATAGTAAACAACAGCCATTTTGTTACACCCCTGGATTCGGGGGTCAGGAATCTGGAAAGAGTACAGCAGGGGAGGCCTGGGGTGACCCGACCAGCTGGAGGCTGGGACAGTGGGGCCTGGACGATCCCCTTCGGTGGTGGCCTCTCACTCCCGTGCCTGGTGCCTGGGCTGGTCTGGCTGAAGGATGGACTCAGCTGGACGGTCGTCGCCTGAGCACAGGGTTCTGAGTGGCAGCAGCTCAGGGGAGGCCTCTGGGGAGGGAGTGTCCCGAGGGAACCAGGCAGAAGCTGCATGGCCTCTTCTGACCTAGCCCCCAAGTCATACAGCATCATTTCTCCTGAAGTCTGTTGGTTCTAAGTCACTGCGGCAAGTCCAGAGTCAAGGGGAAGGGGCATGTCCCCCCGCACCCCCCCAACTCTCAATGGGAGGAACGTCAAGGAATTACACAAATGCAAATGCCTTAGAAGCACTCACAGCTCACTCCACTTCAGTGCCACTTTACGGAGATGGCACGTGTGAGCACAGTGCCACAGACAGCAGTGCCCCTCCCTCCTCCTGGGTGTTGCACAAACAAGCAGAAGAGCCGCAGAAGGGAACCCTTCACATCCTGTGTCCAGGAAGGAGGGAGGGAGGGAGAGGGTAGCAATCCCTGCTGCCCCCAGGCACTCCCTGGCCATAGAGTCCAAACCCCTAGGCCTGGGTTGGCATTCAAGGCCTCCACCACCTGGCCCTGAGCTGCTTTGCAGCCCTTGCCCCCCACACCCCTCACCCCCTTGTCTCCTGCCCACCTGGAGCCTCGGTCCTCCCTGCATTACTGTGGCGGTGTCTTTGCTCACACTACTCCCCCTGCCCCGCCTCTCCCTCCTATTTTGAGGGTATCAAAATCTGCTGACCCTAAGGGCCAGCCCACTTGGCAGCCCCCCCTTGAGAAGTCCTGTCCCTGGTAACTGGCCAGTGCCCCCTCTCTGGGTCCCCAGCACGCTCTGCACCTCGCTTCCCTGGCTGCCCTCCCCTCACAGAGGGCTCTCGCCGCTACTTTCTTGCCGGAGCCACTGAAAACCTTTCCCAGTGGTTTGCTCTGTCTCCTGTCCCCACCCCTGGGGTGTGCAACACAAAGTAGCTTTGACTCCTGTGGTCTGGGGCATCTAGGGCAGCTTCCTGGAGGAAGGGATGAGGGCAGGAGAAGAAGGTAGGCAGAGGCCTCGTGGGGAAACTGAGGCACAGAGAGGGTTAATTGTAATACAAGGTCACCCAGGCAGTTGCTAGCAGGGATGTTTGTCCGAGTCCAAAGCCTCATAACCCCACATTTCACTGTATGTGCCAGGCTCCCTGCATTTCCCCTCTGGGGCTGAGGGCACAGAGGAGACTGCTGGCCAGAGAGCCCCAAGGCCGGGGTTCCAGGACTCACTCGCTGTGTGGCCTGTGCCATCTTGTCCCCCAGTGGGCCTCCGTCTCCTGCTCAGTCCAAGGAGAGGGTAGACTAGATGGCTTCTGAATGCCCTTTGCAGATCAGACAGGGGCCTGGAGATGCAGACCCCAGCCCAGGGACCAAGGCCACCCGATTGCAGGATCCCTGGGCTTCTTATTCCTAATCAGGCACATGAGTCCAAGTCAAGGCTGAAATCTGCCCAGCCCCTCAGCCTGCGCCATAGACAGCTGAGCAGGAGCTGACCCTGCTTCCCTGCTGCTGGGCAAGCCGGGTACCCTGGGGCTTCCTGGCCCTCTGACACCCGTGTCTGCCTCCACTGTCTGCTGTCCCCTTCCCCTCCCAGAGCAGGACTCTGCACCCTCTGGGGCAAAGGGTGCCCTCCAGATGCACCTACCATACAGTCCCTCACTCAGTGACTATTTATTAAGGGTCTAGGATGACAGCGGTGAGCCAGACACACAGACGTCCCTGTCCATTCCAAGGGCAGGGGACAGATGATGAACAAGGAAAGTCAGAGCAGGCGGGGTGGGGGTAAGTGTCATGGGGATGACATAACTGGGCAGGGCTGGGGTTGCTACTGGATCATATCAAGAGGTCAAGGAGGGAAGGCTTCTCACAGAAGGTGACATGAGATGGAGCCCAGAAGGAAGCACGGGGGGATCCAGGTTGAAAATCCAGGAAAGTGAAGCCGAGGTGAGGGTGTGGGTGAGAGGCTGTGAGGCCAGAGCCTGGCCATGGTGGATGTGCGATGGCAGGGGCAGGATGGACGAGGCCAGGAGGTGGTGAGGCCTTTCACTCTGGCTGGGCCCGGGAGCCCGTGGGGCGGGGAGTGAGTCTAGGAGAGACTTGAGGTTGGATCTCGTGGCTGCTGGTGGAGAGTAGGCCGGGGGTGGGGACGGAGGGTGCCAGGGTGGACGCTGGAGACCCACCCTGAGACTGCTTCAAGAAGCGGAGGGACGAGGGCTCCAACCAAGCAGGTGGAAGATTCAAGATCCTTCCCAAGACCCTACCCTCTTCCCCCAGCCCAGGCCCAAGCTGCTTCCCCACTGTCCCCCCAGGCCAGCAAGGTATACCCACCTTCATCTCCACCTGACTAGGTGGGCGACAGCCCCGGGCTGGTGTCCTGCCTCAGCTTCCTACCAGCAAGCTGGCCTTGGGCAGGTGACTGTCCCTGGGTTTCCATTTCCTCCTCTATAGAATGGGGAGAATAATTCCTACCTCAGCAATGTTGTAAAATGTCTGTTAAGGTCATAGTCTAGGGCCTGCATGCAGCAAGTGCCCCCAAAGCGTGCCAGTGCCTGTGTGTGCCAGGCATCCGGGCTTCTCCATGGCTTTCTAAAACAGCAGTGTCTCCTGCTTCTGCTAGCATTGGTTCGACTTAATTCTAACTGTTGTATAAAACTGGTGACAAAAATTGCCAACATGAATTATTAGTAAGTCTTAGAGATGGTAACACGACCCAAGGGGAAGGGTCTGCATACCTTAGCACAACCCAAGAGGACAGACAGTCAGGGTAGGGAAGGCAGCCCCAGCCCTCTGCCTGGGCAAGGCTGGAGGCCAGACTGCCCGCCAGGCCTGGGCCTGCTCAGCCCCCACCTGGTGCTCTCCCCGCCCCACCTGACACCCCTCACCGTTGGCATCTTAATTGATCTCATTGTTCTCAAACCCTTGAGACCTGAGACTCCAGCTGTGCTTAAGCAGAACAAAATCTCTTCCAATTTCCCCACCGTTTAAAAGAAAATTGAATTCTTTATCTGCAGCCTGGGGTGGGGAAGAGGAAGGAGGGAGGGGGGGAGAGAGAGTCTCTCTCTCTCTCTCTCTCTCTCTCTCTCTCTCTCTCTGGTCACCCCAGCCTGGCCTTTGTAGATACACCCTCTCCTGTTTGGGCGAGTCTAAGGCTATACTTCTGGGTCCCATTAATGGGCTTTGTGGTTCATCTCAGATCAGAGGGGCTGGGGGCGGGAGCTGGAGGAAGCTGAGCTGGCTGATGGTGATTGACAGGTCTAGAGTCCTCTGACTGTCAGGCCTGTGTGCTCCTTGCCTGTGTTTATCTCTTTAATCTAAATATCAATTGGTGAAACCTAAATGGGATGGAATGAGAGGTAGGACAGGTGCTAAAGAGAGAGAGAGAGAGAAAGTACACAGCAGGCTGCTGCCTTCTGTAGCCGCTACCCTGGGCTTCTGGAAGGAGCCTGGGCAGGGCTAGGGGGTGCTAACCAGGCCTGAGTCAGGATGTGGAACTGGGGCTCCCCTACCTCTGCCCCTGAAGCGAATTGCCCTGGACCTTGTGTGAGGTCCGACAGTTTCCAGCGAACTCGTCATTCAGCAAATTGATTTTTGGCAAATTGCTGTGAGGCCCCATTGCCTGTCCCGCCTTTAAAGCACTCCAGAGCCTCTGTCACTGGTACCTCCAGAACCCACCGTCCTTGACAAGGAGAAGCTCTGTCTGCTGCTAACTTGGCCTCTTTGCCCAAACAAGAGGGCCCCGTTGTTAATCATCACAGGCCTGAGGACGGGCGTTGTGAGCTTCATAAATGCCCAGCACATGTCCCTCATCTCTTCTGTCCCCATCGTACAGTAGAAACTGAGGCCCGGAGAAGGAAGTAACCTGCCCGAGGTCAGCCAGCTAGTGAGTGGCCAAGCCAGGATCCAAGCCCTGGTCTGCCTGGCTCCAAAGCCCCTGGACTCTCCTCCCTTTGCCAGCCCCCACCAGGAGCCCACCCCCAAGCCCAGCTCCCGCCTGCTGTTGGAAGGGGCCGTCTCCAGAGTCCAGGAAAGTGGGCATGCGTGGCGGGAGCCGCTCACTCACCAGGTGACCTTGAGCAGGTCCCTGGCTCCAGGGGCCTCAGTGTCCTCGTCTGGAAAATGAAGGGGTTGTGCTGGTGCTCTCTGCGGCCCCCTGTGCCAACAACACGTGACCGCCTGCCCCCAGACTAAGTACCCTCCTGCGCAGAGCCCGCCAGAACTCACCCTCCAGCAGGTTAGCTGCTGCTTGTCCCGACTCAGGCAATTGCTCAGAGGACACCGAGCAAAGAAAATGCTCCCCTTGGGTGAGGGGACAGTGGGTAGCCGTACAAGTGGCCAGGGCCAGAATGAGTTCATAAGTGCTGCAAACCGCGTGCCTGTACAAAGTCCACCTGTGCCACATGCTGGGAAGGTCGTGAGCCCTGGCACCCAGGTGACAAGGGTGGGAGTGACCAGGAGTGGCCACCAGGGCCTCGGCCTGAGAGTTTGTCGTGGGAGCAGGTGTGTGGGGCCCCCAGATGTCCAGGGAGAGGTGGAGCTGGGCCTGTGGGTTTGGGGTGAATTAATCTTGCTGTATTATACAATCGCTGCAGGAAGGATGGTGGCTGTGATTCCTTCCAGCTCATTCCTGGAGTGGCTCAAAGTCCCATATGCCTGTTGGTTTGTTTGGTGTTTTTCAAAAAAATTTTTTGAACTATGATCCATAGTAAAAACTATTTAACTTCATGACCCAGGATACACACTCACACTCACCTGTCTAGAACAAAACAGTATTTCCTGACTGCATGCAATAATACACCCTAGTATTTTCTTTTTATTCTACTAGATTTCGTTTTCTAAAATGCTAGTCATGACCCACTAGATTGATTTCATGACCAACTAATGGGTGCTGACCTAAGTTTGAACATCTCTGGAAGGAGCCTTCTCTGCTTTACCATCTGATGATGATGATGATACCAACTCATGTTTCGAAGCGCTCACTACAGAGGCAGAAGGGTAAAGACCCCAGCACACGCTCCAGACTTAGACTTGGGTGGTCTGAGTCTGACTCAGCCATTTCTGAGCTATGAGACTTCGAATAGGTTACTTATATCAGCAGTGACCCCACACAGCCACCAGCAACAGAGACCTCAAAACCAGTTGCTTAAGTAAGATCAAAGTGTGTTTTTCTCCCATGTGAAAGCAGCGTAGAGGTGAGCAGCCGTGGGTGGCTCCTTCCAGCTCTCTTCTTCGCCATTCCTAGGGTGTGGCCTCGTCTTCATGGTCCAAGATGGTTGCTAGAACTCCAGCCATCACACCCATATGTCAAGCTACAGGTTAGAGGAAGTGAAGAGTTCTTTCTTTCCTCCTTTCTCCCTTTTAAGGAGACTTCCTGGAAATGTCTTGCAAACTTGAGCTTTTATCTCATTGGCCAGAACGTAGTCATGTGGCTGTGCCTAGCTGCAAAGGAGGCTGGGGATTTTATGAACAGTATTTCCAGGTAGCACTGTGCCCAGAGCTGTTAATGTGAGAAAGGGAGCATGGATGTGAAATCTCTGCCAAATAGTCTTTGTGTGCCTCAGTTTCCTCTTCTGGAAAACAGTGATGATGATAGTTCCTTATGGATTTGTGTGGGAATTCAATGAGAGAATACAGGTAAAGTGCCTGACACAGAATAAGTGCTAAACAAATGATAGGTACCAATATTCAGTGCCCAGTGCCAATCTGCACACCTTACATATGTGTTACCAAATCCCCATGGCAACCTGGGGAGGTCGAAGTTAGCCTCCCATTTTACAGATGAGAGCACTGAGGTTCGGAGAAGTTAGCTGTGTGCCAGATGACACACCATGGAAAGGACAGAGCTGAGGTATGAACCCCCTTGTCTCTAGGATGCCACAGTCCCTTCTCTTAACCATGAGGTGACACAGCCCCCTGATGGAGACTGAACTCCCCCAGAGCCTGGTGAAACTGTGGGGCCAAAGATACAATAATGAGATACAAACTGAACTTGATTAGCGACATCCCACCTGAACTCAGGTCTAAGGCTCCCTCTGCCCGCCCAGCCACCTGCAGGGGTACCTCACCCATCTAGAGGAGAAACAAGACCAGGACAAAAGACCCCTTCAGGCTTCCACTGTATTAAGACCTGTAAACTTGGAGTCAGAAGATCAAGGTCTTTGACTCACTGAATAGTCCTGGGCCAGCCCCTTTTCTCTCTAAGCCTCAGTTTCTCCATCTGCAAAATGAGAATGCTGCCTAACCCTCTGCCTTCTGGGGACATTTTTAGAACAGTGTGGGCAGAGTGTTTTGAACTCCCGGGGAAGCGAGTCTTTATAAAAGAGAGTTGGCTCTCCTCTCAGTGGGTTTCTCCGGCCTGTGTTAGAACATTCTGACTACTGCGGGTGGGGTGGGCAGAGGAGTGGGGAACCCAAATGCCAGGAGCCTGGGGGTGGGGGCTGCTTCTCTGGCAGGAGTGCTCCCAGCACGCCCCCTCCCACCCTGCGTGCCCATGCAGAGTCCGCGTGTCACTCTCACGGAGCAGCCCTGGGCTGCATTGGCCCAGGTGAGTGAGGGGCCGGGGCTGCAGCCCTCTGCTGGTCTCAGAGATCATGGGTGATTTATATTTCCTGCGTCGGACTTTGACCTTAATTTCTTCTGGCGGTGTGGGGCTGTCAAATTCATTAGGGACCCGCGGGCGGCGTGATGGAGATGTCAGGCGGGCAATCGTGTGGGTATTTAATCTATCAGATGTGTAGCTTGCCATTTAGGGAGACAACACGAGAATGTGGAATCAATATGGTTCATTAGCGAGCTGCGCGTGCCGGCCCAATAAGCACCCACCAATGACAGCAGGTGTGGGGGTGTCCTGCCAGGCGCCCAGTCACCTTGGCGTGAGGACACATGCCTGGAGCATGGGTGGTGACCAGCCCCCGCCCAGGTGCCTCTCTCCACTCCCCCGCTAGCCCAGGAGCTGCCTGTCACCTACGTATCCAACAGGGGCAGGCTTCAGCCTGGGGGGTGCACTGCTGAGATGCATTTTACGGTGGGCTGGGCGTTCCCAGCCCTGGTTGAGCTGCACCCCCAGGGGTTGATTGGACTGGTGTTTCCTCTGCTCCCAGCTCCTCAGTGCATAAGGTCCCACTTAACGGAACCTCAGACACAGGGTCTGTCCCCACATCTCCCTGACACCCTCCTCTTCTCCTCTACCACACAATCCCAGCTTGATAACCGGCCCCAGAGAGGCCCCAAGTCCTTTCTGATTGTGACTGTCTCACTTGCCCCTGGCCAGCCATCCTCCCTGCTCCTGCATCTGCAGGGGAAAAAAAGCTTTCTGCATCCCAGCTTTCTTTGTTTGGTGATCAGATGTGATTTAAGAAAAACAAAACGTCACTCAATTGAGTCTTCACAAACCCAAGCGCTTTAGAGAAGGGACAGTGTTGTAAAAGGGCTTAGGGGTGGGTTTTTTGGGTTTTTTGGGTTTTTCGTTTTGTTTTTTCACTTTACTGTGTCTTTGTGACCATCACACTGGGATCCCAGCTCTGCCAGCGACTAACAGACCCTGAGCCACTTGCAGCTGTGAGCACACTGGCTGGCTCCCCGTGTGTCCCCAGCATCCAGCGTGGGGGTGCTGACTTAGGTCTGGCTCTCCCAGAAGCGGACGCTGAGACAGGATTGGAGGGCAGGCAGCTTACTCAGGAAGCGATCCCAGGGAACGAAGGCAGGCGGTGGGGAAGTGAGGCAAGGTGGCTAAAGGTTGCATGGTGAAGCCAGTTTCCACTGTGGGCAACTGGGTCTCAGTCCCACTGGGACTCTGGGATGGAGGCTGTGCCTCCGAGTTATGCCAGCTCATGGCGAGGAGGCTGGGGTGTGGGTCCACCGACTCCCCGTCACCACTGAGCAAGGGCAGCTTCTGGGGATGTGAACACCCCCATCACTGTGGCTGCTTCCACAGAGACAAAAGCCCGCAGGCAGAGAGAGGCCGGGCACCCCTCGTAAAGCAGCCCCTGGTGTTTAAGATGAGCTCCGAGTAGCTGTGTGTGGCTCCGGCAGCCTCTGCCACAGTCAGGCACATGGGAGGTGTTCGGTGCCTCCTTGGGGAAGGAAGGCCCGGGCCTCAATTTCCTTGTCTGTGAAGGGAGGGTCAGAGCACCTCCTCTCAGATGTGGTGCCCCAGCACGGGGGCTGCCCGTCACAAGCACTGGATTCCAGGCAGCTGTAGTAACAATGTCATCCATGACCGTGATGGGGAGGAGGGTGGGCAGGGCACTGCCGCTTGGCCAGGCTGCTGCTCCCCGCCTGGGGACACTGAGGCTCACATGCAGGTCCTCGCATGATCAGAGATTCCCGTCTGGGCTCTGACCTCATATAGGGGAGCTTTGCCAAGTCAGGATTTTTGCCTTGTTCCTAGGGAAGCGTCTGTCCAGATGGCTCTCAGGATGTGTTCCTGGGAGGCCTGGCCGGCTTATCGCAGGCTTCACCTGGGCAGCTCTGAAGCCTAGCTCTGCTGCTCACCTGCTGTGTGGCCTTCAGCAAATTGCTAGCCCTCTCTGAGCCTTCCTTTCCTCATCTGCACAATGGGTTAGTAACGCCATTCCCACAGGCTTGTGAGAACCAAGGGAAATTGGGGACAGCCCCTGGCCTGTGGCAGGCATTTGGAATTTGTTAAGCCTCCCCCACCCCCTTCCCCAGTTACCACCTGCATTAGTTTCCTAGGTGCTGCAACAAATGGCCACAAACTTCTGGCTGAAAGCAACAGGAATTTACTCTCTTATAGCTCTGGAGGCCAGAAATCTGAAATCTAAGATGTTGGCAGAGCTGCCCTTCCTCCAAAGGGCATATCTTTTTTTTCGGGGGGGGGGGGTCACCATTCAACCCATTGCACCACTCTTGAAAGCTGTCTTAAATAGTAACAGGGACATGTTGATAGAATGTTGTACCAAGGACGTGAGAGGCTGGCCACATGGGCCTGACAGCCCTTCCAAAATGTGCTTTCATCTCTTCTCTCCATGTCTCAGCCCCACTGGGAAGCACCCACCCTGGGACTGCAGCCTCCTTGGCCTCACTCACTCTGTTGCCCACCTGGAATGTTCTCCCGACCTCCCAGAGCCCAGCCGGCTTCTAGCTGAGACTCCTGCTCCATCTCCTCCAGGAAACCCTTTGACTCCTGGTCCCTGGTCTTCTCTTGGCCCTCAGGCTCCATTGCCACTCCCGTCTATACCATTTTTTGACCCTTAACCTCTGGCCTTGCTGGGTTCTTTCTCTTGCCCTGTGTGGGGACGACGTCTCCCCAGTGGGGCAGGGAGCTCCTTGTGGGCCGAGGCTGCCTCGAACACTCCCCAGCTTATTTACTCGGCACGTATGCGGTCAATGCTCGAGAAATATCAGGGTCGCCCCACCCACAAGTGACTAGGCTCATTCATGGGGAAGCTGCCTTGCCCTGCCCAGCAGGCCTTTCAGGGCAGAGCTGGAGAGAGCCCACTCCTAATACAGTTAGAGAAACTGAGGCACGAGAACATGGAATGACTTATCCAAGCCACACGGGCATCCTGACACCCAGTCCACTGTATGCTCAAGAGCTTCAGCTTTGGAATCAGACACAAGTTCAGATCCTGGCTCTGCCACTTAGGCTTAGAGACCTCAGGCAAGTTTCTGAAACTCCCTGGGCCTCAGTTCCTCATCTAAAAAATGGGCATGATGATGTGGTCAATGGGGGACATGATATGAGTCAATATGGGGAGAAAATGAAACAATACACTCACTAGAGTAGTGCCTGACACAGAGTAAATGCTCGACAGCTTGTTGAATAAAACCACTAATCACTAAGGTTATTCTAAAAAGTAGATGAAAGGCCGGGCGCAGTGGCTCACTCCTGTAATCCCACACTTTGGAAGGCAAAGCGAGAGGATCACTTGAGCCCAGGAGTTCAAGACCAGCCTGAGCAACATGGTGAGACCCGTCTCTACAAAAAATTAAAATATTAGCCTGGCATGGTGGCACACACCTCTAATCCCAGCTACTCGGGAGGCTGAGGCAGGAAGACCGCTTGACCCCAGGAGTTCAAGGTTACAGTGAGCTATGGTCATGCCACTGCACTTTAGCCTGGGCAACAGAGCAAGACCCTATCTCAAAAAAGAAAAAAAGTAGATGAAATACCTTATGTAAATCACCTGCCTTCATGTCTGACACATAGCAGAATCTCAGGACTGCTGTGTGACCTGAGGCATATTGCTTAACCTCTCTGAGCCTCACTTTGCCTTCCCATTCATAACATGAAGATAGTATCAGTACGTATCTCACATAGTGGGAGTGGAGATTAAATGTGTCAATATACATACATTTCTTAAAATAATGCCTGGAACCCAGCAAGGACTAAATAGGGAGAGCTAGTGTTACTGTTTCTGCCATTAGTAGCAGCCAGTTTCTTCATCTGTAAAATGGAACGTGACCCCCATCTTGCTGGTTGTTTTAAGGAGTAGGGACGAGACGCGTCAAGTGCCTCACATAGTGCCAGGCCCACAGATGGTACTCAGCGACGGAGTGATCTTAGTTATCCCTGTGCCGCTGAGGGAGGCCCCCATACCCCTCCTCCAGGAATCTCCCCAGCAAGAGGCACGGGGGACCACCAGGCAGTGCCAGGCCCCTGGCGCAGGCAGCTACTGGCCACCCTGACAGCTTCTGACATGCCGTAATTGCTTCCCCACTACAACTCCTTTAAGCACAGAGCTGCTGGCCAGAGCAATTTGCTCCCCATCAATTTTTATTTCCAGGTTTTAAAATAAAATAAAGGGAAATAAAGAAGGGGGTGGGGGAGCCCAAGAACAACACCACTTCTGCAATAACAAACAAGACTAGGACCTCACACCTTGAGAGCGCCTGTCAGCCTTCCTCCCCCCGCAGGACTGACACATTAATAAACGGGGCTCGGGCCTGGCTTGCACTGGAGCAGCCCTCCTGCAGGGCTTAGCGCCACTTCCCCTCCACCTCTGCCTGGGTGGCTGCTGGCACAGCCCAGGCGGGTGGGAGGGCTGGGTGAGACGGGCTCAGGAGGAGCTTGTTTGCAAAGGGCTGGAAAAAGAGAGCTCTTAGAATGGGGGGTGGAAATCATAACACTGGCTCCACTTGGCAAGCGGTTCCTGTGCCAGGCACAGATCTAAAGCACCTTGCTTGTGTTTCCCTCTTAATCCTCACAATAACTCCATGAGGCAGGTACTGTGGTTATACCCCTTTTACAGATGAGGAAACTGAGGCTCAGAGTGGATGTCACTGTGGTTATTCCTCTTCCTCTTCCTTTGATCTCCTTCCCCCTCCCACCCTTCTCTGTCTCCCCGCTGCCCATCAGCCTTCTAGGGGCCTCTCCTCCCTGAAAGTCCTTCTACCTAGGATTCAAGACTCCTGGCTTTTCTGCTACAAAGGACCTCGTAAGTCATCAAATATAATCTCATTCATTCTTTTATTTATTTCGCTGGTATCTGTTAAAGGCTTCCTGAGCGCCAGGCCCTGGACGGGTGCTGGGGACCCGTGGGGAACATGGCAGACTTGGTTCCTGCCCTCATAAAGCTTATATTCTAATCGGAGATGGTGAGTCAACATTCGCCCAGATTCTCCTGCCAAAACCATGACCTTCTCCCCTCCAGCAAGACTTGTCAGCTCCAGCTTCCAAAGGTACCTGGAGTCCAGCCTGTCCCAGCACTTCCTGGACTCCCACCTCCCCCATGTGACTGCCTTAAAGGAGACACCTCCGCCCTCAGGTGGCTGCCTGGGAGTCAGAGCAGCTTTCGCAGGGGGAGTGCCTTTACAAATGCAGGTTGCATCCTGCCAGCTGAGGGCAGGGATGAGAAGCAGCTGCCACCAGGAGGTCTGGGAAGAACAAACTAGCAGAGGGAACCCTGGTGGAAAGTGGTGAGGCAGGAGCCAGCTGGGCCTTCGAGGAACCAAGAGGCTGTCTGAGTGGCAGCAGCAGAGGGCAGCTCGTGGGTGAGGAGAGGGGCTCCGTGGAGGATGGACTGACTGGCTGCCCAAGGACAGACAGGAGCGGGCACCACTCAGAGGCCGTACAGTGCGCCAGCCTAGGCCTGGTGTCTTACCCAGAGTCCCGCAGCTGGGCACGGAGGGCAAAACCCAGGTCCTAGCCCACAGCCAGTGGGATTCCGTGACTGTGCACTCAGCTCCAAATCCTTCTGAGGCCCTTTGTGCCTGGTCTTGCGCTGTGCCCCGCAGGGAGAAGCTCATGTCTCACCCTCACGGAGTGGGGAGTCCGGCAGGGCTAGCAGAGATGCGCTAACCCAAGTTCCACCTGCAACTGGCTGTTAGCAGCTGTCAGGAAAACTGGACTGAGAGGGATCCTGAGACCTTCTCTGTAGTCAGTGCCACGATCCATTAGTAATGTCTGCTGTGGGCGTGGGTGATGGAGTAGCAGCCGTCCAGCCCAGGTTCACAATGGAACCAAAGGGAGGGAAGGTTCTCTTCCCTGTCTCTGCAGCCCCCCATCAGTCGGGTCCCCACCCTTTTCTCACTGCCTTCCTATTTGGCTCCTGCACCCCAGCAGGTGCTTTCAGCCCCAGCCCACCCTTCCCAGTAGCACCCTCTTGTTTTAAGGCCTCCCATGTACTCAGAAGGCCCAGAGCAGGCACCAGGGGCTTTTCCTCTGCTCCATCATCTCCCCTGTGCCCTACTGCTCACTGCCTGGTACCACTGCCCACCCGGAACACGTACCCTCGTATCCCTCACACATCGTCCCCCGGGAGGCATTTTCCCTAGGGCCACCATCATTTCCTCTTCTCCCAGGACCGTGGCCACCCCGGGAAGGCCCATGAAGGCGCTCAGAGCAGCAGCTTCCTGCCAAACGTCTCCCTTGCTCACCTAACACCCACCATGCCCCCGTCCATCTGGCCCTGGCTTCCTTCTTAGGTTAGCTAACTTCCATCTGAGGTGAGAGGGGGAAACTGAGGCACCAGTGTTGCCCTAGAAGCCTGGGGCAGAGTGGGTGAAATCGCCTGGCCCTTGGCTTCTACCTCAAGTGCCAGAGAGAAGCTGAAGTCCTCGTCCACAGCACTGTGGGAGGGAGCGCGGGGACAGGGGAGGCCCGGCCTTGGGGGCCTCAGCAGGCATGTGGAGGTCAGCCCGGCCTCTGCACTACCAGGTTCTCCTCACTGCGTGCTGCCCTGCACACCGGCCACTCCAGCCCCTGGAGCTTGTGAGAGTGCAGTTAATCTCATGCAGTTTAAGGACGTACTCAGAGGGGCTCTGCGGATGATGAATGTGGAAAGCATTACCAGCGAAGCACCGGGGCTCCGCGGAGCTGTTTAAAAATGCATTCTCCCATGTAAATTTCTGCTCCATCAATCCTTATGACATGTCAAACATTGCTATTGTTTCCTGAACAAATTGTACCGCGTGCCCTTCTCTGCAGATTTGTGCATGGGAGCAGAACTGCTCGCCGGCGCCTGCCACCTGCCTCTGTCGCTGGGACCCAGGGCTGCGGCGGAGGCAGCTGGGCCCGCCTTGCTTCAGAGCAGAAGCCCCGTGCGGGGTGTCCGGGCATGCGTGCGTGACGGGGTGTGGGCGCTGGTGGGGAGTGATTGAGTGTGTGCCTGCGGCCTGCCAGTCTGCGGCCTGTGGGGACAGACGCTCAGGTGGCTGGGGACGGGGTGAGGAGGGGACTACAGAGGCTGAGACAGGGTGGGAGCTTTGGGTGGCGTCTACCTGAGCCAAATGGAGAGTGAAAAAGGGAGAAAGTTTCTGGGAGAGTATTTGGGGGTGAGATGGAGGTGCTGCAAGCAGGGAAGTGTTGGGGGCTGCCTGAGACACAGGGCCGGGGCGGGGGAGGTGGAGAGAGAGAGAGAGAGAGTGTGTGTGTGTGTGTGTGTGTAAGAGGCAGGGAAGTATGGGTACACAGGAAGAGAAAAGAAGGCTGGAGAGTGTAAAAACCCTGAGAGAGGCAAGCGTCTGACCTGTCAGAGAAGGGAATTGGTGATGGCAGAAGGGATGGGCCACGGTTTGGAGGGAGACCCCGGGAGGCCAGAGAACGTGAGGACCGTAAGAGCAGGCAGGAGTCAGTGGGGACAAAAGACCCAGCACCAGCAGATGAGTGTCTATGTGGCCATGATGAGGGACAAGAGCAAGGCGCAGGGACAGGTGTGCAGGGGTGCATGGGGACAGTGTGTCGGCAAGGCAGGGGGTGGAGGGTGGCCCTTGCTCCGGGGCAGATGAATGGAAGAGGCTAAGAGTAGATGACTGTTCATTGCACAGACAGACTGGGTAAGAAGGGGGTTCTCAGGAAGGGGACAAAGAGATAGGCCTGACCACTGTTGGGATGGTGGGTCCCCTGGGAGAGGATGTGACAGGTGGCACTGGCCATCAGAGGGCACAGAGCCCTGGGCACACAAGGTGAAAGGAGAACATATTCTGAGCATGCAGGGACAGGAGCAGCGGGTGGGTCAGGAAGGGCACCTGCAGCCAGCCAGGCTGTCCCATCTTTGAGCAGTGGCCTCAGGTGGACACACAGTTTCCACCAGTCCTGGCCCTGAGCCACCTGCACAAACCAAGACCAAACGTGGGGCAGGGTTGGGAGCCTTCTTTGAGGGTCTGTGGATGGCACTTGCTTGGGTGTCTGCGAGTGTAGACTGAAGGCCTGCGTCCTGGGAAACCACAGCCAGAGACGCCTGCTGATGGCTGTGCCACCCTCCAGGCAGAGCCTGGGGGGCAGACGCTGCTGTTGCAAGCAGGAGAAAACTGTGGGATCCCATCTGGCTTTTACAGGGTGCAGAGAAGGACCCTGGTGGGAGCACCCTGGCTCCCATAGCTGAGCTCTCAAGCTGCAGGAAGACCCCTCTCCCCCAGGGCCCCCAGTGGGAGGAGCAGAGGAGGGGTGTGGTTAAGAGCACATGCCTTGGAGGGGACCATGTTGGGCTCATGTCCCAGCACTGTGGCTGTTTGACCTTGGGCAAGTTGATTGACCTCTCTGAGCCTCAGTTCCCTCCTTTATCTGTAAAATGGGGATAATGTGGGTGCTGGTCTCATAGGGCTGGGAAGATGGAATGAAGTAAAGTACAGGAAACGCTTGGTGAATTTTGTGGTACATAGTTAAGTACTCAAAACAGCATGGGTGCTATCTTGTCCCACCCCCCGACCTCCCAGCAGCTGGGAGAAAGATCGGCACTTGGCACTTGTGATTGGGCCTGGCCAGTCTGGGGATGTGGCCGTTCCCCCACCGCAGGCTCCTACACTCACCTTGTCTTAACCTTGGAGTTTTCCCCCTGTGTGTATTTATTTTTTTCCTTTTTGTCAGCAGAAGAAAATTACACTTCTGCCGGCATTGTCCATCACAGAAATAAGCACTTTCGGATGCAATTATAAAGGCCCAAATGAGGGAATTAGTTTTGCTGGTAATGCCAGCGTTGGGGAGGATCGGAGGGAAAAATAAATCAGGGGTTTGGCAGCAGCCAGTCCAGGCTGCACCCTCTCCCCACGTGCCGACCTCAGGACCGGCGCTGACCGCAGGGAGGGGCGCCGACCCGGGCTGCAGGTGCTTCAGCTGAGGGGGGCTGGCGGGTGAGCGTCCTGCCCCCTCCTCCAGGCCTCGGGGCGGCAGGGGCACAGGTCTCGCCAGCAGACAGACCCAAGTCACCTTGCCGAGGTCTTCTCCAGGACAGATCCATCTACACCAGCGACCTCTGACCTTCAAGCCCATTTTCTCTCTTTATTTCCCTCATAGTTCTTACCGCTATCCGAAATCATGTTATTTAGTTATTTCTCTCCTCGGTTATCTGTCTTCCCATTCTGATTTTAAGTCGCATTCCAGAGAGGGCCTTGTCATGCTTAGGCCATGACTTCAGTGCCTGGCACAGTAGCCAGCACATTGGAAAAGCTCAAAAAGTACTTACTGAGTATGTGACTGAGTGAGCGTCCGGTCACTGTCCTCAAGAAGGTGCTTCCAGCAGTAGGCGGGGCAACTCCCAGCTGCCGTCCACGCCCACCGTGCCCTTCTCCACCTGCCGGGCCCCTGGGGAGCTTCCGCAGGAGGCTTGAGTTTTGGAGACGCTTTGTTAACCTGGGCCTCACCCCAGGGCAATCCAAGCAGCCCCACTGTCACTGCTCACTGCCCACCATGGCGTCCGCTGGTGGGACGTCAGCCCCATGGAGGGAAGGTCATGCTGGCCCTCAGTGGCTGGAAATGAAAATCTCAGATTTTACCAAATTGGCAAAGATTTTGAGCCCTCTCTGGGGCACAAGACAGAATGCAAAAATGAGTTAGATACAGAAACCTCCTTCATGGGGGCAAACACAGGCAGTTTTCAGGAATGGCAGACTGTGCTGTGTGTTCCAAGAGAGATGTCACCAGGGGCTCTTGGGTCAAGACCAGTGAATGATCAGGGAGCTCTTTAAGGAAAGGGGCATTTGGGGTGTACCCAGAGGGGTGGATCAGAGTTTGGACAGCAGTTGTAGAATGAGGGGATGGGGTAACCAGCATGAGATGCAGTCTGGGGTGCATCAGGGAAGAGGAGGATACAAGAACCCTAAGGCCAACCAGGTTGTGGACAGCCTTGACACCAGGGTGTTGAACTGGAATTAATTCAGCAGGTAATAGGGAGCCATTGAAGGTTTTTGAGCAGAGGAGAATGATCATTTTAGCCCTTGGTTTTGACTTCTTGCCCCTGGGCCTTTTATGAGAGCCTCGACAAGTAGTAAAATTTACTAGTGTGTACCTGTGACCACCAACCTAGAGCCTGGGGGAGCCACGGTGGGATGGCAGCAGAGACACAGGGACACCAGGGGGAGGAGCCTGGAGCACAGTTAAGGTGCTCCCCTGAAACCCTGGTTTGGTATTTCTTAGAGTTGCCAGGTACAATCTGAGAGCCACCTGGCGTTGCCAGCTGGGCCATCCCTTTCCCCCATCCCCGGAGCATCTGACTGGCCTGGGAGACCCCAGAAGTCACCCTGCAGGGAGACAGACGTTCTCCTTCCTAGCGTGTGGCAGGGAAGGGGGTGTTCACAGCATGGAGAGGAAAGTTTATCCTCTATGCACAGGCCCTTGGCCACTCCTCAGACCCTCCCTCCTAAAGTCATCCCAGGCGTCACTGTCACTTTGTCTGTTGGACTTTCAGTTGGTCTGCCACAGCAAGTCTTGGGAGGACGTTGTTTAAAAGGTGCCAATGATAAGCAAAGAGGGGCTGGGATGGCGCAGGGCGCTGCCCCCGCTGGCTGGGGCATGATGGCAGGTGGGCGGGGAAGGCCACTGCAGAGCCCCCTGCGGGGCTCCACCAGCACCTGTGGAGACGCTCCAGGCCGCGGTGCCACAGGGTGGCGCTCAGGCTGCGTGTCCCACAAGGCGCCAGTAGTTACTCTGGGATGTGAAGGCCAGCTCCACCACTCACCAGCTGTGACATCTTGGGCAAGTCACTAATCATCATCGAGTCTCTGTTTCCTCACCTGTAAAAGGGGGCGGGGTTATAACAGTACGTACCTACGGGGATGTGGTAAAACTAAACCTGTGCGGTCGTATGTGTCACATAGATGTGCGTGCAGGCATAGCATAGGTGACAGGGATGTAAGTGCCTTTCACGAGCTGCCTTTGTGCCCAGGCCTTGTCCTGGGTTCTGGGCACATCTCAGGGAGCCGCAGCCTGGTGTAGAGAGACGCATGAGCACAGCGTCAGTCCTCCGTGGAGCGGGGGCTGGGGCTGCTGCGTGAGTGCAGGGGGGAGCCCCAGCCCCACCTTGTGGGGTCCTGGGGCCGCACGGGGTCCAGTCTGCTCAGAGATGGGGCCGGACATGCCAGGCGGACAATGTGTGTAAGGGGGAGGGGCTCTACCCTGAGGGCAGATCCGCTGCCCCCCACTCCCAGGCCCGGGGCCCAGTGGCCCTGCTGAAGCCCAGCCTGGCCCGACTGCCCCCGAGAGGCCCTCAGCGTCCGTGCTGGCCGCCCCCACCCTGGCAGGGCAGGAAGCAGCTGTTCATTTCCTTGTTCTCCTTCACACATTTGAAAATGAACGCTCTCCCTCCTCCTCTTCACCCGGCACACATATGTCACTCGGTCATTACACGGTGGCACTAAAGGACTCACAAATCTTCCCTGGTCAGCTTCGGCTTCGGTGGCCTGGGCAGGCAGCAAGAGGCCCAAGGGATGGAGTCACTGTGGGAGCCATGGTGTGCCCAGCCCAACCCGGGCAGGGAAAGCCTGGCCCCAGGGGTGGGGGCCATCTTCTGCTCTAAGACAGTCCCCTCTTGTCCCGCAGGGCTGACCACTTGATTTCCCTGGGCCGCAGCTGCCCCAGGCCCCAAGGTGAGGGGAGTGGACGAGGGCACCTCAGGGTCCCTCCCGCCCTGACAGTCCAGAGCAATTCTGTGGGGTACCAGATAGGGAGGGCTTGGCCCCCCTGGTCCAGCCCAGCCCAGCCCGTCCCTTCCTGCACGCCCAGCCCCTGCGTCTCAGCTGGCTGTCCTCCCACTTTTCCCTCCCCCCTGCCCGCTTGCTCCACCGTCTTCCCCTTCCTTTTGAACCCTCTCTTCCTTTTCTTCATCCGCATCTCTCTGCCTGCCACCCTCTTCTCACTGGAGTTTGCTCATTCATTTTTCAAGCATTTGCAAAGCATCTGTGTGTGACAGCCACTGTCTGTGCAGGGCACTGAGCCCACCAGGTGCCACCCAGCCCTCATCCTTCCCCAGACCCTTTCTTTTCTTTTTTCTTTTTGAGACATGGTCTTGCCCTGTCCCCCAGGCTGGAGTGCAGTGGTGTCAGCCTAGCTCACTGCAACCTTGAGCTCCTGGGCTCAAGCGATCCTCCTGCCTCACCCTCCCAAGTAGCTGGGACTACAGGCATGTGCCACCATGTCCAGCTAATTTTTACTTTTAGTAGAAACAGGGTCTCAATATGTTGCTCAGGCTGGCCTCAATCAATCCTCCCGCCTTGGCCTCCCAGAGTGCTAGGATTACAGGTGTGAGTCACTGTGCCTGACCTAGACCCTTTCCTTTGACAAAGTAGGACGATGAGGCCTGAGAGGGTGCAGTCTGGTCACACAGTGACCTAGGCTGTTGACACTGGCCTGGAACTGGGGTCTCTACACCACGCTGACCCCTCAATGGGCTCAATAGCATCACGATCAGTTCTTCCCTGGACCAAGCCACTGTCACTGCAGTCCAACCAGGCCATTCATGGTGCTGATTACTTGTCAGTGGAACTTAGGGGTGGGAAGGGCTTGGGATTCCTCCCTCTCCCCTTCTCCTTGGGTCCCTGGAAGGAGAGGATGGGGTTAGGGTTATTATGGGGAGCTGTGGTCTTCTCTCCCCTGGAATAGCCAGGCTCCCTTCCTTCTGGGAACAAGTGCTCCCTTGGTTCAGAGGCAATAACAGATGGGGGCCAAGGGCGTGGCAAGACAGCAGAGGGGTCAAACCCAGCACTGTTCTTTTTCTGGCCGTGAAGTCTTGGCGAGCTATTTCCCATCTCTATGCCTCAGTTTCTCCATCTGTAACTTGGAGGTGGGACTGATAATCGTACCTGCCTCATAGGGTTGTTAGGAGGATGAAACGAGTAACGTGAATAAGGTGCTCAGTAACCCACAATGGCTGTGCTCGTGAGGAAGTAGCTCACGGCAGTGGCAGGGGAAGCACCGGGGAGCCGGTCCTGCCTGGGAGGGCAGGTGATGTCACTTGGCTCCCTCCTACCACGTGTTCGACATGCATCCCCTGAGAACCTGTGACGAGCTCTGAGCCTGGCCAGGGCAGTGGCAGAGGTCTGCACACAGTCTACGGGAACATGGCCTTGGGGACACTGACTGGAACTCCGGCCCGAGAGGCAGCCCTATGAAAGCAGGGAGCCAGAGCCCCCAGAAACGGCATCCTTCCGTGTAGCCAAGTTTTCTGGGTAACTGAGATCTTAACTCTTGGGTATAAACATTTTTTTCATTTCGTTCATTTGGGATAGAAATGTATTATTCACTTATCTGCCTTCCTGAACTGAATATACTGAACACAAATTAGCTTTTCCTTCAAAATTCAGGTTTATCATAAAGAAAATGGAATTTAATGCATTTCATAGAATCCAGGAGACTTAAGAGGAGCCTCATAAGATATTTAGTACAAAGGTATCACAACATGTTAGCAGCAGGGCCTTTATCCACTTACATTTATAGAACCCTGAGTATGAAACCCCAAGGTCAATCTGAGGCCTTTCCCTCCTGGCATCTGGTGGTGGCAGCAGTTTGTCCAGCTCCAGGGCAGTGGCCTGGGAGGGGAGCAGAGGTCACCTCTAGGACAGTGCCTGGCATGGAGTACGTGCTTAATAAGTAACTATTGAATGAATGAATGAATGAATGGTGTCATTTAGCCTGTGCTGTGGATTATAACCATGCCGGGGACAATACAGAAGCCCACAGTCCCAGCCACAAAAGCCATCCCCCTCTAGAACTGACAGCAGGCTCATGCTGGGCCTCATTGGGTGCTGGGCCTCAGTTTTATGATCTGTGAGATGGGTGGGAATGTCTGTCTTCCTCATTACATGGATGCTTGTGAACATAAAATGAGGTCATAATAAACATGGATGTTCTCTGAAAATGTCAACAGTGTGATGGTGATGTAGGCCACCACCAGCATTGCCATTATCATCCGCGTAAGACTGGCCCCTCTCCCTTCAGTCTCTTTTGACTGGAAGTGACTTGGCACCATCCGGTTAAAAGAGGTCTCAATAAGCCAGACACGGTGGCTTGTGCCTGTAATTGCAGCACTCTGGGAGGCTGAGGCAAGAGGATGGCTTAAACCCAGGAGTTCAAGACCAGCCTGGGCAACACAGTAAGACCCCTGTCCTTAAAAAAACAAAATGAAAACCAAAAAGAGGACTCACAGTGAACTCAACAGACTCACAACCCAAACTGAGGGTGGGAGGAGATGTTGGAACAGATTCAGAGCTCTAAAACTACCAGGATCCAGCCCTCTCCTCTGTGTGCAACTTCATCCTCCGCAACAGCCAGCAGCTCCAGCTCACACTGTCCCAGCTCTACTCCCTGGAGGAAAGCTTTTACCCCCGGCAACAATAGGAAGAATCCCAGGGGGTTCTAAGAGTGGTCTGGGGCCACTGCCCGGCCTGTCCCTGTGACCAGGGTAGGCAGCTCCCACTCAGACCGTTTGAGCAGGGGAAGGAACCAAAGGTGACTGGGACGGGTGGACGCTGCTTCTAGGAGAGAAGGTTGTCAGGCAGGTAGGTCTGTCCTGTGCGTGCAGTACGTTCTTCCAGGGTCACAGAAGCGGGGACCACACCCCCAAGGTTCCTGCCCAGCTGGGAAGCGCATCTGACTTGGAGGCCTTAGGCAGTGGGGCAGAGTCACCAGAAGACACCACCAGATGGCTGAAGCCACACCCACCTCCATTCGTGCCACGTCACAGTACTGCAGGCTGTGACCCCAGGCCACAGGTCCAGGCTCTCCCCCAAGCCCTCTGAGCATCTGCGGAGAATAAGCCCACCCGGCCTGATGTGAGTCCAGGGGGCAGTTTCACGCAGTTAGAGATTACTGGTAGGAGCCCAACCCTGTAGAACTGTGCTCTCCAATATAAATTTAAACAGCCACGTGTGGCCAGTGACAACATGATGGCTCTAGAGAATTCGGCCTGGGCCAGAGGAGCTGTGTGGGAGAACATGGGCTTCCTGTGGACATTTCCTCCGCTGGTCTGGCAGTAACGGCCTCCTGTTCTCACCATTGCAGGCCACAGACAGCGACGTGGGCACCTTCGGGGAAGTCAGCTACTTCTTTAGTGATGACCCTGACAGGTGAGGCTCGGCCCCCAGCACCCCACAGTGGCCTCTGCTCCTCACGAGGTCCGGGAAACTTTGCGGTGCCCGGGGAGGGAGGGCTCTGGGCCCCGCAGCTGGAGCACTGGACCGGGAGTCGGAACCCACAGGCACTGTTGCTAGTTTGGCCCTAATTGTGGTATAGTCTTGGTCAAGTCCCCTCAGCCCTCTGGGGCGTAGTTTCTCTGGCTCTCAAAAGATGGCCTTTGGCCTTGGGAATGGAGAAAATTGTGTCTCTGGGAGGTTTTCAAGCACTGACAATTGCACATAGCCATCACCACTACCACCAGCAGCAATTAACGTTTAGGAAGCCCTTACTGCGTGTCAGGTGCATTGTCAAGTGCTTTACATGCATTTGCTCATGTAATCCTCACAACTAAATGCCAGAGGAACTCTGTGCCGGGCACTGTTAGCATCCCCACTTTACAGATGAGGAAACCGTGCTCAGAGAGGCTGAGTCACTTGCCCAAAGTCACACAGCTGGTAGGTGCCAGGGCCAGGCCTCTGCATGTGGGCATCACCACTAGGATACACAGCCTCCCTCCCCCAGGAGCGGCTCTCATTGTGCAGCAGCCCGTAGTGGGTTCATGGCCTCAGTGCCTGACCCCAGCCTTGCCCTGCCACCCCCCATGGTGACATGGTTCTGGGTTGGTTCTGGCCATTTTTTTCCCTTGTCTTCAGTTAATCCGAGCCAAGGGGAAGCCCTCTCATTTTAACATGATCTAAGGCCAAGTGTCTGATGAACTTAGAAGCCCAACAGAATGAGTAGGACAGTGGCTGTCAACTTGAATTACTGGCCCGACTGTGTGTGTGAATGATCAAGAAGGGACTGGGAGATGGTTAGGTGGGTCCAGCCATTCTCTGCCACTCTGTGATGGGGCCTCCAAATGGGAGGAAGGCGCCAGCCCAGCTGAATGCACCGGGCACCGTGTCCCTCGGGGGACCGTGTTCACGTGGCCTTGTCTTGATCACCTTGGACCTTCTCATCTCTTCCCATCTTCTGAGTCTGGGCCTTTCCTCCTCTCTGAGCCAGAACCTCCCAGGCTTCTGGTTGGCAGCTGTGGACCAGGTCAGAGCACACAAATGTCAACTGACAACTCAGATGAGGCTCTCAAGGGGACGTTTAGAGGAGGCAGTTAGAGAGATGGGGTCCTGCTGGATCGTGCTGCTCCCCAGGAGACGTTTGCCAGCAGGGCTCAGTCCCTCGATCCCAAGGGCGAGCCCCCCAGAGAGGACCAACCACCCCTCCCTTCGCTGGATGCTTTGCTGCCTGGGTGGAGCATTTTGCTGCAAACCCACATAGGATGGCAGAATTTCTGACCCTCACAGTTCTCCGGCATCTAAATATCTCCAGTGAGGAGACACTCCTGTTCACAGCAGGAAGAGGGTCATTCTGCCTGAGTCTCCTGCTCAGTTAAATCGGCAACTCCACCTTCTGTCTGACCACCCCACCCTCGTGTGATCCTGGCCCTGCCCCCCACGCCCCAGGCCCCTTTACCAATAGCCATTCTCGTGTAGCGCAAGCGAAAGAGAAGACAGATTCCAACTTCATTTATTTCTCTGTTTGGCGCCTCAGGCAAGGACAGGCTGGTAAATGCAGGCCCCTGTCGACAAGCCTGCTTTAAACACGGTGTCCTTTCTCTGCCCCTTCCTGCCCGAACAGGTTCTCCCTGGACAAGGACACGGGCCTCATCGTGCTGATCGCCAGGCTGGACTACGAGCTCATCCAGCGCTTCACCTTGACGGTCATCGCCCGGGACGGGGGCGGCGAGGAGACCACGGGCCGGGTCAGGGTCAACGTGCTGGATGTCAATGACAATGTGCCCACGTTCCAGAAGGATGCCTACGTGGGTGCCCTGAGAGAGAACGAGCCTTCTGTCACACAGCTGGTGCGGCTCCGGGTAAGGTGCCAGGGAGTCCTGCGTTCCAGCCACTCACCTTGTCCTTCCCCTGTGCTGCCCCTTGACCAGCCCCTCGGGAAGCCACTGCTGTGCAGATTTGGGGGTCAGAATCTTGGTCTGTGGTGGGCGTCCTCTGGGCATCACCTGGTGTCCCTGGTGACTGAGTGGAGCTACGTGCACAGTGTTTGCGTCAGCTTCAATTTTAGGTCACTGTTTAGCACAAGGATCCCCCACTGCCATTCCCCTTGGCAAGGACATTGAGGGGGAGGAGTTCCTTGCATAAGGACCCCATCGAGCTATTTAGTGGCTGCCTACAGTCAGGAAGTGCCGCAGCTGGAAGGAAACACACAGGCCACAGGGTACAGCCAAGTGTCCTCCTGCAGCAAGTCCCCACCAAGCTTCCATGACCTCTGACCACAGACCTTAATGTCCTCGTGCCCCTTCCCCACTCTGCCTACCCAAAGTGACAGGACCCAGAGCCTCTGTTTGGAGTGTTTCTGACACAGGGAGGGAGGAAGGCGAGGGTGGAGGGGTGGGCACAGGCCTGCCAACATGGCCACGGCTCCCCAGGGCCCTGCCCACCCATCCCACTCGGCTCGAGGTGCACTCAGTGGTGGGGCCCACTGGAAGCTCGCTAGGGTTGGAGACAATCTGGAAAGAAGCTAATTAATTCAGCAGCCCCAGAAGAAAGTCAAGGGGTAGAAGGATCCCTAGCCCCATGCCAAGTGCTTTCTTTCCTCCTTGCATTTGTGCAACTGTGTGCCAAATACCGTGCTGGCCTGCAGGTGTGCAGCAGCAGTCAAGGGGCATGAGGTTTCTGCCTGTGTGAAGCTGATGGTCTAAGCAACGCGGTCAGAAATTAAACAAGGAATTACAGTTGGGGGCCAGGGGACTGAGGGGGCGCACCGCCCGAGGGCCCTGACCCAGTCTGGGGTGGGGGGTTCAAGCTGGGCTGGGAGGGTGTGGGGGCAGTCATGCCAGCTATGGCGGTAACCCTCCCAGCCTCTGGGACATCCCCCCGCCCCCATCGTCCTAGGCCTCTGCCTGTCCTCTAGGTTTCCCAGGCCTCCTCCATACCCAGAGCCTGGAGGGGAGCAGGGCGTCTGCTGGGAGCCAGAGGGTGGCCTCCAGCTGAGGGACAAGGGGGGCCTCCTGGGGCCCTGGGCCAGGGCATGACCCAGGGCTGGATCACCCAAAAAAGGAGCTCTGACAGGGGCCAGCCTTGCCCACGCCCTTTGGCCCCAGGCCTTCTGCGAGCTCAGGGCCCGTCTGCCTTCTTCCTTCCAGGCCACGGACGAGGACTCCCCTCCCAACAACCAGATCACCTACAGCATCGTCAGCGCCTCCGCCTTTGCCAGCTACTTCGACATCAGCGTGTACGAGGGCTATGGAGGTCTGTGTGCGCTGAACTGAGCCCAGGAAGGAGGGCTGGGGGAGGGGCCGGCACCCTTCTTTCTCCCTGACGCCCAGGGCGACTCAGGAGGCTGCCCTGGTCTCCTGCTGGGTGGAGCAGCATGTGGCCTGAGGTCCCCTTCCACAGGGTAGACCTCTGTGTCTCACACCAGCCGGATCTTTCTCTGTCTTAGGCTCACGGCCAGCCCTGCAGGCACCCTGGGAGTCTGATGTTACCAGAATCTGTGGGGTTCCCCGTTTCTTACCAAGGCTGCCAGGGCAGGTCCATGGGGCGGAAGCTTGTTAGCTGAGCCACACCATTCTTTGGGGGGTCCTGTGGCCTCCTGTCAGCCTTCCCAGGCTGTGGCCTTTCCCTGCCTGCCCTGCCGTGAGTCCTGATCCCTAGAGCCCTGGCAGGGAACAGCAGCAGCAACCTCAAGCTCCAGTATCCCAAGAGAGAACACCTGATTTTTCAGATGAAGCAGCTAAGGCCCAGAGACAGGGAGCAACTTGCCTGAGGTTGCCCAGCAAAGCCACTGAGCTTGGTACTAAGTCCCCACACGATCTGGCTCTCAGCTGCCATTCTAGCCTCGCCTCTCAGCACCCCTTCCCCACCAGAATCGAGCCTCTTCGAGCCCCCAGTACTCTCTCCCCTTACAGTGGTCGCCTCCATGTCTTTGCAGAGTCTGTTCCTTCTCCCAGGAAAGCCCTTCTGCCCTGCCCCTTTGCCCGCCCTCCTTTGACTGTTACTTTAAGGGCTCATTTGACACCTTCTCTGGGAAACTTCTCTAGTTCTTAAAGACTGGATTAGGCAGAACAAAGGTATGTGCATGGAATGACTCTAGGTCCAGTGCTCCTTCCTCCAGTGCCCCACAGCGAGGTCAGGGAAACACCATCACAGAAATTGCAGTCCTGGCCCCAGAGGCCACAGCCCAGTGTTCTCTATAAAATCTATACCCCTCTTTAAAAAGCTTAAAAGTTCCATGCCTCTCCCCACCCCCCACCCCGTACCCTCCTCTCTGCTAGAAGAATCCCCTTAGATTTTATATTACTAAAGCAATAATTTTGTTTCCCTTTTCCAAATAGAAGGTTGCAGTTTAATATTGTTGTAATGCCTTTGCAGACTACCTTTGCATGCCCCCCACTCCCAAGCCAATATGCCTTCCCTCCCCATTTGAGAATCAATGGCTTAGCACAAACGAGTACTGATGGAGAGAGGCCAGGCGTGTGCAGTGGTGGGCACATTTGAGCACGAGGCATCTGTATTAGCTCCCTGCAAATCCTGCCTCTCGGCTTGGGTCTGCCTTTGGCATTAGGGTTCTCCACTCACCTCCAAACAGAGTTCTGCCAAAGGTAAGATCTGCAGCACCTGACCCCAAGTGTCTCCCCAAGGGGTCTGAATAGCACCCAGAGTGAGCCACTGGGTGGGCACAAAGAGCCCCTGGGTGAAGGGGGGGGCAGGGAGGGAAGATAAGAGAGGGAGAAAGAGGAGAAAAACACACAGGGCCAGAGAGGGACAAGGAGGGTGCGGCCATCTGTACCCACTGCCCAGCCTTCCCTGCCACCCCCAATGCTGGGCAACAAATGGGGAACTCTGCTTATCTGGAGAGAGGGGTGGTGACAGGGACAGGGATAGAGAGCCTGGAGCATGACCCTGTCCTCCAAGCAGCTTCCAGACTGATGGGGAAAAATACATAAGGTGCCAGATGCATGGTGTGACAGACAGACACACAGACAGACAAGCAGACAGTAGTGCCTACTAGGGAGGACCCTGGCCTCTGGATTCAGCCAGACCTGGGCTCATATCCCAGCTCTGTTAAGTTGCTAGCTGTGTGACCTTGGGCAAGTTACTGAACCTCTCTGGGCTTGGTTTCTTCATCTGTAAAAGTGGCGCTTTCACTACCACCAAAACAGTTGTCAGCTGGTGGGCTCAGCACAGGGGCCTGGAACATATCAGCAGTCGGTAACCTAAGACAAGACCATTAAGTTGCAGGTGTTCAGAAAACACAGCAGAGCTGACCTGGGCCATGCCAGCTGTACCTTCTCTGCCCAAAGGGGAGCCCTGGCTGGCCGGGCATCTGAAGGCTGCTTACAGGGGTGCCGGGGCTCTGTTCTTGTCATTTCAGTGATCAGTGTGAGCCGCCCCCTGGATTACGAACAGATCCCCAACGGACTGATATATCTGACTGTCATGGCCAAAGACGCTGGCAACCCCCCTCTTAATAGCACTGTTCCTGTCACCATCGAGGTGTTTGTAAGTACCCAGGGCTCTGGCCTTGTCCTTCCTGGGTAAGGAGTGTCAGGGATCCTGCCTGAACCCAGTGGTGTAGAACTGTGTCCCCACATCCTTGGCTGTCCCCACAGCTCGGAGAGTTACCGGCAGACCATTCCAAAGCCTGCCCCTAGCACACCTCTGCCACTGCTGCAGCAGCTAAGCTGCCTCCCAGCCTGGCCAAGGGAGGCCCCGGGCCCTGAAACTCAAGAAGAGTCAGATTGTCCTGCTCTGATGTCATCTGGGGACCTCAGGACACCCTTGGATGGGGAATGGGAGCTGGGAGTCAGGCAAGGAGGAACTGTCATGGGATTCCTTTATTTCTGGCCACATTCTGTGAAGTTCAAGGCCATTCCTGGAAGGTCCTCTTCTCTCTTCTTCCTCTCTGTGTATCCCCCTCTGTCTTTTTTCCCTTCCTTTTTCCATTCCTCTGAAGATCTAAAGGGGTCTGAATTGAAACCACAGCTTGTCTGACATGAATATCAAGCACACCTTAGTGCTTTCAGTGTCGGAAATTGTCAGTCGCCGAATCCATCTCCACACTGGTTCATTTGCCCCGTGCCACATGGGGATGCAGAGCATGGTGTGACATCGGGGCCAGCGGGCCTCTCCCTGCTGAGACTCCCCCCACACACCCCTGTGCACGCACAGGCATGCCCCGCCCCGTCTGCAGGACAGGGTGGACACGTGCGGGAAGAGTCAGTGCATTGCCGGCTCCAGGAGGTTGTGAACCCACGGGCAGGTTAGGAGATGCACTGTGACCCGACAGGAGAGCTCGGGAGGCTCTCGCCCCAGAGCAGGCTGCTGGACAACCTCCTGTCACAGCCCCTGGCACTGCCCCACACCCAGCGGGGGCCAGTTCCCAAGTGGAAAGGTCCTTGTCTGGGCCGGGGGCCCATTTGCTTGCTGAATAGGATGGAGCTGGAAGTGGAAGTAGAGGTGATACCTAAGGGGGAGCCCCCAGGTGGGCAGGTAAGAGCAGGATTTAGGGGCAGAGCCAGGGACAGCAAAGGGCAGGACAGAGAGTTGGGGCCTTGCTTCTAGATTCTTTATGTCTGGACCTCAGGCTTCAGGGAGTGTCAGGGGAAGAAGAACAAAGAGGAGAAGATCCACAGACACCTAAGAACTTGCCCATCTCGAACCTGCAGCCTCCCACCTCCACACGCCAAAGGGACACCAAGGAGCTAAAATGCGTTTCCTGCCCATCGGGACCACGTGCCGCAGGCTTCACCACACGGGCGACCCAACCACAGCCCCCAGACCTCCCCTAATGCTGGCCACACTCACAGCCCCGACCAACCTACCTAAGTCTTCAACCAGCCGGGAGGCTGCTCTGCCCGGCGGGCAGTGAGTGCCGCCTGCGTGCAGTGCAGCAGCAGGACGTGAAGGTGAACTTGAAGCCTGCTCCACGCCCCAGCAGACGCTGAATGCAAAGAGGGGCGTGGGTTTGGAGGCACGTGGGTTTGAAGCCCGGCCCTGCCACCTTCCAGCTCTGGGACTCTGAAACTCAGTTTTCTCTTCTAGAAAAGGATAATCATGGTACCTGCCTTATGATACTGTTGTGAGGATGAAATGAGATCACACAGGTGGCACCTGGCACGTTGGTGGTCATCACAGCTGATGAGACAGCCACTAGTACCAGCAGCAGCGCCCATACCCTAGCCTGTCGCTAGTGCAAGGGGGACTTCCAGAGAGCAGCTGGGGCAGATGGGAGCCCGCTAGGCTTTGGGGGAGCAGATACAGAAGAGGGGGAGGGGAGGGGAGGGCTAGGGAAATCAGCCGAAGTGCTTACCACCAGCGCAGGGCTGGGTGGCCCCGGTAGCCAAATGGAAACCAGCACTTGAGCCCCAGCAAGGTGCCGGGGGCTTCACTTCACCCAGTCCAGTTCAATCCCATTTTACAGATGAGGAAGTTGAGGCTCAGGGAGGGAATGTAGCTGGCCCGTGGTCAACAGTGCCTTCCTCACTTCCCGCTAGTAAGTGGCAGGGCTAGGATCTGAACCCTGACCTGAATGACTCCTGCGTGACATTCTTTCTGCCACAGCCGTAGGCCTGGATCTGCGGAAATATCACCCCATCCACCTGTGATTGAGACCAGTGCTTCTCAAAGTTCCCTGTGCACCTGAACCACCGGGGATCTTATTATAATAAGATGCAGATTCTTATTTAGTGGGTCTGAGGTAAGGCCGAGATTCTACATTTCGGACCAGGTCCCAGGTGATTCTGATGCTTCTGGTCGGGGCACCACACTTTGAGTAGCAAAGCCTTCCAAGATCTGCCCTCAGGGGATTCTGAAACCCAGGCTCTGCCCCAGACCCCAGACCCTTCCCAGCCTGTGGCTCAGTTAAGGAGCCTCAACCCCTCAAAGGGGCCAGAGCAGGCAGGAAGAGGAAGCCCAAAGGGCTGAACTGGCCTTTTATCCACTCGAGTGGACGAGCGGCCTCCCTGCCTGGCACCAGAGAGCGGAGTGTCCATGCCCAGGGGGGTGTCAGGGCAGGAACCCGCCTCACTCGCCATTCAGCAAGCCAGGGGCTGCCCCGGCGTGGAACCGCAGCGGTCCAGGAGAAGGGGCCCCACGTTCAAATCCCCTCAGAGCCGTCATGGGGTCATCAGGGGCCAGCTCTGACCCCGGGCAGCAGGAAGGTCTGACAGCAAAGACAGGTGCCACCTCAGCTGTGAGTGAGCGTTGTCTCTCGAGCACGGTTTTCAGAGGGCATAGTCACTTGTGTCTAAGGACCACACTTGAAAAGGTCACCGACTTTGGGTTTATTTTGCACATGGGTGGTTTCTAAGTAGCTGTCACTCGGCTAAGCTGCCTCCTCCCTCCACCGAGAGGATTTTTCTCTCAACTGAAGAAAAAAAAAAAACCGAACAACCCCAGCAGAGATGAAGGAGTGATGGCTGCACTTACCGCACAGGCTGGGGGTGGGGACAGGCAGGTGGAAATGACAGGGCTCCAGGGGGGCGGGGTGCGAGGAGCCCGGTGATTCCTTTTCATCCACTGCTTGTTGGTTTTTAATAAAGAAGTCAAACTCGGTTTGTAGATTTCCCATTAGGGGACAATAAGCTTTTGTAGAGGGAGCCGCTGAATTAGAACTAATAGCGAATGCAGCGCCAAGATCCAGGGAAATATCACCACTAATAAGTTTCTGCCTCACGCTCTGTCACTGACATTCTCGGCACTGTTTCGTGCAGCCAGGCAGAAGCTTAAATGTCTAAGTATATGGGGCACTCGTGCCCGCGCCATGGGCCAGGGACCAGGGGCCAGGGAGATGCCCAGGCACATTGTTGAGGAAGTCCTGAGACCGCCTGTTATCCTGGGAGAGGGACAGGTCACATGAGCCTTGTGCAGTCCAGAGCCAGGGGACAGACTGGAGAGGAAGAGGACCATTCCCTTCTGGGCAGCCACGATCCTGGAGGGCTGGATTCTCTAACGTCCCAAGGGGTAGGGGGCCAGGTATTGGCCCCCGTCTCTCCCATGATTGCTCAGCCAGAGTGTCTGCAGCAGAAGGGGCTTAGTACAGCGTCACTCCCTCAAAGGGCTCTCAGTTCCCTGAGAAATGAGGCCTCAGAGCAAGAACCCTAAAGATCTGAAGTATAAAAACTGCCCAGGGGGGCCGCGACTCAGCCTGACTCCAGAGCTCTGCACCAGGCTCTATAGAGATAGGGGAGGAGTCGGCACCAAGGGGCCAGGGAGGTCCCTGCAAGGGAGGGATTCCCGGTGAGGGGTTGCGAGAGCAGTTGGTGAGGATGACCGTTGCAAAGGGCAGGAAGCCTCTTCTCACTGAAGAGGGGAGGCCGGGATTGGAGGTGCAGCCAGGGCGGGAGGGGGCAGAGGGGCATCTAGGCTCCAGTTCCCCTGAAACGGGGCTGCCCACCTGGCCCTGCTCAGCCCCTCAGCAAGCACTGTCCCCTGCCAATGGCGAAGGCGGGAGGGGAGGAGGGATTGCTCCAGAGCTGACAGGGTGGGGCTCTGGGCCAGTGTTTGCCTGGGGAGTGGAGGAGCTGTTGTTCTGGTGTGTGAGGAGG
This sequence comes from Lemur catta, assembly GCF_020740605.2. NCBI lineage: Eukaryota > Metazoa > Chordata > Mammalia > Primates > Lemuridae > Lemur > Lemur catta. Next base: position 50,656,445 of record NC_059141.1, on the reverse strand, counting down.
GGCCTGGCTGCACCTGCCTGCAGTCACCCCAGGGCAGGAGTCAGGCTCTGGAACCACCTGACCCTGACCTGCCACTGCACACGTCAGTATCTATGGGGTGGGCTGTTTCTTTCTCCCTTCATTCTGGAAGAGCCCTAGAACCTTCCACCATCATCTTGGCTGAACTGGGTGGGAGGTCTGAGTGGGCACCCCCAGCGCGGGGGCTGATGAGCTGAGGGTGGGAGCTGGAGTGAGCTTGGAGCTCAGCTGGAAGACCCGGGGAGGGCAGGGCAGCAGGGAGTGGTCGGCAATCCCAGCGCTGCCTTCATTCTCCGTCTCCCTGTCCGTCCTGTCCCCACCGTCCCTTCCTGAGCCCTGCATACTTCCCCAAGGCCTGTCCTACCTCCTTGAACCACAGCCCGCCAGAGGGACGCCTGACCCCCTCGTGACACCCGCCTGGCTCTGGCTACACGTAGAGGCCAGAGCTCCTTAGTGCCAGCTGGGCCCAGCCTGACCCCTGGGTGCCCGCCTTGGACAGCTGAGCAGCCCAGCTGCCTCCCTGGATCCTGCAGCCTGCCCGTTTTCCTTCCAGGATGAGAATGACAACCCTCCCACCTTCAGCAAGCCTGCCTACTTCGTCTCCGTGGTGGAGAACATCATGGCAGGTACAGGCCCGGGTGCAGTGGGGGCTGGGGCACGGGGCTGGGGGACGTGAATGCAGGCAGCCAGCAGGCACGGCACCTGCGGTGTACAAACCCCAGCGCTGCACAAAAATCCAGAGCGGTCCATGGAATTCTATGTCTGTTTCCCAGGCCAAGAGTCCAGTGACAGATCAGGGAGCCTTTGGAGACATCTAGTTATCTGCCAGCAACAGCTGTCACAGGGCACCTCCTGTGTGCGGGCACTCTGGGCACCTGGTCCCGGCCCTCCTGCAGCTGCAGTCTAGCGGGGAAGAATATACTGATGGCTGATTAATTAAGCAATCTGGGCTAAACGATCTAGAGTGTGCAGAGAGTTCTGAGACTAGAGGGCTGGGAGGCAGGTCCCAGGGGCTGTGATTTCAGAGCGGGTGGCTTTGAGAGATGGCATGTGTTCCTATGTAAGGCTGAGAACGAGAAGCTCATCCCGGGGCCAGGCCTTAGGTGTCAGGGCCCAGCTTGCAGCCCCAGGACCACTAGCTCCGTGCTCAGACTCCAGGGGATCTGCTCTGTCTTCGGGGCAGGCTGGCAGCGTCACTCTTGCACCAAGAGTGGACTATCCCATGTCAGGAACTGATAGAGCAGCTGAGGGGAAAGGGGACAGCTGGAGTCAGGCACAGATGGAGTCAGGGACAGTGGAGTTGGGGATGGTGGAGTCAGGGATACTGGGTCAGGGGACAGTGGAGTTAGGGGACAGCTGGACTCATGAATTGCCTTCTGTGGCACCACAGAGCCTTCTAAAAAAGCCTGTGGGACCCCTGTGGTGCCTGGCGATGAGCTGGTGGCTCTTCAGTTGCACCCAGCCCGCCTTTGTGTCCCAGTCAGGCATCGCCTGGAGAATGTCACGGGTAAAGGGCCCCCGCAGTCCCCACCGCCCCCAGGCTCTGCCCAGGAGAGGCCTTCACTGTGGTTCTCAATTGGTAGCCACGTTGGTGTGCTTGGGTGAAGGGCTGTGTCAGGGCTCACGTGCTGGTCCTCCTGCTCAGGGCCGGCCTGAGGGTCACGTTCGAGGCCCCAGGGCTGCCTGGACGGGCCACCGTGCCCTGCCTGGCTCCCCCAGGGCCTACTGGTTCATCAGGGTGGTAACCCCAGCTCTGCTGCCCAGTGGGTACTCACAGCAGTGGAGCTGTGCCCCGCAGGCTGTGTCCCCTGGGGTCCCCCCCCCCAGCACTCCCACAGGGCAGGCGTTACTGTTAGACCCGTGTGCAGAGAAGGAGGCTGAGGCTCAGGCTTGTTAAGGCACCTGCGAGGGCCTGTGGGCTCCCAGCCTGGGTGTGACCACTCCAGGAGCGCACTGAGCCTTCTCACCAGCCCAGCTGGCACGAGGGTGGCAGGACGGGCTGTGCCCAACAGCCCTGCGGGCACAGTCTCAGGACACGCCGCTTCCAGGGCTGGACAGGGCAGCTGGAACAACCAGCCCCCCGAGCCGGGATCCCCAGAGCTAGAATGAAGGTGAAGGCCGTAACTGGACATTAAAGAGAAAATAAAGCCCCTATAAATTCCCCTGTGATCAAGACAAAATGAGACCAAAATTGAATACAATAAACGTAGAATAATTTAATATGGAACTTCATTTCTTTTTAACTTAAAATAAAAGCTGGTTGATCTGAGTGCATTTGCTGTGCCGGCTGGCCAGACGGGGGCCAGGGAGCGGCCCTGGTGTCCTCGGTGAGGTCGGGCCGGGAGGGGAGGGGGCCGGAGGAAGACAGGGGAGGGCCCAGTCCTCACAGCCCGGGGCCCTGGGCTACAGGCGCCGTGCATGAGCGCCCTCACCCCGGGGCACCCCAGCACACAGGCTTCCCGCCTCCTGAGAGCTGGTCACAGGAGGTTCCCCTGTGCTGCTCCCTGGCTGGGACTGTGAGCCTGGGGACCCAGGGTGAGTGGCACCGCTCCCTCCTTTACCTCCGGAAGGAGCCACAGTGCTGTTCCTGAACGCCACGGACCTGGACCACTCCCGGGAGTACGGCCAGGAGTCCATCGTCTACTCCCTGGAGGGCTCCTCCCAGTTTCGGATCAACGCCCGCTCCGGTAAGCCTCCACCCCGCCCCAGCGCCTGGTCCTCACCACCTCAGCCGACGGTCCCTGCCCAGCCCCGGGACCGGCCTCTGGGCCGGGGTCTCCTCCCTTTCGGTGCTGAGCAAGCCAGCCTTGAGCACCCAGTTTTATCCCTGAAATAGTCATGTGAGTGTGATTGCTGCTCTTACCCCCCAAAAATCACAACATGAATTTATCCACTAAAGGATGTCTTTCAAGGGTGAAGAGTCCTGTTATGTTTAAAATGTGTTCCATTTTACAAACAGCTAGTTAACACACTACTCTTTGCGGACACCTTTATTCAAGCCTAAGCGTCCCCCTCCCTCAGCTGTCAGCCTCATTCTTGAATCCTGGCTCCTCTTCTTACACAGTTGCGTACCTCAGTTTCCCCACCTACAAAAGGAGGATGATCACATTAGAGCTGTTGTGTGGATTAAATGAGTTCTTATAGGGAACAAACTTAGAATAATCTCTGGCATTTAATAAGTGCTAAAAAAAAATTACTGTCATTATTCTGTTTTGTTTATCACATAAGACCCCCCCCACCCCAGGCTTCCTGCTCAGCCCATGTACCTCTCTTCTTTCTTCTTCATCTCTCCATGCGCCTCCCTCCAGCTTTCTCTCCTCCTTGCCCCTGGGAAGAAAGGGGGCAGAAAGAAGCAACAAGAGACCCAGGCTTTTCAGCCAGACCTGGGAAGGAACCTGGGACCCCTGCACATTCATTCAGAAATCCTGGGGCCTGCTCCGAGCCAGGTGCTATGCTAGGTGCTGGGGTACAGCAAGAAGTATGACTCGGCCCTGTCCTCATGGGGTTCCAAGTCAGCTTAGTGGGTGTACAATGCACCCCGCTTCCAAATACTCATTTCTGTATGAGTTAAGGGAACTCTGGGTGCTAAAGAGGTAAACCCTGACATTGCAGTTGCTTAAAACAACACAAATTCTATTAATCATTCTTGCAGTAATCCAATGCAGATGTTCAGTGGACAGCCTTCAGGGACGCAGGCTCTGTCCATGTTGTGGCTCCAAGGTCCCTGCAGAAGAGAAAAGGGAAAACTTGGAGTATTGAGCCAGGAGGAGGGCAGCTACGGGCCAGGCCTGGAAGTGACATGTGTCACTTCTGCCCGCATCCCATCGGCCAGGCCAGTCAGTGGCCTGCCTAAATGCAAGGACAGCCGGGAGCACAGGCCCTGCCTGGCAGCCACTCTCCAGCAATACTTCCGCCCAGGGAAGGGAGCAGGAAGCTTTGGTGGACACTGGCCATCCCTGCCACGTGTGTCAGCGGCCCAGCAGGGCATTAGGTCTTCCTGCTATCCCGCCCTCCCCGGTTGAAGTCAGCCTCCATCCCTCTTCCGTCCCCTCTCCCTGGAAGCTCAGGGCACAGATGGCTGGTGCTGACATGCGCAAAGACTGGAGAGGGGGATCCGGGCCATGACGAGCCTCTCCTCCCACCCCTGAGAAGCTGGGGCCTTCCTGCCTCTTTGCCACGTGAATATTAACCACGTGCCCAGTGCTGTTCTGAGTGGCCTGACCAGCATCATCCCATCCCACCCCCTCCCCACTCTGCGAGGCAGTTACTGGCATCAGCTCCATTTCCAAGTGAGGAAACTGAGGCACAGGAGAGGTTAGGTAACTTGACTAAGAACTCACAGGAGGTGAACTTCTGACTCCAGAGCCCAGGTGCCAAACACTGCATTGTAGGGAGCCACGTTAGAGCTGCGTCCTGCCACCCAGATGCAGTGGTGGCTCCCCGGCCTTTCAGCCACTCCCCTTTCCCCCCCAGTCGGGGGCTGCAGCCCCACCTGGGCCCTTTAATGATGACACGGATATTTTCTTGCTGCCTTAATACAGCTTCTTCCACTCCAAAGGTGTAAGCGGTTTCCTCTGAGCTCCTTGGTCACATTAGCCAGGCCCGCTCCACAAAGGTGGCCTAATTGGATCTAATTTCCCAGACAAGAGAGGCCATCCATCATGCCGACAAGTTCACGTTTAAAACTTTTTAGAGATTAATTTCTTCCTCGCCCTGCCAATTAATCGACACCACCCCGGCAGGGAGTGTGGCTTGTTGTGCAGAACTGTGCCAGTCTTCCGTTCCTGGCCTTGGCCCCTGCACTGCCCTGTCCCCCAGCCCCCAGCTCCCAGCTCAGCCCTGCACAGGCCAGAGAACAAGCCAGCATGCCAGGGAGGGAAATGTCAGGGCAGAAGGGGTCTCAGGGACCATCTGGCCCAGCCCCCTTGTTTTATGGTAGAAGAAACCAAGCACAGAGAAGTTAAGCAACTTGCCCCAGGTCACACAGCTCAGGCGACAGGCATGAAAAGGTGGGTGGAACGTTGTCCCTGCCCGTGAGGAATGCTGAGAGTCCACCGGAAGGAAACACTCATTTTCTGAGTGTTGGGAGTTCACCTGTAGTTATTTCAGCCTCACGACACCTCTGATTGGAAGTCACACTGATCTCCATTTTATAGATAAGGAAACTAAGGCTCAAAGAAATGAAACAAATTTCCCAAGGCCTGGCGTCTGGGAAGGGCCATGATCAGAATTCAAACCTGGGCCTCCCTGTCTCTCCCACGCCGGCTGTGACAGTGGTGCCAAGGACGCTTACACTGGCCCACACCTGCTCCCAAGCGCCGACTGTGTGCTTTTTTGATCATGAACTCCATATTCAATACCAACCACTTGGTAGCTTAAATGAGCCCTGGGGGGGGAGTATTTACACCGTGGACATGAGGAAATGGCTTTTTTTCCTTTTGGGGAGCCGGTTGTCAAACGTTTACCAGCACATCACTACCAGGTGACATTTGCATTTCAGTTACGCTAACATACAAAGAAACGTCAAACATGGGCTGACAAAAAATGTGGTCTAACTGTTCATATTTAGCAGAATAACTTATTTACATGCTAAAAAAATTCCAAGGCAATATAATCATGCGATTTATGAGGTAATTAGGAAATTAGTTTGGAACTATGAATTCTCAGTGCACCGTGGGTTGGACTGTCCAGTAACGAGTCACAAGTAAGAACACGCGTGAACCACTTGGTGTTCCTCCTTCCTGTCGTATTTCTGTGACTATATAAATAAACAGTGCCGGGCACTGTTCTGAGATTTCCATATATTAACTAAGTTAATCCCATAGCAGCCCTATGAGGTAGGTCCTATTATTGTTCCCTTTTGACCATATGAGGAAACTGAGGCACGGAGGATTTCAGTAACTAGTTCCAGGTGATAAAGCCTGGAAGACACTGTCAAAAGTCTAGGCAAGAGGTCCCCTGTGACTGAGTTCAAGGCCCTCCTGCCCTGTTCTCCAGCCTTTCCCCTGATGGGCCTGGAGCCCCCAGCTCCCCAGATGCAACACCTCCTCCGCATGGGGTTAAAGTGCCCGGGTCCAGGGAACTGGCTCCAAGGCACGGGTGCTTCCCCCCCACCCTCTGTGAGCACCACGTCCCCAACACGCACACGCCGCCAGATGACTGCAGCTTGCTAACATGTCTCGGGCATGCTCCCGCCCTGCCCCCCGCCCCGGGCCGAACCCTCTCACGCACGCTCTTCCCCCTCCGGCAGGGGAGATCACCACCACGTCTCTGCTGGACCGAGAGATCAAGGCTGAGTACATCCTCATCGTCCGGGCAGTGGACGGGGGTGTGGGCCACAACCAGAAAACTGGCATCGCCACCGTGAGTGCCCACCCCTCCCGTGCCCCCGGCCACCGTTCCCAGCTCATCTCCAACTTGCCCCCTTGGGCCTGTGGGCCCCTGTGTCCCGAGCACTGTGGGAGTGAGTGAGGTGGCAGGTGCCAACGTGTCACCAGCAGAGGTCAGCCCGGGGGTCACCACAGCTGTAGGGAAGGAGGCCCTTGCCACCTGGGATGTGGGGCACTCGGGAGGAGCAAAATGAAATACTTTCTCTCCTGCCCCACAAGGCCACCTGGGCAGGTGGCAGAAGGCACGCACCCCACAGTTCCCTCCCTGCCTTGGCACCTGCCAGAAACAGAAGCGGCATTCCTGCCAGGAAGAACAGCCCGGGGCGGGAAGCGGGGCCCTGGAGGGTCTCTGGGACCTTGTCACTGCCCACCCAGTCCTTGCGATGCTGAGAAATGATGCCTCAGTTTCCCTACCATGAGGTAGTAGGACCAGTGGAGGCCCAGAGCCCCCATCCATGGTCTCGTCACCCCTCCCGCCGCTGCTCCCGGAGAGTAGAAAGCTAGAGGAGGGAATGTGGGGGCCTGAATGTGCTCTTGGCTGCAGAGGGCAATGGAGAGTGAGAAGCAGGAGGACTGCTGACAGGTCACTAGAGCCACCTCTCCTTCTTGTCCCCCGTTTGGGGTTTTGGCTCTTCCTCAGAACCTGTCTCTCCACCTTCCTCCATGCCCTCTCCCTGCCCGCCACAGCCACCCCCATCACTGCCCAGCCAGAGGGGTGGGGATGGTATTGCTTGGCCTGGGACTTGGCAGAAAAATCCCCAGTGCCCTCCCTTGTCAAGAGAGGCCCCTGCTAATAGGAATAGGAGTCCCATAAATAATTTACCTGGTGGCAGGTGAGCAGGGAAATTGCTTGGCTTTAGCTGAGACTGGAAAGCTCGGGGATTCTATGAGATCCCTCGCCCTGTCAGTCATCTTCAACTGAGACTGGGAGTGGCATGGGAAGAGTCTCAGGTCACAGCAAGGATTTCGGGGGTCATTGCATCCATTCCTCTGCCTCCTGAGGGGACAACACCAAACCCTGTCTCCTGAAGGGGCTTGCTCCTGTCCTGGAAAGCCCAGGCCCTGCCCGAGGCTCCCAGAGTTGGCAGAGCTGGTGGAGTCAGTGCAGAGATGGCTGGCAGGCATCTGAGTGCCACGTCCTGGGGCCCTGCCCTGCCGGGGCCATCTCAGCTGGGTGCGTCCCACAGCGCCCCTTGTGGCTCCACAGGTGAACATCACCCTCCTGGACATCAACGACAACCACCCCACCTGGAAGGATGCTCCCTACTACATCAACCTGGTGGAGATGACGCCTCCCGACTCCGACGTGACCACGGTAGGTGTGGTGGGCAGCGGAGCTCCCAGGGGTCCCTTCCCAGGGGTGCAGGCCTGCCCATGTGGGGCTGATGAACCTGACGTTCTGGAAGCTCTCTTGCGTGGTGAGAGGCGGTCAGAGGTTGAGGGAAAGCCCCCACCCAGCCTCCAGTGTCAGTGGGCTCCAGGTTTCATCAAACGACAGTGGCAGGGGAGCTAGGGCTGCTTCAGCTTGTAAGCCACACGTGCCCTAGACTGCGGGACTCCGGCCACCCCCTCAGGAGAGCCCCCACCCTCAAATGGTACAGGCTATAGCTCTCACCCCAGTGCCTTTCTGTCACTACCCTGTCACTGTGTCCACCAGCCAGGGTCAGCTCCCCCACAAGCTGGACCCCAAGGCTGCCCCAGCAGGGGGCTTGAAGTTCACCCCAGGAACTTTCTGGCATGGGATTTGCCTGGTTTGCACAGGCCCCTGTGTGTGTTGTGTGCACATAAGTCGAGGTTTCTGTGTGCAGGGATGTGACTTGGGCTGCGGAGGGGAGACATAGCCAAAGCCACCGGGCATCCAAATTGGAGACCAGCATCATGGGGAAGCTCAGGAAAGCCAGGGTCAAGTGCCCACTTGACTGCTCAGTTCCGAGAGTCACATTTATAAACCTTCTCCTCCTCCCACCCTGGGGTCCCATGTGGCCTCATTTGGGGAGGCTTGTCTCCAAATGGCCAGCCCCACTGCCACCAACCCAGCCCTGAGATGGACATGAATCCTGACAGCTCATGCCAGCCCGTTACCTGAACACCTGGGACATGCCCCTGCCCGGTGCCAGGGTCTTCTCGTGAGTTCTCTCCCTTCCCTGTAATAATCCCACGTGGCAGAGGGATTCTGCCCCCATCTCACTGTGGAGGAGATGGAGACTCAGAGTTCAAGGGATTTGCCCAGGGTTGCAGAGCTAGTAAGAGGTGGTGTCGGGACTCAAACCCAGGTCTGTCTGACTTTGAGGCAAGGGATTAGAAAATTACCTGGCCCAGTCCTTATTCCTGTGTTGGCTCAGAGGGTGCCCTGGCAGGTGGCCCAGGTCCTGAGGAGCCGGAGAACTCGGGCAAATTTTCATCCAGTAACCTTGGGCTGGTGATGCCTGCCCTCCCCACCCTGCCCCTCATCAACCACGCCCAGTAGTGACCAGGCCCACCTGGGTCTAGGTGGGAGAGGGGGTCAACCTAGAAGGAAGGTCAAAGAGAGGGGGGAAAGGGTTGGCCATCACACCTGTCCTGTCCACCTTTCCACGTGTGCAAGATCTGACTGGCCCTCCACCGGATTGGGGTGTCCCCTCCCAGAGAGTCCAGTGGCGCAGGGCAGGGGGGAGGGATGTGGAAAATGGAGACCAGCATTCTAGGGAAGAAAAATCTGATTTTTCAAAGCCCCTGGTGGGGGATTCCTTCCAGCTCAGCGCCAGGTCTCGAAACCACTACACTAAGCCATCGGCACAGCCCTCTTGGGCTTTCTGGCGGGCGCTCTCTGCTGCCCCCGCATGGGCACGTGCCAGCTATGTGACCTTGAGCAAGCTACTTAACCTCTCTGTGCTCCAATCTTCTCATCTAGAATATGGGGCTAGTACGAGTGCCCACCTGATAGAGTTGTGGTCAGTACTCGAATGAGCCAGAATACAGAAAGCACTGGTGCATGGTGCGTGGTCAATACATGGTAGCTGTCATCATCATCATCATCATCAACATCATGTGCCCCCCTTGCTGGAATCACAAGTGTCTTGTTCCGTGTGAACCACACTGCCTAGCACAGTGCCAGGCACATTGTAGGTGTTCAAAATATTTACTGTTGAGGGCTTGTTCGGCTGCTGAATATCTAACCTTTCCTCCCCTCCCCACTCGACCCCCAGCTCTGCCAGGCTGGGGCTGGGTCTGCCTTGTCAAAGGGAAACTAGCGTGTGTGGCCCAGGACTTTCCCAGGGCTCCTTCTAGAAGGGGCGCTGGCCACAGCCCCTGGAGTCCGAGGCACAGGGCGATCCCAGGGACTTTTCAGAGCGTGTGTGCGGGCAAGTGTGTGCCCACGTGTGCCTTCATTCAGGTGCCTTCGGAGTTGGGGTGTGTGCATCTGGGTGGGCCAGGTGTGGCCTGGCACGTGGGCACCGAGGACGTCCCCTGCATAGCCGTGTGCTCTCTGCAAGTGAGATTTTGGTCCAGTCTCCCTCCTGGCTCCTGCAGCCTCCTTCAAGGACCTGGCTGATGGGCATTGATTTAGAGCCTTTCAAAGCCCTCCAGCAAAATAAAGGAGAGGGGAGAGGGAGAGAATTATTCCCCGTCAGGCCAGGAGAAAAATGACGAGCGTGAAATGGAAAATAAATGCGGGGAAAGTGGTGAGATTCTACAGAATTGCCCAGCAGGGAGCCTGCAGGAGGGGTCACAGCCCCCGCTCCATGCCCCCAACCCACCCTGTGACCAGGGAATGGGCCGAGAGGCCCGAGATCAGTGCCCACCTGCAAACCAGGGCCACTTGGAAGCAGCTGCCCCAGGCACTCTCTGGCATAGGGGGCAGGTCAGGGAGAAGGGAGAGAAGTGGAGGCCCCCCCCATGTGAAATTGATCTCAGCATGTTCAGCAACAGGCTGCTGACCTGGAACAGGTCATTTAACTGCTCCATACCTCAGTTTATCCATCCAGAAAATGGGTATAAAAAATCTCTCGCTCCTCTAACTGTTGAGAGAAGCATTGCAGAAATGTAGGGGAGCTGGTCGTCCTTGTCCATCAGTAAAATGACTTTGCCTGCTTTGAGTTATGCCTGGAGTGCCTAAAAGCCCCATCTCCTGTTTGCAAAATGGGTGTGGTAGGGTCCCCTTTATGGAGTCTGGGGAAACTGAGGCAACATGCCCACAGCATGATGAGGGCAGGGATCACCCCTTCCCTCTCCATTGGTGCTGCAAGGCTGGGAGCAGACAGGGGTGGGCAGAGCAGACTGAGGTGGGGGCGGGGGCTGCCTCCCACCTCTCCGAAGTGGAAGCGGGCCTAGGGTGGTGCAGGCTTCCGCCCCTGCGTGGGCCTCTCTCACTGGCCTCCCTGGAGCCCAGGGAGGGGGGCAGATAGGCTTTTTCAACCACGGAGCCCATCTGTCTGTTCTGGTCTGGTGGCCCCAGAGATACTTCCAGCTGGGGATTAAGCCAGAGGAGGGGCAAATTCTGCTGCCACAGCACAAAAGGCCCCACATCAAGTAAGATGAAGGAGCTGTCATCACCGAGTGTCCTGGAGTTAAGAATGACACTGTCCTGATGCGGCCCCAGGGACTGTGGTCACCTCCCCCCACTGATCTGTCTACCTCTGGTGGGGGCGGTGAGCTAGGGGTGAGGGCTGCTGCTGTCCTGGTCCTCGAGGACCCTCCAGGCTGCGTCGGCTTCAAGTCTGGTGCTGTGTGACCTTGAGTCCGGCCTGTGCCTCTCTGGGCTCTGCTTTCCCCTTGTGGATGGTTAGAGAGCTCCCCCACAGAGCAGGGGATTGTCAGGCATAGGGGACCTCGGCAAGGACAAAGAGCCCTCGGAGACCTCAGATGGTCCTTTGCCAGGATCTGGGAACCAAAGGGACATCAGACTGTGGTTGGGACAGCACTGAGCATTGGTCCCTTCATGGGGTGGGGGCTTATAAGCGGGGAGCCAGGAGGTGGGTGGAGAGTTGAGGGGGCCAGAGCGTCTGCCCGAGAGTTTCTCCCTTCCAGGGAGGCTCCGCCCTGTCCCTCCTCTGCCCCTCCTCCCAGCGCCATGACTGTCCCAACTTGCTGGGTCCCATCTTCCAAGCTGGGGCCCAGCCCATGGCTCCCTCCCCATGCCCTGTCATCCCTGGGGTCACAAGGGCCAGTTCTTTTCAAATCCCCCCACAGTCAAAAGCTCCAAAGGAAGGAGGAGAGGGTTGGGTGAAGAGGAACCCAGTCTCCAAAATCCAGGGCTTCAAATCCTTTCAAAAGCTCAGCCAAGGGTAGAGGGACTCCACAGCCCTTCCCAGCCCCTACTCTGGAGAATTCCATGGTCAGGGACCTGCTGGGGGCCCCTGCTCTCCCAGAGCCAATGGACATGTCACCCTGCATGTTTGGAGAGGAAGGACACAAAGCCGTGCTGCGGTGCTGTGCAGGGGGTAGAGTCCCAGCTCTGCCACTTCCTGGCCTCCAGACCTTGGGAGCCTCACTGAGCCTCATCTGTGAAATGGGTATAATTACAGGTTTCTGCCTCATAGGGTTGTTGACAAAGTAGGTGGAGATGACCTGGTGCTCATGAGACACTGGGTGCCTGCTGTGTGCAGGTGTGTGCTGGGTGCTGTCGGGGGCGCCAGTGGCGAGGCAGGGTTACCACCCCCACTTTTACAGATCGGGGGCCTGGGCTTAGCTGGAGAAGGGGACTTGCCTACGGTCAAAGCTCATGGTGTTGCCAGAGCGCAAGGCTTCCACTGCTCATTCATTGCCCGAACCTCCTGCCTCAGACCCCTCTACTGGTGCCAAGAGGGAGGCCCACTTCCTGGGCCTAAGCCAGGGGTGCCTGGGGCCAGTGTGTGAGCTCACATAACCCCAGCCAGGCCCAGAGACACCCTCCCTGGGCTGGGCTCAGTGACGGGGCCTGTGGCTCCCGGGCAGGTGGTGGCTGTGGACCCGGACCTGGGGGAGAACGGCACCCTGGTGTACAGCATCCAGCCGCCCAACAAGTTCTACAGCCTCAACGGCACCACGGGCAAGATCCGCACCACCCACGTCATGCTGGACCGGGAGAACCCCGACCCGCACGAGGCGGAGCTGATGCGCAAGATCGTCGTCTCTGTCACTGACTGTACGGACCCCCGCACCCCTCACAGCCCCGCACACCTTGGGCTGTGGCCCTTGACTCGGGCCTGTGGACGTCCCCCGGTGACTGGTCCTCTGGGGGTGTGTCTGATCACTAGGGGTAATACCCACGTCCGGGCTGCGATCCCGCAGAGCACCCCCAGGGGCGGAGGGCCTGGGGCGGGGGTGCCAGGCCCAGGCGGCCTCCTGGGGGCTGTCAGGATGGAAGGTGCTCTGTCGCCCTCTCCCCGCTCACCCCTCCTCCCTGTCCCTTTCCTCTTGCACCTGTCTCACCCTCTCCTCGGCCCCCTCTCGCTCCCCATTCTCCGCAGGTGGCAGCCCCCCTCTGAGAGCCACCAGCAGTGCCACGGTGTTTGTGAACCTCTTGGACCTCAATGACAATGACCCCACCTTTCAGAACCTGCCTTTTGTGGCCGAGGTGCTCGAAGGGACCCCTGCAGGGGTCTCTGTCTACCAAGTGAGTCTCCCTCAGCTTGTCTCCACCAGCCAACAAGTGGGCAGTGTGTGCCCGTAGGCGCCTAGCCCCGTGGCCACAGACAGTATGCAAGCAAGCCCCACCAGGCATGGGGAGCCCGTGCTGTGAGAGCTCGGCAGTGGCTGGGGTGGTCTGGGAAGGCCTCCTGGAGGAGGAGGGCTTGATCTGGGTCTTAGAGAGGCGGAGGGGAAGGTTAAGGAGATGGGTAAAGGCAGAAGAAGGAGGCAAAGAATTCTGGGAAGCCTAGCTGGAAAGTTTCTCGGGGCCTGATATGGAGGTCTGGCCCAAGACCTTCAATGCCCCAAGCCTGCAGGTGATTCTAGAATATAAAGGAGGCGACTAGTGAAGTGCCCCCTCCCTGTGTGGCTATGCCCCTTGCCCATGCCCTCGCATAAGCCCCACGGCAGCTGCCTGCAGTGGATGGGACCCTCCCCACTTTGTAGGAGACTTTAAAGAGACTTGCCCAAGTCCCTGGGGCTAAGAAGAGGTAGGGCCTGACCTTGAACCTGGCCCCTTTGCCTCCTGTTCCATCATCCTTCTAGTCAGGGAGACCCTGAAGGTGCTGAGTTAGGGGAGGTGATGCCCCACCAGGGGCCGTGTAGAAACACCAGAAGACCCTCATGGTGAAGAGCACAGGCTTTGGAGTCCAACCACTATGGGTGTAGATCCCAACTCCACCACTGGTGTGCTGTGTGACCTGGAGCAAACTACTTAACCTCTCTGAGCCTCAGTTTTCTCACCTGTGAAATGGAGATGATAATAGTACCTGCCTGGCTGTGCTGTAGGGATTCAATCAGATATACATGTAAAACAACCTGGCGCTTGCACTGCAGGAAATACATGGTAGCTGCCGTGTTCATTGAGTGTCTGTCATGAGGGTTTAACCCTAGAGACAATAGGGCTGCCCATTCCCATTCGAAGAAGACGGGGTTGTTTGTCAGGATGCCAGAGTGGGTAACCTTGGTGGTGCCGCACAAGCCCACTGTGCCTCAGTTTCTTCATCTGTAAAAATAGTGTTCTCTTGTTCCCTGGAGTGTTCTCTCCAGAAGAGCATTCTCCCCAAATTCCCAGCAGAGGGCGCTGCCATCCAGGGAGCGGCAACCAGTCCCCGAGGGAGAGTCCGCAAACAGGAGAGGGGCGGGGTGAGAGCAAAGGAACCCCCAAACCCAGTTCTCTGGGGCTCACAGACAGCGGAGGGAAGAGATGCCCACCCGCGCAACTTCCGAGCTCGTGGAGGAGGTTGCTTCATAGAAGCAACCATAGAAGGTGGTTGAAGCACCAGGGAGTGTTCGACTTGAACGCTGTCTTCAGCTGCAGGACAGGGGTTCTGACTTGAGCTGTGTGGTTCCCTGGCCCCATCCAGGACCTCCACCAACAAAGATTTCGGCAGGATGTGCCGAACCTTCTCCAGGGGGTAGAGCTGTGTGCAAAAAGTAGAAGTAGTGAGCCCCCTGTCCTGGAGAGCGTTCAAGCTGAGCCTGGACATCCTCTTGTCCAGTCTGTCGGATGTGAGTTAGACCACATGACTTTGCCCTTATCTGCCAATCCTGAGAGTCTTGGCTCAATCCAAAGCTCTTATTTTTAACTGTCACTACACGTTTTCCCCAAATGTCTTGAATCTGCGCCTGTAACACTTTGAGGGCATGAGCTGGGCGACCTCCGATCGGGACTGGAGGTGCAGGAGAGGCCTTGCCTGCACATAGCCTCACATGGCTGTGTTAGGCAATGATGAAATCCTCAAGTGACTTTTAAAAAATAATCATCGATATTACTATCATCTTATTTTTGCTGTTGCCTTACAAATCAAAACCGAGCAGGGGGAGGGGAGCCTGTTAATTGAGCATTCTGTGCAGTTGAGCTCCGGGTAATTGAAGGGGTCTGTAAGCTGTAGCAACTGCTCCAAGCCAGCACTGGAAGGGCTGGAGGGTGACGGAAGATTGCTGAACACTGGAGAGTCCAGAGGGTCCACAGCCCGCTGGAGCAAATCTGGGAGGGCTTCCTAACAGGGAGAGCGGAGTATAAAGGGGGAAAGCTGTGGGGACCTGGACCCTTGGTCTAAAGAGTCCCTTCTCCATTCTACCCCTGGCCTTAGTACATCTGGACCCGAGGGCGTCTGGATGGCTTTCCTCTGACACGCTGCCCCCTTAGAGAGCCTCTGGGAGGGTGTGCTGGGGACGGTGGCCTGGCCTGAGGCTCAGAGGGGAGGGGGTGTGTCTGGCTGCAGCCAAGTGTGGGTCGGCAGGGAGAGGGGCTCCTCTTAGGGAGGGGCATCAGTCCTGGCGCCCCACTCTTCACGCGGCCCCTCCTCTCTCTCAGGTGGCGGCCATCGACCTGGACGAGGGCCTGAACGGGCTGGTGTCCTACCGCATGCAGGTGGGCATGCCCCGCATGGACTTCCTCGTCAACAGCAGCAGCGGCGTGGTGGTCACCACCGCCGAGCTGGACCGCGAGCGCATTGCCGAGTACCAGCTGCGGGTAGTGGCCAGCGACGCGGGCACGCCCACCAAGAGCTCCACCAGCACGCTCACCGTCCGCGGTGAGAGGACGGGGTGCGCCTGCTCTGTGCTGAGCGCACAGGCACGGGCCTGGGGCAGTGCCAGGCGGGGCAGGGAGCCCACGCTGTCTGCCGGATTTGTGGGCACAGGCTCCCTTGCCAATGGGGTGGCCTCCACAACTGGAGCCATTCGACACAGCAGACCTTCCCTGTCTCCCCCAAGTTAACAATGGCAGCGGAGCCTTCTCCCCACCTGGCCGCTGCCTTCAGTGCCCCAGAGCCCAGGGACAGCGGCCCGGACCCACTGCCAAGGTGCTCTTAGCTCCTGATCCCGGCAGCAGCAGAGAGGGTTTGAGCAGGGTTGGGACTCTTGGGGTCATGAGCAGGCAGGGGAGGCTGCAGGGCCCTCTGTGCTCGTTGGAAGCCAGGACATGTAGAAAGACTTCCCCTCCCATGGGTGTGGGGCGCCTGGGCCAGCAGCGGAAGGGCATCGCCCTGGGAAGAGAGCAGCTGGGATTCCCAGACTCCCTGAGATTCCTCATCCCCCTGGGCTCTGCCTTCTCTCGGTGCAGGGGTGGGGTACTGTTTCTCATCCACTCTGGATGTGTCTTTAACTTTCGGGACCAGGTGGGGACATGAGCTGCTGCCAGAGGGCCAGGACTAACCCTGGGGAAGTATTTGCAAGGCTTAAGGGGCAAGACGTGGCCTGTTCGCTAGGCCTGTTCCGTCCCGTCCTGGCTCCTGCTGGGCAGCGTGGGAGGGGCAGGGGGTGGTTAGCCTGGCACGGGCCTCCCTCACCCCTCAGGGAGACCTAGGATGGCAGGGTTTAGAGAGAGCACAGCATCATCTCTCCTTTCGTTCCAAGGCTTGCCTGTGGGCTCCTGGGGCCGGTTTGAGGACCCACTGCTGATTGACAGGGAGTGTGTCCAGTCTTTAAGAAGAGAGGACCCATGGGGGGCTTTTCTCCAAGGCTAAGCAGAAACCGTGTCATCAAACGAGCCCATCATTTCTCCTGCCATACCACATAGAGTAGCCACAGTGGGTGGGGTCAGTCCACCGTGAAGGCCGCCCCAAGGCCCCTCTGCCTGAGCACAAGGGGCCTGGCACGCAGAGCTGACAAACAAGTCTTTACAGGACCTTTTGGGGGGAAAGTCTTCCAAGCCAGCTCCCTTCCCTGAGACCTCGTCACACACAGGGGCCTCCTCAAGCCTGCAGCCCTCCGCTCTGTCCCTGTGTGACTTTGGACAAGTCACTCGGCTGCTCTGAGCTTCCGTTGCTCAGCTACGCAGCATGTCTAAGAATGCCTGCCCCATAAGGACGCCTGGTCCTGGATGGGAAGCACTTGGCGAGGGCTTGGCACGTGGGAGGAGCTCACAAATGGTCACTGTCATCGTCATTATCATAAGCATTGTCCTCTTCGTTGCTGTTAGGTGCATACTGGAGAGAGGCTCTGGGGTCTCCTCTCCTCCCTCTGACAGCTCAAGCAGCAACAAGCCCCCAGCGAACAGGGACAGTGGAGGGTCTGGAGCTCTGGTCAGCTTGGTCCTGGCCCCGGTGGGCACAGGGGGCCCTGGGCTCATGACCAGGAGGTGCTGACACAGGTGCCACTGGGAGCCTGTGACTCCCTTGGAAATTCACGCCCTGCTTGGTCTGGGGCCGGAGCCACTGCTTGGAGCTGGGCTGTCCGAGGCAGAATGCAGGCCTAGCCCGGGCTCCCGTTCTGCCCTGCAGTGCTGGACGTGAACGACGAGACGCCCACCTTCTTCCCGGCCGTGTACAACGTGTCCGTGTCCGAGGACGTGCCGCGGGACTTCCGGGTGGTCTGGCTGAACTGCACGGACAACGATGTGGGCCTCAATGCCGAGCTCAGCTACTTCATCACAGGTGCTGCCCCCACCTCCACTCGGGCCCCCCGGGGCCCTGGCTCCACCCCTCCACCCCTCCCAGATGTGGAGCCCGATGAGGTGCGGGCAGGGGAGTGTGGGAAGGAGGCCAAGTCTCCACCATCCGCCTCTGGCCCTTGCCGGTGCTGCTCTGAGGATGCGCTCTGGGCTTTTCCCAAGGGCTCTGCAGCTGGATTGTGCTGGTCGGGCTCCCTGGGGACCCCTGAACCTGTTGGCCGCAGAGATGGGGGAGGATCTACCAAGATTCATTCTGGAGGGGGGTGGAGCCAGTGCCTCCTGCGGAGGAGCCCTGACCCCCATGCCCCCCAAGTCAGGGTCACAAAGCTGTGACTAGAAGATTGTGGCCTGCTCCTCCCCAGGGACCCTTTTCTCATGAGAAGTCCCCTCTGTTCAGAGGCAGATGCTTTAGATCTCCCTAAATGAAATGATTTTAGCTCAAAAATGTTGAGTAGCTATCACCTGGAGAGCTGTGGAGACAGATTATGAGGCCATGGCCTGGCTCCAGAGTGGAAAGGGAGCCGTGATCCATTAGTGATGTCTGCCACGGTGGTAGGGTGGGTAGGTGGTGGCAAACAGGCCATGCATTTGTCATTCCTGGATTAGAACAGCTTCTCAGCCTTTTTCAGTCCCTGATACACCTCAGAGGTATGGGGCGGGGGAGGGGGTAGTCTTCTACATTCTTCAACCCTCCCTTGGCCATTATATCGGCTCAGTCTTTGCTCTGTCCACAACCTGCCTGCAGCCACATCACACAAATGTTGCATATGCATCTGTGCCTGTACACTTGTGCAGTGCCCACACCAGCCTCCCTGATAGCTTTCCTCTGAGCCAGAATCGTGGCTCACAGCCCATGCATAGCTTGCTGCAGCCAGCGTGACTTTCAGCCCTTAGTCTCTCCTCTCCAGATCCTTCCCTCCCTCCCCTCTCTAAAGGGACCAGCACCCTCAGGCCACCTTCTCACAGTCTGGCCCACAAATCAGCCCTAGAAAATGCTTAGTTACCAAGACCCCCTCACGTGGCACCAGCCCTGTGGCTCAGCCATCAGTAGGACTCGTATCTCAGTTCTTTCCTTGTCCCCCAGGAGCAAGATTATGTCTCTTGCAGATGGTACTTCAGATACTGGGGAGCACTGGAGGCTTGGGGGTCATGGGTCTTTCCCCAGGGGCAAATTTGTAAGGATAAGGAAGAACCCAGATGACTTCCCAGCACCCCAAAGTGGCGGGTTCCTGCTGAGAGCCCCCCGAGCTTTGCAGTGCGCGCAGTGCGTGCGTTCTGCAGGGAGCCACGTGGAGTCCTGGCCCAGGCTCACCCCAAACCTAATGCAGCAATGCCCTCTGCTGCCCAGAACACGGCACTGCCCGCCAGCTGGCGGGAGAGGGTCTCCCACACCGTTCTGGGAGTCCTTTCCTGGCTCCCATCCACCTCGGAGAGGAGACCCTTGCACTTGTACCTGTCCCAGAACTCGGGAAGATTCAGTGGCACCTGTCTCCTGTCCGCCTGCCTTTACTCTTCCCTCTGGGGATCCTCCATGAGTCCCCACTCGGCCCAGCCCTCCCCAGGCCCAAGGTGAGGGGCCTGGAGAATGCTCAGTTGACCCCGAAGTCCTCAGCCACATATGAAAGCCCCAGCGCAGGCGAACTGCTCAGACCCTTCTGCCGGACAGGTTCTCAGTGTCAGCACACAAGAGAACCTCAGAGCGGCACAGAAACCTCACTAAGGGATCGTGTCTGCTCTCTGTGAAGTGGAGACTAGATGAAACGGTCCACATGAAGTGCCTGGTATACAGTAGGTGCTCAGTAAATCTTAGACACTTACTCCACGCATCCAGCGCCCCGAGCTGAGCCCACACGGTCCATACTCTCGTCAGAGCCCCTCGGGCAGGGCTGAGTTGACGCCACAGCCGTCCACTCCCGGACACCTCCAGCGCATCCCAGTCAGGAGCAGAGTCGGGGTGCCACCCCCTTCCCCTGGCCAGGAGCTGTCTGCCAAGCCAAAGCTTCGTTCTCTTTGGCCCACAGGTGGAAACGTGGATGGGAAGTTCAGCGTGGGCTACCGCGACGCCGTCGTGAGAACGGTGGTGAGCCTGGACCGGGAGACCACAGCCACGTACACGCTCATTCTCGAGGCCATCGGTACGTGCCAGCCTGCCCTGCACACCACCGACACGGTGATTCTGGGCGGAGGTCACACGGGGTGCCCTTCCGGGAACCAGGCCTTGAGCCAAAAGCTGAACTCTGCCCCGACACCAGTGGAGAAGGGGCCACCAGACACTTACCAAATACCACTGAGCGCTTGCTGGGCATGAGGCTCGCTGCTCGGTGCTACATGGGAGATGCTGGGATAGTAAGGCAGGGACTACACGGCGGGGGACCCACGTGCAGACAACTCACTCCAAAACCAGGCAACACAAAGTAGAAAGGGAGAAGGATGACAGAGTATTGGGCAGAAAGAGTGGTGGAAGCATGGAGGGGGGAGAGGTCAAGGAAGACTTCCTAGAGGAAGTGGCATCTGGGAGTGCCGTTGAGTCATCAGGACTCTTGGTTTCAAATTTAAAAATAAAATAAACTGACTTCAGCAATATGGGCTCACAAAACCAGTGCCCTGGGAGATCTAGTTTCAGGTATGGCTGGACTCAGGGCCCAGGTGATGCGATCGGGCCTCATTCTCTGCATTGGCTGGCTCTGCCTCCGCCTTTGCATCCTCTCAGGTCCAGGCGCAGCAGCAGGGAAGATAGTCTCTTTCCCAGTCTCCCCCGTAGAAGCCCTCAGATTAGCTCTGATTGGTTCTGTCCTGGCCCAGTGCCTATCCCTGAACCCCTCACTGTGGCCACGGAAGTGAGATGCCTAAGTCACGTGCCCATCCCTGGAGCCGCAGGCAGTCCCACCTGCCCAGAATCCCAGGCCTCAGAGTCGGGAAAGGAGGGTCCTCCAGGACGTTCAGGGCATGATGTTCCGGGAGAGAGTAGGTAATGCTGATGGGCAGAAACAAGGGCTGCCAGGCACGGCCTTGAAGGCCACGTGAGGTTTCAGTACTAGAGAAACAGGGAGGGCGTTTCAGGTAGAGGCACCAGCTCATGCAAGGGCCTGGAGGTGGGATAGAAGCGTGTGCGTGCATGCGTGTGTGTGTGTGTGTGTGTGTGTGTGCGTGCGTGTGCGTGTGTGTGTGTGTGTGTGCGTGCATGCGTGTGTGTGTGTGTGTGTGTGTGTGTGTGCGTGCGTGTGTATGTGTGTGTGTGTGTGTGTGTGTGTGTGTGTGTGTGCGTGGCAGCTGGCCCACGGTATGGCCTATACTCACGGAGGCCTAAACGTTGAGGTAGATTCTAGAAGTTTGGCCTTTGGTCTTTGGGCAGCAGGGAGCTCCTGAGGGCTCTGGAGAAGGGCATGATGAAGCCGGGTCCCCCAGGTGCCCAGCCCTCCCCAGAGCACCGATTTCACGTTTGCAGTGAGCTCTGGGTGAGAAGGGGCCGAGCATTCTGTGCCTCACTCTTCCCAGCCAGCAGACCCTCCCAGCCCACTCATGCCCGAGGTGCCTCTGCCCTCTGCCCTGCTCTCCTCCCGTCCTGGGGCGGCCACCCCACCCTCTGGAGACCTGTCACCCCCCTGAGTCTACCCTGTGCCTCAGGCATTGGCTGGCAGGAGGGGGGCCTCCCTGCTCACGCTGACCCAGCCAGAGCAAGTGAGCAGGACCCTCAGGGTGGTGGGAGGCTGGTCTGGAGAGTGTTTAGGAGGGCAACAGGACGTCCCCTGGGTAGGTGACAGCACTCCATCCAACATGTGGTCAGCTGGCCCAGGGAAGACAGATGGAGTCACCCCTGGTCCCCAGCCAACTCCAGCTGCCTGTGCTCCTCCCTGGGTGACTGTTCTTGCCTGGACACGCAGCACTGAGCACCAGCTCCTCCCACCAGGGAGGACAGCCCAAGAGCTGCCCCTGGGGCTGAGCCAAGGCTCCTGTCCCCACCACCTCCCCAGCCCTGGGAGGGACCTGCACGGAACTGGAGGGGCAGAGTCCCTGGATACCTCAGGCTCAGAGGCCAAGCAGGGCCCCTGTCCCTGAATGCAGAGGCCCCCGGGCCAGTCTCTCCTGCAGCATGGTTGTTTGACCCACTCAGTATTTTATAAGCAATGACAATTAGTTGTAAACATTTAAAAACCAGAAGACTTTATTTTAAAAACTTCAGATGTTTGGTTTCTCTTGAGAAATCAGAAGATCTGGTGTCCCTGGGCCCACAGTCTGCCAGTCAACTGTGGACTGGAGCAGAGGACAGCTGCCCCTTGAGGTGGGCACACCCAGGTGGGCACCTTACCCGCCTGGCCCTGACACCATTTGACGTTTTGCTCTTTTTTTTTCTTTTTTTTGAGACAGAGTCTCGCTGTGTTGCCCGGGCTAGAGTGCCGTGGCATCAGCCTAGCTCACAGCAACCTCAAACTCCTGGGCTTAAGCGATCCTACTGCCTCAGCCTCCCCAGTAGCTGGGACTACAGGCATGCACCACCATGCCCGGCTAATTGTTTCTGTATATATATTTTAGTTGGCCAGATAATTTCTTTCTGTTTTTAGTAGAGATGGGGTCTCGCTCTTGCTCAGGCTGGTCTCGAACTCCTGACCTCGAGCGATCCACCCGCCTCGGCCTCCCAGAGTGCTAGGATTACAGGTGTGAGCCACCACGCCCAGCCTGACGTTTTGTTCTTACTGCCTGTATCCGTTTCTAGGTTTGTTGTAACGAATTACCACAAACTCGGTGGCTTAAAACAACAGCAATTTATTCTCTCGTGATTCTGGAGGCCAGAAGTTCAAAGTCAAGGTGTTGGCAGGGCTGCCCTTCCTCCAAAGGCTCTGGGGGAGAATCCTTCTTGACTCTCCCAGTTCCTGGCGTCTCGAGGGGTCCCTGGCTGTGGCTGCATCTGTCAGCCCGGTCTCTGCCTCCGTCTCCTCTCTCAGATCTCACTCTGCCTTTCTCCACTAAGGACACTTGTCATTGGATTTGTGGCCCACCCCGATAATCCAGAGTAATCTCATTTCAAGATCCTTAATACAATTACATCTTCAAAGGTGCCTGTTCCAAATAAATTAATATTCACAGGTTCCCAGGGATTTGACATGGGAGCCACCATTCAATCCACTTGAGTGCCTCAGTGGCCTCCTCTGTGAAGTGGGGACAATATGATGGTGCCTACATCACAGGGTCACTGTGAGGACTGAAGGGGTTAGAGCACTGCCTGGCACGTGGCCTTCTCTAAGGATCAGTCCTGCCTAGAAAGGAAGAGGCCAGCGTGGGTGGGATGGGACAGGGCGCATCTCTGGCTGGTGCCCGGGAGTGTGCACAGGCCCAGGAAGCTTGCCCCAGGGCGGCCGCTAACTCCTGTCCTCCTCCACCCCCCTCAGACAACGGCCCCGTGGGGAAGCGGCGCACGGGCACAGCCACCGTCTTTGTCACCGTCCTGGACGTGAATGACAACCGGCCCATCTTTCTGCAGAGCAGCTATGAGGCCAGCGTCCCCGAGAACATCCCTGAGGGCCACAGCATCGTGCAGGCAGGTGGCCCATGGCCCCCCGGGGCACATGGCAGGCTGGGGACAGGCAGGGCCACACTCAGCTCTGAGGGCACCTGCTCAGGGGCATCACGGTGGGGAGGGACAGAAACAGGTGAGGGTCCAGGGGTACCTGCTGCTCTGAAAGTAGGTGGTGCTGTGGGAAAAGGGGGACCCAGGCCCACTCCCCACTCCTGGGGAGAGTGGGCCCCAGGTTGTGTAGCTGAGGCCAGGGCCCTGGCTCCTCGACAAGCAGAAGGAAGGCCTGGGCCTCCCTCCCCACAGCCCGCTCCGCACCGCCTACCCCACCCGGAGGGCCTTTCAGAGCAGGGAGGAGAGGGAGATGTCACATTTTCCCGGAAAGGAGCTGGGGAAAGAGAGCCAGGGCCCAGCGAGGCCCAGAACAGAGCCGCTTTCACAGGGCCCTTGGCTGAGGCTCCCTCTCGGGAAGTAAACAGGCACTAGAAGAAAGGGCTCCTTTGCCCAGGCAGCAGGGGCAACAGCCCCAAGGCTCAGAGGGAGAGAGGGGAGGACCCTGACAGTGAAGCCCGCTGCCCTCCCCCGCCCCTGCCCAGGAGGCCTCAGTTGCTGGGTGGGGAGGGAGGCCAGGAATGGATTCCTCGCTGCCAGCCTCGGGGTTTCCGACTCGACTCGGAGGCTGAGCCAAACACAGCAGATCTGGGCCTGCCGGCTGGGCCGTGCTCCCAGGCTTGGGAGGGGCAGGAGTGTGGGAGGCCGGGAGCGTGCCCACCTGCTGCATCAGGACCAGGAGGAGGCAGGAAAGGGCCTGGGAGCAGGCGCTGACTCCCAGGAGCACGGAGAGCCCAGCAAGCCCAGGGATTTGCAAGAGTGTGGTGGCTGGTTCTAGAAGGAGAAAGGAGGAGTGTTCTCTCCTCTGGGCCTCAGCTCATGAGGACTTGGAGAACCCCCACCCCACATAGCTGGGCCCACCCCGGCTTACTGACGTGTCCCAGGACCAGTGGTCTACCCAAGCTGGGGAGACCGCCAGACCTCTGAGAGCTCCCCTCCCCGTCCCAGCTTTTCCTCCTCCTCCAGGCCTCAGGGCAGCCCTCCCTGCTGCCCCCAACTGCGAAGACCCTGGTGGCAGGCAGCCCTGGCCAGGAGCGGGTGACTGCAGACTGAATTCAGCCAGGGATGTTTCAGGGAGGCCTTGGGGAAGCAAACCAGGAAGAGGTTAACAAGCAGAAAGGGAGGAGGAACAAGACCTTTTGGGAGGAGGCCTGCCCCACTTTCTAAACCCCAAAGAATTGGTTTCTATTTACACAACACGACTTGGGCTGAAATCCTGGAGTCTGAGTAATGTAGGGCAGCCCTGATCCTGATTCTCGCCATTTCCCAGGGAGAAATTCATGGTCTCAGGGTGGCTTCTCCAAGGCCCCATGAGTAAGTTGCTTGCACAACTAGACTTGCTTTTTGGTCCGATCCGCCTGGAGGGCCAGCGTAGTGGGCCTCTCCAGCAGGGCCTGCTCGGATAGAAATCTTGTTTCTAGGGGCATCCGAGGGCAGAAGAGGGTTCTGTGTCGTGCAGGCTTCCACTAGGACTCCGGCTTTGCGGGGCAGGGACACCCAGGCTGGGCCACCCCTCACTCAGCAAACAGAGGCTCCATACTTCTGTGCCCAGAGCCGAGGAGTCAAAGCGAGGCTCTGGGCAAGGTCTGGCTCTCTGCAAGCTCCCAGGCTTGCTGGGGGAGACCAAGGGTGGTTCAGCTGGAGGGCAAAGAGAGCTTCCCGGAGTGGGTGCTATCTGAGGCGTAGGCGACAGTCAGGGGGGACAGGTAGTTTGGTTTGCCTGCAGTCTTGGATCAAAAGGAGACGAGAAAGGTAAGTTGGAGCCAGCTCCCAGAGGGCACTGCACTCTGGGCTAAGAAACCTTAGCTGTATCCAGCTAGCCTTAGGGAGCCAGTGAAGGTTTTGGAGCCGGAGAACAGCAAACCAGAGCTCATTCATTGAGACGACTTGGCTCACTGCACCACAGGTCACAGGAAGGTGACCTTATGGGCCAGGGCAGCTCTGTGGTTGGGCCCTGGACAGCTGGCTTTCTAGGACAGGAGCTAGGCAGCTCAGGCCCCACTCTGCCCACTCTCCAAACTCGGGACCAAACCGAAGCGTTTAACCCAGGCCTTTGGAGGAGAGGTCGAGGGTTGGGGACTCTGAGAAGTCTCTCCTGGGGTGGGATTGCTTTGGCAGCTAACCAGTCAGTGCAGCAATCACTAAAACACACATAGCATACCTAGTGTGGTCCAGGCCTGGGGTCCCACGCCTGTCCTCGAGAGGTCCCGGCCATTCCACCCGAGGGGAGGCTTCCTCCTTCCCTGGGCGAGGCATGGAGCCACTGTGAGGTGACTGCAGAGCCCAGCCGGCACCCCCTCCAGCTGCTGGCAGTGCTCTGCCTCTTGCCACTCTGTTGCAGCAGCAGCCTGAACTCTGAAACCAGCCTCTTAACCCATCCTCAGCCCCTTCCTGACGGGCCCTGACGTGGGCGCCTTGAAGGGGCCCCGTCAAGACAGCTGCCAGGGTGTGATCTGGTGGCTTCCTGCTTGCCCTTGCTCCCCGCTGCTCCCAGGCATCTGATCCACCAGGAGAGTGATGGCTGCCCCCATGGATTACCAGGAAGACACTGGCAGGGCCCAGGAAGTCCAAGGAGAGAAGTCTCGGGTTCCCTCTTGCCTTGGGCACTGAGTCAGCACAGATGGCAGGACAGTACCCTGCTCCCAGGGCAGGCTGAGTGTTTCACTTGGCTGGAGGGAAGCTGTGGCCATGGCAACTTTTGGCACCTGGAGGGAGGGTGGGGCTTCTGTTGGGGAGCAGGGGTGCTGCTTCCAGGAGGTAGTTGCCAGAAAGGGGTCCCAGGGAGTCCCAGGTTGTATCCTGCGGAGCCTCAGGCCAAGGGCCCACATGGCTATGAATGCTCATCCCTTGATCCAGGGGTCTTCTAGCAAGCAGCAGCTGGGGGGCCTGCAGAGAGGAAGGTACTCTTCCGGGGGCCCTCTCTGGAAAAGGGCACCGGCCTAGACAGCCAGGAAACCGCTGGGGGTGAGTGTGTGGCCCAGGTTGGTTGGGCCACCGTCTGCCTGCAGTGCCAGGCTCCGTCCTAGGCAGGAGGATCTGCAGGTGGATCTGAGTGTGGACACCTGTCACATCTTGGTAGATTCCGTGCAGTCATAGTCGCTGCGGTTGTCACCGCATTCTGGCAGGGGGCGTCGAGGGGCAGCAGGCCTGCCACGGCGGAAGCTGTGCAGGGAGCGGCGCAGTGAGCCCAGGCGCTTCCAGAGCCGGAGCTGGGGCTCGCTGGGGCTCCCGGGGTGGTGGGGCATGCACTCTCGAGCCCTGCGGCGGCTTGGGTCCAGCGCGGCCGGCTTGCAGAGCGTCAGAAACAGCAGACAGGTGGCCAGCACGAGGAAGATGCAGGCCAGGGCAATGAGCACGGGGAGGGGGTCGGCTGCCTCTGCACGGGGCCCTGGGGTGACCAGAGCTGAGAGGAAGGTGAGGGGCTTGGTGGCCGGGGAGCTGGTGAGGCTGGGGCCCTCTGTGCTCATGGCTTCTGCAACAGCAACAGGACAGAAGCTCAGAGGCAGATCAGCTGGACCTGGGCAGGGGAGGGAGGGGAGGCTTTCCCGGGAACACCGATGGGGCTGGGTCCTGTCCAACTACAGAGCACCAAGGCCACATGCCAGGTTAGCGCAGCGAGGCCCAGAAAGATGGCAAGTCCAGGTGCACACACCGCTGGTAAGGGACGGGGCTGGGCCTGAGTGCAGGGCCTCTTTCTGCCACCCCCCACCCCACCCATCTGCCATGGAGGAGATAAGAGGCTTGCCTTTCGGCATTTTCACTTCATTCCCATAAATTTCCACGGAGTCTTAGGCCGGAGAACTTGAGAGAAAACTTGAGATCTAGGACCAGCTGTCAGTAACTTGCTCTGTGACCAGGAGCGAGCCTTACATGATAAGATGCTACAGCCAGCAGGGACCCTGGCAACTATCTGATGCCCGAGGCTGCAACCTGGGGGCCTACAGGTGTGTTTTGTTGGGTCCTTGCAGTGTTTTTATAAATTTAATTGTGAATTTTTTTAAAAAAAAACCAAGAGATTTCACATAAATATCTGAGTGCGTGGCCTCTCTTAAAATGTCAGAATTTCACCACTGGCAGCACCAGGCCTGTGTTCCTGCCCGATACTGGCAGCCACTGTCCCCTTTAGACAGGGCCCTGGGGCCAGCTCACCACACTCCCCCGAAAGCCCACCACATACCTTATTTCACCAGCCTGGCCTTGTGGGCTTTCCAATGTAGTTCAACCTGCTCCCATGACAGGTAGGGAAACTGAGGCCCAGTCAGGGGGCAGCCAAGCCCAAGCCACAGTGAGCCAGTGGCCAAGCAAAGCCCAGGTTTCCTGACTCCTAGCCTCACGGCCTTTCCACCCCTCTGGCCCCAGCTCTCTCTCTGAGCTCAGGGAGCTGCTCCGGGAACAGGTGGGAAATAAGCCCCAACGGGTTGACAAGTAGGGGCTGGAAACCTCCCCAGAGACATCAGTCACCTGAGGGGCATTTCTGTTATCACTTTAGAGGATCCAATTAGAGGGAGCCCAGCAGATGGTCCCTGTAGATGGGAAATCAGGCTGAACTTTTGGTTCAATATGTCTGGGGTTGCAAATAAAAACGCTTAGAGAGCCTGGCCAGCAGGTACTGCGTGACCAGAGGGGACAGGTGGGCAGGGAGAGCGCTGGCTGGGCCCTCTCAAGGACGCGGAGGGCGCAGCCCAGTCTGACGGTGCCAGTGCCAGAATGCAGGCCCCGTGTGGTCGGCTCTGCAGTTTCCCGTGAGAAGGCAGAAATCTGGAAGCTTTAGGCAAACATTGCTGATGCTTAAATGTTGGCAACTAATTCAAATTTAAGGCAAGAAAGAAGGGGCCGAGGGGAGACACTGCCAAGACCAGATAAACTTGAAATGAATTTTCAAATATGTGGAACACCACACAGGCCAAACAAGACACACGAGCAGGCTACGTGGAGCTTGCAGGCCAGTATTTGTGATCTTTGAATTCTAACGCAGGACAGGAAATCCCAAAGAGGATAAACATAAAAATAATAATAATAAGTATTCTCTTTGACCTGGGAGTCTTTCAGGAGGCTGGGGGCTGGCAGATTTCCTCCTTCCCAGCTTGCTTAGTCTCACTCACAGCGGAGTTGCTAGCTCCGAAGCTCAGCAGGAGGAAAGGCCTCAAGTCATGCCCAGGCTCTGCGTGTAGCCTAAAGGGAACCCCTGTCGCCAGGTGGTGGGGAGGGGAGCCGGCCACCCGGTCCCCCACCCCGGGGAGCCCCCATGCCCACCCCAGGCACTCACCAGCAGCCGCAGGACCTAACGCCTGGCTCCCCGCGCCCAGCGACTGAGGGCATCCAGCGCGCCCCAGCTCCCACCCATGCCCTACCACCACCACTCCCAGCATTTCCAGACAGAAAACGACCCCTCCCAGCTGGAAACTTTGATGCCCGTCTAGCTGCCCGAGGCCTCCGCCTTTCAGGCATCAGGCCTAGAGAGCGCTCTGGCCGGGCAACTGGACGTGGGTTGGCTCTTCCTTGAGTCCGAGCAGGGAGGAGGGTTGGGGTGTGCCCACTGCCATCCCCCATGGGGAGAAACCAGCTGTCTGTCCTACCCTGGGCAAGGCTTGGCTGGGAGGGAGAAACGGGCAGTCTGCAATGGGAGATGGCTCAGTCCTACCAGTTCTAACTTTATTTCAAGACCTTCAGATGGATCTGGAGACCCTAGCAGGTTAGCAAAGAGGGTTCAGGCTTCAGGCCTTGGGATCTGCTCTAATAACAGGATAAGTGGAGTTGTCATTAGCATCTGAGTGCTTCCTGTGGCAGCAAGAGATCCCAAAGTGCTTGAAAACAACAAGACGCCCTCCCTGGAGCATGTGCAAGTTCAGCTGCCAGGCACCCTGCCACCCTTTGCTGACCCGCCGGCAAGGGCCAGCTGGTTCTGGGCAGAGAAGGCTCCACCAGACCAAGGCTGGGAGTCATCTCGGGGGCAGTCGAAGCCTCTCCCTTCCCGCTGGAGCCAGGGTACCCCAGCGGGCCCTGCTCTGGGCGTATCTCTGTAAGCTCCGTCTGGAACCTTCCTTCTTCCCTTGGAGTGCTACAGAGCAGGGCCTGCTGCAGGCAGGGAAGACGTCTGTGGGGCCTCAGGCTAGCCACTGCCCCTTGCTGGGCCTTGTTTCCACCCTCCGCAGAACCAGAGGGGCTGCCCAGGTCTGAGCACAGCCTCACGTCCTCCCCAGAGTCCCCCAGCAAGCGTCTCACCCCCACCTCCTTCACCGAACCTGCTCCTGCAGTCCCCAGGCACTGACCTCAGAGCCAGCCCTCAGCAGTCCTGCTCAGTGGAGAGGTCTTCTCAGCTGTGCAACGGAGGCCCAAGGAGGAGCGGGCGGTGCCCGTGCCCCCAGCCCTGCCCTGGGCTCTGCTGTGCCCTGCACCCCTCAGTCAGCCAGTCCCAGCAGAGTGGGCCTTCTCCCCTCGCTCTCCAGCTGGGCCTGGCTTTGTCTGGAAAAGTCCCGGCCCTGCCTTGGGGGAGAGGACATGCCGGAGGGTAGGTATGGCAGCTGGGCAGGGAGGGAGAGGGGGGCCTGTCCACAGGAGCTGGGGCTCCTGAGCCTTCCCACGGCCTTGGCCTCGCTCCAGCCTGTCTCCTTGGAGCCATCTCGGGGTGAGAGGCACCAGGGAGATGCAGAGGGAGGATTTTGCTGCCTCTCGAGGCCCCATGGCTCTCACCTTCCCCCATTGGGAGTTTAAATGGTATGGTCGGGCAGCCCGCAGCCGCTATTCAGTGCCTGCCAGCCTCCAGGTTACCGGGGAGAAGGGCCAGAGTGGCACCGCCGGGTTGGACAGGCAGAGTGACGGGCCCAGCGGCCCCTGAGGCCCCTCTTCTTCCAGGCTTCTCCCTCCACTCCTCAGAAAAGCACCTTCCCCTTGAAGGCGTCTGGCTGCAGAAGTGAGGGGTGAGAGTACACTCAAAGGTCTGTTTTCCAGGGGATCACAGGGCAGAAAGCACAGGACTGAGGGACAGCGAGGCTGAGCTCCTTACAGTTTGGTGGCCCTCGGAGACCCTCAGCAGAGTTCCTCCACCCCACACCACGCACATGCACACGCGCACACACACTCTCATACTCACACACACTGGCACTGACACACACACTGACACACTCAGACACACACTGACACTCATAGACACGCTCACACATACAATCACACACACATAGACATACACTCACACACAGACACACACACACACACACACACACATGCTCACACACTCCCCTCCCCCAGCCTCCTTTCTCCCGGGAAGCCAGCGTGTCCCTGGAGCCAGCCACCTGCTTGGGGGCCTGAGTCGTGGGCGGCTGCCCTGTCGGGGCCCTCCAGGCTCCCAGAAGTGCAACTCAGGCAGGGAGTTGTGGCTCTGGGCTAAGACCTGGGTGTGGCCACCCCCTTTCTCAGAGCCCCAGGTTTCAGTTTTTAGCTCTCCCCTCCTTCCCTTGACCACAGAACGAGGCACGGTCTGCCCACCCCCCAAATGGGTGGGAGCTTTCCTGTGCACGGTCAGAGCCGGAGAAGCATTAGGGGTCATCTAATTCAGCACCCCTCCTCTCTCAGATGGGGAAATGGGGTCCGGAGAGGACTGGCCTGCCCAGGGTCATCCAGTGAGTTAGTGGCAGGGGATCCGGTGCGGTCTCCTGGCATGGGTGGGGGGCATGGGCGGCAGGCGTCTGGTGCCGTGAATGAGCAACATCCCACTCAAAGCTGTTCCCACGTGCCCAGAGCCCCCACTGGGATTCCAGCCTTCCCTGCCCTCGTTTTCCCAAACTGATGGAACGTCTCATCTATGGCCCCAGTTCTCCTGAGATAGTAGAAAGCAAAACTTCCGGGGTGGTGCAGGCTGCTGGGGGAGGGGGGCATCAGGGACAGTCGCTCAGGGCATGCCCTGGACAGCTCGGCTCTCGATCCCGTACCGATCCCACCCAGATCTGGACTGTCGAAGCACCCCACAACATCCCTCCACCTTCCAGCTCTCAGGATTCTCAGGGAAGGGGGAGAGACAGAACTGCACAGCCAGGGCAACCCAGCCATCCCCACCTCCAGTGTCCATCAAGGGGGCCTCCCTGGAGAAGGCAGCATAACTCATAATGTCAACCTTCACACCTATCCCTGTGCCAGGCACCAGGCGAGATGCTTTGCAGGATGACTTCTAACCTTCCATCAGCCCTGTAAAGTTGATGATCATTGTGCCCAGTCTACAGATGAGGAAACTGAGGCTCAGGGAGTCAAGTGCTTATCTATGTCCCCATAGCCAGTAAGTGACAAAGCCTGGATTTACACATGGATGTGCCAGACCCAGAGCCCTTGTTCCTTTTGCTCCAACATACTTCCCATCCTCCCCACCGTCAGCAGTCTCCTTGGAATCCTTGGGCACACACCCCTCAGTCCCTGGCTGTCCACCAAGTCTGACCAGGCCCACCCCTGCTGCCAGGCTCATGGTTCTCACGCTGGCCCCCACCTGTCACGTCTGTGCTGCACATTCTGCCGAGGCTCCCACTGCCCTTGTGCTATCTATCGAGGCCCTTGTTCCACTCATCCCCCCAGACCCCTCTGCTGTGTCCCAGCATGGGCCCCTCACTCCAGACAGACTGGGGGCCCAGTCCCTTGCTCAGCTCCTCAGCAGCCTCTACTTTTGCTCACATTTCCCAGCCTGAATATGTTCCCGAACCTTCTCTACGAAGCCAGGTCCTCCTCATCCTTCCAAACACAGCTCCCTTCTTTGGCAACCTTTGATCAGCCCCACCCTCAGTGGCCTCTGCTGTCTTGATCTTGCTAGCAATATCCCCCTCTCCTCTGGAAGTCTGTCCAGTGGGCAAAGGTAGGAAAGCCTGTATTAGGGCTTCGGGTGGCAAGAAACAAAAGTCCAATTCACATTATCTTGGGCAATAGGAGAAGTATATAGAGCAATACGGGGATACCCTACGGGATCAGAGGGTATCAAACAGGGAAAAGGAGGCACAGCTGGGCTCCCAGAGTAACTGGGACCAGGGACCCAAATACTGCCATGCTCCGTGCTGTGTGTGTGTGTGTGCGCCTTTCATCTGTACTCGCTGAATGTCAGAGATCTGCTACTCAGTCATTCACATATTCGGTCAACAATATGTTGTCCCTACTGTGCACAAGGATTGTTATTCTAGAGACCACAGATGTAGCAGTGCACAAAGCCCTCTCTTTCGGAGGGGATAAGTGATAAACAAAGATACAGTGTATCGGAGGGTAATGGGGGCAGGGAAGGGCAGGGTATTGGAGTGGGACTACAATTTCATGTACAGTGGCCAGGGCGGGCCTTATGAGAAGTTGATGTGTGAGTGAAGACCTGGAGGAGAGGAAGAGTGAGCGTGCACACTCCTGGAGGGAGAGCTTGCCAGGCAGAGGAAAAGCCAGGATAAAAGCCCTGAGGCTGACATGCACTTGGCATCCAAGAAACAGCAAGGAGTCCCGCGTGGCTAGGGCAGAGTTAGTGCGGAAAGAGTGGCGAAGATGAGCTCAGAGAGGCTGGGGTGGGGGTGTGTTGACATTCTCACATCTCACTACCAGAAAGACTCACTCACTCTTTCTGGGCCCCAGATCAGCAGTCCCAGAGAAGGCTGTGATTGGCTCAGTTTTGATCAGGTGGCTGCTCCTGGACCAATCCCCTCTGGCCCTAGCGGTGGGGTCAGTAAGAACATGGTGGCTCCAGGGCACACCATAGGGTTGAGGTGAGAGGTGGGGAGAAAAGGAGGGGTGGATCCAGAAGTGGGAGGGTGCAGGGCCTTACAGAGCAATTCACCACCAATCGTCCAGGACCACATGTCATGGCCACACAGTCTTGCCTCTTTCTGCACCACCTTGCAGGGGTGCTCTCCACCTGTTTCAGGTGGGCAGAGTAGGTATTCAGTTCTTGGCTTGACAGGACTCACCTTGGGGCCAGCTACGGTTCTGCCAGCAGCCTCAAGCCCAGACTCCTTGTAAAAAGGGCTGAGCGCAGGGCAGTGTCTCAGAGTGGGAACAACATAGCCCCAAGTCCCACCAGAGACAACACATAAGCCTGAGGTACGGCCAGGCAAGCCAGGGAGAACTGAAACTAGACTGGAGTGATCGTGTGAGTGAATGAGTGTGGAGCCGTCGTTGGGGGGAGGGCTCTCGGCTTCCACAAAGTGACCGTTACTGTACACAGTGGCCAGCTGGGACCCAGTATGGCCAGAATGGCTTCAGGCCAAGGAGGTGTGGGCAAGAGGCAGCCATGCAATCCAGCCACCCTCGGTGAGGCTTCTGGGCTCTCAAAAGCTGGCAGGTAGGCATTGTGGAGGTGTGGGACAACCTGTTCAAGCCTGGATCCAGCGAGCTACAGCGCCAGCATCCACCTCCCATCCTCCCCAAGACCCTGGAGGAGGGTCAGGGAGCAGAGCTGGCCCTGGACAGGCAGTGTGGAGCCATCACGGTCGGATGTCCTCACTGGGATGAGAAAGACACACGTGTCCCCTCGTCTCCACACTCCCGGCCTCTGTGGGAAACCACGAGGTTGGCAGGACAGGGGAGGGGAGGGGGAGGGAGGGAAAAGGGCCCCACAAACCTCTTTTCTCTCTGCTGAGTGGAATTCCAGAAGTAACTCCAGTGTCTCCTTCTCCCTCAGCTGAAAGCCACAGACGCAGATGAGGGCGAGTTCGGGCGGGTGTGGTACCGCATCCTCCGTGGTAAGTGGGGCTGCCCTGGGATGGGGGGGCCAGCCCTCCTGCCTCTGTTAGGGCAGAGCCTCTCTAGGCTGCCCCAGGTCTGGGAGGTGAGGCCAAGGGAGCCCCAGAGCTGTACGCAGGGGGTGGGGCTAAAGGGAGGAACAGGGAAATTCTCTAGTTGGATGCATGTTAAGTGAGGGTGCTCCATCCCATTGGTACGCTCCCAAAGTCCCTCGCATCCCACAGCGCTTCCCAAGACCATCGCCCTGACAGAGGGGCCTTGAAGACCGGGGCAGCACCCCCAGTGAGCTCTCCAGGGATTGAGTCTACTGGTCCAGCCAGAATCAGGTGCCCACCCCTGAGCCAGTCACTCTGGCCAGAAAATAAAATGTGCTGATCTGCCTACTTCTAGAATCAGGGTACCATTACTGCAGGGTGGGGCAATGGGTGCTGGACCAGCCTGGAGATGGCACTAAAATCCTGGATTCAGGCCAGGTGTGATGGCTCATGCCTGTAATCCTAGCACTCTGGGAGGCCGAGGCGGGTGGATCGCTCAAGCTCAGGAGTTTGAGACCAGCCTGAGCAAGAGTGAGACCTCGTCTCTACTAAAAATAGAAAGAAATTATTTGGACAGCTAAAAATCTATATAGAAAAAATTAGCCGGGCATGGTGGCGCATGCCTGTAGTCCCAGCTACTCAGGAGGCTGAGGCAGTAGGATTGCTTAAGCCCAGGAGTTTGAGGTTGCTATGAGCTAGGCTGACGCCATGGCACTCACTCTAGCCCGGGCAACAGAGTAAGACTCTGTCTCAAAAAAAAAAAAAAAAAAATCCTGGATTCAGCCACCCACAGAGAATTTGGTTTGGGTGCCTTTTTGCCATAGCCCAGATCCTTCTGAAATACTAAAATCCCTCACTCCACCTACACCTGTGAGTGTGGGGGTCAAGGAAGACCCCCTAGGCTTCCCACAAGGAGGGGACAGGTGAATTTATGCGCACCCTGCCCCCAGCCATGCCAGGGCCAGGCGGCACGAGTCAGAGGCCCCTTTGCCACGTGGGCTTCAGCCAGGTTCCCAAGACCTCTGGGCAGGGTCAACGTCCTAGGGGAACCAGAGCCCCTGCTCTAATGCTGAGCCCATGAACATCATCTGTCCCTCCACACAGGTAACCACGGCAACAACTTCCGGATCCATGTCGGCAACGGGCTCCTGATGCGAGGGCCCCGGCCCCTGGACCGGGAGCGGAACTCGTCCCACGTGCTGACCGTGGAGGCCTACAACCATGACCTGGGCCCCATGCGCAGCTCCGTCAGGGTGAGGGCTGGGGAAAGGCCACAGCTAGACCAGAGATGGCCACCAGTTGGGACCTAGTGGGGGCAGGGCACTGGGGCTGGGGGTTGGTGAGGGATGCCCAGCCCAGGATCTTGGACTTGTCATTTTGCTCTGAGCTTCAGTTTTCCAGCCACGGAAGGGAGTCGCTGATACTACTGTCTGTCCTGAGATGAAAGAGGTGTCCTTGCCATACTAACCCCCGTGTCCACATAGCTGCCTAGGGTGAGCGAAGGGAACCCCACGTAGATGATCTTGGAGGTCTAGATGCCAACCTCATTTTACCAATGAGGAAACTGAGGCACAGAGAAGTTGCTAGTGATAGAATTAGGACTTGAGCCCACCTCTTCTGAGTCCAAGTTCAGTGCTCTTTCCATGGAAACTGTCCCTAAAATATTCCAGTCACATCTCCCAGTTGCCCCATGAAATGCATTGTTTTTCTGCCTCCTCCCCCTTACTTGTGCAGTTGAAATCAACTCAGCCTGAACCTCGCGCACACACACAAATGTTCCCACCGGCTGGGTGGGGTCACGCACACTTCTGCCCGGCAGCAGGGGGATGACTGAGATGAATGAGATGACCTCTCAAGGCCACCCCCACCCCACTGCCCACTCAGCAGCTGCCAGCCCCTTCCCCTAAACCGGTGGAAGTGAGTCAGACCCAGACGTCAGGAGTAGGAGGGAGACTGGAGAAGTGAGTGCAGAGCAGCAGGGGCTTTTACCCAGACTGAGCAGGTTGTGTTATCAGCCCATCTCCACCGCTGTTTCCCCAGCTGGAAACAATGAGCAGAGATACCTGGGCCCTGCTGGGGCGGGTGACTCAGCCTGGGCCCGGCTCCTGCCATGTCCTGGCAACTGTGGCCCGGGAAGAGATGGAAAGAGACACCTGGGTCCCTCCCGCTGCCCTCTGAGGGAGGCCACCTGGTGGAAATGGCCACGGGGCCAGATCCCCTGGGTTCTTACCGGGCCCTGGTGACTGAGGGTCAGACACAGTTACCCGAATACGCACCTGGGCCCTCCCACACAGCCACACTCACCTGCATGACTGTGACCCGCTTGCTCACCCACGGCAGAGCCTGTCCTCTGTGGGGCCCAATTCAGGCCACAGAGTGACTGATGTCAGCGAAGCTTGGGTTTGGTCCCTAGACTTCAGGCTTCCTAATCACAGCCCCCCCTGGTGGCCCCCTCAGTCCCCACCCCCCAGGAGTGGTGGGCACCTGTCTCCAGGGCCTGCTCCTGAGAGTGCCTTGGCACTGTGGCTGCAAACCTCTCTTAGCCACAAACCTTCTTTCTAAACGAAATGGTGTGCAGCATCCCAGGGCCCTGTGCAAAACAGAGCAAAGCCAGGCTGTGCCGATTGGTGCCGGGGTGGGGCACCCAGAGCCACACCCGCTCAGCCACCCACCTCCCTGTGAGCCAGGAGAAATAAGAAAACCACACACAATACTGTGCCTGGCATTTTTCTAAGTCCTTCATGGACTTCAACTCCTGTGACCCTCATAATAGCCCTATGAGGTGGGCACTGTCGTTATACCCATTTTATAGATGAGGAGCTTGAGGCAAAGAGGAATTAGGCAGCTTGTTTAGGGTCACACAGCAGTAAGGGCAGAGCCAGGTTTCACACGCACCGCTACGCTACATTGCCTCACACAAGGCTCTTCAGAGCACACTGGAAACCACTGCTTCATCCCCAAAGGGTCATGTTAAAGTGGGAATTTGGGGGCTGGCACAGTCTCCACACCCCTGAGACCCAGGAAAGCTGGGGACCTTCCTGAAGACAATGCGGGCACTCAGGCTTTGCCCTGCGCTCATTTTCCCAGCAGCAGTAGAGACGGCTGGCAGGGCACCCGCCTTCTTCAGTTCCTGCTGCAGAGACCGGGGACAGCCCAGAAGAGGGGTCAGGGATTGCGGAGTGAAAAGTCCTCGTAGAGACAGGGTGTCTCAGGACGTACATGGTGCGCGTGCATGGACATAACACGCACACACGTACGCGCACATGTCTCCTCTCCAGCCCCTGTTGGGGGGCACAGCACTGGACGGACAGTGGGTCTGGTTCTCGGGGGAGCCCGGTAGTTCTCTCCCGCTCAGCAAGAGCTTGGCAGACCTCTGAGCTTCCTGTACAGCTGCGTCTCTCGGGTCTGCAAACCACACACCATCTTGCCTCCTGTCTCTGCTGCTAAAAGCAGGGCTGAAACCAACAAGAGGATGGCGGCGTGCAGCCAGACTCATGGAGAACAGGCCCCACAGGCTCCACGCCCCCACCCTCTTCTTTTTATGGTCCTATCAGACTGGCCCTGTTTCTTCCCCACGACCCTTGGAGTCAAGGTCGCTGGGACAGGCAGAGTCAGGAAGAGGGAGGCTCCACAGTTTTGAAAGATGGATAGTTAGTTTCTGTTTACAGAAAGAGAGTTCCCGAAATTCATCCATGCAAATTCCCCCCGACACCCACCCCACCCAGGATCTCCCCAGCCAAGTTCTCGGTGCAGCCAAATTTAGAAGGTTCCAGCCTGTGAGCAGCTGTGCTCTGGGGTGGACACTTTAGTTTG
Source organism: Lemur catta (assembly GCF_020740605.2). Lineage (NCBI taxonomy): Eukaryota > Metazoa > Chordata > Mammalia > Primates > Lemuridae > Lemur > Lemur catta. The sequence continues at coordinate 50,618,897 of NC_059141.1, read as the reverse complement.
CATAGTGGGTTTTGGGTGTCTGGACTTTGCAGGGCTGCGGGAGCCCCACGAGCAGTGATGTGGACAAACCACCGCCCCCATGCCTCTCGCCCCCAGCTCCACACACCCGGGAGTCCTCCACTAGTCAGGCCGCCAGATGCCCCTTCACTTCCCTCCAGCTAATTCCCTGCTAAGCCCTGATGAGAAACCAGGGCCAGTTCCAGAAGCAATGACCAGAAGCCAGACAGACATGCTTCCGACACGGGGCCTGGGGCCCCTCACCAGCGCTGGTGCCACGTGTGAAACCTGTGTGGAGCGCCACTGCCCCGTCCCCATCTGCTCCCCTCTGCACTCTGCGGGCCGGTTCCTGCTGGCCCTGGCTCTGCTTGGTCGGAAGAGGCTGCCTCTCCTGCCCGGGGCCAGCTTACCCCAGCATAGAGCAGAGAGCTGTAGGGTTGGGGAATTGGGAACCAGGAGAGCCCCATCCTCTTTCCAGCCCTCTCCGTTGCTGCGAGGCCTTGGGCAAGTCACTTCCTCTCTTTGGGCCTCTGTTCCCCTATCTGTGAAAAGAGGGGGCCCTGGGCTTCCCTACAGCTCCTTGAGCGCCCACACCCTGTGGCTGTAACTCTGCCGACACAGCCCTGTCCACACCTGCACAGACCCTCCCGGTGCTCCTGGGGAGGGGAAGGGGTGCTGTTCTCCACCCATAAACGTGGCTCTCCCTAAACATCTTGTAAACTGTATTGTCATGTTTATTATGCACGACATGCATATTCATTAACAAGAACTTAGAAAGTACCAATAAGCAATGAGGGAATTATGCATAAATGCACAATTCAGAAATAGCCGCCGTCTTGGGTGGGGTCCCCAGCAGCAAACCCTGGGACAAGGATGGGGTGAAGGTGATGTGTAAGAAGTGTCCCTAGGAAAAGCTGGAAGAGGGCGGGGTGGGACCAGGAAGGAAAAGCAGCCAGCAAAGTGCCATGGAGGGAAAGGTGCCTCCACCCACAGGGAGTTCTAGAGAGTTCCCTCCCTGCCCCAAACAGAGCCAAGGAAGCTGGAGCCCTTGTACTCCACGCCCGTCAGTCATTGGCTAAGGGCTGCACCAGGGGGTGCAAATTTCCAGGCGTTTCTGCTCTCCGGGTGTTTGGTTTCCAGCGGCCCAGGTGGTGAGGTGGGGTTGGTCCCTCTCAAAGAGCCACCGATGCTGGCCACTGGCCACGAGACGGTGCACGTGAATCATAAAGGGGTCTGAGCGCTGCCATCCTCTGCTACAACCGCCATTAAATTTTTATGTCTGTTCCCCAAGATATATTTTGATATTTAAATGGGGTCACTTTGAATTTTTTCAAGCACTTTTGTGTGCCCTGGCTCATTTTGTCTTCATAACAACTTCAGGAGTTGGCATGGAAGATGAACTATTATATTGATATTACCATTTCATAACTGAGAAACTTGATGGTCAAAAAGAGTCACTAATTAGTCACAGGTCCCCGCAGGGTTAGTCGCAGAGCCCAGAGTAAGATAAGGTTCATTCCTAAACAAATAATGTTTGAGCACCTGCCACGTGCCAGGCGCCGTGCGAGATGGGAGGACACGGCGACCAGCAAGACAGCCCCAGACCCCCTCCCACCCCCTCCTGCCACAGGGAGCTCCCGGCTGGCCCAGGGGAGCTGTGACCACACCAATAGGCCACAGTGGGCCAAGGCCTGGGCTCCCCAGCCCTGTACCCCACCCTGACCTCGCCCGCGTCCCGCTCCCACAGGTGATCGTGTATGTGGAGGACGTCAACGACGAGGCCCCCGTGTTCACACAGCAGCAGTACAGCCGCCTGGGGCTTCGAGAGACCGCGGGCATCGGCACGTCTGTCATTGTCGTCCGAGCCACCGACCGAGACACTGGTGAGGCCAGCAGGGGGGAAGCCAGGGGACCCATTGCTCAAAGTGACCCTCCCCAGCTCACTCAGGCCATTCCTGCAGCAACCATCGTCCTCGGATGCCTCACTCAGGCTCTCTCATTCAGCCGCCCCCGGGCCAGGGGAGGGCCCCTGGGATGGTCTTGATCACTCCCCGCCACACCCAGGCCCAAGAGGACTGGAATCGGGGAACTGTCCCCATCTCTGGGTGGACAGAGGAGAGGTCACAAGCTTGACAAGTCCAGGTTCATCATCCCAGGACTGGCGGCTCCCTGCTGGCTTGGGCGAGGCACTGGGCAGGGCTGGAAGGGGTACAAGCTGCCTGCCGCCTGCTCCTCCAGCCAGCCATGGCTCCATGTCCCACAGGGCCAGCTCAGGGCCCTGCACACAGACCCCCAAGTGGCACTGCCCCCACTGTGCCCTGGAGGCAGCCTGAACCCCGCTGAGGTCACGAGCCCCAGGGTTGGCCACAGCCAGCAGTGCAAAACAAAGGAGAAACATGCTTGGTCTCGCAGACCTCTTTGGGGGGCCTGGGCTGTCTGGCCTGCACCCCATCCAGGAGCACAGCCAGAAAGGAGCTCTTTCTGGGAGTCCACCCCCCCCCCCAGAGAGGCTCCCTGAGCTCCTGCTTTCCCTCATGTCAGATACTCTGCCAGCTCCCAAGCTCAGCATCCCCCTCCCCCCTGCAGCACGGACAGGGCGGAGGGAGAAACGTGTCCGAAAACCCTCAGGTGCATTATTCTCCCTAAAGGACATGTTAATACAGGTTAGGTCACATATGTTGCTATGGCCCAGTGGTTCGTGGCCTTTTCTGGGTCAGGAATCCCTTTGAGACACTAGTGAAAGCTATGGGTCCTCCTCCTGGGAAAATGCGCACCCATTCAGAGTTTTGCAAGTAATTCCAAGGAAGTCTTGGATTCCCCTAGTGGTTTCCTGCCCTCCCCTTGATGAATTCAGCTTAAGGAATCTCAGCTCTAGCTCCCGGTTGAATGGTGTGTTCCAAGGCACAGGAATGGGGGTGTAGGGAGTGGGGAACACAGGGAAGGTGTCCCTGGCGCTGAGACCCTTCCCTCAGAGGAACCAGATGAAGGCTTGGCCCCCTCTGGGCCTGCTGCCTCACCTAACTAACACTTTCCAGATCAAAGCCCCCACTGCAAGAGGTCCTTAATCCCCCATCCTCTGTTTGTCCAAATGTCAAAGGGAGGGGCTTGAGCTTGAATGTTGAGGCTCCGGGAGCAGAACCAACCCCCTCTAACAACTCTCTGGTACCAGGGCCAGGCCCCAGAGGAGGGGTCGCCAGTGTGTGCTGGACCTCGCCATCCACGCTGACCCTGACCCATCTCTTCCACATCGGTCGGGGTGATCCGGCCCACAGAGTGGGGCAGCGCGTGCTGAGTGGGCCAGCCCAGCCCCGCAGCCACAGGGCAGCCCCCCTTACTGCCCCGGGACTGCACGGCCTCTGTGTCCTCCTGCAGGGGATGGCGGCCTGGTGAACTACCGCATCCTGTCGGGCGCAGAGGGGAAGTTCGAGATTGACGAGAGCACGGGGCTTATCATCACCGTGGACTACCTGGACTACGAGACCAAGACCAGCTACCTGATGAACGTGTCTGCCACCGACCAGGCCCCCCCCTTCAACCAGGGCTTCTGCAGCGTCTACATCACCCTGCTCAACGAGCTGGACGAGGCCGTGCAGTTCTCCAACGCCTCCTACGAGGCCGCCATCCTGGAGAACCTGGCCCTGGGCGCCGAGGTCGTGCGGGTCCAGGCCTACTCCATCGACAACCTCAACCAGATCACCTACCGCTTCGACGCCTACACCAGCGCCCAGGCCAAAGCCCTCTTCAAGATAGATGCGGTCACGGTGAGGGGGCTGCGGGCCGGTAGCCCCATCCTCTAAATCCCACAGCACTCACCGAGCTCCTTCTGTATGCACGGCACTCTCCTCTTTGTCACGAAGTGTCCTTGAGAGAAACATCCCCATAACACTTGCCTTTTAATATGTAGCTACCTGGTATCCTTGTTGCCAGACAGTGAGTGAGTGGAACAGGAAAAACCAATTGTTTTTCCTGCTATATTCACACTCATCGTAGAACATTTTGCCTCTGGTCACCAGAATGGGTGTGGGGCTTTCCGATTCTCTGACTCTCTGGACACCTGCTGGCTATGCTATAATTCAAATCAATTCTGGAGATTTCTATCTGGAGTTAGCATCAGATCCCACCGTTAAGAGCTGCGTCCCTCCCATACACCTGCCAGTTCTCCAGCGGCCGCCATAGTGTCCAAGCCCACAGGTAGAGGGCTCAGCCCCACGAAACTGCCCCCACTTCAGATGCCATCGCAAGTCCCAGGTTGTGACCTGTGCTTCTGACCAACCGGCTATAAACCAGGGCTCCCGTGACCCCCTCCTCGGTTCAGTTGATTTACCAGCGCAGCTCACAGAACTTAGGAAAACGCTTTACTCATTCCCGATAAATTACAAAGGATATTTGAAAGGATACAAAGCGGCAGATGAAGAGATACGTAGAGCAAGGTACCGGGAGGGGCGCAGAGCTTCCATACCCTCTCCAGGCACACCGCCCTGCGGGTCCCGCCACGGGCTCAGCAGTCTGGAAGCTCTCTGAACCCTGCAGTCCAGGGTTTTTGTGGAGGCTTCATCACATAGGCATGGTCAATTATCAACTCGATCCCCAGCCCCTCCTTCTCCTGGAGGATGGGGGTGGGGGTGGGGATTAAAGGTCCAAACTGCTAACCACAGCTTGGTCTTTCTGGTGACCAGAGCCCATCCAGGAGTGCACCAAGAGTTGCCTCCTTGGACCAAAAGATTCCTATCACCCAGGAGAGAGCAAGGGATTAGGAGCTCTGTGCCAGGAACCAAGGATAGAGACCGAAAATATATTGCTTATTATATCACAATATCACAGAAAGCTGTACAAGTCATCATATTTCCCTTTTGACCTTGGCTGTTAGGAAGCTCAGGTATAAATTCTGTGCTTCATTGCAATAGCTATTCCTAGCGAGGTGTCTGGTGCAGCTGTCTCGCATCTGCGGCCTGGCTCTTACTCCTCCGTCTGTGCTCTAGCGTGTCTTTGAAAAGACGCGAGGTATGAGTCACTACAGTGTGCCAGGCCTCGTCTTGGAGGATACTAGGATCACAGACAAACACAAAGATGAACGAGACCCTTCCCAGCCCTCAGAGAGTTCTCAGGCTAGGTGTGGAAATGGGCATAATGAAGGATGCATGTCACAGCACCACAGGGAAGGTGTGACAGGATGACAGTGGCGGTAGCACGGAGCACCTCTGGGGTGTAAGCCAGCAGTCCTGCCTGGCTGCGCTGCGGAAGCAGGACGCTTTATAGAAGAGATGGCTTCCGAGTGGGACGCGAGGAGAAGTAGGGTTTCAACCAACAGCTTCGTGGGGAAGTTATGCCGGCCAGAGGGAGTGACACGGAGGTGGGAACGTGGGCAGGAAGGTCAGGGTCAACGAGGGTGCGATGTTGTCACTCACCCACCTGGCCCTTCCTGCAGGGTGTGATCACAGTCAAGGGCCTGGTGGACCGTGAGAAGGGTGACTTCTACACTTTGACAGTGGTGGCAGACGATGGCGGCCCCAAGGTGGACTCCACTGTGGTAAGTGGGTCCCCAGGTGTGAGCCCCACAGGTGCAGCCCATCCCCCCAAGACACTTCCGAACCCACATCTTCACCAGCCACCCAACCTGTGGGCCAGCAGTGGGCAAGGGTCTTGACAGCTGGCCCAGGGACGGTGCTGTGGCCGGCCGTACTACACCTCCCCGCAGCCTGGGCCAGGATGGGACCTCAGACAGGTGGGAGCAGGGTCTGGAGGAGCACAGAACGCTAACCATCTGCATCTCTGCCTTCTCTCTCCTCGCCCCCCTCCTGCGGACCCTGCCTACAGAAGGTGAGTAGCCGGTGGACGGGGACCCTCATGCTGTCACTATGGCCAGTGCTGGTTCAGCCGTGTGCGGCCTGGGCCTTCCCGCCCACCCCAGAGACAGGCAGTGGGTGGGCCTGCAGCAAGTCCCCTCCCCAGTCCATCCGCTCTCACACCTGGGGCCCAGGCCCCTCTCGGGCACATCCCCTGTCTCTGCCCTCCCTGTCCTGCCCGGCCCCCATGGGTTCCTGGGGTGGGGGTGCACTAGCAACAGCGTAGCCGGAACATGCAATGGAAGACCACTGAGGCCTCCTCCCAGCTCTGCTCCTCACTGGCTGTGTGTCACAGGCAAGCTGCTTAACCTCTCTGTGCTTCCCTTCCTGGGATCTAAAATGAGGGTCACACCAGCATCCCTGCCCTCTTCAGAGGGTGTGATGAAAGTAGCAAGAGATGGCGGGTAGGAAGCCCTTGGGAAACTAGTCCTGGAGGCGGGCGTGGTGGCAGTGACGTGTCCCGTCCTGGTGCCTCAGCTGCCACATCTGTAAAGGGGACACCCTCCCTCTCTCGGAGGGTGGTGTAGGCATGTGAAGTGGGGTGCACAGTGCCAGGGGCCCCAGAGTGCTTGGGAAGCGCTGCTGTGGGCATGGGGTGAGTTGCTGCCCACAGTAAAGGCAGGGAAGGCCGTGTGCTGGGGGCACTTGGGGGAGGGTGGCCTGCTGGGGCCGGAGGTGTCAGACAAGGCTCCTGGGCCGTGCGCCAGGCTGAAGGGGGAGGCAGGCAGGGGAGCCCAGGCTGGGCGTGAAAGGGGAGTGGGCCCAGGGATGGCCCCCTGAGAGGGGTGCAGGGGTGTGGCTCTCACGGAGCGCTCTGCAATCCATTCAGCCTGGGCACCCACCAGTCGGGTCAGCTGCCATCTGGAACCCACATGGGGCATCTGGCTCATCACCCGCTCAGCCCTGGGCACAGTCACATTGTCACTCCCCACTGAGTCCCTTTCACATTAACCTAAGGAGGAGATGCCACCCCAGTGTCCAGGCTAAGAGCCAAACACAGCTGCCCGGGGGCCTCAGCGGGTTCCCGTGGCCCTGGTTGTGGCGCAGCCACCCCTGAAGGGCCCTCCATCTATGATCAGCATGGTCCCCACAGCCCCCCCAGGAGTGGTGCTGAGTAAGCCCTGGGTGGGGGGCGGGGGGCAGTGCCGTGACCTGCAGCTCCCACGAGGCTCCCGGCCTCCCGGCCAGAGGGGCTGAGACAAAGGGAGGCGGAGTGGGCCTTCGTGAGCCTCGGCACCTTCGTCCATCAGGGGGCCCAACTGGCTCTCACCCCTGGGCTGTCGCGAGGAGTCTGGGAGGAAGGCAGCAGGGATGGCCGGGATGCCCCCTCCGTGGGCCAAGCAGCCACTTCCCTCGCGTGGCTGGCGAGGGCGTCAGAGCACACACTCCTGCGTGGGCCCCTGTGTTTCCAGTCACCTTCACTGTCTTCCAGGAAACAGGGCCACCCCGCTTTGTTCTGCCCTGGCTTCCTCTCAGAGGCTCCCAGACGCCACTGCCCCAGATACAGCACCCTGGTAGCCCCAAACGGGTGTGAGGTGCTAGGGTGGAGGCAGGGGGAGGGGCCCTTTAAAGGTAGCACGGCTTCCTCTGCGAGGCTGGAACCAAACCACAGCTCACCTCCACCTGACTCCTCCCTGGCCCGGCAGCGCCTAAGGCCCGGGAGGGGTGGGCAGGCAGACAGGAAGGGCAGGATGGGTGGGGGATGGCTCTGCTGTCAGAGCTCTTGGGTAGAGCACCCTCAGGCCTTCAGGGATGGGGCAGGGAAGAGTGGACCACGAGGACTCGGGTGGGGACACAGACTCCTATGTAATTCCACAGACCTGGGCACCTGCCCCCCTCCTGGCCCACCGAGGCCCAGCAGCCCTCACCCCTGCCTCGCAGTCAGCACCATGATCAGAGTAGCGGTCGTGGGGGGAACACCTACTGTGTGCCAGGCACTGGGCTCAGGCTATAGCAGGAAACCAAAACTAGACACAGCACCTGCCTTCCCGAGCATGAGCTATAGTGAGAGAAAGACATTGAACGAATGATCGCACCAGTGAATGGATTCCCCAAGAGAAAACCTATAACAAGACACTCTCCTTGACTTCCCCGAGGAAGTGACTCTAGCTGAATCTGCAGAATGCATAGGAGTTAATGCGGCCAAGAAGGAAGGGCATTTCTGGTAGTGGGAACAGCATGTGCAAAGGTCCTGTGGTGTAAGGAAACACGGCAAGCCCAATCAAGGCCTTGACTGGAGTGAAGGGGTTTGGGAGGGATCAGGTCACAGGGGACTTGTCTGTTTTCACCCTGAGAATAGTGCGGTGGGTGTTGTCATTCCCATATCACAGGGAGCAGACTGGGGCTCGGGGACTTCAGGGAGCTCCCTAACCAGCATTCCTGACAGATAGGCAGAGACCTGGTGAGGGAAATCGTGAATGTGTGACAGGGACAGCAACATACACCCCTTAACTTTCTGTCTGCCTACTTACTCCTCCCAGCAGCCCAGTGTGGTAGGTGGTCTCATACTGATTTCCAGCCGAGGAAATAGTAAATCAGAGAGCTTGAATAACTTTTGCCAAAATCACGCAGCGGGTAAGGGGTGGAGTTGGTCCTGCTGCGAAGCCAGGCTCGCTCCCTCCCCTAAGGTTCCGACAGCTGCCTAAGGACGGGAGCGTGGCTGGAACTGACAGGCGGAAGCTGCCAGGAGAGAGGATGAAGTGGCATTTCCTCCGCAGTGCGGATGGGCAGGCAGGCCTGAGAGCCCCAAACCCTGGCCCGGGCAGCGCGGTGGGCGGAGGCCGGCCCGGATTCCTAGAACCCGAGCCTCCTCCCGCCCTGCTCATGCCCTGTCAGTGAACGTGACAGCGCCTGGGGGTCCAGCCTCTGTGGCCTGCCCTGTCCCTGGGCCCATTCCTTCTCTCTGACCCAGAGGTTGCCAACAAGGAGGCCTTCAGGCAGTATCTGGCCACCAGATGTGTTTTAGTCAGCCCACACATCATTTTCTTCTTTATTTTATTACTCATTAGCTAATTTCACTTAAAAATCTGGATTCCTTGTTTCTTTTGAAAAACAGGAAGCTATGCCAATACCAGGCCAGCATTCCCAGCCAGGGCCCGGCTTCCCGGTTCCCTCCGTCCCCACCACCTCTGAGGGTCTCCCCCTGCCCCCGTCCCCTCCCCTTGCCCTCCCGGCCCCCAGCATTGAGTGAGTGTGGCGCCCCCACCCCCAAACTGCCAGGAGAAATGGGCTCGGGGCCCCCTTTGTAAATCAGGATTGGCCTAGATGGGCTCTGAGAGCTCACTGATGTTCCAGAACTTACCGGGGGTCTGGTCCCAGCTGGACCCACTGCAAGACATAGGTGCTTAGAGCTGGGGAGGGGACGGAGGTGACAGGTCTCTGACCACATTCACCCCCAGGTCTACATCACTGTGCTGGACGAGAATGACAACAGCCCCCGGTTTGACTTCACCTCCGACTCAGCAGTCAGTGTACTGGAGGACTGCCCTGTGGGCCAGCGAGTGGCTACGGTCAAGGCCCGGGACCCTGATGCTGGCAGCAATGGGCAGGTGGGCACCCAGCGAAATAGCCAGGACCTGCCCTGGCAGTGGAGCCCCCACAGGTCCTCAGGTAGAGAGGCCATCTAAGCCGTCCCTGTCGCCAGGCGCCAAGGGGAGGCTCGTGCAGGCTCTTCCCCTGAGCAGGACACCTGCACCCGTCCCAGTCTGTGGTCAGGGAGGAGGCGCCAGCTGCCCCTGCCTGGGGCAAGTGGACTTGGAGCCTAAAGGCCAGCCCTCGAAGTGAGGCTACATTTTCTAGGCAACTCCATCATCACCATACCCACAAACCACACAGTACCTTGCTCCTCGCATGCCAGCTCTGGGGCCAGCCTCCCCACAGCCCCAGGCCCCTGAGGGGACGTGCCATGCCCGCAGCAGGAAGCATTGCCCTTCGCTCCAGGCCAGGACCCCCCAGAGCGCAGGAGAAGCTCGGTGTTCACACTGCAGTTATCTGTTCTGTGCATCGGGCGAGGTGTCTGAGGAGGTGTTAAAGATGGCTTGCACACCTCTGGGGCCGAGACATGCTGGCTTTGGGGTCACAACCATGTGGGCTCAAATCTCTTCAGCATCTGCAAACTGTGTGACCTTGGCTGGCATCCCCCAGGCCCAGGGGCCTGCCACGGGCATGGCGCACCTCCCTAGGTGGGCCACACCCATTTTGAGGGACATAAATCACGTCTGCATAAAACACTGTATTCCTAAACACTCTTGCTGAACAGAGGTCCTGGGTGGGCAGGGGCAGGTCCCCTTGGCCTGATGTGGTCACCATGCCTCCCCACCTCCTCACCACTCCCCCTCTCTCCTCCCGACAGGTGGTTTTCTCCCTGGCCTCTGGCAACATCGCTGGGGCCTTTGACATCGTCACTACCAACGACTCCATTGGGGAAGTGTTTGTGGCCAGGCCCCTGGACAGAGAAGAGCTCGACCGCTATATCCTCAAGGTGGGGACTGTCCCGCTCAGGCTGAGAGGTGGCTGCTGGCTCAGCCCCTGGACTGGCCACTACTGACCGTCAAGGAGGGAGCTCAACCTTCAGCACACCCTGGTGGTCAGCTTCCTGCTGTCACCAAGTCACATGGGGCCGGCTGCACCCCTCAGGGCTGAGAGCACAGTGCAGCTGACCGGGAGAGGGGGACCAAGGAGGGGGGTGGTCTCTGGATTCCTGGGAGGAAGCAGCTGAGATGTCTGCCCCTGCCGTAAGAGCCAGGACGGAAGGTCCGGTGGAGCTGAGAGAGCCCCATCCCTTCCACAAACACAATGTGACCTTGGGCAAGTTACTTACTCTGTCAGGGCCTCAGTTTAACCATCTGTGCAATGTACAAAAAAAAAGAAACCCCGCCTAACCTGCCTCTGCCGAGGTGAGAAACAAGTACAGGTGTGAGGAGCCACAAAGGCCACCATTATTGCAGAATCGCTATGGCTGCCAAGTTTGCGGAAGACTCTCTAGGGACCTCGGGGCTGCACGCCTGCAAGGGCCTGAGCTCCTGTGTCACTTCTGCTGTCCCCCCACCCCAATCCCCCGCCATCTGGGCAGCGCTGGGCCCCCAGGGACAGGCTCGGCCCATGGTTAGGACTCCAGCTCATTGCTGAGAAGATTCTTTGAGGCTCTTTCCTTATTTTCTAGAGACCAGATCTGAGTGCGTGGGACAGGGGCCTTTGAAGCCAAAGGCAGGAGCCTAGTCCGTTTGCAGGCCCGGGGTCAGATTCAGGGGCTGGCACTGCCCAGAATACAGTCAGGGGTAGGTCAGGAGGTGAAGACTTGGGCACACTGGAGTCAGGTTCCAAATGAGGGTCCCAAGTCAGACGAGGATTGGTCACAGCGTGGGGCAGAAGGTGAAAGCTCTGGGGAGAGCCCAGGGCTGGCCAGGCCACCAGGGGCAGGGGTGGGTCAGCGAGTCTCTCTGCCCTCCCAAGTCCTCCCCACTGAGAGGACAGCCCTTTCAGACTCCACGTTCCTGGTCGTCCTCCACCCTTGGGCCCTGACTCCAGTCATCCTCCCCCGCACAGGTTGTGGCTTCCGACCGTGGCACCCCTCCGCGGAAGAAGGACCACATCCTGCAGGTGACCATCCTGGACGTCAATGACAACCCTCCGGTGATCGAGAGCCTCTTTGGATACAATGTCAGCGTCAACGAGGTGAGCGCAGCTCTGGCGTCCACTGGGTCCGGGAGCTGTGGCTCGTTCCTAGTTACACCCTAACCCTGGCCTGGGCCTGGCACTCGGTGCCTTTCTGTGGTAGGGGAGAAGCGAGGAGAGAAAAGAAAATTTTCTTTCACCTAACAGAGAACTGAAGTTTACCTTGGGGGAACTGCTTTTATTATAAAAAGAAATCTTATTTTTTATATTATAAAAAAATGTATCCATTATTCAGTCCTAAGACTGAGCCACTCCAGGAGAATTTTCACCCAGGCGTTGCTGGGTGTCATGCCAGGTTGGACGTTCGTGAGTCAGGGTGGCATGAGATAGGTCCGTCTCTCAGGCCACGCTCCCCCAGCTGGGCCCTGTGGGCTTGCACACGCTCCTTCCTTGCACCCCAGTCTCCTCACCTGTAAGTGGGGGCCACGCCAGTACCCGCCTCGTAGGTTGTAGAGAGGAGTCAGCGTGTAGTTGGTACCCACAGAATGGTCGCCGCCGCCACCCTGACCCTCCTCGGCGTGGCTCCAGGGTAGACAGAGCAAAGCTTTTGTAGGTCCTGGGGAAGCCGCTGGGCTGCCGGGAGCAGGTGCTAGACTTCGCCCCAAATGCCGAGACTCCAGAGTGACCACGTGCCTGCTCTCCTCCCAGAACGTGGGCGGAGGCACTGCTGTGGTCCAGGTGAGGGCCACCGACCGTGACATTGGGATCAACAGTGTCCTGTCCTACTACATCACCGAGGGCAATGAGGACATGACCTTCCGCATGGACCGCATCAGCGGTGAGATCGCCACGCGGCCCGCCCCGCCCGACCGCGAGCGCCAGAGCTTCTACCACCTGGTGGTCACTGTGGAGGACGAGGGCACCCCCACCCTGTCGGTGAGTGACAGGGGTGGCCGCAGGGAGGGGAGGGCGGGCCCGGGCAGCTCTGGCTCTGTGCGAGGGAAGCGAGATGGGCGGAGTGGAACTCCCCGCGGCCGGGGATCCTTGACTGCTCCCACGTGGGGCCTTTACCCCGTGAGCCCTCGCGTGCCTGTGGAGGGCCCGTGGAGTGCAAAGCTGGTGCTCCTTCACCCGGGTCGGCAGCTACTCTGCGTCTGTATTTAGCAGCGCTATGGGATGGCGCAGGTTGAGCTTCTACGTCGGGGCCGGACCAGGGAGCAAGTGGGTGTGAATCCAGCCCCTACTCCACCTGCCGAGCTGTGCACCGTGGGGCCACACTCACACGTGTGTGGTGGTGCCTTATGGAAAAGGTGGCCCTCTTCCCCTATGTCGTGTGGGCTGACATGCTGTCACAGCACGTCAGGGTGGGAAGAAACTGACGTCCGTGATTCAGGCCGATGCTCGAATGAACAAGGCAGCGCTCCAGGTTTGCAAGGTTGGAGAAGCGGGTGTGGGCCTCAGCGGCTGGGTGACTATCAGGGGTGACAAACTGCAGTGGGCGTACTTTGTAAATTGAGACTGGGGAATTTGGAGTTAGGAGCACTGCGAGCTGACTGCGTGATCACGAGCAAGTCAGAACCTCTGAGCATATCAGTTCTGTCATCTGCAAAAGAGAGATAGTATCTACCTCATAGGTGTTGTTTGGGGAATCAGATGAGCTCATGTCTGGAAGCACTTGGTAAACCATGATGAGGAGGAGGATGATATCAGCTATCTATTGCCGCAATAATGCTGCGTTACAAACCGAACAATACACAGAGGTGTAAACCAACAACTTATTTAGCTCGTTCTGCAGGTTGGCAATTTAGACCTGGCTTAGCTGGGCGGTTCTTCTGGTCTCAGGGGGAATCCCTCGTTTGTGTGTGGTCAGCTGCATATCAGCTGGGTGGCTGCGCTTTTCAGGGTCTGCTGGCTGTCGGCTGGGGTGACAGGGGCAACTCCTCCTCCAGAAGGCGAAGCCCATGCTTGTCCACGCGGAGCTGGCAGGGTACTGGAGGGGGCAGAAGCATGCAAGGCCTCTTGAGTCCCTGGCTTGGAACTGGCACAAAGTCACTTCTGCCACACTCTGTTAACCACAGCAAGTCACAAGGCCAGCCCAGATTCAAGATACGGGGAAATAAACTCCACCTTTTGAAGGAGTGACCTGCAAAGTCACACTGCAAAGAGTGGATAGAGGATTCAGGACATTTCTGCATCTATGTCCCTGAGGGATCCTGATTGTAAATGGGGCCTCAGCTCTGTCTCTTTCCCTCACAGCAGGTGACTCTGGTAGACCCCTCCCCTCTGCCAACAGCACTGTGGGAGGTGGAGTTACACCAGGTCTAGGCTGGGCTCTTTCTCTGGAGTGTCTCTGGGGATGTTGGTAGAAATTGGGCCAATAATCCCAGGAAAGCCCCCACCACATTCTGAGGAGCCCAGAAAATGAGACTGGTTCTGGGCACCCCCCTGGGCATCCCCAGGGATGCCCAGTGTCACCACTAATCACTTCAGCCATTCACACCTAGTGGGCTAAGTAAGGCACATTGACAGGATACAGGTAACTAACTAGGCAGGGTGGGGGTGAGGCAGGTCAGGGTATCATTTCTTGTGGTAACATGGAAGGACCCAGTGTTGACATAACCCCCCCAACTGTACCTAGCTTCAGAGTGGATCATCTTGTGATCATCCCTCCAATAGCATCTGTGATATATTTGGCTACACTATATCAGAAACTTAACTATGGAGCCATAAGTAAATCTGAATGTATTTTCTTATGTAACAAAAACTCTGGAGAGAATTGCGAATGTTGACTTCCTGCTCAGTGATGTCACAGCTAATGTTCTGTACCTTTCCCTCATGGTTGCAAGATAGCTGCAGGCATCACGTCAACATTCAAGGCAGGAAGATGACAAAAAGACAAAGAGATAGGGTAGCCACTTCTGCCCCTTTATCAGGAAAGCAGAAGATTTCTTAGAACCACCCTCGAGAGTTCTGTTTATGTCTCCTTGGCCAGAACTGTATCACATGGATACGCTGGAATCAAGGGAGATTAGAAAAAATGAGGGACAGGATTTTCATAATTGGCTTATTACCAGATATATCACTGCCCCCCCCCCAAAAAAAAGCAGACTCTGTTAGTGAGGAAAGGGCAGAGAATAGATTTGGGGTGAGGCAAAATGTGACAGTATTTGCCACACTGCCCTCCCCGATCCTGACATAGGCCAGTGAGCACACCGCTCCCACCCCCACAGTCCTAGACCTTCCTAGGGAGGCAGTTGGTGGGACACACACGTTCTAAGACGCTGAGGTTTGGAGGCAAAATCGGGCTTCCTTTTGGTTCCCAGAAAAAAGGGTGAATTGAAGAAATGGGAAATCACCCCAGCCACACTTAAACACCCAGAATAGGTGGGTCACTATCCTCACAGGCCGGTCCCTGCCATTCTGGCACCAGCAGCAACAGGTTCCAACTTGAGAAAGATTTATATGAAAAAACTTTTAAGTTGAAAAGAACCTAGCCCTTCTTCAATTCTTCCCCCTTTTCCTTCGAGCTAGTTTTTCAGGGGACACCTCAGTGAAGAACTGCAGTGACCATAGGAACATAGTTTGAGAAACTAGCACTAGACCATATTTGTTCATTCATTCACTCACTCATTCATTCGCCCACTGTTCCCTGAGTGCCCACTGTGTGCCAGGCACTGGAGGTAGAGGACAACAGTGTGGTCCATGGGCCTGAAGAGACGCAGTTGAGTAAGGAAAATGATGAGGACATCCATGTGTGGGGGCCACAGTGTAGACGGGGCCCTTGGAAGAGCTTGGGGACGGCCTCCTGGAGGAGCTGACACCTGGGCTGAGTCCGGCCAGTCAGTCACGGTCAGCACAGCCAAGCGACAAACGTATTCTGGGGATCAGCTTGAACAAAGGCCCAAGAGCAGGCAGTAATCAGAGGTGGATTCTGGGAGCCACAGGTAGTTCAGGCCCAGGCAGCATTCAGAGCAGAGCAGGCAGGGCTCTCTGTCCACACGCCTCCCTGTGACAGTCTATTTGGGGTTCGCCCCAAAGGCTGGTCTCACTGCCCCTTTTTTTTTTTTTTTTTTTTTGAGACAGGGTCTTGCTTTGTCACCCAGGCTAGAATGCAGTGGCACCAGAGTAGCTCACTGCAGCCTCAAACTCCTGGGCTCAAGCAATCCTCCTGCCTCAGCCTCCGAGAGTGCTGAGATTACAGGTGTGAGCCACTGCCCCACCTGGCCTTTTTTTTTTTTTTTTTTTTTGAGACAGGATCTTGCTCTGTTGCCAGGCTGGAGTGCAGTGGCTTGGTCACAGCTCACTGCAGCCCCTCTGCCTTCTTAGGAGCCCCCTCCATTCCCTCCTGGCCTGGCTAAGCCAGGGAGGGGATGGGGCAAAAGCTGGCAAGCTGAAGCCCTGCGGTCAATGCCTGCCGTGATTGGCATTCACCTCCAAAGAGCACCGGACCCTCACCTCTGGGCAGTGAACCCCTCTCAGGGTCATGAGTATCCCCAAGGACAGAGCCAAGGGCCATGCCAGAGGGGACCAGAGCAGGGCCCTTCTCCGTCAGTGGGCAGATTTCACTGAATGGGTGTGGGAGGCAGGAGGATTATCCCAGCCTCTCCTGGAGCAACCAGCGCCCTGAGCAGCATCAGGCCAGCCATGCTGAGAGTCCAGGAAGGGGGGGGGCCACAGTCTAACAGGGGTCAGAGGGCAAGTACCACCCTGCACAGATCTGTCCAGAGAAACCCGGCAGGCCCACAAACCACCCTTTTATTCCCACCTGCAATTGTCTGTCTGGTTTCAAGCCAGCCCTCACTGGCCCAGGACCAACCTTCCTGGAGGACAAGGGCGTGCGAGATTCATTCATTCATTTATCCAACAACTACGTGCCAGGCCTGAACTAGAGGCTAGGAAGCCAGAGATGTGTCAGGCACAGGTCTGCGCTCCCGTAGCCTCCACTCTGGTGGAGGAGGGACATGTAGCAGAGTTACCACGCTGGGCTGTAGCAGAGTGCTAGGAGCTCAGAGCTGGGGGCCAGGGTAGGTTTTCTGGAGGAGGCATCATTTGCGTCTCTGTCTTAAAAGATGAGGTTCTCTAAGCAGGGGGCTTGGGTTTCAGTTGCCAAGAGCCTGCCGCAAGCCAAGGGAAATCCTATGTCTGAGCCCCGCTATCTCTACTTATCTCCCTGAGACCCTCCTCCCCCCAGTTTCCTGAGAGCTGGACTTTGCCGCAAACAGCCTGGGCTGCCTCCACCCAGCCTCAGCCCGTATCACACGGGCTCTGAACAGCTGTGCTACAAGGGCATCCGGGCCAGCCCCAGGCCCTCCACACAATGGTGTGCCACCCGGCCAGGGGAAGTCATTGTGCAGCCTCGGGCCTCTGGCTAGTTCCAGGCCACGGGCAGGGAGGCCAGACTTGGGGGAGGGATCTAAATGGTTGTCAGGGAGGCCCCAACGAAGGAAGGGCTGGGCCCAGGGAGGAAGGAGGGAAGGCAACTGGGAGGTCAGGGGCCGAGCCCAGCCTCAGAGGCACTTTGGCAGGGGTGGCGGGGTGGGAGGAAGGGCCTAACCCCGGCCTCCCTGGCACGGGAGTAACAGCCAGCAGACTATGCAATCCCAGATAACAGGGCCAGGCTTCTCAGGCCGGGGAGACCTGCAGAAGTCACCTGTCCAGGCAGAAGGACAGAAAATCTTTCAGTACCCACTTCTGTACACGAGTCCCCAGTGGTAGCCCCATGATAGTCTTGGCAGCTCACCTTGCGTCTTGAGGACAGCGGGCTCTTCTGTTTATTAAACTTGGGCCCTGCTGCCATTGTGAACCCTGCTTCCCCTGGCTTAAGGTCAGGAAATCCCAGCCTGGCCCTTTCCCTGTGCTATCCACTAAGGAAGACCACCATGAATCAATCCAGACCCTCCCCTTAGCCTGGCTTTTTTTTTTTTTTTTTTTTGAGACAGAGTCTCACTCTCTTGCCTGGGCTAGAGTGCCATGGCGTCAGCCTAGCTCACAGCAACCTCAAACTCCTGGGCTTATGCAATCCTCCTGCCTCAGCCTCCCGAGTAGCTAGGACTACAGGCATGCACCACCATGCCCGGCTAATTTTTTCTGTATATATTTTTAGTTGTCCAGCTAATTTCTTTCTGTAGTTTTTTATGAGAGCCAGGTTCTTGCTCTTGCTCAGGCTGGTCTCGAATTCCTGAGCTCAAACGATCCTCCTGCCTCGGCTTCCCTGAGTGCTAGGATTACAGGCGTGAGCCACCACGCCCGGCCCAGCCTGGCTTCTTGAGGGACGTTCTGCAGCTGCCCAAATGCTGCACATACAACTGGCTAAGATCCTCCAGCAGACCCTGGGGCTCAGTGGTTGGCTGAGGGTTTCTCTCTTCCCCATGCCCTGATGCAAGCACAAGGCTTGCATGGCCCATGGTGCCTCTCAGGAGTCTTGTGGATTCCCAGTTGCCAGGCAGAAAACGGGGTGGCAGGAGCTGACCTGGAAGGCACCTATACGACAGCAGCAGGGTCTTCTGGACCCATGAGAAGCCCAGGCAGGGCAGGCAGAGCACAGATAGGAACATTTCTGGTGTGGAATGAGGTGGAGCCATGGACTTGTGGGCACAGGTTCATCTCCCAGGGCCTGGAATGCACTTAGGCAAGTCCGAGGTTAAGGCTAAGCCAGCCCTGGCCTATGATGCCATTCAGTTCAGTGATGAGGAAGGAGCACAGACCTGGGAAGCAGGAGACCCAGGCTCTGGTCCCAGTTCCACCATTCACTTGTTCTGACAAGACACAAACCTTTCAGAACCTTAATTTCCCTATGCATTATATGGGAACAATAAAACCTTCCAGGATTTCTAGCAGTGCGTGAGGATGGGGGCGACCTCAAACAAGTAGTAACACAGGTGAAAATGTTTTGAAAGGCACAGAATGTGACAACAGAAAAGGCAAAGATACGGTACACATGCTGCCACTCCCCTCTCCTGAGCCCAAGCCAGACTTTGTTAGCCGATCTCAGCACTTTCTCAGTAATCTATATTCATACTTCAGAATCCCTCTCAACATATTAAATATACTCCAGGAAGCCATTCAATAGATCAGAATTGCAAGAGAAAGTGAAAGATCTGCCCCTGGCCTGCACAAGCTCAGGGCATCATGACTGTCAGAGGTCCCGCCAGGCCCAGGCGGAGCTGCTGGGGACTAGAGCTGGTGGGAAGTCGGAGGGGGCCTGCCCATCGTGAGTGGTTCAGAACAGAACTCTGGCCTCTCAGTTCAGCCCAGCACGCAGCAGCTGTGTATCAGTTATTAGCTCTGCAACAAGGTGCAAAGGCCAGACTGTTACTGACCCTGCCCTTCGGGAACTCACAGAACAGTAAGGGAGACACGGCGTCCGTGGGGTAAGAGGAGCAACGCTGCAAATCAGGGAATGCCCAGCGAACAGGCCAGGTGGCCAGTGCTCTCTCTGGGCTGGGCCAGATGCTCAGCTGGGCTGTGAGTGTGTTTTTCAAGAGGCCTTTGTACCCAGCATCCTGGTCGGCAATCCCACTTCCTCTTTTGCCCATTGCAGCTCCCTCAGTGAATGTTCCCCTGGTCCCCAGCACAGCCGGGCCAGCCCTGGAGTGCTCCACCTGCCACCGGGAAGGCCTCTTCTGTGAGGCAGGACTACAGTGCCCAAGTTGGTGGGGGTGGGGGGGTGGGTGGCAGGACCTCTGCAGCCCCCAGCCCCGCCGCATCCTCCCGAGCCCCCACCACAGAGCACCCGTGACGAAGGCCATGCATCAGCTCCTCTGCCCAGGCCCTGAGCTGCTGCGCGTAGCGGAGCTCTGGCCAGGCAGGAGTCTGAGAAGCAGGTTCCGCTGCTCCCGCAAGCCCACCTAGCGCCCACCACCACAGCCTCCCTGGGCAGGGCCAGCCTGACCAGCAGCAGTCACCAGTGGCCTCCAGGGCATGTTTTTAGGGAGTGTCAAGCAGCCCCCACTGCGTCAGCAAACTTCTGACGGTGCCTCGGTGTCCATTCCCTCAGCCCCTCCCTCGGAGGGAAGAAAGGCAGGAAGTGTCTATTAAATGTGCACGTCGGGAGATAGTTAAGGCAGCCTCTAATCCCTGATTAATCTCCTAACAATGAACTCGTTCCTAGAAACACAGATTGACCCCACCCCCGGGCCTCGCACAGGGCCAGAAACCTGGAGCCTCCTGCCCCAGCCCCACGCTGCTCCCAAGCAAACCTCCTCCAAGGCCCCAGCACTCCTCCTGTCCCCCTGGCGCCACCATGTCCCGTGCACCCCAGCCCATAGCCACCAGGGCTGGCACCTGAGGCACCACCATCCCGGGACCAGATGCAGGGCTGCTCCAGCGCCCTGCCCTCCCCCGCAGCAGCAAGGGGGTGTCCCCAGCATGCCGCATGTGGGGCTCACAGGCATGGATGCAGATGGAACCAGGAGCACAGAGTAAATTTCACTGAAAACAGGAAGCCACAAAGCTGAGATGCGTTCACTTGTGAGGGTCCAAAGAAGAGAGCCGAGGCCGTGCAGGAGGAAGCTGGGGAGGAAGTGTGGTGGCTGTTCTGCTACGGGCCACCTCCCTCTCTCCACGCAGCTGCCGAGCCTGGGGTCTGGCAGCCAAATTCTTAGAAGTTGTCTCTGCCTCGAGGTCAGAAGCTGAGGGCTGGGGCCCGGCCAGCGTCCCCACGGGACAGGGCACACAGTCTTCCTGAGCTGCGGGCTTGTCCTTTGATCCTAGGGGCAGCCCGGCCCTGCCCTGGAGCAGGTGTCACTTCCCAACTCCCGCCCTGTGGGCCCCCGTGAATTGTCAGAACAGCACCCTCTTTCTACGGTGGCTGGCACTGAGTGTCCTTGGCGGCACATGGAGTAGAAGAGGGGATCCCAGGGACAAAGACGAGTGAGGGTTTTAGTGTTCTGGCCACTCAAGGTGTGGGTCCCATCTCGAAACTCCCAGGTCACCGGCGCAGCCCGGGCACAGCAGGAGGCCCGCAGTGGCCCACGCCTTTGGGCCTAACAGGGCAGCTTGGAAGCAGGGCCATGTGTCCAGGTGGGGCTCCCTGGCCACAGCCGCAGGCCCAGGGCTCACATTCCAGAGCTGCTCCCCTTTTCCGCCCCCACCCCTGCCCACTGGGCCCTCTGTCCTAGCCCCAGGCCCAGCTCAGCAGGGCCAGTGTCTCTGCTAGAAGACCAGAGCCTAGACAGGACTATGCCCTCCACAGTGCCCAGGGCTCCCATCCCCTGGAAGCTAGAGGGGGGTCTGCCCTCCCCACCTCACCCTTCCCCATTCGCAGGCACCTCCTTCCATGTTTCCACCCTAGAATGTGCAGAGACCTCCCCCCTTTCTCCCATGCTTTACAATCCTTCAGTCACAATTCCACAAAGGACTCCACTTGTATACATGTATAAAAACAAATCCAGGCCATGCCGGATACAGGATATGGGAACACACCCACCCAGCTCCTCCCACCTGACTGGGCCAGGCACAGATTGTACTGAATGGAAGGCCAAAGGCAGGGGTGAGGGAGAGGGTTCCTTAGGCCTTGGGCACTTCGGAAGCAGAGTGCCACGCGGGTTTAAGCCCGGCTCTTACAATCCGTCCACAGGGTTTGCACCTGTTGCTCCATGTAGTTTTTAATAGCACCCCCTTTCACACTCAGGGGTGTCCCAGTGTGGACATTATGTGGCATCCTTGCTATGGCCCACGCTGAGCAGTGGGAGTCAGGGGTGGGGAGGGCGGGAGGGGGGAGCCCCCTCCACTCACCTTCCCAGCAGGCCCCACCCGCCTGCCCCCACCGCTGTTTGCAGTGGGTGGTGCAACCTCTGGCCTGGCCGCGGATTGCCCAAGATGCCGATTGGCTCACAGTGGCCGCTGTGCCCCAATATGTACTTCCTGTTTTGAGGCCTCTGGCCACTGAACTCTGGGGACTAGAATGTAGGCAGTGGGAGCCCCAGATTGGCTTAACCTGCTGACAGGTCTTCAGAGAAACTGCTGGTAGGAGGCAGCTGGGGACGGCTCCGGGGGGCGGGCGGGCCCAGGCAGACAGGTGCAGCCCCAGTGCCCCCATGGGTACAAAGAGTAGGTCTGACAGATGAGTAGCCTCGGCAACATGAGGGAGCCAGGTCACCACAGCGGGGAAGAGTCCCTCCACATCTTGCCCTGTGCCTCGGGCCTGGGAGGGCGACACCTCCAGTCCCATTGAAGCTGCCAGGTCCCGAGGCTCACGGAGAGAGGCTGCTGCAGAGCTGGAGGTTCTCAGTCTTTTTAGCATGTAGGTCATTTGGCATCTGTAGCTGGTGAATTTCAGGTCTCTGGGGGGAATCACCCCAACATCCCTGGGACAGGGGCTGAGCCATCCAGCATCTTCCCCCTTCCCCCTTAGAGCATCCAGAGGTCTGAGGGGCTGGGCATCAGGGCTGTCGCAGTCTGGACTCAGAGCAGGAGGGACAGGGACAGAGCCAGGGCCAAGGCGGCCACTCGGAGGGCCAGGCCTGGCTCAAATACACCTGCCCCAGACCTAGCCACAACCACCCACCATCCCGTGGCTGGTCTAGACGACATCAAAGTTTGGGGAGTCAGGGACAGGCTCTGCAAAAGAAAGGAGAAGCAAAGTGAAAGGGGACTCCTCTGTCCCTCACCCCCACCCCACACCCTGAGGCTACGAGGACTCCCCAGGGAGGCTGGGGAGTGAGGCTGATGCCCTGCAGGCCATGGGGTCATGACCTTGCAGGGCACATGCTGTGAAGGTCAGGAAATGCTTACCCAGGGATGGGAAGAAGACGTCCCCGGGGCCCGGAGGAGACAGCGGAGTGTTGGGCTCGGAGAGCAGGTGCCGCCCGGACTCAGAAGGCTGCCGCTGGGCCACGTAGGACAGTGGGGGCCTGGGCTTGGCCTCGGGCATCCCTTGGGAGGGTGCAGAGGCCTCAAAGCCAGGGTTTTCAATCCCCTGAGTGTTGCTGCCACAGGATCAGAGTTGAAGGTCATCTGTGCTGCCCGGAGTATGGCCTCTGCCCTCCCTGCCTCCAGCTCTTCTCTCCTCCCTCCCTCCCCTGCCTCCCCAGCCCCAAGCCTCAACAGCCTGCCCAGCAAGCAGGGAGGAGTCAGGCCCACAGAGAAAAGGCCTTGGGCCGCACTCTCCCATCCGCCCAGAGCTGAGGCCTCAAGGCTGCCCTCAGAACAGACCCCAGTGCCTTCCTGCGGTCTGACCACTAGTCTGACCATTAGTGCTGGGCTCCGCCAGGAAGCCTGGGATCAAAGGCACTTCAGGACACCAGCCTCAGGAGTTTAGGGACAAGTTTCTCTTTGGTAAGTAGAGTTAGTGGCATTAGGATTAAATGTCCCAAAGCTTGTCTTGAGCTAAGGAGAGGGGCTCTCTTTTCTTCCCAGCTAGCAGTAGGACAACCTCTAAAAACTCCCCAACTGTGAGATTGTAGCAGGACTCCCAACAGCACTTCCTTTGACCTGTCATGAAAAATCATCCCTTCAAACACCCAGAGGAGCTCTGGGTTTGGTGCTGCAGGAACTGGGGCTGAGTCCCTGAGTATGGCTGGTTCTCTGAGCACATCCTCTGGACCAGGCTGCGCGCCAGCTCCCTGCCCAGGGTACACCGACGCACGTTCCCCTGTCCGCTCCACCCCGGCCTGCTGTCCCCTCTGGGTCTCTTCCGCCTCTGCCTTCCTGGCCTGCAGCAGCCTGACAGCTTCTTCTATGGTGCCCTGCCGGGAGGAGCCATGGCTCCCAGGTTGTAGCTGGGGCTGGGCCCTCTGGCCTCCTTCGCATATGTCAGGGTCTGCCCCAGGTCAGCTGCTTCCTCCCCATCCCCATCCCCATCCTAGCCCAGGCCGACCACTGAGGCCCACAGGAGGGTGCGTGGCACATCTCAGCAGAATCAGAGCTCAGCCGCTGGGCGAGGGGTGGTGGGAGGACAGCCAACAGCACAGATGTGTGAGCTGCAGCAGCAGATGGCGGGCGCTCCTCTGACCAGCTGTGCCAGGCAGCTCAGCAGGGGCCCTGTGCACAGAACTACCTCCTCCCTGCCAGCTGGCCCTGGCAAGTTTTCTCAAGTAGGTCTCCGTGGGCCTTACCTGTCCATCCGCACCAGTTCCTGGGCACCTAGGGACAGACAGAGAGGCTGGTCACAGGAGGGAAGGCTTCCCCAAACAGCATCCCCGCCCCTGCTGGCAGATGCCACTTGGGGAGTGGGAGCCAAGCTCAGGGGGGCCCCACTCAGCCCTGGACCCCACCTCTGTTCACGTGGGAGCCTGTCTGGTGGCACTCGGCAGGGCTGTCCAGCAGGTGGGGTCTCGGTGAGTGGCCCATTTTGACCATTGATAAATGAAAGTGTCTACATTTTCCAAGCATGTAGGACAACATTTGCCACCAGGAAACCAAAGGCAGCCGGTGCTTTCACGTATGGCTTGATATATACAGTGTTAGACCTTCAGGATTTTATTAATTCTATCAACCAAAGTCCGGGCTCCTGAATTTGCTAACTGTGCTGTTTCCTATTTGGACATTTGCCACATTCTGGTCTCTAGCCATGACTTACTGGGTGGGAGTGTCCAGGGTCAGTTCCTAATTAGACGGTTCCTGGTCCTCTCTGTCCCACCCCCTATGCGGCCTAGCAGGGTGGCATGAGAGGGGACGTCTCTCAGGGGAACCTTAGGGGTCTGAGCACCCGATCACTTCCCAGCCAGTCCACCTACTTTCTGCTGCTCACCCAACCTGCTGCCACCTTGCCCCACTCTTGGGGCTCCCCACTCCCCAAACTGGCCACCAGCTAGATGCAGTGGCCTCAACTTCCCTCTTTCTTGCAGCACTCCATGTACTCCCACAGGTCCTTCTCGTTTTAAGGAGCTGCCAGTGACTATGGGGAAACAGGCAGGGAGGGAGGGGAGCAGTAGCAGAACAAACACGGGGAAGTGACACGAAAGTTCCTGAAATCTACTACAGTCGTGGCTGCTTTGCAGGGCAACCCCCGTGGGCCAGGCTACCTGCAGGTGTGCAAAGGTACTCCCACATCTCACCCTCTCCACCACCCTCTGGGGTAAGGACTGTTGGTCCCATTTTAGAGCTGGGGAAACTGAGGCTCGGTCTAAAGCTGGCCACCTGCTGGCCTCTCCAGCAAACTGCCCTCCTGAGGGCTCCCAGCCATTTCTTTGTCTTTTTTCCTGAGTGTGGCTCATCCCTGGGCAGGTCCTCCAGGCCAGCTTCCCGCGAGGAGCGCACCAACGCACACTCCCCGTGCCTGGCTGCCCTGGGTCCTCTTCTGTTCCAACCCTCACCCCACCCCTGCCTCAGCCATTCCTGGAGGGAGGTTGTGGTGGGTTTGTGAGAGGAATCTGGGAGTCCCAAAAGTAAGGGTGAGGTGGCCACAGCCCCCAAGTGACCTGCTGTGGGGCTCCGGGTCGGCCCCTAGGAATGAGGGGAGGGAGGGGTGTCAAGTTGTTAGGGCCCGGACATAGGAAATCAGGTGCGAGCCAAAAGCTACCTGGTGACAGCAGCAGTCCTCCCTCAGTTACCTTCTGCAACCAGGCAGAGGAGAAGAGACCAGGCAGGGGGTGCAGGGGCAAAGGACTTGCTCCCAGGGGACTCAGACTTACCAAGGCTCATGGGCAGGGTCAGGGGCCAGGCAAGGGGCTCTGTCACCCCAGGGGTAGGAGGGGAAAATGGCATTTGTGGCTATGATTTGAAGCCCAGCCCCACCACTCAGTCACTATATGCTTCCTTAAGCAAGTTCCTTAACCTCTGTGCCTCAGTTTACTCATCTGTAAAATGGGGACAACGGTAGTACCAAATTCTTGGAGTTGTAATGAGCAATACAGGGGAGAGTGTATATGACAAGCTTGGCAAAGTGCCTGGTACAGCACTCCTATCAGTCAGGGGGTGTTGGCTACGACGCTCGTGCTGATGAAGTTTTATAGGGTGGAATTATGTTCCCTGGAAGGAGCATGAGTTGAAGGCTCTGAGGTCAAATCCCAGCTCTGCCTCTGACTAAGCTATGTCACATTCAGTTAGTTACTTAACCCTGCCGATCTTGGGCTTCTCGTCTGTATAAGTAAAGGGGTGCACTAAGCTATCTCTAAGGCCCCTCCCACTTCTGATGTTCCAAGGATCATTTTTATCCCAATAGCTGCAACTAATTACAAAATGAACCTGCCCATACCCTAAAGCAGATCCCCAAAGGATCTCTGAGTGGCAGCATTTTTATAAAGCAATTTGAGCTATTCCATATGATTATTCATTCACTCATAGATATTTATGGAGTGCCAAGCCAGCACGGCCTGAGAGTCAAAGGTGCTGGCGGGCACTCAGACCCCAAAAAGGGCAGACCTGGTTCCCTTCCCTTCCCTGGGCCACTGAGCCCAGATGCTTGCAGGGAGTGTGGCAGCTCCCATCTCTCCAGCGGAGAGGAACTGCGCCTGCCTGCGTCTTTGCTAATCCCGGGAGCTGAGCTGGGGGCCGGGGCAGGTCACTCACACCCCCCACCCACCCCGCGCAGACAGGGCTACTCACGGCGGTTGGAGGCCGCCTGCCTTTGCTTGTAGACCAGGAGCAGGATGAGGGGGAGGCAAAGGATTCCCACGATGCAGGCGCCCGTCGCCAGGGCTGCAGCCGTGATGTCTGCAAGGGCAGAGGGGCAGCCAAGGTGAAGCCCCATTCCCACTTCTCCTCCCACGGGGAAACTGAGGCCCAGAGAGGGAAGGCCAGGCAGCAGAGGGACCCACCTTTACCCAGGGCCCCACAGCCAGACCCTCAGTGACCTGCAGAAGCATGGAAGGTCTGGGGACCTCCTTGCAAAGACAGCCCCATGCCCACCCCCGCTAAGTGGGCCCAGAGCACACAGAAAGGAGACCTACTGCTGAGAGCTGAGGCAGCTCCAGAGGGGACAGAGTCCTCATCCCAGCCCACAAGGGACGGCTGCACCACCCAGAAAAGAGGAATCAGGCCCTCCGCAGACCCCATGCCACAGAGTTCAAGGTCAAAAGGAGCCCAAGTGATGAAAAAGTTTTGGAAATAGATAGCAGTAGATAGCAGTGATGGTTGCACAACATTGTGAGTGTGATTAATGCTACTGAATTGCACACTTAAAGTTATTAAAAAGGCAAATTTTATGTTATATAGGTTTTACCATAATAAATAAAAAGCCTCAACTCAACCCAGAGACCCCTTAGCTCTGGGGTGAGGGAACCCCTACCTCTTGATCTCACCACACAGGTCATGGGGAAAAAACTTGTGGCGAGAACTAAAGAAACGTGAATCCTTGTCTGACATTTTTAAAATTTAAACTTACTCAATTATAAAAAAGTAAAACATACAAATTAAAAATATACTCAAAAGTCTCCCCCTTCCCCGGACGCACAGTCACTGGCTGCAGCTCCTTGTGTAGTGGCCCGGACACGTCCCCTGCATGAACAGCAGATGTGGGGTCACGTGACAGTGGCTTTTCCCACCGAGCAGAGCGTGGCCATCTTTCTATACCAGCACCGCGACCTACCTCATTCTGCTCAGGGTTTTATCGCACAGCTCGCCCCAAAGTCACTGCAACAGACCCCTATTAGACACGTTTGCTTCTACTTCCGACATAACTAATAACGTAGCAGCGAACCGCTTGTGCACCCATCTTTGCTCACTGGGGCAGGTACATCTGTCCGTAAATTTCTAGACCTCAAAGCTCCGAGCCAAAACGTATGCGCGTTTTCTTTTAGGCTACTGCTAAATTGCCCTCCGAAAAGGTCGTACCGCTTCATAATCCCAACAGCGTGGGGAGGTTTGATTTATTTCAGTCCATCTGCTGACTGCAGAAGTTTAGCTGGGAACAGACGTGCCCTCAGACCACAACCAGCATAAACGCGTTTCCTTCCCCATTTTACCCCTTCCCCGGGCCAAAAGATGGGCTGGGATACCTGGTCACAGTGTCAGCTTTGGCCCAGAGAGCTCTGTGAGGTGGTTGGGCTGTGGTCTAAATGCTGCCTTTGCACTACTTGTTTGGGAATAAGGGCCATTTTTGTGTTGCTTTACCAGCCGCTGGTGTAAACAAGTTTTCAGGGGGGTTGTTCACACCGCAGAAGAGAACAAACTGTTTTCAGGCACTTTACAAGTACCCACTGGGGCAGGAACAGTTGCTATGCTAATTACAAAGCAAGTTCCGCTCCGCGTGACAGCAGGTTCCCTGCAGATCTTAGCAAGGCTGCATTTTGATGTGGAATATTGAAGGTAAAGACGTTCTGTAACTCATGTTTCGGTATTTATTTCGAAACCCCCATCAAAGAGCCTGATTGCGGACAGCATTCTGAGCAGCCAGTTGCAAAATGCTCTTTTCTCGTCATCACAGCAGGTCTCCCCTGGACTGTTACTAAGCAACGTTCTGTGAGGCTGGCCAGGTGCTCACCGATCCCTGCTCCCTGCCTGCCTAACTCTCGCCCCCAGGTGGAGATCCCCTCTCTGTGGCCCCTCTAGGGGATCAGGACATGGTTTCACTTCGAGAGCCTGAGGCTTCCGTGCAGCCTGGGCTGAGAGTTGAGGCTGGGGCAGGGGGACAGAGGTTTGGCGTCAGGTCTGTGGGGACAGCTGCCCTCTGAAGCCACAGGCATCTCTGCAGAGCCCAGCCTCACCGAGGTCCCCCACCCCTTGCCCCAAGCATGGCCTGGGCCTGGGCTGGCACCCACTGGAGGCGGGAATGGCTTGGCCACCGTCCAGAGCCAGGCTTATCCTGGGAAGGTGATCAGGCGCTGGCAGAGGCAGCTGCCAGCACCACACTGGGGAGCGTGCCAGGACCTTACAGGGCAGGGCGGGATGGGAGGGGCCCGGGCTGCTCTGTCGTCCAGGGCCTGCCAGGTACCCTGTGGGCATGTGTGGAGGAGGGAGTTTGGCTGCTGAGGGCAGGGCTGACTGGTTTCCCAGGGTGGAGGCAGGTGAAAGCAGACAGCGCGTCCTGTGTTGGGGAGATGAGCTGCCCAGCCCCCTTCCCCGGGCTCAGTGAAAAACCACAGCCCCTTGGCAACGCAGCAGCTTTTTGGGCACCGACTTCCCGGGTCTCATCCCCCGTTATCTACCCCCACCTCAGGCTGACTTGGGCTTTCATGTCATTTTATAGTCCAGTTACTCCCCTACTTCCGAAGGATAACATTAAGAGGCTTGGGCCGAACTTAGAGAAGGAAAACTCAAAGAACTTCTTAGCTAGCAGCATCGTTAAATTGATTTGGTACCATGGCTGGTTTCAGAGCACCCATCAGAGGGGACAGGAGTTGAGGCCTTTCCAAAGGAAGAATAGTGGACAGCAACACCCAGCGGCCAGCCCTGGGCCTACTAAGCACAGTGACATGGGCCACCAGGCAAGTATTTCTAAAACTTTGAGAAAACAGGACCATGTCCACAGTCTGCTACCATCCACTTGCCATCCTGCCTTGGCACAGGGGAATGGATGAGTACACTTGGAAAGTCAGGCCTAGAATTGTGTAACCAGAAGAAATAATAGCCAAGACTTACACAGCTGTACTCTGTGCCAGGCGTGGTCCTTAGCGCTTGGCACAAATACGTCATTTTAGCCTCATAACAAGCCTGGAAAGTAAGTACTTATCATCATCCCCATCTTACATATAAGAAAACGAGGGCACAGAGAGGTTAACAGCTTGGCTGATTCCAGATCTGTGCTCCTAACCACACCACCACACGGCCTTCACTAGAATGGACTCAAGTTGCAACTATGGCCCACATAGTACTTTTTTTTTAGTTGTCAACATTTTATGATTGAGAGAGTTCACATAAAATCTGGCTTCTGGCTTTGCTTGAAGATTTAGTGGCTCTGGAAACCCTGGGCCCCCATGCGGACACAGCAGGTGGCAGTGGCCTTAGACTGGTGGCTGAGTACTCGCCACAGTCCCCACCCCTCCCTACTGTCTTATTCAGCAGCTCTTAGGCCCCAAGGACATAAGAGCTTTTGATCCCTGATTCAGCCGCTTAGATAACACTGAATGCCTGCCTGTTAGAAGGAAAGGGACACACCTGCTGCTATTCTCAGTAGGGAAGTGGTACCCAGAGAAGGCACGTGCTGTCCAAAGCCCCCACACCCGACCCAAAAGTATATCCGAGTTTCTCCTCATGTGGGACCACATCTGCCACAGTGCCAAGTCCCCAGACTGCTAGAACCAAGAGTTTGGAGGGGAACTGGAGAGGTCATGGAAGCCATCCCCTGCCCTCAACCTCAGGGACAGAAGCAAGGATGTCCCTTTGGTCCTCAAGCAGCCAATCCAGTGGAGAGAGTGGCTCAGGGGAGTAAGGGCCAGACTGAGGCTTTGCATCCCTGATGCATGCAGAGAGAGAGGGATGAAAATGTCAACACCCAAGGGCACAGGTGCCCGGCAGAGGGAGCCTGGCCCACTCTTAACAGCCAAGTTCAAGGTTTCCACATCACCCTCAGGCTCTTATCAGCCCTAGGATGTCTCCTGGAAGTCCCCAGGGGCTTTCTTTCCCCTGAATTCCAGCAGCTGCTGCTCTAGAAACTAGATCAGGAGAAATGAACTACAGCTCCACTCCCTCTCCATTTTGCCCCTGGTCTCCCTAGCATTGTCCCCTCTGATATCTCTTGTCTCTGTCGCAAGACTGAAAGCGTACAGCTAATTTTCAGGAAGCTGGTCCTGACGGGGGAAGGCGGCACGGTGCCTAGGCAGGCATGTGCACAGAGTCAGGCGTTCTGGGTCTGACAGAACAGGAGCAAGTCCCATCACCTTGGTTTCCACACCTTGTGACATGGGGGTGGTGGCAGAGGGGACGGTCCCTGCGAGAGCTCGTGGAGGAAGCTGTGGGACTGGGTGGTTGCTCAGAGTGGAAGGAGCCGTGGGGAACGGGTTGGCTGCCCCGTCCCGTACACGGGCACGTGTGTGTGCACACAGTCACGAACCCGCTGCGTGGGAAGGAAGGGGCTGCTCTGAGGCC
This sequence comes from Lemur catta, assembly GCF_020740605.2. Lineage (NCBI taxonomy): Eukaryota > Metazoa > Chordata > Mammalia > Primates > Lemuridae > Lemur > Lemur catta. The sequence continues at coordinate 50,588,538 of NC_059141.1, read as the reverse complement.
TCTCTCCACCCTCGGCACGGAGCCACCCGGAGGAGAAGTGAGGACAGTGGCGGTGGCTGGGTAAGGGACTCCCAGCTCTGCAGTGTGCAGGGAGAGGGCCTGAACCGAAGGCTTTCTCAGTCCCATGTATCAGCTTAGACCAAAACGCACGTTCTTATTTTGCTCCTGGCCAGTCCGTCTGTTGGTCTGAAAGAGCAGTAGTGTGAGTGAAAAGTCGCCGCAGCCTGTGAGCTTGGCTGGGGGCTGCAGTTTAGCTGCCCCGCTTCCGGCTTAGGCTCTTGTGCATGTCCTCCTGGACACTTCCGTGTCTCCAGGCCTCGGCAGCGGCCAGTGCGCACCAGATGCCTGGCACCTGGGTGGATAGAGGGCTGTGGCAGCCACGACCACCTCCTCTCAGAAGAGGAAGGTGTCCCTAAGACTGAGTGCCCGGCACCCTTGCCCTGTAGGGCACCTCTGGGCAAACACCAGGGGCCAGGCCGCACCTGCCGCGCTGCACACCCAGTCCTCCCCTGTCCCCTCCCCCAAGCTGGGTAAAAGGTAAGTGAGCAGAGCTAAGCAGGCTGCCACCAGATCCCAGCTGCGCTGCTCTGGGCGGTGCGAGTTTGGGCAAGTTGTGCTACGTCTCTGGGCCTCTGTTTCACAGAGTGAAGACGGTGATGCCTGCTTCCTGGAGTTCTTACGAGAATCCGTGACAGTAATACTTAAAAGGTCTCAGCACAATGCCTGGCACCCAGTAGGAGCTCAGGAAAGGTAGTTCTCTTCCCCTTCCTGAGCCTGCCCCTCCTCCCTACCCCACACACGCAACAAGGAAACTTTAAGTAGTTGAATCCTAAGCCAAGAGGACTCCCACAGTCCCCCAACCTTCCCCAGTTGCAGAGGGCGGCACTCGGCAGCATGTGCCACGTAGTACCTGTCACGGGGCCCTTCCCCTGGCCAACGGGCACCGCCAGGGTGCAGCCCCTGCAGGGAGTCAGGAGCAGAGACTCCAGAGCCAGGCAGTAGGGGGATGGGTTTGGGGGTCTGCATCAAGGAGGAAGCAAAAGGGACGGGCAGCAGAGGAGGAGAAAGGGGGCCCAGGGGGTTGGGGTGATGAGGTCAGAGTTCAGAACAGGGTCTGGGTCCAGGATGAGGACAGAGGAGAGCAGAGAGCCCAGCAGGGGCAAGAGGGAGGTCCCTTACTTTCACTCTCCTGGGGGGAGTTTGGGTACGCGATGCATTTGGACGGTGCATCTTTGCCTGCGGGAGCAAAGAGAAGGGCCGTCAGGTGGGCATCAGGCCCAGGAGGCCAGGGAGGCCTGTCCAGGCCAGCGTCCCCCTCCCGTCACAGGTACTCATGCCGTCACTCGGCAGTATTGGCCCAGCTGGAGCCTGCACACGTACACACACATGCACATACACACACACACACCCTGGCATGTTCTCACCGTGCCTGTTCTCATGCCACCCCCAGGGGCATGTGGATGCCTGCTGGCGCCCACACCTCTACCCGGCCCACCAGCCTTTGCATCGTCTCCTGGACAGACACACGCACACACATCCCCTGAAAGCCATACAGCCATCCACCGACTCACACCCCAGGGTGCATATTAGTCCCACTGTTGCCCGTGCGCTCCCAGCCGTGGTGTCATCATCAGCACAGTCACACTCCAGCCCAGGCACATACAGCCTTGCACATTAAAAAGTTCCATTGTCACAAACGGAGCCACGTACATATCCACCTTCTCCATCACACCGGCTAACCACACACCCACACTCCACACACCCACAGCCACCCCGTCTCACACACACTCTCTGGAGTGCCAGTGTCACCGTACAGCCTTACATACCACCCAGCACAGCGTCACGCACAGTCACACCATCAGACACACAGCCCCACGCGCTCCCAGGCTGTCACATGCAGGACCCCCTCACCTGTCTGCACCTGCAGCTCCATGGCCCCGTGGACCCGGTGCTCCGAGTGGTGGTGCCTGATCTCCACCACCAGGCAGCAGTAGAGGCCGCCGTCCAGCGGGGTCAGGTTGCGCATGGTGATGGAGAAGTTGCCGTGGTGGTCGGAGGCCGACTCCAGCCCGTGGCGCTGGGCCAGATCCTGGCTGGTGTTGGCGGCCTGGTGGCCTCCGTGGTGCAGGTGAAGGTCCTGGAACGTGAGGTTGCGGATGGGCTGGCGCTCCGAGCAGGCCTGCACCTCGCCCCGCGAGCTGCGGTACCATGTCTTGTAGAAGGTCACATCGTGTCCTTTGGCCACAGGGCCCAAGAGCTTGCAGCTGAGAGTGACATTCTGCCCCTCAGGACACACGTACAGGGAATACGGCGTGGCAACCTTGAAGGCTGCCACCAGACCTGCTCAGAAAGAGGAGAGCCCCGTCACCTGCCTGAGCCAGCACTGCTACTCCCTGGTGCCCCCAGAGCGGGGAAGAACCTTGGCCTCAGCCACTCCCCAGCCACAGGCCCAGGGTGAGTCAGCTGACTTCCCTAAGCCTGGGCTCCCGGTTAGTACACGAACCCGACCCCATCCCAGGCTGTGCCGGGGGAGCCCAGGAGCTTCCCCAACTGAGGGTGCCCTGGACACTCTGAGGCAGTTGACGCGGCCGAGGTATGTCCCTCTCCCAGGTAGAGCATGTGCCCTGCTCCCGCTCCCCCCTGCAGACACTACGGCTGTGTCCAGCATGGCCCTGGCACTGCCCAGCCTCCACGCCCAGCCTCTTCGGTGGGAGGCAGGATAAGGGGCAGAAAGGCTGTTTGGAACAGCAGCTCTTTGTCCTTGGTCACCCTGCTGGGAGCCATCAGCACCTTCTGCTCCTTCCCACTCCTGAGACTGGATGTGTCCTCCTACCTCCTCATCAGAGAGCACCAATAAAGCACCTGCATGCGCGAGGTCTGCGCCAGGTGCTGCGTCTCACCTGGATGCTGCACACATGGCCTCCCTTTGGGAGCTGACGATCTAGCTGGGCAGATGAGGTTTGCATTCATGACAAAGGAACCCCCTGCGCAAAGGCCAACTGGTGCCAGCCTTCAGGGCACTTGGAGGAGGGAGGAAAAAGCCTTCCGGGGATGGTCAAAGGTCTGGTAGGAGGGAGGGTCTTTGGACTTGATGGACAGATAGGATTGTGACCAGTAGAGAGGGTGCCCTAGGCAAGCTGGTGGGGAAACAGGAAAACCCAAGATATCTGAGGGACAGGGACAAGGAATGCACGAAAGGTCATCACATCCATGACCCTGCCCCCCATCCAACCTTAGAAACATTTCCTAGTTCCATTTTTTCCAATAAGCAGATAAAGCAACCTCCTGGTCCCCTTTCCCTGCCCCAGCCCTCCAGCATGTCATCATGGTGACCCTCAGAAGACTTTTGAAAACAGAGTACTGAGGCTAGAGGCCCCATCCTCTCTCTAGCTGTGTGTGCCTCAGTTTCCTCACCTGTGCCATGGCAAAAATACTGACTACAACACAGGGTTGCGAGAAGACTGATTAAGGAAAAGATGAGAACACAAGATGTGAGCTCTAATGCCCTCTGCAGACATGGGCAGGATAGCTATAGTTATTATATGTTGGTGTGATTTTTACCTTAGTTGGTATCTCAGGGGCTGCTGTAGGTTGGCAGACAGGAAGGGAGGGTTTGGAAGTATGTACAGAAGCCAATCTGATACGTCCTCTTCATTGCCCTAGCCAGGGATGTCACCTGGAACCAAGATAATGCCACATCCTCCTCCAGACACCCCTTCCCTGCCCTCAGAGCCCAGGACCCTTGGCTGCAGGCTGGAACCAGGCAAAAGGGCAGAAGGCCTTCCCCAGTAGAGAAGGAGGCAGCCCGGTGGGGCTTTTGGAGTTAGCCTGGCTGCACTGGAGACTGGAGTCCAGTAGGTGTGAGTCACTTAGACACCGGGCCTCAGACTATTCATCATAAAACAGAAAGGAAAACATCCACCTGGCAGAGTTGGGCCATGGGTTAGTAATAACTTACATGAAGTGTTCTGAAAGTGCCTTGCAAGTAGTGGGTGCTTGATACTTGGGATCCAGTAGTTCGCTAATTCATTTAGCAATTCAACAAACGTTTCCCGGGAGTGAAGACCACCATGGAATGGAGAAGCCAGCTTCAAACTCTTTTTTGCTAAGGTGTGAATGACTGACAACAGCTTGTGATCCTATCCTGGAGTATTCATGCATTTAAAGGAGAGTACCAGAAGGCAGCAGAGCCATGTCCCCAAAGGGTATGTCTGCAGGAGTGGAGTTTTAGGCCCTAGAAGGTAAGGAAGACAGACACACACCAGAGCCTCTCCCTCACTCTGCCCACATATGAGAGCGAGCCATGTCTGGGAGCCCCAGATTTTTGGAAAGTCATTGCCAAGGTGAGCAGAGATTTCAGAACTTCTTTGGCAAGACACTGGTCTCCTTTTCAGGCAGCAACACAGAGGCCCAGAAAAGGAAAGTAGTTTGACTGAGGTTCCAGAGGGTATGAACTCAGAGCCTAGAGCACAGGAGACTTCAAGTTAGGACTGTAATAATAAGAAGGAATATGCTGTGCTAAGGGCTTATGGGCATATCTAACAACCCTATAAAGTATTGTTTTTATTCTCATTTCGCTGATGAGGAAACTAAGGCCCAGAGAAGTTATGTAACTAACTTACGATCACACAGCAAGTCTGTGCTAGAGCCAGAATTAAACTCAGGCACTTAGATACTACACTGAAGAAAAAAGTTCAGAAACTGAGGCTGGGCACAGTGGCTCACACCTGTGATCCCAGCACTATGGGAGGCCAAGGTAGGAGGATCACTTGAGCCTCAAATTCGAGGTTACAGTGGACTACGATTGGGCCACTGCACTGCAGCCTAGGCAACAGAGTAAGACCCTGTCTCTTTAAAAAAAAAAAAAAGTTCAGAAACTGGAAGCCCAGAGCTACAGCCAGCCTTTAGACATATTTTATTTGACCTTCAAAGTATTTGTAACTTTTTTTGAGATTGCAACATTTAAAAAATTGGAATTTGATATGAAAATTCTGACTTTTATCTTCTCTTTAAAAATAAGAAGATAGGCCGAGCGCGGTGGCTCACACCTGTAATCCTAGCACTCTGGGAGGCCGAGGCAAGTGGATCGCTTGAGGTCAGGAGTTCGAGACCAGTCTGAGCAAAAGCAAGACCCCCCGTCTCCACTGAAAAATAGGAAAACTAAATATATATATAGAAAAAATTAGCTGGGCATGGTGGCGCATGCCTGTAATCCTAGCTACTCGGGAGGCTGAGGCAGTAGGATCGCTTAAGCCCAGGAGTTTGAGGTTGCTGTGAGCTAGGCTGACGCCACGGCACTCACTCTAGCCCGGGCAACAGAGCGAGACTCTGTCTCAAAAAAAATAAAAATAAAAATAAGAAGATAACACTAACCCAGCTTTCCCACACGGCGGCTGTCTGCTGGAGCCTCCCTGTTAGAGCGGCACCTGAGCTCCAGCTGCGGTCTCCACCACTCTGTCATGTTGCCACGTGGCCTGCTGCAGTCTCTCACCATACTTGGCCCCATGGACATTTGAGTTTGTGATGCATGAGTGTGGCTCCTTGGGCTAGCAGGGGTGGGACTCCACTGCCCAAGCCCCTCATCCTACAGATGTGACCCTCGGGCTCAGACAGGAGATGACCCACCCGAGGTCTCCAGTGGAAGCCTGCAGAGCAGGGACTAACCAGCTCTCTGACTGCGAACCTACAGCGGGCTCGGTGGAAGCGGAGCCCCAGAAGGCCTAGCTGCACGCTTGCTTTGTCCATGCCAGCCTGGCTTCCCCCTCACACACCTGCATGGGGTCGGTGTGGCTGCAAAACTATGGCTATGCCAGAAAATGGAGGTGGGGAGTATCTAGGGAAGGGGCTCTCCCACACACTCCCAGAAGAACCAAAACCCACCCAGAGTGGACCCTGGCGGGACCTCTGCCCTGTGCTGCCCCTTTGCCTGGCAGGCCATGTGGCAGCTCCCACCAGCACCTCTCCCAGCTGCCACTCCTTTCTCCCGGGGCTCAAGCAGAATTCAGCTCCAGCACATACGCTTGGGGGCTGTCGGGGGGCCTGGCTTGGCAGAGGTGAGGCTGCAGGCCTGGCGGGGCTGAGGAAGGCAGGCAGAGGAGTGATGGAGGCAGAAGCAGAAAGTGGAGCCCAAAGCTGACCTGGGTTGGGTGGGGACCAACAAGTGGACAGAGGTGTGGATGGGGTGAGGCTGAGATGTGGGCAAGGTGGGGCAAGCTTGGTGGGCAGGCTGGATGTCCCCATAAACAAGGAGGTGGGGCAGAGAGCCAGGCTGAGAGCCCTCAGGGTCCAAGCAGTGGTGTTAATGACCCCAGGATTGACAGCAGTGGGGCCTTGAACCCTGGAGGTAATTTCCTTGAAGCCCAAGGGCAACACAGAAGTAGAGTGTCGGGACCGGGGAGAGGGGGCATTGCTCAATGCCCAACACCTCCCCACCACAGGCACACAGGCCACCCACCCCACAGGTCCCAAAAGCACCTCTTCCCCTTTTAGAAAAAAGGAGAAGCTGCACTGGGATTCAGGTTTTGGGGGCAGGGGAGAATGTTCCTTTTCAAGCAAAAGGGCTAGACAGAAGTGGGCCAAGGGTCTACAGGGTTCGTCCTGGGGGGAGGGAGAGAGAGCCAGAAAACATCCTGTTTGTTGTGTCTGAGACTCCTGCCAGGACAAGGCCCAGAGCAGCCTGTCCTTGGGAGGACAGTCAAGGGCATGGCGTTGGGGAAAATAGCACACAGGCATGCAGAGGGCCTGCACATGCCCCTGTGCATGGCCCGGCTGGAATTATAATTATTTGGTGGGAGGATGTTGCTCATTGTCAGCAGCAGATCCTTTCGGACACCTGGGTCATTGTCGGAGACCGGGGAAAGTGGGTGGGGAGGAAGGCCCCTGGCTCCAGGGTGGCAGGGAACATGTGAGACAGGAAAACCACCCAGGCCTTGGGCCAGGCGGGAACCGTCCAGTCCCCGTGCTGCTCTGGGGCCCAGTGCCCTCTGCTCTCCCCCCTGGGTACAGAGGCAGGGGTTGTGAGAGGAAGAATGCTGTGAACCCGGGAAATTCCGGGTCTCAGGATTAAAACTCCAGCCTGGACAGCAAGATCCCTGGGCCCAGTGCCTACTTAGCTGTGCCCTTGCTATGTGCCCTTGGGCAGGTCCCACCCTTCCCGGGCCTCCCCTTCTTCATCTTACCCTGAGAGCTAACCCAAGTTCCCAGGCCCCCTACAGCTCTGAAGTCCTGTGGGCTTACGACCACTTATGCTGTGTTAGGCACTTGCTGAGCACTTTCTTTCGTTCTTTTTTATTTTTTTGAGATAGCGGCTCACTCTGTCACCCAGGCTGGAGTGCAATGGCATGATCATGTTTCACTGCAGCCTTAAACTCCTGGGCTCAAGGGAACCTCCTGCCTCAGCCTCCTGAGTAGTTGAGACTACAGGTGTGTGCTACCACACCTGGCTAATTTTTTAATTTTTTGTACAAATGGGGTCTTGCTATGTTGTTCAGGCTGGTCTTGAACTCGTGGCCTCAAGTGATCTTCCTGCCTTGGCCTCCCAAAGTATTGAGATTACAGGCGTGACCCACCGCATGGTGGAGCACTTTACACTTGTCTCATTAAATTCTCCTAACCCCATGACATGGGTATTATCATCCCCATTTTAAAGACAAGGAAAGGGGCTCAGAGAAGTCAAGCTACTTGCCCAAAACAAGCAGCCCTGTGTGGCTGAGCTGAGAGCCACACCGTGGACAGGCCAGCACTGCAGACAGGAAGAGCCCCTGTCCCTCCAAACCCTCCAGGGTCAGATGGGGCTGACACCTCATCCTTCAGCTATTGAGAGAATGAACTGACCCTGAGTTGACCTCTCCACCCTCCTTGCAACCGCTGCTCTTTCAGATGCTAACTGAAAACAGCATTCTTTCATTCCACGGATATTTACCATGGTCCTAGCACGAGCCAGGCTCATGGCAGAGAGGGACATGTCCTGCTTCTGCCACTTTCTAGCTGTGGCACCCTCAGCCTCTAATAACAGTTTCTGTCCCAGTGCAGGGGAAAGGAGCTTTTGTTTGGCTTCTCTCTACCTCAGTTTTTGTGATCGTCACCTCTTTCCGCCCAGCAGGCCCCTGGCGAACCCCTGTGGGTGTGCACGGGATGGGTGTGTGTGGGTGTGGACAGGCCTGTGTGTTTTCCCTGACTGGGCGTGAACCTAGCCTGCAGTCGCCCAGGCAACTTCGGAGCCAGCCTTTGGAGGTGGGTCCCCAGCTTGGTTAGTTGGGCCTAGGAGGCGCCACTCCAACAGCTGAACTCTGTCCAGCCGCTAGGGGTTGCCAAGCAAACAATTATTAATAGCCTGCTGTTGCTGGCCCTGCACTAGATACAAAAGACCTAGTCCTTGGCTTCACAGGAGACCCCAAAGAGACATGGGACCTGGTTCCAGCTCCCCACCAGGGTCTATCCCAGGATGGTCCACAGGGGCCGTAGGGAAAGACTGAGCTGTGTCTTTATCAAGATGCAGAGCACAGAGGGAAACACAGGCAAGGACCGATCAGCACTAAGAAGGGAGGTGGCCCGGGGCAAAGGCTGAGGGCCCGAAGCCAGCAAGTCTGCCCGTGGGCCTCTTCGGCCCATGAGGACAAAGGGCATCTCAGATGTGTTTATTGATACCTGCCCCTGCAGGAAGTGTCCATTCACATCAGCCCAAGGAGGCCGGGAAGGGGAAGCCAGGCTCTATTGGAGGAAGCGGCGCTTCCAGCACCTTGGGAAAGCATCCGTGCATCCGGGGCTGGAGGCTGGAGGCCGGCGTGCTCCCCGGGAGGGCCTGGGCAGCTGGCCAGAGGCCCTGGCCGGTGGATGCTTCTCCGGATGACTCTCCCAGAAGCGCCAGGCCCTCCCCGAGGAGGACTGTGTACGGCCCAGGCTGCCAGCTCCAGCCGGCTGCCCTCGGGACCTCCTGCTGCGAAGACCTGCTAAGGTTCGGATTCAGGTCTTTTTGCCTCCCACCCTAGGAGGCAGGTACTCACATCACCTGCGTTCTACAGGTGAGGAAACTGAAGCGCAGAGAGGTTAAGTAGCTTGCCCAGAGTCTCACAACCACTCAGTGGTGGTGCCAGGATCTGAACCGAGGCAGTCAGCTCCTGGGGGCCTGGTGCCATCAGACTGCTCTCTAGACACTAGAGGTAGCCAGAAGCCCCACCTCCTTCCTGCAGATGGACAGATGGCCTGGCCAATGAGGTGGCCCCAGCTTCCCTGGCAGCATCTCTAACATGGGTAGTTTTACTTTTGGTTTTACAATGTTAAATAACATTGAATCATATATAGAGAAGGTTATTCCCTTTTCAATTCTCTTTCAGTCTTGATTACATCAAAGTGAAAGTCCCAGTTTGATGCCAATATGTCGCCAAACCATCTTTCTCTCGCTTGCTACTCTCCTTATTTTATTTTACTTTTCAAGGGACAACAGCAGGTTTCAGACTCAGAGCCTTCCCCCGGCTAAAGTTTCCAACTAGAATTTAATACCTTATTTGGTTTTCCTATTACGTATTTTATGGTTTTGTTCTATTTATGGCCAGTGATACAGGCTTTCCACTTATAGCAGTGATATAAAGTTTCCTTTTAAAATCTACTCACTCAATAAAAAAAGAGTAGATTTAAAGAAAAAATAAGTAAATATGATAATAGGCAGACACTGCAGAAATCATAAAGGTGCTAAGCAAGTGACTGAAGCTCAGGAAACACCATCATGGAATTACCCTTCAGAAGAGAGAGGTCAGCCTCACTGAGAACATGCCACCCAGCCTGCCCGTGCGCAGATAAAGGGGAAGTGTGTGTGGTCCCACAATGAGTGAACAGCAGAGGTAGGACTTGACCCCAGGTCCCCGTGGAAAATAACATCCAACGCAGAAAGGTTAAAGGAACTGGGCTTGCTTGGTGAGCAGCAGAGCAACTTCATTACTGAATTACTGATGGGCAAGATGTTAACAGGAGAACCTGGGGGCACCTCCATGGACATTTCAGACTATAAGTGCCCAGGTGGCTAGGCCCAGCCCGTGCATCCTTCAGACTCCAGGATTTTAGAGAAATCAGCCAATGCCTTCCCATGCCCTGGGCACCACAGGGCCCTGTAGGCAGCAAGGAGCTCAGAGGGGAAGCCAATGGCATGTGGCCCCTGGAAGCCATAATAATATCACACGGCATTCACGACAAGCCAGGTGCTGTGTGAAGTGTTGGTTCATCAGCTCTTCACAGCAGCCCTCTGAGAGAGGTGCTACCATCACCCCCATTTTACAGATGGGGGAACTTGTTCAGGGTTGCTGAGTAACTCGCCCGATGTCACAGAGCAGTATGTGGCCAAAAGCCAAATAGCAAAGGGCTGTACAGAAGCCCTGGCGTGCAGGGCATACAACCCTAGGTCCCTTGCTTCTCCGATCCCCCCCAGCGTGCCATCAGGAAGACTTTGGGAGTGCCAGTACTGCTGCTAAGGGAATTCCGGGCCCTTCGGAAGCCACGGTGTTGACTCCTGGCTTACCCTCCTCTGGTATGGATGGCCTAAGGCCTGGGGCCTCAAGCTCAGTATGTGGTACATGGTCACTGCCAACAAGTCCCTCCTCAAGGACCGCTTCCTTTCTTCCTTCTGCTCAGGTCTAAGACCCCATACTGTGTGCATATAGGGAGGTGGCCCCTTTTAGCTTCCCAACAATGCACACCTTGCCTGGGCCACCCTCTCCCATGGAGGTCAGGCCCCAGCAGAACCTCTGCCCTGCTTGGAGGGCAACCAGCCCAGCTCAGCAGGAGGCTCCCAGTATTGCTGGCCCCTGGGTGTCCCTGGCATTGGTAGATGTGTCTCATGCCATGGACTGGCCTCAGGTTGTTTCTCTCTACTCCAGGGCCTCTGGGCAGTGGGTTGTGGGTTTCCTAAGAGCTGACCATGGCTGCGTCAGAGGCTTGCAGCATTGGGTTACACAACACGGTCCTGCAGCCTGGCTTACTGTTCAGGGGAAGGTGGGGTCTTCCCTCCCTAGCCTCAGTGCACCCCCGTGAGCTTGAAAGTGCTAGTCCCAGAGTTTGGGACTCCTGAGTCAGCCTGTAAGGACAGGGCAAGGATATTGATTTCCACAGGTCCTGGGAATGCCCATGGGGAACAAGAGGCTCTGCCACCCTTGGGGTCTGCTGGGTCCTGGATCCTTAGGTGCCCCCCTGCACCCATCTCGCCCTGAGTCAGGCCCAGGAAAGAGTATCTTCAATGTTTCCTGGGCTCCTGAACACCACACTCACCACTACCGTTCTCCTCGGCGCTGGCCCAGCCCCAAAAGCTGGAAGAACAGGCCTGCACCTGCCACTCCATCTCACCTTCCCAGGCACAAAGGCTTTGACCTTTAGCAACCCTGCTCAGGGCAGCCCAGCACCTCAGCAGGTCCATGAGCGTCCTTCCCAACTCACAGAGCCTCCTGACCTCCCGCGACCAGGCCTCCATCAGCCATCTGCCTTGTTGCACACTGTACTAGGTACTTGGAGGAATGTCTGTTGGTGTGCCTATGCTACAGCTAAGCATCCCAGAGCAGTTTAAAGCTAGGGGAATGCTCCTGGCTCCTTCCAGTGGGGAGCCACAGCAAGCCCTAATTAGCTCCCTGAGCCAGACCCAGGAAGGGGTGGCCCTTTGGTGCACCAAGTTGTGTGAGTAGCCAAGACCTCTGGGAGTGAAGGCTTCTAGGTCTGCAGGCAATATAGGGTGAGGGGCTTTGCTCTGCTACCAGATACTCCACAAGCTGGGTTCTGGGCCTCTAGAACTCAGTTTCCAGATGGGCTGCTGAACAGAGAACAGCCCCGATAAGAAGGGCAGGAAGGGGGAAAGAAAACAGGAAGGACCTCATGGGGTCATTTGGGGAGGATGGGGCAGGGCAGGTGGCCCATGGAGGGTGGGGTGCTGGTCTCCCTGCCTGCCACTATCCCCTGCTCCTTCTGGAAGCTATGCCCTGCCATGAGCATGGCCTTGGTGTCCAGACTGCCCCAGTCCACCCCCAGCCCCCACTCTCCCCCTCCCTCTGGCTATCATCTTGGGGTGCATCTTAGGCAGCTCTGTCTGTGGGCTGTGAGCCCCTCCTCAGAGGTGCAGGGCCAGCCTCTGAGTGCTGAGATAACACATTGCCAGCAGGCACCCCAGTTTGTTTCTGAGGTGTCTTCCAGGTTTTCCCAGTCTCCTCCTCTCCCCCTCATCCATTTTGCTCTCCTCTTGCAGCCCGCCCATTGGGTCCCTCTGCCAAGCCCTCTGCCTCCCTCTGACTCCTGCATGACTCATAATTTCCCTGGGCCCTTCCCATAAAGTCTGGTTCCGTGAGCTGCCTGCCGGCCCCCTCTTCCCTGAGATCCAGCCTCTTCAGCTCGGGGCAGTCAAGAACCAGGGCCAGGCAGAGGGTCCCAGGGCCTCTGCCTCATCCCGGGAGCCCCTGTACCATCTGGACAGCCAGGACTTCGGAAGGGGAAAGTGGTGCTTCCCTGTGTGGGGCTTCCGTGTTTGAGCTGAGGAAACTGAGTCCAGAGAGACGGCATGAGTTACCCAGGGACCCAGAAGTGGGTGGTGCTGAGCTGGGAGATGTCCTGCATCCTCCCAGTGTCCCACACTGCTCCCTGAGCTGCAGCCTCGCCAGGGTGGCAGGAATCAGCTGACCTTCAGCCACCAGACGCTCAGAATAGGGACCAGGTGGGCAGTGCTGCCCATGTCTGGGAGTGGACCAGTGCCCACCAAGGGTCAGCCAGAAGTGTCACCAAGGCACAGGCACTGGCTGAGAGGACAGCACCCCCTGCGATGCCGGAGCCCTAAGGCCAGAGGGGCAGGGAGATGCTAGCTGTCAAAAGCCTGTCACATCCACTAGACACACTGGGGCTGCCCCCACCCTGTCCCTCTCCTGCTCCAGAGAAGCTACTTGTGTCCTGGGCTCTCAGGGCAGGGAAGGGTTGGACAGGCAGCCCTTAGAGGACAGGCTTGCCTGCTGCTTGGACAGCTGTCAGAGCCTGCAGGTGCCCCCGTGCCTAGCTGGGGCACTTGGCAGAGTTGCCACTCTCCCTGCCCAGCGGTCCCAGCAGCCTCCGGGCTGTGGGTGGAGTAGGATGCATGGTCACAACAAGCTGGGGGGACTCCCAGGATGTGCCCGTCTGCGGGTGCCCGACCCGCTGTCCTTTCTCAGCGCTCTTCCCCAGCGCCCAGCCTCCCCCGACCTTACCTCGGGACGCAGCCAGGAAGAGAGCGAGGAGCAGGGGCCCCCAGCGCCGGCTGCCGGCCTCGGGGGCCGCGGGGACACCCATGTCGCCGTCGACGGAGCGGCGTCTGGCGCTGCGGGCAGGAGACGGGCGCGGGCGCGCAGGGGAACTCCCGATGCGCGGGGAGCCGGCGGGACGCGGCCGGCGCGGGGACACCTCCCGCGAGTGAGTGCGAGCGGCGGAGCGCGGCAGGCGGCCCGGCGCGGCAGCTCCAGGCCCCGCAGCGCCCCCGGGGGGCCGCAGGGCGCACTGCCTCCCCCAGGGTCCCGCGGGCGGGGCTTCCTGGCCAGCGCGCGTTGGCGAGTCAGCCCTACTCGGTCGCCACTTTAAAGCCCTTTCTTTCTACTGCCCCCCGGTCCTTTTCGGAGAGGATTATTGTTGTGCCGCCTGAGAAGTAGATCTGTGTGTAACCTAGCTCGGCGCAGGTCATCGCAGTGTGTGTCTGCCCTCCCCCACCAGCCCGTGAGTGGTCTGGGGGCAGGACTTGCACCCTGCCTCCTCCAGCCAGCCCAGGGCTTGGTGCGCGGTAGGCGCTCCCAGTTGTGGGATGAGCGAATGAATGAATGAACGAACGAGTGGAATCTGACATTGTGAAGGGCTGGCAAGTTGGAGCCAGCTTGACTGCAGATTCAGAGCCTGAGACCCCCTCGTGTGCACACACACAGCAGGTGCTGGAGTACACAACAGGCTGGGCACATCCCTACCCGGGACACACACGTCCGCTGGTGCATCTCAGCTGCCCCTCAGGCGTGTCCCCAGCTCTCACCCCCTGGTCCCCTGGAGACCCATAGGGCACTCTTAGGCACCCCACGCGGCACTGCCAGCACCACTGGGGATGTCTCTCCTCTCCTCTCCAAATTCTCATCCTTCAGGACTCAGCTCAAGTCCTTCACCTTCACAAAGTGCCCTGACCCTCCCCACACCCCCACCCAGTCCCTGCAGCTGTCACATCAGGCCTGAGGTTACCAAACAGTTGGTTTGTCATCTGGCTCCTCTGCCTCCCAAGCTAGATTACAAACTTTTGGGGACCACAGCCTCTGCCTGATGTTTCTGAGTTCCTGGCACAAAGCTCGGTGTGGAGAGGCTGTTTATTGCACTCCTATCTGATGGAAAGACCATGAATAAGTGAGTGTGTGATGGAGGAGTGGAGGTGACCACGGCTGGGACCAGGCACTGAGGAGTGGGAGGGTGTAACCATTTCACCCGTGTCACCCCAGACTGGTTGAAGCCACCAGGGGGTTTGCTGGCCCCTGAGGGATCTTGAGTTCAAAGGTGACCCCCAGGCTGAAGGACAGAAGACAGCCAGAGTCCAGCTGGTCAGGAAACAAGGTACTGTCTGAATAGGAGCCAGGAATTCGGGGTGCCCCATGGGTAGCCTGATCCAAGTCACAGGCTCTCTGGGGGCTCTCAGCCCTCGCTCTGGGGCCAGGGAAGGCTATAACAGAGGAAGGGTAGGGTGTCATGTGTACTAGGTGGCCTTGTACAGGCCCAGGCCCCCTGGAACCGGGGAACTGCCCTGGGATGGGAGCCTAGAGGCTGCCAGGATACACTCCAGGTCCTTGGGCATGGTCCTGACTTTATGACCCCACCTTGGGAGACAGCCCAAGGCCCCTTCTGCTGGCAAAGTGTGGGCTGTCTTCCACCAGGGAAGGTACAAAGCCAACTGAGATCAGGTAGGTGCTGGGCCCTCTTCCCACCCAGCCTTCCTCTGGCAGAGGTGAGGTGGGTCACTCAGGGGTGAGACCCTAGAGTACCCCTGCTTCAACACTTCCTGGCTTGGCCTTGCCCAGGCCACCCTTACAACCAGACTCCCTTTGCCCAGGGCCTGGGATCAGAGGGAGAGGAGCAATGGCCCTGCCAACCCCTCCCCAGGGGGCAAGAGCACCTGAGCTGGGCCCTCCTCCTTCCCACTTCCTTCCTCCCCACCGAGCTGCCCACCACTGAGCCTCCTGGGGCTGTGTCAGGGTAAGACAAAGGTATTGCTCAAGGGGCATGGTTCAGGGACCTCAAGCACTGATTCCTCAACACCAGGGCAGTGCAGGAAGGGCTCAGCTGAGAGGGCCTTTGGGGCACTACTTCCTCTTCACTCCAGAGGCCAAAAGAAGTCAGACCCACCTCCCCCACCAAGCCCCGGCCTGGTCTCAGAGCAAGAGGGCTCGGAGGGTGAATTTCTTAGAACCCTCCACTGCCAACCCCTGCAGCCAGCACCATGGTTGGACCCACTTCCAGGGAGTCTGGGAGGTGAGTCTGGGATTGTGGGAAATGCCAGCGCCTCCATCCCCCAGGTGAGGCTGGAATCCCGCCCGTTCCTGCAGGTGGCGCACCTGTGCTCCCGCTGGCAGGTGGAGGGGCTCAGCACTCAAGGCTGGGCTCACTTGAGTGGTGACAGCTCACAGCTGCATCCAGGACCGTGCATCGCCACCAGATGAACATGCTAGCCTTCCGTGACAGTCATTTTTACTCAAATATTTAGGCCCCCCTACTATTTTTAAGGAAAACAACCACAAACACATTATGGAGATGGATGTAGGATCCATATGGCTTTCAGTGAGAACATGAGAGATTTCAATGATATTTCATTCTTGAGACAAACAGTTCAGGCTCTTCGCCTGACTGTGCGACTTCCCTCTCCTCTCTTGGTGGAAAAGTTTGAGAAATGTTAAGATAATGCATTTTCCCTCCTTGTATGCTTGCTATTTTGATAAAGACTCACTGAGGCTTTGAAACCCAAGGGAATGCCACCTCTCTAATGGTAGGGATTTAGTCCACATGGCTGCTGACCACAGACCGGAGCCCAGAATGTCTGAGCTAGAAGAGACTTTAGAGATCAAGCCAGGTCCTTTATTAACAGACAGGAAAGGTCCAGAGAGGGGATGCGACCTGCCCAAGGTCACACCACTCCATTTCAAGGCTGCCAACCCTACCTGCTTTGGAAATAGTTTCAGCAACCACCCAATACACCTTGCCCCCAAGATCCAGAGCCACGGGTCAGAGGAATTGTCACCTCCTCAGGGGCAGTGACAGCCTTTTTGGGTCCAGGTTGCCTGCCCATCTATCCATCCCTCAGGAGAACCAGACGGGCCTAAGGAAAAAGTTGTCCACAAGTTGTCCACATTCAGTTTTTTGCACCAGCTGTTTTCTGTTCTCTGGCCTTGGCAATAGCCTGGTCATATTCTCTCTACCCAAGGATCTTTGCAGGTGTTATCACCTTATTATTTTATATTAGTCACTAATTATGGCCTGTATTAGTCAGGGTCCTGGCAGGAAACAGCTGGCACACTCAGAAAGGACTCACCTGGAGAGAGTTAATGGCGAGACTATTTAGAGAGGGCTGGTGAAGCGCCAGAGACTAGCAGCCGGCCTCAGGGAGCTGTTACCACCCACGTGTCCGAAGGAAAAGAAGAGGAGATCGTTGCTAGAGCCCAGTGAGAGCTGGAGCTGCGAAAGGGGCCCCCCAGCAGGAGAAACGCGGCCACGGGCAGCCCTGCAGTGAGGAACGGAGGGAGTGTGGAAGGAGGCCCCCACCTCTCCCTCTGTCCTGTCTTCTGCCAGGACCTCCCACTGGCCAAAGCCATCCGGAAGCCAGACAGCAGGGCAGCCGGGTAAGGCAGTCAGTGCCCAGGGGACATCTTCCCAGGCGGAGAAAGGCAGAGAGTGGCAGGGGTGGGAGGGAAGATGAGGACAAGGATACCAGCACATGGCTAGTCTGTGTCCACTTTCTACTCTGCTCAGGAGGTGCCACACCAGCTGTTTCTGATTGGTTCTTGAGTGCTGAATATTGCTGTGGCCCAACTGGCCAGAGATGGCCGGTCACAGAGCGTGTCGAAGAGACTGTTCTTGAGGCAAAGTCTTGTTCAGTGAGTTCTATTTTTCACAGCTGAACAAATTCTGCCCATGAAATCACCCTACACCCAATGTCTTCCTTCTTAAAAATGCTGAAAATATATATTTCTTCCATTTACATGAACAATAGGTAAAGCTTAAATACTATGTTCAGCTGGGTGCCTCACATTCTTGCCTCTTGGAGTCTGGCAGGAGACCCAAGGCCACTAGGGCCCTGGCCCAGGCAGAGTTCTGGGCTGGGGTGACAACTGGGGTTCATCTCATACACCAGTTTTAATTACTACAGAACTGTGCTGACAAGGATCCTGAGTTTGCACCTGGCCTCAGCAGTGCTGTGATTGATTACTGCTGTCTGCCCTGGGCATGGACATAGGCTTGGTGGTACAAGTGCCAACTTGGACCTGACCAGTTACCTAGCTTGGCTTTTGGTGGAGCGTCTATGCTTTCTTCCTTGACCAGCCTGTGGCTTCCCTCCCCTCCAGGCTTCCTTCTCCCTTTCCCTCCCCGTGTTGAGCCACATTGAGTTCAGCCCAGAAGAACAGCCATCTAGACCCACCTGTGTCCCTCTAGCCACCTGACCACGGACCTGACTGTGCTCCTCTCCACAGGCCACCACGCACGTGTACGTGACCATCGTGGACGAGAACGATAATGCACCTGCGTTCCAGCAGCCCCACTACGAGGTGCTGCTGGATGAGGGCCCGGACACAGTCAACACCAGCCTCCTCACCGTGCGGGCGCTGGACCCGGATGAGGGGCCCAACGGCACAGTTGCCTACGCCATCGTCACAGGCAACATCATCAACACCTTCCGGATCAACAGACACACGGTCAGCAGCTGGCAGCAGGGTCAGGACAAGGGGTACAGCCTCTCTGGGGCTTGGAGGGGAGTGCTGTGACATGAGGGGACACAGCAAAGACAGAGTCCAGGAGGACACCGTGCGGGTACCCAGTGTGGGAGGATGAGAAGTTGGTGGGTGGGGCCTGGTACAGAGGGCAGCAGGAGTTCCCCGCCGTGGCCAGGATGTCAGGGCCTGCTTCCCGGGTCGGTCAGTGGGCGCCCCAGACCTACCAGCCCTAGGTCCACCCTTGTCCCTTCTGTGTCCCCAGGGTGTCATCACTGCCATCAAGGAGCTGGACTACGAGATCAGCCATGGCCGCTACACCCTGATTGTCACTGCCACAGACCAGTGCCTCATCTTATCCCACCGCCTCACCTCTACCACCACGGTGGGTGGGAGGGACACAGCTTGGAGGTGGGGGAAGGACAAGGCCCAGAAAGCTCCGGTGGGGGAGGTGGGGAAAGATTGCCCAAGGGAAATGCCTAAATCTAAGGGCCCTGTCCTAGTCTCGGCAGCTGACCCCAACTTGCTGTGTGACTTGTCTGTCACTGAACCTCTTTGTGTTGCTGTATCTCTCAGACAGGTGACAACCCCTGCCTTCCTCCCCTTCATGGGAGAAGTGTGAACTGGGGTGTAGTCAAACTAACAGGGTTCCAGGTCCCTGCTCTTCTGTCTAGCTGTGTCACCCTGGGCAAGTCACTAGCCTCTCTGAGCTTCAGTTTCCTCTGTGAAAGGGGGATAATAAAAACTTTCTGGGTGTGGGAGGAGCGAAAGAGACCATGTAAAACAACCGTAGTACACCAATAGCTAGAAGTTTATGGCACTGTTACTATGATTAGTATGCCCATAAAAAGGCTTTGACAGTAACAAAGTCACCCACACCCATCATCCCGCGTGAGGCAGTGTTATCAGATCCGGTTTACAGATGAAGGAACTGAGGCCCATCAAGCGGTGGGCCCAGCACAAGGCTGGCTGGGGTGGGACCCCCTAAGCGTGTGCACCATCTCAGGTGCTTGTGAACGTGAATGACATCAACGACAACATGCCTACCTTCCCCCGGGACTATGAGGGACCCTTTGACGTCACTGAAGGCCAGCCGGGGCCCAGAGTGTGGACCTTCCTGGCCCATGACCGGGACTCAGGCCCGAATGGGCAGGTGGAGTACAGCATCGTGGACGGAGACCCTCTGGGTGAGTGGGGCCTGCACTGGGGGGGGGCAGGGCAGGGGAATGACACACATGGCCTCTCCCCACCTGCTCAGGAGAGGATAAGAAGGGAGCTCTCAAGGGGCTTGGCCCCACCACTGTGCGATCTAGCCCTCTCTGGGCCTCAGTTTCCCCATTCAGACGATGAAAGTATTTTCTCCTACCCCTTCTCCATAGGGATGTGGTGAGAACACCCTGAAGTCTGGGAACAGAGGCTAGTGGTCTTGGAGGGTCACAGACCCCTTTGAGAATCTGATTGAAAATGCCCCCCTAGGTCATGCGCAGAGAGAAGGCCCCAGGGCAGAGGAGGATGAGCATCCTTAGCCCGAGGCCTTCAAGAGCCCCCAGGCACACGTTCAGGGAGCACCCAGCTTTCTCTGCACCCGTTAATAGCCTTCTGCTTCTCAGCTGGTCACGGCTCTTCTCCTTGATCGAGGAGCAGTGTGTGCCCTGGCCTCGGGAGTGATTTCCCAAGTCAGATTTTACTCACTTCTGCAGGGTATAAATCCCAAACCCAACGGCCCCCTGGAGTCATGCAAAGAACATTTGAGGGAGAAGGGTCCAGGACAGATAATAAGGAGCAGTGGGGACTGTGGCAGCTGCAGCTCAGCTCCCACCAATTGTCACCACGTCAAAATGCAGGCCCAGGTGCCAGGCCTTCGCCTTGCTAAAAGAAAAGCAGAAATCCAAATCTTTGTGAAACATCTGGATTTTTAATTGATCATTCAGTAAGTATTTATTGAGTCCCTCCCGTGTGTCGGCCATATGCCAGGTGCTGAGGGCACAGAACAAATCCCCACCTATAGAGTATATGTTCCAGTTGGAGGCAGCAATGAAGCAAATGATTAAGTAGATGAATTAGTATACTGGGAAGTGCTGAGTGAAAAATAAAACCCAGCTGGAGGATGGGGAGTGCCAGGATGAAGGCAGGAATTGTAAACAGGAAAGGCCTGAAGGAGGAGAGAGATGACAGCTTCCCAGGTGGAGGAAACAGCAAGTGCAAAGGCCCTGAGGTCGGAGCATGCCTGCCATGTTCATGAAGGAGCAAAAAGACCCTGTGGCTGGCAGGAAGTTGAGCAAAGAGAAGAATGGGAAGAAATGATATCAGAGAGGTAGTGGGGCCAGATGCTATTGGGCCCTGAGAGCCATCATGAGGGCTTGGCTTTTGCTGTGAGGTGGGAACCATAGGAGGTCTTTGAACAGAGGGGGGACATGATTTCACTTAGGTTTTAATAGGGCCATTCCAGTTCCTGTGCTTAGAACAGACCCCAGGGATTAGGGATGGGAGCAGGGAGACCAGATGGGAGCCTGTTGCAGTCACTCAGGCTGCGCTGGGGTAGCTGGGACAGGGTGGTGGCACCGGGGGTGGTGAGAGGTGGCTGGTGCTGGTGTATTTCAGAGGTGGAGCCGGCAGGATGGGCTGACTGGCTGTGGGATTGAGAGGAAGTGAAGGTTTTGGCGTGAGCAGCTGGAACGATGGCGTTGCCATTGACAGATGGAAGACTGGGCAGCAGGAGGTCGTGGGGGGAAAGGCGAGGGTAGGTTGGAGATGTTGGGAAGGGCTGTGCGTTCAGGCCAGGAGTTCAGGAGAGAGGCTGGGAGTTGTCAGCACAGAGATATTTAGAGCCAGGAGACAGAAGGAAGGCAGAGAGGAAGTAGAGGGGTCCCAGGATAGAAGATTGAACAGAGGCTCATTTGCAATTGAGAGGCTAGTGGCAAAAGCAACCCGCTTCCGCTTCCGGAGGGCCTGGTTTGGAGCCCCTGCTGTCCAGAGCCTGTGGTGGTCGCTCTGTTCTGACAGGCCTCCCATTCACGTCCACGGTCTCCCCTCTGGGCAAGCACTGTGCCTTCCTCTTCAGAAACCAGTGTAGCAGAGGCCTTTCTTCTCTGCTGTTTTCACCAACACAGAGGTTTTGTGATGTCATGGGAGTCCCTGCTCCCGTACAGGAGGTGCCAGAGCCTGGGGCAGAGGCAGGTGCTGGGTGGGCAGCTGAGCCCCCGTCCAGTGAGGGGGCCCTCTCTGCACCCCAGCTTTGGGGTACAGGGCACACACCTGTGCCCCAGCACAATGCAGACCACTCCATCCATGGGCCTTTGGAGTCATGGGCAAAACCTCCCGTTCCTCCCAGGAATGTGGGGCCTTGTGGGGGTGTCCGGGGAGACCGAGGCAGGCTCCATGAAGGAGGAGGGGCCTGGGAGTTCCCCAGGCTGACTGTACTTGGGGGGGTCCCTCCCGGCAGGCAGGAAGAGTAGACATGTAGCGCCCAAAGGTTACTCCGGGATCAGCGAGCACGGCCTCCATCCCGGAAGTGATAAATGGAGGCCCAGAGAGGTGACGATGGCCTAATGGTGTACTGCAGCCGGCCGGCACGGGTCACGCATCCATTTCTCATACCGCCTGCCACCCCTGCATTCACATTGGTAACTTGAACAGGTGACAAATGCTACAAATCAGGGCCACTTTCTGTGCAGAGCCGGTTTAGCAACACACCACCCGGAGAGGACACACACCCAGGACCCCGACATACAGGTCACCTGGAGGGGCTCCCATCTGTGGGGAGACGTCAGGGGTGACTGGGCTCTTGCAAGCCTTGCTAAGCCCTGAGGAGGAGCTCTGCAGTCAGCGAATAGTCGGGAAACCGGCCACACCTGCTTGAGCCTTCCAAGGAGCTGCAGCTGCCCTTGCTGGTCCAGCCCACTCCTGGGACCCCTTCCCTGCATCTTTGTCCTCCCCAAAAGCTCCCGGTGTTCTGAGAGGGTGCGTGGGCTCCTTTTCAGCATTTCCCTAATGACACACAAGGTGGGCCAGGCTTTGTCCAGTACCGGCACGACCCTGAGGTGGCATCTCTTTATTAGCCCATTTTTCAGATGAAAACATCAAGGCAAGGCTCAGTAACATACCCAGGGGCAGAGAGGAATAATGTCACAGATGCAGACCTAGATATGAGTGGACCAAAAGCCTATGCTTAACCCGCTGGCTCTAGAAGGTGTGCAGGGCTGGGGCTCTGGCCCCAGGGCGAGCTGCAGAGGAGGATAATTCGCAGTGTGGGGGCCTTCGGCCTGCCCACCTCCAGCCCCCCAGCCCCTCGGTCCTGCCTCCCTGAGCCTGCGAGCGGATGCGCTGGTGTCTCCCCTGGCTTTAGGGAGGGCAGGAGGCCATCTGTGCGCAGGTGGCCAGGGCCTGAGACAGGGCTGGGAAACCCCTGGAAAGGGAATCCCCAGTTCTTTGGAGACCGTGCAGCATCGGGGTCAGGAAATCCTGCTCCAAGCAGCTTCCGCCCCTCCAGGCAGGGCGAAGCCTGTGTGGACGGAGAGGAGCCTGGGAGCGGAAGGGCTGGTGGGAAATCCAGCTGCAGGTGGGACTCGGAGGGGCTGTTTTTGTAAATCAGAGCGGTAGGAACTGGAGTGGGGAATGGAGCGGTAGGATGTGAAGAGGCAGGTGGAGAGAGCTGTGGGGGAGCTTAGGCCTCTGTCCTTGCTGGGCCCCTGTGTGCTGTGTGTCCGTGAGCAAGTCAATGTCCCACTCTGGGCCGGTTCCCCAAGTGTCAGAAGGGAAAATGAAGGAAGTAACCTCCATGTTCCAGTTCCTTGGGGAGGCACAGAGGTGACCCCCCTTCCTCAGGCTCTCCCCACCTCCCTTGCTCACTCCCCTGTCTTCTTGCCAGAGCCTCAGCCCTCCTACCCCACCCCTGCCTTCTCTCCACTCCAGCCGGGCTCCCTCTTGCCCCCTCTGGTTTCCTTCCCCTCTGCCTCTTCCCCTCCACCCTCCCTGCTCTCACCCTTCCCTCCTGGACCCTCCTCCCTGTCAGCTCTGCGTGGTGGTGTCTGGAGAGACCACAAGTCTCGTGGGACCCAGGGGGCCGAGCCCCAGAGCCCTGGGTTTGAACCCTGGTTCTGTCTTTAGCTTGCTGTGGGAACGTGGACAATCATCACCCTTCCCTGGACCCCCAATTCATTTTCTGAAGGACATTGAGGGACTGGATGGTCTCTGAGGTCCCTTCCAGGTCAGAGTCTGAGAATCCGAGGTTCTTGCTCTAGACACTCTCAGGCCAAGATGAGGGTGGAGGCCAGGGGGCCAGCTGAGGGTCCTCAGCACCATCAGGGAAGGAAATCGGGGTCACTGCAGGCCTGGGAGAACCCCCTCTGCACTCCACCTGTGGCTCACCATGGGGGCTGGGGGCGTCCCTGCCGCTCGTCCCTCCCCTCTGCCTGCCCCGGTGCCTGCGAGGTCACCATTAGCAAAACGTTCCTCTGTGTTCCGCTTTGCCCTTCCCAATATCCTCCTTTCCGAGACGTGGTACCTGGGAGGGATCGCGCACTACAGAGCGCCCGATCCCTTCCTTAATCCGTTTCCGATGAGTAGCGGTTAGAAGGAGAGTGCGTGCCTGGAAAAGGAGCCCCCACTTTTTCAACATAACCATCTTAGCCAGGTCAGTCCCTGGCCTGCCGATGGCCCAGGGAGGGAAGCTGGTCTGGTCTGGCACCGCAGGCGCATGGGGCGTGAGGGGGCCCGGGCCCACCTGCATCTGTTGCCCACGCACCTGCATGCCCCAGCCCTGGGGCAGGTCCCATAAGGGTCTAAGTGGGGGCCCTGGAGGGCCCATGTGCCAGCTGTCCCCAGCCCTGGTGAACAACACTTGCTAGAGGAGGCGGGGAGAGGCCTGGGCTCCCCACAGCTGTCAGCCTTTCCTGACTAACCCCCGGCTCTCCTGGGCGGCACCCAGGGGAGTTTGTGATCTCTCCCGTGGAGGGCGTGCTGCGGGTCCGGAAGGATGTGGAGCTGGACCGGGAGACCATTGCCTTCTACAACCTGACCCTCTGTGCCCGCGACAGGGGCGTGCCCCCCCTCAGCTCCACGGTGAGTCGGGAGCCCCTCCGCTGGCTCCCCCTTGCCGGCCCCTATACTCTCTATGGAGAGTCCCGTAAACGCTGTCACCCTCGTGCCCAGAGAGGCTGCTCTGGAGCCAGTCTGTGCCCCCCAGCCCCTTAACAGACGTTCGAGTATCCCCCGGGCTCACCCAGCACCCTGGAGAGGCTGCCGTTGAGCCAGGCCTCTGCACCCCAGCCCGGCCCCACCCCTCACCCTCTGCACCCCACCCCCCTCTGCCTCTACTTTTTCTGCTCTCCTCATCGTCCTCTTGCCTCTTATGATCTTTTTCTTCCTTCCTCTTCCTTCTGCACAATCAACTGCGCCTTCCCTTCCTCCAATGCCACCCTTTGCCAACCTGCTCCGCCCCACCCACCACCTCCCCCTGGGTTGCCGTGTCCACCATCCCTTGCTCCTCCTCTCTCTCCTCTTCCTCCTCCTCCTCCGTCTGGCCCCAGATGCTGGTGGGGATCCGGGTGCTGGACATCAACGATAACGACCCCGTGCTGCTGAACCTGCCCATGAACGTCACCATCAGCGAGAACAGCCCCGTCTCCAGCTTCGTCACCCATGTCCTGGCCAGCGACGCAGACAGCGGCTGCAATGCGCTCCTCACCTTCAACATCACTGCAGGCAACCGCGAGCGGGCCTTCGTCATCAATGCCACGGTAGGGCCGGGCCTGGCCCGGGGACCCCCAGGGTTTCTAGTGAAAAAGAGGACCCTGCCCTAGAGCTTTCCTTCTGCCACTGTCTGGGCTTCTCCCAGTCCTGGTTCCTCCGTGGCGATGAGGACGTCTCTGTGGGGAGCCTGGAGTCTTGGATTCCCCAATGAGCCGTCTCTGGGGTCTAGGTTACCTAGAGCCACACCTGAGGCTTGTCATGTGCAAAGATGGGGCCAGAGGCTCTGGGACCACTTAGTCTGCGCCAGGATGCACCAGGAAGGCTTCACTCAGCCTCTTGGAGCGTCCGTAGACTGCTGACACCATGGGGTCCTCAGAGGGCCCATCCCTTAGAGGCAGCAAGACTTGGGCATCGGTGGGTCATTCTCACCCTGGCAAGACCCTGCCAGCCCACATCTGGCCTTCTAGACCATTGCATAGGTAATTTAGGGAGGGGATTTACAGCCACCCCTGGAGCTGCAGGCAGAGTAGTTGGCACGTGGGTCAGAGCCCCAGGTGGGGAATAGGTGTCCGCTCAGCTCACCCAGCCCTCCACATCCCAGACAGGGATCGTCACTGTGAACCGGCCCCTGGACCGTGAGCGGATCCCGGAGTACAAGCTGACCATTTCCGTGAAGGACAACCCGGAGAACCCACGCATAGCCAGGAGGGTGAGGCTGGAGGGTGACACTGGGAGCAGGGCTGGGTGCTGGAGGTGGCCGGAGAGAGAACACATCACCCCTCCTGCAGGCAGCACGGCCCGGGCGTAGATGCACAGGCTTTGGCATGCCCAAGGCTGGGTTCAAATCCCAGTTCCCCCTTTCTACCTGTCAGTAGGTGTGTGGCTTTGGCAAGTTAATTTCTATGGGCCTCTGTTTTCTCTCCTGCAAAATGAAGGTCACACCTAGCCCCGAAGCTGCAGAGAGGATGAGGGAGCCAATATATGTCAAGTCCTCAGCACGGTGCCTGGCATGTGGCAGACACCCAGTGAATGCCAGCATTATTTTCCTACCCAAACCTCCGACACCCCAGTTGTGCATCGTGTGGGCCTGTGTGCACTCACAGACACGTGCTCTAAAGCTCTGGAAGGGTTGCATTTGCCGGGTGGCTTTTCCCTTGAAAGCCAAAGAAATGACTAAAAGGAGGCAAAGCAAATAGTCCCTTTGGGGTGGGGGCAGCTCTCTCTCGCCAGCCCGTGAGGTCTGTGGCAGAGCCCTGGCCAGGAGTCCCGGGGCCTGGGTCATCTCAGCTCTGCTTCTGACTAGCTGTGAGGTTCTTTCTGAGCCTCAGTTTCCCCACCTGTCTAGCCAGAGGAGACTCGGGCTGGAGGAAGTCATGAGCCACCTGCCTCCCTCCCTCAGTGCCCCCTGTTCCCTGCCTTTTCTTCCTCCCTCCTCCTCCCGCTCCCACCTCCTTCTTGCTCTCCTTTTCTTCCGCCTTCGGGAGGGGCCCAGGTCATCCTGGGAAGCAGCAGTGTTGAGTGGTGGGGATCGGGAGGCTTGGGGGCTGGTCCCCACTCTGCCATTATCTCACCGTGCAGCTTTGGGTGGTCACCTGTCCTCTGTGTACCCTCACTTCTGAAATGCTGATGGCGTCCAGGGGCACTGGGAGGTTCCCAGGTTTGAAAGGCACGACGTCGTGCAGGGCGGGTGAGAGTCAGGATGAACTCACCAGGGCATCCGGTGAGCCTTGAGGGTCTGAAAACCAGGACCTATCTTCCTGCCTGAAGTCCCCCCTTGCCACGAGGTGGACCATGATCAAATACCACTCCCGTCCGCCCTCTCCTGAGACCTTCACCACACCTCTGTGAGGGTGCTGAGATCCCCCTTTGCCAGACGGGAAAACAGACTCCCCCAGGGCCACCCAGTGAGCTGCTAACAGAACAGGGTCTTGAACCCAGTCTCTGGCTCCTGGAGTGGGCTTTGTTGATGCCCCACCTCTGAGCCCCTCCCCATAGGGGGCCTTTGCTAGCCATGGCCTACAACCTGCCCGTTCCACCCCCACAGGATTTTGACTTGCTGCTGATCTTTCTTGCGGACGAGAATGACAACCACCCCCTGTTTACTGAGAGCACCTACCAGGCAGAGGTGATGGAAAACTCTCCCGCTGGTAGGTGCCGGGCCCGCCTGGGAACTCCTGCCACTGCCGGGCACCACCGGGGCCTGGGGGGCCTGACCTCCCTCGTGCCCGATGGCGTAGCTGACCATAGACACCAGTGGGTGCGGGAGGGTGCTGCGGGGGAGGCCACGGCTCTGAGGGCTGCTGTCCTGGGGCTGCCAGGCCTCTTAGGGGACACCAAAGAGGCCACAGGTCTGGTTAGAAGAGACAGTTGGGGTCGTTAGTCTCCAGGGTGGTCTGAGAGCAGCCCCACTGTCCCCCAAGAGGGGCATTTAAGGTGTAAGGACTACCCTGGAGAGAGGGAGAGCCCAGCCCTCCCTGCTCCCACCACCCCAGGAGTACAGGGCGTCCTGGAGGCGTCTGGAAGCTCTGGGGAGCATCTATAATCAGAAGGGGGGGCTGGGGGCCCCGGGTAGGCAGCGTAGCTCTTTCCCACACACGGGCACCGACCAGCCTCACCTCCTCCCTTCTAAGGGACAGGATCTCTTCTTCCGTGTGCCCCCGGGCGGCTCCCGCGCTGCTCCAGCCTCCCCAGCACCTGCCTCACCTCTGAGCAGGCGTCCCCTCTACGAGAATTTTATTCTTGAACCTGTGTTTGTGTTTGTGTGCGCTCACATGTGCCAGCGTGTGTGGTGCTACACATGTGCACAGACACACAAGCACGTGGGCGCCCCACGATGCCCTCGTTGCAAACGTGCCGCCGCGAGGCACACAAGCTCACGCCCAGGGAAGCCCAGGCTTGTGCGTGCTCGTGGCCTGTGAACACAGAGACCGGCACACACGTGTGGGTTCCTGGCCGTGTATGCTCAGGCCCCTGAAGGTAGAGCACTGTGTACACACACATGTGGACAGACAAGGCCCACGTGGGAGGGGATGTCAGGGAGCCCCGGACCCTCCCGAGGAGCAGCCAGCCTCAAAGGCTGCTGGGAAGCAGGCGTGGCTCTGGGCGGGCCAGGGGCTTGCTCACCACTCTCGTGTTTTCTCCCCAGCAGGGCTTTGAGGCCGCTCCCCAGGCATCTGCGTTCAGTCTGCCAAGGCTGCCGCAGGCCCGCCCCCAGGGCCTCCCCACCCTGTCCACCTCACCCCTCCCTCTCATCCATCGTCAGCCATGGCTCACCGGGACGGGCAGGGGAGGGGGGAGGGCAGGGGGCCGGGTCGGGCCTGCAGTGACCCCTTTCCTCCTGGCCCAGGGACCCCCCTCACGGTGCTCAATGGGCCCATCCTGGCCCTGGATGCAGACCAGGACATCTACGCCGTGGTGACCTACCAGCTGCTGGGCGCCCAAAGTGGCCTCTTTGACATCAATAACAGCACTGGTGAGGCCTCTGCGCCACGCCGGGCACTCCCAGCCCGACTCTGGGGTGGGAACGGCCCCGCTGCTAGCTCTAGGGCCTCCGTTCTCAGTGCTGGACCCAGCTCTCCATGGAGACCCCGTTCCTCACAGCCCAGAGTCCCCATCCTGCAGCTGGATTAGGCCACCCAAGGGGCCAGGCAGGAGGTCCCAGGAGGAGGCTTGGAGACGACACACAGAACCTGCTGGCAGAGAGCCCCTGGCCCACTCCCTTCATCTCCCACACCCAGGCCAGAGGCCCAGGCCCCTAGCCCGCCAGATGTAGCCAAAGCAACCTTCCTGTCCTCGGCCAGACCCAAGGCTCCCCAGAGACCATGTCATATCAGTCTGGTCCTACACAGGAGGCTGATCGGGTGACAGGTGCCGACAGGGAAGCACATCTCTCAATGGAACAGGTCAATCCCCCGCCCTGGGTCACTCTTCCCAGGCAGGAGTCACGAGGACTGCAGGGATCACCTGCGGGAGGGGACAATGACATGGGGGCCCACCCTAAACACAGGTGGTTGAACCTTTAGGGAAAAAAGTCATCATGTTTCTTTCTCTGTTCCTCTTTCATCTCTCCCCATCACACCCCCTTCTCCCGTCGGCCCTCGCCCTGTCTACCCACTCTACCCCTTTTCCTTTATGTCTCACTGGCTGGTGGCACTGGGTGCCAGGTGTGGTGACTGTGAGGTCAGATGTGATCATTGACCGGGAAGCCTTCTCGCCCCCCGTCCTGGACCTCCTGCTGCTGGCTGAGGACATCGGGCTGCTCAATGGCACGGCTCAACTGCTGGTCACCATCCTGGACGACAATGACAACGTGCCCACCTTTAGCCCTGCTGCCCTCACTGTCCACCTGCTGGAGAACTGCCCACCAGGTAAGCAGGGGACAGGCCCCAGGCCCCCACCATGAGCTGGTTGGTGGTCACTGGGGGCTGGAGCCTCAGGTTGGGCACAGAATTCACCTCCAGTGGGGAGAGAGGCACCGAGGGGGATCGGGAGACCTGGCCCCCACTGCCCTCCTCCAGCCTCCGTGTCTTGTCCACAGCACCAGATTAAATATGCTCCATCCATGCTCCTGGATGGAAAGACTATTTTACTAGCACTCTGGGAGGCCGAGGCAGGCAGATTGTTTGAGCTCAGGAGTTCGAGACCAGCCTGAGCAAGAGCGAGACCCCGTCTCTACTAAAAATAGAAAGAAATCATATGGGCAGCTAAAAATATATATAGAAAAAATTAGCCAGACATGGTGGCGCATGCCTGTAGTCCCAGCTAGTCGGGAGGCTGAGGCAGGAGGATTGCTTGAGTCCAGGAGTTTGAGGTTGCTATGAGCTAGGCTGACACTGTAGCACTCACTCTAGCCCGGGCAACAGAGTGAGACTCTGTCTCAAAAAAATAAAAAAAAACACTATTTTAAAATCAAAATAGGATCAACATGACTCCCATCAAAATCAAAATATGATTTGATTTAAATTTCAAAGAGTAAGAAAATTTCAAGAAATAAGTGTAATAAAGATAGATTTGCCTTTCCAAATAGTATAATATATTACAAAGCTATAGTATGTAAAACCATGTGATATGAGCATAAGACTCTGGGGCGAAGTAGCCCAAAAACAGATGCTGGTAAATTAAAGAATATAATATTATGTGATAAAGGAAGCAATTAAATCAATGACAAAGCTACTTATTTGGTGTGCAAAAAACTGATTTAA
This sequence comes from Lemur catta, assembly GCF_020740605.2. NCBI lineage: Eukaryota > Metazoa > Chordata > Mammalia > Primates > Lemuridae > Lemur > Lemur catta. The sequence goes on along the minus strand of NC_059141.1, from coordinate 50,558,726 downwards.
TATGATCAGTTATGTAAATATATGTTAGATTATATTAATGTAATCTAATTATATAATAATCTAATATTTAGTGTAGATTCTCACCCCATATCAGACAACAAAATAAAACCCAGAGATATTCTAAAGAAAATATAAAAGAGTAGAAAACACTAAACAATAAAAGAGAGGAAAATTCATGTGACTGTCTGATTTCTGGATAAGACGGTTCTAAACATAAAAGAAACAGAAGAATTCAAAAGAAAAAATATTAAATTTCTATGCATATAATGTATATATATTTTGAGACAGAGTCTTGCTCTGTCACCTGGGTTAGAGTGCAGTGGCATCATCATAGCTCACTGCAACCTCAAACTCCTGGGCTCAAGCGATCCTCCTGCCTCAGCCTCCTGAGTAGCTAGGGCTATAGTTGCGTGCCACCATGCCTAGCTAATTTTTCCTATCTTTTGTAGAGACAGAAACTCACTATGTTGCTCAGGCTGGTCTTGAACTCCTAGCCTCAAGCACTCCTCCTGCCTCAGCCTCCCAAAGTGCTAGGATTATAGGCGTGAGCCACCACACCTGGCCTGTTTTGTTTTATTTCACAAATAGGGTCTCACTTTGTCACCCAGGCTGGAGTGCAGTGGCATGATCATAGCTCACTACAGCCTCAAACTCCTGGGTACATGTGATCTTCCTGCCTCAGGTTCCCAAAGTGCTGGGATTACTGAGCCACTGCCACAAATTTAAACTTCTTTACATCAAACAGTTACAGCCAATATTGAAAGGCAAACAACAAACTGAGAAAAAGATATTTGTCTCAAGTTGTTATAATTACATAATTTGTATAAATTGACAGAAAAATGAGCAGAAGACAAAAGCAATTTGCAGAAAATACAGCTAACCATTAGATTATAAAATATTATGTAATCAGAAAATAAAGATACTATTTTCCTGTAATTATTGCAAACATGAAAAGTGTATAAAAGATAAATAAAAACTGGCTATCATGAGAAGGGGCCTCTTGTGCACCAACAAACATGTCTTGGTCTGGTCTTTCTAGAAGAGGCCACTGTGCTCACTCCCCATTCCCTCCCCCACAGGATTCTCAGTCCTCCAAGTCACAGCCACAGATGAGGACAGTGGCCTCAATGGGGAGCTGGTCTATCGGATAGAGGCCGGGGCTCAGGACCGCTTTCTCATCCACCCTGTCACCGGCATCATCCGTGTCAGCAATGCCACCATCGACAGGGAGGAGCAAGACTCCTACAGGCTGACAGTGGTGGCCACTGACCGGGGCACTGTGCCTCTCTCTGGCACGGCCATCATCACCATCCTGATCGATGATGTCAATGACTCCCGCCCCGAGTTTCTCAACCCCATCCAGACAGTGAGCGTGCTGGAGTCTGCCAAGCCAGGCGCTGTCATTGCCAACGTCACCGCCATTGACCGCGACCTCAACCCAAAGCTGGAGTACCACATCATCAGCATCATGGCCAAGGATGACACTGACCTCCTGGTGCCCGACCAGGAGGACGCCTTTGCAGTGAATGTCAACACAGGTATAAGGGCCTGCACCCCTGCCACCCGCCTCTGCCCTGACTCCCTGCCCAGCTCTTTGGCTTCCTGCCTTCCTCCTTCCTTCTTCTTCCTTCTCTTTCCCTCCCGCTCCCTTTCTGCTCTCTTCTCTCCCCTGTCGGCACTGTATCTTTCCCTCCTTCTCTTCCTCCCTCTCCCTGTTTTCTTTCTTTCTTTTTTTTTATTTTTTTTGAGAGAGTCTCACCCTGTTGCCCGGGCTAGAGTGCTGTGGCATCAGCCTAGCTCACAGCAACCTCAAACTCCTGGGCTCAAGCAATCCTCTTGCCTCAGCCTCCCAAGTAGCTGGGACTACAGGCATGTGCCACCATGCCTAGCTAATTTTTTCTACATATTTTTAGTTGTCCAGCTAATTTCTTTCTATTTTTTTTTAGTAGAGACAGGGTCTCACTCTTGCTCATGCTGGTCTCGAACTCCTGACCTCAAGTGATCCTCCTGCCTCAGCCTCCCAGAATGCTAGGATTACAGGCATAAGCCACTGTGCCTGGCCTCCTCTGGTCTTCTGATCCCCTCACTCTACGCATCTCACCACACTCACGCCAGCATTAAATGCTGGAATGTTTTCATGTTTGTAACTTTAGAAGAAATGATACCTTATTTTAAATACGCATGTTTAATAACTAAGTGGTTGAGCCCTCCCTTCCTGTGTATACTGGCCATTTAAATCCTCTGTAAGATTTTCTTACACTATCACAAGACAAAGGGGGAACCATGGCTTATCTTTCACATTTTATACAGCTTATTGTAATTTGGATGGCTTTACCATTTGACCAAAAGTTAGATGTTTTCACTCTTTTGGGGAGTTAGGAAAGACATGGTACCTGACAGGTGTACTTCTTAGAAGGCCCAGAGGAATGACAGAAAAATCAACATGGCTATGGCAAAATGCTAAAAATCATCATCATTCAGACAAATGTATAGTAAAGCGGCAATGAGATATCAGTTTCCCATATGTGATTAGCAGATATTAGGATGCTGGACAGTGTTGATATTGGTGACAATGTGTGGACTTTGGAACCCTCGTGCACTGCCATGAGACAGATTCCACCATCTGGACAGCCTTCCAGCACGAAGTACACTCGCACCCCGGGACCTAGCAATTCTGCTCCCGAGGATATCTTTCAAAGAAATTGTCAGGGCGTTAATGGGACTGCCTAAGGATGTTCACTGCAGATTAATTGGTGGTGGTGGTGGGAGATTGAGAGTAAAATGTGGGTGCACACCATTGGGGGTGCCAGGCAGCAGTAAATAGTAATAGATTAGACTCACACCAAGCAATGTGGGTGGGGCTTAATAATAAGTTCTTACTGAAAAAAGTAAGAAATGGGATGAGATATATACCCCGACACTATTTGCATAAGTGTAAAATACATACAAAACAATACATGATTTTTAGGGATACTTTTAAGTAAAAAATATCCTTCAATACATTACAGTGATTGCCCGAGGGCTGGAGAATGGGAATAGAAGGGAGTAGATACATTCAGAAAGCAAGAGAGGGGCCAGTGATCATAGTGTACAGCGAACCAAAGAGTATGATTATGATTAGCTCAATCTGCATATGAGGTCCAAAGGAAAACACAAGAAAGAAAAACCAGGAGCACTGGGAGAGGTTAGATAAAATCAGCCCCATCCCAGGCTAGCAAAATCCCTGGCGGCATGGGCTGGTCAGGACCATGGAGAGCTGCTCCGTGCCCTGCTCAGCTCCACGCTGCACGGAGCCTCCACCTCTTTTCTCCTTTCTCTTCTCCCTCCCTCCCACTGACTCTCTTCTCTCTGTTTTTCTTTCCAGTGTCTTCTCTGCCTCCTTCCTCAGGCTCTCCCCGCCCTTGCTCACTTCCCTGCCCTTTCTTCTTGCCAGAGCCTCGGCCCCTGAGCTCTCCACTCCAGCTGGGCTCCCCCTTGCTCCCCTGGTTTCCTTCCCCTGTGCCTGTCCCTCCACACCTCCCTGTGTCCCCTGCCCTGGTCAGCTTTGAGTCCCCACCACCCCCACGCCCCGCTCCACTCCCTCCCTGCCGCACCCTGAACTAACTGATGTTAACCCTCTTCTCTCTTCCTCACGGCTGGCAGGCCCACAGGTTTGAGCTCTGTTTCTCTGTCACTTCCCACCTCATCTCTTCTCTGCTTCACCCCATTGCCTTCCTCCATGCCCACCGCACCCCCACCACCCTTCCTGCCCTGTGGGGCCCGGGCCGAGGCCGAGGCCCAGCCTTTGCAGACTGAATGCAGCCGCCCTCTCCCCATCCTCGCTCCCCAGCCTGGGGGACAGGGAGCGAGAGTAGGAAGAGGAGGAGGAGGAGGAGGCGGCGGCCCAGGGTAAGTGACCACCCCATGCTGGGGACCCACGGAGGACAGAAGCCCAGCAGGGGGATCCGCTGAGGGGGGAGGGGATCCCAGAGACCCCAGTGCCTGAGAGGGAGAGGAGGCCTCCCTCTAGGATGAGGCCAGTGGGAGGAGGAGCCACCAGGCCCTCTGGCAGGCAGGAAGAAGAAAGGTCCCAGGAAAGCCAGCTCTGAGGTCGGCCAAAGTAGGTCCATCCAGTCCAAGCCCAAGCTTCTGGAAGGTTCCTCTCTAATTTGGGGAGCAGGCACAGATTCTGAGAGGCAGTAGGCAGAAGAGAAGGAAACTCTTTGCTGCGACTAATGTAGGACGAATGTGCCTGTCCCACAATCCGCCCATTTCACTCCCCAAGTAATTGAGACAAAGGGGTGGGCCTTTGTCTCCCACCAGTGTCCCCTCCAGGGACCCCTTCAGCGCTTTCCAGCTGCCATGACCTTCCTTTATACTTGATCTCCCTAGAATATGAGCATTTTCTTTAAAATTATGATGAAATACACATAACAGAATTCATCTTAGCCGTCTTTCAGTGCACAGTTCGGTCGGTAGTGCTAGGCACGTTCACGCTGTTGTAGAATGTGAGGATTTGTAACCAAGCAAGTATATAGCACTTGCTGTGTGCCAAGTACCACTCTAAGTTCTCTACAAATGGAAACTCGTTTAAGGTTTCTAATCCTCAAAGTAGCCCCATGCGGCAGGTTCTGTAATGACCGGGTTCACAGACAAGGAGATGGAGGTGCCGAGGGGTTAAATGACTTGCCCAGAGTCGCAGCAAGTGAGCCCCAAGTGGAGGGCAGAGCCAAGCGCCCCAGCTTGTGTGGGCAGCCGGGGGCCCATCCCCGCCGCAAGTGCCAGGGTCCACTGGGCACCGTCACCCTCTGTGGGGACTGGGAGGTCTGGTCAGGAGCACCCCTGGGGGCCCAGGTTTTAGGGGGTTCTGCTCAGGCTGAACCTGACTTGGCCTGGTCCACAGGGTCTGTAATGGTGAAGTCCCCCCTGAACCGGGAGCTTGTTGCCACCTATGAGGTCACGCTCTCGGTGATTGACAATGCCAGCGACCTACCAGAGCGCTCTGTCAGCGTGCCAAACGGTAAGGGTCCCCTGTAGACATCTCTCATTGGTTACTCAGAGCCATCAGGGCAGGGGGCCACAGGCCCCAGCTGCAGTTGCTGGCAGGAGTCAGGCAACACCTGAGGCATGGGAGGTGTTGGGTGGCAACAGAGAGGCTCAGGGTGGCAGTTGTAACGCAGAGCTCTGCACTGTGTGCGAGCCGAACCCCAAGGTGCAGAGTGGGGAGGAGGCTTGGTGAAGCCTGCAAGGGGGCTGAGAAAAGGCTGGGTTGCCAGAGGCTTAGGTCAGAGTCTGCTTGTCAGAACTGGTGACTGGGTGTGGCCAGGGTGTGCGGCAGGAACCTCATAATCTGATAGGAAGCCACAAGGATCAGCACAGAGGAAGCAGAGAGCAAGGACAGTGACTGCAGGGCACAGACACCGCACTGGGGGTGCAAGCACTGCGGGGAAGAGAGGACCCCGGTGCTGCCCTGTGCGGGTCAGGCATGGGCCCCCCCTCCAAGGCAAGGCCGAAGGGTCTGCCAGAGTGGGGGTGGGTAGGGCAGTGGGATGGGGTAGCCTCAGCAGCCTCTGCCGTACAGCGAGGACAGCCGCTGCGGTGGGGGACCAGCCTGGCAGATGTCGGCTGCTTATCACCACGGCCCAGAGGCCCATGTTTTCCGGAAGGAAGGGCACACTTGGTCATCTCTTCTGTGTCTCAAGCTCAGAAGATAAAGGGCCCAGGCTGGTTATGTGGAGGGGACAACTCAGATGGGATATTGGGTCTTAAAGATCATCTTAGTCCTATCTCATTGAGCAGGGTAGGAACCGGGCACAGTAGGGGCCAAGGGTTCCACCAAGGTCACCAGCCCTTCCCCTTATGGAGGAGTGAGTGACCAGACCAGAGGACAGGGCCACCTGCCTCAGCCTGGGGGGAGCAGCGGTCAATGCTCAGGGAGTCCCAGGAGGGCTGAGAGATGCTACGTCCTCCAGGCTTGGCTGAGGCTTGGCAAGGCCTGGCCCAGCCACACTGGCACCCCTCCCCCCACTCCCACCCCGACCCCAGCCAAGCTAACAGTCAACATCCTGGACGTCAACGACAACACGCCCCAGTTCAAGCCCTTCGGGATCACCTACTACACAGAGCGGATCCTGGAGGGGGCCACCCCGGGGACCACACTCATTGCTGTGGCAGCCGTGGACCCCGACAAGGGCCTCAACGGGCTGATCACCTACACCCTGCTAGACCTCGTGCCCCCTGGCTATGTCCAGCTGGAAGACTCCTCAGCGGGTAGGTCTGAAATCTGCCAGAGGAGGGTTGGGGGACACACGTCTCTGCCTGCTTAGCCCCTGAGAGGGACTGTGGCCTGCTTCTCGCCTACCGCAGCCCCTCAGTGGCCAGCATCCCATCCACTCCCAGATTCCCGAACTAGAGAAAGGACAGCACGTCTGGTCCTGGGTTGAGAAGGAAGCTCCCTTGATGTCTGCCAGAAACCTGGAATAAATTCTCCCCCACCCTCTCCACCACCCAGGCTCCTACTGTTACTATCACTCGGAGCAGGAAAGCCAAGAGGGAAGTGTCCTGGGAGGTCCTGGGCATGTTCATGTTCGTCCCTTTGGCTTGTGAGACGCTTTCTCACCCCCCATAAGGAGAACAGCTGGACACCAGCCCCTCCCGGCCCTCTGGCCTGCCACGGGGCAGTGCTGCTTGGCCACCTTCCTCTTCAAGGGGCCACACCCACCCCTCAGAGCTCCAGGTCCTTCTCTTCATACTTTGGAAAGCTGTCATGAGTAAGGAGTGGCCAAAGTGGCAGGGGCTGCCTCTGTGTCTCAGGGAAGGTCATTGCCAACCGGACAGTGGACTATGAGGAGGTGCACTGGCTCAACTTCACCGTGAGGGCCTCAGACAATGGGTCCCCGCCCCGCGCTGCTGAGATCCCTGTCTACCTGGAGATCGTGGACATCAACGACAACAACCCCATCTTTGACCAGCCTTCCTACCAGGTGGGGGCCAGCCCAACAGGCCGGGTCCAGGGCCTGTGCCCATTCCTTGGGGTCTGGGCATCTTCCACTCCCACCCTGCCAGCCTCGAAGCCCCCTGGAGTGCCCAGCCCGTGAGCCGCTTGATACTCTGGGCTCTTTGCATCATCGTCCCTAGGGCCGGGCCAGGGCTCTAGGACTGACCTTGTCCTACTCTCTCTCCCTGCCCGCCGGGCTCCAGGAGGCCGTCTTTGAGGACGTTCCTGTGGGCACAGTCGTCCTGACAGTCACTGCTACAGATGCCGACTCGGGCAACTATGCCCTCATTGAGTACAGCCTTGGGGACGGAGAGGGCAAGTTTGCCATCAACCCCACCACAGTAAGTGCGTGATGGAGGCCTGGGTTCTAGAAGTGGGTGGGGCCCAGCGTCATGGGCTGAGAAGCCACCAAAACTACTAAGGCAGTCATCCCCGTGTTTCTGGGTCCCGCCACCTGCACATCTGTAGCCTCAGAGATTCTTTAGCCAAGTCAGCAAACCCTGTTCTAAGAGGCCCAGACATCCTGTAGACGGCAGCCTCTCTGTCCCAGCAGACATGGAAGGAAGTGGCCAAAGGCTTTTGGAACTAGATCTTTGTGGGGCAACTTCTGAAATATATTCTCTCCAGACTAAAAAACCTGATTAAGGTCTGCTTTTTGAAACTGTCAAAAGAGGCCAGGCGTGGTGGCTCACGCCTGTAATCCTAGCACTCTGGGAGGCGGAGGCAGGAGGATCACTTGAAGTCAGAAGTTCGAGACCAGCCTGAGCAAGGGCAAGCCCCCATCTCTACTAAAAATAGAAAAAATTAGTCGAGCGTGGTGGTGCACGCCTCTAGTCCCAGCTACTCGGGAGGCTGAGGCAGGAGGATCCCTTGAGCCCAGGAGTTTGAGGTTGTTGCCGTGAACCATGATGACGCCACTGAACTCTAGCCAGGGCCACAGAATGAGACTCTGTCTCAAAAAATAAAAAATAGAAGAGAAAAGAAAAGAAACTGTCAAAAGAAAAGCATGGGAAGTGTTGCAGAAAATAGACACAGTGTTTGAGCACCTACTGGATACAAGGCCCTACACTCAGTGCAGGGGAAGGGAAGATGCCCCAAAGGGTGTATCCCCCATGCTCTCCTGAGTCTCAGACCCGTGGAAGAGCAGAAATTCAGGAGAAAAGATGGGTGATGATTTCAAATGTTACTAAGTGGTTCAAAGCTGCTATTTTCAATGTAGGGAGGGAGCCCTGTGGCCTGGGGCTAATCGGTCAGGCGGGGTCTTCCCCGGTCACTGAGGCCGAAACTAGACTTTCCCTCCCACTGGCCCTCTATGTCCACAACCCCCTCCCCGGCACTCTGCCCTTTCAGTGGGGTTCACTTCTTCCTGTTTGGTGTGGGCAATCAGACATGGCTCCTGGCCTGGCATTAAGAAGAATGGGCTGGGCGTGGTGGCTCACGCCTGTAATCCTAGCACTCTGGGAGGCCGAGGCAGGTGGATCGCTGGAGCTCAGGAGTTCGAGACCAGCCTGAGCGAGACCCCGTCTCTACTAAAAATAGAAAGAAATTATCTGGACAACTAAAAATATATATAGAAAAAATTAGCCAGGCATGGTGGCTCATGCCTGTAGTCCCAGCTACCTGGGAGGCTGAGGCAGTAGGATCGCTTAAGCCCAGGAGTTTGAGGTTGCTGTGAGCTAGGCTGACGCCACGGCACTCACTCTAGCCCGGGCAACAGAGTGAGACTCTGTCTCAAAAAAAAAAAAGAAGACTGAATATTTATGGAGCACTTACTGTATGCCAAGCCCTGGTCAGGCAGTTAGCTCCAGACCAGGCTGATCACCCTGTCTCCAGGTAGCTTAGGGTAGTGAAGGTGAGAAAGATGGGAGCTCCCTGGGGACAGGGCTACTGTCTCTTGTCCAGTGAGCCCAGAATAGTGTCTGGCCATAGTAGATGCTCAACAAATATCTGTTGAATGATTAAAGGACCTAAAGCCACCTTCCCCTACTAGGGTGACATCTGTGTGCTATCCTCTCTGGACCGGGAGAAGAAGGACCTCTATATCCTTACTGCCTTGGCCAAAGACAATCCTGGGGATGTAGCCAGCAACCGTCGAGAAAATTCGGTGCAGGTGAGGAGTGCCAACTTGAGCCTGGGGTTGTGGAGGCAGCAAGCAAAGCCTTTAGCAAGTGACTACTGCAAGGTGAGAGTAGAGCCACCCAGTCCCCTCAGAGACATGATGGCAAGATGGAGAAGGCAAGAGGGTGACTAGGTGGGTCACAATTGCTGTGGCTTAGGAAGACAGAGACTCTGGGAGAAATCTCTTGTGCCAAACCACTGCTAAGGCAGCTAAACACACCTGGGTGAAACCCAAATAAAGCCTGGGGCTCCATGTGGCTCAGTGCTGCCATAGCACCCCACTGAAAGAAACAGTCCAATAGCCCAACATAACTAAAATTAATCGTCTAAATTTGTTTCTTAAAGAATACCAACAAGGGATCAGATTCACAGCCCCATTCCCATCCCAATCCCAGTGTCCACACAGTTGCTGTGAGGCCAGCATCTCCCCTTTTCCACCCAAAGTCCCACGCCTCAAAGCTTTGCTTTCTCTCTGCCTCGTCTCCCTCCTTTCTGCCTCCCGCCTGTCTTCCTGAGCTCGTCTCCCTCACAGTAACCTGATTATCCACAGGAAACTCTCCTGAGCTGGGGTGGAGGGTGAGGTGGTGAGAAGCCAATGTGCCCAGACAGGTCCCCTTCAGCAGGTAGAGGGAAAGGGCTGGGAGTGCTCACACACACCTGACCCTTGTCCCTGTCACACACGTATGTGCCGTGCTGGGAAAAGCACAGTATCTGGAGTCAGAAGACTAAGGTTCCACTAGCTGAGCAAACTGCATTTGTCAGTTAACCTCTCTGAGCTGCAGTTGTCAAGTCTGCAAAGGAGGGTGCAGATGTGGTGACGAGGACCTGGGGAGGTCAGGTGGGTTGAAAGTGCTCCAAGCACTGAAAGGGGGTCTTGAAAGTCGCTGCTGTGAAGGGCTCTGATTCAGATGAGGACGTGGACAGGCAGGGCCACAGCAGCCAGGGTTTGCTGTGTGTCCACAGGGCCTTCCCTGGGCTGGGAGGTCAGCAGGGGAAGCCAGGACTCAGGCCAGACACAGATCCCAGTCAACAGGGGCCTTAGGGAGTGGACGAATCCCAGTTATAAGCATTAAGGTCCAAAGATGAGAGCCAGAGTCACAGGCCACTGTGAGGAGTAGCAAGGACAAAGGGCTGTGAGTGGGCGGGTAAGAGGGCGCCTGCTTCAGGGCACAGGTGTGGCTTACCTGTTAACCGTGGTTCTAATTGCCGAGTATTTCCTCGAGCCAGGCCCCACGCTGAGGATCTAGCATACATCATCATGTGTGAGAGATAAGACATTACTGCCCCCTTGTACAGCTAAGGAAACTGAGGCTCAGGGGGTTAAATACATTCCTTGAGGTCAGACTCCAACACATCAGAAGATGGTGGCTCCCTCCCAAGGTGCTGCCTATCCCTCCTCTGCCCAAGCTTATGCCCGTCATGCTCCTGACCTTTCGCCTTGACCTCCCCCCCCTCCCCCGCAGGTGGTGATTCAAGTGCTGGATGTCAACGACTGCCGGCCACAGTTCTCCAAGCCCCAGTTCAGCACGAGCGTGTACGAGAACGAACCGGCAGGCACCTCTGTCATCACCATGATGGCCACTGACCAGGACGAAGGCTCCAACGGGGAGTTGACCTACTCGCTGGAAGGCCCCGGCGTGGGTGTGTAGCCTTTCCTAGACACCCATGAGACCTTGGCAGGGGGTGGGGGAGTGGGGCGGGCTGCCATGCCTGCAGCCCCAGGCCAGGAGGAGGAGGAGGAGGGATGGAAAGGATGCCTCAGTCAGAGCCATGCCCTACTGTCCTGCCCCACCTGCCAGAGGCCTTCCAGGTGGACATGGACTCGGGCCTGGTGACCACACAGCGGCCACTGCAGTCCTACGAGAGGTTCAACCTGACCGTGGTGGCCACGGATGGCGGGCAGCCCCCACTCTGGGGCACCACCATGCTCCTGGTCGAGGTCATCGACGTCAATGACAACCGCCCCGTCTTTGTGCGCCCGCCCAATGGCACCATCCTCCACATCAGAGAGGTACTCCTGTCCCCCGGGACTTCCTTCCAGCATCCCCTTCCAGTACCCAGCTCTCTTCTTCGTCCCGCAGCAGCCATGGCCTAGGAGAGTGGAAGGACCCCATTGTCAAGGGGGGGGAATAGGCCAGAGAGGACAGCAGATGCGCCCCGTGCCACACAGGCAGTATTGAGCAGTGGTTAGTAGTACAGGCCATGCTAGCAAAAGATCTTGGGTTCAAGTCTAACTCTACTGCTTACCAGGCCAATGACCTTGAGCAAATGACTTCTCTGAGTCTGTTTTTTCATCTTCAAAACAGGACTAAAAATAGTAAATGCCCACTTGTTGCTCCTAGATGTCTCCCAAGAAGGACCATCTCCCCCACAACCCACTTCCCTCACACATGTCTCAAAATAAACACACAGGCCCCTTCTGTCTGTCTACTATTCCTGCTGATACCAGTGTGGAGACGGCCTGGGAGCTGAAGACAAGCATCACAATAAGAAACAAGGGGAAGTGGCTGAGGTTCTGGAATCTCTCCAATTTTTCTTCATTCCTTGGTCTAAGTTGCCATATAAGATAGGGGAAGTTCTTCTCTTCCCTCTTCCTCCTACACACCCAAGCCCAGAATGCTCCTTGGTGGGACAATTAGGGAGTATCCCACGTTCTTTGTTCCCCAAACTCCAGCAAGTCTCCACATCTTAGAATGTCATTGCTAAATCCTTCTTGTCATTCTTTGAGGTCCTATGGGAGAAAATTCTCCCAGGGCTGAGCTCTAAGAAATACTGTGTTTTTTTACCTCATGTCTAGTTTCACATCTGCAATGACTGAGCAGTCTTTGCTCTGCCCACTAGGGAGCTCAGAGTGGTCAGCCCATCTTGAATGAGCCTGCAGAGACTTAGGGTACATACTTTGCCTCCCACCCTTCAGCTTCCATCTTCCTGCCAACCATTTTTTTCTTGACCCTAATTTTTTTAACGTGTTCAATCTTATTATTTTATATATCCTTGTCAGCTGCTTCAAATCTTTTTTGTAGAATGAGGAAGGCATAAATTAATAATAATCTAGGTCTTTTCCACACCAAAGACTCCATTTACTAAGATTTCCCTTTCAAGGGCTCCATATTTGGAAAGATTTATGTGTCCCGAACGTCCAGCATTTATTAAGTAATTATCTATTTGTCATCCCACTTTTTATTAATTAGATGTAACTGCCATTTGGAACTTCTGCTTGTCGTGATCAATGATATAAACAATGAAACTATGCAGAGCTGATAATTTTCAACTAAAAGCAAAGAAATCTGCTCTTTTTCTTTTGCCATGGGCAGTCTCATCATGGGTCAATGTCTGGTTTCAATTAGGTGTTTTGATACCTTACACTTAACTCAAGGGCATTCAGGAGACTGAGCTCAGAGGGTGAAGAGGTATGTCCCGGTTCCATGGGGGATTAGTAACAGAGTAGACCCGGGCGGACAATCTCTATCCACCATGCCACCTGCCCACGTCCGTATTCTCAGGTACCCCGCTGGATGGATGGTGCTGCCTGGGAATTCCCAGAGTGCCTATGGTCGGGGTAGCAGAGACAGCAAGACAGACACGGGACAAAGGGTGGCTGTGGCTTCAGCTTTTGGATTCTCCTTCTGTCCCCTAAACCTCAGTATGCAATGGGACTGGAGGGATGGAGGGAGATTGGAGCATGTGGATCCTAGGCTGGACTGTCAGCGGGCAGTCCTTGGCTCCGGGTGGGGACGAAGGCGGAGGGACAATAGCAGGTGCTTGGAATCCACAAGAGCCCAGCCAAGCAGGGTGCTGGGAGGTGGCGAGGGCATTCCGCTGCTGCAGGAGGAAGAGCAAGGGCTCCACGGGGCCTGGGAGCTGGGATTCCCTCGAAAGTCCAGGAGCCTCCCTCCCCTGCCCCCGCAGGAGATCCCACTGGGCTCCAACGTGTACGAGGTCTACGCCACGGACAAGGACGAGGGCCTCAACGGGGCGGTGCGCTACAGCTTCCTGAAGACGGCGGGCAACCGGGACTGGGAGTACTTCACCATCGACCCGGTCAGCGGCCTCATCCAGTCGGCGCAGCGCCTGGACCGGGAGAAGCAGGCGGTGTACAGCGTAAGGGCGGGGCCGGGGCCGGGGTGGGCGGGGCTTTCCTCTGGGGGAGGGGCTTCCCTCTGCGCAGGGCCCGACCTCCCACCTGGACGTCTGGGGGACCCCGCCCACAGGGAGTGCCCGCCTGGGGCCCTAGGCCAACGCCCCCCTCAGCCTTCCCCTCTGCGCTCTTCCCTCCTAGATCATCTTGGTGGCCAGCGACCTGGGCCAGCCGGTGCCATATGAGACCATGCAGCCGCTGCAGGTGGCCCTGGAGGACATTGACGACAACGAACCCCTCTTCGTGAGACCTCCAGTGAGTCTGCCTGTCCCCTGCGCCAGTCACACACAGGGACTCACCTGCCAGCAAGCACACACATGCGCACACTCCCCTGTACGCACTGTGCCGGAATACACATTTGATGTTAGACACGGAAACACCTGTCTGCATGCACTTCATACAAGAACAACTATTTATTGAGCAGCTATGGTTCGCTATATTGAGCAGTATTTCAAGACACTAACCAATGGTTAAAAAGCAGACCAAACTGCCTGACTCGTGGAGCTGATGTTCTTGCATTTGCACGCATGTGCACGCATGTGCACGCATGTCCACGCACACACATAGAGGGAGCGTGACGATCAGTTCGGATTCATTGAGGTGGGGCTGAAATGAAACTGAACAGCAGGGCTGAGGCCCCTCGTTTGGACTCCAGGTCTCTGATGTGGTGGTTTTTCCTGCTTGTGTGTACGTGGGATGGGATGTTCCCCGGAAGCTCTGGGTGTGAGTGTGTACACATGCATGTGCACAGCAGAGTACATATGCCCCCCTCATTTGGACTCAGTCAGGTGCTGGGATACTTCAAAGGACATGCCAAGTCTAGCCCTGCCTTCATGGAGGACATCACTGGGTGACAGTCCCTGAAGCAGAGCTCAGGTCCCCAGACCCTGCCCTTGTCTCCTTGAGGTTACAACAGTCCTGCTCTCCCCATAAGGCCTGGACAGTAGACTCCCTCAGTAGCCACAAAGTCGCGGCCCAGGGCCCCCAGCAGGGACTGGGAGCTCAGGCCTTCCCTTGGCCTCCTGTGACGACATCCCCTCCCCCCTGCAGAAAGGCAGCCCCCAGTACCAGCTGCTGACAGTGCCTGAGCACTCGCCACGCGGCACCCTCGTGGGCAACGTGACGGGCGCCGTGGACGCAGATGAGGGCCCCAATGCCATCGTGTACTACTTCATCGCAGGTGGGGCCTGACGGAGCTAGTGCCCTACCCACCCTGGGGCTGGGGATGACCCAAATATGCCCCGCTCCTGGCCCTGCCCCCTCACCCTGTGCCATGGTCCCACCCTCAGCCGGCAACGAGGAGAAGAACTTCCGTCTGCAGCCCGATGGGCGCCTGCTGGTGCTGCGGGACCTGGACCGGGAGCGAGAAGCCGTCTTCTCCGTCATCGTCAAGGCCTCCAGCAACCGCAGCTGGACGCCTCCCCGTGGACCCTCCCCAGCCCTCGACCTCGTCGCTGACCTCACCCTGCAGGAGGTGCGCGTCGTGCTGGAGGACATCAACGACCAGCCGCCACGCTTCACCAAGGCTGAGTACACTGCAGGTGCAGGGACTAGAGTCTGGACACGGGGTGTGGGGTGGCCCCCTGCCCTGCCACTTACACCACCTGCCCGTTCCTGCAGGGGTGGCCACTGATGCCAAAGTGGGCTCGGAGTTGATCCAGGTGCTGGCCCTGGACGCAGACATTGGCAACAACAGCCTCGTCTTCTACAGCATTCTGGCCATCCACTACTTCCGGGCCCTTGCCAACGACTCTGAAGATGTGGGCCAGGTCTTCACCATGGGTAGGAGCCTGGCGGCACATGGGTGGCCCCCATCCAAGACCTCTCAGTCACTACAGGGAATGTAATCTGGAGGAGATGGGGGCTGTGTGAGCACCACACGATATGGGTGGCCCTCTAGCCAGTCGTGTCATTCTTCTGTTCATCCGCCATCCATCGAGCTGTTCTCTAAAACTAGAGAACAGCTAGTTCTACACCTACCTACCTGCTCTTCCTTTCTTTATTCTTGTCTCCTCATATAGCCATTCTTTATCCATCCAGTCTGTCCTCTGTCCATCCATCCATCCATCCATCCAACCATCTACCCTTCCAAACATCTGTATATCCATCCATTCATCCTTCCTTCCTTTCATCTATCCATTTGTTCATCCTTCCTTCCTTTCATCCTTCCATTCATCTTCCATCTGTCCTTCCATCCATCCTACTTTCCTTCCCTCTATCCATCCACCTTCCTATCCATCCATCCCCCTTTTCATCCCTCTCTCCATCTTTCTCTTCTCCTTTCCATTATATCTTCCTGTTTTTCCATTTGTGCACCTCACCTGCCTGTGTGCCAGGCATCGTGCTAGGCACTGGGCAGCTGGAACTCAAAGAGCACACTTATGTGAAATGCCTACAAACATGCAAGCTCGCTCATGCATTTGCTACATGGATGGCTGAGATTCTCTGGGTCAGACTCTAGAAAGTGCCCTCGTGGGTGCCCCATTACCTTACTTCCAGTCCCAAGGCTTCTCCCCTTTCTCTTTCTACACACATCTTACCTGTATGCCAGTCTTGAATGCCAGGAGGATTCCTTGGCCTGGCATTCAAGGCTCACTAGGTCTTCCTCCTAATCCTTCTTTCTGCTTGCTCCACCACCTAACCGTCCTTAACCTAGCTGAACTGTTTATCATTCCCTCAGCCTGCTCTATTCCATCCTCCCCTGGCCTTTGACCCCTCTGCCTTCATTCCCAGCATGCCATTTTGATCCCCATCTCTGCTTTCAGATATACCTCCCCCATCCCATGAGGTCTAGTTCAAGATGCCAACCCTTGAGTTCTCATGGCTGTTTTTTTTTTTTGTTTGTTTAGACAGTCTCACTCTGTCACCCAGGCTAGAGTGCAGTGGCATGATCATAGCTCACTGCAATCTTGACTTCCTTGGCTCAAGCGATCCCTCTGCCTCAGCCTCCTGAGTAGCTGGGCTTACAAGTGTGAGCCACCATACCTGGCTAATTTTTACATCTTTTGTAAAGACAGGGTTTTGCTATGTTGCCCCGGCTGATCTTGAACTCCTAGCCTCAAGTGATCCTCCTGCCTCATCCTCCCAAAGTGCTGGGATTACAGGTGTAAGCTACCACATCCAGCCTCACTGCTCTTATTTTAATAAACCAAAGTACTGAGAGGTTAAATAGCTTGCTAGAGGTCACAC
The DNA here is from genome assembly GCF_020740605.2 of Lemur catta. Taxonomy (NCBI): domain Eukaryota; kingdom Metazoa; phylum Chordata; class Mammalia; order Primates; family Lemuridae; genus Lemur; species Lemur catta. The sequence goes on along the minus strand of NC_059141.1, from coordinate 50,542,305 downwards.
AGCTAGAAAGTGGCAGATTTTGAAGCCAGGTCTGCTGTCTTTTAAGAGAAAGGCTATGCTGTACCACCTCTGGTCATCTCTGTTCTGTTTATGGAATTCTGAAGTACATGCATTAGAAACAGAGGAAGACAGACACTAAGGGGGCTCAGAAGTGGTCCATGGCACCCCAGCATGGGACAGCAGTCACAAACTTGTCATCTTTGGGCCAACACAGCCTAGAGTTGTATTTTGTTTAATATGCAGAGTGTTTAAATGAAAACTTAGGCAATGGTTTAATATTAGAGGATCTCACATGAGAATGGGAATGCTCGATTTCTCTAGGAAAAGTGCTGCAAGGTCTGGCGACACAGGCTACACTCCTTCATGACAGTAACCAGCCGAGCTGAGGTCTGAGCCGCTGCCCCTTCAGATGGGCACTGTCCCCACTCATCTGTCACCTCTGCTCCCTGCTGGGCCCTTTGGGCATTTGTACTTTGTCCCCTAGGTGTGCCTGCCTACCCCAGGGCTCTTGCCCCCTTCCCAGGGGATTCAGGGGGCACTGGGTAACCCTGAGCTCTGCCCCACCCTCGGGCTCTTCCCGCAGGGAGTGTGGACGGCATCCTGCGCACCTTCGACCTCTTTATGGCCTACAGCCCTGGCTACTTCGTGGTGGACATTGTGGCCCGAGACCTGGCAGGCCACAACGACACAGCCATCATTGGCATCTACATCCTGAGGGACGACCAGCGCGTCAAGATTGTCATTAATGAGATCCCGGATCGTGTGCGTGGCTTCGAGGAAGAGTTCATCCGCCTGCTGTCCAACATCACTGGTGCCATCGTCAACACTGACGACGTGCAGGTGCCCCATGAGACCCACCCTGGCGATGGGGCAGTGGAGGGAGAAGAGGGAGGCCAGGCCACAAGGAAGGACAGGGCTTTATGGAAAGTTCAGGGGCATGAAAATGGGTATGTACCCACCTTGGTCATTTCCTGGCCGTGTGGCTTTGAGACAGTTCTCCCAGGTCTCTAGGCCTCAGTTTCCTCATCTGTAAAATGGGGCTAATACATAGTACCCGGCCCAGTGTGGGTGAAGTGATGAGCACTGTGCTTGGTCCTCAGCGAGCATTCAGTAGTGATGTGTCTGTTAGCAGGGTAGGGCAGGAGGGGCTCCTGGAAGAGGCCTGCCCATTCCCCCGCCACCCCTGCCCACCCTGTGGTGGCCACACCCCATAATGCCCCTTCCCGCCTAGTTCCACGTGGACAAGAAGGGGCGGGTGAACTTTGCACAGACGGAACTGCTCATCCACGTGGTGAACCGTGATACCAACCGCATCCTGGACGTGGACCGGTGAGTGGGGGCCTTTTCTTGGACCATGGGACTGTCTGTCTGCCTGCTTGCCCTGGAGTTGGGGAGGGTCCCCCCAAAGGAGGCACGGACAGCACCATCCGGCCCGCTGTGTGGGGCTCTCTCCCAGGGCTGGTGGGGAGAGCAGAGTTTGGGGGTGTGAGCAGAGCTCTGTCCCTCTGAGCCTTACTCTCCCTACCTGTAAGCGAGAGTATCCCCCAGGATCCCGTGTGGAGGTACATAAGACACACAGCCGTCCTAGGCAGGTGGGCTTTCATCTTGCGCAGCCTGGGGTGGTGCACTTTGGCCTGGAGGTAGGAGCACAGCAGACTGTCCCGGGGAGCGGCTCTTGGGGGACGGCCGAGGATGGGAGCTGAGGCCCCTGCCCCTCGCCCAGGGTGATCCAGATGATCGACGAGAACAAGGAACAGCTGCGGAATCTTTTCCGGAACTACAATGTGCTGGACGTGCAGCCCGCCATCTCTGTCCGGCTGCCCGATGACATGTCCGCCCTGCAGGTACTGTGGCAGCCCCACCCCACAGCCCTCCCCACCATACCCCCACCTCACCCCCCAACACCGCCCCCCCCCCACCGCCCCCATCTCCCCAGGGTCATGCCTGGCCCTGCTCTCCCGCAGATGGCGATCATTGTCCTGGCCATCCTCCTCTTCCTGGCTGCCATGCTCTTTGTCCTCATGAACTGGTACTACAGGACCGTGTGAGTGTCCCCCACTCCCACCCCCAGCTGGGAGCCGACCGCCTGCTCCCAGACAGCCGAGAGGCAGGCAGGGCCGGCCCTGAGATGCAAACTCAGCCATCTCCCTCACCAGCGCCTCTCTCTGCTTCTCTCCAGACACAAGAGGAAGCTCAAAGCCATCGTGGCTGGGTCAGCAGGTGCGTGAGGGCTGTGGGGAGAAGGGAGAGGGACCCTGGGGCCCTCACAAGGCTGGTTGAGCCCCTTCCCCTGCATACTGTGACCCTTCTCCCTGCAGGGAACCGCGGCTTCATCGACATCATGGACATGCCTAACACCAACAAGTATTCCTTTGATGGGTGAGTGGGGTTCTCAAGCCCTGCCCAGTTTCCTTTGGGGGTTGGCCTGCCAGGACCCAGCGGGGAAGAAGATGCCCTCAGCCTCCCAAGTGCTGAGGGAGCACAGACTGGCGGACACCTGGGGTGTGAGCGCCCCCTGGTGGGCTGACTGCCCCCCTCTCTCCACCCTCCTAAACCAAGTTCCAGGCGGGGTGTACATAGACTTTGGGCACCCGGTGCAGGATCAGGCCTCTGCACCAAAGGTGGTCCAGACTGACGTGTCGCCCTGGTTCTAGGAGGATTGGGATCCTAGGATGGGGGCACGCACCCACCGGTGCCACGGCCAAGGGGCCTGCTTCCCGTGGCCCCGAACCGCCAGTTCTGCTACAGAACTAGAAGGCACTACAGGTGGCCAGGGAAACAGACAGGGGTGAGGGCTGAGGCTCCTCGAGCCTCCCTCCTGGCCCCACCCCATTCCGCTCCCCAAATGGCAGAGCCAACCCCGTGTGGCTGGATCCCTTCTGTCGGAACCTGGAGCTGGCCGCCCAGGCCGAGCATGAGGACGACCTGCCAGAGAACCTGAGCGAGATCGCCGACCTGTGGAACAGCCCCACCCGCACCCACGTGAGCTCGGGCCAGGGTGGGGGCCGGGGGTGGCGTGTGCAGGTGATGGTGAGGGACAGGGGTGGAGGCGGTGGGTCTTTGTTGCCTCTGGCCAAGGAGCTGGGTTCTTCGGGGGCAGGGTCCCCTAACCTGTCTGTGTGTGGTATATACCTCGGCTCCAGCTAACGTCCCCTCTCCCCAGGGAACTTTCGGACGTGAACCTGCAGCGGTCAAGCCTGACGATGACCGATACCTGCGGGCAGCCATCCAGGAGTACGACAACATTGCCAAGCTGGGCCAGATCATTCGGGAGGGGCCCATCAAGGTGAGCCCTCCCCATAGGCGGCTGAACCTGGACCCCACTCTAGAGGATACAGGGAGGTGGATGCCCCCAGGCTCAGCTAGACCTACCCTCTGCTGGAGTTTGAACACCACAGCCAGAAAGAGGCCTGGGCACGGGGGCTGCTAGGGAGCTGCTCACAGCCTGCGGTGGCCTCGAGCCCAGGCCTCGAGAGTGGGCCCACGTGCGTTCTGGCTGGCCACGGTCACCAGGCTCTGCTTCTGATCCTCTGCCCTAGGATCAGACTTGACTCCCAGGAGCAGGCGAGGGGTGGGGCAGATAGGGGAGGGCCTCGGTGGGGGGTTAACCCTCTCCCTCCCCCAGGGCTCGCTGCTGAAGGTGGTCCTGGAGGATTACCTGCGGCTCAAAAAGCTCTTTGCACAGCGGATGGTGCAAAAAGCCTCCTCCTGCCACTCCTCCATCTCCGAGGTAGCCGGCCGGTGGCCGGGAGCTGTGTGCCGTGCCCCAGCCCTGGGGGTGTGCCCCTTTCTCTCTCTCTCTCTATCTCTCTCTCTCTCTTTCCCCCACACCATGTGTGTGCTGTAATGATTACGTCAGCACTTTCAAAAGCCAGACTTTTATCTAAAAACTGATTCCTAGCTAGGCCCAAATTCCCAACAGGAATAGGCTAACGTGGAATAATAGCCCCACACAGGACAAAAGTGCCATTTGTGCATCTGCCACATCCCATGTATCCCCTCCAACTTGTCCTGTGGACACTTTCTACCCGGGACACAATTCGAGTTGATTCTGCTTGAGGCCAACTTGGTAACAAACCCAGATAGCACAACTGCATCACAGGATTTTTATAGAGCATCAGAGTGAATATAGAAAACTAAAGATTCCACAGGAAGCCCCTGCTCCTGAGAACACATCCGTGGTTCCCCTTTGCACCCAGTTTGAGAAACACCTACACAGGCTGACAGGCCTGCTGTGGCAGGAGCCCAGGGGTCCCTGCAGGAGGTAGGGAGGAAACAGGCATGTAGAGCAGGTGGCACTCTGGGGCCATCCACCTGCTCGCTCCTTGGGGCACGGCCCTGAGCAGGTGGGGTCCCTGCCTCTTGCAGCTGATCCAGACTGAGCTGGACGAGGAGCCGGGGGACCGGAGCCCGGGCCAGGGCAGCCTGCGCTTCTGCCACAAGCCACCTGTGGAGCTCAAGGGGCCCGACGGGATCCACGTGGTGCACGGCAGCACAGGCACGCTGCTGGCCACCGACCTCAACAGCCTGCCTGAGGATGACCAGAAGGGCCTGGGCCGCTCACTGGAGACACTGACTGCCGCAGAGGCCACTGCCTTCGAGCGCAACGCCCGCACAGAGTCCGCCAAATCCACGCCCCTGCACAAGCTGCGAGATGTGATCATGGAGAGCCCCCTGGAGATCACGGAGCTGTGACTAGACAGGGAAGCCTCCCTGGTGTGACCAGCGCCCGTCCCACCGCCCCTTCCCAGGGCAAGCGCAGTGGCAGGGGCAGGGCCCCCTCCCCAGGCCAGTACTGCGGGGACAACCTTGGGTTGACCCTGGCAGCCCACAGGAGCTGCTTGGACAGATTCTACTTTTGCCAGACACTCATTCAGCACCTGATCTCTACCTTCATAAAATCTGTTATTTTTTTAAGAAAACCAAACAAAAATGCTAGGTGTCTAAGGACAAGGTAAGGAGGGTCACTGGGGACCCAGGAGTCTGAGAACCAACTCGGCTCAGGCTGAGCTGGAAGGGGCTGAGCAGGCCCTCTTCCCCTCCCCTCTCCACCCCTACAAGTACCACCTACCCCACCAAGCTCCTGTGCCCCTCAGAGCAGGAGCCAGGCACCCAGGGGAGGGAGGGCAGGAGCTGGTGTCCCCTGCTGGCCCAACACCTTAACTTCAGGTCCAGTCCCCCTGCATTTCTGCCCCATCCCTGCTGGACGTCCAGGTGGAGCAGGGAGTGATCCTTGCCCCCCTCCCCCCACCATGGACAAGAAGGTCAATGGACAAGCATTCTCTCCATTTCACTGGCTTCCCAAATGTGCCCAGCTTATAAAGAGAAATGACTGCTGCTCCCTTGGGTTTTGAATGTAGTGTTCGTGTGTACTCCTTTTTTAAATTATCCCCTCAATATTTTCCCCTTGGATTTGTTTAACTGGCACTCACTGAAAGTTTCTGGAATAATCTGTTTAAAAAGAGAAGCAACGCACAAGGAACCGGCAATACACTCTGGCTCTGGTAAACTACCCGCATGGCTGGCCTGTGGGGAGATGGGCAGGGTTTGGAGGGGGTGAGGGGGCCTGACCTTCAGGTGCTCCCCCACCCCGCTGCTGGCCTGGTCTCTCGGGGACCAAGCAGAATTTTTTCCTTACCTACTTTGCTTTCTTTCTCTGGCCAAGAGGAGTCACAGAGCTGCTAGGGACTGAGGCGGCCATGGGCTCAGAAACCAAACTGTCCTGGCTGAGGGTCAGAGAAACTCAGGTCCAGATCTGGTTAACAGAACTTTATTGTTAAATCAGAGAAACTTCAGTGCAAAACAAACAAAAATCAAGTCCATTTAATAGCAACTGCACGTCTTGCTGGCTTTGCTGGTCTCTCGGCAACCAGAAGTGGAACAGAAATTTCAGTAGCAAAAAGTACAGCAGCCAAGACCCCAGACAGTATCCACTCCCACAGACCCTCAGCTGGTCACCCTCTACCAGGAAGCCAGAGGCTTAGAAGCTTGTCATCCACATTTATTTGAAATGAAAGGTCCAAAGAGCATCTGAAAGATGGGGGAGGGGTGCAGAGCTGAAGCAGGGCCTCAGCAGCCCGGCGGACACGAGCAGGCACAAGGCAGCCACCACTGTTTACACGTTCACACACACAAGCCAGGCCCACAGGACCCCCTGGAGAGCTAGCAGGTTACATTCAGGCAGATGTCCCCCTTCCCACCCAAACCCACAGAACCAAGACAAGGCATCACCAGCAAAGACTGGAAAGCTAAGTCAAGGGTTGACCCAGGGACAGCAAACCCTCTGCCCCACCAATGTCCCCTGAGCCCCCAGCAGCTGCTTCTAAAATCTGTGCTATTACAATGAGAATTATTTTAAAAGCCTAATTCTGAATATCTACTCTTTCATATAAAACTGCCTTTGTTTCGCTGCTTTGGACAGCAGCCGACAGACACAGGAAGGGGACAGGGTCCTTCCTTAGGGTAGGAGGCAGCCTCAGAAGCCCAAGCACCTGTGAGGGCTCAGACTCAGAACAAGACTCCAGCCAAGAGGATGACGGCCTCCTGTCAAGAAACTCACGCCAGCACCAACAGCCCCTTCTCCTCAGGTGGGTGCCATGCAAGACCTCCAGTGCACACTGTGTCATCATCCGTCGAGCAAAGAGAAAAGGGACACTGAAGCAGCTATGTCAGCAGGGGCTGCCCCCCACAGGACAGTAATGCTACAAGGAGGGGGTAGAAATGGGGGAGGCGGGGGTGGGGGGTCCTATTTTCATAACAAAGTCAAATAGATCTGTGCGTTCATTCCCCCAGACACACAGGTAGGAAAGGATGCTGCGGTTTCTGCAAGACGCAATGTTCCCTCTAGTTCCACACATGACGTTTGCAATGTTCCACAGCCTGGCAGGAGAGAGGAAACTGGGTTTAGTCTTCAGACAGCAAACTCCATTCCTGGTCCATTAGTGTTTCAGACATCACCCAAAAACAGGACCCATTATGTGTCCTAGGTTAGCTGGATGGCACCAGACATTGAAGACCCCAGACAGTATCTCATTTAAAACCAGGGAGCACATGGCCATCGGAGCTTTGGGGGCTCATGAGGAAAGAGTCAGAGCAGCAGATTCAAAGACCGTTAGTGTCTCGCAGATGAGCACCCAGGTAGGCCTGGCTCGGGACCCTTTGCCTACTCACACCTGGGGTGCGGCATCCTGCTGGCAGGCTGCACAGAGAGACCTAGGCGGAACCTCCTCGCCAACAGCTCAGGGATAGCTCAGGCCTTGCAAAGTGGACCCACAGGCACATTTACTCAGGACAGTGGCAAAACCAGTTCCACCACTGACCGTGCCGTGGGGTGGGGGTGATGGTACAGATGGGCTGGAGCCTGGCTTGAGGGAGGAGCTGGACTTGGCCAGGGTGTGGGCCCCTCTGCCCTTCCCTACAGTGGTCTGCGATGACACAATATCCCCTGACATGGTCACATAAGAAACCCCAGTGAGGAAGAAAAAGTTGCACAAAGAAACGTTAAGTAATGGGCCGGACCCAACATCCCCACCCAGGAAAGCAGCACAAGTCACCCAACTGGTGACTGCCCACCCAGGGCAGTGATATGGCACCCTGGGGCCACCTCTCAGGGCTGTTCAAGAAGAGCTCTGCTTGGCCTTGAGTGAAGACTCAAGCCAGGCTGCAGCCAGGACAAACGTGCCCCAGGACAAGAGGACTTGGGCAAGGGTCTGGGCAGTAAGTACCACAGGCCTTGTGCAATCCCTGGAGTGACCTTGTGCAAATCTGACACTGTCACAAGCGAACTGAAGACAAAACCAAGAAAACAGAAGCAAAAAAATACTAAAGCATATCAGCCCACACACTCCACTCCCTAAACACAATAGTGTAGTCAGCCCGCCCTTGGCCGGGCGGCCGTGAAGAAACCTAACTGCCATTCAGGGCCCAGTTTTCACTGTATAAAAACAGGGTAGACGCTGATGACTGAGGTTCCTGTTACAACAGGATTCTCTGCGAGCTGCCTGCTGGCGAGGCTTGTGGCACCCACTGAGCTACTCACGTTGCACTGGGCTGCTGTCTCTGCGTTCTGGCACCAGTAGCTTGGGCCCCAGACACACTTTTCAGTTCCCAAAAGGGGCTTACGGGCTGAGGGGCAGGCTCCAATTTTCTATATGGTGAGAAAAGGACAAAAGAAGGGAGAATTACAGCTGCCCAACTGATCTCTGTCAACACTAAGACAACAGCTTCCAGAAGCAGCTAGACTCTGAGATCTTTCAGAACACCACCAGGTTGCTGAGTAAAGCAATGGGGCGCTTCCAGGCCCAGACTCCCTGCCTCGGCCCTCCACCCTCCAGCCCCAGAAACCCTGCCCTGAGGCCGATAGTCTCAGAGGAACCCTTCCAGGTCTATGCAGCCCCTCCCAGGTTATAGCTGCCCGAGAGGACCCGCACGCCCGGCGACACTTACCAAGCACACGAAGGAAGGCTCCATCACCTCCACCAGGACCTCTAGCAGCACAGGCTCATACTCAGTCACAAACTGATCACACTGCAAAGTGAAGTGGGCATAGGTCCAGGTCTGGGTGCATCCAAGCAGAGTGGGAGCACAAAAGGCTGGGACAGGCCCCGGACACACTCTTCTCCCGGAGTCCCTGACATTCCCGGGCCACTGGACCCTGCGCCCTCCCGTCCCAGACACCCACCTATACTTGGCCTAAGCTCAGGTTGTTTCTCCCCAGTGGCTCCACCTGACCCAACAAATCATGTCTAACTAAAACCTCACTGGACTCCACGCCAGTGAGGCAAAAACAGCTAGTTTCCCTCCCTCAAAACTTTAATCAGAGGTACGATCAGTGAGCTACCCCAGCCTCCGCATGCTCCCAGGAGATTCTGACACTCTGGCCTGAAGCAGCCCAGGGTGTACCTGCTTCTCGTAGGGGTCAGGCAGGAAGCTGCAGCCTTTCTCGAGAGCATCCAGGATCTCTTGCTTGGTGCTGTTTTTCTCCAGATTGTGATCCAAATAGCTAACCAGTTTCTTGCACACCTCACAGAAGCCACCATCCTTCACTTCAATCACTTGTGCTACACAGGAGGGCACAGGGCTCAATGCTGGCAGGACCCTCCCAGACCCAAGAGGGCCACTGTCCTCCCCACCACCACCACGCCCTGGGCTCACCAGTCAGTGCGGGCCGCTCTGTGCGGGAGCAGAGGTGGACCAAGCTGCACACCAGCTCAGGGCTGGTCTCGTGCAAGATGCTCAGGATGGAGCTGCCATATGTGTCCACCACCTCCTGGCACTCTTCCGACCAGGACCTGGGCAACTTCAAGCATACCTTATCCAAACCTTGGAGTATTTCTTCCTGAAACACAAGGAGAGGACCATGTGAGAAGATGGGAGGCTGGGCAAGGGTGAGAGAGATTCTGAAAACACTGACAAGACCAGGGAATGAGCCAACAGCAGGGTGCTGTTTCCTCCCTCAAAAGACTACCAAGCGACAAAGACCAAAGCCGCAAAGCAGGGCAACAGTGGACTCCCCACCCCCAGCCTGGAGAAACTGCCTTCCAAAGGATGGGGACGTGGCTGTACATGTTCCCAGGCTGGTGTAACACAACAGCAAGGGGCCAAGCCCCCTCTTCCCCTGGACTCTCCCAGTGGGACGTTCTGGCTCAGTGGGACAGGAGAGAGCCTCCCTCTGCAAGGACAGCATACCTCAGTCTTGTTGTTGTCAATCAGCTTGACCACCTCCTTCACCACGAACTCACACACCTCACAGGACACACCAGCCTTCATCTGGACCAGGTCCTTCTGTTGAAAGAGTAGAAGGGGCACTTTAATGCTGGGACTTGTGCTCCTTGGTCTTGCTCCCCTAAAGGAGAGGGGACACAGAGACCAGGGTAGGCTAGCATCACCCCAAGGGGCCACTGCCTACTCAAAATGATGTGTGGCTTCCTCCCAATATCCAAGTTCAATTCCGTTTTTCATACAATGGGGGGGCCCCATTCCTTTCCCCAGTCCTCCCCCACCACCTTCCTCTAACTCACACCTCACACTCAAAAAAAAAAAAAACAAAAAACAAAAAACAAACCACCCAGGAATTCATACTTCAGGAGGGAGGTATCTATATAATGTTTTCAGTTATAATCATTTCATCACTCTATGTGCATTTTGGGGAGGCAGATGGAGGAGCAAGAACAGAGTGAGGGATTCACTATATGTCCACTATTTTTTTCTTTTTGTTATTTATTTATTTTTAACATGAACGGATGGGAAGTGAGGTTCTTTTTTTGAGACACAGTCTCGCTCTGTCACCCTGGATAGAGTGCAGTGGTGTCATCATGGCTCACTGCAACCTCAAACTCCTGGGCTCAAGCAATCCTACTGCCTCAGCCTCCCAAGTAGCTGGGAAATACAGGCGCACACCACAACACCTGGCTAATTTTTTCTATTTTTTTAGTAGAGATGGGGTCTTGCTCTTGCTCAGGCTGGTCTTGAACTCCTGAGCTGAAGTGATCCTCCTACCTCGGCCTCCCACAGTGCTAGGATTACAGGCGTCAGCCACTGCGCCTAGCCTTTACTTTATTTTTCATCTTTTTTCTTTTATGTTTTATCTGAGTCAGTTTTCATTCAATCTGTCCAATATTTAGGAGACAGAGTTTTAAACACATTTCAGGTCTGCTCTTGAGTTTCCCAAGTCTCGTTAGCACCTGAGACTGCTTTCCTAGAACCTACTTTAATATAGCAATACTGTTTGAGTCCACTTGCTCAAGGCTTCTTGGGTGTGGCTCCCGGTCAAAAAAAAAAAAAAAAAAATACAGCAATACCGTTAAAGAGAACCTTCTGTGACAATGGAAACATTCTTTATGTCTGCTGTCCAATATGGCGGACACTGCCTACATGTGTCTACTAAGTACATGATATGCAGCTGGTGTAACCAAGGAACTGAATTTTTAATACACTGACGTACTAGAAAAGAAATTTTTTTCCTTGGGGCCACGGTGTTTTATTACAAAAACAGAATAAAAACTTTGAAAGCAATCCTTTCTAATTTAATGAAAAACTTGTCATTTTTTATTGTTTTCTGTGCGTGAGTTATATGCAACTTGAAAAACAGTTCACACGTCTCCCAAGGTGGAGAGACTTGTGAGTTAAATACGTTTCATGAGGCCCAGGCCCAAAACTATTGTGAGTTAAATACAACTCACATGGCAGTTAATGTGTTAATTTTGCTTCACTTTAAGTAGCCACATGTGGTTAGAGAACAAGCTATAATTCTTCATTTTCTCTGGACATTCTTTGGCTGGCAGGGTGGGCTGGGGCCTGGGAGCACCTTGTGGGAAGAGAGGCAGGAAGCAATGCCTCCTGGACTCCACCTGACGCTTCAGCCCTCCCTGTGGGCCACAAACTGCACATACAGACAGAGGGAACAGAGGGAGACAAGACAGCTGGCAGTCAAATGTCATGGGTTGTTCTGGAACAAGAAATGTATGCATGTGCCGTATGTTAAGGTATCATGTGGCCTGGGCCCTGAGAACTAGAATGCAAGTCCATGGGCACAAGGACATCATTTGTTGATCATAGCCCCTAACACACTGCCTGACCCATAGTAAGTACTGAATACAAATCTATTATGGAATGAAGTAGTAGGATCTTTGTGAAGAGTTCTCGGGAAACAAAATACATACATACATACATACATACATACATACATACATACAGGCAGCAGGTGCAGTGAGGCTTCAACATGAGCTCTGGAGGGGCATTCGAAGTATGGAAAGGACCCAAAAGTACATGTGAGAAGGTCAGAATGGAGCCAGGCGCTGAAAAATCATCTCAAATGGCATGCTGAAAAAAATGTAGGCTTGATCCCATGAACACCAGGGTTTATAACCAAGGGAATAAAATGTTTTTGAAAGAATTGGGCGTGGGGGGATGGCCACATTAGTATAGGGAATACCATCAAATAATGTTCTCAAACTCAAATAACCTTTAGCAGCCAGGCAGGAAACCAAAAAGAGTGTGGCTTGCAGGGTGTGACACAACAGGGAATGGTGTCACACTGCACAGCCTAGCTGGTACACAAGGACACCAGGTACCTTAATGGGCTCCACCAGTTCCAGGGCAGGGATGATGTTCTCAGCGGCCACTTTGGCAGGGATCAGAGTCTGCATGGGCATTTCCTTCACCTCGTCACAGAACCCAACCAGCCCACAAATCTCCTTGGGTTGCTGAAGAGAGCAGAGAAGAAGCAGTCAGATGCAGGCTGGCGCCCACCACCCTCCACCCTCCGTCCCACTCTCTACACTCAAAGGATGGGGTGCTGGGGAGCACCCCGGTCCCAGTGTCAAGGCTGACTCCCCCCGAGATGGACAGATTCCAGATTCAATTTGGTAGGGCTTGTGTCCAAAAGCAGAGCACATGCGCCAGTTACATCTGGGGAGGAGGTCATGCAAAGCTCTGAAGGGACATGAGGCAGAACCACTTCCTCTGCTGCTCCACCAGGGCCCCGTGAGGAAGGGAGACTCCCAGCACCTTCAGCATCTCCAAGGACAGCTGGTCTGCTCTAGAATGTTCTTCTCAGCTCACTCTCAGTAGGAAGTAAGCTATATGTTCTTTCTAGAAAGGGAACTACCAGCCCATGAACTAACAGAAAATCAAATGTGTTAGAAATAAAACCACACACGATCTTTCAGTGGCAGGACCATTTAAAATGATACATTAAGGGGAAATGCTGGCTTTTTTTTAAACCACATTCTATGTTCACAACTGTACACAGTACACGTGAAAACCCAACCCTGCAATATGATGAATCTTGAATTCAAGTCACAAGACTGATCCCTTTCACCATTTGGACACCAAACCACAGAGAACCAGTTAGTGTGGACACCTTGACTATTACACAATAAGCAAGACAAGTATACAAACTCTGTATACTGTATCAATCAAATGTAACCAGCAGCCACCTCTGGGCCTGATGGCATTTGCCTCCTACCACCAAACCCGAAAGCAGCAGGAAGAGGAGTGTTAAAGACGACACCTGTTAAGGGAAGAACGCTAGATCATGACTATGTTTTAATATCAAGAAGGCTCTAGAATTAAATAAGGTTGGGAGAGTCTGAAAAGTATATCCCAAATACCCTGCCTTTGGCACACGTTAAGAATGGGGGGGAAAATCCGAATGACACTGAAGATACAGCAAGATTTTTGGAAAAAGATGTCAAGATTCAGGAGGTGTATGGCTGCTTTTGTCTCAGGATCAGCTTAGTTCTAACTTTTTGAGGAGGCTGAGGGGAAAATTCAGACATTTCAACCAAAGTCCTCTCCCATTAGACTTCAAAATACCTTTTAAAAAAATCTGTAACTCTAATCCTAGAGATAAACGCCAGTGCTCAGAAGGGGGCGGTGCTCAGCATGGCAGTAAGAGGGCACTAGTTCAGAGCAAGTACAGACTGCAGCTCAGTTCCCATAGTGTGTGCCATCTGATGTGGCTCCAGACTCCAAAGCACCCTGTCATCCAGGGGGTCAGAAGCCACAATCAAGGAATTGTTTCCAACTCTCTGGATCCAACAGCCAGGGCACAGTCTGCCAACTGTGTGCAAAGGATTTGCTCATGCAGCAGAAGTACTTCTGGGGTTATGAAGAAGAGCACTAAAGACATGCAACCCCCACTTGCGTAGTGACAGACACAAGGTGTCCTACTGGAAATCAGGCCTACGCTGGCCTGCTTGATTGGCTTACACTGAAAGAAGCTGAGGCACCTCTGGGACCACCCACAGTTTCCCATCATGACACTGGTGGCCTGCACGTATATATGCTTTGTGTTGATTTGACCAGAGCACAAGGCTTTGTTTTCCGGCCCCATGAAGGGGAGATGAGACCCTCTAACATCTCAAGTGCCAGTTTACAGGGCAGAGATGCAGAAGCTCTCCCCACCCTATTAACACAGAGTGACCCTGCCTTTTGCAACCATTCCTTGTATCTGTCAGAGCTAATCATGCCATACGGGGGAAAAAAAAAAAAAAGCAAGGTTAACTAGGAGAAGCAGCAGACCACTACTACAAGCAAATTCCCCAACACATACCTGATCCTGCTGTTGAACAAAAAAACAGGAAATCGGAGATGAAAATAAGGGAAAGGAAAGGATACAACAGTTAAGAAAAATTAAAATAACAATCAAGCAGTTAACCAGGTATAAGGATGTCACAGGAAGTTCAAGGAAAACACTCTTGTGGTCGGGTATTAGCAACCTACCTTGTTCCTGCCCTCATGGACAAGGGGGACCTGAAAGCTACTCTGGCCCTCCTTAAGCAATAGACCACTTGAGGGCCATGCAGCTAGTGTGTACACCGTCCCCATGCTCGACACACTCACGACACTGTGCAGCAAGGTCCCCAGAAAATGCTCCTTTATAGTTTCCATCCTCAGAGGCCTAATCCCACCAGGTCTGCAAGGCCTTCCCCACAGGTTAGTGATAAGCAGCTCACAAGACACGGGGCTGCCCAAATAAGGGGTATGTGTTATAAAATACACCCTGAGGGGTCCAGAATCTTGATCTTGACTCTCTTCACAGCCCAGGTCTTACAGCAATCTACCCCAGGTGGCCAAATGCCAGCCTAGAAAGCCAATTTGACAATTTATCAAAAGGCTTGCACTTTGATTGAGCAATTCCAGCTTTAGTTACCTATACTAAGGAGAAAGACAGGGATTTGGCTCTAATGACATTCATCATCCCAAAGGCAAACCTCAACAGCCAGCCAGCCACAGGGGATTGGTTACATAAATTATGTTCTGTGCACACACCTGATTATGCAACGACTTAAAAATTATTTGTACAAGAGTATTTAATGACCAATATATTTTCAGGCAAAAAATGGAAACTACAAAGTAGTATATAAAATATGACCCCATTGTTTTTTGAAACCCCAAATGATTTTTGACATGGGAAGTAGTATCCATGTTTTCAAAAACTTTCCATACACTGTAACTTTTATAATGAAAAAAAAAATATGTAAGTTAGCTATAAGGAAGCACTTCACTAGATCAAGTCACATCAAAGGCTTATTTTTACCTACTTCAGGTAAGTTTTGTAAGCTGTTTTTAGAACAACGTAGGGTGTGAGTAATAATCCCAAATAAACTACGGTGCCTAGACAGCTTACTTGAGTGGTCAGAGCAGGGTCAGAAAGTAAATATTTTGGGCTTTTCGGGCGCTAAGGTCCCAGCTGCAACTAGTCAACTAACTGTGCACTGCTGTAGACAAAACAGCATCACTGTGTTTATAAAACCTTACTTACACGACAGGTGGCAGGCCAGTTTGCTGACCCCTGGATTGGAGAACAAACTCAAAGACTATACATCAATCTCAAGGTAGTCCGAGACTCAGAATGACAGAGAGGGAAAGGTATAACCCATCCCTCTCAACCTTGCCAGTTAGATCTAAGGAGGCCCGTGCCTGCTCCCAATGTAAGGGTGGCTTCAGGCCACCCTGCTCTGGACAGCAGTCGTGTGCATGGAGCTAGCTAGCTCATTTCCCATGAGGGATGTCCCCTCCCTCTAATGAAGGACCCCGCCCCATGTATCAAAAGCCAGTGCAGGAGTTAGGGGCTCAAGCAGCAGCTACAGCTGACACTGCTGCAGTGCAAAGGACCAACTCTGGGAGGCAGTATTCCTCCACCGAGGCTGCAACACAGTAGTGTCACACAGGCCCAGCTTACTTACAGAGCACACTATTTCTACAGATCCCCCAGGGTTAAAGGCAGACCTAGAAATCTGATACGCCCACATTTGCAAAGACAAATCACCAGGAAGCCACCAGGGCAGTCCTGGGGACCAAGATGCTTCAGCCTTTCCCCTTGGCAAGGAGGAGGTACTGAGATTACAAGTGCAGAGTCTACCACTACCCAGAGGGTTCACTTTGGCCCACTTTAAGTTAAAGGGAAACTAAGCCATACAGTTTTCAAAATTCCTGGAAATGGCAAAATTTGAAAAAATAAAAATGCTAACAAGGAGCTTCCTCTGCCACCTACCATATGCATCATCATTTGGACAGCAATTTCAGAATACTGGCTGATATAGTTCTTGCACTGGGGAGAGAGAAACAGATTGTTAAACTAATTATTGCAACAATGCACCAGAAAAAAAAAACAAACCAGCATTTCCAACAGTGTCAACTAGTGACTATCAAGCAAGTTTCCAGAGTAGAATTTTGTAAGCGTCTGCTCTGGGTAATAAGAAAAATGAAAATTTGTCTAATTCTATAATTCACAAGAAATGCATGCAAAAGATGTTTTGAAAATGTTTATCAAGGGGCCTTAGAGAGTCCATGCTCCTATCTCCTTTATTTTATGGCCCAAACTTGCCCCAAGGTCATAGAGCAATTATTCAGGGGCAATTTAGAAAGAATGTAGCTAAACGATATACTGCTTAGGAATTGGAGATTACTTTTCAAATTCATTTACACAATCTCAGGATTATAAAGTTTAAATCCAGTAGAGTCAAGTTGCAACAATTTTCAACTGCATATTTTCACCCAAATCTAGACACTTCCAGTATACCCTCATAGAACGGTTCATCATAATTGGTGTGCTATCACCATATTACCAAGGGTACTATGACAGCCCTCAGACAGGGCTTAATTGGAAAACCAATTAAAATAGCAATATGCAAAGATATTAAAAATGACACTACAAGATTCCCAGGCTTTCAAGATAAATGAATGTGAACCTGATCGCCATTCCTAAAGAGACTAAGTCAGTGTCAGTGGTGAGAAACCAACCCTCCCCTCCCAGAACCAGCCATTCCCACCCAGAAAGGCCGCTCTGTATCCCTGAGCATGGAGTTACTACAACCGACCTCCCCAAATGCTGGGCTAGCAGGTTTTTTTCAGTTGTCAGGTACCAAAACCAGCATTTTTGTTTTACACATCCACCTCACGAGTGTGGATAATAAATGCTGGCAGAGGGCCCAAGAAATCAAACCATCTGAGGGGCCAACAAAATGAGTTTCTGAGCCCACAGGACTAAGGGAGGCTTCCAGGTGAACATCCTGCAAGCCAGTGTGCACGGCTTCCATGGCCACCCACATCTGCTGTGCGAACACACTTGGAATCATGAGACTCACACACAAACAACAGCCATGCTTTCAAAAACAGGGTTAGAAGAGGCTAATACACAGTGACTGGAGGAAAAAAAGAAAATTCACAAAAGTGGTCTCCTTCCATTCTTTTCTCCCTGGAGTTTTGTTACATATCCAGATTCAATTAACCAAAGTATATTTAAGCCCCCACTACCTATTCCAATTACTTTCTGAGGAAAAAGAAAAGAGTGTTAGTTGAACAACCTCTTCCTCACAGCCATTAGCTTGGAACTTAAAACGGTACCACAGGAAGTAACACGTTACGTTTTCTTAGCTCCCCTACTCTGTCTCAGAGCCCAGCTCCCTGGCTCAGATGCGCGAGGAGACAGGGCTCACCATGTCGGCCATGCCAGGCCCCAGGCGGTCACACTGCTCCTTGGCGTGCTCCACCAAGGCCTCGACGAAGGTGGAGTTGGTCCTTACAGCATTCTGGATGTCGGTCACCATCTGAATGCAGTCCTGGCAAACATCCCCATCAGCCTACAGAGAAAGGGCAGTTAGGCTGGCAACACTGCAACCAAGAGGCTTCAGATTCCTAGAAAAAGGCCGCTCATGCTCATGGCCACAGCACCGGGAGACTTGCTGCACAGTGCCGAACATGCTGTCAGGCTCCAGCGTTACTGACAGGCTCAACAGCAACTGGGTGTTCATCACAGTAACGGTATAGTATAAAAGCGGGGAAATCTTTGCATATTTTAAATATTACATTCTTTAGAAACTCTTTGGTACAACCATTTGAAGGCCAGCTCATGCCACTGTGAAGTCAAATGAAGAGACAGTCCCTCATTTAAGAATCATGCACACACACACCACCCCTTTCCTATCTCACTTCCAATGCAACCAAAAATTGGGTCCTCAGCAGCGGGACCCGCTGCCTTACCTTCGGCTGGGGCTTGCTGCGGGAGCCATCCTGCGGGTAGAGGAGGAGAGGGATGTTGGCCATGAAGGGAGCCACCACCTCAGTCATGTCCAGTTCCGGGATCTTATTGGACTCAAGCTGCTTCTGGTGATTCAGCTCTGCCAAGTGCTTCTGGAGAGACTGGCAGAGGTTGAGGGCGGAGCACACCTCCCCAGGACGGCTCTGGCGGGAAAGAAGCCCGGCTGAAAATCCTCTCCCAAAGGAAAACAAAACAGGCCACCTGGTGCCTCTGAATTAGTCCCTCTCCTTAAATCCCTTAAAAAGAAACATAAAACTGGCCAGGCAGAGCATTGCACGCCTGCAATCCTAGCACTCTAACAGGCTAGGCAGGGAGGATCGTTTGAGTCCAGGAGTCTGAAACCAGCTGAGGCAACATATCGAGACCTCATCTCTACTAAAAATTTTTAAAAATTAGCTGGTGTGGTGGTGTGCACCTGTCGTCTCAGCTACTTGGGAGGCTAAGACAGGAGGATCGCTTGAGCCCAGGAGTTCAAGGCTGCAGTGAGCTATGATTACACCACTGCACTCCAGCCTGGGCAACAGAGTGAGACCCTGTCAAGAAAGAAAAAAAGAAAACGAAGAAAAGAAAGAGAAAGGAAGGGGGGAGGGAGGAAAGAAGGAAGGAAGAAAAGAAAGAAAGGAAAGGAAGAAAGACAAGAAAGACAGAAACAAAACTCTTGTCCATGGTCAAACTGCTCAATATACCTGAGAATATCAAAATTTCAATTCAAGTGCCCAACTACACAGCAAGCAGCCTCCAAGCTTCCTAAACTGTCCTGTTAAGCTTCCTAAATGCTCTCTGCTCACTATCAGCTCTTCTTTAAAGGAGTATGAGCTTTTGGCTGGAGGGGGAGGGGCAGCAATTCTGAGCCACTTCCCCAAATGAGCTAACACAATCTACTAGTTACAAATACCTTCCATATATGCTGGCAGCTCCCAAGTTTTTATCTTTTATCTTGACTCGCACACACATGCTCACCTCACAGACATCTCAAACTGATCTGATTCTACCCCACCCAACCTGCTCCTCCTCCATCTCCATTTTACCAAGTGACTCCACCATCTTCCCAGAAACCTGGAAGGCATTCCTAACTCTTCCCTCTCCTGTACACCTCCAGCACGAGCAAGTCCAGTCCCTTCATCCTCCAAAACAGAATTTGAATCTGCCATCTCCACCATCCCTAACACATCTCACTCAAAAGGCAATGACCTCCTGAGGGCCTGCCAGCTTCTGCTCTTGCAGCTCCTCCCCGTCAAAGGGACCTAGACCAACCCCTTTGAAAAATGTGCCTATGGCCATGCCATGACACTCCTCTCCTTGATAGCTGCAAGGGCTTCCTGCTGCACTTACAATCCTAGGCCTTGTATGGTGGGACCCCTGCCTTCCTCACCAAAACACCTCTCAAACACCTCTCCTTTCTCAAGGCCATTCTAGATTCCACAAAGCTAGCTCCTTATTTGTTGTTGAAAACCCAGTCTCTGGCACATGGTTTGTGCACAGTATATACATGTGGAATGAAAGATGAGCATCCTTGTAGCTCAGCCCAAGGACATTCCCTGAATTATCCTTAACTATAAATTCACAGAAACTGATTCAGAAAAGTGAAGTTACTTGCTTGCTCAAAGGGTCGTTTAAAGATTTGACATGAGCTATTCAGTTGGCATCTATAAATGTTACAGTGGTGTACATTTCTTCAGCGACCCTCCCAGTCCCCATGTGCCACACCCCCACCAACCCCAACAAGTTACAAGCAGAGTGACCGGCTGTGCCAAAGCTACTTTGAATGTCAAAACTACAGTGATGCACTGTTGAGGAATCCCAAGCCATGAACCAACTTTCCATTTGAATCACTCTACTCTGGCTGGTACCCCTCCCCAGCCCTAGCAGCAGCTTGAAGGAACAGCCCATTCTCCATCACTTACCATCTCTCCTTTAATCATGTCCAGGATGACAGGGAGGTAGGAGTCGACTATCTCCTTGCACAAGGCAGATGCATTCTGGCTGGGAAGCCAGTCACAGGTCTTCTCCAAGTACACGAGGATCTCCTCCTACAAGAGGACACGAGGCAAGGGTGAGAATCAGGACAGCCTTCCTCCCTGCGAACAGGCTGAAGGCAGAGGCCCTCTATGACTCCAGAAAGGGCAAGTCTGGAAACAGCCAGCCTTCAGGGAAAAGGACCCGGCTAAGGCCCAGTGGTTGCCCCTGGCTCGATCCGATCAATCAGGCAAAAGCAGATAAGAAACTTCAAAATGAAGATCCTTTGATCTGCAGTCCCACAGGCACAGGAGATTCTGAAAAGAGACAGCCAAACTGGACCTAGACATTAGTGGCATGCAATATAACATCCCAATTAACTTTGGGCATTTCATACTTAGTCCAGGGGTCAGCAATACAGGCAGGCTCTTCAGCCTATCTTTGTACAGCCCAGAGCTAAGAATGGTTTTTACATTTTCAACACGTTTTTTAAAAAGAGACTATGTGACAGAGACAGTATGTGGCCTATAAGGCCTAAAATATTTTCTCTTTGGCCCTTTACAGAAGACATTTGTCACCCCCAGGCCTAGACCATTCCTCTTTAGACCCCCAGAGCCCCAGCCTCCTAAGGAACTGGTGCCCATGCCAACAGCTCACACACCGTCCCCACTAACAGCTGCTCACCTCAGTGGCATTGTCCTTCAGCATGTCGCCAGCTGCGGTGATAACATCTTTGCATATATCACACGGAAGAGATTTCTAAGAAGAAAGAACATGAGAGGAGAGAGATCTGTATTTTAGGACACAATTCATACCCCACACAGCTGAAAACCCCTGTGGCCTATATCCTGCTCTATCTAACCACGGATACAATTGAGACCACGTCCTGGCTCCCCACCCTACATGAGAAGCACTGGGACACCACAGGGAAGAAAGAAGTGTGATGTATTAGAACACTATGGCTTACTCAGTACAAACCCTCGTCTGGTACCGCTTCCCCTTAGCCCCCTACTCAGTGTACATGGCACAGACCAATTCCATATGAATGCTTGCAACAACTCTGAGGAAACTGAGGCTCAGGTGAAATGACAGAGTCATAGCAACACCACAGAGTAAGAGATGGATGGGGCAGGCAACACATTCTGCACATTCACGCTGGAACTGGCTTTATCTGTGCTTTCTCTGCCTTCTACCTCCTGGGCAAGCTAGGGACTCAAGCCAATCTTCTGGTAAGCCTGGGCCTCGGTGCCCCACCTAGCCCAGAGGCATGGAATTTCTAGTGGAAGAATGCACAAACCCCCTTCTTGGTGTCAACTTTCAACCCATGGAGAAAGAACAAGTGCGGATGAGATTAAGGATACCTGTGCATTTAAGAGAAACTAATTGGAACCTTTGGACCTAATCAGGCTAATGTAGTTATACTTTGGTATCCGAAATGGATACCACTTCCAGGACCTCACCCACCCCCGTCCCAGTGAATACCAAAATCCCAGGATGCTCAAGTCCCAAGGTAGGCCCTCCGTATCCGTGGATACAGAGGGCCGACTGCACTGTGCATGGGGCCATACCAAGAGAGAGCCAGGCCACAAGATTGTCCAATCAAGAAAGGTTTCAAGTCCTTACTTAACACACATTAATTAAACTCAGAAAAAGGAAGCAGTATTAAAAACAAGACTGAAAATGAAGACAACTTAGGAACCAATTCTGAAAGTAGTTTTGGCCGCAGAGGGCAGTTCCATGAATAATTCAGAAACTATTTTGAAAAGAGCAGTGTTTTTTATTAATAATTCAGCTTTCTTCTCTTACTGAAGGAGCACTACTGGGCACTGACAAGTTTTAGAACTCAAACTGCACTCAGTCACACACGGCCTGTACCCCAGGGTGGCCTACACATCCCGGAGTGAGCCAGGAGCAACACCTTCTGCGTCTGCTGGCGTAGTCAGCAAAGCGTGGTCTCCTGAGAGGGTTCAGGACTCATGAAGAATGCACACGAGGCTTGTTGTCTTAGACCGTGCCCCACATTGATATGCTATATTTAACATCACTTAGATGAAAGATCAGCAGTACCTTTCCCAGGGTGGTTACAGCTAGAAATAAAATTTTAAATAGCTACTAAGCTCCAGCGTCTCTAACAGTGGTTTGCCGAGTGTGGTGAGGGGAGAACAAAATATCGAATGCAGAAAGTAGCATGTACCTTTTGGAGTGAGTGACGAGGGACGGAGCCACAGCTGTGTGCCCAGTGCTGGGAATGGGCACTGCAAACCTGCTGGCCCCTAATCTGGGCTGGGACGTGGGACCTGCACAGAGGCCCGGAAGGCAGTGTGCAGCACATGGTAGCAGGCACGGAACACCTTGTCCTACCTGCCACCAGGAGGCCGGGCAGCCTCAGAGAAATGAAACCTAACGTCTCTGAGCCTCCATTTCCTCTGTGGTAAAACAGGCACACCCATCAGGTCCTGCCTCCCGCACAGGTCACAATGATGAATGAACAAAACCAGGCAAGAGAAAGTGCTCTGTCAATTTGCCAGTGAGTTGCAGACGCTAGGGACCCTTGGGAAGAGCTGGCTGGGACCAGAGGATGGACAGGCACTCACCACCGTTGGCTTGTTCCAGACCGTCTGCAGGCAGTGCTTCACCGCCCCACAGTCGGCAGCTGTCTTCACGTTCTGGCACCACACTGCCGAGCCTCTGGTGCATTCTTTCAGGCCAAGGACGGGGCCCGCTAGAGCTAAAAAGAAAACCAACATGAAGAGGTCGCCTGTTTACCGGCAAACCAGGTCCACCTCACTTATTTCCCCAAGGCCAAGAGCTAGCCCTGGCCTGTGAGCTGGATGCCCTCACTTGGCCCCTCACCAGCCACATGAAACCCCAATCACAAAGCCACACGGCTGTGGCCGGTCCAGAAGCTTGGTTGTCACAGTCACAGAACAGGAAGGGACTCATTTATCTGGTTCATTTTTATCGTCTCCAACTACCTTTGTTTTTTGTTTGTTTGTTCGTTTGTTTCAGGCAGGGTTTCACTCTGTCACCCAGGCTGGAGTGCAGTGGCATGATCACAGCCCACTGCAGCCTCGAACTCCTGGCCTCAAGTGATCCTCCTGCCTCAGCCTCCCAAAGTGCTGGGACTACAGGTGTAAGCCACCGCACCTGGCTCTAACTACTTTTAAACAGTATTAGTGAGTGTCTGGCCTTTAAATCATTATAACCTTAAAAAGTTTCCATAAGTAATGAAAGAAACCAACAGGAGACAAGACTAATAGATTTAAATAAAGGGAAAATTTTAACTTCTGTAGGAAGAAGGTTTTTTAAGAACCTATATCAAAAATACCAAGATTCATATCCTTATTATATAAAATTATGATACTTAAAAGTTGTGCAAGTAGATCACTTTTATTTTTATTTTTATTTTTTTTTTGGAGACAGAGTCTCACTCTGCTGTTGCCTGGGCTAAAGTGCCATGGCGTCAGCCTAGCTCACAGCAACCTCAAACTCCTGGGCTCAAGCAATCCTCCTGCCTCAGCCTCCCAAGTAGCTGGGACTACAGGCATACGCCACCATGCCCGGCTAATTTTTTTTATATGTTTTTAGTTGTCCAGCTAATTTCTTTCTATTTTTAATAGAGACAGGGTCTCACTCTTGCTCAGGCTGGTCTTGAACTCCTAGCCTTGGGCGATCCTCCCACCTCGGCCTCTCAGAATGCTAGTATTACAGGCATGAGCTACCTCGCCTGCCCAAGTAGATCACTTTTATAAATCTAATTCTACTGTGTGAGTCTGCATATAAACGAGTTTACTAGCAGAAAATAAGTCTGCATAAGCCACTTTGATACCAAAGTGAACGTGTCCACTCAAAACCAGGTGCAGGTGTTTCATCTACCATGGTAATCATGGAATGACTTGGGCAGAGCCCCATTCACAGGTGGGTTCAGGAAAAAACAGACAAAAAGTTCGACATCATCTAGGAGCAAAGAAATGCCAGGTTAAAGCAAGGTGCCATATTTTGAAAGTTAAACTATCCAAGGAGGAGAGCCAGGTGTGGCATCATCATGTGCCTGTAGTCCCAGCCACTCGGGAGGCTTGAGGCAGGAGGATGGCTTGAGCCCAGCAGTCTGAGGTTGCAGTGAGCTATGATGATGCCACTGCACTGTACCCAGGGTGACAGACAGAGCCTCTGTATCAAAAAAAAAAAAAAAAAAAAAAGACTAGTCTGGGCAACATAACGAGACCCCCATCTCTATTTAAAAAAAAATTAGCCAAGGGA
Organism: Lemur catta; assembly: GCF_020740605.2. Classification (NCBI taxonomy): domain Eukaryota; kingdom Metazoa; phylum Chordata; class Mammalia; order Primates; family Lemuridae; genus Lemur; species Lemur catta. The sequence goes on along the minus strand of NC_059141.1, from coordinate 50,518,043 downwards.
GGAAAAAGAAACTTGAAACTTGTCATGGAATAGTGACAAGTTTGTAATAAGAAATTCATTCTTCTAGGGCTGATATCAGTGTGTTGGTAAGTACTTCTCAAATTAATGTATTTCAAGGACTGAAAAAAAATTCCTCCTCAAAAAGCAGATCCACATCTAGAAAACCATTAAAGCACAGCAGTTTAACAGGTAAAATATGATATGTATAAATGCATTTGTTGACTGTAATTTACAATACTAAAAACACGTAGGTGACCTGAATGGCCAAAAATAGAGAGGAAAAAAAACTAATATTTTACTAAAATATTATGTACTGTGTTCTTATAAAGATGTACAGGAAATAGAAAAAAAATTCAAGAATATGAAATTATAGCAGTCTGGGGCGGGGAGAAAAAAAAGAAATTATACAGTTGTATAAAGATCAGAAAAGAAAGCAGGATGATTGGTTGAATTATTATTTTTTAAACTCCCAATATTATGCTGTGTGTGTAGAATTGTTAAAAAAATATTTTATAAACTGCCTTGAGAGTGCCTATGTTTCTTAGAACAGGTCTACGGTATTCTTGATTTTAGAACCAGAAGTGGAGAAAAGGCCCTCAGATTCACATCTCTCCTGTAACCCAACTATCCAGCTAGGAAACAACAGATTACGTTAGACTATACACAGAGGATGACAGCACGGGGTCAAACTCCAGCAGATCTCACAGGAGAGGTGAACCAACTTCTGTTGTAAATAGCAGGCGTGTGGCCCAAGTCTGAAAAGAAAACCCGAGAGCCACCTGAGAAATACGTTTTCAGGAGTTATGTTGTATGCTGGTTCTCCTTGTAAGCCAAATGAGAGAGTACAGGAATTCTATACACGTGTCACATGCACATAGTAAACAACCATGTAGATAGGTAGGTGTTCTTTCTCCAGAAAAGGGAAAGGAATGAAATGCTGTCATTACTACTTCCACAAGCTACTCATGCAAAGAATGAATCCCCCAAAAGCTCAAGCAACATCACTCTTTAGATACCAACGAATGAGTGATTACTCTGATGCCCAGGTTATAGCCTTCCCTGACCCTTAGGAGCAAAATCACACACACAAGCAGTTCACAACGTCGACCAAACTGGCCACACTTCAAAAGCTGTTGGTTTGAACTCTGCTTTCCATGGGAAAATGATTCAATTAAGCTCCACAGATGTCTCATAAAGGTTTAACCATGATAGTTAACCTGTAACATGGCCAAGCTAGGCTGTTGGCAGCCTCAGTCATAGGTCTAAGGAAGGGGCTGGAAGGGAGGCAGAAATCGAGTCATGAGGGAAAGGGTTCTGGGGAGCACAGGGTCACAGAGACTGCACAAACGGGAGCCCCAAGACCCTGGAGGTGCTGGGCCCCCAGGACTCCTGAAAAGCACCACTGCCTGGTTCCACCTCCAAATCAGGAAAGAGCCCAAGTAACGAGCAGGAAGCTACCAAAACGAGCCTCTAGGCACAGGAACACACAGTGATACACAGGGAAACCAGAAGAGGACAGACGAAGGCATCGGCAGACCAGAGCCAAGACAGACGGTTCACCAAGAAAAGCAGGGGCAAGTAACCCCAATTCTCCATTCTTACAAATGCTCAGTCAAGTATAACTTTGATACAGCTACTTTCTCCAACCTTCTCAGCCAGGAACTAGCTACACTTGACCAAAACCTATCAGGTTTCTGGGAACACAACTCAGTATCACAGGCCCATACACAACAATATTTCGTAGGTTGTTTATTCCTTCTAGGATTTTGAAATAGTCATCATTTTCAATAATGACTTTATGTTTTGGCTATTCTGGACTGAAAATAATCTTAGGCAGCCCCTAGTATCTGAGACCAGTCCAGCTAACACAAACCTAACATCACCTCCTGATCCCAAAGGTTCCTGTTAATCAATGACCTACGGAACGGTAGGCAAGCCTCTCCCGCAGAACTAGAGGTAAAAATGTATGCACGGTGGAGAAGCTGTTACACTTATCAAGTCACTGATCCCTGTTCCGGATCTTGAAGAAAATTTTAAAAAAGTCATTGCTCCCTGGTTGTCTAGTGGTTAGGGGAAAAAAAAGAAAAAGGTCATCAGGTTCCAGCCAAAAACAGATTCTATGGACACTGAGAAATAAAACTTAAGTTCCAACTCCTAGATATTCAGTTCTCAGCAAGACGTCTCCTTCTACCTCTAACCTAAAGCCAAACTTATAAAAGTACGTGTTATAAAAATGGTCTGTGGCAGAAAACAGATTTGATTTCCTAGGATGAGCTGACACAGGTCAATAGAGAAGCGATTGCGTGTCCTCAGGATCAGTAATGCAGGCTGAAACCCAAGTCTCAGGTGACACTAGTGAGTTACACGCTGCTGAGAGGTAGAGGTGCTTATTTGGTGAGCTGATTTCCTGACAGAGAGCCAGAATTTTTGGGATATGGATCACTTTTCCAGAAAACGTATTCACACACAAAATTCACACACCATTTCAGGAGGTTCTCAGGGACCCCAGCATTTAATCACAAAGCTCCAGAGACAAGGATGTTTTTCTCCACACAAGTGGGAAAATGACTAAGATGAAGGCATGGTTATCAAATTCCATGACGGGGCCAAGGCTGATGGTGTCAGGTGGGAGACCTAAGTGAACAGTCACAGGCCTTCTTTGACCCCAAGAGTAAGTAACGGTCATGTGATAAAATGTGGCAGTGGAAATGGGGAACAAAGCTGGGGCAAAGGGAACAGCTGACAAAGCCTTCAAGATGAAATGGGAACCCGCACCTGTAAGATGGTGATACACTGGCTAAGTGGAAAGTGGGTAGGAGAATTCCAGAGTATTTCAAAGGAGAAAAATTGTCCTTTGTCTTCTCAGGGGTGGAGCAAAGGGAAGTGGCAGGAGCCAGGCTGCAAAGGCAGACAGATCTCAGGTACACTGGGAAGGGCCTTACCTGCCCCACACATCCCGAGGGCTCACCTGGGCAGTATTACAGGAACCTCTAGGGACTTCTGAGAAATGACAGGACAAGCAAGCTCATGCTTGTGTCTCAACTACCCAGGCAGGGAGTGGCAGAGGAACTGAACAGGAGGTGCGAGATACAAATGACAGGACACCTAAATGGAAGGCTAATTCAAAAAAGTCCAAACAAGAAACAGTAGAAAGAAGCAAGAGCTGAGAGAGAGGCTAACAGTCCAAAAGAAGATAGGAAAATGAAATTAACTGACTTCAATGAGAAGGCTGTCAGGCTACAGGGAAAACAAAACAAGAAAGCAAGGGCCAACAGCACAAGGATGGAGGTGGTGGTCAGAAGCCAGCACTAGTGGATGGCAGGGCACAGGCCACAGGAAGGGCAGGTACACCTGTGAGCACAGTGAGCAGCTCAGCCTAGGGCAGGAAAGTGAGGACATGGGAGAAAGAATCTCTGAGAGATAAGCAAGGTCATCTTCAAACAGGTGAAGGTCACCTTCTACCTTTCCAAGTGGGAACAGAGCCATTCGGGTGGTTCCAGACCACAGACCTCAGAACAACCAGTAGAGGTTAAGGGAAGTAGACCACAGCTCAAGGTAAGAAACATACTTAACACCCGCAGGGGTATAAAAAGAGACAGGGTGGCTTCATTACATGATGAACTCTCCAATAGTGGAAGCAATCAAGCAGAAACAAAATGCTCAACCTATGAGCAATTGTGTGTGAGAGGGATCCTCTGAGTGGTGAGCTGAACTAGAAGACCTCCAAGGGGCTACAAGTCGTCTCCTTATAATAATGACGCAGATGACATTTTCAGTATTTACAGATAACCAATATATGAAAACTACCCAAAACCACTTTCTGGTTAGTTATTTTTCAAAACATATTGTCAGCAAAGCTTTAATTTCTATTCTCATCCTCCTACGCCCTGTCCCCAAATACCAACTTCCTTCTCTGGGGCAGTATGTTGAACTCTAAGAAAGTTCTTAGAATGTTTTGCCCGAGCCCCTGGAGACTTCTGATTACATGTGTCATTAAAGACATGAACACCGCTCAGGGAAAAATCAAGCAGTACACTTCCTAGTTCCAGGCATGAGAACCAGGAAAGACACATTTTTTGTTTTTCTTTTGAGACTAAGGTTTTGCTATGTTGCCCAGGCTGGCCTCAAATTTCCAGGCTCAAGGATCCTCCTGGCCTCAGCCTCCCGAGTAGCTAGGACTACAGGCACAAGCATCTTGCAGGCCTTTTTTTAAAGACACAGATTTCAATGGTATTTCCTTAGGAAAGAGGCGGATGCTCTGTTGCCTTTTTATTCTCCAGGCCTAGAAATAAGCTGTTATTATTCTGTCTCTGTCGTCTGCAATCAAACCTAAGCCCAACTAATATACACACTTAATCAACTACCTCATTTGCAAGAATAGCCTCCAAATGACAAGTCTTTTCTAAGGCTTACCTCCAGCGAGGACACTGAAAAGCCTATGTACACAACATTATTACCAAAGATTTTCAAAAACCACCTCAGAATGACAGGGACAAACTTTCCTAGAATGTGTTAAAACAATCGGCCTCATTATTTTAGCCATACAACACATGCTTTTCCCTTTAAATATTTTAGTGACGCATGTTAAATACTGTTTGAGTCTAGCTACAAAAAAGAAAAAAGATAACAGAAAATGTTTGCAGCTTCCCAGTGCAGACAATCAGAGCATACATTCCACAGGGTGGCAGATCTGCTGCCTGGGTAATCCGTCACCATGGCAACAGGCAGGCTGCTAGGAAACCAAGAGAGGCTAACTCCAGGAGGGGTAGCTTCTACCTCAGGTCTCCCACATTCAGGATTTTTCTCAGAGGAATTCATGCAGTTCGATCCCCCTAGGAGCAGCAGTTAATGCAATGCCCTCAACACTGACTATTCAAACAGCTAGTGTCACAAACACCTTCCATGGCAAAGAGCACTTCTCTCTTCTTTACAGAATCCCGCTTTTGGTAAACATTCTGAATAGCAGAATAAAAACACTGCCCACTAAATCATTCAGGATAGCATATACTCAGAGGCAACCTGCTTTGATTTGGAGTAAATAAGGTCCAAATAGTCCTCTTATCACATAAGAAATCAGTGGCAATAAAGCTCTTAAGCTTGCTAGGCTGATATCCCATCACCTCTGGCCTAATTGTAATTTGAGACAAAGGTTCTTTCTTCCCTGCTTCTCCTCTCCTGCTACTGCCTCACTTTTTAATTTTCTTCACAAGCCAGATCATTCCAGGGCAAGAAATCTATCTACGTAGAGAAAGTAACAGAGCCCTCAGGTAAATTATCTTGTTAAATGAAGACTGGCAGACTGGGGACAAGAATGCAATCTCCGGCCGGGTGCAGTGGCTCACGCCTATAATCCTAGCACTCTGGGAGGCTGAGGTTGGTGGACTGCTCGAGGTCAGGAGTTCAAGACCAGCCTGAGCAAGAGCGAGACCCTGTCTCTACTAAAACTAGAAAGAAATTATCTGGCCAACTAAAAATATATATAGAAAAAATTAGCCGGGCGTTGTGGCGCATGCCTGTAGTCCCAGCTACTCGGGAGGCTGAGGCAGTAGGATCGCTTAAGCCCAGGAGTTTGAGGTTGCTGTGAGCTAGGCTGACACAATGACACACACTCTAGCCTGGGCAACAGAGCGAGACTCTGTCTCAAAAAAAAAAAAAAAAAAAAGAATGCAATCTCCTTAGATCATACAACAGTGATGCGATGGAAGCTTAATTAATTTGGGGAAGAGAAATTCCTAATTAGTTCATTTAAGAACACTCTAGTCCAATAAAAACTCCTGCTAACAAAGCTATTCTTCCAAAGTGTCAACACATCAGGTGATGATCAGAGATGAAGTTAAATCACCTTAGATAAGATTATGCTGCAACCCCTGAAGGTCAGGTAAGCAGGGGTCAGGGGCAGCACCTGTATGGTTCTAGATCCTTGAGGGAGCCGAGCGGGTCCACGGCAGTGCTTCTCTGCAGATCCAGCGTGCCCCACAGAAGTCGGTTCAGTTGGCCACCCAAACCGGCACTGGCTCTGTGCATTGATCCCTGCTAACCCACTGTGCAGTCTCTGAACATTTGCAGAAAACAATATGCTAAAAAAGATTTCACGCATGCCCCAATAATAAGGAAATTCAGTATTCTGAACTTGTCTCACACGATTGTTTACTAGCTAAACAGTTTCAGATACTTGTGTCTACTATAAATGTCACTTTAGGCTTAATTTAATAGATTAGAAATACTGCCTTCATTTGAAATACTGAAATTGAAAATTTTCAGACCACAGCACAGGTTAGGGCAGAATATTAGAATGACCCCAGCATTCCGATTCAGTCACTCTCACCTCAGAGGGTTGTTATGAGGTTTAAACCAATTAATGTTAAGTAAAAACCAGAACAGCTCAGTAAGGGTTAGCTGTTATGATACCTCAGCTCCTGCAACTCAGCTAAACCAGTGGCTCTCAAAGTGTGGTGCAGAGAACCTAAGAGTCCCAGCAACTCTTTCAGGAGATCTGAGAGGTCAAAATCCTCATAATATTAAGACGTAAGTCGTCTTTTCACTCATTCACTCACAAATGTACAACAGAGTTTTTGTGGAGGCATTTGAACATGACATTGCGACAGACTGAGTGTAGAGGCAGATGAGAATCCAGCCAGGTATTAAACAGATCACCTTCTTGCAAGCCAGTCTTCTCACTAAATACGTTTGTGTTTACAAAAATAGTTTTTTTTCTTTAAAAATATAACACATGAACATGTAATGGGCTTATCAGTATTTCAAAATGATTAATTTTTAAACTCTGTCAGTTTAATTCATAAGATGGTAAATATCAATAGATACAACCCACATAAACAAAAGCTCTTTGGAGTCTTCAATAACTTATGAGTGAATAGAGATTCTGAGACCAAAAAGTTTGAGAACTTCCAGGCTAAACATTTATAGAACAACCAACGTCTGGAACCAAAAGTAGGGGAAAATAACTTCCTCAAATTATAGCTGGTTCTCTTTCAGATTTACCTCAAATCAGAGCCACCTGAAACATCTAAGCTATGGTAGGGTCCCAGGTCCCCACTACCTACATAAAATCCTCTCCAACAGGGTTGGGGAGAGGGGTCTATCCTGGACACAAACTATTATGAAGGTCAACATTTCACTTGAGCCCAAACTCTTGATTTGTCAACTTCTAAAAACAATTTTTTAAAATTAACTTCATAAAAATAAAAGAAAATGCTTCATTTAATCATGAGGAAGACTTGGCACTATTAATAATTAAGTTTCACACACACCAACCTACCAACACTTCCTGAGTTCAAGTCTATGTGGCTATAGTTCACACCATCATTCATCAATGCTGAGCACCTATTACATGCCAAGCACCGTTCCACATGCTGCACATACAACAAATATATCATAATGCCAGTTAGTAGTGAGTGCAGTGAAGAAAAGTAAAGCAAGGAAGAGCAAGATTAGGGCTGGGTGGGTGGCTATTTCAGACAGATTGCCGAGGGACTCTGATAAAGCAATGTCTGAGCAGAGACCAGAATGAGTAGAGGGAGCAAGGCCCAAGGATTATCCAGGGAGGAAGACACTCCAGGGAGAAGGAATTCAAATGCAAAGGCCTTGACCACAGACAAGGGGCCAGGAGGCTGGACAGCAGCCAAGACAGGAGAGAGGGAGAGGAGCTGAGAGGTAGCCAAGCACCAGCTGATGTGTGACCCTACTGGACACACTGAGTTTTATTCCTAGAGCTATAGGAAGCCACGTGACCCTCTGGCATCAAAGCCTAGGGAACAGACTACACAGAACAGGGTCCTATCACAGCTACTAGGAGATTTTTATTGTAATAAGTAACATCACTAATACTGGCCCAAAGAACTTTCTATGTATCTCCTTCAATCTTATTCATGTTTCCTCTCATATAAATAATTTCTTTTCAAAAGCAGTTATCTACCCAAATGTGGCTAGAATTTCCAATTTCAAAATTTAGAAGTGTCATTAGAATTCATCTCACATTTTTTTAAATATAGAAGTCCATCAAGAGTTAACTAAATTGACACATCCATACAATGAAACAGGCCAGGTGCGGTGGCTCACGCCTGTAATCCTACCATTCTGGGAGGCTGAGGCAGACAGATCATTTGAGCTCAGGAGTTCGAGACCAGCCTAAGCAAGAGTGAGACCTCGTTTCTACTAAAAATAGAAAGAAATTATATGGACAACTAAAAATATATATAGAAAAAATTAGCCAGGCATGGTTATAGAAAAAAATTAGCTGGGCATGGTGGCGCATGCCTGTAGTCCCAGCTACTCGGGAGACTGAGGCAGTAGGATCACTGGAGCCCCGGAGTTTGAGGTTGCTGTGAGCTAGGCTGACACCATGGCATTCTAGCCCGGGCAACAGAGCAAGACTGTGTCTCAAAAAAAAACAAAAAACATACAATGAAATACTCAGCTGGGTGGTGGGAAGAGATTAAGGAGACTTGACAACTAAGTGCAATATGGTATACCAGACGAATCCAGGAACAGACATATAAGATTAGTGGAAAAACGGGTAAAAATCTGAATAAAGTTTACAGTCTAATGGCATTGTCCAATATTAATTTCTTGCTTTTGACAAATGTACCATGGTTGTATATGCCAACGGAAAAACCCAAACTCTTAAATAATTTTAAAGAGGTTTATTCTGAGCCGAATGTGTACGACCACAGCCCAGGGGACAAGTTCTCAATACTGTGGGAATAGCAACTGCCAAAATCATTTTGCAGAGAAATTTGGCAATTTCCAGTTAAAGTAAAAATAAATATACTTCACAACTCAGCAATTCTACTTCTAGTTATATCCCCTAGAGACAAGTTTGTCCATGGGCACATGGAGACACATACAAGGATTTTTACAGAAGTAGTTTAACAGAAAAGCAAAACTAGGAAACTAAATGTCTATCAATAAAATAAAGAATCGAAATGATATAAATGGAATACTGTACTGTGGTAAAAATGAATGAAATAGATCTACACATTACCAACATGGATAAACTTCTCGAGCAAAGCAAAAAAATAACCCAAGGATATACAATAGTCCCCCGTTAGCTTTCAGTTACCTGCAGTCAACTTCAGTCTGAAAATATTAACATATATGGAGAGAGAGACAGACAGACACCACATTCACATAATTTTCATTACAGTATGTTGTTGTAATTGTTCTATTTTATTAGTTATTGTTATTAATCCTTTACTGCATCTAAGTTATAAACTATACTTTATCACAAGTATGTATGTATAGGAAAAAGCAGAATGGGGAACCTGAGGCCTTGGGCCACATGTGGCCTTCTGGATCCTTGAGTGTAGCCTTTTCACTAAATCCAAATTTTACAGAACAAATCCTTTTAATAAAGGTATTTGTTCTGTGAAGTGTGGATTCAGCTGAGAGGCCGCTGAGAGCACCTGGAAATCTGGAGGGCCATATGGGCCCCTGAGGGCACAGGTTCCCAGGGTTTGGTAATATCCAGTTTCAGGCATCCCCTGGAGATCCTGGAACATATCCCGAGGGTTAGTGACAATAGGTCTAAACCCAAGTATTCAGGTTACCAGGAACTAGCTCTGATCTTCGGGGCTGCTCCGATATGGAGACTTACCTAGTGGCTAAATCCAGTTTGACTACATAGAGCATGAACTCTCAGCTCCCTCCTGCTGTCTGCCTGTCCTGGCTTGTTCTTCTGATTCACTAATTATGCCCCGCACACATATTTTTAATAAGTCAATGTAATTTTGTTTTATTAAACTGACCACATCCTTTGAAATGAAAGACGCGGAAGGAAATCACAAAATCAAGGGCAGAAGAAGGTGGGTGTGCTGGTGGGACAAGGATGTTGACAACATGTTTTTATTAGTGGTACAGCAACACACACAGTACTTCACTAAGTCCTTTTCTATATTAACATAACTTATTAATGCTTCATAGCAACCCACTGAAATAGGAAATGATAAATGCCATTTTACGAATGAGAAAACACAGTTGAAGTAACTTGCCCAAGGTCATACGGCTCGTGTCAGCAATGTGATGTGATAATGCTGTGGAATTTGTCATTCCGTATGTTGTGGAACTTCACGGAATAAAAAATAAAGCAATCACAATTCTCGCAACAGCCAAATTCTTCATCCAATCATTAGATACATCATCAGGGTTTTAAAATGATTTTTTTTTAAAGGGAACACAGGGAAATGTAACTAGCACTCCCTTCTATTGATTTAATGAATATCCAGAACCTACTTCCTGGTGGCAGAACCAAAAAGAAGCCAGAAAGCAAGGCTTAGAGCCTGGTAGCCCGTAATCTAGAATCCCATGCCAAAAAAAAAGCTGCCGTGCACACTTGTCCAAATGGTTTGGTCTTGGACTTGAGAGCTTCCTAAGCACGCCTCATTAAGTGCTGTCCTAGCCAGCAGCACCCTGCCCCCAACCTTCCCCATAGCTGCCTGGTCATTCCAGTTTCATACACCAAGAAAATGGAGGACTAAGTTCTCCTTTCCCTGACCTAGAAAACTCCACACCACTCTATCCAATACACTTTACCTGGCCGGCACGGTGGCTCACGCCTGTAATCCCAGCACTCTGAGAGGCTGAGGTGGGAGGATGGCTTAAGGTCAGGGGTTCAAGTCCAATACACTTCACCTCTCATAAAACATATTCAAAACAACTTGTCAAATGCACATCAAGGTCTTGTCAAACCACTGGTTAAAACAAATTAACCCTTCAGAAATTATACTAACATTTACCCAAAATAAAACTGATTTACTATCAACAAATGAGATTTATCCCAAATTCCTGGCAGGTGAGACCTGGAGTTCTTATTGATACTCAACAGGCCAGGGTATAAATTCATGTCTTGTATCACAAAAAATTAAAAAGCAGCTACCAAAAGAAGCAAACATTATGTTCTAGCATCCCTAGAAAACACATCTGCCTCAGTGGGGCAAACGCCATTCAGCTGGCTAGCAACCACACAAGTGACAGTAGTCAGGGCAGCTAACCTTCAGGGAACACCTGCCAAATCCCAGGCACCATACCACATGCTTTGCACTTACCGCTTAACTCCGGCCTTTTGCACTAAAGGAATCACCCAAAAGCATACCCTTACAGTATGATTCCATTTCCAAAAGTTCAAAAATGGCAGTTTTTACATCTATGGTGTTAAAAAGTTAACAAATCTGTTTCCTTTGGGGCAAGTGAGACAGGGTCATGCATGGGGAGGCAAAGCGGCTTCCAGATGCTGCTGATGCTCTCCTCCTCAGCCTTCAGGGCTGCTTACATGGGTAAGCTCACTCTGTGCTAACTCATCAAGTTGTCCACTTAAAATGTGCATGTCTGTAAATGACATTAAGTTTTTAAAAGTAAGAGGTCCATGTTGGGCTGGGTGCAGTGCCTCACGCCTGTAAATCCTAGCACTCTGGGGGCCAAGGCAGGAGGATCACTTGAGCTCAGGAGTTCAAGACCAGACTGAACAAGAACGAGACCCCATCTCTACAAAAAACAGAAAAAGCAGGCAGCCGTGGTGGCACGCACCTGTAGTCCCAGCTACTCAGGAGGCTGAGGCAGGAGGATTGCTGGAGCCCAGGATTTTGAGGTTGCAGTGAGCTATGACAACACAACTACACTCTACTCGGGGCTACACAGTGAGACTTTGTCTCAAAAACAAAAAAAAAGAGGTCCATGTTGATGGAAGGATGTGGAAAGAGCAAGCACTGTGTGGAGTCCTGGGTTCTGGTCCTGGCATCCCAAGTAAATGGCCTATAATTTGGAAGAGTCACCTCTGTGTCTTCATTCCTTACAAAGAGGTTAGATTAGGTGTTCTCCAATTCTCCCATCATGCTATCACTTCACTTTCTTCTTCAGGTGGGGAAAAGGGACAACCGGATGGGTAGAAAAGGAACTCAAAAGCAAGTATCTTAGCCAGGTGCTGTGGCTCACACCTGTAATCCCAGCACTCTGGGAGGCCAAGGCAGGAGGATCACTTGAGGTCAAGAGTTCAAGACAAGCCTGAGGAAGAGCAAGACCCCCATCTTTACAAAAGATAGAAAAATTCGCTGGGAGAGGTGGCATAAATCTGTAGTCCCAGCTACTCAGGAGGCTGAGGCAGGAGGATCACTTGAGCCCAGGAGTGTTAAGTTGCACTGAGCTATGATGATGCCACTGCATTCTATCCCAGGCAACAAAGCAAGACCCTGTCTCCAAAAATAAATAAATAAATAAACCAAGTGTCTCTACCACTAGGACAGCATTAAAATGCACACATAAAGCCTCTGCAGATCCAGGATGGCACTCTGTACTACAGTAGTTCTATGATTAAAGTTCCAAGTGCCTCCCAGGAAGCAGTCACTGTGCACTTTTACTAACAAACTCAATACTGATTTTTTTTTTTTAGAAATTTTAGGAACAATATTTCCAAAAAGACACAATGGGACCAGAGCTGTCGAGGGAAGTTAGCATTCAAACACTGTTACCAGCATGACCTTGGTATAATCCTAAAGGCAGGGCAGCAAAGTTATACCAGGGCAATCATGACACCTTCCATTCAGTCAAGCGTTCAGAGAAGAGGGTCCCTTGGTTAACTAAATATCGTGGTTAACCATACTCCCATACATACTGGAGATGGATTTTACATTTGCAAAGAAACAATTAAGGCCCAGTGCGGTGGCTCACACCTGTAATCCTAGCACTCTGGGAGGCCGAGCCGGGCGGATTGTTTGAGCTTAGGAGTTCAAGACCAGCCTGAGCAAGAGCAAGAGCAAGACCCCGTCTCTACTAAAACTAGAAATAAATTATATGGACAGCTAAAAATATATATAGAAAAATTAGCTGGGCATGGTGGCCCATGCCTGTAGTCCCAGCTACTTGGGAGGCTGAGGCAGCAGGATCGCTTAAGCCCAGGAGTTTGAGGTTGCTGTGAGCTAGGCCGACGCCACGGCACTCTAGCCCAGGCAACAGAGTGAGACGCTGTCAAAAAAAAAAAAAGAAAGAAACAAGTAAGTCACTTTGGGGTGATGTGAATGAATCAGAACTCTTAAGGGTCTTGTGAGTAATGACTCGATGTCAAGAAGAACAATTGTTTAACACTGCAAAAACAAAAGAGAAAGAGAAAAGATTGCTCTGAATCAGCACAGAAATTTAGAGACTAGCATTAGTTTATTATACAGACCATGGAATAACTGCAATACAAAGTTGATTTACAAAAGAAAAATCTTTATAAGCACGTCACCTTTCGTAGTGCACAAGTAAAACAGCTTGGTGTAAGGTTACTTCTTTAGTTTTCCATCAACTGTTACCCACTTTGTTACTATTTATTAAAATCTGAGTGGCTGCATGGTAATTAGAATGGAAGCTAGCCCCTAAATTACACACATTTACTAAAAAACAGAAATTGAGGTCAGGGAAGCTAAAGATGAGGTTTATTATCCTTCAGTGGGCCATTATCTGGTAACACTCAGACTTGGGATCCTCACTGTATAGAAACTACAATCCGGCTCCACGACTATGAAACTATAAAATTTCGATAATTATTCAACCTCCCTTCTTTCCTTTTACCAGGATGATTTAAACTAGGTTAAGATCTGAAATCAAGAGTCAGGGAATAAAGAAGGGTCATGGTGACACAGGGGAGGGAGGAGGGCCCCTTCTAATTCCAGAAGGCGGTGCAGCTGGTTCCTAAGCGTTGCCTTCAGAACCTGCAGTGATTACAACCACCAGGGCTATTTCAGGTCAACAAATAGGAATAAGACTCTTTGTGCACAACTTCTCACGGTACTTGCATTTTTCCCAAAATAAAGGCCACTGCTAAAACCGGTCAATAGCTGTGCAAGACATTTTTAAAGCAAGTGAAATGAGGACATGGCAAAATAACTGGGACCACAAAACCCCATAACACGTGCAACAAATACCTAGGCTCCAGAGTAAATATATATGCAAACATAAACATCAACATAGATGACAGACTTGTGTGCTTCCTTGCAGCTTCAATGCCCTTACAAACTGGAGCAAGCGAGGCCAAGGGCCAGGGCCTGTCGGGCGGATGGGGCGGCCGTCCATCTCTATCACGTGCGCCGGGCACCTGCGTAACACAGCTGCGCGAAGGGTCAGCCCACAAGACCCACCCCCACACTTGAAGGGCAGCCTGAGGGAGGGCTCCGGGCGGCCCCTGCCGTGAAAATACCCACTCGAGCCCCAAGAGAAAGGTCACCTACCCAGCCACAGCGCCTCGCCCACTCGTCCCCACCCAGGCCCTGGGCAACTCGTCCCGGGGCCGCAAAAACCCCCGTCTCCCAGCCGCCTCCCGTAGCCCCCCGCCGCCCCACAGGTACAGGCCCGGCGTCCGCGCCTGCGCAGTGCGCGTCTCTCGCCAACCCGGGCACGGGAGCGTAGGGGCAAGGCCCGGTAAAGCCCCGTCAGGGGCCGGTGGACGCTGCGGGTGAGCCTTTCCTCAGGCAGGGAGTCGCTGAGCTTACCCGCGCCCAGCAGGCTGGACAGGAGGAAGAGAGCGTACATGGCGCTGCCTGACTCCGCAGTCTGCAATGCAGACCGTCAGCTGACGCCCCGCTGTTATAAACCTGCCCCGCCCCGACGCCGTCCACTGCGCAGGCGCAAGCCCCGCCCCCGGCTGGGCCTGCGGCCTGACTCAGCGCCGCTCAGGGCGCCTGCGCCTGCGCGAGGGGCAGGCATGATGAGGAGGGGAGGGACAGAAAGGGGAAGAGGAAAGGGGGGGGAGGATCTTGCGGAGAAAGGAAAAGTGAAGGTCCTAAAAGGAAAACCTTGCTAATTGAATAAGTTGGTGCTAGGAATTATGTGTGTAAAATATCATTTCAGCCTCATATTTTCTTCTACGCCATACCATTTGCTATTACTGGTACCATTTTGCAGATGAGGATTAGTACTCTGTAGGGGTGTTAACGAACCCACAAGGGGGTTCACTGTTGCTAATTACTGAGACCAAAGAAGAAAGGACTTATTGTAGGAGATGGGAGGTATGGACTGCCACAAATCCACCTCCCCAACCAACAGGATCGGGGGTTTTTCTGGAGGTGACATGAATAATGCATGAGGGGAGTGAGCATCATTACACGTCTGGGGCAGAGTGCGGGGCACACAGTGCTGTGAGAAATCATGCTAGTACATACATCCCATGATCAAAGAATGGTGGATACATCCCTCTCAGGGTGGGGATTTTAGTGGTATGATGAACTAGGGGTTAATATAAGTCATTCTTTCAGCTTTGTGTGCAGGTGGGATGCAGGGAGCAGTCCGCTCAGGGGAGTCCTTGGGCACGATCTGTGTTGGGTGTCACTTGTCTTCTCTGGACAAACGGCTGGTGTAAGGCTTTGTAGTTATCTCGTGGCTGCGAGGAGGTCCCACCATTTCTGGCAAAAAAAAAAAAAACTCAAAAGGGAATGCATCAGTGCAACAGAAAGTTACAAAGTTCTGGTCGGCAAATCTTACTGGCCTGGGAACTTGAAACATAAGAGAACTACAAAAAAACTACGGAAATGTTTTCTTGTTTATGGAGCTGGTTACAGGGGCAAAAAGGTATGATATGTTTCCTCACCTGTCATAAGGGTCACAGCCTACACTCCTATAACAAAAGACAGGTTAACAAGAGAAAAGCATAACACATTAATTTAATCCAAGTTTTACGTGACATGGGAGTCTTCAGAAATAAAGATCCAAAGACCCGGGGAAAACTACTTTTATGCTTAGATTTGATGAATGGTGTATAGAAATGTGATTAGACAAACAGTGTGATCTAATGATAATAGACTGAGGGGCGAGGCCAGCAAGGCCTATCTGTTCAGATTTTTCTTTGTCTCTCTGTGTAGGATTCCTTCCTCCCTGGTATGGAACAGGGCCCCTCTGGAATGGGGCTCTCCAAGGGAAAAGGGAGAGAGTGACCTTTCTAGGTTTTATTGCTTGGAGGAAGAGAATTCTAGTTTCTATGACTCGCTTTGGGGAAGAAAGAGGGGCGAGAGACAGAGGGGCAGGAGAAAGTCAGAGAGACTGCTTTTAGGCTCTTCTGAGGCCTTCCAGTCTCCTTTAGTTCAAAGTACTAAGCATTTTACCCGTACTTATTATATGGAAAAAAAAAAAGTACTAAGCATTTGCCAGGTGATGTGCTTAGAAAAGAAACAAAAAAAAAGTACTGGGCCAGGTGTAGTAGCTCATGCCTGTAATACTAGCATTCTGGGAGGCCGAGGCAGGAGGATCGCTTGATGTCAGCAGTTTGAGACCAGCCTCAGCAAGAGCGAGACCCTGTCTCCACTAAAAATAGAAAGAAATTAGCCAGGCAACTGAAAATAGAAAAAGTTAGCCAGGAGTGGTGGCTCTGGCCTGTATTCCCAGCTACTCAGGAGGCTGAGGTGGGATGATTGCTTGAGCCCAGGAGGTTGAGGTTGAGGTTGTTGTGAGCTAGGCTGATGCCACGGCACTCTAGTCTGGGCAACAGAGCGTGCAAGACTCTGTCTCAAAAAAAAAAAACCAAAGTACTGAGCATGCCACAGCACCATACTTTGGAGTATTGTTTTCTGAGCCTCAACAACTCAAAAAGGTTAATGACTTATCGAAGTTCTCATAATTAGGATTCAGACTTCCCACTGGACCCATACTGTCTCCTAAATTGTGTTGTACTTACCTGGTCCGGTAGGTGTGTAGCTTTATTCTGTGCCCTGCGTTTCCCTCTTAGCATTTTATACAGACAATCACTTTCACCAGACTGCAGGTCTCCCCATGACCCACAGTGTTAGATACAATCCCTCCCAAGGTCCTACCACGGTTTCTCCCTGGAGTTGGAGGGAGGGAAGGAGATGGACTGAGGAGTAAGATGAGGGAGAATGAGAGGTGCCCCAACCCCTGGCGAAGGGACCAAAAAGCGAAGCTAGAATTTGAGAACCTAGCTAAAAATCAGCCTTGCTGGAGAAGGAAGCAGCCCCGCCCTGTCTAGCCCTCAATCCTTACCTTATTCCAGAATAAGAAAGGGAGGCCTGGGTGGCCCACACAAAACCAGCCACTGTCTACCTCTGGCTGACCTTGCCAGTTTCTGAGCAGAGGAATGACCCCCTCCCAAGGGACAGGTATCTGTCAACCCCAAGGAAAGGAAAGGAGGGGAATTTCAGCCCATTGGGGCAGGCCCTAAGAGGTCATTTAATTCCATTCCATCATTGTACCTGTGGGGAAACTGAGGCCTGGAGAGGGAAAGAAAGATATTTATCCAAGGTCACAAAACAGGCAGGGACAGTACCATGGCCTGAAACCAGGTCTCCTGACCAGGGAGGGGCAAACCCACAGTTCCTCCCACCTCCTACAATCTACAGTCCCCTCTGGGAAACTGCCCGCAGACAAAGGTCTCAGACCCTTCGCTTCTCCTCCCTGCCACTACCCCAACACTGCAGCTCTGACTTCCCACTAGGAAGCCAAATGGGGAAGTGTGCACCACAGTGGGCCACGTGAAGCCACTGAGTGAGTTGGGAGAACATGTCTGAACCGGATGCCTCACAGGTCAACCTCAGTGGCCAGATGGAGACTTCATGGCTGCCCCATCTTTGGGCTTCCCAAGGCCAAGCACAAGCATGAAGCAAACCACTCCAAAAGCTGGTTAAGTGCAGGGGTGGTGGGGCTCTAGGGCAAGCCCCTCTCCCTCAGCTCCTTGCCAGTGGCGGAGGAAGGCACCTCCGTGTTCCATACAGAGCTTACAAGACTCCAAGCCAAAAGGAAGCGTGGAGACCTTCAGGTCCTACCCTTTCACTCTGCTGGAGTCACTGAGACCTCAGGGCTGGTTAACAACAGAGACTGTGTAACGGCTCCATATGCAAGAAAACATTTTTGTACAGGTTTGTTTGTTTTTTTTTTTTTTTTTAGTTCTCTTATGTTTCCAGTTTCTAGGCCAGTAAGATTTGCTGACCAGAACTTTGTAACTTGCTTTCACACTGATGCATTCCTTTTGAGTTTCTTTCGCAGAAACAGTGGAACCTCCTTGCAGCCACAAGGTAACTACAAAGCCTTACACCACCTATTTGTCGGGAGGAGACAAGATAAGTGACACCACACCACAGATCGTGCCCAAGGACCCTCTGAGCGGCCTACTCCCCGCATCCCACCTGTGCACAAGGCTGAAAGAATGACCGATATTAACCCCTAGCTCATCATACTGCTAAAATCCCCACCTTGAGAGGGACGTATCCACCATTCATTGATTGTGGCATGTATGTACTGGCATGATTTCTCACTGTGCTCGCGTGCCCTGCACTCCACCCCAAATGTAACGATGCTCACTCCCCTCGTGCATTATTCATGTCACCTCCAGAAAAAACCCTGGCCCTGTTAGTTGGGGAGGCCGATTTGAGGCAGTCCATACCTCCCACCTCCCAGTTCACGGGTCTGCTGCAATAAGTCCTTTCTTCTTTGACAATCCTCCTTGTCTCAGTAGATGGTTTTCTGTCCAGGGAGCAACAGTGAACCCCCTTTGTGGGTTCATTAACACCTGAACCAAGAGAGTCTTTTTTAGCACTCCTCTTACTTACCTAGAGGAACATGTCAGTGTTTTTGAGATGAACTTTTGCTGACCTGTAACTCAACAGTAATATGCTATTTCATCCGCCTCCTTCTGAAACCTATGAGGATGGAATTTTAATAAAGATTATAAAAACAATAAGTGGATTATTACAATTTTTTTACCAAGTTGGCAGATGCTTAAATCCTCTTAAAAACCCTTTTTAACTGTCTGTGTGTAGGCAACAAGACCCTTTGGCCCTATTCTACCATTCCCTAGCTGCGCGTACCCCCAGGGAGATAATCCGGAAGCCAAGGAGAATGTTATTCAAAGTGTTCACAGGAGAGCCCTTTATAAGAGTGGGAACTGGAAAGATCCCAAATGCTGAACAGCGATGGGATGACTAAGGAAACCAGCCGGAAGGAACAATGGTACTGAAGCAAAGGAATGCCCCCCCCGCCAAGGGACAGGTACCTGTCAAGCCCAACCTTGAGGCCTGAGGCAGAAGCAGTGAGGGCTGGTCACGACAAGCCCATCAGGGAAGTGGGTTCCAGGAAATATGGGCAGAGCAAGGGCCCGAGGCCCCATCTTCTAGTCAAGCCCCACCACTGACTTCCCGGAGGGGGACAGTGGAGCTGATGGGGGAGATTCACGACCCTCCATCCCACAGCACCATGCAGGGGGGGTGAACCATGGGGCAGCCACAGCACTCCTAGCCCACCCCTCTCAGAAGTGACTGGATTGTGGTGGGAAGAGAGATCACTGACTATGTTTTTTATTTTTATTTTCTAGATAGAGATAGGGTCTCACTCTGCGGCTCAGGCTGGAGTGCAGTGCCGTGGTCTTAGCTCACTATAACCTCAAACCCCTGGGCTGAAGTGATTCTCCTGTCTCAGCTTCCAAATAGCTGGAACTACAGGTGCAGGTTACCACACATGATTAAATTTTTTATTTTTCATAGAGATGGGGTCTTGCTATATTGCCCAGGCTGGTCTCAAACTCCTGGCCTCAAGCAATCCTCAGGCCTTGGCCTCCCAGAGTGCTAGGATTACAGGTGTGAGCCACCATGCCCTAATATGGGAAAATTTTTTAAAGAGAAAAGAAAATCCCTTCCACCTCCACCTTCCTGGTAGCTCAAGTCTTCGGGGAACTGAAAAGATATTTTTCCTCAGAAATGTGAGCCACGCTTATGGGGTTCCTGATGGCTTTCTAGTTCTGGATCTCAGTTCTGCATAAGGCCCCAATTTTAATGCCTGGGATTTCCTGGGATACCCCCTCTCCACCTGCCAGACCCTTTTGATAATTTCCCGTCTGGCCCCAAAGAGCCTTCGTCTGCTACTGTTTCTACGACTGAAAGAGTTCTTGGCCAGGACAGCCAAGGGGATGGTGGCGTCTACTGTGAAGGCCCAGCCCACCTGCTTGACTCCCAAGCTCCACTCTGGCTCCCCAATCAGCCACCATGGAGCCCCCTCTTGCCCTGGAAGTCCCCTGCCCGCTGTGCCTCAAACAATGACAGGCTCTCTCTCCCCAGCATCCTCCTACTCAAGACCTCGGGCCTTCAGTCCCCGGCCTACACTTGCCGTTTCACCAAGTCTGGAGACCTGAGGCATCACTCAAGGCAGGCTCATCCCCTCCCACGGGTACCTGTCCCAATTACCCGCCAGTCCCCAGCCTCTGACTTCTCCTCTGCCCCCACCGTTCCCTGGGCTGCTGGAGGAATCAACAGGCCAGCCAGGCCCGCGAGCCTTCTGTGCTCCTCAGCACCTGTTTGGCCCTCCCTTGTGGTGGGATCAGCTACTGTC
The DNA here is from genome assembly GCF_020740605.2 of Lemur catta. NCBI lineage: Eukaryota > Metazoa > Chordata > Mammalia > Primates > Lemuridae > Lemur > Lemur catta. The sequence goes on along the minus strand of NC_059141.1, from coordinate 50,497,739 downwards.
TCCAATATCCTTCACCCCTTTCTCCTTGACCTTGGTGGTTAGTCATCAAAACCCCATGTCCAGCTGGATACATGGCTACCTAGAATAAAGAGCGCATTTCTCTACCTCCCTTGCAGCCACAAGACTTCATTCTGGCCAGTGAGAGAAAAGCACAGGTGCCCCTTGAGTGACTTCTAGGTATTGTTCTTAAAAAGAAGGAACATGTCTGGTGCAAATATTCAAATGTTTTACAACCAGTACTACCAGGACACCGGCCACAGAGCTGGGAGAATGTCCTGAAAGGCCCCAACCAAGCCAGGTTACTTACTGTCTTGGAGGGGTGGATGGTTCCTGGGGATGAGCCAGCAAGAGAGTAGGCAGCAGGGAGCCAGCAGCTGTTTGCCAACTGGTACAGAAGTATTTCATAATTTAATTACTGGTATAGCTCTACTGATGTGTACCAGCTAAATATCAGCCCTGGCAACAGCCTCACTTCCTCTTCCTGCTACCTGGAATGCAGACATAATGGCAGGAGCTTAAGCATCCATCCTGGACCAAGAGGCAGAAGCCATGTTAAGGATGACAAAGCGACAAGATGAAGCCTGTGTACCTAATGATTATACTCACTCTAGAATGTAGGCCTGAAGACTTTATTTATTTAAACAAACTCATATCTTGATTAAGTTTTCATTGTCTTGAGTTTTCTGTTACATTCCAGATCTTTTCAATAATGCTCAAGCCCCTATCTAATCTTTATTTACTTCATGCTCAATTCCTACTTTACCCCTTCCCTTGTGTCTCTGAGGAAGAAATGTCTTTCCTTCTCTTTGCAAGGCATTGTGTGCTCTTCTCCTCTTTGTGAGTTTAGCCACTAAACCCAGATAAGCTTTTGCTGATTAGCTCCTGTGACCTCAGGACAGGACTGATACTGTGTCCATTTAGGTTGTTTGATGCCCACGTAGAATATTTTTAATATCACCCTCCAGTACTTTGCTCTGTCAATTGTCCTTACTGGCATTTCCCTCTCAGACTATAAATATGCCCAAGGCTCTCTTATCCTAAAAGAAATCTTTCTGCACCCCGACCCTCACCAATGCCACTGTCCTTTCTCTTCCCTTCCCTTCACTGCCTTACTCCTTGAAACAGACATCTACACTTGCCACATCTACTGCTCCTCTTCCCAACTAACTCCAACCCAGCCCACTGCTCCACCAAATGGCTTTTTGAAAGTAGACAGTCAATTCCCACTTGGAAGTCCACCAGCACCTCCTGGCACTGTTGGTTTGCTCCTCCTCCTCCTTCCTTGCTAACTCCCCCCTGGCATCACTGTCTACTTCCTCGCCCATGGCACATGCCACCAACAGACCTTGGCTCTTGAAGCCTTCTCACCTCAGTGCTCTAGCTGCTTTTACCAACTGATCAAAGTTGGCTCTTAGGTGAGGTTGCCTGGGAAGCACCCTGTGAGGCTGAGACACGTGGGCAGGAGTTTACTGGGGCATGCTCTGAGGACCACACCTGTGAGGCGGTGAGGGTAGCAAGGTAGGGCAGAGGGGGAAACTGAACTGCAATGAAGTTGCAACGGATGCCTCAGCCCACACTGTAAGAGTAGAAACTCACTAGGTGCTCACAGCGGGGGGAAAAAGATTTCTCACACACAGATTAGGATATATAAAAGTAAAAAAGTTTATTTTAGTTTCTTAGAAGGAGATAGAGAGAAGGGAAAAAGAGCGAGAGGAGAGATGGCATGGCACCCAAAGAAAGAATAGGGAGGTTTTATATGGATGCAGTTTGTGGTTAAAAAAAAAAAGGAAGAAGAAACAATCATTTTTAAAAAATATTTTATAAATAAAATAAAATAAAGAAAAAAAGAGTAGGGAGGTGCACACGCAGAGGCCAAGAGGCTTGCTGTTTTTATGGGGACAGAGAAAGGAAAAAACAGTGATTGTTGTCAGTTGATAACAGAAGTGGCTGTGGAGTAACTAGCAGGAGGCAACAGGTTGTCCATCTCTCCCGGTTTCTGTTCCCGGAGACTTGGTTACATCTGGAATGTGGGCAAATTGGTCTAGAGAAGCAGGCTTATTGCTGGGGGTTTGATCTTGCGGCAATTTCATCCTTGAGATATGGTTTTGGGCAGGAACTGAGGCCTGAAGCTTGCACAGTGCAGACACAGACCACACACACACACACACACACACACACACACACACACATAAACACACACACACTTCTGTCCACTCAGGAACCCTTCAAGGCTGTGAAAAGGAAATTCTAAAAGCAATTTTTAGGCCAGGCGCAGTGGCTCACGCCTGTAATCCTAGCACTCTGGGAGGCCAAGGCAGGTGGATTGTTTGAGCTCAGGAGTTTGAGACCAGCCTGAGCAAGAGCGAGACCCTGTCTCTACTAAAAATAGAAAGAAATTATATGGACAGCTAAAAATACATATATAGAAAAAATTAGCCGGGCATGGTGGCACATGCCTGTAGTCCCAGCTACTCGGGAGGCTGAGGCAGGAGGATTGCTCGAGCCCAGGAGTTTGAGGTTGCTGTGAGCTAGGCTGACACCACGGCACTCTAGCCCGGGCAACAGAGTAAGACTCTGTCTCAAAAACAAACAAAACAAAAGCAATCTTTAGTCTATAGGTCTAGCAGACGTAAAGGAGAAAAATGTATATTTTCTCTCTGTCTGCTTGGCTCTTTTCAGATATTGTGCAAACAGAGCCCCAGACCGAGGGAGAGAGAGAAAGCTCATGTGATTGATCTTACTGAGAAACTATGAGTTAGAGAACTTTTCTGTTATTGATATTTTTTGGTTATTTTGCTAAGACTGTCCTTTCACATACCTTGTTTTAGGGATACCCCTGTACAATTGTCCTCAACTAGGGTAAGGGGTATGGGTTTGTTTTTTTTTAATTAGAGACAGGGTCTTGCTCTGCTGCCCTAGCCTGAGTGCAGTGTCCAATCATAGCTCACTGCAGCCCCTGGCCCAGGCAATCTTCCTGCCTCAGCCTCTGGAGTAGCTAGGACCATAGACCTGTGCCATTGTATCTGGTAAATTTTTTATTTTTTTGTAGATACAGGGTCTTTCTATGTTGCCCAGGCTACTCCTGGCCTCAAGCAATCCTCCCACCTCTGCCTCTCAAAGTGCTAAGCCACCACACCTGGCTTATGAGTCTTTATACTCTGAGATAATACTGCCCCAGGGGAGGTGGCATAACCTTGGGTGAGGGTCTCCCTTGGCTGAGGGAAATTCCTGGAGAGGGGCACAGTTCTGAGCCCTCAGCAGGCAACCTTGTGGTGGAGGAGCAATGAGTGGCTTCGTCCTGCAAGGGGAATCTAGGTAGTACAATACACTGCTCACTGCACATACGCTCTCTCTCAGTTGTCCTCATACTTCTCTGACCATTTCTTTTCAAAATACAAGGCCTTGGCCCTAACCCAACTTTGCAATCTCTGTTCCCGTAAATGCCCAACCTTGCCCTCCATCCCGTGGTTCCAGCCCCTCTGCCCACATTCTTTATGAGTGCCCAAACGAGCTGTGTACCCTGTAAATGCCCCCTCCCCTACTCAACCTCCCTTTCCTACCTCTTTCCCTGGTGAACCTTAGTCAACCCTCCAAGCCCAGCTAAAATGATAGTATCAGAGGGAATCCTTTTCAATGCTTTAGGAGATGGTAGAAACTTCTTCCTCACTGTTCCCACTGGGCTTTGTTCACTTTTCAAGTAGCATTTCTCCTTTTGTCTCATTACTGTCTTAGCAATACATTTACTGAGCACGTGATATATACCCAGCACTGTACCCGGGGCTGTACACGGAAGTGAAACATACAGGCTGAGTAGAAAGGCCACACAAGGGGCTTGCTGTCATCTTGTCCCCTACGGGGAAGCCACAGTGCTGACCAAGCCCACAGCTCCGTTATGGTTCCTTGCACACGGGTCCCGTTCGGCATCTTGGGGCCTTGTGGCCCTCTGGGCTGGGGATGAGCACACTTCCATGCAGCCAGTCTGTTTTGGAGGCCAGACTGGTGCCCAGGATGTGGCCTGGCCCTGGGGCTCTGCCCACAGATGTACTCATCCTGGACTGCTGAGCCAATCGGCTGCTCTCTGGGGAAGTCTGAACAGGAGCTGCCCGGAGAGGGCGTGCACGTGTTGGTGAGTCAGTGGCAGCAGCAGGACATCAGAGCAGACAGGGAGCTGCTGAGTCACCGTAGCAAACTCTGCAAGTTGCTGAGGTCAGAGCCCACTTGAGAATCTGATGGAAGCTGAGAACACTCTGCCATAAAAATGCTCAGACACAACATTTTGCACTGATTTGAAGAGGTTCGCCAGCCTTGGCTGTCCATCTACAGATGTCAGAATGAGAACCTTAGTAAACCCAAAGAGGGGAAGTGACTTAACTGCTAACACCACCAGTAAATAACAGAACTGAGACCAGAGCCCTCCAGAATTCTAGTTCTACTTATCAGCTTAACATCTCTGTCCCGAGCATCTATCAAAGCCTCCCTTTATTTCAAGGTGGCTGCATTTCACCTGCTGGGAAGCCACACTGCTCCCTCTAGCCTTGAGTGTCTTTTTCTTCCTCTAATTTCCGAAGCACCTTCCTTCTGGAGTCCTTACTCCTGGCCAACCTCTGAGGGTGACCAATAGCAAAGATGAAATTAGATCAAATAGTTTCAGAGCCTGAAAAGATAGCAAGAACTGGGCTATAATCAAATTGACTACATTAGTGTATCTTTAAGAAGCTTGCGGCCAGGCGCGGTGGCTCACGTCTGTAATCCTAGCACTCTGGGAGCTCGAGGCGGGCGGATCGTTTGAGCTCAAGAGTTCAAGACCAGCCTGAGCAAGAGTGAGACTCCGTCTCTACTAAAAAAAAAAAAAAAAAAAAAAAAGAAAGAAATTAGCTGGACAACTAAAAACGTATAGAAAAAATTAGCCGGGCATGGTGGTATGTGCCTGTAGTCTCAGCTACTCGGGAGGCTGAGGCAGGAGGATCACTTGAGCCCAGGAGTTTGAGGTTGCAGTGAGCTATGATGATGCCATGGCATGCTAGCCTGGGCAACAGAGCAAGACTCTGTCTCAAAAAAAAAAAAAAAAGAAGCTTGCTAGAGGCCAAGCTCACACCTCCTAGCACTCAGAGTAAGACTCTGTCTCAACAAAAAAAATTCTCCCATTCAACCACTAATTCCCCTACTGGGTATTCATGGCCAGCCCCAGGCCATGCACTGGGTATATGACGCACGGGTGTTCCTGTCCTCAGGTCCTGGTGGGGATTCAGATGTGTGAACACTGCCTTTCTGAGAGGACACAATGGCTGAAGATTTCTAAGCAATCTCTTCCCTCCACACAGAGGATCACCAAAGCAAGCTCCTCCTGGCACTTTAAAATGTGAGACCCAAATCTTGCACCAGGGAGACCCATGTAACTCCTGACTCCAGCCGCTCTCCAAGGGCACAGTAAAGTGGGTTCTCATCAGACCCCCATTCCCCCACCTAGAGTTGGCTCTAGCCCCTGCCTGGGGCCAGGAGGATATGTGAACTGGGCAGCTTTCCCCTTCAAAGCCCTGCCCCACGAACCTGGAGAAACAGCACAGAGATGGGTGGTGGCCGGGCGGTGGGGGAGGCGGGAGGAGAGATGACAGGGGGAGCACAGGGGCTATTCAGCTGTTCTGTGTGACACTGGGGTGGTGGGTACGGACATTAAACATTTATCCAAAGCCATAGAAAGCACAACACAAAGCGGGAACTCTAATAGTAATGTATCAATGTTGACTCACCAATTGTAACAAATACAGTGATAGGACGGCCTTACTAATAAACTATCTAACGGAGAAAAATAAACTGTCTAACAGAAAGAAAGAGGAATAAACTCACAGCACATAATTGCCTCATTGAAGAGAAAAATCACAGGGCACAACTGTCCCTTTGTTTCATTAACCACCAGATTAACCACCTGTTGTTTTATTTGCTAGTTTGTTTTAACAGCCTTGAACAGCCGGGAGCTGTGACAGCCCAGGTGTGAGCTCCCAGTTCCTGCCAGAACACATTCCAAGGACCGTAATCAGCCAGTCTCACAGAGAAGAGAAAAAGAAAAACAGACACAGCCTCCTCACAGACCTCTCGCTATCAGATGGCAACAATAACTATTCTCTTTTTTCTTCTCCTTTTACCCTCAATAAAAACCCAAACCGCTGGTCCTCTGGGCTGTCACTTCTCCTTTTTTTCTCTTGTGCTGCACCCTTCCCTCCCTTGGGAAGTAAAATAAACTTTCTTTCTTTAAAACTATTCTAATCTTTGTATTGAAAATTCTTTCCCATCCTGAGCTGTGAGTTCCACCCTAGCCTATAGCCTATGAATACAATATGTTAATAATAGGGGAAATTGTGAGGTGGGGAAGGGACACATGAGAACTCTCTGTATCCTCTGCTCAGTTTTCTATAAACCTAAAAAACTGTTCTAAAAAAAAAAATTTATTGGCAGTGGCTCTCGCCTGTAATCCTAGCACTTTGGGAGGCCAAGGCAGGAGGATTGCTTGAGCCCAGGAGTTCAAGACCAGCCTGGACAACATAGCAAGACCTTACCTCTACAAAAAAAAATAGAAAAATTAGCCGGGTGCAGCGGCACACGCGTGTAGTCCCAGCTACTTGGAGGCTGAAGTAGGAGAGTAGCTTGAGCCCTGGTGTTTGAGTCTGCTGCAAGCTATGATCACACCACTATACTCCAAACTGGGCAACACAGCAAGACCTTGTTTCAAAAAAAATAAAAAGTTTATTAATTGAAACAAAACAAAACCCTGCTGCATGCAGAGACCAGAGGCCTTGAGGGTTCTGGGGCCAGGGTGTCTGATTTACCCTGGAAGTAAATTAAATGGTCATGACCCTGTGGAGAACTGGGACTTCCCATGACTTTTATAGCACTAAAGCAATGTTGAAATGTATAACAATATAAAGTGGAAAATCAAAGGACAGAGAAGTTTTTGATGTGCTCCACTTGTATTCAAAAAAAGAAAATATGTACACATATTTCATCGTACTTGCATAGAATATCTCTAGACGGATGTAGGGCAGTTTAGAGTTCAAACCATTGTCAACAGAAAAGAAGCCAAACTCTGTAAAATAAATTTAAAGAGATTTATTCTGAGCCAAATTTTGAGGACCATGACCTGGAGCCATGTCCAAGAAGTCTTGAGCAAGTGGACTGGCTGTGGTTGGTCACAGTTTGGTTTTATACATTTCGGGGAGACAGGGGTTACAGGTAAAGTCATAAATCAATACATGGAAGGCATACATTGATTTGGCCTGAAAAGGTCGGGCATCTCGCAGTGAGGGGGTTACAGGTTATAGGTGGGTTTAAAGATTCTTTGACTTATAATTGTTGAAGACATGAAGCTTTGTCTAAAGGCTAGGAATGTTTTAAGATCAGGAGGTCTGTTAATCAGAGATAAACCACGAGACATACATTTGTTGTGTAAATTGAGACCTGCATGATTGCCTTGCATGCCCTTAGGCCTGTTAATGGGTTACAAGGATGTCTCCAAGAAGGAGGGGGGGCATGATGAGGCATGTCTGACCTCCCTCCTCGTGACAGGAAATTTAGTTTTCAGATATCCCCTTGGCCAGGAGGGGGGGTTCCATTCAGTCAGCTGGTAAGGGGGAGCCCTAAGATTTCATTTTAGTTCACACCATATACTGTAAAGGTATTTCCCATTTTTAAAAAATAGAGAAAGAAGATTAAAACTTAAAAAAGAGGCCTGGCATGGTGGCTCACGCCTGTAATCCTAGCACTCTGGGAGGCTGAGGCAGGAGGATCGCTTGAACCCAGGAGTTTGAGGTTGTTGTGAGCTAGGCTGATGCCACGGCACTCTAACCCAGGCAAGAGAGTGAGACTCTGTCTCAAAAACAAAAAAAAAACTTAAAAAAGAATAAACTTGAATGGCTAATAAGCACATGAAAAGAGACTCAACATTAGTCATCAGAGAAATGCAAACCAAAACCACAATGAGCTACTACTCCACACGCCCTAGGGTGGCTAGTATCAAAAAGATGATAATAACAGTGTTGGTGGGGCTGTGGAGCAATTGGGACCCTGTTATGTTGCTGGTGGGAATATAAAATGCTGCAGCTGCTGTGGAAAAGTCCGGCAGTTCCTCAAAAGGTTAAACATAGAGTTACCACACGATCCTAGGTGTATACCCTTGTGAATTGATAAGTCCACATGAAAGCATGTATTAATACATGCATGTTTATAGCACCATTATTCACAGTAGCCCAAAAGTCCATAAATTGATGTGGGGATAAACAAAATGTGATGTATCCTTGGCCCAGTGTGATGGCTCATGCCTGTAATCCTAGCACTCTGGGAGGCTGAGGCGGGAGGATCACTCGAGCTCAGGAGTTCAAGGCCAGCCTGAGCAAGAGCGAGACCCCATCTCTACTAAAAAATAGAAAGAAATTAGCCTGACAACTAAAAATATATAGAAAAACTTAGCCGGGCATGGTGGCACATGCCTGTAGTCCCAGCTACTCGGGAGGCTGAGGCAGCAGGATCGCTTGAGCCCAGGAGTTTGAGGTTGCTGTGAGCTAGGCTGATGCCACGGCACTCTAGCCTGGGCAAAAGTGAGACACTATCTCAAAAAAAATAAAATAAAATAAAAATAAAAAGGTGTGATGTAGCCATACAATGCAATATTATTCAGCAATGAAAAGGAATGAAGCAGTGACACATGCTATAACACGAATAAACCTTGAAAACATCATTCTAAATGAAAGAGGCCAGACACAAAAGGCCACGTATTCTGTGGTTCCATGGATAGAAAATGTCCAGAATAGTCAAATCCACAGAGATAGGAAGTAGATTAGTGGTTGTGGGGGCCTTGTGGGAGCAGGGTTGGGGACATTGGGGTGGCCAGCTAAGGGGTGCAAAGTTTCTTTGGGAGGTAATAATCTAAAATTGTTCTAAAATCAATTGTGGTGATGGTTGCACAATTCTATGAATATACTAAAAGTCAATGAATTGTACAAATCGTAACTTTATTTCTCTCTCTGTTTTTTCTTTTAGAGAAAGAATCCCGCTGTCACCCTAGGCTGGAGTACAGTGACCTCATCATAGCTCACTGCAGGTTTGGACGCTGGGCTCCAGTGATCCTCTTGCCTCAGCCTCCTGAGTAGCTGTGACTACTGGTGTGCGCCACCATGACCAGCTAATCTTTAAATGTTTTTGTAGAGACAGGGTTTTGTTGTGTTTCCCAGGCTGGTCTCCAACTCCTGACCGCAATTGATTATCCCACCTTGGCCTCCAAAAGTGCTGGGATTATAGGTCTGAGCCACCATGACTGGCCTGTACATATGTATTCATTTATTTTTAGAGATGGGGTCTCACTGTGTTGCCCAGTCTGGAATGCAGTAGCTATTCATAGGTGAGATCATTGCACATTACAGCCCTGAACTCCTGGACTCCGGCAATCCTCCCATCTCAGCCTCCCAAGTAGCTGGAACTCCAAGCACATGCCCTTGCGCTGAGCTGAATGGTACACTTGTTGTGAATTGTATGGTATGTGAATTATATCTTAATAAAGCTGTTTTTGGGGGGGAAAAAAAGAAGCAAGAAAATATTTTCCTTAAACAATCTAGGTCTTAACATTTCCAGAGGAAGAGACACTGTGGTTTGCTCTACCAACTGTGGGATCCTAGGCATGTGACCAAGTCTCAGTGTCCTCATCCAGATAAGAGGAGAATAATTGCACCTTCGTGAGAACTGAACTCTGATCTGTTTGTTACCTTTGCTCAAAATTCCTTCCTAAGGAGGCCAGATGAGTCAGGATCACAAATGGTAAATTCCTACTAAGTAGGTTTGTTTACCAAATATAGTGTAGTTTACTTCCCAACCTGATTCCAGTATAGCATTAACATCCCCATCTTAACTCAAGTATCCCAGCAGATCCCTATCTTAACTTGAAAGACTCTCCTGTCTGGACCTGCCAAAGTGCGTACACCTTTATCTTAAATTAAGCATTTCTTTTCTGGTCTGTTAGATAAAGCCTAACTCTCTCAGCCAATTGCCAGCCAAAGAATCTTCAAACCCACCTATAACTAGTAAGCCCCCTCCCCACTGCTTCCAGATGTCCCACCTTTTTGGGCCAAACCAATGTATGCCTCTCCTGTATTGATTTATGACTTTACCTGGAACCCCTGTCTCTCTGAAATGTATAAAACCAAACTGTGACCAACCACAGTGAGCCCACTTGCTCAAGGCTTCTTGGGCCTGGCTCCTGGCCATGGTCCTCAAATTTGGCTCAGAATAAACTTCTTTCAAATATTTCAGAGTTTGTATCTTTCTGTCCACATTCGTCATAGACTGTTGTGAAAATGAGACGAGAGCAGGTAGGAGACATGCACTGAGCACACCAGAAACAGGAACCACAGGGAGGAGGAGGTTATAGGTGAATGATCAGGTTGGGGGCAGGGAGGGTTGTTTTCCTTTTATTTATTAAGAAGGGGAGGAAGAGATTTCCTCAAATGGAGAAAGAAAGTGGGGGAAACTCCCAGAGCCAGGGGACAGCTGTTCTCCCACCCCCTCCTTGTGCCCCAGATGGGCCCATATTTGCTCCACAGCCTAGAGCCACAACTCTCTGCCGGCCCCACTGCCTCAAGTGCAGCCACCTCACAGCCCCATGGCCACAGTTCCTTCACCCCTGTGGTGGTAGGAGGGTGAGGGGGCTGCAGTGGCTGATGTGGCAGTGACATCCACATCAGGGAGGGAGTGAGAACCCCAGTCCGCAGCCACCAGCCCTCCCAACACCAGCTCTGAGGAGCACGGTGTGCTGGCTATGGGCTGGGGCTGCCCCTGGTCTGCCCACAACCGGCAGGTGCTCCCAGCAGCCCCAGGGCCCCTCCCCCGGCTGCCCAGCAGCTGCTAAAGGAGTGTCTGACAACATCCTGACTCCCGATGGCAGGGCCTGTCCTCGCATCCCAACGGGTCCTTACCCTGCTCTAGGAGGCTGTGGTCTACAGAGAAGGCCCTGGCAGGAGTCAGACCTTGTTCCTGGTTCCCACTCACCACAACTGAGCTGCAGGACCTTGGGCAAGGCACTGCCCCTCTCCAGTTGTGCTGTCCTCATCACCAATGGGACCATGAGAGACCCAGGTGTGGGACATCCAGGCCCTACCTAGTTCTGGGCCCCCATGGTGACATGGTGGCTCTGGAGTCCAGTGCTCCCAGGTGGCAGATGTCCCCAGGGTTGCTGGGCATTTACATGGGCTCTCTCTAACCTTGGAGGGAGTGAGGGGAAGGGCTGTGCCCCCACTAAGTGCTGAGCTTGGTGCCCTCTGTACACTCTATCTCATTTCAACTTCACCGAGCCCAGAGCCAAGTGTGAATGAGGAGCAGGCTCTTTCTTCCAGGCCTGAGGTCAGACAGCCCAACTCAGCCCAGCTCCACCATGGACTGAGTGACCTGGGCAAAATGTTTAACCTCTCTGTGCCTGAATTTCCTCATCTGTAAAATGAGGCCAATGATAGTAGCTTCCTTCTATTGTGAGGGACTGAGTTAATACATGTAAAGTGACTAGGACAGTGCACAATAAAATTGACTATTATATTATTATTCCTATTTTATAAGGACCCTGGGGTTCAGAAAAGCTAGGTCACTTGCCCAGGGACACACAGCTAGAAAATGGTGGGGCCAGGCTTTCCGTCCAGATCTGTCTACTCTGAAGTTGATGTTCCTTCTATCACCTAGGGCTGGGCTCTTTATTTAAAAAAATCCTGAGATGAGGTCAGGTGCAGTGGCTCAGGCCTGTAATCCATAATCCTAGCACTGTGGGAGGCCGAGGCAGAAAGATCACTTTAGGCCAGGAGTTTGAGACCAGCCTGGGCAACATAGCCTGGCCCATCTCTACAAAAAATTAAAATACTAGCTGAGTGTGGTGGTGTGTGCCTGTGGTCCCAGCTACTCGGGAGGCTGAGGCAGGAGGATTGCTTGAGCCCAGGAGTTTGAGGTTGTAGTGAGCTGTGATGACACCACTGTGCTCTAGCCCTGGGCAACACAGTGAGACCCTAACTCTAAAAAAAAAAAAAAGAAAGAAAAGAATCCTGAGATGAACAGAGTTGTGAATGCTGATGGCCTCAGGAATGTCATTAAAAAATAATAACAATAGGGTTTGTTTGTTTTCTGATTACCAAGACAGTACAGTAGTCCCCTGTTATCTGAAATTTTTCTTTCCATGGTTTCAGTTACGCGTGGTCAACCATGGGCTGAAACTATTAAGGTATTTTGAGAGAGAGAGACTACATTCACATAATTTTTGTTACAGTCCATTGTTATAATTGTTCTATTTACTTATCAGTTGTTGTGGTATTTCCCTACTGTGACAAATTTACAAATTAAACTTCAACACAGTTTTGTTTGTCTAGGGAAAAATGTATTACCTACAGGGCTTGGTACTTTCAGGCCTCCACTGGGGCTGTTGGAATGTGTCCCCCGAGGATAAGGCGGGACTGCTCTGTATGTTCAACGTCAACAATTGAGAACTCTTAAAGAGAAGTACGAACCCTTCTCCCTTCAGGGCTTCACAAAAGCCTAAAGCCCTTGGTGTTGTGACAACGGTCAAAGAGAAGTGGCCTTCACTCAACTGAAGCAAGGCGTTTCTTCCAGGGGCCCAGGAGGGGACGGGGCCAGGGCCACCCTCGCCAGCCCTCACCTGGGGTCAATGCCTTGAGGAAAGGCACCGCAAGCCACCAGCAGCCGCCTGGGTCACATGCTCCTGTGCGTGCTGAGCCACAGGGCCCGGCCCCCCAGGACCGACAGGGTGGCTGAGAAGGCCCTGTGTGAGCCGTATGATTCAGCAGGTCACGTGGTGAGCCACAGATGTCAGTGTCTGCAGGCAAGATGTCACCACTTTCAGAAAATGAGCGAAGGACTCCCCGGGCCCTGGTGCCGGGGAGGTGGAGACCCTGGCCCTGAGACACCAACACCTGTTTAAATAGAACTTATAGCCGCTCAGAAAGCCCTTCGCCCAATGGCCTTCTGAAGAACAGGAAATGATAGTAGGAAAATGTGTGTGTGATGAATTGTTAAAAAAAAAAAAATGTGTGCTCTCTTTGATTCTAACTGATGCTATTTGCTTCTGTGACTGTGTTTGCTTTTAGTTGTTTGATAAATATAGTTAATCAGAATGAAAAACAGGTATAAGAGCAAGGGTAACTCCGTGATAGGCTAGGCTTCCTGGATGTGAGAAGCTAACAGCCTAGCTCTGCTTCTGTATATATTGCGTGTTTGCTTAAGCTTAGGTAAAGCCATGACAGGCTTGGGGAGATAAAGAAAGATAAGATCCCAGAGAGTAAAACTGCAAGTCACTTCCTGATGTACCGGGGCCCACCACTGCATGAGGCATCATGGGTTAAAACAAAATGCAAGGAAAAAATACTGAGGAAAAGCGCTGAGTCCAGGACCCGGAAAAAGGGGGAACCAATCAGGGACAGGGTGAAATATAATGGTGGAAAAAAAAAAAAAAAGGGGAACAGGGCGCACTGCCAGAGTATAAAAGACATGCGCCCCTGCTGCGCGGGGTCCCGGCCCATGGAAGAGACCACTGCGTTGGTGCTCGGGGCTTGGACCCTAGCTCAAGCTAGTCAATAAAACTCCTTTGCCTTTTTGCAGCCTCAGTGAATCTGTCTCTCTGTTCCTGGGGCCGAGGGGAACCGGCTCTAACACTTCTTTCACAGAAAGGGAAACTGAGGCTCAGAGGCAGCAAGGGACTTCTCCAAGTTCACCCAGCAACTGTGAACTTGGAGCTCAGACAGAACCTAATTTTCCCGACTCCCTGAGCAAGGTTTTTTCCACTGTTTTGGTCTTTTGCCCTAGAGATAATGGTTAGGTAACAATAATCTGTTAAAAAATTAATTTGAGATTTCATTTAATCTCTGAGGCTTCAGAAGGCTCGCCCAAGGAAAGACGAAGGGTGATTGTCACGCTTTGTTCTGGGAGTTACAGGGACAAGGCTACAGAGCAGGGCTAGAATCTGATGTGTGCCACCCTCCCCCTGGGCAAGTAGCAGCTTGTATTTCTGGAAAAGGCTTAATTTTTGAGAGCAGGTCAAGGCCAGCAGGCATGTTCCTTCTGGGGGGCAGGGCTGGGGGCCCCATGACACAGCTGGTTCCACATCGCTCTCGGCTCCCCTCCCTGTGCAGGATGACTGCCGGACTCTGGCCCGCCGTGGCCCTTCAAAGATGGAAGTGCGGGTGGGTCCTACTGAGCGTCATGACAGGTGAGAGGGTCAGTGACCACGGGGGTGAGGACCCACCCACTGTACTGGGGTCCCCTGCCTGATGAGAAAGCAGGCCCGAGTCCCAGGCCTGCGAAATCACAGCCCTAGCAGGAGTGAGAGAACAGAGCAAACGTGACCTCAGAAAGAAGAACTGAAACCAGCAAAGCTGGAAGGTCTAGATTATTGCCCCGATTGTACCAGTGGGGAACAGGCAGCTCTGAGAGTCCCGGGCCTTGTGCAAGGTCACTCCCCAGAAGATCAGGGAGTCAAACGCAGATTCCCAACTCTTAGCCCAGTGTGCACTGCGCCACCGGGTCCCTTTCACCTGCAAATCCCCCCACCTCTCTGGAAGTTGTGCACGCAGCCCAGAAGCTGGTTTACATGGGTTTTGAACCTGTTTCTTACCCTGGACAGGTGTGTGGCTTTGCCTGTATGTGTGGCTTCCCAGCCCTGCAGCCCCTGTGGGCAGGGAGGCCCTGACCTAGTAGGGCACTGGGCACCCAGTGGGTCTACACCTCTCCCATTGGACTCTCAGCGCCAGGCCTTCAGAGGTCAACCTCTGAACACGACAAGACCTCAAAAGGGAAACTGAGGCCAGAGGTGCCGCTGTGAGGGAGAATTAGGGTGAGTGGGGCCTGTTAGCAGCTCCTTCCTGCCTGCCTCTCCACTCTCCTGTGAACTGGGCCAGTGAGATCATGATTAAGCGATATCACTGATTCAGGAAATGCCCTTGAGGTGTAAGCTTGGGCCATGGGTAGCCAGGAACAGCAGCCAAGCTGGCCGGCTGACCACTTGGTTCCCAAGTCCCTGATCCTGGGCACCCTGGGCCTCTGGGACCCTGAGCCCTGGAGCCACAAAGCAGGGTGAGTCCAAGGTAAGGCTGCGGCTGGACGGGGGAGTCCGCGGGGAGCCCAGCATGACGACCCTCCAGAAGCCAGTCCCCTCGCAGCTCCATCTTTCCAGCTCCCTGAGAGTTAGGCAGGGCTGGCCTGACTTCTCCTACCTGACAAGCTCCAGAGAGGTTAGGTGACTTGTCAAGGTCACACAGATGCTTTCTGGTAGTGTTGGGCCTTAAATTCTTAGACCTTGGGGTCAGTTACCTGTCCAGAGAAGCGTGCCAAGCTCAAGAACACGGAGAGAAAGCAAATAGTTCCTGAACTAAACCACCCCAGCCCGGGCTCCGGGTGGTCCCCCGGCTCCCTCCCTTGTCCCCTGCTCTGCGTCCTCCATGCCAGAACAGGGTGCCCGGGTGCAGATCCCACCCAACCCTCCCCTGAAGCTGTTCTTGCCCAAGTCCTGCATACACAACCAAGTCCCCATAGCTGAGGTCCGTCTTTCTTGCTTCCCTGAGTGCCCTTTCCTGGTGTCCTCCCACCTCCCACAGAGAAGGCACAAGTCCCGCCCAACACGTCTTCCATGGGGCATTGCCCACAAAACCCCACCCCCAATGAGAGGGCCGTTAGAGAAGGGACGGGAAGGCAGAGCTGGCTCCCAGCACATCAGTGAGGGCAGGAACGAGGCCAGCGCCCATTTGGCCCAGTCGAGGCTCAGAAGCAAAAAGGTTGTCATGGGGACACAGGCTTATTTGAATTTGGAAAATGAAGGCAGCAGCAAGTCTCATTTTGGCCGACTGTGATGACAGGGCGTGATGCAGCAGGCATTCTTCTTAAATTAAAGGAACTACATCTGCAGCCCCAAGTTTGGATGGAAAAAATATTTAAAGAACATGTACAATACACAAATCACAAAATGCATCATTTGCACGTTTAAACTAATGATTTAAAAAAATTTTTAATGTGTTTTTTTAAAGGGTGCTTGTGGAAAATCATGATCGTTGTCCTGTTAAAGCCAGCCTTTGAAGTACCAGTCTGGGCCAGGTGCCGTGGCTCACACCTGTAATCACAGCACTATGGGAGGCTGAAGTGGGAGGATCTCTTGAGGCCAGGAGTTGGAGACCAGCCTGAGCAACATGGGGAGACCCCACCTCTAAATAATAATAATAATAATAATAATAATAATAATAATAATAATAATAATAAAGTGCCAGTCAGATCACACCTACTTCAGAGCTCACAAATCTCCAGTGTCTTTTTTGCCATTCCTCCCCCTCCCTCTCCTCCCCGTCCCTGCATGTCATTCCCACCTAGCAGTCGATGCCCTCCAGATATTCACTCCGCAGCTCCCTGCCGGCCCCTCTCTCTGCCACCTGGCGTTACCCTTGCCTTGCTGGCATATGTTTATTTACTGTCTAGGGTACCTGGATGTAAGTGTGAGGAGGGCAGAGATGATCTTGCTGTATCTCCGGCCACTAGGTCAGGGCTTGGTACGCACTTGTTGCTCTGGAAACAGTCTCTAGGAACAGAGGTGACGTGGGGGAGTTGGGTCCAGTGTGGACCGCAGCTCAGTGCCACTTGCGGAATGACTGCGTGGGTGAATAGTGAAGGAGGAAAGGAATGCGGACTCCTGGCCGGGAAAGCCTGCACCCTTCTCCCAGTCCCACAAACTCCTTGCCACCCTCCTGATCCAGTGCCAGCATCACCCCCTTTTATGGAAGCTTCCTATAGCCCACGGGTCAGCATGGGCCCCCGTGACACAGCATTCCCCGGGGCCTGAACCTGCCACCTCCCCGCCCCCCAGAAGCCCAGTACCCCCGGCTCCCAGGCTCCTAGCACCTAGGAGCTCCTCAGAAAATGCTTCATGGACAAACGGGTGGTGGTGAGAGAGGACACAGCAGCTGCCCCCTCACCCATTACCCCCACCTGCCTCTCATTCACCACTTTGAGCACCTACCATATGCCTGTTAGGTAGATAGCGAGGGATTCCGGGTCTCCCGGGGACGAAAGTGGGTGCCTTGCCTTGGTGCTGCCTTGAGCAATTGCCCCGCCTGGGAAGAAGGACAAGGGTGGGCCCCAGGCTCTGGTCTTGATGCTGCCCCACCTTAATCCTGTCCCAAGCAACTGCCATACCTGGGGGAGGAGGAAATGCCCTGCCAATCTACCAATCAGAACTTAGCACGCCAGCCGGGCGCAGTGGCTCACACCTGTAATCCTAGCACTCTGGGAGGCCGAGGCGGGCGGATCGCTAGAGGTCAGGAGTTCGAGACCAGCCTGAGCAAGAGCGAGACCCCCATCTCTACTAAAAATAGAAAGAAATTATATGGACAGCTAAAAAAATATATATAGAAAAACTTAGCCTGGCATGGTGGCACATGCCTGTAGTCCCAGCTACTCGGGAGGCTGAGGCAGGAGGATCGCTTAAGCCCAGGAGTTTGACGTTGCTGTGAGCTAGGCTGATGCCATGGTACTCTAGCCTGGGCAACAGAGTGAGACTGTGTCTCAAAAAGAACTTAGCACGCCAACAGCAAAAGAATGCAAAGAATGCAGAGGACTGTAGCCCATGGGCCCAGCCAAGCGGCATAGGTATTAATACAATAGCATCTGGAAGGTGACTTAAGACAACCTAAGGCTAATTATCATGTCATTAGCTTAAATATATGTTGCAATTCACTCCCCTAAATGGGCTTTCAGAGAGGCTCATGGGATCCACATGTGCAGTAAGACCTAGCTGTCCATCAAAGTGGTTCCATAAACAATACCTAGAGCACAACCAAGGTCTCTTTTGCTACGACAAGGGGTCCAGTTGTCATCTGTATCTTGCTCTTGCTCTCTAATCCTATCTTGCTCCTCCTCAATAAATTTCACCTTGTGCTTGTCTTACTTTGGTGTGTCCAGTCTTTCTTCCACCAAGAGCACACCAAGAACTGAGAACACAGAACGAGATTGACAAACCGGACACACCTGGCACTGATCTCCACATCCCACATTCTGGGAGGCGAAAGCAACCCTTACATTTATATTTTAGTTTTTAAAATTTTTTTTTTTATTTTTGTGAAGATGGAGTCTCAGTATGTTTCCCAGGCTGGTCTTGAACTCCTGGCCTCAAGCAATCCTCCCACCCCAGCCTCCCAAAGTGCTGGGATTACAGGTGTGAGCCACTGTGCCTGGCCATATTTTAATTTTTAACCCATTTGTTTTTATATCTTGCCAATTGAAATGTATTCTTTTTTAAACACTTCTCAAAAGAATAGTCACTGAAAAAATTTAGACAACACAGAAAAAGAAAAATATAAAGAAGAAAAATGCAATTCTCCTGTAATTCTGTGCCCATGGGCCCATAATCAGAACCAAGCCACTTGACAGACACCTCCCCCTTCCCTGGTCTCCAGCTGACCACCTCCACCCCTGGGTGTGTAACAAGCTGGAAGAGGGCCCTTTGTGGGCTGGGCTCTGGAGGAACAGAGGTGAGGTGTCCATGGTCTGGACACAGTCTGGGCCAAAGAAAGGCCTGGCGATGAGGTGGGGTGGTCGACTCCCTGAGAAGCCTCACCCAGTGAAGTTCTGGAAGGGGTCCTGGGAGTGGGGCCTGGGGTTGGGCTTCAGTCTCAGCTCAGCCTAATTTTTTTATTGTGGCAAAAAAAAGGCATAACATACAATTTACCAGCTTAACCATTTTTAAGTGTGTAGTTCAGGCCAGGCGTGGTGGCTCACGCCTATTATCCCAGCGTTTTGGGAAGCCAAGGTAGGAGGATCACTTGAGTCCAGGAGTTCTAGCCTCGGTGACAGAGTGAGACCCTGTCTCTATTAAAAAAAAAAAAAGCGTGCAGTTCAGTGGTATGAAACACATGCGTTATGTCACACAACCATCCATGGCCCGAACTTCTTCCAGCTTGTAAAACTGACACTCTGCACCCACCAAACAATAACTCCCCAGCCCCTCCCCCACAGCCCTGGTATCTTCTATTCTACTTGCTGTCTGTGAGTTTTATGACTCTAGGGACTTTATAGAAGTGGAATCATACAGTATTTGTTTTTTGGTGACTGACTGGCTTATTTCACTTTGCATCATATATGTCCTTAGGTTCATCCATGTTATGTGTGTGTCAGAATTTCCTGTCTTTTTAAAGCTGAATAATATTAGCTGTCTTTTTTTTTTAACAGACATTAGAGAATGAAATCTCTTATTTTGGCCAGTGTTGCAATTCACCTATAAGATAATGAAATCTTATTACTCACAATCCATAGTCCCTACGGCAGATGTTATGGTTGTGAGAACAGCACCTGGCGGGCCGTGATTTCCACTGAATTCCCAGAGTGCAGAACAGCATGGTAGGAGCTCAGTATTTTTTGTTCAGTGAATGAGACTTGGAGGAGCTAAAAAGACTTGCTTGGCTAGAAAGTGGTAGAGACAGGATTTGAACCCGGGTCTCCAGGCTGACTGCACAGAGCCTGGCCCACCACACTCACACCACCATAGCCTGCTACCGCTGTGTAGCTCTGTAATTTTCACTGGCTTTCTAGTGCCCACCGGATCAAAGCCAAACTCATCTCCCTGGCAGTCAATGCTCTATTCTCCTTCTCCCTCACCTTTCCAGCCTGCCCCCTCCATGTTCTGCCCCTCTGCCTACAGGCTGCAACGCCACCTTGCCAACGCACCTCCCTGCCCACGCCCTCCGCTCCAGCCAAGCCATCCCACGTGGGCGTAACACACTGCACCTCTTGTCTTTGCTCACACCATTGCCTTCGCCTGGGATGCCTGTCCTCCCTCCGCTGGTCTGATGCCCGTGCACTCTGCAAGGCCATGTCCTGTCCCACTTCATCCAGGTCTCCCATGTCTCAGCCCCAGGCAGCTTTCAGAGAGCTGCACTTCACACCGCCTGCGCTTCACACCAGCTGCTCTTGGTTCTCTTTGCATCTTTCACTTATTCCTCAAAAAACATTTTTTCTTTTTAACACTGGGTCTCACTCTGTTCCCCAGGCTAGAGTGCTGTGGCATTATCATAGCTCACTGTAACCTCAAACTCCTGGACTCTAGAGATCCTCCTGCCTCAGCCTTCCGAGTAGCTGGGACTATAGGTGCACCACCACACCCAGCTAATTTTTCTATTTTTTGTAGAGACAGGCTCTTGAACTGCTGGCCTCAAGATATCCTCCTGCCTTGGCCTCCCAAAGTACTGGGATTACAGACATGAGCCGCTGCACTCAACCCAGCTTTCTTTTTGTTTTGTCTCTGTTAGGTTTGTTCCAGGTGGGAACTCGAAAAGTATGTATGGAACAGAATGCGGTTAACAGAAAACCGAGGTTTTTGAATCAATAGCTATAGGAGTCTGGAGAGTCCTGGAGGTTGTAAACCTAACAGATAGCTGCAGCCAGCACTCCTATCCCCCCCTGATAAGGACGAAACTAGCCCCCTCCCTTATCTCTACAGGATGAGACTGACCCAGGGGTCCCAGAAATTGGTCGTTTGAAAAAATATTTCTTGCAGCGGCTGTTCTGGCCCAGGTACTCACCCCCCCCCCCAGCAACCCTCTATAAAACCCAAGGCTTTCCCCTCCCTTGGGGTGGATGCTCTTTGGCCTCCACCCACCTGCACGCGGATGCCCAAAATAAACAGCATTTTACTACACATGAGGCTTCGTGTGTCTCTCTCTTTCTCTCAGCTCCGGATCTAAGTCACCTCTAAATTTATTGTTCTTTGTTAGATATGCTACATAAGCCGGGACTCTGAGCCCCCATTTTGAGAGCTACTTTTGAGCTGAGATTTCTCCCACGTGATAGGCAGGGGACACATTAAAAATATAAATGCTGTTTTCCTCTTGGTAATCTGTGTTTTGTTTCAGGAGAGCATCTGGACTAAGAATTTATGAGGGTTGAGAAAAGATGACATATTTTCTCCCCATGCACATGTGCATGGGTGAACGGATGGAGGGGGTTTAGTGCTGCTTCCCGAGTGTTTTCCAGTCTCTGGGCAGGCCAAGGAGGAGGAAGGTTGCTTGCATGTTGTCTGTATTGATTTCCAAGGAAGGAAAACAGAGCTATCCGTGAGCCAATAGGCCCTGCTCTCTTTCTCCTGGGACAGGGGTGGCCTCAGGGAGCAGTTCCCAGGAAAGGCACCTTTCCACAGGTGTGCAGCACTTCCATGGTGCCGGGGAGACAAGGGTGCTCTCCTTGCAAAGCAACGGAGCATTTCTAGCCAGAAAACTCTGGAGGAAAACTCGGAGGGAGGGTTTTGTTGCTGACCTGGAGAAGAAAGGGAACAATAATATCCAACCCCGTCTGACCTCTGGAAAGCAAGGTCAGATACATTATCTTTCAAGCCACCTGGGAAGGAAGGCAAGAGCTAGAGGAAGAAAACGGAGGCCCAGGGAGGTCAAGTGATTTTCCCAAAGCCACACAGACAGTCATGCTCAGCCGTGATGTCAGCCCACAGAGCCCGGCTTTGTGCACTAAACCACGGGGGACGAGGAGAGAAGTGGGGAAAACTGAGTCTGTCTGCAGGAAAACAATTCAGAAAACCAGCTAGCCTTACTAGAGAATGAAATGGAAAATTCTGTCTGAAGGGGTGGGCTCGTGCACAGCCGCAGTGGTGGAGACAGGCTCCACCCTCACAGGGAGGAATTTGGCAGTGAGTACCCAGCGAATTAAATGTGTTCCTTCTCCTTTGCACAGTAATTTGACTGCTGGGAATGGATCCTAAGGCCCACGGCCTGGAAAGCATCCGTACAAAGATGCTTATCAGGGCATTAGTCAGAATAGCAAAAGATTGGAGATGATCTAATGTCCGACCATAATACAGTTATTAAGAAAATCGATCCAATCAGATCACGCATACTAAGAAAAAAACAGAAAATCAAGACACTTGTAGCATATTACACAACCAATCACAGTGACATTTGTGGGGCTTTTTCATGATGGAGGAAAATGCTGACATTAAAATATCAGGTGGAGAAAAACAGGATGTGAAATTATTTACAACAGCTGTCTAGAAAGGGCTTAGGCGAGAGATCGGAGGTGAATGAGCCAAAACAGCCCTGCAGTAGCTTTTGTGGGTCAGAACCAGGGAGAACTTACTCTGCTTCTCTGCATTTTCTTGCAATAACTATGCATTACTCGTGCCTTTTCTTAATTTTGTTACATAAAAGAGGATTTTAATTCTTATCTTTAGAAATTACAAAGACTATGCATGATTTGGAATTGAGACTGTACCAGTGGCCAAAGAAGAATCGTCCATTCTACGCCTTCTCTTTTGCCTGGTCACTCAGAAATAGAATGTTATCAGCTACAATCGTTGTCACGTGTTGCCTCTTGTTACTTTTATCCATGTACTCGCCATAATCTACTTTCCCTCCCACAGAAATTCAAAACCCTCTTTTCACACACTGATGTGCCACATCTTGGAGGCCCGGCCGGAACACTGATGTTCTGTGCCATGTTGTCCTTTGACTGACATCATCCATTTGATAGACTTCACTGCCCCCTGATCCCCACGTCTCACTTGTTGCTGGAGAAAACATCGACTGGATTTTTTCCTTCCACCTGTCTCATGACAGGGTCCGGACCCACTTGCTCAAGTTACTAACTGCACACGATTCAGGGCTCTTTCAAGAACCAAACTGCTAGCTATTTTGGACTCATGTCTTACAAACTTGTAATACAGGTCTTTGAACTATGGCTTCTATTTTCTTTTCTTACAATCTAATCTCTAGACTCTTCCTGTTGCTGCAAAAATTACTGCCTCCATCCCCCCATTAACAAAGACCAAGAAGGGCTGGAGACCCCTGAGCTACCCAGCTTCACTGCCAGGAAAGGTGGGCGCCCTTTCTCAAAAGTGGCCGCTCCCACCCAAGCACATAGTGGAACTGGAAGATGCCTTTGTCTTTAAAAATAAAAAATATTTTTCAACTTTTTTTCTGATTATAAAATCAGTGCATTCTGCTGGTAAAATATATATATGTATAGACATGTATGAGAGTAAGAAGTGAAAGAACCCTTATAATTCCACTCCCCAGAGGTAACCAGTGGTAACAGTTAATATCAGCCAGGTGTAGTGGCTCACCCCTGTAATCCCAGCACCATGGGAGGCCAAGGTGGGAGGATTGCTTGAGACCAGGAGTTTGAGACCAGCCTGAGCAACATAGGGAGACACTACAAAAAAATAGAAAAAATTAGCTGGGCATGGTGGTACCTGCCTATAGTCCCAGCTACTTGGGAGGCTGAGGCAGGAGAATGGCTTGAGCCCAGGAGTTTGAGGTTGCAGTGAGCTATGATGACACCACTGTCCTCTAGCCCAGGCAGTAGAGTTAGACACTGTCTCAAAAAAAAAAGTTAATATATTCTTAGTCACACATGTACGCATACATACATAGACATATATACCCACACATACATGAATGCACATATACACACATACATATATAATATATAAACATTTATATACATACACACACCTATATGTACACACATACGTGCACAAATACACACATGTATATGTGTATATATAAATATTTGCTTTTTTCATGTACTACAATGTATATTTCTCCATGTCAATTCACACGGATCAGTCTCATCCCTTTTGATGGCTGCTTAATGTTCCCCTGTGGGGCACTGAATGATTTATTTCCGGACATTGGTGTCATCTCCAATTATGTTAACCATTACATATAATTCTGCAATGAACATATGTCTTGGCACGTGTTTTTCCTAGAAGTGGAATTGCTCCGCAAACAGAATGCACGTTCGATGTTTTTGCTCTGTGTTACTCAATTCCACGTAGAAGACTGTGCAGGTGTGAATTTGAAGTGAGTACTGATTGTCCCCTGTGTTGTGCTAAGCATTTTATCTTTGCCAATGGTGCAGGTGGGAACACGTTTCATTGCTGGTTTAATTTATGTCCCTCTAAATCCTAGTGAGACTCCTTTTCCATGGTTACAGGCCATTTGGACTTCTTTTGTGAATGGTCTATTTATGTACATCTTTAGATTATTTATTTATTAGAGCTGCATTGCTTTAATAATTGGAACAGCAATATATATTTTTTAAAAAAATTTTTTAGGAAACAAGGTCGCCCTTGGGGTTCTTGGGGCCTCTGCTCCCTCCTTCAGGTCCGTGGCTCTCCATGTGGGACTCCACGTGGCAGTAGTGCTTCTCAACCCAGTTCCCTTTACGGAAATTAGGGGAACTTCACAGTGCCCGAATACAAAGCAGCCCAGGCGATTCTCACGAGCAGCTAGGGGGGAGGGTCATGCGTTAAGCCGGGGTCCTGTGCCCAGAGCCAGGCAGAGCCGCAGACTCCACAGCCCCTTGGCCCACTCCCCAGCCGTCCTCAGGCTTCTCCAGGTGCACCAGGGATCTGTGAGAGTCGTTGAGGCAGCAACCCCACATCTGTAAGCAGAATACAGTGTAGCTATCAAAGATAACGAGGTAGACTACAAGTGCCAGCTGGTAAAATTTCCCACAATACACTTTTCTTCTTCTTTTTTTTTTCCACAGATGAGGTCGTGCTCTGTCACCCAGGCTGGAGTGCAGTGGTGCGCTCCTTGCTCACTGCAGCCACAAGCTCCTGGTCTCACGCGATCCTCCTGCCTCAGCCTTTGGAGTATCTGGGACTACAGGCCTGTGCCACCAGCCCGGCTAATTTTTCTTTTCTTTCCTTTTGTTTTTTTAGAGATGGGGGTCTCACTATCTTGTCCAGGCTGCTCTGGAACTCCTGGGCTTAAATGATTCTCCTGCCTCCCAAAATGCTTGGATTACGGGTGTAAGCCACCATGCCCAGCCTGATCAACTATTTTAAACACGTTTTTATTGTAAAATAAAATACAGATACAGAAAATTCCATTGATCCAACTAGGGCCTAACTAATTACTACCAGGTGAACTGCCACCAAGACCAAGGAAAAGGACATTGCCAGTCACCCCCGAAGCCCCTCCCTCTTCCATAAGGAGTTACGCTAGTCCTGACTTTTAAAGGACACATTGATTGCATTTTTAACCACAAGTCTGCTTGCAGGGGAGGCACTCAAGGAAGTTTCTGGGACCAGCAGACTCCAGTTCCCTCTGTGGACATCTCTCTCCTTCCCACCCACCAGGGTTTTGAAAGTCTCTCCCGGTCTGGCAACCTGGGCGGGCTCTCGCCCTCCTCTACTCTGGAAATGCAACTTTTATGCAACCATTAACAGATGAAACTTCAGACAGAGAAGTGAAAGAGGATCCCAACCCCTGCTGAGTGATTTCAGATGCAAGAGTGTCCTTGTGGAAGGAGGCGGAGGCACGGAGAAGAGCTCGGGTCTGTGCGCAACATGTGCATCTGTGCAGGTCCACCGTGGGACTGCAGGACACGCGGGAAGCGTGGACAGTGGTCCGCGTGGGGTGAGGTGGCAGTCTAACAAGAGAGGCCATTGGAGGCCTCAGTTGTCACTTCACACCTTTCCTCAGTGTTTATTGATTTTAAGATCACACACACACACACACACACACACACACACACACGCCCCTCTCCTGGCTTCCTGGCTTCTGTCCTCCTTCTGTCTTTTGGGGGCCACCTCCTCCATGAAGCCACCCCTCTGTCCCAGCCCATCAGGACTTCTCCTTCCTGGGAGCTTCTCCCGCCTGAGCCAGGCCATCCGTGCTGGCTGTTGGCTGCCTAGGTAAGCTTGGGAGAGTTCCTCCCTCTCCCTGTGCCTCAGTGTCCTTGTCTGTAAAATGGGATAATGTGTGTAGTGCTGAGGACAGGCCGGGGACACTCACTGTCACCTTCCACCTGGACAAGGAATGAACCTGGAGGCCTGAATTCCAGCCCTGCCCCCGCCCTCCCCCCAGGCTGGCCCTGCCACCGCCCTGCTGGCTCTTTGGGCAAATCACTCCTTTCATTTTCCCAGCTCTAAAATGAAGGGTGAAGCCGCTCAGCAATTCTATAGCAGTGGTATAAACGACCGCGTTAAAAGGAAGCAGGTTTGCCTCCCAGCCCCAACTTCCCCTCTGCCCCTACCCTGCCCCCTCCTGCCATCCTGCCCCCCAAGAGCCCCCCGTTGGAAAACGTCCCAACATCACCACTCCGGGGATTTCCAAACTAATGAGGAAGTCGAGCCTGAAACTGGACCTTCAGATGGGAGCCGGAGCAGTCTGTCCCCTGAAGGATTCTTTTGACTTGCACCATCTTGAAGGCACCCACGTCCGGTTTTTAGAGATAATTTCAGCTCGTTGCCAACATTTCACATCAAGAGATCGTGTCACGTTTGGGCGCTCTCCTGCAGGGTGGCGGCCACTCGCTGAGCTGTGGGGTGTGTCCCCGGGAGCCCCTGTGGGTGTGAGATGCAGACGGGGTCGCAGGTGCCTTGCGCTGGGGAGACGCACGTGGGACTCGGAGGGAGCGCAGAGGGGGGCGCCGGGTCAGAGACTGGGCAGGCCCAACGTCCCGCAATGCTCAGTGCTGCCCGTCAGGACAAAAAAGCTGTCCCAGGTGTCTTCTCCTGACTTGCAAATGTCCTTTCTGTAGGGTCCCCCAGTTTCCTCGCTTTCTTCCTGTGTCCTGACCAGCCCCGTGCCCCAGCCCGGGCAGGTTCCCCAGCAGGCTTGAAGCCCCACCGGGGCCCTGCGCATTCCTGGAGAACCGAGAAAGGTACTAGGCTGTTGCCCCAAACGCTGGAAGAACCGCTCCGGCCCTGAGCCAAACGCCTTAAACCCTACCCGAGCCCCGCGCTGGGGACATACCGGGCAGGACTGGGACGGCTGCAGCACCCGCACGGTCTCCGCATAAACGCTCTGGCTGCTCACCCCGGCCTAGCGCTGCTTTCTTTGAAATCCCAACCAGCCCCATCTTGGGACAGTTTGGGGCACTCTGTTGTGGGAATTCCCCTGTCGCCACTTTTGGGGCAACTCCAGCTGCAGGCTTGGGGGGAGGAAACAGCTTCAGATATTCAAGTCAGTGCAAACCCAAACTCCATTTCACTCTAAACACAGAGATTTTTTGCATATTTTAAAACATACTCTGAGAATGCAAATGAATGGAAAACAGCACTTTGTTTTGTAGGGGACTTTGCCAAGAGTTTAAACATTTCAGGAAATTATAGCACTGGCAGCAGCTTCTCTCCTGAGATTCAAGTCCCCAAAGTATCTGTGACCCTTCACAGGTGGTGTGAGCAGCCGCCCTCCTTACACCTGCCGGTGGGATGGGCCAAGGCACAATTACCTACTGAGATGCACATAAACTTACTATAAATTACTTATGACTTTCTTTTTATTTTTCCATTATATATTGGTTGAGACATTATACTGATTTTTCTTAAAAAATTGCGAGTGCTGTGGGTTTTATTATCTGTGTTGATGATTTTACAGTGAGGCCCGCAGACTCCTGGAGTGTCTACGACCCTTTCCTGACAGCACAAAGACATGGTTGCCTTTTCACTGTGACGACATCTGATGGCTCAAAAGCCACTGTGGGTAAAACTGCTGGAACCTCAGCAGGAAGCGAGGCAGTGGCCCCAAACTGGGCTGGTCTCACTGTGTTCCTCATAGACAGGCACTGGCAGTGACAAAATACGCCAGTGTCATGTAAGGGTGTCATAGATGAAGCAGTGAAAACGATAACTTCCATCGAATCTGAGCCCTTGAGTACACACCTTTTTGATACTCTGTGCGATGAAACAGAAGGTGCACACTGAAGTAAGGTGACTGTCTCGAGGAAAAGAGCTTGCTAGAGTTGGAGCTGAACTAGCCTCTGGTCCAGGGAACACTATTTTTACTTGAAAGAGTAACTGACCAATGAATGATGGGTATTCAGATTTGGGTGTTTGGCAAAAAGACTTTTTTTTTTTTTTTTTTTTTTGAGACAGAGTCTTGCTCTGTTGCCCGGGCTAGAGAGCAGTGGTGTCATCATAGCTCACTGCAACCTCAAACTCCTGGGCTCAAGTGGTCCTCCTGCCTCAGCCTCCCGAGGACTACAGGTCTACAGGACTACAGTCCCTAGGACTACAGGTCTATACCACCATGACCAGGTAATTTTTTCTATTTTTTTAGTAGAGAGGGGGTCTCACTCTTGCTCAGGCTGGTCTTGAACTCCTGACCTCAAGCAATCCTTCCACCTGGGCCTCCCAGAGTGCTGGGATTACAGGAGTGAGCCCCCACACCTGGCCCAGACCTTTTTTTTTTTTTTTTGAGACAGAGTATGTCGCCTGGGCTAGAGTACAGTGGCATCGTCATAAAGTTGAAGCTTTCAAGGGAAAATAGAATCTTGGAAAATTTGTATCCATTACCACAAGCTTGAGAACTTCCCAATATTCAAAGATTTTTCTGATGAGACGGATAGTGATGTTAATGAATGGGACTTTTTGACATTGTTTAGTGATGTGTCATTTTTGGGGAACATCTTCATGATTTAATGAACCCAAGCTTTCCAAATGACCAATACATGATGCTACAAAGTCATGTGTGGGTAAATGATCGATTCAAAATACAAGGTAGACCCAAACATTTTAATGCAAGAACATGAAATGTTCATTGATATGGTTTCAGATTCCACATTGCAACTAACCTTTGAGAAACTACCACTTGTTGAGTTTAGGGGTAGCATCAAAGGAGAATATACACAGTTATCTGAAAGGGCTACGAAAATACTCCTCTCTTTTCCAACTGCATGTTTGTGTGAGGCTGGATCTTCCTCAATCAAAACAACATATTGCGACAGCCTGAATGCAGGAGTATTAATAGGATATGAGGATCCAACAGTCTTCTACCAAGACGGGCGTTTAAGAGATTTGCAAAAGTGTAAAACAATGTTAGTTTTCTCAGTAAATTTCTTTGTCAGTTTTGGAAATGAAGGCTTTTTTCATAAAAATGTGTGGTTTATGTTTACATGTAGTGGCTTTACTATTGTTACTTTTTGATAAATTTATAAATATTTGGGCCCCTGAAAATTCCTAAGTCTGTAAAAGCGTCTCAAGATTTAAAAGTTTGAGAACTGCTAATTTATGCATCTAATTTGAAAACAGGAAGAGAACATTTCAAAATGTTTGCTTTGCAAAAAGATGCAGTGAGCTACCACTTCACACCCACTAGGATGGTAACAGTAAAAATTACAGACAACCGCAAGCGTTGGTGAGGATGTGGAGGAAACGGAACCTTTATAGACTTGGGTAGGAATGTAGGATGGTGCAGCCACTGCGGAAAAAGTCTGGTGGTTCCTCAAAATATTAAACACAGAGTCAAGCTAGTCTATTCTTAGGTATATCTACTCAAGAGAAGCGAAAACATACATCCAACATAAAAACTTGTACAGGAATGTTTATGGCAGCATTATTCATAATAGTCAAAAGCAGAAACAGCCCAAAAGTCCATCAACTCCTGAATGGATAAGTAAAATGTCAGATTTCAGCCATTCAATGGAATATGGTTTTGCAATAAAAGTGAACGAAGTACTAATACATACTACAACGTGGATGAAACTTGAAAACGTTGTGCTAAGCCGCAAAAGCCAGTCACAGTTAAACACATATTGTTTGATTCTATTTATATAAAATGTCTAGAACAGACAGACAAAGAGCAGACAAGAGACAGATCTATAGAGACAGAAAGTGGATTAATGGTTGCCTAAGGCCAGGGGCTGGGGAAAATCCAGGGGGTTTAACAGCTAAGGGATGGAGATTTGTCCTGGGGGTGATGAAAACGTTTTAAAAGTAGATCATTGTAATGGTTGTATAACTCCACTAATAAACTAAAAACATTGAATGGTACACTTTGAATGAAGTGTATAGTATATGAATTATATCTCAATAAATCTGTTAAAAATATCTTCCTCTCTTTTTTTTTTTTTTTTTGAGATGGAGTCTCACTCTTTTGCCCGGGCTAGAGTGCCCTGGCGTCAGCCTAGCTCACAGCAACCTCAAACTCCTGGGCTTAAGCGATCCTACTGCCTCAGCCTCCCGAGTAGCTGGGACTACAGGCATGTGCCACCATGCCCGGATAATTTTTTTCTATATATATTTTTAGCTGTCCAAATCATTTCTTTCTATTTTTAGTAGAGACAGTGTCTCGCTCTTGCTCAGGCTGCTCTCGGACTCCTGACCTCAAGTGATCCTCCTGCCTCAGCCTCCCAGAGTGCTGGGATTACAGGCGTGAGCCACCGCGCCCGGCCTCCCTTTCTTTTTTATATACCAACTTTGGGCAAGAAAAAAAATAATCTACTTTTTTAAAAGCTGGTTTTATTCAATGGTAGGCTGTCATGGGGGGAAAAAAAAAAAAAAGCTGTGATTGAGTGAGAGCGTTGGGCACACTGCCCTCTGGTGGCCACTTCCAGCACAGCACCAGGGAGGTGAGGATGCCAGCCCTTGCTATCCTAGAACTGACCACAAGAGGGCAGAAGAACACAACATTTACGGCGCTAACCGCAGGGCTGGGCGGGCCGTGGGGGGAGCCCCTGTCCCTAATCTGCATGGTGGTGCTCTGAAACCTCGCCCCCAGCCGGGTGCCCAGGGGCTGGGGCAGGGTGCCAGGAAGAGACAGACTGGGACAGGAGTGACCTCAAAGAGCTGCCCGCAATCGTGATGCCTGAAGTGCCCCATTAGCTGGCTAAGCGGTGTGTTCTCTGGCTTCCACGTGAACCCACAGCAGCCCGAGGGAGGGCACAGCCCTGACCCCTAAACCCAGAGACCGAGGAGGACGCAGAACCGGGCAGCAAGCTATGGGGCGCTAACTCTGGCCGCCACCCTGCTTGGCTCTGGGAAAACTTGCCCCCTAGTTAAAACTTTTAATCACCAGTAGGTGCTTAAGAAAGCCTTTCACTCATTCATGTAATCGAGAAAAGATGTTTGTGCACCTGCAAAGCACCAGGTACTGTCTGGTCGCTAAGGACGCAGTGATGACCAAAGGGGCCCAGGTCCCGCCCACATGGGACCTCTGATCTAGGGGAACAAAACTTTACAGAAAGAATCAAAATTTGGTTAGAGGCTGTGAAGGAAAATGGGGACCTGAGAGAGGGGTCTCATTTATACTGGGAGTCACTAAAGAAGCGCAGGCGGGGCACGGTGGGCTAGAGCACAGTGACATCATCACAGCTCACTGCAACCTCCAGCTCCTGGACTCCAGTGATCCTCCTGCCTCAGCCTCTCGAGTAGCTGGGACTACAGGCGTGCACCACCATGCCCGGCTAATTGTTCTATTTTTAGTAGAGATGAGGTTTTGCCCCAGCTCACGCTGGTCTCAAAATTTTGTGTGTGATTGAGTGAGACTCTGTCTCAAAAAAAAAAAGAAAAGAAAAGAAAAGAAAAAATAGACATTTTTAGGTCAGTATTTATAGATCTACTTTATCCTTTTTAAATGACTGCATAGAATTCCACGGCATGGATACAGCATGATTTGTTTGCTCAGTGCTCTGTTGATATATAGCTACAGATACAGACACAGAGATGGATATAATTTTCAGTTTTTCTGTGTTACAATATTACAACAAAGATTAACATCTGCGCCTGTGACTGTGCATTTGTATCAATATCTAACTGACATTGTCATGCTGTATTTCTACAGTGTCGGTTCCTGGAAGCGGGTGGCTAATTCAGAGGGTTTGTGGAGTTGAAATTTTAGTACCTGCTGCCAAATTACTCCCCTAAAAGTGGACCAATTTATTCTCCCACGCATAAGGGTTGAGAGTACCTGTTTCCCACGGGCTCCCGAGCCCTAGATTGAAATTTTTTCTGTCTTTAAAATTTTTACTTCCCCTCTTCCTTTACAAAACCTAAGGCTGCCTTGGCGGAAACAAGTCAGCCCCAGCAGGGTGGAGGCAAGTGTGCCTGATGAGTAACGCCCCCACCCAGGGCCTGTGGCTGTGTTACTTCGCAAGGCAAAGGGCTTTGCAGATGTGATTAAGGCTAGGGACTTTGAGATGGGGAGATTATTCCGATTATCCAGGCCAGCCCAAATTAATCATATGAGTCCTTAAAGCCAGAGAGGCCTTCCTTGGCTATGGGCCAAGGAGCGTGAGCAGCCCCTAGAAGCCAGACAAGGCAAAGAAATGGCCTCTTCCCTAGACTTTTGACAAACAGAACTGTAAGATCATTAATCTGTGTCATTTTAAGCCACGATGGTTGGGAGTATTTGTTATGGCAGCAACAGAGAATGCATACACTGGGCAAGCACAGAACTGCCCGTTACCCCGGCCAGGTTTCTCGGGACCTGCGAGGCTGGGCCGGCCTCCCTAGCTCCCACTCCTCCTTCTGGGAGGAAGCCTTTAGCCACGATGTTCTCCTCACCACACGCTTGCCTGCTCTGTGTGGATCCTGCCCCCAGACGGCCCACTTCCTCCCCATGAACTCGCCCTTGGGCCCCTTCCCAGCCCAGCTCCTGCACCTCCCCACCTCCTGCAGCCCGGTCAAGCCTCAGGGAGCACCACTTCCTTTAACACAGTGCGACCACCTGGGCTCGTCCGGGCCCTCTTTTGTCAGGAGGGTGGAGGAGAGAAGAGATGGATTTGAGGCCCGAATCCATCTGGGATGCACAGAGCCACAGAGGACACGTGGTCCTGCGTGTGCTGGGGCGCATCTGCAGGCCAGCTCTGGCCTTGAAGGGTGACACAGGCTTGCTCCTCTCTGTGCCCTCAAGAGCTTTCACTTGGTCAGTGCAGGAAGCCACCCACACTGCAGCAGGTGTTGTCAGTGGTCCTGACACTCCCCCTGACCACAGCCACAGCTGTGGCGGCCGCCCCTCGTGGATGCTGATGGCAGCTTGTCACTCGAGGCTTGCTGTGTGCAGCCCTCGGCTTTTCTGCCCCAGGGATTTCTCCAAAGCCACAGAAGCCTGTGGCCCCCAGGCAGGTGCAGCCTGGGAGGGTGTGACGCTAGCCAAGGCCACCCCCAACCAGCAGGAGCCAGCGGAGGAGTCCTGCCTTCCGCCACGAGACGGACCATTCCGGATGCCTTCTGTGTGAGACAAGTGACCTCAACCACACGCCTTTTATCAGCTTTTCCTCCTTCCCTGTCACACCCCTCTCGTTTTCATCCCTGCTTCCTGAGAGCGCCCCCAATAACCCCCCCCCCGCACCCAAGTCTTCATCTGAGGCTCTGCTTCCAGGGGAACCCAAGACAAAGCACCCAGAATTGGTCACAACCAAAACCTGAGTACGGTAAGTACAGAAGGAGCATAAATAAAGGGCTCTGAGACCCAACAAAGTCACTCCCATGACAGACGGGGTTGGGGGATGATGATTTCAGTGTAGACAGACAACAGAGATGCAACCCAAGGCAGCTGTGAAACTTGATTGGATCTTGGGTCAGGGAAACAAAAAGACACTTGGTGGAAGAATGTTAAAGAACTTGGAATGCAACGCAGGCGTCGGTGTGTTTGGTGCTATTATTTAATTAACATTATTCTTGGGTGTCGTAATGATTCTACAATTCTGTGGGAGGATGTCTTTGATCTTAGAGGATGTACACATATGTTTATAGGTGAAGTGTCGAGATATTGGCAAGTTACTTTCAAACTATCAGGAGAGAGAGAGAGAGATTAGGAGGATAGGAGGGAGAGAGAAAATGAGCAAAAATATTAAGAAGTGGTGAATCTGGATGAGGGGTACACAGGTGTTTGTTCTTTGTTCTACCAGTCTTTCAACTTTTCTTTTCTTTTCTTTTCTTTTTTTTTTTTTTGAGACAGAGTCTCGCTTTGTTGCCCAGGCTAGAGTGAGTGCCGTGGCGTCAGCCTAGCTCACAGCAACCTCAAACTCCTGGGCTTAAGTGATCCTCCTGCCTCAGCCTCCAGAGTAGCTGGGACTACAGGCATGCGCCACCATGCTCAGCTAATTTTTTCCATATATATTTTTAGTTGTCCAGCTAATTTCTTTTTATTTTTAGTAGAGATGGGGTCTCGCTCTTGCTCAGGCTGGTCTCGAACTCCTGACCTCGAGCGATCCACCCGCCTCGGCCTCCCAGAGTGCTAGGATTACAGGCGTGAGCCACTGCGCCTGGCCCTCAACTTTTCTTAAATTTGAAAGTTTTTAAAATAAT
The DNA here is from genome assembly GCF_020740605.2 of Lemur catta. Lineage (NCBI taxonomy): Eukaryota > Metazoa > Chordata > Mammalia > Primates > Lemuridae > Lemur > Lemur catta. The sequence continues at coordinate 50,463,691 of NC_059141.1, read as the reverse complement.
AGGAGGTGGGCAGAAATGGCTACAAGACTCCAGATAAAGAAAGCAGCCCTCCTTGGGAAGCTGGGGAGGCTTCAAGGAGGAGACGCCATTTAGGAGCCCAGAGGCTGGGTATGTTCATGGGCAGACTGTGTAGACGGTGTGTGTGTGTGTGTGTGTGTGTGTGTGTGTGTGTGTGTGTATGCACGTGCTCAGCACAAGGAACAACGTGTGCAACAGCACAATGGTCACAGTTTGCAACTTCTGAGGGACTAACACAGTGTGGCAGGTATTATGGGTTGGCCCACTCAGCACACATTCAAGCTGCCCTTTCTTGAGTCTACTGCAGAATCTTAGAAAACTACAAACTCAGCTTCCCTCAACCCCTTGCAGCCAGCAGTGGCCACGTGACACACTTCTGACCAAGACGGCTACTGAGGAGTCCCGGGAAAGTCTTTGCTGTCCTGATACGGCTGCCACCTCATCTTCCACATCCCTCCTCCAGGAACTCAGACCTAATTGAAATTCGTAGAAGAGTATCCTTACCAATGGCAGAAGACACATTCTTCTAGATGCCCAAGGAATGCTGACCAAGATAAACCACATGTTGAGCCATAAAGCAAGTCTCAATACACGTAAAGGGACTGAAACAATACGGAGTATGTTCTTTGATGTAAGGGAATCAGACGCATTCTGTTAGAAGTCAATAATAGTACGATATCCAGAAACTCTCCCAAATATTTTAAAATTATGCAAGACTTCGAAATACATATTCCAGAGTGAAGGATGAAACCACAAGGGTAATTAGAGGATATTGCTAAGTGAAAGATAATGAAAGCATAGCATATCAAAGTAGGTGGAGGTGCTGTTAATCATTCTTAGTGGATTTTAAATTTTCAGATATTATGTTCAGCTGTTGCAGGATTTCCCTTGGCTTCTTATTTCCCCTGGCCTCCTCAGAGTCCCGCCCACCCCACACCTGTGCAGGAACTCTGGCCCCCCTCAAGCCAGTGCATGGTGGCTTTTATCCCCTGGGCACCAGGGCCTGGGCTGGAGAAACATGGCTCTCGGCCTGTGGCCCCTCCTGCTCCTTCTGCTCCAGGTAGCTCTCCAGTGCCTCCAAATAGTTGTCTTTTTATGTTTCATCCAGAGCTGTAATTGTTATCAGCAGGTCTGTCAATCTGATATAAGTGACTCTGCCACTTCTGGGAGACAAAAGTCACTCTTACCCTTTGCCCGATCATCTTCCCAGGTATCACCCATGTGATGCACACGCATGGGTTCACATGAACAGGACCATGCAGCTCGTGCTGGTTTATAGCTGCCTTTTTCCCTCAGCAATGACATGCATGTCTTTCCAGGTCAAAGTTTCTAGATCTACGTTGTCCTTTTTGAAGGCTACATAGTTTTCCAGACACATATATAATTTATTTTGCTAGTCCTAGTTCAGTACACAAACAATACTGTGTAAAATCCTTTTGCAGACATCTTTGTGTACTTTACCGTATCTCCTGGGACAAATTCCTAGAAATGGAGTTGCTGGGTCCAAGGCATGCCTCTGTGACACCCACCCCCATTTGGGGGGTCTTCGGGGACCCTCTTTAGTAACCAAAAGAAAAACACAAACATTTCTACTCACCTCTAGTCCTCGCCACCCAGTTCCCCTTCCTGGAAATAACTAATGTTGTTAGTTTCTAGGTAATTCTTCTGGAGATGATCCACACTTCTGTATAAAAACATAGAGATATATTCCTCCCCTGCCATTTTCACACAAGTGGCAGCCAAGTGTGTGCACAGCTCTCCCCTTCTGGCACATTTTAAAAGCAAAGAACCTTAAGAGAAATAAATTGCAACACTATTAGCTTTATACACAGGGCCCCAAATATTATCCCAAGATTTGTTTTTTTAAATCAGGCCCCAAAGATGGGAGAAAAGTGAAATAACTATCATGGGATTTTATATCCTCTTTCTTGTCCAGATTGTCTCTGGACAAACGGCTCTTGGTGGTGGGGACTCCAAGCCCAGGGAGCAGATGTGTGGCAGCCTGCTTGGCTGCAGAGCTATGTGCAGAAGGGACTGTGACCCTTGGCCAGGGTTATTTTTATCCATCCCAATCACCAGTTAGCCTGGCAGCCCTGTAATTTGGGAGCCTGGCCACCCCTGTGCTGTAATTCCCTGGCAGACACTCAGACCTCCGGATGGCCCCCTCGACTGGCACTTTGGTGACGCTCTGTGGCCAGAAGTCTCTTCTGCAAATTAGGGGTCAGGTCTTGGTAGAGAGGAGTCAAAACCAGGGGGTGGGAGGAGTCTGGAGTCTCTGGATTTTCTGAAGCAAGAGCTTCATCTCCACCATCAAATTGCACCTGGCCATCTTAGAAGTATGGGCATGCCACTGCTCCCCAAAGGAGACAGGTTGGTGCTGAGTGTGGGGCTTGCTGCAATCAGCAAGGCTGGGCGGTGCACCTTGGGAGGACTGTCGCTCAGGTGCCAGGGCAACCTTCGGTAGAGCACATCTTGGTCTCCCACTTCCTTGTGCGTGGTCACTTCAGCGGACTGACGTTCCTCTGCAGCCTCTCTTGGCATCCATCGTGTGCTGGCTGCACACCGTCCTGCCTCAAGGAAGACACTAGGGGCCTTTTGTGCCTGTCAGGGTTATTTCACTGAAACTCTGCTTCCATCCTGCCCCTTCTCCAGAACCCACAAATTAAAGCCCCAACTCCTTAGGAGAAAGGGAATCTAACATGTGTTAAAGTAAATTGAAACAGAAACCAGGCCTGAGGAATCCCTGAGCAGATAAAGCCAGTTTGGCGTCATAAGTGACCTTGCTTGATTTGCAAACAGAAGTAAAACTTAACTTGAGCTATTTCTCTTTCTTTTCTTTTTTTTAAATTTCTTTTTCTATTTTTAGTAGAGACGAGGTCTCACTCTTGCTCAGGCTGGTCTCGAACTCCCAAGCTCAAGCAAGTCTCCTGCCTCGGCCTGCCAGAGTGCTAGGATTACAGGCATGAGCCACCACACCCGTCTTCCTTCCTTCCTTCCTTCCTTCCTTCCTTCCTTCCTTCCTTCCTTCCTTCCTTCCTTCCTTCCTTCCTTCCTTTTCTTTCTTTTCTGAGACAGGGTCTTGTTCTGTCACCCAGGCTGGACTATAGTGGCCTAATCATAGCTCACTACAGCCTCAAACTCATGGGCTCAAGCGATCCTCCTACCTCAGCCTCCCCAGTAGCTGGGACTCCAGGCCTGCACCACTGTGCCCAGCCAACTTGAGCTATTTCTTATAAATGCCTGTATTAAAGAAAAGCAGAACTTAAGCTCAACCAATCAGAAGCAACCAACAAACTTACAATTATACAACTAGGAATTTTCCAATGGGATAGACCAAATAAGACAACTGTATAACTGTGACCAATCACATCTTTCCTTGGCTTTACTTTCGGGCTCGTCCTATAAAAGTCTCCCCTTGCGTCGCCTCTGCAGAGCTCTTGAACTGCTTCTGATTTGGACCTGTCCGATCTGCAAGTCGTCGTTTGTTCAAATAAACCCTTTCCAATTTTACTGTGCCTCAGTTACTTTCTAACATGTTATTGCAAACTTACAGAGTGCTGACACAGTTAAGGGTATTTTTGGTTTTGTTTTTGCAGATTTTCATTTGTTTAATAAAATTCATGAGTATTAATATTTAGTTAATTTAAATTTTAACTTAATTTTACTTAATCTTTAAAGTAAATATAAGTAATGTTAATTGGTTATATTTACTTAATATTTAATGTTAATATTAATGTTTACATAAAATGTATTAATGCATTAATATGCACAGACAAACCTTAACAAAAGAGAAAAAACAAACCTGGTCCTGCATTATATTTCTTCACAGCAGCAACCTCGACCTTCTGGCATATCATCCACTTTCCAGCCTATTGTCTGATGGTTTATGGCCTTTTTCCCACTAGACAATAAGCCCCTGGAGAACAAGGACCTTGACTGCTTTGATCACAGCTGAATCCCAGCACTTAGCACAGAGATGGCATGTTGAAGGCAAATCAGCAAGTTTTGTTGAATAAATTCAGGGGCAAAGTCTAGATTCAAAGTCAGGTCTGCCTGACTCCAAACTGTTGCTGTTTTCATCAGCAGCCTGCCTGGCAGTTGAGGCATAGCAGGGTTACGCGGTGGCTGGAGGCTGCAGAGCCAGCTGAGCTGAGCTCAGGATTTGAACCCAGGTCCTCCCGTCCCGGGATCTCCTGGAGTCCCTAGTGGAAGAGGGTGTAAAAGAGTTTGCCAACCAACCCCACTCCTTCCCATCTCTTAGAGTTCAAGCAAAGGGATTTGAGGGGATGGGAGGTACCTGGGGTATTTCTAAGCATGGCAGCAAAACCTATCCAAAGTGCCCCAGCAGGGTAGGAGTCACTATGTATATATAAATCACCCTGTATAAGAACCCCCTCCGCATCCAAGGAGGCAAACCCTTGACCAGCTTGGACCAAGGCTGATGTCTAGTTGCCAGGCTTGTTGTAATCACAGTCAGGTGGCTCTGTGCATTCTTCACCAGCCCAGAGTGGGCATTCTGGTCACCATGGAAACCGGGCCCCTGGGCTTCCTTCTAATGATATCTTTGGACAGCATCCCACCAGCCCAGGAGCCCCTGCTGCTCAAGCTGGCCCTGGGGAGAGGCTCAGAATGGTCCAGGGTCTCCGGGGCTGCAGGGCTGGAACTGTTGACCTGATTTCTTTTCTTTTCTTTTTTTTTTTTTGAAACAGAGACTTGCTCTGTTGCTCAGGCTAGAGTGAGTGCCGTGGCGTCAGCCTAGCTCACAGCAACCTCAAACTCCAGGGCTCGAGCAATCCTCCTGCCTCAGCCTCCCGAGTAGCTGGGACTACAGGCATGCGCCACCATTCCCGGCTAATATTTTCTACATATTTTTAGTTGTCCAGCTAATTTCTTTCTATTTTTAGTAGAGACGGTGTCTCACTCTTGCTCAGGCTGGTCTCGAACTCCTGGATTCAAACGATCCGCCCACCTCGGCCTCCCCGAGTGCTAAGATTACAGGCATGAGCCACGGAGCCCTGCCTGAACCGATTTCTTATCCGGATCCCAAGAAAGGAGAGAATGCCAGGATCGGCTCATTTGGCAGGGAGGTCTGGGGGGCTGGACCGCTGTGCTCAAGGCTGGGAAATGGAAAGCTGCAGAGTTGCTGATCCAGAGCTACAAGGAACCTTGAGCATCAGCCAGTCCAACGTCTTTGTTGTCCAGATGGGAAGACTGAGGCCCGGAGAGGGCAAGTAATTTGCCCAAGGTGACACAGGGTGTGAGGGTCAGGCTGGGAAGGGTTTTAGGTGGGATTTTCTGAAGCAGGTCTAGGAATCACGTGACAGTGATTATCTGGGACTATTAAATAGGATCAGGAAGTGATGGACGCCAAGCAAGAGGGCGATGTCATACCGATAATCACAGGCGGTGCTGGGGACCCACATCTGCAGGGAGCTCAGCTCTGGAGGCAGCATGGGTCACACCTGTGAAAATTGTCAAACTCAAAATGGAGTCTCTAACACTAAAAAAAATAAACCCTGACAAATACAGCCAGAGCCAGGGAAGGGCATAAAGAGAGAGGGTTCTCCCACGTATATGCCTGGTAACAAAAACTTTCACAAAAGACTGCACAACCCACAACTTTGCACAAAGGCCATAAAAACCTTGCACAAAAAATACAGGGTAGCAGGTTGAGCTCTGTCTCCCCAGCACCAGGCACAGGACTAGACGGGGAATGGGTGACTGGCAGGTATTTGTTCAATGAATGAATGGATGAGTATAAATGGCAAAGCTGTTGTCCAATATATGATTATCATTTCTTCTCTGTCTTTTTCCCCACCCTGGGCTACCCATCAACAATCAAGCCCATCCTGATGGCTCTATTCTCCCACTCCCTAAAGGCTTTGAATCCCCAGCCCCACCAAGGGCAATGATGTGGGGCCACTGCCCCCAAGCGGCAGCTCAGCGTAATGGCTCAGAATGCCGTCCTGAGAGCCAGACCACTGGGTTTGAATCCAGGTCTGCAGTTGACAAGTTGGGTGGCCTCTGTGACCTCAGTTTCCTCACCTGTGAAGCAGGGATGGTGCTGGAGGTGGTGGTACTAGCGATGAGAGTGCATCATACACCTCTTGGGCACCACTTCGAGATGCACTTGACCTCTCCTGGTTCTCATTCCAACCACTGCGGGGGCAGCCAGCCCTGCACCGACTGTGATCAGCTCCTCCAGGGTGCAGCCTGCCCGTGCCTGGCCTCGCATCCCTGCTGCTCGCCTTTGGCCTCCTGTCCCTGGTCTGCCTGTCCTGGGGTGTCCTTTATAGGAATTCTTGAAGTATTCCTCCATGGAATAGAGCATTCGTTCAAACGCACCAGGTGGTGGCCCGCTGGGGACACACCCCTGCATCCACTGCCTCCCGCCCAGCTTCACTCTCCCCTTCCCCTCCCCACCCAGGATCAGCTTCCTAAGAGAGTCGGGGGCACAAGCCCTGCACCTCAGGCTTTGCTCTCTAGGAAACCCAGGCTAACACAGTGCTGTCTTCCTCTAAGGGGCTGTGAGAAGTGGAGTAAGTTTGTGGCTGTAAAAGGCCCAGGTCAGGCTTCTGTCCTCACCTCTGCTTCTCCCTCCCCCTCCTCCCCACAGCCATCCAATCACAAGGCCCTGCTGATGCCAGCTCTGAAATAAACCAGAATGGGTCCGCTTCACTCCACCCGACTGCCACCACCTTGCCCAGGCCAGCACCAGCTCCCTGGCTGGACCCTAACTGGGTCCTAACTCCAGCCTTCTCGACTCTGACGCTGCATCCACAGCAACCTCACCAGCTGCAAGCCTGCTCGCGCCACCCCTCTGCTTTGCACTCTTCCACGTGTCCTGCCGCTCTGAAAAATGTTCAAGGTCCTTGGGGTGGCGAGACCTGAGTCTGCGGCTTCCACCCGACCTCCCCCGACCGCCCCCGCTGCCCAACAGCAGCTGTCCCCTCCCATCGCTCTGTCTGCGTTGCTCCACCTCAGACACCTCTGCCTGCCCTGCTCCCCTCTTCATCAGGCTGGCATTGGGCACCAGCAGAAACAGGGAGCCTTTAAGCTAAGCTTTCACTAAAGAAATTTGTAAACACGTACAAAACAGAATGAATAGCGCAAGGACCCCAACGTCCCCATCACGAGCTTCAACAATTATCACCACGTGGCCACGTTTCATTCACACCCTGTGCACTCCCCGCACACTTCAGGTTATTTGGACAGAAATCCCACACATCACACATGTCATTTCATCTGGATTTCCTTATGTAACTGCAAGGTAAGGAGAGTTATCCACAAAAACAGAACCACAATACCATTATATATACCGTTACTACCTATCAATTTTTAACAATAGCTCCTCAGATCATCAAATATGCCACAAAAACTCACATTTCACCAAATTATTATTATTATTATTATATTATTTTCCTGAAGCAGGGTCTCATTCTGTCACCCAGGCTGGAGTGCAGTGTCATCATCACAGCTCACTGCAACCTCCAACTTCTGGGCTCAAGTGATCCTCCTGCCTCAGCCTCCCGAGTAGCTGGGACTACAGGTGTGCACCACCACACCCAGCTAATTTTTCTATTTTTTTTGTTGAGACAGGGTCTTGCTCTTGTTCAGGCTGGTCTCGAACTCCTGGCCTCAAGTGATCTTCCCACAGTGGCCTCCCAGAGTGCTAGGATTATGGGCGTGAGCCACCACACCTGGCCAAAATCTTCCTTTTCTATCTGTTGTATCTAGCATTTATTCTTGAACCCTTTTTATCTCTTTGTTTTATTTCTATATTTTAAAATGCCCTCTTTTCTATCTTATTTTTTCTCCTAAGGTATTATCTATTGTGATTATTCTCTTTTCTGTTCCTTCTGTTTTCATCTTCATTTCTGAAATGGTTTTTTGTTTTTTGTTTTTCAGACAGGGTCTTACGTGATGTTGTTCAGGTTGGTCTCGAATTCTTGGGCTCAAGCAATCCTCCCACCTCAGCCTCCCCAGTAGCTGGGATTACAGGTGCATGCCACCATGCCCAGCCAAACTTGATCCTTTTCTGGTGCTACTTTTGAAAGTAAAATGAATTTTCAGTTATTTTAGGAGACGTGGAGTAAGGATAATATTTTAACTTCTCAGCTCTTGGGCTCCTAATTCTATTGAGTCCACAAGTGACTGTTCTAGTTACTATTGCTGCATAACAAACCCTACCAAACTCAGGGCACAACTCAACAACCATTCGTAACATGTTCACGATTCCGTGGGTCTGGAATTCAGCAAGAGTACAGTAGGAGACGGCCATCTCTCTGATGACTCAGCTGGGAGGTGACTTTGCAGCTAGAGCCGGGGACATCTGAAGCTCATTCCCGCACATGTCCAGCAGTCAGCGTTGCTATCTACTGGAACACCCACACATGACCTCCACATGTGGCTCGTTGGACTTCTTTACAGCATGGTGGCTGATTTCCAAGAGCAAACATTTTAAGAAAAAAATGTGGACATGTGTGGCATTTTTATGAACTAATCTTGGTAGTTACATGGCTCTACATCCACTGAACTCCTTTGGTCAAGCCAATCACAAGGTCCCAGTCAGGGACACAGATCCTACCATTTAAAGGGACAAGTGTCAAGGTCACACTGTAAGAAGAGCATGTGAAATGAAGAGATAGATTTGCAACCATTTTTGGAAAATTAAATCTGTCTCAATGACAATGTGTGTGTGTGTGTGTGTGTGTGTGTGTGTGTGTGTGTTTATACTTTCTGATCCTTCAGCCCACCGTGATCCTTCAAGCCCGCTTTTATCGGGCACTTCTTTCTCTATCCCTGGTGTGCCTGTCCTGGTCAGTTTGGAGTCTACTCTCAAAGTCCCAGTGTGGGAATTTTACAGGAAAGAGAGCTCCAACCTATTAGTTTTGAGATTTTATGGAGGAACCAAAAAACAGTGTACAGGCATACCTTGGAAATATTGCAGGCTTAGTTCCAGACTACCGTGAATATTACAAGAAAGCAGGTCACACAAATTTTTAGGTTTCCTGGTGCATATAAATGTTATGTCTACACTATATTGCAATCTGTTAAGCATGTGATAGCATTGTGTCTAAAAAATGATATACATACCTTAATTGAAAAATAGTTTATTGTTAAAAAATGATCATCTGAGCCTTCCCCAAGTGTTGATAGTAATCTTTTCACTCGTGGAGGGTCTTGCCTCAAAGTTGATGGATGCTGACTGATCAGGATGGTGGTTACTAAAGTCTGGGGTGTCTGTGGCAATTTCTTACAAGACAACAATGAAGATTGCCGCATCGATTAACTCTTCCTTTCAGGAAAGATTTCTCTGTAGCATGCGAACATTTTACCCACAATAGAATTTCTTTCAAAACTGGAGTCAGTCCCCTCAAACCCTGCTGTTGCTTTATCAAATAATCTTATGTAATATTCTAAATCCTTTACTGCCATTTCAACAATGTTCACAGCATCTTCACATGAAGTAGATTTCATCTCAACAAACCACTTTCTTTGCTCATCCGTAGGAAGGAGTTCCTCATTTTTTCAAGTTTTATCATGAGACTGTAGCAATTCAGTCACATCTTCAGGCTCCACTTATAATTTTAGATCTCTTGCTATTTCTACCACATCTGCAGTGACTTCCTCCCCAAAGTCAGCTATGCGGGTTGGAATCAACTTCTTCCAAATTTCTATTAATGTTGATATTCTGACGTCCTCCCATGAATCACAAATGTTTTTAATGGCATCTAGAATGGTGATTCTTTTCCAGAAGGTTTTCAATTTACTTTGCCCAGATCTAGCACTAAGAATTACTATCTATGGAAGCTATACCCTTATGAGATGTACTTCTTAAATAATAAGACTTGAAAGTCAAAACTACTCCTTGATCCATGGGCTGCAGAATGGATGTTGTGTTAGTAGGCATGAAAACAACATTCATCTCCTTGTACATCTCCCTCAGATCTCTTGGGTGACCAGGTACATTGTCAATAAGCAATAGTATTTTATTTTTTTACAACATCAAATTTACATAAGCAAAGCACCAATATTTTTAAAGGATTTTTTCTTTCTGAGCTGGTAGGTTTCAACAGTGGGTTTAAAATATTCTCTATCACATGCTGTAAAACATGTGCTGTCGCCCAGGGTTTGTTTTTCCATTTAGAGAGCACAAGCAGAGTAGATTTAACATTTTTTTATTTTTTTGAGACAGGGTCTTGCTCTGTTGCATAGGCTAGAGTGCTGTGGCATCATCATAGCTCACCACAACCTTGAACTCTGGGGTACAAGGGATCCTCCTGCCTCAGCCTCCAAAGTAGCTGGGACTACAGGCACATGCCACCAGAGCTGGCTCATTTTTTTAAAAAAAATTTTGTAGCTACAAGGTCTCACTATGTTGCTTAAGCTGGTCTTGAACTCCTGGCCTCAAGGGATCCTCCTGCCTCGGCCTCCCAGAGTGCTGGGATTGCAGATGTGAGCCACCATGCCAGGCCAATCTTGCATAATTCTTAGAGCTTTAGGATTTTTGGAATGGTCAATGAGCATTGGCTTCAACTTAAAGTCACCAGCTGCATTAGCCCTTAACAAGAGAGTCAGCCTGTCCTTTGAAGTTTTGAAGGCAGACAATGACTTCTCCTTTCTAGCTATGAAAATCTTAGATGACATCTTCTTCCCATATATAAGGCTGCTTTGTCTACATTGAAAATCTGTGGTTTTTTGTTTGTTTGGTTTTTTTTTGAGACAGGGTCTCACACTGTCATGCAGGCTAGTGTGCAGTGGCATGATCATAGCTCATTGCAACCTCAAATTCCTGGGCTGAAGCAATCCTCCTGCCTTAGCCTCCAGAGTACCTGGGACTACAGGTGTACGCCACCACACCTGGCTAATTTTTTTCTATTTTTTTTTTTAGTAGAGACGGGGTCTCGCCCTTGCTCAGGCTGGTCTCAAAGTCCTGAGTCCAAGCAATCCTCCCGCATCAGCCTCCCAGAGTGCTAGGATCACAGGCGTGAGCCACCGCACCCTGCCTGGAAATGGCATCTTAAACCTTATGAACTCAGCTCTGCTAGCATCCAATTTTTCTTCTGCAGCTTCCTCACCTCTCTCAGCCTTCACAGAATTGAAGAGAGTTAGGGCTTTGCTCTGGATTAGGCTTTGGCTTAAGGGGATGCTATGGCTGGTTTGATCTATCCAGACTGCTAAATTTTCCCCATATCTGCAATAAGGCTGTTTTTACTTTATCATGTGTGTGTTCACTGGAATAGCACTTTGCACTTTTTTCGAGAACTTTTCCTTTGCATTCACAACTTGGTTAACTGTTTGGTGCAAGAGACCTACCTTTTGGCCTGTCCTGGTTTGTGACGTGTCTTTCCCACCAAACTCGACCATTTTTTTTTTTTTTTGAGACAGAGTCTCACTCTGTTGCCCAGGCTAGAGTGCCATGGCGTCAGCCTAGCTCACAGCAACCTCAAACTCCTGGGCTTAAGCAATCCTTCTGCCTCAGCCTCCCGAGTAGCTGGGACTACAGGCATGCACCATCACGCCCAGCTAATTTTTTCTATATATTTTTTTAGCTGTCTATATAATTTCTTTCTATTTTTAGTAGAGACGGGGTCTCACTCTTGCTCAGGCTGGTCTTGAACTCCTTGACCTCGAGCAATCCACCCACCTCGGCCTCCCAGAGTGCTAGGATTACAGGCGTGAGCCACCGTGCCTGGCCTAAAACGCCATCATTTTTAGCTTTTGATTTAAAGAGAGATGTGAGACTCTTCCTTTCACTTGAACACTTGAGGACATTGTAGGGTGATTTTTTAAAATTCTTTATGTAGGGTAAAACACATGTAAGGTTATCAATCCATCTTATTTCAATATTGTTGTGTCTCAGCGATGAGGGAGGCCCAGGGAGAGGGCGAGAGGGGGGACGGCTGGCTGGTGGAGCAGTCAGAACACACGTATTCATCAGTTAGGTTTGCAGTCTGCTGTGGGCGCTATTCATGACACCCCAAAGCAATTACTACAGTAGCATCAAAGATAACTGATCACAGGTCACCATAATAATATAATAATACTGAAAACGTTTGAAATATTATGAAAATTGTGAAAATATGACACAGAGACATGAAGTGAGCACATGGTGTTGGAAAAATGACACCAATAGATTTGCTCAATGCAGGGTTGCTGTAAACCTTCAATTTGTAAAAAATGCAATAGCTACAAAGTAGAATAAAGTGAAGCACAATAAAATGAAATGTTCCCAAATGGCCCCAGCACGATCAGACCTCATTGCACAATGGTCCTCTTGCACTCACATGCAAATTGGATTCTGTAGAATTATGTTCTGGTTTCACCTGCTGTTCCCAGATGCGCCTGCCATGTGTGTGACCGCTCATTGGTAATTTCTGGGGTTACCTGTTCTCGGGACCATCAGAACCCCCAGACACTGATATCACACGAGTCTTGTAACTGCTAGGATTGTCCCCACCCACATGTATTTTGAGCTTCTGGTTTTAACTTGTAACCTAGTTTTGTTGTAGATACTGTCTGTGGATCTTCTGGGTATTTTTAATCCTAGTTTTGTTTTTACTGGGGGTATGCTATTCTACTAGGCCTGCCATAACAAAATACCAGAGTCTGGGTAGCTTAAAAAACAGAAGCTTATTTTATCACATTTCTAGAGGCTGGAAGTCCAAGATCAAGGCACCATTAGCTTGGTTTCTGGTGAAGCCTCTCTTGCAGGTTGCAGACAGCTACCTTCTTGCTGTGTCCTCATGTGGACTTTCCTCTGTGCACATGCAGACAAAGAAAGATATATGGTGTGTTTTCTTTTTATAATGATACTAGCCCTATTGGATTAGGACCCTGCCTAATTGTGTGTGGGGGGGGGCTCATTTAATTTTAGTTAGCTTCATAAGGGCCTGTCTTAGTCCATTTGTGCTGCTATAACAAAAATACTGGAGACTGGGTAATTCATAAAGGACAGAAATTTATTTCTCACAGTTCTGGAGGCTTGGACAGGAAAGTCCAAGGTCAAGGCACCAGCAAATTCAGTGTCTGATAAAGGCTTGTTCTCTGCTTCAAGTTGGCATCTCTTGCAATGTCCTCACATGGCGGAAGGGATGGGAGGGCCAGGCAGCTTTCTGAAGCCTCTTTTATAAGGGCATTCATTCCATTTATCAGAACAGAGCCCTCATGGCCTAATCACCCCCTCAAAGGCCCCACTTCTTAGTACCATAATTTTAGGGTTTAAGTTCCAACATGAATTTTGGAGATATAAATACATTCAAACCATAGCATTAGGCCTTACCTCCAAATACAGTCACTTTGGGGCTCAGGGCTTCAACATATGAATGGAGTGGGGCACAATTGAGTCCACAACAGGGGTAATTTGGAGAAAGGCAAAAACTACATTCTGCCATCTTCATCTTCCCAAAATTAGACAGCCTTTGGGCATGGCCCACACCAGTCAGCTACTGGGGGGGGGGCGGGGCATGGAGCCAAATGGAGCAAGGGGGGTGCTACAGTTTGAATGTTTGCCCCTTCCAAAACTCATGTTGAAGTTTAATCCCTAGTGTGGCATTACTGAGAGGTGGGGCCTCTTAAGGCCTCTTAAGAGGTAATAGGCAGAGCCCCCATGAACGGGTTAATTCATTCATGGATTCATGGAGTAGTGGGTTACCATGGGTGTGGGTCTGGGGGATTTATAAGAAGAGTAAGAGAAACCTGAGCTAGCACACTCGGCCTCTTTGCCATGTGATGCTCTGTGTCACCATGGGACTCTGCAGAGAGTCCCCACCAGCAAGGAGGCCCTCACCAGATGTGGCCCCTTAACCTTGGACGTCTCAGCCTCCATAACTCTAATAAATAAATTTCTTTTCTTTATAAATTACCCAGTTTCAGGTATTCTGTTATAAGCAACAGAAAATGGACAAAGATGTGGGGAGAGACCCGGAGGAGTGAAGGAAGATGTCCAGAACATCACAAAGCCCTCCAAGGCTGGCTCCTGCCTACCCTTACCTCCCTCCCCCTCCTCACAGCCACTGCCTCTCCCTCTACGCTCCAGCCACAGCAAACCACTCCTCACTTTCCCTGCACATGCCATCCTGTTCCTGGCCTCCTTGCCCTGGCTCACACAGTGTTGACTGCCTGCAATGCCCTTCCTCACCTACTTCTCTCCATTTCAGCCAGGAGCTCTTATTTCAACCTTTTGCACTTATACCTCAGGCATCTCCTTCTCTAGAAAGTCTTCTCAGATATCCAGCTGGCTGCAGGGACCCACCTGCATGCACACAGTACGTATCCTAGGGTAGCCAGTGGAGAGATTCAGTAGACCTGAACTGAACCCAAAGCCAGGTCCTTAGCCCAGCAACCTATGTCCTGAAACAGAACACTGCTGACCCATTGAGCTGTGAATGAGGAAAATAAATATTTGGTGGAGTAAGCCACCAAGATTTGGAGGATGTTTGTTATGCAGCATTATTGCAGCAATAGCTAACTAAGACATCATTCATCCTTGCGTTCCCAAGCACAGTCCTGAGCTAAAAATGTTTGTTAAATAAAGCAAATACATTCTTTGATCCAAAACATTTGCAGTACGCATCTGCTCAAGGCACTGCACCTCATAGGACCTCTGCTACCTCTTCTTTTCAAAGTGGATAATGATGGCTTCTTCGCAGGGTTGATGTGAAGATTAAATGGAATGGCGTGGGTTAAGCTCCTGGCACTTTGTGCTAAAGAAGTGACATTTTTTCTTCCTCTCTCGACCCCTTGACATCTTTAAGTGTCAAGGGAGGCAGCAGGGTGAGAAAAGAGCTCACTCTAGGCTGTTGAACCTCTAGGCCCTTTAACCTCCAGCTGGGGGAGCTGCTTTGTGTTCTTCCTCTTCCCCTCCTCCTTTGTGCCTAGGATTATTCTCTGAGTCACTGCCCAACTAACTTTTCCTGGAGTACGGAAAAGGATTTGCCCTAGATCCTGGAAAGGCTCAGCAACTTCCTGGCCCAGCATACAGCTGGGCTGCCTTAAGAGGATGAGCAGCTTACAATCCCTCCGTCTTGGAAGCTAGCCACTGTGTAAGAAATCTGTCTACTCTGAAACCACCATGGTGTGAGGAAGCCCAAGCTAGCCACATGGAGAGAGAGGCCATGTTGAGGAGCACCAAGGCGCCGCACACGTGAATGAAGCTTTCTTGGACTTTCCAGCCCAGCCCAGCCCAGCTAAATGCAGTAGACTGAGTGGTCTAAGTTGATGTCATATGGAGCAAAGGAATCTTCCAGCTAAATCTAGTTAACCCCACAAAATTGTGAGAAATAATCGATTTTTGTTGTTTTAAGTCATTAAGTTCTGGGTGGTTTGTCATGCAAATTAATATATGAATATGATTAATATATGAATGAAATGCTCTCTCTGTAATTATGTATGTGACATATAATATGTATAATATTCATTATTATTATTATTATGTATAATATTCATTATTATTATTATTATTTCTGAACCATTTGAGAGGAAGTGGAAGATATCATGACCCTAAATCTTGCAGTATCTATCTCTAATGAACAAAACATCCTTTTCCGAAACCATAATACATTTATCACTCAGAAAATTTAACATTGATATAATTTAGTATCTCTTCAGTCCCTGTTCATATTTTGCCAATTATCTAAATAGTCATTTATAGCAATTTTTTTGTTCAGTGCCAGAATCTACTTCAGGAGGGCACATTGCATTTAGTGGTTCTGTTAGCTATATTCAGCTGCATAACAAGTTACCCCAAACTTAGTGGCTTCAAACAATATTTTTCATCTTGGTTTCTGTGGGTCAGGAATCTGGACATGGCTTAGCTGGGCTCGTTAGCTCAGGGTCCCTCACAAGACAGCAATCAAGGTGTCGGGCGCAGCCATCCCAGGGTTCGAATGGGGTAGGATCTGCTTCCACGCTCATTCAGGGATTGTTGGCAGGATTCAGGTCACTGCAGACAGTTGGACTTACGGCCTCAGTTCCTTGTTGGCTGTTGGCCAGGCCTCCCTCGGTTCCTTGAAACATGGGCCTCTCCAGAGAGCAGCTCACAACTGGCAACTTGCTTCCTCAGAGCAAGCATGCTGAGAGGAGCCAGAGAGAGAATTCTAGCAAGACAGAAGTCTCAGTCTTCTGTAACCTAATCTTGGAAGTGACAGCTCATCACTGAAACCTGCCTATCACAGTGCTCCTGTCTCTTTAGTCTCTTCTAACATGGAAAGGTTTCTTAGCCTTTTTATTTATTTTTGTCTTTCACGTCATTGGCATTTTAAGTATCACAGGCCAGTTCTTTCGTAAACATCTTTCCATTTGGGTCTGTCTGATGTGTCCTCATGGTGAGGTTGGAGTGATGCATTTTTTGGCAGGAATACTTCACACTCAACGTTGTGTTCTTCTTAGGGCATCACGTCAGGCCGTTTGTCCTGTTATTATTAGTGATGTTACTCGGATTGCTTGGTTAAGGTGGTGCTCAAGCTCCCATATTTTTAACTGCTTTGCAATTCTGCCTCTGGCTGGGAATGTTCTTTCCATTTTTCAAACAGGGTAAAAAAATGAGACCAATTCTCTTGGCTGAGCAACTGTGGGAAGAAGTTGAGCCTGGAAACTATTTTAGGATGAAAATTCCCAATGTCTTGGATCAGACCTTTACCCTCTACCTCTCATTTGCACCAAGGATACCTTCACGGGAGGCCCAA
The DNA here is from genome assembly GCF_020740605.2 of Lemur catta. Classification (NCBI taxonomy): domain Eukaryota; kingdom Metazoa; phylum Chordata; class Mammalia; order Primates; family Lemuridae; genus Lemur; species Lemur catta. Next base: position 50,446,985 of record NC_059141.1, on the reverse strand, counting down.
GCGTTGGCTGTCATGCCAGTCCTCGGCTTGGGGAATGAATGCCCTTTCACACTTCTGTTTCTTTCAATTGCTGTCCCTTCACCCAGAAAGCCCTTGTCTCATCTCTGCCTCCTTCTCTGCCTATGCAACTCCGGCTCCTCTCTTAAGCCCAGGCCAGGGTTTTCAGCTCCAGGAATAAGGCTACAAGATTGCACAATCCCAGGAGCCAAGAGTCATATCACGTTTTGTGTGCCTGGTGCCCCCTGGAGTTGTGCCTGTGGTGATGCTCTGGAAACCCCTCCATCACCCTCACCTCAACTAGCACATTATATCATTAGTATGTGTTTAGACGTATGTCCTTTCTAGACAGAGGGTAGGACTAAGGTTTGTTTACCTCTGTAGGTTCCAGTATGCGCTCCAATATGTGCTCAGTAAGGGTTGGGTGAACACAGGAATTTCTCAGTGATCGCTTGTGCTCCACCTTCCCCTTCCTCCAACAGCAGCACAGAGTCCCATTCTCTTTAATATGATGGTGACTCAGTTCTGGCTTTTGGCCTTTGCATCCCTTAGGTGCATCACAAAGTGTCAACAATAAAATCCAAGACTTCATATGTCCCAATGGGAAAGTCTCCCTTATGGGGCCAGCAGGTACAGCTAAATGTAGCTTCTTGACAAATCTGTGAGGCTGCAATGGCAGCCCTCCCATCTGAGAAGACGCCATAGCATGTGGAGGAACCCACGTGCAAAGATACCCTCACTGAAAACTTGTCCCAGAGCACGCGGACTGACTTCAAGGCAGAGGCAGCCGGTGAGGTGAGGTGACGTGACGTCAGGTGAGGTGAGGACAACCAGGTCTGTGGAAGATGCAGAGAGAGGGATGCTGGAAGTTTGCCCAGGAGGTGAGGCGGGGTCTGAATTCTCACTGAATCTCTGGTTCCCTGTACTAGGTCACAGAACTGTTACTAATAGGACCAAGGCACCCAATCGGTTTTTTCTGCTAAAAGAGAAACCAAGGTCTTACATCCTAGTCGGGAGCACTTTGCCCAGGCTGGCTCTGCGGGCCGCCTTGGTGGAAGTTCAGCTGGTCTGGACCCAGGCAAGGAACAGGGACCTCAACTCCCACCCCCTGAGGGGGCCGGCTCCTGGGAAGGCCTGCGTCGTGCTCAGCTCGATTTGATTCTTCATTTGCTGCCTGAAGCATGTCTGCTCTCCGTTTTCCCATCTGTAAATGTTGAGAATGACAGAGGGAAGCCAAGTGCAGATGTTGAGGTTTTTGCCTTTTTTTTTTGGATTTTCCTACTTCTCCTCTACAGGAAATCACTTATTGTGTCTAAACCCCACACTCCCATTAAACATCAGGATTCCTATCTTAGGCCTGAATTAGCTCAGGACGCTAATTACTCGGAAGTCCCAGGAGAAAAGCCAGACAAGCAGCATCAAAGCCATTCTGAGGTTCTCAGAGGCATGGCCATCACCACGATTCGGACAAGCAACGGGGAGGTTCGGTTTGTGTTCCGGTTCTGAGCCCTTGCCCACGTTCCTGGCGAAGCTAGCCTCTGTACGCCAGAGCCGGAGCTGCCCGGCCGGCCACTGCCCCATACGCGGGAGGCGACGGGGTCCCTGCTTGCCCGGCAGCCCCCGCCGGAGACGCCATCTGCCCAGGATGGTCCGAAGATAATGCCAAGAGGCTCTGGCTGCCCGGGGAGGACCGACTTCCTTCCCGCTTCCCGGGTCTTGCACTGCGGGAGCCCTGGACGGGCAGGCGGCGCAGGAAGGCGCAGAAGGGCAGGAGGGTGACCTGTTGCCGCCCGGGAGACGGTGCTGTGGTCTTTGGAAACCAGGAGGACCTGGCATTTAGTCTCCCTGCCCCGAGGCGGGGCAGGAAGATCCTCCCCAGGCCAGAGATGACGGAAACCCGCACAACCAGTGGGGTCTCCCGAGGGAGTAGGGTGGGGGGTCGCTAACAGCCTGGGGGGGCTCTGGCAGGGTGAAGCCGCGGGATCTCCACGCAGCCTCCTGCCCCACCCTCCCGCCCCGTGGCTGGGAGCTCCTCCCGGCCTTGCTGGGAAGGGGTGGGGATCCGAGCGACCCCGAGCGAGTCCCGGGGGACGGGCGGGCCGAGGTGCAGCGCCCGGAACAAAGGCCTGCAGAGGGGTCCTGGAGAGAGCGGCTCCCCGGGGGCGGGTCCCGGTCCCCTCCCCCTCAGCTCCTCCTCCTCCCCCTCCTTCCCCCAGAGGCCCGGCCGGCGCGCAGCCCGAGCAGCGCCAACTTCGCCAACGGTTCCTAAGTTGCAGGGCGCGCGGTGGTGGGAGCTGGGTGGGGTGAGGAAGAGGAGGAGGAGGAGGGCTCCCCGGGCGCCTTGGACGCGGTTCAGGAATCCGCTGCCGCTGCCGCCGCCGTCGCGGGCCGCTCGCCGGCTCGGGCCGGAGCGGGAGGGCGCCAGGCAGGACCGCTCGCTCGCCCGCTCGCTGCGCAGGCAGGACGGCGCCCTCCCGGCGCCGCTTCCCGCCCCGCGTGCCGACCCGCCGGGCCGCGCCTCCCTCCCTCCCTGCCCGCCGCCGCCCCCGGGGAGGGCGCAGAGCCCGGGCCGCGCGGGAGCCGGGGCCGCTGGGCCGCTTCTGCCGGGATCTTCCGAGAGGAGGGCGAAGTTGCGAGCGGATGCTGCCCGCGTCGGACCCCAGCCACGGAGGAGCAGATCCGCCCGCGCCGGGGGAGGCTCGGCGGCCGGGGTAAGTGGGGCGCCGGCGTCCCGGATCCGCCTCCCGGGCCTGGGGGAGGCCGCCCAGCCGTGCGCCCCGCCGCCTTCCGCATCCCGGCGCGCGCGCCAAACTTTGGGGGAAGAGGGGGGCGAAGCGGAGGGTGGGACAGGGAGGTCCCGGCTCGGGGAAAACCCCACGCTGGCACCCACAACCTCTGCACCCAGAGTCACACCTGCCAGACACACAGCTCATCACCACTCAAGCCCCAGACACACAGCGCGTACAGATCTGAGCACGCCACACCGACAGGGCACAAGCCGCAGCCCGAAATGCGCATTCCTGGGAGCGCGGGGCGGTTTGGGCCTTTAAACCAGGCACGTCCTTATGCCCCTCAAATAAATCCCTGGTCGTTGCTGCCCCGCAGCCCCCCACTGAGAAGGACCCCTCCTCCCCCCAGAGCGCAACGGGCAGGGAAGGGGCTGCCTGGTCTTTGCAAAGTAGTGGCCGGGACCGAGGCCAAGGAGTGGGGAGGGGGAAAGCAGACATTGCAGTCAGTTCTCGGGGTTCAGCAGGGGCGGATCTGGTGTGGAAACTCGGTGTCTGGATGATGTGTCTGGGTGTGTGCTGCCCTTCCGGAGGCGAGGCACGGAGAGAGGAGGGAGTGATTCATAAACTCAGCCCCGCGTGCCGGGGTCTGGGAACGGAGTGGAAAAGGCTGGCAGGTCGGTGCTGTGCTGGACAGCTGGGTGGTGGCGGTGACAGGGTCTCTGAGAGAAGCAGAGACCCTCCCCCCAGCGGATGTGCTTCCTCAGAGGGACTTCCAGGGGGACCCGGTGAGGAGATTCCAGCCCCTGGTGTGGATGTATAAGGGAAGTTGGGGGAATTTAAGCTTCCAAGGTCAGGGAGAAACCAGGCCGGTCCTGAAGCCTTATTTATTTTACTTGCACCTGAAATTGTGTTTGGTTTCTGATGCGTGGTGTCCTGGGGTCCAAGGTGAACCAAGGGTTTCCCTGGGCCTAGTGTAGTGCCTGGCACGGTGAGTACTCGATAAGTAGTTGAGTGATAAATAGAGTCACCAGTAATTAATATTTATTATGGACTCACTGAGAGCCAAGCCCAGTGGGCCTCCACTAGGTTGGAATTGGTCTTCCCACAGAGGAGGGGACTCTGAGTGGCTCTGGGGAGCCCTGCCCGATCTGTTTGGGTAAGTGACCCAAACAGCATGTTGTACGGTGCCCTGTGGGCTGGCATTGAGGACTTGAGCCCCATCATTGGCCTCTGTCCTCTGTCCCCCCAAGAGGGCAGCAGCGAAAGTTCCATTTCTGTACCTGGCCACGCTGGGGACAGTGTGGGGTTTGGTAGATAGTGTGCTGTTTGGCAGATTCAGTGGGGTCTCAGTTTAAGAATAACTTTAGATCTGCAGCAGAGAGGATTGATTCCATCAACCCGCCCATCTCCTGGCTGCAGGGGAAAGGGGTGGGTAAGTGGAGAAAGAGATGGGCCAGGCTGGTGGGCATGTGCTGAGAGCAGAGGGGACATGGGAACATGCAGAACTGGGGAGCATCTGATTTCTTCCTGGCTCCTTCTGGCCTGGCTGGAGATGGGTCTCATGAAGGGTCTAGGAGCAGTGTCCTCCAGCAGTGGCTCTGTGGTGGCAGCAGGTGGAGGGGTGGTCACGGTCCCTGTCCTGAGTATTGGTGTGGGTTCTTCCACACCAGCTTGCATGAGTTTCCCAGAGGAGCAGAAGCATCCACCTTCCTAGAACTGCATTGCCAGTAGTCTTGTGATTCAGAGCACACAAAGATGTGGGGGTGGCTCGATATAATTGAAAAGAAATGTATCATTCCCCACTCATTCCCCCTTGTGAAGAACTCTGACTAGGTTCAGTGTGCATTTCAGACTTCTATTAATAAATGCTGAAATTAGCAAAGCCAAGGACTATGGCCCCCAAATGAAAGAAGGGGTGATTGGGGCTTGGCCACCCTCAATTTCAGGTGGGACACTACAGCCAGTCCCTTCCCCATACCACCTTTCCACCTTCTTTATGCCTTCTGTGAATCAGGAGCCCTGTGTATATTATCTCCTTAAGCCATTACATCCTGTGAGGTTAGCATTTCATCTCCATTTTACAGATTAGGAAACTGAGGGTCAGAAAAGTTAAGTAACTTTTTTAAGGTCACACAGGTGATGAGAGACAGAGCCAAGATTTGAACCTTGATCGTCTGACTCCAGAACCCATGCTGTCCCTGTCATGCCAGGCTGTCTGTAAGGTCCCTACTGGTTCTCCATGGCAACAAGGAAACACCACTGCTACTGTATACTAACGTGGCCCTGGGGTCTCTGACTGCATTCTTCTTTCTCCACACACTCTGCCGAGCTGGGTTATACCATAGGCCGTAGGACTCAAAGGCTGGGTGGTACCAGGCTGCTGGAGCTGTCTATGTGCATCTGGAGGTTTGGGGGTAAATTCAGAGATATGTTGCAGTTACTCCAGTGAGAGATGATTTGCTGCTTATCTGAGAAGTGGGGACAAAGCTGCCACTACGGCCATACCTTGGGTAGGGAAGAAATTGCCAGGTAAATGGAAACATCCTCAAGTGGATTTCTGTATTCCTTTCCCTTTTTGGCCTTCCCCAGGGTAATCTATTACCTAGGGAAATCAGCCCTCCCTGTCACCTCTCCTTGTCACTTAACTGGTAAATATAAGGGGCCATCCTTCCCACCCCGATCAGGTACCCTGGAGAGCTGGACTCCCCAGCGGTGTCTGGTCCACAGAAGAGATGGATGGGGTGGAGCCGGGGCAGCCAGGGGAGGTGACAGCCACTTGGCTCATGTGTTCCCCAGCTGCTGCTTTCACACACAGGCCCCACAGAGGAACAGCAGTTATCTGTTGCCCCCACTCTACAGATGAGGAAACGAGGCTTGAAGAGTTGCAGTGGAGGGCCAAGATTGTGAAGCCATGGAGCTGTAGCTGTTCTGCTTTCGGTATATCCCCGTGTTTCAGTCTGGTTGGGGTTTTGTTTTGTTTTGTTTTGTTTTTAAGAGACAGGATCTTACTCTGTCACTCAGGCTGGAGTGCAGTGGTACAATCACAGCTCACTGCAGCCTCGAACTCCTGGGCTCGGGTGATCCTCCCACCTCAACCTCCTGAGTAGCTAAGAGTACAGGCACGTGCCACCATGCCCAGCTAATTTTTTTTTTTTATTGTTTTAGAGATGGGGGGGCTCCATATATTGCCCAGGCTGGTCTCGAACTCCTGGCCTCAGGTGGCCCTCCCACCTCAGCCTCTCAAAGTGCTGGGATTACAGGCATAAGCCACTGTGCCAGGCCTGTTGGTATTCTATACTCCTGCTCCCCCAAGGGCTGAGAGGGGTTACCTGCCTGCCTTGGTGGGGCAAGGTCCTCACTGCTCCACCCAGCCCCACCTGTGCCCCAAGAGCTGCTGGCACAGGTGTCCATAGTAGGGGAAAAGCTGGCACCCCTAAAAGGAGGCCAGGAGCATTGGATGAGTACTGCCCTGCCGGTCCCTGCCCACGTCCACAGCAAGCCCACCTGGGTGAGTTCCGAGAGCCTTTGCAGGGCTGAGTTGCAAAGATACCGGGGCCCTCTCCCTGTTCCACTGCAGAATGGGCACGCTGACCAGAATGGAATTTGAGAGACCGGGTGTGAGGAGATGCCACTCCACCTGTGGGGCAGGGGCTTTGTACCCCTGGCTCCGCCCCAGTGCCTGACACACAGGCGGTACACATGGGAGACACTTGGGACCATTGTCAGGTGATGGGTGAAGTTCAGGGAGGGTCTGTGAGTGTCTGTGCTGGGAAATTGTAAAGCAGCGAGTGCTGAGCGAGGCTTAGCTGCGTGGGAACACTCAGAGAGGTCTCTGGCTTGCGTGACATCTGAACAGAAACAGTTCCCCTTTTCAATCCTTGAACAGAAATGATACTTGTCACCTTTTCTTCTCTGAGGCCTGAAGAGATGCTAGAATGCTGTTGGTCCCACCCAGAGCGTGTGGATTCCACAGCTGGGTGTGGGGTGGCCCCCTGGCAGGCCGGGACAGTTAGCTCTGTGCCTGAGGGTGGACACACTTCAGCCTTCTGTCTCCGTCACCCCGAATCTGGCCAGTTGCTCCTGGGCCCTGGCCAGTGTGGAGGGAGGGGGCAGGCCTGCTCCGACCACCAGCAACTTCGTGTCTCCCAACTCCCACCCCCTCCGCTCCTCCCGCCCTGGCCTCCTAATAAAGATGGCTGTGTGCAGCAGGGCTGTGGGTTTCTCTGGGCTCTGGGAAATTTATCACTGGGGTTCGGGAGGAGTCTATGAAAAGGATTTGGAGGAAAAGTGTGGAAAATAAACAAGCCAGTTCCCAGCTCAGCCTCCCCTGAATGCCGCAAGTAAACAACCACCTCGGAGGCCAGCCTGGGATGTTCTTATTTGGCCTCCTGTGGTTACACCTGCCCCCTCCCTGCCCAGCCCCTCCTCCTTGACTTTGGGCGCCTCAAAAGTCAGGAAACACACCCTGCACCAGCCAGTCCTTGTGCTGCAGGGACGCGGTGGCCACGGACAGGAAGAACATGTGTGCGGGAGAGAAGCTCGCTGGGGGTCCCAGCTCAGCCCTGCTCCATCTGACTAAGTCACGGGCCCCGGCCCTGCCCAGCGGGCAGATGGTGACCTCTTGATGGGTTGGTGAGTTTGACTTTGATGGTGGAGACCGGTGGAGGTTTTTTGCAGTTTTGTGGCATTTAAGGAAGCTTTGTATCTTAAACGTGGCTTTCGGGTGGGTGGACCAAAGCTACTTTTCTCATCGTGTCTCCCTAAGCGGGGACCCACCTGTGAAGAAACGTTCAAAATCCATCTATTCCTTTACTTTGTGGCTTCCTGGACTAAAATGTCAAGTTTCTTTGCTTTTGGCTGTAGCCATAACAGCTCAGGGTGGTGGTGATCTTGAGAAGCTCAGCACTATTGTACTTGATGGAGTCTATGGGATAGGAAGCAAAGTGTCAGTCTCTTACCTTCAATTTCTCTGGTGACCAACTCTAAAAACCCAGCAATGAGGAGGGGGAGACCCAGGGCTTGGCAGCGGAGGGCATCACCTCATAGCCAGGGGGTGGCCACGGGGCCTTCTCATTGTGTGGCTATGCTGAGCTGAAGCTGCAAACCCGGACCCCTCTGGGATCTGGGGAGCGGGGCACTGCTGGAAGGTTCTGGGTCCTGCTACTTTGCCCTGCTGCTGCCAGGCTGCTGGAGTGGCGGCTGTGAGGCAAGCCCTGAGTGCTGCAGCCTCGGTGGGAGAAGGGCTGGTGGGCTGGGCTGCACGCCCATATGGTCACAGACCAGCACGTGCATCATTGTGGGCAGAAATGTGCACACACACACACACACACACACGCACACTCCGATAATGACCCCCACACACAAACATTTCTGTAAACAGCCAGACATATTATAGATACACACCCAAACAACCATTACAAGGCACAAATGTGTGCACACACAGGTACACAAACACAGGGACACACTGATTCGAAAGGCAAATTATGTAGTGGTTAAGAGCTGGGATTCTAAAGCCAGAATGCCTGAGGTGCTGCTTAGGAGCCGTTTGGCCTTGGGAAAGTTACTTAACCTCTCTGGGACCCAGTTTCCTAATCTGTAAGAGAGGAGGGTAGTAGTAACCTGCCGGAGCACAGGGCTGCCAGCGGGTTGGTGTATGTGAGGACTTTAGAAGTGTGTCTGGTGCAGTGAGAGCCAGGCACGTGTTACTACTGTCATCCACCACACAGTCTCTGCCCCACTACTCACAGACCCAAGTGCGTGGCTTCCCAGGGACACCCACAAACTTGTTAGCGAATGGGATCGATCACTTGCACTCTTTGAGGCCCTCTTCTCCAGGATGTATGGCATTTCCTCTATCTGATTGGAATTTATTGGAAAGATAATGTCATCTTCCCCAGGAAGCTCATTACTTTAAACCAGTGTGGGTGCTGACTCCCCGAGAAAGGTCTGATTCCTTTAGCAGCAGGGGTTTTCAAACTAGGTTCCCCAGAGTCCTAGAGTTCCCCAGGGACCCATCAGAGGCCTGATGGGAGGGGGCTCCAGGCCCCTCTTCCGTTTGTCTGGTCTCCATATTGGGCTTCTGAGGAAAGTTCTGGTTCATAGTAAGGCTCCACGGCTTAGACATTTGCAAACCACGTGTACAGGTTGATCGGCTTTCTGTTGTGCGTGTGCACACTCCTGTTCACACATGCCGTGCCGATGCCCGCCTGCGCCAGCCCCGGCCCACGCGGCTACCTGAGCTTGGCCCTGGGCCACGCCCACTCTCCTCCCGCGTCCCCCCTCCCCTTCCTCTCCAGCTGCCGCACCATCTGCAGGATTCTGGAAAGTGCTAACGTGTCTGAGCCAAAGCAGTGCTATCTGAGGAAATATTTTGAAAACAAACTGGGCCACCCCACCCCCCTGCTGTGACTGCTCAGACTTTCAGCAAGGAATTTCACAAGTCGGGCCACAGCAGGCTGGAGGTGCCCCATTCTCCCCTGGGGACAGAAGCTGAGGGCCTGTCCTGTAGGGCTGAGAACAGATATGCCCGAAGAGGCCCTGAGATTAGAAACCTAGAGCCTGGGAGTCCCAAAGGGGATGTCGCCCTCCACCCAAGATGAAGAACCAAAACGGCCATGACCGCAAAGGTCAGGCCCCCTGTCTCACCTTTGTTCTCAGAGATGCTATTGCTCTTTCACTTTTCCTTCTCCCTTTGCATCTGGCGCAGGTGTCTGGGGTGGGTTACACAGGAAACGGTGATAGTAACCGCAGCTAGCAAGCCCAGCACTGTCCCCAGCACCTTTCGGGCATCCACGCATTGAGTGGTCACCGGAAGCTCCTGAGGTAGCTGCGCTTTTACTGCCATCGCACAGACGGGAAGGCAGAGCCAGGCAGGCTGGGGACATTGCTGACATCCCACGGCTGGTGACGGGCAACGCCGGGCCTGAGCTCCGAGGCTGGCTCTGGCTCCGAGGGCTGTGCTTTCAGCCCTGCCGTGGAACCACCTGTGTGTGTCTGTCCTGCTGTGGCTGCACGGACAGAAGTGGCACTCACGAGCACTCGTTTCCTAACTGTCACCAAGGGGTGCCGCCGGGCTCTGGCTAGGAAGCTCTGGGGAGGTTGGCGCTGCACAGCCCTTTGTGGGCACGTTGAGTGAAAGTGTGACCTGGGCACTTGGCTGACCTGGGCAGGGCGTCTCAGGCTGTACAGCTGCCTCTTGCAAGGCCCAGCTCTCTGCGGCTCCCCCCTGCTCTGACCTGCTCTCAGCACGGGGCTCGGATGGCAGCAGGTGTGATCTACGCTAGCAAGGGGAACGAGCAGATCGGAGGCCTCTGTCTCCCCGGCGGCTGTTCCAGCAGGACAGAAACCCCACCTAGAGTAAGCACGGAGCCGCTCAGGACGCGGAGTGGCCTCCACAGGCCCTGTGGGTTTCAGTGAATATTTCTTCCCCAGCCCTCACCTGCACTCGGTGCCCCAAGTTCCAAACTGTCCTCATTTCCAGATGCGCACACCCTGCTCTCTGTAGCCTTTCCAGCTGCCAAGGACATTCCCTCCTCCCCTCTTCTCCGCTGGGCTTGGATGTCATATTCTCCTGGAAGGCTGGGCCAGTGCCCCTCCCCACAGCTGCCTGCGGGTCCCTCTCATCACATCTTACCCCGCCGTTCTGCGATTGCTGTTCAGTGGCCTGTGGTCTCCACCAGGTAATGAGTTCTGCGAGGGCAGCACAGCATCTGCCTGGTTCACCTTCGTGTCTCCCGTTAGCACAGCCCCTGGCATGCAGTGAGGGCTTATGCCTGATTGTGGGAGGAGCGAGCGACAGCTGTGATGCAGGACCCTCCCGGGCCTGCTGGCTGGGACAGTGGGACAGTCCCCGTTCAGGATGCTCCTGCAGGAGTGGTTCGTGTCTGGGCAGTGTGGTGGGAGTCACAGTGAGTGGGAGGGGTGGCTGGTGTGGGCTATGGAGGGGATGAGGAGAGAGGGACCCCGGGCACATGGCCTCTTGAGGTCATTACCCTGGGGGTGCTGGGCTGGGATCCTGAAGGTCAGCCTGAAACCCTCTGAGAGGCCCCCCAGTCCTGCCCCTTCCTGCCTGTCCATGGAGACCCTTTTGAATTACATGAGCTGGGGCCATTACCCAACCCTACCAGCAGTTCTGTCCCCTTTGCAGACATCTATTCAAGCTCTCCAGGGTCCAGTCCCCATGCCCAGGTAACAGGGGCCTCCTGTGGCTGAGTCATTTCCCCTGAGCAGAGAGAAGGAAGCCCGGCTGGCAGGCTGTCTCCCCAGTGCTGGGGAGGAGCGTTCTGTGGTTCCGGCTCCAGCCTGCAAGCCGTCCTCGCAAAAGCAGTGAGGCTCCCCGTGCTGGATTCTTGGGCCTCACCTGTGCACCTGCTCATGCCTGACACTGCAGGGTGGGCTGGGGATAACAAGAGACATTTTCAGGCCAGACGAAGAGGGGAGACTTGGGCACCAGGAACCACCTTTGAGTCCAACTGTGATGAGCCCACAAAGGTGGGCCTGAGGGAGGACTTGGGGAAGGCTTCCTGGGGGCGGTGGGTGCTCCGATGCACAGAGGGAAGCCAGGCAAGGGCCCAGAGCTGGGAAGTTCAGAGCGAATGCAGGGACTGGTGAGGAGTCTGGTAGGACTGAACTGTTATTTGTAGGCTGCATGAGAAGAGAGAAAGACGAGGTGGGGTGGAGTTGTGGTTACAGTGCAGGCTCTAGAGCCGGGCTACGTGCATGGGAAACCCTGCTCCCCACTCACTGGCTGTGTGACCATGGCCAAGTTGCTTACCCTCTCTGTGCCTCGGTTTTCTCACTAGTGATACCCACCGCATGGGGGTGATATGAGAGAATAAAATACATTTGTATACAAGCATTTAGAGCAGTGCCTGGCACACAGTGAGCATCTAAAAGGGTGAGCTATTATTGAGACTGATTTTGATGCAGCTAAAAAAGTAAATTGCGGTCACAGAGGCCCTTGAATGTCATACTTTCCACTTGCTAAGCACCTGCTGTGTGCCAGGTGCTTTACAGTCATCCTCACCAAGCCCCATACAACCCAACAAGGCTGTTCCCCTTGTCTCCATTTTACAGATGAGGAAACTGAGGCTCGGAGAGGCAGAGTAACCTGCCCAAGGTCACCCAGTCATGGGGCAGTAATGACACTCATGTTGGCCATCACTCAAGTCTTCTCTTAAAGTGGAGATTGGAGATAACATGGCAGGGGCAGCCTGGGACAAGCCCTGGGCTGGGGCCACAGCCAGGAGCAGGGCAGGGATGCTGCAGCCGTGGGTCCCTGCGACAGGAAGGGCAGGAGGCCACAGCACACAGCGCACCATTCATAGCCCAGGGGCAAGCCTTGGAGTCATTTGGGGAAAACATGACATCACTGAGTCTCGCTGTCTGCCGCCCAGCTACCGTCTGCCCTCTGTGGTTCTTCTGATGACCCCAGAGCCCAGAGCCCTACGAGGGGACTCTCACACCCCAGGCGGCAGGGCCAAGTCAGCTGCCCTCATACCCCCGGGGCCCCCATCCCGGCCCCACTCATACGCACTGCTGAGACAGAAGCTTCTGGAAGTGGTGATGGACACGAAGAGCTTCCAAAAGGGCCTCCGTGCCAAGCTCCTACTTGGAATTCTGGGCAGGGAGGGGACGGCTCAGGAGCCTGTGTTGAGCTTTTAGAGTTGCTCTTCCAAGACAATGGTGCCTGCTGTCCTGTTGGAATCACCTATGAAAGTAACGCCTGGCTGAGCTGTGTGTCCCACCTGTGCCATGTCAGAGGACACTCAGAGACTAACAAACTGGCCCTACCTTCCCGGGGGATACGGTTGTGTCTGAGCTTTTTATGTACTTTGGGCTGGATGCTTTATTTGCATCAGTCTGATCGCATGAAGTCTCATTTTACAGATGACATTGCTGAGGCCCAGAGATGTTAGGTGATTTGTCCAAGGTCATCCAGCCAGGATTCAAACCCATGATTGTCAAACTCCAGATGTGCTCTTAGCCACTCTGCCATCCAGCCACAAGTGAAGCCACCAGAGAACCACAGGGGGGTGGAGTGTTCCCAACATTTGCCCAATAAATTGCGCAGTGCAGACAGGAAGTGCCAGGGGCGTTTCCATCTCAGAGTGTGGGTCACGCCCCAGAGCTTCTTGGAGATCGTAGATCCATTTAGGAGGTGGCAGAGAGCCCCAGCTTCCTTGGCTGTGCAAATCCTGCTGATGCGGCCATTTGGGGTGCGAGGTTTCTTTAAACCCCTGTTGATTGTTCTCTCTGGAAGGAGCACAGGGACTGTCCTGGTTTTGGTGGGCCAGACCTGGAAAAGGAGTATGAGTCAAGCTAGGGGCCGAGTGCCAGCTTCCCTGGCCCAGCCTGTGGGCGCAGGACGCCAGCTCCACAGCTGCTGCTGCCACTCACGGCTCTCTCCTGGTGCCGCCCGCAGCCAGGCTAGCTGAGGAGGGGCCAGTGGCCCGGCCCTGTGCGGAATGTCGCCCTCTCACCCTCACCTGCAAGGGAGGCACGATTATCCCCATTTTCCAGGCAAAGACACCGAGGCTTAGAGAAGTTTACTGGCCGCCTGAGCTCCCTCAGCCAGAAAGAGGTGGAACAAGACTTGAGTCTTCTTTCTGCAGAGAAGCGAGAGGGCCAGCTTCTTCCTGGAGGAGGGCGGAAGCACAGGCCTGTTCAGTTCTCTCTGTCCCTGGCTGGCACTTCTGATTCATTCTGCAGTCACTGGGTGCTTGTGTTTGGGGCAAATGACCCTCTGGGATGAGAGAAAAGTTCTGCTTTCCCTTGGGCAATGAGTCACCATTTCTCCTGGAGTACTTTTGAAGCCATAGAGGCCCTCCCCAGGCTTTAGGGGACATGTTCCTTTCTCCACCTGGGTGCCAGCACCACCCTGGCCTTAGCAGTGCCTGTCTGTGGAAGGGCCTGGAAACACATGGTCTCCATCAGAGGCCTGGCCAGGTGGGCATGCGACACATTGCCACTGCCCTCAGTGGGCAGGTGCTGCACGCACACCCAGAGGTCTGTGTGTCTACACCCTTCAGGGGTCCCCTGTGCCCTTCAATGCCCACATCATTATACCCAAGCCCCAGTTCTGTGTGGGTTGCACAACTCTAGTCTCCCCACCCAAGGATTTCTGGGAAGCCCCCAGGAATGCTAATAAGTCCACAGCCTGCAGGGCTGTTCCGCCTGCACTTCCCTTCTCACCCCCAGTCCCCAACAGCTGTAGGGGCAGCCATTCCTCCCTACAGGCTCCTGCAGGCTCCGGCCTGATCACTACATTTGTAATTTCTGTGGAGGTGTCGCTTCTCTTGCAGAAAAGGTAGGCTTTGAAGTTAGACTATAAGGGCAGTTTTTCTTCTCATTGCCCCCAGATTTTCCTTTCTGGGATAGGATTTTGTCTTTGCCTCTGCTTAAATCCAAAGGCCTGTTAAAATGACTTTTCCCAAATAAGCGAGTTTAACCTCAAAAGAAGTTTGCCACTACCCCTATAGGTAAAAAACTGGCACCTACTTTTATTTTTAGTTTTATTAAGTTTTATGAAATAAGTAATAACATGTCCAGAGTACAATGTTGAAACGGCACGAGAAGATACATGGTGAAGTCTCTTTCCCAGGCCTGACTCAGACCTCAGGTCCCTCCACAGAGGCAACCAGCATTATCAGTTTCATGTGTGAAAGCTGCTTTTATTTTTTTAATTTTTGTTTTGTATTTTTTGAGACAGCGTCTCACTCTGTTGCCTGGGCTAGAGTGCAGTGGTGTGATCATAGTTCATTGCAGCCTCAAACCCTTGGGCTCAAGGGATCCTCCTGCCTCAGCCTGCTGAGTAGCTAGGACTACAGGCATGCGCCACTATACCTGGATAATTTTTTTTAATTTTTAATTTTTTTGTAGAGACAGCATCTCACTGTGTTGCTCAGGCTGGTCTCGAGCTCCTGGCCTCAAGCAGTCCTGCCTCAGCCTTCCAAGCAGCGGGAACTACAGGCACATACTACCATGTCTGGGTAATTTAAAAAAAATTTTGTAGGGATAGGGTCTTGCCATGTTGCCCAGCCTGGTCTTGAACTCCTGGCCTCAAGCGATCATCCTGCCTCTACCTCCCAAAGTGCTAGGATTATAGGCGTGAGCCGCCGAGCCCAGGATAAGCTGGTTTTAAATTATCCAGTTTTAAAACAATTAAAGTTCTACCCTATCGGGTTCCGTGTTCCACCATTAGGTCTACCAAGGCACAACCTGGAAAATAACCAGCTCTGGAAACAGCTTGAGGGACCCCTGCAGAGTGCTGCTCTGCCTGGGACTGTTATTATGGTAATTGCCTATGATCATTGCTAAGAGGTTGCTCCCAGGTTGGTTTCCCACAGTCCCAGCCCTCAGCAGTCGCGTTGGACTCCACCCACACAGCACGAATGGAGGCCCCCACATCCCTCATCCATCCCCTGTAGCTCCTGGAAGCCAGCCCCAGCCTGTCCACTCAGCTTCCAAACCTGCCATTCCCAGGCTCCGGTTAACCCTGCCCGCCTCCATTTTCCCTCTTGCTTTGACTAGCTCTGAGCCACTTGTTAAGAAGGGCGATCCATAGAGCATTCAATAATACTAACGCCACCACCACTTCCTCTAATGAAACCCGCCTCCGTGCCAGGCACCACTCCACCCTTTTACAGGTGTCATTCCATTTCGTCTTCCTGGCAACCCTGTGAAGTAGCATTGCTGTCCCCACTTGACAGAGGAGGGGTGAAGCCAGAGAAGTCAGCCACTTGCAGGTCACACAGTAGAAAGTGGCTTGGCTGGGCCTGAAACCCCAACATGCTGCTCAGTGCCAGTCACGAGGTTCTAAGCCCAGTGATACCAGGCTTCCCGGCAGGGTATCTCGGGGCTCACTTCCTCTCCAGGGTGACCTCTCATTCCCCATAGCTAATTTAATAGCAAGACTAGTACTAAGGCTGGGTATGGTGGCTCACGCCTGTAATCCTAGCACTCTGGAAGGCTGAGGCAGAAGGATTGCTTGAAGCCAGGAGTTCGAGACCAGCCTGAGCAAGAGTGAGATCCCATCTATACTAAAAATCGAAAAAATTAGCCAGGCGTGGTGGCCCGTGCCTGTAGTCCCAGCTACTCGGGAGTCTAATGTAGGAGGACCACTTGAGCCCTGGCGTTTGAGGTTGCAGTGAGCTATGATGCACTCTACCCAGGGCAGCAGAGTGAGACTCTGTCTCCAAAAAAAAAAAAAAAGACTAGTAGTCATACTAAGTGACCCTCTACCCTTTATTTTATGCAAGGCATTGCTCTGGGAGCTTATGCGTTATCATCTGTTAGTCCTCACAGTGCTCCAGTGGGGTAGGCACTGCCATCATATATATCATCACACCCTGTTTACAGGTGAGAAGGCTGAGGCACAGGGCAGCGAGGGAGCAGCCTTTCAGGAAGGCAGGGAGGGCTCCTCCTGCACCCGGAGGGGAGCTGCCCTGCCTCCTGTCTGCTGATTCTTTGGAAATGACCTTGAGGGGCCCCTGTTCAGCACAGCTTGCTGGGCCAAAAGCAGGAGTGTTCAAGGCACAGCTAGGTGATGTCTGGACTCCCCAAGCCCCACCAGGCTGCCTCCCCCATGTCTGACCTTGGGGGCCCAGTGTCAAGGGGAAGTTCAACAACATCCCAGGTTTCTCCTTGGCCCTGGAATAGGTTCCTTCCCTTCCCTTGCTTTTTCTATTTATTCGGTGCTATACCTTGATAGCTATGCACATTACCTGATAAAGAACGGTGCAAGGTAGAGAGATAAATGGTGCTGGGAGAGGAATGTGCGGTCAAGAGACCCCGCCCTTCATGTCCTGGCCTCCTACCTCCAGCCAGGTGACCTTGGGCAGCTCGCGTAGCTTCTCTGGATAATGAAGAGGAGAGTGGAGGTAGGGACCAGCCTGCCTAGGGGGCTGGTGTGAGAACTGGGAGGAGCAAAAGGGGCTTTCTAGGGAGATGAGGGTGATAGATGTGTGTGGGGGGGGGGGCCGTAGTACTAGTCCCCTGGGGGATTGGTTATGGCTCTGGGGCAGGATCAGGACGGCTTTGGGGACATGTGGGGTTTTGGGTTTAGCCTCAGGGATGGGTGGAATTTGGCCAGGGACAGATCCCTGCCCTCCCTTGGGGACGGCCTGCCTTTTTCTGTATTTCCAGAGAGATGGACCCTCGGCTTTGAAATTTTTTTAGGCAGTGACTTTATTGTTTTTGTAATAATGCTAGATGCTTAGTATGCAAAATTCAAGTACAATGGATAAATACAGAGAAGAAAATTACAAATCACCCCCAGGCCCACTACCTAGATGTGACTGGTTAGCTATTTGGTCCACATACTTGTAGACACCTCACTAGGCACATCTGCATGGGGGCAGGGGACAAAGTTTTGTAAGCCCGGGGAAAATGCATAATTTATTAATAATTTAACTTTAGGCCAGAGTTGTAAAGAGGCTGTCTGCCCTGACACAGTCCTTCTCCTCTATTCGCTGCTGCCTATGTGACCGTGACCTCACCAGATGGGGCAGGGGCAACTCTCCTGCCGTGATCTTTAAAACCTCCCCATTCAGACAGATTACAGAGGGGAGCCTTCCTCGGGACGGCATTCCGGCTCTAGAGCAGTAGCTTTCACACTTAGTGACCAAAACCTCACACACACACACACACACACACACACACACACACCCCTGAAACGAAAGTTGTATGAAACTCACATTTGTCATTATCATACAGGAAGCACTATGAGACTTTCTAATCTACACAATACTGTCATATTAAAAAAAACAACAACAAAAGCTGTCCGACCTACCAAGTTGCACAAGCTACAGTTTGAAGCGCCGCTCTAGGACGGTGATTTTTAAATATTAGTGTGCATCAGAGTCACCTGCAGAGCTTGTTAAAACAGCTTGCTGGGCCCCACTCCCCAGAGATTCCGGTTCAGGATCTGGGTGGGGCCTGAGAATTTGCATTTCCACCAAGTTCCTGGGTCATGCTGATGCCACTGGCCTGAGGACCCCATTTTGAGATCCACCCTCCTAGGATATTTTTGAGGCAATGTGCTCCCTTGGCAAAGACCATCAGGGCATTTGCTTTATTGAACAGATGAGAATTGCTGGTGGCTTGCACCAGAATTGTGGATCTCTGAGATTTTTGAGGATGCTTTGAGATCTTTAACACCATCCTCCTAAAATCCAGCTCACACTGTTAATATAAAGTGCTGAACGTAGAAAAGGTCTGCTAAGCAAAGGGACATTTATGCCCTGCTCTGTTTGAATTACCTGCCTCTCCAATCCCAAACCCACAGAACATAAAACCCTCCCAGCCTTTTTGAAAACACTATTCTTCCAAAGGCAGTGAAAGGCTCCATTTACCGTGTGGGTTTCACCTTTCTGTTTTTTTAAAGGGAAGAAGGTAGGTCAGGCTTGACTGCCTCACAGGGAAGGCTGTCCCCGCTGGCTCTGGTTGGAGTCTGGTGGGTTTCACTGGCTGTCCCTGGTTCCCCGGCTTTGACCGGAACCTTTCCTGGCATTGCAGCTGAACACCCACTACGGCACCTAAGCTTTTCAGCCTGCCGACTTTGGAGACCAGCCTATATATATCCCAAATTGTTTCTGTTCCTCCAACTGGGGGACTCTTAGCCCCTACCCCTAATCCTCCTCCTCCACAGCCTTGGGGCCCCACGGCCCCCTCCCCAGCCTCGCAGTCCTGCAGAAGCCAGCCCTCAGCTGGGAGCAGCTTCTCGAGGGAGGGGAGTGTTGAATGGGCACAAAGCCCCTCTGTTCCAGTAACAATGGCCCGTTGATGACTGATTCTGCCCGGGTGAGCCCCCTTGACTGGACTTTGGGGAGGAGAAAGCACTCCAGCCCCCCAGGCAGCCATTTCTGGGTGTGAGGTTGATTCAGAGGCCCGAGCCTCTGTCTGCCCACAGAACTTCATTCTTTAGGCCCCTGATGCAGCAGGGAGAAACCCATCTCCTCTCACCCTCCCTCCCCTTCCCTGGGGCAGTGTGGGGCCCCCTGGAGTGATTCAGTTCAGTCCAATTCAGCAAACATTTATTGAACAGCTCCCGGGCACGAGGTTTGGTGCTAAGTAGCTGTGGGGACCAAAGAATAGCTACTAACATGAATTCAGTGCTGATGACAGTCAACCACCCCAGGCTGCCCAATGGTCACCAGGGAGCTTATAAAAATTCCCATGCAAGCTGGGTGCAGTGACACATGCCTGTCCCAGCTACTCGGGAGGCTGAGCCAGGAGGATGGCTTGAGCCCAGGAGTTTGGGCTGCAGTGAGCTATGATCCCACCTGTGAATAGCCACGGCACTCCAGCCTGGGCAACATAGTGAGACCCTGTCCTCTTAAAAAAAAAAAACATTCCCATGCACAGACCTCCCTCCTCAGAATCTTCAGAGGGGAACCCCTAGCCCTGATTTTTTTTTCAAGCTTTCAAAGTGATTCTTATGCCCAGCTGGGAGTAAGCATCACTGGCCTCCTATGGGTTAGACGCTGTGTGGAGCATTTAATTTGTAGTACCCCATTTAATGAGGCAAATGCTTGTGCAAGGCTGAAAACAGCCCCCAAAGAGGTCCACATATGAACCACCAGCACCTGTGAATACGTCACCTTGCATGGTAAAAGGACTTTACGGATGTGATTAAGATTTTGAGATGGGAGATTATCCTGGATCATCCAGGTGGGCCCTACACACAACCACAAAGGGCCACAAAGGGGATCTGAGCACACAGAGGTGTGTCGGAGTAATGCATGATGAGAAAAGCTCCGTCGGCCGTTGCTGGCTTTGAAGAGGAGGAAGGGGCCACGAGCCAGGGAAAGCAGGCAGCCTCTAGCACCCGCAAAAGGCAAGAGGGCACCTTCTCCCCCAAGGCCTCCAGAAAGAACTTGGGCCTGCTGACGCCTTAATTTTAGGCCCGTGAAACCAATCTCAGGTTTCTGATACTCAGAACTCTTAAGATAATGTGTTTTAAGCCACTAAATGTGTGGTAATAATATGTTATCATAGCCACAGGAAATGAACACAATGCTGTTACTAACCCTGCTCTACAGATGGGACAGAGAGGTCAGGCAGTCACCTGGGAGTCACCCAGCTAGTGAGTTACCAGGCTGGAATAACCTGGGGTGTCTAGCCCCTTACTCCCACCTCACCACGCTGCCCTCTTTGCAGCCAGACAGACATGGGTTCAAATCCCAGCTCTGTCATGGTCTGTCTGTGTGTCCTCTGTGAATGGGGAGGCTACAGGGAGGGTAGGCGGGGAGGTGTGGAGACCAGCTGGGAAGAGGGGGTGGGCCAGGTTGTCCCCGGGTGGCAGAGTTTGGACTTGATTTTGGAGGACTGGAGCCCACAGGGCCCTGTCCCTGGTTTCCTCTGCTGTGTTTCATGACGATGCCTCAGATGACCAGGCCCACTCAGTCTTTGGGATCTGACTTAATGCAGCAGCCCAGCTCCCGTCAGAACCCCATTCTACTCCTCATCACCTGCAGCCAGTGACAGCCACTTATCTGGGATGGCCAGTGGGCTCCCATTTCCTGGGAGGTGAGCAGTGGCCTGGTGCCTCCCAAGTATAATTCTTTCAAGACCCTCCAAGAACCTTGTATTTGGGGCCACGTGTATTTCTTGGAGAAGGAGTGTGAGACACACAGAGGTCCCGAGAGTTGTCCAAAGTCACACAACAAGTTGGTGACAGGCCCTGAAAGAGCAGTTCCTGGCCAGGACTGCTCTGCCCCCTGCTGTGAAGCTCCCTGCATCTGCTCAAATCAGCTGGCTTAGCCGTGCAGCACAGTGGCTGAATCCGTGGACCGTGGAGCCAGGCTTCCTGGGCTCAAATCCCAGCTGAGAGTCCTTTAACTGAGAGTAAGTTTATGCCTCTCCTTACTTAGATGGGGATGGTGATGGCCATCTCTGATCGTTATCGAGGGTTCTTCCTGAGCTGACGTTCACTTATGTGCATGAGGTGCTTGGAACAATCCCTGGTTCATTACTAAGTATTAACTTCCGGAATTATTTGGCTCCCCGGGGTGGGGGGGGGGCTCTTTCCCTCTCTCTTCCCAGTGCCTGGTTCCTTGCTTGACCCAGAGCAAGTGCTCAGCAAATGAATGTCCTTGTTCCATGTGAGCTTTTATCACTTGGAGGTTCATAAGGTACCAAAGCTTTCACTTTTAAAAATTTCCATCTTAGTTCTTCAAACCCTTCTTCTTCTTCCTGCCTGGGAGCTGCAGAATTGCCATAGAGCAGCCTGAGGCTTACTCTGTCCCTTGCTAAGCCCAGTGAGCAATTCAGAGATAGCCCAGATGTCCCAGGTCTCCTACTCCAATCTCCTTCATTCCAAGGCCGTGCCTGACTGACCCACCGAGGTTGCCCAGGGCTGTGGCAGCGGCACTGTTTGGGGACCTGGTCTTGTGTGGTCTCACAGGTCTCAGTGGCTGGGGCTGCTAGTCGCAGCTCCTCTCCTAAACGGACAGTCCTCGAGTCCTCCAGCTGATGGAGGACCAGATATCATGCCCTTCCCTCCAGAGTCCTGTCCTCTTGTTTCTCTCCTTGTCATGAGGATGGGACTTCCTCCTTCAGCCTTCCCCTCAGAAAGTCCCCAGATTTATCACTGCACATGCATAGGCCCCAGGAGGGTCACCAACCCATAGTTCTGCAAAAACCCAAACCCAGGTTGAACTCAACTAGTTCACTCTTCTGTCCCAGGGTGGCCATTTCTGCTCAATTCTACTACCCCACCTCTAGTTCCATTTTGCAAAGATCTCTTTAAACCCTACCTACTGTTGTGGAGCTAGTTTGCTTCTTTCTTCTTCTTCTTCTTTTTTTTTTTTTTGGCAGAGTCTCGTTCTGTTGCCCAGGCTAGAGCACAGTGGCATCATCATAGCTCACAGCAGCCTCAAACTCTGGTGCTCAAGTGATCCTCCTGCCTCAGCCTCCCAAGTAGCTGGGACTACAGGCATGTGCCACCATGCCCAGCTCATTTTTTTATTTTTTGTGGAGACAGGGTCTCACTCTTTCTCAGGCTGGTCTCAAACTCCTGGTATCAAGCGATCCTCCCGCCTCGGCCTCTCAGAGTGTTAGGATTACAGGCGTGAGCCACCGCTCCTGGCCTCTGTTGCCCTTTTATACCTACACTCACCTCCCTCCCCACCCTCACCCCATCCTTAACTCTCAGCTTACTAATCTGTTCTCTTACCATTTTATCATTTCAAGAATATTATATAAATGGAATCATGCAGCATGTAACTTTTGTGATTGGCTTTTTTCACTCAACATAATTCCATCAAAATTCATCTGAGCTTTTGTGTGTATCAATGTTCCCGTTTACTACTGAGTAGGATACAATGGTAGGGTACCAGGTATAGCTGGTTTTGAATGGATCACTCACATATGGTCCCAGAAGCTCCACAAGCGCTTGTGTCCTGAGTAAAGCAAGGAACACAGACCCATTCTCCCGGCATCCCTTCCTGGTCAGCAGGAGACTCTGCAGCCCCCCGCCAGTGTGGCCCTGCTGGCAGCTCATGTGTGCACAGGCAGCAGCTCCTGCTGTCTCTGAGGTGCCCTGAGGTGGTGAAGTTGGGGGCAAAAGTAGTGGTTCTCAATCTTCTAGTGATCCTAGGTTAGAATCACCTGAGGAGCTTTAAACAGTCCTGGTGTCCAGGGTCTACCCACAATCACAGCACCCCTTCCAGCTGGGGCCCACCTGGTCAATTACAGCACTCCAGGCATCCCCTCCCCATTGATCAGCCTTGGCCTGGAGTTGAAACTGACGTGCCCTCCTAGCTGAGAAGCTTCAGACTGTTTTGTCATGACCACATCCAGGTGTGTCCAGGCCTGAGGCCTGGTGTGTTAGGTGAGAGCGTCCCTCCAAATAATGCTGGAAAGGTGGGCCCTTGACCAGTAGTAACAGCTGCAGCAGGCTAGGATCGTCCAGGGCCTTTTCCTTGCAGCAGCTTGTAGCCCATCTGGGAGAGAGATTCCCAAGGAATGGAAAGCAACAGTCCCATCGGCATAGACGGGCTCTGGGTGACATTTTTCCAGACCAGCAATAATGACCAGCCTGTGTGCAGTCTTTTCTATTAGTATTTTTAGAGCCCCACACAGCTTCTCTGATGCTCACAACAACCCTGTGGGGCCAACCTAGGCTCGGAGAAGTTAAATCCCTTGCCCAAGATCAGCAGAGAGTACGTGGGAGAGCTGGGACCCAACCCAGGTCTGTCTAAGTCCACGGCCATCTGTCCAGTGCTCAGAGCATTTGGACAATTGGCCTCTGTTCCCACCTGCAGACTGCAGCGCTTCTCTCCCAGGACTGAGTATAGACGGACTCCTTTGTGGCCATACCGCAGCCCAGGGGATAGCACAGATATATGCGGGCTGAGACCCCTGCTGCCCCCATGGATCCAGAGCTGGGGTGGTGGGCAGAACTCACTGGTGAAAAAGAGAAGAGGCTAGGGTTCCTCTTTTTGTCACAGGAATAAATCCCCTTCCTGCTATCACTGGGGCCATTAAGTGAGGGCTTGAGGCTGTGGGATGCCAACCTAGGCCCAGAGGATCCCAATTCAATTTCCTCTGTATTGAAATGGAAGAAGAAACACTCAGAAGTAGGGTTGGAAGAAAACAGGGAGCAAAAGAAATTCTCCTCTCTGTCCTGTCCCTTATTTAAACATTCTCTAGGAGCAGGAAAACTCAGTCTCCTTAGGTCTTGGAAGCTAAGCAGTGTCAGGCCTGGTTAGTACTTGGATGGGAGACAAAGTCTCCTTAGGAAGTTCAGTAAGTAGACAGAGCGGGACTAGGAATCCTGGGCTTATGCATGGGGAGTCTTTCTCTACCCAGTTATCTCAGAAATTCTGTAATAGAGCTGTCTTTACAGGGGTGCAGAGCAAAGTGGGAAAGCTGTGTACGCTGAAGGCCAGCCCCTGTTCCCACTGCATGTATACGTACATGCACACATTCCTGGTCGAAAGGCTGCTGATCAATAAAACTGACAAAATCTCCAAAACCCACAAATGAACACAGGATTTTGCAGTCATGAGCATGACCAAAATAGGAATAATAGGGCACACAAGGAATGAAAGAAGAAAAAGAACCCTAGGGCCCAGAAGATTCCTAGCCTTCCTTAGCCTGTTCCTCATAAAGTAGGAGTAGCAAATATGTGACACACCTGCCCACCCTTCCCCTGTCAACACACATGGCAGACATCACTAATCAACCACCACATTCTTTCCCACAGAAAACAATCCTGACCTCAGCATTCTTCTCATCACAGTGCTCTAGGCTGCCGAGATGAGCCTATTGGCTTTTGCTCGTGGGATGAAAACTATTTGCCACCCTCAGCTTAACAGCATTCTGTGGTTCAAG
Organism: Lemur catta; assembly: GCF_020740605.2. Lineage (NCBI taxonomy): Eukaryota > Metazoa > Chordata > Mammalia > Primates > Lemuridae > Lemur > Lemur catta. Next base: position 50,422,920 of record NC_059141.1, on the reverse strand, counting down.
ATGCTGGAAACCAAGTCACCATCTTTTTCAGGCTCCCTCCTGCTTGTTCTGGGTTAGTTTCATTTCAAACCTTCTTAGATGGACTTGGTCACTCAAGTAAGCGTTAAGCACTAACTGTGTAGGGCGATGGATTGGAACACAACTTTATATACATTTTTTTTTTTTTTTTGGAGACAGTCTTGCTCTGTATACCAGGCTGGAGTGCACTGGCGTCATCTTCACTCACTGCAACCTCAAACTCCTGGGCTCAAGTGATCCTCCTGCCTCAGCCTCCCGAGTAGCTGGGGCTACAGGTGCACACCAAGACACGTGGCTAATTTTTCTATTTTTTGTAGAGACAGGGTTTCGCTCTTGTCTCGAACTCCTGGCCTCAAGCAATCCTCCTGCCTCAACCTCCCAGAGTGCTAGGATTACAGGCATGAGCCACTGTGAGCAGCCTATACACTCTTTTTATTCCAATTTATTTTATAACCATGTCCTTTTATTTTGAAAAGGTAACAAATTCAAACAATAGAAAAAGGTGTACGTCAATTCCCACCATATTTCCCAGTTCTCTCAACCGCTCTTGCCAATTTCTTGTTTCTGTCTCTAGAGGTGTCCTACGCATGTGTCAGCATTTGTGTGTATGTACTCTGATTTTTACACAGTGGGAAGTATGCCACGTGTATACTCTTGCCCCTTGCTTTTATCACTCATATCTTAAACAGCATTTCTTATCAACCCATACAAAGCTGCCTCTTTCTTTTTAATCATTACAGAGTATTGCACTGATAAATGTCCCTAACATTTAGCTAACACATTTTTTTGGCCCATTAACATGCATTAAGGTCATGGTTAGCTTTTTGCAACTATAAACAACTTACTATTATATGTGTCTTTGTTGTATTCATGCAAGTATTAAATATATCTGCAAGATTAATTCCTAGAAGTTGAATTGCTGGGTCAAAGAGTGTCTTAGTCTGCATAGGTGCTATTATAAAATACCACATATTGGGAAACTTATAAACAACAGAAATGTATTGCTCACAGTTCTGGAAGCTGGAAAGTCCAAAATCAAGGTAACCAGCAGAACTGGCCTGGTCAGGTCTGATGAGGGCTTGTTCTTTGTGTCAAAGATGTCACCAGACTGGGCACAGTGGTGTAAGGTAGCTCATGTCTGTAATCCCAGCACTTTGGGAGTCTGATGTGGGAGAATGGCTTGAGGCCAGGAGTTCATGACCCACCTGGGCAACATAGCAAGACCCCATCTCTATAAAAAAATGTACAAATTAGCTGGGCATGGTGGTATGTACCTGTAGTCCTAGCTACTCAAGAGGCAGTAGGTCTCAACAGTGGGCTTAAAGTATTAAGTAGGCTGGGCACAGTGGCTCACACCTGTAATCCTAGCACTTTGGGAGGCCAAGGCAGGAGCATCCCTTGAGGCCAGGAGTTCAAGACCAGCCTGGGCAACATAGCATGATCCTGGTCTACAAAAAATAATAAAAAAAAAATTAGCCAGGCATGGTAGCATGTACCTGTATTCATAGTCCCAGCTAGGGAGGCTGAGGCAGGAGGATCACTTGAGCCCAGGAGTTTGAGGTTGCAGTGAGCTATGATGACACCACTGCGCTCTAGCCAGGGCAACAGTGTGAGACTCTGTCTCCAACAACAGCAACAACAAAAATTAAACCATGCTGTAAACACACGTGGTATCATCCAGACTTTGTTTTTCCATTTACAGAGCACAGGCAGAGTAGATTTAGCATAATTCTCGAGGGCCCTAGGGTGTTTGGAATGGTCAATGAGCACAAAGTTACCACCTGCATTAGCCCCTAACAAGAAAGTAAGCCTGTCCTGTGAAGCGTTGAAGCCAGGCACTGATTTCCCCTCTCTAGCTGTGAAAGTCCTTGGTGGCATTTTCTTCCCATATAAGGCCTTGTCTCCATGGAGAATCTGTTGTTCAGTGTAGCCACCCTTATCAGTGATCTGAGCTAGATCTTCTGGATAACTTGCTGCACCTTCTACGCCAGCACTTGCTGTTTCACCTTGCACTTTTACAGTATAGAGACTACTTCTTTCCTTAAACCTCATGAACCAACCTCTGCTAGCTTCCAACTTTTCTTCTAAAGCTTCCTCATCTCTCTTAATTTTCATAGAATTGAAGAGAGTTATGGCCTTGTTCTTGATTAGGCTTTGGCTTAAGGAATATAGTGGCTGGTTTGATCTCTTATCCAGACCGCTAGAACTTTCCGCTTATCAGCAATAAGGCTGTCTGGCTTTCATATCATTCATGTGTTCACTGGAGTAGCGCTTTTAAATTCCATCATGAGCTTTTCCTTTGCACTCACAACTTGGCTAACTGGTGTGAGAGCCTAGCGTTTGGCCTGTCCTGGCTTGTGACGTGCCTTCCTCGCTAAGCTTAATCATTTCTAGCTTTCCATTTCAAGTGAGAGATGACTCTTCCTTTCACTTGAACACTTGGAGGCCACTGTAGGGTTGTTAATTGGCCTAATTTTAATATTGTTGTGTATCAGGGAATAGGGAGACCCCAGGAGGGGGAGAGATATGGGGGCGTTGTTTGTAGTGTCTGAAATAATTACAATAGTGACATCAAAGATCACTGATTACAGATCACCATAACAGATAGAATAATGAAAAAGTTTGGTGGGTACAATGAACAATGATTTGGGTGATAGGCACACTTACAGCTGTGACTCAAGCATTACAGAAGTGACCCATGTAACCAAAAACATTCGTACCCCCTCAATATTTTGAAATTAAAAAAATATGTATATATAAATAAAAAGTTTGAAATATTGTGGAATCACCGAAGTGTGACACAGAGACACAAATGATCCCATGCTGTTGGCAAAATGGTGCCAATAGACTTACACAATGCAGAGTCGCCACAAACCTTTAATTTGTAAAAAGTGCAATACCGCAAGGTACAATAGAGTGAGGCACAACAAAATGAGGTCTGCCTGTATTCATAAAAACATATAAAGGCATGTGAGTAATAACATAAAATTATCCAGGTCCAGATTTTTGCCAGCTATGGCATGGAATGGGTTGGCGGCAGTTCCGGGCAATTTCCTAGGCTTGCTGTAACTCCACCTCCTCTCTTGTTTGTGAAAGCACAAGACAAGCAAGGGACAAGGGTGGAATTAATTATAAGAGAACCTTGCACCCACTGCAGTTCTTTTCAAAAAGCAAAACTCTTTTTGCAAACTTTGATGCTTTATATTCTTAATAACCTCACAGTTAATGTGACCTATGGTGGTTTATGCAGTAAAGAGCTTTATAGCTTAAAGGTTTGAAGGCTGGGTGTACATGGTGTATGTGCTTGAATGGAGGGTTTATGTAAGTCAAGGGAGAGTTGGAATTTGGGTAGGCATTGTAGGGTGATGTCACATGGTAGAATGCCAAACTAAAGGACTGTGAGGAATTTTGTTTGGTAGCTGGTGAGGATCTTCTAAAGTGATGAAGGCCACTAGGTTTTATCTCACATGCCCACTCTAATGGATTGGCCCTGTGTTGAGAAGGCTTGTGAGGCTATATCCAGCCCCAGCTGAAAAAAGGATGATGATTGATTAGTGATGTCTGCCCCAGGCACAGGACTGCTGCATGGTGGAATGAGTGCCACGTATTTGCCATTCCAATGCTGAAGATCCCAGAGTGGGCTAAGCTGTGAGACTCAAGCTGATCAAGTTGGGCAGGGGCATCACTAACCTGGGAGATAGGAGACCTAGGTTTTGTCACCACCAGTTTATACCCTGGTCAAGCACTTCACCTCTCTGAGCCCAGGTTTCTGTAAATGAAAAGCGAGGAAGAGTGGATAAAAGAATTTCCAAGCTCTTTCCAGTCCTGACATTCTACAGTTTAAGGATAAGAGCCATGTTTTCTCACGACTGGTGGAGTGATGTACAGGTCGGATTTCTCCTGAACCTCTCAGAATGACTTGCACAGTGGAAGGAAAGTACAACTAAAATTGGAAAGCCAAACTGCTTTGTGTAAGGCTGCTGACCTGAGCCACTGCTGACAACATGACTGTGTCCTGGAGACAAAATTCACTGGCATTCAGCTTGTTCTCAGCCCTATAGCTCTGAGACCTACTGGGTTTGGGCCTTGCACCTGGGACCCAGAGTGCACGCCCTTCACACAGCAGAGTGGGCTGGAGAAGGCTGCCCTACAAGGGTCTGTTGTCTTTCCCCCCACCCCGTGGCTCCTGTCATTCCTGTGGCCTACTCAGCCCTTCCTGGCCACAGGGGGCCACAGGGAATGTGTGAGTGGCTCTGGCCTGCGGGGCAGCTGAGGGGAGGGCATGCTTGGGGGCCTGGCCATGGTGTTTCTGACTCTCTCTAGCTGACCTGCTGCCTTGGGGCCACAGGCGCTGCAGTGTCTGGGACAGGGCAAATCGGCAAATCGGCAAATTTACCCCCAGATGAGGTGAGGGGCAGGATAAGATGCCCAGGGCCAAATGCTGTCCAGTAAATGACCAGGTGGTGGCTGTGCCTGAGGGACATTTCTAGCTGGTGGTCAGGTCAGATTATCACTGCTTCTTTCATCTTTATGTTTTTTCGGGGGGGGCGGAGGGACTGAGACAACCCCCCCACTCCAACACCAGTGTGCAAGCCACTGAATCTGCTGCATCTGTAGCACTGAGGCCAACAGTTCCTTCCTGGCCCCACTTACTACATCTCAGGCTTGGGTGAAACATTTTACCGGCATCATCTCACTGAACTTCCCATGACCCTGAGTATACAATAGTTGCTATAGATAATGTCCCCATTTCACAGATGAGGAAACCATGCTCAGAGAGGTTTAAGTTCCTTGCCCAAGGTCACAGGGCTTCAAAAGCAATAAGTAAAAACAAGGAAGCCCAGAGCACCCATAGCTATAGAGAACATCACTGCTGACTTTGTGAGTCTCCCTCTCCCCTCTCCCCGCATATGTGTTTGTGTTTGCGCACATTCATGTATATGCACGCACACACACACACACACACACACACACACACACACACACACACACTTAAAAAAAATAAAATGGACTACAGCTGTAGATACTGGGATTTCTGCTTTTTGGGTGCAGCAGCATAACATAAGCATCTTTCTGGGCAAGAAATTAACTTTATGCCAATCTTCTTTTTTTCAGTGGAGAATAAATTAAGCATCTTATATGTGCCTAGTCTGCTAGCTCCTGGGGGGAGAAGACCAATCTACAGAAAACAACAGCTAACTCTTTAAAATAGTGCATAAGTTCATTCATTCAGTTCGCAAGCATGTACCGAGCACTGCCGTGTGCCAGGGGCCTCGGGTGCAGTGGTGAACAAGACTGCAAGAACCAGGCAGCCTCCTAGATTCCTCGGTTCCCCCTCCCTCCCCTTGTCCATGAGCATTGCTGCTTGTTTATTTATCTATTTGCTTATTTTATTGTGGAAAAATATGCATAGCATAAAACTTATCATTGTAACCATTTTTAAGTATGCATTGTTAAGTTCATTGGCATTAAATATATTCCCATTCTGTGCAGTCCTCACTGTTACCCCTCTCCAGCTCTCCTTTCATCTTGCAAAACTGAAACTCCGTACCCATTAGATGTTAAGTCCCCAGCCTGCGGCCCCTGGCAAATACCCTTCCAATGTCTGTCTCTGACTTTCACTAGTCTCGGCACCTCATGTAAGTGGAATTGTACAGTATTTGTCCTTTTGGGACTGGCTTATCTCACGGAGCATGACGTCCTCCAGAGGCATCCGCGTTGGGCATCGTCTGTCCTCCCTTCCACCTCTCTGCCACCACCCTGCCCAGGCACCATCTCTCTCCTGGACCGTTGCAGCAGGGACTGTCAGGGCTCCTGGCCTCCAGTCCTGCCCTCTTCCCGTGCAGTTTTCAAACCACTTCCAAAATGATCTTACATTCCACTTTTGAAATTTTAGATTAGGTTTTTAAAAGGTATTAAAGTGATACAGATACATGGTCATCAAAAATTGAAACAACATAAAAGAGTATAAAGTGAGAAGAACCATCACTTAATATTAATATTAATATTTCCGTATTTCTGCATCAGCACTTGTGTCCCCACACTTCTTGCTTCACTGTGCCAGTGCACCACAGGTGCCCAGCCCACCCACTCTCCACCCTGACGGGACACTCAAGGAGCTTCTCACCTGTTGGATTTCCAGGGCTTAGTGCACATCCTTGGCCATGAACCTTGGTCCGCATCCAGGCCAGTTCTGAATGAGCCAGTGGACTTCTCCCCAGGCCACCGGGCTGCATGGCCATGGGCATTCCGGACCCCAGCCTCCACCATGGCTCCTGCAAGTGCAGCGAAGCTGGGAGGGGTGGGTCTGCTCCTACGTGGCCCAGGGCCTGGGTTCAGTGTGACAGGCTGACAGGGGGCCTAAAGCTCTTCTCTGGGGCCCTGCACTTCATGCAGCTATTGGAAGTGACCGTGTCAAACGGGGGCAAGAAAGAGTGTGCCCCCCTATGTCTTACGCGGGCATAAAAGGGCCAAGGGGCAGTGGGGCATATCTTGGCCAGGGCCGGGTCCCTGAGAGTCTGTGGCAGTCCCATGGTCCACCTTGTGGCTCTGGCCTGTGACTCCTCCCAGCAATGTAATGTCCACTGACATTCAGGTGACACACACCTTTGCTTGGGCTGTTTCAACTCTGTCTCTGTCTTGGCTGAGGATGCACACAAGGAATTTAGAGACCAGTCCTCCCTGGGAGGGGAAGCTGGAGCCCGGGGCGCTGGGGTGCTGGGGGTGGCCATGGCTCTGCTGCACAGAGCCGCGTCTGCCTTTGTGCACGTCCCATTCTCTCCTCTTCTTCCTTCCTGGGTCATCCGGCAGCCTCTGGGGATTCCCTCTGCTGTCACACACTGTGCTCCTGGTACCTGGGGGCCTTGGTCTTCCCGAGCATCTCAGGATGTCCCCAAGTAAAATAAAACCCAGCCTGGACAGGCACTGGATGGACAAGCTCTTCTCATCTAAAACCAAGGAAGGCAGGTCACCCTCTGAGCTCCTTCTCCATGTCCTCATGTGCCAGTGGCCTGGGGGCTTCCCTGTCTCCTTCTGTCTCCACTCTCTGGGGACTCAGAGGCCACTCACAGAAGAGCCCCCTCCCAGGTGTTTGGCAAGGGGGGAGGGCAACCTCCCGGCCCCCACGGGTTGGCTGGAGCACTCCCACAGTGGGTTTCGTGCTCCCGTCTCTGCCCAGAGCTCCTCCACATCCAGCTCCCGCCCTCTCTCAGCTCCTCTATTCTGCGCAGCTCCTCCTCCTCCCCGTGGGAAAGGCCGTGTGAGCCGGGCCAGCAACAGCCGAGGCCCCATCCCCACTGTGCTCTCGGCCCCCTGAGCAAGGGGAGTGGAGTTTTGCTGCCTGATGCAATGTCTGGCAGGGCCGTCCCTTATCACAGCCGGCTTGCTGGGACGTCCCCCCTTCCCGAAGGGAGACAGAGATGGGCTGCGGTCCATTTGGGGCCTCGGTGGAAAGGCCTGGCTGGAGGCCATCCAAGTAGAAAACTCGTTCTCCAGTGAGGCGCCTTGCCAAGTCACGAGGGAGGCCTGAGCAGAAAGACCCCCGGGGAGAGCAGGGGAAGGAAGCCAAAGCCCAGCTTGCTGGGGCTTGCCCTGCCTCAGCTCACAGCCCACTTTTCTTTCCACGTGTTCCCTCACTACCATTTGCCTGGGGACGCCTTAGGCTGTTTTCTGCCCTCCCAGTGACTAGCGCACAGCTGGGAGCAGCTTGCACCGAAAGAACTACGGGAAGCCCCGAGTGTCGCACCCATGGTATCCGTCCACCGCAACACGCCTCGCACGAGTTCCTTGCACGGGCGTGGAATACACTCGGAGCACGTGCTCGCAGCGCCGACACGTGGCTCCCTCGTATGTGGAGCAACTGCTTTTTCTTTCTTCCTCTTCAGGTTGTCTGTGAACTTAGAATGATTAAGCACTTGCACCGGGCCAAATGCATTGGGAGAGGCATTCATTCATTCATTCATTCATTCAACAAGTATTTATGAGCCAGGGACAGTTCTGGGCACTGGGAATGCAACGGTGCAGCGGACAGGTGGAGCTGTCCTCATGGAGATGATGAGAGAGGCAGCCGAGGGTATTTTCCATCTGCAGGAAATGAAGCGGGATGCTGACGGGGAAAGGATGGGGGAGGGGAGGTGGTCACCTTTGGGTCAGGGGTCTGGGAGGGACTCCAGAGGAGGGGACACTTGAGCTGAGTCCTGACTGCTTAGGAGGAGCCAGCCAGAGGAGGTCTGGAAGAAGAGCCTCCCAGGCAGAGGGACCCGCTGTGCAGAAGCCCCGGGCAGGGAAGGGCAGGAAGGGCAGGGGCGGGGGTCTCAGGGGAAGAGGTGGGTGCGGTGAGCAGGGTCTGGATCTCAAAGGCCCTTGGAGGGCTTGTGTCTTACTGAGCAGAGCACTGAGTGTTTTAAGCAGAAGCTACTCCAGCAGTACCGGCATTGTCTGTGCCTTCAGGAAGCTTCGGCGTGGCTGAGGAGCTGAGTGACGGCACAGCTGTGAGCAGGTGCTCACCTGCCCAGGTGGGAAGACTCCCACGTGTGCTCCCAGAGAGGAAGCTGAGCCTGGGAAAGCCAGAGAGGCAGGAGGGAAGAGGACAGGGGGTGTGGGGGAGCCAGCGGGCTGCAGGCCTCAGGAGGGAGGGCATGGGCAGCGCAGCCTGGAGCATGGGAGACCCAAACCGGCCATGCCAAAGCCACGCTAGAGCTAGAGGAGACTGGTGACACTCTCAGGATGGGGAGGGCTGGGGACAGAAGCCAGGTGGAGCGGGCTGAGAGGTGGGAGGAAGTGAGACAGGGAATGACAGTCCTTTTGAGAACCGTATGGTAGTTATAGGTGGTGTGTGAGTCCCTGTCCGAGCTCACTGCCAGCAACTGGAGGGCTGGGTACTAAGTCCTCGGGGTGACTCCCGGCATCTGCCTGGGGCCTGGCACACCATGTGCACTCGTCAAACGGTTGCTGCTATGCAGCGCTGTGCTTCTCTTCCTGCCTCTGGTGTCTGCTCTCAACGTGCCGGAGCACTGGGCACAATGGGCCCAGGGGAGCTGTCCCACTCCCACGGCACCCAGGCAGAGCTGGGCTGGCACATGCTCTTGGCATTCTTCACCATTGGCCCTGGTGTCCCACAAATGTGGCCTCCACTGGGACACAGGCAGGGGAATGCCACCTTTTCCTGGACTGTCACATAGTTGCTGGGGCGTTGAAGGGATGAAAAGTATCAAGTACTCAGGGCCAGAAAGGGGTATCTGCCACACCACAAGGAGGAGGAAGAGATTTTTTTCAGTTCCTCTCATGAGCCAAGCAAGGGAGGCAGAACTAGCCCTTGTGTTGTGCAACTTGGGAAGGAGGTGGCACTAAGGTTCATTCAGTGTCACAGATGTCACAGGCCCACTTCTTACAGAGAGCCTCCTGCAGGGCGGGTTCTGCCTGGGGCTTTGCTGAGTGACCCCCATCCAGGCCCTGTCCCCTCCTTCATGACCCTGTGACTTTTGGCACTGTGACCCTCTTCCACCTCCTAGCCCTGGAGACCACTGTCGTCCCCCCACCCCCACCCCACTTCTGAACCTCTAAATCTCTCTCACACCTGCCCACCCGCTGCCCTGCCAGCTTCCAAAGCCAAACAGAGGGGCAGCCTGCCTGGGGCAGGGCGAAGGAGCCATGAGCCTGCCCTTGTGTTTCATGTCAGAGTTGCTTGAAATCCTTGCTTCTTCCTTTTAGGGCAATGTCAGGAAGGATCTTCAGAGCCCTGTATTGTTCTGGGGCTGAGGAGGCTGGAACGGCAACTCAACAATAGAAATAGTCCCTGGAAGGGAGGGTAGGAAGAGGTTCAGGAGTTAGTCATGAAGGCAACACAACTTCTAAATCTTACCGAAGGTGCTAGACCCAGAAGGGAGAGAGCAGCTAGGGCATCTCCCCCCACCCACTCCCGCCTTTTCACGCTTCTCCTATTTAGTGAATAGTTACCGTGCACCAGATATATTCCTCACAGCAACCTTATGCAGCAGGGACTGCCCTTTTCATGCTACAGGTGAACTAACGGAGGCCCAGAAAGGTTAAGTCACTTATACAAGGTTGCACAGCATGGCAGAGGCATAGGAAGGACTAGAACCCAGCAATTCTGACCCGAGCTGCTTTTGCTTCCCTCACATCATCAGACCCAGGCAACTTGCAGCTCAGAGCCGAGAGGGCAGAAAGTCAGGATTTCAACACCTTGTGTTCTGAAGACTCAGCGTTGGGTCTCACCCACTCAATGGGACAGGTGGCCTCACACCTGTGACGGGCTAAACAGCATGCATGGGGAATGTGGCCCCACTGGTCATTCTACACATTCATGCCAGCAGCCCACCAGTCACCATGCCAGGCACCAGCCTCCACAGACTCACTCACCAGTGATTTGTTAGACAGCTGGTATATGCCAGGTGCCATCCAGATGCTAGTCCCAACTTCAGGGAGCTTGCAGTCTAGGAAGGGAGCAAACGCTCAACTGGAAAGCCCCACCAGAGTGCTATGATGGGGGTGCCTGGGGTGCACCAGGAGACTCGAGCAACTTGGACCTGGGAGGGGTGGTCAGGGGTTGCTGCTGGAGCAACCTTGGGCAGGCTACTTAATCTCTCTCATCCTCAGTTACCTGATCCGTAAAATGGGCTAGTTGCTACCTAACAGGGCTTTGTGGAGAATTTGATGAGGAATGCAAGTGCTTAGCACAGCACCCAGCCCAAAGAAGTAGGCACTCAATAAGCTCCAGCTACCCTCATCGTTCCTTTTGGCCCTCCCAGCCAGAGTATAAGCCCCATGGAGGCACAGGCCACATCAGCTTGTTTGCTGCTGTATTCCCAATGCCTAGACCAGAGACCAGCACGTAACAGGGGCTCGGGAAATACTAATTTAATGGGAAAAGGCCCAGGAGAATTAGGAAGAGGCAGGTCTATTCCAGCTGCCCTGGAGCTGGCCTGTGGCTGTCTTCCCTCCTGGGCCCCTCTCTACTCACTCGTACTCAGGAAGTACCCCCAGCACCCTCTGCCCAGCACAGCCAGGGACCTCCACTCCCACTGCCAGGGTGCCCATCTGCTTACCCGCATTCAGAACCCCCACCTCACTGCTTTCCCCAAAGGACAGATTTTTCTGGCTATTCCTGAGGCCACTTCATTGTATGATGAAAGTACAGCCCTGGGACCCTCCTTTCTGCCCTCCCACTCCCCTGTGTCAACATGAGCCACTTCCCTTGGGGAAAATCCATCTTTTCCAAAAAGAGCGACAAGCAGTAATGGCAAGCAAGAGCCGGGTGCCCTGTGCGAGGTCATGGTAAGATGTTCCCAAACTCCAAATTGGAGCAGGTGGTCCCCATGCATGAGTGTCCTTGTGGAGAAGGGGGATGGAATTTCAGGAGGGGGGCCTGTGCAGGAATCTGGGGTGCTGGTGCAGAACGGGGTGTGCGTGATGCTGCTGATGGTGATGAGGGGGAGTGAAAGACATGGCGACCAGGCTCCATGGGGCAATGCTGTACATGCTCCAGCTTTGACAAATACACATGGCTTTAGTGGCTGGTCATTTATTCCTTTATCCGTCTGTCATTCAGCAATTGTGTTTGGGTATCTCTGTCCTAGCCAAGGATAAGGGATAACGAGAGGCCCAGACACACTCCCTGTTCCCTGCAAAGGGATATTCTGCACTGAACAGTTGTCACTTTAGGACAGAGCATCGGGTACCAATGGGAGTCTTTGCACAGTAGGGGGGCTGTAGGGAGCCCTAACCTAGCTTGCCCAGAAATCGGAGACCTGGAGACTACGGCCGTGTTAAAGGATTTTGGTAGAATGTATGTGCTATGGTGGTTTTTTTCCTCCTTAGTTAACTTTTAAAAATTTATACATACATTTGGTAAAATGTCTAACAATGCACAATGTTACTCAGTAAACATAAGGCTCACCCACCCTTCTCACTCCACCCACCCATCCCCCTTCCCAGAGGCAACCATGGTTACCACACCTGTTTCCCCGCAGTCACAGCCCATTTGTATCCAGCGTCTATATTTTTCCCACTTTTTTTTCCAAATGGGATCATACTACGTCAGAGGTTCCCAACCTGGGATGATTCTTCGCCCCCCACCTCCCCACTTGTCAAGGGGACACTTGACAATGTCTGGAGACATTCATGATGGTCACAAATGAGCAGGGCGGGTGCTGCTGGCATCTAGTGGCTAGAGGCCAAGGATGCCATTAAACATTCTGTAACGCACAGGACAAGCCCCCACAACAAAGAATTATCTGGTCCAAAATGTCAACAGTGCTGAGGTCGAGAAATCCCGTCCTACATAAAAACACTGTGTCTGCACCTTGATTTTATTTTAAATATGTATTTTGTGGATTATTCACATTAGCATTTATAGAGCCACCTGATTAGTCTTTGTGGACACATGATAATCCATCGCATGGATGCGCCACTGTTTTTTATTTAGGTGTTTACGGTCTTTTGCTATTGTAAATATTTATGCTGCAAGAAATATTCTTTTCCATATATCTGCCTTTGACCTGTGAGGTCAAGGGAGAAATTGATGGAGGTGGGATGGATGAATTGGAGAGTTCATTAGCATTTTAAATGACCTACTCGAGAGACCTCAGGTCTTTTGGGGCCATAGTCTGTCCGGAGAATGGGTCTGGGGTCCTGGCTGCTAAGCAGGGTGGGGGTCCTCAAAAGTCTGGTGGAGAAGCATCCTCTAGATTCCTCGTCTACAGACAAGGGTGTCCTGACCACCTGTCTCTCCACAGGACGAGGGTGTCCCCCACCTGAAGACGACGAGCCAGGTCCCAAGTGATGCCCCTGAGCTGAATGTCCACGGCCGGCCTGAGGAGTCCCCACAGCCCCACTTTTCCCATGGAGAAAGGACTCTCTTTGCCCCAGGACTGCCGGGACTTTGTGCACAGCCTGAGGATGAGGGGCAAATATGCCCTTTTCTTGGCTTTTGTGGTGATAGTTTTTGTCTTCATTGAAAAGGAAAATAAAATCATATCAAGGTGAGGGACACAAGTACAAGTCTTCCTTATAAGGTGGGCTGGGCCGGGGCAGAGAGGTAACTGCAGGGCTCTCTGTTGACCTGCAAATGCATTTCTTTAACCAGTCATCGCCAGGCCCCTCCTGTGTCCCAGGCAGTGGGTCATGCACACGTCCTCCCGCCTGCACAGGGTGAGACTCGGGGTCTGGACTCAGGGAGCCTGGGTTAGAATCCTCCACCTTGGCCCTCTCCAGCTTCGACAGCTTAGGCAAGACACGTCACATTTCTTTCTTTCTTCCCTTTCCCTTTCCCTTCCTTGCCTTTATACAGCTCATTGCATTAGCAAAAGATCAAATGTAAAAACAACACAATTCTGCAACTGTCAATTTAAAAAAATTTGTTCTATCGGTTGAAAGGTCCAACATTGTATTCTTCCCAGTGAGTTAAGTTGCTCAGAACATCTGGCCGGGCGCAGTGGCTCACGCCTGTAATCCCAGCACTCTGGGAGGCCAAGGTGGGAGGATCACTTGAGCTTAGGCATTCAAGATCAGCCTGAGCAAGAGCGAGACCACATCTCTACAAAAAATAGAAAACTAAGCCAGGTGTGGTGGTGCACGCCGGTAGTCCCAGCTACTTAAGAGGCTGAGGCAGGAGAATCACTTGAGCCCAGGAGTTTGAGGTTGTCATGAGCTATGATCATGCCACTTGCACTCTTGCCCAGGCAACAGAGCAAGACTCTTGTCTCCAAAAAAAAAAAAAAAAATTAGTTGTACAGAACATCATTAGTGCTAGCACAGTTTACAGAACCTCATGGACCCAAAAGAACATTCTTAGGCAAAGCAACAACAGGAAGTGTGTATGCATGTGGGTGAGGCAAAGATGGTCAGTCTTAGTCAAGTGACAAGTAATCTGGCAAGACAGTGACATTAAGAAGGCTCATCATCATTTAAGAATAAAGTATTTTTAAAACTGTAAAGCAACACATGATTTTTATACCTAGTTACTAGAAAACTAAGGAAAGCACTTATTAGCTTTGACTAAAGTAACATGAAAACAGGAAAGCATTTTTACTAATCTATAAAAAAAATTCTAATGCATTATGAGAAAGATTTCATAACACAAGGAGGCCTATTGCTCATTAAGAAGGGGTTCCAGGCAGGTGCAATGGCTCACACCTGTGATCTCAGCACTTGGGAGGCTGAGGCAGGAGGATTGCTTGAGCCCAGGAGTATGAAACCAACCTGGGCAACATAGCGAGACCCTCCCTCTGTCTCTTAAACAAAAAAAAAAATTTTTTTTTTTTAAATAGCCAGGCGTGAATCTCTAGTCCCAGCTACTTGGGAGGCTGAGGCAGGAGGATCGCCTGAGCCCAGGAGTTTGGAAGCTGCCATGAGCCATGATGGTGCCACTGTCCTCAAGCCCTGTCTCTAAATAAATAAATAAGGGGTTCTAGAAGAAAAGCACTTACTAAATTAGCAACTAAGGGAATGACCAATTCAAAGATGAACTAAATGCCCAGTTTGGGAGGGATGGCAGGTGTAAGAGAAAGGAAAAGCTTAAGAAAACACTTACTGATAATACCAGTCCTTCACATTTCTGAGTCTTCAATTCATCTTCTATAAAATGTAGTTAATGGTGGGACCTGCCTTGTTATAAAGATTAAATGAGAAGACGTAAAAGCATGTATAGCCCAGTGCCATTATTCGCTGGCTGTGGCTATTACTATTAATTTACTTCCTGGCCTAGAATGATGCCCTGTGTCAGCAGCACATCCTCTATACAAGTCTTGACGTCACGTGTGAGAATCAGCCCCTGGACAGGCAGGATATGCCAGTGGGCAGGGCTGCCCCATGTAGCCTCCCAGGTCGTGTATTGCTCAACTCCAGGGAAGTGTCCCTCAAATAGGCCACTCTGTAAATGCCCCCACACCCCTGGGTGGGCAGTGTACCACTGTGTGCAGTGGGCCTGTTAGATAAAGAAAGATTTCTTAGACCTGTTCTCCTCCCAGGCACAAGCCCTGCAAGAAAGCATTGGCCAGGATGGGTAGGTCAGGCGAAGCATCAACCAAGATCGGGTTGTGTAGCAGACATGGTCAACGCCCCGCCTGGGTCATTCAGCATGAGCTGTTCTACTTCATGCCTACTGCGTCCTACTGGAAGCCCCTACAACTCTACACCTGGGAGCTCTCTCTGCACCTGCACGCTGGCAAGCGAGGAGTACCAGGGAGTAAATGTCTCCCAGGGTTCTCCCTCAGATTCAGCCTCCTGTGCCCCAGGGGCAGCCGGCTCTATAGCAGCACCTCCCCATGGACTTCTTTTCCTCCCCTGCCTCACTCCCCCACCCAGTTTTTCCTGTGATCACGTCCCAGATGAGCTCCTTACGCTCAGCTCCTGGTCTCAGAGTCTGCTTTTGGGGAAACCCAACTAAGACAGCTTTGGGTGGTTGGCTTGGAAGACTGCTGAGAGTTGCACAGGAGACGGGGTCCCCAATCAGCCACTGACCATGTTCTTCCCTTGTCCTCACAGGGTCTCGGACAAGCTGAAGCAGATCCCCCAAACCCTGGCAGAAGCCAACAGCACCGATCCAGCCCTGGTCTTGGCTGAGAACGCGTCCCTCTTGTCCCTGAGCGAGCTCGATTCCGCCTTTTCCCAGCTGCAGAGCCGCCTCCGCAACCTCAGCCTGCAGCTGGGCGTGGAGCCCGCGGGCGAGGAAGAGGAGGCGGTGGAGCCGCGCCGCCCCGGCCCGCCCCGGCGGCACGTGCTGCTCATGGCCACGACCCGCACCGGCTCCTCGTTCGTGGGCGAGTTCTTCAACCAGCAGGGCAACATCTTCTACCTCTTCGAGCCGCTGTGGCACATCGAGCGCACCGTGTCCTTCGAGCAGGGAGGCGCCAACGCCGCGGGCTCGGCGCTGGTGTACCGCGACGTGCTCAAGCAGCTCTTCCTGTGCGACCTGTACGTCCTGGAGCACTTCATCACGCCGCTGCCCGAGGACCACCTGACCCAGTTCATGTTCCGCCGGGGCTCCAGCCGCTCCCTCTGCGAGGACCCGGTGTGCACGCCCTTCGTCAAGAAGGTCTTTGAGAAGTACCACTGCAAGAACCGCCGCTGCGGCCCCCTCAACGTGACGCTGGCCGCCGAGGCCTGCCGCCGCAAGGAGCACATGGCCCTCAAGGCCGTGCGCATCCGGCAGCTGGAGTTCCTGCAGCCGCTGGCCGAGGACCCCCGGCTGGACCTGCGCGTCATCCAGCTGGTGCGCGACCCCCGGGCCGTGCTGGCCTCCCGCATGGTGGCCTTCGCCGGCAAGTACGAGACCTGGAAGAAGTGGCTCGCCGAGGGGGAGGACCGGCTGAGGGAGGAGGAGGTGCAGCGGCTGCGGGGCAACTGCGAGAGCATCCGCCTGTCGGCGGAGCTGGGCCTGCGGCAGCCCGCCTGGCTCCGGGGCCGCTACATGCTCGTGCGCTACGAGGACGTGGCGCGCAGGCCCCTGCAGAAGGCCCGAGAGATGTACCGCTTCGCAGGCATCCCGCTGACCCCGCAGGTGGAGGACTGGATCCAGAAGAACACCCAGGCGGCCCGCGACAGCAGCGGCATCTACTCCACCCAGAAGAACTCCTCGGAGCAGTTCGAGAAGTGGCGCTTCAGCATGCCCTTCAAGCTGGCCGAGGTGGTGCAGGCCGCCTGCGGCCCCGCCATGCACCTCTTCGGCTACAAATTGGCACGGGATGCCGCCTCCCTCACCAACCGCTCCGTCAGCCTGTTGGAGGAACGGGGCACCTTCTGGGTCACGTAGGGGGCCTGGAGCCCTGTGGACCCCTCCTGGTAAAAGGCCCGCCCTGCCTTCCTCACACCCAGGCCAGCGGTGAAGTGCAGCCCTCGCAGAGGGCGGGCGGGCGGGAAGCTGCCCCGTGAGCAGGCAGCCCCTCGCTGTAGCAGTAGGCCCCCTGCCAGCTAGTGTCCCCGCCACGGCCACAGGCCCTGGCATTTCTCTCTGAGAAGGACAGTGCCTGGTCCCTTTGTGGGACGTCACACCCGGACCTGAGGGGCTACAGCCTCCTGGGCAGGCCCAGACAGGCTGGGATCTATTGGCAAGCCTCTTTCTTTCCCTCACACACACAAACACACATAAACATACATGAAACACACATCAATGCCTGGAGACCCTGTGGGCCAAAGTCCAAATATTTAACAACCAGAGAGGGCCTAGGCACTGGCCAGTCCCAGTGGACCCCCCCGCCACCATTGCAAACCTTTCTTTTTTGGATGGTGGGGAAGTCTGTCTGGGTGGGCCCTTGGGGAGATGCTGGGACAGCCCAGGGATCAGGGGTGGCATTTGAGGTGGCATCATGAGGTGACAGTGGCTGTTTACCTGCCAGTACAGAACGATTCAATATCTTCATAAATGGATTAGCTGTTCTGGTTACTGATGAATATCCGCCCCGTGTGGAGCAGCAGAACACACACGGGAATATAAAGATACCCGTTAGGAGCAGACCACACACACAGACACGCACCGTAAAAGCACACAAGCACACACACCAGACACGGTTTCCTGTTGTTTATGCCCACAGGGTTTATCTGTATCACCCATCTAAACAGAAGCCTTTAATTGAATTTTTAGGACTATTAGAGAGGCACAGGAAGGAAACAATGGAGGCAATGAAGTGGTTCCCTGCCCAGGTTTGGGCCTGAATGGATTCAGAACTGCGGAGTCCAAAGCCCTGCCCACCTTGGATTCTAGTGGCTACCTCCTCGGACCCACCCTCCACGTCCTCAGGGCTGGCAGGCAGGATGTTTTGAAATGGTGTGGCCAAAGGCCTGTCCAGCTCGGCTGGCTCCCCAAGAACATGTCCATATTTGAAGGTTGCCTGGGGCCTGACTGGCAGAAGCAGCTGTGGTCCCTGGAGACAAAAGGCAGCTCACAGTCCTGCGATTTCCAGCCAGGCCTCAACTGGGGTGGGGCCAAGAAGAAAGTACAGACTGCTCTTGGGGGAGAAGTCACCTCACGATGCGCTCCTCCCGAGAAGCCTGCCTTCTCCCTCGTGGACAGAGGTCAGCAAACTGGTTACCATGGTTACAACCAGTATCTGGAATTCCTCCTTTAGGGCTCTGGGAAGATTATTGCTCAACTCGGGATGGGCTGGGTGTTTTATTTGGGGATTTTAGGTTATTTATGGCTTAGTGTCTTATTTTGTGGCTGTGTTTTGGCTTTGTTTCTGCAGGACTGTGGCCCTGAAGCAGTCTGGGCTTGAGGGCCTGAGGGGGGCTGGGGAAGCCAGCAGGGAGCACTTGCCTCCTGGCAGAGGGAAAGGGTGGGAGAAGGAGACTTGCCCAAGAGGGATGGAGCCTAGGTGGCCACGTGGCAGCCCACAGCGTCCCACGGGCTTTTCTGTTTGAACCCCATGTGGAATGAATCTCAGAACTACCAGTGTTCTTGCTTAGTGTCCAGAAGGAGTATAAATAGTGACCCTTGCCCCCTCCCTGAGAAGAGGATAGATTTGAAAATCCTTCCTGGGCCCTGACAGGTTTCCTGGGGGCCCGGGGTCTTAGGACTAAACAGTGAGTATCTCCAAAGTGAAGGCTCTTCCCCACTCCCACCCCACGCAGCAAGCAGAACTCAGTACCGCCTCGGAGCTTGCAGGGAGCTTCACCATGGCCTGCTCTGCTCTGTTTCTGATTTCCTGGACAAGCGCTCTGTCAGATACAACCCACTGTCAAACCCAGAGGGCTGAGTTTGGGTTTGAGTAATACGGACACCAGGGCAGTACAGGATCTGAGTCCAGCTGGCATTGCTGTGGGGAAGGGAAGAGTGCATCCTGGCACAAAGCCACTGTTTGAGGACAGGAGCCAGCTTGTGGGATTTGGTGGAATAAGTGTATTTGAGCTGTGGGGTCTCTATCTCCAGGGACTTCGGTCATTCAAGGAGGTCTCCACTCTTGGTTTTACAGTCCAAGGATAAGTTGTGCAGAGAGATGGTTCTAATTTGGAGTTCAAAGGGACACCAGTTCTGAAAACTTGACCGCGGGGCAGATTGGGGCCAGGATGTCTCTGGCAGGCCCAGAAGTGCTGGCCATTCTTCCCTAGTCTCCACCCTGTCCCCTCCTCGGTTCCCCACTGGGGCTGGGGGCCAGCCACCTCCATCCGGGGCTCTTCCTAGGGGCCCTCTTGGTGTGGGGACAGCCAACTTCATCCTCCCTTCCTGTGCCTCTGGGGCCAAGGCCATGTCTCCGCTCTGTGAGGACGGTACCGAGAATGGACCTTTGGGACTTCTCAGGACATTGACAATGTGCACATTGCAAGTTGACTTAATTTATTTATTTTGTGAAAAGAAACAGAAAATACCTAATTATTTGCAGGGACTCAAAGCAGTACCCAAATCAAGAAAGACAAAAGAATAGAAACCATTCACACACACCATACACACAAGGACACCCAAAGAGAATTCAGAATACAAGAGGGGAGTGAACCAGCATCATGGCGGCCCCAGGACATTGTTCGAGGGGAATCCTTGGTTTCTCTCTTGTTGATTTCAAGATGCAACAGGCCCTTTCTGCTGTGTTACCTTTGCCCAGGTGTCCGAGACAGGGCACGACTTAAATGGATGGGTATTGCCTTGAAACGGATCCCCCTGGGGCTCAGTGATGCTCTGGGAGCCCTCGGGGTTTGGGGATGGACAGCGTGGGGTACCAACTGGCTTGACTCTCTGTGAACGTGGTCGGAGTCGTGCGTTTGGGGTTTTCAGCGTGGAAGGAGCAGGTGGTCCAGCTAGGGGCAGAGGCCAGCCCCAGTTGCTGCTGTGTTCCAGCTGGCCCCACCAGGAGCCTTCCTGTCCACAGAGCCCACCTTCCTGGAGACGGGAGCAGCAAGGCCTCCCCTTCCCTGGCCACCAGCTTCCTCAGCACAAGAGGCCCATGCAGCAAGGAGAGTACTCATTCTCCTCCTTGCTGATGAGCTCTTTAGCGCAGCCTAGATAGGTGGTTCAGAACGTCCCAGGCCTTGGTGAGACGGGGCAGTGTCTAATACACAAGGGCCCTGGCCCCACTGCCTGCTCATAAACCATGGAGTGGGTGAGGACCCTGGGGTGTCCTTGGGAGTAGTCAGTGGAGGACACGGTTCTCAAGTCCCCAGGAAACGGAAAGAGGAGCCTGGCTGTGCAGCTCTGTAGCACGCCCAAGTTCAAGTCACTCTGCAAAGGCTGAGGAACATAAGCAAATTCTAGCCTTTGTCCCTGGGTGACTCACACACTTGAAAATAAATAATGAAATGACAGAAAAGAAATGTTTCATGACGAGTTTACTTCACATCTAGGGGCTCCCGCCAGGGGCTGGTGCGACGGGACAGCTGCATCGAGGGTTTCCCGGGCGCAGCCACGTCACCCTCCACCGCCCGCGGTGTCAGAAGCAGTGGAAGCTGCTCTTTACCTCAAAAGCACAAAGCAGAATTGGCAACTTCAGACTTAAGAGCTTCAAGATCCTTTTGGTCTTGTGTCCTTTGGCATCCCGTGACTGTGCATGGGGACAAATTTGTTGCGTATTCCCAAGGATGCAGACATGGCGCCATCTTCACGGGCCCAGCTCGTGTTGTAGACCAGGCACTTTATTTGAGGACTAAGAATGGGCCTGTAGGCTGCTTCCTCCAACACTGGGCTTGAGCTGGGCACCGCCTGAAGTCTCCATCTCATCTGTATATTCTCGTCCAAGTTTGCCTGGATCCCCTGCTTCCTCCTGGATCCTGCACATGCTGTGTTTTTGCCAAGACCTTGGCCCTGTATCATGTTTCATGCCACACGCTCTAAGACACCCCCTTCATGGCATACTTGGTCATGGTATATACATATGTGTCCACACGTGTGTATGTGTAGTGTGTAGCTCATTCTGCTCAGCCTCTGGCTCCCCCACACGTTGCTCCCAGCCCCCTTGCCGTCATCCCAGATGTCCTTGCCATGGCCACAGACAATCTGCCGTCTCCTGGAAACGCTAGGGCTGCCCTTCAGGGAGCTGGCCTCTGCCGGCGGTCAGGGTCTGCTTTGCGGAATAGAATGTGAACCCATCGCCTGATGGCTTACTTGACTTATTTAATTAAAAATGAAAACATGCAATGAGCAAAATCTGCCCTGTGTCTCTGCCTTTCTTTTGCATTTGCTCTCAGCAGCAATGGGGTCATAAAAATTAACAGGGAAAAAATTAACAGCAGTAGGAAAGAGGTGACTTCCAGCATGAAGTGTGGGGCATGAAGAACGTTCTTTATGTTACCAGGCTGGTGGGGGCTGTGCTTGGAGGAGCCAGCTGCAGGGATGAGGTATGAGAGAGGAAGTGCCCAGGTGTCATGGGTCAGGGGCAGGAGCAGTAGGTCAGCGATCAGGAGACCCGGGGACAAGGCCCAGTTTTGCACTATCTGTCCGTATGACCTGGACTAACTCACTTTATCTGGGCCCCAGTTTGCTTTTAGAATGAAGAGTGTAATCAGTGGTTTACAACCGTTGTTCCAAAAAGCCCCTTTAGGAATGTAAAAGTCTGCTGAAAGGGCAGGCAGCCAAGGGGGCTTGAGCCAGGGGACTGCATTGCTCTGCTTTGCAGGTTGAGCTCGTGCTTAAGATGTGTTTGGCCTTCAGCAAAATCTCAAAAACCACTGGAGGCGATTACTAAAGGACCTTTCAGCTAAGAAATTTAATGGAGTCTTCAAATTGCGATTACATTAGTCTATCGGTCATAACAACTTTAGTTCAAATTAGATTTTAGCCCCTCTTGTCTCCTAAGAGCTACCTGGAGGGAGTGGGTGTTTTCCCGGGGAGAAGGGAGAGTGTTCATTGGACACACAGGAAGCCAGAGCTGGTGAGGCTTTGTGTGTCTGGGGGGACAGGGGAGGCAGGAACAGCAGCAGGGGGTAGCGGCAGAGCTGAGCCATGGGGGGACAGTGTTTTGAGTTTTGGGGAGTGATGACACAGTGAGGCACGATATGAGGGAACAGGATGCCTCCCCCCAGCCTCACACACGTGTCTCTGCCATTTCACCCAGCCCAGGTTTGGAAGCTCAAACCACTTCCCTCCCAAGCCCTAAAATATTTGAGTCAAGGCAATGTCGTCCCAACCAGAATAGAAGCTCCCACTGCAGTCAGGTGCTGTTGCTGTCTCCCCTGCCTGCTCTGGGGACCGGATATAGTTAGTTTAATTTCTAGGCTGCATTTCCTACCACAAATGACCCCCTGGAGAAACAAATTGCCCTAATCGCAGAGCCGAGAAGCCAGACACCTCCCCACCCACCCACCCCCTCAGTCTCCTCCCCATCCCCCATTCTCAGACCCCTTTGGGATCCTGAATCTTCCTTTCCTGTTCCCCAATCTACCCAGCCCTGGGAGGGATCTCTGAGAGTGACAGCTGGAACCCGTCTGGGGAGCAGTTTGATCAGTAGGGACCTGGGAACTGGGGCCTGTGCTGTTGCCCAGCCCTGGAGCCTGGCAGTGCATCCCCAAGTATGTTTGGAGGAATTGTGGTCACAGGATTGCTCTTGTGAAGTCGCAGTGCGCATTAGCACATTAGCGTATTAAAGGCTCTGAGTGGGGCTGCTTTCCTCTGACTGACCCAGCACTGCGGATTTACGGTGGACAGAACCATGCTTATGAGCCGAATTCCTTTATCATGAAAACCTTTCTGTGTGTGTGGGTTTTTTTGTTTGTTTGGTTTTGGGGTTTTTTGTTTGTTTTTTTTTTTTTTCCCAAACAACAATATTTTCAAGACTCTGACATTCTACAGAACAGCCTGCCACTGTAAGTGTGTAAAAAGCCACACTTACAAGAAGGTGGTGGGTGAGGTGCCGGGAGAACAGGTCCAGGTCCGTCTAAGGGCCCATCCCACCTTCACAACATTCTCACGGAGCTGCAGGCCTGGAGCAAGAGAAGCCTTCAGGGGTTGTAGCAGCCTCAGGGTCACTGTGTGTGGGAATTCAAGGCCCCAAGATATCCATGCTGCTGTCACAAAGCCTCCTTGGTCCTTGGTTTCCTCAACTCAGCCCACACCTGTGGGGCTTCCATGGCATTACCCAAAAGATGTGGTGACCCCCACAGAGAGTGGGGACCCTGGGGAACCAGGCCAGGCATAAACACCACGGGACACTATTTATCTGAGATGCAGGAGTCTGAGATAGTTCTTAAAGGAGCCATTTCTGCAACAGCTGGACAAAGGTTACTCACAGTAAATAGGTTCCCTGGAGGTGTAATCCCCTAGTAGCTAGTAAAACCTTTGCTGACCGCTGCTGCACGGTTTATTGGAAGAAGCAGCAGTAGTAAAGACCCGGCAGGGGGGCCTGCCCAAGAAAACTGGCCGTGGGGAGAAGGAAGGACTGAAGGGGGAAGGAGGGAGAGGGAAGAGAGGAAGGAAAGGAGGAATGGTGACAATAAGGCTGCAATCTGATGCCAGTGCAGGGGAGGAAGACAGCCACAGGCACAGTGCCCAGGAATTTAGGGGACTGTCAGGCCAGGCCAGCAAACCCAGGTATACACGCGGCCCTGCACACCTCTGGCCATGGGCCACATTTGCCCCGTGGATGTGTGGCCCACACAGTGTTTGTTTTTGTTCCTAACAATTGGCATTAGAGGCCAATACTTAAAAATGAGGAATTTTATATAAAAATCTGATTTCTGGTTTCTCATAAAAATTGGGTGTCTTGGTTTGCATTACACCAGAAGCTGACAGTGGGACGAGGGTTTGGGAGCAAAATGGTTTATGTGGGAGCTGCAGACAGCTGGCAAAGGAGCATTCAGCAAAGGGTGCAGCGTTAAGCCAGCTGCCAGCTTGGGGACTCAGAGCAGAACCCCTCCGGACACGGTGTGAAGCCTATGCCTTGGAATTGCCCACCCGAGGGGTGAGCCGAGGGAGCCTGGCGTATCCCCACACAAACCTGCCCTTGGGGAGAACTGGTTCCCCCGCAAGCCTGTGGCCCCAGCAGAACAGTGCTGCAGAACTCTGGGAAAGGCCATTCGGCCCAGAGGCAAAGATCTGGGTGGCTGGAAGTTTCCACAGCCCAGTGAGAGGTGAGGTGTGAGGGAGGGGCAGGCCCTGACAGCATGCACACCCGGCTGCTCTCACTCCCACAGGAGCGATGGGCTGCCGCTGGGAGCAGGCAGCAGCCACTCTAAGGGGAGAAGAGTGGGGTACCCCCATCCCCCAGGGCCTCCCCAGCACCCAGGCAGCATGCCCTTTGTTATTTATCATATCACTTGCACTGATGTTTTACTTCCAGCACACTGTCTTCTCTGTGAATCCACGTCTGTCCAAACTGAGGAAGCGGCAGGCCAAGAGGGCCACAGCTGCCGGGCCAGTCATTGTGACATCTCCATAGCTACTGCAGGCGTCTGAGTGTCCAACCCCAGTGCAATGCTGAGGTCTAGGCTGGCTCTCCTGACAATGCCCACCCGGGGCTCCTTAAGACTTAGACCTCAGGGTAAGTGGGTAGGTCTGGAAACCACGGGCTCTGCCTGGGTCTGGCTGGTCAGCCCACCACAGAATGCCACACCCCCTTGCTGCCGCACCCACCCGGGCTTCTCCTGCCCACCTGAGCAGGTGGCCAGAATGAGCAGTAAGGAAGAGACAGGTCCTTTTGCCCACCTGAAGGGTGGACAGGGCCAGGCCTGCATCCAGTCCACGCGAGAGCCACCCCTCCCCACCCCCCGACCCCACCCCCCACCCACCCCCGCTGAAAGGATTCAACCTCCTTCTGCCCGAGTGCACACCGTGGGGCATGCTCCCCTGTGGGACACACAGGTGTTTTGGGCACACTCTTGCTGGGATCACCACGCCTGAGCTCAACTGCTGCCCCATTCTCTCCCACCCAGGAAAATGCAACAGAGTGACAGGACACAGCATATGCAAAGGCCTGGAGAATGAAGGGGACATGGGGAGTCTGGGGACCAAGAAGCAGTTTGCTGTATCTGAGGCAGTGATGAGACGGCAGGCTGGAGAGGACAGCTGGGGCCTGAAGGTGCAGGAGCCTCTCTGCTGTGCTAAGGGGAAGGGGTTGGGTTTATTTCTAAGAGCTACAGGGAGCAGTTGAAAGCCAGCATGAGGCAGAGTGGTTTGGCCTGATCAATTGTTTCCCATTTTATGGATGAGATGAGTGAGGCACAGAGAGCTGAAATGACCAACAGTGTGGGGAAGTGGATCCATGCCACTCATCCTCACAGAGACCCCAGGCCTTGGATCCTTCTGTCCTGTCCTTGGCCTTCAGTCTCTCACCTCCATCTGTTAAGACCCCACAGGCTGTGTGCTGTGATCTGAACATTCCCCCAAATTCACGTGTCAAAACCTAACCACTGATGTGATAGTATTAAGAGGTGGGGTCTTTGGGAGATGATTAAGTCCTGAGGGTGGAACCTTCATGAATGGGATTATTGATTTTATAAAAAGGCTGCAGGGAAGTAGCGATCACCCGTTTGCCCGTTCACCATGTGAGGACTCAGCGCTCATCCCTTCCAGAAGAAGCAGCAATCAAGCACCGTCTTGGAAGCAGAGAGCAGCCCTCACCAGACACCAAACCTGTAGCACCTTGATCTTGGACTTCCCAGCCTCCAGAACTGTGAGAAATAAATGTCTATTGTTTATTGATTGCCCAGTCTGTGGTGTTTTGTTATAGCAGCACAGAGGGACTAAGACACCATGTGAGTGCCATGAAACAAGCCCAAAATGAGAGGCTTCCCTCACACAGAACAAGCCCAATCCCTTTCTCATGTGCCAGCTTTTCAAAGTCTACCCCAAGTCTGCTCTTCTCTAGGCTCAAATAGCAGCAATGTGTCCTAGCTCTGTGACCCCGACCAGTGACATGCCCTCTCTGAGCCTTGGGTTGCTCATATGTAGAATGGGGAAAACAGGAAGGGCAGGATGATGTATGTAGCATGCATGGTTCCTGGTGACCCTGGAATGAACAGTGGCCACCATCACTTGAAGATGGTTGGGGCCCTTCACCCATGCTAGCCCTCGTCTTGACGTTTCTTGCTTAATCACTGCATCCACAAATATTTCGAAGTCTGGAAGGGAGGTCCAACAAGAGCTTATAACAGAACTGGGGGCCCAACAGAATGAGTCCCTCAGCATCTGTCCCAGGCAGGCAGGCTGCCTCCTGCAGGACAAACACTGAAAACCAGAACCGAGGCTCCAGGGATGGACCCTGAGATGCTCCACGGAGCATCTCCCAGAGTTTGGATGAATGAGTAGAGGCTGGTTTTCTCTTTTCTTTCAGAAGTGTTCATTAATTCCACTTCTATTTTTTAACATTCTCTTTCCCCCGACTTGTTGATTTGTTTAAGCTGATTCCCTCCCAGGGAAAGATGCCCTCTGCCTGCTGCCTCCATGAGTGGAGAGATGACACCTGGGAACCAAGAAGACACTGGTTTACATCAGTGCATTCAAAACATTGCCTGATGGACGGCGCTTCTCCCTCCTGGCCCTGGCCCTGAGGGGTCTGGCTGGCCGGCTCGTGGCATGTTCACACTTGGCCCACTGTTTCCTGGCTCACGTGCTGCTTGGCTGGGGAGCAGACGGACTGTTGAGAAGACATGTGCCAAGACTTGCCTGTGGAAGTAGGAATCCAAGCAGCCCATTCGAGGGAAATGCTCCTGACATCAGGCTTCTAGGTGCACTGCCTTTCTCTTTATCTTTGAGGGGTGATTAAGCCTCAGTCCCTGACCTCAGCATTCACAGTGTCTGCCACTGTGCCCGACCCGGCAAGAGCATGGGTTGAATGAATGAATGAATGGGGATGAAGTTCAAGAAGCACTTGAAATAAGCACTTTCATTCATTTAAATTTATTTTTAAGTGACAAATTTAAAATTGTATATATTTATGGTATACAATGTAATATTTTGATATATGTATACATTATGGAATGGCTAAATCAAGCTAATTAACATATACATTACTTTACATATTTTTTTTGTGGTGAGAACACTTAAAATCTACTCTCCTAGAAATTTTCAAGTACAGTTATGAGTTACTTAACAATAGGGATATGCTCTGAGAAATGCATTGTTAGGCAATGTTGTCCTGTGCGAACATCATAGATAGAATGCACTCACACAAACCTACACGCTATAGCCTACTACACACCCAGGCTACATGGTTTAGCTGATTGCTCCTAGGCTATAAACCTATACAGCAGGTTACTGTACTGAGTACTGACTATATGCAATATGTTATTAACTATAGTCCCCATGATGTACAATAACATTTTTTATTGTGGCAAAACACCCATAACATGAAATTTACTATTAATGACATTTAGTACATTCACAAGGTGCAACCATCACTACCACACCACACATTTCCAGAACATTTTCATCACCTCGAAAGGAAGCCCCTGCTCCCCTGGTAACCACTAATCTGCTGTCTCCATTGTGCCTAATCTGGACATTTCACATAAATAGAATCACACAATATGTGATCTTTTGTTACTGGCTTACTGTTTCTTACTAAGCATAACGCTTTCAAAGTTCATCCATGTTGTCGCATATTGCAGAATTTTCATCGCACTGTGTGGATATACCACATTTTGTTTATCTAGTCATCCACTGATGGAAATTTGGGATGTCTCCATCTTCGGGCAGCACTTTTGTTTACTAAGCATTTCCCAAGCACCCGCTATGAATCAGGCACTGTTCCGGGCACTTGCTCATTATCTCTTATTGAACCCTCAGAACTACTCCTATCTGGGTGGATATTATTTTCCCATTTCACAGACAAAGAAAGGGAGGCTCAGAAAGGTTTAAGGAATATAGAAATCAGCAGAGGCGATTTGTGCCAGACCCCCGCAGCTGTGGGGCCCAGCAATGAAGAGCAGGATCTCTGGCTCCCAAAGCTTACCGCGTCTGCGTGGTCACAGACTCCCATGTCAGAGTTTCCAGGGAAGACTCACTACTACCTACTTCTATACTTTCCAATAAAGGAAATTCATCAACGATTTCAATGTGGCTTCATTTATAATCATTTGTACCAATAAGTTCCCAATCATTGCAGTCAGACACAGTGCCTGTGTCAGGCCCTCCCTGCATGTGACTGATGGGGTCGTCCAGTCTGGAGAGGTCTGGGCCTCGCTGGTACAAGTGTGACTCCGCAGCTCGGCTCTGCCCGTGCCCTGCAGAATCGCTCGGCCCCGCCCGTATCTGCAGCAACGGCGCTCTGCGGGAGCTTTATCAGTCTCCTCCAGAGGTCAGGAATTCCACCGCAGTGCATTTTATCTCTGACATCAAAGAGTGGACGCTGCTGGCTTGGCTGGGGCGGTGCTGCGTGTGACCTCATAGAGGGCAGAATGAAGTGGAATGTAAGTGACATTAGGCATTTTTTCTTAAATACACAGAGATGCTGCCATCTTTGAGAGCGTCAGCCTTCGTGTCGTGTGGAGGGTAAGAGTGTGGACTCTGCAGCCAGCCTGCCGGGTCTCCAGTCCTGGCCCTACCCACTGCATCGCTGTGTGACCTACGGCAAAGTACCCAACCTGTCTTTGCCACAGTTTCCTCAGCTGTAAAAAAAAAACTGGGATACGGATGGTACCTCATGGGGTTGTTGTAAGGATCAAGGCAAGTTAACATGTGTAAATGGCCTGGCACGTAGTAGGTGCTTATAAGTGTTAGCTATTAACTATGCCTCGGCAGAGGAAATAAAGAGGGTAAAACGGGGAGTTCTAATGGTTTTTCTCTCCAGAAATGACAAGATTGGTTGTGTGTCCATGAACATTTCAAGCAAGTGAACGTTTGTAATATTGTTTCTCACTCAAAATACCTCTCTCGAAACCCTCCAGACACTCATAAGTGAATGACAGTAATGTGCTCAGCACCTTCCATGCTTCCTCTCATCTCATGGCCTCCCAACCTGTGAAATCGGGTGCCTGGTTACCCCCCATTTTACTGATAAGGCTTGGGGGGGTGGAGCCAGGGTGGAGCCAGGTTGCAAACCCAGGTCTTTCCACCTCCAGAGTTTGGCCCCAGAACAGCTGTGCCGCACTATGGTAGGGACAACCCTGTGCTCAGGGCCTTTGGCACCCTTGTCCCTCTCTTTGGTAATAGGACAAATAAAAGGTATTTATTCATCAGCTCTGTTTTCTGGGGTCTTGGGCAATCCCTGGGGATGTGTGTGCCTCTGTGAACAGTGCTCATTGACACTGACCTGAAAGAGGCAGTGGTACCAGGAGACTCTCCTTAGAGCTTGGCTTCAATGCCAGCAATGCAGTGCAAAGGCAGGGGAACATCACATGAAACGTTCCTAGACAAAGTGTCTCCTGTTCCCCTCCAGATACAAGCCCAAAATAAACATAGGCATAAAGCTCAAGCTCAGTAGAGATCAAAGAAAGACAAACTCAGACAACGATGACCTCTAAACTTGGCAACGATTTTAAAAAAACAATAGTAAAACCCAGTGCTGGTGAAGTGTGGGGAAACACCCATTCATCCAGTGGGAGATTTTTGGAGGATGGTTTGGTAATATGTGTCAAACACCTTAACACATTCCATACCCTTTCATTCAGCAAACCCAGTTGTAGGAATTTATCCTAAGGAAGTAACTATGGCTGAATGCTAAGATTTAATGTTATTAAACATTAAACATTGTTTACAATAGGGAAAAGCTGGAAAACAACTCAAGTGTTGAATAATAGGGGCTTGGTTAAACAAATTATGATTCTCTTCAGCCATTAAAATGAAGACTTTTTTAATGACAGCTAAAGATATTTAGGACATATTAGATGACAAAAGTAGGCTATCAAACAAGTACCGTATGATTCCATTTTTGTAAAATAAAGTATTATCTATAATGTGAGCATATCCGCACAGAGAAATGAATGACTCGAAAGATATAAACCAAATGTCAGTAGATTGTATTTTATGGCTTTTCCCTTCCCTTATCTGAATTGTTAACAATTTCTTTGACAAACACGTATTCCCTAGGGGCGTTTGTCACATAGCAGTAAGAGTGCAGCCTGTGGAGTCAGACTGCCTGAGTTCAAATCCCAACTCCCTTCCTGATTAGCTGAGACCTCTCTGAGCTTCAGTCTTCAAGTACAAAATGCGGCCCAGCGTGGTGGCTCATGCCTGTAATCCTAGCACTCTGGGAGGCCGAGGCGGGAGGATCGCTTGAGCTCAGGAAACCAGCCTGAGCAAGAGTGAGACCCCGCCTCTACCAAAAATACAAAAAATTAGCCGGCCGTGGTGGTGCATCCCTGTAGTCCCAGATACTCGGGAGGCTGAGGCAGAAGGATTGCTTGAGCCCAGGAGTTTGAGGTTGCAGTGAGCTAGGCTGACGCCACTGCACTCGAGCCAGGGCAATAGAGTGAGACTCTGTCTCAAAAAAAATAAAAATAAAAAAAGTACAAAATGCAGAGGATAATAAGAAAGCCACAGAACCTGGCTGGGGCCAGCAAGGGGGTGGTATTGGAGGCTCTAAATGAGATGGTACAACACATACAAAGTTCCTAGCATAATGCCTCACCCAGCATTCGTTACCATTGCCATTATTACTATGACTACTTACCATTACAATTGTTAATATAACTTTTGCAATTAGGAAGGTGACAAGC
This sequence comes from Lemur catta, assembly GCF_020740605.2. Lineage (NCBI taxonomy): Eukaryota > Metazoa > Chordata > Mammalia > Primates > Lemuridae > Lemur > Lemur catta. The sequence continues at coordinate 50,392,377 of NC_059141.1, read as the reverse complement.
CTGCCCCTTTGCCCACATCCTCTGCCCACCCAGCCTCACCGAAAGCTGTCCCTACCAGCTCCTGCCCACCAGGTTGGCACTCACTCACCAACTTGCCGCGAGGCCTTCAGCCCACACTTGCCGGACTCTGGTGTTTGCTCCTCTGTGCTCTCTCTGCGGCGAGAGGTCTTGGAGGAAACAGCCCAGCAAACACCAGTCCCCTGGCCCCAGAGCGAGACGCGGAAGTTGACAGAAATGCATGACCAAATGTTTGATTTGGGAGGAGAGGCAGGGCAGAGCCTATATCCAGAGCAAAATAGGACAGAAAGGGATTTTTCAGCAAAGTCTGGGAAGAGACCCTCATTCATTGCTGGGGCCTCCTTGTTTTCTCACTTTGTTTCCCCACTTCAGTCCTGACCACTTCACTTGCAGCGGAACATCTGGCCCCAATGTGGGGCTGATTTTAATAAGTCCAAGACATCTCTCTTTGCCCAGCAGACTTGGAAGAAGTCAAGGAGAAACCCTGCAGTGTTGCCAGCCGGAAGCCTGTGAGGCAAAGAGACAGACAGGAGAGAGGAAGGTGGTTAATAACCAAGGGAGAGCCAGGGCGTGCCTAGGGGCGAGGCGAAGCTGATGTGTTCAGAAACTGAGATCATGGGCCAGACAGAGACGTGCCCACTGAGCCCAGTAGCGGCCTCTGGACGTGTCCACCTGGCCTAGGTTTCTGTCCTCTCCTGTCGCCTCTCCCTGAGCAGGAGCCGGCTTGTGTCGGTCACAGATTTCTCCAGATGTGGGAGAAGAACAGAATCAGGGACATGTAGTTGTCACACACACACACACCCCTCTCCACCCAGCCCGGGAAAGCAGAAGGGCCACGGGTTTCAGCCAGACTCCGTCCTCTAGCTGATTGGATCTAGAAGGCCGTTGCAGCCCTCTGCTTGAAAACACCAGTGTGGGTGTTAAATTCTGGTGGCCCAAGACAGAGCAGAGTAGCTGTTGCTGGCTAGCGCATCAGGGAAGGCTGACAGGAACACAAGACTGAAAACAACAGAAAAATGTGAATGAAAAGAAGCCGTGATTCCTAGAAGTTCCCACTCCACCCACTTCCCACAACGACTCTGTGACTCCAAAACAAGAAATGAATTCCTCCAGGATCAGGATTGTGAAGAAGGTGCCAAAACCCAAGAAAAAGCCTTTATGTTTGCAGGGTATGAACTCTGGCTTAGGTGGAGCTCACAAAGACATAGTGAGGGGACCCTGTGCTGTCCGTCTTTGCATCTCAGTAGAGTTGTCCAGGCGGCCCTGAGCAGGCGAGGGGCTGGGCTCTTCTGTTGTCGGTGTCGGTAATAGGACAGAGTGGGCAGGAGTATTAACTGTGACAATGATTTTTGTCTTGTTCTCACTTATGCATGTAGAGGGTGTTTAAAGAATGAGAAGGTCATTATCCTCTTTCCCCCTCCAGGGAGTAGAGGCCAGCTGTCCTCCTTCTCATCTCCAGACCTCAGTAGAGAAAAGAGAGCCACCAAACCGAGATCCACCCTTTCCCTACTTGTTAAAAAAAGAACTCCCTAAACGAGTCCAGTGGTTTTCAACTCTGGACACACATTAAAATCTCCCACCGGTTCTCAGACTTTCCTGTTCCTCAGCCTCCCCTGGAGGGCTTATTAAAACACAGATTTCTGGGCCTCACCCCAACACTCTCTGGTTCAACAGGTCAGGGGTGGGGGCTGAGAGTTTTTTAACAAGTGCCCTGGTGATGCTAGTTGCAGGTCCCACTTTGAGAAGCATCACCCACCCCAGTCCTCAGACGGGTTCACTGGGTCTGGAGTGGGGTCCAGGCAGCTGTTGTTTCAAAGCACACCGGGGCTCCCAGGAGAACCATGGCTCACACCACCTAGGCCAGGTAAGGCGATACCTACTACGAGCGCACATTACAGAATTAAGTGCAAACTTCCAGTGTCAACTCCAGCTGCTCTCAGCCACTCACTGCTTTCTCTAACTCCTCTTCCCTCTTCACGCCTTTCTCTGCCTTGGCCCCTGTGCAGCTTCGCAAAGGCCATCTCTGCCTGTCCCTGCTTCACTCTGGTCCTGGCTGAGCTCTGGGGCATGAGTGCCTGGTTACAGTTCTTGGCGCTCAGTTGCTGGCTCAACGGCATCTTAGTACTCTGATTTTTCTCTCCAGTGCCTCTCCCTCTTTCCTTTGTTCCAAAAGAAATGTTCCTTCTTCTTGCACATGGCGCAGAGCTCCCCTACGTCTTGCCTTGCTCGCGACTGAGCGCACAGAAAGCTACTTGCCTTAACCCTTCGAGTAGCCAAGATCCTGTGAGCCCTCGTCCTCTGCCCAGGGAGTCTGGCTCTGGGAGGGGCTGACCCTTGGTCTGCATGGGCATAAATCCTGCCAAACTGGGGCCGTGTGGGCCCTGCCTGCATCCAAGGCCTGGCAGAGGGCAGCTGTAAACCTGTGGGAAGATTTACAAAACAAAAAGCAGATGCTTGGAACTATGACCTCACTGCAGAGCGGGTCCCAATGCACTCACAGCAGGAAGGGGAGGATCAGAGGATGCTGGCCAAGCCCTGCTCAGAGGAGCTCAAAGAGAGACAGGCAGGCAGGCACACTGACCCGGCAGCCACAGTGAGCATGGGGGGTGGGAGGGGACGAGGACGTTCCCCTGGGCCAGGCACTTACGAGCAGTATCTTATTTAATCCTCACTTAATCCACTGTAGATGCTGCCAGTGGTCTTATTTTGAAGATGAGGAAACGGAGTCTCAGACAGGTCAAGCCTAAAGTCACACAGCTGGTATAACAGCCAACACTTATTGAGCCCTTACAACCTTGCTTTATACATATTGACCCATTTTAATCCTCACAGCAACCCCAGAGGTCATGTATTGGTCAGCATGGGCTCAGCTGTGCTGTGGTAACAAAGAATCCCCAAAGTCTCGGGGCCTAATCCAACGAAGGCTTCTGTCTCACATACACAAAGTCAGTGTGGGGCCATGGGACTGTCCAAAGCAACTGTCCTTCCTGCAGTGAGCCAGTGACCCAGACAGCTTCAATCTTGTGGCTCGGCCAACTGCACAGGAAAGGTGCAGAGGGACAGGAAAGGACAGCTGGAGGGTCTCGTGCTGGCTCTTTTATGGTGTGCCCCAGAGGTGGCTCAAGTCACTTCAGCACACAGGCCATCAGTCAGTGCTAGCCACGTGGCACCTGCCCAGTGGCTGGGGGGGGTGGGGAAATGTGGGGTAGCAGATAGAATGGTGACCACTGCTATCTTTACCATAGGGTAGGTACTGTCATTATCCCCATTTTACAGAGAAGAAAACTGAGGCAGAGAAGTGAGACAACTTGCTGTATTCGTTGCTAAGGCCGCCATAACCAAGTACCAGAAAACAACAGAAATGTATGGCCTCACGGTTCTGAAGGTGGGAAGTCGGAGATCAGGGTGTCAGCAGGGTTGGCTCCTTTTGAGGGCTCTACGGGGGAGTCTGTTCAGGCCTCCCCCGGCTCCTGGTGGCCGGCTGGCATCGCTGGTGGGCCCTGGCTTCTGCCGCAGCACCCGGTCTCTGCCTGCGTCTTCACACCATGCTCTCCCTCTACGTGTGTCTGCCTCCAAATATCCCCTTTTTATAAGGACACCTGTCATATTGGACCAAGGACACACCGTAAGATGAGGTTAAGATGACCTCAGCTTGACTGATTACACCTGCAATGATTCTATTTCCAAAGAACGTCACATTCCGAGGCACTGAGAGTTAGGACTTCAATACGAATTTGGGGCAGACACAGTTCAACACACAGCACTTTGTCAGGGTCACCCTGTGTCTAAAAAGCAGGAACACATGGGCCCAGGGCTGCCTGACTAATGTCAGCTCCCCGTCCAGGGTGCCCTCCTCGGAAATGGAAGGTTGGTAAGATATTTAGAGCCATGCTGGTGACAAGAACAAACTGTGCTACTCTTGTCAGCTCCCCAAAGGCAGGGACCATACCTCATAAAACCACTATCCACACTTGTCTTTACTCAGTAAACACAAAACCTAGGTAAAATCTTCAAAGAGGATGTTGAAAACCTCTGAGAATTAAAATCCCTCTCCTGTTCTACTCCCTCCCCTGAATGGGATGCAGCGTTTGCTTCAGGACAGACAGCGACCTGCTCCCTCTGCTCACGGCCCAGCCGCAGGTCTGGTCTAGAAGGAGACATCCCTGCTTGCCCATCTTTGCCCACTGGGGCGGTGATCCAGCACCCCCTGCCCCTGCGTGAGTGGGGACCTCGATCTGGAAGGTGGGACTGCTGAGCTGTCCAGCCTCCTGCATCTGATATTAAACCAGTCAGAAACGGAAACAGGTGTGCGTGTGTGCATCTGCGTGCATGTGTGTTAATCCACATACCTTCCTGCTCCCCCCAGCTCCCTCCCCTCACCCTTCCCAGCCCCACTGCACACAGATCCCGTGTTTATTTCCTTAAATCTTCATCTGTGCCCACAGCCTGCCCCCAAGGGGGACTCCCAGCCAAAGGGAAAAATAAGAAACATTGCATTGGTGTAGGATTCCCCTTATCCCAGATGGGAGGAAAATAACCAGGAAGTTTTAGAGTCTGAGTGTCAATAGTTCTGTGTGTCACTTTACTAGTGGGCTCTTACAGCCCCCCAGGCAAGCCTTTCACCTCTCTCAACCTCAGTTCACCATATGTAAAATGCAGGCTATAAACTAAAAGTAAAATCCTAAGCCCCCCGCCACCAACTGACTTGGCCAAGGGGACCCCAGAAACAACTTAAAAACTGAGTTCCCAGCCATGACAGGATGTGAGGTCAGACTTGCCTCTTCCGCCCCCTCCATTTTGTGATTTAGACGAAACAGCTGACCAGCGTTAATGTTAAAATAGAGATCAAAAGACTGATGGAATGGACTCTTAGTGGCAGTAAGATACCGAATTATAAACAAGACCTGAGGCCATGCTAGGGGAGGGTTAAGTCATATACCCTACACTTAGAGAATAAACTATGTCCTAACTGCCACAGGCTTTTCTTTTTCTCTAGTAGAGAAATAAGCACGGCCTCGAGATAGGCAATACGGGCCGGAGCGGTGGCTCACGCCTGTGATCCTAACACTCTGGGAGGCTGAGATGGGAGGCCTCTTTCATAAGGGCACTAATCGCATTCATGAGGGCTCTGCTCTCACGACCTAATCACCTCCCCAAAGCCCCACCTCTTAATACCATCATGTTGGGCATTCAGTTTCAACATATGAATTTTAAAGGGACTCAAACATTCAGACCAGAGCACCAGCAAAGCTTGGAAGAACCAGGGTGCAGCAGGACATGGGTATTAAGTTCTCCACTGGAACCGCAGCCTGGCCCCTCTCTGCTCAGGAGCCTGTGTCTGATTTCCCCTTTCTGAGCACAGAGCAGGAGCCTCAAGACACCCACAGAAAACCCAGATCATGATCTTCTCAGAGGGCAAAGCCTGGGGACAGCTATGATGAGCAGGAGGAAGAGAGAAAGAACACTAAACACAAATCACCTCCCACTCACACGTGGCTTAGAAACTAACATTCCAAATCAAATGCAGAAGTGTAATGCTGAAAAAACCAACAAACTCAGCAATGAGATGAATTCACTGCAGATGAATCTGAAAAATGTTCTTTAAGAGAAGTATGTTTATGCTCCCTAGAGACCAATGGAGGAATCAATTTTAAAAAAAGAAGAAGCAGTTATGAAGCCTAAGTAGAAAGAAATGAAATAAGAACAGTGAATCTAAAAAAAGTTATATCTTTGAAGTAAAAAATATATCATTGAACTTAATAAAATGGGACTTACGGAACACAGCTGTTTAGCTCTAAGGAATTCTTCCTGAATAAGACAAAGAGATAGATAATACAAACAGCATTTTAATGGTTGCATAATATTCCATCATATGTGAGCTCTCCAAGTTTGCAGAATACAAGATCAACCCACAAAAATAAATTAAACTTCTCTATACTCAAAATAAACATGCAGAAACCTGAATTAAAAACACAGTACCATTTACAACAGCATTAGAAAAAAAATACTTTGGTATACACTTAACACATGTGTAAGATCTTTTTTTTTTTTTTTTTTTGAGACAGAGTCTCACTCTGTTTTCTGGGCTAGAGTGCCATGGAGTCAGCCTAGCTCACAGCAACCTCAAACTCCTGGGCTCAAGTGATCCTCCTGCCTCAGCGTCCTGAGTAGCTGGGACTATAGGCATGAGCCACCAGGCCTTGCTAATTTTTTCTATATATATTTTTAATTGTCCGGCTAATTTCTTTCCATTTTTTTTAGTAGAGACGGGGTCTTGCTCTTGCTCGGGCTGGTCTCGAACTCTGACCTCGAGCAATCCTCCTGCCTCGGCCTCCCAGAGTGCTAGGATTACAGGCATGAGCCACCTCGCCCGGCCATGTGTAAGATCTTAATGTTGAAAATTTCAAAGTCCTAATGAAAGAGATCAAAGAAGGCATAAATAAATGGAATACTCAACATAGTAAAAATATCAATTCTCCCGAAATTGATCTATAAGTTTAATGTAATTCCTATTCAAAATCCCAGCATGGTTTTTTTTTTTTATCACAAACTTATTCTAAAACTTATATGCAAAGACATAGGCCCTAGAATAGCTAAAACAATATTGCCAAAGAAGGATAAAGTGGGAAGAATTACTCTACCCAATATTAGATCTTCCTGTATAGCTACAGTGTGGTATTGGTGAAGGGACAGAGACACAGAGATCAGTGGAATAAAATAGAGGACTCAAAAATAGACCCATACAAATATGCCCAACTGATTTTTCACAAAAGCACAAAAGCAGTCCCATGGAGGGAAGGTAGCCTTTTCAATACATGGTGCTGGGGCAATTGAACATCTATAGGCAAAAATATGAACTTCAACCTACACCTTACACCCTATACAAAAATTAACTCAAAATGGATCACAGGCTTCCATGTAAAAGATAAAATTCTAAAACTTTTAGAAAAAAATATAGGAGAAAACCTTTAGAATCTAGGGGTAGTCAAAAGGTTCCTAAACTTAACACCAAAAGCAAGAGCCATAAAAGGAAAAATTGAATAAATTGAACTTAATTGAAATTAACTATATGGACCTTGTTTGGATCTTGATTTGAACAAACGATAAACATAATTAGGAGACAATGGACAAATTTGAACATTGATTTGATATTTGATGATATTAAGGAATTATAGTTAAATTTTTAGGTGGGATATGGGGTGTTATCCTTTATTAAATAGATTCGTGGGGTACCTGTGCAGATTTGTTACATGCATATATTGTATAGAGGTGAGGTCTGGGCTTTTTGTGTGACCATCACCTGATCAGCATACGTAGTGCCCCTTAGGTAATTTCTCCCTCCCTCTCCTTCCCTTCTGAATCTCCAGGGTCTATGATTCCACTCTCTATGTCCATGTGGACTCCTTATTTAGCTTCCACTTAGAAGTGAGAACATGCAGTATTCGATTTTCTGTTTTCTGAGTTATTTCACTTAAGATAAAGGCCCCCAGTTCCATCCATGTTGCTGCAAAAGACATGATTTCATTCTTTTTATGGCTGCATAGTATTCAATGGTGTATATATACCACATTTTCTTTGTCTAATCATCGTGTGATGGACAGCTAGGTTTATTCCATATCTTTGGTATTGTGAATAGTGCTGCAATAAACATACAAGTGCAGGTATCATTTTCATGTAATGATTTCTCTCCCTTTGGGTAGATACCCAGTAGTGGAATGGCTGGATTGAATAGTAGATCTATTTTTAGTTCTTTGAGAAATCTCCACAACGTTTTCCATAGAGGTTGTACTAATTTAGATTCCCATCAACAGTGTATAAGTGTTCCCTTTTCTCTGCATCCTTGCCAACATCTATTGCTTTTTGACTTTTTAATAATGACCATTCTGACTAGAGTAAGATGGTATCTCATTGTGGTTTTAATTTGCGTTTCTTTGATGATTAGTGATGTTGAGCATTTTTCCATATGTTTCTTGACCATTTGTGAGTTGATAATTTTTGAATCTGGGTAATGGGTAGAAGCAGTTCTTTAAATTATTCACTCTCCTTCTATATACATTAGCAATTTTCCATAACAAAAAGTTAAAATGAAATTTAAAGAAATCCCATCAGATAGATGCTATGGCAATACAATTTCTACCCTGCTTTCTTTGCAATGCCTAGTTTTTTTGAGGGACACATGGCTGCCAGAAGTAAAGGTTTGTCTTGTCTTTTGTGGCACCTTTCACAGCTAGGCGCAGCTACATGGCTAAGGTCCCACCAATGAAAAGTAAGTGGAAATGGCAGGTGTGATATCATAAAAGGAGAATGTGCATTCTTCTTTGTTTCTTCCTTCTTCGTGATGGCTAGAATGCAGACACGATGGCTAGACTCAAGCAGCCACATTGGAGCATGAGGTAAAAGCTACTCACTGTGGATAGCAGAAATGCACAGAAGTAGCCTGAGTCCTGATGATCACGGAGGTGTCACACTAGCCTTGGACAGCTTATCTCTGGACTTTATTTATGTGAGGTTTGTGTTTCATAAATTTCTATCATGTTGTTGTAATTTGGGGTGTTCTATTAGTCAAGACAGAATCTGTTACAGCTAAATCAGAGGTGTCATATTTACTTAACTACTCATTAATGTGGTTACACATTAGGTTTACTTTCAAATTTTTGTTACTCTAGCATAAAATAAACTTCTTTATTTTGTGCAAAACTCCGTCTGCATCTCTTTTGTTTCCCTTCATGTATTCTATTGTTTTCCAGGGATGGATTTCTGATCATGGAATTTTAGTGTCAAAGAACGTCTACATTTTAATATCTCTCCATACATGCTGCCAGACAACTTTCTGAAATGGTTGTGCAAATTCAATTCCTTCCAGTCGTGTGTTTGAATGCCCGTTTCATGGTCTCTGCACTAGCGCTGGGAGCAGAGGATGCCTTCTGTCCGCCCCACCCTGTGCCACGCCTCTGGCCCACAGTGGTCCTGAGCTGCAGCTGGGGCGGACCCTCCCGCGCATGCTCAGAGCTTCCCCTCTCAAGTGTGGCGTCTCCCGCTTTCCTGCCCCCGGAGCTCGCTCAGACCTCATGCGGGCGAGGTGTGGCAGGGAGTTGGGGCCCCAAGGGGCCAGTGCAGAAGCATACCTGGGTGGGTTGTTTCATCATTATTATTTGTTTGTGTTTTTCCCTTTTATTTTTAGTCGGCAGGTAATAATTGTACATATTTACCGGATACAGAGTGATATTTTGATACATGTTGGTTTTGGTAACAATTTAACAAAGAGGAATAACTGAGCCAACAGAAGATATTTTTGAGGGCAGGGATGAGAACCAAACGACAACGGCCATCGTTTAACACCTACTGTGTACCTGGTAATGTTCAGACCCCGACATAAAACCATCTCCCAGCAACTCTGCAAAGTAGATTGTCTGCTTTTCCCACCGCGCAGATGAGCAAACCAGAGTCGGGAGATGCTAAGCAACTTGCTCAAGATCTTCAAGCTGCCAAGGCGAAGCGCCACGGCTTGAAGTGAGCCCGCGCGCCGTCGCCTCCGAGGCCGCGGAGTATAAGGAAGGGGGCGCCGCGTCTCCGGAGGGAGGGAAGCGCAGATGGCCAGACACGAGCCCCAGTTTCCCCTACAAAACACCACGCTCATGTGTGAAGAACCCTGGCCAGTCCTATTTCTCTTTGTCTCGCCCATCTTGATACTGGGCCTGCGTGCAGGGAGGCACACCTGCGCATGCGCGCATCCCTAAGCCCCGCCCCCCCAGGGGTTGACATGCATATTAATGTGTCAGCATTGCCCTCTAACCCCAGCCAAAAGCCATTTGTAATTCAATGTCCTGAACACCTACTGGTCCTCAGCCTCAGCCAGAAGAGCCCTAAGGCCATGCCCTGGGGGCCTGAAGGGAAGGACAGGGACTAATTAAAGGTAGCGAGTGAGCTCAGAGGACCGGAAGCCCCAGCGATACTACTGCGTTCCTGGGCGGCCCTGGGTGCCAGCCCCTGGATCTCGGGGGCCCCAGCATCTGGGGAGGATGTGGCTGGTCCAGGGAGAGGCAGGATGCTCAGGTGACCAAAGTGTCCTAATACCTTGTCACCTGCGACAGCACAGCACACCTAGCTGAGATGTCCAGTGAGCAAGAATGTGCCCAGCAACGGGCCAAGCATCTCATCCAAACTCACAGCAGCTTCTGTCAAAGATAAACAAAACCGGACGCTAGTGAAAGCGATAAAACAGATTTTAATCAGTAATGTCCTGTTGCAACAGGAAACAGTCCAGGGTGAACCGAACTCAACTTTGATTTGTACAGAGATGACTGGGTGTTTTAAAGAGAGAATGAGGGAATAGGGAGGGGGTGAGTGGAGGCTCCGTGGTCAGGGAAGTGAAAAATTACCAAAGGTGGGAAGAGGGGCTTGGCCACGTGGAAGCCCTCTGGGATTGCTAGCTGGCACTAAGGAAGTCGGGCTCCTACGGCCTACCGAGACTGAGAGGCAGGGGCCCTGTCTTCAGGGCCTGGCTGGAACAAACGGTAAATCCTTTCAGCAGCCTTGACCTTTCTCAGGCAGGCACTTTAAGGGGAGTCAGGCCCATCCTGGGCATGCGCCCTGGCACCCTTCCACCTCACCCCACTCCAAGCTCAGCGCTCTCCGCAGGGAGAAGATGGCGTCTGCAAGGGGGTGAGGCTGTCAGGGACAAGGCTGGTGGCTTTGAGCAAGTCATTCATTCAACCTCCCTGAGCCCCAGCCTGCTCATCCTTCAAGTGGGGGACTATAGCGCCTCCTTCATGGGGGATGGAAGATCAGTGGCCCCAGGCAGAAACTAACACAATACAAGGGACATTTGCTGAACACTTGTGGTGCCCCGGGCACTTCACCTACCCTGATTTTTTTTTTTTTTTTTTTTACCTGAGAGGCCAGTAAAAATGCTGAGAGGTCTCTCTGCCACCAAGGCGTGTGGGCACCTGGAAGGGGTCAGCCTTCTTAGCCAGAGGGTGAAGGGGCAGGTGGAGAGAAACATGGGCAGAGAGGAGGGCTCCTCTCAGCCCCTGGACCCTGCCAGCCCCCTCTGGCCTCTGTCCCATGAAAAGAGGTCGTCATGAAGCCTCGGGCTTAGGGCCCCAATGTCTGGGGCGATCCGTGGTAAGAACATAGTTTTGAGGTCCCCCTGAGCTGAATCCCATTCCCGGCTCAGCGTTCGCTGGCTGGGCAGCCTGGGCCTTGCTATTGCCCGTTTCTCAGCCTCAGTTTCCTCATCCATAATGACCCTTGGGGCGGTTGTGAATGTCGTGGAATTTAAATGAGATAATGCAGGCAAAGTGCTTAGAACAGAGCTTGGCATGTGGAAAGCCCTCAAAAATGTCAGCTTATAATTAGGGCCTGGGTGGATTTCAACATCATAAAGTCACAGTCAGCAGGCTGCCTTGTCCACAGGGACAGCAACATCTCTGGGAGACTGGGGGAGGGTGGACAGTAATGACTAAATGACACCCCCCCAGGTCCTGTAGAGCCTCAGGCCAGGACTCCAGGGTGGGAGGAGTCGCTGAGCCCCTGGAGGCCCCAGCATGGACCTGCCCTCCAGGCCCGCACTTCCAGCCTCCTCTGGGCCCCTGGATACCCTGTCCTGCTCACACACACCCTGGAGGGCCTTCTATGTGTGACTTGGCCCAAAGGCGAGGCTGGGGGCCAGGCCAGGGTCCCAGGAATCTGTCACCCAGGAAGACATAGAAACAGCCCCTTGGACGCAGAGAGCCCCAGCCACAGACTCTGGGCCCCACCCCAGTCCCCTGCTGGGTGCTCTGGATCCCCATTCCAGGAGGTGACCCTCCCCCACAGCCCTGCATCTCCCCCCAGGGCATTTCCATCCCCTGCACTAATTCTCCAACAGAATCCTCCCCCAAACCCCTCAAATGATATCTCATGTGGGGCTTTAATTGATTTTAAAAAAAAGAAACAAGAATAAACCCCCAAACTAAAAGCACAGCTGTTATGTTGAAGCCCTGTCCTCTGATCTAGTGTTAAATAATAACAGCTATCATTCATAGTGCTTTGTTGGAAGGGCATTAGACTACCAGCTACTTTTTTCTGGTTTTGGTAGAGATGAGGTCTCACTCTTGCTCAGGCTGGTCTCAAACTCCTAACCTCAAGTGATCCTCCTGCCTCCCAGAGTGCTAGGATTACAGGTATGAGCCACCATGCCCAGCCAACACTAGACTATAATTCAGTGCTCACAACAACCCCACGACAACCTCAGGGGTGGGTATCATTATCATTCCCATTTTACAGATGGGGAAACTCACTCACAGAGCAGTTAATTCACTTGCCCAAGGATCGTACAAAGTCCCCCTAGCTGCCCCTTCCTGACTCCGAGGCTCACTGAGCCCTCTCCGTCCTCGGGAACTGGTTAACATCTCTGTGCCCATCGCCTGCCTGGATGTTTCCGCTCTCAGGGGTGGGCGCAGGGAGCCCTCCAGCTGGCCACACGCGGCAGCTTTCTGAGCGAAACGCCAGCCCTGACTTAGAAAACCCTGCCCCAGACAGCAAGCCTGAGCACTCGCCGCTGGTCGCCTTCCTGTGTTTACTCTGAGGCTGCCACGCTGGACAAAGACTCCTTGTCCGGTCCAGGGAGGGGGCAGGTTTCTAAGGACACGCGTATAGCACTAGGGCTGTTTATTACTAAGGCTCTGTGGAGGTCAATGCCATCCTCACCACCCCTTCCCCTGCTTGCTGGCCCAGCTCCCTGCCCTGCACACGGTTCCACCTGACAACTTGCTACACACACACACACACACACACACACGCGCACACACACACACACACACACACACGCGCACACACACACACACACACACGTGCACATCTGCACAACTTTCCAGGAAGCAGAGAAAAGCAAACAGGATATTTCCTGAGTCTATGAATGGCCTCGTAAGATTCCTGCACACCTGAAGTCATTTGCAAAATTGTGTACACGGACACACATTTGTGTCATGCATGTGTAGGCAAGTACAGAACCAGCTACATAAGTTGCAGGGCCCAGTGAAAAATGAAAATGTAACATCCTTTGTTCCAAAAATATGAAGAATTTCCTGATGGCAGCGGCAGAACATAAAACCAAGCACGGAGCCCTTGTGAACTGGGGCCCCTGAGCAACTGCACAGGCCGCACGCCCAGGAAGCAGACTGAGCACACGTGTTGCGTGTTTACACCCAGCCACTCTTCTGGTTAGAGGGCTCCCAGCTTTTGTTAGCGTCTCAGCAGGGTCCCTGATTCTCAAAAGGGTTAAGAACCTTTGGTAGCAGACGGAAGTCAGAGGGGCCTGGGTTTGAGTCCAGGTGCATTACTTCCCACCTGTGGGACCAGCATCCGGTTCCCTCGCCTTTCTGAGCCTGTTTCCTCATCTGTAAAATGGGAACTGTGATAATCCCTGCCTCACAGGGGGGTTAGGAGGATAGGAGAGATGGGGGTGAATTGCCTGGCACGGTGCCTGGCACATTTAAAGCACCCAGTAAGTGGTTAGTTAATGAACCATTAGTTAAGTCTGTTCTGCTTGTTATGTTTGAGGTCACTTAGAAGTTTCTATAACCTCCTGCCAGCTGTGCCTTCCATGGATGTCCGCAGCAGGCCCAGCGCAGTGCGTGGAAGGGGCTCTTAGGGACACACCTGCTGGCATTTCTGTCACTTGGTCTGATGTGAGAGGGGATGGCTCTGCCTGGGCTTGGCTGGCCTTTCCCTCAGGCCCTGCGCACCGGCTGACCTGACTGATTCGGTCTGCAATACTTGGGCCCCAGGAATATGGGACAGGTCTTGGCAACCTAAGAGGCCCTGGGGCCAGTGGATGGAGGATTCTAGGCTGAGCTCAAAGGGGCTGGGCTCCCAAGGGGCCCCCATAGCTTCTGAGTCCAGTGTCACTCTTGACGGAGCCTCTTTCCAAAGCAGGGCACCCAGGAGAGGGGTCTTAGGAAAGCTGGGGCCCAGTGGCCCTTGGTGGCCCGTCTTTCCCCTCCAGCGCCCACGTGGTAGCTCCTCAGGGGCCTCTGAGCTGCCTCCTGAGTTGTCTCTCAGGGCGGCCAGGATCGCAGGGAGAAGAGTCCCTGTCGCCAAGTCACCCCTTCCCTGCTCCTCCCCGCTGGTCTCCGCCCGTCTCTCCTTTTCAGGGTGAAGACTCCTAGTGGAGAGGAAGGTACAGGGACACGAGGCTCCTGGTGTGACCTCAGGGGAGCCTGCAGCCTCTCAGGTCTCCTTTCCCGCATCTGTCGCATGCGGGGGGAGCGTCCTCCCTCACCCTGGAGAAGCCCTCCCCTGTGCACCCAGGGAGGCTTTCAGCACATGCAGGGCGCATCTCTGTGCTGATGAGAAGTGTCCGTCGGTGGGGAGGGGCAATAAGTGGTGGGACAGTCCTTTTATGAACCATCCTCAGTGGTTCTTAAAAGCTAAGTGGCAGACATATAGAGGTATCTGGGATAATATTTTTAATTAAAAAAAGGAAAATTGCAAAGCAATATCTACAGTATAAATCACTTATACAAAAACAAACCGTACATCCTTTAAACATATTTATGCACACAGAAGGGTCTGAGAAAATTTATTTTGAGTTGATCACAGAGGTCACCTCCGAAGAGGAGGGCACAGAAGGGGCGTCAAGGAGGATTTCACCGTGCCCTCCGGAGCCCTTGCCGCCGGCCCCGTGAGCCTGCCCTGGCTCCAGGCCCCCAGAAGGAAAGGAATTCCTAACACCAGAGCCAAAGCCACATACATCCCGGGTGGCTTGTAAATAACCAACTTTCCAGCCACTGAGAGTAAAATTGTCACAACCACCATTTATTAACCACCTACCGAGGGGCACAGCCTGGCATCTCCACTCACGGCAACAAGGTGAGCATTTAAGCATGGAACTGACCGTCAAGACCTGCGGAGGGGCTGAGAGTTTACGCGGCCCGTAGGCCAGCAAGTTAACCCGCCGCAGTTTCACGGATGCTGGCAGGAGACACAAGACTCCTAGGACAGAGACGAAGGACTTCATCACTGAAGCACCACAGGCGACACGAGTTCACGTTCACATAGGTTCTCTTCGTCTCACAGGGCATAGGTGCGGGTGGGCCCAGGTGGATGCTGTGCTTGGAGTTGGTTTATGTCACAGCTGAGGAACTCTGAGTTTAGGAAACTCCTGATCTTATATGGGGGCTTTGAGCAAATCTGCCAAATCTTTGCCCTGGAGGGAGACATTGTCTTTATTACACTGGAAAGCAAACTAATCTGCCCTCTGCCCTGGAGGGAGACACTGGCTCTGTCTCCACTGGGGGTTTGCTGTACAAACATCCTTGAAAAGCTAATCTGGAACAAAAGCCATCATGAGACAGAGGAATGCAAGAGGCTGACGTTAATGGATTGGGGAAACGAGTCCTGAGACGTGGCATCGCTTCCCCAGGGTTGCACAGCAAGGACAGAGCACACTCCAAAGCCCTTGCCTTTTCCTCCTGTCTCCAAAATGGGCTGCTAGTCCAGCCCTTAACAAAAAACCCATATATTATACGGTATTGCTTCAGAGGGCAGATCCACTCTGAGCTCTCAACAACGACCTATGGAACTGCGAGCACAGGGCCTGTCTGTGCCTGTGGAGCAGGAGCTGCCCGCGTGTGCCTGACCCCAGGACCCCACCATCCCAGAAAAGAAAGTTCCTCCCTGGCTGCCCCAGGGTGACATCACAGAGGAGCTGGAAATAAGGAATGAGCTTCTGGAGATGGGATAAATGCCCTTTTCTTTTGCAAAAGGGAAAAAAAGTCACGTTGTTCCATATTTACCTAAATATGAAATTTATTTATGGAGAAAGGAGAGTTGGCCTTGACTTTCAGCACCCAGCCAGGAAATGGTCTGGGCTTGTTTTTGGCTCTTCAGAGCACCCTGTCCCTTGGTGACCTGATCTGATTTTCAGAGTGGGAGGCCAGACCATGTCCCCTGGCCCTCAGGCCTCCCCTGACCCAGCTCTTAGTCTTGGGTCCAGTCCTCCTCCCGGGAGAACGGGCAGAGAGGGGTCCAGTGTGTACTGGGTTCCTCTGTCACTTACTCCTCATCTGCAAAATGGGTACACACGTACCTGCCTCACACCTTCCTCACAGATGGAAAACAATCTAATAGTAATGATAATAGCTGCTGAATTGATAAGTTGATAGGTGTATCTGAATTTGTAGATAGGGAAATTGAGGTTCAAGGTTTCCTTATCTGTCATTGGTCACTGTCACATAGAGACCACTGAAGAAGGCCTGTCTCTGCCACATCTCCCCTCTCAACTTCCTTCTGGCCACCAAGAAAGATGCATCTGCAACATCTGCTCCTTTGAGGTCTCTCTGCAGTTGCATGAGGTTTATATACCTGGGGCCTTGGGCAGGGCTAAGACTGGGGTCTCATCCTACAGATGGAGCCTCCTCAGGAAATGCTCTACGTAAGGCCCTTTAACACTGTTTATTGCTTTTTAACTTCACAGAAACCCTGAGAGAAAGAGAACTTTATCTCCATTTTACAGATGGGGAAACTGAGGTTCTGAGGGCCTTGCATGGCCAGGCCTCCTGGCTGGTGGGGGCAGAGATGGGACTAGGACACAGGTCTTCTGCTCTCTAGGCCTGGCTTCTTTTCTCTGTACCACAAAACTTCTGAACCTCGACACCAGACCGAATGCCGGCACCCCGATGCCATCTCAGATGCCTCATGCGTTACAATTTGGCCTTAGTTTCCCCTCTGCTGCACGCGATAGTGCCGGGCTCCTTGCCATCTGAGCCTTCAATTGAACTCTGTGTGATTAGTTCGGAAAGGCCTAGAGAGGGTCAGTGATGTACCCGGGGACATCCAATAAGCAGCAGCAGGGCCGGGACAAGGTCCGAGCCCCCTGCCTGCAGGCCCGGGCTCTGTCACCCACGCCTCCGTGGCACAGGCCTCTGCAGGGAGGTGCTGGGGCAGGCGGGCCAACGTCCTGACTCAGAGAGGGCACTGAGGACTGCACGGGAGCATGCCTGGGTACAACCCAAATTAAGCTCCCGTGGCAGACAGGGAAATTACAGGGTGCAGCAGTGGTGGAGAGGCCCAGGCGGGCCAGGAGGACAGAAGATCAGGGAGGAGCAGGCCCAGCTGCCCACACTTACTTCCCTGCCCAGGGACAGCCGGCAGCTGTGCAGATGGACACCTGCAGCGAGTTGTGCTTGGAGGACACAGGGGAGGGCTGGGCCTCCACCTCAGAGAAGCCTGCCTGAGCCAAGGCTGGACACCTGGGGGTGGGTGGGGATGACCCTGGGGATGTCCCCCTCTACCAGGCACTGGGATGAGGAATTGTCCCCACTGCCTGGAGCCCTTGCTGCTCCCCCACACCTCAGGCGTCAGTGTCAAGTGGCTTTCTCAGGAAGGCCTCCCTGCCCTGCCCTGCCCTGCCCTGGAATAAAGCTGGGCACTGCCCACGTAGACCATGCACCCCATCCACAAGGAGAGTCCCGCATCTGCAGGGCCTCAGCATCCAGGGAAGTCAGAGCCAAAAAAGGCAAGGCTGGAGCAGCCTCACCTGCTGGGCTCTGGTCACACCTGGTGCTCATTATTTGCTTCATTTCCCACTCCTCATCCTGGACCCACCAACCTGTGAGCTCCACGGAGCTAGGCCTTGCCCGGCTTCCCCCGTCCCCAGCGCCCAGCACAGGGCCTGGTGTGCAGTGGGCCCAGGATGCTCATCGTGATTCACGTGCTCATAGGCTGGCATAACAGGAGGGTGAGCCGCACCAGCAGGTCCCCGTCACAGTCAGGGCCCCGGCTCTGAGTGCACTGGGGTGTGCAGGGGCCGTGTGTCCAAGCAGAGACGAGACCGGCACTGTCAATTAGACAGGACTAATTTCAAAAGTACATGTGAGCCGAAAAGTATAGGAACTCTAAGGGGTGGGAAATGGGGCATTCGGCCCAGCCCAGCTTATAGCAGCGTTTGGATGAGAAGTAACAGCTTTGTATTCATGCGCAAACTAGGAGAGCCTCCTTCGTGGTTTCTGATGGACTCTGTGGGGATGCAAAGAAGAATGTTCTAGGGAAGAAGAGGTCAGGAGGGCTGGGCTTTGATTATCTCTCTGTTGCTCATTTGCTGTGTGATTTGGAGCAAGTCTCTTGCCCTCTCTGGGCCTCCGTGTCCCTGGCTGAACAGCAAGAGGGGCTGGTCGGGTTGAGCTCTGGCAGGCGGGGAGCCTGCTGTCCTCACTGCCCCGCAGGGCTGGCAGGACTGGCAGAGAGACAGGCTGGGCGAGGAAGGGTCTGCAGGGAAAGAGGGGAAGGAGGGGCCTTGTTGGCATTGACGGAGGTGGAGGAGCAGCTGTGCAAAGGCCACGCCAGGTGCTGGGGGAGGGCGCTGCTGCGGTTAGCAGGGTTAGCAGCTCGGGCGCAGAGCTCAGACTTGGGCTTGGATCCCAGCTCTGCTATGGACTGGCTGGGTGACTCTGGGCAAGCGGCTCAACCTCTTTGGATCTCGGCTTCCTCGTCTGGAAAGTAGACGGAACGGCCTTCCCTAGTCAGGAGGGTGCTGTGGGGATCAGATGAGGGGCGATAGTAATCCTAATGGATTAGGTGCAGCTCCACTATCTGGAAGGGTGTGCACATATTGCTAAATTTAAAAAGCATGTGCATGGCAGGCTGGACAAGGTGGCTGGCTCATGCCTGTAATCCTAGCACTCTGGGAGGCCGAGGTGGGAGGATCGCTTGAGGCCAGGAGTTCGAGATCAGCCTGTGCAAGAGTGAGACCTCATCTCTACTAAAATAGAAAAATTAGCTGGACATGCTGGTGCACACCTGTAGTCCCAGCTACTTGGGAGGCTGAGGCAGGAGGATCACTTGAGCCCAGGAGTCTGAGGTTGCTGTGAGCTACGGTGACACCACTACACTCAGAGCAAGACTCTGTCTCAAACAAAAGAAAAAGAAAGAAAGAAAAATGATGAAAGAACCAAAAAAAAAAAAATGGAAGAGGAAGAAAGACAGGAAGGGAAGGAGGGAAGAAAGGGAGGGAGGAAGGAACCACTCTGGAGACCAAAGTCCCCAGTCCCTGGCGCTACACATCCTCTCCCCATCCCCCCAAGCCGCCACACCAGGGCGCCTGGGGCAGCACCTGCTGGCCACTTCCCGCCAGTGCTGCAGCCGTCCTCCAACCTCCGCCGGCCATAAAGGCCCCTTTCTCCATGGCTGTTTGTGTTGGGTCCTGCCCACCTCCTGGGCAGCCCCAGACGCCTGCTGCTGGCCGGCACAGGGGCGGCCCCTGCCCACTGTTGAAGGGCTGGCTTTGTGGACAGAAAGGCCAGCCGGCCAGTGCACCAAGGCCCTTGGAAGCCAGCTGCTTCCCCCCTCCTGCTCGTCCGGGAGGTGAATAGGACCAAGAGGGGCCTCCACCACATTCCCGCCCCACTCCCCACCTCCCCACCCTGCTCTTCCCGGTCCTGACTCCAGGAATAAACACACAGCCCCTGTTCTTCGTCAGCCCACGACATAAATCACTGCTCCTCCAGCTGGGCAGCCACGGCCAGGTCCCCCGCAGCCGGCATCACAGGCACCATTGACACCCTGCTGCCCGGACTCCGTGCCCAGCCCTGCTCCCACCCGGCCTCGGGAGCTGCGGGTGAGGCTGGGGGGCCGCCTGGGGCCACAGCTGGGGGCAGTTCCTATGATGTATTAATATTTCTCATTTTTAAAACACTGTATGTATTTAAACATGCCCTGTCTTGTTCCCGAGGCGATAGTAAGCAGCTGCAAGGACACGTGAGATGCAACCAGCACTGGACCGGATGCTCACAGTGATTCTGCTGCACAGATTGTTAGTGTGGGCTAAAACAGGGGACCATCAGAAACCACCTATATGGCCAATGATAGAGGATTGGTTAAATAAATTACAATATAGCCACGCACAATTAAATGTTATACAGCCATTAATATTGAAGTTTTAGCTATAGAACCTAATTTGTCTATAAATTATTTATTTATAGAGCCTAATGCCAAATTTGTATGTATCTGCCTAAGGAAGGGGCTAGAAGTCTCAAGACCCTCTTGAAATGACTATGGCCTCGGAGAGATTAAGAGTCCCTGTACGATAGCAGGGCTTTTAAGGCCATGCCAGGATGTTTATGTTATATATAAACTGTGTGTATTGTAAAGGAGAAAATTAAGTGACTGCTTTTGGTATCAAGAGGGTAGGGTTCTCTGCAGAGGCAGGGCAGTGCAGGGAGGGTGGTGGCTCACAGAGGATGTGATGTGTCTCCAGGGGCCATCTCTGTTCCCTGAGGACAGGGTGCAGGACGGCCTTGACGTGAGGCCGAGGGGTCTGCAAATATCAGGTGATTGATCTGTCCAGGGGCACACCTAGTGGCTCCTCTCTGCTGGCCCCTTTCAGGAAAGGGGCCGACCATTCCCTCCCAGTGGGGTGGAGTGAGATGGGGTCAGACATTCTCTGTTCCCCTCTTCATGGAAAGGACAGGCAGGAACACATCCCAAAGAGTCAGTCACTAATTGTGGACTGTCTGGCACAAGTAGCAGAATATTTGGGGGTTACTGAAATTAGAATACACAGAAAGCTGTTCACTCCACCCGAGCCTAGAAGGTCCTTACTACGCATCCCAGGGGAAAATCCCCAGAACATATTCACAAGTATTCCAAATATCTATTGCTGAGTAACAAATTACCCCAAAACATAGTGGCCTAAAACAACAATAATCATTTTATTATGTCTCATGCTTTCTGTGGGCCAAGAAATCAGGATGGGCTCAGCTGGGTGGTTCTGGCTCGGAAAGGATTTCATGAGGTTGCAGTTAGATGTAGGCTGATGTTGGAAGAGCAGGAGACTGGAACAGTGGAGGCATGGCCCAGCATCTCTCTGTGTCTTCCTATAGTCTCAGGGCCTCCCCATGTGGTCTCTTCATGTGTGATAGCTTGGGCTTCCTAACAGCATGGTGGCCTCAGGACAGTCAGTCTACAACATGGCAGCTCAGGACTCCAAGCCCAAGTGTTCTAGCTGACCAGGCAGAAGCTGCATCACAGTTTATAGGCTAGTATTGGAAGTGTTACTTCTGTTGCTTTCAATTGGTTAAGAGCAAGCCACAGGCCCATCAGATTTAAGGACACAGGACACAGACCTTATCTCTCAATGAGGTGAGTGTCGAGGTTACTGAATAGCATGTTGAATGAGAGATGTTGCAACTATCTTTGGAAAATATAACCTTCCACACAAAGCCATCACCAATCAATCACCTTGCCAATCCAGGGCAGGCAAGGACAAACTAAGGCAGACCTGTGACCTTTGACCTTCGTACATTTGACATTGACACCCTTAGACTATCTACACAAAATCCAGCCATTATAGGCCTCAGTTAGCCCACAGACACTTTGAGGTGTGATGGGACAGGGACCCCAAGTGTCAGCCAACAGATGGGCTTTGGCAGTGGCCGTCTTTGTCTGACAGCAGGACTGAGTTTGAGCAACTATTTGAATACACTAGTGAGTTTTACCTATACTATCTGATTTTTAAAAATGAGTGAAAAGCAGAAAAGTGAACCGACAGATGGGAATGAGGAAAAAGGTGTTTGCTCCCACCGCTAAGGCAGCTGAGGCTGAGATGAGTCAGGAGGGGCTCTCGCTGGCCCAAACTGGATGGTGGTCTGTCTCGAGTCAGTTAGCTATGAGTTAGCGCCCTGTTGGAAAAAAAAGTATAGCAACAACAAAAGAACAAAATAAAAGAATGTGTATAACTAAAATATTTTTGGGTAAAATGACACAATGTCTGGGATTTGCTTTAAAATACTCCAGCAAACAGATAAACAAAAATTACACGGGGTGGGGCTGCCTAGATTGGTCATGAGTTATTAACTGTTGAAGCTGACAATGGACACATGAAGGTTTATTGTTCCATTCCCTCTACTTTTGTGAATGTTGGAATTTCCATAATAAAAGGTAAAAATAAATATATGTGAAATATTGGAAATATGTCATTCAATATTGCATCTAAAAGTCAAACCATGACTAAGTTTTATTAAGTTCCTGGCAACACCCCCTCTCCGTAACAACGATACATTTATCCTAAGACCTTTATTAGGATTACCAGGGTCGTACTGATACAGAAATCGGAAACAACCTGTACTCCTATACTTCATTCCATTGGAAAAACAATGCCGAATTTTGCTTGCACAAAGGTTGTATTCTGTATTTGCAACAATAAAAAATAATCTCAATCCCTGACTTCAGAAGCTCTTGAAGCAATGAAGCGTTACTAAGATAGAGGATTTGGGAATGGGAGCCATCATATTTTGTACGAACTGAAAATTTTTTTTTCTGTGTGCATGTGTCAAGTTTTTAAAGTTAATGGATTGATTCACAATCAAGAAAAGCCATCATACAGGTAATAGGCCAATAGGCCAATAGGTAAACAGCCAATAGGCTGTTTCTTTTTCCTGTAGTATTTCTTTGCTGCTTTTGAACTTGTATTGTCTGCCAAAGGAGCAGGTGTCTTTAGTGGACAAGAGGTACCAGGCATCAGAGATTAAGAGAAAATGATGCTCCTGTAGTCCCAGCTGCTCGGGAGGCTGAGGCAGGAGGATCGTTTGAGCCCAGAAATTTGAGGTTGCAGTAGCTAGGCTGACTCCCCAGCACTCAAGCCAGAGCAACAGAGACCCTGTTTCAGTAAAAAAATAAAATAAGATTATTGAAATAATTTTTTAAAAAGAGAAAACGATGGAAGGGTAAGTTTAAAATGAAATGAACTTTGGTCATTAGCTTACTCCTAGCTCCCCCTCCCCCATCCCGCACGCTCGCACTCCTCCGCCCGGACGTGAAAAGCCTCCGACACCCGGGCCGGGTTACCGGATCCGCGCCTGACGCGACTGGAGCGCCCTCTGGTGGCACCTTGCAGGAGTGCACAGGCCGTGTTCCTTCCTGAGCTCACCGAAGCCAAGTTTTGGAGTTTCCAGGAGAGGCCGCTAACTGGCGCTCAGGGACCAAATTTGACCTGTAGATGTACTATGTATAAATGTGTATATGTATGGGTTAGGTTTTTAATATGCTTTGAAAAGTTTTTAATATGTTGCCAACATTTAAAATTCTAGATATTTTACATAAAAATCCAGATTTCTGGCTTCCTAGGAAAGCTGCTCTGACAATGGCTGGGGCTGAGGCCTGTGCACTCCCGTCACCGGTCTGGCCTGCACTGTGGCCACTTTGGTTTGTGTTCCATTTGTCCCGCACACTGTCCCCTGCAGTGGGTTGAATAGTGTCTCCCAAATATTCGTGTCCACCCAGAACCTTAGAATGTGACCTTATTTGGAAATAGAGTCTTGGCAGGTGTCCTTAGTTACCCATCTCAAGGTAAGATCATCCTGGATTTAGGGCGGGCCCTGAATCCGATAACTGGTGTCCTAATAAGAAGGGGGAGGACACGGAGAGACACAGAGAAGGCTGTGTGGAAATGGAGACCGACTGGAGTGATGTGTCTACAAGCCAAGGAATGCAAGGAAGGCCAGCAACCGCCAGCATCGGGGAGAGGCCTGAACAGAGGGTCCCTCAGAGGCTCCAGAAGAAACTAACCCCACTGACACCTTGATTTTGAACTTTTGGCTCCCAGAACTGTGGGAGAATACATTTCTGTTGTTTTCAGCCACCCAGTTTATGGTCATTTGTCATGGAAGCCCTGGAAAACTAACATACAATTTCCAGAAGTCCCTGCCTTTGTACGGCATCCCCCAAACTGGCCTCTGCCCTGAGGCTTCTAGAGATGGGCAGCCCAGTGCCTCCCACACGTGTGGTGGACTAACGGTTGGAAAGTTCTTTCTGCTAATCCAGTACACAACACAAACAACATAAAATCAGGTTAGAGTCTATTTGAAAAATGGGGGAAAGCAAGATCTAAAAAGAAATAAATCTCTGCCGTGGAATCAAGGAAGGCTTCGTGGAAGAGGAGGTGGCACCTCAAATGGGCCTTCAAGGATGGATATGAAACATTCATTCATCCCTTCTATGAATATTTGTTCACTGAGTAGCAAGCAGTGGGCTCAGTTGGAATAGAGGTATGTGGCCGGGTGGGATCAGTAGGTTAGAATCAAATAGTAAATGGTCTAAATCTTTAAAAAATCCAAGCATGCTAAGTAAAGTATTTGACATGGGTCCACATCCCTGGGTTTTTTCCTCCAAGCTACACTACTCCACCCTCCTCTTGTATAGAGGACTGTTGTTACTGTATCTCTCCAGGAAGCGTCCCTGGGTCCCTTCCTCTGGTACTAGACCCATGCCCTGGCTGCAAGGGTGGACACATGATCCAGGCCTGGCCAATCACAGCATTCCATCCACCTGGCAACAGTAATGGGTCCAGTCAGAGTTCTTCCCTGGGATTGACATATAGACTCTGGGTGCAAGCAGTTCTCTCTCTGGTGGGGGTGTTCCCCGCTGCATGGAGAAGGTCCATCAGGAGTCAGACAGAATGAGGCCAACATGTGCAAAGAAACAGAGTAAAGCAGAGATGAGATATGACCAGCGTGGGGGAGTCCTGGGGCATTGACCTCACAGTTGCCATCCCCGAGTCCCTAGTTCCTAAATTTCTCCCCTTAGTTCTGAGAGTTCCTGCACTATCCTCCCCTTCTATGAGAGCCAGTAAATTTCTGCTCTGTCTAGGCTGGTCTGAGTGGGGTTTCTGTCACTTGCAACCAAAGGGTCCTGGCTGGTATGGTCCTGTTTCTGAGACCCTGTCCCCCTGACCGAGCCTCTGATGAAAGCAAAGGAAGATGATGCCCCTCCAGGCCCCACAGCCCTCTCTCGGGTTCAGAGAGGTCACTCCTGTGCACTTCCCAGTGAGCACGTGAGCATGTGGTACCATTAGGGTGAAGTTGAATAAGCACAGGGGCATCAATCCAAGTAAATTACAAATAGGATAGAGAAGAGAACGAATCAACAGTCTCTCTGTGATATTTCTGCCCCAAAGGATGCACATTTTCACCCTTAGGGATTCATTCCTTTGGGTTAAGGCTGCTTTTGAGATATAAGCGAGGACAGAAGTTCAGGAGGCAGAAAGTAGGCCAATTTGTAGGCAAATTGTATCAATTTGCTTTAGATGAATGCACCAAATTTACTGAATTTACAAAATTACCGAAAACTTGTTTCTTTTAACTAAATATAAAGTTTTCAGAAATTCATATAAAGTGTTGACATTTCGGTTTCCAACAAGAAACAGTTGGGATACATTGGCATGGAAGCAACTCGCAGAAAGATTCTAAAGGAAAGGGTGAAATTATTCAAAGCGACTGGAGAGAAGTGAATCCCTCACAGTGATCAACTCCGCTCGGGGTGATGATAGGTGTTTTAGACAAAGGTGATACTTAAATGGCAGCAGGTAGAGAAGGTAGCCCAAGGGTGATGTTGAGACTGAATTGGGACAAGATTACTCATTCGGTCATCATTCATTCAACATGTATGTCCTGGTTATGTCCCAGGCCCAGGCCTCAGGGACACAGACGTGACAAGACATGATGTGTGCACTCAAAGAACTCAGGGCAGAGGGTGGCAGCCCAAGGAATGAAGAAGATGCTGCCTAGTGGTGCCAGGGCAGGACAGAGGCCTGTACAGGGACAGAGGGGAACAGAGGTGGCTTGGCCCTCCCTGCCTGAGGAGATGGGGGAGATTCGATGGTTGAGCTGAGTGTTGGAGGATGTTTAGGAGTTCACCAAGTAAAGAAAGGAAATGGTGAATATTTTCAGGCAGGGGGTATAGCCTAAGCAAAGGCTCTGAGGCACAGAGAGTGGCCAGGAAGGGGACAAAGATGAGGCTGGTGACAAGGGTGGGGGCCAATGCACCAGGCTTTCAAAAGCCTAAAGGAACTTGACTCTCACCCTGTGGGTAACAGAGAGTCACGGAGGGTTTTATGTAGAGGAAAGAAATCCCCTCTGTCTCCATGGCAGTTGTGACAAAAATGAAACAGGGGAGCCAGAAGGGAAGGGGCCAGGAGACCAGCTTGCCAGCTGTAGTTGTCCAAGTGCAGGACCCTAAGAAAGAAGAGATGAGCTGGGAATTCAATCGCTCCACAGCTGCTGGTGAATCACCACCTGACCAGAGGCAGATGCTAGCCTGGGTGCTGGGTGTGATGGTTCATTTTATGTGTCCACTTGACTGAGCCACAGGGTGCCCAGATTAAAAATCACAATCTGTCTGTCTCTCTCTGTTGTATGTCTCTGGAGAACCCAAACTAATACACAGGGATTGAGCAGTGGTTAGAAGTTGAGTGACCAAGAGGAAGGTAGAAGAAGAGCATTCCAGAGGGAGCAGAATGTGGGGGTCCTGGGGCAGGAAAGATCTGGGCTCTTTTGGGCATGGAAGGAGACGGCTGTGGCTGGAGCTTCCTGACTGGACGGCTGGGGGAGGCTGAGACGAAGGCTGCAGTGGGCTGGGCCCGTCCTGCAGGGCGTTGCCCTCCCACATTTATCTCTGCCCTTCAAGGCCCAGCACAAGTGCCACCTCCACCCTGAAGTCTCCCCTGATCACTGACGGTGGGATTTGTCCCTGCCTGTGTCAGCGCTTTGCCACTTTTGCCAGGGTGACAGCTGGATCGGTTTCTGGCCTAGAGTGGACACTCCCTAAATGTTTGCTGGGTGAATGACTATTTGAAAGAGGGGACGAGGGCCGTGGGAGGGACGTGTGCAGGTTGGGGTAGCCAAAGGGGGGCCGAGAAGCAGGATTGCAGGTGGCTGCCGGGGCGCGGCCGACCTGGGCAACAGTCAGTTCATGGCGATTTAATGAGCACACGCGGCACTTAAGAAACGAAAGAAACTGAACTAAACAGAATTAAAATATTAGAATGCAGAGTGCATAGTAAGCATTAGTATTGCTTCATGAAGCCTGTTCTAGCTACACACCCACAGCCTCCCCCCACACGCATGTCACAAGGTAAAATCTCTTTACTGTGGTCATGGCAGAAAAGTTTGGAACCCTCAGGATCAGGATATAGACTTGGATTTTTATCAGAGACCTCAAATAACAAACACCTATGTCTCTCTCCATAACAACGCAGACCCAGGCATTCCCAGGCAAGAGCAGTGACTCCAGGGTGTGTGCCCAGGCTCTGTCCTCCCTGTGCTACATGGTCAAGATGGTGCCGCCACATCCAATGGAGACAGCGAGTCCCTTCTCTTGAGGGCCATGACCAGGCAGTGGCACCTGTTGTCCATCATGGGGTCTCTTGGCTACATGGAGCTGCAAGGGAGGCTGGGAAATGTGATCTTTGCCTGAGCGACAGACACCCAGCTCGAAATGAGGGGACAGTGGACATGGGGTCATCCAGTGGCCTCTGCTGCAGCCTGTGTGAAGGATTGCTAGGGTCCCGGGGGCTTTGGGTGCCTGAGGCTGCACGGCAGGCCCTCCTCCCTGGGGCAGGGGGGATGTTCCTTCACGCCCCCAAGTCATCTCTCTGGACACCGATGGCTCGGCTCCCCGCGCACTGCACACTCTTTGGTGGCTTCTGCAAGCAGTGAAGGGGACACTTCAGGTGGGTGCAGCCTGCAGCGTGGGGCCTGCCTGGTACCAAACCAGCCTCCACGAATGAAGCCATCTGCACCATCATTTTCCTCTCCAAATCTGCTCCTCCTCCTCGCGTAGCTCAGTTAACAGTGTCACAGTGTCACCGTCCCCGGGAGCCCAGGCTAGGAGCCCGCAACGCCCAGCGGTTTGCAAGTACAGTCATCCCTCTGCATCTGCAGAGTCAACCAACCACGGAGCGAAAATATTTGAAAAAAATAAACGAATGGTGGTGTCTGTACTAGACCTGTACAGATTTTTTTCTTGTCATTATTCCCTAAACAGTACAGTAGAACTATTTACAGTGCATTAGGCATTATAAGTATCCAGAGATGACCTAAAGTTTATGGAAGGAGGTGGTAGGTTACATGCAAATACCACACCACTGAATGTAAAGGACTTGAGCATCTGTGATTTTGGCATCAACGAGGGGGTCCTGAAACCAATGTCCACTGGACACCGTGGGATGGCTGTGCTCTTCATGCCATGTCCAAGGGACCTCTCTCTTCTGCAGGATCCTAAGAAAGATTAGCTATGATGCCCATTGCCCAGAGGAAGCTTCTGTGTTGGGGTCCCCAGACCACCCCCAGGTTTCATGATTCCCTAGGAGGAGTCACCGGAGTCCACACATAGTCACACAGCTAAGATTGATACGGTGACAGGACACAGAGGGAAACAGCAAAGGGACAGGGCTGGAGGAAAGCAGGCGCAAGCTTCCAAGGGTCCTCTCCCAGTGAGTCACAAAGGACACACTTAATTCCTCCAGCGACAGGTTGTGACAACACCTGTGAAGCGTTTTTGTCTTTTTATTGTCTGTCCTTTAGAAGAAACTGTGAAGTGTTTTCTACTAGACAAGCTCATTGGAGACTCAGAGCCCAGGGTGTACATCGGGGGCTGGTCACCCCTTGCCTAGCATCTCCCAAAATTCCAGACTCCTCGCAGGACAGCAGGAGTTTGGCATTAGCCATACGATTTGCACAAACGGTTTAGGCACAGAGCGCCACGCTTCTCAGCGTTCTCATGGGAAGCGTCTTGAAATCCAAGTTCCCAGGCACCAGCCAAGGGCCAAGCTTGCAAGCAGGCCTTCCAAAGGATGGCAAGCAGGCCTGACGTGTTCCCTCTGCTCCGCACGGTTCCTGAGAGGTGGCATTTGACCTTGGCCTTGAAAATCAGGAACAGTGTTGCTAGATTGGCCCAAACCACTCCAGGCTTCATCTGAACCTTTTCCTGCCGCCCAGCCATAGTGCACACAGGATCTGAGGAGCTGCAGCCCCCTCTGCATGGCGTCAGGCACCTGGCAGGGTGCCACCACTCCCAGCCCTCCATGTTGTCACACAGGCCCTGTCGCCCCTTCACAGTGAGTTTGCTACATCTGAGAGAGCACCTCCCTGCACCAGCGAGAGTCAGTCCAGATGTGTGTCCTGCGTGTGAGGGTCTTCCAGACTGGTCGGGATTCCTGAGGCAGGCTGGGCCTGATTTCTCCCCATTTCCCTGTGCTGTGATTCGCAGAGAGCCTTGCACACGACGGGGGCTCGGTAAGCCCAGCCAGGTGGACGTCCCATCCACAGGTCAGGGGTGGGTGGTGTAGCTCTGGGGAAGGGGCAGACTCGATGGGCTCCAGCATCCCTGGGATCTGACTACCCAGGATTCTGAGTCCAAGAACCTGAGGTTGAACATGACCACACGAGTCCTTGGCAAGCGGGAAGTGGACAAGGAGCAAACCCAAAGAGACCCAAGCCAAGAGAGGTCCCAAGCCTGCCGGGTATGGGCGCTGGAGAAGGGGTGCAGGGGAGAGGAAGGCAGAGCTGTCCTCTCACTGCCACAGTGCAGGCCCGTCAGTGAACAGGACCCCTCAGCCCCGGCCCAGGGGCCTTGCCTTGGCTGACGTGGGCCCCTCCAGGGTGGTCCTGGGGGTCCTTGGGCAAATGTAGTTCATGCTGAACAGCTGGGTACTGCCAGGCTGCAGGCTGGCCCCCTGGGACAGATTTGGGGAGGGGAGGGTGGGGAGGCTGCTCTGCTGGGGGTGCAGTCTCTGTTGATATCTGTCGTTGACTGTGACATTGTGATATAATACGAAATATATATTTGGCCTCTGTCCCCAGTTCCTGACCCAGAGCCCCCAAGACCTTTGTAATTTCCTGAGTGATAGGAGTGTCTGACGCTGAGCTCCTAAATCCCGCAGAATTTCCTGAGTGACAGGAGCATCCTTTGTTCTAATAAGGTGATTCCCGGTGGCTCTGGGATAGCCTCCAGGTGGGGGTAGTTGCCAGGGGAACCGACCATGTGATTACAGGGTTGGGAGTTTCAGCCCCACCTGCGGCCAACTACTGGGGAGGGGAGAGGGGTGAAGGTTGAGCTGATCACCAGTGGCCACTGATTTAATCAGCCATGCATACGTGATGAAGCCTCCATAAAACCCCAAAAGGACAGGGTTTGTTCTGGGGAGCTTCCAGGTAGCTGAACGCGTGGAGATGCATGCAGAGTGGTGCCCGGAGAGGGCATGGAAGCTCCCTATCCGCCCCCCCCATATACCTTGCCCTGTTCATCTGCATCCTTTGTAGTAGCCTTTATAAGAAACGGGTATAGTGTTTCCCTCAGGTTTGTGAGCCGCTCCAGCAAATCAATCAAACCCGAGGACGGGGGTCATGGGAACCCCGATGTGGAGGCTGCTGGTCAGAAGCACAGGTCAGAACCTAGGACTTGCGACTGGCACCCGAAGTCACAACACGTGGGGTCTGATGCTATCTCCAGGTAGTGTCAGAATTGAATTGAATTGCAATCCTAGCACACTGGGAGGCCGAGGCGGGCAGATCTTCTGAGCTCAGGAGTTCGACACCAGCCTGAGCTAGAGCGAGATCCCATCTCTACTAAAAAAATAGAGAGAAGGCCGGGCGCGGTGGCTCACGCCTGTAATCCTAGCACTCTGGGAGGCCGAGGCGGGTGGATTGCTCGAGGTCAGGAGTTCGAGACCAGCCTCAGCAAGAGTGAGACCCCGTCTCTACTAAAAATAGAAAGAAATTATCTGGCCAACTAAAAAAGTATATATAGAAAAAATTAGCTGGGCATGGTGACGCATGCCTGTAGTCCCAGCTACTCGGGAGGCTGAGGCAGGAGGATCGCTTGAGCCCAGGAGTCTGAGGTTGCTGTGAGCTAGGCTGACGCCACGGCACTCACTCTAGCCCGGGCAACAGAGCAAGACTTTGTCTCTAAATAAATAAATAAATAAAAATAAATAAATTGAATTGTAGCACACCCACCTGGCGTCCGCTGGAGAATTGCTTGGTGTCAGGGGGAAAATGCCCACACATTTTGGTGACCAGAGGTGGAATATTCTGTGCTGATGGAGTGAGAGTAGAGAAAATGGTTTTAGTTTCTGTCCCCCAGATTGGCTATAAATGTGATTGAGAGGAGACCGTGCAGGGAGGGGCCTCCCCCCAACCTGGGCCAGGGAAGCAAATGTTCCAGGGGGCCCTGGACGGCAGCCACCCACCCTCTGATGGCATGGCGGGAGTCAGGGCAGGGTGGGGGTGGGAGCAGGAGCCCCACCCCACGGTCAGCCCAGCCTTCTCTAGAGGCCGACCCATCCCAGAGGGGCAGGCGTCGGGGCTGCCCACCCTTCCAGAGAAGCAGTGTGGCAAAGTCGCTTCTGTGGCTGCTCAGAGCGTGGCCCTGGTGCCAGGTGGCCTGGGTACAGTCCTCACTCCGCCACTTGCTAAGCTGCATGACCTTTGCCTGCTGTGTCTCAGCCTCACCACCTGCACAGGCGGAAAGGGAGAGTGCTTTTTGCAGATAGTGCTGTGACTTGGTTTCATCATCTGTAAAACGATGAGGGCTGCTGTGAGGCTCCGATGAAATCCCGTGTGTGAAGCTCTGCCCCAGCCACTTGCTGGGGAACTGTGTTTTTTTTTTTTTTTTTTTGATAGAGACGGGGGTCTTGCACTTACCCAGGCTGGTCTCAAACTCCTGACCTCGAGGGATCCTCCCACCTCAGCCTCCCAGAGTGCTAGGATTGCAGGCATGAGCCACCAGCCACCCATCCTTCTTTGTCAAGTACAGTTAATTTTGCTTTGCAAATGTATGCGCCCTCAGGGCTAATTAGAGCAACTGTGCAATGTTAGAAGAAAATCCCAAATCTAACAGAAAACGATTTCTGGATTCGTCCCTCGGCACTCGTTCACTGAATCACAACATTGGGCAATCTAGTCCAATCCCTCCACTTTACAGATGGGGAAACTGAGGCGTATGGAGAGGTGCTGACCCAAGTTTAAAGGCAGAGCCGGGCAAAACCCAGGTGTTCTCACTTCTGCGCCTCTTCCCCAGCACCCACGCTGCCCCCACATTCACCCAAGACTTACATATGAAAATGCAGGGTCCACAGTAGGTATTAGCTCGCCGTGGGAGTCACACAGGAGTGACCACAGACGTGGCAGCTGGTAGCTGACCTTGGAGTCGGCCAGGCCTGGAGCAACTGCAAAGCTCCACCACACACAGCCCCGTGAGCCAAGGTCAGCCCTTGGAAACTTCTCACCCACAGAGCGGGCTGGGTGGCCAGTGACGCCTGCCCCATGCAGCTGTTGGGAGGATTCAACAACGTAACCTAAAGGACATGGGGCGTTGATGAGATACAGAAATGTTCGGGTTTTGTCTTCCTTTCCCTCACTTATTTTGCTCAAAATATAAAAAGTTAGGTTTTTGTTTATTTGGTTTTGGTCAAACACACCCCCAACCCCTCCGTAGACCCCCACCCACCCAGCAAAGGAGACCAGCCCCGGGCACGTGACGGCAGAGGAAGGCCACCTGTATGCACCTGTGTGCAGTTTGGAATTTTTCATTTTGATTTATTCCCAGGCCCCAGCTATTCACCTGAAAGAAGTCAATATATAGTCCCTGTCCCCGGGAGGCTAATTACTAAGGAAAAGCAAGGTGCCAGATGCAGTGGGCCCACAGTGAAGGAGGGGTGGGCTGAGGATGGGGCCACGTCCAGGCAGGAGGGTGGGCAGTGGGTGCCCCTGCAGCTGGGCTCCAGTGGGTGGCTTCCCGGACAGCCACAGCCCTGCCTTTGCTGCCAGTCAACAATTAGGCCTGTCCCCAGCAATGCTGTGTTTGCTACTGGCCCAAGGGACCCTGGGAACCCAGGTTGCTGGGACATGGTGACGATGGAAGATTGTTCCAGAAGCCAGGGCCTCTAGCTTCCCATCACCTGACCAAACGTCAATCCACCAGGTGTAAAAGCCAGAATTTCTCTGAAGGTTGAGGACACCCATTCAGAGGGTTCCTAGGGGGTAGGGTCAGCTGTCCTCAGCAGGCCGCAGGCTCCTCCAAGCCACTCAATGCTGTTGCAACGACCCAGCGCTGAGGCCTGTGTTGGTGACTGACAAGATGTTGGATGAAACAATAAAACGAAGCCTCTGGCCAGAGAATTGCTGGAGCTTTCCTGACCTCAAATTGGCCTCCAAGCCTTACACAGCCCCCACCACGGCCCTCATTCCTGCCCCGGCCTCTTGCACATCCTGTCCCCGCCTCTGCGACACTCCCTGCTTCCGTTTGCCTGGTCTGGGGAGCGAGGTGCTAGCCGCACATTAGCATTACTTGGGGAACTTGGGAAACATGCTGATGCCCGGGCCCCAGCCCAGAATAATGAGACCAGGCAGGCTCTCTGGGGGTGGGGCCTGGGGGCCTAGAGTCCCCCAAATGCTTCCTGTGTGCAACAGTACAGTCTCTGGACCTGGTGGCAGCCTGCTTTGGGTTGGATGTAGATAGGAACAGAATGCCCCTTACTAGCTGGGCATCCTTGGTCAAGTTACTGAACCTCTCTGAGACTCAGTTCCCTCGTCTGCAAACTGGGCTTTGTGTGCCTAGTACAAGTAAGCTCACGGTATGTGAGAGCCACTGCCTCACTGATTCCAGCCTCAACACACCCCAGCGCCACCCCATGGCTACCCCACCTCCAAACCTGCAGGTTCCCACAAGCCCAGCGAATGAACCTGTTTCCAGGGCTCTCTGTTCCCATCTCCACCCACAGCCTCCTTCCTCCTGCATGCTGGGCACAGCTCCTCCGCAAGTCACCTCCCTCCTCACACTTCCTTCCAAGGAGGCTCCTGAGCCTCCGAGTCTGACCGTGCTGGTGGCAGTGAGAGACAATGAAGGCTGTGGCCTCCCACCTCGCAGGAGGTAGCTCCCCTGCCTAAGGATCCCATCCAGCCAGGTGGGCGGAGCCTGCCCTGGCTGTGGGCTGGTGCCGGGGGCATAACCAGACAGGTGCACAGGGCTTGCCTTCACTGTCTGGAAATCGCTTTGACCGGTTGTCACGGGTGATCCTTGTGAGATGGGTTATTCTCTCCATCCACACGATGACTTGCCCAGGGTCACAGTGAGTAAGCTCTAGGGCTATAGTTCAGAGCTCCTGTGCCCGGATTCCATGCCCCTCCACGATGCACAAGGATCAGTTAAAAGGAAGACACGTCTAGTGAAGGGGTGGGCAAGGCCTAGGAGCAGAAAAGTCACAGAATAATGACAATAGTCCCCCAGCTCTGCTAATCAAAGAGATAAAAATAAGACACATGGTTATTCTTCTGCCAAACTGGACAAACTTTTTAAAAATTAGAACTCGTAATGCTGACAAGCATATACGGAGCCCAATACTTGCACACTCTGCTGACAGGGTCGTCCCTATCCGTTTAACCTTTCTGAAAAGCAACCTGGTAAGATGTAGGTGAGGTCTTTAAAAAGCTCATACCTTTGATGAAGCTCTGGAACTAGATTATGACGATGGCTGCACAACATTGTGAAGCTACTAAATGCCACTGAATTGTACTGTATTTTAAAATGACTAACGTGGGGCGTGGTGGCTCATGCCTATAATCCCAGTGCTTTGGAAGGCCTGGGCAACATAGCAAGACCCTGTCTCTAAAAATAAATCAATCAATAAAAATTAAAAATAAAAATATTCTATGACACCGGTTCTTGAAAAAATAAATAAATAAAATAGTTAAAATAACTTTTATGTTATATGTATTTTACCACAATTTTTTTTTAAATGCCCTTTCACCCAGTCATTCCACTCTGGCCATCTGGCCTGGGGAAACAATCCGATGGACCCAAGCCCGTCACAGCACTATTGATGTCAAGGAATCAGAAACAATATAAATGTGAAAAAGTTGGGACATGGATAAACTCAATAGAGTACACTCACATTGTGGAATCCTATGTACCTATTAAAGGCATGTCTCCAAATAATTTTAATAACACAGGGTAAGATTTATAATACGTTGACTGAAGAAAGCAGGACATAGTTTGCTCTCCGCTTTGTGATAGAGATGTGTTTATTGGCATATATCCAAATATAGGTTGCAGATATATCTGCAATAATACCAAAGATATTTTCAAGTCGTTCATGGTCCTCCCCGGATAAATCAGGCCCCTGCTCCCGGCCCCGTCCTCTCCGAGGTCTCGAGAACGAAGATGAGTGAGAGAAACGTGCTAACTCTGACAGTCAGGACTACAGGATCTCATTTGTGAATGCTGTTTTTGTAAAAAATAACACCAAGGAGCAGAATAATCAGAGTATTGCCAGCAGGTGGTGTTTATAAAGTTTTTATTTTCCATTTTCTTAAAAATAACATTTGATTTCCTTTATGCATGTGTGGAGTGTACTTGTTTCCTTAGGCTGAGTAATAGGCAGAGAAAGACAACACGAGGCAGGGTCCCCAGGTGGAGGCAGGGGTGGGGCGTGAGGGGCAGGGGTGCAGGGGGCGAAGGGAGAGGTGGGTGACCCGCGGGACGCTTGAGTGCCCATCGACGCACGCACACGGTCTAACACTTTGTTTTTCGATTTTTTTTAAAGACATCTAAAATTACTGAGAGATACGACTTCAGCACTTAAATCTACAGACGGAAATCCAGCACTTGAACACAATTCTTAACTCTAAGCTCAGTTATTGCACGTCACACAGTTTAAGTAGGCTTCAGGCTAGAAAGCAGCTTGCTCTGCTAGGGACTTCCTCCCCTGGCTCCAGTCTCCTCTTGCACTCCAGTGTCTCTTCCCTGGGGCTCCCGCCGGCCTGCAGCCTCGCAGTGACCCTGGGTGTCAAAGATCAGCCGTTCCTTCTCCCCAAGGGCTGAGGGCTCAGGCTTTGGTGAAGCGGAGGCTTCCCGCGTTGATGCCAATGGTCCCCACCCAGTCGGGGTGAAGTTGGAGGCACACGAGCTCATGAGGCCGAGCGGGAGGCCAGCCCGCTGAAACCAGGCAGGCTGCAGGGAGCAAGTGTGCCCACTTCCACGTGCAGCTGCAGCCCAGTGGAACCCCAGGGGCAGCCAGGACGGCCTGTCCCGCTCTCATCCTCTCGGCCTCCTGCCTTCACTCCCCAGGCCTCCGTCCCCATCACCCTTGGCCCCTCTCTGAGTGGTCTCTCAAGGCACATTTATTTTTTCCACCCCCAACCCACCCAATCTTACATATTTACCTCTCCCAGCACCCGTGGGCTGAGTGGCATAGCAGGACCAATGGCAGCTCCAGGGCCAGGCGAGAAACCGTCCTTTTAAAATTTGGTTGAGCCCCTCTCAGAGCAGCCCTAATTCCCCTTCCTGCTTAAGCCAGGGACGAGGGGCAGGAAGGAGCGAGGGCATTGGGGAGGGGGCATGTTGGGCTGGGTGGCAGGCAGCTTGGGCACGGGCACTAGGAGCTGCGGAAGGGCCAACCTGCAACCTTGCTCCTGAGGAAATCTTCAGCTTGTCTAACAGGAAGTCACTTGGAGGCCTTCAGCCCCACTGGGACAGCTGTTTTTGTCTACCTTTGGGGGGACCCCAGTCTCAGTGGGGTGAAAAGCAGTGTGGGGTTCAGAGAGAGGCAAGGCTAGACCCTGCAGTCCCGCCAGGGGCCAGTTCAGTGCCTTTTGCTTTCTTCCTAAAACATATTTACAAGGTCAGACAAACGTGCACAACCAGAAGACCCGGAGACACAGAGAGCACACGCCCCCCAGGAGGGGAGGGCAACAGCAAGAGGAGGAAGACACCCCTTCCTCTGAGCCCCCTCCCCCAAAGCCCCCCAGCATCCTCAACAGCAGCCCCCAGAAGGGCAGTTCCAGAAGCCCAGCTGGGGCAGAGGGAAGAGACAGACTCTGATCCTAGTGCGAGCAGGAAGTTTCAAGTAGCTCCAAGTCGGAGGAGCGGCGGCGGCTACCCTACAAGGACAGCAGAGGGCTGAGGTGGGACAGCATCTCCCTGAACTGAGCCAGGGGCCAGAGGAAAGAAGTGGAGGACAGAAAAGGGACAGGAGGAAGAAGGGGACTAGAGGAAGAAGGAGACTAGGGGATCCGAAACAGCGCGACACCTCAACAACCAGAACTGTGCTGCGGAATGGGAAGCGGTTTACGGGGCTAAGAGGAATTTTGCTATTTCCCCAGGAAGGACTTGGACGGTGCTGCTTCCGGGATGGAGAGCAGGGGTGGACAGGGTGAGGCTCCTCTGTAAAGTCAACAGAGCTCTGAGGGTGCTGGGAGGGGCTGGGAGAGCTGGGCGGGGAGCCCCCCGACATTGACCCGGCACCCCACAGGCCACCCAGCGCACAGGGCCCTCCTCACACTCCCAGGCCACCTGGATGGCGCCCCAGGTTCACACACTCACACACACATACACACACACACACACACACACACACACACACACACACACACACACACACGCACTGCACTCACCATGCACCGAAGGGTATCAGAAGCCCAAGTCTGGGTAAGAAATTCTTCACCAAAGGTGTTAAGGAATTTGCTTCAATAGGGGAGAACTGGACAGATTAGGGAAAACAACAACAAACAAACAAAACCCACGGGACGTCTTCTCATCTGGTAAGATGAGCTCCCACCCGGTCAGGAGACTTGGGGTAACACCGAGGTGTGGCCTCAGAGCCTGGCTGTGCTGCTCCTGTCCCCTCTGACAACTCCCACACACTACAACTCCCACAGGGGCAGCCCCAAGGGGCCCTCAGAGGGGGCAGAGGGGAACACCAGGGGCTGAGAGGAGTGGAGCTGGGAATGTCCCAAGGGTGCCTCTCCCTTGAGCAGGAAAGTTGGTCTCAGGGTAGGAAGGCTGCAGCTTCCAGCAGCTTCTCCTTTATAGGGTCTCAGGGACAAGTCTTTCAATGGGTCTGGGCAGGTGGAGAGCTTTCAGTTAGGGGGTCGAGAGGAGGTGGGCACACACACACGCCTGGCTGAGACCCAGGCCCCTCAGCCTGGTCCTCAGGCTCCCTGGGGTGAAGAAGGGGACCCCAGCAAGGGAGATGGAGGCAGGAGCAGCACCCCCTGGGCCGCCAAAAGGGAGCCAAGCAGAGCTCACTTGCAAAACCACCCACCCACTGTCCCCGAGAGAGCTGCCCAGACCAGAGCCACACATGAGATCCACAGAAAGGGGCCAGAGTGTTCCGGGCTCTGGCATTCAGGGCTGCCCGTCTCCACTCCTAGGAGCTCTCCCAGGATCTGCACCTGCAGATTCCCCTGCTCCTCACCTGCACCAATGGGAAGGACCTTGGACAACCAGTCCCCTCCCCTGCCTCTCAGCTTCTGCCCCCAGCTCCTTCTCGGCCACCTTTTGTCACTCTGGCCTGACTTAGGAGAGTTTCTCTAGTGCTTGGGGATTTGGCAAAGGAATGGGGCTGGCTGTGGCCGGGTGTCCTGGACCATCTCATCTGAAGCTGGCGGGGGTGTCACACCAAATCGGCCCAGTTTTGCAATGACCCCCAGCCAGTAGACAACTCCTTGGCCTCCCTCCCCTCTGCCATGGGGACGGGCCCGCAGGCCAGAGCCCGGCCCCGAAGGGAGATGGGGAGGGTAGCAGGGGTGGGGGCGGCAGGGCTGGTTGAGCCAGGGTAGCAACGGAACCCAGGGTGGCAGGGCCGGGCTGCAGGGAGCATCAGCTAGAGGGCATGTCATTCATTCCAGCAACCTGCCAACGTGTGTGTGTGTGTGTGGGTGTGTGTGTGTGTGTGTGTGTGTGTGTGTGTGTGTGAGAATGTGTGTGTTTTAAGACCAACAACAAATGGGAAGAAAATAGCTACAAGGAGGCCGAAGGGCCTTTGGGTGACTCACTCTGCCAGGAGCAGTGTGGACCAAGGACACGTTTGTCAGCGCATGCCACACGCACACACACTCATCCGTCCCAGCCACACGTGCCACACACGCGCCATGCACACTCACACATCCAGTCCCCCCAGTTGGAGCCAGAGTCCTTCCGACTGCATTTTCCAGATCCATTGGCCGGGCCGCCCGCTCAGGTCCCCGCTGGTGCGCCCCCGCCTCGGCTCCGAGGGCATCTACCAGATGTAGCCTCCGTCGTCCGCCTCGCCCGCCTCCCCCTCCTCCTCCTCGGCCTCCTCGCCTGCTTCCTCCGGCTCCTTCTCCTCCTCATCCTCCCAGCCGACGCCACTCCCAAAGTCCCCCGAGAAGCCCACGATGTCGTCTGTGAGGGGAACAAGCCATTGGGTGGGTCAGGGACCTGCCCGCGCCCCCCAGCCTGGCCCTCCCCCACGGGCCCTCCCTGCGCAGGCCCTCACCACAGTCGGGGCTCCCGTGCGTGCGCGTGCTGGTCAGCTCCAGGCCCAGCTGGTCCACACACCAGCAGTCGCCACTCCTCTGGTCACACTGCATCTTCCGGTAGTAGCCGTCCTCGTCGCAGCTCGGGATGAAGCCGCCTGAACGGGACAGAGCCCAGCAGGTCAGAGCAGGGCCCTGGGGTGTGGGCTCCTCAGAGAGGCGGCCTCGGAGCCTCGGGCACGGGCAGGAGTCCAGATGCGCCCAGAGCCCAGCCAGACCAGGTACTGACCACCCAGCAAGCCCAGATGCCCAGGGCTGGGCGCTGGCCGGCGCTTCTCCCCGCTCCAGTCACTGGAGATGAGAAACCTGCTTCCTTAAGCGACCACCTCAGGCCCCTGTGCGGCCCCCCGTCTGCCCCCACCGTTTCCTTGGGTCCGTGGCCCACGTCTTCTAGGACAGCCAGTCTGATCTCATCGCGCTGGATGCCCTTGATCCTAGCACTGCTCCCCCAGCCTGGCTGCCCCCTGGCCCAAAGGCCCAGCCTTCTCCTCTCAGCCCCTCGGACCGGCCTTGGCCTCTCTCTTCCCACAGGGCCCTGAACTGCTGCTCCTGTGTCCACCCAACAGATGGCTTCTGAGATCACACTCTGGGGACCCATCTCTAAGTGGGAAAAGAGACCCACATGGACGATTATACCAGGTGCCCAGCTAGCCTGCGCTAAAGGTTTACGAGGCTGGGGACCAAGCCTGTCCTGCCTTCGGCTCCAAGCGGGGCTGGGATTGCTGCTGTCTCGCCAGGGCTGTCATTCACAGGTCTGTTGCCTATGTGAGTGAGTGTCTGCCGTGGAGGGGCCTCACTTTAAGCTTTACTCAAACGTTGCTGAACTGAATTGAACTGAATGGAGGGTTCTAGGATCCTTCTGTAATCCAACCTCTAGCCCTGGCATGGATGGACGTACAATTAATGCTTAAAACACACTTACTGGGGGGCAGATTGGGAGACCCTGCTACGTCACACCAGGAGGACAGACCGGGAAGAGAGCTTCCCTCTCCTGTAGTCCCAGGCCAGGGCTTCCTCTGGGCTCGGCGTCTGCCTTAATCCCCAGGGGCTGGAGCCCCTCTCGGCCCCTCCCGAGTGCCCAGCGCAGCCTCACCTATCTTCTTCTTGGCAGCTTCCTGGATCTGGATGCGCTCCAGCTCCGCCAGGCAGGGGGGCTCTGTGGGGAGAAGCAGCCTCTGATGGGGCTGTCCCACGGTGCTGGTGGGACACGCTGAGCCCTCCAAGGCTTAGAAACCCAGGCAGGGGCTCTGCAAGATGAAAGCACCCAGCCTCTGACACAGGGCCCCCCACAGTGGGTGGGCTGCACTGATCCCTCTGAGATCCCAAAACCGGTGCGGGGACTCTGCGGGGCGAAAACACCCAGTCTCTAATTAGAGAAGCCCACCCCACAGCCATGGACCACCTGAGGTCCCCAGAAGCCTGTGGCTCTCTGAGGGTGTTAGGACCCACGGGATGAGTAAACAGGATTCAAAAGAGGAGGTGGGGTGAACACAGAAACCGCCGGGTGAGAGACCCAGGGGAGCATAGACTAGAGGGAATATTTGGCAGAACTTTCAGGCCTGGAAATGCAGTCGTGCGCCACCTGCCGGCATTTCGGTGAACGACGTTTCAGTCAAACACATTGCATATGCAACAAAGGTCCCATATGGTATTTTTACTGTACCGTTGCTGTGTTTAGATATGTATAGATACACAAATACCACTGTGTTACAGTTGCCTACAGTGTTCAGCACAGCAACATGCTGCACAGGTTTGCAGCCTAGGAGGAGTATGCTAAACCACGTAGCCTGCGTGGGTAGCAGGCTACACCATGTAGCATCGTGTAAGAGCACTCTATGATGTTTGCAGTGACACAGTCGCTTAAGGATGCATTTCTCAGATTGTATCCTTGTCCTTAAGTGACGCATGACTGAAACTGGAAGCCAACCTCTAACTTGTCTGTGACTTTGGCCTGCCACTCCAGACCTGCCTGATTGTAAAATGAGGGCAGTTCCCAGCTCCCTGCCCAGGAAGGCTGCGGTGGAGAATGATGGAATGTGCTTCAAAGGCCTGGAAAGTCACAGTGCTGCGGCAGTGCACATGGTGGGAAGGTTGGGCAGTTGGGGCAGTGAAACCAATCACAATACCTCACATCTGCAGAGGGATTTGTGAATTACACGGCGCTCTGTGCACAGATTTTCTCAGTTCGTCTTCACAACAGTCTCCCAGGGAGGTGTTGTTATCTCCCAACTCAGATGATGACACGGAACTTGGAAAGAATTGGTCACTTGCCCAGGGTCCCAAACTAGCGTATGGTGGAGCCCTAGCCAAAGCCACGGCCCCTGGCCTTGGATGCTGTGCTCCTTCCAGCACGTGGTAAAGGCAGTGGCCTGGGAGGCAGAGCACCAGGGCCTACCCCAGCTCTGGCAGGCAGGTCAGCTGACCCCTCCGGACCTCAGTTTCCCCACCGATGATGACATTTGCCACTTAGCCTAGATGAATGATCTCTAAGCACACGTCAAGCCCTGGTTCCGGGTATAAACAGCTAACAAATGTCGCCATATCTCTAAGGCCGATAACCTAGGTAATCACTTATTTGGGGCACAGAATGTGAGATATGCCCAGCAGTGGGCTGAGCTTCGCGAGAAGCAAATGTGCCTTCAGCTCTAAGACCCTCACTTGCACAGCCCCTTCCTAGGCTCTGCAAGCAGCCCTAGAAATTTTACATTTGTCATTTTTCATGCTGTTTCTTAAAGAAGGCCTCCAAAAGTATGTAAGCTTCAGGACCCACAAAATCTGGACCTGCCTTGGAGCCTGCCAAGGAAGGGAATTAAAAATGCTGGCTTTCCTGGGCTTAAGAGATACGCGGGGTCCTGAAGAGGTGCAGAAATGGGCGAGCAGGGAAAGCTCTGGGCCCAGGGAGGTGGCCAGCAGGGAGCTATTCTGATTCCCAAAGAGACGATGGAGCTCGGGCAGAGCCTGTGCTGGAGGGCTGGGGGCCAGGGGCCGGGGACAGGAGCCACACTCACTCTCCCTCCAGAAGCAGAAGCACCACTCGGCAGTGGAGACCCGACCGTCCTTGTAGGTGTCACAGGAGTTGAAGAAGGGGCGGATGCAGACTTCGTACTTGTCCAGGTTGATGGCAGCCAGCTCTGTCTGGTCCAGGAAGAGGTCGGCACTGGTGTCCAGCTTGGTGAACATCCAGCCGATGGAGTCTTTGCAGCTGGCCCCCAGGCTCTTGTCCAGCCCTGAGAGGAGACCAGGATTCAGATGAGCTCCTGCTGCCTGTCCATCACCTCTCCACCCCTCCACCCTGCACCCCTCCCTCAGCCCCAGCCCTCTGTTCAGGGTCAAGGCAGCTTGGAATCTAACTATGGGGTTAAGAAACTCAAGAATGGCCAGAGGTCTTTCCCTCTGCCCCTCCACGGGACCGCACTAAACCATCCAATACCCCGTTCTGAAAGCCCTTTGGGGAAAATAATTCCTAGTTCCCCTTGGCTACCCATTTCAGGGACTAAGCTCCCTCCACCCATGCTAAGTCCCTATGGCCAACTCGTCTCTCTCCTGCCACGGTGGACACTGACCTCCTCTTCTTCCAGGGTTAAGGCTGTCTTCAGGGCCCAGATTGCAGGGCCCAGGGTGTGGCAGGAGGGAGTGAGAGCAGGCTGGCCCAGTGCACCTCTGTCTCCTCCGCCCCTTCCCTGTCCCCCTCCCTCCTCCCAGACAGAGCACCCAGCCTCTGTACCGCTGGCCGGGCTGGCAGCGCTGCTGGCTGAGCCGTTCTGCTTGGAGTTCTCATGAAGGAGCTGGAACCAGTCCCGCAGCCGATCTCCCAGGTCGGCTAGGTCCTGACCCGTGCAGGTCTCTGCAGTGGGCAGAACAGAGAGGAGGGTGTGGAGATGAATGTGGAGTGAAGCAGCAACGCGATCCTGCCTAGGATCCTGCCCT
Organism: Lemur catta; assembly: GCF_020740605.2. NCBI lineage: Eukaryota > Metazoa > Chordata > Mammalia > Primates > Lemuridae > Lemur > Lemur catta. The sequence continues at coordinate 50,349,340 of NC_059141.1, read as the reverse complement.
ACTGGCCGGTGGGCTGGGCAGTGGGCAGGGATTCAGGGGTGGGTGGAAATCAGGGCCTTCCCCACCTACCTCTTCCCCCACCCCCATCGTCCTCCTCCTCATTCCCTCCTAGCACCAAAAACACACAGCCTAGGCTCCCTGGGGCTGAGTCTCTCCCTCCGCTTGCCTTCCAGACACCCAGGAGAGAAATGAGGGCTGAGGCTCTGTGTCAACCAGGGCCCCTTGCCCCATGGGGCCCTCAGACCCTTCCCCATCTTTGCCACTTCTCCATTCCTGCTCTGCAAACCCTTTTTACCATCCCACAGCCCTGAAGGAGAGGCCCCCCCGCCGCCAGCCTGGCTGCAGCCCGGCACTTGCATTACCTGGTTTGCCATCGGCGGTGGAGGTGGCAGCCTGCTCCGTGGGGCAGGGGCAAGGGCCCTCGCACCTCACAGTCAGCTGCTTGCTGCTCAGGCATGCCTGCTGCTCCAGCTTACACTGTGCAGGAAGAAAGGCCGGGCTGGAGGGGCTCACCCCATGGGTCCCCGCAGCTGGGGGCACCCTCTAGCCTCCCATGGCAGCCACGTCTGCCTTCCCCAGTGGAGTGCCATGAACAGCCACGAACAACCCTCCTGGCCCCGCTGCAGGTCAGGGTGCACAGTGTAAGAGGCAGCAGGCCCAGGAAGGGGGTCCCCGGGTGCGGTCCCAGCCATCACAGCACCCGTGAACCCTGCTCTGCCCAGCCTGCCCTCTCGGAACATTTGTCCTTCCCAGGACACCATCTGCCCACCTGCCCCCTCACCCCTGTCGCCCTGTGTGTGGCCTGCCCCCTGCTCTCCGGGCCTGTCCTCCTCCTCACCACGGTCCCTTGGTCCCTGTGTAACCAGTCATTGCCCTCCTTCAGTGGTGTCCCACAGTCACCCGTGGGCTTTTCTCAGCTCTCCTGGTAGCAAACAGCTGCAGTCTGTTGAACACCTGCCGACTTCTGGCCTCCCCTAAGAGCTGCGTCTGCCATGGCGGTTTGACAAAGCCCGTTCCTGACAGGGGCCCACCCGCTCCCTGGCCTCACAGCCTGTTTGCTGGTCCTATCTGTTTCTCCCCGTGGGATGGCCGCTAATGTGAAGCGGATCAGCCTTTTACAACATTATCTCACTGGGTCCCGACAGCTGGGAGGGAAGATTGTGTTTCCCGTGCTCAGCAGAGAGCATCAGGGCGTCAGGGCACAGAGAGGCCCAGTGACTCGCCCAAGGCCACGGGCTGGGAGGAAAGTCAGACCTCCTGCTGACTCTGCTCCCAGCAGGACAGTGTGACAGCTTCCTGCCCAAACCTCATTCGCTCTTCTCCTTCTCCTTCTGCCAGCTCTTCCCAGCTCCTTCGTGTTCCTCCTGCCCCTAAATGCAACCTCTCTGGCCTCTTGCTCATTCTCTCTCTCGCTTCCCTCCCTGCCTCCTGGGTGACCTCATCGTCTTGTCCTCTTGGTAACTTCAATACTCAGCCACAGCAGGTGATTCTTAAGTCTGCATCTCAGCCCAAAAGGGCTCCTCAGCCCTGGAACCCTAGCCAGCCATCAGTGCCCTCCAAAACCCAGCAATTCCCAACTCCTCATTGCTAATAAACCCATTCGTCATCAGCACCTGCATTTCTAGGGTACTTTAAAGTTTATAAAATGCTTTCACAAATACTGTCTCGTGTAATCCTCACAAAAATCCCATAAGGTGAGAATTCATTCTCCCGGTCACAGTTCCTGCTCATATCGTCTTCTCACGGGAAACTCCTTTCTCCTGCCCAGAACACCCCTGCTTGCTGGGCACCACCACCACGTGGACATCCTTTCTTGACTGCCTCCCAACTGGGCGACAGACCTCCTTCCTGCCACAGCCCTCGGCACTTTCACGGGGCCCTCACCTCGCTCTGGCATGCAGTTACCTGTCCACGTGCCTCCTCCAGGCCCCACCCCTACCTGCACCTGCCTGGGTCAGGGGCAGGGTCTGGCTCCAACTCTCAGGCAGCCCCAGCCAGGGCTGCAGGTGTCCCTGGTGTGGCTGGCTGCTTTGAATGCACTGACCTTGCTGCCTGGCCCCACGTTTGTCCCGGAAACCCCTCGGGAGGCCCTGGCTAAGGCCCTGGCTAAGTTGTCCTCTCTGTGCCCCACCCCCGTCCCCCCGGGGCAGGGCCCCTCACCACCGAGCTGTAAGTGTGGCCATCAGAGCCGCAGACTGAGGCGAGCTGGGCCATGTGGCAGGGCTTGCAGTTGGAGTCTCTGTTTCCATGGAATTTCATGGTGGGCTGCTTGATCCTACAGCACAGGGCGGGGAGGACACGGGGAAGGTGAAAAGGAGGAAGGGAAGGTTCAGGAGACCATTCCAGTAAGAAGTGGCCCGGCAATCTACAGCAGATCACCTCGTCACTGCGCCTGTCCACCCTCCCCGCCACCCCCAGCCAGGCCCTCCTCCCGCTCCAACAGCGGAGCCAACTGGGCAGGCAGAACCCAGCTTCCCCTTTCCAGGGGTTACTGAGCCCAGCGGGGCCTTCAGGTAGCAGCTCCAGGTCTGACTGCAAGAGGTTAAAGGGGGTCACACTACACTGAAGGGGTCAGACCAAATCAGAGGTTGCAGACTGGTGGCCCCTGGGCCATGCACCTCTGGCCTTCGGGGCCACATTTGGCCACTGGGGTTGTTGTTTTTTTTTTAATCTAGTCATTCATCCACATTTGCAGAATGGGAGAGTTCACATAAAAACCTGGATTCCCGGACTTTCTTGGAAAAATGGAAGATGTGTCAGTCCTGGAGTTGCGTTCCCACATAGCCACCAAGGGCCAGTGCGGAGAACCAGCTGCGCCCCATCCACTGGGCCTGTGCTCACCAGAGTGGCTGTCCCCAAGCTCTCTTCATGCAGTACCTCACCTGCCAAGTCCCCGCAGCCACCTAAGATTGCAACCCCTAGTCTAATCTTTGGCTCAGGAGAGAGAAGAGGAAAATGAGACCTTTTCCAGGGGTCTTGGAGCCAGGAAGGATCTTGTCCTTGGGCTGGAGCTAAGGCCCCCTCAAATGCCCCTCACTCCTTCCTCCTCTGCAAGCTACAACCTTGCAGAAGTCACTGCATGTCAGGGAGGGAAGGACCCTCAAATTATCCAGTCTAATCTATTTGTCTTAGAGATACAGACACCAAGAGGAGATGCGACTCCCTGGGTCCCACAGTGTTTGGGTGTGGCTTCCTCTGCGCTTGCTCGCCTGGATAACTCACTCTGGGGGAAGCCAGCGGCCGTGTTGTGAGGACACTCAAACATCCCATGGAGAGGTTCATGGGACTAGGAACAGAGGCCTCCCACCAACAGCCACGAGAGTGAGCTTGGAAGAGGATCCTCCAGCCCCAGACAACCGCTGAGACGATGCAGCCCCAGCCAGTACCTTGACTGTAACCTCAGGACAGACCCTGAGCCTGAACCATCCAACAGAACCACTTCTGGATTCTTGACCCTCAGAAACTATGTGACATAATACATATTTGCTGTTTTAGGCACAAAGTTTGGGGGTAACTTATTTCACAGCAATAGACAACTAATTCACAAGGAGAGGGTCAGTCAAGCCCTCGTTCTTTGAACAAACCCCTCCTGGGCTCCCACCTCCCCAGGTCCCTTACCTGTGCTCCAGCTTCTTGCGGCTGATGCACATGGCGCGCTGGTAGCCCTGGGCGATGCACACCTTGTGGCGGCTGCACTTCACCTTCTGGCAGGGGTCCTTGGTGGTGTCCAGGGCTGCGGGAACACAGGACCAGAACACAGGTCACCTGGGGGAACCCAGGAAGCCGCAGCCCTACTTCTGAGCTGGGAGGCCCCTCCCTTCGGCAGCCCTTGATAACCGGAGCTCCTGAGCCAGGTCCGGCTGCTCAAGGAGCCCCCAGGGCAGGGTCAGGACTTGCCGTCTGGTCTCCAGTCTTCCTGGTGTCAGTCACCTTTCCCCACCAGGGAAGGGTGTGTTACCTTCATCTCCTTGCTGATTGTCCTCCCAGCTTTTGATGTAGTCGTCCTAGAGGGGACAGAGAGCAACAGGGGAGAGGGAAGAGCTAAGATTCATACCCTGGAGGTGCAACTGCAGGGCCACGGAGCAGAGAGGCCAGGCCACTGCTTCCACATGCAAACTGCTGTCACCCTGGTGGCTGTCTAGGTGACCCCATCCTCCCTGCCACCTGCCTCCCCCAAACCTCTAGCCCCCTAAACCCATGCTCAGAATCCTTTCCAGCCTCTCCCATAAGTTCCTTATTCCCCCAAGCCACGCTGGGTGCTGGCAGGGAAGGACAAGGCGGGGGAGGGTGTGGAGGGCCAGGCAGGGCGAGGGGGTTGCCCTGCAGAGACCACACACAGCGAGGCGGCAGTACTCACCTCCACCTCCTGGAGATCAGGGAACAGCACAGGCCACACGAAACGCAGCAGGAGAAAGGGAGAGAGGAGGGGATGTCAGTGTGGGGTCCCTGGGGTCCCTTCCCTCACCTCATCATGTAGCTGTGGGTGCGGGGCGATGGCCTTTGATGGCTAGGTCCTCTGACCCCTGGGCACTCCAATTGGAGGCCAGGGTTCCTATGTCTTCATCACAGGGAGCCTCAGGCCGGCCTTGGGAGCAGCAGGGACCCATGGATTTGAAAGGGTGAGGCTCCCCCTCCTCCAGCTCAGCCCTGGCCCCACCACCAGGACAGATGTCCGAAGGGCCCATACTGCCCGGGAACAGCGACTCTCAGGCCTGTGGCCCGGGTGTCTCTTCTGCCCAGTTTCCCTTCCTTGGCAGTCCCCTCTCCCGACCCCTGGCCACCACGTGAGCGAGGCAGGAGGAAGGCCCTCTCCTCCAGGCTGCAAGGGCATGGTTTTTTGCTCAAGATCTGACTTTTCTGCAGAGCTCGGATGGTGCACTGAGCTAAGCGGGAGGCCACGCCAATGACGACGGCTTCGCCTGTCATCACGGTCCAGTTTCAAACTCTCAGAGTCAGAGGATCCTCAAGAGGCCCTACAAGGTCACCTGGTCCAGCCCCGTGTGTGTGCAGGAGAGGTCAGAAAGCCCAGAGACAGGAAATGACCTGACCCAGGTCCCACCATCCCAGAACCCAGGTCTCCTGACACCCAGCACAGACCCCTCCTCTCGCTATAACACACTGTCTCCAAGACCTACGGCACAGGGAAGACCTTCTCACCCTGCTCTGCCTACCGGGGCCTCCCTGTGCCTGTGGACCCCAGAGTGGTCAGAGGCAGAGCGCCTCCCAGCTCCCTGGCATAAAACGCCAACTTGTCTGGCTTTTCCTCCATTTCTCCTGTGGGGTGGAGACAGTTGCTAAAAACCACTGAACAGCTCCCAGGGTGCTCCTGGTGGAAGCTCTGCCAGGCAGGCAGGCAGGGGACTTCTCAGGACTGGAGGCTGCCAGTGCTAAGGAGCCAGCCGCCGGCTTCCTTGGCGTGGGGCTCCAGGAGGGGCCCTGGGAGCTGGGGGTAGCGGGGCATGAGAAGCCACGTGCAGCTGCCTCCCTCATACTGAGGACCAGAGATGTGCCAGGGTAGGGGGCAGAGGTCACATGTGGGTGGGGTGGGCAGGGGCTAGACTGTTAGCTGTCAGGCCTGGGGAAGAGAACATGGGGCTCTGGCACCAGAGGGCACCCACAGGGCTTTGACGGTCCCAGCGCCCTGGGCTGGAAGTTGGCACACATCTGAGCAGGCAGGGGTGGGGGCCTCCTGGGGTCAGGGCGGAGCAGGCAGGTGTCACCACTGAGGGAGAAGCGCCGTGTACCCGAGTGTGTGCTTCTGCGCATGTGCGAGCATTCAAGCAGCCCCAGATGCACGCACGCTCACGGCTCTGCATTACACGGCATGTGTGTGCACAGGTGCGTGTGTGCGTGTGCGCGCGGCCTCGTTTATGCATGTGTGGACACACGCACACACGTGTACAGCAACAGTAGGGAAACAAGGACACCTTGAGGCAGTTCACCCAATGCCAGATGGTTTTTATCCAGAAACGAAGTAACAAAATCCACTCTGTGAGCAGCCTCCAGTTTTCACACTCGGGCGCCACGGCCCTCCCTCCGGGTGAGGGCAGCGAGGTGGCGGCAGGAAGGGGGAGGGCAGGAGAGCCGCAGATGTCTCCTCGCCGGTCTGGCTGGCGCTGGTTCTGCTCTCTCTGCAGGGCCTGCTTTCATGCAAGTCTCTTTCCTCCCCTGTCTCTCTCACTTAGCCTCTCTCCCTAACCCTTCGCTCTGCCCACACCTGGCCCACTCGTACATGTCCAAGCAGCCAGGTGTCCTCAGCCCTTGGGCCTGGGGGCAGGCAGGGGAAGGGGCTTCCTGGGAGCCCACCTGAGCCCCTGGCTCAGGCTCCCACCTGGTTCCACAGGGCTTGATCTGAGCCCTCCTGAGATGGCTGGGCAAGCTTCGGAGGGGGCTGCAGGCACAGCTTCCCTGGTTTGCCAAGGCCAAGGGAAGCCGGCTCTGACTCAGCCCTTTGCTCCAGCAGCTCCTCGGGGTGCAGGGGTCCTCCGCCTGCTGTCCACCCCACCACATGGGACATGGAGGCCGGGAGAGGTCAAGTGGCTGAGGCCAGGGTTACAAAGTTTGGGGCAAATGGCCTCCATCAAGCTGGGGTCTTTCCATCTGCTCCCATCATTCCCTGGGACAGGGTGGGGCTGGGTGACAAACAGGACAGGGAATATGGCTGGGTTTGAGGAGGCAGGTATGACTCACCTGCCCTCAACCAACAAGGTCTGTGCCCCACAGCCCACCCACACCGGAACTGGAGCAGGGAAGCCTGGCCCCTGCTCCGGGCTCCTCTGGCCCCTGGCACCAGCTGAGAGCCGTGGTGCCTGCTCACTGCCACACTCCGGCCCGACCCTGCCACCTTAACTCCACCTAGGCTGTGAGCAGTACAGGGTGGGTCCTCAAAGGTCGAGACCAAGAATTTCTGACGACCAGAAATTCCAGGGAAAGTGGGGGTAGGGGGTGACAGTGCTAAGAAAGGGGCTTCCCCAGCAGCTTCGCCATCCCCCAAACTCCGAGCGAGGGTTGGGCCCCCTTCCTGACGCGTTCGCAGGCCAGAGCCCTTCTGTGCAAAGCGCCGTCCTAGGTTCCGGCTACAGCTCTGCCTCCCCGTGGCCGTGCTGTGGTGGGTGGGGTGGAGGGAGGCCTCAGCGTTCTAGATTCCAGGCCCCCCACTTCCAGGAGAGCAAAGAGGCCAGCTAGAGAGAGGGATGAGGAGGGGAGGGCCCGGGGGTCCCACAGATCCCATGCTGCCCCTAACCGGCGCACCTTGGGCAAGCACCCTGCCCTCTAGGAGCTCAGCACTTATCTCCTGTGGGGAGCCTGGGGTCCAGGAAGCACTCGACAAGTCAAAGCTGCTATAACAGGAGAAGAGACCGTGGACTGTGGGCAGAGAAGACATGGGAGAGAGATGCCACACGAGGAGTCCCAGGACAGTGGAGAAAGAGAGAGACCACCGTGGGAAGAGCAGAGACCAGTGGGGGTGTGAGCAGAGTCATCTCTCAGCGGTTTTAGGGGGAAGGGTGACGAGGAAGCCTTGCAGGCAGCGTGGGAATGGCCATTCTGGGGGCAAAGCCCAGGGACATGCGTAGGGGCCCCTAGGGTCAGGTGTGGGCTGGCGCCATCTATAACCTGAAAAAGAGGTGCTTGTTGCAAGTGTGAACAATGCTTTTCAAGGCAAGTGTGGTGTCTATTTATGGCACCCACGTGGGCTCATCAGCCATTGTGAGAAATGGTCTGATAAGGGCACCGGGGTCTTCTAGAAGTGGGAGGCCTGGTTCTACGCTGGCTCTGCGGCCAACCTCACCTGCCAAATGGGCATTTGGAAGAGCCCATCTCTAGCGCAATAGGGCCAGGGCCAGACTGGAGGGGAGACGGGTACAGGCTGAGACCCAAAGCTCTGGGCTAAAGGAAAAGTGTGGATATCTTACCTGGTTAGCACAACCAGCTCTGACCACAGAGCAGACAAGTGAGAAAAACTTCTAGAATTTATAAATGCACCGTGGCTTGTATTGAATGGTGCTTTTAAGGTAAGCCCTCTCCAAGTATTTCGATGGGTCTGTCTTCCTTTTATCCTCACAATCCTGTGAAGTGGGCAGAGCCAACAGGATCTACACCATAAAAAATGAGAAAACTGGCCAGGCACAGCAGCTCGCACCTTAATCCCAGCATTTTGGGAGGTCAAGGTGGGAGGATCACTTGAGGTCAGGAGTTCTAGCTCAATCTAGGCAACATGGCAAGACCTCGTCTCTATAAAAATTTTAAAAATTAGCCAGGCATGGTGGTGCAGTGCACCTGTAGTCCCAGCTACTGGGGAGGCTGAGGCAGGAGGATCGCTTGAGGCTAGCACTTTGAGGTTGCAGTGAGCTATGATCGCACCACTGCACTCCAGCCTGGGCAACAGAGCAAGACCCTGTCTCAAAAAAAAAAAAAAAAAGTTAACACCTTTACAGCAATTACCATGAGGGAAGCATAGTGCTAAGCACTTTACATTCATTGGCTTGTTTCCTCTTCACAACAATTCTAAGAGAACATTACTATTATTATTCCCATTGCTCAGATGATAAAATTGCGGCTCAGAAAGGTTAAGTGACTTATGCAGGCTCACACAGCAATTGCACAGCAGAAGAGTATTGGGGTCCAGAACTGATTCCAAAACCTGTTCTCCTAACCAGGACTCCATAAATGTCAGCTGATGAAGAAAGTCCCAGGCCAGGGTGAAACCAGAAGGCCCAATCCCAACCTATGGGCGGTTTCCCCCACCACACCAGCTCTACCTTAACCCCTCGGCAGGGAGTCCTGCAGCGAGGAGAGGAGGGACTGGCGGTGGATGGGGAAGACACCTGGGAGGCCCCTTCTCCAGGCGCTTTCCAGAAACCCCTCCACATGCCCCTGGTTCGGCTGGTTTGGAGCTAACCCATCTCCAGCTTTGATCTCTGCGGCTCAGCTCGGTTGCCATGGAGACAGAGCCCACTGCGCAAGCTGGGGGAGATGATGAGTGTGCAGGCCTAGCCGGGCTTAGGGGGCACATGCTGGGTGTTTCCAAGCGCTGTTTACTTCCTGTCATTTTAATTAGCACCCAAATCACCCGCTCACTTCACAGCTTGAATTAACCCCATGTCTCCCAGCCTCTCCATCTGGTGGGAAGGATGGGACGCAGCAGTGAATCAGGGAAGGAACAGCAGCCCTCCAAGCCCTGATTCACTGCGGTAAAAACCCACCCTGGGCAAATCTCCACTTGCCTCTTTGCAGCACAGTGCGACGGCGAGACTGACGCCGCTCCCACACCCCCTGCATGGAACCAGGGCACTGACGGCCAGCAACAGGGTCACTTGCCCTCACCAGACTCTGCTTCCACGGCTAACATAAGGATGACCTCCTTGCCTTCCTCTCTGAGCCACAGAAGGACCCAATGCGATAATGTCTGGGAAAACACTCTGCACACTGTGAAGCTCTGCACACAGAACAGCACCACTGAGCCCCGGGTTCTCTGGCACACACCTGGGGAGCCTGGGGCCGGGGTGGGCAAGAGGCCCCTTTGCGTCTTGCGGTCACCAGGATCCTCAAATACAGACTTCTGACATTGTCTCCAAACGAGGATATGCAGCCAGAGGCATGGTGACAGGATCGAAGGAGGAAGTTCATCATAAGACTAAATAAACCACAACTTTTGTAACCCTGTTATAGCATTTCTTCATTTTTTTAATAGATCAAGAATCTCTAAAAATGGAAGTGGGCCAGGCCTCGCTCAGCCTCCGAGGAGCCGTGTGCCTGAATGATTTTGGCCTCATTCCTCAGACAGGGGAGCCTGTGACGGAGCCCTGCCCGCCAGAGAAGGCCCAGGAGTGGGGTCACCTGGGGCCTCCTCCCGCCTTCCCTGGGAGGAGGCGCAGGAGCACAGAGAAGGATCCAGAAAAGAGCAACGAGGGGCCGAGTGGGGCCAGCTGGGGGTCCCCAACTGAGGACTGACGCCCCCAGCACACGCCCAGAAGGCACCTTGAGGAGGCAGGGCCCCGCGTGGGCGGGGCAGACGCTAAATCCGAGCTCCTCTCTCAGCGGGGCGCAGGCCACATGTTAGGCCTGGACACACACAAGGAGGCAGGCGGCTGCGGGACTCCCGCCTCCCACCTCCTCTCCCCTCGGAGGAATTTCCTTGGAGGGCAGAAATGTGCTTATCTTCCCTCCTGCCTGCCAGGCGCTGGGCCTGGGCTCAGGTATGCCCTCGCCAACACCCACCTGGCGCCCCGGGCCTGACCTCTCTGCTATGCCACTGGCATCTTGGCCACCATCCCAGTCCTTGGTTTGTGCCCCAGGCGACGGCCCCGGTGGCCCATAAAGGGCAGAGAACAGGGGGAACGTGCAAGGGGGCCTGGGGCTCTGTTCTGAGCTGCCTCGGGGCCTCGGTTTCCCTTCCAGAACACGGGGGTTGAGGTGTCAGGAGTTAAAGCCCAGGGATATCTGAGGAAGACCCCCAACACTGGAGCTTAGGAAACACAGGCATGGTGCAGAGGAAGGACACTGAGCCACGAGGAGATGGGGTGTCAGGTGCTTGTTTCTTCTTCTGTACGATGTGGGGGCTCAGTGCTCAGGCTTCTGAGCCTCCCTAGTTCTGCTCCTTCAGCTCCTCCAAACTGACAACTGTGAGATGAGTGAAAGGAGCCTGAACAGTCTCCCCCTGACCCGTGCCAGGGAACAAGGGGCCAGGAGTCTGTATCCAGGCAGAGGTAAGGCACCGGCCAGCCCTGGCTTGTCCTTCTGCAGAGGGCAGCCGGGACCGCCTAGGCGTCGGGGAAGAGCAGGAGAGGGCAGGATGCCCTGCCTCGGGGAAGCTGTTCTCCACCGAGGGAGCCCTGCGCTTACCCACGTTGAAGGGTGGTTGACCTGCTCCGTGGGCTAAAGAGGGGGAGGGGAGGAAGCACAGAGCAGCCCCCAGGAGAAAGGGGGAGGCTGGCTGCAGCCAGGCACAGGCTCCCAGGCACAGAGGGTTGAAGGACAAGGAGACCAGAGGTCAGTCTTCCTTCATGTTGTCATTCACTCCCTCATCCCACAAGTGAATCACTGGAATTCAGGGATTCATTTTTGGGGTTCAGAGAGAGGAAGTGATCTCCCCCAAATAACCAGCACAGTTAGACCAGGGGCCCATGGCTTGGCTGCCTGAACCTACGGCGCTGCTACCAGGAGAGGACGGGCTGGATGAGATCCTGTCCAGCTCTCACATTCCACAGTACACACGTTTACACTGAGCAGCTACTATGTGCACACACACCCTGTGCAATGCGCGGGGGATGGAGGGTAAGGTACACAAGGCAGTCTGTTCCCAGACCCTGTCCTCAGGGACTTACAATGGGAGGAATGTGACAAGCACCCATTGCAAATACCAGCAGGACTCTTGAGATACAAGCCCACAGTGTAAGTGATGCCACGAGGCAGCACCCAATGTGTGCCAAATGAGCTTATGGCCAACAAATGCTGCAGCAACCCCAAGGAAGGAGTTATACCTACAGCTGAACGCTGGCCACGCCCCTGGGGGGTCAGAGGCTGGCGTGCCTCAAGAATCACAGCTGGGCCTCACCATGGCTGGACACAGTGGTGTCCAAATTCTGTATCCAGGCCTAGGTCTGGGCATACATTTTCCCTGTCCACAGCCCTAAGAAGACACATGCTATCCCTGCAAGGAAACATGCAGAGATAGCGTCATGGACGGCATGCCTGTGTCCTCTCAGAATTCCACATTGAACTCTAACCCCCAATGGGACGGTAGTAGGAGGAAAGGCCTGTGGGAGGTTTAGATGGGGTCAACAGGGTAGAGCCCCCATGATGGGACCAGTGTCCTTTACAAGAAGAGAATGAGGCTAGAGCTCGCTCTCTCTGCCACGTGAGAACACAAGAAAACGTATGCCTGCGGGCCAGGAAGAGGCCCTCCCCGGACATGGAATCTGCCACCACCCTGATCTTGGACTTCCCAGCCTCCAGAACTGTGAGAAATAACTGTCTGTTGTTTAAGCTGCCCCATTTATGTCATCTTGGTACAGCAGCCCAAACTGACTAAGATACATGGTCTGTGTCCCCAGCCTGGTGTTGCCCCAAGATGCCATTGGGCCCCATTTCTCAGGCTTCTCAATCTCTAGTTAATCTATACCCTACCCTGATCTGGCCACAGAGACTTCCTCGGGAGGAAAAAGCAACTCTCTTCCTTCCTTAAACCCAAAGACTTGCTGCCCAGTCTGCAGCAGTGGGGTAGGACAGGTGAGGTGTATCTGTGGGTGGACAGGCTGTTGACAGGCTCTTGTGCCACCTTCCAGAGTCACAGAATGCCAAAGCCTCTGCAGATTATTTTATTAGCCTTCCCTTTCAACTAATGGGGAAATCAAGGCCCAGAAAGGTGAGGTGGCTGCCCCAGGGTCAGACAGCTACTTGTGACTTCTCACTAGGAAGATGAGCAGAGCACTCGCTGGGCCCTTGGGGCCCAGGGTGGGACAGGGCTGTGCTAGGCCTCCTGGTAGCTGTCTGACCTTCTGAAGAATGGGGGTTGGGGATTGGCTTTCCGTCCTCTTCAGACTGCTGGAAGACTAGAGGAGCACGTAACAGCCTCTCCAGGCAAAGAGGGCTCTTCTGTCCCTCTCCTCCCAGGCTTGGAGTCCCCCTGGGTGCTCAAGAGTCCCTCACCATGCTGACACCACTCCAGTGGGAGAGGAGTTAGAAACCCAGGTGGAGGAGGAAGCCAGGGAGGGACCCACCCTCCCATCCCCAAACCCCCATTATGGAAACCATTCTGACCCACTTTCGGGTTCTTCACACACACCCACACTTATCCACGAGCACTGGTGCAGCTTGTCCCCACACTCGCATTGGTTTGGGTGTGGGGGGTAGGAAGGAGGGAGGGTGGTGATAGGGGAGCCCCTTTGTGGCTAATACTTGCCACTTGCCTACTTGGTGTTCATGAAAACATGAGAATCGTATGTAGCCAGTAGGTAATAATATCCTTGGACCAGACTCAAGTCTCTGGCATAGCGGGGTGCTCAGATCTGCAGTGAACAGGTGAATGAGTGAACATACAGTAACATCTTTCTCATGGAGGCTGAGGCATGGGGTGAGCTAGGCCCAGAAATGATCATGCATCTGGTGGTTTTTCTACGGGGGATGGGAGGGTATTACCTGAAGTGGATACCTCCAGCCCTATGACAAGGTACCTTCAGGTGTCTGAAACTGAAGCTCCGAGGGGTTATGTGATGTGCCTGGCCATAGCCAGTCAGTGGCAGAGCCAGAGCCTAACCCCAGGCCAGAGCTGTCCTGGCACACTGCACTCTGGCTTCTCCAGGGTGGGGAGCTGCCTTTGGAGTGTTGCTAGGCCCAGGTGGGGACCAGGCTGGTGGCAGGCAGCTGGAGACACTGGGCGCTTTGGCCCACCTTCCTAGGAGGTGCCACTCCTGCCCAGGGCATCCTTAGAGACTAACAGGATACAGCCAGGGCAGATTTTGCTCTGAAGGGTAGACTCTTCCTTCCCACTTTCACTAGGAGTTAGGCCTAGAGTTCCCTAAAAAAACCAAGCTGAGTTAGATGATCTGGATTCAAATCCAGGCTCTGCTACTCACTAGCTGTTTGTTCACCCTTGGGTAAGTTACTTAACTTCTCTGTGCCTCGGTTTCTTCAACCATAAAATGGGTAGACTATAAAGTAACACTACCTATCCCACAGGCTATTAAGAGGCACAGGAGCCAGTGCATACACAGTGCTTGCTGCGGGGACTGGCGGGTGTGTGTGCTCACTGCAATCAGTGGTTCAACATATATTAGCCGCGGGCCTCCCGGGTGCCAAGCACTGGGCTGGCACTCATAATTAAAATTTAATGCAAGTGGAGTACGAAGTAGAGAAGAGCCAAGTAGAAAGAGAACAGTCAGTTCTTTCCAGCCAAGCTCTTTGGAACCTGCCCTGAAGAACGCTGCGTAATGAGCTGTTCTCCTCTCAAGTGTCCGTCTCTGTGAGAGGCCTCTGGATGCTTTGTTCCAAAGACCTGCCATAACATTCCACGCAGTTTTGCAGGGAGTGAATTCAGAGATAGGAGCATCAGGGATCAGAGCTCTGAAAAGCCCAGAACTGCCCAGGGCAGGGCACAGCTAGCTCTGCAGGCCGGGGAGCCAGGCTGAGCCCACAACCTCCCCATCTTCTCTGACATGCATTTCCTCCTCCCTGGCAGCAGGGCACCAGGCACAGGATGTGAGAGCCGTGCCCACTGGAGGGGAGGATTACTCAACTGGTAAATCCTGCCTTCCCTCTAATCCTGGTGCTCAGAGAAAGAATGCCAAGCTGAACTCCCTCCTAACCAGCCTGAGCAATCCAAATCGGAACAACGCCCAAATTTCCTTCCTCTTCCTCGTTCTCCTGACCCCTGAGACATGATTCCCTTGACTTCCTTGCTTAGTTCCATCGACACCATTTGCTGAGACATTTCCCTGACCCACACTACTGACTCCTTAGCTCCCATTCCCTGAGAATATTCCATTCCTCCTGCCTTTTTCCCTAATACCAAGGCAATCTGGGGGCCTTGTGCCATTTTGTGATCGATTATGAATAATGTCCTGACTCAAGCTGGCAACCCCTTAGGGATTCAGAAGGAATTCCTGGCTCTCTTTTGAGTAGCCAAGGACCATATTTTCAAAAGAACTGGCCTAGTGGAAATGTATATAAAACCCATTGCGGCCAGGTGCGGTGGCTCACGCCTATAATCCTAGTATTCTGGGAGGCCGAGGCGGGAGGATCCCTTGAGGTCAGGAGTTCCAAGACCAGCCTGAGCAAGAGCGAGACCCCGTCTCTACTAAAAATAGCCGGGCATGATGTCATGTACCTGTAGTCCCAGCTAATCGGGAGGCTGAGGCAGGAGGATCGCTTGAGCCCAGGAGTTTGAGGTTGCTGTGAGCTAGGCTGACACCATGGGACTGTAGCCCAGGTGACAGAGTGACACTCTGTCTCAAAAATAAATAAATAATTAAAATATGTTTATTTTATTAAAAAGAAAAAAAAAGCCGGTTGCTACTGTGCCCATCTGGAGGAACTTCAGCCTGAGGATGGGAAGTCGGGCCTCTACTGGCAGAGGAGGGATGAGAAGTAACTTGTGCTGGCAGGGCCCCTGTGTACAGTCTATGCACTGCACAACTCCAGGGGGCACCATTCACATCGTGGCACCCCTAGAGTTATGCAATGCAGTGGCTCTGAGCTGGCAGCCTCTTTCCTGCCTCTCTGCAGAAGATGCCAACAGATCCCCAGGGCCAGACCCTCCTGCCCAGCCTTCTCTGTCCTCCTTCTCTCCCTGCCCCTGTCCTCCTGCAGCCAGGGCTACCTTAAACGGGGGCTTTAGGGGAAATCTGCCCTACAAAACCTGAGGCCACCAAAACCAATACATGCCCTAAAGCTTTCCACGAATCTTAAGGGGTGGGGGGAGGAGTCCTGCAGAATTTCAGATCTAGTGCCTTTCTTCTGATGAGCAGGGGAGGAAGGAGGAAGTGGTTGGCACCAGTACAGGGAGACAGGTGGGCAGCCCGGTGCCAGGGGGTCAAGCAGTAAGTCATTTATTCTCACCCGCAGAGTTGGCTATTGGAAGCAGGTGGGAGAATGGAGGTGGGGAAGAATCCTTTATTTTTAAACCTTTACTGTTCTGATTAAGCATTTCTTTTCCCTCTGACCTTCACCATTTTGGCAGATCAAACAGCCAGCGAGTCTGAGGGAGGCCTGGACCAGTGACACATGGATTCTGGATGGGCCAGCCCGCTGCCGCCCCCTCGCTGCTCTGGCGGGGCTGCTGCCCAGGCATCGGCAGGAGACTGCAGCTAATCTGCGCTGGGCCTGCAGGTGCCTCGGGAAGGCCTTGCTGGGGCTCCAGCTCCCTCGGCTGCACCAGCCATGGGTGGGGCAAAAACGGACACTAACAGCCCACTAAGGGGCCCTGGTCACTCAGCCTGGGGACCTGGCTGCCTGCAGTTCCTCCTTCCCTCTGTCAATTACAACCTACCAGTTTGACTTTGGAGAAACAGTCACTTGTTTCACGGTAACAAAAGCACCCCTATTTCTGCCTCTTCCCATCACTTGGCTGGCTATCATATGAAGCATGTGCGTTTTAAACAAATTTCTAAGGAACTTGTGGATGCACGCAGTAGAAGAGAAAAAGAGAAAGGTCATGGTGTGGCCTGTGATGTACCAGGTGGGTCCGACGGAGAATCTGGGGATTGAGGAGTAAGAACTGGGGCCGCAGAAGAGGCCTTCCGGGGTCAGGGCGTCAGTGAGCACCAGGGGCCAGCTTGCGTCTGCCTCGGCGCAGCCGGTACCACCCCCCACTCGCCCCCACCCATTCTCGGGGTCCGGCCACGCCCTCTGCCCTCCCTCCCCCACCCCTACTCCCCCACTGCCCGCCTGGAGGACGGAGCGGGCCCTGCTGGGAACACCGCCTCCGATTTCCCCTCTGATCTACAGGTGCCGGTAAACAAAGTGCTGCAGCGACGCCGGCTCCTCCGCAGCCGGCTCCCCGCCCCCCACCCCCAAAGTTCTGCCCAAGGTTAAGCCCGGGTTCGGGCGGGCGTCCGCCAGGGGCCCCCAGACCCAGCTTCTGGGCTCTCTGCTGCTCAAGCCCACGGGACTGGGGGTCTTCCCCCCGGTTCCAAGCCGTTCCCCTGGCTCTGGGCTGGGCTACCCTGCTGAAACGTTGATCCAGGAAAACCAGCCTCGGTTCGTGCGCACGCCCCTCTGCCTGGGTACCTCGGACACGGTTCGAGCGGCCACCGGGAGGTGGCCTCGGGCATTTTCACCGCCGTCGCCCGACCCCCATTACGAACACGCCTTCCACTGTCCCGCCTTGGGAGGGTTGCTGGGAACCCCCAACTCAAAGCCCCGGCCACGGTCCCTGTCCCCCTCTTCCCCCTCCCCCAAAGCCCAAGGTGGGAGCAGAGGGCACCCGCGCGAGCCGATGCAACCTTCCCCGCCGGCCCCACCCAGACCTGCGGTTCTGCAGTGCCCCATGTGTGCAGCCTGCAGCATCGGCCCTCGGGGCTCACTCGCAGCAGGGGAGCAGGTCGGGGCCAGCCGCAGCAGGGCCCGTCCTCCCCGCCCAGCACCCGCACCCCTTCTCCGCGCCGGCCCGCAGGGGAGACCTGTCGCGGGCGCCCACGGAGCGTCTTCTCGCCCCGGGCAGGTGTGAGGCTGGGGTCCCAAGGCCGCGGGCCGCGGAGACCCGGGGAGGGGGCGCCGGGCTGTGACTCTCGATGTTTACTCTCCTTGCAATTAGCGGGCTGGGCTGCGGGAGCCTCCCGCTGCGACATGCCGCGGCCGCTCCCTGCAGACCCCAAGCTCCCTCCCCCAGCCCGCGCCCCGGGCCCTCTGCCCCGGCGGCCCTGCGGACTCACGTCTCGGAAGCGGTTCCAGTGCTTGATCTTGCCGCTGTACTGAGAGATGGACGACAGCCATTGCTCGTCCTCCATGAAATTGCCGGGGGTCTCGCCCTCCTTGTGCCCTTTGGCGTCGCCTTCGGCCAGGGCGGCTGCGGCGAGGAGCAGCAGCGGCAGCGCCAGCCGCCCGCAGCCCGGGGCGCGCATCGTGGTCTGGATTGGCCCTGGGGGGTTTCGACTTCTGCAATATTTTAATGTCCTTCCTGCCACCCTGCTGCTGGCGAAGCAAACGCTGCCGTCTTCCGCAGCCCTCCTCCTGCGGTCTGTCTCCGGTGACTGACGGATGGTGGGTCGCGGCTGAAATGTGACCTGGTTAGGAGATGCACTTGTCTGGTAAAGCCCAGCGCTGGACGCGGAGAGGAAGAGGGAATCAGAGAGGCTGCGCCAGCAGGGGCTGTGTCTGTAACTGTAGCATCAGCATCACGTTTGACATCATCATACCTGGTTAAAAAAAAAAAAAAAGGAGGGGGTAGATTTCAAAGCGAAGCGCTGGATCAGAGCGCCAAACGCCAGCCAGCCGCAGCGGAGCCGAGCCCAGCCCCGCACACAGGGAGGGAGTCGCAGAGCAAGGAATCAGAACCCTGCGATGTCCCTGAGCCCCCTCCAAGGGTGGAGAGCAAGAAGGGCCCGGTGGGGGGGGGCCTCCCCAGGGAAGATAGGACTGGGGAGAAGACACAAAACTGTCCGGTTACAAAGCCAGGCTCGGGTGTCTAAAAGGGAATTTGGCCAAACACTTTTTTTCTCCCCTTGCCTCCCACTCAGAGGGGCCTGCGCCACAGCCCTGGCAGCTGGCTTCCCGCGAGTTATGGCTCTACCGTAATGGGTGGCTTCGTTAAGACAAAAGCCATATAACAACTGGCTGCCTCGGAACTATTGCTCCCCTGCGGCACATGCCTTTCTCAAGGCAAGGCTGAGCGCTGAATGGCTGTGGAACAGAGGCAGATGTCCTCCCCCTCAAGCAGCTGTTTAGGGGCTGTCACCCCTTTTGTTAGCTCTTCCTAGGGCAACCCTAAAAGGCAAATGCCTGACCATTTCATCTGCCTTGGGGCCACAAATTTGGAAAAGGCACATTTGCTCATGGGTCTGACTTCAAGTTAGTTTTAATAAGCTGATGGGAAAGGGGGGTTGGGAGGGAGGCTGGCTGGTTTTGTTCGAGGGGGTTAGGTTTTTGTTAAAATTGTGACCCTCCTCATTGCCTGTAGAAATGTGTTGACAAACCAGCTGGTGCTGGCTGGAGGCTGGGCACAGTCCAGGATCACAGCAGAAACGGGGTGAGGTTTACACTACAAATAAATTGAAGAGGAAACAGATAATCTGTCAGGACAAAGCATATTGAACTTTTGGGACCCAAGCCCTAGATTGTGTTGTTATAAAAAGACTTGGCTGCTGTGATCTTAAAAAATCAAAAGCACTGAAAAACATGATCTTAATCGGTAGGAAAAAACACAGGTTACAAGGTTCCTAGGCACCCCAAGTCTCGCCTGCCTGACTTTGAATGCCTCCATGGCTTGGGCTGGAGTCCCCTTGGGAAAACAGAAAACAATAGCTCCCTTTCCGTGTTTTCTGGTTTTCTTTGCAGTTGGATTTAGTGGTGGTGCTGCAGGATGCCCTGGCCATTGATGTCTTCTCACAGCAAATAAAGCAGTTTTCCTGGGCTGTATAGTGGTGCAGTACACTGGAAAAGCAGGTTGCTGTCATTATAGACCAGGGTGGTGGGGTGGAATCCCACTTACTGGCTGGATTCTTGGACAAGTTACCTATTTTCTATCTAAAATTAATGATAATACCTCCTATCTTAAATGATTGCGATGAAAATTACAAACTAAGTACCTGGGCATAGTAGGCATTTAAAAAATGTTAGTTCTTCTTCCCTTAGGTTGGGAGGAGGCCATAATATCCCATAGTTCTGAAGATTTACCAAACTTTGCCATTTTTTCCCACTATCTCAATCCTGGTTTTTTGGCACTTAGGAGACAGATCCTAGTTACCATTGCTCTCCCATTTCAGTACTATCTTAGAAAGCCCCTGGTCTTCTAGGGTTACCACAGTTGCTGAATAAAGAGTTTGGGAAGGTGTTGATAAAATGCCCACCAATAAGACAATACCTGTCTCCAGACTTTTGAAGGTTAAAATGTTTCCCACACTCCTGGGCAGCTCCTCCAGTGGGATTTGCTTCCTGCAGCGCATTCAAGCTGGGTCAATATTAGCCCTGTGCTGAAAGCAAGTCAACAACAGCCCAGGACTGTTAGTTAACCCAATAGTAATGCTATTTAGGAGGAAGAATCCAAATTTCCAGATGATAGGTGTAAGAGTTGTAGAAAAGGGCCAATAATTTTAGCTTAGAAGAAAACGTTTTCCTAACTTTTGAGGGAATTACTGACAGGTCAGCCTTTTCAAACCAATGGCCCCAAACATAAGAAGCTGCTGGGTATGTGTGTTAAATGACATATATATTTTATGCATTTTTGTGTTTACATTCAATATTTAGCTATATAAAATGGAGAAGATAAACCTTAGTTTCCTAATAATGAACCTAAATTTAACCACATCTTGGAAACCATTTAATGCCATTTCTACATGACCCTACAAGCACAGAAAGGTAATGCACAAAGATGTTCAATCCAGAATTGTTCATAATAGCCCAATCTGGAAACCAACTCAGTGTCCATTAGTCAGGAACTAATTATTAATATAAAACATACCTACAATGGACTATTGTGTAGACATTAAAAATAATGATGTGCAGGGCATGGTGGCTCATGCCTATAATCCCAACACTTTGGGAGGCAGAGGTAGGAGGATCACTAGAGTCAAGGAGTTCAAGACCAGTCTGGGAAACATAGCAAGACCCCATCTCAACAACAAAAAACAATTTTTAATTAGCCAGGCATAGTGCACACCTGTAGTCCCAGCTACTTGGGAGGCTGAGGTGAGATTGCTTGAGGCCAGGAGTTCAAGACTACAGTGAGCTATGATCATGCCACTACACTCCAGCCTGGGCAACAGAGCAAGATTCTGTCTCTGAAATAAACAAACAAATAAGTAAATAGAATGATGTAGATCTGTATCTATTGAAAACAAATGTGCTCTTTTTCCTCTTCCAGGGATGCTGTCTGGAGGCACTCAGAATGGCCCGGCATTTGACATACTGTGGTCGGCTTTCCTACAATACAGCTTCTAACAACTAGGCTGTCCCCTGGTAATGGAATTATGTACCTTTATACCAAGAAGGTTGGGACAGCACCAAAATCTGCATGTGGCGTGTGCCCAGGCGGACTTGGAGGGCTTCATGCTGTGAGACCTAATGTTCCTATGAGGTTCTCTAAATCAAAAAGGCATGTCAGCAGAGCCTGTGGGGGTTCCATGTGTGCTGAATGTGTTCATGACAGGATCAAGCATGCTCTCCTCATGAGCAGAAAATCGTTGTGAAAGTGTTGAAGGCACAAGCAGAGAGTCAGAAAGCTAAATAAGAAAATGAAGCTCTTTTAAGTAATAAAAATTAAAATGCTTAAAAAAAACCCAGTGTGATACACTATGTATTAGTGGGTGAGAAAAGCTTATTATAAATGATCATGTATAATATGATCCCATTTGGGAGGAAGTATAGTACAGCAGTGCTCAAACTTTCTGCTGTCAGGAGCCCTTTACACTAAAAAATTCTTGAGGACCCCAAAGAACTTTTGTTTATATGAGTTATATATATACTGATCTTTACTGTATCAGTAAAGATCAATAAACTACTTTTAACATTTTTATTAATTTATTTAAAAATAATAATTGCCCATTTCATATTAAAAATATTTTATGAAAAACAATTATATTTTCCCCAAAGAACTCAGTTAAAAGAGTGGCACTATTTTACATTTTTATAAATCTCTTTACTGTCTGGCTTAGAAGACGACAGGTAGATTCTCCTATCAGCTTCTGCCTTATGGCGAGCGTATCAGTCTGCTGGAGCTGCTTTAACAGAATATCATAGATGAGGTGGCTTCAGCAACAGAGATTTATTTTCTCATAGTTCTGGAGGCTAGAAGTTCAAGATCAAAGTGTTAGTAGGTTTGGTTTCTCCTGAGGCCTCCTTGGCTTGCAAGACAGCCACCTCCTCACTGTCCTCGCATGGTTCCTCCACTGTGCATGCACTAGTTTGGCGCCTCTGTGTGTGCCCAAATTTCCTCTTCTTGTAAGGACACCAGTGAGATTGGATTAGGGCCCACCGGAGCAGCCTCATGTTAACTTAATCACCTCTTTAAAAGTCCTATCTCCAAATAAACAGTCCCATTCTAAGGTACTGGGGGTAGGGTTTCACATGTAAATTCTGGGGAGGACACAATTCAGCCCACAGCAGCAGGTATAAATGAAAATAGCTAGTAAGATTACAGGAGAAGTACTGAGAGTGAACTGGGTTAAACTCTGAAAACATACATATTTATACCCTAAACCTACCAACTTACAAAATTCTGGAAAACAAAAATATACAAGCACACATTCCATTAACCGTCAGAGTGATGATGGTCACCACATCACGTAGCCTCGGGAAAGCTCCACTGAACATTCGTGAGAGAATATGAGAGAAAAAGGCAAATAATACCTTGGTGTTTTTATGAAAATAGTTTGGACCTCATCAACCTTATCTAAAAGGTTCTCGGAGGCTCCTAGGAGCACAAAGACCACACTTTGAAAACTGCTGGTACGAGGTGTATGACCTTAGGCAAATTTCTGAACCCTGTTAAGCCTCAGTTTGTAAAATGAGAATAATAATACCAATTTAAGTGGGCTGTTGGTTGTAAAGATTGAGTTAATGCATAAACTAGTGACAAATATGATCATTCCACTAGTATTAGCTGTTATTTGTGAAAAATTATTACACTTAATTTCTCATATTTGATATGTGCTTAAATGCATAGGGAGTAGTTAACTCTGGGTGATGAGATTTATTTTTTAAGCATTTAAATTGACATGTAACATGCATACTGATAAAAGCACAAAGCATAAATGTACAGTTTGATTATTTTTCACAAAGTAAACTTATTTTATCTTTGTTTTAAAAAAAGAACAACACTACTAATAAAACCCACCATAATAGCAGCTGCTGTCCTTACTTGTCCCAGCCATGGACTTTGACATGCAGGCTCCCTGTCATATCAAGGTGGAATCTACCTGAGTGTTCTGTAGGGTCAACTCAATACACCTCTGATGCCATCGGCTTCCCTTTAGGTCCAAGAAAAAGAACACAGTGCAAGAGCAAACCTGAACCGAATCTGTATCATTACGATGTCCAGTTTATGAAACTCTGGAGCTCACTTTTTTGTGTGTATTTTTCTGTCTTTGTTTGTTTGTTTGTTTCTTGTTTCTAGGGTTAGAGACGGGGTCTCACTGTGCTCAGGCTGGTGTCAAACCCCTGAGCTGCAGCTATCCACCCGCCTCAGCCTCCCAGAAAGCTAGGATTACAGGCGTGAGCCACCTCACCCAGCCTGGAGCTCACTTTTAAAATAATCATTGTAAGTAGCATTTATAACATGTCTACCATGCATATGGAGTTCACACGGGGTAACTTACTATGTCCCCATTACAATCTGGTGAGGGGGGCCCTGAATCTTGAAAAATTCTTTTAGTTCCACCAAAAATTATTTGCTCTCTACCACTGTTGCTTTTTCATAAAAATTCTACATCAAAACTACCTGTTGTCACCACCCCTTTCTACAATAGCAGTTAAGACTGTATTTCTTTTAGAGCTACACTGTCCCAAATATTTGTCTATAGACTTCTAAAAAGAAAATTTGGCCAGGCACAGTGGCTCATGCCTGTAATCTTAGCACTTTAGGAGGCCAACGTGGGAGGACAGATTGAGGCCAGGAGTTTGAGACTAGCCTGAGCAAGAGCAAAACCCCATTTCTATAAAAAATAGAAAAATCAGCTGTGTGTGGTGGCAAGTGCCTGTAGTCCCAGCTACTCAGGAGGCTGAGGCAGGAGGAACACTTGAATTCAGGAGATTGATCCCACAGTGAGCTACGATGACGCCACTACACTCTATCTAGCCTGAGCGACAGAGCGAGATCGTGTCTCAAAAAAAAAAAAAATTTTTTTAAAGAGGAATTAAAAAATTATTATTATTTTTTTTTTTAGTTTTGGGTCACCATCTTTATTTAAAGCATGAGATACTTACTCTTGAAATATTGGCTTTTTTTTTTCCTGAGGAGAGGGGAGGAGAGAGGGAGGAGGGTGGAATGGAGTGGGAGGAGGAGGAGGAAGGAGGAGGAAGGAGAATTAGGAAGAGAAAGAGGAAAAGGGAGCATAGGAAAGAAAGAAGAAAGGGAGGGAGGCTAAAAAAATTTTTGAACTCTACCAATACCTAACAATTTACACAATCTTAGAAAACACAAAAATATACAAGCATACATTCCAGAGGGATGATGTCACCAAGTCACATAGCCTCTGGAAAACTCTACTATACATTGTAAGAGAATGAGAATGAAAAAGGCACACAACTTGTGAAACATCGCAAGTTCTAAATAACAGAATTTTCAAAATTCTAAACAGAATTTTCAATTCTATTGAGAATTTAGTTATTGGATATATAAAGTTACATTTTCCAAAGACAAAACTTCAAAAAAATTTTCCTATAAACATAAGTCATAAATCTCTGACACCCAAAAGAGGACATCTTTAATGCCTGGCCAAGGCTGCCTCATGGCTCGTCAGAAACGAAACAGTGAGAGAGAGGCAGCACCAAGACATGAGGGCGTTAAACTCCACCGTCAGCTTCGAGATCAGTCCTAGCCCTGGGAGCACTCATTCCCACTCCCCACCTAACAATCTGAGATGAGGTAAAAATCTCAACTTGAATAAAAATTATTATCGCCAGTAGAAAGTGGAGGACTTTTGGGAAAAATCGGCCCTGCAGGCACCATATATGTAAGTCCCTGATGAATGATACAGCTAAGCCACAACACTGTATCCCAACACACACTGGCTGAGGGGGTCAAATTAACACTATGTGACGATACTAGTAGAAAAACACAGCTACCTTGGAAATTCAATTATTCACAAATGATCTGTGCAGTCCCACTGATAAATCTCTGGGCGTCAAACACAGTCCTCACAATGTAGCGACCTTAACACACAGGGTTCAAAAGCAGACTTAAAGGATAGAAAGAATTAAGAATAAGGAGCGAAGAAGAGGAGAGGACATGCAGGGAGGAAGAACGCGAGGCTAGAGGTCCCCAGCAGAGCACCTGGCAGAACTCATGAGGCGGCTGGGGCAAAGCTGGAGCTGGGGGGACTCCCTCCCTCGGCTGGTCTGCAGCGAGGGAGAACTGAGTGCCCTCTGTGGCGACACTGCACAGTCCTGCTGGTATCATCATCGTTTCTGTTGCTGCTGCCTCGAGAAGTAAACAGATAGGAGCTACAGTACTGCAACTCCAGCAAGGGCATGGGAAGGCGAGGGGCAAGGGGGCAACAAGAATCTAACAAATATTTTTTAAAAGGACTAACTTTAGAAGAAAAAGGACAGATCAAGCAAAGGAAAAGGAAAAAAACTTTAATAGTTATTTTGCTAAAGGTAAAATTCCGGGTAGTAAAGGAATTAAAAGCAGGGTCTCCGAGAGATACACACCCATGTTTGCGTTAGCACTGTTTACCACAGGCAAGCAGCAGAAGCGACCCAAGTGTCCAGCGATGGATAAACAAAAGGTGGTATACACGTATAATGGAATATTATTCATCCTAACAAGACAGGAAGTCCTGTCACATGATATTACATGGATGAAGCTTGAGGACATTATGCTAAGTGAAATAAGCCAGTCTCAAAAAGACAAATACTGTGCGATTCCACTTATATGAGATACTCAGAGTAGTCAAAATCATAGAGACAGAAAGTAGAATGGTGGTTGCCAGGTATTGTTTAATGGGTACAGAGTTTCAATTTTATAAGATGAAAAAGTTGCGGAGACAGATGGTAGTGACGGTTGCACAACATTATGAATCCATTTAATAGCTGTAGTGCACACTTAAAAATGGCTGAGACAGTAAATTTTATGTTATATATTTTTACCACAATAAAAAAATTAAAGGAAAAAAAATAAAAAAGAACAAGGCCAAGTTCTCCTCTTGGCTAACAGTCTGATGACCGTGGACAGCCAACAGAGGCAATGGTGAGTCCATGGAGGACCACCCAGGGAAGTCACCATCCAAATTTCCACATCCCTCCTTGGCAATTAAAATGAAGCTATTTTTCTTCAGCATCTTGTGAGGATGTTCAATTTCTCCTGCTTTCCAAGATCCACCTCAGGAGAAGTCGATTTGTCCACAGGAGGCGTAGTTTCCAAAGCTGTCTACTGTGAACCTCTGAGAGATGTGAATTGAGTTGAGCTTTAGGGAACCAAAGTAGAAGTTCTCAAACAACTGAAAAGGAAGAATAAAAACCCAGAACGAATATTTAAAGAAAACTATAGATAAAAATATTAAACATCAGATTCTCTTATAAAAACGCCGAACCACAACAATCCCAACCAACCTCTCATGCTTTTGCTCTCAGTATTTATTCTGAATAATGATCCTGGCAAGGAGGAATGAGGGTGGGAGTCAGAAAAGAACAGCCCGTTCCTCCCTCTGATTAATTCTAAAGTCACCCCTGACAAAATGCACTAGAGAAGGAGATCTGGAATGTCAAATCTAAAATTTATCTGCTGAGCAGATAGGATTGAGAACTTGTAGCACACATGGCGGGCCACACCCTGACTCGCAGGGCCTGCCAGAGCTGCTTCTGACTTCTGGTTACCAACCATGGAGGATCCAACAGGAGCCTCGTGTTGCCACAGCCAGCATTGAATTTGATGTAACACATGCCTCTATCTCGTCAACAACATTTGTGAGGAACACTGATTAAAATAAATAGAAGATAAGGCTCCTGACCCACAAATGATTCAGACAACCCAGTGAGCAACGCAGAACACTGACACACATAAAACAACCAGAAGTGAGCACAGTGTTCACTCCTACCGGATGACAGAACAAGTGCAAATGATATGTATCAAAAACCTTTAATTAGACTTGGATTCAAGCCAGCATCCTAAATACTTTTTACCATAATCCCCCACTTTATAAAAACTCTCAAATGTGTCAGAGGGAGGGATGAGCCATACTCTAAGACCTGACTCTGTGATTAGCACATTTGTAAATCAGAATCCAAAATGACATCAGAATCATCCCAGGAAGATACAGCCATACTCCCTGGATACAGACACAGAGTAAAGCGCTTACCTTCTTCTGTTAGGATCCAAGAATTATTCTTGTTAAAAATGTTAGTAGGGTTCCAAGAAAGCCTTTTAATATGTGTACCCAACAATGTTTGAGTGGAGCGTAAAGGTGGGACCTTTGCACACTGACAAGTGACTGTCTCCTCACTTATTTTTATACAACCTCCATACACATTGACCTCAGCCATGGTCGCCTTTCCCCTTCCTGCAATTAATGGCCTAGCAAAATGCCTGAGGTTCATTAAAGCCTAACTTTATAAAGCTTAGTAAATATTGATTCTTCAACATGACATCAACTTGACCCCAACGATCTATTTAGAGGTTGTGTGCTGCATTGTCTTGTCTTTCAGAAAGGTGACCAGCTCTTGTCTGCATTGATTTACACAACTAACTTCTCTTCCTGGCTTTGGCAGCCTGTTCAAACCATGTCCACCCTTTTGTGTGAAGAAATTCAGCCTGAGATGGTTATCTGCTAAGCCCCTCTGCTGAGCATTAATTTGAAGTGAAAGACACATCACCGAGACTGACGGATTTATAGCTCTGCAAACTGAAGCCTTCTAGGTACAGAAAAGCCATTGCCAAAGAGGCAATAAAAGATGAGACAAAACAAAACTAAAAGGAAACTCATAATACTTTCAACAAGTTACTTTTCGAGGATTGGCGGCCCCTGGGTCCTCTACCCTCTTCTCTTTGTGCCCGTGTTTCCAAGAAATGGGGACGCCACAGAGAGGAGCTGGATGTGACCCACCGTGACTTTGCTCTGCCTTGTGCCCATGACCCCCAGATGGCATGATTTGCCAGAGAGATTCTCCTGCTTCAGGGTTGAGGGAAACAGTAAACATAGCAATAATGAAGCTAGCTGGGATGTGACTGCAATGCAATAGTAGAAAAATTAAGAGAGAACACTAAACATACATGATCACACTCCACGAGGGCAAGAAGAGCGGGCTGTAGAAAGAATGCTGAAGTGAGAGTCGAAACTTACACCTGGACATGGAAGCTGTGTGACAGTGCAGCAGGCAGAAGACACCACCTACTCTACCAACCCCACAAGGGGCAAAAGGTCACAATGGGTAAAAACCCAATAACAAGAAGAAATAGGCCGCGTGTGGTGGCTCACGCCTTAATCTTAGCACTCTGAGAGGCCGAGCTGGGAGGATCACTTGAGCTCAGGAGTTTGAGACCAGCCTGAGCACGAGTGAGACCCTGTCCCTATTAAAAATAGAAAAAATTAGCCAGGTGTGGTGGTGTGAGTCTGTAGTCCCAGGAGGCTGAGGCAGGAGGATCACTTAAGTCCAGGAGTTTGAGGTTGCAGTGAGTGATGATGATGCCACTGCACTCTAGCTGGGGTGACAAAGCAAGACTCTATCTCAAAAAAGAAAAAAAAAAAGAGGAAGAAGAAGAAATAAAAGTACCTTGTAAACCATAAAGTGCTAGCAAAAAATTGGCATTTCTTATTATTTCTTTTACCATCTCTCTGCTCTTGTTACCCTAGCATTTCTTTTCCCTTCGTAAGTTGCCGTCTTCTTTCACACCCTTTGGTGATGTCACATCAAATGGATTGCATACACAGAAGTCTCTCGTGCTGGTGCCAATCTTCATTTTAGCCTTTCCTAACTCTGTTCTTATTCTCTCTGCATGTTTACAATGATTTAGTAACAGAGACTTTAGTAACCACTTTTCATAATTATCTTATTGTTTGGTCATTGTTATATCTTTAGTCTTGAGCCTTTCTTTTAATTCTGTCAATTATTTCTAGTGAGTCACTAAAATATAAGCTGTAGAGAGAGGAGCTAAATCTTACTACGCACCGTAACAGTATGTAGTAGACTGCATAAGATCAATAAATGTTTGTTGAACAAAATTACAACTAAAACTAATGCTGTAGATGTCTGTGTACATCTCCGTGGCTGAAAAGAGAAAACTATGACATGCACTTGTCTAGACTGAATTTAGAGGTCTAATTTATAGGTTACCACCAAGGAATCCCTGAATAGGACTTACCAAAATTGTATTACCTCCAATCAAGGAGCCTGGGGGACATTTCTTCATGTTTCTTATTTGTCAAAGCCTAGATCTCTTTCTTAGCTCCAGTTCCTGATCTCGAATATTGCTGAGTACCTGATGATATGCACTTTTATGCCAAGAGGCACATGATGTGGTTCTGTCTCCCAGGTGCTTGCCACCTCCTTAGGGAGACAGTACATATCAGAAGAGAGGAATCCTGACGACATGGGTGTGTGCACCTTATGGAAAGGCATTGAGTGCTTTACTTTGTGATCTGTATACTTTTCTGTATGTATTTTCTACTTCAGTGAAAAAGTTCACCTATAACAACATGGACAGCAAAGGTGAAGCGTGAGATGAGAGGTAGAGGCAATCAACAAACACAGTGGGAAGTAAGGAAACAAGGGACGCTGTGGGTGGGGGCACCCAGGAAAGCTACCTGGAGGAGACCAGACCAGGCTGGGCCTAGTGGCAAGCACAGAATGAAGCAGAAAGGAGGGAGGGCAGCATGAAGGCAGAAATGGGCATTGTGGGCCAGGCCAAGCAGACGGCTTAGATGTCTGGAGGAAGAAGCAGTAGGAGAGACACAAGGAGGGAGAATCAGATTAAGGGAAACACGAGAAAGAAAGGAAAGGAGACAATGGTAGTAGTTTGGTCATGAGGAAGAAGTGGAATATCTCTTAACCAAAACAGCAGCAGTAGGCCTGGAAAGACTGGGACACAGCAGATGGGAAATACTAGGAGCGAAACACAGAAAAGGCCCAGTCACCTGCTAGATGAGGAGGAGACAGGAAAAATCAGCGATGAAAGGTAAATGGGGTAAGTGAGGGTGCATTTCTGAGAGAGAGCTATTTTAAGAGGGGAAACAACAGGTTCAGGTTTGCTTACAAACTCCAGCTGCATCACACTTACTAGCTATGTGTTCCCAAGCCCTCCTCCAGGGTAGGGTTTTCCTGGCAGGCTCTGAGGATCTGCATTGAAGATAAGAAATCTAAAGCACAGTTAAGTGGAAATATATCACCATAAAAAGGTTTACAAGTGTCCCTTTTTTATTGAGTTGTAGTTCTTTATATATTAGGGAAATGAACCCTTTTGTCTATGTTACAAATTACACATACACTTTCCCCTCAGTTTGTCATTTGTCTTTTGACTTTGCTTATGATAGTGTTTACCATGTCAATTTAAATTTTTATAAACTCACATTTATCATAACAGATTTTTAAAACAAAGTTACCTAATGCCAATATTGTTATATATTAAAAGATCAAGGTGAACCATACATATGGAAGTACTGACAACACTAACAAAATAAAGACTGAAATAGTCAACATTTATTGATCAAGCACATGTGCTAAGAGCTCTACATGATTCTCTGATTGCATCCTCATAACCCCAAGAAACAGATCTTATTATTAATCCCCATTTTATAGTTGAGCCTTAGGTTTAGAAGACTTCAGTAAATTGCCTAAAGGCACACAGCAAGTTGATAGGGTTCAGGACATGCTACCCCAAAATACAGCACCTTGGTGTTTGAGAAAACAGCAGAAGCAGGAAGGTCTCTCTCACCTTCCACTGCTCTTCTCCTCTGAAACAGGCGGTAAAACCTACCCTTCTCCCCTGAAGCAGTTACGGGGCCTCAGCCACGAACCTAGTGATGAGTGAGGAAAGAAATCTTTCCTCTCCTACAAAGTAATGGCGGAAAACTGAGATTCATACCCAGTAGCCTACCTGTAGAATCTGAGCCCTGTAACCCCTGCGCCTCCTGCTTCCCTTAAAACACAGTCCTATTGGCCAGGTGCAGTGACTCACACCTGTAATCTTAGCACTCTGGGAGGCCAAGGTGGGAGGATCGCTTAAGCTTAGGAGTTCGAGACCAGCCTGAGCAAGAGTGAGACCCGTCTCTACAAAAAATAGAAAAAATTAGCCAGGTGTGGTGGTGTGAATCTATAGTCCCAGGAGGCTGAGGCAGGAGAATCCCTTGAGCCCAGGAATCTGAGGTTGCCGCAAGCTGTGATGACGCCACTGCACTCTATCCAGGGTGACAGAGCAAGACTCTGTCTCAAAAAAAAAAAAACCCACCAAAAACATGCCCCCATTAAGCCACAGTGAGAAGCATTGACTCAGACCACTCCCAAAGACTGAAATGAACACATTCTTTCACTTGTTATTCCTACCTTCAGTGCCACTTCTTTTCCTGGACTGGGTTTAAGAATCAGATGGCTCAGCTGGAAGAATTTTAATTGAATTCTGGATGAAAATAAGCACAAATCAACTAAAAGGCTACATTTAATTTGGTACTTGAATGGGGAAAGAGGAAAAAACTTAAATTGCAAGTTTAAAAAAAAGAAAAAAAGAGAGCTAGGTGTGTGGCTCACATGTGTAACCCCAGTGACTTGAGAGGCTGAGGTGGGACGATTGCTTGAGCCCAGGAGTGCAAGACCACCCTGGACAACACAGCGAGACACTGTCTTTAAAAAAATTTAAAAATTACATAGTGTCACACACCTGTAGTCCTAGCTACTCGTGAGGCTGAGGCAGGAGGCTCCCTTGAGCCCAGGAGTTTGAGGCTGTAGTGAGCTATGATGGTACCACTGCACTCCAGCCTGGAAGACTAAGTGAAAGCCAGTCTCAAAAAACAAAAACAAAAAACTACACATATTTAATGAGGAAATAAACACAGAATTTAAGACTGCCAATAGTTGTGATATCACTAGTAAATAATAAGTACTGATTTAGACGATTTATGATGAAAATTTAAAACCTAAGTAGTTTGACATTTGAAAACTGTTATGCACACAGCTGTTATCTATCCTTGACTGAGTACTCACAATATCTTTAGAAAATTCAAAAAAAAAAAAAAGGCTTTTCCTATCACCAAATAAAGAGAGAAATGTGCACTGTGGAGAGGAAAGGTTTTTGGACAAAACCAAGGCTTCCCTGACAAAGAATGGCAAGATAAAATCCAACCATCCTGCTGTCCCCTGCTCACATGCGCTGTGAAGCCTACCATTTCTACTTTGTACATGTTTGTTTCCTAGGGAGAACACAGAGGCAACTATTGATTTCTAGTAATGTGGTGGTATACACTGAAAGAAAACAAACAGCAAGATTTAAGGGCTCACTATGGTCATTTTTCCCCGCATTCATTTCAGACCTTCTACTCCTTCCTCCCACGCCCTGCGACACAACCGTCCAAGACCAGAAATAACTCCGAATGCAATGAAGCTGCAAAAATGAGACTGGAAATCTCAGAAAAAGAGGCTAGGAGGAAGGTGGAGAGGAACCTTCTCTTCTCATATCTGTGAACTAAAGCTACAAAACTGGATGAATGGCCAATCTGAACAGCACAGCGAGGAATCTGTTGGGGATGCCTGCCCATCTGGCTTCCAAAATGGGGCTCCTTCATTTCTTCAATCTTAGACAAAGTAGTGTTCACATTCTTCAAAGATTCTTCTTTTAAGAAAATCTACTTCTTGTGCCGGGTGGCCCCAGTGAACGATTTTCTGTCCCAATATTACTCAAGTAAGAAGAAATTTAGCTTTGAAGTCCAAAATGAAGATTCAAAATATATAAGTCCTGTGTGATTTATAGTCATTCTTGGTATACATAAGTTAAAACCCTTAGAACATAATATGACATAACTGAAATTAAGTACATGTGGTTCAATTAATGCAAGTACTTAGAAGCATACACTAGGCCCCATTTCTCCCTATGAAAGGATGCTTTCTATTGTTTTCATGTATGGTAATTAGACTTGGAAAGCCAAAGTAGGGTGAACAGGAATAGAAAATGCATGATACTTTGAAGTTTTCTCAGTGTTTTTCTTCCATAATCTGTTTTATCAACTTCTATTTCTCACAATTAGTCCCTGTTTACAGATAAAAGTAACAGTAATAATGCTATTTTGTACTTAATAATGATGCTTAGCCACCTACCTCCCTACCAGGGATGGTATGAGGATGAACAGAAGACAGTCTGACAAGCATTCTGAGCTCTTAGGGAAGGTACTCCCAGTATGAAGCCTTACTGTGGTTAAATGATATCTTTCATCTAAGGATCTAAAAGTGTCTTACAAAGCCCAGCTCATTAACTCTTCAAAAAACTCCTGTGATGTAAACTAGAGCTTAGCATTATTGTCCTCATTTCAAAGATAAGAAACAGGCAGTCTAGGACCACTAACATCGTGAGACAAAATTAAGAATTCCTGGGACAGGACAGTAGAAGGTGACATCCACAACGTAGCAGCATATATGTGCTTCTCAATTCGAATGACAAATCTGTACCCAAGAATGCCAAGTGGGGAAGAAGCTCCATCCTTAGGCTGTGCATACTCAATTGAACAGCAGAACAGCAAAGAATGAGAAACTAATGATGTGAAAAGCTATAATCACAGCCCCTGGAAGATCCTAATTGAAAAACCGCAGGTGTGAGGGGGCAGTGGCTCACACCTGTAATCCTAGCACTCTGGGAGACCAAGGCAGGAGGATCCCTAGAGGTCAGGAATTTGAGGCCAGCCTGAGCAAAAGCAAGACCCTTCCCCACCCCTGTCTCTACCAAAAATAGAAAAAATTAGGTGGGTGTGGTGATATGCGCCTGTAGTCCCAGCTACGTGAAAGGATGAGGCAAGAAGAT
Source organism: Lemur catta (assembly GCF_020740605.2). Taxonomy (NCBI): domain Eukaryota; kingdom Metazoa; phylum Chordata; class Mammalia; order Primates; family Lemuridae; genus Lemur; species Lemur catta. The sequence continues at coordinate 50,316,036 of NC_059141.1, read as the reverse complement.
CGCTTGAGCCCAGAAGTTGGAGGTTGCAGAGAGCTATGATGACGCCACTGCACTCTAGCCAGGATGACAGAGCAAGACTCTGTCTCAAAAAAAAAAAAAAAAAAAAAAAGGAAAGAAAAGAAGCAGAAGAAGAAAAGAAAAACAACAAAACAAATAATGGCATATTTCAGAAGCATTCTTCATGAAAGAGGCCTCTAGGTCCAGGATTAATACAAGACTTTTGGTAATGAACAGAAAGACATGAATACCAGACTAAAAATATAATCGATTTTCAAAAAAAATCAAGGCTCTTCATACATCATGTTACTAATCTCACTTAGAATTAGGATCACAAATAAGATTTTTCCCACAAATAGGTTTTGTTTCAAAGTTCTGCTTGTTAAAATTCCCCAAACCTAAAAAAATGATCCTGAGTTTCTGCCAGGTTACCATGCAATTCAAATTCTCAAGCCTTTCCATACCTTGCATTTTTCTTCTAGGCCAGATTTCTACTATGAGGTTACTCCAGAAAAAAGCAAATGTGAGAGGTACGAAGAAGCAAGAAAGAGCTGGAGATCTACCACAGCTGGGGTCAAAAAATCTCCCAACTGCTTAAAAAATATTCAAACAGGCTGCACTCATATGGATTCTTTCTAATTATCATCACAAAACAATATAATTGAGCCTACTAACCCGAAGGTAAGCCATGTTCCTCTACACGCAGACACACACACATACAGACATGTATACACAAAGACACACACACCTTTACCTGGAAACAAAAAATAAAAATTTCTTTTATCCTTAAGATAGGGGACAAAAGAGACTCTCGTGCTTTCCTATCACTGATTACAGAGCCGGTCCCTTCCCAATTTCTCCATCTTAAATAGGAACAATACAAGGATGTTCTGCAATTGCAGTAAGATAATTTAATAATATAAGATGGAATTCTGAGCACTGATTATTACTGTCACTCACTGACTACAATCTCCAATGCATCATTCCAGGAACCAAAAAGTAGAATTTCCTTAAAAGAAAAAAAGAGAAGATTTATTAGGAACTCGGACAGCTTACAGGCTCTGAAGTCATTATCTGGTCTCATTTTCTGGCTGTAACATTTTTAAAGACTGAAATCGGAACATTTACTTCAGAATAAAAGACAATGTGGCTGGCAGTAGTTACTATCCTAGAGTGACCTCCAAAGACAGCCCTAACTCTGCCCAAGATGCCACTTTCAATCTGAAACCGCAAATTGCACTGATCAGTGATGTGAGAGCCAATAATAATAGCTAATAGTAGCCAATACCAAGAGGACATAATGTACTTCTAGAAGGAGTGAGGTCAAGGCCAATCTGTGGGAGGAGGAATTTTTATCATCATCATCCTCCTCTCTGTGAGGAAAGCAGCAAAAAAGCTGTAAGTCAGTGGAACAGCTGTGATTTTTCAACCCATCAGCATGCTGCTTCTGTTTTTGTCCCCATTAAAACAGTACCAAATGCTTGTGTGTCCCCAGAGCCTGAGTCCCCTCTCCACTAAGATGGTATTCCTCGCACAGAATGGGAAGGGGAACGTCCCTTGCCCATTTTGCTCTCCCAAATCACCTGCCTATCTCGGCCACGGTGAGCAGGAGGAATGCTCACAGTGAGCGTGGCTCGGCAGGAACCAGACAGACAGTGCCAGGGAAGGGAGGCTTTCAAACTTCCTTCAAATAATCACTCAGGGCTGCACTTTTGGATTTTGGCCTGAGGCTCACTGCTGATGTAAGGATTATCAAGTTTAAGACTGCTGCTAAGGCCAAATGACCTATTAGAGAGTGAATTAAAACTGCTATGCACAAACAGGATGCCAGGCAGTTCTGCTGAGCACCTCAATATTCAAAATGCCAAGGGACTTCCCCTCTCTGCAGGGCCTTTCAATTTTGAAAAGTGGCAAGAAAAATATGGGGAGGGAGCAGGAGGTGGAGGCGAGAAGAGGCCGTGCTGACATGGCTGGAGAACCTATACCTAATCGTGGACCATGCGGCACACCCTGCCCTTTTCCGCAGCAGCACACAGAATCTGCATCAGAGATGAGCTGCTGAGAGTCAGTTGGCTGCAAGATTTCCTCCTGAGAAAGGCGTGCCACAGAGCATGGACATTACTGTTCTACCAGAACAAAACTGCCCCTGGTGGCTGCTGGCTAGCAGAGACTCTTCAATCCTGTGACCACCAACCCCAAGGGCAGGTGACCTTTCAGAGCTAATCTAGATGATGTTTCTGCAGATAAATTCTCTTCCTTAGAAGAATGCCTCTTAATGCTCCTATTTCTGGTTTGGTCATCTTCCCTCAGGCATTATTCATAATGGTCCCTCAAACAAATGCAACAGAAGATAAGTGATCTTTATATTACACAGTAGAAAGGAAGTGCAAGTCAGCAGAAATGAATCCCTGGAGGGGAGCACAGGGGCCAGTAGCAGAGACATTCCTTCTTGGCTTTGGGGCTTTAGGGAGGCTGGGCATAAAGGGGCTGACTACAGTGCCAAGGCCACAGATTGTGAAATAGGAGAAGGAGAGAGAGGAGGATGGGCTCTGCCCATCTCCACTCCAACTTCCCCAACATGAAGATAGCATCCGGGCCCGGGCGCGGTGGCTCACGCCTGTAATCCTAGCACTCTGGGAGGCCGAGGTGGGTGTATTGTTTGAGCTCAGGAGTTCGAGACCAGCCTGAGCAAGAGCGAGACCCCCATCTCTACTAAAAATAGAAAGAAATTATATGGACAGCTAAAAATATATATAGAAAAAATTAGCCGGGCATGGTGGCGCATGCCTGTAGTCCCAGCTACTCGGGAGGCTGAGGCAGTAGGATCGCTTAAGCCCAGGAGTCTGAGGTTGCTGTGAGCTAGGCTGACGCCACGGCACTCACTCTAGCTCAGGCAACAGAGTGAGACTCTGTCTCAAAAAAAAAAAAAAGATAGCATCCAGAAGTTCAAGAGCAAATCAGATGTCTCTAGGCAACACCAGACAACAGAAAAAATATGCATACACCTAAATAACAGCTGTCCAAATTAACTGCTGGGCTTGGAATGGCTCCTTGGAAGATGGGAAAGAGGCTGCTACATGTTACCAACTAAGTTATTTTCCACTAAGTCACCTCATTAGATGAGAAGACATAAAATACCACATCCTCTGTTAGATAGAACTGTAGGAAACATGCCTGCAGAGGATCACTATAACTTTATAGATTATGACACACACTTTTCTATGATCCAGTTCAGATGGCATCCTTTCCCTCTGCAAAGATATGGACTAGCTGTCAAATTAACAAAGGGCCTTGGAAGAGAGATGGGGTTATCATTCTCACGCATACTGCAGGAATTGCAAGGCCACTAAAATTTAAGAAATAAACATTTAAAATTTAAGAAATGTTTATTTCTTAAATATTAAAACATTCTGGTATGAATGTTTTAACCTACAACTGAAAGAGGAAACTCTGAATTGGAGTTCTGGTTGATTTATACCCCGTTTCCTGGATTTATTTATTTATTTATTTTTTGAGATAGAGTCTCACCCTGTCCCCCAGGCTGGGCTCAAGTGATACTCTTGCCTTAGCTTTATGAGTAGCCAGGACCATAGGTGCATGCCACCACACCTGGCTAATATTTTGAGAATTTTTTGTAGAGATAGGGTCTTGCTATGTTGCCCAGGTTGGTCTCCAACTCCTGGGCTCAAGTGATCCTCTGCCTCAGCCTCCCAAAATGCTGGAATTACAGGCATGAGCCACCACCCCAGGCCTGTTTTCTCACTTTTAATTTGTAGTAATAATGTTCACATTTGAGTAATAAATTGTTTCATCACTGGATATGGGGAAGAAGGCATTATTTCTTATGAAGACATCACAACTTTGTGGCATAGGGGACTTCATTCTTGTTTCTTTTATCTCTTTCCACCAATGTCCTCATTTGGAATAACATTTAGACACTGTCGGCACAAAGCCACCCAATCTAATATGGTTTCATTTGTTCTGGTCTCTAACAACAGGGTGCTTTAAAAGGGACAGTGCCTTGTCACCATCTCTGGATCCAGGTTTACACTCTGCTACTGGTTTGCTTACGCTATAGCTAAATACACACAGTGAAGTATATATATACAATGGAACAGTATTCAGCCTCAATAAGGAATGAAATCCTAACACATGGCACAACATGGATGATTCTTAAAAACAATTATGGTGAGTTAAACAAGCCAGACACACAAGGACAAACGTATGATTCCACGTATACGAGGTACTCAGAACAGTCAAATTCATAGAGACAGAAACTAAAATGGTGGTTACTGGGGGCTGGAGAAGAGAGGACTGGAAAGTTACTGTTTAATGGGTACAGAGTTTCATCTGGGATGATAAAAAAGTTCTGGAGATGGATAGTGGTGATGGTTGCACAACAATATGAATGTACTTAATGCCACTGAAATGTACACTCAAAAATGGTTAAAATGTTAAATCTTATGTATATTTTATCACAATACAAGAAAATACATATAACGGACCCAAAGTAAACCATAACCCAACTCATTTCATCAGTGAACTATACCTAAAATAATACGAAATGACACCTACATATGAACACATAAAAAAGATGAATATTTTCTACAATAAGAACAGGCAGGGTCAGGTGCAGTGGCTCGCGCCTGTAATCCCAACATTTTGGGAGGCCAAGGTGGGAGGACTGCTTGAAGCCAGGAGTTCAAGACCAGCCTGGGCAACAAAGCAAAACCCTGTCTCTACAAAAATACATTAGCCAGGTGTGGTGGCACAGGCCTGTTGTCCCAGCTACTTGGAAGGCTGGGGTAGGAGGATCGCTTGAGCCCAGGAGTTCGAGGTTATAGTGAACTGTGATCACACCACTGCACTCCAGCCTGGGTGATAGAGCAAGTTTTGTTTGTTTGTTTAGGGGGCGGGAGGTGGGGGTGGGAATAACAGGAAAAAAAAAGAGAGAGGGAAGAATAAGCAGCCCATTCAAAGAATTCATAGGAATAAGATCAGAGAGATCAAAGATAATTGAATATTTATTCCTCTTCCCTCAAATATACCAAGCAAGCATCTAGCTTAGTGTTTTATATTTAGTAGGTATTCAATAAACATTAACAAACATTTATTTTTCATTCTGGTAAGAACCAGAAATGATTTTAAGAAAAGTAATGTTACCCTCTTAATTTTTTCTACTTTGACTGCCCTTGCCAAAGCCTGGCCTATTTCTTGTTATTGTGTCGGCCAGACCCTTTCAAACCCTTGTATCATTCTCTTCCTGAGCCAAATCAACACATGGAAGTGTTCCAGCACCACTGCAAAGAGGAATAACCCATGAACATGAATTTAAAAGAAAGCAAAGAGAGAAAAAAATCATGTATGAGCAGACAGCAACAGGGAAAGTGCATCTTTCCAGAATGGATGTCGGCTTCTGTCAAAAATCAGCCAATTGCTCGTTTTCCAGTTTCACTTTAACAATAGTTTCACTTCACTGACAGCCACATCTTCGGGTGCCCTCATTAGTGTTTGAAGGCTCTGCTTTCCAGGCAAAGTAACACATTAAAAAAATGCAGAGGAAAAGTTATGGTGAAACACTGCTTGGATTTGAATCTTCCTTCCTCCTGCCCCTAAATAGATTAAAATAAGAAGCTAAAAAAACCAAACTGAAGCATTTCAAACTGCACTTTTTCCTTATCTATTTGATGCTCTCAGGAATTACCCAATCACGTCTTAGAAGTCTTTCAGATCCTTTAAAACACAGTATGTTCTTTCTATTACCAGAAAAATATAAAAAGTCCCCAATAATTTTCTGCAATTTCCTTTTTTTTTTCGAGACACAGTCTCGCTCTGTCACCCAGGCTAGAGTGCCATGGAGTAACCTCATTTTAAAAAAGAGATAAACATTTGCTAGAAAAGAAAAGCATCAAGTAAACAAATTCAGTAAGATTGTTGTTAACTAAATCTTTATGACATATAATAATTAGAGTATCTTGAGGGTCTATTAAATAAGTGCATCATATCTAACCATAAAGCAGACATGCTGGGTGAGATAAAAGAAAATTAAACTGAACTCTAATCTCTAAGACAGGGACCAGCAACCTTTTTTCTTAAAGAGCCAGGTGGCAAAATGGTCTCCATCTCAACTACTCATCTGTGCCAAATGATGTGTAAACAAATGAGCCTGGCTGTGTTCCAATAAAGTTTTATTTATTTGAATTTCTCATAATTTTCACATCATGACATATTTCAGTATTCTTCTTTGATTTTTTTTAACCATTAAAAAATGTAAAAATCATTCATGGTTTGAGGGCCATACAAAAAATAGGTGGCAGGCCATTAAACTGTAGTTTGTGGATCCTGCTCTACGAGTTTATGATATGAAATATGGGACCAAAAATATCACCTCTGGCAAACCTAGTGTTCTAATAATGATGCATAACAAAAAATCTTTTTTCTCTGTCCTTCCAAAATCTGATTTCTGTGGAAAACAGTATAATCAGGCAATCCAAAAAAGTTTCCTGAGTGCTTGCCAGGTACAAGACACTGCTAATCACCACGAGGCACATAAGAGTTCTCTAAACAAAGTAGGGAGAAGAGGGAAGGAGTTAAGAGGTGGAGAGCTCCATTGATATGGATGGTCCTTACCATTAAGGAGGAGGTAATATCTGTCTCAGACTTTGAAGAATGAGTATAATTTGGATAGAAAAAGATTGCAGTAAAAGAAAAAGAGAAAGATAAGGACAAAACCTTAGGGAGTAACCATATTAGAGAGTGAATAAAAAAAAAGGTAGATACAGAGGCAGGCAGAAAACCAGGAGAGCAAACTGCCACTGAAGTCAAGAGAAAAAAGCATTTGAAGGAGAAAGGGCTTAATACTCTCAATGTGGTTACTGGGGGAAGAGTAAAAGTAGGTCAATGCACTGAACAAATAAGTGCTATCAATGATTTTTTTACAGTATTGTTTTGGTACAATGATAGAGGTGAGAGACAGGTTGGGGAGAGAATAAACAGGGAACAGTTTGAAAGAGATGATGGAGGAAGATGGCTTTATAGTACTTAATCAGACTAGAGAAATGGATTCTCCTTCCTTAAAACAAAAAACATTCTAATGAAAGAGGCAGCTATCTTCTCAGCAGCTTGCTCTAATAGGAAACATTCTAATTAGGAAGTTGTTCCTTATATCAATTAAATTCTTATACCCTTTGAAATCAAATGGCCCAATTTATATGGTAAGATCAACAGTTAAGAAAAGCTGCATCTATTCTAAACATTGCAACAAGACATAGCCAAGAATTTGACAAACTTTTCTGGAAGGTGACTATATACAAATGGTTAAGTGTCCCATTCAACTCCTAAGTGTAAGTCTGTCTGTCTTTCCTTCTTTCTAAAATTTTTTATTCTGACACAGTTTTATGCTTACCAAAAAAGTAACAAGGATAATAATAAAAGGATTCCTGCATACCTTTATCTTTCTTTCCTTTTTTAATAACCTACTTTAAGAAAAGCATTCTTTGGCTGAAATTCCTTTTTGTTCTTTGTAATATGGATATTGCCAATAAATTTTGGCTATTCAGTTCAAAAACTGCTGGGGTTTAGTTAATGTTGCCAATGAGTCAGTCACAAGTTGTAGAAAAGAAAAGTGCAATATAAACTGACTTAACAGAACTCCTTTTTGGAATTCACTGGGCTTCCTTATTCTGTAGATCGGTATCTTTTACCAGCTATACCCTACTCTTTTTCCTCTCCTTCTGAGACTCCAATTAAATATATGTTAGATCTTCTCACTCTATCCTGTATGTCTTATTTTCTTTCTGTAATTTTTACCTTTCCTTCTGTCCATGGAGAATTCTGGATAATTTCTTCCAACCTAACTTCCAGTTCACTATTTCCCTCTTCACCTATCTCTAATTTGCTGCTAAACCCATTCACTAAGCTCTTAATTTCAGTTATTGCATTTTCTAGTTCTAGTACTTCTATATGGTTCTTTTTAAAAACTACTCTATTGCTTTTCTTTTTTAATAGTTCCCAATTCCCTGATAACAAAATTAAACTTGGCTTTGATTTCTTTGAACACAGTAGGCATAGCTGTTTTTAGTTCAAGTCTGATAACTCTAGTATGGCATGTACTTACAAGTTTTGGAAGTCTGGTTATCATGACTGGTTTCCTCATACATCTAGTCATCTTTGACTATGTACTGGCCATTTTTTAGGAAAAAGTTCCTTGGAGAAATATTTTTAGACAGAGGGTGACAGTACTTTCTTCCAGAGAGGATTTCTGTTTGCTACTGCCACATAGCAATCCAGAGCCTCCTTCATCCAAGTTCAAGTCCTCAGGGTCTCTGTATTTTGTCCTTTTAGAACCCTAATAGTTAGTGTTCCTGCATATTTTCTATCTCCAACATTTGCCAGAGATTACCTTCTTTTGCTTCCAATACTTGATTGAATATATGTATGTGTGAATGTATATATAAAATCTCCAAGAACTCTCTTACACTCTAATTGAGTATAAGACATATTTTTATATAAGATATAAAAAATTTTATAACATTTTTATTTTCCAAATGAAATTATTCAGAAAGTTGTATGTTTGTTTTACTAACAACTGCCTACTTCGTGTGATTGTAAAGAATAATGTAACCACTTTCAATGCTATAGATAAAAGCTATGACAAAATAGTAGGTTGTCCTAGTGAAATGCATTTAGTTTATAAGCATTAAGAACTTACAGAGGACATGACATCTGCTTAGTGATTTTATTTAAATAAGATTAAAATTTCAAGTCATAGAAATATAAAAAGAATACCATAGCTATGGTAGAAGTCAAGAGACAGTAACTTTATCCTAAATTTGCTGTTATTTATCCTGCTATCACAGTGCAATGGAACATTTAGTGATAAGACATTCAAAGAAAGATTTTCTTTCTTTTTTTTTTTTTTTTGAGACAGAGTCTCACTCTGTTGCCCAGCTACAGTGAGTGCCATGGCATCAGCCTAGCTCATAGCAACCTCAAACTCCTGGGCTCAAGCAATCCTCCTGCCTCAGCCTCCCGAGTAGCTGAGACTATAGGCATATGCCACCATGTCCGGCTAATTTTTTCTATATATATTTTTAGCTGTCCATATAAATTCTTTTTATTTTTAGTAGAGACGGGGTCTCACTCTTGTTCAGGCTGGTCTCGAACTCCTGAGCTCAAACAATCCGCCTGTCTCGGCCTCCCAGAGTGCTAGGATTACAGGCGTGAGCCACTGCGCCCGGCCAAGGTTTTCTGAAAAATTTGAGTTTTGAGAAAAGAATCTAAAGAGGAGCCAAGTGACTAAGAAACAATTTTCAAGAACATATATAGTGTTATATAATTAAAAACTGGATAATTTAAAAAAATATTTTCTTCCTCAAGTGAAATAACATACTTTCTAAATGCTAGTCTTCCTTAGCAAGCATTAACATCTTTCTTTAAAAAGTTACAATGCTTCTGGTTTCTGGTCCAGCATTAAGGAGCTTAGAAGTCACCACTCCATCCTAAGAAGTAAGAAGCTGAACACACTAAAAAATCAACAGCTCTTCTTGGATCTGTCAGAGAAGTGAGATCACAGGACAAACTACTATCCCCAAAATTAGAGAGACACAGGTGGATACAGAAGATCACAGCTGCAGCAGAAAGCCAGGAGGAGAAATCTCTGGAGTAGGAAAGCCTAACTAACTGACAAACTGCTAGAGGCTCAGTGTAGACAAGTATGAAAGTTAAGAACTCCAGGGGACCCAGTCATAGGGAGGACCCCATGCTTCTGTGGGTTTTACCTCCAGGACCTCTACCAGGTCTTCACAGTGAACACTGGAGAAAAATCTCCTGCTTCCAGCAGAGGGAAGGAAAAAGGAACCATTTTGAACCAGAGCACTTTGTTCTTTTTAACAAAGCCTGCCCTCAGGAGAAACTATTTTACCAAAGCCTAACCTGCTGGGGTTTTATCAAAGCCTAACCTGCTGGGGTTTTATCAAAGCCTAGGGGAAGGAAAATACCCAGCTGTAGCCCCTTCTAGCCTTTCAAGTGGAGAAAGGGAAATATTGAACTCTAGTTGGCTCTAGCCCTCCATGCAGAGGAAGCCCACGTTAGCTCCCTCTAACCTTCCACATAGGAGAAGGGAAAAACTCCAGGCCCCTCTAACCATCCTGTCCCACCTAAAGAGGGGCGGGGGAGCAGCACTCATGACATTCACAGAGTAGTGACACAGGCTGACCAAAAGCCTGAGATCGAATCACAGGATTATAGAACATTTCCCCTCCCCCACACCTTACCATCACACCACTAAAGGCTATTTACCAGAGTCCCTTTCATCTAGTACATCATGTCCATATTTCAACAAAAAAATTACAAGGCATAGAAAAAGGCAAAAAACACAAATTGAAAAGACAGAGCAAACATCAGAACAACAGTCAGATATGGTAGGGATATTAGAATTATCACACCAGGAATTTAAAACAACTATGATTAATATGCTAAGGACTCTAATGGATAAAGTAGGCAACATGCAAGAACAGATGGATAATGTAGGCAGAGAGATAAAAAAAATTCTAAGAGAGAATCAAAAAGTACTAGTGAACAAAAACACTGCAATGAAAATGAAGAATGCCTTTGATGGACTCATTCTGACTGAAAAAACAGAGCAGATTATCCAAGAACTGTGGGACAACTACAAAAGGTATAACATATACATAATACAAATACCAGAAGAAGAAAGAGAGGAACAGAAATAATTTCTGAAGCAATGAAGACTGAGAATTTTCCCAAATCAATGTCAGACACCAAACTACACATCTAGGAAGCTCAGAGAATACCAAGCAGGATAAATGCCAAAAAAACTATATGTAGGTATATCATATTCACACTTCAGAAAATCAAAGATAAAGAAAAAATCTTGCCCGACTGCTTTCTGGGGAACTGGAGTCTAAGGCCGCGAGTTGGTCCTAATGGCAGGTGAAGAAATAAATGAAGACTATCCAGTAGAAATTCATGAGTATTTATCAACATTTGAGAATTCCATTGGTGCTGTGGATGAGATGCGGAAGACTATGATGTCTGTTTCTAGAAATGAGTTATTGCATAAGTTGGACCCACTTGAACAAGCGAAAGTGGATTTAGTTTCTGCCTACACATTAAATTCAATGTTTTGGGTTTACTTAGCAACTCAAGGAGTTAATCCTAAGGAACATCCAGTAAAGCAGGAATTGGAAAGAATCAGAGTATACATGAACAGAGTCAAGGAAATAACAGATAAGAAAAAGGCTGGCAAGCTGGACAAAGGTGCAGCTGCAAGATTTGTAAAAAATGCCCTCTGGGAACCAAAACCGAAAAATGCATCGAAAGTTGTCAATAAAGGAAAAAGTAAAAACTAACTTTTTGGTTTTCATGTACATATATTCAAAAAGTACATCTTTTTTTTTGTTTTCACAAAATAGATGATTATATGACGATGCAGAGTTTCAATGTATTCCTTATCAAATTCATGTGTAAATTTATGCTTTAAATTTATAATGCTAAATACTTCCCCTCCCACAAAGATTGTTATTTTTATTGATTTTCTTATAGAGCACTATGAGGTTTTTAACATTGTGATGTATTTTATATTTATAGTTTATCATATCTTTTGACAAGACTCTTATTTCCTTATATAGGTCAATCTTGCAAGTACCATTTTATAAACAACTGTGAAATTTAAGTTAAATGTTCTTTGTAAACATTTGTACTATTTTAAATGAATAATGACCTTATGAAGTATGCTATCTGTAGGCTGAGGTTATAAGTACATCTGTTTTTACTATATGATATGAAGAATGAAATGACTTCAATGTCTATTTTTTTCCCTGTGTAGTTACTTCATGTTTTCATGATTTTAGGAATTACTGCTTTTTTGATATTTGAAGTGTGAAATTAAAACTTTACGGTTGTACTTTAATTCTTGGCATGTTGCCTCTGTGTCCCATTTAAAATAAAATATATTCTCATTAGCTTTAGATGGGAAATAAGGTTGTATGTTGGTGGATGAATTTTGGCATAATGGCTACACCCTCTCAATAAAGGCTGTAAATATTGTGTAAAAAAAAAAAAAAAAGATAAAGAAAAAATCTTGAAAGAAGCCAGAGGGAAAAAACACCTTTCCTATACAGAGGCAAAGAATTACATCTAATTTTTCCTCCAAAAGCACGCAATCAAGAAGAGAGTAAAGTGAAATATTTAAAGTGTTGAGAGAAAAAAACCACCAACCTAGAATTCTGAACTCTGTGAAATTATCCTTCAAAATTGAAGGAGAAATAAATACTTGATCAAACAAACAACAATTGAGGGAATTTGTTGCCAACAGACCTACTTTGCAAGAAATGTTAAAAGAAGTTCTTCAGAAAGAAGGGAAATGATATAGGTCAGAAACTTGGATCTACATAAAGGGAAAGCACTGGAGAATGAATAAATGAAGGTAAAACAAAAACTTTTAGTTTCTTAATTCATCTAACAAACAATTGTTTGTTCACAATGATAACAGCAATCGTGTGCTTATGTGTGTGTATATATAAGCTTATGTATTAATATAAGTGAAATGAATGACAGCAATGACACGAGGGAGGATTAGGAATATGTTATTGTTATAAGGTACTTGGCACTATCATGAAGCAGTAGAGTTTTATTTGAAAGTGTACTTGGATTAGTTGTAAATGTATACTGCAAACTCTAGGGCAACCACTAAATAAAAAGAAGTACAAGTGATATGCTATGAAAGGAAAGAGAATAAAATCATACAAAATGCTTGATTAAAACCAAAAAAGGCAGAAAAGGCGTGGGAGGCAAAAATAGGAACAAAGAACAAGGGCAACAAATAGAAAATGGTAAAATATATGTAGATATTAATCTAAATATATCAATAAATAATCACTTTAAATACCAATGGTCTAAATACATGAATTAAAAGACAGAGATTTTCAGAGTAGATTAAAAAAAATCTAACTATGTTATCTACAAGAAACCCACTTTAAATATAAAGACACATATAGATTAAAAATAAAGGAATGGAGAAAGATATACCATTCTGACACTAATCAAAAGAAAGTGAGTAGTTGTACTGATTTCACACAGAACAGACTTCAGATCAAGGAAAGTTATTAGGAATAAAGAAATGTATGATAAAAGGGATCAATTGTCCAAGAAGACATATTAATCCTTAACAACATATTTGCCTAACAACAGAGCGTCAAAATACATGAGGCAAAAACTGACAGAAGCAAGAAGAAATAGATGAATCCACTAATAGAGCTGAAGACTTTACCACCACTGTATCAGAAATGGACAGATCCAGCAGGCAGAAAATCAGTAAGGATATAGTTAAACTGAATAGCAGCACCAATAGACTGGATATAATGGATATCTATAGAATACTTTATCCAACAACAGCAGATTACACATTCTTCTCAAACTCACAGGGATCATTCACCAAGACAGACCCCATTCTGGGCCATAAAACATATCTTTTTTGGGGGGGAGGGGGACAGAGTCTCACTCTGTTGCCCAGGCTACAGTGCCGTGGTGTCAGCCTAGCTCACAGCAACCTCAAACTCCTGGGCTCAAGTGATCCTCCTGCCTCAGCCTCCCAAGTAGCTGGGATTATAGGCATGCACCACCATGCCCAGCTAATTTTTCTATATATATTTTTAGCTGTCCATATAATTTCTTTCTATTTTTAGTAGAGATGGAGTCTTGCTCTTCCTCAGGCTGGTCTCGAACTCCTGAGCTCAAACAATCCGCCCACCTCGGCTTCCTAGGGTGCTAGGATTATAGGCGTGAGCCACCGCGCATGGCCCATAAAACATATCTTAATAAATTTAAAAGAACAGAAATCATATAGTATCTGCTCTCAGGCCACAATGGAATTAAGCTTGAAATCAATAACAAAGATAGCTAGAAAATCCCAAACTAGTGGGAGATTAAACCACACATTTCTAAGTAACACATGGGTCAAAAAAGAACTCTCAAGAGAAATTTAAAAAATATTTTTAAACCAAAATGAAAATGAAAATACAACTTATCAAAATTTGTGGGATGCATCAAAAGCAGTGCCTAGAGGGAAATTTATAGTATTGAATGTGTATGTGAGAAAAGAAGAACAATCTGAAATCAATAATCTAAGCTTCTCCCTTAAGAAACTAGAAAAGAACAAATTAACTCCAAAGTAAACAGATAAAAAGAAATAATAAAAAAAATTAGAGCAGAAATCACTAAAATTGAAAAGAGGAACTCAATAAAGCAAATCAAGAGTGAACCTAATGTAAACTATGGACTGTGGGTGATAATGAGTCAATGTGAGTTCATCAATTGTAACAAATGTACCACTATGGTGCCAGATGTTAACAGTAGAGGAAGCTGTGCATGTACAGGGACAGGGAGTATACGAAATACTCTGTACTTTTTGCTCAATTTTGCTGTGAACCTAAAACTGTTCTAAAAAATAAAAGTTTATTAAAATTTTTTAAAAAGTGACCGCGCAGTTCTATTAATAAATCTCACCTCTCTTTTCTCTTCCCTAGAAAAAAGAAAAATCAATTCATCTTTTCAACACTCCTCTAATACTTCAAAACAAAATATTCATTCAAAACAAGCCTCTTCATTGAGAGTGTTTAAGAACTTAATTGTGCCTTTGTTACCTTAGGATAGACTTACTAAAGAGTTGGCCAGGACGGAACATGGGAAGGGAGGCATGTGCTACTTTCTGACCTGGGGTAGTAGATGCACTGGTCACTTTTATGCTCATTTGTTCAATGGTACACATATGTTTTATGCACACATATATATTTTTTTCAGTGAAAAAGAATAAATAGTATGGTTTCTTTTTTTAAAGATTCCTTTATAAAAACTTCTCTAAGTAAGGCATACTGAAGACTGTATTTAAATTTATCTATTTTAGGCCGGGTGTGGTGGCTCACACCTGTAATCCTAGCACTCTGGGAGGCCAAGGCAGGAGGATCACTCGAGGTCAGCAGTTCGAGACCAGCCAGAGCAAGAGCAAGACCCCGTCTCTACTAAAAATAGAAAGAAATTAGCTGGACAACTAAAAATATATAGAAAAAATTAGACAGGCATGGTGGCACATGCCTGTAGTCCCAGCTACTCGGGAGGCTGAGGCAGTAGGATTGCTTGAGCCCAGGAGTTTGAGGTTGCTGTGAGCTAGGCTGATGCCACGGCACTCTAGCTCGGGCAACAGAGCGAGACTGTTTTGCTTCTCTTTGAATAGTACATGAAGTTGATTTTTTTTTTTCCAAGGCTGCCTCCCATCACCAGCATTCCTGATCCTTGGCCTATGTAGCTGTCAAAATAAATAAATAAATAAATAAATAAATAAATAAATAAATAAATTTATTTTAATTGTCCCTTGAAAGGCTCTAAGGAACAGAGATGGGACAAAAGCAAAAATGAAGTACTTGAGTGACTCTCATTAATGTTTTTCAAGTCTCAACGTGGCTAGACATATTTAAAACATTTTCAGAGGAAACTAATTAAAAATTAATATAGTTTAATACTGCCAATCCTCTCTCTAAATTTAAAGATTCTTATATATGAGATAGAAAAGGCACAAATTCATTTCCCTTTTACTTGGTTTATATTTTCCAGGATTTTTAAGTGTCTAAAGAAATGGCACTTTTACAGTATCCTTCTATTTTGGACCTATACTACTTTCCATTCCCTCCCAAATATATCACTGTGGCTTTATTTGCACCAAATCACCTTCCCTGATGAGCAACCTAGGGCTCTAATGCCTCCTCTCCACTCTGCAGTCAGAAGCTATGCTTTTGAACAGTTAATATTGTACCCCTGTTCAATCTGCTGAGAGCACAATCTTAGAATACTGATTCTACTGCTTAAGGCCATTTCATAAGTCCCCCAAACAGACTGCCATTATTTCTCTCTCCAGAAGCTGGCAGTTAATGACCATCCTACTTCTAGCCAGTAAGGGAGCAGTTATTTCCTGACAGTGTGTCTTTAGGTCAGCATGATTTCTCCAATTACAAGTTTATCACTGCCTGTGGTTATACAAAGAGCATCTTTGTTGCCATCTCTTAGATGAGAAATAGAAACTCTCTGAGGGGACACCATCTTATTAATTTGGTGTAGGTCGTCTTCACTCATGCATCCTCCTTTTGGAGCTGTCAGTCTTCCATAAAAAAAAAAAAAACCAGCATAATTGACCATGTTTGTTCCCTTTCAGGTTTGAATAACACAGGAGAATGATTCTTTGGTTGTCAGTTCTTATTCCAAAGTCTTTCTTAGGGAAAGAAAATTCTTATTTTAGCTAGGAATAACTACACACTAGTCTATTACAGCTGCAACAACCCTCAAAAAAGCTGTACAAAAGAAAAATCTGACTTCCACCTCCAAAAGTCATTAGAGATTTTTTTCTTCTTATTAAGGCACCCAGAACACACAATATTATATTGAGCCAAAAGAACCAATTTTCTTCATGGAGTAGAATAGCAATTGGCTGCTACTCTTTAAATTCTTACAGCAATGAGCAATGACTTTCTTCCTTATTTTGCTTCTCTTTGAATAGATGAAGTTGATTTTTTTTTTCCCAAGGCTGCCTCCCATCACCAGCATTCCTGATCCTTGGCCTACGTAGCTGTTAATATGCTGCACACGTACGCCCAGGCTCCTTAACAGCCAATGCAGTTAACCTTTCTGTTTACTCCAAGTCAGTCCCTATCTTGTTAGTGAAATTTATTTTTTTTCTTTCTAAACAGAATAATTTTATATGGTACAAAGACTATATATATATAAAATCCACTGGTTTTCTAAATCCTTTTTTTTTTTTTATTTTAAGGGCTTCAGGGGCCATGGGTTCTCATGTTTTAGTTGAGAAAGACATGTCCATTTGTGATAATGCCAAAAGGTGGGCTGACTACAGCTACCTCACAATTATAGTTATTGCCTCTTCTGTGTTGGGGTAAACTGCTGGAGCCCACAATTTATCTCTATTCTCAAGGAGAAATTAATTCCCTTGATTGAACATAGGTGAAAGATTATATTTTCTGGAATTAAGGAGTAAAATATTAGAGACTATATAAAAGGACATTTTGTCATAACTGTGTTCAAAAGTACTTCTCTTTCATAACTTGCCTGCATCATTTTATATTGTAATTGCTTATTAACTGTCTGTACCCCTCAAGGATAGGAAGCTCCTAGAAGGCAGGAATTGCATAATGACCGTTTTATCTTCAGAGCACATGGTCTGGCAGATGGTATACAGCTAATATATATTTCTGTTAGTATTATATTCAATATGAAAGTCTAATTCTTAATTAGCCATGGTTTTAGACTAAATGGCACACCTATTGCCCCAACATTTATGAAATGAGTTTTAATCAGACGTTATCCCAGTTTAGACAGTTATACTCAATTTCAAATATCTAATGATCTCTACCTAAGCACTGAGTATCTTTATGGGAGGCAGCAGAAACAATGCTAAATTTGCAAGTTTTGAGTCTTTTTGCTCTGAATCAGACTCTGCGACTAACTAGCAGTGCCTTTGGTAAGTCACTTTAACTTAGTGGCTCTCATGTCAAAGATTAAAGTGGGGAACTGAACTAAATGGTCTCCAAGTGTCTAGCTGGGCCCAGCTCTACTCATGCTCTGACGAGGCATGAATTATTAATAGTAAGGGCACTACTGCCATAGCAAGCCCTCATCAACACTAGAGGGAGCCACATTCATGCCATCGATGGGGCGTTTTAGAAGATTTCATGACAAAGCATCTTTAAATGGAAAATGGGCTTTTCCAGAATGAGAGAAATTCCACACGAAGCAAGAGGTCCACACTGTTCACACAGCCACCCCCCAGGTTCTCTGTAATTACCTCCCTCTTACAGTATCAGAGCACCTCGCATCTCACTTGTACCAACACGCCAGGCTTCAGTTTTAATTCCATGAGAACCAAGCTGGCTTTGAACCATTCCTAAAGATGATTTTCCCCATTCAGGCTATTTTCTTTCTTAATCAAATTAGTAACAACAAAAAGCAAAGTAATTAATAGTGATATCAGAAAATCCCCAAAGAGGGGAGACAGAGGAGGAGAAAGATTCATATCACACTGCAACAGTGACTTGGGAAAAACAGTGAACTACAATGAATTCATTAGCGGCATGCCACTCAAACCCAAAGCTACTTTAAAAACAAGAAAACCACTCAAAAAGAGGAAAAATAAGATATCAAGGAAAGGAAGGAATAAACACAGCTCTGCAATGTGGGTGCTGGGATGCCCTATTGGGCTCTGTGGTAAGAAGCTCACAGCTGCTAAAGAGTGATGTCATTAATTAGAGGCAATGCAGTCACAATAAGCATTTGGCAAGAAGATTGTAAAGTGACAAGATAAGGGAAAGGAGGATGAGTAGGGCAAGAACAAGAGAAAACCATTTCTAAAGCTGAAGCTTACTCTGATGTTATTATATACTCTCTTCTCCGTCTCTGAAAAACACCCATGGCCTTGAAAATGTTTGACCTAAATCATCATAGAACAAGTGAAATGAATAATCAAAAACCTCTCCATTAGTATCAACTTATGTTTCTCTTTGCCTGGAGGAACAATGGCATGTTAACCTGATAGGGCATAAACCATGAATAGTACAAAATGTAGTCTGTGGGAGAAAGATAAATGCAATCCTGAAGAACCCCTTTTATTTAAATTTCATAGATTAATTCAATACAGAAAAGTAAAGCATCAACAGTCAGAAATAGACCACCTACTTTTTAGGACATGGGCTGTTCCTGAGTAAAAATAGATTATAAAGCAATTTCAGAGAGTGACTTTATGGGTAAAGAGAAAAATCTACTAGAATGAGACAAACAATTATTTTCCACTTAAAAAATGCAAACTTAAACTTCTAGAGGTAAGTACAGAGTAACACTTACCAGGTTAAAAATCAGCTTATTCCAAGTAGTTGGGATACCTAATTGTTTCTTTTTTTTTTTTTATTGGAGACAGAGTCTCGCTCTTTTGCCCTGGCTAGAGTGCTGTGGCATCAGCCTAGCTCACAGCAACCTCAAACTCCTGGGATTAAGCGATCCTTCTGCCTCAGCCTCCCGAGTAGCTGGGACTACAGGCACGCGCCACCATGCCCGGCTAATTTTTTCTATATATTTTTAGTTGTCCAGATAATTTCTTTCTATTTTTTAGTAGAAACAGGGTCTCCCTCTTGCTCAGGCTGGTCTTGAACTCCTGACCTCAAGCGATCCTCCCGCCTCGGCCTCCCAGAGTGCTAGGATTACAGGCGTGAGCCACCGAGCCGGGCCCCTAATTGTTTTTTAAATCACCAACTTCAAGTACTCTAGAGCTGTGGTCCCCAATCCCTGAGCTACAGACCAGTACTTGTCTGTGGTTTGTTAGCAGCCAGGGCCATGCATCACTGATCACTCCCTGCCCCTTCACCCCATGAAACAGAACTGGGTCCAACAGCAGGAGGTGAAAGGCTGACAAGCGAGGGAGCGAAGCTTCATCTGTATTTACAGTTCCTCCCCACATCACTGGCATCACCACCTGAGCTCCACCTCCCCCATGTCCCCCCAAATCCATGGAAAAATTGTCTTTCATAAAACTGGTCCCTGGTACCAAAAAGGTTGGGGACCACTGCTCTAGAGTGTCAAAGCCTTACCAGAGTCAAGAGGACTTCTCGGCCGGGCATGGTGGCTCACGCCTGTAATCCTAGCACTCTGGGAGGCCGAGGTGAGCAGATCGCTCAAGGTCAGGAGTTCGAGACCAGCCTGAGCAAGAGCGAGACCCTGTCTCTACTAAAAAAAAAAAAAAATAGAAAGAAATGATTTGGACAGCTAAAAATATATATAGAAAAAAAAAAATTAGCCGGGCATGGTGACGCATGCCTGTAGTCCCAGCTACTCAGGAGGCTGAGGCAGAAGGATTGCTTGAGCCCAGGAGTTTGAGGTTGCTGTGAGCTGGGATGACGCCACGGCACTCTAGCCTGGGCAACAGAGTGAGACTTTGTCTCAAAAAAAAAAAAAAAAAAGAGGACTTCTCTTTTCCCATAGAAAATTAAAAGAAAAAAATTTTAACTGCCCTTTCAATCAACAATCCTCATGAGAAGCATGAGAAAAATATACTCTATGTTAAAAGGAAAACAACTTGTTTTCCTCCCTTATTTAGGACACATACCAAAGGATTTCCAATTCACTCTGCTTCATACTGACCTTTAAAATGTTTCGGCCATCAAATGATTCTCTTTCCTTGAAGATATATTTGCCATCTGCTGTGTAGAGATTGTACCTGCCTTCAGCTGTAAATATTCCAGAGATAATGTTAGAAGAGAAGCTTAGGTTAATTATTTGTTTTCTCTTAGATTTCCATAGGTACACAGGTACACCTAGCAAAATTTTCATGTGCTACCTTGGAAAGGGGCATAACGTGGAAGAAAAAACATCAGGCTACGAGTCAAAAGACGTGGATTCTAGTCCCAGCTCTGTCATCAACTCATTCATCATACATTTACTATTCAACATTCTCCAAGTGCACACTGCATATACTTCTTAACTATGCAACTAGCTACATTCTTAGGCAAATTACGTCTCCTTCATGGGCCTCAGTTCCTCAGTGACAAAGTCAGAGGTCAAGACTAAGTGACCTCCAAAGGTTCTTTATAGTTTACAAACCCAAGATAAGCTGCACATAATTTTAAATATGTAAAAATACACAATAGTTTCCATATTAACTTGTCAAAACCGCTGGGTTTTGACCCAAAAACTACACTTTGGGTTGATTTAAGGACTCCCCCCATAGGACAAAGAGCCCTTTAGTTGCAATCAAAGGTATCCTTACAGACAGACATTCTACACAGGAACGCAGCAAATCTATGACCTTGGCCTAAACAAAGCTGTGCTCTACCTTCTTGTGTCAATTTAGGTTTCATATCCCAAAAGATGTCCTTAAAATTTTCAAGGAAAAAAATATCAAAGGAAAGGGAAGCAGGAGAGAAAAAATATAACATCATTTTATGTTCCTTTCAAGTAAGAATTCAACACAGAGAAGAGTCCAGGGTAGAAAAAATTCAAAGCATCCTTAAGAATTATTTAACTCTCAGAATATTTCCTAAAATACTAATTCTTTCCTGCCCACTGACAGACATTCAAAAATATTTGTATTTCCACCTTTGAGAATGTTCTTTTACTTATACAGGTATGGAGAAAACCAGGTCAGCATTGATAAAATATATCTACAGTTCTAACAACTCCATGAATATAATGCATTTTAGTTAGCACACTGGAGTTACACATGGGTAACTATGGAATTATTTCTGTAATGAGAAGCAGGCTCTTAATTAAAGACCCTACTCCCATGTATATTTCACACCTTAAGATAGGTGAAGTTTTAAAAGAATGATTGGCCAAGCAGGTGGCTCATGACTGTAATCCCAATGTCCAAGACGGGAGGACAGCTTGAGGCCAGCAGTTCAAGACCAACCTGGGCAACATGGCAAGACCCCATCTCTACAAAAAAATTTAAAAATTAGCCAGGTGTGGTGGTGCATGCCTGTAGTCCCAGCTACTCAAGAGGCTGAGGCAGGAGGATCGCCTGAGCCCCGGAGTTCAAGGTTGCAGTGAGCTATCATGGTGCCACTGCACTCTAGCCTGAACAAAAGAGCAAGACCCTGTCTTAAAAAAAAAAAAAAGAGTAAAAGAAGAATAAGTAAATTAATACCAAATAAGTATCAATTAAAAAGCAGAAATCATTTCTGAAGATTGACATGTTTAATGACAGGTCCAAAATCTATAAGTAGCATTAACCATCAGGGAAATGCAAATCAAAACCAAAATGAGACACAACTTTACACCTACAAGGATGGCTATAATAAAAATAAAAGATGTAGTAACAAGTACTGGCAAAGATGTGCAGAAACTGAAATGCTCATATTCTGCTGGTGGAACATAAAATGGTGCAGCCACTTTGGAAAATAGTCTGTCAGTCCCTCAAAAGATTAAACATAGAGTTACCACATTACCCAGAAATTCCACTCCTAGATATATACCCAGGAGAACTGAAAACATGCCCACACAAAACTTGCATATGATGTTCATAGCAGCATTGTTTATAATAGCTGAAAAATGGAAACGACACAAATGTCCATCACCTGATGCATAAAATGTGGTATTTCCATACAATGTAATATTATTCAGTAATAAAAAGGAATGAAGAATTGATACATGTTATAATATGGAAGAGCCTTGAAAACATTACGCTAAGTCAAAGATGCCAATCACAAAACATCACATATTATATGATTCTATTTATACAAAATATCCCCGAACAGGCAAATCCATAGAGACAGAAAGTACACTGGTAGTGCCTAGGGCTGGGGAGGAAGAAATGGGGGTGACTGCCAATCGGTATGGGTTTTCTTTTTGGGGTGATGAAAATGTTTTAAAATTGATCGTGATGATGGTTGCACAACTTTGATTATACTGAAAACACTGACTTGTACACGTCCAATGGGTGAATTGTATAGAGTGTGAATTGTATCTCAATAAAGCTATTATATTTTGAAAATCTGTAAGTAGGAAGGGATAACTAGACTGTGAACACAGAATATTTTCACATATAAAGCTGTAACTATAAACCTGGATCAACACAATTTAGAATATACAGATTCCAACATAATTCTGAACTCTTTCTATGTTAAGAGATCAGTTAATAATGGAATATGAAACAGGTTTAGGAGCTCTGAACAGAGAATTAAGGACTAAGACAAACGCAAAATACACTAATGATAGCTATTAAGTATCTAATGAAATATTATCTATACCTATACTGTCCAAAATAGTAGCCATTATCCAGATGTGGTTATTTCAATTTAAATTAATTCAAGTTAAACATAAGTAAAAGTTCACCTTCACAGCCTCACTAGCCACCTTTTAAGTGCTCAATAATCACATGTGGCTAGTAGCTATCATCCTGGCCACCATTGATATAGAATATTTCTATTATCACAGAAAGTTCTATTGTAGGGTGCTAGATACAATATGTCATCTGAACCAATGAATTTAGAGTATACTCTAGTATACTCTAAAGTTCTGAAACTCTGCCTACACATAATGATGTTAAAACATATATCAACTCAGGGGATCTCACTGGATTTTCCAAAATAAAAATGACTGTCCAAAATAAAATAAGCAGGCCAGGCACAGTGGCTCACACCTGCCATCATGGCACTTTGGGAGGCTAAGGCAGGAGGAACACTTGAGCCCAGGAGTTCAAAACTAGCCTGAGCAACATGGAGAGACTCCATCTCTATAAAAAATAGAAAAATTAGCTGGGCATGGTGGCACATTCCTGTAGTCCCAGCTGCTCAGAAGCCTGAGGCAGGAGGATCACTTGAGCCCAGGAGTTTAAAGATGCAATGAGCTGTGATGATGCCATTGCACTTTAGCCAGGGCAACAGAGCAAGACCCTGTCTCAAAAAATATAACAATAATAATAATAAATAAAATAAATAGCATAAACCTAGGTAAATGTTTCCACTGCACAAGCTACATTATAATACATAGAGATCTCAAATATTCCAACCTTCTGCAGTACTACTACGCAGATGAAAGAAATATGCTCCACTGGAACAAGAACAAGTTCAAAGCTTCGGATTCTATAAACTACCCAAAAAAGAGTCTACAGGCTTTGACTGAGTCATTTGAACCTCCTTTGGTCTTAGTGCTCTCAAAGGCAAAACTGATTTATTTAGAAAAGTCTTACATAAAATTCAGTATAATATCATAAAACATTAACATTTTAGAACTAATAACTAGACAGCTAATATTTCTTGGTCCTACAATGGCTCTAACCAAACGGAATTAACAGTAAATGATTTCCAGTTGGGATCTTTTAAGTAAAAAGATGTACCTTGACAAAAAGACACAAATCGCCCTAAATTAAAAATCTATAAATAGTCAATGGGTTCAAGTCCTGATAAAGTCTTCTTCCAACCTAGATTTTCTAAAACCAAGGTCAGGGCCCTAAGAAAGGAAATAAAACCTGAATATGAGATTTTGGTACTAGTATATTTTAAACAATTGATCTTAGAAGGAACAGTTGCATATAGCTTGAATTTATGCCTCCTGATCAGATGCTGAATGTGCTAGAGAAGTTTTCACTTTGGAAGTGGGGATAGGAAAAAGAGAATCCTGTTGAAATAAATAATTATCCCAAATCAAGGATTAAAACAGGGCATTCTTATCCAAAGGCTGCAATTCCATGAAGAAAAATTATTACTCTAACACAAGGTTTCTCAACCTTGGTGCTACTGACAGGTTGGGAAGAATAATTCTTTGTCGTAGAGGGCCATCCTGTGCAAAGCAGAGTGTTAAACAGCATCTCTGGCCTCTACCCATTAGATGCCAGTAGCAACTCACCTCCAGTCCCCTAACTGTGATAACCAAAAATGTCTCTAAAAATCCCAGATGTCCTCTGGGGGGCAAAATCGCTCCCAGGGGAGAACCACTGGTCTAAAATTTACTTTTACTTGCTAACCTTCATTTCTTCTTTTTTCTCTTCAAAGACAGCAACAAATATTGCATGGGACATACTTATACTCAAAAATTATTCATTGTTTATCTAAAATTTACCTGGGCATCGTATATTTTTGTTTGCTAAATCTGGTAACTCTATGTGTGTGACAGAAATAAAAGATCTAGTAGCCAGAGTCCCAGGCTAGATATGTCCCTCCCACATCTATCATGCTTCTCAAAACAAGCTATAGAGCTAAAAAAAGAAGATATATCAGAGACAGTCCATTCTATTTAAACCTCAGGGATACCACAAGGCCGCTGATCACAAGCGGTGCTACAGTTCTATGGAAGACTTACCATTGGGGTCTTTCCTGAATAGTGTATTCATGACTGTAGCATGCAGTTTCACACTATTCCACTCTTTCACTATTAGTCCGGACGCCTGAAAACGTTCCAGAACTCGATCAACCAATTCCTGCAGCCTGGAGAAATTGAAGAAAAGAAGTACAGAAATCTTAATAAATTCCTGAACATACGATTACTAACTCAACAATGTTTACAAAGCATCTGCTCTGTGCCAATCACTTTTCAAAGCCCTGCATTGGAAGAGGAAGAGGCTTCAGCCCCCATCATGGAGCTCACTGTCTTGCCAAGACAGAAAGACAGGGGAAGTGAATAATTGCAATGCGTTATGGTGAGTGTGAAGGGACTATTCAACTCTACATGGAGACAGCCAGGTTTCCACAGGAGGTTTAAATGTAGTCTTGAATGATCATTGAAGATTTGCAAATAAAACCAGGGAAGGAAGGACAGCTCAAGCAGAAGAAGAAACAGCACATGCAAAGATGCCAAGGCATGCAAGATGACAGCATATTTGGAAAACTGCCAATTATTTAATGACAGTGCGAGAAGAGGGACAATTAGAGATGAGCTGGATCTATAAGTAGTGGTCAGACCGTGGGAAGCCACCAAAAGACTTTCCAAAAGAAAATGATGTGGTCCAATGTCCATTTTTGAAAGCTGACTCTGTGGCAGAGTGGAAAACCCTTTAGAAGCGGAAGGGACCAGCAGTACAGAGGTCGGCTAAGTGGCTACTGCAATAGACTAAATAACAACAAACACAATGTGTCAGGTACTGTTCTGAGCACTTTGTATCTGTTAATCATTTAATCCTCATAACAAATTATTATCCCCATTTTACCAATAAGAAAATTAAGGCATAGAGAAGTTATGAACTAGACCAAGGTCACAAAACTAACAAGTGGCAGATCCAAAATCAGAATGCATGCAGTCTAGCTTCAGAGTCCATGCTCTTAAGAACTGCATATAAAGAGGAAAATGATGCAGATCTAAACTGTAGCAGGGCAGTGAGAACTGACACAGGGAAATGGATTCCAAAGAGTTATGTGAGAGTGAGGCTGGTGCCCATTCAGATAAGGCTGTGTTATGGGAGAGGAAGTGGTTAAGGATTCCCAAGTGTTGCCTTAAATGACCAGGTGGGTCATTAACTAAGACGGGGAGCTGTGGAGAAGCAACTGCTTATTGTTATGTTGTGTTGTTTTGGGGAGAAGGTTAATATACTGCACATAATTTTGCATATGTGGCACAGGATAGCAGAAGAGAGATGGAAATCTGAGCCTGGAGCTCAAGGGGAAAATCGAAACTCTACAGATTTAGGAATCATCAGTGCAAAAACAGTAGTCAAAAGCATGGGAGAGATGTTGTCACGGGGGTGGTGGGATTTGGAGTAAGCCAAAAAGAGAGCTAGGGACAGAGCCCTACGAAACACTTCTACGTAAGGAACAGAGAAGGAACCAGCAAAGACAGCTGACAAGATAAGGAATAAGAAAAGGAAGCTGAGAGGCTGAAAGGAGACTTACAAGGGGGAAAAAGAGAATAATCAGTACAGGACAACACTATGAAAAGAAAAGAAGCAAAAACTGCCTCTTTATTTCTCACAATTAGAGACCTCTGTCAAAGCAGTTCTGTTGACGTGCTAGAGACAGGAGTCTTGTGACAGAGGACCAAGGGAAGAACCAGAGAGAGGAGGGGAAAGTGACAACTACACACAACTCTGTCAAGAAACTTGAAAGGAAGGAGAGAAACTAATGCCTTGGTAATCAGAAGATACGGAGTTGAGGGAAGATTGTTTGTATTTGCTTTTAATGAGGAGAAAAAGTTGAAAATGCTTATTGACAACAAGAAATTATTCTATAGAGAAGGAAGATCAAACCTCAGGCCATAGAGAGAATGCACAGAACAAGATCTCAAAGGATGATGTGCACACAGGGGGTGGGAATACAGTGGTGAACAAAACCAGCCCCCACCCCAAGCAACTAACATTGCAGTGGAAGGAGACAGGCAACAGACAGACACACATATACGACCTCAGGGGTGCTAAGTGCCACGAAGAAAATGAAATGGCAAGGAGGAACTGGGGCTGGGTGTACTATTTTAGGGAGGGCAATCAGGGAAGGTCTCCCTGAGAAAGTGACATTTGAGCAGAGACCTGAGGGAAAAGCATTCCAGAGAGAGGGAACAGCAAATGCAGACATCCGAGGCAGGCATATGAGTGGTATGACTGAGGAACAGTAAGGAAGCCAGTGTTTGCAGTGAAACCGGGAAAGAGAAGTGATGAGGTCAGGGAGGTAGGAAGAACCAGGTCACACAGGGCTTGCAGGCCAATGTGAGGGCGTCAGCATTTATTCTGAGTGAGGTAGGGAGCTTTTGGAGGGTTTTCAGCAGAAGAATGACATGATCCGGCTGCTGTCTGGAGAACAGACAGCAGTGGAGGCAGGATGGCAGTGGGAAGGCAGCTAGAAGGCAATGGCAACCACCCAGGTGGCTGGGGCAGCTGCAGTGGAGGTGGTAAGAAGTGACAGATTTTCTGGTATACTGGAGTCAAGAGGCGAAGGTGATTCTAAAAGAATTTTTGTCCTGAGCAATCAGAAGATTGGATATCAAAGAACACAACACATTGGAGGACTCATAACAATTCTGTAGAAAGGGAAAGGCAGGCTGAAGCCAGGCTGAAGGCCTCTGTGGGTCAGGCAGGGTTGGAGTTTTACTTGGTAGACATGAAACCAATGAGGGTTTTTAAGAAGCAAGAAACACAAGAAAAAACTAAAGGCATGGAAACCACTTAAGAGAGATGTTGTGTTTCCTTACATAGTTACCTTAATTATTTTCCCAATTACAAAAATAATACATATTCATTATAGAAAATACGTAAAGTAGAGAAAAGCATAAAAAGGAAAACATAACCTCACCATCCACAGATAAGCATTTGACAAAAAAGAGTTAAGTGGCCAGGTGCGATGGCTCACGCCTGTAATCCTAACACTCTGGGAGGCTGAGGCGGGAGAATAGCTTGAGCTCAGGAGTTTGAGACCAGCCTAAGCAAGAGTGAGACCAAAAACAAAGAAAAAAAGAAAAAACCCAGCCAGGCGTTATGGGCTACCCTGGGAGGCTGAGGCAGTAGGATTGCTTGAGCCCAGAAGTTGGAGGTTGCAGTGAGCTACGATGATGCCATTGCACTCTACCCAGGGCAACAGAGTGAGACTCTGTCTCAACGAAGAAAAAAACCAAGGCAACTGAACACCCCTCCTCACAACCCCCTACTACTCCTTTATATATTTAAAAAAAAAAAAAAAGTTAAGTGTTTATCGGTGAATGGTGAGGTTCTATAATCAGGAAAAACAATTAAGATATAACAGTTTTAAAAGTTTCTGATTAATACCATTATAAAATGATACAATTTTTAAATAACATAACTTAGGTCTGAACATAACCATGCACTACAAAATCCATCTCAATTACAAATCACAACAGAGCAATTCCTTTTCTCTCTCTCCTTTTAAAGAAAAAAAAAAGTTGATAGGGAGCTTATCTATATAGAAACAGGGAGCATAAAACACTAGAGTAAGGAAACTAAATAGACTAACTGAAAGAAGCCAGTTTCCAGCTTTGTCTTTCTGGAAAACTAGGGTTTCTGCCAATTTATAGATGCAGAACTTTGAAGGGACTAAAGTTGTTTCAAAAGTTCTAGTCTAACCTGCTCTTTTTACACAGGAAGAAATGATGCACAAAAGCCTGAACTGCTCAAAGACAGTGAAAGAGGAACCAGAATCCACGTCTCCTGGCAGCCAGTTCTGCTCTGTTATCAGTATTCCATAATATCTATACACACTTTCATAACAGTATTGTCTAAGTTATATTTCATGAGAAGAGTGAACTGCAGAAAAATATGTGCAATGTGATCCCATTTGTGCTCCATGAAGGCTGGCTCTTTGTCTTACTCACCGCTTTAACTCTGCACCTAAATTAATGCCTAATCAACACACAATCAGTGTTCAATAAATAGTTGTTGCATGCACACATGAATGAATTCATAGATGGCAAATATTTTGGAATTCTATGAAGAGAACTTAAGGGTACTTAGACGTAATCACTAAATTTCAGGTTAATGTCATGGAGAATAATTGAGAATAATGTCACTATATTTGTAACAGTATATTTTTTCAATTCTTATTTCATTGATCTTTTTCTGTTTATGAGTGAGTCACAAAGCTTCTCTATGCCTCTGCTTTCTCATAAGTACATTAAAAATAATATGGGTTGCTATGAAAAAAAAGAATGACTTATTCTTAAAGCAGCTTTCATATAGATAATGCTTTGGGTTTGAAAAGAGAAGTCAGTTATTAATGCACTAAATCTAAGCTCTTAGTTTAAAGGCCTGTAAGTGCTACAAAGCTCAAGCATTCCAATGCCTTCTTTACAGATAAGGAGTTTACACTGCAGAACAATCACTGACTCCCTAGAAACTGCAAATTGCAGGCTTTTGTTTGGGCTTTTCCCCCCAGTTTAATTCAGTTCTATCCCATTAATACCTCCTGAGTCCTCACTATATACAGACATACTAATAACTACAAAAATAAAAACCCAAGCAAAGATAGTCCTTGTTATTAATGGATCTACAATCTATTAAGATGACAAAATTTTTGTTTTCATTTTTATATGAGACTATAAAGTAGACTTTGGTAATAACATAAGAAATACAAGGTGCTTTTGGTAATTTAAAAGTGGAAGAGATTGGCTGGGTACGGTAGCTCACGCCTATAATCCTAGCAATTTGGGAGGCCGAGGTAGAAGGATTGCTTGAGGCCAGGAGTTGGAGACCAGCTTGAGCAAGAGTGAGACCCGTCTTTACAAAAAACAGAAAAATTAGCTGGGTGTGGTGGCACATGCCTGTAGTCCCAGCTACTCGGGAGGCTGAGGCAATAGGATTGCTTGAGCCCATCACACACACACAAAAAAGGCAGAAGAGGTTATGGCTGGGTTAGGACCAGAATAGGCTACAAGGAGAATGGGCTTAGAACAAGAAGCTAACTGCACTCAATGCATCTTTGTATATCAGCTGAATGAATAAATGACTTAAATAAATAATAAACATTCATTGAACATCCACTATGAGCCATGCATTATGAAAGGCACTGGATATATGAAGCTGAATAACACATACTCCATGCCCCTAAGAATCTCATAATCTACTTGAGAAACAGAAGAAGAAAGGATGGCAAGAAGGGAGACAGACAGCATTTTGACAGAAAGAGGAATAATATGAGGAGAATTTTTAGTCACAAGACTAAACAAAGACATGAAGGATCATCGACAAGTAGTGAAGCAGGCTGGGGCCTGGAGTAGGTACACGATAGTGGGAGATAAAGTTGAGATCCTAAATCAGTGTCCTATTGGAGATCTTAAATGCGAGACTGAGGATTATTAATTAATTCAAAAGATGATGTAAAATGATGGAAGATTTTTAAAAATTTTTTGTAGAGATGGGGTCTCACTATGTTTCTCAGGCTGGTCTTGAACTCCTAGCCTCAAGTGATCCCTAGCCCCTCAAATGCTAGGATTATAGGTGTGAGCCACCACACCTGGCCAATGGAAGATTTTTAAACAAAGAAGTCCCATGGTACATAGGCTATAGCTTAGAATGACTGATATAGTAGTATTTTATAACATCTATATACACGATGACATAAAAGTAATGTAAAATTTATATTTCATGAGAAAAATGAACTGCAAAAAAATACATGTAAAGTGATCCCATTTATGTGAAGTTATAAGCATAGGCAATGACTCTCAGCAGTATTTGTTCTAGGGAGGGAAATTGGTAGAGTCAGAGCAGGGGGAAAAGGAAGCATTTAATTTTCACTTTACCCATTTGTAAGTTTTTATTTTTATAGGAGAAAACAATGTCAAAAAAGAAGCTTGGCTATGAAAGGAAGATGGCAAACTATGTATAGTGATGCTGAGCTGCACAGCTGGAATTTAACTCTAATGCAAACATAACCCTCTCTTCACCAAACTTCTCAAAAGAATAAATTATTAATATATTCACTTATTCTTAATGTCCTTTTTCTGCCCTATCATGAGCAGCAGGCTTTACAGTCAAACAGAGCTGGATCAAACTATAATCTTACAAACACACACTAATCATTACTGATCCTGACTTGACCAAGTATACTTAGTAATACCTGAACAAATATAACACTGCCTGTCATACCAACATTGTTTTTAAAAAAAAATCAGATAAGCTAAAAGAAAAAAAAAATTACTTACTATCCAGAAATAACTACTGTAAGGTTTTTATGTATCCAGACTGACTTTTTCTCTTGCTCTTTCTTCCTGCTTTTGAGAGGGAAAAGTAAGTGTATATTTACAAATTGTTTTGTAATCTCCTTTTATCACATAATATTCTATAGTCAACATTTTCCCAAGACAGAGACAATTCATAGTATTCACTTGTCTATAGATGTTCTGTTGTTCATTTCCCACCAATCAATTTTGATGACTACTTAGACTATTGCTAGTATATACTGTTATATATAATATAGTAATAGATATCTTCATATATAAATGTTTGTTCACATTACTGATTAAGTCTGCTGGATAAATTCCTACAAAGAGAATCAGCAAGTCTAAGAAGTAAAAAATTATTGGAATAAAGGGCCAACCTGCTTTCTGGAAAGCTTGTATTAATTTATATTTTTATCAGCAGTGACCTTCTCATGTCATTTATCAATTATCTACTTAGTTTTCTTCTACTTTAAAATTTGTTTTTCTATGACTAGATTAATTCTTAAATAGATTTAAGCTCCTTAAAGGCCATCTTACCTATTTTTTTATATCCCTTATGGTCTCCAATATAGTGCCTGGTACCTTGTAAACACTAAACTATTCATTTTTTGGATACTTACCTTTGTCCAGCCACTTGTTAATACTTTTACTGATCTCTTATCAATTTTAAAGCTTTTAAAAGTATTCTTTAGTAGACTGCTACGTTATCTTCAAATGACAATTTTGTCTTCTTTTCCATTGTCTCTATTTTATAGCTTAGGTAAGGTCAGAACTTTCAGAACAATGTGTTTAATATTAATGATAAAAAATAATATTAATGATAATTATAGGCAACCTTGTTTTTTTTCTGATTTAATAGGAATAAACCTAGTGTATTACCATTCAATATGACTGTTGATGTAAAACAGATATATTAGGCATTAACTTTCTCTTTTGTTTTGTTTTATATTTTTAAGGAATATCTTTCTATTTTCTGAATTTTTCTAATAAAAAAAGTATGTAGAATTTCATCAAAAATCTTTTAGGCATGTATTTAGATACTATTTTTTATTTTGACCTATTAAGTAGGATATTATTAGATTTCCTGGTCCTAATCCATCTCTGCATTCCTGAGATGAATGAGCTTAGTCATGATGGATCATATTTATCTTACTCCTAACTCTCCATTTTCTGAAAATTGCCAAATCTAGCAGATTTTACTATTCTTGCATCCATGTATCAATTGCTATTGCTTTTGTTCAGGCCTTCTTTGCTTCTTAACTGGACTATAGTAATGGCTTTTAAATGCCTCCCTCTCCTGTTCCTGACTCTTTATTTCAATTACACATGAATTATATAATTGCAAACAATATATCTGGAATTATTTGGGGAGAACTGAATCTACCATTGAACACAGGCAGTCTACCAATTTATTTATAATTTTTTGCAAGAAGGTCTTAAATATGCTTTGTTGTATTTATTCCTAATTACCTCATAATTCTTGTTGTTACTGTAAATGGATGGTGTTTTCTTTGAAATGATGTTCTCTGTTTGTTGCTGGTGTACAGAAAAGCACTTGATTTTATTACACTGATTTTACATCCAATCACCTTACTAAAACCACCTCCCTCCTTTTTTTTTTTTAGAGACAAGAGTCTTGCCCAGACTGTCCTCAAACTCCTGGGCTCAAGTGATCCTCCCACTTCAGCCTTCTGAGTAGCCAGTACTACAGGTATGCACCACCCCACCGTAAACTCTCTTATTATTTCTAATAACTTGGTAATTGTAGGCAAGCTTGTTTTATCTCTGGTCAAAAAATGTGATCTGGGCCAGGTGTGGTGGCTTATGCCTGTTATCCTAGCACTCTGGGAGGCCAAGGTGGGAGGACTGCTTGAGGTCAGGAGTTCAAGTCCAGCCTCAACAAGAGCAAGACCCTATCTCTACAAAAAAAAGAAAAAAGAAATATTAGCCAGGAGTTGTGGCGGCGTGCGCCTATAGTCCCAGCTACTTGGGAGGCTGAGGCAGAAAGAGGATCACTTGAGCCCAGGAGTTTGAAGTTGCAGTGATCTATGATGACACCACTGCACTCTTGCCAGGGTAACAGAACAAGACTGCGTCTTAAGAAAAAAAAAAATGTGATCTGTAAGATATCAACTCATTGAAATTTATTAAGCCTTACTTTATGATATAGTATGTAATAATTTTTTTCAACTGTTCCATTTGTCTGAAAAGAATATGAATTCTCTAATTGCTTGGTATATAATTTCGGAGAGGACTACAAGATGAAGCTTGCTAACTGTTAAAATATTTTGTATCTTTGCTAACTTTGTATCTGCTTGACCTACCAATAATTGAGAGATATGTTGCAATCTCCTCCTATGAAGATGGATTTCTCAATTTCTCCCTAATAAAAAAATTAATTATACAAATTTTGCTTAATCTTTGAGGGTGTTCAGTTAGGTTCATACAAGTTAAGAACTGTTATATCTTTCTAGTAAATTGAATCTTTTATCATACATAACAGCATTCTCTATTGCTAATAATGTATGTTTTCTTTAAGCTTATCATGTTTGATATTAATTCTGTTATGCCAACTT
Source organism: Lemur catta (assembly GCF_020740605.2). NCBI lineage: Eukaryota > Metazoa > Chordata > Mammalia > Primates > Lemuridae > Lemur > Lemur catta. The sequence goes on along the minus strand of NC_059141.1, from coordinate 50,282,311 downwards.
TCTTTTAGTATTTGCCTAGTACATTTTTTCTTTTGTATTATTTCCACCTTATGTAGATGTCTCATAAAAAGTATATTACCAAATTTTATATATGTCTAATCTAATATCTTTCTTAACTGTTGAGTTTATTCCATTAACATATATTATAATTATTATATGTCTGGACTTCTTCCCATCATTTTACTTTTTAATTTCTACTCATTCCATTTTTTTCTATGCTTCAATCCCTTCTCTGGATTGAATGCATATTTGTCCCTTTTTAAATTTTTTCTTTCTGCTTGTTTGGAATTTATACACTATTCTTAGAATTACTTTTAAAATTTTACTATGCACATTTAGTTTAGCAAAGTCTAAAGTTAATTAACATCTTAACATCCCTCCCCTGAAATTAAAAAAAAAAACCCTAAAATGCTTCAACTCTAGAATTACCCTTAGTTAGTCCTGACTTACATGCTGTTAGCAGATATTTTAGCTCTATCATTTTTTTCAAACACTCCCTAAGTGTAATTGTTTTATACAGACCATTTTATTTATTGCTTTCTGCATCTCATACTATCTTTCTTACATCTCAGACTTTCTTGATTCATTTTCCTTTTCCTGAAATATATCCTTTAGAAGTTCCTTTACTGTGGCTATCCCACCGTGATAAATTCTCTTAGTTTTTGTTCATCTATTAATATAAAAGTCTTTATTTCACCTTTGTTCTTTAGGGATTTTTTTCTAAGTATACAATTCCAGGTTGCCAGTTTTCTTTCAACATTTAGAAAATATAATTCTACTGTCTTTTGGCTTTTCTGTTGCTATTGAGAAGTCTGCTATCATTATAATTGTCAATCCTTTGTAGGTGGCTTCTTTTAAGATATTTGTCTTTAGTGATCTGCAGTTCCATTATAATTTATTTACGTATGCATTTCTTTTTATTTATTCTGCTTTTATTTAATCTTTTTCCTCTTATCTATTGCTTCTGCCTCAATCCAAGCTCCTCTAATTTCTTTGTATAGCCATATGCATCACTACTTCTCTTCCTCATGCCCCATCCATACCTGGAATTTGCTAGGCTTTTTCTTGCCTTGGGGATTTTGCTCTACTCTTCCTTTTGCCTAGAATAAAAGATGGAAAGAGCCTTCCCATCACTCTTAGCCTGCAAGTTTCCACTCCTATAGATCTCAGTTCAATATCAATTCTTTAGAGAGGCTTTCCTTGACCTTGCTCTCCCCCGGTTTAAATTGCCATAATATTTTCCCTCTGTTATAAAGCATCATTTTCCCCTGCTCAATCTTTATCCCCCTTTGCAATTATATTTTATATGTTGTTTGTTAATGTCTGTATTCCCTGTTAGTCTGTAAACTACACTGGAGCAATGACTGTGCCTGGCTTTACACACTCTATATTCAGAGCCTAGCACAGTGCCTGGCACTAGTGGGCTTTCAATAATTTTTGTTGAATAAACAAATGACCAAATGAAAATCCAACTCCCTTTACATGCCATGTAATAGTGCTTCTAGATCTGGCCCCTACCTACTTTGCAACCTCATCTCCTACCTCATACTTTCTATTAGAAAATATGCTCTTTTGTGCCTCTGACTTTACACTTGTTATTTATTCCCTTTTCCTAAAATGCTACTCCTCTAGCCTGCAAACTCTTCATTCGACAAAGAAACTTCCTCTGTGAAACCTTCCTTTAGGAAATTTGCCCAGCTGTGGGCAGAGGTGCCCTCCCATCTTTGCAGCCCTAGCATCCCTATCACAGCCTCACCCCAGTGTACTCTAATGACTACCAACTGCCTCCTCTGAAGACAGAAGCCCTAGGGTCTACTGCCACTCACATACTGGGCATTCAAAGAAAGCCTGAGGGTAAGGGAGACCGGCAATGCCACACAGGGTGGAATAACTAATGGTGCCAGGTATTTGAGGAGACAAGAAGAAATGAGATCACGAGAATGAGTAAAGGGATTAGCCTCATCAGAGTGAATGTATGCCATCCTTCAGAAAAAGAATAGAAAGATCAAAATAGGTAAATTGTGGCGGGGGTTGGGGGAGAAGGAAGTTGACGTGACTTTGTGTTCTCAGTAAAACGTGAGAAAACTGGGCGAGCGAGGTGGTTCATGCCTGTAATTCTAGCACTCAGGGAGGCCAAGGTGGGAGGATGGCTTGAGGAGTTCGAGACCAGCCTGAGCAAGAGCAAGACCCCATCTCTACTAAAAACAGAAAAATTAGCCATGCATCATGGCACATGCCAGTAGTCCCACCTACTCAGGAGGCTGAGGCAGGAGGATCGCTTGAGCCCAGGAGTTTGAGGTTGCAGTGAGCTACGATGACACAATTGCACTCTACCCAGCACAACAGACCGAGATTCTGTCTCTCAAAAAAAAAAAAAAAAAAAAAAAGAAGTAAGAAAACTATTCTTCTGAGAGAGGAATAGCCCTGGTGTTCAGCACATCAGTCCTAACATCTCACTACTAGCTAATGCGTAAAAAGTTCCTTAAACGAATTCCTTACCAGTCATGCTTTACCAAACCAAAGATGCATCAGTAAATGTAGCTCCACTGTCCCAGCTCTGTTTCCATAGGAAGAATCTGATCTAAGAGGTTCCATTCTATTAAAGGTCAGGCACTTCACATTCAATCATTTCAAGGGAATCTTTGATTTAAAATACTGTACATGAAAGCATACAAAAAGAGTTGAGCATTTGTATTTTTATTACAACATGTATTTTATTACAACACAGCCCTTGTATTGAGCTGTCTCTTTTCACATAAAGAAACATAAAAGATTGAATGGTCTTTAAAAACATGGCCATGTCTTACTTGTTTCTGTATCAATTTGCACAGCCTTGCAAAATACCTTGAACAAAGGAGGCATTCAAATAGTTTTAAAACTAAATAAGAGGTGAATAAGTCCCTTAGACATCATAAGTGGAAAGGGGAATTTATAAATCTTTTTGAAATAACACCAACATGGCTCTTCTCATGAAGAAAAAAGAACAATAGAAAAGAAAAACTAGAACAATAAGAAAGATGGGAATTACTCAAAAATGTTCTTGCTTGATTACACTAATGGATTCAGTAGATGTTTCACAAGACCTTTTAACTTATAAAATCTTGACAATAGGGAAGTATAGAAAATATGCAAGGACTGGATTTGTGGGAAAATAAAGGATACATTCACCTTCTGAGCCCTTATCCTTTCATTAGTGTGGAGATAAATTATATCTGATAAGACATTGACTTTCTATAGCTCTTATTTTCTTCTGATCTCAAACGTATTATTCTCTTTACTTGAAGACGTATAGAGCTGAAGGTCTAACCATAAAGGCAAAAGGTAAACATATCCAATGGAAACACTCAAGGTAATGATTTTTATCATCCTTTCCCAGTCAGTGACCACTCTTTTTCCCTCTGGGAGACACCAAGAATAGAATAAATCAAAACTGTGGAGTTGGTGCCATATGTATGTTAAAACAGAATTGAAGCCCAAATTAGGAAATTCCCTAGTTTGTTTTGTGAAATATTGTAATCTCATGTAGTTTTCTATATAGCTTTATCTTAACTGCATGTCTACAGGCTAGCACAGATCTTAGTTTTACAACAGTGAGGTTTAAATTACATAGTTGCACAATAGTATCTATCTTATACAGATTTTGCAAAGATTAAATGGAGATAATATGATGATCTAAGCACAGTACCAGATAAGAGAAAGTACTAAACAAAAGTTAGTTATAATTTCCCCAGAAACTATGCAATCTAACAACAGCACCAACAACAGAACCAACAAAAATTAAATAAATTCCAACACAGAGAATATGGAAACAAATAAAACAGAGATCAGGTTGAGTGGCCATGATGCCCTATAAAATTATATGGTTAATCAAAGAAATAAAAACCATGACTTTAATATATTTTGAAAGGGAGTCAGTGCAAAAGACTGAAAAATAGCTCTATTCACAATAGCTACAAGGTGGAAACAACCCAAATGTCCATTAAATGATGAATGGATCAACAAAATATGGTATTTCCATACAATGGACTATTGTTCATCCATAAAAAGGAATGAAGTATTGACACATGATACAACATGGATGAGCCCTGAAAACATTATGCTAAGTGAAAAAAAACCAGACACAAAAGGCCATATACTGCACGATTCCATTTATAGGAAATATCCAGAATAGGCAAATCCATACAGACAGATATTAGTGGTTGTTGGGGACTGGGGAGATGGGGGTATGAGCCTAACTGTATTTAATGGGTACAAGATTTCCTTCTGGGGTAGTAAAAATGTTCTAGAACTAGACACTGATAATGGTTGCACAATGTTAGTGTACTAAGTGCCACTGAATTATACACTTTAAAATGGTAAAAATGATGAATTTCATGTTATATGAATTTTACTACTTTACCACTGCAAAACAAAGTGGGTCAGATTTTTCCATTTTACTCTAGGAATAAGAATTGCGGCATAGCATAGTCTATTCTACTCAACCTAGAACATACACACTGAAAACCTTATTATGGCATAGAGATTCAGGGCATGGCTTTGCTATCTATATGTTCCTTAGGCAAATTACTTAAGCTCTCTGAACTTCCCCGATCTATAAAATGGGCATAATGACAGTGTCTATCTTATATAGATGATTAAATGGAGATAATACAATCTAAGTACAATGAAAGCAAAAGTGCTAACCAAAACTTACTTATAATTTCCCTGGAAACTACACAGTCTCAAATGTTAGAAATACAATATTACTTAGATCTGAAGTTCTCACAGTATGGTCTTTGGATCTCTGGAGGACTCTGAGACGTTTTTAGGGGGTCCATGAGGTCAAAACATTTTTCTAATAATTACGAGGCCAGGCATGGTGGCTCACACCTGTAATCCCAGCACTTTGAGAGGCTGAGGGGGAAGGATCACATGAGCCCAGGAATTCTAGGCTGCAGTGAGCCATGATCACGCCACTGCACTCCAGCTTGGGCGACATAGTGTGACCCTGTCTCTAAAAAAAATTTGTTGTATGACATTATTTACCTTTTTTACTGGGATGACATTTGCACTGATGGTGCAAAAGCAATGGTAGGTAAAACTGCTGGCATCTTAGCATGAATCACAGCAGTGGCATCAAACTGTAGCAGGAGTACTATATTCTTCACTACACATTTACAGTTTTTTCTAAAAAGTCAGTTTCATTTATCCTTGATAAAGCAGTAAAAATGATACATTTTATTAAATCCCTGCCCTTGAGTGCACAGATTTTTAACATCCTGTATAATGAAATTGGTAGTAAATATAAAGCACTTGGTCTGTATACCTACACAGACAGCTGCCTGACTTGTGAGCTGAACTAGTTTCGGTCCATGGAACACCATTTTTACTTGAGAGAATAATTGACAGACAAACTATTCAGACTTGGCTATTTGGCAGACATTTTCTCAAAAAAGAACTTCAAGAAAAACAATTGTCAATATTTTTTGCCAATAATAAAATTCAAGCTTTCAAGTGAAAATTAGAATTTTGAAAAACATGTATCTGCCACCATGAGCTTGACAGCTTCCTAGTGCTTAAAGATTTTGATGAAATTGGTAGTGATACTAACATATTTTTAATACTGCAAAAGTAAATGTGTCAACATTTGGAAGAGCTGCATAATTCAGTGAACCAGTTATTTTCTAAATGACCAATGTTACAAAACTGCATGAGTTAAAGATCCAGTCAAAACGCAAGACAGACCAATAGATTTTAAGTTAACAGAGTATAAAATGTTCACTGATATGGTTTCAGATTCCACATTGCAACTAACCTTTAAGGAACTATGACTTGTCAAGTTTTATAGTAGTATGAAATATCCACAATTATCTGAAAAGGCCATCTACTCCTCACTGTTCCAACTACATATCTGTATCAATTAGGCTGGATTTTTTTTGTATACTTCAATCAAAACATATTACAATAGCTTGAATGCAGATGTGAGAATTGAGCTATCTTCTATTAAAGAGATTTACCAAAATGTAAAACCATGCCTATCTTCTAAGTTTTGGTGTGGAAAATAGAATAATTTTTCATAAAAAATATTATTTATATAAACATAAAATTATCTTGTTGTTTTTTAAATCAATTAACAAATACTGAATTTCTCAGTTTTAATTTTTTTTTTTTTTTTTGAGATAAAGTCTCATTCTGTTACCTAGGCTACAGTGGTGTCATCATAGCTCACTGCAACCTCAAACTCTTGGGTTCAAACAATCCTCCTGCCTTAGCTTCCCAAGTAGCTAAGGGGACTACAGGTGCACGTCACCACACCAGGCTAATTTTTCTATTCTTTTTTGGTAGAGACAGAGTCTCGCTATGTTGCTCAGGCTGGTCTTAAAATCCTGGCCTCAAGTGAGCCTCCCAAAGTGCTGGGATTACAGAGTGAGCTACCACGCCCAGCTCAGTTCTAGTTTCTAATAGGGTAAATATTGGTAGATACAACTCATGTAAACAAAAGGTCTTTGGGGTTCTCAATAATTTTTAAGAATTATGAGATTATGAGACCTAAAAGTTTGAGAACTGCTATCTTAGATCATTTTCATTGTTTCTGTTCATGAAGTTAAAAAATAATCTACCCCCTTTGCAGTGTTGTGATATACATGTTGGTTTTCATTCATGTTTCCTGGCTCATAACTCCCATAACCCTTACTATAGACTTCATTTTTTTTTTTTTTTTTTTTTTTTTTTGAGACAGAGTCTCACTTTGTTGCCCGGGCTAGAGTGAGTGCTGTGGCGTCAGCCTAGCTCACAGCAACCTCAAACTCCTGGGCTTAAGGGATCCTACTGCCTCAGCCTCCCGAGTAACTGGGACTACAGGCATGTGCCACCATGCCCGGCTAATTTTTTCTATATATATTTTTAGTTGTCCAGATAATTTTTATTTCTATTTTTAGTAGAGTCGGGGTCTCGCTCAGGCTGGTCTCAAACTCCTGAGCTCAGAAGATCCACTCGCCTCGGCCTCCCAGAGGGCTAGGATTACAGGCATGAGCCACCGCGCCCGGCCTGACTTTTGTTATAACTTTAGGTTTGCAAGGCCCCAGGAGCAGGCCTCAAGAAACAGAATCTCTTTGACCTTCTCCTGCCCTCCTTTCTCCTGCCCCAAGGCAGAACTCTTATCTTCCCTGCCTTTGCCTTTGTGATAGTTAGGTCATAAGACTCTCATTCCAGAGAGGATCCTACCCCATAACCTGGAAGCCAATTTTTTTCTTTTTTTCATATTTTTCATATTTTGGGGTCACAAGAGTCTTCTGCGTTGATTGTTGTCATAGGAGAGCAAATACAGTTTGTGCTTTTTCAAAACACCCATACATAGTACACAGCAGTTCTACAATACTGTGAAGGCATTTGGATAGTTATGACTTAGAACACAAAGTAAATGATCCGTACCAGGTACCAAACTCTAGCCTGGTGGAAATGTTTAAGAATGTCCTCGTATATGATCTCCTGTTAAGTAACAATGTGCCCCTGGTTTTTAAGGTAGGATCATTAGTGTGTTCTTTAGGCATATGCAAGTATCTAAGAAAAGAAAACTCTGGCACAGAACACAAAAAATAGGTCCTATACCATTCTATACCATTTTTCTTCCCTTCTCCTCAAAATTCACTTCCAAATGAATTGAGATAAGACGATTGAGATTATCAATTCAGATTAAGAGAAACCTTAGAAGCAATCCTGTAGGAAAGCAAATAGATTTGGGGGCCTGCCTAGAGACTCAGATTTTCTCTACAGCGTTTCTGGTTCAGTGTGAGCCCTGTTTCACCCTGCCCTAAATAAAAAGACCACATAAAAACAAACTTCCAATTCAAGTTGGGCTTCTCTGCTCACCAAAGGCCTTGAGTGGACTGATAAATGGCCTTAACACTGGAAAGGGCTCTGGATGCCTAGGCCAACCTCAGAAATAGCCTGGACTGCAGACTGAGAATCCCTAGGAAGGATCTAAGTGCAGTAATACTAAAAATCAAAAAGAGGCCAGGCGTGGTGGCTCATGCCTGTAATCTCAGCACTTTGGGAGGCCAAGACAGAAGGATCCCTTGGGCCCAGGCATTTGAGGTTCCAGCCTGGGCAACAAAGCAAGACTCTGTCTCTTAAAAAAAGAAGAAAATTAAAAAGAGTAAACATTTATTGATGTTTTGATGTCAGTATGTGCAAGCACTGCTTTAAGCATTTTATACATAATAATTTAATCTTAATAATCCTATGAAGTTGGTAAAGTTTTCATCCCCATTTGTCCTGGTATTCACTGCATCTGTATTATACCATGTTTGAAATTCCTAACCTAAAATGCCATCCTTCCTGCCTCTTATCCTGGAAAACACAAAGGAAGCACTGAGTTCCACGAAAACTAGATCATTGCTCTCAATACCTATTATCTAATGAACTCAATAGTTACCAGATGAAAAGTCTGATATTTTTTCTTACAACAAATTCCTCTTTCAAGATATTAGGTTTTATGTTTCTGGAAATGCTGTTGGTAAAGAAGAAAAATACAGAGGAAAAGAAATTTAAAAAAAAGATATTACCTTAGTATTTGTTTAAAAAAGGAAGAAAGAAATTGGGGATGGGAGTAAAAAAAGAAAAAGAAAAAAAGAATCAACATACTCTTTAAAATAAGATCCCAAAGAAAAGGAATCAAAATAAATTGAACTTTCAGGGATTCTTTTAGGTACCTCTTGATTTAAACAAAGAAGTATTCCAGAAATATACCTGTTGGAGCCATCTTTCATGTGGACTTTGGCGTAAAGAACATCCACCATGCCAGGATCATCATTCATGTATTCTATCCCTGCGATCTCTACTTCCAGGGGCTTGCCCCCAGAAATGTCACTGCAAAGGAAAAAAACAGTAAGATTTTTATAATTGTTTAAGCTAAGAGGGCTATTACATTTTGAAACATGGTTAATATACATAGTCAAATATTACACAAAGTAATTGTTTTCTCCTAACATTACCTAACTGTCCTTTTAATTTCAAAATTAATAAATGTTCAATGAAAACAAATTGGAAAATACTGGAAAGTATTTCCAATGTCACACTGTATCTATCCCAGTATCTGTCTCAAACAGAGACAACCAAGGGATGACAGTTCTGATTCATAAAGAGATTTACTGTGCCGGCCCATCTCTTAGGGCCCATCTCTCTTCATTATTTCTACAAGTTATGAACAGCATTTCATTCATATAACAATAATAGAGGTATATACTGATATCACATCTTTAAGAGCAATATTTATAAGAAGGTTTGATGGAAACCCTTTGCCCAAGTGGGTCCATTTCTAGGAGTCCATCCTAAGGCAACAACTGTGAATTTGACTGTGTAACCAACTATAATTGATGCAGCAAAGTTCTTTATGGAAGAATTCCAACCAATAAATGCAGAAGGAACAACAAAATTAGAATATCACCATTTTGCAACCCCTGATAAAATAATGAATCTCAAAAGTGATCACCAATGGCTGCTAAAACTTAGGCAAAAGGCTGGAGAAATATAGAGGTCTCTTAAGGGGAACTCTATAAACAATGGATCATGGTGATCACATCTGAACCCACTGATCAAGTTTAACATCACACAAAATCAGAAACAACTGGACAATATTTGCCACCTGATACAATGCAAAAAGAATATACTCATATCCATGAGAAATTAATTTGTACATAGGATTTTAACTGAGGCACCGTTTGGAGTAGCAAAAGACTGGCAACAGACTAAAAGTCCAATAATGTGGTGTTGATTGATAAACTGTAACATAATGAGCAATAAATAAGCCATACATGTGATTAAGGAAGCTTTTTGCGTATTGATATGAAACAATTATATTTCTAAGTTTTAAAAAAGGTACAAAACAATGGGCACGCTATGTTATGTGTGCAAAAGATGGAGTAAGAAAATATATACATTATACAGATATTTATACAAATATAAAATCCCTGGAGACAAAGAAAATGGTAACACTGGTTGCCTCTAGAGAAAAGAGCAGGTGGTTGGTGAATAGCAGGGGTAAGGAAACTCTTCATTGCATATCTTTTGCAACTTTAAAATTCTGGACCATGTAAATGTGTTACCCATTAACAAGTTAAAATTTTAAAAATATGCAAAAGCAGCCAAACACAAAAGTATATATACTGAATGATTCTATTTACAGGACATTAAAAAACAAGCAAATCTAATCTATAGTAGTGGAAATCAGAACAGTGGTTGCTTCACGGAGAAGTGAATTTACTGGAAAAGGGCACGAAGGAGTGCATAGGGTGAAGCAATATTACATATCTTGATCTGGGTGAGGCTACATGGGTGTACACATTTGTCAAAACTGATCAACTACACCTAAGATCTGTGCATTTTGATGTAAGTGAATTACACCTCAAAGAAAAAACATGCATATATGCACATAAAAAAGTGTGGAAGTATATATTCCAAGGCATTAATGGTAATTATCTTTAAGTGGTAAGATTATAAGTGATATTTTATTTTTGTTTACCTATAACTTTTAGCTTTCCTAAAATTAACATACAATACTTTTATGTTAAGTAAAACCCTATCATCCTGTTGAGTTCCCAGACCCTTTAGAGAGACCTGTACTTCAACCAGAAAAGGCCACGTTGTGCCAAGCTGAAACCCAGCTAAAAATCAGCTCACTACATATAAGCTTCTCCACACCCCACAAGGTTAGGCACTCTCTCTATCTTATACACTCCTATATCCTCAACACATGACATAATGCGCCTTATACAAAATAAGTGTTCAATAAATCTCTGGTAAACATTAAATGGATGTTCTACTATAAAAGGGAGAAGCTGTTCTAGATAATTTTGAGATAAATATGGTCACATGCCTATATTGTCATTAAATAAAAATGTGGTACTGGCTCAAAGACAAGAGGATTTTAAGATCCATGAAAAGACAATTCTATTCTTACCACTGAGTTTAAGCATGCCCCGTAAATACATATGTACATGCAATCCAAAAAATTAAAAAGACAATTCTATTAGCTGAGGATGGTAGTATACACCTGTAGTCCCAGCTACTTGGGAGACTGAGGCAGGAGGATCACTTAAGCCCAGGAGTTTGAGGTTACAGGGAGCTATGATGATGCCACTGCAGTCTAGCCCAGGCTACAGAGTGAGACTCTGTCTCAAAAAAAAAAAAAAAAAGGGGGGGGGGCACAATTCTAAAAAACCAAAAGAGTTCTCTTGATATCGAACCCAGGCTATAGGAATGCTCTTTGTAACCTAGGAGTCCTAATAGTAAAGATTATCTTAAAACTTCAAGGCCATATTATTGAATAAGACCAGAATTTCTCTCAGTAGAAAACTGGCTGGGTATGGTAGCTCATGCCTATAATCCTAGCCCTCTGGGAGGCCAAAGCAGGAGGATGGCTTAAGGAGTTCGAGACCAGACTGAGCAAGAGCAAGACCCCTGTCCGTACAAAAAATAGAAAAATTAGCCAGGTGTGGTGGTGCACAGCTCTAGTCCCAGTTACTCAGGAGGCCGAGGCAGGAAGATCATTTTAGCTCAGGAGTTTGAGGCTGCAGTGAGCTATGATGATGCTACTGCACTCTAGCCCAGGTGACAAAGCAAGATTCTATCTCAAAAAAAAAAAAAAAAAAAAAAACCCAAAAACTAAACAGCTGAATTATTTTAGACAGATACCAGATTAATAAATGTTATGGGCAGGGCACAATGGCTCACACCTGTAATCCAGGTGTTTTGGGAGGCCCAGGTGGGAGGATCACTTGAGGCCCGGAGTTAAAGACCAGTCTGGGCAACATAGTGAAACCTCATCCCTAAAAAAAATTTAACAATCAGCCAGCTATGGTGGCATACACTTAATAGTCCTAGCTGCTTGGGAGGCTGAGGCAGGAGGATCACATAAATCCAAGAGTTCAAGTCTACAGTGAGCTACAATTGCCCCACTGTGCTCCAGCCTGGGTGACAGAGTAAGACCCTGTTTCAAAAAAAAGAAAGAAAAAAAGAAAAGAAAGATAGATAGATTATGGCCTTGATCATAAGCCTCCCTGCCACCTCTAATAAGAAGTGGGCCATTTCAAAACACAAGCCTAGCTGAACTGTTATCTGAGACCTGCAGCTTCAATCAATAATACAATATATCTCCATTCCAAATACCGGCCAAAGAATTCAATAATGAAAGACTTGCCATCAAACCCTATCAAAGTGCAATCGAGAAAACTTAATTGAAAAAAAGTTTCCTACTAACCACACATCCCCCGATGTTTTAAAAGCTGTAAATCCTGCATAGTTATTAAATAGATCATCAGAAAGCATCATACCATTGGCATAGTTTCCCACCAAAATGTTTTTTACTGGGTTATATTTAATGTGATGTTCTCAATTTCTAGGGGTCAATACAAGAAAGGGCCACATTATCAATGATTTTATCTTCCACAAAATTCCTGTTAAAGGCACCTGCTCATCATCATTCTGCATTCTTTAATATTTACATGACAAATTTTCCATTGACTGAGAACCAGAAAAGGTTTCTCTCCTCAAAAATTATTATACTTTTTATCAGGTAAGAACTATAATAAATTGGCATATTTCTTTTGGAATTTAGTTCAAGTATACTGGTATCAGAAAACAGTATCAAACTTTAATGTTCATGCACAACTAACATCTCACCTTGATTTTCAGGTAGAAATTTCTCCCCATTTCATCCTTATGGTTTCTGATCTCTCTGACTTTAGCATTTCTTTTCTATACATGTCCTCACCCTAAACTACCTCAAATCCTTGAACTGAGATGGGGTACTAAGAATAAAAAAATTAATGAAATGATGAAACAGGACTTAAAATCTGCTCGATGAGTAGATATAACTTCTTTCAACCTACCGCTAAGGTTTATTAAGAAGGAGATTAAAGGGCATTATAGACATCCAGTGGTTTGCCTGATAAACGCTTTTTGTCTTGGTGGTCAAACTATTCCACCTGGGACACCAGTGAGCATACTTTCCCACTGACGACACCTCAGGCGATAATTAGACATTAGCATTTGTTCATGGGTATTTTCTCTCCTCTCCTCTTTCTTGTCTCTTTTAAACCTGTTCTTTGGTTTGACCTCAGGCCTATGGGGAACACTTAGGCACAGCAGGGTGACCCTGGAGCTAAAGAAGAGCTGCACATTTGTCAGACTCTGTCCTCAGAGTCAGTGCACTGTTTTGTGTCCTACATTTCACAAAGAAGAGTCACAAGGGACATAGAGCTTCAGAATTTACTAAACACTGAATAATTCATTCAAAATCTATAGAGCTACATGAGCCTTTAGCCAAAGAATTAAAATGAAAATCCTGTTTCTGGTCAGATAGTGTCCTTTAAATTAAAAATCTACCCCCAAATTTACAACAAATATTCAACTACTCATTTCTTTAAAATAGTTATATAGCACTGTAGTTTTAATCAAATTCCAATATAGCCACATTTTAATACTCCAATTTAAAAAGCCATCAACTTAAACTACAGCTCAGTATGTACTGGTCTATTCATTTCTCAATGTTTTCTTTTTCATATTTTAATTTGGAATCTTTACAACATAAAAGGTTCAGGTTAGAAATGCCATTATTTATTGACATTTTTTCCTAAGTATACCAATTGCAAAAGCTAAGATCAAAGAGCAAGAAAAAAATTTAGGTGATACAATTTACCAATTTATTCACCAGGGCTTTAATGGAAGTACCTTTTTTATTTTATTTTTTTAAGTAGAAGTCTCTTCCATTTAGGAAAACAAGATACCTCAAACCAATCCAAACCACCTATTCTGATTCTCATCCTCCTTCTCAGAAGTAAATTAATTTTGCACTTTTTGCTTTTCATTTTTTACTTCTTAAACAAGTACACGTGGCAGAGGGAAGGCAAGAGAAGAGGGCTGTGGAGACTTGCTTTATTTTACTTGCTGGTTTCAAATCTTTCCAGCTTTTTAAAAAGAGCATCTTCAAACACATTTTTGCAGGCACTGCAGATTTTTGGCAGGGTAACTGTCCTATTTCAAAAGCTTTGCTGAATTTGAAAAACTACAATTACTGTTTTCATCCTGTCATGTCAAAAATTCTTAGAGACTATTAAGATGCTCTTTATTCCCTATGCACACCAACTCTGACATGCTTAAAGCTCAGCTTTGGCATTTAGTCACAAAAGGCACCAAGAGACATAAAAGGGAGGAACTCAACTAAATCTTCACATGGCTTAGGATAAATCTTCAGTGATTATAAACCTGTGACCTGATTTTCATAAGGTAAAAGGAACAAATATTTCTCCAAATTTGTTCTCTAAACAAATATTTTATCTATCTTTAAATTTTTTCTTAGCAGGATTATCCCAATGCTGTTTAAAAAAATGCAGCAGCTTTCGGTTCAGGTTAGGAAAAAGTGAACTGGGAGTAAGTTAAAGTATCAGAACTGATCCTCAAACCAGGTAAAATTGCCCTGATTATTTGTAAGACAAAACATAAAGTTTTATTTTATACAAGGAAATTTGCAAATATCTAATACAAACACCAAATTGTTGTGAATTTTAGGTAAGACTGAGAGAAAACAGATATGTCCATCTCTGAGCAAAGACGACAAGAAGTGGAATTTGAGATTCAGAGAGGACAGGCAAACTGCAAACACAAACAGCTTGTGACTTTGCACAAGAAAAATATCTTGTCTTTGAAACAATGGCAAAGGATAACTGGCCCACAAATAAGTCACTGTATTACACAGTTTCATATACAACAAAACTAGAGAAAAATTTTATATCCTTTTACCTTGTTCTACCCAATGAATAAGGTAACCTGTTTCCCCAAGACCATGTTAAAATAGTATGGGACTTGTATATAATAATGGAATAAAAAAACTACTTGAGTGAGTCAGCTTTCAAATTTCTCTTCTTCATTAATCTTAAGTAAAAAGAGTAAAGTGAGAGAAGAGAGAGTAAAGAAGAGGGAAGAGATGATTCTCTGCAATAAAGCTGTTAGGTCAGATGTATGTATAAATTAAAATTTTACAGTAAAAATGAGTAACAACTCTGCCCCCAGAACAGCAACGTTTTCTCTGAAGTAAAACAGATTGCTTAGAGTCAGGCATGGGGACGCATACCTACAGTCCCAGCTTCTGAGGAGGCTGTGGCAGGAGGATCACTTGAACCAGGAGTTCAAGGCTGTAGTGCATGATGATCACACCTGTGAACAGCCACTGAACTCTGGGCAACAGAGTAAGACCCCATTTCTAAAAAATTAAAAAATAAAATTACCTGTATTTAAAAAAGAAAGAAATAAAATCAGTGTTTTTGAAATACGACAAAGACTCTCCTAGGGAATCATGTTATAATGTTTGAGTTACTGTAGTAGGCAGAATAATGCCCCCTCCCCCAAGATGCCCACATCCTACTCTCTGAAATTTGTAAATATGCCATCTTGCATGGCAAAGAGACATTTGGAGATGTAAGGTTAAGGAACATGAGATGGGAGATTAACTGGATTACCTGGGTGGGTTCAATCGAATCATGAGTCCTGAAAAGCAGACAACCTGTCCTTGCTGTGGCCACAGGGGGAGAAGTGACAACAGAAGGATCACAGAGTCACAATATTGCTGGAGTTGAAGATGCAGGAAAGAGGCCAGTAGCCAAGGAATGGGGGCCAACTCTAGAAGCTGGATTTTAAAAGCAAGGAAATAGATTTTTCCCAGAGCCTCTAAAGAAAGGATCACAACCCTGCTGATGCCTTGATTTCAGCCCAATGAAACCCATATCAGTCTTCTGATCTCCAGAACTATAAGATAATAAATTTGTGTTATTTTAAGCCACTAATCTTGTAATAATATCTTATACCAGCATAGAAAACTAATACAATAGCCTATACGCTTTGATAGATAATAAGGAAAATTTCCCATTGAAGAAAATAATAGGATGTCCTGTTTAAGAACAAAATTTGCCTACTGAATTCATATAATTTAAGGTACAGTCTTCACATAAATTTTGTAAATATATGCTTTAAATTCATTTTAAACTTTTCAGACAATGGTCCAGTGTTAAGAGGTTACAAACGGGTAAGCAAACAAACCTTGTTCCCATGTCATCCAGCTCCCTTGTCCAAAAACAACTCTGCATAATAATACCAAAAAGAAGTAAGCCCAGGTGGACCACCCGTCCCCATTCCTGAGGATTGCTCACTTAATGAAGTCCTTTTTACACTGCTGTAGCATCTCACATGTCTGCTGCATCTCTTCCTCACTCAAAAGCACCAACATCCCAATAGTTAGATGAAGCTTTTTGGGATTCTGGAAAATGCTGCTATCAACACCATGATCCTGTTATCAAAGATAGAAAAATAAGAAACTCAGTCCATACAAAAGTAAATGGCAAGAACAGAATCAAGACCCCAGAAACAAACTCACACAACTATGGCCAACTGATTTTCAACAAAGTGCCAAGACCATTCAATGAGGAAAGAATGGTCTCTTCAATAAATGATGCTGGGACAACTAAAGATCCACATGCAAAAGAATGAAGATGGACCCCTACCTCACACTACATACAAAAATTAACTCAAAATGGATCAGTGACCTAAATATATAACAGCTAAAACCATAAAACTCTTAGAAGAATAAAATTAAATTTTCATCACCCTAAATTTGGAAATGAATTCTCAGATACGACACTAAAAGCATGGGCAAAAAAAGAAAAAAATAGATAAACTGGACTTCATCAAAATCAAAAACTTTTGTGCATCAAAGGATATTGTCAAGCAAGTGAAAAAATAGCCTACAGAATGGCAGAAATATCTGCAAATAATTTATCTGATAAGGGTCTGGTATCCAGAATATATAAAGAACTCATACAACTCAACAACAAAATGGCAGACAACCTAATTTTAAAATGGGAAAAGGACTTGAATATATATTTCTCCAAAGAAGAAATACAAATGGCTAACAAGCACATGAAGAGGCTTACCATCATTAGTCATTTAGGGAAATGCAAATCAAAACCACAATGAGGTACCATTTCATACCCCCTAGGCTCGCTAGAATCAAAATAACAGAAAATAACAAGTGCTGGCGAACATGAGTAGAAATCAGAACCATCATACTTCGTTCCTAGGAAGATAAAATGATTCAGCCACTGTGAAAAGGAGTTTGACAGTTCCTAAAAAAGTTAAACCTAGAATTACCACATGACCCAGCAATTCTCCTCCTAGGTATATGCCCAAAAGAATTCAAATGGGGACTCAAACAAATACATGTATACGCATGTTCCCAGAAGTACTAAAAGATAGAAATAACCCAAATGTCCATCAACATATGAATGGATAAACAAATTGTGGTATATATACACAATGAAATATTATTCAGCCATAAAAATAAGTGAAATTCTGATCCATGCTACAACATGGATGAACCTTTAAAACATTATGCTAAGGGAAAGAAGTCAGATATGAAAGGTCACATGTTGTATGATTCCTGCTAGAGTTTGGATATTTGACCCTCCAAACTTCATGCTTGAAGTCTGATGATCGCCAATGTTGGAGGTGGGGCCTAATAGCAGGTGATTGGGTGGGTCACAGGGGCAGATCCCTCATGAACAGCTTGGTGCAGTCCTCATGGTAACGAGTGAGATCTCACTCTTATTAGTTGCTGGAAGCTAACTGTTAAAAAGAGAGTCTAGCACCTCCCCTCACTCTCTTGCTTACTCTCTGGCCATGTGATCTGCATATGCCAGGTCCCCTCACCTTCCACCATGAGTGGAAGCAGCCTTAAGCCCTCACCAGAAGAAGACGCTGGCACCATGCTTCTTATACAGCCTGCAGAAAGGTGAGCCCAGTAAAACTCTTCTCTTTGTAAATTACCCAGCCTCAGATATTCCTTTATAGCAACACTAAATGGACTAAGACAACTTCATTTAGATGAAATATCTAGAATTAGTATCCATAGAGACAGAATACAAATTAGTGGCTGTCAGAGGCCAGGGGAGGGGTGAATGAAGAGCAACTGCTTAATGGTTATGGGATTTCCTTCTGGGGTGATGAAAATGTTATGAAACAATATAGAGCTGGTAGCTGCACAACACTGTAAATGTACTAAATGCCACTGAACTGTTCACTGTAAAATGGTTAATTTTGCTGTGTGAATTTTTTTTCTTTTTTAAAATTTTTTTCTTTCATCATGCCTTCAGACTGAATGTGTAAATTTCATCTCAATAAAACATTTTAAAAAAAGGAAATGGTAGCCTGATAGAATGGCATAGCCCTGGAAAAACAGAATGCCATCTAAATGTAGGTGCCAGGAATATCTTTTCTTCCTTACCAGCTGTGTTAGTTCCAGAACAGCTGGACCCCTTATGGGCTTTCCCCAAAGAATAAAAAACTTTTTATGAAAAACACAGGAGTTGCCACACCAAATATGGTCATCCTTTTCTGCCATCATCATTTCTTGCACTTCAAAACTTTTGCTTCTGGGAAGCACAAAAGGTGCTTGTGAATCCCTTTTAAAAAAAAAATTGAAGCGAAATTCACTTAACATACAATTAACCATTTTAAAGTGCATAATTCAGTGGTATTTAGTGTATTTACAATGTTGTCAACCACCAGCATTCTTTAGTAGCAAGACTTTTTTATTACCCCATAAACATACCAATTAAATAAATAATCACACTCCATTCCCTATGCCTCATCCCCTAGTAACCTCTAATTTGCTTTCTGTTCCTTTGGATTTGCCTATTCTGGATATATTATGTAAAAGGAATCATGTAACATATACCTTTGTGACTAGCTTCCCTCACTTAGTGTAATGTTTCAAGTTTCAGCCAAGTTGTAGCATTATCAGTACTTCATTCCTTTTCAGGGTTAAATAATAGTCTAGTGTATGTACCACAATTTATTTATAAATTCATCTATTGATGGACATTTGGGTTGTTTCTACCTTTTGGCTAATATGAATAATGCTGCTATAAACATTCATACACAAGTTTTTATGTTGATATATGTTTTCAATTATTTTGGGTATATACCTGGGAGTGGAACTGCTGGGTCATCTGGTAATTCTAGGTTTAACTTTTTGAGGAACTGTCAAACTGTTTTTCACAGTGGCTGAACTAACATATATTCCTAGCAGCAATGTATGAAGGTTCCAGTTTCTCCACATCTTCACCAACAGTTATGATTTTTTCCTTTTTAAAAAAATTATAGCCATCCTGGTGGGTATAAAGTGGTATTGTATTGTGCTTTTGATTTGCATTTCCCTAATGACCAATAATATTGACACCTTTTCATGTGCTTGTTAGACATTTGTACATCTTAGGGAAAATGTCTATTAAAATCTTTTGCCCACTTTTAAATTGTCTTGTCATTGTTGAATTGTAAGAATTCTTTATATATTCTTGATACTACACTCATATCAGATTGTGACCTACTTTTAAAGGTAAGTAGGTCTCAAATTTCATTAATCTCATTCTGCAAATGAAAACAAGAAAAAAAGCTGAAACTCCTCTTCCAATCCAGGAATGAAGCAGGAATTCTACCTTTGAAATGCAAGTTCTTACTGCATATAACCAGATCCCTAACCTAATAAAATGCCCCAAAGGCAGAGAAATGTATTTATCAAATGAGGATAGCTTACATCCTACTCTTGGTTTGCCTACAACTTACTGCCTAATTTCTGCCTTGGCAACAGCAGTTAATAGATTATTCGTTTTCTAAGTGTTAATGGAGCTTGAGCTATTTTTACATCTGATGAAGAGTTTTGTGATTCCACACATTAACCCAAATTGCTTCATTAAATGAAAGTGATTTTAAGGAACAATCAGCCTTAAATGTGTCAAGGAAGACTAAATGCAAGGCTTATCACCCCAGCTATTCTAACCCTTAGCACAACCTGTCACTTTAGAGAAGGCATGGAAACCCTCCCAAATGATTTCAGTATGCACAACTCCATCCTAAACTGCAGTTGAGAACTGTTCCTCTAACAATAACAGCTAATGTTTGTTGAGCCCTTACTCAGCTCCAGACATTTTCTATAACTATAGACAAACGTCCTATAAGGGAAATACTATTATCATCCACATTCTACAAACAAGGAAACTGAGGCACTGGGAAATTAAGCCATTTTTCCAAGGTAACATTGCTAGGAAGAGATGAAGTTGAAATTCAAACCCAGACAGTCAAAACCCAAAGACTGTTTTTCTGGGTTTTGGGGGGGATTTTTGAGAGTCTCTCTTTGCCCGGACTAGAGTGCTGCAGCATCAGCCTAGCTCACAGCAACCTCAAACTCCTGGGCTCAAGTGATCCTCCTGCCTCAGCCTCTCCAGTAGCTGGGACCAAAGGTGTGTGCTACCATGCTGGCTAATTTTTTCTATGTTTTTTTTTTTTTTAGTAGGGGGGTGGTCTCACTCTTGCTCAGGCTGGTCTCGAACTCCTGACCTCAAGTGATCCTCCTGCCTTGGCCTCTCAGAGTGCTAGGATTACAGGTGTGAGCCACCACACCCAGCCCAAGGCCTGTATTTTTGATCAATATTATATGTCCTCTCTAGGTAACAGCTGCCCAAAGGAGGCTGGAACAATAGGACCACCATCCAGAGGCAAGTCCTTTTGCATTTCACCAAAACTCAAACATAAATTGTTCTAATCACTAAATTAGTCATGGGAATAAAGAAAATTTCACAAGTCTATGAAAGAAAAGTGGTTTTAATATCTGTCTTTTCCTAGATATGACACCAAAAGCATGATTCATAAAAGAAAAAATGGCTAAATTGAACTTGATCAGAATTTAAAACTTAAAACTTATACTTCAAATGACACCATTAAGAAAATGAAAAGACAAGCCACAGAGAAAAATATTTAGGAGAAAAATTTGTAAATCATGTCTGATAAATATAAATATATAAAAAGTTCTTAAAATTCAACAATAAAAAGATATACAATCCAATTTTAAAATGAGCTAAAGATTTGAACATTTTACCAAAGCAGATACATTAACGGCTATAAGCACAGAAAAAGATGCTCAACATCATTAGCCATTAAGAAAACGCAAATCAAAACCAAAATAAGGTATCACTTCACACCCATTAGAATGACTGTAATCAAAAAGAAAAACAATAACAATTGTTAGTGAGAATATGGAGAAACTGAGCAGCCACTTGGTAAAGTATAAATGTAAAATGTAAAATGGTGTGGCCACTTTGGAAAATAGTTTGACAGTTACTCAAAAAGTTAAACATAAATTTATAATACAATCTAGCCATTTCATTCCTAGGACTCCACACAGTGAAATGAAAACAAAGGTCTACTGCACTCTAACCAGGGTAACAGAGTGAGACTCTGTCTCAAAAAAAAAAAAAAAAGAAAAGAAAGAAAAGAAAAAGAAATGTAAAATAAAACTACACTGAATACCATTTCTCACCCACCACACTGACAAAAATTAAAAAGCCTAATAATACACTCTGTTGGGGAGGCTATGGGGACACAGGCACTTTCGTACATTGCTACTGAAAATGTGAAATGGTACAATTCCTATTGGAGGGAAATTTGGCAGTATCTAATAAAACAAAAGATACATTTGTATTGCATCTTGTGATACATTTGACCCGATGTTAAGAACTCAATTGTGTCCCCACCAAAATCAATTATGTTAAAGTCCTCACACCCAAGGTAAGTGTATTTGGAGACAGGGCCTTTAACAAACTTTAGAAATGATCCCTGAGAGTACAGTCTTGAGATATGTCTTTAAAGAGGTAATTAAAGTTAAATGAGGTCATAAGGGTGGGTCCCTAATCCAACAGGACTGGTGTCTTTATGTAGAGAAGAAACACACTCCTGGTGTTTCCTCCTTTATATAAGGCACAGAGAAAAGGCTCTGTGAGGACACAGAAAAAGGTGGCCATCTGCAACCCAGAAGAGGCTTCACTAGAAAACAACCCTGCTGGCACCTTGATCTTAGTCCTCCAGCTTCGAGAACTGAGAGAAAATAAATTTCTGTTGTTGAAGCTACCCAGACTGTGGTATTCTGTGACAGCAGCCTGAGCACACTAATACACCCAATGATGTTAATTCTAGGAATTTATCCTGAAGATACATCTCCAACAATTTAAAATACACGTGCACAAGATTAGTCACTACAGCATTATGGCAAAATAATGCAAACTACCTAAATGCTCAAGTATAGTAGATTGGTTGAAAACTATGTATAAACTGATAAGGAATGATTTTTCAGAACCCAATATTAAATAAAAGAGCAAAGTCCAGAAGAGCATATATATTTTGTTACCATTTATGCAAGAAAAAAGGGAAAATAAGAAAACCTATAAACATAAATATATCTGCTTATCTTTACCAAAAAAAAAGAAAAAGAAAAAAACCCACAGGATCAATGAACTAAAGAACAATGTCCTTGGTTAGCTAGAAGGGATGAGGGGAATGGGGCAGAAGAAATACAAGAATGTGTGACACTTCTAAATATGTATGTCTTTTATATAGTTTTGATTTTTGGAAGAATGTTGTTGGTGTACATATTCAAAAATGAAATTAAATTAACAAGGATGGGAAGAGAAAAGAAACCTAAATTCAAAAGTGAACTAAAAATGAACCCAACTATATAGTTCAAATGAATACCAAATCCACACTAGAGTGGGTAAGAAAGGAAGAACTAATGAACACAATATTTGATTTCATATATGGGGGTTGGGTGGAGGGGGAGCTACAAACAAATCCTGAATAGGTTTACTCTTATAGAGGTATAGGCAAAGCAAATCAAAACTATTTTAGAGGTATCACGGGACTGGGCAAATGAGTAAAGGTGTTGCTAATGCTGCAAGGCAGGGTTCTAACTGTGGAAGGAGAAACATACAAATATGGAAAGAGCAAGGAAGAACCATATGGAGATGGCCTGGAATTGGAGCTATCTTGGTGAACTCTTGACTTCTAAAATATTGGCTAGGCACAGTGACTAACACCTGTAATCCTACTACTATGGGATGCTAAGATGAGGTAGGAGGATCACTTGAGGCAAGTTCAAGACCAGCCTGGGAACACAGCAAGACCCCATCTATACAAAAAATTAAACAATTAGTCAGGCATGGTGGTATGTGCTTATAGTCCTAACTACTTGAGAGGTTGAGCTGGGAGGATCACATAAGCCCAGGAATTCAAGGTTACATTGAGCTATGATCAATCGGGCCACTGCACTCCAGCCTGGATGACAGAGTGAGACCCTATCTCAAAAAATAAGTATATATGTGCATTTATGCCCATGTATATGCATGTATATGTACATTATGTCTGTGTGTATTTGCATATATATACATGCATATGCTTCCTAGATCTGTCCTCTGAAAGAGCCTAAAGGCAAAGATATCCTGAGCATACCTGGCACCCAAGTCTGGTCCTAATATCACTGCCCAATAAAAGGAACCAAGGCTCTTTGGAGAAATGGCTGATTCCAGGGCTGTGACAACAAAGTAAAAGATAAGCCTGGAACAGCTTTTTATGCCATAAAGTATGGAAATACTAAAAAAAAAAAAAAAGGCAGGCGTGTCACCAACATAGGAACCACCGGTTAAATTAACGACAGTTTGAGCACCAAAATAATTAATAAGCATAACTTATAAGCTATTGAAAAAATACAAATGTATGATTCTGTATCAATGATTGACAGATAGAGAGAGAGACACAGACAGACAGATGAGAAGGGAGAGGTGTTTCTTACAGTAGAATACCAAATGCCAACTGATAAATATAGAGAAAATACTGGAGTTTGAAAATCATAATTTTGCAACCCTCATAGCAAGATTCAGGCTGCTAAATCTAAGGGGAAATTTGTTGAGCAGAGTATTTGCATAGTCTTAAAATGTCTCCTCACAGATTGCTTATGGGTTGAAAGGAAAAATAATAGTAACTATACAGTTCTGTATAGTCTTCTGATGTGTGTTATATTTAACAATTAAAAAGTTTAAAAAAGAAAACTCTAAGCACAAATGTCAAGGGAAAACAACTTTTTTTCAAGCTTTTATAAATGCTGAGGCCTTTTAAGGGTAAAATTACACTATTTCCTCTTTTAAAAAAAAAGTGACTAGAGAGAGGAAAACAGGACAAGACATGCCCTGTCACTGTCACACGAAATCAAGACTTCACTGATAGAGCCAGACTCAATTCTAAATCCCTGACAGTGCATTCAAGCACCTTCTTACGTCAACTTGAAAATGATTAGCAGACTAAGGAGGAAAACTGGCCTAATGGCTTAAAATTCCCAGTTTGTTATCTCAGTTTCTTTCATAATTTTATCGCTCCTTCTCCCTTTCTCTTTCTCCTTATTCTTTGGCCTTCTCGCTCATAATCCACCCTAATACTCGGCTAGAAAAAGGAAGCTCTTCAACTTTGCTTCCCTTACCTTACCCTTTGGGAACCTACCACGTCAACTTGACTTCACTTGCCAAGAAAATATGGAATACTGGGAAACAAAACACGCAGAATGCAACAGAGCAGGACAATGAACAGATAGGTCACCTAAAAATCACACAATCAGAAGTCTTTGGGGTAATTTTGAGTCATAGTGTTCAAATAGCCTTTAACTCTATGGCAGGCTATATAATTTACAAGTAACCCTACTAGACAGTCTCTTAATGAATGGAGAAACAACCTAAATTTTGCCCTTACACCACCATCTACCAAGAAAAACTTTTACTGAATTATCTAAATTTAATGTGGAACCAAACAATCTTCAAGGTAATTGCATAAATCTCTAGAGCCACTGTTTTTCTTTGCTCAGAATATATCAGATTTCCACCACAAGCCCGTTCATTGAGATGAATAAAGACCAACATCAAATTCTTTACTCCAGGGGTTTAATTATACCGGGCCCTGCTCCAAGTTCGCCATTACTCAGAGTTGGAACTATTTTACTCCATTAGGTTGGCCACCCAGGCTGGCGCCTGAAAATTCTAATGGTACTGACCTTCTACCCAGCAGGGAGAAGCAAAGGGTGAAGTAACAAGAATTTCCTGGGGTAGTTTTGTCTAGATGAAAATAAACATGTTTCTTTATGGCTAAGTCACAACATCTCTTAGCCTCAGTTTCTTCATTTGTTAAATAAGGCCTCATCCAAGCAGGGAAAATGCACACATACAAAAGCTTCCTCCACAAAAAGCTTATGCACAGGCCTAAGTCACAGTTCACCTGCTGACTCAGCAGTCCCAGGTGCATGACCTTAACCCTCTCATTCAAACTGCAGCTCATGATTTATCACTAGCAATCACCACCTCATCACAGGCCCTTCACTGAGTTCACTTTTAACCCAGCACTCCAGGCTCCACTGGGGCAGAACTGCTAGCAATGCTGTCAGTATGAACAATTAACAAGAGATAGCAAAATCTAGAAATGTCAAGATTGGGGAAAAGGCCAGTAGAGAGTAGTATGGATTAGCCCACCGTGAAGCTCTGTCTGCTTCCTTAAAGCTCAACCGTCCTTTCCATGCAGATGAGACATAACCCTGGTGCATCTGCGAGAGCTGTCAGCAAGCAGAAGGGAAGCCTCTCTTCGGACTTAGACTTGTAAGAATCTAATCCAAATGTGTAGCATCCAGAATGAAAACAATTTATAGCACGCTGCCTTGACAGTACCTGCCAATTGCCAGAGACAAAAAATAATCCTCAAATTATATTCACATATATCATGTTTTCAGAATTCCAGGAATAACAAAGGTTTGTGCCTTAACTATAAAAGGCCTTTAACCTGGACTAGAGAGTCCAGGGTTCTAATTCCAACTCTGTCACGATCCAGCTATAATTAGGGAAATTATTTCATTTCTCTAGGCCTCAGTTCCTTCCTCTGTAAAATAAGGGACATAGACTAGTTTGCCTCTAAGTCAAAGGTCCTATAAACTTTGTACATGTTCCCATGAACCTATAAATAATTACCTGCTAACAAAATTGATATTTGTGAGGGATGTACCGATTCACTTCCTGATATTCTATTCAAACAAAAGGAGGAAATAAGCATGTTTCCTCTATGCTCATTATATTTTCTTTCTTTTTTTAATGGCCAAATTCTGTAGAATCACTTCTAACAGGTGATACTAACCTCATTCACATATGAAAGTTATTCAAATAAGGCAAAGTGGTGAAAAGAGCATTTAGCTTTGCAACCAGACGGGCCTAAATTCAAATTCTAACTCTGCCACCTATCAGCAGCATGACCCAAGGCAAGTTACTCAGATTCTTTGAAATTCAATTTCATCATCTATAAAACAGGCAATACCTCCCTCTCAGGTTTATTCTGGAGACTAAATGAAATACATGTGAAGTGTCTGACACACAGTAGAATGGAATAAATACAGGCTTCTCCCTCTTCTTTTTACATGACCATGTAACACTAGACAAATATCATTTTTGCTCTCCCTTTCAAAGCAGCATGGGAAGCTAAATTAGGCTCTGCTGAGTCATTTCCACTATTCTTTAAGAATGTTCAGAAAAGCTGACTTTGATTTGAGAGTCTCTATGTGTTATTAATGAAATACCCTGTTAAGTTATATAAGCTTCAGAAAAAAAGAAAAAAGGCTTTGATTCTTCTGGCTGATAAATTCTATCTATTCAGACGTAATTATGAGAAAGAACCTCTCCAGGTTCTTAAAAACAAGGACAAATATTCAAGCATCAGCTTTTATACTGATGAGAGAAAAGAATTTCTCATGCATCATCTAAATATCTTTACTCAGTAAAGAGGAGTGAAGAGCATCTCCCCTCACTCAAGGATGCACCAACCTACTTCCCTTAGATGTGCACAACAAATCCTTAAGGCTACTTTTCTAAAGGCTTAACTATTCCTCCACAAATTACTTGAAAGCACTAGTTAGCAAGCATCTACTAACCTGTGTTCCCAAAGACAGACCCTGATCACTCTGATGTCTGTGAAGGCTTAATGGTACAACACCCGTTCAAGCTGGATCCTTAGCTTCTGGATGCCACTGTCCCTTGCCTCCATGGGATTATTACAAGTCCTATTTGGTATAACAATATCTATAATAATTACAAGAATAAGTAACACTTATTCAGCATTAGCTGCATGCCATGCTCTGCCCTAAATACCCTAAACTTACTAACTCCCTCTTCATGGCAACATTGTAACATAAATACTATTATAATCCCCACTTTAAAGAAAGCCTCTGAAATATCTCTGGACTGTATCTAGTCCAGAACATGCCACAGATCCTAGTTTTCTTTCAATAGACAATATCAATAGCCTCCTAACTGGTACTGGTCTCTGGTATCCCACTCCTTAACTCTCAATGCATCCTCTACATTGCCTTCAATTATTTTTCTATGATGCTAAGTTCATCACAGTCCCTGCTTAAAATCTTAGCTAGTTTCTTTCTATCTATCTGTAGGAAACATTCAAAATCCTTAACCCACATAATAAGACCATTTACAACCTGGATGCCATTTAACCTTCCACTCTTAACTCCTACCTCTTCCCTACTCTACTCACTTTCTAGGCTCCAGTCTTAAGAAATTCTTCACTCTCTCTTGAATATCTCACAAGTGACATTTCCTCTGCCCAGAATGCTTACCACCCCTCTTGCCAGCCTGGCACAAACTCCTGTCCTTCCTTCAAGACTGTTCAAGTGTCAACTTCCTTATAAGCTTCTCCAACAACTACTGAATCCCTCCTCTGGGTACCCACTACCCTATCTTCTAATAGCACTTATCTCACAACACTGTAACTATTTTCGTAAGAAGTCTATTTCCACCCCTTCCCTGAGTATGGAATCCTTAAGGGTAGAGTACACTGTTAGTACATAACACATATGTCCTATATATTACATCTAGCTGGTATATGGCAGACATTTAATAAATAGTGTATGAATGCATAAAAAACAAAAACTTGTTCATTAAGTACCATCTCTATCCAAATGGTACAATGTATGACTCTTGTAAACATCTTTTCTTACTTTCCTACCCAACATCAGAACTCAGGGGTTTTACAATTTTTCTGACAACCAAAGACAACTAACTCATCTTTATTCTAAATTAGTTCATAACTACAAATCCTACAGCTCCCCTTATACACAAAGAATTTTAAATTATACACTAAAGCTTATACATAACATTTTCTTCTTCAGTGAATAATACTAACTGGAAAAAAAATAGTCTTAACTGAGGGAGTTGGGGGGATACAGACCCATTAGGCATTCTTCCCAGTGTCAGCCTTCACACTACAACAGGAGAAGAATTACGTAGTTTCTGGAACTATCACCTACTCAGGTTCTCCAGAAAGCCTGAGAAATCCCCTGTTGCTTCATACAGATCTATAAGCCTTCAGAATGTTCCACTACACACAGTTTTGAATTACTGTTTTTCATTACTGATGTGCTTTCTACTGGACCCTGCTGTGAGATAAAGTGGAATTATAGCAGCATTACGAGCTACAAAATGATTGAGAGATATACAGGGTTATAATATACTTCTTGAACTTGCAGACAGTGAGACATCTTTGAATCTTAATGCAAGAGAGGAAAGAGTGAAAAAATAAAGTGCAGTTTATCTGCAGATCACATAGATGAAGAATACCTTGCCAATGTCTGTTAGCAGCTAAATCCTAC
This sequence comes from Lemur catta, assembly GCF_020740605.2. Classification (NCBI taxonomy): domain Eukaryota; kingdom Metazoa; phylum Chordata; class Mammalia; order Primates; family Lemuridae; genus Lemur; species Lemur catta. The sequence goes on along the minus strand of NC_059141.1, from coordinate 50,253,726 downwards.
ACTAAATACTCAGACTTAGGGAGCTGAAGGACAGGGATGATGGTGATAATGTTTGCAGTCAAACAATATTTCTTATATAACTGATGAGCACAAAGGAAGGTGATTTCAGGAAATGCGATCCTGAAAGGTAAATTCTGTTTCCTTGGAGAATCAAGGATGAGGTCAAGGATAAGCATGCTACCAAAGAGGGGAAAGAGGAAAACTATTTTAAAGGAAGAAAGAAGTTCAAGGAAGGGTAATAGGACAGGATGAGACCTGGGAGTGAGAAAGTTGTCTATTGTGCCAGAAATGAGACCTTCATAACAATCTTTAACAATGAAAATTAATGGCTATGGTAGGCAGAATTCTCAGAATGACCCCCAACAACCTTCAGCCTGGTATAACTGACCCCACTTCCTGACTGGAGGTAGAACTTGTGACTGTGATAATTTATTAATCCTACGATTATATGTTGTATAGTACAGTTGACCTTAAAAGAGAGAGATTACCCCAATGAGCCTAATCTATATACATGAGCTCTTTAAAAAGCAGTCTTTGGCTGGTGGCAGGAGTCAGAGATTTGAAGCACAAGATGGATTTGATGGAAGCCAGAGCAGCTATGTGCGAAGGAAACAGGGCCCTCAGACCTACAGCCACAAGGACCTGAATTCTGCCAACGGACTGAATGAACCTGAAAGTTGATTCTTCCCAAGAGACTCCAGATAAGAGACTAGTCTGGCCAATATGTTGATTTTGGCCCTGTGGGAGCCTAAGCAAAGAATCCAGTCAGCTCACTGGGTCTTCTGACCTGGAGACCTAAGGAACTACTACAAAATTGTGAGATGATAAATGGGTGTGGTTTTAAGCTGCTAAGATTGTGGTAACTTATTACACAGCAATGGAAAACTCACAGGGGAAGGTATGAATGTAAACTGATAAACTCATTTTCAACAGAACTTTTTTTTTTGAGACAGTCTCACTCTGTCACCCAGGCTAGACTGCCACAATGTCAGCCCAGCTCATGGCAACCTCAGGCTCCTGGGCTCAAGCAATCTTCCTGCATCAGCCTCCCAAATAGCTGGGGCTACAGGTGTGTACCACCATGCCTAATTTTTAGTAGAGACAGGGTCTCGCTGTTGCTCAGGCTGGTCTCAAACTCCTGATCTCAAGCAATCCTTCTGCCTTGGCCTCCCAGAGTGCTAGGATTATATAGGCGTAAGCCACCGTACCCAGCCTCAGTAGAACCTTTCATCCCAAAGATCCCAAAAGCACTTGACATATTTGACATGAGTCATAAAGGAGGATAAGTTTGCCTTCTCAAAAAAAAAAAGAAACAAAACATTAGTAATATTGATTAAAAAGTTTTTAGAAGATAAAGAGTCTCACCTTGACTAATGCCATCTACTTATTTTACTGAATTGTATAAATTAGAGCAGATACTAGATCCTACATAACCTTGTATCATCTGCTCTACTTAACACTGTGGCACTCACTAGCTCTGGCACCTTAGGCAAGTTAACCTATCTAAATTTCCATTCCTTCATTAGTAAAAAGGGATATAAATACCTATCTCATGGGGATGGACTGAAGATTGAACAAATATATGCGGCATTTAGAACACTGCCTAACACAAATGCAAGAGCTCTGTAATTATTTGCTGTCTTATATTTCACTCAATATTAATTGAGTGAAATATAAGACAGCAAATAATTATAAAGAACAAAAGTGGGAAATGCAGGCTTATTTATAATATTACAGATTAGCAGAAAAAAATGCATGAATAGCAGCATTATTCATAATATCCCAAAAGTAGAAATAACCCAAATGTTCATAAACTGATGAATGGATAAATAAAATGTGGTATATACTTACAACGGAATATTTTTCAGCCCTAAAAAGGAATGAAGCAGTATTACATGATACAACATAGATAAACCTTGAAAACATTATTTTAATTGAAAGATGCCAGACACAAAAGGCCACACATTGCATAATTCAATTTATATGAAATATTGAAAATAAGCAAATTCATAGAGACAGAGGTAGATTAGTGGTTGTCACAGGCTGGGGAAAGACAGGGATGGCTTATTGGCTATAGGGTTTCTTTTTCGGGGTGATGGAAATATTCTGGAATTAGATGGTGGCAATGATTGCATAATCCAGTGACTATAGCAAAAACCAATGAAATGTACCCTTTAAAATATGATTTTTTCCAGAGCAAGTATCTCATTAAAATAGGAAAAAAAATAAATTTTAAAAATAAAAATTTTGTTATTTCAGTATTTTTAAAAATGTATTAGGACTGTTCCTTTTGCCCATGAAGAATTAGCTCCTATAGGACCTGCCTTCCTACCATCAATAACTAGAAAACTAGATAAAATATATGAAACAAATGTTTTCAGGTATTGGACAACAAATGGTACCAGACTGTGGTCCCTAAGACAGAGGGAGGAAACAAAAACTCAGATCTACCCTGGCTTTCTGCATAGAGGCAATTTCCAAATAGTGGCACAGAGCAGGTAACCCATACAAAGCCCAGTGTTTCCATTGAGTTGAGGTGACAAAAAGTGGAATTCAGGGATGCTAAGGTGAATAAAATTTGCAGGGCCAATTACTGAAGAAGAGGGAAGCTATGCAAAAAAAGGGGCTCCAGAAATCTACATAAAGGACTCTTTGAGACTTTAGCTGAATAACAATCCGTACATACATAGGGTGAAACCTACAAGACCAGATAAAAAAACAATTGGGGAGCTATAAGCTGAACAATTCCCAAAGCTCAAGCAGCAGGGAAACACTCAAGTTGCCACCAGCCAGAGTAGAGAGACCTCACAGAGGACTGAATAGAGACTGCAAGAGGGTCACATCTTAGTAGTGAAGCTAAATTAGCCCTACAGTAAAAAGTACTCTACATATGTCCTTTTTAAAGCTTTTAAGCTTTAAAAACAATCTTTGAAATGATTATACTAATTGACAAATAACTACCTTCCAGAACAAAGTTTAGGACTCTTTAAAGGTTGTGTTCGATGGCTCACACCTGTAATTCCAGCACTTTGGGAGGCCAAAGCAGAAGGATCACAGGAGTCTGAGACCAGCCTAGGCAACACAGTGAGCCCATCTCTACAAAAAATAAGAAAAATTAGTCCGGCGTGATGGTGCATGCCTGTAGTCCCAGCTACGTGGGAGGCTAAGGCAGGAAGATCTCCCGGGCCCAGGAGTTCAAGGCTGCAGCAGGCTATGATTGCACAATTGCACTCTGGTCTGGGCAACAGAGCGAGATCACATCTCTTAAAAAAAAAAAGACTCTTTAAAGAAAAAAACACTGGGCCAGGAGTGGTGGCTCACACCTGTAATCCCAACATTTTGGGAGGCCAACATGGAAGAATTGCGTGAGCTCAGGAGTTGGACACCAGGCTGAGCAAGAGCAAGACCTCGTCTCTGCTAAAAATAGAAAACTTAGCTAGGCATCATGGCACATGCCTGCAGTCCCAGCTACTTGGGAGGCTGAGGCAGGAGGATCGCTTGAGCCCAGGAGTTTGAGGTTGCAGTAAGCTATGATGATGCCACTGCTCTCTACCCAGGGTGACAGAGGGAGACTCTGTCTCTAAATAAATAGGTGAATAAATAAATAAATAAATAAAATGCCTATACTGGAAAAGAAGAAAGGTCTGCCCAAAAAAGTACTAAATTAAAACCAAAGCTTAGCAGAAGAAATAAAATAATAAAGATAAAAGCAGAAATCAATGAAACAAAATGGACAAAGTATAGAGGAAAATCAATCAAATCAAAAGCTGTTTTTTTGAAAGGACCAATACAGTTGATAAACCTATTGCCAGGCAGAGCCAGGAATAAAGACAGTGAAGACACAAATTACCAATATCAGTAATACAAGAAGGGATATCACTACAGAGCTTACAGACACTAAAAGGATAACAAAAAAACTTTGAGCAACTATACCCAATAAAATTCAAAAGTTTAAACAAATGGACAAATTCCTTGAAAGACACACACTACCAAAGCACATTCAAGAAACATATAACTAGAATAGTCCTAAATCAATTAAAGAAATTGAATTCACAATTTAAAACCTTTTCACAAAATTACAGACCTAGCTGGCTTTACTGGTGAATTCTATCAAGCATTTAAAGAAGAAATAATACTGATACAAACCTACACAGACTCTCAGAACACGAAGAAAGGAACACACTTCTCAACTCATTTTATTCATGTGGTTAAGTCAGGTAGTTGGTTTTACCCTGATACTAAAACCAGATGAAGATATCCCAAGAATACTAAAACCAATATTGCTCATGAACATAAATGTAAAACTCCTTAATAAAGTTTTAGCAAATAAAATTCAGCAACATATAAAAAATAATACATCAAAACCAAGTAAGGTTTATGTAAAGAGAAAGATTAGTTTAATGCTCAAAAACAAATGAATGTAAGTCAGCATATTTATATAATACTACGGAGAAAAAAAATATGTTCATCCCTGAGAAACTGAAAAAGCATTTCATAAAATTTAACCCCAGTCGTTACTTTTTAAAATTATCAGTAAACTAGGAACAGAATGGATTCTTAACCAGATAAAGGGCATCTGTGAAAAATCTATACTTTACATTAAACTTAAATAATAAGCAAACTAATATATAACTACTAGACTAACAAGTGAATTAGGCAAGGTCACAGGATACAAGGTCAATATGCAAAAATCAATTGTAATTCTACACAGTAGCAATGCAAATTAACTACACCAGGCTTGACTAGGAGTCCAGTGTGCTATCCCACAGAGCCAGCTAGCAATGCAAAATTAAAAACTAAAACTTAAAAATACCATTTACAATGGCATCCCAAAACATGAAAAACTTAGGATAATTTTAATAGTATCAACAAGTTTAATTAGTACAATTAGAAAATGAAATTAAAAACTAATTTCATTTATAATAGCATCAAAAAACAAAAAGGATTAAAATTTAATAAGATACATGTGCAATGTGGGCACTGAAAACTATGAGACATTACTGAGGGAAATTAAAGAAGATTTAAACACGTGAATATATACTGTGTTTACGGACTGGAAGACTAAAACATTGTTAAGATGTTAATTCTCCCCAATATTGATCCATATATTCAAGACAATTCCAATAAAAATCGCAGCAGGCTTTTTGTAGCAATTAATAAGCTAATTCTAAAATCTATATGGAAATACAAAGGATCATGGATAGACAAAAACAATCTTGAAAAAGAAGAACAAAGTTGAAGAACTTTCACTATCTGATTAGAAGAATTATCATGAAGCTTTAGTAATTAAGACTGTGTAGTATTGGTGTAAGGACAGATACATGAATAAAGTCCAGAAACAGACCCACACAAATAAGGTCATTTGATTTTTTTTTTTTTTGGAGATGGGGTCTCACTATGTTGCCCAAGCAAGAGTACATTGGCTTTTTTATGGGCAAGGTCATCACACACTATAGCTTCAAACTCTGGGGCTCAAGTGACACTCTTGCCTCAGCCTCCTGAGTAGCTGGGACTATGGGTGCGTACTACTGTGCCCAGCTAAGGTCATCTGATTTTTGACAAAGGTTCCCCATTCGTTGGGGAAAGGATAGTCTTTTCAACAAATGGTGCTAGAACAAGTAGACAATGTACATGAGAAAAACGAACTTCAATCCTTACCTCTCACCATACATAAAAAATTAACTCAAAATGAATCCTAAACCTAAACATAAAACATAGTTTTGTAGTTTGTAGCTTACAGAAGAAAACCCTGGGGCAAAGATTTTTTTTTTTTTTTTTTTTGAGACAGAGTCTCACTTTGTTGCCCGGGCTAGAGTGAGTGCTGTGGCGTCAGTCTAGCTCACAGCAACCTCAAACTCCTGGGCTTAAGCGATCCTACTGACTCAGCCTCCCGAGTAGCTGGGACTACAGGCATGCGCCACCACGCCCGGCTAATTTTTTCTATATATATTTTTAGTTGTCCAGATCATTTCTTTCTATTTTTAGTAGAGACGGGGTCTCGCTCTTGCTCAGGCTGGTCTCGAACTCCTGACCTTGAGCGATCCACCCACCTCGGCCTCCCAGAGTGCTAGGATTACAGGCGTGAGCCACCTCGCCCGGCCAAGATTTTTTTTTTTTTTTTAGATACAACATAAAAAGAATGAACCATAAAAAAAAATTGGATACAATGAAAATTTTAAATTTCTGCTATTTTGTTTTCAAGGTAAGTACAAAACAAGGTTAATCGAGGAGAGAAAGATAGGATTATAGAGCAAAAGCAAGTTATAGGTTTACAGAGTAAGAGCAAGATACATTCGCCACAGAATGACAAATGGACCCCTGTCATAACAAAAAAGCCTAAAATTTCTGCTCTGTAAAAAATACTATTAAGCCAGGCATAGGGGTGTGTGCCTGTAGTCCCAGCTACTCAGAAGGCTGGGATGGGAGGATCAGTTGAGCCCAGGAGTTCCAGGCTCTAAATTAAAAAATATGCTAGTAAGAAAATCAAACACAAACCACAGACTGGGAGAAAACAGACATAAAACATAGATCTGATAAAGGACATGTATTTAGAATATACAACTCTTACAATTCAATAGTAAGAAATAAACAAAAAAAAACCACTGAAATTGGGCAAAAGAGTATACTTAAAAATGGTTAAAATGTAAATTTTGTTACAAATATGTCATCATAAAAAATTAAAGCACCAACAATTAAAAAAAACAGGTAAAATATTTGAACAGGTACTTCACAAAGGCAGATACACAAAAGGCCAATGAGTACATGCAAAGACTCTCAGCAGCATTAGCCGAGGGAAATGTACACAAAAACCATAATGAGATGCCCACCAGCACAGGTGAAATTAAAGTAAGACAGACACCACCAAATATTGGCAAGAATGTGGTACAACCTGAATTCACATACATCATTTGCAGCAGTGTAAAAACGGCAAAATCTTTGAGAAAAGATCTGACAGTTAGTTTCCTATAAAACTAAACATATATTTGCACTTGATCCAACAATTATACTACTAAATATTTACCGAAGAATAAAAACATATACTTAACACAAAGCTTTGCACACAAATTATTATAATAGCCGTATTTATAATAGCCAAAGATGAGAAACCACCCAAATATCAATCAAAATTAAAAGATAAAGAAACTGGTACATTCCTGGAAAGGAATACTATTCAGCAATGAAAACAAACTACTGTAACACACAACAGGAATGACTCAAAAATATGCTGAACCAAAAAAAGTCACAGAAAAAACTCTATACTGTAAAATTCCATTCATATGACATTCTAGAAAAGGGATAGCTAATAGCAACAGAAAGCAGATTAATGGTTGACTGAAATCACTGGCAGGAGGTGAGGGGGCAAGGAGTGGAGACCAACCGCAAAGATAAAACTTTTGGCGGTAATGGGAATATTTTATATCTTGTTTGTGATAGTTGTTACACTAGTGTACACACTTGTCAAAACTCATCAAACGGTATTCTCAAAATGGGTACATTATATTTCATGTAAATTATAACTTAATAAAACTGATTTTTAAAACAGAAAGGAAAAAACTGAAAAAATTTAAAGTTTGCACTCCGTTAACCTGTATTATTCTACTTCTTAGAATTTATCCCAAAGAAATCAGCGAAGACATAAAGATACAGATGTGCACTGCAGCATTATTTGACAGAAATAATTTCCTCTAACGTTCCATTAGTAAGGGATTGATTAAATAAATAATTTAGGGCATACTCATAGAGCACTTCACAATTAAAACTGGGAATTAGATTCTTATGTACGGACCTGAAACATGTTATTAAGTAAATAAGGTAATTACAAAATAGTGTATAACATAATTTTTTTTAGAGATGAGGTCTTGCTGTATTGTATTGCCCAGGCTAGCCACGAACTCCTGGGCTCAAGTGATCCTCCAACCTCAGCCTCCCAAGTAGCTGGGATTACAGGTATGAGTCACTGCACCTGGCTAATAAATGTATATAACAAACACATATGTAAACTCAAAAAAATTTATGAGGCCGGGCACGGTGGCTCACGCCTGTAATCCTAGCACTCTGGGAGGCCAAGGCGGGAGGATTGCTCGAGGTCAGGAGTTCGAGACCAGCCTGAGCAAGAGTGAGACCCCATCTCTACTAAAAATAGAAAGAAATGATTTGGACAGCTAAAAAATACAAATAGAAAAAATTAGCCAGGCATGGTGGTGCACGCCTGTAGTCCCAGCTACTCGGGAGGCTGAGGCAGTAGGATTGCTTGAACCCAGGAGTTTGAGGTTGCTGTGAGCTAGGCTGACGCCATGGCACTCTAGCCCAGGTAACAGAGTGAGACTCTGTCTCAAAAAAAAAAAAATTTATGAGCCAACTCTGTGCCAAGAGATGTTATCTTTTTCCTATGTTATTAAGCAAAGGAATGTTGAGACCTTCCCTATTTTAGAGATGAGGAAACTCTATCAAAGATGTCAAATGAGTTTCAGAGGAACCAAAACAAGACTGAATACCATCACACAGTCTATCAGGAAACAACTCCAACAGGTATACATTCTTCAAAGCTTCTAGAAGGGAACTCACCTGAATTGGGTCACAGATGCAGAGTACTACTAGAAAATGACTACAGGCTTTCACAGCCATCTGCTTGCCATTCTAACACCAGAATGAAACTTACTAAAACTCTCTTCCGTATAATGTAGATAATGGTCCCGTATTTATTTCCTCTTTTATGTGATGCTTATTTCCAGCTGTTATCAGGGCCTGATTTAATGCCAGGAAGCAGGCTATTAAGCCTATGTCAGTATGCAGTCTCCCTGAAAGTAGGAAGGAAATACTTTGGACTGATTAAGGCCAGCATGACATTCATGGCAGACAATCTCATTCTGGCCAAATTAAAGTAGTAATTCCAATATTTGTTCCCTGCCAGCCCTTGTCAGCAGCCAAAAGAAAAGTGAGAAACTGAATGTAAGTGTGTGCACACATGCACGCGCACGCACACACACATACACACGGGCTAATTGATTACAACCTGCTTGTCTCATGCAAGGTATTTGTAACATTCCAAAGAATATATACAATGACTGAGCTTCAATTAGTTGGTATTCATAAGGTAAAATAATTTTAAAAATAAAATTACTGGGGCATGGTGGTGCATGCCTATCATCCTAGCCATGCGGAAGCATTGCTTGAGCCCAGGAGTTCGAGATTACAGTGAGCTACGGTCACACCATTGCACTCCAGCCTGGGTGACAGAGTGATACCCTATCTCTAAAATAATAATAATAATAATTTCAAAACTTACCAGCTCCTGTTCCGTCCAAAATTACCAGCCTATACTGAAACTTCAGTGTTCCTAATCTCCACCTACCCTCCATTCCCACCGAGAATGAAATCATCTTGCTATGAAATGTTAAGGAGAAAAATGATGTTCTGATGGCTCACTAATAATAACATCCACATACATATTTGAGTATTTGACTTATACATATGACCTTGTTTAAGCACATAAATAGCAAGTTAGTCACTCAAAAATGGGTTATACAATTCTATACTAAGGCCAGGCTATCTCTCATATTTGCCCAATCTGAATGTATTCACCACCACAACGTCCTTTCTGAATAATCAGTTTTACCAATACTCACCTCTTGCCCCACAGAAGTACTTGGTTTCTAATACTTCTATACCTGTATATCTCTCTCTCACCATATTCTAACACGTAAGACCAACTTTAGCAATACACACAGGACAGGAGAAAGAAAAGGAAAGGAAAAAGAGAAGGGAAAGAAAAGAAGGAAGGGATCTTTTAAAATTTTAAACCCAAAACATTTCCACTGACATAGCCCACAACTGTCAAAACTAGCCTTCATCTACTCTTCACACTCCAGAAAATACTATCAACTTCAACCTAACTGGCAATAAATACAACAAGAGTAGCAGCTGTCATTTATTAAATGCTTCTATGTATTAAGCACCATACTAAGTACTTTATGTTATCTAATTTAATCCTTCCTACAGCACTCGCAAGTAGGCTGTAAAGTTTTGGAGAAGTTCATTAGCCCAAGTCCACACAGACAGAGGAACCCAGAATCAGATCTAAGTCATCTGTTTCAAGAATCAAAGATATAAACCACATTTTATTTTATTCCAAATGCTTTTATTTCTCTGTTCACTACAAGATCAAGAAAGCACAGCATACACAAACATAAGCAAAAAAAGAACCTTGATCTAAACTTCACACCTTTTAAAAAAAAATAACTGGATCATAGATCTAAATATAAAAAGGCAAAACCATAAAAATTCTAAAAGAAAATATAGGAGAAAAGCTTCATATGTCAGGGTTAGGAAAAGAGTTCTTAGACATAACATCAAAAGTACAATTCATAAAAGAAAAAATTAATAAACAGGACTTCATCACTGATAAGAGAATGAAAAGACAAGCTATAGATCGGGAGAAAATATTTGCAAATCACATATCCTTGAAAGGACTTAAATCTATATTATATAAAAAGAACTCTAAAAATTCAACAGGAAGAAAACAACTCAATTTTAAAATGTGCAAAAGACATGAACAGACACCTCACCAAACAGGATATAAGGATGGCAAAAAAGCACATGACAGGACTGGGTACAGTGGCTCACACCTGTAATCCTAACACTTTTGCGAAGCTGAAGAGGGAGGATTGCTTGAGGCCAGGAGTTTGAGACTAGCTTGAGCAAGAGTGAGACCCTGTCTGTATAAAAAATAGAAAAATTAGCTGAGTATGGTGGTGCATGCCTGTAGTCCCAGATACTTGGGAGGCTGAGGCAGGAGGATCACTTGAGCCCAGGAGTTGGAGGTTGCAATGAGCTACGATGACACCAATGGACTCCAGCCAGGGGGACAGAGTGAGACTTTGACTCAAAAAAAAAAAAGGCATATGACAAAATGTTCAACCTCATTAGCCATTAGAGAAACACAAATTAAAACCACAAGAAGATGTCACTACACACCTAGAATGGCTAAAATAAAAAATAATGACAACACCAAATGCTGACAAGGATGGAGAGCAATTGGAACTCTCATGTTACTGGTAGGAATGCAAAATGGTACAGGCACTCTGAAAGACAGTTTGGCAGTTTATAAAAGTTAAACATACACCTAACATATATCCCAGAAATCCTACTCCTAGGTGTTTACTGTAAGAAATGAAAACTTATGTTCACACAAAAACCTATACACAGATGTTTATAGTTTTATTCATAATTGCCAAAAACTGAAAAAAAAACTAAATGTCCACCAGTGTGTGTGAATGGATAAGCAAACCATGGCACATCCACAAAGTGGAATACTACTCAGAAATAATAAGGAACAAACTACTGATACACACCACTTGAATGAATCTCAGAGGCATTATGCTGAGTGACAGGAATCAGTCTCAAAAGGTTACCTACTGTACGACTTCATTTATATGACCTTCCCCAAAAGACAAAACTACAGTGAGGAAGAGATCAGTGATGACAGCATGAAGGAGTTTTTGGGGTAGAACTGTTCTATATCCTAATTGTAGTGGTAGTTACAAAAATCTAAACGTGTTAGAATTCCCTGAAACATACACCCAAAAGTCAATTTTACTGTAAAATAATTTTAAAGATAAAATTGAAAAATTTTAATTCTTCAGGGGATAATTGGTTAACTAAATAAGGGTTCAAAAAAGTTACAGCCTTATCTCTTACCATATATCAAAATATATTCTAAAGGAAATAAAAAGTTAAATGTAACTTATGAAGTAATACTGATCTTCTTAATACATATGTATGAAGCTCTTACAAATAAATTTAAAAAAAGAATATTCCCAAAGACAAATGGGCCAAGACTTGAAGAAACAACAGAATTAAATATATGAAAATATCTTATCTCACAAATAATCAAATAAACAATAAAGCAAATGAACTAGTATTTTGTCAATTGGATTATTAAAAAAATCTTAAAAGAATAACACCCAGTATAGGCAAAAGTGGGAAAAGAAACATAAAGAAAACTCTAGTTTGGAGTATAAAGTGCTATATTCCTGAAGGTAATCTGAATGATATACATACCAAAAAACTCAAACACATACGTACTCTTTTTCCACTTTTAGGAATTTAAGTAAGAAAATAATCAGACTAGTGCGAAAAAATGTATGTACAATACTCATAATAACATTATTTGTAATAATGAAAATAGAAACAATAAAGGTTGAATAATTATACATCCATATAATAGAATAGTAAGTAGCCATTAAAAAATCAAGTCATCTGAACAGTTAATGAAATCATTACACTAGTTATCACTGCTATAGTTTCCTACCTCATCTCCAAAGCAAAGGTAAAAGATTTAGGTTTCTGTTCATTGACAAAATAATGTTTATTGTATAATGCTGTTTCAAAGAAAGCAGACTATAAGACCATATACAAGCTAAATTTTATTTTTTAAATGTATATGTGTGCATAAACACATTGATACACATAGGTATATATAATATGCCATAATAATATTTCTCAGTGGTGGGATCATGGGTGATTTTTTATTAATCTTTTCTGAATTTTCTATAATAAACATATATTGCTTTCATAAAATTTTTTAAATCGACTAAAATTATTTCCAAAAGGAGTTTTAAAACTTGTTTTTTAATCTGGATTATCTGCTATTTATTCTGGTCACAACCATTTCAGTTATATGATAATTCTATATGCAAATCTGTCTTTTAGTTACCAACCTCAAATAAACCATGACTGCCAGAAAGCAGAAAATCCACACATAATGGCATCTCATTAACACTGCCACCCAAAAGGTGCAGAATAGAGTATATATTAGGATGAGCCTTTTGTGTCTTGAAATTTTTTAAAGATATTATGGTAATATATAGAAATTTATGGACTAATATGTCTATACTTTTTTTTTTCATTTTAGTATTATAAGAAACCATCAGAAATACTTACCTTTTTTGGTGGGGGAAGAGTTTTGTATCTTCCTATTGTTTGATTTATGAACCATTTTTGTACTCTTTTTATATTTGATTTTTTTTTTTAACTTTTTGTTTTGCTGCTGCTTACCATGGAACACTTCTCCAGTACTTCTTCCTGGAACCTCAGGAATCCTTCCTGAACCTCAACTTCATTGAGGAAAAAGGCAAGGAAGTGAGTGAAGGGCTGCTTTCTTCTAAAAGTGTCCAAAAGAACATCAATCCGAGTTCGGGCTGAAATGACACCATTTCGATGCTGGCCAGTGATTACTACAAGCAAAGAAAAAAGGGTTAACATGCTCAAGGACTCCCAAATGCTTTTAAGACAGGTGACTTCTTGATACTGTCATCTATGGGGAGCTAAAAAGGTTCTGAATGAGTACATAAATCTTAACAGGGAATAATGCCATGTGTAAGAAAGCTACTAATGAATTCAATTTAAGCAGAATCAGGCTTGAAAATACAATATCCTTAAGACCAGCTTATGAAATAGAAAAATGAGTTCAAAAGCTACAAAACAAACACTCATACATTGCTGGTAGGAATATAAAATAGTATAGCCACTATTGTAAAGTTTGGTCATCCCTTAAAAAGTTGAATATAGAATTACCCTATGGCCCAGAAATTCCACTCCTAGGGATACCTAAAGTAAGTAAACACAGGTGTTCAAACAAAACTTGTACACAAATGTTCACAGCAGCTCTATTCATAATAGCCAAAAGGTAGAAACAACCCAAATGTCCATCAACTGAGGAACAGATCGATAAAATGTGATATATCCATAAAAAGGAATATTATTCAGCAATAAATTTCTCAGGAAATACTGATACGTGATACAATGTGGATGAACCTTGAAAACATGCTAAGTGAAAGAAGCTAGACACAAGAAGCCACATATTGTATGTATCCATTTATAGGAAATGGATACAACAGAACAAGCAAATTCATAGAGACAGAAAGCAGATTAGTGATAGCTAGGGGCTGGGGGTAGGGAAGAATAGGGAGTGACTGTTAACAGGTATAGAATTTCCTTTTGGGATGAAAAAATATTCTGGAAATAGTGATGATAGTAGCACAACATTGTGAATGTACTAAATGCCAGTGAATTTAACATTTTCAGAAGATCAAATGGTGAATTTTATGTCATGTGTATTTTACTACAATAAAAAAGAAAAATACAATTAATAAAAAGTTAAGGGCAAACAAATGGAATTTTCTTTTATGTTAATTTTACCTAAATTACAAAAAATACTGTGGCAAAAATTAATTACTAGTAATTTACTATAGCAAAAGAGCAAAGGAGAGTCTACTACAATATAATCCTATCCTCTGTGTGCAAAAATAGAAAGTTAAAAATTTGCTTATCTACATATAAGTTGTATTTATGGATATCAAATTTCCATGTTTTAGTCTGTGCTATGTCTTTATGTGTAAATAAATGAAAGTAGTGGGAAAAAAGCCACAAAGCCTAGACTACTGTCTGCAAAGAAAGAAAACCATTTAGGGATTACATGATCTCTGTTTAAGCAGAGATTAAATGTCTAGGTTCCAGAACTGGCAGGGCTTGATTCGAAACAGTAACTAAGACAAGGTGGAGAAGATATGCACAATTAACAAAATTGGCATTTCAACAGAATATTAAAGGGAAAAAGACAGACTTGTGAATATGAAATAAAATATTGAAGTACCAACTATAATGGTAGTAAAATATGCTACATGTTTTAAAGACCACAAAGCCTGTTCATTCCAGGCAACTGGAGACGTAAAAGAAATAATTCCATTTACTTGTCCTAACACTTTCCATTAAAGCAGTTGAAATTTTCTATAAGAATGACCTTTCTATTTACTAGTAAGAAAGTATTATATCCATTTTGTCTTAGAGAAATAAGACAGAAATTTCTAGGAAAAGAAGTAAATTATTAAGAAGCCTGAGAATTGTTCATCGAAGCAAAAAACTGACACAAGTAACGACCATAAAATGTAAAAAAAAAAAAAAGGAAAAGTGGAGATAGTGTTTTTTAAATGACATTATTTATATTATCAGATAGAATACTACGAGAATCCAAAAGACTCAAATGCCCAGTGAAGGCAACTATCTGTAGCAGACACTAAAATATTGTGCTAGAGAAATACTAACAAAGGAAGGTTCAAAGGTAAACTAGAACAAAATTAAAGGAGAGTGAAAACTATAATTATCTCTGCCACAGACCAAAAATAAGGTGAGAAACTAAAAGGATAGGGGAGGAAAGGGAACCTTAAAACTCATGTTTATATTTCATTTCTATAAAAGGTTGGTACAAAATGCAAAATCTGCTCTTTTTCCTTAAGAAGGAGGATAAGATTAGTAAGATGTATCATTTTTGTAATATAGAAAACTGAAAGGGGCACTTGAAAGATGCTGAGAGACAATGATTTCCAGGCAAAAGTCAACGTTGATCCACCATGACTAAAGAACAAATATGATGAGGTTAGATATATTCTACAAATACAAGTACCTGAGAGTACCAGAATTTATGTGGTATGGGTCTAAGGACTACAACAAGAAACATAGAGAAGGAAAACAGGCCAGGCACAGGGGCTCATGCCTCTAATCCCAACACTTTGGGAGACTGACGCTAGAGGATCGCTTGAGGCCAGGAGTTCAAGACCAGCCTGGACAGCAAAGCAAGAAAAATCATCTGTTCTTGGTGGTAGCCTGTGCCTGCAGTCCCAGCTACTTGGGAGCTGAGGCAGGAGGATTGCTTGAGCCCAGGAGTTAAAGCATGCAGAGAGCTATGATTGGGCCACTGCACTCCAGCCTGTGCGACAGAGCAAGACTCTATTAAAAAATAATAACAATTAAAGGCATTCATATTAAATTTTTTGTAAACCAACTCCCCAATTACAGTGACAATATCATTTTAAAAGCTTCTGATATCTCATTGCTCGAGATTTCAAAACACACAAAACCAGATCCTTATCTAGAAGACCAATTAAAACCTACTAGATCATCTCCTTCTCTAGTTTCTCTAAGCTAGGAGAAGCAAAAGAAAATCAGTAAATGACAGCAAATATCATACCAATGCAACTGCAATCTTGACTTCACATGACAACTCAGTTTATTCTAACCAATAAATTTGCTTTTTCTATATACTTTACTTCCCTAGAAGACCAAACCCAGTTTATCCTCTTGCTTTTCAATTAAATTAGTTTCACTAAATTCTTACTTTTAACAATCAGACACACTAGTTTTTCACACTGTAACATTTGAGCTTTCTACGTCCAAATAGAATCTTTACAACCTGCCTACCCTTTTCTTGATAAGTTTTGGAATAACTCCAGTATCTTAAAATGGCTATAGTCTCCACATTTATACTATGTTGTAATTTTCACTGCAATAAAAATTATTATATGTTACTACACAGATAGAAAAAAGTGGGAAATATAATAACCGTTAATAGCAATTATGTCTGGGATTCATATTACAAGAGACTTGCTTTATATCTTACATATAATTTCTGCAAGCTTTCATTTTTTTTGAAAGCATGTATTAGTTTTTTTGTTTTTTGTTTTTTTTTTTGAGACAGAGTCTCGCTCTGTTGCCCGGGCTAGAGTGAGTGCCGTGGCGTTAGCCTAGCTCACAGCAACCTCAAACTCCTGGGCTTAGCGATCCTCCTGCCTCAGCCTCCCGAGTAACGGGGACTACAGGCATGCGCCACCATGCCCAGCTAATTTTTTCTGTATATATTTTTAGTTGTCCAGATAATTTCTTTCTATTTTTAGTAGAGATGGGGGTCTCACTCTTGCTCAGGCTGGTCTCGAACTCCTGACCTCGAGCGATCCACCCGCCTCGGCCTCCCAGAGTGCTAGGATTACAGGCGTGAGCCACCGCACCGGGCCTCATGTATTAGTTTTATAATAAGAAAAAACTAGATAAAGAAGCTTTAATGCAATTATAAAATTACATCAATATTTGTAACCTGAACTAAAACTTAAGGAAAAACCCAAGTTTTTACACTTATAATTCTAATGAACTGAATATTTATTTTAATAAAAGTCCTTCAGAAATGTTGTTAAAGTTCTTCTGCTAGAGTTTGATGGGGAAAACTCTAGCACTGTACTGGCCAATATGGGAGCCCACATGCAGCTAGTTAAATTAACTAGAATTTAATAAAATTAAAAAATCAGTTTCTCAGTCACACTAGCCATATTTCAAGTACTCATGGTACATGAGGCCAGTACTGGACACATGTGGCTCCTGTACTGGATGGCACAGATACAAAACATTCTCACAACCACAGAAAGTTCTTTTGGACGGCACTTCTCTAAAGTCAACTACAACTTAATCATCAAGGTGATTATCTAATACAGCACAAAATGAGAAGAGTACTTGTAATTTTTTCCGCTAAAACTCAATATACTCCATGGGTGTTTATGGAAAATGGATTATTGGAGACTGCTGCACTCTTCAACTTTGAAAAAGTCCCATCATTCTAGAATGAGTTTACAATTTTGTTTCTACAGTACCCCTCACTCAAAGCCAAAGTACAGTGTATCCTGGTTCACACTGATGCTTGGTACAGACACTTTCTGACTTGATTTATACTGCCAAACTATTTTTCCTCATCTGAATAGTTATTTGAGTCAGGTTATATTATTTTAATCATTACTCTTATATTAAACAATTTCCTTCCCGGACTACAAAGCAAGGGTAAAAAGCTTAAGGGAACACTTAGGGAAAAGGGTGAACTTTATATCATATTCACAATCTCATTGGTTTTCTCTAATTCTAACTTGAAACGATTCACAAACTCCATTTCAAGCTACCAAAGCATAAAAGAAATCTCCTCTAATACACAATGAAACTGGAAGCTTTATTCTATCAATGCATGGTAAAGTATAAAATTAAGGGCCAGGTACTCAATCAAGGTAAGGTTGTATAACTGCATCTTTCCTCATTTGGGAGATTGGTATTGATATATCATTAAAAGTGTAACAGCTACAGAACCCCACAGACAGAACATAGTCATTAAATGCTGTAATAGGGTTAAATTATTCCATACATACGCACAAGTGATTGCAAATGTAACATATATACTGAGTCTCACCAATTTCTCCATCTTGTCCAGGTTTAGGAATGCTAATAGAAGTTTTGGTTTCCATTTCTATTTTCTTCTTAGTGTCCCCTCTCTTTCCAACTATATGCCTATAATATGAAGAAAAATTAATTAACAGAAGGGGATTAAGAAATAACATACCAAAATAAAGAATCTCATCATGTTTAAATCCTTTATGGCCAGAGATACTCCCTGACAGAAAAGTGCTTCTGTAAAAGCTCAACATTTGTGGAGGAAATTACAAGTCATCTAGCTTTACAGAACATGTTGCATTAAACTCACTGGCAAAAGGATGCCATATAACCAATTCAATGCATAGATAGAATAACCATGCCCAACACCTGTTTGCTTCTTAAAATTAGATTCAAAATCCAGGTCTACAGTTCAGTGAAAGGAAAGCTGGCATAGTATCGGAGGGTACTTCCAGCAACCAATGGATCCACAATTTGAGAGGGAAAGAACCTTATTCATTTTGGAAAACAAGTTAACTATATTATGAGTTCATCCTAAGGGGATTATCCCTGATTAACTAAACAAGGACAAACAGCTTAGCAAAGAGCAGGATTCACCACTCAGGACAGATCCAAAAGCACTGGAAGTAAAAAGGTAACCCTCAGGCTGAATTCAGCACATGGAATGTTTTATTTGGAGATTACATCCAAAAATATATATTTTTGCAGGTTCTTAAGAAAAATGAGAAGATCTGACAACTCATGGCAACAGGCCGAAGCCAACTCTGGACTATCCCCTGAAGATGGGACATGAGCTCATCACAATTCCATCACTCCCTACAGTCTTTGATCTACCCCCACATCAATCACTTACTGACACATTTACACTACATTGCCTGTGCTTCCTAATATAAATAATTCTGTCAATCCAAGGCTATCTTCTGGAACCCACAGAAATTAGATGTGTTAAAGTGAATGAGACTACTGGATCCCAAGAGAGAAGTTTCAGAGTCTATAAAGCACTAAGAGACCATCACAGGACTATAAAGTTAAAAGAAAAAACTCCCCATCATAAACATTATTTCAACTTCCATGATTTCACTTATAGTACCCAATACTGTGGGTGGCTATTTCTAAAACTATTCATTTGTTTTTTACATGGGATAACCAAGCCCAATTATTTCCATTAAGATCTACTGTAGTAAGCCAGTTTTTAATAAACAAGATATTTAGAAAAGGATTGGAACTCTCTAATTTCCGTGTGGTTACCCTGTGTGTTGGGGTGGAGATTGTACCTCACCAACTCTATCAGGCCTTTGTCTTTCTCTGCCTTAACCCCTAATTAGGGGTGTTTTCAATCAGGCCCCTATTTGTTGGTATGTGGTGAATGAACAAGCCTATCACAAAAAGTACTTGACTCAAAGTGTTATTAATAATCTAGGCTTCAGCGCCTTAGAAAGGGAAGTGGTTGAGGCTAGAGAGGCTTTAGAATCAAACCTTGAGCAAGTCAATTTAGCCACTCTAAGCCTACTTCTTCACTTAGAAAAATGGAGTGAATAATACCTATGTACTGTAAGGTTGCTGCAAGGATTAAATGTGATCACATATGAAAGGGCTTCCCAATGAATGGCACAGAGCTCCTTATAGTCCATGCTATCCTCATTAAGTCGATAATGGCATCCTTCCAGTTAAAAGTACAGTTAAACTCAAAAGAGGTTTACCTGGAAAGCCTAAAATATTCACTACAATAATACAGATAAGCAGTGAAAAGGTGACTCCTTGGTTGAATATGTAAGTGGAAATTCCCACCAGATCAAGTTGTTCTCAGTCTTGGCTACCCACTGGAATCACCTGAGGGGCTTCAAAAACTAATGATGCCTGGGTCCCGCTCGGAGAGATTAATTGGTCTGGAGTGCACCCAGCCATCAGAATTTTTAAAAGCTCCCCAGGTGATTCTAATGTGCACCTGAAACTGAGAACCACACAGCATTAGACATATTCCATGGATAGGTGTTGCTAGTATTAGACTTCAATTATAAATTAGTCTGGCCAGGTAATTTCTTCCTTGATCCACATAAACCTACAAAAATGATTCGTAAGAAAGATATCTTAAACATTATCTATTAATTAGGATTAAGCAGAACCAATAGCTAATCTAACATGCAAGTCATCTGGTTCATAGTGAGTACTTAGAATATATACAAGTCAAAAGATTAATTTATAATTAGACATGTAAGGAATTTTTACACACCTTAGCAGTAACAGAAATACACATTAAGACATGTTAGATTGACCTTACCAAGAAACTGAGCCACGACTTTCTAAAATCATGTTGCTTAGGAAAAAATGTCACTAGACCCTGATTTGGCCACATTCCCAGAGAATTTCATTCTTAGTAGGTGTTTCAGAATGTTATCAAAGTTTGCCTCTTGGAGTTTGCTATGGTTTGGATATTTGACCCCTTCAAATCTCATGTTGAAATCTGATGCCCAGTGTTAGAGGGAGGGCCCAGTGGGAGGTGTTTGGGTCATGGGGGCAGATCCCTCATGAATAGCTTGGTTCAGTTCTCATGGTAATGAGTGAGTCCTCATTCTATTAGTTCCTGAGAGAGCTGGTGGTTAAAAAGAGCCTGGCACCTCTCCCTGCCTTGCTTCTACTCACCATGTGATCCCTGCATGTGGTCCCCCTTCACCTTCCACCATGAGTGGAAGCAGCATGAGGCTCTCACCAGAAGCTGAGTGCTATGCTTCTTGTACAGCCTGCAGAACCATAAGCCAAATAAACCTCTTTCCTTTATAAACTGCCCAACCTCAAGCAACACAAAGACAGAGCTTAAAGGCAGATGATTCCACATTTGTAGATTGTGCTTGGATAGACCTAATTCATCTGGTATAACACAAAAAAACAATTGATGGACTTCCTAGACCAGGCTTGATCAGAGGTATAAGCCCCAAAGAAGCCAGTTGGCCACATAAGCTGACAATATTCTATAATATTAGTAGTTAGTATGAGACAGAATGTGGGCAAACACACAAGTAAGCAAGCACATAATGATGTGATCACAGTTTCCAAGTAATTTATAAAGATGACCCTGGAAAAAGGATGTTTAGTCTTTGATAACCCTTAGGGATTAATGGAACAGACACATGCCTGCTTTCAAGAAGCTTCTCATCTAGGACAGGAGTCATCAAATAGCACATAAACAAATATAAACATAAACTGTGATAAACACCACAAAGAAAAGGTAGACTGTTACAGAAACATATAGTAGGGCAATCAATGTGGTTACTGGGGATGATGATGTCAAAGTAAGCTTCCCTAAGGAAGGAGAATATTACTATGTAATGAAGTGGAATGATGCTCAGGCAAAAAAAACAGCATATACAAAATCTTTAAGGCAGGAAGAAGCACAGCATAGTTGAGGAACTGAAGAAAACCAGCTGGGTGTAAGTGCAAAGCCAGGGAAAGAATAGTATGAGGTGAGACTGAAAAATGCAGGGCCAGCTAAGTCACGTTTAAGACTTTGGTCATTGCTCTAATACAATAGCATTCTATCATGAATGGAAGGCCATTGATGGATTTTAAGCAGAGATAGTAAAATAATCAGATTTGCCTTTTAAAAAGATCATTCCACCCTCAATGTGAAGAACAGACTGAGAAGAGAGCAAAAATCAATGCGGAGAGAACAGTGAGTAGGCTGTTTTAAGTAATCCACAGAAAAGGCAGAGGGGTATCAATGAAGACAGAGATAAGCAGTGGATTAAATGATATTTAAAAGGCAAAATCAGCAGGACTTGGCGATACACATGGAATGATGAAATTAATCTGTAATCAGTTCTTTGAAATTTTAGGATATAAAACACTAAACTATTTTATCATTAGTAATTAAGCATTGCAATAAGAAGACTAAAGGGTCAGCTTCCTGCTGAGTTTCCTGGAAGTGCCTCCCCATGGAGCTGTTGGGGACTTCACTCACTTGTAGAGCAGGCTGGGGGCCTTCACAATAGACCGGAATCCTTGTGGGGTCTGCTCCACCTCATAGGCATCACACGGCTCATCAGTACCCTCCATAGAACCTAAAGAGAAACCGTGACATCTTGCTCAGTAATCCTGCTGTTCTGTGGACAGTAGCCTTTTCCTCAGCGGTCAACCAGCCAACGGGGTTTTAAAAAAGCAATACATAGGCACAAACAACAGCCCGACACTTTACATTGCAGAACACTGCTCTGATATTCCTCCTGACCAGCTCAGAAGAAATAAAGCAAAAAAAACACACAATGACTATTTGAAACCTTTTAGTCCCAGAACCTTGGGAAAGTAGCATATACATACAGTAGTCCCCCCTTTACCTGGGGTTTCACTTCCGAGGTAGGGTTAAACTTAACCACCATCAGCTGCAGTCCAAAAATATTACATACAATAAGATACTGAGAGAGAAAGACCACATTCATATAACTTTTATTATAGTGTATTGTTATAATCATTCTATTTTATTATTAGTCATTGTTGTTAATCTCTTATTGCATATAATTTATAAATTAAGCTTTATCATAGGTATGTATATGGAGTTGGCCCTCCATACCCAAGGGTTCCACATCTATGGCTTCACCCAGCCACAAATAGAAAATATTTTGGGGAAAAAAAATTGTTTTAATACAGAAAAAAATAGGACAAATAAAAAAACACAGTATAACAATTATTTACATAACGCATGGTATTAGATATTGTTAAGTAATCTAGAGATGATTTAAAATATATGGGAGGACGTGCATAGGTTACATGCAAATACCAAACCATTTTATATAAGGCACATGAGAGCATCCAAGTATTTCGGTAGCACTGGACTAAATACATATGTTCATTTCTTTCAATAATTTTTATATATTACTTCATAACTTTAAAGATAAAGGAACTTAATTTTGTCACAATATATTAATGGTTAATATTAACAGTTAACAAATTACTCCTTGTGACATTTAGGCCTCTGTACTTGAGAAGAAACATAATCTGACTTATGAACTGCAACTGAGAACACCTCAATAAAACTCAAACTCTTCAGTACCCTGAGACACCAACACAAACAAAGCTATGCAAAGCCAAACATCTCAAATTTCAGTGCTGACACAGAAACACACTGAAACAAAACAAAGAATTGCTCCTGCAATACACAGGACATTTTACTGACCAAAGAGCAACTAGGATTACCTTGATAGAAATCCTCATCTTCTTCTTCATGTTGATAAGTCTGTTCTTGGATGGGATTTTTCCTGTAATTGCGACCATCAATTCTTACAAGCTGTGGGCGCAAGACTTCCATGACACTTTCTCCAAATACTATTCCAGTGAAGTCCTGAAAAATAAGTTATCATCTTTTTAATGAAAATTAAAAACCCTATCTCTATTGCATGGGCCATTACATAGGCCTGAATTGGGCACCAGTTCACAGTACATTCCCCTGCCTATAAACTGGTTAAAGTCAGTTGCTACATTTTCCATCAAACTGGCTCACTCCAGACAGAAAAGTAATTTGTAAACTATTTCTCACCCCAAGAAAGGTGATTAAAAGACATTTATATACAGTCTTCCATGATTTTGAAAGAGAGAATAAAGGTCTCTTTATTACTTTAACGTAAAGGGAATAAAATGCAACCTTCAGTGTTTACCTAACCATTTGCAAAGTATCTCATTCTTTCTATCTAGCATGATAATTAAAACGATGAGGGATATTCAATACACTTGACCATCCAGAAAAAAAAGTATCTAAGTACTTTTACAGTTGCAAGAAATATATACCAAACAATCAGGTCTAGTCGCCTGTCAAAAGCACAGTGAAAATATGACAACCAATGTGGTTCTCAGACCAACATATTGCTGAGGGGAGGAGCCCAATTTCTACAGGCCACTGCCCAGAAAACTATACATCACTCACTGAGAACCCAAGCTTAATAAAATCAATAATTTAGGAAACAAAGGTTCCTTATAGCTGTGATTAAGTTCAACCAATGTTCTCACCACATACAGTTTGGATAGTCTCAAAGCACAAAATACTGAAAAGTTCCAAAGAAAAAGGATTGACCCTCACTAAATACACTAATGCTCAGTCCAATGCTCAGCAAACAAATCACTTTAATTGACAGTGTGTCTGCTTACAGAACCAAGAAGAGGTTTCGTGTTGTGAGAAAAAACAACATAGAGATAAATCGAGTTGGATGGAGGAAGAAGGGACATAATTAGCAATAGTCTAATGACATTATACCTCAGCGGCCTATTTATTCCCCTAGGACTTCTCAAAAAAATTCCCCACAAAAACAGACTTTAGGCTGGGCGCAGTGGCTCACCCCTGTAATCCTAGCACTCTGGGAGGCCAAGGCGGGAGGATCGCTTGAGCTCAGGAAACCAGCCTGAGCAAGAGTGAGACCCCGCCTCTACCAAAAATAGAAAAAATTAGCTGGGCATGGTGGCGCATGCCTGTAGTCCCAGATACTCTGGAGGCTGAGGCAGTAGGATCGCTTAAACCCAGGAGTTTGAAGTTGCTGTGAGCTAGGCTGACGCCACTGCGCTTCAGCCCGGGAAACACAGCAAACCTCCGTCTCAGAAAACAACAAAAATAACCCAGACTTTAATTTTTTAAAAAAATATATTTGAACGCTTCACAAATTTGCGTGTCATCATTGCGCAGGGCCATGCTAATCTTCTCTGTATCGTTCCAATTTTAGTATATGTGCTGCCGAAGCGAGCACACAAAAAAACCCACACTTTAATGTTAAGGTCGAGTCCTCAGACCAGGAGCTCTGGAAGAAAAGGTAGCATCTACCTTTCCTATATGGCCCTGGTCTCTGACACTGCTCAGAAGGAAAGGGGGAATAACCAATTTAACCCTGCCTCGCGGTGCTTTGGAGAGGAAGAGGAAAGCAGTATCCTTCTGCAATATCATGAGGGAAACTGAAGCCCTGAATCATAAAAGCGAGCCAAAAAACAAGTACACCAACGCGAGGGAAGAAGAGAGGACCCCACGGCTGAAGGTAAACCCAGACAGTGCGAGGAGGGTCGGAACCCGGAAGTCCTCTCCCAGAGCGCCTCTCCGCCCCTCTCCGCCCCGGCCACACCCACCCAAGCACGAGCGCGAGCGCGCCGCCGCCGGCGCGAGCCCCCTCTGCGCGGGCGCGAGCACGCCGCCGTCCTCGTCGTTGTGAGCGCGGCCGCTCCGGCCTGCCTTGGGGGCGGGGCTGTAAGGAAAAGTGTCAAAGCCGCTGAGGTAAGTGGCCGAGAATTTAAGGACCTTCGGGTGCTTGGTCGAAAGAGAGCTGACCCCTGGGATCCTACCTGCAGGGACTAGGAAAATGGAGAAGGGAGGAGGAGACCCAAGAGACTGCTGCAGCAGGCGTGTAAAGGGAAATTTCCTCAGGCCGCGGCGGGCTGAGTGCGCATGCGGGCCGAGGGGTGGCGCCTGCGCCGTGGGGCGGCGTCAATGGCGTCGCTTCCTTGGGCCTGAGGCCTGTGGGAAGCGTGGCTTCGAGTTAGCTTGGGAGCAGCTTGTGTTTTGGCCCATCCCCTCTCCAGCCACTTTCTCTCCATCCCACCCCACCTCCCAAACTAGGTTGTACCTTCAGCATGCATTTGATTTGGATTGTAATTCTGCTGTTTTTTTTTTTAACTTTCTTTAATTTTTTTTAGTAGAGATGGGATCTCGCTCTTGTTCAGGCTGGTCTTGAACTCTGACCGCAAGGGATCCTCCTGCCTCGGCCTCCCAGAGTGCTAGGATTATAGCTGTGAGCCACCATGCTTGGCCTTGTAATCTAGCTGTTTTTCAGGGGTACATTTGTTGATGATGGAATTTAATGATTGCTTGTTATAATTTGCCTTTGTACCGGGCTAGGAACTTTCTTCAGTGTCCATTTGTTTGATGAGACTTTTTTTTAAAAGAAGGATTATTTTTAAGAAAATAGGCATATATCTGCTAGAAAGAAGTTTATGAATGCAGTCGTCCTTATCTTACATGAAGTAAATGTTTAATCATTTTATCAGTGTGGACACAGCAATCTGTGTCCCCAAAATATTGCTACCCTATGAGGATCTCTACTACCAGTAATCCCAGCTTCCCTTATAGGGCCAAGTCTCAGGATACTTCATCACCAATATTTATTCAACAAAATTTTACCGAGCGATGGGCCTGGCAAATCTAGTGGCAGATAAGAGTTGTGTAAATAGATCTGCACAATGAGAAAGAAAAAGAAGACCATAATGGGCCAGCCTTTATGACATCAAGCTTCTCTGTTCTCCTCATAAACTTTGCTGAGCTGCTAGCCCTGTGTTCTGTCTTTGTTCATCATTCATTCATCCCAGAAACTCTGTGATCCAGGTTCTGTAATAGGCCTTGAGGGTAGAAGAACAATTCTTTCCTCCTTTCCAAGATCACAGGTTTCTCTCCTAAGATCGTGAACCTTAAAATCAAAGTGTGAAGCAATGGAGGGCATTGTCCCTCTTCCTGAGCAGACCTTTTCCCCTCTAGCAGCTTGTTGTCTCTGTGTTAGATGGAAAGAATTAGAACTTTTCCCTTGTTGGGACGTAATAAGTATTAAAAACTGAGATCTGCATAGGAAAAAAAAAGATTCAGGAATAACTATCCATTAATGATTTTTGGATAGGGTAAGATTTATTAAGTGTTTACTAAGCCTGCAACTGTTATAAATACTTTACATGTGTTAACTAATTTAATCTTTGTAACAATTCCATGAGGTAGGTACTGTTACTACAGATTGAGAATCCCTAATCTGGAAATCCTTAATGCTCCAAAATTTGAAACTTTTTGAATACCAACATGACAGTCAATGGAAATGCTCTTTGGAGCATTTTGGATTTTGGATTTTCAGATCTGGGAGGGGCAATATTTGTATTAAGTATAATACAAATATTACAAAATCCAAAAAAAATATGAAACACTTCTGGTCCTAGCATTTTGGATAAAGGATACTTAACCTGTATTCCCATTTTACAGATAAGACAACTGAGGAACAGAAAGTTAAGTGATTTCTCCAGAGTCATGCAGCAAGTCGTAAGTAACAAAACCAGGATATGAACCCAAGCAAAGAGGCTTCGAAATCTGAGTTCTTAACCATTATGCTGTTTTGTATTGCACATGACACATGACATGCCAACAAGACATTGCTTCAAAAATGTCACAGCAGGCTGGTCACAGTGGCCTACACCTGTAATCCTAGCACTGTTGGAGGCTGAGGCAGGAGGATTGCTTGAGGCCAAGAGTTCGAGACCAGCCTGAGCATGAGTGAGACCCCATCTCTACAAAAAATAGAAAAATAAAATTAGCTGGGTGTGGTGGCATGCACCTGTAGTCCCAGCTACTCAGAAGGCAGAGGCCGGAGAATCACTTGAGCCTACGAGTTTGAGATTGCAGTGAGCTGCAGTGATACCACTGTACTCTAACCCAGGTGACACAGTGAGACTCTGTCTCCAGGAAAAAAAAAGTCACAGCACATAAGCTAAAATTATCTCTGTGCCTCAGTTTTGTTTTGTCCTGTATAAAATGAGGATGTTGGATTAGATGACCTTTAAGGAATCTCTGGTTCCTGTGAAATGTTTAATTCATTCAGCAAGCATTTACTTAAATGAACAACTACTTACTGTAGACCAGGCATTATGTTTGGTTCTAGTGATCAGTTAATGCCTGCCCTCAACGGTTACAATCTAGCATTTATTGTTGGTTTTGCTTTAACTCTTGCTAATAGCATTCAAAATTTAAGCTAAATCTTTAAAGCTAGTAATTATTTAGGTATATCTTTCTGCCTTAGCTGAAAACTGCTTATTTAAAGTTAGCTTTGTGCTAATTCTGCGTTCCAGTTTTCAATCCTGGCTGTTTTGTATATGGAATAATAGTAGTTCTAGGAATTTGAAAGAAAATAGGATGAAAGGGAATTCCTTTGATTATACTCAGTATAGAAGTCATACTGTGGCTAGCTTTTGAAGCTGTCCTCTGGCAGTTGCTTGGGTGCTCTACTGAGCAACTGATTTCAAAATATAAAGTATAAAGCATTTGCAACTGAATAGAGCATTTATCAGGGCATAGAAAAAATAGATTAGAGTTTTAAATCATAGATGAGATATGTAAAGAGTTCATACTGGGTTCTACTCTGAACTGATGGGAAATAAAGACTGAGCTACTCTCCAAAAGATGGCTAAGTTGTCTGTATACTTTTATTTGAATCCCACCAGGAATCCACTTAGAGATTTGGACCTGATCCATTACTACTTAGGTTCTTTTTAGAGCACATTTAAAAATTTGTCAAGCTATATTTTGACCCAGTATAGTCCAAAAGACTGGGTATGAATTCAAACTTGAAAAATTATTGCCACCATGGATATGAATACACTTTGGAAAATTATCAGAGCTTATAGAAAATAGGAAAGGTGATCTAATAACAAGATTGAAAATATCATCAATCAGTTTGAATTTTAATAGGCTGACAGTGTAATTATAATAGTTGCCTTACAGTTCTCATATCCTACTTCAGCATTAATTAGTATTACTTATATAATGAAATCAGAAATCAAGCTTTGCTTCTCTGACAGTCTTAAATCATCACCCTAAAATCAAGGAAACAACAGCCAGCATTTCAAGACATAGTATGTCATTTTCCTTACTAGGAAACTGTATTCTACATATATAGGATTTTTTTTTTTTAAACAGGGTCTTAGGGTCTCACTCTGTCACCCAGGCTGGAGTGCAATGGCCCAGTCATAGCTCATTGCAACCTCAAACTCCTGGGCTCAAGTGATCCTCCCACCTCAGCCTCCTGAGTAGCTAGAACTATTGGTGCGAGCCGCTGTGCCTGGCTAATTTTTTAATTTTTTGTAGAGACGAGATCTTGCTGTGTTGCCCAGGCTGGGAAATTCATTTTTAAAATTCTTTTAAAGTCTTTTTTTGTTTTTAATTTGGGCTAAAATTAACATAACATAAAATTAAACTTTAGCCATTTTAGCCAGGCATGGTGGCTCATGCCTGTAATCCCAGAACTTTGGGAGGCCAAGGCAGGAGGATCACTTTAGGACAGGAGTTCAAGACCAGCCTGGGCAACATATTGAACCCTTGCCTCTACAGAAAATTTTTAAAAATAGCTGGTGTGGTGATGCACACCTGTAATCCCAGCTACTTGGGAGGCTGAGGTAGATCATTGGAGCCCAGGAATTCAAGGTTACAGTGAGCTATGATTGGGCCACTGCACTCCAGCCTGAGCAATAGAGTGAGACCCTGTGTCTAAATAAATAATAAAATAAAATTAAGCCATTTTAGGCCGGGCGCTGTGGCTCACGCCTATAATCCTATCCCTCTGGGAGGCCGAGGCGGGTGAATCGCTTGAGGTCAGGAGTTCGAGACCAGCCTGAGCGAGACCCTGTCTCTACTAAAAATAGAAATAAATTATCTGGACAACTAAAAATATATATAGAAAAAATTAGCCGGGCATGGTGTCGCATGCCTGTAGTCCCAGCTACTCGGGAGGCTGAGGCAGTAGGATCGCTTAAGCCCAGGAGTTTGAGGTTGCTGTGAGCTAGGCTGACGCCATGGCACTCACTCTAGCCCGGGCAACAAAGTGAGACTCTGTCTCAAAAAAAATAAATAAATTAAAATAAAATAAAGTGTACAAGTCAGTGTAAAGTAGTTTTTTAACCTAAACACTAGAATTTCACTATCCAATACAGTAACCACTAGCCACATGTGGGCATTTAAATTTTGATTAACATTAAATAAAATTTAAAATACAGTTCTTCAGTCACATTTATAGCTACAACATGAGGCCACTGGCTACCATGTTGGACAGTGTAGAAATAGATCATTGGAACATATGTATCATGGCAGAAAGTTCTATTAAACAGCAGGGCACTAGACCTTTTTTTTTTGTTTATAGAAAATGCTATATAGTATACACTACTTAGTGTACACTACTTAGAATCGTTTGTTAAAGTGGTGTAGGCTTCTGTGGCAAAGAGAGTGTTTTTGTTTTGAACTTTTGTAAGGAGTCATGTATTCAGTACAGATTTTCTCATTTACATTTGAATTTTTTGATATGACACAGGATTAAACACTCACAGCTGCTCTATTCATAATAGGCCAAGATTTCCAAGATCACTTCCTGAGCTATTTTGTTCCAGTTTTGGGACGCCACCAAGTGATAAATTTGGGTATTACATTTGGATGAAAAGTTTAATTTTAATGAAAAGGCCAATATGTATTTCCTAACCAGTTTCCCTTCCTTGGGAACAGAACACAATGTTATTCTGGAATTTTATTTGGAAAATATTAAAAGTGAGTTTCTTGATGTGGCGTGGTCAGGATGTCTCCAAGACAAACTGTCCTGTGGAGTATGGTTGTTTCATCCTCATATAATTTAATTCCTCAGTCAAATTTAATTCCTCATTTCTGCCTTGGCATTGCCATATCACCCCTCCATAATGCATAAATCACCCACAGTCAATCCCCAAGCAACACAAACAGTTTGCTAATGGTAGGAATTAGTGTTTTAAGTAGACATACTATTCTTAAACATTTTCACTTCAAAACCTGAGCAACATTTTGTCCTGAGGTATCAGTAAAAGATTGTGGGAGTAGAGAGGGTAGAGAAAAGGGGAGCTGATTCTTTACAAAACTGTATACTGGCCCTATGGCAGCTAGAATGAAATGTTGTCAATCTCACTTCCATAAACTTGCCAATTGCTGTTTTTCTTTCTCTGTAGTGAAGTAAGAACTCTACTAGCGAGGAAATGGCTGCCTCTTCATCATCATCCTCAGCTGGTGGGGTCAGTGGAAGTTCTGTCACTGGATCTGGTTTCAGTGTCTCAGACCTTGCCCCACCACGGAAAGCCCTTTTTACCTACCCCAAAGGAGCTGGAGAGATGTTAGAAGGTGATCTCATGGTGCTTTTTGCTGAATAATTGGTTCAGACCTGCAATGAATATTAATTGTAAAGAAGCTATTAAGTGGATTAAAGATGAATTTACCCTGATTTCAGCTCCATATTTCATCTCTTGTCCCCATCTCAAAATAGTACCTTTAAAAACAAATCTTGCTCCAGAATCGGAATTTTGGAGCTGAAAAAGACATTTGAAATATGGAGGTCATCTAGAGTTATTTAGATCCAGAAAAGTTAAGTGATTTGCCCATGTTATAAACAAAGTGCTGGAACCAGGAATTTCTGGACCTCCTGCTCCAGTTTGCTTTATCCTAGCACCTGTCTACCTCCATATACATAGTAGGTTTGATGTATTTTTTCTAGTATAATTCATCTACAGATAAATTAGCCCCCTCAGAAAGGTTCTAAGAGGAAGTAAAAACTAATATACTGCCCTTTTATGTGAAGATGACTCCTGACCCACTGCAGGACAATACTGTGTGTTTTTTCTAGCACTGGAGCCAGATTTGTATCAAATCATTCATCATCTTACTCAGCAAACATTTGCAGACTGGCTGGCCAAGATCAGGGTATAGACTGTAAGCATGAAATAGCACTGGTAACTGGAATTCATTAGATTCGTGTTACTTTAGGAGCTAGACTAATAATTCTTAATAGGGAGCATAAAAATCACCTTTGAGAAGCTTATTTAAAAAACACATTTCTGGGCCCACCTTAGAGTTTCTGAATTAGTCTAGGATGCAGCTCAAGAATCTTGACCAATACCCAAGGCCTTCTCATGAAAGTAGTCTCCTCATCATATTTTGGGAAACATTGGCAGACAACCTATTAAGGATTCAAAATTTACTTGATTCTAGCATTTTAGTGCTTAATTATATATTGATCTTTTTTGCCGTAAATATTGCAAATTTACATAAATATATTTAAAAACTCGCCCTGGACTGTCTCTGAAAAAGGTACAAACTAAGCCAGGTGCAGTGGCTCACGCCTGTAATCCTAACACTCTGGGAGGCCAAGGCAGGAGAATCACTTGAGCTCAGGAGTTCAAGACCAGCCTGAGCAAGAGTGAGACTCCGTCTCTACCAAAAATAGAAAAAATTAGCCGGGCATGGTGGTGTGCACCTGTAGTCCCAGCTACCCAGGAGGCTGAGGCAGGGGGATCGCTTGAGCCCAGGGGTTTGAGGTTGTAGTGAGCTATGATGGTGCCACTGCACTCTAGCCAGGGCTACAGAACAAGACTCTGTGTAAAAAAAAAAAAAAAGGTACAAACTATGGTTGGGAGTCAGTTTTTGTGGTGATCTTTATTCATTTATATCAGATGAAAAAGCAGAGTTTTGGATTAAGCCAGGGCAACATTTGTGACAGGAAAACATGGGAAGACTCTGGGACCACAAGCCTCTCTAGAATTGGTTCAGCTTATGGTGAGTAGTAGACAACCACGTAGTGTATGTAATTAGTGATCACATCTTAGATGTATGTACTTCTGTCTTTGCATTTTCATTTTCTGTAATTGTGTTAACCGAATACTCAAGTTAGTGTCACTGAGTCTGGTTAGAGGTAGTGAACAATTGGGGCCTTGTTTACCATATTTGGCACTAAAAATATATTACGACTCCAGTTACATGCAGCAGAGACCTAATATTAAGGAAGTTTCCCACAAAACAAATCAAGAGTTGGAGGCACTTAAATTGTTTAACGATTTTTATAGCAGCAGAAGAGGAATCAATGTTTAACAATAGAGCTCTAAGATTAGAGACATTTAAATTCTAGCTATAGGAGGAATTGAGCACAGGAGGTTCCTCCATAGTCTCAAAGCTATCAGCAGATTCTTTGTCAGTATACAGCAGATTACATGGAGATAGTGAAGAGATTAGTCTGAATGTTGGTGTTCTAACAAGTTATATAGATCTATCCATTTTTATTCCATCCCAGTATGATTCATGAAGAAATGTGTTAGGTTTCTATTGTAGGGTAAATTTATATTAAGTTTAAAGTCACAGTGCACGGTTCTTATTCTGTTTCTTGGGTTTAAAATTTCATCAGCAATCTTAAAGCTGCTTACACTTAAAGACAGACTGAAAAATAACGTAGAGATGGCAACCCCTGAACTATCTTGGTCAAATCAAGAATATTAAATTAAAAAGAGTATTCCTAAATATGAGTTAGTAAGGATGTTAGATTTGGAAGCATTTTCTACCATGTTTATAGGTGATACCATTCTCTTATGCAATTAATCTATATAGGTACCTGACAAATAATAGTTTAATAGAATATGAAAATAAAGTAGGAAGGGTTGCCTGTGAAGAATAAAGAACAAAAACAGTCAGGAATCAAGGTTGGGTGCCATTTATAATCTTAACAGGTTTGACTTGATGTTGCATCAAGTCTGGGATAATAAACCCAAATAACCTGTAGTTAACCTTGTGAATTAACTTTTTGGTGCATCTGCTGTCTGATAAAAGACACTTCACATATGCAGCTGCAGCATTTTTTAGCATTCTCCTGCCCTTGGCTAAGATTGTCCTCACCCAGTTATTAGTGAGCAAATTAGAGACTGTCTTCCAACCCAGCAGTGGTTGTATTTTAGTGACATTGCAGGCCACTGAAGTATAAATTATCTGGCATTGTCTAATTTCCTACTGTGAAGTAATATTCTTTTAACTGAATTTGTTAGCATCGTATTTATTGGAGTTGACAATAGTGTTAGATTTGGGCAATTTACTAAACTTTTCACTATTTATAACCTTTGCTTGTCCCTTAAGAGGAAAGCTGATGTATTGCTCCTTGGTGTGTTACAAAGTGTTTGATTACAGTTTCTAAATGGAAAACACATTGCCCCAGGCTGACTCCACTCTGGAGATATTCCAGGCTTTAGATTGGTGCAGATATCACCTCGAGTAGAATGTGGCTAAGAAGCAGTGGACTTTGTGGTTAATAGAGAGTTGCAAATCAGCAAAAGTGTATTCCATAGGCAAATAGTGTGGCAGAGTGATATGCAGGTGCCTTTTTGGAAGATTAGCTTGTATCCTTTTGCTTTGAAGTTCATTACCAGGGAAAATATGCAAATGTCACAACTTAAGCATTTTATCCTAATAGAACCTGTAATTAAATGTAAATGGGAGGTGGTACTTTCAAGAGCTTCCATGTATATCTTGGCCTGATCCTTATTGCCCATAATTCCCCACTGCCTTGTGCGAGATCCTAAAATTCAGGATCAAACCACCTGGGAGGTAAATTCTAATTCTCTGTGCTTTGCTCTTTCTAAAATAAAACTTGAGTTATAATTGGACTTTTTAAGCAAGAGTATGAATAGGATAGTGAATGCTGGCTTGTCATTTACACAGAAGAGCTATAATACATTACATCATTGGTGTCAAATTTTCACAACAGTCCTTCTTCCCATAGTGGAATTCATAGTTATTTGCTACCCGTTGCTCTTATCTGAAACAAAACAAACAAGCAAAAAACTCAGTGATGTCATTAGCTTGCCTAGATCTTTAAACCGGACAGTCAGTATAATATTTAGTTAATTGAAAATGAAAATATTTATTTGCTTAGTTTAGATGATCAGCAGCTCACAAATGACTTACATTCAGCTAAAGAAATGGGGGTGGGTGGAGGAGGTGGGATCATATCCCATGTATTACACAACATACAGAAAAAAGGTTTGAATTTACAGAATCTAACTTTCCCTAAAGGACGTACATCCCAAGAATTATACTTTCTTTTTTTTTTTTTCTTTTTTTTGGGGGGAATCACTTTGAAGATAATATTGGAAGGAAGCCCTCTTGGTTTTATATTCAAGCCAGCCATCTGGATACAATATCTTAGTTTTTCTTATTGGTTACCATGACTTCTGAAGTAAGGTCTTCCTTGTGTGAAACTCAACATGAGGCCAGAATATGTTAGCCTTATCTCCTTGTCACTTAATACCTGGCTGCCATGCCAACTCATGATTGATGGGTGAATGCCTGACACCTAGTAGTGCAGGCATGAACTACTGCCTAAAAAAAGACAGCTGTGTTCTCTCTCTCCATGTGTTTTAGAATTTTTGTAGTAAGGTACATGCCCCAAATCATTTCTGCTACCCTCTTAAAAATCAGAATTTTCTTACGTGAGCTGTATATCTTCGGGGATATGTTTTGCTGTATCAGCCCTTGCCTGACAAGAAATAACACAAACTAGGTTGTGTTTCACAATCTTGTGAATGCTGTGGTGACCAAGTTGGCTACTTCTTGTTGGCAGTTCTTGGCACCAGTACAATGCTAGTTTCTGAACTTGCACCATACTCTTATCATCATCCAAATTGCAGTGTTTTGGTTCAGTTGGAAAATCAAGGTTGCAATTTGCGTTTATAGAATAAAATTTCCCAGCAGTGTTTTGTGATTGTCATGGTGACGTAATTTGATATATTAAAAATCAGTAACTGTTTTTCGTTCAGCTTTGTTTTTTAGACTGAAAATTATTTGAAGTTTTGATGTACCTTTATATTTTGATAGCACAGGAACCATATGGCCAAATGTGTCAGTGGCCAGTGTTTACCTGACATACAGAATAGGAGAACATTAAGAAACTGTCAGGATGGGCCAGGCAAGGTGGCTCACACCTGTAATCCTAGCACTCTGGGAGGCTGAGGCGGGAGAATTGCTTGCACTCAGGAGTTTGAGACCAGCCTGAGCAAGAGTGAGACCCCATCTCTACTAAAAATAGAAAAAATTAGCCAGGCATGGTGATACATTCCTATAGTCCCAGCTACTTGGGAGGCTGAGACAAGTGGATCCCTTGAGCCCAGGAGTGCAAGGTTGCTGTGAGCTAGGCTGACGTAACGGCACTCTAACCCAGGTGACAGAGTGAGACTGTCTCAAAAGAAAAAAAGAAAGAAACTGTCAGATTGGAAGGGGGGAAATGTTGACCAGGACATCAGACTGAGGTTTCTTGTTTTTGTTTTTTTAAATACTATTTTTAAACTTTTAAACAAGTAGAGGGACTATTTTAATATTCTAGGTATAGAAAAGGTAGCTTTTATAACAGAGCAGTGTTAGTTCTAAATGAAACAGACACTCTCTTTGTAAACACTGAAAACTAGACCATGAAATGTAAAAGCAGGGAAAAGAATGGACAAGTTTACTTGGTTTTATCAGAAGCCATAAAACCTTTAGAGCAGATTAAAACCTTTTCCCCTTTTGTTTGTAGATGGCTCTGAGAGATTCCTCTGCGAATCTGTTTTCAGCTATCAAGTGGCATCCACACTCAAACAGGTGAAACACGGTAAGCAGATAAGTGTTGTGTCCTTGACTATGAGAATAAATTTCCGGGGAGAAAGGTAGGGAAGAGGGATTCTAAAAGGTCAGTGTACTGTGACAAAAACCCCCAAACTCAGCAAGGCTATTTAAGCGGACTTCCTAAATTAAAGAACATTCTGACATAATGTCCACACCGAGGCTTAAAGTTGACATCAAAAGTTGGTTCTCTAGAGGAGTCAATGCTTCCTGCTCCTCTTTCCTCTCCTTTCTGAAACTTCCTTTTACTGTTGTCCTCTACTGGTTACCATCATCATCTTCATCTTCAAGTAGTTATGCAATACCTCATGGTCTATCTGGACTCTTGAGATCCTGGTAGCACCTTTTCTATTCCATTATGCCTTACCAAGCCTTCGTTTATGCATCAAGGAACTATGTTCCCCGCCTCCAGACCATTTCTCCATTGAAAGCATTATGTAGCAGGAAAAGCTGCAGTTGCCTCTACCCCTAAGATTTTAGTCCACCAATCACTGTGGCATAGAGGATGAGTAATATTTTTTCAGAATAGAGCACATACTGAAAATGTGATCAATTTTATTTAAAAATGATTTTAATCATTCTCAGACTCAAAATAAACTGTAGAGGACAGAATTTCTTTGAGGCTGCTGTGATGTGTTTGAAGAAGGGAGATGGGGAACTTATGATCCTTGATTTCTTAACATTCAGACTGATCAAGCAAATGTTTATTTTTATGTGGAAGGTTTCAGCTTTCAGCTGTTCAATCAAAAGCAGTGAAGGTGAATGGAGAATGATTGGGAATTTTCCTTTTTTTTGTTTTTAAAGACTAAGCTTCTGACCAACATAGAATAAGACCCCATTACAAGACTAGTGAGGGAAAATCTATCTAGAAATTATTTTTAAACCAGTCATCATTTTGGTGCTTGGTGGCAGTCTCATGAGGAATACACTGTTGCATTACATTACCTCCTTGGCTCTTTACAGATCAGCAAGTTGCTCGGATGGAAAAACTAGCTGGTTTGGTAGAAGAGCTGGAGGCCGACGAGTGGCGGTTTAAGCCCATTGAGCAGCTGCTGGGGTTCACACCCTCTTCAGGTTGATGCGACCTGGGTGGTCACCTCTGGTGGCAAGTGCAGAGCCAGCGAGGGACTTTCTCACAGCTTACATGGCCATCCAGAGATTCACAGCTACATCACTGAATTGTTAATTCACATTTGTACTTGGTTTCTCTGTATCTATCCAAAAGCAACAAATACTTAAACATGTTATCTTGCAGGGAAAATTTGTGTTTATTTGTTTTAAAAAGTATTGGGAATCAGATTAAGACAATCAGTTTCAGGGAACCAGGAAGTTTAGGTTTAAGAGTATTTATAAAATTTTCACAAGCCAGGTAGGACACATGCCAGAATTGGCCACGTGAATGGCATCTATCCTGTCATCCATCCAGTGCCTGGACATCTTCACCAGTCAAGTCCAAGGTCAGGATCTATGGTTATAAAATACATTTCTGATCTAAAATGTTTCTTTTTGCAGATGAATGTGATTTCAACTCAGGACCTGTCCGAATGAATTTTAAAATGTTTGGTTTTTTCTATTTTTAGACATCTAATTCGATAGATTTTAACTTTTTCTAACCTCTTCTAAATATGCCAAATGCTGGCAAAAAGAATTGCTTTTTGAATGTTGCAGCATTTGTAAAAATGGCAAAATACTTTTAAACACAGAAATCTTGAGTTCATCTCATTGGTGGACTCAAGCAATTCTATAGCAAATAAATCCTTTGAAAGAGCTCCAAATTGGTGTCTTTATCCTTTCAAAGCCTCAGGGATTTGGGATAGGGAGAAGAGGTCAAATTATTTTTTACAACAAAGGAATCCAAAAACCATTTCTCCTATGGTAGATTTGCTTTACTTCGGGGATATTTGTCTTCATAGAAGTATATAGATTTATTTTACTGATATTTCAGTAGGTTTTTATACCGTGATAGGGAAAAACCTGGAAGGCTAAGAGGTATCCTTTGGTCTCCCTTGTGGGACCGCAGGGTCCACGCTGCACAGTTAAGAGAATCATTTATTATAGTGTCTGCAAATTTTGCCTTAGACAACATTTGGCTTTTTCCTCATTAATAACTTTTACCTGATCTGCTTAGAGTTGCTTCATTATAAATAAATATAATCCCAGTAGCAACTGGCCTTAATCTTAGAAGTTCAAAATGTTTAACACGTACTACCTGCCAGGGAGGTGGTGACCTCATTGAGTCACCACTAAGGAGTCTGAGCCCAGTGAAGTTAAAGACCTGCTCATAGTCACATAGCCCAGGCAGAAGAAAACCTTGGAACTTGGAATAAATCACAGTTGCTTGATAATTCAGCTCACTATTCTTATCTCTAAAGCCAATCAGAGCACAAGAAGTACCAGCCCACAAACTCACCTTTTTCATATTAGCATTTTTCAACCAAAATAAATAAGTTCTATGTTTGAAAGCATTTGAGTTTCCTAACACTACTTCTTAGTATCAACCATCTTGATAATTACTAAGGGAAAAATTAAAAATACTTAGACGATAATAAATGTTTAAATTGGATTTTCAGTGACACTTTAGGAGCAATCACTACCTTCCTCTCAAATGTTCATTTGTATAACTGTGCAGCATAGGCACTGTATTACTTCATCTTTACCCCTGGGTATTTGAACTTATTATAAAATTTTTTCTCTAAATTGGACATTTTTTTTTTGCTCTCTCAGCAGAATCAGACATTTTTTTATATGACCTTAGAAATTGAAGAGATCAGGCCTGGCACACTGGCTCACACCTGTAATCCTAGCACTCTGGGAGGCCAAGGTGGTAGGATCACTTGAGCTCAGGAGTCCAAGACCAGCCTGAGCAAGAGTGAGACCCCGTCTCTACAAAAATCATAGAAAAAAATTAGCCAGGCGTGGTGGCACAGGACTGTAGTCCCAGCTCCTCAGGAGGCTGAGGCAGGAGGATTGCTTGAGCCCAGGAGTTTGAGGTTGCTGTGAGCTAGGCCGACGTCACAGCACTAGCCTGGGTGACAGAGCAAAACTTTGTCTCAAAATTGAAGAGATCTTAAGGTTGAACAGATATGCATGCTTTCTGAAGAACTTTTCCCATTGATCATTCAGCTGCTTCTTGAGTCCTGCCAAGAACAAGATGCTCACTAATTTTTTGTGAGTAACCTCTCCGTTCCTTTCTGTTGGTCTTTATGTCTTGTCTTCCACAGTTCCTTTTGCCATCTTTTGGGCTCCAAGGTGGGCCTTATTGCTCATGTGTCATCTCTTGTGCGCTTACTGTGTGCCACAGGCATTAATTATAATCCTTTGAATAACACTCCAAGATATGTGATACCCCCTAATATAGAAGAGAACTTGAAGCTCAGTCACTTCCCATGGCTGTACAGCTCTACATCAATGGCCAAATCTGGACTTGAACTCAAGTCAGCCAGACTCCAAAGCAGATTCTTTTAGATGCACCATGCCGCATCCCACTGAACCCAAGCCAGTGCCTTATACAAGGGAAAATCCTAAAAAATTTTTTATTTAATGGTAAAATGAATTAACTACCTGGAGAAAATAAACCTTGCCACTACCCTCCCTTCTTCCTCCCAGGGCTCAGTGAAAAGGCATCTCGAGCACAATGAAGGAACAGCTTCTTCAGGAACAGACAAGAATTAGCTATATGTTGGTTTCTACATATCCTCTTAGGATTCACTGTGAGGAAATCACTAGAAGCTTGAGGAAAGCTATTCTGGGGACACCCAAGTGGGCAAGGAGGTGGGCAGATGGCAGCCAATGACCAGGGCTACACAGCCAGCTATACTAAGAAAGGCAGTAGTAACGGTGCTTTCTGTGCATAAAACACTGCAATTTCCAAACATTTTCATATGTTGTCTCTTGATTCTTACATCAACCCTGTAGATAAACGGGTCAAGTATTTTACAGTTAAGGAAGCAAGCACAGAGAAGGTAAGATACCAAGATGATAGATAATAAGCAAAGGAGCGGGATCTTTCAGATCTTTGTCTCTGTGCCGTGTATTTCATCATATACTACAAATCTGAAGGCAGAGTTTGCTGTTAATAAAGAATTATTCATGTCAATCTGATATAATTCCACATAACTTATATTTCATGGTAATAAGACAAATAGTAAACTTAAATAGCTGGTTTTACTTTCATGTAGTCAAACAAAAATTTCCCTTTTGACTTCTCATTTAATTATCCAGCATCAGCATTATAGTCCGGGGTTTTCACTGATAATGATAAAAAAAAAAAAAAGTGTTATTCCTTAGTGCCATCCCACCTGGAATGATGGTGGCCTGGAACTCTAAATCGGGTTCCTGACCTGAGCACTGCTCTTTGCTCTGCCCATTTACTTACAGCCTGTAGCTTCCCTTCCCCCCACACGGTTGGGAGACCTCCTGTTCCCAATCAGTGTACCAGATAGTGCAGTGGTAGAAACTTTGGACCTTAAGGTTACGTCTGTAGAGGGAAGGAGATAGGACCAGGAGGTATTCACCATCCAGAAGGAAGAGAAGGACCCTACCCAAGCAGCTGGTACACTTTCAGGCAAAACTTAGAAATACACTTAGAGGAGAAAGCCACTCTGCCTCTCCCTGTCCTTTTGCCAAAGCACCTAACTTTGCCTAAAACATCTTGCCAGGCTTTCTTGTAATTGCCTGAAGTTCCAACCAAGATAAAGCCTTTAATTCTACAAAAAAGATAAAAGTATTAAATAACAGAAACCTGGAAGAAATCTTGAGTTTCTTCCCAAGGCAGAGTGTAAATTATACCAGATCTTTCCCTGTTTTCCCAGAGCTGAGTTTGGGACGGCCATGGCCCCAAGGGAGAATAATAGGGAGGGAGGCTGGGGCCTGATGCTTTGCCACTAGGTTTCTGTGCACAAATTTGTTTGTACCTGTTAAAAAATGTCTCAGAATTATAGAGCTAGAAGAGACCTTACAGATCATCTAGTTCACCCCTCGTTTACAGACAGGAAGTCAGGACCTTGTCTGTCTGCTGTATCCTCAGTACTTAGAACACTATCTGGCACGTAGTAGGTGTCAAATAGGTCTTTGTTACCTGAATAATGTATGAATTTATGTGTTTACCCTATTTTAGAAACTGTACTAGCTATATCCAGTGCAAAATCCATAGTGGAATAATGGCTGGAGTAATTCAGATGGTGTGCAGAGCCAAGACTATAACCTAGATCTCAGCCCAGAGCTCCTTCTCTGATGACACACTGACAGGTGGAAGCTGTGGACCAGATGGAAACTATTCCAAAGCAGCCAGGACTCACGTGATCCCACCCACGGGACGAGCCAAGACAAACGAAGCTGGTGGCTGCCTGGCCTCCTCACAAGCTCCCACACACGGGCCTGGTGGTGCCATGCGTCAGCGTCCACATGCTGGTCTCCGCGTCTCAGATACTTTAACTTCTCCAGTCTTTCAAGTTTCCCTAGGAGGAGTTGTTCTCCTAAGTCAGCCTGTTTCATTTTTATAATATAAGCTGTTTAGAGCAGGTAATGAAACAACATACAATTTATCACTACCAAAAATAGAGGAAATGTTCCTTTCCAACTGTTTCAGCAGACACCGGGCACTTACTGTGTGTCTAGCATCTGTTAGTTGCTAAGGATATGCTGTAAAACAAGACACAGTCATCAACCTCAAGAAGTTTACAATTAAATATTAAGAGAGACAAAAAGGTAATTTTAAGCATAAAAACTTCTGTGGTAGGGAAAGCACGAGGTACTGTAAAATCCCATCGAAGAGGCAGCTGATCCCGCTGGGCAAAGAAGGCATCCTAGAAGGATGGTGTTTAGGTTGAGACCTGAAGAAAAAGTAGGTGCCGGGTGGGAAGGAAGGACTTTCTAGGTGAAGAGAATGAAATAATGCATGGGCCCAGGGTGGGAAAGGGCACCATGCTTTTGTAGGGCTGCGAGTGGTTGGTTTTGGTTGACTCATAGAGTATAAGGGCAAGAATGGGACAGAGAGCAAGGCCTGTGGGCTTCGCTAAGAAATGTGAACTTCAACCAGAGAACAATGGAGAACCCCTTAAAGGGCTTGAGGTAGGAGAATGAAAAGCCCTGGTTATGCTTCAGAAAATTTAGTTGGAGGGAATGGTGGGGAATTGATGCTGGTAAGACCCAGATTCCTTAGGAATCTGCTGTGGAAATCCAGGTGAGAGATACTGCAGCCGGAATTAAAGATGTGGAGACAAGAGGATGGATTGGGTTTGAGAGTTATTCAAGAAGTGTCATATGTAGGACTTGGTGACTGATGGGACTTGGATAACTCAGGGAGGACACCCAGGTTTCTTGTGTCAGGAGCTGAGGCACTGGTGGTACCATTCACTG
Organism: Lemur catta; assembly: GCF_020740605.2. NCBI lineage: Eukaryota > Metazoa > Chordata > Mammalia > Primates > Lemuridae > Lemur > Lemur catta. The sequence goes on along the minus strand of NC_059141.1, from coordinate 50,211,158 downwards.
AGACAGGGGTACAGAGAGAGGAGCAGGCTCAAAGAGATGTCCAATAGGCTGTAGGCGTCTGTAGTCCAGGAGGGTGGGCTGGGCTGGAGTTAGACCTGGGACCCACCAGCCTAGAGATGCTTATTAAGCCAAAGCTGGAGACAGACAGAAGCGCCCAGGGAGGGGAGCTCCTGGAGTGAGGAGAGAATTGTACCAAGGAGGGACCCTCGAGGAACGCTGACATGTGAGGGACTGGCAGAAGACGATACCAGGAAAGCAACTGGCAGGAAGTCACCAGAGAGACAGCAGGAAAACTAGGATGTGGCATTAGGGAAGGCAAGGGGAAAGGACATTTTGAGAAGGAGGCTGCAAACAGCCGTGTGTGCTGCAGCCAAGCAGTTCGGTGAGAGGGATGAAGGCCTGGGATCTCACCGAGGAGAGCGCTGGTGAGCCTGTCTCAAGAGCAGCTGTCTCAGCGGTGTAGAGGAGGCAAGGCAGGCCGCTGTGGGTGGGAGAGGGAAAGTGGGACCACATCCAGGCAACACTTTCAAGAAGTTCCTCAGGAAGGGAGGCAAAAAGGAGGGCCTGAGGGGAGAGCCAAAGAAGGACATGCTGTCAAGGGTTTGTGTTTTTTCCTTTACGATGGGAGAGGACAAAGAGAAAGGGGATGCTTGGGGTGAAGTCCCTGTGGAAGTGGGAGGAGATGGGGTCCAGAGCCCAGCTGGTGTGAGGGAGGGGAAAGGATGGGTAAGTGTGTAGGTGGGTGGCAGGAAGCTGAGGGAGATTCCCGGCTGATGGCCTCTATTTTCTCTGTGAAGGAGGAGGCAAGTTGGTCCACTGCCTGTGTCCCAGGATCAGAAGGATTGCCAAGCCCTTTCAGGGGCCTGTGCAGGGAGAGCCCATGAATTTGCAATGGCACCGATCTTTGGGGAAGTATAGCAGCAGCTCCCAACAGCCTGGCAGTAGGAATGGAAAAAATGAACAGTGGTGGCTAAGGTTTTGCATGGTAAGGGCAAGAGGGTAAGCAAATTGTCGGTCTAGGATAGAGAGGGAAGGAAGTGAAAACAAGAAGGGGTAGCCAGAGAGAAACTAGCAGGCTCAAACATTTATTCAGGGCCTACTATGGCACAGGCCATACATATGGAAACAAATGAAATGATAGGGCAACAGTTCCCATACCTCACTGTGCCTCAGAATCAAGCTGAATAAAAATACAGACTCCCTGGCCTCATTCCCGGGGTCCAGTGGGTCTAAGGGCCAGGGAGTCGACTGCATGTCACTCTTACATCGTCAGCTTTGAGAGGACGTGACCAGTGGAAGGAGCAGATCAGCAGACAGACATGTGGAATATAAACGGTATGATAAGTCCACAGCCCTGGTCTGCACAGGCTGCTGTGGAAGCCAAGAGGGCTTGGAGGTGGGAATGACGAAGAGATGACAGGGACATTTCCTAGAGAAGGTGAGCCTGTGCTTGAGCATGCCTGGTGTGTCGGTGTTAGCCGAGGGGCAGGCGTCATAGAAGCACTCGCAGCACGCGCCAAGCCAGGATCTGCAGGCCATTTGGTGTGGCTGGAGCGTGGAGCATAAACAGGGGAGTGGTGAGAAGTCTCAGGAGAAGGAAGCAAGAACCAGATTGTTCCGAGCCCTGTTCACCATGCTCCACTTTCCATCCAGAGAGCATTTTCTAAACAGCCAAGGACGCCTAGGACAGAGGCCAAGAATCCTGACTTTCACAATAAATAACTTCGAAAGCAGGCTCCTTGGAGCCCTGCAGGGTTGGGCCCTTAGGCTGGTGCGATGCATTGAATGTGAGCCTTGCAGACCACTAGGTGGTGAACAGTATTTTTGCTCTGACTAGAAACAGCAGCCACAGATTGTTATTTATTTACTTTTAGGGAAAGGCATATGTCCTAAGCTCACAAAGAATTACTGAAGGAGCCTTCCTTCTGGGCTCTGAGCCAAAAGCCAGGGTAAGAGGCAGCACGAAGTGATCAAATTTAAAGTCTGTGGATATCTTAGAGAGATGTTTTTCCCTCAAATGGTTTCTCCTGCTTTTTTCCCTGGGCCCTGAAAGCCTGAAGTCAACTCTCACACCCTCTCCCTCCCTCTTTGTTCTCAGAAACGTCCAGGCATATATTTGAAGATAAACCACACAAACACAGACATTTCATTTGTTTAGCAAACCAAAAGGTCATGTTTGGGGGAGCTGTTCAAGTCACACTCTCCCCGAGTCAATCTGGAATATTCTACAAAGTCAGAGCAACTTAGCTCTCAAAATAAACACACACCGACTAGAGAACAATCTAGGACTTTCCCATCCCAGACCAGTGTCATTCCCCAGATAGGCTTATTCTGTGATTGCACTTCGATGCTCAAGGCTAGAGAATGATTTTTGAAAGCACTCCTGGCCAGCGTGGTGGCTCACACCTGTAATCCTAGCACTTTGGGAGGCTGAAGTAGGAGGATCGCTTGAGTCCAGGAGTTCAAGACCAGGATAAACCATAGAGTGAGACCCTGTACCTACAAAAAATTTAAAAATTAGCCAGGCGTGGTGATGCACACTTATAGTCCCAGCTACTCAGGAGGCTGGGGCAGAAGGATCTCCTGAGCCCAGGAGTTTGAGGTTGCAGTGAGCAATGATGACACCACTGCACTCTAGCCCAGGCAACAGAGCAAGACCCTGTCTCCTAGAAAAAAAAAAAATGCACCCCTGATAATGAAAAAGAAAATCAGCCTCCCCCGGCCAGCCTGACATTGCAGCCGAAGTACAAGACACTGTGGCCTCCAGAGACCTACGGACTTGGGAGCCAGGAAGAAAGCAAGACACCATCCCCATGCCATTTGTCAACACAAGAGGTGTTCATCCCAAGAGCTAGAAAAGAAGCTGGAGGAGGGGGATGAAGGATCAAGGAGGAAGGCAGGGCTTGCTGTCTGAAAGCAGAGGCCTGATACTACCTGTGGTTAAGCCTTATCCAGTACCTTGCCAACCATGAAGTGTCCTCATTAGGCAAATAGGAAAACGAAGGCTTAGCCCCAGAGATCTGCAGCTTGTGACACATCTCCAACTGCAAAGAGGAATTTCTAGCCCAAGGACAGATAGACCATCTCCCATTCTGAGTTGCTGCAGTTGCTTTTTCTAGTCCTGCTGGCTCTATAGTCAAAATGAGCTTTCCATTAGAAAGAGTTAGGCTCCTGGACGGTGCCAATTGAATGTTCTTAGATTTAGAAGCTGCTGGGGTGGGGGGGGTAGGGGGGGAAAAGTCAAGTCTTCAGTAACAGCAGGAGTGATCACGAGTTGGAACCTGCACCTCTAATTTTGGCACACAGGGTCTCAGGGTAGGAACAAGTAGTACCCAGGCACTGGGAACCCCAAGAACGTTCATTGTGGTTAACACATAGTGAGTGAGGAGTTATGTGGGGCATTGTGCCAAGCACTCCCCACACACGATGTTATTTACTCACGGAAAGGCCATGTGGGATGGGAGGAAGCCACGAAGGCATGGCAGGGATGGCAGAAAGAATCCCTCAGCCTCAGAGCTGCAGGGTCTTTAGCCACCATATTAGTTTGCTAGGGCTGCTATAGCAAAGTCCCACGACTGGGTGGCTTAAACAACAGAAGCTCATTGTCTCACAGTTCTGGAGGTTCAAAGTCCAAGATCAAGGTGTCAGCATGGTTGGTTCCTTCTGAGGGCTGTGAGGGAAAAGATCTGTTTCAGGTCTCTCTCCCTGGAGTGTGCATGGCCATTTTCTCCCACTGTCTCTTTACATACTCTTCCCTCCGTGCATGTCTCTGTCCAAATTTCCCCTTTTTATAAGGACATCCGTCGTACTGGAATAGGGCCTACTCTCCTGATCTCATTTCAACTTGATTACCTCTGTTAAGACCTATTCCCAACAGTGTCGCATTCTGAGATACTGGGGTTAGGACTTTAACATACAAATGTGGAAGGGACACAATTCCACCCATAACAGCAATGTCTAACCCAATCCTCTCCTTAAAAAAAAATGAGGATATTGAAGCTTTGAGTGGGAAAGTGACTTGCACAGAATCACACAACGAGCTGAGAAAACTAAGACTAGAACACAGGTCTTTTGGGGCCCTGAGCCTTCAGCAGACTTCCCAGGCGTAGCAGCAAGTCCCTATGGGACTTTTGGAAGCCCCTCCCCCAAGAAGGGAATCCTGAGCTTGGGCCAGTTTGGGAAGCACCCAGCTGAATCTCTTTACAGGCCTAGAGTGAGGACAACAAAAACTGTCTGACCAACCAATATCTGGAAAGAGGCTCTGAAATGCCAGAGTGGAAAGAGCCCTAGTAATGGAGTTTAATATAGGCACTGGGTCTTCTTTTCAATGGCCAGGCCCCTCATGGAGGTGGCGGAAATGCCATCTGTCATGCAGAGCTCTGCTCCTTACTTGCTGCCCCCAACAGCGCAATTAGCCAGAATATGGCTGGGATTGTGCTGGGCTTCTCTGGGCTCTCGCCCTTGTTCACGCTCTCTGGACCCACCTTTGCCTAGCGCTGGCCAGAAGCTGGTAGGTCTCCATTTTGCAATCTGTTGTGAAAACTCACTAAGAAGGCATTTTTGAAAGCCTCATGCAACTTGCAGGAGTAACATAGGTTTAAGAGCCTTGTGTAATCCCAGCTACTTGGGAGGCTGAGGTAGGCGGATCGTTTGAACCCAGGAATTCCAGGCCAACCTGGGCAACACAGTGACACCCCATCTCTAAAAAATAAATAATAAAAAAAAGATCCTTGTGGTCTTCAAAAACAAGGAGACAAAAATTGAGATTGAATATAGCACAGAAGTGTGGGTGACACCAGACCACAGACTGAGTTGATAGGCTGCAGGGAAGGAAGTGAAAAGTTCACCTTGTCCTTCCTCTAACAGAGGGCTGCTGGTTTTGCAGAGGTTTGCTCTTTTAAAAATTTTTCATTCAGTAAAAATAGCTGGGTAGGACAACATATCATAGCATTCGTGGAAATAAAAACTAGGAACCACATCATAGGATGTTCTGCTCCAAACTTGGCACTGATACGCCAGGCAGCTCCAAGTTCCTTCTGATTTATGCAGCAGCAGTAGAGGCCCTCGCTGATCCCAGGTGGGGTCTGGCCTTCAGGGAGGAAGGGCGGGGTGGTACAGAGGCATCAGCTGTTTCCCTTGCATCTGGGCCAAGACCCTGACCACGGCTAGAAACACAGCTTTGTCCCTGGTCTGCTTTCTGCACTGGAAAAAGTTTCCACCACAAAGGGTCGATTCAGGAAACCAAGGTTAGAGGCGAACGGGTCTTATTTGAAAAGGGTGAAACTGGGCAAGGCTTCGGGCTTCCTGCATTGATTGCTCTCCTGGGGCCTGGGACCAGCCCAGCCGGGTGGGGTGGGGCAGCAGCGCAGGTTACAGGATGTGAAAGTGGGGACTGAGGTTAGGAAAAAGAATAAAAGGCTGAGACCAGAACACACCCAGCAGAGGCCATGTGCAGTTCTCTTCTTCAGGGTTTCCTGTGGGTACACTGAGAACATAGTGTTCTGGCTGTGAACTTACCCGGCTGAGCTGGCTCCACACTCAGCCCCTGGGTCCTAGTGCTGCCCCTGCCTATCAGCCCTTGCTGCCTGCACCTGTGTGAAGCCCGCAGCATAACCCTGGGAGGCCAGCTGCTCTGCGTCCTCCCTACTGGGTGAGGTCCCCAGCCACCAGAGTGTGATTTACCGCTTAGATGCTGACCCAAAGCATCTTTGATGTCCTAGATGCTGTCCCACACAGCATTTCATGTCCCTCATAACTTCAGGTGACAAAACTTGACATTCAGGAAAACTGAACAACCAACATCAGTATTTCTTAAAGGTCTCCTGTCACTTCAAGACAGCTAACTGTGAAGCATTATTTCGAATCCTTGAAATGATTGTGAGCCTTTGCCTCCAAAGTTTCTATCCAGGTGAGTTTGAGAATAGGTGGCTCAGAGCTGCCCAGAGGAGCCTGAGCCAGAGCCCTGGAGCCGGGAGAGTCCGCCCTCTGCAGGAGCCCCCTCCAGCTGCCCCTCTGCCACTGTGAGCCCCTGTGCAGCAGCCACACCAGGCCCTGGACTGTCCTGTTAGAGTCCCTGAACTCAGAGGCTGGCTCCAGCCTAAGTAGCCAAGAACCAATGAAACCGCAGAGAGGGAGAGGGGACTTGGGAAGGGATGGAGGCTCTCCAGTTAGAAGGGATTTTTGCAGTTTTGAAACTGAGTTTTGGATGATCCATTCCTCTACTAGACTGACTGTAAGCCTCCCTTCCCAAGTCATCTTTGTATCCTGTCCAACCAAACTCTTTGCCTTGTGTGTGCAGGGTCCTTGATTGATAGCTGTTGAACAACCTGAATGAAAAACACTCTCTAGAAGGCCTTTCCTCCAGCTATGGCTTGTAATCACTCAACTGCACACTGAGCACCTACTGTGTACTAAGCACCGACTGAGACAATGAACACACAATTGCCAAAAACAGAAATAGAAACAAAGGAAAGGCAGCCAGGGTCTGTGCCCCTCCTAGAAATCTTTCCAGTGGAAAGACAGACATCCAATAAGTAGGACAATCCCAAGGGCTCATAATTATCTTAGGGGAAGTCCAGGGTAACGTAGGTGAGCACAGAGCAGGGAGACCTGACACTGAGGGCCCAGGAACATCTCCTTGAGGAAGAGATCTTTAAGCTGAGGTCCAAAGGGGAGGTAGAAATTAGCCAGATGAAGGAGGCTGGGAAAAGCGGTTCAGGCAGAGCTAACAGTATTTGTGAAAACCTGGAATTTAGAGAACAGGTGGCTTATTGAAAGAACTGAGAGAAGTCTCCTAAGTCTTCCAAACTCCAACCAACAGGAAGATCTTCTAACTCTCATTCCAGGAGAGAACCCCAGGCATCGTTATTGCCGGTAAGAAAGGAATCTACTGCCTCTTTGTGGCCTTTCCCCAGACCCCAGCCCTCATTCCTAGCAAACACGAGGAATCCTAAAAGATTGCTGGGACACATGCAGGCAGAAGGCCATGGGTGTGGCTGGGAGGACAGGAACTGGTCCAGGCACCCAGACCCTGGACTAAGATACTGGGCAAGTCACTTCCCACCTCTCTCTGGACCTCAATTTTCATACTCTGTGGATCCTCAGCAGTTAGCACAATGCCTGACACACAGACTTTTTTGAATTAATGAATGACTTCAGTTTCCATCTGTAAAAAGATTCCTTGCAATGCTAACATTCTGGGTCTGAGACCCACAGTCATTCCTGCCCAGGCTTCTTTGAGCAACAGAAGCAACATGAAAGGAACACAGTACCCAACACTCCCACAGCAAATGTTTGTTGAATGAATGAGTGAATGTTCTCCCTAAAGTCACTATAAAAGCTGTGATAGATCCTGGCTTCTCTCAGCAACTGCTCTGATGGCCATCACTCCTAACCCTGTGCAATCATTGTCACCCACCCACTCCTCAGGGAGATGTCAGGTTCAGTGGTGAAAATGAACTCTGGCTCATGCCGTTAGCATTCCATCCTAGGGGAAGAAGATCTAAGATGACTACGGAGTTGAGAGGTAGGAGAACAAAGGACTAAGATTTTCAGAGTATGAAAATTAACACATATCTCCTGTAGCACTCTCTGCCTTATAAACACCAAAACTGCCAGATATTCTGCCCCAGCCCTGTACAGATATTCTGCCCCAGCCCTGTAAACAACTAGACCTCGCCAGGACTTGCTGGCAGAGCTCTGGGAATGAACAAGTGTTCCCAGAGCCACCATATTCCCTGTTTGCCCTGTGCCAGGCAGCTATAGGAAGGGGAAGAGTTCCCAGCGGGGCACACCCTCAGATACATTTTCCCTCTCCTGTGGGTTTCCAGGCTAGCCACAGAAGCCTGATTCATCCACAACCGCACTGAAACATAGAATTAATTTCGGCTATACGCTGGGTGAGCTAGGCCATTACGGCAGCCAAACCAACACTTACGGTATTATTTCGATGGGAAAATGTGTTCTGAGCTCCAAGCAACCAAATTATAAGTGGGACACAGGCACACCCAGGTTCAAATCCCAGTTTTAACACTTCCTAACCATGTGGTCACGGGCCAGGCACCATCCTCCTTGGCCTGTTTCTTGCTTTGTAAAAGAATACCTCCTATAGAAGGTTCTGGTACAGACTAAACACACAGCAGGGAAAAGGCCTCAGCTGCTCATGGCACGCAGGGGCTTTTGCAGAGAGAGCCTGGAGACGAGACTCCAGGCACAGTCCTTCCAAGGGCCCTTATCTGGCTCTGCGTAGGGGCAGCATCACCACTGGACTCAGAGCAAGTGTCTATGAGATAAATGAGCAGCCGTCTTAGAAATCACAGAGCATTCCTCTATCTTTGACCTTCTGCAGGCTTTCACTGGCTTATCTGAGCCAAGAACCTTCTCCTGCCCCCACCCAGCCCGCTCTCCCCCATCTCTCCATGAACAGCATTGTTCTGGCTTCCTCTGCTCCAGCCTGGGAAGGGGCTTAGCCTCCGGAAGGGGCCAGAAGCCCTGGCCTTTCACCCCGGACCTGCACGTTAGGCTGGCTTGCCAGCGGGCAGCCCACGAGAGCAAGCAGGAGGAGGCGCGCTCTGGGCACGCCACCGCGGTGGAAGACAGCCCTCCTCCCGCTGGGCTTTGGCTTTGGCCCCTCCTAGATCTGTTTGTTTCCCTACTGCAGCCAGAACGGTCTGTACCCGAAGGATGGTGCTGACGGCCAAGGAATCCGTAGGGTCCTAAAGGTCGACGTTCTTCCTTTCCTTTCCGTTGTTCCCGTTCCCCAAATTCGGGGTTTCCTGGCCTTGGGTTTGTTGTCCCCTGCCTAGGGTCACTGGCACTATGGAGGTCAGTCACCTTGAATGAGCCCCTCCCCCTGCGCCCCCCACTGCACTGTGCTTCCCATGTTCCTCTTCTCTAGGTGCCACTGTCTGCAACCTCCTCCGTATTTCCAGGTCCTGTCAATCTGTCCACGTCCCTCTCTCTGGTACTGCTAGCTGGGTCTCTGCTGCTGCAGTCCCATCCCCCCACCCTACCCATCACCCCCACTCCTGCGATAGCAGAAAACAAAAACAAAAAGATTCTTGTGAAAGTAACATGTGCTTATGATGAAAATCCAACAGTTACTTGCCTAGTGCAGTGAAAAAGACAAAAAAGAAAAATAAATAAATAAATGAAAAAATCCAACAGCGCAGAAAATGTGAAATAAAGAAGCAAAAGCCTCCCCATCCCTCGGAGATAACCTCTTCAAACAGCTTCTCCAGTATCCTTCTAGATGTTTTCTTGCCATGTTTAAGTACGTGTATCTGCAGAAGAGCGTCCTCTTTTCTTTCTGTCCTCTAGAATGGGAATATAGTGTACAAATTGCTGTGCAACTTGTTCTTGTCACCTAACAGTATATCTTGGACATCTTTCCAAAATCTACCTCCCTTTTTTTTTTTAATTTAAAATTTCACTCATTAGTCAACTTGAACCTCCTTCTTTTTAACACCCACATAATTTCTCATTATTTGGATGTACTGTAATTTATTTAACTGTTTTCCTACCAGGGAAACCACTTAGGTGGTTTTCCGTTTTTGCAATCACTCCTAATTGGTTCTCTGCCTCAGGTCTCAAACCTCCAATCTGCCCTCCATACCAGTTAGATTCCACCTGCAATCGGATTTGTCATTCCCAGCTTAAACGTCTTCCTTGTGCTTGGGTCATTCACTAGATGTCTTATCACCTCCATACGTTAAGCTGCTCAAGGCAGGGTGTTGCCTTGGAGCTCTGCAAGGAGCTCCCTCCAGGCCTGTCAACTCAGCCCTTTTTGAGCCAGTCTCAGCAATGCCCTAGGGAAATGTCCTGAGGTTCTCAGGCCACATGGATAGCTAGTCTTTCTTTCTTTTCATACATAGTTAAGTGGGAACTCTGAGGGCTGGGGCTTTGTGCAGGGCCTTGGGAGACCCAGAATGAAACATACAACTGGCGTCCTGGAGCTCACAGTTGAGTGGGAAAGTCCGCCATTGGATGCCGCCGTGCATTTCCGATAACAAAGGGAAGGAGTGCTTTGAAAGGAAACAACAGAGGAGAAGAGGGGATGGGGGCATGTGGGGAAGGCCTCTCTCAAGAGGTGGCAAAGTGCAATGAAGAGACACTAGCAGACCATGGGATCAGGTTCCCATACTGGGCTGCTCTGGGCACTTCCCATTTAGTCTCCTAAAATGTACAAGAAGGGGAACCCCCCCTTTCAGTTTTAGCTTTCTGTGACAATAATAAATGTTATCAGAGTTCAGAGGAAGCAGCGTTCCCCACTGCCAGGGAGAGCTCCGGAGATTTCTTGCTGATTCCACGTTGACCTTTTGTCACATGTGGGCTCTAGTTCCATTCAATTCTGAGTCAAATTCTTGTTGAGCATATACTGTACATATCTAACACCAGGACAGGGGTGTGTGTGGGTGTGTTTCAGGGGAGCTGTGGAGGCGGCGGTGGTGGTGGGTGTTCAGATTTAAAATACATGACTGGCTGGGTGCAGTGGCTAATACCTGTAATCCCAGCACTTTGGGGAGGCTGAGGCAGGAGGATCGTTTGACACTAGGAGTTCAAGACCAGCCTGAGCAACACAATGACACCCTGTCTCTACAAAAAATAAAAAATAACATTAGCTGGGTCTTGTGGCACACACCTATAGTCTCAACTACTCAGGAGGCTGAGGCAGGAGGATGACTTGAACCCAGGAGTAAGCTATGATCATGCCACTGCCCTCCAGCTGGGAGACAGAGCAAGACCCTGTCTCAAATAAATAAATGCATAAATAAAATACCTTTGAAGGAGTTTACAATCTGTTGGGGCATCAGACCCGGGACTGGATTGTTTCAGCGTAAGCTATTGAGGGAAAAGAGAGCAACTCATCCACAGCTACACTGAGCACTGGCTTCAAAGGCAAGCAGGCCTGGGCTGGACTCCCTGCCCTGGACTCCCCAGCAGGGGAACATGGAGCTTGCCAGGTCTGTTCAAGGAAGGCTTCCCGAAGGCCTCTGAACTTGAGACAAGCTGGGAGTGTAAGCTGCAGCTATAAGGTGGAAAGGGCATCAGGGAAGAGTAATTGGTGTGAAGGTAGGAGCAAGCTGGAAGGGAAGCCACATGACACCATAGAGGCACGGCATCCCACAGGGTAAAGGGAACCTGGGCAAAGTCAATTATACCAGCATTGAAAGAAACATCCAAGTGAAAAAGAGCAGGTTAGGGAGTGCAGGCATCCCCCATTCTTCTCGGGGGCCAAGGATTTTATGCCCCAGAGGGGGTGCCCAATGAGACAAGAGAGAAGTCTGCTGCTCCCTCTCCCAGTCTCACTTCCAGGTCTGTGTGTCTGTCTCTCTTTAGTGTGATTAAAAATACCGTAAATTATATGCTTATACTTGTTGATGTTCTCTTTATGATCCACCTTATGTGGTTGTATATATTACACACATCTACATACATATTACCGTGCAAAGTTGTATACACAAAGCCATGCATACTGTACTTTATGGAAAATTTAAGAGCGTTTCAGGGATAATTAGAACCATATGTGATTTTCCCCTCCTGGGATGTGGGAGGGAGATGAATCTAGAGATAGGCAAGGGCCTGCCCTGGAGGCTTGCTAGGCCGAGGTGGGGAGCCAGGCTTGCTCCAAAGGCAATGGGGAGCTATTAAAAGGTTTAGGGAGGGAGGCCCTAGTGAGGCTGCACGAAGGTAAAATAAACAAAAAGTTCCAGACTCTCCTTGTTTCAACTTAAGAAAACAGAGTTGCCTCTACAATATCAGAGGCAAATCCCAAACCAGTTCTGCCCACAACTCATCTCGGTGCCTCACTTGCTCCATCTGTTAAGGAAAGCCATAGTGTGGGCCTGTAAGACCATGGAGTCAACCTTGGCAAGCAACGGGGTCCAGAGGCTAAGGGGCTTTAGTTAGTGGCTTTAGGCCTAGCAAACCCCAGAAAACACTGTTGTCAAATCTGAATGTCACTCTCGGCCTCCGGGGCTCAACAGCCCTGGACTTGGTGCTTCCGGGTTGGGTTCCAGTTCCATGGGGGCAGAGCTTGGGGAAGCTTCTGCGGGCCTTCTGGTGCCCTTCTTTCCAGGGCCAGACCCTCCTAAAACTTCCCGGCGAGTGAAGTTACACACCTTATTGTGCAGCCCTCAACAAACCCAGCAGCTGCACTAAGTGCTAAAGAAAAGCTCCCATAATAACCATGTGTGATAATAAAAAGATAAAGAGGCAAATGGGTATGTAGGTCAGCTCAAAAATAGCCACCCACCCACTTGGCCTGGGTAGCCGTTTGTGCCAGGTGGGTACAAAGGTTTTCTTGCTTCCCCTCCCAAGCTGATATTCCCTGCTCTTTTCAAGGTTGCCTTCAATAAAAGTCCTGCCTGCACTAGCTGGAGGTAGCCCGGGCAGCTCTGGACTACAGCCCTGCAGGGGCAGCCCCTGCTCCCTGCACCCCCTCCCCCAAATAAATAAATCCTGAGGTCAGAGGGCACAGAGGCCTGGCCCCTCTGACGTGGGTTCTTGGGGCTAAGACGGGGTTGAGGGTGGTGACTCACAGACATTCTCCCCTCACCCCCCTTACGTCTTGTGTGCACCCAGGAAGCCTCTCCCACCCGGACAGAGGCCGCTTTGTTAACACAACCCGGTCCGAGGAAAGTTACAGCTTCAGGGTTGTGCGCGCCTCCTCGGCCTCCCCCTCATTCCCCCTCTCCCGTCTTGGGCCCCCACCAGAAAGGCACCGACCCCGCCGCCCCGCCCCGCGCCTGCCCAGCAGCCCGGGCCCCGAAGCGCTGAGCTCAGCATCCCTGCGGCTGGGCCGCCTTCCTCCCGTACGGTGGGAGGAGCCTCCTTCCTCCCGCGGGTGGGCGGGGCCAGGGCCAGCCCCACCCCTATCCCACTGCCCCTCCATCCCCCTCCCGTGCCTTAGAGCACGTTCTCTGAGTCACGTCCCTGCTTCCCCCCAGTAGGGGGTCGGCGGGGACAGGACGCCCCCCTCCAGTCAGCTGCTCAGCATCTGTCACCTCGGGCCGCTGGGATCCCTTGAGGGCGCACCTCAGCTCTGGGGGGAGGGGAGAGGGAGCAGAGGGCCTTCCCCTCCCCCATTCCTGCTGGCCCCAGACCGGCCACTGCACACCGCAACGAAGTCAGTTAAGCTCTTGTGTGCACCAGTTCCCAGAGCAGAGTCTAGAAGTTTTTTTGTGTTTGTCTTTTAAATACAAAAAGATTCAGTGTGGCTCCTGGGTGCCCTTTGTGGGTTACAAATGGGACAACTGGGGTGAGGGAGGGCCCCTCTTTTCAGATTATTTCCCAAATTGGTCTTCCAGGACCTAGGGGACACCAGAGCTTGAGGGGGGCGGTTACTGGGAGGGAGGATGTGGTGACAGAATCACTGTCACTTCTGGGACTGAGAGTGTCTAGCTAAAGGGAAACCCCTTGTGTGTCTGCTTTGCCATTTGAGTCAGCGCTGCTGCTCCCTGCTGAATTCTGCAGGGGGAGGAAGAACCTGATTAGATAAACAAGGGCCAACCCAGAGAAAGTCTTTTGTGTCAACAACTCCATAGTGACTGCAGGGGTTCACACCACCTGTTCCACACTCCACCCGCCCCCAGTAACAACCCCCCTCTCCAGCCTTTACAGTCCCCTTTGGCTCACAGCTAAGAGTGTCAGTGGCTTAGAATCAAAGAAATGAGCCTTAAAGTAATGGCTCCAGCCTGCCGACCGGCTGTGTGACCTTAGGCAAGTCACTGCACCTTTCTGAACCTCAGTTTTCTCATCTGTACAGTGACACTGATGAGCCCTGTCCTGCCTATACACTCTACACAAATATTACTTGTTATTTTTATTGACAAAACTATGAAAATCTTAAAGGATATGGAAGTGTTTTTAAAATCATGAAGAGCTCCACAAGGGTCAAAGATCTTTGTGAGGAGGTGGTAAAACTGCTTGGTGGGCTTGGCAGCTCCCATTACCTGCCAGCCAAGGAATTCTAGACAAAAGCCCAGGGTGCAGAGATGCAGACCCTGGGTGGCTGCCTTTTGCATAGACCTGAGTTTCCCAAGCCTTTGGCTACTAAGGCCGCTGGAGATAAAAATGAGTGAGGTTAGAGGCTTGGCAGAGGGGTGAGGAAGGGGATCCAAGCCAGGGAAAAGAAAGTTCCTGATATTTGAGTGAGGCCTAACTGCAGGGAAAGAGGGAGATCATGGGCTTCCTGCCCTGCAGCTCAGGCCTTGTCCATAAAGTGGGGGGGGGTGGGGCGCTGGAAGAAGCTCTCCTAGGGCCTGCTTGCCCTAACATTCAAAGATTTTAGGCCGGGCACGGTGGCTCACACCTGTAATCCTAGCACTCTGGGAGGCAGAGGTGAGTGGATCGTTTGAGCTCAGGAGTTCGAAACCAGCCTAAGCAAGAGTGAAACCCCGTCTCTACTAAAAAAAAAAAAAGAAAGAAAGAAAGAAATTATATGGACAACTAAAAATATACATAGAAAAAATTAGCCTGGCATGGTGGCGCATGCCTGTAGTCCCAGCTACTCGGGAGGCTGAAGCAGGATTGCTTGAGCCCAGGAGTTTGAGGTTGCTGTGAGCTAGGCTGACGCCACGGCACTCTAGCCCGGGCAACAGAGTGGGACTCTGTCTCAAAAAAAAAAAAAAAAAGATTTTAAAGTTCTTTCTACTGACAGAAGAATCCTGACAGTGAAAGGGATGACTCTTCTCTCTGCTGAGCACCCTAATCTAGTCCTACTCACCCCGGCCCCTTGGGATATTCAGAGGCTGGATAGGCCCTCCTGGCCTTTTTTCCCCTCTGAAAACAAAAAGCAAAACCATAATAAGCTCATCTGCTGCCCAGGCAGGAGGTGGGCTGGGTTCTGACTGCCCCCACTGTGGCAGCCCCGGGTCATGCTTGATATCCCCTGCCACACACTCCCTAGGTTGATAAACAAAGCCCACCCCGACCCTGCTTCCCCCTTTGATATGTGGCAATTGGAAACCCTCAAAAGTCAAAAACACTGAAATGGCTGGAATACCTCTTTCTACCTTCTCTGGCTTCAATAGGCCAGGCCTGGGATTTTTTGAAAAGCAGTTCCATGGAAACTCACATCTTTTTCCTTTGCTATGATCCCCATGGAGGTTGAAGAGGTCTTTGAGATTCTCTAGTTCTGGGTTTTCAAAACTGGGGTATGAAAAACCCAACACTACATGAGGCCACAGGACAAACTCAATGTATCTTTCCTTTTATTAAAAGTATTTTTTTTCTTGTTTTGGAGGGAGAAATTAAGTAATTTAGTAAATAATTTAGAAGTTTGCTACTAAAGTTAATACAGATAAAATATATAATAGAATGCAAAACTGTATTATTTGCAATAAAAATACTGGACTTTAAAGACACGTTATGTTTCCTGAGGGCTGCTTCTGGGCCACAGCCCAGAACCCTACTCATCCTTAATAGCCAAAAAGCCCGGAACTCAGGTCTGTTGCCTGCTGTTCCCTCACTCCACAGGACTGGGCTAGCTCTGGAAATCGGGAGCCATTTAGCCTAGGCTTCAGGTACTAACTAGAGAGGGGAGATTGCCTGGCCCTCCCCCCCACCTTAATTGTTTTCTTTCCTCATAAGGGCTCGGAACCCAGGAGGGAGAGGGATCTTAGCTGGTAGAAAGCTGGAGCAGATGGGATTCCTTCGTGAGAGCCAATGGAGTGGGTTAGGGAGAAAAGAAACAGTGTCCTGGTGTGAGAGGGACAAAGTTCCAAGCCTGGCTGGCTCCCTAGGACGTGGGAAGAGAGATGCACGGGGAGATGCATGGGCTGGGTGCAGTCTGGTAGGCTAGGCTGGCTGTGCCTTGGCCGCTGCTGGGGTAAACAAAGGCCTGTCAGAATCCTGAGGCCCCCTTCCCACTTCTCAAGACCCCTATCCTTTGGCATGGTGGTTTATCAAACCAGCCCTTTGTGGGGCTCTCACTGCCCTGCCCCGTCCCCAGAAGAAATGACTTCTTGTGAAACCTAGGACCATCATCACTGGGAGCCTTGTCTCTGCAGCCGGAAGCCCTCACCCGCCCCTCACCCACCCAGGCCCTATCTATCTTTCCAGGAGGTCAGCAGCCATCCCAACTAAAGGCAGCAGAATTGCCTGGAGAACTTTTGTGCAAAAACACCCCACCCAGACCTACCCAATCAGAATGGGGGCTGGGAAGATGAGAATCTCTATTTTTTACAAGCTCCTCAGATGATCCTAATTATTAACAAGACTTGAAAGCCACCGGTTGATGGAAAGATTACTGGACTCTCATTGGGTCTCAATGTCTTCATCTGTAGAATGGCACTATGTTTGTTCCTCAGGGGGCTCCGTAGATAACAGATTTTAAAAGATACTTTGAAAGGCTGCTCGATACATTGTATTTTTAGTATTTCCGTTTCAAAAAGCAGCTTCATTTGCAAGAAGGCTCCCTACTGAGTTTTTACTCTCACTTCAGTAGGACAATCCAAATCCTCCTTGAGGCCCTGGGCTTCAGTGTTTCACAACCCTCCCAGTAAACCAGGTGCGTTTATAATCTTGCTATTTTGACCAAGCTGTTTGTTGTTTTTCAAGTAAAAAAGCCACAGAAGTCCTGGGAACGCTTTTGCTGGCTTCTTCTCCACCTCCTGTCACTCCACCCTCTCCCTGCCGCCCTGACCCACGCTGCCCCTGTCACTTCCACTACCCACAACGAGAAGTTTCCAAAGGGCTGCGGAGGCGCCCCAAGCAGAGCAGTGTAAGCAAGCTGACTGGCCTTCAGGGGTTCCCATCCTGAATTCTGGGGTTCTCAGAATCACACCCCCACCCCAAGATCTGGTTTAACTTCCCAAACCCGACTGGGGCGGCTTGCCAGACCAAGGCCCTGGGAACCGGTGCACAGGACAGGAACCGCCTGAACAGGGAGGGGCAGGTGGCCGGGAGTGAGTGCTCATTGACTTTAAATTGCAGGCTTCCGCGGGTCCCACGGGAATAGAGCACAGCTCAGGAAGGGGCAGGCTTTCTATATGGTCTGGTCGCTGGCCACAGAGACTGGGACGTGGGGCCTGCTCACCAACCCCAGAAGCCTGGGTCACCTGAAATGTGACATTAGCCCACTCCTGCTCGGAGGTCAGCCAGTGTACCCACCAGGGTTGCCTGATGCAGATTCCATGTTGCACATTGTGTCTATATGATGAGTGCTCCCTGGAGAGCTCCTTCCCAGAAGACATATGGAAATGCGTAGACTCTAATGGAAATGGCACCCTCTGGAGCAGTGCAAAAGACAGCCCTACTCCCACCAAGGGAACATATATTTCAAAAGCATTTTGGAGGGAGTGACTGCTTGATGGGTACAGGGTTTCCTTTAGGTTATGAAGATGTTTTGGAACTAGATAGAGGTGGTGGTTGCAAAACATTGAGAATGTACTAAACTCCACTGAATTGTTCACTTTGAAATGGTTAATTTTATATATGAATTTCATCTTAATTAAAAAAAATGTTTAAGTACTGAAGGGAAAGCACTGACTGTTTTAAAAGCTTCCCTGTAATAAATTAGCCTTCTGCATTGTGTCACCTTTCTCCCCAGCTTCCTGGGATCACTGACTGAATTCCAGTCAAAAGAACTGGGTTGTCTCAAAAGCCCTGCTCCCAGACCCCAGCTGAGGAGGAGGAGGGGAAATGGTCAAATCTGTCCAAGGCTCTTGGCAGCATTTGTCAGAAAGAGGACAGAAATGCAGTGCCAAGGTCCTCTGAGGGGCCAACCCATAGGAAGAGCCAGATCCTGGGAGTCCAGATGTAGGTCTGTGCAATTCTGGGAAAAGCCATGTTCTTGCCTCACGTAGCTATCCATTTACTCATTCATTCATTTGTTCATCCAAGGAGCATTCACTGAGCCTCTGCTGTACAGCTGGCACAGTGCTGGCTGCTGGAAGTCAAGATGAGTAGAACACCATCCTCGAGCAGCTGTCTAGTGGGAAGACTATAAAGCAGAAATAATTATTAATAACAGAGATATGCACAGGGTGGAAGGATGCCCTGAGGAGGGCACCTAAGGGATGGAGGGATGGGGGCGCTAGGGAAGGCTTCATGGAGGAAGGGATGACAGAGTTGAGTCTCCAAGGCTGCTCGTGGGAGCATGTCCGGGCAAGCCCAACCTGCAGCCAGCCTTGGCCTGAGGGGAGTGGGAAAGGAAGGGGAAGACACCAAATATAGGGTTTATAGTATGGTTTTCTGAGGGCTGGAAGAGGCCTGGCTCAGAGCTGCCCCCTCCCTAGGAAGGCCCCATTGCAGGGATGAGGAGTAGTGTTTGGCGTAGGGAAGGGTGTGTTAAGCTGGTTACAAAGTCTTTCCAGCTCTAACCAGGTGGAAAGGATTCTATCCTCAAAGGATGGACCAATCCCCTTCATCCTGGCTCTCCAGAGGGGCTAGGGGGTTAAGAACCCCCTCTTCTAGGTCCAAGAATTGCCCTGGCAGACAGTGATATAGGCCTTGTTCCCCTCTATTGCAGTGATAGGGGGTGTCACAGGGGAAGCCACTGAAGCCCCCCAGGCCTCCATGCAGGAGGTTGTTTTCCGGGAACGCACTCCCTCCTACTCTAGGAAACACTTTCAGGGCTAGAACTGCTTTCCTTTTGACATCACTTTTTAAAAACAGGAGATAAAAACACTAATAGATTTCTTTTGCAAAGAAACAGAATTACCCAGTGCACACTAATGCAGCCCTTCCCATTTGGGAGACAGTGAATAAAAAAGATGCTTGGAACACTGCTGGGCACTGGTCTGTGATAGTGTTTGTTGAATGAATGAATGATTCCTAAAAGACTGACCTTTCTAAACTGGCTCTGGATTCTTTGCTTATGAATAACAACTTAAAAAAAAAACTATTTTTCTTAGGTCAATGTTCCACATTTTCATGAAAATATTTTCTTTTTTTCTGTCAAAAAAAGGGAAAAGAAGAAAAAGAAAAACAAAGGTGTTCTGATTAGAAGCGTCCTTGGTGAAAGCAAAAAACAAGAAAGAGAAAAAGAGAGAGAAAGGGAGGGAGGGAGGAAAGGAAAGAGAGAGAGAGAGAGAGATGGAAGGAAGGAAGGAGGGAAAGAAAGAGAGAGAGAAAGAAAACAAAGGGTGTTTTAGGTGTCACCAGCCCAGCCTGGTGGGAGGAATGAATGGTCTTCTGATGGATTAATTCCCAGATCTTCTGTCCAGGACAATGGGAAGACACATCCATACAGGTCACTCACAACTCTTTTCTTTCCACCTCAGTTCAGAGTGATTTCAAGAGGATGTCATCTACTTCAACCTTCCAAACTCTTCATCTGATGGCCTTGATCTGGCGTCATTAAGGCTCCAGCCAGTGTTCAGGCCTCCAAAGCCCCAGCGGCTATTCTGAGATCCCTTTTTTTCAATACATAAATTTGTCCCCAGAAGTGGTTCTCTCACCTGTAAAATGGGGGTGGGGTGCAGGGCCTGGATTTCAGGTCCTTTCCGGTTCTAAGTCTTGGTTGCCTCAGGGCCTCTGGGACAGCTTTTTTTTTTAAATTAGGGTGGGAGTGGGGAACTAGGGAGGGCAGTGGCTCGCCTTCTGCAAAGTGTCATTTGTCACGTGCAAGCCTGCCCTGAGGCAAGGCCCGCCAGTCTAATCTGGTGAGGTCTGTGATCACCCCCGGCCAAGCGGCCAAGCGTCTGATGTAAGTTTGTTTCCCTCTTCCATCAGGATCCCTGTGTCCCAGATTGATAAACCTTTAAAGAAATGAAGGCTGTGTCCATCCGAACCTCCTCCCACCCCCAGCAATCATATCAGCCTCAGAGCACTGCAGCCAGGCCAGATTTCCTGTGACCCCGCCTGTATGATGAAACAGGGGATCGCAATTGCACTCCTGGGCTTTTCCGGAGATCTCAGTCCTCGGTCCTGATGCAACTTTGTCTGGGTCTGTTACACAAAGCGCTGAGGCGAGAGGGGAGCTAGGACCCGGCGGACGCCCGGGCGGGGGAGGCTCGGCAGAGCTGCAGTCAGTCCGTAGGGCCGGCGGGTGGGTCAGTGTGTCGGTCTGATTTGGGTTCTTGTCCTCAGCCCCTGGACCGGGCACTATGAAACCGGGCCCATCAACACTCCCCTAACCACTTTCCCCAAGCTCTCGCCTTGGAAGTAGTCGGGAGGTGGGGGTGGATAGGGCTTGGGGGCCAGGCTGCTATGGGGGGCACGGATTCCCCCATCAGCCCATCCCCTGGGGCTGTGGAGTAACGGACAGGCGGGGTCTCGGGGAGGGGGGAGCACGGTGCCCGGAGCTGCCCAGTCTCTGGACCCCACCCCCATATCGCCACCCTTCGCAACGCAGGATAGTGTGGGGCTCGGGCGCGAGGGCTGGCCGAGCTAACGTCTGCTCCCCGCGCCGCCGTCCCACGGGCGTCCACCCATGTGCCCAGTGCTGCCTGTAGCTCTCGGGCTCCAAGACGCGGGGGGGCAACCGTTTTCTCTGCCTATCCCCTCAGCGCGGTCACGGGCTATCCCCTCCCCCAGCAACACGACCCTATAATAAACAAGTCTTTCCTTGATCCTCCCCTGCCGCGAGCGCCCTCGGGGACCTTGGCAGCTGCAGCCGCCGCGGATCCTTTCCAGAAAGGGGGCGTGGCCGCAGCTCGGGGTTCTGCTGGGAGCGTTCTGGGGCTCAATAGGGGCGGGGCCAGGCCGCTGTCACCGGGCAGGAGAGAACGTTGCGAACGTGCGCCCGGAACCCATTGGTCGAGGCGGGCCACACTCCCGGGTCTTGATTGGGTCGTGGCGCGGAGAGGGCGTGGCCTCACCACGCTAGTCCTTATAGGCTGCTGCGCGCTGGTGCTGGGGATCGCAGCAGGCTGAGGGGGAGGTGCGGGTGGGTAGGAGGGACAGGTCTGGGCAGCGCTCGGTGGTTGGCACCAGTTCGCACACCCATTGAAGCGGCAAGACGCACTTGTCCTAGCAGTTCTCGCTGACCGCGCTAGCTGGTGAGTGCCCTGGCTGTGTGTGCTGATCTGTGTGGGTCCTGGCGCTCGCAGTCGGGTCTAGCCCCCAGACTGACGTCTGGTCCGTGCCCCTCTTGTCTTACAGCGGCTTCTGCGCTCCCGCAGCCTGAGCTCATCAGCAAACGCCCTGGCGTCCGTCCTTACCATGCCGAGCCTTTGGGACCGCTTCTCGTCCTCCTCCTCTTCGTCGTCCTTGTCCCGAACTCCCACCCCTGATCGGCCGCCGCGCTCAGCCTGGGGGTCGACGGCCCGTGAGGAGGGGCTTGACCGCTGCGCGAGCCTGGAGAGCTCGGACTGCGAGTCCCTGGACAGCAGCAACAGTGGCTTCGGGCTGGAGGAAGGTGAGAGGTGGGCGGGTGCCGGACGCGACTCGAGGGGCCGGGAAGGTGTGGAAGCTCAGTGCCTGAAGGGGTCAAAGCCACCTTGGCTTCCTATCCCTTCAGGACCCAGAATTCGTGGGGGCGGGCGGGGGGGCTGTTGGAACGCAGGGTACGAATGGGGGGCGGAAACCGGGGCAGGGAGTGGGTAGGAGCGCTGGTTTCTTAGTGAAACAGGACCTCCCCCGCTTGTATGTCTCTTGTTGAAGCTGCTCTAATGCCCTTCCCTGTGTGCTCTCCCCTCCAGATTCGGCATACCTGGATGGGGTGTCGCTGCCCGACTTCGAGCTGCTCAGCGACCCCGAGGATGAGCGCCTGTGTGCCAACCTGATGCAGCTGCTGCAGGAGAGCCTGGCCCAGGCGCGGCTGGGCTCGCGGCGCCCCGCGCGCCTGCTGATGCCTGGCCAGCTGGTGAGCCAGGTGGGCAAGGAACTGCTGCGCCTGGCGTACAGCGAGCCGTGCGGCCTGCGGGGGGCGCTGCTGGACGTCTGTGTAGAGCAGGGCAAGAGCTGCCACAGCGTGGGCCAGCTGGCCCTCGACCACAGCCTGGTGCCCACCTTCCAGCTGACCCTCGTGCTGCGCCTGGACTCACGCCTCTGGCCCAAGATCCAGGGGCTGTTTAGCTCTGCCAACTCTCCCTTCCTCCCTGGCTTCAGCCAGTCCCTGACGCTGAGCACCGGCTTCCGAGTCATCAAGAAGAAGCTGTATAGCTCGGAGCAGCTGCTCATTGAGGAGTGTTGAACTTCAACCTGGGGGGCCGACACTGCCCCCCACGGCAGAAACAACTGAACTTTTGGGGTGCAGATTAGCAGGCAGGAGCTGAGGGACAGATGCCTGTCGTTAGCAAACTGACAACAGCCACCTGAGGGGAGGAAGGTGGAGGCGGGAGAACATAGTGTTTCCTAGGAAGCTCCCTGGGTTGTGTGCAGGTGGCTAGGAGTTGGGGGCACATGCCCTACAGTACTGTAGCATGAAACAAAGGCTTAGGAGCCAAGGAGGCTTCTGGCTGGATGTGTATGTAGCATGTATCTTACTCTTATTGTTACTGACAGTTACAAGACAACAGTGGTGTGACAGAGCCAGGAGAGCAGCTGGGCTGCTCTGGCCTCTGCTAGGGGTGTGTGCTCACGGTAGCAGCCGAGGGAGGGGGGAGGTCATGGAGGTGGTTTGTGTATCTCCTGGTCTGAGGGGACCAAGTATGTTTGTTGTTTGTTTTGTATCTTTTGTTTTTCTGATCAGAGCTTCACTACTGACCTGTTCTAGGCAGCTATCTTACAGACGCATGAATGTAAGAGTAGGAAGGCGTGGGTGTTGGGATCAGTTGGGATCTTTGACACTTGAAGAAAAAAAACCCACCTGGGAGCTGCGTTCAACCCATCCCCCCCCCATGTACTGTGGAGCTGAGCTGTGAGGGGAAGGGGCTGATGGGGGTGGGGCTGGAACCCTTCCCCCAGAGGAGTGCCATCTGGGTCTTCCATCTAGAACTGTTTACATGAAGATACTCACTGTTCATGAATACACTTGATGTTCAAGTATTAAGACCTATGCAATATTTTTTACTTTTCTAATAAACATGTTTGTTAAAATGGTTGAGTCTCTCATCAGTACCATGAAATGAAAAGTAGGGAGAGGGGTGCTGGTCAAAGGCAGGTTTCGTCAGACTGTGGGGTCCACCTGTGTGTTCCTCCGTCCCTTTCCGGGACTGCCTGCCAGCCTGGTAACAGAGGTGTGTGGACTGTGTGTCATCTGTGCCAAGGATCCTGGCTCCCTTGGCTCTGCTGGGTGAAGCTGCCAGGAGAACATGCTGGAAAGCACCCGAAGGTGAGGGGTGAGTCAGACCTCCCACTGAGCCAGAATCTCAGTGAGGAGTGCTCACCTGGCTGCCCAGGGTAGGAGGCCCAGGCACAAGGGCTTCCTAAGCCCAGGGTCCTTACACGCACTGAAGGGGCTGGAAGAGACCTTTTCTTTCTTTCTGTGAGAAAAGTCAACAGTTCTGTTTGTTCTGCAGTCATAAAAATTACAAATTTTATCTTGGATGTAAGAAGGCTAAGAGGAACCTAGGGCTCAGAGGGGCATGAGCTGCCACAGGAAGGAAGTGTGGATCGAGCAATGCGGGCACGTGCAGTGCACACGCACCTGCACAGGGAGGTGCGGGAAGGAGTGGTAAGGGCTTAGAGCAAGGAGATTGCAGGCCTGCTTTCACAGGTGCCCTGGGTAACCTGGACTCATTCTGCTCTCTGGGCCCCAAGTTCCTTATCAGAGAAATTGTCAAATTGGGGTTGGGCCAGATGAAGGCCAAGGCCCTTCCCACTTCTCCCTCCCTGTGACTGGGTCCACCCACACCAACTGGCCTTTGGAGAGTTATTATCTCCCTTGTTTTCTCTTCCTGGTCCCAGACAGACTTGTTTGCTCAAGACTAAAACAGTGGTTCTTCCACTTGAGTGTGTAGACAGACCACTTGGGGCCCTAATGGAGAGTCTGAGTGCAGGTGGGGCAGGGCCCCAGGAATCTGTATTTTCCTCAGGGAGCCTGACACAGGGTCCTGAGCTTTGCAATAGCTTAGAAGGACCCACATCTCTTGGGTAGAACTAAGTGACTTGTTCCCCAAAATGAATGGACTTGAGTTAGAGTAGATTTGAAAATGGATGGTGATAACAATGAAGGTGCCTAGAGCTAGTTTTAGGAAAGCCCTCACACCCATTCTCTTTGCACGTCCTCCTGATGGCCTCCCTGCAAGGGCTGAGTGGGGCAGGGGTTTGTAATGTTTTACAGATTAGCAAAGAGAGGCTCAAGCCCTTGAGCGACCATCTTCTTGGACAAGGCTAATCTTGTCCACTCCCAGTCTCTCAGGTTTGGGTCTGGGAGGGAAGCAGGCTTCACACTTGAATGGCATCCGAGGGGCACTTCCCCAGGAACTGACATCTACGCCAATGCTCCTGACTGTACTTCCGTGTCGTCTCAAAAGAGGAGCAAGGAAACAATTGTCTGTCTCCAGAGGAGTTTTGTTGGTATTTGGAGGCATGAGCTGGATGGATCGGTCAGCATTAACCCCTCTTGGAGCCAAGGAGGCAGCTGAGCACACTTGACTCCTTTTCTTAGATGGTCAGACTGAGGCCATGGTAAGGCTTGGCTTCCCTCTCCTAAAGCCAGACTGGCTTTCCCTATCTTCGTGGGGCCTGAAAGTCCCCCCAAGCTGGACAGAGAGGCTCCCAAATGGGAGCTTTGTAGCTTGGGTTTTACAATGAGGGGAAGAGGCTTGCTGAGGCTCCAGCCAGTCCTGGGTCCTCTAGGTCCCCTAAGACGTGGCAGGGAGCTTTGCTGCAGGTATTGTGCTCTCTAAGAGAAGATGAGGCAGGCTCCTTTCCTGCTGAGGCTGAAAGCTAATAAAGCTTATAACTTACATGTAACATCCAACTCAGCTAAATGCTTTCACAAATCATCGTATTTGGCATATAAAAGTTGTATTGATTACCTCCCTTTGTATAGGATTCCCTCTCTTATTCCTACTTCCCACCTCCTCAGGTTACTGCTCTCAAACCTGCAATAGTTCCCTATTGCCATATTCCACTGTGTGTCATTCATGACCTTTGGTATTGGGTCCTATACTCCAGGCTTACCTCCCACCATGCACCTTCTTTTGTTACAGGTCAGCATGGTCCTCCCACTCCTATAGCCCCAGGCTCTGCTCTCTCTAGGAGCCCCCTCCAGGTATGTGGCCCCTCTACGGAGTTTGCAAACCCTGCCCTTCCTTTAAGGCCCAGAGCAAATTTCAGCTTTTTTTTATGGCTCCCTTCTACCTCCCCTCCCCCCATCTTTCACAATTGCAGTGTTAAAACATAGCACACAATGATCTCATTGTATGCACCTGATTTGCATCCCCCCCCCAGCTCCAGGGGACACCCTTAAGTGCCCCTCAGGCCTGGTGTATAGTGGTTCACTAAGTATTGGCTGTCTGAGCCTTCAATCATCCCCTTCTCGCTGGGCTCAGAGAACACAAGATTCCCCCACCAGCCTCAGACTTTCAAGCTAAGGAGAAAGGAGGGCAGGATAGAAACATTTAATATTTTTCATTATGCCCACTACCTAGTTTATTGGACTATTAAAGCTATGGTCCTGGGCCAGGCGCAGTGGCTCACGCCTGTAATCCTAGCACTCTGGGAGGACAAGGAGGGAGGATCGCTTCAGGTCAGGAGTTCACGACTAACCTGAGCAAGAGCAAGGCCCTGTCTCTATTAAAAATAGAAACAAATTAGCCGAGTGTGGTGGCCTGTGCCTCTAATCTCAGCTACTCAGGAGGCTGAGGCAGGAGGATCGCTTGAGCCCAGGAGTTTGAGGTTGCTGTGAGTTAGGCTGACACCACAGCACTCTAGCCCGGGCAACAGAGTGAGACTCTGTCTCAGAAAAAAAAAAAAAAAAAAGTCTATGGTCCCGGTGGGGAAATAGTGTCCTTAATGGCTAAGGCCACAGGCATTAGAGTTAGTGAAATCTGGGTTCAAATCCTGGCTGAGACATTTCTTAGCCAATGACCTGGAGCAAGTCACTCTGCCTCTCTAAGCCTCTCAGTTTCCTCATCTGTAAAGTGGGGATAATAGTGGGGAAATGATATATAAGAAGACATAACTGGGATCCACCACAGGCAGAGAAAGCCAGTGGTCAGGCAGGAGATGAGGGCCTGAGTGTGGCAGAGCTGGCTATAGCGCGAGCACCCTTTGCTGGGGACCGCCCTTGGACTCCCTTTTCCCCTGTCTTGCTTTCCTCTAACATCTTCTCGATAGTCACCATCTTGGCTGGTCCGAAGGCAGTGAGTTATCTCACTTGATTGTTCACAGTCAGTTACAGATTGAACTCCTTGTTCTACTACCTTCCCTTCTTTTCACTTTACACTTGACTAGTCTTAAACATGTAGGGGCCAGCTGAGCAGTCTCCATCTTGGTCCCCACCATGAGCAGCTTCATGGAAACATCTGGGGCAGCAGATGCAGCCTGTGACACGTGGTGCTGGTGGCTCTAAAGGCAGAGGTTGGTGGACTGTCACTTGATTATTGCATTCACCCATTCATTTAATCAATATACCGTATAACTAAATGGGTCCATGGGGGCCATAAGAGAAAGCCAAATTAAGTAGAAACCCTTAAGAAGCTGCTATCAAAATGCTCTTGCTCTCTCTCTCTTCTCTCTCTTTCTCTCTCTCCACACACACACACACACACACACACACACACACACACATACACGCACACTTGCACATAATCACACACACATTTATGAGCAAAACTATGGGGCATAAGGAGAAGAGAAAATGGGCACATACTCAATTCTCCCTACCCCTAACTTCTCAGGGAAAATTTTTCTATTTGTATAAATTTTGGGGCACATGTGCAATTTTGTTACATGAATGGGTAGCGGCCAAGTTAGGGCTTTTAGTGTGTCTATCACCCAAATAACAGACATTGTACCTATTAACTAATTTCTCATCTTCTTCCCCCTCCTTTTACTCTCCCAGGAAAAATTATTTAACAATATAGAGAAGTATATACAATGAAACTAATTGAACTGCATACTTAAAATTGATGAATTTTCTTGAATGTAAATTATACCTCAATAAACCTGAATTTAAAAAAAAGTATATATAAAATACATAGCCGTGCACAGTGATGCTCATCTGTAGTCGCTGCTACTCAAGAGGCTGAGGCGGGGGGGATCTCTTGAGCCCAGGAGTTCGAGGCCAGCCTGGGCAACACAGTGAGACTCTGTCTCTATCTGGGTACAGTGGCCATGCCTGTAGTTCCAGTGACTCCAGAGCCTGAAGCAGGAGGATTGCTTGAGCCCAGGAGTTTGAGGCTATAGTGAGCTATGATGACACCATCTAGGACAACAGAGCAAGACCCCATCTCAAAAAAAAAAACAAAAAAAAAAAACAAAGCATATATACACAAAAATGAACTGAAAGTGGATTACAGGCCTAAATGGAAGAGCTAAACTATAAAACTCTTAGAAGAAAATGTAGGAGCAAATCTTTGTGATCTTGGATTAGGCAGTGATTTCTTAGATAAGACACCAAAAATAGAAGTGCTAAAGTAGAAAATTGACAAGTTGAACTTTATCAAAATTAAAAACATTTGTGCTTCAAAGGACACCATCAAAAAAGTGAGAAAACAACCCACAGACTGATATATTTGATATATATGTATATCTGATATATACATATCTATATATCTGACATATATAGACATATATCTGATAGGCAATTTGCATCTAGAATATGAAGAACTCTTACAACTCAATTAAAAAATGAGCAAAGGATCTGAACCGACATTTTTCCAAAGAAGATATACAAATGCCCAATAAGTCATTCATGAAAAGATGTTCAACATTATCAGCCATTAGGGAAATGTAAATCAACACTACACTGAGATACCATGTCACACCACCAGGATGGATACAATCAAAGAGACAGACGATAACAAGTGTTGGGGAGGTTGCAGAGAAATTCGAGCCCTCATGTATTGCTGGAGGGAATGTAAAAATGATGCAGCCACTTTGGAAAACAGTCTGGTGGTTCCTCAAAAGGTTAAACCTAGAGTTACCATATGACCCAGCAGTTTCACTTCTAGGTGTATACCCAAGAGAAATGAAAACGTGTCCACATAAAATACATGGACAGCAATGTTCATAGCAGCCTTATTCATAATGGCCCCAAAGTGGAAACAACCCAAATGGCCATCAACAGACAATTAGATAAATTTCGGTATACCCATCAATGGAATACTGTTTGGCAATAGAAAGAAATGCAGTAATGATATATGCTACAACATGGATGAACGTCAACATTATGCTGGGGAAGCCCTCGGCCTTAAGCCTCGAGGGCACGCCTCGTGCTGCTTGGTTTTACCCCAGGCTTGAGCCTCAGCCCTGGAAAAGTGAAGAGAAGGGCGGTGGGGTGTGAGGAGGTGCCTCGTGGCGCTGCCTTGGCCGGTTGGGAGGAGCGAAGCGCGGGGCAGTGGCTGAGGCTGGGGCGGCGCCCTAGGCTGACCCTCCCCAGGGCGGCCTCGCTGCCACCTCTTGCAGTTTTCAGGGTGTCTTTCCCCACCCGGGCCCCGCGCTCCTGTCGTGCCCGTCTGGAGGATATTTGTGTGTGGAGGCCCAAGGTCGCGAATCCCCGCGGGAAGCCGGGCGCAGTGGCTCACGCCTGTACTACAGGGGCTCAGGAGGGTCGCTTGAGCCTGCGAATTTGGGACCAGCATGGACAACACAGCAAGACCTTATCTCAAAAAAAAAAAAAAAAAAGGCTGGAGACCCAGGAAGTTTTCTGTAGTCTAACCTACTGTCCAAAACTAGAGAGTCCAAGGCATGAGAAATTTGCGGGAATAAAATACTCTACAGCTGCCAAAAATAAGGTTAATTACTGGGTAATGGGAATAAAAGTGATTCTTTAAAAAAATTATGCTAAATAACAGAGGCATGTCATAAAAGATGACATATTGTATGATTCCATTTATATGAAATATCCAGAATAGGCAAATCCAAATCCATGGACACAGAAAGTAGCTTAGTGGTTGCCTAGGGTTGGGAAGTTGGAGGAAATAGGGGGTCACTGCGAATGCGTGACTACTCTTTGGGGTGATAAAAATGTTCTAAAATCAATTATGATGATGGCTGCAGAACAGTAAATAAACTACAACCCATTAAATTGTATACTTGCAATGAGTGGCATTTATGATATGTAAATTTATCAATAAAGTTTCCCATGACTTCAGTAGCAATATTAAGTGAATTTGTATTAACTGCATCTACATACATTTAAAAAGCAGCAGGACAAATATGGGCCAGATGTGCAGTGGACATAGTCTAAGGACAATGCAGGGGCAGGCCCCATTCGAACCTGCTGCCCCTGGTGATAACTTCAGGCCTTCAGTCAAGCCCCTCACCCCCAGAGCAGGTCTGCCTCTGGGGGTTTGAGAACGGTGCACTGTACCACGGGGCTATGAGGAAGGGAGGCTCAGGGCCCGAGAGGATAAATAGCCCATATTTATGGAATGTTTTATGTCTTCAGCTCACATAACATGTCACCAACCCTATGAAGTAGCTGCTACTGCTATTATTATTCCCATTTTACAAACGGGGAAACCGAAAACATGGGGCAATGGAATCTTAGAACTGGGAGTGCAGAGACCTGTGGTCTTGCATGACTTTGCCACTGACACTTGTTTCTTCATCTTTGAACCGAGGGCAGGACTGGACGACATCCAAGAGTGATTCTTTGAGGCGGAGCTCAACTGCCGCTGCCCAGCCCCACCTGTTCCCCCTCCCACTCCCTGGGTTCAAGCCTGGGGTGCCCGTAGGGGTAGGGTGGGCAGGAAGAACAGAACGCCTTGCAGGTCACTGGGCAAATGCTTGACTGCTTGCTGGGGCCAGTCCAAGTCTGGAAGGAGAACGTTAAGAAGAAATTTCCACAGCCCTTCCCCCATTAGGGGATTTTCCACTCTGCCTGGGCCGACATGCCTCTCGGTTTCCCCAGAGCCGGGCTGTAGCCATCCACAGGTTTTATTGAAGGGCTCAGCTCTGTGCTAGCGGGAGGGGAAGACCTGGTTCTGCTTCTTGCCGGTGGAAAGGGGCAAGTTTGCTGGGGAGGCACGACTGATCTAGAAAGAAGAAGCAGGGAGGAGGGTGGGGCAGAGGAAGCCAGGATGACTGTGGCATGGGGAACCTGTGTCCTCAAAGCTACATGTGGCCCTCCAGGTCCCCTACGGCCCCTTGACTGAATCCAAACTTCAAAGGACAAAGCCCTTTAGTAAAAGGATTTGTTCTGTAAAATTTGGATTCAATCAAAAGGCCTCACTCAAAGACCCAGAAGGCTACATGTGGCCCCAAGGCCACAGGTTCCCCACCCCACCCCTATGAGAGCACCAGAGCTGGGGAGGTGGAACAGATGAGAAGGGGAATAATGTGGACCAGCCTTACAAAGGTTGCCATGCACACAGGAACAGTGCAGTGGCCTGGAGAGAGCTGGATCCAAGAAATGGAAAATATGGTGAAGGGACCATGGCATACGGCAGACAGACAGCCATCGCAGGGGCTGGCACTGTGGCCTCTGTACCAGCCGGTCCTGCTGCCAGGGACACCCTTCCCTCCAAGTTTCCCTGTTGGCTACTGGGTGATCTGGTTTAGCTCCCTGCCCCCTGCTCCAGGGGCAGCCCTCCCTGGCCACCCCTGTGAAAGCAGCCACCATCCAGCACGTCTCCGCCTTGTATTTTCTCCACAGCCCTCATCGCCACCTGAAGTTAGCCTGTGTCTTTGTTTAGTGGCCACCTCCCTCCTAAAGGAGCAGAACTCTCAAGGGCTTGTTCTCCACAAAATCTCCAGGGCCTGGCAAATAGCCGGCTCAGTAAATATTGTTGAGATTGACCGAATTGCACTTTGAAGTGTCATGGCAAAAAGAAGCCTATAATGATAACATTTTTTTTTCTGAGCACCAACTATTGCCAGGCACTGTGCTAAGTGCTTTACATGCACCATCACATTTATTTCTCCAAGCAACTCTGTAAGAGAGGTGCTGCCTGTGTGATAGGTGAGGAGACTGAGGCCAAGAAAGGTTAAGTTGCTCAAGGACATAAAGACACAGGATTTGAATCTATGCACTTAACCTCTAGGCTAGCACTGCCCAATAGAAATAGAATATGAGCCATATCAGTAATTAAAAAATTTCCAGTAGCCACATTAAAATGTAAAATCTGGTGAAATTAATGTTAATAATATGTTTTATTTAATCTAATATATAAAAAATAGTATCACTGCAACATGAATCAATATAAAAATATGAATGAGATATTTTACATTTTCTTTTACTAAGTCTTCAAAATCTGGTTCATAGTTTATACGTACAGCACTTGCTAAGTTTTCGTCAAAAAATGATCTGTATTTAGATTTCACAAAATTTGCAGTTGAGAAAGTAGATTCGCATACCCAAGTTGTTCCAAACATACCTAAATGTTTTCTAGTATCTGAATTGAGTATTATTATTTTTTATGCCTTCTCATTTCTTTCAAAAGTATTATTATTATTATTTGAGACAGGGACTCACTCTGTCACCCAGGCTGGAGTGCAGTGGCTTGATCATAGCTCACAGAAACCTCAAACTCCTGGGCTCAAACGATTTCCCTGCCTCAGCCTCCCGAGTAGCTGGGACTACAGGTGTGCACCACCACACCCTGCTGATTTTTAAAAATTGTTTGTAGAGACAGCGTCTCACTATAATTTCCAGGCTAGTCTCAAACTCCTGGCCTCAAGTGATCCTTCTACTCTGGCCTTGCAAAGTGCTGGGGTTACAGGCATGAGTGACCAGGCTTGGCCTTTAGTATCACTTTTTAAACTTAAATGTGCATTAATTAAAATTAAAATAAAATTTAAAATATAGTTCCTTGGCTGCACTGGTCACATTTCCAGTGCTCCATAGCCACATGTGGCTAGAGGCCTCTGTATTGGCCAGCGCAGCTATGGGCTTTGCAACTGCATCGGGCATGAAGGTTGGATGTTGGGAGAGGGAGGCTGGAGCCTGAGAAGCCCATTGGGAGGAATCTGGAGCCAACTGGGGATCAGCTGTGGGAGAGAAGGGTGGGGAAACTGAGATAGGCAGGCCTGGCCCCACAAGCCCTGACTGCCACCAAGCAGCACAGGTCCGGCCTGCTCACTCACAAGGGGAGTGCCTCCTGTGGGCTTCTCTTGGGCCTGGAGACCCCTCCCACTAAGGAAGTGATGGCCCTCAGAGCCTTGGGTAGAGCAAATGGTGGCTCTGCTCAGAGCTTGCATCCCCTTCAACACCGCCAGAAAAGGATCCAGGGCGTGCATGAGGCTGATCTGAGCAGGCTCAGGATTGGTGGACGGAGTGAGCTCCCTCTTCTCTCTCTGATCTGTGGGCAGCTGCAGCAGGTGGGTAAGCGTGTGGGCCCAGCTAACAACTCTGAAGTCAAGTACACCTGAGTTCCAAGCCCTGCTCAGCCAATACCTTGCTGTGCAACCTTGGACAAGTCAAGTGAGTCCTGTTTTCTTTGTCGAGAAAACGAAGACAATGGAATATGGTAAGACTTTAATGATGTTTATTGAGTGCCTAGCTCAATCAATCAAATGATCAATTAACAATCGCTACTCTTCCCAGGTACTTCCTCTTCCTACTAAAAATAGGAAAGTAGACTGGAGAATGTTGATGATCATTGAAAAGGAGATGGCAGAGGTGTGCTGTAGAGGGAGGGAGCTACCCGTGTGGCTGAGGGTTCCCTCCCAGGGCTTCCCCACATCCCCTGCATGACACAGACCTGGCTAACCAGCGGGGGTGGGGAGGGGGACCTGCTGCTCCCACAGGCAGGCGCCTGAGCATGAGGTAAGAATGGCCAAGAGCCACCTTCCAGAAACAGGGAGGGTGACTCAAACTGAATCAGGAGTGGGTGAGGTCAGCCTGGGTCCCTGGAGTTACTCAGAGTGACAGTGGTATATTATGCCTGGCAGGAGTGAGGGATGAACGAGGCTCCAGGAAAGCAGGTGGGGCTGGAAACCACCCAAGACAGGGAAACGGTTGGATCTGAAACTCCAGGCAGGCAGAGCGCCGCCTGAGAGCAGCAGGCAGGGGCTGAAAGTGGGCTGGGCCAGGGTGTTTTTGAGGGTGGGGTCTCCAACTCCCCCTCTGAGTCAGCACTGCACTTGAGCCAGAAATACAGCCATCTGGGACATCAGCCTTCCCCCTTCCACTCCACAGCCCCTAATCGCTCTGCAGGGTCCTCCCACCGCAGGAGCTGAGACAGCCCCAGGCAGCCCACTGTCCTCTGCCTTGCCAAGTCTTTTAACTCTTGTCACCTTGTCCTGCCAGCATGTCCTCCCTTGTCTGTCACTCCAATAGGAATTGGAGCTTCTAGAGGCAGGACAAACCTATCTCGCTCACTGTTGTGTCTCCTGGGCACAGCTCAGATTCTGGCATACGGTGAGTGCCTAGCAGATACTCAATGGGCAAATGGACTCAAGCCCTGGGTGGGTTCTCATTGCATTTCTAACATGTCTTAGGTGGCTGTGGGCCACCTATGAGCCTTGTTTCCACACCTGTAAAGTGGCAAACAATTGCCATGGAGAACCTGGAAGAACCAGGTCAGAAAACAGGGAGGATGAAGCATCCAGCCAGTCCTAGGAAGTTTCTGATGGATAATTCTTCAGATGCAGCTTGTGAGCAGGTCAACTTACAGAAGAGGAAACTGAGGCACAAGGAGGTCATGCTTAAAAGACTGTCTAGTGGGGCTGGGCGTGGTAGCTCATGCTTGTAATCCTAGCATTTTGGGAGGCTGAGGCAGGAGGTTTGCTTGAGGCCAGGAGTTCCAGACCAGCCTGAGCAAGAGTAAGATCTGTCTCTACTAAAATAGAAAAATTAGCTGGGCGTTGTGGTGTGAGCCTATAGTTCCAGCTACTCGGAAGGCTGAGGCAGGAGGATTGCTTGAGCCCAAGAGTTGGAGGTTGCAGTGAGCTGTGATGACGCCACTGCACTCCACCCAGGGTGACAAAGCTGAACTCTGTCTCAAAAAAAAAAAAAAAAAGACCGACATGGGATCAGCAAGGAAGGGGTGAGCTCTCTCCAGGGCAGCAGCCTCACGTTCCAAATCTGCTCCCTGGGTGCATAGCACCAGGCTGGCATCTGCAGCAGAAGGTGCAGAGGGAGTCAAGACGTGGGTTCTGGAGTCAGACTGCCAGGGCTCCAGACCAGGGTGCTCCTCTTTTCACCTCTGAGAACTTGTGACCTCAGTGTGGAGGACACAGGCCGAGTTAGCCGCTGGCACCCATTCCCCATCGCTTCTGTTCCTCTTTTGGAGAAACACTCCTCCTTCCTCCCTCCTTCAGCCCACAGGTTCAGGCAAGGCTGCAGGTGTGGGGCCTGTGACCAGACCTGCCAATCAGCACGAGGTTCTTCTTGCCCTGTGCTTTTTACCTGTGTGGTCACATGACCCCCAACTGTCAAAGTTAGAGTGAATCCTGGGACTTGTGTCACAATTCCCAAGAAAAGACCCTCTTTTCTATTGAACTAGAACTTGGCATATGCACCTGGAGCTGCAGAAGACACTCATGGAGCCTAAACGTTTCCCAAGACAGGAACAACGGAGTGAAGAGATTGAGAGAACAGTCTGTATGACGTTTTTGAGTCCCCAGATCAAGTCATGCCTGGATTTTTCAGTTTCCTGAGCCAGTATATTCCCTTCTTAGCATAAACCAATTTCAGTTAGGTTTTCTGTTAGTTGCCTCAGAAAGAGTCTGAAATTCACATAGTAAACTTCCTTAACCTCTCTGAACATCAGTTTCCTCAACTGCAAAATGGGGATGACAATGTAACAATATTTTTTAGGAGAAAGGAAGTGGTGTTCTAAAAGGGCTGGTCATGGTCCTGCACTTACCATACAGCCAGATGCATACTAGGCACTTGGAAAACATCAGCTTTTAGGTGCTCTGCGAATGTTTATTAATGACTAGACAGCCAACTACAGCCCCAGGAGGTGACCTGCAAGGGTGGGGTCCCTGGAAACTCAGGTACAGAGGTGGGAGGCACCCCTGCAGGGGCCTGAACACCCTCCCTGACCCATCCAGGCGGCACCAAGAAAAGCTCTAGTGGGTGTTGGGAATCAAATTCATTTTACAGCTGTGGAACATGAGTCTCAGTGACTAGGTCCAATCTAATGCCAAGTCCAGCCACTCTCCTGGGTCAGCCTCTCCCTTTGGGCACATCGGTGCTGTCCCACGGGGATCACTCCTTGCCACAACCTCAACCCCTCAACTAAACTAAGTTATATGGGTCTGTTATTCCTAAATGGAGCTTCCAGAGGGAGCCTTAACCGTTTTTGAAAGGAAAAAAAGGGGTTACAAATACTTTCTCCCTCCTACTCGTGAGGGGTGAGGGGCAGGCTTTATCTTCTTTAATCTGCTGTCTCAGGCGCAGGGAACTTTGCTGGGAAGGTTCAGTTTCCCCTTTCTGATCTCTAGTAGTCAGGATGCTGTCACCAGTTCAAGGCAAAGAACTTCCCCGCCCCCCGCCCCCCACCGCCCCAGAGCCTGACGCAGATTTGCTAAAGGAAACCACCCAAGTCTCACAGCTTGCCACACCTTCCTTCCGGGCAGGCCGGGTGCCAGGGGGTGGGGGTGGGAAGGGCACCCCCCATCCCTCCCCCAAGATAACCACCAACCCAGCCACATCATTCTCACGTCTGGGAATTGAGCTCACTTTGGGCTTTTCTCACATAGCTTCCTTGAGCCTCAGTTTCCCCTTCTGTAAAATGGGGGTAAGGATAGCAGCCAGCTCTTGCAGGGTCGGTTTGAGGGAATCATGGAGAGAAAACTCCTAGGGTGTTCAGCACTGGGATCAGCACAAAGCAACAGGGGTTCGCCTCTCCTGCACCCCCTGAGAGAGAAAGTCACGTGTGTGCGAGGTCACGCTGCCGGCGAGTGCAGAACTAGGATTCGAACCCGGTTCTACGCAACTCCACGCCCAGGCTCCTTCCACCTCCTGGAGCTCAGCAGTCTTTGGCTAGGCGGGGTCCTCCCCACCTCCTCCCCTAATACTTTCCTGCCTCCGCCTCCGCCTTGCGGGCCTCGGGAGCCTCCAGGCCGCAGCCCCTCGGAGCCAGCCCTCCTCGGCGGCCTGGGTTGCCGGGCAGGAAAACTGCTCCCTCCCCGCTCCATCCCCGCTCCATCCCCGCTCCATCCCCGCTCCATCCCCCAGCTCGGGGTTCCCTAGCCCCACCCCCCCAGGGCACTTCCTGCGGGATGTCGCCCCCGACCGCGGCCCCCGCTGACTCTCGGCCACAGCTTCTCCAGGGCCAGGATGACCAGGAGAAAGGGGACTGTGTGCCCGCGGGACTCCCTGCGGGACGGGGTGGGAGACACGTCACCCCCTAGTCACCCCTCGACTGGGCTCACCCAGTCTGCTTTGGTTGGTCCTTTCTGGTGGCGGAGGCGGGATCTCGATCTCGGTGGCCAATGAGGAGGCTCGAGGGGTGCTTTTTTTAGCTGCCATGGCAACAGGAGGCAGCATTTCCCTTCCACACAGCTCTTCCAAGAACTCGCCTCTTCCAAGGACCCGCCACGTTGAGGCCGCTCTGTGGCTCCAGTTCTACCTTAGGATGGGGTGGGGGTCGGAAATTGGGGAACAACTAGGACCCAAACCCTTGACAAATCCCAACACGGTAGGGAAGCCCCAGCATGCCCGAGATCGATAAGAGAAGGCTGCCCAGAAGGACGCTATGAGTAGGGTCTGTGGGAAGGGACAAAAAAACCCAACTTACTGCGACCCGCAGCGGACACAGCACTGCAGGGGCAGGGCACGGGAAGGGCACACTCAGGTAAGACTGAGTGGGGTAGGCGATTAGCAAGCAGATTAGCGTTTCCTAGCCAAGACCTACCCAGGGCAGGGTGGGGACCAAGATGAGCGGCAACAGCTGAATTGTGGGTCTCACACTGTCCTTAAGTCCTGGACAGGAAGAGAGACCCAAGGGTCACCAAGGCCATTCCCTTGCCTCAAGGTAGCTTGCACTCAGTCTTAGGTATAATCATGTCCGGTCTAGGGCATTCATTAACCTCATACTCTTCCCAGGAAAGAGGAAGGTGACCAGGTTCATTGTCCCCATTTCATAGATGAGGAAACTGATGCCTGCCTGGTAAAATATTTCACCCTTGGGCCCTGGGGCCTGGCGTTGGGCCCAAGCAGGTCTCTTAAGGCCTTTAATTCCCTGGTGTGGTGGCTTGTCCAGGGAAGCGATGTGCCACAGTTCTAATACTCTCCAGCCCTGCTGATGGTGCCAGGGCCAGCTGAAGCCCATGTTTAACAAGGCAGGTGAGTTGGGGCCAAGACCCCTGCCCCTACCTCTGATGGCCCTGGGTGGGTGTGGGTTGAGTCCCCCTCCTCAGTCACTCTGGGAGTGAGTCCAGTGTCACCCCACACTCTTGGCCTTAAGAAGCCCACAGTCTAATGGGGGACAGACCTACGATGACCCTACGGTGTGAGAAATGCTGCAGGGGTGACATGGACAAAGCACAGTGGAAGCATAGAAGAAGGGGTGCCTAAGTCCACCCAGGGAAGTCAGAGAAGACCTCACAGAGGAGGCAGCCCCAACACAAGACGCAGAGGTGTTTACTAGGCAGCCCAGCTAGGGGAGGCCACCCCAGGCATAGGGAGCAGAGGCCTGGAGGCCTGGCTGACTGTGATGTGTTGGGGAAACAAGTCTAGGGGTCTGGACTGGGCCTTTGGGCAAGAGCCAGGCTGTGAAATGAATGCCCAGGACAGGGCTATGTGCCCCACAGCTGGGTGCTTTCAACCCCCTTCTGAACCAGCAGACACCCAAATACACTTTAACTGGTAGATTTATAGAACCCCAAGAACTCCTTCTCAGAACCCCACTTTGAGAAGCACGGGATTAGAAGTTAACTACTGTCAAGTACGGTTATATACAACCTCATGGGTGATTCTCACAGGCATAATATTTAGAGAAAGAGGCCCAGACCACAGAGTCATCCTTTTTTCTTTCTTCCTTTCTTTTTTGTTTTTTAATTAGAGACAGGGTCTCCCTCTGTTGCTCAGACTGGAGTGCAGTGGCCCGATCATAGCTCACAGCAACCTTGAGCCCCTGGGCTCAAGCAATCCTCCTGCCTCAGCCTCCTGGGTAGTGGGGCACCACCAGGCCCAGCTAATTTTTAAAATTTTTTATAGAGATGGGGATCTTGCTATGTTGCCCAGGCTGGTCTTGAACTCCTGGCCTCAAGCGGTCCTCCTGCCTAGACCTCCCAAAGTGCTGGGATTACAGATGTGAGCCACCGTGCCCAGCCCAAAGAGTCATTCTATATGATCCAGTTATATAAAGTTCAAAACCAGGCAAAACTGATTCATGGTCAGGGTAGTGGTTACCTATAGGGGGGTACGGTGACTGGAAGGTTGCTGGTGGTGGGGGACAGGGGCGATAATGACTGTTTCTTGAACTGAGTGTGGTTTTGCAGGTGCATTCTTTGTGAAAATTCATACAGCTGTATACTTAAGATTTGTGTATTTTTCTGTATGTAGCTTCTACTTCAATAATAAAAAAAAAACAAGTTAACTGCTTCCCATAAACATCAGTGCAAATGTAGACATTAAAATTTTGTGTTCACATACTCGGCTATAAGCCAAGCATCCAGATGATGTAGAATATGTTTATACTGATTTTTTTTCATACTGCTCCAAAATGAAAACACAAACATTTTAAAGTCTTGTAGAGAGCTCTCATACTTCAGAGAACCTGGCTACAGGTCCCTGGGTTTGAGAAACCCCAGCTAAAGAGAAAGCTGGGGTACAGAGGGTCAATGAGGGGCCTGGAGCTTCTTCCCTGAGGCACAAGCTCCAATGGAAGTGCCTGGTCCTGGGAGGATAAGGACCTAATGGGCAGAGGTGACCATTGTCCACAAGCCACTGAGCCTTAAACGCAGCTCCATTGTATTAATATCTAGGGTGGCTGTGAGAGACGGTCAGTGTGCCTGTGGGTCTCCCTGTGATCTCCTGAAGGCAGGGGCCTCTTTCACTCACTCTGTGTCCACAGTCCCCCACGAGGGGCCTGGCACACAGAAGATCTCAGAGGACCTTGTCTGCCAGGGCCTCTTTGCCCAGTTCCATATCGAAAGTGGAGGAGGGCATCTGTTTGGGAAGCCAGGAGTCCCCGTCACTGGCTGAGTTCCCCAGCCCAGGCTGACAAGTTGCCAGTGGGCAGCGTTGCGGGGCTGGCAGTGGGGCATTCAAGGTGGGGTTAGGGTTGTCCAGTTCCTCCTGGCATGGGAGTGTGGAATGTGGAGGGGGGCTCTGAGCCTTGGGGGCCATGAATGTGAACAGGAAGCCCAGCCCTGCCTGCCTACCTGCCTTGCTGGAGCTGGTAACAGCCCAGCTCCTGGGGAGACAGATTATTCCAGAACACAGAGAGGGCTGCATCTGTGGGCAGGATGCCCCTGCTCAGCCATTCCACCCTGCCCTACTGTCTCCCCACTTCCTCTGGGGACTTTGCCTCTTATCTTTCTCCGGACTCAGTCTGTCTGGCCCAATCGGGGAAGCAGCCTCCTTTTCCCCCTTGCCAACTCAACTCAGCCAGGGTTACAGCATTTCTCAAGCCACCTTTAGGATTCCTGCCCTAGCCTTGCAGCTTCCTGGAGTATTACACACTCAATAATTTTTCTTTAAAATAATGCTAAGTTTGTGTGTGTGTGTGTGTTTAGGAGAAAAGGTCTCACTCAGTCACTTGGGCTAGAGTGCAATGGTGCAACCATAGCTCACTGCAGCCTCAAACTCCTGGGCTCAAGTGATCCTCCTGCCTCAGCCTCCCAAGTAGCTAGGACTACCGGCATGCACCATCATCAAAATTTCATTTTATGTTTTTTTTTTTTTTTGTAGAGACAGGTCTTGCTATGTTTCTCAGGCTGGTCTCAAACTCTTGAGCTCAAGCAATCCTCCTGCTTTGCCTCCCAAAGTGTTGGGATTACAAGCATGAGCCACCAGCCTTGTTGTTTTAACATGGCCTTATTCTAAGATACTGGTGAAATCCTGATTCAGTGTGTTAGTTTTATTGTTTTCTAACACACATTCGATTTTAATTTAAAATACTTGGTCTTGTACCACTTAAAATTATCTTGCCTACCACCACATTGGAAAATGTCTTATACAATGGTTCACCCAGGATGGGTGGTTTTTATTTATTAATAATAATTATAGTCCAACATTGGTAGTGAGTTTTATGCCTTTTCCACACATTCATGGTCTCATTTGATCCTGTCCATCCCTGCGTGGCGGATCATTGGCCTCATTTACAGACCAGGAAACCGAAGCTAAAAGGGTAGTCGTGACTTGCTAGGGTCACACGGTGAGTTAGGACTTCGGTCCTAATTCAAGGCTCTGGTGGCTCCGGACTAGCATGAAGGCAGGGGAACAAGCAGCATTTCTCTGTCTCCAGTCAGATCCACAGGAGCCACAGGATGGAAACTCATGGCATCAGGAGTTTGGATTAGACATGAGGAAGGACTTCCTGGCAAGAAATGTTTAGACCTGAGAAGGAGTGCCTGAGGAAGGGCGTGGAGTGCCCAGCTTCTGAAGGCCTCCAAACAAGATAAAGGCTTGCCCAGCTGGGATCATTCCAGTGCTGCCTGGAGGCAGGAGAATGGACTGAATGACCTCTCGAGGCCTCCTCCAGCCCCAAAGATGAGTGTACCCTGCCATCACGGTGACCATCCTTGCCATGTCCCCAAAGCATCTATTAAGCAAGAAAAGGCATATGGAGGATCCAACTTAAAGGAACTGGGTAAAACCTTGTGCTGGTCGGCCCCTCACCCCGGGAGGAGTGGTTGGCAACAGCCACAGATGCATTCTGCCGGGAGTGGGGAGCAGAGGCAGTTCAGGGGGTACACGCATTCTCTCACCTGCGTCCCTTCCTTCTGCTCTGGGGCTGGGGTTCCGAGACCTGCCTACCCTCAGAATCACCGGGGGCTGCTCTGCCAACTGGGCCAGGGAACCTGCATTGCTTCAACACCCTCCAGGGGATTCTTCTCAAAATGTCCTAAACTAACAAGGTCAATACATGCTGACTTAAGTTGTTGCCTCTCTGGGGGCTAAATTGTATTTTTTTAAATTTTGAAAGTCAAAATGTTTATTTCTCAAAACAGAAAAATCATTATCTTCCTTTCTGATTATACAAATAATATACTCCCAGGTTTTTTTTTTTCTTTTCTTTTCTTTTTTTAATTGAGACACAGTCACTCTGTTGCTCAGGCTACACTGCAGTGGCGAGATCATAGCTCACATCAACCTCACACTACTGGGCTCAAATGATCCTCCTGCCTCAGCCTCCCAAGTAGCTGGGACTACAGGCATGCTCCACCACGCCCAGCTAATTTTTTCTGTTTTTAGTTGCCCAGCTAATATTTTCTATTTTTAGTGGAGACAGGGGTCTTGCTCTTGCTCAGGCTGGTCTCAAACTCCTGACCTCAAGTGATCCTCCTGCCTTGGCCTCCCAGAGTGCTAAGATTACAGGCATGAGCCACCTCGCCCTACCCCAAAAT
Organism: Lemur catta; assembly: GCF_020740605.2. Classification (NCBI taxonomy): domain Eukaryota; kingdom Metazoa; phylum Chordata; class Mammalia; order Primates; family Lemuridae; genus Lemur; species Lemur catta. The sequence continues at coordinate 50,169,743 of NC_059141.1, read as the reverse complement.
TCTATCCTCTAGAATAACACAGTTGCTTTTAGAGCACATCCTTCCCCCAAAATTGCTTTTGGTAAAATATACATAGCATAAAATGTATCATTTTAACCACTTTGAAGTGTATACAATTTCTATTTTTATAAAGACCTCCCGAAAACAGGGCTAATAGTGCAAGTTCAGACACCTCGATGGGCCAGTGGGGAAGATGTTTCTGGGCAAGGGCCCTTCTGACATTGCTCAGATGGAAACACAAGAGGCAGCCACTGCGTGAAGTGTCAGGTTGGTCCTGTTAAAATATTAAGACCAAGGGTGACTCCATTTGGGTGTTTGAGGGAAAGTGGGTCTGTCTCCTGACAGGACCTCATGAGGAGAAGCAAGGGGCCTCGCTTTGCTTTGCTGAACTTTCCAAGAGATCAGTGTGTTAGCCAAGGAAGGAGAGAGAGCGAGCGCCCAGCCCTCGCTGTGGATGTGTCTGTGATTATCCTGGTGGAGCCTCAGTCTAGGGTGTTTCTCTGGCCCTGGCCTTTGGGGTGAGCAGGAGCTGCAAACTCTGGTGGACAAGGAGGGCCAGGATGCAGCAGCGAGCCAGCAACTGATAACCAACCCTGGGGAGTAACAGGCCCTGGGCAGGAAGGCGGGAACTGCAGTCAGCAGAACAGGGAAGGGCAACACCGACCTCCTCCATCAACCCAGCTCACGCAGGGCTTCCTTCCTCCACCCCGTGGAGGACAGAAGGGCAAAGTGGGCCTCCAGGTCCCAAACAAGGATTTCAGAAGGTAGTCAGGAGACCTTCAGTCCTGAAACCAGAGACATCGACTTAGCAAATCCCATGGGCTGGCTTCAAAAGGACCTTGAACTCAAGGAGTCTAAACTAACTGGGCAGGGCCATTCCCTTGCTCCTGTGTGTTAACTGTCCCTTCTTTTCCAAACCAGGAGTGATTGCTGTCCTTGTTGATATCCTACCACACTTACGTAACCCTCACCCAACCCTTATCACTTGCTAATTCACACTTTTGCCCTCCGTGTGTCCCAACTGAGCTGCAAAGTCTTCAGGGGACTCTGTGTCTCCCACGGTGGCCAGTCCAGCGCCCTGCACAGAGCAGACATTTAGGCAACGTCCACACGGTGAGGTTTGTGTGAGGGGGGCCTGACAACAAGAGTTGTTGGCTTCCGAAGGACACAGTTTTGAGGCCCTTCTATGGCAGTTTGAAGGGCTTCCAGGAGGAGGTGAGCTGTGCCTGTGGGTTCCCGGATGTAGCACGGAGTCCGGCTGATAGCGAGGAAGCAGCATTCTGAAGGTGGGACCTGCTCAGGGGATGATGGGCTGGGGGCTGAGCTCCAGGAAATCTCACGTGGGGTGACCCCCGGTTCACATGCCCTGGCAGGCTTGCACCTGTGCCTGCCAGGAGGCAGCGCGAGACGCAGGGGCTCCGATTGCAGTCATAAGCCTCAACGGGGCTCGGGTGCCATCCTTTCCAAGAAATTGACTTTTGAGGAATCTGCCTAGCCGTGGGAATCACGATGTGTTTGTACCGGCTTCAGCTGTTGATTAAACCCCCCATCCGTGCAACTAGCAATCCCAGGAAGAACACTCTCTTCCTCACGCTGTGTCCTCACTCCTGTTTTCATGTTTATGAGCATCAGGTGGTTTGCAGAGGGATCCACACCCAGACGTGTGTACCCAGTGAGGTCAGCTGAGAAAACAACAGCCGCCACCACTCTGCTGCCCCTCATTCTTCCAGCTGCAGGCTGGAGCCACTGTCACCCCTGGGCACGCCCCTCCCTCCACCTTTGTCACCCCTGGGCATGCCCCTCCCCCCACCATCACCCGCCCCTGGCGCCTCCCTCTCCCTTCTGTCCCTGCTCCAGCCTCTCGCTTGCCCAAACTCTTGTTTACCAACACAGACCAGAACATTCTGCCTCCAGCGGAAACACACATGGTGATGGTGCTCCTATACCCTGCCGTCAACACACTCCCACTCGCTGTTTGCCGCTGTCAAAGCTGTGCTCACACACACATTCTCACCCACTCCTGCCAACACAGCTGTTCCCCGCTGCCTGGAATCGGGCCCTCCACCTCACACGACATGGGTTTTTCTCCATGTACGTGTGTGCTCATGGTGGAGGCACATACCTGTGGACCAGGCCCGTGCTCTTTCCTCTGACCCAGGGTGGTGATCTGTCACTTGCTACTGTGTGACCTTGGGCAGTTGACTTACCCCCTCTGGGCATCAGATGCCTCATCTGTAGAATAAGGATAGCAATGACCCCTACAGGGCAATTATATATATCGTCTATAAGGGCTTTATAGCCTCGCTCGGGTTTTGCCCACAGGGCCTGAGTGTTAGGAGAGACAGCAGCACCCAGCAAGTGCTCAGGCAGCGGGAGCCGTTGGTGGCAGTGATGGGCATTGTAGCCTCTCCGGAATCCCGCCCTTGGTTTTCCTTTCCCAGGCCAGCTGTCAGCCTCACCTCATGTTCACGCCCTCCTGGCTGTGTGATCTTGATCCGGGTGTGTCACCTGTCTGCTTCTCCTGTCTCAGGTGAAATGGGCATAACGACTGCCTGGCTGTGCCCACAAGCCCGCTGTGGGGGGCCCAGGGGAGAGGTTACCATAGTGTTTGGGGATTCTATCAATCCTGGCCCCCCGCCGCAAGGGTGGTGGAAGAAAGGCATCTGGATGGGCAATAGCCCAACTTGGGCATTTTTAGCCCCTTCCCAGCTTCCCGTGTCTTCTTGGCCAATCCTCAAGCCCAGGTCAGCGTTTCCTGTTTGGCCCATTGTGGGGCTGCCATCTGCCCAAGAGGCCACACTGCCCACCTCTGCAGCCCCTGAGGGCCTCATCCAAGCCATCCATGGCCCTTCCCAGCAGGACCCCTCTAGGACCCTCCGTCCTGGTTTCCGCTGTGCGGTGGTGGTGGGCCCCTCTGGCTCTCTCCTCCGGCAGAGGACAGTCTCCCTCCCCCTGCTGTGTACTCCCACCCTACCCCTGCCCATCAGTAGCCCCTTTCTGTCTTTTCTCCTCAACCCTGTCTTTCCTTCTTGGCCAGCACGGCTGCTGTAGCATTTTCTAATCTGGGAAACAGAGAGGTGGATGCAGAAGGGAAAAAAAACAACTGTGATTTGAGGATTGAGAAAAATCTGGGCTGAGCAGAAGAGTGTGGTGCTGTCACCGAGGAACAAGCGCTCGAGTAGGCTGAGCACCATGTCAGGCTGTTCTGGTGAGCTGGGTGTCCCCCAACACTGCACTGACTTACTTCCTGCCCCTTGATGGAAATATGTGAAACTGTTGGCCGGCTGATCCCGGCCTGGTCCGTGCCGAGAGGTTGTGGCTTCTCCCTGTTCCTGCATGGAGGGACCTCCAAGCTCTGGCCACCACTGGGAGCCACTGGACATCTGTTGGCTCAGGTGAACTGTGGTAAATGGGCTGCCCCTAAGCTTTGGGACTCCGGGCAAGAGTACAAATGGAGACCCACACACCACGTGTCTAAATATTAAAAATTTATAAACCAAGCTAATAAGATGTCAAATAAAATAAGTTTTATCATCTACCTCCCCGAATAACCTGGAAAGCCACGTTTGAATCTGGAGTTCTTAGACTCTACAGAGTCCCTCTCTGGAACCTGGGGGCAGGTGAAGCAGGACTGGCCATGCAATGTGTACAATGGGGCTCTAGGGAGTTGTCAGATAGGGCACAAACACAAACTGTTTCCGTCTATCAATACTTTATGTTTGCCAGGCACAGTGGCTCACACCTGTAATTCTAGCACTTTAGGAGGCTGAGGTGGGAGGATCGCTTCAGCTCAGGAGCTCAAGTCCAGCCTGAGTAACATAGCGAGACCCCATCTCTACAAAAAATGCAAAAACTGAGCTGAGTGTGGTGGTGTGCACCTGTAGTTCTAGCTACTCGGGAGGCTGAGCCAGGAAAACAGCTTGAGTCCAGGAGTTTAAGGTTGCTGTGAGCTATGGTGATGCCACTGCACTCTAGCCCAGGCAACAGAGTGAGGCCTTATCTCAAAAAGACAAAACAAAACAAAAAAACCCTTTATGCTTTTTATTTTCCCCTAGGCCAGTGTGACCAAGAGATCCGATCTACAAGGCAGTTTAGCCCAGTGGTTAAGACCTGAGTTCAAATCCCAGGGCTGCCAAAAGTGAGCAAGCCAGTTAATCTTTGTCAATTTCCCCATCCATCTGTAAAATGGGACTAACAATAATACCTCCCTGATAAGGTCATTGTGATTATTAAAAGAGATAATCTATGTACAGCCCTTAGCATGGTCCTGGAACATAATATTTGCTAAATCGTGAGCTATTGTTGCTCTTACAATGTCTCCATGCATGGGCAATGACAGCATCAGAGCAGGAAGTCATCTGCCCCGTCTCATTGCACACGTGATGAAACAGCTCCCTCAGCTAAGCAGAAACAGATCTGGAACCAGGTCTTCCAATCTTCCCACAGTCTTGGGGTTTGATCCAAGGAAAAAGAAACAAAATGGTGGCACAACAATGTGAATGCACTTAATGTCACGGAACTGTACAGCTTAAAAATGATTAAAATAGTCCATTTTACATTATGTGTGTTTTCTGGAGGCTAGAAGTCCAAGATTAAGGTGTCCATAGGATTGGTTCCTTGCAAGGGCTGTGAGGGAGAATCTGCTCCATATCTTTAACCTAGCTCTGGTGGTTTGCTGACAATCTTTGGCATTACTTGGCTTGTAGAAGCATCACCCTGATCTCTGCCTTTATTTTCAAGTGGTGTTCTCCCTGTGTGTGTCTCTCTGTGTGTCCGAATTTCCCCTTTTCATAAGGACACCAGTCATATTGGGTTAAGGTCTACCCTATTGACTTCATCTTAACTTAATTAATTACATCTGCAATGATCCTGTTCCAAATACAGTGACATTCTGGGGTCCTGGGCATTAGGACTTCAGCATATGTATTTTGGGGGAACAGAATTCAACTTATAACAACCATAATAAAAAATTGTGGCTACCATATACTATCAGGTCGTAGATGGGGAAAAACACATTTTGTGATGTTTGTTTCCCTTCATTTCCTTTCACTGGCAAGCTCTTACGAATGCTCAAGTGTGTGCTTGGTGTGGTGTGCCTCTGAAATTCCTTTTATTCTAAGACAATGGCCTTTGGAGAAGTCCCTGCAGGAAGACCTGTTAAGACTGGCCTGGGACCTCCCTGCCTGAGTTGCCAAACGGAGCAGGAAGGGAACAGAGGTTCACTTTGACCTTGGATTTAGTCTGGGGTGGAGACTTCCAGACTAAGAACTGCCCCTCCAAAGCTGGCCAAGTTCCAATCTGGTGTGGCTGTCGCTGCTGCCATTATCATGGGCTCTTTCTGGGGAGTTCCAGACGCTGCCACCTTGTAGAAGATTGTCCTGGCCTCCAGAAAGCCTGCTCCAAATCAGCACTGAGGGAAGAAAGAGGAAATATCTGCAGTGTACTTCCCTGAGTTTTTGGGGAATGGTCCTCTTTCCTTCCCTTCTCTGCAAATCCAGGGCTCAGGATTAAGCCTTAGGTTTTTCATAAGTAGAACTGCTTCATAAGTAGAACAGCATTAACTAGTAAAACCATACAAATAACAGGGGGAGCCAACAAGGATGGAGGGCATGGGAGGAGTGTGTGGTCGGTGATCCGAGGCCGCCTTCCTCCTCCAGCCCCCAGGCTTGCTCCAGCTTGGCTGCAAATTCCAGCCAATGTATTTCTGCTTGGGATGGGAGCCAGGGGTCAGATAAAGTTCCAACTTATTTTGCAGTAGGTTTGACACTTTGCCCAGTGCTCTGGGCCTGTGACAGTGCCAGGATAGTGTGTTGGGAAAGCCAGTCCAGAAGGAGCTGGTTTAAATGAGTTTGAGGGAGCAGGGTGTTGACTAACCAGACAGCTCAGCAACACACAATTCTGCAATACCATCAAACCAACGTGGCTGCCTGGGCCACAGAAGGCCAGCCCTCCATCCCCAGGAAGCCACCAGCAGCCACCATGCTAATTCCAGCATTTCAGGGACCAAGATCTGTACCCGCATTTTATTATCTTTAGAAAAACGAGTAAGCACTTAACACAGCCAAGCACTGTACATGCATTATCCACTTTAATCCTCAAAACAGCTTGCTGAGATAGGTACTGTTATTGTCCTAGCCATATATATACAGTAGCTAACACTACAGAGAGCAGATACAGTTACCATGTTTTAGGACGTCTTCTAAGCACTTCCCATGCATTAACTAAGTTACTGGGGAAACTGAGGCACAGAGGGGCAAAGCCAGTTGTCCAGAGTCACACAGCTGGCGGGTGTGGACCTGAAACCACTGGAATCTGGGTGACTCTAGAATCCGGGGGGGTCCATCCCTGCACCATCCCTTGATTTTCCAGAGGGGAAAGCAGGTTCTGAGTGAGACAGGCAGGGAAGAGAGATCAGGGTGAGATGAGTTGATCAAAGAGAGGGCAAAGGTTTGCACTCTCCTCTGGTTTCTGACAGGCATAAGGAGTGGCACCCATGGGAAGAGAGCTCAGACATCTGACCCTCAGCCCTTTGCCGCTTTTCCTTCCTGTCCGCTGGCCTAGTTGGTCTGAACTGTGTTATTCTGGGTCTCAAGGGAGCTGCTGTGAAACAGACAGTGGGCAAGTGGGCAAGAGGCCTTTTGCTCACACCAAGTTGCGCCCAACCCGTCTTGACTCCTAGACACCCCAGGGGCAGGGAAAAGCTGCCCTGTGTGCTTTCCATAGCTGAGGCTGTGTCTTGAATCTGGAAGTGAGCCAGCTGGGCCCAGCCTTGCACCAGGCCAGGCTTCCTGTCACATTTAAGCTCTGCTGATAGCCCAAGGCCACCTGCAGTGATGTCACCTGCTAGGTGGAGATGGGCTGCCCAGTGTCAGTCCCGCCATCATCGTCCTCACCAGCTCTGCTTTCACCTGTGCCACGTGGACGAATGCAAGCACCAGAGGAGCTGCTGCCGTCTCCCCCGCTGTCTGCCCACACTGGTGGTCCAGGGAGGAGCATCAGGCCTGCTTCAGAGCTCCCGGCTACAAGCTCAGGAGTGGCTCCTCTAGCACACGGGCAAAATCAGAGAAGACTTCCAGAGGAGACGACCTTTAAGCAAGGTTTTATGTATACGATGAACCAGGACAATGTCTGTATCCTACTCCTCGGGGGTAATTAGGTTGGTTATACTGTCTTGACTTTTTCTTAGTTTACAGACATATCTATGCCTTTATCTATATACATGCATCCGCTGCCCCCCCCTTTTTTTTTAAATTAGAAAGGGACCATGGTAATGCATCAGACTGTAACTTTTTCTCTTCACTTCTAAAAGTATCAGGAACACTTTTGCATGTGGGTACATATCAATCTAATGGCTGCATGGTATTCCATTGCATGGTTGTACCATCATTTCACCCACAGTCCCCTATTAGTTTTCAATGTTTTTGCTAATCCATCATCCATCCTTTCTTCCTTTCCATAAATATTTATTGAGCTCTCACGATGTGCCAGGCACCTTAGTAAGTCTGGGTTATATGGAGATGGGGAAAACAGACACAATCTCTCCCACATCAACCTTTCAGTTCAGTGGAGAGACAAACTTCTAATTCCAAGATGCAATAACAGCTAAGGAGGGAAAGAACAGGAAGCTCTGAGAGGGATAACAGGATCTCCGCTTAAATAACATTTATGTGGATCAGTATGAGAAGGAGCTGATCCATTCAAGGAGCATAGGGAAAAGCATTCTGGGCAAAAGGAACAGCATGGGCAAGGGCAAAGAAGTATGAACATTGTGTGGTGTGTTTGGGGAAGTCTGAGACTCCTTTTAACGAAAGTGTAAGGGTGTAGTTGGGAGTGAGGCTAGACAGGCAGGGCAGAATAAGTGTGAGAAAGCCTCAAATGCCAACCTAAGAAATTTGGACTTGCTTCTGTAAGCAACAGGGAGCTAAGCTAGCTACTCAACGTCACTCGGTTTAACAACAGCAGCTCTGAGGCTCCAGCCTGGAAAAACCCAGAACATTAACGTTCAAGACGAAATCTCTGCTTCAAATGGAAGGTTCTTTCCCTTGCTTGCTAGTTCAAAGCCTGCCCCGTGCCTCTGGGCCTTGGGGCCAAGCAGGCTACCTTATTACTGATGCCCCACAGGAACGCGGCCCAGAGAGGCCAACAGATTTGCTCAAGTGAAACAGCAAACCCACGCCAAAGGCAGGAGCTCAAGGCCCCCAATGTCAGCCTTCAGCTCTGGACCTAAACTCACCTCCTTTCAACTTGGGGATTCTTTCTGGCAACCACTCAAAGCAGGAGGGTGAGGAAATGCATTTTAATAAGAATCTGTGGAGCACCTGCTAGTGCCAACCCCTGTGTTTGGCCTGAGAGGTAGAGGGGCCTGTAAGAGACCTGCCCAGAGGGTGCTCCCAGCCCTGGTGCCCCCGATCTCCTTAAATTGCAGAAATTCCCCCAGGAGTCCCCTCCCGCCACCGGCAAGTCGCTGAAAACTCGTGAGTAACAAAGCGGCCAGGAGTTTCCTGTCTTGCCGCACTGGCTTACTCAATTTCCCTCATTTGTCTGCCACGACCAGACGGAGCAAGGGGCAGCCATCAAAGGTGTCTGGGACGAGGCTCCGGCCGCCGCCGGGTTAATGGGCCGCAGGGGACCCCAATCTGGCCAGGGTCTTGGCGGGGGAAATGGGAGGAGCAGAGAGCCGGGCGGAGGACTGGGGCCGGGGGCGGGAGCGGGGACGGGGACAACCCCGAGGGCGGGGACAAGCCGCGGCCCCGCCCGCCAGCGCGGTGCGTGAGCCGCGTGCAGGTCTGCGACAGCGGATGCGGTCTGATGGGGCAATCGCTGACAACGTGCCGCCCCGGCCGTCCGCGGGCTCAGGCGGCGACACCCGCCCACAGCAGCGAACCTCCTTCGCCGGCGCCCCCGCCCCGCGTAGCTGGGTTTGGGGGGGGCGCCCGGCGCCTGCGCAGGCCTGGCCCGCGCGTCCAAAGCCCCCCGCAGCCCCGGCGCCCATTGTCCGCCGGGCCAGGGACGTTCTGTGCCGCTCCCGTCGCGCCACCCCCGCACTGCACTGAGAGACGCGAGGACCTGCTGCCAACCCGCAGACACACCTGGGCGGCCCTGCGTGGGTGCCGCACGCGCAGAGGCCCATCTGCCCTCTTGTTTGAGGAGCAGTTCCAAGTCAGCCCCTGGATTTGTTGTCCCATGCCTGTTGGAGCAGGCCTGACTTGTGTGTCCTTGGGGAGGTTGCTTAACCTCTCTGAGCCTCAGATAATTCATCTGTTAAGTGTGGATGATGATAGTATCTTGGGCTGTTGTCAGGAGGAAATTAGATAGTGGCTATAAAGTGTTAAGCCCGGTGGTGGTCGCTAGGACTCACCCAGTAAGTGATAGCCATGGTCATTCTCACAGACGAGGGAACTGTGAGCTCCAAGGCCAGCTGGGCTCAGAGAGTCTGCAACTGGGGCAAGACGGGGGTTCTGGCATTTTTTTCTTCCCTACATCATATTCATGCTTTCTGCAATATCACCCCTCATGTCTTCACCCAGAGCCTGCGACATTCATTCATTCATTTATTCATTTGACATCTCTTGATATTTGTGCCTACTGTAAGGCATTAAAAACTGCTTAACTGAATGTGTGGCAGCCCAGGGACATTCCCCAGCCAGACCAGCTGTATCTGTGGCCTGCCCATGCTAGGCTGCTACCAGCACTGGCCCCTGACTCACTGGGGTAAGTCACTTCCTGCCTCAGTCTCTCCATCTGTACAATGGGGATGAGAGACCTGGTCTCTCTCCAGTCTCCTGGGACTGATGGAGGATGAGTCAGATAACGGTTAGGAAAGCCCAGAGAAGCAGAAAGAAGCTCGTACTGGAGCCAGGGCCTGTCTGGCTGATGCAAGGTTTGCATTTTGCGTGTAACCCAGTACGTGCAGACCGGGGTGGTTCAGGGAAAGCATGGGGTAGAGCAGAGGAGTCCCTACCCCCATCAGACAGCCCGGCACAAGGCCCAGAACCTCACTTAGCAGTCTGAGAAGCCAGGGCTCAGTCCAGGCTCTGCTTCCCCCAGCTCTGTGACCATGAGCAGGTTCCTGGCCCCCGATCTATCTGCCTTTTCTGGCAAGTGGGGTCCTGTATCTCCTTCCCGGCTGTAGTAAGAAGTAAAGGTGGTAACTCCGAGAGAGAATGTAGTGGCTTTTGCATTCCTAGGTGAGGTCTCAGGCTGCTGCGGGGCTCCAAGTGAGGAAGGTAGCATAGGACAGAAGGAAGATGATCCCAGTCAAAGGCTTGGCACATCCCACAGTCACCCCAGGCAAGGCGTCCAAGGGACTCATCCCAAAAGAATCAGATTGGTGTGCCCTCAACCAACCCCAGACATAACAGACCCCCGCCTACATCCCATAATGCACAAGAAACTTACACTCAGATTTCCAAGTTTGGTTTCCTACCACCTGCTAGCTGCATGATGTTGGAGACGTTAGTTAATGTCTTTGGGCCTCCATTTTCCCATATGTAAAATGGGGATAGTAATGCTGACTTCATAGGCTGCCGTGAGGATAAGAGAAGGTGAGGTAAATGTAACGTGTTCGTATAGTGGCCACTGCTGCTCCGTTACTGCCTGTCACTCTGTCCCTGTAGTGGAATATTACCTTAGGTCCCTGGGATAGAAATGTGTACTGAAATATCGAGGGTTTTTTTTTCTCCTCAAGTTTTCTAGCTTCATACCAGGAGCTTTGATAGAAAGAGCTCTGTTTGCTTGAGGACTTTATATACATTATTGTGTTTAACGTGTGATGAAGACCTTACATGACATCCATTGTATAGATGAGGAAACTGAGGCAAGGAGAGGTCAAATAACTTGTTTCAGTTCCCATGGCCAGAAAGGGGCAGTGCCAGGATTTGAACCCAGGTCTGCCTGACTTCAGATCTTCCACACAGGCCCTGCCTGCCTCTTGTTTCTGCCCTGGTGTCCCACTGCTCTTTCCTGAGTGGGCCTCTTGAGACGTCAAGTCCCCAAGGCCAGGGACGGTCATGAGCATTACTTCCTTTTCTTCCAGGGTGTGGCTGAAGCACACAGCGGGTCCTCAGTCTGTGCTGCTGACCAGGGAAATTGAGTGGCACTTAGGGAGGTGAGTCCTGTTGGGAGGGAAGTGACTCAGGCCGCCAGCCGGGCTGAGGTGAGGGCTGTGTGTCTCTGTGTGGGTGGGGTGGGGAATGACAGTGGTACAGTGGAGATGACGTGGGAGGGGAATCAGGCTGGTGACCCAGTCCCGTCACCATGCCAGCCCTGGTGAGGGCCGAGTGCCCCGAATCATACCCCTCCCCCCCTTCCCAGCCCTGTCTGCTCCAGGCCTCCTCTCTTCAAGCTCCCGTCCCTCCCCAACGCTGCTCCTTGTGTCTCAGCCTTCAAGGTGCCTCTTTCACACCTTCCCCATGCTGAGCCAGGGAAGGGGAGAGGGCAGGAGGTCTCAGGGCTGTCCTCCTCCCCGGCCTGATGCGGGGGTCTGGGTGGTGCCAGTTCCATGAGAAGCTGGCTCCTCCCTTGCCCAGGGAGAAGCTCTTTAGGCAGCTTCCAGGAGTCTGGGCCCTGCTATTTTTAGATGCTGTCCCCTCCCCACCCTGCCCCTCCCAGCCTCATCCCAGCTGAGGGAGGAAATGACTCACCTTGAACCCCGAACCCAGGCAGGTGGAGACGGCCTCAGTGAGCCGGGACAGGCCCCTGAGGCTATCTGGAATCACCTGAAGTGGCCTGCCCCCCAGCCTGAGGATGAAGCTGGGCCAGGCTGGAGGTCCAGGACCCCACCAGGCCTTTCCTGGGCTCCCCTGCTGGTCGTGTCACAGAGCCTGGGACAGGACTGGGCCTCCAACAGGCTATGGAGCCTCTGCTGGCCGCCTCAGCAGACTCCGGGCCTCTGACCATTCTGTGGGTCTGTGGCAGGCCCCAGCCCGGTCTGAGGGGGCCATAGAGGCTGCCTGTGGCCCCGCCCTGTGGCTTCATCAGAGGCCGGGCTTATGGAAAGAGAAAAGACCCTGCAGTAGGGGAAGGGGAGGTCATGATCCTGGGAACGTGTGTGTCCAGTGGGGTGACCGACTGTCCCCGTTTGCCCGGGTCTGAGGAGTTTCTGTGGACCTGGGACTTTCAGTGCTAACCAGGGGAGTCCTGTGCAAGTCAGGACGGTTGGTGCTGAGCCCTAGAGCCAGGGCAGGTGTGGGGGGCTTGCTTTGGCTGCCTGGCCTGGTCACACCTAGTCAGGGCTGGAGGACCAAGGGCATCGCTGCGTCCACCTCCACGGGAGGAGGACTGGGCCTGGCTGTGGAAAAGGCCCAGAGCTCTAGGCTGGCTGGGAGACCCCTGGAGCCACCTTGGTTGGGGCAGCTGCCCTTGCTAAAGCCAGGGAGGGGTGGGCGAGCCTGCCAAGCGCAGGGCTGGGTGGAAGGGAGCCACCCCGGCATAGCAAGAAATTATGCCAAGAGCACAGGGTTTGCATCAGGCAAGCTTGGCCCCAGGCCCACTTCCTGTTGGTGCCACAGTGTGCCCGGTTGTAAAATGGGAAGAGAGGCACCTGTCTGCCTGCCTCAGACACTGGAGTGAGGAGTCTGAGAGAACGCCCGGGCAGCGGGCAGGCCGGGGTGGGGCGCGCTGGTTGGCTGGAGAGGCCCTGCCGGGCTGACAACCTGCAGCACTCTCGGCTGGTCAGGGAAGTGGACAGAGGACCCCTTTGCCCTCCTGTCCGTCCAGATCAGGGTCTGGTGCTGCCTCCTTTGGGACGACTTGGCTCCTGGCCCTGAGGCCCACCCTCTCAGGTCAGGGCAGGGGAGCTGCGGCTGAGGCCCAGGCCTTGAAAGGAGCGTCCCACTGGGCCTCTGTCCCCGTCATGCTCGGGGTATTGGCTCTTTTTCCACAGCGCAGGGGTCCGTGGCCCAGGCAGCAGCTTCGATGCCACCGAGCTGGGTGACCTTAGCAAATCACTTCTCTTTTCTAAGCCTCAGTTTCCTCATTGGTAAAATTGTGGGGTTAGATTAGGTCTCTGGCCTTTAAATATTTATTTTGGTAGTGAAGCCCCTTCTTCAAGGAAAGTTCTAATTGCACTAAATAAAAGAGGTAACAGTGGGTGATTGAAACAGTTGTCTCACCAAGATCAAGGAGCAAAATAAATCAACAAATGAAAAAGAACCCTCTCTCCTCTCCAGCACCCTTGGGGGCCCAAGGGCTCCAGGGACACAGTTTGAGAACCCCTCTTCACAGCGCCTGCTGTCTCTAACACTGTATTATTTGTGCCTCGAGGACAAGGGTGTTGTCCTTGTTTCCCTCTCCAGGCAGCCCAGTAATTAGACCCCAAGCCCAGCACTCATTGGCACCGTCTATCCAGTGTTGAAATCTCCGGATTCTCTCACTACCAGTTCCTGCTGACACTGAGGTCGGGCTCAGCCCTTGTTATGCAGAGGTCAGTGTGGACACAGGCCCCTTGTCTCTTCCCAGGGAAGTACAGGGCCAAAGCTTCTGTGCAGCAGCTAACCTGTGGGGCACTCCTAGGCTTGTGAAGGACTTGCACGTATCTCGTCTCACGTCCCCTGTCGGCCTGCAGGACAGGGACGAGATGTCCATTCGGCAGATGGGGAAGGGGGCTCAGGGACCTTAGGAGACCGGTTCAAGATCCCCCTGTGGATGCGGAGCTGGGCACCCAGCCAGGAACCCTGGTCGTTTCCTGGAGTCTCAGTGGGGGCACCTGGCCCATGCCCAGGGTCTCCCTGGCTCGTCCCCAGGTTGCTGCACCTGCAGGCACCAGTGGCTGAAAGAGGAGGCAGCAGTTGATGAGGGAGGCAGAAAAGGAGAGCTGTCCTCCTGCGGGGGCCTGGGGCATATTTTCCTGGTTAACTGAGAAGGCAGGGTCACCCACGCCACAGCACCTTCTGGCTCCAGTTAGCATGGGGCCGGCCCTGGGCGGGGCGGGCAGGGAGGGAGGGAGGGAGGAGGGGGAGGCCTGGTCCTTGGAAGCTGGCGCTGCACAAACAGGTACGGGAGGAGGCCAGGGCCAGGCAGCTGACCAGGGTAGCCCTGGTGCCTGCACTGACATCAGCAGAGTCCTCAGGGGACATGCAGTCATCCTGCAGTCTTCTCTGACTGTCACCACAACAGGGGGGGGGAGCCAGAGGCCTGATGCCCCCTCCATGTGTCTCTCCCAGCTGCTGGGCTGGAAACGGGAGCCAAGTCAACAGTTCCTTGAATTGTGTTACAGCCCGGGCTGCCCTGGCTCAGAGCTAATAATATGGGCAGATGTAGGTCACGCAACTTGATCCTCTGGGCTCGAATCCCACCCCACTGCGTGAACTCCAGGCTGGCAGTGAGCACGTGGTCCTGAAAGCAGAGCCCTGGGCTTGGGGTCCTGGGGTGAGGCTGGGTCGGGGAGGGAGCCCAGCCCTGGGTTGGCCTGTTTGTACAAAGCCTACCTGGGTCAGACTAGCAGCCCAGGACGCGGGCAGCCTCAACACCTATAAACTCAGAGGCTGACAGAGGCTGACATCCTTAGTGACTGAACCTGTGAGGTCTGTGGGATGATGATAATATAATTATAAGATTTTGTAAGTAAATAACACAAATGAGAAGTGCTTCCTTACATAGCGTGTCCTAGTATAGCTGAGGCTGGTACCCTGATCTCTGGACTTTGTGCTCAGAGCTTCAGCACCGAGAAGGGACCGGAGGGAGACTGAGGTCCGCAGACATCCGGAGAGGAAGCCCTGAGCACCAGCTGTGGCCTTGCAAGGCCTGTGGTTCGCAGCCTGAAACCACTGACACAACTGCTGCCTGGATGGCACTTGCAGTGGTGGTAGCAGGGCCTGTTTGACATATGGCTGAAAGCAAAATTCAGGGTCCATGATGCCATCTTCAGCACACAGAGCCATGAGATGGCAGCCAGCAGGTGGCAAAGCCTGCCGGAGGCCTGAGGCTTGTGGTGAGGGCAGCACAGGGGCAGCCAGGGACAGAACTGGGTCTGACTCCGGGAGTGGTGGTGTCGGCTGGCAGAGGCCTGAGCACTGGAGAGAGCATCCTCTAGAGGTGACCTCTGCGGACAGGAGTCAGTGGTTCCCCCCCCCCCCCCGACCACTGTTTGTGATTCTCATATTGGCCCCTGGTTTTGCACCTAGCCTCACTCAGGGACAGGAGACACGGGTGTTTTCGGCAGGACTCTGCCTCGCCCAGGAGGTGGGGAAAAGGAGAAAGGCCCCAGTCGGTGCTCGTCCCATGAGAGACCAGTGAGCATGCAGCTGGGCGCTGGTTCTCTGCAGCTGGGCTCACCTTGGCCTGATGGCCCTGGGCCTGTGCCCTCTAAGGTCTGGGAGAAGCATCTGGTCCAGTCTGCAGCTTTATGGCTGCAAAGCAGCCCACAGGGTGATCGGCAGAGGAGGTGGTGAGCCTGAGAAAGCTGCCGAGGGACAGCCACAGCTGGCCATCCAGACAAGTGACTCAGTGCTGAGGGGGCCCCTTCCTTCCTTCAGCTCCTTCCTAGAGGCCCCACGGTGCCCAGGCCTAGGCCCTGGGGCTGCAGCCTGAACAAGACTGACACTCCCCGGCCTCTCCAGAGGGGGAAACCTTTGCCCTTGAACTGCACAGTTATCACCAGAATTGCAGTGTGAGAGGGCCCTGAGGAGGGGGCAGGAGACTGGGCCCTGGAGGGTGAGAGGAGTTAGCTGTGCATTGTGGGGTCTGGGGTGTCAGTGTGGCAGAGGATCAGAGAGAGGCCAGGCCAGCAAGGCAGGCAAGGTGGAGGAGGCTCCAGTAGGCAGTGGAGTCAGAGCCAGGAAAACAACCTCACCAGGGGTGACATAGGGGAGCGTTTTAGGGGACTGTCAGCATGAGAGGATGAGGCCTGGCCTGGCTGAGCCCTCACTTCTTCCCTCTGGCCCCCACCTTCTGCACCTGCACAGAGACGGCCAGCATCCTCCTGTGCTGCTCAGGCACCTGTCCCTTGGGCCTCCTCACTCGTGTCCATCAGGAAAATGAGAACAATCCGGGTAAGGCTGGGGGTGGGGGCTGTCAGCCAGAGGCCCTGAAGGCCCTGGCCTGACCTCTTGCTCCTACCAGCAGCTGCTCCCCTGGGAACTGCACCCGGTGCTCCCCAGGGAAAATCTAGCTACAGTCTGAGTCCCTCCCTAGGGACTTTGTTTAGACCCACTTGGTGGAGGGGAGGGTGGGGGTGGGCAAGGTGTGGCAGTCAGGCACACCCTCCCCTGCCTGAGCAAAGCTCCTGGGGTCCTAGAGCGTGCCTGCCCCTGTCCTGCCTGGGCCCTGACCTTTACTTCCTGCCCAACCGGCTGTGGCAGGGACAGAAGGTCTGGGCCCTGTCCCCAGGGAAACATCCCTTTATGAGGGTCTGGGGGGGAGTGACAGCTCTTTCTGTTCCACCCCCCACCACCCATATGGCCCCCTTAGCCTTATAGAGCTGTGGCCTTCCTGGGGGCAGCTGAATGAGTAACTGGGTGCACACCTGTAGTCCCAGCTACTTGGGAGGTTGAGGCAGAAGGATCGCTTGAGCCCAGGAGTTGGAGGTTGCAGTGAGCAATGATGACACCGCAGCACTCTACCCAGGGTGACAGAGTGAGACCCTGTCTCAGAACAAAAACAAAAACAAAAACACCCCCAAAAAGGTCACTTAGCCAGTAAATGGCCAAGTCGGGATCCAGCCCAGGCGGCTGGGCTGTGGCGTCCACAGGACACCCAGCAACCCATCTGCTACCTGCCCCCTGGGATGATGCTGCCTCAGGGATGTCCTGTACAGCAGGGTGGACACCTCTGTTGCTGTCAGGAGAGACACCAACTGGAGCGGGCAGCTTACCCCTAGCCCAAGCCCCTCAGACTAAGTGCCACTGTCCTTGGTGTGGCCTTTCCACCCCCGTGGACTCAGGAGGTCTCCTGCCCACTCACTTGGCACGAGTGGGTTTGATCTCCTGAGCACAGTAATCCGGGTTCAGCAAGTGTTTGCAAACAGTCACTTTGCTACACAGGCCCCAAAGACAGGAACAGCTTCTTGAGGACCCTTGGCTGTCACCTTTCCTCCCCCAGGCCTGTTTCCGGCTCTGGGAAATGGGCCAACTTGCTCATGTCACTTGGTGTGACATCTGGTCGAAATTCTGAGTTGCTTCTGAACCAACACTATGTCAACAATCTATTTGCCCTGAGTCTTGGCACTGTGCTGTGCCTGCTCTAGACGGCCAGGTGACTTTGTCTGGGCGACTTGGGGTGGGGATGAGGTTATAGTCAGGCCAGGGTGTGTGCTCCTTGCCCCCGGAGCAGACGTGGGAGCAGCCTGGTACAAGGAGATAATCTGGCCCATCCGGGAGCTTGGACGGACTAGTGGCTCATTTTGTCACCAGACAGTGGGGGTGGGGACGGTACTTGTCAAAGCCTCTTTTTGGCCTCAGTACGTCCCACCCCTTCTGGCTCTCTGCCACCAAGCTGTGCAGTAAGGGCAGAGGGATGAGGTGGGTGAATGGGGGGGGGGCGCCCAGCAACGCCTCTGCCAACTGCAGCTAACAAGTGGCAGCTCGTAGACAGGGCAGGCTGTGGTGACCCTGGGCAGGGGCAGCCAATGAGCTCCCAGGCTGCGGTGGCACCACCGGGCAGCCCGCCTGTCTTTGGCTGGTGCAGCAGCGGGAGGGGCCTCAGGCCGCCAGTCAGGGCTGCTGGGCCCTGTCTCTGGGCGGCCTGGGCAGATCTGCGGCTCCATTCACCGGGAGCCTCATCGGCTGCCACATTTTCAACTTTCCGACCTCCTGGGGAGGGCGGGCTGTGGGGGCAGCGCGGGGAGGATGGCTGGGAGGACTGTGCAGCCAGAGACGGAAACAAACTCGGAAACAACTCGGGGAATTTTTCCCAGGCTCTGGATCCAGAGCGGGCTGGAGAGCTCCGGGCTGGGGACGGGGCACTGGGAATGTCTTGCTCAGGCGCAGAGCCGGCCACAGAGGAATCGGGTGGAGGGACATGGGGAAGCAGAGGTGGTGGTTGTGGCCCAGGACTGGCGTCAGGGTCCTGGCCTGCTCAGGTCCTGCACACCCGTAGCCACCGAGCCCCCTCCCCTTTGCCTGGACTTGCCTGGCACTTGTGACCTAAGTGGCTGTCAGCTGGGGATAGGAGGGAGAAATTCAGGCTTGTCAGCAAGAACTCCTTGTGGCATGGGGTGGACAGTGTCAGTATGAACAGGTGCTTGTGCCCCCCACCCCACCTCAGCCTCCCTGCTCAATGCAGACCCACCACGGCCAATCACATAATAAACATATATTTATAGGTGTACAATTTCAGAATTCTAATTCAAGAAATACAGCTTCTCGGGGGATCTCTTAGGATCTATGTTCTTATTGCACATGGCTCAGCCCATCTAGGGACATCTACCAAGACCAGTCGGGTTAGTGGGGGCAGAGCACCAGGGCCACCGCGGGCGGGCATTCTGGCCCATGTCCAGTTCTTATGATCTCTTTGGGCTGGAGTGGCCGCTTCATTGCAGGGTGGGACCTTGTTTAAAAACCAGATTTGACATTTCCTTACCAAATTTCCTTTCCCAGCAAGAATCCTATTTGTTGGGGGATTTTTAAAAAAAGAGCAAAGAGAAATTCTGGGAGGATCGTTACCACCTCCCGGCTGGCAGCTCGGGAAGAGTAAGGCTTTGGAAGACAGCAGGCTCAATGACACACCCACCGCCTCAGGAAAAATGGTAATTCCAAAAGGCCCAGTATAAACTGTGGGAATAAATAAAACCTCCCTCCCTGGCAGCAACTGTTGTTTTGCGAAAAATCTTCATTGGAAGGAGAGGGTAAGAGAACTATTGTGGTTCCGATGTATCCTTTGTCCAAAGTGTGAGAGGAGGCCGGTGGAGTCACATCCGTGGAGGGTGAAGACAGAGGCGCCCACAGGCACTGACTGTTCTTCAGGGGCGGGGCCACTGCCCCGAGGTCCTGGGCACCACTGTCTGAATCTTGGAGGAAGAAGGAGGAAGAGCCTTCTGGAGTCCTGGACGCACAACTTAGGGAAACCCAGTGGCAATGATGGAGCTGTGCCCTGTGATACCTATAAGGCAAAACCCACTTAGGGACTTAGGGGCGGGGAAGTGGTTAGGTAGGACCCGGCCCCTTCTCCAAGCCCTGCCATTCTGTGAGCAGGAGGCTGGGGGGCTCCTGGGTACCAGGACAGAGAGCCCACCTGAGCTGGCCGAAGGAGAGGGACAGCCTGAGGCGGGTGGTCTCGCTCCAGCAGGTTCTGTGGGGGAAGGGCGGGGGGGGGGGCTCTGCCACGACTCAATACTGACCTGGCACCTGCCCCTGGGGCTGCCTTTCGCCCTCCATGGCCTGCTCCTCTCCCGCTTACCCTGACACCTGGCGGCCTTTGTGGATTCAGACCATCATGATTACTGCTGCCTTCACAAACAGGCTGGGGCGCAGGGGGATGTTAAAAGCACATGACCCGACTTTCCTTACGCTGTCAGCTACAGCTAATGTCTAGCTTTTCCAGGTTGCCTTCCCCAAATACGCCTCATTTTCTACAACATGGAAGAAAGCTAAACAACTTAACCAATCCCTGCATAGTTCAAAAAGTAGACTCTCTCTCTCTATATATCTTTATATATGCCTATTTACATATAAATAGATATATATATGTATATACGCATCTATAAATTACATTCTGTGGAGAATTCTATTTCCTCCTCCTGCCCGTGGCCAACACCTCTGGCTTCTCCTGAGAGGTGACTGGTGGTGGCTCCTGGGAGGGGGAGGAAGGCAGTTGGGCAACCCCCTCCCCCAACGCTTCCCACAGACATTTGCTGCAAGTTTTACATTCTAGTTTCGTTGCCATGGTTTCTGTATCCTAGGAGAGAGCGGAGCCTCTGCCAGCCCTGGGAGGGAGGGAAGCAGCCCCGTGGCAGGTTTTCTGTCTGTCCTAAGAGCTTTCTGCATTTACTGGGTGAGAGAGAGGGTAGTTGTGCGGCGTTCGGCCTCCAATTCCGTTTTAATTTTTTTTCTTTGTATGTCTTTCCTTAAATATACAGTCCATCACCTTGGCTCAGTGCTTGTCACCAAAAATTCTCCAGGGATTTCATAGTCTGGGGAGGAGAGTGGCAACAGTTAGCGCGGCAGTCACGCGGCTCCAGCGCCTCTAGCTCAGCCCCCACGTGCAAGCAGGCCTCCTCACCGCGGTCCTGGGCCGCTCGCTTGGCCCCCGCCAAGCCGCTCCTGCAGCCCGCTGCACCGGGGAACGAGCAAGCGGCCTCAAAGCAGAGCCTGCAGCTGGATCCAGGCACAGAGAACCTTTGCCGGCTCTGCCCACACTCCTCTGGGCTTGGTCCAAGCTGCCCCCTCTGGCGAATGCTGGGAACAGAGCCCACTACCCCCACATGCAGGGCCAAAGGAGGTGGTGAGCCCGTTACCAGCAACTCTCGTTTTTCCCCACCCTTCTATGCTGAGTGGCTGCATCTGACCCTGAACTCATGACCTTCTGTTCCCTTCCTCAGACCACAGGCGAGATGCCTGGGCAGGGCCGGATGCCTGTGGCTTCCAGGCTGCCAGGTGCAGCAGTGTCTCAGTGTCTCGGAGTGGGGAGCAGTCAGGCTGCACAGCCCTCTCTCGCCTCCAGGCCTGTCAGCTCCCGCCCGCTGTCGGGCTGCCCACTTACTTGTTGGATTTCCTCCTGCCTGGGAGGACAGAGGAGGAAGGCTCTTGGTGCCCCCTGTTCCCACATGGTTCTTCCAGGTACAGGGTAGGCAGTGTGTGTGGGCCTATCTTAGGCTTGGTAATATTTAATATTTGGTGGTCTAAATACCAGGGCACAGACAACACTCTGCTGTACTTGGGAAAGGGCCGTGGTGACTTGATGGCTGGAGTGGACCAAGGATCCAGGAGTAGCCCTCAGCAATCGCTCCTGCTCTGCCTGGCTCTTGGATACCCACAGCCCCAGAGCCAGGGAGCAGAGTGGAGTAGTGGGTGGAGAGTGTCACTAGAGGGCTCAAACAAGTAGGCCCCAGAGCTGCCCCATCTCTGGAGGGTGGAGGTCACGCTGGGACAATAGTCTTTGCCACAATACCAGGTTTCTGCCCTTTCTCCTTCCCTCCCTCCTCTGCCTCATGACCAGGGCCAAAGCTGCCAGGAGTTGCAGGGTGGAGGCAGCCCCGGCTCATACTTGGACCTTGGTGGCGTGGCAGGCCCAGGACTATCCATGCAGGGAGGCCTGCACCTCTGACAGTCGGCTACAGCTTGGGGTACCCATCTTCTGTGCTTTGTGGTACATATCTGTGTCGCCAAAGTAGCGGGCCCGGTACAGCAAGCCTTCCTCTGCAAAGCAATGGGACAGGATTAGGGCACACCCAGTACCTCCCAAAGCCTGCTAGGAAGCCTGCTTGGGCCTGTGGGGGAGGAGAAAGGCTGTTTGGGCCCAGGAGCTCGGGTAGAGCTGGCCTCCCACTCGGGAAGATGCTGGGGGAGCAAAGACTATGGTCCCAGTGTGGGAGAGGGATGGCAGAGGCCCCTTTCTCTAGAGTGTGGGTGAGGCTGGCCAAGGTGAGAACCTGTCATCCTGGTCAGACCTCCCCAGGGGCCCACAGATGGATCTAGATGCACAATCAGCGGGCAGAGATCTGCTCCAATCCGTCTCCACATACTTACCTCTGGCAGCCAAACGTCAGGCTGATTGCAGTGATTTACGGGAACCTGGGGGAAATCACCAGGTGGCCCCTGGCTCCCAGCCCCAGGGAAACACAGGAGTGGAGTCCAGCTCTTGGCTGGGAGGTGGCTGGCACAGGGCACTGTCAGGTGCCAGGCCCTCAAAGCACTGGGCGAATAGGGCTTTCTCTTTTCCCTGTTCTCAAGCTTTGTCCCTGGCCACCCCCCTAAAACACACACACACACACACACACACAGACACACACACTCACTCTGCTGCTTTTCCTTCCAGCAGTTGTTTCGGAGGTTGGCGATGTAATCATCTTCCACATTCCGTTCCACCGTTTTAAGGCTGGAGCCTGTGTACTCCTCAGAGAAGGTGTCTGCCACATAGTAGACGACGCTCAGGTGGTCAGTGACCCGCCTGTGGACGTGGCCCACCGACCTGGGTGAAATATACGAGGCACAAAGCGGGCATTAGCCCCGAGGCCCAGGGCAGCTGTAGGGATGATGGGGTCTCATGACAGGAGGTGCCATGGAGGCCACAGGAGTAGTCGGTTCCCTTCCAGTCTAGGGCAGGAGCTCACAGACTACCCAAAATGAGGATCTAAAGAAAAGCCAGTGTCCCTCCTACCCAGGCGGCCCAGGCCACGGCAAGCCTTTCCTTCAGGCTCTCTGCTTACCACACTGTTGACCTGGGGCCTTGGGGAGAACTACCTTTCTGAGGAGAGGCCCTGGCCTTGGGAAGTGAGGGACCCCAGAGGGAGTCTGGGCTCTACCTTCTGTGCCTCCATTTCCCCACTAATCCCCTAAGTCAATCATTGCCGAGCGCCTGCCTGCCTGCCTATCTAGGAGCTCGCAATCTAGAGTTAAGAGGCTTATGAACAGAATGACAGGAAGGATTGCAAGGAATTGTACCCTTCCAGCTCCAATCACAGGGTCTGCAGGCTGTGGGTAGAGCGTCAGCACCCAGACAGGAGTCAATGCTCAGGTGCGGAGGCCCCTGCCTCACCCCACTGCTGCCTCTCATCTTTCCAGCTGCAGGACAAATGGGGCTGGCATCTCGCCAGAGCTCCCGGCTGCTGTGGGGCCAGTGGACCAACTCTGCCCCCTGCTGGCTGAGAGGGATCCTGCTGCGCTCCCAGGCGGAGGCAGGCAGCTTGGTGGGCACAGAGGGCTTCCACCCACAGCAGCTGAGCACCCACTACGGATCCGATACTGCGCCAGGTGCTGGAAATATTAATAAATGAGGGGAGCCTTAAAGGGTCACATAACTTGCCCAAGTTCACTACTGGCAATCACAACCAAGTATTCATCCAACAAATATTGTTTGAGTATTTCTAATGAGCTAGACATTTTATATGTATTACGCATCAATTTTCACAAGTGGGTAGATATTATTATTCCCATTTTATAGATGAGGAATCCAAGGTTATGTAACGTGTCTAGGGTCACACAGCTCCTTAGTGGAGAAGTAGGGATTCAAAGCCGCCCTTGCTCTGACTCTAGAGCGCCTGTTCTTTCCATGGTCTCATGGACCCCAACCAGAATCGAAGAGCAGAGGCTCTTAATCTGGGGTCAGCAGGTAAGATGGGGGTGGAGAGCCCCTGAGATCAGGTGCAAAGCCATGTGCGCGTGCGCTGTTCCAGGGACAAGCTCTGTAGCTTTCACTACATTCTCTTAGCAGATCACGGTCCTAAAAAGCTTAAGAACTTCAGCTTGACAGAGAAAGTACCTTTTCTTGATTCTAAGCCAGCTTTCTGCACTATGATGGAGAACCTGCTGGATCAGGATGGGAAGAAAGGCCCCCGAAGCGAGATGAGATTCCCAAGCCCCTTGTCTGCTCACTGCCCACCCTGCCCAGCTGCAGGTACTCACGGCCTCGGGCTCAGACTGTAGGGCGGACTGGAGACCATAAGCTGGCTGAGAGCAGACACGAGGATCAGGATGAGGATGGGCATCAGGTGCACAAACACCCCTAGCCCGCCCTGGAGGGAAGAGCCGACGGTCACCTAGGCGGACCTGGGTGGGGTGTGGCATGCGCCACAATCGCCACCAGCTCCACAGTACAATGGGGCCTGGGTGGCCGTGATACCATGCTCTGCCATTGCCTCCCACACGCCCCCAAAATACAGATGCTTCTCCACTGCCAGCTCCCCCAGACAAAACAAGGCAGCAGCAGGCATTAAATGCAGGAGGGGACAAGGTACCTGCGTTTACTCAGGGAAGAAAACAAAAAAAACACAGCAAAAGTGGCTGTCTCCAGGAGTTGGCAGCCAGCGCTGGAAGGAGGCTTGCACTAAATACATCTTTTTTGAATTTTGAACCATACAAATATATTACCAATTTAAAAATTACCAATTAAAAATATTTATTCATTGTGTGACAATTTGTGATTTTAAAAACTCTTCTGTATGTTAAATACAGAATAAAAGTTAAAAAAAATGAACAAATAAACATTGCTGAGGCAAATGTGAACCCCTCCCACCTGCCAGAATTTAATAAAATGCTCTGCAGTTGTCCACAATATTTTAATTTTAGCCAGCTAGCTGTTCTTTGATCTGTAGCATATATAATGTGTGGGATATATAATTGAAGCATTGCCTAGTTATAGGTATGTATGCATTTTTTAAAAAGTGCCAAAAGGCAAGAAGAATTGGCACCCATGTTGTCACCCTTTACAATTCTCCTATGAAGTTTAATTTTCCATTGCTTGGAAAATGTCACTTTGGCTTTAGGAATGAATGGGCTGCACAGAAGCCACTGACATTTGACCCTGTCTGCAGGTGGAGAAGCTTCTGCATGACGTTCCCAAGAGAGGCCAGCAAATGCCCCCACTCCTGTGGGCACCGTGGAGTGTGGCTCCCTCTGGTGTCACTCAGCAGAATAGCAAGGGGGAAGGCCAAGATGGCTCCTTGGCTGAGCTCTGAGGACATTGCTGGTCCCAGAAAGAACAGCGTGGGATGTAACTCCCTCCTCCAGGCCCCGGACCCGAGGGTGGGCTCAGTGCCCTCCCGTGCTCTTCCTCACTCACGTCACCCTGGTTCTCCCTGCGGTCCTGCCTTTGCTGGTAGGTATAGCGCATGCGGCCGTTGCTGTAGACATGGACATTACCTGGGGGTCAGAGGGAGTGAGTCAGGAGCTGGGGCTGCTGGGAAAGGGAGAGGCCAGCGTGCAGTCCCCACCATCACCCCCAGGGAGACCTGGCTGTGGGGACAGCGGGGGACTTACTAGAAGGGAAGCCACCGCCAAAGAACATGTTGAAGAGGTCTTCAGGGGAGATGTCAGCCTCAAAGCCACGGTGGAAGTCCCCATGCCCATGGCCGTGCCGGGCTGCCTGGCTCTTGTCGTCACCGAACTGGTCATACTGCTTCCTTTTCTCTGGGTTGCTAAGGACCGCATATGCTGTGCCAATGGCTGGAAAGGAGGCAGGAGGGCAGAGCCTGAGGATGCGGGGTGTGGGCCGAGTGCTCACATTTTTCAGGTACTCCAGTGGTGCTTTAGGAAGCGGGGGTCCTTGGAGCTGGTGGAAACTTGGGTGCCCGGCCAGCGCGGGGAGGAGGGTGCGCAGGAAGAGCCCTGCGTGAATCTGGGCAGCCTGGGCTGGGTGGAGGGTTCACACTCAGACCCCTCCCTCTACTCGTCCAACTGGTCATGACGATGGTTGAGCCTTTTCTACGTGCCCGGCTCTTCCGGGCCTTATCTCATTGACTCATAGCAGCAACCCTACCTCCATTTACCAATGACACAACGGAGGCTCCCCGAGGTTAACTGACTTGCCTACGCTTACGTAGCTCTGATGTCGCAGAGCCAGGACTGAAGCCTAGCTGGGCCTTGCTTCAAGTTTTCTCTCTGACTTCAAAAAAACCATCAAAATCCCCTTTCCTCATTCCTCTCTCTTGAGGTGCCCGATGGCATTGGGTGTCCCTCCTGGAGATTATATAATCTTGAAGGCACAGTAAGACACAGAAGCCAAATGAACACACGGTGTCCTCATTGTACACCGGAAAGCAGCAGGGACTGCAGGGAAAGGCCAGTCCCGGGGTTCTGGTCCAGACTCCTCCACTGCTGGTGATGTGGCTGGGCTATGTCCTCCCCTCCCCGGGGTCCAGGCCCCAGCTGCTGTTTCCTACCTGGGCCTGAGGCCTCCCCACCAGAGCCCCCTGGGCAGGAAGCCTGTGTTCCAAAGGACCCCAGCTCCAGGCCTCCTCAGTGTCTTGCTCCTTCTCCTTCAGCTGCCCACTCTCTGAGCAGAGGGTGAAAGCTGCATCTGCTACACAGCCTGCAAGCCCTGGGCACAGGAGGGAAGAATCCCCTCCTCCTCCTTGTTTGACAAGCCCCAAACTGGCATCTCAGTACTTGTCGGGGCAGGTTGCAGGCAGAAGTCAGGGCTGGAGAAACATTAACCACAGCTCCCTGGCCTCCCTGCTCCTTCTAGGGCAGGCCCCTCGGAGACCACACCAGGGACGGGGTCTGCTCTGCCACAGGCTCTCACCCTGGCTATGGTCACAGCCCCAGTGCTGCATGGCCTGGCCAGGTGAGATAGGGCTAGTTACCACGCCACCTCCCGAGGAGGTGGGCAAAGGGGGAACGGGAGGAGAGATGTCTAGGGGACGCGAAGTGCAGCACCCGGCAACACAGTGCTGGCACGAGGTCAGCATGTGTGTCTGCCTCATAGGTTCAGTGACAGTATAAATGAATGAAGGGTGCCTTATGATTTCAGCCAGAAAGGAAGTACCCATCCCAGAACCAAAGGGTTCGGAGACCAGAGAGACTGCCACGTCCCCCACTGCAGGTGCATGTATAGGGGGACACAGCTGTAGGTGCTGGTACTGAGGAGGCCACCAGGCCAGAGGACCCGGACCTGAGGATACCCCGCCCCTCCGCAGGGAAACTGTTTCCCTGATGGGAAGCTACAAGATGCCAGGATGGGGAAGTGCACACAAGTGAGTCACTCCACCACCGTGTGACCTTGGAGAAGCCACTAGAACTTTCCTGCCTTAGCACTCCCACTGCAACCCCAGGGAACAAGGAGGAAGGGGAGGCAGGAGTGGTGCTGTCTGAGCTCTGACAGACTCTCCGTAGCAAGGGTGGCCACTAGGACCTTCTTCCCAGGAAGCAGCCTCTGAGCCTGTGCGACTTGGGCCCGAGACTACTTCCTTCTGCCCCTCGCTTCCTGGGAAAGTTGTCTTGGCCCTTATTCCCTCCCAAGGACAGGAGATAAAAATACCAAAACACCAGGAAACCAGGGCCGGCTTACCTTTGAAAGCTTCAGTGGCGCCAGGAGCATGGTTCTTGTCTGGGTGGAATTTGAGGGCCAGTTTGCGGTAGGCCTTCTTCAGGTCCTCATCGGAGGCCCCTCTGCTCACCCCCAGGATCTCGTAGTAATCTTTACATTGCTTGACCCTGAAGAGGGAGAAGAGCATGGTGGTGCGGTGGGCAACGAACAGGCAGCGTGGGGCCCACAGCTCTGAGCAGGCTGCAGGGGGACTAGCAGGGCGTGGCGGACAGCTCCTCCGGGTCAGCTATCTGACCTCTGGGACAAGGAGCCACTGTGAGCTCCAACTGTGATGGGCCCACTGGAAACACCAAGGATACATTTAGGATTTAAGAGGGGGCAGCCGCTGCTTTTTGCCAGGCCAGTGTCCCTTTCCCTTCTGCTAACAGTTCCCTCACCAGAGGCAACCTCAGAAGGACTGCCAGGCCGGCGCGCTAGCTCCCGCCGGCAATCCCAGCCCTCTGGGAGGCCGAGGCAGGAGGATTGCTTGAACTGGGGAGTTGGACACCAGCCTGGGCAACATATCGAGACCCCATCTCTACAAAAAATAAAAAAATTAGCCAGGCCTGGTGGTGCATAGCTGTAGTCCCAGCTACTTGGGAAGCTAAGGCAGGAGGATCACTTGAGCCCAGGAGTTCAAGGTTATAGTGAGCTATGACTGTGCCACTGTACTCTAGCTTGGGCGACAGAGAGAGACTTTGTCTCTTAAAAAAAGAAAACCAAAACTGTCAATGTCTATCACGTCAGGGCAGGTGAGTCCCAAGCCCAGCCAACTGCACTCTCCCCTGACAGTCTGAGTCTTGAGTGGGTAACATAAAGGCCAGAAATGGCAGGTGTCTGTTCCCCTCAACCTCAAGGCCCTAAAGAGAGCCTGGTTCTCTTCCATCAATTCTTATTCTCTGGGTCCCTGGAGACCCTCTCGTTCTTGGCCTTTTCTAGGCCTTTCCGATATCTCATAAATCCGTTTCTACTACCTACAACTGATAGGCTTTTCGGGTCAAAACCCTGCCTGGTCAGAGAAGTGCAAATCTGGCCTATGCTTTATGGCAACTACAGTCATGCTGAGTCACACGGAGGCCGACTCCCAGTCCTGAAGCTTGTCCGGAGATGGGAGCACGACCCCGGGGGGAGTCCTGAGGCTAGTGGGTGGGATGCCTTGGGAGAAATGAGAGATGGGAATGTCTCGTCCTGAGAAGGCTTGGCAGTGAGCTGCTCTGTGCAGGGCCTGCCCACAGCCCCAGAGAGATAATTCTGCCCTCTGTCTCCACTCTGCCCCACACAGCCTCTGGTCTGAAAGGGGCTTTGTTGAGGGCGGGGTGTGGGTTGGGGGAGAATCTGGAGGGGGAAACCAGTGTCCATCTCCATCTGATAAACAGAGATGTATAGAGACGCCTGGGGCCCGCCTGGCCGGTGGCAGGGGAAGCTGGCAGTGTCAGCGTTTCCAGCCTCTGCTGTGAGTTGTCTTGGCCAAAGGGGTAGTGAGTGGAGCCCTGGTTCCCATGCTGTATTCCCAGGCCTTGTGGAAAGTAATAATAATAATAAGGACATCTTCCATCTCCCAAGACCCTCCTGCTAGGGCCCCATCCAGAGCACGGACAGATGAGCCATGGAGGACACACTGCAGGAAGCCTTCTCTAGGCTTCCCTGACATTCCAGGCTCTGGCCCCTGCCCACCCGGCCCAGCCTTCTACCTTTTCACAGCTGCCACTTGTTCTGCAGTGTAGCCTTTGGTGCTCTCTCCTCCTCCAGCTTCACCATTGACCGAGGGGGCATCGGTGCCACCTGCCTTCCTATGGGTGGCATGGGTTGCGTCTGTGGGTTGGGGTTGGTCACCGGCAGTCTGTGGTTTCTGGTTGAGGGACTCGATCAGGGCTGTGCAAGGCGAGGAAACTATTCAAGGCTCCTGCGCCAGCAAGGCTGCGAGCCTCGGCCAAGGGCCTCTGCATCCCCCGGCGTCCCCTCCCAGCAAGTCACTCGCTCCTCCCCTGACTTGGGCCTGTGGGCACTAGTGGGGGGATAGTCACCTGCTCTCTTGGGAGCCACAGTCCCCAGGACTAGCCAGGATACAGGTCATTTTTTTAAAATACAAGCAACATTAATTTTATTAATAAAAATTAACAATAAATCCACATAATTCATGGATAAATCTGTAGTAATTCCCTTATTTTTCAGATAGCACATTTATATACACATCTCTTTTCTTAATAAATTTTGGCAGAATCTTGATATTCTAATAGTCTTTTCAAAAAGCACACTACGTTTTAGTAATAAACCCTATAGTATTTGATTTAGAGTTCATTAAATATTACTTTGTTATTTCTTTCAATGTATTTGTTTAGTTTTACTAAGCTCTGTTTTCTTTTATGAATCCATTTTTTCCCTATTGAACGCATTCAAATCTATGTACTTCTCTCTTTGCACTGCACCACATTCTGAATACCCAAAATATTCAGTCCATTGCTCTATGCCCTGTTGTTTTTCATTCGTATCATTGGTTTTAAAAATGTTTTAACACTGCCAGGCATGGTGGCTCATACCTATAATCCCAGCACTTTAGGAGGCTGAGGTAGGAGGATCACTTGAGCCCCAGAGTTGGAGGCTGCACTGAGCTGTGATGGTGCCACTGCACTCCAGCTTGGGTGACCTTTAAGAGCAAGACCCTGTCTCTTAAAAAAAAAAAATTAATATTAAATCATTATTAGTATAAAACTAATACTACATTGATAGTAAGGTAATATTAATTTTAATACTTTGCTTCCTAGTTTAAAAAATTTTGGGCTGTTTTAATGTAATTGATATTTCCTTTTAGTTCAGGATAAGATAGAGTTTTTTTTTTATCGTATTAAAAAACTTGGCCGGGCGTGGTGGCTCACGCCTGTAATCCCAGCACAGGGAGGCTGAGGCAGGCGGATCGTTTGAGCTTGGGAGTTTGAGACCAGCCTGAGCAAGAGCGAGACCCTGTCTCTACTAAAAATAGAAAGAAATTATCTGGACAACTAAAAATATATAGAAAAAATTAGCCAGGCATGGTGGCACATGCCTGTAGTCCCAGCTACTGGGGAGGCTGAGGCAGGAGGATTGCTTGAGCCCAGGAGTTTGAGGTTGCTGTGAGCTAGGCTGACGCCACGGCACTCTAGCCCGGGCAAAAGAGTGAGACTCTGTCTCAACCAAAAAAAAAAACAACAAAAAAAACTCATAAAATTTACTATGTTAACCATTTTTAAGCATACTGTAGTGTCATACAGAGTATATAGGTTATTTTTAAACTCAGCATAAGAACAAACCATTAACCCTTCAGGTTTTTAAAATCCCAAAGTAGTGAGTTCCACAGACTCGACATGCTGACAGCTGAGATGGGCAAAGTACTCTGCAATGGGGACCCCACTTCGCAGGACCCCCTGATTCAGGTGGGATTGGTCTGAGAGGTTTCCTGGAGGCCTTTGCTTAGCTGTGAAGAGGAACAGGGGAAATGAGTTTGCCCAAGACAGCCAGGGATGGCGTGAGACTCAGGAAAATATCTGCTGTTCTCACTACTTGCTATTTTTTACATTTTTTCAAATGGCTGGCCATGTCAAATGTTTTACGGGGCATTAGCTGTCACCCTCACACAGGGTCACAGCTATTCAAATGTAAGGCCCTGGTTCCTGCTGACTCAATGACGAAAGGTCCAAATTTCTGGCAGAAGACCCCGGTGCCCACTTATTCCAGGCACAAAACTATTTCTCAGAAACCCCAGTCATGCCCGGGACACAGTGCCCTGGGTAGTAAAATCCCGAAGCCTTTGCAGGCTCCTGGCAAAACAGGCATCTGGACCTCTGCAGAGAGCGAGGACACCTCTGTGCTAAGGAAGGACGGCAGCACAGCCTGAGCTGGCCCCAGATCCCTTCCAACAAGCCAGGTGCCTGCTGGCCTCAAGGCCCTGTGCCAGGTGTCAGACACCCCTCTACTGCAACACACCTCGGTCTCACCTCAGGGCCATGGGGCAGGGCTTGCTGGGAACAGAGTACTGGGGCTCCAGTGGATCACCGTGCCCTGGGCCACTGGCGTGACCTTGCTGATCTTCAGCTGGGAAATCTAAACACAGTAGCTGGCAGCTGAGCTTGCCTCACATGAGGGAGGAGGAGGGTCTCCTGCAGCAAACCCGGAGAGCGTGCTCGGAGAGCAGCAATAGCAGTGACTGTTTCTATTACTGAGTGCTCACTACGCGTCAGGCAGGCACCGCACCGTGCTCCACACAGATGAGCTCATTTACCAGCACAACAGCCCCAGAAGGTAGGTCTCGGCACCTACCCCCACTGCAGGAAGAAGGTGCCGAGGCAGACTGCCGCCATGGCTGCACAGCTGGTCAAGTGGCAGAGCTGTGTTTGAGCCCCAGGATGTCCAGCTCCAGGGTCCACGCTCTTAGCTATGCTGCTCTCCTGGACCACACATGTGTGACGGTGTTGGGAGGGTGGGGTCCTGCCAGCAAAGTCACTTCAAGCACAGAAGAGACATTAAATTTAGAAAGACTCATATTCAAATCTCAGCTCTGCTACTTCCTAGCAGTTTGACCTGGCTGATCTATGAAATCTCTCACTATTTTGGTATGAGGATGAAATGGGGTAATGTGTGTAAGCACCTGGCACAGAGACTGCCATTGAGCAAAAGCTCAAAATGAGGCCGTGCGCAGTGGCTGACGCCTGTATTCCTAGCACTTTGGGAGGCTGAGGTGGGAGAATCGCTTGAGCCCAGGAGTTCCAGACCGCAAAGAGTGAGCTATGATCAGGCCACTCACTGCATT
Organism: Lemur catta; assembly: GCF_020740605.2. Classification (NCBI taxonomy): domain Eukaryota; kingdom Metazoa; phylum Chordata; class Mammalia; order Primates; family Lemuridae; genus Lemur; species Lemur catta. The sequence continues at coordinate 50,138,068 of NC_059141.1, read as the reverse complement.
TTAACCTGGGCAGCAGAGCGAGACCATCTCTCAAAAATAAATACATCAAAAATGAGTAGCTGCTAATATCATGACCTGGGCTGATGAGCTGGGGGCCGCAGGAGCATGCTGGCCAGGGAGGCGAGGGAACCCACGGCAGGGGGCGGGCTGGGTGGTGGGGGAGCTCTATGGCTTAGGAAGGTCAAAGTCTCAGTGCTCAGCAGGCTCTGGGCCCAGTTGTAACCACGAGGTTTCAGGCCATTCCAGACACCAGGTCCATGCCAGGGACGCAGGGAATGGCAAGAAGAACGAAGAGATGCTGGTTAAGAGGGGACAGAGGGAAGAACTGGTTTGCTGGTTTCCTAAGGCTTTTAAGAAGTTGTTTATTTTGGTTTCTCTGGAAGCTCCAGTGGTCCAAGCGGACCTGACATGTCCTAAGGGCAAAATAACCAGTTATTCAACTGCCATAGATAAGCAGGAGCTCCAGCCAGGAAATGGGATGGGCTCTCTCCAGGACTTCTCGGGGAAGCTTGTGGAAGCTTTTCAAGGCAAGTACATGGAGTCAGCCACTGATTTCCCTACACCGCAGAAAGAAAGCCTGAAGGGGAAGGGATGTGCTCCGCGCCACACGGAAGGCTCCTGGCTTGAGCTGGATATTAGATTTCTGGTTGCTGGCAGGTAGGTCCCTCCTGCAGCCTGGACAGCCCCTCAGCCAGGCCTGTGGGATGTGACCACCTTATCCTGACTCACTGTTACATCCCTCTTGGCACAGTGGCTGACAAGCAATGTCACAAAAGGAGATAAAACAGCTTAAAGTCACCCTGGCTCTGCCCTTCCCCGTAAAGCTGGCAGACCTGTAAAAAGGAAGGGAATGGGTGGAAGAGGACAGAGCTGGGGTGGAAAGGTGGCAGGTGAGAAGATTTCTATGGTCAGAGCCACCAAGGGCTGCCCTTCCCCAAACCCAGACTAGAGAGTCAGGCTGCCTGACTGGTTCAAACCTGGCTCTGCCACTTGCTAGCAGGGTCATCTGGGACAAGGTAACTTAGCTTCTCTATGCAAAATTGTATCTCCCTTGTAAGAGTTTAAAGAGTAAATAAGTGAATGTATCTAAAGAACTCAGCATGGCACCTGGCAAGTATTAAGTGTTATCTGTGACTGTTACTTTTGTTATTAGGTAAGTCGTTGAGTCTCCAGGCTCTATGTACCCATAGTGCACAAAGCGAGTCCAGGAATAGAGGCCGTAGTGGGGCTAGAGCCTGGGATTGGAGACGGACAGTTCTGGATCAGGTTATCTAATTCTCAGTGAAGACATGATCCCTGCTCTCACAGTGGTGCTCTGACGGCTTATTCAGTGAGGGAGTCTCCCCGAATCTGTTCTGGTTCAGGGGGATGTCTGATTCGAGGAGAAAAGAAAAAAAGATTCAGTGAAATAAAGTGAATGGAAGGGGTTGAGTGCACGGTGGGGCCTGTGAGGGTTGACCGACTTGAACGAACGGCCCCATCCCAGACCTCACCAGCAGTAGAACATCCCTCATTCCTGGGCCCTGAATGCCAAAATCCCTCGGCAGCTAATCCTGCCCTCTCTTGTGGGCTAGCCTTCCCAGCTTGCCTTCCTGACTTAGCCTGGACCCCAGAGCCAGCCGTTTCATAGAACCTCAGCAGCCTGAGCAACAAGGACCCTTAGAGACTATCCAGGCTGACCTTCTCTTTGTATGCCAGGGAAACAGAGGCCTACAGATGTTCTCACGAGCTCCCTGGAAAACCTGTTACCTTCCACCATTATTGCAAAGCCTCAGCCAAAGCCAGTGGCTACCAGGCTGCCAGGTGCTGGACAGAAACTCCCAGAAAGGGACTGACTGGCGTTCTACCACCCCTACCCTGTGACCTTCCAGCTTAGGGCCCAGGTAGTTTACCTGTCCAGCCCTCAGTGGCTCCCTGTCCCACCTCCTGCAGCAGGCGTTTCAAGTCCTCTCACGTCCTTTTTGCTGGGAAGGCCAATAGTGTGAGGTCCCTTGACCCTTCAAGGTTGCTCTGAGCCTCCCTCACTCCGACCCTCCCTCCATCTGTCCTTCCACTTCTTCAAGACCATCTTCCACCCATGCTCTTCATCCTTCCCCTTTCATCTCTGAACTTGTCCTTTTCCCATGTGGCCCCTGCAGCATGTGACAGCGCTGCTCACCACCTGCTGACACCTCTCCATGGCTACCTGGCCGCTGCCCTCTCCTGGGACTGCCTCTTCCTGTTGCTACGTCTCTCTCTGCTCCTCTGCCTTTGCCTTCTGGCTCGGGGCAGGTGTGGCCCACGGTTGTGCCTCCAGCAACCACATGTTCCACACTTTCCCACAGTGACCTCAGCCACATACAACTCCAATGAGCTCCATCAAACTGATGACACCAGAGTTTCCCTTGGAACCTGGAGCTCTCTCCTCAGCTCCAAGTTGTGGCTCCTTGCGAATGTCCCATTGGCATCTCCCACTCTGCCCATCTTGTCCCACCCCCGTTCCTCAGCCTGGTTTCTTCCCGGTCACACAGGCTTTGATTCTGATTCCTTGGCACTCCTCTCTCACAAAAGGCTTGGAGCCTTCTCTCCAATGGCCTATCCTTATTGCCTCATCTCAGGCCCTCATAACTTCTAACCTACTCAAGGCAATTGTCTCCCACCTGGTTTCCTGTCTTGAGTCTCTTTTCCCTCTCATTGACCCTTCATGCTGTTCTCTTTCAAGAACAGTGCCCCTAACTCATTCTTGCTATCAAAACTTCAGTGTAGACCATTGAACCACTACAGAATAAAGTGAAAATATCGTGGCCTGGCAGAGAAGGATTTTTATAATCTGGCCCCATCTTACTTTCTAATCGTAATCCTCTCTGTATACAAACAACCGCCTCCACTGCCTCTAAATCTTGCTACACTCAATCTCCTCTCCCAAACCTTTCACAACTTCTGGTCTCAGGTCTTTTCCCAGTATGCCTTTCCCCAAGCCTCACGCCAGTGCAAAGCCCAGTTCAAATGCTACCTCCTGTCCTACATCTTACTCCTCAAAGCCTTCCCTCACCGTGAGATAACATTATTTTTACACCCTTGCTACAGCACTCACTATACTGCTTATCCTTTTTTTTTCCTTTTTAGAGACAGGGTCTTGTTATGTTGCCAGGCTGGACTTAAACTTCTTGAACTCCTGCCTCAGCCTCCCAGGTAGCTGGGACTACAGGTACAAGCCACCGCATCCAGCTAACACTACTTATAATTTAATGTTCTGGAAATTATCCTCCACTCTCACAGACTGTGAACCCGTGGATGATGGGTGCTGGTTTTCATATCCATCCTTAAGTCCTCAATCTAACACTGGGCTTAATTTTGTCCAATCACTGCTATCTTCTGCCTTTTCTTTTCTTTTTTTTTTTTGAGACAGAGTCTCGCTCTGTTGCCCGGGCTAGAGTGAGTGCCGTGGCGTCAGCCTAGCTCACAGCAACCTCAAACTCCTGGGCTTAAGCGATCCTACTGCCTCAGCCTCCCGAGTAGCTGGGACCACAGGTATGCGCCACCATGCCCGGCTAATTTTTTCTATATATATTTTTAGTTGGCCAGATAATTTCTTTCTATTTTTAGTAGAGACGAGGTCTCGCTCTTGCTCAGGCTGGTCTCGAACTCCTGACCTCGAGCAATCCACCCGCCTCGGCCTCCCAGAGTGCTAGGATTACAGGCGTGAGCCACTGCGCCCGGCCAGCCTTTTAATATTTTTTTCTGTAAGTTTGTCTCCTTCACTAGATTGTAAGCTCTTTTGAGGTGAGGGATCACATTTTAGCAATCCTGCTATATACCACTTAGCATCAGAGGACTTTCAAACAACATAAAACAAAAAAGATCTTCAACAAAAGTTTGTTGCATTGAATGAGCATCTGCAATTAGTGCAAATCCAAAGCAGCCAGCGCAGACAACCACCTAGTATTTTTTAACCAAGATATTTCCCTGTCCCCAGCCTAAACTAACCCCAGGTCCTCGTCAGCTCAGTGCAGGGCTGCAGATGGCACAAGGTAAAGTATAGATAGATGCATGAGGCATACATAGAGTTCCAGAAGAGCACGAATATGACAAATATGCAGCAGGTGACTCTTCTGCTCAGCATATTCCAGTGCCTGAGCTCCAGGGAGAACACCCATCCACACTCCTGAACTGGCACAGGAGCCATTCCTGCTGACGGGAACATCCCACAGGCCCTGTTGTTCCCGTCCTTTCTTGGCTGGCTGTCTCTGAGCCCCCAGCAACATCAGAGTCAGGCAGAATTTTGAAAGCTGGAGGGCCCACACCCCACCATGCTCCCCACTTATACAGAATGTGACTTATTTTACACGGAAGCTCCTTGAGCAGGTTACCTCAGGAGTCCTGGCAAATACAGACTGAAACCCTCTCCAAGAGCAGGCAAACAGGCCAAAGATCAACCTGCAAAGTCAGGAGGGAGGAAAGTTCAGGCATTCCAGGCCATCTCTTCCACCAGTGTTCCCCTTTCTCAATTTCATGTGGGCAGGAAGGTTAGGAGGCTGGCTGCCGCTGTTTAATTTCATTTCTTTCCTTTAATAAACATTTATAGAGTTACAGGACTTTCCATCTTCTAGCCGTGTAATCCTGGGCAAGTCCCTTACCTCTGACATGTTTCCTCATCTATAGAACAAAGATAATAATCTTTGCTCTGCCTCTCACAGGGCAGGCTCAAGTGAGAATGTGCAGGTGAATGAGCTTTCTAAACCCAAAAGGCCTATGGGTATTACTGTTATTCACATTATCTGCACCAACCCTCTAATCTTCCAGATAAGGAAACCGAAGCTCAGGAAGGTCACGTGGTAACAGTCAGGCCGAGACCCAGGTCTTCTGAGGGCCTGTTACATGTCACAGGCACAAATCTTGTGTTCTTCTCCCCTCCGGCTTGTATTAAGAGAGTACTTCTCTGAAAACTTAGGTTAGAGAAAAAAAAAGGGTTCCCGGGTAAAGCGAGGTGGTAAGTGGTAAAGACAACCTCACTATTCCCTCCCCGGTTTGGGAGCCTTCAGTGCAGGGCCGCTGAGCGGCCTGGTGCTTCTCAGCCTTAGCAGTCCCTGTGACCAGCCGCTGATGGGCTCCTGGGGCTTAGGTGGTTTGGGGGTGGCTGACACCGGCATCTCTGACAAGACCATCCGTTCCGAATCTCATCAGCGGGTGAAAAGGCTGCAACAGGGAGTGAGGAGCCCGGTTTCAGGGCAGACCGTCCAAGCTGGTGGAGCGGAGTGGGTAAAAAGGCAGGCTCTCATTTTGGGAGGGTGGTCCTTGACCCTCGTCTGGGGACGTGGGAGGGAGCAAAGATATGGAGGGGCCTTTCCAGGGCGCCCGAAAGTCGGAAGTCTTTTCCTCTCCAGGACCCATTCTGTCCCGCAGAGGAGTTATGTTTATTTTCCTGAACTATAATATTTCCCAGGCCGGTAACTGGCCCTGGGCCACCGAACAGCCCCTTGGGAAAAGTAGTTCAATTTTGCTTCCAGGTAAGTTTCCTTCGCTCCGTCTGTCACCTCGTCTCATTCTCGGAAACCTCAGATCTCAGAGGGTTCCACAAGCACCCCGAAGGCTGAAGTCCCGGCCTCCCCCGTCTTAAGGTGGCCAGCATCCCGCAGAGGCGTGGGAGGCAAAGACTACACCTCCCAGCAGCCACCGCGCGTCTCAGTGCGCAGGCGTAGCCGCGCCTCGCCACCCCTCCCCCTCCTCCAACTGCTCCCATCGGTCCGTTCCCGTATTCCCCCCACCAGTCCTAATGTCCCCGTCTCTCCGGCACCTCACACTCACCGCGAACTCGCGGTGTCGGGTACAGCCGTTGTGCCTTCTCCAGGAAGCGGAGCGCTCTGTCGGGCTGGTTGCTCTGGATGGCCTTGAGGGCGATGCTAATACAGCGCTCGGCTTCATCCTTGTTGGACTCCATGGCGGAACCAGAGCGCGGAACCAGGGAGGGGGAGGCCGGGGGAGCGCAGGGCTGCGCCGCCGGCGCGTCGCGGGACAGGCCGGCGCAGAATGATGACACAAACCCTCCGCCCCTCCTTTTCCGAGAGGAGCGAGATTCGAGCGAGGGCGGAAGCGCTACCGTATGTCATCTAAGAGACGGACGTCTGGCTTAGGTGTCAATAATGGGGCATGCCAATATTTGCCTCGTGTTCTGGAGGGCTTAACAGTTGAGTATATACTTAAACGCTCTTGCTAGTAACTCTACGTTTCAGATGAAGGTCATTCATTGAATACATATCGAATACCTCCTATTTGTCAGGCACGGTTATACGAGGGGGATACGGTGGTGAAGATAACAAAGCCTCTGCTCTCAAGGAGCTTACATTCTAGTGTGTAAGGGTTGGGGAGACATTCAGTGAACAGATGCATTCAGATAGTGATAAACATTTTGAAGAAAAATAATGAAAAAATACAGGGATTAGACAGTGGGAGCCGCTATTTTAAATAGCTTGATAAAAGAAACTCTCAGAAGCTATTTTTAAAGAATTTTAATAGATTTAGGGGGTACAAGTGTTTTTTGTTACACGGATGACTTGTGTAGTGCTGAGGTCAGGAATTGTAATACACCTGTCACCAGAATAGTGTACATTGTACTTTATAGGTAGATTTTCACCCTCACGACCCTCCCAGCCACCCCCTTTCTTAATTTTCAATGTCTGTTACACTGCTTTATGACCATATATATCCTTACTTTAGCTCCCACTTATAAGTGAGAACCCATGGTATTCTTTTTTTACATTCCTGAGACACTTAGGATAATGGTCACCAGTTCCATCCAAGTTGCTGCAAAAGACATTATTTTATTCCTTTTTATGGCTGAGTAGTACTCTATGGTATACACATACAGCACATTTTCTTTATCCACTCTTCAGTTGATGGGCACTTAGGTTGATTCTATATCCTTGCAGTTGTGAATTGTGTTGCAATAAATATTTGGGTGCGGGTGTCTTTTTAATAAAATGATTTCTTTTCCTTTGGGTAGATACCCAGTAGTGGGATTGCTGGATCAAATGGTAGGTCTACTTTTAGTTTTCTGAGGAATTTCCATACTGTTTCCCGTAGAGGTTGTACTAGTTTACATTGCCACCAATGATGTATAAGCATTCCCTTTTCACCACATCTGTGCCAACATCTATTATTTTTTGACCTTTTAATGCCATTCTGACAGGGGGATAAGGTGGTATCTCATTGTGGTTTGGACGCTGTCATTTTAACAGGTACTTGAATTCAGGAGACATAGGTATTATAGATGTGGCTGTCTGAAGGAAGGGTGGTCAGGCAGAAGGAACAGCAAACGCAAAGGCTCTGAAATGGGAATTTCATGGTGAATTACAGGAACAAGAAGGAGACTATTCCTTCAGAGTAGAGGAGGGGGAAAAATACAAGAAGAATACACTATAGGGAGCATAAAGGATTCCACTACTGAATGGAATCCAGTTCTATCAGGATTCAGTTCTTTCAGGGATACCACTCTAGTGAAAGCAGTCTTGTGAAGGTTACCAGTGACCTCCATATCACCAAATCCATTGTCATTTCTCAGTCCTTATATTACTGGATTTGGCAAGAGGCTACTACAATACTCCGGATAAGAGTTAGGCAGCAACTACAATACAGGTGAGAATTAATGGTAAGAATAATAATAAATAAGTGTGATGATGGAGGTGGTGAGAAGTAGTCAAATTCTGGCTATATTTTGTTTGTTTGTTTTGAGACAGAATCTCGCTCTGTCACCTAGGCTAGAGTGCCATGGTGTCAACCTAGCTCACAGCGACCTCAACTTCCTGGGCTCAAGCAATCCTCCTGCCTCAGCCTCCTGAGTGGCTGGGACTACAGTCATATGCCACCATGCCTGGCTAATGCTTTCTATTTTCTTTTTTTTAGTTGCCCAGCTAATTTTTTTCTATTTTTAGTGGAGATGGGGTCTCGCTCTTGCTCAGGCTGGTCTCAAACTCCTGACCTCAAACAGTCCTCCCACCTCGGCCTCCTAGAGTGCTAGGATTATAGGCATGAATCACTACACCCGCCCTCTGGATATATTTTGAAGACACAAAATGATTTTGCTGAGGCAATGGATGTGTGATGTGAGAGATATAGAGGATTCAAGGATAATTCCAAAGTTTTTGGCGTGAGTAACTGGAAGAACAGAATTTCCATTTACTAAAACTGGGGAAATGAGGAAGACTTTGAAACAAGCAGTTTGATAGGGGAATATTGTGTTTGATTTAGGGCATGTTAAGTTTGTGATGCCTTTTAGAATCAAGTGCAGATATAGAGAAAGATGTTGTACATATGTAGGGTGTAGGGAAGAAGTTGGAGCTGGAAATATAATTTTTGGTCAGGTGCAATCCCAGTTGAGATTACAACCCTGTAATCTCAACTACTTGAGAGGTTGAGATGGGAGGATCGCTTGAAGCCAGGAGTTTGAGACCAGCCTGGGCAACATAGCAAAACCCCTGTCTCTAAAAAAAGAAAATGAAAAAAGTTAGCCAGCATGGCATGTGTGGTTGTTCCAGTGACTCAGGAGGCTGAGCCCTGGAGTTCAAGGATGCAGTGAGCCATGATCGTGCCACTGCACTCCAGCCTGGATGACAAAGTGAGACCTTATCTCTAAATATATATATATATATATTTTTTTTTCTTTCTTTTTTTGAGACATGGTCTCACTCTGTCACCCCAGGTAGAGTGCAGTGGTGTCATCATAGCTCACTGCAACCTCAAACTCCTGGGCTCAAGCTATCCTCTGACCTCAGCCTCCCAAGTGGCTGGGATTACAGGTGCACACCACCATGCCTGGCTAATTTTTTTTTATTTTTAGTAGAGACAGAGTCTCACTCCTGCTTAGGCTGGTCTCAAACTGACCTCAAGGGATCCTTCAGCCTCAGCCTCCCAGAATGCTAGGATTACAAGCGTGAGTCACCATGCCTGACCAAAAAAAAAAAAAAAAAAAATATATATATATATATATTCATAGTTTTTGAAAGTATTGGTATATATAAATAGTATTTAAAGCTATGAGACCAGATGCACCAAAGAAGTGACTGTGGACAGAGAAGAGTAGAAGTCCAATTACTGAGCCTTGCAAAATTGCAATCTTTAGAGGTGTAGAAGAGGAGAATCCAGGAAAGGAGAATGTGAAGAAGCATTCACATTCTTCCTTCTTACCTCTTCTTACCACTTCGGAGGTAAGAAAATAAATTATCTCAAAAACCAAGTGAAGCAGCCCTTTATCAGATGTATAGCATGCAAATATTTCCTCCCATTGTGTAGGTTGTCTATTCACTCTGTTGATTGTTTCCTTGGCTGTGCAGAAGCTTTTTAATTTGATCAGGTCCCAAACAAAAAATTTGATTTTCATTATTGCTGTGATTGCTTTGGGGTCTTCCTCATCAATTCTTTGCCTAGGATGATGTCCTATAAGAGTTTTTCCAACATTTTCTTCTAGACTTCTTGTAGTTTCGTGCCTTAGGTTTAAGTATGTTATCCATTGTGAATTAACTTTTGTGACTGGTGAGAGGTACAGATCCTTTTTCAGTCTTCTACATGTGGCCATCCAATTTTCCCAACACCATTTATTGAATAGGGATTCTTTCCCCCAGTGTATGTTTTTGTCTGCTTTGTCAAAGATCAGGATGGTTCTATATCTAAGTTCTCTGTTCTGATTAATTGTTCTTTGTCTCTGTGCTTATGCCAGTACCTGCTGTTTTGGTTACTATATAGCTTTGTAGTATAGCTTGAAGTCTGGTAAAGTGATGCCTCCCAATTTGTTCTTTTTGCTTAAGGCTGCCTTGGCTATTTGGGCTCTTTTCTGTGCTTCCCAATGAAGCATAGAATTATTTTTTCTAGATCTGTGTGAAATGACATTGGTATTTTAATGAGGATTGCATTGAATCTGTAAATCACTTTGGGCAGTATAGACATTTTAACAATGTTGATTCTGCTGATCCATGAGCATGATATGTTTTTCCATTTGTTTACATCCTCTGCAATTTCCTTCCTCAGTGTTTTGTAGTTCTCCCTGTAGAGGTCTTTCACCTCCTTCATTAAATATTATATTCCTAGGTATTTTATTTTCTGTGTTGCTATTGTGAAAGGTATTGAGTCTTGGATTTGATTCTCAGCTTGACTGTTGTTGGTGTATAGGAATGCTACTGATTTGTGTATATTGATTTTGTAACCTGAGACTTTGCTGAATTTATTTATCAATTCCAGGAGTCTCTTGGCAAAATCTTTGGGGTTTTTTAAATATAAGATCATGTCATCAGCAAAGAACGATAGTTTGACCTCTTCTTTTCCCATTTGGATATGCTTGATTTCCTTCTCTTGCCTTATTGCTCTGGCTAGGACTTCCAGTACTATGTTGAATAGAAGTGGTGACAGTGGGCAACCTTGTCTGGTTTTAGTTATAAGTGGGAATGCTCTCAATTTTTCCCTGTTCAGTATGATGTTGGCTGTGGGTTTGTCATGTGTGGCTTTTATAATTTTGAGGTATGTTTCATGTATGCCTATTTTGTTAAGAGTTCTTATCATAAAATGGTGCTGAATTTTGTCAAATGATTTTTCTGCATCTATTGAGAGGATCATATGGTCTTTGTTTTTGCTTCTATTTATGTGGTGAATCATATTTATAAATTTGTTCATATTGAACCATCCTTGTATCTCTGGGATAAAGCCCACCTGGTTGTGGTGGATTATTTTTTGATGTGCAGCTGAATTTGGTTTGGTAGGATTTTATTTTTTTTTAATTTTTTATTCTTTTGAGACAGAGTCTCACTCTGTTGCCTGGGCTAGAGTGAGTGCTGTGGCATCAGCCTAGCTCACAGCAACCTCAAACTCCTGAGCTCAAGTGATCCTTCTGCCTCAGCCTCCCAAGTAGCTGGGACTACAGGCATGCGCCACCACGCCCAGCTAATTTTTTCTGTATATATATTTAAGCTGTCCATATACTTTCTTTCTATTTTTAGTAGAGACGGGGGTCTCGCTCTTGCTCAGGCTGGTCTTACTGACCTCGAGTGATCCTCCCGCCTCGGCCTCCCAGAGTGCTAGGATTACAGGCGTGAGCCACTGCACTGGGCTGGTAGGATTTTATTGAGAATTTTTTGATCTCTGTTCATAAGGGATATAGGTCTATAGTTTGTTGTTGTGGTTGTGTCCTTTCCTGGCTTTGGCATCAGGTGCTATTGCTTTGTAGAATGAGTTGGGGAGGATTCCTTTCTTCTTGATGTTATGAAATAATTTCTGCAGTATAGATACCAGTTCTTCTTTGTAGGTCTGGTAAAATTCAGCTGTGAAACTGTCTGGTCTGGGACTTTTTTTTGTTGGAAGATTTTTTATTGCTGCTTCAATTTTGTTACTTGATATTGGTCTGTTCAGAAGTTCTATTTCTACCTGATTGAGCCTAGGGAGGCTGTGTATTTCCAGGAATTTGTCAATTTCCTCAATGTTTTCAAGTATATGTGTGTAGAGATTTTTATAGTATTCAGAGGTGATATTTTGTATTTCCATGGTATCAGTTGTAATATCTCCTTTTTCATTTCTGATCCAGCTTATTAGGGTCCTTTCTTTTCTGTCTCTGGTTAATCTAGTGAGAGGCCTGTAGATTTTGTTTCTCTTTTCAAAGAACCAACTTTTTGTTTTATTAATCTTCTGTATAGTTCTTTTGGAATTGATTTCATTTAGTTCTACTCTAATTTTAGTTATTTCTTTTCTTCTGCAGGGTTTGGGATTGGCTTGCTCTTCCTTTTCCAATTCCTTGAGATGATTCATTAGATTGTTGATTTGTGATCTTTCTGTCTTTTGGATATAGGCATTGAAGGCCATGAATTTTCCTCCCGGAACTGCTTTTGCAGGATCACACAGATTTTTGATAACTTGTGTCCTGTTTGTCATTTAGTTCAAAGAATCTTTTGATTTCCATCTTAATTTCCTCCTTGACCCAATAATCATTCAGCAGTAGGTTGTTTAATTTCCATGACTTTGTATAAAGTTGAGTGTTTCTGTTGAAATTGATTTTTAATTTTATTCCACTGTGGTCTGAGAAGATACATGGTATAATTTCTATTTTTTAAAAATTTGTTGAGACATGTTTTATGGCCTAGGATGTGATCAGTCTTAGAGAATGTTCCATGAGCTGATGAGAAGAACATATATTCAGTAGTTTTGGGGTAGAATGTTCTGTAAATGTCTGTTAGGCCCATTGTGCTAGAGTCCTATTTAAGTCCATTGTTTCTTTGTTTATTTTATATTTGGAGGATCTGTTCCATTCTATCAGTGGGGAGTTGAAGACCCCAGCTATTACAATGCTGCTGTTTAGATGAAGTAGGATTTGCTTTATGAATCTGGGTGCACCTGTGCTAGGTGCATACATATTTAGGATTGTTATGTCTTCTTGTTGAATTGTTCCCTTCACCATTATATAATGACCATCTTTGTCTTTCTTTACTTTTGTTGATTTGAAGTCTGTGTTATCTGATATGATAATGGCCACACCAGCTTTCTTTTGGTTTCCATTTGCATGGAATATTGTTTTCCATCCCTTCACCTTGAGTCTGAGTGAGTCCTTTTGGGTTAGATGCATTTCCTGGAGACAGCAGATACTTGGCTGTACTTTTTTAAACCATTCAGCCAGCCTATGTCTCTTCAGTGGGGAATTCTAGCCATTCACATTTATTGAAAGAATTGATAAGTGGGGAGGATTTTTGTTCATCCTGTTGTGTAGAACTTTATTGCTTTGTTTTACCTCTTGAGGCATTGTGGTATCTGGGCTCTGAAGTTTAGCTTTTGGATGGTTTTACACTGGTGGGTATCTATCATGCTGATCAGTGTATAATGCAGATCTCAGTACTTCCTGCAGGGCAGGTCTGGTCTTGACAAATTCCCTCAGCGTTTGCTTGTCTGAGAAAGTCTTTATTTTTCCCTCATGTAAGAAATTTAGTTTTGCAGGACTATAAAATTCTAGGCTGGCCATTATTCTGTTTGAGAAGACTAAGAATGGGGTCCCAGTCCCTTCTGGCTTGTAAAGTCTCAGTTTAGAAGTCTGCAGTTAGTCTGATGGGTTTTCCTTTGTAAGTTACCTGATGTTTTCAGCTTATGGTTTATATGAGTTCCTCTTTTGTGTTAACCGTGGCCAGTCTGATGACTGTATGTTGTGGTGATTGTCTCTTGGCAATGAATCTCCCAGGAGTTTGTTGTGCTTCTAGTACCTGGATGTCCAGATTTCTAGAAAGACCTGGGAAATTTTCTTTAAGCATTCTCTCTAATAGGTTTTCCAGCCTTCGTGTATTTTCTTCTTCACCCTCAGGGATGCCTATAATTCTTATGTTAGGCGTCTTTACATAATCTCATATTTCTTTGTAGGCTTTGTTCATTCCTCATATTTCTCTGTTCTTTCTCTTTGACTGACTTTAATTCAAAAGTGTTGTCTTCCAGCGCTGAGATTCTTTCTTCTGCCTGATCTACCCTACTCTTAAGGCATTCCATTGTGTTTTGTATTTCCTCAGATGAATTTTTCATTTCCAGAAGCTCTGCTTGATTTTTTTTTAAATAATCAATTTCTTTAGTGAATTTTTCATTCACTTCCTGTATTATTTTGTGGTTTCTTTGTGTTGGGTTTCTATTTTCTCTTGTATTTTATTGAGCTTTCCTACAATCCATATTCAAAATTATTTAGCAGTCATTTCAATATTCTCATTTTGGTTGGTTTCCATTGGTACGCATATATTGGTTTCTTTTGGGGGTGTCCTTTCACTCTGATTTTTCATGTATCCAGAGATCTTTCATTGATTCCTTCTCATCTGGAGCAGCTTTTGCTTCTTATTTTTGGATTTTCTTTTGATTAGATAATGACATGCCCAGTTTAATCTCTGAGACAGTGGGTAGTGCTTGTGGGTGAGACTCAACTACACCTTGTATGATTGAGTCAGTAAATGTTGTAAAGGGCATGCAAATTGACCTCCCTGTTGGTAGGTGGCTCTTACCAGAAGGAATAAGCTGCAATGTTGTTTTGGGGTCCTGTGACTGGCTCTAGTCTCTCCAGAGAAGCACTTGATTGACCCAGGTGGTGGGTGGGGCCCTGGAACTTCAGGTGAGTCCTTATTCTCTGTCACAGCAGAGGCAGGTGGGAGAGTACGGCTAGGTGGGGCTGCATTGGGTGAGCTTTGCCCTCAGGCTCCACCAAAGCTGGCAAGGTATCTGTTTCAGCAGGGGTCAAAGGTCTGTTCCCAGCTTCTAGGCAAAGCTGCCAGGGAGGGGCTGTAGTGGCCTCACCCAGTCACAAATGTCTCCTCCTTGACCTGGAGCAATGCGATTGAGACCTAGGGGTTTGCAATCTGGCCTCTGGGCCTACCTTGGGGTCCCCAAAGATCAATCCCTGACCATGCCAGAGAGAAGCACGCTGGTCCTCAGTTGCCCACAGGGTGCCCAAGCAAGTTCAATGTGCCTCTGCCTCAGGGCATGCCCCGTACTGATGGAGTTGCGGGCAAGTGGCACCAGAGAGGCCTGGTGGGCAGGGAGCTCACAGACCGAGCACCCCTCGGTTTGCTGCAGGACCCCTAGAGGAAAGGTCTGAGCCTCATTCTCTGTGGAAGTCCATGGTGGCTCTGTTGTCTCTCTTGGCAGCCGCAGGTCGGGAGGGGAAGGGGAGGAAGAGTCTGGAAAGGTTTGAGCCCCACTCCCTGTGGAAGGCCTGGTGTGGTGGATGCACCAACGGAGGAGAGGCAGTTCCTGTGAGCCCCGGCTCAACCGTCTGAGCAGCCGTGGGTGGCGCAGGGGGAGGGGAGGAGAAGAGTCTGAGTGGAAGAAAGCTGGCTCTCAGGTCGTCTCTGTCCCTCTCTCCAGGAGGCAGCCCGCCCAGAAGGTCTGGGATCGGAGGAGGGGGGAGGTGGTCACACAGGTCCCCCGGGACCCACTGGCCCCCTGTGGCTCCCGCAGTCTGGGCCGGGTTGGGAAATGTTTGTGTGGGAACAAGTGAGACAAAAACCCAGGGGCTGAGGCCCCGGGGGGAGGACAAAGATGCAGGGTGGGTGGAGAAGTAATATGGTGCTTGTTGTGTCAGCTCGGGTCTGCGGTGATGGGAAGTGACCCCAAGGGCGCCGGCTGCCTGGTGCTTCGTCCTCACAAAGCTCCCGGTTCACGGGTGGCAGCAGCTTTTGGGCTTGTGAGGGTAGGAGCTCTCCAGCAGCTCGGGAGCCCGCTGACTGGCAGAGACGTGGGGGAGTCGGGAACAAGCCACTCCACCCTCCCTCCTCGCTGGACTCCAGGCCTCTCCTGGTTGATCTCTGCCGGTATCCTCCTTCCTGTTCTCCTGATTCTGGGGACCTTCGTCCCATGCGCGAGGACTCAGGAACCTGCTTGACTCATCATCGTGGCTGCTCTGTTTGTGTAACTAAACATGTCTAAATGTAGAAAAGGTAACACATTGCACTATGATGACGTTATGATAGCCGCGATGTCACTAGGTGATAGGAATTTTTCAGCTCCATTATGATCTTATGGTGCCACTGTCATATATGTCATCTGTTGCTGACCGAAACGTTGTTACACGACACATGACTGTACTTCACTCTGTGAAGAGGGTACTGAAGTGGAAATGAAAGTGTGTAATTTCCTTTTGTTAAGTAACTGGACTGTGATTGCCCAACCACTGGGTGGTGAGCCCTCCCCTCTTTTCCTGCAATGCAAATAAAACGTCAACATCGTATGCAAATATCCCTTGGTAGCCAGGACCTTGCCTTAGTTGCAGGTCTGGGTCAGTAAGGGTCTGGAGAGGGGCTCAGCCTGCTTGTGGTAGGAGCCCTGGTGCCTTATCTTCACATTCTCCCCTCCCCCTGCTGCTAGGCTGAGTCCCTAAACGGTTTCTATTTAGAAAGGTTAGTTGTTTCAGAAGGGATTATGAACTGAGCCCGAAGGCTGTTCTAGCCAGCCTCAGTGTTATCACTCCCTACCTGTCTTATAGATCTCAAACTGGGTGTCCTGTTTTTTTGTCCCGAGGCTAATTTGACTTTCTAAGGGTCCTTCTCAGTCCAAAGGCTGGGAAGACAGCCACATCCCTGCTCAATTCATGTTAAACGTTATAGTCCTTGGCTACAGACTTTGTTTAAAAATGGGACTGGTATGCCAGGTGTGACCTGAAATTACACTTTCCTCTTGATGGTTCTTGAAATCAACATGTCATGATTTTGATCTAAGGGAAATATAGAAACATCTATCCTGACTAGCTGGAATCATGGTATCTGTGGGAGGATGAGCCTTAAAAAGAGAGACAAAGTCTGGTATTTGTGCCTCCTTCACAGATATCCAGATGTCACTAGAAAAATGAATCTCCCAGTGAATCTTAGCATCTCCGCATTCTGCTCCTAGACCTGAAACTGCCCTTGTATTAGGTGACAACCAGCCTCCAGATTTCTTTCCTCTGGGGATACCAAGAATTCACAATCTGACCATAACATGCTTTTATCTCCCATTGTACTTTCCCTATCTCTGCTAAGATACATCTCCCCTCACCCCTATCTATCTGCCTTCCTGTCCTCCTTAATTATCTTTTTCATCTGTCCAAGTCTAACTCATTCTTTAGGGCTCAGCTTAAACCCTATTTCCTCTATGAAGAGAGAAAATTAATTTAATAGTTATATGTCTATAATGAAAGCCAGGCATTGTGCAGAGCTTTAGAGATTCAGAGATGCACCATGAATGAGGACAGAACCTGACATCAGGGAACTAAAAGTCTCATAAGGGAGTTAGATTTTTTGGGGGGGGGTGTAATATGGTCTTGCTCTGTTGCCCAGGCTGGAGTGCAGTGGCTCGATCATGGCTGACTGCAGCCCCAAACTCCTGGACTCAAGTGATGCTCCTTTCTCAGCCTTCTGAGTAGCTCAGACTACAGGCACACGTGCAACCATGCCTGGCTAATTAAAAAAATTTTTTTTTTTTTTTTGTAGAGACAAAGTCTTGCTATGTTACTCATGCTGATCTCAAACTCCTGGGCTAAAGGGATCCTCCCACCTCAGCCTCCCAAAGTGCTGGGATTACAGGTGTGAGCCAGGAGATAGATATTAAAAGAATTATAGGACAGTGTGGTAAGTACAACAATGGGATTGTGTGTAAACTCCAGAGGAGGCTCAGGAGTTTAGTTGTGTGTGTAGGATTGGAAAGGCTTTCTGTGGGAGATGACGTATGAGCCGGGGACTGAGGCTGAGAAAGGGACTTCTCCAGGCACTCTTCCTGCTTTGAATTCCCAGAGCACTTAAGCCTGAACCCTCTGTGGGCACCTTCACTGTCCTGCATAGCTGGTACCCTTTTCTTGTGAGTCTGTTTACGTCCCGTCTCCAGCGAAACCAAGATGGAGATCCTGTCCCCATGTTCCCTGTGGCCTGGGCACAAGGCCTGATACCTAATAGGTAGGGGCTTGATACATATTTTTGTTAAATGAATAGAATAAGTGAATCCCAGAGGCAGGTTTTTCTGTCCTCAGACATTTTATCTGGAGCTGCCCTGAGCAAGCCAGGGTGATAGATTTCCTCCTAAGGCTTCAGAAAGAATTGCCAAGTCAGCTGCACATACCCCACTTCATGACCTTTGCTCTTTTGTGCTCTGGCTCCCCAGTGCCTCCTGCCCCCTACACATGTGACCTAGCAAGGCCTCTCTTTCAGAAAACTCCGGGCTCCAAAATCTCTCCCTCAATAAGCTACCTTTATCAATTAAACTACAGTATAGAATGGAATACCATGCAGCTTCGGGAATGGTTGAGAATGAGACTTTTTAATGTATATACCTTTTTATGTAAGTTTGGTTTTGGAACCATGTGAATGTTTACCTATTAAAAACAACCAACCTAACCTCACATTGAAGATGATGAAAATAATTCACCGAAGAGTGTGAACAACTGATAGGTAATTGGATTTTTACTTTGAACTCCAATAAATTATTTGTTGAATGAACACATGGGTATTTCCCCATAGCACCTCCGGACCCGCACTTTACTCCTTTGCACTGTCTCCTCCCTAGAGAAAAAGGAGCCCTCTCTACCTAGGGAGGGCCAGAGGCTGGACACTGGATAAGGGCACAGGGCAATCACAGCCCTTTGTATGAAACTTGGTCTGTCTCTTGCATATGCCACCAAGCTGCCTTTTTTTTTTTTTTTTTTTTTCAGACAGGGTCTTGCTCTGTGTCCTGGGTTAGAGTACAGAGGCATCATCAAAGCTCACTGCAACCTCAAACTGCTGGGCTCAAGCGATCCTCCTGCCTCAGCCTCCTGAGTAGCTGGGACTACAGGTGCGTGCCACCATGCCCAGCTAATTTTTTCTATCTTTTGTAGAGACAGAATCTCACTATGTTGCTCAGGCTGGTCTTGAACTCCTAGCCTCAAGCGATCCTCCTGCTTCAGCCTCCCAAGTAGCTATGACTACAGACGTGCACCACCATGCCCGGCTAATTTTTTCTATTTTTTCATAGAGATGGGGTCTTGCTCTTGCTCACGCTGGTCTCCAACTCCTGACCTCAAGTGATCCTCCTGCCTCAGCCTCCCAACAGTGTTAGGATTATGGGCATGAGCCACTGCGCCTGGCAAAGTATAAGCTTTTTGATTCAAAGTCTTTTCACTTTGATGACTTCTATTTTCACTTTACCTTGGGGAAGAGATGGAGCTGGGATCAGTATTTTACACTTGGGAAAATGATCTGGAGATTTCATGTGTTTATGGTTAGTTGGCCTTGAAATTGGGAGAATCCAGATTTTTAGGAGATTCCCAAACCTTATCTTCACCCTAGACCCTTTTTCTGGGTCTAGTTCCTTCTATCAATCTACTAGATAATTCCACTGGATGTCTCTCAGGCACCTCAACATGTCAAAAAATGGCCTCATCATCTTCCTGGCTCTCCTCTCAGTTTCCCAGTCCCACTGAAGAGCCCCAGCCAAGAGCCCGGTTACCCAAACGTAAGTCTGGGTTTCATCCTACATTGTTCATTCTCCCACACAATCCTCCAATTTATATAACCCCACCCCAACCACTCAGGCCAAATCATTCCCTGACCTAAACATCTCCTAAATCCTTCCTTCCAGCTCTGCAGGCACTCCCCTAATCCAGGCTTTCAGCATTTTTTAACTGCATTATTGTAAGTCTCCAACCTGGATCCTACACCAATCCACCTATTGCATTGCAGGCAAAGTCATCATTTTAAAATGCAGAGAACATTACATTATTTTCCTGCTTAAAATCCTTCAGGGGCTCCTAATTATCATTACGATAAAAGTTCAAACTCCTTATTGGGGATTATAGGGTCCTACAGAATCTGATACTATTTTTTTCTCCCTCATATAAAGCCATCTGGGTTTGGTACTTTTTGTTGTATGTAGATTTTTACCTGCTGATTCAATTTATTAGAGTTATAGTCCATTCAGATTTTTTTCTTGTGTCTGTTAGGTAAATTATATTTTCTAGGAAACAATCCATTTTAAATCTATTGGCATAAAGTTGTTAACAGTATTATTAATTTTTAAGCAACTACAGTATCTGTAGTTATACGCATTTAAAAGTTCCTAATACTATTTATTTTTACTCCTTATTTTCATTTTTCTTTGGATTTTATTCCATTTTTTTTCCAGCTGCTTGAGGCAGATGCTTGGCTTGTCACCCTACTTCTGTAAATAAGTAAGGAAGTTTGTTAAGAAGTTTTTAAGCTTCCCTTTAGTTGTCCCACAAGTTGTTTTCTTTTTTCACCTTTTTTTTTTTTTGAGACAGTCCCCCTCTGTTGTCCAAGCTGTAGTGCAGTGGCGCGATCATAGCTCACAGCAGCCTCAAACTCCTGGGCTCAAGTGATCCTCTTGCCTCAGGATCCTGAGTAGCTGGCACTACAGGTGCACGCCACCACACCAGGCTAATTTTTAAAATTTTTTTGTAGAAATGGGGTCTCGCTATGTTGCCCACACTGGTCTAAAACTCCTGGCCTCAAGCAATTCTCCTGCCTTGGCCTCCCAAGTGCTGGGATTGCTGGCGTGAGCCACCATGCCTGGCCCACAAGTTTTAATGGGTAGTATTTTCATTATCATACTCAGTTCTAAGCATTTTCAAATTTTCATGATTTTTTTGAATTATCTATGTGTGTATACCCAAATGCATTTTTGACCTATTTTTGTGAATGACCACCATCTTAATTGGGTCTTGGGTATGGAAATCGCTTCCCAGTCTGCACCGGATACTGTCTAGAACTTTACTTGAGAACTTTACCATGGGAAGGCCTAGTCTCTGGAATAGGGCTGGGTCTAGGCTGGACTCCTGCAGCGTCCTCCCTGGCTCCAGGCCAGTGAGTCCTTGCACTGAGCCTTCTTGCCAGCAGGTGGCACTGGAAGCCTAAAAGCTGCTTCAGACTATGCTCTCTCTTCCTTCCTGTTCTGAGCTTGTGGGGCCACAGACCCCTGCTTGGGCTGTGCTAAGGCTTGCAGAGGATGCCCTAGCCATGGGACCTGGCTCCTGCCTCCCAAACTGCTGTTTCTTCTTCCTTGTCTGGTAGCCGCCATTGCCTGGACCTCTCCTTGGTCTTAGAGTATTTGCTCCAACCAGAGCTAAGACTAGGTGGGGCACTAAAAGCTATTAAAATAACGACTTTTAAAGATTGTGAACATTCTTAAGCCCCCCTTTCCTTAGTAACCTTTCACCGTATTCCTCCTGCTTGTCTTCTTGGATGATACGGAGCCCAAGTTCAAGGAAACCTGGCAGTCTGGGTTCTCTTTCAGTTTCTTTCTCTCCCTTCATGAAGCCTTACAAACTGGAACTGGAGGAAGTTGTTTTTGTTTTTTGAAATAGAGAACGACGACAGAAGTAGAGAATGGCTGTGGTTGTGCAAGGGGAATACATTGAGGCATTGCTTATATTACTTACTTTGTCCAAGAGTTATTTCTAAATTAGCTTTGGTGGTGGACTGTTTCTTCAATGTCACTAATTTTGGTCTATACTGTATCAGTGACAATCTCACAAACATGACGTGGAATTAGAGTAGTGTGGTGAAGGGTGGGCAAGTGGTTCTTGGGGGACAAAGGAAGGGCTATGATCTTACCTGGAAGAGGATGAAGCAAGGAGGCTTCTTAAGGAGAGGACAGTTTGAATTGAGTTTTGAAGGAAGGGAGGGTTATTCTATTAATATCTAGGTAGAAGCAGCAATTTGAATAAAAAACGAAACACAAATCAGCCTTGTGTGTTCCTAAATACTCCCCAGCTCACCTGCAAACTCTGCCTACTAAGATTCGCTCAGCCTACTCCCATGCCACCTGGCCCAAGGACTTCTTCCTTGGGGGACCCTGGCCTTTTCTGGGTGACTTAGCTTGTACCTCTCACCTGCACATTTAACCTATTGTGCCAAAGTGTGGCTGTCATGTCTTCTTGAGCACCTGGACACCCTGTCCCTTCCTCAGGCACTCCTAGGAGCTGACGGAGTTCATCTGGAATTCATCTACCCGTGACAGTGCTCTTGATGCTGGGTTCAAGATGTTGCAGGTGACCCTTACCCTCTCCTGCCATGTTCTGGCTTCCAGCTTCAGTGAACCCAGGACAATCACTAGATCTCTTCTCATAGGGGAATGAATGTCCCACAGAGGATGTGAATGGGACTTCAATTTCAAGCTGGAGAAAGGAGGATCAGGGAAAAGAGTGATTTTGGGATTCTGGGACAAATTCAAGAAAAGCTCCCATTTTGGGTATGCCTCAGGCCTGGGGCAATGAGCAAGGCAAAGCCTACACTTGGATACCAGGAATACCCCAAGAGGGGAAAGGGTGGAAGGTAGATGAGGCAGGAGAGCGGCAAACTCCTTAGACAGATAATCTGATATCCCAGAATGGATGTGAAGTGCGGTTGTTAAGTTGCTCTGGAGGAAATGCTGGGGTTGGTACCTTCCTTGTGGAGCTGCAGGTGCACAGCCAGGCCTCTGCTCCTCTCTGGCTGACAAGCACTCCTGTCAACATGCAGAGTCAGCCACTGAACTCTCAGTGTGGGGGTTCTACTACATTGCCATGCCAGGGAGCATTACCTGGAGGTTCTGGAGCTGCAGCAATTCTGGAGGAGAGCTAGGTGGAGGCTTTTGGACCTGAAAGAAACCTTAGAGCTCATTTAGCTCAACTCTCTCATTGTACAGATGAGGGAACAGATGGGAAATGACTTGCTCGAGCCACACTGATTAGTGGCAGAGATGCGTCCATCATATAACATTGGTGCTACCGTCCTTAAAACCGAGGTGATTTCCTCACATACTCCACCACCCCTTCTTAGTTCCTTGTTGTGGGGCAAGAATAAGCAACGACTGTGTAGCGTGGCCCAGAATGAAATGCTGACCAAACTGTGCTGGGACAAGGCCACCACTGACCTCCAAATGCCTCGCTTTTTGTCTGTGCCTAAAGTTCTGTTTCATCAGAAAGAACCAGACTCTGGAAAGAAGAAAATGGGTCTGCAGCTAGCAGGCTCTCAAACCCAGTGGGGAAGTAAAATGAAAAGGGCCCTAGAGGATCCTAATTAAAGAAGACAGGAGACTCTGGGGTGTTTATTGCAAACTGCTATAATTAAAATGATATTTTACAAGTGTTGAAGACAGAGGGCACCTGGGATCTGAGCCAGGCCTCAGCTTTTGAGGCCCATTCCCGGAGGGGAAGCGGCACTTGCAGGGAACATGGCCTCAATCACTGTTGCTCATTAAGCTCCAAGTCATGGTGGAGTCATCTTATGGAGCCTGAGAGGAAGAGAAGGGTGTGGAGAGAGCCATGAAGCAACTACTTTAAATTATGAACCTTGCTCTGGTCCTACTGAGCACGCTGCTACCCCGGAGCAGGCCTCGCAGCCAGCCCAGTGACTGACACGGATCCTTCCTCTGGCCCGGGCTTCTCACCAGCTCAGAGCATCCAGGTCATCTTCATTCTCGTTCATCACAGATTTCCTTTCGCCTGCCAGAAATTCTCCCAACTTGTAGCTTAAAAATACCAGCAGGAGGAAAGGCAAGCAATGTTCTTGTTAATATAAATCCACAGCAAAAGTGATTCGAGAACTGGATGTTTCCAAGGGTTGGCAGGTGTGTGGATGGTTCCCCGCATTCTTTATCCATAGGGTGCTTGAATGCATAGTGCTGTCGAAGATGCCAAATCTTTGAGCTTTTAAGACTTGTTCAAGTTGTTGAGAACCTGTGGGGATAATCACTGGGCAGGATCAGAGCCTGGCAGAACACTGGGGCAGGGGAAGGGAAGGAGGGGAGACTGGTAGAATGCTGAGGTCATTCCCAGGAGGCAGGGAAACTACTTCCAGAAGTAGCAGCATGGAGGGCTACGCCGAGGCTTTGCTCAAGGGGGTCCAGCGTGCTTGGGGTGAAGAGGTGACCCCCTCCTGCAGTTCTGGGTTACTATTTGGGCAAAGCGAAGTCCCAGGCAGTTTCCTGTGCACATTTCCACATGGCCTGCATGAGGCGGGTGAAGCCCATGTCTTTGGGCTTCTCCAGGCCTCTCATCAGCCGTTGCTTCATGATGGAAACAAATTCCTTATTGCTCAGCTCCCCATTGCCTAGAAGAGGCAAACACAACAGGGATAAGTGGAAGACTTGGAACAAAGGCATTGAGAAAATTCCATTGGTCATACAATGTGGGATCCAAAGCCCAGCATACTCTCACAGCCAAACGCGATTCTCTTGTCTTAGCGTTAACTAGTTTGCTCCTTCCTTGATGTTTCCAACTGCAATTCAGTGGCAGTTCAGTGTAGTGTGACAAAGTTGAATGAGAATATAGTACATGCCAGGTCCTGTGCCAGGTGTTTAGAATGAAGAGATAAGCAAGCTTTGTGCTTTGTCCCTTGAAATACTCTCAGGTGGGGGGGACAAATTGTTTCCACAGTGTGGTTAGTGCTATAATAGGGTAAACAGAGGATGCTATGGGGGCACAGAGGAAGCATATCTAACCCAGGCTGGGGGTGGTGCAAACACAGAGCAGCACAGGCTTCCTGGAAGTGATTCCTGAGTTGAATCTCAAAGGATTAGCAGGACTTGGCCAAGTAAAGGGGAGTGAGATGGGGAAAGCTTTCCAGGGAGGAGAAGTAGCATAAGCAAGAGCACAGGCAGGAAGCGGTGTGGTTGCTGGAGAAGTACGAGCAGGGAGGCTGAGATGGGAGAACTGCCTGGAGCCCAGGAGTCTGAGGTTGCAGCGAGCTATGATCATGCTGCTGCACTCCAGCCCAGGCGACAGAGCAAGGCCCTGTTTCTTAGAGAAGAAAAGAAAGAGGCGGGCGTCTGGCAAGTAAACTAAAGAGGTTGGCAGGAGACAAGTACACCAGGGTCTATATTCCTGCTGAAGGGTTGGTACTTTTCTTTCAGGCAATGGAGCACCAGGACAAGACAGGAAGCAGGGGAGCAAGATGTCGTCAGATTTCCATTTTGGATAGAGTTCTCTGGCTGGGTGTGTGAGGATGGATTGGAGGTGGCACAACTAGAGTACGGGAGTCAACAGTCTCTGTTGCAGTGGATGACGAGGGATTTTCATGGTGAAAACCAAAATCAAAATTTGGCTTTGGGTTCAGCCACTGCATTCCAGCCTGGATGACAGAGTGAGATAGTGTCTTAAAAAAAATTATACAAATAAATGTTTTTTGGAAAAAATTCAAACCACCTAGAAGTGATTAGAGTGAAAATAGAAATATGGAGAAAGTTAATATGTCTACAGCAGTGCCGTTCATTCGAACTCTCCATGATGTGGGAAATGTTTTGTATCTGTGCTATTCAGTACAGTAGCCGCCAGCCACATGTGACTACGGAGCACTTGAAATGTGACTAGAGAGATCAAGGACCTAAGTTTTAATTTTATTTACTTTTAATTAAATTTGAACAGCCACATGTGACTTGTGGTATCATATTGTGGACAGGGCAGCTCTAGAGAATAACCCAGCCCTGCCTAAGAATGAGGCCATCTCCTTAACCTAGCCCTGGGACTTCCTTTGAGTTGGACCTCGGTTTGTGGGTACAGGCTGGAGATATAAATAATTCAAGTTCAACTTAATAACTTAAAATAATTCAAGTTAATGAACATCTGTTATGTGCAAAGTATCATCCGAGGTCCTACTGAGGGGTCCAAAGGTGAAAAGGACTTGTAACTACCTTTAAAAAACTCACAATTTAATAGGAAAATTAAGTCAGATACATGGAGATAGAGTACAGTATATACTAACAAAGAAAAACAGAACCAAGTTAAGGAATAAAAAAGCCAGAGTGATTCATTATGCTGGGGACCAAAAGGGACACTCCATAGGCGAGAGTGTTTGAGGTGGCCCTTGAATGCCATCAGCCTGGCTTCCTAGAGGAAGATGGACAACAAGTATTGGCTGTAAGAGGAGGAGGTGATATAGTATAGAGGGGCAGCACAGCTTTGTTCCAGTCCTGGTTTTGCCATCTGCTGTTACCTCTGTGATCCTGGGAACTTTACTTAACCTCTCTGAGTCTCAGCTTCCTCATCTGTAAAATGTGGTTAGTAACAACACTCACATCAGAAGATTAACTAAACAGATTTGCTTTCTGGCTCATAGTAAGCACTGAAAAAAAATGTGAGCTTTCATTGCTGTTGTTATTGTCACATCCGCTACCATAGCTCAAACTAACGCCAGAGCAGAAGCAGATTTCTTAAATGGGCTGAACTACGGAGTAGCCACAGACACAGCAGACCGCCGTGTGGAGCTGGAATGCTGTGCCCATGCAAGGGGAGTGCCTGAAACGGGCCCTGGAAGGTGGGGAGATCAGTCCTGTCTTCCTTCTAGAGACACTCAAACACTTGAGTGCTCCTTATCTGCTAAGCAGCAAGTTGAGTCTAATATTTTTGCTTCCATTTTTAAGATCCTTATGGCCATAAATTAATTTAGGCCTACAGGCAAATTGGAATTACAGGAAATGGGAAACACAAGCCAGGGCCAGGGGGGACATTTCTTAGTATCGTGAGGATGAGGGCTGAGCCACTGAGGTAGGAGAGGGGTGGCCTGAAGAGTTGGACGCTGTCTGCAAGGCCCCATCATAAACAATGTCTCTAAGGGCAGGTGAGGCTCAGTTTTCCCTCCTGACTCCAGAGGGCCCCACTCACCATCACAGTCAAAGAGTGCAAACACCACATCACACACATGGTCTGAGAGTTCCACTTTAGCCACTGTCCTGGCCACCTGCTGCATGGTCACTGAAAAAGAAAGAAAGATGCTGTTAATACATTAGCACGGCAGAGGGATTTCATTTCCGTTTCTCTGAATGGGGGGATAAAGCTGCTCAGTCATAATCAAAGTTTTCAACTTGTATTAAAGTATTTAAGTCATATTTAAGAAAATGAGAATTTAGTTTTTATTCATATCCCCTTTCCTTTTTACCTCAGGTTCTGTTCTCTTCTACTGCTGCTACACTTTAGAAGGTTTATATAGCTAGTTAAGAATGCCTGATATGAAATTCACAGAGATGGAAAGTAGGTTAGAGGGCATCAGGGTCGAGAGGAATGGACAGTTAGTGTTTACTGGGTACAGATCTGCATGGGGTGATGGAAAATTTTTGGAAATAGTGGTGATGATTGTACAAAATTGTGAATGTAATTAATGCCACTGACTTGTATATTTAAAAATGGTTAAAATGGCATATTTTGTTATATATATTTTACAACAAAATTTTTTTTAACAAAATTTTTTTAAAAAGTGAAAATCCACATAATATTTACAGATGTGATTCCAGTAGCCTAGAGCACAGAGTGGCAACTTTCCTAATAAATTATTACCAGAAGAGTTCCTTAAAAAAAAGAAAAAAAGAATGGCTGGTATTCCTATAGTCTCCTTGGCATTTCCCTCCCACTGGAAAAAGTCAAGGAAATAACCAGGTAGCAAAAGGAACGGGAGGTGGGGAAGCAGGAGGCTTGTCTGTGGTGTGGGTATACGAAGGCCTCGCGACTCAGTTACTGAGTGACAGCCAAGTGCCTGCACGGTGAGCCTTGCCCTGGGCCCTGCTATGTCCCTCCCCCTGGTGGTTTTGCACCACTTTGTCTTCTTCCAGCTGTGCCCGTTGGGATAAGCAGTGGCCTCTGTCTTACCAGATCAGTATGCATCCCTTTTTTAAAAATATTTTTTTTTTTTTAGACTTCAGCAGAAAATCTCTTTTGCCATTTTCTCTTTGTCTGACATTTACTGTTAAACACTAGCAATCTTGTGAGAATTGGGTGTTCATGAAGGACAAGCTGGGAAGGACTAGGCAATTTCCACTGCCTTCTCTCTCATTTATCCTCAAACCTGGTCAGGTGACACCTATAAATCATGTTATTGCTTACAGACACACTCTTAAATGAGGTAAAATGTGGAGGAAAGAAAGGGATTAATTTCTATTTATGAATCAATGTGAACTTAGAGTCAGTGTGCCTTCTTTGCTCATTTCATTCCTATGATTTCAGTTCCTGTTACCAGCCTGCCTTGACATTTTTTCCTGCATCTGATCTTGCACTTCACCTCTGTTGCCTCCATACATCCACCTCAGTGCCCCCAAGGTCAGCAGATACAAATGCAGAGCAGCGCAGTGAGGCAAGGCAATGCAGTAGGAAGCTGTGCTTGGAGTCACAAGGCCTGGGCTCTAGTCCTGGCTCCACCAACCTGCTGTGTGACACTGATGGAGTCACTTGATCTCTTTAGATTTAATTTTCTCATATTCCAATGAGGGGATGCCACCAGATAACTGCTGAAGTGGCTTAGTAGCACAAAGAAGGGCTTATTGGTGTTTTCTAGAATCTGAGGGTGAGGGTGGGGTGGAAGTATACAGAAATAGCTGAAGATTTGGTGTGGCAAAGGGTAGAGGAAAGGTGCATTGGCCACAAGCAGGGCTATGCCTCTGGTTTGAGGGGGACGAGGCAGCTTAGGAGGGCAGGAAGAGCCAGTTTCCTCTTCCTGCAGCTTTGGGTTACTGTTCATACCACCTTTCCTCCCAGGACTTGAGTGAGGGTGAAGGAGGAATCAACATTCCTTGGAACTAAAAGACTTATGCAGAAGATACTGTGGTGGATATTCATGAGATGTTTTTTGGGAAATCAAGACTGTAGAGTTCTAGGCTGGGCGCGGTGGCTCACGCCTGTAATCCTAGCACTCTGGGAGGCCGAGGCGGGTGGATCGCTCGAGGTTAGGAGTTCGAGACCAGCCTGAGCAAGAGCGAGACCCCCGTCTCTACTAAAAATAGAAAGAAATTATCTGGCCAACTAAAAATATACATAGAAAAAATTAGCCGGGCATGGTGGTGCATGCCTGTAGTCCCAGCTACTCGGGAGGCTGAGGCAGTAGCATCGCTTAAGCCCAGGAGTTTGAGGCTGCTGTGAGCGAGGCTGCTGTGAGCTAGGCTGACGCCACAGCACTCACTCTAGCCAGGCAACAGAGCGAGACTCTGTCTCAAAAAAAAAAAAAAAAAAAAGACTGTAGAGTTCTAAGGTTCAGAAATTCAGCCTCACAGGTCTAAATACTTGATTTGGCCCAGGAAAAACTTATTCTGCTAACTAAACTGCCCAGAAAAGGAACAGAGATCAGGCCAGTTTTCAATGAGAATAGTAACTGTTAAGAGAACTAAAATGATGACAGTTGGTCATTATACTTCTCAGTAGGAAAATCTACTAAGGAGACTCAATTAACCTCAGAAGATTGCTCAGGGAAAACAGAATGAGATCAGAAGAAACTGGATGCTCTCAAACTGTGAATTACTCTTTGCTGCCACAGAAATGTGTCCTGAGAAAGGGACCAGAACCTGTTCTGCCTTAGATAAACACAAATGCTTTTTGTTAACCGTTCCTTTTTCTACATTTCATATTAATCTCATACTTCTAACTGCTATTAATATAACTGATAACTATTTTCCTTTTCTCTTTCCCAGTTCTTCATTCTCTCAGGGCAGTGTGCCTCTTGCCAGCTGTCTTGATATTCCAAGTACTCATCCTTCTCCCTATGAAGATGTTGCCCTTTCCTCTAAATGAACCGTTAACTAAATAATATTCAAGGATGTCAGTGAGAGCTCTTGACAATTTCCAGTGAGAAGCTCATTAAAGCGGTATTAAGTGGTTGCAGAATACGGACTTCTGGAGCCCGCCTGCAAGAATGCCTCATTACAAATGCTATCTCTTCACAGAACAGTTTTAGATTATGTTCCATCTCACAAGGAGAGGGCTTTGGTGTCCTTTGTACTATAGGAGGAGAACCAGGGCTGCTAAGTCATTATAACTCAAACCCCTGGGATGTTACCAGCCAGCAAGTAGCCTAGCTGTGGTGCCCTTTCACAGCCCAAGGATATGAGTCAGAGCAGTGGAGGAAACAAACATTTAACTAGCTGGTGAGCTGTCAAACCGGGAGCACTTGGGATGGGATGACAGCAGATTACAAGCCACGCGTTTGACAGCTGGTCCTGAGAGTTGGCTCATTCATATTTGCTTCCAGTATCTCTGAATCACAAAGTCATAATTAAATGCTAGCAAGGAGAACACGTTCCCCCTCAGATCTTGACTTTGCTAAGCAGACCAGTTGTTGGTACTGGAATTTTGGCCCCCCGTATTTGATGACGCTGACCGATGGTTGGGATTCCAGTTCCTAATCTGAAGGATGTCCCCACGGAGTGAAGGCACCCCAGAGAAGGCCTAGGTTTCCAAAGCCTATGTATGCCTTTTGTACAAATCTGGCCCAGCTGCCTGAACAATTGGTTGACATGTGATTGGGTGATTTCTGTTAGATTGGGGTGGCAGAGAATTTGAAGCAGGCTTAATTGGCACTCAAAAATCTTGTACCATCTGGCTTTTTGAAAAGTCTAGGCAGAATCTGAGTTGCATCAGGTCCCCAATTTACTCTCTGGCATTGTCTATGACTGGACATTTCAAAAGTAGAAAAAAACATACTGAGTTGGTGTGATATAATATCAGAAGCTACATTACATAAAACTATTCACCACAAAAAATAAACAAAAGAGTTCTGGAGTGATAGGAGCCCAAATGTCTGCTTAGAATCAGAGAATCTTAGAACTGGAAGAAACTTCAGAGGAAATACAAAATCTAGAGAACTTAACTTGCCCAGGGTCATAAAGCTAGATGGTAACAGAGCTGGGTCTAGAATTTAGCCCAGTGCTCTTTCCTATACTTACTGGATCTACTTTGATCCCTTCCTTATATGGACAATATCAGTTCCTCCACTCTAAAGACAAAGAGCTCAGATAAAAGAAGAACCAAACTGGGGAATACTCAGGGATGAATAACTGAACAGCTGAGAGTTGTGAGGAGCCAGGATTGTAGCTTGACCATGGACCTGACTGCCCTGTACAGTGGAAGACCTTGAGCATTCCCTAGGAACTCATACTGACGATTTTAGGGACAACTTAAAAAGTGTATTAAATAGTAATCCAAGGAGAAGCACATGTAAAAAGGTGGCCTGGGAGTTTTCTCCACAACTGCCTCTGATGCCTAGATATAGCTTTGGGCAGCATTACCCAGTTAGCAGCTGCCTGTCTCTTCCCAATGCAAAGGTGTTTGGAAAAGTGACCTGATAAATTGGGCTGACAGTCTCTAGCCGTGTGGTCATGTGATTATTCCTGCCTTATTGGAGAAAATCCTGCAGCGAATAAAATCAGAAGTTGGCCTGTGACTGCCAAGGTTAAGTGAGGGGAGACAGTTCTGCTTCAGTCCAGGAAAGGCTTGTGATGCAATGTCTTGTTTTCTTAAGTCCATCCCTAGATGGTTTTGGGTGGAACAAGGGGAAGGATATTTCCTTAAGGGGCATTTGTCCGGTCTTTTGTATCTTCTTCCAAGATACTTTTGCTAATACAACACACAAATTTCAACCTGACTCTAGGGTGGGGGGAGGGGAAAGGACATTTAGGAGAACTAGCAATTTAAGGAACCAAGAGCAATGCAGTATACTAATAATGATCACAATTCCTTGTTCTGCAGGTGCATTTGAGCTGTAGGCAGGCTGGCCCCCTCTGTATACTCAGGCTGCCTGCCTGTCAGAGATGATGGTTGCTAATTTCCAGTATACACCACAGAGAAAACCTGGACAGTAGTCAGGTCTTCTGAGCCTAAGAGAATCATCCCAGATGACTGTTTCAATGGGCTTACATGCTTACTGTGGTATGAACTGATCTGGCAGTAAGATTTATTGCCATTATCCAGTATTTTATCTGGGTTTCTTAAAAATCCTCATCACACCCTGTCCACAAAAGCAAGCACTTTGACAAGCACCATTAGGCAGTCAATGATTTCAGCTGATGCACCCAGAGGCAACCATAGTTTAGTGGAGGAGACTATACTTATCATTCAGCTGGAGAAATACACAGAAAAATATCAGAAATATAACACACAAATATGGGTTATAATGGAATAGTGTGTATTTGGTAAGAGGTACATTTTGGATCTGAATTCTAAAGGAGAAAAGAGACAGACTGTGCCAGATTTGTGCACGTATGGTAGTGGGTGATGTGAGGTGGGGGTGTCAGCTTGAATACTATTGAAAGCAGGAAGGGGTGCTAAAGCCTGACCAGAGAGTTAGAACAGAAGGTGCAGAGGGGGATGAGTGCATCAGGAGAGATTTTACAGAGGGCCAGTCAAGTCTCCTTGCAAAAAAACCCTTTAAAACAAGGCCAGGTCTTATTTGGAGACCGATTTACCATATTAACTTGCTTTTCCCTTTCCCACTCTTTAAATATTTATTCTCTTAACTTTATTTATTTATTTAGAGACAGGATGTTGCTCTGTCTCCCTGGCTAGAGTGCACTGGCATCATCATACTCCTCAAACTCCTAGGCTTGAGCAATTCTCCTGCCTCAGCCTCCCAAGCAGCTGGGACTACAGGCACGTGCCACCATGCCTGGCTAATTTTTCTATTTTTTGTAGAGAAGGGGTCTCACTTTTGCTAGGCTTGGTAACTTTATTTTAAAAACTAGTTTTCATTAAGTAATACATTCATGTGTTTCAAAATGCAAACAGTACAAAAAGGTTGACATCTCCCTCCCAACTTTACCCCCATCACCTAGTCATCCAAAGGCAGCAAATATCGCCAGTTTCTCCAGAAATATTTCATAGATATAAAAGCAAATACTTATTCTTTACTTCTTCCCTTTTCCCACAAAAATGGTGGTGTACTAGTTTTTTTACTCATTTAACAATATATCTTAGAAATAATTCCGTGTCAGTACACGAACAGCTTCCTTTAACAGCTGCATAGTATTCCACTGATAGGCTGTATAATAATTTATTTACCTAACCAGTTTCTCATTTATTCTAATTTCAGTCTTGAAGAAAAGCATTGTTTTTTCCCTCTTTCTAAAATTACTTCCTTGGTAGTCCACATTGTCAGCTTCAACAGAGCCTGAATCTCTGATGGCTAAAGTGAGAGTTAACTGATGTATTTAAATTCAGTTTGTTGAAATTGTATGAAAGACTAAATACTCACCTTTACAAGTGAGTATTAAACTTCAGAGGCTTTTAAAGGTAGTAAACCTTGAAGCTTCCAAAGAAGCAGTGCTTATAATAAATACTAATCTCTATACTTTCCCAATATTGGTGTGATTCTTGTCACTGTTACTTTCTGATCTTTTTCCCAGTGGGGTGTCATGTTGGCTGACTTTGTCCTTACTTATCTATTTAGGTGGATGTTTTGGCAGTTTATCCTACCCTCACTCTCCTGTCTCTCCCAATGGTAGTCATGAATCCCACAGGTCTCCTCCTCATTGCGGCGCTGATATAATTTTACTAAATTATAATATATTCAAAGGATGTAGTTAAGCCAGAACCAATCTTTAGAATTGCTAAGTGACTTTAAATTTGGGAAAGGAAACCAGGTCTCTGCAGAAAAAATGCCTCATAAAGCAAACATTTATTTCAGATTTTGAGCTTCCTTGCCCACATCATGAATAATTTTACTTTAAACATTGATGACGTTTTCTTAAATGAATGGAATCCTGGCCAGCACTCCTCTTCACATATAAATGTTTTTACAAAATGCAATGATGAACTGAAGTGCAGGGGTTTGCCTCCCACAAATTTTAAAAGAATTTATAAAATAGGAGCTTTTTCCCTTCATAATCTCTTCCTCATACATCTTTGTGACATTCCTGCCTCCTGCCTTCATGCTATGTCTTGGCTGTCTGGGGGATGCTCTCCCCTACATTCCTGCTGTGAATTTCCTTCTATTTCTGCCATCACAGAAAAGCAATTCTTTAGGTCCTTCTAGCAGCAGTAGGTGCCAGTGTACTAAAGAGAACACTGGGAAATCACTGAACCTGAATTTCTGCTCTCGGTTTTGTGTCACACTAGCTGTGATTTAAGCAAGTCATTTTCCTTCATGTAGGTTAAAACCAATAAAGTAATGGCTTAAACAAAATGATTTTTTTTTCTTTTTTTTTTGTTTTTGAGACAGTCTCGCTTTGTTGCCCGGGCTAGAGTGAGTGCCGTGGCGTCAGCCTAGCTCACAGCAACCTCAAACTCCTGGGCTTAAGCGATCCTACTGCCTCAGCCTCCTGAGTAGCTGGGACTACAGGCATGCGCCACCATGCCCGGCTAATTTTTTCTATATATATTTTAGTTGGCCAGATAATTTCTTTCTATTTTTCTAGTAGAGACGGGGGTCTCGCTCTTGCTCAGGCTGGTCTCGAACTCCTGACCTTGAGCGATCCACCTGCCTCAGCCTCCCAGAGTGCTATGATTACAGGCGTGAGCCACCGCGCCCGGCCAACAAAATGATTTTTAACCTCCTTTCCAGTCCTAAAATTTTGTGACTGTCATGATATTTTTTTTAAGATGACATAATGGCTTAAATCAGTTAAAACGTTCATAGCTTCAGAAGCCCTCAAACAATAAAACTAAAGGTGAAGATTTCTGGAATGGTGGCTGGTGTGGTGGGCAGAATTCTGATGTGGTACCCCCAATATTCCCACCCTCTGGTCCACATGCCCCATGTAATCCCCTCTTCTTAAGTATGGGCAGAACCTGTGAATGTGACAGAATATCACTCCCGTGATTAAATTACTGTTCATGGAAAAGGTGACTGGATAGTCACTCCCATGACTACGTTATATAAGAATCCATCTTAGCAGACTGAGGGAGAGATTCTCCCGTTGGCTTTGAAGAAGAGAGCTGCCATGTTGTGAGAGGGCCACATGGCAAGGAGCTGCTGTGGCCTGCTGAGAGCAATGTCTGGCCAATAGCCCCCAAGAAAAAGGGGACCTTGGTCTTACAACTGAAAGGAACTGAATTTGCCAATGACCTAAATGAGCTTGGAAGAGGACCCTGAACTCTGGATGAAAATGCAGGTCCCCACCTCCCACTGATGGCTTGATTTCATCCTGGTTAAGATGCTGAGCAGAGAACCCACCTATGCTGTACCCAGGCTCTGACTTACAGAAACTGAGGTAACATATAGGTGTTGTTTTAAGCTGCTAAATTTGCAGTTATTTGTCATGCAGCAATAGAAAGCTAACAGAGCTGGCCAGTAAGGAAGATATTTATGATTGGGCATGCCCTTTTCGGG
Organism: Lemur catta; assembly: GCF_020740605.2. Taxonomy (NCBI): domain Eukaryota; kingdom Metazoa; phylum Chordata; class Mammalia; order Primates; family Lemuridae; genus Lemur; species Lemur catta. The sequence continues at coordinate 50,103,587 of NC_059141.1, read as the reverse complement.
TTTTTCAAATCATACTTTATATATAGCTTCATTCATTTTTTAGGTGCATTTTACAGAACTGTTACTCTTCTGCAACAACTATACCGAACTCCAAACATTATATATTATAGAGGCACTAGACAAGGTCTAATTAAGTTTTAAATTTCTTAACAAGAAAATAAATTAAAACTGTCACCTTATTTTGGTAATTACATAGATTTCACATAGACAGGTTGGGCTGACAGTCTCTGGCCATAGATTTGGATATAACTTTAGGCCATAACATGTCCCTTAAAACATTACTACATTCTGTAAAAAGAAGATTTAGTTACAGTCACAGAATTTTAAATCTGGAAGAACCCTTAGAGATACTCAATATAACTCCAACCAGAGGGTCAGAGAAGTGACCTGCTCAAGGCATCAAAGGAAATTCATGACATAGGAAGGGACTACAGTCCTAGCACTCTCCCCGTTTTTACCCTAGGCTCTTTAATTAGAGTATTTCACCATCCCTTGCAGGATCTGGCCAGGTTTAGAATTAGTTTACTGATTTATTCCACATTAACTGAACATCTACTTATATAAAGAATTGTTCTAGGCTCTGAGTAGGACACAAAGACATGGAAAACATGGTTCATGTCTTTGAGAATTTACAGGCTAGTAGAAAACTCCTCTTGAATACTGAGGATACTAGGAATAGCAATAGGAGTTAGATATTCCTAGGAATAGAGAACTTAAATAAGAAAGGTTTCCTGAAGGCAATGACCCCAAGAATTTTTAGATGAATTATGAAACTTAGGAGAAGCTAAAAGCTTCAATACTCATTAGATAAGTACAAACAACTTAGAATTTCTAATAAAAATCTCAAAGTGACAAAAAAAGTAGTAGATATTAACTTCCTCAGAGAATAAAAGCCAGCCTCATTTGGTCCCCCCTCCTTTAAGGGTGATCTTTTTTAAAAAAATAACTTTTTATGATATTGCCATATTAGGATATGTTGCTTCCAGTCTATCAGCCCCTTATTAAGATAAGGAGGCAGATGAAATTCAGCACCTAGGAGTTGAAAACCAGAACATGCAGCTGGGTACAGTTGTAATGTCAATCTAATATATTAATATAGTATCATCTCTTTTAATTCTCGATAACCCTGAAACTAGTATTCTATTATCAACGTTCTATAGATCAAGAAACTGAAGCTTTGAGAACTTAAGGGATTTATTCAAGGTCACAAAACTAGTGAGTAGCAGGGACTCAAACTCAGGTTTGAGTTTAAAACCAAAATTTATGCTTAGCACAATTTCTTGCATACAGTTAACTCTCAATAAATGCTAGATGATATTACAGTATCTACAAGTACAATGGAACTGTGACACACCAATGAGCGGAGGCGCTGAACAACGTCTTCATCCTTAGAAGACAGACCTGCATTCTGTATTCCCATGTTGAGAAATGGACAAAGCTTAGTTTTTTTCTGTTTTGCTTTTGTGCATTGGTTTCTTCACTGAAATGTAATATGATTCAAAAAGTGAATAACACAGATGTGTCTACTAAGATGTCCCTATGTGGCATAAGAAGCTGGATTAGATAACTCTAAGAGCCTGTTACTATAAGTAAGTACTATCAATGCCACAGTGTATCTGAGCTGTAGAACCTGCTCCTGAACGGACAACTAGAGGGGAAAAATGTCATATTTCACATTCAGGAAAAGGGCGCTATCTCCAAAACATCATAGTTTACCAAAAGGTCTTTATTTTCACCCTCAGAATGATCAACTCTTAGCCAAAGCCAACTCAGAGGAAATAGCCTAGAGTTTGTCCTCCCTAAGCTACTGAGGAACATGGTTCCAAATGGTGAACCTGCATTGCTTCCTGGATTGTGCTTCAGCAAAGATTTTCAAACTCCAGCAGAAATTTGGAATATACTGAGAGGCAACGTGGTGGTGTGGAAAGAATAGACTTTAGGATTAGAGAGACCTGAGCTTGGATCCTGGTTCTACCACTGCTTAAACGGGGTAACCACGGGAGAAGGCTGCTTAGTTTTATATTTCCTCATCCATAAAATAGGAATAATACCGCCTAACTTTCAGGTCTTAAAGATTAAGAGAGATAATGTACATAAAGCACTTAGCGCTGTGCGTGGCATATAGAAGCTACTATGAAATGATAGTTGCTATCAGTGTTCCAGACGTGTGATGGCCTCACAGTCCTCAAAAGGGCAGTGCTACAGGATTCTTAGGGTTTAGGAGCAGGTGGCAGCTTGTCTGTCAGAGATGGCTGTGCAGAATATGACTTTGTTGTGAGCCAGAAATTTTTATTCCATTGGTAATTTCTGACTCCCCCAACAACCTAGTAGGGTCCTAAATGCCAAAAGACTGAGGCTCCTTTACTCATTCAAATTGTTAGACTCAAAGAACCTGAAAGTCACCAAGGTTCCTAGAAGTCATCCATGCCATCGATATCACTTCAGAGACAAAAGAAACTGAGATTTGATGATGAGGCTGATATTGCAGAAAAAATATTTGGGGTTGCAGAGAGCATCCTGTAGGACTTATGCCACAGATTTTACTATTTATTCTCTTGTTTTGTCAGACAATAAAGCCAACTGTGTATATAGAATGACTATAAAGAATTAGGACAATTATTCATAAATTATAATTTTCAATCTAAGTAGAATTGTGCTGGGGCATGAACGGTAAAGGCCATGGACTATATTTGTGTGATTATTTTCCTATATTATAGTTCAAAGTATTAAGAAATGGGAGACATAACTGGACCCACAAGTTTACCAAATCTATAATATCCGGAGGTGCTTTACTGTACCTGGAACCTTTTATTCTCCTGGCAGAAATAGGAATACTCTGAGTTATACAGGCTGTAGCTCATTCTAGAGCTCCTGCTCAAATAATTTTTAACTTCTTCATCATAGGAAGCCATTGGGAAAGGAGTTGTGTTCAATTTTCCATTACCTTCTTCAGCAAGCTACTTAAATCAATCAGACAGCCCTTGAGAGGTGATATATCTAATTTTATGCCCAGTATGTGTACGAATGAGCAACAGAATGAGTCTTAAGTGCTAAATAAAAGAGACAACCTATAGTGGAAGCACACAATATTTCATGGAGAAAGGTTCTTTCTTCAAATGGTTCGAGTTCACCAAGGACACTTCTTTATTACCCGAGAGTTATCATTCTTGCACGGGTCATCCCGAACTAAAGAAATAGCCTCAATGAAATTTGGCATTTGTACTCTGAAGGAATTGGATCATGCTCTAGTATGGTAAATCTGCAGTTGCCAGCTGCCTGGATCTCTCAAATTGTTCAGCAGAACATTAACTCTGTAAGTTATTAAAAGATATTTTGGGGTAAATCGAGTTTGGGAACTATATCCCTCTTCTGGAGATTAAAAATAACATTAGCATATTAAAAACTTGGCAGGAACAGTGCTGCAGGAAGAAATTCTGTATAACTGGCATTTTCCAAACTTACCTGAACCATGGAACACTTTTTTTTTTTAAACTCACAGAACCATCAACATACTGCAGTATACGGTTTTCTTCCCAATGCTGTTTGGGAAATTCTGTGCTAAATTATGTCTAAAGACTGGTTTGTAAGCTCTAAACAGCCAAGGAAGAGACATTGCCAGGGCCTCTAAAAGGTGCCAATTTCTGAAGGTCCTAACCTTTTGGGAAAAAATGAAGACAGCTGAGACTGAGAGCAGAAGCCACACAAAAGGTACTCCTGTCTCTACCCCTGCCCCACTCTTACCCTACCCCTAGTATGGGTCAGAAGCTCCACTTTAAGCTTCTAGTTCCCCTTATATCTAATTAGCATTTATCACACCAGACTGGAACTGCTTGTATACTTACCTTTCTCACCCTTTAGACCATGAGCTTCTTGAGGGTGGAACCCTGTGCCCAGCACAGTATCTACTTGTGCTGCTGGCTGAAAAATGTTTGAGCCACACTAAATTTTGTTTACATTATCAACTTTATCATGGAAGCAGCTGACATTTACTAAATGTTCACCACATGACAGGCACAAAGTTAAGTGCTTTCTGTAGATTAATCCTCACAATAACCCTATGAGGTGGGTACAGTTGGCCCTCTATATTTTTGGGTTCTGTATCCGCAGATTCAACCAACCACACATCAAAAATATTCGGAAAAAACAAAAACAATAAAAAGTAACAATACAACAATAAAGACATTACAAATAAAAACTACAGCACAATAACTATTTATATAACATTTACATTGTATTAGGTATTATAAGTAATCAAGAGATTATTTTTAAGTACAGTTGACCCTTAAGCAACATGGGCTTCAACTATGTAGGTTCACTTATATGCAGATTTTTTCAATAAATATATTGGAAAATTTTTTGCAACAATTTGAAAAAATTCACAGATGAACCACATAACCTAGAAAGATTGAAAAAATTAAGAAAAAGGTATGTAATGAATGCATAAAATATATGTAGATACTGGTCTATGTGTTAATCGACTGTATATTCTTTTTTATAATTTTTAATTATTATGGGTACATACCAGTTGTTTATATCTATAAGGCACATGTGATGTTTTGATACAGGCATATAATGTGAATTAATCAAATCAGGGAAATCCATCGCCTTAGGCATTTAAAATTTCTTTGTGTTAGGAACATTCCAATTCTACTCTTTCAGTTATTTTAAAATATAGCATAACATTGAATATAGTCACTTTGTTGTGCTATCAAATATTGTTCATTCTATCTAACTATATTTTTGAATCCATTAACCATCTCCACTTTACCTCCCCCTCCCTGCTGTCCTTCCCAGCCTCTGGTAACCATCATTCTACTCTCTGTCTCCATGAGATCAATTGTTTTTCATATTTAGCTCCCACATATGAATGAGAACATCTGAGATTTGTCTTTCTGTGCTTGGCTTATTTCACTTAACCAAATGTTCTCTAGTTCCATACATGTTGTTGCAAATGGCAGGATTTCATTTTTTGTGGCTATATAATATTCCATTATGCACATGTACCACAATTTCTTTATCCATTCATCTGCTGATGGACACTTAGGTTGATCCCAAATCTTGCCTATTTTGAATAGTGCTGCCATAAACATGGGAGTGCATGTATCTTTTCGATATACTGAATTCCTCTCTTCTGAATATATACCCAGCAGTAGGATTGCTGGGTCATATGGTAGTTCTACTTTTAGTTTTTTGAGGAACCTCCATACTGTTCTCTCTAGTGGTTGCACTAACTTACATTCCTATCAACATTGTATGAGGGTTCCCCTTTCTCTGCATCCTCACCAGTATTCATTATTGCCTTTTTGATAGAAAGCCATTTTAATTGGGGTGAGGTATCTCATTGTAGTTTTGATTTGCATTTCTTTGACTCCTAATGATGAGTATTTTTTCATACACCTGTTGGCATTTGTATGTCTTCTTCTGAGAAATGTCTATTCAGATCTTTTGCCCATTTTTTAATCAGATTATTTGATTTTTTTTCCCTAGTGAGTTGTTGGAGCTCCTTATATATTCTAGTTATTAATCCCTTGTCAGATAGTGCAAATATTTTACCCCATTCCGTGGGTTGTCTCTTCACTTTGCTGATTGTTTCCTTTGCTGTGCACAAGCTTTTTAGCTTGATGTGACTGATCCCATTTATCCAATTTTGCTTTGGGAGTATTACTGAAAAAGTCCTTGCTCAGACTAATGTCCTAAAGTATTTCTCCAATGTTTTCTTTTAGTAGTTTCATAGTTTCAGGTCTTAGATTTAAGTCTTTAATTGACTGTATATTCTTGGTAAGACATTTAGTCAACAGTAGGCTATTAGCAGGTAAGTTCTTGGGGAGTCAAAAGGTACAGTAGGATTTTTGACTATGCAGATATGGGTGTCCCTAACTCCTGAATTGTTCAAGGGTCAACTGTATATGGTGCTTGATTCAGCAGCACATATACTAAAATTAGAACGACACAGAGAAGATCAGCATGCCTCCTGCATAAGGAGGACATGTAAATTTGTGAAATGTTCCACATTTTTTGATTGAAAAATCAAGGGTATGGGAAGATGTGTAGAGGTTATATGCAAACACTCCACCATTTTATGTATGGGACTTGAGCATCCACAGATTTTGGTAACTATGGGGGGTCCTGAAACCAACCCCCATCCCCGTGGATACTGAGGGACAACTATACTTTTATCCTTATTTTAATTTTATTTTTTTTAGAGATAGGGTCTCACTCTGTTGCCCAGGCTAGAGTGCAATGACATGATCATAGCTCACTGCAACCTCGAACTCTTGGGCTCAAGTGATCCTCCTGCCTCAGCCTCCTGAATAGCTATGACTATAGGAGTGTACCAATTAATTAATTTATTTAATTAAAATAATTAAAAAATTTAACAGAGTTTAAGTGACCAAAGAATGATTTGTGGATCAGGCAGCTCTCAAAACCAGAACAGAGAACTCTTGTTTAAAATTTTTTTTTTTTTGTGGAGACAGGGTCTTACTATGTTGCCCAGGCTGGTTTTGAACTCCTGGCTTCAAGCAATCCTCCCACCTCTGCCTCCCAAAGTGCTGGGACTACAAGTGTGAGACATTGCACTTGGCCTATCCTTATTTTTAAAACATTTGGGCAGTTTCTGAATTTAGTTTCTAGCTAGTAGAATTTAGTTTCTACCCAGCTAGTAAATGACAGAGCCAAGATTCCAATCCAGGCAGTATGACTTCAGAGACTGTGTTCTTAACTACTACATATTTCTTTCTCTCTCCTAAGATTCATATCAGCAGTAAAATTCTATAGTTCTGTGAAGCAAGGAGAGGCCTATAATTCATATAGAACTCAGATCAATGAAAAAATCACTAGTCTGGCTGTCAGGATCAGGGAGGTTGGAAAGTATAGGCCAAGGGCAGAGTACAAGGAGGGCCTGTAAAAAAAAGGCACATCTGGCAGAGTGAGAGACTTGGAAAGGATAGCTGAGTGCTTGCTAATCTTTCTGTGCATACCCCAGCATACGAACAGTTAACACTACTGCTATCATCACCCTTTTAACATGGAAGAGGGTGAAATATACGTCAAGTCTAAGGAATCCATTGTGTTAAAGAACACAATGGATTGATGACATGAGTGTCCTTTGAGTCTACTATAAAAGGTAGAGATTTATTGACTTAGGATCCTTTGTCTTGTTCAGATATATCAATATGTTCATTCATTCATTCACTGATCATATATTTACTGAGTGGCTACTTGTGGTGTTATGATATATATATATATATATATATATACATACACATATATACATATATATTGGTTTTCATCCATGGTTCGTGGCTCATAACTCCCATAGTCCTTGTTATAATGTTGGGTGCTTTAGGCCTCAGGAAACAGAATCTCTCTTTCTGATTTTCCCCTGTCCCTGTCACCTGCCAAAGGCAGGACTCTAATCTGATTATGGGTCAAAAGAGCATCTTACCCCATACCCTGGAGGAAGGACTACTGCACAGAGAGGCCAGGAAGAATCTGAACAGAAAGGCCTTGCTAGATTTAGATCATGCACTTCTTGTCCAATCACATTTCTACCCAGTTGTCATTCATACCTACGTTGTGAAGCCTACATAAAATTCCAAGAGGACTGGGTTTGGAGAGTTTCCAGATAGCTGAACATGTGGAGGTGTCTGGAGGGTGGTGTGCCCAGGAAGGGCATGGAAGCTCCACACCCTTTTCCCCATACCTAACCCTATGCGTCTCTTCGTCTATATCCTTGTAATATCCTTTATGATAAACTAGTAAACCTAAGTGTTTCCCTGAGTTTTGTGAGCTGCTCTAGCAAATTAATCAATCTCAAAGAGGGGGTCATGGGAACCCCAATTTGAAGCCAGTTGGTCAGAAGTTCTGGAGGTCTAGACTCATGATTAGTGGGAGGGAGGGGTCAGTCTTGGTGACTGAGCCCTCAACCTGTGGGACCTGACCCAGTCTCCAGGTAGATAGTGTTGGAATTGAATTAGAGGACGCCCAGCTGTGTCCTCTGCTAGGTGTGTGGGAAAAACTCCCACATTTGGTCACAGAAGTCTTCTTCTGTGTTGGCTGTTGCGGAGTTGAGAAGAAAGCATGGTTTGAGAGTTTTCCTAAAGCACTACTATATCCAAGGTATTATTCTAGGTGTAGGGAGTACTGAAAGGTGGCCTTGCTAATAAACTAGCTAACAGAGAAAGATAAACTACTACACAGAAAGTAAGAGAAATAAACTCATAGCTCCCCTTTAAAAAGAAAATTGACAGCACAACTCTCCCCTTTGTTTTGTTTGATTAAACACCTGGGACTCTCATTATCTCTAAGAGTTCATTTTCACAGCCCTGAAGAGCCCTAAGCAGACAGCAGGGATGTGAGCTCCCTCCTAGGTCTTGCCAAAACCAGATTCCAAGGACTCTGATAAAGCCAGCCTCACGGAGAAAAGGGGAGAAAAAAAAAAAAGGAAAAATCAGACGCAGCCGCTTTAGCTACTCCTGTTATCAGTCTGCATCAAAGGAAAAAAAGCAAACATTTTTACCCCTTAAAAGCGCAAACAGCTTTTCCTCAGCTGCCAGCACTTTCCACCTTCCTTCTTGTAGTGCCATGCCATTTTCCTTCTCTTTCTCGAGAAAGCAAAATAACCTTTTTACTACCTTCCATCCTAATCTTTGTGTGAGAAATCTTTCTTAGCACCTGCCGTGAGCTCCTAGTGAGTTCCCCACGTATGAATTCACACCCTTACAAGTATATCCATCCATGAGCAAGATGGATAAGCATTCTATATAGTAAGGGATGACAGATAATAAGCAAACACATAACTGCTTGAGAAAATAGCAGGTAGTGATATAAATGGTGTAAGTAAAAAATAGGATAATGTAGTGCAGGATGATGGAGCTACTTTAGAAAGGGAAGGTCTTTCTTTCTGAGGAAGTGACTCACAACAGACCTGAATTACAAGGAGCCAAACACATGGGGATCCTGGGGAAGAGCACATGAAGTAGAACGAACAGCTAGAACTAAGGCCTTAAGGTGAGAGTGAGCTTGGTATATTTGGAATATAAAAAGAACAATGTGGAGTGGAGTGAACTGGAATGAAAGTGCTATTTGATGAAGTCAGAGAGTACACAAGGGCCATGGCCTAGCCTGGGGACACCAGGGTGAAGACAGTAGGGCTGCAGCAGGCAAGACGGAGAAAAGGAGGCAGATGCAGGATATGTTTTGGAGGTAAAGGCATGGATTCATTGAAGAAATAAGAGAGTACGGAATTAAGGATGGTGCCTGGTTTTGTATGCTTGAGCTTCTGCATATTTGGTGAATAATTCAATTTATAAGATTTATTGAAGTCTTCCCATTTATGTGCCAAATATTGTAGTCAATAGTCTCTGCTCTACTTCATTAGCTATATTTGTGGAAATTTATGCCCACACCCATGATTTACAGTTAGGAACTGATGACAATAGTGAAGGCATAAGATTTTAGGTTAATTTTAAATTGTAAAATCTGTAAATGATATAGTTTTTTAAAATTTATATTCAATAGTCAGGTAAGGCCTTTATGAGGAAGTAACACCTGAATTGAGACTTGAAAGGTAAATAGAAGTTACTCAGGTAAAGATTATAATTAGGTTTCTAAAAAAAAAAATTAAGGTTTTAAACAGATACATATAAATATTTTCACAGCAAATTAAATTCACATTTTTGGTTTGTTTTTATTTTTGTTTTACTTTGCAGACTACATATGGTTGATTTTTAATTCTTAGTTGCTGTAGTGGGTTGAATGGTGGCCCCAAAAAAGATATGTTCACATATTAGCCCCCAGAACTTGTGACTGTGACCTTATTTGGAAACAGGGTCTTTGTAGATATAATTAAGTTAAAGATCTTGAGATGACATCACCCTGGATTAGCCAGTTAGGCCCTAAATCCAATGACAAGTGTTCTTTTAAGAGACACACAGAAGAAAGACACATAGGGAGAAGCAGGTAAAGGCCATGTGCAGACAGAGGCAGAGACTGGAGTGATACAGCCACAAGCCAAGGACCACTTAGAGACACCAGAAGCTGGAAGAGGCAAGAAAGGATTCTCCCCTATAGCCTTTGGAGGGAAGTGGCCCTACCAACATCTTAAATTCAGATTTCTGGCCTTTAGAACTGTGAGAGAATAAATTTGTGTTGTTTTAAATCACCAAGTTTGTGGTAATTCCTAGGATGGCAGTCCTAGGAAACAAACACATGTGTCTTTTCCCTGCTACTTAGCATGAACCTAGGCCAATGTCCCCTACATATCTATCTACATACACTCAAGAAATCTGAAGTTATACAGATTTGACAAAGAAGTCAAAACAAGCGCAAAGTTCATTCCAGTTGTTGCAAATGGCAGGATTTCCTTCCTTTTTTATGGCTGAATAGTATTTCATTGTACATATATACCACATTTTCTTTATTCATCCGTTGATGGACACTAAGGTTGCTTCTGTATCTTGGCAACTGTCAATAGTGCTGCAATAAACATGGGAATGCAGATATCTCTTTGACATATTGATTTCATTTCCTTTGGATATATATCCAGTAGTAGGATTGCCAGATCACATGGTAGTTCTATTTTTTTTTTTTTTTTTGAGACAGAGTCTCGCTCTGTTGCCCGGGCTAGAGTGAGTGCTGTGGCATCAGCCTCACTCACAGAAACCTCAAACTCCTGGGCTCAAGCCATCCTCCTGCCTCAGCCTCCTGAGTAGCTGGGACTACAGGCATGTGCCACCATGCCCGGCTAATTTTTTCTATATATATATTTTAGTTGGCCAGATAATTTCTTTCTATTTTTAGTAGACGGGGGTCTCACTCTTGCTGAGGCTGGTCTCGAACTCCTGACCTCGAGCGATCTGCCCGCCTTGGCCTCCCAGAGTGCTAGGATTACAGGCGTGAGCCACCACGCCCGGCTCTATTTTTAATTTTTTGAGGAACTTCCATGTGGAATCTAACAAAGTTGATCTCATAGAAGTAGAAAGTAGAATGATGATTACCAGAGGCTGGGGTGGTTGGGGGAAGGCAGTTGGGGAGATGCTGGTCAGAGAATATTTATAGTTAGGAGAAATAAATTCAAGAGATCTATTGTACAGCATGGTAGCTATACTTAATAATGATACACTGTATTCTTAAAAAATGCTAACAGAGTAGATGTTATGTGTTCTCAGAACAAAAATAACTACAGTTGGCCCTTGAAAAATGCAGAGGTAAGGAGAGCTGACCTCCTTGTACAGTCAAAAATCCATAATAACTTTTGACTCCCCCAAAACTTAACTGTCATTAGCCTGTTGACTAGAAGCCTTACTGACAACATAAACAGTTATTAACACATATTTTTTGTGTTATATGTATTATATACTGTATTCTTACAATAAAGTAAGCTAGAAAAAAGAAAATGCTCTTAGGAAATCATAAGGAAGAGAAAATATACATTTACAGTAATGTACTGTATTTATCAATACTGTAAGTTTACATCACCTATTTATAAGATGAATCATTTGTCTGAAATGGTGGGCAATGACAGCTGCAGACCTCAATCTATGGTACATATCAAATAATTCAACTTTTTCTTGTAATGTCATGACTTTTCTTGGTTCTTGGGAGCATTTCCAGCATAACTAGTGGCACTTTGTATGTGTCCCATGGCACTACTCAAGGTTTACAGTATTTCACTAAACATGCTAAAAAATACTCCAGAACTGCAAGAGATCACTTTTTACTGTGTTATGAAACTTACTGGAGAGATCAACTACTCACATGGAGATGATTAGTGTTACACAGCATTTTAAGCAGATACAACACTTGAGCTCACAGAAAAAACAACAGGGGGTGGCTACGGAATTATTACAGTAGTACAGTATGTACTACATTAATTTTATGCAGTTATGATTTAAAATTGCATCTTTCCTTTTGTTGCTGTGGCTGGAACCTTGAGTATGCTAAGGCTTCAGAGGAGGCTTGCCTCCAGTGTCTGCCACTGCAGCAAAAAGAAAGTCTGGTTGGACCCCAATAAGGCCAGTGATATCACCAATGGCAACACCTATCAGCAGAACTGGAAGCTGATCAAAGATAGGCTGATCATCTGCAAGCCTGTGACTGTCCATTCCTGGGCTAGATGTTGGAAAAACACCGTGGCCCATTGGAAGGCAGGGATGTGGGCGTGGGTAAGCGAAAGGGTACAGCCAGTGTGCAAATGCCTGAGAAGGTAACTGGATGAGGAAGATGAGGATTCTGTGCCAGCTGCAGAAGATACTGTGACTCTAGGAAGATTGACCACCACATGTATCACAGTCTGTACCTTAAGGTGAAGGGCAATGTGTTCAGAAACAAGCAGATTCTCATGGAACATAAGCTGAAGGCAGACAAAGCCTGCAAGAAGCTCCTGGCTGACCAGGCTGAGGCCTTCAGGTCCAGGACCAAGGAAGCAGGCAAGCGCCATGAAGAGTGTCTCTAGGCCAAGAAGAATGAGAGCATCAAGACTCTGTCTAAAGAGGAACAGGCCAAGAAATAAAGCTCCCCCTTTCTTGTCTGCACACAGTGGCCTCGGTGATAACAGAACAATCATTCAAATAAAACAAGTCTTTGTCTGCTTAATAAAACAGAACAAAACAAAAAGGCATCTATTCATTTGTTTGCATTTCTTTCAAATGGTGCTATATATGGTCTGTGTTTGTGTGTGTAAGTTTTGATAAATTTTAACTTTTTAAATAGATTTGTGTATATTTTATGGTAGTAAATGATTAAATAGACTAGAGTCTACATATATTTTATGTTTTTTCTTAATTCTTTCAATATTTTTAGACTACATCATTCAGATCTGTGAGTTTTTTCAAATGTTGCAATTTCCAAAAATTTTTCCAATATATTTATTGAAAAAAATCCATGTATAAGTGGCCCCAGGCAGTTCAAACCTGTGTTGTTCAAAGGTCAACTGTATGTGAGATAATGCATGTGTTAATCAGCAAGATTTAACCATTCTACTATGTATACAGTTGTCCCTCAGTATCCACGGGGGATTGGTTCCAGGACCCCTACAGATACCCAAATTCACAGATGCTCAAGGCCCACAGTGGGCACTGTGGGACCCAAGGATGCTTAAAGTCAGCTCTTCATGTTCTCGACTTTCTCATTGCGAGAATACAGTATTTTTGGTCAGTGGCTGGTTGGTTGAATCTTCGATGTGGAACTCCTGGATATGGAGGGCCAACTGCATATGCTTCATAAATCACATTGTACATGATAAACATATACAATTTTATATATCAATTAAAAAATTTTTGAAAAAAAGGATGGCTAGCCAGATATTTCCCCCTACGAACCTAGTACAAAATTAAATGAATGTATTTCTTTACCAAAAAAAAAAAAAAAGGCAAAACATCATATATCTCAAAGCCACATGTATTTTTGGATGTCAGACATGGATGTATAATTTGCACCACTGCCAAGGATAATGAGGCATAGAATATATGGAGACTAAACATCCCAGCCAATGGCCTGAAATCACTTAAGAAACATTTTTTCTTTTTTTTTTTTAATCACTAGGTTACATTTCCCTTTGCCACCACTACTCTGAACCATTCTATTTTGTACACCCTATAATTTTAACACAGATAATGATTCATGCTATAAAACTGTTGTTTAAAGTAATTCTATTGTCTTTAGTTGGGCTTTAAAAATATGCAAAAATAAAGAGGAGGTTATTAATTTTATATTTTATAATAAATGATGACTTCAAATCATACGTCTTTTGATTTGCAGATGCTGTCAAATCCTAGTTTATGAAACAGCAATATAACCAAAGCTATTCTGCAGAAATGATCTGGTGGTTCTAGTACTGCTACACACACACACACACCCCTCCATGTGATATCATTAACATTTTTTTTAGAAGATTCTGCAAAAAGATCAGAGGAAATATGATTATTATTTCTTTTTTAGAAACAAGGTCTCACTAGATTGCCCAGGCTGGCCTTGAATTCCTGGGCTGAAGGGATTTTCTTGCCTCAACTAATGGTGTGTACCATTGTGCCTGGCTTGGAAATATTATTTTAAACAAAAAAATGGTATTAATGTTTTAAAAAGTTATTTGAGGCCAGGTGTGGTGGTTCATGCCTATAATCCTAGCACTCTAAGAGGCCGAGGTGGGAGGATTGCTTGAGCTAAGGAATTTGAGACCAGCCTGAGCAAGAGCGAGATCCCGTCTCTACAAAAAATAGAAAAAAATTAGCTAGGCAGTGGTGGCATGTGCCTATAGTCCCAGCTACTCGGAGGCTGAGACAGGAGAATCACTTGAGCCCAAGAGTTTGAGGTTGCAGTGAGCTATGATAACACCACTGCACTCTACCCAGGGTGACAGAGAGAGAACCTGTCTCAAAAACAAAACAAAACAAAATAAATACAAGTTATGGGAATCAATAAAATTATATAAAATACATTCAGATCACAAAGGAGGAAGTAAAGCTATCACTATTTGCAGATGGAATGATCTTGTATTTTTTCTAGCTTTACTGAGGTATAATTGACAAATATAAATTACATATATTTAAAGCATACAATGTGATATATTGGTATATGTATACATTGTGAAATGACTGCCACAATCAAGCTAATTAACATTTCCATCCCTCACATAGTTAAGTTTTTGTGTGTGTGGCATCTCAGGGTGAAACACTTAAGCTCTACTAGTTACTCATAACAAATTTCAAGTATACAATAAGATTACTAATTATAGTCACCATGCTGTACATTAGCTCTCTAGAACTAACTCATCCTACATATGACAGTTTGTATGCTTTGACCAGTAACTCCCCATTTTCCCCACTCCTGCAGCCCCTGGGAACTACCATTCTACTCTGTTTCTATGAATTCAACTTTATTTAGATTCCACATATAACTGAGAGCCATGATCTTTTCCTAGAAAATCTTAAGGAATCTACTAAGAAGTGCTGAATAAGCAAGACTGTGTTTATACCTCCCCCCACCTCCAAAAGTGGGACAGGACCATCTGGGAATGAGCCTTCCCAGTGCTGAGGGATGAAGGACATCTATCACTCTAACCTAAGCAGAGATTGGCCATCAATCCTTCCAAGGGAATATTTTTGATCAAAAGTGGGGAAATGAGAAAAGAAAAACAGCTCAGAGCAGTCTGAGCTATGTGAGGTATACAAAATTTATGAGGCCCAGAGAGATGTGAATATGGGATGTCAGTCATGCTTCCCCACTCCCACACCCATGCTGGGGAGGCGGGTAATTGTTTAAAAGTATTTTATTCCTTTTCAGGAAGGTTTCTTATTGCTGCTTCAATTTCAGTACTTGATATTGGTCTGTTCTGGAATTCTGTTTCTTCCTGTTTGAGCCTAGGGAGGCTGTGTGTTTCTAAGAATTTGTCCATTTCCTCCACATTTTCAAGTTTATGTGCATATAGTGTTTGTAGTATTCATAGATGATATTTTGTATTTCCGTGGTATCAGTTGTAATATCTCCTTTTTCATTCCTGATGGAGCTTATTAGAGTCCTTCTTTTCTGCTTCTCATTAATCTAGCAAGAGGAGTGTCAATTTTGTTTATTTTTTCAAGGAACCAACTTTTTGTTTTATTAATCTTCTGTATAGTGTTTTTGTTATTGCTTTCATTTAGTTCTACTCTGATCTTTGTTATTTCTTGGCTTCTTCCTGAACTTTGGGGAAAAGCACTGTAGTCACTATTCTCTATGTTTCTGTTTTAGCTTTACTGCTAATTGATAATTCTATCTTTAACTTGTATACTCAGCTAGGTCTACATATTACTTAGAGATTAAGAAGTTTATCTTTGAAAAATTTTGTAACTGTTTGCTCATGTAGATAGAATTAATTAAGGGATCCCTTGAAACCTCTGGGGAGCCTTAAAACCTAAACAAATGATCTGTACATACAAATCTATAACCACTAACAACTAACTGCTGTACCAATAAATACTGATGTGGGCTTTCACTCAGTGCCTCCTGGCTCATGGGAATGCTGGTGGACCCCTGACTTCCCCATCACTTTAAACTACACTTTGTCTCTGTCTCTATTATTTCCAAATCTCTTGTCTAGGACCTGTTTTGTTGGAGAGTAGCTAACTCCCGGCAGCTGATTAGTCAGATGAACAGATGTATAGATATATGATCAAGCAAATATGCCAAAATGTTAATTGAACTGGAAATATGAATGTTATTTAAATAATTATTTCAACTGTTCTGAATGTTTAAAAATTTTCATAATATTATAAAATGTTGGGGAAAAATTATGCTTTCAATTTCTCTGCTCCCTCATATTGCCTGTACAAATTGTAACTGAATTTATATGAAGTAAGCCAACAGGGGGTGCTATTCTCAGCCACGAGTTTATCTTTTTTTGTTTTTTTTGAGACAGGGTCTCACTCTGTAGCCCCGCTACAGTGCAGTGGCGTCATCATAGCTCACTGCAACCTCAAACTCCTGGGTTCAAGCGATCCTCTTGCCTCAGCCTTCGAAGTAGCTGGGACTCGGGAGACATGTGCCACCATGTCTGGTTAATTTTTCTATTTTTTGTAGAGATGGGAGTCTTGCTCTTGCTCAGACTGGTCTTGTGCTCCTGGCCTTAAGTGATCCTCTCGTCTCAGCCTCCCAAAGTGCTAGGATTACATGTGTGAGCCACTGTGGTGGGCCAGTGAGGATTTTATTTTTTTAAAAAACCTTTAATATATTAATAGGAAATAAACCAAACCATTCCTTCTCATCAAAGACATAAAGTGCATAGTGACTTCACATTATATATATAATGACTCTGGCTCAGCTGAGGGAAGTTCTTGCAGTTTCATGCTTCAGTTTCAGCATAGATGCCTATTTTCAAGGCTAATCATTTAAAGATGGGCACCAGTCCTGACTACAGCCTTTAGCACAAGAAAACTTATTTGCTGAGCTTGACATCTCAGGGTGAAATGCAAGGCTCATGTGATGTCAAACAAAACAAAACAAAGCCAAGAAAAACTAATATTTTACTATTAAGGCAGTTACAGATTCAGTGTTTATACCTTCAACAAAAGCTCTTGTGTTTTATTACCTTTATCAAGAGATGCTCCAGCCATATGGTAAAAGCTCAATGCAGTGTCCACATCATTAATATTCTTTAGGAAGGTAAAGAAGTTCTCCACCTCCTGAAATGTCAGACCCTGAAAGAGGAAAGATGGTAAGGTAAGGCTGTAGCACAAAATGCAGAAAACTAGGCAGTTATTTATGTCTATAAATCAGAAATTTATGCCCATGTCGAGAACAGAAACTGAATAAATTAGTCAAGGAATGTCAAATTTGTATACAATAGGGGAAAAAAAACTCCAGAATTTTACCCTGAGAAAGGCAAACTGGCTGCTTCCCTCTCACAGGTAAAATCTGACAAAGCTTCTTAGAATGATGGCTGGATGCCTTTTATGAAAATATTTCTAACTGTGCTCTCCAATTGGTCACACCATCAATTATGACACTTCCTAAATGGCCTGCAGCTACTTGATTTGTTCTACATCTTAAGAAGTAAGATCAGAGTGAGGACTTCCATTTTAATAATCTGCTCACAGGCCAGCTAAGCATTTCTGAGACTTAAGCTAATTAAAGAATCACCAAAATCAGTGATATACAGGGAAAGGGTTTCACTATTTAGCAAAACCCAAGCACTGGGGAAGTTATTACCTCAATTTAAAAGATACCGACAAAGTGATTTGCCACTTAACATTAATCTGATGAAATTATGTGAGCGAAGAAATCCTTTTCAAAAGCTGTTCAAAGAATGAACAGTTCAATGAATCTCAGATTCTACTTTCTATGATGGCTCAAGAGAAAGTACCTGGGATTCCTTCATAGGGAGGAAAATTTGTCCTATTTGCCTTTTCCCCACTTCTCACACATCATGCTGTGATGGAAATGAATACAGTTTCTGAGAAGTAAAAAGGCTGGGAATGCTCCAGACACTGAGATGAATATTTTAATAAAGCATCAGGTCCTTAAGGCATCGCAGATGTTGACTGGCTTCCACTTAGTGCTGCTCCTTTCCTGATTTCCATTTCCCCAAACTACAGAGACCAAGAACCTACTTCAGGAACTCAATAATGAGGAAATCTTAATACAGACAATCTATAGTTCTTTCCCAGTACTCTCCAAACTCAGGCAATTGTACCTTTTTCGTATTATCAATCAAACTGAGAGCTAAAATACTATTGGTGTGATTATGTCACATGATCTTTCATAATTTTTTTCCCTTAGAATCACAGAACTTAAAAAACTTTTTATTGTGGAATATGATGACCATATAGAAAAGCACATAAAATGTAAATGCACAACTTAACAAACTGTTGTAAAATGAAAACCCATAGAACCTCCATTCAGGTCAAAGAACAGATTATTATCAGCATCCCAGAAGCCTCCTCCCTTCCCCCAACATGCTTCTTCCCAATCGTAAGCCCCATCTCCACTCCCACCCCCAGTGATAATAATCACTATTCTGATTTTTAGGGGATTCATTTCCTTTTTTTAAAAATAGCATTACTACCTATTTATGCATCCTTAAACAGAAATAGTAGCTAAATTTTGTCTGTTTCTGAACTTTATAAATGGAATCATGTAGTAGGCATTCTGTTATATATGGCTTCTCTAATATTTGTTCATGTTTTTGTGTATATCTATAGTTCGTTAATTTCTATTGCTATAAATTATTCAATTATGTGAATATACTACCATTTGCTTATCCATTCCATTTGGACTATTTCCAATATTTGGCAATTATGAACTGTGGTGCATCTGTACTGAAGCATTCATTCAAACATTTACAGAGTACCTTCTATGTACTAAGTGCCATAATTTTTGGTAGTGAACTAGAAGGCCTAAATTATATACCTTTTTCCTAATTTGAGGTCATTCTCTTGGCCTTGACTTAGAGTGCCCAGAGTTAGGTCTCATTACTTATATGGATGCCATACTATGCTATTCAATGTAAGCACTGGACTAGAATCAACCTTACAGAGGAGAATACCACTGGATTAGAAGTACATGTTCTATCATATCACTGCTTGTGGATAGATACAGTGATCCTCCTTTCCCCTCTATCAAAAAACATGTAAAGGTGGAAGCCACCCAAGCGTCCATCAATGGATGAATTGATAAACAAAATGCAGTATATATACACAATGGACTATTATCCAGTCTTTATAAGGAATAAAATGGTGACACAAGCTACAACATGGATGTACTTTGAAGACAATATGCCACGTGAAATAAGCCTGCCACAAGAGGACAAAGGAAAATAGTGTATGATTACACTTACATGAGTTACCTAGAGTAGTCAAATTAATAGGGAAAGAAAGTTGAATGGTGATTGTTAGGGGCTGGGGAGAAGGAGAATGTGGAGTTATTGTTTAATGGGTAAGGCATTCCAGTCTGGGAAGATGAACAAAGTTCTGGAGACGGATGGTAGTAACAGTTGCACAACAATGTGAATGTACCCAATGCCACTGAAATATACACTTAAAATAGTTAGAATGGTAAAATTTTATGTTATGTATATTTTAGACTCCCTCCCCCCCATGACATGATAAAACTTTAAAACTTTTCTTATTAAGATATGGATTCCTGTAGGGGGTGGAGATTTAGGGGACTGAGTTATTGAAAGGTTTTTTGAGGCTAAAAGGTTAACATAAAATTCTTAAAACAGAAAGATCATGGTAGAGAAAAATGTTTCCTACTTTGAAAAACCACCTCTAATGTTTGTTATTTCCATTTATTTTACTCTTAGTAATATAACTTTTTCTATTTCATA
This sequence comes from Lemur catta, assembly GCF_020740605.2. NCBI lineage: Eukaryota > Metazoa > Chordata > Mammalia > Primates > Lemuridae > Lemur > Lemur catta. The sequence continues at coordinate 50,083,786 of NC_059141.1, read as the reverse complement.
TATATGATTGAACACATATTTTGCTTTAAAATTAACAGTAACAATTGAAGAAACAATGGTTTATTTTTCTAATCAAGTGACCAAACTGCTGAATCTTAAGGCCTCAATAAATGTTGCATCTTATTATTTTCATTTAACAATAAGACCTTCTATTTTGATTATTCCTGGTAAATAACAATTTTGTTTCTCCAGTGGTTTCCATTTGCCAAATAGTCATTACAGATGGTTTAACATGGTGGCTACTGCTTTCAAGGGTCCTATCAGATGAATCCTCATTTCCAGTGCAGCAGCTCTTGGCAATCTTTCATTGAAAATCCATCCATCAGGACTTCTCGATTGTGGATGGCTAAGGAGTCCTGCTTTGGCTGCCAGAGCTTCATTCTGCTAAATATGATATTCTTGCAACCCCATGGATATTCTTTGTGTCATTTTTAAATATTTCTGTAAGCAATGTTCTGAACAGGTGGTCTCTTCTCAGGTTTTACTTCTCTTGTTGTGAAGTCTTTAACACAGTTCAAAAAGCAGGTTTCTGTAAGTTTACTGTGGGTCTCAAGAATTTCCTTAAACTTTTATCTAATCAGATTCTGGTATTTGTGCAGCCATATTCTTTTGGTACGTTTATTAATCACATTTTCTAATGCATGAGTTTTCTTTCTGTTCTGGAAAAGTTGTCCAACTTCTGCTTGAATCTCTCTAGTGAGGCTGTTTCTTACTCAAGCACAGGCTTTCACATCCAACATCTGTACGAGGCTGGGGGGCTGTGCTGTGGTTGAATCTGGGGACAGAGGGTCAGGATCAGGGCAGGTGCAGTGGCTGCTACATAGGAAAGAACCTAATGTTTGTTAATTTCTTTTTTTAATTAATTAATTAATTTTTATTTTTTGTTTTTGGAGACAGAGTCTCACTCTGTTGCCCGGGTTAGAGTGCCGTGGCAGCAACCTAGCTCACAGCAACCTCAAACTTACTGGGCTCAAGTGATCCTCCTGCCTCAGCCTCCCCAATAGCTGGGACTACAGGCACGTGCCACCATGCCTGGCTAAATTTTTCTATATATTTTTAGTTGTCTAGCTAATTTCTTTCTATATTTTTTAGTAGAGACGTGGATCTCGCTCTTGCTCAGGCTGGTCTCGAACTCCTGACCTCGAGCGATCCTTCCGCCTTGGCCTCCCAGAGTGCTAGGATTACAGGTGTGAGCCACTGCGCCCGGCCTAATGTTTGTTAATTTCTAAAAGACATAGTGAAGGAGCAAATACTATATGCTCAGGACCACAGTGCTTATGCTGAGAATTATAGAACAGAAAGAGAACAATATTAACTGCATGGCTATTTATCTGATGATTTAGAAAAACAGTGGAATACAAATCACATTATATAACTATTAAATCTAAATATATAACACTTTACCTTTATCACATAGATAAAATAAAAAACATCTATTGGGCACTTACTAATCACTCAGCACTATGCCAAGAACAGTGACGGAAATAAAATTGCATTGGATATAGGCCTTGATTTTATGGCACTTACAATTTAGATAGGCCTCTTTAAAGAATAGATGACATCAGTCAAAAAATTCTTTTTTTTTTTTTTTTTTTTTTGGAGACAGAGTCTCACTCTGTTGCCCGGGCTAGAGTATCGTGGCGTCAGCCCAGGTTGCAGCAACCTCAAACTCCTGGGCTCCAGCGATCCTTCTGTATCAGCCTCCTGAGTAGCTGGGACTACAAGCATGCACCACCATGCCCAGCTAATTTATTTCTATATATTTTTAGTCATCCAACTAATTTCTTTCTATTTTTTTAGTAGAGACAGGGTCTCGTTCTTACTCAGGCTGGTTTCGAACTCCTGAGCTCAAATGATCCACCCGCCCTGGCCTCCCAGAGTGCTAGGATTACAGGCGTGAGCCACTGCGCCCTGCCAAGTCACAAAATTCTTATTTCTTGCTACTTCAGTAAAAACTCCAGAAGGCTACTGGAATAAAGCTAGACTGAGATTACAACATGAGCTTTGTGGCTGGTAAAATGGAAAGTGAAAGGATATGCTTATTGCAAGGTGAGTTGTTCAGATCAGAAGGCTACAGTTTATGCACAATCTATTGGCCAGTGACTTGAACTGCAGACATAGCAGTCAAAAAGAACTATCTTACTCTTACACTTGGTATTAAAGGGATTTTCTTGACATAAAATGGGGAGAAGATGGATAAGTTATCTTATCCTGTGACCAATTTTTCAACAAATTGGTTATCTACCTTTGGAAAGGTGGTCTTACATAAAATTGGGCTCTACATGACTAAAAAAGAAGATAAGATTAATGGTAGTTGTGAACAGTAGAGACATTTCTTTAGGTTATTTAAAAATGAATTTAACATTAGGAAGTTGTTAAGCAAGCAAATACAATTGTCTTTCAAAACTAATAGCACATGTCATTTTATTTTAATTTCAAAATATGAAGAGGGTACAAATGTTTTAGGTTACATGGATTGCTTTTGTAATGTTTGAGTCCCAGTTACAGGTGTGCCCATCACCCAAAGAGTGTTCATTGTACCCATCAGGTAGGTTTTTGCCCCTTCCCCTCCTTCTTCCCCCTGGTTGATTTCCACTGACTTTTACTTCTCTCTGTACACATGTGCGCTCGCTCATTGGTTAGTTCCAATTTAATAGTGAGTACAGGTGTTTGTTTCTCCATTCTTGAGCTACTTCACTTAGAAAAATGGCCCCTAGTTCCATCTAGATTGTTGCAAAGGTATTAATTCATCTTTTTTATGGCTGAGCAGTACTCCGTGATATACATATACCACATTTTATTAACCCACTCATGAATTGATGGGCACTTGGATTGATTCCACGACTTGTGCAATTCTGAATTGTGCTCCAATAAACATTCGAGTGCAGGCGTCTTTTTAATGAAAAGTCTTTTCCTTTGGGTAGATACCCAATAGTGGGATTGTGGGATCAAATGGTAGGCCTACTTTTAGTTCTTTGAGGAATCTCCATACTGTTTTCCATAAGGGTTGTATTAATTTGCAGTCCCACCAACAGTGTATAAGTGTTCCTTTCTCTCTGAATCCACGCCAACATCTATTGTTTTTGGACTTTTAAATAAAAGCCATTCTAACTGGGGAAAGGTGATATCTCATTGTGATTTTAATTTGCATTTTCCTGATGATTAGTGACACTGAACATTTTTTCATATGTTTATTGGCCATTTGTCTTTCTTCTTTTGAGAAGCTTCTGTTCACGTCTTTTGCCCACTTTTTAATATGGTTGTTTGTTTTTTTCTTGCTGATTTGCTTGAGTTGTTTGTAAATTCTGGATATTTACCCTTTATCAGATACGTAGCTTGCAAGTATTTTTGCCCACTCTGTAGCTATCCATTTACTCTGTTGTTTGTTTTCATAACTGTACAGAAGCTTTTTAGTTTAATCAAATTCTATTTATTAATTTTTGTTGTTGCCATGATTGCCCTTGGGGTCTTAGTCATAAATTCTTTGCCTAGGCCGATATTTAGAAGAGTTTTTCCTAAATTTTCCTCTAGAATTCTTATGGTTTCATGCCTTAGATTTAAGTCTTTTATCCATTTAGAATTAATTTTTGTGAGTGGTAAGAGGTAGGGGTCCTGTTTCATTCTTCTGCATATGGTGATCCAGTTTTCCCAGCACTATTTATTGACTAGGGCTTCTTCTCCCCAGTGTATACTGTTGTCTGCTTTGTCAAAGGTCAGTTGGTTTTATATCTGGGTTCTGTGTGTGTCCTTGTGGTTTAGATATGTTTCCTGGAGACAGTAGATACTTGGGTTGTGTTTTTCCATCCATTCAGCCAGCGTATGTCTTTTGAGAGGAGCATCCAGTCTATTCACATTAATTGACAGCATTGATATGTGGGATACTAGTCTGTTCATCCTCTTAGGTAGTTTCTTATTGCTTTGTTTTACCTCTTGTTTTATTGTTTTATAATAATTTTGAAGTTTGGGAGTTTTTAAAGGTGATTTTACACTGGTGGGTGTCTGTTTTGCTGATTTGGGTAAAATGCTGTTCTGAGTATTTCGTGCAGGGCAGGTCTGGTCATGGCAAATTCCCCCCGTGTTTCCTTGTCTGGGAAAGACTTAATTTATCCATCGATTGTGAAACTTAGTTTTGCAGGATATAAAATTATAGGCTGGCAGTTTTTCTGTTTAAGTTGATTGATGATGGGGCCCCAATCCCTTCTGGCTTGTAGGGTTTCTGCTGAGAAGTCTGAAGTTAGCCTGATGGGTTTTCCTTTGTAGGTTATTTGACGCTTTCATGTTGCTGTTTGCAGAATTTTCTCCTTCATTTTGACTTTGGCCAGGTTGATTACTATGTGTCTTGAGGATGACCTATTTGCTATGAATCTTCCTGGTGTTTGATGTCTATCTTGTATCTAAATTTGATGTCTGAATTTCTGGTGATACTGGGGAAATTTTCCTCAATAATTTCCTAAAGTAGGTTTTCCTACTTTTAGCTCTTCTTCTCCCTCAGGAATACCTATAATTCAAATGTTAGTTGGTTTCACACAGTCCCATATCTCCCTCAGTGATTGCTCAGACTTTTCAATATTCTTTTCTGCCTCTTTGAATGACTGGGTTATCTCAAGAGCCTTGTGTTCTTGACAAGCTTTGAGATTCTTTCTTCTCCTTGGTTTAGCCTGCTGTTAAAGCTTTCTGCTGTGTTTTTTTTTTTTTTTTTTGAGACAGAGTCTTGCTCTGTTGCCCGGGCTAGAGTGAGTGCCGTGGCATCAGCCTGGCTCACAGCAACCTCAGACTCCTGGGCTTAAGCGATCCTACTGCCTCAGCCTCCCGAGTAGCTGGGACTACAGGCATGAGCCACCATGCCCGGCTAATTTTTTGTATATATATTTTTAGTTGGCCAGATAATTTCTTTCTATCTTTAGTAGAGACGGGGTCTCACTCTTGCTCAGGCTGGTCTCGAACTCCTGACCTTGAGCAATCCACCCGCCTCGGCCTCCCAGAGCTAGGATTACAGGCGTGAGCCACCGCGCCCGGCCTCTGCTGTGTTTTGAAATTCCCTAAATGAGTCTTTCATTTCTTTAAGTTCTGTTATATTCTTTCTTATGTTGTCTAGCTCTCCAGTGACTTTTTCATTGGTTTCCTGAAATATTTTTTTGGCTTCCTTTTGTTGGTTTTCAACTTTCTCTTCAATTCCATTCATCTTATTTGCCATCCATATTCTGAATTCCATTTCTGCAATTTCTTGTGGGTGGAGTCTACCACTGTAGCTCCATTGTGTTCCCTTGGGGGTGTCGAACTATTTAGTTTTTTCACATTGCCAGGGTTGTTTTGCTGGTTTCTTCTCATCTGGGTTCTCTTCCCTGAGATTTAGGTTAACAGAATTGCAGGGTACCTGTTCTATTTTGCTGGGGATTCCCTCGATCCAAATCCAGGGGTGACAGCTGTTCAGGGCTGGGGGGGGAGTGTCCTGAGTGAAGTGTTGGACCTCAGGGAGGTTCTGCTGGCCTAGTGGTAGTGGTAAGAGCTCAATGGTGGGGTCTTGGGGTCCATGCACAACTCTGGAGTCTCAGGGGTGGAGTCACAGGCCCAGCCGTGGCCCTGGAACTATAGTGGTAGAGCCTCAGACTTGGCACAATGAGAGAGCTTCAGAGTTGGCTCTAGGGATTTTGGGGGCAAATCTGCCCATATGGGGGGCTGTTCCACCAGCATGGGGACTGCTGATGCCCAGTTGTGCAGGCAGGGGTTTCTCAGTGGCCCATGGTCTGTGTACGCAGGCCAGAGCTGCTAGTTGGCCAAGGTTCCCCCCTACACCTAGGACACACTGAGGCAGTTGCCCCAGGCTTCCTGAGTGGTGTCTGTAGAGTCTGGAACTCTTCTTCTGTTCAGCTCCCACACTGGGGAGGAGGTGTGCTTGGCCCCCAGTCACAGTGCACGACATGGAGGAGTGTCTGTTCCCTCCTTGGCCTGGTAGGGGTGATGCAAAGGCTACTGCTGGAAGGCTGGGTCCTGAGCGGACCTGGCTTTGTGTGCCAGAGCGATCAGGATGGCGTTGGTTGCACAAGCCTGGGATTGGCAGGCACCAGATCTCTGCTGCACCTACTCTCCAGTGGAATGTCTCTGCACAGACTTTGAGCAGCTCCCTGATCAGCCCAGTGGTCTGTGGTGGAAGAGGGAGACCCCTCACAGATTGAGCTCCCTGTAACTTTTGTTTCTCTCCTAAAAAGCAGTGTCCCCTTGGGTTGCTTCTATCCTGCTGTCTTCATCTCTTCCCAGAAGTGTAAATTGTATTGGGATCCCTGGCTTAATCTTTGAGATGGTGGGTGATGCTTTTGAATAAGAATCAGCCATGCCCTGTTCGATTGAGCTGATAGATACTGTAATGAGCTATAGAGTTGTTCTCCCTGGGTCTAATATCTTTTTTTCAATCCTGGATGGAGCTGGAGCCTGCCCATTCTTCTAAGTGAAGTATCACAAGAATAGAAAAACAAACAGCACATGTACTCACCATTAAAGTGGTAGTAATCGATCAACACTTATGTGCACATATGGAAGTAATATTCATCAGGGATTGGGCAGGTGGGAATGGGGAGAAGGGGATGGGTAAATTCACACCTAATGGGTGCGGTGTGCACTGTCTGGGGGATGGGCATGCTTGTAGGTTTGACTCTGGTGGTGCAAAGGCAATTTATCTGACCAAAGCATTTATACCCCTGTAATATTCTGAAATTAAAAAAAATTGAAGGTCACATTGTATCCAAAACATAAAAGAAAAAAAAAAGTTGTTCTCCCTGTCAGTGATTGATGCTTGCAGGAAAGAGCCAACTGCAGAGATGTTCTTTTGTGTCTGAAATAAGCTCTTGTCCCTCAGGAGGAGCACTTGAATGCCCCAGGGTTTGGGAGGGGCCCTGTAGCTCCCAGGGAGTTGCTTGTTCTCCACCACAGCAAAGGTGAGTGGAAGAGAAGGCTGGGCGTGGTTAGGTTGGGTGAGCCTGAAAGGCTTCGCAAAGCCTCAGCAGGACTCCAAGGTCATTTTGCCTGCCTCTTGGGAAAGCCGCTGGGAGGAGGGTCAAGGCAGGCTCTCCTAACTGGGAAGGCTGCTCATGCGGAAGGGGCTGCAATTCTGTGACTGGTTTTGGGAGTAAGCGCCATCCCTCTCACGTTACCCCTGCCCTCCTCCAGTGCCCGGTTGCAAACAGGTGCCTGAATGTGCCATGGGCTTCCCCGCCAGAGTACCCACCCTACTCCAACAGTGCGGCTTTCCTGTGGGGATGATGGGTGCTTCCCCAGATCGCCACATCTCAGACCTCCACAGTATTCTCCAGTCAGTTCCACCCACGTGGGCTCCCTAGCCTCTCGAGTGCAGCTTTCAAATCCTCCCCCGCCACCCCCGTGCCCCCTAGCAACTTGCTTGGGTCCTGGGAGCATGGGATCCAGCCTGTGTGTGTGACCCACTAGCATGCATCTCCAGGAAATGCTGGTGGGCAGGGAGCTCCCAGATTGGGCACCCAGGGTCCACTGCAGGTCCTCAAGGGGAAAGGTATGGGCCCCACTCTCTGTGGAAACCTAATACTGGAGGACGCTCCAGCGGGAGCTCAAAAAGCTCTCCAGGTTTCGGTGGGGATGGAGGTGGGGGAGGGGGAGGATAAGAATCTGAATGGAAGGAAGCTCTGGGATCACACAAGTTCTCCCCACAGTTCTGTGATTGCTGCAGTATTGGGCTTGTTGGGCTGGAAAAGCTTCCAAGTAACTTGGTAGTCTGCTGAGCACCAAAGGATTGTGGGAAGGAGAAAGGGATCCCCTCCTGACCCCTTTACTGGGGTCCGAGTCTCTCTGGGTTTAGATCCTCGCTGATATCTTTTTTTCCTTTTCCCTCTTCCTTCTCTGCTTTGCAGTCTTCCTCTGTGAGGTCCCTGGCAGGCTCTATACTTATTCCTCTGACCTACACCTAAGCTGTGCCCTTTATCCCCTCTCCTTTATCTGAAACCCTCTTTTCCTCCAGAATGATTTGGTAAGTGATATCTCTAGTCAGACACCTTGCCTTCTGTTTTGCAGTTGATAAAACTTTTAGAAGAAAACATAGGAGAAAAATCTTCATGACTTAGAGTGGATTAAGTGTTCTGAGGTGCCACCCAAAGCACAATCCATAAAAGAAAATCTGGTAAGTTAGACTTCATCAAAATTACAATATTTTGTGCTTCAAAATACTGAGAGAATAGACAAATCACAGGCTTGGAGAAAATATTTGAAAATCATAAATTTGATAAAGGACTTGTTTCCAGAATTATATAAAGAACTCTCACGATTCAATAATGAGAAGAACAGCCACTTGATTTTAAAAAAGATTTAAATAGACATTTTACCAAACAAGATATATGAATGGCTAATAAGTACATGAAATAATGCTCAGCATCATTAGTCATTAGAGAAATACAAATTAAAACCACGATGATACTCCACTGCCCACCTATTAGAATGACTGTAATAAAAAAGGGAGTCAATAACAAGTGTTAGTGTAGATATGGAGAAACTGGAACTCTCATACATTCTTGGGGAGATGTAAAATGGTTCAGCTACTTTGGAAAATAGTTTTGCAGTTTCTTAAAAATTTAAACATAAATTCACCATACAACCCAACCATTTCATTCCTGGGAGTCTTCAAGAGAAATAAAAACATAGGTCCACATAAAAACCTGTACACAAATGTTCATAGCAGCATTATTTATATATAATGGCCCAAACTGGAAACAATCCAAATGTTCACCAACTGGTAAGTGTATAAACAAAATCCAGCATATCCAAACAATGAGAAACTGTTTAATATTCAGCAATAAAAAGTAATAAACTGTTAATATAAGCTTTAACATGGATAAACCTTAAAAACATTATGCTAAGTAGAAGAAGCCAGATACAAAAGACTGTATTATTATATGATTGCATTTATATGAAATGTTCAGAAAAGGCAAATGTATAGAGACAGAAAGGCGATTTATGGATGCCTGGGGCTAGGGCAGAAATGAGAATTAACTGAAAGCTAGCATAAAGGATCTTTTCAGCATGACGGAAATGTTCTAAAACTGGATAGCAGTGATGATTGCATAACTCTGTAAATTTACTAAAAATCACTGAATTGTATACTTAAAATGGGTGACTTTTATGGTAAATAAATTATACCCCAAAAAAGTTGTTTAAAAAAATAAAAAGGAGTTGGAGTAGATGAGAAAAGGGAAATTTGGCTTCCTCTAGAGTCACCTGTAAAGCCAGTACCTAGTGCTGACAGGCCATGGATGAGTGCAAGCACACCATGAAGGAGGATTCCCTTGCCCTGTCTTGTAATCAGTCACGGCAAATCCATCTGCCAGGAACCAGTCCAATTGCCCAAGTACCCTCTATGGCTCACTGAAAAGAAGAAAGTCTCCTTTCTTCTTCCTTATATGCTATGCCTCTCACCAATCTTACCTATTCTCTGCTCAATCTCCTGCTTAGTTTTTTTATTTTAATTAATATTTTTATACCAGGCAATATATGAATATGATACAAAATGTTACACAGTACAAAGCAATGCTTTCTGAACCCTGTCTTCCAGTCTCCTGCCCTGCATGTGGTCACAGTTACCATTTCTTGGGTACCATTCAGAGGTATTACTAGGCCTGTCCTGCTCTAATAATAAAGCATCTTCCTATTACAACCCCCAGACTTCTCTTTAACTGCTGCCTGGCAGCGAGGGAAATTATACCACTTCTGTTACTTACATTTCTATAGGTACCTAATCTTCCTGAAATATCACTTTCTTCATATCTTTATCCCTCCTGTTCACAACATGTCAGTGATTTCTCACTGTCACCTGGATAAACCCCCAAACTTCTTATCCTGGGATTTAAGGTCCTCCACCGTTTGCTTCCATAACTTACCTTTCTAGCTCTCTTCCTATGAAACTTAGGCTGGAGACTGGCAACATTGGTTTGTGTTTCCCCATAACCTGTGCTTATTCAAATCGTGGAGAATAAGAAGTGGCAATAAATAGGATGATTAGTGAAAAGATTATAGACTCTGGAATAAGATAGTCCTGGCTTTGAATCTCTTAAGAGATCACCCACCTCTTAAAGCAGTGGGTGATCTCAGGTAAATAACTAAGGCTCAGAAGACTATATTTCATTTGAAAAATGAGAATTGTATCACTCAGGATTGTTGTGATAATAGGGAAGAAGATATATAAAATGTGTAGTACACAGAAGGTACTCAGTAAGTGGTAGGTGGAAGTCCTCAGTAAGTTAGCATGCTCATTACTATAGAACTAGTGGTAAGCATCTATTTTATTAAGCTCTGAAATAGACTCTCTTCTCTGGTATGTGAGGAATAGGAAATAGGGGAAAGGTTGAGGTATTTGGAACTCATTGTGGGGAAAAAACAGGAAAATGATATGGGGAAAAACTCATAAAACTAAATCTCTTAATAGTAATTCACATTTTAGGACTCCTTTGGGGGAAGTACAGCTTTCAAAGCTAGTCATTTAAAAAAAAAGGCTTATCAGTAAAGTAGAATTCTAGTCTTTCTAGTTTTATGGCCACATTTCATGTGCTATATACTACATAGTAACTTTGGTGGGCACCTAATAATTGGAATTAATGAGTTTTTCAAGGGCTATGCTAGCAATGTTTCTAGAATCTGATATTCCATGGATGACTAATATGATTCAATTCTCAAATGTCTGTGAATAAATGAATAAGGAGAGCTCACATGTATATTATCCATAGATAATATAAAAAGTTAGTCATATAATAGTTTTATTAGGAATACTTAATAAGCACTAACTTTGCTTAATGGCCAGTAACAGTATTAATAAGCAATGGTATGTGCAGAAGGCTGTTGGGGATAGGGCTATGATAGGAAACACTTGGCAAAAGCAAATACCTTTACAATCTCTGCTTGTCATAATCCTACTCTGCCTTTAAGGCCAAATTCCAATTGTACCTCCGCTAAGAAATCTTACTCAGTCTCTTCAGTTGGCTCTCATCTTCCTTATCAGTGCTCCAAAAAGATCTCATACCTTTAATACTCAACACACTGATTATTGCAATCGACAAATATTTGCCTATGAGACACTAACCATGCAGAGGATGTGCAAAGATGAGGAAGGCACTGCTCTTTAGAGGATCAAAGTTGAGTGGGTTGCCTTGTATTATACTTGTTTTAAATCTGTCTCCTTCCACTGGGAATGTTAAGTTCTATGAGGCAGAGACTGTTGTGCTCACTACTGTATTCCCAACATTTAGAAGAATGCTTGGCACGTAGTGGGTGTTCAGTAAATATTGAATATGAATGTGAATATGAAATTATATAGTTCTTTGCATATTTTTCTCTTACTAGACTATTACAGACTTTTTTGGTTTGGTTTTTTTAACACCCAATTTATTGCTTTTAAATATAAATTTATAATAAAATATGAATTAGCCTATCATGATAGATAATTAACTTAAGGTCAAATCAATGTCCGAACCAACCTGTATGTCTGGTCAAAATAAAGAGCATTTCTGAATGCAAACACTATGCTTCCAGCATGGGGACTAAAAAAATCACCCATATATTTGTAATCAATTTTCTGAAATTACAATTTCCAACACGTATCAGCTGGCTGCTGGGTAGTATATCTCTTAAGGATAAGGGATGGTCTTTATCTTTTATCTTTCTCACAGTACCTGGCTTTATGTCTTGCACATAGCAATGTCTGCCATTGAACTGAATTGTAATTTTCAATTTCATCCTTAAATCAAGACATTATTAAAGTTAGCAGCTTCTATACTCATAAACATAGAGGATCACCACTGTGAATTATGTTTATGAAGTCTCAGAAAACTCTTTGATAAATAAATACGTGGTGGTTGCTTAGAGCATCAGTAGGGTAATTTTTCCAAGGCATGGCAAGTTCCCTGATTCTGCAAGCTATTACTCAGGGGGGAAGCAGCTGGAGACGCTGATGGAGTATGGCTTCTCTCAGGCAGTGGCTCACAAGCCTAGGTGCACATTAGAATCACCTGGGGAGCCTTTACGAAACACTGATGCCTGGACCTGCCCACTGAGCTTCTGCTTTAACTGATTTGAAGAGGGCCCCATAACCACATTTCTTAAAAATTCCCCAAGTGATCCTATTGTAGAGAAGCACTACTTTAGAGGAAGAGTATGGTGAGGAGAAACAGCCCTTTGCTATGGAGAAGATCAGATCTGGAATAAGAAGCCTTACATCTTAGTTCAGACTCTGAATGAGTCATTAATTCTCTTTCTGTCTCTATATTCTCATAGGCACAATATCTGACAAGGCTCTTAGTAAGAGAAAAATGGCTGTGAAGCATTGCACAGTCATTAAGTTATATGCAAAAATTTATTTAATATCACCTCTAGAACCATCAATCTTTTAGGTCTGATTTGATATCTTGATATAGAACTCCACACAGAAACTGATTAATGTGAGCCAAATGAAAACTTACATTTTCATGTTAACAAATGTGAAGTGGAATAAAAGTAGCAATTAGGAAGCAGATGGTGATTCCCCTTTAACAGGAAGCGGTCCTAGAGAGACAGACTGGTAACCTTAGGAGCAAAGGCCCTTCATTAACTTTTATTTATTTATTTATTTTGAGACAGAGTTTCACTCTGTTGCCTGGGCTACAGTGCCATGGCATCAGGCCAGCTCACAGCAACCTCAAACTCCTGGTCTCAAGCGATCCTCCTGCCTCAGCCTCCTAAGTAGCTGGGACTACAGGCACACACCACTACACCTGACTAACTTTTTCTATTTTTTAGTTGCCTGGCTAATTTTTTCTATTTTTAGTAGAGATGGGGGTCTCGTTCTTGCTCAGGCTGGTCTCGAACTTCTGACCTCAAGCAATCCTCCTGCCTCGCCTCGGCCTCCCAGAGTACTAGGATTACAAGTGTGAGCCACCATGCCTGGCCTCATTAACTCTCATTTTAGTTAATTGCTGTGTTCACAAACTATTTAATCAACATGAGAGAACAATCAATCTTAATCTCCTCGCTAAGGCAGGCTAGAAATTCTTGGCCTAAAGTAATTTAGCACCCCAGAATTTCATCATCTGACAAAATTTGTCCTTTCACTTGAGAGCTCTTTTGCAAGGTCTTCAGGTCCTAAAGTAACGCCTGCCTAAAGCTAAAATATTCCTTCAAGGGAGATGTCTCTAACACCTAATTTATTGCTTTTAAATATAAATTTATAATAAAATATGAATTAGCCTATCATGATAGATAATTAACTTAAGGCCAAATCAATGTCTGAACCAACCTATATGTCTGGTCAAAATAAAGGAGCATTTCTGAATGTAAACACTAACTATCTTCCAGCATGGGGACTAAAAAAATCCACCCATATATGTGTAATCAATTTTCTGAAATTACAATTTTCAACAGGTATCAGCTGGCTACTGGGTAGTGTAGAAGTGCTCTCTGGGAAAGAAATATTTTTCTCTGTCACTTTCCATTAATGATGAGTTCTCCCCACAGCCAAGAGAACACCTGCTGTGGGAAAAGGCTGGGCTGAGTTCAGAGAAGCTGACACTTTCTCTTAGAGCCCAGCCTGCCCTCATTTGCAGCCCACAGCCTGGTTCAGAGGTCCTTTCAACTTTTCAGCATCCAAAACAAAGAGGAAAAAGTCTGGCTAATAAGAAAGGCTTTCTACCAACTTGGGGCAATGCTATTCATGCAGTATTTTTTGCACAACAACTAAGAAAACGGGGACAAGCACTAGCAATCCTATTTCTTATTTTCCATTACTGAGTCTTTAAAGCTGGAGGGCCCCGTATAGCAAGAATCTAGGACAAGCCTTCGAAATCATGAGGCCAATGAGGTTAAGTGATTTGTTTAATAAACATGGAATCCTGAGGCAGGACTTGATCTCAAGTCTTCTAGCTTCATGTCTACCACATCACACCACTCTGGCAATCTCTCATGGAACATTTTTAGTGCCAAGTCAGATTCCTGGTCATGGCCAGATGGTAGTCATTGTCCAGCGAGAAAGGTATTGGGCTGGGAATGAGAAGTCTAGGTTCTAGTTCTAGCACTGCTGTGTGTGTGTGTGTGTGTAATATCTAGAGGCCTGACCTCTTAACTGGTCTCTGCTTCAGTCTGTCCACCTCACCCCCTGATACTGACTAAGGTCTACCATCTGCCCTTTTCTTTTCTCACACTAGGGATGGCTGGTTTTGAAGGGTATCAGAGAGCAGTGTCGAATAGTGTTGCCATAAATCCATGGTCTCCAATCCTAATGCTGCTCAAAACACTCTAAATCATCTCTTTCCAAATTCTCTAACAGCCTTATTATCAGTCTTTTTGCTTCTATGCTTGCCTCCTTCCAAATTATTTTCCATAAAACAACCAGGGTTATCTCTTTAAACATATATATAATCATGTTGATTCACTGCTCACACACTTTAATAGCTTCCTATTGCACTGTGAATAAACTCCAAACTCCTTCTATACTTATAAGGTCCTGCAATGTTCTGGTCCTCATCTCAGACCATTTTCCTCCTTGCTCAGTATGCTCTAACCACACGAGTCCCCTTTCAGTTCTTCACACATGCCAGGTCTGTCTTTCCTGCCTGTTATGGACTAAGTATTTGTTACCCTCCCCCCTGCTGTCCATTCATGTGTTGAAGCCCTAACCCTCAGTGTGCCCAGTGTGGTTGTGTTTAGAGATGGGGCCTTAGAGGAAATAACAAGGTCAAATGAGGTCACAAGGTTGGGGCCCTAATCTGATAGAATTAGTATTCTTATAAGAAGAAACACCAGAGATTTCTTGCTTTCTCTCTCTCTCTCCATGCACACACACTGAGGAAAGCCCATGTGAGGACGTCTCAAAAAGGTGTCTTCCTCCAAGGCAGGAAGAGAGCCATAATCAGAAACCAAATTGACTGGCACTGTGATCATAGACTTCTAGTCTCCAGAACTGTGAGAAAATAAATCTCTCTTGTTAAAACCACTGTCTGTGGTATTAACATTTTGCTACAGCAGGCCAAGCAGACTAATATACTGCCTTAGAGTTTTGCATATGTGATTTCCCTCTGTCTAGAGCCTCCTCTTCCTTCTTCTTGGGAAGATTTCCTTCCCAAGCTGCTTAAATGGTAGTGTTTCAATGATTTTCTCGTGGGCCCACAGTTCTACTCTATAACACCACCCTTTGGGCAGTTTCATCTGCTTTCATGGTTTTAACTCTAACACAGTGTGTTGATGATTCCCGAGTCTACCTTCATGACTCAGATGGCCACAACTAAACTCTTTCTCTTCCTATCTAAACTAGTCTCTTCTTTAAAATTCTCAATCTCAGTTCATGGTGAACTGAAGAAGAAACCTGGGGTTATTCTGGACTCTCTCCTCTTCCTCATCCATTGCTCATTTCTTTCCTCCCTTTGGACCTCAGGTGCCAGAGATGATCTAGTTGTGAACCTTGGTTCATGACATACTCTCATCATTATGTTACCACCTTTGCAATAACCATACATTCCTATGGTTTCTGTTCTTCCTCTACCCAAAGCTACCTACCTTTCCTTCTTTGAAGTGCTTCTTGAGCTGCTTCTGCATGGCGGTCAACTTCTTGGACTGCACCCCACTGTAGGCCAGCAGCATGCCACCGAACTGCCTCTCAGTAATTCTCCCATCCACAGGGTCATGGCGTTCAAACTGGGAGGGAAACAGAGGGTTCTTGGAGTCAGTGGAAAGTATTTTGATGTGGAACATTGAGTATCAATTCTTTTAGATAGCAGAAAAGAGTTGATGGCTGGGATTGTATTTTTGAGCTACAATTCTCAACAAGATCTGAAAAAACGACTAAGAAACAGGTCTATTAATAGGTTCTTATCCCAGATCTGCCACTCACTGTGGCTTCAGGAAAATCACCCAACTATTCTGGGCCTCAGTTTCCTCACGTATAAAACAGAACTGCTATAGCATCTCACAACCTCACAGATCAGGAATATCCTTGTAGAAATAGAAACAATTTTAAAGCTTCATACAAATTCACGCCATTATTCATAATAAGTGCTCTCTGGATCATCCATGTTCCTGCTCCTCAGAGAAGACTTAAAAGCTAATTATAAATTTGATCAATTATGCATATGTAAAGTCATTTCAGTTCTTTAATCTGTACTTAATACTGTTATACACTCACACTTTTAAGGATTTCAAAGAAGAGTAATGTGTTTTCAAGTTTTCCCTAAAATGGTAATCAAATGTTAGGGCATCAATGGAGCTTGGGAAAAAAATGCATAGAGTATAGGATGCCTGCATTAGACTTGCTCACCACAAAGCTACTGAAAAATCATTAAATATATTTAAATATGCAGATGGAAAGGTTAAGTATAAAGGACCTCTAGCTAATCTAAGTGACATCAGAAAATTAAGATTTTCACTTAAAAATGGAGACAAGAAAGTTATCTCAGTCCCAGCTGCAGTGTTAATGATACTTACAAATTTATAACTAATAAAATGGCTACAGATAAGCCCAGTAACCATTATAAAGCAAAACCATTTGAAGATGATACAATTTCTCCTTTTATTAGAAAATAAGTTACTGGAAAATTTCAGATTCTTACATGGCAGGGCATACATAATTCTGTTCTCTTAAAAGGGGTACACATAGACATAAGATGTTGCTAAGTAAGGTCACGCCAACAAGCATTTCCTGAATGTCTATTAGTTGTCTAACACTGTGTTAGTCACTGTGGGGTATAAGAAAGAAGGAGAAAATTCAGTTTCTGTCCTTAGGGACCTCACCTGAATCTAGTAGGGAGATAAGACTTAAATATGAGACACAAAATAAGAAAGTCAAGAGTGAATTCTCTTTCAGTTCTCATTTTCTCAGTTAGCTTGGTAAGTTGATATACATCTTAATTTGTTTCCTCACTGGTGAGACTGTGTCAATGAGCAAGACACAAGAACTATATTTTAATAATAGCAACAATTTACTGAGCACATACTATGGACCAGGTACTCACACCCATATATTCTTTCATCTAATCACTGTAACAGCCCTATGGAAAAGCTCCACTTCTGTAGATGAGAAAACTGAGGCAATGCACTGCCACATGTGACAGAGCTGGGATTCAAACTCAGCCCTGCTTGGGCCCAAAGACTATCTCTAAACATCACACCGTTCCCTACTAAGCAGCAGTACATATGCAGCCTGCAGGACAGCACTATGTTGCTTTTGATAATCTTATATAGGCAGAAGGCTTAGTCACATTTAAGTGAGAAGCAAAACTATTTCCAAAGACATCAACATCATCAATATTATGTGAAAGCCTCTTTTTCAATTCAACCACTCAATATTTCATGTATATCACACCATCACTTCTATACAGCTGATTAAGTTTTGACAATACCATAAGTTTTCAGGATTCAATTTAAGTTTAATTTATGGCTCAATTTACTACCCTGAAATAAAATGGAGGACTGACAGAATGTTCTAAGTGGGCATACTTTTTACAATGTTTACATCAGATTTTTAATGAAATCTGATACCTGGGCAAAAAGTTCATCTATGGGCTTCCTCAAGGCAGGTGAAACAAAGCTGTGGTCCCTGCTCTTCAGGCCAGGCTTTAACGATTTAGAGCATTCATTCTACCCTTATCCGGAAGATTTCACAGCTGTGGGGCAATCCTGTATGTTTGAATTAGGTGAGTTTTCAGCTCCATCTCACAAGAGAGATTCGTGATTGAAATGTTTCTTGTTCATAACACCGGCAGCAGCTGTAGCTCGCTCAAGGCTTATGAAAGGCCTTTATGCTCTGTTCTCCATAGGGGCACAAAGCCTCACCTCTGTTATGTTTCAGACAGTAAAGAAAATTTCCAGTGGAGATGGCCAAGTAACAATTACAGTGCTCCAATTAGCATCTTTACTAATGTTCTTTGAAAACTCAGACTTGCCTTTTGGTAATGAGTTCTATTATTATTATTATTAATTTTAAGTGATTGGAACCTGAAAGGGCTTAAAAACCATAAAATTGAGTTTGTCCACATAGTGTGGCCCGCTTCAAGTTCACTACTTTAGCTCTGTCATCTGACTTCAGGCAGCACCTCTCCATTCAGGTTTTTAGGCTCTTCTGAGGCAAGACTGCCTTATTTCTGAGGTCTTAAACATGGCTGGAGGGGGCCAAGGAGAGCTGTTTCTCTTTACACACAAAACTGCTAACGGAAAGATTTGAACTAATGTCCTATTCATTCAAAATTTATTAACTGAACATCTTCTATGCTAAGGCTAGGAAGCTTTGAAGGTAGTATTTCAAGGACCCTCATTAGGGTTAAATTTTCAAGAGCAATACCTAGACATCATGTGGCTCTAGCGGTCAAGTGTGTATAGGTTGAACATACCTAATCCAAAAACCCAAAATCTGAAATGCTCCAAAGTCCAAAACTTTTTCAGCATTAACATGATGCTCAAAGATCATGCTTAAAGGAAATGCTCATTGGAACATTTGGGTTTTTTTTAATCTTGTTTCCCCTTCCAGTTAGACTTCAAAATAACCCATCACTGGAACATTTCGGATTTTAGATTAGGAATGCTCGACCAAGAAGTAAAATGCAAATATTCCAAAATCCAAAACAATCCAAAATCCGAAACACTTTTGGTCCCATGCATTTTGGATAAGTGATACTTAACCTGTGTCTTAAGCCTGGACAATCTTATGGATGCACTCCTGGAGTGCCATATGCATGCAATCAATCCCCAAGGTCATGGGAGGGTCTTTGGGGAAAGACAGAAATAATTGCAAAATTATCACAATGTAGAAAACTGCTAATTGTCTATTTGGAAGCAAATCATTGGCTTGTATTTTACATAGCCATACATATGTCACACTTATATTGGAAACTCTTAAGTTCCACTTCAACAATTAAGAAATTCCATTCGATTTGATCCCATGGCACAGAAGGTATGCATTCTAGCACACCACCCACCATCTGCATTGTTTTTCTGTATCTAGGATGAGAGCTTAACAGCCTAGTATTTTCCCTTCCGCAGCCATTGCCACTTTCTCAAGTGGATACAAGCTGTTGTCTCTCTGTTGTTCTCCAGGAGGCTGCAGGGCAGGCAAAGAGAGGCCAGAAAAGAGGAGCCAAAAAACTGCCTGCAAGATTTTTCCTGGCTTTCTGTTCACACTGTGCCTCTTGTTCCCTCCCCTGTCTCTTGTCCTTTTGGAAGGACAGATGGTCCACACATATCCAGATGAAATGACTTAAGGAAGATGGGAAGCCAAGAAGAGAAGAAAACATGTATTATGAACAAAGGCTAAAAATAAGGTTAGAAAAAATAGTAAAAGGAAAAAGAAATCACTATTTTCAAGTGGGTCTTCATTTATTAAAGACATTTGAGGTTCATGTATTCCAACAGATGTAAACTTCAACCTTATTCTCTTTCACACAATTATCTTTCAGGAGATTTTGTCTATACCCAGAGTAAATCCTCCCCTTATACAAATATTTCAGAAGGGTAAGTTTCTTGATAGGCTTTTTCTAGTTTCTGAACTGCACAATACTAGATTGCATTAGTGATCTCAAGCCTCTGAGCTGAACACGTCTGTTTTTCAAACTGATTGTACATGGCTTTGAGATCTTAACCATGCTACTGCTGCAACTGTCAGGAGTCTCAAAATAACTCTGTTACGCCCATCAAAAGGAAAAATGATTACAAGCAAAGTTCTCTAGTGTAAACCCACCGAGTGAGTATGACATACACATTTCATAGTTTGAACTGAAATCTATGTTTCTGAGTAAGGCACAGTGGCTTGTGCCTGTAATCCCAGATTCTTGGGAGACTGAGGTGTGAGGATCACAGAGGCCAGGAGTTTGAGGCTGCAGTGTGCTATGATTTCACCACTGCACTGTAGCCTGGGAGATAGTTGAGATCCTGCCTCTAAAATAAATACATAAATAATGAATGAATGAATGAAATCTATGTTTCTGCAATTGGCAGAGGACAGAGGGCCCCAGTTCAGATTGCCAGGAGCCCAAATTTTCTTGATCTTTAAATAAGAGGCATTTTCACTGCAAATACTAATATGGTCGTCTTTTGACTAACTGGCAAGATGAGGAAGAAGGCCAATAATTTGGAATGGAGGCAACATAGTTCAGTACCCTCAGCAAAAGCAAAAATAATCCATTAGAATCTTGGGCCATGAGATTATAGATCACCAAACTAAACTGTTAAGAGTTTTCTACTTCAAGTCCAAAGGATTCCTTTCATTTTAAAATTTTTAAGAAAGTTCAGGCTGGTGATCAAGTCAATTGACTAAATGATATGAGTACCAATTGTATAGTCAGGCCAGGAAAAGGTTAACCTTCCACTCTGACAGCCCAAAACAGGAACATAATAAGACTGATGAATGAACTTATTATAGAATAATAAAAATCAGGATATATTTGATTGAGGGCATCAGGGAAAAATATTTTCAATATGAAAAAAGGGTTTCAAGGTTTGATAAGTTTTGGTTTCATTTCACAGAAGGTAATACATTGAAGTGACTAAGAATAAGGGCTTTAGAATCAGCAAGGCCTGTGGGTCCAAGTTCTGGCTTGAACCCTTGCTGGCTGTGACTTCAGGCAAGTGGCTTACCTCCTCTAAAGCTTCAAAATCTCCTTACCAAAAAAACAAGATAATATTCGCAACCTCAAAGTGTTGTAAGAATTAAGCAGGATAATATATGTGAAGAAATTAGCACACAGTTTGATGCCTAGTCAGCATTCAATAAATGTAGCAATTAATATTTTATCACCATGACATCCCATCAGCTAAAAGCCTCAATTAATTATTTTGTTTTTAGTCAGTATTAACTAAGTTAAATTACAATTTCTCATCCTTTTTTCATGATTGCTTTTGCCCAGTCTTTGCTTACAGAATACCACTATCACATTTGAAGAGTGGAAAAAGTAAACACAATATTTATTATTCAACACAATGAAGTGATTTTAAGATTAAACTACTTAGAATTGGTTGAAGCAGAATGCCAGCTTAATAAGTTCTGTAGCCTAGCCATAATTACTAAACAGAAAACCTGGCATAAAGGAAGAGCTCAATCATATGTATTGAGTGAACACAGACAAAACACCAGAAAATTTACAACACTTCTGTTCTGCTGTTGGGAGGATTTCCTGTCTGAGGCAAGGAATATTTCTACATTTATCGCAATACTTACTTCCATAATACTGACTTCTGTAAGGACAGTCTTGAGCGTGCCATTCATTATGTATTTGAGCGCTTACTACTTGCCAGGTGCTGTCCTAGGATCTTACCTTAGATCATCTCACAATGCTATTTAACAGGTACTACTATTATTCTACTGTACAGACAAGAAAACATAGGCAGAGAGGTTAAATAACTTGCCCACACACCTAATCTGGGGAGAAATTTCTCTCTGGTCTCAGTATCAGAACAGTTGATTTGTTCTTATTTTAACACATTGGCTGTGTGAGTTGTATTTAACTCAGGCTAGTTTGGAGCCCAGGGCCTCGTGAAGCAAAACCCTGTAGTCGGTTTGTGAAAATCTTACTTGTTGATGTTCTTATTGTTACAATTGACAATTTAATTCTAAAAACATGGATTGTGATGCATGTAACTCACACACAGAAAACAATAAAAAATTAGAAAGGATCATTTTGTTCTAATAAAACACCGTGGCCCCAGGGAAAAAACTGTTTTTTTCTAATGTGGCAGTCAATGTGTTAAAGGCACCATGAATCGTGTTTCACTTTTTATCCCGGTCACTGGAGAGTTTACAGTCAAGTTTGTGGTCCACCTCTAACAAGAACACGAGACTTTATGATTTATATTTTTCACACTAATCTTACTCTTAGCTTTCTCTTCTTTCTTTTAACTTTAATTTCTCAGCAAGTTTTTACATTCATCTCACTAAATGTACTTTTTTTCTTTTTTTTTTTGAGACAGAGTCTCACTCTGTTGCCCGGGCTAGAGTGAGTGCCATGGCATCATCCTAGCTCACAGCAACCTCAAACTCCTGGACTCAAGCAATCCTCCTGCCTCAGCCTCCCGAGTAGCTGGGACTACAGGCATGTGCCACCACGCCCAGCTAATTTTTTCTATATATATTTTTAGCTGTCCATATAATTTCTTTCTAACGGGGTCTCGCTCTTGCTAAGGCTGGTCTCGAACTCCTGAGCTCAAACAATCTGCCCGCCTCGGCCTCCCAGAGTGCTAGGATTATAGGCGTGAGCCACTGCGCCCGGCCTGAATGTACTTTTTAAGGCTTTCTGAAATCCTTTCTTGAACAAGGAAAGATAAAAAAGGTATTAGACATCTAGGTTGTTTCAGTTTTCAGATATGATAAATACCACTGTGAAAAACTTTTTCTGAATTTAGAAATTATGAAATAAAAATCTATGGGCTCTTTAAAAATTTTATTATGAAATATGTGATATATACAAAATAACATATTAATGGACAAATTAATGGACACTTAACTGAGAGAGGAACCATCAGCAGAACAGTTGAAGCCTATGCTCCTGCCTCCCCTAAGAGGTAACCATCATATGGATTTCTTTTTCTAGTGCCTTATTATTTCTTAATAGTTTAAAACAAATGTTTGTATTACTAAATAACATATCGTTTACTTTTGCTTGTCTTTGAACTTTATAAAATGGTATCATACTGAATATATTCTTCTATAATTTGCTTTTCTCAATCGATATCATCATTATTATTTTTTATGACAAGGTCTCGCTCTGTCACCCAGGCTGGAGTGCAGTGGCCTCGTCGTAGCTCACTACAACCCCAAACTCCTGGGCTCAAGCGACCTTCCTGCCTCAGACTCCTGAGTTGCTGGGACTACAGGGGTGTGCCACCACATCCAGCTAATTTTTTAATTTTATTAGAGACAGGGTCTCGTTCTTGTTCAGGCTAGTCTCAAACCCCTAGCCTCAAGCAATCTTCCTGCCTTGCCCTCCCAGAGTGCTGGGATTACAGGTGTGAGCCACCACACCTGACCCAACATTGCATTTGTAAGATTCATCCATATTGATACATTTAACTGTGTTTCTTTCATTTTTACTGTTACAGATTTCTACTGCTTTGAAAATACTTTTATTTATCAATTTTTCTATAAATGGACATCTGAGTTATTGTCAGCTTTTTGCTATTATGAACAAAGCTGTCATGAACATTCTTATATACGTTTGCTGGTGAAACAGAAACAAGAGTTCTGAGTCTAGGGTATATATCTAAGTGGAACTGCTGGCCTTTCAAGATAGTACCCAATTGTTTTCCAAAAGCATCACACCAATACTTTTATCAGCTACGTAAAAGAGTTCCCATTGCTTCACATCTTTACCAACACTTGGTATTGTTGGACTTTTCCAATGTCCTGGGTGTAAAAATGGTAGGTATAAACTCTGTAATGCTCTTGATGTGTTTTGCCAAATTAATTTCTAAAAAGATGTATCAATTTACAATCCCAGTAGTATAATGAGAATAGGCATTTCTTGGTATCCTTAACAATATCAAATATGATAAAAAAATCTTTGCTAGAGGAAAAATGATAATTCATTTTAATTAATATTTCTTTGATTAGTAGGTTGACTATTTTTCTAACATATGTAGTGGCCATTTATATTCTTCCTCTGTGATTTTTTTTTTTTTTAGAGATGGGGTCTTGTTACATTGCCCAGGCTGGTTTCAAACTTCCAGCCTCAAGTGATCCTCCCACCTTGGCCTCCCAAAGTGCTGAGATTACTTACAGGCATAAGCCACCATGCCCAGCATCTGTGAATTTTTTGTTTATGCTCTTTGCCTATTTTAAAAACATGGATGCTGATATTTGTCTCATTAGCTTAAGATTTAAAATATTTGCTTTCTGTTAATGTATTGGAAATTTTTTTGTCCAGTTTGCCCATCTCTTAATTTTAAGTCTTTTTTATGTATGCAAATTTTAAATCTTTATTGCAGCCACATGTATCGATCTTTTTCTTTGCAAGTTCTCTCCCTAGTTTTTATCTCTCTTTGTTAGATAAGAAGCTAATTAAATGCTCACCTACAGTTTCTTTATTTTAAACAAAGAAACATAACTTAAAATATTAACACATATTCCTCAATATCAATCAATGATGACTAAATCCTTAGAACAAAACAGCAGATCATCAGCTAAGTTTGTTTTGAAAAGTCCTCCAGTCCAAACTTTTTAACTACTCTGAATGTTTGGGAATTTAGACTAGAATAGGGTCACTTAAACCTAATTTAATCAGATTTCCTTAAGGAGGGAATAATCTTGAGTAAATTTAGTCCAGTTAACTTTTTTTTTTTAAGTTTAAATGTATACAATTAGGTATGAAGTGATGCAGAACACAGGAAAAAATAGTTCAGTTCTAAATAAAAGAAGGCCTAAAAGGGCTATTATACTTATTTAGAAAAATTCCCCAGATTGTAAAAGGATAATCCATGTTCTATCATTATAACAGCAAATACTTATATAGCACTTATTATGTGCCAGATCCAATTCTAAGTGCTTTGCATACATTAACTCACATAGCATTTTAAGTTATATAAAATTTATTGGTTATCTTTCATTAAGACCTGATCAATATGAACAAGACTTAAACTCTGGCAAAATTAGCTGCTACTTATTATTTAGCTGCTAATTATTATTCCAACCAATGTAGTTAATGTTTCCACATGAGACTGCTAAAAATTTTAAGACATTTTTTCCTTTAATTCTTTCAGCCAACAGTAGATCTTATATCCAATTTCTACACTCAATGACATGAAAAAAAAAAAACAAAAAACAAGCAAGCCCCTAGTCTTGTATTATATATTCCTGTGGGATTTAAGAGGCTCAACATTATTCAGACGTCGAGGACGCTCCTCTTTTCATGAGATCACAAGAGTTTTAGAAACAGAAAGACTGTTGGGAAAACAATATAAAAGCTCTAATTTCAGGAGATAAGAACCAATGACTAATTGTTAGCAGGAAAGCAAACTACTATTTTTTGTTATGTGAGTATCAGTTTGCTTTCTTCTGACTCTACCATTTCTGTAGATGGCACTCTGGGATCTACAGTCTAGATGAAAATATAACAGATGCCCACATTCCTTTTGTCCAAGCACTCCTGACAGCTTGTCATCAATCATGAGTTGGAGATTTATCTTGGTCATTATTCAACACCTAATGCCCCTATACCAGGCTTGATGTGCTGATTTTACCTAAAGGTGTGACGAACTGTGGAAGACAGCAGCCAATGTGAAAAGCTGTTAAATAATGATAATAATTAAGATATAGAATTTACTTTGGGCTTACTGATGGATAATTGATTGTTTCTTCATCACAGTGACTGAATAAAGAAAAATAAAAATAGAAGTGAAGAAATAAAAAACCAAATCAACAACTTTAAAAAGCAATCTTGGAGAGAGAGGCAATATTTCTTCATCTGTCACCATTATTGATAAAGGAAGAAAACTCTCACTCAGTAGACTACAGTAGTCTACTGATGATCAGAATGTCATTTTTAGTGGGCCAAGCATGAAGCAAATTAGGCATCAACTCACTAAAACATGCACCATAAACTCCCCCAAGCTGTGTTGATCATGTGCCTAATGTTTTATCATAGCAGTAAAATATAGAAATAAAATCCTTCCACAGTAAGGAGAATCCAGTCAATTTTAGGCATTCTGTGTTCCAAAAGAAACGTTCATCAGCTGGGACAGGACTTGGCTCTAAACAAAGACTTTGTCTTACGCTAAGTGTTTGGCCTTTTCTTTCCCTGCCTAGGATGTTGGCCCCTTTCATCTACTTGTACAAACCCCTGAATTTAACTTCTCCATTTGGCACTACTAATTTTTCCAAAACACACTCAATTTTCTTGAGTCTCTGTGCTCTTACAATAGGTAAGGTCTAGATCTAATAAAAGCATACATTTTGTATTATTTTATCCTTTTTTTAAGTGCCTATATCTCTCTCACATTATATACTTCTTGAAGGGAAGAGTCTATACCTTGTATTGTTTACTGTGTCTGTGTCACACACAGAGCTGGGCCACATAGCATGTGCTCAATAAATACTTTTGGTTGACTGATTAAATCTCTTCGTCATTTATATCACCCATCCATTTTGCATTTATCATCTAATAGGAGCACAAGACACACTTTCCAGCCTACACTACAGCATTAAATACCTAAGGAGAGATTGTGTCACTTCTTTAGACTTGACATTATAACTATTCCCAGGGAAAAAATCCTAAAGTTGCCCCTAAACTTTCAAGGATATGATTAATTGTGGGCTCTGTTATGAAGCTCCATTTGTTCCTTTACCTTAGTCCAGTTATGTATAAAATTTCTCAATAATATTCAGCTCACATCTAACAGACTAAAAGAAACAATAAAAACAGGTAAGTAAATCAACTAGCATACAGGAGGTTACAGGCAGAATGGGAATGTTAGACTTTGTAGGCCAAAACAATTTGTACTCAGAGTCACTCAGAGTCTGAAACTATGCTGGAATGATAAATTAGTTGAGAATGGCAGGCACATTTATTCATTCAAGTGAATACCAAAAAATACCATCAGTAAAGTCCCCTTTCTTCTGTCACTTGGTATTGGAAAATTCTACCATATCATCAATTTTCATAAAATTCAAGCCAGGGTAGAAGTCTGAAAATCATTATAGTCATACTTCAGCCCATTAGGAAAATGAGAATATTTTGATCAAAACACAGAGACCGGGAGTGCTGAAGATGGTGGAGTGGAGGTGACCTCCTGGATTCGTGCTCCCAGAGAGGAAGGCATGGATCTTGGCCTGCCACAATGCTAGAGGATCGCTCCCAGCAAGAACAGCGGTGTGAACCCACGGAGAATCAACATGGGACACAGAGAACAAAAAAAACCCAGAGGTGAACGGGAAATAGGATCCAGAAAATCTGGAGAGTGTGGGACGGACAATAGACAGCGGAGTGCGGGATGGCTATACCCGCCTCACCAACAAGTGAGGTGGGTTCAGCCCCACAGCAAAGAGGCTTGTTCTCCTCACTGACCTCCACACCCACTCAATCAAGGATCTGCCTGAAGTTGGTGCAGAATCACCGCAGGAGACATGGAGCTCTGGGGACAGCCAGGGAGCTACTGTGTACTCCTGACCTCGCCAAGCCCCCAGCTCTGGTGCCTGCCGGACCCTGAACATTCACCCCCAGTGCCGGCAATCTGCAGATGGGCAGTCGCCATTGTGGGGTTCAAGGCCTAGCCGCTGCGGAGCCATAGGGTGCCAGGCGGCTCCCTGGGCGGCTCCCTCCCCTGGTCCGTGGACCCTCTCTAGGACCCCTGCCCGTGTGTGAACACTGAGTGTTTCCCTAGACGCAAGAGTGTGGAGCCTGGACCTTGGGGACATTGGGCCAGGGCAGATCTTTGCCTGTGGGAGCTGCAGCAGCTGGGGCACTGAGCGAGCGAGGGCACCGCCTCCTCCCCCTAGCCAGTGTCTTTCCTGCAGAAAGAGGCAGAAACCACCCCTCTACAGGAAGAACCCAAAAACAGGAAAAAGAAAAAAAAAAAGAGAGAGAGACTTTCTGCCTGCAACTAGTGTGAATCCTGCCTGCTAACTGAAAGTCCACAACACAGTGACTTAACTCGCCAAACCAGTCTTAGGTCAAACCAATCCTCTGGGGCTGGACCCATCAGAAGCAGTCCCCCAATTGAGCTAGAAAAAACTCTAAAAACTCTAAACAATACACAACAGTCTCCCCCTCTGGACAAAGGAAGCAACATACCTAGATTGCTTCCCAGCCTAAGAACAGAGTACAAGGCATGCTGCTAGCCACACTAAAGCTGTAAGAAAAGATCTAACGATAGATCCAGATGGGAAGGGCTCAGCAGAAAAATATGGGGAGCACAAAGAATCAAACGGAAATCTCACTCCCCCCCAAAAATACCAGCTCTCTACCAATTGACACAAACCAGATTCAAAATACCAACATGTTACAGGAAGAATTTCAATTATGGATTATAAACAAGCTGAATAATATACAAGAAAAAATGGATAACTAACAAAAAAACCACACAAAAAAATCTAGGATTTGGAAGAAAAATTCACTAAGGAAATTGAAATATTGAAGAAAAACCAAACTGAACTCCTAGAAATGAAGAATTTATTTAGGAAACTACAAAACACAGTGGAAAGTCCCAAGAGCAGGTTAGATCAAACAGAAGAAAGAATCTCAGAGATTGAAGATAACTCTTTCCAATTAAATAAGTCAGTCACAGAGATAGAGCAAAGAAATAAGGAAAAAGATCAGAGTCTACAAGAAATGTGGGATTATGTGAAGAAGCCTAATGTGAGAGTTATCGGCATTCCTGAGGGTGAAGAAGATAATAAGCAAGGGCTGGATAAGCTATTTGAAGACATAATTGAGGAAAATTTCCCAGGCCTTGCTAAAACTCTAGATATACAGGTTTAAGAAGCTCAAAGAATCCCTGGGAGATTCATAGCAAATGGGGAAACAACACGCCACGTAGTCATCAGATTGACCAAAATATCCACTTAAGAGACCCTTCTTTGAGCTGTAAGGAGAAAGAAACAAGTAACATACAAAGGAAAGCCCATTAGAATTACGCCAGATTTCTCAACTGAAACCTTACAAGCAAGAAGAGGTTGGGGCCCCATTCTCACTTTTTTTTTTTTTTTTTAACTTCACTGTAGTTCACTAAATTTCCAGAATGAGTATTATTATCTTTAAAATCAGAAAACAAATACAACAACCTTCCAAAGTTTAATTAATCAACTGAGAAGCTAAATCTAATAATCACTTCAAACACTCTAAAATTCAACAGAATAAATCTTCTCAAATTACTTTCTCCTCTTTCTAACTCTAACTTTAAAAGGAGTCTACCCATAAAGTATCTGTACTTTCATGAGTATTCAAGGGAGGGTTTACTGATTTTCATGCTAGATAATGCTGAACTGCTCCAGTTTTAGAAATTCATCAAAAGGGGTTCTTTGAGCTTCTTAAACCTGTATATCTAGAGTTTTAGCAAGGCCTGGGAAATTTTCCTCAGTTATGTCTTCACATAGCTTATCCAGCCCTTGCTTATTATCTTCTTCACCCTCAGGAATGCCGATAACTCTCATGTTAGGCTTCTTCACATAATCCCACATTTCTTGTAGACTCTGATCTTTTTCCTTATTTCTTTGCTCTACCTCTGTGACTGACTTATTTAATTGGAAAGAGTTATCTTCAATCTCTGAGATTCTTTCTTCTGTTTGATCTACCCTGCTCTTCTGAAACAGAATAATGCCCAGCCTAGAATCTTGTACCCAGCTAAGCTAAGTTTTCTATATGAAGGAGAAATTAAGACATTCTCAGATAAACAAGGACTGAGGGAATTCACCAAGACAAGACCAGCCCTCCAAGAAGTACTCAAAAGAGAGTTACACATGGATCAGCACAAGAAAGACCCACGAATGTAAAACTACTCAAGAGCTAAAGATCAAATTCTAGCCACCACAATGGCTCAAGAGAGAAAACATAGCAATGAAGTTCTACCCAACAAGATGAACAGAAATCTGTCCCACTTATCAGTTCTCTCAATAAATGTGAATGGCTTGAATTCCTCACTCAAGAGACATAGACTGGCCCAATGGATAAAAAACCACAAACCAAGTATCTGCTTTCTTCAGGAAACTCGCCTAACCTGCAAAGATGCATTTAGACTGAAAATAAAACGATGGAAATCGATATTTCAAGGAAACGGTAGCCAAAACAAAGCTGGTGTGGCAGTTTTAAACCAACAAAAGTAATAAAAGACAAAGATGGTTACTATATACTGGTGAAAGGCACAATTCAACAAGAAGACATAACTATACTTAATATATATGCACCCAACTTAGGTGCACCCAGATTCATAAAGCAAACCCTACTTGATCTGAACCAAATGATAGATAACAATACTGTAATAGCTGGAGACTTTAACACCCCACTGACAGTACAGGACAGATCCTCCAAACAGAAAATAAACAAAGAAATAATGGACTTAAATAGAATGCTAGAACAAATGGGCCTGACTGACATCTACAGGACATTCTACCCAAAGTCCACTGAATATACATTCTTCTCATCAGCTCACGGGACATTCTCTAAGATTGACCATATCCTAGGACATAAAGCATGTCTTAAAAAATTTTAAAAAATAGAAATTATACCATGCATCTTCTCAGATCACAGCGGAATAAAAGCAATAGTGAACCCTAACAGAAACTCTCATTCCTACTCAAAGTCATGGAAGCTAAACAACCTTCTCCTGAACGATTATTTTATAAAGGAAGAAATCAAGTCAGAAATCAAAAGATTCTTTGAATTAAACGACAAAGGATACACAACTTATCAAAATCTATGGGACACAGATAAAGCAGTCCTGAGGGTAAAATTCATTTCCATAAATGCCTATATCAAAAAGACAGAAAACTTACAAATAGACAACCTAATGAATAGACTCAAAGAACTGGAGAAAGAAGGACAGACCGACCCCAAACCCAGCAGAAGGCGAGAAATTATTAAGATCAAATCAGAATTAAATGAAAAGGACAACAAAAATACCATAAGGGAAATTAATAAAACAAAAAGTTGGTTCTTTGAAAAGATAAACAAAATAGACACACCTCTGGCTAGACTAACCAAGAGCAGAAAAGAAAAATCTCTAACAACCTCCATCAGGAACATGAAAGGAGAAATCACAACCAATGCCATAGAAATACACGATATCATCTATGAATTCTACAAGAATCATTATGCACACAAACTGGAAAATGTGGAGGAAATGGACAATTTTTTAGAAACACATAGCCTTCCCAAGCTCAATCAGGAAGAAATAGAATTCCTGAATAGACCAATATCAAGAACTGAAATCGAAACAGCAATAGAAAAACCTTCCCAAAAAGAAAAGCCCTGGTCCAGATGGGTTCACACCCGAATTTTACCACACATACAAAGAAGAACTGGTGCCCATCCTACGTAAACTATTCTCCAATATTGAGAAGGATGGAATTCTCCCCAACACGTTTTAC
Organism: Lemur catta; assembly: GCF_020740605.2. NCBI lineage: Eukaryota > Metazoa > Chordata > Mammalia > Primates > Lemuridae > Lemur > Lemur catta. The sequence goes on along the minus strand of NC_059141.1, from coordinate 50,052,765 downwards.
CAAGCCAATATAACATTGATACCAAAACCAGGAAAGGATGCAACAAAAAAAGAAAACTACAGACCAATTTCTCTCATGAATATAGATGCAAAAATTCTCAATAAATCCTAGCAAATCGTATCCAAGTGCTTATCAAAAAAAATAATCCATCACGACCAAGTGGGTTTCATCCCAGAGATGCAGGGGTAGTTCAACATACGTAAATCTATAAATGTAATTCACCACATAAATAGAAGCAAAAATAAAGACCATATAATCCTCTCAATAGATGCAGAAAAAGCATCTGACAAAATTCAACACCCTTTTATGATAAGAACGCTTAACAAAATAGGCATAGATGGGACCTACCTAAAAATGATACAAGCCATATATGACAAACCCACAGCCAACATCATACTAAATGGGGAAAAACTGAAAGCATTCTCACTCAGTACCGGAACCAGACAAGGCTGCCCACTGTCCCCCTTACTTTTCAAGATAGTATTGGAAGTCCTTGTGAGAGCTATCAGGCAAGAAAGCAGAATCAAGGGAGTCCAAATAGGGAAAGAAGAGATCAAACTCTCACTCTTCGCTGATGATATGATGTTATACCTGGAAAACCCCAAGGATTCAACCAAGAGACTCCTGGAATTGATCAATGAATTCAGTAAAGTCTCAGGTTACAAAATCAATACACACAAATCAGAGGCATTCATATATGCCAATAACAGTCAATCGGAGAACCAAATTAAAGACTCAATACCCTTCAAAATAGCAACAAAGAAAATAAAATATCTAGGAATATATTTAACTAAAGAGGTAAAAGACCTCTATAGGGAGAACTATGAAACACCGAGGAAGAAAATTGCAGAACATGTAAATAGGTGGAAAACCATACCATGCTCGTGGATCAGAAGAATCAACATTGTTAAAATGTCTATACTACCCAAAGTAATCTACAGATTCAATGCAATCCCTATTAAATTACCAACATCATTTTTCACAGATTTAGAAAAAATAATTATACACTTTGTATGGAATCAGAGAAGACCCCATATAGCAAAAGCAATTTTAAGCAATAAAAACAAAATGGGAGGCATTAATTTGCCAGATTTCAAACTATACTACAAGGCTGTGGTTCTTAAAACTGCCTGGTATTGGCACAAGTGTAGGGACACAGACCAGTGGAACAGAACAGAAAATCCAAATATAAAACCATCCTCATATAGCCATCTAATCTTTGACAAAACAGACAAAAACATACTCTGGGGACAAGAATCCCTATTCAATAAACGGTGCTGGGAAAACTGGATAGCCACATGTAGAAGACTGAAACAGGACCCACAGATTTCACCTCTCACAAAAATCATATCACGGTGGATAACAGATTTAAACCTTAAATGGGAAACGATTAGAATTCTAGAAGAAAATGTAGGAAAGACTCTTACAGACATTGGTCTAGGCAAAGAATTTATGCAGAAGACCCCTAAGGCAATCACAGCAACAACAAAAATAAATGAATGGGACCTGATTAAATTAAAAAGCTTCTGCACAGCCAAAGAAACAGTCACGAGAATAAACAGACAGCCTACAGAATGGGAAAAAATTTTCACATACTACACATCAGAGAAAGGACTTATAACAAGAATCTATTTAGAACTCAGGAAAATCAGCAAGAAAAAATCAAACAACCCTATCAAAAAGTGGGCAAACGACATGAATAGAAATTTTTCAAAAGAAGATATAAGAATGGCTAACAAACATATGAAAAACTGCTCAACATCCCTAATCATCAGGGAAATGCAAATCAAAACCACAATGAGACATCACTTAACTCCAGTGAGAATGGCCTTTATCAAAAAGTTCCAAAACAACACATGTTGGCGTGGATGCGGAGACAGGAACACTCATACACTGCTGGTGGGACTGTAAACTAGTGCAACCCCTGTGGAAAGCATTATGGAGATACCTTAAACAGATTCAAGTAGACCTACCATTCGATCCAGCAATCCCATTATTGGGCATCTACCCAAAAGAACAAAAGTCATTCTATGACAAAGACACCTGCACCCGAATATTCATAGCAGCACAATTCACAATTGCAAAGATGTGGACACAACCCAAATGCCCATCAATTCACGAATGGATTAGTAAATTGTGGTATATGTATACCATGGAGTATTACTCAGCTATAAGAAATAACGGTGATATGACATCTCTTTGGTTCTCCTGGAGAGAGTTGGAACTCATTATATTAAGTGAAGTATCCCAAGAACGGAAAAACAAGCATCACATGTACTCACCAGAAAATTGGTTTCCCTGATCATCACCTAAATGCACATTGGGGAATGATACCAACTGGATATCAGACTGAGGCCAGGGGTGTGGGGAGGGGATGGGTGTATGCCTACATGATGAGTGTGTTGTGCACCATCTGGGGAATGGTCATGCTTGAAGGTGCTGACTCGGGGAGGTGGGGGGTGGGGGCAGGGGATGGAGGTATGACTACGTGGTGAGTGCCAGGCACACTGTCTGGGGAATGGACATGCTTGAGGCTCTGACTCAGGGTGATGGGCAGGACATGGGCAATGTATATAACCTGAGCTTTTGTACTCCCACGATGAGCTGAAATTAAAAACAAAAAACAAAAAACACAGAGACCCACTTATCTAAATTAGAAATCTGAATTGTAGGATCTATATTCAGCTAAAGATATTGTAGGAGTCCTTCCGTTTAGTCTTCATTCACTAAAATTCTAGCTTGGTAGCTTCTGGGAAATACTTTATGCAGCACTATATATATTCCCTGTTTTGGCTCTCTGAAAATATTAGGATATTCTTCTATTAATATAAAAGATATTCATTATTAGGGGAATATAAATGAAGACAGTATAATACAGTGGCAAGAATATAAGATTTACAGTCAGATAGACTTGGTTTGGTTTTTTCCTTGACCACTTTGTACCAACTGTGTACACCTGGGCAATCTACTTAACCTTTCTAAGCCTTGATTTCCTCATCTATAAAATGGGCATAATAATAATACCCTCCTCTTGGTATTATTATTAGAGTTAAGTTAGATATACATGCAAAACAATTAAGCTAATTAATCCTTTCTAAGATGCATTTACTTATTTTTCTTTACATTTTCATATCTCTGAAATTGGTATGCTTCTTAAAATTGCTACTGGCTAGGCAGCAGTTACGATGTTGTGGTCACTGCCGGTGCAAGCATGTCAAAGTTTGCAGAATGGGTGTCAGGGGCTTGGAAGAAAATCCTAGATAACAGTGGAGTATTCTTTTGAGAAATGCATCACCAATGTTCTGGATGGCTCAAAGAACAATACTGTATGAAAAAACATAGACTTTCATGATTCAGTGTCAAAAAGAAATTCATAAGAGTTGGATCCTGAATGTGAAGGCCTTTTAGACCAATTTATTTATTTTGCTTATTCTTTCTTATATGTACAAGAATGACATAGAATAAAAATCTAAGCCTAAAAGGAGTATTTCAATAGATATTAGTTAAACATTTTTCTTGTAAAGAAAGCATTTTTGTCACAGTTTACTTGACAGCATTTTTTCTTTCTTAGTGATAAATAATGATGTATCTAACCAATGTTTGTGTTTTAAATTCAATGAAATATGGTAGTATAATGCCTGGTACGTACTAAGAACGGAGTGAATGTTAGCTGCTATTAATGACAGTAATGACAATGAATATTAGCCATAAATAATAAGTTTGGGGTCACAACTGCTTGTTTTAACTTCAGCTCTATTTAAAGAGAAACAAACCTTCTGTCCTCTACAAAGACAACAAAGAATAAAAGGTTGAGAAAGGAAAGAAAAACTACAACTAAGTAATTCTCTTAATCTTCTCCTTTCTACTCTTCACATGAAAATTTTGGATGTTTATGAGAAGAAAAAGAAAAGAGATGGACAAGAGTGCAACTATGCTTAGGGAATGGAAAGTTGAATTATAAACTCTCTTTTTCCATAAAAACTAGACTTTTGTAAAAATTTATGGAAATAGGACCTGTAAGAATAAACTATGATCCCTTTAGTTATTACATATGGGGTACAAATTAATGGGTTTAGGAATAGTAACATACAAAATGCTCCCTATTCACTCTCTCATTTGAGTCTCAAAATAACCTTTGAAAGAGGCATAATAGCTGTCTCCATTTATATAAGAGACCTGAGATTTGACCAAGAGTACAACATAGTCTAGTGGTTTTTTAAATTATTCTATATGGATATATATTACTGGCATGATTATAGCCATGAAAAAATTGTATAATATTGTTTCTATAAATCAATGATTTAACAAGCCCACAATTAGAGGTTGACCGTAAGATCATATAGGTATATATATATTCTTAATAAATAAGAAAAAAAGAAAACCTAGATAGGTAATTATAAGTTAATTGCTAGTTTATAACCAGAAGGGGAAAGCATTGTTAAAAATAGTTATGACTTGAAGTTTTCTACAGGAACAATTTCGCAAATGCAAGATCTGAAAAAAATCAATTAATTGTACTTCAGTTAGAAAAATGGCCACGTTCAAGGAATTTATCATAACTCTCTCTATACTCCACAAAATCTGGATACTTTAACTTAGAGAAATGTAAGTCTATTATATTAGAGCAATAAAACAATTAAGGTGATATTTACTTTAACTTATATGAGCAGAGCTAAATATTAAGTTGAATATTCTCAAATTTCTACCTACAAGTAGTTTGAGGATACTACGTGTAAAATTAGTAACACATTCTATTCTTTGGTCTCCACAGCTCAAATCTTAGTTGATCTCACTTTTTGCAATGACTGACCCCTTCTTTGATTTGGCTTAATCTTATCACCCATTTTATTTTTTTATTTTACTAATTTTTGAGACAGGGTCTCATTCTGTCACTCAGGCTAGTGTGCAGTGGCACAGTCACATCTCACTGCAACCTTGAACTCCTGGACTCAAGTCATCCTCTTGCCTTAGCCTCCTCAGTAGCTGGGACTACAGGAACGTGCCATCGTGCCCAGTTAATTTTTAATATGTTTTTGCAGAGACGGGGTCTTGCTATGTTGCCCAGACTGCTCTCAAACTCCTGGCCTCAAGGGAGCCTTCTGCCTCGGTCTCCCAAAGTGCTGGGATTACAGATGTGAGCCACTGTCCCCAACCTTATTATCCATTTTGATTCTGACCATTCAGAAAGCCACTGCATAGGCTCATTAGGTACTATGGAAATATTTAATATTCTTCAACACACTAAACATTACATTGCAAAGTGCCAATTTTTAAGAACAGAAAATAAGACTAGAGACTGAAATAAGAAATTAGATTTTAGATTAAGCTGACAAGCATTAGAACAAATGTAAGAAAGACTAGGAGACTGAGGCTTAGAAATATATAGCTCATGGACGATTTAATATACAAGTGAGAAGAAATAGTCCAAACACAGGCAGGTGAAAGGCAAAGTATCTAATGGGCCAGACTATATCAGTATCATTCTCCTTTTATAAAGAAAAGAAAGAAAATATTCTCCCCGCTAGGAACAGAAAAATCATTAAGTCCTTTTACGATGACAATTGTAAAAAATAGCCAGAAAGAGAACTTGCAGGATTTCTTTTGTATTTTTGTAACCTATTGGTTAACTATAGGTTTAGCTCTCCCTGGCTGGCCAATAAAGTTTTTTGGAGTACCAAAGAGAAGTCAGGTCATGCGTTAAATCCCTCAGCACTGAAGTATTTTCTTTTTGGTTACCAAGCTAATTAAGTTTTTCTTAAATTTTTTTTTTAAGGTGCCTTAAGAGATATAGAAGATAATCTTCAATTTTGTGGTGCCTTTTCAGTTTTTAGTAATTAGGAATGTTTTATGTTTAAGTATATGGGTTTTGTCCCTAGTCCTACTTTCAAGTTTCCTGGGGAGAAATTCTGATTGGTCCAAACTGGGTTGCGTGTCTGCTCCTGGTCCTATACAGTTAGGAGACAACTGAAGTACTCTAGGCAAGAAAAGGATTGTAGCTTAGACGAAAACAGTTGTGAAGATGGAGAGAAGTGGTCAGGTGAGATGATGTTTCTGACAGTGACTGCGGGAATGGGTGTGACTGAAGCTATCAGTGCCAAATAGGTTCTTTTCTGCTTCATACACATTTCTTGGAATGTGACTAACTACTGTAAAGCCTGCGGTCGCTTGGCTTTCTCACTACTAATCCTAAGCCTTTACTGAAAGTCAGATAAATTCCTCATTTCTGCCTTCTGGTTCTTGCTGATACTAGCAGAATGTGTTCATGTTTGAAATTATACTTCCTTAAATCTTCCAATTACTTTTCATGTCTTCTCTGCTTGGGGTCCTAATAGATTTGCAACAGCTGATACATCAATGTGAATGTTCGATATAAGGCAAAAGGGGCAATGGCAAACTATTAAAGAAGCTGCTTCCATAATCCATAGTTCTCAAAGGCAACAGAGATCCCCTAGTTTCAAGGGTATTTGATTTGAAGAGCTAGATGTAACACAGAAGATGAAGATGTTATCATTAGTCAGTCATTCTCAATTCCATCCCTTTACTACAATTCAAATACCCACCATTCCTCCTCTGGCTGTCATGCAGCCGGGAGATCACAACAAGCCTCACATTATCCAGGGAGAATACATGCAACCCATGGCCTTGCAATACCAGAGAAGACTGCCATGTAAACATGAGGCCAAGATTGTATCACACTCTCTTCAGTTTGGAGGCAGAGAAGAAGTTAGTAAGTATTTTAAATCAGAGCCAACCAGTGGAATACACTAAAATCAGGCCACTATAGTAACATAATGAGGAAAATGGTGTGTTTTTCTGTCACATACTAGCAGAGAGAGGTAGGTATTTCAAATAGTCAAGTGACACATAATGCCGTTTTGGTCAACAATGGAACTCACACTGGTGGTCCTATAAAATTTTAACACCATATTTTTATTGTAACTTTTCTATATATAGATTTGTTTTCTTATTTATTTTGGAGCCAGTGTCTTTCTCTGTTGCCCAGGCTGGAGTGCAAGCAATCCTCCTGTGTAGCTATGATACATGCCATTGTGCCCAGCTAACTTTATTTTTTGTGGAGATAAGGTCTTGCTATGTTGCCCAGGCTGGTCTTGAACTCCTGGCTCAAGTGATCCTCCCACCTCAGCCTCCCAAGGTGCTGGGATTACAGGTGTGAACCAAAAGCACCCAGCCTGTTTAGTATGTTTAGATACACAATTACCTGCTATTGCCTTACAACTGCCTACAGTAACAGTCCTCAACATTTTTGGCACCAGGGACCAGTTTCATGGAAGACAATTTTTCCATGGATGGAGGGGGAGGTGGAGCTCAGGTGGTGGTGCAAGCAATGAGAAGCGGCTGTAAAGACAGATGAAGATTTGCTCCATCACCTGCTGCTCACCTCCTGCTGTGTGGCCCCCACACTAAGACAATCTTTCTACGGATGGGTGGGAGGGGGAGGAGGATCGGGGGCAGGGAGGAGGACGGGGTCAGGGATAGAAGGTAGTGCACAGAGTCCTAACAGGCTGTGGACTGTACCAGTCTGCAGCCCAGGGGTTGGGGTCCGCAGGCCTACAGCATTCAGTACAGTAGCATGCTGTACGGGTTTGTAGCCACGGATCAATAGGTTATGCCACCTGGGTTTGTGTAAGTACTCTCTATGATGTTTGCGTAAGGATGAAATTGTCTAATGATGCTTTTCTCAGAATGTATCCCAGTTGTTAAGCAATACATGACTGTATTTGAAGCTATTTTGTACCTAGGGTTTGATGTATACTAATTACAGCCTAGCAGTATTTATTTACTGAAGTTATGTAACTTTTACTCTCCTCTCAGGATCAACAGATGGACCTGGTGACTACTGAAACCTGAGGGAGAAGGTGAGTCTTTTTGGATGACCTCTCTAAAGCAGGTTTAGAGGGCTGGAAGGCTGTGTGTCCCATTGTGCCAATTTTAAATTAATTATGTTTCACTAGGCAGAGTAGGCTCCTGGGCACAGTTGACAAAGTGCATATAAAATCTGATTAGCTTTAGGGAGTAAATGATTACATGCTCAAACAAATGGGCTTAGTGTACTCACTGGATAAAGCAACTCCACAATTTATTATTTTTCTTTGGCAGAAATTGAATGCAAAACCACATTAACATCACATTTGAGGTTACACACACTCACAAGTGAGGAAAACCAAAGAGATTGTTCCCCCAGCTATCATAACCTTGTCAGATGATAAAGATATATATTAACGTGAACTAAAAAACTTAATTCAAATCCACAGTTAGCACATGAATATACCATAATATTCTTTAAGACAAACTATGGAGCTATTATACTAGGAGGGTTTCAATTAACCTTTCCCAGTGGAGAAAAGAAAAACCACTCATGGGCTTTTTGAAGCCAGTATGAGACAAAATCACTAAACCAACCAGTACAATTTCCTGAGCATTGGAAAAATTCCAGGACTAGTTTAGATTCAAATTTAAAAACTAGTCTCAGTCAAATTCAATCTGATACACATTTACTTAATGAGAAATGTCAGGAGTTTTATGAAAAATCTAGTTCAGTGTAAGCTGATAGAGAAACTCTGGATAGATAGCAGAGTTTGTTCCCATTTCTTTGGTTAGGATCACAGATGGGTGAGATCTAAGTGAATAATTAGTATCACAAATGGGTAAGACCTATTTGTGAATAACTGAAAATTCAGTAAGAGGATAACCAAACAGTAGTTAGTTTCTGTTCAAAGGTTGTTAAACTAAATAAGTAAAAAATTTCAGACATCCAGAGGGCTGTCATTAAGTGATACATTATTCAAGTGTTTTTGTATGTATCATGAGAGTACAATTAAATCTGGAGTAAAAAAGTAATCTATTAAGGTTTTTAAGACACTATCAGTGTGTTACAGTGGGAATTTCCCAAGTTGATTATAAAATATCACAGAAAAAAACTACAAGATACTCTCATGATGAATACTAAATTTCAAAGTGATCTTAACAGACGTTTTCCTCAAATTGAGGGAAGAAATTACAAACATAGAAACTAAAACACACTGCATTGTTTTGGATATAAAATGACATTTACTTAAAATGCTCAAAAATTCTGCCACTTATGGCAGCAATAAACCACGGTGCATAGCATAATAGGGATTAAACCTCCACTCCTGGGGGGAAAAATGGAATCCTAGAGATTTTGAAGAGCTTTCCTTATCAATTAAAAAGCTACATAGGAGCACATAGTTCTCTGGAGATGGTAGGGACTGAGATTGGAATACAACAAGCATCCAGCTAGCCGGGATCGTAAGAACATGTAGCCAAGCAAGTGTCTTCTGGGAAGGAGGGGAATGAGGCGGCAAATCTCTATTCATAGATTCAAAACTAATGAAATGTGGGTGAGGACTGTGTTGACTATGAACAGTGCCAGGTGGCCCAGAAAGGCAATGAGGCATCTGAAATAAAATTATCATGAGGTAGAAAGATAAACTACTGGGATGGCCTCTGCATTGAGTCTAATGCTGGGGAAAGGGAGAGATGGTGCTAGGTCCAGGACATAACAGTACTGGTTATTACACAGTACATGTTATTGGAACTAATCTTGACATAGCTCTCCTAGGCCCAGTCGTGCACCCTGGGGAAGGTGGGGTAGCCTGTATACAGATGGCCCCCAATGTTCCCCTATTCCTATATTCACATTTTTGTGTAATCCCCTGCCACAGTAGACCAAGATCAATCTGTATGACCAAAAGAATAAGGCAGAAGTGATAGAATGTGACTTCTGAGATTAAGTTATACAAGAGAGCATGGATTGCCCCTCAATCACACTCTCTCTCGGATCACTTGCTCTGCAGGAAGCGAGGTACCATGCCATGAAGAGTGAAGAACTGAAGTCTCCTGCCTACAGCCTCGTGAGTGAGCTTGGAAGAGGATCTTCCAGCTGAGTCAAGCTTTTGGAGGACTGCAGTTCTGGTTGACATCTTGATAGCCTCAGGAGAGACAGCCAGAACTACCTAAGCTGCTTCTAGATTCCTGTCTCTTAGAAACTATGTGATATAATACATGTTTGTTGTTTTAAGCTGTTAAATTTTAGGGTAACTTCTTAGGCAATAATGGGTAACTAATGGAGAGTTGTAGTGCTTCAATTTTAGAGGGAAGGGGTTAGGAACTGTCTTACTTCCTACTTTGAAGAATCGCTAGAGCCTGAGCAGGAATGCATTCTAGTGACGGTAGTGACACCAACAGCAGAGCTGGAGTCACAGCATCAGCCACATTACCTTGGACAAGAGAAACTGTTATTAATTTTAATTCATCCCAAACAGCACTTTACGAGAGGGAGAGAGAGAGAGAGAGAGAGAGACTATAACCACCACTGCAAGAATAAAAAACCCACCAAATGGGTAAAGTAATTCCATCATAGCAAATGAGATACTTCCAGAATGTCTCAGTTTGCTCTTTACCAACCTTAATAGCACAGAAAATCCATGAAAAGTCTATATTGGAAAGAAAACAACACCATACTAATAATATTAATATCCTTAGCAATGATGACAACACTTTGTATTAATGGTACATGATGTCCAATAAAGAGAAAGTGACCAATCATGTATTCAAGGAAACTACTTCAGTTTCTTCCTTAATTTCTGACATCATGCTCCATAATATATTTACATGGAAATTTGGAAAATGTTATCAAAACATCTCACTAATCAATATGTTCCAGCACAATGAATTTAATTAACTTCATTTATTTTTCCAGTTGGATATACTGAATATCACAGATTTGGGATTAAAAATCTAATCAACATTACAACTATGAAGTTGGCAATTTTCTGGAAGTCTTTCAAACTGTAAAGGATACAATGCTGCAAAGAGTGTTAAGACTGGACAGAGATGACAGGAAGTATGGGTTACTGATTCTTCCTTCACTTCCTCTTCTAATAATGAAAGAAGTGCAGCAGACACCAGCATTTTGTGGGAAGGTGTTCTATGGAGCAGTCTAACAGTAAGCACCAAAAAACATATAAACAAAATCAAATCGGTGGCCATGAATGAAAATAAATTAGCAAATCCTTACAGAATGCATAATGTATGCCAGGTATTGCACTGGGCGGTTTGGTTAATTTTTTCTGTTTTCAGTAGAGACAGGGTCTTACTCTTGCTCAGACTGGTCTTGAACTCCTGAGCTCAAGTGATTTTCCCACCTTGGCTTTCCAGAGTGCTAGGATTACAGGCATGAGCCACCACACCCAGCCACTGGCTGCTTTCTTATTTCAGAAAGTCCTCTTTACAAACCTGTGAGGAAGGTATTATCTCAATTCTACATAATAAATTAAGGCTCCAAAGGTGACAGAGGTAAAATTCAAATTCAGATCCAGTTTTCAAAAATCCAAATAATGTTATCATATATTGACTAGTCTTTTGACAAATATTTATTGTGCACCTACTCCGTGCTGAACATAGTCCAGGTGAACAAAACAGATAGTTCGTAGTTTCAAGAACCTCTGAATAGGAGAAAGGGTCAATTTTCAATAGAGTGGCCAGAAAAGGCAGCCCTAAGAATGTGACACTGAAGCTGAAAACACTTCCTATAGCTCGCTCTTTAAAACTTTAATATCATCAGTTTCCTTGCTCCTTTCTTTTTGTGTTACACTTCTCTAGTTGGGTATGAGGGTGATCTGGTTGATATTTACCGTGTTCTGTACAACTTAACACAAGGAGAGCATTCTGCCCCTTCCTTTTTTTCTTCAAGTAAATACACACTGTCCTTGAGTGAGATCATCAATTCCTAATGCATCAACAGACCCCCATATGCTAATAATCCTGTATCTATAACTGCAACCGTATCACTAGTCTGATCACTAAATCCATATATCTAATTGCTTCTAGAAAAGCTACCAAAATGTCTCATAAATACTTTAAACTCAAAATGTGCAAGACACAACTCAACACTTCTCCTATGTTCTCTATCTTAGTGAATGGGATTACCTGGAATTCTGCTCTTTCATGTCAATTGCCAAATTCTGAAGAACCTTTTAAGATCTCTCAAACCTACCCCTTTTTCTCTCTACCCTCTCCTAAGATTACCTTATGATTTTTTCCTTGGACAACTGCAATAACTATATTTTCCCTCTGATAATCTATACTCTGCAATGCTGCTATAGTGATATTTCTAAAGATGCAAATATGACCACACCACTTCTCTCTTTAAGCCTTTCAATGGTTCCCTATAACTTTTAGGATAAAGTGTCCAGACTCTCCAGTGCAGCATACAAAGCACTTCATGACCTGACTACTGCCTCCTGTTTTTGTTTTCCAGGAAGCACCATCTTCTCTCATTGCCTCCCTTGTTTGCACTGGTTGCTCTATTTCCCTAAGATGCATTTTTGTTTCTATTTTGCCTAGATCTCTCTCTCTCTCTCTAATGCTAAGAAATGACTGAAGTAGTTTGTATTTCATTAGTCCAAGTAGCTTTAATACGAAAAAACATTCATGTTAATGTCATGGTAGATTGATAGAAAACAAATAAGGAGACTGTGGGTGGGGAGGGAGAAAAGGCATTCAATAATAAGAAAAATAATGAGAAATAAAAGAGACTTGATAAATAATCATTTCTGTGCTGTTAACTGCATTCAGAGGATAATAATCTGATGTAATATATGACCCTCTAAAGTGGCATTTGCTCAGAGTATGAATTCAACAAGCTGCATGTGATGCATTATTTATTAACAAATTACTGCAAAGCTGGCTCTGCTTCCCAAGACATTGTCTAGATACCCTTGAGTCCACTAAGGCTGTATAGCAAGCTAGAGGCTAAAACTATTTTCGTAAACAAAACCCTTTTTCTTCTAAGAAAGAAAAAAAATTACATCTACTAGTTAATTGAGGCTAAGTTAGTTAAAAGAAGGGAAAAAAAGAAAACAAGGAAAAGGAAGCTTTCTTTTCACACATTATCATAGTCACCATTAGCTCTCATTCTTTTTAAAAAAATGTGCATAAATCCCTAACATCGTAATTCTGAAAGGCATCTGCACCTAAAGATGGCTATTAGAGGGATAAAAATAAAAAGACCTACTCAGATACTCTAGATATCATTTTGTCTAAGCTTCTTCATTCTAAGTCCAATCTAGAGGCCATATTTGAACTGGCCATAGGCCCAGCTAAGCTCTTGGGAGAAACCTAGAGAAAGTTTCTCTTCTCTTACCCTGCCCCCTGATTTCCATCTGTTTTTCTTTTTGAGACAGGGTGTCGCTCTGTCACCCAGGCTGGAGTGCAGCACCACAGTCATAGCTCACTGCAGCCTCGAACTGCTGGGCTCAAGCAATCCTCCCGCCTCAGCCTCCTGAGTATCTGAGACTACAGGCACAAGTTACCACATCTAGCTAATTTTTAAAACAAATTTTTGTAGAGATGGGGGTCTCACTCTGTTGCCCAGGCTTCCATCTGTTTCTTAATAATCTGTAGACCTGTCCTTGAGGGCACAGGGTTTCTTAACCAACATAAGAACACCTAGAGGATACATCAATTCTAGCCTGGTTTGTAGTGAACTTGGTAAGAAAGGTCGTTTTCTCTATCACTATCTCTTGGCTTCAGTCCCAGTCTTATTCAGCATTCCCTTGCCTCTTCTCATGTATTATATAGCTGTAACAAGGAGCAAACAAAAATCCACTACTCAATTCTTTAGATAGAATGAATTTCAGAGTTAGAGTTGACTCAAATAATGCCACCTCCAGGAAAATTTCCCTGAGCAGTCTCCTGTGCTCTTATCTCAAAGATTGATTTACATGTCCCAGTTTATACTTTCATATACATATCTCTAGTACTAAACTTATAACACTGTGCCAAGTATTTCTGGTTCATGCATCTTACCTTTATAAGCTTCTTGGGAGGAGAACAATATTTTGTTCTTTTGTATCTTCAGCATTTAGCACAGTTCCTGGAAAGCTAGTGTGAGCTAGTAGTTAAGAAAAGACTCTAGAGCCAGACTGCCTGGGGTCAAATCTCACATCTATCTTTATCATGTCTAAGACCTTGGGCAAGTTATTTAATGTCTTCATGCCTCAGTTTCCTCATTTGTTAAATGTCGAAATTATAATACCAACCTCACAGCATAAGATAAAATGAAACAATGTACAGACGGTCCCCAATTTACGATGGTTCCACTTACAACTTTTTGACTTTATGATGAATTTGTTTGGGGTATTAAATGCATTTTTGACTTATGATGGGTTTACTAGGATATAAATCCATCATAAGTCAAGAAGCATCTGTACATAAAGCACTTAGAATAGTGTCTAACTCACGGTAAACTGCCAAGAAACGTTGCCTATTTTTAATGGACTGTTGGAAAAAAAAAGAAATGTTGGCTAGTATTTTTATTATGTAGTATATACTCAAACTTTTGTTAAAATGCTTGAAACTGCTAGAGTTTTACACCCATGGACTACTGCAGCTAGATGTGTATGTGTAGATTAAATATTGAACTATAAATTTGTAATCACCTTCCTTTATACTACTTTTCATTTTAGTGTATTATATTTCTATTGTAAGTTAAATATTCTGTTGTATGTGAGACTAAAAATTTAACCATCCCTACATTCTGAATTTCAAATAAATGATCTATGAACTTTTTATACGCTGGTACAGAGGTCATTCATAAATTGAGAAGCACCTGTATTCTACTAAAAAATGTTAAGACTACTTGAATGACAGATTGAAGAAAAGTTTCCACTGGAGAAAGATCAAATCTTTATGACTCATTTATGAGCTCCTTTTATCTTGTGGCCAGTTTAAAATGAACTTAGAATGTAACATAAAAGGTATCTGATCTCAGGAAAATCCTAGGGATTGCCAAGTGTTACAAAAGTATCACTAACATATTGACTTTGGAACTGCAAAGCTATCTGCAAATGAAAGAAAAATATCAGTCTTTAACAGTTTTTTGCACTTTAATGATCAATCTGAAAGGTCAGATTCAGAAATAATGCCTTTAAAAAATCTTGTCCACATAATATATTTAAGTAATAAAGTTACCCTTAGAAGATTTTCACTCAGCCAGGTACAGCGGCTCATGCCTGTAATCCCTGCACTTTGGGAGGCTGGAAGCTGGAGTTTGAGACCAGTCTGGGCAACATAGCAAGACCCTGTCTCTATAAAATAAAAAAATAATTAGCCAGACGTGATGATGGACACTGTAGTCCCAGCTACTCGGAAGGCAGAGGCAAGAGGATCACTTGAGCCCAGAGTTCAAGGCTGCAGTGAGCTATGATCATGCCACTGCACTCCAGCCTGGGTGACAAAGAGAAACCCCATCTAGTTACAAAACAAAAACAAAAAACTTTTCCTCCATTCTCTAAAACATATCAAACAAAAAAGTACTTTTTGGTATACTTTTACAGAATAATTATCAAAGTATTATCAAGGTTACATTTACAATGTCCAATGAACCTTATGTCACCATAGAAATTCCACCACATACAGTTATGTGTCATATAAGGATGTTTCGGTCAAAGATGGACTGCATATATGACCCACAAGATTATAATGGAGCTGGAAAATTCCTATGAACTAGTGACATAGTGATGGCGTAGCACAATTTTTTTATAAATTTAGTATAGTCTAAGTGTACAGGGTATATAAAAAAGTCTACAGTCAGGTACAGTAACATCCTGGACCTTCACATTCACTCACCACTCGCTCATTGACTCACCCAAAGCAACTTCCAGTCCTCCAAGCTCCATTCATGTTTCCTTACCCTTTCGTACCCTACACAGGTGTACCATTTTTTATCTTTTATACCATATTTTTACTGTACCTTTTCTATGTTTAGATATGTTTAGATATACACATACTTAACGTGTTACACTTGCCTACAGTATTCAGTGCAGTAACATGCCATACAGGTCTGTAGCCTAAGAAGAACAGGCTACACCATCTAGGTTTGTGTAAGTACACTCTATCATGTTTGTACAATGACAAAATTGCCTCAGGATGCATTTCTTAGAATGTATCCTCATTGTTAAGTGACGCATGACTGCATAGCATGTTTAGTTGGATTTTACCGCCAGAGAACTTATAAGCTATGAATAAGGGCAAAGGGAATTGCAAGACATTGGCTTTGGATTTTATATATCTTTTTTTTTTTTTTTTTGAGACAGAGTCTCACTGTGTTGCCTGGGCTAGAGTGAGTGTCGTGGCGCCAGCCTAGCTCACAGCAACCTCAAACTCCTGGGCTCAAGCGATCCTTCTGCCTCAGCCTCCCCAGTAGCTGGGACTACAGGCATGTGCCACCATGCCCGGCTAATTTTTTCTGTATATATTTTTTAGTTGGCCAGATAATTTCTTTCTATTTTTAGTAGAGACGGGGTCTCGCTCTTGCTGAGGCTGGTCTCGAACTCCCGACCTCGAGCAATCCACCCACCTCGGCCTCCCAGAGTGCTAGGATTACAGGCGTGAGCCACCGCACCCGGCCTTGGGTTTTATATATCTTCTTGTTAACCTAGCTCACCTCGACAGCTAACCTGGTCTTATCAGAGCAAGATATTGGACCTACTCCATGCCATGATGTGTTTAAAGAGAGACAATATAATTCATTTCAAAGAGTGTTGATATCAACACATGGGCGACTTATAAATACTACTGAGGAAAATTAAATTTTATTCTTTTATATTTACATAATTATATCTAATTATTAAAGCAGTGATTATTTCCTTAAAAATCCCTTGGTGCCCTAGGCAAAGAAAGATGACTAGGTTGGATGGAGCAGGTCACTGATCCAATCTGTTAATTTTTAGTGGAAAAACAGATGTCTGAATTTAAAAATAAGGCATCAAGATAAATAATTTGAAAGAAGCAAGAAACAAAAATATTTTATATATACTTGGAATAAGGATATTGTTTAGAAGGCAAGAAGAGTTTCTTGGGAGGAATGAGGATGGGAATATATCAGACTTGTAATTTTCCTATTTCTCCACAATTTGCAATACTATTTTAACTACCTAAATTTCTGATAAAAATAACATATTCTTTTATTTTTTTTTAAACATTTGGGAATATGATGCTTGCTATGGCCTTTCCTCACCAGAGTTTTATAAGGATAAAACTGGACATGTTGACTAAGTGCTTTATGTTTTCTTAAAAATATGTACTAGTAAAAGAATTTTATTATTGTAACCAAATATAAAAGTTGCAGTTTTCTATAGTGGAGATTGTTATTATTGTAATAGTCTTTTAAAATACCTTTAAACATATCGTTAGCTCATTAAAGTTATAAATACCTAAATGAGACGAGTACAGTAGTTACCCTTTATCCTCAGGGGATACATTTTAAGAGCCCCAGTAGAGGACTGAAACAAAGTATGGTAAGGAACCCAATTGCTGTCACTCAGAATATGTTTGTTATATCTTCTACCCACAAATTTAATGCCTTCTCCTTAACTAAGCACTTACACTATGGTTGTAACTTCTGCAGTTTGAGATGCAACAGCAAAACTAGCATGATTTTTTTTCCTTCTTCATGATTTCATGGATAGATCTGTTCTTACTGCAGATCTTAGCAACCTCAGCATATGATTTTTTTCCCCTTCCTAAGTGAAGAACTTTCATCTTTTTTACTTAAAGGAAGCATTTTACAGCTTCTCTTTGACATACCTGCATAGCCAGCATCACTACTCTTGTGCTTTGGGGCCATTACCAAGTAAAATAAGGACTACTTGAACACAAGCACTCTGATACTACAACGTCAATCTGATAACGAAGATGGCTAGTAAGTGACTAATGGGTGGGTAGTGTAGACAGCTTGGATATGCTGGACAAAGGGATGATTCATGTCCTGGACAGGATGGAGCAGGACTGTGTGAGATTTCATAGTGCTACTTCAGAAGGGCACCAATTTGAAACTTATGAATTGTTTATTTCTGGAATTTTCTGTTTAATATTTTCAAAGAGAAGTTGACTGCAGGTAAATGAAACCTTAGAAAGGGAAATCACAGATAAGGGGGTACTACTGTACTCTTTAATAAACCCTTCTAATGATTTCTGGAAAATTCAAGATGAAAACATCTATGGATGGAATAAGAAACTATACATTTATTACTATCCATGTTCTGGTTTGTAAAGGCAAAAGTAGAAGAATAAAACTAAAGGACATCTCACTGAATATCTCATTTTGTTTCTTGGATTTAATTAAATCAAGAGTCAACTCTCATCCCAGAGTTTACACAATAGAGTCACTTTCCCAGAAAACATAATGAACAAAACAAAACTGGGCTATTAGTGCAAAAAAGAAATCTGCTTAACAAGAGTTCTAGTTCCAGCAAGTGTGTGTTTGAAAGCTTTCTTGCTTTCTGGTCTCCTTTTCTATAATCTTTTGGCTAGGAAAGGAACTGAGGCTTGTCCTTTAATATAGTCCTTTCCATCAGATAGATTTAATTCTACTTTAGCACTTTAAAAAGATGGGTACAAAGATGTCAGCTTGATGACTTAAAGGCTAGGTGATTCTAGAATCTCCTTTTAATCATCTAGTTGCAGTAATAATTTTTTAAAAAACTCCTTAATATTTAAATTAATACTCCTATTTTTTTTCTCTACTCTTATTGACAGATGAGAATAACTACCACAGCTCTTTGTCTCCCTTTTATCTTCCTTCCTGATTGAACAAATCTAGTTAACCTCAATATTGTTTCTTGAAGACTGGGAATATAAGACAGTTATTATTCTTGGAATCATACCTAATTTACTTTCACATAATTGATACTTGTGATGTCTTAAAATGTGACAATTTGATTGGTTATGTGATAAACACGTGAATCCCAACTTATAAAAGAGATCATACTACAGATTGGAATTCTGTTAGATAATGGATAATACCTTTTCAGTGTCCTTGTTGATATTCTGGGGTTGGATTCTTCTTTCTTGTACTAATTAGTTTTTACTTTTCTTTGACATGACAGTTCCTTTTTTCTCCTCACCCCCAATTAAAATTAACCATAATCTTCCTATTACCTTTCATTTTTGACTGACATCCTACTTGTTATAGTCTTCAAGAAATCAATGAATATATTAATCAGAATTAAACTTGGCAGCTGTCTCCAAAGAACTCAACTCAATGGTTCTTAATAGCCTTAGATGGAATTTTTAATAACTTTAAAAGAGAATTTTTAATATCAACCTTGTATTCTTAAGTCATTACTTTAAACTTATGCTTTTTGAGTTCACAAATAGAGAAAAAGGGTAGAATTAAAAAATATAATTGGAATTAAGAGTATTAAAATATTTTTTGGCCGGGCGCGGTGGCTCACGCCTGTAATCCTAGCCCTCTGGGAGGCCGAGGTGGGTGGATTGCTCAAGGTCAGGAGTTCGAGACCAGCCTGAGTGAGACCCCGTCTCTACTAAAAATAGAAATAAAAATTATCTGGACAACTAAAAATATATATAGAAAAAAAATTAGCCAGGCATGGTGGCGCATGCCTGTAGTCCCAGCTACTCGGGAGGCTGAGGCAATAGGATCACTTAAGCACAGGAGTTTGAGGTTGCTGTGAGCTAGGCTGATGCCACGGCACTCACTCTAGCCCGGGCAACAAAGTGAGACTCTGTCTCAAAAAAGAAAAAAAAAAGTATTAAAATATTTTTAAAAATCTAACAGCTAATAATTCTCATGATTAAATTAAATGGCTAGTTCAGGTAGTATGTTACAAACAAAAGGGAGTGTATTTCTTCTCAGTCATAAGACTTGAGTAGCAAAGGAACCGGGAAATGGTGGTACTGAAGAAGGTAGTTCTTTTTTTGTCCCTAAAATTCAGAAACTTCTATTTTTCTTTAGAGTCCCAAATATATCAGGTACAGACACCTCATCTCAGACCAAAAGAAGTAAGAGACAAAGAGCAGAAACAGTTCAGTCTTAAAGGCAATGTGGTACAGACTTGAGTTGGAATCCTAGTTCTATCATATAATAGTCCTATGACTTTTATTGCTCTGAGTTTTAGTTTTTACATCTGGAACATGGGTATAATACCACTAAGCCTGATAGGGTTGTTGAGAGTTAAAGTAGGCATATAATAAATGTAAAGTGCTTGGTTCATAGTAGACACTCAATAAATGTTCATAAACTTTTCTCTTTCCTGACCCCTCTGGAAATTAAGTTTGACAGACAAATAATATTCTTTTCACTCTCAAAGCTACTGTGATAAGAAAAGGATAGAAACCACTAAACGGAAAAATAAATCTCCTTAATCTGAAATTTTAAAGTAGATAAGTAATGAAATAAAACTAGTAAGAGAAAGCTAGAAAGAATGATGGAATTATAAAACCCATACAAAAGTTATTAAGATACTATTAATCATTCTGTTTTCTTCTTGGCTATGATGATGAGATTGTATTTCATATTCAGTGAGGGGAAAAATTACCCAAAGTTTGAAAAGTGAAATTAAAACAAAAATTGCTTTCATTTTCCAGATGTTTTATCAGAAAACTATTTCAAAATAAAAGTAACGCCATTCAATCATTCAAGTGAGATGACTTAAGTGCCTACTGTTGGCCAGGTGCAGTGGCTTATGCCTGTTATCCCAGCACTTTGGGAGACAAAGGCGGGACGATCACTTGAGCCCAGGAGTTTGAGGTTGCAGTGAGCTATGATCATGTCACTGTACTCTACTCTGGGCGACAGAGTAAGACTTTCTCCCTCTCTCTCTAAAAAAAGTGTTTATTATACACCTACTGCCATAGTAGGTGGCAGTGGGTATACAAGAGAAGGTGAAAACATACTATTAAAGACAGCATTGATACATGCCAGGTGTTGTTAGGTATATAACACTGCATTAGTTTGATAGGGCTGCTATAACAAAATTCTATAGACTGGGTGGCTTAAACAACAGGAATTTATTTTCTCATAATTCTGGAGGCTGTAAATTCAAGCTCAGGGTGCCAGCAGGGTTGGTTTCCTTTGAGGCTTCTCTCCTTGACTAACAGATGGCTGCCCTCTAGCTGCCTCTTCACATGATTGTCTCGCAGTGCATGTCTACCCTTTGTGTCTCTGCGTATCCAAATTTCCTCTTCTTATAAGGACACCAGTCAGATTGGATTAGAGCCCGTCCTAACACCCTCATTTAACTTAAACACTTCTTTAGAGACATTTTCTCCAAATAAGGTTACATTTTAGGTACTGAGGGTTAGGACTTCAACATATAAATTTTGAGAGAATACAATTCAGCCTATAACAAATACCATGTCACTTAACCATTGCCCTGTTTTACAAATGAGGAGCTAGAATTTGAGAGAATAAATAACTCATCAAATGTCACATAGCCAGTAAGTGGTATAACCAAAATTTTAACCTTTGCCTCATTAGCATCAAAGCCTACACTCTTTCTGCTAGTCACACTTCCTCAAAGAAATACAAATTTAGTTGGGAAGACATAGTACTGAGTGATGAAAGTTTAAATAAGGGGGCTATCAATAAGAGGCACTTAATTCACTGGATATCTCAGTCTGTTTGCTGCTGCTATAAGAGAGTACACAGATTGGGTAAATTATAAAGAACAGAAGTTTATTTGGTTCATGGTTCTTTCTGGAGGCTGAGAAGTCCAAAAGCATGGCACTGGATCTGGCAAGGGTCATCCCCATGGCAGAAGGGCAAGCGAGCACATGAGACAGAGAGCAAATGGGGAGCCGAACTTCCCCTTTATCAGGAGCCTTGCTGATTGTAAGTTATTGCTACTGCAATAACTAACTCACTCCCATGGTAACACCAGTAATCCATTCACAAAGGCAGAGCCCTCATGACCTAATCACCTCTTAAAGGTTCTGCCTCTCAACAGTGTTACAATGGCAATTAAATTTCCAACATGTGAACTTTGGGGGGCATATTCAAACCATAGCACTGGACCTGTGCCATTACATGGAAAGAATAACCACTCACAGAACACTTACTTCATGGTGGGCTGGGTTGTTTCACAAGATTCTATTGGTCCCTTCACATGAAGAACTGCTGACTGACAAACAGGAACAGTCTTGGTATGTCTTGGCCCAAAGCCTACAGTGTCAATGCCAAACACAAGAGAGCTTTCCAGAATAAGTGCCTTAGATATGACTGCCTTTTACTTTACACTTCTTTTCTTCTGCATTTGGGTGTAGGGTATCTACAGGGACACAATATGAAATCCCTAATCTGCTTTATAATTTTTTTACATTATTGGCAATCTACACAATATGCTAGGGGGCTTTCAGCTCTACAGCACCTCAGGATGCAAGATGAAAGTCCTATGCTCTGTTTCTCTAGATTCCCATTTGTATTCCCATGAGTACTGGGCTAGACTGTGGTCAGGCTGGTACCTGCTCAGCTCACTGGTTGATCCGTATTGTTTTTGTTAAAAGTACCAACTAGAACGGGGCTGAGAGGCTCTTCGCAGAGCGGCTGAAGATGAATGCCAGAGGACTTGGATCTCAGCTAAAGGACAGTATTCCAGTTACTGAACTTTCAGCAAGTGGACCTTTTGAAAGTCATGATCTTCTTCGGAAAGGTTTTTCCTGTGTGAAAAATGAACTTTTGCCTAGTCATCCTCTTGAATTATCAGAAAAAAATTTCCAGCTCAACCAAGATAAAATGAATTTTTCCACGCTGAGAAACATCCAGGGTCTATTTGCTCCACTAAAATTACAGATGGAATTCAAGGGAGTGCAGCAGGTTCAGCGTCTTCCATTTCTTCCAAGCTCAAACTTTTCACTGGATATTTTGAGGGGTAACGATGAGACTATTGGATTTGAAGATATTCTTAACGATCCATCACAAAGTGAAGTAATGGGAGAACCACACTTGATGGTGGAATATAAACTTGGTTTACTGTAATACACTATGCTGTTTGTGAAAATAGAGGGGCTGCATCTTGTTTATAGTTGTCTTTTTACTGTAATTTGATGTATACAACATTAAAAGTACTGACATGAGAATTTTTGCAAAAAAAAAAAAAGTACCACCTAGTTTGTGCTTTATTCTCTAACTACATTTTATGGATCTATGCTCTTTTAAAATTATAATTATATAATTAACAAGTTAAATCATTTACATTTCCAGATTACGTTATAATGTTTCCAAAGAAGACAAGTCTGGGTATGCATACTAGGAACCAGGGTATATGACTTGAATCTTAGTACATATTAACCCTTACACAAAAATTGTTGGATGAAGTCTACTTCTTTCTTCTATACTCTGAGGAGTATATTGGAATGTTTCCATAAGAATGCAAAATTCACAAAGGTAAACATTATGCCTTTTTGTGTGTGTATATATATTTTTGTTGTTGTTGTAACATATCTAGTATATTTTATATATAAAATACCCAATTCAATATAAATCAGTGAACAAAATAAAACTCATTGCTTTCCACAGTGTGACAACAGTGACACTACCATTTCCAAATAAAGTTCTACAAGCCCAATGCTTAAATGCCATTGGACATAAATTTTCTTCATTCCATGAAGTTTTATTTGAACTCTATTATTTGCTATGGTTTACTGTGGCAAGGTAATTGGCAAAAACCTGAGTACTGTGGTTATTGTGAAGACAGAGCCCCCCATGTACAACTAGACAAAAGCAAAACTTCACTAACTAGAATATTTAGAAACTGAGATATTATGGTTAATTTATGACTACTTTTCTGGTTAACTGAGCGCTGACCAGATAATTGCTTTTGTTTCGATTATTGTTGAAATCTTTTCAAGTAGTTTGCTAGGTTGATGTATCATATTTCTCTGCATGCAATGGAGAAAAACCTTTGAAATCTAAACACTTCACCACCTTTCCTGATGCTTACTTAGCCTTAGCCTGTGCCTTTCGACAGAGAAAGCTACCTATCTAGCAGTATAAGGGAGTCAGACTAGGGAAACATCAAAGCTTTTCAACCTTGTAAATGTTAGTTGATCTCTTACTACACAGTAAGTCCTCACTTAACATCATCAACAGGTTCTTGGAACCCATGACTTTAAGTGAAGCAATGTATAACAAAATCAATTTTACTATAGGCTGATTGATACAAATAAGAGTTAAGTTCCCGGGGCATATTTCTGGTCACAAAAACATCATCAAATTTCTAAATAAAGACTCAAAACACTTCTAATCTTAAACATTGAAATCAATGTGAGCTATATATATACTTTTAAAAAAGATTAACAAAAAACAAGTAAGATAATGATTTACCCAATTTTTGGTGAATCATTGAGTGATGGTAGTCGTAGTGGCGGTGGGTAAAATCAAGGAGTGAATGTTTTCAAAGTGAAAATTACAAGGAGCACCCCCTCCCACTATGCAGTTCGAAAACAATGATACATATGGTAGGCTTGCTGAGTGCTTTTATATTGCATCATTTACTGTTGTGCATTTGTATGATTATCATCTACTTTACGAATTTTTATTTTATAATAATTTGTATTAATTCATGCATTCATTTTCAACCTACTTATTCCAGTTCAGGGTAGAGGATGGCCACAGACTATTTTGGCAGCTTCAGGTGCAAAGTGGGAACCAACCCCGAACATGACACCATTCCACTGCTGGGCACACTCACACACAAACCCACACCCACTCAGACTGGGACTATTTAGACATGTTAATTCATCAAACATGCACACCTGTGGGATGTGGGCGGAAACTGGAGTACCTGGAGAAAACCCATGCAGACATGGGGAGAATGTGCAAACTCCACACAGATAGTGGCTTCAGCCAGGAATCGATACTTTTCCCTCATCAATGTAACAGTGAAAGGATGTTGAATGAAACGATGTTATTTGAGGAGCTGATGTATATAAAGCCCTTGCCACTTGTAATGGGGGCTACAAGAGCCTCCACAAGAAGCTTAGCTTAATTGCAGAGATCCCTTTCCTTTATTCTTTAGAAACAGAGTCTCACTATGTTGCCCAGTTGCCCAGGCTGGCCTTGAACCCTGGGGCTCAAGTGATCCTCCTGCCTCACTTTCTCTAGTAGCTGGGACTACAAATGCCTGTCACTGTGCCTGGCATCATTACTTTGTTTTTTTGAGGTGAATTTTCTGAATATCAATTCCATCATTTTCAAAAAATATGTACAAAAGCACATTTCAAAATTTGATCTGATTTTTAATATTATCTATCCTTCTGCTTTTCTCCTAGAGTATGAATATTGAACAGCATTCTTAAGGATAATTGGAATTCAGTTGTGATTTTCAAACTTGTCTCAAACTGAGTCAAGTGGGTGGAAAAGGTATATATCAGAATAGTATATCAGAATCTTGGGGGACAATGGGAGAGTAGATAGAGAAGTAATATATGTAGTTAAAAAACAAAGCAGTGCTTTTCTCCAATAATTTTATATGTTTTTAGTCACAGTATTTAATATTTAAAATTTTAAATAACATTAAAGTAAGGCATGTATTGAAAGACAAAGAGGTTGAGAAACATCAGCATAAGGGAATTTTTAAAAATCTCAGAAATTAGAGACTTCATTTTTTGCCTCCAGACAAAAGGGCATATAGAAGGCATTTGGTGAATATTTTGAACCTAATAGAATAGCTAATTAGCCCAAACACACTTAATTCATTAAACATAAATGCAGAAGCTGGGCATGGTGGCTCACGCCTATAATCCTAGCACTCTGGGAGGCCGAGGTGGGTGGATCGCTCGAGGTCAGGAGTTTGTGACCAGCCGGAGCAAGAGTGAGACCTCATCTCTACTAAAAATAAAAAGAAATTATCTGGCCAACTAAAACTATCTATGGAAAAAATTAGCCGGGCATGGTGGTGCATGCCTGTAGTCCCAGCTACTCGGGAGGCTGAGGCAGTAGGATCGCTTAAGCCGAGGAATTTGAGGTTGCTATGAGCTAGGCTGATGCCACGACACTCACTCTAGCCTGGGCAACAAAGCAAGACTCTGTCTCAAAAAAAAAAGAAAAAAAAAATATACATATATAAATGCAGAAATGGTAATTAGAGAGTTGTCCACAGTGACTGAATAGCATCATGGTCTAAACTTCAAGTGGAAAAATAAACTTGTAAATCTCCAAATGCAGTAAGACACCTTTGCAACTCTGAACACATATATTTTGATTCTGATATTTTGTGTTTCTGGCTGTTATTACCTTTGCCAACATTCATAGAAAGAGCTATTTATTAACTGCCTTCATCTCCACTTTCTGGTGCCTTCCACACAATAAACATAAAAGTAGGGATACATGCTCAGGCTGTGAACTGCTCTGCCCACTGAATTTTTTTCTCTATAAGCTGGAGATCCACAGACAACTAAGATGTTCAATTTAGAATTTTTTGGTTTTTAGATTTAGAACTACCTTCCTCTGTGACATTTCCACAGAATATGTTATTTCCTACCCGCTGTCAGTTTGTAGATCACCGATAAGGTTCAAACCAATCAGTTCTCACAGTTGGAGACAAATTGGAAGGATGCCTATCATACCAGCCCTCCTAGCCCAGTGGCTCCATGTGTGATGGATCTCCTGAGGTCCAAGGAACACCTACCTCTAGCTTCAGAACATCATGCTGAAGTTTACGCTGAAATTCAAGGAAGTTTTTGATTGTCAGCTTCCCTTTGAGGTCAGCTCCAAAAAAGTAGGTCGTGAGGGCTGAACACAAGCCGGACTTGAGGGTGTTACCAGTAGTAGGACGATCTCTGTGACGCATACCCATACTGGTTTGGGAGCGAATGATGCTCTGAACCTAACATAGAATCAAACCCGCAACCACAAAACAAAACAAAACAAACATTAGGAAGTAAAAAACATAGAAAAGTAAGAATAATAACTATTGTTTATTATTTACCTACACTGTACTACAATTATCTCTTTTAATGCTTACAACAATCTTATAAGGTAAGTCCTATTACTATCTTCATTTTATAGATAAGGAGATTAAGGCACACGGAGTTAAATAACTTGCTCAAAGTCAAGTGGCTAGCAAATAGTAGAGCTAGGATTCCAACACAGACAGCCGGACACCTTTATAATTAGGATTCTCTTAGGAAATCTCTCTTCAGAAAGGAGTAAGCATTTGTTTTTGAGATTCAAAACCTCTCTCACACAACTAAGATAATCAACCTCACAATAATATCTTCCATTTCTCAGGAGACTTAAAAATTTCACACTTCTCACTACTGACTCTCTAGTTATTCAGAATAATTTAAAATGAGATATATAAGGATAAATATTAGAAGTATGTAAAAAACACTACATAAAGCATTGTGGGTGATGATTTTAAAGTACCAAATTTAAAAAGCATAATATTTAAAAACTTAAGATTTGTATGATCATAAAACAGATTTATTTAAGAATATTTGAAGAAATTTGTTTTTTTAAAGATAGTATTTTCTTCATTATGAAATTAATCTGTTTATTACCAAAAAGGCAAAAAATACAGAAATAAAGTAGAAAGTGGTACTCTTCCATAATCCCATTGAAGAAAACTGTTAACACTTATTTATATACTTCTAGACATTTTCTGTTTAAATATATGCATATATGCATACACACATATGCACATTTATATGTATTTACATATATACACATATTTTATATAAATGGGATTTTACTCTGGAATCTATGTTTTTCACTTAAAAATGTGACATCTTTCAATGTTAACACATATATATCTATTTCATACTCTAATGGTTACACTGTATTCTACTATATGGAATTTAACCAATCCCTTATTTGCGAACATTTAACTTATTTCCATCTTTCTGGCTTTATAAACAAAGTAGCAATGGATATTTTAATTTATACATTTTTGGTTCTTCTCCACTTATTTCCTTAGAATAAACTATTAGAAGAATTGCTATATCAAAGGGTATACTCATGTAAAATGTTGATAACATATTGTCAAATAGGTCACCAGAAAGGCTAAGCCAATTTACCACATCCACCACCAACTTATGAGTAGACCTATTTTCCCAGACTCCTGCCATTAAATGCACTAATTAGTTAGATTAAAAAATAATATTATGCTGTTGTTTTAATTTGCATTTCTTTGATTTGTGCTAAATAAGGCACATTTGCATATATTTATTGATCATTTTTCTTATTTTGCATGGTACCTTTGCCCATTTTTCTGCTGGGGGCGATGCCTGTCTTCTTCTTACAGATTTATAAGATTTATTTACATATTAAAAATGCTGTGACAGAGACTGGCTAGCTGTTTGCCTAATTCATTTCTTCTTCTTTGTGGGCACCAGCTAGACTCTATTATACAACCTGTTTATGATTAAGTGTGGCCACAAAACTGAGCTGTAGCCAACAGAATCCTAGTGGAAGTCATATGTGCCACTTCAGGCCTTGCCCATAAAAACCATCCAAGTATAACCCTCCATGCTCTTTCTGCCTTGGAAGCCACAAGATGCCAACACGGTCACAATATGTAAAGAGCCTGAATCAATGCTTGGAGAACTGTCTATTGATTTTATTTTATATTTTACTTCATTATTTTATTATTTTATTTTAGAAGGAGTCTTACTCTGTCACCTGGGCTAGAGTGCTGTGATGTTAGCTTAGCTCACAGCAATCTCAAACTCCTTGACTCAAGTGATTCTCCTGCCTTACCTCTTGAGTAGCCGGGATTACAGGCGCATGCCACCACGCCCGGCTAATTTTTCTATTTTTAGGAGAGATGGGGTCTTGCTCTTGCTCAGGCTGGTCTCGAGCTCCTGACCTCAAGCGATCTTCCTATCTTGGACTTCCAGAGTGCTAGGATTACAGGCGTGAGCCACCATGCCCGGCCTGATCATCCATGTTACAGCTTATGTGAGTGAGAAAACAAAACTCCTATTGTGTTAGGCCACTGAAATCCTGAAGATATTTTATGAAAGGAGTTTAAACCATGTATCTGCATAAGAATTTTATATCACCAGTGATGCGTTTCCTCAAACACAAACTCTTTATGTGTTCTTAACATACTGGGAAATTTTTCAATACAATAGCATGATGAAGTAGAAAGAACAAAAGCTTTGCTAGAAGTCCAATATGCTATCCATTGCGCCAAAGAGCCAGCCAAGAACCAAATCAAGGACTCAATAACCTTCACAATAGCAACAAAGAAAATAAAATACCTAGGAATATATTTAACTAAGGAAGTAAAAGACCTCTACAGTGAAAACTATAAAACATTGAGGAAGGAAATAGCAGAGGACATAAACAGGTGGAAAACCATACCATGCTCATGGGTGGGCAGAATCAACATTGTTAAAATGTCTATACTACCCAAAGTGATCTACAGATTCAATGCAATCCCTATTAAAATACCATCATTTTTTGCAGATACAGTAAAAATAATTCTATGCATTGTATGGAACCAGAGAAGACCCCATATAGCAAAAGCAATCTTAAGCAAAAAAAAAAAAACAAATTGGGAGGCATCAATTTACCAGACTTCAAGCTATATTACAAGGCTATAGTAACTAAAACAGCATGGTACTGGTACAAGAGCAGAGACATAGACCAACAGAACAGAACTGAGAATCCAGATATAAAACTAATAGCCAGCTAATCTTTGACAAAGCAGACAAAAACATACACGGGGGAAAAGAATCTTCATTCAATAAATGATGCTGGGAAAACTGGAGAGCCACATGTAGAAGACTAAAATAGGACCCATACCTTTCACTTCTCACAAAAACCAAATCACAGTGAATAACAGACTTAAACCTAAGGCATGAAACTATAAGAATTCTAGAAGAAAATGTTGGAAAAGCTCTTATAGACATTGGCCTAGGGAAAGAATTTATGAAGAAGACCCCAAAGGCAATCACAACAACAAAAATAAATAAATGGGACCTGATCAAATTAAAAAGCTTCTGTATAGCCAAGGAAACTATCATGAGAGCAAGCAGACAACCTACAGAATGGGAGAAAACATTTGCATGCTACACATCTGATAAAGGGCTGATAACTAGAATTTATTTAGAACTCAGGAAAATCAGCAAGAAAAAATCAAACAACCCTATCAAAAAGTGGGCAAATGACATGAACAGAAACTTTTCAAAAGAAGATAGACTAATGACAAAGATGCTCAACATCTCTAATCATCAGGGAAATGTAAATCAAAACTGCAATGAGGTATCACTTATCTCCAGTGAGAATGGCCTTTATCAAAAAATCCCAAAACAATAAATGTTGGCATGGATGTGGAGAGATAGGAACACTCATACACTGCTGGTAGGACTGCAAACTAGTACAACCTCTGTGGAAGGTAATACGGAGATACTTCAAAGAGGTACAAGTAGAACTACCATTTGACCCAGCAATCCCATTACTGGGCATCTACCCAAAGGAAAAAAAGGCATTCTATAAAAAAGACATCTGCACTTGAATGTTTATAGCAGCACAATTCACAAATTGCAAAGATGTGGAAACAACTCAAGTGCCCATCAATGCATGAGTGGATTAATAAAATGTGGTATATGGCATACCATGGAGTTCTACTCAGCCACAAAAAACAATGGTGATCTAGCACCTCTTGTATTATCTTGGATAAAGGTAGAGCCCATTCTACTAAGTGAAGTTTCACAAGAATGGAAAAACAAGCACCATATGTACTCACCACCAAATTGGTATTAACTGACTTAACTGACCAACACTTAAGTGCATATGTAGTAATAACATTCATTGGGTGTTGGGCAGGTGGGAGGGGCGAGGAGGGGATGGGTATAGTCACACCTAATGGGTGCAATATGCACTGTCTAGGGGATGGACACGCTTGAAGCTCTGACCAGGTGGGGCAAAGGCAATATATGTCATCTAAACATTTATACTTCTGTAATAGGCTGAAATTTAAAAAAAATTTAAAAAAAGAACAAAAGCTTTGAATTCAGGAAAGAGCTTTTCAAATCCACAACTAACTACCTATGTCTTTTAGAGTAAGTTACTTAACTCTTTTGAGTCTCAGCTTCTTGTGAAATGGGGACAATATTTCTTCTGTTTACAGTTTTGTTGTGAGGAGGAAAAATAATTAATATAAATGTTGCTAAAGGTTTTCCATAGAAACAACATTCAACAAATCATAGCTGTTATTACCATATTGATTAGCCACTTAATCATAATATGGTGTTTTAAACATAAATCCATCACTATTTTTAGACCTACAAGAAGCTGAGATTATTTTAATAAAGACTAATGACACACTATATTGTTAGAATGCCAGGAATTTTTCTCCCCATAAAAATTTATATTATTATATGTAACTAAAAGAGAACAATGAAATAGACATTTCAAAGTTGTTTGTAATTCAAGATATAATTTATAAAGTTTATCCTTTAAAAAAGTGCATTTGACAAACATATAGTGACCGCCAACTATGCGTCAGCTGCTAAGGAATACAAAAAAGAATTACACCTAGCTTGGCCTCAAATCTACCAGTGGACCCCAATTTGTATCTAGATAACAATAATCTGTCATTTGAGGATAGTCTAGCAGCAAAAAGTTCTATAGGAAGCAGTGAAGTATATAGGAAAGAATGTAGGTTTTGAAGTCTCAAAGATGAAAAGAGATGAAGACTTTGCAACAGATAATCTACTGTATGTAATATCCCAATAAGAATGCACTATCAGGTACATGACAGTTCAGTTATTCCTAAACCATTTAATCTACAGGTCAAACGGTACATGCTATGAAGAAGAACAAAAGTCTCTGGCTCTATAACAAATAGAATAGTACAATGGAAGGACATTAGATGGGGAATCAGGAGACATAGGGTCTGATTTCACTATTCTGTGGTGAAAGCAGAATGTAGGCCGGTCAATTAACTAACCTCTTTGGGCCTTAGTTTTCTCACTGGAAAAATGCAGGGTTAGAGTACATTATCTCAAAGGCTCTGTATACCTCTAAGTGAATATTATAAATGTTGTAGCTATGATTTTTTTCTGGGGTCATGTTTTATCTTGTAAAATAACACTAGTTGACATTTGTTTCTCAATCACATGGAGACTTTAAAGACAAGTATACAATGCATTTTAAAATTATTTAAGATTTGTACACTTTAAATTGAAATATAGGGTAATCAGAACAATGCTTCTTTATTTGAAGGCAATGCATAATTCATTTCACCTGCCAGAATGTGAGAAATGAAGAATTTTCTAATACCAGTAAGCCTGTATTGAGCATCAGTGTCAGGACCTGCCATGATTTAAGTCTTGCATGTGGCTATAAATATTGCAACTTATATCCTTCATATGAAAGCATTTTAAAGTCTTTCTTCCTTGGAAAATGTATATGTTAGCAGCAAAAGTGGTGTGGAGAGTGTGGGTGTAAGTGATTGAGAAAAAGGAATGTATTTAGGGAAAATTAACTAATGCTATAGCATCTTCATTAATGGTTAATAATATATGCACTGTCTAGGGGATGGACACGCTTGAAGCTCTGACTCGGGGGGGGGGGGGGGTAAAGGCAATATACGTAACCTAAACTTATGTACCCCCATAATATGTTGAAATAAAAAGAAATAATATAATAGCATAGTCCAAATACTGCCCCACTTATATATAAACTCTTAATAGCTACAAGTGTTCTTTCATTAAACACTTTTTTAAAAAAGTATGTATCACTAGATTTTACATGATGTTTATGGGTGTGAGAGGGAGAGAAAGAGAGATAAGGAGAAAGAGAGACTGTTTCTCAGTTGGGAAATATTTTCTTAAAATATTTATATATTTTTACTTAGAAAACTTTTGTTAAAGGCATCACACAAGATTCACTCAAAATATACCAATTCAACTAGTCATGTTGAATATTTTCTACGTGCTATATGCTGTGAAGAAAACCAAGAGAAATAAAAAATATTTTTGAAATAAAATCTCAATCCTTCTCTACTTTCTCACAACTGATACTTATCACTTCTCATACTTTCATACTAAAAAACATTCTGTCATGGCCTTGGGTGAACAGAGAATACAAAAAAATGCTTTATTTTACACATACATTTTTTTCTGTTTTGAAACCACTTCTGGCAATCATGATAACTGTATCTGGAGCGGCACCATAGCTTCCCAATGGCCAAAGTTCTATGGAAATGTAATTTCTTCCTAGGATTCAGAAGAAACTATAAACATTCACGGCGGGAACCTACTACAGTCAAAGACATGGTACCATTTTTCCTTCTCATATAGAAATCCATTAAGAATATATGTAGTTCAACCTTATATTCTGCAACTGCCTGGTACATTGGAGTTTTCTGATAAATGTTGAATGAATATATGATTAAATAGTCATAATTTAGTCTCCAGCTAGAGGCATTATAGTCTAATTCATGTTGGAGAATCAGAGTAATCTTGTCCTTAATCACATGCTCAAATAATTTCTTACATTTAGAGTGAAAAGCAAACAAGTACAACTTACCTGTTCAAACAATAATTCTGAGAAATGACATATTAGGTACTTCAAAAATTGGAATAGCCTCTCACCAAGTATATGACTAAGGCTAAGGTAACTCCCAGGCACATGAAAATGTGTTTTAAATATTAATGTATTTAAAGGAACTCTTCCGGACAACTTGCCTGTTCAAACTCCTCCATGTCTACTTCACCATCTCCATTCAGGTCAAACATCTTGAAGGCAATTTCAAAATTTCTCTGAGGAGCTGCAAGTGAAAAGGGAGAGGAGGAAAAAGGGAGAGAGGAAAAAGAAAAATAGATGACATTGACCAAAAATAAATCCATTTTAAAGAAAAAAAAATGGCTAAACACCAAAATGCAATATCTAAGTCACAAAATAATACCATATTTATTCAGGTCAATCTTTTAGGAATATGTAAAACCAAAAGATAATTTTACTATGGCTAGTAAAGATAGCACTTGTCTCTCTTCATATTTTAACACTCTTTTTCTTAAATACTTCAGTTTTGCTTTCTTAGACAACATTCTCTTAGCCATATACTATTAATGTTGTTGCTCTGTTTCTTAAATATAGTATTATTTATCTGCGCAAGAAAGTCTGTCAAGAGTGAGACATATTACTGCAAAGTAAGAAGTTGAAACTCTAAGGCTTTGTCTTGCCCTTACAACAAGCTAGCTTTCTACTTGTTCTTTCCATTGCAAATACAATTAGGAGTTCTGTGCATGTCATTCTGCCAATAAGGATAATTTCAAGCTGTTTTCTTATATTAGTTTACTCACTATCACTAAGGCTCTGTGGTAAGGTAGACAAGCATACTGTCAGCTATCCAGCCCTCTATTTCAATCATGTCAGCTGCAGACACAAATTACTGAGTAAAGTATACTTAAATGTTAAAATTAAGCTTAAGTTTAAAAAACAAAATGAAAAAATGCAAAGCTTGACAAGATGGTGTATTTTCTTCCCCTTAAATGAATGATGAAAGCTCATCAAAGCTTCTTTGATGTTCCCAGATCAATCAAAATATAATTAATATACTTTGTGCACGGGAATAAAATACAAACTTAACAGTCCTCTTTTACCATGCTAAATGTTCTGGTAAAGAAAACTAAGTTGTTTACCTTCTTCCTTTGGTGCTTCAAATTTATATAGGTCTAGAGAATAGACCAAAATAAATATCCTATATATCCTAGTAACACTGAATTAAAATTCCAGTTAATATCATTTTTACTAAAAAAAGTAAAGATTATATATGGATTAAAAAAGTAAAAATGAATTTTGTACATTATGCATAATTATAGAGAGTTCATATTCGCACCTTGCTCATGAATTTATCAATAGCAACACCTTCTGGACTTAAATTCCATTTTCAGATAGCTAGGCAGCTAGGCTGGTAAATTCCTAGTTTTTAGTTGCCTGGGTGAATCACGTGCCTATCAGCTACAGTCGTCTGCCTCGCTTGATACTGGCTTCCAAAAGGTTTGCCCCTTAGGCCACAACTACAATTGCTGAGAAGGATGCAGCTGGAGGAATTAGATTTTTGTATATTTATTGCTACTTCTCAAATTTTCCCTAACTTGCCTGATTGTTATCTTTTACTAAGGAGTTACTATGTGCTAAGCATTGAGCTAGATAATTTCAAGCTGTTTATTATTTGATTTTTGTACTTTCAATCCTGGAAGTTTTTATAAACAGGGAAGGAAATTGGGGCTCAAAGCAATTAAATGACTAGCTCAAAAGCACACAACTAATATGTGGCAGAACCGGAAGCTGAACTTAGGCCAACACTGATTTCAAAGCCTACAAACTTTTCATTATGTTCCACAGCCTCCAATATGAATACAGAGGTACTTATAACAATAAACACATACTCTTCATGCTGACACATTTTGACCTTGAAACAGAACAACAAAAATGACTCACTGGTTGTGTCATTCTCTGCAATAGCTGAGAGTTCCACATTGCTCATGTCAAGGAGATATCCAATATCAAAGAAACATTGCATGTATTACGCTCAGTAGTTTAGGCGTGGCTGTACTAAATGCAGACCCACAGGCAACATTAAATTCTCAGATAGATTTGTCATATGTCTTTTTTTTTTTTTTTTTTGACAGGGTCTTACTCTGTTGCCCTGGCTAGAGTGCAGTGGAGTCATCATTGCTCGCTGAAACCTCAAGCTCCTGGGCTCAAGTGATCCTCCTGCCTCAATCTCCCGAGTAGCTAGGATTGCAAGCATGAGTCATCATGCCCAACCTGTCACATGTTTTTTAAAAAACTCTGAATATAAATCTCTTTAGACAGAAATGCACTCTCCTATTCTTCCTTACCGTCTCATACTTGGTCTACTTCACTCGTGTATGTTATTTGCCTAATCCTTGTAGATACTTGAGATTGTAAAAATGGCAGACACTATGAAGCCACTGAAGGTTCTGAGTAGGAGAGTGACATAATCAGGCATTTATAAAGGACTTCTCTGGCTACTATGTGAAGGATGAGTTAGAAAAGAAGAGTCAGCTTCAGAGAAGATCACAGAAGTTCTTGTAAATGCTGAAAATGTGAACTGAGGTGATGGCAGTGGTAATGGAGAAGTGGGAACAAATCTGAAATACTTTAAGAACGTGGAAATTATATAACTTAATGATTAGTTAGTTGTGATGGGTTGAGAGCATAACTGGCTTAGACTACTGGGTAGCTTCCATGTCATTAACCAAGAGATAAAATAGATGTAAAAGGTTTGAGAAATAAAATGAGTTCAGATGGGATCTGCTAAGTTCAAGGAGTCCACAGCTTATTCAGATGGAGATGTTCAAGAGATAGTTGGAAACACAGGTCTAAAGCTTAAAAGAGAGAGGTGATATCTGGGAGTTACTGGCATATATGTGGTTAGCTGCAAAGAGCCAGAAATGAAGTTGTCCAGGGAGAACTGAGGAATGAGAAGGGTGAGCAAAGAGGAGAATGCAAGTGGAAACCAGTATTTAAGGTGTAAGGAAAGAGAAAGAAAGCAGTGACAGAGAAAGTGGCATCAGGAGGAATATAGTCCAAATTAATAGAAATAGGAAAAAAATTGCTGAGAGCCAAGTCACTGTGCTCTCATGAATTAAAGCAGGACTTCCATTCCCTATCTCCACTGATTATATAGGTTACATGGAGTGCTTAAAATTTTAGCTTTATAATAATCTTTTATTCTTACTGTCCAGTGAGTTTCATGAAGGCATGTACCTGGATCATTTAAATGACTGAATGAGTTATTCTAGCAAATCATAGTTAATATTTCCTCCTACAACTAAGGTTAAATTCATTTTACCAAAGTACACCCTGTACTGCTTAAGGTTTCTTGTTTTTTTATCCAATTTTGTTACTTTCAAACGGAGAACTTGCTTTATGTGGAGCTACTCATAATGCTTATTGAAGTATATGGGCTGACACTTTAGAGGCTGTGCTCCCATGCTCTGGTTACTGCTCAAGCAAGTTGGGCAGCAGCCTTGCACATTCTCATTTAGGCCTTACCAGCCTATCAGGGAAGGTATTCCCAGGAGGAGCTCTCAGCCTGTTCAGTCTTCATCTGCAATCCTGTCAAAGCATATGAGACAAACAAGCCCAAATTCAGCTTGCTTCAGTGAAACATGCTACACAGAATACAATGTCAAGCCATTCTCTTGTAAACAGCCTTCAGGGTAATTTTTAAATCTAGCTGTTTTGGAAAACTTTATGGTATCTTGTGTTTATGCTAACTCACAACCTGTTTCCACAGAAAGGTTCTGAGAGAGGAATTCTTTTAAAACCTAAGCTACTTGGAAGTGAACAGTGAAGCTTTCCCTCCCCTGCTGAAAATAGCATAAGTTTTATCTATACAATGGTTTCCAAAATGATATTAACAAATGTTGGAACTAATTAAAACAATAAGATTCTATGCAAGGTTAATTACTATATACGTTTTACTTGAATTTGTGTAACAATCTTTGCTACTAGGATATGGAGCTACATTAGGTCTGTCCTGGCTAAGAATCCATGTTTATAATATTATTCTGTCATTAACAATAATGATAATAACATTAACAACTCTAGGCTGTTCCCTGAAGCACATTATTTTTTCTACTTTGCTTTAGTAAGGAAAAAAAGCATCTTTCTCTATGTGTAGTCAGTCAAATAATCAGATAGCAACAACACTAGCTGTCTTGAGACTTTCATGGCTGTTTCACTTACTGTTCTTTAATAGAAAATTCACAAGACTAGGGCTCTAATTCTGGCTCTTCTAACAACATGAATCATTTGCTGTCTTAAATTCTTTTTTTGGTAGTACTGACAGGATGATGAAAAAATGAATAGGTTAGATTCTAAACAAGTCTCTTATTTTCTGTTGGTTTGATTCTACCACAAAAGAATTTCTACCTATATCATTCCTGTTTAAAAATGATGCTGTAGGATAAATGAGGTAATTAATATGCAATATTAGAGAAATCTGAGTTAGGAAAAAACTTTAGAATATGAGGCTCTATTCAATGATGACCTTTCTACTGAATTTGTAAGGATGATCACATAGCCTCTGTCTGGTTATTTCTGAGAGAGATGTCACCATTTCTGAGGCCTAAGCGTTGCTGACAATATTAATTGAGATATTTTTTTCTCATTCAGAGCCCAAATCTACTCTGTGTAGCTCCTACAAACTGTCATAGTTTAATTTTTTAAAAGAATAAAAAATATACCTGTTTCCTCACCTATATTATGGCCCTTTGAATAAATACACTATTATTATGTCTCTACTAAGGTTTCTCAGAAGCTGCTTTCAGAACTTCAACATCAGAATAGCCCTCCTCTAGGACACTTTAATGGTACTTCCATAAATGCAGTATCCTAAATATAGTTAATTTTGGTCATGACGTCTTTTTTAGAAACAACAGGACTGCTTCTCTGCAAACTAATGGATTAGCATTATTATGAGGTCCTAGTATCTTGCTTTCTATATAACATCAGGGTTGGAGATTGAGGGATAAAATTCCATAAGATTATATTTCAAAAAACACCCCTCCCTTAATTCTTCCAAACGCTTCAAGGTATGATGGCTGCATATAGTCTGAAGGAAATTTTTCTGCCCTTCCTACAGTGTGGGGGGAAAAAAGTTTCCATGGTATGATGCGTTTTAGTTGTAGTATAGCATTTTCTTGGGATGAGTTAGCTTCAGAATAAAATGAAAATATCATAAGAATATTATTTAATATTATCATTATTATATTATCTATATATTATTCTAATTATTATTGCTATCATATTATTGTTGCATTATTATTTTAAATACACTTAAGCAATAGCAGACCAATTTTCTTTCCATTGACCTAGTTGGCTTGTTTAAATCTGATTTCCTTTCTGGTAGTAACTATTTTACTGATACTCTGATAATCTCTTAGCCTTTTCAGTATTTTTTAATAGTTTCACGATAAGTGCCATGTTAACACTATAGCTAACAGAATGATTTAAAAGATATGCACAAAGCCAAGAAATATTCCTTTTTATAAAGCTATATATTTTATATTTACTTTTTATATGCAGTTAACTGTCGATAAAGGCAAATTTATGTGAGGCAAGGCATACTATGAATAACCAGCAGTTAATAAATTTAACTGGTACACTTTCTGCTACAACTCACAAGTCCCATAGTCAGGCTTGGCCTCATTTTTGTTTTGCAGAATTATCTATTGGCTGAAATATCCACCATTAATCTTTTTTTTAAATTTAGTTTCCCATTCATGTTCCATCATAACCACTATTAATCTTGAAACTTAAAGTCAATGGAGATGAGTCAATGAGAGTAACTATGGCATTCTGTCCTGGAATTAGGCAAACACTCCTGAAATTGCAGGATCTGGAATGGCAAAAAAAAAAAAAAAAAAAAAAAAAAACAACAGCAAAAAAAACCCCACATGGGAGTCAGCTGACAGCCCAGACAGAACCTGAGCTTCAAGAGTACACATGCCCAGGTAGCAAGAGCCTGCAGTGGCTATAGGCTGAGGCCAGCAAAGAGGACTCTAATGAGTCTACTTTAGCTCATGTCTCAGCCTGGGCATGTACCCCCTGGTGACATGTGACCCAGCCCTAGCCAGCACCAGCCTCCCTGAGCCTGCAACATGGCTCTTCGTCTGGGGCATTATGAAGTCTGCAGTTTTGCACAAAAGCAGTATCTATGCTGAAAGGGGCTAGTTGGCTCTGTTGGCGGTAGTGAGGGGGAAAAGCAGAGCTGCTGCTGTCACTCTGCAGTGCCCATATGACTTCAAAGGCCCAGATCCCTGCCGGTTCCTTGAATAGCACAATAGATTTCTTTGTATCCAGGATATGGTTCATGACCTTGTCCCTAATTCTGAAGTAAAAAACAGGGCAGTCATCTGAGGGAGCCACCTGATCCTCTCAGCCATGAAGACAGAGAAAGTACCTTCATCCCAGGAGACCTCAGCATGGTCTAGCTATAGCCAGAAGCTGATAGTTGGGGTGGGGGTGGGGGATCTTGCTTGCCTGGCTCCTGGTCATCCCCCTTCTGGTAAATGTGTGGCTTCCATGCCTTGGGTCTACATTGCTAGTGGTGCTGGGAGGATGGCTGGGCTCCAATGCCACTGTGAGGGGCTTCAGGTCAACTGTACCTAGAATGTTTCATCCCAATGGCCACCTGCTCTCTAAGTCCTGAGGCAAAAAGGCAGCTGGAACAGAAGATCAACCACACTTTGGTTATCCTGATTATTTGGGGCTTTGTGTTATCCTAATATCACTTAGTGAGTCAGGAGCCAGCCTTTGAGGAAGAGATGGAGGTGGCGATGAAAGGGTTGGTCCAGGAGCTTTGGAGGATGAGCACAGTGGACAGTTGTGCTCTTGCCCAGAGAGTTCTGATTCTATGGTTGTCACCTGCAGAGCTATATTCAGGAAAAGGAGGCCACTTCAGGGGAGCAAAGTGGTACAATTGAGCCCTCCAAGCCCTGGGAGGCTTATTGCTAGGCTATTGCCCCACTTACTGCTGTGTACCGTCCCAGTGCTGAGGTCACCTTTTGTGGATGTGTTGCTTCAAGCGCTAGTGCCCAAGCCTCCCTTGGAGACTCAGACTGGATGCCACGTGGTGGCTGAACTCATTATTTGCAATGCAACCTTACCACTGATCAGTAAACTGTCAGATCCTGACTGCATCCACTTTGTACTCATAAGTATCTTTTCCAAGGCCAGAAATGATCTGGCAGAAGGGGTTAAACCACTCTGCCCAGCCAGTGCCCTGGAACAGCCCTCAGTGCTCACATCTGCTACTGATTGCTGAGGTAGAATGTCAGCCAGAAGTGAGCACTTTTCCAACAGCAGCCTCAGTGCTCCTAAGTGCAGTGGGCCAGAAGGGCCTGCAGGCCCCCCCCCCCACCTGAAGTTGAAGAATGCCTGAAGCTACACAGGGATTTGGATGGGATGCCTGAAGAACGGAAAGTAGGAAATGACTCATCTCATTTCCTATAGCCAGATACTTGAGGGCCCCTGTTCTTATGTGAGGATTCAGAGCTGAAGTCTCTACTGTCTGAACTGGGCAAAGAAACCAACATGTTCATGACTTCAGGCAACTTCCTCTCTGACAGGATCCAAGATGTCTTGTATGTTCTAGGGGGTTTTCAGGCTTTAGAGCCTAAAGATGGTGAAGGAATTGAAGGAGCAGAGGCTGAGGTGAGACCAGGGACAGAAACAGAGATGGGACTGCTGATCTCCATGCTGAACTCCTGCCCAGAGATCCAGACTGACATAGCAGAGAAGGAAGTAGAGCAAGGAGATGTCACTTTTCTTACAGCTTTGCTTGAGGAGTCAGAAAGGTCCTCCCCCCAACCCCTGACCTTCATGCTTAGAGTAGGATTTTGCCAATGGTGTGTGCTCCCTCTATTTTAGTCTGCACTGGTTCTGCTTTCCTCCTCTCCAGCTGGTCTTCTCACCTCAGCCATGTTTAGCTTTGAGCATGAGCATCCAGATGACCCCACTGTCATCCAGAACCTTCCTATCCCTGGCACCATTACTGCCCGAGAGCACAGATTCCACCCATACATGTGCTACACTGTGAGGCGGCCTTTGATGGTGAGAATAGCAGTGGCCTGCAGTAGTTGGCCTACCACACCGTGAACTGCTGCTACCGGAATTCTTGATTCTGCAGCTTTGTCTGGAGGAGAAACCAGATTTACAAAAGTTCATCAAACTCAGCAGTTTCCCCAGCCCCAGACTGCCTGCTTGCTTTCACATCTAGCCACTCTGATGTGACAGCTTGGTGACCTACCAGGTTGTGGAAAGCACAGAGGAGAGGAATGAAGCATTGGGGGTCTAGGCTCCCCAGGTTTGCTTCAGGAATTTTGGCTTTTAGTTCCATCATATTTTTTCTGAGATAGTTCTTTGACACTAAACGCTTTGATCTAGGGCCTCACCTAGTTTAAACTTAAAAAAGGAACATTCACATTTTCACCTGTGCCCATAAGGTAGCGTGAGAAGTTAAATTAACTTTTCCATATTCATAGGTTGATCACTCTTAAATATTAAAATATTATCCAGAAATCCTTGCCTGCTTGTTTTCTTTAACAACCAAGCCTTTTTGCATGCTGTTTGACACCTCTAAGGAACAGGGAAAATAAAAAAATGTAATCAAATTTAACTCTAAAAACAAAAAAACACATGGACTGTAATTAGTTACAGAAGACACTGTGTTATGAAATAAAGTTAAAATCAAGGTTCTT
Organism: Lemur catta; assembly: GCF_020740605.2. Taxonomy (NCBI): domain Eukaryota; kingdom Metazoa; phylum Chordata; class Mammalia; order Primates; family Lemuridae; genus Lemur; species Lemur catta. Next base: position 50,010,720 of record NC_059141.1, on the reverse strand, counting down.
TCTTCTGGTTGTGTTAGAATTATCATTAAAAGCACTGCAACAATGTTTTGACTATACCAAAAATTTTAGTTTCTTACCATTTAGTGATTTAATATGGTCAAACAAAAGTAATTAGACCACTTCCTAAATATGTTTTCTGTGGTTGTGCAGCTGTAAACTCCCATTAAGTTGTATAATACCACAGAGGGACCAAATTACATCAGTATCTTGCCATTTAAAATATATAGCTACCCACATGATGTACAATTCAAAATGATAAAACGTTAAGAAATGTTCATTGATAACTTTGGGAATATAATACCTAGAAATTTCCTTAGTGGGAGAATAAGACAATAGGGCAATCAAAAATAGTTAAGGATCATGATATGTAAATACATTAATCTAGTTCTTCTTAGCCTTGCTCCTTTAACATAGAATAGGAAAAAAAAAATTCTCCTGGTAAAATGTCAAATGCTAAAGATAAAGAAAAATCCTCAACCATCCAGGAGGAAAACATATTAGTTATTAGAAAAAAGAAAGTATTAAGTTGTGTCATAATTCTCTATAACACTTGAAAATTACAGAGTCTTGAGGGAAAACAACTGTAATCTAAAATTCTATAAAAGTGAAGTCATCATTTACTTACATTAGCAACAGAAAGTATTCTCAGACATGCAAGGACTTTGCAATTGTATAATTCATATACCTTTCCTACTAAAATTCTCCAAGAAACAGTGGTAAACATCTGGAGCAAAGGATGGTAAAAGATGGTAGGTAGCCTGCTGGCTAGCCAATTGTTTATGTATTCCATAGCTGCTTTTGAGCTACAAAGCCAGAGTTGAGTAGTTGCGACAGAGACATTTAGCCTATAAGCCTGAAATATTTGTTATCTGGCCCTTTAAGAAAAAGTCTGACAATTCTAGTTGAGGAGATTCTTCAGACAACAACAAAGAAAACCAATCAAAATAAAGGAATAAAGACAGGAAGACGAGACACATTAACATGTGAGCAATAAATTAAGTAAACCATAAAATCAGTAAAACAGAGTTGAGCTTCAATAATTAATAAAATAATATTAATAGCATCTGCCATTTATGAAATGCTTATTATGTATCAGGCACTTTATATGAATTATTTAATACTCCCAACCACCATGTGACATTGGTACTATTAATATCCATCCTGTTCAAAAAAAAGGAAGCTAAGGTACAGAGTGTGTCCAGGGTCATAGAGCTAAGATTCAAATCCAGATAGTCTGCTAGAGCATGCACTCTTAGCTATTACACCAAAATGGTTATAAAGTAATGAAATACGAAAAATACTTCTTGGAAGTGAAAATATGTAACATAAAATTATTTAAAAATAAAGGTAATTTGGAAAAAATACCAGATTATTAACATTGCAAAAACTGAGTGGGGAGAAGAAAGTAAAAGGAAGATAAATTTCTCAACTTCCAACAGGAGACATTAAAAGTTATGGATGGCTTCATTCTAGGTAAAATGGCCACACACACAAAAATCTATATATACACATCTATATACATACACATATGTATGTCTGTGTGCATATTACACATACATATATGTATATATTTGTGTGTTGATTTAATTCACAGGTTACTACTAATAGCATATTGAAATTATCAGGGAGAAAAACCCAATAAATATAGGTAAAACCTAAAAGAAAAAAGCAAGAAAGCATAAAAAATATAAGGTGAAAGAAGGAAGACCAAATAAATCATAATAAAGTTAAATGAACTAAGTTCCTCAGATTGTATCAAATTATGTTATTTATAATAAACATACCCAAAATAACATAGGAAAATTTTTTAAAAGAGGGGATATATAAGAAAACTAAAACAGGAAGAAAGCAGAGTGGTAATATTAATATAAGACAGAAACGAATTCAAGGCAGATGGATTAATAAGAGCAAAAGTGTCTGGGCATGGTGGCTCACACCTGTAATCCCAGTCCTTTGGGAGGCTGAGGTGAGAGGATCGCTTGAGGATAGAAGTTCAGGACATGCTTGGACCCTGTCTCTACAAAAAAAATTAAAAAAAAAAAAATTAGCCAGGCATGGTGGTGGCGCGGGTCTGTAGTCCTAGTTACCTGGGAGGCTGAGGGAAGAGGACCACTTAAGCCCAGGAGTTCGAGCTTACAGTGAGATACGATAGTACCACTGCACTCTACCATGGGCAACAGAGTGAGACTCTGTCTCTAAAATAAATAAAAATAAAATAGAAAAAAAAGAAGAGGCTGCTACCACTAGTGGAGCTATGCTCCCTCTTTCTAACAAGACCACTTTGTCAACCAGAAAGCTCCCCCTGTTACATAGCCTCCTGGATGTTTCCTGGCTCTCATCCTTGTAATTACAGAGAGAGTTATGGGGGTTGCTTTCCATGATGTGCTCCAGCTATGTCTGACCCAACCAAGCACACTTTTCTGCTCAGTGGCCAAGAGGATGGGGATTGAGTAATTTTGCTGTTTTTCTGAGTATGAGTTTCCCCATTAGATCTTATTTTAGATTACATTTACACTGTGTAGTACCAGTGGTATGTTTGCCCATGTTCCCTTTGTACAACACAGGGGAAAAAGTAATTGTGTTGGATGAAGAATTTCCTAGAAGGCAGTGAATTTAGTTTACTTTGACATTTCACCAAGGACTAGTCCTTTCCCTTCAATTTGTCTTGGTCCGGATCTACGGGGTTCCTTCCTGCCTTTAGTGGAAAGAGCCCAAGGAGGAAGGAGCCCTATGTGTTTAACTCATGCTCTGCCACTGGAAAGCCTAAGGAGCCATGCACAAAACAGAATTATGAACAGGGTTAGTCCTATAAAAAGATAAAGAGGGAGTTCCTGATGAATCTAGCATAGAACAAAAAGACAGATGACCCTGTCTGTGAGAACAATGTTCTTAGGATAAAACAATGCTCTGCTTGAAACATTTTCATTTCTAGGTGCTGAAACAAGTTATATTATTTACCTATTTTGCAATAAATGTCAACAGATAATGTTATTCTCTTACATTGGTAAGGGAATTTCTTTTCATTAGAATCAAATACAGGTGGATATTACTTTACACATAGCCTAGACTTAAAAAGAATCTATTTAAGGAAATATTGTAGTGATTACTTCTGTGGAAAAGAATAATTATCCTTTAATTTACCTGCTTTATAAATCTGGGTTTTGAACCATAAATTTTCTTAAAAGGAGGCATCCAAGACCCTCTCTCTCATGGATTCATATTTACACAGTTTAAAAGCAACTCTGTGACAGGGGAGTGAGCACAGGAAGACTAAAGTTAGTTATGTTATTGTCTAGGGGCCTCATGGGGTTAACGTATCTAATCTGGTCCTAGATAACAGATAAGACATCCAAAGTATTTGGCCCATGGAGGTACTTTAGATACATAAATTCATTTAACTGTAATGCCAAGTCTTTTATGTTTTTTCCTTATAAGAATCTAACATCCTTTTCTTTTTTATTTCTGCATACTGAGATATTTGTAAAATGGACTTTTGAAAGTCTACAGTACCAGCAAACATAGAAATGACTAAAAGACAGGCTTTGCAAACACTAAAAATAATTATAAGGGGTGTTTAAAAAAAAGAGAAAGGTTTCAAAAACCATCAGAGAAGCTTAATAAACTATTCTTACCACTCCAAATATCCTTAACTATTGATGTGAATTAGCAGTAATTAGAGTAGCTACCCCCTTTTCACTGTGTAAAAGAAAAAAGAAAAACAATAAGTGCAGTGAATTCTAGTAACTGCCAATATCTGTGTTTTCCTTAAAAGGGACAGTGGTAGGAAAGGCACATAGGGCCTCATAGGCCACTGTAAATATAGTCTTTATTCCAAGATAGACTGGAAGGCTTTGGGGAATTTTGAGTAAAGGAATGACATGATCTTATTGAAATTTAACAAAATCATTCTGGCTGCTGTATTGCAGTAGACTACAGAGATGCAGGGGTGAAAAGGGGGAGACCAATTAGGAAGGTATTGAAATAATCCAAGTGAGATACGAGAATGCCTTGTGTAAGAGTAGACTATTTTATAAAGTGTATATGTATGCATGTGTATGTGTGTATACACACACATATGTATTTTTTCTTTTCCCAAAACAGAAAAGTGTAATAGGTATATTTTGACTCATCAATATATTATGAACATTTTTCTATGCTAATAAATCTCTGTACAAAGATTACATTAAGAACTATATTAAATTTCATTGCATAGATTTATTTTAATTGGTTCAGCCACTTGATATTTGAGTTCTTTCCAGTTTATTTTTTGACCATCAACATCATTATACATGTGATTATTTTATTGGCCTAAACTTTCAGAAAAGGAACTGCTGGACCAAAGGGTAAGTACTTTATGAAAGTGCTTGACAAACACTGTCATTTTTAAAAAGTTGTGCCAATAATTTATGCTCTCACCAATACCATATAGTCAATTAAATTTAAGTGTCAATTCCAATAGTTAATTCTGGAATACAAATGGTTTGGGGAACACTGTGGATTTGGCAGTCAAATGAAAAGAGGTTAATTGTCTCTTCAAAGAGGTAATCAACCCTAATCTTTTTCTCAGTTTCTTACAATTCTTTAGACCTTTGAGGGGTCTAAGCTTAGGAAAGACTTTACATTATATAGTTTTGGGGACTGAGCCCATCTTCTGGCCAATTTAACCTTAGGGCAGGACTCAGGGGTAAAGCTGCCCAAGATGCAAGGTACATAAATAATGCAAACATTTTGTATAGTTCCTAGACAAATTTCTGTGATTTATTGGTCTATAGTCAGTCACAGGGTAGCCAAGACCCCATTAAAATAGAAGGAGGGCAATTAAGTTGCTATTCCCAGCAGCACTTACTGGGAGCAGCTAGACAGAAGACCCATGTTTCTACTCTAACAAATTGTGAGCATTAAAAAAAAAACAAACCACTAAGAAATTTAATGTATATTTTCTGAACAGGCTTAAAATTCATATTGACTCAGTCTTGCCAGTGTTTCAAAATTTTAAGACAATGAAACTATATGAGACAGTTACTATGAACTTATCATTACAGGTACAGTCACTGCAATGGCTAAAAAGAGCTCTTTGTTCTTTATTGTGCCTCAGTATGATTTATTTATTTAATGGCAATTGGCAAGGTTTTCTAAATAATATGAAACACTACATGTTAAGAATCTGAGCTTAAAAACTTCATAAGAAGACTGAGAGATTTTCTAAATTCCTCCGGTGAGGCTTTAGCTCTATAGGCACTTATTCCTTTTAGTGACTGTTTTTCTTTCATTTGTATGTTTTCTAGAAAATATATTTCATCCCTGATTCTCAAAAAAAAAAAAAAAAAAAAAGACATATAATTTCACACCCGAGGGAAAGAAATAGCTGATGTTTCTAGTTCATAGCTTATCTCTGAGCTTTATCTCAGCCTCAGTTACTAGATGACTTTCAGAGAGCTCCCAGAAAGAGTTTTTCATTTAAACTGGTCTTCGTTACACTGTAATTTGACAGTTGTGCTACAGAAAGAGTATTCAATGCCAGAGATGTCAAAAAGCTTGGATTTCCCAAGAGTTCCTGGGTGAGATTCTAAAAGGCAAGTCAGTGCTTTACTCTTGCGTTAAGGTCATGTTCTACTTCAGGAATATACTCTCTTCAAATTCATGTGAGTATTTTATGCCTAAATTACATTTGCCTATGTGATAGACCCCTAGCTGTATCTTCAGAGATCTTAAAAAAAAAAAATCATCTGCTTGAATTTCATTTCATTCTATGTGGTTTTTTCCATACCATGTGCTTAATAGCCAAAGTGACAATTTATGCCACGATGCAACTTATTGCATAGATGCTTAGAACTAGATGCTTTAATAAAGAAATTGGATTTTTTTAAAGCCAGTCAAATTTAACAGTGAGGGGTTGAATACCAACTTCAGTGACATTAATGTTAGTAAGTTCTGATAACCAAGAAATTGAATTTTTGTAACTTAACCTATGCTAATTTGAAGGACCCTTTTATATGTGACTAAGTTTGATATTTATCCCCAAACTATCTGTTTTTCAATTTAGTGTTCAAATAGAAAAATTTAGCTATGCTAATTCATTTGGTAGCTTTCATAATATATATACACATAGAGAGTAACTATTCCTTGAAAACATTTTTAAATACTAGGTAAGGATGCTGAGGGTACTTGGAGCAATATAAAATTATAGTATTGATACTACGTAATCATAGATATTGAGTCTGAGATTTGAGTTCTTAGATAGAGTCTGAAATACTATGCATAAAAAATAAACAAAAAGAAAAATTCTTAGATATTTATTTAGCCAACAAATATATCTGTGCCAGATACTGTGCTATATCCATATCTTCTCCAGAATGGGCAGTAATTAGGCAAAGCATTCAATGACAAGCACTATTTCTTGCCTTGATTCCCTTTGTGCACCCTTCAAATTCCCCAGCACAACAAATACGCATTTTCAAAAGCTGTTTCAGGGGCAGCTAAGCAACACCCTGTAAAGCCTAAGCATAACTAAACACTGTGAAGTTCTAGGTTTTAGTGAAAGGTTCAGCTATATAGATATGCCAATACATCTGATTCTAGCCCAGCTTCTAAGAGGCAAACAATGTGAAAAAGTAGGGCTCACAGGCCATAAGTAAACATCATCTTTAAACATCATCAATTATTGAGGGCTAAATTCATGCAGAGCTATCCTAACCATCAACAGAACAAAAATAGGACAGGATAGAGGCTGAGGAGAATAGGACAGAAGTTAAAAGAGTTATAAGGGACTAGGATCAGGGCAATTTTCTACAGTTTGCTGTAGGGTAATGAAGAGGAGACTAAATATGGCAGAAAGGTACACGGAGGTCCATCTGACACTGTAATCCAGGGCATAGAGATAGATGAGTGGCTGGGTCTCCTTTCTACTTGGAAGGGACTCAGAGAAGCCACATCCCAAACACTCTTTTATTCAAACAGTTTTAGAATGACTGCTACTAGCTGAATACAATGTTAGGTACTTTGGGGATACAAAGCCATGTGACATAGTTCCCACTTCAAGATATTATTTAGTGATATCCTATCTACTGCCTAAATTTTCTTCAACTAGAGATTCTTTTGAATTAACAAGGATTTTCACGCAAATATCTCTGGAACTGTTATGGAGCACCATAATTCATTCACAATTTTAATGTAAAAATTGTTTTTAAATTACGATTTTTTAAAAAAACTAAAGTCCTAGTTGAGATTGCTAGAAGGGTAGTTTTGAAGAGGGGAGAAGAAGGAATAACTCAATATGTTAGGGCAGAGAATTCAGCCTATTCTGAAGTTTTACTTTTCCTGTTCTATTAACTTTCTCCTACCAATAAATGAGGCCTAAGAAAGAGGGAAGCCTTTGGATTTCCTCACTGCTTCCCCATTTGGCTTTCCTTTCTGAGAGCCTGAGGAGCACAAAAGTAGAATCAAGGGCAGAACTTTTCTCTCTTCTCCAGCTCCCATGTGATTCTCAGACACCACAGGGAACTGATTCCATGGAAAAGTAGCAGAAAGTTTTATAGGCCAACATAAGCCATTAACAGAGGACAGCCCATCAACTGATGAGTGGATAAAGAAAATGTGGTGTGTGTACACACACACACACCCCCCATGGAGTATGTCTCAGAGATAACAGAGAAAGAAATGATGTCTTTTGCAGCAACTTGGGTAGAGCTGGAGGCCATTATCCTAAATGAAGTAACTCAGGAACAGAAAAATAAATGCCACATGTTCTCTCTTATAAATGGGAGCTAAACTATGGCTACAAAAGGACACACAGAGTGGTATAATGGACACTGGAGACTCAAAAGTGGGGAGGTTGGGAGGGGGATGAAAAATTACCTACAGGTACAATGCACACTATGTGGGTGATGGGTACACCAAAAGCCCAGACTTCAACACTATACAATATATACACGTAACAATTCAACTTGTACCCCCTAAATCTATTAAAATTTTAAAAAAGGAAAAAAAAATCAAAAAGGAAAAAAATTTTAAAAAAGAAAGAAAAAAATGTATGGAGACATAATTTTGGTGGCAGCATCAGTCCATATAGCACACAGAGACATTTCTGACCATCTCATTCTCTACTCTTTCCTTCTTTCTTTTTTTCTGGATATCTTTGGGAAGGAAGGAAAGGAAGGAGGGTGGGAGGGAAGGGAAAGGAAGGAATTCCTTCCTCTCCTCTCCTTCGCTCCCCTCTCCTCCCCTCCTCTCCTTTTCTTTTCGAGACAGGATCTTGCTATGTTCCCCAGGCTAGTCTGGCACTCCTGACCTCAAGCAATCCTCCTACTTCAGCCTCCCAAGTCTCTGGGATTATAGGTATGAGCCACCACGCCCGGCCTCTCTTCTTTTTAGAGCAAAGACTCATCCTGACTAATGAAAGGGTAGGGTTCCAGAAGTCATGTGTCCCTAACCAGATTTCCATAATATGTGATGTGAATATTAGAACATTAGGATTTTCAAAAAAATAAAAATGGATCAATTCAAATAAAACCCGAGTATGAAAGGCTAATAAGGAGAATCTCAAGGTTAAAATATATTTAGATATTATTTTTCTTATAACCACACTTTACTTCTTTTGTTTGCCCCTCGGCCTTGTTAACTCTTAGAACTAATCCCAAGCAATTATTGCCAAAGGATAAATTTCCTTTTGGAGAGAAAGAAAATATTTGAATCTTCTAGTATAGTCATAAGCAGATTTAGGGAGATTAAACACAAACGCCACTTATTTCTTGCTCATCTTGTGTGGTTGTTGATACAAAAAAATATGTGAATATTTCAACTTTCTGTAACAACTGGGGCTACTAAAATGCATAGTGTTCTCAAATGCATCTGATTCAAAATGAATTTAACATCATCTATAAATACTGGATACATTTAAAAGCATTATTTTATTGTTTAGACAGAAGTTGCATTACTATAAAACCAATGAATTAACCATGAAAACAGGTTATGCTAGAGAAGGAAGTTACTGGTAAATAACACATTGAGATACTTTTGGCCTTACAACTTGCAAGTGAGTACTTGTGAAATTCTAAGCACCGCTTATAAGGCTAAAATTACACTAAAGATTCGTCTTTCATTATCTTTGTCTTAGTCCTCATGATGACAATTTAGCAATAGCAGATAATCCCCAGACATAAGAAATTATAAAGATTTTCTCTATCACATCCCGAACTCTCATGTCACAATAAAAAGGATTTGTAATTGCTCTATAACTGTTGATAGATCTCAGATTTAGGCCTTGCTCATATTTTTCAACAGATCACTGGACCTGAAAAATGTATTTTCATCTATAACTTCTTGACATTTTCATTAGATGGAATGGACTCATCAGCACCATGCTTTCTAAGTCACATTCACTTTGTGATCTATTCTTGACTAGAGCATGGCAAGAGAAATAAAATATTATACAATTTTACTTGAATGCTATTATAGTTTCTCAAATGGTTTGTATATTTGTGAGAAATATGCATCATGATGAGGATGTGGTTTAACTTTCAGTAAATCAAATGTAGCTATTGTGAAAATGAAGAATTCAATTTCCCCACTGATTCTCTGAAATCTAAAGAGGGAATCAAAATGAGAATAGGCTGAATTATGCCTGATTTTCATTAGGATTGTCCCCAAACTTTAAAGCCCAGGGTACTGAATGTGCCATAGCCATTTTTTGCTTTTGGTTTGTCTGGTGGCTTTTCAAAAATTAACTGTAAACAGTAAGAAAGATGCTAAATAACCAACTTTTGTAAATGTTTTATTGTCACCTCTCCATCTCCCCATCAAGCTATCTAGAATTGTTTTCATGTTATTGGTGTATAGGGTTAATAATTTTAGTTAGAACACATATAAAGACAAAGAACACACAAAAAAATTTCATAATTGTCAAAGGTCAAGATCCAGATTATGTTATCATTACCTAGTAAATCAGCATTAGGAAGAATGATCCAAATCAATAAATAATAACTAGTGTTCCCGATAAATCCTGATAACCCTTCTCTATACCTAGTTATGGAAAAAAATCTCTGACTTCCATTATAAGATTTAACATATCCTAATGTTGCAGTTGGTTAGTGCAGATAATTAAGCCATTAATAACCATGCTTGTGTATTCTCACTCAATTTTTATTAACCTACTTTAAGGATCAGAGGCTCTTCGGAAATTATTTAATAATAATTATTAACATTCTCTTCATCTTGCCTAGAATGAATGTGAATTTATTTTATTTATGAGTAGTTATCTAGTAAATACTTAATATTCTACTCAATATAGATGCTATGGCTCATGCTGGAAATTCTTCAAGTTAATCCATCAAAGCTGATCAAAGAAATAGGATATAAAGCAATAGAATTTGCAAATTAGGAAAAAAGGGGGATACAAATATACAAATTCTGAATTACCATAAGAAACCAAGCTTGTTTGGAAATAAATTAATTAAAATGCACATTTTCCTCACTCCACTGGTACTGGATACAGACTAAATACATAAACAGCTACAAAGACTATTCTCAGTTTAGGATATCAACAGCAAAGTAGAGTCTTATGCTTACTAAACTTTTTCTTTTGGATAATATGAAAAAAAAAAACCCGTATTTTACATTCTTGCTTTGTTACCTTGCCACAATGCTTAATATAGACATGTTTTTAGTGAATATCATTGTAAATTTGTGATTAGTCATGTAGCTTACATTCTAGGTTGGAAAATGGACAATACATAAGATAAAAAAATAAACTGAAGCTGAGTGCGATGACATGTGCCTGTACTTCCACTACTCAGGAGGGTGAGGCAGGAGGATCATTTGAGCCTAGGAGTTTGAGACCAGCCTGGGCAACATAGTGATACTCCCGTTTCAAAAAATAGAGAAAAAAATTATACAGAATGTTAATAGTGATAAATGCCAAAGCGAAAAAAAAAAAGCAGGAAGGAGTTTAGGAGGTGTGTATGTGTGTGCATGTAATGGGATAAAAGGTGTTTTAATGTTTAGGTTGGCCAAGGAAGGCCCATTATCCAAATCACAGATGGCGAAAAGCAAGAAATACATGCCATTGCTTATTGTAAACACAAGATATTTCTGCCAAAGTGGTTGTTATTCTGAATGTGTGTCCCAGAAACTCTTATTTAGAAAAAATCAAACTTCCACAAAGTTTAAATAAGAAAAATTAACTCTATTTAATGGGGGAAATTATATTGCAAAACATGCTTTCTTTAGAAAAGCAGCTTTCTTAATTTTATTTTTAGGAGAGGTAATTATAAATTGGGAAAGAAAATGAATGATTTTATTACATATAGTTGCTGAATTTTATTAGAAACAATGTAGTAGAGTCTATTAGGTGCTTTAAGGTTTCAAGTTTCAATCCATTAGAGCAGAGTGTTCATATTCTTCAAAATGATGGTGATTTCTTGAACACCCTTGAGTCCATTAACTTTGGATGAAAACAGCTAATCAGAATTGTAACAGTCCTGCATCATCTGGGTGATGCCCTTTGCACTGTTGTAGCTGTTTTTCTGTGGCTCCTGCTGTCCACCACAGTAACAGATAAATGAGTATGTTAATGTACTTTCCCTATTCCCAAGCCAGCCCCTGGCAAAACTTTTGATCCTTAGGGTATTACATTCTCTCTTGCAGGATGACTTTGGAACCATTTAGTGTATTTCAACTGTACTGATCCCTTGCTATGCACAAGGAAAAAGATCCACTGAGTGCCTCATTTCCTGTTGTCCTAGCAGCAATTTGAACATGAGAAAGAACTGATCTTAGTCTAATTTTTGTGGCATATTTTCCCCATGGCTTTTTAGATAAAGTAGACAATGTAGTGTGCAACATTCAGACTACAAGGATGCTTGAACTGCACATTATCTACAGGAGAGTTTAGGCCCAGCCTTTCCACAGCTCAGCCTTAGAGAAAAAAGAAGCACTAAGATAAGTTATGGCTTATTACTGCTGAAAATGTGACAACAGCAGTAAAGCCAAGTATTAACAATAGAAGTCCAGATGCTGGGGTTGGCATGGGTTCAAATCCTGAATTGTCTACTTACTTGCTGTGGGAATAGGGGCAAATTCTTTAAAACGAATCATCTGTAAAATGAAAATAACCACAGTACTAACATTACAGGGTTGATGTAAGGAAAATATATGTCATTGGAGTCCCCGAAGGAGAGGAAGGGGGGATCACGGAAAAAGTATCTGAAGAAATAATGGCTGAAAGTTTTCCAAATTTGATGAAAAGTATGAACCCACAGATCTAAAAAAGTCCAATGAAACTCAAGGCAAGAACCATGAAGAAAACCACATCATAACAGAAAAAAACTGCCAAAACTACACGAGTGGTTCTAAACTCAAATAGGGATGATTCCTCCCATCCCATCCCCTGGGAGACATTTAGCAATGCCTGGAGATGTTTTTGTTTGTCATAACTGGGGATGGGATAGGCTGTGCTACTGGCATCTAGTGGGTAGAGGTCAGGAATGCTGCCACATATCCTACAATGCACAGGATAGCCTTTATAGTAATGAGCCATCCTTCTCAAAATATCGACAGTGCTAAGGTTGAAAAACCCCAAAGGCATGTAGTAATCAACTGCTTAAAACCAGTGATAAAGTCTTAAAATCGCATCCTTATTCTATTTTCTTCATTCCTGACAAATATAGAAAGTAACTTACAGAGTAAGCACTTTATTGTAAATCACTTACCTCATTCAAACTTCGAAGAGCTGAGCACCAATAAGTAAAGGTGTTGGGATGAGCAGAGCTACATGGAGGGTTTTTAGAACTCAAGGGTCAAGATGACTTTTTAAAAACATTCTTTTAAATGGTTAAGGGATATACTACGTGCCTGATATTCTGAGGGTTCTGTTCTGTGGTACTTCTGACACTTAGTGTATTTTATATATCAATGCAGTTCTCCTAGTTGGTCTCTTCATTCAATGCAGTATTCTTTCTGCTACATGCCTATTTAATATAAATTCTGTCCAAAGTCACAATAAAATTTTTAAAATCCCCACCAATTCTGACCTGTTTTTCCCCTAGATTATACTATATTTTTACTGCACTGGCCTTTTAAAAAAAGACTTATGGATCTTTTAAAATCAGACATGGACCGGGCACGGTGGCTCACGCCTGTAATCCTAGCACTCTGGGAGGCCGAGGCGGGTGGATCGTTTGAGCTCAGGAGTTCAAGACCAGCCTGAGCAAGAGCAAGACCCTGTCTCTACTAAAAAATAGAAAGAAATTATATGGACAGCTAAAAATATATATGGAAAAAAATTAGCCAGGCATGGTGGCGCATGCCTGTAGTCCCAGCTACTAGGGAGGCTGAGGCAGAAGGAGTGCTTAAGCCCAGGAGTTTGAGGTTGCTGTGAGCTAGGTTGATGCCATGGCACTCTAGCCTGGGCAACAGAGCAAGACTCTGTCTCAAAAAAAAAAAAAAAAAAGTAAATAAAAATAAAAATAAAAATAAAATCAGACATGAAATAACATGTTGTGACAGGATATCAAGAACAAAAACCAAAACTGTTTTCATACCTACTAACTATGAGGCACTGATCTAGGTACTTTATATTCATGATTTCATAATCCTGAAACAAAGCATTTGGGTTTGATATTATTGCCATCTTCATTTTACAGACAAAACAGAAGAACAAACTCACTGACTTGTCCAAATCACAAGCTAAGAAGTAAGGGGGCCAGGGTTTGAACTACAGTCTGTTTTAAAACCCATGCTCTACCCAAAATAATAATTCTGACAATACATACTTTAGGATTATACATGTGCTTTTTTTAGTTTGCTACTTTGGATTTTCATAACAAATCAATGCATATTTTCATTGCTAGAGCACTGGTCTACCACAGGAAATTTTTTTTTTTCTTTTTAAGAAAAAAAAGTCACACTAAAAGCAAATAAAATTAAAAACCACTTAGTGGTTTTTACTAATCAACAAAGTTGTTTACTTTTAAAACACAGAAATTCATCAGTGCTCTAAAGGAGTCAAAATTGAGTTTTGTACCTCTAGAAGCATTCCTCCAAGATTAAAAAAATGAATATTCAACACAATTAGGAAAACTGAGCCAATTTTCTTCTTTAGTGGAGGAAATGATAGATCAAATGTGTTTTACTGGAAAAGCAGTAAAGTTAATGAAGGTTATAGGAATAGGCAATATATGACTCATCTTGACAGAATACAGAGCTTTAGACAATTAAAGGCAGATGCAAATTCAGAGATTTTTTTTTTAACTTTACCTTGATACCTTAGTTTTTCTTTTTCTCCCTCTTTCATAGGTGCTTCAATACATGAGTTATAGAAAATTCAAAACAAATGAAATTTTATGTAATTTATAATTCATTAACTATACCAACATGTTTTGTTCTTCCTTCTAATCAATCAAACTGTTTATAGTCCTATACAGGACTCCCTACAAATAAATAAACGAAAAAGTTTATACTTACTGGAAAGGACAGTTGTAAGGAAAATGTAGTCTGAAAAGGATATGAGCCCACATTCTCCAAGGGTGTAAAATATACTTCCTTCATCTGCAAATTTTTCTCGTTCCTGAGAAATTTTCTATTAAACGTATGGGTCCCACCAAAAGATAAAAAGAAGGTATAATTGAATTAGAACACAATAGTAAGAAATGAATCACCATTTATCTGACAATTTTATGCTATTCATAAGCATTCGTCTGATGGCCATTCAAAATCAATGGATCCTTTACAGTTTTCAAGTTGACAAAAATTCCAAGACAAAAAAATTGTTTTTTCATTTCAAAACTGGCTTAATATGAACATTAGAAAATAATTTCAACTTTATAACCTCCTGCCATTGTACCCACTTCAAAACTGGGTTTGTTTCCTAGTTTTAAAAACAATCCGCCTTCTTCTATAGTGGTATATAAGGTAGTAAAAACCAAACCAAAACAAAACAAACAGATGAAAAAACTAAGAGGAAATTAGTTCTAATTGTCCAAGAAAACTATACTGCCAGTGCAGAAATGAAGAGATGAGCAATTATTTCCAAGGCTCATATAAAGGCTCATAAAACTAATTTCTGAAATACTAATTTTAGTTTTACTTTATGACTCTGAGAATCTTAATTCTGGAATACAGAACTAATGTAGAATAAACAGTATCTCTGACATATAATGCCAAATCAGACATGCACACCAAGCTCTCTAAACAATTTAATTTAAATCACATCTACTGTTACCTTGGTGGAGGATCCTAAATTTTAGCTATTTGATGAAACTATCTCCTAAAACTTAGCTTTTACTCTGAATATGTATTTTCTTTAATCTATAAATTTCACAAAGTTAATTCTCAGCTTTAGTAACGGCCAGTCTGGCAATTGGTCTCTTCCTGGGTGTTTACGGAAACCTATCCCGTTTTTTGAATTCCTAGCCAAAGCATAAACTTAGTGTTAACATTGAAGATATTTTCAAAAACTGAAAAGGATCCACCAAGGAGTTAGACTTGAAACTAATTTCCATAGGTTCTGGGCCACTAAAAATATTTAAAGAATTACTCTGAGTACAAATAAAAAAAATAAAAGAAATAGGAGGTTTTAAGAACTCAAACCAACAAAGCACAATCAAAGTAATAATGTCATGCAAGCACAAATAAGAGGCAGCATTGCAGGCTTAACTTCGAGAGGAGTATCATGAAAATTAAACCAACAAGCACCACTACACCAGCATCCAGGTACACAACTATCCAATTGGTTACCTCTGTCTAGTGGAGATCCCATTATACACCACAAAAGAAAGAAAACTGGTTAACCAACTGAAAACACAAGTACCATGTGAATCATCATGAAGTTAGTTTGCATGATTTTCTTAATAATCTCATTCAAAATAGCCTCCACTGGATATTTGCTTGTTTTTAAGAAATTGTAATGACAGAGAGGTAAAAATCCAGTTGATTGCCAACAAAGCAGTATTAGGTTTTGATGGCAGCTTCTACTTAGGAAAGGGCTTTTCTGACTTCAGTGTGCCTGACAAAAGCCATCGTCCTGCTTGATGGCATTCAGAGAATTCTTTGAGCTGACGACAAAAATGAGCACATAGTCCATTATGTTCTACTTAAAGTTAGATTTCATGCCACATTTGATCTTCTACCAAGGGATTAAATATAAATTTCAGATAAAAAAAGCTATTGGACAAGAAACAGAACAGCAAAACCTTTCACCAGTAAACTAATATTTAAATTTCTCAAAATGAAAAGAAACAAATAGTTATAAGTTTTACATTATCCAAGATACTGCAAAAGTAAAGTATGGGAGTAGGAAAAAATGCATAAAATGATATTAGGTCCCCAAAGGCAGATCATTACCAGCCAGAATAATAATGTGTACAGAAGTCAAATACTTAATAATTATGTTATAATCGTATGGGGAAATTGCTCTGAGGAATTAGAATAAATAATATAGTGGGAGCCAGAAATTGAGAAACAGACAAAAGTCTAAGGACAGAGTGCAATCAGGTAGCTATGCCAAAGACGCATACCTAACATTATTTTTCTAACAATCACCTGTATCACACTGTTGCTCAGAAGATAACACAAAGACAAATGTAATTTTATTGGTAACTTTCAATTTTTAATAATTTCAAACTCACGGAAAGGTTGAAAGATTAGTATAATAAACTACTCTATACTTTTTATCCAGATTCACCAACAGTTTACATATTATGCCATTTATTTTATATTTTTTCTGTGTACCACTTTGAAAGTAAGTTGGAGACATCATGTCCCTTTTACACTTAAATACTTCAGCACAGACTTCCTACAAAGATATTCCCTAATATATTACAGTATACATTTAATAAAACCAGAAAATTTAATATTGATATACATACTATTGCCTAATCTAGTCCATTTTCAAATTTAGTCAAATCTCCCAATAATTTCCTTTATAGCATTTTCCCCCCAGTCAAGGGTGTAATCCATAATCTGCATTTAGCTGTCATGTCTCTGTAGTCTCCATTAACCTGGAACAGTATTTCTTCGTCCTTCTTTAGTTTTTCCTTCTGAGTTTTATTATTTTTTGAATGTGGTAAAATTCACATAAAATTCACCATTTTAACTATTAACTATACAACATGTGGACCTTTTGGGTTTGGCTTCTTTCAATCAACATGTTTTCTAGGTTCACCTTACATAGTAGCACTTAATTCCTTTTTATAGCCAAATAATATTCCACTGTATGAGGAGCTGATCATAATCCCAAAAGACACAACCCTGAATGCCATAATCCCAAATGTTGATGTGCCATAAAATCAAAATCCCTAAAGTCTAAAATCCCAGAAATATAATTCTAAAAATATTTAAAATTCTTTAAAAGATATTTATTTATATTTTTAAAAGGGATTTATTTGTGAAACATAAAATCATGGCAGAACACTTCACAGCCATTTTATACAACAAAGTAGGCCATATTTTTGCAAGCATAAACATTCAGTTATACTAATGACAGTCATGTGGGTATAACACTTATGAGCAGACACACTGTATTCATAACCATATATAAATCGTATTCATCACTACAGTTGATAATTGTGTGCAACCAGCTTTATAACTGCAGTCATCTGAAATACCACAACCATCAACCTAAAGTCTTTCAACATGATCAATCAAAAATCTCAATGTGTCATCGCTGCATATGCAGTCACTCAAAGAGCTGAGATCTAGAGAAATTTTATCTTTCACATATGCAGAGGTACAAAAAGTAAATCTCATTTTTTGAGGAAGTTTCAACATTTTTACATACATGCACAATGCTTACACAGTCGATGCTGTTATAATGTAACTTCATGAAGTCAAATTTCTGACGTCCAAGGCAGCAGAAGAAAAGTCTGTCCTAACCCTCAGAGAGAGACCAATTCACCTTCCGTATTTGTTCTCTTTGGGGCCCCAGAAGAGTGAATGGTGCCTACCAATACTGATGGCAGATGTTCCCCATTTACCCAGACTCACACACTAATTTCCACAGAAATACCCTCACAGACACACTCAAAATAATACTTTACCAGGTTTCTAGGTATTCCTTAATCCATTCAAATTGACACCTAAAATTAGGTCCACAGATACACCCCATGTCAACTTGGCACCCATACGCATCTTAACCATACTTAGTTTCCACATAAAGACAAAACCAAGGTAATAGTTCTGCCTAACATGATCCAACTATTCTGCGATTGTGATTTTCAGGATTATAGACATTAGAGATTTTCAGACTTCAGGGATTCTGATCTTTCAGGATTGTCTTTTGGGATTGTAATACAACCTCACTGTCAGTATATATTAATACCACAATTTATCCATTCATATGTTGAAAGACATTTAAGTTATTTCTATCTTTTGGCTATTGTGCATAGTACTACTATGAACATTCATGTACAAGTATCTGAGTACCTGTTTTCAATCCTTTTGAGTATATGAGCTTTGTCCAGAAAGTACCCAGCCATGTAATATAAAAAATAGAGACATTTATTGAAGAAGATACAAGATACAAGAAACACTGTACATAGGACATTGATGCCTCAGTCTCCTTCAAAGTAGGAACCTTGGGATCTAAACAGTTAGTTCTCCCAGCATCTCTTCCACTGTTCAAAATACTCTGCAAAATCCTTTGTTGGAATCACCATCAGCTGCGTTGTCATATTTTCCTGAATCTCATCCACGGTCTGAAATCTCTTCTCTTTCCAAGGTGATTTTAAGTTTTGGGAAAAGCCAGAAGTCACACGGCACCAAATCTAGGCTGTAAAGGGGTACAATCAATTGTGTGATTTGATGTTTCACCAAAAAACTCTGCATAAGATGTGATGCATGGGCAGACGTATTGTGGTGATGAAGCTGCCAATCACCAGTTGCCCATAGCTGCAGCCATTTTCATTGCCATTTTCATTCGCACTGTCTCTCTCAACCAAGGAAGAACATTGAGGTAATACTCCTATTAATTGTCTGGCCTGGAGGAGCATACTTGTGATGGACAACACCTTCCCAATCAAAAAACACAGTTAACATGGTCATGATTTTGCTGTGACTTTGCTGTGCCTTCTTCAGGCATGGAGAACCAGGCAACTTCCATTGAGATGACTGGGCCTTTGTTTCTGGATCATAGCTACAGACCTACGATTCATCTCCAGTTATGACCTTCTTGAGGAAATCTGGTTCATTGTTAGCAGTCTGAAGCAAGTCATTAGCAAAGGTAGCATGATGTTGCTTCTGCTCTGGTAGCAGAAGCTGCAGAATACATGTGCCACAACATGTTTCATGACAAGATCCTATGTCAAAATCTCGGACACAGTAGTTTTTGAAATCCTCCAATTAGCTTCTAGTTCTTGCACTGACTGATCTTTGTTGACTGCAGCCTGTACACGTTGAACATTCTCAGGTGTTCTGCTTGTTGTAGGCCTTCCAGAACGTGGATCACTTTTAACAAATTAGGGACCATCTTTGAAGCGTTTGTGCCACACTTTTATTTGTGCGGCACTCACTGCATCGTCCTGAAAAGCCTTCTAAATCATCTGAGTAGTTTCTGTGAAGGAATGTTCAAGCTTAACACAAAATTTGATGCAGATTCATTGCTCTACTCTCTCAGTCATGTGTACTGTGCAATGGTCACACAGTACACATGCACACTCAATGGCATCTAGCACCCCACTGATTAGTACAGTGAAGTCCTCATTGTTCATGCACGCACATTACAGTCCACTCTTTTTGGCTTCCAGGATACATCAATGTTGCACAAACCGTTCTTGTTATATTAACAATGGCTGGACAGTTTCTCGACAGACCTCGTAAACCTACAAGTGGAATTACTAGGTCATATGGTAGCTATATGTTTAAGGTTGAGGAACAGCCAAACTATTTTCCATAATGGCTGTACCATTTATATTCCCATCAGCAAGTAAGACGGTTTCAATTTCTCCACATCCACACCAACACTTATTGTTTTTTAAATTATAGCTGTCCTCGTGGGTGTGCAATGGCATCTCATTGTGGTTTTGAATTACATTTCTCTAGTGCCTAATGATGGTGAACATCTTTTCATGTGTTTGTTGGCCATATGTATATCTTCTTCGAAAATATGTTTAATGAAGCCCTTTGCCCACTTTTGGGTGGGTTATTTCTCATTTTTCTGTTATTAGAGTTCTTTATATAGTCTGGATACTAGACCTTTTTCATACATAAGAATTTGCAAGTACTTTCTCCCATTATGTGTGTTATCTTTTACCTTCTTGATAATGTCCTATGATGTATTAATACAAGTTTTTAATATTGGTAAAGTTCAATTTATCTGTTTTTTTCTTTCATTGCTTGTGCTTTTAAAGTTATTTTTAATACTCCATTACCAATCTAAGGTCATGAAGATTTACTCCTGTTTTTCTTCTAAGAGTTCTATAATTTTTGCTCCTATTTTTAGGTCACTGATCCATTTTGAGTTAATTTTTGTACATAATGTGAAGTAGAGGCCCACCTTCATTCTTTTTTACATGGATATCCAGTGGACCCCATACCATTTGTTGAAGAGATTATGCTTTCAC
Source organism: Lemur catta (assembly GCF_020740605.2). Taxonomy (NCBI): domain Eukaryota; kingdom Metazoa; phylum Chordata; class Mammalia; order Primates; family Lemuridae; genus Lemur; species Lemur catta. The sequence continues at coordinate 49,990,171 of NC_059141.1, read as the reverse complement.
CACTATCTGTTCTTGGCATGCTTGTTGGAAACCAAGTGACCATAGGCATGTGGGTTTATTTCTGGGCTCTCGAGTTTATTTCATTGTTTATGTCTATCTTTATGTCAGTATCACACTGTTTTTTACAATTAAAAAAATTATAGTAAAATGCATGTAACATAAAATTTATTACTGTTACCATTTTAAAATGTAGGTCTCTTAAGCTCTGTTCATTTCTTTTTTTTTTTTTTTAATTCTTTTTTTTCTTTGCCTCAACTGGATAATATCAATTGACATATCTTCAAATTCACTGATTCTTTCTTCTGCCTGCTCAGATCTGTCAGTTAAATCATTCTAGTGAATTTTTCACCTCAGCTATTGTACTTTTCAGTTCCAGAATTTCTATTTGGTACCTTTTTATAATTTCTATCTATTGATATTTTCTATTAGTTCAAGCATCATTTTCCTTGTTTCTTTTACCTATTTGACTAAAAAGACAGTTGATTTAAGATCTTTGAGTAGTAAGTATAATGTTTATGTTTCCTCAAAGATATTTCCTATTTCTTTTTTTCTGTGACTGGGTCATACTTTATTGTTTCTATGCATGTATAATTTCTTGTTGAAAACTGGGCATTTTGTACATTATAATATGATAACTCTGGAAATCAGATTCTTCCCTTCTTCAGGGTGTGTTGTTGCTACTTATTGTGGGTTGTAGTTATTTCTTTAGTGACTTTACTAAACTTTTTGTAAAGACTGTTTTTTGTCACACATGGCCACTCAAGTCTCTGTTCTGTTATCTTAGTCATCAGTTAGTGATTTGACAGGGGTTTCCTTAAATGCTTGGAGCCAAGGGGATATTCTCTGGGTCTTTGCAGACAGGCTCCGTATTGGGCATTTCCTCAACACTTAGCCAAACTATTTACAACTCTGCCTTAGCTTTAGATGCCAGCTTACATGGGTCCTAAGAATCAGCCAGATGTGAAAGCTTAGGGTCTTGTATGGTTTCTTGAGCATTCATTTAGCCCTGGGCCTTCTAGATTCCACTGTATATGGTAGAGCCATTTAAAAGCCCTTATTCTCCCATGTATCTCCTTATACAGCCTCTTCCTTCCCAGGCTTTTTGGATCGTCTGCTGCTTATCTCAAGCTGCTATGGCTAGTATCTTTACCTTTAAATGCTTTTGACAACTGCCCTCCCAACCCCCAAAAAGCTTTGACACAGGCAAAAAACAAAGGTAAGCCCCCAAGCTGATTCCTCAGGTAACCATCGGATACGTTGATGCCCACATCCACAGTCCTCCAAGAACATGAAGGAATCAATACAGATTGCTCCTTCTGGCACCAGCAAGCTATAGGAACATGGGCCATCATATTTATGGCTGAAATCATGCTGGAAAGTGGGTGATGGTCACTGGGTAAGTTAAAATACAATATTTCCTTAACAAATTTCAGCAGCTTCTCTCTTCTTTAAGTGTTCCCCTGGTTGTTTTAAGTCTTTAATTAGATTCCAGAGATGTGAACAAGTTGCTGACAGTTTTTGCCAGCTTAACCATCGGTTTAATGAAGGGATGTAGTTTTGGAGTTCCCTCCTCTGCCATTTTTTATCTCTTTGTACATCTTGACCTTGACAGTTTTGAAAAGTGCAGACAAGTTATATGGTGGAATATCCCTCATTTTGAACTAGGCTGATGATTCCTCATGATTAGATTCATATCTACATATCACAAATTATGAATTCATATTGGTGTCTATAGGGTACAATTTAGTCTTACCCCTTACACACTATTACTCCCTTTTCCAACAAATGGAAACCTAGTTCTCATTATCCTTAATATATTTACTTATTTGCTCAAGCTTAGAATACACAAAAAGTAGTTTCACAATGGCTATCAATATCTCTGCAGAAAACAAACATATCATCTAGAGTTTAATATTTGTTACCTCTTTAAGTAAAATCTGTGTGAATGGTAAAATGCACAAATCTAATGTACAATTCAATGAATTTTGAAGTACATATACCTGAGTAATCTATATCTTTATAAAGATACAGAACATTTCCGTTACTTCTGAAAGTTCTTTCACGCCCCTCCATAGTTAATTCCCACCACATTTTTTAACCACAGATTAGTTTTGCCTGTTCTAGAACTTCACATAAATGGTCTTGAATTTGAACTCCTGGCTTCAAGCAATCCTCCCACCTCAGCCTCCCAAAGTGCTGGGATTACAGGTGTGAGCCACCATACCCTGCCTAAATGGTGTCAATAATATATACTTTGGGGTCCTGCTTCTTTAGTTCAGCATAATGTGGGTGAGCTTCATCCAAAATGTAGTAATCAGCAGTTCATTTTTATTGCTGAGTATTTTATACTGCTCATTAATAAAATAAATGAAATAAAAATATTACTTACAAAATTTATTTTATGTATAATGATAATATACACAAATAATATCATGATTTATTCATAATTTATAGATAAACACTTAGGGTCTTTTCAGTTTTTGACAATTACAATTTTCTTCAAAGTTATTGTATCTTTTTACTTGCACCATAATGGATGGGAGTTCTAGGTGCTCTACATCATTGCCAACCTTTGAGTTGCCAGTTTCTTTCAATTTAGCCATTCAAGTAGATATGTGGTGGCATTTCATTGTGGTTTTATTGTGCATTTCCCCAGTGGCCAATGTTGTTGAACATCTTTAATTTTGTTTGTTGGTGACTACATGTCTTTCTTTGGGAATTTTCTGTTCAAGATTTTTGCCCATTTTAAATTAGGTTGTCCTGTTATTACTGATCTGTAGTAGTTCATCATATATTCTGGATACAAGACCTTTGTCAGTGTCGTAGCCAGACTCTAAGATGACCCCAATGATTCTTGCCTCCTGGTACTCACAACCTTATGTAGTCTTAGATTCCCCTAAGACCAACAGAATACACAAAAGTGATGATGTGTGACTTCTGAGGCTTGGTCATAAAAGGCACCTTGCTCTGTTAGGGGAAGACAGCTGCCATTTGAATATAACTCTCAAGCAGGCCTGTGGAGAGGGATACAGGGAGAGGATTTGGGGATTAAGGGCTCTCATCAATAGTCAGTATTATTTTACCAGATATTTAGGTGAGCCACCTTGGAAATGAATTCTCGTCCTTGGTCAAACTAGGTGACTAAGGCCCCAGCCAACATATCTGACTGCAATCTCATGAAAGAGCCTGAGCCAGAACCATCTAGCCAAATTGCTCCTAAATTCTGGATTCACAGAAACCATGAGAAATAAGAAATGTTTATTACTGTTTTAAGATATTAAATTTTGATTTGTTACCTAGCAACAGATAACAAATGGATATGCATTAAAAATATTTTCTGACAGTCTATGGCTTGTAATTTTTATTTTGTTTTGACAATCTGATGGTTTTAATCTTCATAAAGTCTAATTTATCTATTTTTTCTTTTATGCTTAATGCTTTCTATATGCTGCTTTACAAATTTTTGCCAATTTCCAGTCCACAAAAATGTTCTCTTATGCTTTCTGTTAGAAGTCTTATAGTTATAGATTTTATGTTTAGGTCTATGATCCATTTCATGGTGAGCTAAGGGGTAAGATTCATTTTTAAAAACATGGACACACAGTTCATTCTAAATCATTTGTTGAGAACACTTTCCTTTCCCACTGAATTATTTTGGCATCTTTGTTAAAAACCAATTCATTGTTTTAAGTGTGGACTACTCTTTTATAATATTTTCTGCTTTTAGTAGTCCATTGTCCTTTTAAAGGTCTTCTGATTCCTGGAAAAATATATTATTGTTTTTCAAAATAAAATAAACATGAATTATTTGAATGGTTACAAAGGTAGCTTGAGAGACTGAACATCAGATGCACATAGGGTCATGGTTTAGGCCTAGCCACCTCCATCATTAACAGAGTTATAAAGTCTACAGAGATCATAAAGACATCACTAAACAGGCCTTCAGTAATATATTCATTATAAGTAACAAATAACTGTTGGCACATATCTCCACTGAGGCTATATTATAATGACATTTACAGTGCTAATTCAATTGACAAACCGAGAAATTCATCAGAGCCTCTCAACAGCAGAACTGACCAAGGAGAAGAAAGAATTAGTGAGCTTGAAACCAGGATATTTGAAAATATAGTCAGAAAAGAAAAAAGAAAAAAGAATCAATAAGAATGAAGCACACCTACAAGATCTAGAGAATAGCCTCAAAAGGTTAAATCTAAGAGCTATTGGCCTTAAAGAGGAGGGTAGAGAGAGAGAGATTGGGGTAGGAAGTTCATTAAAAGAAATAACAAAGAACTTTCCAAACTTAGAGAAAGATATCAATATTCAGGTATAAGAAGGTCACAGAACACCAAGCAGATTTATCCCAAATAAGATTACCTCAAGTTATTTAATAATCAACCTTCCAAAGGTCACAGATAAAGAAAACATCCTTAGGGAAACAAGGAAAAAGAAAAAAATAACATTTAAAGGAGCTTCAATACATCTGGCAGCAGACTTCTCAGGGGAAACCTTATAAACCAGGAGAGAGTGGCATGACATATTCAAAGTGCTGAAGGAAAACAACCTTAGCCCTAGATGTTATATCCTGCAAAAATATCCTTCAAACATGAAGGAGAAATAAAGACTTTCCCAGACAAACAAAAGCTGAGGCCAGACCTGTCCTACAAGAAATGCTAAAAAAAGTTCTTCAGTCTGAAAGAAAAGGATGTTAATGAACAAATCTTCTCAAAGTATACAACTCATTGGTAACAGTAAGGACAGAAATATAGAATACTCTATTGCTGTAATTGCGGTATATAAACCACTTACATCTTGAGTAGGAAGATTAAAAGACAAACCTACCAAAAATAACAACAACTTTTTGAGAGCTAGATAGTATAAAAAGGTAAGGATGGAAACAACAAAAAGTTAAAAGACAGAAGGGTATGGAGTGAAAGGATAGAATTTCTGTTAGATTTCTCTTCATAAGTTTATTGTCTGTAAGCAGACTTGTTATATGTTTAAAATAATTGGTTATAAAATGTTTTTAGCAAGCCTCATGGTAACCTCAAATCAAAAAACCTATAACTAATAGACAAAAAAATGAAAAACAAGAAATTAAAACATACTACCAGAGAAAATCACTTTTAACAAAGGACGATAGGAAAGAAGGAAGGAAGAGAGGATCACAAAACAACAAGAAATCAAATAACAACATGGCAGTAATAAGTCCTTACCTATCAATATGTGAATGGACTAAACTCTTCAATCAAAAAACACAGAGTGACTGAATGGATTAAAAAAACAGGAGCCAACTATATGTTGTCTGCAAGAAACACACTTCACCTATAAAGACACACATAGACTAAAAATAGAGAGATGGAAAAAGATACTCCATGTAAATGGAAACCAAAAAAGAGCAGGAGTAGCTATAGTTCTATCAGATAAAATAGATTTCAAGATAGAAACTGTAAAAAGAGACAAAGAAGGTCATTATATAATGATAAAGGGGTCAACTCAGCAAGTGTATAACAATCTAAGTATATATCCACCCAACACTAGAGCACCCAGAAATATAAAGCAAATATTATCAGAGTTAAAGAGAGGGATAAATCCCAACACAATAATCACTGGAGACCTTAAAACTCCACTTTCAGCATTGCACAGATCATCTAGATAGGAAATCAACGAAGAAACACTGGACTTAATCTATGCTATACACCAAATGAACCAATAGATATTTACAGAACGTTTCATCCAACAGCTGCAAAATACATCTTCTTCTCCTCAACTCATGGATCACTGTCAAGGATAGACCACATGTTAGGCCACAAAATAAGTCTTTAAAAATTTAAAAAAAAAAAGGAATAGCAAGTATTTTATTTGACCACAATGGAATAAAACTAGAAATCAACAGGAGGAACATTGGAAATTATACAAACACATGGAAATTAAACAATATGCTCCTGACTGACCAGTGGGTCAATGAAGAGATTAAGAAGGAAATTTAAAAATTTCTCAAAACAAATGAAGATGAAAATACAACTTACCAAAACCTATGGGATATAGTGACAGCAGTAATAACAGGAAAGTTTATAGCAATAAGTGCCTACATCAAAAAAGTAGAAAAGCTTCAAATAAACAACCTAATGATGCATCTCAAAGAACTAGAAAAATAAGAGCAAACCAAAACTATAATGAGTAGAAGAAATAATAAAGATCAGAGCAGAAATAAATAAGATTGAAACAAAAAAATACAAAAGATCAATGAAACAAAAAGTTGGCTTTTTGAAAAGATAGATAAAACTAACCCACCTTTAGCCATACTAAGAAAAAAGGAAAGAAGACCCAAATAAATAAAATCAGAGATGAAAAAGGGGACATTACAACTGATACTGCAGAAATCCAAAGGATCATGAAAGACTACTATGAGCAATCATATGCCAATAAAATGGAAAACATAGAAGAAATGGATAAATTCCTAGACACATACAATCTACCAAGATTGAACCAGGGAGAATCCAAAACCCAAATAAACCAATGACAAGTAACAAGATAGAAGCAATAATAAAAAGGCTCCCATAAAAGAAAAGCCCAGGACCCAATGGCTTCACTGATGAATTCTACCAAACATCCAAAGAACAACTACCAATCATACCTAAACTATTCCAAAAAATCAAGAAGGAGGGAATACTCTCACATTTACTCTTTAAGGCCTGATCACCCTGATACTCGAACCAGCCAAGAAACAACAAAGAAAGAAAACCAATGTCTCTGATGAACATAGATGCAAAAATCCTCCACAAAATACTAAAACTGAATTCAACAACACATTAAAAAGATTACTCACAGTGATCATGTAGGATTCATCCCAGAGATGCAAGGATGGTTCAACATGTACAAATCAATGTAATAAATCATATTAACAGAACAAAGGACAAAAACCATATGATTATTTCAATTGATGATGAAAAGCATGCCATAAAATTCAACATCCTTTCATGACAAAAACTCTCAAAAAGCTGCGTATAGAAGAAACTTACCTTAACGCAATAAAAACCACATGACAGATCCAGAGTTAGTATCATACTGAAGGGGAAAAAACTGAAAGCTTTTCCTCTAAGGTCTCGAACAAGACAGGGATGCTTTTCTTTCACCACTGCTATTCAATACAGTACTGGAAGTTCTAGCTAGAGCAACCAGATACAAGAAAGAAATAAAGTGCATCCAAACTGGAAAGGAAGAAATCAAATTATCCTTGTTTGTACATGATATGATCTTGATACAAGAAACCTAAAGATGCCATGAGAAAATTATTAAAACTCATAAACAAATTCAGTAAATTTGCAGGATATAAAATCAACATACAAAAATCAGTAGCATCTGTATATGTCAATGGTAAACATTCTGAAAAAGAAACCAAGAAAGTAATCCCATTTACAATAGCTACAAATAAAATTAAATACCTAGGAATAAACTTAGCCAAAGAGGTGAAAGATCTCTATAACGAAAACTATAAAACACTGATGAAAGAAACTGAAGAGGACACAAAAAAATGGGAAGATATTCCATGATCATGGACTGGAAGAATCAATATTGTTAAAGTATCCATACTACCCAAAACAATCTATAGATTCAATGCAATCCCCATCAAAATACCCATGACATTCTTCACAAAAATAGAAAAAATAATCCTAAAATTTATAAGGAACCAGAAAAGATCCAGAATAGCCAAAGCCATCCTGAGTAAAAGGAAAAAAACTAGAGGAATCACATTACCTGATTTCAAATTATACTACAGAGTTGTAGTAATTAAAACAGGATGGTACTGGCATAAAAACAAACAGATAGACCAATGGAACAGAATAGAGAACACAGAAATAAATCCACACATCTGTAGTGAACTTATCTTGACAAAAGTGCCAAGAACATACAGTGGGGAAAGGAAAGTTTCTTCAATAAATGATGCTGTGAAAACTGGATATCCCTATGCAGAAGAATAAAACTAGACCTCTATCTCTCACCATATACAAAAACCAAATCAAAATGGATTAAACACTTAAGTCTAGGACCTGAAACTATAAAATTACTAAAAGAAAACATTGGGGAAACATTTCAGGACATTGGTTTGGGCAAGGACGTCTTGAGTATTACCCCCAAGGCACAGGCAACCAAAGCAAAATAAGACAAATGGGATCATATCAAGCTAAAAAGCTTCTACACAGCAAAGGAAACAATCAACAAAGTAAAGAGACAACCCACAGAATGGGAGAAAATATTTGCAAATTACCTATCTGACAACGGATTAAACTAGAATATATAAGAAGCTACAACAACTCACTAGGAAAAAAAATCAAATAATCTGATTAAAAAATGGGCAAAGGGTCTGAAAAGACATTTCTCAAAAGAAGACGTACAAATACCAACAGGTATATGTAAAAATGCTCAACATCATTAGTCATCAGAGAAATGCAAATCAAAACTATACTGAGATATCATCTCACCCTGGTTGAAATGGCTTTTATCAAAAAGACAGGCAATAACAAATGCTGGCGAGGATGTGGAAAAAGGGGAACCCTCGTACACTGTCAGTGGGAATGTAAATTAGTGCAACCACTATGGAGAACCGTATGGAGGTTCCTCAAAAAATTGAAAATAGAACTACCATATGACCCAGCAATCCCACTGCTGGGTATATGTCCAAAGAAGGGGAATTCAGTATACTGAAAAGAGATCTGCACTTCCATGTTTATTGTTTCACTATTCTCAATAGTCAAGATTTGGAATCAACCTAAGTTTTTATTAGTGGATGAATGGATAAAGAAATTGTGGTACATACAACACAATGGAATATTATATAGCCACAAAAGAAGGGAATCCTTCCATTTGCAACAACATGGATGGAACTAGCGAACATTATGTTAAGGGAAATAAGCCAAGCACAGAAAGAAAAATCTCACATGTTCTCATTCATATGTGGGAGTTAAATATTAAAAACAATTGACCTCATGGAGACCGAGAGTAGAATGATGGTTACCAGAGGCTGGGAAGGGTAGTGGGGGCTAGGGGATAAAATGGGGTCATTTAATGTGTTCAAAAATATAGTTAGATAGAATGAACAATATTTGACAGCACAAAAAACTTACTATAATCAATACGTTATATGGTATACTTAAAAATAACTAAAAGAGTGGAATTGGAATGTTCCTAACACAAATGTTAAGTGCCAGAAGTGATGGATACCCCAATTACCCTGATTTGATTAATTCTCATTGTGTGCCTGTATCAAAACATCACATGTAGCCTATAAAGATATACAACTATTATGTACCCATAATAATTTTTTTAAAAAAATTGAAGGAAAGACAGCACAGAGGTTTTTGGTTACTTTTTCTTACTGCACAAGTCTTAGTAATGTTCAATTTTGCAAATTAAGTATGTCAAATAAAATTTTCCCTCACTTAATCTTTTGAATTATGTTTAATCTTTGACCAAATTTTAAGTCATTTTTTCCCCTAATCAAACAGCATTTATACACTTCAGGGGTGATATGGAGGCATATTCCAAGGAAGATATAATCTTCCTTTACGAGACTGGTAATAATGTTCATTTTCTTTCACTGCCCTGAGGTGGTTATTTATACTTTCTGTTATTAATGAACATTTATATTGATATGTAATTCTGACTAAGAAAATATAACAAAAGGATTTGTATTTAATTCAATTAAGCAATAAATTCAATATAAATGTAAATTTATCAGTTATATAAGTTATATGTAATATAAGTATTATATTATATAAATGCAATAGGCACTGTAAACTTTTGTACATAAAACTGAATAGAAATAGAATACATTTCAATTTTATTTTAAGAGCATACAATGTAAGCTTAGGTAATATATGTTCAGTAAAAAAATATTTGGTAAAGATCTATGAAAACTTATTTCTTCTTAAAGTTCCAGAGGTAAGATTCTAGCACTATTTCAGTATACATGCTGAAAATTATTTAAACAGAACTAGGTAGGTATTTTTTTTTAAGAGATGGGGTCTCAATCTGTCACCCAGGCTGCAGTCTGGCCAGAACTAGTTTATTTACTCATGTATTTTTTTGAAATAGGGCCTTGCTCTGTCACCCAGCTAGAGTGCAGTGGTGCAATCATAGTTCACTGCAACCTCAAACTCCTGGGTGATGGCTCAAGCCATCCTCCTGCCTCAGCCTCCTAAGTAGCTGGGAGTATATACCATCACACCCAGCTAATTTTTTTGTAGAGGCAGGGTCTTGCTATGTTGGCCAGGCTGGTCTCAAACTCTTGGCCTCAAATAAACTTCTGGCCTTGCCTCCCAAAGTGCTGGGATTACAGGTGTGTGCCACTGCACCCAATCAGAACTAGGTATTTTTAAAAGAAACTGCAATTGCAGATACCTTACAGAGCGTTGTTATTTTATACAGCTTAGAAGTCACACATCAAACTCTATTCCAATCACTTGAATCTCTGAAATTAAGGGTGTGAAAGCAGAATGTAGGTCAAATTATCAGAATAGCATTTCTATTCAATTTACTGACAAATGTTATCTTTTTAGAGAACAAAATTATGCAAAAATATTTCAGAGCAATGTGCTCACTGATTTAAATGAACAAAATCTAACTGTTGTACTATTCCCTTATATGACCTAGTCTTAGATCTTATTCATTTCAAATTTTAAACCATAGTTACGGACATAATATTACTAACGGATTTAAGTTACTGACCTCAAGGAAAGGAAAATAAATATTGTAATAATGGTTCGGGTATTGATCTTAAGTGTACCATACCCTGAATTTTTTTATTTTTTAGATAAGCAGAAACACTTAAGAGTAAACTTATTATATAGCAATGCATACCCTATACATGTGTAATTACCATATTTCACAGTGAGTCTAAAGTGTGAATTGTTTTACCCGATGGTTTTGTGCTGAAGCACCCACATTCTGCTTTCTGACCAATCACATAAACTTATAAAATATATGACTAAAGTTGTAGGGGCCATGAGGGGCCCTGGGACTGGGATTTCCAGTCATGATTCAAACTCATTAGTATTCAGTGTGCTCAGTGAAAACTCACTTGTTAACAGGATTGATCAAAGTAGGGTCAATAATTTTGCCTTCTGAGACTCAACTAGATGAAGTCAAAGAGAAAAATCTTATCTATTTATTTATTTTCATTATTTCTTCCAGTTAACATCTATTTTTCAAGTTCTAAAGTTCAAAATGAACTTTTTCTATCTAATAGAAGTTGATGGACTATGTCTGCAAAATAAATGCTTACATATCATCTAGAACCTCAAAACATCTCTGGTATACAGAAAGTCTCATAAGGAACACAGCTTTACTATTTAAATTAAGATGCAATCCTTCATGAGGCTGAAATATTTGGATTATTTTAATATTAACACTTCTTTATATTTCTGAAATATATTTCAAAGTCTATCTAAATCCCTTGAGTAATATTTGAGGTTGTATGTCAAAAACAAATTAATGATAGTATACTTCTTCTGGAAAATACAGTTTTGGCATATCATTTCCAAATGACAAATAGTATTTCTACCTAGAGTTGGAGTCAAGGTGGAGGGTAGGGGACCATTAGACAGAAAGAGGAACTTCAGCAATTTTCCATGCAATTAATGCTCACACTTCATTATCTAGTTGATGCATAGACAGATGCCAAAGCCTTAGTAAAATACAATCTTAAACAATCACACTACTCCCAACCAAACAGAAAATGTTGCACAGCTAAAATATATTATTCTTTTTCCCCCACCCAAGACCTGAACTTGCAGAAAGGTAGAATTTGAGGATATGACAGATAAAAATTAAACTGAGATGTTTCTAATTTAGAGTGGCTTATGATTTCCCCTTCTTCTAACTCAGATTTTCTTCCAAGCTTTTCAAAGGTATTTGAGGCAAAATAAATAAATAAATAAAATAAATTACTGTGCAACAAACTGTGGAAGGTGAATGCTTAAGATACTGTAAACTTCACTCTGCCAGAAAGCAATTCTCTTTTCAGTCCCAATTTAACCACCTTAGCTCTGAGAACAATTCCAAATACCTAGAATGCAAGTGTTTTCCTATTTCATTCACTAGACTGCTTCAGAGAAAATGGTACAAATGAAGATGCTTTTAAAAAAAAGTGGAAGATGATTTGATTAAAGCAATAATAAAAATTCACGAAAGTATACTGGAACAGCAGTAACTTCAAGGAAATGATACAAGTTTATTGAAATGATTTATTTTAATCTCAGTATCTGATGAGGTATTATCAAAACTCTAGAAGGAGAAAATCTTCAACTCTACTATTTTCTACCACATTATATCTGCACACTTGCTTAAAGCAGCTCTGAGTGGGGGAATCTATGTTTTATCATTATTGATTATCTGCTACCTACATCTAAGAATTTAATTTTGAACTTTGGCTACTGAAATAGATCAGTGCTAAAAAGAACACTCCTGAGTTCAGCAGCAGTCTTGGTTTTAGTCACATGAGTTATAAAATGCTTCTCTGTTACTTAATGCAAAAACAATCTCAAGTACAAATTTTGAAAAATAATATAGTAGTTTCATGTTCTACCATTTGGAAAAAAGTTATTACAAGAAAAAAATGTATCATAAGAACAAAAATAAGAGTTTCACTCTGAGGATCACTGTTCACACGTTTGATTTACACTGTTCTCAGTAACTATCACTTCCCAGGAAACCCTTTAGATCAGCCATCCCTAACCTTTTCGGCACCAGGGACTGGTTTTTGGAAGACAATTTTTCCCCAGGGGGTCGGGGGATAGGGGATGTATGGTTTCGGGATGATTCAAGCACATTACATTTATTGTGGAAACCTCTCTGCTAATGATAATCTGTATTTGCAGCCGCTCCCCAGTGTTAGCCTCAACTCCACCTCAGATTATCACACATTAACTTCTCATACTGAATGCAACCTAGATCCCTTGCATGTACAGTTTATAGTAGGGGTCACGTTCTTATGAGAATGTAATGCCACTGCTGATCTGACAGGAGGCGGAGCTTATGAGGTGATGCAAACAATAGGGAGTGGCTGTAAATACAGATGAAGCTTAGCTTTGCTTGCTCACCTGCCACTCACCTCCTGCTGTGTGGCCCAGTTCCTAACAGGCCAAGGACCAACACAGGTCTGTAGCCCAGAGGTTGGGGACCACAACTTTAGATGAAGAATTTTAAAATCAATTTTGAAAACAAACATTTATAGGTACCCCTTGAAAACCACTGACAATTAAAAACATACTAAGAATTTAAAAATTATACTTTGCATATTCTATGCCAAGTATTGTACTTGGCACTTTATACTTGCATTATCTCTGTAAGTCCTCACTGCAACTCTATGAGGTAGGCGATATTATCTGTACTTTACAGACAAGAACACTCAGGTTTAGAGAAGTTAAATAAGCAGCCTGAGGTGATAATTCTATATTAAGTGGCAGGATAGGCCATGGTCTGACTCCAGAGCCCATGTCATGAATCATCGTATGCTATATTGTATCAATTACATAGGAACACACCTAGTATCTGTATTGTTCATAATTTCCGAAAATGTTAATAAGGACTCAATATTTCTGAAGCAAAACATAGTTCACTACTGTAAAATATTAACCTTGGGGGCTTGTATCAGCTAAGTTAACTTGAAGTTGAAGGGGAAAGTTTGAGGCAATGATGTAGGTGCACATTTTTTCAATGCATCCATTAATTCAAATGCATATCTTAATCATTTTCAAAATATGCATCACTTTAGGAATTTAATGTTCTTTATATACTTTTTTTTTTTTTTTTTGAGACAGAGTCTCCCTCTGTTGCCCCGGCTAGAGTGCCGTGGCCTCAGCCTCGCTCACAGCAACCTTAAACTCCCGGGCTCAAGCAATCCTCCTGCCTCAGCCTCCCGAGTAGCTGGGACTACAGGCATGCGCCACCGTGCCCGGCTAACTGTTTCTATATATATTTTTAGTTGTCCAGCTAATTTCTTTCTATTTGTAGTAGAGACGGGGTTTCACTCTTGCTCAGGCTGGTCTTGAACTCCTGAGCTCAAACAATCCACCTGCCTCAGCCTCACAGAGTGCTAGGATTACAAGCATGAGCCACCGTGCCTGGCCTGTTCTTTATATACTTTTTAATTAATAAATATTAGATTAATCTATAATTGGAAAAGCTTTTTATTCAAATTTAGAATTTTTAAAAAATGAGTTATGCCAAAAACAAATATGCAAAGAAGCACCTTTACATATTCTCTACAACCAAAGATCATCAGTAGATGTTTAGGCTAAGTACAGAATCTGTTTTACCAGAACAGAGTGAGACATAACTTGTTTAGTGTAGCGTTTATAAAACTTTATTTGTGTGACCTTAAAACATACTAGAGTGTTTTAACTAAAATAATAGGAAAAAGGAAGTTAGTCTAGAATTAAAGAAAGTCCTATTATACCAAAGTGAATTTCAAATCTGGTTTTATGATGAAAAAGCTAAACATGAAGGCATTAGAAATGTAATGGTTAGTCATGTTTATGCTTTCAAATCAACAATGATAAATCAAATGGGTTTAATGATCCCAAATTCAAGCATGACATAATCTAAAATAAAAATATATTCAAAGATGTCTTAATACAAGTCTGAATATTTGGGACAACCAAGTAAACTATGCTCTTCTTTGGAGTACTTAATGATTGCACATTGTTTATTTTCTCAACTTGAATAATCAAACACATGGGTCAAATTAACAGACTTTAGTAGTGGTGCAACTCAGACTGGAAAGAGACATTCTGGATACTCCTCACAGCAATATAATGAGTATTTGGTACCATTAATAAGATGCATCTGAAGAACAGCACTTTATGCTACCAGGAAAACAAAATGATTCTGGCCTTTCCATGGGCAGTGGGAACTTAGCATGCAAAGGACAGAGCCCCACAAGGAAGCAAGCAAGAGAGATCTCTTCTGCAAAGTAACTGTTTATGGAGCTTTGGAAGCTTAAAAGATTCATACTAGTGTCACCAAAATGAATGATATTTACAGAACTCAACATAGATAAACAATTCTGCCACTACCTATTCTAAGAAAAAAAGTTTATTTTTTAATATAAAAAGTTTATTCACAAGATATCCTTAAGAATACAGTAAAACTTGATTTTGAATCCTTGATCAACCATGGACATTCAATAGTGAAAGTTTAAAGAAAACTGGTATTCTTTTGTCACCCAATGTTGTTGACTACTCAACGCCGCAGATTTGAGAGATTTCCAAGCATTTACCAATTCCTACCTCTCTTCTCTACTCCTACCTCTCTAGTAAGGGCACTTATCCAAGGCAAGCCATTTTAAGTCTGCAAGCTTTAAGCCATACAATTATTATAGGAGAGAAAGAGTTTTCGCTGCCTGCTACAAACTGTCCTACCATAATTAGAGAACTGAAAGTGGCACACCTCAATTACAGGTGTTAGCATTTCATCTGATTTACTTTCCTTAGTGCTCTGTATGATGTTTGTGCCATAGCTATTCTAAAACAGAATCCCCAGGATTAGAAACATTGATAAAGAGATCATCTATAAATTATCTTGACATAATTTTTAAAGTATTTGTTGGTTTGTTTTAGAACACAGTTAAAGGCAAAGGTATTCAGGAAGATAATCCATTGCACCAATAATAGAGTATCTGGCTTGGGGGTGTAAGGGACAATTATTTTCTAAGAGATGGGGTCTTGCTCTGTTGCCCAGGCTGGAGTGCAGTGGCAAGATCACAGTTCACTGCAAGCTGGAACTCCTGGGCTCATGTGATCCTCCCACCTCAAGCTTCCAAGTAGCTGGGACAACAGGCACATAACACCAAGCCCAGCTAATTTTTTAACTTTTTGTATAGATGGTAGGGAGGGGGATCTCACTATATTGCCCAGGCTGGTCTTGAACTACTTGTCTCAAGCGATCCTTCTACCTTGGCCTCCTGAAGTGCTGGGATTACAGGCTTGAACCACTGCACCTGGCCTTGGACTACTAAAAAATACCAACTTAAAAAAAAAAAAAGCACAAGGCCAGGCGCGGTGGCTCACGCCTGTAATCCTAGCCCTCTGGGAGGCCGAGGCGGGTGGATCGCTCGAGGTCAGGAGTTCGAGACCAGCCTGAGCGAGACCCCGTCTCTACTAAAAATAGAAAGAAATTATCTGGACAACTAAAAATATATATAGAAAAAATTAGCCAGGCATGGTGGTGCATGCCTGTAGTCCCAGCTACTTGGGAGGCTGAGGCAGTAGGATCGCTTAAGCCCAGGAGTTTGAGGTTGCTGTGAGCTAGGCTGACGCCACGGCACTCACTCTAGCCAGGCAACAGAGTAAGACTCTGTCTCAGAAAAAAAAAAAAAAAGCATAGAAAAAATATACTATAAAAATAAACGGCACCCTGTGATTTTCATTAATTATTTTAAAGAAAAGGTATATATAATTCAGTGTAATTTACATTTTAAGACTGCCAACCATCAAAAATGCAAGAGTAATTTCTTTTTAAAAATGAATAAATTTTAATAATTTATAAAATACAATTAAAGAGTCCAAGCCTTCAAAGATCGATTTAAAAAGTACTCTTAGGAATGTCCTTGAAAATCTCCTTTGCTAGCCTACAATGATATATTCTTCTCATGGTTTTCTCCATGTGTTTGCTGGCTTTTCCAAGTTAAAGTCATTGATTAGCTCAGAAAAGCAAAATAATGAAGTCTTTCTAAATATTCTATTTGTTTTCCCTTAATGCATGTTATTAAGCAAAATGCAACTAAGCAACCACTTATCTGTATTTTTTATGTCAGAAATTTTGAAAGAAAAAAAGCTACTAATTTTTAACCTGAAGTTACTGTTGTCTCATCATTCCTGTTTCAGTTCAAGTAGGAACATAACATCCCAAATAAGATTATTTAAATGACCCAATTAAGTATCTCTTCTATTTAATATAATATAGTGACTAAAACAAAGTTTCTTGACCATTTGTAACACCTAATGTTAAAATTACTTTTTATATTATGCTGGGTACTATATTCTCAAGGACTTGTGCAGTGTTTGTATTGTCATATAAAAGATAACGTATGTTAATTTAAAGTGACAGGAACTGAATCATTCTGAAGAGAGCAGGGGAAGGACATGAGCATGCACTGAACCTTTGTTTTTGAAGCATTACTATGGATTTTGGAGCATTAATTAATTTAAAGCACATGCTGCTGAGTCAGTACCTGCCAGAAATCCTGATCAGAAGATGAGAAAAAGAAAAAAAATTGACACTGATTATATGAACAAAAATTTCCAAATCAAATATACATATTACAAAACATAACATACAAAGGATGAATTAAAACCTATAATAACATCACTGAACACCTGAAAATAGGAAATAAGGAATACATAGATCTAATCTGCTAAACACAATAAAACAAAACAACAGTGTTTCATTATCGTTTCACGGATATAATTTTTTTTTTAGCTGCACGGCAAATTAGTTGCTTTGGCACCCATATTAACATATAGACAACCAAATCTGGATGAGTTCAGAGAATCAGTTAACTACTTTAGAGAAGAGTATCAAATGACTGCTTAGAAAAAGGGCTTCTCCAAAATTACGTTGCACTACCTAAAGTGCTATCCACACTGGTAATAAACCAGTCATCGTGGAGGATGACATTTAAAGCAGTTTAGGTGAGCCAATTTAGCTGGGTACCACTCCAAAATATCTTCAAATACCAAATACTTTTAACATTTTTCAATAAATAAACTTCATTGGCTGTGAAATAAAATTTGACCTAAACTTACCATCCTATTCAAACCAAGCTTAGTATTTAATAACATTATAAAAGTTCTGGACTGAAAAACAGATGCTATTAGCAATTTACAAGCCTATAGGTGGAATTGACATGACAGAGGCCCAAAGGATTTTACAGTACAGGAGTGAGATGAATCACTGTGAACACAGGACAGCTCAGACATGAGAAATCAGACCAGAGGTCTAGCTATTTAACCTGGGCCAATTGCTCATTACTGAGATAGCACATGGCGATTTTTATAGCTGACTGAACTGGGAAGGAAAGAACCATGGAGAGAACAATTACGCAGAGGTATGCTATTCTGTAGCATTTCACACAGACCAAGAAAGAAGATAACACATATGATAGCATATAACTCCTTTCTAAATGGAGTAAAGGGCTCAAAGTCACGTGAAATAGCTACAGTTTGCAAGGCCAGATACTTTCTGATTTTATTGAGAAGGTAACTGACACTCTGAGAGGTTAACTGGTCTCTTGCCCAAGGTTACCCATCAACTATATGATATTTGAATACATGATTGTCTATATCCAAAGTCCACACTCTTTTCATCCTACTGTACTACACATAAAGAAGTTCAGCAATCCATAGGTTGTGTTTTTCATACCCAAACTGAGCAAATGTTTTAAAAGTAATTTAAAGAACTTCCGACAGGAAAGAAGGAAGATGGGAAAATCTGTGACTAAAATGAGAAAATTCTAGCAGATGTCAAAGATTTCCTGAAATGTTGAATCATAAAGTGAACGAAAGGGAAATCTGGATTGTTCACTCATTGCTAGGGGATGAGCTTGCTGGCTCAAGGTCACTGGCTCAATTCTACACCTCCTTATGTGAGTCTCTAATGCCTCTTTCCTTTTGGAAACCCTATTCCCCTGATACCGTTAAGTCAACTTTCACATGCCTGACTTTTATACAAGTCATACTTTCAAATATTATACACTGATATTCCTAAATCTTGCCTTTCCTACTCCAATTTCAGAATCTATGCTTCAGTGTACAAATAAACAACTGCCATTTTTGTCTCCATAGCAAGGTAGGTACTCAATACTTTAATGTTTTATTATATCTTACTCATGCTATTTTATAAAAATAAGTGGAAACCAGAAAAATATAATGATAAGAAATATAGACCTCATAAATTTAATGCAATTGAAACAAAGATGAAACTCATCTGTCATGCCAAAAGCTGCTAATTTTTAGCATCAAGTGGATCAAGTGGTTACTGAAGCACAACAGGAAAAAATTAAAAACCACATAAGAAACATGAGTTGTTATCATTAGGGATTTTATATTTAAGAAATCTCTAGGAATGGAAATTCCTCTTGTAACATGTAAATCTGCTGTTCAACTTGCACATATTCAATTTCTTTAGATGTTTTCAGGTTTACATACACACACACACACACACACACACACACACACACAAACACACATATACAAAAAAAAAAACAGGAGAGAAGTGAATTCTCATGCTACTCTGGATTCGTTCAGTGACCAAAAAGGTTATTTGTTAAATTG
Organism: Lemur catta; assembly: GCF_020740605.2. Taxonomy (NCBI): domain Eukaryota; kingdom Metazoa; phylum Chordata; class Mammalia; order Primates; family Lemuridae; genus Lemur; species Lemur catta. The sequence continues at coordinate 49,970,837 of NC_059141.1, read as the reverse complement.
AATTTGCTATAAGATGTTATTGACTTAATGAGTCACACCTCTACCAAGAAATATGTGATTGACTACTGTAGTTGATTTTTTGCCAGTCATCAAACATTTATTGCTTGCCAGGCCTATGCTGGACTGTGAGTGACACAAAGGTAAAACAGGGACCTGGCCTGTCAGAGATTCTGGAATTAGATCCTGACATCAATATCTGCAGTAACTCCTTACACTGGATAGAGTGCTTTACTATAGATAAAGCAGAGATACCAAGGATCAGAGAGATGTGGCTGTCCCAGAGCAGAGTCAGGACTTTGAACCTACGTATCCTAACATCTAGTTCAATGCCCTTTCTTTTTAATCATTCTTTCTTTTAGAATATGTGACTTTAAAAAGAGGATACTCACAAATGGAGGCATCTTAAGCACTGTGCCACCTGAATGGGAGAGGTAATTTTTAGGCAGGTAGGCTTAGCTGGGTTCTCTCAAATTTAAGGCAGCTACTCATTCTTTTCACTTGTGACAAACAGTTCAACCCTTATCTCTTCACCTTACCAGGGTATGGAGTTTTATGTAATGATATGCCAATTCCTGCAAAATCAGTTTCCATAACCCTGACCTCTTCCCATCTAGACCCTCTTTTGTGATCCTGCCTTTTCCAGCCACTCCATGATTTTCCTTCTGATTTCCTTTTCTTTATGGTATATAGAGCCACGCCTGGCTCTTTCTTCTTTCTGATGTACTTTCTTCCTTCTCTTTAAAATTGACCATTGACTTTTCTTTCTGACCCTGTGTAATATTTTCTTTTTCTTTTCGGAGAAATTAGCCTGAAAGGGAAAGACATGTTTAACTGACTGCTTTCTGCTTTCTATACCTAAGAATGATTTATTCAAGCATAAAGAATTGAAAATAAGTATAATGCAAACATATGCAAATTTGGAATATTCTTCATAATTATTACAAAAGCACAATAAAGACTTTTGTAATTTCCTTGTTAGGATCATTGCTATATACTATCAGAAAGTTTGAGGGAAGTTGTATCAGATAAGTGTTCTGTAAGAAATGCAAATGTAATACTGGGGGGCTGATTGGCCTTTATGATGACTATTGAGTTAACATTCAAAAATCAATAAACACTGAATTAGCCCTTAATATATATAGCAGGCAATCTATGAAAGTTACCCTATATGGAAAAACATACAACCTTCAGCTTGATTCTTTCTGTAGAAGCATTTGATGGCACAGACCTCCTAACCTAAGCATGCTCTTTTAATAAGATAGACAGGTATTCAGGGATCTCTCACACATAATTCTAAAGGAACTTAAAAATCTTCTTAATAAAATCTTAGTAAACAGGATATATACATAAATGTCATAGTTTACTTACCTTTCCGTCAAAACGTTTTATTATGTATTGATCTAGACCCAAGTCTATAAAAGAGAAGAAAAAAATATTTAGCAACTGATCATAACTCAAGTAAAATATATAAAATGACAGCTCTAAGCTTTGTTTTTAATCATTCAATTAAATGTACTAGATGGTTTAGCCACTTTTATTCAAAGGCCACAGGATGAATATTTTGCCCCACTTTCAAGATACCAACCCATTTATCTTACATATAAGAAAAGTAAGGCTCTGAGAAGGTAAACAGGGTAAAAGTTGCACATGCAAACCTACTCAACAGCAGAGCTTTCAACTAGAACTTTGGACTCCTCCCAGGGTGGTATTCTTTTCATTACACAGGGTGCTATATTACCTCTAATTAAGGTGGGGGACATTAGTTTAATCTGAATGTATAATATTAATTTTTTGTATCAAATTAAAAGAGTACAATACCAAAAGAACTATTGCAACACACCTAAAGGACACAAATAGATCATCTTAATATTACCTTTTAAAGTTGGGTTCAGTAATATTTACTTGGGAATACCTAGCTTTGAATTCTGAGCAGTGTGAAAGATATAAGTAAATATATTCAGTGGACTTGACGGCAGGGATTTTTTGTCTTTGCACACTGCTTTATCTCTAGCACTTGGAACAGTGCTTGATCAATGAATATCTACAAAAGAATGAATGAATAAGATACAGTTCTCGTCTTGAAGAGTCATAGTTTACTTTGAAAGACATGGATATAATAATTAACATTACAAGGGAGCATACAATTAGTTCAATAAGAGAGTGGTGTGGGAGATTTGAGAGTGGAGAAATCAGTTTCTAATTATACTTACTTTCTTGCATATTAGTTCCTTTCTTTCAGTTCTCACTGTACTTGTGCTACTTCAGGCCATTATCTCATAATGCCCACAGTACTACAATAATCAGATTATCATGGCTCCCTGAAGAAGCTTTTTGTATTTCTACTTCTATACATTTGGTTACACATTCTCCTTATCTGAAATGTGCTATATCTTCTAGAAGCCAGCCCTAAACAAATTGAGCCTCATTTGCCTGTAAAGGGAACAGATAATTCTGGAAATAGAAGGAAATTTTTAAAAAATAACTCTAATTTGAAACCTCACAGATATTCAAGAAAATATCAGTTGTAAAGGCAGCATAGGTTTCTAGAAACCTATGAAAGAGCAGAGAACAAGAAAGAGTTCTAGATAATTAAACTTTAATTTCCTATCTCTCCCTATTTTTTAATATACTGTCAAAAGATGAGGATAAGGTAACCCCTCCCAGACTACATTCAACCCAAGAGGTTTATTATCCTACAGGACATTTTCTCATTCAGAAATAGGGAGGAAATAATCCAAAAAATATTAGCAAAAACTTTCTCAGAACTAAAGAAAGAACTGAAGAACTTACCAAGTATTCTAAGAAAGATGAGCAAAACCCACCTATACTTCAGTGTATGCTTATGACATTTCAGAATATCAAGGATAAGAAATTCCTAAAAGTTTCCAGAGAAAAACCTTCTGGTTCCTTAAGAAGGAATGAGAATCAGACTTGAATCAAATGTCTAGTAAGTAAAACTTGGTACATCAACCAAGGGAGATATGTGCATACTAACTGGAGCAGCACTGTCCAACAGAAAAATAATGTAACAAATCAGAGTCACATGTGTAATTTAAAATTTTCAAACAACCACCTTTAGAAAGGTAAAAAGAAAAAATATGAAATCTTGTCATTGGTGGTAACACAGATGGAACTGGAGAATATTACATTAAATGAAATAAAACAAAACAGAAAATTAAACACTGCATGTTTTCACTCATATGTGGAAGCTAAAAAAAGTTGATCTCATGAAAGTAAAAAGCAGAACAGAGGACACTAGAGGCTGGGAAGCAGTAGGGAAAGGGAGGGATAGGATACAAAATAACAGCTAGATAGGAGGAATAAGTTCTAGTGTTCGGTAGCACTGTAGGATGACTACAGTTAACAATAACATATTAAATAGTTTCAAATAGCTAGAAGGAGAATAGTAAATGTTCCCAGCACAAAGACAATAATAAATGTTTGAAATGATAGATATGCTAATTACTCTGATCACTATATATTATATGTATCAAAACATCACTATGTACCCCATAAATATGCAAAATTTTTATCAATTAAAAAATAAAATTTAAAAAAGGTAAAAAGTGAGATTAATTTTAATATTATATTTAACTGAGAATATCCAAGATAGTACAAAAATGTAAAACATATTAATATCTTAATAACTGCTTAAAATGATGCTAAGTTTTGATAATCTGGAATATATTTTATAATTACAGTACATCTCAATTCAAACTTGCCACATTTCAAGTGCTTAATAGGCACATGAAACTACTGTATTAGATGGCACAGATTTTAACATATCGGGGTAATATCCAGAAGAACTAAAACTTAAAGTTTTAAAAGTGGTTGACTCTGTGACATGAACTGGAGGGATGGAGAAGATGGAACAGATTTATATTTTTCATTTTATGCTCTTCATTACAGTTTGAAAAATAGTTTACTGAATGCATTTGCAAAAAAGTGAGAGGACATGTAAGGACAGCCTGGCACTTACTAAGAATTCCTGTTATTTATAAGCAAATACTGACATGAAGTAGACCAATTTCATAATTTCTATTTGAAAGATGATTATTTTCACCTTGTTATATTTTTATTTCTCTACCTGCCAACTAAAGTAGAAGGGTGGGTTAGATCAGTTCTTAAAATGGTTGGAAGTGGAGTGTGGGAAATGTGGATGAATGAAGTAATTCTAGCTATCCTTACTCACTACTCCTCTAGAGATTCTAATAGGCCCAATTATTGAGGGTAGGGAGAACATGGAGAATGAAAAGAGAAAAAATAGCATGTGTAGTTTGAAAATGATACTCAGATGACTTTCATATGAAATGGTTTCCCTTTCATTTCTCTACCCCAACTCTGTGGTCCGAGCTTAGAAACACTGGATGCTAGCAATACTGATATCCCTAAAGTGATTCTTATTATTCTTAAACTTTTCTTCAAAGAACTTTCAGTTATTAATGCACATAGTGTGGGGGAAAAATGTACATCGTGTGATATAAATACTATCTTCTTTTTATGAATGAGAAAGCTGAGGCTCAGAAGGGTTAAATGACTGTTCTCTGATTTTAAGTCTAACAATCTTTTAATTATGGCAGTTGCCTCTTTTCTTGAGTCCACACCAGAAATAATGTAAAAGTATGTAAATACCGAAAGAATAGTCTCATTTTAAGCCTCAGAGTGAACATGTAAAAGGAGACTTGTTTTAAAGACAATAGCAACTGACTTTGTAAAACTCATTTTGTCAAAAGACAAAAGAGCAACTGAGTCAAATACATAATTTCAAGATCTTAAAATTAGAGTTTAGGAAAATGGAAACTGAATAATTTTAGTTAAGAAATCCTAGCTATTGCTCAAAAATTTAGAGAGTCATTTTTTGTTTAACATTTGAATTTATCTTAACAATTTATTGAAATGATTATATTTTCAGCAATGCAAGCTAATATAAGCTAGCAAAAGAAAGTATAGTTCTATTTTATCAGATATGAGATTATAGTCACTTGAATTTATCTTCTCTTAATCACTGTAATAAGTCATACTACTTATTGAGCATTTTTTGGTTTTATTTTTATTTTAAATTTTATTTATTTATTCTTTTTTACATTTATTTTTTATTTGTAAATATTCATGGGGTACAAGTGCACTTTTGCTATGTTGATATATTACATTGTGGTGAAGTCAGGGGCTTCAGTACATCAATCACAGGAGCAACATACACTGTACCCACCAAGCAACCTCCCATCATCCACCTTCTTCCCACCCTTCCACTTGTCTTCCCATCCTTCCCTTGTCTTTCACTCCACTCCACTTCCATGTGTATACATTATTTATCTCCTACTTACAAGTGAGAACATGCAGTATTTATCTTTCTCTGTCTGAGCTGTTTCACTTAATATAATGGCCTTCAGTTCCATCTATGTTGCTGCAAAAGATATGATTTCATTCTTTTTTATGACTAAATAGTATTCCATTGTGTATATATACACCATATTTTCTTTATCCAATCCTCCATTGATGGACTCAGATTAATTACATATCTTTGGTATTATGAATAGTGCTGTGATAAACATATGAGTGCAGGTATCTTTTTTGTATATTGATTTCTTTTCCTTTGGGTAGATACCCAGTAGTGAGATTGCTGGATCATATGGTAGTTCTATTTTTAATTCTTTGGCAAAATCTCTATACTGTGTTCTGTAGAAGTTACACTAATTTACATTCCCACCACAAGTGTATAAGAGTTTTTCCAGGCCGGGCGCGGTGGCTCACGCCTGTAATCCTAGCTCTGGGAGGCCGAGGCGGGTGGATCGCTCGAGGTCAGGAGTTCGAGACCAGCCTGAGCAAGAGTGAGACCCCGTCTCTACTAAAAATAGAAAGAAATTATCTGGCCAACTAAAAATATATATACAAAAAAATTAGCCGGGCATGGTGGCTCATGCCTGTAGTCCCAGCTACTCGGGAGGCTGAGGCAGTAGGATCGCTTAAGCCCAGGAGTCTGAGGTTGCTGTGAGCTAGGCTGATGCCACGGCACTCACTCTAGCCCGGGCAACAAAGTGAGACTCTGTCTCAAAAAAAAAAAAAAAAAAAAGAGTTTTTCCATATCCTTTTCTCCACAGCCTCACCAACATTTGTTATTTTTTGTCTTTTTAATAATGGCCATTACGATTGGTGTAAGATGATATCTCACTTTGGTTTTAATTTGCATTTCTCTGATGATTACTGATGTTGAACATTTTTTCATATGGTTGTTGGCTATTTTTTGAAAAATGTCTCTTTATATCCTTAGACTACATTTTCATGGGGTTATTTGGTTTTTTTTGGTGTTGTTGAGTTGAAAGTTTTGGATATTAGTCCTCTGTCAGATATACAGAACCAACTTTTTGTTTTGTTGATCCTTTGCATTATTTTCTTTTCTTTTTTTTTTTTTTTTGGTCTTTATCACATTTAATGCTACTCTGATCTTTGCTATTTCTTTTCTTCCACTAACTCTGAATTTGGTTTGTTCTTGTTTTTGTAGGTCCTTGAGGTGGGACATTAGGTTGTTAAACTGTGATCTTTCTACTTTTTTGATATACGTATTTAATGCTGTCAGCTTCCCTCTTAGCACTACCTTTGCTGTATCTCATTTTTCTTGGTGTGCTGTGTTTTAACTTTTTCATTTCAAAAAATTTTTAAATTTCCATCTTAATTTCTTCATTGACCCAGTGATCATACAGGAGCATGTTTAATCTGAACATATTTGCAAAGTTCCTGAAGCTCCTCTTCATATTGATTTCTAGCTTTATTCTACTGTCATCTGAGAAGATACTTAATATAATTTCCATTATTTAAAATTTGTTAAGACTTGTTTTGTGGCCTAACATGTCTATCTTGGAGAATGTACCATGTGTGGATGAAAATAATGTATATTCTGTAGTTGTTGGGTAGAGTGTTCTGTAAATGTCTGTTAAGTTCATTTGGTCTAAAGTCCAATTGAAATCCAATGTTCTTTTGTTGATTTTTCTGTCTCAATGATCAGTGTAATGCTGTCAGGGAAATGTTGAAGTCCTCCACTATTATTGTATTGCTGTCTATCTCTTTCATTAGGTCTAATAATATTTGCTATGTAAATCAGGGTGTTCCAATGTTGGCTGCATATATATTTAGGATTGTTACATCCTCTTGTTGAATTGACTCTTTTATCCTTATATAATGACCTTCATACCTCTTTCTTTCTTTCTTTTTTTTTTTTTTTTTTTTTGAGACAGGTTCTCACTTTGTTGCTGGGCTAGAGTGCAGTAACATCATCATAGCTTGCTGCAGCCTCAGACTCCTGGACTCGAGTGATCCTCCTGCCTCAGCCTCCCGAGTAGCTGGGACTATAGGTGTGTGCTACCATGCCCAGCTAATTTTTCTATTTTTTGTAGAGACAGGGTCTTGGTCAGGCTGGTCTTGAACTCCTGACCTCAAGCAATCCTCCCAACCTTGGCCTCCCAAAGTGCTAGGATTACAAGTGTGAGACACTGTGCCCAGCCAGATCATTTTTTTTTAATCCATTCTGCCAATCTATACCTTTCAAATGGAGCATTCAACCCATTTACATTCAAGGTTACTATTGCTATCTGAGGCTTTATTCCTATCATATTCCTAATTGTTTTCTAGTTATTTTACAAATTCATCATTTCCTTTTTCTCTTTTTGTCTTTGTGGTTTGATGAAATTCTGTCATGTTGCCATTTGATTCCTTTCTCTTCCTCCTTTGTGTGACTGTTTTATAATTTTCGTGTGGTTTCATGACGGTGAATATCAACCTTTCTGTGCCATGTTAAAGACCCCTTTGAACATTTCTTGTAGGTCCAGTATACTGGTGACAAATTCCCTCAGCATTTGCTTATCTGGGAAAGTCTTTATATCTCCTTCATTTATGAAGCTAATTTGGTCAGGATATAAAATTCTTGACTGACAAAGTTTTCTTTTTTTTCTTTTAGTACTTTGAAAATGACATCCTATTCTCTTCTGGCCTTCTAAGTTTTCTGCTGAGGAGTTCACTGTTAAATCTGATGAGGTTTCCTTTATCAGTGATTAGATGCTTTTCTCTTGCTAATTTTAAAATTCTTTCCTTGACTTCAGACATTCTGAATGTAATAGGCCATGGTGAACTCCTATTTGCAATGTACTTGCCTGGGGATTCCTGGGCCTCCTCTATCAAATGTCTCTCTCGCTTGACTTGGGAAGTTTTCATCAATTATTTCCTTAAGTAGGTTTTCTAAACTTTTCATCTCTCTTCCTCCTCAGGAATACCAATAATTCATGAGTTTGGTTACTTTATGTAATCCCAGATGTCTCAAAAGCTTTGTTCATTCTTTTTTCCTTATTTTTATCTGACTGGATTATTTCAAAAGACCAGTCTTCAAGTTCTGAGATTCTTCTTTTTTTTTTTTTTTTTACCTGAGTTAGCTTTTGTTTTCATTCTTTTTTTTTTTTTTTCTTTTTTTTTTCTTTCAGCTCATCATGGGGGTACATAAGTTCAGGTTATATGCATTGTCCATGTCCCGCCCATCCCCCTGAGTCAGAGCCTCAAGCATGTCCATTCTCCAGACAGTGCGCCTGGCACTCACCATGTAGTCATACCTCCATCCCCTCCACCCCCCCACCTCCCCGAGTCAGCACCTTCAAGCATGACCATTCCCCAGAGGGTGTGCAACGCACTCATCATGTAGGCATACACCCATCCCCTCCCCCCACCCCCCATCTCAGTCTGATATCCAATTGGTATCCTTCCCCGATGTGCATTTAGGTGATGATCAGGGAAACCAGTTTTCTGGTGAGTACATGTGATGCTTGGTTTTCCATTCTTTGGATACTTCACTTAATATAATGGGTTCCAACTCTCTCCAGGAGAACCAAAGAGATGTCGTATCATCGTTATTTCTTATAGCTGAGTAGTACTCCATGGTATACATATACCACAGTTTACTAATCCATTCGTGAATTGATGGGCACTTGGGTTGTTTCCACATCTTTGAGATTGTGAATGGGGCTGCTATAAACATTCGGGTACAGGTGTCTTTGTTATAGAATGACTTTTGTTCTTCTGGGTATATGCCCAATAATGGGATTGCTGGATCAAATGGTAGGTCTACTTGAATCTGTTTAAGGTATCTCCATATTGCTTTCCACAGGGGTTGCACTAGTTTGCATTCCCACCAGCAGTGTATGAGTGTTCTGCTAGGTCTAGTCTATTACTGAAGCTTTTGAATGGATTTTGTATTTTTATCAATGAATCTTCCAGTTCCAGAATTTCTACTTGGTTTTTATTAAAGATATTATCTTGGTAAATTTTTCATTCATATCCTGAATTGGTTTTCTGATTTCTTTGTATTGGTTTTTAGATTTCTCTTACATCTCATTGAGCTCCTTTAAAATTGATACTTTGAATTATATATCTGGCATTTTGAGGAGTATTTTCTTATTGGGATCTCTTTCAGGACAATAGCTGTGGTCCTTTGGTGGCATCATACTTCCTTGCTTTTTCATGTTTCCTATCTCCTTCTGTTGATATCTGCACATCTGGTGTAGCAGTCACTTCTTCCAATTTTTTGAAATTACCTTTGTAGGACAGAATTTTTTCCTGAAGATGTATATATGTTGCTGGTTAAGTAGGACACTTTGGCTTGGATTTGGGGTGCCTGAGGTAGTGAGATTTTTGTATGATTTCTTTGGCAGTATGCAGAGTCTGTGGTATCTGTGATTTCCTCAGTGGCTTAGAGATAGTTATTAGTTGAGGCTGTGATGAAGTTTTGTTGGGGGGTTGGAAGCCAACGGAGTCAATTTTCAGGCCCCAGTGGTGGCAGCAGTGGGCTGACAGTGCCTGTTTTCAGGCCCCCAGAGCAGCTGACGCTGGCACTGGTGTTAGTAAGGCCTGGAGGACCAATTCTTGGGCTTCCAGATGGCTTGCTCAGAAGCTAATAGTGGGAGGAGAGGGACAGGTATGCGGGTAGGTTCTCAGGCCCCTGGGTAGCTGGTGTGATGTGGGTAATAGCAGCAGCAGTAGTGGTGGAGAAACCCACTGGGACCAAAAGTTTCTGTGCTGGTGTTGCTGGTAGCTGCAGTGGGCTGGGTGGGCTAGTCTGCAGCCCCATGGCCACCTGTAGCATGGTGGTGCATATCATCCTAAACGTGCTTAAGGACAGCACAGTCTCCCCTGTCCCTCTTCAGCAAGGCAGTGGCTACAGCTGTGTCAACCTGAATTTGGGCTGAAGACAGGGTGCAACCCAGTATTAAACTCTCAAAATGGCACTTTGGGCCTGTAATGAGAGAGGGTGGGGCCCCTCCCATGCAAGCAACCTGGACAATAAGCTGTGTGGAGTGTAGACCACTCGTGTCTTGGTCTCAGAGTAGCCTGCAGCAGGGCAATAGGGAACTTCTCAGGGGTGCGTAGGAGCTCCCAGTCTCCCCTCTCCCTCCTCAAAGCAGTACATTGGCAGCAGCTTTGTAGATCTCTGGAATCTAGGCTCTCAGAAGGGTGCCCAGCTGAAACTGTAAGCATTTTTATAGGCTTGTAATGGATGCTTTGTATATCACTTAATTTTGATAACCCTACAAACTAGTTACTATTATTATCTCAATTTTTAAAATGAGAATATTAAGATTTAAAGATGTTTAATAATTTCCCTAAGATCACATCTATATTTACACTTCTTCATAGTCATCCTTATACATTCTTTTCTACTTAGATTCCTTTGATGATTCTTCTACTTTTCTCTCCAATAGTCATACTTCTTAGGATTTCTACTTTGGATCCCATCTCTTCTCACTTAAATGCTGTTTGCCTCAGTAATTTCATTATAGAATCGAGATGTCTAGCAAACCCAAAACAACAGGCCAAGCTTAAAAAAAAGAAGGAGAAAAAGAAAGAAAAAAATCAAACTGGTGAAAACAAAAGACAAAGGAAAAAATCTATGAAGCAACCAGTTTAAAGTGTAAAAAGTAAAGAAGTTCAACTTAGAATTCTTTATCTAAGTGAAAGTATTCTTCAGGAATGAAGCCAAAATATAAACATTCTAACGTGAAGGAAAACTTAGAGAATTCATCACCATAAGACCTGCTCCAAAAGATATTCTATTTTTCACAGGGGAAGGATATGACACCAGAGGGAAACTTGGAACTTAAGGAATAAAAGAAGGCCAACAGAAATAGTTAGTATCTGAATATAAATAGTACTTTGTCCTTTTAAATTTGTTATATATAACAGTTGAAATTAAAAAAATCAAAATAATTCCCAGTGGAGTTTCCAATGTATATACATATAATACATATGACACTAACATAAAGTGAGGAGGGACCTATATGGTGGTAAGATACTTATATTTCACCTAAAGTGGTGAAATATAAATTTTCAACAGATTGTGAAAAGTTAAGTACATATATTATAATCCCTACAGCAATTACTTAAATAAAGATATACAAAGAAATGTGGTTAAAATCCAAAAGATCAATTAAAATGAAATACATTAATACTAAAAAATATTCAAATAATCTAAAAAGGAGGCAGGAAAGTGGGGGAAAAAGGGAGGGAAAACAAAAATGGTAAACTTAAATCCAAATAACAATAATTACATTATATATAAATCATTAATTAAATGCATTAATTAAAAGGTATAGACTTTTTAAATAAAAAACAATATCCAATTATATGTTACCCACAAGACTCCTGTTTTAAATATAATGATATAGGTAGATTAAAAGTAACAGGATAGGTCAGGCATGGTGGCTCACACCTGTAATTCTAGCACTCTGGGAGGCCAAGGCGGGAGGATCGCTCAAGGTCAGGAGTTCGAGACCAGCCTGAGCAAGAGCGAGACCCCGTCTCTACTGAAAAATAGAAAGAAATTAACCAGACAACTAAAAATATATAGAAAAAGTTAGCTGGGCATGGTGGCATACGCCTGTAGTCCCAGCTACCCGGGAGGCTGAGTCAGGAGAATTGTTTGAGCCCAGGAGTTTGAGGTTGCTGTGAGCTAGGCTGATGTCACAGCACTCTAGCCCAGGTGCTAAAAAAAGTAACAGGATAGAAAAAGACATAAAAAAAAACTAGTCAAAATAAAGATGTAGTGGCTACATAAATATCAGGCTATGCAAATTTCAGAGCACAAAAATATTAGCAGGATTCAGGAATGGCTTCAAGATGGCTGACTAGAGGTATTTTATACTTGCCTCTTCCCCTAAGAACCAAAATAGTGGATAATCACACTTCAATGGTACCACTCCAGGGAGAGAGCTCATGCTAGGTCCCACACACTCCTTGAGACCTAAGCACCCACAGCACGTGCCATTTTAGAGTTCTACCTCCAAAAGACTGTGCACTGTCCTAGGCCCAGCAGTGCCAGGGCTAAGGCACAAGAGAAGTGTGGGCTGCCACCACTGGTGCTCAAACACAAGTGAAACATGGTCTAGCACCACCAAGACTGAGGTGTGAGTGGCGTACGTGTTCCCCATTCAATGGCCCAGGCTGCTGCCACTGAAGGCAGCACCCTCCTCCCCAGTGGCAGGGCAGCATTGTGGCCACTGCTGCCACCCCGCCCCGAGTATTCCACTGGTGGCCTGGGGATCACCCTGCCCAAGTCTAGCATGGCTAGCACCTGTATACACCATTGACAAGCCTGAGGACAAGCCTTCCCAGCTTGGCATCAACCCCACTCCATGCTAGAACACACAGTCAGGGGGCCAGTGGCATGCCCAGCTCGGTCTACCACCATTTGCACCTGAACACTTCTCCTGGGGGCCTACCCACTCTGCCCCTACCACCACAACTGGCACCTACCTATATGTGCCACCTGCAGGCCTGAAGGCTTGCCTGCCCAATCCATCACAGGTACCACCAACACCAGCATGCATTGCTCAGGATCAAGAGGGTCATCCCCCCACTGCCACTACCCACATCATACTGGGAGCTCCGGAACCTGAGAACACACCCACCCACACAGCCCATGGCTGCCACTACTGGCATCCATGTATGGCACCTGGAGGCTCAAGAATCAGTCTACCTGGATTTGCAGACACCAGTACCATCACATATACCACCCTGGGGCCCATGGAAAGGTATGCTCAGCCAATCATTGCCAAAACTGAGGCCCTAAGACTGGACTACTTGGCATCCTAGTCCCCGGCAAAACTTTACCCCCGCCTCTACTAATAACTACACCCTAAGCCACAGATTAAATCACAGGTAACACTACTTAAAGCTAAAGAAATCATACAGAGATTACACTAATGCACACACACAGAATCAAAGCCAAAGTACCCTACTGTACCACCACCATACATGCATCTTCAGGAAAAAGTTTTTCTTTACGAAAACAAATTCAAAAAACTGGAAGAAGTGACTGTTACATCAAATGTGCAGATATCAATGCAAGGACACAGGAAACATGAAGAAGAAATGAAGTATGATCCCTCCAAAGAAAACAATAATTCTCTAACAACAGATCCTGGAAAAAGAATTCAAAACATTGATACTAAAGATGCTCAGTGAGATACAAGAAAATTCTAACAAATAATACAAAGAAATCAGAAAAACAATTCAGGATATGAATGAGAAATTTACCAAAGAGCCATCATAAAAATGATTCAAACAGAAATTCTGAAACTGAAGAAGTCACTGAATGAAATCAAATATATATTTGAAAGCTTCAACAATAGATCCAACAGAAGAAAGATACTTAGACATTGAAGACAGACCTTTTGAAATAACCCCATGAGACAAAAATAAAGAAAAAAGACTTTTAAAAAATGAGCAAAGCCTTTGTGACATATGAGACACCATAAAGTCACCCAAAATTCAAATTATTGGGGTCACAGAAAGTGAAGAGAGAACAAAAGAGTTAGAAAATCTATTTAACAAAATAAACGAAAACTTCCTACATCTAGCAAGAGATTTAGACATCCAGATACAGAAGACTCTAAAAAAGGTCTTCTCCATGGCACATTTTAGCCAAACTGTCTAAAGTCAAAGATAAAGAGAGATTTCTAAAAACAATAAGAGAAAAGCATCTACTCATCTATAAAGGCACTCCCATCAGACTAACAACAGATTTCTTACCAGAAACCTTGCATGCCAGGAGAAAATGGGATGATATATTCAACGGGCTGGAAGAAAAAACAACCCTGCCAGCCAAGGATACTATATCTAGCATAACTGTCCTTCATAAATGAAGGATAAATAAAGTCTCCAACAAGCAAAAGCTAGGGCATTCATCACCCCTACACCAGCCCTACAAGAAATGGTTACAGGAGTCCTAAACCTGGAATCAAAAGGATGACATTTACCATCATGAAAACACATCAAAGTATAAAACACACTGATAAAGCAAACACAAATGAAGAGAAAGGTCTCAAATGGCACCACTACAGAAAATTATCAAACCACAATGACAAGTAAGACGAAAAGAAACAAAGAATATACAAAACAACCAGAAAACAATTAACAATATGACAGGAAAAAAACCTCACATATCAATAATAATCTTGAACATAAATGGATTAAATTCAACAAAAAGATATAGACTAACTGGATTTTAAAAAAACATGATTCGATTATATGCTGCCTACAAGAAAAACATTTTAACTGAAAGACACAGGTAGACTAAAAGTAAATAGAAAGATACTCCATGAAAACAAATGAAAAGGGAGCAGGAGTAGCTATACTTGGATAAAACAGACTTTAAATCAAAAATAGAAAGAAAGAGGCCTCCCTTTCCTGCAGCAGCTTTGTGATGCAGCCAGATGGAGGAACTCTCAAGAGCAAATGAGCCTCGGCTGGAATCCAGGAGAGGGAAGCTCTGCAGGGAGGACTGGGTGATTCTAAATGGCAAACCCCAGAGGGAGGACCATAGAGGGGAATGACTAGCTTCAGGAGGCCAGGCCTGTGGTTTCTTATTATTCAGAATCCAAATCGTTGATTTCATTTTGGTTTATCTCTTGGCTTTAAAAGTACAAATTTTATCTGAATTTCTATCAAATTAACTCATTATCAGAAGGTTATTAAATAAGGATATAGAAAAATTAAAAGAAAAGGTCACTATATAATGATAAAGGTATCAATCCAGCAAGAGGATATAACAATTCTAAACATATATGTACCCAACACCAAAGCAACCAGATTCATAAAGGAAATATTATTACTAGATCTAAAGAGAGACACAGACTCCAATGCAATAATATTCAACACTTTCCCACTCTCAACATCAGACAGATCATCTAAGCAAAAAACAACAAAGAAACATTGGACTTAAATTGAACTTTAGACCAAATGGACCTAACAGACACTTGCAGAACATTCCACCCAAAAGCTGCAGAATATACATTCTTTTTATCAGCATATGGAACATTCTCTAGGATAGACTGTATATTAGGCCATAAAATAAGTCTCAACAAATTTTTTAAAATGAAAGTCATATCAACTATCTTCTCAGACCACAATGCAATAAAACTAGAAATCAATAGCAACAGGAATGTTTGGTAGCATCTGGCTATGAATCAATCTGGTTCTGAGCTTTTCTTTGTTGAGGAACTTTTATTATTGATTCAACCTTGCTACTCGTTATTTGTCTGCTCAGATTTTCTATATCTTTCTGGTTCAATATTGGGAGGTTGTATGTTTCTAGGAATTTATCTATTTCACATAGATTTTCTAGGTTGTGAGCCTACAGTTGTTCATAATAGTCTGATGATGACCTTTTGCATTTCTGTGTTATCAGTTGTAATATCTCCCTTTTCATTCTGATTTTGTTTATTTGAGTCATCTGTCTTCTTTTCTTGGTTAGTCTAGCTAGTGGTTTATCAATTTTGTTTATCTCTTTGAAGAACCAACATTTTTTTCACTGACTTTTTATCAATTTTTTTAGTCTCTGTTTAGTTCTGTTCTGATCTTTATTATATCTTTCCTTTTGCTAATTTTAGGTCTGGTTTGTTCTTGCTTTCCCACGTCCTTGAGGTACATCTTTGGATTGTCTATTTGAAATTTTTCTACTTTTTTGATGTAGGTGTTTATTTCTATAAATTTCCATCCTAGCACTGCTTTTTCTGTATCCCACAGGTTTTGGTATGTTGTGTTTCCATTTTCATTTATTTCAAGAATTTTTGGTTTACTTCTATCTCAATTTCTTCCTTGACCCAATGGTTGTTCAGGAGAGTGTTGTTTAATTTCCATCTGTTTGTATAGTTGTTCTTGGTATTGATTTTTAGTTTTATTCCACTGTGGTCTGAGAGGATATGTGATATGATTTTGATTTTATATAAGGAAGATTATTTTTATCCCTTTGGAAATAATTATATATTCCAATTGCTTCCACAGATTCTGGCATTTTACTTTGTAATATTCTTTTTATAATTATTGAAGGACCAATTCCACGAACAGAACAGTTACTAAATGTCTAATATGCTAAGCACATTCTTGGTTTTCATAAAAATACAGAATAATGAATAATTGCTTTTCTTCTAAAATGATAATCATAAGGAGAAATTCTGATATATTAATATGGGATTCAGTGGGAAATTTGGCTTCATTTTTGTTTGCTCATGAACAGGAATTTCCACAAGTGTTGATGCAGCAGAAATAAAATATATATTATTCCTATGTGGGTTGAAATAAAAAAGTGAGGCTTAGATTTTTTATAATTTGAATTTCTACCATCAGATGGCTGGACTCTAGCCAGTAGCTCATATTTCAACTTTATTTTGTCATGTCTTTCACACATATTGTATCCCAGGATACCCAACAGATCTAAATTGGTAAGTTTTAGTTTTAGAACAGTTCAAAAATAATCACAAAGCACAGACTACATGATGCCCTAAAATTAAGCAGTTTTAAAATGAGTAGAGAGCTGATGAATTTCATAGTGTAATGATGAATAAGAATAATTCTGTATTGTATAACAAGAAAATTTAGAGTAATCATAGTTAAGTAGGAAGGACATTAAAAGGGAAAAAATATTCTGTGTGACTTGAGTATTATTCCTTTCTGTGAAGTCTGAATGTCATTGCCATGCCTGGGTATTGTGAATTAGACAGTTGCTTCAGGCTCTGGGCTTTGAGTGGCTCTTGCTATTGTAGTAATCAGCTCTGCATAATTGGTCAATGATTTGTAGAAGCAGTGGCATGGGGAATGTTTTTAAAGTTCCATGGAGAGAAACTTGAGCTTTGGTTAGAGCTAAGAACACCACATTACAAAAAGGATTCCTATTTGCTTTCCACCATATCCAACTGGCTGACCCTATTCACCTTGATGTGATTTCATCTACATAGGAGACAAAAAGCATAAAATGGAGAAACACAGATCATATTGTGATTTACTTGTCCTGGGCACCATATTCTCTCTACAATGACACTTCATGCCTTTACTGATAATCTTACCTAGAGCACTTTTAGTTTGAAACACATAATTTTATACTTAAGTGTATACAATGAATATATTTAAAAAACATTTTCCATTAATGTTTTCTCTCCAGCAAGGTAAATTCTTTCAGTAAAAGGTCCTTGTATTCTACCTTTATTTTTAATCCCCTGCACTGCTGCGCAGTATAGAGCAGAGGCTGGCCATCTACAACCAGCTGTCTGTTTCTGAATAGCTCATGAGCAGAGAATAGTTTGTACACTTTTAAAGGAGTGAAAAAAAAATCACAAAGAAAATATTTTGTGACACATAAAAATTATATGAAATTCAAATTTCAGTGTCCATAAATAGTTTTATGGACAGAGCCATGTTCATTCATTTATGTATGACAGCTTCTGAATTATACTAGACTTCGACAGGTGTCACAGAGACCATATATGGCCCACAACACCTAAAAGAGTTACCATTTGTCTTTTTATAGAAAAAATTTGCTGATCCCTCATGTAGAGCATTGTGTGGGAGCTAAACAACCAGTTGGTTGCATTTGGCCCAACGGCTGTAGTTTGCCAACTCCTGCTCTATCTACTTGTTAGGAGAATTGAATGAGATAATAATGTGTTAAGCACCATATCTAATACATAGCAAGTACTCAGTCAAATGTTAGTTCCTTTCTATTATTGTTGTTGTTATTGTTATGTTTGGATTAAACTGCTGATACCAATGACTTCAATGCATTTGATGAACAGAATTTAGATGGGGGAGATGTAAATTGAAGTGAAGTAGGAAAAGCAAACTAAATTAGTTCTTAGGTCTGTTACAGCTATAGAAATAATTGACCAGCCATAATAGTTTTATCTAGAGAAAAGCATTAGGTTTAGAAATCTGACAGCAACTGTGGCTTGGATTCATCAACCATCATAATTTTCATGACCTTTGTATACCAATTCAATGCATTTGGCCTATACCAAGGCCAAAATTAAATATTCAGCAAATTTCATACATTTTGGGGGGTAATGTTTTGACCCAGAGTTTTTATTTGTCCTAGAGATGTATGAATGTTAATGTGGGCAAAACATTATAAACTCGCTGCTCAGAAAATGTTCTTATCCAACTCTATTCTGCATTCCCCATTTTATGTTATTTCACATATTATATCTTTATATGTTATGTGCACATTGCCATGAATTTATAATTATTGTTTTATAAATGTCTTTAATCTAGGAAACAAAAAGAGTTACAAACAAAAAGTAAAATGATACTGGCTTTTATATTTACCTATGAAGTTACCTTTACCGGTGTTTAATATTTTTTATTTCTTTGTATGGCTTTGAGTTACCATCTAGTATTTTTTGCTTGTCTAACTTTTATTCAAACTCATACATAGTCTCTAGAAAGCATTCCTTAAACTTCCACATTGAGCTAAGTGCCTCTTCTTTATATTACCAAAGGACTTCTACATAATATTCTTTTACAAATCACCACATTCCTGAAATTACCTGTTACTGTCCTTATCTCCCTCAGTAAATTGCATGTATAATGCATTGCCTTCAGGAACATTTTCATCACAGGCAATGAATCTCAGCCAGAAGGACACAGTCTCCTCAGCCCCCTACCCTGGTTGAGGATCACCACATTAAACTGTAGGCTGCTCTACTGTATTCCTAAAGCCTTGCACAATGCCTGACATTCAGTAGTTCAGTGAATATAATTATGACATGGACCTGTAAGATTAGGTAATACACAGAAAGAAACAAAGTAGTAAATAACAAAATAAATACCACAATCTTATTTTTCACTTTAGCAACTTACGTTCTGGTTGTTTTTCATTGGGTGTTATGGATCGCACAAAATCTTGTGGAGTCATAAACACTTCTGCTTCACCAGGCTCATTGATTATTTTCAAGGTGGCAAAATATCGGAAGATTTTGTCTGGTGTGGAGTAGGCTCGAATCCTATTCTCATATTCCATCACCTAAAAGTTTGAAATTTAAAAAGTGTTACTATATTAAGCAATGCTCCTATGCTAATATAGTCCCATCATCAATGCTCATCAATTCCCATATATTTCTCATGTTATTTGTAGGGAAATTTTACTTTATCTTTTTTCTATAATTTTATTTTTAAATATTACAAATAAACTTGAATTGCAAAAATTTTTAAATCTCTTTCTTGCAAAATACCATTCATACTCCAGTTGAGGCAATGTTTATATAATTCTTTTTAGAACTTTTTGGAAGATTTTTCTAATTTCTTAAATCATTGAAGGCTAGCAAAATTGAAAAATGGCATAAGAGATTTCAAAAGATCTCAATAACAGAGTACAATGCCACATATACAGTACTCTATAGGTTCTTAAATACCAACTTTTTTAAAAAGAATGATCTTATAGCTCTTACTTCTATGTAATTTCCTGATTCCTAAACAAAACAAACTTGAGACTTAATAGGTTTGAAAAGCTAGCAGGCCTTCAAAGACAGAGTACACTAAATAACAGCATAGAAAAATAAAATTACATATCATGGAAACTCAATTATTAACAGGTCTGAAGCAATAGCCTTTTACTTTTGACTATAAAATTGAGCAAACTGCCAGAGATCCTTTACACATGGCAAATTAAGGGAGAAGAGCTGGAAGGCACACAAGCAAATGTTTGAATAGCAACAAAATTAAGTATGGCACACGTTTAACTAAAAGTTTGTCATGTTAACATGAAAGCTCATTCCCTCATCTGGCATACAAGCCCTCATTCCATACAAGAAACATACAAAATACTATACCAATCACATAATATTTTGGTGAAAAATTTCTCTCATACCTGAATTTTGTATGTTGAGTTAGCCAACAATAAATAGTATCTTACAAATAACTGGATAGAAAATGTGTCAAGGCAATCAAACCTAAAAACCAATCAGTTCAATGTCTATAAAGCAATTCACTAATATTAAGAAAGACATTAATGTTTTAAATTTGAAGCATTAACACAGCAATTATTGTAACTGTCAGTCCTGGCTAGATGTTACTTCGAGGTCACTGGCAACAGCTGTTTAACATTTGTCTTAATTCTACGACCACATGTGCTTTTAGCAACTGAGAAAAGACTGCTAATTTCTAACTGCACATGACAGGAATCTTTTCAATGCTAACTTGCATTAAAATCTAAGTAGATTTCAGAGGAGACTTTATCAAAAGATTGAGCATGTGGCAAACACACGAAGGAGCTTTTCAACCCCTTTCAGCTTCCAACCTAGCTACAAGTTTTAAATCAAAGGCATTTTTATTACACTACAACTAACGGTCTGCTGGGAAATAATGGCTACAGAAAAAATACCCTTCTTTAGGCCATCTGTATTCTTGTTCTTCCTCTGAACAACAACAAAAAAGAAAGAAAAAAAATTTTGGAATAAAGCTGTAATTACTACCAAAGAAGACTTAGTGAACTAAAAAGTTAAGACAATCATATACAAGGTAAAGGTAGAAAGATAAGAACTTAAAAGTCAAAAATTTTTAAGAGTGAAACTCAGATTCTTTGATTATCACAAGAGTCACTAAATTATATGCTGAATAGTATAAAATTAATCACAATTTGGGCCACTGTATTATGTACATTTTGCTTTATTATTAATATAAATCAATGGTTTATTAATATATAGCTACAAAGTTTTATTTTGAAATAAATAGGTCAAGGAAAGTGATGGACTTAATGTACTACTACATTGGTAGAATTAAGTATAGACATATTGCATAGTATGTATTTTGCTTTTTTTCACTTAGCATTGTACCTTGAAGATCATTCCATATCAACTAATATGGAGCTGCCTCCTTTTAATTGGTTATGTTAAAAGCAACACTAACAAACTATTATATAAAGATTCAGAATATAGGATCCAAGATAACAAAGGCTTGGAAGCACAGATATATAGAAAACCGTTGAAGGATTTTGGGATGTCTAGCCTAGAGAAAAGATTTACTAAGGGAAGTATGATAGTTTATGCAATCATTTACAAAATTTTCTTGAGCATCATTATATTAAGACACTTATCTTCAATAAAACTGCCAGACTTCACTGGATCAAAATTCAGGCATTATTTTTCCTATATGAACCGCACCAAAGAACAGTCAAATAGTACTTGTAACCAAATAGATGAGAGATAGTGTCTCTGTATAAAAATATTCTGATGAATAAATTTAAGAGATTTGATAAAATTAGAATACCACCCCTTTGTAACCCCAATGGATTAACAGATCAAGGTAAGGAAAGTTAATAGCTGCTAATATCACAAGAAAAGCAACTAGACATTAGGAGCCTCGTGACAAAAGAACATAATAACACCACTAATCTTGCCACAAAGGATCAAACCTGAGTCCAAGCCTCACAATCCAGCTTTCAGGTGATACAGAGAATAGAGGAACATATCCTGAATTGCACTGAGAATATGCATCAGGAAAGTCCAGACCATAGAAAACTTTATAGGCTAAATATTCTGGGTTCTGTCATCTGCAGATAAAGAGACTTAAAAGACATATCATCAAAACAAAATAGGCAAGATTAAACTATGTACAGGAATGAACATTTGAATGATAAAACTTAGTATGAAGAACAAAAAGAAATTATTATTACAAAAATTAGTGGTTTCCTATATCTATGTTTTATTTTATAGTGAAACAATTATTTTTTAAAAATTCAGACATTCTACGTGATGCTAAACAGCAGAACTAGATTCATGGATAAATGTTACAGATGAGATCCTGGCCTAATAAGGAAGAACTTCTAATAGTAAGAGTATTACAAAACGAAGAAGAGAGTTCCTGAGCATAGAAGGGATGCTTCCATTTGCAAATGGAAGATAAATAAGCACATGAAGTTCTTTGCTATGATTATCTCACCTAAGAAATAGGAGCATGAGGATCATTTAAAAACCTTGTATTTTCTGAGGAAATAAACTTTACAAAATAAATTTACTAAATATTTACAGATAAATTATGATACTTAGGACTTCAAGTAATCTGTGATGCAGAGAAAACAAAATTAGTCAATTGGTAATTGCTGAAGCTGGGTGATGGGTATATGAACTTTATTATACTGTTCTATCATTGTATATGTATGAAAATTTCCATAATAAAAACCTTAAAAAAAAAACCTCGTATTTTACAAATGCTGTCAACTTTTAGTTTATCATTATTTACCTTTACATCACAAAACAAAGCAAAAAAGCAGATGAACCAATAAAAAGTAAGTCCCTGCTCTGGAGATGGGTTTTAGGAATGAAAAGTACTTTTTTTTTTTGAAACAGGGTCTTACTCTGTCACCCAGGCTGGAGTGCTGCAATCATAGCACACAGCATCCTCAGATTCCTAGGCTTAGGCGATCCTCCTTCCTCAGCCTTCCCAGTAAGTAGGACTACAGGCACGCACCACCACACCTAGTTAATTTGAAAATATTTTTCATATAGATAGGATCTCACTGTTGGTCTCAAACTGCTGGCCTCAAGCAATCCTCCCACCTCGGCCTCCCAAAGTGCTGGGATTACAGATGTGAACCACCATGCCTGGCCAAAAAGTACATTTTTGTAACTATATAAAAAATTTTTAGGAAGAAAAAAGTCAATTTTTCCTGACTGTGATTTGACAACTTTAAGTGGTATGGACCAGTGATGAATGACATCCCTTCTCCATTTTTAATGGCAGAAGCAAGGAGGAAAGAATATAAAAAATGATGAGTCTACCCAGGTTGGTACTATTGACTGTGATGAGCACCTTGTTTAACTCAGATAGTGCTTTGAAACTCTACTCCTTGGGCTTCTCCCTTGAATAAGCTACTGATTTGTGGGTTCAGGTGCAGTTAACAAATGGTCCAAGAGGATTACCAACACGGCTCCCATCAACAACCACATCCCCCCATAGGAGTATCTATCTTCATTTACATGGTTTTTTCTTTAGAGACAGGGTCTCACTCTGTCGCCTAAGGTGGAGTGCAGTGGTGCAATCATAGCTCACTGTAGCCTCGAACTCCGGGACTCAAGCAATCCTCCTGCCTCAGCCTCCCAAGTACATGGGACCACATGGAACTACAGGCACATACCACAATGCCCAGCTAATTAAAAAAATTTTTTTTGTATAGGCGAGGTCTCACTATGTTGCCCAGGTCTCAAACTTCTGGCCTCAAGTAATCCTCTTGTCTCTACCTCCCAAAGTGCTGGGATTACAGGCATGAGCCACCATGCCCAGCCAGGAGTATCTATCTATCTTTTGACCATGGGTAAAAGATCAGATGAGATGAGCAACTTGTGCCTCTACTTGCCTTTTAGTCCATATCACCACCACAGGCCTCTGATTCAAAAGCCTATATGTTTTAATAGTTTGATTCAGTTGGTTTAGATGAGTGGGGAGGATAGGGGAAGAAAAAACTCTTTTTGTTGTTAAAAGGGACCTATTTTATCTTGGTCCTGATACCAGTTCTATGGCTTAACATTAGTATAATGCCCAAAGAGAATTAAGGATATAATGTCTTGAGCCCACCTGAATGCAAGAGACAGTGAATCCCTGTGGGCTTTGATGTCAGGAATAATGCATAGGCATGGAAAGCAGACTGAGGCCAAAGCTGGAAAAGGCAGCAGGCAGAAAGGTTTTGTAAATACGTTATGTGGTTGGCACATTTTCTCTAAGAGGTAACTTACACCCTAATCTGTACCTCAATGGTTGTCTTCCACATAAAATACTCCCTCTCTTTTTGCTCTAATCAATTTCTGACCATCCATAATAATGACCATCTGTCATAGAATGGCCTCTTAAAGCTGTATGCAATTCCAGGTTCTCTGATACTAATCTCATTGGGTAAAAAGTAAATTAATTTTTGCCAGTAAAAATAATAATCAACAAAAGTTCCCATATTAGCATTCTAAATTTCACTCAAATTAAGTCCCAACATTATTAAAGAGTGTATTTTTTCATTCAGAGTGTCTTATTGATAGAAAAGCATATCTACGAAAATTTCTTCTACATATTTTACCCATGTTGAAAAGTCTCTGTGGCTTTGATTCTTGGCCTTTCTTTTAAAACAAACATACAAGTTAGGGTAGGTCAAAAGGCCATTATATATATATATATATATATATATATATATACACATCAAAATATAATGGCTCAAATAAAATGAAAATGTATTTCTCATTAAAATACAATCTACATTGCATGTTCCCAGTTGGCAGGAAGCCATAAATCCCTCCAGGTACTCAATGCAGCCAACATGTGGCTTCCAAGTTCTAGTTTCACCATTCTTTCTCAGGAAAGGGAGAAAGGGCATTAAAAATCCTGTGGGAAGCTTTATGAGCCAGGCCGAGAAGTGGCTCAAATTACTCCCATTCAGTGGACAACCAGCAATCTCCACTACAATGGATAAAGGGAACAATAAGGTCTCAAGATCACATTTAGAAATTCTAAGATCACTGAAATGGCATGGCATTAATTGACCTACCGTACATTGTGAGCAAAGTCTTGTAACCAAACGACGTTATGTTAGAAGAATGTAGTAGAAGGATCAAGTGTTTTGGAGTTAGATTCATATTTTACTTCTGCCTCTATCAGTAATCAGCTATATGATTGTAGACAAGCTACTTAATTGCTTATAAATAAGTGTGTATACACATACAAATATATACATACATATATATGCATGCATATAAGTATACTATGCCTGGCACACAGAAAATGCTCAATTGTTTCCTTCACTTTTCCTATTCATTCTGTCATCTGTATAATAAGTAAACTGAGTTGGGTGTCCAGTCACCTGACTATTTTCCTTAGTATTTTGTTTGGCATATGTAGCATATTTTATATCTTTTAATATTCATGTTTTCTGGCCAGGCAAGGTGGTAGCTCACACCTGTAATTCTAGCACTCTGGGAGGCCAAGGCAGGTGGATTGTTTGAGCTCAGGAGTTCGAGACCAGCCTGAGCAAGAGAGAGACCTCATTTCTACTGAAAAAATAGAAAGAAATCAGATGGACAACTAAAAATATATATAGAAAAAATTAGCCGGGTATGGTGGCACATGCCTGTAGTCCCAGCTACTTGGGAGGCTGAGGCAGGAGGATTGCTTGAGCCCGGGAATCTGAGGTTGCTGTGAGCAAGGCTGATGCCACGGCACTCTAGCCCAGGCAATAGAGTGACACTCTGTCTCAAAAAAACAAAACAAAAAAAATTCATGTTTTCCTATTAATCAATTTAAAATTATTTACAACTTACAGAACCAATTAATTTGGCTTTTTAAAATGAAGATGCCACTAAACACATCCTCAAGCAACTGACAGCTCAGAAACAACAGTGTGGGCAAAGCTACCAGAAATATAAAAATAGCAAACCAGAAGACATTTACTGACAAGAGTCTAAGAAGCAGCAACATTTTCTGTAAATGGATCTCACAATTCAAAGAGCAATTTTATATCTGAAAAGTACGGAAATGACAGTGAGACTTCCAATTAAGTTAGAATTTTTTGTTTCGAGTTTCTGTGCTTTAAAAATATAGATATTATTGGTAAATTATAAAATGGGAAAATTAAAAAGGCATAACCAGTTCAAAACCAGACACTCATCTCTGTGGATCAGAGACTACATGGAAACATAATGCGGCAGAAAGAAATAAAGTTGTGGGCTTGCTGGGCTCCAGTCTGAAAACAGGCAAAACAAATCACAGGTTCATAGTATAAGGGGCCAGAGCCAGATTCATTGATTAAAACCGGAAGCTAGGGCACAGCATCTCTTGAACATGAAAGGAGGGTGAAGAAGTTTTAGCCTGCTGCTACCTAGAGAAAATGTTCATTTAAAACTCTACACCTAGGGCATCAAGTGGAGAATCATCTACAGCTTTGCCCCTTAATCTTTGCCAAACTGCTGTTGGACTCAGTGACTGGATCTTCAACACAATGAGAAGCACAGAGCTATAAACATAAGGTCTAGTTCTGACCAAAAATGCCTAGCAGGTGAGAGAGAACAGACACAGAACCACTAGATAGAAAAAAAAGTAAGCGTAAAACAAACAAAACAAAAAGCCTAATAAGCTCCCATACAAAATGGGAATGCACAAAACAAAATTCCAAAATACTTAGGAAAAAAAGGCAAGGAAAGTACAAAATCAGTAAGTAGGAGATGGATTCACATCTGACAAAAGGAAATAATGAGGCAACCTAAAAATTACTTTTAAGGGGAAAGATTTATACGATCTGAAGAGGAAGGAGAGTATTAAAAAATGACTTTTAAAAAATATGTTTAGAATCCTGAAAGACCCAAAGGAGGGAAAACACACACACACACACACACACACACACACACACACACACACACACATGCACACACACACAGCAGCATGCAAAGAAACTATAAAATAAAAACACAAGGCTGGGCGTGGTGGCTCATGCCTGTAATTCTAGCACTGTGGGAGGTCGAGGCTGGAGGATTGCTTGAGGCCAGGAGTTCCAGATCAGCCTAAACAACATAGTGAGACCTTGTCTGTATAAAAAAATTTTTAAAAATTAGCTGGGCGTGGTGGTGCATGGCGGTGCATGGCTGTTATCCCAGCTACTCAGGAAGCTGAGGCAGAAGGATCGTTTGAGCCCAGGAGTTTGACATTACAGTGATCTATCATGATGCCACTGTACTATAGCCCAAGCAACAGAGCAACGCTCTGTCTCAAGAAAAAAAAAATGAAAAGAAAAAATTTAGAAATCCTGGAAATTTAAAATATTATCATTGAAATTTAAGAAAATTTTTAAATCGTATAAATTCCAGAATACATGAAAAGAGAGAGAATGAATGAACTGGAAAATAATAATTGAAGAATTAATCCTTAATGTAGCATGAAGAACTAATGATGAAAAAAAATCTGAAAGAGTAGTTAAAATACATACAGGATAGGTTGCAAGGATTCAGTATACACTTAACAGGAATTCCAAAACAAAAAACCACAGAGAATGGAAGTAAAGCAATATTGAAGCAATGTGGGAGAATTCTGCAGAAATGAAGAAGTTTCAGAAGGGATAATAAAACAAAATAAAATAAAAATTTAAAAAGAATTAAAACAAATGAAAAACAAAATAAATGAGAAAAGTAGGCATAGACTAGCAATAATAGTATGCCATGAACTAAGTCGTATGATTGACCCAACTCTTTGCACCTGAGAATTTTAATTTAAAATAAACACACAAAACAACCAGGTCATGTACAGGAATGAAAATTGCAAATTCAGGTCACTGGTTTACCTCTAAAGAGGATAGGAGAGTAATGAGATTGAGGAGGAGTATACCATCAATGTAATTTTTATATTCATTTCTTTTTTAAAAAAAACCTGAATATAGCAAAATATTAAAACTTGATAAAATTGAGTGGTATATACATGAATGTTCATTATGTTTTTCCTTATTTTTTCTCTGAATATTTGAAATATTATATAAAAATCAAGTGTACCTAAAAGAACAAAAGCAAAATGTTTAAAGGAAAAGTGAAGATGTGGAGGATAGCATGACGCTACCAGAAAGACCACAGGACCCTACCAGAAATGAAAGAAAATGAACAGGAAAGTAGCAAGAGAAAAATACATGATCAAAAATGCAGTTTAAGGAGGACTTAGCGTGGTGCCACTATTTTTTCTGCCTTCGGTCTCTGCACGTCTTGCCGAGCTTCCAACAGTGCCATGTTGGGACAGCATCCAGAGGTTCACAACCTCTGGGGGTCTGTAGGAGCCACTAAAAGGAGGGCCCAAGGAAGAATGTGCCATTTTCAGTAGAAAACAAGTGGTGGTTACTAATTATGAATTTTGTACTTCGGATCTGGATTTGCTGCACATTTCTTTATAGTATGACATCAAATGCTTAAGAAATAAGAATGTTTTAATTTATCCATGAAATAGATATGAAGAGTGTTTTAAGGGGTGCAGACTCTTTGGAAAATGGATCAAACTCTTGAACTCATATAGGATACTAGATATGTCTTTAATAAACGTATGACATAAAAACTGTGGCTTATTATTTTTTAAATTATAGATAGAAGAATCCTTAATATGTCCATATAGACTATGTGAAAGAAGGAATAGCCAAAGAATGACTGAAAAACAGGAGACAAAATAAGCGATGAAATAGATTCTTGGGGAGACATGTACAATGACTATCCTTGAACAAGGAAACAACAGCTCTGAGACCTCAGTGAAAGAAATAAGAATTATTTCAGACATAGATTAGATAGGTTTTATAGCTAGGGGTTAGAAATTAAGTAAATCACACTGATAGTTTTAATTTTTTCTGTAAAGTATGAGACATGGTCATCTGCTAAGCAGAAGGCAGGAGTAGAAAATGGAAGTAGGTTCAAAAATAAATGTTGATTTGGCTCATTTTTAGCTCTACTTTGTAAAATGGAAAGTATGACTTGTAAATGAAACTGCTAGCACAAGATAAAGTTAAGTCTCCTTTGAATTCACTCAGGGCAAAAGAATAAATAAATGTATCCTTATAGAAAAGCTAGGACATTTGACGATGAACTTATGATACATAACTTTTGTTCAAATTCATCGTGATAAGAAAAGGATTTGGGGAGTAAGGAAACATATTTAATAACTTCATCTAAACAGATGAAACCAGAATGAAGATCCAAATTTCCCAAAGGAACTCTTCCTGCAACACACACAAAACACAAACATAAAAATAAATTATCTTGTTGCATTATTAGCTATACTTTAGGAATTTAAAGCAACTTTCTGAATTTTAACCTTAACATGCAAAATGTCTAAGAAATTCATCCTTTGGATTGTTCATCACTCATGTCTGCTGAACTCAAATGTCTAATATCATAGTATTATTAAAGTAGAATTAAAACTTTTCTTAGGAAAAACAACATAATAGCAGGTTGTGTTAATTATGTAAACTCTTAACAGTCATTTGAAGTTTGTGTCGTCCTCCTCAAAGTTACTTGATCATATGTTTCCAAAGAGATTTTATTCTCCCTTTACAACCTGACACCATAAATCAGAAATACCAAAAAGACTCAACTTATATGATAATGTATAAAGAAGATCCAAAAGACAAAATCACCTTAGGCAGTTGAATTGAAAGAAGAAAGAATATGCTAATCTTGGTTATGATTCTAGACCCTTTTACCTACTCCATTTAACTTCACATTGCAAGAGTACTTTTGGCTTAGACCATGATGGAAAATAACAAAGAGGTGAATAACTTGGAAGTGAATATGAACCATCTGAAATATGTGAAAAAAAGATTGAACTTCATTATTCTACTTTGGGGTATAGTTCTGATTTACTTATAAGATTGTATTCCATACTTTTCTGTCTCTGAATCCAGAACGTTTCTTCTTTTTCTCTTCTGGAGGAGGCTCAAGATCTGCAGCCTTTTTTTCATGGTTAAAATCTTCCCCTTCATCTTTATTCTTCCCTTTATCACCAATTTCAGTCTTTAGATTGTTTACACATGGTGGAGATTCTGCATGGGCCCTAGATATGTAAAAAAAGAAATCTGGATTAATCATGAAGGTTCATCTTATATTAACCAAATAAGCAAACAGATACAGCTTAGCAGGAGCAACAGCAATGAAATTTGTCAAAAATTGTACATGAAGAAGTTCCTCAAAAAATTAAAAAAAGAACTACTATATGATCTAGCAACCCCATCTAGGGGTACATATGCAAAGGACAGAAAGCAGGGTCTCAAAGAGATATTTGCACAGCCATGTTCATGGCAGCATCGGTCACGATAGCTAAAACATGGAAGCAACCCCAGTGTCCACTGGCAGATGAATGGATAAACAAAATGTAGTGTATGCAATATAATGGAATATTATTCAGCCTTTAAAAGGAAGGAAATCCTGTCACATGATACATGGTTGAAACTTGAGGACATTAAGCCAGTCACAAAAACACAAATATTGTATGATTCCACTTACATGAGTTACCTAGAGTAGTTAAATTCATAGAAACTGAAGGTAGAATGGTGGCTACCAGGGGTAGAAGAAAGGGGAAACAAAGAAGTTGCTTTTGAATGGGTACAGAGTTTCAGTTTTGCAAGATGAAAAAGTTCTGGAGATCTGTTTCACAATGAAGTGAATATACTTAACACTACTGAACTGTATACTTAAAAATGATTAAGATGGTAAATTTTATGTTATGTGTCTTTTACCACAATAAAAAAGTACATAAAGAAGAAATAGGGGTCCAAAACAATAAAAAACAAGTATTAAAATAAAAACTTATACATGTAAAAAAAAATTCTACACAAAGACAGTTCTGTTAGGCTTTCCAGGTTCATTCAATTATCAACAGCAAGCAAAAATCAAATGTTCCACGGAAGCCCCTCTTGCTGACTAGAGATTAAAACTGCCAGTCTATTCTATGAAGATTTTCACAACATCCTTAGCCAAGGTAATGTCTCTATTCCTTCAAATTCCTACACCATTTAGTGTTTGAACTACAACATATAATTTAGTGTTCTGTATGGTTAAGTGTGTTTTCTTACAATCTACTTGCTCTTCAACTACTAGGTGGAATCAAATGATGTTGTTTTTATAAATCAAAAACTGTCAAATATTAGCAATAATATGGTTCAATCTAACACATAAGGTCATTAACAAGAAACTAGACACTGTATTGTTTTTCTTTTAAGTCTCCAAGTGCCTAACGCAGTGCTTTACACAAAGATAGTATACGCTGTATTTGTGACTGATTAAGGAACACCAATAGAAGTCCTCAGCTCAGGAAACAAGAAAGGGAGTTAGAAAAAATTATACTGGGATTAAGGTACTGCAATATGAGAAAATTCTTACTGTATTCATTTTACATGGCTATTTGGAGAAGATTTAAATCAAGTTATTTTATTTACTTGCAAATATTTTCTAAACACTAACAATGACAAAAAATTATTTGAATTTGTAAGCAAAAACAATCATTGATTTTTTAAAATACTAAAGTCTAAAAAGAAACAATTTTTTAAGAAGCAACAAGAAACTACCACATTGACTTAAGCTTCTTTCAAACATGATTCAAAAGCAACCTGTTGACCTTAGTTCAAATTTCTTTTCAACTTTGACCAAATGATGTGCTAGATCACATCACACTGCTTTATTTCCCTCTGAAGAGCCTCCTGTAACTAAAAGATGATGGGCTGCTAAAGCAGAGACCCAAGCTATTTATCCACAGAGACACAGAGACAGCATTTGTTCAATCCATCCTTCAAGTGCTATAACAGCTACACTAGTTGCTAAAGTTTAAATATGAAGATGGTCCCTGTCCTTAAGAAGTTCACAATTAGTAGGAAAAACAGACAAGTAAACCAATAAAGGAATAGGTAAGAAAAAACTTGCTGGAAAGGGTGATTCATGAGTTGCCTTCTAAAAAACCTAAAGTGTTATTAAAGGAAAAGGTTTATCTATTCAAAACCATCTGGTATAAAAGAAACTCCTAAGCACATTGCCTTTAATCAGTTCAATTAGTTAACCAGCATTCATAATCTCTTCTCAAACACTTGCAGGCTAACTAGTTGCACTCTATTACATCCATGCAACTCTTCCCACCTTAGAAGATGCATGTTTACAAGAGTCAATCTGCTTTTTCCCAAAATTATTCCTGATAGTTGAAGCCATCATTGTAATTAATAAAATAATTAAATATTACAGCACTGATGAAATACAATGACATAAAAAAAAAAGGCAGACTTTTGCTTCCAGCCACAACCGTGTAACTGTACTGTATTTGATTTCCCACAGGGGAAAAAATATAAAAAATTGAACACAGTATATCAAACAATCATTTTCAAACACTGCACAATAGAAAGCAACTCTCTAAGAAAAGTGTAGCCTATAATCGCCTAGAATTTCTGTCTAGAGACATATTCCAGACCATGAACAGGATTCCAAGCAAAACACAGTGGTTTTGCTAAATTGAGATGACAGAGATCTAAGTTTGGAGAAGCGGAGGTATCTGGAATTGGTGAGACAGACGGCTCAAGAGGAAGAAGTCACAAAGAGAAAGAGCTCCAAGAATCTACATGGAGTGCCCTTGAGTACTGAGTTAACACTAAGCAGTGCATTCTCAAGATGAAACTATTCAAGACAATTACCAAGGAGCTGCAGGCCAAGTAATTTCCAGAGGTCACAAGCAGGAAATGTTCAAGTTGTGACAAGCCAGAGTAGAGCAATCTCACTGAACACCCACAGCATTTAGTAACACCCCAGAAGGGTCATGCTATATTACTGGGGCTAAATTGGCCTCAGAGCAAAGGTTTCTCTAGACTATGCTTAAAAAAATAAAAATAAATAAATAAATAAATAAATAAAAATCTTTTAAACAAGCTTTAGAAGATTAAGCAGGTACTCCAGTAAATTAACTGCCTGCCAAAAGAAAAATCAACATTTGTAAAGAAAAATGACAAAATCCAAACACTCAACAACACAACATTCATAATTTTAAAAGTCCAATATAAAAATTATTAGACATCAGCAAGTTGATTCTAGCCCTTGTTTCCCCACAGAAACAACAGATTTAACAGAGCAAGGACCAAAACACCTTTATAAGACGTCCACAATCCAGTTAAGAAGTTGCAGTACTCCAAGCAAGCACATAGCTGAGAACTGCCATATTGAAAAGAGTAAGAAAAGCAATTTCACTTTAGCCACATTATCACCCCCTCCAAAAGGGCACAGTTCAGCACTAAGGGAGAACACCCCAACTAGGGACTTCTCGGGGGAGGGGGTAGGTGGGAGGTGTCACTGGATAGGCTTAGCAGATAAGATACTGCAGAAAAAAAGATGAGTGGCCTTGAAAACACAGCTATAAAAACTACCAAAACTGAACACAGGGAGAAAAAGGCTGAACAAAACATAAGCAGAACCTTGGTGACATGTGGAATAATATCAGATGATCTAGCACATGAGGGAATAAATTCAAGGATGTATGGGAGGAATAAAGGACAGAAAATTTTAATGAAGAAATAATGGGCAAAAATTGTTCAAATTTCATGAAAACGGTAACAGCTCTAAGAAAATCAATAAACACCAAACAGTGTAAACACAAAGTAAACTGTACCAAAATACATCATAATCAAATTGTTGAAAACCAGTGATAAAGAAAAGCCATAAAAGCCAAATTTTAGTTCATATAGAAAAACAAAGATAAGAATTACCATAGACTTCTCATAAGAAAGCTGATGGTATGATCCAGCAATTCCACTTCTGGTTATATACCCCCCCAAAAATGAGAGCAGGGACTCACAGAGTTATTTATGCATCAATATTCATAGCAGTGTTATTAACAATTGCCAAAAGGTGGACACAACCCAACTGTTTGTCAACAGATGAATGGATAAACAAAATGTGGCATAAGCATACAATGGAATGATTCAGCCTTAAAAATGAATGAAATTCTGATACATACTATAACATGGATGAATCTTAAAAATATTACACTAAGTTAAATAACCTAGACAAATTCTGTATAATTCCATTTATATAGGTGCCTAGCATAGTTAAATTCATAGAAATAGAAAGCAGAATACCAGGAGATGGAGGGAGAGGGGAGTTATTGTTTAACAGTTACAGAGTTTAAGTTTGAAATGATGAAAAAGTTCTGGAGACGGATGATGCTGATGGTTGTACCAAACGTATAATGCCACTGAACTTAAACACGATTAAAATGCTAAGTTTATGTTATATATATTTTAACACAATTTTTAAAAGAATACTTGAATATAAGGAGGGTACCACACTGAAAGAAAAAAAAAAAGCTGAAGACAATTGAATGGTGTTCTTAAAGTACTAAAAAAAAAAAATTAAAAAAAAAAATTCAACCTAGAATTCTATATCCAGTGAAATATCCTTCAAAAGTGATGGCAAAATAAAGATATTTTCAGACAAAAGCTAACAGAATCCATCACCAGCATATAAACACTCCTAGACATATTAAAGGAAGTACTTCTGGCTAAAGAAGAAAGATACTAGATAGAAACTTGGACCAATACAAAGGAATAAAGAGTACCAGAAATGGTAAACATGTGGGTAAACGTAACAATTTTTTTTCTTTTTTTTTTTTTGAGACAGAGTCTTGCTGTGTTGCCCGGGCTAGAGTGCCGTGACATCAGCCTAGCTCACAGCAACCTTGAACTCCTGGGTTTAAGCGATCCTCCTGCCTCAGCCTCCCGAGTAGCTGGGACTACAGGCAAGTGCCACCATGCCCAGCTAATTTTTTCTATATATATTTTTAGTTGTCCATCTAATTTCTTTCTATTTTTAGCAGAGACAGGGGGGGTCTTGTTCTTGCTCAGGCTGGTCTCGAACTCCTGACCTTGAGCGATCCTCCCGCCTTGGCCTCCCAGAGTGCTAGGATTACAGGCATGAGCCACTGCGCCCGGCCTTTTTTCTCTTTTTAGAATTTCTTTAAAATATAACCGACTGTTTAAACAAAAGTAGCAAGAATAATAACATATTATGAAGTTTAGCAGTGGTCCCCAACCTTTTTAGCACCACAGACAGGTTTCATGGAAGACGATTTTTCCACAGACACTGGGGTGGGGAGGGTTGGGGCGTGGAGCTCAGGTGGTGACGTAAGCATGGGGAGCGGCTGTAAATACAACCGCTGGCCTGCTGCTCACCTCCTGCTGTGTGGCCCCCACCCCACCCCCACCCCCTAAATTTCATGGAAGACAATTTTACCAAGGATAGGGGGGAGGGGGGAAGCAACAGAGCTCTGCAGGCTGGTCCCTAATAGCATGTGGTGGTGGGGTTGGGGACCACAGGTTTACAGCATATGTAGATATAAAATGCACAATAATAGCACAAAGAACAGGAAAAGGAAAGCAAAAGTATAATATTGTGAAGTTCTTACATATATGGGAAGTGATATAATATTATTTGAAGGTAGATTATGATAAATTCAAGATATATGCTATAAATTCTAGAACAGGGCTTGGCAAAATATAGCCCACAGGTCAAATCCAGCCTCCCATCAGTTTTTGTATAGCCCTTAACCTAAGAATGATTTCTACAATTTTAAATGCTTGGAAAGAATCAAAAGAAGAAAAACATTTTATGATACATGAAAATCATATGCCCATAAAGTTTTAATGAAACATAGCCATGCCCATTCATTTATGTATTATCTGTGGCTGCTTTTGAACTACAACAGTAGCAGTGACTGAGACTGTATAATATGCAACATCTAAAATATTAGATGCCAGCTATACCAGCAGGTGTGAAAACATTATACTTTTTGTGAAATATTTTTACTTGTATTGAAAATACAGCTTTTATGTGGGTGCAAGATTGCTATAAGAAAGGCATACCTATAGATTCTAATATGATTTGAGAAAAAGCGAAGTCAGTATATGACAATTTAAAGCTAAAGGAAGGTAAAGGATCTGAAGCTGGAGAATATAATGCTTAGAAAGTATGGTTTGATAGTTTTAGAAAGAAGTTTGCCTTAAAAAATGTCAAGATAGCAGAAGCAGCAACTTCTGCTGACCAAGAGGCAGCAGACAAAGTCCCAGACACCATTAAGAAAATCACTGAGGAGAAAGGATATATATCAAACAGGTTTTTCATGCAGATAACAGTGCCCTATTTGCTGGGGGTGGGGGGGGATGCCACAAAGGATAATTATTGGTAAAGAAGAGAAGCAAGCACCAGTATTTAAGGCAGGAAGGGACAGGCTAATTCTACTGTTTTGTGCGAATGCAGTATAGGGTTTAT
Source organism: Lemur catta (assembly GCF_020740605.2). Classification (NCBI taxonomy): domain Eukaryota; kingdom Metazoa; phylum Chordata; class Mammalia; order Primates; family Lemuridae; genus Lemur; species Lemur catta. The sequence continues at coordinate 49,934,760 of NC_059141.1, read as the reverse complement.
GGTCAGGACTGCCCTTATCTATAAAGCTGCTAACCCTGGAGCCTTGAAGAGAATAGATAAATACCAGCTGCCAATCTTTAGGTTGTATAAAAAGAAGGCCTGGGCCAGGCGCGGTGGCTCACGCCTGTAATCCTAGCACTCTGGGAGGCTGAGGCGGGTGGATCGCTCAAGGTAAGGAGTTCGAGACCAGCCTGAGCAAGAGCGAGACCCCGTCTCTACTAAAAAAAGAGAAAGAAATTATCTGGCCAACTAAAATATATATAGAAAAAATTAGCCGGGCATGGTAGCACATGCCTGTAGTCCCAGCTACCCGGGAGGCTGAAGCCCGGGAGTTTGAGGTTGCTGTGAGCTAGGCTGGCGCCACGACACTCACTCTAGCTTGGGCAACAAAGCGAGACTCTGTCTCAAAAAAAAAAAAAGAAGGCCTGGACAATGAGAATGCTTTTTCTGCATTGGTTACATCGATGCTTTGTCCCTGAAGTCAGCAAGTACCTTGCCAGAAAGGGTCTGCCTTTTAAAATTCTTTTGATATTGGACAATGCCTCTGGCCACCTAGAATTCCATGAGTTCAACACTGAAGTCAGAGAAGTAGTTTACTTGCCCCCAAATACAGCATTTCTAATTCAGCCTCTAGATCAGAGGGTCATAAGGACCTTTTTGTTGTTGTTGTTGTTGTTGTTGTTAAGAGACAGGGTCCTCACTCCATTGCCTAGGCTGGAGTGCAGTGGCACAATCTTAGCTCACTATAACCTCAAACTCCTGGGCTCGAGGGATCCTCTGGACTCAGCCTTCAGAGCAGCTAGGATTATAGGTCCACATCACTATGTTCAGCTAATTCTTTTAATTTTTTTGCAGAGACGCAGTCTCATTATGTTGCCCAGGCTGGTATCAAACTCCTGGCTTCAAGCGATGCTCACATCTTGGCCTCCCAAAATGCTGGGATTACAAGCATGAGCCACTGTGCCTGGCCCATACAGATCTTTAAGGCTCATTACACATAGTACTCTATGGAAAGGATCATCAATGCTATGGAGAAGAACCCTTACAGAGAAGTGTTCATGAAGACCTACATGAAGGTCTGGAAGGGTTACCATTGAAGATGCCATCATTGTTATGGAAAAAGTTGTGAAAGCCATCAAGCCTGAAACCATCAATCCCTGCTGGAGAAAACTGTGTCCAGATGTAGTTATGACAACACAGGATTTATAATACAACCAATCAAAAAAATCATGAAAGAGACTTCATGGAGATGAGTGCTTTCAAATCAGTGCCAGACAACAGGAAGAAGACAGAAGAAGCAGTGCCAGAAAACAAAGTGACATTAAACAATCTGGCAGAAGGGTTCCCATACTCAATATCACTTTCAACTTCTTTCATGCCATGAACACTTTTATGATATGGGCACTGAAACTAAAGCAAATAGTGGAAGATGGATTGGTACCATATAGAAATGAAAAAGGAAAAAAGTCAGACTTTATATATTTCCATAAACTTACATCAAGTATGCCTGTCTCTCATGCCTCCCCTGTCATCTCTTCCACCTCTGCCACTCCTGAGATAGCAGGACCACCACCTCCTTCCTCCTCAGCCTACTCAACGTGAAGACAACGAGGGTGAAGACCTTTATCATGATCTACTTCCACTTAATGAATAGTGAATATACCTTCTCTTCCTTATGATTTTCTTAATAACATTTTCTTTCCCTAGCTTACTTTATTGTAAGACCATATAACACACAAAATATGTGTTAATCGAGTATTTATAAGTAAGGCTTCCAGTAAACAGTAGGCTAGTGGCAGCTAAGTTTTGGGGGAGTCATAGGTTATACATGGATTTTTGGCTGCATGGGGTTTCAGCATCCCTAACTTCCGTGTTTTTCAAGGATCAACTGTACAAATATAGGATACTCTACCAAATAATAGTAGAATACACACTTATTTCAAATACACAGAGAACATTCATCATGATATAAAACATTTGGGGACATAAGACAAATCTCAATAAACTTAAGAAAAAGGAAATCATATAAAGTATGTTCTCTGACTACAATGCAATTAAAGTAGAAATAAAAACCAAAGATATTTGGAAAATCATCAAATATTTCAAAATTTATCAATAGATTTTCAAATAACTAATGAGTGAAATAAAATTCACAAAAGAAGCTAAGAGATAATTTGAACTGAGTAAAAATAAAAACAAATTAAAATGACTAAAGCACCGTCTAGAGGAAAATTTAAAGGACTAAATGGCTATATTAGAAAAAGAGAAAGGTCTCAAATCAATGATAAAAGACTCCACCATAAGACACTAGTGAGAGAAAAGCAAAGCCCACTGTAAGCAAGAAAACAATAATAAAGATAACAGCAAAAGTCAATGAAATAGAGAAAAATCAATGAAAACAAAAGCTGGTTCTTTAGAAAGATCAATATAATTCATAAGTCTCTTCACATAATGAAAAGAAAGAAATAAGAACAGATACAAATCACTAATATCATTAGCTCTCTGAAGTATCAAAACTTTCATTTAGGAAATCGGAAATTCAGATTAAGAGTTTACCCAAGTAAACCTAGCCAGGGTTTAAATCCAGGTAGTCAGACTCAAAACTCTGAATCCTTCCTACTATAACTAAGTATCCTTATAGAGATTGAGGAAGTAAAAACAAAGTAAAACCAAAATTAAAATGTGACAAATGGTGCTTCACTAACAGTACTCTAATATGATTTCCAAGGATTACATTTATGCCAATTCATGTCAGAGACTTAAGAAGTCCATTTAGTAGTATACCTGTTCTTACATATAACTGTTTAACCCAGAACACATTCTCTTGTTGCCTGCAAACATTCCAAAATATATACTTTGTTAATTAATTATCTATATATTTGAAAACTGTCTATAATAACACACATTAAATATATAATTTTGCAATTGTGAATTGTGCTGTTATAAACAGTCGAGTGCAGGTGTGGCTTTTTTTGGTTTTTGTTTTTGTTTTTTAAAGAATGTCTCTTTTTCCTTTGAGTAAATACCCAGTAGTGGGATTGCTGGATCAAATGGTTGGTCTACTTTTAGTTCTTTGCGGTATCTCCACACTACTTTCCATAGAGGTTGTACTACTTTGCAGTCTCACCAGCAGTGTATGAGTGTTCCTATCTCTCCACATCCACACCAACATCTGTTGTTTTGGGACTTTTTGATAAAAGCCATTCTCACTGGAGTTAAGTGATATTAATATCTCATTGTGGTTTTGATTTGCATTTCCCTGATGATTAGAGATGTTGAGCATTTTTTTCTTATGTTGGTTGGCCATTAGTCTGTCTTCTTTTGAAAAGTTTCTGTTCATGTCTTTTGCCCACTTTTTAACAGGGTTGTTTGATTTTTTTCTTGCTGATTTTCTTAAGTTCTCTATAGACTCTAGTTTTCAGCCCTTTAAAGGATGTATAGCATGCAAATATTTTCTCCCATTCTGCAGGTTGTCTATTCACTCTAATGATTGTTTCCTTGGTTGTGCAGAAGCTTTTTAATTTGATCAGGTCCCATTTATCTATTTTTGTTGTTGCTGTGACTGCTTTTGGGGCCTTCTTCATAAATTCTTTGCCTAGGCCAATGTCTGTAAGAGTTTTTCCAACATTTTCTTCTAGAACACTTATGGTTTTCTTAGAATACTTTCCTAGAATACTTAGGTTTAAGTCTGTTATCCATTGTGAGTTGATTTTTGTGAATGGTGAGAGGTGTGGATCCTGCTTCTGTCTTCTACATGTGGCTATCCAATTTTCCCAGAACGATTTATTGAATAGGGATTCTTTTCCCCAGTGTATGTTGAGGTGGAAAGAACCCAAGTTCCAGTAAGTGGAAACAACCCAAATTCCCATCAATACATGAGTGGATTAATAAAATGTGGTATATGTATACCACGGAGTACTACTAGGTCATAAAAAAAATAGAGAACTAATACCTCTTGTATTAACCTGGAAGGAACTGGAGACCATTCTTCTAAGTGAAGTATCACAAGAATGGAAAAACAAATACTACATGTACTCACCATTAAATTAAAACTAATGGAACAACAATTATATACACATATGGAAATAACATTCATCAGAAATCAAATAGGTGGGAGGGGGAGAAGGGGATGGGTAAATTCACACCTAATGGGTACAATGCACACTATCTGGGGGATGGGCACACTTATAACTTTCACTCAAAGGGTACAAAAGCAATTTATGTAACCAAACTGTACCCCCATAATATTCTGAAATTTAAATAAAGAAAAATAAATAAATAAATATAATTTTTGTTACATAAAAAGGATTGAGGATATAGAAAAGAGATTTTAGACCAAACATATTGCTTTTATAATTTAAATTATGAATTTTCAAAGTTAAAAAGTATATAGTACCCCCCTTTGCTAGAGAACTTTAAATCTCACTTCCTTAGAAAAAAATAGATTCCTGATCATTTAACAATTAACAAAGAAGATAGAAAAAAGATTTAAAACTGAAATGACAAACCCTATACCTGTTTCCTCTGACAAGTATTTATTTTAGGGAGTCTTTGCTTTTGCACTGATCTCAGTATAATCATGAGAAATTTCAACAAGTTTTGTTTTTTGTTTCAAAACTTCAGAATAATTATAGTACATCTATTATAACTTCTATATGGAAGCAAAGGCACAAGACTAACAATCTTATGGTACTAAAATCCTGGCACTTAGTATATTTATGATTTTGAGACATTTAAAAATTACAATCTGGCTCTTTTACTGAGGACCCGCCGACATGGGCCGCGTTCACACCAAAACCGTGAAGAAGGTGGCCCGGGTCATCATCGAGAAGTACTACACGCGTCTGGGAAATGACTTCCACACAAACAAGGGCATGTGCGAGGAGATCACCATTATTCCCAGCAAGAAGCTCTGCAACAAGATAGCGGGCTACATCACACATTTGATGAAGCGGATTCAGAGAGGCCCAGTGAGAGGTATCTCCATCAAGCTTCAGGAGGAGGAAAGAGAGAGGAGAGATAACTACGTCCCAGAGGTCTCAGCTCTGGATCAGGAGATCATTGAAGTAGATCCTGACACTAAGGAGATGCTGAAAGTTTTGGACTTTGGCAGCCTGTCCAACCTGCAGGTCACTCAGCCTACAGTTGGGATGAATTCCAAAACACCACGGGGAGCCGTTTGAATCTTCTCTGTGCTGTAATATTTTAATAAACTTGAGACTACAAAAAAAAAATTACAATCTCCCATTATTAGATTAGAAAAATCTAATAATGGGAATGTGCTGTCAACATGTAGGTTTTTTGCTCTGGGATGTTTTGGATTCTGTACCAAAAAAAATTCTTTTTCTGGGGGTAATATTTCAAAAAGCAGCAACAGACGAATTAAGATAAATAAAATAACCTAACCTGTTTATCAGTGTTTAATCTGAATCTTATAAATAAAATGAATATGGGGAAGAAAAAGGGTACAAACTTCTCAAATATTTAACCATTAAATAACTTCTCAATTACTTCAAGTAGTTTGTCATCTTCTTTGGTTAGACTAGGCCAAAGGTAATTCTAAATGCACCTGCATGGGGCCCTGTAATTTCACTGCAGAAAAGAAAGAAGAAATTGTGAAATCTTTACTATGTGTTATAGTTAATGAACAAAAAAATGCATTTCCTACTTCTCCTTCTCTCTTTACCCATCAGTCTAGACGGATAAAGTCTTTATCCATCTAGTTTGTCTCTGTGTTTCTCTCTCTTTCTGCCAATTTTACCTACAAAATTTTCTAAGGTTCCTATGTTCACATCATAATTTTAAATTAGTAATTAGTGTCTTTCAGTAGCTTCTCCTCACCCTAGTTGTTTCCATTGTTGTTGCTATATTAATCTGCCTGAAAACCTGTTGCCAATCTCTCACTTCAAAACCGCTAAGGTGACCACTGCCGAGAGATTAAAATCTCAACTCCTTAGCAGTAAATAAGATCTTCTTTTACACTATGGCCCCAACTTTTTCTTGAAAGCCAGTCTTTCCTGCCAACGCTCTCCTTTCCTTACCATCACCCACTCTCATACCTACTAATAATATATATTCATAGTTTAGTAAATGCCAAGCACTTTCTACAGAAGACTTATTTTACAAAATTATGCTAAGCACTGTTCCAAGCATTTAAAAAATAACTCAATCTTCATAACATCACTATGAGATATATACTAATATTATCCTGATTTTATAGAAACCTAAGCATGTGTACACACACACCCCCAATCAGATATTGCTGGTGGGAATGGAAAATAGTTCGGCAGTTCCTCAATATGTGAAACATAATTACCATATGATCTAGCAATTTCACTCCTAGGTATATGCCCATGAGAAATAAAACACATTCCACTCAAAAACTTCTACATTAATGTTCATAGCAGTATTATTCACAATGCCCAAAAAATAGAAGCAACCCAAATATCTATCAACAGATGAATGGGTATATAAAACATGCTGTACCAATATAGTGGAATATTATTTGGTCATAAAAACGGAAGTACTGATTCATGCTACAACATAGATGAATCTTGAAAACATATACTAAGTGAATGAAGCCAGTCAAAAAAACCATATATCATATTATTCCAATTATATAAAATGCCCAGAAAGGGCAAATCTATAGACAGAAAGTAGATGAGTGGTTGCCTGGGGCTGGCAAATGGGGCAAATGGGAGATAGCTACTAAAGGACTTGAGGTTTCTTTAAAAGGTGATGAAATTTTCTGGAATTAGATAGTGGTTATGGTTGCACACTTTGTGAAAATACTAAAACCACCCCAAGAAATCCCACTGAATTGTACACTTTAAATTGGTAAATTGTAGGGTATGTGAATTATATCTAAATTTAGCAATATATATGCAACATCTATAAACTGAAAGCCACAAAACATTGCTGAAATTTCAAAAGACGCAAATAAATAAAGAACTATATATAGTTTTCATGACTGAAAGGCTCAATATTAAGATGTTGATTCTTCTCAACTTGATATACATATTTAATACAATTCTATTCAAAGTCCCAGCAGGTTCCTCTGTAGAAATTAATAGGCTGAATACAAATTTTGTATGTAAATGTAAGGACCTAAAAGATTTTTTTAAAACTTGAAAAAACCAATAAAGGACTTAAATATTGTTTTAAGGACTTACTGTAAGGCCACAGTAATCAAGATACACCACACTGGCCTAAAGAAAGACACAAATTAAATGGAACAGAATACAGAGTCCAAAAACAAATCCATACATATATAGACAATTGCTCTTCAACAAAGGTGCCAACAGCATAATTCATTGGTAAGAAGACAGTCTTTCAACAAATGATGCTAGAATTACTAGATATTCATATGAGGGAGAGAGAGAGAAAAAAAAATAAAGAACCTCAACCTCTACCTAACACCAAACATAAAAACTAACTCAGAATCTATTCTAGACCTGAATACAAAAACTAAAGCTATCACACTTAGAAAACACAAAAGAAAATCTTCACATCTGGGGATAGGCAAAGATTTCCTAGACAGGAAACAAAAAGCACTAAATACGTAAGAAAATAATGATAAACTGGATTTCATCAAAATTAAAAATTTCTGCTCTTTGAAAGACATTTCAAGGAAATGAAAAGGCAAGCCATTCACTGGGAGAAAATACTTATAATAAATATATATCTGACAAAGGTCTTATGTCCAAAATATATAAAAAATTCTCAGAGCTCAATAATAAGAAAATTTAATTTTTCAAGCAGGCAATTTGAATAGACACTTCATAAAAGAGGACACAGAAATGACCAATAAGACTAGGAAAAGATGCTCAGCATCATTAGTCATTGGGGAAATGCCACAACACGCCCATTAGAATGGCTAAAATAAAAAAGACTGACGATACCAAGGGCTGGTGAGCAAGTTAAAGTCTCATGCACTGTTGGTAGGGATGTATAATAGTATAAACCCATTGGATAATTGTTTGGCAGTTTTGAATAAAATTCAACATATGCTTACCATATGACCTAGCAATTTCATTCCTAGGTATTTAACCAAAAGAAACAAAGACTCATACATGAATTTGAAAGCAGTATTATTAAGGAGCAAAAAACTAGAAATAACCCAAAAATCCTTCAACTGGTAAATGAATCAACAAATTGTAACATATTCCTACAAAGAAATACTATCCAATGATAAAAAGGACACAAACTTCTGATATACATGGATAAATCTCAGAAACATTAGGGTGCATGAAAGAAGCCAGATCCCAAAGGTACTTTTCTTTTTTCTTTTCTTTCTTTTTTTTTTTTTTAAGACAGGGTATCCCTCTGTTGCCCAGGCTAGAGTGCAGTGGCATCATCATAGTTCACTGCAGCCTCCAACTCCTGGACTCATGCAATCCTTCTGCCTCAGCCTTTCCAGTAGCTAGGACTACAGGCACACTTCACCAAGCCCAGCTAATTTTTTTTTTTTTTTTTTTTTTGAGACAGAGTCTCGCTCTGTTGCCCAGGCTAGAGTGCCGTGGCATCAGCCTAGCTCACAGCAACCTCAAACTCCTGGGTTCAAGCAATTCTCCTGCCTCAGCCTGCTGAGTAGCTGGGACTACAGGCATGTGCCACCAAGCCTAGCTAATTTTTTTCTATATATATTTTTAGCTGTCCAGATCATTTCTTTCTATTTTTAGTAGAGAAGGGGTCTCACTCTTGCTCAGACTGGTCTCGAACTCCTGACCTCGAGTGATCCTCCCGCCTCGGCCTCCCAGAGTGCTAGGATTATAGGCATGAGCCACCGCGCCCGGCCCCAGCTAATTTTTTAAAAGAATTTTTTTGTAGAGGTGGGGTCTCGCTATTGTCCAGGCTGGGCTTGAACTCCTGGACTCAAGTGATCTTCCTGCTTCGACCTCCCAAGGTGCTAGGATTATAGGCGTAAGCCCCCAGGTCCAGCCTGCATTCTTTATGATTCCATTTACATTAAATTCCAAAAGTGCAAAACTAATCTATAGTGATACAAATCAAACCAGTCATTGCCTGCAATGGTGGACAGTGTAAGACTGACTGGGAAGAGGTATGAGGAGACTTCACAGTTTGCTAGAAATATCTTGATTTGGGGGTGGTTACACAATTATATACATTTGTCAAGACATAATGAGTCTTATATTTAAAATGGGTGTATTTTCTTTTATATGTATTATTCTTCAATATAATTGATTTTATAAAGAAAGGAAGAAAGAAATCAGTAATGAGAGTGGAGAGTGGACTCCAGAGATCCCTGTCCCATTGCCGCTGCTGGCCTAGTTACCATCGCACCCTGGAAGGAGCTGCAGCTGCCACTGCCAGCCCCAGTCACCATCACTGCAACCATGAGCAGCGAGACCTACACTCTACAGCTGCCCCCCACTGCCCCTGCCCTCGACCTCAGCACTGCCAACACCAACCCGATACCAACCCAGCACCAACTTGGCAGTGTAGAGAGTGATGGGACAAAAAGGTCATCACAATAAAGGTTTTGGAAATAGTAAAATGGTTCAAGGTAAGAAATAGATATGGTTTCATCAACAGGAATGACACCAAGGCAGAAGTATTTGTACACTAGACAGCCATAAAGAAGAATAACCCCAGGAAGCTGTAGAGACTGTGGAGTTTGATGTTGTTGAAGGAGAAAAGGGTGCAGAGGCTGCAAATATTACAGGCCCTGGTGTAGTTCCAGTTCAAGGCAGTAAATATGCAGCAGACCATAGCCATTATAGATGCTATACATGTTGCCGTGGTCCTCCGTGCAATTACTAGCAGAATTAACAGAATAGTGAGAGTAGAGAAAAGGAGGGAACAGAGAATGTTCCTGAAGGCCAGGCCCAACAACATTGGACTTACTACAAATGAAGGTTCCCACCTTACTACCTCCAGAGACCCCACAGGTGTGGACCACAGTATTCCAACCCTCCTGTGCAGGGAGAAGTGATGGAGGGTGCTGACAACGAGGGTGTAGGAGCACAAGGTAGACAAGCAGGACAGACTACATGTCAGGGTTATAGACCATGATTCCATAGGGACCCTCCTTGCCAAAGACAGCCTAGAGAGAATGACAATGAAGAGGATGAAGAAAATCAAGAAGAGACCCAAAGTCAGCAGCCACCTCAACATTGGTACCACTGCAACTTAAATTACCTACACAGAGGCCCAGAAAACCCTAAGCCACATGATGGCAAAGAGACAAAAACAACTGATCCACCAGCTGAGAATTCCTCTACTCCGTAGGCTGAGCAGGGCTGGGCTAAGTAAATGCCAGATTACCATTTCTACTATCATTTGGTTTAATCATCCAAAAAGAAATAAATATGAAATTCCACCAATAAGAAATGAACAAAAGATTGGAGCCGAAGACCTTAAGCGCTTGCTTTTTGCCCGTTGACCTGATAAGTAGCACTATCTGCATTATCTAAGCAGCATGGGGTTATTACTGTTCTTACCTAAAGATATCTTTTTTAGTAATAATAACGAAATGCGTTTTTTTTAAATGCCTGGTTTTTCTCAATACACCTTTAAACCTTTCTAAATGGTTTCATGTCTGGTCAATTTGAGATTTATAAGAACTTCTTGTTTAATTTGTAATAGATTTGACTTTAAAAAAAAAAAGGCAACAAACTGTCAGCACCTGTTAATAAAGGTCTTAAATAATTATCTAAAAAAAAAAAAGTCTAGGCTGGGCGCGGTGGCTCACGCCTGTAATCCTAGCACTCTGGGAGGCTGAGACGGGTGGATCGCTAGAGCTCAGGAGTTTGAGACCAGCCTGAGCAAGAGTGAGACCCCATCTCTACTAAAAATAGAAAAGAAATTATCTGGCCAACTAAAAATATATATAGAAAAAATTAGCCGGGCATGGTGGTGCATGCCTGTAGTCCCAGCTACCTGGGAGGCTGAGGCAGGAGGATCGCTTAAGCCCAGGAGTTTGAGGTTGCTGTGAGCTAGGCTGACGCCACGGCACTCACTCTAGCCCAGGCAACAAAGTGAGACTCTGTCTCAAAAAAAAAAAAAAAGTCTTTTTGAGTAAGCCAAAAATAATGATAGCAACTTTAAGACAGGGTGAACCAATTAAAGATAAAAAAGAGAGAGAGTGACAGAGTCAGAAAAATAGTACCTATGTTTTTTAAGAAAGAGAAGAGTATGGCTCACTATATTTTCTCTTCCCTCCAAGTACATTTCAATAACTGGCAAGAAAATTATCAAGTGACACAAGCGTATTAAGGTTCATTAGTTAATTACATATGGTCACGAAATTCTGAAGTCTCGGAAAGCATTCATTTTCTAAAGCTACTACTGCCATCCCTACACCATTATTAAAAATGTTCAGCAGAGGAGACAGGCAGATGTTGAAGCACAATGTATCCTATTTATTACCTTGGCATGATAGCTGGATTCTCTGGAATACCTTATTTTATAGACAAATATTATCAATACCAAATGATTTGGGGCAAGAAATTTTGAAACAAAGTTAAGCCAAAAATCAACTCTTTTCTGATAACAGAGATAACTGGAAGAATAAAAGTACATGCAGGAACAAAAGGTCAGATGACACTCACCTCTTCCACAAAAGACCAGTACTTGCAGTGACTGCAGATGCTCCCAGGAAAGCCACCATCATTAGTCTTCGCCTGATCTGGGTGGGATGTGATCCTCCATGGTACCATCGAAAGCCCACAGCTAGTTCTGCCAATGCAGAAAGTGAGTTAAGACGAAACATCCTGTGGACAAAAAGTAGAAATGTCACTCCTAGCTAGTGGTAGTGACAGTATGGATGATGATGACGGTATCAACATCACCAACAAACACTGATTAAGTAATTATTTTATGGCAGACACTCTTCTAAATACTTTGCATGTATTATCCCATTTAATTCTCAGAACAATCTTACGAGAAAAGTACTACTTATTAACCCAATATATCAAAATACAATTAGAAGACAGAAACCAGGTGATATTTTGAACAGGGAACATTTAATATAAAACATTATTAATTACAACATATTAACTACTCAAGGGTAAAGAGACAGCAGATACAGGGAGCAGCCACTACTTCCAGAACTGACGCAGAGCACCAAGAAAAGACCAAATCTATAAAAGGTCCACTTCCACCAGGGCTGAAATCTAGACCTTAAGGAGACAACACAGCCATGCACGTTTGAGAAATTTACTAAGGAGCCACACCAGCAAAACTCACTAGAAAGCCACTCTGTGTGATGCTGGAGCAAGTCATCTACTGGGAATACTCATGCCAGTGGAACTTGGGAAGGTAACCTTTGGGGTGCCAGGGGAAGCCACCCATGAGGAGATGCCAAAGTATGTAATTCATTGAGAAACTGTATGCAGGAGTGCTGCTGCTAAAACTCCTTAGAGATTGAGTGACACTGAGTGTTCCACTAGTCCTTGCATGCCACAGGAGCAAGCAGGAAAGAGCACACTAGAATCAGGAAGAAACATCCCTCCTATCCCAGTGTCCCTCTAGTCTCTCTACTGACAAAGCTTAACAATAACTGGCAAAGGAAAAATTTCCAGTATCGCAAACAGGACAAAGAAAGATGAGCTTTAGTGCTGGAAAGCAATTGATTGATACCAGATGTAAAATGTAACTTGCTTGAGAGTATGCAGCTAGGAAGCAGTGGATCCAGAATTTGAACCTAGAGGAGACTAACTCCAGACTTCTAGTTTTTGAGACTTTGCTGCCCGCTACCTTATAATGATGACATTGCTTTGAAGTTTTTATTAAATCTTTCTCACCCCTAGGCCCTTAGAAGCCCTCTTCCCCAAGAGATTCTTTCATTTCATACTTACAACTTCACTAAAGAAAAAAAATGCCTTTAATATTTTGTTTTATATCAGAAATATCTGTATTGGCATATATTATTGTTTAATAAACATTCACTCTCCCATTTCCCATCTCATGGCAAAGACTATTTTCCCACTCTTATAATTTTGGGTGTGTATCTTGCCACGTGCCTTGCTTTGACCAATGCAATGTGGACTAGTTCTACAAAGTGCTTTTGAGAGGTGCTGCTGTTCACCTTTTTGTGCTCCTGTTCTCCAGCAAGAGATCATGCCTCAAGGAGACATGATCTCCTTCAAACTGGGTTCAATATGAACAGACCTCAGACTGGAATAAACCACTGCTTAAGCCCAGCTGAGCAGGCTGAGAATAACCGACCTGCAGAATGCTGGTGAGAAAGAAATGTTTGTTATGGTAAGCCACAAAGGTTTTGGGGTTGTTCATTGCCGCAGTGAAAGCCAACTAATTCAGTATCCAAGAGAATACTGGGAAGTGCTCATTCAACAAGAATTTATCTAGTTCATATTGCATGTCCAGCCCTGTGTGAGACCTAAACAGCCCCAAATTTTTGACATTCTTATTAAGCAAAATACACATGAATCATTTTTAAAATTATACATTTCTAAAATGGTATCTTAAAGAAATAGAAAAATATTATGGTATAAATGATAGAAAATTTAAAATAAAAAAAAGACTAAGTTGTGACTGGGTTAGTCAGCAAGGGCTTTTGTTCAGTCTTAAGTCTCAGAACGGTGTAAAATTTTGATCATGTGATAGAAATGTCAGGAGCATTCCAAAAGCCTTAGGATCATTTCGGGCACCTCCATCCAGAGAATTAAAGCAAAATGATTTTTTCCTCCGACAATGACCTTGAGGGCTCAGCATAGTCCCTCATTCTTTTATCCTACCAGGCAGACTTAAGGAGGAAGAGGCATTTATTTCTGGTTCCACTTTTTTGCAGAGGTAATTCATTCACTGTACAAAGTATCCATGCCCCTCTTTCATTTTTCTCAAAGCATAGTTCACTGTTTCATAATTTAAATTAACTTGCACTTTGTAAACATCTTCCTATGGCAATTAACATATTTGTTCATACATATGTTTGCCTTTCACACCTGGCTTTGAACTTCCTTCAAGGACAGAATTAATTTTTTTCTCTTTGTAAACACATAGTCTAGCACAGGACTTGTTACATTATAGGTGCTTAAAATACTTGTTTTCTATCTTACTTTCACATAAAAAAGGTCTGGATACAAACTATACAGGTACTGCTTCCTAACATTTAAGTATACTCTCAGCCCCTAATTGACTAAGAAAACTATGTCTTTTATTATTCAGATTCAATCAGGTTAGACTACTTAGCTGTCTCCTAATATCACTGAGCTGGTTACTACCAACTCCTCCCTCGGACCTATACCTATAATCTCTTAAATAAACCTTGCTCCTAGCCCCCTTCATCCAATCTAGGTTCGATTTCAAAGTTGGAGCTAAATTCTGCCCTCATAGACAACATAAAAGATGGTTAATTTCTTCTCCTATCTTCTATGACCTAAGCTTTAGAAACAAAATTCTTATATCCCTACTCAATCCCAGAAATCATCTCATTTTATTACACATAGTATCTATCAAAATCCAGCACCAAAGAGGCTGTCCACTATATTTTCTTCCTGTCTGACAACTTCCGATTCATTTTCTTTTCTGGCTCATTTTTAAATTAATATTTCCCAAATTCACATATGTATTCACATAAATAGCATTGTTTTTGGCTACAGGAAAAATGAGCACAACTACAACATACATATCTGGAGGAAACATTCACCACTGACAACAGAAAGAACGGGGCACTTATAAGTTTTCAATATGAAAAACCACATAACCAATTCAAAAGGGGGAACAGGCAAGGGGTATGTAAGGCTGGAAGGTAAGTTTACAACATCTGATGAGATCTGGAGAATAGCTAGACCTATGATCAAATAGGTAAACCATGATCACTTGAGAAGATCCTCTGAATGCCAGACTGAGAATATTGATCATATATATAACAAAAAGCCACTCAAGTTCTTTAATAGGAAAAGAACATATTGAAAATTAAAGCATATCAATCTATCTACCAGTGGTTTAGGAATAAATTGCAAAGAACTTCCAATGCAGAGAGAGCTAACAGGAAAGTAGTGAGTACAGCCAGAACTAATAACATAGGTTATTGGGTGATGAGTGCCTAGATTAGAATAAGTATAGAAACTAAAAAGAGAATCAAACAGAAAATTTCCAAAGAGAAACAGAATTTAGTATTAAAACATATCAATATCTAACTGCATAGATGTAGAAGATATAATAAAAGATAAAGAGATTAAAACAATAACAACAACACTTAAAATGAAATGGACTAGGAATCCAATGACCCAAGATCTAATCTCAACTTTACTACTAAACAGCTATGTGTAAAAAAGAAGCTCATTTCCCCTCCTTGGGGAAAAGTTCACCATTGGTAAAATGAAACAATTGCCTAGATAAGCTTAGAGTTCCTTTTATCTCTTTAATGCTCTCATATCACTGATGAAAAACATCATAGCAAAATGTAATTTATTTCACTTAGGGGGAGGGACTAAGATCACATCAGATATTCATGATTTATTAGTTTTGACAATTCATTTCTGTATGCTATGATTCTAGGGGATTTCAAACTTTGAAAGTTGAGTTTTACTAACATTCAACTTAAATTTTGATGTTGAAATTCAAATGTCAGTGTCTACATCTCATTTCACTACTGGCTTTAATCTCATTCCTCAAAGTACACATCAAAATATGTGTCTATTCACCTTCTCTAGTGCAATTTTCACAGATGCCACGTAAGTTTTTTTAAAAAAATCCACTGAGAATGGGTGCTATTATGACTTAAATAGCATAACTAGTTGCAAGTGTTAATTTTTGATGAGAAACAGATTTAAGGAGATCAGCTTTCCAACTGAGTCTAGAAAACTGAATAGATCAACTGTTAGCAGTTATACAGGAATTAAGATTAAAAGGCAGGCTAGTCACAGTGGCTCATGCCTGTGATCCCAGCACTCTGGGAGGCCAAGGCAGGAGGATTGCTTGAGGCCAGGAGTTCAATACCAGCCTGGGCAACATAGCGAGACCCAGTCTCTACAAAAAATAAATTTAAAAAACCAGCTAGGTGTGTCAATTTTAAAAATAAAGATTAACATGCACATTTATGACTTAAGTCAAAAGCAGTGCATTTTTCTTCTCTAACCTCTCTCCCCTGTTAAAAAAAAAAAAAGGCATGCTCCTAAGAAATAACTTTTTTTTTTTTTTTTGGAGACAGGGCCTGTCTGTGTCACTCAGGCTGGATTGCAATGGTGCAATCATAGCTCACTGCAGCCTCAAATTACTAGGCTCAAGAGATCCTCCTGCCTTAACCTCCCAAGTAGCTAGGACTACAGGTGCCCACCACTGTCCCCAGCTAAATATTTTTTTAGATTTCTTTTTGTAGGACAAGGTCTCACTATTTTGCCCAAGTTGGTCTCAAACTCCTGGCCTCAAGCTATCCTGCTGCCTCTCAGCCTCCCAGAGTGTTGGGATTACAGGTGTGAGCCACCAGACCCAGCCAATACATAGCTTTGCTGTGAAAAAAAAAAAAAGGTGGTATTTCTAAAACTAAGAAATTTCAAGGGAGGCAATCAGAAGATAATTTCTCTTTTACCAGAGAAAAGGATCGTCTAACCAACAAGAGAAAGCTAGAACAAGACTTTTCAAAACCTGTAACAATGTAACACTGCTATGTTTCAGTATCTATTACGTTAACACTATTAAGCTTGATGTATTGGTTTTGTTAAATTTCAAAGGGTCACAGAACCTTTAATTCAGTATCCTTATTTACAGATGAAAGAACTGAAATCCAAAGAAGTTATGTGGTTTACTCATAGCTAATTAGTACAAAAACCTACCATAGACCTAGATTTCTTGACTCCCAAATAAATAACCTTAATGGGAAAAAACTTTTTAATAACTGTTCTCAGCAGAATAAATATAACACTCTAAAAGGAAATCAAATGCTCAACTATGAAAAGATAAACAATCCTATGATAACATAATCATAAAACATTATTAAAACCTCATTTCACATATCAACAGAAAATTGGGCTAAAGATATAAAAAGACAGTTGGAAAAGAAGTAAAAATGGCCCTGAGAACTATGAAAAGATACTTAATCTCACTCATAATAGGAGAATGCAAATTAAAACTATGCTGAGATACTGCTTCTCACCTATGAAGCTGGCAAAAATCCCAAAGTGTGAAAACACACTTGTTGGCAATGTTGTAGAACAACACTACTAATGAACATGAAACTGGCATAATTTATGAAGGGCAATTTAGTAATATCCATCAAAATTACCCATGTAAAGTACATATACTGGCCTAGAAATTCCACTTTTGATAATATGCCCTCCTGATGTACATGCACGCCTATGAAATTATGTACGCATACATAGGGCACAATTCATTACATCATAATTTCTTTCTTTCTTTTTTTTTTTTTTTAAGACAGAGTCTCGCTTTGTTGCCCGGGCTAGAGTGAGTGCTGTGGCGTCAGCCTAGCTCACAGCAACCTCAAACTCCTGGGCTTAAGCGATCCTCCTGCCTCAGCCTCCCGAGTAGCTGGGACTACAGGCATGCGTCACCATGCCCAGCTAATTTTTTCCATATATATTTTTAGTTGGCCAGATAATTTCTTTCTATTTTTAGTAGAGATGGGGTCTCAGCTCTTGCTCAGGCTGGTCTCGAACTCCTGACCTCGAGCGATCCACCCGCCTCAGCCTCCCAGAGTGCTAGGATTACAGGCGTGAGCTACCATGCCCGGCCAACATCATAATTTCTAACAGCAAAAGACTAAGAACCCTAATGTTCAATAAAAAGAGACTGGGTAAAGTGTGATAAATCTATACAAGGCAATACCATGTAGCAATAAAAAAGAGAATGAAAAAACTCTACATACCGATATGAAAAGAATTCCAAGACATAGTGTTACTTTAAAAAAGCAAGGTATAGAATATCATATATAGTATTCTACCTTTTATATAAAAAGAGGAGGGCTGGCATGGTGGCTCATGTCTGTAATCCTAGCACTCTGGGAGGCCAACATGGGAGGATCGCTTGAGGTCAGGAGTTCGAAACTAGCCTGAGCAAGAGCGAGTCCCATCTCTACTAAAAATAGAAAAAAAATAGCCAGGCATGGTGGCACGTGACTGTAGTCCCAGCTACTAGGGAGGCTAAGGCAGGAGAATTGCTTGAGCCCAGGAGTTAGAGGTTGCTGTGAGCTAGGCTGATGCCCTGGCACTCTAGCACAGCAATAGAGTGAGACTCTGTCTCAAAAACTAAAAATAAAATAAAAAGAAGAGAAATAAGACACACAAAAAATTAATAGTAGTGGTACTGGTGGGGATAGAAAATAAGTGAGATAAAGAGAACCAGAAATTTTTATGGTATGCTATTTCATTTAAAACTATGTTTAAGGGACAGGCATAGTGGCTCCAGCACTCCAGCACTTTGGGAGACAGAGGCGAGAGGATAGCTTGAGGCCAGGAGTTCAAGATCAGTCTGAAAAACATAGTGAGACCCTATTTCTACAATTCTTTTTTTTTAATTAGCCAGGTGTGGGTGGCATGTGTCTGTAATTCCAGCACTTTGGGAGGCCGAGGCAGGAGGATCACTTGAAGCCAGGAGTTCAAGACCAGCCTGAGCAACATGGTAAGACCCCATCTCTACAAAAATTTAAAAAATTAGCTAGGCTTGGTGGTGTGTGCCTGTAGTCCCACCTACTCAGGAGTCTAAGGCAGGAGGATCCCTTGAGCCCAGAAGCTTGAGTTTGCAGTGAACTATGATAATGCCACTATACTCTAGCCCAGGCAACAGAGTAAGACCCTGTCTCAAAAAAAAAAAAAAGAGTAGCTAATACTATTAGTCATCACATTCCTATTTTGTACAGAGAATAGAAGAACTGATAAAATGCAAATCAAATATCTATTGGTGTGTGCAGTGGCTCATCCCTGTAAACCCAGCTACTCAGGAGGCTGAGGCAGAAGGATAGCTTGAGGCCAGGAGTTTGAGGTTATAATGAGCTATGATTGTACCATTGCACTCCAGCCTGGGTGACAGAGCAAGACTTTGTCTCCATTTAAAACAAAAACAAAAACAAAAGACAAACATTTCATGTATGTATTTGCATTTAATGGCAGAATACAAGGTAACATGCATATGACAATTAAAATTAAAATGCATATGCAAGAGATTGATTTTTTTATTTATAAGGAAGATTTAGATGATGCAAATAAAATTCAATGCTCCCTTGGGAATGATTTATTTAAACTTTTTCACTTAAAGGGAAATGAAGTCATGCCCAGAAGGCTGATGCTGCATTGTCCTCAGCCAAGAACTATCATTTACCAGTCTGATCACTGAGCTCAGGCCCAATAATTTCACAATAGTCAACAACGCATATGGTAAACTTCCCTAGTGAGATAAGCCTTACTTAAATCAAATTCATATCCCAATACTCTGATTAGTGGCACTTTCTGATGCAACTTACCACACTATTAGAATTCCACACCATATCTTTATCCTGACTTGTAACATCTGCTCGCAACTTTTCTAATTGACTAGCCCTCTTGTATTTCTGACCTCTGACAACTGCACATTTAAAGACAGACTGGTTGGCTCTTCTGATCCTGGCACTGGCCTAAATAAATCTCTGTTGTACTGTTAACCAACTATTATCTGACACTATTGTTGAAAGCAACATCTGCTAACTCTGAAGCCAAAATACATTTCTGAGATCTATCTAAATCTGGCCACGAACAAAACTTAGATCTCAGTTAAATAAAATGTCAGGGTTCCAAAGTGTTTAGTTTACATGAACAAAGAGCTTGAGAAAAGAATATCTGAGTGTCCTTTTGACAGATATTTCCAGTGTGTAATACAGCATCTAGCATAGCTAGTAGATGTAAGTGATGGTTCAGTGCACCCTATGACCCTGTAAATATGATTGTGCTCTGAGAACTAAATTGTGAAATCAGCACTATCTGGGATGTCCTGAGACAAGGACTCAACCTATTCATCGCAGTGGCAGCTATATCCTAATCATAGAATTAGATTAAGTTGGCCATCAGAGCTTCAGCCATTAAGTATCTGAATTATATACTTAACTTGCCTTTATTTTATTTCCATGCTCACAAGGTTACTTTATGATCATAATTTGGCTTCCTTTGTCCTTGAAGAGAGAACATGCTGATGAAAAGATGGGAGTATCTAGTTCTCATAGCAGCTATATTTCTCACGGTAAATTAATAAATGGACAATGTGGTTTATAATTTTAGTCTCCCATGAAATTAGCCTAAGAAAGCTTCTCTGAATCCTATCAATTCCAAGGCACTGATAGAATCTGGTTTGGGGACTTTTAAGGTTCAAGGGTCAGACCTTGGATTATGGCCACATCTTGGCTCTCTGCCTCACTATTTCATTCAAACTTCTATCCCTGAAACAGATGCCAGTGATCACTTCCCCAAAGTTTTGGGTGGCTAGAGTCATCATACCTAGGCAACACTCATTTTCCTTCTGCCCTGGTATAATCAGGTTAGTAGAAGGCAATAAATGAAGAGTCTATAAAGAAGGGAAAATGAAGAGTATCGATTTGCTAGACATGATACATGTTTTTGTGTGGAACAAGCAAGAGTATGTCAACCTAAAAAAAGACACTAGAGAAAATTATCTCCAAATATGCTGAGTTTACTAAGTAAGGAATGAGAAATGAGGATTATAATTTGGAATGCATGGAATGGCAAGCCACCAGTTCCCCCCTGGTATGGGAAGCTTTTTACTAGCAAAAATGAAAAGGTTCCTATAAGCTGTTTAGAAACAAGAGTTCATTGGTTCCAGACACCCAAAGCCAGAGCTATCATCAGTACATTGGTGAAGATGCGCCACTACTGGGCAAGTGTTCTTTTGAGAGCTTCTTATCTGAATTACTGTAGTCCTAAAGAATGTCTAGAGATAAACTCTGTGAAAGCAGGAGATGCATGAAGGATGTGAAAGGGTTTCTTGTGGGGGTTTTCAAAAAGTCCCTGGAAACAGTTCTTATCTTAGACATGTAAGCATGAGCCTCCTCGCCTTAGTACCTCCCTGGCCCTATTTTGTCTGAGTCTGACAAAGTGATTTCATCCTACTATTTGCAAACTTACACAAGTACTTGAGATTTTTTTACATTTTTAGTAGTTTTGATTGTACTGATAATATACAAATACATTTTCATTGTTGAAAATACTATACAGAAATACATAAAGAAATTAAGTTTTCCTTTTCAAATATGGGCATACCTTATTTTATTATATTTTACTTTATTGTGCTTCACAGATACTGTAGTTTTTACAAATTGAAGGTTTGTAGGTGGCAACCCTGCAACAAGCAAGTCTATCGACATCATTTTTCCACAAGCATGTGCTCACCTCATGTCTCTGTCACACTTTGGTAATTCTCACAATATTTCAAACTTTTTCATTATTGTTGTATTTGTTATGGTGGTCTGTCATCAGTGGTCTTTGATGCTACTATTGTAATTGCTTGGGAGTGCCATGAACTATGCCCATAGAAGATGGCAAACTTAATCTTTAATAAATGTTGTGTACATTCTGACTGCTCCACCAACCAGCCATTCTCCCATCTCTCTGCCTCTCCCTGGGCCTCTCTACTCCCTAAGACAAAATAATATTGAAATTAGGACAATTAATAACCCTACAATGGCCTCTAAGAGTTCAAGTGAAAGGAAGAATCACGTCTCTCATTTTAAATCAAAAGTTAGAAATGAATAAGCTTAGTGAGGAAGGCATGTCAAAAACCAAGATAGGCCAAAAACTAGGCCTCTTGCACCAGTTAGCCAAGTTGTGAGTGCAAATGAAAAGTTCTTAAAGGAAATTAAAAGTGCTACTCCAGTGAACACATGAATGATAAGAAAGCGAAACAGCCCTGTTGCCATTATGAAGAAGGTTTTAGTGGTCTAGATAGAAGATCAAACCAGCCATGACATTCCCTTAAGCCAAAGCCTAATCCAGAGTAAGGCTAACTCTCTTTAATTCTATCAAGGCAGAGTGAGGTGAGGAAGCAGCAACAGAAAAGTTTGAAGATAGTAGAGGTTGGCTCATGAGGTTTAAGGAAAGAAACCATCCTCATAACGTAAAAGTGCAAGGTGAAGCAGCAATGCTAATGTAAAAGCTGCAGCAAGTTATCCAGAAAAATCTAGCTAAGGTCAATGATGAAGGTGGCTACCCTAAATAACATATTTTCAATGTAGACAAAACAGCCTTACATGGTAAGAAGATGCCATCTAGAACTTTCATAGCTAGAGAGGAAAAGTCAATGCCTGGCTTCAAAGCTTCAAAGGACAGGCTGACTCTCTTGTTAGGGGATAATGCAGCTTGTGACTTTAAGATGAAGCCAATGTTCTATGACCAGTCAAAAAATCCTAGGGCCCTTAAGAATTATGCTAAATTTTGGCCACATGTGGTGGTTCACACCTGTAATCCCAGCACTTTGGGAATCTGAGGCAAGAGGATCACCTGAGACCAGGAGCTCGAGACCAACCTGGGCAACATAGTGAGACCCTATCTCTACAAAAAATTTAAAAATTAGCCAGGCATGGTGATACACACCTGTAGTCTCAGCTACTTGGGAGGCTGAGGCAGGAGGATCACTCGAGCCCAGGAGTTCCAGGCTACAGTGAGTTACGATTGTGCCACTGCACTCTAGGAGACAGAGCGAGACACCATCTCTTAAAAAAAAAAAAAAAAAAAAAAGTGCTAAATCCTATAGCATAGTTGACTGAGTATTTTAAGCCCATTTTTCAGATCTATTGCTCAAACACATTCCTTTCAAACTATTACTGCTCACTAACAATGCACATGGTCACCTAAGAGCTCTGATTAGACATACAACAAGATAAATGTTATTTTTATGTCTGCTAACACATCCATTCTGCAACCCTGGATCAAGGAGTAATTTCAATTTTCAAGCCTTGTTATTAAAGAAATACATTTCATAAGGCTATAGCTGCCATAGATAGTGATTACTAGTGCTGGATATGGGCAAAGTAAATTGCAAACCTTCTGGAAACGATTCACATTCTAACTGAGAACAACTGCCATTAAGAACATTCATGATTTATTGGAGGAAGTCAAAATATAACATTAACAGGAGCTTGGAAAAAGCTGATTTCAACCCTCCTGGATGAATTTTAGGGCTTTAAGACTTCAGTTGAGGAATTAACTGCAGATGTGGTGGAAATAACAACAGAACTAAAATTAGAAGTAGAGCCTAAAGATGTGACTGAATTGCTGCAATCTCATGATAAAATGAACGAATGAGGAGTTGCTTCTTATGGATGAGCAAAGAAAGTGGTTTCTGAGATGGAATCTACTTCTAGTGAAGATGCTATGAACATTGTTGAAATGACAAAAAAGGATTTAGAATATTACCTAAAATTAGTTGATAAAGCAGTGGCAGGGTTTGAGAAGACTGACTCCCATTTTGAAAGAAGTTCTACTGTGGGTAAAATGCTATCAAACAGTATTGCCTTGCTATAGAGAAATCTTTTGTGAAATAAAGAGTTGATCAATGTGGCAAACCTCATTATTGTTTTAAGAAATTGTCCTGCCAGTCACAGTGGTGTACAACTGTACCAGCTACTCAGGAGGCTGAGGCGGGAGGATGACTTGAGCCTGGGAGTTTGAGGCCAGTGTGGGCAACAGAGCAAAACACTGTCTCAAATAAAAACAAAGAAAAAATAAGAAATTGCCACAGCCACCCACCTTCAACAACCACCACTGCTATGGTTTAGATATGATTTGTTTAGCCTCACCAAGTCTCATGTTGAAATTTGACCCCCCAATGTTGGAGGTGGTACCTGGTGGAAGGTGTTTGGGTCATAGGGGTCGATCCTTTATGAATGGCTTGGTGCCGTTCTCACCAGGAGTGAGTTCTTACACTTAGTTCCCCCATAATTGGCTGTTGAAAAGAACCTGGCACCTCCTTCCCCTACGCCCCCTCCCTCCCCACCTCTCTCTCTCTCTCTCTCTCTCTCTCTTCCCTTCTCGCCATGTGATCCACACACTCAGGATCCCCTTTTCCTTCCACCAGGAAGGAAAGCCCTGAAGCCCTCACTAGAAGCAGATATTTGTGCCATGCCTCTCGTACAGCCTGTGGAACCATGAGACAAATAAACCTCTTTTCTTTATAAATTATCCAGCCTCAGGTATTCCTTAGTAGGAACACAAGTGGACTAAGACAACCACCGTGATCGGTCAGCAGCCACCAACACTGAGGCAAGACCACCCACCAGAAAAAGATTATGACCTGCTGAAGGCTCAGATAATCATCTGCATTTTTTAACAATGACGTGTGTTTAACATATGATCTTTTAAAAAAGATATAATGGTATTACACACTTAATAAACTACAGTATAGTGTAAACACAACTTTTATGTGTACTAGGAAACCAAAGAATTCGTGTGACACACTATTGTGATATTTGCTTTATTGTGGTGGACTGGAACTGAATCCACAATATCTCCAAGGTATGCCTATACCTAAAATTTCACCATTCTCTCTAGAAGTAACCTCAGAAAGCAGTTCAGTATGCATGTTTCCTGAAATTTTTCTATACATTTACATATAAATAATATCACATATTGTCTGAGTCTGTTATGGCTCCTACAGCAAAATACCTTAGACTTGGTAATTTATCAACAACAGCAAATTACTGCTCTCAGTTGTGGAAACTGGGGAGTCCAAGATCAACCAAGGCACTAGCAGATTCAGTGCCTATTCCTCTTAGATGGAGGCTTCTTGCAGCATCCTCCTGTGGCAGAAGAGGCAAGATAGCTCATTTCAATCTCTTTTATAAGAGCGCTAATCCCACCCATGAGGGCAGAGCCCTCATGACTTAATCACTTCTCAAAAGGCCCCCACCTCTTAATACTATTACATTGGGTATTGGTTCCAACATATGAATTTTGGGGGAAACTGACATTCAGACCATAGCACATACACATATGTATACTCACATACTCAGCATTTGAGATGCTTTAAATTATGCTTTGTTTTATATAGTGGGATCACACCATAAACACTTGCAATTTGTTTAAACTTAATACAATTTAAAATCATTCCATCAATCCATCAAGGGATATACTGATCATCATCATCTTCTTTTTTTTTTAACTAATACAGAGTATTTCATTCTATGACTGTTCTACAATTTAAATATTTGACAATACAGTTAGGTTGTAAAAGAAAAAAATGTTTTTCCATACTCACGGCAATTCTGATAACATATGTGTAGGTTTTATCCACACCAACAACCAATTCTCTCACTCTCTGGACACCAGCTGGGTGTCTAATGACTCAATTAAATTGTGACACTAACTACATGGAGTAAGCGAAGATCTCACAGGTTACAGGGCTCAGGGCTCAGTCACAGAAGACTGCTCCAATTCAAAATGCCAACTAAAATCCCAGGCCTCCTATACTTCTCACTGACAAGCTATAAATTGGGGGTTAGCAGGACCCCTTCCTTGGGTTCGATAATTTGCTAAAATGATTCACAGAATTCAGAAAAAGTTTACTTCCTATTACCAGTTTATTATAAAGGATACAACTCAGGAATAGCCAAATGGGAGAGATGCCAAATGGAAGAAAGCCAAGGTATGTGACAAAGGGCACAGAGCTTCCATGTCCTCTAAAAGCACACCACAACTCCCAGTACCTCCATGTGTTCATCAACCCAGAAGCTCTCTGAACCCCTTTGTTTAGGGCTTTTATGGAGGTTTCATTACATGGGTGTGATTAAATTATTGGTCATTAGTAATTGAGCTCAATCTCCAGCCCCTCGCCCCTCCCTGGAGGTGGGGGATGGGGAGGCTAAAAGTTCCAACCTTCCAATCACATGGTTGGTTCCTCTGGCAACTGGCTCCCATCCTCCAAGAGTTACCTCAGTAGCAAAAACTCAGGTTATTATAGAAAGGGGCTCATCATGAATAATAAAAGACATTCCTCTTAAACCTACCACTCAGAAGATTCCTATGGTTTTAGGGGCTCTGTGTAGGAACTGGGTGCAGAGTCCAAATGTACCTTTCTTATTATGTCACAGGTGGTTTCTGTACTTTGCTATTACAAACATGGCTACAGAGACTTTTTTCCATATGCATTCATTTTTGTTCAAGTATATCTGTGGGATAGATATCTAGAAGCGAAATTCCTAGGTTAAAAGTAGTGTGAACATTCTTAAATTTGACTGATGCTGCCAAATTACCCTTCAATACTGACATTCCAATTTATTCCCACCAGCAATGTATGAGAGTACTATTTTCCTGTATTAGATTCAGGCTGAGCATCCATAATCCACAAATCTCAAATGCTCCAAAATCTGGAAACCTTTTGAACTCCAACCAACATGATGCTATAAGTGGAAAATTCCATATCCAACATGTTATTTTTTCACTGTTTTAATGGAATGTCATATTTTTTACTATTGAGTACTTACATGTGAATAAGTATTAGAAGATGATTGCTTATTGGTATCATCTAGATTCAGAGTCTGGAATGATGGTTATGCCAAACAACCACAGATTGTCCACGTGGGTGGTATAGGGAGAAAGCAGCCCTGGTCTCTTAAAGGTTTGCTTGAAAATCACTGACATGAGGCAGATGGATTAATAAAAGACATATAAATTTATTTAATGTGTATACACAGGAGTCTTCAGAATGAAGATCCAAAGATACAGGGGAAAGTGTCCATTTTTATGCTTAGGTTTACCAAAGTATGGACAGCCATGTAGAAATAAAAGTGGACAAAAAGGGTATGATCTAATGCTAATAGGCTGAGTGGGGAAACCCAGCAAGGCCTGTCTGTATGGATTTTTCTTGGCCTCTGCGAGCATGTATTTCTTCCTTCTGGGTGGAGGGCAGGGCCCTCTTTGGAATGGGGGTCTTATGAGCTACAGTCAAACAAAGTAGGTTGAATAATTTTTTATGGCCAGTTTTTACATGGAATAATTTTAGGTTTTAGGCTGGCTTTCGGGAAAAGGAGTTCTGGTTCGGGGAAAAATGAAACCAACAAGCAGGAGGACGGGAGAAGGTAAGAGAAAAACTTTTGCCTCTGAGGCCTTCATTTTGGGGCACTGTTTTCTGAGCCCCATCAGTGGCTGTGATATTCATGATACCAAGGTGACACTTTTGCCTTCTGATGGTTCAATGTACAAAAAATTTGTTTCATGCAGAAATTTAAAATATTGTATAAAATTATTTGCAGGCTATATGTATAAAGTGTGTATGAAACATAAATGAATTTTAAGTTTAGACTCGGGTCCCATCCCTTCCTAAGATAGCTCATTATGTATATGCAAATATTCCAAAATCCAAAATGCTTCCGGTGCCAAGCATTTCAGATACGGGATACTGAACCTGTATTATCAATCTTTTCCATTTATATAATAGGTAAAAAAAAGATATCTAGTTTGTATATTCCCTATAATAAATGAGTTTGAAAATCTTTAGTTTTCAAGAGTTCATTACTGTTTTTCTGAGAGCTATTACAATATTAAGCTACATTTATTTTATTTTGGTCCAGTCTATTCCCAGCCCTG
Organism: Lemur catta; assembly: GCF_020740605.2. Lineage (NCBI taxonomy): Eukaryota > Metazoa > Chordata > Mammalia > Primates > Lemuridae > Lemur > Lemur catta. Next base: position 49,907,260 of record NC_059141.1, on the reverse strand, counting down.
AGGCTTCATCTTTTCTTCACTATAACAAGAGGGGCATACTTTTCACCTAAGTTTGTTTTAGATATAAAATAATGTTTAGGTATGGATGTAATACCCACTATTCCATCCAATGTTATTTCTGAGTAGAATGTTATGTTTATTAAATAACTCACCCCAGCCCACACCCTAAAAAAAGCTAAAACTTTCAACTTGAATCATTTCAATACTTTTCTGATTCAATCTGAGCTCTACCAACGCTGACTGGGAAGATTTTTTTCCCATCTAAGCTTTTGCTTTCTAATGACTAATTATACTTTTAAAATACTTGAATAGATTATCCATTCATTTCATTACTGAAAAGAATGATTTAATCTAAACAGCAACAAAGTTCTCAAAAATATCCCACAAGTTTCATTTCCAAACTACTGGAGAAAAAGATTACACATCATTCTGCCATATTTACCTTTTAAAACAGGAAAAAAGAAAAAAAAAAAAAAGACAAGTGAAAATCTGAATGAATTGTAATGGTAAACAAGACACCAAACTCTATACTAAAAATTACAGTATGCCCAATTCAACTGAGGTATAGTGACATAATTACCTCAGTGTTTCACAACACAGATGAATGAACTTTTTCTTAACCTATTTTATTAAAGCTGCAACCTAAAACAATGTATTACATAGGCAGTAGTGCAAACATAAACAAGTGCATTTATTTCACTAATATTTACAATGCTGCTTCTTTGTAAAGATTGTGTGTTATCTTCAAAACATGTATAATCTATGAAAACAATTATTGCCATGAATACAGAAGAATAGTGAAAAAAAATGAGCATCTGCTATGGCTGTATTTAAGATTTATGGGATTTATGAGAGCCGATTTGAGGAGCTTCAGATTAGTCAGCCAAGTTTTTCCATGTGAAGACTGTAAGAATTATTGTAATTAACATATTTCCATAATTGATTTCATATTCAGAACTTATGTACCTACTTACTTAAGCTATTAGTTTAAAGCTTACTAAACTAGGCTTATGCATCTAATGAAAGCTGAAACATGAGTACTGTGCAAAGGCACAAAGCCTAACACAATACTTTGCACACTAAACACATTCAAATGTTTGTTGATTTAAATAGAAAGACAGTAAGTTAAATAATGCTAAATCATTTAAAATACGACTGTATAATAAATAGGCTTTGGTCTGGAAATGAGGATAGTCAAGTTTCTGGCTTGGTTTCATCACTGTTTCTATTAGGTTGGTGCAAAAGTAATTGCAGTTTCAGACCATGAATTTTAAATCATTATAACTAGGCTCAAGCACATCTTCATTAATCAAAATAGGAACCATTACAATCAACACATTTTTGCCAGTGAGAAATAAGTTTGTTTATTCCTGTAGTGTAAAAATCCAAGCTTAGGGATTCCACAAACTCTTGGAAAGCATTTTCTGCATCCTGCTGGTTGTGTAAGCGTTTTTCCTGCAAAAAGTTGTAGAGATGCTTGAGGAAAGTAGTAGTCAGTTGGAGAGAGGTCAGGTGAATATGGCAGATGAAGCAAAACTTCATAGTTCAATTCAATCAACTCAGTGTTGGTTGTGCGATGTGCGGTGGAGCGTTGTGAAGAAGAATTGGGTCCCTTCTGTTAACCAATGCCAGCTGCAGGTGTTGCAGTTTTCAGTGCATCTTATCAGTTTGCTGAGCATACTTCTCAGATGTGACGGTTTCGCCGGGATTCAGAAAGCTGTAGTGGATCACACTGGCAGCAGACCACCAAACAGTGACCATGACCTTTTTTTGGTGCAAGTTTGGCTTTGGGAAGTGCTTTGGAGCTTCTTCTCATCCAACCGCTGAGCTGGTTGTCACTGGCTGTTGTATAAAATCTACTTTTCCACGCGCGTCACAATCGGATCCAGAAATGGTTCGTTGTTGTGTATAATAAAAGACTTCAAAATGACAATTTTTTCTGACTTTCAGTCAGCTCATGAGCCACCCACTTATAGAGTTTTTCACCTTTCCAATTTGCTTCAAATGCCGAATAACCAAAGAATGGTCAACATTGAGTTCTTCGGCAACTTTTCCTGTAGTTGTAAGAGGATCCGCTTCTATGATTGCTCTCAATGGGTCGCTGTCAATTTCCGATGGCCAGCCACTGTGCTCCTCATCTTCAGGGCTCTCGTCTCCTTTGTAAGACTTCTTGAACCATCACTGCATGGATTGTTTGTTAGCAATTCTTGCACCAAATGCATTGTTGATGTTGCGAGTTGTCTCTGCTGCTTTATGACCCATTTTGAACTTAATAAGAAAATCACTTGAATTTGCTTTTTGTCTAACATCATTTCCACAGTCTAAAATAAATATAAACAGCAAGTAATAAGTCATTAGCAACAAAACATAAAGTGAGAAATGTGCATTAAAATGATATATAATATAACCACATTCAAGAATGTATTCCAACATCAAACTGCAAATTTAAACAATGCTAAAACCACCAATTACTTTTGCACCAACCTAATAGATTCATGTCTTAGACATGTAACATAACAAACACTATTATTTTCTATACTATTCCTAGGACCAGCCCTTCTTAAGGTTCAATTAAAATCCCACCTCATCCATAAAAGATATATAAAATCATTGCCACTCTTGATTTCTTCCTCTGAATTCCTGTAGAACTAATATTTTTTACCACTATTATGGTGCCTTGCTTATTAAGCCATTTTTATTATATATATATACCTGCCAACTTGCCAAGGAGATTGCAAACCTAAAGAGATAAAGTATGTTCCAAGCTTCTTAGTATTCCCAGTGCTGATTAAAGCATCTGAAATTATCACCAACAGTAATAACAAGTATCACTGTTCAAGTAGAACAGAGTAGAAAACTTAGGTTCTCATTCTAGCTCTACTATTGGCCAATACAGACCAGTAAAAGCCTTCTTCACTCTGAGATTGTATTTTGGAAGATGCAGGGCACTGGTGGTACTTATTTCTAACTCTTTTCAGGCTTTAAGAGTTAGTATCAGAAAAACAAAATATAAAAGTATTTTGTACATTTTGGAGGAACAAGACTATCCTGAATAGTTATTTGTCAGCAGCTAAATTATTATTAATATATTAGAGACAGAAATGATTTCAGGAGTTTTGCAAGGCTTTGCCCTGAAGGAATATTTCAACGTGTTAGTTTGCATATCAAAAGCTGCCTCGCCTCAGGAGGGCGTCTCAATGGTCAGTAGCAGCTGCTTTCCAAGGTGACGCGGAAGTCTCAAGCCTATGGTTTTCACCAGCTTTGAACGACAAAGCAGGTTTGCACTGAGCCACAGAATGGGAGCTGATCAAAGAGAGTGCCCGCCCTAGAGACAGACACCTGTGGCTAAAAGCAATTAGCCCAAGGGACAGCTCTTGCTTGACTTCTGGGACTACCTGTCTCAATAACTAAATAAACAAATATGGAGCCACTATGTCTCTGTTTAACTTTTCTGCTAAAGTGATAGTCTTATCTTAGAAGTTTGTCCTAGAAAGATTTTGTAACTGTTTGTTCACAGATAGAGTTAATTAAGGGACCTATAGAAGCCTTTTGGGAGACTTTGAACCTAAAATGAACTACCTGTTATTATGTAAATCTGTTGCCCCTGGCAACCGATCACTGTACCTATAAATACTGATGTGAAACTTCAGTCTTGGCCTCAAAGTTCATGGGAATATTTTGGGGACACCCGAGCACCCTTGCTTTTTCTGTTCATAAATCTATTCTTTATAAACTATATTTCTGCCTTTGTGTATAGTTTTATTTCTATTTTCCATTATTTTTTCATCCTTTGAGATTACCCCTGCCTGCCTGTCTGAGGGACCCGATTCTTTGCTGGGAGCATAGCTAACTCCCCACAGTTATTCAAGAGATAACATCATATATTGGTTTCATTTGTTTAAGCAACTTTCACATAATCTAAAATGTCCAGTTGCCATTATTTCATTCAAGCCATTAGCTATTCATTGAGCAAGGTATTGTGAAGGTACTGCAAGAGGCACAAAGATAAGCAAGATGTAGTCTGTCTACAAACACCTCATAATTTGACACTGGAGATAAAACAACTATTCAGATAAACATAATGCAAGGCAAGAAAATAGGCAAGGGCTATAAGAACATATTAACAGGGATTCAATTACATTAGGCTTGGAAGTGAAAGGGGCTCAAGGAAGTCTTCAAGGAAGATTTAGTTAGGGTAGAAAAAAGCTAAGCATTCTTTACAAAAGAGTTTGGCTGAATGCATCATCTTTGCAGTCTCATTTTATTACTGGATAATAACATAGGCATCTGAAGACTGGGATAAGCTACTGGAAATATAATCTTTACTGTAAAACTATGATACCACTCAAAACATAACACTATATTAGACTTTAATTATGTCAAATAATTTTAAAAATACCTCCACAGATGTCTTTTAGATGAAACAAATCAGATTGAAAGTTCTGCATTGAAGAGACCAGGATGACTGCCAAAATATAGTAGAGATTAATGTTCGTGTCCAGAAAAGATACATTTTCATGGCTCAAAGTGATATTACTGACAGAATAAATGAGGAAAGCTCATACTTCAGCTCAGCATGTTCAGAGAAGAGAGTATTTTCCAACAGCAGAGAAAAGAGCTATTTTAAATGATCTGGATGAGAATGTAAAGTTAATTTAAGTCATACAAATCTCTACAGCATAAAATGATAATTGTAGAAACAAGAATCATCTTGACATAGAACTTTTGTACATATTCTTGCTGTAGGAGGATTCCATCAAAAAGCAGGTCAACATTCTATGGTATTTCATCTATGGATACTCTACAAAACTATCCTTTATCTATCAAGAACCTTCATGGTTCACTTTCTTAACACACACACACACACACACACACACAGACACCCCATAGAGCCTTTTCATTGCAATAATAAAACCTGAAACTTACATCTGGTTAAGGAAGAAGCACTAAAGGGTGAAAATTTCCCCTTCCAAATAACTGCACAAAAAAACAAAGTGTGGAAAAGAAAAATAAATCAACCAAAGAAAAATCAACCAAAGAAATAGTCTCTTTAAAACAAAAACAGTGGGAGCAGTAGCTCATGCCTGTAATCCTGTAATCCTAGCACTCTGGGAAGCTGAGGCAGGAGGATGGCTTGAGGTCAGGAGTTCAAGGTCAGCCTGAGCAAGAGTGAGACTCTGTCTCTACAAAAAACAGAAAAATTAGCCAGGTGAGGTGGCACACGCCTGCAGTCCCAGCTACTCAGGAGGCTGAGGCAGGAGGATCATTTGAGCCCAAGAGCTGGAGGTTGCAGTGGCTATGATGACGCTACTGCACTCTACCCAGAGGCCCCAGCCCAAAGTAACAGAGACTCTCGTCTCAAATAAAAACCACAAGTAAAAGTAAGTCCACACTAAGTCTGAAAATAGCTTTTTAAGAAAATGTCTGGATAGATCAGAGCACAGGCTATAAGGGAAGGAACTTAAATGTGATTTGAAAAGGCTGTCTTCATAACTTGCAATTTTGAGAGGAGAAAAATAACCTAAACAAAATAATTAGTAAGGTATACCTTATGCATATATGCCAAGCATACACACTGGTAATAGAAAATTCACCCTTTTCTCAAGTGCCCATAGAACATTAACAAAAGTAGATTATATATTAGGACACAGGAAAACATAAAAGTAGAAATACTACAAACAACACTTTCTGAAAACAGTACGCCCAGAAATTAATAATAACAAAAGGTCCTACCACCTAGAAATAAAAAGAAAGCTATTAATAACATGGGGAAGAGAAAATATAAACCGAAAATAAATAATGTATTGTTTTTGTTGTTGATGCATAATAGATATATGTAGTTTCAGGGTACATTGGTGATTTAATACATTTATGCAATTTGTGAAGATCAAATAGATGTATTTGGGATTTCCATTACCTTAATATTTGTCTTTTCTTTATGCTAGAACCATTCCAAATTTTCCCTTCTAGTTATTTTGAAATACGCAATACATTATTGTAAACTATAGTCATCTTACTGATTTATCTAACACTAGGCTTTATTTCTACTATCAAACCAAAATATTTGTACCCATTTAATCAATTTCTCTTTCTCCTCCCTATCCCCCTACCCACCCTTCCTGGCCTCTGGTAACCACCAATCTACTCTCTATCTTCATGAGATCCACCCTTTTTTAGTTTCCACATATGAGTGAGAACATGCAATATTTGTCTTTTTGTGCTTGGCTTATTTCACTTAATGTAATGACCTCCAGTTCCATCTATGTTGCTGCAAATGACAGGATTTCATTCTTTTTATGGCTGAATAATATTCTATTTTGTATATATACATTTTCTTTATTCATGTATCTATTGAGGGGCACTTGGGTTGATTCCATATTTTGGCCATTGTGAATAGTGTTGCAATAAACCTGGGGGTACAGATGTCTTTTTGATATCTTGATTTCCTTTCTTTTGTATACATACCCACGAGCAGAACTGCTGGATCATATGGTAGTTCTATTTGTAGTTTTTGTAAGGAACCTTCATACTGTTCTCCATAGTGGCTGTACCAATTTATATTCCCACCAAAAATGTACAAGGGTTCCCCTTTCTCTGCATCCTCTCCAGCATCCATTAGCCTGTCTTTTGGATAAAAGCCATTTTAACTGGGGTAAGATGATATCTCACTGTACTTTTGATCTGCATTTCTCTGATGATTAGTGATGTAGAGCATTTTTTCATATACCTGTTGGTCATCTGTACGGCTTCTTTTGAGAAATATCTATTCTGATCTTTTGCCCAGTTTTAATTAGATTATTTGCTTTTTGCTATTGAGTTGTTTGAACTCCTTATATATTCTCATTATTAATCCCTTGCCAGATGGGTAGTTTGCAAATACTTCCTCCCACTCTGTGGGTTCTCTCTTCATTCTGTCGATTTGTTGTTACCTTTGCTGTGCAGAAGCTTTTCAGATTGATGCAATCCCATCTGTCCATTTTACTTCGGTTGTCTGTGCTCTTGAGGTCTTACATAAAAAATCTTTTTCCAGACCAATGTCCTGGAGCATTTCTTCAATGTTTTCTTCAAGTAGTTTCATAGTTTCACGTCTTAGATATAAGCCTTTAATCCATTTTGATTTTTGAAAAATTTATTTTAATAATGATAATGAAGACACTAATTACCAGAATCCACTGGAAACATGTAAGTTTCAAGAAAAACTTCAAGGAACAGTTATCAAGGAAAAATGCACAGAACTTAACACTTCTACCAGTAAAACTGAAAGAACGAAAATAAATTTAAATTCCGGGCTCAAAAGAACATAAAAGAAACAACAAAGTAAACTAAAAGACAGTATAAGGAAAATAATAAAAGCCCAAATAAATGAGATCAAGAAGACAAAAGCAATACACCTAATTAATAAATTAAAATCTTGTTTCAAGAAAAAGTAACAAAATAAACCATTAGCTAACTCAATCAAGAAAAGGAGGTGAGAGGAGAAAGCACAAATAACCTTTGAAACAGAAGAAAGTTTAAATATCATGAGACTATTTTGCTTACCTCTAGGCAAATGAATTTTTCTCTGTATTTTTTTAATTCCAAATATTAAGGGGGTACTAATGTTTTTGTTACATGAATACCTCGTATAATGCTTAAGTTGGGGTTTTTAGTGTGCCAATCACCTGAACAGTGTTCATTATACCTGATAGGTAAGTTTTTACCCTTCCCACCTTCCCCTGCTTCTTGATTTCCAATGACCTTTACATCTCTTTGTGCCCGTGGGTGCCCACTGATTAGCTCCCAATTATTATAGAGTACATGTAGTCTTTGCTTTTTCATTCCTGAGATACTTCACTTAAAGATAAGTTCCAGTTTCATCCAAATTGCTATAAAAGACATTATATCATTCCTTTTTATGGCTGAGTAGTACCCATGGTGTGTGTGTGTGTGTGTGTGTGTGTGTGTGTGTGTGTGTGTGTGTGTGTACATTTGCCCAATTAGTCCATTCATGAATTGATGGGCCCCTAGGCTGATTCCACATCTTTGCCATTGTGAATTATGCTGCAATGAACATTTGAGTGCAGGTGTCTTTTTGATAAAATGACTTCTTTTTCTTTGGGTAGATACCTGGTAGTGGGATTGCTGGGTCAAATGATAAGTCTATATTTATTTCTTTGAGGAATCTCCATACTGTTTTCCAGAGAGGTTGTACTAATTGGCAGTCCCAGCAACAGTGTATAAGTATTTGTTTCTCTCTGCATTCATGCTGGCATCTATTGTTCTTAATGATGCTCATTTTGATAGGGGTAAGGTGATTTCTTATTGTGGTTTTAATTTGCATTTCCCTAATGATTAGTGATGTTGAGTATTTCTTTATGTGTTTGTTGGTCATTTGTCTATCTCCTTTTGAAAAACTTCTGTTCATGTCTTTTGCCTACTTTTTAATGGGGTTGTTTGTCTTTTTCTTGCTGATTTGTTTGAATTCTTTGTAGATTCTGGATATTAGCACTTTATCAGATGTATCACTTGTGAATATTTTCTCCCATTCTGTAAGTTGTCTATTTACTCTGTTGGCAAATGAATATTAAAACCTAGGTAAAGAAGAAATTACCTAGGGAAACAAAGATGACCAAAAATGACCTCATTAGAGTTAGCTTAAACAGTCATTACAGAAGTACCCCATTAAAAAAAGCACAAAGCCTAAATGGTTTCATATGGGAATTCTAACAAACCTTCAAAAACAAAATAGTCTCCAAAGCATTCAAAATGAAGCAAGACTTCCTAATTCCTTCTATAAATCAAATATAACATTGATACCTAACTCTGATAAATATATAACAAAAAGAAAAAAAAACTACATAGCAAGATCACTCATGAACACTGTTGTAAAAATATGAAATAAAATATCAGCAAACAGAATCTAACACCAAAATTTAAAAATAATAAACCATAACAAAGAAGGATGTATTCCAAGAATGCATGGTTTCTTCAAAGTTAGAAATACTGTTAACAACGTACACCACATTAATAGATCTAAGGAAAAAAAATATGATCATCTCCATAAATGCTGAAAAAGATCTCAAAATTCAATACTCACTCATTCAACAAATGGTGTAAGAACAATTGCATAGCCATGTGCAAACAATGAACCTTGCTCCTGACCACAGACCATATGTAATAATTTACTTGAAATAAATCATAGACCTAAATATAAAACCTAACATGATAAAACTTAGAAGAAAATCTTAGTAACCTCATATTTGGCAAACATTTCTTGACTACGATACAAGAACAAATGAAAAAAATGAACAAACTATAAAAGAAAAAGATATTAGATTATATCAAAATTCAAATCTTCTGCTCTTAAAAGATGTTGTTATGAAATGATGTCAGCCATAGGGAAAAAAATCTGCAAAACATATATCTGATAAAGTATTTTTTGAGAATATGTAAAGAACTTTTACAACTTAACCCAATTTTTTTAAATGGACAAAAGGTTTAAACAGACACTTGCCTTTATAAAAGGAAAAGGGATGAAAATTAAATACATAAAAAGAGGCTCGGCCGGGCGTGGTGGCTCATGCCTGTAATCCTAGCACACTGGGAGGCCGAGGCAGGTGGATCGCTGGAGGTCAGGAGTTCGAGACCAGCCTGAGCGAGACCCCGTCTCTACTAAAAAAAAATAGAAATAAATTATCTGGACAACTAAAAATATATATATAGAAAAAATTAGCTGGGCATGGTGGCGCATGCCTGTAGTCCCAGCTACTCAGGAGGCTGAGGCAGCAGGATCGCCTCAGCCCAGGAGTTTGAGGTTGCTGTGAGCTAGGCTCACGCCACGGCACTCACTCTAGCCGGGGCAACAAAGTGAGACTCTGTCTCAAAAAAAAAAAAAAAAAGAGGCTCAATAGCAGTCATCAGTGAAATGCAAATTAAAACCAAAATGAGATGCCAATACACACCCATTTGAAAGGCAAAAATTTTAAAGTTTGAACATACCAAGTGTTGGCAAGACTGTGGAGCAACTGGGACATTCATACAGTGCTGGTGAGAAGATAAAATGTACAACCATTTAGAAAACAGTTTGGCAGCTCCTCAAAATGTTGAACAGTTAGCATATGACTCAGTCATTCTAACCTTAGTTAATTACCCGAGAAAAATGAACACGTGTTCCCACAAAAACTTGTACACAATTGTTCTCGGCAGTTTTATTTATAAGAGCGGAAAAATGGAAACAATCCAAAGGATCACCAGTACATGAATGGATAAACAAATTGTGGTAAATCCATACAATATAATACTGTCCAACAATAAAAAGGAATAAATTATTGATACATACAAAGTATGGAAATAATTTTAAAATAGTTATGCTGAGTAAAAGGAGGAGACAAAAAATACATATATTATGCTTCCTTTTATGTAAAATTTTAGGAAATGCCAATGATAACGACAGCAAAACAGTGGTGCCTTAGGGGTGGAGCCAAATGAATGGACTGCAAAGGAGTACAAAGAAACTTTATGGGATGATGAAAATGTTCATCTCGATCATGAAGATGGTTTCATGTATGTATATACAAATATGTCAAAACTCACCAAATTGTACATTAAAAATGTGCACTTCATTGCGTGGAAATCATACCAAAATAAAGCTGGTTTTTAAAATCATTACTCAGGCTGGGCACAGTGGTATGCCTATAATCCCAGCTACTCAAGAGGCTGAGGCAGGACAGCAATTTACAAAAATAAAGGTCTTCTTATCCCCCTCTCTCTGCCTTGTCCTGCCTAAAGCTAGGCCCCTTTATAATGCTTGCTTGTCAGTCAGAGACAATAGCACCAGAGGATCTAGCAACAAACTACTCTTCCTATAAATTTACCTTCCCACATTTCCTGCCTTTTGGAAGCCAGAAGATGCTCTTTGCTTTGTATTGTCACTGTAAGGATTTATGGCTCTTTGTTAAATACTGTTTAAGCATGGTCCCTAAGCCACTGCCTTGAGAGAAAAATACTTTTAAAATGAGGCTTCTCCCGGGTGATGGGTACAGCACAGGTCAATAACTGCTGGTTTTTCTCTTGTTAATCTGACTTTTGATTTGGAGAGCATCTCAACTAAAAACCTATGAGGGAAAGAAAAAAATTATATTTTCTCCTCTACAATGCATACTTTAGTCCTAAAGCCAATATCTTCTTTAATGGGGAAATACCAGAGACATTTCCACTAAGAAAAGGAACAATGCAAGAATGCCCACTATTTCACCTCTGTTCAACATAGTCCAGTAGGAATTGGTTAGTACAGTTAAACAAGAAAATGCAATTAGACATAAGAACTGGTAGAGAAAACGTAGAGCTATTTCTATTTGAAAATGATAGAGTAGTACACCTGGAAAGAGCAGTTTCCCAAACCATGGCACTATCAGCATTTAAGGGAGATAATTCTTGGTTGTGGGGGGCAGTCCTGTGCGTTGTAAGATGTTTAGTGGCATTTCTGGCTTTTACACTCTAGATGCCATCAGCACAATCCCCACCCAGTTATGACAACCAAAAATGTCTGTAGATATTAACAAATGTCCCAGGGGATAAAATCGGGCCAAGTTGAAAACAAATTCCTTGAAGAATTAATTATAAAATTAACTCAATACCAAATTCCAGTAAGGTGACAGGTCATGAAATTAACATATAGAAATCAATAGCCTTCATACACAAAAACAATAGCCCGTTAAAGGACATAATAGTAGCCCAAACCTCAATTTGAATAGCAACAAAGAAGATTAAGCAGTTCTGAAGACTCAAACGGAGTCTTTCCATTTGACTTAGATAAGGTAATCCAAAATCATAAATATAACCATTCTCACTAATTAATTTATATATTTAATATTGTTTCAATAAAAATACCAACATGCTTCATTTCTTATGGAGTTAGACAAGTTTATATGAAAAACAAACATGGAAAAATAGCCAGAAAAATACTAAAAAAGAAAAACCAAGGAAGATGGAGAAGGGGAATAGCTCTATAAAATATTAAAGCATATGATAAGGCTATTATAATTAAGAGCAGGGAATTCCGATATTTATGAATACAAAAATGGATCAATGGCCGGGTGCGGTGGCTCACACCTGTAATCCTAGCACACTGGGAGGCCGAGGTGGTTGGATTGCTTGAGTTCAGGAGTTCGAGACCAGCCTGAGCGAGAGCGAGACCCCGTCTCTACTAAAAATAGAAAGAAATTATCTGGACAACTAAAATATATATACAGAAAAAATTAGCCGGGCATGGTGGCGCATGCCTGTAGCCCCAGCTACTCGGGAGGCTGAGGCAGTAAGATCGTTTAAGCCCAGGAGTTTGAGGTTGCTGTGAGCTAGGCTGACGCCATGGCACTCACTCTAGCCCGGGCAACAAAGCGAGACTCTGTCTCAAAAAAAAAAAAAAAAAAAAGAAACAAAAAAACCAAAAATGGATCAATGGTATTGGATAGAAAGACCACAAATAGACCCAAATACACATGGGAATTTGACAAATGCAAACCATAGGAGCAAAGATAGACTTGTAAAAATAACTCATACATTTTAGAAAAAAACTAAAAGCTACTGCTATTGTAATTTTGGTATGTTAACTCCACATTTTGTTTTCTGCATAATTTAAGAGACTACTGCATTTTAAAGAATTATTAGTTTATGGTTTTGAGCACATTAACATATAAAGATACAATTTTGTGACATCAGTAACAGAAAGGGGTGGGGATAGAGCTGTTAAAGAAGCAGGGTTTGTGTATGTTATTGAAATTAAGCTATTATAAATTCAAATTAGAGCATTATAACTTTAGGATGTTAAATGTAATCTCTATGGTAATTACAAAGAAAATAGCTATAGAATATATACAAAAGGAATGAGAAAGGAATTTAAATATTTCATTTAAAAAAATCAATTAAGGGGTGGCCGAGGCGGGCGGATCGTTTGAGCTCAGGAGTTGGAGACCAGCCTGAGCAAGAGCGAGACCCCGTCTCTACTAAAAAAACAGAAAGAAATTAGCTGGACAACTAAAAATATATACATACAAAAAATCAGCCAGGCATGGTGACACATGCCTGTAATCCTGGCTACTCAGGAGGCTGAGGCAGGAGGATCGCTTGAGCTCAGGAGTTTGAGGTTGCTGTGAGCTAGGCTGACGCCATGGCACTCTAGCCTGGGCAACAGAGTGAGACTCTGTCTCAAGAAAAAAAAAAAAAAAATCAATTAAACACAAAACAGTAATGCAGGAAATGAGGGACAAAAACCTATAAGATATATAGCCAGGCCTGGTGGTACATGCCTCTAGTCCCATCTACTTGGGTGGCTGAGGCAGGAGGATTACTTGAGCCCAGGAATTCAAGGCCAACCTGGACAACATAGCAAGGCCCTGTCTCAAAAAAAAAAAAAAAAAAACCTATAAGGAATATAGAAAACAAATAGCAAAATGACAGAAATAAGTCCCTCATTGTCAGTAATTACTTTAAATGTAAATGGATTAAGCTCTCCAATCAAAAGACAAAGACTGGCAAAATGGATTTTAAAAAATAACTCACCTATACACTGTCTACAAGAGACTCACTGTAGAGCCAAAGACATAAGTAGACTTAACAGGAAAGGATGGAAAAAGACATTCCATGCAAACAATAACCCAAAGAGAGCAGGGGTGGCTATACTAATACCAAACAAATAGACTTTAAATCAAAAAAGGTTACAAGAGACAATGAAACACATTATATATTAATAAAAGTTTCAGTACAGAAGGAAGATACAACAATTGTAAACATTTACACACCTAATGACAGACCAGCAAAATATGAAGCAAAAACTGACAGAAATGAAGAGAGAAATAAACAGTTCTATAATAATAGCTAGAAACTGCAATACCCCACTCTCAACAATGTATAAAACAACCAAACAGAAGATAAGTAAGGAAACAAAAGAGTTAACACAATAAACCAACTAGATCTAATGGACAAATACAGAACACTCCACCCAACAAGAACATACATATTCTTCTCAAGGGTGCATGGAACATTCTCCAGAATGAGCCATAAGTTGGACCACAAATTAGGTCTCAAAACACTTTAAAAGACAGATAACCTACAAATTATCTTCTCTGACCACAACGGGATAAAGTTAGAAATCAGTAACAAAAGTAAAACTGGAAAATTTTTAAAATTTTGAAAATTAACAACACACTCTTAAACAACCAATGAATCAAAGAAGAAATCAGAAAGTACTCAGAGGTGAATGAAACAAAACACAACATACCAAAACTTACGGGATGCAGCAAAAGCAGTGCTAAGCGGGAATCTATAGCTACAAATGCTTACGTTAAAAAAACAAGAAAGGCCGGGCGTGGTGGCTCACACTGTAATCCTAGCACTCTGGGAGGCCAAGGCAGGCAGATTGTTTGAGCTCAGGAGTTCAAGACCAGCCTGAGCAAGAGCAAGACCCTGTCTCTACTAAAAATAGAAAGAAACTATATGGACAGCTAAAAATATATATAGAAAAAATTAGCCGGGCATGGTGGCGCATGCCTGTAGTCCCAGCTACTTGGGAGGCTGAGGCAAGAGGATTGCTTGAGCCCAGGAGTTGGAGGTTGCTGTGAGCTAGGCTGATGCCACGGCACTCTAACCAAGGTGACAGAGTGGGACTCTGCCTCAAAAAAAAAAAAAAAAAAAAACCAAGAAAGATCTCAAATCAACAACGTAACTTTATAACTTAAGGAAATAGAAAAAGAGCAAACTAAATCCAAAGCTCGCAGAAGGAAGGAAATAATAAAGATTACAGCAGAAATAAATAAAAAATAGAAAAGAAAAGCAATAGAGAATAGCAATGAAACCAAAAGTTGGTTCTTTGAAAAGATCAAAAAAAAGCAACACAACTTTAGCCAGATGAACTAAGAAAAAAAGAGAAGACTTAAATTACTAAAATCAGAAATGGAAGTGGGAACACTAGTACAGATTCTACAGAAATAAAAATAAGAGAAATAAGACAGTACTATGAACAAGTATAGACCAACAAATTGGATAACCTAGATCACATGGATAAACTCCTAATAATACAAAAACTACCATGGCTAAATCGTGAAAAAATAATAGAAAATCTGAACAGACCTCTAACTAATAAGGAGATTAAATCTGATATCAAAGGCAGACAAAGATACTACAAGAAAACTACAGACCAATATCCTTTATGAACATTAGTGCAAAAATCCTCAACAAAATACTAAGCAAACCAAATTCAGCAGCATACGAAAACGATTAGACACCATGACCAAATAGGATTTATTCCTGGAATCCAAAGATGGTTCAACATATAAAAACCGATCAATGTAATACACGATATTAACAGGATGAAGAAAAAATCCACATGATCATCTTAATTGATGCAGTAAAAGCATTTGACAAAATTCAACACCCTTTCATGATAAAAACACTCAACAAACTAGGAATAGAAGAAAACTATCTCAACATAATATATGAAAAACCCACAGCAAACATCATACTCAATGGTGAAAGATTGAAAGCTTTTCCTCTAAGATTAAAAACAAGGCAAGGATGTCCACTTTCACCACTTCTATTCAACACAATACTAAGTTCTAACAAGTGCAATTAGGCAAGAAAAACAAAAAGCATCCAAACTGGACACGAAGAAGTAAAATTACCTCTGTTCACAGATGACATGATCCTATACATAGGAAACCCTAAAGATTCCACCGAAAAAAGCTTTTAGAACTTATAAATGAATTCAGCAAAGTGGCAGGATACAAACTTAATACACAAAAATGAACTGCATTTCTATGCACTAGCAATATACAATCTGAAAAGTAAATTATGAAAACAATTTCATTTACAATAGCATTTAAAAACATAAAATACTTAAGAATTAACTTTACCAAGAAGATGAAAGATTTGTACAATGAAAACTACAAAATATTGTTGAAAGAAATTAAAGACATAAATAAATGGAAACAAATCCCATGCCTGTGCATTGGAAAACTTAATATTGTTAAGATACAATACTACCCAAAGTGGTCTACAGATTTAATACAATCCTATCAAAATCCCAATGGCATTTTTTGAAGATATACAAAAACTCATCTTAAAATTCACATGGAATCTCAAGAGACTCTGAATAGCCAAAATAATCTTGAAAAAGAGGAACAAAAAAGGAGGATTTATACTTCCTGATTTCAGAACTTCCTGAAAAGCTAGAGTAGGAACTAGCTTAAGGGAAGAATATAGACCAACAGGATAGAATAGAGAACCCAAAAACAAACCCTTGTATATATGATAAAATGATTTTTCACAAGGGTGTCAAGACCATTCCATGGCAAAAGAAAAATCTTTTCAGTAAATGGTACTGAACAAACTGGATATCTACACGAATAAGAATAAAGTTGAGCCCTTAACACCAAACACAAAAAGTAACTCAAAATGGATCAAAGACCTTAATGTAAGACCCAAAGCCATAAAACTCTTAGAAGAAAATCTAGGACAATAGCTTCAGGACACTGAATTTAGCAATGATTTCTTTAGATATGACACCAAAGGCACAAGTAACAAAAGAAAAAATAGACAAATTAGACTTCATGAAAATTTTTAAAAGCTGTGCATCAAAAGACATTATCAACAGAGTAAAATGGTAAAATACAGAATGAGAGAACATATTTGCAAGTCATATGTCAGGGATTAATATCCAGGATATATAGGTAACTCCTAAAACTCACAGTAAAACACACATACACACACCAGATTCAAAAATGGGCAAAGGACTTGAATAGACACTTTTCCAAAGAAGATATACAAATGGCCAATAAGCACATGAAAAGGTGCTCAACATTACTAATCATTAGAAGATGCAAACCAAAACTATAATAAGATACCACCTCACACCCATTAGGATGGCAACTATCAACAAAACAGAAAATAACAAGTGTTATCAAGGATGTGAATACTAAAGAAACTCTTGAATACTGTTGGTGGCAATGTAAAATGATGCAGCTGTGTGGAAAACAGTACAGTAGTTCCTGAAAAAATTAAAAATAGAATTATCGTATAATCCAGCAATTCGACTTATGGGTATATATCCAAAACAAATGAAAGCAAAATCTCTACACACCCACGTTCACTGCAGCATTATGAACAACAGTTAAAACAGAAGCAACCGAAGTATCCATAGACAGAAGAATGGATAAGCACATACATGTACATACAATGGAATATTATGCACCCTTAGAAAGGAAGGCAATTCTGACATATGCCACAACATGATGAACATTATGCTAAGCTATACAAGCCAATTACAAAAAGATAAATATTGTGATTCCACTTACACGAAGTACGTAGAGTACTCATAATTATAGGCAGAGAACGTAGAATGGTAGTTGCCAGCGGCCGGCAGAAGGACAGAATGGGATATTACTGTTTAATGGGTATAGAGTTTCAGTTTTTACAAAATAAAAGTTACAGACATGGATGGTGGAGACAGTTGTATGTTATGAATGTATTTAACACCACTTAACCATACACTTAAAATGGTTAACATGAAAACTTTATGTTACAGGTATTTTGCCACAATTTTTTAAAAAACCAACTAATGAAGATTGATTATCTACAAGGGGAGCCGGGAACAGGTTGGAAAGAATGGCAGAAGGGATGCCAGAGAAAGGACACTTCTCTGACTCTCAAAATCATGGCAATGTTTCGCATATTCAAAAACTACTTTAGTAATTAAAATTAACCAGGATGTAACAGAGCCCAATGTGTAATACAAACAGTAACAAATGAACTTAACTGTATTACAAATGAATATTATAACTTGCCAAAGGAGGTGAAGAAGAAAAGATTAAATTTAGGTAACTTTGCAAAGTATCATTTTGATTGTATACTGTCAGGTTAGAGACAAAAAAATTGAAATATAATTTATAAATTTACTTTCTAGAGTAGTATGTGTTAGCAATTCTGAAATTAGTTCATGTATAAAATAGGATGGAGTAAATAAGTAAGTAAATATATTAGGGATAATAATATCTAATTCTCTCACTGTTAGAAAAAGGAATTACAAATAAACAAAGGGAAAGAGCTATTATGATTCTTCACGTGAGGCTGAGTTGGAGATATTACTATGAACTCATAGTTTTTAAAGTATGTGCAGAAGGATATATAACTAAATATAGCTACATGTACTTTGTATTATGTCTGGGCTTATTTAGTGTCCAAATCTTGGTTTCTCAACATCAATAAAGGGAACTAGGATTTCTTGGAAAACTGGTTAAGTTCAGGGCTGGGGTAGGGACCACAAGATGAATCTGGGACATCTTGTCGTACAGGAAGTAATGTTTTTTAAATGATGAGGGTGTACTGAAGGGCCACAAAAGTTAACTTGAAGGAGCTCCCACAAGCCGAATCTGGAACAATTTGAGCAAAAAAAATAAATAATGATAGTAATGAATTATAAACCATAAATTATAATAAATATCCCTAAATTAGTGCTGATATAAGTAAATAAAGAATCAAATAATTAAATAAATGGAGAACGGATAGCTCTTCCTTTCAATATAGTTTCATTCAATACATGTAGAAGAAATGAGCTGGGCACTATGGCTCAGGCCTGTAATCCTAGCACTCTGGGAGACCAAGGTGGGAAGATCACTTAAGGTCAGAGGTTAGAGACCAGCCTACACAAGAGTGAGAGACCCCATCTCTACTAAAAATAGAAAAAATTAGCTGGGCATAGTAGCACTCGTCTGTAGTCCCAGCTACTCGGGAGGCTGAGACGGGAGGATCGCTTGAGCCCAGGAGTTCAAGGTTGCAGTGAGTTGTTAACACAGCACTGCACTCTAGCTGGGGCAATACAGTGAGACTCTATCTCAAAAAAATGAAAAGAAATGGTGCAAAACAAAAAAATTTTAAACACAACAGTGATAATTGTTGCAGGCAAAAATAGATGTTAACATTAATGGGTCAAAGTATGATGAAACCCATTTAGTGGGTGAAAGCAGAGTATGGTGAACCAAAGAAATACATAATATCAAAGTAACTCCCCACAAGACACCTAACAGGAATAATAATTTCAAAGGAAAAAAACAGTAGTTTTATAGAGGGAAAACCTTGCAGAGCCCACTTAAATGATCAAGGTTAGTATCACCAGGATTAAGACATATTCACATTTTGTACCTCCTGATACGATGAGAAGAGCACAAAATCATTTCTGTGGCATTCTTGCTAAAAATGCACAACCTCAATCTAATTACCTGCAAATAGCAGACGAATTCAACTGAGTGACATTCTACAAAATACCTAGCCAGTACTCTTCAAAAGTGTCATGGTCATGAAAGACAAACAAGTGAGGAACTGCCACAGATTGAAGGAGACTAAGGTGACATGACAACTGAATACAATGTGAAACCTTGGATTGAATTTTACACCAACTAAAGGACATTAGTAGGACAACTGGTGAAATTTGAATAATTTCTTATTTCTGTAGATTAGTTACCAGTAATATACCAATGTTCATATCCTCATTTTAATAATTTTACTATGGTCATGTAAGATGCTAACATTAAGGGAACCTAGGTAAAGGGTGTACTGGAAACTCTGTACTATTGTTACAATAGTACTCTTTTGGTAACTCTAAAATTATTTCAAAGTAAAAAGGTTAAAAAGATAAACCAGATAAAATAAGATTAAAAAATAAACACAATGAATCAATGAAAAACGAGGAAGCATCAAAAAGAGAATAAGAGACTTAGTTATGGTATACTTATACAAACATACGGGAGTATCAGCAAGAAGCTCCACACAAACTTATGCTCACCATTCTTATAAAGAAAAGAGCTGAAATTCTATGTTCTTCCATGTGTAAATCCAAGAATAGAGAGCAAGTTCGGGAAACTGATAATGCTTGTCATTTCGATTTTATAAGACCACTTACATCAAAGATAAGCACAGCATTTGGAGGAACAATGCTGAGATAATAAGCAGAAATACAGGCAGAATCTGGAAAAATTGGCTAATATTGCTATCAAATCCATACGAATCTAAACCACCACTTCTTTCACTCTGCTGACCACTATCATAACAAAAGCAAAGCCCCTGTTCCTGCGGTAGTAGGCATTAAACTTTCTGCTATCTTTAAGTAGGCCTATGGACTATACCATGCAGTTCTGGCCCTGCTAAAGGAAGATGTCTCAATTTCTGGAAAAGATGATCTACTTTCACATTATCACTGGTTAGCTTCCTTTCCTATAGAAGTTTTTTTTTAATGTTATAGAAAGATTGAAAATCAAAGGAAAACAAACTCATATTTTCACCAGCCTCATATATATTAATATTAGAACTGTAATTTTTTTTTTTTTTTTTTTGAGACAGAGTCTCGCTCTGTCACCCAGGGTAGAGTGCAGTGGTGCCATCATATCTCACTGCAACCTCAAACTCCTGGGCTCAAGTGATCCTCTTGCCTCAGTCTCCAGAGTAGCTGGGACTATAGGCCCACGCCACAATGCCTGGCTAATTTTTCTATTTTTAGTAGAGAGGAGGTCTCGCTGTTACTCAGGCTTGTCTCAAACTCCTGAGCTCAAGCGATCCTCCTGCCTCAGCCTCCCAGAGTGCTAGGATTATAGCCGTGAGCCACCATGCCTGGCCTTATCTTCAAAAATTATTTCCAGATGAAAACGTTCTAGAGACCTGTTGTACAGTGTGATTATACTTAATACTACTGAACTGTACACTTAAAAATGGTTGTTAATGAATTTAATATAAAAAAAAAACAAAAAAAAGGCCAAGAGAAAGAATGAATGCAGAGAGAACCCTAATGTAAACTAGGTACTTTAGTTATTATAATAATGTTATCAATATTCGCTCATCAATTTTAACAAATGTATTGCACTAATGTAAGATGTTAAAAATACGGGAAATTGGGGGGCAGGATGAAGGGGCATGTGGGAATTCTGTATTTTTTGCTCAGTATTTTTCTATAAACCTAAAACTGCTCCCAAAAAAGTCTATTTTTTAAGAATTATTTCCTACTGTAAGGTATTTCCCATTTGTAAACATCATTTACCTAGATTTAATCACAATGACTACACATAATTCATATTCCTTGAGGAATACTCAATTAAATTATAACTGCTCACAGTGTTTCTCCAAAACAATATGAAATAGATAAAAATTCCCACAATCCTTACTTGCACTCTTTCATCAGTTTCAATCTGCTTCAACCCTACGCAGCTAAGGTAGAGAGTTAACAAAGCATAGTCACTCACATCTTATGGCCTTTCTCAATAGGGGTTCCATGAGAGATTTAAGACATTATTGGGCAATGATTTAACTTTTTTCCCATGCATCTAGAATGGTACTAGAGGCTGAGTATTTCTCATTCAAAATGCTTGAGACCAGAAGTGTTTTGGATTTCAGATTTTTTCAAATTTTGGAGTATCTGCTAATACATAATGAGACATGGCCTGAAGGTAATTTTATTCAATACTTTTTTTTTTTGAGATGGGGTCTCACTCTGTCACACCAGCTAGAGTGCAGTGGTGTGATCATAGCTCACTGCAGCCTCAAACTCCTAGACTTAAGTGATCCTCTCACCTCAACCTCCTGAGTAGCTGGGACTGTAGGCACTTGCACCATACCTAGCTAAATTTTTTCTTTTTTTTTTTTGGTAGAGACAGAGTCTCGCAATGTTACACAGGCTGGTCTTGAATTTCTGGCCTCAAGTGATCCTTGGCGTCCCAAAGTGTTGGTATTACAGGAATTAGCCACCATGCTCAGCAATTTTATACAATATTTTTGATAATTTCATACACAAAACTAAGTTTGTATACTTTCCACACAAAAGATACACTGCAGCTAAAGGGGACTATAACGGTCTGTTTTTCCTTAGGGATACTGAATAAACTATGTGTGCCTGCATTTTGACTGGGACCTATCACATGTGGTTAGTTGTGGAATTTTCCACTTGTGGAAATGCTCAGAAAGTTTTGGATTTTGGAGCATTTTGTATTTCAAATTTTTGGATTAGGGATACTCAATCTGCAGTTACGTACTGATCTGGGGAGAACTGAGAAAATAATCACTGAAATCATTTCCTGCATTCTGTGATTCAGATGTGGGAGCCCAGCTGAGAATGACTGTTAGAGATATAAAAAACTAAGCAAAACTAACTTGCAGCATTAAGAGTAGCTAACACTGGATGGGTACAGTGGCTTATACCCATAATCCCAGCACTTTGGGAGGCCAAGGCAGGAGGATCACTTGAAGCCAGTAGTTCGAGACCAGCCTGGTCAACATAGTGAGATCCTGTATCTACCAAAAAAAAAAAAAAAATTAGCTGGGTGTGGTGGCATGCACCTGTACTCCCAGCTACTCAGAAGGCTGAGGGAGGAGGATCACTTGAGCCCAGGAGTTGGAGGCTGCAGTGAGTTATGATTGTATCCATCCTGGGCAACAGAGCAAGGCCCCATCTCTAAAAACAAAATTAAAAAAAAAATCTATCTATCACTTGGATAAGATAGATAGAAGAGCTACTTAAACTTCATCTTTCAAAATATCTTCTTATGCTGTCTCTGTTAAACCTTCAGATCAATGTAATCACATGCATCAATAAAAAAAGAATAACCATTAATATTCTCCTGAGATGCACCATAATGAGTTACAAGAGACAATGAGTACACCAAAATCCTCACGGTGGTTATGGGAAAAGGACAGGATTATTCTGACCAGATCCTAAACAGGAAGAGCCTAAAAAATGAAATATTAAAATAATACCACCTTAAAATTTATTCAAAAATACCAGGATCTGAAAAAACTATCTCAGAGCATTCTACCCAGCCCCATGAAATGCAACCCTAATCCCTCTCTTTCTTTTCTCTTTATTCCTTTTCTTCCTTTTTTCTTCTTTGCTTCTTCTTATTTAAGCCTGCAAGTCATTCCAAGGCACTTTTAGCCTCACTTACAGTTCTCAAGATTAAAGAGAGCTATTAATATATCCTAAAATTTGAGTTTCCTGTTCCATTTTCATGGTCATATTTCTAAGAGCACCAAATGCATGATCTTTATCCAGACAGAGCTTCTGTTTGGCAAGCCAACGTATATGGTAATCTAATTGCTTAAATTCATCTTTCTCTAGAATGCAGCTCTCACCCTGGTCTTCTTGTAAACAGAAAGCATTCCAAAACACACAAAAAAGAGAAGAGAGCAATAATGTGTGGAACAACAAAGCGTAATAGACTTAGAAGTCTTAAATTCAAATCCTAGCTATTCAAATTTAAAACCTGAATACCATCTGGACTCAGTGTTCTCATTTGTCAAATTAGGGGAATAAGGTTACATGGTCTCCAAGATTCTTTTCTAACATTCTGTGATTCTGTGATGGAAAGGTGAAAAAAAAAAGAAATATCACATCATCTCCCAAAACTTCTCACAAACCAAAAAATTCCCAAAGCCTTTAAGTTCTCCTACACTTATTTCACTTTTATCCTCAAATACAAAGTTTATTCTCCTCTGTTTACCTGGTTGGTACTACTAGTTGCTAGTAGCAACCCCCTCCCTCATTTTGAGTGTGACAACCAAAAATGTCTCCATACATTGCCCACTGTCCCCTAGGAGGCAAAACTGGCTCCAGTTGAAAACCACTGTTCTAGAGGATAGAGAAAGAAAAACATAATAGGTATTCTCCCCACACTCTTGGGACCACAGTTCCTTTGATCAGAAAGAAGGGGTCCTCTTTCTCAGAATTTTAGAAACCGATGTAGTGCCAGTGCTATCACCATAACTGCCCTATAAAGATGATTTTGCATTTTCTTGAATTTTATATAATCATAAAGTACAGTCATCCTCCCTCATTTGCAGTTTCACTTTCCTCAGTTTAAGTTACCTGCTGTCTGTCAACCGTGGTCCAGAAATATTAAATGGAAATTTTCAGAAATAAACAATTCATAAGTTTTAAATGGGGTGCTATTGTGGGTAGCGCACCCACATGAAATCTCACACTGTGCTGCTCTGTCCCTCCATCATCCCTTTTTCCAGCATATCCATGCTGTCGGTATATAGTGCCTGGCCATTAGTCACTTAGTCATCTCGGTCATTAGATCAACTGTCGAGATCTCACAGTGCTTATGTTCAAATAACCCTTATTTTACTTAATAAAGGCTCCAGATTGTAAGAGTAGTGACGTTGGCAGTTCAAATATGCCAAAAAGAAGCCATAAAGTGCTTCTTTAAGTGAAAAGGTGAAAATCCTCCACTTAATAAGAAAAAAATTGTATGCAGAGGTTCTAAGATCTATAGTAAGAATGAATCTTCTATCTATGAAGTTGTGAAGAATGAAAAAGAAATTTGTGCTAGTTTTGCTGCTACACCTCAAATTGTAAAAGTTAACAGCCACAGTGAGTGATAAGTGCTTAGTTGAAATATAAAAGGCATTAAAATTTGTGGGTAGAAGACATATGAACACAAACGTGTCATGATTGATGGCAATCAGGTTTGATACTATTCTTGATTTCAGGCATCACTGAGGGTCTTGGAACATATGCCCCATGGATAAGGGGGGACCTACTGTATATAGTATTATTTCATCTATATAAAGTTCAAAAACAGGCAAAACTATATTATTTGTTTGGTGATAACACATAATAATGATTATCAACAAAACTCAGGATGGTGATTTTTCTCCAGAGGGAAAGAAGAGGGCTGTGGTTGGGAAGGGCACATAGAGGACTTCTGGGATGAAGGAAATGCTTTGTACCTGGATGGTGGGTATCTATAAAGTTAATTTTTATAATTATTCTTTAAAGTGTACATATATTTTCATGTAGTGTTTCTTACATATGTGTATGGGAATAAAGATATCTTTTCTTCACCTATCCTAGGTTCACGGCTGAGGCCTATATAACAAAAGACAGATTAACAAGAAAAAAACATACATGGCTCACACCTGTAATCCTAGGGCCTTTGGGGAGGCCAAGGTGGGAAGATCGCTTGAGGTCAGGAGTTTGAGAACAGCCTGAGCAAGAACGAGACCCTGTCTCTACTAAAATAGAAAAAAATTAGCTGGGTGACTAAAAATAGAAAAAAAAAAAAAAATCAGCCAGGAGGGAGGCTGAGGCAGGAGGATCACTTGAGCCCAGGAGTTTGATGTTGCCGTAAGATAGACTGATGCCACAGCACTCTAGCCAGGGCAACAAGAGCAAGACTCTGTCAAAACAAAAGAAAGAAAGGAAAGAAAAGACAGAAAAAAAAGGAAGGAATGTAGGTAGGTAGGAAGGAAGGAAGAAAGGAAAAAAAAGAAAAAACATACAAATTTATTTAATTTAAGTTTTATGTGACATGGGAGCCCTCATAAGGAAATGAAGACCTAAAGAAACAGGTAAACTTGTATATTTTTATGCTTAGGTTTGATGAAGAGTATACAGTCATGGAGAAATATGTTTGTATGTGATACATATAATAAAAAAAATTGTCAATGCCACCCAACCACCCAAAACCTGTTATTGAGTTAATCATACAACAGAACAAATCTAAAGTGTCTATGTAAACCTACAGCCATATCCTCATTTGTAATTCCCTAATTAGTTAATTCATGTATTGCTAAGTTGGTTTGGATACAATGTGCTTTTTCCATAAAGCTTTAACATGGGGATGTATAGGAAAAGCAGTGATTAACTAAGCCAAGGTCTTCAAAAGACTGAGACTAACCCTCGGAAGAATAAATTTTAAGAAATAAATATAGGCCGGGCGCGGTGGCTCACGCCTGTAATCCTAGCACTCTGGGAGGCCGAGGCGGGCGGATCATTTGAGCTCAGGAGTTCCAGACCAGCCTGAGCAAGAGTGAGACCCCGTCTCTACTAAAAATAGAAAGAAATTATATGGACAGCTAAAAATATATACCAAAAAAATTAGCTGGGCATGGTGGCTCATGCCTGTAGTCCCAGCTACTCGGGAGGCTGAGGCAGGAGGATCGCTTGAGCCCAGGAGTTTGAGGTTGCTGTGAGCTAGGATGACGCCACGGCACTCTAGCCCGGGCAACAGAGTGACACACTGTCTCAAAAAAAAAAAAAAACAAAAAAAAGACCAAGAAATAAATATAAAATATTGATCAACTATAACATATTATATGCATCACTAAACACAGAG
This sequence comes from Lemur catta, assembly GCF_020740605.2. Classification (NCBI taxonomy): domain Eukaryota; kingdom Metazoa; phylum Chordata; class Mammalia; order Primates; family Lemuridae; genus Lemur; species Lemur catta. The sequence continues at coordinate 49,881,134 of NC_059141.1, read as the reverse complement.
TTAGAATATTTATGGGCTTCTCTATTAAATTAAAAGCTCTAAATCCTACTATAATATAGAAATGATATGTGAAGACACAATGAAGGAATCAATATTTAAGAATGCCACCTTGTATTTGCAAAGAACTCTGTAAATGTTCCTATGAATACTTTCTCTTTGCACTATACTCAATTTCCAATCAAGGAAAATGGGGTACCTGTATTAAAATGTAATAACAATTCCATGTCAGAATTCAGCTGTGAGTCGATGACATGTTACTCACAGTCTCATTGAATAATAAAGAACTGATTAGTAATGTGGGCCAATCTATAAAGAATATATGTGTGTGTGTATATATATATATATATATATATGCCAGAGGAAGTTACTTCCTATATACATAACAATTTTAGTAAAAATTTTTTTAGCATTCACAACAGGTATCTTTATAGATACTCTTTTATAACAATATGTCTACATTTATGTTCTTTCTAGAAACAAACCTGCTAGGTTGACAGCCATATTAGGTATTTTACAGGATATTTTCTGGCCTTTTTTTTTTTTTCAACCTTTACTCCAACTTCTATTTACCCTGGTACTTTTTTTAAAAAGAATTTCCCTTGCTTACTTGAAGATGTTGTTTTAAACTTTGGGACTTAACGAAAGCAAAATTAGAAGATCACAGATGAAAGTGCTACTGAACATACAGATAAGTATGTATTGATATTGCATATTTTGTTTTGTTTAAATAAGCTGAGACTCAGAAAATAAAGTGTCTTACTTTAGGAAATCTAGCTAATGAAATAGTTCTGGATAGCAGATCTGAACTAACTTGACCTCTTACTGGCCATCAATTTTGTAGTCATACAGAACTGTGTTTGATTCCTGACCTGGCAACTTTGTGTTTCCATAGAGCAGGCATAATAATACTCATCACAATACAACTATACACACTGGAAGAATATAAATTTCAAGTTCTATAAGTTAATAATAGACATTAAAAAAGAAAAAATCTGAGCATATATGCAGTGGTGGAGAAAAGAAAAAATGAATTATTAAAATAGGAAAAAAAAGAAAAAATCAACATAAATTGTAAATACAATTAATGTATATTGCAAAAGGAAAACAAATACCCTTAACAAAAAAAAAATAAACACATGAAAATTATTTTAGTGAACATCTGTTGTTTTTGCCTGTCCAGCAACCATACTCCCTTCTCCAAGAAGTAACACCTCAATTTTCCTTTAGAAACTGTCACCCACCCTTAATTCAAGTGGTTTGAAACCACATTCCCTACCACCCCACTTCAGGGTGGGAAGAACATCCAAGCCTGCCTACATAAAGCATTCCATCGCTCTGGTCACAGGGACTGTCTCTAGAATGGGCAAAGACCAAGTCAGGCCAAGGAGACTACCATGGTTTGCTAAAATAGTAGAGAAAGGGAAGTTCTCTTTCTTCTTGGGTTTCTGAGGTTGTAGGATGTAGGCCTGGTACTATTACTACTATCTTTCCCAGAGAATCTGACTCCAAAGTCTTAATTACTTTTCCACATTGATACCCAAATATGCAAAGGGATCTAGGGTTACCTGGTAGCACTGGAAAAGACAAATTAGGATTTTGACTTTTAATGTTATATTTTCTATAATATTTCCATTTTTCAAAAATAAGCACATAATACATTTATAATAGTAAATTTAAAACATTTAAAAATACTACCCCTGGGTTTTCTTCTCAAATATACTCAGATATTCACATTTAATGTCTTAAAAGCATTAACAATTTTCTTGTAATTTACCAAAGAGAATAGAATATCTATCACTTTTTTCCCCTGGCACAAAATAAAGCTATTTTCACTCTGAAAATATGGGTGGGAAAAAAAAGTTGTGAGTAAACCCTTTTTAAGAATTTGTCCTCATTTAAAATGGGATATATTCAAAACTCTACATGGAAAAAAAATGGTTAATATTCAGCAAGTGCTATAGCTACTGTAAAAATTGTTCAAGAGATACTGTGAAGATTAAAAGTGGTAAAATTAGATTTTAAAAAGCTTTATCAATTATGTTAGTCCTACAATTCTGAATAATATATGATCTGAAGGAATCGATCAGTTAAATATTTCAGTTATAATTATTTTACATAATATTGCCTTATGAAAGAAATTGCAAACCACTGTTTTATTCTTAAATACAGGAAAGTCAGTCTCATGATGCACTCCCTAGGAATGTAAAGCATCTACTAAATATAGCAAATGCTCTATAAAGGAAGACAGCAATGAACGTTTTTGTTCTCTTGCTTTTATTATACAGTTTCTATCACTCTTTCCCTTTCTCCCCAAGAACACACAAGCCACTCCTGCATCTTCACTTTTTAACATTATTATTTTGTGTTTTATGATCCTCAGTAAGGACAATTAGAAGGTTTCAATGGCTTTTTTTTTTTTTTTGTGGTCTCTTCTGGTTGTCATTTGTTTCTTGATATAATCAGGTAGCCAGAGTGATGTTCTTAAGTGGAAGAGATCCTCAGGGACCTATCAAGGGTAAGGACAAAGAGGAGCAGCTAAAGGCCAGAGCCACCTTCTCACAGACAAGAGGCAGTAAGTCCTAAAGTTTTTAGGATAAGACAATATTCAACAAGCTCATTATCTTGTTCACACCAGAAAGACTGTGGGTTGGTCATCCTGACCAACACCTTTGCCTCAAGATGCTGATTTTTTTTTTATTCGAAACCTAAACTCTCCTAAGCTAACAACTCCAAACTTTTCTCACCTTATCTGCAAACGCCTTTCCTATACTGCTAGATCACTTCCGCTGTTGACCCAAAGGGATGCTTTAACATAATTGAAGGTATATTAAAGAAACCACCAAAAAATGTGTGATGGAAATATCTACAAAGAACAGGAATAAAATGGGTCTTTCCAAAGTACCGCAGGAAGAGTAAAATACTTTACCCTAGTCCCTTAGCCATAAAATATTTATTCTACTTATATTTACTAATACCCACAGTATTTTTCAGGCATCTAAAAGAGAAGGTAAAGAAACCATAAACCACAAGATTACACAGACAGCAAGGTAAAGAACCGTCAGTCTAAACTCTCCTCCTATTCACATAGGTCAGTAACATCTGGCTCTTTCTCAAAACACTGTATGGTGGGCCAGGATGGGAGGGTGAGAAGGAAACTTAAGAGAGAGGATGAGAACGGGAAGGTGCTGGAAAAGATAAAAACGGAACCATTCGAGAAGACTGCACTTTGTATTGCTCCTTTGATTTTCCACTTCTTTTTTCGATTAGGTGACCAATATTTCTCCCTATCAGAAATCCATGTGTAAACTCCCCCACCTACTTCCAACCACATCCACAAATTCCAGGAGAACCAATCAAAGCCACTTGTGTCTCCCGGTCGCTCGCGAGGAGTGAAACGTCGGCGCCCAAGTTGGGAACCCGGCACTGGGAGAAGTTCTCCCGGGACAGGGAGAAGGGACGTGGTGAGGCGAAGGAAAGCGGAGGATGGGGAGCAAGCAGGACTAGGGACTCCTCTCAGCACCGCGAGCTGAGCGCATCAGGGAGAGTACGGTATCCCGCCAGACCCGACAAGTCGCCGGATCCCTGGGGCTGACAAACAGCTGGCCTCGGACCCCAGGTCCCTAAAACTATTTCGCCACTGCCTTCCCCTTCGCCTTCCCTAAATTGCTGTCTCCTCACACCCTTCACAGTCCAAGACTCACCCGTCCACGCTCCAGCTCCACCAGCTCCTCGGTCAAAGCCGCCCACTTCTGACGACCATAGAAACGAAGAAGCAGCAGAGAAGCTTCCACCTCCCCCGCCCACCCTCACGTGACTCTCCTAGCCGCTGGGCCTGTCGGGATCGTGGCGAAGTGGGTGTGGGAGGGGCACGGAGAAAAAGGAGGGGGAGGAGTAAGGGAAGCAACTCGCCACGCCCCAGCCTCGGGCCCCACCCCCTCATCTTCTAGGCGGGAAAAGCTGTAGAGCGCCCTGAAGCCCTCCGGCATTTGCTCCAGTTTTTTTCCTCCTCTTCAAAAGGCATAGAAATCTGTTAAAAAAAAAATGGTTGTGCCTTCTGACACCTCCTTGGTACCCGTTTTCGTGTTGACTAAGCAAAAAAGAGTCAGTGAAAAGAAAACTGGACCACAGTGAGTTGGGAATTGTTTCTTTGCAACTGCGTTTAGGTTTAAGCTTCTGGTACAATTTTCTTACTTCATAACCTTAAACCTTTTTTGGCTTTAGAAACTTCCTCACCACTTTCTATTGTGTGGATTTTTCAAGTGTTTTATTTGTAGACTAATATTATTGCAGTTTTGTCCCTAACCTACTAATAACATGTTTCCCGCCAAAGAAGGTGGTTTTATCCGAAGTGTGGGTAGGAAAGGATCTTCTCTCTCCTGCTGCGGAAGAAATAGAATGAAAATATCATGGTATGATACCAGAGAACTTTCAAATAAACTTTTTTTCAAGAATTTACTTAGCAGACCAGTAGAAAAGGCAACAGCTATGGAAACAAAAGGCAGACAAAATTATCACTGGGTTAAATTGTGAAGTAAGCAAAATCAACTATTTTCTCCATTTCTTCTCAGAGGACCCTCCCTCCCCATTAACCTAAGAACAACAATTTATTGTGTTCATGACACTATGCTAGCACTTTACATACAGCTGAGTGTTTGTTTACAACCACTCTGTGGGATGGAGACTATTTTTATTCATTTGCAGGAAGGGAAGCAGGCTAAGACCCTTAGGTAATGCAGTGAATGCTATAGCTAGGACACAGACCTAATCTGAAGGACTCTAAGATCTGGACTCTTAAACAGTTTTCTTTAATCTGTATTCCTCTGGTTCTACCTGCCTCAGGAGTTAGGAATCATTGTTGATTTGCTTCCCAGCTATCAAAATGTACCTTTTCTGTATCTCTTCCCATTTAATCTGTTCTCTGTTAAGTGAGAAATGTCATAAAGAAATCCTTCCCCATTATTAATAGGCACGTAGTTTGTTATCCTTCTCAGCCATGTCCATTATCTCTGATGATGGGAATTCCAGAACGTTTTAGAGGCTCGTGGAACCCTAAGTAGTAGCTAAGTCAACTGTTTCCCAAAACAAGGAAAAAAAGAAAGTTAAATCAATACATACATGGTGAACAAAAATCAGTTTTTAAGAATTGGTGAAATTCAATCCTGATTTTAGACAATATTCGTCTATATAAAACTAAATAACCAGTTGAACTACTAAATAACATGTAAAAACATAAATCACTGGCTCTCAAACTTTTTGGTCTCGGGACCCTTTTATACTCTTAAAAATTATTGAGGACTTCAAAGAACCTTTTTTTTTTTCTTTTTTGAGACAGAGTCTCACTCTTGCCCAGGCTAGACTACCATGGCGTCAGCCTAGCTCACAGCAACCTCAAACTCCTGGGCTCAAGCAATCCTTCTGCCTCAGCCTCCCAAGTAGCTGGGACTACAGGCATGCGCCACCATGCCAAGCTACTTTTTTCTGTATATATTTTTAGCTGTCCATATAATTTCTTTCTATTTTTAGTAGAGATGGGGTCTCGCTCTTGCTCAGGCTGGTCTCAAACTCCTGAGCTCAACGATCCACCCGCCTCAGCCTCCCAGAGTGCTAGGCTTACAGGCGTGAGCCACCGCACCCGGCCAGAACTTTTGTTTATGTGTTATACCTATCAATGTTTACTATATTATACCTTAAAATAGAAAATTTTTTGATTTTTTTATTTAAAAAATAATAAATTCATTATATGTTGACATAAATAACATATTTTTATGAAAAATAACTTTTCCCAAAAAAAGAGTAGGATAGTTTTACATGCTTGCAAATTTCTTTAATGTCTGGCCTAATAGAAGACAGCTGATTCTCCTTTTCTGCATTAAATGTTGCACTCTTACCCAACATGTATCCTCTGACAAACGCTACACTCAAGAGATAATGAGGGTGATAAAGGCAAATAACAATTTATTATTAGGACAGTCTTGATCTTACAGATCTCTGTAAAGGAACCCCCAGGAATTCTCAGACTGCACTTTTGAGAACCACTGTTTTAAACCATACAAATGTGAGATGTTATTGTATTTTTTTTTTATCTAGTCATTTTGGGATCAAGTAGAACATTTAGTAGAAACAAGAACAAGACAGAGACAATTTACAGACTAGACCAATCTTATACAAGTAAATGTGGGTATTCTTTCTTCATTTCTCAAGAGTATAAAGTTAGCCAAATTCAAGGTCATAGCTGAATACAACTACATTCTACTTTAGAAATCTGTCCATCAATTCATTATTGTCTTTCAGGCTGCTATGCAAGTTGGTCCAGTCACATGAATGTATAATATCACTAATGGGGATTTATATCTCCTCCACAAACTAATATTGACTCTTCTGGTGACCAATAAAATTTGAAGTCAAAATTCTTTTCACAAACATGTATTGAATGCCTACTATATGCAAGGGTCATGACTGTGCTGGGCTTATAAAAATATATAAATTCAGTTCCTGCCCTTGGGCAACTTGTATATATAATGAGACTTGCATGCCGGTATAAATATATTTTTTGCCAAGTCCAATAGTTCCCAAACCACTTTGATGGTCAACTACCTCAGAATTATCTGAGGGAGATTTTAAAAATACATATTTTTGGATCATAAGATATACTGTTTCAGTAGACCAGGGTGGTGCTCTGGAATCTGGATTTTAGAAGTCTCAGGCTGGGTGGCTCACACCTGTAATTCCAGAACTTTGGGAGAGGATTTCTTGAGGCTAGGAGTTACAGACCAGCCTGGTCAACATATTGAGACACTGTCTCTACAAGAATTTTAAAAATTAGCCAGGCATGGTGGCATGTGCCAGCTACTCGGGAGGCTGAGGTAGAAGGATCACTTGAGCCCAGGAATTTGAGGCTGCAGTGAGCTATGATCATGCCACTGCACTCCATCCTAGGCAACAGAGTGAGACTTTGTCTCTAAAAAATAAAATAAAATAAAAAAATAAAAATCCCAGGTGATTCCCCTGCAATGATAGGATTGGGAATAAATACTAAGTACTGTATAATTGACAAAGAAATGAATTTGATCTTTGCCCACCCCCCAGAACTATCACACATAAAATATGATCTCTATTTATCTCATCTTTGATATTTTAAAAGTATGTTGTGTTAAAAGATCTGTGTTATCGAGAGACAAGAGTATTTAATTTCACTCATTTAGCATAGAAATTGATGCCCTATTTCAAACATTTTATAGTTTGTCTACCTTTATCATATAAAAATAATAATGTGAGGTGTTATCACAGCAATCTCCAAAATATCACACCAATGTAAAAAGCAAAACATCTTTTGCACAAGCATCTGGCTTCAAAAAGTGTTATTTTAGGCCAGGTACAGTGGCTCATGCCTGTAATCCTAGCACTCTGGGAGGCCAAGGTGGGTGGATCACTTGAGCTCAGAAGTTTGAGACCAGCATGAGCAATAGTGAAGCCCCGTCTCTACTATAATAAAAATTAAAAAATTAGCCAGGTGTTGTGGTGGGCACCTGTAGTCCCAGCTACTCCAGAGGCTGAAGGCTTAAGCCCAGGAGTTTGAGGTTATAATGAGCTATGATCAAGCCATTGTACTCTAGCTAGGGAGACAAGAGCAAAAAAAAAAAAGTTATTTTATACAGCTTGGATTCAATTTTTAAAAATGGATTAATGGATTCAATGAATAATTAAAAATAAATAAATAAAATGAATTCAATGAGATGTTCCTTGTTTCATTACACTTATCTTCAGGGTTCCATAGATTTTAGTATTTCAAAACCTTTGCAGTCTTCCATCACAAATTTATTTTGAGGATATACTACTTGAGTAGCTATCTGGAGACTTATTTATACTTGCTGTTGCAATGAGTGTTCTTTCCTAATAATTGTGGCCAGAATTAATTATATTCAAGTAAATAAGAAAAATCCAAAAAGCAAGCTTGTTTTCTTTCTTTTTACCATAAAGGAGTGGGAGGATGGCTTAATCAGCTATAAATGTGATGATTAATAAAAATTGAAATATAGCCTTCTTAATTTTATAATTAATACTAACTTCAAAATTAAAGAAGCCCTGTTTAGATCTTGATTTCTAAAATTTCTTTATCCACAAAAAGGAACCAGGGCTTCTTGAAGAAATGACTGATTTCAGGGACAGGGCAGGAAGGTACATGATGAGGTGGAACATCTTTTTGTGCTAGAAAGTAAGGAAGTGCTCAGAAAATAAAATGGGAGCATGTCAAAAGGAACCAGTTTGAAGGGCCTCTCACTAGCCAAATCTGAGATAATTGGAGTACCATTATAAGAACAGTAATGAATTATAGCCCATTGAATAAAACAAGAACCCATGAGTCTATACTAATATGAGAGAGAGAGAGATATGGGGAAAAGGGGACAGTTGTTTTCCTTAAAATAGAATTCCCACTGATAAATTCATAAAGAGGTGGAGTTGGAAAATCACCATCTTGCAACTATCATAGTAAAGATTGGTTTGGGAAAACATCAATGAAATTGGGGGGGTGGGGGACAGTTTTATAAGAAATAGGATGTTTTTATGTTTTCAAAATATCTTCCCACAGATCGTACATTTTTTGCAAGGGAAAATTGTAACTATATAGTGGAGAAACTAGGCAGCACTTTGATCCCTGTGATACAATACTCAGAGAAGAACACAACATCACTTGAATCTAATCATGAGGAAACATCAACTAAACCCACATTGAGGAGCATTCTATGAAATAACTGTTGTGAAAGAAAAAAAAAACCGAAAGGCTAAGGAACTAGCTATTTGATATTAAAAGAGACTAAGGAGACTTGACAACTAAAGTCAATACATGGTCCTAAATTGAAACTTAGACCAGAGAAGGGAAATGCCGTAAAAGATTTATTGGAATGATTGACAAAGTTGGAATGTGTACCATAGATTAAGGTAGCTACCACATTTGACAACTATGTGATGCTTATATAAAGGAATATCTTTTTTCTTAGTAAGTATATGCTAAGTATGAAGATGTAAAGGGACATGATGTATGCAACCTATTCTAAAATGGGTCAGAAAAGAAATATCTAGAGAGAGAAAATGATAAAGCAAATGCAGCAAAATGTTAAAAATTGATGAATTTGAATAAATGATATTCAGGAGTTCTCTGTACTATTGAAATTTTTTTATAAGTTTAAATTATTTTTATAAAGAAAAAAAGTTAAGGGCTCCCAATTTCTCTCTTAGGATTCATTCCAAAATAGGCCACAACATTCCTCATTAACTTTTTCATTGTTTTTGGTTATCTTATTTCCACTTTAATTATTAGAATCAGGTGGTAGTTATCTTTTACAATTTTAGTTGATTATGTACTACCAATAAGAAAAGGAGCTGAGTTTACAAAAAGCCAAAAAATTTCCTAATCCCAGTTGCGGGAACTTTTCATATTTGCAACTAAAATTTGATTCTAGATGTTTTAAGAGATTGATTAAACAAGGGAGAAAAAGCAAAGTTGGTGTACTTGTTTCAGTTTCCTTAAATTATTTTACATGATTAGTTTTTCAATCACCTATAAGCATAATCTAACATTTCCTCTAAAATAATTGTTAAATTGGTTTCTCCCTATTTTTTCATTTTAGTTGGTCTTTTATAATTTTTACACATAATTTTTAATTACAAAGGTATGTATACCCTTAAATTCAAACAAATTGAGAGAAATTAGAAATAAGGAACATCTTCGTCTCCACGCTAATGTTACCCACAGAGATAACCAACCATTGGGTAAGTTTTTGTATCCTTCTAGAGTTTTTCCTGTGCTTATATCAATGTGTATATATGTTTATGTACACAGTTTTTTAAAAATTGGGTATCATTCTATGTAATATGTTCTTTTGTTAATTTTTAACAGGTAAGTCTTTGTTAATTTAATTTTTATCAATATTTTATAAAAGCTGTGCATATATAATTTTTATAGGTAGTTTTAAAAGTTAATTCAACTAGTAAAGTTTTTTTCTAATCTTTATGTAACACATTCAGATGGCTTAAAATTCAAAAAGCACAAAGATATAAATACACATACTGTGAAAGTCTCCCTTCCACCTTTGTCCCTGAGATACCCAAATCTACTCATAGGCAGCCAGTCACATTAGTTTTTAATGCATCCTTCATTCATATACAAACACACACACACACACACACACACAAACACACAGAAGATCTTTTCATATCATATAAAGGGCTTCCTCAATTTTTTATATTGCTATGTAATATTCCACTGCATACATATGACTTTATTTAATCAGTTGTCTGATTTATGTCATCAGACATTTAGGTTGCTTCCAATGTTAGTTCTTACAAATAATCTGCAATGAATAATCTTGAATATACATCATTTTGCCTATGTGTGAGCCTATGACATAAACTCCTGGAAACAAAGTTGTGATATCAAAAGTTTCACAGATTGGTTTCTCTGGGAAGCAGACTTTGAAGCAGAAATTTAGAGTTCCAGACATTTATTAGGGAGTGCCCTTGCATTCAACAGTTTTGGAAGGGAGAAGAAAGAAGTGGAATTAAGCAGAGGAAGAAGTTGACCTGTGATATACCCATGCAGCCTCAGATAACCCCACAGGGAAGCTTTGGAGCTGAAATGACTCATCAGAGTTGTCCTGCATTGGGTGGAAGTGGCAAGGCCTTTATATCATTGGATGTGGGCTGTCACAGAACAGCATGCCCCTGGGTAAAACAGCTCTTTGTAGCTGAGGCAAAACTTGAAAGGGCTGACAGTTAAAGATTCTGCTGACAGAACTCCCAGCAGCTGGGGCAACAAGAACTTTCTGAAAAAGGGTATCTACATTTTGTAATTTTGATAGATTTTATCAAATTGCCATACCCATTTATACTCCACAAGCACTGTATGAGAATGTCTGCTTACCCATTATCCTCCCAACATAGAGTGTTATCAAAATTCTGTATATCTGCCCATCTGATTAGATGAAATGTGACATCTCAGTGTAGTTTTAATTTTCCCTTTATAAAAAAATTTTTCCACAGTTAACACCTTACTGAATGAGGAAAAGCTAAATGCTTTTGCTCTAAGAACTGGAACAAGACAAGGATGCCCACTTTTACCACTCTTACTCAACATAATAGTGGAAGTCTTAGCCAGAGCAGCTAGGCAAAAGAAAGAAATAAAGGACATCTAAATTGGAAAGGAGGAAGTCAAATTGTCCCTGTTTGCAGATGACATGATCTTACATATAGAAAAACCTAAAGACTCAACTGAAAAACTCTTAGAACCAATAAATGAATTCAGTAAAGTTGCAGGATACAAAATTAATATACAAAAATCAATAGTGTTTCTATACATAACAATGAACTAGCTGAAAAAGAAATCAAGAAGGAGGCCATCCCATTTACAATAGCTACAAAAGAAAAGAAAATAACTAGGAATAAATTTAACCAAGGAGGTGAAAGACCTCTACAAGGAAAACTAGAAAACACTGATGAGAGAAATTGAAGAGGCTACAGACATCCCATGCTCTGAAGAATTAATATTGTTAAAATGACAATACTACCCAAAGCAGTCTACAGATTCAATGCAATCCCTATCAAAATATCAATGACATTCTTCACAGAAATAGAAAAAAAAATCCTAAAATTTGTATGGAACCACACAATACCACAAATAGCCAAAGCAATCCTGAGTAAAAAGAACAAAGCTGGAGATACCACACTACTTGACTTCAAAATATATTACAGAGCTGTAATAACCAAAACAGCATGGTACTGGCATAAAAATAGAAGCATAGATCAATGGAACAGAATAGAGAACTCAAATTAATCCACGTATTTATAGCCAACTGATTTTTGACAAAGGTACCAAGAATACTCATTGTGGAAAGGACAGTTTCTTCAATAAATAATTCTAGGAAAACTGGATATCCATATGCAGAAGAATGAAACTTCATGCCCACCTCTCACCCTACACAAAAATTACTCAAAATGCATCAAAGACCTAAATGTAAGACCTGAAACAATAAAACTACTAAAAGAAAACATAGGAGAAATGCTTCAAGACATTGGTCTGGGAAAAGAGTTTATGAATAAGACCTCAAAAATGCAGGAAAAAAAAGTAAAATAAACATAAACAAATGGAATTATATCAAGCTACTTAGCTTCCACACAGCAAAGGAGCAATCAACAGAGTAAAAAGGCAACCTACAGAATGGGAGCAAATATTTGCAAACTACTCATCTGACAGGGGATTAATATCCAGAATATACAAGGAACTGAAACATTTCAACAGCAAAAAACTAAACAATCAGATTTAAATGATCTGAACAGACATTTCTCAAAAGAAGACATAGAAATTGCCAAAAAATATATGAAAAAATGATCAACATCACTAATCGTCAGGGAAAAACAAATCAAAACCACAATGAGGTATCATCTCACCCCAGTTAGGATAGCTATTATCAAGAAGACAAAAAAATAAAAAATGCTGGTGAGGATGCAGAGAAAGGGGAACTCTTATACACTGGTGGTACGAATGCAAAACAATACAGCCACTATGGTGAACAATATGGAGGTTCCTCAAAAAACTGCAAAGAGAACTACCACAGAATCCCATAATTCCCACCACTGGGAATGTATCCAAGAGAAAAGAAATCATTATATTGGGGAGACATCTGCACCCCCATGTTTATTGCAGCTCTATTCACAATAGACAAGATATAGAATCAACCTAGGCATCCAACAGCAGATGAATGGATAAAGAAAATGTGGCATATATACACCATGGAATGCTATTCAGCCATAAAAAAGATGAAATCCTGTCATTTGCAGCAACATGGATGGAACTGGAGGGCATTATGTTAAGTGAAAATAAGCCAGAAACAGAAAGTTAGACACTGCATATTCTTACATGTGGGAGCTAAAAAGCATTGCTTTCATAGAACTCAAAAGTAGAACAGAGGATAATAGAGGCTGGGAAGGGTAGGGGGAAAGGAGGGATAGAGAGAGATTTGTTAAAGGATACAAAGTTACAGCTTGATAGGAGGAATAAGTTCTATACCACTACAGTGTAGGATTACTATAGTTAACAATAATATGTAGTTCAAATAGCTAGAAGGAGGATATTGAATGTTCCCAACACAAAGAAATGATAAATATTTGAGATAAGGGATATACTAATTACCCTGATCTGTTTACCAAACATTATACATATGGAAACATCACTATATACCCCCCATGAATATGTACTATTATTTGTCAATTAAAAAATAAGTTTTTTTATTTAAATTTTTTTTATTTTGTGGAAAGTTGGGCTTTATATGTTTAAGACTCATTTGTCTTTTTCTCTGAACTGTTTATATCTTTTGCATATTTTCCTATTATGTTGAATTTTTTGAGTGATATGTAGGAATTCTTCATATTAGATAAATGAGCCATATGTTCACCACACATCCTCCCGATATAACCATACAATAATATTTTGTTCAATTAACATTTTATGTTTACATGATTGTAACTGTGTTTTAGTCTGTTTTATGTTGCTGTAAAAGAATACCTGAGACTGGGTAATTTATGAAGAAAAGAGGTTTATTGAGCTCACAGTTCCACAGGCTGAGAAGTATAAAGGCGTGGCCCTGGCTTCTGGTGAGGGCTGTCATGCTGCATCAGAGCATAGTAGAGAGAGGATCAAAGGGGAAGCTGACACTTGTGATGAGGGGTGTCCTGCCTTTCTAACAACTCACTCTCAAAGGAACTCAATCCATTGCAGAGAGAAATAATAGTCTTTTTCTTGGGAGAACTCATTCACTACCTTGACAATAGCACCAAACCATTCATGAGGGATCAGCTCCCATTAATGCAAACACTTCTGACTGGGCCCCACCTCCCAACACCACCACAATGGTGATAAAATTTCAACATGAGTTTTGGTGGGGACAAACAAACCATATCCAAACCGTAGCACTAAGTAAATGGTATTCACATCTGACTCGTGTGGACTGCTTTAATTACCTTTATTTATACCATTTCCCGGTTTTCCTATAGTTAACAATCAGTTCATGTCTTTGCTTAGTTTTCTCTGTGTCTATCACTAATTCTTTCTTCAAATCCTCAACAGATATACCACTGTAGTCTGTGCTACCAACATCTCTTTCTTGCCGAAATTGGGCCAATTGCTTCCTTATTCAGCAATCCAATTGCCTCCTTATTTTCTCCCTGTTTCCACCTTTGTCCTCTAATAGGCTATTCTCAAATGAAAACAAAAGTGATCTTTTTCGAATGTAAACCGGTCATTTCATTCCTACAGTGGCTCTCAATTTTCCTCAGAGGAAAAGCGAGTTATTACAGTGATCTACAAGGCCCTACAGGATCTGACATATCCCCCTCCACTGCACCTATGTGACCTCATTTCCTACTGCTCTTGCATCTCTAACTCTTACGCTTCTCTACACCTACTGGCAGTTCTCTCTGCCAGGAAAGTTCTTCTGCCACATATCCACATGACTAATTCCCTAATTTCCCTCAGGTCTTAGCTAAAATGTTACTTCACAATGAGGTCTACCCTGACCATCCTATTTAAAACTGTAATATACATCTAACTCCACCCCCTTCCTAGAGCAATTTTAACTCACTTTTCCTTGCTTTCTTTTTTTCTTTTTTTTATGGCCTTTATAATAAACCTTCTAACAAATTATATAAATTAAATATAATTAAATAAATTATATAAAATAACCTTCTAATAAATTATACAATTTACTCATTTATTATCTTACTTCCTCTACTAAAGTGAAAGCTCCATGAAAGTGGCTCCGTGTTTATAGCCCAAAGTGGGTACTCAATAAATATTTATTGTGAATGAAAATATTTTCTTGTAAAATATTTAAACTCATCGGAAAAGCTCCCATTTTCAATTTTTGTCCCTCCTGGGGCCCCCTCTCTTTTTGTTCCAATTTCTGTCATTTGTTTTTTTGTCCTACCATACATCTGTGGTCTGTGAACTGGCCTCCATTATCAATTTGGGAATTTCTTTCACCTCTCTCTTATGGATCTCCTAGTATCTGAACTCTGTGTCTTCCTTGTTCTTGCATTTCTCCTTGTTTTTTAGTGAGCACTTCTTTTTTATTTTTTCTTTTTGTTGGTAGCCTCCTAAAAAAGAATGGAAAGTTTTTGAGGTTTTCAATGTCTGAAATTGTCCTTAGTCCAGGTGTATGTTTAATTGGTAACATAACTGGATATAGAACTCTAGAAATACTTTTCATTGATGCTTTTCGAGACATTGCCCCACTGTCTTCTAGCTTCTTGTGTTGATCTCAAGAAGTGCAATGTAATTTTGATTCTTGATCTTTTAAATGTTTTTTTATCTGAAAGTTCTTAGGGGTTTTCTTTTTTCCCCAGTGGATGATAAGCCATGTTGTGGGTCTTTTTTGTTTGTTTAATCGGCTAGCCACCCAGAAAGTCCTGTGTCAGGAGATTTGTATCTTTTTTGGTTTTAGAAAATCTTCTTGATTAATTTCTTTGATAATTTTCTCCTGGCTATTTTTTTTGTTGTTGTTGTTCTCTCTAGAATTTCTTTACATGTGCCATCTCTTTTCAAAAAGCACTCAGCAGATTGGTGTCTCAATTGTTATTTATTAGTCATAATTTACACAATAGTGTAAAAAGAATTAAAAGAAACAACATATTACAGGATATAATCATACATGAAAATCCTTCATCCAGAGGCAAAATCAGTAGGCTGATTGTTTAAGAATAGCTGAGGCCACACATGGAGTCATCTCCTCTTTTAAAGATCATCAAATGTTCTAAAATCTGGAATAGTGCCTTGTACATTGTGGGAACTTAGTAAATATTACTAATAATTGAATGAGTGGCTGTCCTTCACACATATTTGCCCTTAAATATATTTGTTAGATAACATAATGTAAACACTGCATACATACCCGAATCTCTAGAAAGTCTCTTATTTTTATCCATTAAAACATTTAAAATAATTAAGATCTAATATTTACATTTTTATCATATTTACTTCTCTGTCAACCTGGAATCACAAATCACAATCACTTTTGGGGAAAGTGAGCTATTTTGCTACAATAACAATGTATCATTTTTTATGTTTCAGCGTTTTAATATCATTACAATGTAACGATCCTGATTTTCTATCCTGATTTCCTCAAAAATGTCAGCTCTAAACATAATTAAACTTAAGCTTTTCTTTCTTGTCAGCATTATTTGATAAAAATTGAACCAACTATCTATCAACAAATAAGGTTATACAGCTCTCTTTGCCATAAAAAGAATATAAGTTTATAATAGACATTCACAATAAGATCATTGTATTTCTTCATTTGTTTTAGAAGCTGCCATATAACTGCTGTCAGCCAAGCTTCTTACCATTTTCAATTTGAAGTCTCTCTGTTCACATACTGTTTTTTTTATGCACAGTAAACTTTTAAAATTTTAACTCAATCTGGTTTTATTTTTGACAGTTTTGGTGTCAGTACTGGGAACCCAAAAAGACCCCTCATGATCCCCAAGGTACTGACAGAGCCCAGTCCACTTACTGCTTTCTGCCTGACCCCAGAGTTCGAGGGTAAGTCTCTTTTGAAGCCAAGGTCTACTCTTTTTGTGTTTCAAGTTTTCTGATTTTGTTACGCATACCTGTGTTTTGGTGAAGCTTCTGGGTAAGTCACCCCTCTGTTTATAAAAGGAGGAGATCTGTGATTCCCTTGGGTTTTAGACAGTGGTAGAACTCCTGTGTTCCCTATAAATACAGTTACATTAAGGAATCCAAGGCAAATATGGGTTCTACTTAGTCCAAGACCCTTTCCCCAACTCTCTCAAAACCCCCTGCTTCCTACATGTATACCCACTGTGGATGAAGATTTTATGCCTTTTTGGAAAAATGGGTGAACTTTACAAAACATAATTTGGAATCCCCTTGGCCACTTTGAGGAAACTTCAACTTAAGATAGTTCATCTTAGAGGTGCCTTTGAAAAGAAAACATCCTGAACTTCTCAGAAACAATGGAATGCATTCTTTGGTATGCAGAGGCTTCCAAAAGACAGAATGACTCAAAACTAGCCTCTCTAAAGGAATCTTTACAATGCACTAATGAAAAATGAAAAGCTAAAACAGACTGACTTTACAGACCCTTTTGCCAACCCTAGCCCTCTTCTCTACTCTTGCTACCTGATTATTCTGAATCCACTAACCCTTTTGATCTCTTACTCTTCCTGCTTGATTCCCCTCAACACCAGATTCCTCTAAAAATTAAACCCTCACATGAACTTCAAATATTGCAGTGCAACAGCTAAATTTAAACCTTGGTCTCAGGCAGAACTCTGAGCCATTATAAGGAGTTCTCTGACCCTAAAAAGGACCAAGTCAAGTTTATAGATGAATTTAAATTCTTCTATAGGTCTATGACCCAGGGCTCCCTGATATATATAAATTTGTTCATAGGGGCACAGGTGAAGCTTGAAAATGGCTAT
The DNA here is from genome assembly GCF_020740605.2 of Lemur catta. NCBI lineage: Eukaryota > Metazoa > Chordata > Mammalia > Primates > Lemuridae > Lemur > Lemur catta. Next base: position 49,863,644 of record NC_059141.1, on the reverse strand, counting down.
AAAAAGCCCACTGGATACCTTGAAGATCCTAAGCATGACTCCAAAAAGGGAATACAAAAGGCTAGAAAAATGGGCCAGCAGTTATTAGAAGCTATTCTGAAATCTTCCTCATGAATAAACTGGGCCATAATCTAATCTTTAAACAAACAAAAAAAAAAGATATATCTGCTGTGCACTATCAGATCTGCCTAGAAAAAGTTTTCAAACAGCACTCTGGCCTTAAAGGCCAAGATGATGAACTGGCCTTACCAGCTCATTTTGTTAATGGACTGCACACAGAAATAAGTGACTTAGTAAAGAAACAGAATGGGAGGTAACTCCCCTGACAGAACTGCAACATCCAGAAGAACGTTGTGAAAGGACATTAGACCAAAAAAGGAACCATTAGGCAATCAAATTAATGGCCTTACAATTACAACTTACAATTATAATTACAATAGCCTTATAATTACAACAGTTATTATAAAAATTGAAGCTCATGCTCATAAAACTAACCCTAAATATCAGGGAAATGTCATCGCTGATTTTCATGCTAAGGCTGCCACCCAAGAAATTGACCCATCAAGTAACTTGTGTGCACTGAATGAGATTCAGCCTAAAGATATTAAAGAAATCCAACATTTATTAATAAATGAATGACAGAAATATGCCCCAGAAACTAAAAAACAAAATTGGATAATAAAGGATGCAAGATCATTAAGGGATTCTGGGAGGGCCCAGATAGCCACTTGTTATGTCCCAAATTCGTAAAAGTGCCATTTCTCTGAGCATTCTATTCTCTTACTCACCATAAGGTTGACAAAATGATTTGGATCCTGACAAAACATTGATGAGGAAACTTTTCAAAAGCAGCCAAACAAGTCTGTGATCAATGTCTGACTTATGATACTCATAATCCTGTAAAAATCATTAAAGTGGCCCCAGGAATAACTCCCCACCATCAAGGCCATTCAAACACTCACAGATGAACTTCATTCAGTTGCCCACCTATATGGGTTATCAATATGTACTCGTAATAGTCTGTACGTTCTCAGGATGGGTAGAAACTTTTCCATGCTGAAAGGGCTGATCCAATTACTATAGCCAAAAAATTACTAAAGAATATTTTTCCACTTTGGGGAGTTTCCAGAAAAATTTCAAGTGATGAAGGAAACACTTTACTGAACAAGTCATAAACAATTAAACAAGGTCATTCAAATGTTACTGCATTATTATTATCCCTATCAGCCCCAATATTCTGCAAAGGTAGAAAGAACCAAGGGTTTTTTAGAATTAAAAACTGAGACTAAAGAACTACCCTGGGCTGGGTGTGGTGGCTCACGCCTATAATCGTAGCACTCTGGGAGGCCAAGGCGGGCGGATCGTTTGAGCTCAGGAGTTCAAGACCAGCCTGAGCAAGAGCGAGACCCCGTCTCCACTAAAAATAGAAAGAAATTATGTGGAGAACTAAAAAAAAAATATATATATATATATATTATATATATATATATATAAAGTTAGCCGGGCATGGTGGCTCATGCCTGTAACCTGGCACTCTGAGAGGTTGAGGCGGGAGGATCATTTGAGCTCAGGAGTTCTGAGACCAGCCTGAGCAAGAACGAGATCCCATCTCTACCAAAAATAGAAAGAAATTAGCTGAACAACTAAAAATATATAGAAAAAATTAGCTGGGCATGGTGGCACATGCCTGTAGTCCCAGCTACTTGGGAGGCTGAAGCAGAAGGATTGCTTAATCCCAGGAGTTTGAGGTTGCTGTGAACTAGGCTGACGCCACAGCACTCTAGCCCGGGCAACAGAGTGAGACTTCGTCTCAAAAATAAATAAATAAGTAAGTAAATCAATCAATCCATCCAAGGAACAGTATGGGAGTCAGTGGATGGAAATTATTAAAAGAAACATCAAGGAAAAGGGGTTTCTGTCTAACCTGACTTGATAGGATTATTGCTGAAAGCAGGCCATGGTTATAAAATAGCAAGGGTAGCCTAGGCAGCAGAGTGGAATCTCATCTCTACAAAAAATAAGAAAAATTAACTGGGCATGGAGGCATGCACCTGTAGTCCCAGCTAGTAGGAGGCTGAGGTGGAAGGATTGCCTGAGACCAAGAGTTTGAGGTTGCAGTGATCTATGATCATGCTACTGTGCTCCAGCCTGGGTGAAAGAGGGAGACCTTGTCTCTAAAAAAACTAAAAAATAAAAAATAAAAATCAAGGGTGGTCAGATACCAAGTGTGGGGGATTTTCCCTAAACTGACTTAGCAGGATTCTTGCTCAAACTGGATTCTAGAAGGACAGAGAGGGAAGCCCAAAATCTGGCCTAGTCAAGCTCAGGACTTAGGGGAGCCTGACTAAAGATCTGGTCAAAGAAAAAAGTCCTTTGGCAATAGCCAATCACAATAAGGATCAATGTATTTCCTCATTTATGCTTTATGAGCTGCAGTGTCTGTGAGCCAAGCTTCTTACCACTTTTGGTTTGGAGGTTTGGAGTCTCCTTGCTTGTGAAGTGTTTTTTTTATGCACAGTCAACTTTTTTTTTTTTTTTTTTTTTGAGACAGAGTCTCGCTTTGTTGCCTGGGCTAGAGTGAGTGCCGTGGCGTCAGCCTAGCTCACAGCAACCTCAAACTCCTGGGCTTAAGCTGATCCTACTGCCTCAGCCTCCCGAGTAGCTGGGGCTACAGGCATGCGCCACCATGCCCGGCTAATTTTTTCTATATAGATTTTTAGCTGTCCAAATCATTTCTTTCTATTTTTTGGTAGAGACGGGGTCTCACTCTTGCTCAGGCTGGTCTCAAACTCCTGACCTCGAGCGATCCACCCGCCTCAGCCTCCCAGAGGGCTAGGATTACAGGCGTGAGCCACCACGCCTGGCCCACAGTCAACTTTTAAAATTTTGACATGATCTGATGTTATTTTTGACATATGTAAGCCAAGAAAGTGTAATGGTACTGCTTCTTTTCCTCCAAATCAAACTTCCTTTCATTGTTTATGGTGAACTTCTAATGATTTTGTCCAAAGCCAAGTGAAAATGACTTTTTTTTTCTTTTAGGAAATCAAAACGAAAATACTCAAGGAATCCAGAGCTTTCTCAGCATGTTATAGAATGATATTTGAGACACAGTGTAGGTGAATTAGGTCAAGTATCAGTTGGCTTTGGAAAGGCCCAAGGTTTGTTGTTTCCACTTTGCTTTGCTCTAGAAAAAAATCACACCAAAGTTATAGTATTGCTGTTGTTAAAAAGAAAAATATTAATAAACCACAAACTATAAATGACCTCTTCCTTCTTTTACTTTCTGTGTCTACTTTTTCTGATGTGCTTTACCTAACAGCACATAGAAATGCAGGTCCTTAAGTGGAAAAAATGCGATTTAATTCTGAATTGCTTTTTATGAGATAAAGTTTATAATGAGTTTTAGAAGGAAAATTTCTACTATACCATATCATCCCAAAACTAGAGAATGGCACTTAGATAGTAGATAGATTTGCCTTCGAAGACCAAAGACTCAGGAGATATTCTGACTGCTGAAAAAGACCCTAAAACCATTCAATAATTTACATGTAAATTTCCATTATTATCATTTTAATATTCAAGTGCATATTCTAACCTTAACCATCTATTGATCTAGTTTTCCAAGAAATTATTTCCAATCAACTGTTTGAGAGTTCAGCCTAGTGTAGTTTAGCCTACACTGTTACGTAAATGCATAATTTTGAATCCATCAAGACCTCATGATGGTATTAGATGTGCAAGAGATTTATTGAAGGAAATGCTTATGAAAGATAAAGGGAAAAGGAGCAGGAGTAGCCAAGGAGTGTGATGCAAGTCTAACATCTGTGACAGGAGAGAGAGGAGGAAGGATTGGATGGGAAGAACCCCAGAACGTAGAGCAACACTCTGAGAAAAATTCACCCATGCCAATAAGAAGTCCCTGAACTGGAGTAACAATTAAAGGAATCCTGCTTTGTTCCTGAGCAGACCAGTTCTTACACCCTGCTGTGCTCAATCATTGGCTGGGAGCAGCCCAGGAGGAGCATTGCCTGGCGTGAACAAATTAGAGCCAAAACTGTGTTGATTGCCATTCAGCTATGCTCCCTGCAGCAGGTTCTTCTGAAGGGAGATCTGAGTGGGGCACCTCTGTGGCTACCACACCCCACCTCTTGTTCTACACTGATCCATTTCTCGACATATGTTCTGGAAGCAGATTTTTCATGGTTCCTGTGGGCTTCTTTTCCTAAAGGGAAACTTAGAAGAGTAAGATTAGTGGGATGAACTACAGCATTTCATTACTGCATGTGGTCTCAGGCTACAACTGGTATGCACCATTTCCCTCCTTCACTGTCCGTTCTAAATTTCCCTTACTCTCAGCTATTACCTCCACAGGTCATTAGCATGAATTATTTAAGTCTAGCATGTGCAATCAAGTACAGTTCCCAGTTTTAGGGACATATTTTCTGATAATATATTCATGAGGTAGGAAATGTGAAAAGTTCCTTCCAGGACTAAGCAAGGACCCCATTTTACATGTCTGTTTAAAAATTTGGATCATGCTCTCCTAATTTCTAAATAATTGTGGCATTGACATTTTTAGCAAAATAAACATAGTACATAGTAAATCTGGGGATACTTTGTTAATTAGATCCCAAGAGGCCACTGTATTGGAAGAAATTTTTGACTGATTACTAGGTATTTACTCTTTCCATGGCTCTAATATTGTATAATTTTTTCACTATTAGAAAATTAAGTTTGCTTTGTACAAGCAGATTGTATTCAGGAGAACAGAAACAACTGGCATGCCATACTTTTATAAAAGGGGTAATATTCTCTTATATTTTTATTACTAATTCTTTTTAATAGACCTGTACATTTAAATTACTGAGTTCCCTCAAGCCACTTTCTCCAACTGTCTGGGTCTCAGTTCTTCAGCTATAAACTGTTATGTTATTTGTTACTATATTGTGCAAATTAATCAGGAGTACTATTATAATTAAGTTTTAAAAATCCATAAGACCTAATTGTTAATGTCAGTTAAATTCTTGAAATATTTTGGTTCACACAAATATACTGTAATAGTTTTCTTTTCAAGGAACATAAAACAATTAGCCTTTCAACATGTTTTTGGGCAGTCTGTATGAATAGCAGAAATTACTTGTAAATGGAAGCTATAGCTTTCATAAAACATTTTCTTTATACTATTGTGAAAATATTTTAAAAGCTAAAAGTAATTGGAACTTCTCACAGATACCACATAGGTGTATTAGGATCATTAACAATTAGAACCATTAAAATCTATGCAAGATAAATTGTACAATATTTCAAAGTAACCAAATAGCTGAAAAAGGAAAGCTCTTTATAGGATAATTCTAACTTATAATTGCAGAGGAAATAATAGAATTTTAAAAATCATGATTTTGCAATTCCTAATGAAATAATGGACTTAGGTGGTGATTGCCAATAGATGCTGAAACCATGAAGAGAAAGTTTGAATGTAGAACTTCATAATGTACCCATCCCTCTAAAAAGGCTTGAACCCACTGGTCAAAATTAACATCATTAAATGTAAGACAGTCCTGGTATTCTGGTTGGGATTCTGGAACAGAAAAAGGGCATTAGGTAAAGTCGAAATCTGAATAAACTATGAACTTTAATTACCAATAATATGTAAGTATTGGCTCATTAATTGTAACAAATGTACTACACCAGAGCAAGACGTTAATAATAGAGCCGGGTGGAAGGCAATGCAGTTCTATATTTGCTTAGTTTTTCTATAAATTTAAAACTATTCTAAAAAATCGTCTATTAATAAAAATAGTTGGAAAACTAGACATTGTATTCCTCCTGAACTAATGAAATAGGAATCACAGAGGGCCACACAGAAAGTATTCTTGCCAAAAGAATTGGACCTGAACCTAATCAAGCATCCAGATCAAATGACTAGTTTATAGGAAATGTGGATAGATGACTATGTTAAATAATACCACAATAATGTAATCAACCAAATCCAGGATGTAGGATTTTTACAAATGACCCAACAAATGGCATAAAAAAATTGGGAGAGGAGGAGCTATAATAGTCTAAAGACTTGAGATACATCAACCAAATGCAATGTGTTAACATTGTCTGAATCTTCCTGTTTTAAAGAAATCAACTATAAATAAATATTTGGGAAAATTTGAACATGGATGAGGGATAAAATAATAAAAAAATTAATGTTTGTTAAGTGTGAAAATAGCATTGTGGCTATGTTTTTTAAATGTTTATCTGTCAGAGAGGTATATATTTGAAGTATTTCAGTTTAATATAAAAAGATGGCAATTTCTCATATTTTTCCACATGGAAAGAGATAAAATTAGATCCCTACCTCATAGCATACACAAAAATATATCCCAACTATATGAAGGACATAAAGTTAAAACTTCTATCATGAAAAAGTTATTATAAAATAAATGAAAGGACAAGCTATTTTTATGTAGACACCTGCTATGATTTGAATATGTCTCCCAAAAAACATATGTTGGAAACTTAATCCCCAAGGCAACAATGTTGGGAGGTAGGTCTTAATGGGAGGTGTTTGGGTCATGAGGACTCCACCCTCATGAGTGGATTAATGCTGATTTTAAAAGGCTTGAGGCTGTGAGTTCAATCTCTTGCTGTCTCTCTCTCTCATACATGTGCTTTCTTGCCCTTCTGACTTCCACGATGGGATGAAGCAAAAGGCTCTCACTGGATGCTGGCACCTTGATATTGGACCATTTAGCCTCTAGAATTGTGAGAACTAATTTCTTTTCTTTATAAATTACCCAGTTTGTGATATTCTATGATATAACACAAAACAGACTAAGACAATACCCTAGAGAAAACTGAGTATATGTGCATTGCAGCATTCTTTATAATATCAAAAGTTGGAAAAAACTAATATCCACCAGTAGGAGAATGCAACCACTGTGATTTATTCATACAATGGAAATCTTTACAACCCTAAATGTAACAATACAGATAAATCTCTAAACTACAATGTTGTATTAAAAAAGTAAATTTCAAAATGTAAAATGTTATGCCAATCATATAAAGTTTAAAAACAAAAAAATACTGTGTGTGATCCACATAAGGTAGAAATAGAAAACAAACATAGAAAGAATACATATCACCTTGAAGATGGTAATTACAAGAAAGAAAAAGAGGAAAAGAGATGAAGGGACAGGGTGTTAACTTATCTAGAACTTTTTGCTTATTAAAAAAACCTGAAGAAAATATGGTAAAATCTGCATGGTGAATATATAGATGTCAGTTATATTATTTTCTGTATGTTTGATATGTTTCATAATGTAAAAAATAATAATAGTAAGGAATCCCTGAAGTAAAATGAAAAAAGAACACACACTTAAATGTTTTCCCATAAATCTGACTGATGTAGTAAGATGACCCTGAAAGGTGATCTAGGATCATAAATGGTCGAGAATAGTAACAAGTATCAAATATAGATGGTGAACTGAATAGTTTTCCATCTCACTCAACAAACTGGAATGCATAAGAAATGATATATTTGTTTATAAAAGAAAATTAAAGTCATAGCCCCATTCTGAAAGCTAGTGGGCAAGGTAGTCCTGTTGTCTGTTGGTGCCCCTCCCCTGTTACCTCAGTATTGCCCTTGTTAACACATCCTTTATTGACTGCCTTCCTTTTCCTGTCTTACTTCGCCTGTTCCCCTACCCTCCCAAATAAACTACTTGCACTCCAGTCTTTCCCCAGTCTTTGTCTCCGGGTTTGCTTATATGGGAACAAAAATGAAAGCAATTACATATTAGGGCATCCCCACCTCAACTCCTTTGTTCATAAATGTAAGAGATGATTAATCATGATGGGCTCGTTGTATGTACATGTAAGAACACATACCAATAATAACTCTGGGATCAAAGGTGGACACTATGTTATGATACACCTTGTGGGTGTGTCATATTTCACTAGGCTTGAGCTTCCATCCAGATGTTCAGGAAATCTACTTACAGGATAGCCAGAATGCTAGTCAGAATATATCAGAAGGAAGAAGGTGGGTGGCTGATTGTCCCTCCACCATCTCTGCTGTTGCCTCCAAAAAAAAAAGGAAGTTTTATAAAGTAAAACAAATAACAATTATTAGGTACTTTGGGCACCCTGTATGTTAGAGGGTTCGCCTTCCAATCCAACAAATATTGTAGCTTCTCTTCCACCCCCTTTTTTTTCAGGCTTGCTTCTCAATTCACATGACTTTGGATTCATTGAGATGGGCCCAGTATTGGTATCATTATATATCATTATGCATTCCTCTCTCAATTCAGTAGAAAATTACTAAATGCTCATTATGTGCAAAATACTGTCCTAGGGCTCTAGCCTTTTCAAAACTTTGTTTTTTTTCCTAAATGAAAGCACTTAGTCAGCAATACTCACTATGTACTGTAGAGACTCCAACCCTTCCAAGTCCTATTTCTCCAGAAGAGCACTAATTTTTTTTCCCCAAAGGACTAGTACTACTTGACCAGGGGCTGGCAAATCAACTCCATTTGTCCCTCTGCTTACCAGCATGAAATACAAAGAGTCCACTTACTTTAGTTTTTCAGTGAGAAATAATGAGTATAACTCCACAGCCTAGATAAGGCTTTACTCTCAGTAGCCATTAAAGTGCAGCCGCATCTCCTGGGAAGCTGCCTTCCTGTCTCCTGAAGCAGTTTAGGTATGGAAAATTGGAGCTCAAAATACTTGCTCTAGCTAAGTCACATAAAATAAAAGTATGAGGTTCTCAAAAGAAGACATACAAATGGGCAACAGGTATATGAAAAAAGGCTCAACATCATTAGTCATCAGAGAAATGCAAATCAAAAGTACAATGAGATATCATCTCACCCCAGTTAAAATGTTTTTTTTTTTCTTTTAATCAAAAGGCAGGCAATAACAAATGCTGGCCAGGATGTGGAGAAAGGGGAACACTTGTACACTGTTGATGGGAATGTAAATTGGTGCAACCATTATCGAGAACAGTATGTAAGTTCCTCAAAAAACTAAAAATAGAGCTACCAAATGACCCAGCACCCCACTGCTAGGTATATATCAAAAAGAAAGGAAATCAGTATACTCCCATGTTTATTGTAGCATCACTCACAATAGCCAAGATTTGGAATCAGCCTGAGTGTCCATCAACAGATAACAATATGATACATATACACAATGGAATATTATTCAGCCATAAAAAGAAAGAACAACATGTATGGAACTGGAGCACATTATGTTAAGTGGAATAAGCCAAGTGCAGAAAGACAAATCTTGCATGTTCTCACTCATATGTGGGAGCTAAATATTAAAACAATTGATCTCCTGGAGACAGAGAGTAGAATGATGGTTACTGGAGACTGGGAAGGGTAGTGGAGGATAAAGTGGAGATAGTTAATAGGTGCAAAAATATAGTTAGATAGGCCGGGCGCGGTGGCTCACGCAGGTAATCCTAGCCCTATGGGAGGCCGAGGCGGGTGGATTGCTCGAGGTCAGGAGTTCGAGACCAGCCTGAGTGAGACCTCATCTCTACTAAAAATAGAAAGAAATCCTCTGGGCAACGAAAAATATATATAGAAAAAAAATTAGCCAGGCATGGTGGCGCATGCCTGTAGTCCCAGCTACTCGGGAGCCTGAGGCAGGAGGATTGCTTAAGCCCAGGAGTTTGACGTTGCTGTGAGCTAGGCTGACGCCACGGCACTCACTCTAGCCCGGGCAACAAAGTGAGACTCTGTCTCAAAAAAAAAAAAATAATAATGAGGTTAAGATTTCATAGTACTATGATAAGTTTTAATTTTTTAATTATAAAAGTAATATATGCACATGACTAAATTTTTTTAAACAATAGCTATTACAAGGTATGAAATAAAGATATCTCCATTTCTTGATTTATCAATTTTCAGCAATATCTATTGATGGCTAATTATGAAAGATGAATTTAACACTTAAATTAACTTTTCCTTATCTCCTCTCCCCTTCAGTTTTGGTTGTTTTGTTCTTCTAGCAGTTATCTTTGTAGCTTTAAGTTATATAGATAGATCTCCCTTTCTTAATCTACCAATTGTAGTTTGATACATTTTTAAATAAACCAGGCTGTTGTATTGCAGAATTTTTATCAATCTCTAGAACAAGACAGGCACATTATCTAGTGCATTTAAAATACTACCAGTAAGTCTATGGAGTTGAATACTATTAGCATTCTTCAATTAATGGAGCTTTTAGTTTTGAACTAACCAAAAATTAACATTAGGTTCATAGTATTTCTAGATTTTAAGAAAACCTAAAATATTACAAATCTTGTTACAAACCCAGATTCTATGAAATATGAAATCTCATTTATATGAAAATGAATTAAAAATACCAAAATTTTTATGGCCTTTTAAAATATCTCTTTAACAATTCATTTTTACTGGAGAGGAAGCCAGAATTATTATAATCCAGCTAGATTAAGTGCCGCTTTATAAACAAATAGTTTTTATTTTCAAAATAAGAAATTATAATAATATCCAGAGCTTTAATTATGAAAAGAAGAGAACACAGTCCAGCTTATCCTGTATCCGAGTGCATTTGCTCAACCTTTTGTCATGTGCTAACCATAAAAGTACCAGTTTAGATCCTGTGAGCTAACATCTAATTTAAGAGCAAGCAATAGTAATGAGTGATTATCTAAGAAGGGTCACCAACTGTTTCTTGTTCTTTTATCTACTGAAAAGAAATTTTTTTCTCTTCCAGGAGGGAGTTAGTGAAAGGAAGTTTATCCCAAAAGAAAATGAAACACCAGAGCTTTCTACACAGATAAAAATGCAAAATAGTTGTACTATGTGCTGTCTATTATTACACATTCACAATAGGTCAAAAAACTTTTCTAAGTAAGATTAGAAAAGGAGAAAAGAAAAAATGAGAAATAATTAATCCTCAGGCAATATTTAGTTTACTGGTTAAATAAAAAACAATATACAAGAAAGAAATTACTATTACTTGTATGGAGTACCATACCAGTGATATTATACCTGTGATAACAATAGTATTAAAAATTATTAATACTGCTATGGAATATTTATAGTAAATTTAAATTCCTATTTTGCTCAGAATTTCATTTAGGAGGAAGAAGAGTAAAAATTATATCTATTTCAAATTTTGTAAATAGTTACAGTCCTAATACTGTAGGCTGAAAACTTCAGATCTCCTGTGGGTCCCTAAAAAACCATATACTGCAGTATAAGTATCAAAATATCACTGTTAGTTTTCTCAAAATAAAGTTTGGTCTTTTATTCTGCAAAGGTACTATATATTAATATTAACTGGAGGCTAAAGTGCTCACCTGAATCCTATGGAGAATATGGCAGGCAGTGTGCCAAAGTAGAAGATACTCTGAGCTGGCATTTGAAGAACTGGGTTATTATGTCAGTTCTGAGCCTTAGTTTCCTCATCTGGTAATTGGGATAACATTACCTACTATCTGTAATTCCCTGGGGGAACTTTGAGAGTCTGAATGAGAGAATGTTTCTGAAAAGGCACTGTTTAATACATAGCAGCGATCCCCAACCTTTATGGCACCAGGGACCGATTTCGTGGGAGACAATTTTGCCACAGACTGGGGTTGGGGGTGTTGGGGGAATGGTTTCAGGATGATTCAAGTGCATTACATTTATTGTGCACTCTATATCTATTATTATTACATTGTAATATATAATGAAATAATTACACAACTCATCTTAATGCAGAATCAGTGGGAGCCCTGAGCTTGTTTTCTTGCAACTAGATGGTCCCATCTGGGGGTGATGGAAGACAGTGACACTTGAAGTGTGTTGCTTATGTCCAGTCTACTCCATAATCTCATTTGGGTTGCTGTCACTGCAGAAAACCCTGCTTCACATAGACAGGATGGTGGAAATGGAAGCAGGCTTTTCAGTGCTTTTGTGGGAATCTCAGAATATTCCACCTTGACTTTAATCCAGAAAGTATGGAAATTTGAAGTTGTCTCAAACATACTTCTAAGGCCACCATCATTTGTGATCTCAAGCAGTCGATCCTCTTCTAGCAAGGACATAGTTGATTCACCTGGCTTATTCACAAAGGGGTCACGGATCCATTCCTTCCCAGTTATGGGGTTTTCTGTGGTTGGGAAGTAATGCCCTAACTCTTCAAAGCTGAGATAGGTGATCGTGCACCAACTGGGAGAAAGAAGGCCCTGGCTCAGTCTCTTTCAAAATCTCTGCTAATGTTTGAAACATGTCAAAAAGCCCAATGTTCACTCATCGCCCCCATAATTCCAGTTTGGCTTTGAATGCAGCCACTCTATCTGCCGACTTGAACACACTGTTGTTCTCCCCTGAAGTGACAGATTTGAGTTCATTGAGCAGGTTGAATATGTCACACAAGCAAGTTTTGTTACCCATTCTGTGTCACTGAAATGTGCTGCCAGTGGTGACTGTTTTTCTAAAAGAAATCTCTGGAGCAGCTCTCATAACTCAAAAACTCTGGCCAGTGATCTAGCTTCAGAAAGCCATCTCACTTCTGTGGATAAGAGGAGACGTGTGTGCTCTGTGTCCATCTCCTCACAGAGCTGTGTAAACAGACATGAGTTAAGGGCATGTACTTCAATGTGGTTGATAATTTTAATCACATCCTGCAAAATGTTGTTTAGTTCAGGTGACATTTTTCAGCTAGCCAGTATTTCTCTATGGATGACACAGTGTGTAGACTCACACTCAGAAGCGACCTCCTTGACCCAAGTAGTGAAACCAGAAAGCCATCTAGTCATGGCAGCTGCTCCACCCAGGCATATACCAACACAAAATGACAAATTCAGTTTTCTTGATCTGCAATCATTCAAAGACTTCAATAGTTCTGCAGCTGTGGTGTTGGTTGGCAACAAAACTGCACATAACATATCCTCATGCACATCTTCCTGAAAAATATCTCGCATGAAAACAAGCAGTGTTGCCTTGTTGTCAACATTGGTAGATTCATTAACCTGGATTTTGTACCACGGTGACTCGTTAATCCTCTCTAAAAATTGTGCCTCAATATCCTCTGCTATTTCGTCAATTCGTCTAGTTATGTTGCTAGCCAAATGAGGAACAGGTGTCACTTTTTGAACTGCAGCCTCTCCTAAAAGTTCACACCAAATGTCCTTAGAAGCAGGAAGGATCAACTCTTTACCACTAGTAAAGGGCTTCTTAGCTTTAGTAATGCAGTTAGCCACTAAGAATGATGCTCTCAGTGCAGACACATTTGATGAAGTGCTTCTGTTCAATACTTGCTTCTGTTCTTCTTCATCTTCACGTTTTTGTTTTTTGTTTTGAAAAACTCCAAAGGCTTCTCTTTTAATGCAGGCTGCTTGGTCTCCATGTGGTGAAGCAGTTTTGAAGGTTTCATGGCTTCATTGGATAGCCGGTGGCCACGTATTATACAAAGCGGGCTTGGAGAATGTCAATCACCTATTGCAATGAAGCCATAATTTAAATAGGACTCTTGGTATTTTCTTTTAAATGAAGCTTTCATTTTGTTGGCAGTCTTAGAGTCTGCTGCTGTCTCATCATTGGATCTTTCCCCCTTTTCAAAGAAGCTCTCCAGCAATGTTTGTTTTTTACTCATTTTGCTAGGGTTAGCTTGTAGGCTTTGCAAAACTGTGACTGAGACAAGGCCACAGTGTGGGAAAGAGGTGCAGATGGAAATGGTAAATAAAATAACGGGCAGACCATTTGTGGACTAAAATAAGTGTTGGATTCTGACTTAAAGCCTGCCACCACATGCAGCTGTACAATTGAAGTAAGATGTTCATGGGCCGCTATAAATCCTGCCACCAGATGCAGCTTAACTGTCACTTGCCATTCACTGATAGGGTTTTGATACGAGTCTGCAAACAATTAATTTATTATGGTCTCTGTGCAGTCAAACCTCTCTGCTAATGATAATCATCTGTATTTGCAGCCACTCCCCAGTGCTAACATCATTGCCTCAGCTCCACCTTAGATCATCAGGCATTAGATTCTCATAAGAAGTGTGCAACCTAGATCCCTCACATGTGCAGTTTACAGTAGGGTTCAAGCTCCTGTGAGAATCTAATGCCACTGCTGATCTGACAGGAGGTGGAGCTTATGCAGCGATGCAAGCGACGGGGAGCAGCTGTAAATATAGATGAAGCTTTGCTCACTCACCTGCTGCTCACCTCTTGCAGTGTGGCCCCGTTTCTAACAGGCCATGGACTGGTACTGGTTTGTGTCCCAGTGGTTGGGGACCACAGATCTATAGAACATTATACAAGAACTTATTATTACCTCAATAAAGATTCATGGAGTAAAGTACCTGATACAAGAATAACATATTAAGGCCGGGCGCGGTGGCTCACGCCTGTAATCCTAGCTCTGGGAGGCCGAGGCGGGTGGATCGCTCGAGGTCAGGAGTTCGAGACCAGCCTGAGCAAGAGTGAGACCCCGTCTCTACCAAAAATAGAAAGAAAGTATCTGGCCAACTAAAAATATATATACAAAAAAAAATTAGCCGGGCATGGTGGCTCATGCCTGTAGTCCCAGCTACTCGGGAGGCTGAGGCAGTAGGATCGCTTAAGCCCAGGAGTCTGAGGTTGCTGTGAGCTAGGCTGATGCCACGGCACTCACTCTAGCCTGGGCAACAAAGTGAGACTCTGTCTCAAAAAAAAAAAAAAAAAAAAAGAATAACATATTAAGCAATATGAAAGCAGAAAAAATGGAGCTTTCCCTCAAGAAGAAAGAAACATTGTCCAACATATTTTATCTTTTTGCTCAGAGCCATGATATTTGACAATGTCTTTTGGGCCTCATTGTTGAGTCCACAAGGAGGCCTAGAAAAATTAAAGGGGTTCTTCTATGGATTGAATCATTCCCCCTAAACCCGAAATTCATATGTTGAAACACTAACCCTCAAGGAGATGGTATGTGGAGATGGGGCCTTTAATAAAGTTTGGATGAAGTCATGAGGGTAGGGTCTTCGTGATAGAATTAATACCCTTATAAGAAGAGACACCAAAATACAAGCTTACAATCACCCTCTCTCTGTCATGTGAGGACACAGCTAGAAGGAATCCATTTGTAAACCAGGAAGAGAACCCTCACTGGACCCTGATCATGCTTGCACCCTGTTCTTGGACTTCCAAGTCTCCAAAACTGTGAGAAATACACTTTTGTTGTTTAAGCCACCTGGTTGACAGCATTTTGTTATGCCAGCCCAAGCAGACTAAGACAGGTTCTTCTCTAACTTCTCAACACTCTCCCCTTTACTCCTATAGTAGTAACAGTTGAATAAACTGTTATGTATGAATTTTCTTATTTAATCCTCATGACAATCTTGGGAGACAGGTATTACTTTTTGTTGTTTTTATGTTTTTGAGACAGGGTCTCACTATGTTGCCTAGGCTGATTTCAAACTCCTGAGCTCAAGTGATCTTCTCACCTCAGCCTCTAGAGCAGCTGAGATTACAGGTGTGCACCATAGTACTTGGCTGAGGCAGGGATTCTTCTTCTTCTTTTTACAAATGAGGGAATCAAGGTTCAGCAAGTTTAAAGTTATTGGCCCCATGGTTGGGCATGGTGGCTCACTCCTGTAATCCTAACACTCTTGGAGGCCAAGGATCACTTGAGGTGGGAGTTCAAGACCAGTCTGAGCAAGAGCAAGACCCCATCTCTACTAAAAATAGGTCCTGTCTCTAAAAAAGCAAAACAAAATAATGAATGAATGAATAAACAGTGGTACATCGATACAATTGAATACTACTCAGCAATAAAAAGGAATGAACTATGAACACATGCAACAACTTGGATGAATCTCAAAGGTGTTACACTAAGTGAAAGAAGCCAGACTCAAAAGGTTACATACTGTATGATTCCACTTATAGGACATTCTAGAGAAGAAACTGTAAAGATGAAGAACAGATCAGTGGTTGCCAAGGGTTGGGGTAGGGTAGAGGGTTTGATAACAAAAGAGTAGCATGAGGAAGTTTTCTGGAGTGACGGAACTATCCTGAATTCTAATTATGATGGTGGTTACACAAATCTAAATGTATATATGTTCAACCTTTTAGAGGTGTACCATGAACAAGTCAATTTTTATTGTATTTAAACATAAAAAATAATAAAGTGACTATTTGTGACATATGTGAATAAAGAAATACATAAATATTAAAAAAAGAAAAATTAGCCTGGTGTTGTGGCTTGTATTCCCACCTACTTGGGAGGCTGGGGCAGGAGGATCACTTAAGCCCAGGAGTTGGAGGTTACAGTGAGCTATGATGAGGCCACTGCACTCTAGCCAGGGCGACAGAACGAGACTCTCAAAAAAAAAAAAAAAAAAAAACAAGTTATTGGTCCCAAGTGCCCCAGCCAGTAACTGACCAACCCAGATTTTCTAAGTCCAGGCATAGTGCTGGGAATTTCCATTTAATGAAGCAATTGCTTCTAACTTCTCTTGATCACCCAGAAAAATATCATTCCTTTTCCTACCTTAAAATTGACAGTTGTGTAATAGCCAAAACTGGAAACAACCCAAAAGTCCATTAAGATATGAGTGTACAAACTGAAGTATATTTTCACATAAGGAATACTACTCAGCAATAAGAAAGAAAGCACTATTTATACATGCAACAACATAGATTAATCTCAGAATAATCATGCTGAGGTAAAAAAAAACAGGCAAAAAAGAATATATACTATTTGATCCATTTATATAAAATTCTAGAAAGTAAAAATTAATCTATAGTGACTGAAAATGGACCAGTGGTTGCCTGGGGATGTGAGTAGAGGGAGGAAGTGATTTTAAGGTGGGTACAAAGAAACTTTTGAAGCAGATGGAAATGCTTTCATGATGGTAATAAATACATGTGTCAAAACTGATCAAATTGTACACTTTAAATATGTGCAATTTAGTATATCAACAAATCAGTAAAGCTAGGGGGTGAGAGAAGACAATTAAAGAAAAAAATGCACTATCATCTTAATTTCCCATAGAATTGTCTGTGATTCTTCCAAAGAATGGCCTGTGTTTCCCATAATCCAAGATAGCCCATTTAATTAGGTCAGTTTTATAATTTCTCTATTTTGACAGTGGGTGGTTTTCAGGACACTGGCACCTTTATTTTTAAATTTGGACACTTTACAAAAAGCTGAGGAGAGTGTTATAATTCTTTCTCAGTAAGTGGCCTACCTGTCTCAAACATCTTTGCTTGAAGGATTCTTAATAGAAATAAACTATTCTCATTGTACTCAGCATTTTATTGGGCTTTTGGGGTTGCAAAAAAGAAAGAATTACTCATAGACTATTTTAAAGGAAGAGGGTCTATTGTAAAGCTACACTGAGACTAAAACTGGAACAGGATCTCAAACTGGAAAGTCGTCAGGATCGGAGACAATTCTAGGAATGAGCTACCATTTCAGTTTCTCTTGTAGATAGCATGTTCTCTTTCTCTTTCTCTTACCTAGCACCTTTTCCTCTCAACACATCTCCTCTGCTCTCCTCCCTCTACTCATTGTTTTATTTCTTTTTAACTTGCTGTGCCTAAAATATCTTCATTCTACCCCTACTGATCCACTCTTTGCCCTTCTCCACAGTGCTCCCTTTCCTGGAAGCTTGGCCTGTGTGGATTATATCAACAGAATGAGGTCAGTATATTTATTCTCCTGGCTCCCTCCCTGGAAAGTCACTTTAGGCAGCTGTATCCCTCAACAAAAGGCCACTGCTGCTCTCCAGATGGCTCACTCCATACAACTTTCCCTTCTCCCCTCTCCTTTGCCTCCTTCCTTCAAGTTTAGGGGTGGCAATAGTTCCCTTGCTGCCTTGACTGTGTTCCTCGCTATCTTTGTGGTTTTCCTGCACCCTGCCCACACATTCGTAATTAGTTCCTGTGTAGATACACTTTCCTTAACTTATCCTAATTTGCATATGCCATTTGGTTTTTGTTAGGATCCCAAGTCATACACTATTTTTAGAGATGGGGTGTCACTATATTGCCCATGCTGCACTACACCCTGGAACTCCTAAATTCAGGGAATCCTCCTACCTCAGCCTCCTGAGTAGCTGGGACTGCAGGAGCATGCTACTGAGCCTGGCTATATAAGTTTTTACCTGTTTTATTTTTAATCTCACAGCTTCTGCTTCAGTTTGCCATGAGCCACCATGGCTTTAATTCTACCTTTTTCCCTGACATTCTCTGCGTTTGCCAATTCCAAATCTGAGTGAGCAAAATCTCAGACAATTGGCTCAATTTCTTTTGTCATGGTAGGCTTTGTGGGAGGTCCTTGGCTAGCCTGTGGACTGACAGCTCTTAGAACAGGTGCTTGTCCCTGGACTACACATCTAGGGAGGGGCAGACTGAAAGAGAAAAATAACATAATACAATACATAGATTGCCCTGCCATCAGGAACCATGAATGAGATGACTTCATCTAGAAAGTACTTTGAATATGGCAGGTATGATAATTGACATGAAAAAATGTGAAGATGGATAAAATATTCTAGTTATTCTTAATCATGCTAATATTTGGTAATATACTAATATGTATCCTTTTATGGCCTTACTACATTGAGCTTGCTCGTTTTCATCATTTAGGATGATCCTGAGAAATTCAAGACTTGAGGTTGATTGAAATCATGGTCTCAACAAGATAGCATAGGCAGCTGACACATCAGAAATAGTACAGGTTTTAGAGCCAGATAAGCTTGGCTTGAAACCCTAGAGCTGCAACTTAATTGCTTTATTACTCTAAACTTCCATTTCCTCATCTGTAAAGTATAATTATATCTACCTTATGGAGTTGTTATGCAGAATAATGAGAACATATCTAAAGCATAAAATATAGTAGATACTGAGTAAATGGTAGTTATTATGATCTCATATGCTTATCTTAGTTAAGTATGCACAGGAAAAGCTTTTGGCTTAATTTAGAAAGTTAACAAAAAAGGAGAAGAGAAAAAGAAATGCAGCTTATTACTCCTTTGTCCATCTTGTTCTGCTTAGCTGCAGGTTCCTAAGATCTTCTCACTGTTGTGAGTTCAGTCATACCAAATTTCTGAGTCAATCCACACCATGCCTAATAGTGTACTAGAAACATCATTTCTACCAGCACAAGTCTGAAATCAACCTTGCTCTGCTAAATATATCCCATATGCCTACTGTATTCCTTTTCCTCAACTCTCATTGTTTTGACCAGTCTGTAGAATTTTTACTTTGATTGCTGATTTGCATTCTTATTTCCTCCCTTAGGACCAGAATCCTAACTTGCACCCTAACTTGACTATCTGGGGCCAAAAAAAAATCTGCTTAGTTTAGCACTTGGCTGTCCCTTCTCCCTGGGAGCTGACACAACCTCTGTATCCCCAGCTGATAACTCAGGCCTATTCAAACTAGAAACCCTACTAGTTTCTACCAACCCTACTAGTATCCTTATTTGACTACAGCCAGTTTGGCAAATAGATTTTATACCAGGCAACAGTAATTTACTTGTAGTCACTGCTTGGAGCACTGTGTTGAGAGTATTGTAGGGACTTTTCTGGGTGAATTAGGAAAGAATCATATCGGATTAAATTTTAAAAAGTCTGCCTTGGGGGCCAGGTTGGGGAATGTGGAAGGGAAGAATGATGGCAACTATGCCACACATTCGCCAGCCTTGGCTCAGAGACTACAGCTGCTTATTCCCCAGGCTAGATTAGATTCCTTGTACATTCATGCTAGCCGTGTAAGCCTGAATTTTTCTACATCCTTTTGAACATTGTGATTTGGACTGAGGTTGCACTCATGGAGGTGGCCATTCTGGCAGTCAGGTGGCTGCAGCTGATGGTCACTGTTCTTCTCAAGGCAGGGCAGTCTGCTCTACATAACGTCTCCCTTTAGACCTACTGCGGTGGTAACAGCTCTTCACTGTTACAAGCCCTGGGTTACTTCGCTATCATTTGTGGTTCCCTTACACCCCACCTACACCTTTATAAATGGTTTCTCTTCAAATCATCCTATTTTCAGTGTGCCATCTGTTTCCTGTTGGTACCCTGACTAATGCAAGCACTTACTATGTAACCGGCACTGAGGATGCAACAGTAAACAAAGAGATAAAAATTCCTGCTTTCGGGAGACTACATTTTAGCCAGTTTTAAAATGCTCTGTATTCAGGTCTGCATAGGTTATAGCCTTGTCTGAACGACAACATAGAACATATAGATTATGTGCCTGTCTTGTCATCAGCCACAAATAAGGATATACACACATCTGTGCCTGCAAGTATGTTTTGTGCAAACCGCTATAATTAGGATTTCAGGAAATCCTAAAGGTAGGAACTCTTAGACTTCTGCAAATCTCTCATGTGATGCCTTCATTTATTCAATGAATATTTATTAAGTGACTAAGTGCTCAATACATGTTAGCTGCCTGTTACTTTGTTGCTATATGCTGAGGGGTGGGAGGTGGGTAGAGAAAGGGAGGGTTCAAAGATGAGTAGGACAAGTTGTGTGAGAAATAGACTCATAAAGAATCACCACACCGTATAAATAGGTTATAATAGAGGTCTGTGAGAAGGGCTATGGGAGTACAGAGGAGAAAATGATTAACGCATTTTGGTGACTGGGAAAGGCTTCTTGGAGCAATGTTTGATCTGAGGTTGGATGGATGAGTAATACTTTGCCAGAAAGTATAAAAGGGAAGAACATTTAGGAAGAGGAAAGGAGTTATGAAATGTCCAAAAGGTATATCAGAAAATGACAAGTAGTTTGCTTTGCTGTGTGACTGGAGTGCCACATTGGGGATGGTAGCAAGGCATGAGATTGGAAAAGGTACACAGGGTTCAGATTTTGCAGGGGATCATGTATGAAGAATTTGGAATTTAGTATATAAGAGAAAACTCTTCAAAGAATTTTTTAAAGAGAAGTGAAAAAATCAGATCTATGTTTTGGAAAGAAAATCTTGGGAGATGGAGATAGATAAAGCAGTGGAGATGGATAAAGATTATAAACAGAGACTAGGTAGGCCGGGTGCAGTGGCTCATGCCTGTAATCTTAGCACTCTAGGAGGCTGAGGCAGGAGTATTGTTTGAGGCCAGGAGTCTGAGACTAGCCTAAGCAACAGCGAGACCCCATCCCTACTAAAATTAGAAAAAATTAACTGGATATGGTGGTACGCACCGCTAGTCCCAGCTCCTTGGGAGGCTGATACAGGAGAATTGTGTGAGCTCAGGAGCTGGAGGTTGCAGTGAGTGAGCTACGTGATGACACTGAACTCTAGCCCAGGGCAACAGAGCAAGATTCTGTCTCTAAATAAGTAATCAATCAATCAATAAATCAATCGCAGGTTGCTGGGCTTCACCTCCACAATTTCTAATTCAGTAGGTCTAGGGTTTCAGTTCTAACAAATTCCCAGGTGATGCTGATACTGGTGGTCTAGCAACATCACATCACTACTGTGAAGGGCTTAGAATCAGAATTTTGCTTCAAGCTGAATTACTTCTCTAATTTATGCCAAAACCTATCAATCCAACACTCCCATTAATTTCTATATACATCATCTCAGCATCACCATGTATCAAATGAGCCTTTCTTAATTGTTTCAAAGAGGCCCTCTCTTGAACATTTATAGATTTGTACTATTCTAAGAATCATGGTTCTATCCAGCCAAAGGATATACACCTTTTACCAGTTTCTACTTTCTCCAGAGTCTACCTTCTGTAGCCACCAGATGTGCTCAGACAGGCATGTGATAAAAGTTCAGAATTTGTGAGCTTTTAAATTCACAGATACTGTTAGAGAAATGCTACTCAAAGTGTGGTCTCAATAGGCAGCTTCCATTCTCATCTGAGAGCTTGTTGTAAATGCAGATTTCCCTGCACCACCACAGACCTGCCAAATCAGAATCTTTGGAGTAAAGTCTAAGTGACCTGCTATAACAATCTCTCCAGGTGGTTCTTATGCACCATAAAGTGTGAGAAGCTCTGCTCCATATCTCTTGCAGTTGCTAAAAGCCCCTGTTAAACTGTAATTATCTCTGCATCACCACACTGCAACTACACCATTGTCAGGAACCTTGCACTCATTCAACTACACCACTGGGGAACCCAGCAACAATATCAACTTTGGGGCATGACCCTGGATTTTCTGACACCATGGCCGCCACAGGGTATGCAAGTTGTAACTATTATTTGAAAATTACCTGTGTTTGTTGGAAATGTCTGGGTATATATACTTCCAGAGGTTACCAGAGCAAGTTACACATCTGCATATTGATATCTCCTGAAACTTATTACCAAAAATTCTTTTCCTCCGTTCTGACTCAATGATTTATTTTTAAAATTCCAATATGTGCATGGAAGTTAAATATCATGGAAATATGTTCAACCCAAGGTTATGGGTGGTGAATTTTAAAATAGAAAAAGGTTTTTAAATTCAGAGGTTGAATGGAGACCTACACTGAATGTATGTAGGCTGTTCAAAGCATATGGAAATGTATAACATGGACCAAATCTGTCTTAAGCAACTCATAATTAAAGTCAACTCACTGTGCAACATAAAAGAGGTGGTATTGCTAGAGAAATTTCCTGAAAATCAATTACTTCCCTATCACATTGCTAGCATAATTTACCCCCAGTGGAGGCTACTTCAGCACAACACACTTAACATCCCCATTAAATTAACAGCGTCTAAGACAATCCTGGATGTGTGTGTGTATTTACTACTTTTCAATACAAAAGGAGAACAAAGTTTTTTAAAGTCTATAACTTTTTAAACTTTTATTTTTAAAGAGGAGCAATCAGTCTCAGCAATATTCTTTCTTATAATTAGTTACCACAATCTATATTAATGGATTTTGCTTTCTGCTTCACATCTGTACCCAACTAGAGGGTTGCAACCCCTAACTTTGTATAGTGTATATTCAGCAGCTACAAATTGCTTCCTATTTGCAACTACCTGCCAGTGTACTATATCACCATTAGAGCTTTGCACATTACTGGTGACAGATTGCAAAAGGCCCAGAGTAGTTGCAAAAGGTACTATAGGCCCCTCTGAGCCAGATGGCTGTAGCTATATACTCTCTAGTTGTAAATTAGGACAGAAAATTGTGCAATGATTAAAAGCATGGATTTTGAAGTCAGGCAAGTCTAGGTTTCAAACCCCTAAGTACTGATAAACTGGGTTACCTTAGGCAAGTTACTTAAATTCTCTGAATTTCATTGTTCTCATTGGGAAAATGGTAATAATAGTAATTAGAGTTGTTGCAAGGATTAAATAAAATAATGCATGTAAAGCACTAATAATGCCTTACATAAAATAAGTGCTCAGTAATTACTATTAGCTATTGTTACTATTACTGGTAATAATGTTATTTCTCAGGCCACAATAATTTATCCATGGAGAGTACTGAATGGTTATATACCTCAAAAATATAAATCCATTTGCACCTCTGTCTTAATGTGAGCTGCTATAACAAATTACTGTAGACTGGGTGGTTTATAAACAACCAAAACTTATTTTTCGCAGTTCTAGAGGCTGAAAGTCTGAGATCAGGGTGCCAGCATGGTCAGGTTCTGGTGAGGGCCCTTTTCTAGGCTGCAGATTGCCTTCTTCTAGTTGTATTAGCAGAAAGCAAAGAGAAGCAAGCGCTCTCAGGCCTCTTTTTTCTCTTTTTCTTCTTTATTTTTTCCAGAAGGTGAAAAAATACACCTTAGCAGATTCTGGCTTTCATGGACACTGTCCTACTTCTCAGTACTCTTACAAGGAATCTAATCACATTCATAAGGGTTCTGCCTTCATGACCTCATCTAATCCTAATTACCTCCCAAATGTCCCACTGCCTAATACCATTGCAATGGGAAGATGTAGTTTTAACCTACAAATTTTAGGAGGACACAAACATTCAGACCACAGTACCCCCAGACCTAGAATTACAATAAGTCCTCACTTAACATCATCAATAGGTTCTTGGAAACTGTAACATATAACAAAACATAGAAACAAGAGTTAAGTTCCTATGGCATATTTTTGGTGACAAAAATATCACCAAATTTCTAAATAAAGACCAAAACACTTCTAATATTCAACATTGAAATAAATGTGAGCTATACATACCTTTAAAAAAGATTAGCAAAAGCAAGTAAGAATTATTTACCCAATTATTCCAGTTCAGGGTTGGGGGTGGCTGGAGCCTATCCCAACAGCTCAGGGCACAAGGTGGGAACCAGCCCCTTGACAGGATGGCATTCCAACTGCAGGGCACACTCACCCCACACTCAGACTGGGACAAGGTAGACATGCCAATGAACCTAATGTGCATGTCTTTGGGATGTGGGAGCAAACCCAGAGAAAACCCACACAGACATGGGGAGAACATGAAAATTCCACACAGACAGTGGCCCTGGCTGAAAAGCATTTTTTTTCTCATTATTATAAGGAAATGACATTGAATATCATTATTCAAGGACCTGCTGTACTTTATTCTTTTCAGGTTGATTCTCTTTCAATTATATTCTTTTATTCAATATGTTAAAGATTGAAAATTACACTGTGGCAGATGGATAGCTTACTATATGACTCATTGAAAGCACAATAGGTCAGGAATGTTGATGTTTGCCTAAAACAACTCAAACTTCCAACACAATTTTTTACAAAGTGGGGGAAGATTGGTGTATAATTTTTGCAGCTATTTTTTTAAAAATTGAACTTAACGTGAGAATCTCAGGATGACTAATTTATGTCTGCTGCCTCATTAATACTGTACTACTTGAATGAAAGTATGAATTCTATTTCTCTGTTCTTATCACTTAGCACAGTACTTACTCTCATTAAATGCTTGTTTAATAAATGAATGATTAAATGAATGGATGAGAAAGAAAATGAGAGAAAGAAAGAAAAAGAATGAAAGGAGAGAAGATGAATGGATGTAGAATCATTTACCCTTCTTTTAAAAGTATATAGATGATAAGTTTAAGTGATTCCCTGATAACAGACTGACAATAAAATGATTATACCCAAGTGTTCTAGCCTCAATATACACCATTTTCCCATCTCCACTATGAGAATGTCTTATTCTTTAGGCAGTTCCCAACTCTAGTTGCATATTATTATAAAATCACCTGTAGCGATTTTTATAGGATACCAATGCCAAGTCCTCACCCTCCATCCCCATCCCAGTAGTTTTTAAAAGGTGGTTCTTAACATGTAGCCAAAGCTGAGAATCACCATGGTAGGGAATTATAATTGCTATGTTCTTAATGGTTAAAAAGAAAAAGCATAAAGATACATTAGCCAAAACTTGCTTTAGATTCCCCTTCTAAAGCTTTATAAATCCAGTTAGGTGTTTGCTATACCAAGAGTAAACACCAACAAGACACAAAACGATTATCTTGTTCTGATCCATGTACCTTAACTTCTTGACCTGTACAAAGAAATTTACTCATTGATGAGTCAACTGTAAAAATATTTTTTGCTTGAAATTAAATATGCACCCAAGATAGGTTTGCCCATTGACACTGTAAAGGCAGGTTAAGTAACACAGAAGTTGAAAGCTCAAGGATAAGCTGCACACACCCTGGGTGTGTCTAGATAAGGCAATTTTCTATTAACATCAAGGCACAAAAGCCAGTACTCTTCTCACTTGCCTGTAAATCTCATGACTCATCTCAATTTGGTTTCTTTCAAGAATAAGATCTTACTATAGTGTTCACAGACAAGTGAAAAAATAATTATATGAAAACCAAATTGCATTTTCTTTTATCTCAACTACTACAATAAAATTTCCAACCACAGGACAATTCCAGACTCATTTTTTTAGAGTTGTTGCTGATGTCTGAACATGTAGGATCCATGAGGGTGGGGATATTTTGTTTGCTTGGTTTTTGTTTACTGCTCATCCCAGTAGGATATAGGCTACAGGGCACATGGTAGACACTTGATGAATCTTTATCAAAAGTACTGTGGTTTAGATATTGAATGGTGGCTTCCATTTCCCAAACACTAAAAAACCCTGTGTAAAGTCCTTTTAAAAATTCTTCTTATTATTATTATGAGAGTCTAGAATGAATATTGTAATATGTATCTATTATCTTAGTTTTATTTTTTACTTATTTTTTAGAGACAGTGTCTCACTGTGTTGCCCAGACTGGTCTTGAATTCCTAGCATCAAGTGATCCTCCTGCCTCAGCCTCCCAAAGTACTGGGATTACAGGTCTTTTCAACATCTCTTCCTCCCTACTTCACATGATAAAACTCCTCTGTCCTGCTGGGAACTACTCAAGATAGACTCCCTCTTCTCTGGCCATAAGGGACATTTTGTGAACAAGATGTGTCACTTCCTACCTAACCCCACTCACTTCCCACCACATTGCTTGTTCCTGATCCACAGCAGTCTGCCCTGAGACTTTTCTGCTAGAGCTAATAAGGAAATTGTCTCTATTGTGCTGAAGATAATTGTGGGTACAGTTTTGGAGCTGGAGCTGGGTGCAGTCATCTTTCCCACCTTGGAGTTGGAACTTGTATATAGTAGCAAGCCTATCAGACGCAAGCAGAATTAAAAGATAGAGATAAGGATGACAGAGAGAGAGAAAGACTGTTTTCTCATTACCAAACAGCTCATAGTTATTATTTTTTTTAAATAGAAATATTCTTGTTTTGTCCAATTATGAAAGTAATAAATGCTGATTGTAAAAAAAAATCAGAAAATTAAAAAAATGAACAAAATTCAACTTATCTTGAGTTCAACTTCCAGACACTAGCTTTTGGATATATGTCCTCCCATACATACATACGAGAACTATGTATTTTTCTTTTTTTTTTTTTCTTATTTTAAACAAAACTCATGCACTTACCCCTGAGAATCCTCTCATTCTAAATTTTCCTTGCATAATTTGAATATTTGCTGGTTACTGGTTGGGTGGGGAAGGAGGAAGCAGACTTTTATGAACTCTGGAAAACACAGAAAGTAGTAGTTTTTAACTATGAGATCTTTTTACCAAATATTAAGCTTATTAATTTCATAGAGATGAAGAATAAACATTGTGTTGGTGAATTTCTTGGTAGTTTCCAGATTCATTCAAAAAAGTGTTTACATGATTGCCTGTGGCATAATATTTTGGTGCTGACTGTACCACTCTCTGAATGACTACCCAATCTCTAATTACGAGGGTGTGGCTATTCAGTTGCATGAGTAGACCTAGTTCCACTGTGGACATTATTCATGCTTTATTAAGATAACAAAACAAGGCTCAGCAACAGGAAATCAACTAATAACAGAGATCTAGAAAAAGCATAAATATTCAATTTAAAAAAACTATTAATAACAAATCAAAAGCAGAAGATATATGTTTTATCAGCAAGAGGGAGGTCGTCTTAGTCCATTTTCTATTGTTTATAGCAGAATACCTGAAACTAGGCAATTTATAAAGAAAACAAATTTATTTCTTATGGTTATGGAGGCTAAGACATCCAAAGTTGAGGGGCCACTTCTGGTTCCTCTGCCTCCCAAAGTGTGAGGATTACAGGTGTGAGCCACCACACCCAGCCCCCACTTACCTCTTAAAGTCCCCCACCTCTTAATACTGCCACATTAAGGATTAAATTTCAACATGAGTTTTGGAGGGGACAAATATTCAAACCATGGCAGAGGTTATAAAGGCAAGATGAAAAAATGAAGTCATATCTCAAAAGACATTCTTTTCCAATATGGTAGGCTTCTTTTGAAATGAAAGCCAATTATAACAGAAACCAATATTATAATGAAATATCTTTGATAGAATCATTTTGAAAATGAGATATAGGACACATGAAGCTGTTCTTTGTGGGTTCCTACTCACCGTTTATGCTTCCCATTTACAAAAATAAGCTCTGTTGTTATTGTCCAGTTTCCTGATTATTTTTGGAGAGCTAATGCTTTGCCCCCTACTAAAGAAATTTGTTAGGAATAAAGATATTCTTAGGAACAACTGTGGATGAGACTGTAAATCATTGCCACAGAATCCTAAGAAAATACTTTAAATTGAACATTTCTGCTACCTTTTATCTGAGTTGTACTCATATTGAAGAGAAGATGACAGTGGAACCCTGTAGAGCCCCATCTGAAAGTGTGAAAGCTTATTAATTTATGTTGACAATGGAATTTAATTTTCACTTTTTTAAGTACCAAGAAATATTTACCATAGACAATAGAAGCTCTCGATTTCAATATGGTTTCTAAGAATTTTATCATTTTTGAAGAAAAAGAAGTTGAGAAAGAAAGCCTTTCTTTTTTTAATTTCTAAGAAGCTTTAAGTGATTCTTAGGCAAATTAATGTATGTGGAAAATAACTTGAATTAGGACAATAAATACAAGTAGCTCTATTGTTAAATTGTTCACAATGTTTGTCTTAAGTTTCAGGAGCATTGTGAAAGGTTTACTGCAAGATATATATTAATAATACATTCAAGGGCATGTAAATTTATATTTTCAGTCTCTTGATGTTTCATATTCTTTGTATTTATTTACTTCAAAGAGAAATCTTTCTTCTTCCAAATTATAAAATAGCTTCCCAGAGAGAACTTCATATAGACATTTTTGTCACTTTTAAGTCTTAAAAAAAATCTTTCTCCATTAGAGTCTGAGGCATTGGAAATGTTTCTGATAATACTGTAGAATTCAATAGCATGAGTCAACTTTATATACTTCTTTCCTTATTGTTCACTTAATTAGTAATTGTTACTATAATTAATGATATTGCAGAAATAACTATTGTTCTATGAAAGAACAAAGGACTGTTGTTACTACTGAAATTTTTGTACTATCTATAAGGATTCTAAAGCTTGACCTGGAAGAATAAGAATGCAAATATTAATAATAGAAGAGAAAAAAACTTTTTTATTATGAAAAAGGACTAACCAATTGAATATAATAATATACCAAAACTATTAAATTAAAACAGAATTGCAAGTTAAAAAAATAGCATAGTGCATAAATAGTCCCATTATATATGTACTTAATATCTCATACAGTAAAGAAAGGATCATTCAAAATGCTTATCAATTTGGAAGAAAATAGTTTAGATCATTCTTTCACATTATATATAAAAATAAACTCCAGATGAATTAAGGAGTAGGTATAAAATATTAAACAATGGAAAAATCAGAAGAAATAGAATTGAATATGTAATAAGCCTCTGGAGAGTGATTGTTTTTTATACTTAGAAGCAATAAAAAAAAAAACAGAAGAAAATATGAGCAGATTTTTAAAAATTAACCAAAATGAATAGGCAACAACAGAATGGGAAAATATCTGCAAAAACTACTATGTTTAAAGGGCTAATATCTTTCTTATATAAAGATCTCATACAAATTGATAAAATTATACTGGGCCTCAAGGAAATGGATAAACAATATTCGTGTATAAACATGTAGGAAAAATGTTCAGTTTAAGTAGTAATCAAAGAAATGCAAACTAAAACAGTAACATCAGCTTTCACTTAGGAATTTAGTAAATATTTTAAACAATTATATCAAATAAGCAAGGGTATTATAAGCAGGTCGTATCATGAATTGCTTGAGTCTTGATAAACCTCCACTCTTTGACCTAGTAATTCCACATCCCCATATCCATAAATACATCTAGGGAATAAGACTAACGCTCAAACCAGGTGATTCTGCTACATAAGTTTTATGAGTTATGGGAAACAACTTTGTGAAAATATTATAAGTAAAACAGATTAAAGCTTTGAAACAGAAAACCAGTGAGGGAGAATGGGAGTTGGAGAATGAATATATCCAAGGAAAATGAGAACAGAGCGATTTTGAAAACATCGAGTCAGTGAAGTGGAGAGATTTGGAGGAAATTGGGGATTAAAGATGTTTTTTCATAGTTTCCTTTGTCATTTTGAACTTTTTATTGTTTTAATTGCCATATTTGTAATTAATATACTTTTTTTTTTTTTTTGAGACAGGGTCTCACTCTGTTTACCCAGGTTAGAGTGCAGTGGTGTCATCATAGCTCACTGCAACTCAAATTCCTGGGCTCAAGCAATCCTCCTGCCTCAGTATCCCAAGTAGCTGGGACTATAGGCACACAGCACCACTCCCAGCTAATTTTTAAATCTTTTGTAGAGATTTTTTGTGGGGATCTCACTATTGCCCAGGCTGGTCTCAAACTCCTGGCCTCAAGCAATCCTCCTGCCTTGGCCTCCCAAAGTGATAGGATTACAGGCATGAACCACTCCTCCTGGTGTAATATACATATTTTTAATCCTGCTTCTCCTGAAAAATGGACCACTGGACGCTAGGATTTTTTTCATTGTTGTCCATCTTATAGTGGCCAGGATATTAGACTTCCTACTGCCCCTCCACCCCGCTAGTTCTGCCATTAGCTCACTCATTCTGTTTTCCTCAACAACTCATTAATATTTCTTGGATTCCAGTTTCCTCCTTTGTAAAATAAAAACTATAAAACTAAACTGTACTATTATTCTAGCTGTCTTACAGGAATAATTAGAGTGTCTTTAATATCCTTGATGTTTCTTTTTTAAAAGGCCTACCAGGAAAGTCTCTCAAATATGCAGTCACTACACATGGCATTGACTAGGCCCCGTTTTCTCCTCATTCCCTACAATATCAAATATGCAAATAAGCAGTCTAAAGCTATTAATCTCCCCTGTTAACAGTTTGTAATTTGGTATAAGTTTAATTCTATTAAGGCATCGATTGAATGTAGATGCTCATCTCTCTTAGCAATTCCTACACTGGTCAATATTTCTTTCTTTCACTATGTGGAAATTTCTTGTATGTCTCTCTCCTACTATTTCTTCAGTCCCCAACCCTCCCTCAACTGAACAGGGAAGTCCTCCTATATACACATACTACAATACTCTGTGTGCAGTGCATGCACATGTTTATATTTACAGAATATATAACAGTTTGTTCCTCCTCTATCATTGCCTTCAAATCTGAGACCACTAAATTCCCACTTACAGATTTAACCCCTCTGGGGGTGGGTGTGAGGAGCCCTCATTTGAGGCATTTGCCAATTTCTGTATAGTAAATACTCACACCATGGCCAGTTTAAACCTACTGACATAACATCAGTGAACAGAGTTGGAAAGAGAGGCACAGTATAGCACACCGTTATATAATATTTCTACCATATGGATATAACACACGTAAGTAATCTCAAGAACCTAGACAATAGTAAAATGTAGTGAAATAATTAGGAAGTGATGTGTTTTAAGTATTTTTACCTTTGTTTTTAATTTATTAGCTGTAAATTTATATAATTTAACTTTAAATAATGGCTGTCTTTAATACCTGGCTTGCAATATCCTGAAAATTTAGCAGTTGGTTCTTGTACGAGTCAGCTCCAGCACACCATTGGTTTGTTTTATTTATTTATTTATTTATTTATTTATTTATTTAGAGACAGAGTCTCACTTTGTTGCCCGGGCTAGAGTGAGTGCCATGGCGTCAGCCTAGCTCACAGCAACCTCAAACTCCTGGGCTCAAGCGATCCTACTGCCTCAGCCTCCCGAGTAGCTGGGACTACAGGCATGTGCCACCATGCCCGGCTAAGTTTTTTCTATATATATTTTTAGTTGTCCAGATAATTTCTTTCTATTTTTAGTAGAGACGGGGTCTCGCTCAGGCTGGTCTCGAACTCCTGACCTCGAGTGATCCACCCGCCTCGGCCTCCCAGAGTGCTAAGATTACAGGCGTGAGCCACCGCTCCCGGCCCTGCACCATTGGTTTTAACCTTGCCTCAGAGTCTGGAACCAAACCCTAGTTTAGTAAGTCTAACAAGTCAATCTTGTATCTAGAACAACTCTGATCCCACATATGTAGAAACTAGATTCAGATTAGATTATCAAAATTCACTGAACATTCCAACATGTCTGGCATTGGGCTAGGCTACGGTGATTGCAAAGAAAATTAAGATTCCTCCCATAATCTTCCCCATGTCCATAAACAGCCATTTTTCCAGGCCAAAAATCTTGGTGTCATCTTTTTTTTTTTTTTTTTTTGAGACAGAGTCTCACTCTGTTGCTCAGGCTAGAGTGCCGTGGCATCAGCCTAGCTCACAGCAACCTCAAACTCCTGTGCTCAAGCAATCCTACTGCCTCAGCCTCCAGAGTAGCAAAGGTTACAGTCATGCGCCACCATGCACAGCTAATTTTTTCTATATATATTTTTAGTTGTCCAGATAATTTCTTAATGTTTTTTTTAGGAGAGACGGGGTCTCACTCTTGCTCAGGCTGGTCTCGAACTCCTGAGCTCAAACGATCCTCCTGCCTCGGCCTCCCAGAGTGCTAGGATTACAGGCGTGAACCACCACGCCCGGCCTTGGTGTCATCTTTGACAACTTTTTCTCTCATATCCTGTTTCAAGTCCATTAGCACATCCTGATGGCCTTATCTTTGAAATATATCTAGATTCCAACCACTTCTCACTCCTCCACCATTACCGGGCTGTGTGAGCTACCATTCTTTCTTACCTGGACTATTGCAATAGTTATCCTAACTGGTCTAGTCCCAAAACAAAAGTCAGACTGATCCTTTTAAGCTGTAAGTCGTGCTGTGCTTTTCCTCTGCTCAATTCTCTGATAGTTTCCCATCTCATTTAAAATAAAAGCCAGAGTCGGCCGGGCGCGGTGGCTCACGCCTGTAAATCCTAGCACTCTGGAAGGCTGAGGCGGGTGGATTGCTTGAGCTCAGGAGTTCGAGACCAGCCTGAGCAAGAGCGAGATCCCGTCTCTACTAAAAATAGAAAGAAATTATCTGGCCAACTAAAAATATATATAGAAAAAATTAGCCAGGCATGGTGGTGCATGCCTGTAGTCCCAGCTACTCGGGAGGCTGAGGCAGTAGGATCGCTTAAGCCCAGGAGTTTGAGGTTGCTGTGAGCTAGGCTGACGCCATGGCACTCACTCTAGCCTGGGCAACAAAGTGAGACTCTGTCTCAAAAAAAAAAAAAAAAGCCAGAGTCCTTAAAATGGTCTGTAGGGCCCAACATTATTGACATTTCCCCTTACTTCTCTGACATTAGCTACTACTACTCCTCCACTTTCTTCACTCTGCTACAAATATGCTTGCTTCCTTACCTTTTTCCAAATATGCTAGACAGTATCCTGCCTCACGGTCTTTGCATTTGCTGTATTCTCTGCCTAGACCACTCTTCTCCAGCTATCTTCTTGACTGTCTCCCTCCCTCTTGTCTTGTCTAAGTCTTTGCTTATATAACACTCTCTCAGGTAGGCCCTCCCTAACCACTTGTTTAAAATTGCAACCCCACTGTCTGAACTCCAGCATTCCCCACTTCGATTTTCCCTATAGACTTCTTTCTTTATTTTTTTCCTTATTCTTTTTTTAGGACCAGAAACACTAGTAATGACCCATAGACTATGGGTCTATGACATACTATATATTTTACTTATTTATTCATTCATTGTCTGTCTCTCAACTATTATAGAATGTAAGCTGTGCAAAGTCAGTGCATTTTGTCTGTTTGGTTCACTGCTGATTCCTCAGTGTCTAGAATAGTGTTTGGCATATACAGGTGGTTAATATACATTTATTGTATGAATGAATGATCTGTCCTCAAGGAGTTTATCAGTTTTCTATAAATACCTTTTATAACCAAAGTAACTGGATTTCCTGCCTTTGGATTCCAGTTTCCTAGTGACAAATTTCCAATACTTGTTGCCAGGCATCTATAGTTCTGACTTGCCTGCAAGGATCTCTATCAGTTACCAGTCCAACCCTATTACCATGGGGCTTAATTGGTTGGGACTTTTGATACTTATGTTCCTCTATTCCTTTTACATTATAAATTGATCTTTCCTTTTCACACCCTTCTTTGAATTGATACCACTTCATGTCTTAGTCTGAGAATATTTTCCTTCACCCTTTGAGCTTTGAATCCAATAGTACTCTTATGTGACAAAGAGATTATATAACAAATACATTATCATCATAATCTTCAAAAATTAAAATGGACATTGTAAGGATAATAATTCTTTTAGCAATTGGATAGGACTTATCATCTGTCAACCCATCTACATGAGATAGGTGAATATCTCTGTAAAATTCTTAGGTATGGCACACACACAAAATTAAATGGATTTAGAGCTGTCAACTATTGTTAGATCTTAAGATCCCTCACTACCTACACACTTTTCTCAGGTACTTTGCAAAAATCCTAGAATAGCTAGGATCAACTGAGTAGTATCCTTATTTGTTAGCTGGTATTTGCTACCTAGACAACCTGGCTCTGAATTAATAAGCTTCCTCTTGATTAGGGATAATGGTGTGAATCAGAAGAATTTTTAACTGCCAGCAATCTTGTGGAATAATTTTGTTTTCTTAAAAGTGTATTCTCTGTAGCCTATTCTATTTCTACAAAGGTTCTGAAAAGAATGATAGTATAAATAGTAATCTTTTCCAAATACTAATAGAATTGATTTGGCTCAAACTCAGGGAGAACTGAGTACCTAAAAATGTCAGTAGACATAATAGAAAGGACATTTCTTTTATATAGAAACATTCTAGAGAGATCAAAAATCTTTTATAGCATTGATACCATTTCCCTGATTATTATTGCATTTCTGTGAGGGAACTGGGAGGGGGGAGGGAAAGGAACAAATAATTTATCACCTTTTCATAGATAAACTGAGGTACCAAATTAGATAATTTCTTGCCTGAGACCACAATGATACCTCAATTGCAGAAATAAAACCGTTGTATCCTCTTGT
This sequence comes from Lemur catta, assembly GCF_020740605.2. Classification (NCBI taxonomy): domain Eukaryota; kingdom Metazoa; phylum Chordata; class Mammalia; order Primates; family Lemuridae; genus Lemur; species Lemur catta. Next base: position 49,828,940 of record NC_059141.1, on the reverse strand, counting down.
AAACTTAGAGGGTGTTTTTTCCAGATTATTCTGCATTGCTAACATAAATGAGATTCCAAGAAACAATAGAAGATGGTCAGGGCAGAGTAATGGTAATGAGCCAGAACTAGAACTGAAAATAGAGTCCAAGACTTCTACTGCCTTGTTCATTGATCCTGCCATTAAGCTGCAAGACTAAATTATTGAACTTTATCAAAAAGTGTCAGCAAAATGCTATAAGAGGCTAACCAGCATTAGTCCAGTTAACTTTTCACTATAGATAAGCAGAATAATGCTTTTTTTTATTTACCTGGGGGGGGGCCTGAATCTCAAATTGAAATTCTTTTTGGACATTGTTGTTTCTTCTATTTCATTATTACTTGTGTAATATAAAAGGATCTTGGTTGACTGAAGCTCGTTAGGAGTCAGAAAAAAAAAGACATTACAAGTTAAAAACAATCATCTCTTTGCTTAAAGGCTGTGTGAATCAGCAAGCTGGAGAGCTGTTTTTCAGTGGGTTGGCTAGTCCATTGTGTCAGTCTGAAAGGTAATGTGGGCCATTTCAAGCTCTGAGAATAGACTAGGGGAGAGGAGAAAACAGAAGAGGAGGAGGGAGGCCATCTTTTGTCCTACATTTAAGACATCTGTTGCTTAACCTTGCAAATGTAGATGAATGAGACCAGTCATAATTCAGAAATCAAGAAGCTTTTCACCAAATTTGAAAAAGATTCTAAGAGATGCAATACAGTGAGACGAGTTCTCATTATACAAGCTGACACTTGGGACCCTTCTCAGACATACATGTATTTTCAAGGGCTTGTGCATTTTGCCCTGCTGAAAGGGATATGAAGGACATAGAGCTCACATAGACTTCCTCAACAGTGAAACTTTTCAGGTAAATCAGAGCTCCAGAAAGGTAGGGGCCAAACTAAGATCTCTTTCCTTCGTAATTCTTTCCTTAGTTTTTTTTTTTTTTTTTGAGACAGAGTCTCACTCTGTTGCCCAGGGCTAGAGTGCCGAGGCATCAGCCTAGCTCACAGCAACCTCAAACTCCTGGGCTCAAACAATCCTCCTGCCTCAGCCTCCCGAGTAGCTGGGACTACAGGCATGCGCCACCATGCCCAGCTAATTTTTTCTATATATATTTTTTAGTTGGCCAGATAATTTCTTTCTATTGTTAGTAGTGACGGGATCTCGCTCTTGCTCAGGCTGGTCTCGAACTCCTGACCTCGAGCAATCCACCCGCCTTGGCTTCCCAGAGTGCTAGGATTACAGGCGTGAGCCACTGCGCCCAGCCTCTTTCCTTAGTTTTCAAATAATAAATTAGAAAATGAAGAAACATCTTTAGCATAATATTCCTCATTGTAATTAAACTGACTTTTTTCAGGGTGCCACATAGCTTCTGTACTTTATCTTTTTCTTTTTTTAACCTTTATAACCTAGAGAATTGAGTGTTCTCATTTTATAAATTGGGAAACAAAGGTTGAGTAATTTGCCCAAGGTCACACAGATTGCATCGTAGTAGATTTGGATTTGGAATCTAGGTCTCCAAAACCACTTTCAATATCCTTCATGTTATCTTTTCAGAGAATGCTATGGCAATATTTTGATTTTTACTCTGAGGCAATTTCTAGATAAACTTTAGGATACTTGATGGCTTTTTAAGAAATAGATGCAACCAGCCTGAGCAAGAGCTGAGACCCCATCTCTACTAAAAATAGAAAGAAATTATCTGGACAACTAAAAATATGTATAGAAAAAATTAGCCGGGCATGGTGGCGCATGCCTGTAGTTCCAGCTACTTGGGAGGCTGAGGCAGTGGGATCGTTTAAGCCCAGGAGTTTGAGGTTGCTGTGAGCTAGGCTGACGCCATGGCACTCACTCTAGCCTGGGCAACAAAGCGAGACTCTGTCTCAAAAAAAAAAAACAAAAACGAAATAGATGCAGGAATATTTGTTTGCATCCCTATTTTTTTCATTGTATATTCCTTCAGCAATGCATAGATGTTAGATATCAGATTATGAATACCTTTTTGTTGCAATAAGGTAGAAATACATTTCTTCAAAAGTGTCTGAGCACCATATGCCTGTTTGTTTGGGGTTCACCAATGGTACTCTAAATTCAATATGGTAGTTGTAGGCAGAATCCTGATGTTAGAACTTTGAGTGAGTTACTTGCTATAAATAAAGGATTTCCTATACTTTCTAAAGCAAGTTGGAGGGACACTAGTGAATTAACTGAGATGCAAACTTCTGCTATTAGGGTAGCCTATTGCTCTCAGTAGAGAAAGCCTTTAAAATCTTAGAGAAGAAACAGTTATTATTTTCAATTTACTTACTCCCTAGAAAGGTTATAATTATTGAAAATTTTCTGCCTACCAACAATTCACAAGTTGTTACACTAAACATAGACTCTAACTCAGCTTCTACCCAATGGAATATTATCTTAGTAATTCAATGATGAAATTATCAAAAGCATTAATGATTAATTTCAATGGAACTACATCTAGAGAACTTCAGGAAAAGCCTCTGCCTTGTCCAACCAATCATTCAATAAATATTTGAGTATCCTTTATTGCCCACCAAGTTTGGTAAAAGTCATTATACTGTCTTCTCCATACTAAAGGCTCAATATCATCTATTCAATAATGATTACGAGAGTTCACTCGTAATCAGTGAGTGAAGTCAGAAAAAGTCTAGGACATGGCCTTTACCCAAAAAGTGCTGACCATCTAGTACACTGAATCTTACCCCAAAAATCAGTGTACCAAAGAAATTATTTTTACAAACACAAAGTCTCCTTTTTATTTTATTTTTTTTGAAACAGGGTCTCACTCTGTCACCCAGGTTAGAGTGCAGTGGTATGATTATAGCTCAGTGCAACCTCAGACTCCTGGGCTCAAGCAATTCTCCTGCCTCAGCCTCCCAAGTAGCTGGGACTACAGGCTCATGCCACTGTGCCTGACTAATTTTTCTATTTTTTATTGAGACAGTGTCTTGCTCTTGCTGAGGCTGGTCTTGAACTCCTGACCTTAAGTGATCCTCCCGCCTCTGCCTCCCAGAGTGCTAGGATTACAGGTGTGAGCCACCATTCTTGGCCTCCTTTTTATTTCTGTTTTTATCATAAAGCTACCCCCATGGGGTCAGAGTGATTACTTTTGAGCTCACAGTTTAAGATTCTACAGGATTTACTCTGAGATACTCATCAGGTCCAGAAGTGTTTCATATCAAAGGAAATAGTGTAGAAGAGTGAATGACTCAGTGTGGCCTCTGGTGTCAGATATCCTGGATCCATTTCTTGGCCCTACGACTTACCAGCCAGGAGATCTCTAGCAAGTTACTTCTCAATGTCACATTTCTCCCATTAGAAAAATGGGTGCTAGTATAGTATTTTCCTCACAGGGATATTGTGAGAATGAAACAAGGTGTTATAATGTAATTTATAGAGCATAAGCACACGATATTATCAATAACAGTATTTCTTTCTTTCAGATTTTAGAAAAATACTTTTAAATCTAGACTCAACCTTCTCCTGATCTTGTCAAAGGGTCTGCTTCCATATGCTGCCTGCCAGATGGCCCACTTACAAGTAAGAAGCCAACAGCTTACCTGTGATAAATTAGACCATTGAAGGTCAATGCAGTGTAGTAAGGAATAGGGTTGGCATCACTGAGAATGTGCAACTACACAAACTCTAGGAAGCAGTTTTCTGTGAAGGGTCATGGTAGTGAGACAAGATAAGCATGAGTCAGAAGACCTCAGTTTGACTCCTCTGAGCATACAATACTTAGCCGTTTCGAATGATTTCTTAGTTAGGTGTCTTAGGGAAATTACTTAAGCTCTTTGGATCATTATTTTTCTCATTTGTAAAATTGGGATAATAATATACAATTTACTGAGTTTTTTGTAATGACAGTGAGTAGGGGCTCAGTAAATTCAATGAGAGCTGCAGTTAGGCACTGTGAATATTAGGTCCTTTCTCTTTTTCTATGGCTATCTTGAGAAAAAAGTAGCAAGAGCAGGGGTGGCAGGCAGGGCAGTTCCTTAACAACATTATGATGTATGTGCTGTCACAGATGGTTGTTCAGTGTACAGTACATCCTCACTTAACGCTGTCAGTAGATTCTTGGAAACTGCAACTTTAAGCAAATCGACATATAATGAAACCAATTTTGCCATAGGCTAATTGATATAAACAATAGTTAAGTTCCTACAGCATATTTCTGGTCATAAAACCATCACCAAACTTCTAAATAAAGATCCAAAACACTTCTAATATTAAAAATGTGAGCTATAAATTCATTTAAGAAAGATTGATAACAACAAAATAATGATTTACCCAATTTTTGGTGAATCAGTGAGTGATGATAGTCGGAGTGGTGGTGGGTTAAACCAAGGAGTAAATGTTTTTAAAGCAAAAATTGTAAGGAAGGACAATTGTAATTGTCCTTCTGCCATACAGTTCAAAAGCAATAACAAATATGGCAGGCTCGCTGAGCACTTTTGTACCTCATTGTTTATTATTGTGCATTTGTATTATTGTCATTGGCTTTACAAATTTTTATTTTACAATAATTTGTATTCATTCATTTTACAACCCGCTTATTCCAGTTCAAGATCTCTGTTGGTTGGAGCCTATCCTGGCAGCTCAGGGTATAAGGAGGGAACCAGCCATGAACAGGATGCCATTCTGTTGCAAGGCATACTTACACACACACACACACACACACACACACACACACACACACTTTCTCTCTCTCTCTCTCTCTCTCTCTCTGTCTCAGACCGAGACAATATAGAAAAGTCAATTAACCTAACATACACATCTTTGGGTTTGGGAGGAAACCAGAGTACCCAGAGAAAACTCACACAGACATGGGAAGAATGTGCAAACTCCATACAGACAGTGGCCACAGACATGAATCAATTTTCTTTGTTCTCATCAACTTTATAACAAAATGACATTGAATGAAATGACATTATTCCAGGACCTGCTGTGCAAAGGGACCAGTGGGGTAGAAATCAAGTCTGTGCCCCATTCCCCAAGAAGCGAAAAAGGTACCTCTTTTTCTAATTTGTACAAAGGTGCTCCATTCTCCACCAGTTTCTGCACTAATGCTTACTTTCAGTTCCTTCCCATCTTCCCCAAGTGCTCAGTGGCTTTACATGGCCACGACCACCCCCCACTGCAGTGGGGTGGAGAACCTGTGGCTTTAAGGCCACATGCAGCCTTCTAGGTCCTTAAGTGTGACCTTTTGGCTGAATCCAAATTTTACAGAACAAATCCTTTAATTAAAAGGGGTGCAGCAAAGAAAGATGAAGCTTTTCTTGACTCCTTTGGTGCTTAAAAAAGAACAGTCTTGAAATCAGAAGGCCACTGCAGGTTCCAGAACCTTATCTGGGTGCTAATTGCTTAAGTAAATTTCAGCTGAGGTATTGACAAGACCTTTCTTTAGTTAAACAATCCACTGGCATTTTAACATAGGTTTCCAGTGTTTCAACCCAAGGGAGCAAACACTGCAATGATTTGAGTTATCAAGGCAAAGCTAATATAGCAAAGCAGTTTGAAAACGGGACTTTTCAGCACAGCACATAATACCTACCCACTCTGCTAATGTGTTAAATTGGTGGTGTCATTGAATATAGGCCAGGAAATAGAAGCTGTATACATGTAATGATCAATCCTTCCTGTGCCATATCAGCCAGTTCGTTTAAAGAGTCAACAAGATCTTTGGACTCTATACCTACTCTGAAGGAAGAGAATGTGGGAGGGGCAAATTTTGTGGTTTAGTGAGAAGAGAAATGCTTTGAGTTAGGAGACTTGGATTAGAGTCCTGCCTTCACCACTAAATAGCTTTGTGGCCTTGGGAAAGTCAGTTATGTGCTTAGACCTCAATGGCTCCACTGTGGACGGAGAGACTGAATTAGAGAATCTTTCAAATCTTTTTTAGCCCTAACCTTCCTTCTATGTTGCTTTTTTCCCACTGCGTACTGTATGGCCTGGGAGAAATAAAGCAATGCTAAATTGTAGCTTTAAGAGAATTATATTGGTCTGCATATCAAGAGTGCTGACTTCCAGAGAGGCAGATTACATTTATGGTTAAAAATGTAGGTGTGAGAGTCCTTCATTCCTGAGTTTGGGTACTGAATTTGGACAAATTATTTAATCTCAATTTCCTCATTTGTAAAAGAGGAATACTAGTACCTATGTGGTAATGTTAGTGAGAAGATTAAATGAGCTAAAACATTTAAAAGCACTCAGCATGATGCCTGGTACCTATCACATCCTTAGTACTTGGTAATGGCATTATTCATCCTAGCTCTGCTACTAAATTAATTCTTGATCCTGGCCAAATCATTCACTTCTCAAGGTATCCTTAAATTTTTTTGATCCAGGCAGAGAATAGGACTAGATTATTTCCAAGGTGTTTTTTTTTCAAGAGAATTAAATCGTTTATTGATTACACATGATAATTGTTGATACACAAGCTTCATTCCCATCTATAATTTTATCTGGTACCATCATTCAATTTAGGTATGTTGCATAGGATATGCCAACAATCATCTTTATAACCAATAATTCCATGATTTTCCTTGGATGACCCCTTTTAATGGTGAACTTTAGGTCACAACAGTAACCGTCAGTTCAACTACACCAAGGTTTCTGAAAACAATGGCTTCTCCACCCAAGCAGGTTGTAAATGAATTTCAAATAGAACCTGGCATCACCCTGAAGGAATCCTATCTTCATACTTTTGGGGAAGTTTACCAAAATGGCTTCAGAGTAGACTAACTTTACACAGCACATTAGAAAAAAAAAAAAAGACACATTTATTCAGCGTCATGATCAGACTATTACATTTAGCAATCAACAGCATGGATGCAAAAAAAAAAAATCTACATTAAAACACTTTGTTGGAATGCTTTACACTTTCCACAGAACAGAAACCAAAATAACCTGTTATACTATTAGTCACAAATACAGTCCTCGAGTTTTTTTGCCCAACACAGGAGTATTGTCTAAAACATGTCTTCTTTGTAGCAGCTAGGCCCTGCCACCACTGTGCTTGGCTGAGTTCACAAATCTGTTGTAACTCCAAGGTGTTTTTTATCTCCATCTTTCAATCTATCTTTTTATGTTTGTAATAGGAACTCTTGTTTTAGAAATTTGGACTGTTTTGAATTTGATAACTCAATTATCTCTTCTCTGTACATAGAGTAGTTCCCCAGAAAGATCTCTAAATCTGACCTACTCCCATGCTGTGTGGGAAGGTGATTACTGGCTACCAGGGTACAAAAGTTGTATAATTTAAATCTTAAAATCCTTGGTGCCACACATCCACTCCCAGTAACATGAGAATTTATATCTTTAGATGCCTAGGTCCCAGGCCACAGGACAGTACTAGAAATCATCATTACTGCCATAGTGGTAAAAGGCAACAGTCACTTGGGCTTCCAAGACACTTGCCTCAGCAGGTAATTAATCACATTCACCCACAGGTGATAATTATATTAAATGTGCATGTACTGCATGTCATGGATTACTAGCATAAGTTTCTTATTGACAAGGAGCTCAGCACTGCACTAAAGCCCAAAGACTCTATCAAAACTGTCCTTAAATCCCGTATTTGAGGATCTGTTTCCTGGATCACTCCTGGTACCAGTTCTATATCAGTCAGGAGACAAAAGCCGTACTAGTTACTTGAACAGAGATAATTTAATACAAACAATTGTTAACTGGCTATATAGATGTTAACTATGTAACTAAAAGGGTAAAAAGAAAAATCTATTGAATCATGAAGTAACAACTGCTGGAAGCAGCTGCACCCCCTAGGGCTGAGAAAAGAAATGGACAAACTTGGAATTATTAAAACTTAGAAACTTACAGAGGGGGCCCTTATTAACAATTCTTTATATAAAATCATCTCTGTTCAAATACTCAGTGTGATTTCTGCCCCCTGACTGTACTGTACTGTAACTGATACAGTGGTTGTACCAATTTATATTCCCACTGGCAACATATTCTTGCCAATACTTGGCATTTTTCATCTTTTTTATTGTGACAATTCTGGTGGGCTTGAAGTGCTATTGCATTGTGATTTTTAATTTTTATTTTTTTGATGGGTAATGAAGCACCTTTCTCCATGTTTAGTGGTTGTTTGGATAACCTCTTTTGTGAAGTATGAGTTCAGGTCTTTCACCCATTTTTCTATTGGGTTGCTGCCTTTTTCTTATTGATTTGTAAAAGTTCTTCGTATATGTGGATATGAGTTCTTGGCGATATCTGTCAATATGCCTGTAAGGCTGGTGGCAAGCACCCCTCCCCTCCCTAATGGAAAAAGAAGAAGCCCACGAGACCTGCCAAGGACAATGCCTTCAAGGCCCAGCTAAGTTAAAGGACAACCACACCTGGATGGTTACCCTGATAAGAGTCTCGGTTCCTAGAGTCCACACATACCACCGGCCCCTCCTATTTCTCAATACCTGCCCTAAAACTGCAAGGGACAATTCCTTGCTCTCCCCACCATAAATCTTCCCGACAAAGAAACCCCTACACCCAGCCCTAAAAACATATATAAACCCACTCAGACTTCTGGGCGATGCGACTTTTCGGGTCTCTCTCTCTCTCTCCCGGGACCCAAAAATCTCACCCAGGTCCCTCTCTTGGGACTCGTTACCCTCACCCAGGAGTGCCCCAATAAAGCCTCTTTACTTATCCCTTACAACTCTGCTCGTCTTTCTCTCTCTGGCGCCGGCCAATCCAAAAAACCTTACAATGCCCAAGCAGCCTTACTAGTTCAGAATATACTTCTTTTGATTAAATGGCCCAAGGGACTGAATTACTATGTTGTTCTTGTTGTAGTACCTCAACAAACAAGAATAGGGTAATGGAGGCCCTGTAATTTTCCCTACTGTGAGAAGAGGGGAATATGTATTTTATTCATGCATTTATTCATTCATTCCACAAATCTCTTTAAGCACATGTCTATTTATTTGTTTGTTGGTTTTTGTTTTTAGAGACAGAGTCTGTGTTGCCCAGGCTGGTCTCAAACTCCAAGGCTCAAGCAATCCTTCTACCTCAGCCTCCCAAGTACCTATTTATTGAGCATTAATTATGCACAAGGAACTGGGCCAGGTATGTCTGCTTGCTTCTTTCTGAAGTACTAGAAGTTAGGTTGGGAACTTTATACATAGTGTCATTTTAGTAAAATCAGAATCTTTCAGATAGATTTTAAAAGTTCTTCAGGAACCCAGAACATTCAGAAAACTGAACAATCTATACCTACAAACTATCTGAGGGCAGTGAATATCATTACCTGAAAAAGTCTTGTGCAAGTGTTAAAAATGCTTTCTAGATTTTATTAAGATTCATGTTTTTATTCATTCATTCATTCATTTACCTAAATCAAATATTTATTAAGGACATATTTTACATAAAGTACATTTACATTAATTAATTTCTTAGGTCTTCTTTTCTTCTGTATACTCATCCTGGGTAGTGTCATCCACTCCTATGGCTTCAATTATCAACTATCTATATGCTAATGAGTCCCACATATGTTTCTATAGCCCAGATGTCCTTCAGAGCCTTAGCCTCAAATACCTGTATAATGAATATTTTTACTTGGATGCCTCAAAGCACCTGACATATAATGTTTCGAAACTGAACTCATTCTCCTCCCTCAACAAATATTTTCTGTGTTTTCTTTCACAGTATATGGCATTAGTATCTACCCAGTTGCCCAAGCAAGACTCCTAGAACTCTTTCTTAATATCTTACTTTCCTTCATCCACGCCCCCTCCACCATATCCTATCAATCACCAATAACTTTTTATAACATGCACTACTTTCTTGGCATTTTTCAAGAATATTGTTGTTAATTACAGTCAACATATTGTACAATATAATCATCAATACCTTTTGATTCAACTTATATGCAATATCTTTCAAATTAGTCTATTCTTTCCTTTCCCATGGCCAGTACTATAACCGCTACCACAGGCATTTCTTGCCTAGATCCCCTAATTTGTTTCCCTGCCTCAGTCTATCCAGTCTCCAATCTAATCTCTCCCATTTGTAAAACCCTTCAAGATTTTCCTTTGTCCTTTGGGTAAAATCCAAATTTCTTAATTTGGTTTATAAGATCCTCTTAACCTGCTCTTGTTGCCTCTCTGATATCACATCTTATAATTCTCTCTCTGGCATTTGCTCCTACTATTAATAATTTTTCAGATCTCACCAAATACTGCTTCCTGGGAGATGCCTTCCCAGACCCTCAAATCTGGGTTAGATGCCCTCTTACAATGCTCTCCTGCTTCGTTATCTTTTATTAGATGGTAAGCTCTGTCAGACCAGAGCTTTTGTTAGCTGCAGTAACTCAAGCAAGTCACATTACTTGTTTAAATAATGAATGAATTTCTTGGAACTCAGGGATAACCATTACTGTAGTTGCAGGAGAATTCTTTTATTAAATTTAAGAAATATTTCAGATCCTTTTAATAGGGAGATGTTTGGGCACAATGTAGTTACAGCTAACACACTTGGAATTGTGTGGAAAGCCAAGGTCCATCATTTATTCAGATGCTTTGAGTGAACTATTGTGATGAGCATGTGTTAAAAGTTTATCTGCCGGCCGGGTGTGGTGGCTCACGCCTGTAATCCTAGCACTCTGGGAGGCTGAGGCAGGAGGATTGCTTGAGGTCAGGAGTTCAAGACCAGCCTGAGCAAGAGCGAGACCCCGTCTCTACTAAAAATAGAACAAAATTAGCTAGTCAACTAAAAATAGAAACAAAAAATTAGCCAGGCGTGGTGGCTCGCGCCTGTACTCCCAGCTACTTGGGGGGCTTAAGCGGGAGGATCACTTGAGCCCAGGAGTCTGAGGTTGCTGTGAGCTAGGCTGACGCCACGGCACTCACTCTAGCCCGGCCAACAAAGCGAGACGCTGTCTCAAAAAAAAAAAAAAAAAAAAAAGTTTGTCTGCCAAGATGGAACAAAGATTGAGAATTCCATCCTAAAAGGTACATTCCAGAAATGACTAACTAGGGTTTCACTTTTCAAAATTGGTCTGCTTTCTAGCCTATATGTAAAATTTGATTCAACAAGATGCATTCATGTCCCAGGACTATTAATGGACCTATGTTGGCAAACAAGAAGTTATTTGTCTATGTTTCTATTTTTTTGCCCCCTAAAACACAAAATTCATAAGAAAGCAGCAAAGACCAATTTCAAAAGAAACTTAAATCTTTACAATCTTTCTCAAATCCTCTTAAGTTAGTTGTATATTATGGGAAATATTAATAACAATGATATTTCCAAATTAACTTAGAATTCTGAGTTAGGATCCTTTCTCCTGCTGCCTTGGGTTAATAATCTAGTGGTATTATGTGAAAATTTTCTCTTCCTGACAATAAACAATGTGTTTTGATTAAATAGATAATAGGCCTAATTGCTTCAGGACCTTAAAGTAGTAGTGTTTATAGATGCTATAAACCCTGCTTAAATTTTAACAGCCAATTAGTTGAGCTATTCCCCCTGATGCTGGATAACTCAAAAGGCCGTTTCAACCTACTATATACATCTTAGCAAAGTAAGACAAGAAGAAAATAATACAACGTCTTCTAATTCTCTGAGACTGAAATTTAGTTTATACCCTAGGCAGTGAAATAGTTCAAAACTGTTTAAATAGAATTGTATCCTACGATACATTGACAGCAAAAAACTAGAATTTCTTCATATATCCTTAGTAATGTTGTTGGCTGGGGTGATTACTACATTGATAGTTATGTTTTAAATTTGTTATGTTAATGCTCTGAGATTACTCAGGGATCTTTCATTCTTTTAAGTGATATATAAATGTTGGACTGCAAAGTTATGGGAAGAATCAATTCTATTTCAAGATTAAGGTTAGGATGGTTAAATGTCTATTTTAGAAAAAGAAATAGGGAATGCAAATTTTAGAAAATTTCTCCTAGCATAGATTGCCTGGCAGCTACTGTTCAATATATTTTTCTTGACTGACTGAATGGCTGAATGAATGCTAATCTAGGTCTAGTCCCCTACTCTTATCCCGATTCTGAATTAATAGTAATTATTTTTTGAACTTTCACCCAAATTTGAGATGATTTTGCTCCCAACTTTGGCAGCTGGAATGGCTTTTAAAGTGCCTAATTAAGAATAATTTGTTGTTAATTATTATCTTTTTGAATAATTTTCTTCCCCCTTTCATTCTTTTAAGTTGCCTTTACACTTTCCAAGTCTCATGTTTTTCATATCTTAAGCTAGGTTTATTAAATAAAAGAGAACAAAACTTTTTTCTCTTTGCCTTTTAATAAATGTGACCCTTTCTGTCATCCTTTCCTTGATCCTTTCCAAATCAGCAGCAGTTGCCATAAGTGACGTCTGAGAGACAAGATGCCAAGTGCAATGGCTAAATTTAAAGAGCAGCATTCACACCTGTTGTTAACTGGCAATGACCAACCTCCCGCCCACGGTTTCCTCCACCCCCTGCCTCCTACCAACTGCAACCCACAGCCACCTAGACTCTGTGTGTTCATGTGTAAATAAGTATTGATGAAGACTATATACATTCCATCAAAATTGAGAATGAACATAACATTTTGACAGTTAATTAGTTTTATAGGAGCTGAAATTCGGGCAGAGCGAAGCATAATATAAAGATGTATCTGACCTTGAAGTAGGCAGACTAATATGGCTAGGTATTTGGTGAATCTTTGAAGACTTTTAAGGGACTATCTCACACCAAATTAATTTTTTTAGACTTGCCGTATTTTGTGAAATTCTTTTAGATATCAGCACTGGAAGCTGCTATAAATGTAAATCTTGCATAAAAGAGGCAATCTAAGGAGTAATTGACATCATCTAGAGTTAGTTTCAATTAATTTGCCAGATTGGCAACTCTAACCTGAAAGAGCTCTGTAGGAAAAAGATAGTAACATAAATGATTTTGATACAAAATACTCACGGAATGGTGAGAGAAGCGGACTGTGGACCAGCCAGCCAAAATAGCCTAATTAGATAGGCCTGATAATGAAGGCATGTGCCAGACCTCACAGTCAGATCAGCTCAGATCCAGGATCCAGATACTATGATAGAAAATCAAACAACGGATTATGAAAGCATGTAAGAGGGAGAGTTTAATTTTACCTGGACATTTACCCTCAGAGGAAGCAGAGCTGGTGTTCAAAAAGAAGAGAGGGACGGTAGGAACAAAGAATTGGAGGTTGGAAGTTTCAGGGCACAGTCAGAGTATGGAGATTACATATCTCAGGAGAAGACTGCTGAGAAAGGGGAGCCACTTTACCAGTTTGGGATTTTGTTGTAGTTCAGCCCTGTTGGAAAGTTCGTATGATCTTTTGGCACTTTTGAATACTCTAGAATGGATGAGCTGGTTTCCTATCCATTTAGGAGGTGTGGCTTATTAGACTGTAAAATTCATGTGCTGCTCCTTTGAATTACTTCAGATAGAGACAAAAGACTTCCTAGATCCAAGACTCTGGTAAATACAAAGGCTACAGGAGGCCACAAGCCAAACTAACACAAAAAGGATAGATCCTGAGAAACATGAACAAAGACAATCCTGTTTGAACAAGCTCTGCCTTTGTCAACTCTGTTTTCCTGGTGTTCTGCTCCTGACAGAAAAAAAACCTTGCAGATTGATGTTAGATTATAGTATCACTAAGTTATAAAATGAATGTGGAGTCAGTCATCCTTTGGAGACTAGGACATGAGCCTCCTGCTGCACAAAAATTTTTATAGGGAGTATGTAAATATATCTCTGACTTAGAGTGGGGTTGCAGTCAATATTAGAGTAGGGGAAATGGGCATGTTGGAGAAAGAAAAGAGAAATAAAAATGAGGAAGGAAAAAAGTATGTGTGTGCATATCAAGTGAGAATAGATATGGATAGGAAAAGATACGGGCTTAAGAGTAGTTGAGCCCTTCTACACTGACTAGAAATATTTATGAGTCATATAAGCTGACAGAAAAGGGACAGAAAAGATCACAGAAACTAGGAATTCATGAGAAAAAGAGTGGTAGTGATGGAGAGATAACCGCAGATGGGTAGGTATAGAGAAATGGGAATAATGACATCTGGAAAAAGAGTGAAGCAAAAATAGCCAGGAAACAGGTCCAGGCTGTGTGGTTCGGGATATTTGCAAACTAAATTTTTCCTTTTGGCCTCCCTCTTCACATACTTTTACCTGATGTTTAAGAACTGCTGCTTTCATTTGCATAATAATTCACATTATCAATGAACTGTGGAACACAGCCCCTAGACCTTTGAGCAGATTCCTTTCATGCTTTCTTGCTCATGTCAATAAACTGTGTGTATCACCCACCCTAGCTATTCTGGAATATTTAGGCAAATACTCCACTGACTTGAGTCATACTTAGGAGCTGATGTCAGTGTACATTTTAGCAAGGAACCTAGTTAAAGTTTCATGCTCCAGGAAACCTGTTCTGATTAGTTTTAGCTTAAAAAAAGATCAACCTGTTTTTAAGCATTGGCACGGAAAATAATTCTGCAACAATGTAGGTTTTAGTGGCCACGTTTTTGTAATTATAAAATAATATGTAGTCACGAACAATATAAACCATTCAAAAGGATAGCTACCCCTTAAAACTTCCCAGAGGTAAAACATTTTCTTGTTTATTTTTCCAGAAATTTCTATCTATCTAAATTATATACATATAAACTACTTTTAGAAGGATCATCTATACTGTATTATCTGTATTACTTTTAAAAAGTATAGATAGAATCATTTTATTTATTTATTTTTATTTACTTATTAGAGAGACTTTGTTGCCTAGTCTGGAATGCAGCGGCCTGATCATAGCTCACTGCAGCCTCAAACTCCTGGGTTCAAGTGATTCTCCTGCTTTAGCCTGCCAAGTAGCTGGAACTGAAGGCATGTACCACCATGCCTGGCTGATTTTTAAAACTTTTATAGAGATGGGGTCTCATTTTTGTAGAGATGGACCCATGCTGGTCTTGAACTGCTGGCCTCAAGTGATCCTCCTGCCCAAAGTTCTGGGATTATGGGCCCTGAGCCACTGCACCTGGCTGAATAATTTAATTTTTTGATGGTTGAGTAATATTCTGTCATAAGGTTAGTGTCTAATTTATTTAAGCAATTCCCTATTGAAAGCCACTGAGGTTTTCTTCAACTTCTTACTCATAAGAGTTGCAATCTTTTTCAAGTTTTTCTGTGGTTGCTTTACCATCCTTTATACATGTAGTATCTCTAGAGTGATCAGCACAGTCTCTGGCACATGGCAAGTATTCAATGAATGTTAATTCCCTTTCTATATATACATATAGATATAATTATTTATTTATTTTTTTAGGTATGAGGATGACTTTCTGTTGAGCTGTGTACACTTTCTCCTCATGGGGCTTGGCCAACCAGCTCCTATGAATTATGTGATTTGCAGCTACGGACAAGGTTTTCTCTGTGCGGAGATAATTGACATTTGCTTAGATTAATTGCTAGCCCTAAATTATTAGAACCCAGTTTAATCAGTCGATCCTACACATCTTACCTCTGGTGGATCAGTAGTTTCATCTTAGCAGTTAAAAGATGACACATTTTGGCAAATAGGTAGGAAGAAAGCTTTTGATAGTCCCTCCAGTTTCAGGTTTATGCACTTAAAAGAAAAACTATTTACTGTGGTTCGTTTGCAAATGCATTGGATTAAATCTCAGTGCGGCAGGATGCATATCTACATACTTGGAAAAATAGGGGAAAGGCAATTCCAGTAAAATTTCTCAAAGTGTAAAGTGTTGAGATGGAAGGAACAATCCTGATTCATAGCCAGACTTGGCAAAGGCACAGAAAATAAAAACAAAACTAAAATCCATGGTGATCTTAGTAAGAAGGCATGAAGGGGTGAGAGAGAAGGGAAAATGGCACGGCATGAGTAAATACATAAAATGCAGCTGGGATAAATATAGATGAGTGGAAAATGATTGTAAGTGAAGTTGCTCCAGGAATGTCTTGGATTTCCAGCTAGGGGGATTACAGTGTGCAGCTGTTGAGTGGGGCCTCATTCCTGAGCTCTCGGGTTCCACTTCTTGGACAATAAAGCTTTTTGGGCAAGTGGCATATTTCTTACCTGGAGAAGCCAATCATCTCACTGTTTTGGGGTAGGTAGGGCATAAGGATAAACCAAAAAACTTCCACTTCATTATTTAGCTATTCTTGGACAAGAAAGTACCATTTCAGTCAAACTTTAAAGAATAATATTAGAACAAGTGATAAAATTTTCTCTGTATTTTTGTAGGTTTTTAAAAAAACTTATCACCCAAGGCTACACTACAGAAGATGTTTTTCCAAAATTTAGAATAATACTTGTATTTGCTTTCCAAACTGTTTTTCTGCTCCAGATTTTAAAAAGAGTTGTGAGAATTTATCAGCTCATAATAATGAACAGATAGCAAGGAAATCCTCTTTTAAGGAAATACAGGAACCCCAAATCTCCTTTCATAAGCAGTATTTAATGAGCCCCCATTGTGAGCTTGTTTCTTGTAGAAAGAATTGTTTTTTTAAGATAAAGTGATTAAGAGTTATTCCAAAGTATATACTAATGGCTATTTTAGCAGAATGATGAAACTTCACTAAAATAGCTTTGACATGATTTTTATTATATTATCCCCTTTTTTCTGTAGTTTAATAAATGCACACAAGGTCATATATGTGAAAATAGCGTGTGCTCCTTCTGGAGACTGTAAGAATATCAGTATAAAGGTGATGTAAAAATGAATTGAGTATTTGAAATGTGTACAGGTCTGTTAATTCACTCCAATGGCATGTACTCATTCTGGGACTTTGATATTGTAATCATTCTACCCCTCCTATGTTATGCTACACATCACAGTCATTAAATCACTCCATGATGTAGGGTTAGTTTCAGCATACCCAAATACTATCAGTTATGAATGATAACTCTGGGAGTGTCGTTGAGAGTTGCAGCATACCTAGTTAAGGGTTATTAATCTGGTGCCTATTTTGCCAACTTAGAACACTCAGAACTAAACTTAGAACAAAGCTTTGCACAACTATTTCCTTAGTTACTCTTATCATAGTTCTAACTTTGGTGAAGATTAGCTGAATCGAACATGCCATCTCTATTGCTGCTATTTTGAGGGGCTCGGGCGCCAATTACCGGTTCCCTAGAATTTGCCCGTAATTGACTACGTCCCATAATAGGTAACTCTGGAAGTGACAGGCAGCCTCAAATGTGGTTCTCCCGCCTGTCGATTGGGCCTGGCAGGAAGCTCCGCCTCATCAACTCAGTCAAGGGCGGCAGTTGGTCCGGCGTCGGTGAGTGGCGGGTCTCAGCTCCGCCCCGGCCGTCCGCTGCGCTGCCTGGGTCGGCGCCGTTTCCAGTTGAGAGATGGCGGCCGCCGCAGGTAGATCGCTGCTGCTGCTCCTCTCTTCCCGGGGCAGCGGCGGGGGCGCCGGCGGCTGTGGAGCGCTGACTGTCGGCTGCTTCCCCGGACTGGGCGTCAGCCGCCACCGGCAGCAGCAGCACCACCGGACGGTGAGCTAGCGCGCCTGGCGGCTCCGGGGAGGGCGGGGCGGCGCTGGCGTGTGGAGCTGCCGGCGGGCAGGCCGCCCGGGCAGCGGGCGAGTTACCTCAACTCCCGGCCGCTCCCGAGGTTGCCAGGCACCGGGGAGCGGCCGTGTCCTTCAGGCGCCTGCGGCGGCGACCAGGAAGGAAGGGCGGGCGGGAGGAAACCGAGAGGAGGAGGAGGGGCGACGGCGGGGTTGTTCCCGCAGGACCGGGGACACCAGGGCGGGGAAGGGACGGGACTTGAACCTCTCCCTGACCCGCCCCTAATCTCGGTTCCTCCCTCCTTCTTGCTTTTAACAGCTCTCCCCCAATGCTTCCGAACTGAGCCCGGTGCAAGTTGTCCCCTTTTCTTCCTCCTTCAGGCGGGTTGGGGTGTCTTGAGTTGCCGCGGCTGCCTTGTATGTGTCAGGAGAGTGGCAGTGCCATGCTGCTGGGAACTGTCCCCGCAGAGCAACCCAAGACCCCAGCGGGTCGCTTCCTCGTTTTCTCTCGGTCCCCTGGGAACAGGCAAGAAGGGAAATCAAACTTTATTCCTCTCTGTGACTTCCTGCGTTGTGTGTGACCGTGTCCCTCGAGGTGGATGCTGCATTGCTTCAGGAGGCAAGCTCCATCCCTCGGGTCCTTAAAGGTCCTTTCAGTGGTTTCTTTCCCGGGTTGGTTTATAAGCTTGTTCGCGCGTGCCTGAAGGAGGAATGGTGGGCAGCAGGCACAAGAGAAGGGAATATGACAAGTTGTTCACAGAGGCAGAGATTTGGTGATTGTGTTAACCAGTTATTGCTGAGTTTCATTGGCTGGCAATGAAGGGGGGTTTCTATTTGAACAGCCTTGGGTGTGTGTGTGAGTGTGAGTGAGAGAGCTTTTTTTCAATCACAAGAGATCAACTTGACATGGAGTTCTTGACCTGACAAGTCAGGAGTTTCCCCGTTCCTTAGACTTCCTAGACCTGTATCCCACGTGTGGGTCTTTGGCCAACTCTGAGAGAAAGAGTGTAGCTTTAATTTCCTGTGGCTGAGTTATACAGTGTGGTAATAAGAGGATCACTGCAGACAGCCTGATAGGAGAAACTAGTACTTTCAGCCCTCAACAGACACATCACCTGCCTTGTTCAGATCATACAGCTTTGAAGAGGAAACTGAACGGCAGCTATTAGAGAGGATACTCCAAGACCAATGACAGCATAAAATTGTTTCTGTAAGAGCTATGAAAAGAACGAATGCTCTGCAAATGCAAGATAGTATTGTTATTATTAGCCATAGATATGAAAGCTATCCTCATTCTTGTGAGAAAATTGTACTTCTTCATGTTTGGCATGCTGGCATATTGCTTTGCTGAAGCTTTTGGGCTAGAGCCGTGCTTTTCCACAGTTCAATTTAATTTGCATTATTCGTAGCCTCCAGTTATGTGTTTTGTTCTCTTAAAAACATAAGGCCGCTGAAAAATCTGATTGCATTCCCCTTTCCCCCAAACTATTTAAGGACATCCCAAGTTGTCTTTAACTCTGTATTTTGATAAGACATCTTGTGACTTTGCACAGTTTGTTTTTAAGACTGTTTGGGTGTGGTATTCATTTAGCATTTTTATTTGTGCCATGTATACTTTCCACTATGCAAATTTGTCAGGCTGTGAGTGTCCTCCTTGTGGGAATACTTCATGAAAGTGTTCTCTGTGCTATTCTAGGGTGGATAAAAGTGATGTGCTGAATTTGTAACTGAAAGCACAATTAAAGTGAAGTGTTATTTCTGAAGGGCAGAAGTGTTTTCATGGAATGGTGACTTCTAAATAAATTTAGAATTGTAAGATCTTGAAAAAGGTTGAACATGATTATATAAAATATGTAAACAGATTTTTTATTTTTCTGTGATTGCTCTAAAGCCATCATGTCAGCTCTCTCCATCTGATATTCTGTGATTCCTCGCAAGACATTCAATGTGAAAAGTATTGAGGCCCAGAAAGGGGAGAGACTTGGCCAGAGTTACGCAGGTAATACCTAACAATTTTAGGATACCCATCCACCTCAGATATTCTGACCCTCTTATTGTGTTATTTTTATTGTGAAGTGCAACTGTTCCTTATAAAATTTACTTTTGTCTCTTAGAGAAGTATTGGCTTTTTAAAACTCCATGAATAGGGATTCTCCTTTAAGGAGATGTTGATTTGAGGCACATGTATTAGGTGAATATTGGAACAAACAATTTGCCAGAAAGAATAGTGTTCTTATAAAGGTCCCTGAGAGACACTAAGGTTGAATCTTGCATAGGAGACATCCTGTGTATGTGCAGCAGATGGCAGTCTGCATTGGATGGGATCACAAGTCCAGCTTGTGCCACTTTTGTTCTGTTGTAGTAGGTATGGTAAATTAGAGCCAGGGGTGCATAACCAATTACATTACTGCTTAATATTTTGCTTGAGAAATCCATCTTTTCCAAGTTTGGAGAATGAGTCTAAAGCAATACAGTAGTAGTTCAGCTATTAGTAAATGCAGTTGTGAGGTTACAAATCCCCCCTGCCCTGTTAAAACGTCATTCAGCTGAATGAATAGGAGTAAAGGTGCAGGGGCTTATTGAGTATTTTCAGCACTATCTAGTGTAGTTTTTTCCTTCTCTCCAGCTTGTGACTGTAACCAAAGCTGATGTAAAATGTTTGTTGCATGCCTTTCTGTTAGTGAAGGCGGCTGCTATTTTTAAGGATGATTCTTTGAAGGGGAACTGCCTTTCATTGTGAGTTGTGTAATTCCATTGCTAAATCAAACTGTCTCATCTCTGATTATGACAGCCTGACTGTTGGCATTTTCTAGTGGTCAGCTGAATTACTGCATCTTTTACTTAAGTCTGTCATTGTACTGTGATAGTTTGTGGCTGTCTCTCTCTACTTTACACATTACAGTTCTTTGGCAATGATACTGTTTCAGCCTAACCTGAAAGTTTTAACAGAGGTTACATTGCCTGCCACAGAGGCAAGTCCTAATTCTCTGAGTTCCTCATGATCTGGCCCAATCTTACTTTGCCAGATTCACTCCAGCACAAATACTACTCCATTGTACTTAAGCCACTCTCTGTACTGTCCCCAAATGTTCCGTACATCCATATTAAGCTTTTATGCAGTTTTTGTAGCTGAATTTCAGCCTTAATCACTCCCAGTCACTCCTCTAACCTCTAAGGTGCATTTCAGGTTAGAGATTGACCTACAACTCCTTTTGAATCTAACATCTTTACAGACGAGGAAACCAACCTAACAGAAACCGAGGAAAGTGACTTGTTAGGTTATGTTTGTGGTTACCAGCAGACCTCAGATTGAAATTCCTTTTTTTTTCCTTTTGATTTTTTTCACCACCTCTGCTATACCTGACATGAAATTCCTTTAAATGGAGGTGGATTCAAGAATTCTTAGTCTGAATCTTAATTTGTGTAATTCCTGGCTCTTAATCTCTTTCTGTTGTTCTGTTCTGCCCTCTGAATTCTGAGACGATTTATTATCTTCAGGACACAGATTGAATTGACACACACTTGTTCTCTAAATCTACAGTCTCCAACTCTTGGCCTGTTAGGGACCAACATGCAGAGTTCTGCCCCCAAGCCCCTGTCTGTGGAAAAATGGTCTTCCATGAAACTTAGGTGAGCAGACAAGGTAGCGAAGCTTCATCTGTATTTACAGCCACTCCCCATTGCTCACATCATTGACTGAGCTCTGCCTTCTTGCTACCTCCGTGGAAAAATTGTCTTCCATGAAACTGGTCCCTGGTGCCAAAAAGGTTGGGGACCACTGCTCTAAATATTTCATTTGTGGGCATGTTGTCTTACTGGGGACAAAAAGGCAAAGATGTGTATTTTATTACATTTGTTTCTCTCATAGACTCCAGCACAGTGCTAGGTATATAGGTGATACTGGGACAATCATTAATTGGCTATGCACCCTTTTTTTCTGGTTGCCAGGGAAAAGTTATGCTCTTTTTCTACTCTTCCCATCCTCTGTACCCCAGGTTTGACTTGCTTAATAGCTTATTGCTTAGGTAGGCACATTTGGGTAATTGCTTTAAGCTTGATATTGCCAGTGTTATCTTTGGTTGTATATTACACTTCATTATGGTGGGTTGATGGAAAGAGTTGATACCATTGGATTAGCTCTGCAGTGGTCACTAGCTTTCTGTCCATAGCCAGCAAAAGTATGACAACTACCCAGATTATTATAAATACATGTTTGAATCAGATTCCAAATTTTTTTTTATTGTGCTATAATATTAAGTTTTTTTTTTTTTTTTGAGACAGTCTTGCTCTGTCACCCTGCATAGAGTGCAGTGGCATCATCGTAGCTCACTGCAACCTCAAACTCCTGTGCTCAAGTGATCCTCTTGCCTCGGGCTTCTGAGTAGCTGGGACTATAGGTATATGCCATGATGCCCTGCTAATTTTTCTATTTTTAGTAGAGACGGGGTCTTGCTCTTGCTCTGACAGGTCTCAAACTCCTGAACTCAAGCAATCCTCCCGCCTTGGCCTCCTGGAGTGCTAGGATTATAGCACTGAGCTAGGATATAAGCCACTGAGCCTGGCCAAACATTAAGATTTTGAGGGTTCTGAATAAATATGTTTAGAACAGACTTCTCTTGTTTTTTAAGGAAATAACCATTCTTTTATTTATCTTAAAATTTTGCTTATTTTGAAACTCATAAAATATTTGAATGAGTGACTTGGATTTATTGAAATTCTGATTATTGAACTTTTCTAAGTCCCAAGGGTCTCTCTTTTATGCTTCATGGAACTCAGCATCAAGAGTGGTGTAAGTAAAAGACAAGTTGGTAGCAAATCCTTCAGATAATGATGCGAATAAAGTGCTATTGCAGAAGACCATGACCACTCCTTGATTTCAACTTCAAACATGAGGCAGCCCTAAAACAAAAATGATTTGCTATTGTCAAGTTAAAATTATGAGATCTATAAATTTGGAAAGGAGAACTTTATTTCTTATGCTGGGTTGCAACCTGCAGGGTCATAAGAGGAGCCTCTGGCTGAGACAGAAAACAGGCACTTCACTGGAGCAAGGGTGGGACAGGAGTTTTATGCTAAATGGTTTGACTAAATATACATATTTAATGGGTTATAGGAGGAGCTATGAATATTCATGAAGAAGGGTCACATTGCATATGTGGTAAGCAAACATATGTTACATATGTCCCATGTTTACTTTGGGGTGGAGACTTAACATTAAAATGCATTAAAATTAGGTTCTGTATGTCAAAAGGTGAAACAAAGGTGTTTTGTGCACATCCTCTGTAAACGGTCATAGCCAGACTGTGGTCAGTGGTCAGTTATCAGGAAGGAATGTGTTATCCTGTCGAAATTGAGTCCAGCCTCAGCATTAGACAGTTGGTTGAAGTTAGCAGGGAACTCTTCCATTCTTTGTTTTACAGGGCTCTTTTCTATTTAACTCTAAGCAAAAAAAAAAATCTGGTGATGGTTAGTGAGGAAGTGGGTATATTGAGGTGTGACCAACCTCCCATCTCATCATGGCTGGGAAACTTAGTTTTTAAAGTTTTTCTGGGGTCTCCTTGGCCAACAGGGGTCTGTTCACTTGGGGAGTGGGGGTTAGGATTTTATTTTTATTCCACATTGTCAGCTGCTGGGATGTTGTTTTTATTTGTTCTAACATTTAAGCTTTGTGTCCCTACAGGTTTTCTTAAAAATTGCTATTTGTTTTTCTGTGATTAAGGTCAAGATTGCCTTCAGTATAGGGTCTCAGCCTTTCAGTCCTTTATTCTTATGTGTTTTTTTTGTTTGTTTGTTTTGTTTTTTGAGACAAGGTCTCACTCTATCACTCAGGCTGGAGTGCAGTGGCGCAATTATAGCTCACTGCAGCCTCGACTGCTGGGCTTGAGTGATCTGCCTGCCTCAGCCTCCCAGGTAGCTGGCACTACAGGTGTGCACCACCATGCCCAGCTAATTAAAAAAAATTTTTTTTGTGAAGACGGGGTCTGACTATGTTGCCCTGGCTGTGAATCCTTTATTCTTTATTTGACTGATTAATGCCATTCTAGTCATTTTTAAACTTACTAGAATAATACGTTATTAGGAAAACTAAGATGTCATTGTGGAAGATGTGTACTTTAGAAATCCTAGAATTTAGAGCTCAATAATACCTAATATTGAGGAAATAAGAGTCTAAGAATGGTGAAATGGCTTTTTCCTCAGTGGCCCAGCAAGTTATTACAAAGCTGAAAATGGATCACACATCATCTGATTTTTACCATTCTGTTCTTTTCCTACTAAATTACACAATTCTGTGTTTCATTTAAAAAAACTGTTAAGCTGAGATTGGTTTTAAAAAGTGAATTTGGGTCAAATTCTTAAAGTAAGTACTTAAATTCAGTCTCGAATGATTACTATTTGACTTAGATCAAGCTTGACAACACCTGCTGAAAAACCTGTCCTCTAGTTTCAACACAAAAAAGGAAACCATTTATTTATTTCATTGCATTTTGTTAAATGCTTTCAGTGAGATAGCCTGCGTAAAAATGAAAATTGACTTCAAGCAAATTACTTTTAATAAGTTTAGTGAATTATTGGCCCATACACTGCACACAGGCTTGAATTGTTTACATTGATAAAAATATAACTTAGCAAATTACATCACCAGCTGGGTCTAATAGGATCCTAAAGCTGAACTTTTTCTAATGCAGTTCTAGAATAATTGGGTAATATGACATTGCATTTTGACATCACTCTTAAAAAGAAGAGCCTTTTCCAAAAGTTCTTTAATGACATTAATAATATTTATTAATCTAGAGGAATTGGTATTTACTTTTCTTTCATGCTTTGTTACTAAAGTTTTCAGTTTTTACATAGTTTTTCTTGCAATTTATTATTCATTTTATTGTTTGGAAAGTATTTGTAATAATCACCAGAAAATTGCTGAGGAGCCCATTAGGTGTATGAGACTGTCCAGAGGACAGTTAGAAATGTGCAGTCCTGAACTGTACTGCCTTATAGGTAACAAGATCCTTTAAACTTCTTTTTTGCCTTTTCAGACAGGCCTACCTTGTACATCTTACTTATCTATAGTAACTGATGTTACAGGATGTTTGAGTACTGTATTAATGTCTACTTTAAACTTTAGTTCAGAGAAAGTTAATGTAACTGATAATTTGTCAAATAATAAGAGAGTAAATAGGTTAGCTTGAACTGCCTGATCTTTATAAATAGAAGAATAGATATAGAAGAAAGCACTTAAGATCTGAGGGCATTGTTATCTCATTTAATTTTCACCTTAACCCTATGAGAGTTATTATTATCCCAGTTTTATAGATGAAGAAATTGAGGGTGAGACAGTCTCACTTCTTCCTAAGTGTCATAAACTGTTTTAGTTCTAGGGTTGCAAGTATGGACAAGACAGATGTTTTGGATTTAATTCTAGGTCTGGCTAGAATTGAAACTACTGTATTGAGTGTCAGTGTGGATCCTACTTCATTTTCATCTTCTCCTTTAGCCATGTTCCTTCTCAAGCATGCAGTTTTCTTCCAAGAGATCTCACCATCATTCCTACTGACTGCATTTCTTAAATTTCTTTCCCCAAGCTCTCCTCCAGGTATTAGCTGGTAGGAGCCTAAGGTATTTGCCTTCTGGGGATCTTGGTAATTTAGTTTGGGTTTCTAAAGTGTCCCATGCAGTAAACCTGATAATTGAGTGCTGCTTCTATACCAGTTGCTTTTATAAAATTCTCCTTTAGGCAAAATACTTAATCCCATTGTACAGATGGAAAATGGAGATTTAGAAAGGTTAAATAACCTGGAGTCGAATGTCTATGGAATTCCTACTTTTTGTGAAGCACTGTGCTGGGCTTTGGGGAGAGAGATGCCTTTGTGGTGTGTTCCTAAAAGAGGTTATGGCCTGGCCAGGAGACATGGTACAAACAGACTGTAATTGACTGCCCTTTTTTTTTTCCTAATCAAGGTTCAGTGGGGGCACTTAGACCTACCTGTGAGAGCTGGGGAAGGTTTCACAGAGGAGGTCTTGCTTGAGATGGAACATGTGGAAATATAATGTGTCGGGGACTAGAAAAGTACGATGGTCCTTCCAGGCAGCACCAAGATCTGACATAACAGGATGAGGGAGCAAGATGTATCTGACAAGCAGCCAGTGGTTTGTTACAACCAGAGCATGGGCAAGAATAACTGGAGATTAGGCTGGATAGTAGTAGTAATACCAATGAGATTTAATATTTTTCATGTATACCATGTGTCAAGCACTTTACATAGATTATCTCACTTAATTCTTGTGATACAGTGTGATGTAGGCACTGTTATTATCCTCATTTTACAGATAGTAAAATTGGTTACCTCAGTTGGTTAAGTGATTTGCCTGGGTCACAGCTGCCAAGTGACACATGGTATATGACTTGCCCACAGTCACACAGCTAGCAAATGGCACACCTGGCATATAAACCCAGACAATTTGGTTCCAGAGCCTGCTATAAGTGAAGGATTGGTCTGTGAAGGGACTTGTGAAGAAGTTGAAATTTTATTCTGTAGGTCAGTGGTGTGTGTGTGTGTGTGTGTGTGTGTGTGTTTTCTCACAGTAGAACTATATTTTATATCACAACCCAGTTATATGTGCATGTTGTGCACCCATAAAACTAAAGAAAAGTTTCATGAAAAAATATTTTTACTATGTATGAGGCATATGTAGTTTCTGTTCTGTTTTGTTAAAGAAATACTGATTGGTACCCACCTAAACTGATTTTACAACTTAAGCCACAGTTTGAAAAATATTGCTTGTCAATAGGAGTTGTCAATAGGAGAGCCTCTGAAGAATTTCAGGTAGAAGAATCAGATGAGCAGGTTTGTGCTTTTAGGTAGGTCACTCTGGCAGCAGTGTGAAGACTGGGTGAGAGGTTGGGACCAGAGAGGTACAGATTTCATCAGTAAGGGGCATCTCAATGGACCAAGCAAAAGCTGCCTGAACTAGGACAGTAACATTGGGGATGGAGAAAAGGGAATAGAGGGGAGAGAGATTTAGGAAGTAGAATTGATAGAACCTGGTGATTGGATGTGGGCTATCACTTAGCTAGTACCAGTGGAAAGGCAATTCAGTTCGTCTGTCAGACTTTATTACTCAGGCACTGAAACTTTATTTCTTGACCTTCGTTTGAGTGTTCCTTTTTATAATCTGTTAAATATGCTTCTTTGTCTTTTCTATGCCTCTAATTTTGTATTTTAAAATGTGCTGACCTGCTTTAATTATTTTTAAGGGATTTTAAAATTTGTATATCAAATCAGATGCCCACCTTATTCTCATGTGCCTGCCTCCCCTCCCTTTCCTCATAGAATTTGAAAGATTTACATAGCAGTATGAAAAGGTACACACAGCATAATAAGCAAATCTTTGTTGAAAAAGTATATTCCATGTATTATGCTCTTTCAAAGCTTTGTGTAGTAGCTCTTAACGTTGTACTCATTAATTAGAGGAATACTTTTAAACAATTTTCTTTGAATTTCTTTTTTTTTCTTTTTTAATACAGAGTCTTGCTCTGTTGCCCTGGGTAGAGTGCAGTGGTGTCATCTTTGCTCATTATAACCTCAAACTCCTGGGCTCAAGTGATCCTCTTGCCTCAGACTCCAGAGTAGCTGGGACTACAGGCGCAGCAACATGATGCCTGGCTAATTTTTCTCTTTTTAGTAGAGACGGGGCTTGATCTTGCTCAGGCTGGTCTCAAACTCCTGAACTCAAGCAATCCTCCTGCCTCAGCTTCCCAGAGTGCTAGGATTACAGGTGTGAGCTACTGGGCCAGGCCCAACTTTCCATTTTTATAATATATGAGTTGATAAAGAGCTCTTTAATGGCCTTAACTTGTTTTGATTCCCTTTTATGTAATGGTGAGCATATGATGGTCTTATCTTTTTCTTTTCTTTTTTTAAGTATTTATTCCTAAGCATGAAACCTTTTATTAGTAAAATTTTAAGCAATCTTCCTTTCCACATTAGAAATGTAGATATATATGAGATTCCTATTGCTTCTGCCACCCCAGTTTCTCTGGAGGTCTAAAAATAAAAAATATATAATTGAAAACAAATTATTTTGAGTGATTCTCTACCATTTAAGTTGACTAGGTATCTTACTGGATTGCCTTATTTAGAAAGCACACATTCCTTTGTCTTCTAAGTATCACAACATAAAAGTAGGTATTTATTTCTTTGATAACTATGACAATTTTTTAGAGACATTACAATATGTAATCTACCAGAAAAGATTATGTTTGCAATGTTGTTGGTGAGCTCTTTGAAATCTTATTGGAGCAAAGGATTACTGTACCATCACAAAATATTTTTATTAGTTTTGAGATAGTTAAGTAAATGAAGAGGTGGTAGTGGTGAGTGGTGTGTGGGTGTGTGTGTGTGTATGTATGTATGTATTTCCTACCAAAATAAAAGTGAGTGAAGAGGGTTTGGTGCCATGTGATAGTCAGGAATCTGGGTTCTATTCCTTTCTCTTCCATTAACTTATTTAATCTTGGACAAGTCACTTAACATCTTTGGTCTTAATATTTTTGTCAGCTAAATAAGGATGCTTGATTAGGTGAACCTAAAGGACTTTAATTATAAGATATGTTTCATTTTTATATAATGCTTTACAAATACTTATTATTTCATTGGGTGGCCTGCATAAAATCATAAACCCAGGTATCATATATTTGCTTATTCTCACAAGGGTCAAGAGCTTGAAGTGAAGAAAAATAGCCTTCAGTCCCTTTTTAAGGGCAGTATTCATAAGTACTTCTGACACCTTGACGAGCAGTTTACTTTGTATTCCCCTTAAACAGTTCATTATGGCTTTAGTCTTACCTTTCTCCTTTGTCTTCTTTTCTGCAGTTCAAACTGCTTAGGGGAGTGGAGGAAGGGGGAAAGATGTCTTGGGAATCCCAGAAAGTTGGAGAGTTGGGAGAAGGAAAACAGTTAAGGTTGGAGTATTGAAGTAGTAATTTATAAATTCAGAGTTATGGCCTTGCCAGCCTGAAACAGAAAATATTTGTTTATTTTGTAGTTACACTTTAGGAATCCTAAGTATGAAAACCTGAACAAGTGATTAGTTGACTATAGTAGTCTATAGGCAACTAGTAGCCCATATATTCTTCCAGCTCTGTGACCTGAGCCTAGTACATTGTCAAAAACATAGGCATTCAGTCAGTGTTGGATGATTGAGAGTGAGTTAAACAGTCCTAGAGAGACCATTAGTAGTCTCAACCCTGTGGGTAACAGCGTAGATCATCTTATTCTCTGTGTCGAATACTACAATGATGGGAATTATAGAAATGTCAAGAAGGAATGACTTCTCTTTGATTCATGCGGTAGCTAATATTCTTAAAACACTTCACAGATTGTACTGAAACAAGCAGGGCTATATAAAATGTTAAGTAAAAATAGTAATGGAAAAAGATTTTTAATTCAAAAAGTAATTTGCAAAATTGATACAATGGCATCTACTTGGCATGTATTGGTGGGAGGTGGGCCATTCTGGACACTGCAGAAGAAAGGAACTATTTGAAAGAGATACTGCCAACTATAGATCCTTTATATATATATTTTTCCAAAGATGACAGAGTTTTGGAGGTGTTTATTTTAGAACAAATCTTCTGTATTTCCATTCTGCCCCCACCGTATCCTGTATCTTGCACTGCCAGAATTCTGCTAGCTGCCATGAAGCAGGGCTGTGGCAAGTGGCCAAGTGTGATAAAAACCTATTTTTCATTTGAAAAGAGAGTACAGATGTCAGACTACTTTAAAGACATATTTAAAGATAGATTCAGTGGAGTGGAAGAAGTAGTAACAACCTAATGAGAAGATTGAAGGTTTTTGATTTGCTTTTGATGGAATTACATTTTTTTTGTAAACAGAGGAATACCAGCTTATATGTCTGTCTCGATCTGTTAGTTTCTCTCTTGCCTCTCTTTTCCTGATCTTTGGGTGCTGGTGCTCAAAGTTGCTGAATAGACAGGAAAAATAAATTTTCTAGTCACAAACTGGTGGTGATCGGGTTTTTTTTCTTTTTTGAGGGGCTCCAAGGGTATACTTTGTGTGAATATGTGACATTGTATGTATACATAGTAATACTTTGGTTTTATTTTGTTCTTGTTTTAACCCTGAAGAAAATGAAATCTTAAAACATTTTTTTTTATTTTCAGCTCTGACTTAAGCCTGAAAATGTTGTCTAAACACAGTTGAGATGGTAAAACAGAATTTTAGTATAACATATTACAAGATTTTTGAATATTCATTTATTTAATGGAGAGCTGAACTCCAGTCATTGCTTTCTTTAATTTTAATATCTCATGCTGCATTGGTGTTTGATTCAGAATGAGTTCAAGTTGTTAGCCTGGCCAAGTGACACAAAGCTGGGTGAGCTTTAAATATATAATGGCTTTGTTTTTAATGATTACTAGAGCTTTTAGCAGTAAAAGGAGGAAAAGGAAAGGGAACTATAGTAGATTTCTTGCCTAAAATGAGCATTCTTTGTAAGATTAAAAGTAGAGACAAGCTGAGACCCTGAATTGTAGATCCAAAGGTCACATCACAGCCAGCATCAGAAAGTCACAGCACTAGTTTAAGAAAAGATAGAAGATAAACTATTGATGCTATCGCTCTCAAAGGAGCTCACTTGGAAGGGCCATTCCATCACCAGAGGTTTTTTTTTTGCGGGGGGGAGGGGTCCTTCATAAGGAAATTACATTGTGTTCAGTTAAACATACAAGGGGAAAAGTCTTTTCTTTTAAATCATGAAGTATGTTTATAAAAACAAGTAGAATAATATGTACATCTTTTACTTGACAAATTAAACACTATAATTGCTGCCTCCAAGTACCCTTTTCAGTCTTCTCTCCCAAAAGTAACGTTCTCTCGAGTTTGGTATTTATCATCCCATGCATGTGTTTATTATCCTTTTGCTGTATATGTATGTATCTATAAACCTTATATAATATTGTAAGCATGTTTTAAAACCTTATTTAGAAGGTATTACACTATATATATCCTGCAATTTGTTCTTTTTGCTTAATACTTAAAAATGCTTATTTAGTTGGTACATGTAGTTCTGTTTCATTCATTTTTGACTACTTTGTGGCATTGCTGTCTCTATTCCATATATTTAAACATCTCCTGTTGACTGAAAGTCTTTTTAGCTGAATATTTTGGGGGACAGGAAAGAGGAATCTATTATGCCATTTTTAAAGTTAGACTTGGGAGGGTTGTTTTGCCTTTCAGAAAAGCCAGTTTCCTTTTTTGGTGTGGAATGTCCTCGTTTATCATATTCCTGGGAAAACCCTTTGTACTTCCTGAGAGAAGGCGAAGAATAATGTTTTATTACACAGATGAACATATCTTGTGCAAAATGCAGAACAGCATCTGTCATAATACAGCAAGCTCATGAGGGATTCAGCTGCTGCAGCAAAAGCTTGGTTTACTCTACTAAAAATTCTCAGATTTTTCAAGTACAGACAAGCTGTGGATGGAAACTTGTTGACATTAATTCATTGTTTCTTTTCTGTGTGTTTGGAATTATCTACAATTTGGGGACTATCTGCTTTATTTTGTAAAAGGATATGTGCTTTTTGTGGTAACAAGACTGTTCTTGAATTCTTTTATGGTTTTATGGGGCAAGCAAAAGAAAAATAAGGGGAGGTACTTCTTTTTTGACAGGTAGTTGGTGTGAAATAAATATTTGTTTTAATCTTATATATTAGTTGATGTATATTCTTACTTTGTAGTCATTGTTTTAAAAAGACAACCTCTGATAAATTTTATCTTCTCACTTTCATGTTGTTGTCTTTCATTTGTAACATTCTTGATAATGGTTTGAGCATTTTTGCAGAATACACAGTATAGCGCTTCATTCAGGTTGTCCCTCCAAATGATTTGCTATAGTGCATTAATCAGAATTGCTGAGGCAGCAAGGGAAACACTAATAAATGGGATGCTTTCCAGGGACTGTAGTTAAGACAAAGCAAACACAAGCCAAAGTTAAAAAGAAAAAGTTAGGCACCCAAGATGTTGTCTGGCCAGATATGCTATTAACAGTGAATATCTCATTCTCATTAAATTAATTGGGATCTGGGCAATTTGAACCACCAGATTGTTAAAAAGGTGACCAATTTTTAAGCATATTAGAATTAGAGGTCATGCAAGAATGGTCTTTTGGCTAACACTTCTTTGCCAATTTTTATTTGATAGATTCCAGTGCCTCAAGAATGATTAAACTCAGCTGACTATTTCTTTCATTGTTGCTTCCATGGTTCTGAGGGAAAGGGTGCTGAATGGACCCCCTAGTAATAGAGGAGACTTTTTTTTTTTTTCCATGTAGAAATGATTAGCTGGCAGGAGAAAAGAGAGTATTGCTAATTAAGAATTGTTTTTGTTTTTTCATTGTTGCTATTTTTCTTGCTAATCACACAAATTATTTTTTTCCCCACAAATTATTTTACCCATGAAAAGTGTAATATGGGGAGAGGAGGTAGTGGTATGTGAAAGGGCTTTTTTATTGTTGTTCTCATTTTGGAATGATCTCCTATCATTTTCAAACAGAACCTGTAAACCAGAGAGTTGTATATCTAGGCACATGAATTGGATATATATATTTTTTATTTACCAATATTTCTAAGTTTTGTAAACTTGTTTCTGAAACTTGTGAAAGTTACTGAATGAACCTGGATAGTTTGAGTCTTATTTAATTTTAAAAAATTTCTTATTTCTTCATTATTTATTAAGTTTCTGTCGGTTTTTTTCATATTCTGAAAGCACAGAGATGGGGTGAAAAATATTTTCCTTCTTTAATCTAAAAGTATTTCTAAAAGTATTGGTTTATGAGTTGTTGCTTCAGATTTCTAATTTTTACCCTTTGTTTTTTTTTTTTTTTTTTTAGAGATGGGGTCTTGCCATGTTGCCCAGGCTGGCCTTGACAGGACTCCTGGGT
The DNA here is from genome assembly GCF_020740605.2 of Lemur catta. Classification (NCBI taxonomy): domain Eukaryota; kingdom Metazoa; phylum Chordata; class Mammalia; order Primates; family Lemuridae; genus Lemur; species Lemur catta. The sequence continues at coordinate 49,796,422 of NC_059141.1, read as the reverse complement.
TCAAGTGATCCTTTGGGCTCAGCCTCCCTAGTAGCTGGGACTAAAGGTGTGCACCACTGTGTCCTGTTAGATTCCCAATTTTTACATCTATTTGAGCTTACCTTGTAGTAACCAAAGATTTAATATTTTATCTCCCTGAAAAAAATTACACAGTTTCTCATAGCCAATCTAGATATATTCTAGGTTACAACTCATATTCTTTTAAAAGTGCCCTCTTGTCCTAAGGGTCGCTGTAATAACTAGCAGCTAAGAATGACCTAAATAAGGTCTTTTTAGACTTTCTTTTCTTCTTTGGCATTATATACTGAGGTACCCATGTTAACAGGCTCAGGAGGGCCTTTACCTTTGACATTGACTTTACTTTTTTCTATTCTTTTAGGTCTTTCACTACCATTCCTACAGTGGTTGGCAAGATATCGTTTCCACCTCACTCTCCATGTACCATGCCAGTGACATCTTAGCTGCTAGAGTGTGGAGCTGGCCTGTGGGAGTCAAGTAAGTGCCTTTTTTACTATTTGGCATGGTTTTTGCTTACTTTGCAAAGCCATGTAGAGGACCTTCTTAAGATTAGTTTTTAAAAAGGCACTTGCTTGATCCTTGTGGGCTGGCTCTTTGCTCCAGCCTGCTATTGAACACATAGTAGCTAACATGGGGCTGAATTTAGTGAGGTGACTATTGCATAATGGAACATTTTTGTTATAGTAGACACTGAGGGATGATAGATCTGATCTCGGCCTGATTAGACCATACTGGTGAACAACCCCTGTCCCATCTCTGTATAAATCAGAACTATGTTAGCTCCAAAGGTAGTTACTCTGGTCTCCTGGAAATTTTACAGGTTATAGGTGACCAGGGGTCTGCTGGTCTCTACCAACTGGGTTGCATGGAAACAGAACAGCTTTCCTAGGAAAGCTAATGGCCTTGACATTTATTTTAACTAATTTGGCTTAATATATGGAAGAAGTGATGGTTGATTAGATTTGGATTTTTGTGTTTATCACTAAAGTTACTTAAACCTGGTATTTTACTTTTACAGGTCATCTTGTAAATTTTGCCTATATAAATTAACACAGCCACTGTTATGTCATAACAACCATGTAAGGGAGAGTGTTTTCCTGCTCTATCTTAGGTATTGGTGATGTGACCTGTTCACGCAGGGGAAAGTTGAACATTCTCAGGTATGTGAAGATCATGATTCATAAGCATTTTCTCCCTGCAAAGCAAACAGTTCATTTCAGTGTGAACTTATGTGGTTTTACAAAATCTATCTTGCCAGTTGATTTTCTTCCCGCCCTCCCGACCCCCACAATTGCTGTAGAACAGGTGTTGGCAAACTATAACCTAGAATTTTCTGCTTGATTTTGTAAATAAAGTTTTACTGAAACATAGATCCATTCATTTACACATTGTCTATGGCTACCCTTGCACCACAACAATAGTGTTTAGATACTATGACAGAGACCATATGGTCCATAAAGCCTAAAATATTTGTCATCTGGCCCTTTATGAAGAAGTTTGCCAACTCCTACTGCAGAAGAACCAAACTTCAAATTGTATTTAGATATAAACTTACTAGAACCACAGCTGATTTCAAATAGGCATCTAAAGAGAAACTAAGAAAGCCAAGACCTGTGTTATAATGCTGACTAGCAAGTAAATATTTGCAGTCTGTATAGTGATATGATTGCTACTACAAGGTTAATGGAAAGCTATGGTGGTAGTCCAACATCATCTTCTCTCTCTCTCTCTCTGTCTCTTTCGCTATCTCACTGGGGGTAGGCATTCATCCAGTGATGGTGGTTATTATTATTTTAGGTTCTCTAAAGGTTTTATAGAACAGATAAGGATGAAAGATTTAACTAGGATATCTGGCACAGCCAAGAAGTGATAATGAAAGGACCTCCTGATTCATGAAAGAATTATTATAGTTAAAATAGACTTGAGATCATGAAAACTGAGGCCGGAGATGTTCAAGGACCACAAAGCAAATTAGTGGTAGAGCTGAAACTAGTGGCTAGATCCCCTGCCTCTTTTCCTAGGGTTCTTTCCACAAGGTCTCACATCATTTTACGGGCTGTTTATTTTCCTTACCAGTTGAAAGGCACAGTCTCTCTCTCTCTCTCTCTCTCTCTCTCTCTCTCTCTCTCTCTCTCTCTCTCTCTCTTTCTCCCTTTTTCTCTCTTTCTTTCTCTCTCCCTTCCCTCCCCCTCCCTTCCTTCTTTCCTTACTTCTTTCCCCCTGAAGTAAAAGCAAAGAAAGACTTGATGATTTAAACTCAAAGATATAATTGTTGGAGTGCCGAATTTACTTGGGGTTTGGATGCTTTTATTTTATTATTTGAAGATACCTAAGGAATTGCTTCTTAATGAATCTTTAAGCGGTTATGGTATATACCCAGAAAGATTAGATTACATGGAATAAAAAAGGAAGTCTGAGTCTTGTTCATGGTTTTATAGCTAGGAGCAAACCAAAATTGGCATAGATAGAATGCTTCCTTCATACATCTATGTATCTAAGCCCATAGATGGAAAGTATATGTGTGGGTGGGTACATGGGTGTGTGTGTCTAACAGCTTTTAAAGTGCATCTGGACTGCATTCTGAAAAGAGTTTAGCAGGTGTATTACAATCTGCAGATTATGTTGCAGAGTTTTAAATGGACTTTTACAACTATATTTTATTTGAGAACAGTTTTAGATTTACAGAAAAATGGCATTATAGCAAAGATAATATAGAGTTCCCATATATCCCACCTCTCTTCCCCTATTATTAATATCTTACATTACTGTGGTACATTTATTAAAATTAATGAACCAATGTTGACATATTATTATTAACTAATGTTAATACTTTATTCAGATTCCCTTAGTTTTTGCCTAATGTCCTTATTCTGTTCTAGGATTAAATGAATTTTTATTAGCATGTTCATTGAAGTAGAAAGCATTTATATGGTCACCTGAAGGTTAGTTCTGAAGTCCCTTTCTGTTTCCAAGAGCCCAATTAAATCAGTACAGACTTAACTGCTGCAAAATTCTGACTTACATTTATATTCTCCTGTAATACATTGAAAAAAATGGTTACTTGACCTTATTGATAGTAATTGTTTGCTTCTAAATTTTAGCATATTCAGTTTTAGAAAGAACAAGACAAACTTGGTTAATTGCAGCTGTTATTAAATGTCATATACTAAATTGCTGGTGAAAATATTCTAAAGTAAATTGCCTCCTTTGGGAATGATGTGGATCAACTCTCTTCAATATGTTTATCCTTCCGAAAGTAGTTTTTGAAGTCTGCACCTTCTGTTGAATCTATTAATCATTCATATTTCCCTATAAAGACCTTAAAATATTTTTTCCTTAAAAGTTCATTAGTTATTTGCTAAAGTTGAACGCATGCATGCCCTATGACTCAGCAGTTCCACTCCTGGGTTTATGCACAACAAAATTATTATGTGTACATTCACCAAAAGACATGGACAAAAAATTGCTCTTGGCAGGACTAATAGTCCAAACCGGAAATTTTCAAATGCCTATCAATAGTAGATCGGTAAATAAGTTGTGACATAATCACACAATGAATATTAAACTGCGATCAGAATGAACAAACTACAGCCACTTATAAAAATGTGTGAACCTTACAAATGCCTTATTGAGCAAAAACAGAAGCCAGACGCTAACAGTACATGATTCCATCTACATAAATTTCAAAAACAGATAAAACTAATCTGTGGTGTCAGAAGTCAGGAGATTGATTACACTTGTGGGGGGTTGGAGGAAGTATTTGGAATAGGGAATGAAAGGGGCTTCTGGGATTCTAGTATTGTTATGTTTCTTGGTTTAGGTATTGGTTACATGGATATGTTCACCTTATAAAAAATTATCACATATATTTTTTCATATGCATGTTATTCTTCAAGGGGAAAAAAGTACACTAGAAGTATTAGCAATTCTGGATATAAAACCTCACACACAAAATTTCACTGCTAACATTTATGGAGATATATGGAGAACAAGTTGAACAAATTAACCTTTTATTTTAGAATATATGGTATCAGAAATATAGGATTATCAAGGTACTATTGTGTTATTGGAGCTGTTACAGTCCTATTTGTATTATAAGGTAAATAAAGTGGGTGGTTTTAATGACCTCTTTTTATTGTAATCAGGTTTTTGGGATGCCTCAGAGGAGGACATCTTTTCTTTTTGGTCTGTGTTAAGAGAGTCACCAACTCATACCATGCGTCTATTCTTTTACTACAGTAAAGACTGATAAACCAAGTAGTTGTGACTCAGGTATATTATGTATTTATGAGTGCTGATATGTTCTCTTTCCCACTGGTTGTCACTGAGTGAGCTTCAGTTTTGCATCTCTATGTATTTTACATGTTATTTTGACTTTCAAGGCATCACTTCATACCTAACCAGCATGTAGAGTCCTCTCCCAAATGAAGCCCTTTTTGTGAGTTTTCTTATTGGTACCTTTGGTTTTCCAGTTACTTGAGTTAAAGTTAATTTTTGGCTCTTTATTTTTCCTTTGCAACCCTTTTCCACCCCCTTTTTAAAAATTATAAAATACACATAACATAAAATTTACCATCTTAACCATTTTTTCGTGTACACTTGAGTATCTCACCCTTTTATTTAGTAATTAAATCCTGGTTGGAGTCTACCTTTCTCTCTTCTCATTTATCTTGCATTTTATGTTCCCATTGTCACCACCTGTCCTCTTGTTTAGATTCTTATCACGTGTCTGGACTTTTGTCTAAATAGCATCCCAACTTTCAGTGTTTCTTCAGCAATCAATCCATTCTGCATCTTCCTGCAAGATTTATCTTTTTAAAACCTCACTTACCACTTCATTTCCCTACACAGAACTTTGACTTGCCACTACCTATACTACTTAATGCAGATTTCTTAGTCTGATATGATAAGATATAGGCCTTCTATAATTGAGTTCCAATCTGTTTGATCTTTCCATCTGTAATGATAAATGTTGTTTTTGATAACTGACGATGCTTACTAATTTCCAGGTTGTGTGATGTACCATACGTGTATGATTTTATTTAATTTATTGTGAGCCATGGTCCTATAATGTAGTTACTATAATTGCCACTGCTGAGGAAATAAAGGAAGGAGGGTTCTAAATAATTTGGCCAAGCTAATAAGTGATGGAATTAGGAGTTCATACATATGTCTGCATACTCCACAGTTGTAACCCCTATATATCCCCATGCTCCTGAATACCTTGAGTAGGTTACTCCTTAACCACCAAGTGCATTACCATGTTTGTCTTAGCTCATTCACTTTGCAGATCTGCTCCCTGTTAGGCTCTTACTTGCTCCTTTCTTCCCTCTCTCATAATCTTACTCTGTCATTAAAGGCATAGCTCAAGTCCCATCTGTTTAGTGATTTCTCCCTCCCTCTTTCCAACTTAGAGAATACTCGTTAGCTCTACCACACATTTTGTACTGTCATTGCCTGGATTCTGTATCTTTTTATATGTGAATGCTTTAGCTTATATTTTAAATTATAACCCCTTTGAGGAAAGGTCTTGGGTTACAGATTTTTTGTATTCTCTGCATTGCTTTATGTATAATAGATGTTTAATAAACGTATGTGTTGATCAGTTGAAATGATAGTAGAACCCATAATAGCAGAAGATATGTAATGTGCATCTAAGACTCCTGGTTCTTTGAGCTTCTTGAAGTACTTCATAAGTCCAACAGGAATGACATGTTTAGGTTAGAGTTAGATACTGATTTGTAGACAAGGAAACTTGGTAACTTTGGCACATACTGACTCAAATCAAAACAGCTCTTCCTGTCCAGAGTTTGACTACTTCTCCTTGTCTCACCATTGGCTCTATGGTTCAGGCCAACAACATATCTCACCTAGTTTATATTAACAGCTTCCAAGTTGGTCTCCATGCTTTTGTCTTTTTTTCTCTATGATCAGAACTCAACAGTGGGAGTGATGACATCAGGTATAAGAATCGTCTGGTAGCTTATGATCTCACTTAGAGTAAAAGACAAAATTTTTCAAGTGGCCTACAGGTAGTGATGATAAACCAAATATCTAGGGGAGGAAAAGCTCTGATTTGTTGCATTTGTCCGTTTTCCTGGTATAATTACCCCCACTTTGGTTAATTCAAAGTTCTCTTATGTATAATGATTTGCTCTCTATCCGGTGTCAGCTTCAGCACACCACTGTTGAACATTTGGCTCTCCGTCTGACTTCCATCTGCTGCCACTTGCCCTCTTGCCCACTCCATTCTTGTGATACTGACCTCCTTGCTTTTCCTCAAAAATGCACCCAACTCACAGGATCTTTGCAATTGCAGTTTTCTTTGATTAGAATGCTCTTCTGAATACATGCAGGTTTTCTCATTTCTCATTTCTCTCAAGCCTCTACTCAAATATTGTATTCTCAGTAAGGTCTTCCATAATCTCCCTCCATAAAATTTTTACTTTATTGGCTGTTCTGAGATGATTTCTAATATACACTACAGTGTTTTTGTACTTGTCTAATGCCTTGCTGTAGTGATGCATTACTGCTATTTCTAGGCAGTGTTGTCTGTGGGTGGGTATAATGGTTATTTTTGCTGTCAAGACTGAAAAAGAAGCATTTCATTTGGTTGAAATGAAAGTATCTGTGATACATATAAACAAATCAGTTTGGATCTGTTATTGATAATTGCAACTTGAAATAACTATTCACTTAAACTCCCTATGAGGAACTCAACAGTGTGGTTAAGTGTATATTTGGTAATATGTTGTTCTCACAGTAACATCATTGTCAGTTTGAAGATCTGTGCTAAGTAATGAGAAAATGGAATTTGTACATTTTATTTGAAGAAAGAGCAAATTGGATTTATGAAGAATTATTTTTGTATAAATATTAAAATATATAGGCTAGTATACCATACTGCTTTATTGTAATTAAAAAGGTGTATGACTTCTCATGAACTGGATGCTGCCTTTTCCCCTTGATCTCAGTTGCTGCCCCTTTTTTTTCTATTTCTATTTTATTAAGGGACTTTAACCTCCCACTTGACTTAGTTTAGGCATAGCCAATATTACAATGATGTAGCAAGATTGAGTTGTAGTTATTGCCAGGGTGTTTTTTTTTTTCCTTTTTTTCCCCACTTAATTCTTTTTACAAGTAAAATTCCAGTATAATCAGAGTTGAAAACATGATAGCCAGAGTTACTTTTTAAAAAAATTAATCTTCCAGGGATAACCGTAATAATAACCCATTTTTGGTCCTGGGTTTGATTCAGAGGTCAGAGAGTAGCTGGTACTGAAAGTTGCCATTTCTTCTCAGAAGATGATTAAGAAACAGAGAAAACATCTGTTTTTTTGTTTTGTTTTGTTTTGTTTTGTTTTGTTTTGAGACAGAATCTCACTTTGTTGCCCGGGCTACAGTGAGTGCTGTGGCATCAGCCTAGCTCACAGCAACCTCAAACTCCTGGGCTTAAGCGATCCTTCTGCCTCAGCCTCCCGAGTAGCTGGGACTACAGGCATGCGCCACCATGCTCGGCTAATTTTTTCTATATATATTTTTAGTTGTCCAGATAATTTATTTCTATTTTTAGTAGAGACGGGGTCTCGCTCAGGCTGGTCTCGAACTCCTGACCTCGAGCCATCCACCCGCCTCGGCCTTCCAGAGGGCTAGGATTACAGGCATGAGCCACCACGCCCTGCCTGTTTTTTTTTTTTTTTATTTTTTTTATGAGAGCTTGCATTACTTTCTTGAGTGATATTTTAACTGAAATTTGTATTTTTTATTTTCTTAAGACTATTGGACATAGGAGAAAAAGTCCCTTTCCCTTATCAAAGCTTAATTTCCTTTGTTCTGTCGTTTTTTGTCTTTAGAAAATGTTTATCTTCTCAGGGTTTTTTTTTTTTTTTTTTTTGGTTTTTTACAACTAAGTTTTTTAAAAATTAGCAGACAAATTTGTCAGAAAGGACAATGATAAACTTAGTTTCTTGTTCATGTATATCATGCTGTTATTCTTATTTTTTCTAATATATTCAGAATCATCCATTTTTACTAGCTTTTTTTCTATGGTAAAAGTATTAAATATTTTATCATAGGAAAGTTGAGATACACAGAAAAATGGAAGAAAGAAGAAAAATACTCCTCAGAGACAACCATTGTTAACCTTTATATGTATTTCCTTACAGACACTTTTTGTGGGGTTCTTCACACTTTCAATAAAAGACTAGTTCATCTTTATATACAGCATAAAATCGTGTAACTATATATTGCTCCCTTTGCTTAGCATTCTACCAAATATTTAACAAACATGTCATATACATTTAATGGCAGTGTAGTATTCCAAAGAGTGGCTGTACCAATCCATGTGTTTGCAACATGCTTTTCAAAATAAATTTTTGTTTTGGTAGCATATTAGAGAATGTTAAAGATAAACACTCTTTCCCCATGTTCACCTGATGGCTCTTGTACTGTGTTGCTATGTATATGAAATTGGTTACTGCCTTGACCATGTTCTTATATACTCAATTAACAGCCACAAATTACAATATAAAGTTATTCAGAGCATCTTTAAAGTCCATCTATTTTAGACGCCATCCTCGGGAACTCTTTTGCCATTTCAATAAAAATTGTTGGATTTTTCTAAGGAAGAAGAATTGGAAAGCCCATCCTTCTGTCTATATATTTGATAACCAAGGATATTAAAAAATAAGCTTGTAATTCTTTAATATAGGTGTGTGGATTTACTATATTTTTAAAAAAATCCATTCCCTCTGTCATGCATTTATGTTGTTTCCAGTCTTTTGCTGTTATTCGCATTGTTCCAGTGAATAACCTTGTACGTTCATTATTGGTCAAGTATGAGTTTATAGAATGTGTTCCTAAAACTGGAAGGAATGAGAATTATTATCTGCTTACATCTTTGCCAACACAATATGTTATCAAACTTTCTGACTGGTGAAAAAATGGTATCTCAGTGTAGATTGTATTTGCATTTTTTGTGGGAGTGATGTTGAGCATCTTTTTAAAGTACTGTATTTCTTTTTGCTGTGAGCTAATGGTCATGTTCCTTGACCCTTACAGTGATATTGATCTTTGTGATTTATAGAAGCTCTTAGTGTGTATGGGAAACTAATCCTTTGTGATCTGAGTTGCAATTTTTTTCCCAAGTTTGTCACTTTTTAACATTTTAAGTCCCTTAAGTCTGAGTCTACACATTCAACTCTTAGGCACTTTTTTTTTTTTTTTTTTGAGACAAGAGTCTTGCTTTGTTGCCCGGGGTAGAGTGAGTGCCGTGGTGTCAGCCTAGCTCACAGCAACCTCAAACTCCTGGGCTTCAGTGGTCCTACTGCCTCAGCCTCCCAGGTAGCTGGGACTACAGGCATGTGCCACCATGCCCGGCTAATTTTTGCTATATATATTTTAGTTGGCCAGATAATTTCTTTCTATTTTTTTAGTAGAGACGGGGGTCTCGCTCTTGCTCAGGCTGGTCTCGAACTCCTGACCTTGAGCGATCCACCCGCCTCGGCCTCCCAGTGTGCTAGGATTACAGGCGTGAGCCACCGCGCCTGGCCTGAGGCACATTTTGAGAGCTGTATTATGTATGAAAGTAGGGAACTACCTGTAAACGTTGCTAAGTGAATACAATCATAATAGTTCTGAAAATATTTGAAGACAATTGTGTGGATGAAGATTAGATTAGATTCATTCTTCTTATTGAGAAGCAAATTTCAGCTAAACATATGGAAAAATTTTCTCTTGTTAGATCAACTTCAAAATGGAATAGGTATCCTTGGAAGTAGATGGATTTTTGTTACTAGATCTGTTGTTGGAAAGGAGATACCAGCCCTTTTCCCAGTTCATTATACAAAATAAGCACTTAGTGTTGAATAAATGAATCTTTGGGTTACCTGGAAGGTTGGATTAACTTTATTTTCATACTGCCTTTATTTGCATACCATTGTTATTTTAAAAAAGATTAACTTTTGTATCTATACATATTGACTTTTATATAACTGAATTTTTATTTCTTTTTTCCTTTGTTACCTAGTTCTCTCTCCTTTTCTTCCTGTTTTTCTCCAGAGTAACCATGTAGTATATAGCTTTCCATATTTTTCCTTCTACATGAATAACCATCCTGTCTTTTTTTTTGTTTTTGAGAGGGGATCTTGCTTTGTTGCCCGGGCTTGTCTTGAACTTCTGGGCTCAAGTGATTCTTTGCCTCAGCCTCCAGAATAGTTGGGACTAAAGGCAGCTCCATCCTATCTATTTTTTGTCTACCTGTCTATCAGCGCACACAAACTTCTCTGGGCACGTGTGTGTGTGTGTGTGTGTGTGTGTGTGTGTGTGTACGTGCGCACACGCTTGTATATAGTTTGTTTTATGCATTTTTTTCCGCGTCTTGTTTTTCTCACATGGTAATAAATAGTAGAGCTTCCTCTAAGTCAACTAGTATAGCTTTAAGTTATTAATTTAATGGCTGTATAATATACCATTATATATAGAATTATTCCATGATGCAGATGTACTTTATTTAGCTGATCCCCTACTGGTAGACATTCACTTTATTTCTCATTTTTTGTCACTGTGTACATTGTAGTAAGCATCTTGTATATATCCTCACATACTGGTACATTTATTTTAAGAGATAAATAGTCAGGAGTGGGATTGCTGGTTCAAAGGATATATACATATGACATGTGCATATTTAATAATACAAGTTGAATATCCCTTATCTGAAAAAATCCAAAATACTTCTGGTCCCAAAAATTTCACATGAGGGATATTCAACCTGTATTTAATAATTGCTGCCAAGTTACTTTTCTTAACTAAAAAGTCTTTCCAAGGTCCCTTCTGGTTCATGTAAAACCATAAAATATAATTAAATACCCTTTTTATAGTTCTTAAGGATTTTCTGGATTCTTAAAAGACTTTATCTAAAGAGTTATATTTATAAAATTAATGATCTTTCTGTGTTCTGAGTGACTGTGTTACTTTGATACAAAATAAAACAGTTTCATCAGAACTCTATGTACCTGGAACAAATTTAGTATTCTAATAGACTAGAAGGTAAATAGAGCTGAGACAAATTTTAAAATGTCACCTTGGGGATGGGGATGGGAAATAAAGGTCATTTTGGCAGTAGATTTTTGTCTTTAAATTGGGTATTCACTTGGTTGCAAGAGGATTAATTATAAGAGTCTCTTTCTCTGGTCTCTCAGTTTGAACAGATAAATATAGTGCACCAATGTGCAGAGAGGGAACACTGTAGAAAATGTGTGGGTAGCTGTTGTAGTTTTACACAACAGATAACATCTAGAATAAAGAACAGATGAAAATAGTCATTGAGGATTAGTGTTCTTAAAACATCAAATACAGCATTCCCCAAGCCTAGCATTCAGAGCCATTCATAATTTTGCTCGTTTTGCATGTCTGGTATTTCCCACCGGGCTCAATATACTTTTCCTTAACCCTACATTTCTGTGTTTGCCACATTCATTCCCATTGCCATATATTTGCTCTCATCCTCTGGAAAGCATATATCTCCCTTTCTACACTCCTGATTACAATCTCTTTTCAGTACTCCACTCAAGCGTCATCTCCTTCATGAAGCATCTTTGACTTGTCTAGTCCACATTGACTGTTTTTCCCTTTTAACTTCTATAGCACCAATATTTTGAATTTCTTTCTACTAGTTCAAAAGTATGTATTTGTGTACCAGTAGAAAGCTTTTTGAGTTTTTTTTAGTGCCTGTTATATGCGAAACACTATTCTAAATACTGGGTTAATAGGAATAAACACAACAGATAATGTTCCTGTCCTCATGAAGTTTGTATTCTTGTGAGGAGAAACAGCCAATAAATAATTAACAAGAAAATATCAGAAAGTAAGAATCTAATGAAAACATTTATGAAGGATGAATCAAATCTCTTAGTTGCAAATGTCAAAACCCACTCTGGTTAATTTAAGCAGAAAATTTTTTTTTTTTAAAAAAGGATATTAGGCAGCTTACAGAGTCTTCAGGGAAGCCAGAGAATCAATTTTGGAGTCTACTTAACCAGAACAATGAACAAATTATACCACTGGACTAAATCATTGGAGATTCTACTTGCTTTTGCTGCTGAAAACAGGTATTAGAACTTCCACTGTCTATGCTGAGTATGAGATGCAACTGCTTGGACCTCTGCTATTCGGCTTCTGAAAGAAAGCTAATTATACTCTGAAATGTTCTTTAGAATGGATTCCACATGGTGTCTCCATTATTATATCATTTGCTTCCTAATTGACATATCATGTAGATGTGTTTGAATAACAGAACATAGGTCACTTATGTTTGCAGCCTCCTGTTTGCAAGAGAGGCTGGGAAAGTGAATTTCTGACTTTTATTTTGGGCAGGTAAGATTTCTGAGATTAGAAATTCCCCAAACAAGGAAGGCTGTTTAAAGGTATGGAATAGTTTGAAACTATGGGAAATTTGATACAATAGAGAGTGATTGGAGGGTTAATTTAGATCTGAGCAGTCAGGGAAGGATTTTCTGAGGTCATGATACTTAAGCTAAGACCTACATGATGGAAAAATCCATGTAAAGACATGAGTGAAGAGTATTTCACTAGGGGGAACAAGTGAAAAGCTCCTGGTTTGGGATGGGGTAGGGGTTGGGGCATAGGATGTTATATGAGCTTGGACTCACAGCAAGAAAGAACAGCAGGATGGCTGATGTGGCTGGAGTGTGTAAGTGGGGGGAGTGTAGTGTGAGATAACATAGGAGAGAGGGTTTCGTAACAGAAGTTTGAGAACACTCAACTTATTTCCTTTTTCCTCCTCTGAGATGTCCCGTTGAGAGTAGAGATGTAATTGTAGGTGCAGAGACAAGAAAGGCATTTGTGTGTTATTAAACCCATGAGCTATTGGATTTCATGGAGTAACTAACTAAAATTATTTGTGTACTGTTTAGGAAGAGAACAGTGCAAGGAATCTAGCAAAGATAAGAAATACTAGAAAGACTGTTTCCAGTGAGTAGAGGTTTGAAGCCTTCTATTTTTATTCCAGGGTCCCAACCTTGTGGGCCTTCTAGAAAATTACTTCTTTATTCTTCTTACCTTGATGTCCAGGAACAGTATATTATGATTGCAGTTACTTGTATAGTGCTAGCTCTTGTGATTGCTTCAGAATAACAAAAGACTCCAACACAAAATGTATACTGATAGATCTTTGCTATTAAAGAATTGCGTTATGTAGTAAAATGATAGAAAACTGCTTTTTAGACTCTGTTTTTGAAAAATCAATCCCACAAACAAGTGTGAGATAAATTAACTTTTGGAATACAGAACAGTTACCACTCTGAATATAGTAGGCTCTGCTTCTTGCTCACTCTTTTTCATTTATGAAAATCAGGGCCAGGCGCGGTGGCTCACTGCTGTAATCCTAGCACTCTGGGAGGCCAAGGTGGGAGGATTGCTCGAGGTCAGGAGTTCGAGACCAGCCTGAGCAAGAGCGAGACTGTGTCTCTACTAAAAATAGAAAGAAATTATCTGGCCAGCTAAAAATATATATAGAAAAAATTAGCTAGGTATGGTGGTGCATGCCTGTAGTCCCAGCTACTTGGGAGGCTGAGGCAGGAGGATCGCTTGAGCCCAGGAGTTTGAGGTTGCTGTGACCTAGGCTGACACCATGGCACTCTAGCCCGGGCAATGGAGCAAGACTCTGTCTCAAAAAAAAAAAAAAAAAAAAAAAAGAAAGAAAATGAGGTACTCAAACTAGAACAGATAGTCCATATTTATTTAATATTTCGTATTGTATTTGGACTTCAGGTGAGCTAACAGAACTGTAGGTGGTAATAGTTACTCATTTACTCAACTTTGGCACTACTGATATTTTGTATCAGATAATTCTTTGTGGTTGGAAGACTCCCCTGGGCTTTGTAATGTTATAGCACCATCCCTGGCCTGTACCCACTAAATGTCAGTAGCACTTGCCTCTCCAATTGTGATAGCCAAAAATATCTTGAGATGTTGCCAAGTATCACCTGTGGTTGAGAACCATTGTTCTAACTGTATCTCTTTGGCCTTCTTTTAAAATTTATTCTATTTGTCCTTTCTAATATCTTCTGATGGCTATACCCTGTAGGTGCTTTGCAGAGAATTCATACATGTGAACAGTCTCTGAATATGACCCTTTTACCCTAAATATACAGAAAGTTTTAACATAGTTTTAAATGAGATGACAGGCCAGGCATGGTGGCTGACTCCTGTAATCCCAGTGCTTTGGGAGGCTAAGATGGGAGGATCACTTCAGGCCAGGTTTTTGAGACCAGCTGGGGCAACATAGCAAAACCCTGTCTCTACAAAAAATAACAAAATTAGCCAGGCATAGTGGTATGCCTCTGTAGTCCCAGCTACTTAGGAGGCTGAGTCTGGAGGATCGCTTGAGCCCAGAAGTTTGAGGTTACCATGAGCTATGATCATGCCACTGTACTCCAGCCTGGGTGACAGAGCAAGACCTCGTCTCAAAACAAAACAAAACAAGAAAACCCAAAATGAGAAGACAAAACCTTTTTTCCTGAGTGGATATAATTTGGATTTTTCTAACACTACACTTACTTTTGTAAGATCAAATAAGATTGTATATGCAAGAGTGCACTGTGGGTGATGCAATGGTTAGTTGATTCTGCAACAACTATTTTGCCTTTTTGCCGTAGTGTAGCAGCAGTATGGTTTCTAAAGGTGACCCCTAGCCTCAGGTATGAGCTCTGATTAGCCTAGGCCAGTTGTTTTGAAACTACTGGATACATTCTATTAAAGGGTCATAAAATCAATTTAGTAGAATGTCAACCAACATTTTAAAAATAAATGTAATTTTAAAAAATCAGAGTGTATTATGTATAATAAGGATAAGTATTTTCATATAATGTTTCACTTACCTGTGTGTATGTATGTGTGTACTGTCTTATAAAATTTATTTCTTCTTGTGGCTTTTAGTTGAAAAAGTTAGAAAGTTACTGGTCTAAGCTAATCATGATAATTCCATCCTTGCCAGTGATTGATTTGGGAACCCAGGTCTAAGTCAGTGTGTACATGAAGTTTGCTTGGTGGGGGGTTTTTGATTTTGGAATGGGCATATGATTTAAGTTGTCCCAGTCAACCTGAAGGCAAGAACTTTAGATAAGGGAACCTTCATTCTTCTGCTTCATGAGTACAGAGAAGATTGGAAATTCAATTTTTACGGCTGCCATCTTAAAACCACAAGGAGAAACAGTTGATGATACTAAAGATGGACATAGCCTGGTCATTGGAGGCATTGTGGAACTGCTGCATTAACCAGCCTGAAAGCCCACTCCTACCTCTCTGGTCCTCCAGAGACAATACATTTCCCTATTGTTTAAACCACTGAGTTTGTTTCGTTCTATTTGTAACTGAAGATGGTAGGTGATGGTAGTGGTGTTTTGGAATAATTGCTGGAACTTATCTTATTTTCTGTTTTTAGAATCAGGATAAAAATCATACTGATCCTCTTTTCTCTTCTGGGAAATGGACTTCGGAATGAGTTACTTCAGGTCTCATATAGAACACACAGCTTTATTTGAATGCAATATTTAATACTTGTGGATTATGCCCCTTTATGAATGCTGAATATTTTACATTTGAAATCTCATTTTAGGGCTCTATTAGTCATTTATAGTTTTTAGTTTTTCTTTTTCTTTGAGGCTTTCTCTGTCTTTAAAACTTTCCTTTCACCCCTTCTCAGAGATTCTTGTGTTTTCTGAGCTCAAAACATCTATGATTTTCTTTTAATGGTATGTTTGCAATTTACTGGAATACTCTGCAGAGTATTCAAAAGGAAAAATTCGTTTGCCTCATTCTTTTTAAATGGCCAGATAAAAAAAATTAAGAATGCACGAAGTACAAGCCTGTGAGAAAATAAAAACTAACTTCACTTGTTCAGGCTTAGGACATTTTATTCTAGGTATTCCTGTTAGCGAGCACCCAAGGTATGGATTTTAGAAAGCTGTGAATGTTCTTAACTTCAATGTCAAAGGATAGGAATCTCTCTCTTTTTCATTTCTTTCTTTCTTTCTTTCTTTTTTTTTTGAGACAGTCTCCCGCTGTTGCCTGGGGTAGAATGCAGTGGCATTATCATAGCTCACTGCAACCTCAAACTCCTGGGCTCGAGATCCTCCTGCCTCAGCCTCTTGAGTAGCTGAGGAATATAGGCGTGTGCCACTGCACCCAGCTAATTTTTTTGTAGATATATGGTCTCACTCTTGCTCAGGCTGGTCTCAAACTCCTGGTCTCAAATGATCCTCCTGCCTCAGCCTCCCAAAGTGCTGGGATTCATGAGCCACTGTACCTATCTGGAATCTCTCTCTTTTTTAAATAGCAGCTTTATTGAGATATAATTCACATAGTGTAAAATTCACCCTTTTAAAGTATACAACTTAGTAGTTTTAAGAGTATTCACAGAATTCTGTAACTGCAACCATCACCACTATCTGATTGCAGAATATTTTCATCACTACAAAAAAAAAAAAACCCCATGCCCATTAGCAGTCACTCCCCATTCCTCTCTACACCCTGCCCCTGGCAATCACTAGTCTTTCTTATTTCTATGGATTTTTTCCTTGTCTGGACATTTCATTTGAATGGCATGTACAATCCATGGCCTTTTGTGACTAGTTTCTTTCACTTAATGTTTTCAGGGTTCATTCATGTTGTAGAATGTTTTAGTACTTCATCCCTATTTATTGATAAATAATATTTTGTTGATGGACATACATATTTGTTTATCCATTCTTCGGTTGATAAATGTTTGGTTTTTTTTATTTTTTTGCTATTATGAATAATGCTGCTATGGACATTTGTGTACAAGTTTTTTGTGGACATACATTTTCATTTCTCCTGGGTATATACTTAGGAGTAGAACTGCTGAGTCGTGGGCAATTCTATGTTTAACTTTTTGAGGAACTGCTATACTATTTCTCAAAGTGGCTGCATCATATTTTTATCCCACCAAAAATGTATGAGGGTTCTGACTTCCCTATATCCTTATTAACACTTATTCTTGTCTTTTTTTTTTTAGCCATCCTAGTGGATGTGAAATAGTATCTCATTGTGGTTTTGATTTGCATTTCCCTAATAACTAATGATGTTGAACATACTTTCATGTGCTCATTAGCCATTTGTATATCTTCAGAGAAATATCCATTCAAAACCTTAGCCCATTTTTAAATTGGGTTGTTTGTCTTTCTGTTGTTGAGTTGTGAGTAAGGATGTCTTTTTTAAGCTCCTTTTTACTTCATTATGAATCTAGCATCCATTCATTTATTTATTAAACTGATAATTCATAGACTCTTTTTTGGGAAGAGTCTCAGCCTCCTGGGTAGCTGGGATTATAGGCGTGTACCACCACAACCAAGTTAAAAAAAATTTTTTTTAGGGATAGGGTCTTGCTATGTTGCCCAGGCTGTCATTCAGTTATTTTAAATGCTAGTCATCAAGAGATTAAGTCATAATTTTTTAAGAAATTGAAATGAAGATCAATGTACAAAGACAGATAAGTGGAAGAAATTATAAAGCACTGCTAATGTAGATCAAACGTGATGGGATCTTGTGAACTGAATTAAATCCCTAGAATTCCTATGGAATCTGATTGAGCAGAGAATCCACAACTGCTGAATGTATCAAACAACTACTGTTGGTTGCTGGTACACTCCTTAAGCACACTTCCTCATCAGGAATTCAACACCTGTACCTAGCATTGCAAGGTTTTGTATATAATATTTTGATTATGTATTTGTTTTACCCTCCCTTATCAGGAATTTGGGTATATAAGGAAATCATAACTGGTTTAACTAGATCATTAGAATGATTTATGCATCTATCATGTGTACTGTCTTTTGTTACAGCAAATGAAGGCTATTGAATGTATTCTTTGTTTGATAAAATGATAGGAGAGAGTGTCCATGTGACTAAAATAGCCCTTTTGAATGCTTTTTCTACATTTTGTGAGGTTAATATGGCTGTAATCTTTTAATAAGAGCTTTTATACTTTATTAATATTAAATGGAAAAAATAAACAAATAGGATATCTGTAAGAATGCTGAAAGAAAGGTAGAGAGGGTTGGAAAAAGCACAAGCTTTGGTGCCAGGTTGAGTTTCACTGACTGACTACCATTTCCTCTTTGGGTGACCTTGGACAAACCATATTAATCTCTCTAAACTTCAGTCTTCCCATCTATAAAATGAGATGGATAAAAATCTGTCTTGTCCTAAGGCAGGAGGATCACTTGAGCCCAGGAGTTTGAGGCTGGCCTAGGCAACATAGCAAGACTCTGTCCCTAAAAAAAAATAAAAATTGTAAGGTTGTTGTGAAGATAAAATGAGCCAATGTGTGAAAAGCATGTAGGCTAGTGCTTGGCACATAGCAGACATTACTGTTGATGGTACCTGCTATACATTGTATTTCAAATATATATATTTTAGGAAAATTCTGGTAATCTTCTGTAGCTTAAATTGGAGGATCTACTCAATCTTTATGAGCCTTTCTGGTAATTTAATTTCACAGAAGGTAGATAAAGCAAACCTGGATCTGCTTTTTTTTTTTTTTTTAAAGAATTAACTTTTTATTATCATGGTAAAATATGAGCCAGTGCAGTGGCTCACACCTATAATCCTTACACTCTCGCTGGCCGAGGTGGGAGGATTGCTTGAGGCCAGGAGATTGAGATCACCCTGAGCAAAAGTGAGACCCCATCTTTACAAAAAATAAGCTGGGCATAGTGGCACACACCTACTATGGTCCCAGCTACTTGTGAGGCTGAGGCAGGAGAATCACTTGAGCCTAGGAGTTTGAGGTTGCAGTGATTGTGATGATGCCGCTGTATGCTAGCCGGGGTGACAGAGCAAGACTTTATCTCAAAAAAGAAAAAAAAAGGTAAAAATACGCTGTTGAAGAAAATTTGAGAAATTATTTTAAAAGTCATGTTTTTAAAAATTCAGAACAAGGTAGGAGTTTGTTAACAGAGGCTTTAAATGGAAATGTAGTCCAAGAAGGAATGAAAAGTCCCTCAGAATTAAACAATGGATTTAATTGGAAGTTATGAGTAAGAACTGAAGATTCCATAAAGACTGATGAATACTACAAAAGAAATTCCTTGCTTAGATCTAAAATGAGCATTTTAAAAAGACCAATGGCATGCTCTACAATCAAGAGTGACTTAAGATTATTATCAGAAAGGGCTCAAAATGAGACAGTCCATCTAGACATTATTGTGACAACAGAAACATTTTTTTTAAACTGTGGAGTAATAGGAATAAGGTAAGAGAGAGTCACTGTTTATATTCAGTGATGTTAAAACAGATAGCAGTGAAAGCATAAGCATAATTCCTTACCTCTTATTCACATTTCTGATAAGGACACTTTTTTATTAATACTTGAAGGATTGAAATTGATGGTACATAATAATAATAATGTAGTCTATATAATAATAATACAGGGTAGCCTAATGTGGGAATGGTGAAGAGTCTGTAAGGAGTTTATAGATAGAGTTATCCTAGAAAAAATAAACTCTACAGTACGTAGAACTTGCATATGAGATTGTGTCTTTGAGAAATCTCAGAAAATGAGAGAAATAATGGAAAATTGAAGATAGGTCTTCGGAAAAAAGAGAAGAAAGTGGATTTGCAAACTGAAGAGAGACTAGTGACATAGGCAGGATTCAAGAATAGATGATTAAAAATGAATTTTAAAAATTATAAGTATTGGGCCAGGCACAATGGTGTGTGCCTATAATCCCAGCACTCTGGAATGTCAATAGGGGAGGGTTGCTTGAGGCCAGGAGTTTGAGACCAGCCTAGTCCATGTAGCGAGAGCTGTCTCTACAAAAAAATTAAAAAAAATTAGCCAGGTTTGGTGGCATGTGCCTGTAGTCCTAGCTACTTGGGAGGCTGAGGCAGGAGGATTGCTTGAGCCCGGGAGTTCAAGACGTCAGTGAGTTATGATCATGCCACTGTACTCCACCCTGGGCAACAGACCAAGACTCTGTCTCTTAAAAAAAAAAAAATTGTAAGTGTTCTTGAGGAATTGATAGTTGCAGAGTACCCAAATTTTCTTTCTGAATAGGGTTGTGAAACTAGTAGTCAAGTTAAGTGCTATAACCATGCTGCCCAGTATGGTAGTCAGTCGCTAGTCACGTGTGACTTGAAATGTGCCTAATTTGAATAGCTATGTGCTGTAAATGTAAAATACACATTAGATTGTTTACATGTTGAAATGATAAATTTTCTATATATTGCATTAAGTGTTATTAAAATTTTCTTTTTATGAATGTGACTACTAGGCCATTTAAAATTACACATATGGCTCACGTTATATTTCTATTGGACAGGGGTGTGCTTTAGGCATAGTAATTTTTACTAAGTCATTTTTGAAAAATTTGGAAATTTAAAGTTAAGATATAAGAACTGTGCATTTTTAAATTAAATGGACTTATAATTGGTTGAACAAACACCTCATGAATTCTAGTAAAAAGCATACAGATGTCTAATGGTGGGAAGTTCTAATGGTAGTGACCATGATAACAGCAAGACAGTGGGAAATGGTAGCAATGTGTCAGACAGTGTGCTTTGCCATCTTTTGTTCAGCATTTTAAGAAATTACCTATCTTTTAAGTTAAATTTTTAATTTTGATATGATAGATTCACATGGCACTTGTAAGAAATACTGCAGAGATCTTGTCCCTTTACACAGTTTCCCCCAAGAGTAAAATTTTGTTAAACTGTAATATCACAACCAATGTATTGGCATTGGTATAATCCACAGATCTTGTTTTCTGTTTTACTTATACTTATTGTGTGTGGGTGTGTGTGTATATTTATATCTATGCATTTTCGTCATATGTGTAGGCTCCTGTATCCACCACCACTGTCAAGATACAGAACAGTTCTATCACCACAGGATCTTACATCTTGCCCTTTTGTAAACACACCCATCTTTTTCCTCCCCTAATCCCTAACCTCAGCAACCAGTAATCTAGTCTCCATTTTTATAGGTTTGTCACTTCAAGGATGTTATATAAATAGAATCATACAATATGTAACCTTGTGAGATTAGCTTTTTTTCCTCAGCATGATTCCCTTGAGATTCGTCCAAGTTGGGCGTATCAACCGTTCATTCCTTAAAAAAATTATTGGAGTAAAATACATATAATATTTATTTTAACCATTCATAAGTGTACAATTCAGTGATAGTGAATACATTCGCAGTGTTGTATAACCATAACCACTATCTATACCTAAAACTTTTTCATCATCCTGAACAAAAGCAGTAACTACTAAACAATGACTCTCCCCCATGACTTGGTAATCTCTACTCGACTTTCCATCCCTATGAATTTACCAATTCTATGTACCATATGTAAGAGGAATCATGCAATATTTGTCCTCTGTGTCTGGTTTATTTCACCAAACATAATGTTTTCAAGGTCTATCCATGTTGTGGCATGTATCAGAATTTTTTTCTTTTTTATAGCTGAGTAGTATTTCAGTGTTCAGCATTTCTATTAATGACATAGATAGAATATTAATGACTTGCTTCACAAACCCACATAAGCCCTGGAACTGACCATATAAGTTGTATACTTGAAATATTGTTTTTTTAGAATAGAGATTGGAAATAGTTATCAAACTGAAAGGATGGACTGAACTGATTAAGATGTATTAAACATTGATAAGTGTAAAATTCCACATATGATTCAAAAATTAGTGTTATTATAGATGGATGTGACATGGCTTAATAGCAGGTAACATGAAAAATATCCGGAGGGTTTCACTTGATAGCATGTTCAATGTGAGTCCATGGTATGATTTGAGTTCTATTAATAGGAGCATAGTGACCAGAATGAGGACTATG
Source organism: Lemur catta (assembly GCF_020740605.2). Lineage (NCBI taxonomy): Eukaryota > Metazoa > Chordata > Mammalia > Primates > Lemuridae > Lemur > Lemur catta. The sequence continues at coordinate 49,774,521 of NC_059141.1, read as the reverse complement.
ATTGTTCCAGAGTACTTTGTTCATGTCTAGTACCTTATTTTAAGGGCAAACATTTAAAAACAGAGGCATATTCAAGATAGAAACCAGGATGATCTGATGGGAAGGTAATAGCCACTCAGTAATAGAGTAAAAGCTGTTGTAAGATGGAGTGGACTGCCTTAGGAGGTAATCAGCTACTTGTCACAGGATTTGTTTATGCAGAGACTAGATGAATGACCCTTGGTAGGAACACTGTAGAGAGTATTTTAGTAGCACTAGTTGTGGGTACAGGGGTGAAGAAGGTGCTTGGTTACACAAAATACCTTTGTGCATCCTCACTCTTGAGATTTTGTAATCATAGAACATTGCAGAATACTGGGGTTTAAGGTGTTAATAATGGTTGTCTCTGGGGGATGGGATTGCAGGAGACTGTCACTTTCCATGTTATGTACTTCTATGTTTAGTTTTTACAAGGAATATATATTACTCTATTAAAAAAGTCATATACAAATACTCTTGTTTTGCAAATCACAAATTAATACTTTAAAATTTTTCAAAAATAACTTAGTAAACTAATATAAACATCTTTAGTGTTTAAAACCCTTTGCATGTATTGACAGGTACGTATACACATGGAGATTGGATCTGTGGATTTTTTTTGTCTTTGAAAGACTGATTTGCTTAATGTTCCCTTTTACTCTTTCTGTAGTTTTCTCAATGGTGACAGTGAAAGTTGGTTGGACTTTAGCAGGTCATTCTGCATGCTCAGATTATCTTCAGGCCCCAGGTTTGGATTATTAGATAACTAGATAGTAAGATCCTGACTAATTTCTGTGATTCATTTCCTCCCTTTGAACTGCTGCTGCCTATTATCCCAATATTGTCTAAAGGCTGTTAGTTTTAAAAGGAAAAGAGAGTGGAAAAAATTGTTGCATTCTCTTAGGAAAATATTTCCTTCTAACCCATACATCTTTTGCTTTCCCTCAGTTGGTTCTGTTATATCCCCAGAGACTAAGGGTTGGCCTTTTATGCTTATTGGAAAAGAAGGATTATGACCAACACTTGCCTCCTAGAGATGTTTAGGAGAAATGTTGCTAAGTTGCTTAAGTAAATAGTTTGTAAATAAAAACTCTGAGCCACACCTCCTCCCTCCCTTTTTATCTTTGTCACTAAATGTTAGTTTAGCATTTTGATTATTTAAATGCTGTAGTTCTCTCATTTTAAAATCTGTAACATGTTATCAGTGAAGAGATTTATTAATATACTTCCTTTGCCTTAGCTTAACAGGCTCTTTTGATGATTTTTTAGGCCAGTAGTTAGCAATCTAAATGGTGGACAATCTTGGACATTGCTGCTTGCTGCCAACATAAAGCTTTTTGGTGTTTGAAATGGTAGTGCCAGGAGAAATGTGTTAGCATTTGGTACAAGAGCTTTCACAGGCTGGTTGCTTTCAATGTTTATAAAAAGTTTCTACAAGACTCTGTTTATAATTCACTACAGTGTTCCCAAATGCTTTTTGGTCTTGGTAGTAAAGTCTGTAGAGCATATGAATTGTGATTTAAACTTTAAATGGCTGCAAACATTTTTCTTGAAAATGACTCTTCACTTGCTTTTTCTAAACTTCAGAAATTCTTCGTTTGGCATAACAGTAGTTGTTGGTGCAATAATAGTTGTGTAGTTCAAACTCTCCACTCATGAGTTTGCATTCTTGGGTGCATTAATGAGTATCTTTGAGTATCTAAGAAAACAAATAAAGAATGGTAATTACTAATGTAATAGCAGAAACTTTTTGTTAGAGCAATATAGGAACAAAAGTGGTAATATTGATGAGATGAAACCTCAATTCAAGAAATAATTATTTAAAAAAACTTACTATTCTGTACCTTCTGTATAAAAGGCGCATTGCTAGGCCTTGGCCCCAGACTTCAAAGAGCATATAGTATAGTTGTAAGGGATTTATAATTTAAAATTTAAAGGAAAGGGGTAAGGGAAGCAACCCTGTATGAATTCTTTAGAAGGCAAGTTGGCAGTGTTTCCCCTTTTTCTGCTTCTTACCTTTGACCTAAAGTTGAAGAGTAGGCTATCCCTGGATGTAGGCACCAGGGCAGCAAGCTGTCTATTATATCCATAGCAACTCCATATTATTCTCCTACTTTTAAGTTGGTGTGGGAGCAGGGATGAGTGGTGGTATGGATGGGGAGGTTATTTTTAGATACAGTTGCTACTTTATTAGTCTTTAGGATTTACAGGCTTCAGGGAGTTAGTGCAGCTGGAGAAATATTTTAAGAGAATGAAAAAACCTAGATGGGAACTGGGGACAGATTTACAGTTTGTTATAAATAAAAATCACTGGAAAAGCTTTCTAACTCTGTTAATATAATAAAGTTAATAATTATAGTAATCCAAAAGAACTTATTTGAGGAAGGTGGAGGGGAAGTTGGAGAAAAGTAATAAGAATAAGTACCCTGGGGGTTCTGAGAAATTCCTCCCAGTCTTCCCTCAGTTTTATGTCCAACAAATCAAAAATTGCCTCCTGGAGTGAACAACAGAGTCAATCATGTATAGTAATAAATTAAGTGTACCCTACATGCTGGATTTAGGTTTTAGATTGAGCAAATGTAAGACTCTTTTTCTTCTGCTTTTTGCTATTTGTTTTAGATAAAATGAGGCAGAAAGACTATGAGCCTTTTTAGAAAGTCTATGCTAAGCAAGGAAATGTGGATTCTTAATTGTCTTGAAAAAGGAAACGTTGTGTGCCGATAGCCATGATGTTGATATCCTAGCCTTATATTTCAATATAAATAACAAGGGTTATAAATAGCAAAGCATAAGGAAGTGTTATGTGAAACTTACAATTTCTTATCTGTGGAAATTCTATATTTGCACATAGTTTTTAATGGTCACCCCTCTGCTTAAAATCCTCTGCTGCCTGTTGCCTAGAGAAGAATAAAGCTTAAAATCTGTTAGCTTAGGTATTGCAAACCCTTCATGATTTGAACTCAGTCTGGCCTTCCAGGCTCTTCTTTTTTTTTTTCTTTCCGTTCTGTAGGCTGGGCTTTTGCTGTGCTAGGTTCTTGAGAGATACCTTATGGTTCTTTTTTCACGTTTTTGTGTGGGTTGTCCTCCTGGTCCTTTTCTACTGGTCAAAATGCTAGTCATTTCTCAGGCCCCAACCCTTTTAAAGTTTATACTATTATTAAGACACTCTTCTCATTATTATATTAAGCTAGAGCCAAAAAATATGTTTGGGTATGTGTTGGAAGGCAAATACTATGTGCACTTATACTGTGTAAATACTATGGCTTAAAAGTCATGTCACAGTGATGTGATGTGCTGCACATAACAGATGGATAGTAAACTGTAATTAAATTAAATTAAACTGAAGTAGAAACTTTGAATTGGGAGAGTCTAGGTGTAATTTACTTTAAAATTTTTTGATTCCTAGTGACTAGTTCCCCAAAAAAGAAAAGGCTGGAATGACCAGTATACATTACTGTGAAGCTCACATTCAAATTTGAGGTAGATCATTCCTTTTTATATACTTTAAAAATAACATTTGGAATTATGTTTAGCACAATTTGAATCTCATTAAATTGTATTGCTTCAAATAGGATTTTTAAAATCCTGTGTTGGGAATTAGGTGATAAGTCAGACTGTATATATGCCTTTTTTTTTTTTTAATTCTAGCGTAAAAGTGTTAATTTTAGTTGTAGGTGAATTCAGTGTTTTAATAACCTTCCTTGGAGTAGTCCTTCAAGCCTTTTCTGTTTATGAAACAGAGAAGCATTTTCCATTTTAAAGAAAGCCAATTTCTTATGTTCCCAAAGTCTGGCTTTTTGCTGGAGTAGGGTTTGGGGATATGTGATTATTCAGCCTCTTTCCTCTAAAAGTAGGCTTCATATGAAGTTAGCCAGTGAAGAAAATTAAGATTTTTATTCTGTTCCTCTGTTTTGATCTGATCAGTCAGTGTCTTTTCACTGTACTGTATATTGATTAATAGCTCTCTTGCTTACTGTTTTGTGGCCAGCTAGAAAAGAGTGCTCTCTCATGGTGATTCCCTCCTTCTAGTGTAAAGCTTACTCCTCTGTTATCTCAAAATAGGACTCTCCATAATTCGTGTCTGAGCATAGCAGTGAAATGAGAGAATATTCTGTTAGAAATGATTTTCCCAAAATCAGACTTCTTATTTATCAGTTTTGTTAGAACATCTTGAACACCAGGCTTTAGAATTGTGATTTTTAATTCTGTCTTTATTTCTGATTTCTGACTGACTCCCATTCCTGTGTATATTTTGCATATAGTTTGTTTTCTTTATTTCTGACTTTGATTTCAGTGAGACCATAAAGGGTAGTACAAGGGTGAGTTCAAACCAACAGATACTTTACTGGGGCAGCCAGTGTGTTGTTGTTAGGTGTGGTTATGTCTTTTAATTAGCTGTCAGGACAGATCCTTTTAATCTAATTGTGGCAGTGGGGAGATGGAAGAGCATGGTTCTTAGAGAAAAGGTTTCCAGATCTAATAGGCAAAGACTTCTTGGATTCATAAAAAGATTCTATCAGTATTTTACATAATGTAGGCTGTTTCTTTTTTAAGCAAGCAGGTTTATTTCTAACAGCTCAAATTTTATTTTTACCTAAAGTTAGTTTTTCTTCCAGTGGAATACTATTCAGTATTTTGTACATAGACAGCTGCTATAGCATGCTACTTTCATCACAGGGATGTGGCAAACACAAATATTTTGTTAAATAGAACATCTTTACAATACAACTTTTTCAGTGAGAGCCTTTTTGGTTATTTTTTTTTCCTTTACAACATACCATAATATTTTACATGGTCATACTTTCTCACTGTAGCCTTAGTGTCTTCCTGTGAAAGTCTGTAGTCACATTTGATTAAGTAGCTATTTTTAAAAAGGTTTTCTGTTGTCGTAAAATATACATAACATAAAATTTACCATTTTAACCATTTTTAAGTGTACAGTTCAGTGACATTAAATACATTCATATAGTTGTGAACCATCAGCATTATTCAGCCACTCCAGAACTTCTTCATTATCCCATAAACATGGAAAGTCATCCCACCTGGTTCTGCCTATATTTTGTTTCCTTGGATCCAGTTTTTCTTTGCAGTCCAGTAATAGTAAACATAGTTCTCCTCTTCTCATTTATTCACTCAACAAATACTTGTTGAGCACCTTTTGTGTTTACAGTAGAGCATAGAACCTAATGGTAAAAACTGTTTGTTATGGTATTCGAATACAGGACTGTTTGATACCAGCCACACTAGCATTGCTATAATTTTTCAAAAACCAAAAAGAAAAAGACTCCATAAAATATTTGATTTATGGTCAGGCATAAAAGAAAAAAAATACTTGAGCAGAAGCTCCAAGTCTCTCATCAAATACCTGGAGAATCGAGTTTTTTTCATGGTTGTTAAAAAAAGAAAAAAATCTTTTGTAAAAATGTCCCAGTACTTAGTTCACTTTAAGTTTCAAAGAGACGTATATGTCACCTATATCTATATAAATATTACCTCCTTTTGAAATCAGATAAATCTGCCTCTAAAGCATTTGAATTGTATCTACCGGGGCAGTGTCTGTCCTAAGCAGCAAGCTTCCTATTAGTTCTAGGGTATGTAATGAAATATCTGGAATTGCCCCCAAACAGAGATTATAGTAGCCTCTATGTGTTTGGGGATTCTGTGTTAATTGTATAATTGTAATGTTCAGCAGTCATCTGAAATGTAAACTTAATGGAAAATTTGTTATAATTACTTCCATGTAAGGTCAGCCAGGATACAGGAAAAAGGATTTGGATCTTCTTTTCTTTTATTGATTGATTGATTGATTGATTGAGACAGGGTCTTGGTTTGTTGCCAGGGCTAGAGGGCAGTGGCATCATCATAGCTCACTGTAACCTCAAACTCATGGGCTCAAGTGATTCTCCTGCCTCAGCCCCCTGAGTAGCTGGGACTACAGGCGTGTACCGCCATGCCTGGCTAATTTTTTTCTATTTTTTGTAGAAATGAGGTTTTGCTATGTTGCCCAGGGTGGTCTTGAACTCCTGGCCTAAAGTGATCCTCCCACCTCAGCTTTCCAAAGTGCTAGGATTATAGGTGTGAGCCACCTTGCCTGGCCTGTTTGGATCTTCTAATGCTTGCTCTGAGATATCAAGACCAGTAGTCATTCTCTAGACAATCGGGGACATGATTGATTTGTGATCTCTATCTAGAAATTTGTTACACTTAGTGGTAGGTTGCTAAGCATGAATTTAGCCTATTTGAAATTTGGAAATATAAATGTAATTCTGAGTTTAACAATGAAACTGTTTAGGACTTTTCAGCCTAACCCTGGAGATGTGACCAAAACCAGCTAAAACTATAGCTAAAAATATAAGGAAAGGTTTGGGGAATAGATGCAGGACAGAAGTGTGTATTTTTGTTTTAACTCTAGTTTCTCCTGCTTGCTGCTTTTAGTCTGTGTTCAGGGTGTCTGTTTTGTTTCCTCATTCCCCATTGCTCTCCTCTGTTGCCATGGGTTTTCCAAGCTGTCAGTGTGGTTTTCCAAAATCCACTGTTGGGTTGTTTTGAGATATTTCAGGGCTTGCACAATATCTGTACAAATGTTAAGTGGATACTCAATAAATTCTTAGTGCATTAAGAATACCTGTTGCCATCCCAGCCAAAAAAGTGAGGAGTAGTGCATTTTAAAAACATTCTGAGTTTTTGCATCGGTTTTCTTTTCTTTTTGTTCTTTTAAAAAATCTATTAAGGAACCATGGTGCTTGTTGCTAGAAGTAACAAGGACTGTTCTTATTATAGATAATTTTGTTGCTTTGGCATTTTTGCTGCAACCACAAAGAGTTTATAAATGACTCAATAATAAGTAACTATTATAATAATTGCTATTGTTGTTATAAAAATTCTTTTGTAAACATGTCAAGACATATTCTATTGTAGGACTGGTTAATAGAAATGTAATATGGCCAAATATTGATTGATTGACTGATTGACTGACAGGGTCTTGCTCTGTCACCCAGGCTGGAGCACAGTGGCACGATCCTAGCTCACTGTAACCTCAAACTCCTGGGTTCTAGCTGTCCTCCCACCTCAGCTTCCTGAGTAGTTGGAACTACTAGCCATCACACCAGGCTGATTTTTTAAACTTTAAAAAATTTTTTTGTAGAAATAGGGTCTCGCTGTGTTGCCCGGGCTGATCTTGAACTCCTGGCCTCAAGGGATCCTTCTACCTCCGCCTCCCAAAGCATTGGGATTAGAGTCATGAGCCAATGTGCCCAGCCTAATCCAAAACTTTTTAGTAGCCACATTAAAAAAAACAAAGACAACAGGAGAAATTAAATCGAATAATGTATTTCATTTAGCATAATGTAAAAATATTTCAACATGTTTTTGATATGAAAATGAACATTTTGGGGGGTACTAAGTCTTAAAAATCTTACTACACATCTTAATTAGGATGAGAAACATTTCAGGTGCTCAATAGATCGTGTGACTAGTGGCGGGCATGTGTACTGTGTAAGTTTGTCATTTTATTCTCTTTTCTCCACTAGATGATCACCAAGGAATAATAGCAAATATTAAATTTTTCCTATCAAGTGAACTATCCAAAGAGTGGGTGTCAAGAAGGAATTCTAAGGAGTCTGGGTAGTCTATTCTCTGAGGAAATAGTTCATTGTTTTTAAAATGACAAATTATAAAGGAAAGACATCCTGGTCCATGTTTGTTACATGTTTGTTAACCATGAGTAGTTACATTACTTAGTTACCACTCCAGAAAGAATTAGAGTTTGAAACCGGTTCTTTCCTTGACTATGATTCACTTTAAGGAAACGGAGGTAAATTTTCCATCTGGGATCTAACATATTAGGGTCATTGAGCTTCATTAGAATTTGGCATACAGCATCCTAAATTGGAACAAAAAACACTTACTATTCCACACTATTTAATAGCTTTAAAACTTGAGAATGGGGGCATGGGTAGAGATTTTAAATAGGTGATTTAATGTTCGTCAATGTGACAGGAGCTTTTCTTCTAAGGTATTAGGGAATGGATTTACTAGAGTGTGATGCTATTTATGTACAATTATATAATCCAAAGAAGAGAATTTTATTAGCTATAATTACAAAATAAATAAATATAACACATTAGGTTAATCACATTAATTTTTCCTGCCTTTTTTGACCTAGTGTAGGGACTTCTCTTTGTAAGGACTACTTCTATGTCTTGGTGATAGATAGGGATTGTGAGGTAGGTTCCTAAAGCGGGGGTGGATAGGGTGGCCATATAATTCGTCTCCAAATTCCAGTACCTTTTGAGTGAAAGAGGGTGCTGATAATAATTATGTTATGACAGCAAGTGTTAAACTGGACTGTCCCAGGCAAATTGGGACACATAGTCACCCTAGTTAAAAGGCACTGTTTGAGCTTTGCTACCTTCTCTTTTGGGAATCCTGGTAGGCTATGGAAAGTGAAGTCATGGAAGTTATTGGTGTTAAGTTCCTCATCTGTCGGTGAGGTCCCCTTTATCTCAGAGGTTAGAATGCTTTTTTTTTTTTTTTTTAAGATAGGGTCTTGCTGTGTTGCCCTGGCTAGAGTGCAGTGCTGTTATCATAGCTCAATGCAACCTCAAACTCCTGTGCTCAAGTGATCCTCCTGCCTCAGCCTCCCAAGTAGCAGGGACTACAGGCATGCACCACTACGCCTGGCTAATTTTTCTATTTTTTTGTAAAGGCAAAGTCTGAGTGTGTTGCTCAGGCTGGTCTCAAAGTCCTGGGCTCAAGCAATTCTCCTGCCTTGGCCTCCCAAAGTGCTGGGATTACAGGCGTGAGCTACCGCGCCTGGTTCGCGAACACTTTTTATTCAGGGAAACACTGAACTTGAGAGGTCGAATGAGAAGTAAAAGATGAAGAATTTTAATTTAACAGACTGACAATATCTGCCATCCCCTGCAAGAAGGTTTTACATGTATGAAACCAATGTGACAGAAGAATGTTTCCTTTTAATTGTGCAGTATTAGTATCTTTAAATTCTAGATTAAATGCCTAAAACAGGTACCAAAACAACGAGCACTTTTCTCCAAGAAACTTTGTGGTAAGTCATTGACTACATATTTGATTTTTAAGAGAATTTTTTTTTTTTTTTTTTGAAATCTCTCACTTAACTCCCTTCCTAATACTGCCCCTGGGCAAGACTGGATTGAATCAGACCCCAGTGCAATCATCTTGGCTGAAGATTCACACCAGCAGTTCTTCCTACAGATTTAAGATTTATGTTTATACCCTTATTTAAGCTTTTTGTTATCGATTTTTGAGGGAAATGTCATAATATTTATGTGGATGGCTGTCTAACTACATTATCTGGTAGCCTTTTACATTTTCAGGAGGAAGGTATGTGATATATGTGATGCCATGGGTCTTGGATATACATCATTTTGAGGGAGATACTGATTTTTTTTCAGACTTTTGAAGTTTATCTCTAATAAAATTGATCTTTTTTGATATACATTTTTATGAATTTTAATGCCTGTATAGATTTGGCTATATGCCAAATTCTAATGAAGCTAAATGACCGTAATATGTCAGATCCCCAGATGGAACGTGCACCTCCATAATTGGGAGGTAGAACAATTCCATCACCTCTAAAATTCTCATGTGCTGCCCATTTGTATTCAGTCCCTCCTCCCATCCCTAATCCCAGCAACCTGTGCTTTTGTTTTTATACTTTGCCTTTTACAGACTGTCATAGAAATAGAATCAAATAGTTTGTAACATTTAGAGATTGGCTTCTTTTGCTCAGCATAATGCCTTTGAGGTTCATTCATGTTGCATGTATCAATAGTTTTTTCCTTTTTATTGCATAATATTCCAACATATGGATGTACAGTCTGTCTTTCACCAAATTTGTTAAGTTTTGAGCCACTGTTTCTTCACATTTTTTTTCTGCACCATACTCTTTATTTTCTTAATGACATGTTATACCTTTTGGTATTGTCCCACAGGTTCGTGAGGCTCTGGCCTCCTTCGAGACATTGTTACTAATCAGTGTCATTCATTCAGCAGTTTTTGAACATATGTTTCTATTCCCCATTGATAGTCATGCAGCTTTTATATTTCCATTTTTTTTTTCCTATAATGCTGCTGTGAACATTCCTGTGCAGGTCTTCTTGGGTACACCTGACAGACTTTCTTTATGGTATTTGCCAAAGAGTAGAATTGCTAGGGTGTAGGGTTTCCATATCTTTTACAGGTGTTTTCCAAAGTGGGCATACCAATTTACTTTTTCATCAGCAGGTTATAAGAGTTTACACTGCTTTGTATCCTTTCCAACACTTGGTGTTTTCAGACTTTTAATTTTTTATCTCTATGATGGGTATGCAATGGAATCTTGTAGTCTTTTAAATCATTTTCGTGATTCTGAGTGAAATTGAGCATTTTCTTATATTTATTAGCTTTTATGTTTCTTTTACCATGAGTTTCCTGTTTATACCTTTAACTCATTTTTCTATTTAAAATCAGCTCTTAGGGCCAAATTTAAACTTTTTCTATGCAATCAGGTGTTTGAAGTATTTGTCCTTGCATCAAAAAACCCTTTCAGTGGCCTGTGATATGATATCAAGAATCCTTGGTTTGTTTTTCCTGCTTCAGGAATCATTCCTTATTTTCTGCCTTCTGAAAGTTGGCACACTGTTTTGATCTATTTTATGGACTGAATGTGTTCTCTGTGTAAATTCAAGTTGGTGATACATTTCAGCAGCTGAAACATTTAGTGTTTTAAAACAAAATCAGCATGTACTTCATCTTTACACCTCATGTCTGGATGAGCAGCCAGTTTTAACTTTAGGGTATACCATATCCAATGTTGTAATTTAGTAATAATGCATATTAAATAAAGAAAATAATTTCTCTGTAAATGTGGTAAGTATACATTATCAGTAGCCATTTAGTATTATGCTAAATGGCACCCTGTTCATCTGCCTGATCATGATATAGGAAGCCTTGTCTTTGACAGATTATTTTGCCAGATGTCTAGTGTTTCTTTCCCAAATGGAGCACCTTGAGTCACATGAGTCTGGCCTTGATCTTAATGGAGGTCAGGTTATATATAGTTTGTAAAGCTGCCAAGTGGAAACCAAATATTTCATGAAGTTAATCTCTTGAAATTCCTTGTGAGACAAACTTTTTGTTTCTTGTGCTGTGTTATGTAGGTTTCTCAGACAGGTAGTAAAGAAACCTGGGAGAACGGGTTGGGAAGTTTCCGTTTGGAGGTTTGCTTTGCCCCAAGGAAGGCAGTGCATCTAGGGGAAAGAGCAATGAATTTAGCCTTTTTATTATTTTTCTATTTCTGGTTTCATTTTTTAATCCCATATGTTTAGGTGATTGCCCACGCTTTCCTTATTAAGTAGAGATAATACCTCTTTCCCTAAGTACCCCTGAGAGATGTTAGAATAGATAGGCAGACTTGGAACTCCAAATTTACTGCCCTTGTAGGAGTAGCATTTGCTGCATAAAATGCTACTCAAGCCAAAAAAGCAAGGATTGCTAAGCAGATGTTATTAATGAAGCAGATTATCCCAACTGTCAATACTTACGCTTTAGAAGTTTCCAAATGATGGTTACCTTTCTTTTCTTCTTTTTTCTTTTTTTTTGGGGGGGGGAGGGCATGGGACAGGGTCTTGCTCTGTCACCCAGGCTGGAGTGCAGTGGCCCAATCATAGCTCATGGCAGCCTTGAGCTCCTAGGCTCAAGTGATCCTTCTACCTCAGCCTCCTGAGTAGCTAGGACTACAGGTGTGCACCACCACACACAGCTAATTTTTAACTTTTCTGTAGAAACAGGTGTCACTATGTTGCTCAGGCTGGTCTTGAACTCTTGGCCTCAAGTGATCCTCCTGCCTTGTCCTCTCAAAGTGCTGGGATTACAGGCAGGAGGCACTATGCCCAGATGATGATTACCTTTTGATTGAACCATTTGTGTATATTTCCTCTAGCAGGTGTTTACCTTGCATTTGTAGAATGTTTCTATTCTTGAAAGCACTTTCATTTTTACCTTTCTGGGCTGTAAATAAATAGTAAATAAACAAATAAGTTTAAAAAATGAAAGCACTTTCACAACTTTTCCTTTATAGTGCATTGAGGTAACTAAGCAGGGATTTTTATATCTATTTGTCTGACTAGCATTGGCAGAAATAATTCCATATGTATATCACTTTATAACAAAAAAATTCCTTTTCATTTGTTATCTCAGGAGTTCCACAGAGGTTAAATTACATGCTGAGGACACAACACTATTTAGTAAACAGTTCAGGTTTGCATCCAGGGCTTCTTGGTGTCATCCCACCAAAATGTTTTTGAATGGGCAGAATAACCCACAGTAAATATAGAAGGTGCTTTATGCCTAAATGCTAAGACGATACAGACATTAATGAAGTGAGAGAACAGTCTTCCCTTAGTGCTGTATTGGTAAATGTGTAGCTAGCTTTTTGGTGGTGGTAATGTGACTAGCAACAAAACAACAACAACAAAACTTGAGAGCACATTTGGAAGACAGAGAGACATGAAGGAAATATAAGATCGGATACTGGTCTTTGTTTTGGGTCTTGCTTGCTGCATGGGTCACAGTAAGGATCATTCAGTTACAGAATTGGAGGCCTACTAAATCTTCTAGTTTGTAGGCCTGTGGTAAGAGTGTGTTTCTTAAATCTGAATTATGGCTGCTGTGAGACTATAAGCTTAGAATTTATGGTAATAAAAGCTTTAAATATCCCAAAAATTGCAATAAAGAGTGGAAGGAGCTCTTCTTAAGGGAGCAAGGTCAAATATTTATTTCAAAGTTGAAATGAATCAACAGGCAGCTTCTGAACAATGCTGTTTCCAAGTGCAGAGAAAATGCAGTTATGCCAATATGTGTAAATCTTGTGGGTTTTGTGTGGTATATGGTTATGAAACACAGTCTTTTTCTATTGAAAGGCCCTAATTTTAAGCAAGAAGGTTCAGTGTTTGAGGTAACTTTTCTTTTTTAAAAAATTTAGCCCAAACCTAATATAGTGTTGGTTTTTTTCTCTTGGACTGCATACCCCTTCCTCTTAGATCTATTAGATTTGTATTGTTTATAGATATTTCTAATGACATAATTTTTATTTCACAATTTAAAGTGATCTATGAGCATGATTATCTTCCTTAAAATAAATACTCAAAACAAGAATATATGATGTAAAATCTTTAAATGAGTTGCTGATACTAACAGCAACAATATTACTTAACTTTCATCATACATTTATTAAGTGCTAGTTGCCGAGAACTCTTTGTATTTACTAATTGTTACATTGTGTGTTATAGTTTATAAAATGCTTACTCATTGTTAAGTTTAATTCAACATTGCCATAAATGTTTTGTGAAGTAGATGGTATTCATTTTAGCACAGGAGGACTCTGAGGCTCAGAGAGATTGTAATACTAATGGTTACAATTTATTGAGAACTTATTAAGTGCGTGGCACTGTAGTAAACACTTGCATCATTTTATGTAATCCTCAAAACCGTATTATGAGGCAAGTACTATTTTCCAGATGAGGAAATTGAGGTTTAGAGTGGTTAAGTAACTTGCCCTAGATTACATTGCTAATAGTAAGAAGTGGAGTAGGCAGAGTCACCACTAGCTATGAGAGATCAAACAAGAATTAGAAAAGTTAACTCCTGTGGTGAACCAATTAGGAAGCCTAACTTCCTCTGGTAGGACGCACCACCGTAGGCAGTAACTTGGGGCCCTGTGGTTAGATGCCACTTCTTTCGGCACTGGTAGACTTCACTCCAGGGTGGATGGCTTAGTGAGCTCAATGTGGGGAGAATTTCAGCCCTATTTTGCTCCCTTGGTGTCTTTGTACTATTCACAAACTGAGCCACTCTACCCAAAGATCTTAAAGCCAGGATTTCAGTCCAGGTCTGTCTGACTCCAGAGCTTGTACTTTATTTAATAGCATACTGCCAGTTAATAATAAAGCTAAGACTTCAACTCAAGATTTCTGACCACAAACGTTTTTCTCTTTCTGTTATGTACCATGCAGGTTGGTTGAATTACAGGTGAAGCAGGCGTCCCATCCTACCCCATGCCCAATGCCCAGTTCTACAGATAGCTTTTTTGCCGATAATATTAAAGACTTTTTAGGGTTTAAAAAGGTTGAGCTACAGAGTTAAAACTTCAGAGTTACAACCTTATATGTCTCATAACTTAACTGTTGGCTCAAAACTTGGATTGAATTCCTAGCTTCACCACCTAGTTAGCTGTATGACCTTGACCAAGTTAGGGACAGAATATAGTAAGTATAGTGGTTAAGACTATATTAGAGTCTAGAAGACTACCTGGGGTCGAATTCTAGCTTTTACTTACTAGCTATGTGAACTCGGGCAATTTACTTTCTTTAAACCTAGTTTGTAATGTTAGGGGTGGAGGGGGGAACAATAGTTCTTATTCCAATGAGTTGTGAATACTATATGAGTTAAATATATAAAGCACTTAGAATAGGGCCTGGCACATAAACTGTAGTGGGTACTGTTTAAGTGCTAGCTGCTGTTGTTGTTATTGTGGTTCATATTACACCATTATGAGCTTGTGCCTGTAGCACAGAATTCAAAGTGATTTGAATTGCTAAAACGTAAATGATCATCTAACTATGGTATCTCTTGGGACTTTTTTTTTTTTTGGTGCCAGATAAGAGTTTTCAAACATTATGCCAAAGTACTTCTTTAAGGATACTAACCCAACTGAAACCAATTCTTAAAAGAGGTTTGCACAACCATATGGTATTCTTTTTTTTTTTTTTTTTGGAAAATAATATTTATAATATTTGTACTGTGTTGTGATATCAGTCTGTGGATTGTTAGCATTTAAAAACTGCATTTTTGGTAGATTGCTCTAGATTATAGCCACTAACAATTATTTATACACAAAAAATTTCTTTTGGGTCATTAGCCAATTTGGGGAGCCTCTCAGGAGAAACTGCGTAATTCACTGGATGAAAGGACGTTCCTGGCTCTTGAAAGCTGTAATAGCATTTTCATTGTTTCCTGCATTCATGGTCAGTACACCTGAGCTGTTTTTAATAGTACTTTTGCTATATTCAAAGAACAGCTCAATCTGAGAGACTCTCTGATTTGCCCTTAGTTTGGCACAGCTACTATATTACCTAAGTAGTTTTTGACATCTATTTTGTTCCCTGACCATCCCTGTCTAGTTTTTCTCCCTTCCCTACTCCCCATCCTCATTTCAGCACTGAGAAGTTAGAGTTTTGATCTCAGAGTTCAGGAACTCAAGCTTATGTTTTTTACTTGTAAAAGAACCATACAAAAGCACATAAATATATTAAAAAGCTAATTAACATTTTAAAAAACATTCAGTACATTGTCAAGTAAGTGGTTTTATCAGTCATGGTCTCACTAGGAAAACTGAAACCATCTCAGACATTTATAACAGAAGGAATTTGGTGCAGGAAAATTATAATACAGGTAGTGAAGGAGCTGAGAGCCAAATAGATGATGAGGTAATCTAGAGATTAGCAACAGGAAGTCACCAGCACCACCTCTTCCAGCTGAAGAAACACAGGGAGGTACAACATTATGGTACAGGGAGTACAAACATTGTTTCAGAAAAAAATGAAATAGAAGAGGTATTTTGATTGGATGAGGACAAGTACAATGTGTTTCATCTCCATCTTCCCACTATCCCCTCTGAAAAAAAGGTACAGAGAGCTGTGTAAAAATTGCTATTTTTTGAATAGGAAGCTTTTTACTTTTTCTAAGAGGTGCCAACCTGCATGTCAGTGCTAAAGGCTAAAAGTAGTTTTTTAAAAAATCATAAAAATTAGAATAACATCACCTAGTTTTTACATTTTTTTAATCTCTCAAGAGAGGAAAAGAACTTATACCTAGCTAGCTAAAGTGGTCTGAAGAGATAATTTGAAGAGGTATTTGGTAATACCCACCAAATATCAGCCAGTGTTTTCCCCCCACTAAAGAATTCTGGCCTTCTTCCCCATGAGAATGTTCTTTGTTATTTTTTATTTTTATTTTTTAATTTTTATTTATTTATTTTTTTTTTGAGACAGAGTCTCGTTCTGTTGCCCGGGCTAGAGTGAGTGCCGTGGCATCAGCCTAGCTCACAGCAACCTCAAACTCCTGGGCTTAAGCGATCCTCCTGCCTCAGCCTCCCGAGTAGCTGGGACTACAGGCATGTGCCACCATGCCCGGCTAATTTTTTGTATATATATTTTTAGTTGGCCAGGTAATTTATTTCTATTTTTAGTAGAGACGGGGTCTCACTCTTGCTCAGGCTGGTCTCGAACTCCTGACCTCCCGAGTGATCCACCCGCCTCGGCCTCCCAGAGTGCTAGGATTACAGGCGTGAGCCACCGCGCCCAGCCGAGAATGTTCTTTGAAGAAACTATTAGAGAGGAAATATAATTTTTCATCAATGCTCGGAAGTTCATAGTTAGGACAGATCTCTGTAAGAAGTGACAGGTTAATAAGAGAAAAACAAGCAAGTTTATTAACATATACAGTACACATAACACAGAAGAAACCTCAGTGAAAGGTAATTCAAAGCAGTGGCTTAGAACTCTTGCTTATATAGCATCTTCAACAAAAAACAATAAATTTTAGAAAAGTGACAAGGCAAACTAAAGCAGGTTTAAGCTTCCAAAGCCTAGAAACTATGGGAAGGGAAGGTAAACATATAGGTGTAAACTAATGGAGTAAGGTTTTTTGTAATTCCTCCTGTGCCATATCTGAGCTGGTAAGAATTGTCTCCAGTAAAGTAGAATTTATATGTTTAGGTGGAAAGGAGAGGGGTGGGGAGAAAGAGCTTTTCCTCTATTTGCTGCTTCTTAATTGCCTTTATTTTTAATTTTAAATTTATTATTGTTATTATTTTTAGAGGTGGGATCTCACTATGTCACCCAGGATGGCCTCAAACTCTTGGGCTCAAATGATCCATCCCCTTCAGCCTGTGGAGTAGCTGGGATGCCACCCTGCCCAGCTTCTTAATTGGCGTTAGTGCAGAAATATTTATGTCAAAGAGCCATGTTTTGGAATGACATTTTGGTTTCCTTTGCAATCCTTTGAGCTATATCATTTCCACAGATATAGTTGCATATTGGTGCACAAAGAGATGGTGTATAAAATCTCAGAGAAATTGCCACCCAGAAAAGGTGAAATATAGTTACTAATGTAATCTATTCCTCTTTTCTGAAAGCACGAATAGGCAACTTTCAGTTACTGGAAATAATTATCTAACTTCAGCTTGCCTGTGGGTGGATTCTGCTCATTGATGAGTGTTGGTCAAGAAATAAGCCAGTGATTTTGCTGAATGTGCCAGTTTTTTGGCTTTTCCTAAAATTAGAAGAAATCACACCATAAGGCTAATTAAACTCTGGTTTTCATGGGTCTGTTTAATCTATTTTCTTGGCTCTGAGAAATTGAGTGGCTGTTTTTTTTTCTAATTTCCCTTTTCCATGATATTACTTAAATTTTCTACTGAAAAGAGAATCTTAAGACAGATTTAAGAAGTAATGTGGGAGAGGACAGTGATAATACATTTAGAAAAAGAAGTTTTTAAAATTCAGTATTTAATAGGATGAGCTTCAAAGTTAAAAGGCTCAAATTCTGTTTGTAGCTATGCATCTATTCAGGTATATTATTAAGATTCTATTGCTTAGAGGCCAGTCGTGGTGGCTCAAGCCTGTAATCCTGGCACTCTGGGAGGCCAAGGCGGGACAACTGCTTGAGG
The DNA here is from genome assembly GCF_020740605.2 of Lemur catta. Taxonomy (NCBI): domain Eukaryota; kingdom Metazoa; phylum Chordata; class Mammalia; order Primates; family Lemuridae; genus Lemur; species Lemur catta. The sequence continues at coordinate 49,756,754 of NC_059141.1, read as the reverse complement.
TCAGGAGTTCGAGACCAGCCTGAGCAAGAGTGAGGACCCCCCCCCCGCCCCCCCCCCCCCGTCTATAAAAAAAAAATGATGTTGCTTAACCTCTTCATGTCTGTTCCTCAACACTCCATGTATTCATAGTAGAAACTTAGCATGAGTTGTAAATGAAATCTATAAAATTTGCTTTAAAACCAAAAACTCTCAGTACAAAAATAAGGTGATACTCTTTGTTATAAACTGAATGTTGTCTTCCTCCAAAATTTATATGTTGAATTCCTAACCCTCAATGTGACTATTGAGAGGAGATATTTAGGTTATTAAGTATGAAATATCTGATTTCCTTCAGTACTAAGTTTGACAGTTGATATCTCTGACATTTCGCTTTGACACTTCTTATTTTAATTTATTGTGAAGGTACGTCCTCAGTCTTTCAAATGCATGGTTTGGCTTGTGATTATCTTTCAAATTTTTTTTAGAGCAATTTTTGTGAAACCATGGATAAGTCAAAAATTTCGTGTTATTTTCAAATATGAGTTCTATCATGGAACCAACGCAGCATAGACAGCTCAAAATATCAACAAAGTGTTTGGGAAGGATGTGGCTAATGAATGCACAGCACGTCAATGGTTTGAGAAGTTCCATTCTGGTGATTTTCATCTTGAAAATGAGCCACGTGGGCAACCTGAGACCAAGGTGGATAATGATGAGCTGAAAGCTATAGTGGAAGTTAATCCATCTCAACCTACTTGTGAATTAGCAGCAAGGTTGGAGGTTACTATTCCAACAATATTGGACCATTTGAAACAAATTGGCAAGGTAAAAAAGCTGGATAGATGGGTTCCACATGAATTAAATGAGCGTCAGAAGAGAAATCATCTTGAAGCTTGCCTTTCTTTGCTGTCATACCATAAAGGTGTAAACCATTACCGTATTGTTACGTGTGGTGAAAAATGGATTCTTTTTGACAATAGCAAGTGTTCAGCACAATGGTTGGATAAAGATGAAGTGCCTAAATGCAGTCCAAAACCAAACAGTCATCAAAAAAAGCTAACGGTGTCTGTTTGGTGGTCAGGCGCTGGCATTATCCACTAAAGCTTCATGAAACCTGGTCACCTAATTACAGCGGATGTCTACTGCAACCAGTTGTAAGAAATGATGAGGATGCTTCCAATTAAGCATCTGAGATTGGTCAATACAGACAGGCCAATCTTCTTGCAAGACAACCAATGCTTAACCACATGTCACGCAAACACACTGCTCAAACTACAGAAGCTGGACTTGGAAGCTTTCTGTCATCCACCGTATTCACCAGACCTTGTACCAGCTGACTACCACTTCTTCCGGACTTTAGACTACTTCTTGCAAGAAAAAATATCCAATTCTTAACAAGCTGTGGAAATGCAATTTCCTCGCCACTCGCTCTCCAGGCTTCTTCGCTGCTGGTGTAAACAAGCTACCATTAAGATGGCAAAACTGTGTCAATAGTTTAGGGACATACTTTGATTAATTGTACTGCTTCTTGTTTGAGATATAATAAAATATCTCAAAATAAACTTTTGATTTGAAATTGGACATTTTGTATTTAATGACGTTTAGGGACATACTTTGATTAATTGTACTGCTTCTTGTTTGAGATATAATAAAATATCTCAAAATAAACTTTTGATTTGAAATTGGACATTTTGTATTTAATGACCTAAAACTGAAGGTTAAATGAGGTCATAAGGGTGAGTTCCTAATTTGGTAAGCCTGGGGCCCTTTTACGAGGAAGACATACCAGAGTTGTTTCTCTTTGCCATGTGAGGAAACACTGAGAAGGTGGATGTCTGCAAGCCAAGAAGAGCCCTCACCAGAAGCCAACCCTCCCATACATTGATCTGAGACTTCTAGCCTCCAGATCTGTGAGAATATTTTCTCACAGATATTTGGTAAGCCACCTAGTCTCTAGTATTTTGTTATGGAAGCCTGAGAAGACTAAGACACTCTTGATAAATTATCTTTATTTATTTATTTATTTTGAGGCAGAGTCTCACTCTGTTGCCTGGGCTAGAGTGCTGTGGCGTCAGCCTAGGTCACAGCAACCTCAAACTCCTGGGCTCAAGCGATCCTCCTTCCTCAGCTTCCCGAGTAGCTGGGACTACAGGTATGCGCCACCATGCCCGGCTAATTTTTTCTATATATATTTTTAGTTGTCCATATAATTTCTTTCTGTTTTTTTAGTAGAGATGGGGTCTCGCTCTTGCTCAGGCTGGTCTTGAACTCCTGAGCTCAAACGATCCACCCGCCTCAGCCTCCCAGAGTGCTAGGATTACAGGCGTGAGCCACCGCCCCCAGCCGATAAATTGTCTTTAAATCCTATAAAACTCTGAATCTTATTAATAATTCAAGAAATGGATCCCTAAAAAACCAGGTTATAATGCTTAAAAGTCACACTTTAAGAGAAAGGACTATTTAGTGAGTACGTACTCAGCACCAGGCCTCATTCTGGATGCATTTAAAAATGTATTTTATAATTTAGTTCTTACAAGAACCCTAGGTCACAGATATATTTGTCCCTGTTTTATAGGCAAGTCAGCTAAGGCTTGCCCAAGTTTCTACAGTTAGTAGGTAATAGGACTGAGATCCAAACATAGTCCCTCAGAAGTTTTAAATTATGCCCTGATTCCTTCTGTTTCTTCTAGTTGTACTGGGCTCAGTAGAATGCCAGGCAGGATGAAACAGTTAAAGCCATCTTAGGATGTTAGAAATAGGAAAGAATTTTAGACTTCATCTAATCAGACCTTCTCTCATTTTATGGATGAGAAAACCAAGGACCAGAGAGTTAATGAAGTGATTTAGGATTAGAGTTAATTAATGAAGTGTGAAAATCAATACTGGTAATGTTTTGCAGTTCATTTGTAAGCCTGTATAAATGCTAACAATTGGTAATGAAAGGCATCAGAAGATGTTGAAAAAGAAGTTTGAATTGAGTATGGAACCGATCTTAAGTCACAGAATGAGCCTGAATTTAGAATCTTTCTACTTTGTGTCTCCTGAAGAATGAAAGTAACAGTTGATTTTAAAAAAAGACACAGGGCTGGCATATGATTTACAAATCTATCTTCATCTTGGAAAACGTATTTTAAGGTACAAAGAAAATGAAGTTATGGCCAGAATACTTTTTCTCACCTTGTCACATGATGGTACTTTTGGGTATTTTATGATAGTCATTGCCATGCCTTCGTGGGTACCTGTCACACTGAAAGTTCTTTGTTAACTCCAAAGCTGACTTTCCCCAATTCCAGTTTTGGTTAGTAGAATAAGCTATACAAATGTTGATCTAAGAAATTTACTAGTTTTTTACTCTTTAATTGACTCTGGATTTGAATTCCCAACTCCATTACTTTTGAGCTGTCCAAATTAATCTTAGGCAAGATACTTAATTCCTCTGAATCCCCACCACAATTGGGATAATATATAGAATCAACTTTGTAGGGTCATTATAAAGATTAATGATGCTTGTAAAGCACTTAATTAGCACAGAGATGTGCACAGATTATGCCCTCAAAAAATGTTAGCTGGTATCATTGTGAACTATACTGCCTCTGAAGGGGGAAAATTATGTCAATTTTAGAGCGTTATGAAATGGTACTTTGGGACATTCTGAATATTTCTAAATCCTTGTTTCAGGGGATGAACCTCCAGTACTAATTTATTTTGTCAGATATTCAGAGGACCTAAGTTAAAAGCACTTTGGATGAATAAAATAGTTCTTAATGGATCTTGGAATTGATAGAACTAAAAAGATGTTCCTAATGACAATATATATTATGATTTTAAAAAATGTGTGGTATCTGATATGAAACAGGAGGATAGATTTTAAAAAACTGCACTCTTTGAAGTTCTATGGAAAGACTAGGTCATAGTGAGTATTTGTCCTGTTAATAAAAGGAGACAAGTGAGAAGTAAACTGGAATGACTGATGAGGAATAGAAGAAATTCATATTTCCAGTTAAGATTCTGGATTGAAGAAAAATGTCTTAATTATAGTAATAGGATCTTTGGAATTAAATTATGAGCATGTATCAGTTCTAAAATAGTATTGAGCATGTCTGTGGACAGTAACTATTCTAGGTACTGGGAATGCAATTTTATGTAAGATAGTGTTCCTTTATATTAGGGTTCAGTCAAGGAACAGACACAGTGATAGTATAATGTCATAAAACTGTTCCCAAGGGTATTAGTTTTTATTGCTGCTATAACAAATGATCACAAGTTTAGTGGCTTAGAATAACATACCTGTTATCTTGCAGTTCTGAGGTCAGAAGTCTGACAGAAGTCTCACTGGGCTAAAATCAAGGTGTCAGTAGGGCTGTGTTCCTTTCTGGACCCATTAGGGGGAGAATTTGTGTCCTTGCCTTTTCTGGTTTCTAGAGGATACATACATTCCTTGGCTCATGGTCTCTTCTTCCATCTTCAGTGCTAGAAATGGTGGGCCCAGTTCCTCTCAGGCTGCCATCTCTCTGGTTCTCTGCAGCTGGAAAAGCTTTTCTGATTTTAAGTGATTAAAAAATCACTGTGAAATAGGGAAGATTCTGGCACCTAACCCAGTTCAGGGGCCAGGAAAAATTTTCAGGAGCAGATCAACGGAGCGTCAAATTGGGTGAAGTATGAAGAGTTTGCTGCTGGTTGGTGGGAATCAAGATGAATGAGGGGAAAAGTATTTGAGTTACGGGGAACTGTATGAGTATATATGGAAGTGTGAAAAAGAATAGCTTTTAAAATTTATTTTTATATTTGAAGGAACCACAAATTAGTTAAAAATTTAGTATAAGATGATGGAATGAGAAGAGATAGGGATAGAGAGAAAGATTTGATTTTAGAGGGACTATGCTTTAGAGCTTTGGTTTATCCTATAGACAGTGGCATGACATTGAAGGATTTGAAACTGGGGAGTGACTTGATTAGATTTCACTTTATGTAGATCATTTTCAGCTGTCTGGAGGGGGAATGAGACTGGAGGTAAAGAGACAGTGAAAAGGCTGTTACTATAGTTCAGGTATCTTTATATATAATTCAGTTGATTAAGTTTTTGGCTTAGGTGACTGAGTCATACTGTCTGAGATAGGAAAATACAGAAAGGTTTGAGAGATGTAAGGTAATAATAATACTCTCCCATTCACACTATCCTCCCTCACACACACAGAAAAAGAAAGAAGGAACTTTGTAGAGAGTCACCCTAAATTCTTAATTTTCTTCTCTAAAAGTAGCCATTTGCCATTAGTAAGTAAGCAAAACAGTTTAGGTTGAACTGTTAGATTTTCCATTCTTAGGAGCAAGCTTTTTTCCCCTTTGGCATTCACTCTACACTTACATAATGTTGACTGGCCACATATTTTGCCTTTCCCTGCCCTGTGGCTTTCAATTCTACTAAATGATTTAAGAAATCAGGGCATTGTAGAAGTCTATTCCAGTTTACTTTCTTCTCCTTCGTTGTGCTGTGGTGATGGAGCCAGTTTCTGGTTTGCCAAATAGTCCATTATTCACTTTAATGGACAGTGTAATCTTGGCCACAGAAGGAACTTGTTACTTGAAGATATTAAAAAAAAAAAAATTAGAGGAGATGGTTGCTGATTGAGATTGGAATTTACATGTAGACCTGGCATTTTTTTCTTGTGGTTATGCAACAGTTTTTTTTGAGACAGAGTCTCGCTCTGTTGCCCTGGCTAGAGTGAGTGCCGTGGCGTCAGCCTAGCTCACAGCAACCTCAAACTCCTGGGCTTAAGTGATCCTACTGCCTCAGCCTCCTGAGTAACTGGGACTACAGGCATGCGCCACCAGGCCCGGCTAATTTTTTCTATATATACTTTTAGTTGGCCAGATAATTTCTTTCTGTTTTTAGTAGAGACAGGGTCTCGCTCAGGCTGGTCTCGAACTCCTGACCTCGAGCGATCCACCCGCCTCAGCCTCCCAGAGGGCTAGGATTACAGGCGTGAGCCACCGCGCCCGGCCTATGCAACATTTTAATGTATTGAATAGCTAGGAATTCCAGCTATTTTGAAAGATGAATCTGTGGTTGGTGCAGTACCTAAAAGGTAGCATACATGCTGTAGTACATGTGCCCAAATATTTTCTGTTTAATAGCTAAATTAAGAGTTCTTACATATGCTGCTTAAACTATAAAATGTTTAAATGTTGATTATACCTTTTCATTAGGAAGACTGTGCAGTAGAGGGAATATTTATGATTTGAATTTAAAACATTGCATTCCTCTAAACAGATTTGGGGTTATCATTTTAATATTTCTGATTGAGATATGGGCCACAGTCTACTCAGAGTAACTAAGTAATGTAATTGCCACGAAGTTCTAAGTAAATTTACATGACTTTTTGGCTGTATGAAGAGAATGGCATTTATCAGGGGATGGTTTGAATTTGTATAGCACAAGTTCACTGTAAATAATTTGAAAAAGCCACTCTATAGATTCATTAATGACCACAAGTTTGTAGAATGGGGAAAAAAATGCAACTTATATTGATGTGATTTTTGCCTTTAGAAAGAATTAGATAGTAGAACATATAGAACAAGGGTCTTACTGAAAACATTGTGTTTGCCCAATAACCTTAGTCTATAAGAATTCAGTTGTTGATAGCATAGTATAGCTAATTTATAACTATCTGTTTAGAGATATGTAGCTGGAACTACAGGCACATGCCACCATGCCTGGCTAATTTTTGTATTTTCTGTAGAGACGGGATCTCACTCTTGCTCAGGCTGGTCTGGAACTCGTGAGCTCAAGCGATCCTCCTGCCTCGGCCTCCCAAAGTGCTAGGATTACAGGTGTGAGCCACCATGCCCGGCCTAGGAGTATATTAATTAAAAGTTTTGCCTATAAAATGTTGCAAAATCTGCAAATGATTTCATTAGAAGTACTATGAAAAGGGAGATGGAAGAAGGTAATGAGTAGGAGGGAAAAGTTTATTAGCCTTTTGTTCTGCTTTATGCCAGCTCCTCCTGTAAAGTCATTATTTTCTAGGTCATGTCTTATATTTCAAAGATTATTATTTTAATAACCTGTGGGGCTTTCTATTGTAGGTATTATTAAGACAAATACCTCCATCAAGAATAAGAAATCGTTTTTCTCGCTAGTGAGTTACAGTAGCTCTAAAATTTTCCAGAATAAAAACAGACTAATATTTTTTATTTCTTGAAGTTTATACCAATTGGCATAAAATTAAGAGAAAGTTGGAAATTTCAAGTACTTTTTGTGTTAGCTGTTTTCCTTTTTTTGTTCAATAGGAAAAGTATAACAAGACTAGATTTTCTTGATTTAATAGATTAAACCCAACTTCAGCCATTAATTAACATTACTAATTTATGGTAAAATCAAGATTTACCTAGGTCTCTGCAGCTCACATATGAGCTTTTTTTTTTCTTGATGGACTTTATGTATTGCTAAGTACAAAATATGCAATAGAAGACCTATGTTTATTCATTACATTTAGATTACAGTAGTTATAAATTAGCAATCTGTAGTTTAGAACTGCTTAGACTACTAAAACCCTTCAGTATTTTTCAGTTTTACCTTTAATTAAAAATTTTTCTTTTCTGATATGTACTTTTAGGAGATTGTAGAAACTTGTGACTAGGATAATAACACTGAACATTCAAGGTCATGGCCCATTTCCTGGTACTTCTGTTTTTTTCTCTGTAAAATTGATACTTCATAGCCTTCTGGTCCTGTATTTCTGATACTTATTGATTTATTATAATTGAAAGTCAGGTTATTTACACTCTATGGTTCTTCAAATGAACTATGTATTAACAACTCTTTATTTCTTCTGATTTAAATAAGCTTCATTATACACTTTCCCAAAGACCATTAGGTGTGAAAGTGATACTCAGAAGAGATTGTTCTTGTGGTGGGAACTCTTCTATAGGATATAGCCTTGATTTTGTATCTTTTGATTTTTTAGAATCAACTTTAATGAAGTATAATTTATCATAATTAATTCAACCTATTTTAAGTGTGTAAGTAATAAGTTTGACAAATGTATACATCTATGTAACCACTACCACAATCAAATAGAACATTTTTATCACCCCAAAAGTTTCCTTCTGCCACTATGAAAAGTTATCATTGATTTGCCTTCTGTCATTACAGATTAGTTTCAGATTCTACATATAAAAAGTATTCTGTACTTTAAACTATTATTCTGTATCTTTTTATTATTTTAATGGATTATTTTGGTTTAGGACTTTAGAGGTTTCCAAATTAAAACAATTTCTCTTCTGCTCTCTGTAATGATCTTCTCATTTCTGAAGTTGCCTTGGAAGGATATTACCTGCAATTTATAGTTAAGAAAACTGAGACACAAATATTATATAACCTCAGAGATTATATAGGACCATGTGAGTTCTTGCTTGTTGAAAAAGGAGCTCATTGGGTGGGCCTGGTGGCTCATGCCTGTAATCTCAGCACTTTGGGAGGCGTAGGTGGGAAGATGAAGCTAGGAGTTTGAGACCAACCTGAGCAACATAGCAGGACCCTTGTCCGTACAAAACAATACAAAAATTGGCCAGATGTAGTGGCATATGCCTATAGTCCTAGCTCTTTGACAGGCTGAAGTGAGAGGATCGCTTGAGCTTAGGAGTTTGGGGTTACAGTGAGCTATGATCATGCCACTGCACTCCAGCCTAGGAAACAGGCTCTTTAAAAAAAAAATGAAAAAGAAATAGGAGCTCAGCTGGCAGTCTTACCAGGGGAATGAAAATACTTTGATTTGACTATATCTGTGGGTTTTAGTATTAGATTGGCTCATTTCAGCTCTTTTGTCTCTGGTATATTAGATTTTGATTTATAAAGGGTGGAGATTAAGGGTTTAAGATTTGTGTTTCAATGAGATATCACTTAACCCCAGTGAGAATGCCCTTCATCAAAAAGTCCCAAAACAATAAATGTTGGTATGGATGTGGAGAGACAGGAACACTCATACACTGCTGGTGGGACTGCAAACTAGTGCAACCTCTGTGGAAAGCAATATGGAGATACCTTAAACAGATACAAGTAGACCTACCGTTTGATCCAGGAATCCCATTATTGGGCATCTACCCAAAAGAACAAAAGACATTCTATGAAAAAGACATCGGCACTCAAATGCTTATAGCAGCACAATTCACAATTGCAAAGATGTGGAAACAACCCAAGTGCCTATCGATACATGAGTGGATTAATAAAATGTGGTATATGTATACCATGGAGTACTACTCAGCTATAAGAAACAATGGTGATATAGCACCTCTTGTATTTTCCTGGATAGAGATGGAACCCATTCTACTAAGTGAAGTATCCCAAGAATGGAAAAATAAGCACCACATGTACTCACCATCATATTGGTTTCACTGATCATCATCTAAGAGCACATTTAGGAATAACATTAATCGGGTGTTAGGCAGATGTGGTGGAGGAGGGGATGGGTGTATACATACATAATGAGTGCGATGCGCACTGTCTAGGGGATGGACACGCTTGAAGCTCTGATTCGGGGCGGGGAGAGGGGCAAGGGCAATATACGTGATCTAAACTTTTGTACCCCCATAATATGCTGAAATAAAAAAAAAAGATTTGTGTTTGAATGCTGAGTGTATTTTTTTTTTTAGTGACTTTGGTCAAAAGTTTTAGTCACTTAAGGTTTATGAAGTTTAGTTTTCTGATCTGTAAATGAAACAAAAATTTAGAGTTCTTATAGGAATTGAAAGAGACTGTAAGAATGGACAGAGAAGTTTGCTTAATTTTGGGAGAGATTGTACTGGTTGTTTCATCTTCATTTCATTAGGCTCTTGACTTTTAATTTAGGCAGATGTCAGATGATCAGATCAACTTGAAAAAATAGTCTCTAAGAGAACATAGAAAATGTCAAGATTCTTCAAATGACTTGTACTATTTATTAGGGTGAAAAGTTTCCAGGGGGGAAAAAGAGGATCATGAAATAGCAGTTATCTTTGAACTGGAGAAGAAAACAAGAAAAGAATAAAAATGACATAAATTTGTTTTTTAAAATTGCATTTATTTGTGCATAAAATAAAATTACCACAGCCTCTTTCTTAAATTTTATCTCTGGAGTCCCTGGAATCCTCTTAGGTGAAACTACTTGGCTATGAAGTCATTTTGGCATTTTAATAATTAACCCCCTTTTCCAGGTCATGAGGTAGACATGTCTTTAAAAATCTGCTTTATAGTTGATAATAATAAGGTGCTGAAGAACTTTTATACACATGATTCTGGTAATTCATTTCTTGTTTTAAAAACTTTTATAAAGTCTCAGTGAATTTACCACTTAATATTTATGTTAGAAGTCCAGTGAATGAGGATTGGACAAATCAGTCTTAAACTCTATGCTAAGTGGTGAAGATATCAAACCACTTTTGTAATATTGTGTAAATATATATAGTGATTGTAATAAGGCCCAGAATGTTGCATAGAGCTAAGTCAGCAAGACATCAATTTTGACCTATCTTAAATGGTGAGTTTAGTTTACTCACATTGATTGTTATTACTAATATACTCTACTGTATTTCATTGCCTCTAAGATGCCATCAGTCCAGGCGAGGTAGCTCATGCCTATAAGCCCAGCATTTTGGGAGACCAAATAGGGATAATTGTTTGAGGCTAGTAGTTTGAGACCAGCCTAGGCAACAGAGCAAGACCCTGTCTCTGCAAAAAATGAGAAATATTAGCTAGGCATGGTAGCGTGCACCTGTAGTCCCAGCTACTTGTGAGGCTGACGTGAGAGGATTGCTTGAGCCCAAGAGTTTGAGTCTACAGCAAGCTATGAGCATGCTACTGCATTCTAGCCAGGATGACAGAGCAAAAATCTGTCCAAAAAAAAAAAAAAAAAATTTTTTTTTAAATGCCATCAGTTGTAAGACATACCATTATTTTATGTAGCAATAATAAAACACAATTAAAATGAAACAATGCTTTGTCATGCAAATTTATATTTTATGCTTATTGAAAAACTTAAGTTTTTTTTTAAAAATTACATATTCTTAGACACATAAAAAGGAATATATAAGTGAAATGGATTGCTTAAGGTAACCCTAAAACTTCTTCATATTCAGAGCCAAAGTCTTGTGAATCATTTTTTTTTAACCCAGAGTTACGGATATCTGTGTTTTCCCACAGAGTGTCATCTTGTGTTTTTAGAAAATGTACTACTTTTTTCTCTTCCAAGAGAATTTTCTTTCAAGCTGCTGACATGTTTGATGCTGGCACATTCTTGATCTTAGTGACAATGGAATGTTCAAACAATAAACAGCACTCATGTTTCTTCCTAAAATAAACATTAAGTGGTTTGTTGAAGGAAATAAAAAGGTTGCAGTTGACCAGTTATGCCATGAAGAAGAAAACCAAGTTCTTGCTTGCACAGGCAGTGACAGCTATGTCACAACTGCTGCTTTGCTGTCAGAAATTCCATTGAAGGGAGATGCATGGCTTCTTGGTCTTTTGGCAAAGATGAAGGGAAGGGAGATGCATCTTGTTTTATAGATGTTAAAATGTGGGAGAAAAAAGGTCTCAATATTGGTGAAATATACTGTATTTTTTTATTTTTAGTAATGGGTTGATTTTTTTTTTTTTTTTTTTTTTTTTTTTGAGATGTGGTCTCACCAGGTTGCTTAGGCTGGTCTTGAACTCTTGGACGGCTCTAATGATGCTCCTGCCTCAGCCTCCCAAATAGCTGGGACTACCAGTGTGTGCCATTACACCCAGCTCTAGTAGTATGTTGGTTTTAGCAGCTTTATTGAAATAGAAACATAATTACCAACCATATAATTCACCCATTTAAAATGTATAACTGAATGGTTTTTAGTATATTCATAGTTTTACAATCAATTTTAGAACATTTTCATTACCCCCAAAAGAAACCCCACATGCTTACTAGTCACTCCTATTTCCCCCCAATCCTTCCACCCTAGACACCCACTAGTCTACTTTTTGTCTCTATAGATTTACCTACTCTGGATATTTCCGTAATAGAATCATACATTGTGTAGTCTTAAGGTAGGAGTTTAGATTATTGATTTGAGATATTTTTTAATATAGGCATTTACAAGTATAAATTTCCATCCAAGCACCACTTTAGCTGCATTCCATAAGGTTTGTTACGTTGTGTCATCATTTTCATTCATCTCCGAGTGTTTTCTATTTTCCCTTATGATTTTTATCTTTGTTCCATTGGTTATTAAGAGTGTGTTGTTTACTTTCTATATATTTGCGAATTTCCCAAATTTCCTTCTGTATTGATTTTTTATTGTGATATTTTTTTCTATTCATACAAAATAACACAAACAAAAAACCAATCCCAAAACACAATTCTTGTTTAGCACCAAAAGCAAAAATGTTCATATGACAATCCTCAATGCTGTCCTGAAAGATACCCATAGAACACCACTTTAAATTCACACTCTACCCAGAAAGCTGAATACCACTGTATAATTCTAAAACATGTCTAAAATGTAACAGTCCCCAACTGTTACTGATTTCTAATTTGATTCTATTGTGGTCAGAGAGTATACTTTCTATGATTTCAGTCCTTTTAAATTTATTGAGGCTTGTTTAGGGCCTAGCATGTGATATCTAATGTTTTTATTACTCTATTTTCCTTTACTGCTTTCTTTTGCATTATATGAATATTTTCTAGTTTAACATTCTAATTCCTCTAATGATTTTTTTTACTGTTTTTATAAATTATTTTCTTACTGGGTGCTCCAGGGCTTATCATATACATCTTAAAGCCAAAATTCACTTCAGATTTATACTAACTTAATTCAAGTGAAGTATTAAAATGTTCTATTAATATTTAGCTATATTTCTTCTACCTCTCTTGTGCTATTACTACTTTTTATGCTATTATTATACATATTATAGATATATATGTTACAAACCTAACTGTGTTATAATTCCTGCTTTGTATAATTTTATGCCTTTTAAAGAAGCCAAGAGATAATGGAGAGCAAATATATTTTTATAGAATTTGTTATATTAACCTTCTTATTTACCATTTCTAGTTGTCTTCATTTGTTTCTGTGAATTCAAGTTACCTTTTGGTGTTATTTCCTTACTTCAGTACAACTTTGCTTTTACTCACTTTCTTTATGCTGATATTTCCAAATATATTACATTCCTAAATGTTACAGACCTAATAATACATATTATATACATATTGTTTTATGCCATTGCTTTTTAAATTAATAGATATGCATTTATTCTTTATGCAAACTGACAAACTAACAATGGTTAAGATGGTAAAGTTCATGTTTTATATATATATATATATATATATTTGCCACAATAAAAATAAATAAAACTGGAAAAAATATAGATGACTTTCAAAGATATAGTAACTAAAATGACACTAGTCTAATCATTCCGAAATGGACTTACATTATTAAAAGGCTGAGATAAAGAAATTCTGTATGCAACTAAGCTATTGTTAAAGGGTAAGAGAAAATAAAAACATTTTTACAAAAACAAAGGATGAGAGAATTTAGTATAAATATATCCTCAGAGAAATTACTACTAAAGGTTGTACTTCAGAAAATAAAAAATTGAACCTAAAAGGAATGGTGAACAAAGAAACGGCAAAGATTGGGATCAATCTAAACCAACATTATATAAAACAACAGCAACAATTAATTTGGAAGAATAAAAAGTAAAATTAAAAACTATATAAAAGAAACAGTTTGTATAATAGAAGGAAAGATAGAAGTAAAAAGCATACTAAAGTTTCTGAATTTTATGAAAGGAAGGTAGAGATATAGATTAACTTTAGACTTTAAGCCAGAAATACATGTTAAAATTGTAAGGGTAAATATTAATAGAATACATAAAGAATATGTAATTTCTAAACCCAAAGAGGGGAAAATGGCCATATAGAACACATTTTCAGGAAGAAAAGCAGGAAAGAAGAAAAGCATAAGAAGAAAGCATAGAAATAGTGTGGTAATTAAAAAATAAAAAAGATGGTAAAAATAAATATAAATGGAGACAACTTCTAGAATGGCAATGTGAAGAGCTCTGTGGACCATCTACCCAGCAAAATGACTATAACTGGTCAAAATTATTAAAGAAAAACAATGTCTGTAACATGAAGTTTACCATCTTAACCGTTTTTAATTTAATTGTCAGTTTGCTGACAATTAAATACCTTTACATTGTTGTGCAACTATTACCACCATCTATCTCCAGAACTTTTTCATCATTCCAAGTGGAAATTTTATACCCATTAAACAATAACTTCCCATTACTCCTCCCCCTAGACTCTTGTAAGCACTATTCTACCTTCTGCTCTATGAATTTGACTATTTTAACTACTTCTTAAAAGTGAAATGATACAATATTTATCCTTTCATGTCTGGCCTATTTCACTTAGCATGATGTTTTTAAGGTTCATCCATGTTGCTGAATCAGCATGTGTCAGAATTTCCTTCCTGTTAAAAAGTGAATAATGCTCCATTAAATGTATATACCATGTTTTGTTTATCTACTCACCTTTTGTTGGACATTTGGGTTGTTTCCACATTTTGGCTATTGTGAATATGCCCATGTGAGCGTGAGTGTACAAATATCTATTTGGGTCCCTGTTTTAAAAACCCAAAGCTGTAGATTACCAGTCCAGGGCTCTGGTTTTTAGTTCTCATTTCACTCATAGGCCCATGGGGACTTTTCTTATTTTCTTGTGTGCTCTGCTATGCACTTTAAAGCTGTGATCTCCAACCTGTGGGCTATGGACCGGTACTGGTCCATGGCCTGTTAGGAACTGGGCAGCACAGCAGGAGGTGAGCGGTGGGTGAGCCAGTAAAGCTTCGTCTGTATTTATAACCAGCCACTCCCTATCGCTTGCATCACCGCCTCAGCGCCACCCTCTGTCAGATCAGCAGCAGCATTAGATTCTGCATTATGGCGAGTTGTATAATTATTTCATTATATATTACAATATAATAATACTAGATATAAAGTGCATAATAAATGTAGTGTGCTGGAATCACCCCGAAACCATCCCCACCCACCCTCCTACCCCCACCTGTCTCCCTTCCCTCTGCCCTGTGGAAAAATTGTCCATGAAACGAGTCCCTGGTGCCAAAAAGGTTGGGGACTGCTGCTTTAAAGGATATTTTTTAAATTTTTAGCCAGCATTTTGCCATGTTCTGTGGTAAAATAGTGTTTAGTTTATATTGTCTAAGTATTGGTAAGAACAAAAGTACTCCCTGATCTAAATTAGGACATTTGCATATACAAACTAGTGCTAGTTCTTGTCAAGGAGGTAGCAATGCCTTTTAAAATCCTGAGATTAAAGAACTCTTCCTGAAGCACAGTATCTTCTTTTTTGGATACTAGGTAGTTGCCACAGGGGAGAAAGAGGGTTGAAATTCAATTTAAGCCATGTTGCTAGTACTACTACAGCTTTGACTGGCCTAAGGAAAAATGGATTGATAGTATCTAAAGTTTTTTACAACTTATTAAAAAACTTAGATAATACAACCCATATAAAGTATATTGATGCTTTATTATTTTCTTTATCTACCTCCACCACAAAAGTTTAGTAATATCAGGATAGTGCAAGATGGGAAAAGCCTCAATAATTTTTTTAGGGTTTTTGTTTGTTAGTATATATGTTGTGAGCTGGTGAAGAACATACAGCACATGTTGAAAGAGTATAGAGTTCACTGTTTCCCAAAGTGCCTTTAGAACTGAAGATACTGAAAATATATAGCCATGTATCCTTGACCGTTATTGGATGTAGAATGCAATGAAGTATTAATAATAATAAAAAAAAAAGCCTTTGGGTATGAGCTAGCAGATGGTGAAAAGCACCTGACCCTTGAACAATGTGTGGGTTAGAGGTGCTGATGCCCCACACAGTTGAAAATCCAAGTATAACATTTGACTCCCAAAAAACTGAATTATTTATGGCTTACTAATGACTGGAAGCCTTACAGATAACATGTTTTTTATGTAATATGTATTATATGCTATATTCTTACAATAAAGTAAGCTAGAGAAAAGGAAATATTATTAAGAAAATAACAGAGAAAATATATTTACTATTCATTAAGTGGAAGTAGATATCACATAAGATGATAATTCTACCACTTTGTTTCTATTAAAATATTTTAAATCTTTTACTTTGTGCAGCATATCATTTGGCCTTCACTGGCTTAATTGTACTGTCTGCCTCTCTGTTTTTCTCATTAACTTAGAAAAGTGAGGGAAACTGATGACTTCTTTCATTGATAAACCTAAATATCCTGGCAGTACTCTATTAGAAAGTATTCTTTCAGATTATCCAAACTTTCAAAGGTTATCAGTGACAAAGACACAAAATTTAAAACTTCTTATCAAGAACTCCTAAACTCTTGAATATATAACCACAGACCTGGGCAGTGATCTCTACGCAGAACACTGAACTGGACCACTAAGATTTTCCATGATTCTATGACTAGGAAGCTGTTCCTATAAGTAATGATGGCAAGCTTATACACATGCTTCAGAGTGTCTCACTGTCTTAGACTAGGAAAAAGTATGAAGTTAAACCAAGCTAGAGTGTTTTTTTTAAATGGAGAAACTAAAATTGATCCTATTGTCTAATTGCTTAATGCTTTTGCCTCCTAAGAGATATTTGGCCATGTTTGGAGACATTTTTGGTTGTCAGCAACCGATGAGGGAGCAGCAGTACTAGGGTAGTGCTAGTGGCATCAGTGAGTAGACCCTGGGATGCTTCTAAACATACCTTAATACAGGACAGCCCCCTCACAACAAAGAATTATCCAACCTGAAATGTCACTAGTGCCAAAGTTAAGAAATCATGCTATAGGACGAAGTAACTAACCTCGTTAGTTTTAGAGATAAAAAGACCAGTATGATCATATTCATAAAAGTTTTCTTAATAGAAGTACAAAATGCCCTTCAGCTTGCCCTATAATATAGATTAGGACTGTTTAAAATCAAGTATTTGTGAAATAAACACTAACTTATAGAAATTTTTTTCTCTAATGAATCTTGGAACAAAAGAATGGAAATATGGTGCTACTCAAGTTTCCTGGAGTACATGCTATGACTTTAAAGCAAATACAGTTTCTACATCTTAGTTGCAGAAACTGTTACCTAAGAAGATTAACTTTATTTGATATCTCTTTACAGCATCTCTGACTTTTGGTATAAATCCTTCTGTTCCACAATTGAATTTGAAAGACAAACCTTTCCAGTTATGGTTCAAGATCATATCTAAGTGATGCCTGAAACATGAAAATCTACCTCCCTATCCTATATGAGAAATTGAGTGAGAAAAGCATTGTATTTTAAACACTGGTTTACTCTTTCTTATAATTATGTTTTCTGTTTGGGTTTTTTTTTTCTTTTGGTTTACTTTTTATGGAAAAATTTCAAAAATACAAAGTAAAAAAATACACAAAGTTGAAGAGAATAGTATAATTAACCCATGAACCCTGATACACCCATTAGCCAGCTTCATAAAAACATTTTGCCAATCTTATTTTATCTTTTCCCTTCCCCCATGATCTCCTCTCCCAGAATTATTTTAAAGCTAGTTACAGACATTATATTATTCCATCCATAAATACTATGTAACTCTTTGTAATGGAGGCTTATTAGAAGTAAGGAGATAATCCGATGCTTTCCATATAGTAGGAGTCCTGTTAAGTATTTATTGAATTGAAAAAGTATTTATTGAATCATAATATAAATGATTGTGTGAAGTAAAATTATGTTTTTAATGTTCTACAAAGGTAATTTACTCATTTTTAAAAATAATTTTTATGCCATCTTTAATTTTAGAATTGGCTTTAATCACAGCCCGGCCCCCACTGCTGCTGTTCTCTTTCCTCCTGGCATTTTGCTGATCCCGTGTTTTTTCTTTTGGCCTTTTTCCCAAGTATGCACCCATGACGCTTGACTCTCAAAAATCTGTTACTGCTTTTGTTCGTCTCCTTAAATATTTGGAATTTTAAAAAGTCTTAAAGCTAATGAAATGGGTTTTAAGCAAGGGAGTAACCTGAAAAGATTTGTATTTTAGAAAGATAATTTTAATTATCATATGGAGGATAGATAGGAGGCAGGGACCACAGGGCTGGTGTACTCCAGACTTGGAGATATAGAAACGGATGGATTTAACAGCTATTTAAGAGCTAGAACCTACAGTCTTTGGTGATTGAATGAAGGTGGGAAGAAGGGAGAAAGGTGGTAAGAATGATGTCCACCTTCGTAGTTTTGACAACTAAATGATAGTACCATTTTTTAACGTACTCTCTTACATGGTCACTCAACACTTCACCTCTGATACCAGACGTGTGGGTTTTTTCCCCACACATGGGTGACCTGTACTTTAACTCAATTTTGATGCTATCTATCTGGAGATAGCATCAGATCCCACAGATTGAGGGCTCAGTCCCACAAGGCTGCCCCCCACTTCAGACGCCAGTTGCAAGTGGTAGGTTCTCATTGATACTTCTGACCGACAGGCTGTAGATGAGGGGTTCCTAAGACCCCCTCCTCAGATTCAATTAATTTGCTAGAGCAGCTCACAGAAATCAGGGAGACACTTTATATTTCCCATTTATTATAAAGGATATTACAGAGAATACAAATGAGCAGCCAGATGGAAGAGATGCATAGGACAAAGTCTGTAAGAAGGAGTATGGAACTTTCATGCTCTCACTGGGTGTGCCACCCTCCAGGAACCTCTATGTGTTTCAGAAGCTCTCTAAATCCTGTCCTTTTTGGTTTTTATGGAGGCTTCATAGATGAGATTGATTAAATCATTGGCCATTGGTGATCATCTTAACCTTCAGTCCCTTTCCTCTCCCCAAAGTTTGGAGGGATGGGGTTGAATCATGCCTTGGTCTTTCTGGTGATCAGCCCCTATCCTGAAGCTATTTAGGGGCTGCTAGGTACCAGTCATCTCATTAGCATATATGACACTCATCACTTCAAGGGTTTTAGGAGCTGTGCTAGGAACCGGAGGCAGAAACCACATGTGTATTTCTTATTATAGCACTATATCACATTGAAAGAAGGAAAATAAGTGACAGAGCATGTATATGAGAAAAATATTCTTCTATGTGCTTTCCCAATTTGGTGAGGGGTATGGGGGAAGAATGTGCTCTCTATTCTTGATGTGATGTAGTGAAACAAAAATTGTTTTACTTTGAGGAGTGCTATGTCATTCATGCTTTTAACCTACTTTACGAGAAGAAAATCAGTTGGGCCTACTTGTACTCCTAGTTCTTTGTGGCATGCAAGTTTTATGTAGTCATTATCTAGACCGGGATTTGTTACTTGACACATGCCAGAGGAAGTAGACAAGATGCTTTAAGAAAAAAAGCAATCAAAGTTGTAAGGTCCCTCCAGTCCCTCATCCATTCTCTACCTATTTGTCCTCCAGTCCCTCATCCATTCTCTACCTATTTGTCTTTTATAATTTAGAGATATTTGATTTACTTTGCTGATAGAAGCCCAAGTCTTGAGGGAAAACAATGCCAGATTTTCCTTATTCCATGCACTTCTAAGTTCACTTTCTTAGAATACTGTTCCACCATGCATGTGTGCATGCATTGTAAGGGGTTAGGTTAGAATAGGTATTAAGAAACTCTTAAAAATGAGGTTAGAATAGGTATTAAGAAATTCTTAAAAATGATATTATTAAGGTTTTATTAATTCACTAGTTTAATTAGATTTTCTTTATGGAAGTTAAAGACAATAAGGAAATAGTATCCAGTGGAAAATATTTAGAAAAATAACTTCTGAATAGAAGTAATTTGCTTTTCCCTAGGTCTGTTCTTATGTCTCCCCACCTCCATTACTTTTACTATTTCTTAAAAACAACAATAGAAATACAAATATCACAAAATCCTGAAGTAAGAGATTCCAGCTACCATTGACTATCAGCCCCTAATGCCTCTTGGTATTCTATACTTTTTTACTTCTTGGCATTGTGACAAATTTTAAAGGCTTTGAGAGATAGTAATCTTAAGTTTGTTACTACTTTTATTACCAGATAACTTTTTGGAATTCTGTAGCTTGGTCTGCCCCTGGATCTTAATATTAGATTTCAAATATGATTTAAACAAATATGTGTTATTGAAACTGCAAGCGGGTTTTAGTCTAGGTCCAGTTGCTCGTCACACAAAAGTCCAATTATTGAGACAATGAGGATTGCCAAGGAAGAAAGGAATTTTTTAATATGAAAGACATCTTGTTAGGAGAACAGGAGAAGCTGCCTCAAAACCATCTCCTGACAAATGGAGATCATGGGCTTTTAAAGGAGGGGCTACATGCATTGGGGGCAGGTTATGGGGGATGGTGAGTCTTGGCAGTCAGGAGGGCTTCCCAGGGGCCTTCAGAATCTCCTTTGTCTTGCAGAAAATCTGCCATTTTTGGGAAACAACTCAAAGGGTAAAGTAATTAGTTAAGGGAGAGGATTATAAAAAAAACCATACAGGGGTCATTTAAATTTTTTCATGAAGCCGGTTACATATGGATGCTTCTAGTTAAAGATGGTAGATTGAACACACAGATTTACCTTCACTCCTTTCCAAAACTCCATTAAAATGGCATAAATTGACAAGAGGACCAAAAAGACAAAGGAAGGGGGAGGAAAATGGAAGGGAAAGGAAATTTTAGATTTAGGAATCTGAAAAGAAGTACCTCTTTAACAAACCCAAATCATAAGTCAGCAATGATGTAAACTGAGAGCCCGCCTTTCCCTATAATACCCCCCCAATACCTCTGATGGGGGTGAGCTAACAATAGGAGAAATTAGTTAAAAGATTCTTTAAAAATCTCCTCACATGGCAGTTAGTCCCCCATATTCCCTTTCTTCATCTCAGAAAAGAACTGAAAACTTAGTCTCTAAAAAGAATGAAACAGAAGTTTTCTGGAATGAGGGACCCCAGACATTGTAAGGGTAGGGGTACTACAGTGAAAGAATAAGATTAAATGGAAATTGACATGTTAAATATTGATATTTCTAGCCTTCTTTCCCCATTTAGCTCCAAGAACACTTGCAGATAAGCTTTTACCCTTAGAGCAGATTGGTTATTCTTCTCTGGAGAACCTAATTGAAAAGAAAAGATCTAAAGATATTGATCATTGGGGTTTTCCTAGGGAAATAATCTAGCCAGATCACTCTACTTGAAGACCATCTGCATAAAGCTTCCAATAAACTTTTTAGCCACCCACACCCCTCTACTCTAAATATGAGCAGTCATCCAAAGATGACTGGAACACCTTTAATATGAATAATAGAATGAAAACAAATAGAAAACAGCAACTTAAAGGAAACAGCTTAGGCAGGAAGAAGGAAAACTTTAAAAAACTATCCCTGATACTCTACAGAGACAAAAAGAGACATTAATGCATCCTAAAACCAGTATAGGAACATTCAGAAAACCAGAAAGAGATCTTAAAAATTAAAAACATGATGACAAATAAAGTACTCCATAAGAATTTTTATATGGCTAAGAACATAAAACTAAAAGAAAGAGATAAAACTTAGGAGAGAAAAATTAGAAAATTAGAGGATGATTAGAACAGGTTCAATAACTAAAAGAGGTTTAAGTAATAGGAGTCCCAGAAAGAGAAAAGAGAAAAAATGGAGAAGAATGATCAAAGAAACAATTCAAGAAAACTTCCTGTAACTGAAAGACAAGTTTCTAAACTGAGATGGTCCACCAATTGCCAAGCACAATGAGACTCAGATCCAGGACATCTTTGTTAAATTTCGTAATAATGATGATAAAAAGAAAATCATATATACAACTCAAGAGAAAAAACAAGTTTCATACAAAGGATCAGAAATCAGAGCTTCAAGCTTCTCAACAGTGGAAGCTAGTAAGCAATGAAGAAATAACCTCTACATTTTGAAGGAATATTTTTTTATCTAGGATTCTGTGCCTAGCCAAACTTTGAGGTAAAGGTGAAGGAGACTAAAGAAGTTTTGAAACATGTAAGGTTTCTAATTTTTCCTCTTAAGCACTATTTTTCAGGAAGCTACTGGAACATGTGCTCTACCAAAATGAAAAAGTACACCTAGAAGGAGATGATATACAGGATATTGAATCGTTGAGGGAAAGAAGGTCTTCAAAATGATGGGAAATGTACATCATGAAGTGAGAGCTATTCATCAGGCCTAGAGAGTGACCAGTCTAGATTAGAGTGATTCAGAAAGCTTTAGGAGAGATTTCTTCAAGAAAAAAGATTGGTAGAATACCTAATATGTTTGGATGTATTGAAGAGATTTATGTAAGTGGAAGAGAATTTGGGGCAGAATTGATTGTTGATTGATTTAGATAGAGTCTTGCTCTGTCACTCAGACCAGAATATAGTGGCGCAATCATAGCTCACGGCAGCCTCTAACTCCTGGGCTCAAGTGATATTCCCGCCTCAGTCTCCCGAGTAGCTGGGTCTATAGGAGCACACCACTACATCTGGCTAATTTTTCTGTTTTTTGTAGAGACAGGGCCTCGCTATGTTGCCCAGGCTGGTCTCAAACTCCTTGCCTCAAGCGATCCTCCAGCCTCAGCCTCCTAAAGTGCTGAGATTACATGAGCCGTTGCACCCAGCCCAGAATTGACGATTTAAATACACAGACAAAAAAAAAAAAAGTAGGGAAACTAAATTGTGTAGAGAAGAAAAAGTAATCATAATATACTATGTGGATGAGCTATAAATAACATTTGCATAGTCAACATGATGAAAACAAATTATGACATAACTATTTAGAGAGGACAGGTCGAGTGGAATCAGTTGAGGATGTGTACATAGAAAAGAGAGCTCTGCTTTATTTCCTGTAGTAGAAAGTCAGTAGATAATGCATGAAGCTGTAAAGTCAAGAAGTGTACTGTAAATGTGTTATTTGGAGATATGAAAGAAAATACCAGAAGTATCAGTTTAGAATGATTACCTGTGGGGGGTTAATAAGAGGTGAAGTAGGGGTTAGGGGTAGGGATGGTGGTCATGGATTGCTGGTTTTTACAAGTTTGCAGATCACATAAAGTTTCAAATTATGTGGATGTATAATGAATGAAAAATAAAAATAAAGAGAATAAATAAATTTGTGTATAAACATCCATACTAATACAGTGAGGACCATTAACATACCTAGTCACGAATGTCAGTTCTACTGTTTTTCTGTGACCAAAATAACTATAGAATTAATAAAAAGTACAAAGATTTGTATACTGATAACTATAAAACATTGAAAGAAAGAAAACCTAAAAAATGGAAAGATATCCCACGTTCATGGATCAGAAAACTTAATATTATTAAGATGGCAATACTCTAAAATGCTCTACAGATTCAGCACAATTGCTCTCAAAATTCCTGCTTTGTTTTGTTTTGCATATATTGATAAGCTGATCCTATAATTCATATGGGAATTCAAGGAACCCGGAGCAGCCAAAGGAATATTAAAAAAGAACAAAGTTGGAGGACTCACATGTAAAATTTACTACAAAGCAACAGTGATGGAAACAGTGTGGAACTTGTGTAAGGATAAACAATGAAACAGAATTGAGAATCTAGAAATAAATGCTTACATTTATGGTTAATTGATTTTTGACACGGTGTCAAGACAATTCATTGGGGGAAAGAAGTCTTTTCAACAAATGATATATGGATAACTGGCTGTATACCATAAAAGAATGAAGTTGGACCTCATCCTCACATCATAGAGTAAATTTAACTCAAAATGGATCAAAGGCCTAAATGTAAGAGCTAAGATGATAAAACTCTTAAAAGAAAACAGATATACGTCTTCATGGTCTTGGATTAGTCAAATGATCTTTTAGATAAAAAACTGGAGGTACAAGTGACAAGAGAAAATGAATAATTAGATTTCATTGAAATTTAAAACTTCTATGCTACAAAATGATACCATTAAGTAAGTGAAAAAGCAACCCACAGAATGGGAGAAAATATTTGCAAATCATGTCTTTGATAAAGGACTTGCATCCAGAATATTAAAAAAACAAAAACAAAAAAACCCTCTTATAACCAAAAAATAAAGAGGAAAAAAAAAAAACATTAAAAAATAGGAAAGGGGCCGGGTGTGGTGGCTCATGCCTGTAATCCTAGCACCCTGGGAGGCCGAGGTGGGACGACTGCGTGAGCTTAGGAGTTTGAGACCAGCTTGAGCAAGAGCAAGACCCCATCTCTACTAAAAATAGAAAAATTAGCCAGGCAAGCCAGGCATTGTGGTGTGGGCCTGTAGTCCCAGCTACTCGGGAGGCTGAGGTAAGAGGATCTCTTGAGCTCAGGACTTTGAGGTTGCAGTGAGCTATGATGATGCTACAGCACTGTACCTAGGGTGACAGAGGGAGATTCCATTTCAGAAAACAAAAGGAAAAGATTTTGTTTTTTGTTTTGTTTTGTTTTGTTTTTTTGAGATGGAGTCTCCCTCTGTTACCTGGGCTAGAGTTCCGTGGCATCAGCCTATCTCACAGCAACCTCAAACTCCTTGGCTCAAGCAATCCTCCTGCCTCAGCCTCCCGAGTAGCTGGGATTACAGGCGCACACCATTACGCCTGGCTAATTTTTTTCTATTTTTAGTAGAGACGAGGTCTTGCTCTTGCTCGGGCTGGTCTTGAACTCCTAAGCTAAAGCGATCATCCCACCTCTGCCTCCCAGAGTGCTAGGATTACAGGCATGAACCACTGCGCCCAGCTGGGAAAGGGTGTTTTTTTTTTGAGATACAGTCTCGCTCTGTTGCCCGGGCTAGAGTACTGTGGCGTCAGCCTAGCTCACAGCAACCTCAAACTCCTGGGCTCAAGCAATCCTACTGCCTCAGCTTCCCGAGTAGCTGGGACTACAGGCATGTGCCACCACGCCCGGCTAATTTTTTCTATATATATTTTTAGTTGGCCAGATAATTTCTTTCTATTTTTAGTAGAGACGGGGGTCTCGCTCTTGCTCAGGCTGGTCTCGAACTCCTGACCTCGAGCGATCCACCCTCCTCGGCCTCCCAGAGTGCTAGGATTACAGGCGTGAGCCACCACGCCCAGCCTGGGAAAGGGTTTGAAATGACATTTCTACAAAGGAGATATACAGATGGCCAATTAGCACATGAAATGATGCTCAACATCCTTGGTCATTAGGCAAAGGCAAATCAAAACCACAAGATACTACTTCATACCCACTAGGATGGCTATAGTAATAATAAAAGACAGAAAATAACAAGTGTTTTTGAGGATGTGGGGAAATTAGAACTCTCATTGGTGGCAAGACTGTAAAATGGTGCAGCCACTTTGGAAAACAGTTTGGCAGTTCTTTAAAACATTTAATATATATTTTCCATATGCCCATCAGTTCCACTTTTAGATATATTAATATAACCAAGAGAAATCAAAGCATATGTCTATATGAAAACATGTACATACGTTCATATCAGCATTATTCGTAACAGCCCACAAGTGGAAATAATTCAAATGTCTGTTGGCTGATAAATGGATAGATAAAATGTGGTATATCCATACAATGGAATAGTTTTCAGCCATAGAAAGGAGTGCAGTACTAACACATGCTCTAACCTAGACGAATCCTGAAAATATTATGAATTTTTAAAATTTCAAAATATTAGGGGGGTAACAAATGTTTTTGTTACATGGATACCTTGTATAATGCTTAAGTTGGTGCTTTTAGTGTGCGCTTCACCAGAATAGTGTTCATGGTACCCAATAGGTAAGTTTTTACCCCTCATTCACAACCTGCCCCCTTCTTGGCTTCCAATGTCCTTTACATCTCTTGTGCCCATGTGTGCCCATCATTTAGCTCCCAGTTGTTAGAGAGTACATGTGGTGTTCGTTTTTCCATTCTTGAGATGCTTCACTTAGGATAATGGTCTCCAGTTCCATCCAAGTTCCTGCAAAAGACATTATTTCGTTTCTTTTTATGGCTGAATAGTACTCCATGATGTATGTGTGTGTGTGTTTGTGTGTGTGTGTGTATACATATACCACATATTCTTTATCCACTCTTGAATTGATGGGCACTTAGGTTGATTCCATATCTTCGCAATTGTGAATTGTGCTGCAGTAAACATTCGAGTGCAGGAGTCTTTTTGATGAAATTACTTCTTTTCCTTTGGGTAGATACCTAGTAGTGGGATTGCTAGATCAAATGGTAAGTCTATATTTATTAATATTTCTTTGTGGAATCTCAAAACTGTTTTCCATAGAGGTTGTACTATTGGTAGTCCCACCAACAGTGTATAAGCATTCTTTTCTCTCTGTATCCATGCCAGCATCCATTGTTTTTTGACGTTTTAGTAATGGCCATTCTGACAGAGATAACGTGGTATCTCGTTGTGGTTTTAATTTGCATTTCCCTGATGATTAGTGATGTTGAGCATTTTTATGAATATTTTGGATAAATGAAAGAAGCCAGTCTCAAAAGACCACATATTATTTGATTCTATTTGAATGAAATCTCTAGAGTAGTCAGATTCATAGAGATTGAAAGTAGATTAGTGGTTGCCAGGGGCTAGATAAAGAGGAATGGGGAGTGACTACTAATGGGTATGGACTTTCTTTTTGGGGTGATGAAAATAATATGGAATTAGACAGCGTTGATGGTTGTGTAACTCTATGAGTATACTAAAAATAATTGTATACTTAAAAGGGTAAATTTTATGGTATGTCAATTATATCAAAAGCATTTTAAAAAAATAGCTGTGGAAGAAGGAAATGAAAAATTAAGCCTGCCAGTTCTTTTAAAGTAATGTAATATTCTAAAATATTGCTTAGCTAGTGCGTGTGAGCATGTGTGTATGTGTGTGTGTTTTGGATGAATTGGGACGAGGGGAGGAAAGATACTTTGGCATTACTTGTTAAAACGAATTTACGATAATTCCTTACCTTAGCAGAAACATCAGGCTACTTGATTTAGATGAAACTACAAACAACCTCTCTCCTGCTCTCTCCTGGTACCCCAACCTTCCCATCATGTGGAAAGGTCTAGCAAGAAAAGACTTGGAGGAGTGATGTCTGGGTTTTATCATGTCAGCTGCATCTCTGCTTTTCTCCAATGTTAATATCTTCCTCATACTCACAGGCTTAATATGAGAGTCAAATGAAGTTTTAGATGGGAAAGGACTCTTCATGAATTAAAATCATTCTACAAATGAAACATAAGACAAATATAATGAAACAGAATGGTGTTTTAATTTGGAGACATTATGATGCCCATTTAATTGGTATGACTGACATGCAGAGACATTAATTCAATTAATATTTATTTTGGAGTATTTTTGCCATCTTAATATAATTTTTAAGAATTGGAGGACTTAACTGGAGACAAGGGGGATGGTACTATGGAGAAAATTTAGATAGGGAAATATTTGATGTAGAATCTGGTATCTGGTTATTGGTAATCAGGAAAAATTTGATGAATTGAATTTGGCAGGCAGGGAGTTTGGGAATAAGAAATTGTTGAGGCTGAGGCTACTTGGAGCCAGTAGGGACCTCTTTATTCGGATGTATAAACTAATCATATTCTTAACTTGGGCTGTAAGCTGTCAGAATTTTTCCCCATGGATACTTTGCCTCTGACACCTTATTTTCTGATACGGCTCCTTGGTATCTTATATTTATTAATTTAAAATGAATCATTGTAGAGTTAAAGTCAACACTTAAGTACTAGTTAGGTTATAGGTAGTGAGGATTTCCCAAAGCAAAACACACAGGAAGTATACATTGTGTGAGGCATCATTCATTTATTCCATTTTTGGTTAGAACAAGCCTTTAGGGGTTTGGGTGTTTATGGTTGTTTTCAGAAGTAGATGGTCATGTGGTATACATAAGCAAATGTTTTGTTTTCCAGAAAATCAATTGAGACTTAAACATGAGAGCTTAACCTGAGCTAATTCCTGGGTGAAGAATGAGAATGACAAGTAGCTTAGTTCCCAAATACTCTTCAGAAAAATAGGAACCTACTTTATGTCAGTTCCTTTTGATATGGGTCTTTCCACCTTGGCCAAAGGGATAATGATCCTGGAATCCATTTTAGTGATAGGATCTCTATAGAAGATCCAAGTAATCAATCAATCCTGTTATAACAGAGCAAAGACACCGTGATTTCTGGCCATGCATAGGCTACAAAAAGGGGAAACCCCTTTTCATTCTTATCAGGTATATGGGGGGTCACTTTCATGAGAGAAACCAGTTGGTGCTGCCAGGACACTGCAGACTCCTGTCTATAGTCTCTGGATCATGATGCTCTATACTATGTCCCAGAACCCTCCTTCACCATTGCTGATTCCTGAAAAAATACCCTGACCACACATTCAGGTGGAAGGAACACAATTGACAATATAAAGGAATGCCATGTCCCTCCCCAGTCTGCCCCCAAACTCCATTGTGTAATGCTTGTAGAGAGATAGCTATACCTAAACTTGTTCATTTCCTCTTGTTGAGTGTCCAGGACATTCTTATCTTTACACTATGTGTACTGCTTCACTCTGCTCTTCCAAACGCTCTCTTTTTCTTTTCCATTTTTCTAAATCCTACCTAATTTTTAAAGTCAAACTAAATTTTTACCTCTTCTGTGGAACTCATTTTAACTTTTGTTTTCCTATTTAACTTTACAAGGATGTATGTCTAGTTTCTCTTACTAATTTGTAAGTTCCTTCCATATAGGGCCCATGTATTATTTGTATCTTGGCTGGCAAGGCCAGGAGCAGCCTAAGTTACTATGACTGTAGTGGAGATGTCTATGAGCCAACATCCTGCAGAAGAATCCAAGGAATTTAGTAATATTTCTGTCTGGTGATGTCTTTCACTGAACTTAAGGCAAACCCAAGCAATTTGAAGCCTATAGTTCTATAGGAAAGTGTGAAGGGAGTTCCCAGCCATAAAAAAGGAAATAATAACTCAGTAGCTTTGAAGTTTTTGCTGAGTGCACTTTAAGCATAATCAATATTCACCCTAAGTACCTCACTGAATAGTTTGAATGAAACCACTGTGTTGCACATGCTCCACCTTAACTAGAGAATATCAATGTGTAGACTGTTTTCAAACTGGATTTTATTACCTGCCATAGGTATACCATCTGGGTATGTTCTATGCAGAACCTCCAGATATTGAAGGAATAGATTATGTTTTTAAATTCTTTCCCACCCCTCCACTCTCACCACCTTCGTGTCCAAAACAAGTGTGATACTATTCATTTTAGAATATTATTTAGGACAAAAGGTATAGTAGAAACAAACTAGTAGCTCTTTGAAGGGGATATGATTTAGACTCAGGTACGGAACTGCCACATGCCGCTGGTTTGAGTCTGTCTGGCATCTGGGAGGTTTTGCATATACTGTGTGACTTCTCTCTTCCTAGGAGAGCTTGCTTAGTGGTACAATGTTGGGGTTTCTAGCTCATTTTCTTCTGAGGGAAAAATATGTCAAGTTAAACCTTCCAGGATAGAGGATTTGGGGAGGGGATTAGATGTTGTATCCAAGTGTTAGTGTAGAGCAAATACAGTTTATTTTCTCAAAGAAAGGGAGAGAGCAGAGATCATGCCAAGAAAAATACACAGGGTGGGGTGGAGTGGGGAATGAAAATGGGGCAAGTCCTTAAAATCAAAACCAAGTGGGGGCCGGGCGCAGTGGCTCACGCCTGTAATCCTAGCACTCTGGGAGGCCGAGGCGGGTGGATTGTTTGAGCTCAGGAGTTCAAGACCAGCCTGAGCAAGAGTGAGACCCCGTCTCTACTAAAACATAGAAAGAAATTATATGGACAGCTAAAAATATATATACAAAAAATTAGCTGGGCATGGTGGTGCATGTCTGTAGTCCCAGCTACTCGGGAGGCTGAGGCAGGAGGATTGCTTGAGCCCAGGAGTTTGAGGTTGCTGTGAGCTAGGCTGACGCCACGGCATTCTAGCCCGGGCAACAGAGTAAGACTCTGTCTCAAAAAACAAATCCATGTGGGAATGATCTTTCCCATGATTAGTTCCAAATGTTGGGGTGGGAGGAAAGTTGCTTGTTTTTTTCTTTTTTTTAAAAAATTATTTTGTCCTTGACTCTTTAATTTCAAAGGCAGGTTAAGGAAAAGCTTATTGGGAAGTCTAGAGCCATAGGCATTGTAGAAATTACCAGCCCCCAAAAGTCAATATCCAATTACTGTACCTTTTTGGCTCTTCCACATAATTAACCCTGCTTTTTGATTCAAGGGAAGCCAGGGGAAGACCAGGGACTGCTGGATGGCATATCTCCTTGCTTAACCCTTTATGTTTTGCTGCAAAATTGAATAGCCTATTTACCTGTATCTATAAGAGCCCAACATTTTCCAAAAGATTTCCTTCTACTCTTGAGAACCAATGTGGAGTATGCCTAATTCAGAGAGAGAGAAAGAGATTACTTTGAATTTGACTAGAAGGGAAGTACAAAGGCTCTTGGTGATTTTGCTTTTGGTTTTTTAGATTCTTTAAAATTAATTTTGTCACATTTGGAAAATGTTGCTCTGTTTTCTTAATAGATCTCTTGGAAGCATGGCTCTTATGCAGATAGTAATTGTGGTTTTTAAAGCTAATATAAATGTGATTTATTTTTTACTTAAAATCAAGCCACCTATATCAATGCATAATTTTCCTGAACATTTTGTCAAAGGCAAGTACAATTTTTAATTTGCTACATTTAGTTGTAAGAGAGGCTAAAGAGTAGATTTAGGTAAACTTGCTTGCCTACTGGCATATCTGCAATTGCAAAGTAGTTGTCTGCAGGGATTAGATCTCTGGATGTCCTTGTCTGTCAGGAAAAGCCTTCTGTATATCCTGTAGCTCTCATAAATGTTAATGTGGCACTGTGCAGGGAGGCAAGGGAGCAAGCTCATGATTTTCAGTGCACGATGCTGGGGAAAGCCTCTCCCTAGGTATGCGTAGGCGTGTGGGTGAGGGCTGGCTGTACACTCTGTCTCTCTGGGTGAAATATGCTTCTTCACAGGAGCTTTGCCTTTTTAGGCTTGGGGTGTGGGGAATCCCTACTACCCAGAGAATTTTAGGAAATTCCTAAATGCTGATGTGTTTTCAGCTCAAAAATGATAATGCGTTTGTTGGAGTGAGGAGCAAAAAGCACTTAGGCAATGATTTTAAAACACTAATCAACCAATTCCTACCATGTTGATAGAGCTGTTCAAGGAGAATTTTGCTGTTGTCAATGGAGTTGGGATTCCACATAGTGCAGGGGTTGCTCTTCACCTTTACCCAGGGTTCTTCCTGCCTCTAGGTATTTAGCATGCAGATGCAGTTTCATGATCCAGCAGGAGACTCTCCCCAATTTCCATGTATATTACACAGTCAGCGAAGCAAATGGTAGTGGTGGCTGCTCCAAAAAACCTGGTGGTGCTACTGCCAGCAGTTTTCTAATAACCTTGGTGTCTCTGCAGCAAGGTCAGTGGTTGTGTTTCCTGAAGCTACAACTTTCTTTCTTCTCTCTTTCTGCCTCTATCCATCTCCCCATCTTTCCTTCTCCCCTCTTGCCTGCTTCCACAGCTTAGGTTAATAAACTTGCCTATGGTATGCAGAGAGACTAGTCAGACATGCCTCTTTAAAACACATTTTAGATTTTTTTAAATGTGCATAATAGTATATATCCCAATGTTCAAAAATATCCTGTGATTGTCACAGTTAGTGGCAGATTAAGGAAACAGAATATAAAATAGCCAAATATATTCTAGGAAGTTATGCTTGTTGAGTAGGCATTTATCTGAAAGATTGAAATGAGCTTCTTTTGTGTGTTGGCATATAATCCAGAATTGCAAGTTTATTCACTTTTAATGTTCATGTAAAATTCTCTACTGGCTCATTTCATGGAAATAAAGGTTTACTTTATTTCTGACTTGTATCTGTAGTAAGACCCTTAATAGGGTAGCAGCATTCACATTGGTTTTATTTGTAAGAAAAACATTATCATGTATGTACAGCCACTTATTTTAATTTAGTATCAGTTGTCAATGTAATAGTAAAAATGAAGAGGATCCTTTTAGAAAGGAGATTTTTTTTATATTATAGAAATCAAAGGAGTGTTGTTCAGCAATTCTTAATTAATAGGTGTTTACTGACTGTATACTGTGGGAATGTATTGAGCATTTAAGAGATTCTAAAGAAGAATAACACATCCTTTCCTATGAGATGTTTGAGGAGGTGAAAGTTGTCCGTGGAACAGTAAGTGAAGAAGACTGTATGAAATAAGGTATTATGCTGTGCAGTAGTAAAATTTCAGGAATAGGATGATATGATGGACTGATTTGCCACAGAGATCATTTCATTAGATGTAAGATTGGCGTTCAGCGATGTCACCCAGTTTGGTTAATGTAGTTCTGTCTAGCTGTTTGTGGGATTCTGGCTAGTTTTTGTTTTTTAAAATATGGTTCTATCCTGTCTTGTTTGGTATTTGAACACATCAACATGGAGTGAAAAGCCACTGTTTTTGTTGCATAAAAATGAGTCACAAAGTAGAAAGAGATGAGTTTAGAATCAGATATGTATGATTTCAAATGCTGGCTGTGCTAATTCTTAGCTTTGCCTTCTCTGAGCTCAGTTTTCTCATTAGAAGAACTGGCATAATAGTTACTAATTCACAGATTTGTTGGGATTAAATTATTTTGAAGCACAAAAACATTGTTTCCCCAGTTTTGTCACTAATTTCAATCCTCCAGGAAACATGTTCTCATTGGGAGACTATATGAATTTGAAGTTTTAGGTATTTCCCACAGCACCTGTTCTTGTGCAAATCACCAAATTTGTGCTTTTCCACTCTGTTACAAATCTTTACATCCCAAATGTCAAATAGCAAAATAGCAAAAATATATATATATATGGGGAGGTAGGAATTTTTCAAGGACTGTATTTTAATCTCAAACTTAAAAGGATAAACTTCTATCAGTTTAATAATGTAATATAAAATTATTTTCATATTAAGCTAAACAAAGCATAATTTGAAAGACAAATCTGCTGCCTTTGTACCTTATAACATGTCCTTCGGAATCCAGCTAAGTGCTTATATCTAAAAAGCCTTCTCTGGCTACTCCAGCCCACGAAATCTTTCCTCATTGAAAATTTGATTTCTTTTGCTTATATAAATTTCACTGGGTTTACCTCTTATTGGCATTTAAGCATTGGTGTAAAACAATGTGTTTCCATTTTTTTGGTTGTATCATGACTTGCTAATTATTATTGTAACCTCTTAGTTATCATAGACCTTGTCTTAGAATTCTTTATTTTCCTGACAATGCCTCACTGATGCTCTGTACATAATAAGTGCTGAGTTTATACCTGTACTTGAGGAAAGTACTAACAATTGTCAGGAAACAAGAACAGATTCTATTCTTTATTCCAGTCTGTAGGGGAAGTTCTGGCTTATTCATTCAATAGGTATACAGCCCTTACCCAAACAAATAGTTGTTGACTTTGAGTGTATGACTCACGTTGGTTAAACAACTCAGTGACTGCTTACCAGTATATCAGTAAAATGATGGGATTGTAGTGAAAACACATAGGTAGGCTGGTATAAATGGTTGTATATAAAAACTAGTGATGAGTAAAGTTCATCTAGTGCATTCTATTTGGAAATTTTATACCATATCCATAATGCTAAGAGATGGGTAAAGAAGAATGTCTTTTAAAAATCATTTTGTATTTTGCATTGTCACCCAGAAGCACATCATGAGTAGTTGATTCATGACAGAGTACTTGCTTGCTAGTCTTTAACATGTCCTATTTTAAAAGATACTGCAGTGGACCAGGTGGTTTGTTGGAATCAACCTCACATTTTCTAAGTAAGGACTAAAGAGAACCAAGGGCTGAATATGTCTGAATTCCTTCCTCTGACAACAGTCTAGAATGGAGTGTGATGTCTTGGAGCCAGTTTTACAGTTTTCTTGAATCTCTTATGTCTTGTTATCTTTTTCCCTAAGTGAAAAAATAAGACTATATTTAGATTCCTGTAACTTTGATCATTTGTGCTTTCTAAAATGATTATTATGCCTACTCCTTGAAGCTTGTAAGGAATAGGTTTGGGGCATTAGATGAGTAAAAATTAGAGGACAGGCAGCTTGAAACTTCTCACCATTTCTTTGGGTGACTCGACCAGTTCTGAAAATGGGGTTGAATGGCCAGAGACTTTAGAAACATCTAAGGCTGCAGTTCCCAACCCCTGGCCGTGGACAGGTACTGGTCCATGGCCTGTTAGTAACCAGACCAGGCCTGTTAGTAACCGGACCACACAGCAAGAGGTGAGCAGCAGCCCATGAGCCAGTGAAGCTTCATCTGTATTTACAGCCACTTCCCATATCTCGCATCACCACATAAGCGCTGCCTCCTGTCAGATCAGTTTCAGCATTAGATTTTCATAGGACTGAACCCTACTGTGAACTGTGTGTGCATGGGATCTAGATTGCATGCTCTTTATGAGAATATAATGCATCAAGATCTGAGGTGGAGCTGAGGCAGTGATGCTAGTGCTGGGGAGTAGCTGCAAATACAGATTATCATTAGCAGAGAGGTTTAGCTGCACAATAAATGTAATGTGCTTGAATCATCCCAAAACCATCCCTCCTACACCCCGCCTTAGCCGTGGAAAAATTGTCTTCCATGAAACTGGTCCCTGATGCCAAAAAGGTTGGGGACTGCTGATCTAAGGTACTTAAGGGTACTTAAGAATATAATCTTAGCACAAGAGGTAGTAAAATGTTTTAGATCTAAATTATATAATTCAAGTTTTCTTGTTGCTAGTGTGTCTACCAGTTAAGATCTAAAAGAGTCAAATGGCTTGAATTTGAGTGGTTGCTGTTATGTATTAGCTATAATACAGCATTCCCAAAATGTCTGTTGTTTCTGTGGTATGTTTAGATACGTTTACATTAGCTTCATGTCAAGTAAGTACCGGAACTTATAAGGATTTATAATACTAACTTCATATCATTTTATGGTCTAATAATCATCTTGTTTTGAGCTCTGATTTTGTTTTATGGGGGAACTGCTCTATTTTCATACTATATCCAGATTAAATAAGATTAAACTGTATTTGACACACAGGATTTGCTCTTCTGCTCACGTCAAATGTAAGATTGTGAGGTTTATCTCCAGGATTCTTAGTTTACTCTATTTCCATTAATCCCTGTTAAGACCTGTTCCCTCATTTTTCTCCAACACATTTCTCTAACATGTAAGATTGGTGAAGTTTATCTCCAGGATTCCTAGTGTACCCTTTTATTACCATTAAGTCCTGTTAAGACTTCTTCCCTCATTATTCCCCCAAGAGAATTTTGCACCCAAGAAAAAGACTATCAGTATCTTAATCTTCGTAACTTTCTTAGGATTCTGAAATTAGATTCATATTTCCAGTCATGGCACAAAAGTAGTTATCCTCTTTTAAAGACATTTGAGACTTCAACAAGCCACTTAAATCACACATACAATATGGAGCACTGGAAAAGAAATGTGAAAACCACTTAGCATAATTAGAGATCTTCACAAGAATATTAGTTCCTCTTATTACTACATAGCCCTCCAGCCATTTCTGGTTACACACTTCTGATGTATTCATATTTCTGGCTTTGGTTCTGAGTTGGACAGTGGTTTGATTCATCAGACTTTATTGGAACCTGTTCTATGCCATGCACGTCATAGATCACTTAAACTGCAGATGTACACATTAGAATTTTGAACTCTGTGGGTCTTTCTTAACCCTGCAGCATCGCAGTCCCAACACCAGCATTTTGGTCTAGGCCTGGTATCTGTTTTTCATGTTGCATAATTCAGCAAAGGAGATGAGGGAAAAGATAGTCCCTGAACCTGTATCCAGTGAATGTTGGCTTTTTCCATAGAAACAGAAGGGAAACAATTTTTAGGAAATTACAGTGCCTTCTATCTTCCTTCTTCCACCCCACTTAGAGGAGTGGGGAGAAGCTACATGGGGTGTTGTGTATGTTCTGTACCTCTCAGAAGCCTAATCAAACATATAAAAATTGTTAATGGAGTGAAATCCAAGATGAATCAAATGCACTCCTCTTAGAAATTGTGGTATTAAAAAGAAGACTTTGCAAGATAATTCTGATGTGTTTTATTTTTGAATTCCATTATTTTGCAGATGAATAGAAATAAAGGTTTAAAAAGGTATAGAGTTGAAATATTAAATTCCTATTAAATTGAATCTCTGCTTGATGAAATAACCATGGTTATTCCTGAGATTCCCTAGTATTTATTTACTATAGATTTGTATCTAGGGAAGTCTGAGGCTACATAATAACAGCTTGCTAGGCATGCTGTATGCTATTAAATTCAGAAAACTTTGATTGCAGAAGTACTTTTGTGAATAACAGCACTTCAGTTGAAATGCTCTCAAATCCTAGGCTCTCAAATCCAGTATATATTTTAAATTATAATAGTGCTTTTTATTTTGATTATAGAGAAATAAGAAAAAAATATATTGTGATCTGACAAAGATCAGATGTTTTGGAGACATTTCAAAATCTTGAAAGATGTGGTATATAATTAGTGGATACTCTTCAGAGTGATTGATTCTCCCCAGAAGGAATAGTTCATATGATATATTCTTGATAGTCTTAGAAGTTGGGCAAGGGGTGGCAAGAGTATTAAAGTGAATTGATCCTCTCCTCGTTGAGAGCTAAGATGAGGTGGCACATTTTGCCTTTGTTGTCCTGCCTTGTTCCCAACAGTGTCAAATTAGTGATGGGTCTTATAGCATTTTAGATCCTTTATTAATTATAAAATGACTTAATGTCTTAAAATCAAATGTAAGTCTAAAGCTCAGCTGCTGGCTGGCGGTCTCTTATTGTAGTTAAAAAGTTGTGCAAAATGGACAAAATAGAATCTTAGTTGTGTAAAGACGACAAACCATAATCATTAGTATTCATTATCTGACTTCTTTCTGATTTTTCATTCTCTTCACAACATCCCTAACTATACCCCATTCAGGGAATGGTTTTTATGCTGGTCCTTGGATGAATTCTTTTTAGAGAATGTTTCTCTTTTTAAAAACAATGCTTAAAAGGGTATGCCTTTCTCTCTCTTTCTTTCTTTGAAGTTTCATCTTAATTACATTGCCAATTTAGATATAGGAGAAGTTATTTTTATTTTTATTTTTTTAATCATCAGGAAGCTTGTCAGCCCAATGTGCTTTCCCATAGTTATTGAAATGCCACAATCACCAGGTGCAACTAAACTGTTTGAGTGCAGGTATACTGGTTGTAAAATTATCTCTGCACCTTTATATAAGAATATGAAATTACATAAATTTATTTTAATTTTTTCCTTCTGAACATATTTTCTTTTATGTAGAAAATTGTTTCTAAATGCCAAAAGCTAGTAAACATTTTAAATGATTCTATCCAGAAGAGATTGCTACCTCAGTTTCCTTTATCAAAAGAAGCCCTATGTATAGTAATTAAAGAGTGGGGCTTTTCAAATCAAGTTTGAATCTGTCTCTGCCACCTTCTAGCTGTTTGACCTTGACTTAAGCCCCTCATTATCTCCATGTAAATATGACAATAATAACAATACTTCCTCAGGAGTTTCTTTTGTAGATTAAATGACATCAGTGCACATAAGGTGTAGTGCACTGTATGGCTAGTGCCCGATAGATGTTGGAGGCAGTGATGATTCTGCCATTTTTCAAGGCTTACTGCGATAATATAGCTAGGTGAGGCAGAGCCTGCCTCAGAGAAAATAAAATAATAGATGGGAAACCAGATGTTGAATGCTTAAAAAGAGAGAGCAACCAACAAAAGGAAGAGATGGAGGAACTATTAAAAGATATTTGTAGAAGCTCAGTAGTCTGGGACCAATTATTATATAGACAAACAGTCCTATATGCCATTGTGGCCATGAGGGTTTAACTTATTAAAGCAGGGATATACTGGGTTCTGGTTATCTGTTGCTTTGTAAGAAATGAAAATTAGTGACTTAAAACAACAACAATCATTATTGTCTGTCATAGTGTTGTGGGTTGATTGGGCCCAGCAAAGTGGTTCTTGCTTGGGGTACCTCTTGTGCTTATAATCAGATGATGGCTGGGACTTTCTCACACATGTCTGGCTGAGGCTATTAGCTGGAATCTCAGCTTGGGCTATAGGCTGAAATGTCATCTCTCTGTGTGACTCTCTCAATGTAGTCTCTCTGTGTGACTTAGATTTCCTAACTGCGTGGTGGCTGGGTTTCAAAAGTGAACATCCCAAAAAAACCAGGTGGAAACTGTGTTGCCTTTTATGACCTAGCCTCAGAAGTTACATATTATCAATTCTTTCATATTCATAGGCCTACTCAGATTCAAGTAATCGTAGACCCACTCCTTGATGGAGGAATATCAGTTTCATCATATTGTGAGAAGAGCATATGGGATGGGATATACTGTGATGGCCATCTTTAGAAAACAAAATCTGCCCCCTGGCCATAAGAATTCACATCCCTCACATAGGCAAATTACACTAAACCCCATCTACCAATACTCCTAATTTGCATTCCATTACAGTATCAACTCTTAAGTCCAGGGTCTTATCAACTAAATCAAGTCCATGTGTGGATGCAAGTCCTTGACCAGCTCCTTGAGAGCAATTCTTCTTGATTTGAAGACCTGTTATTAAAGGGATAAATTATCTGCCCCTCATACAACATACAATGGTGAAACAAGCATAGGATAACCACTGTAGACCTTCCCATTCAAAAAGAGGGAAAACAAGAGATTCATAGGAGTAACTGAATAATAGCAGTTATGGAATCCATCTGGACACATGTTGCCAGTTCTTTGATTAGGGCTCAGTCTTTCTGTCTGTGGGGTTGTTTGCCCTCTGGGCTCTTCATTCTGCTGAGTCATCCTTTCTTTTGCATAAAAGTAGCCTGGTTTTTGTAGCTGAGTAGTTTTCTTGGCCTATTTCTTATCTGTAGACCTTTGGGAGATCCGAAAACCCCCCTTCATTTTGTTCTGTTTCTGTCTTTTTCAGTCCAAGCTGATACTATTTCTTTTAAACTTTTGTGGGGTTCACGCCTATAATTCTAGTACTTTGGGAGGCTGAGGCTGGAGGATCACTTGAGGCCAGGAGTTTGAGATCAGCCTGAACAGCATAGCAAGACCCTATCTCTATAAAAAAAATAGAAAAATTAGCCAGATGTGGTGGCTCACACCTGTAGTCCCAGCTACTCTGGAGGCTGGAACAGGAGGATCACTTGAGGCTTCAGTGAGCTATGATGATGCCACTGCACTCTAGCCCAGGCAACACTCTTGTGGGTTTCTTATGAACCAATTTATCAATTCACTTCATTAGGCAAACTCACACCCAAAAATCTCTTAAAGATAATTCTTCTATGTCTTGAGCTCCCTGTGAGACTACTGTGGGGCAACACCCTTAAGATTCTTAGAAACCTGTGTAATGGTGTCTGTGAGGCATGCCCTTAACATCTTTTGATAGGCTTTTTATTTTTTTTCTGTTTGAAAGGGTCTATAAAGCAGCACTGTAAATCTTTTGGAGGTCTTCATAAAAGATCTCAAAAGTTCATTCTGTATTTGATTATTTGCCCAGAACACATTTCTTCATTTGAGAATAGTTTGCCTTGTGGAGTGACTAGTAATGAAAAAATGTTTTTATTTTTCAAACCCAGCAAATCATCAGTTATTTATATTTCCTTTAAATTTTCCTTGAAAAAATGGACAGGTTTTTTGTTTTAATAGCATATCTCTTCCACTTGTTTTTACTATAGGCAGCTAGAAGAAGACAAGCAGCACCTAAGCCAGACTATCGAGTTCACTAGGTATATTTCCTATTTTCTGCATTACATAGGTGACAATATTGCCACACTTTCTACCACTCTAGCTTCCAATAAAATTTTCCTCATTTTCCTGTAAGCCCTCATCAATACCTTCCTCAGGCCCACCCTATCTCCACCTACCACTCCATTTCCGAGTCAGTTCCACATATTTTAGGGTTTTGATATAGCAGCATCCCATTTCCAGGAATATTGATTGTAGATTATCAAAAAGTTGCTTTACATTCAGTATACTTTAAGAAAAATGAATAAATTTTAGAAAAGTTTCCATTAAAATTGCTAAAAATTGAAAATATAGGGACTAAGGCTGTGGGGGGGAGGTCCTGAAAGTTCACTGAATAGTAACTCACAATAAGGTAGATTAACAAGAGAAAGGGATTGCAAAATTATTTATCATGCACATGGGGAGAATTACAGTGATTGCCAGATCTCCCAGTGGGATCCAGAGGATCTAGAGGTTACAGAAAGAATGAGGGCTTAGCTCCTGGTAAAACAGGTTATAGAAGGGACAATAAATGACTAACAGGGAGAATGATTCGATGGGAACAGAATTTAACTTGTAAATAGTTTTCTTAGAATTTAAAGATCTTTGGGGATAGTCCAAGTAAAGGGGTCTGCTCAGATATGTTTACAATCTTGATCTTCTTTCCCATAATGTATGATGAGATAACAGAGGAACAAGGACAATTGTTCTCCTTGATAGGTCTGTCCTGTCTTTATGTAGTTAGGGGAAAAGTCTCTTCCAAAGCCTGCTGATCTCTAAGGATTTTAATTCAAACTACTCATTATACCAAGGAGCCATATTTTGGGGTGAAATTCTCTGTGCTCCTTCAAAAATGTAGGTGTGTGTGATACTGTGATATTGTTAAAAATAATCTTTTAGAGATATTGAAATATTAGTGTATAGCATGATATAATTTCTGGGACTTGCTTCAGAACAATATATTAGTGGGAGAAATGGGGTGTGAGTACAGATGAAATAAGATCAACTATAAGTTGGTAATTACTGAATCTGCATGATGGGTACCTGAGGGTTTATTATACAGTATATTTATATATATTTAAATTTTTCCACAGTAAAAATTTAAAAATACTTTGGTAGTTCTTCCGAGGAAAGAAAGTTAAAACTTAAAAAAATGTTGTGTTTAAAAGGGTGGGCTTTAGTTTCTTGGAATACTCAGCTATGTGGAACACTGTTTTCTGACAGTGTCAAGCAAATAAGACATCATGGTACTTTTAGTCATTTGTAGTTGTGCACTGAAACTGTTGTTGTCTCTCTCTCTTTTTTTTAACTTATGCTTATTTTGTTTTCCCACAAGAGCTACCTCATAGTCTACTTTACTGGATCTCACCTAGCATCATTACAAAAAAGTCACTATACGGTGAATTTCAAACTATTCTCCTAAGGTACCCTAACTAATGAGAGTGAGAAGTATACCTCTCAGGATCCTCGGCAAGTGTGAAATTTCTTTGAAATCCCATGTTTTACATATGAAGTTTGCATACTTTTTAATTCTATTATATAGTAAGTATATTTCTTTATCATAATACTAAAATGCATTCTACCTTAACTCCAAGAGAAATACACTCTATTTGACTGGCTTTAAAAAAAAAAAGAAAAAGAAAAATACACTCCAGGGATTTGTGCCAAATTTCCCCTAAAACACTAAGTAACACCTGGCACATTATTACATATTCATTCCTCAGTTTGATCACAGCTCCTGATGACTAGAAATGCTGACTTCTGATGAGGTACCTATGATGCGGTGTCCATTTCTTGGCACAAATGAACAATTTAGTAAAAAATGCCCCTCTATAACCATTAGAGCTCATTGATCCACCAAGAGTTTCTCACAAAACACTGGGAAAGTCAGGTCCATACTCCCAGAATCATTGTGCTAAACTACGTATAGTACTTTAATATTTCTCAGTTAAAAACCTTTAAAACAACAATTAAAGAGATATCGGATCTTATCTAATAATATAAGGCCAAAGCTTTAACAAGAAAATTTAAACTATCTTATATCCTCTCTGACCAAGAACTGTTTAAGAGTTTTTAAAAATTTGCAGGTGGAATGACTTTTTTATTTTCTGATTTTGATAAAAATTTCTAGTTTTATTGCAATATGATTAGAAAATGTTTTCTTTATTTTTGCTATTTCTTGGGATTTATTGATGTTTCTTTTGTGACTTAATATGGTAATTTTGCATAAATGTTACATGGACATTTGGTAAGATTTTTGGGTTTTGTTTTTTAAATTTCAGGATATAGAATATACCTACACACATATAATATTCTAGGTTATTAACTAGATTAAGTAGCCTCTTCTTTATTATTTTTGTCTGCATGAACTGTGATGGTCTAAGAAGTGAGTCTCCTGTTACTAGTATGTTTCTGTGTGTTTCATCTTGCTGTTATGATAACACAGCTTTGCTATTTGGTATATCAATATTCATAATTATATCTTAGTTGTGAATCATACTTCTCAGGGTGTTGCCTTAGATATCTCCTTAATTGCCGTATGACCTTGTACGTTATCTAACCTCCATGAGCTTCAGTTTGACAATAAAACAGTACTATTACATACTTCAACATATTGAGGTTTAAATTTTAAAAATGAAGTTATTATGCCCTAATTGCAAAAGTAATACATACTCAATGGTGTATACATTTTGGATAATACATAAATTCATAAAGGAAAAAAATGGTGCCTATAATGCATAGAAAGGTAAAGAAGACTATCCATAATGCTTAAAGGGGGAAAAAACTACTTAGAGTGGCATTTTTTTTTTTTTTACTAAACTAAATGTATAAAGGAGGCAAATTACCCATAATCCCAATACCAAAAAATAATCACTGAATTTTTATGCATCCTCTCAGCACTTTTTTCTAGGTGCATTTAATTATTTTTTATTTTTTTACTTTAAAAAAATCTTTTCTTGCTAGAGTAATATGTGATATTTGTAAGTTAGTACAGAGTATTACAGGGTAAAAAGTGAAAGTCCTCTCTCCTTATGGATAATACCATTAATAGTTTGATATAGATTCTTCTACACTTTTCCCTATGCATACATGTGGGTATAATTTAAGCTCAAATATAGGATCATACTATATATTTTAACATGAATATAAAATGAGACTATATATAACTTTATAAGCTAATTTTTATACCTAAGATCTCCATGATATACTTTCATCGATGGTATATGTGGATCAACCTCATTCTTTTTAATAGATATGTAGTATTTCATTATATTGATATATCATAATCTATTTAGATTGTTTCCAGATACTCACTATAATTAACAGTGTTACAGTGAACATTCATTCATTCAGTAAGTATTTAATAAGTACCCACCATATGCCAAGTACTGTTTTTGGTGTTGAAAACACTGTGTGGTAAACAGAACTAAATTCCAGCCTTCATGAAGCTGTTTTGAAGTAAGTACTCATATCTTTGTATACTTGTGATAATTTCAGTACAGAACTTTTTTTTTGTTTGTTTTAAGAGACAAGGTCTCACTATGTTGCCCAGGCTGGACTCTGAATTTGTGGACTCAAGTCATCTTCCCACCTCAGCCTCCTGAGTAGCTGGGATTATAGGTGTGTGCCACCACACCTGGTTTAGTATGTTTTTGAAAGCAGAATTGTTAGGGCTAAGAGCTCACATTAGGTACTGCTAAATCTCTTTAATCTGTTCTAATCTGATAGAAAAAAACCTCAAAATACCAAACTCATCTCATTGTTTTTAGTAATCGTCATTATTAAGATTGAATGTTTTTTCAGGTTATTGGCCATTTGTAGTTCCTCTTTAATGAATCACTTATTCTTACCTTAAGGATTATAAATAATATGTTATAAGTGAATAATACATTGCTTTTGAAACATATTAGACTTCTAACATTTGGTTAGATGATTATTATTTATGATTTTTTTATAATCAGTCTGATAAATACAGGTTGAACATCCCTCATCCAAAAATCCAAAATCTGAAATACACCTAAATCCAAAACTTTTTGGGTCCTGACATGATAACACAAGTGGAAAATTTCACACCTGACTTCACGTGACACGTCACAGTCAAAATGCAGGCATACAAGACATGGTTTATTCAGTGCCCCCAAGGGAAAAAAGACCTTTCTAGCTCCTTTTAGTAGTGATATATCTTTTTTAAGCACTGCATCATGAGCATGCCAAACAAGCACACATTGTCCACATGGGTGGCTGAGATAGTGAAACCTTTGCTTTCTCATGGTTCAGTGTATACAAACTTTGTTTCGTACACACAACTATTTAAAATATTTTATAATATTACCTGCAGGCTATGCATATAAGATCTATATGAAACATAAATGAATTTTGTGTTTAGACTTCAGTCCCATCCCTGAGATATCTCATTACATATATGCAAATATTACCAAATTTAAAAATCTAAAATTTGACATACTTCTGGTCCCAAGCATTTCAGAAAAGGGATACTAAACCCATAGTTCAAAAAAGATATAAAAGTTTCTTGTTCATGTATTGGGAAGTCAAAATGTATTTTTTTTTTGGAGACAGAGTCTCGCTGTTTTGCCCTGGCTGGAGTGCCGTGCCGTCAGCCTAGCTCACAGCAACCTCAAACTCCTGGGCTCAAGTGATCCTCCTGCCTCAGCCTCCCG
The DNA here is from genome assembly GCF_020740605.2 of Lemur catta. Taxonomy (NCBI): domain Eukaryota; kingdom Metazoa; phylum Chordata; class Mammalia; order Primates; family Lemuridae; genus Lemur; species Lemur catta. The sequence goes on along the minus strand of NC_059141.1, from coordinate 49,712,287 downwards.
AGTAGCTGGGACTACAGGCATGTGCCACCATGCCCGGCTAATTTTTTATATATATTTTTAATTGTCCAGCCAATTTCTTTCTATTTTTTAGTAGAGATGGGGTCTTGCTCTTGCTCAGGCTGATCTCGAACTCCTGAGCTGAAACGATCTGCCCGCCTTGGCCTCCCAGAGTGCTAGGATTACAGAAGTCAAGATGTATTTAATAAATGATTTAATAAGTCCATGTATCTTCAAAAAAACATGTCTAAAAATCACAATTTCTTAATTATTCTCTTCATTGTAAAGGCTGAGAATCGCTGATAACAAAAGCAAACATCCTCTGACAGAGTACTGAATGAAAGAGAAAGTTGTACTTTCCTAAAGAAATCTTTGAATTGAATTGTTTTTCAATGATCTTTTTTTAACCTTGCCAGCATGCATGTTTTTAAAAAAATTGACATGTTAATATACAATAAAATATACAATCTTAGGTGTTGGATTATTTTTAAAGTAGTCTCACTGAAAGGAGAGACCAAAAAATTTAGCTCTGAGTCACTCATAAATATATATATATTTTTTTTGAGACAAAGTTTCACTCTGTTGCCTGGGCTAGGAGTGCCGTGGCATCAGCCTAGCTCACAGCAACCTCAAACTCCTGGGCTCAAGCAATCCTCCTACCTCAGCCTCCCGAGTAGCTGGGACGCATGGGCCACCATGCCCGGCTAATATATATATATATATGTATATATATATATATATATATATTTTTTTTTTTTTAGCTGTCCAAATCATTTTTTTCTATTTTTAGTAGAGACAGAGTCTCGCTCTTGATCAGGCTGGTCTCGAACTCCTGAGCTCAAACCATCTGCCCACCTTGGCCTCCCAGACTGCTAGTATTACAGGCATGAGCCACCACACCTAGCCCTTCTGATTTTTTTAATTAAGTAAATATTAATTTAGAATGACAAAAGAACTCCAACAATTCACACATTTTTTAAGCCAACAAATACCTCAAACACCACAAAATCCAGGAGAACAACAAAACGTTTTTATTAATTAACTTCCTGACACACTCTATAATACTTTTTATTCCTACATTTTGTTTGCCTTCATATTCTTTAGTCATTTCTTCATATTACAAAGATTTTCTAATTTTCTATAGAGAATAAAACTAATTCAGCCTTTTCTCTAGCATAGTTGATTGAAATTTGTTTTTTATTATTGACAGTTTGGATGCAAAAAACTAGCAAATTCACACACAGTTGCAGTGATTGTACTATAAGTACAAACAGAAGAGCATCATTTCTAGTTTGTGGGATTCCCAACAAAAATTTTTTTAAAAAAGTAAGATGCATTATAATTATATGCATTTTATCCAGTGTGTTTCTATGACAAAAGAGAACTTCCATTTTGACAAGGTGTCAGTAAGAACCAAATCTCTACTTAAAATTTTTTCCCTTTTTTCCCTATGCCATTTATTTGTTGAATAAACCGGTTCGTTTGTGCTGTAGAAATTCTCTATAGAATTTGCTAATCATTCTCTAGACATATATCCAGTTAATAAATATTTATTTGAGAGTCTGTTATATGTGGGCACTGTAAAGGTGACAAGGTTCCTGCTTTCCTAGAGCAATAATCTAGCAGAGGAACAGACACTGATAAATAATCTCACAATTAAATACAGAATTATAGTTTCATAAGAGCTAGAAGAGAGATATGACGAACTTAAGAGCATTTCATAAGGGGATTTGACCTATTCCAGTTATCGAGGAGGTGGTGATTGAATGAGGTCTGTAAAAATGAGTAGCCATTAACCAGATAAAGGAGTGAACCAATGTTGTTCTCTAACCAGACAGAATGGGGAAAGGCCACGTGCCCACAGAGGAGAATGAAGAATTTAGGGGATTATAAAAAGCCAGTGTGGCTAAAGTACAGAAAGTGAGGAGAAGGCTGGAGAAGGGTTTGAGATGAAATCAAAGACATAGGTAGAGAACAGGCCATGAAGGGCTTTGCAGGCAGCTATGTGGAGGCCTTTGATTCATTAATTCCTTCAGATATGCAGTGATTATTTGAGTGAATGTGTCTCTTATGTGCTGGGTACTTTTCTTGGTGCCGGGAACATACAGAATCAGTCATGGACCTTGCATTCTAGTGATGGTGTTAACAGGAGGGAAGAAAGTGGAAACAAACAAATTAGTGAGAAAGAAAGAATCACATAGTGAGAAGTGCCAAGAATAAAATAAGTCAGAGTCTTGTGTTCAGAGTGACTGTTGAGCTACTTTAGATTGAATGGAGAGGACCCTTCTGAGGAGGGAATGTTTCGTGAAACCTGAATGATGAGAAGGAAGCAATCATGTGAAAAATCTGTGGAAGTAATATTTCGGTCAGAGAAAAGAAATTATGTGAGGCCATAAGGCCAGAGCAAGGTCAGCCAGTTGAAGAAACTATAAGAAAACATTGGAGTGGTACATAAGGAGTGAGGATATCAGAGGTACAAAGTATGGTGGGAGAGGCATATAGCTCCAGGATAGCTATAAAACCATTTTATAAAACTAGTAAAATTGAAGTGGCCTTAATTTTATTGATTATGTTTTGTTAAAATTAAGTGGCCAACTTGTTATATGAATATGGTGGTGATTTACCACTGTTTAGTCTTTTGAGTTCAGCATAAACACATTACTATGTGTGATGTGATGATTCAATTTTCCTACCATTTGTTTCTTCTTTTTTGAAGTTATATGGAGGATTTGTACAGTGTATCATGATGTCACTTAGCTGCATAGAACTTCTAGTCACTAATACAGTGTAAAACACAAACATGTAGGTGAGTTTTTCGTAGCTTACTCTGCTTTATCTAGGTTGTGCTTTTTTATAGTCTGGATGACACAGCTCTAAAGACTGACATTTGCTTTAGTAGTTAGTGTGGTTTCTTAAGTCACCGAGTAACAATAATTATTGTATTGCTTTTCATACACAGTAGCATTTTCATTTATTATTTGGAGGTGTAGGTGAGTTTAAAAGCCTGACTTTGGCCACAATCAAATACCCTTATAAGGCGGTACATCTATCTGTAGGGTTACAGGGGAAAGAAGACGCTTTGACAGTAACTTACCTGACATAAAACTTAAATAAGAATTTTGAGAAGTACATTACCTAAGGTTAATCTAAGGTTAATGATAACATTTTAATGACTTCCCATTGTGCCAAATGCACTTCTTATGAAATCTTTTTTAAAAAATTGCTAAGGTACTTCTCCTTGGAAATGGTAACTTGTAGTGTAAGGCAAGAAAACCAATGATAATTGCTTAAGTTCAGTGAGTTCTTTTTTATTTTTCATTTTTATTAGAAAAGGAAGCTAGTCATCATGATGTAATTAAAGTCTAAATTTTAGCTCCCAAGTAGCTCAACTGTAAATTCTTGGGACAGGGAATCTAATACTTTGTTCTGCCTCCTTTTACTCCTATCCCCACATATATGTACATGTCTTTCCCCTCTGCCATCATCTCCCACACACATAAACTTTGCTCAGAAAATAGACCTGATGTTGGATTTCATACTTAAGTATTGACTACCTTTCTAAGGAGTAGCCAACAGAAGATAGGGCAGTAAAAATCTTTTCCCTTTTCTCACCCAGGAACATGTATTATTAATAAAATAACATATTCTGTTAACATATATTTACAAATTATTAGCAGGAAATAGAAAAAAAAAACTTAAAAGGAGAATCATTGATTTCTATCCAGATTCTGTTTACTTACTTTAAGCATCTAATTACTTTTCCAAATAGAAACAGTCACTTAAATGCAATCTAGTCAATAAGCAACATGAAATAGGAAAATTTATAGCAGTCTATTGGCAAGCTTATTTTACTTGATGATGGATTATTTCTGTAAGGAACACTTAGAAGAATAACCTGAATTTAAAGAATAGTCATATTATCAGCACTAATGGATAATAGGTTTCTTTTGTCATTACATTCAGCAGTTGGCTTACCTTTTCTTCCACCTGCTATCTTTGAAACTCAGCCAGTTTCTCTTGTCTTTGGCTTCTGATGCAGAGCTCATTACCAGCCAAATGAGAAAGGATTCAAGTAAATATTTGCCCTGAAAGTAGATGAGTCTACTGTAGAAATTTGTTTGTGAGGCAGAAACAATCACAGGCATCTGAAACACTAACTTCAATGGAAAGTATAATGCTTGCAGTATCCTAAGAAATATTTTATAATTTTGACTCAAGAATGAAGTTCCCATAAAATTTTATTAAAATTTTAGGCAAATTCTTCATATTCATGGGATAGATAGCTGTTAGGTGAAGGAAATAAGATTCTAGCAACACATTTTTAAGGCCATATTTTAGAAGGAAGTATCCTTTCAGTATACTGAGGGAGAATTGGGATTGGTTTATTTTCTGGAGAGAGCCTTGGAAATCGTAAGTTTTGACTTTATCCTTTAAGCTATGAGGAGCCAGTGAAAGTGTTTTGAAGAAAGCATAGTATCATCCAATCTCTGTTTAGGAAGGTGACTGGTACACTCTGATGGATATATTAAAAGGACAAAAGATTGGAGTCTATTGCAGTAGTAGTAACAACAGCAAATTTTGTTTTGAGTGCCAGGCATAGTGCTGAGTGTTTTATGAGCATTAGCCCTTTGACATCTCACAACATCTGGATTTATAGTACAGAAACCTAAGGCTTGATGCAGTCAGAAGAATTTGCTCAAAATCACAAAATGAGAGAGCCGGGATTCAAATCCATTTGTGACTTTAGGGCCTGTCCTCTTAACCACTGAATTATACCAATGTTGATAGAAAAAAGAAGGAATAAAAAGAAGCTAAAAGGGTGATGGTAGACTTGATAAGATAGGGAATTGGCTGAGAGTAGGAAGTAAAGACTCTAAGATGGCTATGAGCCTTAAAGCCTGAGAGACTGACCCAAAGGCTGGAGTTACAATTCATCAAAATAGGAAACGCAGGAGTGGAACAGGTTTGGGAACATATTTTAGTGTAAGGAACTGGAGGTATATTTAATAATAGAGCTGTCTAATAAGCAGTTGGAAATTTGAATCTGTAAATCAGTATAGAAAGAACTCAAGACATTATTTCCACTGAGATAACAACTTGAAGTTCTATGAAAGGCTGAGCTCTCCAAGCAGAATGAAGTATGAAAAGACAAGGGCAAAGAATAAGCCTTGAGAAATATTTTGGGAATAGCTGGAAGAGCAAGAGTCAATAAAGGAGTCATAAGTGGTCCAAGATACACTAGTATAAGAAGTAAATTTAGGAATTCCTAGAATGCCGTAGAATTCAAATAAAAGAATTTCAAGAGGGAGGAGGTAGTCAGCAGTATCAGATGTTTCCAAAAAGACATAATAATATGAGAAATGAGAAAATGCCAATGGAAAGTGAAAACTAGTTTGGGTGGAAAGCAGGATCCGTGGAGGTCGTGGTGTATGTGTGTGTATGGTGGTGGACATAGTAGAGACGTAGACACATTTAAGGCTGGAGAAAAGAACCATTGAAGTTGGAGATATGTAAGAGAACTAACTGAAGAAGTAAAAGGATTAGCCTTGCAAAGGAGTTGGGATACTTCTTCCCCTGGGATAAAATAAAAGAGAAAAAAAAAAAAGAAAATTGAGAGAAACTTTGTGATGGAGAAGATGGAAGTTGTGGGAGTGAATTTCAGAAGAAATTTCCTATTTTACCAGACTCAGTAAAATAGGAGGTAAGATCATTTGCTAAGAGATAGGAAGCAGTTCTGAACAGCCTATGTGGGAAAGAAATCTGAGGGTCCACTAGAAATGTGTGAAAGCATTTAGTGAGAAAACCGCCTCATCTAGCTAAAGTTGGATAACATGATTTTTGTTGTGGCATTAGTTAAGACAATTATATTGCCTTTTTGTCATAGGCCTTGCCCCATCCCACATTAGGAGTCAATGAAATGGATTTACCAGAAAGTAACAATTGACAAGGTGGGTCTGGGAGGTCAAGGAAGCCAAGATGCTAGAGAATATAATTAAAATAAGGCTTATATTGAGTAGGGAGGCTAATGGAGAAAGGAGGATAGGCCTGGATATGATGGAGACTATTGCAGACTCGGTAGCTTCTTTTGTTACACCCAGTAAGAAACCTTGAAGCTGTTCAGCACATGTTTTTAGAGACAGCTATTCAGTGTATGCTTTATTAGTTTATCCCTTCGGGTCACACTTTAAACCAAGATAGTTTAAACTTAGATCTTTGAACTGCCAGTTTCTCAAAACAAAAATGCATAATTTATAATGTAGGAAAGGTAGGCCATAAAATAGTTGATAAGATTTAAATCCACATTGCATTTTCAGTTTTGTTGTGGTGGTTATTGTTTGAGGAAAAGGTTATTGATGATGTTAAAGGAAACTTGCATTCTAGACTCAATGAGCCCAAATAAAATTTGTTGAGATCTCGTTGATGTGTTCATGTGTTTTTGCTAAACTGACTTGGCATTTTTATGCGATAAACATTTTCCGCTATAGTTATTTGGTTAGGAGAGATCCAATGTAACCAATAGGCTTGATCCTCCCTTAATCTAGATAATAAGATTTGTTTTGTAAGACCAGTGGGGCTCTTTCAGATTATTCTTACAATTGGATTTTATTTTCATTTCTTAACTAGGCAGCCACCCAAACCCTCTTTATATTTCTTTCAATGAACATATTAGAATTCCAGAGCAGGAAGAAAGGAATCTTTCACTCAGTTTAGTTTGGTAGAAAGGCCCTCTGTTAATTAAAATGCATAAATTATCTTTGAGCTTATTGTTTAATGATTTTCTTCTATCTCTGTATTCAGAGACCAAGTAATGATAATGTTTTGAATTTTTGAAAAATAAATTTCATATTAACCTATCTTTGAAGACAAATGATAATTTCGCAAGATAACATAAATGTTTTTTTGAGAAGAATTTTACCAAAAGGCCCTACTGTCTTTTTCATTCTTATTTTGGTACCTGTAGAATTCTGAAGGCTGTCTTTCCTTCATCACGGATATAACTGAAAACATTTCCCTGTGCCTTCCTTCTTTTTCTCTCAGCCAAGCTCAAGTTTCTCAACATTTAAGTACTAGATGCACTTGAAAGCAATTTCCTATATAAAACTTATTTTAGGAAACAATATTATTTATATTTATCATTTTGTATGTTTATAGTGCTTTTTTAACATGGAAAGTATAATGTTTTTAATTTGTAATTCCAAGGTTTATACTTCATTATTGATATGAGGTGGAGATAGTGGGCAGAGCAAGAGATAAGACAAAAGGAAGAAAAGGGACCTCTGACCCAGTGACCAGAGAGAGAGGACAGAATTTTATAAAGAGATTCAGTGGTTGATACATGATGCAAAAGGGAAAGGAACTTCAGGGATGTCCTCTAGTGAATAAATTGTAGTATTCATTATTGAAATATGCTTAAAAACAGGGTTGGGAATGAGGGGCTGTTCACTGCAGTTTGAACCAAATTGTTGCAAAGCAGCATAAAGAAGAAGTAAGCTTTCTTCTCATTGCTGTTTTATGTAATGTTTTATCAAATGCCTAGGTTTTATGTTGTCTCTTTATTTAAGTGTCTTGTGGGAGGTTGGTGGAGAAGGAGCATCTAGCCCCTAAGTAAACTTAAAATATGCAGTTTGACAAGTTAATCATTTCTGTGGCTTAGAGATTCAAATGTGTTTTAACTGTCACATCTGATTCCTGGACCACTTTCGTCACTGTCTTTTCGAAGCCACACTAAACATTAAATAGCATGAAGCCTATTTGGAACACAGCATTTGGAACACAGTCTAGTTCCTAGTCCAGTGTCCAAGCACAACATTCTGGATTTTTTTTGTATATGCCATGAGGATGACTCATGGTAATAGTCCAAACAGATTCCCCACAGGAGGCTTAAATGAGGCAACATTTAGCAAGGTGGGTAGAACCCATTGGAACACAAAATCAAATGATATAGCCAGCTGTGGAAGGCTGCTCGTGGTCAGCAACTGATGAGCCAACTTGGAAAGTAACATTGAGAGATAGGGTATTTTTTTATGAGCAAAGGCAACAACCAGCAATGTACTATAAGGTCCAGAGCTGTGTGAACAAGTCTGAAAACTGTAAAAACTCAAACCTTGAATTATTCAGGTGATTAAAAAATCAGGCAAAACTTAGGAAAAAGTGTAAGAGGAAGTATTAATTTGAATACCATCTCTCATGATATCTACACCATGAATAGCATGTTTTTGTAGTTTTTTTCTGATTGCGAAATAACACATGATTATTGTAAACAATTTGGAAGCTATACAGAAATAACCTACAGATCTACTTAGTGTATGTCCTTCTAGTCTATACATAGATATTTTTAAAACATAAAAATATCTTCCTGCTACACAATGTATATTGTAACTAAATGGCATGATATTTTAATACCTAGACCCAAAGAATTTTAAACCGTAAAAGTCACCTAATCTAACCTTCTGAAGTTGGAGGAGATACTTGAACCCAAGTGACAGAGGATAGAAAAGGAGAGGTAGTTAGTTACATACATATGTCAACAAATGAGGGCCAAATCAAATGGAAGAGTCCAACAAGGGACTTCAGTGATGGTCAGGTAAAACTGGTAAACTGGTAAAACCCAATTGTAAGCATGTCACAGAAGTCTTTTATAGTACAGCATTCTGCAGCTACTTTTAATCCAAGTGATACAACTGATTTGGCTCGTCTGCTGGAACGGATCTCCAAACAAATGTTGTTCCTGGCACTGGCTTCTTGTGAGCAATTCTTTCACACTGCTGATGTTGTCTTTTTCCTTTTTTTTAAAAATCTTTCATTCCCTGATGCATTAAAACCTATCAGGCCTATAATTTATTACTTTAAAGATGAGCTCATCTTAAAATATAATGTGAGGAAGAAACTTCAGTTAAAGGTAGCAGAGTAAGGAACTGCTTCTCTTCTCCTCTCCTTGGAAACTCACTAAAGACAAGAAGACAGGAAAATAGAAAAGAAATCTATCCTTAGTGAAAATAGACACAAGTCTAAGCCCCAAATACAAATAATGAAGCATAACTTTCCAAATATGTACTGTGAAATCTAGACCAGATACAGAAGGATGCTGAACCCCATCTGGGAATCCCAAGCAGTATACTGATTTGTCTAAAAATGTTCTATTACTTTAAAGGTCTAACCAGTGAGACTTTATTAGAACTCTGATATTTAGTTTTTCATAGATTCAAAGAAATTATAGACATGGACTGTTAGAAAAGTACGTTAATAATTTTAAGAACCTCTCAAATGTTAAGAAGAGATAGGCCGGGCGTGGTGGCTCACGCCTGTACTCCTAGCACTCTGGGAGGCTGAGGTGGGAGGATCGCTCGAGGTGAGGAGCTCGAGACCAGCCTGAGCAAGAGCGAGACCCCGTCTCTACTAAAAATAGAAAGAAATTATCTGGCCAACTAAAAATATATATAGAAAAAATTAGCTGGGCATGGTGGCGCATGCCTGTAGTCCCAGCTACTCGGGAGGCTGAGGCAGGAGGATTGTTTGAGCCCAAGGAGTTTGAGGTTGCTGTGAGCTAGGCTGACGCCACGGCACTCTAGCCCTGGGCAACAGAGTGAGACTCTGTCTCAAAAAAAAAAAAAAAAAAAGAAGAGATAAAAGGCCGGGTACAGTGGGTCAAGACTATGAATGATCCTAGCACTTTGGGAGGCTGAGGTAGAAAGATTGCTTAAGGCCAGGAGTTCGAGACCAGCCTGGATGAGACCCTCCATCCCCATCTCTACAAAAAATTTTAAAAAATTAACTGAGCATGGTGGCACATGCCTGTAGTCCCAGCTACTTAGGAGTCTGAGACAGGAAGATTGCTTGAGCCCAGGAGTTTGAGGTTGTTGTGAGCTATGATGACTCCATTGCACTCTAGCCTGGGAGACAGAGTGAGACCTTGTCTCAAAAAGGAAGAGATAATAGAGCAATAGGAGGAAATAATGAAGAACCAGTGGGCAAACCTCAAGAAGAACTATGTAAGAAAAAGAAAAGGATTAGAGAAATGAAAACCATATTAGAAACAACAACAACAGAAGAATAAATGTAATCAGAGACATGGCTGAGAGGCTTGAGGAAATTATGTAAACTTAAGAAAATACAAGATATAGAGAAGATATGGGAAAACAAAGGAGATACAACATATGCATGAGGTCAGCAAAATTTTGCTATAAAGGACTCAGTAGTAGATATTTAAGGCTTTGAAGCCATACAGTTTCTGTTGCAGGTATTCACCTCTGCCTCTTGTAGTGCAGAAGCAGCCCTACATTCTTTATATATATGGCAATGTTCCAGTAAAATTGTATTTGCTGAAACAGGTGGTGGGCTGAATTTTGCCTGCTTTTGGTTGCTGACCTCTGTTCTTGAAGAAAACAACAAATGGAACTGAAATAAATTTAGAGGTATAATGGAAAAATTTTTCTGAAATAATGTAAACCTTGAATCAAAAATTACTACCCTGTGGCCCAGGAAAAATTGATAATAGGACAATTGAAATCAAGGCATGTCTTGATGAAGTTGTAGAATGTGAAGGATAAGGATAGAATTCAGTAGACATTTAGGTAGTGGGATGAGGGGCAGAACTTGGGTTTACCTTAGCCTCCTCTTAAGCAAAAAACAATGTTAGAAAACAGGAGTCCAGGTACTCAGAAGGCTGAGGTGAGAGGATCACTGAGGCCGGGAGTTCCAGGTTACAGTGAAAAAGAAAGAAAGAAAGAAAGAAAGGAAGAAAGGAAGAAAGAAAAGAAAGAAAGGAAGGAAGGAAGGAAGAAAGGAAGAAAGAAAAGGAAGGAAGGAAGGAAGGAAGGAAGGAAGGAAGGAAGGAAGGAAGGAAGGAAGGAAGGAAGGAAGGAAGGAAGGAAGGAAGGAAGGAAGGAAGGAAAGAAAGAAAGAAAGAAAGAAAGAAAGAAAGAAAGAAAGAAAGAAAGAAAGAAAGAAAGAAAGAAAGAAAGAAAGAAAGAAAGAAAGAAAGAAAAAGAAAGAAAGAAAGAAAGAAAGAGAATACAATAAAGGCATGTCTACCACGTCTTCAGGTAAACGCGGGATTTTTTTTAACCAACCAAATACTCTAAGCATAAATATAACACATGGGTGTGCTCTAGCATGGAAAAACTCAACAAATACAATACCCATAAGATCTTTTTCAAACAAATTACATCATGATAAAATCTACCTAATCAAAAGATGAATCTGAATTCAAAAATAAACCATGATAAAAATAGTGTGATAAAAATTAAATTTCATTTCATCACAGAGCTAATATACTTCAGTGGAAATTATACTTTGAGAATAGATTATAAATTTATAAAACTTGCTATTGTGAAAATAACATAACTAACAAATCAGGTGGGGAAAGAGGATAAACAGAAGTGTAAAAGTCATTCCTTCATAACAAGGAATCAATAAATACTCCTTAAAGTTGAACATGGCTAAAAATTGTGCCAATCTCTTAATATTTTTCATAATCTTTTTTTTAAAACTCTAGAGGGATCTTTTAGGAACTGATACGCCATATGATTCAATACTCATTAGCAAGTCTTCATTTTACATCAGATTCTTTTTCTTTGTATAATTCAATGAAAACTTTAAAATGCTTTAAAAATAACAGGCTGGAATGGGCAAAAAATAAAAGATTTATTCGGCTATACAGTAGAACTTTTAGTAATCATTTAAGTGAAAGGAAATTTCCTCTGGCTTCCTATACTTCAGTAACTGAAAGCTATTCCCTTATAGCCAGTTAACATGTTCTTTTAAGTAGCTAATATAGAATCATTAAAACTAAGATATAACCTAGTGAGGTTACTGAACTTGATTACAAAAGAATCATCTGGGCAGCCAGGAAAACAAGCAAGTTCATATAAATGTGATGAGGCATGGTAACAATATCATTTATTTAAATGCAGTTTAAATAGCTGCATTTCCCAACTTAATTGACTTATAAAAAACATCATACATCAAATTTACTACTAATATATGTTTCTATTTTTCATTACTAGTAACTTATAATTACTTACTGAGGTCATTTTCCTTCATACACCTCCCGTGTGATCCAGAAGGATCCAGGAGAATAGTTTTTTGGTTGTTTTGTCTCCCTTCAACTTCTGTTACTTTTCCAGAATTGCTATGGCATCAAATCTTAGTCCTCTACATTGCAAAGCAAATACCCTGTACATTCCAAGTAGAGTATTTATAGTGGCCAAGCTTCTGCCTTGGAGAGGGTAAACTCTCCTCAAGTATGTTTATTTCGTACCCTTCTCCCTGGCGCCATTGACACAATATAGTAATAGGCCCCTTTAGTCCTAGGTATTAATAGTTCCGTCTCATCACATATCCTTTCCTTGCAGAGTCCCAATAATTGGTTTTATTGACCTTACCACCTCCTTAATAGTATTCAGAGGTATGCTGGTTTGCTATATGATATAAGGAAATCTGATATTATTTTGGATAAGCATGTGACTCTCTTCTTTAGACTTTGCAGTGACCAGTGTCCTCGAGTATTAGAATTATTGTCTTTAAGATGATAGTTATTAAGTGGTGACTATAAGTGAGCATTAAAAGAAGTACATGCCACTGTTTCTGTTTTCACAAGGCTTATAGTCTAGTTTGACAAGTATTTTAAATGTCAATAAACCTAGAAGTATCTTATTTTGTCTTAGAAAAGTGATAAGGAAACAGTAGTAGAGACTTTAATGAACTTCAGTGACCCAGAGAACTCTGAGATTTTGTCCCAAAGGAAATTAGCATTTATTGAGTGGCCTTGCATATACTGAGTACTTTAACAAAATCCAATTAAGTACTAACTCCAACCTCTAAATGTGGATAATATTTTGACTTGCATAGTATTCAGTTTCCCTTTTGGAAAAGAATTAGATGATAGGAAAATAATAGAGTAGAAAACTTAAAAGGCTTAAACAGCTTATAATTAATCAGCTATTCTGGCTATATTGCACTGAAAAAATGTGAGTTAGAATGAAAGATTCCTCTTGGCCATCTAGGTCACATTCTGTGACTTTTCAGATTTTCATGTGCTTCAAAGGTGGGATTAATGGGAGGGGATAGGCTAAATGTGAGCAAACTTTGATTGCTCTGTTGTGGTAATAATGATATTCACAGTGTTTTGCTAACTCACTTTCTGAAAATGAAGCAGAAAATATTATTCTGAGAAGCCACTAAAGTTCTTTGGCCTTCTTGACTTCTGTGATTTCCACTGAAGCTTTAACACACTCTGATTGTATATAGAATTGACCAATTTTTATTTATTGCAGTTGTTACTGAAGATCAATTATTGAATTATTTAGTAGTGTTGAATCTAAAGAGGAAGAAGGTGATATTCTGGCCATCCTCAAAAAGCTTATGTTTGTCAAGACATATACTAAATAAAAACAGTACTATAATAATTCAGAGCATTATTTTAATGATGCTCTTCAACGACAGTAAACGTATTGGCATTCAGTGTTATACACTGGAAATAAAAGTTACTTTTAACTCTTAATGCTCTTAATCCTCCTATTATGCTAGTTTTTACTCTGTAGTATCTCTATTATGTTTGCTTCTGCTGGCCAAGGCAGACAAAGATTTAAGATATTTTGTGGGATGACATTAGAAAATTTCAGGGGAGAATGGTGTCTGTAAATTGACCAGCATCTCTGAAAATCAATAGCAGAGGGTGACAATTTTCATTAGTTTGACAAATTGGGTGAGCAGGAACAGCCTTATAACTTGCAAGTCATACACAGTTTAACTGAAGAACTACTTTGAGGAAGTAGTTTTTGCTGGAAGTCTCACATTTTGGTGGGAAGGCGGAGAGGCAATAGAGAAAGAAAGAAAAGAGGTGAGAACAGACACACATACCCAATTAAGACACAACTTGATAGTCCTTTCATTAATTGTTGCTATTGCTGTGTCCCACCATTCCCTCCACCCCAGCATGCTGAATACTCATCAGTAAGTTTGGATAACAGAGTACTCATTAAATATACAATGGGAGTCAGATAGGAAAGTGTTTATGTTCAAGGAGCTTACAGTGTTCTAAGTACTTGTCACTTGTAGTTCCCTAAGCTATAGTAACTCATCAACCCTAGCAATTTTGGATTTTTAATAAATGCTTTCCTTTCTAACTTTTTATTTTGAAATTTTTCAAATCTATAGAGAATTTGAAAGAATAGTACAATAAACATCCAAATTCCCTCTACCTAGATTCACTAGTTGTTAACATTTTGCTAATATATCTACTTTTTTTTTTTTGCACTTAGCCTTTTGAGACATCATTGAGACACTTCATCCATTCAGTATGTGTCTCCTAAGAACATGGCATTCTTCTATATAACCATGATATAATTATTATACTCAAGAAATTTAACATTGACACAATACTGTTAACTAATATAGTTTTCAAAAAATACAGTGAGATAGTATTGCTGACCCAAGGAAAAATTTTGGTTTTTTTTAATGCTTACCTCTATGAAGAAAATATTTTCCCCCTTGAAGATAAGTATGAGAACAAAGTGTACCTACCATTTATTCTGTGAAATTGAGTGATATATATCTTTTACAGGGCAGGAAGTAATAATCATGCTTGAAGTGGGCATCTTTCATCAATGGGAATGTGTTGAAAGATATGATCCATTTACTTTATATTTATGTTTCAAAGAATATTTCATCTGTGCTGCATATGTGTATAATATATATTTACATACCTTTTGTTTTTGTTGCTATTGCTCATGAACATTTCTAGAGAATTTTGTCTGTAAGAAATAAGGTATTGGGTGCCAGGTACCATAGGAACTATTAGATTTGATTCTTAATAATTTTTCTCATTCTTCTGTTCTACAAGCTGTACTTATGAACTGTCCAGCTTAATTGTTGGAAGGAAATAAATATTTTTGGTATTTCTCAGTCTTACTTTTGGCCGCATGCTTGTAGTAGCTTGAAGGCAAACATTTAGGTGATTATTTGTTACAATTGCTCTGGCTTTGCTTTGAAGGAGAAGCATAGATACCCTTCCGGACTTCTTCAGTCATTTGTTTAGGATTTTTTAATGGGATAACAACATGAAGTTAAGAGTGTTTTGGTTAATAGTTATTACCTACCACATCCCAACATCCCATCATGTTCCCTTTCTGTTGTTGGTTTTTTGTTTGTTTGTTATTTAGAGACAGGGTCTCCCTCTGTCACCCAGGCTGAAGTGCAGTGGAACAATTATAGCTCACTGTAACCTCAAACTCCTGGGCTGAAGGGATCCTCCTGCCTCAGCCTCCCATGTAGCTAGGAGTACAGGTGCACACCACTATGTCTGACTAATTTTAAAAAATTGCTTTTTAGAGACGGAGGTCTCCCTATGTTGCCCAGGCTCGGTTACTTTTTTTTTTTAAAAATGGTAACATGATACTAGATTCCACACAATAATCTGCCTTTTAACAATTCAGTATTGAGACCAGAACTTGAACTTAGTACATCAAATTCTGTTCCTAGATTCAGTGAGCATTCTGCCAACTGAAATTGATTTTTGCTTTATCTCTAAAGTGTTGTGCCGTTTTTGTTAACTTTCTAACTTCCTCCTAATCATTACTCATGTCTAAGAGAAGTGATGGGTTCCTACATTGTAGGAAACAGACTAGAAAGGGAACAAAGACCTGTGATGAAAATCAAAGCAGTTTATAGGACTTAAATTTTTTTTTAAACTAAAACATTTGGTCCCCAACACCTGCATGAAATATGAAGATCAACATTTTCCTAATGAAGTGCTCCCTTCATGTAAAATGTAGTGAGGTAGTCAGCTAATTTTAAATTTCATCTGGTGCTTAAATATTATGAGTTATATGTGAGAAACTTTTTGAAGAATGTATATTCCTTCTAGAAAACTGGTTTAAAAACCAATTGGGTTATATAACTCCAGAGAATGAAAATGACCCAATGTGATCTTTTTTTCTAGTCTTAATATGATTAATATACATGCCTGGGGTGTGAAATTGAAATTGGTCTCCTCATCAAAAAGAAACACAAACATGCTTTTCTTCTTGACATTAACTTAACAGTGTTTAGGGTGGCAGCATATATATTTAAAAAGTTCCTCACAACAGTTTCTTAAAGAAAATCTTGACTTTGCAGGGATAGAATAGCTCTCTAGCCAGTCAAGAAACAAAGTTAAGCCCTTTAATTGTCACAAACAAAAAATGTCAACTTTAACTCTGCTGGTATTAAAAGCCCATGGCAACATCACATCCAACAACTGTAGGATACTTGCTGTTTTCAAGTACATGTGAAGCATTTTTCAAAATTTACACACAGGCCATAAAGCAAGTCCTAAAAAATTTCCAAGGACTGAAATCATACAGAGTATGTTTTCTAACCACTGCGAAATTAAGCTAGAAATCATTACATTTTCACTGGAAAATCTTGCAGTTTTTGAAATGTGCATCAAAGAGGGAATAACAACCAAGACCAACAAATCAAGAAAAAAGTAGACATAGTTTACCAATATCAGGAACAAAAAAAGGAAATATCACTACAGATTCTATAGTCTTTAAAAAATTAAGAGGGTATTCTGAACAACTTTATGCTAATAAATTTAAAATTTCACATGAAATGGACAAATTCCTAGAGTAACATGACTTACCAAAAACCAACACTGAACTTGAAAATAAAAAGACAAATAACACCAATCAAAAAAATAGGCAAAGGATCTGAACAACTGCAAAAACTCTCTCATAGCAAACTAGGAACAGGTGGGAGCTCCTTTAATCTGATACAGGGTCATCTGGTCAAGACAATCTGGAAGAAAAACAAAATTGGAAGACTTACTCTACCACATATTAAGACTTAATAAAGCTATAATAATTAAAGTAGTGTAGAACTGGTGCAAGGGCAGACAAATAGACAAATGAAACAAAGTAGAAAGTATAGAAAAAGACCCACTTACCTGATTTATATCAAATACTCCATCTCAATTCAGTGGGGAAAGAATGGTCTTTTCAATGCATGGTGCTGGGTCAATTTGATACCATATAAAAAAAAATAAATTTAATCTTGGACCCAACTCATATCAGATTTAAAAACTTCTGGGTAAAATATAGATATAAATGTGAAAGGTAAAAAAATGTAGCCTGTTAGAGAAAACATAAGAGAATATCATTATGACCTTGAGGTAGAAAAAGATTTCTCAAACATAATACAAAAATCATTAACCAAAAAGGAAGAGATTACTGATTGGACTACATTAAAAATTAAAATTTTTGTTCCTCAACGTGTACCATTAAGAAAGAGAAGTGGGTCTTATGCTTGAGTCTTCAGGAAAAAAAAAAGAAAAAAAAAATGAAGAAAGAGAAGAAAGCTGGGCTTGGTGGCTCATGCCTATAAATCCCAGCACCTTAGGAGGCCGAGGCAGGAGGATTGCTTGAGGCCAGGAGTTTGAGACCAGCCTGGACAACATAGTGAGACCTCATCTCTACAAAATGAGTATAAAAGCTAGCTGGGCATGGTGGCACATGTCTGTAGTCCTAGCTACTTGGGAGGCTGAGACAGGAAGATTGTTTAAGCCCAGGAGTTCGAGGTTGCAGTGAGCTATGATGGCTCCACTGCACTCCAGCCTAGGGCAACAGAACAAGACCCTGTCTCAAAAAAAAAAGAAAAAGAAAGAGAAGAAATAGGCTGCAGAATGGGAAAAGATATTCACAATATATATAACTGATAAAGTGCTCATATCCCAACTATATTAAGAATTCTAATAATCAATAAGAATAACAGACAATCTAACCAAAAAGTGAGCAAGAGACTTGAATGGATACTCACAAGAAAGGATATCCCAAACCATCAATAAACATATGATAAGGATCTCAACCTCATCAGTCATCAAGAAATAACACTATGCACCTAAGAGAATGGTCAAAATTTAACAAACCTAACAATGTCAGGTATTCACAAGAATGTGGAGCATCTGGAACTCTCAAACATTGCTAGTGGATGTATAAATTCATACCTGCCACTTTACAAAACTGATAGTATCTATTAAAGCTGACCATATGCATACCCTATGACTCCACGATTCCTTTCCTAACTATATGCCAAAAGGTATGCATATATATGTGTACCAGAAGACATATAAAGAATGTTCACCATAGCATTGTTAGCCAAATCTGGAAATAGCCCAAATGTCCATTTTGGAATATTCATGCAATGGATTCACTTAATATATGCATAGGTATACAGCAATGAAAAAGAACTAACTACTGCCATACTCAAAATCATGGATGAATCTGATGAATACAATGTTGAGCAACAAAAACCAAACTCAGATTAATAAATGCTGTATGGTTCTATTTATAAAAAGTCTAGACCCTTATCAGAAAATGGAATCTCCAACTTTTTTCTTTCTAGCTCCCATGAAAAGCCTAACTGGAAAAGTGATGTTTATAAAAGACTATTTAGGCCGGGTGCAGTGGCTCACGCCTGTAATCCTAGCACTCTGGGAGGCCGAGGCGGGTGGATTGCTCGAGGTCAGGAGTTCAAGACCAGCCTCAGCAAGAGCGAGACCCCGTCTCTACTAAAAAAAAATAGAAAGAAATTATCTGGCCAATTAAAATACATATACAGAAAAAAATTAGCCGGGCATGGTGGCGTATGCCTGTAGTCCCAGCTACTGGGGAGGCTGAGGCAGTAGGATTGCTTAAGCCCAGGAGTTTGAGGTTGCTGTGAGCTAGGCTGACGCCACGGTACTCACTCTAGCCCGGGCAACACAGCGAGACTCTGTCTCAAAAAAAAAAAAAAAAAAACTATTTAAAGGATAAACAGACTATTTTTAAAAAAATTGGAAATATTTGTAAAACAAATTACAGAGAATTATATAACAGATATCCATCTATTCACCATTCACCTTTGTTGTATTTGCTTTAGACCTCTTTTGCTAAGAAAATAAACATTACAATATCATTAAAGCCACTTTTGTTTTCATCCCCAATCCCAAACCCTTTCTCCCCAGAGATAATTACCATAAAATAATAATTATCATTAAATGATATATTCTTCCCATATACTTTAATATATTAAATATTGTATATGTATATATACAGACATACATATGAAGGGTAAAACAATAATGTGTATATATTTGTATATTTTACTCTACATTGTTTTTGAGATTTATCCAAGTATAGATGTATTAATAGTTTTTAATTCTAAATGAACTTTGTTATATGAATTACTACACTTAATTATCAGTAATTTTTATGCTATTCTGAGTTCTAATCTTTTGAAATCAAGTTGACCCTGCCAGAAAAAATACTTGGTTTGTATTATTTTACCCACTCAAAGATTGACTTTACTTAATTGTATTTTAATATGTTCTCATATTTTATCAAAGGGTGCTATAAGGAACAGTTCTGTGAAATCTCTTATTTAACATTCAGAATATTATTGGGAATCCATATCCAGTGTTACTCTGTGCTTCCTATATAAAGTGCTACATCACAAATTTCTTCTAGAACTTTGTGCCAAAAAATATTTGCCTTTCCTGACAAAGTGTTGTACTTCCTCCCTTCTGTTAATGAGAATGTTGACTGCTTATGTTGTCTTTTTGTCTTGGAGGCCAGTAGTTTTCTATTGCTGTTGTAACAAATTACCACAAATTTAGTGGCTTACAACAACAGAAATTTTTATCTTATATTTCTGTAGGTTAAAAGTCCAATACAAGTCTGACTGGATTAAAATCAAGGTGTCAGCATGACTGTGTTCCTTTCTGGGGACTGTAAAGGAGAGTCTGTTTTCTTGCTTTTTCCAGCTTTCAGAGGCTACTCACTTCCTTAGCTCATGGCCTCCTTCCTCCAGCAACACTGGGCAGAGTCCTTGAGTCTTTCTCACACTGCTGTTGTCTCTTTGGTTCTCCATAGTCACATCTTCCTCTAACTGTTTTTAAGGACCCTGTGATAACATTGGTCCTATGCAGATAATCCA
Organism: Lemur catta; assembly: GCF_020740605.2. Taxonomy (NCBI): domain Eukaryota; kingdom Metazoa; phylum Chordata; class Mammalia; order Primates; family Lemuridae; genus Lemur; species Lemur catta. Next base: position 49,692,337 of record NC_059141.1, on the reverse strand, counting down.
GAATAATCTATTTTAACTCAGTTTTTTACAGCCTTAATTTCTTCTGCAATCCTAATTTCCCTTTGCGCAGAATTTATCCACAGATTCTGGAAATTAGAACATGGATATCTTTGGGGGGCCATTATTCTGCCTACCACAGAGGCTTAGAGCTAAATATGGAATTTTATGTAGCAATCATGAAAGTATTGATGGCCCACATATTCTTTTTCTCCGATCTTTGTTTTCTAATTGAATTTTTATTTTTCTTGGCCCTTGTTTTTTTTAATCTCTATTTCAGAATTTTTTAAAAGTTACCACGTTTTTATGGTATGTGTTTTTGTTGTAGTTCCTTCAAATTTTTTGTAGAACAGATCAGCGATAAATAATTTGAAATATAAGGCCCTGCGCATGCTTAGAAAAATGAAGAGGATGGTAGTGATGTTAGTGATGGGACTCTTTCTTTACATACAAATAAGGATCTGCCGGGGTCACACTGTATAAAGTTGGGACTAGAATAGCTTGCTAAGAGACTGGTCCCCATGTGATCCCTAAACAGAAAAAAGAAATTAGCTAGAATCACAGGCAGAGTGAGCTGAGGACCATTCTGGGTTGAACATTTTCAGTTTTGAATTATATGTGGAAATCATCTTAACTGTCTTATTTGATTTTCCCCTTTGTACTGCACTAAGACTTTTCATGACTATTATTCTTTGGTATTAATTTTAAGTAATGTGTTCATTACTGAATCTGAAGTTACATCTTGAAATGGCTTTGTTAAGGATTTTTTAAAAAATCAGGCAGATTAAATCCTTTTAGCTAGAGGTAGAGAGAAGGAAAAGAGGTTATCAAAATTTATGCATGTATATGAAGCCAGAGTGTTAAAGACAAGTAAGACTTATGAATACCTTAAAATCTCCAATTAATTGAAGGTGGATTTGTTGTTCTTATGGTATCCCTATTGTATAAAGTCTGGAAGGACTGAAGGAACATTATTAGTCAGCGGGTACATTATTCTATTACTCCTATTACAGTTTTGAGATTTCTAACAAAGCAGGACTTGTGCTGGAAATGCAGGGAGCGTGTTTATTTTGTTTTTAATTAGGTAAAATAACTTAAATGGAAAAGGAATTCTGAAACAAAACCAACTACTTTGCTATAACTTGTTTTTTTTTATGTTTTGTTCTTGTGGTGTAAGTCTATTACACTCACACAACACATGGGAGACTGGAGAGTGATTTTTATAGCAGCTGTTGTGTCCCTCTCATTGAAGGGGAATAAGAAAGACTGTAGTTATTTATATTTATGAGTGGTAACCACGTTCTATTTCATTATTAGCTGAAGCTAGACCAAAAATGAAAATCACACAAAGCTTACTTTTTGGTTTGAAATTGTTTACTTCATTAATGTAAAGATGTGAGATGACCCACCATTTCTTTCCCTCCTTTTATTTTAGCCTTACCTAAGAAAAAAAATTAAGCAAGTCTGTAAGTTAAGGTTAAAATGAAGTAGCAACGTGGGAATGGAGTGTAAGTTACTGAATTCTTTATGCTGATTTCTTTTCCTTCTATCCTAGCTTTGCTGTTGCCTTTTAAAGGTTACAGAAAAAAGAAAATCTAATATATTTTACTCTAAAAAAGAAAAGAATACAACAGGGCATATTGGGGTCAGTAGACATTTATATTTCTTTTTCTCCCTCAAGTTTTGCCTTTTTGTTTTTTTGTTTTTGTAAAGAGACAGGGCCTAACTTTGTTGCCTGGGCTTGAGAGCAAGTGGTATGATCATAGCTCACTGTAACCTCAAACTCCTGAGCTCAAGTGATCCTCCTGCCTCAGCCTACCAAGTAGCTGGGACTACAGGCACACACCACCACACCTGGCTAATTTTTGCATTTTTTCTTTTTTGTACAGACAAGAGTCTTGCTATGTTGCTCAGGCTGGTCTCAAACTCTTGACCTCAAGCAATCTTCCCACCTCCACCTCCTGAAGTGCTAGGATTACAGGAGTGAGCTACTGTGTCAGCCCCTCCAATTTGTATTTTGAAAAATTTCACACCTACAGAAAAATTGTGGAAAGAGTACACTGTACAGTCTTAAACACTTTATCTGGAGTCATCAGTTTTTAATATTGCCACATTTGCTTTATATCTCTACATACATATGTATACGTACGCACATGCACATTATTAGAGTTTATTGTTTCCTGATCCATTGACAGTAAATGTCAGACATCATAATTCTTCACCTCTAAATATTTCAGCAATGTTTTTTCTAAGAACAATAACATTTTCTTATTCTTGTACAAAATACAGAACCTGATTTTAATTTTTCTGGAATCCTGTCTATTACCTATTCTTTATCAGTGTTCAAGAACAAAGGAAGCAGTGGAGGAGTATTATTAATAGCAGCCACCCACTTCCTAAAGTTATTCACCACTATGCATCTTCCAGAAACCAAGTGGGAAAACAAAAGATAGAGGTTGACTTTTTTCAAACCTGAATAAATATAAAGTAATTGATATACAAGGCCCCATAGCATTACATAGGCCCAGTTTCCTGAAATATCACATATGGTTGGACCATTTCCCTAAACTACTTTGTAGTATGTGTCTTATGTATCAGGAAAGAATGTATTAGTATTTATTTTCATTTTGCAGGTGAGAACTAAGATTCAAGGACACACAACTAGAGATGAGACTAGAATTTAGCTTTTCAAACTCTCAATGCATTGTTCTTTCTGTTATGTCGTGGTGCCTCTCTATGACCCTAGTTGCTTATGCTGGGATCTTAATGAGAATGGTGAAGGGTCTGAGAATACTGTACCTAGCCAACTAAGGTATCCCCTTGAATATCATTTGGGTGAACTGTAGTAAAATGTGCCTGTGAATTTCCTAGTGACTTTGTTACAATGCAGATCCTAATCCAGTAGGCCTTAGGTGAGGCCTGAGAATCTGCATTTCTAACAATGTCCCAGGTGATGCTGATGCTGCAGGTCCGTGGACTACATTTTGAGTAGCAGTTATCTAGAACACGCACAGAATTCTCATAGCCCCAGGGTATCAACAAAGTAGAAAAAAGCTTTTTAAAAAACTATAAAATATTTCAGTTACTTAAAGTATAGAGAATAGTATAACTAATACTTGTTTACCAATCATCAAGCCAAAATAAAATATTTTGAGAAGTTCTTTGTATTTTCCTAGCTCTTATGGCACTTTCAAGAAGGGAGTTTTATCCTAGTATGTTGACTTACAAATACAATTGTCTATTTCCCCAGTATTGGTATATCAACAAATATATTGAGATTCCACAGACTTTAATGATACTATGGAAGGAAATATGAATTCAGGTAATGAAAACAACCACTGCCAGCCGGGCGCGGTGGCTCACGCCTGTAATCCTAGCTCTGGGAGGCCGAGGCGGGTGGATTGCTCGAGGTCAGGAGTTCGAGACCAGCCTCAGCAAGAGTGAGACCCCGTCTCTACTAAAAATAGAAAGAAATTATCTGGCCAACTAAAAATATATATATATACAAAAAAAAAATTAGCCGGGCATGGTGGCTCATGCCTGTAGTCCCAGCTACTCGGGAGGCTGAGGCAGGAGGATCGCTTAAGCCCAGGAGTCTGAGGTTGCTGTGAGCTAGGCTGATGCCACGGCACTCACTCTAGCCCGGGCAACAAAGTGAGACTCTGTCTCAAAAAAAAAAAAAAAGAAAACAACCACTGCCAAACCAAACTGTCTATCAAAAAGAGCAAGTGAATGAAGTCCCATAAAAGCATCATCTTTCAAGCCACCTGTGTTTGTTCATTTAACAGATATAGTACAGTAGTCCTTCCTTATCCACGGTTTTGCTTTCTGCTGTTTCAGTTACTCAAGGTCAGCTGCGTTCTGAAAATATTACATGGAAAATTCCAGAAATAAACAATCCATAAGTTTTAAATGGTATGTTGCTCTGAGTAGTGTGATGAAATCTCACGCTGTCATGGTCTGTCCTACCCAGGACATGAATCATCCCTTTGTGCAGTGTACAGTACAGTAAGATATTTCAAGAGAGAGAGACCACATTTACATAACTTTTATTACAGTACATTGTTGTAATTGTTCTATTTTGTTATTGGTTATTGTTGTTACTCTCTCACTGTGTCTAATGTATAACTTAAAATTTATCGTAGACATATGGGTATAGGAAGAAACATATACAGGGTTCAGTACTATCAGTGGTTTCAGGCATCCACTGGGGGTCTTGGAACATATCTCCTACAGATAATAGGAGACTACTGTACTTACTGAGAATTCCTGTTCCCATGGAGTTACATTCTGATTTTATTCCCTTATATCTAAATCTATATGCTGCTTTGAATTGCACAAATTATTGTTGAAATGTATAATTAATAGGTTTTATGTGACAGTCCTCTAAGGTAAGAACTTTGCATTTGGATTTTTTGTTGTTTAAAAATAACAATTAGTGGTTGGGCGTGGTGACTCACGCCTGTAATCCTAGCACTCTGGGAGGCTGAGGCGGGAGGATCGCTTGAGCTCAGGAGTTCGAGACCAGCCTGAGCAAGAGCGAGACCCTGTCTCTACTAAAAACAGAAAAATTAGCCAGGTGTTGTGGTGTGTGCCTGTAGTCCCAGCTACTCAGGAGGCTGAGGCAGGAGGATTGCTTGAGCCCAGGAGTTTGAGGTTGCTGTGAGCTAGGCTGACACCATGGCACTCTACTCAGAGCAATGGAGTGAGACTCTGTCTCAAAAACAAAAAACACAATTAGCAATACATTTAATGAACAACTCAACACAACATGGAATGCATTTAAACTTACAGCATTCAAAAATAAAACAGACATTTAATATATATGAGAAGAAATTTGCTCTCTGAATATGTCCCAAAATGCTTATAGAAATCATAACTACTCACTTATTTCTCAGAGTAGTTTAGCAGTAAAATAACAAATCAGCAATAATTCCCCAGGGGAAAATTGAAACATAAAGCAAAGTTATAAAACTTGTCAAAGATTTTGAGGCATAAAGAAGACAAAGAAAACAACTCAGTTAAATAAATATTAAGTTTCTACTTTCTCCTAGTCTTCTGGAGGGTACCAATATGTAAAGAAATGAATGCAGTCTTCAGGATAATAGACAAAATCTAGAAGCAATGGAGAAAGTTGTGAAGAAAATGGATTTGGAGAATGTAATACATTTAAAAGTATAAAAAACTATGGAAAATAAGAATTTCTGTAAAATAGAGAGATGGGTAGATATGTGAAAATGTAAAAACTAGGTAAAAGTTGTAAGGATGTTCACTGCAAAATTCTTTCAGTTTTGCTGTGTGTTTGAAAAGTTTCATAATAAAATATTAGATTGTTAGATAAGAAAAATAGTTGTAAAAAAACAGGTAGCATGATATAAAAGAGCCACTAAGTACAGTTTTCACTTTTCCTTGTGAATAGTAGGTTCTTAAATGAAAGGAATGAAATAGAGAAGAATTTTCCAGTTCTGCATGGGGAAGGCAAGTTGTCACTTAAAGTAGAAATTTCTTGCTGTGGTATCATTAACATATCTGTCATGAGACCTAAGAGAGTAAAGGTATATCTGCTAAGCAAAATGTGACAACCATCAGGATATAAACACATTCCAAATGTTGGACTAGGAATCTAGACTATATAATGAAGTTTTAGTAGATAGTGGACTCTGTTTCTTATATAGTATCAACCACAGGTTATAATTTTGGGGTGATACCAAAATCTAAAATACAAACATTGTTTATCAATGAAATTAATTTATAACAAATTAACTTTGTAAGTAGTGACATGCTGAAAATGTCAATAATTTTTTCAGTCTTAGAACCTGTTTATTGATTTCAAAACCTAATGTAAGAGAATTTGGCTTTAGTGAGCATTTCTTGATCCAGTTAGGTGGATAAAATTTGTATTTATTAGCATCAAAAATATGACAATTCACCAATTCATATTATGTTGAATAATATGATATACAACTAATTATAGTTAAGGTTTGAGGTCTGTGATTATTTTATTCTATTGGTAGATTAGCAGTAGTAAAGAATTTTATGGCTAGTCTTGCTATAAATATATAATATAATAATAAAGGTGTGCTTTTATATACATTATCTTCCTTGATCCTCACAAAGTATTGTTAGGTAAATAAGTATTAATTTTTAAATAACCTTATTGATAATTTGGGGCTAGATTTGATATCCTAACTGGAAAACTGATAATTGCAACATGCAACAAAAAGTTTCAAATATGGTCTTGTTTTATAGATGTGAAATTCTCTTGGAAATTAAAGGTATATAAATTGAATCATGACTTCCATTATAAAGTTAGAATGTATTCTAGTGGGGGAAATGTTGGCCCATGTTATAGTAAGATATAGCAAACATTTTAAATAATATATTCAAGGGGAAAATGATTTTCTAATATTAAACTATAATACAAATATAATGTAATTCACAAAATACAAATACGACCTTCACTTAAACTGTATCAGAAGCTTTGTTTCCTTGGTATGTTATTGAAAGAAGAATAAAAAATGCCCTGTAGTTAGTCTAACTCTTAAAATGTTTTTTTATGGTGCTATCTGAAGAGATGCTCTTTTAAAACCTCAGGTTTCTACCTTTAATGTCATTAGGTATTTATATTGTGTATTATCTCTACTAGAGATAGTTGTAACTTTTGAAATGCTACTTATTAAATTCTTTACATTGAGTCAACCCCTTAAGGAGATTGAAAGTTTGTTTTGAGTTTATATTTTCTGTAGAACATTGGTCATTTAAGTTTTATCATGTTTACATTGTTACTTATCCTTTTTTTGAGACAGGGTATTACTCTGTGACCCAGGCTAGAGTGTAGTGGTGTCATAGCTCACTGCAACCACAAACTCCTGGGCTCAAATGATCCTCTCAGATAGCTAGGACTACAGGGGCAAGCCACCATGCTCAGCTAATTTTTTTTTTTTTTTGTGGAGATGGGGTCTTGCTATGTTGCCCAGGCTAGTCTCAAACTCCTGGCCTCAAGCAATCCTCCTATTTCATCCTCCCAAAGTGCTGGGATTACAGGCATTAGCCACCATACCCTGCCCTGTCACTTATCCTTGAATGAAATCAGCCTTATGAAAATGTCCATTTTGTTGTTGTTTTTAATTTAACTGATGAAGAAACTGAGACTTAGAAGTTGAAATTCAAGATAGTGAGTTGTGGAACTGGGCCCAAGTTTTCTAACTCCAGTGTTTTCCCCCTCTTATCAGAGCTCAAGGATTTGAAGCCACAGTGCTTATTTTAGTAGATTGATAGATTGGAAATAGTGAAAAATTATTGTTGATATGATGCTTACACAATTTTATTATATCAGGGATATTGATAAAACTGATCCCAAGTTGTAGAAGCAGTTATAGGTGTGTCTTGCTTTAGACCAGCTGAAATAGTTTTACACTGTTAATCATAGTATGGTTTTATAAGCACTGGATTCTGGAGATAAGTTTGGGAAAATTGTTGAAGCATGGGTACTCTCGTTTTAGAAAAGAAACTTTATATTGAAAAGGGTTCATTTTTCTAAGCATTCTATTTTATACTAAGGGAAATCTAACAGGGAGATATAATTTGACATATCTAAACTTGAGGCATAATGAGGCTATTTATAATAAGGTTTTAGCCGTGGACAAATATATATAGTTATTCCATCTAAAGTTATTTGATATAAAGGGAGCTTGTTTAATAAGGAAATAATCTCAGTCTCTCTCTTTCTTTCTGTCTGTCTCCCTCACCTTCCTTCCTTTAGTCTGATGTCTAATTGGCTGTGAATATTTTGGGGGTATTGACAGGTTATTTAGACTTGACAGTCTTCTCAAGTTGCTGGCAGGAACATACTGCTGAGTTTGCTCTTTTGAACTATGAAAGGTGAATGTAGAGATAGTTGCATAATTTATGATAGTAGTAAAGGATTTAAAAGTCAGTTTTGACTTGAATTTAGTAATTTGTTCTGAGGGCATGAAATGTCTTTTTATAATACTAAAGCTTGATTTGATTGGCTTAAATCTTATGACTTGGGGAAATAAGGTTACAGTGCTTTATAGTCTCACTCTAAATGGATAATGCTAGCATTTTTCTTATCCTGGGGTTAAGATTAAAGGAAGATGATTATAATACCAGGGCAGACCTTACACTTTCCTTTATGAGCCCCTGCTTTTCCTTGAAGTTTTCAACTTATGTATTAAAGATATAGACTGTCCTGTACCAAAAGTATAAACTTGTATTTTCTTTTCAAGGGACTGTGGTGCCACCAAATCACCTGTTTCATTGGCATTAATATTGCCTAGAGATTTGTCTGATAATTTTTGTACATTCTAAATACTTTCTTAATCTTGTTTTCTGCCTATGAAATTTAAATATGTGAGTATTACATACCGTTTGCCTGAATGTTTTTGCTGACTTTTTTTAACTTCTTGACGTATTTTTAAAACTTTTAGCATCAAATATTTCTTAAAAGCTTACTATTAAAAGTAAAAGAAAAAAGTCTTAAGAGCTTGCTATTTTCTTGTGACATATTAAGAATACAAAATTTAAACCGTGAAATATATTCGATTTAGGGGAGTCATGGAACACAGTTTAGAATGTCAATAGCTGTTTGACCTTGAGCACTTACAATCCCTTTCTTGGTTTTTTGTTTTGTTTTGTTTTTGTTTGTTTGTTGTGATTGCCATATTTCAAGGAAAAAAGGCAAGAGCGAATTCATTTTTGTTTCTGTTATTCTTACTAGACTATAAGCTACTGGAAGGTTTAAAGAAAGAAAAGGACCTATCTGTGTGTGTGAATACTTAATAAATAGTATTTTGTGGTTGCAAGTGTTATTATAGAAGTGGGCTGGGTAGGACTTTGGGAGAGTGAATTATTCCAAAAACTACGGAAACTTTGTTGCAAGGGTTAGCAAACGTTATCTTAAAGGACCAGATGGCAAATATTTTAGGCTTTGTGGGCCATGTGGTCTCTTTTGTAACTGTTCAACTATCTCTCTTGCATCCATACCCCAACTATTTAGTTCTGCTGTTGGGAAAGTAGATTGAGTGGGCTATAGAGCATAGGTAGATAAATGAGCTGGGTTATGTTCTAATAAAACTTCATTTACAAAACAAGCTGTCAGCCTGCCAACCCATATTCTATAGCATCTAGCAAATATTATTCATAAGCAACCATATATTGATGTGGTTCTCTGTCCTATAAAACCATCTTTTATTATTGTTAGGGAGAATTTGTGAAATTATAGAGGACAGAGGACTTCTTGGTTTGGGCTTTTTTTGTTTTTTTTAAAGACATTGGGTCTCACTATATTACCCAGTCTGGTCCCAAACTCCTGGCCTCAAGCTATCCTCCTGCCTCAGCCTCCCAAAGTGCTAGGATTACAGGCATGAGCCACCATACCCAGTTGACTTACTGGTTTAAAATGGCCCAGTAAATGTATCCTGAACTATTTTTAGGTGAAGTGATATGATGGTTGCAATTTTCTTTAAAGTACTCGGGATGGCAGGGGACCAGATGGATAAAGATGAACCAAGTTTGACAAAATTTTGATAAATATAGAAGCAGTTGATGGGTTCGTGGGATTTTTCACACTGTGCTCTCTACTTCTGTGTATGTTTGAAGATGTCAGTGTTAAAAAGTTACTAGATAAATAATGGCCCATTAAAAGCAGCAGTTTCTCCGTTATCTTCTCACACCTTAGAATAGGAAGGACAATAAGAAACAGAAATATAAACTCCATCTTCCGCACAACCAGATCTCTGCGGGTCTAAAGCATATTAAGGAAAGGCTGCCAGATCCAGTGAAGGTCAGATAGGCGTGTGGAAAGACCATGAGAGATATACCTCTGGATGTAGATTGCAGCAAGCCCCGTTCGCTAAAGGAAGTTGCTGGCCTCAGACTACTCCAAAGCAGCATTCCAAGTTGATACTGTAAACTACCAAGTCCTTAAAGAAAGATTAATTTAGGAATTAACATGCCAAGCTTCAGGAAATTTAGCCCTCATGAGCCTTACTTCTGCAGGAAGAAGTTCAGCCAACCAAGAAATGAAAGGAGAAACTACAGCTAAAATTTTGGCAGTGAGCATAGAGTCCATTGATCTACAGAAATAAGACTAAAACAAATGTGGAAATTAGGTTTACAGACCAGAAAATGAATCTTTCAGACTTTGACAATGTGGTACTTGTATTAACTAATGAAAGTTGGAAATGTGAGGAACAGAAATGATGCGAAGTCATGTTTTATAACAGGCTGTCAAAAGATGTCATTTAAGGCTGGGTGCAGTGGCTCCTGCCTGTAATCCTAGCACTCTGGGAAGCCAAGGTGAGAGGATTGCTTGTGGTCAGGAGTTCGAGATAAGCCTAAACAAGAGCACAAACCTGTCTCTACAAAAAAAAAAAAAAAAAAAAATAGATTAGAATTCTAGAAGAAAATGTAGGAAAGACTCTTACAGACATTGGTCTAGGTAAAGAATTTATGAAGAAAACCCCTAAGGCAATCGCAGCAACAACAAAAATAAACGAATGGGACCTGATTAAATTAAAAAGCTTCTGCACAGCCAAACAAACAGTCACGAAAATAAACAGACAGCCTACAGAATGGGAAAAAATTTTCGCATACTACACATCAGATAAAAGACTGATAACAAGAATCTATTTAGAACTCAGGAAAATCAGCAAGAAAAAATCAAACAATCCTATCAAAAAATGGGCAAATGACATGAATAGAAATTTTTCAAAAGAAGACATAAGAATGGCCAAAAAACGTATCAAAAAATGCTCAACATCCCTAATCATCAGGGAAATGCAAATCAAAACCACAATGAGATACCACTTAACTCCGGTGAGAATGGCCTTTATCAAAAATTCCCAAAACAACACATGGTGGCGTGGATGCGGAGAGTTAGGAACACTCATACACTGCTAGTGGGAATGCAAACTAGTGCAACCCCTATGGAAAGCAATATGGAGATACCTTAAACAGATTCAAGTAGACCTACCATTTGATCCAGCAATCCCATTATTGGGCATATACCCAGAAGAACAAAAGTCATTCTTTAACAAAGACACCTGTACCCGAATGTTTATAGCAGCACAATTCACAATCTCAAAGATGTGGAAACAACCCAAGTGCCCATCAATCCACGAATGGATTAGTAAACTGTGGTATATGTATACCATGGAGTACTACTCAGCTATAAGAAATAACGATGATATGACATCTCTTTGGTTCTCCTGGAGAGAACTGGAACCCATTATATTAAGTGAAGTATCCAAAGAATGGAAAAACAAGCATCACATGTACTCACCAGAAAACTGGTTTCCCTGATCATCACCTAAATGTACATCGGGGAAGGATACCAATTGGATATCAGACTGGGATGGGGGGTGGGGGTTGGGGGGAGGGGATGGGTGTATGCCTACATGATGAGTGCGTTGCACACCCTCTGGGGAATGGTCATGCTTGAAGGTGCAGACCTGGGGAGGTGGTGGGGGGAGGGGATGGAGGTATGACTACATGATGAGTGCCAGGCACACTGTCTGGAGAATGAGAATGGACGCGCTTGGGACTCTGACTCAGGGGAATGGGTGGGACATGGACAATGTATATGACCTGAACTTATGTACCCCCATAATGAGCTGAAATAAAAAAAAAAAAGAAAAATTAGCCAGGTGTGGTGTTTTGCACCTATAGTCCCAGCTACTCGGAAGGCTAAGGCCAAAGGAGTGCTTGAGCTCAGGAATTTGAGGTTGCAGTGAGCTCAGATGACACCACTGCACTCTAGCTGGGGTGACAAAGTGAGACTCTGTCTCAAAAAAAGTAATGTAATTTAAAACCAATAAATCCACTAAAGGCTTAAATATTGAGTTGGAAAGGGAGTATGTAAGTAGATAGATGGTTGATACATAGACACATACATAGAGTAAAAGGTAAACACTAAGAGAAATAATAAACTGGATGGTAGAGGGGAAGAAAACAGCATAACTGTATTAGTTCATCATTGCTCATAATAGAGGTAGAATTTTTATATTTTAATATAAAGTATATATGTATATATATATATTTTTTTAAAGAAACAGGGTCTCCCTCTGTCATCTAGGCTAGAGTATAGCGATCATAGTTTACTGCAACCCCAAACTCCTGGGCTCAAGCCATCCTCCTGCCCAGCTTCCCAAGTAGCTAGGACTATAGGCATGTGCCACCATTGCCTGGCTAATTTTTAAAAATTTTTTGTAGAGATGAGGTTTCACTATGTTGTCCAGACTGGTCTTGAACTCCTACGTTGGCCTCCTAAAGTACTGGGATTACAGGTGTGAACCAGCGCACTTGGCCATAAAGTATATTTTATACAAAGTTATATGAGATTTTTTTTACTTAACATGTAATTGATGAGGACTTGTTATTTGCCAAGCACTATCAGTGATCAAAACAGACTAAAATTCTTGCTTCATGGGTTGGGGGAGACAAATTATAAACATAATAAATAAGTAAGTAAATAATTTGTTAAGAGGTATTAATATATGTGGGTGAAGTACAGCATAAAGGGGATCAGGAATACCAATTGATGGGATTGCTGTTTTAAATTGGGTGGCCAGAGTAGACCTCACTCAGAAAATGAAATTTGAGCAAAGATATATTTGAGGAGAGTGAGGGAGCCAGATAGTTATCTAGAGAAACAGTATTCGAAGCAGAAGTGGTGGTTATTGCAAAGGTTCTGAAGCAAAACTGTAGCTGTTGAAGAAACAGGGAAGAGTGAGTCTAAAAGGGCTAAAGTACAGTGATTGAGAGGGAGAGTGGTAGGAGTCTCTTTGAAGTCAGAGAGATAATAGGGTATCAGATAATATTGGACTTTACAGGCCTTTAAAAGAACTTTGACTTTTACTCTGAAATAACTACTAGAACAAAAAGTAAACCATTTATATTATCAGAAGGAATATGTGCATACCTAAAACAAAGCAAGCACAAACCATTTAGTAAACTATTTTTAAGAAGAAAAAGCAATAACAACAGAAAGCATGGCATAAAGTTTGATACCTGAAAAAAGGTGGGGAACCTGTGGCCTTGGGGCCACATCTGGCCTTCTGGATCCTTGAATGTGGCCTTTTGACTGAATCCAATTTTACAGAACAAATCCTTTTAATAAGGATTCTGTCGAGCGGTCACACTTCGGGATCTAGAGGGCCACATGTGGCCTTGAGGCTGCAGGTTCCTGTCATGATCTTAATATTGGACAAGACAGTACAAAAAACATTACATGAGGAAAAAGGACATACAAGCTCTGCATGAATACTTTAAAATGCTCCTCAGGGATACGAATAGAGACTTAAAGGGAAAGGCTTATAAGGTTCTTGGGTAAAAAGACTCAAAATTATTTAAGATGTTAGTTTCCCCTATGTTAATCCATAGAGTTAATATGATCTCAAAACAAAACACTAGCTAACATTTATTGAGCATTTACTCTGTACCAGGCACTGTTCTAAGTGCTTTGTATGTATTACTCATTTAGTCACTATAATGACTTTATGTGGAAAATATTAGTATTACTCTTTGTCCATTCTTCAGTAAGGAAACCAAGGCACAAAGAGACTAATGAACTTGCCCAAGGTTGCAGTTAGAGTAAGTTACCGAACCACAATATAAACTCACATTCTGTGTTTTTGACCACTACACAGTACTGTTTCTTGAAACTAATAGGATTGTGTGTGTGTTTAACTAGATAAACTGACTCTAATGTTCATATGGAGAAACAAATAAGCAAGGATAGCCAGGAAAATTCTTATAGAAAAGTATTATAATAATTGGGCTGGGCATGGTGGCTCATGCCTGTAATTACAGCACTACGGGAGACCGAAGCAGAAGGATCACTTAAGGCCAGGAGTTCGAGACCAGCCTGAGCAACATAGCAAGACCCTGTCTCTATGAAAAATACAAAAATTAGCCAGGCATGGTGACACTATCCCAGCTACTTGGGAGGCTGAGAAGGGAGGGTCACTTGAGTCCAGGAGTTGGAGGCTATAGCAAGCTATTATCATGCCACTGCCCTCCAGCCTGGGCGACAGAGTGAGACCCTGTCTCTAAAAAAAATAATAATAATAAGGGAAAACTAGCCCCACCAGATATTAAAAGGTATTATAAAACTAGAATGTTAAAACAATGTGGTTACTAAGGCATGAGCAGACAAATCATTGAACAGAAGTTCAGAAATAGATCCAAATTCATACAGGTACTCGGAAGATTATAAAGATAACGTTTCAAGTAAGTGAGGAAAAGATGAATTATTCACTATATGGGACAGCTGTGTTGTCATTAGATGGATTCCTACTTACTGTTGACTAAAATTAATTCCTAATGAATCAAAGATTTAAACCTGAAAAACTAAACTAGCTATGACATAAGTCTCAAGTAATTTTTAAATGATTTATTTACATTTTTAAATAAATGTCACTGTTACATTTCTGCATTCTCTCATAGGTTGGAAGAAGGTGGGGATTAATGATAGTCACACGACAGGTGTTAGTCTATCATATATAGTTGTGTTAAGATATATTGTCGTAGAGTCCTAAATAATTTTTCTTTGGGCTGATGGAGTAGAATATATCAGGCTCTGTGGCTAATACATTGGATTTTAGTCAGTCAATGCCTTCCTTTCTTCCTCCTGTTATATTTTTTGTGACCGGGAAAGTGAAAGGTAGAAAGCGTTTGGCAAGTTAGAAATGTATTCAATATTCTTTCTGAAACTTGGCTTCATTATGGGAACCTAAATTCCAGACCCACATCCACAGTGACATCATTCTTTGAGGAAGTAGTAAAAGTGAGTATGAGTGTGAGTGATTTCCTTCTAACGCCCTGAAGAGATAAAGATTAAGGACTCAAGGAGTGAGGTTGCCTGTCCAAGTTTTTTAAAAAGAGGGTGAACAGAAAGACCAGATGCCTACTCAATAACATTAAATTCATGATATAGTTACTTAATAACTGTCTTATACCTGGTAAGAGATAGGAAGGAAATGTGGGTCTAAATGCTAGCAAGAGAAAGAAGCCAGAAAGTTTACTAAAGTAAACTAAAGACTTGATAGCACTTAAAACCAATATTAAATGTTTTTAAAAGCAGGTAAAAAATTACTTGTATGGTAGAATTGTAATTATGTTTAATGTAACATTTGTACTTATGTGTGTATGTAAATGTTTTAAAATATAATCTTGAAAATATAACCGTGTTCACCATTATTATTTTAAGATGATAGGAGTTTGAGAGACTTTCATTTTCTTTTATCTGTATTTTTAAGATTTTCTATAAAGATACATATTACTTAAGTAATAAAAACACTATTTATTAATATTATATACATATACGTACATATGTAACATTTGTTGTTCTATCCTGACAGTAGATGTGTCTTTTGTATTTTCTAGGTGCACCAGAGGCTCTCTTCCTGGCAGAATTTGAGAGTTGTTTACTGCAGTACTGTTGTGCCCTCTGATGGTGAGTTTTGGTAAATTCATTTTTTATGTCCCCCCCCCCCCGCTCCTTAATTCAGTGTTTCCTATCCTCTACCTAACAGAAAAATTTGTAGGGGCCAGGCATGGTGGCTCACGCCTGTAATCCTAGCACTTGGGGAGGCTGAGGCAGAAGGATCACGTAAGGCCAGGATTTTGAGACCAGCATGGATAATGTAGCAAGATCCCGTCTCTACAAAATATATATATAAATTTACAAACCATACTCTTACCATTGTAGGTTTGGGGATCAGAAAGAAAAAAGGAAGCTAAAGATGGAAAATAAGATTTGGATGAGGATTCTAGTGAATTTAAAGGAAAAACCAAGAAGAAACACTCATAGACCTATCAAAGTCTTCATAAATGACAAAATGTTTACTACTGATGTTTTAAAACTGGACGTAGTTAATGTGAAGATCACATAAGCACCATCACTTCCTAATCATTTGAGGCTTCACATTATGAATAATGATCAAGTTCTCCAGGTCCTTTGTGATGCTTAGACAGAAGTAATTCAAAGTCTGAGACTTCCTGTCCTCGGCTTGTCTTTTTCTTCCCTAAGGCTTAGGATTATTATATTCTTCTTTGATGTGGGAAGGGATGAACAGATGCTTGGGGACCACATATAATCCTTTGTAAATGTCCATGATGCTACAAACTGGGAACAGAATCTAAGCTTTGGTTGTTTTTACAGTCGTGGAGGGAGATGTGTTTACAACCCTTATTGTCAGTCCTCTCAATATTGTACATTTATAATTTGGGTTGCTTGGCTTAGATGTTGCCTGTTAAAAATGTTTCCTCTGTGTAAAGTTTAGTTTGATAGAACTCTAATTTCAACCTTATAAACATTAATTCATTGGCATAGCAACCACTGAAAGAGCATCCTGCAAATTTACAAGGACACTTAAAACTGAAGAAGCCCAGAAGATGAATTGTGGAAATACTAGAATCCCTTGTATTAATATTTTTTTTAATTTTTTATTTCAGCATATTATAGGGGTACAAATGTTTAGGTTACATTTATTGTCTTTGCCCCACCCATCTTGTATTAATATTTAATTTAAAATTAATATTTACAGATATTTGCAGTGTTGTCAGGATCCCCTCCCTAAATCTGTTTAGGTATCTGTATTTACAGGCAGTGGGCTCATATTTGCTAAATCCTCTAAACTTGGAGGAAAATCCATTGTTGGTTACTCATTTGTGGTATGGAAGGGTTAAAAGGAAAAATAGGTCAGAATCAAAACACGGAAAACAGTAGCTGGCTTTCTTTTTCCTGTCTCTTAAAGATATGAAAAGCTAATGTAAAGTAGTACCAATTAATGTATAAATTAAAAAGCAACACTTAGCACTTTGTTGCAGCCAGAGGCCAGATAGGTGTGTTGCCTCCAGTCAAGACTCAGTATGTACCCAGATACTAAGTACTTGCCATGTGGCCAAGAGCCAGAGGACCATAATGTCACCTGCCCATGTTGCCTACTCTTTTCCCTCCGTAAGCCCCTTCAGAGCAGTGAGTGGATATCTCACTTCCCCCTGACATTGCCCAAATGGGGGCTGCTCATATCTATATATGCCAGCACCACTCCCAAGTGCTGACTTACTCCATTACCACTGCAGGGTGCCCACATTAGATAGTTTCAGTAGAAAGAGAATTTCTCTCAATGTAAAAAAAATTGTTCATGGTACTGAATCCTCTCAGCTTTTGCTGAACTAACAGTATTTCACTCAAAAATTTCCAGCCTTTATATTATCTGAAATTGTTATATATTCAATGTCAGTATAAATCAATATATATTCAGTATGTTATATACATTTAACATCAAGTCATACTACAACAGGAAGCTCATGTACCAGTGGTTGTTATGATGTTCAATGGCAATTAATTTGAACTAATGAATTCATACTGGAATTTATATTTTAATTTTTTTTTTATTTTTTTCATGGCCAAATATGAAGCATGTTGGAATTTATATTAATTTTGCCACTTATTACAGTCACTATTATCCTACATACTAGTCCATATTGGAGATATTTCACTTATTCAACAATTGTGCTGGGATATCTGGCTAAATGTTATCCCAGGACATAAATGTTAGTAGGTTGTCCGTATGTTGCATGAAGGTTTGAAGGCAATATTTTTTAAAAAGCTAAAAGGATACCAACTTTAAAAAAATGAGTGTCTCCCAAAATTCCTGCCAATACTTTTTGCCCTTCTTAAGAAAACCACTTCATATTAGTTATCAACAAATAGGAGCACAAAGCTGTTTGATTTACTGCAGCTTGATGTCCTTACTCCCCCCAACGTATACATCTTTCTTATTTTATACTTCTAAGTTAATTTTACCTTAAGTAAGTATAGCATATGAGAAAACTTCACTCAATACACAGCTACTCCAATAAATAAGAGTTTAATCACCAGTAACAGACATTTCTACTATCATTCACTGCTATTCCTTGTGACTGCTGGGTCACATTCAGTATCTAATAAGGGCTTGACCCTCATCTTCTAAAAGTACCAAGTCTAAAATACCACATTATGAAATTATGATATTTATATACCTAGCATATATACCTGTATATACTGCCTCTCAGTAATTGCTTGTTAATTATGTTTTTTGGCAAATCTTCTGGTTATGACTATAGTAACTGATAAGAAAATATGCAGATTATCTTAAATGTTTAACTTCCCTACCAAAGCAATCTTAACAGGTTCTTAATTTTTCTTATATCATAACTACTTTTGAGGACCTAGTAAAAGCTCTAGCTCTTTCTCTAGAAAAATTTATATATACACATAGGAAATTTTACATACAATTTCGTAGTGATACAGGTTCCCTCAGACCAAACCATGGAATCCCTAGATTCATGGACTCCAACTTGAGAACTGTTTCAGATACATTGAACACAGTGCACACTCATATACCCATACTCACACCCATGTTCCCTTTCATGAGAGGCATTATGCTTAGAAGTTAAAAGTACAAGCTTTGTTCTTTTGCCTTCCTCCTTCCCTCCCTTCCGTTTTTTTTTGAAGGGGGTGGGGGGAACAGGGTCTTCCTCCTTCGCCCCAGCTAGAGGGCACAGCATCATCATAGCTCACTGCAACTTCAAATTCCTGGGCTCAAGTGATCCTCCTGCCTCAGCTTCCTGAGTAGCTGGGACTACAGGCACATGCCATGCCACCACGCTCAGCTAACTTTTCTATTTTTTGTAGAGACAGGGTCTTGCTCTTGTTCAGGCTGGTCTTGAACTCCTGGCCTCAACAATCCTCCCACCTCAGTCTCCCAGAGTGCTAGGATTACAGGCATGAGCCACCACAGCTGGCCAAGGGTACAGGCTTTGGGGTCAGACAAACCTAGGTTTGCATCCCAGTTCCACCACTTAACTGCCTTGTAACCATAGGCAAGTAACTAACTTCTCAAAACCTGTTCTTTCATCTGTAAAATGAAGATAGTAATAGCTACCACCTCCAAGAGAAAAATGTCCTTAAACCTATAGAAATAGTACTTTATAAGGCTGGTTGTGGCAGTGTTAAAGATCCCTAATCTATTAATAAAACATGTGGTCTTAGGCTTCTCATTTTAATTTCTTTGTGCCCCAGATCCTCAACTGTAAAATAATTAATAGAAATTTTTTATGATTGTATGGCTTATACCTTAAAGTCTTTAAAGCCTTCAGGAGTTCTCCTTCATGTTAATGAAAGTTAAGGATGAGAGTAATTCTGCTATAGACAGGTTGACTGTATAATTTATCATCCAACCCAGGATACTTTTGAGAGTGAAAGGGGGTGCTATTAAAAATTATCAAGGCAAGCCAGTTGTCCTGATAATTTTTAATAAGGTAAACCAGGAAGTACAGGGAAAGTGCAAAAGATGAGCTAGAGGGAAAGTGCAAAAGATGAGCTAGAGAAAAAGCAAGGAAAATAGCCTCATCTAGCTGCCTTCATTTCTTTATCCAGAAATGGAATCCTACTCAATTACCCCTGTATTAAGAATTGTGCTAGAGAGTTGTTATGTTTATTTTGCACTTAACAAAAGATACAAGATTTCCTTACAAAAATCATTTGAAGCCAGATGCAGTGGCTCATGCCTATAATCCCAGCACTCTGGGAGGCTGGGACAGGAGGATCACTTGAGGCCAGGAATTTGAGACCAGCCTGGGCAACATATCAAAATGCCATCTCTACAAAAAATTAGCTGGGCATGGTGGCATGAGGCTGAGGCAGGAGGATTGCTTGAGCCAAGGAGTTCGTGACTGCATTGAGCTATGATCACACCACTGCACTCCAGTTGAGGGGACAGTTTGAGGGCAAATTAAGTTAGTGAAAATTCCTGTTTTTTAATTTTTTTTTTTAATTTAATTTTTCCCTCAAACAGTTCTTGATTTCTTAGGAGACTGTCACCCAGGCTGCAGTGCAGTGGCATGATCATAGCTCACTGTAACATTAAGCTCCTGAGCTCAAAAATTCCTGTTTAATAATAAACAATCATCTGTGTAGTCACCCCAAGTATAGATAATACACAGTTCTTAACCTAAGATCTATGAGTGATTTGGGGAACCAGATATATGCTCCAGTTTTTTTCTTTGGTTTCTATCCTATTACTATTTTTTTAAAGCTTTATTGAAATATATTTTACATGCCATAAAATTCAGCAATCATGGTGCAACCATCATGACAATGCAGGTTTAGAACACTTGCTTCACTCCTGAAAGCTCCCTTGTTCCCAGTCTTCGCCTCCACCTTCAGCCCTGGGCAACCACTATTCTGCTTTCTGTCTCCATAGTTAAACCTTTTCCAAAAATGTCATATAAATGGGCTCATACAATATGTAGTCTTTTGCATCTATTTTCTTTTACACAGTCTAATGCTTTCTTAATGTTCTTTTATTTTTATTGCTAGATAGTATTCCAGTATATAGAAATAGCATGTTTTGTTTATTCCTTCACCAAATGAAGGACATTTGGATTGTTTTCCATTCTGAACAATTAGAAATAATGCTACTGCCAATATTTGCTCATAAGTCTTTGTGTGGACATGTTTTCATTCCACTTGGGTAGATACTTAGGAATGGAATGGTTGTATCATATTGTTAGTAAATGCTTAACTTTTTAATAAGCTGCAAAACTGTTTTCCAACCAGCAATGCATAAGTGTTCCAGGTTCTCTATACCCTCCTGAACACTTAGTATGATCAATCTTCTTGACTATAGACACTCTAGTGGATGTGGAGTATTATTTCATTGTGGTTTTATTAATGCTTTGTATCTTACTGTTGGCTAATGATGTTGAACATCTTTTCATGTGCGTATTAACCATTCACATATTTTCTTTAGTCAAGTATCTGTTCAAACTTATCGCCCATTTTAAAAATGTGACTGTCTTCTTATTATTGAGTTGTAAGAGTTCTTTATATAGTCTAGAGTTTTCCCTGTTACTTTTAAAAACCATTTTGGGGGAAAGGAAAGAAGATTTTTTTTAGTCAAGTTGTATTATTAATAGTTGCTTTTGTACACAGTTGGAAATTCTATATTTATTGTCATAATCATATCGAGGACACAAACATACCTCACCACTATATATCTTTCATTCTAACTTTAAAAAGATTTGATAACAAAAAAGAAATGAAAGTAATGTAGCTACTTAATCACCAAAGATGATAGGACACAGCGCCTCAGTATTGTAATGTGCCAGGGTTCTCACCACCCCAAATATAAAGTTAGGAAAACTGAAGCACCTTATGTTTTTCCATTTAAAAAATATATCTGACAGTTTGGACTGTTTTTTTAAGTAGAAGTTACGGTATGAAACTTTACCAAAATGTGGATGAACTTGTTCCTTCACAGGACCCTTTTTTTTTTTTTTTTGAGTCAGAGTCTCACTCTGTTGCCCGGGCTAGAGTGAGTGCCCTGGCATCAGTCTAGCTCACAGCAACCTCAAACTCCTGGGCTTAAGCAATCCTACTGCCTCAGCCTCCCAAGTAGCTGGGACTACAGGCGTGCGCCACCATGCCCGGCTAATTTTTTTCTATATATATTTTTAGTTGTCCAGATAATTTATTTCTATTTTCAGTAGAGACGGGGTCTCGCTCTTGCTCAGGCTGGTCTCGAACTCCTGACCTCGAGCAATCCACCCACCTCGGCCTCCCAGAGTGCTAGGATTACAGGCGTGAGCCACCGCGCCCGGCCCACGGGACCCTTTTCTTGAAGGATTCTTTAAGGTTGACTTTTCACATTGCCAAGAAAAGCAGCCAAATGAAATTGGAAAGACCTTTAAGCTTTATGAGTAGGAGCAAATATATGTCAAATTTCAGATGATGTCATCCATTCCAGGATTGCTATGATTTTTTCCAATATTTTGGTGTAAATTTTGAGGGAATTGGAAACTATACCATTTTTCTCCAGAATGCAACTTGATGAAATGAGTGATACTACTCTAAGCAGTTAGTTCCTAGTTTTTGTCTATTAATAAGCATGTTGACATGGTCAAAGGAAAATCCCTAATACGTGAGTCTCTTGTGAAAATTGCAAAGACTATTAATATTAATGGCAGTAAACATCTTTGAAAGAGTGTTAAATTTCTTTGCCAAAATAATCACCAAAAAAGTTTTTTTGACTGTAAGGAAGATTTTGGTGCTCTCTGCACAGATGGTGCATCTTCCAAACTTAGCAATGTGCATACTTACACTGCCTCAGAGGAGAAAGCAGCCCACCCATTGTAAAAAGGCATTGCTTTTTTTCATTAGCACATAATGGCATTGAAGACTCTTCTAGCAGGCCTAAAAGAAGTCTTGCCTGCTACCACAGAAGTAATCAATTTCATGAGAAGGTTTTTATCAAGAAGAAGGATCAAAATATAAAATTCTCCTTTGCTTGGTTAAGCTTTTGGCAGGAGTTTTGCTTTTTAAGAGAAAAGAAAGGTTAGTACAAGGAGAAGTTTATTCATGGCTTGATTTACTTAGGGATATTTGGGGCTTTATAAATGAGTATAATCTTCTAATTCAAGACCTAATAGTCATCATTAGGGATTTGGCAGAAAAATTGTAAATCCTTTTAGCCAGGCTGTTGCTCTGAGTGAAGTGGTTAGAAATGGACAACCATGTGAATTTTCCAGTACTGGAGGAAATAACACTGTAGGCTAGTCATGAATGAAAAGTTTTATCAGTTTCTCTGCAGACATTTAGAAAAACTCAGAGCTCTTGAAGATTAACTCCACTCAGAAAACTTCAAAATTGAAACTGGAATTTGTAATTTTTTCACCTGTCATATTACATCAAACAGTGATATGAATTCAATTCTAAGAGTCATAGAGAATTCTTAGGTTCCTTGCACAAGCCTACCCTGGCATCATCTGGCAAAGTGAGCTGTGATCAATTGTAACCACGTACCTCTCCAGAGTTTTCACTACTTCTTTTCATCAAAACTGAAAGCACAACCTTTTGGATATCAAATATGATATTCAACTAACCATGTTCCAAAACCAGGACCAGTATGTGACTTCTTTGTTCAAGCCAAACAATAGCAGCCTTCTAATTGAAATGTTGTTTCATATAGAACTAAAATTTATTTTCTGAGTAATTTGTGTACTTTATTTCTTTTTTAAAAAACAAAATGGCCATTAATTTTGGCTTAAAAATTAGGAAAAATGCTTTGTTTTTATAAACATTTATTTTTAAAGTGTGGCAATATAAAGAAAATCCATTTTCAATGCAATAAGGTAAATTACATCTAAAATTTTTATATATAAATTGTTTGGAATTTTTTAGGAAACAGAGCTAAGGGAGAAGTCCATGAGATTCTCAAACAGATCAATTAACCCAAAATACTAAAAGACACCAAATTAACTTGTGTAACTAAAATTTATTTTTAAAAACTATTTTTTAGAGCAGTTTTAGCTTCACAGCACAAGTGAAAGGTACAGAGATATCTTATATACTCCCTGTCCCACACACTTGCCCAGCCTTACCCATTGTCAACATCTCCCATTAAAGGGGTACATTTGTTACAACTGATAAACCTATATTGACACAGCATCATCACCCATTTACATTAGTGTTCACTCTTGGTGTTTTATATTCTATAGGTTTTGGGGAAATTTACAATGACATATAGCCACAATTATAGTATCACACAGAGTGGTTTTGCTGCCCTAAAAATCCTCTGTGCTCTACCTATTCATCCCCTCCTCTTCCCTAACCCCTAGCAATTATTAATCTGTTTTCTCCATGTCTTTTCATGTCTTGATAGATCTTTAGAACTGAATAATAGTCTATTATCTAAATGTACCACAGTTTATTTATCCATTCACCTATTGAAGGATATCTTGGTTGCTTCCAAGATTTGGAAATTATGAGTAAAGGTACTATAAATATCAGTGTGCAGGTTTTTGTGTAGACAACATTTTTCAACTCCTTTGGGTAAATACAAAGGATCATGATTGATAAGAGTATGTTTAGTTTTGTAAGAAAATGCCAACTGTCTTCCAAAGTAACTATACCATTTTGCATTCCCACCAGCAATGAATGAGAGTTGCTGTTGTTCCACATCCTTGCTAGCATTTAGCATTTAACTTACACTCTTTTCCCCTTGTTGACCTCAGTAGAAGTAGTCATTTTTCGGGATGATTGGAAGTTTTCTCATGTATGTGTTGTATCATTTTAGACTCAGTTTTTAGACTCTGGATTTTAGGAAAAGCAAGAGAAACTATTAAATCAGGCATTTTTGTGTACTCTCATTGAATCTTCTCAATAACCTTGTAAGATTAGTATTCCTGCATTATAGATGAGGTAACTGAGGTTCAGTTGTATTCAGTAATGTGCCCGTAGATTCAGGGTGTCTCCTTCTTGTTGAATTGAGTACTACCAAATCTGAGATTTTAATACTCATAACTTTTTCTCCTGTTCTCGCTGTTTAGAATTATATTCAGCTTTTTGCCACCCAGAAATTAAAGTGGGTCAAGAGTCAAGGTATTATTAAGGTTATTTTCACAGTGGCACCATCAAAAGCATTATTATTAAAAGAAAAAAATTGGAGCAATATATTAGGACAGGATTTCATTTTTACGAAACCAAAGTAAAATCTTTAAGTATCAGTAGAATAAGTAGATGAACGGAAGGAAGGGAGGGGATGACCTTTTACTTAGCACAAAGGCTTTTGACATTTATGGAAAATTAGTTATTTTCATAAACTGATTTTAAATTAGCACAAGGTACGCAGTAAGCTACTTAACAGAAGACTAATAACGCTGTATATTAAAAAATGATTTTTAACTTTAAGTGGTTTTACAGCTTTTATCAATGAAGCCTCACAATAACTTCATGAAAATAGTTTTTGAGTACAGAGATTTAGTTGTACAAATACTAGTTAACTTGTAGTACACAATGACATATAGTTGGTTAAGATTAATTTGTATTACTGGTTAGAAACTCAAATGACTGGATTTATCAAACTACTGAAATCAAGATGATTTGATAATTGGCATTTCATGTATTGATATAGAAAGATATTTTGTACCTAATTGTTTACATGAGCTTTTCAAAATGATTATTTTTCAAATGATAATATGTGACAGATTTAGTGTTTTCAATTTATTGGTACATTATGAATAATTTAAAGAGAAATTTAATTCTTTTACATATTTAAGTAGATTTATCTGAGGTTATTGTGAAGTAAGCACATTTTGTTTACACATATTAATAATAGATATCTTGAGGATATTTTTGCCATAATGTATAAGGAAGCTCCTTACTGTCACCAAAGTATATATTTAGCTTTTTTCTATTGAAATGATAATCATATGTTTGTCTAACATATCATAATTTAACAAAAAATTATATGAACTTCTGGAATTGTGCTTATGAATATAGAAGTGATTATTAAAGATAAATTATTTGTCTATCTAGGCATAAAACTAGTGAAAATAATATGTAAGATATTTATTGAGAAGAATAAATTTTATCAAAGGACATAGAAGATGGTAGGAATAAATGCAGAGTTATATATACCATGTAAATAGATATGAAGACAACATTGTAAATTGTCTATTTCCCCCAAATGAATTTATAAATTCAATGCAATACTAATCGAAGCCCCAACATGAACTGATAAACTTAATTAAAAATTCAAATGAAAGAGGAAAACTGTACAAACAACTAAGAAAATTTACAATAGGAAAACAAGGAGGCATGATTCACCTAAAGTTCATATTTTGTTTTGTTTTGGGGGGCATACTCACCACTATACTAATGAGGAAAAAGCACATATTAATATTAAGTCATATTTTTTAAGCTACAATAATTAAAACAGTGAAATATTGGTGTAGGAAAGATTATTGGATCAGATTAGAAAAACCTTTCATATATGGAAATGTGACCTGTGATAGAATTAGCATTGTAAATCAGAAAAGAAAGGACACACTGTTCAATAAATGGTGCTGTTACAGTTGACTTCTCTACATTGTCAAAGTAAATTTCAAATGATTTAAGGAGTAAAAGGTGAAACACAAAGTTCTAAAAGGAAAAAAAATTTACATCAGAAACTAAAAACATTGAGTAGTGCTGCTAACTCTCTCTTAGCCTTCTTTTGGTTTATAATGGTGGGGTGAATCTGGTTTTTCAATGGACAGATAAATTGTGGTGTATAGTCATGCACTGCGTAACAACTTTTCAGTCAACAATGGACCACATATATGACAGTGGTCACATAAGATTATAATACTCTATTTTTACTATACTTTTTCTACGTTTAGATAGATACACAAATACTTACCATTGTGTTATAGTTGCCTACAGTATTCAGTATGATAACATGTTGTAGATTTGTAGCCTAGGAGCAATACCTAGATACCTAGATGGTATAGTCTATTACACACCTAGACTACATAGCCTAGTTATGTACTAGGCTATACCATTTAGGTTTAAGTACAATCTATGATGTTTGCATAGTGGTGAAATCACCTAATGATCCATTTCTCAGAATATATCCCCATCATTAAGCAAAGTGTAATTGTATTCATGCAATGAAATTCTCTGTAGGAGTTTAAGTGAATGATCCAGAAATATGATTCAACTTGGATAAATCTCAAAGGAGTGATGAGCATAAAATGCAGGTTGCAATCCCATGTCAGCTAGGGCTGCAGTCATCTGAAGGCTTGACTGGGCCTGGAGGATCCGATTCTAAGGTGACTCACTAACATGGCTGACAAGTTCAAGCTGGCTCTTGGTTGGAGGCACCACTTCTTCTCCATGTTGGCTTCTCCATAGGGCTGTAGGATTGTCCTCGCAATGTGGCGACTGGCTTCCCCGAGAGCAAGTGACCCAAGAGAACAAGGCAGAAGCTACAAAGTCTTTTATGACATAGCCTTGGAAGTTATGCACAGTCATTTCTGCTGTATTCTACTGGTTATACAGACCAGCCCTGATTTGATATGGGATGGGACTACATAAGGGCATGAGTATAGATGATCCCTGACTTAAGATGGTTTGACTTACGATTTTTCAACTTTATGACGGGTTTATTGGGATATTAAATGCATTTGTGACTTACAATGAATTTATTGAGATGTAACACCATTGTAAGTTGAGAAGCATCTGAACTGTCTTTATCCATTTTCTTTCTGCTATAACAAAATACCACAGACTGGTGATTTATAAAGAGAAAAGATTTATTTGAGCCACAGTTCTGAAGGCTGGGAAGTCCAAGATTGAGGAGTCACACCTGGTGAGGGCCTTCTTGCTGTGTCATAACATGGCAGAAGGCATCACATGGCAAGGAAGTGTGCCCAGGAGACAGAGAGGGGAAATCAAGCTGCACTCATCCTTTTTATCAAGAACTCACTCCCATCATAACTAACCTACTTCTCTGATAACAGCAAAAATCCATTTGTGAGGGTAGAATCCTCATGATCTGATTACCTCCCACCTCTCAACACTGTTACAATAGCAATTAAATTTCAACACGAGTTTTGGAAGGGACAATCAAACCATAGCAAATACCTATAGGTCAGGATCATAACCATGTTGGAGGCTGATTATCACAATACTATATATTGTGTGTTGAGATATATGTATGTACATATTTGTGTCTTGTCTGCCTGCCTGCTTGTATGTATGTATATATAATGGATGGGAATGATAAATACCAACTGCTAACTTTAGGATAGTGATTTCCTTAGGAGAAAGAAAGATCACGCTGCTTTGGTGTGAAAAATTAAACTGGAGTAAGGCTATAACAAAATAAGGACTCCAATTACAATGTAGCTGATAGAAGAAAGAGGTGGTAGTGGCCTAGAATAGGATGGTGGTAGTAGAGAGAATTGGAAGGATTACCAATGTTTTAAAAATAGAATTAAAAGACATAATGGGCCGGATGCAGTGGCTCACGCCCGTAATCCTAACACTCTGGGAGGCCAAGGCGGGTGGATCGCTCGAGGTCAGGAGTTCGAGACCAGCCTGAGCAAGAGTGAGACCCCGTCTCTACTAAAAATAGAAACAAATTAGCTGGCCAACTAAAATATATATAGAAAAAATTAGCCGGGCATGGTGGCGCATGCCTGTAGTCCCAGCTACTCGGGAGGCTGAGGCAGTAGGATCGCTTAAGCCCAGGAGTTTTGAGGTTGCTGTGAGCAAGGCTGACGCCACGGCACTCACTCTAGCCAGGGCAACAAAGTGACACTCTGTCTCAAAAAAAAAAAAAAAAAAAGACATAATGATTGATTAGGTGTGAGGAATGTCAGGTTCTAGCTCTAAGAATAGTCAGGGCCTGGCATGGTGGCTCACACTTGTAATCCTAGTACTCTGGGAGGCCAAGGCAGGAGGATCACTTGAGGTCAGGAGTTCAAGACCAGCTTGAGTAAGAGTGAGACCCCCATCTCTATTAAAAATGGAAAAAATTAGCCGGGCGTGGTGTTATGCACCTATATATCCCAGCTACTGCGGAGGCTGAGTAAGGAGGATCGCTTGAGCCCAGGAGTTGGAGGTTGCAGTGAGCTATGATGACGCCATTGCACTCTAGCTGGGGCAGCAGAGTCAGACTCTGTCTCAAAAAAAAAAAAAAGAATAGTCAGGGATAACAGGTAATTTTCTGACCTAGAAGAAAATGATTTCTTAATCCGATGATGAGATCCAAACTGCACTGGGTTGAACTGGGTGACCTTACAAATATCTAACCTTACTGGACTTTATTATTCTTAGCTGTAAAAAACAAAAGGTGTTTATATGATCTCTCTTGCCTTCCAACACTAAAATTCTATGACTATATCTCACATTTGTGATACAGAATATTACAGAAAGGAAAGTGGAAAGAAACAGACAGTAACAAAATTATAAGCCACTGAAATAATCTGTCATATGAAGTTCAGCTCCAAGTAGCTTTGCAGAAAACACCCCACATGTGCTTCCTTATTTCACCAGTTCCCTTTTGTAGTAAGTCCTCAAGATACAGACAGTCATGTTTATAAGGTGATATATTTTAGTGGAGATTTTACCCATTATTTTGAACACCAACCAGCCTCCTGTATGTATTTTACAAGCATTTTTTAAACATTTGACCAAATAACAAGCATTTTTATGACTTTTTTTCAACTCCTAATGCCTCAAAGGCTTTTTTAAAAATTTATTCCTTTTTCAACCCCAAATGTATGTAGTTCCTGCACTACTTTTAGTCTGCACAATTCCATGGTATTTTGTTTTTATGCCTAAATCTGTTGTCATGTTCTGGCTCTGAGTGTTCGTATTGAGTGTCCCATAATTTCTAGGTTTCTTTGAGGAATACTGCTATAGGACATACTTAGATTATTTCTAATTTTATTGATACAGAAGTCAAAGCAAAAGAGCAAAAAATCCCAAAGAGCCATTTGATGAAGTTTACACATTAAAAGAATATTTTGTCTCTAGAGAATAGTAGCTGACAGCTGTCATTAGCTTGTAAATGCCCATCTGACTTCGCTACTGGAAGCCTTGTATTGTTTATATTGTTAAACTTAAGGGAGGAACTTTGGTAATTGTTCTACCTGAGTTGCAAACCAAGAAATCTAACATTTACATTACAATATAGTATGTGGGAAAGGAGGAAACCTAGGAATTTATTTCAAAAGCAATATTATAATAAAAGTTTATCAGCTCAGAAATATGTTATTTTATGTAGAATTTCTCAAAGCTTTCATATTTCATTCCCTTGAAAGGCATCATGCTCTCTAAAGGAAAAAGGTAAGCTAGGTATGAAAGACCTTCATTTTCTCTGTTGACTTTGTCTCAGCTATTTTAAAACAAACAATAACCCCTAAGCACTTACCTGTGAAACTGATGTTTTAGTGAAATCCTTCAAATGTTATGTGTTTCAGACTCAGATTCCTATCATTTATTTAAATTAAATTCTGTCTACTTCTTGAGATCTGTGGTTAGTTGCTCATTTTCACATACAGAAAAGGTATAATGGGGGGGTAAGAATACCAAGTGAATAAGTTAATCACCTAATTTTATGATCCCATCATCATTACTCCCTGTAGAAAGAGATAGAAATATTCATGTTAGTGGCTCTGACTTCAAGGAAACAGTGGATGAATTGCTAAGGATTCTTTTAGAAAAGAGAAGGAAAATTTAAGGACCGGTTTTTCACATATCTTTAGATATTGCAAGCTTTAGATCATGCATGCTGTGCATTAAATTCAAATATAATCTATGGTAACAAAAATCAGATCAGTGGTTACCCAGGGATTAACTGGGATGGGGCTCAGGGAATTTGGGGGAATCATGGAAATATTCTTTATCTTGTATCAAAACTCATCAAATTTCCATTTAAAATAATAAACTATGCCTCAATTAGTGTTTTGTTTTTTTTCAAATCATAAAAGATTTTAGTGTGAAGCTTTTGTATACACTGTAGGCCTTACAAATTACTGGAACAGTCAAGGAAATAAGATGTAAATGACTACAACTATGGAAAGTTTGATGCATTTGAAATTCTCAGAACATTAATTGCACACATTTCTTCTAAACTATTTAAATAGGGGGGATATGAATCCATAGAAGCATAATAGAATGTACCTTTTGACTCTTAAAAGACAATAATAAAGAAACATTATCACTTACATATCAGGCAGTATGCTAAGTGTTTTAAATTGTATCTTTCATTTATGCCTCATAAGAGCTCTATGAGTTAGAGATTAAACCCATTTTAAAATGAAAAAGTGAGGCTCAGAGAAGTTGCATATGTCCAAAGCCAGGATTCAGTCCCAAATTTGACTCCAAAGCGTGTTGTCTTTCTTCAGTGCTAACATCATCTTTAAATGCTTAGTTGCTTATGTAAAAATTTTTGATTTAAAAATTTATTTATTTACAGAATTCATTTGAAAATTATTCTGAAAGAGGGTTATTCTGACATTTATTTTACTGATTAAGGCTCTGTAAATCAAGAGGAAAAAGATAAGGAAATTCAGAACTCTGTGCCATATTGTCATAAAAGATCCCATCAATTGTATTGTTTATTATAATGTTTCCCTTCATAACATTTTGTTATAAAATCATAATTGAGCTTTGGCTTCTAGCTAAGCTCAGGAAGATGTTCAAGAGAAAATGAAAGGACCAGCCTGAGCAAGAGCAAGACACCGTCTCTACAAAAAATAGAAAAATTAGCCAGGTGTGGCAGTACATCCCTGTAGTCCCAGCTACTCGGGAGGCTGAGCCTGGAGGATCGCTTGAGCCCAGGAGTTGGAGGTTGCAGTGAGCTACGATGACACCACTGTACTTTAGTGTGGGTAACACAATGAGACTCTCTCTCAAAAAAAAAAAAAAAAAAAAAAAATTGATTTTGATTATATCATGATATGTCCATGCTGTATAATAGAATGCTTACTTATCACCTTGGATATAATGTAGTATTAGTACTATATGTACATATATATGAGTTGACTGTCCTGAAGTAAGAGTCTCACTTATTAGTATACTTTAAGAAAATGTCATTCCCCAGGGATTCTTGAAAGCTCTGAATTCTAAGAGCCACCTACTACAGGCTTGGAGTCTAGTCCAGCAATCTCTGGCTACTTAATAAAAATCTTACTAAATGAAAGCAGAGTTTGTATTCACCAATACCAAGAACTTTACCTCATATTCCTAGGAAAGCCTCTCCTTGACCCTCTCAGAAGATAATGCCTTGACTCTTTTCTCATACCTGAAAAATGAGTTATATGATCCATTTGATCTTCCATAAGCCAGTTCCCAGAATAACCTTCAACTAAAGCAAAAGGGCATGTTCCCAAACCTTCTTTGAAAACATTTTTAAACCATGCTAATAATAATAGTAGACTCCCATGTAAGAATAGTAATAATGTGGCTTTAACTTACAATGGAATCTAATTATCATACGTTCGTGGATCTTTTTCATTCAGATGTGACAGTGGTTTATCAAAATGGGTTACCTGTGATATCTGTGAGGCTACCATCCCGGCGTGAACGCTGCCAGTTCACACTCAAACCTATCTGTGACTCTGTTGGTGTGTTTTTACGACAATTACAAGAAGAGGATCGGGGAATTGACAGAGTTGCCATCTATTCACCAGGTATAGTCACCTTCATTATTAATTCCCTCCCACTCCTCATTTCCCCCAAAACCATTTCGAAACATGTATGCATACACACATCACTGTAAAAGAATCCTATACAGTTAACTTTAGAAAATATTTTTTAACTTAGCAACTGCCAGGAGAGAAAGTAATTTCTTTCCCAGTGGTTCTCATAACACAGTTGTTCAGTTTTGGCAAATGTATCTTCATAGGGAATCTCATTCAAAAGCAACTCACATATAATGCATGGGCAAGGATAAAATGCCCAATCACATTTTATATTATTAAGACCTTCTATCATTACTTCCGGTGTAGAATAAATTTTTCCAGTACTTGAGCCCTTATCTCTGGAGATATGAAATATTAGGACTTCTTTTTAGATCTTCTCATGTCTTTCACATAAAAGTTTACCAAAATAAAGATGTATATGATTTGAAAAATATATAAAAAGGCACTAAAATTCCCATTTGATATAACATCTGTTTCATTTATTTATATTTTAAGTGCCTTTTTACTTTGAAAAAAACTTGAAAGATTAGTCCAGTAAGTACCCATTTACTCTTCTCTTAGATTTACCAATTTTTAACAATTGTCACATTGCTATGCTTTAAGTAGTTTAAGTATACTTAATTCCCAAATCATCTAGCAACATAATTAGTAGACCAGCATGGTGTACTTTGCTAACCCTATCATCTGTCCCTACTGAACTATTAGCAACTAATCAGTGACTATATTGAAAAGTACTAATGTTAGAAAATATTGTTTTTTCACTCAACCAGCTTCCATCATAGACAAAGGTAAGAAGTCCATACAGCTCTGTCAGTGACCCTAGATTTCCAACCGACACCTATCGATCTATGACCAGTAATTATTTTTCTTGTTTATACAATTCTGCCAGAAAAGCGTGTTGTTAAATGTTCACAGACTTGAAGCCTAAAAACAAAGAGCTTTAGACAATCTAAACTTTGTTTAGCATAGAACTGGGGGATGAGACAAAAAGTTAGCTATAATTTAAAAGGAAGCAGTAATTTTTAAAAACGATTTTGAAGATTGCATTTTCCTGATCATTCTTGAATAATTATGGACATATGACAAGTTTCATTTAATATTTTCACAGATGGCGTTCGAGTTGCTGCCTCAACAGGAATCGACCTCCTCCTCCTTGATGACTTTAAGCTGGTCATTAATGACTTAACATATCATGTACGGCCACCAAAAAGAGGTAAAAAAGTAGCCTTGATAAGGTCACAGAAACGTGGAGAGGGCTTTTGTAAAGAAATTTAGTTTTCACTGGGTAACCCCGAGAGACAGTCAATATTGAAAGAACACTGAAAGTTTTACATACAGATAAGCACTATTTCAGTTGAAGAGCTCATTGAGTACCTGGTACTTGGCTAGTACATTGACTAAAACCATTTATTAATAGATTTGACCTAGATACCAGAATGCTTTATTATCTGACATTGTTACTCTGTTTCACATAATTAAATGTCGTACATCAGCAGTCTCCAACCTTTTTGGCTCCAGGGACCAGTTTCATGCAAGACAGTTTTTCCGTGGTAGAGGTGGGGGAGTGGAGCTTGGGTAGTGATGCAAGCGATGGGGAGCAGCTGTAAATACAGGTGAAGCTTCGCTCACTCCCCCACTGCTCACCTCCTGCTGTGTGGCCTGGTTCCTATGTTTCATGGAAGACAGTTTTTCCACAGATGGGGTTGGGGGGGTGGAGGAGTTGGAGGTCAGGTGGTGATGTGCACGCGGTTCCTAACAGGCCATGGACAGGTACTGGCTGCCACCTGGGGTTTGGGGATTGCAGTCCTATATAACTTAAGGTCCTTCCCTCCATGTAGGCTAAAAGTCGTATTATTTTAATAACATTACAAGGAGAAATCTTTTTAAAATAAACTGTGGGCTTCCCTATTCTTTTAAACATTGTAACAGGTATTAATCCCCCCTTTTTTTCCTGATGATTCAAGGTCAGCAGTCTAAAAGTCAATTATTGTACAATTACAGTCTTTAGGAATTTCTGACATATATGCTTTTGTCTGCAAAGTGAGGTGCTCACCTCAGGTGCATATTTTAAGACGGTGAGAAAAAATTCAGTAATCAAGATAAATATTGTTTTAATGCACTATTATTAAAAACCAAAGTTAATGCAAAAAATCTATAATGAACACAATATCAAAATTTAAAATTAAGACAGAGTCAGTATTACTAATTTTTCATTTCATCCCAGGCTCCAGTATGGCTGGCTCTGCACGGTACAAGGCTAAATAGCCCTCTAAAACAGCATTTTGAGTTGTGTCTCTTTTGGCCACATTTCTTTGTTCTTTTTTTTTTTTTTTTGAGACAGAGTCTTGCTCTGTTGCCCAGGCTAGAGTGCCATGGCGTCAGCCTAGCTCACAGCAACCTCAAACTCCTGGGCTCAAGCAATCCTTCTGTCTCAGCCTCCCGAGTAGCTGGGACTACAGGCATGTGCCACCATGCCTGGCTAATTTTTTTCTATATATTTTTAGCTGTCCAGATTATTTTCTTTCTATTTTTAGTAGAGATGGAGTCTCACTCTTGCTCAGGCTGGTCTCAAACTCCTGACCTCGAGCAATCCTCCCGCCTCGGCCTCCCAGAGTGCTAGGATTACAGGCGTGAGCCACTGCACCCGGCCTCTCTTTGTTCTTAATATTCATTGTTACTGCTGTTGTTAATGTTCCTTCCACTACAACCCCTCCCTCTACCAGCCTCCTAGGACATTCCTTTTCAATCTTGCTTTTAAAAATTGGGTCTAACATAGAAAAAGTTCTGAGCGAAGGCCTGTGTATTAAATGCCTCCATAATGTGGTCCACATCTACCTTTTAAATTTTTGTCTTTTTCTCCTGCATGTTCCTTACTTTTTCTCCACCGTGTATTCCTTTGTGATTTCCTGAACTACGCCTCATTCTTTGCCATCTCAGTATTTGTTCACCTTTCCCTCCCTCCCTTACCTCGTATTTCCTCATGTCAAAATCATCAGTGTTAGCACTTCCATGAAGCTTTTAATGATCCTCTTCTTCTTTCTCTGACTCTCACCCAACAGAAGTGATTAATCTCTTCTCTGAATTCTGCTTATTCCTTTTCTTTGTAAATGCTCTGGGGGAGGGCACTGCTATTTTGTATTCCCCATTGATTCATTCTCTATTGAGTGAATTAAATGAGTTAACTGGGTAGCATTTGGTTGTTCAGAGGCCAATAGGTTGTTGAGAAGTAGCTAGCTGGGGAAAAGGATATAGAAAAGTATCCTTTAAATAGTAAGAATGGAAAAATATTCTTAAAATACATTTGACCCTTGAGCAACAGGGGTTTGAACTGCATGGGTCCGCTTATACACAGATTTTTTCCAAGAAATTGGAAAATGTTTTTGAGATTTGTAACAATTTGAAAGAACTCAAAGACAAACTGCATAGCTTAGAAATATCAAAAAAGTTAAAAAGTTAGGTATGTTATAAATGCATAAAATATATGTAGATATTAATCTTTTATCATTTACTACCATAAAATATATACAAATCTATTATAAAAAGTTAAAATTTATCAAAACTTACCCATACACTTATAGACTGTACATAGTGCCATTCACAGAAAGAAATATAAACAAATATAAAGATGCAATATTAAGGCTGAGCACGGTGGCTCTCACCTGTAATCCTAGCACTCTGGGAGGCCGAGGCGGGAGCTGGGAGCTGGGAGCTGGGAATTCCAACACTGTTGGGTGCCCCGAGACACAAGCTATCACCTCTGCTGAGGGAGGGCAGGGTGAGCAGTTCTCTTTCCAAGCTGCCTGTTTCTGCTGAGAGGAGCCTACCCTCCCTGGAGGCAAATCCCTGGTACAACTACTCCTACCCCACCCACCATAGCATTTCAATGGCAGCCCCCAGGCATTAGGCATTCTGGGAGCCCAGCACACAATGGTCTGAGCTTTTTCCATCACCTCTGCTGTGGCTGGCCCAGGACGGGAGCTGGGAATTGGGACACTTTTGAGTAACCCAAGAACAAAAACTTCCACCTCCACTGAGGGAGGGAAGGGTGAGCAGTCCTTGCCTCCAGTTGCCTGCCTCTATTGGGAAAAGCCTGCCCTGCCTGGAAGCAAATCTGTGACATAACTGCCACCGCCACCCCCTCGCCTGAGCATTTCAGCCACAGCCCACAGCCATTCTGGTAGCCCAGTGCACAGTGGGGTTGAGCTGCCTCCACCACGACTGCTCTAGCTGGGCTAGGGTGGGAGCTGGATATCTGGGTGCTTTTGTGCCCCTGAAGGACAGAACACAGTCACTGCCAGCATAGGGAGATGAGAGCGGCTTGTGTGCCCTACAGCTAGCTGCTTGCCTCTGCTAATCTCACCAAGAGGGGCCTGCCCATCCTGTGGCAGGCTCACAGTGCATCTGTCCTTCTCTTGCCTGAGCATTCTTCCAGACCGGGAGATCACCCTGCTCCTCTCTATCACAGCCAGCACCTGAACTCAGCTCAGTCTTGGTCTGGTTCCCCCAGGACTCAAGCATGGCATCCAGGGGCCTACGGACTGGGAATTACCTAACCTAGTCCACCACTGCTGGCACCTGAACACTCTCTCAGGGGTCTGAGGTCCAGCTGACCCAAATTGCCAGCAATGCCGTGATGGCTACTTATCTACACGAGCCAAAAGTCAGTGCATCTCTACCTTTCTACACTGAGCAGCAGAGTTCCCAGCAGAGAACAGACAAGCTGCAAAGGTATGTTTTGAGCTAAGGGAAAAGGTTCCAGATGAGAAGGAACCAACATAAGAACTCTGGCAGTATGAAAAAACAAGCTGTTTTGACACTCCCAAAGAATCACACTAGGTCTCCAGCAATGGCCTACAAGCAAAAGGAAATTTTTGAAATGTCAGATATAGAATTCAAAATATGGATTGCAAGTAAGCTCATAGGGATCCATGAGAAAGTTGAAAACCAACACAAAGAAACCAAAAGCAATAATTCAGGGAAGGAATAAAAACTTCACTAAAGAAATAAATATTTTTTAAAAAATAACAGAACTTGTGGAAATGAATCATTTAGGGAATTAGAAAATACAGTGGAAAGTTTTAACAACAGAGTAGACCAAGTGGAAGGAAAAATTTCAGAGCTTGAAGACAAAGCTTTTGAATTAACCCAGTCGCTCCCCCCCCCCCACCAAAAAAGTGCATTCCGCTTCCATTAGTTGTGAATTTGCCTGCCCCAAGACTTGAATTTTTAATTTAATTTTAATTAAATTATTATAGCACTATGTAGAGGGGCGTTGCAGAAATGTTGGTCAAAGGGTGCAAAATTTCAGTTAGGAAGAATAAGTTCAAGAGATCAATTGGACTACATGGTCACTATTGCCAATAACAGTGTATTGATTACATTCTTGAAAAGTGCTAAGAGAGTAGATTTTAAGTGTTTTCACCACAAAAATATAAGTGGGGGAAGGCATATGTTAATTAGCTTGATTTATCCATTCCACAATGCATACATATTTAAAAACAACATGTACATAATAAATATATGCAATTTTTATTTGCCAATTTAAAAGAATTAGCAAGTTAGTTAAAGATAAATAAATAGCAACATGTGGCCACTGGCTGCCATAAGGGACAGTGCAGCTTTAGAAGGCTGCATCCTAGGCCGGGCGCAGTGGCTCACACCTGTAATCCTAGCACTCTGGGAGGCCGAGGCGGGCGGATTGTTTGAGCTCAGGAGTTCGAGACCAGCCTGAGCAAGAGCGAGACCCCGTCTCTACTAAAAATAGAAAAGAAATTATACGGACAGCTGAAAACATATATATATAGAAAAAATTAGCCGGGCATGGTAGTACATGCCTGTAGTCCCAGCTACTCGGGAGGCTGAGGCAGGAGGATTGCCTGAGCCCAGGAGTTTGAGGTTGCTGTGAGCTAGGCTGACGCCACGGCACTCACTCTAGCCCGGGCAACAGAGTGACACTCTGTCTCAAAAAAAAAAAAAAAAAAAAAAGGCTGCATCCTGTTGTGTCCTAGATCTGCTGTTAATCAACAGAAGTGGCAGTTGAGAAAAAGAGCCATACACAGAGCAGAGGAGAGCAGGCACAGCTGGGACCTGCAGGCACTTTTGCATCTGTGTCACTATTTTCTTTTTTTCTTTTCGTCTTTTTCTTCTTCTTCTTCTTCTTTTCTTTTTTTTGTTCAAGACAGAGTCTTGCTCTGTTGTCCTGGGTAGAGTGCAGGGCATCATCATAGCTCCTTGCAACCTCAAACTCCTGGGCTCAAGTGATCCTCTTGCCTCAGCCTCCCAAGTAGCTGGTACTACAGGCCCATGCCACAATGCCCAGCTAATTTTTCTATTTTTGGTAGAGACGGGGGTCTCGCTCTTATACAGGCTGGTCTCCAAGTCCTGAGCTCAAGCAATCCTCCCACATCAGCCTCCCAGAGTAGTAGAAGTACAGGTATGAGCCACCATGCCTGTCCATCTGTGTCACTATTAACTGCAATCACCTTCAGAGCATAAAGCCTTCTGCTTCACTTTCCACCTTCCAAAATCTCATTTGAATTTCTCTTTTGTTTAACTCTAATTCAGAACAATACAGGGAAGAATATTTTGGGAAACAATTCCAGTTTAGCAGATTGACAGAGTATAAAACCATTAAACAAACTTTTTTTTCATCTAATAGTACATTGTGAAGATCTTAGCATACCTAGTACATAAAGAATTCCCCATTATTTTACACAACTTCAATGTTGTACATTATACAATGTGCAGTATATCACTATACACTTAACTGCTTATTTTTTATAATTAATGATGGACTTTTGCATTGTTTTCATCTTTTGCTATAGTCTATATGCAGCATCAAATAATTTTGAATGCATGTCACTTAGGAAGTATATGTAGCAAAAAAATAGAAACTTACTTTTTTTGTAAAACACACACCAAACCTGATTTCAAATTATGTAGATCCTCGGGTTGTAGTAGTCTACTCATATTTGGTCATTTTGAACATGTCCATGCTTCATTAGGAAAAGAGGAGAGTTTCTGTTTAGTTTGATTCCTCCGTTCCTTTCTTCCTTCCCTCCTTTACCTCCCTACTTCCTTGGATTTCTAAGCAAATGTAGTATAATCACAGTATTGAATGTTGAAATGGAAACAGAAAGGGCACAGAACAGAAAAGTCCTTGGACCACCAGCCAGACGCTTTTCTGCTCCTTACTAACTCTGTGACTTTGTGAATATCATTACTATACCTCATTAAGGAGAGGAATTGTCTATTATTTGATTTTTCTTTCCTTTTATAGTGGCTACATCAGCACCTAGTATAGAAATGTTTGTCAGTCTTACCTCTCTGGGACTCAAATTCCTTGTTTATAAATTGTGGGCACCAAGCTTCCTCATGCTGTTATCTTGAGAATAACATGGGATAATATTAATATATATGAGAGGGTTTTGTTAACCTTAGATAATTTAAACCTACTTAAAGAATTATCTTTTTGAAAGAGGACTGAGCTTGCAGGAGAAATGTTAATATTAGTATACTAGAAGCATTATAATGTAGCTCCAGGCCTGGAAATCAGGAAGACATGAACTCTATCCCTTACTTTGACATTCTAGACAAGTTACTTCAGCCTTCTAGAGTGCAGTTTCCTCTTCGGGTAACTTTGGAAAGTTTAAAGCTTTATGCAAATGTGAGCTGCAACTTTGGTATGACACTGTTGACATAGATTACTTCTGGAACTCAAAGTATTCTTGGTTTTATCTGTTTCCATTAATCTGGCATACATTTAGTGAAGCATTCAAGATACTGTGCTGGGTGCTATATCCCATTTCAGTGTATGTGCTCTTCTCTAATCCAATTTGCTGCCCTTATTTGAATTTCTTCATTAATTGAATTTCTGTGACAACTGTACTAAAGGACATCCTTGAAGAATATTTGAAATATTTGATTAATTCTAACTCTGGCTCATTTTGATTTAGAAGAGGTCTGGCCTTATGCTGTACGTAACAAAATGTCACGTTTAAAGCAAATAATATTCTAAAACAAAAGCTTTACTTGTGGTGCTTTTTAAAAAAAAAATTCTTAGACAGCTGAGATCAGCAGAATTTTTATTAGAGTCTCAAAACATAATTTTTAGATTTCTAGAAATACATGGTGCTCACAGTAGAGGATATTGAATCAAAGAATTTGATCTTCCACCTTTTCAATCATTCTCATAACTTCATACCCTTTAGAACATGCTTTCCTCAACAGGAATGAATAAAAAGTTGGTATGCTAGGGGGAATATGTATGAAAGTTAAGATTATTAGGATGATGGTATTTTTATTTATACCTTTGTGTTTGCAAATTTGAAATAACTGCATATTTTTCCCTCAGAAGTTTATAAAGAGAAAAAAATCAATTATTAATAAAATGGCAGGACCACAGATAAATTATAGATCAACATTTTAATAAGCAAGATAATCAGATTTATTTTAAACCTCCCTACTAGTTTTTAACATTCAGTTAAATTTTTTGTCTTTATCTGATGAAGATTATTATTATTTGTATCATTTTTCTTAGTGTTGACCTTAATCATAGCCTCATTTATAGCATTTAGACTTCTAAG
Organism: Lemur catta; assembly: GCF_020740605.2. Taxonomy (NCBI): domain Eukaryota; kingdom Metazoa; phylum Chordata; class Mammalia; order Primates; family Lemuridae; genus Lemur; species Lemur catta. The sequence goes on along the minus strand of NC_059141.1, from coordinate 49,651,703 downwards.
AATATAATAGTGAATATAGGTTTCAAAATTTTCAAGCTACCCAAGTATGAATTTACTTTCTAAATGTGTGGATAACTCCTTTTTAAAACTATTACTTTCCCTCAGCTTAACACTGAAGGTGGGATACATATAGTGGATGAATCTGCCTTGTTCTTATTGTCTAGTAGTCTCAGGAATAGCAAGGCTTCATTTAAGGCATACTTTTTTAAAAGTGTAACCCCTTTTTTTCAGACCTCTTAAGCCACGAAAATGCAGCAACGCTGAATGATGTAAAGACACTGGTCCAGCAGCTATACACCACACTGTGCATTGAGCAGCACCAGTTAAACAAGGAAAGGGAGCTTATTGAAAGATTAGAGGATCTCAAAGAACAACTGGCTCCCCTGGAAAAGGTGAAAATTCAAATCTCAGATTTTTCTTATCACCTATATTTTTTCCAGAGCATATGTGTTTCTGTTTTTTCTTCTAAGTTTATGCAGTTGAGTCATGTCAATCAAATTAGTCCACTAGTTTATAGTACTGAACCTGAAGTTCAATCAAAGCAAAGAAAGGACTTTACTCTGATTCGGTGGGGAGGAGGGTATAAGGGCAATATATGTAACCTAAACTTTTGTGCCCCCATAATTGCTGAAATAAAAAAAATAAAAATAAAAATAAAAAAGACTTTAAAAGGAGTAGTTTGGAGCCTTGATATGAACTTAAAGTTTTGAGGTTTAAATATACTGCCCTGGGAAGGAAAAACTAATGATGATACCATTTCCATTGGGGGATGAAAGCAATAATGAGATTAATTTTTATGCATTGCCAAATGCCTAATAATAAACCTGTGTCTCTCATAAATAAATATATATATATTCCCTTAACCAGATTTACCACCTTTAAAATAAAGATTGGAATAATTGCTGATCAGGAAAGGTTCTCGAGTATAGTAGATAACGATTTTAGCCAAGGTAAGAATGAATATGAGATCAGCCCTCTGTGTCCATGGATTCTACAACCACAGATTCAATCAACCTGTGATGAAAAACATTTGGGAGAGAAAAACAATTCAAAAAAAAAATACAACAATAAAAAATAATACAAATTTTAAAACCATTATAATACAACAACTATTTACATAGCATTTACATTATATTATAAGTAATCTAGAGATAATTTAAAGTATATGGGAGGATATGCATTGGTTATATGCAAATACTATAGCGTTTTATATAGGGAACTTGAGCATCCACAGATTTTGATATCTGTGGAGGTCTTAGACCCAATCCCCCACAGATACCGAGGGATAACTGTCCGTGGAGTATTATGCAGCTATTAAAAATGATTATATGGATCTAATTTGCTGTAGAAAATATATATTATGAAAAGTAAATTATAAAACTGTGCATACTATGATCCAGTTTTTAAATGTGTTATGCATAAAGCTATACACATTTATATATACATACACAAAATATCAGAAGGAATATATTCCAAAATTCTAATAGAGTAGTAGGATTATGATTGATTTTTCTTCTTTACACTTTTCTGAATGTTTACAATGAACATATGTCACCTTTTTTTATGGTGATGCAATTGTTTCCATTTAAGAAATTAGATGGTAAGGATTAGAGAGAGGAACAAATACTCTTAATATTGTACATTTTCTGATTTTATAAAAATAATTATCATTTATCAGGTTTTTACCATGGGCTATGAATTATGCTAAGTGTTTTACCTGTATTCTCTTATTTAATCCTCAGAACAACTCTAATGAAGTTAATGGTGATTTGCAGAGCAGGGCTCTAAACTCAGCTGTTCTGAATCCAGAGTTCATGTTCTGCCTCTAGTATACCATTTGAGTTAAACACTAATAATGGATTAAATCTTGTACACAACAGTGAGAAAATATTGGTATGTTTTTATTTCCCTCTTTCAAAGAAGGTAATCTTATGGTTAGGTGAAGAGCTGTTGAAACTGAGTTATTCACTACCATGTTTTCACCATATTTTCCGCCACTTCTAGGGTGAAACATAAAATAAATGCCCTAAAAAATAATTATTCCTCTAAGATATTTTATCTAGTGAAAATTACAGATAAGATACTATAATATTTAGGAAGATAAACTATATTTACTAGAATTAAGACTTTTGTCTCGATTATGAACCTTGCTTCTTTAGTGAACACAGAACAATTTAAGAGTTTTAAGTTGTTTCTATGTCAAATTGCCTTACGATTGATCATGTGTGCCTAACAGGTACGAATTGAGATTAGCAGAAAGGCCGAGAAGAGGACTACTTTGGTGCTATGGGGTGGCCTTGCCTACATGGCCACACAGTTTGGCATTTTGGCCCGGCTTACCTGGTGGGAATATTCCTGGGACATCATGGAACCAGTCACCTACTTCATCACTTATGGAAGTGCTATGGCAATGTATGCATATTTTGTAATGACACGCCAGGTAAGAAGTCCTCTTCAAATAAATTTTCATGATGTAATAATAAAGTTTTAGTTGTCAAAGTAGTTCTCTTTTCTATCATATTCTTTCTAAGGCCAGTCCTTTTTAAGTACTCATTTATCCTTTTTTTTTTTTTTTTTGAGGCACAGTTTTGTTCTGGCCCAGGCTAGAGTGCTATGGCGTCAGCCTAGCTTACAGCAACCTCAAACTCCTGGGCTGAAGCAATCCTCCTGCCTCAGCCTCCCAAGTAGCTGGGACTACAGGCATGTGCCACCACACTTGGCTAATTTTTTTCTATTTTTAGTCACCCAGCTAACTTTTTTTCTATTTTTAGTAGAGACAGGGTCTCACTCTTGCTCAGGCAGGTCTCAAACTTAATTGATACATAATAATTGTGCATATTTATGGGGTAAATGTGATATTTTGATACATGTATACATGTGTAATGTATACATGTATACATTCATAATGTCCAAATCAGGGTAATTGACATATCCATCACCTCAAACATTTATCATTTATTTGTGTTGGGATCATTCAAAATCCTTTCTTCTAGTTGGAAATACACAAATAATTATTGTTAATTATAGTCACTATATTGTGCTACTGAACACTAAATCTTATCCTTCCTATCTAACTATAATTTTGAATTCATTAACTAATGTCTCCCTATCCCTTCTGTCCCCCAATCCTTCCCAGCCTCTGGTAACCACTATTCTACTCTCTACCTCTATGGGATCAACTTATATGCATTTTTAGCTCCCACATGAGTGAGAACATGTGATATTTGTCCTTCTGTGTCTGGCTTACTTCATTTAACATGATGACCTCTAGTTCCATCCATGTTGCAGCAGATGTCAGGATTTCATTCTTTTTTGTGGCAGCATCGTATTCTGTTGTGTATATATGCCATATTTTCTTTATCCATTCATTTGTTGATGTACACTAAGGTTGAAAACATGTCTTGACTGTTGTGAATAATGCTGCAATAAACATGGGAGTGCAAATATCTCTTTGACATACTGATTTCCTTTCCTTTGGATATATACCCACTAGTGGGATTTCTGGATCATATGGTATTTATATTTTTAGTTTTTTGAAGAACTTCCATACTGTTTTCCACAATGGCTGTAATAATTTACATTCCCATTAACAGTATATAGGAGTTCCCCTTTCTTCACATCCTCACCAGCATTTCTTATTTAGTCTTTTTGTTATAGCCATTTTAACTGGGGTCAGATGGTATCTCATTATGATTTTGATTTGCATTTCCCTGATGATTAGTGATGTTAAGGATTTTTTCATATACCTGTTGACCATTTGTATGTCTTCTTTTGAGAAATATCTATTCAGATCATTTGCGCATTTTTTTATTTCAGAATATTATGGGGGTACAAATATTTTGGTTACATGTAATGCCTTTGCCTCGCCCAAGCCCGGGCTAGAAGCATGCCCTTCCCCCATACAGTGCTCTCTGTCTCCATTAGTTGTGAGTTTACCCACCCACCCCCACCTGACCAGTGCCCAGTGACTATTACTACCATGTGAGCACCTTAGTGTTGATCTGTTAGTATCAATTTGATGGCGAGTACATGTTGAGCTTGTTTTTCTATTCTTATGATGCCTCACTTCAAAGGATGGGCTCAAGCTGTATCCAGGATAATATAGGAGGTGCTAGATCACCACTGTTTTTTGTAGTTGAGTAGTATTCCATGGTATACATATACCACATTTTATTAACCCACTCATGTATTGATGGGCACTTGGGTTGTTTCCACATCTTTGCAATTGTGAATTGTGCTCATTTGCCCATTTTTAAGTTGAATAATTTGTTTTATTGCTGTTGAGTTGTTTGAGTTCCTTGTATATTCTGGGTATTAATCCCTTGTGGGATAAATAGTTTGTAGACATTTTCTCCCATTTTGTAGGTTCTCTCTTCACTCTCCTGATTGTTTCCCCTGCTGTGCAAGAGCTTTTTAGTTTGATATTATTTCATTTGTTTATTTTTGCTTTTATTGCCTGTGCTTTTGAGGTATTACCCCAAAAAATCTTTTCCCAGACCAGTGTCCTGAATTGTTTCCCCTATATTTTCTTCCAGTAGTTTTAGTTTTGGGTCTTTGATTTAAGTCTTTAATTCCTTTTGAGTTTATTTTTGTGTATGGTGAGAGATAGGGAGTCTAGTTTCATTCTTATGCATATGGATATGCATTTTTCTCATCACCATTTATTAAAGAGACTGTCCATTCCCCCAATGTATGCTTTTGGCATCTTTGTTGAAATTCATTTGGCTATAAATGCATGGATTCACTTCTGGGTGCTCTGTTTGTTCCATTGATATATGTGTCTGTTTTTATGCCAGTAACATGCTGTTTGGGTTACTATAGCTTTGTAGTATATCTTGAAGTCGGTCAGTGCAATGTCTCCAGCTTTATTCTTTTTGCTAAGGATTACTTTGCTATTTAGGATCTTCTGTGGTTCCATATGAATTTTTGGATTATTTTTTCTATTTCTATGAAGAATGTTACTGATATCTTGATAGGGGTTGCATTGAATCTGTAGATTGCTTTGGGTAATATGAGTCTATTATTTATCAACCAAGGCTCATTTATCAAATATTAGTGTCTAGAACTAATTTTTATTGTCAATACTATTTCAAGTATCTTGGAAATCCATAGTGTCTCTTTAGGAAGTATGAAGGATTTATCATCACTTAACACTAATTATTATATATGTGATACCACCACAGATCCAACCTAGCACTCCCTTGAATAATAAATATTTCAAATACCTGAGATATGTTAGAAACTTTTTCTGTTAGGTAACAGAAGAAAGCTGAGCATTGGTTCTCATATTTTCATGTGGTTGCTATTAAACAAAGACATTTTCTTTCTGTTGTTAGATCAGTGGTCATAGGCCTATTTATGTGTGGGAAAATGAAAGCACAAGAATGTTATTTAAGCTTTCTTAGCCTCCCAAACATGTCTACTAGAGAAGAAAGTAAACTGTTTATGTCCTATGATTGCTTGCCCAGAGTTTCCAGCATCTAGTCCCATATCTGGCTCATACTAGTCACTGTGTGAACAGAACTAAATAGCCATATCAGTCTTATCTAATCACAGCTCTGGACATGGCTTACATCTATCTGTGATATTTCTCTGTGTGTGTGTGTGTGTGTGTGTGTGTGTCTTTGTTCTCACTCTATCTCTTTTCTCTCTCTCATTGACACACACCTTTAATGGCTTTTCTATCTCCAATTAAAGTCCAAAATCCTTGGCCTGGGTATTCATAACTGCTTGCTATCTGTCCTTTCCAAATAACACCCAACACTCCTGGGTATGTACTGTGTGCTCTAAATAAGCCAAATTACATTCTCTATTCCCACCAATGTCCTGAGTTTTCCACTACTTTATTCCTTACTTTACATCATTCCTTCAACTGGGCAAGTTCTCCCTGTTGATCTCTACCTGTCATATTTCACAGTTTACTTAAATGCTATCTTTCATGAACCTTTGACCAATCCCCTCCAGCTGACTTTGCTGTCCTCCTCTTCTAAATTCTTATAACAAATTATGCCTCTCCATTCACCCCAAGCTATCTTTTATTATAATTATTATGCAATGTCTTTTCCCCACTCCTAGACTATAATATCTTTTGAGGCTAGGCATTCAGTTTTATTCAATTTTTATTTTCCTTTGATATAAGGCACATGTAACATAGAAGGCTCTGACTGAACTGAACATATCAAATAAATGGTAGCCATGCCTTCAGCCCACCGCAGGTATTTTTCCAGTTATACCCTGGACCTAGAGACCAACCTTGGTATAGCTCTTGCCAGTCAACTGGGTACAAAATGGTAGTACCATTTTGCATTTCCTTGATTACTAAAAAGGTGAAGCATTCTTTCCACTTACATGAAATGCCCATGCTTTTTCTTGGTCATGCCTATTAACTACCTTTTCCTAAGCCTAATTATGTGTCAGATATTTTACATCTAGTAACATAAATACATATATTCACATATTTAATCTCAGCCCTATAAATATATACTCCCATTTTATAGATGAGGAAACTGAGCCTCAGAGAGGCTAAGTAATCAGCCCAAGCATTACATCTAGTAAATTGTAGGACCAGGAATTGAACACAAATTTGTCTGGCCCTGTAGGATGTTTTCTTTCTACTCAATTATCATGCTGCCTTCTGTTGACTTCATTTATGAGTAGTTACTTCTGAAAACCACAATTAATCTAGAAACAGAATAGAAATGGAAACATGTTGGAGAAATAATTACTGCTTACAAAAAGCTATGTTTTGTAAATGTTTTCTTGAACTACAGATTAATTCAGGTTTTAGACTTGAACATAGTGTTACTTTTTTCCTTCTCCTTATGTTGTGAGATCTTTAATACCCTCTTTGTCCTGCTAGTTGAATGTTCTACTTCTGTGATTCCCAAAACATTCTTGCTGCCCCCAAGTGACAAGTTGCAAAATAGCAGTAGTAAATAATCTAGTCACTATTTACTTATGAATAGGAAAACACAGATCAAGTAAAATGTATTAATACATAGAGCTTTTCATGTTAAATATTCTTGTGCCTAACTATTGTAATATCCATAATTAAAGCCCATGAAACAAAATGCTTATTCAACAGCACTTAAATTCTTCTAAACTGTCATTACAATGAAATGCCGCATTTGTTAGTAATCTATTAATAGATTGTATCCCGATAGTAGATTAAGTACCAAAGAATCTTTATAAGATAGCAAGTTCCTTGAAATCATAAAATCAAATGGAATGTTAAATTTTACTAATATTTTAATGAAACCTGAGTACAAATTTCTATTGTGTAGAAAGGAACCTTACGATAAGAATTGCCAGTCAGAGTTATGTCAGCATTCATGTGTACCGCCCATCTACCATCTAGCCCACAAATTTTCAACAGAGGGAATGTTGCTCCACAGGGGTGAAAATTGGTTCTCAGAGAATAAAAAACACCTTGGATATTACAGTACATAAACATATATAGTATGTCTGTGCTATTAACCCTTCTTTGAGGAGGAGGAAAAATCAGGAAGAAAATGTCTAAAAAGGGCAACTTGGAGGGGCAATAATAAAAAAAAGGTTGATAAACACTGACCTAACTTCTCAATTATAACACCCATGATTTATATTCTATTCTAGCAAACCACTTCAATGGCCATTTGGAGTTTTCTTTCCTAGAACTGTCCCACTTCTAATATAAATTAGTATGTTAATTTTAGCCACAATTTCTGTTCTTTTCTTTCTATCACTTTTATTCACTTATTCTTTTCTTTGACCTCATCAAGACCTTGAGGATGCTGACGTCTTTCTCTTAACTTTTACTTTTGCCTTCCTCCTGTATTGCTTCCTTTTCTATCCAATTTAGACCATATTGCCATTCTCTTCTTACTATTATACTTTGCCCCTTTGTCTTTCTACCATATGTACTCTGTAAACTCCTAATCTTAGATTAATCTAGCCCTTTATTCTATATCCAGAATACTAAATATTGCTAGAGAAAAATCATATGATAGTTTGGAATGGGCCGCTGCTTCTTTCTAATTATATTTCCTTATTCATACCCCCACAGTAGTTATTCTGAGACTTCACATCAAGCACCCCGTCCCACCCTTAACCTTGCCTCCTACTTCTTCTAAAAAATTGAAGTTAACAGATAGAAGCTTTCTGATTCCAAAACTCTGTGAATTTAACGGTATCTGTACCTACTTTTACATTATTTCCCTTCAAGCTCAAAGAAGAGATGGCATTTTCCTAGTCAGGGCTAGTCCCTCCACTATGTTCCCATTCCCTCCTTCTAGTATCTTATTCCAGTTTATTTTTGGTGTTCCCTGTGTTTTCAACCTCTCCCTCTCTCTTTCCTTCATAACCAAGCTGTCTGCATCTGTTCTCACTTAGTTTCAAATCAAAAATTTTCTAGAATAGAGTGTAGCACATAGTTGCTTAATCAGTGCTTGTTGCCTCCAAAAGGAAGAATAGATTGAATAAATTTAATTAGTGTACATTTACCTCCTAAGTAAACATAGGTAAGTAGCCTAGTAAGAGCAATTTACGTGAATTCCCTCAAGTTCTTAATGCAACAATTATCCCTTTAGTCAATGTTAATGATTCAGACCTCAATTTTATCCATTTTAAAAGGCTTCCACAGACCCTTTATGTATCATTCACCCAATATCTGTCATCATCAGTAATTAAATATTTACTTTTGTTTCTAATTATGGCCTACTAGGCAATTGGACCATTCCTCGCATTAGGAAAAGTTAGAATTATTAGACGAAACATAATATACATCTGCCTAATGACACTAGAGAGCTAACAAAATAGCAAAACATGGACAGGCAAAGATCAAAAGAAGAGGAATCCAAGGAAGATGAGCCTAGCATTTAGGTATGCCTTTTCCTCTGGGGATTTATGCTGATAAAGGAGGGTATGGCCGAGAGGCCCAGAGGCTGACCCATATTTGCTAACCTAGAAGGACCAAAGCCATGGAGATTGATGTTCAGGGATCACTAAAGTAGGTGAGACACTCTTGCTTTGGTTTGGAACCTTTAAAGGTTACTATTGTAGAATAAGGAGGAAACTGTTGTAGGTTCTTTCAGTGACTGTAGCTCATTTTCCATTCATCTCAATCCCATAAATTAGATTGAGGTAGTCCTAGGATACTGATAATCCCAGAGTGCTAATGCTCACAGGTTCTAGGCAGAAGCAAACACATCATCCCTGGGAAGAGAAAACATTATCCTAAACCTTAAATCATTTCTATAAATAATTTTGCAAATATGAAATTAGGCATACAATAAAAAAATAAGCAGATACACAGGCAATACCTACAGAAACAATAGACATTAGAAGCAGACACAGGGGCTCCAAATATTGGCATTATCAGACATAGCCTTTAAAATAATTATATTTACTATAATCAGGGAGATAAAAGGCAAGGTTGAGAATATTGGCAGATAACTTGATTTTTTTTTTTAAGAACCAAATGAAAATTCTAGAAATGAAATACAATGAATGGGTTTAACAGTAGATCAGACATAGCTAAAGAGAGAAATAGTGACCTGGAATAAGTCAAAAGAAACTATTCAAAATGAGGTATGGAAAGACAAAAAGATACAAAATACAGGAAAGGGTAAGAGACACAATAGATACAGTGAAAAAGCCTATCATGTATTTAACTTTATTGGAGCCTCAGAAGGAGAATAGAAGGAGGATGAGAAGAAATAATATTTAAAGGGTTAATGCTGAAATGATGAAAGATATCAATTTACAGGTTTAAGGATCTCAACAAATACCAATGAATATATATATATATATATATATATATAAAAGAAATCCACATCTAGACACATCAATAGTAAAACTTCAAAAGCCAAAACCAAAGGGAAAAAATCTTAAAAGCAACCAAAGGCAGGAACAAGTGAAAGCCAGAAGACAGTGGAATGGTAACTTCAATGTGTTGAAAAAAAATAACTTAACTTAGAATTCTATTCTTAGCAAAAAATATCCTTCTAAAATAAAGGTGAAATAGGCCGGGTGTGGTGGCTCACACCTGTAATCCTACCCTTCTTGGAGGCCGAGGCGGGAGGATCACTTGAGGTCAGTGATCCTCAGTGAGACCAGCCTCAGTAAGAGTGAGACCCTGTCTCTACTAAAAATAGAAAAAATTAGCTGTGTGTGGTGGTACACACCTGTAGTCCTAGCCTCTCGGGAGGCTGAGGCAGGAGGATCACTTGAGCCCAGGAGTTTGAGGTTGCTGTGAGCTAGGCTGACATCACAGCACTCTAGCCCGGGCAACAGAGCAAGACTCTGTCTCAGAAAAAATAAATTAATTAATTAAGATATTTTCAGACAAAAAGAGAATTTGTCACCATCAGATCTGTACTAAAGGAACTACTAAAAGACATTCTTTGGGCAGAGGAAAGATTATCAGTTGGAAAGACAGAAAAGCAGGAAGGAATGAAGAGCAGTGTAAGTGGTAAATCTATGAGTGGGTCTAAATATTAGATATATAAAATAATTATAATAAACTTTTATGGAAGTTAAAATACAGGGAGAATTAATATATGCAATAACAATGACATCTAAATCTGGGGCAGGTAAAAGACTTAGTGTTCTAATGTCCCTTCATTGTGTTGGAAATAAGGTAAAAGTACCATTTTTATTCACCTTGAACAGGAGGCCCTCACTAGTACAGAAGGCAAGAAAAAGATTAGAAAGAAATAAAACTGACATCTGTCGATTTTGTACATAAAAAATACAGAAGGCGGCCGGGCGCAGTGGCCCTCGCCTGTAATCCTAGCACTCTGGGAGGCCGAGGCAGGTGGATCGTTTGAGCTCAGGAGTTCGAGACCAGCCTGAGCAAGAGCGAGACCCTGTCTCTACTAAAAATAGAAAGAAATTATATGGACAACTAAAAATATATACAGAAAAAATTAGCTGAGCATGGTGGTGCATGCCTGTGGTCCCAGCTACTCGGGGGGCTGAGGCAGGAGGATCTCTTGACCCTAGGAGTTTGAGGTTGCTGTGAGCTGGGCTGATGCCACGGCACTCTAGCCTGGGCAACAGAGTGAGACTCTGTCTCAAAAAAAAAAAAAAAAATACAGAAGAAATGTACAGGTGATTGATTAGTGAGTTTCATAAGATTACTGTATACAAGGTCAATGTATGTAAACCAATTGCATGTCTATATGCCAGCAAGAAACTGTTAAAATAAAATTTTTGAAAAGATACAACTTAAAATTACTTTTTAAAATACCTAGAACTAAATTATGTAAAAGATGTATGAGACCTCTATGCAGAAAAATATCAGTTCTACCCAATCTGATCTATTAGATTCAGTCAAAAATCCCAACAGATTTGGAGATTGGGGAAGAGATTGAATAAGCTACTTCTAAAATTTGTTCAGAAATGTAAAGGACTAAGAAAAGCTAATAAACTCTTAAAGACAAACTAGGTAAGAGGATTTGCTCTGTCAGATATGAAGACTACACTTTAGTAAATATGACAGTGGTGCAAGGACAGACCAATAGAAGAGTATAGAAATAGACCCAGTGTAAATAAACTTTTGATTATAAAAAGATGGCACTGCAAAGAAAGGAAAGTTTTTTTTAAATAAATGGTGCTAGGACAATTTAATATCTATATTAAAAAATAAAAAACATGGGCTAGGAGCAGTTGCTCAATTCTATAACCCTAGCACTTTGGAAGGTGGAAGGATTGCATAAGCCTAGGAGTTTGAGACCAGCCTGGGCAATGTAGCAAGACCTCATCTCTACAAAAAAATTTTTTAAACTTAGCCAGGCATGATGGCGTGCACCTGTAGTCCTAGCTTCGGGAGGCTGAGGCAGGAGGATCGCTTAAGCCCAGGAGTTCAAGACTGCAGTGAACTATGATCATGCCACTGCACTCCAGCCTGGGCAACAGAATGAGACTCTGTTTAAAAAAAAAAGAAAAGAAAAGAAAAGAAACAACCCCATTTTTATACTATAAACAAAAATTCCAGATGGATCATATATCTAAATATGAAAGATAACAATAAAGCTCCTGGAAGATAATATAAGAGAATATCTTAATGACTGTGGCATAGAGAGTAACTTCTTACAGAGAATGAAAGGTGTTAACCATAAAGTTTAAGAATGATAAATTAAGCCAGGCACAGTGGTGCACACCCGTAGTCCCAGCTACTTGGGAGGCGGAGGCTAAGGCAGGAGGATCACTTCAGCCCAGGAGTTCGAGGCCAGCTTGGGCAATATAGTGAGACCCTGTCTCAAAAAAAGATAAATTAAACTACATTAAAATTAACTTCTGTTTATTAGAGGGGCACCATGAAGAGGGTGAATAGGCTGGAAGGAGATATTTGCAGTAAATATATCCAACAACGGATCCATATCTAGAGTCTATAAACAAATCGTACAAATCAAGAAGAAGATGATAGATAATCCAATAGAAAAAAATGGCAAAAGAATTGAATAGACACTTCTAAAAGAAGATATGCAAATGACCAATAATATATGAACTGAAAAGGCCTCAGCCTCATGAGTGATCAGGAAAATGCTATATATCTCTAAGAAAAATGAAAACATATGTACAAATGAAAACTTGTACACAGGTGTACATAGCAGCATTATTCATAATTGCCAAAAGGTGGAAACAACCCAAATGCTACCAGCTGTGAAATGGATAAATAAAATGTGGTGTGTCTATTCAATGGAATATTATTTGGCAATATAAAGAAATGAAATGCTGATATATGCTACAAATGGATGAACCTTGAAAACCTTTTGCTAAATAAAAGAAGCCAGACATAAAAGGCCACATGTTGTATGATTCCACTTATATGAAATGTCCAGACTAGGCAAATCCATGGAGATAGAAAAGTAGATTTTCTAGAACTAGGGATTTTGGGGGAAATGGGAGTTGACTGTTAAACAGTATGGGGTTTCTTTTTTGAGTGATGAAAATGTTCTGAAAATGTTCTAAAATTTTAGTAATGGTTGTACAAGTGTGTGACCATACTACAAACCATTTAATATTATACTTTAAATGGGTGAATTGTATGGTATGTGAATTATATCTCAGTAAATCTGTTTTTAAAAAATAAGATAGTGCTACTTCACATTTACCAGAATGGCGAACATTTTTTAAACTGGCAATAGCAAGTAACAGCAAGGACGTGGCATGATAGTAACTCTCATATCCTGCTGATAGGTGTATAATTGGTACAACTATTTTGGAAACATGTTTAACATTACTTCTGAAATTTGAACACATGCATACCCTATGATCTAGGATTTCCACTCCTGAGTTTATACGCAACAGAAGAGATAAATCTAGAAATGTTCTTGGCAGCATTATTCATAATAGCCAAAAGCTGGAAACAACCCAAAAGTCTATCAATAGTAGAATGGATAAATTGTGATATAGTCATACAATACAATATAACATAGCAATGGAAGTTAATGGACTACAGCTGCACACAAAAGATGACTCTCACAAACATCATTGAGCAAAAGTAGCCACATGCAATATATACTATATGACTTCATTTTTATAAAATTCAAAAAACAGGGAAAACTAAGCTGTAGAGCTTAGGGATATGTGCTTAAGGAGGAAAATTATAAAGAAAGCAAGAAAAACAACGTAAATGTCAAGATAGTGATTACTTTTGGGGGAAAGAGGGATTAGTAACTGGGAAGGGGAAGGAGGGGAGTTTCTGGGTTGTTGTCAGTGTTAATTTTTTTTTTCAGTCTGGTGATGATTAGCATGTTCATTTGTGATGATTCATGGTGATGTACATTTTTTGTGTGTATCTTCTATATATTTCACGGTAAAAAATGTTTAAGAAGTAATTAAATATTTAACACAGTACATGGTGACACACATCTCAGTATATGTGTGTGGAATCTATTCAGCAGTTAGTAGATGCCTATTTTATGAAGATAGTAAACTAAGGACTAAGAATTCAATTTTTCCTTTAATTTTGTAGGAATACGTTTATCCAGAAGCCAGAGACAGACAATACTTATTATTTTTCCATAAAGGAGCCAAAAAGTCACGTTTTGACCTAGAGAAATACAATCAACTCAAGGATGCAATTGCTCAGGTAAGTTTTACAAAAATTAAAATAAATCCCAGTCCCATCTTGTATGGTATTATTTTTATCCATAACCATAGTACTTCAAGTGAGTAAATTAAAAGAATGATCCAACCCCTTTCCTCCTGTATAAGTTATTCCTCAGATGATCAAAATGACTATTTTAGCTATAGATACTTCTCTAGAAAGTTTTATAACATAAGCAAATGAGAAGATGGTGAGTCCTATCAATGCTATTAACACTAGCACATTGAAATTTTTAGACGTACTTTTACTTTGTTTTCATTTTACTTCTTTACAGTTATCATCTATTTTTACTATTCTTTCTTCTTTTTAATCTTTCTACAACCATTGACCTAAGATTTCTCACCTAAATGTGTGGTAACAGTGGGGCAAAAGTAAAATCCAGGTAAGAGGGAAGATTACTAGAAATCTTTGCTAGGCATAGTTCAGAGATTATTAAACTAGAAGATGCTTTTTAAAAGATGGATATGTTTTATTTTTTATAAAAGCTACCTCTTTCAAATTTCTAGATGTGCCCCCCTCACTGTGATATCTTTGATTTTGGTGAATATGTCCTCATTCCTATTCTCTATAGTCTTTTGTGACTTTAGAGATTTTTTTTTTAACAATTTCTAGAAGCTCTTCCATTCTTTTTAATATTTAGTTGGTCTTCCCTGGACCATCTCGGCCTTTTCTGTCTCTTCTTGGTGATGGCGTTGTACTTTCAATAGACTTAATCCACTTTCCTGTCTTGGCCTAAGTCTTGTCCTAGGCTTGCTTTTTTTTTTTTTTTTTTTTTTTTTAGAGACAAGGTCTTGCTCTGTTGCCCAGGCTGTAGTAGTGCAGTGGCATAATCATAGCTTGCTGCAGCCTCAAACTCCTGGGCTGAAGCGATCTTCCTGCCTCAGCCTCTCATGTAGTTGAGACTACAGGCACGCACCACCACACCTGGCTAATTTTTCTATTTTTTGTAGACATGGGGTCTTGCTATGCTGCCCAGGCTGGTCTGGAACTTCTGGCCTCAAACAACCCTCCCACCTCAGCCTCCCAAAGTGCTGGGATTATAGGCATAAGCCACCACACCTGGCCCCTAGGCTTGCTTGTTAATCCAGCTCCTCAGAGGTGAGGTCTGAGCATGTGTGTTTTGAAAGTGCTGCAGTTGACTGTCCATCCCTGTTTTAAAATTGACTAAGTGAAAAAAACTTTGAAAGATATTAGATAAATAACTACAGTCTTGAGTAGTGTAAATTAAAGTTCTGGCTCCAGGCAAAGGTTGTAAAAGGACTTCTTAATGGAGAAATGCCATCAAGGTGTACATGTCAGATGCTCCCTACATTCTTAGGCCCCTTAGTCCTGCCTGTTGATAACACTGCCTTTTCTAGAGGCTTTGACAGCTGGATCTGCCAAGGACAGGCTTCCATTTTGGGTTCACCCTTTGTGGTCCTATGCCCTGGGCTAAAGCTCTTTTGTCTTCTGATGCACTCTTATTTTGAGAGTAATTGAAATGATCTCTCTGGCTCATAGTAATGGAGGAAAGACAGTTTCTTTTTCACAGTAACCAGTAATATCAAAAGCTTCACTAGCTAGTTGTTCTTAACTGTTGTTTCTATTTTAGGCAGAAATGGACCTTAAGAGACTGAGAGACCCGTTGCAAGTACATCTGCCTCTCCGACAAATTGGTGAAAAAGATTGATCTGCAGAGAGCCTCTGAATCCTGGCAAAAAGAACACCTGTTTGCCTTTTTAATTAAAGCATTGCAGGTGGAAGCTGGGAGCCATGTGGGGGTAGAGGGTTTTTACCTTTAATTCTAAAACAAAAACAAAAAGGATCTTGGGGAAGAAAGGAATGTTAAAATCTAAGGATCAGGCATTGTGGAATATAAGCTCAAAGGGCTTAGTGAATATTGTCTTAATCAAGCATCTCACAGTTTCTGGGTGAAATGATGCAATTATATAGTTGAGAGATTCACAAAGAAAAAATGATGCTGGGGGTGTTTGTTTCTTGCATCTTCTTTGCAGGGTCAGCAAAATAGTAACACACCAGCACCCTACTCAGCTCTAATTTTTTTTATTTATCTTTTCTTATTTTTGACATAGGAGTAAATAAATATACCAGAAAAGCAAATCCTCATGATATGTGGGTGGCAAACAGTCTGAACCCATATCATTAGCATCTATTTTAAATTGGACCCATTCTCTGCAAAGTCACCAAGAATCTCTCCCTCCTGTAGCCCTTTACTGACTACCTATACCTGCTACACTAATTTTAATTGGAACTAACTTATGACTGTTTAATAATTGACACTTTGTATTATCCCTTAATACCTTCTTAAATGTCTATATATCCCAGTGCTCTGGATCAGTATCTAGAAATCGTTGGCAACACTGCATGAGGTTTTATTGTTTTGTTTTTACTAAGTAGTCTTTCAGAGGAGGAAAAATTCCCCTCCTTTATATACCTATCCCATTGATAATCCCCTCTCCCTCCACAACTTAAGTCAGAGGGGGAGTGTTCAGCTGTATTACCAAATCAGGAAGATGTGAAGTTTACAAATTGGCTAAAAATCATGGCTGTGTAGCCATTTCAGAACCAGAATAATTTAATTGCTGTTAATCTGCGTGTGTGACAGCATTCCAGGCCAGCCAGATGGCACTGCCTTGTCTGGAGGCTTTGTTCATCTCGAAGGACACACACTTCCACACTGTTTGTGAGCCCTCCCGCCTCCACAACTTCAGTGTTGTAAATCAAGTGTGTGGATCTCAAAGGGTGCAATTTATCTTTATACAGGAACACATTTCTATGGCTTCCTTCAGCTTACCTTCTTCACCCTATTTTTTCTTATCTTAAATTGAGAGAAAGAAGAATTAATCTTATATTCTATCAAAATGTTTTCTACCATATTTCCAGATGACATCTGCACTTGAAGAGTCAAAGGCATGTGTGTCTAATATCCTGTTTTTAACTACGGTGGGGGTAGAATGGAAAGGATGATGGGGTTCGCCACGCCACTGATCAGCTTTTTTCTTTCACATGATTGATTCATCCTTCCTCATTGTGGCAAGGGGTTTCTTTCTCTTTTTCTTCCTCCTTTGGGATCATTGTGTATGGAAAGAAAAACTTTAAATGACAAACCCAGACTCCAGGTGCCTTGCAGAGGTTGAAGGCCAGCCAGGCTTGCTGCTGCTGCTGCTCCTGCCACCGCCCCTTTCACTGGCATGACGGAATGAAAGGATGCATGTCTCCACTTCCCAGCCCTCCGCCCACTTCCTTCCCCCTCCCACCCCCAGTCGGTCAACCCCTTCCCTCATTTATTTTTGTTAAGTTGTGTGAATTATTTTTAAACCATTTATCCTGTTTGTGCACAGGGTTTTTAAGAAGAAACAGCACAGTGCAATGAGCAAATCCTCTCGGGGTGTGTGGGAGGCAAGGGAGGGAGGACATGGAGAAAAATCCTTTAAACAAATAGCAAAATATTGAACATGTGTAAAATCCTGTATCATTTATGAAATATGTATAAAAAGCAATGTACCTTCTGGAACAATAAATACTTATTCAATTTTTGAACTATAGCATTCTTCATTTTTTAAAACAATACCCCAAAAAAGCCCCACTTATTTTCCTGTGTTCTAGATAGGAAGCTTTTTACTTCTAAAATTATTTTTTATAAAACTATCACCATCAAATTAAGCTTTGTTCCCAGAGCCTATATTTCAAAAATAGGCATTTCAGTAATTCTTTCTGAACCTAAAATGGTCAGTATTTTCCTAATATCCCAGAGCCACCAAGAGGTTGCGTGACCTGTAAAACCATAAATAAAGTCAGTAGCAGCACTGAGATTGATTCCTTATCTCCTGATTGACAGGAAGAATCTCCCTTGTATCAGACCACCTTGATTGCCCAGTGTGGGCTCCTAGACTGAAGAAAATTGTTCAAGGATGAACCAAGATTAAACATTCATTATTTTCAGAGGTTGTATCGAATTTATAGTGATTGCCAAACAGGAAGAACATTACATGCTGCCAAGTTTGCCTAAGGCATATTAAAAAACATGTATTAAATGTCTGGTGCTTTTATGCAGTATAAGGTGATTTTCAAAGAGCCCCCATAGCTGTGATCCTGCCTTCTAGCATCTTACAGCAGCCTAAGGCAGACAACCCTGAGATATGTGTAAGGTGTAAGAAGACAAGATTGAAAATGTTAAGCCATTGTTTGCATTCAACAAATAATATCTACATTTTCCACACATTTTGTTAAGCTTTGCAGAGTATTATTTTAAAGGAAAATAAAAACATATGATTTCTGTCTTTAAGGAGCTTACAATTTAAAGTTTATGTTAAAGCATAGTGAACTCAACAAAAAACAACCTGATTTAAAAATGGGCACTGCAGGCCAGGCACAGTGGCTCACGCCTGTAATCCTAGCACTCTGGGAGGCCGAGGTGGGCAGATCATTTGAGCTCAGGAGTTCGAGACCAGCCTGAACAAGAGCGAGACCCCCGTCTCTACTAAAAAAAAAAAATAGAAAGAAATTAGCTGGACAACTAAAATATTATATAGAAAAAATTAGCCAGGCATGGTGGCTCATGCCTGTAGTCCCAGCTACTTGGGAGGCTGAGGCAGAAGGATTGCTTGAGCCCAGGTGTTGGAGGTTGCTGTGAGCTAGGCTGATGCCCACGGCACTCTAGCCAGGGTGACAAAGCAGGACACTGTCTCAAAAAAAAAAAAAAAAGGACACTGGACACGAATAAACATTTCTCCAAAGAAGATATATAAATGGCCAATAAATACATGAAGAGATGCGCAGCATCATTAATCATTAGGGAAATGCAAATCAAAACTACCATGAAATGCCACTTCACACCCATTAGGATAGCTGTTATCTTGGTGAGGATGCGGAGAAACTGGAACCCTTTACCCCACTGATGGGAATGTATTAATAAGATGATGCACACCTCCTGTGAAAACAGTATGGCAGTTCCTCAGAAAGGTAAACAGAATTACCGTATGATCCAGCAATTTCACTTCTGGGTGTATGTCCAAATGAACTGAAAGGGACTCAGATATCTGTACACCCATGTTCATAGCAGCATTATTCACCACAGCCAAAAAGTGTCCATTAACAGATGAGTGGATAAACAAAATGTTGTTATGTATGTATAATGGACTACTATTCAGCCATAAAAGAAAGAAATTCTGTCACATGCTGTAACAGGGATGAGCCTTGAAGACATGCTAAGTGAAGTAAGCCAGTCACAAAGGGATAATTACTGTATGATTCTACTTACATGCACTATCTAGAGTAGTCAAACTCATAGAAAGAAATACAGAGTAGAATGATGGTTGCCAGGGACTATGGGGAGGGAAGAATGGGGAGTTACTGTTTAATGGGTACAAAGTTTGGGAAGATGAAACAGTTCTGGAGATGGGTTGTGGTGATGGTTGCCCAGCGATGTGCATGTACTCAGTGCAACTAAACTGTACACTTAAAAGTGGTTAAAATGATAGACTTTACCACAATAGAAAAAAAAGGCATAGTGAATTTTCATTAGAGATAGATAAGGGATAGTGTTTAATCTATTACGGAGTGTAGGTAAAGCAGTGCTGCTCAGGGAGCATAGACTTTTAGAGCTGGAAAAAGTAAAAGAGTGCTCAGAGTGTGATCCCTGGAGTTGCAGCATGTCACCTCCCGGGAATTGTTAGAAATGCAAGTTCTCTGGTCTTTACTGAATCAGATACTAGGAGTGGAGCCAGCAATCTGTGTTCAATAAGCTCTCGTGATAATTCTGATGAGAACTCTTGATCTAGTCAAACTAGTGCTTTCAACAGAAGGAAACTGAGGCACAGAGATGGCATCTGTGTCACAACTCATCAGGGAATCCTGTGATCAAATACCAGACTGAGTGACTGGAGGATTGGTGAATATGGCAAATTGAAAAGACACAACCAGGCCGGGCGCGGTGGCTCACGCCTGTAATCCTAGTACTCTGGGAGGCCGAGGCAGGTGGATCGCTCGAGGTCAGGAGTTCGAGACCAGCCTCAGCAAGAGCGAGACCCCCGTCTCTACTAAAAATAGAAAGAAATTAGCTGGCCAACTAAAATATATATAGAAAAAATTAGCCGGGCATGGTGGCGCATGCCTGTGGTCCCAGCTACTCGGGAGGCTGAGGCAGTAGGATCGCCTAAGCCCAGGAGTTTGAGGTTGCTGTGAGCTAGGCTGACGCCATGGCACTCACTCTAGCCAGGGCAACAAAGTGACACTCTGTCTCAAAAAAAAAAAAAAAAAAAAAAGGAAAAGATACAACCAGAGATGATGTTGCATGCTAATGTATATCCCGCTTGTAAGGGTGTCGTGGTAAGCACACAGTAGATGCTTCCAAAAATGAATATAAATAGGTTGAATTTTTTGACCTATCTGGAAAGATTTCATAGAAAAAAAATGGAAAAAACTCAGTTTCACCAAAACAGTTAAGAGTTATAATTTGTTTTCATCACTGCCGACAACCTTTAGTTCGTTGCTTTCCCATTAAGTCCAAACTTGTCTTCCATGATGCACTTTGTGGTTGTTTCCTTAGGACAGATGTATAGGTTAAATTTTAATGAATCCTACTGAATATAAAATTACCCACTTTATAAATTTTTATTATGTTGTATAAATGCATCATGCTGAGCAACCCCTCCTCCTCAAAACTGTCCTTAGCTCCTCTGACACCACTCCTGGGTTTCCTTTCATAAATCTCTGACTACTTCTTGGTCTCTTTTACAGTGTCCTCTTCCTCTGCCCACATCTTCCTCAAGGTTCCATGTTGAACCCCATTTTCCATGGGTGTATTCTCACCCACTCCCCCATTTCAGTTACCATTTATATGTTAGTAGCTCTCAAATTGCTGCTCTAACTCAGCCCTCTCTTAAACAGCAGACTGATTTATCCACCTCCTAGCTGATCTGTTTCCAGCATTGCCTTCTGTACATTAAATTCCTTCAGTGTCACTAGAGTATTTTTGTTTTTAAATTCTAATAGCACATACTTTAGAAAAATTAGAAAATATGAACAAATGTTAACACTAAATACAGAGAAGGGAGGCTAAAAGATACCACAAAGAAGCAATTAGCCAAATCCAAAGTGTGGGGCATTCTATAGGACAAATGATTGGGTTTCTTCAACAAATGGGAGCGGAGAGGGAAGATTGTTATAGATTAAAAGAAATTTAAGTGACACAACCAAATATATAAATCTTGTTTGAATCCTGACTCAAGCCAGCAATAAAAAATATTTGAAACTCTTGGGAAAATTTAAATGTGGACTGGGTAGTAGATATTAAGAAATTATTACTAATTTTCATAGTTATAATAATGGCATCCTGATTATGTAAAAAACCCATATGTTAAATGCACACTGGTATATAAATGAAATGAGATTGACAAAAAATAATTATTGCAGCTGGATGTTCATTATTCTTTCTGCTTTTGTATATATTTGAAATTTTCATTATAAAAAGTCAAAAGTGAAAGGGCAGGCCAACTAAAAAGGAAAAAATAGAAAGAAGGGGGAAAAAGTCCTACCATCCTGGGAATTCTTGTTTACAGAACCAAAGGGCTATCTGGTAAAAGTCCTTGACTCCAGCAATCAATCCTGGCAGCAAATCTGGGTTTATCTCATGCACACGTCCTCTGTTTCTCTGCAACACATGCGAAGCATTCAGATGGCTTCTCAGGGACAGGAAATTGTGGGGTTTTGTTTTTCAGTTAAAAGCACTGACACTTAGCAGCACTACCCTGTAATGAGGCAGTCCCAAAGTCACCCATTGCTGCCGTCAAACCACAACTTAATAGTGTGTTACACTAATGTTAGTAATAAAGTAGCTAATTGTAGTAACTAATTTTAGATCAATGGAAACCCCTGCTAGACTGTAAACTCAGTGCGGGGACCATTTTTACCTTATTTGTTGTCAAAAAACAGTGATTGGCATACACCTGGCCCCCAGTAAGTGCTGTTTCGTTGAACTGACACCCTTAGAGGAAAGAGCCCGTGATAATTTGAATGCTTCCGAGTTTAGTAAAAAATTGTGCTAAGAAGCTGAGTGGGCTCAGTGGTGCACACCTGTAGTCCTAGCTACTCAGGAGGCTGAGGCAAGCGGACCACTTGAGGCCAGGAGTTCAAGGCTGTAGTACGCTATGATTGTGCCTGTGAACAGACACTGCACAGCCTGAGCAACATAGCAAGACCCTGTCTCTGGGGAAAAAAGTGTGCTAAGAGATTAGGAAAACAAGTTTCAGGACTACTTCCCAAAAATAGTACTCCTATCCCAAACAGTAGAAATTTGGTTATTAGAAAAAGTAACACAGATGAGAGCAAATACAGGAATAATAGAAGCCCAAAGCATCAGGTCTAGGAAAGATTGGGAGAGAAAATTTTTGGTTTGCCTCAGATTCTTGTTTAATATAGTATTTTTAAAAAACTTCTCCCTGTCTTTTTTATCCTTCCCCTTCACATTATCTCGTTAATTCTTGCTTCACAGCATGCTTGCTAATTCTCAGGTGCCCACTGCTCTGTAGGATGTCAGGGAGCTAGCAAATTCCAAACCTGTAATTACTAAGACTATGTCTGACACCATGTCATGTACAGGTCCTACGTTTTCCTTCCTTTATCTAAAAGTGAAACTTTAGTAAATTTTGACATTTAACTTTCCAGAGTGGTATTAATTTTAAGCTGCTACCCTTTCTTAATGTGAGAATTAGTGAAATAAATAACATGAAACCATTTTAAATTTGGGGGAAGAAAGACACTATGAAAAAAAACGTAAGGTACTACTGCTTGAATTGGTACAGACACAACTTAAACCTTGTTTGTTTAGGAAGTTTTGAGACCAAAGATCATAATAAAACAGACTTAGGAAGTTGCTTCAAGAGAATACTGTCCCCATTCCATACCTGCCTTTACTACTTTTAATACATTATTGTAAACTCCTTGACCATCTGACCAAGATATTTCTTAATGACCAGGTCCAGCAATTTGGCTTTATCTCATTCTAATTGTGCAACGCTATGGCTGCAACATCATACAATCAACTCCTAGAAGTCACAAAACAAGATTTTGACGTGAGGGGATGTCCCTCATTTAGAGTTCCCTTCTGGATAAGATACTGGAGGTTTCATTGCAGGGAATTCTTGAGAGAAAACAATAGGAGGATGAGGAATTGTGAGGTTTTTTTTCCTAAAGAAAAATATCAATAAAATAACCGTGTTGACAGCATAAAGCAGTGCTTCTATCTGGGGTCAAGGCCAGAGCAATGGACACCTTATCCCACTCACCCTCTTCCTCTGATAAAGCCCCACCAGTGCTGATAAAGTCTTTCTTCATAAGAACCTAGAGGCCTTTTTAAAAAGTGCTTGAAAAAGAAGAGGACAAAGGCACACTGGTATCAAGAGGATTTTCCAGTCTGTTTCTGGTAGTTGGTCCTGAAAGATGCCTCAGTTCCTGCTTCTCTGTCTCTTCATCATGGTCCCCTCGGTGTCATCAACAGGTGAGCCTGGTGTCAAGAACTTGGCACAATGCACTTTTCGTTGTTGTTTGCTTTTGTGTACATATTATTAAGAATTAGATTCTAGTACCTTAAATACTGGCTCTAGGATCATGTAAGAAAAGTCACTGATAACGTTTGAAAATGTATTTTCAGAAAATTTCTGTTACTTCTTCCATTTAGCCTCTTGCCTGGGCATCCAAAATTTCCATGGATCTGCCACATCCAACAGCTTTCCACTAGCTAAATATTTCTTAGAGTATGTGTAAGGAATTCTAACCTCTTTATTTTCTAGGCACTTTTATAGTTCCAATTTTAAAAGCAAAAAAAAAATGATTTTTAAAGTTGAGGATATAGTTTTTCTTTAATGAATGCAAGGGACCGAAAGCTCTGTCCCCATGAAGGGCACAGATCTGGATAAACCAAGCTTGTTAGTCTTGACATCTGAAAATATGACTTTTTGTACAGATTAAGTGAATCTTAAACTGTCCCTCTGGGGAGAGCTTGGCACAAAACTGGCCAACCAGGCAGAGGAAAGTTGCAATTCCGTTTACTAACAGATTTGTCTCTCACTTCTTTTTCCAGTAGAATATGAATTCTAACTGGAAGGGAAGAGGGTGAGATGAAAAGAACCATCCTTCTTGGCACCTTTAAGTAGCTCAGTATTTAATTGATACTGATTTATTTCTTCATGGTAACTTGGATCTTGCCCAAGCACCTTTAAGGATAAACATTAAAAATAGACTTGAGACCCTAGACGTGAAAGCTAAATGTAACATGGTGTCCTGTGTGGGATCCTGGAACAGAGAAAGATATAGGTAAAAACTAAGGAAATCTGGATAACTATGGAGTTGAGTTAATAGTAATGTATCAGCAGTGGTTCATCAATTGCAGCAAAGGTACCATGCTCATGTATGATGTGTCATACTAGGGGGAACTGGGTGTGGGGCGTGTGGGAACTCTTTGTGCTATCTTCCCAATTATGCCGTAAATCCAAAACTCTTCCCCCAAAATAGACTTGAGCTTCCTGTCCTTAACCACCCTGTATCTGCTGCCAATAACTAGCCTAGAGTCGCGGAGGGAAATGTGTCCTGGGACAACCCCCACTCCCGTTCTGCTCACTCACTTTCCTTGCTTACTCTCCCTCTAGTACCTTCTGTATCCTCCTATTCCTATGTGCCTTCACCCTTCCCAGCCTTTTTGTTTCCCCTTGAACTGCTAGGATGTTAGGCTCAATGCCACAAGCAAGATGAAGGGGGAACTTTGGGGGTTGGGACGGGCCTTGCCCTGGGAGGAGAGGGGAAGTGAGGGAAGAGGGAGAAAGAGGGGAAAGGAAAGGACACGGGAAAGACGGAAGCAGAGGGAGGGAGGGAGGGAGGGAGGAGCCGCTTCCCAACCAGAACCAGGCACTGGGGTGCAGGGTCGGGTGAGCTCTATATCCCCCAGGGAGTGCCAGTGTGGACCTGGAGGGCTGGGGGGCCTGGAGGGTTGCAGGACAAAAGGGTGGAGACACAGACATCTGCTCCCTGCCCTCAGTGTGGTCCCCAAGAAGGGAGGTGGGAGGGGGCAGCTGACAGGCCGGAGTCCTGGTAAAAGGCTGAGCAGCTTCTGTCAGGCAGGAAGGAACCCCAGCGCTGCTCTTTCCGAAGTCCTCCCATAGAGAAGTACATGCCAGCAATTCAGGATGAATATAAACAATACCAAGTTCTGGGCTCCAATGAGAGGCTGCAAATCGGATTTAAAAACAGTGACCAGGTTATTAATGGATTGAATTGCTGCCTTTAAAGGGGGTCGTGTGAGATGGGTACATTTAATGTCAGAAAATACTGAATGGTTAACTTTTTTTTAAAAAAAATGTATTATTTACAGAAGATGGTGCATACATTTCTCCTCTTCATGCCCTAGCTCCCCTGCAGCAGCAGAGGAAGTGAACTATTAGCAAATAGCACAAGAAATGACAGTTAACTTTAGGGGAAAACTTTATAAATCCTGAAATAGTTATTGAGGGAAGGTTAGGAATTTCTGTAGAAGCCATTAAAAGTTGAGTACCTAACCATTTCTTATAAAATTGGAGCCAGGGAGATGAACCAAATATTTCTAAGAATGTATAATCACTTGCAAAATTCTTCTGGAAACCTTGCTTGGTAAGAGAGCCACAGCTGGGAGAGCAGAAAAGGGAATTTTTCCCTTTTGAGAGAGGAGAGTCTGAGGACATTTCCTCCCCTCTAGAGACTATGGGCGAGGGCTCAGTTGAGACACATCAAGGACATTTGGAAGAAGTAAGAAGGTTGCTCCTGCCTTTCGCAACCCTGCTAATGTGTTATTTCCAGAAAATGCAATATCCCACTTATTTCTTTTCTCAAGTTGTCATATTCTCTTTGGGACCATTAGCACTAGACGACACCTTCCTCTACATGTGACTGAAGTTTACAGAGTAAACTTGACTTTGAAATGTAGATTGGGACAATCCAAAATATTTTAGACAATTTAGATTTGGTGATCATGGCCCATTCACATTTAATTATTGTGCGGTGTTTGCTAATACAGAATTCCCTGCCCACAAAGTGTGTTGGCCCTAATGTGAATTCCCTGCCTATAGTGTCAATTAATTGGGTAAGTCAGCCTCATGTACATTAAGAAGGATAGTACTCTCCGGCCAGTGTTCCTTTCTGGAATTTCTTGGTTTCCTAGATTCTTTATAAGGACAATTTACCTACGTTAATTCACTAATTAGGTTCCCTGAAATTGAGGGAAGCAATGAGAATATTGGAGATAGCAATGTCTTCAGTCATTAAAATGTTTGTGATGAGATATTTATTTGTGTTTGCAATTCATGCACTAAAAATGCATGCTTGACAAATTTTGCTGTATGATAGCTAGGATAGTGATGTCAGCTAATTGTGAATACACAGAGTTCTTGATATTTTCAATATTTGGTGGAATATATACCAAAATTCACTTTGAATAGCTCTGGTAATTACATGCCAGTGTACTGGGTGTTTCAAAGTGGGTGGCATGTGCCTGAGGCCTTTTCCTTTTCAGTGCTTTACACATTCTTGATCAAGTCAAACTTCCTACTGATGCAAAATTCCACCTATAATCTTCTTTACAAATGGCCATCCAAATACTTCGTTGAAAATTTTCAAAGATTAGGAGCTAACCACACTGTGATACAGCCTCTCCCATGACTGGATAGCTGAACTGTCGTGTGCTTCCCTGTAACAATTTATTCTTGTTGTCACAGAATAGCTAATCCTTCTTCCTCAAATCTAGTCCAGATTTTTAAAAATCGATATGAGTTTTCTTCAGTCTTTTTTCCAAACTATAGTTCTCAGCTTCTTCTCCAGTAAATAATTTTTAGGCCCCCTTCTGAATCTGGTCAACTTTGTCTGGACAAGTTTGTCAATTACTTTCATAAAATACAGCTTCCAGGTGTGAAGATAATGCTCAAAATATGGTCTGGCCAGTGCAGAGTTCAATGAGGCTATAATCCTAACCTCCCTTGATCTGAACCACTATCCTTGAATTAAATGATGTCTCTGGATAAAAAGTTTAGTCCACTGTGAACACTAAACCTTACATAGGTTTGAAACAATTTTGTAAAGAACATTTATGAAACATGTTTAAATCAACTTGACGAACCTTAAACAGCTACATTTTTGGACCTCAGATAATTTCTTTCTTGAACTCAAGCCAAAATGCAAGACCAAGAAGGCAGACTCAGGCTGTTGGCACTGTGGTCTGAAACAGCAGTAGGTGCTTCTGAGGTGTCATTTTCATTCCTAGCCCTAGATCCTTGTTCTGCTTACATCAGTCTGAATGAGCCCTGGAGGAACACTGACCACCAATTTGATGAGTCCCAAGGTCCTCCTCTGTGTGACAACCACGTGGATGGGGAGTGGTACCGCTTCACAGGCATGGCGGGAGATGCCATGCCCACCTTCTGCATACCGGAAAACCACTGCGGAACCCATGCGCCTGTCTGGCTCAATGGCAGCCACCCGCTAGAAGGTGACGGCATTGTGCAACGCCAGGCCTGTGCCAGCTTCAATGGGAACTGCTGCCTCTGGAACACCACGGTGGAGATCAAGGCTTGCCCTGGAGGCTACTATGTGTATCGTCTGACCAAGCCCAGCGTCTGCTTCCACGTCTACTGTGGCCGTGAGTGCCTTCCCTGTGCTTTTTTCTCCCTGATAAGGCCACAGGTAGGTTCAGAGAGAAAAGTGCCATAGGAAATTCAGTTATGTGACAGTATTATCTCAGAGTCTGAGCATTGATTTGGGCCCAAAGATACCTCCAGATTGTGATTTCTGAGATCTGTTCTTAGAATTTCTGAAAAATTCCTGAAGAAATAGAAAGGGAAAGTACTCATGATTTTGATCAGTTCTATTATTTTGTCTTCATTCCATTCAAACAAAACATTAGAAAATGAAATGATCATTTAGGTTATCTAAGCAGTGGATTTCCAACCTTTTTGAGTACAGAGGACCCCTTGTTAAGATTTCTATGTCTATAAATAGGTAGAG
This sequence comes from Lemur catta, assembly GCF_020740605.2. Classification (NCBI taxonomy): domain Eukaryota; kingdom Metazoa; phylum Chordata; class Mammalia; order Primates; family Lemuridae; genus Lemur; species Lemur catta. The sequence continues at coordinate 49,623,589 of NC_059141.1, read as the reverse complement.
AGAGAGATAATCAGACATTCATATGGTAGCATTGTGCTTAGAATCCATTGATTTTTAAAAATGATATATAATAGGAAGAAGCCACTTGATATCAGTAATACTCTTAAATTAATTTCTCAGCCAGGTGTGATGGCATGACTATTGTCCCAACTACTTGAAAGGCTGTGGCAGGAGGATTGCTTGAGCATAGGAGTTCGAGGCTGCAGTGAGCTATGACTGCACCACTGCACTCCAGCCTGGGCGACAGAGCGAGACCCCATCTCTAAAAAAAAAAATTTTTTTTGTTTTTACATGGGAGTGTTTCTTGTCCTCTCCTCTCATGAAAGGTAATTGTTATTCTTCCACAGATTTTTATGACATCTGCGATGAGGACTGCCACGGCAGCTGCTTGGAAACCAGCGAGTGCACGTGCTCTCCTGGAACTATGCTGGGCCCGGACAGACAGACTTGTTTTGGTAAGAAACTAATCATGAGGTAGAAACAGGCCATTCGGATCAAAGGGACAAATCAAAAACTCTTCCTGCCTCCCAGTGCCATCATTTTCCCAGTTTGTGTCTCTGAGCACTTGGAATGATGGTTGCCTTTTTATTTTATGCCCAGGGTAAAGCCTCAAGCCAAATTTATACTGTGATTTGGGACAGTCAAGAATTGTGTCTTCACAGCATCCCTGTGAAAGCCAATTAAAAAAAAAAGAGAGAATTGTGTTCTCTGCTATAGTAGCCACTAGCCACATGTGGCTATGGAGCACTTGAAATTTTTGTTTAATTTTAATTTAAAAACTGATATTTGATTCAGTCATTGGAAAACTGAAAATATCTGGGACAACTTAAGTAACTAACTAAATTTTATAACTCTATCCATTTACTTTTTCTTTTTTGATTTAATTAATCTCATGACAAATTAAATTTTATGACTCTAAATACTATACAGATCTAGTATTTACGATGAAAATTTGTCATCCGAATTGAGATGTGCTATAAATTCATTTAAAAATATGTTCAAAACACACACCAGATTTTGAAGACTAATACAAATAAAGAATGAAAAAGATCTCAATGATTTTAATATTGATTATATATAGAAATGAAAATATTTTAGATATAAGTGGGTTAAATAAAACATTATTAAAATTAATTTTGCTAGTTTTTTTTTTAAATTTAATGTGACTACTAGCAAATTTGAAATTAAATATGTGGCTTGTTTAATATTTCTATTAGACAACAGTGGTCTGGAATTATCTAAGGACATATCCTATAGCTTCACTAATGTAATTTTGGTTGCTCTGAGTATCAAGAAAGGAAGTCAGATTGTTTATAGGAAGTCTAGAGTTGTTGAATTGTACGTAATGTTTTGTTGTCTATAACTGGAAGAGAACAGAGATGAAAAACTCAAGATGGAAGATCATCTCTCTTTCTCTTTAATGTTATGAAGCTTTTTGGATTCAGACTCAAATAGATGTAAAACAAGTCTAGAGAGAAAGAGGAGGATTGTCCCACTCTCATCTCTCCAAGAAAAATATTAATGGCCAGGATGGGCTGGGGGATTAGGGTGAAGGGGATATAAAAGGCTTCTTATTTTAGAAAAGCTTTTGCTCTTCAATCTCCCAAGTGAACCCCACTGACCGTCTTATGGAGCATGTGCAGGCCCCATCCTAGGGCTGTTAGGGGCCTCACACGGCCAATCTTGGCTATGTGGTTTAATGCTCAATGGCTTGGAGTAAGGGTGATAGTGGTTCCCATAATCTCCCCCCGACACTTCACACACATGTATCTGTTGAAAAATATTTGGCTTCATTTTAAGCCAGGAGTTGTATGTTCATTTCTTTGCTTTTGTTTTAATGTAACTTTTGAATAGGTAATACATTTAAGTGATTCCCAAACTAAACAGCTTGAAGAGGTGTACAGTAAGCTGTCCAGCTCTCCGTTGCCCATTTGCTCCATTTCCTCCTTCCCCAACTCCATCCAAGGAAACTCTTGTATTATTTTCTCATGTGTGCTTCTGGGGTTTCTTCGGGCAGATACAAAAATGTGAATGTACATGTTTATTTATTGACATTTTTTTTACATTAAGGGTAGCAAACAATATGATATACTTTGGGTATTTGTCCCCTACATCTCATGCTGAAATTTGATCCCCTATTAGTGGAGGGGCCTAGTGGGAGGTTTGGGTCATAGGAGTGGATCCCTCATGAATGGCTTGGTGCCATGCTGAGGTAATGAGTGAGTTCTCGCTCTGTTAGTTCAAGTGAGAACTGCTTGTTAAAGAGGGCCTGGCACCTCCTCCTCTCTCTTGCTCCCTCTCTCACCATGTAACACACCTGCTCCCCCTTTGCCTTCTGTCATAATTGGAAGCTTCTTGGGGGCCTTACCAGAAGTAGACAGTAGCACCAGGCTTCTTATACAGTCTGCAGAACCATGAGCCAAAATAAACCTCTTTATAAATTATCCAGTCTCAGGTATTCATTTATAGCAACACAAACAGACTAAGACAGTATACACATCTTTTCCTTAATTTATCTTGGACATCTTTGTCTATCAAAGCCCCAAGTTCCTACCTGGGGGGTCTGTGGGCTTCAGGGAGATCATGAATCCTCTGAAATTGTAAGCAGACTTCTGTGTTTATGTGAACATGTCAATTTTCCTTTAGTTTTTTTTTAAATGTAACATAATTTTAATTATTTATTTAAAATTATACAATTTTTTCAGGCAGAGCAGAGTACAAGAAAATAGTACAACAGACACCCATGTACCCAGATTTAACTATAGTTAAATTTTCTTTCCTCTTTTTTTTTTAATTTACATAAAATTTTACAGATACAAGTAAAGCTATCACACTCCATTCCATTTTCTTCTTTCACCTGCCATGGGTGATCACTATTTTGAAGTTAGCATGTGTTCTTCTGGTCCCTATTTTTATGCTTTTATTATTTATGTATGTAGCTATAACAAAATATAGCATTGTTTTATGTGTTCTTAAAATTAACATAAAAATGATACATTACTCGGTGTGTGAGATTTTCTCTAGGGTGTACCATAAGGATGGAACTGCTGGGGCATAGAGTATCTAAATTGGCTGTAATAAATAATAAACCCTCAAATAACAATGGCTTAAATAAGTAGAAGTTTATTTTTCCCTCACATAAAAAAAAAAATATATCAGTCCCAAGGTAAGCAGTCCAGGCTTGGAACAGAGGCCTCCAAGGAAACCCAAACACAAATGTGACCACGTCCAGGTCCAGGAGGGCTGCTAGTCTCTAACCATCCACTTTCCAGGCAGTATAATGAGGGAAGGGAAAGAAGGGACCCCAATTAACATTCTCATCTTATCAACTCTGTTTTTCGTTTCTACAAATTCTATACGTTTGTTTTCAATTCTGCCTTGTCTTTTTACATACTTCTTTTGGTTACTATCTTTTATCTTTTTAGTCATTCTTAAAATATTTGTATTATGGATTTTTCTGGATTATTCTGTTATCTCCAGTTCAGATGCCCATTTGTTATCTTGCCAGCTCTCTCACAGTGGATCATTTCCTCATGGCTACCTCAGTGTCTTCCTCATGTGTAGACGGCAAACCGTCTCCTGTTGGAATTGTTTTTCTGCGGGGCTCTTATCACCTGGTGTCTCAGTCTGTTTATTGTCGCTGTAAAGGAATAGCCGAGGCTGGGTAATTTATAAAGGAAAAAGGTTTATTTGGCCCATGAAAATGCTGGCTGGAAGATTGGGCATCTGGTGAAAGCCTCAGGCTGCTTCTCCTCGTGGTGGAAGGGGGTCGCATGGCAAGAGAGGAAGCAAGAGGGAGAAGGGGAGGTGCCAGGCTAGTAAAGTGGGAACTAGTAAAGTGAGAAGTCGCTCATTACCAAGGAACAGCACTAAGCCATTCGGGAGAGACCCACCCCCATGACCCCAAACATCTCCCGTTAGGCCCCACCTCTCACATTGAGGTCAAATTTCAACATGAGGTTCGGAGAGGGCAGCTCTCCAGACCATAACACCTGGTGTGAGGAAGTTTTACCACAGAGCACTTTTCAGTGCTCTGTCAGCCATCACAGAAGCTTTACCAGTCCAGGCCAAATTTTACATCAATTTCTCAGCCTCAAGATCCCCACCCCACATGGGAAAGTATAAATCCGTACTGCATCCATGGCAGGGCCCTGGCTTGGGGTTTCCATTGTTTATTAAGGCTTTTCTCTCTCCTAGAGCCTCAGGCAGAGAGTTTCCTTATTGCTTCCCTGGCCCGCTGGGGAAAGTTCTTCCACTCCTCCTCTCATTGAGGGGGTACAGTTTCTGGGGTCCTAGACTTAAGCAGGGTTTCAGGTAAAGTTTATCTCCTCTCAGGGTTGGGGTGGGGTGTGACAAGGTCATGCCTCTTGTCACCTCATGGTTTAAACCCCTTTTATGTCCTGTGTCCAGGTCTGTTATTCCTGAGGCCCATGACTAATTTAGCTCCCAGTCTTCCCTTTGTTTGTAGAAGGAAGAGGGTAGACATTTCCTGACAATTGTGCATTTTTTATGGCAAGAGTCCATATCTTTTATCAGATTCTTAAAAATGTTAGCAATCATTGCTTAAGTACAGTGTGAGAATATTCCAGTTTTAAAAATAGCTTTTGAGGGTAGTAGTTTGTTATGACAGAAGACTACCTCATAAAATATTTTGTAAGATATTTCATTCTGTACTGTAAGCTCCTCTCATGACTTAAAACACAACGCACCTTGTAAGTTTGTATTTATTTAGCAACTTTTCGGGAACTCATTGCAGAAAGTGAAATTCACCAATACAAATAAATAGGTGTATCCAGGACACAAAAGGGACTTCATTTCCCTATAAGTTTTGCCCTTAGGAGGAGGGTTTTGGCAAGCAACTAGGTGCCTTCTCCTCAGTAGAGGGCAGATGAACAAACAACTTGGTTGAGATCAGGTTGATAGAAGTGCTTAGATCACAGTGGGAAGTTGGGTTGTAGAATCAACAAGACCTGAAAAGATGCAGAGATTCTGCTCAGGGACTTGGGGAAAGGTAAGAGTTGCTCAGGAATATGGAAATGGTGTGGTTTCTCTTCTACAGATGAAAATGAATGTGATCAAAACAATGGCGGCTGCAGTGAGATCTGTGTGAACCTGAAAAACTCCTACCGCTGTGAGTGTGGGGTTGGCCGTGTGCTGAGAAGTGACGGGAAGACTTGTGAAGGTGAGTATGGGTAAGAAGAGACGCAACTCGGGAACCCACAGGAAGCCATTGGCTTATTCTTTGATGTTCAGGAAACTGCCTTAGTGTTAGAGTGTGAGTTTGGCTGTGTAAAGAAATAACAAAAGTGGTTTGTTATCATTGAGAATGCTCCTGTTATGGACGGAATTCAGTGTTGATTTTGTCTCCAAAATTTAACAGGAGGGGATTTGGCAAGAGGCAGAAAGTCATATTTTTATTTGGGAAATAAAACTAGGGTATTCTCAAACTTTAATGTGCTCTGGAATCACTTAGGATCTTGTTAAAATGCACATTCTGATTTAGTAGGTCTGGGATCAGGTCAAGATATTGCATTTCTTTTTTTTTTTTTTTTTTTTTTTGAGACAGAGTCTCACTGTGTTGCCCGGGCTAGAGTGAGTGCCGTGGCGTCAGCCTAGCTCACAGCAACCTCAAACTCCTGGGCTCAAGCGATCCTCCTGCCTCAGCCTCCCGAGTAGCTGGGACTACAGGCACGCGCCAACATGCCCGGCTCATTTTTTTCTATATATATTTTTAGTTGGCCAGATAATTTGTTTCTATTTTTAGTAGAGACAGAGTCTCACTCAGGCTGGTCTTGAACTCCTGACCTTGAGTGATCCACCCACCTCGGCCTCCCAGAGGGCTAGGATTACAGGCGTGAGCCACCGCGTCCAGCCTGCATTTCTAAATAACTTCTAGGTGACACCTATGAGGCCAGTCTAAGGAGCACACCTGGACTAGTGTATAGACAGGTAGCATAACACCTGGTTATAGCAGTGTTTCTCAAGCTTCCCTGCTGCTGACAATCGCCTGGGAGCTTTTACGCCTAGCCCCTGCTGGGCCTCTCTCCTGCAGACTCTGCTTCAGAGGGGCGAGGATGGAGCCTTACAGTTTCTGTTTTTAACAAGCTCCATAGGTGATTCTTACCATCTTGGAAATTTGGGAAACTGGTTTACATGGAGCCTTTCTGCCCTCCTTCTCATATGCTTTGTATTTATTGGAGATGAATACATTTTTTGGAGATAAAAGGATCTATTTGTAATAGCAGGGATGCCGTGTACATTTTATATGACAAAAAGGAATTCATAATGTATATCAAATAATTGAAATGGCGTTGTCCACCATTATTATATGAAACTTAGATAATGTCTTTTCTCTAAGGCACATTTACTCTTGCAAATTATCACAACTAAAATTTCATCACTTCTCCTTTAATAAGTCTGAATTCTTACACTCTTCGCAGATTATTTGGACAGGTAAATGACTTATCATTATTTACAGAGGTCATATGATCTGTTCCTTAGGATAATTGAGTTTGTGGAATAATAGAGCTATAGTACTGCTTGTAAGAGCTCACTTTATTCTAGTTATATTCAAAATAATAAAACACTACCCCAAAAGGAAAAATTATGGCTAGTACCCACAATTTATTTCATGCAACAAATTTTGCATTATTAACTAAGGGACCATTTACCACAATACTAAACTACTGTCCCTTATAACAAGACTAAATGTATTTTAAACTTTATTGAATAAGAGTGGTATCCTAAATCCCCCTTAAATCTTACTTTATGTAGTAATCTTTGCATATTTGAATATTAATGAAATGTTCTCTGAAGACCATTTATAATTATTTATTAATACTTTATTGGAAATATTATAGTTAATTCTCATATAATCTTAAAACCTAATAACCATAACTGAAAAAATATTTTAGCAGAAGATGAAAATTATATGAGTTACGCTTTAGGATTAATATTCCTACTTATAACCCTTAAGTTTTATTGATAATCCAAACATATATGTTTCTTTAGCTAGGCTATTAGATAATTATATATTCTTTTTTTAAAAAATAAACAGCTCTTTTTAATTTTAGGTAATTTTTATTATTTTGTTTTATTGTAGCAGTATAGAAGAAAATACAGAGAAGTAAAAGGAAGATAATTAAAATGACCCACAATCTCATTTGCCAGATATGGCCATTCTAAACATTTTGGCATATCTTCCTGACACACTTAAATCTTTTAGGATAATTTAGACTTTCAGTTTATTTTGTACTTTGCATTTTTAGACCTGGAAATATTCCTAGTGAACATTTAGTGCAACCTCTTCATTTTATAAATATTGAAATTGTGACTCAGAGAAATAAAATGACTTAAGGAAGTTCAGTTTAGAAAAAAATTCTATTAATGTTGACTTTAATATCTCATAGCATATTTTTATGCTTTCTTCCACAGTGTTATATATTATTTTTCAGCTATTTCAAAAGCCCAGAGGTGTGTTTTTATCCTTTTTAAATATACAGATTTATAAACAAGTGACATTTACTCTTTTAAATTTTGCAAAGATTGACTCATTATAAGTTTTTTCTCTATACAAATTTCACAAAAACTAATTCATCGCAAGTTAATTTACTGATGTTCCTAAGAACTAACTTTTTAAAACTATTATTGAACTGAGAGTTATAGCTATCACTGGAAATCAGCTGACAGCTTTCCCTGAGCATCTGAGATGATTTGAAAACATTTCCTTCCATTATCTTAACCTAAAGCAGGGATCAGCAAACTTTTTCTCTAAGGCCAGATAGTAAATATTTTAGGCTTTATGGACCATATTGAATCAGTAGAAACTACTTGGTTCTGCCCTTGTAGTGAGAAAGTAGCCATAGATAATAGGTAAACAAATAGGCATGGCTGTGTGCCAATAAAAGTTTATTTATAACAATGTATAGCAGGTTAGAGTTTGATAATGTCCAAGTCTCACAAAGGTCATTATTTTTCCTCTTTTAAATTTGAAATCACATGGTAGTTTCTTCAGTTTCCAGCTGAATATTTTTTCCTTTTTGTCCATTTGACTGAGTATGCTTTCTGAAAATGCAAAACATTATAAAAAGCAATCTTTAAAAAACTGCCTTATGAGAGGAATGTCACCAAGAGTTCAGTTGAATGTACGCTCTTATCATGTTGTCCAGGCCTCATTTTTATAGGGTGCTGTCAGCCCAACACCCTTTGTCCCCAGTGCTCTTGTTCCCAGATTCGAGGAGAGGGCCGTGTGATTCAGCCAGTCCATAACAACTCTGGTCCATCCAGCCCATCCAGCTGAGTTTATATTCTGTCCGTCCCTTTTACATCAGTAATGCTCTATAAAATTTCAAATTGGGTGGAATAAAGGTTATAGCAATTAAGAAATGACTTTTGGATCTTACTCCTAGAAACTCATAACCCCTGTCTAGCCATAAGAAAAATATCAGACAAACTCAAATTGAAGGACATTTTACAAAATGCCTGCCCAGCTTAATTGGGCTATGGATGTTGGAAGACTGCTCTTTGTAGCTGTAACATTTAGGAAACATTTTTTGTGGGTTTGCCTACCTGTCTCAGTCATGGGGTCAGGCACCAGGGATACTGTCATGAGTTAAGCATAATTTCTGATGCAAAGTGCCAGAATTCTTGGGTAGAGGGTTACGAACTAATTCCCTTTTCTGTTGGTTTCTACGCCAGACATTGAAGGATGCCACAGTAACAATGGTGGCTGCAGCCATTCTTGCCTTGGATCTGAGAAGGGATACCAGTGCGAATGTCCCCGGGGCTTGGTGCTTTCCGAGGATAACCACACTTGCCAAGGTAGTACATGGATGGGCTTCACTTCTGCTCTGACTGACTTCTTCCTTCCCTGAAACTCCTTGCTTTCCTCCCTCCAGCATGTCATAGTTCTCATCTTTTAAAACACCAGCTCTTTGAGTAGTGTGTATACCTGAATCATCACTCTGGAGCCATTCAAAAGAGAAGAGCTCTTTAAAAAGATTACCAAAAAGCTAACTTTGCTCTGCTGTTTACCTTTGATTTTTCTCTAATTTCTATGGTTAGTTGTATGACTAGTACTCAATTTGGAAGTATAAGACACTGATGCAGTTCTTCTCTTCCTGAAAGATAACTGGGTTGAAACTAAGTGAAACTAAGTTGAAAGCCCTAGGGAACAGATTCTTCTTCCTACACTTACAATATGAGCATTTACAATCCTCTGAGAACTATCTTCTGGAAATCTAGTTCTTGATGTCCAGAATATTAATTCATTAATCCAACAAATATTTAATGAACACCTACTTCTGATTTCTTTACACTATACCATTGTTATGATATGTCCTGACATATTGGACTCTGACAGTGCTCTGCCCTAAAATACCTTTTAGGGTATTTGTAGGAGAAGTGAGCATGGGAATGCTAAGGAAATCTTTTTTATATGAAGTTAAAATGGAGTTTACAGTCAGAGTTTATGGCTTACTGGGCAATGCAAGGACAATTTGGAAGCCTTCCCCAAGTGCACTAACACCGTTTTTATTACCTCTGTTTTATGGGGCAGTAATTAATGGTAAAGTCAAAGCAGTATTGTTAGGTAGTTCAAGCCTATATCATACCCAGTACTTTTTCTGTATTGTCAATAAATTGTGTTTGTGCTAAAAGTTAAACCTTTGAGTGTTTCAATTCATGGAGTTATGCTAGCCACACTTTGAAACAAACGTTTGCTGAATTGAAACTTGAACACAGTTTTTCCAAATTCAGGGAACCATATATATAGGAATATTATTTGACACAGTCTTGGGAGTTAGGAATACTGGTTTAATTTTCTAGCTTGTTTTGAGCCCCATCGAGTTCCCTGAGAATAAAATAAAAAGCTCAGGTTACATGATGGTAAATTACTTCTCCTAGACTTCCTCCTGATTCAGGTTTCCTGGTTCTAACAGTAGCCCCTTTTCACCATAGTCCCCGTGTTGTGCAAGTCGAACACCATTGAAGTGAGCGTCCCCAGGGAGCTGGTTGGCGGCCTGGAGCTCTTCCTGACCAACACTTCCTGCCGAGGGGTGTCCAATGGCACCCACGTCAACATCCTCTTCTCTCTCAAGACGTGCGGCACAGTGGTCGATGTAGGTTCCTCCTGGAGGACACTTGGGGAATGACCAAAAGCCATTTATTTGGGAGGTAGTTGACAGAGGTATGCGGTGTGGCTTGTGTCATAGATGAGATATTTACACATGAAAGAATTGAGCTCAAAACATCTTATGTCATTCATTTAACAAACATGTTATGGAGCATTGAGCATGCTGTGGTCCTGGCATTTGTGAGGATAGGGAGTTAAGAATAATTCTGTCATTTCTGTCTCTGAATAGCCCCCATCTCTCCAGTATGCACAGACATTTTCCTGATTGCATCAGCACCGGTAGTACCGGGAAGCAGACTACATCCCTCTGACCACTTATTTTATTTGAAGAAAGCAACTAATATAGATGATGGTTCATTTATGATACAGTGAGTGAGTTCAAGTATTGAACCAGGTTGAGTTAAAAGGTTCATACTTTCACCCAAAGTCTGCACACGGCCCCAGGCTGGAGTGTCTGAGGGATATATGAAATGCTGCCTTTTAGGAACTTACACAACAGTACTGAGATGACGACACATAAAATATAAGTAAGGCATGAACAGTGAGACAGATGACAGGTCCCAGTAAAGGGACAAACACTGGAGCAGTCAAGAAAAGTGGGACTTGGATCCAGGTGGCGTGTGTGGTTTACATAAGCAGAGAGGAGAAGAAAGGCCCTTTCACAGGGAAACAAGTGAGCAAAGTCTCAGAGAGGGGACTGTTCAGGGCTGTGCTGAGATGAATGGGCAGTACAGGCTGACTGGCGAGGAATTCCTGTTGGAAACTGAAACTGGAAAAGCAGATGAGGCAAACGGCTTCCAAAGGGCTGCCTTGTCTGCTGGGGTGAGTGGTCTGGGCTTCATCCGACAGAAATGGGGAAAGCAGGGACCGTGGCGAAGAAAGCGCCGACAGAAGTGTGCACGGTGGAGAGAGCAGAGGGCCTGCATGCAGCTCAGGGCAGAGGCCTGTGCGAGCACTTGGTTAAACGAAGATTTATTTACAAATTTGGCTAAATGAAAATCAGAAAGCTAATTAGACTTGGGATGAGAAAAGGGGCAGCTATTAAAGGAGCAGGTGGCCCCACTTTAGGCAAGTTGCATTGACTGTGTCTGTGGGTAATCAAATGGAAATGCCCCGTAATAGGCTGGCATCGCCCTCTGGTGCACTGGAGAGCAGATGAAGCTGGCGCTAGAGAGCTGAAAATCATCTGCATAAATATCACAGCTGAAGTTCTGAGTGCGGGTGAGTTCAGCACAAGGTCATGCTGCAGGATCACCAAGTCTCAGACTCCTGAAAAAAATAACATATGGAAGCCATTTTTTCCTAAAATACCAGAGCTTTGAATATGCTGATTCTGCATAGATCAGGTTTTATGAGTAGAACTCCAAAGGAATGCGTGGGCTGACAAAGAAGTAGTATGTAAAATTCTTAACAGCCAGGATGTCTTGCTCCCAAGAGAAAGGCAATGGAAAAAAAAGCAAAAGCAAAAACAAGACCTTCAGTTTTAGGCAACCAAATCTCTAATGTGTTTTGATATGAGCAGAAATTCAGAAACTGTTAAGGTGGGGTAGGGGGGAAATAACCTGAAAATCTCCTTCTTCTCCTTGCCCTGGCCTGGCTCAGGTGGTGAATGACAAGATCGTGGCCAGCAACCTTGTGACAGGTCTACCCAAGCAGACCCCGGGGAGCAGCGGGGACGTCATCATCCGAACCAGCAAACTGCTGATCCCGGTGACCTGCGAGTTTCCACGCCTGTACACCATTTCCGAGGGCTACGTGCCCCACCTTCGAAACTCCCCGCTGGAAATCATGGGCCGAAATCACGGGATCTTCCCGTTCACGCTGGAGATCTTCAAGGACAACGAGTTTGAGGAGCCTTACCGGGAAGCTTTGCCCACCCTCAAGCTCCGCGACTCCCTCTACTTCGGCATCGAGCCCCTGGTGCACGTGAGCGGCTTGGAGAGCTTGGTGGAGAGCTGCTTCGCCACCCCCACCTCCAAGGTGGACGAGATCCTGAAGTACTACCTCATCCGGGACGGGTAATTCTGCCGTGGGAGCAGCTTCACGATCCGATTCCCCGTCCACGCCCGGCCTCCGGGTCCCCAGGCGTACTCAGGCTTTTCCCAAACCTGCACACACTCTGCCGGCGCCGGCAGTTCAGGAACCATTTACTGACATTTTGGAGGTAAAAACTGGTGAGCGAGCGGGGAGTCAAAAATGACTCCAAAGTGTCCAGCTCGGGTGGCTGACTCGATGCATTACCCAAGATGAAAAGACAGACGTAGAAAAGCAGATTAGAGGTAGAGAGATGTAATCTGATCATTCAAAAGAATAGAATGATTTAAAATTCCAAATGCCTGCAGGACACCTAGGGAGAGAAGTTCAGTGGGCGGCCAGAAATGCGCATCGGACTCAGGGGCAAGGTCGGGGCTGGCGGTGAGAGGCAGAGGATCCCCCTGTTGACGGTCGGAAGGGCGGGGTGCGTGGGGGCGGGGCCTGGGTCGGCGCCTGCGCGGGGGGAGGAGGCGGCGGGAGGAGCACGCGTGGGCCCTGTTTGGAGAAGCCTGGTAGTGAAGGAAAGAGAAGAGATACTTGGTAGGTCGAGAAGGAAAATGTAGTGGTTTGTTTTTGTGCTTGTTTTATGCAGCGATTTCTGTGATGTTTCCTAAGGATCCTTGGGTCGAGATCTGTAGGTGTCTTGAGGTGTCCGTGGAAATCTAACAGTTTCCGCTGGGAAAATTACACTCAAACCCGAAGCTCATAGTGGTATCTCATGAGTTTCTTCCTCGTGCTAAATGTCAGGTGGGACACAGGCTCAGGTGGGACGGGGAAGTGTGCCAGTACGGTGGCTCAGGGGTGCCTCGGGGCTTGCCCGTTGCTGGTCGGCCTGTAGGCTCTTGGAAATTTCTGTTTTGCTTTTGCTTCTCCTTGACTCTCAGGCAACCTTCACCTGCTGCTACCAATCTGTTGCACCGTGATTTTTCAACCCTTGGTGCACATGAGGATCACTGGGAAGGTTTTTCTAAAAATAGTAATACCCGAACCCCGTCCTCTCTGTTTCACTCCTGTGGTCTTAATTCCAGCCCTCGTGGTCTTTCACCTGGACAACAGGGCAGCTCCTCCCGCAGCCTCCCAAGCCCCACCGCTCAAATCCCGGGTCCCCAGACGCCCCTCCCGCAGTCCTCTCGGAAGGAAAATACGATCTTGCACATCCCCGCTGAAAACCTTTTATCTTTATGACCCTTGGTTGGTAAATAAAAGGTAAAAAAGATAAAGGGGTTAAACTCCTGGCCCTGTGTTTTACAATTTTAATGGAGTCCTACTCACATACAATAACTATGCATATTTAAAGTGTGTAGTTGGATAAGTTCAGATGTATATACCCATGAAGCCATCGTTATAATCAAGATAATGAACAATTCTCTCACCCCATAAGTTTTCTCCTGACCCTCATATTCACTTTTTGCAAAAATAAGTATATATAATTATAACTCATTTACTGGGAAAACATGTAACCTGCAATCTCAATAAAGCTTGTGAAATTTATTTATATACTTGTTATTCAGACTCTCAGTGGACTGTTTTATTTTAGACAGTTCTAAGAAGCTGTACTATTTATTTTGCCAGCCCTTAGCACTTACAAAAGAGAAAAATATATATACTAGAACTCGAAAACCATGGCAGTATGGCCCTAATTTGTAAGCAGGCAAATAGTGCCATCTATAGCACTGTGCGAGAATGGTGTATAGGACATAATCTGACGTGCAGCTTGGCTAACTGGGCCCTCACCCTCTGACCTCAGTTTCCTCCCGTTTCTGCTCCTGCCAAAGGGAATTACTGACAATTCCCAAACTGTCATTCCTAAACAGCCTCTGACTTTGCACATGCTGTCTCCTCTGTCTGAAATCTCCTTCCCCACCATTTTTCCCTGTCTGACTCTTACTAATCTTTCAAAATTCAGCAGGGTTGACTTCCTCCGTGAAGCCTTTCCTGATTCCTTTCCGTCTGAACTAGAAATCCTCCTTCCTTTTCCTTCTTCCTCAGTACCTATAGTAAGCGTCATTAAGTATTTGCCAAGTAAATTATTAATTAAGTCTTTATAATAATAATTTAGGGCAGTCCACAAACCTGAAATAAACATAACTCACTTTACTTATATTTATAAATTGTTTGATGATTCATTTCTTTGTTTTTTTCATTGTCCTAAGCTTAAATTTAAATCAGGCTTATTGTCCCCTGCTATTGAATGTGTCCAATTCACTTCTTTCTAGTTTTAGTTGATATGTGCTCTGAGAATGCAAAATAATTTAATACTAGCCTAAGCAAAATATAATTCAAAAGCTAATATCCAGAAAAAGAAACATATTGAATTCCAAAATCAAGTACTGAACAACTTTCTGATAAACAATTATTTTGGATTCTCCTATACCATCGTCGTTTACTTTTAGCACATGAACTTGGAGTTGTTGGAAGTAGCATTGTCTGAATCACACCAAATCAAGAGCCAACATTTGTCCTGGTTTCTCTTCTGTAATGTGTTACCTTGTAATAACTCCTTCTGCCTCGTTTTCTCTTTTAAAGAAAGATAAAAGTAGTTTTAGATAAAGGTAAATTGACAATGCTGAGGCAGTTAGATAAAAAGTACCATTTTTATATCAAGTGTTACTATTATCATAGATATTGGGCTATAAACTCCTGACGTCAGAAACCACATTATTCATCTTTATATCCTCTGCAGTGCCCGGCAGAGTGTCTTGCACAGATTAGGTATGCAGTAGACACTTATTATAGAATATAATCAGAAGATGGTATAAATTAATTTTACCTCAGGAAAATAAAAATGAGTAAATAAATATGAGAAATAACAGAAACCACATTATGTTTAGATCCTCTTCAGTTTGGTGGAATAAGGTACTAGCAGTCATACAAGTCAAGAGGACTTTTTTTTTTTTTTTTTTTTGAGACAGAGTGTCACTTTGTTGCCCTGGCTAAAGTGAGTGCCCTGGCGTCAGCCTAGATCACAGCAACCTCAAACTCCTGGACTTAAGCAATCCTACTGCCTCAGCCTCCCGAGTAGCTGGGACTACAGGCATGCGCCACCATGCCCGGCTAATTTTTTCTATATATATTTTAGTTGGCCAGCTAATTTGTTTCTATTTTTAGTAGAGACGGGGTCTCGCTCTTGCTCAGGCTGGTCTCAAACTCCTGACCTCGAGCGATCCACCCGCCTCGGCCTCCCAGAGTGCTAGGATTATAGGCGTGAGCCACTGCACCCGGCCAAGAGGACTTATTTTTAAACAATGTTTTTGGATTTTTCAAGAGCGCCGAAATAGCAGTTAGCAATGAACTAGACAGTGGTCTGTAAGCACGTGGAGCAAGTACCCAGTTTCACAGGCTTTTATATCTGACCCCCACTTTTCTCCTGGCCCAGCAGACAGAAACTATGAGGTATCCATTAAAAGGCAACTATGTCCAGAAAAATAAAAGTTCCTTTAGGATATAGAATGGGAAAGGTGACTTGAGGGTGATGCTGGGCCTGTAAGGAGAAGGGGTTCATCAGTACCCAGAACCAGGCTCAGTGTCCAGGATCAGGAGCCCTGGGGCCCCTGCTGCCCCTCAGGTGAACCTGGCAGTTTCACTTTAAGCATCAGACATGAGATTAAAACCCAAAAACCCTATCAAACTGCAATTTAGCATTAAATTTGGGGAAAGAGAAATGGAAACAATTTGAAGGTGAATGACTTTTATCCAATAGAAACAGTTCTTCTCTAAGAAACTTAGATATTTGTGTAGCACTTTGATGCACGAATCCTGGCTTGCTCCCTTTTGTGTCCCCTTCAGTGGTTAGTTTCTATTAGGAGTCCAAAAAATATTTATTTAATTAAAGAAAAGCCTTCTCAAGCCAATAATAAAGTACATGAAAGCAGAACTCCTACAGTATAGTACAAATGAAAAGACAGCCTTGCCAGCAAAAGGTATCTTTGAAATACATGTTGTTGTTGATAATACTTAAATACGTTAACTTAACAGGAAGTCCTTGTTCCCAGTTTGTGGGTACAGCGAGTGGTAGAAGAGTCAGACATTGCTAGTGAGTAGGGCTATGTGTGAAGAGGCCTTCACAGGAAGGGAATTTTATTTTTCCTTCATTCTCAAAAAGCTTGAGTGCAGCCCAGCCTCCTCCACCCAGTTTGTCTCTCCCCGGGCCTAACATACTGGACTGAATTGTTTCCCCACTCTGTTAAAACAATCAAGTCTTACGTGCTATCTGTCCTACTTTCAGCTGTGTTTCAGATGACTCGGTAAAGCAGTACACATCCCGGGATCACCTAGCAAAGCACTTCCAGGTCCCTGTCTTCAAGTTTGTGGGCAAAGACCACAAGGTGAGCTGAACATCTTTACCCTGTAACTCCAGGACCTGAGCCTTCCTTCTTGATATCCCAATGCGTTGACATTCTAAGAGCCCACTGTTAGGATCTGCGTGACCTCTAGGAAAAATACAGAGAAACTGTATTTACTTAACACCTTCATGCATGTCACAGTTATCTGCCCCCTCCCATAAAATAACTGCTGTTCAAAGAAAATACTATAAAATCATAATTTAAAATCTTTGTGGTCAGATATGGTTGAAAAAGCCAGTACAGTGGTTGGTCACATGGCAAAGGATATGGACAGGAAATTCACAGAAAAGATAAATAGTGAAATGTTCAGTGAAAATAGTGCTTAAAATGCCAGTTAAAACAATTATAAGACTATACATATTAAATTTATAAAAATTATAAATTATACCACTTATAAGGTTATAGGGAGAAGTATACAGTAGCAGTATAAATTGGTATACTTTCTGGAAAGATATCTGATAAAATGTAATCATCATAAAATCATCATATTCTTTTACCTAAAAATTCAAATTCCGACAGTTTGTCAAAAACAAAACAAAAAACAAGATGTGTTGAAAGTGTTTGTAGAACATTATTATTAGGGGGCAAGAGAAAAAGCCCCCAAACAAACAGGGCTAAGAGCTACAGTATAATTTTTTTCCTTTGGTTTTTGGCAGGTGAGTTGTTACACACTCGTTGCAGATTCCAACTTCCATAGCCTCTGTTCTGCTTTGAGCAGTTATTAAAATGATAAATATGGGAAAAGCAGACATAAAAATTATTATAACAATTTACATGCATATTAAATATACTACATTTAAACATGTATACACATGGATAGAGGTTATACAGGGCCATAGAGAAAAGGCTATAGTGAGATAAGGTGGAAGTTTTTGTTGTTATAGTTGCTAAAACAAACATTTGAACAAAAGGAAGTTTTTCTTTCATTCTTTCCACACTGCCTTTAAGTGTGTCCTGTCCTGTCCAGCTATATCATTGTTCCAGAACAACTGCTAAGGATCACTAATCCTGATCTCCCTCAACTAGGCAGAGTGAGCTCTAGGCAGTTACTTATCGAAAGGTGCTTGGAGGAAGAACTTACTTTCCAACACAAGTGCATAGAAGCCAATGTAATTCCCCAACCTTGATGTGAAGAATGAAGATGTTAAGGTTATTAGATGTTGCTTCACAAAGATCTCTTCTGTTCCAGCACAACGCAAAAGTTATGAATGTGGATTTTTAAATCACCTGCATGACTCAAATTCCAACTTTGCCACATTATCACTAAATGTGTGAATTTGGGCAAGTTCATTAACCTAAGCTTCAGTTTCCTTATCTGTAAAATGGGGATGGTAACCTCTACCTCAGAGTGGTGTTGTTAAAATTAAATGAGATGATGCCTTGGAACATTTAGCATATGTCGGGCTCCTAGTATGTGCCCCATGAGCGACAGCTGTTAACACTGTCTTTATTAATGACCACGATCATCTCTCCAGGAAGTGTTTCTGCACTGCCGGGTTCTCGTCTGTGGAATGCTGGACGAGCGCTCCCGCTGTGCCCAGGGTTGCCACCGGCGAATGCGTCGTGAGGCAGTAGGAGAGGACCCTGCTGGTCTACAGAGCCAGATGCTGACTGGCGGCCCGATCAGCATCAACTGGGAGGACTAGGTCATCCTAACAACTCTAGCCAGCTTCCAGTGGCCCCCCTCTTTGGAGCTCCTCCCCACGTCCTCTGAGAACATCAGCCAACCTCCTGGAGCACCTAACCTCTTTAAACTTCACGTTGTGAGTTTGGACAAACTCCCAGAAGCGACTCACTCTGATTCTGGTCCACCAGGTCGGCACAGGTCACAGCACTGCTGAACAACGTGGCCTGGGTGGGGTCTCACCCTCCTAAGTGAAAGCTAAGCTGTCACTCAGAAGGAAGCTTATCCCTTTTCCCTCATTTCTTTCCTACCATAAATACCTCGTGCATGATGTCATAGGACCACTAAAATCAGAAGTTGGATATAATATTTCAAGCTAGAAACCTTAAGAAAAAGTAGTTACTGAAATTATGACTTTAAATACCCAGTGATACCTTAAATATGTAAAAAACAAACCCTGAAATTTCAATTCAAATACAGACTAGATTGGGAAGTTTATAAATAAAACAGTATGTAATTAAAAATTAAATTTTGTTTTTCTCTTGCATAACATTTTCTTTCGATATTTTTATATTGCCTTAAGTGAAATATTTTCACTTAATAAATATGAATAAGTTTATTGACATGTATATAAGTGCTTCAATGACTAAACTGTAACAAAATTGAAGTTTGGTATCATATACACTGTTATTTGGTATTCTATGTCTTCAGAACAATAAGACAATAGAAAAAAGTATAAAATTTTACCATACTCTATTTTGTAGGTGCTTAATAAATTTTATTGAAATAAATATAATAAACAAAGATAGATTTTATCTGCAGCTAAATTCAATTTCTTAATATGCCACTTAATTTTATGGCTGTACATAAGATCAGAAAAACAGTCTTTCCTCTTTTTCTTTTTAAAAGTTGCTACAGTTGACAATTCTTAATAGTACCAGTGAAATTAACAAAAGGTAGGGAAAGGAGAAAATTATTTAGATCAGAGGTCAGCAAATTTTTCCGCAAAAGGCCAAGTGGTAAACATTTCAGGCTCTCGGGGCCATACAGTCTTTGTCACAACTACTCAACTCTGCTGTTGTGGTGCAAGAGCAACCGTAGACAGTATGTAAACAAATGTGAGCATGGCTGTGTTCCAATAAACCTTCACAGAAACAGGTTTTCGGCTGGGTTTGGCCCCCAGGACTTAGTTGGCCAATTCCTGATCTGGATTAGTGGCCTTCAGCCCTCGCTGTGCATCAGAATCACCTGAGAAGCATTTATAAAATACCAGTATGCAGGCATCACCCCCACAGAGATTCTTTATTGGTTTCTTCTGAATGGTCTTCAAGTGATTCTAAGCCATAGTCAGGGTTGAGAAGCACGAATTAGGGAATGGCCATTTGTCTCTCACTCCCTGCAGGTGGGAGGGACTTTTCCTAGCTATCGACACTGGTAACTCTCACCGAGTGTGTCTCAGATCTGAGCATGACTCTAACACTACTTAGTTACTGGGAATACCAACAGGGGTTGGTCACTGGAGGGAAAAAATGGAATCTCAGAGACTTAATTCCATCCAACCTTCACCTCCATTGGCCTTAATCAGGTAAGCCTCTGACCTTGTCCACCGGCTTTTCTCTCTTCAGCACCAGTGGGAATAATTGTTGTCATCAGTGGAACTTAACCAGGTTGGGTTCTGGTCTCTTCTAAGTAAAATGGAAGCATATGGTGATCATGGAATTCATTCATCTCTTTTCAAGTGTTCTAAAAAGTACACTTTATTAAATGTGAGATGCTTACTGGCTGGCAACTGAAACATGGGCCAGAGGAAAGTCATTCCTCCCAAATGGTTGGATTCCCCAAAATGTCACTTATGAATATAATTGTCAGGTCCAGGAATTGCAGGGTTTGCTTGTATTTTAGTCTTTAAGCTAAGAACTGAATTTCCAGGCAAACGTGTCTTGGTTGGAGAGACCAGTGTTAAAGTGAAGGGTAGCCTTCAAATCACTCTGTGTCTTTCTTCAATTTTCCTCCAAGGATAGGACTCCCTTTCCAGCTGTAGAACGGTGTTCCCTTTCACCTGCTTTGTGGTATCCAAACTGATGGAAGAAAAGATGAGACACCCGTCACACTGCCATCTCTGAGACTGACAGCTGTGCTGTCACTCAAAACCAGGAAGGAATCACCTTTTCCTCATAATTCTTCTTTCTCCTCTTCTGCACAGATGCAAGCTGCTCGCTGACTGTTCATAAAGGGTCGGCAGCCCAAGGTCCATACAGTATTGAACACAGTGTCAGCCAGAGAATCACAGGCTACTTGAAAAAGATGAAAAGAAATATAAAGGTTAACACTGAGTAATTTTGAAGAGGCAACGTATTTCCAAGAATGACATGATACCAGAGGAAAGCAGAGACAGTAGTCCAAATACAGAATTAAAAGGAAGAGCATATGTTTCAGAGAAGCTTTTTCAAAAAAGCGGTCATCCAATTAAAGACCTAACTAAATGGAAAACCATTCATGTAAACATAATTTGGTTAAGATGTCAATATCCTCTCATTGGTCTACATATTCAACAAAAGCCCTTTTGAAATTCCAGCTGCCATTTCTTGTAGCAATTGACAAGCCGATCCTAAAATTCGTATGGAAATGTAAAGGGTTCAGAATATCTAAAACAATCTTGACAAAGAAGAATTCTGACTTCAAAATTTACTACCAAATGACAGTAATCAAGACAGTATGGTACTGGCATAAATCAATAGAATAGAACTGAGACTCTAGAAATAAGTCCTTACATTTATGGTAAATTGATTTTTTGACAAGGGTGCGAAGACAATTTAATGTAGGAAAGAACAGGGTTTTCAACAAATGGTGCTAGAACAACTGGACATCCACATAGAAAAGAATGAACCTGGACTCCTTTCTTACACCATACACAAATATTAACTCAAAATGGATCATAGACCTAAATGTAAGAACTAAAGCAATTATACTCTTAGAGGAAAACATGAGTAAATCTTTGAGACCTTGTATTAGTCAAAGCCTTATTACGTATGACACCAAAAATATGAGTGACAAAAAAATAAATTGGACTTAATCAAAATTTAAAACTTTTGTGCTACAAATAGTACCACCAAGAAAGTGAAAAATCAACCAAAAAATGGAAGAAAATATTTGCTAATCGTATATCTGATAAAGGACTTGCATCTAGACTATAAAGAACTCTTACAACTCAATAATAAAAAGATAAATAATAACCCAATTTAAAAAGATAAAGGATCTGAAAAGACATTTCTCCCAAGCACATATGTAAAGGCCAATAAGTACATAAAAAGATGCTCAACATCATTAGCTGTCAGGGAAATGCAAATCAAAACCACAATGAGATACTACTTCACATGCACCAGGGTCTATAATCAAAAAGACAGATATAACAAATGTTGGTGAGGATGTGGAGAAATTGGAGCCTTTATAAATTGCTGGTGGGAATGTAAAATGATAAAGCTACTTTGGAAAACAATTTGGCAGTTCTTCAAAAAGTTAAACATAGAATTATCATTTAACCTAGCATTTCCTTTCCTATACACCCAAAAGAAATAAAAACCTGTGTCCCACAAAAAATTGTGCCTAAACATTCATAGCAGCATTATTCTTAATAGCCAAAAGGTAGAAACAACCCAAATATCCATCAATTGATGAATAAAGAAAATATGTTACAGCTATATAGTGGAATATTATTCAACAATAAAAAGGATACTGATACATTCTACCACATGGATAAACCTCACTAAGTGAAAGAAATCAATCACAGAGGACCACATATTGTGTGATTCCATTTATATGAAATGTCTGGAATAGGCAAATCTACAAAGGCAAAAAATAGATTAGTGGTTGCCTTGAGCTGGCAGGGGGAGGTTCGGGGAGGGACTGCTAATGGCTATGGAGTTCCTTTTGGAAGTGATGAAAATGTTCTAAAGTTGATAGTGGGGTTGATTGCTTAGCTGGGAACATGTTTTAAAAGGATTTAAATGGGTGAATTGTACGTGAATTGTAGCTCAATAAGCCTGTTTCAACAACAACAACAAAATGAATGATCAGGGTGCTCCAAGCGGAGGGAACTGCAGGGGCAGGAAGGTATGGGCTATCAACCCAAGAAATTTGGAATGGCAGGAGTCTGGAGAGAAATCAGGAATTACCAAGATGACACCAGAGAGCTAGGCTAGGGCTGAATCAGAAAGGGCCATGGATGTCATACTACGGATTTTGGATTTCATCCTTAAGGAGGAGGAATCTATTGAGTAATTTAAACTGAGGGTGGAGATGATCAGATTCATATAAAACTTCTGTAGAAATACATCTGGTCTCAATGGGGAGATAGATTGGGTGGAGCACAGAGACTGGGTTCATTTACAGTAACCAGGCAAGTGGGATATCAAAGAGATATTTAGGAGCAATATCAATATGGCATTGCTTGGAGGAAGTACCTTGACCTGACCCTCGATCAGCACCAGGTACTTTTTCACCCTTTGTAGAAACAGAACAGAATGATGCCCCCTCTGACAGGGCCCCGTGAGTCAGCCACACTGTCAAGCCCTCACGCCTGCGCTTCAGGACGGCACTCTAGACATTGACCTATGAACAAGGTCCAAGAGTCTTTCTGCTGCTGATACTCTCTGGGGCGAGGAGCCAGTTTTTTATAAAACTGAATTTTAACTTTTACCATCTAAAAATATAAAATGCTAATGCAAGGATATAATACTCTGGCTTCAGAAGCTGAAAGATTAAAAACTATTCCTAAGGTAAATTATTAATAGGGAAATGAGATTAAAGAGGCCGTGCTAAAAATTGGGTAGTAAAGCAGTTGTTTAAAATAATTATAATCAAGTGTATACAGACCTTTGCACAAAAAAAAACAGAAGAGGTTTTTTGAATTCTTACTGTGACTGAAAACAAAATAAGAAAAAAGGGCTTAAGCTGAACCAAGTGGTCCTATACAGAATAACTCCTGATACGGAAAATTATTTAACCGTGGAATGGATGACCCAAGCCAGTTGGGCAACTCTTTCCCCAGTCTTCAAGGATAGATTTTTATTTCTCTGGGAACGCGTTGGTGTGGTCCTTTCCATCGGGAGTGATGCCAGCCTCTCATGGGCAGGACAGCAAGAACTTTAGTGAAAAGTGCCCAGAATCTTCCTCCCCCATTTCCTGCATTGGTCACAGTGTTCCATAAGGAACGGCCAGTGAGCTCTGACGAGCTCTTTGAATAAAGGGGCTCTGGCTACAGCTCTGTGTGAAAACAGGAACAAAACTCCCTGCTTGCAAGTACGTGCCCTTAAGATACCTACCTTCCACGTTGGAGACAAAGCCCAGACTCCGCTTAAGGTCAGAGCAGATTGAGTGGAGACACCATCGGAATTTCGCGTCACAGCGATACTTGTTGGCACCACAAGTGTCATAACAGACATCCAGCTGGTTGCAGCACTTGGTCATTGCTGGAATGCCCAAGTCCATCTGGGGAAGAGTGAAGGGGGGAAAAGGAAGGGAAGAAAATGCCACGTTCAGGCTAAGACCTTAGGCAACCCTGTCCACCTAGTTATTAGTAATAAGTAGCCAATCTCAAATTCCTGTTGCATATTCAGATCAATTCAGAAACATCAGTGACTGTAGAATAATACATCAGACTGAGGGTCACAGGATGCTAAGCTTTAGTTGTTATTTAGTTATTAGTGTTAGTAACTCTGGTCTGTTTCTAATTTTTTTTTTTTTTAGATTTTAGTAATTTTCAAATTTGCAGGCTGCTACAATAAAGAAAGTAGAGACCAGAAGGGTAGTCAAGAGGGCAGAGCTACAGGAGTTCCAAATTCAATTAAAACTTAAGTTAATATTTCCATGTGAATTTTATTTGAGCAAAGGATTCCAAGGCTAAGAAGTATAAAAAAATTCAGCCTCAGTTCATCAAGAGATCACCAGCACCCCACACAGCACTGTTTTCAGGGTGTGTGTATGTGTCTGGGTGTGTCGGGGAGGAGGGTGGGGTGTAGAACACAACAGTTCCTGGCCACAAGGGGACTATGGTCAAACCAAACCACATCTCTGTCTCTCTCTCTCTCTCTCACACACACACACACACACACACACACACACACACACACACACACACACACACACACACGCATGCTTACTCATCATTCTATAAGCAACTGCAAATGTTGTGGCACAAACTGAGTAAGTTCATAGAATGCCACAAGTAGAGTTATCAAATAGACATTTTTTCTGAGAGTGTTTTAGAAGAAGATTGAGAGAAGATTAGTAGAAAGGAGGGTAGACTTAGAATGTAGTAGATAGAGAAAGGAAATAATGAGCAAATCATATGTGAGCAAGTCAATTTGCTTAGTTTCAAAGGTCTTAGGGAATATATAAGCACGTAAACATTTATGTGTATATGTGTGTGTGTTTGCATAACTTTTTTAATTAAGGAGAAGGGCCTTGACTTCCAAAGTAACTGGTTAGATTTGATAAAGAACCTTGAACAAGGAAGGGAGATGATAAAAACAGTGATTAAGGAAGAGTAATCATTCTGTGGTATATAAAATAGATGGGAACACAGTGGGCCTGGATGTAGGTAGAGCATCTTAGAGTCCTTTGCAATTTTGCTGATTCTATAGACTTGGACTTGGATGGAAGCTGTAAAAATCTGGTTTCAGAGTATGGATAGGAATTGATTAACCATTGATTATATTAATAGATCCTTTCCATTTGGGTGTCCTTAGGTATTCTGTTATTTAAATTTTTATTCCAAGGCCACCTAAAGCAGAATATGAACTTTAGCAGTTTAAAATGCCCTTTTAAGCAAGAAAACATTATTATATTAAGAGATAATATAGGCAAAAGCCTGGGCTCTGCAATTCTGGGTAAATTGCCAGAATCTGGAATACCTAAACTATTTTGCCTATTTCTCACCCCCAAAACTAAGAATACATCACAACAGAGGCAACTGAGAATTCACTGAGCTCTTATTCACTTCAACTAAACCAGAAATTTTTGAACTGTTGTGGTTCTAAGTATTAGAATGCATATCATTTCCATAGCTACTAAATTGATATAAAGTAAAATATATTGCCTGAAAATATGTGGTTTCTCTAAAATAGGTACATAGTCGAAAGGATTATCTTTCTTCTGTGCCCATCCACACATTGATGATATGGACAAGGTGAAGCACACAGTTGGGAAGGTTGT
Source organism: Lemur catta (assembly GCF_020740605.2). Lineage (NCBI taxonomy): Eukaryota > Metazoa > Chordata > Mammalia > Primates > Lemuridae > Lemur > Lemur catta. The sequence goes on along the minus strand of NC_059141.1, from coordinate 49,598,244 downwards.
GCAATGCACAAGAGCACCACATCTAAGACATTACGTATCACCTTCCCCCAAGACATTATAGATTTACATATTTATTTTAAATATCCAGCAATGACAGTCAAGTTTCTTTTCCTAACAAAATAAGTAGATTAAGATACATTTCTGACAGATGGAAGAAAATTATCTTGAGGAAAGGGGACTCTTTTTACAATTTGCACAAAAAATGCCATATGAGTGAGTGGTATTTTAATTAGAAGAATAAGCATTGTGCCGCTTAGAAACTTATTGTAAAGTAAGATCTTTGAATCAGCAGAAGAGTGAAGTTTAGTCTTATTAAGACACAATTCAAAGTTAGAGCTTAGATATGGCTTTGAATTAACTATCTACGTTTAAATGAAATCTCTTTTCTAAAGTGAAGAAGGTAAAAAGGCTTCTAAGAAGTCTTAAATTAATTCATTACTTGTTTTTAGCAGAGGCCAACAGTTTGAGAAAGGGTCCATGGTGTGCGAAGCAGGAAGCAGCTGTGTGTGTGTGTGTGTGTGTGTGTGTGTGTGTTTGCAGATTCTGTGATGTCAATACTCCACACATAGCTGATTTGATGCTGTCAGTGTGAAGTCAGCCACTTGCGAAAGTCATGACCATATAACAATCAGCTTTCACTGGCCAGTCCCAGCCGGCTCCAGCACATCACTGGAATAGCTCATTAATTCAGATAAATCAAGCTTGTCAGATCTATTTCAAATTCAGTTATGTTTTGATACCCTAATTTTGGATGATGTTTTCAGTGGTGATTTCAAAGTTCTGATCCACTACTAAGGGCTTAACTGAGGGACAGCTGCCTCTAAGAAAAGGAAATCAGATATTTCTTTGAAAGTTCTCTCCTTTCCCCCGTATCCAATTTATTAATAAAATCCCTAATTATATTGTTCAACTAGATTCCATAAACTATCACTTCCATCAGTGATGACTCTCTGATTACTCTTAGTTAAAACCAATCAACCAGGGTGGTAATGGTGGTGGTACATACACTTTCCGGTACCTTGAGACCCAGGAAATAGGAGCTGCAGCCATTGGGCTCCTGAGGCTTGTAGCCGGGTCTGGGCATTGGTGCCTTTCCTAGCAGGAGAAAGAGAAGCAGGAAGAAATATTTAGAAATCAAGCACTAAGGAACATTCATCAAATTAAAATTTTCTAAAAGCATATTCCATTTTTCCTTTAAAAGTCACTGTTCCTCACATACAAATGAGGCAATGATGATGATGATGATGTCATAACAGAATAATAACCTTCAGACAAGCTTGGCATTTTTCTCCTAATCACAAAGAATTCCACGAGCATGTATTTACTAACAGTTCTAACACTTCTTAAGGGCCTTACTTTGAAGCTAAAGGCCGTTGCAAAACCAAACTGAAACTCAAGGTTCCTCATTCCTCTGAACACTGTAAGACCACACACCTCACACAGAACGAGCAGAACTATCTGCTCAGACACTTAAGGAATGGGAAGTGTTACAGTGCCACAAACGTGTTTAGGATTAACCTGAAGGAAGTTTAACAAGATTCCATGCTGCAGGAGTTACAGCAAAAAAGAAAACAAAAACAAAAACAAATAAGGTTCCATAAATGTAGACAAGCATTATTGACCAAAGAGCAAAGAAAACATCCTGATGCAATATTTTAGGCATTTCTCTCATAGAACTAAGCAGAAAGAATCTGAAAAGCTTTGCATTTCTTGGTTTTATGATCTTACAAAGTGTAGAGACAAGCTTTGTCAGTTGTATCAATGGCAGTCATCATAGGTGAAGATAACCTTGACCTGAGATTACCACAGGACAGTCATCCGCCTTGGGTATTTTATCCCATTATCCAGAAAAGGAAAATGGAGCTAAGAGGTTGTGTGACTTGCTACCATCATACAGTAAGCTGGGGAAATAGGATACAAATTCAGATTTCCTGTTGGTCTCCAAAGTCCATGTTCCTTCACCACATCTCTGCCTCTGTTTAGGAGATGCAAGACCTAGCATAAAACTGGGGAACTATCTTGAGAATAATTAATCCACAGAGTGAGGCACCAGGAAGTTCTCTTTTCTTCCTTTCCTTTAATCTTCTTCTACCAGGTATTTATTTTTAATTATTTTGTATCATGAAATATTTCAAAACTAAAGAAAAGTCAGAGAAACTTTTGTACCCACTGTGCAAACATAATAAATGTTAACATTTGCCAAACTTGCTATAAATATTTTTCTATTTAATTAAATGTTACAGTTCAGGTTCAGGGAAAGTTGAAGCCCCTTTGCACCCCATCTTTAATATCTAGATACTAAGTTTATGTGTGAAAGTCCTCCTTCTTTATTATTTCTTAAAATCGTCTTGATCATTGTTGGATCTTTACTCTTGCATGAGAATTTAGAGTCAACTTAGTAAATTCTACAAGAAATATTGTCAAGATTTTGATTGAAAATCCATTGAATGTACACATGAGTTTGGAGAAAACTGCCTTCCTGAGGATATTCAGTCTCCCCAAATGTGGGCACAGCATAGTGTCTACTTAGGTCTTCCTGGATATCCTTCAATAGGGTGTTGCAGTTTTCCCCATATATTATATCTCCTATATACCTATATTATTCAGATCCTTAAACAAGATAGACTATCTCATAAAAATCCAGAAGTAAGGATCAGAAGGCTGCCATGGCAAATCCTCACTTTTCTGGAACCCAGGCTGCTTCGAGCTTTCAGCTCTGCCGGCCCTAGACTATAGCCCTGGCTCTCCTGGTCCAAGATCAACACATCTATATCACCAGCAGGAGAATGGAAGGAGCTAGACAGGTCCAGCCTCTCTCTTCAACAAACACACTCTAGCGTGTACATCACCTCCTCTTACTTCCCTTTGGCCAGACCTTAATTAAATGGCAACACTTAGTTGCAAAGGTGGGCTAGGAAATGAAGTAGGCAGCCAAGAGCCCAGCTAAAAACTGGAAGGAGGGGTTTATTACTATAGAAAAGGGGAAGAATTGACATTACAGGACAATAAACAGTTTCTGCCACAGTACATTTGGGTATTTGTTACTGTGATACAACATGCGATGTGAGATTGTGGTCCAAGATGGCACCAGTGACCCCCAGTTCCTAGTATCCATATGCTCGAGTATTGTCCCAAGAGAATACTGCAGAAGTGGAGGTATGTTGCTTCTAAGATTAGGCTTTAAAAGGCTGTGACTTCTGTCTTGGGTTCTCTCTCTCTCATCATTCATTCTGGGGGAAGTTTTGTCATGAACAGCCCGATGGCAAGGCCCGTGTGGCAAAAAACTGAAGCCTCCAGCCAACACCGAATGGATTGAACACGAGATCCTCCAGCCCCCGGCATCTCTGCAGAGATGGCGGCATCAGCTGGGAGCCTGACCCTCAGCTTATGAGAAACTCTGAGCCAGAACTGCCCAGCAAAGCCACTCCAGGATTCCTGGAGTGTGGGGTATAATGTTTGCTATTTTAAGCAGCTAAGCTTCAGGCTAACTTGTTATTCAATAATATGTAACTACTGCAGTTATTATTATGATTGGATCTCTTTTTTCATTACATCTTTTTCTATGACAGCTTTATTGAGCTATAATTCATATCATACATTCACTCATCTAATGTGTACAATTCAATTGTTTTAGCGTATTCACAGAGTTGTGCAACCATCACTGCAATCTAATTTTAGAACATTTCTGTCATCTCAGAAAGAAACCCCATACCTATTAGTAATCACTCCTCATCTCCCCAGCCCCAGGGAGCCCCTTCGTATAAATTAAATCATACAACATGTGGCCTTTTGTGTCTAGCTTCTTTCATTTAGTGTACTGTTTTCATGGTTCATCCATGTTGTAATATATATCAGTACTTAAGTTCTTTTCATTGTCCATTGTATAGACATACCACATTTTGTGTATCCATTCATCATTCGATGGACTTTGTATTGTTTTCACTTTCTGGCTATTATGAGCAATACTGCTACAAATCTTTGTATACAGGTTTTTGTGTGGACATATATTTCATTTCTCCAAAAAGTGGAATTGCTGGATCCTATGGTAACTCTGTTTAACATTTTGAGGAATTTCCAGACTGTTCTCCAAAGTGACTGCACCATTTTACATTCCTGCCGGCAATGTATGAGGATTCCAATTTCTCCATATCCACACTAACTGGATATTATCTGTCTTTGATTTATAGCCATCCTAGTGGGTGTGAAGTGTTTCATGGTGGCTTTGATTTGTATTTCCCTAATGATTAATTATGTTGAGCATCTTTTCATGTGGTTATTGGCCATTCATATAGTTTCTTTGGAAAAATGTCTATTCAAATCCTCTACCCATTCTATAATTGAATTTTCTTTTTACTGTTGAGTTGTGAGAGTTCTTTATATATTCTAGAAACAAGTGCCTTGTCATATTTGCAAATATGTTTTTCTCCCATTCTGTGGGTTGTCTTTTCACTTTCTTGGTGATGTGTCTATTTTCTATTTTTATTAAGGTGAAATTCACATAAAATCAACCAACTTAAATTGCACATTCACAATGTTGTGCAGCCATCACCTTTAGCTAGTTCAGAAACATTTCATAACCCCCAAAGTAGACCTTGTGCCCATGAAGCAGTCATTTCCTGTCTCAGTCAGTTTGGGCTGCTATAACAAAAATACCATAGACTGGATGGCTTAGACAACAGAAATTTATTCCTCACAGTTCTGAAGACTGGCGATTCCAAAGTCAGGGTGCTACAGATACAGTGTCTGCTGAGAGCCCTCCTCCTGGTTTGCAGATGACCACAGTCTTTTTGTTGTGTCTTCGCAAGGCAAAGAGAGAGCTCTAGTCTCTTTCTCTTCATAAAAAAGAGTGATTACTGCCTGATCATGGGGGCCTTACCCTCAAGATCTCATCTAAACCTAATTACCTCCCAAAGGTAATGAGGGAGGTAATACCTGATAATACCATCCCACTGGAGGTTAGGGTTTCAACATACGAATTTCAGGGAGACACAAACATACAGTCCACCACACTCCCAACTTTCCCTCCCCCAAGCACTGGCAAACACTAATCTGCTTCCTGTCTCTATGGATTTACCTATCTGGACATTTCAAATGAATGGAATCATACAATGTGTAACATTTTGTGACTGCCTTCTGTCACTTAGCATAACGTTTCCAGGGTCCATCTAGGTAGTACTACGTATCAGTACGGCTGACTCATATTCTATTCTAGGGATATGCCACAGTTTGTTTATTCATCCATCCATCCATAGGCATTTGTATTGTTTCCACCTTTTGGCTATTGTGAATAGTGATGCTATGAACAAATGTGTACAAGCAATTGTTTAAATATCTATTTTCAGTTCTTTTAGGTGTATACATAAGGAGTGGAATCACTGGATCAGATGTTAATTCTACGTTTTACTTTTTGAGGAAACCACAAACTTGTCCATATCAGCTGCACCATCTTACGTTCCCACCAGCAGCGCACAAGGGTTTCAGATTCTCCTCATCCTCACAGTTTCACTCCAGTACATCTAGATGGATTATTTCCCCTTATCCTGCTTGGGGCAATCTGAAGACTTGGGTTCCTTCACCTCTGGAAAATTTGCAGCCACTGTCTGAATATTCTTTTTTCCTTATTTTCTTTATCTTTTTTTTTTTTTCTCCTGGGCCTCTTATTACTGAATGTGGAATCTTTTTTATCCGGCCCCTTGTGTATCTTCACTTCTCTTTCAACTTTTTCATTTTTTCCTTTCTCTGTACTGAATTCTGGCAAGCTTCATCAAATCTGTTAATATTTTCCATTTTACTAATTCTCTCTAGATTCTATTTATTTAACCTATCCACTGAGGTTTTTCTTTCAACAACTATAATTTTCATTTCATAGAATTCTATTTGGCTTTTCTTTTAAATTGTACTTCCATTTTCCATTGAGTTGTGGGTTTTTAAAAAATTATGTTTTTATTCCTCCTTTTATTTCTTTAATAATTTGCAATATTCTTGTTATATTATTTCATTACCTCCAGTCCTTGGGATGCTAAGTCTCTCGTTTTTGTCTACTGACTTTCCCTCGTAGAGGACTATCTGTTCACCTGGTGTGTAATTTCTTAGAAAGAGCTCGTCTTCAGTAGGACTTGTTTTTCTGAGGACGTTCCTGTGCCCTGGGTCGTGTGACTACAGAGGAGTTTCTCCATTGCTTTTGCTGTGGCTCTTAGAGTCTCAAGATACTTGACACACTGGTATTTGTGTTTATTGCTCAGCTTAGGACACTCACACCAGGCTGACTGTGTAAATTCAAATCCCTCCCCTATGTGTAGAATATGCCTGGGTGGTGATTTTTGGGTCCTTGTTCTTTATTCCCCCTTTAGCCCCAGGTAGATGGACAGGGTCCTTGCTACTTCCTGGGAATACTGGGTAGAACTTTTCTAATCCCTTTTAAACAGACTCGGCAGCTCCTCAGGCTCTGAGCATTATGGGGCCGTTTCAATTCCAGCTTCCCAGTTCTTACAGGTGAAGGTTACTTTCCGTCTCTTTGCATGTGCATGAAAATCCCATCCTCAGTCCCTGGAGTCTACAGACATTCCCAACCGGAAACCCCGAGGGTCACTGCAGCAGCGGCTCTCCACTTTTGGCGTTTAGTTTCTCTTCATTCTGGAACTTGAAGATTTCTTTTTATTTCATTCTAGCTTGTGTGTGTGTGTGTGTGTGTGTGTGTGTGTGTGTGTGTGTGTGTGTGTGTGTGTGTGTGTGTAGCACTAGGGATGAAGGAATGGGTAGAGTGGATTAAATAATATTAGTAATCAAATTACACATATGAAAATAACCACACTCTGCCATACTATTAAATGTCTCTTGGAGGTAAGATTATGATGATTTTTTTTCCCTTCACGTTGTTCTTTTACAAATGTCCTACATACACTACCTTTATAGACATTGGGAAAAAATTTTAAATGAAGAAACAAATGTCTAAATTTGATAATGAAACTTCTTCTTAACAGCTGTGCTGGAAAAGGGCATTTGCAGCAGGTACAGTACCGTTCCTTGGGTTATTCTTTGCCCTTTTTGCACTTGGTAACTCACACAAGATAAAACTCTGATGTTCCCGTTTGAAAGATAATTGAATAGAACGTCTATCCAGCCTGCTGTGGTGAAGGTTTTTCTTTATTTTATTTAATGTTTTTTTGTTAACTAAAGAAATGCTGTTTTAGGCTGGATGTGGTAGCTCATGCCTGTAATCCTAGCACTCTGGGAGGCCGAGATGGGAGGATTGCTGGAGCTCAGGAGTTCGAGACCAGCCTCAGCAAGAGCGAGACCCCGTCTCTACTAAAAATAGAAAGAAATTAGCTGGGCAACTAAAAATATATAGAAAAAAATTAGCCGGGCATAGTGGCGCATGCTTGTAGTCCCAGCTACTCGGGAGGCTGAGGCAGGAGGATCGCTTGAGCCCAGGAGTTTGAGGTTGCTGTGAGCTAGGCTGACGCCACGGCACTCACTCTAGCCCGGGCAACAGAGCGAGACTGTCTCAAAAAAAAAAAAAAAAAAAAAGGCTGTTCAGAAATTAAACTTGAAGTGTAAGTTTTAAGAAAAAAGGTGATGGCTTGAGTCTAGGCAGGAACATAAATCATTTGAAGATACCATGTCCTCAAATTATAGTTTGAGTAGTTTACAGTTTGGTGTTTTAAGTCTGGGCATCGATAATGTGCCATGTCCACACATCAGTTTTATGTCCTGGCTGGCTGTTCACAGGCGGGAGAAGCTGACAGCTTGATTCTGCAGTTCCGGAGCTGGCGAACGCCGGCCCGTGGCCCAGTCTGTCCCGCTGCCTGCCAGCTAGAGATGGTTCTTACGCTTGCAAATGGTTTGGGGGTGTGGGGGGCGTCAAAACAAGGATAATATGTGAAAATTATATGAAATTCAAATTTTAGTAACCATAAAAAGTTTCACTGGAACACAACCACACTCATTTATTATGTATTAGCTATGGCTGTCACAGAATAGCAGAATATTGTTATAATCTAGATGTGAGGATGGTTTTCTAATCAAGACAAAATTCAGAAGCCATAAAGGATGCGACTGACAGATTTCATCTCATAAAACTCCAAACCTTCTGAATAAAGTGAAATACCATAAAACACTTAGAAGCCACACTGAAGGGAGATTGAGGAGAAGAGTTAGCCATGAAACCCAAGAGTTCTACCTGCCGGCCGTGGATACTGCCTCCTGGGCCCACCCTTTTTTCTCTTTTGCCACAGGAAAGAGCAGTAAAAACTTCTGGGGCATCATGTCCCAGGTCAACAGTTATGTTTTGGGGGAGGGTGTGTCCATTCTCTGCACCCAGCTAGTTCGGCAAGGAGTCTGCATGCTTTATTTGGAATCTACACCCTATCTACCTCCAGAAATACTCAAATGTAGCATCAATGACACATTGATGGAACAAAACAGAACAGTGACAATTTTACTGAAGCAATGAACTCTGTTTCAGTCACTAAAACAGAGTAACCTACTGCATGAGGCAGGGTGGCTAACTTGTCCCTGGTTTGCCTGGGATTGTCCCTGTTTTAGTAGTGAAAGCCCCACATCCCAGGAACCCCCACCTTCTCCCTCAGGCCCCGCAAACTGGGAGGTTGGTCACCCTAATATGAGAACAATCTATCTGCCTCTAAGCCGGTGGCTGTTTTCTTTTGGGGGGCTAGGGATCCCCTCAAGAATCTAATGAAGGCTGTGAATTCTTTCCCTGCAGAAATATACAAACTCATAGGTTCATAAAATTTTGCTCTAAGATTTCAGACAGCTAAAGGGTCTCTTAGAAAAAAAGATTGATATTTAAAGATACTTTTAAGATGCTCTTTTTCTTGCAACTAAACCCAAGAAGAAATTCATCACAAGGTCCTCTTATTAAAGTGTGACGGTGTGGACAGTGTCTTCAATTCTTACGCAAACTCTGCTCCAGAGATCCTCCTCCAGAGACCTTTGTAAGGCAGAGAACACTTACATCATTGTCCCAGAAGCTGAGGGGCTATTGTCCAACCACTGGGATTTCTGGGATTTTTACATTTTGTGTTGAAAGAGAACTGGGAGAATCTGAATGCAGTTAACCTGTTCACTAGACTTTCTCATAACATTTATAAAATCTGTTTGGTACCTACTGTGCTCCACGTGTACCACTAATTCTTTATGTATGTTATCTTTAATGCTCACAGCAGCCTTGCAAGGTAGGTTTTATCAACATTATTTTCTTATATATGAGGAAACGAAGGTTGAGAGTGTTAGGTAACTTGTCAGAGATCACCAGCAATGGGATTCTCCCTCCAGATTCAAACCCATGATTTTTCCATTTCCAGTAGTCCTCACAGTTGTGTTCAAGGACCACCTGTTAAAAGTGCAGCTTGGCCAGGCGTGGTGGCTCACGCCTGTAATCCTAGCCCCCTGGGAGGCCGAGGCAGGTGGATCGCTCGAGGTCAGGAGTTCGAGACCAGCCTGAGCAAGACCCTGTCTCTACTAAAAATAGAAATAAAAATCATCTGGATAACTAAAAATATATATATACAAAAAATTAGCCGGGCATGGTGGCACATGCCTGTAGTCCCAGGTACTTGGGAGGCTGAGGCAGTAGGATCGCTTGAGCCCAGGAGTTTGAGGTTGCTGTGAGCTAGGCTGATGCCACGGCACTCACTCTAGCCCGGGCAACAGAGCGAGACTCTGTCTCAAAAAAAAAAAAAAGATTCTCAAGGGAATCTTGTTCGCATCCATGCAGACTCCTTAATGCCAGCTGCCATTGACACACTGAATATTTATATCCTGTTTACAGCCCAAACCTTTGGCAAGTACAGATTTTGTGTGTTGACATGAGAACAAATTACTTTAGATATGGGGAGCATGGGAAGCAATGTTGACACACTACTGTGGGCTACCCGCATACACACCCAGTTTTGCCTGACTGAGTAATTTAACCTGTGGGCTGAAGTTCTCTAAGAATGACAGCATAGAATAGTTCTCCTGCACCTTGGCTGCTCTTTGTAATCACCTGGGAGATGTTACAATACTGCTGTCTGGGGTCCAACCCACAGAAATTCTGATTTAATTCGTTTGGCTTCAGGAGTTTTTAAAGCACCCACCCCCACCCCCGTGATTCTGACACGTAGTCAAGTTAGAGAGCCACAGCTTTAAACAGTGGTAAGGACCTATCAAATGTAAAATATTTTCCTGTAGAACAGTGTTGCCCAATCTTTTTGGCACCAGGGACCAGTTTCATGGAAGACAACTTTTCCACGGATGGGGGGGTGCGGAGCTCAGGCAGTGATGCCCCCCGCCCCGCTTCCTAACAGTCCAAGGACTGGTAAGGGGTGGGGGTTGGGGACCCCAGCTGTAGACTGTTGCTAAAATGTTCCTTCTGATAAAACATCAGGACCACCTGGGAACTCTCAGAAATGCAAACCCTCTGGCCCCACCCCAGCCTGCCAATCAGAATCACTAGGGGTGGGGCCCTGCAATCTGGTTAAACAAGCCCTGCAGGGGCTTCGATGCACAGGTGAGTTTGAGAACCACTACTTTAAAGAGAGATGTGATGTAAAGCAAACTAAAAAAGAACAGAGACATAGTTAGGTATTAGGTGTTATCTGTTCAAAAGATTGCTTGATTCACTATCAGTTTGAGAAGATATTTTGTCTTGTTTGGGCAAAGCCTCCGGGTTCTTGGCTCCACGGGTTCCAAAGGTAACAGGGCTTAACTCCTTGTTTTCCTAAGTGTTTTCCAGGCCCCTCCTTGAGCAGGTTGCTTTGCACAAAGGGAGAGGCGTTGTTTGCCTTGCTGTCATCTCTCTGTTGACTATTCCTGGTCCACCAGTGGCGGTTCACATCCACCCTGCCCAGTCAGAGGCTCTACAGCTAAAATTTGCTGCAATCTTGAAATGCTGTTTTGCTGCAGAAGAAGGAAGAGGGTTTGGTTCTTGACTTCCTAAAACATTCCTGCTGCTATCCATTTGCTAAACCACAGACATTAGTCTCCTGTTGCCGCTAGGAAGGAGAACACCTGTGTTGATTCCAGTGCCTGGAGTGAGTTAACCCCTTTCCTGCCCCATCCATGCAAACTAGGTGAACATAGTCCAGTGACAAGGCCTCTGTATTTGTCAACCCACCTCAGACAAATACATGGTTTTGGGGTCCAGGTGGGTCCTAACAGACCAGGCTTTTTACCCTATGAAATGTTCACAAAGAAGATGCAGTGTCCTTGGTTTTTTTTTTAACCACATCTGTATGTGGTTAAAACTTCCATGCTGCAAAACACTTGGTTCTGGAGCAATGATTAACCATTATCTCCTGGTCACTCTAGCGCATAAGGAAGTGATTTGCCTGCTCAAAGATAAAAAGGGAGAGAGAGAGTTGCGGGGTGAGTCTGCGCGTAGCTTTTTTGTGTGTGTGTCTCTCTTGAAAGCTGAGTTTTATCTCTTGAGTGTTTGGAGATGTTTCTTAAGTGTGTTTTCTTGCTAGCCTAAACGGACTCATCATTTTCACTTCTAATCCTACGGTGGGACATTTGATAAACCATAAAACTAATGCTACATGATGATGGTGGAGCTTTGGAAAACACTTTCATCCGCTTTTGAAATTACACGGCGCCCCCAGCCCCGAGGTCCAAGGCTCTGCATGCTGCTCCCATCGTGTGAACTTTGAGCGCTCAGTGCAGGAAGAACTGGCACCAGGGACTTGACTGTGGCAGTAGGTAGCATTTCTTCCTGTGTCCCCTCTTTACCATCCGGCAAGGCAGGGGATCGGTGCTCCTACCTGCTCACAGTCCTACGTCTGTTCCTCTGGACACCTGGCCTGCCATTGCTGCTTGAGGCAGCGCGCTGGGACAGTCCCTCAGGAGAATCAGGCACATTGATGCCAATCAGAGACTGACATTTCTGGGGCGAAGGTGTGCACTGCACCAGGGGGAAAGGAGAATTTGTTTCTAGCTGAGCACAGAGCCACTGAGGACGCTGTTTCACCCCATGGTTGAGTCTTCTCTGAATATTCAGCTTCGGTTGTCATCCCTAGGAATGCCTCACCCTGCCTGTCCTTAAGTACCTGCCTCATGACAAACTCATTAAAATGGCCCCGGGGATGGCTTCCCAGACACAGTACAAGAAGCTCAGTGAAATCTGAGTGTAAGATAAACAATGACCGATTTGTCAGGATAAGCATGTCCCGAATATTTCATTGGATATACTTAGACTAATAACCCAATTGTTGTTTATTTGGATTTTGAATGTCCCTGGGCATCCTGCATTTTTATTTGCCAACTCTGGCAACCCTAAGAGGTGGACAACAGGAAAAGTGCATGGCAGACTGCGACCCTGCTGGGGCTGCGCACAGGTCCCCTGGAGCCAGTTTTTACGGGAAGAGAGGCGCACACTCACCGTATCGGCACCTGTACTGGCAGATTCCGTTCTTCCCTCCCAGAAGCTCCAGAAAAGAGTCAAAGTAGCCGTTGATGGATTCAAAGCTGCCTCGGATGTGCCGAAGGCCCCAGTCGGAGTAGGACTCCTCAGCCTCCGGGCTGGTGCCACTCTGAGCCAGGCCACTGCCCAGGCTGAGCCACAAAATCAAGAAGCCAGTGGCCAGCTTCATCCTGCGGCCAGGTAGGTAGAGTTCTCTCCTGAACTCCAGCCGGTTCCCAAGAAGTCCAGGTAAAAAACACCCCCCAGACCAGATGTCAGGCAGGACTGGGAAAGGGATTATCTGGAACATTCAATCTGTGTTCCCTAGAGGTGGACTTTAAACACAGCTGTGGAGGTGGGGATGAGGTCAGGGCAATTAGAAAGAGGGCAAAGTTTAGGCAGTGGGAGGGCCTGTCTCAGGGATGGCCGTGGAGAGGGGGCACTTCAGAGTGGATTCCACGATCCTGGAGGAAGGAGACGTTGGCCAGCTTCGGGGGTGCGGGCAGCAGTCAGAATCCTGCCACTCACCAGCCTGTTAACCTATTGATCAGTTACAAGTGTGGCTCTGCAGGGCCAGCCTCTTGACACAAGAGCTTGTGCCAAGGTCCTGGCCACACCCTTCAGCCCGTCACCTACGCATAGTCTCTAGGGAGAGCCAGGAGGGTGTATAAAAGGCTCAGGAAACGATGAGAGTTGACAGTGTCGGTCTTACAGGATATTGTCAGAGTATGCTCTGAGCTGTGTTAAGTAGGAGTTCCAATCTCAGACCTCAGCTTCTGCTTTGGTCCCTCCTTGGCTCCCAGACCCATAAATGCTCTAATCTGGCAGGGCTCCTGCACGCAGCCATCTGGGGCATTTCTGCTGCTATTTACAGCAGTGTCTGTTTACACTCAGCAGGGTTGGATCAGAAGATAAGATCTGCAGATGGTCCAAGGACGGTTCTGGGGGCGCTTGGCCCTCCTCGTGTTGTTTTTCCTTTGAGGGGGTTTATCAAATAGAAAGCCTATTTGAGATGTTAGGCTTTTAAGATTGTTGACTGCAGTCTAGTGTTTGGCATCACTTTTAGTTTATACTTTGCTTTCAGTCATGTGAAGAAATATCATCTATGAAACCAATAGTCTAGAAAAATGATACCTTTATGGACCAAATGAATCATTTAGCTTCTTTCTCAAATGGCTGGAAAGCTCTATGGAAAATACTGAATTAAATGGATTAAATTTCCTCATTTCAGGTAAGAAATGTGTTTGGCTAACAACTCAGACTCCAGGAATGGTAGTGGTTAAAAATTATTAGCCTGGGCAACATAGTGAGACCCTGTCTCCAAAAAAAGTAATAAAATAAATTAGCTAGGGCTAGTAGCTCACACCTTAGTCCCAGCTACTTGGGAGGCTGAAGTAGGAGACTAACTTGAGGCCAGGAGTTTGAGACCAGCTTGGACAACATAGCAAGACCCTGTTTCTTAATTACTCATATTAACAATGCCACCCAATTATTTTAAAGCACCTGTACTTTTTCAAACTGTTTTCATATAGACACACACAAATATTCACATCAATTCTATGAAGCAGGGCAAATATCATTTCCATTTGAGAGGTGGAAAAACCGAGGCAGAGGTTAAATGACTTGGTCAAAGTTGGAGGGGCTATCTGTGGTAAAGCAGGGACCAGGGCCATCTACACAGTTTGTGGGGTCCAATCAGAACAAAAATGCAGAGCTCCTTTTCAAAAAGCAAGTAAAAAATGCCATTGCAATAATATAAAGCTTTTAAAAAATGTTTTATAGTTTGTAAAAGATAATAGAGGTAATAGTGATGATACATTAATATCAATATAAACAAATTTTTAAAAACATTTTTGGTGTCATGATTGTATATAATACAATACATAATACTTTTAATATGTGATGTTTTGCTTGATCATAAGATCTTTCTGACTGCCTTTCTGAAAATTCATTTATTAGGTTAATACTTTTAGCAACTTCATTTTAAATCAATATAGTTGTAAATGATGTCAGTTGCTCTTAGCAAGTACAAGTAATATTTGATTTTTAATTTTGAGAAGGCTCTTTTTACTGATGCCACTGTTACTACAGCTGTTAATAGTATTTTTACCCATTTCTTGGTACCTTAAAATTTGTTATTGTGGTATGTAATATTTACCATTTTAACCATTTTTAAATGTACAATGCAGTGGCATTGAGAACAATTGTACAATGTTGTGTAACTGTCACCACTACTCCAGAACTTTTCATCATCCCAGACTGAAACTCTGTACATAATTCCCCATCCCTCTCTTCCTCTGGCCCTTGGTGACCACTACTCTGCTTTCTGTTATGAATTTGCCTTTTCTAGGTACCTCATGTAAATGGAATAATATAATATGTGTCCTTTTGTGTCTATTTTACTTAGCATAATGTTTTCAAGTTTATTTATGTTGCATGTATCCTTCATTAATGTAAATAATGCTGCTATGAATATTGGTATACAAATAGCTGTTCAAGTCCCTACTTTCAATTCTTTTTTTTTTTTAAATCCTGGTCATCATGGCCTGCTTTCAGTTCTTTGGGGCATATATGTAGAGTTGGATTTGCTGGATCATACTTTTTGAAGAACCATCATGCCGTTTTCCACAGTGGCTATAGCATGTTACATTCCCACTACCAATGTAAAAAAGTTCCAATTTCTTCACCTCTTTGCTTGTTACAACACTTGTTATTTTTCATTTTTAACAATAGCCATCCTAATGGGTGTGAGGTGATACCTGGTTTTGACTTACATTTCCCTAACAATTAATGCTGGCAAGCATTTTTTCATGTGTTTATGAGGCATTTATATATCTTCTTTGGAGAAATATCTATTTAAGTCCTTTGCCATTTTTTAATTGGGTAGTTTTTTGTTGTTGAGTTTCAGAAGTTCTTCATATATTCTGGATATTAATCTCTTATTAGATGATTTGCAAATATTTTCCCTCATTCTGTAGGTTGTCTTTTCACTCTCTTAATAGTGTCCTTTGATGTACAAACGTTTTAAATTTGGATGGAGTCCAATTTATCTATTTTTCGTTTTGTTGCCTGTGATTTTGTTGTCATAGCCAAGAAAGCATTGCCAAATCCAGGTCAAAGGATTTTACCAAAGATCATGAAGATCTTGATTCTGGTTTCTCTAAGAGTTTTATAGTTTTAGCTCTTATGTTATATCTTTGATCCATTTTTTTTAAATAATAGCTTTATTTATGTTGCTAAGATTACGGTCTGAGTATTTTTCTTTGGAATTATGGATCTTCTGGGTTGGCAGGAATATGAAGGCTCATCCTGTCCAATAGCTCTTCTGATGTGGATGCCCCCCAAGCTGCTCAGCTTTCTAGGTTGATTCAGACTTAGCCATCACATTTTTAATGTGTAAGCACGGAGTGATCATTTTTGTTAGTTTGAGAATTTAAATGTGCTTTCTCTTTATGTAAGGAAAATTTAGCATACTGTGACTTCCAATATTTTCCTCAAAATTTTAAAGAATAAAGCAAAGGGATTCCTGAATATAACATCCTTCTTTCTTTTCTGACTTGTTTCTACCTGGATTCTAAGGTTTGGCTTCTGCAGTTGCTGACATGACATCATTCTTTTTTTTTTTTTTCATGAATAAAGATGCTACAGGTTTTTATTAATGAGAAATAGAAGATCATTGTTAGAGCAGATGAAGAAAAGTTGAGTCACTTATTTACAAAATGCTTTTCTCTCTGTGACAACCAGCTTTGGCTACCTAAATTAATAGCTTATTTTAGAAATCAGCCTTTTCATACCATGGGTATTTGAACACAACACCTTGGGTAGAAATATAGTGAAGAGACAGAGTATTCTCAATGTCAATTACAGGAATTCCAGCTACACTTTCCATCCATTTTCATCAAACTCTTGGATTCCAAGTCTCTTTATCCTTTTACAAATTTTTTCTCCCTCTTTTATTTCCATATTGAAATGTTTGGAAACCTTTACTGCATGAGAAAGGATTAAAAATAATGAGACCATTTCATCAACAGTGTATACCGCTAACGAACATTGACCTTCCAAGTTAGTCAACTTGGGAACTTAGACAATGATCCCAGTCTTGTCATTGCGAAAAATAGCTCAAAAAGTTGTTTGAGAACTAGTTTATGAGCTGCGTGTGCTATTTATTCCACTGATCATGGATCTAAATCTGGTGGTGTTCACCTTGTTTCACTTTAGGATCACTTAGCTTTAAAAATATGATGTCAGGCCTCCCCCGCTAGAAATTCTAATTAATTGGTATGGGCTTTGATTCATTTTGAGTTAATTTTTGTATGTGGCATAAGGAAAGGGATCAAGTTCGTTATTTTGCATGTGGACATCCAGTTTTCCTAGTACTATTTCTTGAAAAGATAGTCCTGTTTTAACATTGAACAGTCTTGGCACCCTTGTCAAAATCATTGATCATATATATATGGGCTCTATATTGCATTCCATGGATCACGTGTTCTCCTAACTCCTGTATAAGCATGTGGTCTGTATCCTCCGTGATAGCAAACGCTGCCAGTGCCTCACCCTCTGCTATACTGTTTAGTTATGCCTCAGAGTTTAAACTAACAGCACCTTCATATCCTTGCCTGAAGGCTTTCTCTGGTTCCCTGAGCCTACTCTGCTATATCTGGGTACAGCTGGCTGGAAATACCCCAGGGAACTAATTCCCCTGGGAGCAGCCCTTAACAAATGTATGACAGACGTTAGTGTATAAATACCTGGTACCTTTTGCCGTGGGCAGTGGAGAGAGAATCCTGAGGCGTATTTTTTACACCGTTACTGACAGTTCCCTGGCTGGATTAAGGTCCAGGTGCACATGGTGGCCACACTGTTTATGGGTTTCCCTCTCTTCCCTGTCTCACTTCCCCACCGTCCCACTCCTCAGGCCACCTCACAAATAAACTGATGGCACCCAAACTCTCATCTCAGGGACTGCTGCTGGGAAATGCAAACAAAGGCACTCATTTTGGCATTACTCTTCATATTTACTGTAGTGAGAACTTCCGTACATATACACATGTCTTTTCTCGAATGAGGTAGACATGTCCTCTAAGTCTTGTCACTCCTCTCTGTCCCCATGATAATATTCAGCATGGGGTTGGGTGAAGTGGGTGCTTCGAACAAACCCGCCTTACTGACTTGCCAGGCTTTGTTCCACTACCTTCTGATGGTAGAAGGCAAACCTGGTAGTTTTATGTGCAATGGTCCACTGTCCCCTGGAGATGCTACGGCTGCAGGGCGAGGGGAGAGCCCTAACAGGTAGCCCTGTCAAGGCATAACTGGGGAAAAGTCCTGAAAGCATTATCTCTGGGGTTATTTGTAAGTCCAGGCTTTGGAGCATCCAAAGAAAAGTTAGGACCTGGATATGTATTTGATGATTTTGATCGACTTAGTGTTCAATGTGATTTCCTGACATCATCATGAAGCAGTGCAGAGACTGAAAACATTGGCTCCCTTGCTCTGGTTAAAAGGACTAAGGTAATGTATGCCTTTTGCAGGCAAATTAAGCATGATAGAAGAAAAAAAAGACCGATGTTTATTTTAAAAATTGCCTATGTCTGTAGAGACTCTGGGGAAAGGGTGAGCTTAAAGAAAGGTGACCTCTGCAGGTGAGTGGGACATCTCTACCCCTATCGCACTCTTCTAGCTGTATTTTTACTCCCCCAGCTCAGTTGATGAACTGCCATTAGAGCCCTAAATCTCTCTCTCCCCCCTGCCTCTTTCTCTCTTACCCAACCCCTGCTCAATAAACTCCCATTACTCCCCATTGCTTACCTAATCAAGTCACACTTCTTCATTTGGGATTCAAGCAGCTTCGTAATCTACCTTTTCAATCACGTTTCCCATTGTTTCCCTTCCTGTGCTATGTGCTTATCAATGTTAACGCCCCACTATGCCTGACTTTGAACTGCCTGTCCCCATGCATTCCCTTCAGTTCCCAGTGCCGATCTACATTTTGACTGTCGCTTATTCCAGGGAGACTTGATCCCTGAACATCCCTGCCCCCTACCACACCTCAGCCTCCTCCCACCACCGCAAGGTTCTCAAAGCTAGAAATTGTCTTTCTCTTCTGAACATAAGTAGCATTTTATCTCTACTTTCATAATATGCTTTTGACCTGGTATTATAGTTTTTATATATAGTGTGTTTCTCAGATTTTCTCTTATGCAATCCTATAATCTGCAAATAAAGAAAAATTTATTTTTTTCTTGTCTAATCATTATCCCTTTCCTTGGCCAAGACTCTTAGCTGCTTAAACAATTTAAGCAAAAAATCGTTTATTAAAAATTATTAAATTAGGTCACGAAATCTACAGGAGTGTGGAACTTGGATGCAATATATTAATAGCAAGGAGAATGCACAACCCATCACTTCTGCCACTCAGTATTTATGACACTAAGGACTAGATGCCAGAAAATGGGTCATAGAAGCCCTGAAAGAACCAGATGCCACCACCATGAGACTTGCCAGAAGGTCCAGTCTCCCCACGTGCCAGTACTGCCACATACTGCGCTCAGCTGCTTTTGCCTGATGAGACTTAGGCGGACTCCTACAGACCAGGAAGCTTGCAAATAGCTGAGCTTTCAGCCTCTCTGATACAGGGAAATCAGAGTTGGAATGGACAGAGTGAGCCTTTGTAAATTATCTGCCACATCTCTCTCTCCCTCTCTCTCTCTCTCTCTCTCTCTCTCTCTCTCTCTCTCTCTAGACAAGTTCTCACTCTGTCACCCTGGCTAGAGTGCAGTGGTGTCGTCACAGCTCACTGTAGCTTTAAACTTCTGGGCTCAAGCAATCCTACCTCAGCCTCCCAAGTAGCTGAGACTACAGGTGTACACTACCATGCCCGGCTAATTTCTAGTTTTTAATTTTTTGTAAAGACAATCTCACTGTGTTGCTCAGGCTGGTCTCAAACTCCTGGCCTCAAGTAATCTTCCTGCCTTGGCCTCCCAAACTGCTGAGATTACAGGCATGAGCCATTGTACCCAGGCACCTGTTTTCTTTTTCTTATGTGTACCAGTAGCTCCAGAAACATTGAGTGGAAGTGCTAGCAAGCATTCTGCCCTTGTTTCTGGCATTAATTAGAATGGTTCTGGCCGGGCGTGGTGGCTCACGCCTGTAATCCTAGCCCTCTGGGAGGCCGAGGCGGGTGGATTGCTCGAGGTCAGGAGTTCGAGACCAGCCTCAGCAAGAGCGAGACCCCGTCTCTACTAAAAATAGAAAGAAATTATCTGGCCAACTAAAATATATATATATATAGAAAAAATTAGCCGGGCGTGGTGGTGCATGCCTGTAGTCCCAGCTACTCGGGAGGCTGAGGCAGTAGGATCGCTTAAGCCCGGGAGTCTGAGGTTGCTGTGAGCTAGGCTGACACCACGGCACTCACTCTAGTCCGGGCAACAGAGTGAGACTCTGTCTCAAAAAAAAAAAAAAAGAATGGTTCAAACTAAGTTTCACAATGAAATGTGGTATTTGCTGGAAACTTACGGTAGATACCATTAATCAGATTAAGAAGTTTCGCTTCCACTAGTTTTTAAGGATTTTTTTTGTTTTATTTTAGAAATCATAAATGGATGTCAAATAGCTTTCCTTAATAATATATCTGTTACTGTTGTGGATTTCATTAACAGATGTTTTTCAATATTGAACCATCTATGGAATAAATGGTACTTGGGCATTATATTTTTGATTTATGGTTTACATTGCCTTGTTGGTTGCTAATTTTTAAAAAATAGACTTAGCATTTATATAGAATAAAATTCACACATTTTAAGTATACTATAAAATGAGTTTTGACAAATGTATACACCTGATTAACAACCACCAGGATACAGAAGATTTTATCACCCCAAATGTCCCTTGTGTACCTTTCATGTCAACCCCCACCCCACTGTTGCCCCTGGCAACCAGCAACCTACTTTCTGTCATTATGGATGAAATTTCTTTCCTACAGTGCCATATAAATGTAACTATAGAGTATTCACTCTTTCGTGCCTGGATTTTTTTCACTCAGCATGTTTCAAGATTCATATATATCATTGTATATATCACTAGTTTACTTCATTTTATTGTTAAGAAGTACCCTATTAAATGAATATGCCACAACTTGTTTATCCATTCCACCATGGATGGAAATTCAAGTTGTTTCCAGTTTGGGGCTGTTATGAATAGTGCTGCTATGAAGATTCACATACAAGTCTTATGTATGTATGTTGTCAATTCCCTCAGGTAAATACCTGGGAGTGGAATTGATGGGTTATATCTGGGGTCCCCAATCCCTGGGCCATGGAACACCCATGGCCTGTTAGGAACTGGGCCCCAGAGCAGGAGGTGAGCAGCGAGCAAGTGAAGCTTTGTATTTATAGCAGCTCCCCATCGCTGGCATCGCTGCATAAGCTCCGCCTCCTGTCAGATCAGTGGTGGCATTAGATTCTCATAGGAGCATGAACCCGACTGCAAACTGCGCAAGTGAGGGATGTAGGTTGCACACTCATGAGAATCTAATGCCTGATGATCTGAGGTGGGGCTGAGGAGGTGATATTAGCACTGGGGAGTGGCTGCAAATACAGATTATCATCAGCAGAGAGGTTTGACTGTGCAATAAATGTAATGCGCTTGAATCATCCCGAAAGCACCCCCACCCCAGGTCTGTGGAAAAACTGTCTTCCACGAAACTAGTCCCTGGTGCCAAAAAGGTTGGGGACCACTGGATTATATGATAAGTATACAGTCGTCCTTCAGTATTCATGGGGGATTGGTTCCAGGATCCCCAACACATACCAAAATCTGTGCAAGCTCGTGTTTCTCAGTGGGCCCTGCAAAACCCACGTATAGGAAAAGCTTGCTCTCTATATAACTGAGTTTTGTATCCTGCCAATATGTATTTTCCATCTTTTGTTTGGTTCAAAAGAATCTGTGCAGAGGCGAACTCTTGCAGTTCAAACCTATGATGTTCAAGGGTCAATTATATATTTAACTTCATAAGAATCTGCAAAAGTGGTTGCCAAAGTGGTTGTACCATCTTGCATTCCCTCTAACAGTATATGAGAGTTCCAGTGATTTTAGATCTTCACCAACACTAAGCATTGTCAGACTTTTCAATTTTAGTCATTCTAGTGGGTGTATAGTGGTATCTTGTTATAATTTCAGTTTGCATTTCCTTGATGACCAATGACCCTAAGCATCTTTCCGTATGCTTTGTAGAATGTGTCTTCTTTGGTGAATGTCAACTAAAATCTTTTGCCCTTTTAAAATTGAACTGTTTCTTATTAATCTAGTTACAAATCCTCTTTCAGATATATGTATGGTGACTATTTTCTTCTAGTCTGCAACTTGTCTTTCCATTTTCTTGAGTGTCTTTCAAAGAGCAGAACTTTTAAATGTTAGCAAAGTGTGATCCTAGCTGATTTTCAGCTCAAACTCCTGGGTTCAAATGATCCTCCAGCCTCTGCCTCCCAAGTAGCTGGGACTTATAGATATGTGCCACCACACCTGGCTAATTTTTAAAATTTTTTGTAGTGTTGGGGGTCTCACCATGTTGCCCAGGCTAGTCTGAAACTCCTAGGCTTAAGCGATCCTCCCGCCACAGCCTCCCAAATGTGGGGATTATAGGTGTAAGCCACCATGCCCTGCTGGACTTGCTAATATTTTATTAAGGTATTTTGCATTTGTGGTCATGAGAGATATTGACTGGTAGTTTCTTTCCTTTAAATGCCTTTGTCTGGTTTTGGTATCAGGGTAATGCTCATCTCTTAAAATGAATGGGAAACTTTCCACCCTCTATTTTCTGAAGCAGTTTGTGTAGGATTGGTATTTTCCCTTACAGAGTTGATACAATTCACCAGTGAAGACATCTAGGCTTCAACTTGGCTTTGTGGTAATATTCTTAATTAATAATTCAATATTTTTACTTGATATGGGGCTATTCAGACTTTGTTTCTTCTTTAGTAAATTTTAGTTATTTGTCTCTTCCAAGAAATTTGTCTATTTCATATAAGTTGTCAAAATTCTTGGTATAAAGATGTTAATAATATTCCATTATTACTCTTTTAATGTCTGTAGACTCTACAGTAATGACTTCTTTTCCATGCCTGATATTAGCAATTTGTTTCTTCTCTATTTGTTCCTTACCAGTTCACATAGAGGTTTAACAATTGCATCAATCTATTCAAGAAATTAACTTTTGCTATAGTCCCAGCTACTCAGGAGGCTGAGATGGGAGGATTGCTTGAGCCCAGGAGTTCAAGGTTACAGTGAGCTACCGGCCACTGCACTCCAGCCTGTGTGACAGAGCGAGATGCTTGTCTCAAAAAATAAAAATATAAAAAAGGAAATCAACTTTTGGTTTCATTGGCTTTCTCTATAGTTTGTCTATTTTCTATTTCTTTCATTTCTGCTCTAAACTGTTACCATCCTTCCACTTACTTTGGGTTTAATTTGATCTTTTTGTTAACTTTTTGAAAAACAGCTTTATTGAGATATAATCCACATACCACACAACTCACCAACTTAACGTATACAATTCAGTGGCTTTTAGTGTCAATATAGTCACTATATACAGAGTTGTACATCCGTCATCACAATTTTCAAACATTTTAATTACCCCCAAAGAAACCTTCTATCCCTTAGCTATTATCTCCCAGTTTCCCTCCCTACCCCCCTCCATTCCCAGGTAACCATTAACTACTTTCTCTCTATATAGATTTGCCTGTTACGGACATTTCATATATATGAAATCGTACACTGTGTGGTCCTTGGTGACTGACTTATTTCTTCACTTTTTATTATCAAATAACATTCCATTGTATGGTTTTTCTAGCTTCATAAGGTGGAAACTTAATAGTTAAATGTGGCCCTTTCTTCTAACATGGGTATTTAGTGTTATAAACTTTATTCTGAGCACTGCTTATTTCCATCCTCCTCAATCGAGGCATTCTCTATTTTTCTAATTTGAATGTACTGATTTAAAATTTTTTTTTTGGTATATGCCATAAACATTACAGTTACATATTCCCCTGTAACTACTGAGGTATCCCACACATTTGGTAGCTAGTGACTGCTTTCATTGTCTTTCATATCTATCTCATAATTTCCATTCTGGTATCTGAAGTGCATTCTCCAGTAGATTCTTTGGGAAGGGATTAACAGGAACACTATTTTCTGAGTTCCTGCATGTTGATACGTTCATCTGTGCCATTTTTATATAAAGGTTAGTTATGCTAGATATAACATCCTTTGTTCACATTTTCTTTCCTTGACTATCTTAAATATATTAATCCATTTTCTTCTGGGAATAAAGTATTGCTGCGAGCATCTGATGATAATCTAATTTTATCTCTCTTTTAAAAAAGGTCGTATGTTCTTTTCCTCTAAATCCCCAGAGGATTTTCCTCCTCTTTAAAATCTGGTAATTTTACCAGGATCAATGTTTTGACTTAGTATTCTCGGGTATACAGTATGCTCTTCAATATGTAGTTTTAAATATTTTTCTTTCAAGAACATTAAGGGGGTCCAAATGTTTTTGTTACATGGATAGTTTTTATAATGCTTAAGTCAAGGCTATTAGTGTGCCCATCACCTGAAATAGTGTTCATTGTACCTATTAGGTAGGTTTTTACCTCTCCCTTCATCCCCCCACCCTTGATTTCCAATGACGTTTACTTCCCTCTGTTCCCATGTGTGCTCACTGATTAGTTCCAAATTATTGCAGAGTACATGTGGTGTTTGTTTTTCCATTCTTTAGATACTTCACTTAGGATAACACTCTCCAGTTCCATCCAAATTGCTGCAAAAGACATTAATTTATTTCTTTTTATGGCTGATTAGTACTCCATGGTATATCTATATAGACCACATTTTGTTAATCTACTCCTGAATTGATGAATACCTAGGTTGATTCCACATCTTTGCAATTGTGAATTGTGCTACAATAAACATAGAGTGGATGTGTTTTTTTGATATAATGACTTTTACTTTGGGTAAATACCCAGTAGTGGGATTGCTGGATCGAATGGTAGGTCTACTTTTAGCTTTTTGAGGAATCTTCATACTGTTTTCCATAGAGCTTGTACTAATTTGTAGTCCCATCAACAGTGCATAAAGCATTCCTTTCTCTCTGCATCCATGCTAACATCTATTATTTTAGGACATTTTAATAAATGCCATTCTGACAAGGCAAGGATGATATCTCATTGTGATTTTAATTCACATTTTCTTGATGATTAGTGATGTGTTGAGCATTTTTCATATGTTTATCGGCCATTTATCTTCTTTTGAAAAGCTTCTCTTCATGTCTCTTGCCGACTTTTTAAAGGGGTTGTTTATTTTTCTTGCTGATTTGTTTGAGTTCTTTGTAGATACTAGATATTTGCCCTTTATCAGATATATACTTTGTGAATATTTTCTCCTGTTCTGTAGGTTGTCTATTTGCTCTGTTGATTATTTCCTTTGTTGTGCAGAAGCTTTTTAATTTAATCAAATTCCATTGATTTATTTTTGTTGCTCTAATTGCCTTTAGGGTCTTAGTCATAAATTCTTTGCCTAGGCCAGTGTCTAGAAGAGTTTTTCCTACATTTTCTTCTAGAATTTTTATGGTTTTATGCCTTATGTGTAAGTCTTTTATCCATCTTGAATTAATTTCTGTAAGTGGTGAGAAACAGGGGTCATGTTTCATTCTTCTGCATGTGGCTATCCAGTTTTCCCGACACCATTTATTGAATAGCACTTCTTTTCCCCAGTGTATGTTGCTGTCTGCTTTGTAAAAGATCAGTTAGTTGCCGGTTGATGGTATTATATCTGAGTTCTCTGCTCTGTTCCATTGGTCCATATTTTTATTTTTGTACCAGTACCATGCTGTTTTGGTTACTATAGCCTTGTAGTATAGTTTAAAGTCTGGTAATGTGATGCCTCCATATTTATTCTTTTTGCTTAAGATTGCTTTGGCTATTCAGGCTCTTTTTGGATCCAAATGAAGCATAGAATTATTTTTTCTAGATCTGTGAAATATGACATTGGTATTTTGATGGAGATTACATTGAATCTGTAAATTACTTTGGGCAGTATGGACATTTTAACAATGATGATTATACTGATCCATAAGCATGATATGTTTTTCCATTTGTTTGTGTCATCTGCAATTTCTTTCAATCGTGTTTCATAGTTCTCCTTGTAGAGATATTTCACCTCCCTGGGTAAGTATATTACTAAGTATTTTATTTTCTTTGTAGCTGTTGTAAATGGCATTGAGTCTCTGATATGACTCTTAGCTTGACTGTTGTTGGTATATAGAAATGCTACTGATTTATGTACATTGATTTTTATAACCTGAGACTTTCCTGAATTTATCAATTCCAGAAGTCTGTTGGTGGAGTCTTTGGGATTTTCTAGATACAAGATCATATTATCAGCAAAATGCCATAGTTTGACCTCCTCTTTCCTGATTTGCATACCCTTTATTTCTTTCTCTTGCCTCATTGCTCTGGATAGGAATTCCAGTACTATGTTGAATAGAAGTGGTGACAGTGGGCACCCTTGTCTTGTTCCAATTCTTAGTGGGGGGAATGCTTTCAACTTTTCTCCATTCAGTATTATGTTGGCTGTGGATTTGTTGTATTATAAGGCTTTTATAATTTTGAGATATGTTCCTTCTAAGCCTAGTTTGTTGAGAGTTTTTATCATGAAAGCGTGCTGATTTTTTTTTTTTTTTTTAAGACAAAGTCTCACTGTGTTGCCCGGGCTAGAGTGAATGCTGTGGCGTCAGCCTAGCTCACAGCAACCTCAAACTCCTGGGCTTAAGCGATCCTACTGCCTCACCCTCCCAGGTAGTTGGGACTACAGGCATGTGCCATCATGCCTGGCTGATTTTTTCTATATATATATTTTAGTTGGCCAGATAATTTCTTTCTATTTTTAGTAGAGACGGGGTCTCGCTCTTGCTGAGGCTGGTCTCAAACTCCTGACCTTGAGCAATCCACCCGCCTCGGCCTCCCAGAGTGCTAGGATTACAGGCGTGAGCCACTACGCCCGGCCGAAAGCGTGCTGATTTCTTCGAATGCTTTTTCTGCACCTATTGAGATGATCGTATGATCTTTATTTTTGCTTTTTATTTATGTGGTGAATCACATTTATTGATTTACATATGTTGAACCATCCTTGTATCCCTGGGATGAAGCCCACTTGGTTGTGGTGGATTATTTTTTTGATTTGCTGTTGAATTTGGTTTGCTGGTATTTTGTTGAGGATTTTTGCATCTATATTCATAAGGGATATTGGTCTGTAGTTTTCTTTTTTTGTTGTTTCCTTTCCTGGCTTCATATAATGAGTTGGGAAGGAGTCCCTCGCTCTCAATGTTATGGAATAATTTTTGCAGTATGGGTACCAGCTCTTCTTTGTAGATCTGGCTGAATTCAGTTGTGAATCCATCTGGTTTGGGGCTTTTTTTGGGGGGGAGTTATTAGTGTCTCAATCTCATTGCTCCTTTTTGGTCTTTTCAGGAGTTCTATATCTTCCTGATTGAGTCTTGGGAGGTTATGTGTTTCCAGGAATTTGTCTATTTCCTCTACGTTTTCTAGTTTATGTGCATAGAGATTTTCATAGTCTTCACAGATGATATTTTATATTTCTGTGTTATCAGTTACAATATCTCCTTTTTAATTTCTGCTTTAGCTTATTTGGGTCCTTTCTATTCCTGGTTAATTTAGCAAGAGGTCTATCAATTTTATCTTTTCAACAAACCAACTTTTTGTTTTATTGATCTTTTGTATTGTTTTTGTTTATTTCCATTTTGTTTAGTTTGGTTCAGACCTTTGTTATTTCTTTTCTTATGCTGGCTTTGGGTTTGGTTTGCTCTTCCTTGTCTAGTTCCTTGAGATGTTACATTAGATTGTTAATTTGTGATCTTCCTGTCTTTTTTTTTTTTGTTTAAGATAGGCTCTCACTTTGCCACCCAGGCTAGAGTGGCACTGGCATCATCATAGTTCACTGTAACCTCAAACTCTTGGTCTCAAGCCATCCTTCTGCCTCAGCCTCCTGAGCATTTGGGATTAGAGGCATGTACTGCCACACCCAGATAATTTTTCTAATTTTTGTAGAGACAGGGTCTCATTGTTGCTCAGGCTGGTCTTGAACTCCTGGCCTCAAGCAATCCTCCTGCTTCTGCCTCCCAAAGTGGTCTTTCTGTCTTTTAGAGGTAGGTAATTAAGGCTATGAAAACGGCTGCTTTTGCTGACTGCTATAGATTTTGATAGTTTGTGTCACCTTTGTTGTTCAGTTCAAGAAATCTTTTGCTTTCCATCTTAATTTCATTACTGACCCAATAATCATTCAGCAGCAGGTTGTTTAATTTCCATGACTTTGTATAGATTTGAGTGTTTATCTTGGAATTCATTTCTCATTTTATTCCACTATGGTAGGAGAAGATATATGGTATGATTTAATTTTTTTAAATTTGTTGAGACATGTATTGTGGCTTACAATATGATTAATCTTGGAGAATGTCCCATGTGCTGATGAGAAGAATGTATATTCAGTATTTTGGGGGTAGAATGTTCTGTAAATGTCTATTAGTTCCATTTGTTCTAGAGTCCTGTTTAAATCTATTATTTATTTTTTGCTTTGATGGTCTTTCCACCTTTCGGTGTTAAAGTCCTCAGCAATTATGATGCTACTATTTACCTCTTTGCTTAGATCTACTAGAATTTGCTTTATGAATCTGGGAACTCCTGTGTTAGGTGCATACATATTTAGGATTGTTATGCCTCCTTGTAGAATTGCTCCCTTTACCATTATGTAATGACTATCTTCGTCTTTCTCTACCATTGTTAATTTAAAGTCAATTTTATCTGACATGATAATGGCTACACCTGCTCCATTTTGGTTTCCATTTGTGTGGAATATTTTTTTCCAGCCCTTTACATAGAGTCTATGTGAGTCTTTATGGGTTAGATGTGTTTCCTGGAGACAGCAGATATTTGGATTGTGTTTTTTCATCCATTCAGCCAGCCTATGTCTGTTGAGGGGGGCATTCAGACCATTAACGTTGAAAGATAGAATTGTATGTGGGATGCTGTTCTGTTCATCATCTTAGGTATACCTTATTGCTTTGTTTTCATTCTTGTGCTATTTTATATGAGCTGTGAGCTTTAGGTGTTGGGTGATTTTACACTTGTAGGGATCTATTGTGCTGATCCATATATGTATCCAATGCAATTCTGTATATTTTGTGCAGGGTAGGTCTGGTCATAAAAAATTTCCTCAGTGTTTGCTTGTCTGGAAAAGTCTTTATTTCTCCTTCATATATAAAATTTAGTTTTTTGGAATACAAAATTCTAAGCTGCCAGTTGTTCTGTTTAAGAAGACTGAAGATAGGGCTCCAATCTCTTCTGGCTTATAAGGTCTCTGCTGAGAAGTCTGCAGTTAGCTTGTTGGGGTTTCCTTTGTAAGTTACTTGTCTTTTTTGCCTCATGGTTTACAGGAGTTCCTTCTTCGTGTTGATTTTGGCCAGTCTGATGACTATGTATTTTGGTGATTGCCACTTTGCAAGTAATCTCCTATGTGTTTGTTGAGCTTCTTGTATCTGGATGTCTAAATCTGTAGCAAGACCAGGGAAGTTTTCCTCAATTATTTCCTCAAATATGTTTTCCATACCTTGTGCTTTTTGTTCTTCACTCTCAGAGATGCCTATGGTTCTTATATTTGGCTGTTTTACATAATCCCATATTTCTCATAGACTTTGTTCATTCTTCTTTATTCTTTATTTTTGACTGGGTTAATTCAAGAGTTGCCTTCAAGCTCTGATATTTTTTCTTCTACCTGGTCTAGTTTATTGTTGTATTTCCTTAAATGAATTTTTCATTTCCAGAAGTTCTGTTTGTTTGTTTAATATGTCTATCTCTTTAGTAAATTTTTCATTCATTTCCTGAATTGTTTTTCTGGTTTCTTTGAGTTGGTTTTCCATTTTCTCTTGGATTTCATTGAGCTTCCTTACAGTCTGTATTTGGAATTCTTTATCTTTTGTTTAAATATTTGCATTTTGGATGGAATCCATTGCTAGAGAGCTGGTATGCTCCTTTGGGGGTGCCCTTTCACTCTGATTTTTCATACTTCCAGAGTTCTTGCACTGATTCCTTCTCATGTGAAGCAGCTATTGCTTCTTGTTTTGGGATTTTCTTTTGTTTAGATGGGGCTTCTCCCCCCATACTCTTAAGGGTGTATTTGTAGCAATGTTGGGTAAGTACCTTTGGCTTTGCTTGTGGGTACTTTGATGGGGGTCTAAGTTCTGGATGGATATCTTGGTTATAGACATCCTTCATATGGTGGTTTTCTCAGTTGCTAGTTATTTGTAGACTGTAGTGGTGGCATACTATGTGTGCGTACAGATTTTCTGTTTCTTGTTGATGAGGAAGATGGAGGTCTTTGAAATCCTTACTCTTTCCCCAGCCCTGTCATCTTCATAACAGTGTGAATTATTAATATATTGGGATGCCCAGTTTAATCTCTGATATGGTATGTGGTTCTCGGTGGGTAAGAATCAGCCACACCCTATATGACTGAGTCAGTAAATGCTATAAAGGGCTGTACAAATTGATCTCCCTGCCAGTAGGTGGTGCTTGTGAGAACCAGCTACAATGTTTTTTGGGACCTGTGACTGGCTCTAGCCCCTCAGGAGAACCACTCAAATGCCCCAGGTGGTGGGTGGGGCCCTGGAACTCCTGGAGGGACTCCTTCTTCTCACTCCTCCACCTACTTCACCTGGGACTGAAAATGTGCCATTCCTCTGGGGGAGAGGGATGCTTCCTGAGTGTGCTGCAACTCAGACCCACACTGCACTCTCCTTTCAGTTCTGCCCATGTGGATTCCCTTGCCTCCTGAGATTAATTCACAAGTCTCCCCTCCATCCCCTTGAGCAACATGATCAAGTCCTGCGGGCATGGGATCTGGCCTGCGGGCCTGAACCTGGGTCCCTGAAGATCAATCCCTGACCATGCCAGGGAGAAGTGTGTTGGTCCTGAGTTGCCCATGGAGTGCTCAAGTAGGTTTAATGTCCCTCCACTTAAGAATATGCTCTGCTCTGCTGGAGCAGCCAGGCAAGCAGCACCAGGGAGGGCTGGCAAGCAGGGACCTCACTATCTGAGCACCCCTTGGTCCACTGCAAGCCTTTGAGGGGAAAGGTGTGAGCCCACTCTCTGTGGGAGCCTCAATGTAGTGAATGCACTAACAGTGGGGAAGAAGCTGTTCCTGAGTGTCTCAGCTCAATTGTCCCTTGGGGCATTTGTGCCACTTGGCAGCAGTGGGCAGGGTAGGGGAGTGGGAGGAAAAGAATCTGAATGGAGGGGAGCTGGCACTATGGTCATTTTTGTCCCTCTCCCCATAAGACAGGGGACAGCCCACCTGGAATGTCAAAGCTCTGGGATCACACGGATCCCCTGAGACCCACTGGCCCCTATGGCCACCGCAGTCTGGGCCAGGGTTGAGAAATGTTTTGTGGGAGCAAGTGACTTGAAAACTGAAGGACTGAAGCTCCCTGGGGAGGACAAAGGCACACAATGGGTGGAGAAGCAGTATGGTGCCTGCTGTCTCGGCTCAGATCTATAGTGACAGGAAACAACCCTGAGGGGCTTCCACCTGGTGCCCCCCCCCCCCAAGAAGCTTTCAGTTCACTGATGGCAGCAGCTTTTGGGCTCATAAGGGTAGAAAAGCTCTCAGCATCTTGGGAGGCTGCTGAGGGAAGGAGAAATAAAGTCCCCACTTACCCTTTCCACAGGACTCCACATTTCTCAGGCATTGATCTCTGCTGATATCTTGCTCCTTCTTGTTTTGCTCTGCAATTTCTTCCCATGGGATCTCTGGTAGGTTCTGGCACTTTCCCTTCAGAATTACATATGAGCTTTTTTTTTTTTTTTTTTTCATCTAAAACTTTTCCTTTTCTGAGACAATCTGGTGACCGATATCTCTAGTCAGCCATCTTCTTCAATCAAAACACAACTTTTAAGCTTTGTTTGGTTCCCTTGATTTTGTTTTAGAATTCCTATATATCTATGTTAGATCTTCTTTGCCTATTTTCAGTGTTTGTCACTTTTTCTTGAATTCTTTTATTTTTAAATTTCTTTTATTTCTGAATTTTTATTTTTAAAATTATCCCACTTTTCACCTTTTAAAATTTCATTTATCCATTCATCTGTGGATGAACACTTGGATAGCTTCCACTTTTTGGCTATTGTGAATAATGTTGCTATAAACATGGGTGTACAAATACCTCAAGTCCCTGCTTTCAGTTTTTTAGGATATATATCAAGAAATAAAATTGCTGGATCATATGGTAATTCTATGTTTAATTTCTTCCACCTTTTTTATTGTGATAAAATATACATAAAATTTATCAGTTTTAAACCATTTTAAATTATATGGTTTTGCAGCTCTAAGTATTAATGCATTCCCATTACTGTGCAATCATCACCATTCATCTTCAGAACTTTTTCATTTTCCCCAACTGATACTCCAAACTATTTTAAAATACTAACTCCAAATCCCCCTCTCCCCCATCCCCAGGCTGCCATCTTTATCTCTGAGTTTCATTACTCTAGGTATGTCATGTAAGTGGAATCATAAAATGTTGTTTGTCCTTTTGTGCCTGGCTTATTTCACTTTTACCTTAATGTCTTCAAAGTTCATGCATGCAAGGTTACACATGCATCAGAATTTCTTTCCTTTTTCAGCTGAATAACATTCATAATATTGTATGTATATACCACATTTTTTTATCCGTTCACCTATCTATGGACAACTTGCATCTACCTTACAGCTATTGTGAATAATGCTGCAATGAACATGGCTGTCCAAATACATCTTCCAGTCCCTGCTTTCATTTCTTTGGGGTATATACCCAGAAGTGGAATTGTTAGATTATTCATGAACTCTATATTTAATTTTTCAAGGAATTTGTTGTATCCTTTTCCACAGTGGCTACACCATTTTATTAATATATTCCCCCTAGCAATGCAAGGATTCCGATTTTTCCACATCCTAGCCAATACTTGCTATTTTGTATTTTTTGATAATAGTAATCCTGATGTGATATCTTATGGTTCTGATTTGCATTTCCCTAATGACTAGTGATGTCGAACATCTTTTCATGCTTTTATTGGCCATTGTGTATCTTTCTTGGAGAAATGTCTATTTAAGTCTTTTGCCCATTTTTTAACTAGGTAGTTTTTTGTTGTTGTTAGTTGAATTACAAGGATTTATTTCTTGGCTGTCTATTCTATTCCAATTGTCTGTATGTATTATTATATGCCAGTACCACACTGTTTTGACTACTGTAGCTTTGCATAAGTTGTTTTGTTTTGTTTTTAGACACAGGTGTCTTGCTCACAATTGTAGAGGCTGGGAAGCCCAAGAGAATGGTGGTGGTGTCTGGTGAGGGCCTTGTGCTGCTTAATAGCATGGTGGAAAAGTGGAAGGAGAAGAGAGTGTGTGGAAGAGATGGGACAAAGGAGGCTAACCCACTTTTTAACAATCTGCTTTTGTAAGAGTCTCTCACGATGATTCATGAGAAAGACATTAATCCATCTTAGTGACCTAATCACTCTGAAAGGCCCCACCTCCCAAAACCACTACATTGGCAATTAAATTTCAACATGAGTTTTCACTGGAACAAACCACATTCAAACCATAGTACCCTCACTGGGATTTCCATAGGGAATGTATTTTTCTATCCTTTCACTTTCAACTTCTTGTCTTTAGATATAAAGTGAGACAATATATATAGTTAGGTTCTGGTTTTTATCCATTATATCAATCTATATCTTTTGATTGAGAGTTTAATCCACTTACATTTAAAGCCATTACTGATAGGGAAGGACTTCTTTTGCCATTTTGTGGTTTTCTGTATAATAGCTTTTTTTTTTTGTCCCTCATTTCCTTAATTACGGGCTTTCCTTGTGTTGACTTTTTTTTTTGCAATAACATTTTGATACCCTTCTTGTTTCTTTTTGTGTGTATTTCATAGGTATTTTCTTTGTAGTTATCGTGGGGATTACATAACATCCTAATGTTGTAACGATCTAATTCTAGCCTGATATTGAACTAGTCTAGTGATTTTTTCAATTCAGTTACTGTATATTTTAGCTCCAGAATTTGGCTTTTTATAATTTCTCATTGTTCATATTCTCATTTTGTTCACATAGATATCATTTTCTTGACTTCCTTTTAGTTCCTTATTGTTTTCTTTTACCTCTTTGACCATTTTTAAGATGGATGTTTCAAGGTCTTTGTCTAGTACCTCCGAGGCCTATGTTTCTTCAGAGATGGTTTCTGCTTTTTCTCCCTTTGAATAGGTCATGTTTTCCTGTTTCACTGTACGCCTTGTGGTTTTTCTGGTTGAAAATTAGGCATTTCAAAAGTTACCTCTCTCAGTCTTTGCAGACTGGCCCCATGCCAAGGATGACCTTCCTTCACTAATTATCAAGATGTGTTCTAATAGGGAACGACTTCCTTTGTCATTTTGTTGTTTTCTGTATGTCTTATAGCTTTTTTGGTCAGTACCACCAGCCTGAGGCGATGGCTTCAAGTCTTGCAGGCCTTCCCCAGCTATGTTTCCTTTCCCTGTCTGAGTTCTGAGTTAGGTGAAACAGACCAGTCCTTCAGGCAGCCCCCAGACAAGGTGGAACGTTGGAAGTAAGTTCCGCTCTGTTCATTCCAGTTCAAGGGAAGGAATTGAGCAACACTACCTAAAAGTTCTGGTTTTCACTGAGATAAGGAGTTTGTACCAAAAGGTAAATAATACACTGCTTCCTTTATTTAGAAAGTCTTGCTATGAAAAAAGTCAACTAAATAATGTGTACTTAATTGATATCTTCCTTTTGATGTAAGCTCTTTATCTCATGGTGGGCCAATAAGAAAACCCATGGCAGCTCATCTACAACTCACACTGTTTCAGAGCACTTTTATTATTACCTTACTTAAACTTTCCATGGACTATTTTCCCCATAGTTGCAAACATAAAAAAGGACATGGGAAAGATAGTGCTATCTCATAAATCTGAAAGGTGTTTCATGTCACAGAACCTCAATTTTTTGCCTGTTAGAAGTAAAAATAGAACATAACTAAATTCAACTATCATGTAAGTTTTTTCACCTTCTAAGACTTAATTTCAATGCAATTTATTATACATGTATCAAAAGATATTAGAAGTTAACCATCATGTAGTAGTTATTTGACATGACATGATTTAACTCATGATGTATCTAAACCCATGTAAAACCTACATTGCAATGTTCAACTCCACTTATGACTTTAAAAGTAGATATTACAATAATTCTGATGCTTTGTGAACTTGTAAGTGAATGCCTTTTCTAAGAAAAGGCTGACTTGAGACACAATCCTCCCTAAAAATACACATCACTCCGTATTTAAAATGTCCTGAATTTTTAAAAGTGCTCAGCCTAAAACAGATTTATATTAGAAATAGGCTTATTATGAATTGGAAAGACCAAACGATAAAATAGGATTTTCGTTTTTCAGATTTTATAGCTTATTTCATATGTGATTATCCTGCTTTGTATAACACGACAGTCATGTGCTGCATGACATTTTAGTCAGTGACAGACCACTTATATGATGGGGGTCCCATAAGATTATAATACTGTATTTTTACTGTACCTTTTCTATGTTTAGATACACACTTATTGTTACAATTGCCTCCAGTATTCAGTACAGTAACACGCTGTACAGGTTTATAGCCTAGGAGCAATATGCTAGACCATACAGTCTAGGTGTGCAGTAGGCTATACCATCTAGGTTTGTGTAAGTACACTCTATGATGTTCCCTAACAACGCATTTCTGTTGTTAAGTGACACATAACTAATTTCAACAGAATAGTGCTGCACTGGAAGTGCAACAAGGCCTCAAAAAGCAGGAGGAGGAGGATTTCTACTTCTTTTGGTTTCTTTTACTTAACATATGTACAAGCAGATGTTAAGTTTGAGAATTGTTTTTAAAAATTAACAGTAAAGCAGCCTTATCAGTTTTCCTGCTTCAAAATTTACAATTAACTGAAGGCTACATTTACAAAGAAAGTAATCTTTAAAGTCTTCAAATTTAAGAAAGCAAGCAGCCAAGAACTTTATTGGTCTACTACAGTTAATTTTGCAAAACACCATCAATGTAGTGGAATAATAACCAAGGACCTTAGGAGTACAGGAATATGAAACCTATTTTATTCTGACAAATCTGGTAATTTATGGTACTCTGTTGTTAATTCCTTTTTCCCTAAGTTACCCAATATTCCTTCTAAAACACCAACTTTTGCTATAGTAGAAATAAGTGCTGCCAAGAGAAGAGATTGATCCTTGTTATGCTGGCTATCTGGACTAAGATGTCATTTTTCCATTCTGCTTTCTCCTAGCAATCTTTATTTCATAATTCTATTTCTTCTTCAGTGACTTATAATTATTAAATCATGATTGTGTTTTGGTAGTATATTGTAAGTTTCTTAATAACAGGAACCCATTCAACTGTTTTTAGCCCATGGGGCTCTGGCACATAAATTGTTCATTTGTCAGCTATATGGACTTAAGTGGTATGGGATTTACATATAGCAGTCAACCCATGGCTATGTAAAGATATTTAAATTCTCCTAAGCAGCAATAAGATTTCATTCATATATATACACACACACTAGTTTATATGACATATGTGCTGATTTACTATTTATAATTCTTCAACCTTCTCACACTGTATTAACCACTTTATTGTATGTTCACCGAAATAGATGTTTTATTGCTTCTTTCACCATTGCATTTACCATTTAGCTTTTCAAAGAATCCTTAAGTCCCTTCGCTTTTCTTTTTATAATGTTACTAGGTTATTGCCTAGTTATCACATTTATTACCCCACTGTTAGGATGTTCTGGTGGGCACTTCAGGTAACTCCATATTTAAAGTTAGTGAATGATGGAACTTCCAATCTTGAAGGAAAGACTTAGGGTTGGTGAGGAAACCAGTTTCCACATTTTCCAGGGTAGTTCCAGCCCTCACTTACTTGAAAGGTCAGCATTAAAGAAAAAAAAAAAAAATCGCAACAACTGGACCTAAAGCTTCATATTGGATTCCACCACCCTCTTTCCATTTGGAAAGAAAAATCATTGGTGATTATGCAACTTTGGAGGCTTCTATAAGATCTAACTCTGAAGAGTTTACCACTTCCCATGTGAGGTTCTAGGTAGAATATAAAGAAGAAATTTGTAAGATTATGAAATGTGTAATTTCCTGCTGAAATAGCTATTTTTATTCTACTTGTTAAAACATATGGCAATATTATTTTCCATCCTTTGAACCCCCATTTTCTATACTTCTGAATTTGTTGCTTCCATCTAATCTTCACGAAAGTGGGGGAAAAAAAAAAAAACAACTATGGTCATAAAATCTGAGTGAATGGAAGTATTTCTAAAATACCTGTGTTGGAACAAAGGGTGGTTGGAAGAAAAGGACTTCACAGTTCATTTTAAAAATAGGTAAAGGCTTGGTACAGTAGCTTATGCCTGTAACCCCAGCACTTTGGGAGAATCTGTTGAGGCCAGGCGTTCAAGACCAGCCTCAGCAATATAGCAAGACTTTGTCTCTACAAAAAAAAATTTAACTGGGTGTGATGGTGTGTTCCTATAGTCCCAGGTACTCCAGAGGCTGAGACAGGAGGATGGCTTGAGTCCAGGAGTTTGAGGCTGCAGTGGGATATGATGACACACTGCAACTCCAGTTCAGGCAACAGAGTAAGACCCTGTCTCAAAAAAAAAGGTAAAAATATTTACTCTTCCAGAGAATAAGCCAAATTCTTCCTTAAAAATTTAAATACTGCACAAAGGGTAAAGAGCCCTTATGTGAACTAGGATTCACCATAAATAATGTAAAAAGTTAGTCTAAAGGATCAATTAACATACTTCATTAAGTTCAGCTTTATATCACACCATATATTTTAATAGGAGACAGTCTTAAGTACCATTATTGTAATAACCCCCCAAACCATAGTGTAATTATAGGCTCTTTGAAGGAAACACATTTTAATTAAATATCTGAAACTTCAGAGACCCTAAATTTTTCTTCTCTAACCACGTGACTGACATTAGTGTGAGTGAAAACAGTATAAACCTAAGTCCTAGGTAAAAAAATAACATAAATTAGAATTAACCCGTTATTTCTACGTCATACATTGATTTAAATATAAAAAACACCACACGGAAAACATTTTTTTAAAAAGATTTAAGATCATAAATAGGTCATTATTGTCACAACACATTTCAGAATTTAAAAAAAAACAAACATTTTGGCTTCTTAAGTAAAAGACTACCTTTTAAAAATCAATTTCCCTCATCATTGAAAGGGACCATTGAAAGGACTTGTGCATTTTTAAACTTCCAGTCTCCTAAGGCACAATATTTATTTAATGAGAATGCCAATATCACCACCCTGCTGTAGCAGGAATAAGAGGCAAGGTATTAGCACTAAGAAAAACGGCAAAATTTCTGGACAAAAAGGTGAAAGAAACAGATTAAGTGATGAGTGTTTTGGTTAAGAAGGCCCAGTATTGTTACAGAGGACTTTGTTAAAAGAAAAATTTTTTTTAAATTGAAGTATTTTAACTCAAACAGGTTAAATTCACCACAGAGGAGCTCTGAGAGAATAGAGAGGGACTGGTAAATTTGAAAAAGGACTTAGGAGAAAAAAAAATCAACTTAGAATATCGTATGGAAGAGCAAACATTGCAGGGAACCCAGATTCGAGTCCTAGATTATCAGGCAGATCCAGAAAATAAACAGAGTAAGGCTAGGTAAACATAATACCTAGATATACATTGTAAGGCATGTGTTTCCTATCACATGGCCCATTCTAGCCTACCACCAACCGAGATGTAGTGAAATACTAAAACTGGATGCTTACATTATATTTCTTATCCAACCAAAAAGTTCTTTAAAATATAACACAAAAATTCCTCATTTTAAGCTCTGCCTTGTCTTCTGTGATAACAACTGAACTTTAAGGTTTTATATATATAATGTGATTTAATGTTACTTTTAAAAGGAAAAAAACCCACAAAGTGATTGTCCACAGATGAAACATGGGATGAGGTTCATGACTGAATCAAGCATGGAGTGTTAGTCAATTGTAAACTCTTGGAAGTTAAGACTAGGAAATGTGTGTATCAGACACATTAGAGTACAACAACAGGAGAGGAAGGGAAGCCTGTTTGTCATTCCAATTCTGACAAGGTGCATGGCCTTCGAAATTCTTGTCCACGTTCATGGAGCCATTTATTGGATACTATGAGAGAAAAAAAATATATTAATTCCCCTCAATCTAATTACTATTTAATTAGCTTCTAAAAGATAGATCTATAACAAAGTTTCAACACAGGCTAAAGGTTCAAGACCAAAACCAGATAAAGGCAGATGCTACTTAAAAACTTGACTAAGTGTTTCTGTCAACATGTGTATGTATATTTAAAAGTCTATGTACATTTCTTAAATTTCCAATGTTCAATGTGAGGCTTGAAATGAGACATAAATAGAATTAAGATACAGGTACAGAGATAGCAGAACATCATTTTATCTGTTTTCAAAGTACAATTCCCAACATACAAAGACATTTCAATAATGAACACCAACTCTCCACTCTTAATGGAGCAACTTTGTGATTAGTCACTGATGTTATATGCTCATTGTTTCCAAGATGCTTTTAAAAAATGTATCCCATGTAAAATATATCCCAAAAGAAATTAATTTTCTATTCCTTCATTTCTAGTATCATAGAACCCAATCAATGGCATCAACCGATACAAAATTCTCAAGTAGGAACCTTAACTCCTCTTTTACCATTTTCAACCCTTGCATGCAATCTTTATTCACCAAATCCCGTCTATTTTCTTAAATGTCTTTTGAATCTATTAGCATCAGAGGAGCTGATCAGCCCTCACTCACTCCTTAATCTTGCTATGTCCTATCCAGTAACCTTTGGACACATGTGGCTAATTAAGCACTTGCAATATGGCTAGAAACACAATGAAATAGACATATGGAGCTAATTAAAAAAAAAGGTTAAAAGAAACATTTGAAATGAGTTTTAATATTTATTAATGTGGCCTATCCTGCATTTGCATGACCCTGAGTAGCCTCTTTAAATTTTGTACCTTAGGTGCCACTCTAGTCTCACACTAGTCCTGGCCCTGGTCCCTAACATGCCTGGAAAACGACTGTTCTATCTTCAGGACCAAATTTAAAAATTAGGCTTTGAAGATTTCCCAAACTTAAGGAGTCACTATCTTCTGTGTATGTTTTTGTATTAATATGTATTACACTATAATTTATCCATTAGTATGTCTCAATCAGATTGTTAATCCTCTGAGAAGAAAATTGTCTCATTCAATTTTGAGCCAATGTTTCTTAATAAGTGGAAACAGAGTTAAAAATAAAATGTCATAAATTCTGATATATTGAATGCAAATTTATATTAACATCAGAAACTTGGCTGAATCCCATACAATGTTAAAGTCATATTATGCAAATCTGGGGGAGCTGTTTTAAGATGTAGATTATAATAGTTTCAAAATATGAGACAAAAACCACAAATTCTATTCATACAAGAAATATTTACCCCATTTGTTTCCGACTAGCACTGGACAGGCTGCATGCCGGGTACTATAATCTCCTTCTCCACTGGCAAACAGATTATACCAGAAAACAGCAGTTCCCTATGGAGAACAATTCAAAATTATCCCCAAATGTCAGGTTATTGCTTTCTGCAGTACTTAAATTTTCTTCTGTTCCTGCTGAAGGACTCTTGTATGGCAGTATTAGTATTATATTTTCCTCTAATATAATTTTTAAAATGTGATATCATTTTAAAAACTGTTCTTGATCATGTGAAAAAGTTAATACCACAAAACTCCTTGACAAAAAGAGTATCCGCCAATACAAAGCAAAAAAATCTTGTAATGTCCAGATGCAAACATCATATGGAATCCATTTCAGAAATGAAAACGTTTAAATACTAATCCCTGGTTGCTCATCACCTCTAAGTACTCATGGTAAACTGTGCCATGAAAATACCCAAAATTTTACCTAGAGATAATGTAGTACTTGAGAATACTACCTTTAAAAATATAATTAATTAGACCATGAAATACAGGGGTATCTCTTCCTCAGGGGAAAAATTTACAAACCAAAAAAATAAAAATAATAAACCAAGCTTACTTTTTTTGGCCAAACACTAGCCCCTACTTCAGGAAAAACAGTGGCTCCTCCTGCGGACA
The DNA here is from genome assembly GCF_020740605.2 of Lemur catta. Lineage (NCBI taxonomy): Eukaryota > Metazoa > Chordata > Mammalia > Primates > Lemuridae > Lemur > Lemur catta. The sequence goes on along the minus strand of NC_059141.1, from coordinate 49,557,520 downwards.
CATCACTCATCTATAAGACACAGAGAGTATTATCAAAAGTGCTGGTAGAACAAAGTACAACATGCTATTGTAAGGAGGATGTGATATTGACTACTAGAATATTAGGAACATATGAACTTGTGCTTACATAGCAGGGTTTGTGCATAATACTCAGTTTTTCAAAAATAAAACAAAATGCCATTTATATATGTAAGTAAGATACTACAAAAAGCAAAGGAATGATTAATAAAAAGGAAGGGAAATGGGGATAAATATTTTCAATAAATATTTAAATAAATCTACACAAAATAAACACCAAGAGAAAAATAAAAATAACCTAAAATAAGTTTTATCATTTCTCATGGTAGAGAATAAATACCTATTAACTAAAAATGAGAAGATTAAAGAATTACATAAAGTTACATTCATAAAGTAACCCAGAATAAAAACCTAAATTAACTGAAGAAGCGCATGCACAAAACAAAGCAAGGGAAACAGATCATACAGTGAAGATTTTAAAAAGTGACATGAGGAGAATGTATAGAAAGACTCAGATCATATCACAAAGCAAAATCCAACCATATGGTGTATCAACGAGTTGCATCTAAAACAAGTGACTTATAAACACTGAAAACAAAAAGATTTGTGACAAATGCTGTCCCAAAGAAAACAGAGTTATGATCTTAATATGAGAGACAGTTTAAAGCAAGATAAAAAGCATTAAATGAGATGACGGGCATTTTACAATGATAAATATATGATAAATAATAATGAGCTAAGAGCTTTTAAGCAATGAAAACATTAACTTTGGAGAAATTTAAAAGTTACGCATGACTTTTATGGATATAAATGGAGCACACAGTCGAGCTATAATATATACTACATATTATATACATAATACTATATAATATACTATATTCCATTTTGGAATCATATTTCAATATTGGAAAAATGAATACTAATTTAATTAAAATGCTACCTATTTCAGGAAAACAGGAAGGATACATTAAGAAGGGGAAATAGTAAATAATCTAACAGTCAAATAATCTAACATATATGGATAGTGGACCAAATAATATAGCATTAATATTCACAAAGAAATATGAGAAACAGAAACATAGGAATACAGAAACAAAGGAAACACTACTGGCTCTTAAACATCTGAAAAGATGCTCAACTCTCTAATAAGAGAAATGTAAATTAAAGCCACAATAAGTGCTGATCTGATAAGTGAAAGATGCACAGATCAAAAAGTCTGACAAACGTATTTCACAAACATATCACACTTATTGGTACCACCTCTATGGAGAGCTCACCACTAGAAAACGCACAAGCCTTCACAGCATGAATCTGTATGTATACTGTACCAACTTCTCTCCTGCATTTCCCTTTGTGGTATTTCTCATTTTTATTTTATATGAATCTTTGTAATGTACTTTACATCCTTTTGGAAACAAGATGGAGTTGTGAGAGGGATGCAAATGAAGAAGGAAGAAGAGTGATGAGGAGGGCAGGTGGGAGGGAGGGAAGGTAGGAGAGTGAGAAGGTGGGTTGGAGACACGGAGGGATGGATATGGAGAAGGGAAAAAGGGAAGAAGGGAAAAAGGGAAGGGTTTGAGAAAGAGGAATGGAGAAAAGATAAATGGAAGGTGGCAGGGAGAGAAAAAGACTGAGTAAAGAGACATTGGTAGGGAGTAAGACGTTACAGATAGGAAAAAGAGGTACCGTTTTATATAATTCAACTGGGGGAAAGGGTTGGAAAGATAAATGAAATCAGCAAAATTAAGTGTAGATATAAAATACATCTTTTTAAGTCAACAAAGGCTAAAACATTACAGTAGACTATATTTTCCAAATATAATACATCTCAATATGCCCCATCATACATGCTCTTTTTACTTGATACTGACATTTGTGTCAAGTACAGTCTATATGCCCTCCCCTTGAAGCTGGGCAGAACTTTGTATTATAATTGCTGTAACAGAATACAGCAGAAATGATATCTGTGACTTCTGAGGGTAGGTCATAAAAATGCCATGTACTTTTTGCATTGTTCTCTTGGGATGCTTGTTCTTGCAAACCAGTCACCATGCTGTGAGGAAGCGCGGGCCACATGGATTGGCCAGAATTTAGGTATTCTGGCCAATAGCCAGCCTCAACTTCAGCCTTCAAGATGACCCCAGTGCCAGACATCTGACTGCAAATATATGACAAATCTGGAGCAGGAACCATGAGTTTAGCCCAGTCAACCTCATGACTATGAGAAATAATTTTAAAAGATTATTTTAAACCATTCAGTTTTGGGGAGATTTGTTACATAGCAATAGATAACTGAACAAATATTATGATCAAAACCTAACTTTTTTCTGTATGTATAAATATACAATTTTTAAAATTAATACTGTTTTGAAACTTTAAACAATGAGCGTGGTTTCTTTTGATAGGGCTTCTGGGGTGTTGTGCTATTTCTTGATCTGAGTACTGATTACATCAGATCTGTTCACATTGTGAAAATCAATAAACCTATATACTTATGATTTGTGCACTCTTCTGATATGTGATATACTTCAATAAAAATTTAATTCAGAAAAGTTTACTAAAATAATGTGTATATACACATAGAAATTCAAATAAAACTATAGAGATTCTTATATACATATATATGACTAAACAGTCCATGTTCCCAAATATTAATGATTGTATCCAAGTAGAATTCAATAATTTTAATTTTCTTCAGGTTTTTTTTAAAAAAGTTTCTACAATGAACATCTATATTACAATCTGAAAAAGCTACAAATGTAAAAATATTCTTAACACCTTTACTTGTAAAAACTTTAAACTAGGATGCTAAATAAGAGCTACACAGAACAAACTTAACTGAACACATCAAAATAAGTTATGTGATCAAGTCCCAACTTAAAATAAAAATTTTAGCCATAACTTACGTAAAACAGCCATGTAGCAATTCGATTTCCTGTCCCCAGCTCTTTGAAAGCATCTGGCTCATCTTTCTGTGAATAAAACACAATGAATTCAATGGTGTAAAATTCAGTAATGCAAATACTCCAGTGGCAACTATACACAGTAGTAATATGTTGAAAAATATGTCAAAAACAGCCCCAAAATGTTCCCTAATAATATCCAGTGTACTATATACACCAGGCACTCAAAAGCTTGTTGAATTAACTTGTATACCAGATATTTTTGAAAAGACCATTGGGGGTAAAAAAACAGATTTGTTAGCCTGAACAAATGAGAGCCAATATCTCCTAAGTACAGATTTTTAAAAAATCAACACCTGTAATTTTTTGCTTCCGAAAAGCAGGACATGAGAGCCACCTCTTAGCTACATTCATGAAGCTTATTCTCTGTGGGTAAAAAACTTGCCTTGATATTTTACTTTGAACTCACGAACCATTCAAGTATTTATTGCTATTATGACTGTCTTTTGGACAGTCAGCACTTTAGTAAGGCTAGAGAATTCATATCTAGATATTTAAATCTAAATTAAAATACAATATAGTCTCTTGGCATTTATCCCATAAAAATGAAAATGTATTTTTCACACAGAAGTTTGCATACATCTTTATTTGTAATAGCCAAAAACTTTTTGACTGCCAACATGACACAAGTTGAAAATTCCACACAGAAGTACTTGACACAAACTTTGTTTCATGCACAAAATTATTAAAAATATTGTACAAAATTACCTTCATGCTATGTGTACATGAAACATAAATGAATTTTCTGTTTAGACTTGAGTCCCATCCCCAAGATATCTCATTATGTATACAGATATTCCAAAATCTAAAAAAATCCTAAATCCAAAACACTTCTGTTCACAATTATTTTGCTTTTTGGGTTTTTTTTTTTTTTTTTGAGACAGGGTCTCACTCTGTTGCCCAGACTAGAGTGCAGTAGCATCATCATAGCTCACTGGACACCTCAAACTCCTCGGCTCAAGTGATCCTCCTGCCTCAGCCTCCCAAATAGCTGGGGCTACAGGTGCACACCACCATACCCAGCTAATGTTTTTAATATTTTGTAGAGATAGGGTCTTGCTATATTGCTCAAACTGGTCTTGAACTCCTGGCCTCAAGTGATCCTCCCATCTCAGCCTCCCAAAGTGCCAGAATTACAGGCATGAGCCATAGCACCTGACCTCCCAAGCATTTTGGGAAAGGGATACTCAATCTGTACTACTCAGCAATAAAAAGAATACACTATAGACACAAGAACTTGGATGAACCTCAAGGGATATTGAGTGAAAAAAAAAAATCTCAAAAGGGTACATACTATATCATTCTATTTATATAATGTTTGTGAAATAATATAATTATAGCAAAGAAGAACAGATACTGGTTACTAGCAGGAACAGGAGGAGGAAGCTGAATACAGCTATAAGGCAGTACTGCAAAGGAAACTTGTAGTGATGGTACAGTGGTCTATCTTGGCTGTGGTAGTAGTTACAAGAAGCTACATGTGTAATAAACTGCACAAAGCCACACATAGAAAGGAGTGCAAGTATACCTGGTGAAATATGAATAAACTCTATGGATTGTGCCAATGCCAAATTCCTGGTTTTGATAGTGTCCTGTAGTTATGCAAGATATTAATATTGGGGAAGACTAGGTGAAAGGTGCATGGGACTTTTCTGTGCATTTGTTTGCTACTTTCTATGAATTGATAATTACTTCAAAATCAAAAGCTAAAAAAAATGCAATTTCATTTTGTAATGTTAGGGCTTTAACTGTACGGTCTTTCACATCATTAAAGACCCTCTCACATTTTTTTTTCAATAACTGAATAAAGAAGGAAAAGAGACTGAAAATAGAAAAAGAGTCTAGAACTTTGGAATTAAGCCAGCAAAGAGCTGTAATACAATACAGTCAATGTTTTCATTCAAAAGAACACCCTTATTGAATAACGGTAATAGATTAAGAACTTTGTGGAGATATATAGCACATTCCTTAGAGTTCTATGTAATTATGATAAAGTTTAAGTTAATTAAGATTTGGTAATGCTATAATTTATAGCTGAATATATTAAAGATATAAAAAAGAGACCAATAATTATTAGTCTTATGCCAAGAGGACTTGGCAAGCATACGCTTTTTACGAATTGCTTTAATATTACCTATCCTCTAAGCTTTCTACTCTCCAGTCTCTTTACATCTCCTTTGTATTTTTTATCTTCCTGTCTCTCAAAATGCAGTCTTGTAACTTCTTCATATCTATTGGCCAATTCACTACTCCAGTCTGTTTCTAAGTTAACCATTACAGTTTACATTTCAACAATTTTTTCTGCCTAGCACTTCCCTTTGCTTATTTTTCGAATATGCCAAATCATTTCAAGAGGTTATTTTTGTCCCATTTTTTATTTTTAAATATTATATAGTTATTTTACATTCTTTATCTGATAATTTCAGATTCTAAAATCCTGGGGATGTCTAAATCTGTTGGTTGCTTCAGTCTCACCAACGGTTTCTTATTACCAGTTAGTAATTTTTTAAAAATATGAATTCATATTTAACTGAGGTGTAGAAATAGGATGTTTCTTTTCAGGGAGGGTATGGGTTTGTTTCTGTCAGGTATCAAGGAACACTACACCAAACTGTACCACTTTAAATTAATTTCTCTTCTTCCAGGGTAGTAAAAATTCAAATTCCAGATTTATGTGAAGGCAGGCCCATGCTTTAAAACTCCCAGAAGCAGTTCCCCATACCTACTACACCCCAGCCAGGATGGAAACAGCTCTTTATAAGGTTCCAGCCTCAAAGCAGATTATTTTCAGACCCATTATCTCACTGAAGGTGTAATCCTTCTGGAGATTTAAGTTTTATGCAGGGGTCTTGGGTTCAGCTATCTACATTATGGCAGGTCCTCTCACAGAGCTGTTAATCCCCAAAGCTCTAGGTTCCTGGAGGCACATGCCTCCAGCCTCTGCTTTTTTGTCCTCCTTAACTCTCTAGGTTTATTCCTAAGTTTTCTATCTTTGTTCGCTGTGCCCTTGGGAATATCCTTTACTTTCTTCCAGGCTCACCAATGCATTTGAAAGTATCTTAAATACTTTTATTGGGTATCTAGGTGTTTCTTTTACTGCTAAAAAGGCTTCACAGGATATCTATTATGATTATACCATGTTTCCACAGATTCCAAATAGGGTATGAAATTTTAATGCTAAAGAACAGAATTAATATGTTGACAAAGATTTTCTCTTTGACCAAACTCTACTCAGGAGGCTCTGAATTCTCTTCTCAACTTGGCCCTGACTTTTGGGCTTCTGTGTTCGTCTCTGCATTGTCCAATTTTATCAAGAATTCTAAGTCAGTTTGGCCAGAATTCCCCATCCTTGATATGTGATCCACCCCCCCCCCCACAATATCTAATCGGGTTCCTCATCTTCCTCTATCTTGGGGGTGATGTCTGATCACCCTTCCCTGACTTCCACAAGAATCCTGTTAGGTCAGTTTAGCCAGAATCCCCCCTTACCTCTTAGCAATTTTCCATCTATTGATCCCTCCACCTGTATTCACTGGCTATAAATTCCCACTGTTCCTTGTTGTATTTGGAGCTGAGCTTAATCGCTTTCTCTCACTGCAAAACTCTGTTGCAGTGGTCCCTATACCTATCACAATATCCCCACCCCCCTTGAATAAAGCCTGACTTACCATCTTTAACAAGCATCATGAATAATTTTTTCTTTAACAATGTATTAATAATACCTAAACTTCAGCAGATTTCTTACATTCTCCATTTCTTTTACTTACTCGTGCAAAGTCAAAATGAGGTTCATACTGTCCCCCAACTCCATAATTTGCTACCTGAAGGAAAGAAACAAAGTATAAATGAAAGAACTATGAAGGTTACCTACTCAAAAAATCTAGAGCCCCATTTTTGGCCTCTTATACATGATACCTATATATGAATGAAAAGCAAAGTATTTAAAATCAATAAGAGTTCCTAAGAAAACAGGATGAATAGTACGGATAGCTAGTAGGAGCTAGTTTAGAACCCTTAGGACACATAATGGACAGCAAAGATGAAACAATAAAAATAAATAAATAAGAGCCTTAGTTAATATGCTTTTCTTTAGCAAATGTTTGGGGGACACATTTTTTTCCTAATACATAACACACTAAAATTTGAGATGTCTTTTATTTATTTTCACTAAATAGTTTCCTTTGGGATTTAAGTAAAAAAGTTTCCCAAAGCCCCAAATGCTGGCAAATGCCCAATCTACTTTAATAAAATCTCTTTTCTTACATATTTTTTCCCTGCTAAGGTGAAAAAGGGAAGAAGTTATCACCAATTTAATTATTCCTGCTGAAGGGCCCTAATAATAATTTCAGGTAGTTATGACAATGTGTGAGACAACAAAAGGAAGTAAAGAGAAATATTTGGTCTGAGTTCAACACTCCACTTTCAGCACTAGACAGAACATCCAGACAGAAAATCAACAAAGAAACAATGGACTTAATCTGCACTATACACGAAATGGACCTGATAGATATTTACAGAACATTTCATCCAACAGCTACAGAATACACACTCTTCTCCTCAGCTCATGGATCATTCTAAGGGTAGACCATTTGTTAGACCACAAAACAATCTTAAAAAATTCAAAAAAACTGTAATCATACCAAGTATACTCTCTGACCACAACAGAATAAAACTAGAAATCAGTAGCAAGAGGAACACTGGAAAATATACAAACACATGGAAATTAAACATGAATGACCTGAATGACCAGTGGGTCAATGAAGAGATTAGGAAGGAATTTTAAAAAGCTCTCAAAACAAATGAAACTGAAAACACAACAAAACCTATAGAATACAGAGAAAGCAGTAGTAAGAGGAAAGTTTATAGCCTACATCAAAAAACTAGAAAAGCTTCAAATAAACAACCTAACGATGCATCTCAAAGGACTAGAAAAACAAGAGCAAACCAAACCCAAAATGAGTACCGGAATAAAGATCAGGGCAGATATAAATGAAATTGAAAAAGAAATATAAAGATCAATGAAACGTTGATTTTTTTTTAAAAGATAAAATTGACACACCTTTAGCCAGACTAAGAGAAAAAGAGAGAAGACACAAATAAAATCAGAGATGAAAGAGGAGATGCTACAACTGATATTGCAGAAATCCAAAGGATCAATAGAGACTACTATGAGCAACTATATGCCAATAAATTGGAAAACCTAGAAGAAATGGATAAATTCCTAGACACATACAACCTACCAAGACTGAACCAGGAAGAAATCCAAAGCCTGAATAAACCAATAACAAGCAACAAGACAGAAATAGTAATAAAGTCTCCCATCAAAGAATAGCCCAGGTCTTGATAGCATTACTGCTGAATTCTACCACATTTTAAAAGAAGAACTAATACAAATTATTCTTTTCAAACTCATCCAGGAAATTGAAGAAGAGGGAATTCTCCCAAACTCATTCTATAAGGCCAGTATTACCCTGATACCAAAACCAGACCAGGACACAACAAAAAAAGAAAACTACAGGCCAATATCCCTGATGAACATAGATGCAAAAAACCTCAACAAAATATTAGCAAACTGAATCCAACAGCATATTCAGAAGATCATTCACCATGACCAAGTGGGATTTATACCAGGGATGCAAAGATGGTTCAATATATGCAAATCAATAAATGTGATACAACACATCAACAGAATGAAGAACAAACCCATATGATCATCTCAATGGTTAATGGACAAAATTGTTTAATAGATATAAAAGTAAAGTTAGAACAGTTCAAAATGAGCCCTAGTGTTCTATAGCATAGTAGGCTGACTGTAGTTACTAAGAATTTATTATATATTTCAAAATAACTGGAAGATTTAGAATGTCCCAACAGAAGGAAATGATAAATGTTTGAGGTGATGGATATCTTTAATTACTGATTTGATTATTACACATTGTATGCATATATCAAAATATCACATGTACCTCATAAATATGTATAATTATGTATCAATAAAAACAAAGGAGAAGACCATGTATTCTGACAAAGATGGAGTAGGATGGCATCAGACTATATCACTGTAAAACACATGCACACAAACAACAAAAACTAAAACAAAACAAAAAACTTATCTAGAAAAAGGGAATTAACTAGCATTAAATAACAATACGTTTTGGTCTTTTGATAAATTGAGAGTATATTATTTAAAGTTGAAAAGATGCAAAAGTATATATCATCTTCTAATTATCTTATTAATTTATAAGCTTGCATATTCACTGCATTTGTGTTAGAATTTTGCAATCAGAAAGACTATGATAAAGGCACTGGGTTTTGTTTTTTTTTTTTTTTTTGAGACAGAGTCTCACTTTGTTGCCCGGGCTTGAGTGAGTGCCATGGCGTCAGCCTAGCTCACAGCAACCTCAAACTCCTGGGCTTAAGCCATCCTACTGCCTCAGCCTCCCGAGTAGCTGGGACTACAGGCATGCGCCACCATGCCCGGCTAATTTTTTCTATATATATTTTCAGTTGTCCAGTTAATTTTTATTTCTATTTTTAGTAGAGATGGGGTCTCACTCAGGCTGGTCTCGAACTCCTGACCTCGAGCTATCCACCCGCCTCGGCCTCCCAGAGGGCTAGGATTACAGGCGTGAGCCACTGCGCTCAGCCATAACTGGGATTTTTTAGTGCACATTTTGAAAATTTAAAAAAATCTAATACAAAAATAGGACTCAAATATTTTTAAAAGTATTTCTCTATAGGAAAAGACTGACAAATAGCAAGTAATGTTTCACATAGCTTGAAGGCTAAGCTATTTTCTCTGGTTTATGGGCCTATGCTTATTTTTCTACTACTGAAAATAAATGAGATTATTACATGTTGATTTTATGTTTATTCCTTATAACTAACATTACTATATATGCCTGTTTACTGAAGATATTTTGAGTCAAGTTGTGATTATGATGGAGTGGAAAATAATTACATGGGACAGCTGCTTTTTATGACGAATAATTTATTGACATAGCAGTAGCAAAAGAGAAATGATGAAAAAAAGTAGTCCTTTGATTCATTATTACAAATAGGAGAAACTGTTAAGAAAATGAAAAGAAAAAAACAAATTATTAAAAAACAAAAATCCACCCTCGCCACATGACAGGTAGACTGAAGCCTGGGGGAAGGAAAATAAATTATAGTGTACTTCATAAATATTAGAGCTGCATATTTTTTCATTTCTCTGTATGTTTATACTCAATAGTAAGAGTTTTTCATGTTTTGACAAAAAATTTAAAGGTCACAGAATAATCATAATTTTTCCTACTGATTATTATAATCGCTTTCCATGGTTTCAGCTTATAGGGTTACTTTTTACAGTCTCAACTACCATGCAAATCAAGGACTGCCTGTTCAGTGTCAGGAAATCTCATGGGAACCATCTCTTGAAGTGGAAAATTAACTTAAGGATAATGTGATTACCTACCTGTAATTCCTCTGCGGTGGAAACATCTAGTCCTGTTAGATCTTGTATTCTCATATTAATTCGAGACACCACAGGGTTTTCATAGCCAGAGAGCCAGGCACTAAGAAGATAATATTAGTTTTACTGATAATGTTTCATTACATTAAGACTAATAGCTGTTATTTTAAAAGCCATAATATATAGGGCAATAAACCTTTATCTAAAGGCATTTAGTTGCTTTTTTTGTTTGATATGATCTTTACTAACTGATATTGTAGTTTTTAAAAGTTGTCACATTCTATAATTAGACAGTGGAATGGAAAAAAAACTAATCTCATTTATTATAGAGCTTCTGTGAAAACAGTTGGATTAATATAAGGAGGCTATTTAACATACTGACTGCCACATTAGAAAAAAAGATAATTTTCCCAGGGCCATGGTGTTTTATTAAAACAAAATGATCCTTTCTAATTTGTTATTTGTAATTGTTTTCTGTGAATTATATGCAACACAATCCATGTTTTTAGAATTAAATTGTCAATATTAATTGTAACAATAAGAACATGAACAAGTAAGATTTTAATAACCAACTGCAGGGTTTTGCTTCATGCAGCCCCAGGGTCAAAACTAGCCTGAGTTAAATATAACTCACATGGCAGTCAATGTGTTAAGGCCATCTACATTGAGAATTTCTGAAAATTCTAGAAAAATACATACCAAACTGAAAACAACTGTTCCTTCCAGGTAAGGTATAGGAATTGATTAGAGTGGAGGTCATAGGGTCTTTAGCTTGAACTACATAACGCTAATACTTTATAAGAAACCATAAGAAGTTTTTATAAAAAAAACTTCATTTATTACTTGTTTACATAAAAGGTTTTAAAAGGTACCCAAACATACCCACTAAGGTGGCTATAATAAAAAAGATGGGGCCAGGTGCAGTGGCTCACACCTGTAATCCTAGCACTCTGGGAGGCCGAAGGAGGAGGACTGCTTGAGGTCAGGAGTTCAAGACCAGCCTAAGCAAAAGTGAGACCCACATCTCTACAAAAAATAGAAAAATTAGCCACGCATGGTGGCATGCACCTGTAGTCCTAGCTACCCAGGAGGCTGAGGCAGGAGGATCAGACCTCTTGAGCCTAGGAGTTTGATGTTGCAGTGAGCTATCATGACACCACTGCACTCTAGCTGTAGTGACAGAGCAAGACTGTCTCCAAAAAAACCAAAAACCAAAACAAAAACAAAAAAAAAAAAAGGAGGACAATAACAAGTGTTAGTGAAGATATGAAGAAACTGGAGCCCTTATACATTGCTGGTGGGAATGTAAAATGGTGCAGCCACTCTGGAAAACAGTTTGGCAGTTCCTCAAAATGTTAAAACATAGTTACCAAATGACCTAGCAATTCTACTTCTAGGTATATACCCAAGAGAAATGAAATCTATGTCCACACAAAAACTTGTACAGAAATGTTCACAGTAGCACTGTTCATAATAGCCAAAAAGTGGAAACAACCCAAATGTCCATCAATTAATGAATAGATATATAAAACATGGTATATATCTATAAAATGGAATGTTATTGTGCCATAAAAAAGAATGAGTATAAATACATGCTATGACGTGGATAGAACCTTAAAAACATCGTATTAAGTGAAAGAAGCCAGATACAAAGGGCCACATGTTACAAGTTTCTACTTACATGAAATATACAGCATAGGCAAATCAATAGATAGTAGAGTAGTGGTTCCCAGGGGATGGGGTTGGGGGAAATGGGGAATGATTCCTAATGGGTACAAGATTTCTTTTTGGGGTAACTAAAATGTTCTGGAACTAGATATTGATGATGGTTGCACAACAAAAGATTTTTAAAGATTTCAGTATACTGAAATGTATTTAAAAAGATGAATTTTATGGTATGGGAACTATATTCAATTTTAAAAGGCACCCCCAAATTCAACTATATCCCCCTTTTCACTTATGCTTTTCCTTAGTCTATCAGCCTGTTTTTTTCTACATTTCCTCCTCTCATTAAGCTTTGATTTTGTGGTTCATCATTTTAACAACATTCTTGCTAAAAGCCTAAATTCAACTGTCTAGCAAAAACACTATCTTGAATGAATCTCTTTGCTCCAAGCTTGTATCTGTATCATCAAACCCTACTGAAGAGAGTCACAAAATAGGGCAGATATGTTCCATGTAAAATTCATTAACACCAACTTCAAATGGGCCCTCACCATTACTTCCTCTTCTATTCTGCACCCTAATCCACCTCAGCCTGCCCCTCACTCAGCAGATAATATTATCTCCTACTTCATAGAGAAAATAAGCATCATACATCTTACTTACATTTGCATTTATCTGCTCCTTCTAGTTCATTCTATTAATAGTTCCTATAGAGGAGATTTCTCTCCACTTTCTAAAGCTAATCCTCTGCCTTAGATTCCATTATCCTCTGCCATCTCAGGAACCATCAATCAATGATTAGCCCTTCTTTCTCTTATATAATCAGCTTCCCTCTGTTACTAACTCTCCTCACAGCTTTTAACTAGGCTTAAGTCTCTCCTAATAAATAAATAAAAACTAAATTTTTTTCCTTCAACTCTTTCTCCCTCTGGCTACCAAGCTCTTTCTCCTCCCTCTTCAAGCCAACTTTTTACAGACTCCTCCTCTCTGAACCCATTCTAATCTAGCTTTAGTCCATTATTGCTCTACCAAAATCACTCATAACCCTACTGTGCACTAAATCAATAACATTTTCCAATTCTCATTGTATGTGTTCCTTCAATACCGTATGACAGGCCGGGCGCGGTGGCTCACGCCTCTAATCCTAGCCCTCTGGGAGGCCGAGGTGGGTGGATCGCTCGAGGTCAGGAGTTCAAGACCAGCCTGAGCGAGACCCCGTCTCTACTGAAAATAGAAATAAAAATTATCTGGACAACTAAAAATATATATATAGAAAAAATTATCCGGGCATGGTGGCACATGCCTGTAGTCCCAGCTACTTGGGAGGCTGAGGCAGTAGGATGGCTTAAGCCCAGGAGTTTGAGGTTGCTGTGAGCTAGGCTGACGCCATGGCACTCACTCTAGCCCGGGCAACAAAGTGAGACTCTGTCTCCAAAAAAAAAAAAAAAAAAAAAAAAAATACCGTATCACAAACATTCATCCTTCTGGAAACTCCCTTCTTCAAACACTCATTCTGCAGGTATTCCTTCAGTGTCTCTGGCCGCTTTGTTTCAGTCTCCTTTATAGTCTCTACCACTATATTCTGCCTCCCCTCAGGGCCCACTTCCTCAAGAACATGTTTCCTCTAGCCCTAACAAACTAGGGCTCTTCTTTCTGACCAAAGTATTCTTTTTCACTTTCCAAAGTTAAGGCTTTGAATATCACCTTAGCACTTCTACACAGAAAATAGATATGTGTGTGTGTGTGTGTGTGTGTGTGTGTGTGTGTGTGTGTGTGTATACACACACACATTACTATTTTAAAAAATGATTTTAATGAAATCAGTCCACAAAATCAAAAAGGACCCAAGTATATCTTTCTCTAAAATGGATGTGAGATGTATTGTAGGACATTTAGTTTTCAAAAAGAAAAGATATATATATATAAGACGGAGGAGGTGGCGGAGGTGGAGAATGTTTTTATACTAATCACAATATGAAACTGACATGATATCCTATTAGAATTAAACCAGAATAATACTGTTATAACATTTACATTTCTCACATCCATTTCTTTCTTTTTTTGAAACTAAACATCCTACAATGCATCTCACATCCATTTTAGAGAAAGATATATTTGAGTCCTTTTTGATCTTGTGGAATGATTTCAGTAAAACCATTTTTTAAAATAATAAATAACAACAATTTCTTAAACTGTGCTAAGAAGTTGACAGAAAGGCAACAATTATATAAAATCTATGATGGATAACAACTGGCAGGATTTGTACTGTTTTATGAAACATTAAGAACCACATCTCTATTTCAGCTATTACATCAATGAACCTTTTTCCTTAGTAAGGCAATTTTTTGCTGGCGGTGCCAACAATGATTCTCAAGTTTCTTCTTAAATAACATATACTCAATTGTTCAAGACTGAAGTAAATTTTCTTTCCGATTTTGCTCTTTTTGAGTACAAGCAAATATTTAATAGTATCTTTGTCTTCTGTATACTGGTAGGAAAATATTGTGAAATGCAGCTTTGTAATTTTCTATTTCCTCACAATTAAACAGATGCAATTAATTATAATTAGGAGTAATCCTTTAAATACTTTGTTTTTAAAATAGCAAGGCTTCTGAATAACTTTTCAAAACTAGCTTTCCATTTTGATACATAAGCTCATAAACATGACACATTTGATCTGTGTGTTAGTACTTTCTTCTATTGACTACACTTTGCCCTCAATAAGAGTTAGTGATAGAGTTTTAAACAATTTTAACGTGTACAGGTAATAGATTTTGAAATTAATTTCCACTTCACTAAGATCTTTCTTCCACTTATGTACCTGTGGAAGGTAATGTGAAATACACATATATACACTTACATACATATTTGTATGTATACAGTTGACACCTGAACAAGTTCAAACTTCGAACTGTGTGGGTCCACTTATATGTGGAAATCTTGGAATGCAAAACTGCGTATACGGAGGGCCAACTTTTCCTAGATGTGGGTTCCACAGGGCCAAATGTGGGACTTGAGTATGTAAGGATGACAGTCCTGGAACCAATCCCTCCATGTACACTGAGAAACGACTGTATGTGTATTTTTAAAGTAAGTTACTTTTACTGTTAGAATAAAACTAGACTACGGAGACAACCCTGAGCAAGTCTGGTCTTCCTTAGAAATCCTCAGGGTTGAAGAGGGCAGGTGCCGTTCACTGAAGGATACAATGAAACTATAGTCTTCTCATCATCTGTTAGTCCCACATTGCTCTGTCTCACCACCACAGCAATGTGCACACCTGCTTCCTCAGCAGCACTTGCCTCTAGAGTGTCTGTCAGAAACAGAATATTGTTGGTTGGACACCCAATGCTGTTTGCAATCTTTCATTAATTCTCACTTTCAACTTTGTGCCCAATCTTGGTATCAAAGTAATCATCAACAAGCTCAAGAATATCTCACTCTCTGTAGAATTCCCAAATAATAGTTTCTGTGCCTCTACACTCCCTGGAGAATAGATATACACCCTCATTCCAGCCTTTCTCTATTTCCTGAATGCTGGAACCACATCTTCAAAGAATGCTGCCTTTATGTGCCCAGCTGTGAATGCTGCCCTCCACTTGTGGCCCTGAAGCTGTTTCAGCACCATGGTCTTTCTGTCCAGAGACATCCTCCAGAGTTATCTACCACAGCTTGGGCCACCTGTAGCAGGTCATCTGCCCCACTGCAGGGATCAGAAAAGCCCCATCCCAGTGAGAATCCTCTTCAGCCTATTTCCTCAAAGGATTGATGTCCTTCAAAAATGAAGAAGTATCTTTGTCTGCAGATACTCTTAATGTTTTCTTTGATGTAAGGAAATAAGATGTTCTTCATGAAAGTAATTGAGCTTTGTATATGTGACAGGATCGAACCAGCTGCTAGATGCTACTACAGGAATCAACCTAATGATCAGGAGGGTGAAGGATGGTTACAGCTACACTCTCAGAGCTGTCCTGGGCTTCTCACAGCCCTCCAAGAATCTCAGAGTTGGCAAGTGCCTGCAGCCTGAAGCACATCAGGAGGAGACCACCTCTGAGCACCCGGATGTGGCGAAGACAATTGCCCCTAATATGCTTTTACGGTACTATATATCCTTCCTTTGTAGCATATATCACAGTGATAGTTTTACATTAATACATTATTTGAGTACAGTAAGCCACTTTCATTTGACTATTATAATACTAATAGTTCCAAATACATATATACATTCTGCCTGTTTCTACTCACTACTATATGTGTAGAACCTATAATGCCTGGCACATAGTAGATACTTACCAAATATTTGCTGAATGAATGAATGAATGAATCCTAAAGACTTCTCAGAACAAATCTAAGATTTATCCTAATTTACCAAAATTACTTGCCTGGTGATCTCCTCCAAATTTATCAGGACTGGCTGAGGAGAATCCCTCAGTGTAACAGAAATGGGAAGAAACAAAGAATGTTATTGTAAAGAATATGGCTGATAAATATATCAGGAACTTATTTCTCCCAATCCTGACCGAGCTCCTGGTAGGTCAATGTACCATTCACTCTGGGGTGATAAAAATGTTCTCTGGGGTAATAAAAATGTTGTACAGCTGATTGTGATGATGGTCACACAATTCTCTGAATATACTAAAAGCCAACAAACCGTATGCTTCAAGTGGGTGAATTGTATAATATGTGAATTATATCTCAATAACGCTATTTTTTTTTAAAAAGAAATGTTTATTATAAAAACTTCAAAAAATATAAAAGTATATGAAGTCCCTTCCCTAGTCCCACTCCTCACAGATAAACATTACTAACAAGTATGTATATATCCTCTCAACATTTTTTCCTTGTGTATAAACAAAGATAATTTTTCTAAAAAAAAAAAAAGTAATCTACCCACTCTCCAATCTCCTACTTCCATATTCATATACACTTTCTTTCCAAGTCAATCCAATATAGCACTATGTCATTTTTTAATATTGTGGTAAAATATGCATAACATAAAATTAACCATTTTAACTATTTTTTTAAATTACGGTAAATATATATGACATAAAACTTAACATTTTAACCATTTTTCATTGTATAATTCAGTGGTATTAGGTACATTCACAATGTTGTACAACCATCACCACTATCCATTTCCAGAACTTTATCATCATCCCAAACAGAAACACTGTACCCACTGAACAGTTCCCTATCTCTCCCTCCCCTCCCCCAACCCTTGGTAACCTCCATTCTACTTTTTGTCTGTATGGGTTTGCCTAGTCTAGGTACCTCCTATAATAAAAATCATGTAACATTTGTCATGTCTGGCTTATTTCACTTAGTATAATGTTTTCAAGATTCATTCATGTGATAGCAAGTATCAGAATTTCATTCCTTTTTAAGGCTGAATAATATTCTATTATCTGTATATATCACATGTTTTCCATTCATCTGTTGATGGTGGACATTTGGGTTCCTTCCACCCTTTGGCTATTGTCAATAATGATGCAATAAACATTGATGTGCAAGTATCTGATTTCTCACTTTCAAATCTTTCAGGTATATACCTAGAAGTGGAATTGCTGCATCATAGGGTAACCCTATGTTTAACTTTTTTTTTTTTTTTTTTTTGAGACAGAGTCTTGCTCTGTTGTCTGGGCTTAGAGTGCCATGGCATCAGGCTAGATCACAGCAACCTCAAACTCCTGGGCTCAAGTAATCCTGCCTCAGCCTCCCGAGTAGCTGGGACTATAGGCATGCACCACCATGCCCAGCTAATTTTTTCTATATATTTTTAGCTGTCCAGCTAATTTCTTTCTATTTTTAGTAGAGACGGGGTCTTGCTTGCTCAGGCTGGTCTCGAACTCCTGACCTCAAGCGATCCTCCCACCTCAGCCTCTCAGAGTGCTAGGATTACAGGCACCAGCCACTGTGCCCAGACTCCTCACTGCCTTTTATACTGCAGTTTCTTTTTAAAATAAAATACCTTTAGTTCGAGGAATGACCATGAAAGTCCATCAATAAAATACTGGTTAAATAAGGTTATTTCTGGTTTTTCCCTATTAAAAACAATATTTTAACAAAAATTCTGTATCTCTATCTTTGCACACTTGTGGGAATATCTCTCTAGGATAAATTCCTAGATGCAGAATTGCTAGATGACTTTTACATTTTGATAAATGATGTCAAACTGCCCTCTGAAAAAGTTGCATTGACCTATACCTACCTACTTCATAAAAATCTCTGCCAGTATCAACCTTTTATTCTTTGCTAATCTTAGAGGCAAAAATATTTTAATTTCAATAGTTTAAAATTTTTTTTTAAGTTTTAATTTGCACTTATTATATCATAAAAGATCTCAGTAGAGGGCTTGCGGCTTAGCAGTTAAAGCCAATGTTGACTACTGTAGGTTAAAAAAAAGCCTGTTACCTTAATTGTGGTTCTGTTGTACTCACTACAGGGAAAAATGAAGTCTGATACATGGGAAGTTATTTCACTTAATTTTACTTTCATGTAAAAACTTCCCCAAAATGTAAGAGTCTTCTGCTGGGCATAGTGGCTCATGCCTGTAATCCCAGCACTTTGGGAGGAAGTGGTGGGAGGATCGCTGGAGGCCAAGAATTTGAGACCAGCCTGGCAACATAATAAGATTTCATCTCTTAAAAAAAAAAGAAAAGAAAAGAAATTAGCCAGCCATGGTCATGTGTGCCTGTAGTCCCAGCTACTTGGGAGGCTGAACCAGGAGGATCACTTCAGCCCAGAAGTTCGAGGTTACAGTGAGCTATGATTGTGCCACTGCACTCCAGCCTGGGCAACAGAACAAGACCCTGTCTCTAAAAACAACACAATAAATGAATAAATTAGACTCTTCTTAGTTTAAGAACTACATTCATTTATAACATTTTATTCATCTAGATCCCATCTTTAACAAACCATTACTGTTAATCTGTCTTCAATGACATTATCATAGACCTTTCAGGCAGTCCATGAATTTAGCTCTAAATTAACATTGTTGTAACACTGCTAAAAATTCAGTGGTGATAATTACACTGTAATATGTTTACTGTCCATTCTTCTAGGACCTGGAAGTTTTATTCCTGCATTAAATTAAATCATCAGAAATCAGGATTTCTTTCTTCCAGTATTTGGTGCTTTAACTAAGTTAGTTATACCATTTACTTCAATAGGAAAAATCATTTGAGAATCATTTATCTTTTGTACAACTATAATTTAAAATGTCAACTAAGTTATACAATATTTTTCCCATAAAACACATTTAGTGCTAGGAGAAAAAAGAACTCTTTCTTCAAATAACTTTATGTATGTCCCTTTTTTCCATTAAAAGCTAAATAGCCCAAAATATGTACTTTTTCACACATTTTTTGCCTGTTTAATTAAAAAACTATTAAAAAACTTTATTATTCTTTTAACATGATTTTTTAACATACCACTGGAATGCTTTGAGTAAGGAACAGCAGCCTCACACTGCATGACGGTATTTCTAATACATGAGTAAGGAAGTCATGTTCAAGTAAATAGGCAATACCATTTTGTAAGTTTTGAAGACTGTAATAAAACCTCCAAAGAAAAGTATCAGTAATATAATTTGAATACTATCACTACCTTCTTCTAACACAACACAGATGTAAAAATTAACATTTTCCAATTAGCTAATATAAAACTACTATGTGTTTTTTTTACAAAGATAATTCAGAGCCCAGAGTGCCAGAGGGCAAATTTTCCAATAATTCTTTTTTAAGTGCTTGATGGTTAACAGAGGCTAATCATCTAGACAGGGAATTTATCCAGTTCCTTTGCTTCTTAGTGGGATAATTATGCAGTAACAGTATAAATCCATCCATTTCAGTTACCTCAGTCTGAGAACCACCGTTCAACCAATTAGAGGGTAGTGTTGTTAAAAGTCATGCCAACTGAATAAAAAACTGAGCTAGGACAGGTGGCACACACCTATAATCCCAGCTACTTGGGAGGCTGAGGTGGGAGTATCTCCCCTGAGCCCAGGAGTTTGAGACCAGCTAGGGCAACATACCAAGATCCCATTTCAAGAAAAAAAAACCCTGAAATCAATCAAAACTATTTGTATTTGTTTATATATTATAAAAATGTTATTATATTTTAATACTAATTTGCTCCTTAGTAACATGGCTAAGTAAAATCTTAAGCATAAATATATTGTAAATAACATATTACATTTATGATATCATAAATACCATATTATAGAAAATCATTACTTCAGAGTAAAAAAATGAAAAACACTTCCCCACCAGAATCAAAGAATTTTTTTCTACCATCTCAACAAATTATTGTTTATTTGCATAAGTCATTATTTATATTACCAAACTAAACTGTCTTAAGGCACAAAACTTAATGTTTACCTTTTAAAAACTTAAAATTCCATTTCTCTGATCTAGCCAAAATTATTAGGTTTTTCCATCAACAAATTATAGTAAATTTTGTTTCTTTTTAATGTTGGAAAAAACAGAGACAACTTGCCAAGAGTTAACAGATGGTCAATAACACAAATAAAAACTTTTCTTAAACAGTAAAGGATTTCCACACATATTTTGCCAAAGAAAATTCTATTTGCTGGAATGCTGGAACAAAGTTTTACTCCCACAAAAGATGATGTAACCCTTCAGAAATTTCTCAAAATACAGATATTTGAAATTCCCTTCTGAATCTTTCCAAATACAGATGTTCCCAGACTAAAAGGGATTAAATTAACTAATATCAGAATGCAAATTTTCTTCCATTTTTGCATTTGAGATGCCTTTTTCTTATTGTCTTATAATTTAAAAGGGAAACATAAATCGTTTATTTCACTTGAGGGAGTCTTCAAATTGAGATTTACCGTGATGGGCAGAAAATGTCTCAACATAGCTATTTAATTCTCAAAATAGGCCAGGCACGGTGGCTCATGCCTGTAATCCTAGCACTCTGGGAGGCCGAGGCGGGTAGATGGCTCGTGGTCAGGAGTTTGAGACCAGCCCGAGCAAGAGAGAGACCCTGTCTCTACTAAAAAAAAAAAAAAAAAAAAAATAGCAAGAAATTATCTAGCCAACTAAAAATATATACAGAAAAAATTAGCCGGGCATGGTGGCGCATGCCTGTAGTCCCAGCTACTCGGGAGGCTGAGGCGGTAGGATCGCTTAAACCCAGGAGTTTGAGGTTGCTGCGAGCTAGGCTGACGCCATGGCACTCACTCTAGCCCGGGCAACAGAGCGAGACTGTCTCAAAATAAATAAATAAATAAATAAATAAATAAAAAATAATAAAAAAAAAAATCTCAAAATAGTAAAAACTTTTTATTTATTAAAATATAAAATATGCTACATATTTAATGGGGCAAATTCTTTAACAGTTAAGATTCATCTCTCAATATATATTTTTTGTTTTTATTAATAAAAGTGTTGCTGAGCAATTTTCTCTAGAAGACTAAAGTCACTGTTCTATGGAATTCCTTTTTCACTAGGTTGTTTTAAACACACACACATATACATACACACACACTGCATATTTTGCCAAGACTGAACTTATTCTGGTTTTACTCACAGTGTTCCAATGCTTCTAATGTTACTGACTAAATGCTTTATGCTGCCATTTATAATATATAATATAAAGTATGGTTGTGCATTTCCTAAAAATCCTGAAGCTGCTTCTAAGAGCTATAAAACCAGAATACTTAAAAAATAAGTTTGAAATGTTTAGAAATACTTAATTTTTAAGAAAAATAAGTTTTGTAGATAACCTTCCAACAGTATTTTGACTTGCTGGTAAGAGTCTACTGACTCTGTGGGCTGAATATTTCTTCAAAAGATACATGTGTACATATAAAATTTCCAAAAAATGTCTTCTCAAACACTGATCTCATGAAATTTTGTTTTATATGCTTCCTAGAAGCACCCAAATCTGGAGAATTGAGATACTTACAAACTTTATGACAGTAAAAATGTCTAAAACCATGCAATAATCTGACAAAATATTTAATAACTTGTTTATCTTTTTTTAAAAGAAGACATAAATAAGTTTCTGTAATAGAATGGAAAA
This sequence comes from Lemur catta, assembly GCF_020740605.2. Taxonomy (NCBI): domain Eukaryota; kingdom Metazoa; phylum Chordata; class Mammalia; order Primates; family Lemuridae; genus Lemur; species Lemur catta. Next base: position 49,535,371 of record NC_059141.1, on the reverse strand, counting down.
TTAGCTTAAGCTTAACTTAAAATTGGGGTTAACTATAATGCTCAGAAGCAGTATAAATCATAACTGAAAATATGTCTATTCAAATTAGCTTCTGCAAATTCTTACCATCTATTACTGTTCCTTAAGGATAATTGCTCCTATGATTAAAATCAAGATCATACCATAGGCTGGCATCTCCCTTCTCTTTCTTTGGGATGCCACGCCATCTCTCTGCTCTCCTCCCCTCACCCCTTTTTCTCTCTTTCTCTTTTTCTCTCCCCCATGCAAGATAAAATAAACTTTTTTACTTTAAAAAAAATCATAGCAAATTTAAATTTTCTTCATGTCTTCTGATGGGGTTCAGGACACTCTACCCCAAAATATGGCATCTTAGCATTTGAGAAAACAGCAGAAGCAGAAGTTCTCTCTGACCTTCTCTGGTTTTTCTACCCTTAAACAGGCCACAAAAGAGTTCTCTGACCTTCCTCTAAAAGTAGGTCATAAGACTTTCTGTCCAGGGGTACCATCCTTATACCCAGATGAAAGGAACCTCTTTTACCCTTAAAGGCACAGAGACATGAAGAAGTATCTGAACAAACAGGCCTTGCTAAGTTCTCCCCAGTTTATTACCATTAGATCACATTCCCTTTGTCTAATCATAGTTCTGCCTGTCCACTCTTCATCAAACCTAGCATAAAAACACACAGGTTTCTTGTTTCTTTGGGTCTTCATTTCTAAAGGCTCCTGTGTCATATAAAATTTATATTAAATAAGTTTGTATGCTTTTCTCTAGCTAATCTTTTGGGTTTTTTTTTTTGAGACTTGCTCTGTTGCCCAGGCGAGTGCCATGGCATCAGCCTACCTCACAGCAACCTCACACTCCTGAGCTCAAGCGATCGTCCTGCCTCAGCCTCCCCAGTTGCTGGGACTACAGGCACGCACCACCATGCCTGCCCAGCTAGTTTTTTCTATTTTTAGTAGAGACAGGGTCTCTCTCTTGCTCAGACTGGTCTCGAACTCCTGAGCTCAAGTTATCCTCTCGCCTCAGCCTCCCAGAGTGCTAGGATTACAGGCGTGAGCCACTGCGCCCGGCCTCTCTTGTTAACCTTCTGTTATATGGGTCTCAGCCATGAGCCTAGTGATGGGCAAAGAAAAAACTTCTTCTCCCCTACACTTACTGGGGCAAAAGGGCAAGTGGTGGTATATAAGGACAGTTAGAAAACCAAGATATGTGCATGGTGACGTTTAAGGTTAACATATCAAAGACATATGGCTTTGCCCCAAAAAGAATAAGAAAATGTTGAATCAACTCTCTGTCCAGCCTTCATAGTACTTTTGGTATGACAGCAATAATCTTCAAAAATTTTTTTTGAGTACCTCTTAAAATGCTTATTAAAATCTAAGTACTTCTTTGCAGTTTTTTTAGTTGACAATTAAAATTTTTCATAATAAATAGTTTCACATTATTTAATTTTGTCATACTGAAAATACCGGCAATTTCTGGAAAATGAATACTTTTTAAATGTATCCAAGTGGAATCTAAATACCATAGTGATTTGATGTCAACCAACATCCACTAAAAAAATACATGAACAGCCGGGTGCGGTGGCTCACGCCTGTAATCCTAGCACTCTGGGAGGCCGAGGCGGGTGGATCGCTCAAGGTCAGGAGTTCGAGACCAGCCTCAGCAAGAGAGAGACCCCATCTCTACTAAAAATAGAAAGAAATTATCTGGCCAACTAAAATATATATAGAAAAAATTAGCTGGGCATGGTGGCGCATGCCTGTAGTCCCAGCTACTTGGGAGGCTGAGGCAGTAGGATCACTTAAGCCCAGGAGTTTGAGGTTGCTGTTAGCTAGGCTGACGCCATGGCACTCACTCTAGCCAGGGCAACAATGCGACACTCTGTCTCAAAAAAAATAAAAAAAATACATGAACAAAGTATTTTTTAATACTTGGAAACTTTACATTTTTTCCCCTTTCTTGATCTTACATTTTCATTCTATTCTTATCCTAGAACAGTGATTCTCAACAGGCATGGAGTGGTAGAATCATAGAGGTGGTGATCGGGATTTTTCCTACCAGGGGACATCTGGCAATGTCTAGAGACATTTTTGATTGTCATAACTGAAGGAAGGGTGCTTACTAGCATCTAGTGGGGGCCAGAGATGCTGCTAAACATTCTATAAAGCTCAAGATGGCCCCCTACAACAAAGAATTATCTGATTCAAAATGTCAACAGTGCTGAGGTTAGGAAACCTTGTCCTAGAGTAATACATTTTTATGCCTGAAAGCCTTTTACTCCTCACCTTTTTATACTTCTCTATAGTAAAAAATATTTATATAATTTATAAAAATATAAATTTCCTATAATATAAAAGTCTTTGTTAAAAATATCTTCTGGATTGAGTTATTACAATTATTATTCATATACATTAATTTAAATAACATGATTTAAATAATCATTATCAAATATAAAAAGTGAAAATATATTACAACACTCCTAATGAGACAGATGGGAGCTATGTTTGTTTGTTATATCTAATTAGTTATTACACTTGTGGATAAACATCACTTATTGTTAGAATAAGACAGAATTCAGCACAGAGATATTTCTATTTTCATAAGAGCTGGGAGTTCTGTAGGAGTAATGTCACTCAATTCTGTGAGCTCCTTTTAAGTTATATACCTAAGTTACACAGTGACCTATTTTAAAAAATTATTTTGCTAATCTATCAACTAATAACCTAATTGAATTCTCTTTAAACATTGACAAAAGCATGGAATTTGAACTGATTGACTTGCAAAGACTTTGTTATGTAGTCATTCAAGGCACTTACTTTTTTAATACCTACAGATATTAGGAGACCCAAAGATTTTTTAAACCCCTGCTTTACTAGAGTCCAAATTAAGCCTTTTTCTGTGAAAGGTCTTCAAGAAATTCTGTTACTTCAATATGAGAACACAACTTCACTTATCGGGTATGGTTTGGGGAACCTCACCAGACATTTTGTAATTTAACAAGTTACTCTGGAAAACCTCCATTAACTGCCCTATAACCATATCTGTTTATTAGTCCATCATGAAAATTCAAGCACACATATCATCAAGTTATCTATGCCTAACGACTTAGGTCTTAGAAATCATATCATGGGTTTTGAGAAAATTAGAGTCCCAAGAAACAAAATGGTCCAAATATGATTAAAGTTCTGTCCATTACTCCCTTACCTCTTAGATACTCTGTACTGTGCTGTGGTCAATTTTCCAGTCTCAGGGTCATGTACTGTAGCTCGGCTCAGCTACAAAAAAAGAGAAAGGACAAGGACTTACTCTAGTAGCAGGCAATTTTGGGATTTGTTTGTTTTGTTTTGCCAAGCCACAGGTGATTGGAAGGGTTCAGATTGGTCTGGATGGTAGGTAATGGTTTCAAATCCACAAAAAAACATTTAGAAATGTGGCAACAAGAACAGCCACTTCCAAATCAAGAGAAATGGTTGACAAATTTTTGTTATAGATTTATTGTCCTTTCACTTTTTTTAAAAAAATCATTTCAAGCTCTATGTAAATGATTTATAGCACTGGGTTTCACAGGAGCTTTCTCAGATCTAGAAGTTTAATGTTCTTTAAATATTTTGAAAAAAAATTAATAGTCCTCCAAAATTCTTTTTTTTTTTAAACTCTGAGATAACACTGTTTTTAAATCTCTCTGGCAAAATAAAAAGCAACTAAGTTCACAAGTAATTTCTGGAAGACTGAGCTCAGAAGCATAGCTCTGTTCTTTCTATTGCCAACTTTTGAGTCAGCGAGTTTATTCAAATAAAAAACTCCAACAAGAGGAATACGGATTACTTCACAATGACAATGGTACTTTGTAAGACATATGAACAAATGCCAACGCAATCAACATGAAGGATGATGCGAATCACTGCAGCATTTATGAATGTGAGACAAGTGCAGAAGCAAAATTAACCAGGCTGCAAAAGTGAAAAAGAAAACAAGTATCAGGCCATTTCTGGGCTATCTGATACATGATCTGAAAAAAGATACAAAGCATATTAATTCTCTAAAAATAATGTACCAATTAAAGATTAAAAACAGAACTTCTAGTTAAAGGGAAAGACCTGTGAAACACAAAGCAGTTTATCCATGCGTTATCCTGTTTATATACAGGGTGGTGACTTGAGCTGGAGACTGAAAATGACCTACTTCCCTTAAATGAATAATTCCTGTAGGATGTACAAAACACTCATTAGAGGGCAAAATATGCAGCATACACATCTCTTACCTTTTGCTAATTCTGTAATGTACCGTCTCCAAGTCTCCTGTTATTGGGTTTGAAATGGTGGCTCGCCTCAGCTGTGAAGCCAACCATCAAAATAGTTGCATTACAAGACAAAAAATGAATCACATTTATCCAACCAGACAGAATTCTGGGTTGTTTTTTTTTTTTTTTTACAAAGGAGGCTGAAAAGAGAAAATAACTCTACACACTTCCAGTCACCTTGTGCCGAGCCTTGAAAGCCAGTTGTTTTTTTAGGTTTTTGTATTTTTAAAAAATTATTTTTTTGTTTTGCATTTATGCACAAATGAAAGAGCTTGGAAAGTAAATTTCTTTCGATGGTTAGAGGACATGACATGAGAAAAAGAGAAATATCTAAAATATGAAGTCTAATTTATAGTTATAAGAATGGCTATTTGCAGTTAATGATCTATTCCAAAAACTTTGATTTTATTTTTTTCTGTGTGTGATGGAACTGTTTGCAAAGGTTAATGCTGTTTAAAATTCATTTTAAGGTCAATCTTTTCTTCCTTCAAGATATCCACTCAGTAACATATACAGTGAAATAATCTTGGACTGAGCACAAAGGCAGACAAAAATAACTGATAAATATTAAAAATAGTAAGAAAAGGGTGACAGGCTGGATAATAACTTCAAACTTTTTTTAAAAAATGGAAGGATGATTCTGAGGTTAAAAACAGCATGAAATTTTACTGCCTTTAAATTTATTGATCAAAAACAATCCAAACTGAGGAATCTTCTTTGAAGACTGAGGCCTTCAAACCCAAAGATGTAAGACTTGATCTCCAAGCTGACATGATTCTTAATATTCTATCAAGAGATTTTGATTTACTAGGTTTACTGACCATAAATAAAAGACTAAAATAGGAATTAAAAAAAGAGAATGACAGAATCTGATGTAATCACAGGTAACATTCTGTTTGGCAGTAGATTTATAAGAATTCCCCTGGACAACATCCATACATATTAATATCAGACAAGTCTTTTGCATTTATAATGTAATCTCTGTTTGGTAAAAAAACAAAAAGTACTGGCCAGGAGTGGTGGTGGCTCACGCCTGTAATCCCAGCACTGAGGGAGGCCAAGATGGAGGATCACTTGAGGCCAGGAATTCAAAACCAGTCTGGGCAACATAGTGAGACCCCATATGTACAAAAAATAAGAAAAATTAGCCAGGCACGGTGGTCCAAGCCTATAGTCCTAAATACTTGGGAGGCTGAGGCAGGAGGACTTCTTGAGCCCAGAAATTCAAGGTTACAGTGACCTACACTCTAGCCTGGGCGACAGAGTGAGACTCTGTCTCAAAAAAAAAAAGGTACCAATTTGGAAAAGTAGTAAAACTTTAAAAAAAATCTAAGTTTATTTTGCAGTACAGATATCCAGATAATTCAAACTTTTATGATATAACAAGGGTCAGCAAACTACAGCCCATAGGCCAAATTCAGCCTACTGCCTGTATTTGGAAATACAATGTATTACAATATAGTCACTCTCGTTCATTTACATATTTGGCTGCTTCTGCACTACAATGGCAGACTTAAGTAGTTGTGACGGAGATCATATGGCCTGCAAAACCTAAAAAATATTTACTATCAAGCCGGGCACAGTGGCTGGTGCCTATATGATCCCAGCACTTTGGGAGGCCAAAGCAGAAGGATCACTTGAAGCCAGGAGTGCAAGATCAGCCTGGGTAATATTGTAAGATCCCATCTCTACAAAAAATTAAAAAATCAGTAAGGTGTGGTGGCACATGCCTATAGTCCCAGCTACTCGGGAGGCTGAAGCAGAAAGATCGCTTGGGGCCTGGAGTTCAAAGTTACAATAGCTAAGATTGTGCCAGTACACTCCAGCCTGGGCAACAAGAGTGAGACACTGTCTCTTTAAGGGGAAAAAAAAGAAGAATTTACTATTGACCTTTACAGAAAAAATTTGCCAACTCCTATATAATGAAAACAAAAATACACCTAGCATTTATTTACAATCTCTTTATGAAAGTGATGGCAGTTTGTATTTTACTATCAAGAAAACCAAACTGTTTTAAGAACAAGCTGATGGGGAAAAAGGCCAGTACGTAAAGGGTAGTCTTTCCCCCATTCTCACTAAAGGAGGGTTGCTATGCTAAACACTAAGTTTATACGATTGAGTTTACATTAGATTATTTTTCTTATTAAAATAAATGGTGTGATGTCACCATTTTACATTAACATGATGTTTATGCCCAATTATATCTTTCCAGTGATAATGTGCCTAATAGGGAATAAAAATACTTCAAGTATTCTTTCAGATAAAAATACAGAAGATATGAAAAGGCTGGGTTTTGAGTAGTCTCTGAGATTAAAAGACTTCAAAATATATAGAAAAGGTTTTCAGAAAGGTGGTGAAATATGAATTTGTTAAATGTAAATAAAAATCTCATTTATGATTTTTATAATTCAGTGCTTAAAACCCAGTTGCAGGGTATGCTGCTTGTGTTGATGGTATACTGAGAAAAACTGGCATAGAAAGATTTATTAACAACTCCATTACTTTGAGGTGACAGTATCTAAAACTATCTGTGGAGTTATTACCATATTAATTATCCTTTCCATTATCTTACAAAGAAAAAATTAAACTGAAGAGAAAAAAAAAATTATTTACCCTTGGTTTTGCTAGGTCTTTGACAATTTCAATTTCTGCATCAGAAATAATATCATGGAAGCGAATAATGCGAGGCTTGTCCCACTCATCCTCCTGTTTGGCTGGAGCCAGAATAAATTTAGGATTCCGGTTTCCATCATGGTAGCGGCAAAAGAGTTTTTTTTGTCTCCGAGGAGTCTAAACATAAAGTTAAGAAAATGATAAATATATTAGAATAATAATATTTTTATTTTTTATTTTATTTTTTTTAAGAGACAGAGTTTTGCTCTGTTGTTCAGGCTGGAGTACAGTGGTGCAATCAAAGCTCACTACAGCCATGAACTCCTGGGTTCAAGCAATCCTCCTGCCTCAGCCTCCCAAGAGCTGGGATTACAGATCTGAGCCACTAAGCCTAGCAATATTTTTAATACCTATTCCTATGCAGATAAGAAACAATAATCATGTTTACATATACATAAAGAGTATCTCTGGAAGAATATACAAAAGAAGCAGTACTCTGCAAATATATTTTTAAAATTTTATTAATGATTAGTTTCTGGAAGAGAGATGGGAAGCCTTATATAAGAAAAAAAATGGGCTGGCATTCTGGGAGGCCGAAGCAGGAGGATTGCTTGAGCTTAGGAGTTCAAGGCCAGCCTGAGCAAGGGGGAGACCCTGTCTCTACTAAAAATAGAAAAAACGAGCCAGGCGTGGTGGTGAGCGCCTGTAGTCTCAGCTACTCAGGAGGCTGAGGCAGGAGGATCACTTGAGTCTAAGAGTTTGAGCTTGCTGTGAGCTAGGCTGATGCCATGGCACTCAGTCTACCCCTGGACACAGAGTAAGACTCTGTCTCAAAAAAAAGAAAGAGAAAGAAAAAAGGTAGGGTTTCCCTTTTAACCCTTCTCTCATCAAAATAAAGTTCAGGTGTTATAAATATGAAAGAAACATGAAATATTTATGAAATGTTAAATAAATGCCCAGCATTGCTCTGAACTTCACAGAGTAACTGGAAAGCATCCAGAAAGAAAGTTTCTAGAAGGAAAAACCAAACAAACCAATCTAGGTTTTCCTAAATACCTCACAGTTAAATGCTTATGGCAAAAGAAAAAAAAGACTTTATGAAAATGGGTACCACTGAAAAATAGAAAATAAGTTATTAAACAAAAAAGCCAAGTATTTTTATTAGGGAGTATAAAAATAGAGCGGTCAACAAAACACACAAATTCCCATTAACCATCTATGTATTATATTAATAAGTTATTTCACTGCTGATTCTTTACTTAATTGAACAAGTATGTCATATACAAAGAAGGAATATGATTACTTTGTTTTAATTATTATACTAATAACATATTAAAACAAATAATGATTCATGTTTATTCTCCATGTACTTTATTTATCTAGAATCAAATCCAAGGCTTTGTATCTAGTAAGTCTTTTATATAATGATGAAATGAATTTAACTATTCCATGAAAAAGAATGTTCCTTTGATCTTAGGCACAGTTGACGTGTGTCATATCAATAAATTGGCAAATAAGCAGACTCCTGTTTTATATCTATAGTTCTATTTTGCTCTCTTCTTTAAGAGTTACTAACGGCAATAAAAAAAATCTGCTTACAACTGGAAATTTGAATACTAACTAGATATTTGATGATATTATGAAACTATTGTGAATTTTTAGGTGTGATAATGGTATTGTAGTTAATCTGAGTTTTTTTTAATTTCATTTTTTTTCTTGTTATCTTTGAAAAATATATACTAAAATATTTAGAAATGAAATAGAAAAGAAAATGTTTAATGAGTCTAACAAAGTATCACTATCCTTGTATTAATATTTACTCATTAGCTCCCAAAGTAAAAGCAAGCATGTCCTCCTAGGACTCCATGAACCTAGCTATCAAAGTGTTAACACAGATATTATATACTTACTTGCTATTAGTGGTTAAGCTGTCAACAGACATCAATATCAAAATGTAAAGCTCAACTTGAGTTTACTAGCAATAAAGAAAAATTTAAACACTTTTCAAATGTTTATGCTTAAAAGCACCTGCTCCAAAAATTCACTAACTCCTTCTATGCATGCCTGCTTTCAACTGAACACTATTACCACATGATACTCCTCTGATTAAAAGCTTTTTTAAAAGGTTCCATAATCAATTAATATTAGAAAACAATGTATACCATATCCATAATGCACATTATCATAAAACGGCTCTGAGAAGTCCTGAGGTTAAACAAAAACCTATGTTCAAATTTGTTTAACAAATGTTTCCCCGACTTGGATCTTTTTTCTTTTTTTTTGGCCTTATATCTGTTAACATCCTGAAGAACTGGCATTCTGAGTTATAAAGACATAAATACAAATATATATAACAAAGGAAGGTTTATAGAAATATTTGGGTCTTTTAAAGAATGAATGTTGGCTGGGTGTGGTGGCTCACACCTATAATCACAGCATTCTGGGAGGTCGAGATGGGAGGATTGCTTGAGGCCAGGAGTTCAAGACCAGCCTGGGCAATGTAGTGAGACCCCTTCTCTACAAAAATAAAAATAAAATTCGCCACCAGGCCAATCTAGATATTTGGGAGGCTGAACAAGGAGGGTTGCTTGAGCCCAGGAGTTAGAGGTTAAAATGAGCTATAATTGAGCCCAGGAGTTCCAGGTTATAGTGAGCTATGATCTGGCCAGTACACTCCAGCCTTGGCAACAGAGCGAGACCCTGTCTCTAAAAAAATAAATTAAATAAAATAAATGTTAAAGACAAAATATGTTGAAAGTCTTTCTGTATTTTGAGTGTTTCTTAAATAGACTAAAACATTTCACTAATTTCACCAAGGAATCTTGTTAAATAGACTAGAAGCAGTATCACAAAAGATTATTATTCAGATGAATCTGTTATGTCTCATAAGATAGGTTAGAATAGTGTACTGTATCTACTTAAGACTGCTGAAATCTTTTTTGCATTAAATATAAGAAAAATTATCACTTCCCTTAAACTTATTTTATCCTTCACCCTGGAAAATAACCCTTTTTTGATCTATGAAAAGGGTAATATTACCAAAAATGCATGTGATAGTACATGATTTGCAAGCTATATTTCAAAGCTATTTTACTAATAATTGGAACATATTAAGTGTGATACCCACACTGAGGTAATGTGGTATATACTGTAAACAGTTTATGTAGTCATTCTGATTTTTATCACATGGCTTAAATATAAATGAACTGTGATTCTCTCTCTAGAACTATGTACAAATACATAAATACATTCACACACACACACACACACAATTGGCTTTTCCACTTTACCATTTTGATACCCTCCCCACGGCACAGCATTTCGTACTTCTGTCTCTCTGGCAGGTAATCCACAGCAACCCCTTTTTTCCTTGGTGTGGTTTTCTGATCAGATTGGTCATCTGAAGCAGACTTATTGACATCTTTTTCTTTGGCCATAATATACTCAAAATATTTTAGGTTGCCATTAGCTCTCTGATGTTCGGGATCTATTAGAAGAGAAAGAAAGCATGTCCATGGGTAAGTCTACACTTGTTTAAGCATCAGAATACAGTAATATAAAAACAGGTAACCAGCCAGGCACAGTGGCTCATGCCTGTAATCCTAGCACTCTGGGAGGCCGAGGTGGGAGGATTGCTCGAGGTCAGAAGTTTGAGACCAGCCTGAGCAAGAGCGAGACCCCGTCTCTACTAAAAATAGAAATAAATTAGCTGAACTAAAAATATATAGAAAAAATTAGCTGGGCATGGTGGCGCATGCCTGTAGTCCCAGCTACTCGGGAGGCTGAGGCAGGAGGAGGATCACTGAGTCCAGGAGGTTGAGGTTGCTGTGAACCAGGCTGACGCCATGGCACTCTAGCCCGGGCAACAGAGTGAGACTCTGTCTCCAAATAAATAAATAAATACATAAAAATAAAAACAGGTAACCATATAATTTATCTTCCAAACCAGGCTGTTTTTGTGAAAGGAAGCACTAATAAAAATTATTATACCAAAACAACAGGTGTAAACTAGTACTGCCCCCATGTAAATAAGGACATACAATCACCCTATATAAATATCACCCTATAAAAAAACAGTTCTGGAGATGAAAAAAACAGCCATTTATTTCAAGGTAACAAATACTGCTTCCACTTTGAGAATTTACTAATCAGCCAAAGGAACTATGTTCCATATGATGTCAAATGAATTTTAAATCTTGCTCATTCTACTTATTTTAAGCAATGGAAAAGATTTTCCTGAGACTGAGAAAGTATTCATCACAGAGAAAACAGGGCATATGTAGTTCAAAAGCAACCTTTACCACAAATGCATTATAAATGTAGCCTACTTCTGAGGGCTGAATGGATTTCAGTCCCAAATTTCTAGGTAAGAAGGAAAAAGGAAGCTAAAGATATAATTTTCAAAAAAGCTAGAATCCACTAAATGCCTCATAATTGCCAGTCATAATTTTTAACTACCTTTTAGTAGGGGAAAAGAAGATTACACTGCCCATCTAGGAGGAAAAAATCTAAGCAACTACACACACAAACAAATAAAAAAGGCAGAATGGTATGTAGAAACTTTACTTGTGACAATAACTGCTCAGGAAATTCAGCCCTAGATTGTAAAATATTTCTTGTCCTTCAAAAACTGTTCACAGTATATGTTATGATATACTATAAAAGCCTGATCTTATAAAAGAAAGGGAAAAGTGTATGTGCGTGGGGAGGGGGAGTGCATACTACAAGGAAACAAAAATGGGTAGGTATCTTTGAGCGATTGGCTTATGGATGACTCATCTGTATCTTTTTCCATTTTGATAAATTTTCTATAAAGAATACAAAGTACAGGCCGGGCGAGGTGACTCACGCCTGTAATCCTAGCACTCTGGGAGGCTGAGGCGGGTGGATCGTTTGAGCTCAGGAGTTCGAGACCAGCCTGAGTAAGAGCGAGACCCCCGACTCTACTAAAAATAGAAAGAAATTATCTGGACAACTAAAATATATACAAAAAATTAGCCGGGCATGGCGGCGCAGGCCTATAGTCCCAGCTCCTCGGGAGGCTGAGGCAGAAGGATCACTTGAGCCCAGGAGTTTGAGGTTGCTGTGAGCTAGGCTGACGGCCACAGTACTCTAGCCCGGGCAACAGAATGAGACTCTGTCTCAAAAAAAAAAAAAAAAAAAGAATACAAAGTATGTTTTAAATCAGGAGGAAAAATCACTGGAAAATACTGAAAGGAAAATAAAGGTTCCTTGAACTAACATATCAATTTATGAATTCACCCAACTAAGGAATAACCCATTATCAAAGCTCATTTTCAGATGATCAATCCTTTTGAGCTGTTTGATTCTTCTAACATACATATATTTCCTATTCATAAAAATAATTAATTTTTAAAAGTTTGTAAAGCTTCATTATATACCAATGGCTGCCTGAACTTATCATATAAATTCTGGACTCCATCTTCAGAGATTATGATTTAGTAGGTCTGGGGTAGAGAACAAAGAATTTTCATTTCTAACAAGTACCCAAGTCATTCTTTTTTTTTTTTTTTTTTTTTTTTTTTAAGACAGAGTTTCGCTCTGTTGCCCGGGCTAGAGTGAGTGCCGTGGCATCAGCCTAGCTCACAGCAACCTCAGACTCCTGGGCTCAAGCGATCCTACTGCCTCAGCCTCCCTAGTAGCTGGGACTACAGGCATGCGCCACCATGCCCGGCTAATTTTTTGTATATATATTTTTAGTTGGCCAGATAATTTCTTTCTATTTTTAGTAGAGACGGGGTCTCACTCTTGCTCAGGCTGGTCTCGAACTCCTGACCTCGAGCGATCCACCCACCTCGGCCTCCCAGAGCTAGGATTACAGGCGTGAGCCACCGCGCCCGGCCTCAAGTAATTCTGATGCACGTGGTCCTTGGACCATACTTGAAAAAACAGTACCTCTCAAAGTAATCGTGATAAAATTCTCTCATGAGGTATTACATTTTCTAACATTTGAAGTGACAATCAAATATTTCAGTCTATTTATTTTAAATCACTTTATTTTTCAATATAAAATGCAATAAACCAAAACATCCTTCAGATGAAACTGATTAACATTTGAAATAAACAAACATTTTTGACAGAGTTAGCTAGGTTAGGTTTTGAAATTCCCGGAGAATACAGAGCAGAGAAAGAGAAACACAGCCACTGTTGTAGTACCATTCACTGAGAAAAATCAATTGCCATTTACTTTGAGAATAAACAGGGAGAGGATAAAGTATGTTTGACAGAGAAGGTTCCTGACTTCTAACAAATAAAAAGTATTAAAGGTGTATGGATGGAGGCACATAGATAATACATTATATATCCCCCAATATAACTATAGGCTTAAATTAGGCCCCGATAACATACCTAGTTCAAGAAGCTTCTTTGTGAGCAAGAGTGCCTTATCCAGGTCTCCCTGCTGGTATACTGCATAGCTCAAATAGTCTAGGACAGAGACTTTATCTATGGTAGAAACCTCGCCTTCATCCAGTTGCCTTAGTGCTTGTTCCATCCACAGTTCTGTATGGTAATAATCTGCTTCTGTATAGGCTACTTTGCCCAACTCAAAGCAGTCCTCAGCTGTTAGAAAAGATTTGTGTTTTACTCCTATTAAAAGAAAATACAGAGAACTTTAGGAATCTTAATACTACTGTACATTTACTTAAGACTACACAGCTTTCAAAATGCTATCTCACTTTTATTTGAACTTCGCAATAATCTTGAGGTAGGAAAAGCAAACATTACCCTAATTTTACGCACAAAGGAATAATCTATGAGGTAATGTAACATGAGAAGAATTGCACAGCTGGCAAGAGAGCACCTGGGACCTAGAGGACCCAAGACTTAAATTATCAGTCATGATACCAAAATGCAACATCAATTAAGTTGAAATATGCTATTTTCTAACACAGTAGGAAGCACCATGTGATATATATCTATCTCATTCCTAAACAACAATCTAGGCAAGAGATGAGTGTACAGGAGAGGCCAACCTGTCAACTGGTTTCTTTCTTTTAAACAGCATTAATGAGATATAATCTAAATACCGTAAAGTTCACCCATTTAAAGATTATAATAGTTCTTAGTATATTTACAGAGTTGTGCAACTATCACCACAATCTAATTTTAGAACATTTTCATCATTCCAAAAGAAACTCTGTAACCATTAACAGTCACTAACTACCCATTATCTCCCCCATCCCACCTAACCCTAGACAACCACTAATCTACTTTCTGTCTCTATAGATTTGCCTCTTCTGGACATTTCATACAAATGGAATCATACAATATGTGGTTGTTTATGCCTGACCACTTCCACTCAGCATCATGTTTTCAAGATGCATCCATATTGTAGCACGCTTTTCATTGTCCATTGTATGGACAGACTACATTTTGTTTATTGGATGATAGATATTTGGGTTGTTTCCTTTTTTGGCTTTTATAAATAATGCCACCATGAACATTTGTATACAGGTTTTTGTGAGCACATATGTTTTCATTTCTCCAATATATATGTAACAGTGGAACTGCTAGGTCCTATGGCAACTCTATGCTTAACATTTTGCGGAACTGCCAAAGTTTCCCAAAGTGGCTATCCCACCTTACATTCCCACCCGCAATGTATGAAATTCCAATTTCTCCACATCCTTGTCAATACTTATTATGATCCTTCTTTTTTATTACACACAGTCTAGTGAGTATGAAGTGATATTTCATTGTGAGTTTGATTTCCATTTCCCTATGGACTGATGATGTTGGGCATCTTTTGCTGCGCTTATTTGTCCATTTGTAGATCTTCTTTGGAAATTTGTCAATTCAAATCTTTTGCCTATTTAAAAAATCTGGTTATTCGTTTTTTATTATTGATTTGTTAGAGTTCATTAGATATTCTGGATACAAATCCCTTAACATTCAGATGATTTTAAAATATTTTTTCCTATAATATGGGTTATTTTTTCACTTTCTTGATGGTATATTCATACTTTGAAGCACAAAATTTTAATTTTCAAGGAGTCTAACTTATTACTCTTTTATCACTTGGTTCTTGGTGTTAGTATGTCAACTGGCTTCTGAAGTGAAACTTCTATTTTAAGAAAAAGAGGTATCTGACAGTTCACATTTGATAAAATACAAATAGAAAACCAAAACACTTGGGAAAATACTTAGCTTCATGAACCACTGAGGAAATATGAAATTAAAACCACTATGAAGAAAAATACCTTAAAATAATGGTCTGTATTTATTGAGGTCTTCCTATATTTCAGCCATTTGTCACTTATTGAACCCTTGAGGAAATTTAGCACTATAAGATAATAATAAAAACTTTATATCTTATGATTTAATACTACTATTTTTCAATTATTTCCTTGAGATTTAATACTGTGGGTTGGAGAGAATACCTTCTTGTATAAAAGATTTTTGTAGCTGAACTAAATATTATAGCTAAAAACTGTAATAAGGGCTGGGCCCAGTGGCTCATGCCTATAATCCCAGCACTTTGAGAGGCTGAGGCAGGAAGATCACTTGAGCCCAGGAGTTCAAGACCAGCCTGGGCAATAGAATGAGACCCCATCTCTAAAAGAAAATTTTAAAAAATTAGCCAGGCATGGTTGCATGCACCTGTTGTCCTAGCTACCGACCCCAGGAGACTGAGCTTGGAGGATGGCTTTAGCCTGGGAATTGGAGGTTGCAGTGAGTTGTGATCACACTGCATTCCAGTCTGGGCAACCAACCAAATAAACAAAAAAACTAT
Source organism: Lemur catta (assembly GCF_020740605.2). NCBI lineage: Eukaryota > Metazoa > Chordata > Mammalia > Primates > Lemuridae > Lemur > Lemur catta. The sequence continues at coordinate 49,519,699 of NC_059141.1, read as the reverse complement.
AATAAGGTAAAAGCAAGGAAATATATAACCAAGTACATCAACATAATAGTATTTTTCATTAAGAAAGATAATTTTAAATGCCATATAGAAGAACCAGAAAAATTTAGACAGAACTATATCAAAATGTTAAATTGTTACCTTGGTGTGAAGATTACAAGTTGTTTCCTAAACGTTTATACCTTTTTATCTTTTCAAATATTGTACAGTTACCCTTATTACTTCTATAAGAACAAAGAAAAATATGAAAAAACTACTAGAAAGAAATAAAAAGCATAACTCTGAATGATGTACACAGAATAGCAATCATACAACATTCCATCTTTATGAGATGAGTTACTTGGAGATTTTTAAGGACTTGAGTATTTTGTATTGTTTTCAGTTTATATACCATGTTAAATAAGTAATAGAACATTATTTCTGGCTCAGAAATTATGGGGGGAAAGCTTCTGATATGAAACAGATATGCTAGGTAAAATATAATAATTATCCATTTATTCTATAGCCAAGTTCACAAAAATTAAATTTCCTGGAGCTAAAACTAAAAAAGAACTTGAAACCCAGAGAAGTAAGCCAAGTATGAAGGTGCATCTGCCTGGGAGGCAGTCACCAGAATCAGAAACCTAGAGGTTTGATTTTTCACTACCAAGCAGGGGACAAGAGATAAAGCCTCCAGCCCATGCAAAGTAACAAGCTGGTTCTGAGAACCCCACATAAAGTAAACCTTTAAAGAATTACAGCTTAAATGAAAGAATGAACTAGAAAAAAATATGTCAGCTGGCAAAGCCAAACAACAAAAGAATTTATTTTTCTCAGTCTATACTATCAGTAGGAAAAAAAAAACCCTATAGAATTCCATAGGCATGTCCTCACGGAGGTTTTGATTTTAAATTTACATTGTCTCCATGGTCTGGGAAACGAAAGCCAAGACATTAACTTAAAATGGTCCTAGGTTGGTAATATTATAGGGCATCTAGCAGAAGCAACATTTATACTCTTGAAAATGCACCCTTGCCCCAGGCTTTGCAATATTCCCACAGATGATACCAGCTAAAGCACATACGACTCAAAATTACAAAGCATGTAATGAAATAAGCCACTATGAGCTAAGTCAGCAAATATTAATAAAAACAGTACTAGACAACCCCCAGGATCTTCAGGTACTGGAGTTATCAGATTAAGAATACAAAATAACTATAATTAAAATGTTGGGTTTTTTTGGTTTTTTTTTTGAGACAGAGTCTCACTGTGTTGCCCGGGCTAGAGTGAGTGCCGTGGCGTCAGCCTAGCTCACAGCAACCTCAAACTCCTGGGCTTAAGCGATCCTACTGCCTCAGCCTCCCCAGTAGCTGGGACTACAGGCATGCGCCACCATGCCCGGCTAATTTTTTCTCTCTATATATTTTAGTTGGCCAGATAATTTCTTTCTATTTTTAGTAGAGATGGAGTCTCGCTCTTGCTGAGGCTGGTCTCGAACTCCTGACCTCGAGCAATCCACCCGCCTCGGCCTCCCAGAGTGCTAGGATTATAGACATGAGCCACCGCACCTGGCCTAAAATGTTTAAGAAATTAAAATTATTCTGGATTCCTGATTAGGTAAAAACATACACACACACACACACACACACACGCACACGCAAAATTAAAAAATAGAAAATATGAACAATTAAGATACCCTAACAAAGATCAGGTAGCTTTGAGTGGGGGGAAAAAACTGAACTTCCAAAAATCATAGATATAATCAATGACAGTAAAAACTCATTAGGTTAAACTGTAGATTGGACACAACTAAAAAGAAAATAAGAGAGTTGAATAAATTATCATGGGATATAAATCATCATGGAATAAACTACCCAATGCAGCAGACAGATAAATATGAAATGTTAGATAAAGGACAAAGAGGAAAAAAGAAAGTCTAATTATGACTACTTGGGAGTTCCAGAAGAAGAGAATATGGGAGAGACAGTATTTAAAGAGATAATGTAGTAGAAATTTTTCCAGAATTAAACACATGAAACTTCAGATTTAGGAAGCATAAAGAATCCCAAGCCAAACAAACAAAGTACATATAAGGGCTTCTTAAGGATGTGTTTCAAGGAGGAAAATTCCAAAAGGAATGTCCGAGGTACAAGAAAGAATAATGAACAAAGAAACTGGTATACATATAAGCCAATCTAAATTGAAGAACAGTAAACTACTAGATTGGCAAAAATTTCAATGTTTGACTTTTTTTGGTGATGCTATGGGGGAAATAGGCACTCTCATATATTGCTGGTAGAAATGCAAAATGATAACTCCTATGGAGGGTAGTTGGGACAATATCAGCAAAATTATCTATTCATTTACTCTTTAATGCAGTGGCACCACTTCTAGAAAAATATCCCAAAGACCACACTTAGCAAAAATATAAAACAACCTGTGTACAAACAATGCTGTATATCACAGCAATATTTTTTAACAACAAAAGACTGCAAACAAACCAGATGTTCATCAAAAGGGGCCTAGTTAAACTGGAACCTCCAAAAAATAGAGTAACATGCAGCTATAAAAAGAAATGAGGATTTCTATATATGATATGAAGTGATATCTGGGGTATATCAATAAATTAAGGCACGAAAGTACAAAACAGTATTTATAGTATGCTACATTTTGGGTGTATGTTGAGAGGAAATAGGACTATATATATTTGCTTTTATTTTCAAAAAAATTAGAAATAGAAAAATTAATAAAATGGTTACATACAGGAAAAAGAACGGAATAGGCTGAAGAGTACAGGAATGAAAGTGAGACTTCTATAAATGTACCTTATTAGTACAGTTTGGACTGTGAAAGAATATAAAAGTTTTATATAATTAAAAACAATAAATCAAAAGAAAAAAATCCCTAAAAATTGAGGAAAAGATACTGAAATAAATGAACCTATCTGTTTAACAAGTTGAGAGCATAACCACACAAGGAACTGAATTACTTCACGCATCTTTAAAACAATATTTTGGCTGATCATATCTAGTGTGATATATTCTAAGGATTAAAAAGTACAAAAAAACTGCACTCACTATTCTTAATGTTATTAATAGTATAGGTACTATTATTTTGAAATTATTTTAAGCATATTATAGATAATACAATGAAGTAATTATGCTAATTGTCATTAGGAACCAAGATTTTCAAAACAAGAGAGATTTAAATATGAACCCTGTAGTCTCAATCTGAATTGGAGTAACAATATGAACTTATAGATTTTCTATCTCTGTTCATTGAATGACAAACTCAATAGCAATAAACACCCCTAGAACCTAGCCAGACTGCTGCTTAAATGTCACTCCCTGTTAAGAGGAATCAAGGCTCAGGCTTGCCTAGTGCAGTGGTATGTGCCTGTAGCCCCAGCCACTCAGAAGGCTGAGGCAGGAGGATCATTTAAGCCTAGGAGTTCAAGGCTGTAGTGCACTATGATCACACCTGTGAAAAGGCAATGTACTCCAGCCTGAGCTACTTCCTTGCTATCAAAGAATAACATGACCATTTCAAAAAGACAAATGTGCCAATCTGAAGAGGTTCCTACTGGCCTAAAATGGGATAATATAAGCATCAAAGAAATAATGATATAATGGATTGAAATACAAAAATATAAAAATCCCTGATATTTCAGATACAAATCACTTGTCACTACTGAAAGTTGTCAGGATATCAACTTATTACTCTGAAAATTGATAAAAAAGAATAATTATAGATTTATCCTGCCTTTCCTGTATAAACTACAGATCAAGGTAACCAAATGGTTCATGAAGGAACATTCTTGTTTATAAATTCCAGCTATTAACACGAAAAGGAATGATGGAATGAGAAAAATCACCAATTTGCAACCCCTAACTGTTATGGCGGTTCTAGGCAATGAACCACTACAGTTACTGAAGGCTCCCAAAACCATTAGATGAAACTGAAGGAGAACTTTATATGGAGAGATCAGGCTCTCACCACTTGAACGTCTACTCATCAATGAGCATCACAAAAAGTATGACAAGATATTGGGTGTCGGTTCATGCAATTCAACAGAAAGTTCATAGTGCCACCTATGGAATTAATTAAAAACTTAACTTGAATCTAATCAAGCCTCAACCTCTAAACAGTTTGCAGGAAACATAGGCATTAGAGGAACAAGTTAACCACCAGAGAAGAAATTAGCCAACTCTAGAATGTGGGACATTCCACAGAACATATGACTAGGTTTTCTCAACTAATCAATGTCATAAATAGAAAAAAAAAACAAAGGAGAGGGGAATAAAAGAGATTTAAGAGACATAACCAAAAAATGCAACTATAAAAGAACATCTTTGAGATCACCAAAGAAACTGAATATTGACTTGGTATTAAGTTATATTAAGGAAATACTGTCAATTTAGTTAGGCAGGATAATAGTAAATGGTTATGTTATTTTTAAAAAAGACCTGAACAGTTAGATATATATACATATTGAATTATTTATGGACAAAATGACATGATGTCTAGGATTTGCTTTTAAAAGACTCCAACCAAAACAACAAAAAGAATGGGTAGTGAGAATAGATGTAACAAGAATGACAAACATTAAAAAACTTTTGAAGCTTAGTGATGGATGCATGAGGCTCATTATGTTATTATCTTTATTTTTGTGTGTGTGCGTAATGTTTGACATTTTCCATAATAAAAGAAGTTTTATAAATAACAACAAAAAGAAGAAAGTCATGTTCTCCAGGGCTCTTTTTATGCCTTACAAAGAAAATCATATAGTTCCCTTTCTAACACTAACAACAAAAAACAAATGACAATGACAAGTATGTGAAAAAATAACAAAAAATTACACGATAAATTAAATACTACATACCTAACACTTCCCTTTGAAAATATAGTTCTGAGACTGAATCCATATTATACTAGAACTCATGCTTCTAAAAGAGTAAAGCGTTTAAAAGAAGCTATCAGTCATAGACTAAACTATATTTGTCTGATAAAACATATAATCTTTTACATTTAAGTGTCTGATAATATCACAAAGGAAACTGGTGGAGAAAGCAACAATGGTGTTTTCTTTAATAAATTTTGATTGAATACACTTCAAGGAGTCACTAAATTGGCCAGAACTCTTACAGCTCTTATATACATACAAAGCATTCAAAGTAGTATAAGGTATTCTGAAGAAAAACATTTGGAAAAATGACAGTTTCTCTTACACATTAAAATTCTACTTAAGTTAGTCTCTATAAATACAAGGTTTCATAGTAACAAGCTAGAAGCATATCCACAACTATTAAGTACTAAGAGAAAGATAAGGTGGTTCTTTCATCCTCGAAGGCTATGAAACAAACCATAGTTCAAAATCTTAAAATACAAAAGTCAAAATGTTGTATTAACATTGTCCTAATGAACTCAACAGAGAAGCCAAGTGATAGTTATTTTACAGACTGCAAGAGTTATCTTACCTGGAAGATTACCCTTTGAGATGGTATCTGTATCCAAATTGTAGGTGTCCTGAAGACGCAACAGAGCTTTGGCTGCCCCAACCTGATCTTCATCATTGGGAAAGTATTGTCTCTGAATGGTTAGGTTAGAGATAAAGCCTTAAAATAGAAAAAGAAAAAGGAAAAGAAGGGAAAAAAGTAAGTCGCCATGGTATCTGTGGAAACAGGATAAAAAAATTTTTTAAATAATATGATTAAAAAAAAAAGCCAGGTGTGGTGGCTCATGCCTGTAATCCTAGCACTCTGGGAGGCCGAGGCGGGAGGATTGCTTGAGCTCAGGAGTTCAAGACTCCATCTCTACAAAAACTAGAAAGATTAGCTGGGTATGGTGTCACATGCCTGTACTCCCAGCTACTCAGGAAGCTGAGGCAGGAGTATCATTTGAGCCCAGGAGTTTGAGGTTGCAGTGAGCTACCATGATGCCACTGCACTGTAAGCCATCACAGAGTAAGACTCTGTCTCCAAAAAAAAAAAAGACTGTAAAACCTCATAGACTTCTAATACAGGATCTTTATAAGGATTTTTCCAAATCTATTTTATTATCATTTCCACCACACCACAAAAGTTCTACATCTCAACAAGAAAAAATTAAATACATTGAATGAGACTTAATATACCCCTAACTTATTCAAACTTCCCAAACCCTTTCCAATGTTGCTTAAGTAAACTGAGGTCTAATTATATCTCTATTAGTAGGTAAAGACCAACTAACACAATAATCGAGTTCTTAGTTATACAATATAGCAAGAAAACAAAAAGTGCCTACACTAAGTTTGAGAAATGAACAGATTTATGAATCTGAAAATGACATACATTGGAAACCAATTATTTTTCATATAACAGATGATAAGTAAAATCTGTGCATAAAAGAAAGGTTTTCTTTTATGTACCACACATTATATAAATATGTAAATATATAAAGTTTGGTAGAATTCTTTGAGGGGAAGGGGATGTTGTCAATTATACATTTAAGATCAACAGCTAGTTTATTAAAATATATTTAGACCTGTTTAATTCATCAAATATAGTGTTCATCAATCAAGATTTCATATATATAAAACCTAATCTTAAAAAGGTTTTATATAAAGTATAGCAAAAATCAAACAAAGCAATTACTGATAACTATATAATCCCTAAGGAGAATGGATGCTAAATACTCCTTAAGAAACAAACAGAAAAAACCCAAAAAGTGGTTTAAAATTTTAATATAGGTGTTAATATCATGTGCAAATAAAAATTAGACACGAGAATTCCCTCTCCTCTCCTTAACTTATAATCAACTATATGTATTTTGAATAGCAAAAGACCTGGCATTTTTATGTTAATAGAAATATATACATGAACAATTGGCTCAGGGCTACGGTTCTTATTAAGCATATTTTTATGTGGTTTTCTTTTCCCCCCTTTTTGAAGACACTTGCTGTGTTGCTCAGACTGGAGTGCAGTGGCTATTCACAGGCGTGATCCCACTGCTGATCAGCATGTGGGAGTTTTGACCTGCTCTGTTTCTAACCATATTTTTTAGTTTTAATACTAACTTTCAGTCACAATCTCCACATAGAATTTTACTGGTAAGTTTTAACATTTTAAGGCAATATATGTAACCTAAACATTTGTACCTCCATAATATGCTGAAATAAATAAAAAATTTTAAAAAGTTTTAACGTTTTACAGAAGACTCTAATGTTTCTTATGCCCCAAAGTCCAAAAAGTTGCTTAAATCTTCTAATAAAAAGAGGGAAAAAAAGATATATGTACGTATACATACATACATATACATCCACACTTCCTTAAATATGTTCTCAGGGTATTATATAGTAGAGAAAATAATCAAAGGCATTTCCTTCTCATAGTGAACAAGTATTCACGAGTACTTGCCTTAATTTTTCTTTTCAAGGTTTCCTATCCTATGCATAATAGTTTACTTCATTGCTTACAAACACCAGTAAGCACCCTTAAAGTATTTCATCTACATAGCAAGCTCAGCTCTCTCCCTTTCTTTTTTTTTTTCCACCTGTATTCAATAAATATTTGAGCCTCTACTATGTACTAAGCATAATCCCTTTACCTCCTTAAACTCTAGACTTAGTTTTCTATGTCCGTTACTAAAATATCTAAAATATCTCAGCATTCTAACTATAATTTTATTGTTTCACATAAAAAGACTTATTCATTATCACTGTTTGCAGCCTCAGCTTTTTAATTTATTGTCTACATTGAGTATAATAAACCTAAGCTTCAAAATAGTAGGTAAAACAAAGCTGACACTTCTCTTTATAGCAACACTCCCAACATTTTAAAAACTGATTAAAGATAATACATAAATTTTTAAAGTATGAAGGTAACACCCCCCAAAAAAATCTCTCAGAAATGAAGCTATATGCCAAATAATCTATTCACTTTTATAGATTTCAAAACAAAAAGCACCAGTGTTAGTCACCAACAACAGAAACTACTTCTTTTTTAATCAAAGAATTCAAAATCTTGACTAAATTCACTCTATTCAAACCAAATGCAACCATGCAATAATCCAATTACAACACCAAACACTTGATGCTTTGGGAACTGTATCTATCCCCAATTTTAGCATTTCTACAAGTGATAGCAATATTGCTTTACTTTTTTTGGCTCATTAGTCTCCTCAGACTTACCATCTGACATATCCTTAAGGACCAGATTCTCCAACTCACTCCACTCAGTGTTCAGACGTTTCATTAACTTGAATGCATTTACAGGATGCCCAACGAATCCTTCTGGGTCTTTTGTCGCTGTGCTGGTTAACCGATCTAACTTCTCTGCCCATCTATAGATGTAAAACATAAAAATGGAGTGTACATACACTTCATAAAAAAAATACTCAGGGGAAAAAAAAGACTAGAGGTTTTTGAGTTAAACTATAACTCCAATTTCTTTTTAAAGTAAAATTATAGACCTGGCGTGTGGCTCATGCCTGTAACTCCAGCACTTTTGAGAGGCTGAGGCAGGAGGACTGCTGGAAGCCAGGAGCTCAAGGCCAGCCAACACAGAGAGACCCCATCTCTACAAAAAATTAAAAATCAGGTGAGCATGGTGGCATACACAGCTACTCTGGAGGCTGAGCCAGGAGGATCACTTGAGCACGGTTAGAGGTTGCAGTAAGCTATGATGGCGCCACTGCACTCAACCCTGGGTGACAGAGAAACACTGCCTCACAAAAAAAAAAAAAAAAAGTAAATTATAAAGGTTCTTTAAAAAGCAAGATCCTTTTATGGTTAAAAATGTAACTTGGCAGAATCAAAATACAATCATAAGACTTTTTGTTTTAGTTTTGTTTCTCCCAATTGGTTACAGTAAATGGAACCTTCCTATCTTTGTAAAGCTGTGATTGGATCCCTCTAGTAAAAGTCTAAAAATTCATTTCCCCATAGGTCCATAAGGCCAAATAACTGATTATTACAAAGTACAAATTAGCCCAACCCAAATTCAGTTACATGTTCATTTACATCAACTTATACCAAATTTTTATATCCAGTATCTAGAAACTACATTTTAAAACAAAAAAACTGAATACTTAGCTACTCATTAGATAAAAGACAGGAATTCTCAGGTCAGGATTAAGTATGAACCTCAGTCAATACAAAATAAATTAGTATTTGAGAAAAACTGTATCAATTAAATAATACTAACCACACTTATCACTATAATCTCTACAATGGAACCACAGGAGTGAAGGATAAATAGAATTGGAAAATTGCTCTAGCAGGAGGCTTGATTGGGGAGGTTAGAGGAAGACAGAAGAAAATACTAGCAACACTTTTAAAATTTGTCAGTCAACTCCCCATATCCATCCATATTCTTATCTCAATCCCTGTTCTTCCAATATGAACCTTGGCAGAGGCCTAACTCTTGTTTTCTGTGCTTCTATTTTAGCCATTTCAGCTGGCTTTGTAGGACTGAAAGATGGCTTTCATCTCTACTCAAAGAATACTTTAGCTTGAAAAAGAAAACATCCAGGTAAAGTCAGTAATAATAAGTAAAACACTTTGCTTACTTTTTTATTTGTTCTAACTTATCCTCTTCTGCCTTAATATAATCTTTCAGAGAAGTCACCAGATCTTTCTCAGTATGGATCAAATCAGTCATCTGACCTAGAAGGGGAAGTGGAGAAAAGGTTACCAAATACTCGTTTTCATCAACACAAGTATTTTAGAATAATTTAAGAATGACTGAGAATGCTTCATTCTATGAGAACTTAACTGGTATGAATCAGATACATTGGAGAGGGTCATCTTTTTTTTCCCCCTTTTTTCACCAGGTAAATCAAAATAAAGCCAAAAACTTTTCTACTCAAGTGTTCCAGTTCTAATTTTCAAGCTACTTAATTTTGCATGCTTAGCCTATGTTTGCAAATTGTCTTTTCACCTACAAATTTATTTTTAAATTACAAAACAACTTTCCAAGGATCAATGTTTGTTCTTCACCAACTCCTCTCTCGCCTTTTTTTGTTTTTGAAACTAATTTAATTTTCATTCAATAAGCAAAAAACACACTAAAAAGAAGCTTCAAATGATCTATACTTAGTTATAATAGGATAAGAAGAGTCATCATTTTATATACTCAAATCACTGTCATAAAAAAATACTTATGTTTTAGTTAGCTCTACAATTCTACAAGGGTAGTACTGGTCAATAGAATGAAGGAAAAACATCTCATTGAAGATGGATAAAGCATGCATACAAGAAAATATAAAAAGATATATATCAAAGTATGAGGAATATTCTGGGAGAAGGGGGACATGGAAAGGTCTTAAATTCTATGTACTGCTGGTTTTTTTCTCCCCATTAACCAATATGCTATTTTTATAATACTTGTAAAGATGTAGAAATATTATGATATAGAAAAAAAATCTTGTGTTCACAGTAGATTCTTAAATGGAAAAAGCAGGTTAGAAAATAATATCCAGCATGTTATTTGTCTATCTGTTCACTTTCTTTGATATGTTCTCCTAAACTTTTTTAAGTTTATAACCTGAATATGTATCATTTGTATAACCAGGAAAAATTAATTTTAAAAAATAATAATTCTTTTTTACAAAGAGAGGACCTTTTATAGGGGCAGGGAGTAAACTAATGTTTCAGTCTTTGGGAATACACTGTATTTTTTTTTACAGATTTAAAAATACTAAAAATGAGACTGGGCGCAGTGTCTCATGTCTGTAATCCTAGCACTTTGGGAGGCCACGGCAAGGATTGCTTGAGGCCAGGAGTTCAAGACCAGCCTGAGCAAGAGCAAGACCTTGACCCGTCTCTACAAAAAATAGAAAAATTAGTCAGGCATAGTGGCATGCACCTATAGGCAGAAGGATCCCTTGAACCCAGGGGTTTGAGGTTGCAGTGAGCTATGATAACGCCACTGCACTCTAGCCTGGCGACAGAGTGAGATCCTGTCTCAACTGATCAATCAATCAATCAATAAAAAAATAGAAAATTTTAAATACAAAAACAACACAAACCAAAAAATAGTAAGACTTACCAATTGAAGTAAAAAAGCCTGGATGTGCTGAAGACTGGGGAAGTAGAATCCCTACAATTAAAATATACCAGATCATGCTGGAAGATTTAATTTTACAGGTTCACACGCCTATAAGAGAGAAATACAGCCATTACTTAAAAAAAAGGGGGGGGGGATGTTCTTTACCTATTCTTTCTATGAACAAAGTGAAAGTCAGACTCCAAGGTTGTCCATAGAATTAATGTTAATTCTTATAAATTATTTAATAATTTAATAGCTACTATCTTATTCTTCATATAGAGTACTACCTTGATATTTCACATTAGAGAAAAATGTGCATGTTTATCACCTGATAATTTATGCTTAAAAATTCAAGCTGAGTTTTTCTCCTTAGTTACTATTAAAATTAGAGTAACTGAACAATAGTGGCTCTTTTGTACAACCTGAAAAATAATTTTCTCTGTGATCTAGATCCAAACCATCAATTTCCCATAAAAATATACCAATTTGTTAAATATTACCAATGTATTTTATCTTTTATTTTATTTTTTATTTAATTTTTTGAGACAGAGTGTCACTTTGTTGACCTGGCTAGAGTGCGTGCCATGGCATCAGTCTAGTTCACAGCAACCTCGAGCTCTGGGCGCAAGGGATCCTCTTGCCTCAGCCTCCCAAGTAGCTGGGACTACAGGCACACGCTACCACATCCAGCTAATTTTTGTTTCTATTTTAGCTGCCCAACTAATTTTTTCTATTTTTAGTAGAGATGGGATCTCCCTCTTGCTCAAGCTGGTCTCGAACTCCCGACCTCCAGCAATCCTCCCATCTTGGCCTCCCAGAGTGCTAGGATTACAGGCATGAGCCACCCCACCTGGCCCACCAATGCATTTTAAAGATGTTATAGTATGTGTTAAAGTAAAAAGATTTCAGAGGTTTCTGTTTAATCCTTAAAACTTCTAAATTGCTCCGTCTTTTCTCTATATGGCTTTAAATATTAAAATAAATTCAATTAAAAGCTGTAGATGTGGGGGCAATGAAAATGTTCTAAAACTGGCCAGGTGCAGTGGCGCCGGCCTATAGTCCCAGCTACTCCAGAGCATGACGTGGATGGCTTGAGCCCAGGAGTTGGAGGCTAGACTCGGCAACAAAGCAAGATCCCGTCTTTTAAAAAATAAACACATAAGTAAAGTAAAATAGACTGTGGTTGAACAACTCTGAGAGACTACTGAAAACCACTGAACCATGAATATTAAATGGGTGAACTGTATGGTATATGAATTATGTCTCAATAATGCTGTTTTTTGTTTTTGTCTTTGTTGGAGGGGAAGGGGGAAATCTTGCTAAGTTGCCCAGGCTGTACTCAAATTTCTTGGCTCAAAGGATCCTCCTCCCTCAGCCTCCTGAGTAGCTGGAACTACAGGCAGGCCACCGTGCCCAGCTTTTTTTTTTAAGTTGTAGAGAATCCAAAATGAATAAATAGCCCTGTCCATTTAAACTAGTAATTTCTCTCAAAGAACCTAGTATTGAGTTTTCTTATCTACTATGTCCTACGTAAAAAATCTTAGCCTAAGACTTGGCTGTCGCTGTTTATTTTTTCCTTTTTTAAAATCTGGCAGCAAAGCCCTTCTGTCTTTTTTCTCTATGTCCCTGGTAGCATTGTCTCTTCTAATGAGGATTTGTCATGGCAGATGAGGATATCAACTAACCAACAGAAAGGCTTTACCCCACTTTCCCAGATGCCCTGCTAGCACTCTTCTCTTACTCCTTCTTCTCCACCATAAACATGGACTTTATGTCTTTCTTATTACCTTACAGAAGAATAAGCTAACATTACAGTATAGTCTGCCCCAGTAACAGGATCCTATTGGTAACTCTGGCTTGAGCAGGCACCTCGGACTCTTGCCATGTGACTTGAGCTAAACCAACAGGTTCAAGTCCACATCGAAAGCTCCTTATTCCACAAAAGCTGAAAAATAACCCCACTTTCCCCCTAACTTGAATCTCAATAAAAATAGATCACCACAAAAACTGACTTTCTGAAAGTACTCTTAAATCTCTTCCCTCAAGTTAGCTGCAAACTTCCAGATACTTCCAGAACCACAAGTAGTGAAATACACTGCTCTCTTGGCTGCCTTACAGTGATTTTGGGAAGGTTTCTAGAATATAGCAGATGTAGACACTTCCTCTCCTGGGCTCCTGCCAAAGCACAAGCTTTTTCAAAATGCTGGGCTGTCTGAACAGTCTAGCATTTTCTGTTTAAACAGATTTCTATCATAATTTGCTTCATAAGTAAATGCTATTTCCAGAAAATACAAATGTTTTTGCTGTACTAACAAAAGGCAAATCACAAATGTTGTCTAAACTTTTTAACTCTGATGAGAGTTTAGATTTGTCAGATAAGAGGTTATTTTTTCATTGCTAAAATATATTTTGTCACTAAAGTTTGTCATCTTTCATTGTCTTTAAACTGCACAATGAATCAAGAACTATTAGCCTACAGAAATAACTAAAAAGGGCCGGGCGCGGTGGCTCACGCCTGTAATCCTAGCACTCTGGGAAGCCGAGGCGGGCGGATTGCTTGAGCTCGAGTTCAAGACCAGCCTGAGCAAGAGCGAGACCCCGTCTCTACTAAAAATACAAAGAAATTAGCTGGACAATTAAAAATATATATAGAAAAAATTAGCCAGGCATGGTGGTGCATGCCTGTAGTCCCAGCTACTCAGGAGGCTGAGGCAGGAGGATTGCTTGAGCCCAGGAGTTTGAGGTTGCTGTGAGCTAGGTTGACGCCATGGCACTGTAGCCTGGGCAACAGAGCGAGACTGTGTCTCAAAAAAAAAAAAAAAAAGAAAAAAAGAAAAGAAAGAAAAGAAGGAAAGAAAGAAAGAAAGAAAGAACTAAAAAGAAGCTTAAGATGCATTTTTCTTCAAGTATAACAGCTTGAAAATATTTTAAATATGAGAGAGCTTATATAAAAATTCAAAACATTAATCATATGAATAAATATAGCTTTACCTTACATCATGCTTCAAAATAAATTCTAGATGGATTAAACAGTTATAATCAACAAAATAAAAAAATAACATCAAAAGAAAAGTTATTGGATCTCTAAAAGCAGAGAATGTCTAAACTCAAAAATGAGAAAACAACATATCAAAAGCTAGATGGAATGTAAATACAAAATAATTTCAGTTTATATGTCGAAAAAAACCCTGTAAACTATAAACTAGGAAACTAAAGAAAACAGAACTCTTTTAAAAGCTCATACAAATCAATATTTAAAAAAACACTAAAGATGCTAATTTAAAATAATGGATAAAGAATTTGGAATGTCACAAAAACAAACCATAAATAGTGAAACCAAAAAAAAATGCTCAAACTTATTAGTAATTAATGACATAAAAAATTAAAATTCAATACCATTTTTGCCCATCAAATGAACAATTAAACAATTAAAACTGTCTAATGATGTTGTTATACGTCAAAAAACTTAAACATATCCTTTAACTTATGAAGTGAAAAAATAAGATTTAAAAATTAACATCATACAACCCTGGTGGACTCTACACTGAATGAGATTAAGTTTTCATTATCTTGACAGGAAGTTGTAAATAAATCCATACTGATCAAAACAAAGAAAAAAATAACATCATAATATGACCATAAAAATATCCAAGAAAATATACAGAGGAAATTCACCAAAATGTAATTGTCTCTGGATAGCAGAACATTAGGTGATTTTTTTTCTATATCTCTATATTTTCCAGATGTTCTGTAGTATATTTTTATACTGAAAAAAAATTAACTTCATACAAAATAATAAACCTAAAACATCAACTCTCAGATTAAGGCACTCCAAATCTTTTAAGATAACTACTCTCTAACAATACGTAACTAAGAAATACTGTTAAGTTTGAGTATGTTCCACTTTCTAACTCAACAAACCTCCAGATTTCTCTTTCTCTCCTTCTCAAAGATACCTAAGCCTATTTGAAAGCAACCCAATTATCTAGTAGTGAACTACACTGCCAAAGTAGCACACTTTCTCATCCTTTCCTCCTATGGACAGGCATATGACCCAGGCCAGACCAGTCATTGAGCCTCATCCCCATGAACATAATGGTTGAGGGATGGGCTTGTGAGTGGTAGAAAGCAGCTCCTGCTGGAGTTGCTAAGCTCCTAGGCGTGAATTTGGAGCTGCCCTGTGACCATACTTCCAACTTATCTAGGATCTATAAACAGGACAAAGTCATGCAGAGACAAGCAGTTCCAACCCCTAGGGCCCTGATTCTTCGCAACTATTGCTTTGAATCTGTGAGCTATCCTAATAATCTCCCAACCCAGCTAAGAGAGCCTGTAAATTCCTTTTTTCTTAAGCTAGCTTAAGATGGATTTCTGTCACCTGCAATAGAAGTGACCCATACAGCATTACTCCATACTAACCAAAGTTAATAACAACGAAGACAGACCTATATAGCAGTGGTTCTCAAACTTTAGCTATATCAGAATCACCTAAAGGTCTGAGGAGTCTAGATAATTTGCACAAGTTGCCAGGTGATACTGATGCTGCTGGTCTAAGGATCACACATTGAGAACCACTGGATACAAACACCCCCTTGGTATCACCTCTCCCTGTAAAATAGATTTTACTTCAATTTATCTTATGTAAAAATATAACTGAATTTAGGCTGGGCGTGGTGGCTCATGCCTGTAATCCTAGCACTATGGGATGCTGCTGGTCTAAGGATCACACATTGAGAACCACTGGATACAAACACCCCCTTGGTATCACCTCTCCCTGTAAAATAGATTTTACTTCAATTTATCTTATGTAAAAATATAACTGAATTTAGGCTGGGCGTGGTGGCTCATGCCTGTAATCCTAGCACTATGGGAGGCCGAGGAGGGAGGATCGCTCAAGGTCAGGAGTTCAAGACCAGCCTCAGCAGGAGTGAGACACCGTCTCTACTAAAAACAGAAAGAAATGATCTAGACGGCTATTTTTTTCTGTATATAGAAAAAAATTAGCCGGGCACGGTGGCACATGCCTGTAGTTCCAGCTACTCGGGAGGCTGAGGCAGAAGGATCGCTTGAACCCAGGAATTTGAGGTTGCTGTGCGCTAGGCTGACGCCATGGCACTCTAGCCCGGGCAACAGAGTGAACTCTGTCTCAAAAAAATATATATATATATAATTGAATTTCTAATTACTCTAATACTATGTCTCATTTACCCACATTCATTTAGAGAAGCCTTAAGTGGCATGTTAATTGGCAAGCATCTTTATCAATCACAGGTTTTTAAAACAATGGTTTCCTTACGTATGATGTCTCACTTCCATTTACTTGCACCTTCATTCAGATAGCAACTTGCAAAGCAAATCATTATAGAGCATCTAAGAATCAAGTATTATCCCAAAAGACATAACGGCTTTATCAAGAATAGTAAGCTACAAATGCCTACTGTTCTAAATCTTCAAACAACCTTGAAAGAGAATTTAAATGGGTCAAAGTGGATGCAATCTTAAACATCATCCCTGAGAAGACTTGCCTTCATTTAAAAAAAAAAAAAAAAAAAAAAAGACAAAAGAGGGAGGGAGAGAAGAAGACAAGGAATGAAAACAAAACCCAAGCATCAAAGATCCAAAGATAATTTATATACTGGAATAAAATTTAGTGCTGTAACAGTATGGATAAGTTATTGATAATATTTTGGTTCTTGGTTGGATGGTAGATTCATGAGTGTTTATTACATAATTTTGTAACATACATGTATGTTGCATATAATGTTTGGTATGCAGTTTATATTTTTAAAACTATAAAAAAAACAGTATGGAAGAAATCTTACTGGGAAGTATTAATATATTCTCAGGTAGGCCTGGATAAAAATAAAATGCAAAGTGTACTATTTATCCAAACACAAAAATTTCCTACAGTCCGTCTAGGAAAGTCCAGTCTCATACCCTCAACAGGTCAATCAAACCTGGGAACAGATCTTAAAACAGTTCTACTACACTGCAAATACAGATGGTCCCCAACTTATGACAGTTTGACTTACGATTTTTCAACTTTACAATGGTGCATTCAGTAAAAAACCGTACCTCAAGTACCCTACATCCATCCATTGTTTTTCACTTTCGGTATGGTATTCAATAAACTACATGAGATATTCAACATTTTATCATAAAATAGGTTTTGTGTTAGATGATTTTGCCGAACAGTGAGCTAATGTAAGTGTTCTGTTCTTAGCACATTTAAGGAAGGCTAGGCTAAGCTATGATGTTCAGTAGCTTAGGTGTATTAAATGCATTTTCAACTTACAACATTTTTAACTTACAATTGGTTTATTGGCATGTAACCCCCTCGTAAGTCAAGGAACATCTGTATTTACAAAACTGAGCTATCAGGAGTCATTGAATTTTAAGTACAAGTTACTCAATGAATTACTAGAACAGGGCACCTGGCAAATAATTCTACTAGTCTTTCAGTCTAACATCTTTCTTCCAAGAAAAAGTTGCAACATTTTCAAAAGTTTGTTTTTCCCAGACAAATCATTCCAAAGTTTGTAAGGCAACTAAAGAATTTTTTTTTTAAGGCTAGTTAAGTAAAGCAGTAGGAGTGGAGAAGAAACAAAGAAATTTTTAATAGGTTATGATCAATTAGTTGTGAACACTACTGCATTCAGATCAGCCAAGAATGCTTCATATTCTAACCTAAATGTTCGCTAAAAATTTTCCACAATGGTCATTTTAATAGCCTCTCCACACCTTCTACACTTGATTCAAAACTTGTCTTTTAGAAGGTTCCAGCTTTAAGTTTATTTTTCCTCATACAGATCCCTTATTCAATCGCTGGTCCTCCTGACATCTGTGTTCAGACTTTCATCTTTCTGACAGTTTTCACAGTCAACACAAAAGACCAACATGAATTCAGGCTTCTAATTCAGGACACAACAATGTGCTATATATCAAGACTTGGCCATGTCTTTTCCATCTAAGCAGGATGTATCTTCCAAGACAAATGAGTGATTACTGATAGAACTAGTTATATTTATGTTTTCTAACTCTATAATCCCTCTGCAAATTGCCATTTAACTTAACTCCATGAATTCCAGTAATACTTCTGCTCTCAAAGAGAGTGAGATACATGTCTAGTACTCAAGGATCTGATGGACAAGTGCTTTAATGCTATGACCAACTTTTCTATCAAAAACTCAGAAATCATGCTAGCTTCTTTCCCACTGAGCAGTGAGCCCAGTTGTTGGCATAATTCTAATTCAGTAGCATTTCACTAAGCCAAGATGTTACCCTTAACGGAAAGTGCTACATACACGGGCCATCTTTGGGAAGTTCTTCCAAAGTCCTAAGTTTTCCATGTCAGAAAGAACCTCAAGATAAGATCATGTCGAAAACACACACCTGTTTTTGCCAATGGCACCGCCACCATTCCTTTTCTCTTTCTTCCCTTTTACCTTTTTTGCCATCCTATTCTACCTTTAATTCATTCCCATAGGTTGAGCAGTCATGTTACATACAGCATGATACTTCTCTCTAATCAAGTGGCTATTCAAAGTTCTTTCCTGGAAATTTTGGAAATGAAACTGAGAAAGAAATGGCAGTTACTCTTTGAATTATTGAACTATATAAATAAAGCTCAAGCGAACTTAGGGACCAGGTTTTGTCACATAGGTCAAAAAAGTGGATGAGGCTTATGTGGAAAGATTAAAATGTGAAATAGATATACGCAAAAGAAAAAAGATAAGAGAGAAGAAAATGTTCTGATATTCCAGTTATTCTTCAAGTCTAATCACATTCCTGACCTCAGTTCTTAAGACAACTCCCTTTCCCCACAGTAATTCAATGAATTCCTCTATGTACGAGTTGGGTTTCTGTTTAACCCAAGATTATCAATTAATATAGTTTCTCCCATCAACCCTGTAGGTAATAGTTTTATAGTCAAATAAATAATAAGGTAAATAATTCTTAGGTATTTATCCCTCTCTACTCCGTATCACCAAAATGCAATATTTCTCAATGCTATTGTTTTTGCTTGATTGTCAGAGATCGAATAAATCCTGCATCTATATCAGAGAAACAGAGTTTATGAATAAATGTGATTTTAATCCACTTTTTAAAAGATTTAAACCAGAATTTGAATTCACATTTGGAGTTAAATAAACTCAATGTTTCAAGTTTCTGTTTGAACTAGGAAAAGCCAGGTTCCCCTAAACAAATAATGCAGGCTAATGGACGACGTTTGAGAAAGAAATAAATCTTATTACTATTAAAATGGTACCATTCTTCACTGACTTTTCTTTTCTTTTTTTTTTTTTTGAGACAGAGTCTCACTCTGTTGCCCGGGCTAGAGTGAGTGCCGTGGCGTCAGCCTAGCTCACAGCAACCTCAAACTCCTGGGCTCAAGCGATCCTCCTGCCTCAGCCTCCCGAGTAGCTGGGACTACAGGCATGTGCCACCATCCCTGGCTAATTTTTTCTATATATATTTTTAGTTGTCCATATAATTTCTTTCTATTTTTAGTAGAGATGGGGTCTCGCTCTTGCTCAGGCTGGTCTCGAACTCCTGAGCTCAAACCATCCTGCCGCCTCGGCCTCCCAGAGTGCTAGGATTACAGGTGTGAGCCACCGCGCCCGGCCTTCACTGACTTTTAAACTGTATGATATACCTCTCAACTATTTCAAACACCTGAGGTTAGAAATACATACATTTCCAAAAGGTCAGGATTCTTGTTCCCAGGATAGAAAATCTAAAAATTTACCATCAGTGATATTAAGAGCCCTCCAAATGAGTAAGACTCGGTGGTGCCTTTAACAGGAATTAGAATAAGCAAAAAGGTAAAGTGTCAAAATATGAAGCCAAACGTGACCTCCAACAAGTAATAAAAAAAGCAATAAATTTTTTAAAAGCAATTTTTGTCTTTTCTTTTTTTTTTTTTTTTTGAGGCAGGGTCTCTCTCTGTCACCCATGATAGACTGCAGTGGCATCATCATAGTCATTGCAGCCTCCAACTCCTGGGTTCAAGTGATCCTCCTCTTGTCTCAGCCTTCCGAGTAGCTGGAACTACCCTCGCATGCCACCACACCTAAACCCAGCTAATTTTTTTTTAATTCTTTGTATAAACAGTGTCTTGCTGTTGCCCAGGCTGGCCTCAAACTCCTGGCCTTAAGTGATCCTCCCCGTCAGCCTCCCAAAGTGCTAGGATTACATGCATGGGCCACCACGCCTGGCCAAAAGCAGTAATATAAATGAAAGTGACTTGGATTATACTTGACACATAGAAGACACTTAAGAAATGCGAATTACTCTTCTACGTGGGGCAAGAACTCAAGAATAGCTGGATTTGTTGCCAACGGTGTCTCAAGTGACATGGAAAAGAAAAAGACTTGGAGAAGTAGGAAGCCTAGGCCCTGGGCTAAGACAGTGAGGAGGAACAAGTAGCCCAGACTATTAGAAGACAAGTGCAAACCCTTTATACTTTAGGACTATGACAGGGAAAAGAGAATGGACAGAGGCAATGGAAGGGAGGAAAGAAAGGAAGTGAACATTAAATTATACATATGTTTCTTGATGTTGCTTATAGCTGCTGGTATTTCCAAATATCAACACAGTCTAAATACTTCTCATTTTATGAAAGAACTTTCAATATCTTCTTTTGCTTTTATAAACTGGTTATAATAATGAAATTATGTGTATATCATAACATGAATATCAATAAATATTGGTTAGAAGCAGGTCCCGGAGGTGTGCACCTGTAGTCCCAGGTATTCGGGAGGCTGAGGCTGGAGGATTGCTTGAGCCTGGAAGTTCAAGAGCAGCCTGGGCAACACAGGGAGAACATGTCTCAAAAAATAATAATAGACAGATAAACAAATATTGGTTAGATAGAGTAAACCAAAAACCAGCAGTAACATAAAAAAGCAGCAATCCTTTTAAACTCTTAAAACTAGGTTTGTTTTCTAATTTGGAGAGTGCTAACTATATATGTGCGGGACTTTTAAAATCTAATTTCTTAGTTTAAAGACTACATTTGCATACATATATAAAATTTTTTAAACTTTATACAGTAATTAAAAGAAATTAAAAATGTTAACAATTGAGAAGTAGGATCACAGACAATTTTCTCTTCATTCAACATTTACATTTTCTTTAATTAACATAATTAATAAAATTTTAATTTAAAAAAATTTCTATTTCTATAAATAAACAAGTAAGCTAAAAAACCAAAAGTCAAAGTATATAGATTAAGTCAAATCATAGAGTTAGCAAAACCCAAATGGTAACTACACAGCTTTACTTTATAAACTGGCATAGTATCACCATCAATCCCTCTTGCTCCAAAACAAATTCTGCCTACTTTTGATTTAAACAAAATCTTAATAAGACAACTTTGGTTTCTTCATCACCCCAACGATACAAGTGGAAAGTAAAGAATTTTCTATTCTATGCATTTTAAATTTCTTAAACTTAAATAAGGAATACGAAGTGAAGGCAAATGACTCCAAAAGCACAAATTGCCAATAAAACTTCAAGACTGAATTTTTGAAGCAGTTATACTACTTGAAAAATGATCCTTTTTTAAAAAAATGGCATTCCCTTTAGAAAATGACCTTTATTATACAAATAATAACCAGTCCCTGGAAGCAATAAAAAACAAAACAAGCTCATCAGCAAGAGCAACAATAAGTTAATTACCTGGCAATAAACTTAAGAAAACTTTAAATTTACCCTAAAATTAACTGAAAATGGATCAAAGACCATTCTGAAGTTAAAAACAATAAACCTCTTATAAAAAAAATATAGGTATAAATCTTTAAAACTTTGGACTAGGCAATTAGGCATAACACCTAGGTAATAGCTTCCTAGCTATAACACTTTAAGCACAAGAAGACAAAGAAAGAAACAGACAAATTGGACTTTGCCAAAATTTAAAACTTTTGTGCTTCAGGAAAGTGAAGATAACAGACAGAATGGGGAAAAAGAATTTGCAAATCATATTTCTCTTAAAGGTTTAGTAATATTTAAATATATAAAGAACTCAGAACTCAACAATAAAAATATCCAGTTAAAAAATGGGCAAAGCATTTGAACAGACATTTCTCCAAAGAAAATGTACAAATGGCCAAGAAGTCCATGAAAAGACACTCAACATCAATAGTCACTACAGAAATGCAAATCAATACCACAATGAGATACCACTGCACAGCCACTTGAACAGCTATAAAAAAAAAATGACACAGCTGGGTGCGGTGGCTCACGCCTGTAATTCCAGCACTATGGGAGGCCGAGGCAGGTGGATCATTTGAGCTCAGGAGTTCGAGACCAGCCTGAGCAAGAGCGAGACCCCGTCTCTACTAAAAATAGAAAGAAATGATTTGGACAGCTAAAAATATATATAGAAAAAAAAATTAGCCGGGCATGGTGGCTCATGCCTGTAGTCCCAGCTATTTGGGAGGCTGAGGCAGGAGGATCGCTTGAGCCCAGGAGTTTGAGGTTGCTGTGAGCAAGGCTGATGCCACGGCACTCACTCTAGCCCGGGCAACAGAATGAGATTGTCTCAAAAAAAAAAAAAAAAAAATGACAAGCCAGGCACTGTAACTGTGCCTGTAGTCCCAGCTACCTGGGAGGCTGAGAGACGGGAGGAATGCTTGAGTGCAGGAGTTGGAAGTTGCAGTGCACCGTGATTGCACCTGTGAATAGCCACTGCACACCACTGTGTGACACAGTGAAGATCACATCTTAAAAAAAAAAATGACTACAAGTATTGACAAAGATGTGGAGAAACTGGAACTCTTGTACACTGCTGGTGGGAATGTAAAGTGATGTAGCTGGTCTGGAAAACAGTTCTTCAGTTCCTCAAAAATGCTAAACATAAAGTAACATATAGCCAAGAAATTTCACTCATAGGTACATACCCCAAAGAAATGAAAACACACGTCCACACAAAAACTTTTGCATAAATGTTCATAGCAATGTTATTCATAATAGCCAAAAAGGTGGAAATCACTCAAATGTCCATTAGTGTGTAAACAAAATGTGGTATATATCCATGCTATGGATATTATTCATCCATAAACAGAAATGAAGTACTTTCAATGCTACAACGCAAATGAACATTGAAAACTTTATGCTAAGTAAAATAATCTATAGAGACAAAAAGTAAATTAGTGGGGTGGGGTAGGGAGAATGGAAGTAACTGCTAATGGGTCTGGGATTTCTTTTTGGAGTGATGAAAATGTTCTAAAATTGATTGTTATGATGGCTGCATGATTGTGAACATATTAAAAGGCATTGAAATATATACTTTAAAGCATAAATTGACACATAAATTATTACTCAATAAAGCTGTTAAAAAATAAAGAAGAAATCAACATAAGTTCTCAGTTTACTTGGGTAAATATCTAGGAGTGGGAATGCTGTGTCATATGGTAAGTGACATAAAAGTTTTTTACCTTCATAAAAAACTGCCAGACGTTTTTCCAAAGTTTGCCCTGCCATCAGCAATGGATGAAAGTTCCAATTGCTCACCAGCATTTTGTATTTTCAGGGCTTTTCCCTTAGTTTTCTTAAGTTTCTTAATCTTCTCAATAGGTATATAGTGGTATCTCATTATGATTTTTTTTTTTTTTAGACAGAGTCTCGCTCTATCACCTGGGTTAGAGTGCAGTGGCAACATGGTAGCTCACTGCAACCTCAAACACCTGGGCTCAAGTGATCCTCCTGCCTCAGCCTTCCTCCTGAATAGCTGGGACTATAGTCTCGCATCGTGATGCCCGGCTAATTTTTCTATTTTTTAGTACAGATGGTGTCTCTCTCTTGCTCATGCTGGTCTTGAACTCCTAAGCTCAGGCAATCCTCCCACCTCAGCCTCCCAGAGTGCTAGGATTACAGGTGTGAGCCACTGCAACTGCTCATTCATTATGATTTTAATTTGCAATTCCATAATTACGAAAATGTTTAACATCTCCTGGTATGCTGGTTTGATGTCCATATACCTTTGATAAAGTGTCTGCTCAAATCTTTTGCTAAATTTTTTGGTGTTTTTCTTTTTTTTGACACAGGGTATCATTCTGTTGTCCAGGCTGGAGTGCAGTGGTGCAATCACAGCTCACTGCAACCTTCAACTCCTGGGCTCAAGTGATCCCCCTGCCTCAGCCTCCTGAGTAGCTGGAACTACTACATTCAGCTTTTTAAAAATTTTTTTTTGTAGAGATGGGGTCTTGCTATGTTGCCCAGGCTGGTATCAAACTCCTGGCCTCAAGTAATCCTCCCACCTCAGCCTGCCAAAGTGCTGGGATCACAGGCATGTGCCACTGCGCTTGGCCCCTTTTGCTGTTTTTAATTAGGTTGTGGACTTATTGAATGTTTTGAGTTCTTTATATAGTCTAATTTTTGTCAGATATGTGATAGGGGAATAGTTTCTCCCAGTCTGTGACTTGTCTTTTCATTCCCCCAACATTGTGTTTGGAAGAACACAAGTTCTTAATTTGGATGAACTCTAATTTATCAGCTTTTTCATTTATGCATCACGATCTTGGTGTCATATCCAAGAAATCTCTGCTTGACCTGAGGGCAAAAAGATTTTTGTCCTATGTTTTCTTCTAAATATTTTATAGCTGTAGGTTTTACCCTCAAAGATTTATGAACCATTCTGAACTAATTTTTGCATAAAGTGTGAGGTACACAGTGAGTCTGTAATAAAGAAAATGATTCTGGTTGGGCACAGTGGCTCATGCCTGTAATCCTAGCACTTTGGGAGGCTGAGGTAGGACTGCTTGAGCCCAAGAGTTTGAGACCAGCCTGGGCAACACAGTGAGACTTCATCTCTACAAAAAATATATACATATATATTAGCTGGGTATGGTGGTCCACCTGTAGTCCCAGCTATTCAGAAGGCTGAAGCAGGAGGATCATTTGAACCCATGAGTTCAAGGCTACAGCGAGCTACAATCACGCCACTGCATTCCAGCCTGAGTAACACAGCTGAGACTCTGTCTCTAAGGAAAAAAAGAAAGAAAAAGATTCTGTTTTCTATTTTGATGTTTGAAGGCTGACTGCTTTCAAGTTCCACCCCTTTCCTCCTTTTGTCCCTGTCCCATATCTCAGTAAGTCTGTAAGAAAGCCCAGCCATTCCTTCCCTTGGTGTCGGTGGGAAGTTCAAACCAGGTAAATCCTACACATGTGAACCATCACACAAGTTCCACCTCCTAGTCACAAATAAAAACCACCCTGTTTCAATCTTGATTCATTCTCAACTAAACGTAAGCCCTTGTCCTTGAGGAATCCTTTTGCTGTGTGCATAATCTTAATTTCATATTCACTGGTGCCTCTGTGTCATTTTCCCCAACAATTATATAAATTCCTGGCCAGGGTGCTGCCCAGTGTCCAACAGGGGATACTGGGTATCCAAATAAAACATTCTTTTTTTTCTTCTTTGCATATGGACATCCAACTGTTTCAGACTATCCTCTCTCAACCCAATTACCTTTATATTTTGCCAAAAATGAATTGACTATTTTTATGTTTGGATTCTCTATTTTGTTCCATTGAACTGTATGTTTATCTTTTCTCCAGTACCACACTGTCTTGCTTATTGTAGCTTTAAAGTGAGTCGAAATCAGGTAGTGTGAGTCTTCCAATTTTGTTGTTCTTTTTAAAAATTGTTCTAGCTTTTCTAGTTCCTTTGCTTTTCCATATTAATTTTAGAATCAGCTCATCAGTTTCTATAAGAAATCCTGCTGGGATCTGAACTAATTGCATTGAATCTATAGATCAGTTTCAGAAGAACAGATATCTTAATATTGAGTCTTTCTATCCATGAACATAGTATAATCAGTGTTTTATAATTTTCAGTGTATAAATCTCAAACATATTTTATAAAGTTAATATTAGAATTTTTTATTTTAATTTCTAATTATTCATTACCAGTATATAGAAATGCAATTGATTGTTATATATTGACCTTCTATCCTGCAACCTTGCTGAATTTACTTATTCACTAGAGCCTTTTTGAATAGTCTTTTGGATTTTCCACATAGACATGTTATCTGTGAATAAAGATTGCTCTTCAAAACACACTGTTAAAAGAATAAAGACAAGCCAGCAACTGGGAAAAAATATTTCCCTATCACATACCATCTAGCTATTCCATTCCTAGACATTTACCCAAGAGAAAATATGTCCCCCCAAAGACTTGTACATGAACGCTCATAGCAGCATTATTTATAATAGTCAAAAACTGGAAACAACCCAATTGTCCTTCATCTTGTAAATGGATAAAATTATACTATATTCATACAATGTAATACTATTCAGCAATAAAAAGGTATGAACAAGTAACGACATGGATGAATCTCAAATTATGCTAAATGTAAGAAGCAGTTACATCCCCACAAAAAATAGTCTATACTACATGATTCCATTTTTATTAAATTCTAGAAAATACAAACTAATCTTAAGTGACAGAAAGAGATCAATGATCACCTGGGGATGAGGTGAAAGCAATAAGGAGGGATTACAGTCATGAAGATACTCTTAAGAGTGATGGATAGGTTCCTTATCTTGATTGTGTTGACATTTTTGTGAGCAGATATTCTGTCAAACTTATCAAATTGTACACTATAAATATGTGCAACTTATGTCAATTATACTCAATAGGCTGGGTGCAGTGGCTCACGCCTGTAATCCTAGCCCTCTGGGAAGCCAAGGCAGGAGGATTGCTTGAGGTCAGGAGTTCAAGATCAGTCTGAGAAAGAGCCTGACCCCTTCTCTACCAAAAATAGAAAAATGAGCCAGACGTGGTGGCACATGCTTGTTGTCACAGCTACTCAAGAGGCTAGGGCATGGCCAAGCGAGGTGGCTCACGCCTGTAATCCTAACACTCTGGGAGGCCGAGGCGGGTGGATCGTTTGAGCTCAGGAGTTCGAGACCAGCCTGAGCAAAAGCAAGACCCCGTCTCTACTAAAAATAGAAAGAAATTATCTGGCCAACTAAAATATATATAGAAAAAATTAGCTGGGCATGGTGGTGCATGCCTGTAGTCCCAGCTACTGGGGAGGCTGAGGCAGTAGGATCGCTTAACCCCAGGAGTTTGAGGTTGCTGTGAGCTAGGCAGATGCCATGGCACTCACTCTAGCCCGGGCAACAAAGCGAGACTCTGTCTCAAAAAAAAGAGGCTGGGGCAGGAGGATCTCTTGAGTCTAGAAGTTCAAGGTTGCACTGAGCTATCATCATGCCACTGCACTCCAGCCAGGGCAACAGAGCTAAGACCCTGTCTCTAAAAAATTTCAGAGAAAATTCATAGTTGGTGAGCTTGAGAAATTATTTGGGCAATAGTACAATAGAGCTAGGTAGTGAGGTGAAGAATCTTACATATTCAGAAAATAGATTAAAATAGACATCTTAAACTTTTTAATTAAAATTTTACAAATTTCCATTTCTATTACTTACTCCCCAGAACCCTTACAAAAAGCACCAAAATTTAAAAAATATGGTTATAGAGTCCATTTTTGCAGACATTGATAACAGGATACTGCTCCTCTATTTGACGCTTCATACAATGTTCCAATGCCTTTTAATTTTATGACTTGTGGTTGTCGACTATTAATTCTTGGGTCTTACTGAAGTCCCAAAATGAAAGTAACTCTGATTCTTGTAATGGAATCATCTAGAGATGATTGTTTAACCCACTCTGCACGGATAAGGAACAAATTCCCAAATGTACCCACCGTATTACTCAAATATCATTCCTAACACAAAAAGGTTAAATATACTGTTCAAGGCTCATGAGTTCAGAGTAAAATACCCCAAACTGGCTTTAGCAGCCCCTTTCCTCCTACTATATGGATTTTTGCTCGGAGCCCCAGGTATACTTGATCTTAACTTAATCCCTTCCAAGGCTATTCAGTCCAAATTCCAGTCTACCTCTTTTTCTACCCTGCAATTCCTTCTTTTTTCTAATGCCAGATTCAAAGTTCTCAAGTTGAGATAAAGATAGACAAAATAAGACCACATATACTAGAACAGGGAAAAATGAATTCATCATTGCAGAGAATCTGAATCTAGATATGCATTTCCACTCAGCACTTAACTCAGATTTAATACTGAGTAAATGTTAGAACATGCTGGTATATCAAGTAACTTTCATGTTGTATTTCTCCTATAAAATGTTTCTCATTACTCCTTTGATTCTCCCAGTCTACTGGGCACATTATAAATGTCTTTAAAATGTTCATTGAGTAGAATGACTAATTTAATTACTACTAACCAGGAACCCTACTTTATTTCAACTCTAGATGTTGAAAATATTTCTAATTCAGTGGTAAATGTTACTGATTTTTTTTTCCTTTTATTATCTCAGTTACTCTAGACAATTAGCAATGATGAAGTA
Source organism: Lemur catta (assembly GCF_020740605.2). Lineage (NCBI taxonomy): Eukaryota > Metazoa > Chordata > Mammalia > Primates > Lemuridae > Lemur > Lemur catta. The sequence continues at coordinate 49,491,319 of NC_059141.1, read as the reverse complement.
ATATGAAGTGTAAATCAGAAAATAGACAACCTGAATCCAAGTCCTACCTCTGCAACTTACTGTGTTCTCGGGCAAATTACTTGACTTCTTTGGGCCTCAGTTTCATTTGTAAAATGGGGATAACATAAAACTACCTCACATGATTATTTTAAGGATCAAATTATATACTATATAAAGTGCTCTGTTATCAGGTAGATTATATAGGAAGACTTTCCAAATCTTTTTAGAGCTCAATCCAATCCCTAGAAGATTCTTTTAGGGGGAAGAATAAACTACTGATAAAAGGTTTTTATTTATCTATTTTTTTTTGGAGACAGAGTCTTGCTCTATTGCCCAGGGTAGAGTGCTGTGACGTCAGCCTAGTTCACAGCAACCTCAAACTCCTGGGCTCAAGCGATCCTCCTGCCTCAGTCAGGACTACAGGCACACACCACCATACCCAGCTAATTTTTTCTATTTTTAGTAAAGATGGGGTCTCACTCTTGCTCAGGCTGGTCTCAAACTCCTGAGCTCAAGCAATCTTCACGCCTTGGCCTTCCAGAGTGCTAGGATTACAGGTATGAGTCACTGTGCCCACCCTGGCTTGTCTTTTATATATTCTGAGGCCGAGGCGAGATGATCAGGAGTTCAAGACCAGCCTGAGCAACAGTGAGACCCCGTCTCTACTAAAAATAGAAAAATTAGCTGGGTGTCATGGCATACGCCTGTAGTCCCAGCTACTCAAGAGGATGGATTGAGCCCAGGCGTTCGAAGGTGCTGTGAGCTAGGCTGATGGCATGGCAGTCTACTCAGGGCAACAGAGTAAAACTGTCTCTAAAAAAAAACAAAATAAAAAAATAGGTTGAAGGCTGGGCGCGGTGGCTCACACCTGTAATCCTAGCACTCTGGGAGGCCGAGGCGGCAGGATGGTTTGAGCTCAGGAGTTCGAGACCAGCCTGAGCAAGAGTCAGACCCCGTCTCTACTAAAAATAGAAAGAAATTATATGGACATCTAAAAATATATATAGAAAAAATTAGCCGGGCATGGTGGTGCATGCCTGTAATCCCAGCTACTCGGGAGGCTGAGGCAGGAGGATTGCTTGAGCCCAGGAGTTTGAGGTTGCTATTAGCTAGGTTGACGCCACGGCACTCTAGCCCGGGCAACAGAGTAAGACTCTGTCTCCAAAAAAAAAAAAAAATAGGTTGAGAACCACTATTATGTATCTCATAGATCAATCTAAGAGCAGTAATTATATCCATTGGCCTAGGCAAAGAATTTATGAAGAATACCCCAAAGGCAATCACAGCAACAACAAAAATAAATGGGATCTGATTAAATTAAAAAGCTTCTGCACAGCCAAAGAAATTGTCACAAGAGCAAACAGACAACTGATAGAATGGAAAAAAATTTTCACATGCTACACATCCAATAAAGGGCTGATAACTAGAATCTATTTAGAACTCAGAAAAATCAGCAAGAAAAAATCAAATGACCCTATCAAAAAGTGGGTAAAGGACATGAATAGAAACTTTTCAAAAGAAGACAGAAGAATGGCCAACAAACATGAAAAAATGCTCAACATCTCCAATCATCAGAGAAATGCAAATCAAAACCACAGTCAGACATCACTTATCTCCAGTGAGAATGGCCTTTATCAAAAACTCCCAAAACAATAAATGCTGGCATGGATGCAGAGAGATAGGAACACTCATACACTGCTGGTGGGACTGACTGCAGGCTGGTGCAACCTCTGTGGAAAGCAATGGAGATACCTTAAACAGATAAAAGTAGACATACCATTTGATCCAGGAATCCCATTATTGGGCATCTACCCAAAAGAACAAAAGACATTCTATGAAAAAGACATCTGCACTCGAATGCTTATAGCAGCACAATTCACAATTGCAAACATGTGGAAACAACCCAAGTGCCCATCAATACATGAGTGGATTAATAAAATGTGGTATATGTATACCATGGAGTACTATTCAGCTATAAGAAACAATGGTGGGCCGGGCGCAGTGGCTCACGCCTGTAACCCTAGCACTCTGGGAGGCCGAGGCAGGCGGATCGTTTGAGCTCAGGAGTTCGAGACCAGCCTGAGGAAGAACAAGACCCCGTCTCTACTAAAAAAAATAGAAAGAAATGATCCGGACAACTAAAAATATATAGAAAAAATTAGCTGGGCATGGTGGCGCATGCCTGCAGTCCCAGCTATTCGGGAGGCTGAGGCAGGAGAATTGCTTGAGCCCAGGAGTTTGAGGTTGCTGTGAGCTAGGCTGACGCCACTGCACTCTAGCCCGGGCAACAGAGTGAGACTCTGTCTCAAAAAAAAAAAAAAAAAAAAGAAACAATGGTGATATAGCACCTCTTGTATTTTCCCGGATAGAGATGGAACCCATTCTACTAAGCGAAGTATCCCAAGAATGGAAAAATAAGCACCACATGTACTCACCATCAAACTGGTTTCACTGATCATCACCTAAGAGCACATCTAGGAATAACATTAATTGGGTGTCAGGCAGATGTGAGGGGTGCGGACGGGATGGGTGTATACATATATAATGAGTGCTATGCGCACCATCTAGGGGATGGACACGCTTGAAGCTCTGATTGGGGGTGAGGGGCAAGGGCAATATACATAACCTAAACTTTTATACCCCCATAATATGCTGAAATAAAAAAAATAGGTTGAGAACCACTACTATATATCTCACAGATCAATCTAAGAGCAGTAATTATATCCTATTTGATAATTAGTTGCTAAATAAAATAAGGTATTCCTTCCACAGAAATGAAGGCTCATAAGCTTTATGGCTGTTGCAATTCTTGCTGCAACCCTGGAATAAAAGCAGGAGTTTGAACTTAATTGTCCTGTGAAAAATACTGCTTATCAGTAGACAAATTACTCTTTTCTATTAATAAGTTAACCTACCTTTCTACTTTATCAGTAGAAAAGGTTAACAACTCCTTACCCAACAGCCAAGACTCAACTGCAACAACCTGGCCTACACAGCCGATACAAAACTTTCTTTTTTAATAGCCTTTTGCAGTGTCTAAATTTCTTTGCAATAATTAAAAGCTATACACATTTTTCATCTGTTTTAGCACCTAAGTTACCAAAATACAAAATGGCCAATGTAGTTACCCTCTTACCAAAGTCCTGCTTTCAGTACCTCAAAATAAAATTCATTTCAAGCTGTCAATGGAGACAGCACTATCCATCTAAAAGGGACAAAGTGATCCTTTTCCTAGTGAGTCTATGAAAATCAAATAAGCATTTGCCATCAGCTATCAGAGACAATGGCAGGACTTAAGGCACAATGTTCTAAAACCAAAACTGACATGACTTTTAAAAGTAAGTTATAAAATCTATGCTTCCCACAGAAAGAAAAAGGTAAAATTTGAAGTTCATATTTAAGATCCTAAAATCACACTCACAGGCAAAAGGCCAAAATTAGACAAAAATCACAGAATGTCTATTCACATTTCAAATCAAGACAAAACATATTCAAGACTGTTCACTTTCAGCTTCTTGAATATTTACTGCTTAAAGTATCCATTTTATCCATAGAAATTTGATCAGAAAATCCTTTAAAATGTTTTTAAAGTTAACTTCCAATGTTCCTGCTATGCAGACTCAATTTTTCATCTGATTATTTTAGGAAAAGACTAACCTCATTCATAAGCTACATCTAAACCTAAAAGGGGAAATACGTTTCTTCCCAGACCCTTAAAAAAAAATTAACCAAAAGGTTGATGAAAAAACACTGCTGCCACGTCTTTCCCCCTCCCCCACTCACGTAGTGGCTGTTTCATCCCTTCGGAGTGCATTCCAGGGGAAAAGTCCAAGAACCACAGCTCTCGGAGAAACCAGAAACAGTTAAGTGGAACTGTCTGAAACTGGCAAGTCCCTTTGGCCTTTTAGATCAATTCCTAAAAGGGGATCTAGCTGCTTCTTCAACCCTTTCTTAAAGAAAACAGCGCAAAATTCCGAGTCTTGTCCACTCTATCCGGAATGCATTAAGATGTTAGCGTCTAAAAACTGGATTTATATTTCATACATTGGATTATTTAGGAAAAACAGTCTCGTACCATCAGCCCCCCTCCGCCTTGAAACATACATCGGGGGCCAGACCTGTAATCCTAACTCAAAATTCTCAACCATGGAATTTGTTTGACTGATGTGGACTTTTAAAAGCTGCAAAAGACAGAGAGAGCGAGGAGCCTTTAAACATTTTTGCGTGGAAGAAGGAAGGAAGAAGCCCCGCTTCCCCGACAACTAGGTAACCTGACAGCCAACTTCCTCCGCGCGAACAGCCCGAAACTCGGCGCTCCAGGCTACGTCTAGCTGCTGAGGAAGCACCGCCGCGTTCAACAGCTGAGTTCAGCCAGAACTTTCTGGGTAGATCCACTTCCCCGACCCACGACTTTTCCATAGGGCAAAGATGCCTGGAGTGTGCCAGCTTGAGCTCTAAGCCTTAAAGCCCACTCTCCGTTGCCGCACGCTAACCATCTGCGGCTGTGGCAGCCAAAAAAACCACGCCCCGCCCTGGCGTTCCCCTCGGCTTCGTGGGAGGACCAGGTGCGAGGGGAGCTTGGAAAAATCAACAGGGTGATTCCTCCCCGGGAAGGAAAATTCAAGAAAGTTCTGGTCCCTGGGGCGGGGACGGAGGCTGCCTCAGCCCCAAAGGTCGGAGGCGCAGCGGGGGCGGAGGTGGGAAGGGGAGCACGGAGGGGACCGGCAGCCCGGCCGCCGGAGCCCGGAGTCGCGTGGCGCCCGCGAGGGGCCGAGTCTCCGGAGCGAAAGGTACCAAGGCTGCTGTGGTGAACTGGAGAACCCCCGCCCCCGGCCATCCCGCCAGGGCGGGGAGGTCCGCATCGCCGCAGCCGTCCGAGACAGACCACAGCTGCCCAAGGGCCTCGACTTCAGCCTCCAAGGTCGAGGGAGCGTCTCACCTGTAAAGTGGGACGGGAGGGTGGCGCGCTCTTCTGTCCCGTGTCGCCTACTCTCGGGCCGACTACCTACTCCCTCCCCTCAGCCCGCTGGCGGCGCGACTGGGCAGCAGAGGGAGCCAGTTAGCCCTTTTATAACCTCTAGGCCGCGACGGCAGCGCCGCGGAGGTGGCGACTGCAGCCCTCGCTACGTGAGCTCGATCACACCAGCGCCCCAGCGACTGCGCAGGCGCCAAGTCCCGGCCTCCCTCCGGCCCCCATCGTGGCCCGCCCGTGGAGTCTGAGGCCGAGAGGAGGGGCTCGGGCCGGCAGCCCAGGGGTGGGCAAGCGGGCTTGGGATGTAACGCGCCTGCGCAGGGTTCTCGCCCCGCCAGCGTTACCGTGGTTACCACCCGGATTTTTTTTTTTTTTTTCTTTTTTTTTCCCGTTCGTTCGCCGCCACCAGGTCTTGTTGAGTTTCGCTCCTTAATTTCAGGGTCAGCGTCTGTCCTGAGCAACGGAGCCACCAGCAATGAAATGGGTTAAAAATGAGACGAGGAACATGAGAGTGTAAAAAATAAAACATGCGAGTGTAGAAAATAAAGCAGAATTTTCTTGCGGGGGGAAAATAATACAGTGCATTCAGTCTTTGTATCTCAGTAGTCTTGGCCCTAAAAGGCTTTTTGCTTTGTTAACCTCCCTCTCACACCACTACAGTCATTTTATACTAATCTCACTCTATCTCTCACCTTTATACTTTATCGTTATATAATAGACTGGAGAGCTCCAGAGTCAGATTATCTGGTTTCAGATCCTGGTTCAGTCCTGTATAACATGGGGCATCAACAGCCTCTCTCAGGTTACTCACCTATAAAATAGAAATAACAGTACTACCCATCTTGTAGGATTATTGTGAGAATAAAATGAGATAATATATATAACGCACTTAACACATACCTCGAACACAGAAAGGACTTAGTAAATATTAAATACTGCCGTAGCATTGAATAATTTATATAAAGCACCCAACGTTGTGTTTGGTCTTAATCTAAGATTTGCCTCAAGTATACAGTATTCCCAAAAGAGGAAAGCATTACTATTAGGGTGCAGACAATGAAGGAAATAATTTTTCCCTTGTCAGTGAAAGGGAAAAATGACTTCCCTAAGAATTGTTATTTGTTAAAAATTGTTGTTTCTGAAGTTTTCCATGTGGGGTAAAAAAATGCAGCAATAATTAACATTTGACTCTTATCTAGGAGGTGAATTTGTTTATACAGCTACAGAAAGAGTCAGAGAGGGGGTACTTTGGGAGCCCCAGGCAACTAAAAAGTAAATACAGTCATGTCTAAGTCAGTGGTCCACAAGGTCAAAATTTCGTACTAAGACTTATTTGCCTTTTTCACTCTAATAACAATCCAGTGGGGTTTTCAGAAACCACATGTCCTGTGGCATCGCAACAGATTGAATGCAGAAGCAGATATAAAAATCTTCTCTTAGCCCAGACACCAAAGAGATTTGCAGAAATGTAAAATAATACCACTCTTCTCACTAAAATTTTTTTTTTGCTTTGGAAAATAGATATTTTTATTAAAAAATATTTATGTTAATATATAACAGATTTTATTGTTGTTTTTAAGGAATTAATAAATATTTCACGTTTTTGTTTTAATTCCTAATACAGTAAATGTTGATGGACATGATCCACATGAAAGCTTTCTGGAGTCCTCAATACTTTTTAGGAGTGTGAAGTGGTCATAAGACCAAAGAGTTTGAGAACCACTAGTCTAAATAAAGAGCGGGGAGCCCTTTGACGTAAGAGGCAACGGTATCTTCTTGTTAGAAAATCTTTGCTTCACATGGAGCGGTAATCAACATATCCACTGGCCCTGGGTAGAGCTGACTCTGAAAATTGACAATTTACTTGGTAATTAAAATGGCTCTAGACTCTGAGGCAGATTTACTGTGTAGCCAAAGAGGTTTCAGCTCCAGAGGCTCTCATTTGCACTAGCCCTTTCCAAGTCCCTGGAAGAGGCCCTAGCCATTTGTTCACACAGTGATATGCTTTGGTAAAATGCACAAAAGTAAAGTGTTTTAACTGAAGTCTTTAGTCCTTAGTGACTTCCTTCCTCCATGTTTCCCTTCTCTAGTGATGTTGGAGTGGCTAGCAGACATTTCTGAAATTTAGCTAAAGGGAAGTTGAGTTAGGGATACATTTGGTTTGAGTTTACTGGGATATATTTTTGTAACCCACAGTCACTTCCATGTGTAGTTAAAATATCGCCAGCTGTCCCAGTGGCTTCCAAGTATACTTCTATCGCCCATTGTGCTGACCCACCCAGCACTGTAAAACAAAGAAAGGTGCAGGGCCAGACCTCTTATAGTTATTTGAATGTGTCCAATGTTCTGGCATCAAAAAATATGTGAAGAGTGGAAGCAGGGTTGAAATTTAGGGAACCTAAAGCTAATCTATGGGAAATTTTTCCAATTATTGTTTGTGTAAAAATTTTTTTTCTAGAGACAGGGTCTCCTTGTGTTGCCCAGGCTGTTCTGCAGCTCCTGGCCTCAAGCAATCCTCCTGCCTCAGCATCTCAAGTTGCTGGGATTATAGGTGTGGGCCACTGTGCCCAGCACTGTTGTGTAAAATTTTAATTAAAGATTTAGTGTTTTTCAATACCTAGCCAAAAATTATTTTAAATTTTCTCTCAGAATTTAATGAGGGCATCCACAACAAACTAAAGCATGTCATCAAAGAAAACTGATATGTCCTGAATTCTTTTAAGTCATATATTAAATGACCTATAGGAAATTTTCTCAAATTTGACAATCCTAAAAAGTGATATAACATTATCAACAAGGAATTGTGAAGCTTAATCAATCACATTTTATGCTATGTGAATTAGAAGAGAAAGAAAGTAGAGTCTAGATTAGTAATCCAAGATTCATTGAATAAATATTTATGGAACACCTACCTACTGTGTCCAAGACACTACCTACTGGGCTGTGGAAGATCAAACTCTGCTTTTAAGGAGTTTACAATCTTTACTGGAAAGAACTAAAACCTATACTGTGGCAATGGGAATTTATTTATGCAATAAATATTTGCTTGCCTGCATGAGCCAGAGTATGCTAAGTGCTGGGTAGATGATTCCTGCTGTTATAGAACTTGGAGTCCTTGGAAGAAAACCTACAACTTACGAAAAAAAAAAAAAAATCTACACACACACACACACACACACACACACACACACACTTTTTGACAAGTGAAAATAAGGAAAATGTGCTATGGGGAAGAATAACAGAAGGACATGGTTTAGACTGGTAACACAAGGAGAGTGTCACCAAAGAAGGAACATGTAGTCTATGGCCATACCACCCTGAACACATCTGATCTTGGAAGCTAAGCAGGGTTGGGCCTGGTTAGTCCTTGGAAGGGAGAAGTAACATTTAAACTGAGACCTAAGTTAGCCAGAGGAAGTGTGTGAATAAGAGCATTCTAAAGAGAGAGAATAGTCCTGTATATGTGAGGACTGCATAGCAAAAAACAAACAAAAGTTGGTACATTTGAGGAGCTAAAAGAAATTTAGTGTGGCTGCAGTGCAGTAAGCAAGAGGAGATTGGAAAGATGTGTAAAGGCTAGATCCCGCAGGGCCTGTTAAGTACTGTAACAAATCCAGTGGGAAGGCATTGAAGTGTTTTAAGCAGTGGAATAACATTATGTTACTTACCTATAACAAAGCAAAAACACAATGTAAGAGGAGGGCTTTTCCTGTGGATGACATGTCACTGGACATGGGGATGGGCCTTGAGAGTAAAAGTGATAGGGACTTCCTCCTTGCTTATGAGTAGGGACATGAAAGTCAAGAGATGAAGGATTCTAGAATGTAACTGAAACTGGAAATGATTCTAGTCATGAGCATCCTGGCATTGTGGCATTGGGACAAATGGCTGCACTGAGGTAGCCAGACCACCCACATCATGTGGCTTCAAATAGGGGTGCTCGCTGTGGTAGGCAGAATAAAGGTCCCTCAAAGATTTCCACATCCTAATGCCTAGAACCTGTGAATATGTTACTTCATATGGCAAAAGAACTTTGCAGATGTAATTTAAACTGGTGGAATAGGCCGGGCGCACTGGCTCACACCTGTAATCCCAGCACCTTGGGATGCCAAGGCAGAAGGATCGCTTGAGCCCAAGAGTTCGACACCAGCCTGAGCAAGAAAGTGAGACCTCAATGCCAGGTGTGATGGTGTGCACCTGTGGTCTAGGTTACTCAAGAGGCTGAGGGAGGAGGATAGCTTGAGCCCAGGAGTTTGAGGTTGCAGTGAGCTGTGATCATACCACTGCACTCTAGCCTAGGAAAAAGACCAAGAGCCTGTCACAACAACAACAACAAAAACAAACGAACAAAAACCAACAACAACAACAACAACAAAATAACATAAAAAGAGTCAAATAAAAATGCTAGGGGAAAATCCTATGCTATTCAAGATATCAAAATACGAGTGATGGACTCATTGGTGTACTCAACACAGCTGAGAAAAGGTCAAATCATCCAAACCAATATACAACAGAGAAAAAAAGAGTCAAAAACAAACATCCAAGCATCCAAAAGCTGTGGAACAATACCAAATAATCCTACATATGATCATTCGAAGAAATGGGGCTTTAGAAGTATTTGAAGAGATAATGACAGAATATTCCAAAAATAATGAAAGACATCAAACAACAGGTCCAAGAAACTCACTTTACTCATGCCCTCCTCACTCAAACATGCCTAATTCACATCAGTAATGTGACGGTCTTTCTTTCCATCATGATTTAGAAATGGGCACTTATCCCAGGTCACAAACAATAAATTCGTGGAATTCCTTTAACCTCAGGAATTGTTTGGTTAGGGGCTCAGAAAGGGGGATTATAACCTAAATTGGTCCAAATAGAGGGAAGATCAATACTTTTGTTTCACTGCTGAGGGCAGACATGTGATCTGGATAGGAATAGCGAACTCAGTAGCTCTAAAATCTTCTGGAAGCCATTTTTCTACCACGATGGAAGCCAACTTGAGGACAAAGCCAATATGAATGGAATAGGTCAGAGCTCAGAGGAAGTGAGCAAAACCCTAATCCAGCGGTACCTGAAGCCTGAACTAAAGTTAGACATTTTAGTTATATAACTTAATAAATTCCCTTATTGTTTAAGCATATTAAATTTCAGTTTTTTCAAATCACAGTTGCAAGAAAATAAACTAACCTTACCTAATGTAGAACTCTAGCACTAAGTATTAAGTACTTAGTATTAAGATCCATTTTAGAGAAAGTGCAAACTCAGCTCTCAACTGTTCTGTTTTGAATCAAATTTATAATTCCTAAAGAAGATGTACCTGTTTTCCAAAGGGAAAACAATGGTGTCAGGAGAATACTACCTTACCAAGCAACTGTTGTAATAAGGAAGCCTATTTAAATTATTCACTTGTTTATTCATTCAACAAATATTTGTTGAGCACCTACAATGTGCCAGGCATTGTATCAGGTATTGGAAATATATTGGTGAATAAGGTATATTTATTTATTAATTTTGGCTTGTGAAAACTAATGAATAGCATGACATGTGTAACAGACTCCATTTGCTCCTTTTCCATTTTCTGGTATCTTTTCTTGTTTATTGTACATTACCCTTTGAATATAAATAGTTCGAGTCCTGTATAGTAAATATTTTCAAGTTCTATAATTTGCAAGGGAATATCCAACAGCTATTCTATCAAGCACAGAAAATGTTTGCAAATTTAAGAAATATTTTACTGAAAACAATAAGTTTTATTTCAGAAGAATGCTTCTGTGTATAAGCAAACAGAATCTGACTTGGCTATCTGAAAGATTTGTAGAGCTTGGCTGGTCCATGCATTCTTCCATCCAAATGAACTTGTCAAGAGCTCAAAAAAACCAGGCAAGACAGCCAGAAATTGCAGCTTTATTTGGTGAAGCAAGACTCAGAGTTTAGAACCTGGAGTTCATTCAGTCACAGAATTGTAGTATCTAGTAGGAAGAATAATAACTTTTTATTTGGAAGGAGCACTGATGGAAACTGAACCCAAGTTTTAGTCCACCATTAACAGTGTATTAGGGTGTTCCTGAATGAATTGCTTTAACTTTAATGCCAAAATTTCTTCATTAACCAAATGGCCATAATACTATTTGTCCTACCAACCACACAAAAACATCATAAAAATCAATTGCTATAGTTATTTTGAAAGTTCTTGGAAAAGTATGAAGTATTATAGTGAAAAGAGTAATCATCATTGGATGCTACATGGCATAGAATTGTGTGGGGTTTTATTTTGTTGTTTTTAAATAACAGAGTCAAAATTGATGAGCTTTATACCTGTTTCAATGACTTTGAAAAAAATTATGAAATGGAAATAATTAGAACTTAATGGGGACAAGGGGTAAAGAGAAAAGTCAGTTCTCAAGTCAATCCAGAAATGAAATAACACTGCTTCATATCCTATACCAATTTAAGGAACATTTTTCACAGAACTATTGTGAGTGGTAAATTGATTGCATTAATAGTCTCAATTCTTCCCCACTTTCTGAATCCATGCCTATGTAGTAAAAAATTTAACCTTGCCTCAAAAGAGGTCTAGCCTTTGTCCTTAGTACTCGGGAGCTAATCTCATGCCCAATAGGAGTATCTTTGTTTGTTTGAGGGCCTTGGGTCACACTGGATAGTCTAACAATGTAATTTAGGATGGGGGCTGACCACATTGGAAAGACCAACAATGTGATTTAGGGTGGAGGTTTTGAGTTATGGAGCCCCAATGAAAACTCTGGACACAGAGGCGTGGGTGAGTTTCCCTGTGTGCACTGTCACACAGCAATGCTGGGGAAATAATGCATCCTGACTCCATGCAGAGAGAACAATGGAAGTTCCACACGTAGCGGTGAAGCTTCCCCAGGCTCTGCCGTATGTGATTCTTCCCTTGGGTGACTTTAATCTGTATCATTTCCCTATAATAAACAATAACCATGAGTTTAGTAGCTTTCAGTGAGTTCTGTGAGTCCTTCTATTGAAACTGAGGGTGGTTTTGGGAATCCCTCAAACTTGCAGTTAGTATCAGAAGTGAGGGTGCTCTCTTCAGGGGACTGTTTCCTCTAACTTTGTAGTTGGCCCAAACCCCTTACAACACCTTTTGCCATATAATCTTGTAATACCTTTCCATTGTAACTCTAGGTCTAATCATATGGTATGCTTTGGCTGCGATGCAAACAGAGACTTGCATATTTTCACTTGTGCCTTTGCCTTTTGTCACACCATTAAACCAATATGCCCATGCTAGTCTGCTTGCAACATGTAGAGTAGAGCCAACTCACCCCAGCTGTCCCAGCCAAGACAATTTTCGATTATCCAATGGTATACTCACTCTTAGACATGTAAAGGAGTGTGACCAGGATTAGCAAAATCACTAGCCAACCATCCCAGGTAAGTGATTAATAAACACTTGTTGAATGCCTCTGTGATTTTGTGGATTTTTTATGAAGCATTATTGTTACAACAGATGACTGATAACAGATACCTCCTAAGCTACTACTATAATGTAGGAATAGAGTACGGATAATGTAAATCAGGGAAATCTCCAAATTCTTTTCATTCAACATTGAAAACTTAATGATCATATATTTGGATAATCCTTGCATTATAAAATATTAGAGACTTGGAGATGTCTTAAACTGAGGCCCAGAAAAGTGAAACATTAATTAATCACCAGATTAGGTAACAGAAAAATTATATCTGCTTTGGAAATATAACCACACACAGTGTATACGTTGTCTAATACTCAGAACCCATCTGGACATTGGGATAAAGATTAAATTATACAAGACACTACAGAAGTGTAAGTTAGCTATGGTTTTAATCCATTATTGAAATACTTTTGCCAGAGCTTTTAGCTAATAATGAAACCAACAATTTTATAACTTTTTCAGTTTCTGCCAACTTTCTGATGGAATTCTGGTAATTCCAATAAAATAGCCTGCAGGCAGTCATAAAGGAACCAAACAAACAAGAAAAGTCTATGTAGGGAGAGGAAAAGCAAATAGAAGAAGAGGTCAATTAACAGGAAATAGAAACCTTTGCTCGGTCTAGTGCTTGCGTTGTACTAATAAAATCATGTGTTCAAATTAATTCTGACGTTGTTGTGCCTTGATTGTTTTTTTTTTTTTTTATTTTGTCTTCCAGCTGAGTATGGCCTCTAGTCTTAGTTCTATTCACTGCTGTGTGTTCAGCATTACTACATGTTTGGAAGATAGAGAGGAGGGAAACCTATTGTACGTTGCTTTTAAATAGAAGCATAAAGATCTGCCAGTGTTTATGGAGTCATTGGCTTTGAAAATGGACAGGTCTCTTTGCCAGTGGCTTATTATTTGAGCCCCTTCCACTCCTATTTGCTAAGATATATTTCTTGTCCTACATGAAGTAAGACAATATTCAACTACAAGCCTGCTTACAGAAGGAACTTCTAATTTCTCTTCAAGTTTGCTAATGTATGCACATCCTAATGTCCATTCTGGTAATTGGTCAAAGGCTGAATAAATGGGCTGTTGACTCACATGCTTGCATGCTCATGAACACACACACACCCCATCACATGTAATATGCATAACTAGCTTTTTGATGGTAGAGACTGTTAAGTTATTCACCATTGTATTCCCAATACTAGCATAATGACTGGCACATAATAGGTTTACAATAAATATCTGTTTAATAAATTAATACACACATGTATTTCAATATACTATTACCTCACTTCTACCACAAAAGGGATATGCTGGGATTAAATGACTTGAGACAAATTTTGTGCCCTTAAAAGTGTGTACAGTGTTAATTTATTACATGACTGAATAAATCTCATTGCTTTGAAGTTAAGCATGTCTGAGGAAAGACAATTTTTACCTCATGACTTATAAAAACAATGAGGCTTATAGTTGTTTATGCCATATTTGCTGTATTTACTAATCATGCACATGCACTATCATTTTTTTTTTTTTTTTGAGACAGAGTCTCGCTCTGTTGCCTGGGCTAGAGTGCTGTGGCCTTAGCCTAGCTCACAGCAACCTCAAAGTCCTGGGCTCAAGCGATCATCCTGCCTCAGCCTCTCAAGTAGCTGGGACTACAGGCACGTGCCACTATGCCCAGCTGATTTTTTACTATTTTTAGTAGAGATGGGGTCTTGCTCTCACTCAGGCAGGTCTCGAACTCCTGACCTCAAGCAATTTTCCTGCCTCTGCCTCCCAAAGTGCTAGGATTAGAGGCATGAGCCACTGTGCCCAGCCTAATCATGCACTATAATTTTTTAATATAATTAATGAATTAGTTGAGCATTTTTAATAGCTTTATTGAGATATAATTGAAATAATGTACAATTTACCCATTTAAAGTGTGCCATTTGATGATCTTTGGTAGGTTCACAGAATTGAACAACCATCAACACAGCCAATTTTATCACTCTGATAAAAGCCCCCCAAAAACAAAACCCTGTTCCCATTAGCAGTCACTCCTCATTCATTATCTTCGAACACTGCCCTCAGCCCCCACATATAGGCAGCCACTAATTTACTTTCTGTCTCTACAGATTTGCCTATTCTGAACATTTCATATAAATACAATATGTGATCTTTTGTGAGTGAATTATTCAATTAGCATAATGTTTTCAATATGGATGAAACATTTCTCTTCATTGACAAATAAAATGCCACTGTATGGATAGATACACCAAATTTTGCTTCCCTGTTTATCAGCTGATAGACATTTGGTTGTTTCTACTTTTTGGCTATTTTGAATAACATTGTTACAAAAATTCATGTATAAATTTTTGTGTGGACACATGTTTTCAATTTTCTTGGGTATATACACCCAGGAATGGAATTGCTGGGTCATTTGGTAATTCCATATTTAACTTTTTGAGGAACTGCTCAACTGTTTCCCAAAGCGGCTGCACCATTTAGAATCCCACCAGCTGTGTATGAGGATTCCAGTTTCTCCGCATCCTCACCACTCCTTGTCATTATCTGCCTTTTTGATCATAGCCATCCTAGTGGGTATAAAATGGTATCTTATTTTGATTTTGATTTGCATTCCCTGATGGCAAATGATGTTGAGCATCTTTTAATGTGCTTATTGGTTATTTTTGTATCTTCCTTGGAGAAATGTCTACTCAGATCCTTTGATCATTTTTACTTTCTTTTGGTTTTGGTTTTTGAGATGGAGTCTTAATACCGCCCAGGCTGGTCTTGAATTCCTAGGCTCAAGCGATCCTCTTGCCTCAGCCTCCTGAGTAGCTAAGACTACAAGCACATGTCACTGAGGCAGTATAGGGCAGGACTTGGGCCTCACTTCTGATCAAGGGAGACAGCATGGGGCAGCACCACCTTGTCAATAATGTTTTTCAGGGCCACTGGAGCAAGATACAGACATAGGCTGATGAAGCACTTGGCTACAAAAGAATCAGACCTGTCCATATCCAACCACCTCAAGCCAGAAAGGACCCTCACACTGACCTTACCTTGCCTTTTCCCTCATTATAATCTCATTTTAGTGCTAAAAATCACACAAAGGGGTGGAGATTTAACATGCTAATCAGACATACGACCGATGAAGAAGCATGTGATAGAACTATGCAGGTGCAAGAAATTCTCCACCTCTACATGCTTACACTTCATCTTTTCCTGCCTAAGCCTCTATAACATCCACCCTGAACCCCCCTCAGGGAGCCAGCCTGAGGACCTTTTCCTTTGTGCTGTCTCCCTTATGTTCCAATATGAGCCCCAGTGAAGCCTTGCCTGTGACTCCCATTTGGCCTCTTGTTAATTTCTATTTCATAGAGAGCCCCCGTGCCTGCGCTGGTACCACCACCACACCCAGCTAATTAAAAAGATTTTCTTTAGAGATGCAGGTCTTACTATGTTGTCCAGGCTAGTCATAAACTCCTGGCCTCAGGGCCTCAAGGGATCCTCCTACCTCAACCCCCTGAGTAGCTGGGATTACAGGCATAAGCCACGTGCACCCGGCTCTTGCTCATTTTAAAATTGGGTTATCTTTTTGTTACTGGGTTGCCAGTGTTCTTTACATATTCTGGATACAAGTCCCTTATTAGATTCCTGTCTTGCAATAATTGTTTCCCATTCTGCAGGTTGTCTTTTCATGTTCTTGATGGTACTGTTTATAGCACAAAAGATTTTAATTTTGACAAAATCCTATTTTTTCTTTTGTTGCTTGAGCAAAAAAGCCACCTGGGATTTTGATAGGGATTGCATTGAATCTGTAGATCAATTTGGGGGACATTGCCATCTCCACAAAATTAAGCCTTCTAATCTATGAACATGGGATTCTTTCCATCATTCCAGTGTTTTCCAATATTTATGTTCAGTTTCACTGCCCAACACCCAGATATAATCCAGGTCTATAGCACATTATGGTGGTTAAAAGCACAGCTTCTCTCGAGTCAGACACGCTTGAGTTAAAATCTCTGCCCTTCTACTGACTAGCTGTGTAAATATGGACAAATTATTTAACTTTTCTAGCCTCTTTTTTCTCATCTATAAGGTACAAATAATATGTCATATCTCATATGATGTGACGATTAATGATAACTATGTGAAGCATTTAGCAGAGTGCCTGGAACACAGTAAATGCTCAGTCTTAGCTATTTTTATTGTGATAGCACTTAACACTTAATTACCCAAAAATATAGTTATTTTGACTTTTTAAATTATTAGAGCCCCAATTTTTCCCTAAGCATGCTTCCCCATCTCTTTGGAATTCATTGACTTTACAACTTGTTTCTCTCAAATTTTCTGTGTCTTCCTTAAGGATAATGAACCAACCTGGTAAAAAAAAAAAAAAAAAAAAAAAAGAAAAGAAAAAAAGCTTGAGCTCATGTGCTAATGGAAGACATCCAAAGGGAATGGCTGGTCAACTAACCAGGTCTGCTCTTTTTTCCCCTGTAATCTAGGTACATATTAACAATGACATTCAGGATTTAATAACCCTTAGTCCCTACAGTCTAATCTCCACACACAGAATGATTCTTTTAAAATATAAGTCTAATCATCTCACTCTCCTGCTGAAATTCTTTGATAACATCCCATCCCTCTCTGGGTAAAAGTCAAAAGCATTGCAATGATTTATAAGAATTGTAAGACTTGCAAGGCCCTATGTGATGTGATATGACACTTGGCTACTCTTTGATCTCATCTGTAATCACCATGCTTTGTTCTAGTCTTTCCTCAAACCTGACACATTCCCACCCCAGGGCCTTTGCATATACTCATTTTGTTCTGCCTCCAAATCTCTTCCTGTAGATATCAACTTGGCTTCCTTGTCACCTTTTTCAGGGTATTTGTTTAAATATCACCTTAACAACGAGGCTGACCATACTGTATAAAATAGCAAAATAATCCCTCTTTTTTTTTTGTAGAGTTGGGGTCTGGCCATGTTGCCCAGGCTGGTCTGAAACTCCTGGCCTCAAGAGATCCTCCCACCTCAGCCTCCCAAAGCACTGAGATTGCAGGCATAAGCCACCACACCGAGCCCCCCTTTTTAATTTAAAGGGGTTTATTCTGAGCCAAATATGTGTGACCATGGCTCAGAGCACATAGCCTCAAGAAGTCCTGAGAAAATGTGCCCCTTTCCTCTTATCTTGCCCTATTTTTCCTCCCAAGCACTTATAACCACTTGATGCATTGTATATTTACTTGCTTGTTTGTTTCTCCTACTTGAATGTCAGTTATAAGATGATAGAGATTTTCATGTTTTGTTCTCTGCTGTATCTTATGTCTGTAAGAGTCCCAGACACATTGGGTGCTCATCAAATATATGTTGAATGAATGGTCTTCAAAACTATCTTCTCACATAGGCAAGTAACTTTAGTAGTAAGAAGAGAAGAGGGCAGCCCGAAGTAGTTTTGCTAGATTTCTTTGAGTCAGATGGAATGCTGCTCTTCCTCATTGATCAAAGAATGAATTCTTCTGTAAGTTCAAACATATCTAGACAGAGTTCTGTCCTTTTAAACGGGCAGAATTTCATGAAATTTTAGAGCTAGTTCTAAAGTGGGCAGAGATAGAACTGGAGATACAGAAATGTTGAAAGTTATCTGATTCTCACTTCCCCTTCATCCTACCTCCACCCTCAGAATATAGGCCTTCTGTGTATGAGGGTAGGTTTAATGACTTTATCATTTTGTTATTTAAAAATGGATCTAATACTATTTTACTTTCTCAAAGACACAGTTCTCTTGGTAATAAGATCTTCTAAGATCATGCTTTTGATAGCCATGGTTAATTTTGCAGTGGGTGGACACAGCAGCATGCCTGGATATTGAACTATAATTCCCAGAGTGCATCTCTAGGAGGATTATGGAAAGTGTGGCAGAAGTATGCTTTTGACAGCCGTAGTTAACTTTGGAGGATTTAGCAGCTGGCATGGGGATTAAACTACACTTCCCAGCGTGCATCTTTAGGAGGATTCTGGGAAGTGTGGCAGAAGCTGCAATGGTCCCTTGGGGAAGGGAAGCCATTGGAACTTGGACAGTTGGAGTTTCCTGGTTTCTGCTGATTCTTGAGGCCTAGGAAGGTACCCCCAAAAGAACTCAGAGTGAGTACAATGAAACAGAAACCTATTCAGGTAGTAAGTGCAGGAAGGACTTAATAGGGAGGCATAATCAGAACTTGAAAAAAGCTGTTTGTCACAGCATTTTACAGATTTAGCTTAGTCTCTTTTCCTTCTTGCAGAAACCAGGGGAATGACCACTTTTGTACCATAACTATGGAGCAATCTCATTAACCACAGCTAATCAATTTTTGAGACTTTTTTGGAGGGTTGTTGAAAAGTGGAACTTGTTAACATTGTGCCCTCATTTTAAGAAAGGAAAAATTATTATTTAGAAAGCAAACCATAAAGCTGGTCAGTGAGACTTTGAAATCTGTATCCCAGTGTTTCCTCGGTTTTGCACATTTCCCCACCCCCACTGAGGTCCACAGTCATGGAGCGATGGACTTTCAAAAGAGCTCTCTCAAATGCTACTGAATCTAGCCTCTTCTCCATGGAAGTAATCACTAGATTTAAGATGGGCTTTTTTATTATAGTGTAGTGCTTTGCAAATTAATCTTTCTTCTGGAAAGATGAAGAGGATGAGAATTGTGTGAATCATTTATTACAAAGGGTTCAGAGAAACTGTAAATCTTATGGACCTTGCCTCATCATATAATAGTTTTTTTTTTTTTTTTTTTTGAGACAGAGTCTCACTGTGTTGCCCGGGCTAGAGTGAGTGCCGTGGCGTCAGCCTAGCTCACAGCAACCTCAAACTCCTAGGCTTAAGCGATCCTACTGCCTCAGCCTCCCCATTAGCTGGGACTACAGGCATGCGCCACCATGCCCGGCTAATTTTTTCTTTATATATATATTTTTTAGTTGGCCAGATAATTTCTTTCTTTTTTTAGTAGAGACAGGGTCTTGCTCTTGCTGAGGCTGGTCTCGAACTCCTGACCTCGAGCAATCCACCTGCCTGGCCTCCCAGAGTGCTAGGATTACAGGCATGAGCCACCACGCCCTGCCAATAGTTTTGATAAAAATAATATTACCTTTCATCTCTGTCAGACTTTGTACTTTTAAAAACATAAATAGCTCCATATGCTCAAATAAAAAAAATTTAAAAAATTAAAAGAAAAAAAGTGGGACTCTGGGGGAAAAAAAAATAGCTCTAGCTCTGTGACCACCAAGTCATGAATCAGCAGGCCATGATAATCCATGACTGGCTAAGGTTCATTTAGCAGCAGAAACTAGGGAAAACCAGGCAGTCAAGTCCAATGGGCCATACAGATTAGTCAGAAATCACAACTACAACCAGACAGCTCTTGCAGTTCCCAGGATCCACTACACTCACCAAAGGAATTCCCTTTGGCCCAGAGGGAATATGGTGAGGTGTTTCTGGGAACAGCGGCCTGGAAATAGCCTTATTGAGCAGTTAGTCCCAGAAACTACTATTTTATTATACTCTCTTTTATGTTAAAAGGAATATACACACATGGTTAAAAATTTTTTTACATACAGAAATGACTAAAGTAAAAATTACAAATACTTTTTCAATCTTTATCTCCATCCCACTCTCTCAAATTAGTCACTCTTAACAAATGACTTCTAGTCATTTGAAAAATATAAATAAGTACATATCTAATTTATATATACCAGTATGTATATGTATGTGTCCTTTTCTTTATAAATTAATTATGCTAACCAACTAATTATTACTTTTCTTATTTTTTCCTCCAGCTTTATTAAGGTATAATTGACAAAAATTTGTATATGTTTACATTGTAAAACGTGATGTTTTGATATATGTATACATTGTGAAATGATTAAATCAAACTAATTAACATATCTATCCATCACCTCACATACTTACACATTTTTTTTGTGTGTGGTGACAGCATTTAAGATCCATTCTTTTAGTAATTTTTTTTTTTTTTTCTGAAACAAGGTCTCACTCTGTTGCCCAGGCTGGAGTGCCATGGCATCATTATAACTCAATGCAACCTCAAACTCCTGGGCTTAAGTCATCCTCCTGCCTCAGCCTCCTGAGTACAGGTGCGCACTACCATGCCTGACTAATTTTTTAAAAAATTATTTTGTGGGGTTGGGGTCTTTGGGGCTGGTCTCACTACAACCTCAAACTCCTAGCCTCAAGTAATCTTCCTGGCTCAGCCTTCTAAAGTGCTAGGATTACAAACGTGAGCCACAGTGCCCAGCCTCTTTTAGTAATTTTGTAAGTGTATAATACATTATTATTAACTATAGTCACCATGCTGTACAATAGATCTCCAGAACTTACTCATCCTATCTAACTGAAACTTTGTACCCATTGCCCAGGAAGTCCCAAAACCCCCTTGCTTATTTTACTTAATATATATTCTGAATATCTTTCCTTGTTACTATATGTGTATTTTTTCACTGTTCTATTTTCCATTTATTTTTCACAGCTGTGTATTATTCCATTTTATTGTAATTTTCAGTTAACATTCTTGTAGATACCCTTTCCTTCCTAGGATAAACTTTTAGACATGGAATTGCTAGGTGAAAGGGATGTTTAACATTTTAGTAGATATTCCCAAATTAACTTCCAAATATACTTTACCAATTTACATTCTCAGAGTTGTATATGATCCAGAAATACTGAGTTTAAATACATTTCTTCCAGTATATCACACTAGTTCTTGGGTTATTAAAATAGGCATTACACCTTTAATACTCTACAAGAGTGCTTTGTAATCTACATATCACATATTGCCTTTTGTGAAAGTTAGTTATATATTTGTTTTCTCTCTCCTTCTAGAGTTCCTTTAGGGCAGGAAGTTTCATCCTGTACATTTTTGTGTTCCTTAAGAGACCTTGAACAAAGTCAGTACTGAATACTTTGTTGAATGTCATTTACTAAATATATTTTACCGTTGGCTGGGACACAGATTGTAGCCAAAACTGTCCAAGGATTAGTCATCAGTGATTCATAATTATGCAACCAAGAAGTAGGCATAAACTTTAGATGTTCCTGGGTAGTTTAGTGTCAAAGCTTTCTTCCCCAGGCACAGTTAAAAGGGTGGTTGGTTATTTAACTGTACTGATTTTCTCATTTTTTCAGGGGAATTTCTTGAATTTTTTACTGCTAATATGAAAGGTACTTTTCATGAGGAATAAAATATTTGCGGATATACAATTTAAAAGGGACTATATTCTGCAGAATGGATCTTTAGATTCAGAATTTTTTTTTCTTACCCAATGAGCTACAAAAAATAGAAAATGTCTGGATCCCTGTGAATTTGCATAGCTGCATTTTGAAATATTTTCCTAATGGCTGTGATTTTATGTTTTTCTTATCTACAGGATTCCTCCTACTTCATTCTCATTCTAGGTAGGTAGAACAGGTTTCAATTTGTAGATTAGGAAAGAAGTACCGAAAAGTTGAGATCTCATACCTAGTGGTAGAAATGCAATTTAGAAGCCAGATCACTGGACTCCTATTTAGTTCTCTTTCCTTAATATCACAAAGTGATCCTATTCTGGCTTAAAATATAACCCTCTTGGCAATTGATTGCTTTAAATTTCATACTATGACTTTTTTTAGACTCCTCTTTTCTCTAAGGACCTGACAATGTCTGTGTATTGTGGAATAGCTTGCAGGAGAAAATCTTTTTGGTGCTATAGGCTGCTGTCAACCTACGTGACTAAGACACGGTGAGTTTTGATCAACCTGAACTCTGATTATTCCATCTTTGGCCCATTAAAGCGTAAAGTCGGAACATCTTAAGATCCCATATTGAGAATTAAAGATGTGTGATAACAATTTATGCAGGCCGGGAGAGGTGGCTTATGCCTGTAATCCTAGCACTTTGGGAGGCCAGTGCAGGAGGATTGCTTGAGGCCAGGAATTTGAAACCAGCCTGAGCAATATAGTGAAACCCTGTCTGTACAAAAACTCTAAAAAAAATTTGCTGGGTGTGGTCATGTGTGCTTGTAGTCCCAGCTACTTGGGAGGCTGAGGCAAGAGGATCCTTTAAGCCCAGGAATTTGAGGTTATGTGAGCTATGATGATGCCACCATACTCCAGCCTGGGCAACAGAGTGAGACCCTGTCTCAAGAAACAAAACAGAAACAAACAAAAAAAATTATATCGAATAATATTTCATGATGTTTCCTGAAAATTAGGTAGATAACTCCACTCCCTACCCTTACCCCACCCTCCCAGAACTAACTTCAAGGAAAGGTTAGACTAGAAAAAAATCTATAATAGCACAGGAAGGTGATAAAGGACTTTTTTGTCTCAGCCTGGAGAAATCTGAAATCACTAACCTGATGTCATACAGTTTTGGAGTTTATACCATCTGTGTGATGTGGTCCTAGAAACTCCAGCTTAAGAAATGAATTTAAGTAGTAATCTTGGACTGATAATACCCCTGGGGCACATGCAAATGCAAATGTAAAACTCCTCAGGAGGGATATACTCACAACCAGGGCTTC
This sequence comes from Lemur catta, assembly GCF_020740605.2. Classification (NCBI taxonomy): domain Eukaryota; kingdom Metazoa; phylum Chordata; class Mammalia; order Primates; family Lemuridae; genus Lemur; species Lemur catta. The sequence continues at coordinate 49,468,350 of NC_059141.1, read as the reverse complement.
CTACATAGAAAGCCCTGCCAAACGTGAGTGCCCAGTGCAAAATTTAGAGGCACATTAGCCGATAATCCTACATGACTAAGAGTGAACAAACAACAAAATTGTAATACTTGTTTTAGATATTGTTGGACATTTATGTTGCTTATACTTCTCAGACTGAGACTCCAAGAACAATAACAATTATTGAATAGTCTAAAAATTAAGTATGTTGAAGTGATTAAATATATTTAAAAATGAATAAAAATTGGTTTGTTCCTGGGTTTTGGCAAAAAAACCCCAAACAAACCCAAAAAGCAACCAGAATCAAAATCATGAGAAAAGAATAAAAGTCTATCAATAAAGAATATTTGGCTGGGTCTGGTGGCTCATGCTTGTAATCCCAGCACTTTGGGAGGCCAAGGCTGGAGGATTGCTTGAGACCAAGAATTTGATATCAGCCTGGGCAACATAGGGAACCCTGTCTCTACAAAAAACAGAAAAATTGGCTGGATGAGATGGTGTGCACCTGTAGCCCCAGTTACTCAGGAGGCTGAGGCAGGAGGATCCCTTGAGACCAGGAGTTCAAGGTTACAGTGAGCTATGATCAAGCCACTGCACTCACACTACAGCCTGGGCAACAGAGTCAGACCCTGTCTCAAAAACCAAAACATATACACACACCCAGAAACAACAACAAAAGAATATTTTATGATAGAATGATGTAGAAAAAATGTTTATGTATAAGAAAAAAAGGCTACAAATTAGTAGGTATAATTGATTCTAAATATACTTATGTATGTATCGATGCATAATATTAATAGTTTGGAGAATTCCAAAGTATAAAAATAATGATCATCCCCAAGTGGCAGGATTGTCTGTTTTTAAAAAATTGATAATTGTATATTCTGATTATTAAAGAATGACTATATTTTTACTGTTAGAAAAAACAGATAAGTTTAAAAATAATCTAAATATTTTCAGCCTTGTTAATCTTAATGTAGTGTTTTTCATGCTATCATAACTAAAGGAAGAAAATGAATTGTTAAAAAAGAGAGTTCCTGATCAAGAGGAGTGTAAGGAACTTTTGGATGTCAATTCCAGTTCCAGTGAGGCCTTGGGTTTAAGACCTTAACCTGGGTGTTTTTGTAGATGTTTTGCTTTTTGGGGTCATTAGGGCAAAGCACAGGTTGTACCACTCCTGCTGTTCTTTAACGAAGGCAGCTGTGTTTGTTCTATTGTTTATATTTGGTAACTTCTGAGTGACACATGCCTCTGTTTTGACATACATTGAGTCTTTGCCCCAGGAGGCTGCAGTCACTCACAATAAGTTTAAAAATATCATGAGTCTTAAAGATCAGGTTTCTCTTGTCATCTATTTATAAAGAGCTCACTGTAACCCCTTTTATCACACCATCAGAATAGGTTCCTACAGATTACACTGGGGTGCATTTGTTACTTTGCTTTGTATTTTCCCGTTGAGCCAACTTTGCCTACTGGTGTTAACAAAAGTTCCCAGATCCTACAGAAAGTATCTATAAGCTATTTTTCCCACTTAAGTGACAAAATGTGCTGTGTATTTAAGAGTCTGTTTTAGGGCCTTTGACAGGCAAAAATGGTTAACCCTAAGGCCCCAGGAGAATACACATTCTGTCTCTGCAGAATCACAAGGACCCTGATTTGATTCCCAAAGCTCCTAAAGGGTTAGACTCAGACCACCCTTAATGAAGGAAGGTACTGGAAAAGCCTAGAACTTGCCCCATTACTATCTCTTTGAGAAACCAGTAATAGGATGTTCTTTTTCCGTATTTCATTTGGGCTACTGAAAATGTTATCCTTGTTAAATTGTTTAAGTACAAGTTTCATCAGTGGTCCCTTCACTAGAGGTGAGGAGCTAACAGTGGCCACTTTGGGAGCTAGATGTTTGAAACAAGGGTACGTGGAAGGTAAAATGTGTTTTCTCTTCCCTGGATTGAATGAGTGTTACTGAAGACACAGTGTTTGCTCTCTGTCTGCAGTAATAAAGTCTGTTCGCATCTCTAGGTATTCTGTGGTTGATGTTTTATCAATGCACTTGTTTTCCTTTCACTTCACTGCATGTACATTCTTGCCTCACAGTATAATATTGGCAGAGTACCTTGAAGTTCAATTCAGTAAATATTTATTACCCTTGAAGTTCAATTCAGTAAATATTTATTGAATCGAGCCATTCAGTATGCTAATTACTGAGATATAGAGCTGAGTAAGGCAGACCCTGCCCTTAAGGAGATCATGGTCTTTCAGGGGAGACACACAAATGAACAAATAATGCAATAGTGCAACCAGAGAAGTATGAGAATGTATGCAGTAGGACAAAAGAGGGAATGAATGGTTTCCTGTAGCCACCTCAGATACGTTTTAGAGCAAATTAGGATGTAGATAAATAAAGGGAAACAACCGTGGTAGGAGAAGGATGCAGGAGCAGAATTCTCAGAGTATGAGTAACTGTGGTTTTGTAAAGGTTTGATTATTTCCCAAATACAGGTATTTATTTGAACTGAAGGAAGATGATGATGCATGTAAACAAGCCCAGCAGACAGGAGCATTTTACCTCTTTCATACCCTGGCTCCTTTGCTTCAGACTTCAGCACATCGATACTTGGCCCCTCGGCATAGCTTGTTAGGTAAGTCGAAAGTGGACCAGTGGCATTGACTAGTCTGTGGCTACTAAATAGAATTCAGTCCATATTGAATTTCTGAGAAAGATTCTTGAACTTTAGAGTCTAGATTTTTCAAACAGCTTTTTAGTCTTAATCTGTGTAACTGCTTCTGCCCACTAATAATTTAGTGTGTAAACTCTAGTTTTCCACTCAAATATTATTTGGTGATGATATGAACCACTAACACCTTAAACTAGAGGTTGGCAAAACTGCTGTCCACATTGGATCTGCTGACTGTTTTGTAAATAAATTTTTATTGGAACATAACCACACTAGTTCACTTATAAATCATTTATGGCTATTTGCACTACAATGTAGAGTTGAGTAGTTATGACAGAAACTGTATGACTCATAAAGCCTAAAATATTTGGTATCTTTTTTTTTTTTTTTGAGACAGAGTCTCACTCTGTTGCCTGGGTGAGTGCCATGGCATCAGCCTAGCTCACAGCAACCTCAAACTTCTGGGCTCAAGTGATCCTCCTGCCTCAGCCTCCTGAGTAGCTGGAACTATAGGCACGCACAGCCACACCTAACTATTTTTTTCTATTTTTAGTAGAGATGGGGTCTCGCTCTTGCTCAGGCTGGTCTTGAACTCGTGAGGTCAAACTATCCTCCCACCTCAGCCTCCCAGAATGCTAGGATTATAGGCATGAGCCACCTTGCCCCGCCATCTTTACAGAAAAAGTTTGCAAACCTCTGCTTAGGGCAGTGATTTCCAGCCTTCATAGAGTTGCACACTGTTGTACTGTTTAAGATTTGTATCATAACTTCATTTTTACTAGAAGGGTCAAAATTAACAGTGAATTAAAATGAATTTGTTTTGAGAACTCCCTTAGCTTATATACCTAGAGATATCTAAGCAATTGGGATTTGGCATTCAAAATTCTAACTTTCAGTTTTATATGATATTACTCTGTCCTGACTAGCTGCTAAATATATTGATCAATCAGACAAGAGAAAAATAAAAGGCATCCAAATTGGAAAGGAAGAAGGCAAATTATCCTTGTTTGCAGATGATATGACCTTATATCTAGACAAACCTAAAGACTCCACAAAAAAAACTATTAGAACTGATAAATTCAGTAAAGTTGCATGACACAAAATCAACATACAAAAATCAGTAGCATTTCTATATGTCAACAGTAAACAATATGAAAAAGAAACCAAGAAAGTAATCTCATTTACAATAGCTACCAATAAAATAAAATACCTAGGAATAAACTTAACCAAAGAAGTGAAAGATCTCTATAATGAAAACTATAAAACATTGATGAAAGAAATTGAAGAGGACACATAAAAATAGATACTCCATGCTCATGGATTGGAATGATCAATATTGTTAAAATGTCCATACTACCCAAAGCAATCAATCTACAGATTAAATGTAATCCCCATCAAAATACCAATGACATTTTTCACAGAAATAGAAAGAATGATGCTAAAATTTATGTGGAACCACAAAAGAACCAGAATAGCCGAAGCCATTCTGAGCAAAAAGAACCAAACTAGAGGAATCACATTACCTGACTTCAAGTTACAATACAGAACTGTAGTAACCAAAACAACATGGTACTGGCATAAAAACAGACAGATAGACCAATGGAACAGAATAGAGAACCCAGAAGTAAATCCACACATCTATAGGGAACTGATCTTCAATAAAGGTGCCAAGAACATACAGTGGGGAAAGGATAGTTTCTTCAATAAACGGGGCTGGGAAAGCTGGATATCCATATGCAGAAGAATGAAAATAGACCCTTATCTCTCACCATATACAAAAATCAAAATGGGCCGGGCCCCGTGGCTCATGCCTGTAATCCTAGCACTCTGGGAGGCTGAGGCGGGCGGATTGTTTGAGCTCCGGAGTTCGAGACCAGCCTGAGCAAGAGTGAGACCCTGTCTCTACTAAAAATAGAAATTATATGGACAGCTAAAATATATATGGAAAAATTAGCCGGGCATGGTGGCACATGCCTGTAGTCCCAGCTACCTGGGAGGCTGAGGCAGGAGGATTGCTTGAGCCCAGGAGTTTGAGGTTGCTGTGAATTAGGCTGAAGCCACGGCACTCTAGCCTGGGCACCAGAGTGAGACTCTGTCTCAAAACAAACAAACAAATAAACAACAAAAAAATCAAAACGGATTAAGGACTTAAATATAAAACCTGAAACTATGAAACTACTAAAAAAGAACATTGCGGAAACACTTCAGGATATTGATCTGGACAAGGACTTCTTGAGTGGTACCCCCAAAGCACAGACAACCAAAACAAAATTGGACAAATGGGATCACATCAAGCTAAAAAGCTTCTGCACAGCAAAGGAAACAATCAACAAAGTGAAGAGACAACCCACAGAATGGGAGAAAATATTTGCACACTACCTATCTGAGAAAAGATTAATAACAAGAATCTATAAGGAGTTCTAACAACTCAATAGGAAAAAATCAACTAATCCAATTTAAAAATGGGCAAAGGATCTGAATGGATATTTTTCAAAAGACATACGAACAGCCAACAGGTATATGAAAAAATGCTCAACACCATTAGTCATCAGAGAAATGCAAATCAAAATTACAATGAGATATCATCTCACTCCAGTTAAAATGGCTTTCATCAAAAAGACAAGCAATAAACAATGCTCGTGAGGATGTGGAGAAAGGGGAACCCTTGTATACTGTTGATGGGAATGTAAATTAGTGCAACCATTATGGAGAACTGTATGGAGGTTCCTCAGAAAACTAAAAATGAAACTACCATATGACACAGCAATGCCACTGCTAGGTATATATCCAAAAGAAAGGAATTAAATGTGTTGAAAAGATACATGCACTCCCATGTTTATTGCAGCACTATTCACAACAACCAAGATTTGGAATCAACCAAGTGTCCATCAACAGATGAATGGATAAAAAAAATGTACATATACACGATGGAATGTTATATAACCATAAGAAAGAATGAAATTCTGCCATTTGTAACAACATGGATGGAACTGGAGAGCATTATGTTAAGTGAAATAAGTCAAGTACAGGAAGACAAATCTCACATGTTCTCATTCATATGTGGGAGCTAAATATTAAAAACCATTGATCTCATGGAGACAGAGAGTAGAATGATGGTTACCAGAGGCTGGTAAGGTTAGCGAGGGGTAGGAGGATAAAGTGGGGATGGTTAATGCATACCAAAATATAGTTAGATTAGAATGAACAATATTTGGTAACAATAAATTGACTATAATCAACAATAATTTAGGGTATAATTTAAAATAACTAGAAGAGTAGAATTGGAATGTTCCTAACTCAAAGAAATGATAAATGCCTGAGGTGATGGATACCCCAATTACTCTGATTTGATTAATTCACATTGTATGTCTGTATCAAAACATCACATGTGCCCTATAAAATATACAACTATTATGTACCCATAGTAATTAAAAATAAAAAATTTTAAAATATATATATTTTGCCAGTGAGTTTCCCCCATAGGTCACATGCTGGAGTACATGAATAGGTAGTTTCTGGCAGTGCAGAAGAATATGAGGACTTCATCAGAAGACGATAAACATTACTATGAGATTTAGCAACATCATATTGTATTATGAACAAATATGAGTTCTTCATGAACAAGAATACAGGTTTTCTCCCTAGATAGCACTTGTCTTTTACAGACCAGGATCTCAGATGAATATTCCACTTTGGCCCACAAAAGCAGCACAATCTGTAGGCTAATTATAGAACTAGATTGGTCTCTGTCATTTTGTGTGACATTTTTTTCAATGCTTTAATAAGTTAAATATCATGGATCTTACTCACTAGGGGATATATTCCTTTCATGATACAATCGTAGAGGAATACAGTGTTAAAATTCCTTCTTTGCTTGCTGATGAGAAAACTGAGGCCTAGAGAGGTTAAGTGATTAGACCAAGGTTACAAAGATAATGAGCTGCAGGGCAGCGACTGGAAGCCAAGTATACCCACTTTAAGCTGAAGTAGCTGATTTCATTTAAGTCTGATAAGGCTGTAGTGATTTAATTGAAACCTTTGCTTTTTGCTTTTTTCCCTTCTCCTTTCTGTTTCTTAGAGTTGAAAGGGCTCCTGGGTAAATTTGGACAGGATGCACAAAGAATAGAAGATTCTGTGCTCATTGGATGCTCTGAACAGCATGAAGCATGGTTTGCTCTGGATCTAGGTCTGGACAGCTCCTCTTCCCTAAGTGGTACAGAACATTATTCCTACCGAGTACTTCCCAGTCATTCTCAGACTTTGGGATTTCACATCATAGTAAAATTTCAAAGAAAAGTTTGGGACTACAAAAAGGGTATCAATTTTCTATGTTTTTTTTTCAGTAAGGATATAAAAAAACTATCATCTATTATCTTCATAATTTAAAAGAAAATAAAGGATATTTTAATGCTTTCTATGCTAGGTGCACGGATGTTTATTATTCTCTGTACATTAATACATTTTATATTTTTCAAATATTTCATAAGAAATGTTTTAAAATTCATAACATTATTCTTATTTCTCTTGTCAATAGAGGCAAATAAAAATGTTTCCTTGGGCCGGGGCACGGTGGCTCACGCCTGTAATCCTAGCACTCTGGGAGGCCGAGGCGGGTGGATTGCTCGAGATCAGGAGTTCAAGACCAGCCTGAGTGAGACCCCGTCTCTACTAAAAATAGAAAGAAATTATCTGGCCAACTAAAAATATATATATCAAAAAAAATTAGCCGGGCATGGTGGCGCATGCCTGTAGTCCCAGCTACTCGGGAGGCTGAGGCAGTAGGATCGCTTAAGCCCAGGAGTGTGAGGTTGCTGTGAGCTAGGCTGACGCCACGGCACTCACTCTAGCCTGGGCAACAAAGTGAGACTCTGTCTCAAAAAAAAAAAAAAAAAAAAATGTTTCCTTGGAGTAGCTCTGGGTTCTCAGACTTGCATTTGGGAAGCACTTTGCTATAGGCTTATGGCTCCTATCTTTAGGAGCCACTTTTGCTATAGGCTTGGGCTTTCCTTCTCTCTTTAAGGGTCTGGGTCTAAGTGTAACCACGCTGAAATGAGGGTCACGTAGGAGCTGTGAATCCCATTTCATCTCTTTTCCAGGAATAGCATGTGGCTAATGCAAATGTTCTTATTGCTCTGAAGAGGATCTTGAGAAATACTATGCGCTAATGTTTTCCAAACTGGCCTGAATATAAGAATCATCTGGTGCTTGTTAAAAAAATAAAGATTTCTGGGTGTCATTCCTCACTTGCTGCTTCAGAATCTCCAGGTAGCAGTTTGAGAACCTGGATTTCTTTCTTTCCTTTTTTTTTTTTTTAATGAGACAGAGTCTCGCTGTGATGCCCAGAGTAGAGTGCAGGCCTGAGCATACTATAGCCTTGATCAAGCAATCCTCTAGCCTCAGCCTCCTGAGTAGCTAGGACTACAGGTGCATGCCACTGTGCCCAGCTGAGAACCTGGAAATTTTTTACTTTCCCCAGTTGAATCTTATTATGCAAGTTTGGGAAACATTGTTTTAACAGGATAGACTTGGAGAGGGGCCCTGAGGCAAAGTTTGACATTTGTTTAATTCCATTCTCTTTTCTAATTTTCTAGCCTCCTTACAGAAACCTGAAATGGAGGCAAAGCTCAAGGGGTCTTTCATTGAGCTGAGAAAGGCTCTTTTTCACCTGGATGTGAAGGATGCCTCCTTGCTTTTCACGGTAGATTTTTATTTCTCAACTCCATAGGGATTTTAGTAAAGCAGTACATATGGGCGAATCCTTGTGTACATACACAAGGCTAGGATGACATTGGATTTCTTCCTTTGCAGATCATAGTCCTTCCTCCAAACTTTGGCAGGACGATGTGCTATAGGAAGATTGCTTACTCTTCCTTTTTTTCCCCTTGTTTTTGGCAGAACCACTGTCAAGACCATTTTCTCCTAAGGACATGCAGATCTACAGCAATAGATCTATCATCCTTGTAAACATTTTTAACAACCACAACGTGACATATACATCATCATGTTTTTCCTATCAGAAATTGTTTACACGGCTTTAATGACCTGCCCTCACAGCTTTATATTTTGCTTGCTACAGTGTTTTGATTGTCCACTTATTTTAAAAAGAAACCTTTTATGGCATTAGAAGTGTCCATGAAAAAAAGAATCCAAAAAGAAATCTCTGAACGTTTTTAGGTTGCAAAAGAAAAATTTCGTCTTTACTGGGGAGGAGTACATGTGGGAGTGTCCAACCATATTGGAAATGTTTTCTTTTTAAGCTGGGTAGTGAGTATATGGGTGTTTATATATTGTATATGTTTCAAATAATTCATAGTATATTTAAAAATATGCTTTCTTTTATTCAGATGCTAGAGGAATATGTTCAGATAATTTCCTTATCTTAAAGTTAGTAACCATTTAGAGTAGGTGAGCTGGAAAGGGATTGGCATTTCCCTGTGAGTTGCTCAGTGCCGGTAAAGGTGAACCCTGCATTCTTTCCAAACAAAACCAGGCCCATCTTTGTATTCCAAGGCTCAGGCTCTTCTCCATTGGCATCATACACACCAGTTCTGCAGCAGAAGTGGGCAGCCCACCAAGAAGAACACGGCTGGCAGCAAGCGTGTGTGCCCTTCCAATAATATCATCTATTACCCACAGGTAAGCACTGCTTTAAGAGGACAGTACTCTGAGAAGACTGTGCACCAACTACTCTGTCCTGGGGAAGGCTTTCCTCAATTATCTATTCCTTAGCTAAAATAGCAGGCCCCAAAGTGCCAGCATCTCAGTTTCCATCCTCCTTTCCTAGGTGGCTCCTGTGGTGATCACTCTGGTGTCAGATGGGACCCGATGCCTGCTTGTCCGTCAGAGCTCCTTTCCCAAGGGAATGTATTCTGCCTTGGCAGGTTTTTGTGATATAGGTAAGGAACTTTGGGAACTTACAGGTAACATTGGAGGATATAAAATTTTACTAATCATAGGTATTTCTCTATCTTATTGCCATAGTGCTTTGAATCTCAACTAAACTCTTTCCTATCATGCCCAGAAAACTGCCTTCTGGCATTATAATTTTCTAATATTTTATTAAGCAATTTGTCAAACATGCAATATAGTTGAAAGAATTATACAGTGATCACCCATACACCAACCACCTAGATTATATACTGTTTTTCTTCTTCACATGTAGGGCATTTGTTCGTAGGGAGGCCACAAGTTTTGTGTCCCTCATCATAGTGACCCCAGATTCCTGTTGGGTGTGTTATAAACAGAGAAGCCATTCTTCAGGCCCCGTGCTCTGAGCACACCCCTAAATTCTATGATTTTTTACTATGTTTACTTTATCACATATCTGTTCATCTAGCTATTCGTCTATCCATCCATTAATCCATCTTTTTTTTTTGAGACAGGGTCTTGCTCTGTTGCCTGGTGCCTGGGATAGAGTAGTGGTGTGATCACTGCAACCTCACACTTTTGGGCTCAGGTGATCCTCCTGCCTCAGCCTCCCAAGTAGCTGGGACTACAGGTACTCACCACTGTGCCCAGCTAATTTTTGTATTTTTTGTAGAAAGGGGGGTTTTACTCTTGCTCAGGGTGGTCTCAGAACTCCTGACCTCAAGTGATCCTCCTACCTTGGACTCCCAAAGTGCTAGGATTACAGGTGTGAGCCACTGCACCCAGACCCTAATTAGTACACTTTACTCTAAATATTCAACACACATAACATTAGCTAGAATTCAATATTTATTCCCAAGTTGCTTTCTTTTTTCAGTCTTTTGGGGTAAAATTTGCAATTGGTAAAAAGTGGAGTTTTGTTAAAGCTTGAGGGCACCTATCCTCTCTCCCACCACCACCCTTACTTTGCATTATAACTAACCTAGTAAGCTTAAAGCACTGCAGTTCAACATCCAACTCTGGACCTGAGTCCTATTGTTGCAAAGACTCAGAATTTTAGGACACTCCCAAGAGTGTTTCATTGAAACTTTGGAGCCAGTTTTGGGCTCCTTTCACACATGGGCTATCTGTGTACCCTTCCTGCTACAGGGCTTTCCTGAATTAACCTGAGTGCTTGTAGGTGAAAGTCTGGAAGAGACTGTCCGGCGGGAAGTTGCAGAAGAGGTGGGATTGGAGGTGGAAAGTCTGCAGTACTCTGCATCCCAGCACTGGCCCTTTCCCAATAGCTCACTCATGATTGCTTGTCATGCAACTGTGAAACCAGGGCAGACAGAGGTAAGTTCTTATTTCCCTTATGCTGTGATGTTTCTTTTGCTTCATCCAATCTGCTGGTCAGCAAGTACTTATTAAGCACTTGTCTAGTCCAGCACTGTTTAGATTATACAAAGATGTGTAAAATATGATTTATACCTTCAGGGAATTTGCAATCTAGTAAAGGAAACAAATAATCATCATTCTCCCTTGCATGTATCTCAATCATGAGACAATGTTTCTTTTTTAAAAAAAACTGCTGTATTAAAGTATGACTGATGTAAACAACACTGTAGATATTTAATATATACAACTTGATGCATTTGGAGAGAAGTATATACCCTTGAAACCATCAAATCATCACCACTATCAATGCCATAAACTTACCTATCACCTCCAAAAGTTTCCTTTCACCCCCTTTTTTATTTTTTCTTTTGTGGTAAGAGCACCTAAGATCTATCCTCTTATCAAATTTTTATGTAAATAATACAGTATTGTTAATGATAAGCACTGTAGTATACAGATCCCCAGAACTTACTTTGCATAACTGAAACTTTGTACCCTTTGACTAACACCTGCCCTCCCTTCAGCCCCTGGCAATCACCATTCTACTCTCTGCTTCTATGTGTTTGACTATTTTAGATCCCACATATAAATGAGATCATGCAGTATTTATCTGTCTGTGTCTGGCTTAGTGCACTTAGCATGTCCTTTAGGTCCATCCATCTTGTGCAAAATGCAGGATTTCCTTCTTCTTCAAGGCTGAATAATATTCCATTGTATGGATATACCACATTTTCTTTATCCATTCATCCACTGATAGACATTTTGGTTGTTTCCATATCTTGCCCATTGTGAGTAATGCTGCAGTGAACATGGGAGTACAGATATCTCTTCAAGATCCAGATTTCAATTCTTCTGGATATATACCCAAAAGTGAGATTGCTGGATCAAATGGTAATTCTATTTTTAAGTTTTCAAAGAACCTCCATACTGTTTTCCATAGTGGCTGCGCCAGTTTACATTCTTTCCAACCCAGTATACAAGGGTCCCCTTTTCTCCACATCCTTGCCAATACTTGTCCTTTATATTTTTGATAATAGTCATCCCAGCAGGTATGAAGTAATATCTGATTGTGGTTTTGATTTGCATTTCCCTGATTAGTGATATTGAGCACCTTTTCATATACCTGTTGGCCATTTGTATGTCTTCTTTGGAGAAATGTCTATTTAGATCTGCTGCCTATTTTTTTTTTTTTTTGAGACAGAATCTCGCTCTGTCACCCTGTATAGAGTGCAGTGGTATATAGCTCACTGCAACCTCAAAGTCCTGGGCTCAAGCAATTCTCCTGCTTCAGCCTCCTGAGTAGCTGAGGGGCACACCACCACACCTGGCTAATTTTTCTATTTTTTTTTTTTTTTTGTAGAGATGGGGTCTCACTCTTGCTCAGGCTGGTCTCTGACTCCTAATCTCAAGGAATCCTCTCACCTCGGCCTCCCAGAGTGCTAGGATTGTAGGCGTATGCCACTGCGCTTGGCTCAGTTGCCCATTTTTAATTGGATTATTTGTTTTTTGGTATTGAGTTGTAGGAGTTCAATATAAATTTTGAATATTAGCCCCTTATCAGATATATGGTCTGCAAATATTTTCTCCCATTCTGTGGTTGTCTTTTCACTCTGTTGATTGATTCCTTGGCTGTGCAGCTTTTTAGTTTGATATAATCCTACTTGTCTATGTTTGCTTTTGCTGCCTACGCTTTTTGTGTCATATCTAAGAGATCACTGCCCAGTCTATTGTCTAGAAGTTTATTCCCTATGTTTTCTTCTAAAAGTTTTATTGTTTCAGGCTTTACATTTAAGTCTTTAATCTATTTTGAGTTCATTTTTGTACATAGTATGAGATAAGGATCAAATTTCATTCTTTTGCATGTGAATATCAATTTTCCCAACACTGTTTATGTGATACAATTTATCTTTTATTGTCAAGACTTAAGAGTATCTTACATACAGTAGGCACACGATAAATACATCAAATTCAATGATTGATTTCAGGATGTCAAGCTGGTCAGGATGTTGAAGACTAATGATATAAAATTATAGGAACTGGCTGAAAGAGACTTAGATATCCAACCTCATCTTGCACTTCTGTAGCATCCCTGACAGATGGTCCCTGCCTGACAAAGTCTGCCTGTCATGTGCTTTGGTTTTTATAGAATATCTAATCTGTCTCAGCTTCCTGTGGACAAAGTTTGCATGACTTAACTCTTTGCAAAAAAGATGCTATACTTTTGATTATTGTTAACTCCTATCCTTTAAAAAAAAGAGGCAAATTTACATATTCTTTTTAATTATTGTAGTACATAATAGTTGTATATCTTTATAGGGACATGTGATGTTTTGATACAGGCACACAATGTGAATTAGTCAAATCAGGATAATTGGGGTATCTATTACCTCAGGCATTTATCATTTTTTTGGGTTAGGAACATGGCGATTCCACTTTTAGTCATTTTAAAGTATACCCTAACTTATTGATTATAATCACTTTATTGTGTTACCAAATATTGTTCATTCTATCTAACTATATTTTGCACCCATTAACCATTCCCACTTTATCCCCCTACCCCTGGTTACCCTTACCAGCCTCTGGTAACCATCATTCTACTCTCTGTCTCCATGAGATCAATTGATTATTATTTAGCTCCCATCACATATGAGTCAGAACATGCGAGATTTGTCTTTCTGTGCTTGGCTTAATTTCACTTAACATAATGTTATCCAGTTCCATCCATATTGTTGCGAATGGCAGGATTTCATTCTTTTTTGTACATTCTTTTTTAATTGAAAGATTTATATAATCAATAGAGGCACAAAGAAAAATAGATATGATATATAATTTACCCCTTAATGTTAACCACTTAATATTTTAGTATTTGTACTTCCAGGATTTTTTAATGTATCTTACATTTTTTTTTTTACTATTTTAAAAATATATTTAATTCTTATTTTTTTTTGTTTTTGAGACAGAGTTTCATTCTGTTGCCCAGGCTAGAGTGAGTGCTGTGGCTTCAGCCTAGCTCACAGCAACCTCAAACTCCTGGGCTTCAGCGATCCTACTGCCTCAGCCTCCCGCACATGCCCGGCTAATTTTTTCTATATATATTTTAGTTGGCCAGATAATTTCTTTCTATTTTTTTAGTAGAGACAGGGTCTCACTCTTGCTCAGGCTGGTCTCGAACTCCTGACCTTGAGCCATCCACCCGCCTCAGCCTCCCAGAGTGCTAGGATTACAAGCATGAGCCACCGAGCCCAGCCAATTCTTATCTCTTAATTATGTCTCTTTTGCTTCTGGGCAATATCTAGAACAGATTTTTACCTAGCCTGTAGATGCCAGGTATTATCTTCTAAGATTGATTAATTCTGGAGCCATTTGTCACCCTTGGTCATATTAGTATACTACCGTTAGTATGTCACCTTTGGTCATAATAGTATTCTAAATTTTGTAGCTCCTAATCTTACATCCTTTTCTTCCTTATGTCTTTCAGATCCACGTGAACTTGAGAGAATTAGAGGCAGCTGCCTGGTTTAGTCATGACGAGGTGGCCACAGCCCTAAGGAGGAAAGGCCCGTATACTGAGCAACAGAATGAGACTTTCCCATTCTGGCTGCCCCCCAAATTAGCCATTGCCCACCAACTGATTAAGGAGTGGGTAGAAAAACAGACCCGTTCTTCTCTGCCTGCTTAGCCCAGATCAAGTCACCTAGATCCTCTCCTCGGTATGCCTGAGGGGCATACCAGAGATCGACTGACAAAGGGGAAGTGCCAAAGGCCAGCTCCAGGCCAACCTCATAAGGCAGAGCAGAAGGTGAGCCTACAGTGGGACACTTCTATCAGTAGTGTCAATGAAAGAAGTTCCTACTAATGAGCAATCAAAAATGCCAGTGTGAGAAGAAAAACTGATGAGATGTCAACCATCACAATTAGAGGGAAGGCCGGGTATGGTGGCTCATGCCTGTAATCCTAGCACTTTGGGAGACTGAGGCAGGAGGATCGCTTGAGCTTATGAGTTTGAGGTTGCAGTGAGCTATGATGACAACACTGCACTCTAGCCTGGGCAGCAGAGTGAGATGCTTTCTATCAAAAAATAAAAAAATAAAAATAAAAAAATAAAAATAAATCAGAGAGAAGGGTAAAGCATTAGTTTGGATGTAGGCCGTTGTTATTGAAAATGTACAGCAAATTTCAAGTCACTACTAAGTTACTTTTCATCCTCACAGAATTAAGACAAATAGCACAATATAACAGTTTTGAATTCATGCACAGGTACATTCTTGTACGTGGTAGTTAAATAAAGGTCATATTTAAGTCATTGGAAGGAATAAGGAAAGTGAGAGCTAAGGTCTACCTCAGAATACTGTGTAATGAGTCAGATGCAATGAGGCTCTGTTGAGGGAGTTGAATTCCAGTGGGACTCAAGATGGGAAATCTTTTTTGCTATTTTCAGCTCTGTTACTTACCCAGTTTGTGACTTAGGGAAAAGACTATCACTTCCTCATGCCTGTTTTTCCCAAACATTAAACAGTTGCTGGTATTTGCACGCCCACTAAGTGTTGATTAACTGTAACAAAGGGATTAGTGAAGATAAGCAAATGCCAAATCTGAGCTATTTCTTCAACTTTATGGGATAAAGTAAATTTAGGATTTTCCATCATTCACATATGCCATTCTATACCTTGTCATAAGGGAGAAGAGTTTATCTGGGGGAAATAAATATGTTTCCACACCTTTGTTTGGACGTATTTTTCTGTCCTATGAATGGAGAAAATTTTAGAAAGTGAGAACTTCGGGGTGGGGGAGGGGATCTCTTTATCTAGTATGACAATTAAACATGTAAGTCCAGGTTCCTAGTCTGTGAACGACTGAAGTAATGTGCAGAGGAATTACTGTTAGAGGTCTGGTTAAAAAGAGGAATGGCTGGGGAAAGAATCCTACCTTCAGAAGATTCTGTGCACTAATTTGTGATTAAAGACACAAGCCCCAGAGATCCTAGGTTATTCACACATCAAAGTCTCATAGGACTAAGCAAAAAAGATACTAGAACTAGAAAAGTTAAAGCACTGAATTTCCTTTTGACCCCAAAGGGGCCAGCAAACCATCATTGCTTTGGGGAAATTGATGAGCCTCCATTGGGAATTGCTGAGAGATAATATGTGATGGGACTGGACTGTCTTGTTAGATTGGCAGCTTGCCTTTACCTGGGCTGAACCTAGTATGCAGACGAAAAAAGCACTCTCGAAAGAGAGGTCCTGAGATTTCTTCATATCTTGCAGTTAGAAGAAAACAGTTCAGGGTCCATGAGTGTTACCATCTCCCAATCTTTTCTGTCTCTATGTGGGTGTGTTTGTGAGCACATGTGTACACATCCCCAATCTGAAAATACTGATAGGGGAGTGTGCAGGATTCCTGGTTATGAGTTTCTCAAACTTACCATGGAGTAACTGTTTGCTTTTTGATTAATGTGTTTTTCTGGGAAAGAAAAGATGAGAGGATACGAGGAGCTACAACACTGAACTTTGTTTTCCAGCAGTGAGTGGGAAGAGGGATTTGCTGTAGAACTACAAGGATATTTGAAAGTTGAGGCAGGAGAGGCCAGGGTTGGGGTACTGAAAATGGCAAATACATAACCGAAACTTTGGTACAGGGCTTACGTGGCTGAAGAATATATATGTGGCAATGAATTATGAAGGTGCTAAGGATAAATAGAACCCAGCTGGGTCCATGATGCAGAATAGCAAAAACAGGTAAAATCGTAAAACAAATTTGTCACCAGAGCGAGCCTGACTGAAGGTCAGTTACCCTGGTAACTGGAATAAAAAAACAACTCATTCATTTCTTATTTTTGCCCGTGTACTGCCCTTTCTCTACCCAACATTTACTTCTCAGTGAAGATAAACTTAATGTACCACAAATACATTGTGGGGAAAACTTTTTCTCATAGTCAAGTTGGGATAGCATTCTGGAACCTCATTTTTAACATGTGAAATATAGCTTCAAAACAAATAATAAGAATGTATATATTTAAAACATTTAAATTAACATTATTTAAAATGTTGCCCTATGCATTTCTTTAACCAGTGTGTAACACTTTCCCTCTTCCTTAGCTCATTTCAGTGAACATCACGGTAAAAGTAAGAAGAGGAAGGACTGGAGTGGCGGTAGAGCATATTTAGTTTTTATCAGTTTGTGATAGTAGGTTCCCAAATAGGAACTCTATTATACCATTCTCCCAAGTCCTCCCTTGGTCCCTGGAGAGGGGGAAGTACGGAATCACTTCCACTGTCCTTATTTTCATAGTGTAAGATACAGTAAGGGCCTCTCTCTGCTGCATACAGTCACGGTAAAGGAAAAACAAGAGACCTAGATTATAAAAACATGGTCAGCATATGGAGCTGTTTATAGATAAGACTTGATTCATTTTAGGAGGAATATGAGAATAATTTTAAGAAAAAAACATATTTCATCTTAGTAATACATCAGTTATATTAAATATCAAACCTCAACTAATTAATTAAAATAATTAAGTACAGTATTGATGTATGAAGTGTCCAAAATAGGCAAATCCATAGAGACAGAAAGTAGAGTAGTGATTTCTAGGGGCTGAGAGGAGGAGAGAATGAGAAGCTATTAATGACTATAAGGTTTCTTTGTGGAGTGATGAAAATATTTTGGAATTAGTGGTAATGGTTGCATAATTTTATAAATATACTAAAAAATCCCCGCTGAATTATATACCTTAAAAGAGTAAATTTTTTTGGTACGTGAATTATATCTCAAAATAACTGTTATTGGCCAGGTGTGGTAATCCTAGCACTTTGGGAGGCCAAGGTGGGAGGATTGCTTGAGGCCAGGACTTCAAGACCAGCCTAGGCAACATAGCATGACCCTGTCTCTACCAAACAAAACAAAAAAAATAGCTGTTATTAAAAAAGTAAATAAGTTCTATATCTTGGTTTAGGCACATGCATGCAAAAATTCACTGTACAGTTAAGATTTGTGTACTTTAACTATACGGATGTTATTCCTCATTAAAAATTAGAAAGAAAAAGCAAATAAGTTATCAAATCCAAATTTGCCAACTTGGAATTTTGACCGAAGAATGAATAGAGGTAAGGAAGAAATTAAACTTCCGGAATTACACCAAGGGTGTAGTGGCAGGCTATGTTGTTAACGTGGAGTGTATAACTCTCATCTCAGAAGCTGTCTAGGGGCTAGATTATACCCTGCTGACTTCAAAACCATTCTTTGTGCACTCTGGAGTTCAGATCACAAAGACTTGTGCAGAGAGGGCAACAGTTGGGGCTCATGGAGGAGAAGTCAGCCTGTGAAACTTGTAATGAAGAAACATTTTCACTAACTGGAAATGAACAGAATCAGACTCAATATTTATTTAAAAAGAAAAAAAGAGAAGCTGGATGTGCTGGTTAATCTTTCGTTGGCTTACTTTTGGGTCTGTGATCGGTGTCATCAGGCAGTTGCACTCCCATGCTTTGTAAAAGGTTGGAAGCAGGTCCTGGCAGTCCAGCTTGGGAGCTGTAGGATTCCAATATATTTGAAACCAGGTTCAGGTCGACATCCACTGGTGCCATAACAGATTCTCCTGTACCAGAATCTTCCTCATCTGAATTGTTATTGGTAGTCTGGGATACACGTTCCTTATTAATGGAAGGAAAAGATCAGGGGATAATTACCATTAGGTTGGATGGTGGTTACAGTAAAAAGCTAACTAAGCAACAATGTAAATTTGAATTCCAAATTAAAAAGGAAATTTCTTATCCTTTGAAATATAGAGTGGAAATGCAGTCTAATAAACTATGTGATTTAACACACATATTAAAACTTGGTTCTACAGATTATAACACGCTTCTTTCCAAGAAAAATTTCTAGAAATTGAATGGATTTTGTCTCTATTTTGAACTAGCCCAAAGGAGATAACCAGAATTACGAAGGAACATTTATAACTTGCTGAGAGTTTTAAAAGAAATATAAAAATGAACATAAAAAGACATAAGAATCTAAATTTTCCTCTAAATGAAAGAAGCTAGATTTCTTTTTTTGCCTCCCAAAAAAGCTTAAAGTAAAAACATGAGGCTTTGTGGATCCAACCACAAAGAGTCTGAATTGCTACTTTGGCCTCTGATATCACAGGCTGGGAAAGGATTTGGAAGATTACAGCTTGATCTACGGAATTTTACATCCTTGCTACTCAAAATGTAGTTCATGGACCAGCAGGAGCTGCATCACTTGGGGCTTGCTAGAAATAGAAAATCTCAGGTTTATCCTAGACCTGCTTAATCAGAATCTATATTGTAACAAGATCCTAGGTGGTTTATAATCACATTAAAATTTAAGAAATACTGCTTTAGATAAATCTAATGTATGGTTTCTATTACATTTGGCAATACTGAAATTGAATATAGTTTCAAATGTGGTTTAGACAATCAAAGGAAGGGCAATTAACATTAAGGTTTTACTGTTGTCTCATTTGGTTCTTATGTTAATTCTACGACATGAGGATTACTGGTTAATAGATACATTCACAGTGCATGGCTGAGCTGGATTTCAAACCCCAACCCATAAGACTCTAGGGTCCATGCCCTTTCCATAATGGCTCTGTCTAGGGTTAGACAGTAGTGGCATAAAAACTAGCATGAAAACAAGTGGAAGATGAATTCTAAATTTGGCTCTAAATTAGAGAAATATAAATATATAAAACTATTAAGATTTGAAAGTTATTTGGATATTTAAGATCTCTCTCTTTTTAAAAATTCATTAAGTAAGCTGTTAGTAGTAGTAGTATGCAACCACATACTAATTTGAGCACATTACATGAATTTTTATTTAAAATCCTGATAGATAACATTGCACAAGTAATATAATATAGCTTATGTTTAGGAAAATTAACTTTATAATTCTTCATCCTACTAGAGTTAGGAAAACATTAGCATTCTTATTTTAAATCTCATACATCAAAAAAAAAAGAAAAAAAACTATGATAAAATATGGTTTTAGCTATCCAATATAATAGAATCAGAAAGGGAAAAAGGTTAAAAACATACATACCACTTGCTTCCGGGTGGTGAAACTTTTGCCAATGCTGGTGTGTGCCAGTTCCTGGTCCATCTGGGCCATGTATGACTTGAGATTATTAAGAGTTCCCTTCAGAGAAGCCTCTTTGCCAGAGTCCTGCATTTCTAGGTCCAAGTCATCATCACTGTCTAAACATTCAAAGTCTTCCTCATCCAGATCATCAGAGCCTGACTCAGAAGGCCTTGGCCCTACACAGACCCCAACAAGAAAGAGCCACTTGGTACATTTTTTTTTGAGTGACTACATGTCTCAAAAGAATTAGAATGTTACCCACAGAAAAGGACTAATATACATAATCAATCTACTTCACAAAAATCCCTTCTACAAATGGTAATGCTGGCAGATATTTGTGGAAAAGTGCACAGTCTGAGCCAAAAGATTTAGGTTTAAAAAAAGTAAATTAATTAAAATATTTTTCTTAAAAAATTAAAAAACTACATAATATATGAATATATTTTGATGTAAACATTCAAGCCATACAGAAGTATTGTCTCATTGTCTTACTCTCTCACCACAGGTAAGCATCTTTTAACAGTTTGATGGGTATCCAGAACTTTATCTCTGCAGTTCTGTACATATATATGACTTTTTTAACTGGGCTATTTGTCTTTTTCTTATTGACTTATAAGTACACTAAGTCTCAAAAAGAAAAAAAATGTAATATAGGAGCCAAGTTAAAACCCTATCTAAACACAACATTCATTTACTCAACAAATATTTAATGAATAGCTACTATGTCAAGCACTGAGCTAGGCAGCCTTTACAAAATCATTCAATAGGGCAGTAATTCATGGTTGAAAGCAACTCAAAACCATGAAGACAAAGCAAATATTTTGGCTTCTGAGTTATCTAATGTTCCAATGCTTTAGCAACAGCTATACTACCTACAGTTTCAAAATGAAAGTAAACATCACGTTGTAACTTACCTAAAATCTTATCAAAATAATTAAGAAAAGAATCTGCATCAAAAGTGATTGGAGCCTCAGAAGGTTCTCTGTAAGATTAAAGGAAAAAGACAATTTATCCTGTATGCAAAAATGGTACCATTCTTAGGAAAACTACCAAAGATACAATCTCAAAGAAGGCACAACATGGAAAATTATAGTTTCAATTTTAAAAATCCTGTGCTTACTGGCTGTGAAGGGCAATAGAAATTAGACAGTTTGATGCAAAAAAAGTAAAAACCATACCTTGTTTATGCACAGTTAACTGAGGCTGATTTAGGGACCTACCTACTCTCTACCCTTCAAGATATATCCAGCATTAGCAAAAAGTTATTTATCTGAGTTAATTTAAATAAAGCTTATACTTTAAAGAACTAAAGCTTAAAAAATAAATAAGACATACTTTCCCTTATCCCTGCTTTCTTAAAGAGATAACCAAACATAAATTTTACTCTTTTCATTAGGCTCTAGAAGATTAACACTAATAAATGTATTTGCTGTGCAAGTAACAATTCTACCTTCTTTTCCTGTTACTTGCCAAATGTAACTTCACATTCTTCTGTTATTATTTCTGCCTCTGATGAATCCTTTTATCCTCTTCTTTTGAGTTTGAAGTTTCCAATCTTCTTGTGGCGGGGTGGAGACCAAAAGTCTGAGCTTGTTGAAAGCTAACGTTGAGCACGTAAGGCTCTGAGTAAAAATCTAAAGAGTAAAGTACAGGGTTTCCCTGCATGGTTCTAGATGGTGGCTTTTAGGTCTGTTGAGTATTGTTTCTGGCTTACTTCATGGATCGCAAAGGATCAGCCTACTAGAAATCTGACTTTGGATAAGTCAGTTATCACCATACTAGGCACAAAAAAAAGAGAACGCAGTAAAAATCATTTATTCAAAAGAAAAAAAAATGAGTGGAAATGCAATGACAGACGACCTCAACATGTGGGTTCTAACTATATATTTATACTTTAACACAAATTACCTAGGCAGCTCTGCTCCCTTGTGAGTTGAGACTTTGGATATGAAAGCTTTCATGCTCTCTGAGACTTGAGTTAAATCATAGTTCTGCTCCTTCTCTTCCTTGGAAATGGGCTCTGATTCTTTTTTGCCAGCAGCTTCCTGTAGTAGCTGGTCCAGCTGATCTGGTGAGAGATCTAACCACCGGTCGTCTGAAAAAGGAGAAAGTATGATATTGCCGTTCTACAGTCACACGATAGGTACTCTTGGGAAAGGACCCTGTGAGACTTAGTGGAATGTTTTAATTCTTTTTAATCTTTCTGCTCTTTCTTGGTCCCTCACTTACCATCCTCTGGGGAAAGATTAGCCTCTTCTTTCTTAAGCTCTTCTATGTCAAGTGGTATTGTCTGTAATAAGGTTAAGATTTCTTCACCTGGGCTCATGGCAAGAAAACTATAAAAAAATAAAAGACATGATTATTTCTTTATAAAAGAACCCAGAATAGTAATCATAAAAACATAGCATTTTAGCTAATCTAATTCGGTTTTTTGTTTAGAGACAAGGTCTAGCTATGTTGCCCAGGCTGGTGTCAAACTCCTGGGCTCAACCAATCTTCCGGCTGCAGCTTCCTGAGTGGCTGGGACTATAGGCACGTGCCACTGTGCCCAGCTCTAATTTGTTTTTAAACATTTTTTTAGGTTGCAGCCCCTTTTTTTCAAATAAAATTCTATCAGGAACTTTAAAATATAGAACAGTTCCAAGAAAAATGGCTTTGATTAAAATGGAGGATGCAGACTCAGAGATCTACCAATTTGCCTTCCCCTTTGGCTCTGCAGCAGGCTCTATGGAACACCCTTATGAAACTACTGACCCAGTACAACTCTTTCAATTTATACATATTTTTCATATGAGGAAAAGAAGACCCAGAAGGAAAGTATGAATCAAAATTAATCTAGCATATATTATATTCTATGCTAGCATTTTAAATACATTTTCTTATTTATTCCTCTAATTATTAATACTATTAAGAGAAGGTAATAGTAAGCTTGTTTTACAGATGAGAAAACCAGAGTCCAGAGAAGTTCTATAAATTCTGCAAGGTCATTAGTTGGGCAGAGCAAAGGCTTGAAATCAAGTCTCCTGCTATTTTGTGCTGCTTCTACTATAAAATGATGAAGAGATATGCACAGAGATTATTTATATGATGAGTGAGTTATTCTATGATAGTGACATGACTTATTACATAAATTGATGGAACTCCATCTGAACAATTAAGAATGGAGAAAATCTAGTTGTGTAAAGGACTGACATTAATTTAATAAATGTTTGCATCCCTTGCAAAATCATATGGGTGATGGGAAATTGTCCCTACTCCATACTGTGTAAATATTATTAGGAGAGAGAAAAGAAATACCCAAATAATCATAACAAAAGGCAAAATAAAAGAAGTGATTAATTAAATTACAGCATATTCTGGGAATACAATTTAGCTGTATTATTTTTTAATGCAGCAAATCTATTTTGTAATGACTTAGAAAGCTTTTCAAGTCATACAAAGTAAAAAAATTGCTAAACAACATGTTTAGTATGATTCCATTTTTTGATCTCAAACTCCTGAGCTCAAGCAATCTTCCTGGTTCGGACTCCCAGGGTGCTAGGATTATAAGCGTGAGCCACTGAGCCCAGCCTCAAATTTTTATAAATATAAAAAAATCAAGTGGAAAAAACCCCTGAAAGGCAATAAATCAAAATGATAAATAGTATTTGTCTCTCTGATATAAATTTTTTCCTTCTCACATCTTCTGTATTTGTAACACTGAATGAATATATTATTTTCATAACAACAAAAAACAAACTTTATTATTTATAAAGAACTACCCAATTACCAATCTATCTTACTTTGTGGTAGACGTCTTAACTATAACTCACCTTTCTGGCCGGTTTACTGAGAGTTGGAAATAGTTCTTTGCCATTTCTAGCCTTTCCTGGTACTGAGCAGAACCTTCTCTCAGTCCCTTAAAAAAAAATAGTCTATCAGAACATTACTTACATGGTGTCATTAAAATAACCTGTTCCCCAGCAACTCTCAGGGAGGCGGTGTATGATACAATGTACTGCTCAGGAATCAAGAGGCCCAAGTCCTAGTCCCTATTTTGTCATTAATGTACCTGTTTGAGCTCCAGTTTCTTCAAATGCAGGGACTAGGCTAGATGTAGTGGTTCCTAATCCTTTTCACCATTAAGAACATATTTCCAGTTTTGAGTTTTTTTTTTTTTACCATTTTCTATTATTTAATTACTTATTAAGATATCACCGATGGCTGGGTGTAGTGGCTCACACCTATAATCCCAGCGCTTTGAAAGGCCAAAGCGGGAGGATCACTTGAGGTCAGGAGTTTGAGATCAGCCTGAGCAATACAGTGAGATCCTCATCTTTACAAAAAAATTTTTAAAAAATTAGCCAGGTGTGGTGGCATACGCCTGAGGTCCTAGCCACTAGGGTGGCTGCAGTGGGAGGACCCCTTGAGCCCAGGAGTTTGAGGTTATAGTGAGCTATGAGTGTGCATTGCACTCCAGCCTGAGGGACAGAGTGAGATGTGTCTCTAAAAATAGAAAAAAAAAAAAACCCAAAACTGATTAGTAATTCATAAAACAAAGTACAGAAAGTTTACCAAATAGAACTCAAAATGGCATAATCCCACTATAACTATCATTTCTGCTTTTTTGTTTTTGTTTTTGAGATAGGGTCTTGCTCTGTTGCCCAGGCTGGAGTACAGTGGTGCAATCATAGCTCACTGTAACCTTGAATTTCTGGGCTCAAGCCATCCTCCTGCCTCAGCTTCCTGAGTAGCTGGGACTACAGGCACTCACAACCATGCCCAGCTAATTTTTTTTTTTTTGTAGAGATGAGGTCTCACTATGTTGCCCAGGCTGGTCTCAAACTCCTGGCGTCAAGTGATCTTCCCACCTCAGCCTCCCAAAGTGCTGGGATTACAGGCGTGAGCCACCACACCCAGCCTCATTTCTGTTTTCTATATGCATATTTATAAGTGGTAATCATATTTAACATTTTAAAAACATTTTATATTCTTTTAAAATAAACTATAATATCATAAGCACTTTTTCATGTTGCTGCACAGTCTTTATACTAATCATATTTCTATGGACTTTTCTAATTCTTGGACATTTCCTTAAAAAGAATATTTGAAGTAAAGGTTCTGAGTTTGAACCGCTGTATAACCCTTGGAAGACACAACCAAATTATTTTCTAGTTAAGGTTCTCTACCAATTTACAGTATTATTAGCAATGTACAGGAGTATTAATTTTACCATACTCTTAACAGCACAGAATATCATTCATATCCTTTTATACAGACAATAACAATAGTCTTCATTATTGTGTTCATATGTATATCTTTACTATTTGTGAAGCTGAATATTTTAAGAGAAATTTATTAGTTGCCTTTTTGTAATTGTTTCATCCACATTTGCTAATTTTCCTATCTGGTGTCTCATATTTGCTTTATCAAGTTTTGCAAGTTGTTCATCTGATACAAATAATAATTTTTATCACTTAATACAAATAGTACTAGTTTTTCTCTAATACTGGAAACAGTTCATAAACACCCTTTCATTACCATCTTCCAAGACCTTGAGTGTCACAGAACTAGAAAGGTCTCCTTTAACTCCAGCTTCTACACATGCAAATATGGACCATAGGACTTTAAATCACTGGCTTGATTTTCCCTGGAATATACACTTAAAAAATACATTGCAAGGCCAGGCATGGAGGGTCACGCCTGTAATCCTAGCACTCTGGGAGGCTGAGGCGGGAGGAACAATTTGAGCTCAGGAGTTTGAGACCAGCCTGAGCAAGAGCAAGATCTGGTCTCTACCAAAAATAGAAAAAATTAGCCAGGCGTGGTGGCACACACCTATAGTCTGGGCTACTCGGGAGCCTGAGGCAGGAGGATCAGTGGAGCCCAGGAGTTGGACATTGCAGTGAGCTATGATGATGTCACCGCACTCTAGCCGGGGCAACAGAGTGAGACTCTGTCTCCAAATAATAAAACCAAAAAATCCCCCCAAAACAAAAAACAAAAACATTTAAGTCCTACCTTAAAGTAATCATTCTTTTTCAGACTTTCAAGGAAGCTGGCCCAGAGTGGTGAGGTAGTCACAAGGGATTTCTTGGAGTCAGAAAAATGTGGGCCACATTTGGAACATAAGATCTCAAATCCATGAGCCTAGATGAGATAGGCAGAATTCTTATTAAGTTGCTTTTTTCAGTATCATTTTATTATGTTTTCTTTCCATTTAGTTACACTCAAGAACTAGCTGACTGGACACATGGGCATGTGGACCTTTATAACACTTTTTGAATTTTATGAAAATTTTGATTTATTTTCAAGTTTCTCAATCTCTATAGCATGCTAAAAATCATAAAGGTAAAGAAAAGATTCTCTTCAAAAAGATACTGTTTACTGCTGATTACAAAACCAGAAACTTAAATTTATTTCTTGATTATGAAAAGGTTTATAAAAGGTTTCTTGTCTAACAAGAAATATAAATAAATTGAGCATGATCTTAGACATAGCAAAGGGAGAGAATTACTTCATTTTAAGAGTCCTTTGATTAAAAAATATAATGATGCACATTGAAAAATAATTCAAACAGGGAGCTTCGCTGATTCCTCTAGGGGAGCCTGCTACTGATTTCTTGCACATCCTTTTAGAAATAATCTATGCACTCAAGCAGACATGTGTGTCTGTGTATGTATAGCTTCCTACTCCACCCCTTTTGTCATTCAATGGCAGCGTGCACACTATGCTTTTCACACTTAATCATATACCTTGGAGATCATTTCATATGAGCACATACAAATTTATCCACCTCACTTCATGGATAGACCATAATTTATCTAGCATTGCCCCAACTGGACACTTAAGTAGTTTCCAAGCTTTTGCTACTATAAACAATGCTGTCATGAGTATGCTTGTATATACGTCTTTGAGCACATGTAAAATATTGAGAGAATAAATTTCTAGAAGTCAAAGTGCTGAGCAGAAGGGTTGAGCATTTTAAATGTTGATGCATACAGACAGTTCGCGAGTTATGATGGTTCAACTTAATGATTTTTCAACTTTACCATGGAGTAAAAGCAATATGCATTCAGTACCTTGCTTCAAATTTTGATCTGTCCTGGGCTGGTGATATGCAGTATGATATTCTCTTGTTATGCTGGGCAATGGCGGCAAGCTGCAGTTCCCAGTCAGCCACATGATCATGTAGAATACATACAGTACTTTACAGTGTATTCAATAAATTACAGGAGATGTTCAACACTTTATTATAAAATAGGCTTGTGTTAGATGATTTTGCCCAACATATGCTAATGTAAGTATTTTGAGCCTGTTTAAGGTAGGCCAGGCTAAGTTATAATGTTTCGTAGATTAAATGCATTAACTGCATTTTGGACTTATGATATATACAGAGGATGAATTTATCAGGAGGTAACCCCATCATAAACCGAGAAGCATCTGTATTGCCAGAGTGTTTTCCTAAGAGATTGAAACAATTTATATTCCTATCAAAAAGGTTTGAGAGTATTTTTTTCTCTATACATTTTGACCAACCCAGTATATATTGTCAAACTTTTTGGTTCTTGCCAATCTAATGGTGAAAAACACTATTTTGTAGCTTTACATTGCATTTCTTTTATTATGAGCAAGGGTCAACATTTTTCATATGTTTAAATTAAAGGTCATTTGTAGTTTCTTTTCTATGGACCATCTGCTTATAGTTTCTGAACATTTTAAATTAATTGGTTAGTATTATCTTTTTCATATTGACTTAAAGGAACACTTTAAAAGACAAATCAGCTCTTTTTCATCTAGATTAAAATATAGCACTTTCTCCACATTTGCTATCTTTTGATTTTATGGATTTTCTTTCCCATGCAGAAATGCTTAATTTTTACACAATAGAATTTATCAATCTTTTCTTTTATAGCTTCTGGTTTCAAGTCATGCTTAGAAAGGCTTTTCCTACTCAGATTATAAAAAGTTCTCCTATGTTTTTTTTTTTTCAAATTTTATAGTTTCAATTTTTACATGTAAATATTTGATCCAACTGGAATTTATATTAGTATAGGTGTGAGGGAATCAACTTTAATTTTTAGGATGGCATCATAGTTGTCCTATTATCATTTACTGAATAATTCATTTTTTCCTCTCATTTGAAATGCCACATTTTACTACATTCTCACATAAATAAGGTATATTTCTAGACTTCCTGTGCTGTGCCATTATTCTGTTAAGAGTCCTTTTACATAAAGAAAGAAAATAAAATTTTCTGCTCAACATTACCAGCTTCATGCCCAGTTCATGGGCTCGATACTGGGGATGAGATGGAGGAGGAAGCCTGTATCCACTGCGCCGGTCTGGCACAAACCTTTGTTGCACCAACTGTGCATACAGACATTTAGTGAAAGTCACCTAGGCACACAGACCCAAAATACATGCAATTAAAATTTTGAATATCATTTCATAGTTAAATATAATAATAAGTCCACTATGAGCTTCATGTTCATATGAAATGTAAAGAAGATCCAACCTATTCACTGTCTACTTGTTTTCAATAACAGCTTTATTGAGATATAACTCACATACCATAAAATTCACCTTACTGCCTACTTTTTAGTTATCACTCGTGGAATTCTTATCATTAGTTACATTCATTATATGGCAGTTTGGGTGATAGAAGATAAAGAATAAATTTTTAAAATTTTAGATGGGGTTTTGCTATATTGTCCAGGCTGGTCTTGAGCTCCTGGTCTAAAGAGATCCTCCTCTCTCCCAAGTAGCTGGGATTACAGGTTCAAGCCACCACACCTAATTCTTAATTCTCTGGAAGAGAAGAAATGTTTTATTGTTAAGAAAGAAATAATTGGCCGGGCGCAGTGGCTCATGCCTATAATCCTAGCACTCTGGGAAGTTGAGGTGGGAGGATCTCTTGAGGTCAGGAGTTTAAGACTAGCCTGAGCAAGAGTGAGATCCCATCTCTACAAAAAATAGAAAAATTAGCCAGGCATGGTGGCACATGCCTGTAGTCCCAGTTACTCAGGAGTCTGAGGCAGGAGCATCACTTGAGCCCAGGAATTTGAGGTTGCAGCGAGCTCTGATGATGCCACTGCACTCTACCCAGGGCGACAGAGTAAGACCCTGTCTTAAAAAAAAAAAAAAAATAGAAAGAATTATAAAAATAGGGAAAATATGGTCAAAAATAGCTAGAAAACATTAAGATATAAAATACAGGGTCAGGTCTATTGAAACTTTCCTCCACTGGGTAGGAGAAATGACAAAAGAAAAAAATGTGTACAGGTTGAGCACTCCAAATATGAAAATCCAAAATCTTTCAAAATCTAAGATTTTTTCAGTGCCAAGAGGAGCTCAGAAATGCTCATTGGAGCATTTCAGGATTTCAGATATTCAGATTTGAGATATTTAACAAGTATCATGCAAATATTCTAAAATCCAAAAAAATATGAAATCTGAAATACTTCTGGTCCCAAGCATATCAGATAAGGGATAATCAACCTGTATTAACATGCTGTAAGAAAACAGAATATTTCCAATTTTTTCTAGAGAACAATTACAATAATGTCTCAACTCCTTTTCTAGAGAAAGAAACTAAATGACCAAGAGAGATATCTTACCGATGTCATTATTCGTGTTTCAGGCAAGAATGTCTTGAAAATACGACAGGATCGAAGGTCAATGGGGTCTCGCAGATAAAATGCCTGGACTGCTGCAGCCACCAATCTAGGGCGATGCTTTAGCACTGCTACAATGCCAGCTGGAAGGAAGCAGTGTGCTCGATGAAGGGAGGCCTGAATTTTTTCTGGGTACCTATGACAGTTAACATAATTACTTTTATTTTATGGTATATAAATATCTAGAATTCTTTTTTTTCTTTTTAAAAAATATTTTTTCTGTGGGATTTTGTACAGAAGTATCTAGAATTCTTATACCATTCACTTTCCCTTTAACATCTTGTCTTGGTTCATCAAGAGCAAGGTGTAGAGCGACAGGAGAGATGAAAAAAGATACAATATACACTTGCAACTGCAGGGAAGATAATAGGGAAAAAGAGAAAGTGAAAAGAAATGAAAAATAAAAGGGATTATGGTAGCTCAATAAAAACAAAACAAAAGGCCGGGTGCGGTGGCTCATGCCTGTAATCCTAGCCCTCTGGGAGGCCGAGGCGGGTGGATCACTCGAGGTCAGGAGTTTGAGACCAGCCTGAGCGAGACCCCGTCTCTACTAAAAATAGAAATAAATTATCTGGACAACTAAAAATATATATAGAAAAAATCAGCCGGGCGTGGTGGCGCATGCCTGTAGTCCCAGCTACCTGGGAGGCTGAGACAGTATAATCCCTTAAGCTGAGGAGTCTGAGGTTGCTGTGAGCTAGGCTGATGCCACGGCACTCATTCTAGCCTGGGCAATAAAGCAAGACTCTGTCTCAAAAAAAAACCAGAAAAATCCATTATACTTTGGAATAAAGATAAAATCAGTTTATTCTTCTGAAAAAATGGTACAAAGTGTACTGAAACAAAGCTAAAAGAGATTTTTATATTGTTAAGAACTGAATGGTGCTACACATTAACAGGTACTCTATTTGAATGGCTGAACTAATATGTTAGTAGGCCAAGACCTTTTCTTCTAAATAAAACCTAAAGTGTTCCACATAGATCAAAGAATACTATGTCTAGCCCCAGAACCACAGAAAAAACCTGAGCACATTGTGTTCCCTTAGGTTTCCCTTTTAAAGGTGTCATATTTTTTTATCCATGAAGATAGATAATACTTAGCCACAATATCTAAGGTAAACAAATGCAAAAATATTGATACTAGATTATAACACTTTTGAATTGGAATTAAAAGGTATGTTTCTGAATTTTAAAATCCATAAATTTATTAGTAATTTTGATGCAGACCAAATGAAAAATTAGCATTACTCTAGGTGCAAGACATTTTATAATCAATGAAAGACAAGCAGCACTAAACCAAAAGACTCCTCAACTAGCAATGAAAGTGATATTTTTATTACCCTTTGATGCGCCTATTCACAGCAGCTTGTATAGATTCTGAAGCCACAATTTTTTCTGGGTGTGTTGAGATTATGTTCAATGCTTGTGGGATTGTTGGGGGTGTGGCAGGTAACCAAGATACTGCTCCAGGTTTCCTTGGTGCAGGGATAATGCACAATTCCCCACGGTGGAAAAACACCTGCAAATGGTACATTTTAATTTTCACTGTGAGCACTGGCAAACTCTAATACATATAAAAATAATGCAGCATGATTTCATCTCTGTCAATTTTCAAAACTTGGGTATACTTACCCTGTTGGTGCTATTGTCAGGATCTAACCATTTAGGGAGAAAGTCAGCAGCTTCTATTAACAAGAATTCACCATCATTGTCTTCAATCCTAATGTAAGAAAAGTTCCAATTTTGCATTTAACAAGCATATATTTGCTAGTAATCAAAGCAGTTTTATTCTAATACATTTTCCTCTTCATCTTAGTAAATATTTGAGTATGTACTATGTGCAGATGGCTTTGAGAAAGCAAAATAATTAAGATACCATTAAGCACTGAAGGAGACTATAAGATTGTATGCAGGAGTTAAAGGGAGATGATAAGAAGAGAAAATAAGAAATGCACATAAATAAATAATATTAGACCAAAATATGAAAATATACAAAGTAATATACGGTTCTAAAAGAAGAAAAAAAATCATATATAGTCAAGATTAGGAAAGCCTTTATGCAGGAGATGTTACTGGGTGTTAAAAGATAATTATTTTTGCCTCAATTGCATCACTTTCTTTAAATTTTTGAATAGGTAATACATTCACATGGTTAAAATTTTTAAAAAATATATAAAAAGTTACAGAATAAAAAGTCTTCCTCCTGCTTTTGTTCCTATCTGCCCAATTCCTACCCCCCTCACTGCTGTTTCTTTTTTTTTTTTTTTTGAGACAGAGTCTCGCTCTGTTCCCCGGGCTAGAGTGAGTGCTGTGGCGTCAGCCTAGCTCACAGCAATCCTCCTGCCTCAGCCTCCCGAGTAGCTGGGACTACAGGCATGCGCCACCATGCCCGGCTAATTTTTTCTATATATATTTTAGTTGTCCACATAATTTCTTTCTATTTTTAGTAGAGACGGGGTCTCGTTCTTGCTCAGGCTGGTCTTGAACTCCTGACCTCGAGCGATCCACCCGCCTCGGCCTCCCAGAGTGCTAGGATTACAGGCGTGAGCCACCGCACCCGGCCTCACTGCTGTTTCTTATACATCGTTCTAGAACTTGCTTATGCATAATCTAGCTAACAGGAAAATATATTCTTATTTCCTCCCTTTTTTTATACAAAAGGTAGCATATTCTATATGCCATTATATACCATCTAGCTCAGTACTTTTAATGGGTAGTGTCTATAAGGAGAAAGGAGAGATGTTCTTGGGAGGGAACAGCATAAGCAAAACCACGGAGGTAGCAACTAAAGTGGCTATTTAGAGGATGATACCTAGTAAACAACAAGACTAAAAAGGCACAGTTATATCATTTTTGTGAAGAACATTAAGTGTTGGCAGAATCAATGAGAATATGCTTAATTTCACAGGCAAAGAAAAGGAATTAAAGGTTTTAGAGCAGGGTAGTCAAATGGTTACAGCTCTGCTTTAGGAAGATTAATCTTATCTAACCTGGTTGGGTTACAGGAGAAATGCTTCTGTCTTTTTGAATGTTTAAAAAAAAAACCTGACAAGGCAATGGATGCCTAGGATTTAAAGAGCTTTATAGACATGGTGTGTAAGTATGAACCATCATTTTATGAATATCAGAATCTGCACACAAAAGGTATTGCCCTCTCTTTATTATCTCTATAAAGATCTAAACTAATATTTTTATATGTGTTCATTTATAAATCTATTATTTATTGAAAATATTATTGATAATTATTATGTGTGGTAATAGTATTTAAAATAAGATTTCCTTATTGTACAATATAGTTAATAACAATGTACTGTATTCTTAAAAATTGCTGAGATTTTAAATATTCTCATCACACACAAAAAAATAAGTACATGAAGTATTGCATGTTATGAGCTCAATTTAGCCATTCTACAATGTATGCATATTTTAAAACAACATGTTATACATGATAAATATATGTAATTTTTATTTGTCAATTAAAAAAATAAACAGGCTGCAGTGGCTTGTGCCTGTAGTCCCAGATACTTGGGCAGCTAGGGCAGGAGGATCACTTGGACCCAGGAGTTCAAGTTCAGCCTGGGAAACATAGTGAGACCTCATCTCTGAAAAAATTAATAAATAAATAAAAATTAAAAAAAAATTTTTTTAAATAAACTTATTTTAAAATAAGAATAAAATGAGTTCTTATCTCTTAGATTTACATCCTGAAATATTTAAGGATCAAATGGCATAATAAGTAGGGGAATGGTATAGATGAAATAATGACCATAAGTTGATAATTGTTGAAGCTGGGTGATAGGTATGTGTGGGTTAATGTTTAAAATTTAAATAATACGTTTTCAGAGATTTCTTTTTTTTACACTTCTCTTTTCTTTCTGCTGAGAAAGAGGTTGCATGGACAGAAAAAGATCAGAATTTGGGTTCTGACTAGGAAAGCTAGGACAAAATATAATAAGTGGGTAAAACGCCCTCTTCTGGTAATACTTGGTAATTGCAGAGAACGATCAGTTTCTGTTTTTTAAAACAATTACAATGCAGTGATACCTACTTTGCTTTCTATACAATTGTTCACTGACTTCTCTTTCAATTGCTTCTGTGTGTGATTTCTCAAAAAATATAGCTATTGTCTAGTAGAGGAAGACATATAAAAGAAATCTTTGAAATATGTACATATGTATATGAATGAATATTTTTTCCCCAAAGATCCGTAAAAAATTTAATGGTGATTACTTCTGGGAAGCCAGAGCAGTGCAACCTTTTGTATTGTTTGAATTTTGTTTACCATATTTACTTGTTCTTTCATAATTAGAATATTAAAAAATAAAACCTAAAATAAGTAGGTTTGAAATCTTTTGGAAGTTGAACTCTCCAACTTTAATTCTTTTTCCAGAAAACGAAGTCATAAGAGAAGAGAAAGAAAACACAGTCACTTTTTAAATCTGTCCCAGATTTGTACAATTTCCATCAGAGTACAGGAAAAAAATTACTAAAAGGATAAAAATCTAGTTACTTAGTTTCAATAATTAAATTCCTTTAGAATAATTAAAATAACTACAATACCTTGCTACTAACTCTGGAAATTCCTTTGTAATCTGCTTTATTATATAAACAATAAACCATTCATCCTCAATGTTATCCCCAAATTTTGTCATGCCAAACATATGAGCAGGAACACCTCCTAGAAACAAGAGAAAAGCAACCATGTAACCAAATAAATTTGTCATGGCAAATAAAAATACATGTCATCATTCAATTGAATAAACATTCATTGACTATGCTCCAGGTATTTAATACTATAATGGGAGCTGAGATTGCAATCCTAAACAAGATGTTTTAGCCCCTGACCTCCTGGGCTAAAATAAGAGATAGACAACCAAACCTTCTCAAAACGAGATGAACTCTAGGTCAGAGATATGCACTAAAGGCTATGTGAGCATAAGGAGATGATATCTGAGCTATGCTTATCTGGAAGAATGACCAGAGGTGGGCTCAGCAGAAAGAGGGAACAGCATGTGCAAAGGCACAGAGGCTTGACAGACAATATTCTGGAAACACCAGGAAGCCAGATTTGGATGAAGCAGAAATTTTCAAAAAAGTGCACTGTCTATAAATATGTGGAAATTAAATGATATACTTTTAAACAATCAATGAATCAAAGAAGAAATCACAAGTGAAATTGGAAAATATCTTGAGACACATGAAAATGCACGTACAACATACCAAAACTTAAAGGGTTCAGCAAAAGTAGTGCTAAGCGAGAAGTTTATAGTTGTGAAAGATCTCAAATCAACAACCTAACTTCACACCTCAAAGGACTAGAAAAAGAACAAACCAAACTCAAAGTTAGAAGAAGGAAGGAAATAATAAAGATTAAAGCAGAGTCTGGGTGTTATGCCTCAAGTCTGTAAGCCTAGCACTCTGGGAGGCCGAGGTAGGAGGATCGCTTAAGGCTAGGAGTTTGAGACCAGCCTAAGCAAGAGTGAGACCCATCTCTATAAAAAATAGAAAAAAAAAATTAGCCCGGGTGTGTTGGCACACGCCTATAGTTCCAGCTACTCAGGAGGCTGAGGCCAGGAGAATGGTTTGAGCCCAGCAGTGTGTGTTTGCAGAGAGCTGTGATGAGGCCACTGCACTCTAGCTTCGATGATAGAGTGAGACTATCTTAAAAAGAGAAAAAAAGATTAAAGCAGAGATAAATAAACTAGAGAATAGAAAAAACAACAAAAATGAGTTTTTTTTAAAAGATTGCCAAACTATTAACTAAATTAACTAGGAATAAGAAAGACTCAAATAACTAAAATTGGAAATGAAAGAGGGAACATTGCAACCTATGCCACAGAAATAAAAAGAATTACAGGAGGATATTACAAATAATGGTATCCCAACAAATTGGATACCCTAGAAGAAATGGATAAATTCCTAAAAACATTCAACCTATCAAGACTGGATCATGAAGAAATAGAAAATCTGAACAGACCAATAACTAATAAGGAGATTAAATCAGTAATTAAAAGAAAAGCCCAGGAGCAGTTGGTTTCACTGGAGAACTGTATCAAACATTTAAAGAAGAATTTGATACCAATCCTCCTCAATGTGTTCCAGAGAAATGAAGGGGAGGGAACATTCCCAAACTCATTCTATGACATTAGCATTACGCTGATACCAAAGCCAGACAAGGACAACACAAGAAAAGAAAACTGAAGACCACTATATCCCTGATGAATATTGATGCAGAAATCCTCAGCAAAATATTAGCAAACCAAATTCAACAGCAATTAAAAGGATTATACACCATGACCAAGTGAGATTTATTCCTGGAATTCAAGGATGGTTCAACATGAGAAAATCAATGCACAGTAATATACCATATTAGCAGAATGAAGGTCAAACATATCTCAAAGTGTCTCAAGAGCTACCACGGCAAAAAACAGGTAAGAAGAACAGCCCACTCAACTCTTCTCCCCTCCCCAGATCTTGCAAGTTTCTTCACCTAGAGAACTCCAATTAGAGTATCTATTTTTGTCGGGGCATGGTGGCTCATGTCTGTAACTCCAGTGCTTTGGGAGACCAAGGCAGGAAGATCACTTGAGGTCAGGAGTTCGAGACCAGCCTGGGCAATACAGTGAGACCCTGTCTCTAAAAAACATAAAAAATAAAAAAATTAGCCAGGCTGTAGCCTTAGGCTCAGGAGGCTGAGCTGGGAGGATCACTTAAGCCTAGGAGTTATAGGCTACAGTGAGCTGTGATCATGCCACTGCACTCCAGCCTGGGCAACAGAACAAGACCCTCTCTCTTTAAAAGAAAAAAAAAAGAGTATCTATTTTTATTTACCTCATATATTAGACTGCAATTTAAACTTCATCTGAAGCAATGGGGAACTGTTGAAGGATGTGAAGCAGGAGAGTGGAAGAGTGACATGAACAAATTTGTGTTTTGCAAAGGTAACTGGCAACAGTATGAGGAAGTGGAGAGACTAGAACCAAAGAGTTGGGTTAGGAGGCTATTGTAGTTTTCCAGATGAAGAAATAAAGAAGGCCTGCACTGAAGCCAAACAGATGTAGAGAAGAGGTCATATTTTAGAAGTAATTAGGATTTAATGCCTAAGTGAACACGGTGATGTGAAGAGTTGAGTAGGATTCTGAATTACTAAGTAGCTTGGGTAATTAGGTGTATGGCAATCCCATTAAGTAAGGTGAGAAAACGTGGTAAAAATAACTTTCAGGAGGGGAGATAAAGGGTTGGTTTTGGATGTGCTGCACTAATATGACAGTGTTCTTGCCAAAAAATATCACGTTTATCAGAGAATAAGAGCTCAATAAAATTAACAGTATGGAAGACATTTAGCACTTGCTAGCCAAAAGATAACAGATAAGCACCAAATTGAGAGTATCGTGGCAATGTATACTTGTGGCATATACTTGTGATACCATCCCAAGATACCATGCTCCTGATCCTAACAAGACTCCACATAAATCTCTATGTGAGTAGAGCCTTGGTCACCTATCCATGACTCATTTTTGTAAAGCTACAAGAAATGACAGGACAGAGTGCCACATTTTTCCAGAGATCAGATCTCAAGCACTGACAACACAGGGAAGCGGTGAAGGAACCTCAAAATGCTTTTGAGTGGCAAGTAATAGTCATAAAGCCCAATTATTTCTCTTCATAAGCCAAGCAGAGCCACTCTTGGATCCTCACCCAAACAACTATGTGAAACAAGGCAGAATACTAAACACATCACCAAGATAAAGAACATTGAGTAACAGCAAAAGGAACTTTGATTAAGGAAGCCAGATGCCTGAACCTGTTTAGTGTAGGTACTTAGATACATTATGGCATAGGACAGTAACTAAAATTCAAAAGAATAGCCACGCATTTAATAATGCTTAGTATATGCTAGTTCCTAAGGTAATGAATATTAGAAAGTTTTCATTAATATGAATTAAAAAAATTTTTTTAAGTTGAAGGCTTAACTGAATATAGATAAACATCACTAATCTAAAAAGTTGAGGATATAATCTCTTCCTAACAACACTGAATGATGTAAAGACTATTACACATCACTGTTGTCAGAATAACATTAAGTCACACTAATCAAAATAAGTAAAAGAGCCTTACCTTTCCCAGGTTTATATTTCAGATTAAAAGGCTGATTCTGCCAGATATAGGGGGCCAACATATGTGCAAACTGGCTCATTATTCTCTCAATATATTTCTGAAGAATCTCTTTGTGTTCTTCTGAGTCCCTTGATTCATCTGGTATCAGGAACAGGTGGTACTCCACAGTGTCTTCCACTGTAGCAAGCTTCATAGTTTCCTCCATTCTTCTTTGAAAACTACATTTAAATGTTTCAAAATATAAACCACATAGAACAATGTAGAAGTTACATCCCATTCCCTGCACTCTTCTAGGTGACTCTATTAACACTGAGTTTTCAAAAATTCAGTTATCCACATTCTTCTGGTTTTTGCCTTGACTATGTACCACCTATAGTAACATTTAATATTATTCTTTTAATATTTTATACTTAAAACTATGCTCTTTACATTTAAAATTATGTTAAAAGGAAACCTTGATATACAGTGAATGGAAATCCAGTATCACATTCCCAAATTAACTATGTAAAAAATTTTAAGCATTTGCCCTTGTACTAGAAGTGGTGTGTGTAACACACTTTGAGAAACACTGCACTAACATCCACTGTTTAAATACTATCAAAAGTCCTAGTTCTGCCACTAATTAGTTGTGCCATTTGAGGCACTTCACTTTCTCTTTCTGGGGTTT
The DNA here is from genome assembly GCF_020740605.2 of Lemur catta. Taxonomy (NCBI): domain Eukaryota; kingdom Metazoa; phylum Chordata; class Mammalia; order Primates; family Lemuridae; genus Lemur; species Lemur catta. Next base: position 49,429,900 of record NC_059141.1, on the reverse strand, counting down.
TTCCTTAATTTTAAAATGAGTGTTACCCTAATATCTCTAAAATCCCTCCCAGCTTTAAAATTTTGTTATTTAAACACTCTAAAGAGCAACCTCTCTTGCTCTGCAGAATTTAAATCTCCCTCTTTTACAAACTTTGCATGGCATAGGGGAATTCAAAACTACAAAACATTCATGTCCTATCATCTTATCACAAAATAATCGGCCCACAGTGCTTGATCCCACCATTATTTCTCCTAAATTTGCTCCGTTTTCAGGTCACAGTTATACACCTGTGATGTACTCACAGGTGGTAGATATCTCTTTATTTCCTAAAGGTTTTCCTTACAAATAAGAGTACGAGTTTGCTATTGCTGTCAGGTGATGCTTGGTAAAGGAAGGCACTACAATGGTTAGCCACCCTAACTCAGCATTCTTTTCTCAAGCTTACTCGGCTTTCTAACAGACTAATATCCAAATCATCATTTTGCCCTTCAACCCAGAGGTACAGACAATAATTCTACCCACCCACCCCCAAACGCCAAACACACCTCATCATGCAGAATTTATAGTGTCAGAACTGGAAGGGACTTTGAGATTCCTTAGGCTAACACCACACTACAAATGAGGCAATTGAGAGCACAGAAAGAGAAGGGACCAAGCAGCAGGGGCCTGACTTGGAGTCTAGTGCTCTTTACTCAGACCAGGCTCCCTCCTTCCATCTGACAAAACTAAGCAAGTTCCTCTTACGATCCTACGGGCTCTCCTGCGCGTCTCTGCTGTTACACTTCTCCTCAGCCGCCCCTCTCAGCCGGTTGAGAGCTGCCACCAGCCGCCAAAGCCTGGGTCAGGCTCTGTCCCAACGCCCGCCTGGGACCTGAGGCCTGCGGAAGCCCTGGGAGAAAGTCTGAAACCTGCTCAGTCCCCGGAACCTTGGGTATCGTCACTGCTGCGTGTCGGCGGGTGCATCTGGCGGGTGCCCAAATGCCTTCGTCACTTCCGTCCCTGCGGGGAAGCTGGGAGGTCGGAGGCCTGGGGAGGCGGGGTCCTGGGGCGGTGGCGGTCCGGAGTCTAGGCGACGGGGCGCGACGGGGCGAGACGGGGCCGGTAGGTGGCGGGAGGGGGCCGGGCCGGAGCCGGCGGGAGGGCCAGGCCCGGAGGCTCCCACCCTGGCGTACGGTCCCCGGCCGCGGCCGAGGAGGAGGAGGAGCATGATCTCCAGATACACTCGAAAGGCCGTGCCGCAGAGCTCGGAGCTGTGAGTGGAGCGCTCAGCCACCCCAGCCGGGCCGGGGGAGGCGGAGGCGGGCCGCGGGCTCTCTGGGGACCCTCTTTGACCAGTCCTTCGCTCCTTTTCTTTACCAGGGTTGGGAAGAGAAATGTTTCCTCGGAATTCACTCCTCTCGGCCCTGCCCCTTGTCCCTCCATCTCCAGCTGAGGGCATGTCACCTGTGCTATCCTGGGACTTAGCCTCTTGGGCTGTAATTCCTGAACTCAGGGACGGGGTCTCTTAGAGCGTTTATAGTTTGCGCAGTACTTCAGGCCCCACTGCCAATGGCCATTAACAACTAGAGAAGTTATTAATAGCAGAGTGCTACAATAAAGTTGAATACATCTAGTGCCACACTGCGCAAAGCTATCCTACTATTTTGCACATTCTACAGATAAAGATTTCAAATTTAAAGATTGTAGCATGCCAAAGATCACATTCCCAGAAGGTGGTGGGACTGAGAGGTACAAACCTGGTGTCCATCTGATTCTGAAGCCTGTGGTCATAACCATTACACACCCTGCCTCCCCACCTCTGCAATTAAGCATCAGAATCCATGAGGACCAGTTTTGCTTTTGAGATTTAGAAAGGAAATACCACCTCCTCACTCCTAGTGAAGTGTTGTAATTTAGCAAGTTAATGATAATGTCTTAGATTTATTAATGCTTTATACTTTCAAAAGGACTTTCACTTTTTGATCATTATAACAACTGTAAGATGAGTATGATTATCTTCAGTCTTTGAGAAGATGAAATTATATCAGAAATGTTACATATTTTAAGATTAAATAGCCAATACAGTCAGGATTTGAGCTTGGGGTTTTTGAAACCAAATCCCAGGGTTTTATTTGCCTTCACTGAGCTATGTAATTTTAGCAAACATATATTTATTAATTAAATATTAACTATACATGGTAATAGTAAGCATGATATTTTGAGTCACACTGGGGTTTCTGGCTAGGCTCTTTTCCAGTCATATGACTTTTAGGCAAATTACTAAGTCTCAGAGCCTTCATTTCTGTAATATATGAATAAGACCTTATCTAAAAGCATATCTAAAGTGATGGCATAGGGCTTGACACATAGTAGGTCCTCAGTAAGTGGTGTTTTCTTTGTTCCCACTTTTACTTGGTACAATAAACATCTACTCTGAAATGGTAACTTCAGTTTTCTCCCTAACAATTGTAAATTATAGATGCTGAAAAGAGTTTGGAAAAAGAGCAATTTATACCATTTAGCTTAACATTTTTTAATGAAAATTCTTAACCATAAACCTATAGAGAATAGTATAATGAACTACCCATCGCCCCACATTCAACAGTAACCAAAGTTTTAATATATTTGCTTCATCTGTCTTCTTTATTTTTTTTTTTCTTGTCCTTTCTGTGCCTCTCTGAAATAAGGAAAGCAGGCCAGGCATGGTGGCTTATGCCAGTAATCCTAGCACTTTGGGAGGCTGAGGTGGGAGGATCACTTGAGGCCAGGAGTTCAAGACCAACCTGGGCAACATAGTGAGACTCCATCTCTACAAAAAATAGAAAAATTAGCTGGGCATGGTGGTGTGTGTCTGTAGTCTTAGCTACGTGGGAAGCTGAGGCAGGAGGATCGCTTGAACCTAGGAGTCTGAGGTTGCAGCGAGCTATGATCATGCCACTGCACTCTAGCCCAGGCAGCAGAGTGAGACCCTGTCAAAAAAAAAGAAAAAAAAAAAAAAAAAAGAAGGAAAGCAAAACCCGAGACACTATCATTTTCCCCCTACATCTGTCATTATGCATCTCTACAAATTAATGACATTTTCTTATGTAATCACAAGGCTATTATCAAATTTAATAATATTTCTTTGTTATCTAATTGTCACTTCATAGTCAGATTTCCCTGCCAGACTAAAAAATATTTTAAGTCTCTATTTTATGGCTGGGATACGTATTTCTTATCCCTACCACTTTCTTAAAGACAAGCTCTTTGTTGTAGGATCACTGAATGAGAGAAGTACAGATAGCTCTGCCCAAGTCCGTCTCCAGCATTAGAAAAATAAAGTGTAAGCCCCCCTGACAAGGCTGTTTGGTTTATCTTTATGTTCAAAAATGATACAATTCACCAAAATCTCAAACTCTTGATTTCCTCGGACAGCCAGACTACTTAGATTTGAATCCTGGCTCCATCACTTACTAACCATATGACCTTAACTAGTATACTTAATCCCTCCATGCCTCAGTTTCCTTTCCTGTGAAATAAGAGTATTAGAGATTTATGATATACATTTGCATATTAAAGGGCCTGGGAAGACCTCTTGTAAAGAAACCTGTGTAAATTTGTTTAACCTATCGTGTTTCTTAAATTTATTTGAATACAGGTTTTTGTGGGAGAGGAAAGTCTATTGTAGATGTTCAAGGACTGGAACATGTAATAATTGACCCCATAGTTTATTCCAGTGCACATGTTGAACTCTCCAGAGCAGCAGTGTTCAAGGGAAATATGATATAAGCCACATATGTAATTTTAAATTTTCAGCTGGCCATATAAAAAACAGGTGAAATTATATTTTTACCTTTTTATTTTGAAATAATTATAGACTCACAGGAAGTTGCAGAAATAGTACATAGAGTCTTATGAACCTTTTACCCAACTTCCCTCAATGATGACATCTCAGGTAACTGTGGTATAATTTCAGAGCCAGGAAACTGACATTGGTATGATAACTGTTTACTAGACTACATACCTTAGTTTTTACCAGTTTTTATATCCCCTCCTGTGTGTGTATGTATGTACATAGTTCTGTATGATTTGGTTGCATTTGTAGATTGGTGTAACTACCAGTATTATCAAGATAGCTGTTTTATTACCACCAAGGAACTTCCGTGTATATCCCTTTTTTTTTTAATATTGTTATTCTTTTTTTTTGAGACAGAGTGTCGTTCTGTTGCCTGGACTAGAGTGCTGTGGCATTAGCCTAGCTCACATCAACCTCAATCTCCTGGGCCTAAGCAATCCTCCTGCCTCAGCCTCCCGAGTAGCTGGGACTACAGGCATGTGCCACAATGCCCGGCTAATTTTTTTCTATATATATTTTTAGCTGTCCAAATCATTTCTTTCTATTTTTAGTAGAGACAAGGTCTTGCTCTTGCTCAGGCTGGTCTTGAACTCCTGACCTCGAGCAATCCTCCTGCCTCGGCCTCTCAGAGTGCTAGGATTACAGGCGTGAGCCACCGCCTGGCCCCTGTGTGTATCCCTTTACAGTTAATATCCTCTCCTGTCTCCATCCCCTGGCGACTACTAATCTGTTCTTCACCTGTATAGTTTTGTCATTATTGAATGTTATATAAATGGAATCATGTATAGTTGACCTTGAACAATGCAGGAATTAGGGACACCAACCCCCGTATAGTCAAAATTCCATGTGTAACTTTTGACTCCCCCAAAACTTAACTAACTACTAATAGTCTACTGTTGACTGGAAGCCTTACCAATAACATAAAATGTGCATTAACACATAAATAGACTAGTATCAATATATATTTCATGCATTCATGGCATACTTAACTTTTTCTTAATTTTTTCAATATTTCTAGGCTACGTGGTTCATCTGTGAGTTTTTTCAAATTGTTGTAAATCTCCAAAAAATTTGCCAATATATTTACTGAAAAAAAACTCATGCATAAGCAGACCTGCGCAGTTCAAATTTGTGTTGTTCAAGGGTCAACTGTAGTATTTAATCTTTTTTGATTGGCTTTGGCTTTTTTCTCTGAGCATGATGCTCTTGAGATACATCTAAGTTGTTGCATATATCAACCATTCATTTCTTTTTATTGCTGAATAATATTCTATTGTGTGGATATACCAGAATTTAGCCATTCACACATTGAAGGACAGTTGAGTTGTTTTCAGTTCTTTTTCAATTATAAATAAAGCTGCTAAGAACATTTGTGTACAGATTTTTGTGTGAACATAAGTTTTCATTTCTCTAGGCTCAGTGCCCAACAGTGCAACTGCTAGATGTTTGGGTAAATGCATGTGTTTAGTTTTATTAGAAACTGACAAATTATTTCACAGTGGCTATACCATTTGACATTCCCACCAGCAATGTTTGAGACTTCCAGTTTCTTCACATCCTTGGCTGCATTTCGTGTTAGCGTTACTATTATTTTTAAATTTTTTATTCTTTTTGAGACAGAGTCTCTCTCTGTTGCCCACCTAGGCTAGAGTGCCGTGGCATCAACCTAACTCATAGCAACCTCAGACTCCTGGGCTCAAGTGATCCTCCTGTCTCAGCCTCCCAAGTAGCTGGTACTATAGGTGTGCACCACCACGTCTGGCTAATATTTTCTATTTTTAGTAAAGATGGGGTCTCACTCTTGCTCAGGTTGGTCTCAAACTCCTGAGCTCAATCGATCTTCCAGCCTCGGCTTCCCAGAGTACTAGGATTACAGGTGTGAGCCACCACGCCCAGCGCAGCTCTATTTCTTATTTTAGCTATTCTAATAGGTGTGTAGTGATGTCTTACTGTATTTTCAATTTGCAGTGAAACTACTTTTAATAATATATTTTGTTTAACCCAATATATACAAAATATTATCATTTTAATATGTGGTCAGGATAATATAATTAATGAGATATTACACATTCTTCTTGTACTAAGACTTTGAAATCTGGTGTATTTTACACTTAAAACAGAATCAATTCCTATTAGCCATATTGTTTTTTTTTTTTTGTAATGTGGACACTTTAGTTTTGAGTTAGGGTTTCACTCTGTTGCCCAGACTGGAGTGCAGTGGCACCATCATGCCTGACAGTAACAACGAACTCCTGGGCTCAAGTGATCCTCCTGCCCCAGCCTCCTGGGTAGCTGGGACTATAGGTTTGTGCCACCAAGCCCAGCTAATTTTTTTTATTTTTTAGAGACTGGGTCTGAGCAATGTTGCCCAGGCTGGTTTCCAACTCCTGTCCTCAAGCAGTCCTTCCTCCTTGGCCTCCCAAAGTGCTGGGATTACTGGGGTGAGCCACTGCGCTCAGCTGCTAGCCACATTTTAACTGCTAGTGGCTACCATAACAGTGAAGTTCCAAAGCAGCAGGAAGTATTAATAGGTGACTATCTTCTAGATCTAGTTACTGAAAGGTATATATTTTCTTTATAGGAGATATAACTTTGTCTTATCTTTCACAGGAAAAGAATAACAAAACATGGTCTTAATCATCATCCCCCTCCAGAGCAGCTGGATGAAATTTCCTCTACCAGTGACAACCATGAAAAAGACACAAGTTCTCAAAGGTAATAACACAAAGTATTCTTGTTTGCTTGTTGCATTTGCTAATGGCAGAGGTTTTGGTTTTTGGTTTAGGATTGGTATTAAGCCTGTGGCTAGTGAAACAAAATAAGAATTTTTTAATCACGTTTCAGCACCATTCAGTTTTCATGCAGAAGCAGCTAATGGCAACAACATCATACTTATTTTTATAACCTCTGAGAAATAGTATTATGAAGTAGTTAAGAACAGGGACTCAGGAAGAGTCCAACATCTGATTTTTAATCCTGGTGCTGTCACTTATTAGCTGAGTAACATTGGCAAGTTACTCACCTGATAATAGTATCTCTTATAAGGGGTTGTGAATATTAATGAGATAAAGTATATAAAACTTGGCACAATGCTTAGTATATAGTAAATGCTGAGTAAATAATAGCTGCAGTTATTATTTTAAGAAATAGAAGAGAGAAGACTGTTCTTCAGTCTCACAGAGCTTCAAAGAGGGTTCTGAGAATCAAGGTATTATCATAGAAAAATTACATAATCATAAAACCTATTTTTAAAACCTGAAACTAAACCTCAGATTCTTTGTTTTTTAAATGGAGTTAATTGTATTCTACATTACCAGGTTGTTACAAAGATAAAATGAGATTAATATCTTTAAAAATGGTTGGTAAACTATAAAAGTGCCATATAAGTTCAGATATTACTGTTAATATTTCTGTAATATCTTTATTTGTCAAGAGTATAGTTATAGGTGGGATGTTAAAGTATTCATTGTAAACTATGACTAGAATTATTTGGACTGCTTGCTACTAATTCTATAGGAATTAGATAGGACTCTTTCGTGATGCTTGAATTTCAAGTTCTTCATTTATTTTTGCCTCTGTGGATATATTTATATACATGGTTATCACCTGGTAAGTTGCTGAGCAGTTAATGCTGCAGAACCTTGAGGAAATATGAGAATTTTTCTGTTTTCTCTCCTCCTCCCAAACCGTGCATTTAGTGAATCTGACATCACTCAAGAATCACCTTTTACATCAGCCAACACCGGGAAATCAAGGTCTGCTTTTCCAAGTTTTACAGGCACAGGGATTTCTACTGAAGGCAGCTCGGACTTCTCCTTGGGATATGGTGTGAGTTGTATGTTATTGGTCTGATGGAATGCTTGGGAGACTATTCTGGGAGTTAGGATTTGTCAGTATATTTCATTCCTTCACTTCCCTGCATTGTTGCTTTACATTTTAATGCTTACATTTACTACACTTTATAATAGTTGTAAAGAAGCATCAATCATCATCTTCTTTCAGTATTTGCTTTGTTTTATGGATATAGTATTAAATAGTTGAGGCTTAAAGATGCTTGTGTTCAATTTACAGTTGCAGGTTAGCATGGATCTGGTCTCTGGATTTATTCCTTTTGTCATTCTCAGTCCACTAATGTGCGTCTCCACCACTAATGTTACCTTGCTGTTCAAAATGTTTTTGAAAGTTTAGTGTTAAGCCATTATAGGCTGGAAAAATGTTTATGATATATTGTTAAATGAAAACAAGCAAGTTAAAAATGGTATGTATAGTATCATTCTAATTTTGTTTTACATATATTTTTGTTTTACATATATTTTGCATATTTGTGTGTCACACACACACACACATATATGGAAAAAGGACTGAGGATATTTACCCAAAATGTTATTTGGTCATTATTTATTAGGTGATAATATAGTGATTTTTACTTATTTATTTATTTTTGGCTATCTCCCATTATAAAATACTATTTTTAAAAAACCAACAATCTTTTTTTTTTGAGACAGAGTCTTGCTCTGTCACCCTGGGTAGAGTGCAGTGGCATTGTAGCTCACTGCAACCTCAAACTCCTGGGCTCAAGTGATCCTCTTTCCTCAGCCTCCCATGTAGCTGGGACTACAGGTGCATGCCATGACACCCAGCTAATTTTTCTATTTTTAGTAGAGACAGTGATCTCACTCTTGCTCAAGCTGGTCTGGAACTCCTGAGCTCAAGCGACCCTCCCACCTCGGCCCCCAGAGTGCTTGGATTACAGGTGTGACCCACAGCACCCGGCCAAGACTAACAATCTTAAAAAAATTAAAGGACAAGTCTTATTCATAATTTTACCACCTTGATGCAATAGGTATTTTTATTTCTATATCTTTTTTCAATCTGTATTTAATTTGGCCTAGTTATAATCATGGTGTACATACAATATTATGCTCTATTTTTTACTTAATATCATTTTATAAGCACTTTTCCACAATTCTGACTTTATACAATATTATTATTAGCACCTGATTTCTTTACTGAAACCCTGCTGATTGTTAAAACCTTTTATTATTACATGACTTATTTTCCAATCATTTTGAAATGTATATATACTTACATAGTTGTATGATACATGGACATACTATTTTGTGGTCTACTTTTTTCATTTACCATTATTGCATATAGACATTTTCTTTTACTACCTCCATTCCTGTCAATCTGAATAGTTATATATTTCCTGGGTTAATATTTGGAGCTTTCCCTTATTATCTAATAGTTGAGTTTTCACTTTTTTTTCATTCATTCAACAAATATTTATTGAACATGTTTGTTGTTACTGTACTTGGCCCTGGAAATATGGGGTGAATGAGCCTTAAATGATTCAGTAGTCTAGTGGGAGATTGAGGGAGATTGACAAAAGCAAATAAAATACAAAAGGATATAAACGTGCTCTAAGGAAGATGACAAGGTGCTGAAATAGAACATTATAGGGGATTTACTTTAGATAGGGTTAGCAGGTAGGGTAGATTTGAGACTTGAAGATTGAAGAGCTATCCATGTGAGGAGTGAGGAAAAGAGCTTTCCAGACAGGTAACCAGCAGCATATGCAAAAGCCCCTAGGAGGAGAAGAGTTTCATGTTTCTAAGGGAAAGTGGGGTGTGTTCTTGGTACTGAAAAAAGGTCAGGGAGGTCGGAGGATGGTGAACCAGGGGCAAAAAACACAAATGGGAATGGAGAGGTAGGCAGGACTAAATCATGTAGGGCCTTGTAGGCCATGGTAGAGAATTTATATTTTTATGCAAACTGTCCATCAGTAAAAAGGAAAAGAAAAAGAATTTATGTTTTATTTTAAGGGAATTAATTAATTAATTTGATGCCTTATCAGGACGATTCAGTGTACTAACTATAGATTTCCATCTAAATTGTGATTAGCATCTCTTTATAAGTTATAAATGTCATACAGATATTTCCATTCCCTTGCTTTCTTTTTGGTATTTATTGTCTAACAGATTTTTTTTTTTAATATTCAAATATAATAATCTCACCTGGTGCAGTGGCTCATGCCTATAGTCCTAACATTTTGGGAGGCTAAGGTGGGAGAATCACTTAAGGCCAGGAGTTTGAGACCAGCCTGAGCAACATAGTGAGACCCCAGCTCTACAAAAAATAAAAAAAATTAGCCAGGCATGGTGGGGCAGCTGTGTAGTACCAGCTACTCGGGAGGCTGAGGCAGGAGGATCACTTGAGCCCGGGAGTTTGAGGTTGCAGTGAGCTATGATGACACCACTGCACTCTAGCCCTCAAGCCCTGGTAACAGATCAAGACCTTGTTTCTAAAAAAATAAATAAAGAAAGAAAGAAAAGCGTAGAGGATAATGCCAGTTATTGTGCTAAGCACTTTATATACAAGTTTTAATCATTTTTTAATCTTAACCGACCTTAGAATTCTAGTTAGAAGTAGTCTTCATTTATTCAGATCTTACTTTAGTCCTCATTATCATTTTATTATTTACTGTAACAAGGGAGTTAAATAGGTGTTAAAACTGAATTTAATTATACATTTTACTTATTTTTGAACTTAGTGTTTTTGTATTATCACTGGTATATAGGAATTAGTCTCCTCTCAATTTAATTAATGGCCTACTACTTTGCTAAATATATTTATTATTTATAATCATTCTGGGTTTATATCCTTAGGTTTATTTCTTTCAAAATATTATTTTAAATTTAAAGTTAACATAATGGTGTGAAGGAACTCTTTCCTTTTTATTCTATTTATATATCTATTATTTAAATTTTACAGCCAACAATAAAAATAGCTGATCTAATTTTGTCCTATTTTAATTTTATATACTTTGGGTTGATTTTGTTTTTGTTTTTTTAATAATCAAGTAAGATTTATTCTATGAATACAAAGCTGGATCAATATCTGCAAATTTATTAATTAATATCAGTGAATTAAAGGAAACATATGATCAAACCAAGAGATGCTGATAAGGTATTTGATAAAGTACCATTTCTTATCAAAATTCTGAATCAGGTAGGAGAAGGAAACCCTTGAAGTTTGATGAAGACTATTTACCAATTAAATAGCAAATATCAGTTTAAATTGCAAAATACTAAAAAGTATTAAAATCAAAATAGGAACCATATAGGAATTTTATATTAGCAAATTTAATTGATTCCTTTGCTAACTTTGTACATTTTATTTATATTATGTTTAAAGGTTGTCATTATACACCCTGTTCAGTGCCATTATTTTCACTTAACGATATATTTTGAAGAATATCCACATTATAAAAACTTGTTTTTTAATGACTATATAGTCATTGCTAATACAAAAGGAATGCTGCATTTTTAACCCTGCACATATATTATTTTACACAAATATGAGTATATGGAAGTATAAATTTGTAGGGTGGACTCACTGGTCAAAAGATATGTGTTTTTGTAATTTCGAAAGCTGTTGCTAAACTGACCTCTGGAGAAGTTATTCCAATCTGCAGTCCCACCAGGGATGTATGGAAGGGCCTGTTTTCTTATACTCTTGGCCAAAACAGTGAATTATCAAGGGGTGTGAGGAGAAATGTTCTATATCTGGAAGGGAATGGTAGTTACTTAGGTGAATACATTTGTCAAAATCTCATTGTGCTGTACACTGAAAATGTGTCTTTTATGTAAATTATTAGTTGATTAAAAAAATTAAAATACTAAAGGAGTTATAGGACAAGATAGCATCCATTAAAATTATTAGAGGTTTTAAAACAAAGTAAGTAAAGATTTTAATTTAAGAACAGGCAGATATGAAGAACCAGTTACAAATCTTGGAAATGAATAGCATTTGAAATACCTCAATAGATAGGGTAAACTGGACCCAGTGAAATAGAATACTAGAGAATTGAATGATAGAACTAAGAAAATCACCTACAACCAGAGAGCTAAAGACAGAATGTGAGGAGCAGTTAGGAGACATGGAAGATGGATTAAGAAACTGTAATGTATTTCTAAAAGAAGTTTTAGAAAGAGAATGGGAAAGAGGCAATATTCACAGAAATGATCAGTGATTTCCATTTTTTTTTTTAAAGTTGAAGACAGACATGTTGAAAAAGTATATCAAGTGAAGGACAATTTTTTTTTTTTTTTTTGAGACAGGGTCTTGTGATGTTGCCCAGGCTGAAGTGCAGTGGCTATTTACAGGTGCGATTGTAATGTGCTACAGTCTTGAACCCCTGAGCTCCAGTGATTCTCCTGCCTCAGCCTCCCCAGTAGCTGGGACTACTCAAAGTCATGTCACTGTGCCCAGCTTTGGACAAATTTTTTTAAAAAACATTCCTATATAGGTAGATATAACTTTTACTGGCTAGAGGCTGAGTTTCATTCTTAGAGTGAAAATACGTAGTTTTCATCTTACACTTTTAAAAGAAGGTATCACCTTTCTTCCACTGGACTGTAAAGGAGTATGTAAATATAGATACAGTATGGAAGCAGGGAATTGGATAACATGGTCAGATTTGCATTGTATAGCCATCCCTCTGACTGCTCTTAAAGGATGGATTATAGAGGACAAGGACATAACACAGATTGTTAAGGGAAAGATGTAGAATACAAAGTAACATATAAAAGAATGTCTACCTTTTGCTCCAAAAAGTACTGGAACCAAGCAACTATCTACTAAAATTAGCAGTTATTATCTTTGGTTGAATTATAGGTAATTTTAATTTTTTTCTTTATACTCTTCTGTATTTTTCAAAATGTTTACAATAAACACAATATTTATATGATGAAGAAAATGTTACTTTTCAAAAATAGATATGTCTGTAAATTTTCTTGAAATACGAATAGAGAGGACATCTGAAAATTCTGAGATATGAAATCTCACTAACTTTTCTTTCATGGAAACACAACAGTATTTTAAATGGACTAAATACTTAAAACAAAAAAGATCTTATTGGCCGGGCACAGTGGCTCACGCCTGTAATCCTAGCACTCTGGGAGGCCGAGGAGGGTGGATCGTTTGAGCTCAGGAGTTCGAGACCAGCCTGAGCAAGAGCGAGACCCCGTTTCTACTAAAAAATAGAAAGAAATTAGCTGGAAAACTAAAAATATATAGAAAAAATTAGCCGGGCATGGTGGCACATGCCTGTAGTTCCAGCTACTCAGGAGGCTGAGGCAGGAGGTTCGCTTGAACCCAGGAGTTTGAGGTTGCTGTGAGCTAGGCTGATGCCACGGCACTCTAGCCAGGGTGACAGAGCAGGACTCTGCCTCAAAAAAAAAAAAAAAAAAAAAAAAAAAAAAATTATTGCTTTCAGTCTTTCTAATTTTTAACAGAGATTGAAACTCACCTAAATATTTTTTGGGGGATATTTTCTTCTAGGAACTTGATCAAACTGCCACTGAAAAAGTCCAGGCAATGTTCACAGCCATTGATGAGCTCTTATATGAGCAGAAGTTGAGTGTGCATACAAAGATTCTACAAGTAGAGTGCCAACAGTGGACAACTAGCTTTCCTCACCTCAGGTAGTGAAGCCCTACAGTTGACTTATATTCATGACCAATACTAAAATTTAAAAAGTGGATTTCCAAAAATATTGCATTCTGAAACTTTTGTGGGCATGGTTTTAATGAATCATGTGGTGTAAATCCTCAGCTGAGAGAAACCTCAAGTTGGTGAGTTTCTTAGGGTTTCCATAAGTTACAATATGTCATCCTAATTGAGCAAAATATTTCTATACCAGTAGCTGAGGTCTAGATATCCTGGTTGTCCAAAGACCCCTTCTTTTGAACAAGATGGTCAAAAAATGTATTTGTTTGCACTGTTGTCTACAATTAAATTCTTACATATACTTGAAAGCAGACATAGGCTATTCAGGAGCTTCCCTCAGAAACCACAATAGTATACCACTTCCTTAAAATTCATAAAGCTTCATGTTCTTAAGAATACAATTCATAGTTTTCACTAATTTGCCTGGGCCTTCATTCTATTTTGGCTGATTTAATGAGGATTATGATAGAGGATGAAAGGCAAATTATAAACATTTGCTCAGTTTCCTTGGATTTTTTTTTAAACTCCTGGGCTATAGCTTTATCTTTTCCATCTCCACTCTGTGGAAGAGAGATATACCTATAGTAAGGCTCTGGATTCATATTTTTTCTCAAGAATCATTCTCTCTCTCTTTTTTTTCATAGAGAACCCACAGTTCGGTTTTATTCAGAGCAAATAAAAAAGAAACATTTGATCATACTAGAGGAAAGTCAGCTGTAGGTTTGGGATCTGTACTCAAAGTACACATGCAATGATGACTACATTCTACTAATGCAATTGATTTGCTTCTACATTGTTCTACTGTTTGTCTAATATTAGCACTTATAAACAGTGCATTGCAACTAGTATTTGGAACAACCTTAGAGTGTTACAGTATCACAGTGTCAGGCACAACATTTGACTTCTCTTTACACCAGTGGTTCTCTTTGTTCCCTGGGCTTCCTCCCCTTTAGTAAAGTTGTTTTTGATACTAAAAGTCTGGCAAATCTCCTCAGTTTTCCTCTTGATCATATCGGCAGTAGTTCAAGAATCATTCTTAATCAGTTATCAGTCCAAGTGTGTACAGAACTTCTATATAGAGCCATAAAATTTAGTCCAAAAATATCTAGATTTTGTATGTATGCCAGGTGAAGGTGCTAAATTGTATCTCTGTTTTATTATTTTGAAGGATTCGAGGTAGGCAGATAATTGCTCCAAGTGAAGATTATGGATTGTATCCTAGATCCCCTTCTGTTTCAGCTTCATACGAAGCAACCCTGTCTCAAGAAAGAGATTCTACTATGTAAGTATTCTGTGATGTATTTTAGTATCCTAATATGTGAATATTATATCCTATCAGTTTTATTAAGGGATTAAAATACTTCTAACTTAATTGGTATTTAGTAAAGCACAGAAAATTCTGTAAGAATGGCCGTAGTCTTTGTGTATATTGAAAAAATTTTATATAATTTTTTTGTTCAAAAAAGTAAGACATTTCCTCAAGTGTATTAGTCTGTTTTCTGTTGCTTACAGTACCTGAAACTGGGTAATTTATAAGTAAAAGGAATTTATTTCTTACAGTTCTAGAGGCTGAGAAGTCTGAAGTTGAGGGGCAATGTCTGGTGAGGGCTGTCTTGCTGGCCACGCAGAAGATCACATGGCAAGGGGCTGAGAGTGCTAGTGGTTTTTTTTTAATTTTTAATTTTTTTATTTTTTATTTCAGTATATTACTGGGGTACAAATGTTTAGGTTACACATATTGCCTTTGCCCCACCTGAGCCAGAGCCTCAAGTGTGTCCATCCCCCAGACGGTGCACACTGCACCCATTAGGTGTGAATATACCCATCCCCTCTTCCCCCCACCTGCCCGACACCCAATAAATGTTACTACTATATGTGCACATAAGTGTTGATCAGTTAATACCAATTTGATGGTGAGTACATGTGGTGCTTGTGTTTCCATTCTTATGATACTTCACTTAGTAGAATGGGCTCCAGCTCTATCCAGGATAATACAAGAGGTGCTAGATTACCACTGTTTTTTGTGGCTGAGTAGAACTCCATGGTATAAATATACCACATTTTATTAATCCACTCATGTACTGATGGGCACTTGGGTTGTTTCTACATCTTTGCAATTGTGAATTGTGCTGCTATAAACATTCAAGTGTAGATGTCCTTTTTATAGAATGTCTTTTTTCCCTTTGGGTAGATGCCCAGTGATGGGATTGCTGGATCAAATGGTAGTTCTACTTTTAGCTCTTCGAGATATCTCCATACTACTTTCCACAGAGGTTGTATTAGTTTGCAGTCCCACCAGTAGTGTATAAGTGTTCCTGTCTCTCCGCACCCATGCCAGCATTTATTGTTTTGGGACTAATGTGTTAACTCAGGTCTCTTTTCCTCTTATAAAGATACCAATTCCTCTCCCATGATAACCCATTAATCCATTAATCAATAAATGGATTTATCTATTCATGAGGGCAGAGCCCCCATGATCCAGTCACCTCCTAAAGGTCCCACCTCAGTTCTCCACATTAAATCAAATTTTTAAAAAAATTCAGGCCAGGCACAGTGGCTCATGCCTATAATCCTAGCACTTTGGGAGGCCAAGGCAGGAGGACTGCTTGAGGCCAGGAGTTCAAGACCAGCTTGAGCAAGAGTGAGTTGCCGTCGCTACAAAAAAATAGAAAAATTAGCTGGGCATGGTGGCGTGCTCCTGTAGTCTCAGCTACTTGGGTGGCTGAGGCAGGGAGATTGCTTGAGCCCAGGAATTTGAGGCTGCAGTGAGCTGTGATGATGCCACTGCACTCTAGTTGGGGTGACAGAGCAAGACCCTGTCTCAAAAAAAAAAAAAGAAAAGAAAAAAAAATTCAGTGTTGATCCTTTCTGTGTCCCACTTAAAACCTTTCAGTAGATTCTCATTGAATTTAAGATAAAAATCTAAAATTATATTATCAGCTGGCCCCTGCCTACTTCTCTATTATCTGTCATTCTTTCCCTCATTCATTAATTCTCCCAACACTGGCTTTCTTTCAGATCTCAAATACCTACTAAACTAGGTATTTGGTTCAGTTCTTGGGCCAGAGGAAGGAGGTACAATAATCAACACAATAATATAGTATCTTCCCCTTTGTATCTTTAATAGCTAGCACAGTGCCTGGAACATGGTTAGCATTCAACTTTCTTTTTTCTTTTCTTTTTTACTAAATAAAAGCATACCATATTTACGTGATACACAAAATGAATTAATATATAAATTGAAATTATGGTTGCAAAACAGAGTTCTCAATCAAAACAAATATTAGTGTGTAGGTCAAAATGAAATTCCAAGAACTTAAAACAACAGAAGATGGGCTGAGTACAGTGGCTCATGCCTGTAATCGTATCATTTTGGAAGGCTAAGGCAGGAGGATCACTTGAACCCAGGAGTTTGAGACCAGCCTGGGCAACATAGCAAGACCCTGTCTCTGTGAAAAAAAAAAAAAAAGAAAAAACCACACACAATAGAAGATGGTGACAGCATATGGATGAAACATAGGCCAAAAGAGGATGAGTCTGAGGACATTTTCACTTGAAAAAAACTATGAATTCTGCTGTTTGAAGTTGGCTTAAAGGGCTTGTCTACAATTAAATACATCTCTCAACAAAAAACTAATTATAAGATCTAATAAGTTGCTAAAGTACATGACTATATGCAAAATTGTAATCCTTAAAAATAATTAAATATGGCCAAATGATTTTCAACAATAATGCCAAGAATACACATGAGGAAAGGATAGTCCTTCAACAAATGGTGTTGGGAAAACTGGATACCCACATGCAGAAGACTGAAGTTCGACCCTTACCTTACGCTATATACAAAAATTAACTCCAAATGGATTAAAGTCCTAAACGTAAGACCTCAAATTATAAAAGTCCTAGAATAAAACATAGGGAAAGAGTTTTAGGACATTGCATTTGGCACTGATTTCTTGGATATAACAATAAAAGCACAGATAGCAAAAGCAAAAAAAGACAAATGGGACTGCCGCAAATGTAAACTCTTCTGCACATCAAAAGAAACAATCAAAAAAATGAAAAGGCAACATATGGAATAGGAGAAAATATTTGCAAATTATGTCTGAGAAGGGATTAACATCCAGAATATATAAGAAACTTCTACAGTTGTACAACAAAAAAATAAGTAACCCAATTGAAAAATGGACAAAGAACTTGAGTAGACAGTTCTCCAGAGATATACAAATAGCCAACAAGCATATGCAAAGATGCTCAGCATCATTATTCATAAGAGAAATACAAATCAAAACCATAATACCACACCTCACTTCCCTCAGGATGGCCACTCTCAAAGAAATAGAAAATAAGTGTTGACAGGATGCAGAGAAACTGGAACCCTGTGCATTGTTCATGGGAATGTAAAGTGGTGCAGCCATTATAGAAAACAGTATGGAGACTCCTCAAAAAACTAAAAATAGAATACCATGTGATCCAGCAATCCCTCTTCTGGATATATCCAGAAGAATTGAAAGCAGGGTCTCAAAAAGAGACCCTTGAACACCCAAGTTTATTGCAGCATCATTCAGAATAGCCAAGAGGTGAAAGCAACCCAGATGTCTACTGACAGATGAACGGATAAAGAAAATGTGGTATATACATACAATGGCATATTATGCAGCCATAAAAGAAGGAAATCCTACTGCATGCTGCAACATGGATGACCTCAAAGACATTATGCTAAGAAAAACAAGCAGTTACAAAAGGAAAAGTACTGTATGATTCCACTCAAATAAAGCATCTAAAGTAGTCAAAATCAGAGAAACAGGAAGTAGAAAGTTGGTTGTCAAGGACTGGGTAGAGGGAAAGTTAGAGTTTAACACATTAACTGCCATGTGAGTTGTATTTAACTCATGCTAGTTTTGAGCCTGGGGACTCATGAAGCATATATAACTCACATGTCTTTTTACCTTGAGAGCTGCAATAACTATTTTTCAAGTTGCATGTAACTCATGCACAGAAAACAATAAAAATAACAAATTTTTCATTAAGTTAGAAAGGACCTTTTTGTTTTCAAAGTTTTTTTCTATTTTTGTAATAAAACACCCTGTCCCCAAGGAAAAGAATTTTTTTTTCTAGTGTGGCAGTCAGTGTGTTAATGGGTGTTAGCTTTAGTTTTGCAAGATGAAAAAGTTACAGAGATCTGTTGCACAACACTGTGAATATGAACTGTACACTTAAAACTGGTTAAGATGACAAATTGAATGTTATATGTTTTTCACCCCGATTTTTAAAAAGTCATTAAAGTGATATTGTATGGCTGCTAATGTTTGTCCTAAGTCCGCCTCCCCCATGTCACTCATTACAAATTATAGCTTTTGCTTACCAGCTCTTGCTCCATCTTTTGCAGAAGTCTCCTAACCACATTATCCTCTTCACTACCCAAAGCAAGGATCTTACCATTCCTCTTCTTTAAAACTTTCCATTGCTGTAAATTAGCCAAGTTAATACATGGAGTACTTCATAGTCTGGCCTCACTGTAGCTTTCCAGCCACATCCTATGACCCTTACACTTTGTTTAATGGCTTAAATAGAGAGAAGTTTATTTCTTTTTATGGAAAACAAGTCTGGAGGAAAGCAATGTAAAGTGGTAGCATGGTGTTTTCGGAGACCGAGACTCCTTTCATCTTTCTGCTCTACCATGCTGGCCCATGCTTTCTCTGAAGTTTTCTTCATGGTCTAAGATGGCTGATAGAGCTCCAAATATGACATTCATTTTCTAGGTAGCAGAAAGGAGGAAAGGCCGAAGGGCAGAAAGGTACCTCTTGTAGCCAAGCCAGTTCCCTTTAAACGGCCTTCCCAGAGTCCCATGTAGTAATTCCACTCATATCTCATTGACTATATCTGGCTGTAATATAGCTAGGAAATGTAGTCTTTGAGGTGGGTTTATTATGTTCCAGAATCAAATTGGAATGATTTTACTAGGAAAGAAGGGGACAATGGATATTGAGGGGCATCTAGCATTCTCTGCTACTTATGTATACGGTTTTGTGAAATTAAACATTTTGTAATCTTTTTATACCTAACATTTTATTGTGGACATCTTCTATTGTCTCTAACATTAATTTAATGACCTCATAGTATTACCTTGCTTGAATATAGCATGATTTAAGCAACCCATCCTCAAATTCTCTATTTTGAAACAGTTTGGCTAGTTTTTATTTTTGGCAATTATAAACAATTCTGTGATGATAATTCTTATAGCTAAATCTTATAGGTCATATCCTTAAAGGAAATCTCTACAAATGAAACCATTGAATCAAAAGGTATATTTAAGGCTTTTAGTACATATTTTCCAAATGCCTTTGAATAAGCTTTTCCCACTGGCTTTGTTGAAAAGTACTATGGGTTTATTCTTTTTTCCTCATTAAAAAAATACTTAAGGCATAAAAAGTATAAAGAATAATACAAAGCATAAACTGGTTATATTTAATATTTGGTTAAACTGAGAGCCATTTTAAAAAATTATATTGCTCAGATTTGATTGACTTTCTTCAAAGTAAACCTGCTGAAATGAATGAGTCATCATATATTTATTGAATGCCTGGGTAGGAAGAGGAATTTAAATATTAATAAGATTTCTGCCTTTAAGAAGCATGCATTTTGAGCAATGATGGAGTTGCTGAAATAAGCATATAATCTCCTGAGGTACCTTAAAGATGTAATTATGAATGTGATTTTTAAAAACTTATTTTATAGTTATAGCTGTTTGCATCTGAAAAGATAACAAGCAGCATCAGATAGCATAATGCACCTAGGTAAAATAGGTGTATGGCCAGAATCTAATCTTCCTGTTCTGAGGAATGGTAGGTTATTAAAGGCTTAGAATAGTCCAGGCAGGTGTTGTCAGGGCAAGGGGGGTTTGAGCCAAAACTCATGTGACTGTTGCTGTGAAAACAGCTTATATTATATATAATTAATGTTTGCTTCTTTTTTCCTCTCCCAGATTTGGTATAAGAGGAAAGAAGTTACACTTTTCATCTTCTTATGCTCATAAAGCATATTCCATTGCCAAATCCCCCAGCTTATGTTCTATGGAAAGAGAAGAGGAAGACTGTATAATCTCGGAAGGAATAATTGAGGAATACCTAGCATTCGACCACACAGATATGTTAGTATTATGTCTTTTAAGCTTTTTACTCCCTTTCTATTTTATGTACAAATATCTGTTTTTTGTAAACTATGCTACCAGTATTATCGATAATTAGATCTATGCCAATTTCTGTTATTTATTTTCAGGTATTTACTCTTCAGGTATCCAGAGTTCATATTCTTAGTTATTGCTCCCATATACCACACTTCCTTGTGTATTTGATTGTTTCACACATCATTTACCTCTTCCTGAGATCAGAGATTTTAAAATGAGTTAATTTTTTTTTTATTTCAGCTCATTATGGGGGTACATAAGTTCAGGTCATATACATTGTCCATGTCCCACCCATTCCCCCCGAGTCAGAGTCCCAAGTGCGTCCGTTCTCATTCTCCAGACAGTGCGCCTGGCACTCATCATGTAGTCATACCTCCATCCCCTCCCCCCCCCACCTCCCCGGGTCTGCACCTTCAAGCATGACCATTCCCCAGAGGGTGTGCAACGCACTCATCATGTAGGCATACACCCATCCCCTCCCCCCACCCCCCATCCCAGTCTGATATCCAGTTGGTATCCTTCCCTGATGTACATTTAGGTGATGATCAGGGAAACCAGTTTTCTGGTGAGTACATGTGATGCTTGTTTTTCCATTCTTTGGATACTTCACTTAGTATAATGGGTTCCAGCTCTCTCCAGGAGAACCAAAGAGATGTCGTATCATCGTTATTTCTTATAGCTGAGTAGTACTCCATGGTATACATATACCACAGTTTACTAATCCATTCGTGGATCGATGGGCACTTGGGTTGTTTCCACATCTTTGCGATTGTAAATTGTGCTGCTATAAACATTCGGGTACAGGTGTCTTTGTTAAAGAATGACTTTTGTTCTTCTGGGTATATGCCCAATAATGGGATTGCTGGATCAAATGGTAGGTCTACTTGAATCTGTTGAAGGTATCTCCATATTGCTTTCCATAGGGGTTGCACTAGTTTGCATTCCCACCAGCAGTGTGTGAGTGTTCCTGTCTCTCTGCATCCACGCCAACTAAAATGAGTTAATTTTTTTCCACATAGTTTGATTTTACCCTTTTGCAAATTACCATGAGTGGAAACTCTGAAACCTTTAAAAATAGCATTTGAAGAGGTGTGAAGTCTGTTTACATAAATCCTGTTTGCAAAAGGCATATGCAGTTTATTTAAAACCTTACGCTTGGCACAGACTTTGTAATTATTGTTTATATCTATTCTTATTGTATTCTAACAGTAGTCCTATGACATAGATATTACTTATCTTCTTTATAGGATAGGTGAGAATCAGAGTGATTAAATGATTTGTCTAAAATAGAGCATACTCTTCTAAGCTATTAAAAGTTCCAGAATTGAAAATCACAGCAGCATATCTGAAAATGAGAATTTCATTTTAGGCTGTGAGGCTGTAGTTAGGTCTAGTTAGCATTGTGTCACATGATTCTGGACTTCTCTTTTTCCCATTACATTTCTTGCTGAGCCATGTTCACTCAAATGCACACAGCCCTAGTGCAAGCTAAACACAAGCCAGGTTTGCATACATCACACTACTGAGCTAGAACGGTAAGTAGGTTCTTCTGGTTTTCCAAAGACTGCCCCCATTCCCCTTCACTTCTGGCCTATGTCAAAATTTTTCTATCTTTTCTTTTTCCTCAAATCAAACATCTTCTCCCTTGGTTTCAGTTTATAAAAAATAAAGCTGATTTAACTAATTTAAAATGGCTGACAGGTATCCCCAGGGCATTTCTTTCCCTTTTTCTGATAGTCAATCCAAATGAATTTTCAGGTAATACAGGGAAGATTTTTAGAAAGGTTTGGTGGCTCAAACCTATAGTTCCAGCAACTCAGGAGGCTGAGGCATGGGGATCACTTGAGCCCAGGAGTTCAAGGCTACGGTGAACTGTGATCACGCCACTGTACTCCAGTCTGGGCAACAGAGCAAGACACTGTCTCTAAGAAAGAAAGAGAGAGACAGAGAAAGAGGGAGGAAGAGAGAGAGAGAGAGAAAGAGAAAGAAAGGAATGAAGGGAGGCAGCCTTCCCTTTAGAGATATTACCAAGATACCTTGTAAAATGACAGACTAATTGGACCTTTAAAATGTTCGTACTTGAAAAGATTGAAGGTTGAGAAATAAACCAAAGGACTTCTAGCAAATTAGGGTATACAATAATTTCAGCAAATGATTTTGGTGCAAATGAAAAGAAATCTGGAAAAAAAATAAGGTTCCTAACTTATTATTTTCATAAAAATAAATTTCAGGCCACCACATGGTGCTTCACACCTATAATCCCAGCACTTTGGGAGGCCAAGGGGGGAGGATTGCTTGAGGCCAGGAGTTCAAAACCAGTCTGGTCAACACTGTCCCTTCAAAAAAATTTTTAAAAAGTTAGCTGGGTGTGGTGGCACATGTCTGTAGTCCCACCTACTGGGGAACCTGAGACAGGAGGATTGTTTTATCCCAGGAGTTCAAGGCTACAGTGAACTATGATCACACCACTGCACTCTAGACTGGGCAATGGAGTGAGACTCTGTCTCAAAAAAAGAAAAGTAAAAAAAAAAAAAAATTTCACAGGTATAAAAGATTTAAATGGGACAAATGAAATCATATAAGTTTAGAAGAAAATAAAAATGGAAGACTTTTTCAAAAAATTATAATTTGGGAATGGAGAAGACCTTTTAAACCATAAAACAAAACCTACACGTCATATAAGAAATTCTTAAATAACTACCTAAGATGAAATTTCTACATAGAAAAAACTCATAAAGTCAAAAAATAAATGACAAACTAGGCAAAGATATTTGCAATTTATTCATAGACAAAGAGTTACTTTCCTTAATATGTACATCAATAAGGAAAAGACTAAGGAAAAAACAGGCAAAGGACACGAACAGTTCACATAAATAGAAAATGGATTTTAAACATATGAAATAAAACTCAACCTCATTTGCAATTTAAAGATGCATATTAAAACTATAACGTGCTACTTTGTCAGATTGGCAGAGAACAAAAGATTAAAGAAGTTTGATAATTCTTTTTTTTTTTTTCTTTTCCTGAGAGAGTCTTCCTGTGTTGCCCTGGGTAGAGTGCAGTGGCATCATCATAGTTCATTGCAACCTCAAATTCCTAGGCTCAAGTGATCCTCTTGCCTCAGCCTCCCAAGTAGCTGGGACTACAGGTGTGGACCACCACATCCAGCTAATTTTTTTTATTTTTAGCAGAGATGGGGTCTTGCTCTTGCTCAGGCTGGTCTCAAACTCCTGAGCTCAAGGGATCCTCTTGCCTCAGCCTCCCAGAGTGCTAGGATTATAAGTGTGAGCCACCATGCCCATCCAGAAGTTTGATACTTCTTTAAGTGGGTAAACAGGCATATTCTTTGATCATTGGGCCATATAATCTCTTTAGAGGAAATTGGGCAATATCTTTCAAATTGAAATGCATATGCCCATTAACTTAATAAGTCTATTTATAGGAATTTATCCTACAGACATAATCACCTATGAAGCCAAAGAACAAGGATATTAATTGCAGTATTAACTGTAAGAGCAAAATATTGGTTGATCAATAAGGGACTAGTTAGACATATGGTATATCAAATGGAATACTCAGCAGCTAATTTTTTTAAGAGGCAGACTGATATGTATTGATAGGGATCAAGGCCAAGATACATTGTTAAATAAAGAACAAGGTGCAATATACTATATAATGCAACTATTTCTCTAGAACAATGTATAATATTTGCTTCTGGTAATGGGGGATAGAGATGTAGGAGACTTCTTGTTCACTAAACATCCTGTACAATTTGAATTTTTTTCATCACATGAATGTATCTCTTCTAAAAAGAAATATAAATTTAAATACCATTAATATTAGTCAGCTTACTCCTCCACTTAATGCCAGGCCAAGTATTCCTTGGGAAGGCAGAGAAGAGAGTGTAGCTGTCCTGCATAAGCCTCTTTGCACCCTTCTTTTTTAAATTGTATTTAATTAATTTGTTTTTTATTCTAATGGATTTAGGGGGTACAAGTTGAATTCCATTACATGAATATATTGCATAGTGGCGAAGTCTGGGCTTTTGGTGTACCCATCATCTGAGTAGTGTACATTGTACTCTACTGAGGTACCCCCATAGGTAATTTTTCATCCTTTACCCCTGTTCCACCTCCCCCCTTGTGAGTCACCAATGTCCATTATACCACTCTGTTTGCCCTTATATAGCTATAGTTTAGCTTCCACTTAGAAGTGAGAACATGAGGCATTTATTTTTTTGTTCCTGAGTTACTTCCCTTAGGATGATAACCTCCAGTTCCATCCAAGTTGCTGCAAAAGGCATTATTTCATTCTTTCTTATGGCTGAGTAGTACTCTATGGTATATATTTAATACATACCACATTTTCTTAATCCACTCATCGGTTGATGGGCATTTCGGTTGATTCCATATCTTTGCGATTGTGAATTGTGCTACAATAAACATACAGGTACAGGTGTCTTTATTTTTATTTTTTTGAAACAGGATCTCACTCTGTTGCCTAGGTTAGAGTGCAGTGGCATTATCATAGCTCACTGCAACTTCAAACTCCTGGGCTTAAGCAATCCTCCTGCTTCAGCCTTCCAAGTAGCTGTAGCATGACACCATGCCCGGCTAATTTTTTTTTACTTTTTGTAGAGACGGGGTCTTGGTATGTTGTTCAGGCTGGTCTCAAACTTCTGGCCTCTAGTGATCCTCCTGCCTCAGCTTCCCAAACTGCTAGGATTACAGGTGTGAGCTACCACGCCCAGCCGAGGTGTCTTTTTGATATAACGATTTATTTTCCTCTAGGTAGATACCCAGTGGTAGGATTGTGGGATCAAATGGTAGATCTACGTTTAGTTCTTGGAGAAATCTCCCTACTGATTTCCATAGAGGCTATGCTAATTTACATTCCCACCAACAGTGTATAAGTGTTCCCTTTCACCACATCCATGACATCATCTATTGTTTTTTTGACTTTTTAATAATGGCCATTCTAAATGGAATAAGATGATATTTCATTGTGGTTTTAATTTGCATTTCTATGATGATTTGTGATGTTGAGCATTTTTTCGTATTTTTTTGGCCGTTTGTATATCTTGTTTTGAAAAATGCCTGTTCATGTCATTTGCCCACTTTTTTTTTGTGACAGGGTATTGCTCTGTTGTCTGAGCTAGTGCAGAATGGACATTTTAACAATATTGATTCTTCCAATCCATAAGCATGGGATGGTTTTCTATTTGTTTGTATTGTCTGTGATTTCCTTCATCAGTGATTTGTAGTTCTCCTTGTAGAGATCTTTCACCTTCTTGGTTATATTTATTCCTAGGTAATTTTTTTTTTTACAGCTATTGTAAATGGGATTGTGTTCTTGATTTCGTTCTCAGCTTGATCATTGTGTACAGAAATCCTGTTGATTTTTGTACATTGATTTTATAACCTGAGACTTAACTGAATTTATTTATCAAATCTAGGAGTGTTTTGGAGGAGTCATTAGGGTTTTCTAGATAAAAGATCATATCATCAGCAAAAAGAGATAACTTGGCTTCTTCTTTTCCAATTTGGATGCCTTTTCTTTCTTTTGCCTGATTGTTCTGGCTAGGACTTCCTGTGCTTTGTTGAATAGGAGTGGCAAAAGTGTGCATCCGTGTCTCATTCTAGTATTGTGGGGGGATGCTTTCAACTTTTCCCCATTCAGTATGATGTTGGCTGTGGGTTTGTCATATATAGCCTTTTATTATTTTGAGGTATGTTCCTTCTATGCCAAATTTTTGAGGGTTTTTATCATGAAGGGATGCTGGATTTTACTGAATGCTTTTTCTGTATCTATTGAGATGATCATATGGCTTTTGTTTTTAATTCTGTTTATGTAGTGACTAACATTTATTGACTTGTGTATGTTGAACCATTCTTGCATCTTTGGGATAAAAACCACCTGATTGTGGTGAATTGTCTTTTTGAGGTGCTGTTGTGGGATTTGGTTTGCCAGTATTTTGTTCAGGATTTTTACATCTATGTTCTTTAGAGATAGTGGTTGATAGGTTTCTTTTTTTGTGACATCGTTTTCTGGCTTTGTATCAGGGTGATCCTGGCTTTGTAGAATGAGTTAGGGAGGATTCGTTCCTTCTTGATCTATGGATCAGTTTCAGTAGCATTGGCACCAGTTCTTTTTACATCTGGTAAGATTTGGCTGTGAATCCATTTGTTCCTGAGCTTTTTTTCTTGTGAGATTTATTACTGATTCAATCTCATGACTTGTTATTGGTCTATTCAGGAGTTCTGTTTATTACTGGTTCAATCTTGGGAGGTTGTATGTTTTCAGGAATTCATTCATTTCTTTTAGGTTTTCTAGTTTGTGAGCATATAGTTGTTAACAATAGCATAATAGTTTATGATGATCTTTTTTATTTCTGTGGTGTCAGCTGTAATATCTCTTTTTTCACTTCTGATTGTGTTTATTTGGATCTTTTCCCTTCTTAGGCTAGCTAATAGTTTATCAATTTTGTTTATATTTTCAAAGAACCAACTTTTAGTTTTGTTGATCCCTTTATATTGTTTTTTTAGTCTCCATTTAGTTCTGCTCTGATCTTTGTTATTTCTTTTCTTCTGCTAACTTAGGGTTTGGTTTGTTCTTGTTTTTCTAGTTCCTTGAGGTACAATGTTAGATTGTTAATTTGTGATCTTTGTACTTTTTTGATGCAGGCATTTCATGGTATAAATTTCCCTCAGCACTATTTTTGCCATATCCCACAGGTTTTGGTATGTTGTGTTTTCATTTTAATTCATTTCAAGAAAAATTTTAATTTCTGTCTTTATGTCTTAGTTGACCCAGTGATCCATTCAGAAGTATGCTGTTTAATTTCCATGTATTTGTGTAGTTTTTGAAGTTCCTCTTTGTATTGGCTTCTAGCTTTATTCTACTCTGGTCTGAGAAGATACTTGATATGATTTCAATTTTTAGAAATTTGTTAAGACTCATTTTGTGGCCTAAAATGTGGCCTCTCTTAAAGAATGTTCCATGTGCTGATGAAAAGAATGTATATTCTGTAGCTGTTCGGTGGAATGTTCTGTAAATGTCTGTTAAGTCCATTTGGTCTAAAGTCCAATTTAAGTCCAATGTTTCTTTGCTAATTTTCTGTCTTGATCTGTCTAGTGCTGTGAGTGGGGTATTAAAATTCTTTGTTTTTATTGTGTTGCTGTCTATCTCTTTGTTTAGGTCTCGCAATATTTGTTTTGTGAATCTGGGTGCTCCAATGTTGGGTGCTTATATTTTTAGGATCATTATATCCTTTTGCTAAATTGATCCCTTTATCATTATATAATGATCTTCTTTGTCTTTTTTTACTATAAGTATAGCACTCCTCCTTGCTTTTAGTTTCTATTTGCATGGAATATCTTTTTCCACCCCTTTAGTTTCAGTCTGTATGTCTTTTATGTGTCTTTATGAGGTCAGTTTCTTGTGAGCAGGATATAGTTGGATCATGTTTTTTTAAATTCATTCTTCCAATCTGTATCTTTTAAGTGGAGCATGGTCCCGTGGCCTGTTAGGAACTGGGGCCGCACAGTAGGAGATGAACAGCAAGGTAGCAAGCGAAGCTTCATCTGTATTTACAGCCACTCCCCATTGCTTGCATCACCACATAAGCTCCGCCTCCTGTCAGTTCAGTGGCAGCATTAGATTCTCATAGCAGTGAGAACCCTGCTATGCATGCGAGGGATCTAGGTTGCACCCTCCTTATGAGAATCTCATGCCGGATGATCTGAGGTGGAGCTGAGGTGGTGATGCTAGCGCTGGGGAGTGGCTGCAAATACAGATTATCATTAAACAGAGAGGTTTGACAGCACAATAAATGTAATGCACTTGAATCATCCCCAAACCATCACCTCCACCCCTCCAGTCCATGGAAAAATTGTCTTTCATGAAACTGGTCTGTGGTGCCAAAAAGGTTGGGGACCACTGATTTAATCCATATACATTTAGGATTAATATTGATATGTGAAGCTTTGTTCTTGTCATATTGTTAGTTGATTTCTAGTTGTTTTATAATTTTTTTCTTTGTTTTTCCTGTCTTTTTATCTTTGTGGTTTGCTGAACTTCTGTCATGTTGCCATTTAATCCCTTTCTCTTCCTCCTTTATGTGATTATTTTATCAGATCTTTGAGTTTTCCATTTTCAATCGGTTTCATGATGATGAATACTGACCTTTTGTTTCCATGTATAAGACATCTTTGAGCATTTCCTATAGGGCTCATCTAGTGGTGACAAGTTCTCTCAACATTTGCTTTTCTGAGACTCTTTTCACCCTTCTTTCTTGCCTACAGTTTCCTATTTAGTTCTTGAGATCTTTGCTGCCCAGGAGTAACTTTCACCGTAGAGGTCTGGAGATATTTCTCCCTATCCCAAGCCAGTTGCAGAATTTACTTTGTCTTAGTTTACATATCTATTATAAGTAAACACATCTATCCATCAGATTTTTTTTCCCACAGAACCCTAGGACTATTGGCTGTTTGCCAGAGAAGCACTTGGCTAACTGAGAGTTTCTTGGTTACAGAAACAGGAGCTTCTGTGCTGTTTAATTTTCTTCTTTTTCCTTTCCAGCCTTTTACCAAATGCTTATTTGCCTTAGTAAAAGTATACTAATTTTAATAATTTATGTGGAATGTTTTTCTAATGAATCATTGCCTCAAATAATTATGCAGCATAATCACAGTTCGATATACATTGTTAAATATGTCACATTAATATTAATCTAAATTTTATCCAATTATGACAAAAAGATTATTTCTGTATGTTTAATTGTCATAGCTGATTGCTCAACTGACAATGTTCATCTGTTTAAAGCTAAAAAATGTAGAATAATTCTGAGATTTCTTTTGCTCACTTTATGTTTTGGCAGAGTAGTGGGATGGGGTGGAGGTAAAAAGGAAAATGCAGTCTCCTCTGTTAGAACTCCCTTAGTTCACAAGGCAGCTTCATACATGTGCTGCATCTGCTGAGTAACGAGGAGGCTTGTGGTGGTGGGGCAACAATCACACTCCTAAGAAGTACAAAGGACAGTGGTGGAGACTTAGCAAAGAATAATCATGAAGTCTTTTCCTCTTGTTTCTGTTACAGGGAAGAGGAGTTTCATGGAGAGAAATCAGAAGCAGATACAGAGAAACAGAAATTAGGGTATCCTCCCATTGTTCCATTTTACTGCATGAAAGAGGATGTCCTTGCTTATGTGTTTGACATTGTCTGGAGCAAGGCTGTGGGCTGTATGGAACAGTTGACACGCAGTCATTGGGAGGGTTTTGCTTCTGGTAAGGATCTTTGTGAAGACAATGTAAAAAGTAATTGTTTGTGATTTCCAAACCCTAACCAGTCTGTTAGATTATATGCTTCATTAGTGTAAAAGGTGGATATGAAAAAGGAAAACCACAAGTGTTTTTTCCTATTCTCACACACCACATGTCTGACACCAGTGTGTAGGGTTTTATCCCCACACAACAAACAATTCTGACACCAGAGTCTCTAGTGGATACCAGCTGGGTGTTCTCTAATCCAATTCAATTCCAACACTATCTACCTAGAGATAGCATCGGGTCCCACAGGTTGAAGGCTCAGTCCCACAAGACTGCCTCCACTCCCTGACTTCAGATGCCAGTTGCAAGCCCCAACTTGTGACCGGTGCTACTTCTCATCTTCTTCTTTCTTCTTCCTCCTTTTTTTTTTTTTTGTGACCTATGCTTTTGACCAACCAACTATAAATTAGGGCTCTCTGAACCCAGTTCTTTTGGGTTTTTATGGAGGCTTCATTTTGTAGGCTTGATTGATCAAATCATTGGCCAACGCTGATCAACTCAACCTTCCGCTCCTCTCCTCTCTCCAGAGGTCAAAGGTCAAAGGATAGGGATGAAAAAGTTCTAACTTTCTAATTACATGGTTGGTTCCCCTGGCAATTACCCACCTCACCCCATCCTGAGACTATCCAGGATCCCTCAACCACCAGTTATCTCATTAGTATACAAAAAGACACTTATCACTTTGGATATTCCAAGTTAAAACCCTGTGTGCCAGGAGCCAGGGGCAGAGACCAAATATATATTTATTATTATATCACAATATTAGTGGGTCTGATTCATGTTTGTATTTCCCATAGAAACTAACAGGTATTTAGTAAATATTTGAGAAGAGTGGATGAACAATAAGGTCTAGTCTATGATGATCAGTCAGAGCTTGCGCTTTCTTTGAATATAATGACTTATGAGGAAAAACGTGCAAGTGGCATGTACATTTTTAAAACTGCTTTATTAAAGATTGATATGTGATAAATGACACATTTAAAGTGTACAATTTGACAAGCTCTGACTTATATTACTTATATATATTACTTATATATTAACCATTATGACAGTCAATATGGTGAACATAACCATCACCTACAAAAGTTGGCCCTTGGTAATCCCTCACTCCTGCCTTTGCCTGGCCCCCCATCCCCAAAGTGACCAAAAAGAGTTACCTGCTTTCCATCACTATAGATTAGTTGGCATTTTGTACAGTTTCATGTGAACATAATCATACAATATGTACTCTTTGTGTCTGGCTGCTTTCACTCAATAATGATTTTGAGATTTATCTGTGTCAATAATAATATCAATAATTTATTCCTTTTTATTGCTGAGAAGTATTCCATTGTACCATAATTTGTTTATCTGTGAATGGGCATTTGGATTGTTTTCAGCTTTGGGATATCATATGAAAAGCTATTATGTATACCAGTGTAAAAGAATTTGGGGGCATATATTTTTTTCTCTTGAGTAAATTCCTAGTGGTGGAATGGCTGAGTTATATGGTTAGATATATATTTAACTATGCTGCTCAACAAATTATCACAGTGGCTTCAAACAGTACACATTTATTACCTCAGACATTTGTGAGTCAGAAGTCAGGAACAGCTTAGCTAGTCTTCTGCTTAGGGTTTCACAAGGCTGCCATAAAGGTGTTGGCCCAGGCTGGGTTCTCATGTGGAGGCTCAACTAGGGAACTTCTCCTTTTGTGTATGCTTGGAAGCATACAGTTCTTTGTAGCTGTAGTATTCATGGAAGCTTCATTGTTCAAAGCCAGCAAGAAAGACTACGAGCTAGTCAACTAGCAAGACAGAAGCTTATATAACAACATGATCATGGGGTGACATCCCATCACCTCTACTGTTATCTATTGGTCTAAAGCAAGTCACAGTCCTGTTCACACTCAAAGGGAGGGCATTACACAAAGGCATGAACACAAAGAGGTGGGAATCATGCAGGGACCATCTTAGAGTCTGTCTGCCACACATGTTCTCCCGCATGCAAAATACATTCTCCTCCCTCCTAAGGTTTCCTAGAGTGTCATCCCATTATAGCATCAGCTCAAAAGTCCAAAATCTTATCATCTAAATTGGGTCCTGGTGTGGATTATGTTCCTAGATGTAATCCATTTAGTACAGCTCATGGGGCACAATTTTTCTCTATCTGTAGACTTGTGAAACTGAAGAGACAAGTTGTCTGACCCCAATACACCCAACATACGATAGCAGGACAAACAAAGGATAAGTTATAGACATTACAGTTAAAAGGGAGGAGGATGGAAGGTTTGAAAAAAAAAAAAAAGAGTTCACAGCAATTCTGAAATCCAGCTAGGTAAATATTGGGAGTTCCTTGATTAAGTTTCAAGACCTGGGAATAATCCTCTCTAGCTCACTGCTCTATCCTCCAGGCTCCTGGTTTCATCCTCTTAATCATGCTTCCTTTTTTCAGGAAAGCATGTATTTGCAGCTAATTAGTTTTATCAGGCTGTGTCTTGCCTGTAGAATTTTGGGGATCTGACAACCTTTTTTCATTTTGTACTCAGTCTGTCCCCTTAGTCGAAGTTGGCAGTGTTTCTGCTGAAATAATTTTCTTAAAAACTTTGTGGCTCTCCTATGAATATCAGCGGGATTCACCACATAGACAAAACCCACATCTATAGATCTTTTCGCGTAATCTCTTCTCTATCTTGAGCTCCTACTTGGCTGACTGAGGCACAGTGCCCTTAAGCTTTCTAAAGGCTCTGTGGTTTGATTAAGAGCATCTTTGAGATATAACCTTAATCTCTTGAAAGGGCTCTTTGTGTGAGTGAATAACCTTTTGATCTTTATGCGGTATGAGTAAAAAGTTGTATAGTTACACTCTTTTTCTCTAGATCACTGTCTAATATTAGCATCTTTTGCCCTGTAGAGATACTGAGAATTTTCATAATGATCAAGTCTTGGTTTCTTTTTGTTTTATAGTTTTTCCCTCAATTTCTCTTTCTCATCTTGCATTTTTTTATAAGCAGCAAGAAAAATTAGGCTTCATTTTCAACACATGGATTGGAAGATCATCATTTACAAGTTATACTTTCTGTATAACCACAGGAGACCATTTCACTAAACTTTCTGCCACTGAGTAACAAGCATCTCCCTTCCTCTAGTTGCCAATAACAGGTTCCTCATTTTCTTCTGAGCCCTCCCCTGCAGCATCCTCCAAGTCTAGATTTCTACTATCAGTCTGTTCAAGGCAATTTATGCCTTCTCTATCATGC
This sequence comes from Lemur catta, assembly GCF_020740605.2. Lineage (NCBI taxonomy): Eukaryota > Metazoa > Chordata > Mammalia > Primates > Lemuridae > Lemur > Lemur catta. Next base: position 49,396,844 of record NC_059141.1, on the reverse strand, counting down.
TTCTCAAAATTCTTCCAGCCTCTGTAATGAATAACTGCAAATAAAATTAAGAAAATAAGGCCAGGTGTGGTGGCTCACACCTGTAATCCTAGCACTTTGGGAGGCCAAGGTGGGAGGATTGCTTGAGGCCAGGAGTTTGAGACCAGCCTAGGCAACTTAGCAAGACCCCATCTATACCAAAAATAAAAAAAAAAATAGCCAGGAATGGTATTTAGTAGCTGGTAGTCCTAGCTACTCAGGAGGCTGAGGCAGGAGGATCCCTTGAGCCCAGAAATTTGAGGCTGTGGTGAGCTACGATCATGCTACTATACTCCAGTCTGAGCAACATAGTGAGACTCTGTCTCAAAAAAAGAAAACAAAGCAAAACAAAACCCCAAAAAGAGAAATTAAGAAAATAATTTCATTTACAATAGCATTAAGAAGAATAAAATGCTTAGGAATAAATTTAACCAAGGAAGTATAAGACTTGTATGCTGAAAAACTACAAAACATTGTAGAAAGAAATTAGGGAAGACCTAAAGAAATGGAAAGACTCATGTTCATGGACTGGAAGACTTAATATTGTTAAGACGATAATACTCCCAAAATAGATCTACAGGTTCAGTGCAAACCCTATCAAAATTCCACCTGCGTTTTTTTTTTTTTTTTTTGGCAGAAATGGGCAAGCGGATCCTGAAATTCATACGGAAATATAAGGAACCCTGGATAACCCAAATAATATTTAAAAAAAAACAAAGTTAGAGGACTCATATTTCCTGATTTCAAAACTTACTACAAAGCTAACTGTAGTCAAAACTGTGTGGAACTGGCATAAGGACAGACAAATAGATCAATGAAATACAATTAAAAGTCCCGAATCAGCCCATACATCTATGGCCAATTGAATTTCAATAAGAGTGTCAAGATGATTCAATGAGGAAAGAATAGTTTCTTCAACAAATGGTGCTGGAACAACTGGATATCTACATGGAAAAGAATGAAGTTTGACCCTTACCTCACACCATATACAAAAATGAACTCAAACTGGATCAAAGACCTAAACTTAAGTGCTAAAATTATAAAACTCTTAGAAGAAAACATAGGAATAACTCTTCATGACCTTGGATTTGATAACAGATTCTTGGATATGACACCAAGAATACAAGCAACAAAAGAAAAAAACATAAATTGGACTGCATCAAAATTAAAAATTTTATGCTATAAAGGACATTATCAAAGAAGTGAAAGACAACTTACAAAATGGGAGAAAATACTTACAAATCATATACATAAAAAGAATACAGATGCCAGGTGTGGTGGCTCATACCTGTAATCCTAGCACTTTGGGAGGCTGAGGCAGGAGGATCACTTGAGGCCAAAAGTTCGAGACTAGCCTGAGCAAGAGCAAGACCCCATCTCTACAAAAAATAGAAAAAAAATTTAGCTGGGCATGATGGCATGCACCAGTAGTCCCAGCTCAGCTACTTGGGAGGCTGAGGCAGAGGGATCACTTGAGCCCAGGAATTTGAGGTTGCACTTAGCTATCATGATGCCACTGCACTCCAGCCAGTGCAACAGAGCGAGACCTTGTCTTAAAATAAAAGTCTAGTATCCAGAGTAGAGAACTGCAACTCAATAATAAAAGGACAAACAACCCAATTAAAAAATGGGCAATAAGCCAGGTATGGTGGCCTGTGCCTGTGGTCCCAGCTACTCAGGAGGCTGAGTCAGGAGGATTGCTTGAGACCAGGAGTTCAAGACCATTCTGGGCAACATAGTGAGACCCAGTCTCTGGCGGGGATGGAGAGTGGAAATAAAAGAGTAAATGACTTGGGTGGTTATTTCGTCAAAGATGATATACAAATGGCCAGTAAGCACATGAAAAGATGCTGTACATCATCACTCATTAGAAAAATGCAAATCAGAACCACATGGTTATATGTATATATTTTTTAAATTAAATTTTATTTTTTAAAGGGAAAATAACAAGTAAGGATGTGGAGAAATTGGAACCCTCATACATTGCTGGTGGGAATGAAAAATTGTGCAGCCGCTGTGGAACCAGTTTGGCAGTTCCTCAAAATGTGGTGGTTTTTTAAAAATTTATTTTAGTTTTAAATTTTTTTCTTCCCCATTTAGTTAGTAGATGGGCAATTCCTCAAAATGTTAAACATAAAATTACCATATGACCCAGAAAATTCCACTTGGTTATAGGTATATAACCAAGAGAACTGAAAACATGTCCACACAAAGAATACTTGCACTTGAATATTCATAGCAACATTATTGATAATAGCCCAAAAGTGGAAACAACCCAAATGTCCATCAGCTGATGAATGGATAAAACAAAATTTGGTGTGGCCATGTGTTACGGGCTGAATTGTCTCCTGCCAAAATTCATACGTTGAACCCCTTACCATTGATGTGACTGTATTTGGAGACAGAGCAGGGAGGTAATTAAAGTTAAGTGAAGTCATAAGAGTGGGGCCCTCACCCAGTAGGGCTTGTGTCCTTATAAGAGAAAGAGACATCAGAGATCTTTCTTTCCACGCATGCACAGAGAAGAGGCCATGTAAGAACACAAGAAGGTGGCCACCTACAAGCCAGGACAGAGTCCTCACCAGAAACCAACCCTGATGGCACCTTGATGTTGGACTTCTACCCTCCAGAACTGTGAGAAAATAAATGTCTGTTATATAAGCCACCCAGTCTGTGCTATTTTGTTATGGTAGCCCTAGCAGACTAATATACCACACAATGGAGTATTATTCAGCCATAAAAAGGAATTAAGTACTGATACATATTACAACATGGATGAACGTTGAAAATAATGCTACATGAAAGAAGCCAGACACAAAGGGCCACATATTATATGATTCCATTCATATGAAATATCCAGGCCCAGCGCAGTGGCTCACGCCTGTAATCCTAGCACTCTGGGAGGCCGAGGCGGGTGGATTGCTCGAGGTCAGGAGTTCAAGACCAGCCTCAGCAAGAGCGAGACCCTGTCTCTACTAAAAATAGAAAGAAATTATCTGGTCAACTAAAAAATATATATAGAAAAAATTAGCCGGGCATGGTGGCGCATACCTGTAGTCCCAGCTACTGGGGAGGCTGAAGCAGTAGGATTGCTTAAGCCCAGGAGTTTGAGGTTGCTGTGAGCTAGGCTGACGCCACAGCACTCACTCTAGCCCGGGCAACACAGCAAGACTGTCTCAAAAAAAAAAAAAAAAAAAGAAATATCCAGAATAGGCAGAGCCATAGAGACAGAAAGTAGTTTAATGGTTGCCAGGGGATGGAAGAAGAGGGAAATTGGGAGGTAGAGCATTTCTTTTTGGAATGATGGAAATTTTCTGAAATTATATAGTGGTGATGATTGTACAACATTGTGAATATACCAAAACCACTGAATTGTACACTTTGAAATGGTTAAAATGGTGAATTTTATGTTACATGAATCTTATTAAAAAGTTTTTGAAATTCTTTCAGCCTGAAGAGTGTCCTTTAACATTTCTTATATTATACATGGGTCTGCTGGTGATGAATTATTTATTTTATAGGTATGAGAATTCCTTTATTTTGCATTCATTTTTGCAAGATAATTTTATGCATTCTATGTTGACAGTTTGTCTCCTAGTACTTTAAAGATGTTCATTTTCTTCTTGCTTGCTCTGTTCCTGAAAAGAAATCTGATGTCATCCTTATCTTTGTTCCTGTGTATATATATATATATTTTTTCTCTCTGGCTGCTGTTAAGATTTTTTCTTTATCACTGGTTTTGAGCAATTTGATTATGATGTGCCTTAATGTAGTTTTCTTCATGTTTCTTCTGCCTGGAGTTTGTTGAGCTTCATGGATCTGTGGGTTTATTGTTTTCATTGGTTGGAAAGTTTCCAGTCATTATTTCTTTGGATACATTTTCTGTCTCCCATCGTCTTTTGGGACTCCAGTTACCTCCATATATTAGTCCATTTAATCACTAATTCCTCAGATAACTGATGCTTTAAAATTTTCTTCAGTATTCTTTTTTCTCTGTATTTCATTCTGGATCATTTCTATTGTGCCTTCAAGTTCATTAATCTTCTGCAATATTAAATCTGCTGTTAAGCTCATCCAGTGTAATTTTCATCTTAGACATTGTCATTTTCATCTTAAAATATGATTTTGGTGACTTTTATATCTTCCATGTCTCTAATTCTTTGAAAATGTGGAATAACTTGAACATCTGTGTTAATTCTAGGTTGGTTTCAATTATTGAAATTTTCCTCATTATGGGTTGTAATTTCCTGCCTGGTAATCTTTGATTAGGTTTCAGATATAGTTTTACTTTAAGGGCTGAATTTCTTTTTTCATTTTCTTTTTATTCTTGTATATCTTCTTGAGCTTTGTTCTGAAAAGCAGTTAAATTACTTGGAAAGAGTTTGATCCTTTCTGGTTGTACTTTTATGATTTGTTAGACAGGTCTGGAGCAATGCTCAGCCTAGAGCTAATTATTCCTCACCTACTGAGGCAAGATCTTACTCTGCCCAGAGCCCCATGCACTTTTTCTGGTCTGGCTGGTGGGAACAGGCACTATTCTTGGTCCCATGTGAACAGCAGGCACTTTCCCCTCTAATTCTTTCAGTTGGTTCTTTTTCCTAGCCTTAGGTAGTTTCTTCTCACACATGCACTAATCAGTACTCTTTGAATACTCAAGGAATACCTCACCCTCTGCAGATATCCTGGGTTCTCTTTCTGTGCATTTTCCTCCTCTCTGGTACTCTATCCTAGGAATCCTAGCTGCCTTGGTCTCTCTGGACTCTCAATTCAGGGAGTCCACCAGGCTCTGCCTCAGTTCCCCTCCTTGTGCCGTATCTTGTAAACTCTTTCAAGGCAGTTGTAGGGCTAGTCTCATTTGTTTATCATCTCAGAATTCACTATCTTTCATTATCTGATGTACAGTGTCTTGAAAGCCATTGTTTTATGGTTTTATGGGTGGTTATAAGCAAGAGGGTAAATACTTGTTACTCCGTCTTGGTTGGGAGCAGAAGTCCAGCAAATACATTTTTTAAACTTTTCATTAAAGTATAACACACAGGTAGAAAATTACAAAGTAAGTTTACATCAAGTAAGCCTGAGGAATTTTAAAAAACTGAATATATATATATGACCAGCACTCAGATCAAAAACAGAACACTACCAGCACTCCAGAAGCCCTTCAAATGCTTTCCCTCAGCCAGTTACTTAACCTCTCCCCCTCCAAGAGTAACACCACCCTGATTTCTGACGTCACAGATTTTCCCTCTTCTAAAACTGTGTAATTATGTTCACAATGTCACGCTCATTTAAAAAAAAAACCTTTGTAACAATAGATTCATATAGTATATACCTTTGTGCATCTGGCTTTTTTTACTCAACATTATGTTTGTTATATTCAGTTATGTTTTGCTTGTAACAATAGTTTGTTTATTCTTGTTGCTGTATAGTATTCCATTTTATGAATATATCACACCCTACTGCTGATGGACATTTGGGTAGTTTCCAAAACATAATGCTGTTATGAACATTGTTGGATATGTCTTTGGTGAACACATGTATTGGATACATAAGGTTGGAATTGCTAGGTCATAGGATATGCTATTCTAACTTCAGTGGATACTGCCAAAAAGTTTTCTAAAGAGGTTGTACCTACTTACACTATTTCCAGTACTGTGAGAGAGTTCCAGTTGCTCCATATGTTTGACACACTTGTTACTGTCTTTATGGGTTTGTTTTATTCTTAAGCCACTCTATTGCATGTGTATTAAGTTCTCTTTTAAAGCTTATATTAGAGAATAGGACTAACACTCTCTTTAAAATGAATTGGTTTATATTATGTGAGGTTAAGTTTTTGGAGAAAGAGGACACATGATAATTAAAGTCCAGAGTCATATCCAAACTCCTATCATAACAAACCCTGGTAATAAGTAAAGGAACTCCTTCAGGGTTCAGTATTAACCACTGATATCAGAGAAAACTTTATTTCACCTTTCACAATTTACCAGTGTTGGGCTGTGAATATCCTTTTATTTTTCTGTGCATTCGTAAATTTAGGTCATTTCATTGTATTATAACTATAATTTTCAGTGCTTAAAGTCTAAAAAAGACACTGATTATGAAATGGAGCTGGAGGATCTCTTAACTGGTTCAGTGGATTGACTGAAATATCCTAAAACAGGAGTCAGCAAACCTTGTCTATACAGAGCCAGCTAGTAAATATTTTAGCCTTTGATAGGCATCCAGTCTCTGTTGCAACTACTCAACTCTGCCCTTCTAGCCTGAAAGCAGCTGTAAACAATACGTAAATAGATGCGTGTTGCCATGTATGCTACTATATACTCATTAAATAGGTTTACCAAAAGACATATGCAAGAATGTTCTTAATATCACCATATGCTGGAAAACATAAACTGGAAACTACCCAAATGTCCATCAACAGTAGCATGTGATATTTTCATACAGTGGAATACTATACAGCAATAAGAATATACAAACTATTATTACAACTTTATTTACAAAAACAGGCAGTGGTAACAGGTTCAGGGTTTCTCTTGGGGGTGATGAAAAAGTTCTGGAATTAGATAGTGGTAATGGTTGCACACATCATGAATGTAATTAATGCCACTGAATTGTATACAGTCACGTGCAGCATAATGACGTTTCAGTCAATGTTGGACCACATATGCATGGAGGTGGTCTCATAAGATTATAATGGAGCTCAAAAATTCCTATCACCTAGTGATGTTACAACTCTCATAAAATTATAGCACAACTCATTATTGTTTATGGTGATGTTGGTGTAAACAAGCCTACTGTGCTGCCAGTCATATAAAAGTACAGTACATATAATTATGGAGAGTATATAATACTTGATAATAATAAATGACTATGTTACTGGAATATGTATTTACTATACTATACTTTTTATTATTATTTTAGAGTGTACTTCTTCTACTTATTAAAAAAAAAAAAGGTAACTGTAAAACAGGCTCAGGCAGGTCCTTTAGGAAGCATTCCAGAAGGAGGCATTGCTATTATAGGAGATGACAGCTCTATGGGTGTTATTGCCCATGAAGACCTTCCAGTGGGACAAAATGTGGAGGTGGAAGACAGTGATATTAACTCCCTGTAGGCCTAGGCTAATGTGTGTGTTTGTATCTTAGTTTTTAACAAAAAAGTTTAAAGGTTAAAAAAAAAATTAAAAAATAGGAAAATGCTTATAAAATAAGGATATAAAGAAAAAATATTTTTATACAGCTGTACAGCTATATAAGGTGTGTTTTAAGCTAAGTGTTATTACAAAAGAGTAAAAAAGACAAAAATTACAAAATTTAGAAGGTAAAAAAGTAATAGTAAGCTAAGGTTAATTTGTTGATGAAAATTTTTTTTTTAATAATTTAGTATAGTGTAAGTATACAGTGCTTAAAGTCTACAGTAGTGTACAGTAACGTCCTAGGCCTTCACATTCACTCACTACTCAGTGACTCACCCAGAGCAACATCCAGTCCTGGAGCTCCATTCATGGTAAGTGCCCTATACAGGTGCATATCTCAGACTCAAGCAATCCTTGTCTCAGCATCAAACTCCTGGCCTCTAGTGATCCTCCTTCCTCAGCCTCTCAAAAGTACTGAAATTACAGTCATGAACCACCACTGCACCCAGCCTATACCGTATTTTTACTGTACCTTTTCTATGTTTAGATACACACTTACCATTGTGTTACAGTTGTCTACAGTATTCAGTACAGTATCATGCTATATAGGTTTGTAGCCCAGGAACAATAAGCTAAACCATGTAGCCTAGGAGTATAGTAAGCTGTACCATTTACGCTTGTATAAGTAGACTTAATGATGTTTGCACAATGATGAAATCACCTAACAATGCATTTCTCAGAATACATCCCTCTCGATAAGTGACACATGACTGTACTTTAAAGTGGTAAAATGGTAAGTCTTATGTGTATTTTACCAAAATAAGTAAAAAACAGGTAGCAGGCCAGAAGGGCCCATGGGCCAGTTTGCTAACCCCTGCTCTAAAATGCTATTCCTTCAAGAAGTAGTGTAGTATAATGGTTAAAAGCCAGACAACCTGGGTTCGAGCACTGGCTCTGACACCACCTCTCTGTCCCTCAGTTTCTTTATAAAATGATAAAAACACTAATATCTATTCCACAGAGTTAAGAATGAAAGTATATAGATAGTACAGTTCTTGGAATATATAAGAGCTCAATAAATGTTAGCTATTATCATTACTTTTTAGTTAAACTATAATACTTGGAAGTATGGAAAGAGAACTTTTGCATTTTTAGCTTTGGCATGAACCAGTTGGTTAGTTGTTTGTTGCTGGAGCAAACTGACAGGTGCTGGTACAAACCTATCTCTACCACTAGAGCAACTTTCTCTACCTCTGTGTGAGGAAGAAAGCCAAACTGCATGCTAGAGTGCAATATATGCAATAGGGCTACATGATAACTTGGGACATTTTAAGGTTGTGAATTGTAGCCCCAAAGTATAAAACTCTGAGTAAATGTACTCATTTATTAATAACTTATTTTTATAATCTTTTTCTTTTTTTGTTTTAGGACAGGGTCTCACTCTGTCACCTAGGCTAGAGTGCCTCAAACTCCTGGGCTCATGCAATCCTCTCACCTCAGACTCCCTAGTAGCTGGGACTAAAGGCACATGCCACCATGCCTGGCTCATTTTTTTTGTGTTTATTTTTGTAGAGACATGGTCTTGCTATGTTGCCCAGGCTGGTCTCCAATCAATTTTACCAAATTGTTCAAAGGGATTGTACTAGTTTATATGCCCACTAACAGTATACAAGTTCCTGTGCTTATAGTTTCAATACTCACTGTTGTTCTTCAATATTTAATTTTTTTGTCATTGTGTCAAAGGGTGTTTTCTTGTGGTTTAATTTCCTCATTTTCTTAATTTCTGTATGTAAGGTATAAATTTATTAAGGTGCAATTTACATACAGTAAAATTTATCCTTTTAAAAATGTTCAGTTCATATTTTCCATCTCCTTGTTTCTCTGAATTCAGGATAATTTCTTCATATTTTTTCCTCTAATTTCAGCTTTTAACCTACTGCTGAGTTTTTAATTTTAGGTAATTTTAATTCTCTTTTGTAGTTTTATTTTGTTCTTTTTCAAATCTGCTTGGTCATTTTTTATGTCTTGCTCTTATATTTTCAATCACTTCTTTTGTTTTGCATTCTGCATCTGTTCCAATTTCTACAGTATTTGCTGATCTGATTATTTTGTTTCTGCTTGCACTTTTTCAAGGTGCCTTGTTTATTCGTGGATTGTGTGATTTTTAATAGTGGCTTCTAATCTCATAACTAACTTTACCTGTGGGAATTGAGATCTGGATTAATGATCTGATGGTTCCTGTGGAGATACAACATCCAATAGAATAGTCACTAGCATGGATAGCGATTTATGTTAAAATTAAAATTAAGTAAAATTAAAAATTCAGTTCCTCAGTCACTACTCACATTTTAAGTGTGCTCTATAGCTACATGTGGCTAGCAGCTACCCCATTTGACAGCACAGATGTAAAACATTTCCATCAATTCCAAAGGTTCTGTCAGACAGCTTTGCTCTAGAAATCTTTCCTTTTCCTTCTGCCAGGTACCTTCAGGCATCACCAATCTGGGAAACTACTTTCAACTACTCTTGGTTTGAGGGGTGTTTTGAACCATGCAGATGGTATGAAATTGGGCTGCAAAAATGAGTGAAGCCTTGAGATTATGAATTCTTTTTTTTTTTGTTTTTGAGACAGTCTCACTCTGTTGCCCGGGCTAGAGTGCTGTGGCATCAGCCTAGCTCATAGCAACCTCAAACTCTTGGGCTCAAGCAATCCTACTGCCTCAGCTTCCCGAGTACCTGGGACTACAGGCATGTGCCACCATGCCCGGCTAATTTTTTCTATTTATTTTTAGTTGTGCAGTTAATTTCTATTTTTTTAGTAGAGATGGAGTCTCGCTCTTGCTCAGGCTGGTCTCGAACTCTTGACCTCGAGCGATCCTCCCGCCTCAGCCTCCCAGAGTGCTGGGATTATAGGTGTGAGCCACCGTGCCCGGCTAAGAGATTATGAATTCTTAAGGGAGATTTTTTTTCACAGTACTGTTGCTGTGCATTAGAAGATATCCATGGATAATAGACTCTATTCCTTTGCCCAGATGAAGAGGGTAATGTTGCAATCACCAGGCCAGATTCAGAGAGTCCCTGTGTGCTGAGTGAACCACACCCTTTGGTGTTGCCAAGAGTGCCACAGTCTAAGGTGCTGTCCATCACCTCAAATCCGGTAAGCCCCAGAAGGGATCAATTGGAGGCCCTAGGGCTGTTCTTGCCAGAGGAAATTTGCTCAGAGCTGTTTGCCTTAATTGTATTATGTTTGACATAATATTTTTCAGTAGTTATGTATTTATTATAATCCAGTGACTCTTTGCATTGATCCATTTCAGTTTAAAAAATTAATAGCAAATTAGGGTTGATAAATAATTCTCAATCAACTCTTTTGAAGAGGCATCCATAAATTGTGCAATCTAGAATCAACTATGTGGTCAGTCTAAGTCTGTTTTGGGAGGAATGGAGGATACCTTTATGATGAAAATAGGGACTAATCTCAGATTTTCTATGGTCTTAACATTATCCTTTGAACTCCTTTTTAACTTCTTATTTTTTTTCTCTTAATTTGGCCTGCCCTGGTTTTTTGTTGTTGTTTTTTTTGTTTTGTTTTGTTTTTTAAACAGGGTCTTGCTCTATTGTCTGGGTTACTGTGCAGCAGCATCATTGTATCTCACAGCAACCTCAAACTCCTGGGCTCAAGCAATCCTCCTTCCTCAGCCTCCCGAGTAGCTGGGACTACAGGCTCGCATCACGCTGCCCAGCTAATTTTTCTATTTTTTGTAGACAGGGTCTCACTCTGTTGCCTAGACTGGTCTCAAACTCCTGGCCTCAAGCGATCTTCACACCTTGGTTTTCCAAAGTGCCGGATTGCAGGTGTGAGCCACCACACTCAGCCTTTTTTTAATATTTGAATTTGTTGACTTTTTTTTTTTTCTTTGCCTTTTGGATGTTTAGTACTCAAAAATCAGGTAGAAAATAAAACCAAAGCAAAGAGAAAACCTGTCTCAAGTTAGTCTGAACAAGCACAAAGATAGCATTTGTTGCAGGAGGCTGGTGAGCGTGGTCTCATGCCTGTGTAATGATTTACGTAGTCTCAGGACCTACATGATAGTTTCCTAATGTTACTGTGGCCCAAAAAAAAAAAAAAAAGGAGGGGGACAAAAGAAAGAGAAAAAGGATTGTAATCCTGGGGCCATGCTCATCAACCCTGGGTTTTGCTACCAGATCTAGTCATAAGCTTTGTTGGTATATGGCCAAATATTGTACAGCTGGATTTACAAAAGGGATATTTAAAAATAAAATCACCAAGGTTCATAACATACCACGTCAGGGATGAACCAGATAAACTCCTGTTCCTTTGGTGGTAATAAAACACTTCTGCATGTTGAACTGCTCTGGCTGTGGTTAAGGTAGCCTAAGCTCTGAACAGTTAACTAGATGGTTCTGGTTGTTAGTGACCAAAGGAAGGAGGAGTTAATTCAAACATTCTTGAAAGAAAGAGGAAGGAAACTACATTCTGTGGCAGAGGAGATGGTCAGAAAGGCTGATGACCTGAGAGAGAAAATAAGCAGGTCTCTCAAGTGGCAATACCAATCCAAGTAAGATTAAATCCTGCTAACATTAGAACAAGGAAGATTAACTCCTAGTCAATAATCTTCAGGATGCAGGTTATCACTGAGAGCTGACTACTCCATGGGTAGTGAAAGAGAAAAGATTAGTTTGTGCAGATTACAGGATTATGTGATGAAAAAAGAGATTGTTAGAGTTTACCCTTATTTTTTCTATTATTGTTCCATATTTTGTGAATTTTCTTTCTTAGGTTTTCTTTTCTATTGTAAATAATAATAATAAAGGTCCTCTCTCCCCTAAGAGAGTGGCTGTTAATTACTGTCATCCAGGTTGATCAGCCTTCCCCCACCTGCTGTCATTTACAAATGGAGGAAAGCACTCTGTCATCTTGACAGTTGGGTCATGGGGTCCCTGCCAGGGCTACTGGCCAAGATGTTATAAAAGTTAAGATACAGGGAGAAAATATATAGATGACCAAATTGGAAATATTAACTTTTAGCAAAGCTGGGAAACCAGTTATCTTCACCAACCAGTAATGATTAACATCTTCTTTTCACATGTAGATGAATCTCTGTCAAGCAAGTGGTCATCAGCCAAATGTGAATGGTCTCTTGGTTCATGGGATGCCTCTCCAGCCAAGAAATCTCTCTCTAATGGACAAGCTCCTGTAAGAAGTATAAAATTTTAATAGACTATAGAGTGTAAGTAGATCACTGAGAAATAAAGGGAAAGTAAAATCAGTTCATCAGTGTGCATGTATGAGGGAACTTCAAAAAGTTTGTGGAAAAAATGGATTTAAAAGATAAAAATAATAAACCAGGTGCAATGGTTTGAGCTTGTAATTCCAGCTACTTGGGAGGCTGAGGTGGGAGGATCCCTTGGGCCCAGGAGTTTGACACCAGCTTGGGTAATTTATCAAGACCCTCGTCTCAAAAACAAAAGATAAAAATAAAAAATGTAAACTATTTCTCAACACAAGCTCCATCATGTTCAAGACACTTTTGTGAATGATGATACCAGCCATTTAGTCCATCCCTAAAGAAATGAGGGTCCTGAGAATTTAACCATGCCAGTGCAGTTTTTACTTAACTGAGAAAAAAATGGGTGCCCTTTAAATAGTTTTTAAGACTAGAAAACAAAAAGAAGTCTGAAGGAGCCAAATCAGGACTATAAGGTGGATGCCTAATGATTTTCCATTAAAACTCTCGCAAAAGTGTCATTGTTTGATGAGAAGAATGAACAGGAGCATTGCTGAGGTAGAGAAGGGCTTTCTGGTGAAGATTTTTTTGTGCTAAAGCTTCGGCCAACTTTCTCAGAACACTCTCAAGCATATGTTATTCTCTCCAAAAAGTCAAAAGCAAAATGCCTTGAGCATTGCCCAAAACTGTTGCCATGACCTTGGTTCTTGACTGGTCCACTTCTTGGTAGCCATTGCTTTGATTGTGCTTTGTCTTCAGGATTATACTGGTAAAGCCAGTATAATGTTTCATCTCCTGTTACAATTCTACAATGAAATGCTTCAGGATCTTGATCTCACTTGTTTAAAATTTCCATTGCAAGCTCTACCCTTGTCTGCAGTTGATCTGGGTGCAATGGTTTGGCACCCACTGAGTGGAACATTGGCTCAACTTTAATTTTTTAGTCAGAATTATGTAAGCTGAACCAATTGAGATGTTTATGGTGTTGGCTATTATTGCTGCTGTTGATTATCTGTCCTCTTCAATTAGGACAAGAACAAGATTTTTCCCTCGAAAATTGATGTGGATGGTCTGCTGCTGCAGGCTTCATTTTCAACATTATCTCGACCCTTCTTAAAACGAGCTATCCATTTGTAAGCTGCTGACTTCTTTGGGGCATTGCTTTTCAGCTTTTCAAAAAGCACCATTGATTTCATCATTCTTCCACCCAAGCTTCATCATAAATTTGACATTTGTTCTTGCTTCAATTTTAGCAGAATTCTGTTTCTCTGATACCTTTTTTTTTTTTTTTTTTTTGAGACAGAGTCTCACTTTGTTGCCCGGGCTAGAGTGCTGTGGCGTCAGCCTAGCTCACAGCAACCTCAAACTCCTGGGCTTAAGCGATCCTACTGCCTCAGCCTCCCCAGTAGCTGGGACTACAGGCATGCGCCACCATGCCCGGCTAATTTTTTCTATATATATTTTTAGTTGGCCAGATAATTTCTTTCCATTTTTAGTAGAGACGGGGTCTCGCTCAGGCTGGTCTCCAACTCCTGACCTCGAGCAATCCACCCGCCTCGGCCTCCCAGAGGGCTAGGATTACAGGCGTGAGCCACCGCGCCCGGCCACTCTGATACATTTTTTCAAACCGATCTCTTAGTGCCTCAAACTAAATCCTATTGAGACATGTTATAACAAGTTAGTACAAGTTTATTTTGGTACAAAAAAAATTGAAATCCATGTATAATTTTTAAATATGTATTTTCCATAAACTTTTTGGAGACCCCTCATTCAATTTCCTAAAGTAGTTGTACCATTTTACACTTCTATAAGCAATGTATGAGTTTCAATTGGGGAGCACATATGTTTAAATCAGGAATTTGAAATATCAATTTCATAGTAGTGGACCATAGATTAGATTAAAGGAGGAACTGAAGGTAAGGGGTCTAATGCAGGAGTTCCAGCATGAGCTGCTCAGGGTCTGTACTTAAGCTGTAGCACAGGGTAAGAAAAGAACGAACTATTTTAGGAGTTACTGTAAAAGAAATGAAACGATATAGAAATAGAGACATAAAAGTCAGCTCTGAGATTTCAAGCTCAAGGGAAGCTTGTTTGGGGGAAAAGATGAGTTTCTTTGGGGGTATGTTAAGTTTACATTGATGGGCCATCTCGCTGGAAATGTGGAAGAGGTCAGATCTGGAGACTGATCTAAAGGTTATCTGGCTAGAGATGATAATCGAATCCAGAATTATGAATGAGAAGTTTACAGAAAAAATAAAGATGAACACAGGGCAGCTAATGCCTAAATCTTTTATAATTAGAAAGCAATTAGGGCATGCAAAAAAAGGTGAATGGTTAAGAAGGTAGGAAAATCAGAAATATCTCTTGTAATTCTCAAGGTTTAGTCCTATTCCTTGATGGGCATCTTCCCTTCAGAGTCCTCCAAACACTGAGGCATGTTTTGCACTAAAAGCACCAAAGTGGCCTGAAAGGTTGAGGAATCTGCATAGAAGCAAGTGGCAGAGCTTACTTAGCTGCTCTATTCTTTCACTTCCCCTCCATTTCATTCTGCAAATACTGTCTCTTAGATGTCTTACAATAGTCAAACATCCTCTCATCTGATTTATTTTTTATTTTTCCCCCAGGAGCTCTGGACTCTCATCTGCTTTAAAAAAACAAAAATAAACCCCCCCTGAATCTGTAGCATAGTGTGTTAAACCTACTGAACTGTTTAGGTGTGGTATTTTCTTTATCAGAGGACTAAAAGAAAAGGGTTGTGTTTCAGTTGTTTATGCTAATTGGGCTACTGTGGTCCCACTGTCCCGGGCAGCACAAGGCCTACTCCTAGCTTTCCAAGGAACCCAAACCTGCACTCCTACCTTTGCAGGCTCCAGCTAGCTCAACACTTGAATCTCTGCAGTGGGAGCCACACTGGTGCCACAACTGCTCCTAAACACCAATATTTGCCTTCCAATTGTCTTTCTGGTGACAGTTCTTCAGCACAAAAGAATGCCTCAAATACAATACGAATCTCAGCCCCAGTGGCAGGCTTTTGGAAAGCACTTTGGAGTAGGTCTCTTCAGGCTTACCTTCACTTTTCACTGAACAAGTGACCGTGATGGCAGGTGATGGACTTGGCTTTCTCAAATCTCCATTCTAGCAAATTATGATTGAAATGGAGCCCTACTTTTAAGAGCAGATTCTCATGCCTGAGCTAGATTACCTTCTGGAAAGTTGATTAATTACTCAAAGGTTTTATTTTTATTTTTTCCTCCTCTGAATGTAGTTTATAGTCTAAAGCTTTTTACCCCATGAGTCTTGTCTTCCTGTACATAGTGATATTTTTTTCATTGTGGTTTTCTGATTGAGCCACTAGAGATCTTGATGACAAGCTACTTATGAGGCCTGGGTCAAGTACCATCCTTTCAACCCGAAATTGGCTAAATCGAGCCATGGAGTTTAGCACATCGTGTCTGTCATATACAGTGCAGTCCGCAAGGAGACGCAATCCCCTGCCGCGTACCCTTCATCCCATTAGCACAAGCCATTCACGTGCTGGAACGCCAAGACCTGTGGAAGAGCTCCTCAGAGGATCCCGAATGTAGGTTTCAAAAGCAGAATTTCTGGAAACTATGGTAAAACTAATAAATTTTACATAGAGAATTAAATATAAGATTGAAATTTATGCCTGGAAACTAATGATCATTCTTATGATGGATGACCCATGGAGTTTGTATCCAATATAAAATTTTTAAATGGGGTTAAATTTTAATGAAATGTAAATACTGAATCTTTCTGTTGATTTGGCTAAAGATTCCCATTTCTAAAAATAAAATATTGGTTAGAATACTGTAGTGGGATTTATGAAAGGAAAGGATATGTGTATTGTATTACACATTTTCCTTAGTGGGAACATGTTGAGTGAAATTCATCCCCAAATAATAGTTAATTCTCCTTTAATGTTTTTCTGTACCATTGGGATCTGCTTCTTCCATTGACAAGGAAAACTTTATAAACCTCAGATGAGTATTATAATAGTTGCTTATATACCAGGAAAAATATTCCTTAGAACTTCTTAGGAAACACTTAGGTAACACTAAAAATAATCTTTCCTTTTCTCACCCTCCATTCACTAAACACTCTGAGCTTCATTGTGCAAAAAATACCCAGAAGCCAATTTTTTTTTTTTTTTTTTTTTTTTGAGACAGAGTCTCACTCTGTTGCCCTGGCTAGAGTGAGTGCCGTGGCGTCAGCCTAGCTCACAGCAACCTCAAACTCCTGGGCTTAAGCGATCCTACTGCCTCAGCCTCCCCAGTAGCTGGGACTACAGGCATGCGCCACCATACCTGGCTAATTTTTTCTATATATATTTTTAGTTGGCCAGATAATTTTTATTTCTATTTTTAGTAGAGACGGGGTCTCGCTCAGGCTGGTCTCGAACTCCTGACCTCGAGCGATCTGCCCGCCTCGGCCTCCCAGAATGCTAGGATTACAGGCGTGAGCCACCGTGCCCGGCCTAATTTTTAACATAGAATTCTTTTAGTTATTGATTCACAAAATATCTTAGGATAATCAATTTCTAAGACTATAACCAAGGGTATAAAATATTATTACAGTACACAACAGTGTATTGAATTCAGCTTCTAGGTTAAGCATGAGTCATCATACTTCTCTCCCAACATGCTGTTTCTTGATCTTGATTTTTTAGTTTCTTGTTATAATTTTTCCCAACAGACTCACAAAAAAGGATGTCCCAAACCACCAAAAATCTTTGTCAGGCCACCAACGTTCTTCTCGCCTGCTCAGCTATTTTATTATGTGGCTATAGCTATATCTATACCAACAGAGCTATAGATTCATTCATTTGGGGATGAGTGGTCTTGAGGTATAATTAATCTCTCATTCTTTCTGACAGTACATTTTTCCTAAGTTGAAAAATAAGTTGCTTTGTTATTTCTAGAACATGAAAATCTCATTCCATTTCAATTACTGTCTTAGGTATAAGTAACACTGAAAGCTGTTCCAAATCCCATTGAAGGGAATGAAAGTTTAGGAATTCTACCTGAGAATTACAGTTATTAGGGAAAGGACAACCAGAAGGCCCAGAAATGTGGAGAATTCCATCAGATGTGAATTTACAAATCCAAGATTGACAGAGAAAGTTGTTTTACCATCCAGTTCTGTGAAAGGGCCAACTTCTCTTGTGTGCCCAAGACAGAGCTTTTTAAAAATCAGAAAATACTGCTCAACTCATTTGCTTCATTTATTTGGTTTCTAATCAGTTTGCTGGTATTAACTTCATGCTTTCATACCTTGGTGTTCTCTGGTGGGATCTGCAGCCCAGTGGCAGCCGACTCACTCTCCTCCCCCTCACCGATGCCCCTGAGTCGAAATAATCTGCTGCCACCTATTGGCACAGTTGAAGCTGAACATCTGAGCACTGTGGGGCCACAAAAGCAAACGGTATGTCTCTTTCATATTGCCTTTCCATGTGCTTACTGTGATACTTCGTGGGCAGTGATTCTGTAGGATTTGTACTCTGGTCTTGATTTATACTGTATTTTGTCCACAAAAGTACAAACTGAGTGCTAAATGATAACGGTGAAATTGGAGCTGCTTGGCCTGCAGTACCACACCTACCAGGGTTGATGTAGGACATATGCAGCTCCCACTACTAATAGTTTAATTGTTTCTATAATTTTTATCTCCTCTGCAGAAACCCCATAGTGATTCCAGTCGAGCTCGAAGTGCAGTGGTGGATGAACCCAACTATCAGCACCCCCAAGAGAGGCTCCTTTTACCTGACTTTTTCTCCAGGCCCAACACAACGCAGTCATTTTTGGTAGAGTGACATACCTCCTAATATGGTCCTGATAGTTGGGGAATGAAAAGGGAAAAAAAATTACTACTTTAGCAGACTTAAGACTTTATCTGGTGGTTTAATCAACTCTAAATATAAAAGTTGAGGTACTAACAATAAAAAGTGTTATAAGTACACTTTGTTGAAATGCTACAAAATGTAGAATGTCCCTGCCACTCATTCTTTTGTCAGTAAAATGCCTTACACAGAAATCACAAATTCTAAACAATTTAAGTTTAGATATTTCTCAGTTCAAGCAAAAATGTTAAACTCCCATGCATATCAGATCAGCATAACTTCACTGTCTAACCCTGCTCTTATGGAATTGCATCAAAAGTGGTATCAGATTATAAGGACTGGTGATGAATGAGTTAGAACTTTAATTTTTTTTAGAGATGGGGTCTTGCTGCGTTGCCCAGGCTGGATTCAAACTCCTGGGCTCAAGCAATCCCCCTGCCTCAGCCTATTGAGGAGCCGGGAATACAGGTATGCACCAGGACACCCAGTTTAGGACTTTTCCCACTGGTGTTTTAAATTTGGACACTGCCTTCCCATTTACTAGCCCTTTTACTTTTAAGCCAAACCTGGTTGGGAGACTGGACATCATGCACTCACCCTTCCCCATTTATATATAGGCCAGCAGCTCAATCCCACCTCATCTGCTTTGTGGCAAGAGGGCTTGGAGAGCCTCAGGAATTGACTAGGGCCCCTGATCCTGCACCAGTTTTCAGGGTATTAGTTAGTGTTTGCAACTCTCTTATCCCAACTCATGAACCTTGAACCAAATCAGCCTAAAGCACTGTACAATCTTTCTTCTACTAGAAGAGTGGTGAGAACAAATGAACGGGGCTTTGTGTTAGTTGCCTAGGGCTGCCATAAAAAATGACCAACAACTGGGTGGCTTAAAACAACAGAAATTTATTCTCTCATAGTTCCGGACGGTAAAAGCCCAAAATCAAGGTGTCAGCAGAGCCATCTCCCTTTGCCGTCTCTAGGGAAATATTGCCTCTTCCTAGCTTCTGGTGGTTGCCTGCAATCCTTGGTGTTTCTTGGCTTGCAGCTGTATCATTCCAATTTCTGCCTCTGATCACATGGCCTTCTGTCCTGTACATCTGCGTTCATGTTTCCCTCTTACAAAGACACTACTTATTGACTGTAGGGCCCACCCTAATCCAGTATGACTTCACCTTAACTTGATTACATCTGCAAAGACCCTATTTCCAAATATGGTCACATTCACAGGTTCAAACTGGACATGAATTTTGCGGGGAAGACTATTCAACACAGCAGACCTCACAAAGCTTGATTTAGGGGGAAACTCACCAAAAATAAGGGCAAAAAGGAAATGTGTGAGCATTTCTGATTCTTGGAGTTTAGCATGTGAATCCTGGAAAGTTTGAGAACTTCTATTGAATTTGTCTTCTCATAATCCAATCCAGGATATTTGTTAAGCAGTGCTTGATTATATTCTATAGCTGCACTCTCTCCTAACATTTTATTTTTCGTTGCCTTAGTAAACGCATAAAACATTTCAAAGTTTCCATTTTTCATAAGTTTATAACAATAACAATTAAAAATGGTAAAAATTACTTACCATAGCCATTTTTCTCCCTATTTGCTGTCATAAAAAGGGAGATACCTAGTAGCTCAATCTAAGAGTGCTGGCTGAGTCCTGGCACCACTCTGCTCCTTGGTGTTTTCATCTACAATAAAGGTCAGTAAACTACAATTCATGGGCTACCCAGCCTGTTGCCTGTTTTTGTAAATAAAGTTTTATTGGAGCAGAGCCACCAAGCTCATTTGTTTATGTACTGTCTGTCTATGGCTACTTTCATACAACAACAGCAAAGTTGAGTACTCACAACAACCATATGGTTCACAAAACCTAATAACTACCTGGCCCTTTACAAAAAATAAGTTTGCTGACCCCTGATCTCTGGAATATCGGGGCTTCACTAGAAAAAAAACATTCCTTAAATCTCTCAATTTGAGTGCTGACAGGGAACTGAGGGATGTTTTTATTCAGAAGCCCCAACAGGATAGCATACATAGCTTTTTATTGGATATTTGTATTTTTTTTTTTTTTTTAAGAGACAAGGTCTCACTCTGTTGTCCAGGCTGGAGTGCAGTGGCACAATCATAGCTCACTGCAGCCTCTGTGCCTAGCCTTGGATATTTGCAATTTAACATTTTAGTCATATCTTTACATCTTTAAATTCCTTGAGGTAATTCTGAAATGTTTGAGTTTCATAAAGCTGAAAAGTAGGCTGGGCATAGTGGCTCATGCCTATAATGCTAGCACTTTGGGAGGCCAAGGTGGGAAGATTGCTTGAGGCGTGGAGTTCGAGGCCACCCTGGGCAACATAGCAAGATCTCATCTCTACAAAAAATAGAAAAATTAGCCAGGCATGGTGACTTGTGCTTATACTCTCAGCTACTTGGGAGGCTGAGGCAGGAGGAGCACTGGAGCCCAGGAGTTTCAGACTGCAGTGAGCTATAATATGCCACTGCAGTCTAGCCCAGGCAATAGAGTGAGACTGTCTAAAAAAAAAAAAAGGCACTGAAAAGTAAATGTAGAGTTATATTTCACTATTTCACTATGGGTATTTCACTGTTGCTGAAAAGGCTGGTTCTGTTTTAGTCAGTAGGCAGTGAATAGAAATCAGACAACACTCCCTTGGAATCTAACTGAAATATTAAGCTGTATGGATTATTTATAAATGGTAAGATTTTCTCAAAAGCATATTAATAAAGTTGTAGAATTTGTAATTTTTACGAGTTAACAAAGGGCTTTGTCAGCATCTGGCTTGGGATTTTTCTACTTGGAATTCAGCACAGCACACTCAGTCAACTGTCCCCTCAGGTCGGTAGACTATGCCTTTTACATTGCTGTCAATTTGAAGGTTTTCCTCCGTGAACTTTGTAAAGCAAGTATTACCCTTTGGGAGAAGTTGCATTTAAAGCTGTATCTCATCTCTTCTGTTTTAGCTGGACACGCAGCAGCATCGTTCACGTGCAGCCGAGTATCCTCATCAGGCCCGACCTGGTAGGGGATCTGCAGGTACACGTCGGGCCATGGCCCTTATTTTACCACGGGTGGATATGTTAAGACCCTACCTTTGTTTTGTCTTTTTTTTTTTTTTTTCCTACACTTATTTTCCTTTCTTCCAGATATTCTTATATTTATTTTGTTTTCACACATCTTTGTAAATCACCTCAAATTCATTTTGGGACATGAGGTATAATAAAAAGAAGAGTTCTATTGCTCAGAGCCAAAAAGTTACAGATTTCTGCTGTTTTTATACCATATAAATTAACCTCTCACTACTGAGGTAAACTACTATTTTTGAATCTAAAAAAATTAAGCCAAATAAATAATTTTCATAACATTTGAAATAGTCTTTAAGAACATGGCATGGATTTTACAATGTAGGCAAAAATTGATACTCCTATGGATTGAACTGCTTTGGTCAGTTAACCTGTTAGGCCAAGGTAAGGAAAACTCTTAAATGTCAGGATATGCTGAGTCTGACTCTAGCCCATTAACTTTTTATCTCTAAATTACACTCTGTAGATATATTAAAAAAGGAGTGATGGAAGAAAATTTAGGGCTGTCTTAATTCTTCCTATGACAGTCTTCTCACCACCATCAGAGTCATTCTTACTATTTTGTAGGCAAATTTGCAAGTACTGGGCAGCTGAAGTGTTTCCTGTTAATGGTAGGATTAATCAGCAATACAGAAAAAACTAATCTGCCCAAGCCATCGTTGTAGTCCTAGTGATTTCTTAGTTCAGTTCCTAGTAGCACTGGCTGGTAGTTTTTAAATGCTTTCACCAGATTCTGCTTTTGGCTCAGTCCTCATAGAGAAGCATTACTGCCTCTGAGCTACAGTTTCAGCCACACTGACAGTCAGGTGTAACCAATGTTAACATTTAGGTGAGTGAAACATCTTAGTCCTTTTTTTTTCAGACAGGGTCTCACTCTGTCGCCTGGGCTAGAGTAGTGGTGCAGTCATAGCTCACGGCAACCTCAAACTCCGGAGTTCAAGTGATCCTCCTGCCTCAACATCCCCAAGTAGTTGGGACTCCACGTGGCCAGCTAATTTTTCCATTTTTTGTAGAAATGAGGTCTTGCTATGTTACCCAGGCTAATTTTGAACTCCTGGCCTCAAGCAATCCTCCCATCTCGGCCTCCCAAAGTGCTAGGATTACAAGTGTGAGCCACACCTGGCCCTTAGTCCTTTTTAGTTAGTGGGTTCTTCTCCAACACTAGGTTATGCTGTCATATCTACAGAATATAAGTTTTTTATTTCTACAGGATAAAATATATAAACATGTTTTCTATTGCCTTGGTAAATATATACTGTACTACTTAGTCCCAGTTTCCAAATTTAAAGTATAACAGATAACTGGAGCAAAAAAGCCCTGAGATATGAACTTGGGGTTACCAAACCTAGGCTGTCTACTAATGTTACTGTATGATGTCATCTGTGTCTGACAGGTCCTCAGTTACATGGGTCTACAAAATCTCAAAGCAGAGGTGGACCAGTCTCTAGAAACAGGCAGGGACGATAGGGAAATGAGAAGAACGCATCAGGCTGCACGGAACACGTGGGAAGAATTCATGAATCAGTGTTCAGTCATGGAGTGATGTAGAACTTGTATACAAGATCAACTTGAAACCATCTTCATGAAGAGTTATTTTGGTACAACTGACTGTGAAAAACACAACAAAGTATCCGCCAAAGATTACACGGATACTGTTTCTATATCCAGTTACTGTCTTCTTGCAGCATAAATTAACCCATTCCACTGGACAGTAAAGTTTGTATCCAAAAATGTAACAATGGAAAATACCCAAATCACTGCTCATGTTGTCTGTTAAACAATGACCAGTTCAATTATTATAGGTTTCTAGGAGATTACACATACATGAAAAGCAGCAAATGACTGTTTGATAACAATATTATTGGCTTTAGAATACTTCTGCATGTATTAATTTCTGGAAAGCTGTAACTAAGTTCTAAGTCATTTTTAAGAGACGGTGCTGTCAAAAATCCAACCTACTCATCAACAGATGTCATTCCATAGCTTTCTCTTTACATGTCCAATCCTATCAGCAGATAAAAATGTAAGGGGTGAGTAATTAAAGACATAAATATTAAACACTGGTGTAAAATAACTTATGTAATAAATCATATTGCATATTTTTTTTTCAGATAGGACAACTGAACCTTACAATGCCTGTCTGATATCAGGTTATGCTTATTTTCTCTATAAATTACTGGTCATATTTTTTTTTTCCGAATATTAAACTCACCTTGCCATATTTTCTCCTATAGCTCTAAGAAAGTCAATTAAAAAATAATTTGTAGGGTCTATTAGTGAGCCACCAAGGTACAATTCCTTAAAAATTTATGAAACCCTGGCAGTCCAGCACAAACATGTCCTAAGAGCAGCAGAATTAGAGGTTCAGCATTCTTATTTTACCACAGGCCTTTTCCTGAGGGCACTCATGAATGCAGCAATGGTTTGAACTATGGCTTTATTTTATTTAAATTTCACTGAACACTAATCTTTTATCATATCAGTTTTAAATGTAATTGTTAATTTTCAGAGTGGATAAATTCAAATGATCATAAATTGGGATAACTTTTTATCATACCAAGCTGTTCTAATGTTATCATACAAAGACAGATGCTTCAGACAACCCACGTTAAATTATATTTTTAATACAATTAAAGAGTATTTTTTAACCTGTTTGTAATCACAAACTGAAAATGTGTCATGTGCTTGCTTACCTTAGATAAATTATGATACATAAAGCTCAATAGCAAGAGAAGGCTTGTTTTATGCATATAGTATGTTGAATATATTAGTCCACAAATCAGAGATTTTAAGTTGAACAGTCCCTAAAAAAATTCTGTATATTCTAAAGAACACATACCACCTCATCGAAATATAAGTGAAAATCTCTGTATTGTTCTCGCAAACCAATACGGTAAGTGTAATTTAACAAATGATTGGATCAGTATGGTTTGCCTTTCAAAATTAAAGAGTCAGAAAGGGGCCTCTAAGAAGCCATTTAGCCTAATCCCCTCACCCTTTGTGTGTGTGTATTCATTCAAAGTGAGTGCAAATTTTTTCGTTTACAAAAAAACTGGACATATTTAAGGTATACGATCTGATGAGTTTAGATCTCACTCATTTTTATAAATGAAGAAACAACTTCAGGCAAGCTCAGTGACCTGACCAAGGAAATTCAGCAGTTAGAGGCAAGACTATAACACACATCTCTTTATGCTATTTAAACTGGGCTGTCTATTATAACACTGACTAGGACTATTTTTTTCCCTTCTCTATCCTAAAGAACATATTGTTTTTCTAGATCACATTTTAAATGATCACTGGGATCATTTAAAAAGCTCCCAGACTTAACGTCATTTTATACTTATTTAATCATATACAAGTCTTAGAAAAATGCTTGAAGTAATCTGAACACCTATTTTTCCTATACTTCAAGCATAGAGTACAGAACCTGACTGAATAAAACAAAAAGAAAGGATCTATTTAGGATCATTAAGACCAAATGTAAATTGGCAGTTATTTGGAAGACAGCTGTTCAGCAAAGTGTTTTTTGAAAGTGTTCTTGCTAGGCAGAGTACCAATTCTAATAGATATGCACATCACAGAAAACAGTATGGAGAGACCCCGTTCCAGACAGAGTTCCATGTACAGAAGATCCAAGGAAGCAAGTGCTGTCACGAATTATACTGCCTTTCCAACTATCATCACCAAATTCCTTCATAGGAGACTCACACAATGTCAGGTGATTTCTGGGAAATACTAAAATTAAGTTGAGAGATTCTTCTTGGTTTAGTCAACTGGAATAATTTAGGCTGAAAAGACAACTCCTCTAAGGGTTGGGTTGACTTTTGCCCACACCTTGCCTACAATGACACCAATTAACACCTAAGGTCCTTTGAAGAGAAAAATTCCATTATTTCTTTTATTTCTTGGGAGCTGTTTTTTTCCCTCTTCCTTTGGAAGTTTTGCAGTACTTTGCTTCCATCTGTGCCAGAAAATTGTCCATTTCCTTTTGCCGATCCTTTTGTCTGCTCTGTTTGAGAAGTTAAAACATAAGCTTTCAAACCATAGAAACAGGAAGTACTTAGTGGTTGCCAGGGGCTGGGAGAAGGGAAGAATAGAGCATGACTACTGATGGGTATGAGGTTTCTTTCTCAAGTGGTGAAATGTTCTAGAATTAGTGTTGATGGCTGTGAATATATTAAAAACCATTGAATTTAAACCACTTTAAAAGGACAGATGGTATATAAGTTACATCTTAAAAGAAAACAAAATACCCATACTACCACACATACACTCCAAAGAAAATATTAGCAGTAGGAATCAGAACATAAGTAGTGACAACCTGCCAAGTTTACCTGAATGACTGCTTTCAAGTTATGTACTCCTTCGTCAAGCCCCAACTCTTTCCTGCTCATTTCTGCTTCTCTAGCCTCTTCCAGAGCCTGAAACAGAGACTCACATGAGACTCCATGGCAACTAGTAAATGCTTAAAATACATCCTCTTTCCTAAAAACAAATTTGTGATAAGACATTTCAATTTGAAGATTAAACAAATAGACAAGATGAATAAATTTTTTTAAATGAATAAAATTACATAAATCATGTCATTCATTAAAGGGCAACATTCCTGTGAGCAAGCAATAGATCCTCTGATTCCAATAAGCAATTCTGTTTTATCCCCATGTCTAGTTGCTAGAGATAGCAAGTACTTTGGCACTCATAAACGACATGGTGACAGAAAAGAAAAATGTGCTAGGAGAGCTAGGAAAGGTCACTTAACCAAGGATGTTCTCCAGGCACTTCAGATTCCTCCTCTGGAAACTGAATTTACTACATGGGACTCATGGCAGTCTTGTGATCAACCCTGGCTTAAAATGATTTCTCCTGAGTAGGCAGAAGAAACAACAGTAATAAATTCACTTTTAACCTCTCTTTACCTGATTTCAAAGCCACTTTCATTTGCTGAATTTTCCTAGGGCATTGTTTCCAAAATACAATACCTTAGGGCAACAACTATAAGAGGTCCTAACCCCTTGTGAATTTTCTAAGTGGCAAAGTATACAAATAATTCTGGGAATGATGATACATTAGGACTTCTTTATACTAATAAAGAGACACAGTTTCCTTGTATTCAAATTATCTCTCTAAATTTAGCATCCCTTCTAAGTTTGCCAGTCTCTCAAAACTATGCCATTTCTCCCTCAAACTCTAGAGAAGTTTCTCAAGCTAATAGCCTATTGTTGAATGCAGCTGTGCTCAGTTTCACCTGAGAAAATGATTAACAACTTAGGAAAAACTGTCAGTTTGAGTCTAAGCAGATGTAGCCTATGAACCAAAATGATGATCTTGTATGCATTCCACTTCTCCCCACAGCTCAACACAGAGATGGCATGGCCTTCTAGGAAAAACAGGTCCATTTAAATTTTCACCAAACCAAAAAGGCCAGTTTACTCTGTATGTGCCTCATTTACCTAAAACTTGGAGACTTCTCCCCACCCCCCAGTTCAGCCACATAAAATTAAGGCACCTCAAATACACACCAGAGATGCAAAATTTTAAATTGTCTTCTCTCCTTGGAGCTCTTATTATGAAAGCCACGTTGAGGTAATGGTTACTTTGGTGCAAGTCCAAGACAACTTTCCCAAAAGACCAGAGACACAAATGTTTACTACCTTGAATACACTCCTTCCCTGAACTCTGTCTTAAGCACCTTTCCTTTGCCATCACCCCACCCTTCCCTACTCCCCAGTTTATTTTTTTCAGATATTCTCCTTTATTCTCATATTTGTATTATGTAGCTGAAATAACAAGCCTGTAGAGTTTCCTGTGGATTACCTAAGGCTACATAGCAAAGCATTAATTGAGGCAGGGATTAAAATCCAAGGCTTCTGGACTCCTACTTTGTTTTTCTTTCCAGGAATTTAACCATTTTTTAATTAGAAATGTTAGAGAGGGCTAGGAAACAGGGTTCCAAGAGTGTGAATATGGGAACCCACTCTCCCAATTTTATTTGGTCTTGAAATCAGGAGTGTAAAATGGGTGGGCAGAAGAACCTGTTTTACACCTGGGATGGTATTGAGTCCTGTTAATGAGTCAGCCAGCCTTCTGGGCTACAGTCACTCCCTCACTCCCCCAGTTTAATATGGGTGTAAAGAACAAACAGGCCATAATCCTCGATTCTTGACAATCAAGAAAGTATTCCTTCCTCAAAGTGTAGTCAGAAAGACACCTTTATCAGAATGAGCTAAAATGTTTGTTTAAAGAATATATTCTGGATCCAACCCAAGAATCAATCTCTGGGCAAAGGCTCAAGAATCTACACTTTTAACAAGACAGTATCTGCTGTCTTCACCCCATCCTTCAACTGAGTGAAGACCACTGTCTGTCTTATGTTCCCAGACTCCATTACTTTATATGCTGAGGAATGCCTCTGCAAAGCTACAAGAATTGGCCTATATGAAAAATATTTTAGTGTTACTTTAAGATGATATTATTTAAACAATCCATTCTGTAAAATCATCTTGAGCACAACATACTAGAAAAAAGGGTTTCTCTTGATGAACTGGTATACCCATTTTATTAGATGAGAGATATAGATGAAATTAACCCTGATCCTCACTTCAGTATTTTGTGTATACTTCCATTGTTATAAATACCCTCAAATCCTCTTCGGAATCAGTCAAGACATGAATAATCAATAGCATTCCAGATCTTACCCTCCTTTTCCTTGCATTCATCTTTTGTTTCGATTCTCTGACAAAGGCATTATAGGATGGGACCTCTCCGGTGTCAATAGCTTGCTGAATAATATTCCTTATCCTGGGTTCCTCTGTGTACTGCACACAAAGCACAGACTCCATGATCCGATCCATGTCACCCTTGAAATCCAGATATGCCTGTTTAATATCAGCCAGCTCTTCTTCAGAACCTTTGTATGTCTTTTCAAAAGCTTGAATGTCCTCTAGAGATATCTGATAAGAGAGAGATACTTTGAAAATTTTATTTTAAATAAGAAGTGAAGTACACTAGTAAAACTAGAGACTCAGAAATTGAAATGTTTCTCCCCATATACAACAGTTGCTTGAGTAGATATTGTTGCAAGGAACCAAATTTTCTATGCCTAAGCTATTCCAGAGTTCTCCCTGGTCCAACCTCACAACTGCTAAACTAGGGACCAGGGAAGGGCAATTAAAGTTTCCAAAGTAGGGAAGAGACAGAGATAAACATTCAAGACTTACGTTTAGATATGTAAAATAAAGGACATCCTGTAAAAAAATAAATCCTCCCTTTTCACTGTAACAATCTCACTATATCAACAGGAAAACAAAGGCTGTTTCAATAAATGTGCCTGTTTTATATTTCAAGACCAAAGTCAAATTTCTCATTCATACAAATTAACACAAAAATGCAAGGCCTCAAAGGCACTGAATAAACGTTTGTTGACTGAATAATAGTAAGTCACAAAGAAACCTCCAAAGTTTCCTACCTTTTTAAAGAGCAATCTCCAATATGCCTCCCAATCCCGGTCTTGAGTGAGCATAGCAGAATCCTCGTCCACTGTTCCCTGTTCATCGTACACTGCTCTCTGTTCTTTGTCACTTAAAACGGAATAGACTTTCCCCAGAATCTGCGGGAAAAGAGTATCCAAAAGTCACCCCGGCACCCCCGACCCCACTGAAACCGCGCCTCGAGAAAAAGAGAAAGCGCCAAGCCAAAGTGAGCACACTCCCCGCAGCGGGGGTAGGTGTCTAGAAGACCGGGAGAGGCCAGGGAGGACGGTCCGCTTTGGGGCGGCGACCTGCATACCTGGAAGCGGCGTGTGGCGTCCTCCTTGTCGCCCTCGCCCACCCTGTCCGGGTGCACCTGCAGGGATACTTTGTGGTAGCCCCGTCGGACCTCGCCGTCCGACGCCTCGCGCCGCACGCCTAGCACCCGGTAAAGGTCGACGGTACCGAACACTTCCTCGCATAGCTCCAGCAGCCCCATGCTAGGCTTCGGGGAACCTCCACGAAAACAGCAGGTCACAGACTCACGGACTAGAGCTCCGGTCGGCTTTTTCCCGCTCAAATAGCCCACAGCACCCGCGTCACAAGAGGGGCGGAAGGGGCGGGGCTACGCTCCGCAGCCGCGCTTTACGGCGGCCGCGCAGACAGGGCGTGGCCAGGCTGGCGCCCGCCCGGGGACACCTTACTTGCGGCGGAGCTTCGCTCGGTCCCACAACACCATCTCCTGTGCGGCCCTCCCCTAATGCTGACAACCTGGCATCTCACCAGTTGTTTTACCCCCAGTATCCCAGGGCAGAAAGCTTACTCAATAATATATATGAAACGTCCATATATTGGCTTTTATAAATTGCTGGCTTTTTAAAAAAAGTAGAAAACGGCCAAACATCACCATTCGGCAATTTCACATGGTTCAACCTAACAGATTTGTTTTTCCAACGATGATCCTGAAAGCAATAGGTAGAGCCGTACACCCAGATAATTTTGCTGGGGGACTGCTGGGGTACTTTCCTTCGAGTTCTGCAGGAAAAAGGCTACATTGAACAAAACCCACAAAACACCAGTCTTCTATAAACTCTTGACAGGGCTTATGGATTTGACGTTTATTACAGAATCATCTTCACGCACCTTCCTGCTCCCGAGTCACCTTACACATTGGTGGAGATAACATGACCCAAACCCTCATCTTAATAAACAAGCTGCTGAAGCAAAGGCTTTCTTTTAATGCTTTGTTAAGTTCATTGCTGGGTTTGAGCATGTTGTATCTGAAGTGGTAACAGTGTCAGCTGGAGCAAACATCCAAGACATACATGGTGAGAAACTTCAGCCTAGAGATCCAAAGCAAGACTAAGGCTGGAGAAAACTTTGGAAATCAGGGAGAGGATAAGCTCACCCAGGAAATACGTTTATATAGATCATAGACAAAGGATAAACCAGAATGCAAAGTGATTACCTGGGTTGGCATAAATTTAGTGGCTCAAAATAACTTTTTACATTAACCCATTTCACATCAATTCCCTTCACTGATCTTAACTTTTGAGAATCATTCTGCTCTGCCAGTAAGTTTCTGCAAAGCCTCAAACTCTCCAGGGTATAGTAACATCTTTAAACCTCCAAGAGTTGTCATGGTTTTCAAAGCATTTCTCTTTGCCAGATCCAAGATCAAACTCAGTCAATTCCTGTAGACCTTTCCTGGCTTCAAAGTATCCTCAAAGCAAGTGGAGGCCAGTCACCAACAACTCCAGAGGAGCCTTGATGACCCTGGAATTTGGGGTGGCTAGTAATTGTTCTCAGAACATAAAACCTGGAGAATAAAATAAGCTGGTACATCGATAGGGCTTTATAACCTCTATAAATGTCCTGTATCTTAGTCTTATGCCAGAATTTGAAGTCTACATTATCCAGAGTGTACACTAAGACCATCTAAATCACAATTATGGTTGTAAAATCCTGCAGTTTTGGTGGAGCAATGTGATATTTTGTTTTGGCATAACCAATCAATTTATATTATCAAACTCATGATACCTAAATATGATTCTATGACTGACTTTCTAATTGGACTCTTAAAAATGCCTAAATCTTTGCTCATTTTTCCACCCTCCAGACAACATATGTTGGAAAGGGACTTCCAGCTAGGCATACTGGAGTCTGAATCCTATATCATTGGGCAAGTTTCCACCTCTAAGCCTCAGCTTCCCCATATGTAAAATGGAGACAGTCCTACCTTCCTTCATGATATCTTATAATCTTCCAGAACAACCTTGCATGTAAATGGTCTAGGATATACACAGGTATTTTACAATATTAGCTTTCTTCTAGTTTTTTTTTTTTTTTTTTTTTTGAGACAGAGTCTCGCTCTGTCACCCAGGCTAGAGTGCCCTGGTGTTAGCCTAGCTCACAGCAACCTAAAACTCCTGGGCTCAAGAGATTCTCCTGCCTCAGCCATATGCACCACCACACCTGGTTAATTTTTTCTATTTTTAGTAGAGACAGGGTCTCACTCTTGCTCAGGCTGGTCTCAAACTCCTGACCTCAAATGATCCTCCAGCCTCAGCCTCCCAGAGTGCTAGGATTACAGGTGTGAGCCACCAGGCCCGACCCAGTTTCTCATTCTTAAAAGGCAGGTTATTACAGCCCAAAAGCGATTTCCATAATGAATCTACCTTTGCAAATTTGAGAATATGTGTTAAGCAAAACAATATAAATCTCCTAATTACAAAATCAATAAGCAACCTAACTGTTCTTACACTTATGGGTTGATCATAAATGATTAAAGAACGATTTGAATATGCCATGAACATTTTGGCTGAGGGCTTTGAAGCAGGAGATCTTGGAAGGCAGCAGATCGTAAAGCTGTCCAAGAGACCCAGGGCCTAACCCAAAGTCCAATACTCCCACAGTCACTGTCTTTCCCAAGACAAAGGCTGAAAAGTTATTTAGTACCTAGACTCAGCTCTATGTCATACATGAACAAATCTCTCCCTGGGCCTTGCTCAGACCAGGTCAGAAGAGAATAGATGACTCAAAGAACTCCATTTATTGACCTCCAAACTGAACAATTTTAAGATCTTTGCACAAGTGTTTTAAGAGGACCTTGACCTTATTCCCACGGCTATGCTCACGGCAGTCAGCTTGTTTCTGTTGCTGAAGTTTCTGTATTTGTTTTCTGAGAAGCTAAGAGGACTTCCCGTGCACGTTTCCTTCGCAGTCTCTCAGCATTTGTGATAATCATAGGATGCAAAGGGAAAAAGCCAGAAAGACCTAAAAGCAAAAGAACTTTCATTTATTATAACACAGTACAAGCCAGTCTCCTTGGGAACTCTGCCTCACAGAACTGAGGTCTGAGACCTGACCCAGAGCATGAAGGTAAACCATGCTCACTTGCCAAACTCTGTACTACCTCCTCTTCTCCCCCTGATTTACTGCAAGGAGACAGTGGATGATGTCTACTTACTAACACTATTCTCCTGACTTGAAAAAAAGTTAAAGTGACAAGATGGCCAATCAATACACACTATTCCCATTTTTAGCAAAAAGTTCTAGTCACCCAAAAAGTCTCACAAAGGAGTCTATTAAAGGGCCTCCAGATTCAAAATGGCAATTAGATCACAACTTAAGCTCCCATTCAAGTCCTGAGCAGCCTGGAAGGAATGAAAATCATTCTTCATTCTCATTATCCTTGAGCTGATTTCAGTTTAAAACCCCTCAATGAGGTAAGACCAGAGCTGAGTTACCCAGAAGCTTTTCCATAGGCTTAGAGAGGTGGGCCCCACAGCCAATCCAATACCGGATCCTGTCCAGGTTAAGGGCAACGAGTTTTTCTCCATGGGTGTTGGGCAGTGGATCATAGGAACCCAACTGCTCTACGAAACGGCCATCCCTGGGACACTTGTTGTGAGCAGCCACGATGCGGTAGAAAGGCCGGTTGGTGCAGCCACCCAGAGCAAGGCGGATGGTTAAGTGGCCCCCGTGGTAGGCCTTGCAGAAGACGGTAGCTGTAGAAAAATCGCTGGTTAGTGCACAAGAAATAAGGACGCAAAACGGGCAAAATGAGGTAGACGGAACAATTCCCTTTTTCCACTTAAATATCCTCACTTCTAATCTATCCTTGTTAATCTATCTTAGATATCGTCTTCTTTGTGAAACCCCTCTTTATCTACTGCCAGAAATGCCCTCCTCCTCATCCAGGTCTACTCCGCATAGACCTGCCGTTTACTAGCTCTTATGACCTTGTGCTGAAGACTCCGTTGCCTCATCTGTAAAATGAAATGAGAATTTCAGCGACAATTAAGTGGGAGAAAAACTAAAACAAAGATCAAACGTGAGGCAGTGTGTCTCTTTCAGGTTCAGGTTGCCTCCGGCACGCCTTGGAGCGCCGCTCCACCCGGTCCCGAATGCCCAAGCCCCCACGAACGCCCGGAAGGACTCGCGGGGTCCCGATGACTCACTGAGGTGCACCATGGTGCGGCCGGCGAGCGGCTCCCCGGGGCTTCCCGCTGCCTGCACTGACCGGCCCCACGGCCTTGGCGGGGCGAGGATCCGAACCCAAACGCCCGACGCAGCCCACCAGTGGACCTCACCGCGGGACCACCCCAGCCTGAAAGCCTCAGTTCCGGAAGCGGGTTGTCCGCTCGCCCCGCCTTTTCCGCTTTCCGCGCCTACACTTCCCATAATGCAACGCGGTGACGACTGATGGGCCTTAAACTGCCGCAAAAGGGGCGCGTTCCGATTGGTGTCCCGTGGGAATTTCGGTGCCGTCCCTCACTGGGCTGAGTTCCTGCTGGAGTGAGGAGCCCTGGTGGAATCCGAGGCGCGCCAAGAGAAGTGCTGAATTCTCTATGAATCCATGCATCCTGCAAACGTTTTTTGAGCACCCATTAGGGCCGAGGCGCAGAACTGAGAACGCAGCCATGAAAGGGCGCTGTTCCTGCCCCAGTGGTGCTCAGTCTGGTGGGGAGACGGTGAGGCTGGACCAGAGGAGCTAGGGCGGCCTGTACACAGTGCGGGGGCTGGGCACGCTTGACACTTCCTCGGGAAAACTTCACAAAGCAGGTAGCGTTAGGGCCGGGCCTGGGGGAAGGATTATAAATGACTGTAGAGTTTACTTTTTCCTTCTCTGGTAACTAATTTGCCTCTCACCTTCCCACCTATTCTCCCACCCCCAAAGTGGTATTCAAGCCTTAAAAAATAAAGCACAAGGAATCTTTACTCCTGCTTTTGCGGTGCTGTGATCCAGGAGGGCAGGGGTGAAATAATGACTTGTTATCTCTAACCCTAGAATACGGCCTCAGTGGTGAAAGCTTTTACAACTATATTATAGGGTAGTGGTGTCTTCATGGAGCCCTTGTAGTTTATATCTGTGAAGATACCTGTGCTTGGTTAGAGGGAGTCAATACCTCCACCTTCAGCAAAGACCTCTCTGTTCAGCATTTTTGTTCACTGTTGGTTCCAAAGGGGCTGGCCACAACTATTTAATAGTATGCTCTTTGCCCTAATACAGTGACCAAGTCTAGCTGTCTTCCATAGGCCCACCTTTGAAAATGATGCCTTAATTCCCAAGTTTCAGTTAGGTGGACCTGGCTAGGGTTCACTTAGCAGCTGACTTCCTCCAGGAGTGATCTGATAAGCTTTCATCAGAAAGCCTAATAGTGACCCCAATGTATAGAGTAGCTATACTATATATAATTTTTAATATATATAAAATTACATATACTCAGTATACATTAATTAACTTCAGAACCACACTGATGAATTTTGAGTCTCTTACTTCAATTTTTTATTGTGATCTAGTTTACTGTCAACCAGTAAAACATCTAGTAACATAGCCGATGGAAATAAATGAATGGGTTTCTGTTTATGGTGAAGATTCTTTTGTTTTCCAGCTCCAGGCTTCATATGGTGAAACTTTCTCTGGGAAGGAAAGCAGCTCAGAGTCCCACACAGGAAATTCTTCAGCTGGAAGGATGTCAGAAAGATGGATTTCCAAAGCCAACCATTTCCTGTACCATGCGGATCTCTGCAAGCAGAGCCTCATCTTTCAATTTCAGCTACATGAGAGAGGAAGGAAGGGAAGGACATGTCATACCTGATGTACCTATGTGGCTTTGAAGACCCTTCATTTGTGGGACCACAGCTACAGAACATAGTTCCTTGGGATGGAATTGGTTCTTCCTATATTCCCTATTTCATGAAAGCTCCATTAAAAGACCTTAGAACATTGTGCTGGTTACATGGATATGGTTCCTTTGTGAGAATTCATCAAGCAATGTGAACACTCATGATTTATACATTTTTTGGTAAAATAACTTTATTAATGTTTATTTTTTAAAGTGTTCATATTATCACCAACGTCTCTAGGCTAATGTGTAGTATTCTCATTTGGCAAGTGACAGCAAGTAATCAAAGACACAGGAATCACAGGCTTTTATTAGATCTCGATTTAATTTTAGAATCTAGATGTGTAGTAGAGACATCTAGTAGCCTACTGAATACCCATTCTCTCTTATTAACAAAATCTTGATTTTTTTTCAGGACAGCAATGCAATCAGTTAAAAAGTCACATTTTTCTGCCTCCCTTGCATCTATTGGTAGTCATACGACCAACTGTGGCCCAATGAAATGTAAGCTAAAGTCACTGGATGGGACACCTGGGAAAAGCCCTTTAAAGGGAAGTGAGGGCCTTTGTCTCTTATGCCTGGGCACAGAGCTGGGGTCCAAAAAAATAAATAAAATAAAATAAAGGGAAGTGAAATAGCTATAGCATGGCCCCCTTTTCCTTTTCCCTTTATTTTTCCTGAAACATGGGCTTGGTAGGTGGAGCTACATTAGCTATCTTGCAACTATAAGGGATGAAAACTGCGTGCTACAATTGGCAGAGCAGAAAGATAGAGGTTAGGTCCCTGATGACACTGTGGAGCTGTGGTACCAACCCTGGACTTTTCACTAGGTAAGAAAAAAATAAATTTGTTTAAGCCATTGTCTTATTACTTGTCAGGTCCAATTACTTGCAATTCATATCTAATAAATAGACCAGGGGTTGTTCATGAGCCAAATGCTGCCCACCACCTGTTTTTTATAAGTAAAACTGTATTGAAACATAGCCAATCATTTATGTATTATCTATTGCTGCTTTTGCACTTAAAAGTGCAGAATTTCGTAGTTGCAACCGAGACTTTGGCCTGCAAACTCTAAACAATTTCCTATTTTGCCCTTTACAGAAAAAGATAGCTGACCCCTGGACTAGACCAACCCCCTACATTTTACACATGAGGAAAATGAAGCCCAGAAAGGTTAACACAGTAAGTTAATGGCAAAACCAGAACCATAATTCAGGTCAACTGATTCAGGCTATCTGTCTTTCTCTTAAACCATAGTCTCTCTAAAGAGCTGGAAGAAAGATCACCCATGGACTATGTAGGTTATTATTACAAACCCAGCAATTCTGTGATAAGGGCAAAGATGGTTAAGAAAAGCTTCAAGAAAAATACTCGCGTCATGCAATGCTCTGAAGTCCTGAATTAAGCCAGTACCTTCCTCCCAGTTTCCCAACCTCAGTATGGTGCACACAAATGATAGAGGTGTCTGTGTCATACCTTCATTGTATACTTGTAGGCCTGTTCAGCTTCCAGTTGCCGTCCAGCCTGAAAAAAGTACAGCAGCTGGTGATGATGACTTGTCACAAACATTATGGTATGAAGTTCACTGAATTGCCAGGGGCATTTTCCAGCACACATTCCCTTCCTACCACCACCACCTTTGTTTCCCTCCTGCCATAAGGAGGCAGTGGCCCAAATGATGTGAGGATCCAGAATAGCCAAAACAATTTTGAAAAATAATAATTTGTTGCTATTATATACATTGCTGCCGTAAACAATCCTCGTACATGTCTTCCTGAATTTTTCTTAGGATTATATCTAGATATGACATTGCCAAATTATAGATATCAATGTGACTACATAATGCCACATTGCACTTAAAAGTTGTTGTACCAATTTACATCCACTATCAATTATGAGACTCCTCATCGATGTCGGTAATACCATGCTTTAATTGTTGCCAATCTAATGGCAGTCAATTTCTGCCACGTCATTAAATTGCTCATGCTTACTAGTGACACAGATCTTCTTTTCATACATGTATTGACTTTTATAACTTCCACAGCAGCAAACTGCATTTTTCTATCCTCTGCTCATTTTTAAATCAGGTTGTTCCTAGAGTTTTTTCCCTTATTATAGGGACTATGTATATAACCTGGATGCTAATTGTTTACTAGTTACAAATGTTGCAAATATTTATAATAAAGGCCTTAAGCTTTATATTAGTGTCCTTTTTATCCATGAGTTTCTAACTTTTACATAGTTAATTTACTGATATTTTATTTTGTTTTATTTTTGAGACAGAGTCTCGCTCTGTTGCCTGGGCTAGAGTGCCGTGGCGTCAGCCTAGCTCACAGCAACCTCAAACTCCCAGGCTCAAGCAATCCTTCTGCCTCAGCCTCCCGAGTAGCTGGGACTACAGGCATGTGCCACCATGCCTGGCTAATTTTTTCTGTATATATTTTTAGTTGTCCAGATAATTTCTTTCTATTTTTGGTAGAGACAGGGGTCTCGCTCTTGCTCAGACTGGTCTCGAACTCAGCCTCCCAGAGTGCTAGGATTACAGGCGTGAGCCACCGCGCCCGGCCCCCCTCATCACTATTTATTGAATAGTCCCATTTGTTCCTCATTTAGGAGGATGTTATGTTGTCTTTTTAAAATAGCTATATTAAGGTATAATTTACATGCCACAAAATCCACTAATTTGGGGGTTCAGTTGTGTAATCATCTCCTCAATTCAGTTTTAGAAGACTTCTACTACCCCAAACAGTTCTTTCATGCCTGTTTGCAGTCAGTCCCCATTCCCACCCTTGGCTCTAGGCAACCATTTATCTATTTTCTGTCTCTATAGTTTTCTTTATTTCAAATACATGGGATCATATAATAGAAATATAGTATTTTGTGCCTTGCTGCTTTAACTTAGGATGATGTTTTTGAGGTTCATCCATATTGTTACATGAATCAGAATTTCATTTTAACTACTAAGTAGCACTCCACTGTGTAAAAATACCTCATTTTGTTTACCCATTCAATGTTTCCAGTTTGGGGCTATTACTAAATGCTGTGATTAAAGTTCACATGCAAATCTTTGTGTGGACCTATGTTTTCATTTTTCTTGGCTAGATATGGAGAGGTGGAATTGCTGGGACATACGGTAAATATATGTTTAGTTCTTTTAGAATCTGCCAAACTGTTTTCCAAAGTGATTGTACCAATTTACAACCCTACTAATAGTGTATGAAAGTTCTAGTTTATCCACATCCTTGTATTGTCTGTCTTTTTGATTTAAGCTATCCTTTTTTTTTTTTAACAGGATGGTTTATGGCAACAAGAAAAGCCTAACACTGGAAGAGGGAATTCATCCCCAAAGAGCTGCCATCGTGCTTCTCTGCCTCAGTTTCTTCATTTGTAATAAAAGAGTATTGGGCTCAATCAGCACTGTCTAATAGTGGGAGCCACGTAGCAATTTTAAATGTTCTCTTAGCCACATTAAAAAGGTGAAAAGAAACAGATGGAGTTAATTTTAACAGCATATTTTATTTTTGATTTGAGCTATTCTAGTAGCTGTGTTAGCATAGTGTCACTTTGCATTATCTTGATGAGGTATCTTTAAAAATGTTTTTGACATAATTTCAGATTAAAGTTACAATAGCAGTTCTATCCTCCCTCCCTCCCTCCCTCCCTCTCTCTCTCTCTCTCTCTCTCTCTCTCTCTCTCCCCATACACATACATATGCCAATGTATACGGTAGTCCTCCTTATCTGTGGTTTCGCTTTCTGCAGTTTGACTCAACCTT
This sequence comes from Lemur catta, assembly GCF_020740605.2. NCBI lineage: Eukaryota > Metazoa > Chordata > Mammalia > Primates > Lemuridae > Lemur > Lemur catta. The sequence goes on along the minus strand of NC_059141.1, from coordinate 49,358,123 downwards.
GGTCCACCACAGTCTGAAATTATTAAATGGAAAATCCCAGAAATAATCCATAAGTTTTAAATTGCACATGGCCGTTCTGAGTACCATGATGAAATCTTCCACTGTTCTGCCTGGGACGTGAATCATGCCTTTGTCCAGTGTTTCCGTGCTGTAGGCACTACACATCAGCTAGTAACCTAGTAGGCCTCTGGGTTATATATAGATCAACTGTCATGGTATTATTGTGCTCGTGTTCAAGTAACCCTTATTTTACTTAATAATGTCCCCAAAGCACAAGAGTACCAATGCTGGCAATTGGGTTATGCCAAAGAGAAGCCATAAAGTGTTTCCTTTATGTGAAAAGGTGAAAGTTCTTGACTTAATAAGGAAAGAAAAAAATCGTATGCTGAGGTTGCTAAAATCTATGTTAAGGAACGAATCTTCTGTGAAATTGTGAAGAAGGAAAAAGAAATTTGTGCATAGTGTATCTATGGTTCAGTGCTATCCTTGGTTTCAAGCATCTACTCGAGGTCTTGGAATGTATCCCCAGGGGAAGAGGGGGCACTACTGTATATATAAACACACACACACATATACATGCATACTTTAACTTTTCCTGAACATTTGAGAGTAAATTGTAGACATGATGCAATTTTAATATCTCAGTGTGTGTTTTCTAAAATCAAGGATATTCTCTCATTTAACCACAGTACAACCATCAAAATCAGGAAATTAATATAGATAGAATACTATTAACGAATCTATAGACCTTATTCAGATTTTTCCAATTGTTCTAATAATGTCCTTTAAAGCAAAATAAAATCCAGGATCATGCATTGTATTCATTATTTATGTCTTTAAACTGGAATAGTTCCTGAGTCTTTGTGTTTCATGGCATTGGTATTTCTTAAAAGTACAGAACAGTTATTTTATAAAATATTCCTCAATTTGTGTTTGTCTGATGTTTCCCCATGGTCATATCATGTTATAAACTTTTGGCAGGAATATCACAAAATGATGTGTTCTCAGTGCATCATATCAGGAAGCACAAACTGTTTATCCCAATACTGGTGATGTTAACTTTGATCATTTATTTAGATTGTTATCTGTCAGGTTTCTCTATTACAATGTTAGCATTTTCCCCTTTGTAATTAATAAGTAGATTAATAAGAGATACTTTGAGACTGTGTAAATATTCTCTTACTCCTTAAAGTTTCACCCATAATTTTAACATACATTAATGACTATTCACTGAATCACTTATGATGGTTTCCAAATTGTGATTTTTCTAATTCCATCATTCTTTATATATTTCTTTTCTTTTCTTTTCTTTTTTTCTTTTTCTTTCTTTCTTTCTTTCTTTTTTTTTTTGAGATGGAGTCTTACTCTGTCACCTAGGCTAGAGTGCCATGGCATCAGCCTAGCTCACTGCAACCTCAGACTCCTGGGCTCAAGTGATCCTCCTGCCTCAGTCTCCCGAGAAGCTGGGACTACAGGCGCACATCACCACGCCTGGCTAATTTTTTCTATTTTTAGTAGAGTCGGGGTCTCACTCTTGGCTCAGGCTGGTTTCAACTCCTGAGCTCAAGTGATCCTCCCGTCTCAGCCTCCCAGAATGCTAGGATTACAGGAGTGAGCCACCATACCCAGCCTGGATCATAGATTCTTATTTGTAATCCTTTTCTATATTTATTTATTTGGATGCCCAAATTATTCCAGATTTGGCCAGTGGGAGCTCCCTTTGAGCTAGTTTCTATGTCTTTAATTTTTTCCCCATGTCTTTTTGACATGTCCCAATCTTTCTTTTAACATTTTTTACTTTTTGACTCAATAAGACATTCCAGACTCATCTTTTACTTTCTTTGCACCAGTTTTGGAATTGTCAGCCATTTTCCAAGAAGCCTCTTGTCTTTCCCCCACCTCTTTCCCCTCTAAACTGGACAAATCCATTAGTTCCTTATAATGGATTTACAATTCAAGACTTGAGCACCAGATGTGCTCATGGCTCCCCCTCATTCATTTTTTATATATAGATATATACAGACATAGGTATGTATTTCTATATATGTGTGTATATTTCTATGTATCTATCTATGTCTGTGTCTATTGACTTTATCAAACCATGAGCTTGTATCAATATCTCCAGTTCTAATCTACCAGTACAAGGTCATTTTACCCTTCTCATTTCCATATTTGTAACTTCCTTTTCTGACAGTGAAAAATGTGGCTTCCATTATCCATAATATAATTACTAATAAGTAAGTTACAGAATACTTAGTAATTTCAGAAATGCTAACTCATGCCTCTGCAAAAAAGAAGCCTACAAGATTCCAAAATTTTTATAAAGGTTTTTCTTTTCTCTTTAGCCTGATACATAATATATATATGTATATCTATATTTTTTCAAAGAATGTTTTCAAAAGTATCCTGAGTTAGTTGTTTTTCCCCTGTCAGTATGTCACTCATTTGAAATAGTTTTATTTATATTCAACTATGTGCTTTCCCCATTTTTTACTGATTGTTTGTTTTTAAATGAAACATTAGCATGGTCCCTCTATAAAAAGGCAAAATCACAGAATGTCACCCCCCCATCTCCTCCCTCCTTCTACCCATGCCCACTCATGTCCAGTACAATCTACTCTCATTAATCTCTGGTTTATCCTTCCTGTGCTTCTTTTTGCACAAAAGAGAAGATTCATATATATTTTTTCAGGAATTCTATTTCTTCCTGATTGAGCTTGGGAAGGCTGTGTGTTTCTAAAAATTTGTTCATTTCCTCCTCATTTTCCAATTTGTGTGCATAAAGATTTTTGTAAAATTCATAGATGATGTCATGTATCTCTGTGGCATCGGTCATGATTTCTCCTTTCATGTTCCTGATGGAAGTTATTAAAGATTTTTCTTTTCTGCTCTTGGTTAGTCTAGCCAGTGGTGTGTCTATTTTGTTTATCTTTTCAAAGAACCAACTTTTTGTTGTATTAATTTCCTTTATAGTATTTTTGTTGTCCTTTTCATTTAATTCTGATTTGATCTTAATAATTTCTCTGCCTTCTGCTGGGTTTGGGGTCAGTCTGTTCTTCTTTCTCCAGCTCTTTGAGTCTATTCATTAAGTTGTCTATTTGTAAGTTTTCTGTCTTTTTGAAATAGGCATTTATGGAAATGAATTTTCCTCTCAGGACTGCTTTAGCTGTGTCCCATAGATTTTGATAAGTTGTGTCTCCTTTGTCATTTAATTCAAAGAATGTTTTGATTTCTGACTTCATTTCTTCCTTTACAAAATAGTTGTTCAGGAGAAGGTTGTTTAGCTTCCATGACTTTGAGTAGGAATGAGAATTTCTGTTAGGGTTCATTATTACTTTTATTCCACTGTGATCTGAGAGGATGGATGGTATGCTTTCTATTTTTTAAAATTTTTTAAGACATGCTTTATGCCCTAGGATATGGTCAATCTTAGAGAATGTCCCGTGAGCTGATGAGAAGAATGTATATTCAGTGGATTTCGGGTAGAATGTCCTGTAGATGTCAGTCAGGCCCATTTGTTCTAGCATTCTGTTTAAATCTACTATTTCTTTGCTTATTTTCTGTTTGGAGGATCTGTCCTGTGCTGTCAGTGGGGTGTTAAAGTCTCCAGCTATTACAGTACTGTTGTCTATCATTTGGTTCAGATCAAGTAGGGTTTGCTTTATGAATCTGGGTGTGCCTAGGTTGGGAGCATATATATTAAGTATGGTTATGTCTTCTTGTTGAATTGTGCCTTTCGCCAGTATGTAGTAACCGCCTTTGTCTTTTATTACTTTTGTTGGTTTAAAGACTAAGTTATTGGAAATTAAAACTGCCACATCAGCTTTCTTTTGGCTACCGTTTGCTTGAAATATCAATTTCCATCCTTTTATTTTCAGTCTAAATGCATCTTTGCAGGTTAGGTGAGTTTCCTGAAGACAGCAGATACTTGGTTTGTTTTTTTATCCATTGGCCCCGTCTATGTCTCTTGAGTGGGGAATTCAGGCCATTGACATTTAGTGAGAGAACTGATAAGTGGGACAGATTTCTGTTCATCTTGTTGGGTAGAACTTCATTGCTATGTTTTCTCTCTTGAGCCATTGTGGTGGCTGGAATTTGATCTTTAGCTCTTGCGTGGTTTTACATTCGTGGGTCTTTGTTATGCTGATCCGTGTGTAACTCTCTTTTGAGTACTTCTTGGAGGGCTGGTCTTGTCTTGGTGAATTCCCTCAGTCCTTGTTTATCTGAGAATGTCTTAATTTCTCCTTCGTATAGAAAACTTAGCTTAGCTGGGTACAAGATTCTAGGCTGGGCATTATTCTGTTTCAGAAGAGTGAGAATGGGGCCCCAACTTCTTCTTGCTTGTAAAGTTTCAGTTGAGAAATCTGTCCTTTTTAAAGGTGCTAAAATATTGTACTTTACTTTTTCACTTAATAATATATTCTTGAAATCATTTTACATCAGTTCATAGAGATCTTCCTCATCATTTTTTCAGGTGTATAGTATTCCATATACCATAGTTTAAACATTCACCTATGTAGGGACATTTAGGTTGTTTCCATTACTTTGAAATTGCAATAATAATGCTGCAATTATTAATTTTGACACCCATTTTTGAATTGTTGGAGGAAGGGCTTCAGGGTACATTCCTAGAAAAATCCAATTATTTTTAAATACTATGTAATCAAAACCTAAGTAGCTATATATATGGGTGGGTCTGTCTATTCCTGTCTGTCAAGTCTGTTCCACTTATCTATTTCTATACTAATATCACTTAGTTTTCATTGTTAGAGCTTCATAATAAGGCTTGATGTTTAATAGGAAAGACTTCCCTCCTTATTCCTCTTTCCATATTGTGATAACTAATTTTTTTTTTTTGGCCTTTATTCAGCCAATTGAGTTTTAGGATTCACCTCAATCCCATTTAGTTCCTTAAAAACTATGTTATAATTTTTATTGGAATTGCATTAAATTTAGATAGTAATTTAGGAAAAATTTTCATATTTATGTTATCAAAACTTCCTGCCCATGGACATGATGGGTTACCTCTCTAACTATTAGACCTTCTTTACAATATAGTTTTCTGATTTTCTCCACACAGGTCTTGAATGGGATTTTTAAAATTAGACTTTCAAATTGGTTGTTCCATTTCTTTGTGTTACTCTTTATTGAATATATTTATATGATTCAAAAATCAAAAGGATATAATAAGGTATACCTCAAGAAGTTTTGCTTCCACAGCTCTCCCTATACACCCCATTCCCTAACCCCTGCCTTGATTAGTAATCATCATTCATTTTTGTCTACCCATTCAGTATTGAACCTTTTTATTACATCTTTCAGTTTGTTGATTTGTTTGGGATCCTACCTAATCCTTTACCTCCAATTTCTTTTATGTATGTATGTACATGTGTTACTGCCTTGAGGAACCTCCAGTATAGTGTTGAATAGAAGTGATGATAACAGGTACTTTTGTTCCTGAATTCAAAAGGAATGCCTCTAACTTTTCACCATTTCATCTAATGGTATGGATTTTGGAAGATAAATCTTCAGTATCATTTTGAATGGGTATTGAATTGTAGCCAATGATTTTCATTGTCTCCATTTTGCTAATATTTTTTGTGCCTTCTTTTTTCTTTTGCTCTCCACTGTGTGCCTTCTTTTTTTAAAAAAATTCTTAGTCCTGCAAGAAGTTTGGCTATTTGCTAGTCTTTTTAAAAGACCAGCTTATGATTTTGTTAATCTTCTGTGTTATGTCCTTTTAAAAATTTCATTTATTTCTACTCCTTTTAATTTTCTCAAATATCATTTCTTTGAGTTTCCTTGATTTCCCTTTACTACTTTCTTGGTTTAAATAGTTAATTCATTGATTTTCAATCTTTTTTTCCTAATATGTGTATTTAAGGATATAAATTATCCTCTATTTATTGCTTTAATTTGATCCAGTAGTTCTAATATATAATGGCTTTGTTTTTATTCAGTTTCATTTCAGTTATCTATTGAAGTATAATAAACCAACTCAAAACTTACTGGCTTAAAACATAATATATCATTGCTCCAAAATTCTCTGGGCAGTTTGGTCTGTTCTTCTGCTGGTCTTTCCTGAGGTTACTGATGCATCTGTAGTCATCTGATCTAGGGCTAGAGGTCCAAGATAGCCTTACTCAAATAGAAGTTGATGTTGGCTGTTGACTGACGTTATTTGCTTCTCTTCCACGTTCACTTCAAGCCTCCTTTGGCTAAAATGGGCTTCTTCACAGCATGGTGGTCCCAGAATTTCAAGAGAGCAAGAGCAGTAGCTCAGGGCTTCTAAAGGTCTAGCCTCTGACAATTCACACAATGTCCCTTCCGCCATATTCCATTGGTCAAAGAAAGTCACAAGTTCAGCTTAGATTCAAGGGGATGGAGAAATAAGAAAGAGACGCCATCTCTTGATGGGAGTGAGTGGCAACATCACATTGCAAAGAGTGTAGACATGAAAGTGGAGGCCATTACTATAAAAATCTATAAGGCCTGTATTGGTTTCTATTGCTATATAACAAATTACCACCAATTTAGTGACTTAAAACAATACTCATTTATCATATCACGTTTCCATGGGTCAGAAGTCCGACATTATTCCACTGGTTCTCTGCTTAGGGTCTCATAATACCACAGGCAAGGTGTCATTCGGGCTGGGTTCTTATCTGGAGGCTCTGGAGAAGAATCTACTTCCAAGCTCCTTCAAGTTGTTGGTAGAATTCAGTTCTTTGTACTTGTAGGATGAAGGTCCCTATTTCCTTTCTGGCTCTTGGCAAGGATTGCTGTTAGCTTCCCAATGCCACCCACATTCCTTGACATGTGGTCCTTCTCCATCTTCAAGCCAGCAATGGTGTGTTGGATGCTTCCTGTGCTTCAAATCTCTCTGACTTCCTTTCTGCCCCCCACCAGAGAAAACTCGCTGCTTTTAGATTTGCCTGATTGGGTCAGGCCCATTCAGTAATCTCTGTATTTAAAGGTAAACTAATTTGGCACTTTATTTACATCTGCAAAATCCCTTCACAGCAGTACCTAGATTAGTGTTTGATGGAATAATCTTAGGGGAGGGGGGCCATCTTCAGAATTCTACCTAGCATAATACCTCATATTTGATTTCCTCTTTGACCTATGAATTAATTACAAGAATGTTTTAAGTTTCCAAATGTATATGAGTCTTTTGGTCTATATTTTAGTTATTGATTTATAATTTCACTACAGTGTGATCTGTATGTATTTGTTGAACCTCTCTTTGTGTTCTAGCACATGGTCAACTTTTATGAATAACTCATTTGTTCTCGAAAAGAATATGTGTCCTCTAATTATTAAGTGCAAAGTTCTACATTGGTGTTTGAACTCAAGCCTTTTAATTGGGTTATATACATCTGTATATATCCTTATTCTTTTCCTATTTGGTCTATCAGTTTCTGAGAGAAGTATTAATATAGTAAGATCTTCCCTATTGACTCTTTTAGTTTAGATGAAGAAACTGGGCCCAGTAAAGTTAAGTGACTTGCTCCAGATCCCACAGCTCAATGGAGCAGAGCTGGGCTATGAACTCAGGTATTTCTCCTATTGACATTTGGGATATTTACTTCAAAGAGAAAATCCAGTAATTTTTATTTTGTTCATTTCTCTCATAATAATAATAGTTCCTTTGTCAATTTGGGGTCATGTTGGCCAATGTAAAACTGAGGGCCACTCTCATTATTTCCAGTTTGATCTTAGACTGATATGCAAGTTATTCAAGTCTAACTATGGGAGAGTTATTTTTAATAGGTAAAAACAGGTACCTATCATGAACTCCCACAATATACCTCCACCCAATTTCCCATTTCAATCAAGGACAAGCACCCTCAGCCAGCATTACAACAGGAAGAAATGATGCAGAAAGACTAGTGAAGCATCTTCACTAATCCTTGACTTGGTTTATGTTCTGGTACAATATTGCTCCAACTTTTAGAACTTCCTTTCCAGAAAAACAGACCTATACGATTTTTAAACACATGCCAAGTAGAGGCTCCCCAGACTTGACCTCTCCTTTGTCATCAGTATAATGACCAAATCTAGAGCTCATGAAACTTCAACTACTATGCATTAATAGCAATCTGCTGTTTCTGGCTTACTTAATACCCACCTCTGTGGCCTAAAAGGGCAATGTGTAAGGATAATAAACACTCACTTTCAGGCAGACCAGAGCCAGATATGCCCATACTTCAGCATTGTAGTTGTTTAATGCGTTGGCTTCAGAGAGAGCATGCTCAGCCTCTGTGAGCTCCTCCAGCTTGACAGAAAAGAGACACATGACACGTGTGAGTTGTAAGTCAAAGCAGTTTTCACTTTAGCCAGCTAGAGTAGGCTTAGCTGAAACCACTATGTTCAAGTAATATTGATATATGTGACCTATACCAATGGTTTTTATATTTTTGGCATCACAACTGTTTCTTCAAACAAAATCTTATGTGGTCGTTCAATATGTGAACCAATTAAAAGTGGAACATCTCTGATTAAAAATCCAAGCAGAGGAATCTGGAGCCCTGCCCAATAAGTTCCCAGCTTATACCCCTCTCCTCCTCTTTCCCTCTACAGCAGTCTCATCAGGGCATCTATAAACCATGGAGCTCCAGGTACCAGGATTGGAAATCCTTAGGAATGCCCACCATGTGTACATCATTCAGCAGTTTCTCCATATACAGTGGTCTGTCAGATACATTTCTAGGTTTTTTCTTTACGTTGTTCATCCCTTTCTTTTCCATGGAAATCTTCAGTAAAAGGCAAAAAATTTATATGATCTGAAGAGAAACCAAAGTATGTGTACATTCCTTTCTTGAGGTTAAAGTCCGATTTGCCTGTCAAAATACTATTGTCTAGAAAGTTTTGTTCCCCTAATATCAGTTACTATCAGCCCAATCCTGAGCAATCAATACAGTATTCAAAGACTCTAGGGTGCTCTATTTTCCTCTATTGCCCAGGCTAGCATCATTGCCTGGGTGGCATCATTATCCTCACTGCAACCTCACGGGCTCAAGCGATCCTCCTGCCTTAGCCTCCCAAATAGCTAGGACTACAGGTGTGCGCCACCACGCCTGGCTAATTTTTCTATTCTTTTATAGAGACAGGGTCTCGCTCTGTTACCCAGGCTGGTCTTGAACTCTTGGCCTCAACCAGTCCCCCTGCCTCAGCCTCCCAAAATGCTAGATGTGAGCCACCATGCCCAGCCTGAAGAGCAACTTTTTATTAGAGCAGACTTCCCTGGTCACCAAAATACCCCAGGGTTCTTGCAAGACTAAGGAATCAAGGTCAGCTGTATGCACAGGCCTAGTCTCAAACCTTCCTCCTCTTACCCGGTAACAGGCGATTCCCAGTCCTAGCCAGGTAAGACATGAAGGCGATCTCTTACAAGCTTGCAGGTAGATTTTCTTTGCCTTGTCATACTGTAGAAAGAAAGCACCACTAAGCTACTGTTCTGGAAGCTTCAAACACTGTATTGCTAGGATGATCATGGGACCTCTTCATAGGTGCACTCCAGAACAACCTAAGTTAAGTGAGTCCTTGAATTGTCATGTTTACTTTAAGGGAGCTATCACAAGAAGCCTGGTTGAGGGGAGATGAATAGATCAAATGAAAGGGCAGAGTTTTACCTGGAAGCAATTCCAAAGACATTTATAGTCTCTGTAAGAGTTGAGGCAAGGAGTTACATTGAACACTCTGGGTGACCACAATGATTATCTGAATCCCACCTAGACTTTATGGACTGCCCTCTTTTGCTTCAATGTGTTACCATGTAGTAGGATGACAGACAATCTCTGGATTAAGAGGTATACTTGATATAGCCTTATCATTCTGAGAATCTGTTCCTTTGTTGTAAAAGGTCTTAGAATTTTAGAAAAACTCAAAAAGCAAATTTGCAAAAGAAGTAGCCCTGAAGGGGCCATTTATTGTCTTGTCTCTCCAATGTGAGAAATGGATCTATAGCTCTGCCTCAGCAAACAGCCTAAGAACTACTTACCTAGTGAGTCCTTAAGGCAACAGCACTCTGAAGATGCAGCTTATAATGACAATAGAAAGAAAACTTTTCCTTATGTACTTCACTGCAATGGGATAGTGATTTCTCTTAAGCCTATGTGAGCCTTCCCACTTACGTTATAAGGCATTGTAACTTCTTACTGCTGTTGTTTTGTGTTTTTTTTGAGACAGAGTCTAACTTCATTGTCCAGGCTAGAGTGCCATGGCGTCAGCCTAGCTCACAGCAACCTCTAACTCCTGGGCTCAAGCAATCCTTCTGTCTCAGCCTCTCTAGGAGCTGGGACTAGAGGCATGTGCCACCATGCCCAGCTAATTTTTTTCTATATATTTTTAGTTGTTCAGCTAATTTCTTTCTATTTTTAGTAGAGACGGGGTCTCACTCTTGCTCAGGCTGGTCTCGAACTCCTGACCTTGAGTGATCCTCCCGCCTCGGCCTCCCAGAGTGCTAGGATTACAGGCATGAGCCACCATGTCTGGCCTGCTGTTGTTGTTTTTATATTAAATAAAAAGAGAGTTGGGTGTTCTGAGGGGAAAAATGGAATAAAGTCAAAACAAAAGCAGGGAGTCAAAAGGTCTTAGGTAGAATGTAGATAATTGTTATAGTGAGAGGGTGGGTCCATGGTGGTTCATTCTACTATTCTGTCTACTTTGTATTTATTTGAAATTTTCTATAAGAGAAAGGTTTTTTTTCAAAGGCCTTGGCATATTTCCCAAAATATATGGAGGGATTGCTTCTATAGCCAGGTCAGAGTGCCCTACGAGATGAGGTTAGCCTCAGCTAGATTAAATATAACCCTTCCTGTTGAGTAGGAAGTTTGGAGAAGTCGTTTTGAAGCCCATGACACTTTGTTAGTTAAGTCAAGCTAAGAATGTTTCTACTATTGAAAATAAAGTTTCTACTACTGCTGATAAAATAAAATTTCAGCTAAAATTTAGTAGCTAAAATAGAACTAATTTACTGAGTTCTTAATAACTTTTTAGTAGCATAATGGTTAAAACCACACACTCTTGATTTTAGACTACCTGGGTTTGAATCCTGCTTCCATGACTTACTGGTTATCTGATGCTGGGCAAGTCACTTTTTCTTCAGATGTAAAATTGTCATTGTCATATTACTATTTTTAGTCCATACACACAGATAGATGTTAATGCTTGAACTACAATTAGGTCCCAGACCATAGCTTGATTAACATGGATACTCCCCATTCTCTATCCCTTACCTCTTTCTCTTCCAGATAGAGAAGCCCCAGTCGCAGGAAGATGAAGTGCATCCCAGAAGCATCTACTACAAAACTAACGGTTCGCTCATAGCACGCCTTGGCCTCAGCATGATTTCCACTTAGGAAATAGAGATGGCCCTTCAAACCCCAGACATTAGGGTTCTGAGAACATGAAGAACAAGTAGTATGTGGGATGACGTGATACTTAAAATACATTAATGACCTTTGTTTAACATTTAAATTTAGATCAAATCCATTTTCTTTTTCTAATAGCACTCAGTTAGAAAGAGAACCATTTAATTGCACTGGGAAATATTTTTCTAGGTCTGCTCTCTCATTTATTTCTTGCATTCTTCAAAGCCATTTTGCCTTTGGGGTAAATATTAAAAAAAAAAAAAGCTCCAAGCATAACCATAATAGTGTTCACAATGAGAAACCAGAAGTCTAGAAAACTTAAAATAGATAAACACTATCTGCTAAAAAGCTGTCCTTATTCTTTTCTCTGCCCTTTGCAAAACTCATGATTACTTAAGAAAAACAAATGGAACAGATGAGTCTACTGACAGCTGAAGACCCCCACTGCTGGTGACCATAAATCTGCCAGGAATATGGCATCACCACCTTTAATAAAGACTGCTCGCCCCTTCTCCGGACTCAAGAGGCTCTAGCAAAAGTCATTACCAGGTGGTCCATCTGGGCTGCTTGTTGAAGGTATTCCTCTGTCTTGGCAAAGTCCTTCTTGAGAAGGTGTGTCTGGGCCAGCACCAAGTAATACTCACAGCTGGGGCCGCCTTGAGGGTATAACAGCTCATGTGCAAGCACTCTGTGCACATACTGCAAGGAAAATCAGATTATAAGGAACATGTAAAGGGCTAGACTGTGTCAGTCCCATGGCTTTCAAAGTTGAAGGATTCTGTCTCTGACAATAAATAGTAAGGAACATATTATCGAGTGAAATGACTGTCCTTAACTTCAAAAGGTTAGGAGTGACTTACAAACATTCAGCACTTCATGGTTCCATTACTAGCTATTCACTTAGTCACCAAATGAAGACATTTCCAAGTGAATAACCTGCAGTATCTCACAATTTTGGTCTTGCTGGTCATCACACTAGGTGAATGTTAGACTGTATTATGCAGCAGACAAAGGCACATCATCAACCACCCCATTTACACATGAGGTAATATTTTCAGGCAACTATCATTGTAAGGAAACTTACAGTGAGGCAAAACTATCCTTCTAAAATTCTAGACTTAGGATCTTGGAAACATAAAGGTCTGTTTCTGATGAACCTCCAAACATTTGTTTACAAGTTTTATACTTTGGGCCAACTTTTGTTTTACTCACAAATTTCACAAAGTCAGATGTACTTGCTAAGCTGAGGGAAATCCTTCTTTTCTTTTCCCTCTGTTTCCATCTCAGCCTAAATATAGATACTTGCACTAACACTTACGCCTTCTTAGGAAAATACTAGAGGGAACAAATGTAGCTGCAGCTGTTTTCTCTGCCTGCCTCCGGCTCTCTGACCTGGGGGGATAATTAATGACTTATTTACCTGGGAGGTAGTGAGAAGCCTGTTTCTCTATGGGGAAGGGTTAATGTGTTAAAGGCTCTTGTTTAATGTGGCCTAATCCCACTCATTTTGTAATTAGTACCCTTTCCTGAGCTAGCCTGCCCTCAAATGGGGCAAGCGCTCTGTACAATCAGAGCCAACACTCTTAGCTCCTGAACCTTGCTCTCTCTCCTACTGCTTGCTCTTGGATATGCTTCTTGTTTCTCATGTGGTAGGAAGACCTCACAGGATGCTCTTCTTCTATGGGAGGAGGCTTCAATTCTTCAGTTGCTCTACCTGTTACTACTGCATGGGTAAGTCAAATGTGGGGCCAGTTACATTCTTTGGCCAGTTTTAATATTTTTATCCCTCCCCCCAATATAGCACTGTGTATGTTTCCAATTGGTTTGGAACCTGGAAGGGAAGAAGGGAATGTTTACGCTCCCGTGAACCCACAACCGATAATATGAATTCCCATAACAAAGTAACATCAGGCAACATATGACTTAGAATCTGACTTTGCTGATATTCTACAGGGAGCAGACTTGCAGTGAGGTCTTCTGATGCCATCTGCAGAGAGTGATTTATGTTTGGAGGTTCTTCCTACTGGGCTTCAGGTGTGCTCTTAAAAGCATATTTGATTTCTACTTCACATGTATCTAAACTTGCATAAATACCATTATGGATAGAATAAGCAGTCCGCTAAAGTCTTTCCATCTACTTGCCCTTTTCCAAATATTCTGACCTGCACAGCATTAACTTTCATCAAGAAACGTATGGTCTCCATGAAGATAGTGGTAGGAGGAGTTTGGGAAGCACCATAATAGACAGGATGCAGGAAATCTGCTGAATCTTGACATTTTGATGCTTCTGGAAAAAAAAAAAAGGATAGATTAGATGTAATAGAAAAAATGTCAGAAGTTCAGACACACTAGCATGGCAGGGAGAGTATTCTGATCTAATACATGAGAGGATCATAATCTGAAAAGAAACAGACTGCTCTTTAGCAATGGTCCCCAAAGAGAAGAACTTAAATGTTCTTCAGGTGAATCTACTAGTGGTTCCAAATGCAAGTCACAACCAAATAAAAGGGTTTTTAAAAAATATTCAGATCTCCTTTAATGTGAAACACAACTGTGGATATTTTAAAAATGAAGAATTGTTAGAAAACCATAGGTCTGTAGTTGGCTACTTCTGTGAGCTAAATATACACTGCTTGCATGTTGAAAGAGTTACAGCACTGAGTCTGGATTTCAGAGCCGAGTCTAATATGAAGGAATTTGGGCAATATGACAGATAAACTAATCAACTTCAAACAAATCAGGATGGCCACTTTTATAACCATAAGAGTTTTCATCCTTGTCTAGTTTGTTTATGCCCCTCCTCCAAGTGAAAATTTTTATTTCTGGTTAGCTTTTTTTGCTGGTATTTCCTTGAGAAACATGTTAGATAGTTTTGGGCCCATACTTGGATCTTGAGATTCTGTAGTCAAAATGGGTTCTCGTGAATCAGACTGAAGTTTGGAAGATTCGTCAAGAAAGTCATCTAGAATGGATAATGCAGCTCCTGGTTAAATAGATTAAATTTTAATGAAAAAAATCCTTCCTATATTGGGTACTAAAAGATTATTTGCAAAGCCTAAGAAACATATTCCTCAAATATTGCACGAAGGACAGATTTGTTTAGTAGACTTGTTAGTATTTCTGCATAATTTAAAGAATACTAGCTAAACTGACAGTACAGTTTCCATCACTGTTACCTCCCAGTACAACCTTGATGCTAGTCCAAGTCATGACAATATCAAATAGATCCCTATTTTAAAAGTCACTTAATAAATCCAGAATCTCAAGAATCCAGATAAGAAGATTCTTTTTTTTTTTTTTTTTGAGAGTCTTACTCTGTTGCCCAGGTTAGAGTGCTGTGGCATCAGCCTAGCTCACAGCAACCTCAAACTCCTGGGCCTAAGCAATTCTCCTGCCTCAGGCTCCGAGTAGCTGGGACTACAGGCATGTGCCACCATGCCCAGCTAATTTTTTTCTATATATATATTTAGCTGTCCAGGTCATTTCTTTCTATTTTTAATAGAGACAGGGTGTTGCTCTTGCTCAGGCTGGTCTCGAACTCCTGACCTTGAGCGATCCTCCTGCCTCGGCCTCCCAGAGTGCTAGGATTACAGGCGTGAGCCACTGCGCCTGGACAGATGAGAAGATTAATACACTTTTATATCCTGTCCTTTAGGGGCATTTACGAAAGTTCCACTCTATTTCTACTTTGTTGAGTTTTTATTTGTAAATAGGTGTTCACTTTTATCAAATTTTTTTTGCCTCAGTTGATATGATCATGTGATTCTTAGTCTTCAGATTGTTTATACAGCAGAATCCACTGATAAATTTTCAAATATTGAACAAGTCTTATATGCCTACAATAAGTCCCACTGGGTTGTGGTCTATAATTCTTTTTAGATATTACTGGATTCTATTTACTAATTTTTTTGTTGAGGATATCTTTGTCTATGTTTATGAAGTATATAGGTTTACAGTTTTCTTTTTTGTGATACACTTGTTTGGTTTTGGTATCAGGGTAATGTGGGCTTCATAAAATGAATCAGGAAGTGTTCCTTTCTCTTCTTTTTTTCAAGAAGGCATTGTGTAAAATTTGTGTTATTTCTTAAAATGTTGGGTAGAATTCTCTAGTGAAGGCATCTGGGCCTGGATATTTCTTTTTCAGAAGGTTTTAAACTATAAATTCAATTTCATTCATTGGTATGAGACCATCCAGATTATCCATCTCACTGAGATGCTGGCGTGGATGTGGAGAGATAGAAACACTCTTACACTGCTGGTGGGACTGCAAATTAGTACAACCCCTGTGGAAAGTAATTTGGAGATATCTCAAAGAGCTAAAAATAGAAATACCATTTAATCCAGGAATCCCACTACTAGGCATCTACCCAACAGGAAAAAAAGACATTCTATAATAAAGATATCTGCACTCGAATGTTTGTGACAGCACAATTCACAATTGCAAAGATGTGGAAACAACCCAACTGCCCATCAATATATGAGTGGATTAATAAAATGTGGTATATTTATACCATGGAATATTTCTCAACTACAAAAAGCAATGGTGAACTAGCACCTCTTATATTATCCTGGATGGAGCTTGAGAACCATCCTTTGAAGTGAGGTATCACAAGAAAGGAAAAACAAGCACCACATGTACTTACCATTAAATTGGTACTAACTGATCAACACTAAGGTGGTCACATGGAAGTAATATTCACTGGGTGCCGGTCAGGTAGGAGGGGGATGGTGGGGGTGGGTAAATTCACAACTAATGGATGTGGAGTGCACTGTATGGGGGAAGGTCATGCTTGCAGCCCTGGCTTGGGCAAGGCAAAGAAAGGCATTATATGTAACCAAAATGTTTGTACCCCCATAATATTCTGAAATTTAAAAAATTTCTGAAAAAAAAACCTGTTTGTTGAGATAAAATGAAATAGTTAGAGCTCACTAAATTTTTGTTGATTGGTAGCTTGGTTTATGGTTAGTCAAAGGAGACCATTCAAAACAGGAGGAAAGTCATATCATAAGAGCAGGAGCTTCCAAACTTTGGCTCACTTTGGGGTATAACATGAAAGCCATTATTTCAGTTATGCCTCTTAAGTGGGGTGGAGGGAGGAGGCAGCGACCTACACATCATAGGACTGCTAGGGCCAATAAAAGCTCTGCGGGTGACGCTTGTTGCCTGAAAGAGGTTTTCCCTGGGTGGCTTTATCAAAGGACACAGACCAGCAACTGGATCCACAGAGTTGTTCCTGTGTGGGCACAGAGATTCTCTGTCAGGCTTCCCCTTGGAAGCACCACAGGGCTCATTTCCATCCCCTCTGTAAGGAAGAGGATAGAGGAGGAAGCCCATGGAGTTTATCCAGATCCCAGAAGTCACAGGCAAGACAAGCAATATTCATTGTCACATCTAGGGATGCAGAAGTACCAGGCCAGTGGCTTTGGCTGCAGTATCTCTAATAACTTCGTTTTTAAGAGAACACTTAGAAAAGAGGACAGCAGTATTTTTAGAGTAAAGGTCACTGTATGTTGCTGGGAATCTAACAGATGCCCATGGCTGCATGGGACTGGCATGGCTCCTGTCAGCTAAAGATAGCTGTTATTAGGGTCAGACTGTCCTGGGTGGAAGCCTGGGCCCTCTCATCAGAATCCTCTTCCCTCCTTTTCAGGAGAGTCTGCCTTCAAGAACACTTGGGTGAGCTGATTCTGCTGATGGTAATCCCCACACTTACGGCCTTGTGAGGAACTCCCATCCCTTGGCCCTCATACTCATATAACACAAAGCTTGTCCAGTCTCACAGGTTCCCAAATGTCCCCCTGAGTCGGTCCCTTTCCTTGTTCTTCCCTGAGTCTTCTGCCTATAGGAATAAACCTCTGAGATCCACCAGAGAGGTGAGGACTGGATGATGAAGGAAAACAAAATTTTTCTCCCCCAAATATTGAGGATTGTTAAGTTAAAGACACTGAAAATGCAGAGGAACACTCTGCCTTAGCCTCTCTCTGCCTGATGGTAGGACATAAATCCTTCCTTACTGAAGACAGCACTTGCTTATCAGCACAGAGAAGGCACCAGCAGGCACCAGAGGGATCTGGAACAGATTTTACTATCTTCCCACATTTTCCTGTCCTTTAGAAGACTAGAACTGCTCTGTATTCCTATAGGATTTATGGCACTTTGTTAAAATGCTATTTAAGCAAGGCCCCTAAGCCATTGCCTTGAGAGAGAAATATTTTTAAACTGAGGCTTCTCCCATGTGATGGGTACAGCACACATTAATAAGCTTTTGCTTGTTTTTTCTTTTGTTAATTGGACTTTTGTTTTCAGAAGTTTCTCGACTGAAAACCTAAAATGGAGGGGGAGAAATTAGGTTTTCTCCCCTACAATGATATCCCAATGTTTTCTCCAAGCATGTATCTCCCAGGAGGGAGAATTTGCATTAATTAAGACCAACTAAGTATGAAGCATCCACTATTTTTCTTACACTAATGCTCTCTTACATGGGGTGTGAGATCCCTAAGGATGACCCATTGGGGAGCAGGAAGAACATACTTGGACTTATATTTAGTTTCCAATTCACAAAATAAGCAAAATATTAATTTTATTAATATTTAATGGAAACTAGCACCTTCATGCCCGATGTGATGTATCTTGAGGGCAGAATGGATGTTACAACCACACAGAAAGCTAACAATGGTACCCTTAGGCTTCTGTTCATTCATTTTTAACATATTGAGACAAACCATAATAAATATTAATGGATTTATGGATTACAAAATAATCCTCACAAAGTAGACAAGTAGCTTAAAAAGAAGCCATGGGTTGAAAATAATACTGAAATGTAAAATACAAGCAAACCACACACACACACACACACACACACACACACACACACACACACACACATAAATAGTAGGAGGATAATTCTGTTCCCAGAATAAGATGTATTAGGCAGCCATGTCACAAGAACAATAACAATCAAATCAGATCTGACTACAAGTTGGTTAAAAAAAAGAGAGGGAAAGCTGGTAAAGAAGACTATTTGGAATATGAATTTACATCCACAATCATTAAGGTGAACCTCCCTCTAAATGTATATCATACTTTTCGATTCTAGCTAGTGGTTATAAAACTGTCACATTTATCAATGTATTTAAAAAAATAAGCATCCAGAACATGAAGACAGGTCTCTCCAGTTTTTCAGCAATGTTTAAAGTCATGAAAAATCAATCCTATTTGTTAGGAAATTTTATTAAATTTAATGATACATATGCAATAATAGTTCTTTTGGGGTTTCTTATGTAATAGTAAAAGACAAAAAGCCATACACTATTGGGAAATACTTCCTGACCATGGGAAATACTTTCTGACTTCTTGGATGAAATACATAGAAAACAGTATGGAAAAAATACTAAGATGCATTCATTTGTCAGGAAAAGAACACTGAAAATTGTTGAATGATGCTTAGAAAATACTGCTTAAGATTTGAAGCAAGAATTATTGTAAGGACTTGCTCAGTGTAAGAGGTGTTTTATATAGTTGGATGGAAGTATAGATGTCTAACATGTTTCAGCTTATGATAATTCCTAAATTTTATTTCAATAAAGAAATACCACAAAAATTTCCCTTCTTTTTAGAATATTGAAAGCCACAAGAGCTCATTGCTGCCTCCCTAAGTAATGAGAAAAAGCTGCCTAAAGATTTTTAAAAAGTCATTAAATATTTTTGACTCCATTAGAGAGCTGAAGTCTCAAATCAACATATTTAGGTTAATTAAATTCCAGGGAATGAGAAGTTTGTCTGATCAGCAACAAGACACATGAACTGTTTTCACCTTTGGTAGCATATGGGGGAAAGAAGAGGTTGCCCAAAAAAGCAGGTAGGGAGGAAATTTCTGAAATTTTAATGAATTCTTAAGGGTCAAATGTGGTTCTAGTATGACAATTTAGAATCCCTTGAAACTCCAGACCCAAGGGGATCCCATACTCAGTCCCCAGCTCTTTTGTATGAGCCTCCACCAAGTGCTCATGAAAAAGATTGGGGACCCAGGAGAGCTCTCCCTTCTGTAGCACACAGGTGTGGACTCCACTTGCTTCACAGGTTCTTCTTTCATAGGAATCAAAAGTCCTATGCTTCTGGGGACACAGGAGATAAGCAATTCTCCTGCTCCCTGGTCCTGGGCACAGAGCTACCATCTCTGGGATAGGAGCAGAAGTAAAAGCCAACTGCTGCTGGAGAGGAAAGGGAAACATGCATGCTTTGTAGGGGAGGTGGGTAAAGCATACATAGAATTAAAATGTATGACAATAATACCACTAAAGATGGGAAGGAGGATATGGAAATATACTGTGATAAGGTTCTACCACTATTCTTCAAGAGGTATAATATTTGAGGCTGTATATTGTAAACTCTAGAGTAATCACTAAAAAGTAAAACAAAGAAGTGTAACTATTAAGCTAGTAGTAGAGATAAAATAGAATTATAAAAAGAACCTAATTAATCCAAAAAAGCAGGAAAAGTGAAAAAAGAACAAAGTACAAATGGGACAAATTATCAGGTGGTAGATTTAAATCCAACCATATTTATAATCACATTAAATGCAAATATCTAAATATTCTAAATAAAAGACTGATTGGAAAGAAAAGCAGGACTGGCTATGTTATCCACAAAAAAATCGTACTTTAAATATGAAGACATAGATAGGTGAAAAGTAAAAAGATGGGAGGAGATATACCATGAAAGCAGTAATTTATAAAAAGGTAGAGTGGCTAAATTCAGTAACACAAAAAGTAGACTTCAGACCAAGAAATATTACCAGTTATAAAGAGGGATATTAAATAATGATAAAGGGGCCAATACATTAAGAGGACAATAACAATCCTAAATACATATGTACCTAATAAAAGAGTTTCAAAATACATAAAGCAAATACTGATGGAATAGAAAGAAGGGCTAGACAAACACATAATTATGGTTGGAAACTTCAAACAGGAATACCTAAAGAAATGATTTTGAGTTAATAAAGGAAAACCCACACAAAGAAGATTTATTTTCAACAGTGGGTGGATTCTTAATAAACTCAAAGATTTTAGGAAGAGTTGTGTAAATGTAATCATTAATGGAGTGGTTGCTTTGAATAATACACAAAAGGGCATTCACAGGTAAGGTTATATAGGTAATACTTTAGATGAAATGAGTTCATTAAATTATTAAAAAGCCAAGTTTTCATCAATGCTGTTGAAGCTAGAAGTATCCTCGGGGCTAAAAGATATCACCAATTTGGTAATTTTAATAAAAACAAGGCTATAAAAACACAGTAGAATCTTAACAGTAGTCTGAATGAGATGTGTAGTGACTACAAACATCCTTTATACCACACAGAGATTTTTTTATTCTCTTGTTGCAGAACACTTAAACTTTAAAACAAGTTGAGCAATTTCCTTTTATAAAAAGGAGAAGGGCTCTGAACATTCTACTCTTTTATCAGTGAGGACAAGTCCCCTTAGAAGTGTGTTCCCTGGCTGGGCATGGTAGCTCACGCCTGTAATCCTAGCACTTTGGGATGCTGAAGCAGAGGATCACTCAAGGCCAGGAGTTCAAGACCAGCCTGGGCAACATAGTGAGATCCTGTCTCTATAAAAAAGTTTTAAAAACAGCCAGGCATTAAAAAAAGTACGCTCCCTAAAACATATTTTAAAAACAATAAACACGTGTATTAATATTTTGTTGCTTCAAGGTTGTGGTGACACCAGCAATGACAGAAAGTAGTTGCTTTGTGACAGGAACTTATAATATAGAGAGAGCATTTTGAAGATGAGTATTTATTAATATTTGGTAATGTGATCATGTAATTTTATAATAAAAAATGAAGTCAGTAGGCTACTTTTTACATGCCCAGATCTGACCATTTAAAAACTTAGAAGTACGCTTTTCTCACTATTTGAAAATCTTTGAAAGAAGAATTTCAGTGAGTTTTGAACTCATTTGTTAATAATTTTTTTTTTTTTTTTTTTTTTTGAGACAGAGTGTCACTTTGTTGCCCTGGCTAGACTGAGTGCCATGGCGTCAGCCTAACTCACAGCAACCTCAAACTCCTGGGCTTAAGCGATCCTACTGCCTCAGCCTCCCGAGTAGCTGGGACTACAGGCATGCGTCACCATGCCCGGCTAATTTTTTTTATATATATATTTTAGTTATCCAGATAATTTCTTTCTATTTTTAGTAGAGATGGGGTCTCGCTCTTGCTCAGGCTGGTCTCGAACTCCTGACCTTGAGCGATCCACTCGCCTCGGCCTCCCAGAGTGCTAGGATTACAGGCGTGAGCCACCACGCCCAGCCTGTTAATAATTTTTAAATGTAACACCTTCCAACTAGTTTGTTGGAACAACTAGCATCAGGAATAAATAAATCTATCAGATGCATTTCCACAAAAACTTTTGCATAATTGGTCGATTAGTTTGAAAACTGAACATCATGATTCATTTCTTCCATTTGGCTGTATCTACCTTTGGTTTATTGTTCTTTTTTATTTTTATCTTTCTTTACTGCTTTAACACATGGATCTACCTATCTTTGGGAAGTATCTTTTACATCAATAATAGCCAATCAAGCTAAGTATTGAAAACAACTCAATTTAAGGTTATATGCCTTAAATCAAAGGGGAAATAACAATGATTGTTTAATAGATGACGCTGAGAAAACTAGATCCCTATATGGAGAAAAGTCAAACTGGATGCCCACCTAGCATCACATTCAAAGATGTAATCCTTATAGGTTAAAGATATAAATGTGAAATTGTTATCAAATTAATCGAAGAAAATGTGACTTGAGATAGAAAGAGCTTCTAAGACAAAACTACAAAGGATATAGTAGAATTGAACACAATCAACTAACTAGACCTAACTGACATCTATAGAACTTTCCATTCAACAATAGCAGAATATATATCCCTTGCAAGTATAGACAGAATATTTACCAAGGTAGACCATATGCTGGGCCATGAAACAAGTCTCAATGAATTTAAAAGGATTCAAATCATGCAAAGTACATTTTCTAACCACAATGAAATTAAATTAGAAATCAAAAGCAGAGATATCTGGAAAAATCCCCAAATATTCAGAAAATAAAATGCACACAGCTAAATAATCCATGGTCCCAGCCATTCAACTCCTAGGTATTTATCCAAGAGACGTGCCCCTTTTAGGAATATTTATAAAGACAGTAAATTCCCTAAGATTAAAAAAACTGAATCTCAACAGTAGAAGCTGTAGACTGCCAATTGTACAAAAGAGAAAATATTCAGAAGTAAGGAGTCTTTCCTGGTATCCCTAAAATAACTCAAAGTCCACGTACGCACTCACTTAACAAATATTTACTGAGTGCTCACTATGTGCCAGCTCCCATTCTTAAGGCCAGTAATTTTCCCCATAGTCATTCATCTTCTCCATTCCCTGGCCCTACCTGCTGAGGCTTCTGCCTTGATTGCTATTGTAGAAGAACCACCTGTGGGTCCCCAAGGGCCTAAACTGGATCCTATTTTCCCTTTTTCTTCAACATACTGTATGCTGTCAGTGCTCTTTTGCTTTGTTGCTTGTGCCTGAAGCTGTTTGGCTGCCTCATGAAATGCCATTTCCATTCGAATGTCATTGTTTTGAATTTCGTAGTACAAACCTAAGGAAAGAAAGATGTTGAAATATGACTAATTTCCCACCATAATATACTGAAGAATTGTAACATTTCACTTATTTGTCCCATGTTTCTACGAAGTTTAAGAACTACCTGATGAGTCATTGAAGAGTAGAACGGAAAAGAGAGACTCTTACAATGGGGAAAAAAAACCCTCCACATTCAGATCACAGGAAAATACCATACCAAGTAAAGTCCAGGCTACAACATTGGTTGGTTCTAAGCAAGTGGCATCTTGAAAGAAAATTTCTGCTTGCTCATAGTTCTCCAACAGAATAGCCAGGACACCACACAGCAGTAAGCTGAAAAGAGACCACTAACATGGTTAACAACATGATTGCATGGAACATTCATAAAACCAAGACAATTTCATGTAGAAGCTTATCTGTTCCTACTCATCCTCATCTCCCTTCCACCTATACCTGTGGATATGACTCTGGTTGAGGGAAAGGGCTTTCCGAAAACATTCTTGTGCTTTGACGTTGTCTTCAGTTAGAAGGCAGAAGGCACCATAGTCCAGCCAGTGATCAAGGTTCTGTGGGTCACGAACCAACCTCTAGGCACATAAAGCATCAGGAAGGCCAAGGTTATTGTGACACTATGTACTATTTTTTATGCATATAACATCACACAGTAAACATTCTATAAATACTGTAAGTTCTATGAAAGCTAACGCCATGACTTCTTTTTTGCTTACCACTGAATCCCAAATGGCTAGCATAATCACTGTTCTTGCTTTTAGTAGGTGGTCAAAAAACACTTGATGAACTAATTTAAAAACTGAATCATCAAGCCATTTCTTCCTAGTGTCAGTATTCTGGTTACTCTAAACTCATCTAATAATTGGGGAACCTAAAGATTCATTTTATGGTATATCAACGATTTATAATAATTTCTGCCATAATCTTGAAATGGCAAATATGTTAATCTAAAAATTTGAAAAAAAAAACACCTTATGATGAGTGAAAACTACAAAAATTGCTTAAAGAAATTAAAGAGGACATAAATAAATGGAAAGATATCCCATGTTCATGGATTGGAAGACAATATTGTTACAATGTCAATACTACCCAAAGCAATCTAGATATACTGCAATCCCAATCAAAATCCCAGTGAAAACTCTCAAAATCTTCAAAAAGTTAAATATAGAATTACCATATATCTCAGTAATTTCATTCTTAGGTATATACCCAAAATAATTAAAAACAGGTACTGAAATAAATGTTTATGTATAAACATTTTAGAGTTTTGAGAGTTCTTTATATTCCGGATACAAACCCTTTGTCAGATATATTTTTTGCAAATATCTTCTCCTAATCTGTACTTTTTCTTTCTCTTATGTCTTCCATAAAGGTTTTTAACTTTTATGAAGTTTCATCTACCATATTTTTCTTTGGTCAATTGTGCTTTGGTATCATGTTTAAGAACTCTTTAACTCCAGTCAAGAAGATTTTCTCCTATGTTTCTTCTAAAGGTTTTATAGTATTATATTTTACATTTAAATATAAGAATCATTTGGAATTGATATTTGTAAAATGTTTAAGGTTTATATTGAGGTTCATTTCTTTTTGCAAATGGATAACCAATTGTTCTAACATTATTGAAAAGATTGTCCTTTGTCCATTGGACTTTTTTGTGCACTTTCGTCAAAAATCAAATGACCTAATTTATGTGGTCCTATTTTTAGACTCTCTGTTTTATTGATCTATGTGTCTATCCTTTCACCAATAAAGTTTGATTTTAAACTATCAAAAATTACTACTTATACCCATATTTCAAAAATAATAGTAATTGCAATCACTGGGAAGATGTTTAATTACCTCCTCATAATACACTGCTGCCATTTCAAAGTTCTCATTGACTTCTGCTTCAAATGCAAAGAGTCGAAGCTGTTCATTGCTTTTATAAATGGTTGAAGTAGTGTCTTGGATATCATCTGGCATGGTCTTGTCCACGTCAAGATGTTAAGCAGACAAAAGAAAGCAATTACAGGTAGAGAGGTTTTATAAGCATAAATTGGATGTAAGACCCAGTCATGCCATCTAAAATGATATTGATGTTTCTTACAGTCTTGCCAATACAGTAAGAGAAAGAGTGAACCAAGGGAGAAATATCACGGGTGAGAGAGAAGCTCAGGTATCTAAATACCACCAGTCTGAGCTCATGGAAGTGAGTAAAAATTGTTTAAGGCAGAAATAACTCTCCTCAACCCTCAGGGTAGTCAGAGTTCCCATGAAGATCACCTCTGACCTCAAACAGCTTCCTTCATTTTCTCTAATGTATAGGACAAATATTTCCATTTTTTAGGTACCATGACATGAAAAGGTTGGCAAGCACTAGCCAAGGTTTTTAAACATGGAGAAAGCAAGAGACTAAAGGTAAAGCTTTGGAAGCCAGATCTATAGTTTTAGGGGGATATATAGACTGATCGACCCTACAAAGGAGACAGAAGGAAAGGTAGGAAGTAAACCAGAAAAAGAATATATCCTACACACCCAGACTGGGAGAGCAGGTCTGGTGTAATTAGTAATATCCTGGGTCAGAGGCTATGGCCAAGAAAGAGCCCACAAAATTCTTTAATTAGAAGTAAAAATAATATCAGTAACTTTAACAAGTACAGATGCTAGGGAATGTGGAGTGTAAAGCCAGATTTGAGATGGGCCAAAGAGAGTTTCTAATCACTTTATTAGTGCTTTTGTTCTTTGTTCTTTTTTAGTTTTTATGATCTTGACCTCTAAATCCCTTCAGCAATACACTTCTACGTCCAGCCTACCTCTAATATCCCACTCCCAGAACCAACATTCCAAGCCTTCCACCTTTTTGTCACTTAGTCATTTAAAACTGCTCTGTGACTTTATTTTCTTCATATCCAATAAGCCCATTATTTTCCAAATGGATCAGCCTAATGATTAGCATAATGGATCAGACCTAATGATTACCCACTGATAATATTCTCCCACCAGCATACTTAAATCTCAGGCATCCTTGTCCTTCACCTGCACTTGTCCTGAAAACTCTACTACCTATGACTTCTTCATTCTTAAACAGGAACACTCACTGGTCCTAAGGAGAACTGTACAGAGACAGAGATATCTAAGCCACCAGACTCTTACTGGATTCAGTCTTAGTTGAAAACCTTTAATACTCTTAGAAATCTATGTATTTGTCCTTATTCAGCAGCATATTCCATAATGTTATGCAGTATCCAAATTTTCTTTTCTTTAAGCTTTTCATTCAACCCTTATCCCCTTCACTTGCAGTAAAGACCCTACTTCACAGAGATAATAGAAATCATCAGGCAAGAAATTCTTCAATTTTTAAATCCCTTAGCTAAATTATTTATTTCTGCATCTATTGTATCTCTTTCCTTTCAGTCTCAGAGGAAGAGGCATTCCAACCTTCTCTGTTTCAAGGCTAATCCTTCCATTTAAATTCTTGGTTCTTCCTCAGTTGTATATCCTGGGTTTACCATCAATTACCCTCCTATCTTTCCTCAATTTTCAACTTCTCCCACTCTGCTAATTCCTTTTCCCAAACCTGTAGATGTACTCAAGGTTTTTCCATCTTAAAAAGAAAATCTCTATAATTTCTAGGTATTACTTGATCACTTTTTTCCTTCTTTGTCCAACTTCTTGAATTTATATTCATATGTTTCCTAATCACTCATTTACTCCTCAATTCATTATTATTTGAATCCCACCATTAGCCCAATGATATTGCTATGTAAAAGTTAACAATAATCTCCTATTACCAAATTCAGTGAAAACTTTTCAGATTTTATTCTTAAATTCCTAGGAGTGTTTGACAAGGTTGACCACCTTTTCTTTTTAAAATTATTTTTCCTTGGTTTCTGTGACACCACTGTCTTCTGGGTTTTTTGCCTCTTTAACAATTCCATTTGTCTCCTTCAACTCTTTCACTCATTCATCCCTTAAATGTTGGTGTTTCCTAGGGCTCTACTGCCAGCTTTCCTCTCTTTACTTATGTTTTTCTTAGGCAGTCTCATTTCTGATCATAGCACCCATATGTCATGGCTCCCCAAATCCCATCTCTAGTTCAGATCTCTCTCTTGAACAAAACCCCACTGGAGCCAAAACTGAATTCAACATTACCTGCTGGCCAACAAATGTAATCATGTATTCCATGTCCTGGTTAATGTTAATATCAATTACCCAGTCACTGAACCTTAAACTTAAGAATCTTTGACTCTTCTTCCTCCTTATTATGCAATAACCATCTACAGCTAACATCACCAGTTTTACCACTTCTAAGCCATCCTCCATACTGTTATCAGAGTGTTTTAGCAAATTTAAGCCTGAATTCGTACTATACCCCAGTATAAAATAATTTAATTTATTGCTCCCGCTGCTACTGAGGTTTTTCCTCAAAACTTAAAACTTCCTTTGCTCATGCTCAACTCTCAACTGTTGTCCAAATCAAATCATCCAAATCATCCATGCCCAAGGCAGGACTGTTCTCTTAAACTCATGATACTGGACACTCCTTTCCTATCTCTTCCAGGAAGCCTGAACAGAGTGAAAGAAATGGTGATGGTGGTAGAGAAGAAAAACCATAATGAAGGAAAGAGCAAACAGAATAGAGGTTTTGAGAAGCATAGCTAGTTAGAGACTACCAGGGGGACAAAAAAATGGATTTTGTCATTATTTTCAAATAAATCACAACTGAAATTGTACAAAAATAAGCAGATGAAGGCAAGATACAAGCTGTACAAATAAAGATATAAAAAGACAAGTGAGTGGAGAGCAGATTGCCAGTCAAACAGAAAAGGAATGTTTCAAGTGTCACTATCATGTGGGTGGTAATATCTGAAAACTCATAGTATTTCTTTGTTTTTGCTATCTTGAAGAAAGAATTGAGAATCGTACACGTTTTCAGAATAAATTGAATGATAATTTTCATTTCACAATTTACATAGCCTATTTAATCTATTTTTGACAATTCTTTTTTTTTTTTTTTTTGAGACAGAGTGTTGCTCTGTTGCTGTGGTTAGAGTGCCGTGGCGTCAGCCTAGCTCACAGCAACCTCCAACTCCTGGGCTCAAGCAATCCTCCTGCCTCAGCCTCCTGAGTAGCTGAGACTACAGGTATGCGCCACCATGCCCGGCTAATTTTTCTATATATATTTTTTAGCTGTCCATATAATTTCTTTCTATTTTTAGTAGAGATGGGGTCTTGGTCTTGCTCAGGGTGGTCTCGAACTCCTGAGCTCAAACAATCCCCGCCCGCCTCGGCCTCCCAGAGTGCTAGGATTACAGGCGTGAGCCACTATGCCCGGCCCCCTAAGTCTTATAATTTAGGGAATCTCTACTATTCATCTTTGTGCTTTCAATGTCTAACACAGAGCAGATACCTCAATAAATAGTTTTTGAATAAAGGAAGAAAGGAAGCAAGGAAGGAAGGAACCATTCATAGGAGTCCCTGGTGTTCTACAGAGAAAAGAAAGGGCTCTCAGTCCTTGACACCAACCTGGTTTACGGCCACATGCATCTGATCTACTAAGAACACATAGAGCTCACTGATAAATGTCTGCAGTTCCTCCTGGCTTTCAAATGATGTTGTCTTCAGGTATTTCTCTCTTACAATCTTTACCACAGCATGCTGCAAGAAACACAGATCGTCCATCTGACAGCAGTCTAATGCCGGCTGACGGCACAGGTCTCTATAGGGCTTCTGGTCTAAGGCTGATCAGAACTTCAGAAGGTGATTGATTTCTCCCTTGGTGGCTGCTAGACTATTGGCTCCCTGATTTTCCTCCAATCAACATACTCTGTATGACTTCTTCTTGCCTTGACATCATCATTATCACTAATAGGTGCAATGCAGGACTCATACCATGTGAAGAGAGCCATAGAGCTGAAGAAAACCTTAGCATGAGGTTTAAGCATTGTGTCATGGTGGCCATACAGCTTAAGGGAGAAAGGGAGGAAGGCTTGGTCTGAGAGTCCAGAGAATGGAATTCTAGTTCTAATGCTGCCCCTGTATAACCTCATAAATTATTTTACACTTTGGTACCTCAGTCTCCTCATTTGTTAAAGTGGATATGTAGTTCTGGTATTATTATCTTATTTCTGAAGATGATTGAGAAAGCAAGAGAAATATCAGATGTAGAAGCTTAAAATGCTGTACAAATATAAACATAGCATATTGCTATGGCCAGGATAGCTGCTGCTTTTTTTTTTTTCTCCCTAAAGTAACATTATTGCCAGATTTTTCACTAAGTACTTTCCATGTATTATATGATTTAATTCTTATAATGACCCCATGTGATACTATTATCCTTCACTGTTAGATAAAGAAATTGAGGCACAGAAAGATAAAATTATATGCCTTAGGTCACTCAGCTAGTAAAGATAGAACCAGGAATCAAGCCGAGATATGGCTACGCCACCTGCTGAGAATACACTCTTGCCTCTATTAGTCTCAGTTGTTTTTCACTTTATTACTTCCACGCTCTTTCTTTGTATCTGTTTAGCACAGTATAGGACACATAGGAAAAGTGCATACAGAGGTAGTGTAGTGTAGCAATTAAGGGTATGAGTTCTGAAGCCAGACTACTGAGTTTGAATCCTGACTTTGACCTTTATTATCTCTGTGACCTTGGGCAAATAACTTAACCAACAAATGTTTCATTTCCCCATCTGTAAGATGGGGAAATGAAACCTCATAGGGTTGCTATAAGGATTCAATTAGTAAAATATGAAACACTGACAAATTTGCCTAGATACAGCAAACACTCAGTAAATATTAGCCATTATCATTCAAAAAATTACTATTACGTTAACTATTTCCCAAATCTTAGTGATTCTATGGATGAGAGAGAGATATGAATGGGAGACAAAGAGAATTACTTATGGAGTTAGTACCAGACAGAGTTTCTGCCTCCTACAGCAACAGTGAAATCTGGACCAAAATCTGGCCTAGCCTGAAGTGAAGAATTAGTTTCTTAAAAGCTCACACTCAGATGAATACTAAACCCTTCCAAGACTGCAAGAACAGAGCTTCTGCTGACATTCTATCATAGAGAACATAGCTCTTTGCACCAACAGCAAGAAAGGTTAAGAGCGCAGCTGAATGTAATCAGAGAAAAAAAAAAAAAACCAAAAACGTTTACTGGGTATGTAGAGAAGGCGCTCCATAAAAACCCATGGAATAATTAAATAAATGAATGTTTTACCTTGAGTTGTTCTTTGAAAGCAAAGTATTTTCCAGAACAATTAAGTTCATAGCTGAGCTGGCACTTTTGCTCCTCCAGGGTTTCACTATCTATATCATGCCCCAGTTTGGCCACCTGTTTTCCAAACATTCTGTGGTACTCATCCAGAATGGCTCTAGAAATGTTCTTGATCTGTGAGTGGTAGTCACTCACTGCCTAGGAAAGTATAAAATATTTGGTAAAGAGGACTCAAAGAGGTCAAGACCATGGATTGGAAGTCTAAAACCAGACTGGGTTTTTATGTTCAATAATTCTTTAGACTAAAGTGCCCTTTTTTTCCCAGCTCAGACACCATCAGCCAAAGATTAAACATTATCTGGTATTCACTATATGCCACTGATCACAATGGAACCAGCATGAAAATATATAAAGCTTCAAACAAGTTTGCACCCAACTGGAAGACACATTAAAGAGTTCATGCAATTTTAAAATGCGTGCACTCAACATCTTACTACTTAACAGTTTCACCTTAGCTTTGGCACTTGCCTTCTGAGCTCCTCCTGTCCGACGCGGAAGAGGTGGCCTTGGAGGAATCATTTCCTTGACCCTATATCAGTAAAAACAAAACCAAAAAAACGCTTTATTGTCTGCAGACTTATGTTTTCTTACATCCAACCTTCAAAGAGTCTGGGTGGGAGAGATCTGAGGTCTATTCCTCCATCGCACTTGAGCACTGTGTTGTTCTCTCGTGTAAAACCCTAGATGTGAACACCAGCACAGTGCACGGCTATGGACCAGGTAGGGGGAAAGCCAGGAAGCAGCTGCTCAGAGAGTATCTAAGTTGTACTTTTGGCTAATTTGGCTTTACCTTTACACATTGTTTTAAACCTTGTTGTACACAAGTTGTTGCTTGATGAGGGGTTTGGAAAGAAATGGGTGTCATGATTTTGGGGGCACTCAGTAAAGTCTCTGAAAACACAAAGATTTGGAAATCTGGGTGGTATAGACAAGTGAAAGCTTTTCTTTCCCCTCCATCTAGGACAAAAAATGTAATCTTGGCCATACTTTATAGGACTGCATTAAATTACAATAATGCTATCAAACCTTAAGGTGAGTAAAAAAACACATTTTGTCACTATCAAACTATTTATGCCAAAACCACCTTTCATTTTCAGGAGACCTTACAAGAACCTAGAAGGAATTAAGTTACAGCTTGTCTGTCTTATAATTTCAGATTCTTGCTAAATATATTGGACTGCCTTGAAGTCTGCAATCAAACTCACAAAATCAATTTTTCTTTACTAAGACCTATGTAATTATAAGCCTCTGTTCACATTAATTTTATTTATTTTAATAGGTAACATATTTATAGGATTCAAAATTTAAAAGGTATAAAACAAAATATAGCAAAATATATCTCCTTTCAACCTTGTTATCCAGCCTGCTCGTTTCCTCTCCAGAGACAGTGTTACTCACTCATTCATTCACGCAAAATATATACTGAGTGCCTATTGTCCATCAGGTACTTTTCCAGGTCTGAGGATGCAGCGTTAAACAAAACAGACAAAAATTCTTGCCCTCATGGAGCTGACATTCTAGCAGGAAAAGGAGGACAATAAACAATATACATAATTGGGATAAATATGCTAGTAATAGGTGCCACGGAGGAAAATAATGCAGAAGAGTAGATAAACTATGCCGGGGGCTGTGGGTGGTGGAAAGTAGGAGCATATTTCCTGAGGAAAGTCCTCACTGAGATGGTGACATTTGAGTAAAGACCTGAGGGAAGTGAGGAAGCAAATCATCTAGATATCTGGGATAAGGACATTTCAGGCAAGAAAACCGCATGCGAAAGGCCTTGCTGCAACAATGTGCCTGGCATGTGTGAGGAATAGCAGGGATGCCAGTTCGGATGGAATGAAAAAGTCAGGGCAAAGTATATGCAGAATATGTAGGCCCTTGTAGGCCACTGTAGAGAGTCTGACTTTTACTCAGAGTGTGATGGGGAGTCACTGGTAGTTTCTGAGCAGAGGAGTTACATGAGTTGACTTCCATTTTAATACAATCATTTGAGAATGCTGTCTTAAGGAAAAACTGCCCAAATGTTCATCAAGTGATGAATGGACAAACAAAAGGCAGTATATTTACTCAATGAAATATTATTTGGCAATAAAGAAATGAAGTGCTGACACATGCTACAATATGAATGAACCATGGTAACATTGTAATAAATGAAAGAAGCCAGTCACCACATAGCATATGATTCCATTTATATGAAATGTCCAAAGTGGGTAAGTGGTTGCTTAGGTCTGGAGGGAAGGGTGGGGTTGGCACGATGGTTGGAAGGAAATGGAGAGTGACTTCTAATGTATATGGGGTTTCAATTTTAGAGGTAATGATAATGGTGGTGGCTGCATAATTCTGTGAATATACTAAAAGCCATAGAATTGTACCCTTTATGGGTGAAGTATATAATATGTCAATTATATTATATCTTGATGAAGCTGTTATTTTAAAAAAGGAGAAGAAACTGAAGGGTGGAATGGTAGATGCGGGGAGAACAGTGCAAGATTACTATGGCTCTGACCAGAGAATTTGTGAGAATAAGATAGAAAAATCTGGAGTTCAGGAGAGGAGCCCAGGCTTGAAATATAAATTTGCAAGCCATCAGCATATAGATGGTGTTCAGAGCCATGTGAATTGATAGAAACCAAGAAAGTAAGTATATATAGAAAAGAAGGGAAGGACTAAGTTCCGGGGGACTCCAACACTTAGAAGCTGGAGAGGCCAGGGAGGGAGGAATAAAACCAAGAGAGTCTAGGGTCCTGAATACCAGGAAAAGAGAAGTACCTCAAGGAAGATTGGGTAAACACTGATAACAAGTCAAAATGAGACCTTAATGAGAACATTTATCTGAAGATAAATTATTGGAAGTGAATTACCTGAGTAAAGGATTAAAAGATCCATGAACTTGTATTTAAATAGCTATTACCAAATTGCCCTCTAATGGAGTTGTACCAATTTACACTCCCAGCAATTTGTATGAGAGGAGCTATTTCCAAACGTCCTCATCACAACACAATTAGTTATCAAGGCTTTTTGATCTTCAGCAATTAAAAAACAAGGTATTTCAGGGTAGTTTTAATTTGAATTTCTTTTATTATTATTTTTATTTCAAAATATTAAGGTGGTATAAATATTTTTGTTACATGGATACTTAAGTTGGGGCTTTTAGTGTGTCCATCACCATAATAGTGATCACTGTACCCAATAGTTTTTACTCCTCATTCCCCTTCTACCACTCCCTTCTTGGTTTCCATTATCCTTTACATCCCTTTGTGCCTGTGTGTGCCCATGGTGTAGCTCCCAATTATTAGTGAATACATGTGGTTTTTGTTTCTCCTGAGATACTTCACTTAGTGTAATGGCCTCCAGTTCCATTCAAGTTGCAATAATAGACATTATTTCATTCCTTTTTTATGGCTAAGTAGTATTCCAAATATATATATGTATACATATGTGGAATATACATATGGAATATATATACAGAATATATATGTAGAACATATATGCATATATATGGAATATATTTTATATATATATATTTCACATTTTCTTTATCCACTGATGAATTGATGGGCACTTATATTGACTCTCCATCTTTGCAATTGTGAATTATGCTGTGATAAGCATTCAAGTGCAGTTGTCTTTTTGATATAATGACTTCTTTTCCTTTGGGTAGATACCCAGTAGTGGGATTGCTGAATCGAATAATAAGTCTACATTTATTTCTTTGAGGAGCATCCATACTGTTTTCCACAGAGGCTGTACTAATTTGCAGTCCCACCAATAGTGTTTAAGTGTTCCTTTCTCTCTACATCCACACCAGCATCAATTGTTTTTTGGCTTTTTAATAATGGCGATTCTGACAGGGGTGATATCTCTGTCCAAGGTGGTATCTCATTATGGTTTTAATTTACATTTCCCTGATGATTAATGATGTTGAACATTTTTTATATGTTTCTTGGCCATTTGTCTATCTTCTGTTCATGTCTTTTGCCCATTTATTAATGGAGTTGTTTGTTTTTTTCTTGCTGATTTGTTTAAGTTATTTGTAGAGTCTGGCTATTAGCCCTTTATCAGATATATAATTTGAAAATATTTTCCCCCATACTGTAGGTTGTCTGTTTACTCTGTTGATTATTTCCTTTGCTATGCAGAAGCTTTTTAATTTAGTTAAGTCCCATTTCTTTTTGTCATTACTGTATTTGCCTTTGGAGTCTTAGTCATAAATTCTTTGCCTAGGCTGATGTCCAGAAGAGTTTTCCCTACTTTTTCTTTTAGGATTTTTATGGTTTCCTGCCTTACATTTAAGTCTTTTATCCATCTTGAATTAACTTTGTATGTGGTGAGATATAGGGGCCCTGTTTCATTCTTATGCATGTGGCTATCTAGTTCTTCCAGCACCATTTATTGAATAGGGCTTCCTTTCCACAGTGTATGTTGTTGTTTGCTTTGTCGAAGATCAGTTGGTTGTAGGTATATGGTTTTTTTTTTTCTTTTTTTTGAGACAGAGTCTCACTTTGTTGCCCAGGCTAGAGTGAGTGCTGTGGCGTCAGCCTAGCTCACAGCAACCTCAAACTCCTGGGCTTAAGCGATCCTACTGCCTCAGCCTCCCGAGTAGCTGGGACTACAGGCATGCGCCACCATGCCTGGCTAATTTTTTCTATATATATATTTTTAGTTGGCCAGATAATTTCTTTCTATTTTTAGTAGAGACGAGGTCTCGCTCAGGCTGGTCTCGAACTCCTGACCTCGAGCGATCTACCCGCCTCAGCCTCCCAGAGGGCTAGGATTACAGGCGTGAGCCACCACGCCCGGCCAGGTATATGGTTTTATTTCTGGGTTCTCTATTCTGTTCCATTGATCTATGTCTCTACTTTTATACCAGTACCATGCTGTTTCAGATATTATAGCCATGTAGTGTAATTTGAAGTCAAGTACTTTGGAGTACTTCCTGTAGGGCAGGCCTAGTATTGACAAATTCCCTTAGTATTTGCTTGTCTGGAAAAGTCTTTATTTCTCCGTCATTTATGAAACTTAGTTTTATAGGACACAAAATTCTTGGCTAACAATTGTTCTGTTTAAGAAGGCTAAAAATGGGGCCCCAATCCCTTCTGGCTTGCAAAGGCTCAGCTGAGAAGTCTGCTGCTAGCCTGATGGGTTTTCCTTTGTAGGTTAGTTGTTGGTTTCATCTTGCAGCTTGTAGAATTTTCTCCTTCTTTTTGACTTTGGCCAGGTTGATGACTATGTGTCTTGGAGATGTCCTATTTGCTATGAATCTTCCTAATGTTTGATGACCATCTTGTATCTGGACATCTGAACCTCTGGTGATACCAGGGAAGTCTTCCTCAGTAATTCCCTTCAATAGGTTTTCCATGCTTTTTGCTTTTTCTTCTTCTCCTTCAGAGATACTTATAATTCACATACTGGCTCATTTCATGTAGTCTTACATTTCTCTGAGTCATTGTTCATTCTTCTTTATTGTTCTCTCTGCATCTTTGACTGACTGGGTTAGTTCAAAAGCCTTGTCTTCAAGCTCTGAGATTCTTCTGCATGGGCTAGCCTGTTGTTGAAGCTTTCTGCTGTATTTTTGAAGTTTGCTAAATGACTTTTTCATTTCCTTGAGTTCTGTTATATCCTTTCTTATGTTGTCTAGCTCTTTAGCAACTTTTTTATTTTCTGTGAAGTCCTGAAATATATTTTGGCTTCTTTGTGTTGGTTTTCAACTTTATCCTCAATGCCAATCATCTTATTGGCCATCCATACTCTGAATTCCATTTCTGATGTTTGAACAATTTCCTTTTGGTTGGGGTCCATCGCTGTAGATCTACTGTGATCCTTTTGGCATGTTGAACTAGCTCATTTTTTCATGTTGTCAGAGTTCTTTTTCTGGTTTCTTCTCAACTGAAACCTCTTCTCTCAGCTCAGGGCAGACAGGTTTCCACTGCACCTGTTCTCCTTTGCTGGGAACTCTCCTACTTAGTGAGAAGAAGAAAAGGTCCCTAGACGGTGCTTTTGTGACCTACTCCAGATGATTGACTCACCAAGAGAGGGGCAAATGCACTGCAAGCCTGTAATGCAGCTGTTCTGTGTTTGTCACAGTCCAAGCCGTTGTTGGATAATCTCTGTGTGGATTGTTGGGTTATTACCCAGGCCACTGCTGGAAGCTCGGACAAAGGGCTGGGAGAGTCCCTCTCCACAGAGGAAGGAGGATCGCTTGAGTCTAGGAGTTCAAGACCAGCCTGGCCAACATAGCAGGACCCCATCTCTACAGAAAATATAAAAAATATTTGGGTGTGGTAGTACACGCCTGTAGTCCTAGCTACTCAGGAGGCTGAGGCAGGAGGGTTGCTTGAGCCCAGGAGTTTGAGGTTGCAGTGAGCTACGATGACACCATTGCATTTTACCCTGGGCAACAGAGTGAGACCCTGTCTCAAAAAAAAAAAAAAAATCGAAGCTGATTCTCATCAGAAATCATTAAGGTCAGAAGGTACTGCAATGACATATTTAAAGTCTAAAAGGAAAAAAAAAACCTATCAACCAAGAATTCTATATCCAGCAAACTAGTCTTCAAGAATGAACAAACCATTAAGACAATCCCATAGAAACAAAAGTAAGAGAGTTTGTTACCAGGACCTATCCTACCAAAAATGCTAGAGGGAGTCCTTCAGGCAGGAATAAAAAGACACTAGTCAGTAACTCAAAGCCAGATGAAGAAATAAAGAATGCAGTAAACATGAAAGCCACTATTATTGTACTTTTGGTTTGTAACTCCTCTTTTTTCAGAAAATGAATGCATAAAATAATAATTATAAATCCATGTTAGTGGGCATACAATGTACAAAGATGTAATCTGTGACAGTAACAATATAAAGGGAGAGAGATGGAGATGTATAGGAGCAGAGTGTACAGGATTGAAACCAAATTAGTACTATTCAAACTAAGTTTTACAGGTTTAAGATGTTAATTGTAGTCCCCAGGGTAATCACTAAGAAAATAACTACAAAATATGCAGAAAAGGAATGAAGAAGGGAATCCAAATGATACACTGCAAAAAATCAACTAAATACAAAAATGCAGTAATAAAAGAACAAAAAACATATAGCTGGGTGTGGTGGCTCACACCTGTAATTTCAGTACTTTCAGAGGCCAAGGTGGAAAGATTGCTTGAGCCCAAGAGTTCAAGACCAGCCTGGGCAACAAAGTGAGACCCCATATATACAAAAAATTTTGAAATTAGTGAACATGTTGGTGTGTGTCTAACTACTTAGGAGGCTGAGGCAAGAGGATCACTTGAGCCCAGGAGTTTGAGGTTACAGTGTGCTATGATCACACCACTGTGCTCCAGCCTGGGCA
This sequence comes from Lemur catta, assembly GCF_020740605.2. Taxonomy (NCBI): domain Eukaryota; kingdom Metazoa; phylum Chordata; class Mammalia; order Primates; family Lemuridae; genus Lemur; species Lemur catta. The sequence goes on along the minus strand of NC_059141.1, from coordinate 49,320,491 downwards.
ACAGAGCAAGACCCTCTCTCTAAAAAAATAAAAAGTCAATTAAAAGAAACATAAGACATGCAGATAACAAATCAATAAATGGCAGAAAGAAATCCTTCTTTATCAGTAATCACATTAAATGGCTTAAGTTTTCCTATTAAAAGGCAGAGATTGACAGATTAGATTTTTAAAAACCACAAAGAATCCATCTATCTTCTGTCTACAAGACACTCCTTTTAGATATAAGGACACAAAGAGGTCAAAAGTTGAAGGATAAAATCAGATATTCCATGCCAATAGTAATCAAACAGCTGAGGTGGCTATATTATTATCAGATAAAATAAACTTTAAGTCAAAAGAAGTTACAAGAGACAAAAAGGATACTAAATATTGATAAAAGCTTCAATACAGCAATAAAATATAACATTTATAAACATATACAAAAGAGCCCCAAAATTTATGAAGCAAAAATTGACAGAATTGAAGGGAAAAATTGACAGTTCTGTAATAAAAGAGACCCTACTTTCAATAATGGATAAAACAACCAGACATGAGATTAATAAAGAAATAAATCACTTGAACAACATTTATAAACCAATTATACAGAACAAACATATATAGAATACTCCACCCAATGACAGAACATTCTTCTCAAGTGCACATGGAACATTCTGTAGGACAGACCATATGTCAGGCCAGAAAACAAATCTTAATAAACTTAAAAAGACTGAAATAACATGAAATATCTTTTCTGATCCCAATGGAATAAAATTAGAAATTAGTAACAGGAACAGGAAAAGAAGGAAAACTGGCAAAGTCACAAATATGTAGAAATTAAACAATACTCAAACAACCAATGAGTCAAAGAATAAATCACAAGGGAAATTTTAGAAAAAGCAAAACCTTGAAACAAATGAAAACAAAAAACAACATGCCAAAATTTATGAGATACCAGGAAAGCAGTGCTGAGAGGGAAATTTAGCTCTAAATACATACATTAAAGAAGAAAAAAGCTTTCATATAAATAATGTAACTGTACACCTTAAGGACCTAGAAAAAGAAAAGCAAATTATGCTCAAAGCTAGCAGAAGAAATAATAAAGCTTAGAATAGAGACAAATAAAACAGAGATAGAAAAACAATAGAGAAAATCAACAAAATAAAAAATTTGGCTCTTCAAAAAGATCAACAGCATTTACCAACCTCTGGCAAGATTGACTAAGAAAAAAAGAGAGAGGACTCAAATTATTATTTTTATTTATTTATTTATTTTTATTTCAGCTCTTCATGGGGGTACAAAAGCTCAGGTTATATACATTGTCTGTGTCCCGCCCATCCTCCTGAGTCAGAGCCTCAAGTGTGTCCATTCTCCAGACAGTGCGCCTGGCACTCACCACGTCAGAGGCCAGGTGCGGGGGCTCACACCTGTAATCGTAGCACTCTGGGAGGCCAAGGTGGGTGGATCATTTGAGCTCAGGAGTTCAAGACCAGCCTGAGCAAGAGTGACACCCCGTCTCTACTAAATATAGAAAGAAATTATACGGACAACTAAAAATATATAGAAAAAAATTAGCCAGGCATGGTGGTGCACACCTGTAGTCCCAGCTACTCAGGAGGCTGAGGCAGGAGGATTGCTTGAGCCCAGGAGTTTGAGGTTGCTGTGAGCTAGGCTGACGCCACAGCACTTGCCCAGGCAACAGAGTGAGACTCTGTCTCAAAAAAATAAATAAATAAAAATCAGAAATGAAAGTGGGGACATAACTACTGATTTTATAGGGATAGAAATGATTATAAGAGAATACTATGAACAATTATATACCAACAAATTGGACAACTTAGATAAAATGCACAACTTCCTAGTAACACACAAGCAAATAAAGCACTATGGTACAATATAAGTTGTTTTAAATAATTATATATATGTATATGTGACATGGGAGTGTGTGTTTTTGTGTGTATGTGTAATACAGGGGCTTTAAAATAACTCCAGAAGGATAAAACTATTAAAAGTGGTTATCACTAGGTGAGTAGAAATTTGGATGTTTTTATATACTTTCTTGCTTATCACCATTTTCTAAAATTTTTTGTAATGAGCATACAATGCTTTTGTAGTAAGGAAATACAGTAACAACAACAACAATAACTTCATCTGGAAAAAAACCAGTAAACTGCTGCTTATCCCAGGGAAAATTACAATTGTGGGGAAAAACTGACTTCCTCTTAGTTATACCCAAATTATGCAAAACAAGTATGAGAACCGTTGCTACATACCTTCTGGCTAGCTCCTCTGGCTTTCGTTTTGGAACCAAGGCTTTGTCCAGCTCGATCTCCAACACAATGTATGTCCCTGCTTCTACATATTGCTGTAAAAACATTTTTTCTCATTTATTATTTCCAGAGAAAAGATACTATGAAAAAATTTAATAACATAAGATAATGCTCACAACATAATGCAAGAAAATTGCAGATATAACTACATATATAGTATGATTTCAACTGTTAAAATATTTTTATATAGAAAAATAACTGGAAATAAATACCGCAATAGTGGTTATCTCTTAGAGGAAAGGGTTTTCAGTTTTATTCTTGGAAACTTCTACCTCCGATGAAGCCCTGTTTAACTTGTTTATAATACTGTCCTTAGAATTGTTTTAAGTGAATTCATTCTTTCTTTCAGCAACCCTCTTTTGTGGGTCCTGCAAAAATACTTTCTTTATAACCTTACATTCCCAGTCAGTCTCCTCACCACCATCTACCAACTTTAATTGCTGGAAACTTCTACTCAGATTTTTGCCAGCATCCTAAATACAATGTGTCCAAAGTGAACTTCTCATTTTCCCAGTATCAACCTCTCTTCTGACTTTCCTCTTAATGGAGTCGCTATCCTTCCAGAAAGTGAGGCTTGAAAGTGGAATTATCTTTAAATTTTCTTCATCAATACACCCAAAGCTTCACAATTCCAAACACCTAGCTTCTGCAGGTTTCTGGCTTTCTTTACCCTTGCACTAAATCAAACTGTCATCAACACTCATCTGTATTACAAGAAAAACCTGTAGCCCTATTCCACCTTCAATCTCCTTTTTCAACACTCTTTCAAGAATTCTGGCCTGAAGTACATATAAGGTCCTATTTCTATGTGACTTAAAAACCTTTGATGTGAGTCTCTAAGAAGAGGCTCGAGAGTTTCCCCAACAGCTACAGAACAAAGCCCAAGCTTTTTAACAAGTCTTTCTATAACCTGACTCTTTCTCACCTCTTTCTCGAATCTCTCCTTTCTTTTCATTCCTCTATATACCATACACTGAATTAATAGATGTACCCTAAATTCTGTCCTTGCAAATTCTCTCTGTGCCTTGACTAAAGCTGTTCCCTGGCCCTGAACTGTCTCTCCTTCCATTTTCATCTGGCGAAAAGTTCTCTTCATCTTTCACTACTTAGTTCAGATACCACCTCTTCCAAAAAGCCTTCCCTGAGACTACCCCATCCTAATAGATATTAATCTTTGTTTCATCTGAGTCCACACAGAACTTTTATTTGCACCGCTATTACGGCACCCATCAAAATTATGTATTATGGTTTGTTATGTATGTTTCTCCTACTAGATGGCTGAGTGTCCTGAGGACAGATGAATAAATGTTGCAGTTGGTGTATCTTTGCATCTGTCATAGTGCTTAACATGGTAGAATTAATAAAAGACATAAAACTCTAACGCTGGAAAGGACCTTAAAGTGAACCTGGTACCAATTCGTTTTATAGAATCCTCACAAGACAACTTTGTCCAAAGTCATAAACTAGTCATGAGCAAATACGGATGGGAACTTATATCCTGCCCTGAGCATTTTCCACTCTAACTGCCTTGATCATTACAGGTCTTATGAAATTAAACTCAATTTTGCAAAACTATATGCAGTTACCTGTCCTTCTGGATTATGGCTTACAGGGGGTTCACCTTCCAACGGTGTATCTGAGCTCTGAGATTTTATACTAGATGCTTGCTGAAAGAAAATGAACATACCTCAAAAGTTGAATTCTTACATGGTTTTCATAAGGGCAGGAACAATGACACTTATACTGCATCAAAATGCAAACTATGTTAATACAATTCACCAAATTAGAAGTCAGTGTAAGCCTCTGGAATGTAATAAAATAGGCAAAACCATCACCTTCTCAACAACCTACCACATCCCCAGGCCTAAGCCTTCCATCTATGTCCTTTTCTTTGACTGTTTTATCTTCTCTCAGATTCTTAGAAACAACTTGTTTGGAAAGTGGAGAATGAATTCCTCCTATTTTATTATTTTGAATGAAATGATGGCCAGTATCCCGGAATAAGCTAAATAAACACTTGGTCTGAAAAGAGACAAAAGAATGAAATGAATCACAGGCAAATGAGACATACTTGAAAGAAATTCACATTATTTTTTTTATCATTTAGTTGTAAAGATAATTTCGACATTTACAATTGCAGGTAGAAAAGGGACCTGAAAAACTTCATTGTATTCCCCTACTTCTAGAACAGGTAAAACCACCACAGAAAGTTAGCTGCCTGACCTATTATTTAGATTTAGAAAAGACTTTACAAGTTGGCTTAATTCTGGTGTGCCATAACTCTTATCATCAGAATGCTTTTAATCTTTGACACATAATTTCAAATTAACTTTAAGTGGTAGAATTCACTTCTATTCAAGAAACAGTATCTATCTAATTACTACTAACCTATTAGTTACAACTGGAAGAGTAAGGCAAGATTAAAGTTCAAAGTAAAACCTTTGTACAGAAAAATTCAAACAACAGATAAGTGACTGGAAAGAAATTTTACAATAATTTTTTAATTAAACAACATGGATGACTGTCAAAATAAATTATGCTGAATGAAAAGTCCAGACCAAAGAAAAGGTAGGGGGCGTGAGCCACCATGTCCAGCCTTTCCATCATGTTTATTTACCATAATTTACTAGGCCTTTCTCTAATATTATACATTTAATCTTATTTTTAGTTTTTGCTATTGTAGATTCCAAAAAGTCTCCTTGAGTATCAAGTTTCTGATCTTATTAAATAATTTCCTTAAGATAAATCCCTAAAAGTGTGATTTCTGGTTCAAAGGATACTGTTATAGAGTTAGTTTACTACTCAGTTGGTATGCAAATAGATGATTGGGCTTTCATGAATCTATAATATTATTGAAAAACAGCTCTCCTAATAATACTATGTTTTTGTTGTTGTTGCTGCTCCTGTTGTGTTTTACAAAGCCTCACTTTCTCCTGGGAAGCAATATGACAAAATTGACAACAAACCATACATAAAGTATACTATTTCATCAATTTTGGCATATGCATATACCTACAAAACCATCACCACAATCAAGATAACCAACATTTCAATCTTCCCTAATATTTTCCTCTCAGCAGCTTGTAATCCATCTCTCCCTCTATCCCTGTCCCCAAGCAACCATTAATCTGCTTTTTGTCAGTATAGATTACTTTCCTAGAATTGCATATAAATGGGATCATGTAGTATATATTCTATTTTGTTTGGCTTCTTTCATTTAGCATAATGCATCTCAAGATTCATCCATGTTGTTGCATGTATCATTAGTTCATTCCTTTTTATTTCCAAGTAGTATTCCATTGTATACATGTACTGCACAATTCATTTTTCTGTTCACCTGTTGATGGCAATTTGGGTTGTTTCCAGTTTTTGGCTTTTCATTACCCTGAAGTTTCTAAAATCCAATGGTAGAATGACAGGAAGCTGTACACTTAATATCACAGTATATCAACTGGTTCTAAACATGAACTGCAAAGATGTGTGTGCTAAAGATATAAGTATACACATATATAAAGGATAAATTATGATAACTTTTATGCAAATATTTCTTACCTTTTCATGGACTATAGTGTCTAGGTAAGGATAAACATGAAAAGCTCCCCGAATTCTCTTCACACCTGGATATAGCAATGGGACCATATTAACGTAAGCTACTCCATGAAATGAAAGCTGACCTTCATCCTCAGTCTAAAGGAATAAAATCAGAGAATAGTTAGTGCTAAAAAGTACTGTACCATAAGGTATAGAGCTCTGACTCAGCAGTTTGAAGACCAGTTTTAGAAACTAACTCTGCTACTTAACTAGTTATGTGACTTGGGGGCAGTTACATAGACATTTTGGGCCTCAGTTTCTTTATCTTCAAAATGGGTTTAATAATACCATGATCACTGAGATAATGCACATAAACAGTGTTAATGAATAATAATGGCAGTAGTTGGGTATCAATACATACTCAAATTAATTTCAAATACATATATGCAACAAAAGGTCTATTTCACCATGTTACTTCTTAGGAGAAATGCTTTACAAAAAACAATAACAACAAAAACTTCAAAGAAATCAGAAGTTGTGGCTTTTAGCTTTAGTTTACAAACTCATAAGAATGAAAGAGGCCTTACAAATTATCTGGACCAATGATGAAAAATACACTTTAACTTAAGCCTAAATTCTTATCAATTGGTGGAGGTGCTTCAGAATGCTTTGTTGAGAAAGATTCTGGGTTTTTGTCTGGGCTCAGAAGGAAAGAGCGCTTTGGCTGATTAGCAATATCTACCATGGATGAAGGAGGACAAAGGACAGTCTACAATCATGTATTTGCCATACTGGATCTCACCTAAATTCTCATTGCAAAGATGAAGAACATGGTAATAAATAATATCTTAACATCATTTTTAATGGTTATATGGTTTGCCACAGAAAATTTTTATAGGGAAAAAATCAATTTGCTGAATGAAAACACATTTAATTCCAAGCTTAAAAGTAATCTCCTTGATTTCACCTACAATGATAATAATTAGAAACTAGATTAAAAAGTCCTATGTTCATGTGATAACATTATGCAGTCTAGAAACCTAAAGAAAGTTAGCCAATACATATAATACACTACAAAGGGAGAAATGGTTATATGGTGGTAGTAATTTTACTAGGCAAAAATATCAATTTTAAAAATCAATCAACTAATTTAGATACTTGTTATGTACTTGCTATGTGCCATGCATCATGCTAGTACTGTGGAAGACACAAAGCAGTACTATAACACCCTTGCCCTCAGGGAGTTTATAAACAAGCAGGAAAGACCAGACATGCACAAGTGAAACAACAGAGAACATAGTCAAGGCTCATCCAAGCTATATCTTTTCAGAATAGTAGTATGTCTATGAACCCCATTACATTAATTAACAGACAAAAACATTTTAAGTAGCTAAATCTAAAAGAAATTTAGAAAAATGTATTGGGTTGAACTATATTGCCAATATTCAACCACTTTTGACCTAGGTAAATGACTATTTCATATAGTTTTGCCTAAATGACTATTTCATATGGTTTTACCTATGGTAAAACTATAATGAAGGACTAAAGGGAAATAGAATTATCTTGGAATAAAGCCTGAAAAAATTTTAGTGAGTAACAGGGAGCTAGGGTGGCCAATAATCCTGGTTTTCCCAGGACAGAGGGGTTTCTTGGGACATGAGACATTCAGAGCTGAAACCAGAAAGGGTTAGGGCAAATGATTTGGTCACTCTAGGAAGAACAGTAATATTAGTTCACATTTTCTTTTGGTATCAGAACTAGAAGCAGAATAACAGGTTGGGTTTGATACTGCATTTCTTACACAAATATTTTTGAGTGAACACATTTACCTTATCAAATTTGCCAGCTTTCCCTTTGGGTACAACAACCAGAGGAACTCTTGTGATCTCTACAGGCCAAAGCCGGCAATCAACAATTCGCTTCTGAAAACTGCAAATCAAAAAATCAGCCCATTAACGTGATATGTAAAATTGGGGTCAGTATAATTTAGGTTAAAGGGAAATAGTCTTCTTCATAGAAAGTAATGGAATACACATCTATATATATAATTTTTTATTAGGTTGGTGGTTTTTTAAACCTTCCAAAATTTATAAAATTCTAAAAATAATACTACTTGACTCCTAGGAGAGGAAAATTGCACATTTTTGAGAGCAATCTGGCAGCATGAATCAAAAGCCTTAAAAATCTCCATAATCTTTGACCATAAATTCAACTTCTATTGATTTATTCTAAAGAAATAGACAAGTTTGCAAATGGTATAAAATATGTTTATTTCTACTGTGAAAATAGAGTGGGACTTCCAGTTTCAACTCTGACACAGCTTTAAAGTAGTCTCTCCTGTTCTCACAACAAGAAAAAAGCTGGTGAAATAAAAAATCAACAACATTTCTTAGATTCATCATAAAATTGAAGTCATAGGGCAAACTGCCAACCTGAAATTTGGAGAGACAGACAAATACAGAGGATCACAGCTGCAATCAGCTTAAAGATGGCAGAAGCCACTGAAGCCGGTAACTGGTAGAAATATTAATACTTTAATGCTAATATTGACAAATTGCTGGAGGCCGAGTGTGGACTAGGAGGGAGTTAAAAACTCCAGGGGGCTCAGTCTTAAGGGTCCTCACACTTTCGTGGGTTTTAAATCCAGGAGCCCCACCAGGTTCTTGTGGTGGAGATAAGAGAAATATCCCTTCATGTTTTGGGCATGGATAAGGAAAATGTAATTATTTTGAAATATGCCCATAGGATTCTCCATACTGTGAAATAAAAAAAATCCTAAGCCCCTCAACTGACAGAATGGAATACCTTCTAGGCCAAGGGGACACAAGAGAAACCTTGAAAACTGAGTTCTGGATGAGTGCAATGGCTCACGCCTATAATCCCAGCACTTAGGGAGGCAAAGGCAGGAGGATGGCTTGAGGCCAGGAGTTTGAGATCAACCTGGGCAATGTAGTGAGACCCCATCTCTACAAAAAATTAAAAAAATTAGCAGGGCATGGTGGTACATGCCTAGAGGCTGAGGTAGGAGGATCATCTAAGCCCAAAAGTTTGAGGCTGCAGTGAGCTATGATTGTGCCACTGGACTCCAGTTTGGGCAACAGAGCAAAACCTTGTCTGTGGAAAACAAAAGAAAGAAAGAAACAGAGTTCTCAGCCATGATGGGATCAGAGGTTGGACATACCTTATTATATCGCCCCCTCGATAACTGTCATTAGATTTTCTTTCCTAAGAGTTAAACATAAACCAGCCCTTTTGAAAGACTTGCTCCACTGCTGATTTTAACCCACTGCCTGACACTGCGGCCAGACTCCCCTCCCTTTTTGCAGTTTCAACACAACAACTGACTGGTATTCCTTCCTGATAAGTGACCATCAACCACACACTGGTCTGGCTGGTGCACAGAGGCTGCGCGCAGGGTGCCTCTGTGTCCTTCATTTCACCTTTTGATGCACATAGCCTAAGTTTACTGCCTTTAGATGTTAAATCTGCACCCCAAAGTGAACATGGGATGTAGGGAACATGCATGTTTGCCTCCTACACATGCGTGTGCCCCACTTTGTGAATATTCATAGGTCCTCCTACAATCTGTTGGATATGTATACTTAGCTATCCCATTCAGCATAAATTCCTGTCTCATTCTTCGTCTTTTGAAGTGCCTACTTTTGGTCTCTGTAGGCTGCAACCCTTTATAATAAATAAAGCTTTCTGCAATCCTTTATAAGAAATAAAGCTCTCCTTTCTAAATGTGTACATCTCAAGATTTTAAGTTGACAATATCAAAGGCCTGACCTTTATGGAGAACTACCTTACCAGAGCCTTATCTGATCTGAGGGAATGGCAATCAGACAACTCCAGCTCTCTAGACTTCTTGTCTCATATAAGGAGAAGAAGAATAAAAGACTACGAAACACTTCTGAAAGTCACAGCACGGGGACTCAAACCCATTAAAATACTGAGATTTAATCTTAGGATTATAGAACACTTCCCTTCCCCAACAATTTGCCACCGTATCAACAGGGTTCCAACATAAAAACAGCAGATTACAACTGAGAAGGCTGCAAAACACAGATTCTTTATATAAAGAAGGAGTTCTCAGGCAAACCCACAGACAACAGGGGGTGGGGGCAGGAAACTGAAGCCTTTGGCACTTACAGCTACAGCAAACATTAAACATAGCCCAGCTTCTAACCAGCTTAACATAAAACCTCACACTACAAACCTTAGTTACTTCAATTCCTATCACCCAATACATAATGTCCAGCTATCAATAAAAACTTACAAAGAATGCTAAGAGGCAAGAATAAATACAGTCTAAAGAGATACAGCTAGCATACAAACTAGACTCAGATATGACACAGATTTTGGCATTATCAGATAGGGAATTTTAAAAAAACTATGATTAATATATTAAGGGCTCTAATGGAAAAAGTAGTCAACATGCAAGAACAGTGGGTAATGTAAGCAGAGAGATGGAAAATCTAAGAAAGAATCAAAAGGAAATGCTAGAAATAAAAAACATTAACAAAAATGAAGAATTCATTTGGTGGGCTTATTTGTAGACTAGACACAGCTGAAAGAAAGAATCAGCGAGCTTGAACATATATGAATAGAAACCTCCCAAACTGAAATGGAAAGAGAAAAAAAGGCAAAAAAAAAATCATAACAGAATGTCCAAGAACTGTGGAACAATTACAAAAGGTTTAACTAGGACTAACAGGAATACCAGAAGGAGAAAAAAAAGAAGAAATATTTGAAAAAATAATGGCTGAGAAGTTTCCAAAATTAATGGCAGACACCAAAGTACAGATCCAAGAAATTCAAAGAAAACCACGCAAATAAATACAAAAAAAAAAGTCTATACCTAGGCATATCATAATCAAACTACAAAACACACAAAAAAGGAGAAAATCTTGAAAGATGTGAAAGAAAAAAAAACACCTTAACTTTATAGTAACAAAGATAAGAATTACATTGGACTTCTTTTCAGAAACTATACAAGCAAGAAGAGAGTGGAGTAAAATATTTAAAGATTTGAAAGAAAAAACCCACCAACCTAAAATTCTGTACCCTCTGGAATTATTTTTCAAAAGTGAAGGAGAAATAGACTTTCTCAGACAAACAAAAATGGCCAGTAGACCTACCTTGTAAGAAATGCTAAAAGTTCTTCAGAGAGAAGAAAAATGGTATGGGTCAGAAACTCAGATCCACACAGTGAAAGGAAGAGAGCATCAAAAAAAGTCACAAATTAATATAAAATAATTTTTTAGTGTTTCTTATTCTTAATTGATCTAATAGATAACTATGTGTTCAAAGTAATAATAGCAATAACGTATCCTTAATAAAATACTAGCAAATCAAATCCAACAATGTATAAAAAGAATTACACACCATGACCAAGTGGGGGACCAAGCATATAAAAAACTCTCTAAAATATCTGCTCAATTTTCCTATAAATCTAGAACTGTTCTAAAAAATAATCTATTAATTTTTAAAAATCAGAGCTATCCATTCAGATTATACATATATTGATAATCCTGTTTGTCATCTCTACCTAATCAGCAGGTCACTGTGACAGAGACTGATAGTTACCTACACAATATCATTGCCCTGGTCTACTTTAGCAATTAAATCCTGATTTAGCCTGTGTGACATGTCCCCAACTAAAATGCTTTATTTTCTAGACTTTCTTGCATCTTGAGATGGCTACTGAGATGTAAACAGAGGTTGCCATTTCCAGGAAGGTTCTATAAGAGGTGCTAAGACAGCTATCATGTGTCCTTTTTTACCCATAACCAGTCCCCTCTTCCAAATTTCCCCCAGGAATTTGAGTATGCAGGCTGGAGCTCCAGCAGCCATCACTGAATCATGAGACAACCTTGTAGAAAGAAGGAATGTATTAAAGAAGGTAGAACCAAAAGAAAGATTGAGCCTGTTTAACAACTGATGACACTGTGTAACCAGTTCTGGACTTCTTTCATATAAAAGAGAAATAAGCATTCACATTTGTTAAGCCACCATCACTAGGTCCCTCTGTTTTTTGTTTGTTTTTTGGGCTGGGGGTCTCGCTATATTGCCCAGGCTGGTCTCAAACTTCTGGCCTCAAGAGATCCTCCTATGTATCTGGGATTATAGGTATAAGCCACCATGCCCGGCTTGATGTCACTGATTTTAACAGATGAACACAATGTCTGATATAGCTGTGGTAAAAGAAAAAGTCTCAGATCACCTTAACTCAAATATAAATAGAATTAACAAAAGTAATACTTCTTCCCACCTACAGCCTTTGTTGGTTAGACACATTCCCTTCCTCTCCCTACCTGACCACTGCAGGAGGATCAAGATAGCAGCGACTTTCCAAGTCCCAAATAATCCTTTTCTTCATGCACTCTGCTTGGTTCCTAAATTCTCTGTCCTATAAAATAATAAGACAGAAACTTCTATTCTGTGTGTGTGCCATGGTTTCATCCTGTTCAACCTGAGGGGCATCCTTTTAATAGATTTGATCACAATACTTTTATTACTACTGTAAGTATGACTACTATTGCAACTACTATCACCACCTTCAAACTATAGGTACTTTGTTAATAAAGTATACAGGATAAACTATGTATATAACCCTTACATCAATCCAGTACTAAGTGCCAAATATTCACTCATGTAACCTCAATCAGTGATTCTCAACCCTTGATGCATATTAAAATCGTCTGGGACCTTTCAAAAAATCAACACCTGGGCATTGATATTTTTTTGCAGGTATTAATTTCACAGGTAGATGGGCACTGACATTTTTTAAAAGTAAATTCTTATATAATTATCTGGGTTAAGGGATGGCCATTGCTACTGTTTTGAAAGCTTTCTCGGTGATTATAATGTGCAATCAGGGGTGAGAATTAATGATCTAAACTAAAATATGAAATATAAATACATAAAATAAAATGTCTGCCCTGATTAAAAGATAAATCTAAGGAAAGTATGAATTTTCACTAATCACAATGATACTGCACAGTGTTTTTCCAATATCGCTAGCCTTATCTATACTATTTTATTTTTTTAAATTTAATTTTTCTAAATAGAGATGGGGTCTCACTCTTGCTCAGGCTGGTCTCGAATTCCTGAGCTCAAGCAATCCTCCCACCTTGGCCTTCCAAAATGTCAGGATTACAAGCGTGAGCCACCGCACCTAGCCTGTACTATTTTAAATATTTAGAGTCAATGACAAATAATTTCACGACCATCATTTTACAAATTATTTTACTGAATGTTTCCACCAATGATTATCAGCTAATTTAAGAAACATCTCCAAGTATATTTACACCATTTCCTATGCCCTTCACAAATTTGTGTTGTTGCCAGGCATGGTGGCTCACACCTGTAATCCTAGCACTTTGGGAGGCCAAGGCAGAGGATTGCTTGAGGCCAGGAGTTCGAAACCAGCCTGACAAGTTCAAAACCTGCCTCAGCCTCCTGAGTAGCTAGGACTACAGGCATGTACCACCACACCTGGCTTTGAAAAGGGAAGGGAAGGGAGGGGAAGGGAGGAAAAGGAAAGAAGGAAGGAAAGAAGGAAGGAAGGAAAGACAAATTTGTGTTGTAATAAAATAGGTTTAAGAAAGAAGAGGGTAATTTTAAAAACCACCAAAAGGAGACTGGTTAATTATATTAATTAGTAAATAATAATAAGTATTACATTAAAGTGTGTCCATACAATGCCACATCATACAGCAAGTACAGATAAAGAAAAAGAATGAGAATGCTATTTATGTAGTAATGTGGAAAATCTCCAAGACACACTATAAAGTAAAACAAAGCAAGTTGCATAACAGTGTATGCAAGTATGTACACCTTTAAATTTGTGGAAAGATATGATGGGAAAAGAATATGTATATATGTATTAGTGTGTGTATGTATGATTGAGCACTTTATATACTCAGTTTAAAAAGCAAAAAACAAAAATTCTTTATACCCTAAGATAAAGCAAAAATAGCGGGGTCTTCCTGATAGGTTCTAGTTTTAAAAATAACAAAGATTTGAAAACTTCCTGTGAAGTAAAAGTCAGGAATAAAAGTAATTACTTTTATTCCTGACTTTTACTATGCTGATGTCTGAAGGTATTTTATGACATTTGAAATCTGAGAATCAAATGAAAAAAACTACAGCTTTTCCATCATGAACAGACTAATGTAAACATGGTAACCTTGGTAATTTTGTGTTGCTGTCTTTTAAGTATATTTGATCCTTGAACAACACAGGTTTGAACTCCACAGGTCCACTTACAGGTGGATCTTTTTTAAACCAAATGTGTATCAGAAATACAGTATCGGTGGGACGTGAAACCTGCATTTACAGAAGGCCAATTCTTCGTACACATGGATTCTGCAGAGCCCACTGCAGGACTTGAGTATGTGCAGATTTTGGTATACGCAGGAGGTCCTAGAATCAATCCACTCAGTATATGGAGAGAAGACTGTACTTGTTAGTTTTTATTTGGTGAGTCAGTCCTTCTGAAGTCTGATTCCCTTTCACAATTTGTAAGGAAACTTTTTCTTTACTTTTCTAAATGCTTCTGTCTCAGAGTCTTCCTTTGGCTTTATACCAGGGCTATCTGGAAAGTATCCAGCTATGGATACTGGACACATGGATACAATGGCTGGATACTTTCCAGACACCCCTCATATATTTGCTTTTATATGCATAAAATATCTAGAATAAAACACAAGAAACTATAATAAAGGTGACTATTAGGGTAATGAAATGGGAAGGAATTAGGAAGGAAAGACATGGGTAGGTGGGAGACTTTCACCATGTGTATCTTAATCTTTTATTTTGAACTGTGACTGATTATTATATATTTATAAATAAATAAATTTAAAATAAAATAAGGAGCAAATTTGATTTAAATTATTTTGTTGGGCTTAAGAAGTCCAAAGGCATTTTCATCAGAATTAGATGAATAAGTATTTTATTTTGCCAAGTAATTGTTTATTTTGACAGGTGACAGATGTATGTAAATTAGTAATTCACAAAATGTTTTATCATATGTCAGTACACTGAGTTTATCACAAAAACCTGCATAATTCAGACTCTCTCTCACCTCAGGGTGGTTGAGTTCTCCTTCTTCTTCCTCATAAGGACCACCAACGATGAATGCATCAGGAATGTTATTAGCTCCTGGAGCCAGAATGTTGGCAATAGGCCATTTTTTTGGCCGGGGAACAGGTTCTCTTTCCCCTCCAAGCTTCAGAGTTCCATTCTTGAATAAAATGGGGTAGTCCTTCTACAGAAATGAATACCATATGTCAGGAAAAATTGTGAAGGACAAAAAGATTACTGAATTGTCTTTTCAGTGGAATGCTGGGTGTTGTAAAACATACTCTTCTGTGATTATATAATTCTATAGCAGGTACTATGCCCTTGATGGTCTTTGTGCTATTTTACAACCCTGTAATTTATAAAAAATTGATAATAATGCAAATTATTATTGTTCATAAATATGCAAATATATTTTGTCCAACAAGGATCTAACCAATTATTGCCCTGGGGCTAATGACAAGTTTCGAATTATTAGTAAATTCGTTTCAGCAGTCTTGATGGCCATATATGGGTCACTTCTTCAGATTCTCCCTTGAACTGGTTTTCATATCTTACTGATTCCCTCACTAATTAGTTAAATAAAATCTTTGATCAAACTGTCATTTATGTTTATATGGAGTCATGATTATACCTGTTTAAAAGTTATTCTTTAAAAACACTAAAATCTCACAAGGGGATAAAAATATAGCCATTTTCACATCTTACAATTTATATAAACTATATTTACAATGAAAAATTGATAAAAGATATAAATAGGCAATTTACAGAAGAGGAAATTAGAAAATCCAACATTTAAATAAAAACATACTCGGTCTTCTTCCAGAATTTTTATGATTTCAGGTCTTACATATAAGTCTTTAATCTATCTTGAGTTAATTTTTGTATATGGTGAGAGATGGGGACCCAGCTTCATTCTTCTGCATATGGCTATCCAATTTTCCCAGCACAATTTATTGAATAGGGTGCCCTTTCCCCAGTGAATGCTTTTGTTGCTTTTGTCTGTTTTGTCAAAGATCAGTTGGTTGTAAGTATATGGCTTTATTTCAGGTTCTCTATTCTGTTCCACTGATCTATGTGTCTACTTTTATACTAGTACCATGCTGTTTTGGTTACTATAGCGCCTGTAGATTGGCCTAGGCAAAGAATTACAAATCAGACCAAATGCAAATGCAACAGCAACAACAACAAAAATGGGACCTAACTAAAAAGCTACTGCATAGCAAAAGAAATAATAAACAAATTAAATAGACAACCTACAGAATGGGAGAAAATATTTATAAACCGTGGAACTGACAAAGGACTAATATACAGAATCTACAAGAACTCAAACAATTCAGCAAGAAAAAAACCAAATAACCCCAATAAAAAGTAGACAACATGAACAAACATTTTTCCAAAGAAGATATACAAATGATGAACAAATATATGAAAAAATGCTCAACATCATTAATCAGAGAAATGCAAATTAAAATCACAATGGGATACCACCTTACCCCTGCCAGAATGGCCATTATTAAAAAGTCAAGAACCATAGATGTTGGCCTTATTTTTTTTTTTTTTAAGATGGGGTCTCACTCTGTCACCCAAGCTGGAGTGCAGTGGCACAATCATAGCTCTCTGTAACCTTGACCTCCTGGGCTTAGGCGATCCTCTTTGCCTCAGCCTTCCTAGTAGCTGGGACTACAGGCACTTGCCAGCATACCTGGCTAATTTTTTTTTTTTTGAGAGAGAGAGAGAGAGAGAGCGAGAGAGAGATTACAAGGGATTGGTTTATGTGATTTTGGAAGCTAACAAGTCCCACAGTCTGAAAGGTGAGTTGGTAAGCTGGAGACCCAGGAGAGCTGATTGTATAAATTCCAATGCAAAGACCAGCAGGCTTGAGGCACAGAAAAAGCTGACATTTCAGTTCTAGTCTGAAGGCAGGAAAAAGCTGGTGTCCCAGCTCGAACTTATTAATTTTTCTTCTAGTGATAGTTATGTAGGTTGTCCTTTGGAAGGGTGATCAACCACCCAATTTGCCTGGGGCTGTCCCAGTTTTAGTACTGAAAGTCCTGTGTCCCAGGAACTTCTTAAGTCCAGAGCAAACTGAACAGTTCCTATACAAAGTTAGGGGGTCATTCACATATGTGGCCCTGAAAATATGACAGGTGGGAGTGTTAACTGATTACAAGGCTTTAGTAAGTAACTTGGAAATCTCTATCAGAGCCTCAAAAAATGGCTAGGCATGGTGGCTCATGCCTGTAATCTCAGCACTTTGGAAAGCTGAGGAGGGAGGAATACTTGAGGCCAGGAGTCTGAGATCAACCTGGGCAAAATAGAATCCTGCCTCTAGAAAATATTTTTTAAAAAATTAGCTGGATATGGTGGTACATGCCTGCAATCCTACCTACTTGGGAGGCTGAGGCAGGAGGATCACTTAAAACCCAGAAATTTGAGGTTACAGTGAACTATGATGATGCCACTGCACTCTAGCCCGGGCAAAACAGAGTGAGACTCTGTCTCAAAAAAAGAAAAAAAAGCCTCAAAAAAACCCCTATCCGAACATTCTTGTATCTAGAAATTTGGCCTACAAAAATAACCTAGAATGAAGAGAAAGTTTTGTATAGTAAAGTACATAGTACAAAATCTACAAAATACGGGATTATTTCAAACAGCTCATGGAAAATGCATATTATGAAAAAACCATGCATGGATTTCAAAAGTTTTTTGTATCAAAGTAAACTCATACTAACTTGTAATAACATGTCTCCACAGTATCTAGAGTTTGAGGCACTAAGAAGTATAAGAGATCAGTTTGAAAAGAGTCCCTATCAGAGCAACATGAATTCCACTAAAATTTAAGCAAGAACAAACATTAAATTTATGGTAAAGCTTGAGTGAAAGAACAGTGAAATCATTGATGCCTTACAAAAAGTTTTGGGGGACAATGCCCCCCAAAAATCAGCAGTTGTAAACTCATTTTAAAAAGGGATGACATGGCCAGGTGCTGCATGGCTCACACCTATAACCCTAGCACTTTGGAAGGCCAAGGTGGGAGGACTGTCTAAGGTCAGGAGTTCGAGACCAGCTTGAGCAAAGCGAGACCCTGTCTCTACAAAAAAACTAGAAAAATTAGCTGGGCTTGGTGGTGGTATGCTCCTATAGTTCCAGGTACTCAGGAGGCAGGAGGATCACTTGAGCCTAGGAGTTAGAGGTTACAGTGAGCTATGATAATACTACTGCACTCCAGCCTGGGCAGCAGAGTGAGAACCTGTCTCTAAAAAACAAAACAAAATAAATAAAAAAAGAAGGGAAGAGGCAATGTTGAAGAGGAAGCCCATAGCACCAGACCATCCACATCAAGTTTTGAGGAAAAAATTAATTCTCTTTGTGCCTGAAATGAAAAGAACCAATGATTAACAGTAGAACCAACAGTCAATACCACAGACATCTCAATTGGTTCAGCTTACACAATTCTGACAGAAAAATTAAAGTTGAGCAAACTTGACACCCAATGGGTACCAAAACTGCTGTGCCCAGAGCAGCTGTAGACAAAAGCAGAGCTTTCAACAAATGGGATCAAGATCCTGAAGCATTTCTTGAAGAATTGTAGTAGGAGATGAAACCTGGCTTTACCAGTATAATCCCAAGGACAAAGCACAATCAAAGCAATGGCTACCATGAGTTGGAAGTGGTCCAGCCAAAGCAATTTGCTTGTAGACTTTCTGGAGGGCCAAAGAACAGTAATATCTGCTTATTACGAGAGTGTTTTGAGAAAGTTAGTCAAAGCTTTAGCAGAAAAAAGGCCAGGAGAGCTTCAACAGAGAGTCCTTCTCTACCCTGGCAATGCTCTTGCTTATTCCTCTCATCAAACAAGGGCAATTTTGTTACAGTTTTGATGGGAAATCATTAGGTATCCACTTTTCAGTTCTGATTTGGCTCCTTTTTCTAACTTCATTTCCTAATCTTAATAAATCTGTATAGGGCACCCATTTTTCTTCAGTTAATAAGTAAAAAAGACTGTATTGGCATGGTTAAATTCCCAGGACCTTCAGTTCTTTAGGGATGGACTAAATGGCTGTTATCATCACTTAAAAAATTGTCTTGACCCTGATAGAGCCTATGTTGAGAAATAAAGTTTATATTTTTCATCTTTATCTTTTAATTCTATTATTCCATGAACTTTTTAAAGTCCCTTTGCATATGCATAAAAATAATCTCTGTAAAAACATATCAAAAACTGGACATTTTAAATGTCTTACATATTGTCTATCATAAATATACATTTATTAATATAAATTATACTTAATGTATTATATATAATATATAAATTATAAATACAAAAATCTTTTTTTTTTTTTGAGACAGAGTCTTGCTCTGTTGCCCGGGCAAGAGTGCCGTGGTGTCAGCCTAGCTCACAGCAACATCAAACTCCTGGGCTCAAGCAATCCTTCTGCCTCAGCCTCCCAGAGTGCTAGGATTACAGGCGTGAGCCACCACGCCCGGCCACAAAAATCTTTATATAAAACAAAATTTATAAAACAGAAATAAACTTTATTTTTCAAGCCTAAAATAAATCTCAGCCATTAGCAGAGCAATGTTTTGAATGAAATCTTAGCAGGTGAGGAAGAGATGGCCATATGAGTGTAGACATGTTTGAATCTACATAAAATCTGGCAGTAGGGCTGTACCTCTCCAAGCGATGGAACTTGCAGACCAACCATGTAGTTCTGCAGGGTCCCTACTGGAACAAAGGATTCAGGCACAGAGTAGGCAGCCTCCAATGTGACCTTCAGTAGATTGCCCCCTGACATCTGGGCTGCGGTCAGTAAGGGCTCTGCTGCAAATACTTTAACTTCAAGACTGCACTGCTGTAAAAGAATAAAATTACGCAGCATTTTGAAGATTGCCAAAGTCCTTCCTTGTTTTGAATTACCTCATTTGAATCTCATACCACTGTTTAAGATAAGAAGATGAAGCTTAATTATTCATGAGTTGGAGATCGAGCCAAAAAGAAAACCTTACCCCTAAACTAGAATACTTCCCACTGCACCATACTAAAGTAAAGTGTGTACACAAATACATATAGAAGAGGAATTAGAAGATTCTATATTGAAATGTCAATAGTAGTTGTACATGAATAAGTGAGATTAGGTGCTTTTATTGTCTATATTTTGTGATTATTTTTGTAATTTAAATGTAATGCTTTGTAATAAGAAAATATTTTTCAAATATATCTGTATATATTCGTATAAATAGGAATAGACATGTATAACTGATATTTTCACACAGGATACAATACAAAGGAGGTGTAAAACGTGTACTGTAGGCCAAGGCGGGAGAATCACTTGAGGCCAGGAATTCAAAACCAGCTTGGGCAACATAGTGAGACCCTGCCTCTACAAAAAAAAAAAAAATTAGCCAGGTGTAGTGGCACACACCTGTAGTCCTAGCTACTCAGGAGGCTGAGGCAGGAGGATGGCTTGAAATAAATGTACTAGGCTGGACACAGTGGCTCACGCCTATAATTCCAACACTTTGGGAGGCTGAGGCAGGAGGATCGCTTGAGCCCAGGAGTTCAAGATTGCAGTGAACTAAGATCAGGCCACTGTACTCCAGCCTATGTGACAGAGCAAGACTCTGTCTCAAAAATAAATAAATAAATAAATAAAGTAATATAAAATGTGTGTTGATTGCTAATTATATGCTAGGCACTTTACTACAGCACTGGGGATATAAAGATGAAGGAGGCATGGTCCCTTTCATCATGGAATTCATGTTACAGTCGCATGATTTATGATAAATGCTATAATAGAGACCTGTACAAAATGCTGCAATCAAGGAGGAAATGAATAATTAATTATTAGGCTGGGAAGGAGTAAGAGATGGTGACATCTGAGTTCACTTTTACAGGATGAATAGAAATTTACAACCTGAATAAGCAGAGCAAGGAAAGAGAAAATAACTATGGATAAAAAGAACAGTTTATGTAAAAGAGGACTAAAACAGTATAGTATATTCAGTTCACGTATAAGTAAGTAGTTCAGGATTCTAGAACATAAAGTACAAGAAGAGGAGTGCTGGGAAATGAGGTTGGAGCAGGAGGCTCTCATTATAAAGGATGTTATATGCCTGCTAAGAAATCTGACCTTAATGTGTAAGCAGTGGGTGAAACCATGAACCACACTCTAAGTAGAGGAAGAGGTATGATCAAATTCACTTTTAAGTCACTGTGCAAGTTGTGGGAAGGCTGAACTGGAGGGAGACAAGGGTAGGTACAAGGATACTTGTAACAACTTGTGAGTGAGGATACTTGTCACAACTTGTGAGTGAGGATGTGAGTGAGGATGAGGCAATAAAGAATAGGAATGAAGCTAAGAAGAAGGGTTTACAGACTCTTAGAGGAAAGAAAAGGCTGGATTTGGTGAAAGGAGGATTTAGGGATTAGAGGTAGCTAGGGTGGGAGCAAGCAGTCATGGATGTAATTTTGGTTCTATGGTCTGTGCTTTCATGGATGAGTGATGCCACTAGTCAAAATAACAAAGATATAACCAAGAGTAGGTTTTGGGGAGGATACTGAGTTCAGTTTTGGAACATTGAGTTTTAGGTGCCTATAGGATATCATTATAGAGAAATCTAGTAGGTGCTTATAAAGTCTGACAATCTGGGATTCAGGAGAAGGGTCTGGGCTGGAATTGTTGAATAAGTCTTCAGCCAGAGGCAGGCTACCATGCTGGAAAGTATAGTAAGTGCTTTCATATACTATTTGCTCGCTCAGGACATAGATCAAGAGGCATTTCCATTAAGCCTTCCCTACATCTACCCTTGGGCAAAGTAACTGATACCTGCTCTGTGCCCATGCACCCCACTCCATCATTTAATCACACTGAGTTATAATCCATGATATGTTGATTGTAGGCTTTTCAAAGGTAGGACTCTGCCTAATTCATCTTTGTTTCTCAGAATCTAACACTATGTGTACTGTGAAAGGAAGGTGCTTAATGAATCAGACTCAACTGAACTGAACCTTAATAACAGCAAGACTTGTTAGATTGAATGGCAGGCTGAAATGTTGAGATTACCTTAGCACCTAATCGAGGAGTTTCTAAAAGTGAGCCCTGCACAGGATGCAATGGGACTGTTGTTTCAAATGAAGTCTCTCCTGCAAAAAGAAGGCCAAGTTGAGGCAAAGAAGAGGTTAAGTTAGAACTTAACAGATTGGCCAGGCGTGGTGGCTCACGCCTGTAATTCTACACACTGGGAGGCCAAGGTGGGCGGATCCTTTGAGCTCAGGAGTTTGAGACCAGCCTGAGCAAGAGCAAGACCCCGTCTCTACTAAAAAAAATAGAAAGAAATTAGCTGGACAACTAAAAATATATATAGAAAAAATTAGTTGGGACTGGTGGCACATGCCTGTAGTCCCAGCTACTCGGGAGGCTGAGGCATTAGGATTGCTTGAGCCCAGGAGTTTGAGGTTGCTGTGAGCTAGGCTGATGCCACAGCACTTTAGCCTGGGCAACAGAGTGAGACTCTGTCGCAAAAAAAAAAAAGAACAGATATAAATGAGGCAGAGATAAATGTTCTCATTTTTTCTCTCAAATCCCTCAAATTAATTGAGGCTCATTTTTTGTACTTCTCTGGAGCTAAATTTTATAAGCTTTGCTATTTCTCTTGGGAAAATCATATACCTGACCTGCTAATAAGGGAAGAAGGTCCACCACAGCTTGACCAAGAATTAAGGTCTTCTCCTCTTTTAGTTTCCTTTCTTTTGGTAAAACTTCAGTCATGGTTACTAGATAAATCAAAACAAAGAAAATGAGAATGTTTCTAATTCATTTATCAGATAACCGAAGTGCAACAAGCAAAGAAAGTATTATCAAAGATATTTAAGAAAAATGAACTTGAAACCAGAGAAGGCACCAACAGCAGTAACTTCTGGTGGAAAATATTGGACCACTTCAGTGACTTCTGAACTTTTTGCCTGAAAGTTATAATAAGAAATGGATTTTACATCATAATCATCTACATGCATATGTATAAAAGTAACTGATATATGATTATATGATAACAAAGTTTCATGTAATAGTAATCCTCACTAGATCAAATCCTTAGATATTTTCTATTCTATTTCATATAGAAATTACTTGTCATAATCCTCCTCAACTGATTTTAGGAATGACTAAAAAGTCATAATCTGAACTTTGAAAAACATTGTTCTAGATCCTTCCATATTGCCTAACATAGGGCTTAGCAAACCTTGGAGTGATCCCCATAGCATGCAAAGTGTGTCCAAAGTTTTTCACTGTAGCATTACTCTGTTTGTGTGCTTAACAATTACTATGAAAATTTCAAATATACAAAAAAGAATAGAATAATGAATATCCATATAATCATCACTGAGATTTAATAATTAATGTGTTGCTGTATTTGCTTCATCATATATATTGTTGTTTACTGAAATATTTTCATTATATTTGCTTCGTTCGCTGAATTTTAAAATAAATTACAGACGTCATGGCATTTTATCCCTAAATATCAAAGTATGCAAATCCAAAATATGACATTTTCCCATAAAACCATAATAACTTTATCACATCTAGCAAGTATGTGACAATAGCATTAAATATATTAATAATTCCTTAATTCATTTAATGCCCAGTCTATATTTAACATTTCCCAATTATCCCCAAATTTATTTTGCAGCTGGTTTGCTCAAGCCAGGATCTACTCAAAGACCACATGTTGCATTTGGTTGTCATGTTTCTTATGTTTCTTTTCATTCGGAACAGTCCCTCCTTTCCACATATTTTTTCTCAGTGACACTGATTTGTTGAAGATACCAGGACAGTAGAATGTTACATTTTCTGGATTTGCCTTTTTACCCCCCATTCATGGTGCTTGTTTCTCAATCCCTATGTTTCCCACAAAAAGGTTCTCCTTTAGCATTTTAAGCAAAGATAATACATTTTGATAAGACTCTTGCCTCCACAGTATATTATCAAACTCTGTGATCTTTGTTTGAATTAGAATCCAAATAAGGTCCACATATTGTAATGAGTTGATGTCTCTTTTACTCTATAGGTTCCCCCATCCATCTCTTTCGATATTTCCATTTTCATTTTTCTAAAAAATCATCCATTAATTGAAGTTTTCAAAAGTAATGAAAGAATATTCTTTTATAATTTTTAAAACTGTATCTGTAGTTATGGTCTATTTTCTTCCTAGCAATGTTTGTGCCACTTTTTTCCTCTTCTTATTCTTCTCCTTTTTTTTTTTTTTTGGCTCAATCATGCCAGAGTTTTGTCTATTTGTTAATATGTTGAAAAGATTGAATGGGGAAAAGTTGAAAGCATTCCGCCTTAAGAACTAGAACAAGACAAGTATGCTCACTGTCACCACTCCTATTCAACATAGTTCTGGAAGTCCTAGCCAGGGCAATCAGGCAAGAAAAGAATATTAAGGGTATCCAAGTCAGGAAAGAGGAGGTCAAACTATAACTCTTCGCTGATGATATGATCTGGTATTTAGAAAAAATTCCACCAAGAGTCTCCTGGAATTGATAAATAAATTCCGCAAAGTCTCAGCATACAAAATCAATGTACATAAATCAGTAGAATTTCCATGCACTAATAATTGTCAAGCAGATAGTCAAATCAAAGACTCACAATACCATTCACAATAGCTACAAAGGAAATAAAATATCTAGGAATATACTTAACCAAGGAGGTGAAAGATCTCTACAAGGAGAACTACACAACTCTGAGGAAAGAAATTACAGAGAATACAAATGGAAAAACATATCATACTCACGGATAGGTAGAATCAATGTTGTTAAAATATCTATACTACTCAAAGTGATTTACAAATTCAATGCAATCCCCATCAAGTTACCAAAGTCATACTTCACAGATCTAGAAAAAATAATTCTATGCTTCATTTGGACCCAGAGAAGAGCCTGAATAGCCAAAGCAATCTTAAGCAAAAAGAACAAATATGGAGGCATCTCATTATCAGACTTCGAACTATACTACAAGGTTATAGTAACAAAAACAGCATAGTATTGGTACAAAAATCAAGACATAGACCAATGGAACAAAAGAGAGAACTCATATATAAAACCATCTACCTATAACCAACTGATCTTTGACAAAGCAGACAACAACATACACTGGGGAAAAGAAGCCCTATTCAATAAATGGTGCTGGCAAAATTGGATAGCCACACGCAGAAGAATGAAACAGGACCCCTATCTCTCACCACTCACAAAAATTAATTCAAGATGGATAAAAGACTTAGATCTAAGGCATGAAACCATAAGAATTCTATAGGAAAATATAGGAAAAACTCTTTTAGGTAACAGCCTAGGCAAAGAATTGATGTAAAAGACCCCAATGGCAATCATGGCAACAACGAAAATTAATAAATGCGCTTTGTTTAAACTACAAAGCTTCTGCACAGCTAAGGAAACAATCAACAGAGAACATAGAGAATGGCAGAAAATATTCACAAGCTACATATCCGATAAAGGGCTAATAACCGGAATTTACAAAGAACTCAAGCAAATTAGCAAGAAAAAAACAAACAACCCTATTAAAAAGTGGGCAAAAGACATGAACAGGCCGGGCGCAGTGGCTCACACCTGTAATCCTAGCACTCTGAGAGGCCGAAGTGGGCGGATTGTTTGAGCTCAGAGTTCGAGACCAGCCTGAGCAAGAGCAAGAGCAAGACCCCGTCTCTACTAAAAATAGAAAGAAATTATATGGACAGCTAAAAATATATATAGAAAAAATTAGCCAGGCATGGTGGCACATGCCTGTAGTCCCAGCTACTTGGGAGGCTGAGGCAGAAGGATTGCTTGAGTCCAGGAGTTTGAGGTTGCTGTGAGCTAGGATGATGCCACGGCACTCACTCTAGCCTGGGCAACAGAGAGACATGAACAGAAGCTTCTCAAAGGAAGAAAGACAAATCGCCAATAAACATATAAAAAATGCTCAATGTGACTAATTATTAGGGAAATGCAAATTAAAACCACAATGAGATATCAACTTATCCCAGTTAGAATAGCATTTGTAAAAAGTCAAAAAACAATAGATGTTGGTGTGGATCCAGAGAGAAAGTAATGCATATACACTGTTGGTGGGACTGAAAATTAGAACAACTCTTATGGAAAACAGTGTGGAGATTCCACAAAGAACCATTTGATCCAGCAATCCCACTACTGGGTATTTACCCAAAGGAAAAGAAGTCATTTTATCAAAAAGACACCTGCACTTGAATGTTTATTGCAGCACAATTCACAATTGCAAAGATGTGGAATCAACCCAAGTGCCCATCAGTTCATGAGTGGATTTAATAAAATGTGGTAAATGTACACCATGGAGTACTACTCAGCCATAAAAATGATGAATTAACACCTTTTGCAACAACCTAGATGGAACTGGAGGCCATTCTCCTAAGTGAAGTATCTCAAGAATGGAAAAACACGTGTAATCACTATTAAATTGGAACTAACTAATGAGCACACATGTACACAGAGGGAAGTAAAATGCAGTGGAAAGCAACTGGGGGTGGGAGGGGAGGGGAGGGAAATAAACCATCCTAATGGGTACTATGAACAGGTTTTGGGTGATGGGCACACCTATAGCCAGGACTCAAGCACTAGAAAAACAATCCATGTAACCTAAAGCATTTGTACCTCCTTAATATTTTAAAATAAAAAGCACAAAAGTTAAATAAAGGTTTTAAAAACGCAGTTTTTTGTTTTGTTGATACATCCTTCCTTCCTTCTTCCTTCTTTCTTTCCCTCCCTCCCTCCCTTCCTTCCTTCCTCTCTTTCTTTCTCTTTCTCTCTCTCTCTTTCCTTCCTTCCTTCCTTCCTCTCTCTTTCTCTTCTCTTTCTCTCTCTCTTTCTCTCTTTATTTAGAGATGAATATCTCACTATGTTACCCAGTCTGGCCTCAAACTCCTAGGCTCAAGCAATCCTCCTGCCTCAGGCTCCCAATACTACAGGCATGTGCCTGTTGATCCTTGTTGATCCTTTCTACTGCTTGTTTTCCACTTCATTAATTTTTGTTCTCATCTTAATTATAAGACACTTTCTTTGAGATACCCTGCTATTTTTCTAGCTTCTGAAATTGAATGTTTAATTCATTTGTTTTTAATCTTTTTATGTTTGTCAAGAGCATCAATTTATTAAAGATGAACCTTTAAAATATACTATAATTAAACATTTTTGTAAATTAGCCAGGTGGCATATGCCTGTCTGTAGTCCCAGCTACTGGGGAGGCTGAAGTAGGAGGATCACTTGAGCCCAGGAGTTTGAGGTTGCAGTGAGCTATGATGATGCCACTGCACTCTAGCCTGGGCAACAGAGTGAGACCTTGTCTCAAAAAACAAACAAACAAAACCCCACAGTTTTGTAACCATGTTTGGCATGTCTTCATTCTTTAATATACTTAGAGCTTCAAAAATGAGGTGGTCTGAGCCCTCTTTTACCATCCCAAAAGACTTATGCACTGTTACCAAAATCCTACTAACAAAGAGTAACCTTTCTTTTATATAGCTTAATCTTTGATGAATTGAACAGAAGTTCTCTGCATTAAGTAGTCTATCTCAAGAAGAAACCAAGGGAAAGATGACAGACTCTACACTTCAGGGGGTACCCATGGTCTCCAGAAAGATTTTTTCCTGTTTTCACAGTTTGCAGTTTAGTTTGTAGGTTTCATGCAGAGGAGGGGTGGCTTTAGATAGACTCATAAATGTGTGTACTTTCCTTCCCTCCTAAGCAGACAGTGATGCCCTTGCATTGTAGCACTGAGCACCCAAGTGGTGGTGGATTTCATGATCTTTCTCACTCCTACCAAAGATGCTTTTTTCCCCTTTAAGAATCTATTTAATTTTTTAAATTAACCTTTTTATTTTGAGATGATTGTAGATTCATATGCAGTTATGAGAAATAATATAGAGAGTTTTCTTGTACCCTAGTTTTCCCAATGGTAATGTTTTGCAGAACTACAGTAAAACCCAAGCTCCTAGGTTTTGGAGTACTGCCGTCTCCCCACACACCACCACTACCACATATACACCAATAGCAGCTGTTCAAGATTTCCAGGGTTCAGTTCCTGCTTTGGTTCTGGGAACAAAGATATTGCCCTTTCTTTCTCATGACCTCAATATCATGTTTAAAATAATGTTTCAGTTCTGCCTTTCCCACCCAACACTGTAGGGAAGAAGACAATCAATACACTCCTCTTATTCTGGGTAACAGAAAAGCAAAGAACAAAAAAGGGAGAAGAAGAAGGAGGTAGTAAGAGAGTGTGAGTCAAATAGATGCCTCCACAGGTAACCAATTCCCAGACAGGACGGAGCTAGAAATCACTATTATGGAGCAGTGTCCTAGGAGCCATCTGAAACTCTTGTTCCAAGGTGCAAGGTCCAAACTCTTGTTCACAATTGCCTAGGCTTCTACTCTGGCAATTGTGAATTTGGTGGCATGGGGTGGGACCCCAAAACTGGATCTCAGAGCCCCAAGTGACTCTTACAGAAAAAAAGGCACGGGACTAGAATACTATACAATCTAGAATATTGAATAAATTCCCAGGTCCTGCCTGTCTGGGTTTAAGACTGTGGATTCTGTGGTTTTTCTGGCAGGTACCCTAGGAAATGTGCTACTAAAAAATTATAAAAACAATCAGCTGGGTGGGGTGGTACATGTCGTAGTCCCAGCTACTCGGGAGGCTGAGGCAGGAGGATCACTTGAGCCCAGGAGTTTGAGGTTGCTGTGAGCTATGATGACACCACTACACTTTAGCCTGGGCAACAGAGTGAGACCCTGTCCGAAAATAAATAAATACACGAAAACAAAAATTAAAGAGTATAGATTAAAACCCAAAAAAGCCTTAGCCTAGTATGTAGGCGCAGGAACAAATTACATTAGGGATAATACTGTGTATGTAGAAACTGTAAATGTGTGGATAGAGAAACCATCCATTCATTTATTCAACAGACACTTTCGGAGCCCCTGATATATCCCAGATATTTCTAAGCACTAAAAATTCTGAAATAAATAAAATACATTCCTGATTTCAAGAAGCCCCTTCTCTAGCAGAAGAAGCAAATGAATAATCGCTATAAAGTATGGTGATTATACAAAAGTACAGATATAGTTGCCAGACAATATATAAGAGCCAGGTACAGTGGCACACGACTATAATCCCAGCTACTGGGGAGGCTGAGGCGGGAGGACAACTTGAGCCGAGGAGTTCAAGACTAGCTAGACAACAATAAGAGACCCCCTCAATCTCCAAAAATAAATATAAAAATACAGGAAGCCTAGTTAAATTTGAATTTCAAGCAAACAACAAATAAGTTTTTAGTATGCCTCAAATTTTATGTTTTTTTTTTTTTCATTTTTTTCTAAATCTGGCAACCCTAAATACAGGAAGAAAAAAAAAAAAAAAGCTCCCAACTCAGCTTAGGGGATAAAGGCTGCAAATCTCAGTTATATGTCAAAAGGTGTTTGGTACAAACTGATGAAAATTAGGAGGACATGGTGACTGCTGCCAGAAGCAGGCAGGACTCAAAAGTGTACTGCATTATTCCTAGAGTAAGGAGGCAAGGTGTGTTCAACTGTCCCAACAGCAGCCACTAAATACCTCAGGATCTCCTCATAACATACTCACATAACTATCATTTTTTAGAACCATAAGGACTTACAGAACACAGGTTTGCGAGCGAGGTCATCTAAAGTGATTCCTCCTTCAGGATTAAATTCAAAACTGCAAGTGAAATTGTATTTTGCAGTTCCTTCCGGAGAAACAGTAATTTTTGCAGAGTCTCCCAGAACCACTTGATTGAATTCTGCACGAATAAAGGTAACTGGAGTATCTCCTTTAGAACCTTTCTGTTGGCAGAAACATATCACTTTATAATTTTACTCAAATAGAGAATTTTCCTACACATCTGGCAAACCACTTTGACTTGGGGTAAATAGCATTTTCCAGTTTTTTCCTAACAAGCTACATCACAAATACAAAAGGGGTAGGTAGAAAATCATTAAACAAATCTACTTGTAGCTAAATGCAACATTTCATTTAAATGCCATTATGTTGGAGTTTTGAAAAATAACATTTATTGTGTTTTACCTGATAATAAAAGTATATCGTGGAACATTTGAAAATCACATAAGAAAATAAATTACATGTAATTTTACTCTAACACGTAAGCACTATTAACATTTTAGAATATATTTTCTAGTGTTTTGCTGTGAGTATACGTACACGTCTGGTGCCCCCCCTCATATATATTTTTTATATATACATTTTAAAATAAAGTGGAGCTCATTCATTATATCCTCTTTTGGAATGAGCTGTTTTAACTTCATAATACTGAATATTTTGCTGCTTCAGAATTCTAATTTTTAACAGTTCCATCATAATGTAGTTTTATTATTCAAATTCATCAAGTGAAATTAATCACAAGGGAAACTGGAAGAATTCAGATCCTTTTAGGAAAAAGAAAAAAAAAAACCAAACTATATGGGAACTGCTGTCTAAAAAACTGAAGCCACTTCTTTCACCCCTGTTAAATTTAGTATTCAGATTGCCAGGTATTTTAGATACACAGTAATGCGACTTGCTATTTATAGACTAACAGTAAGAAACAATGAGGAGGAAGGCCACTGCTACGTAAAGCGAGGAGGTTTGGAGATACAGAATGATGCAAGCTCCCTTCCTCCTGCCGGTGCTTCCAAACTAGGGACTTTCTGGATTTCCAAAAACGACTTTACCAAATCATATCCATCTGTCACAGTGATCTGCACGGGTCTGCCCGTTGATAGCACCTGCTCCATATCAGCAATTGCGCAAAGTCCTCGTTTTCTTTGGTCTCTGTAAACAGAATGAATAAACCTGTCCCCTCACATACCATAGCTGCACAAGTACCCACATTACATCATAACCAATACCAGGGAAGAACCTAAGGAAATGCCAGAGTCTAGCATTGTTTTGTTCCCCCTATCCAACCTTGGCTCCTGAATAAGCAGTTTTAGGGAGCTGGTCAGAAGGATGACTCCCCTGGCTAGTGATAAAAAGATTGTTATACATGTAACTAACCATTAAGCACAAATTATCACAAAACAAAGAGAGTAGGAATGCCATCCCCCCCACCTCCCATCCTCCACATCCTTCACAGTATTCTTTGAAAACTTTTATTTTAATCTGCAAAACTCCTCTCAAAGTTTATTTCTCAGTTTTACAAAAATATATTTTGAGAGCAAGAAAAAAGCAGCCACATAAAATGGTAGTATATTGGAACAGGTCTTGACACATTTCTTATTTAGTCAGATATATTTTCCAATTATTTTACAACACTAAGGATACAAATAATTTCAAAAGTAAATTGGATATTTGTTCTTTAAAAAAAGGTGTTTTCTAACTCAATTCAAAGCAGAACCAATCTATGCAATTCAAACATTTACTGAGGAGATACAGAAAAGAATATGACACCTCTCAGCCTTCAGATTTTATAGTTATTTTGCCTCTTCTCGGCCACTCCCTGATTTTTCCAGTCATCTAAAAGCCTCAGATCACTTGTTCAACACCATGTCTCTGGGCTTTTTTAGGGCCTAAGTGGCACTGACAACTTCCTTATCAAGTGTGCATTGGAAATACCCTTTTGTACCAGTTGTCTTCTTTTGTTTCAATGATACAACATAAATTAGGCCTTCACTACCCTTCTGCTAGACTGTTACAAAAGCCTTCTAATTGGTCTGACTCCAGTTTCTTCTTACTGTAATCCAACCGACTTCTGTCAGAACTGTTCTCAGAACTGTTCACTGAACAAACATTTATTATGATAGGCACTACAGTAGGTGCTGAGCATTCAAGAGATAAGATGTGAACTCCCTAATCTCAAGTAATTTAAAATCTAGTGAGGAAGAAAGACATGTAAGTAGACCAAGAGTTTTATAATCTGTGTGTTGAGTGCTCTGTTAGAGGAAAGAGGGGAAGGGTGGAGCAATAGGAGGGAAGAAGGGGGAGAAAATTAACTTTTAATTATAGCTTACTGTGCACCGGTGTGCTAAGTGTGCTTTACATCTGTTAGCTTACCACCCTTACAGGTGACTTTTTTTTTTTTTTGGATACAGATTCTCACTCTGTTGCCCCAGGTAGAGTGAAGTGGGGTCATCATAGCTCACTGCAACCTCAAACTCCTGGGCTCAAGTGATCCTCCTGCCTCACCTCCTGAGTAGCTGGGACTACAGGCGTATACCATGACACCCGGCTAATTTTTCTATGTTTAGTAGAGAGAGAGAGTCTCCTCTTGCTCAGGCTGGTCTCAAACTCCTAAGCTCAAGCAATCCACCCACCTCGGCCTCCCTGAGTGTTAGGATTACAAGCGTGTGCCATCGCACCTGGCTTCCAGGTTATTCTTAAATCTCCATTTTAGTGAAAAGGAAACTGAGCTTTAGAGAAGTTTGTTATTTTACCAGCAGTCATATAGTAAGGAAGTGCTGGAGCTGGAACCTAGCTGTATTTGAGAGTACACGTGTAGGTGTGCTTGCCAGGGAAATCTCCTTGCAAAAGGTGACCTGGAATTATGTCTTAATAAAGTGAAGGATATTTCAGTCAAAGGGAACAGATTTAAAAGGTTCAGAGGAAAATAAAAACAAAAACATAGCCCAGCAAGTCAAGTAGATTAGTACACTTGGAACATAGTGTGAGAATAAGGAGAAAATGAGATTGAAGAGAGATAAATACCTTATTAAAGTGTTACAGATCTGATACAGATCTGATCATATCACTGTCTTATTCCCTGTCACCTATCAAAGAAAGTTAAACTGGAACACTATATTCAAGGCCTTCTAGGATCTAGCAATGCCAGACAACTTCCCTCATCTAGCTCAGTACTTTCAAAGATTCCCTGACCTTAGTCACTTTTGAACCTCTGCACTTTTTCTTCCTCCTGGAATGATCGCTCCCTTCCTCCCAACTCCATCTTTACATGGGCAATCCTACTCGTCCTTTAAGATCCAGCTAAAAAGCTTCCTAGTCCATAAAGCTTCCCAGTCAGAAGCATTTGCCTTCCCTTTGAACTCATTTAGCACTTTATACTTTTCTTGTGGCATGTAAGCTGTCTTATTTATGAATATGGGGATCCTAAAGACTTTTTCTACTTAATAACTATGTAACTCTGGGCAAATGCCTAACTTCTCTGAGCCTCAGTTTCACCTTCTATAAAATGAATAATATAACTTCTGAACTGTTTCCCATTTGTTGTGAGCATCCCCTAAAATAGCAACACTCTAAGCTATGAAGCACTTGCACAAATGGCATTATTAATATGCACCGCTTTTCCTGAAAGTTCGATTACACCCTTGAAGACAAGGAACCTGTCTTACTCATATAGTTACGGCCCCTGAGAGCCTGGCGCCATGCCTGGTACACAAAAGGCGGTCACGCTGTGTTTGAATAATGAATGCAAGAAATCGGACTAGTTACAAGTTAGGGTCAGGGCAGTTAGGCGGGGGCTCTCGTCCCCACCAAGGCACGCATTTCTTGTCATCTACTCAGAAGCAGCTGCAAGGGACGAGTCCAATTAGCAAAAGGTTAGACGGAGGGAGCGAGGTGACTGGCTCTGGTGTGGGGACAGAGGAGCAGCGAGGGCTGCCTGAGGGAGGGCTACGGCCGCTTTTCTGGGGTGGGCCGGGGTTGGCGGGGAGTCCGCAGCTAGCGGGGCCCGCGGCGTTCGGGCCCGCGCTCGTTTCCAGCCTGGCCTTAGCCGAGAGAGCAGACTGGGGTGGCGGCGGGCAGCGCGGCCGCAGAACCCGGGCAGGGAGGCCGGGAAGACAAACGGTTCTCCGAGGGGAATAACAACCGTCTTACCTCAGGCAGCCACAGATGTGTTTCTCGCAACTATAGCAACCAATTACCTCTCGCGAGAACTTCGTTTTTGGCAGTTGCGGCGGGTTTACTCCAGACTCGCGATGACGTTTTCGGGGCAGGAGGAGCGAGCGGTCGCCGAGCGAACTTCTGCGCCTGCGCCCAGGGAGAAGCTGCGGGGCGGGAAGTTTGCCCGCGCGAGCTTGCGGACCGTGCGCGTCGGGTGGCTGCTCTTTCTGCTGATGCTGCTTTACCTTGGCAAGAGTTTGGGTTCAGTACGAAGTTTCCACCTTTCGATTTTGCTTTCTCGACCTTTATTTCAATATTCCTCTAAAAATAGGAGGGAAAAACACCTAAAGGGAATTTAAAGAAAAAAGCCTGTATTAAACGTATTTGAAAACAGATCATTTAAATCTTTCTCCGTGAAAAATGCAAATAAGACAGTATTAAAAAAGGAAGCCCGAAAATGGTGCTGCTTCTAGGTTCTCAATATGTGTAGAATAAAGAGATTTGAAGTACATGATGTTAATGCAATTCTTTAATGCATTCAAAATTCAACATCAAAGAGTTAGAATAGCAAAATACAGTAGCAATAACCGGGAAACTACCCAAGTGCCCATCAAGAGAAGCATGAATCAATAAACTGTGGCATATTCACAAAATAGGGCCGGGTGTGGTGGTTCACGCCTGTAATCCTAGCACTTTGGGAGGCTGAGGTGGGAGGATCGCTGGAGGCCAGGAGCTCCAGACTAGCCTGAGCAAGAGTGAGACCATCTCTATTAAAAAAAAAAAAATTAGCAGGCCTGTAGCTGTAGTCCCAGCTACTGATGGAGCTGAGGCAGGAGGATTGCTTGAGTCAAGGAGTTTGAGGTTGCAGTGAGCTCTGATGAGGCCACTGCACTGTATCCTGGACAACAAAATGAGACCCCTCAAAAATAAAGAAGACATATTATTAAGACAAGCAGTCAAAATGAATGAACAACAGCCACGCAAAACATAGATGAATTTTTAGCAATAGACATACCTTAAAATGTTCCACTGTTAAGAGCCAGCTTGAAAGGACTCCCATTGGCCAAATCAGGGACAATTTGAGCATCAAAACAAACAATGACAATAATAGATTACAGTCCATTGAATGAAATGAGGATATGCAAGTCCACATTGATATTGTCAACTACGGAAAAAAAAATCAGTCTTATAAAGAATTGAAGTTAGTTTCATTCAGAGTCTTACTGAAGATTGCAACCCAGGACAGTCTTTCAGAGAGTTTCTGTTAGACTGCTCCAAAGCAGTGTTTTAGTCCACAGTTTTTTTGGCTTGTTTTTTATTTTTTGAGACAGAGTCTCTGTCGCCCTGAGTAAAGTGCCGTGGCTTCAGCCTAGCTCACAGCAACCTCAAACTCCTGGGCTCAAAGGATCCTCCTGCCTCAGCCTCCCAAGTAGCTGGGACTACAAGCACACGTCACCACACCCAGCTAATTTTTTCTATTTTTAGTAGAGATGGGATCTTACTCTTGCTCAGGCTGGTCTCAAACTCCTGAGCTCAAGCTATCCTCTTGGCCTCAGCCTCCCAGAGTGCTAGGATTACAGATGTGAGCCACTGCGCCAAGCCAAGTCCAGTTTATATATCAGGTGCTGGAGGTTCTGCATGTACATTAGAGAAAAATTAGAAGTTACATTAGAGCAAAATTTCATCAAAGTTTGGGTGTGAGAGTACATCTGGTTGTAGATTACAGAGGCATAATCATTAGTCCTGTCAGACATCTTATGTATAGGAAAAGGCAAGGGTTAGGATCACTGAACTTTTCTAAAAATGCGGATTCAGACAAGAGACATGAGAACTTGTGTTCTATCCTTATTGTCTTCAAGGCATTCTCCTGGAGGGCTGCACCCAGTCACTGAGTCAAGAGTTTGTGAAGTTATGCTGACAAGCAGAAGGAGTAAAAATGGCTTTTTCACAGCCATGTGAAGCCAGCAAGGGCTGACTATGTGGCTCAGACATTTGCTATTAATACTTTGTCCCACAATATAAATAAGTGGAGAAAAAGGAAAGCTCTATTTTTACAGTAGAATGCCAATCCAGAAGTTTAGAGTGAATGATGGGAATAGGGAATTATCATTTGGCAGCTACTGAGGTGAATGATGTGGGCAGGAGTCTTCAATGGATGCTAAGTCTGGTGGGTGGAGATTTGATGAGGAATAGGATGTTGGCGTGATTTTTAAATACTTCCCCTATGGAACACCAACCAATTACAGAGGGTAAAACAGTGAATCAAAGTAACCAATCAGGTGATCAAGGTTAACATTACCAGTGTTGGGAGGACTCTACATTGTGTGCCTCCTGGTGAGACACACTGAGAAAAACAAAGCATCCTTTTTAAGGTATTGCTACCATCAGAGGAACCCAGGTTATGGGCCATCCTATAGAATCTAAGGCCTGTACTCTTTAAAAACTGTTAAGGACAAGAAAGTCTGGGAACTAACTGTTCCAGACTAAAGGTGTCTGAAAATACATAACAATTCTGGACCAGAAAGGAAAAAGACATTGTTGGGGCAATGGACAAAATGTGAATTGTATGGTAATATTGTGCTGATACTGATTTCCTGATGTGGAAGATTGCTTGCTGTTATTTACAAGAGTGTCCCCATTTGGGGGGAAACATACATTGGATTGTTTAGGAATGATGAGACCTTGTCTCTCCAGCTTGCTCTCTTAATCCTCAAAAGGTCTGAAAGAAGACTAATAACAAGGGCTACATGCACACACACATACACACAGAGGGAGCAATGGAGCATATGGAATAAAGTGTTAACTATTTGGGAATCTGGATGAAGGGAACATGGGAGTACTTTGCACTGTTTGGCAACTTTTCTTACCTGTTGAAATTATTTCAAAACATATCATTAAAATACACACACACAACTACTATCCATGGGGAGCTCCTTGCCTAGGACACAGAGTTACCAGAGCCAAATTTTAAAATAATTTTAATTTATACTACTGCAAACATTAAAATTATAAAAATTAAGAAAAAGATTTCTGGATGGAACTGGAGACCATTATCTTAAGCGAAGTAGCTAAAGAATGGAAAAACAAACACCACATGTACTCATTATTAAATTGGAACTAACTGATGAGCACACATGTGCACAGAGGGAAGTAAAAGTCAGTGGAAATCAAGCAGCGGGGAGAGGGAAGGAGGGGATGAGCAAAAACCTACCTAACGGGTACAATGAACACTATCTGGGTGATGAGCACACTTATAGCCCTGACTCAAGCATTACAAAAGCAATCAATGTAACCAAAAACATTTGTACACCTGTAATATTTTGAAATAAAAAAGAGAGAAAGATTTCTTTAAAGTTAACAGTGCTATAGGTAATAAAGTTTCTCAAAATAAAACTATGGCACTATTGAGTAAGGCATTTCTCCCTGGATTTTTTCCCAAGTGAGGGTTATGGGTGAATTTGCACTAAAACAGCCATCCCACTTGCGTGTGACATACTTTTTCTACATAATAAGCTGGAGTTAGGGCCAAGTCTTTGGCAGGGTATTGCTCTAGAAATCACCCATGATCTTGGTCTCT
The DNA here is from genome assembly GCF_020740605.2 of Lemur catta. Taxonomy (NCBI): domain Eukaryota; kingdom Metazoa; phylum Chordata; class Mammalia; order Primates; family Lemuridae; genus Lemur; species Lemur catta. The sequence continues at coordinate 49,283,118 of NC_059141.1, read as the reverse complement.
TAGTACTTTTCTTCAAGACCTTACTACGCAAACAAGGATAAATAACAGATGTCATTTCCTTACACATAATCCCCATTAAACTTTAGGGTACCTGAGAGCAAGAGCCAGCTGTTACAATGTGTGTGTGTGTATGTGTGTGTGTGTGTGTGTGTGTGTGTGTATGTGTTACAGTTCTTTTACTTTCCTAGAGTGCTTAGCAGTGGTCACTCTGAATTTCCCATAGTCCTTATCAGGAAAGGCATTCAAATACTTTTTGACTGATGTAAAAGCATCCACTTGTGTATGGAAAACACAAAAAGCCCTCTTTAGTGCTGTAGAAAATACAATAGTGCTGAAAATAATAATTAAATCATCTATATAAATCAAATTTTGACAAATCAATTTTGAGGGGAAAAGTGATAAAAATCTCTTTAATAAAATTCAAACTCCTTAGTCTGACTTTCAAAGACCTCCACTAAATGATGCACTATTATCGACAAACTCCTTTCTCCTTATTCCACAAGGCTTGTTTCTAATTAGATAATCTGTTATTTCAAAAGTCAACTTATTTCTGACAACATTCAATAATACAATCAAATGCATAGCTCATCCCCAAATTGATCTACAGATATAAAGCAATCACTGTCAATATCTCACCAGTTTTTTTTTTTTGCAGAAATTAACAAGCTGATCCTAAAATTCTTATGGAGATGCAAAAGACCCAGAACAGCAAAAACAATCTTGAAAAAGAACATTGTTGAAAGACTCACAATTCCCAATTTCAAAGCTGTTTACAAAACTGGAGTAATCAAGTAATCAAGACAATAATCAAGGCATAAGGACAGACATATAGACATGTATCAATGGAATCTATCTAATTGAGAGTTCAGAAATAAACCCCTACATTTATAGTCAATTGATTTTTTAACAAAATCCCCAGGGGTGGGGAACCTGTGGCCTTCTAGGTCCTTAAAGTACGACCTTTTAACTGAATCCAAATTTTACAGAACAAATTCTTTTATTTTTATTAATACATTTTTGTTAATCTTTTATATTTTTATTTCATTTTTTAAATGAATATATTTAAAATACCAAAGAATAAAATAAGTTTCAACAAAATAATCTTCCCAGGTTGACTGGTACAATTAGAGCATTAGTAAACCAAAAGGGCTAAATTGATGGCTGCTATGCTCATGATTTAGTTCTAACTTGCCCCACCTGACTGGTGCCACTACAACACAAGGCTGGATGGAGAGTTAGTGGGGGTTGAGTTTGCCAGTGTGTCATCAGCTTTGACAGCAATGCACTGTGTTTCTGTTTGAAGTGGAATTTGTGAATGGTTTCATAGCTCGACAGTATTTTTTAATTTTGTCTGCTTAACAGCCCATCATGTCAAAGAAGACCAAGAGAACGCTGAAGGAAGAAAACAGATTTTTTAATGAGGATTGGGAATTGCAGTATTATCTTGTTTCTGCTAAAGATGGATGATTTGCTTGTTTTGTGATACTCCAGTATCAACATTAAAGAAATCCAATGCTCATCAGCATTATAACACTCATAAGGACCACAAATATTTTAAATTAGAGGGAGAGGCACAAAAGTTTGCACTGCAGAAATTATTAATAAAAGATGAAAAGCAAGAGGAAAGACAATTCTTTCAAGCAGCAGTAAGACCTGGAAATAAATGTCACTGAAGCAACTTATAAAGTAGCTTATATACTTGGGGGTGGAGGGGTGGGTGGGAAGGGAAGCCATTCAGTGATGTAGAAATTGTGAAAGAATGCATCATTGAAGTTGCAGGATGCTTAGACCCTGATAATGTTTCAAAGTACAAACAACTGCCTCTGGCCAGGCACGGTGGCTCACACTTGTAATCCTAGCACTCTGGGAGCCTGAGGCAGGAGGATTGCTTGAGCTCAGGAGCTCGAGACCGGCCTGAGCAAGAGGGAAACCCCATCTCTACTAAAAATAGAAAAATTAGCTGGGTATCATAGTGTGGGTCTGTAGTCCTAGCTACTTGGGAGGCTGAGGCAGGAAGATCACTTGAGCCCAGGTGTCTGAGGGTGCAGTGAGCTACGATGATGCCACTGCACTATACCCAGGGCAACAGAGTGAGACTCTTGTCCAGAGAAGAAAAAAAAAAAAAAAAAAAAAAGGAAATTGAACCCACCCTCCTCACTTCCTTCATATAAATAAAATAAAATAAACTGCCTCTTTTAAGGAAAACCATAACTGACCAGCAGCATGAATTAGCCTTCAACCTAATAGAACAACTTCATGCAATACTTCAAAAGGAAAATATATATTATTTAATCATTTTGGATGAATCAACTGATACTACTGACTCAGTTCAGGTTTTATACTTCATTCAGATCATAACAGAAGATTTTCTTTGCTATGAAGAGTAACTCACTTTGGGCACTCTTGTGAAAAGGATACAGGGAATAGATATCTTCCATGTCATGAAGTTGGACTGAATTTAGTAAATTTAGTGAGCCTATGTGTAGAAGTTGTACCTTCCATGACAGGAAAACATGAAGAATTTATTTCACAGATTAAAAAAAAAAAATATTGGCCAGGGACTGTGGTTCATTCCTGTAATCCTAGCACTCTGGAAGGCTGAGGTGGGAGGATCTCTTGAGATCAGGAATTCAAGACCAGCCTGAGCAAGAGCGAGACCCTGTCTCTATTAAAAATAGAAAAATATTAGCTGGGCATGGTTGTGTGCACCTGTAATCTCAGCTACTTGGAGGCTGAGGCAGGAGGATCACTTGAGCCCAGGAGTTTGAGGTTGCTATGAGCTAGGCTGAGGCCACAGCACTCTAGCCCAGGCAACAGAGTGAGACTCTATCTCAAAAAAAAAAAAAAAAGAAAGAAAGAAAGAAAAGAAAAAAAAGGTATTAACAGATCCAGATGCTCTCATTTGTTTTCATTGTATCTTGCATCAGCAAAACCTCTGTGCTAAAGCTATTTTAAGTGACATTTTGCAACAAGTTATAAGTACTGTTAACTATATTTGTGCAAATGCAACACAGGCATCCTCAGTTTCAGAACGTGCTAAAGTTGAATGATGAGGTATTCAGTGTGGGTTTGTGGTATCATTCTAAAGTGTGTTGGGTATGGCAGGGCCAGGTGTTAGCCAAAATTTTATCTCTTCGAGAACAGATAATTAAATTTTATGAAGAACAGAATTAGCAATGTGAATTATTGAAAGAAAATTCATATAGGAATGCAGCATTTCTGCGTGATATCATGGCAAATCAAAATGACTTGAATATTTCCTTACAAGGTAAAACTAAGTCTATATATGCTATGTGGCAAAAAATCCATGCATTTCAGAAAAAAAGCTGTCTTTTTTCAAAACACTTCCTCTTTAAAAGGAAATTTTGGATGAACATTGACCCTAATTACCAAAAGTCATTGATGAGCAGGATGATATATGCAAATCATTTGAACAATATGCAGCTGTTATAGCCCTAATAATTGGTGAATACATTGAAAGTTTCACTGACTTTGAAAATCATGACATCACACTCAAATTAGCATTTCAGCCTCACCTAGTTGATATCACCAAGGCACCTAAAGAACTACAGGTGGAATTGATTGAGCTCTCAGTAGATGACATTTTAAAGTCATTGTTTGATGCTAATAAAGATGCAATTGAAATATGGAAAAATGCAGAATACCCAGGCCTTCAGCAACACGCCCAAAAAATGCTTTCTTGGTTTTCAACCAGTTATTGCTTTAAATCTACATTCTCTGACCTAACCCAAATCAAGACACCCTTAAGGTCACAGATGACTGATACCCATCTAGAGGATCAACTGAAACTGCAGACCTCCATGCTGCAATCAAATATTCAAATGCTTTCCAACAAAAAGCAGACACAACAAAGTCATTAAAAGGTTACTTAACTTTAAAATGAACAAATAGTTTTCATATTTTGAAATTAAGTACATGGTAGATTTTTCACGAAATAACATACATTTTTAAGCATATCTAATTGAAGTTTCTTGAATGAGGCCTTATTTCATTACAGCTAGATCAATGCGGCTTCCAACATGGAAAGTTCTCCCACCCCTGAACAAGAGCATCAGGATGATCCAATGGAGGAAATAATAGTCTGTTCAACAAATGGTGCTGAGAAGTCTGTATGTCCACATGCGAAGAATGTACAATATATACATATACAAAAAATAAAATGGACCAATAACCTAAATGAGAGAACTAAAACTATAAAACTCTTGAAGAAAACATAGAAGTAGTTGTTATGAACTTGCATTAGGCAATGGTTTCCATTCCCATAGCCCAACCTCTAAGGCACCAAACACCCACAATTAACAGGCCTTTTTCTGCCCAATTGGACATATACATTGAGTCTTGGTTTATGGGCAAAGGAGTTGGAATTTTTTGCTGATCAACCAAAGAGTTTGCCCCCTGAGAGCCTGCTCCACATCTGATATATTTATACTACACCTGCTGGGATAGCCAGCCTGGTGTCCTATGAATGCTGGGCATAGGTGAGTCCCAGTCCCAATAGCTTTGACCTCAGCTGTCACCAAGCACTCAAATCCATGGGGTCTTATTGCAAATTTTCTATGGAAAAAGTAGCCCAAAACATCTTTGAAATATGAATATGGTGCTGTGTCTCCTTCCCTGATTTTTTGCAAAGAGATCTACTTGAATTTCTCATTTCTTGCACTTCATGACCCTGGTTTCCATTTTTTGGCTTCCGAAATTCTGAATGTGTCATAGAAGGAGGTGAGGCCCTTTATAGAAATGTAACTTCTCTTCCATGTACCCGACACTGTCCCCAAGCCCAGGAGAATTTCAGAAAATTTCAGCAGCCTCCATTCATTGGGGTTTTGCTGTGACTAGACCCCTTGATCACTGGGAAAGAGAAGGTCTGAGTTCAGTGTACTAGAGTAACACCCAGAGGCTCTGGCGGTTAGACAATTTGCCTGAATCACACTTTTTGTGAGAAGCAGGGTTGTCATGCCCCAGGTCTCTTGGCCTTGCAGGCTTCTGCTCTCTGCTGGGCCCATGAGCCACTGGCTGCCAAGGGGAGGAGGAATCTCACCGGGCAGGGAGGGGTGCAATTATGCTGCTCGGGGTTGGCCCACCTGAGGCCCTTGCCTGGGATGCTACTCCCGCAGCACCACCCTCCCTAGCCACCCCCTGAACCAGCTAGCTCATACCCACCCTTCAGCAAACACACCCTGCCTGGGGGACCACCCCCTTCGTTCCAGCAAGATTCCCATAGACATACCCCTAGGGGAGTGATTTTTTTCAAATCCAGTGAAACCTCGGAGGTAACAGGTAAGAATTGTCCCAGATGCAAAACACTGGGTTTCGTGATCCAGATCCAGTGCTCTTTGCTCTAAGCACACAGTGGCCCCAGGCTGTTCTTTCTGGAAGTGTGGGCTGGGGTGGGTTAGGACGGAGCTGGGCCAGCAGGCAGAGGCCAAGGGAGGCATCCTTGCCCCCCGCAGGCAGCCACAGCCCAGAGATGCCCAGGGAGCTGTGGTGCTGTCCTGTGCACAGCACTGTGGGATGCTCTCCAAGAGCATGACAGCATCCACCGCTGGTGCCCTGGGCTGATGAAGGGCCTGCTCCAGGCCTTTGGGCACCTGGACTCCCCACCCTCTTGGGAGCCCTGTAGGGCAGGAGGACCAAGGCACCTTCACTGTTGAGACATTCGCAGGAGCTCAGCCACTGCCCATGTGCATGTGCACTTACAGGCAAGCCTACGCCAAGCCACAAGAGTGTGGCTGGCTAGGGATGGTGAGTCTGGGGAGTGAGTCTCCTCCAAGAGCGTCTGGCCAAAGTCTAGCTGTGAGGATGACCTGAGATGGGTCCCCTTGGAAAGATGCACAGTGGAAGGATGCACAGAGAGAAATGCCAGCCCCTGAGACTGAGACAGTCTCCAAGGCATGGTGCAATGACAACGCCAGACACAGCTGCCCTCTGCGGTCCACAGTGAACAGCCACCCAGTGCGGCCGGGAGAGGGCTGGTCCCTCTGTGTCCTTCTCCCTGTCTGCACTCACACCCTCTCCTCAGGACCCGTCTAACCAGCTCCTACAGCCAAGGAGCTTCTCTCTGAAGCTCCTTCCTCTCCTGGCTGCAGGGACAGCCAGTGCCCTTCACTGTTCCTTCTGGTCACTCTTAATTTGGCCACCCTCACTGTTTCCCTGGACTCCTTCCTGGGCAGCGCTTCTTCCCCCTCCACATTGGTGGTTCTGGTCTCTGGGTGCCTTTTGGGATCACCTGGGCACACTGTAAATCCTTACAGCCCAGAGCCCAGAGCCCTGAGACCCCCACCTGCTCCTGCAGGAACCCCTTGGCTCAGCCAACCACCCCGGCACCACCTATCATGCCCCAGGTTGCCAAGGGCCTCTGGCGTCATGAGTCCCCACATCCACCCTGGAACCCCTCACCCACCCACCCACTTGTGCCCACTCTGCCTTGAGCCTATTTCTATGTCCTGAGTGGCTCTAGGACAGCTGTTGAGCCTGACCATGGGCCTCTGCCCCATCCATTCCCCTGGACTACCCAGCTGACCACGGCCACGTGATGTCACCAAGCAAAGGCTGGAAGAGGGTGCTGAAGCCCACTGCACCCCCAGCCCTGCTGAATGGCACCAGCCTTGGAGCCAGACATAACTTGGCGACTGTCTAAGCACTGTGTGCTGGGTCCGCACCCTCCTTCCCACTTAGGAGGGTCCTGGAAGTCACAGGGGACAAGAAAGACGGTGGAAGCTGGCATGTGCCTGGAGTGCCAGGGACCTAGCCGGGCTGCCTTCCTGTGGGGTCCCAAGATCTCCAGCCACAGGGCGCACTCCTGACTGACAGAGTGACAGACAGCGCCATGTTCCCGACCCTGAGCTGAGTGTGGGGTGCCGGCTGTGTCAACCCTGGCCCCATTGGGGAGCGCAGACTGTCAACACAGACCTGTGGGCTGGAGGTGAGCACGGAGAGAGGAGTGCCGGATGCTGTTTGGAGGACCAGGAGGTGGCGGCGAATTGGGTCTCTGCAGGAACTCCTTCCACTGGGCCCCGAACAATCACAGGAACCACAGGAGCTTGTCAGGGGACTGGGGGTGGGGTGGCAGAAGGGTGAAGGGGAGGTAGGGAGGACTTGGTGTGGAGCACGTGTGCTCGGGGTGGAGTGCGTGCGCACATGGATGGGGCCCGTGTGCACAGGATGGAGCCCATGTACGTGAAGGCGGAGGGTCTTCTGCCCACGGAGCGCCACGAGAAGGCGCTGTGGGAGCAGCGTCCTAGGCCCGCCTGGCGCCACCGAGCGGCGCGGATGCGGCATTGCACCCGGCTGCCGCCCGGGGCCGGTGCAGGTCCCATGTGCTCAGGCGGGCAGGCGGGGCGGAGGCCAACCTCGCCCCAAATCTGCAAGAGGCCCTCCCGAGCTGGCACTTCCTGGGAGTGGGGCCGTCAGGGGAACAAAGCCCAGGAAGAGGAGGGGGTGCTGAAGGAAACATGGGCCCAGGTGTCCCTGCAGCAGCAAGTCCCGGGTTAGATTGGCACAGGGAGACGTGAGGACACGGCAGGGTCTGGCATCCGGGATGGGTCGCCTGGCTCCCGGTTGGGAGGGCGATGGCCTGTGTCCCACTCAGGACTTGGCATGGGTGGGGGGCAGGTGGGGAAGCGATCCGCGAGGAGCAGGGACAGCAGAGGCGATGGCTGTGGGCGAGGGTGCGGTTCCCCGTGCTCTCCTGGTCACCTGCAGCGCGGCACAGTGAGGGCAGGATTCCGAGCTCCGGGCAGGAAGACTGGCTTTCGGGGCTGTGGCCTGAGGAGGAGCTGACTGGCCCCCACACTGAGCCCAGCACAGTGCGAACTAAAATAAATATTAAGACTCCCCCCACCCCGCCCCTAAATGGCGGACTGAAGGGACCCCTTCCTAGCCGAGGGGGTACCCTAAAACTGAGTTGCTGGCCAAGAGAGGGAGGTTAGACCTGCTTCATCATGCCCCCCTCTGTTCTTGGAGATGTCCTTTGTAAGTCCTTGAAAGGGAAAGGCTATACAAGACAAACCTGCAGGCCCTCAGTTTACACAACATATATGGCTGGTAGCTTGTCTCCCAGTCTCTTATTTAAATTTAAAACATTCCAAGCGTTTATACAAAGCTTAATTTTTTTTTAAACAATTACAAGTCAAAGGGTCTTTAAGCCTGCCTATAACTTGTAAGCCCCTGCGTTGAGATGACCCACGTTTTCGGGCCAAACCAATGTATGCCTTCCATGTATTGATTTATGACTTCACCTGTAATCCCTGTCTCCCTGAAATGTATGAACCCAAACTGTGACCCAACTATAGCGAGTTCACTTGCTCAAGGCTTCTTGGGCATGGCTCTGGGCCCTGGTCCTCAAATTTCCTTCAGAGTAAAACTCTTTAGTTACTTTACAGAATTTGGCCTCTTTTCCAATGACAGTAGCCAGCCAAGGCTGAGTATCAGGCACCCATGACTTCCTGCATGGTATGGGCTACTCTGCCACGAAGGAAATTCTAATAGTGCAGATTCTTGCAACAGACCCCACGAAAGCATTAGATGTTCGTTACAGTTTTTTTGTTCCCAAGAAGTCCACTCCGAAAGGAAACTCTGTCACTAGCCATGGCAGCAATAAAGTAGCACCCCATACTTCACAGCCACAGTGGGTGACGGGCCCGTGGCTGGCTTGCTCTAGGACCTGTGACACAGGCCGACCCCAGGGATTCGGGCCTGCAGGACTCAGAGGGGAGTCCAGACCCACAGCTTTTACAGAGACAGTGCAGGCCTTACTCACCAAGCCATGGCCCCCGAACCCCATCAGAGGATAGCCCCAGGGCCAGGAACAAAGGTAGTTGTGAGCCACAGGGGCGTCAGACAGGGCCCACCTTGGCCAAATACCATGAGAGAATGTGGACACCTGCATGGGGCCATGAAAGTGCCTGGAACCTCACACCCAGGCCTGGGGCCCACAGAGGTATTTCAGATACTTATGATCTCACGGTAGGAGCTGTGGGAGTTGGTATTTGTTCCTCACTACAGGGACAGAGATGCAATGACCTGGGGTAAATCGCAAGTATTTAGAAAGACCCCAATGACCTGGGGTAAATCGCAAGTATTTAGAAAGACTTCCTAGGACTAGGGCAGAAGGTGGGCAAGGCCAGCCTCCTCCTAGGAAATTAAGCCAGGACCACAAAGCGCTAGGCTGGAGGGAATCGGCGCGTGTGTCTTGCTAGAGTGTTGCAACACTTGGGCCAGCTGGGTTCCCTGCCTCCAGGCTCACCTTCCAGACTGCTGCCAGAAAGTTCACTGAAGCCCAGGCAGGACACTCCCCTGCCTGTCCCCTGTTAAGTCTCCCCTTGTCCCTGGAAATCCTTTGAGCTTCTCAGCCCAGCTTCATAAGCCCTCCCTGACTTGGCCCTTGCTGGCATCTTCATCTTTTGACTCTCCCTCCTGCCTTGGTTAGACCATAGCATTCCTTTGGCGCGTCTGGCACAGACCAGATCCCTCACTGCTATCTAAATTCCTCCCTCTGTCTGGAATGTTCTTCTCTATCCCGCCCACCTGATAAACACTGAGTCATCCTGCTCAAGTGTCACCTTCCCTGCGGAGCCTGTTGCAGGTAGAATGCCTGGCCCTGGTAACAGACAATGTGGGTTGCTGACCACAAATCCACTCACTTCCCTTTATTCTTTGCCAGGAGAATTCTGATTTTGCCCAGGTAGTCAACCCTCAGGAAGGTGACCCTAAATAGGCGAAGTCCAACTTGCTAGCTCTGCCCTCCTGACAGCATAAGACCAATACTGGTGGACATGTGCCCTGTTCTGGTCGTTGACCTGGTGCTCCACTGGACTGGCAGTCAGGGGTCACAAGCCCTCACAAAGGGGCTTCAACAGGGTCCAGTTCTGCTGGGCTTGTCTGCCATTGCAGCGTCAGAACCTGAAACCGCGCCTGGGGTTAAATAGGTGCTGAAGGGATTGAGAGAAACCACCTTCTCCTGTTAGATCCTCACACTGTGCTGACTAGGGCTGGCCAGGTGGGCCTCCTTCCACAGGCAGCCTGGGTTGGCCCAGAGAGTCTTCCCAGAGCCAGAGCCCACAACTTCCACCCTGTCCCTGCTTTCTCTGCTGGGGGTAGGGGGCGGTGTCCATTCTGCCCCATCAGGAGTGATAAATAAACTTTATGATTCTGCTCAGATTTCCTTGTGGGCAAGTACTTGGGCATGACCACATTTCCTGGGCAGTCTCCTTGGCTGCAGTTTTTCTTGAAGCTTCTGTTTGGCCACATCAGGTTTTGGGGTGGGCTGCAAAATAATCCTGTGCCCAGCAAAGCAGTGGTCAGAAGGGCTTGCAGGGCAGAGGGATCCTCTGAGTCCTTTCTAAAGGGTGTGGGCAGAAAGCAGCGAGTGGTTAGACAGTGATTCAGCACTGCAGGGAAGTCCAGAGGTAGACTGGAAATAAAAAAAAAAAGAAAGTAAAAAACGGAGTCATCACCCAGGGCTGGCATCCAGGAGATGTGCACTGATGTGCTTGCCGAACGGTTGTTATTGAACCACTGGAAAGCCTCAGCACTGTTGTGTTACGGACGGAATGCGAGTTATGGAAGCCCCAAGCCCTAGTATGATAGTGATTGGAAATGGGGCCTTTGGGAGGTAATTAGAGTTAGATGAGGTCATGAGGGTGGGGCCCCCATGATGGGGTTAGTGCCCTTATAAAAAGAGGAAGAGGGAGTGAGAATTCTCTCTCCCCACCCTCCATGCAAGCACAGAGGAAAGGCCACATGGAGAAGGCAGCTGTCTGTGAGAGCCCTCACCTGAAACTGAATTGGCAGCACCTTGACCTTTGACCCCCCAGCCTCCAAAACTGTGAGAAATGAATGTCTGTTGTTGAAGCCACCTATTTATGGTATTTTGTTATGGCAGCCTGGGCAGACTGGGACATGCTGGTATGCAGCTGCTGCCCCACCCACCAAAACCCAGAAGCCTCCCCTGGGGTCCCACAGATGCCCCACAATCCAGCACCAAGGGCTGAGGCCTGGTCCCTCAGGGGCCTCTCCAGCTCTGCTCCAGCCCTGCAGACAGCAAATGAGCTGGTTGGGCTGCACCAATTGTTAAACATTTTGAGTAATGCTGGGGTGGATTAACAAAACAATAGCCTCCAAATTCTTTGATGCTTCTCATTGACAGATGGGATCTTTGCCTCCTTTCTTTGAAGCTGGGGTGGCACGTGATGTCTTCAACCAATAGGGCACGGTGGAGGTGATGCCACGTGACTCCCGACTCGAAGAAGGCAAAGCCGCGTCCTCCTTGTCCACTAGAAGACCATGGATCCCTGAGCTGCTGCATGAGGAGTCCCGCTACCCTGAGGCCGCCATGCTGGTGATGCCACATGTAGGAGCTCCAGGGATGGTCCCGGCCGAGCCCAGCCGTCTCCTCTGGCACCCAACATGGGAGTGAAGAAGCATCCAGATGATCCCAGCCCCCTGATGCAGAGCCACCCCAACCTTCAGGTCTTCCCAGCAGAGTCTCCAGACCTGCTGGAGCAGAGACAAGCCATCCCCACGGTGCCTGGGTGAGTTCCTGACCTAGAGAATCTGTGAGCACTGTAAAGGGACTGTTTTACACCAAGAGCTCAGGGGTGATTTGAAATGCAGCAATTATAGCTGGGACCCCACTCTGCATTGGAAGGTAAGGAAACTGAGGCTCAGGGAGAGAGAGAGCAAGTGACTAGGTCAGGGTCACTGAGCCCACACAGGGCAGACCCAGAACTCCCATCTGCGGGAGCTCAGAGCCCTCACTGCTCCTGTCCCCCGATGGGCCTGGCTCCTGGGTATGTCCTCTCCCCTCAGGGCTGCAATTTAGGAGGAAGTGTGCAAACTGGGGCATGTTCAGAGGCCCCAAACCAAGCTCCAGGAGGACAGTTGAAGGGCTGGGGACAATGGATTTTGACAGACATCTTAGGGGAATTTGTGGGCTGCCTTCAGATATCCAAAATGTTGTTACTGGGCAAGAATAAACGTGTGGTCCTAGATGGCAGAGTGGAGAGTAGTGTGCCTGATGGAGCGGATTTTGGTTCAGTCTAGGAAGAGCTCTACCTGTCACCAATTGGAAAAAGACTGGGCGGTCCAGGGAGGCCAAGAGTTCCCATCTTTGGAGGCAGCCAAGTATACACAAAGTATACTGTAAGTATACCCCACATACACCAAGTATACCCCACGTACACCCAGGATACCTCATGTACACCAAGTATACCCTGAGTACCCCCCACAGACACCAAATATACCCCAAGCATACCAAGTACACCCTAAGTACACCAAGTATACCCCAAGTACACCCTAAGCACCACAGGTATACCCCTGTGTGGAAGCTGTGGAGAGTGGTCAGGCTGGAGTAGGACTAGATGACTTTTAAAGCCCCTTCCAACCCTGAGATGTGGGGATTTAGGCCACAAGTCAGGCGGTGAATGGAAACTACTCTCATCTACAAGAGACACCCTCAGGGCCACTGTGGGTACCGTGCACAAAGAGGGCTCCCACAGATGTGCTTCGGCTTGGCTGCTCCCCAAAGCTTTGTTTCTGACCAATTAAATTGGTCCTACTTTGGTCACTGCTAAAAATCCAAAGACACTTTGATCTAAGCACAAATCTTTATTATTTAGAAAACCACAGCAAAGGCACCTCAGCGTCTCCAGGTACCCGTCCTTGTTGCGCCCCCTGTGCTGCACGCTGCCTCAGAGGGCAAGGGCAGCTGAGCTGCTCAGTGCCTGGGGAAGCCCGAGCCTCCTGGGACACAGTGTCCTTAGGTCAGGACGGGGACTTTCAGCTTACTCCGTTATTAGGATAGTGAGAGAATTTTTCTTCCATCCAGAGCCTAGAATTTTTAGATGAGGCTGGTGGCTGTGAGTGAAGGTTAATGGCATCCTGGTTGGGATGGATACATGTGTCCTTTCTCAGCTGCCCACGCATGTGTGTGTGCTCTAAAGCAAAGGGTGTCTCACAGCCTGTGACTGGCTACTGACAGAGAAGCACGTGCTGAGACCTGTGTCAGCAGAGGGGGCAGGGCCAGGCTATCTGCACAGCCTGTGCCCAGGGGATGCTGTGACCAGTCAAGCTCAGGAAGCACCTGTCTAGGGAGGGAAAAATGACCCACAAGCCCCTGCAGGCCCCTTCATGCTAAGGTAACTGTCCAGCCAGAGGAACACCAGTTGGCGTTGTGCTCACACCTGGAAATGACCTGGGAGGAAGGTGGAAAGAGAAGCCCCAGGCTGGTCCCTCCTCTGGGTCAGAAACAGTGCAGGAAAACCCTGGAAACTGGGAGATAGAAGGCTGAAAGGCTGGCTGTGGTCCCCCTGCCCAACCCCGTTCACGGCCAAGGTCCAGCAGGCAGGGCCTGGAGGCTCTGGCTTCTTGGCCGCATGTAGCTCTTGTTCTTCTGTGCCTCAGGGGTCGCTGCCCACCAGGCTGAGCAGGGCGTTCTTGTAGTCACCACTGGTGTCTCCCTGAGGGCGGGAGGTGGGGACACGAGGGTTAGGAGAGGGCGTTGGTGCCCTCAGCCTGCTCTTCAGAGCAGCCGCTGCTGTTATTGCTAAGAGTCGTGCTCCTTGTGTGGAACCTGGCCCCCTCCCTCCGAGGGTTCCTGAGCCTCAGTCTCCACGCTATGCCGTGCCTCTTTCCAGGCTATTCCTTTGTATCTGCTTTTGACTCTCTTACCAACTACATGGAGATGGATGTGGGAATGAATCAGAGACAGCTCTGCTCGGAAACAGGAGGGTGTGTGGGAGGCTTCCTAACCCCGCAGGTGCCCCAGGCCGCTGCCCCACGGTGCCAGGTGCACCCCACCATGCACTGATATAGCACGATCCATTATTTATCCAACACCTGCCACGGCAGTTCAGGGAACCAAGGCTGGGAACAGGGTGCCCAGTGCCACACCTGGGGACAGGGCCGTGGGGTGGAGAGAGCCTGGCCTTTGGGCCACACAGACCTGGACACGGCTCTGTCCTGCACTGACCAAATGGCCGAGAGGAGTCCCTCACCTCTCTGAGGCTCGTTATAAAGTGATGCTGATGACACCATGCCCTTGTTGAGATGTGAGGACAAAGTAGCAGGAGGAAGGCGAGCTGGCCTGCCTGGCAGCTGGCTCATGTCGGGGGCTGTGGAGCTCATGTTCCAATGCCATAGAGCCCACAGGGCCGAGGCTGAGCCTGTGTCTTAGCTGCTGGTAGGTTCTGCTAGGATGGGCTAGTTGGGGTCTGCACAGACAGCCAGGGGGACGGGGTGAGGGCAAAGCATCCAGCTCTGCTTTCATGTGGCCGGGGACAACGGGCCCAAGGCCACTCAGTCCAAGGCCGCACAGTCAGGAGGCGCTAGACTGGGTCAGCGCCACTTTCCTGTGCTCTGGAGCAGTTTAGGTCTCATGGGAATCCTCTATTCCTTGACAGCTTACTGAAATTTGCCTGTTTGGGGCCTGAAATCTTGCTGTAGATTTTAAACTACATTAAAATTTTTTTTTTTTACTATTTTAAAGACAATTTTTGTCGTATGGTTTTTATAAGAAAAACATTAATTTTGTCTACTTTTTCAAACATATGAGTTATAATGGAATTTTCCTACATTTTCCTATTAATTTCTTTGCAGGAGTTTTTAACACACGTACTCATCTTGGAAATATTTTTTGCTTTGGTGACATCTATGGAGAGTAGTTTATACTAGACAGAAAATGGTCAACTTATTCATGATTCTAACTGAATTTTCTTAAGTGACAACATTAGGGAAAATTCCAACAGGGTGGGCTTCATGTGTTTCTAGAAATCTCTCTGATGCCATAAGCAACCACATGTGGTTGAGAGGACTCATGACACTCAGCAGGGACCACCTGTGGGTGACACAGCAGTGGCCCTGGACTGGCTTATGCCTCACCCTCCTGCCTACTGCTGAGTTGGGCAGGGAGCCTAAGGCAAACCCAGGCATTTCTCCACCCCCCTCCTCAGCCCCACCAACCTGCTGCCCCAGTTAAAGCAGAATTGTCAGTTGTGTGTTTCTTGGAAAATGTAGTTAACAATGACAGACATTTGGAGGAGAACTAGAGACTTGACTTAGTAGCCAATGGAGACCTGGGGGTATTTTTCATCATTCAACTTCAGCTAATGAAATTGTCAAGGTCTCAATCTGCATACATCACCAGATGAGCTATTTCTTTTAAAGTTTCAGCAGTGTGGTAATCACTCTGCATTTCGCAGGCTGCAGTCTGGTTAGGCAATCCATCGCAGCCCACTGATTTATCTCCTTAGTGGTTTGCTGCCAGGGCTACTGAATTCTGGGCGTGAGTGGTGGCCCCGAATGCCTACCCAGTGCTTACTCTCATTGACTCTTCAGATGTGGCACCTTCTGCGAGGATCTAGTGCATTTCTAAAGGGGCCACTGTAACTCAAGTGCAGAGCCAGCTTTCTGGGCGAGATGTAGAGAGGCCTCTGTGCCCTGGTCCCTGTGTCCAGCCCCTGCCCCAGTTAGGCTCCAGCCACACTGACCTCCTTGCTGTTCCCTGAACGCCCCACATAATAACGAGCACAAGTGCGTGGTGCCCACTGGGAAGGGATGGGGACATGTGGCATTGGCCGCAGCATCCAGGTCTCCCAGGAATGTCTATGTTTCCAACTGGCCAAGAAGTGGGGCCCCAGGCTCACCATGATCATGCTGCTGAGGGTCTGGCCGTACATCTTCTTGAACTGACACTTGATGAGGTTTAAGTCAATCTCACTCCTTGAAACGATGTTCCTTATCAGGGTCCCATCCCGTGTCCCTGCTCCCTGGACAAGAAAGCGGCAGTCAACGACCGTGTCTCACCTTTCCTGGCCGTCTCTGTAGTGACGGACAGATCTGTGTGTCAGGTTCTGGGACTGTTGGAGGGAGGGAGATGCAGGAAGGAGCCTCTGCTCCAGCGGGGAAGGCGGGATGAGGAATGCTCTGGTGGCTTAGGGGGTCCGTTGCCTTCATCTCTTCTCACCCACTGCCCATGCCTCTTCCTCCAGGAGATGCCAAGTGCCCCCACCTGCAGTATGTGTTTGGTTTGCCACACCAGATTCCAGACCCAAAATGCTCACGCTGCAGGGACGGTGCTTCCTCGTAGAGCAGCAGCAGCAGCAGTGACCTACCTGCCAGCTCACAAGCAGGGCCGTCCTGCTCACTTCTACCCCGACCAGTCTCGTGTCGGCTGGAGCCATGTGGCCCAGGGACTCCCATGCCCTCTCTCATTTCTTGGGCAGGCGTGGCCACAGGGCAGAGGCCAGAGTTTCTGGCACAGATCTTACTTGCAGAAGGTGTTAGCAACCGTAAGTCAGAGAAGATGGACACTGACTTTAGTCTAGGGAATTAATTTTACTATCCGTCGTCCAGTTTGGTTCCAGACAGCAGAAACTCCACCTGATAAGAGTGGTTTGGGCATCTGTTTTTGCGGCCAGTGCAGCCTTCTGGGCACTAGGCAAACCAAGGGTGGCACCCCTGGCACACGTAGGGAAGCCGAGCTGCTGTGAGCTGCAGTCTCCCTCTGAACCTGTCCACCGAGGGTGCCTTGATTCCTGCAAGCCCTGCCTGTGATCCCCAGTAGCTCACTCAGGGAGCCCACGTGGTGCAATGAAAAGAGCAACTGGGCCAGCGTGGGTTGAAGTCAAGGCTCTGCCACTTAGCAGCTGTGTGACCTTGAACTTGAGCCTTAGTTTCATCACCTCTGGGATGGCAGTGACAACATGGGTCTCCCAGGACTGTGTAAAAGTTCAGTGGAGTGAACACCTGTGAGTGCACCTGCTCAGAACACCTCAGGAGACATGGCTTCCCTTTCCCAAACTCGGCTTGCCCTCTGAGAACTAAAGCCTTTCTGACCCACAAGAGGCTGGGATAAGAGAAGACCCCAGTGTCGAGGACAGCGGTGGCTCTCAGCTCCTTGGCCTTGCAGTTGGTGGCACATAGTTAGAATTGTACAGGGTGCAGAAGACAGGACAGTTACCTTCATGGCGTAGTAGAGTCTCTCTGCAAAGTAGCTGTGGAGGTTCCGGGTGCATTTCACTGGCAAACAGGAGAGCTCTGTTAAGGCCTGCAGGTTATAGGCGGCATTGCACACAACTGCTTATTTATGTCTTGCCTCAGGGTTAGCATTGTGCAAGGCTGGGTATATTTCTTTGAGCCCTGCCTATCCCCAAATAAGAGGCTTTGTGTCAGGTGGGGCAGGACCGGGAGGGAGGCCTGGGGCACTGGGCGCAGCTCCAAAGGCCCGGAGCAGGCAGGCAAAGGGACCAGACAAGAAACGCACTGGAGCCCCCAGGGCTCTTCTGGAGACACCAGCTCAGGCCCACCCGAGGGCAGCTCAGACCCAGGGCAGCCCCTGGGCTCTCGTGCCCAGAGACAGTTCCCCTGAGAATCCAGCCACTCAGCTCCGCAGGGGCGCCACAGTACGGTGGCGTGAGTCCAAGCACCGAGCTCCGGCTCTCACCCACGGTGAGCATGGCCTCCTCCAGCGAGCCGTGGGTCTCACTCTTGATGCTGTCCTCAATGCTCTTGCTGGCGATTTTCTCGTATTCCTCAAACACTGTGGAGAGAAGGCCCTGCTTTGGGGACACTAGGACCTCTGCATGACACCCCCCAGCGTCTTGGATCAGACTGCACATCCATGTGCCACCCTGACCTCCCACGTGGAGACCTGGGAAAGAGCCCAGGGCCCTGGTTCTCTCCCCAGCTCCAAGCACGACAGGCCGCAGCACCAAGGCAGAGGCTGCACAGCCAGGGTGCGCCCTGTGGCCCCGGCACTGTGCCCTCCCTCCCTGGTACCTCTCAGCAGGTGAGTGGCACTGCGAGTGCACAGGATGGTGATGAATTTCATCTCGTCAGTCCCACGGATCTTCTCGCCCGCCGCATACAGATCCTGGCATTGAGACCCCACAGCAAGCAAGGAGAGTAAGGAGGTGAGGGACAGAGCCCGGAGTCCCAGAGCTGGGGCCACGTCGGCCCCTGTCTGCTCTGCCAGGCCGGCACTCTCCTCTGCTCGGCTGTCTCCTCCTCCCCCAACAGCTCTGGCTTAAAATCTCTTCGCCATATGGGCCACAGGCTGCTCTAGGGACTGCCCCTCCCCGCCTGCCCTCTCTCCGGGCAGCGCTGGTCACCACGTGCCCTGCCACCAGGCTGACCTACAGAGGCCTGGACACACGGGCCCCACCCTGAGCCCCAGCACCCCCAGGTGTGGGCTGTTCCTGCCAGGACAGAGCTTCAGCACCCCCACTCCAAGTCATACTCCTTCCCCCCGAGTCTCCCCAGCACCTTCACTTTCTTCCTCAGACACAAGAGGGCAAAGGCCTGCAGGGACCTAAGCTGGGTGGGTCCCAGCCTAGTGTCAAATAAAGCCCCCATGGACAGAGGGGCTGGTGTCTGATGGCAGGAGGAGAGGCCATGTAGCCAGCAGGACGCAGCCTCACCTGTGCATCTTGGAGAGCCTGTCCTGGGTCCACAAAGCCACTCACGTCATCCCTGCTGCCCTAGGAACAGGGTAGGTGGCTCTGTAAGGCAGGCTGGGCGACCTGAGCAGCTGGGCTGAGGGGAGGGCCGGGCTTGGAGGGCAGGCAGGGCTCTGTGCTTTTTGGCCATGGGACTTTTAGCAAGCCAGTTATCCTCTCCGAGCCTCGGTTTTCTCATCTATACAATGGGGTAGTCAGGGCCACCTCACAGGGAATGGGGGATTCAGTGAGCTAAGGGAAGCACGGGGCCTGAGTGAGGGACCCGCTCTCTTCCCACTTCCAGGGTACCCATGTGTGGCTGAGTCAGGACAGGTGCAGGGCCTCTGCCATTGGGACCCTTCAAACACACTGAGACACATCCAATGAGCCCAGGCCACTGGGGCTGTCCCATGTCCCTGCGGCGACCCCAGCAGTTCTGTTAAGGGCTGCTCCCTGGGGTGGGGCTGTGGGGATGCCCAGGAGCCTGGCTGTGATACCTGCAGAAGGCACACCAGGATCCTCTCCAGGTAGCCGCTGGTGTCTGCTTGGATGTCCTCCTCCAGGCTGGACCCGTAGTCTGCAGGGAAACAGGACCATGAGGTGGAGGCAGAGACCCAGGCCCTTCCCAGGGCTGCTTTCCTCCTTCCAGCCCTGTTTCCCACACTTCTCCTGATTAAAGCCTTCTAGGAAGGACGAGACCTTGGCATGGGCATGGATGCTATCTTAGGTGTCCAAATGGCAGCTGTCTGTCACCTGGGAGGTTGTTCAGAACTAAAAGCGACGTGGATGCCCAACCAAGCTCGAAGCACGAAGATGGGCCAGGCCTGGGGCCCAGCCGGGGCTGGGCAGAGCCAAAGCCTTCAGGAGCCCCACCAGGCACACGGCGCGGCGGACGCGCTGGCCTCTGCTAGCCTGTGGTCCACACCCCACTGCAACAGGGCCCGGCGGATGGCTCTCCGCAGTCCCGTGGGCCAGCCTGTGCCCAGCCAGGAAGGGGCCAGCCCTGTCCACCGCTGACGCAGCCTGTGGTCCACAGCACTGCCACGGCCCTCAAGGGCAGACAGTTTAGCTGGGCACACGCCCCTCTGCCCAGCAGCTGTGAGCCGCAGATGGGGTCTGAGTCACGCCCAACCTCACTGTCAGGCACAGGTCTCAGCACGCAGTAGGCACTCAGCACCCATGGACCCCAAACGGTCCTGTCTGATGTGGCCCAGATCAGTGCATGACCCTTGCTCCCTGCCAGGCTGCCAAAGCTCATGGCCACCCCCAAGGGGAGCTTTCCCTCAGGACCCCATGCCCCTCCCCTTGGAGCCCCCCTTACCCTCCTCATACGCCTTCATTATCTCCTGTAGCTGGGTCTTGGTCCGAGAGGCCAGGATCTCAATGATGACGCCCTCTTTGGTTCCTAAGCCCTGTGGACAGGAACCTCTGCGTGCCGGAGCGCCTTGCCGCGGCCCTGTGCTGTCCACACCCTCTTTCCTCAAGAGGCCTGAGCCTCAGGGAGGACCGTCCCTGCTCTGCCCTACTCTGATGGGGGCCTCGGCTGGAGGATGTTACGGGGGAAATCACAGGGTGGTCTTCGGCGATGGGCACTGCGGGCAAGAGCTTCTGTGCCTGCTCCCCCTCCTCAGCTGGGCGGTCTCGGACAGGTCGCTCCACCTCCCGGAGCCTAAGCAGCCTCACCCAGGATGGGGATAAGAAGCCGCCCCCACCCTGAGGGAGCCTTGGAGATCGTGACTGGAGATCACAGATGTCCACATGGGACATGTCCTTTCCGCGGACGTGATTGCTGGTACTAGGTCCCCATTCCCCTTAATCTGCAGAAGCAAAAGGAGTGGCAGGAAGTAAAGGGGAGCCCGAGGGGGTGCACAGCACTGCAGGGCTGGGCCCCCGATTCCGCTGCAGACCTGGGTTAGTGAGGTTCTGGGGAGTTGGGGTCTTGGCGGCATCATGGCCGTTGGAGGTGTCAGTCGGGGGCCACTACGTCCTGGTGTTGGGTGGCAGTCTCAGCAGCAGGCAGGGCCCAGGAGGCCATGCCAGATGTCACTCAGGGGAGCCCAGAGCTGCCAGTGCCTGGCCCCCCACCCCCCAAGCCACTGGGAGCGTTTCTGCCCCGCCCCCGCTCCACTTGCCTAGTTACCTTCATGGCATCGTGCAGCTCCTTGGCCTCATATCTGTGTGGTGGGTACATGAGGGCCACAATGAGCCTCTCAAACTTGCCACTCAGCTCTGACTTCAAGGTCTCGGTGAGATCCTGATGTAGGGAAAAGGAAAGAGGGGACCGGTCATAAGCCAGGCACACCTGAGTGCAGGCAGCAGGGTGGCGGCCGGGCCCAGGGGCTCAGGCTGGATCCTGAGTGGGCCCTGCCACGTGCTCGCTCTTTCCTCCCTCTGAGCATCAACACCCTCCCCTGTCAAACAGCGACAAGAGCGCCCCTGCTTCTACCGCTGCTCAGGGGCTGATGGAGAGACGTGTGTGACTCAGCTCAGCACTCGACACAGTGCTGGGCACGCCATCAGCCCCCAGTAAAATAGAATTGCCACTGCTCACCAGACTGTAAGCTCTGAGGTGGCATCGCCATTATGTGCCTGTCACTGGCCCACAGGCACTCAGTGAGTGAATGCAAGGATGAATGAAAGAACCCATCTCACGTGTGTCTCCTTCTGAGGGCACATGCCCTTCCGAGGAGCCACAGCCCAGCTGGTCTGCGCAGAGCAGCAGCAAGGTCAAGGCCTTTGCCAGGCCCGGATTTAAATCCCAACCTTGTTGTTTATAGGCTCTGGGATCTCGGGCAACTTTCAACCTCTCAGAACATCAGTGTCCCCAAATGTTGAGTGCAGAGAATAACGCATAGCTGTGAGGACTAAGAGAGAAACTAAAATGCATGTCGCTTTCTTCAAGGGGATATTTGGGTTTCATCACTGACCTTCCTTCGTTAAATCTCCAAACTAACAATTTGAGCCAGTGGAGGCTTCCAGGCAACCCTGGCTGTGCACACATTTACTCCTGTGCTCACTGAGTCCCCACGTGTCAGGCTCTGTCCTAGGGCTGGGGCAGCTGGGAGGAGAAACAAAGGGTCTGGCCTGCTTGCTCCCTGCCCTTACAGTTCCCCTCATGGTGGCAGAAGGGACGGGGCATGGGCACAAGCAGCGCCAATGTGAGAGTGCCCAAGTCACAGCACAGGATGGAGCCAGCCTGCACGTCTGGGCTGGGGAAAGAGAAGGGAGGACAAGGCTCAGGGAGCATAATGAGCAAAGCCTGGGGCAGGAAGCAGCTCCCACTGGGGCCCCTGGGGCAGCATGAAGGAGCTCAGGGAGGGAGGCGGAGAGACGGGAAAGGAAGGTGGGGCCAGGCCACAGGAGGTTGATGTCAGGCCAGGGCTCTGGGCAGCTATCAACAGGGCTGCCAGGCAAAACACAGGGCGGCCAATTAGATTGGAATTTCTGATAAATAAAGGAGAATGGTTTTGGTGTAAGCGGGTCCCATGTGCCCGTGTTTCCAGTGGGCTGGCTCAGAGAAAGGCCTGCTCCAGGTGCAGCTGCATCCCAGGCTGTTTCCCCAGCCCTCCCCCACCCAGGCACCCCCAGCCCCCCTTACCTTGCCAAACTGAGCCTTGAAGGACTTGGCGATCTGCTGCCTCTGCATGTTGCTTCTCCTGGTGAGCACATCGGTGATGGCCTGCTCATTGGTCCCTGCAGGGGAACACAGTGTGACCACCCCCAGGGCACTGGTCTGGGTTGGGGAAGGGGAGGCAGCTACTTGGTGGCTGAGCAGTGGGGACATGCCACCTGGATAGCTCCAAATGCCCAGATCATTTTCACGGTGTAAACAACACACTTAGGAAATCCACCTCCCCATTTCCCCCACCACCTGCACCCACACTGTGCTGGGGTGTGGCCCAGGTCCACCCTCACAGTCCCAGCATCGGAGGACCAGCTGGCTCTGGACATTGCCCCTGGGCCTTGGCCTTGGCCAAGTGAGGTCTCCTGCCCTCCTTTGGTGCTGGTCGCAGTAGGGGCAGTCGGTGCTAAGCCCAGACCTCTGGGTCTGAGGCCTGGCTCAGCTACACCTCTCCCTGAGCCTCCGTTTTCTCATTTGGAAATGGAGACAATGGCATAGATTTCACTGAAAGGGGAGACCCTGAAAATGTTTTACAGGCTTGTCTAGGAATAGTGGTTCCCATTAATGCCCAGTTCATGGGGCAGAGCCAGCTAAGGGGTAAATCCCGCCTGGGGTGAGGTCAGGGCTGGGCCAGCCCTCGCCCACTCCCAGGAATGCTGAGGGCAGCCCTGGGCGGATGCTGGAGACAGAAGGAAGCGGCATGGGGTAAGGGGACCCTGGGCCAGCCCCACAGCCCTCCACACCCCCATGCCAGGCGCTGTTCCAGCACCGTCCCACGCAGAATTCACAGAGACTCACGGGTCCAGAGTTCATGGGGCCATTTTATACGTGAGAAGCTCAGACTGATGGTGAAGTCACTTGCACAGGGACACAAAGCAGATGGCCTCCTCCTTCCCCACTACTCAGGGATCCACAGCCACCCTCCCCCACTCCAGTCTTAACAGGGCAGATGCCGACCACTGCTGGGGAACCTGGGGCCTGTGTGATTTTCTGGGTATTGGAGTCAGTCTCAGAGTATCCTGGGGGGCACCCCAACTCCCTGGCTGTCCCCAGCACCCACTTTCCAGGGCTGTGAGTGGAGGGGTCTTGAGCAGAGAGGTGAAGCCCCAGAGAGGCCCAGCCCTGGTGAGGCTGCAGACGCCACTCACCGATCCCCTTCATGGCTTTGTAGAGGGTCTCCGCGTCAGGGTCTGGGTTGAAGTGGGAGCTGCCCTTCACCGTGACGCCCTCCTGTTCAACCTGCAAGAGAGCCAGGCCTGCTCAATGCAGGAAGGGGCCGGGAAGGCAGCGCAGGCCTATCCCGGCAGGGTGAGCACCTTCCCTGGGCTGTGAGAGCAGCTGGGCCCTTGCAGGCCAGCGCAGAGCCTTCCAGCCCCTTGGCCAACAGGCCAGAGCAGCCAGAGCCACAGCCTGTGGGGAGAAGCTGCACAAACTCCTGTTCCTGCCCATGCACCTAAAGCAGGTGCAGCATCACCCACAGGCAACAGGAACGGACAGACCCACCCAAAGCTGAGAGACAAAAGAGCACTCGAGTAACGGCTTCTTGGAGCTGAACGCGCTGCTATGAGAGCCGACAGATGAGCTGGGAGGCCGGCAAGGTTCTCTGCTTCTCAGGAATGCTTTGAGCCCAGCCTGCCCTCCTCCTGAGGAGTGGGGGCTTACAGGACCTCAGGGGGTGGGAGGCCCAGCTGAGCATCCTGACAGCTCAGGGTGTTTGCAAGTCCACAGGCTCATGGGGCGCAGAGGGTTAGGTTTGGAAAGAACCGCAGGATGCTCTGCAAATTGTGACATAAACCGAGATAACTGGAGTACCTGGGCCCTTGCCTTCCAAGCCTGCAATTCAAGGCTTGCCCGAGGAATCTTTAAACTTGTGCCCTGTGCAATGTCTCAGATGCTTAAGATGGGTGACCCCTTATAAGTACATTTTGGAGGAGGGATGGTAGAGAGTGGATGGAGATTGGACATGGGCATTGAATTAGAGAAAGACTCAGAGATCCTCAAATGGAAAGGAGTTTATAGTCACATTGAGTTTGGCCTTCCACTCACCTGTTCACCTATTGGCTCCGTCACCCCCATGAGCCATCTACTTTTCCACCTACCTGCCCACCCATCCACCCGCCTACCGACCATCTCTGTCCATCCATCCATCCATCCACCCAGCCAGCCAGCCAAGCCCCAGGTTACATCCTGAAAATACAGAACAGATTCCCATCTGTGGTATGTCTGTAAGGATCTTTCCTTTGAGTAAGAGCTAAATACCTTTTGTACCCTGTACCCTTTGCTTGACCTTCAAATGTCTGGTGGCACGTCTTCCTGACTCATTTCTTAGCACCATGTTTCACAGCAGAAATAGAAGTAGTTCCTGTGGAAATTCCATTCAAAGAGAACCCGTGTGTTCCCAGATGCTGCCCAAACGTGGGCAGACTCATGGTACCCCTCGCCTGTGGAGTCACGCGCTGCTGCTCCTCCTGTTGGTGATTTGAGCACATCGTTTGTGCCAGGTGCTTTAGGCACAATGCTTGTCCCCTGGACATCTCCAGCTGCTGTGCTAGGTGAGTACTGATGCCCGTTTTACAAGCAAGGGCGCAGGGCTCGGTGAGCTTGCCCAGGTCACACAGCTGGCAAGCGGTAGTGCTGGCTCCTCCCCCACAGCCTGACTCAGAGCTGAGCTGTGTTGACCGTCCCCACTGTACCGATGACTCAACCTTTCCCAGGGAATGAGTGTTCTCAGAACGCTTCACAGAAGGAAGCCCTACCCACAGGGACGCAGGTCATCTGGGAATGTGGGGCCATCCCAGCTCTCAGTGCCTAGCTCTGGGGACCCCCCAGAGGGGCTTCCCTCTGCACCCAAGTAGGCATTAGGGGGCTGTGGTGCAGCAGCCACTGGCCAGGCCGTGTAGCCCAGTCACCAAGATGTGTCCCGTTCAGCAGGTGTGAGGGAGGGCTCAGGTGACACTGTGTAAGCAGCTCCCTAGATGGTTCTGATCTCCCCACAGCAAGAAGCCTCAGGCCCACTTCCCACTCTAAGGTTTCAGGAAAAAGTTGGGGAGCCATGTTCTTGGAGTCAGAGCCCTGGATGTCAGCCTGGAGTGGGAAGGAAGCTCCAGAGGTTTCTGTCATGGCTGCCTGCTGTTGGAGGAGCCTCTGGTTCTGGCTGGGTCTTGCCCAGGGCTGGGCCCATGCAGACAGGAACATTTTCACTGAAAAGGTGACCCAGACAGTCTGTGACTCTATGTGTCTAACACATTCTGTGATGGCATAGAGGAACTGCCACACCTTTGCCTTCCCTGTCACCGGGCTGCCCAGAGAAGCTGGGAGACAGTTTGTCTCTACAACAGAGGCATGTGGGGGTGGGGGGGAATGCCCTAAAGAAGGAGGGTGTGGCTCTTTCATCCCTCCAGTCCTGTTCCTGGCCTGGCTTTGTGCCCAGGGCACGTTTGGTCTTCCCTGGCAGCTCAGCAGTCGCAGGTGAGGTCTACCTGTGCACTTGCTGTCCCGAGCCGGCTCCGGCGTGGGTGGTAGCTGGCCCCGGCCACAGTGCGGGCTCTGGAGTCAGGCTGCTTAGATTCTAACCCAGCCTCTGACACATACTAGTGTGGCAACCTCAGGCAGCTGCGTAGCCTACTTGTGCCTCAGTTTCCTTATCTGCAGATAAGGATACTGATATCTATGTCACAGGCTTGTGGTGAGGCTCAAGTGAGATACTGAATGTGACGTGCTCAGAGGCGTGTCTGGCCCACAGTGGAGGCTCAGTGAATGCTGTCGTGATCCTGCCAGTGTGGCCAGGTCCCCCTAAGGAGGCCCCTTCGCCTCTGCTGCACTGGGTGCAAGGCCCAGTATCAGACTGCCTTGGCCAGTGCCCAGCTTTGGAAACTGCCCAGCACTGGGCTCTCCCTGCAGGCCCCAGCCGGCAGGTCCTCCTGTTCACTCTCCTCCCTCCCCAGTCTTGACAAATGAGCACCTCTGACCCCTGGAGGCCCACAGCCCTCCCATGCCATGTCTTCCCCACCCAGGATCCTCAAGTTGTGCGGAGCCACTTCCCTCCAGAGCAGCTCCCCACCCTCTGTGCCTTCGTGCACACTGTTCCCCTGCAAGGAGCAGTCTGCCTGATTCTCCCCAAACGCACGTGCGCACTCACGCAGCACACACCGCTCCACCTGACACCCCTTCCTTCAAGTGGCAGGACTCCTGTAGGGGCCCTTCCTCTGGATCTTCCTGCCCCTCAGCTTCCCCTGTTGCATTTCAAGCTTTCTGCATCTGCCTGTCTCCCCAGCTCAGGTCCCGTCCCCGCGGTGAGCACCTCTAGGCCTGGGACAGCCGAGATCTGCCTTTATGTTCTCTTGGGCCTCCTGAGTGACTGACACCCAACAGCGTGCTGGAACCTGCCTCCCCACCAGCTCCCACTTACCCAAGCTTTCCACCAGGCCATCTCGTTCACCTTGAGGCCACCTTTCGCAGGGAGACGGAGAGACACAGATCAACCTCCACTCGGAGACTCCACTCGACCAGCAGCTGCAGCAGGCTGCTCAGTGGGGTGTGGCGCTGAGAACAGGCTCCAGGCCTCACCCAGAACCACCCCACCCTCTGCCCCCTCCCTCCGGGCCCCTCCTGCAGCTCCCAGGCCCTGCCCAGGCCCTGCCCAGGCCCTGCCCAGGCCTGTACTGGGGAATTACGCCATTCAGGGCTTGATGTTTGGACTGTGGCTGTTACACAGCCTGGAAATTCTGAGTCCCAGCCTTTGAAAGCCACACTTAGTAAACACGCTGAAGTTCTGTATGGTTTTTACTAGACCTTGCTCATATAAAAAAGGAATAATGCCATGTGTCCCTTCCATTTATCGCAGTTTGTACACTGTGAACACAATGGGAGCTCAGCAAAGTAACAGCAGCCTCCATTCACTGGGGTGTCACTACATCTAGACACCTCTTAATCATGCCGCGACCTGTGTCCTCTTGAATCTTCCCCTCAGCACAAAGTAGGTATGAGCTCCCCACACTAGAGGAAGACACAGAGGCGCTGGAGGTTTGATAATGTGCCAGAATCACACATCTTGTGATGTCCACGGAAAAGAAGTTAGGGCCCGGAGCCACGCCCAAGAAGCCTTGAGCAAGTGTACTCGCTGTGGTTGCTCACAGTTTTGTTTTATACATTTCAGGGAGACAGGGGTTGCAGGTAAAGTCATAAATCAATACGTGGGAGACGTACATTGGTTTGGCCCCAAAAGATGGGCCATCTCAAAGGGGGGGGCTTACAGGTTCTAGGTGGGTTTAAAGATTCTTTGACTCTTAATTGGTTAAAGACATGAAGCTTTGTCAAAAGGCTTGGAATGTTTGCAGCTAAGGAGCTCTGTCAATCAGAGACAAGCCACCAGACATACATTTGTTGTGTAAATTGAGGACCTGCAGCTTTGTCTGGGGTACCCTTAGGACTGTTAATGGGTTACAAAGGATGTCTCCAAGAAGGGAGGGGGGGCACGATGAGGCATGTCTGACCTCTCTCCTCATGGCAGGCAATTTAGTTTTAGGATATCCCTTGGCCAAGAGGGGGTCCACTCAGTCAGCCGGTGAGGGGGAGCCTTAAGCTTTTATTTCAATTCACAGTGAGAAGCAGGGTTGCCGTGCCCCAGGTCTCTAGGCCTTGCAGGCTCCTCATCTACACTAGGGACAAGTCACCAGCTCCAAAGGTACCCCAGCCCCGAGGCTGCGACATCCGAAGCAAGTGCAGTGGTGCCACAAGCAAGACCCCATAGTTTCGCATGCCCCGGGCACACACGCGACCCAGAGTGCACATGCTCCACGGCGGGGGGTGGGGACATCGCTGTAGGCCAGGGCCACTGTGCTCCTGTGGGACCTCATTTGAAAGGGGCGGGGTGAATCAGCCTGGGAAAACGGTCAGGAACTGCAGGGGCGGAGCCAGTGTCTGATTGACAGGCGAGAGGAGGAAGGCCAGACGAAGGAACCCGCCACCTTCAGTTAAACTGTCATGGCCCCTGGGATTTCTAACAGATATTGCCTGTCAGGTTCTCAACAGGCTCGGCTCGGCCCAGCGCTCTCAAAACTGATCTTTCCTGGCCGTCTGTACAGCGCTTTCCTGGGCTCTATCCTCCGTCTTCTGCACACTTCTCCACAAGACCTTGGTGAGCACTATTACCATGTCCATTTTACAGGTGCGGCAACTGAGGCTTAGAGGTACGAACCTCAGCAAGGACACAGCGGGGATCCCAATCTTGGCACCTGACCCTACACCCATCCTGTCAGGGGCTCTGCAGTTCTACTGCCCCATAGACCTAGGAATCAAGGAGGAGTCCTGTAAAGAGACCGGGATGAATGCCGTTGAGCAGGTTGCTGGCGGAAGTGTCATAGGAGCGGACATAAATAGTAATAAATAGCTGGTTGGGTCCCACACAGTGTGAGAGCCCAGAGGATGCAGATGGGAGGGGAGCCAGGAGAGAGGAAGGTGAGAATGTGGGTGTTATGGGCCAGGCTGTCCCCCGGCTGGCGGAGCCTGGCAGCCCTGCAGTATGATGTGGCTTTGGGTTGCCAGCAGGTGCAGAAAAGCTGTTCTCTTGGGGCTGTGGTGATTTCCAGGTGTGAAGTTCAGCATTTTAGGAGCACAGCAGTGTTATAGTACCTAGGAGACAGCTGCCTCTGTCTGCTAGGGCTGCGATGACAAAATACCACAGACAAGGTGGCTGATTTATTTTCTCACAGCCGGGGAGGCTGAGAAGTCTGAGATCAGTGTGGGGGCAGATGTGGTTCCTGGCCAGGCCTCTTTCTGGCTTGCAGACGGCCGCCTTCTATCTGCGTCCTCCCATGGTGGACCGAGGTCTCTCCCTCTCTCTCTCTCCTTATAAAGCCATCAATTCTGTTGAATTATGACGGCACACTTATGACCCCATTTAACTTTAATTGCCTCCTTAAAAGCCTTATCTCCACATAGAGTCACACTGGGGGTTAGGCCTTCAACACATGAATTTGGGGAGACACAATTCATTCCATAACAACAGTTCATACTCAGTATGTGACAAGTGATAATCGAGGACTGAAGAAATTGAGCAGTTTGAGAACTCGCATGTACCTGAAGTCCTTCCACAAATCTTACTGGTTTAATGGGCATGAGACTCGCTGTGCTGGTGTGCGCCTTAGCCGTGGGGGGACATTCTGAGGAGAACTTGCGTGGGAGCTCATGGTTGTCCTCCGATAGCCACCACGAGGAGGTCTGAGAAAGTTCCACCACGTGTCCTTGGTGGGGCTTAGTGAATCCATTATCCTCAGGTTGCCCTAAACATTTCTTGAACTGTGATGTAGCTGCTGCAGCTTCTGGAATAATGAGATCCCTAATGACCACCCCCAGGGAAGCG
Source organism: Lemur catta (assembly GCF_020740605.2). Lineage (NCBI taxonomy): Eukaryota > Metazoa > Chordata > Mammalia > Primates > Lemuridae > Lemur > Lemur catta. The sequence goes on along the minus strand of NC_059141.1, from coordinate 49,253,681 downwards.
AAAGAATAAGACTTTTATTTTGTGTTGTCTGATGTTGTCCTTCTAGAGTGTGGTGACCAAGTCTGTCTTTTTCATCCTACTTGCCCTGGTGGGAGGAAGAGTGATGCAGTATGAAGCTCAAAGCCTTCAGGGTCTGGCCGATATGCTTCCATTTCTGGGTTCATTCACCTATCGAGTGACCTTGGGCAAGTCACTGAACTTTTTCTGAATCTGTTTCTTCACCTATAAAATAAAGCTAAGAATTGTGTAGTCATGAGGTTATATGAAAACAATCTGAAATCATTAAAGAATGGCCCCTTGGACTAGTTATTCAAGTCAGGAGAGCCCCTCTATCCACCCGTCCTGAGAATAGAGCCGTCTGCTGACAGGCCCATATCTGACTGGCTAGTCATTCATTCATCAGAGTGTTATGTTGAATGCCTGCAAGGAGCTGCAACTCCTAGTGCTGAGTCCTGGGGCCAGGGAAGAACAAGACAAACAAGGTTCCTCCCTTTATGTAGCTTGTGTTCCTGGGGGAGACCAAGAAATAAAATGCATTGGGACAGTGCTGAGAATGAAAGAAATTAAATACAGGGTACTGTGCTAAGAGTTACGGAAAGCTGGGGTGTGTGTGGCGGTGTTGGAATACTGTGTTGGTGGCCAGATAGAGGGGGAGGCTTCTCTGAGGAGGTGAGCTGAGCCCTAAACATGGAGGACCCATCATTTTCCAGGCAGGGTCCATGAGTCCATGTACTGCATCTCTGCGCTCCTTCCTCCAGGAACGAGGGAGAGCTTCATACGTCCCCCAGCTCTGCCCACACCTGCTATGAGTGTAGAACTGCCCAGGTGGCTTCCAGCCTCTTCGTGCCTCCACTGACCCATGCTTCGGAGGGCCAAGGCCACACCCTCACCTTTTGGAAGCTAACCTGCCACAAACCTCCCAGTGGGGTCCACCTTTCCAGTGTTGAACCTGTTGTGGGGCTTGTCCCTGTCCAGCCAGGTCACCCACTGCATCTGCTATGTCCCCCAGTCCAGGAAGCCAAGGCAGGTGCTGGTGGCCACCACATAGGTCCCCGTCTAGCACAGGGCCACAGAGCCAACACAGTTTCCTGGGGGAAGTCTGCTGCGTCTCCACAGGGCCAATGCAGCTCCCCACCTGCTGCACACTGTCAGGAGGCGCTGGCAGAGGTACGGATGCATTCCTCTTCCCAGGGCAGTGGGCCTGGCTGCTCCCAGGCATGGTCTGGGCTGGCCTCCATGGGCCACCTGCATTCTGCCCAAGACATCACTTCGCTGCACTCCCCACTACACACACAGCCATCCGCAGCAGGCCCAGCAGGTGACTGACCTCATGTCTCTGCCTCCTTGTCTATGAGGGGGACAGTGGGCTCTGCCTCAGGGGGAGAGTGTGAGGGTGAGTGGAGGACGCACTTAGGGCACAGCAACTGCTGTGTGGGTGGTGTGAGGCCGCACAGGAGCAGCAGCTCCACACAGGCATGTGATCCCATGTAGGTGTGTAAGCCCTAGACAGGTGTGTGAGCCCCACATGGGCGCATTAGTCTTATGCAGGTGTGTGAGCTCTTTACAGGTGAATTAGCCCCATACAGGTGTGTGAAATCTTTACAGCTGTGTGAGCTCTTTCAGGCCATTTGTTTTCATCCTGCCATGCCCCCAACATTGTGCCTGCCATGCAGGAGTGATGACCAGCAAACGATCAGGAACCACCACCGCTTGGGCATCTCTGCGTTAGGACAGGTGCCCCAAGGCAGAACCTAGTGTCAGGCTCAGAGACTGCTGATCCTGTGGAGTGAGACATTTGAAGATGTTACAGCTTCTATTGACTTTTTGTCTAGAAGAGAAAACAAGTCCTCCTACTTGTTGATGCAACAACGTCATCGCTGTGGACCTATGAACTCCCGCTGTCTGCAAGTACATTCGGGCTGATAGTTCCCACTAGAGATGGGCCCAGAAGCAGCTGGCACAAGCTGTAACGATGTGGGAGCCTCCAGCAGAGTCCAGAGGCAGTGCTCCTTGGGGAGCACCTGGGGTGCCTCAGGCCTCATCAGGGACGGGAATGAGCCAGCCGGGGTGGGCAGAGGCCAGTGCGCTCCAGCAGCCTGGAGTCCTGCTGGGCTCCCAGGCCAGCGCTCTCACTGCCTCCCTGTTTCCCTGTGGGACGTTGGAAAGTTGTCCTCTTGGTACCTCTGAGTCACACATTTCCCACACAACACTGCCTGTCCCCACAGCCAGCCAAGCCTCTAGCACTTGCTGCCTGTTCCCTGTGGACACTGTGGGGTGGCAGCAGTCAGGACAGGTGGAAGGAGGACCTGGCTCAAAGCCCAGCCACCTCTCTCTTGATCTGCAGAGTCGGAGAGGAATAAATCCCCCAGGGCCACAAGAGCGTCCCAGATCTGGGCTATCTCCCAGCGAGGCTGGGTTGGGGGCTGGATCTGCCTCACAGCCGCATCTGCCCACCCTGTTCCCAGCTCTCCCTCCCCTTGAGCACCTAGGACCCCAAGGCTGTGTGTCTGTTCCTGCGAAGTGGCGGCAGCCCAGGATCTGGGCCTGGCCATGTGCACCAGTAGCTTGCCCGGGACGGGTATTACTGTGGATTGAGAGAGGATGCCAGCCACCAGGCCTGGGCCCTGGAACCCTGGCTCAGGCACACGTTGTATGTGTCACCTCGACCAGAGGAGTGTTCTGTTCTGAGACTCTTATTTTCTCTACTGTAAAACAGAGCCAATACAGTGGTTGCAGTAGGCATCATTGCAGGCATCGAGCAGTTGGAAGGGCTTAATACTTTTTTAAGAATCTCCTAGAATTTGGCAACTGTCGGGCACGAGGGGTACTTCTACAACAGTGGAGTGGCCTGAGGAAGCACACAGTGCAGCGGTGGCTGAGGTGGGAGTGCTGCCCACAAGTGTCTGGGGCACAGCTGGACTTCCAGCACCCTCCTCAGCCTCCTCACCTGGCCCCTTGATACACTCATGGGATCTGAGTAAATTATGTTCCATGACGTTTTATTCCAGGGCCATCTACTGACCCCAGAATGCCTCCTCTCCCCCAGGAGGCTTGTTGGCCATCTCCCCTCCTGTCCATGAGTGCAGAGAATGGGGCAGGGGCTGTCATTGCCACATGCTCACTCGTCAGAGCCTGTGGATGGTCTCATGGAATTAGGTTTTCATTGGCATGTACTTTCTCAGGAGTGGCTTAAGGACTGAGCAACCCCTTCCTACAGAGAGCTAATGTTTATTGAGTACTTCTTGTATCAGATATGTGCCCAGTGCCCTACACACACTGTCTCCATGAATTCCCAAAACAGCCTTACTGTAACGTTTTTGTATGAGTCGACCTAAATAACAAACAGAGAAAGGCTCTCTAAAAGAAAAGTTTATTCAGGAGTAGAGCATTGCAGTGGGAATGGAACATGCATGCCATAATCAACTATGCACGCATTCAGGGAGATAGAGAAAGAGGTTTTTAGAGTAAAAATGAGGAGGGTTACCGAAATTTTTGAGTTCATTGTTCTTGTCTATAAAGATCAGTAACATGGGTGACACCAATGTGGTGTTGAACAGGCAGTTGCTGGTAGATGTTCTCGCAGAAGTATTTTTTGTGTAAGTTTTGCACTGGGCTTTGTGCAAGCTTATGGTTTTTGCAGACTTTTGTGATAGTTTTTGTTATTACATATACAAGCATGAGAACCCTGTCTTCATAGACTCCCTCAGCTCAATTTGTCAGATTTTTTGTTTTTGTTTTTTAACACACATGACTCCATTTTGATTCTGACAACTTTCCTATTTCTCCCTTTTGATTGAAACCTTTCTCTGGCAGCATCACTGCTCAATCATCCCGTGTCTAGGATTTGATTATCCTTCAGTGCTGGGATGGACCTGTCATGGTGCTGGTCTCGTCCCATGTTGGAGGGAATGATTGGCAACTCGGAGTCAGTGCCAAACCCTTCCTTTGCTGCGACGATGGGTCCAGTCGTCATCCGTGGCGTATGAGTCATGCTCTGTAAACCTGTATCTTGCTCTTGCCTTATAACCCTATCTTTCTCTCCTCAATAAACCTCATTTTCGTGTTTGCCTAACTTTGGCTTGTCTGGTCATTCTTCGGCCACAGGTGCACCAAGAACCGACATTTTCACATTGAAACCTGACACTAGGACATTAGTGTAGACTTTATAAATACTGTACACTTTGGCTAAATTTAAAACTTTCTTCAATAAATTAACCTTATTTTACTGTAACTTCTTTATAAACTTTTTAAACTTTACTCTTTTGTAATAACACATTGTACAGCTACACAAAAATTTTTTTTCTTTATATCCTTATTCTATAAGCTTTTATTTTTAATCTTTTTAAAACTTTTTTGTTAAAAGCTAAGACACAAACACACACATTAGTCTAGGCCTTCACAGGGCCAGGACTGTCGATATCCCTGTCTTCTACCTCCACATCTCGTCCCACTGGAAGGTCTTCAGAGGCAATGACACATGGAGCTGTGGTCTCCTATGGTAACAATGCTGACCTTCTAGAATACCTCCTGAAGGACCTGCTTGAGGCTGTCTTACAGTTTACTTTTTTTTCCTTAGATAAGTAGAAGGTGTATAGTGTAAAACAATAATGGCCAGACGTGGACATGGTGGCTCATGCCTATGATCCCAGCACTTTGGGAGGCCGAGGTGGGAGGATCGCTTGAGCCCTGGGAAACACAGAGAGACCCTTTCTCTAAAAAATAAAATTTTTTTTAAAAAGTAAATACTAAGGCCGGGTGCAGTGGCTCACGCCTGTAATCCTAGCACTCTGGGAGGCAGAGGCGGGTGGATTGCTTGAGGCCAGGAGTTCGAGACCAACCTCAGCAAGAGCGAGACCCTGTCTCTACTAAAAAATAGAAAGAAATTATTAGGCCAACTAAAATATATATACAGAAAAAAATTAGCCGGGCATGGTGGCGCATGCCTGTAGTCCCAGCTACCGGGGAGGCTGAGGCAGTAGGATCGCTTAAGCCCAGGAGTTTGAGGTTGCTGTGAGCTAGGCTGACGCCACGACACTCACTCTAGCCTGGGCAACACAGCGAGACTCTGTCTCAAAAAAAAAAAAAAAAAGTAAATACTAGGTGAGAGGAATTTTTCAGCTCCATTATAATCTGGAACCACAGTCATATATGAGGTCCATCATTGACCGAAGTGTCAGTTTGGTGCATTGTTGGCAAAGAATGTAAATTAGTACAGTCACTATGGAAAAGAGTATAGAGGTTCCTCAAAAAAATCAAAATTAAAAATAGAACTACCATATGATTCAGGAATCCTATTACTGGGTATATATCCACAGGAAATAAAATCAGTACATTGAAGAGATATCTGCACCTGTGTTTATTGCAGCACCCACAATAGCCAAAATGTGGAATCAACCTAAGTATCCTTCAAGGGATAAATGTGGTATATTCAGCCAATGGAATACTATTTATCCAAAACAAAAAAATGAAATTCTGTCATTTGCAGCAACATAGATAAGCCTGGAAGACATTATGTTATGTGACATAAGCCAGGCACAGAAAGACAAACACTGCATGCTGTCACACATATGAGGAGCTTAAAAAAAGTTATCTCATACAAGTAGAGAGTAGAATAGTGGTTACCAGAGGCTGGGGAGAAGGGGGTACAGAGTGGAGAGGGAAGGTTGATCAATGGGTAAAAAGTTGCAGTTGGATAGGAAGAGTAAGTTCTAGTGTTCCATTGCTCTGAAGAGTGACTGTAGTTAACAGTAATATATATTTCAAAATACCTAGGAGAGGATTTTGAATGTTCTCACCACAAACAAATGATAAATGTCTGAGGTGATGGACATTTTAATTACCCTAATTTGATTATGCATATTATATACACATATAAAAACACACTGTCCCCCATAAATATGTACAGTTATGTGTCAATTAAATCTATATTTTTAAGTCAGGCACAGTGGTTGGCACCTATAATCCCAGCACTTTGGGAAGGCAGAGGCAGGAGGATTGCTTGAGGCCAAGAGTTTGAGACCAGTCCTGGTAACATAGCAAGACCCCATCTCTACAAAAAAATGAAAAAGAAATTAGCCAGGCATGGTGGCATGTGCCTGTAGTCCCAGCTACTTGGGAGGCTGAGGCAGGAGGATTGCTTGAGCTCAGGAATTTCAGGTTGCAGTGAGCTGTGATGACGCCACAGCACTCTATTCTGGGCAACAGAACGAGACGCTGTCTCAAAATATATATAAGTCTTGAAGAAAAAATCTTAATGTTTTGTACATCAGAAAAACAAAATCCAACCCAAAGATTGGGAGAAAATATTTTGTAAATTATACACAAGGGTCTACTATCCAGAATAAACAACTCTTATGATCCAACAAAAATACAGACTGTTCCTTCCTGGATCAGTTCACTCTTATACTTTTTAAGAGTGTACTAAAAAAAAAAAAAATACAGGAAATGCAAATAAAAACCACAATGAGATACCACTTATCCCCAGTGAGAATGGCCTTTATCAAAAAGTCCCAAAACAATAAATGTTGGCGTGGATGCGGAGAGATAGGAACACTCATACACTGCCGGTGGGACTACAAACTCTGTGGAAAGTAGTATGGAGATACCTCAAAGAGCTAAATGCAGAACTACCATTTGATCCAGCAATCCCATTACTGGGCATCTACCCAAAAGAAAAAAAGACATTCTATAAAAAACACATCTGCACTCGAATGTTTATAGCAGCACAATTCACAATTGCAAAGATGTAGAAACAACCCAAGGGCCCATAAATCTATGAGTGGATTAATAAAATGTGGTATATGTATACCATAGAGTTCTACTCAGCCACAAAAAACAATGGTGATCTAGCACCTCTTGTATTATCCTGGGTAGAGCGGGAGCCCATTCTACTAAGTGAAGTATCCTAAGAATGGAAAAACAAGCACCACATGTACTCACTATCACATTGGTATTAACTGATCAACACTTAAGTGCATATATAGTAATAACATTCATTGGGTGTCGGGCAGATGGGAGGGAGGAGGAGCAGATGGGTATATACATATGTAATGGGTGTGGTGCACACCGTGTTGGGGTATGGACATGCTTGAAGCTCTGACTCGGGCAGGGCAAGGGCAATATATGTAACCTAAACACTTGTACCCCCATAATATGCTGAAATAAAAAAAAATACAAATTATCTAATTTAAAAATGGGCAAAGCATTTGAATATTTTTCCAAAAAAGATATACAAATGATCAATAAGCACAAAAAATTTGCTCATTAGTCATTAGGGAAACGAAAATCAAACGCACAATAAGATGCCACTTCACAATCACTAGGATGGCTATAATCAAAAAGATAGGCAATAATAGTAAGTATTGATGAGGAGGAGAAATTGAAACCTTTATCTATTGCTGACAGCAATGTAAAATGGTGCAGCCACTTTGGAAAACAGTTTGGCAGAACCAAAAGAAATTAAACAGAGACACCACATGATCCAGCAGTTCCACTCCTGGATCTATAGCTAAGAGAACTGAAAACAGGCCAGGCACAGTGGCTCACAACTGTAATCCTAGCACTTCGGGAGGCCAAAGCAGGAGGATTGCTTGAGGCCAGGAGTTCAAGACAAGCCTGAGAAACACAGTGAGACCCCATCTCTATAAAAAATAGAAAAATTAGCTGGATGTGGTGGTGTGCACCCGTAGTCCCAACTACTTGAGAGGCTGAGGCAGGAGGATCACTTAAACCCAGGAGTTTAAGGTTGCAGTGAGATATGATGATGCCACTGCACTCTATCTGGGGCAACAGTGGAAGACTGTGCCTCAAAAAATAAAAATAAAAACAGAGAAAACACATGTCCACACAAAAACTTGTACATGAATGTTCACAGTAGCATTATTAGTAATAGCCAAAAGGTGAAAAAACCTAGATGTCCATCAATTGATGAATGGATAATGTGGTATAACCACACACTGGATTATTCAGCCATAAAACAGAATGAAGTACTAATTCATGCTACAACACAGATGAACCTTAAGAACAATATGCTAATTGAAAGTCAGACTCAAAGGGCCACATATTTTATGATTCCATTCATATGAAAACCCTCAACAGCAAATCCACAGAGACAGAAAGTAGATTAGTGGTTGACTAATTAGGTGCTGGGTGGAAGGGGGACAAATGACAAAGGACTTCTAATTGGGTATGGGGTTTCTTTCTGGGGGTGATAAAAATGTTCAAAAAAAATTTTTTTTTGAGACAGGGTCTTGCTCTGTTGCCCAGGCTGTAGTGCCGTGGCCCAATCACAGGTCACTGTAACCTCAAATTCCTGTCTCAAGCAATCCTCCTGCCTCAGCTTTCCCAGTAGCTGGGATTACAGGCACGTGCCACCATGCCTAGCTATGATGTTACAGAAATTAAACAGGTAAAAAATTAGAGCGTGTCTTGTGGTGAGGTCTATGCAAACCTACCCTCAAAGTCCAAGGAAGCTGAGGCCAAAGAAAGAGGCTGACAAATCGATTTTCTCAGAAACATTTAATAGGAACTTACGAACAGAAGCCACGTTCCCACTAGCAGCAAGACAAGACGGTGGATCCCTGCGCCATTACCCACCAAGGACCCAGGGCTTATATAATACCATGGGGAAAGAATGTGTAGGACAATTGAAGTTGAGCCCTCAGGGTAAGGCAAGAATGCTATGTGAACCTACCTAAGGGCAGGATTTATAGTCAAAGTTATCCTAAGAGGATTTATGGTAACAGTAATTAAAGCAGAAATCTTACAGGCATTCCCAGAACAGGAGTTAATCACAAATCAACATGGCAGATTAGCATCCAAGATGGAGATGCTTTATCCTCCACTGTGGTATAACTTTACGACATTACTAATAAAAGTAATCCTCATGGTAACTATAAAGAAAATAGCTATAGAATATACACAAAAGGAATAAGAATTTAAATGTTTCACTACAAAAAAAAAAAAACACTAAACATGAAAGACAGTATTGTGGGAAATGAGCAACCAAAAAGCAATAAGGAGTATAGAAAATAGCAATATGACAGAAATTTCCCATCAGTAATTACTTTAAATATAAATGGATTAAACTCACCAATCAAAAGACAGAGATTGGAAGACTGGATAAAAAAATGATCCAACTATATGCTGTCTACAAAAGGTTTTCTTTTAATCCAAAGACACAAACAGATTAAAAGTAAAAGGATGGAAAAAGAAACTCCATGAAAATAGTTAACCAAAAGAGAGCAGGGAAGTCTATAGTAACTGTATTATGTATATTTTATTACAACTTAGAAAAAGATTCTGCTCAGAAAATTTAAGACTAAGAAGAAATACACAAAAGTTTTTTCAAAACATATTTTGATTGTTTTCTCTTTAGTAAAATCTAGTAATATCAGACAAAATAGACTTTAAATCAAAAAAGGTTACAAGGGACAAAAGACATTACGTATTAATAAAAGCTTCAATAGAGCAATAAGATATGATAATTATAAACATCTACACACCTAACAGACCACTGAAATATATGAAGCAAAAACTGACAGAACTGAAAGGAGAAACAGTTTTATAATAGTAGCTAGGTATCTACTATTTAAAAAAAGAAAGACAATACATCGAACATCTAATATTTAAAAAAGAAAAAAATCGTACTTGGAGATGTCAATACCCCATTCTCAATAACAGATAGAAGAACCAGAAGGAAAAAGAAGCCTTGTATAATAAACCAACTACATCTAATAGACACATCCAGAACACTCTACCTAATAGCAGCAGAATAAACATTCTTTTAAAGCACAAATGGGATAGTCACACCTGTTATGTTCGCTATTATCAAAAATGTAAATGTTGGCAAGGATGTGAAGAAAAGGGAACCCTTGTATGCTGTTGATAGGGACGTAAATTGGTACAGCCATTATGGAAAACAGTATGGAGCTTCCTCAAAATTTAAAAACAAAAAATTATACATTGTTACACAGAATTAGAGACTGTTTTGATTTTTATTTGATTTGACATCCTGATTAGAAAAGGATTAGTGAGAATGAAGCTTAACAAACGTTGTGATATTACTACATCATAGTGATATGGCTTTACATGGATTGTATATAAAGAAAAAAATTAGAATTAAGGCAATAACATGTGCAGACCAAGCACATTGCCCTGACATACTCCTTAGTAAAAACCTCTTTTGGTTACATGATGGTTGATATTGCTGCATGCAGGTCAGTCACTGCTTTGAAGGGTAAACTATGAATAGCTTCATTCATGTAAAAACAAAAAATCCTTCCTACTGGCCCACAATGGCCAGAAGCAGCCTTCGATAATCTCCACTCGTGTCACTTGCAATCATTGTGCCCAGGGTCTTCTGATACATCTGAGTAAACATCTGTTTGCTCTGCAAAAGATCAATCTGCATAAGAAATGATATTTCTGATGTTAGAAAAAAAAATCTGTCAAAAGAAAACTGGTATTTATTAAAACTGGTATTTAAATAATGACAAGATTGTAATGAAAGCTGAAGGGGGAAAAATCATCAAGTGACTGATATGTTATAGCTGACATTCATACCCAATAAAGGTCTGATTCACTGCTCTGTAAAATATAGGATAAGGGCAGTACTAGTTTCATCTATTATTCCAAAAATCAGTCATTTAACAAGCATTTGGTAGGATGGCTATTATCAAAATAGAGAATAGTAAGTGTTGGTGAGGATGTCAAGAAATGGGAACACTTGTGCATTGAGGAAAAGTGTGGAGCTGCTGTGGAAAATGGTATGGTGATTCCTAAAAACTAACAAACTGAAAAACAAAAAAGCCTCATAGAATTACAATATGATCCAGCAATTCCACCTCTAGGTATACACCCAAAAGAAGTGAAAGCAGGGACTCGAACAGGTATTTGTACACCCATACTCACTGCAGTATTAACAGCCAGACAGTGGAAGCAATCCACGTGTACCTAGGCAGATGAATGAATAAGCAAAAGGCAGCATAGCCATAAGGACTACTATTCAGCCTTAAAAAGGAAGGAAATTCTGACACATGCTACAACATGGATAAACCTTAAGGACATTAGGCTAAGTGAAAGAAGCCAGTCACAAAAAGACAAATACTGAATGACTCCACTCATATGAGGTACCTAGAGAAGTCAGACATAGGGACAGAAGTTGCTATTTAATGGGTAGAGTCTGTTTTACACGCTGAAGAGCTATGGAGATGGCTGATGGCGACGGTTGCACAACAATATGAATGTACTAAATGCAACTTAAAAATGGTTAAAACAGTAAATTTTATGTTCTGCATATTATATCACCACTTATAAAAAGATCCTGCTTAGAAAATTTAAGCCTAAGAACAAATAAAGTTTTTTCAAAACATATTTTGGTTGTTTTCTTAAAAACTGATCTACCTTCTTTAGTAAAATCTAGCTGTGTATGTTCTTTAAATTTAAGGTAAAAAAAATCTGAGGCTATATTTAGGTAAAGAGATAATGAATTTTTTAAAAATTGTTTTACTATTAATAAGGGATGCTAAATTTTGAGAACTTTGATATCCAATAGGATTAATTTGCATAGCTCTTTCATGTAATTTTTTACATATGCAAAGTAAAAACCGAAAGATAAATGTCTTCAGCTTCCCATAAACTAGTGCTCTCCACGGACCTTCTCAAGTAGGAAAACTCTTGGTTTCTGCCTTCATGGAGGCACCGCGGCTTTGTTTCACTCACACAAGCCTCTCCCGCAGCCACAGAAAGTGAATACTGTGCCTCATGTTAATACCACCGCTCTCACCAGCGACAAAAAGCTCTTTCTTAACATCAGTCCTGCCGAACTAACAACCAATTGGGAAATTTTTAAGAAATCAACATGCAACATCAGGTAAGACCAAATAGAAAAAGCCCTGTCTCACCTCACTTCGAGTGACCACAATTCTGACCGGGGTGGAGTCACCTGTGCTGGCACCTTTCACAGAATAGTAGAGCCTCTCAGCAAAGAAGGCGGGCGGTGCAGGGCACACTGCACTGCAAGCTAGACACACTTCAGAAATGGAATCGTGACTTGACAAACAAATCTACCCCTCCAACTTCATTTGTCACTTCCAGCCTGCCTGTGAGTCTTTCTTTTTTTTAAAGAGACAGAGTGTCACTTTGTTGCCCTGGCTAGAGTGCGTGCCGTGGCGGCGTCAGCCTAGCTCACAGCAACCTCAAACTCCTGGGCTTAAGCGATCCTCCTGCCTCAGCCTCCCGAGTAGCTGGGACTACAGGCATGCACCACCATGCCTGGCTAATTTTTTCTATATATATTTTAGTTGGCCAGATAATTTGTTTCTATTTTTAGTAGAGACAGGGTCTCTCTCAGGCTGGTCTCAAACTCCTGACCTCGAGCGATCTACCTGCCTCGGCCTCCCAGAGGGCTAGGATTACAGGCGTGAGCCACTGCGCCCGGCCAAGATGTATTAACGGTATGTTTTTACTTTCACTACAATTACTACAGTAACATTCATAACACATTCCATTGCTAATACCAATGTGTTACTAATATTCTCCCTAGTCCTATACTATCAATGGGAATTAAATTCCCATTTTGTTAGACATCTGGGTGTTAGACTACCAGAAATCGTTTGTTTAATTTCAAAAGGGAAAAGGGTCTCATAGGGCTGAGGACTTAAAAGATATGTTTGAGAGGCTCAAAATGTTTTATGTGTTGTTCCTTAGGGCTTTCCCATTCACCTTAAAGGAAGTGCTACAATCTGTGAGACACTGTTGCATCGTTCCCAAGAAAGCCATATAGATAGAGGCCAAATAATCACAAAACAGCCTTATGTGATCACACCAACCATTCATAGGAAATTGTACTAAAAAAAATAGGATTAGCTCAGCTACTGCCTAAGCAGATTCCAGGAGGCTGTATTAATTATCATCACTTAATGGGAACGGACTATTCAAAGCTCCCATTCAGTTAAAAACAAAGCACAAAAGTATCTTACAGATGGTCTTCAAACCACTTTCAACGTATCCGGAAAACTCATGGCCCACACTGCTTAACAAATCTCGATTAGCCATCTGCAAAGAAAAATTAAAAGGTTAAATATTTTCACATCTTAGAATGGAAGCCAAATCCTCAAAAGAAAAGCTCATACCCTAGAATAAGGGGTAGCTTTCAGCTGAGGAAAGCTTCTCATGGCAAGGACCATGTTGAAGCAAGATTCATCTGTCCCTAGTCTTCCCTCACCGGCTTGATAGAGATGCTGAGCATCTTCCTGAGCCACTTGGTGGTTTACACTCTGCTTCTCATCACGATTTCCCTGCAAAAGAGGAAGGCAGGAATTAGTAGAAGGAAATAAAAGTTCTATTAAATTTTTGTTCCAACCTAGTCACTTTGGGATTTAAAGGGACAATTTAAATAAATGATCATGGTTTAATGATGTTATGTTAACATGAGAGCTTTCAGAGATTTGAGAGCTAAATTAACCAGAAAAAGTTTAAACAAAAATATTTCCACTAGGAGATGTAAACTACCACTGAAATGGAGAAAGTATAACTCTCCTTAGCTTGGATTTAAAATCAGTATGCATTGTACTGAGTTCTACTTTGCATTCGTTCATACAACTGAAAGGTATTGAGCACTTTCTTTGTGTCAGGCACCATGTTAGGTGGCAGGGACACAAGACAGACAAGGTCCCTGCCCTCAAGGAGTTTAAGTCTAGGAAGGAAGGATATAATACGGAGGCTTCATGAACTTCCTTTCCTTCATCTAAGTGCAACCTTAATATGTATTTATTACTATTACATATGTAAAAATGACACACGAGCTTTTTAGAAGAAGCTATAAATAACTCAAGTTCTGCTAGACTATGCCAGTTTGTATACCAAATTCTTCCCTGGGATAGAAGGCAAGGTGGAAGGGAAGAGGCAGCTGGTTTCTCTCAAAAAATAGAAACCCAAACCCAAACCAAGGAAAGGCTACCCTCTACAGTCTCAGTGACCCTTCAAGGAACACAACAGAAAGACTGGAAAGATGCTCCTTAAAGGTGGAGAACTGTCTTCTGAAGAGCACCTGGCACAAGGAATATGTGCAGGCATATTCTAAATGGGCAACTGAATACAGCACAGGTAAAGGTGCTCAGGAAAAACTTCCCAGATTTTTGCCTTTGGATTTATACATACAACATAGTCCCATTTTCCTAGCTACTCTTCTGCTCACACCCTGGAAAAGATATGGCCTTGAACCTGGCATAAAGAAAAACTATGCACCTCATGTAAAGTCTTAATAATCATTCTTTAGCATTAAATTTCTGTTCCTGCTTTTTTTCCTTCTTGTTCGTTTTATATTCTAACCTGCTTCAGTTTCCTTCAACCCAGTTGATTTCTTTTCATTTCCACATCCACTCACCTTTGTGCTCTATCCTTTCTGCAACTACATCCGCTGGCTCTTAGGAGCCCCTCCTTTCTTTTAGATGCCTCAAGACAGTCCAACCTTGTGCACTAGCAGGACAGCCCATATCTTCTGATATTGAATAGTCTTCTGCATCATCTCTATCAAACACACCCTCATCATCTCATTCCAAGTGTGTTCCTAATACCATTCCAAATACCCTAATTAGAGTATTTTCTGTCAATTCTCTAGCACATCTGGGGAATTAGAATAAGGAAGGTGCTAATCATAGTATTACTGTGAACCCTGAAATATTTTTCTGCATTTCTGGCTCTTCTCACATGGTCCTCATCCCCTCTAGCACTTCCACAGCAGTCCTGCATGTCTTCAGTTAATGGTCCGGTGTAATAGGCAGGACAGTGACAGGCTTAAATGTACAGTTTCAGGCCAGGTGCAGTGGCTCACGCCTGTAATCCCAGCACTTTGGGAGGCTGAGGTGGGAGGACTGCTTGAGGCCAGGAGTTCAAGATCAGCCTGAGCAACATAGCGAGACCTCCTCTTCACAAAAAAATAAAAAAATTAGGCGGAGTGGTGGTGCCTGTAGCGCTAGCTACTATGGAAGCTGAGGTGGAAGGATCACTGGAGCCCAGAAGTTCAAGGCTGCAGTGAACTATGATCACACCACTGCACTCCAGCCTGGGCAACAAAGACCCTGTCTCCAAAAAAAATATGGAAAACTGAAATAGAATTGCCTTACAAAAACCTGAATTTCAAATCTGATTATGTAAGAAATATACATATTTAAAGTTTGTTACACTCAAGCTCTAGCTGGTTTCCTATAATGGTAAAGCCAGTGCGCCAGGTATTCTATTGGGTCGCCGGGCCCAACTTCGCCACTTCCACCAGTGCCTGGGTCAGGCAATTTCCGAAGCCCTTCTTTAGGTTCTTGGGGCCTGGGAAACGTCAAAACATAGTCACACTATTCTACAAAGTTAATCTGATTGTAAAAATAGACACATTCTTACCAACTTAAATTTATTTCAGGACAAATATGTTTCTGGATCACATCCTTCCCCCAAAACCAACAAATACATACTTGCCAGTAGCTCTTATTCCGTTGTACCTTTTGAATTTTTTAAAACGGTAGGCACGTATCATTTTCAATTACGAGGGCCAAAGGTTTTGAGAAATTTGCTGAACAGACCTGGACCTCAGGCAGTGGGCTGGAGTTGGAGTGTGTTTCCTCTTTTCTTTTTTTTGTTTAATCTTCCCTCCTTCCTAAGAGGGCAGGGCGTGACGGGGGGCGGGGCGGGGCTCTTCTTGCGCCCCCTAGTGGAGGGGCTGCAGGGAGTTGGCTGCCCGCGCCTACCATCTGTTCATGGATGACAGGTGGTGGCCTGCAGTTTGCTGGGGCCGTGCAGGCTGGCTGGCCAGTGGGCTCACGTGACAGCTTTGTCTCCTCACTGCCCAGCTCTGGGTGCCTCACTGGGCAGCCACAGGGTTGGAACCAGCCCTTCCTCTGCCTTCTCCTGGTCTTCCCTCATCCACTTCTGGGCGTCGGATGAGAGGAGGGTCCAAGGAATGGGGCTGTCCCACTCCCGCCTAGAGCCAGGACACCCCAAATTATAGAACTGCACCAGCCAGGGGGACTCTTACAGAGCAGCAGGTCTAAGCCCTGCATTTCAGATGGGGAAACTGAGGCTCAGGGAAGGACAACGACTCCATAGTATCAGGACTGGAACCCAGGTCCCCTACTTTCCAGACCAGAATTATTTGCACCCCACCTGCTGCGCAACCTGTTTTCAGCTGAGCTTCCAACGGGCAGGGGGTTTAAATGGGTGTCCTGACTCCTGGGGGAATCTGAACAATCTGCCTACTTGTGGGGACCACCTGTACGAAACAACCACCCCACACCTCACTCTGCCCACTTCTTCCCTGTGCTGCTCCCCTGCCCCTCCCCTTCTTCACCCCCTGACTCAGATGTGTCCTTTTCCTCTTCTCCCTTACAAATTCTTACCACCAAATAAGCTTGTCTAGGAAGGCCTTGCTCCAGGTGCTCTGGGTCCCCCAGGAGCGATGGCAGTCTGAGCCCAGGGTCCGCGTGCATGTATGTGCAAGTGTGCCCTGACTGCTCTGTCTCCCCCACCACGCCGTGGGCCCCCAGAGGGCAATGTGGGTTTTCCCTTGTCTTGGTAACTTCCAGTCTCAGACTGAGCCCACAGGTGCTCCCCATTCCTGGAAGACAGCTGGGTGACACCTGGCATAGAACCCAGAGCCACAGACCCCAGAAAGTCAGGGCTAGCAGGGCTTGTAGGCGCCACATGCTTCAGGGTGTGCGTAGGTGGAAAGGGTTGCATGGCCAAGTACATCCAGCACGTCCTGTGTTAATATGAGACGAGCTTCGTCGTACAGGACTTCTCAGAGCTGGACATCATGACTGTCCTGGAGGGGCCAGACTCAACTCACACAGGGAGACCTGAGTTCCACAGGGCAGAGGGGACCTGCTGAAATGGGGCTGCTGCCAGTCTTATAGCACCTTTGTGAAGATTAGTACAAGGAGGCCCTTCCTTAGGACGTTGCCATCTGGGCAAAAATTAACACCAGCCTTGATTTTATTAGAACAAGATGCTTTACTGCCATCTGCTGGAAAGATCTCATAGTAAACACACAAACCTACTACATATGGGAATGTGCCCCCTTCCCCCTTAAATATGGTACTCTTGCCCAGTGTGTAACCTGCCCAACCATGCATGGCAGCCCTGGGCCCAGTCATACGCTCTCAACGTGTTCATCATTCCCCTTCTGCCTGCACAATAGTCCTATGTCCCCAGTGAGGGTTCTGTGCTCTAGAACAGATTCTGGAGATGCTTATGCACTGACAGCACTGGCTGCGATCCAGATCCTGCACAGGCTCCACCTTGCTGTGTGACTGCAGGGAAGTCCTCATCCTCTCTGGGCCAGTTTCCCTCCTATAAAATGAGGTAGTTGAGCTTGATCATCTCCAGGGGCTCAGAGAGCTCTGAACCCCGAAAGTGACACCCCCACCCTCTGTGGAACTCTGAGAAGAGCAACAGTTATTCTCCATTGCTGACAGACAGCCAAGAAGACAGCAAAATACAACCTGGATTTTATTAGACTAGGAAATATAATTTATTTCATAAAAATTAATTTTGTTACAATAGGAATGCTAAAGGCTATGTACAGGTTGTAGTTTACAGAATAAACAGAGGTGGGACCGGGGACCATCCCTGGGGTCCTGCACCCCCTGGGCATACAACTGTGTCCATGGCCCAGGCAGGGGGTCCAGCCCTTTGCCCCCAGGAGAGCTGCTCCCTGCACCCAAGCTCCTGGTCACCTCCCCTCAGAAGGCCTGCTAAGGGACGCGGCTCGGCTGCCTGGGAGCAAGGGGAAGGGGACCAGAGGGCCCTGGATGATCCAGATGAGGAGGGTCCCCTGCACCCCAGGAGAACCCCTGTGCCCGAGCTCTGGAGCCGGGGCACCGTGAGAGAAGGCAGAGGGAGAGGCACGTAGAAGATACACTGACTGACCCTGTGGACTCGGCGGCAGGGGACAGGCACGCCAACCTCCAGATGTCCAGACCTGGGAGGCAGAGGCGGGTACACGCACCCACACGCAGGTGGGGACATGTGCACATGCTCCTGGAGGGGCCCTGATGTGCCCGTGGAGAACAGCACAGGCACGTACACGCACGCGCACACACACACCCTAGGGAGGAGAGAGACATAAACACCGTGCGAGGGCCCTGCCGGCTCTCAGGTCTGAACGCCAGGCAGGCAGCGTGGGGACACAGTCACGGCAGCCTGGGCTGATCGGTGGAGTCAGCACCCCCTTTCTGGGCTTTCTTATAAAGCTGAACACTTTGAACCTTCCCAGGAGACTCAGCCAATTGGTTTTGTGCTCCAGGACATGGTGCACGATTTCTGGAAGTCAGATTGGAAACAGCACCGAGCTCCTGTCCTGGGCTGAGCAAGCAGGCTTCAGTGGGTGGGCGGGAGGGGGCGGGAAAGGGCAGGGAGGGGAGGCAGGGCGGGCCATGGTCGACTTCTCCCCTCTGGGCTCCCTTCAGAAGCCTAGAAAGTGTGTCAGAACCTGAAGGGCCTTGGAGAGCAGCCTTCTAGGTGTAAAAAGGACACCGAAGCCCAGAGAAGGCAGAAACATGCCTGAGGTCACACAGCAGTTTAATGGCTGAGGGGGGAATTGACCCCTGGTCTTTGGACTCCCAGGTCACTTGTGGGTGTTTAAGAGCTTGTGATAGGAATGGCACCAGGAAAGCCTGTCATGGCACACGTGCGGGCCAGCCTTGTCAGGCTGCCCTCAAAGCCACATGGCAGAGGCCCACACACGTGCTTGGGCTAACAGTGGCTGGGAGGGCTGAGCCCACAGGGATGGCACCTGTGGCAGGCAAGGCTCGCTGTCCGTCTGAGGCAGCGTCCACACAGGCATAAGGGACGACAGCCTTGGTCTCAGCTTCATGCAGGCCTGGCCCGGTCAGCAGCCCTGACAGAAGGAATCCTCTCGAATCTCTGCCTCGTCTGCTCACAGCCAACCCCACCCCAGGGGGCTGGTGGGTGGGGAGAAGTCCTGAGAGCCACCGAGTCTACAGCAGGCCAGCCAGGCTGGGGACACTGGCTGGGACTCTGCCTAAAACCTGCCCTTCTCTCGGGAGACCAGACTTTCAAAGGCCAGCACGTGCTGAGGCTGGTCCCAGTGACTGCTCTGGGGCCAGCTGGGGCAAGCCCTGGGGTTAGTACCCAGAACCGCAGAGGGTAGCTGGCACTTGCCTTGCCTCAAGTGCCAAGGAGGGGCCTTGGATAAGACCTCTGTGCCAGCTGCAAGGTCCTGGTCCCAGCTGCTGCCAGCCAGCTGAACAGGGCCAGGGACTCCTCCTTCCCCACTCAGGGCCCCTGGAACATCCTGGAACAGGCTGGGTGGGGTGGCGTGTGCCAGCCCTCTACCCTGGCAACCCCGCCTGTTCATAGAGGTTGCTTTCAGACCTCTCAGACCCAGAAGGTGGGTGAGAAGAGGGTTAAAGGCGGTGCCAGTGGAGATGAGAGATGGGAGGATCATTTTCCACCCTCCTCCTCCAGGCGTGCAAAGCACAGCCGGCCACACGCCTCCCAGCCTCCCAGCCATGGGGTGCTAATGCCCTCCTGAAGCCCCCCTGAGGCTGGGAGGCTCAGGCTTCTGCAGCAAGGGAGGCCCTCTTACCCATCCCTTACTGCTTCCCAGAAGGGGAAACTGAGGCTGAGGAAGGGCAGATTCTGGATTCCTGGGCACCAAGAAAGTGCAAATCTGCTCCAGCCCGCCTGGTCTAGAGGCTGCTGGGCTGGGAGGGGAGGGGGATGCCCTGGCTGGCCCCACCCTGGGAGTGAAGCTCTCCAGCCCCTCAGGAGAGAGGTGCCCACAGAGGACTCCCCTGGACCTCGTCTCCTTTCCAGGAGCCTCCAGACAGAGACCAGGCCAGAACACTCTCCCCGGCTCACAGCAGGACTGACCTTCCCTCACTGTCCACACCCAGGGCCCCGAGGAGCCTGAGGGGCGTGTGCCGGGGCTGTGGGAGGGAGGACCCCAGCCCTTGGGGTTCCCTGGCTTTATAGATTCAGCCTCTGTCGTAGATTTTAGAGGGAAACTTGGTCCCATGGCTAAGACCCTGTCTGACCTACCCCTTGCACAACTGGGGAAACTGAGGCCTTGTCAGAATTTAGTCCCAGACGGATTCATTAGCTGGAAAGTAGTCCCTGTTCAGTCTCTCTCTACCTGACACACACACACACACACGCACACGCACACGCACACGCACGCACACTCAATCCTGGCCAGAACCGTGACCATGCCCACTCGCATCCACACTCAAGAAAAGAGTTTTCTATTTTTTTGTGTGTTGTTTTTCATTTTCTTTTTTTTTTTTTTTCTTAAAAAGGACTTATCCAAATATCTGGATAATAAATCATTTGCGTTTCCTAAGAAACTGGGTTTTTCTTTTCCCTTGTGGTTTTGGAGTTTTTCTTCTTCTTTGAGCCTTACTAGCGGTCTGAAGCTTGCTTGCTTTCCTTTTCCTTTTTGCTTTTGGGTGGGAGAAAGCAGTCTGTCTGTCTGTCTGAACTGCACTTGACTCTTCAAAGAGGAAAAGGGTGGGAGAGCAGCCGGGGCTTAGGAGGAGGGGAGGTCAGCAAAGGAGGAGGAAAATGAAGAACGCAGCTAAACCAACGGAACCCAGAAGTCGCG
Source organism: Lemur catta (assembly GCF_020740605.2). NCBI lineage: Eukaryota > Metazoa > Chordata > Mammalia > Primates > Lemuridae > Lemur > Lemur catta. Next base: position 49,233,067 of record NC_059141.1, on the reverse strand, counting down.
GGGCTGGGGGCAGGTGAGGGTGGAGGGAGGGCCACCTCCTTGTCCCCAACTGCCTCCAGAGGGCCCAGCCCCATCTGGGCTCCCACACCGGGGGTCTGGGGCTGGGAGAGAGACAGCAGGGGAGGGAGAAGGAACACTGGGCCCTCTAACAACAGGGCATGTGGATTTTCTAAGGCTGGTCGTGGTCTGGGGCTTGGGGTCGGAGGGTGGGGAGGAGGAGGAGGGGGAACCTCCAGCTGTGAGCTGAGGGGCAGCAGAGGCTGAACGTCCCCATCAGGAGGCTGCCCCAGGCCTCCCTGCACCTGCCTCCTGCCAGTCCCTGCCAGTCTGCAGTGCCAGGTGGCTCAGCAGTCCCCATCGGTGGTCACTGCCACCAGCATTTCACTCTTGCCCATCTCCTCCAAGGCACTGGCCAGGCTGTTGAGGTCCCCGTCATCCTGCTGCAGCGCTTCCCAGAGGTCCAGGATCACGCCCGTGGGGCTCGCTTTGGTGGCAAAGTAATTCAGGTACCTGGCAGAAGGAAGGAGAAAGGCCTTGAGCTCCCTGAGCGCTCGGCACCTCCCAGGAGCTTGGGGGTGGAGGGCACACAGGAGGCGGGACAACTGTGGCTCTGGGGCCCCACAGCCCTGGGTCTGAATCCCAGCTCCTCTGCTTGCAGGTTGCGTGGTCCTGGGCAAGTCAGTGCACCTCTGAGCTTCAGTTTCCCCATCTCTAAAATGGGAACGATGCCAGTCACCTCCCAGTGTTATAAACAAGATCCAAGTTCATAGTAAGTAAGGGTCTAGCATTGTTTCTACCACATAAACATCTTGTTCATCATCATCATATGTCATCACTGTCACTATCACTGAAAGACACTGGCCCCAAGAGAGACTGTCCACACATTCTCTCCTTCTCCCCCATTTGTTCCATGCCCATCTTGCCCCGTGAACTCCCGATAGCGGGAACACAGCCTTAGCCATCTTTGTAAATCCTATCTGTTTCTAGCAAGATGTCTTATCTATAGCATCTGCTCAATGCAGGTTTATTAAACATTTTTTTAGTAAGTATAATACTTATTATTGCCATTGTATTTAGCCAGCACTTGGAAGTCTCCCAGAGTTTTGACACCCGGGTGTATTCCAGAGCACCTGCTCCGTCCCGGGCCCTGGGTGTCGGTGGTGATCACGCCTGGCTGGTATCCTGGCTTTATCCAGCGAGGTGACATCACGCCCGTGAGATGGGCAGGCACACAATGGGAGAGGAGTGTGACGGTCACTCGGCGTCTGCCTGGCTCTTGGACCAGCACTCTGGGCGTGACCCTCCTCAAAGGAGTGGGACTCTCAGACTTGGCGCATCCAAACCTGAGCCCCTGAACTGCAAAAATGGTGGCCACGGGCAGCCGAGCTTGGACGATCGGGGCCTGCCCTGCCTGCCCTGCTGGGCCTTGAGGGCTAAGGCAGGTGGGGTGGGCTGTGGCTCGGGACACTCACCTGTCCACAGAGAGCTTCTGCGCCAGCATCCGCCAGTCATTGCCCCGAGAGTTGGGGGCGTCTAGGCTGTTGCATATCTTCTGGCGGATGGACAGCGGGATCTTGAAGGCATAGGGTCCCAGCTGAGTGGTGACCGTGCTGCCAGGGGCAGAGCAGAGAGCATCCAGGGAGCCAGCGGGCGTCTGGAAGGGCAGGGGCGAGAGTGAGAGGGGCACAGCACTGGGCACCTGCCCCGGGACTGTGAGCCCTTGGGGGCCGTCTCGTGCTGGTGCACTGCCCTGCGCGAATGCCGATGCAGTGTCACCATTAGGAAAACCCCTGAGGAGCTTCTGCCACAGTCTAGTTCACATGGACCCATTTTTACCCATATGGAAAATGAAATCTAGGAAGGAGAAATGACTTGGTCACAGCCACACGCCACGTTAGTGGCAGAGCAGGGTCCCGACCTCTATCCAGAGCTCTTTACGCTGCCCAGAGAGGAGGATCTGCCATTGTCACCCTGGGTGGCCTGGGTTTTTAACCCTCAATTGGATTTATTGTGGTGGAGAGCTACAGGCCTGGTCCTCGTGTCAACCTGGGTTCAAATCCAGTCTTGCTACTGGTGTACTGTGAGCAAAGACCTGCCCTCCCTAAAGCCCACTTTCCCACCTCCCAGGTGGGGCTCCTGTGTCATGTCTGCCTCCAGGAGGTTGTGAAGATTTAGTGAGATAATGTGAGTACACGCTGGGCGCGTGAACGGCACTCAGCAAATGAGAGTTGTTCGTACAAATGACCGCATCTCGCTCAGACTTGGGAGGTGTGAGAGACGCTTCATGGGAGGCGGCATTTCCACCCCGCAGCGGAAGCACAGGGTCTGTGTGTTGCAGCCCCCAGCCCCAGCGGCATCCTCCGGGCCTCACCTCTGCCAGCGCGGTGTGCAGCTGGAATATCTGGCCCTCCCCTTCCACCTGCCGCACGCAGATCTTGCAGGCGAGCTCCGTGGAGGCCAGGCTGTGCCTCTCCAGGGTGAAAGTGCAGTGCAGGGCCTTCTGGCTGCCACTCCAAATGTGATAGAAGGGGATCTCCTGCGGGAGGAGGGGGTCAGGGCCAAGCCGGCAGGGCCAGCCTGCCCTGCCCTGGCGGGGACGAGGCAGCAATGGGCAATGGGCCAGATTCCACCAGGGCTGGCAGCCTCAGGGAGGACTGGGGACCTTCGGGGGCAGTTCAGGCCTCTCCACTCAGATGGGCAGAGGAAGAAGGGCTGGTCAAGGACCTTTACGCTGGCTGAGTCTGTGTCAGGCACTTGGTTCCAGATAGAGCTGAGAAGGGGGCACGTAGGGAGGAAGAGGCACAGGTGTGTGTGAGTGTGCATGTGTCTGGGGCTGGGAAGCCTTGTGGACTCAGGGGTGTCCCACGCTCAGGCTGGGCGGAGGGCTGTGGCCATCAGAGATTAGCATGGACACTCTTAGAGATGGTAAGCCTCCGTGAGGATGACAGGTACTTGCACATGGGAGTGAGTGACAGGGCAGAAGTGTGAGTGTGGCTGTCAGTGGCACTGAATTTGGGGATGTGTCTGAGGACGGCTGGGAGCATGGAGCAGGGGTGGGAGACAGAGGGCAATGAGAGGGACGCCAGGGAGCGGCAAGGCTGCAGGACAGAGGGAGGAGGCAGGGCCCAGGAATAAGGAACTGGTCTTCCCCGGGCAGCCCCCTAAGTGGTGCCCCCTCCCCGGTCCCCCCCTCCCTTCAGCCCGGCCCCCACCTGGTACTTGGCCAGCAGCTTGCTCCTCCAGTGGGCGTGTGGGATGTCGTGGAGGGAGAGGCGCAGGTTGTGGTAACTGTCCTTAAAGAGCAGGGGTTTGGGCTCCTCCACCAGGTAGCCGCCCAGAGTCCGCTCCAGCTCCAGCACCTCCTGTGGGCCGGGGCGAGGGGATGGGGGAGCCTGTCATACTTGGCCAGTGGGCCCTTTCCTGCTGCAAGCTGGGGCACAGGGGCCCTCTGAGCACAGGCTGCGCATGTGGCAGGTGGCCACGGAAGGCTTGTGGTGTGATGAATAGACAAGTGGATGGGCAGAAAAATAGATGGATGGACAGACAGTGGGACAGAATAGATGGACAGACGGATAGACAGATAAACAGGTGGACAGATGGACAGAAAGACAGACAGATGGATATACAAATGGATGGGTGTGTGCATAGAGTAGATGCCAGGACAGACACATGAGTGGCTGAATGGGTGATGACTGGGTGGACAGGTGGGCTGATGCCTGAGGGTGTGGACGGATGAACAGAAAGATGGAGGGATGGGCGGATAAATGGATGGGGGGTTAATAAACAAAGAATGCCATCAGGCCCAAGTCTGCCGACTTCCCTCTTGACCTCCATACCATTCTCTGGCCAAAGCTGCACATTAGCCATGGCCCAGCAGCAAGAGGTCCAGGCTGCCGGGCCATTTCCCAGGAGCCTCCCAGCCATTAGGGGCCCGCTAGCATTTCAGACCTGCATCATCCCAGCAGGAGACGCTCACTCCCACGGGGCCTTTCCCCTGTGTTGTCCCCCTATGTACGGTGTACAGTTGGGACAAGCCCCATGAGACTGGGAGACAAAGGAGCTGGAAGGGACCGCAGAGCCGGGGTGGGAGGAGGCACGGAGCCATGGGAAGGGGTCGTGAGGCTCTGAGGGGGAAGGCAGGGAGAGTGTTTGCACTCTCCAGTGCTGGGGCAAGATGTGACTGAGGTCCCAGGAACCAGGGGAGGGTTGGGGAGGGAATGGACAGGGGCTCTGGGGCTGGAGGGGTGGGTGGTGCTAACACAGGCTCCACACCTGCCATCATCAGGCTGTAGGTGCTGAAGTCCAACCCCCTCCCCTTCCTTCCCCCCTGCCCCAACCACTGCTCACGGGCCATGGCCCCCCTTCACTTAGGGCATCACCGCATGCATCCCCTGCATATGCCAGGGGCCTGGCTGTCAGCCCTCCCCCTCCCCGGGCCCATCCCATCAGTCCCGGTTCCGTCCATTCTACTGACTAAACACGGAGTCCAGCCCCGCCTCTCCTGGCCACTGCCACTGCCTGCGGCCCAGGATCCAGCCCCAGCCTCCTGACCACCCTCTCCACTCTCATCCGCCCATCCCTGCAGTGTAGCCATCAGAGCTTTCCAAAGAGCACCTGTGAACAGGTGTCTTCCGGTCTATCCTGCTTCCCAGCAGACAGATGCCAGATTCCTTGGCGTGGCCCCTGAGGCTCCGGGAGGCTGAGCCTGTGCATCTCCCCCACCATCGCATTCACACATCCCCACAAGCCGGGGGCTCGCTGCGCTACATGCCAGCCCCTGCCTAGGCTCTCCTGCCTGTCCGCAGCACCCGTCACCCCTCGGCCTGACCTCCTACTTGCCGGCCTGCTCAGGGCCTCTCCCCAGCAACCCAAGCCCCTCCAGGCCTGGGGCTTCCTTAGTCTCCCATCAGACCCCCCTGAGAGCCCTCAGCCCAGCTGGCTCATCTCTGCATCTTGAGGGTCTGATGCCCATCAGTGGTGAGGGATGCAGGGTGACTGAATGAGGCTGGTTGCGGGGGGCGTTGCCTAGGAGGCCCCACGAGCCTGGGCAGGGGTGCTGGCAGGGACCCTGCAGCTGGCCGGCCGTGTGGGCCCGTGGCCTGGCCTACCTTCAGTGCCACGGGTGTGTCCTCCAGGCAGTAGACCCGGAGGCTGTACTCCAGGGAGGTGCAGAGGGCAGGGGCGAACACGGCCAGCTGCAGCCGCTTGACTGCCGAGCGGGAATAGGACTCGCCCATGAGCACGTAGGTGCCCAGTTGGTCCAACAGGACGTGGCAGGACCTGGCCTCCAGCTGGCAGTAGCAGGGCGTGTTCAGGGTCTCCTCGTCCAGAGTCACCACCTCCTGCAGGGAAAGCGCGAAGGCGGGGTAGACGGGTCACAGCCATCCAGGCTGCGCCTTCTCTCACCTCCCCAGGCCTCCTGGGCGGGTTCAGAGATCTGGGCAGGTCCCCACTGGGGCCCTCACCTCCCAGTGACCCTGGTGGGCCTGGGTCTTGAGCTGGAAGATCCAGTCTCCGGCGCGGACTTCGGCACAGTGAGGCACAGTGAGGATGACGGGGCGGCAAAGCAGGAGGCCTGTGGGCCCGCAGGTCACCGAGGGGCTCAATACTGTCTGGGTTCCTTCCGAAAGCGGGCTGGGGGCAGGACGGAGGACAGGAGGGAGGCTGTGAGGGGAGGCCCGAGGAACTCAGCAAGGGCGCGGGCTGCTGGGCGCCGAGCCTGCCGCAGCCCGTGTGGCGGAGGGCTGGTTTCTGTTGCTCCGCGCTCTGCGTCCCCAGAGGTCAGGGGGCCCGAGGAGCAGAAGATGGCATGAACCCTGAGGATGCGTCCACGTTTTTGCCATTACACCACAGCATTCTCATAGCTCGAAATTCTTTGCTCCAATTATTAAAGGTTCTGCATTCTTGGAGTGTCTTTGATAGGTGTCACTAAAGTGCGCTCTGGAAAGCTGTTCCCAATCTACACTCCTGCCAGCAGGCCACAGGAGGGCCATGTTCCCAACTCCTTGCCAGCACCTGGTGTTAACGTTTGAAAAAAAATCCTTGCCAATTCCTTAAGCAAATACATTATCAATATATGTCATAGTTGTTTTCATTAGTTTTCTTTAACTACAAATCAGATTGAACATTTTCTCACAACGTACTGGCCATCGGGTGTGTGTATGTAAGCATGTGTGTGAGGGTATGCATGTGTGAGTGTGTGTGTGAAAGAGAGAGAATGCCTGTGAATCACTTGTTCATATCCTTTGCCTGTTTCCACATGAGATGCTCAATTTTTCTTATTGGTCTGTGAAATCTCTTTACATAGTGAGGCTATTCAGCCCTTATTGCACCTGCAGCCAGCTTGTCAGCTGCCTTTCAGTTTTGTGATTTATGGTGTTGGTTTTGCAAGTTCTAAATGTGGACACAGTTAGACCAGTGTTCTCCTCTGAGGACTATCTCCAGCCTCAGGATCAGGCCCAGACGGGGAGGTGGTGTGGACAGGAGGCAGGAGGAGAGAGGAAGCGGAGGGAGGACAGCCCGGGCTGGCGCTGGGTCTCTACTCACAGGGTGTTTTCTGCCTTGTTGATAAGCAGGTACATCTCGTAGAACTTGCCCTGGGGAATGGCTCCATTGGGCACCAGCAGGCTGACCCCTAGGGAGAGAGGAAAACATCTCCTGAGCTCAGGTGGACACCAGCCGGGGTGGGGAGAGAGTCCAGGGACTGGATGTGAGGCCAGGCCGGGCCACTGACCACAGCCTGCTTGTCTAGTGAGACGGGGACTTCCGACATTGCCCCCAGCGCCAGCTCCATCCCGAGCTCAGTGCACGATGCTGGGACGCTGCCAATTGCTGGCTTTGCAACTGAAGATGGGCACCCCTGCCCCTCTGCTGCTAGAGCCCAGGACAGCACTCTGTAGGTTTGCTGAACTACACGGGGCTCTTCCCCTCACTTAACAGACAGAGAAACTGAGGCTTAAAGGGTGGCTGGCCCACGGTTCCCGTGCCCCAGGCCTGAACCTCGGGCCTTCTCATCAGACCTCTCCATTTTATAATCACTTCTTGCCCCCGGGCCTTCCTTTGCATCTGTGCGGTGGGATCAGGGAGCCCATCTTCTGCTGGGTGGGTGCTGGGGCAGTCGCTGGGCCTGCGGGCAAGCAGGGCAGGGGCCCACCTGTGCCGGGGATGCTGAGCCTCCCGCCCAGGCAGCCGAAGGTGCCGCTGACGCTGCTCCCCGGGTCTCGGGGCAGGCCCAGGAGCTGCTGGGAGCCGAGGCTGGCGCTGCGCAGGTGCAGGAAGTGGGCGTCCCGGGGGAAATCGCCAGGGTACGTGCCGGGCGGCAGGACCCCCAGCAGGTCGGCCCCGTCTGGCAGGCCTGGGCCGGAGCCGGTGGTGCTGGAGCTGTAGACCTTGACCTTGAGGCTGGGCAGGGGGTCCAGCAGGGGCGAGTTGGTCATGGGGATCTTGTCAGCTGAGTCCTGCAGGGCGTACACGGGTCCGCGGTAGACGCCGGCGCTGGCGGTCAGGTCGGGAGGCGCAGATGGGTGCAGGAGCTGCGGGTTGTCTGCAGGGGTGGGGGCTACGGTCAGACCCAGGGGAGCCTCACAGGCCCGGCCCCCACCCCTGCTCCTGTTGTAAAACCCCACCCAGCCGGCTGGCCGGGAAAGGCTCAACTGCGGCCCCAGGTCTGGTCTGGCTGCCACCATGGTCTTTCCGGTGTCCCGCCCCCACCAACCACCCCAGACGTCCTCGGGTCCTTACTGGGCCTCACAGTCTTGAAGTTGACTGGGTGGAAACCGCCAGTCAGGGCGGCGGATGAGTCGGTGATGTCGGGGTCGAAGTCGCGGCAGCTGCGGCGGTACACCACCACGCCCACCACCATGAGCACCGCTATGACCACGAAGACGGCCACCACAAGGCCCGCGTACAGTGCCACGTCCCCTGAGGGCTCCAGCACTGTGGGGACAGGAGGGCCACATGAGGGGCATCGCAGAGACCCAAGCCTTGGGGAGGGGCACAGCCTGGGGCCCGCCGGCCTGGTCTGAGCCCCGCCACGACAGGCCGGTGACCTCGGGCAAGCCTTGAACCTCTCTGAGTGTCCGTCTCTATGGGTAAAATGGTCTCAAGGACCCTGCCCTAGCGCCCTCCCAGGGTGGCAATGCCAGCAAGACAACAGCATGCTCACTCCCAGGAGCCAACTCACTGCTCACCACTGAGGAGGGGACAGGGCCCTGCGGCTCAGTCACTGGGGCTACATGGTTGTCCTCTCAGAGCTGGGACCCAACCCTACAGAACCTCGCTCTGAGCCTGCAGCAATTTCCCGAAGGCCCTGGCTCCTGGACATCTCTAAGTAGCAGCGCTGAGCTCTTCCTCCACCCCATGCTCTGAGGGCGGGAGGGGGTGGGGGGTGGAATGACATGCACAGCAATGGGATGGAGCGGGGTGAGCAGGAGCGGGGAGGGCCCAGGGAGGCAGCCCATGGCTACACTTCCCCCCCCAAGGCAGTCACGCCAGGCAGGAAGTGTCGAGGTCAGAGAGGCAGGGTCTGCAGGAGGGCTGTCCAGTAGAAATTTTTAGGATGATAGAATATTCTATGTCTGCACTATCCTGTATATAGCCACTAGCCACAGTGGCTACAGAACAACTAAAATGTGGCTGGTACAACTGAGGAACTGAAATTTTTTTGAGACACTGTTTTGCTCTGTTGCCCAGGCTGGAGTGCAGTGGCATCATCATAGCTCACAGCAACCTCCAACTCCTGGGCTCAAGCGATCCTCCTGCCTCAGCCTCCCGAGTAGCTGCGGGACTACAGGTATGTGCTAACACACCCAGCTAATTTTTTAATTTTTTGTAGAGATGGGGTCTTACGATGTTGCCCAGACTGGTGAATTTTTAGAGCTTAATTTTAATCAAGTTAAATGTAAGTCAACAGCCAACGTGACTAGTGGCTGCCACACTGGACAGCCCAGGCAGAGCTGCTCCTCCCCCAGCTCCTTTGGGAGCTCCAGAAAGCACTTGCCCGCTGTCCCTCCCTGGGGCCCTAGGAGCAGCAGGCCCACTTTCCCTGCCTGGCGCCCTCCAAGTCCTAGCGCTTGGGTCAGCCTAAGCCTTCGGCAAGGCAGAGTGTGGCTCCCAGCCCGGACGACTGCCTGCTCTGCTTTCTCCCTGTGCCCAGCTCCCCAGAGGACCTTGGGCTGGGCTCTGCCTCCTAATGTCCTCACTGACCCTGGGCCACTTGCCTGGTGACTTACGTTCTCTAATCAGTCACCAGCCTGGCCCCCAGTGAGCTGGGCCGAGGGCCTCACTGCTGATCTTATGTTTCCACAATTATTTAGAAATTGTGGTTTAATGGCCACAGGGCAGTCTGCCGAAGCAGCTTTATTGCTCCAATGTTACTGCAGTGGCAGCCCAGCCCCTCGGGGCTGGAGGGCGAGCCCCTCGGGAGCTGATGCAGGGCAGTGGGCGTCACAGGCAACTTCGGAGGCTGCGCCCAGCTGCTTGGGGTACAGGTGAGAGGCCCTGGGTGGACTTGGGTGGTGCTGCCCCCGGCCCTGTCCCAGAGAGGGAGGCTGAGGGCATGGGGTTAAGAGCACTAGCTTTGGCCTCAAAAATACTGGGTTCAAATCCTGGCTCTGTTACTTCCTGGCTGAGTCTTTGGCATGTCCCTTCTCTGAGACTCAGTCGCCTCTCCTGTGGCAGGAGGGTCAACAGGGCGTCCTGGGGCCTTTCTGTCAGCCAGGGCTCTGCTGTCTGTCTGCGATGGAGAACACAGACACATGCAGCATCGGGTGCAGGGCATCCCGTGGGGCGCTGGTCTGGGGGGCCACCTTTGACTGTCTCTGCCATGTACCCCACACCCAGGAAAGCCAGCCACGGAGAACCGGGGATCTCCCAGAGGAAAAAGGACAGCCGTGAAATGGGACTTACGGTGGCTTTTGGGGTCACTTAGAGTTTTCTTATCTGTCAAGGGAAATAAAAGGAAAGACAATGACATAGGTGACAGGGAAAGGGTGACAGACACGGCAGTGGGAAAATGATGTGATGACATGACGATGTGGGGGGGGGGCACTGGGGCCTGGGGCTGGGTGGGGGTGGGGGCCCTTACCTGGCTCCGAGCCCCCCCAGGGCCCTGCCTGCCCGAGGACTCACTCTGCATGCACAGCCCGTCAGTGCAGTTCTTGGAGTCGAGCAGCGTCCCACTGCAGTCCCGGCCTCCGTTCTGGGGCGGGGGCGCCATGCACTCGCGGCTGCGCCAGTGGGCACACTCGGTGCTGCAGGCTGACCACTTGCTCCACTCCGTCCACGCTCCGTCCACTGCAGGAACACGGCACACAGACACGTGCGCACGCGGTTACGTGTGCAGAACATAGAACACAGCAATACACCAACATGCACACGTACATACACGCGTACACCCCGCGGCAGGGAAAGAGGAACCCAGGACGCATGTGTGCCATACAGAAAAATGCCACCGTACCCACACGGCCCCATGCCGACGGACAGCCAGGGGCACCAGCGGACAGAGAGGACACAGACAGTTGCATGAGATCATTGACGCAGATATAGCCCACGCACAACAGTACACAGACACACACCCAGGGTAAACACCACCACAGCGTTCACACAAACATATGACCAAAGGAACACAGATGTGCCAGGGCAGACGAACAGAGGGGCACACGGAGAGCAGGAGGAAGACAGAAAGGGGAGAGGACGGTTAGGGGATCAGGGCCGTGGTCGGGGTGTGTCTTAACAGTTAGGTGCGGGAGGCTCCCCCGACCCTGGGCAGCTCTGGGACCCTGGCCTGGGGCTGACCCTGACAACCCTAGGCTAGAGGTTGGGGAGAAGAAGCCACCCCTCAGACCGCAGCTCAAAACCTCTGCCTCCCTCTCACCAGCAGCACAGGGCAGAGCAAGAGGTCAGAGGTCAGAGGTCAGAGCATCTAACCCAGACTGGGAGGCCAGCTGTGGGGCTGGGACAAGCACGCTGGGGAGAGAGTGGCTGTCCCGGCTCTGGTGCACACCACAGGGGGTGAGGATGGGCTTGGGGTGGGGCTGGGCGTGGCAATGTGCCACCTGGCCCGTGGCCCTTACCTGGGCACACGGTGGTGCAGGCAGTCTTCTGGAAGGCCTGGCCCTCGCAGAAGGCACCTCCGTTGAGCGGGGCGGGGTTGGTGCAGGTCCGGGTGCGCTTCTGCCAGCCTCGGCCACAACGGTTGGAGCAGGGTGACCACTCTGCCCAGCTGGACCAGCCGCCATTCACTGCAGGGGAGCCACTGTCACCTGGCTGGCCTGGCTCTGGGACACCCTCTGGGCCCCCCAAACCCATTCCCCATCCCTGATGAGGGGGGCTCTCTGCTGAAGCCTGGCTCTCCCTGGCTGGACCCCTCTGGCTGCAGGGGTCGGGACTCCTATACCAGCAGGCAGAACTGGGCTGAACTCGCCAGCACCAGTGAGGACCTGGGGGTCGCTGTCTATTCCCCAGCCCATTGTACGATGGCCAATGAAGGTCCAGCGAGGCCTGACTTGCCCAGGGTCACCCCGTCAGTGACGGGGCCTGGGACTGGGCCTGGAGCTAGAACCTAGCACAGGATCTTCTCTAACTGTCAAGTCACCTCAGCTGTGGCTTTGTCCCTCCCACCCGCGGGCCCAAGGGGGCAGCAGAGAACAGCTTACAGGCCTGGGCATTGGTTCCCACCTCGGCAGGGACAACAGGCTTGGGTATGGGGAGCTGACCAGGCCCTGCCTCAGCCCCTTGACTTGGAGAGAATTGGGTCTTCTCCTTCTGAGACAGGCAGGTGTCAGGAAGCGGGATGTGCTCCTGGCTGGGGACCCAGGGACGCCTGGCTGGCTGTGCTGTGACCTTGGTCAGTTCCCCTCCCGCTCTGGCCCATCCTTCCCACCTGTCCAGGGGCCCTGCTGGCCTCCTGGTAGGCGGTGTCGGGGGCGTGTACAGCCCCGCTCCTCCCTCCCTCGGCCGTGCCTGCCCCCACTGCGAGAGGCCCGCACCGTAGACAGTGACCGTGGCGGTGGTGCTCCGGCGCTTGGCCACGATGTTCTTGGCCACGCAGGTATAGTTGGCCGTGTCCGACAGGCGGGCCTGGCGGATGATGAGGTTGTGGTCGATGGTGATCAGGAAGTTGGTGTCCTGGCTGGGGTCGATGACGTCTTCGTTCTTGAGCCATTCCACCTGCAGGAGCAGGGTTGGGGGACAGTGAGGGCCCGGGGCCTGCTCGCCTGCATCCCGGGGAGGGGGCCCGCTGTGGAGGGGAAGGGGGCACATAAACAGAAGGCCAGCAGTCCTAACTGGTGGGAACAGTGAGGCAGGACCCCACAGGACGGGACACTGTGCCAGGTGCCACGCAGCACCATGGTTAAGAGTGACATTTGCCAACTGGGTGGTCTTGGGAGGGACTCCCCATTCAGGGCCTCAACCTCATCACCCGAGGTGGGAGCTGAATGGTGTCTCCCTCACAGGGCTGCTGTGAGTGCACGTGAAGTGCCAAGGGCAGTGCCTGGCTCCGGGTGAGTTGAGTTCAGCTAACCAAACAAGCGTCCGCTGGCAGTCCCTGTCTGCTTCACTAGCTGTTCCCACCAGCCCCGCTAGCCAGGGTGAGCGGCCTGGCGGGTGATTGGGAGCACAGTGCCTGGGCTGGGCAGCCCTGGGTTCAAATCCCAGCTCTGCCAAATGGCTTCCTCACCCTGGTGGCCGCTCCCCGTCCCCGGCTGCTGCCCAGCTGTCTGAGCTCCTTGCACAGATGAGCAGTTGGGCTGGGGGCGGCTAAGTGATGAGTGCAAGGTTTTGGGGTCAGATAGGGCTGATCCTAAGCTGGAAGTCCAGGGTCCTGTCTTCCCCAAGCCCTTGTTCCACTGGGGCAAAGCTGAGACGTCCCCCACGCCCGGCTCTAATTCCTGGCCCACCAGTGCAGGGAGCATGTCTGGAAGGGTGGTGAGAGGGGATGGGACACTCCAGAGGCTGTGTGGTGAGGGGACGGGGTCCGTCAGCTTGTGGGGTGAGAACACACTAGGACATGCACATTATGAGACCATCTGGCATCCACAAAGCTGGGGCCCTGCGTTCTGGGTGGGGCAGGGGGGAGACAGGCTGAGCCTGGGGGTTCCTGTCTTAGCTCCCCCCGATCCCGTGGGGCTGTTCGTGGGGAAGGCCCAGCTGGGAGCTGGCATGTGCCGAGTTCTGCAGAGGTGACAGGTCCCATCTCTGTCCCAAGCCTGGAGCTCCCATCTGTGAAATGGGGAGGGCTCTGGGAGACTAGCAGTAAATACCGCGCCTGCCTGGCCTCCCCTGTGCCCAGTGCCGCCCAGGTCCCCGCTCACCTCGGCCACAGGCACCCCCTCCGGCGGGCGGCACTGCAGGAGAACCTCATGGTCCAGGGGCACCTCCTTGCCCAGAGGCTCCTGATCGAAGTTCTTGCGCAGGTCTGGGAGAAGTGAGAGGGTCCCAAGGCACAGTCAAGCGGCGCGAGGGGGATTGGAACTGAAGTTCCCCCCTGCGGCCACTAGGTGGCGGTGCACACCAAGGGAGCTGTTGGTGGGGGACACCTGGCCTCTACCTGGCGCACTCCCCCTCCTCCAAAGGAGGGGCCTCACTAGGTGGACTTGGGGGAGCGCAGTTCCCTCCCTGACTCTGGGATCCTAACACATAGTGGATGTCGTGAGGAAGCCGCCAGCTTCCTTTATACAGAAATAAGTGAAAAGGGGCCATTAGGACTCCTGGGGCCAGAGGTGGCCCAGGCTCTGGGTCTGGCAGCCCCCCTCTGAGCTGGCATCCCCGTGCCTGGTGTCTCTGTGGTGGGCGTCCTCAGCCGGGGATGGACGTGGAATTCCCTCTCCAGCATCCACAGGGAAGGGAAGGGCCCAAGGGCAGGGGTGGGGTGTCGGGGCGTACAGGCGATGCGGACGTAGGCCCGGCGACTCTTGGTGGTGCCCGCGGAGCTCCAGGCCACGCACTGGCACCAGTAGTCCTCCAGCCCGAAGAGCTCCTCCACCTGCTGCCGCGACACCTCGATCTGCACCTCGCGCACCCGCAGGCCTGGGAGGAGAGAGGGCCGTCAGGGGCAGGCGGGGGCGCGAGGCTGTCTCCCTTCCACCCGCGGCCTGCTGGCTGCTCTGCCAAATGCCCCTCGTTTCACATATTCCTCTTCTCGCTGGTCCCCTGCCTCCACCCTGCCAGGGCCACTCGCCTGCACACCGTAATGGCTAACACAAGCCCTCTGTCCCCTCCAATCCACCTTCCACCCGGCAGCTAGAGTGTCCTCTTCCAAATGCACAAATGGTGTGTCATTGCTCCCTGGCACGACACCCGTTATGCTGGGTCCCAGCGTAAGGACCCAGAGCCTCCGTGTGGCCTCCAGGCCCTGCAGGACCCCCACTCCAGGATGCTGCCATGCGCTGTGCACCCACCTTCCTCACCCAGCTGCAGCCTCACTGGGCAGCTTCCAGTCCCTAACCTTCCCCGGCTCTGCAGCCACGGGGCCAACTGCACACTAGTGCCCTGCTTGGAACTCTCTTTTGTCCCCTCAGTGCCCAGTGGACTCCCAGTGACCGTCAGCTTTTGGCTCGGCCTCATTTGCTGAGGGAAGCCGCTCTCCATCCTGCGCCAACCCCCACGCGCTCTCATGGTGCCACTTGGCACCCCGCTGCTTCACTGGACGTCTGTCGGCACAGTTAGTGGTCCCCTACCCAGCCGTGTTCCCTCCCAACACCAACCACTATCCGTACCCAGATTATTTACTGACGTGTTCCCGTGTTAACTGCCTGCCTCCTGCAGGGGAACGATGCGGGGCTGTGACGGGCTTGCCACTGTGGCCCAGGACCCAGCACAGAGAAGGGGCTCAGCCTGTGGCAGGGGTATGATGCCAGCCTCTCCCTGGTCCCCACCCAGGAGCCTGTGGGACTGGAGCTGGGGGTGGTCCCTCTTCTTGGGAGCCCCTGAGCTCCCAGCCTACAGGGCGTGGGGGGCGTCCTCTGCCACCCTCCCTCAACAGAGCCCTCTATGCTCAGGAAAGGGGTGAACCTGCCTGGATTAGGGCGCCCACCCAAAGCTCCTCCCACAGCTTGGGGGAGGCTGTGAGGCCTATTCCTCTAGGAAGCCTCCCTGACTGCCTCCTGCCTCAGAATTTCCAAAGCTTCCTCCTGGCTATGACGTGTTCTATCTCATCCTCTCATGGCACATGGGCTGTTAAGCCCCTTGAGGGCAGGACTGAGCACAGTGTGGTCCTGTGGAATGGTGGCTGAGGGCAGGGTTGGGTGGCCAGACAGGTTTGAATCCTGGCTCACTCCCCAGCTGTGTGGCCTTTGCTAAGTTACTTAGCCTCTCTGAACCTCAGTTCCCTCACCATAGTAAACACTCAGGGTACCTCTAAGTGAGTCGTGGCCATTGCTCTGCCACGCCACCCAGCCCGGGCTGGATATACATTTACTCCGGCAAGTCACTGGATCTCATCCAGCTTCTTCCTTCTACATTTGGAGACACTGAGGCCCAGAGAGGGTAGGTGGCAGGCCCAAAGGCTCCCAGCAAGTGGCCACAGGGTGGAGGTCGGCTGTCTGGTGTCTTGCCCAGGTTAGAGCTCTGTACCCTAACCATGATGCCTCTGCACCTCTCCTGGTGTCATCACTGCATCATCAGGGAGGGCGGGGGCCTCGCACTGGGGGTCCAGACAGTGAGGACGGCCCCATCTTGATGGCCAAGGAACTAAATGGAGGCAGCTGGCGCTTGTCATGGAGGGAAGAGGCTGTTTCAGGGGTGGGCGGCTGTGCCTGTCCATGGTGGCTGCCTGGAGGGTCGGCTCCGACATGGACGCTGCACGGCCCCTGCCCCTTGTTTACCAGGTTTTGGATCTGGAAGAGTGGTCCCTTTCAAGGGGGTCCCCTAGCCAAGAAGGTTTCAGCAGTACCCAACAGTTGGACAGAGGGAAACCATCACCCAGGGAGGCTTGACACCTTGTCCACGGTCACCAACCAGCAGGGATGCAGAGAGAACAAGGATGAGGTCTCTGGTCTCCCCACCATGGCAATGCAGGCACAAGCTGGTGGGTGGGCCTGTCCCACCTCTCCCGGCCCCCGGCTGTGCTCCTGTGTTTCCAGGGCCTCAGGGGGTGCCAGGGTCGGCTGGGGCTGGGAAGCAGGAGGCTGAAGTGGAACCAGGCCCCACAGCTGCCAGGGGAGCCCTGTCCATTATTCGCAGCTAATGGGGACAACAGTGCCCCAATTTCTAGGGCTGGCAGGGCCTGCGTGCCTGGGAGCGGGGAGTAAGAACCACGCGATTACTAATAATCACAGGGTTATTATTACTATTTCTAATCATCTGTGAGGGCCCAGCAGGCACACTGCTTCCTTGCTTTGCCCAGACCCCCATGGCTGACTTCTGGCACTGGCCAGGGGGGCTCAGGGGACACAGAAGTCAAGGACTGTTATGAGAGACAGACAGAAAGAGGCCAAGAAAACCCAGAAAGAGGACAGAGGAAACACCATTCACCGAGCGCCTGCCGGGTCCTGGCTTGCTGCTCAGCGCCGAGTGGAACCACTGCGCTCCACCCTCACCAGGACGTTCTGTTAACATCCAAGTTTACAAAGAGAGGGACTGGGGCTCAGAGAGGTTAAGTGACTTCCTCAGGGTCACACAGCCAGAGACTGGGGGCAGCTGGCAAATGTGGTGTTTTGGTTTTTTTTTTTTTTTTTTTGCCTTTAAAAAATTCCTTTTTTCGTGTTTACATTTCAGGTGAGAATGGGATTCCAAATCTATTTTTAAAAGTTATTTTAAAATGGTGGTAAAATACACATAACACTTGCCACATTAGCCATTTTTAAGCATGTAGTCAGTGGCCTTGCATCCGTTCTGGGGTGTGGTTTTAAGTCTGGGTGGTTCTGAAACCCATGAGCTTTTCCCGGCAAAGCAGAAATTGAAGGAGGAAGAAAGAAGTGCAGGGGAGAGAGAGCAAGACAGAAAAACAAGGAAAGGGGGAGAGGAAGAACCACGTCAGGAAAAAGGACAGAAAGAGAGAGAGAGGGAGGGATGAGAAGGGAGAGACAGGAAAAGAAGAAAAGAAGAGAGGGCTGAAAAAGAAGAAAAAAAGAAAAAGATCAAGAAAGAGACAGTAAAAACAAAACAAAAATGCAGGCAGGCTGCAGCCCTCCAGCCAGCCATCTGCCAGGTGACCAGCAGTGGAGGGGCCCGTCCCTCTGCCCTGAGCCCGGGGAAGGGCTTCCACCGAGGGTGGCTGCGTTGTAAACAGGGCCGTGGTGACAAGCGACTTAGACATGGGAGAGGAGAGGAGTCCCAGGGCTCACCCTCCTCCCCAGGGGCACCCAGAGCCCCCCTCGCACCACAGGGAAGGGTCCTTCTCCCGTTTCTCAGCCTTCAGCTGCTTGCCTCTCTCCCTCTGGATTCGGGCTACGTCCCAGCACCACTTGTATGATTATTTACTTAACCTAAAACAACGTATTTCTGTAGAGGAAATGCCGTATCATCACTGTGAATGGAAAACAGCCTCACGTTCCACAGACAGAAAGGATCTGTCAAAATAATGATGGCACTGAATTCTGGGTCAGCGCCATGGGGCGCCAGGGCTGTGGGACAGAGGCCTGGCCCTCTCTGTCACACGGGGAGACCAGCAGGTATCTGGGAGGGTTGGGGAATCCTAGTTCCCCACTGGGACCTGCTCCCTAAGGGACAACGGGGAAGGGAGTGCGCGCTCAGCAGGGGACTTGGCGCTGTTTAGCGCATGGCAAATGGTCACCCAAAGCCAGGCTGGGACAGGTGGCCAACGCTTGGGGAAATACCGATCCAAGGTGAAGCCCAGAGGGGAAACTGAGGCCTAGGGGCACCACGGCTCTGTGAAGCCTCACGTGGGGCCCAGTCCCAGGACGCATGTTCCCCTGCACCTCTGGGCCTCCGTGTCCCGGGTGCTCTGGACACGTGGTGGGCTCACCGGTGGCCTCGTCCAGGCCCTCCTGGGTGACGTGGTCGTTCTGGCTGACCCACTCGCCGTTGCACTTGAAGTAGATCTGCGTGGCGGGGAAGGCGCGGCAGCGCAGCTCCACGGGCTTGTTCTTCACGATGTAGGCGTCCTGCGGCTCCTGCAGGAAGTGGGGCAGGGGCTCTGCCGGCGCCGACGGGAAGGAGTCGGGGAGCACCTCGGATTCAGCGCCTGCGGGGGAAGGAGACGGCTGAGGCTGCAGGCTGGGAGCCCCCACGGCCCCTCGCCCACCCCGGGGGCCCAGCACAAAGGAAGACCTGCTGGGATGCGCTCTGCAACCCAGGCAGAGTCTGGCGCTCCTGAGGCCTCAGTTTCCCCTCCGGCCCTGCATTTAAGAGGCTGGGCTTTAGGGCCAGCTCTGTGACGCTGTGTGAGTCCACTTTACAGATGGAGACGTCAGGGAGGCCCAGAGAGGTGAGGTGATGCGTCAGGGTGAGGACACCCCTCCAGCCCCCAGTGTCCCCTGCGCTGGCCCTGCCCAGCCCTGCTCCGCTTTCCTGTGGTGATGCCACAACACGTACTGTGCTGGGAGCGGGGCTGAGGCTGGAGCCCAAACCAGGCTGGCTCTGCCCGGAGCCACAGCCGCCCTCTGCAGCCCCGGCCTGCCAGGCTGACGGAGCCTGGAAGAGGAGCCAGGGCCTGGGCTCCCTGGTGCACGGGCCCCTGCAGGCCTCCTTCCCTGCAGCCCCCAGCCGGAGCCGCCTCTGGTCCGAGGCTCTGACCCGTCCCTCGGCCTCCTCCACCTCAGCCGAACCCACGCCCTCAGCACCACGGGTGAGACTTCAGAGAACACGGCGAGGCTGTGGCCACGGCAGTCTCCTCCCCAAAGGGGCCAGTGGAAACCCTGGCCGGCCTGCGTCCCTGGAAAGAACAGCACCTCAGGAGGGGAGACAAACAGGAAGGGAGGGGCCGGCCACCGCCAGGGCTGGGAGGGAGGGAAACCAGGCCAGGCCATCGCTTTACAGTCCACTTAGGAAAACTGATTTTCCGACACCAAATGCCAAGCGATCAGGTGGCTGGGGACAGCCGTGGGGGGCTTGTCCTCCTCTGCTCACTGCTCCAGAGAAACAGCGAATTGAGGTGTGGGGTGCATGTCTGCCCAGCCCCTCGAAACAGAGTGTCCGCCTGGAGTGGAGGGTGAGGGGAGGTGTCCCGGGAGGCCTGAATGGTCACTGGGGTCACGCACTTGTTCTCCAGTCCAGGAGGCCACGCTTGGCCCCAGAGAGTCCCCTACAGGCAGAGGGGCCAAGGGAGACCCTGTCTCCCAAGAGAAGAATGAACACGACATGCCTGTCCATGTTTTCTCTTTGTGGACCAGGAGACCCTGCTGAGACTGGGGCAACTCAGGGAGAAAATGCATGAATTGTCCCTGGCTCCGGCTCCAGGCATGGGCAGGGTGTGAGAGAGAGCAAGGCAGACAGAGGGACCTGGGGGAGAGGGGAAGCCAGCAAGAGGGGGTGTGGCTCCAGCTCCCTCCGGCATGTTCCATGTGCCCAGGGAGAGGACCTAACTCCCACCTTGTTAAGGGAAGTGAGCACCTTTGCCCTCTCTTTGGGCTGCTTTGAGGATCATGTGGGATAAACGTGTGAAAGCCTGGGAGGGCCCTGGCGCATCGTAAGCATGTGTTTCTGGATTGCAATAATTACTGCTCACCTAGCATCAGGTGCTATGTTTTCAGCGCTTTAAATAGTTAACTTATTCTTGCAACAACCCTGTAAGGCATGTTCTATTAGTCCCCATTTTAAATATGGGTAAATGGAGGCTCAGAGAGGTTAAGCAACTTACCCAAGGTCACACAGCTAGTAAGAGGAAGGAGCTAAGGTTTAAACCTGAGAAACAGGTTTCAGCTTTTGGGATGTTGCCCCAGATGCCACACTGCTCCCATGATGTAGCTCTAACATTGTGGGTGTCTCCACACCCGAGGATCCTAATAGCACCTGGACACTGGCCAGGACCCTACAGTCTACAGGGCTCTCACATGCAAGGGCTGGCAAGGCTGGGACTGTCCTTCTCATTTCAAAGTGAGGAACCTGAAGACCATCCAAATGGGGCCAGTGACTTGCCCAAGGCCACCTGTTAGTGGGCAGCTAACCTGGGAACAGCAATAGGATGCCCGAGGCCAGGCCAGGGCTCGCCTCACACCCACTTCCCTCTGCCAGTATGGAGACACATTCTCTGTAGGCAAACTGACAGTCCCCTAGGGTCTGGGAGCTGGGGGAGTTGACGGGACAATGACACAGTGACATTATCACAGCCCAGGGAGCTGGACACTGGTTTCTAGTGGCCTGAGAGTTGGTCACTGTGCCCACCCTGAGATAGGCACTGTGGCCTCCCCGCCAGGCCGGGAGCTCTGGGAGACAAGGACGGAGCTGCAAGGGCATCTGGGCAGCAGAGAACCGGCCAGGCTCCACGCCTACCTCCCCCACCAGCCTCTTGCCTGTCTCAGCCCCGACGGCAGCGAAGCAGACTCAGGCTTTGGACTCAGACACCTCTGGGTCTGAACCAGCCCCTTGCTGGCCTCAGGCAGCTCATCTATGAAGTGGGGTAATAGGCCTCCCTTGGGGGTGGGCGACGGCCACAAGAGAAGGGGTGTGGAAGCCTGTGGGTGCACGTAGTGTGCCCGCCCCTACTTCTAACCACGCCACCCCCCGTCCCCAGGTGACGGCTGCCCCGGTGCTCCAAGGCACTGCGGGCTGCATTTATGACTTGTTTTATAACCCTAATGCAGCTCATTTATAAAGCAGGCGCAGACGTGACCGAGGAAAGCAAACATTAGACATCCATTAGTGCAGCGGGGCTGTGTCCGCAGCCCCACCGCCCCGCCCTCCCGGCCCCGCCGCCCCTCTCAGCCCGGGCACAAAGATCCGTCTCTGGCCTGGGCAGGAACATGGGCCGAGCATCCCCTCAGTGCCTCTTGACGGAGCTCTTGGCCCCTTGCCACGTCCCCACACCCAGGCGTCCTGGAGGCAGACGCTGCCAGGAGACAAGGACGAAGAATCAGAGGCTGGCCCGAGATTCCTGCCTAGCGGGGCCACGGTGGACTGTGTGCTGGCCGGCATGCAGCAGGGGCACAGCGAATGCAATTAACAAGGGGCTGTGTGTGGGTTCCAGGGCCTGTGTGACGCTGAGCCGGGTCCTGCCCTCACTCCCTGGCCTGGCTGGGGGGCGGTGGCTGAGGGAGGCTCGACAGGTGGGCCAGATGAGGGCGCCCTAAGCCAGGCCCCGTGGGTGCCAGCTGGGAGGGAGAGTACCAGGCCCTCGGGTTCCTGGATGCGTTCCCTGCTCCAGGCACTGCTCCGAGGGGTTTCGTATCAACTCAGTGACCCCATGACAGAGATACCCAAACGGTTCTAGTCTTTAGTGTCTCAGTAATTTTTTCATGGTATCCGAAGGCCAAAACTAAATTCCTAATAGGAATGCATTAAGTAATTAGATCCAAACAGCTTCCTAAGTCTTTATATCCTAAACTCTTAGGATGCATGGGAAGAAAAAAGAATATTTTTGTTGCATTTCTAAATAGCCTCCGTGACTTACCAATGGGGATGCGTGTGCCCGTTGGGCACCATACGACTTCTCAAACTTTGGAATCAGAGTGGACACCATCACTCTTACTGTTTGTCGTGGGGTACTCCTGAATGCCAAACCCCAGCTTTGCAAAGATATGGTGCCAAATAAAGGAAAGTAGAGTGATATAATGTTGAAAACTGTGAGCTACCTCGAGCTAGTGGTTGCTGCGATGTCTGACAGCTGTCGGGTATTGCTGTGCTCTCTTTGAAGAGTAAAAATCTGTGAGTCTGTTGTGGCACCCTGGGGTGACTTGGCACACAGTTTGGGAACTACAGCTCTATCAGTTAGCTACTATTATTAGCCCCATACTGCAGATGAGGAAACTGAGACCAAAAGTGTTTACATAACTAGCAAAGGGCTATAAAGCTAGTACGTAGCAGAGCTAGGGAAGAAATGCAGGTAATCTGATACTGGAATCTGTCTTCTGAACTCTGCTGAACTGGAGATTGGCATTTCTATACCTACCCTCTGTGCCAGGGGCTCCCAACATTTCACGTTATTTACTCCTTATCTTCCCCTTTTACAGATGAAACATGGGGCATCAAGGGCCATGAAGGGTCACCAGGCCAAGGGGAGGAAGCCAGGCTTGGAGCCACATCTCTCGGCCCCCTGCCTCCCTGGCTGCCCTAGAGCTGTCCCCACCGGCCCCACCTTCACAGAGGAGCAACACCTGAGGAGGGCTCCCCGGACGGCCAGATCTGGACTTCCTGTGGCAGGAAAGCTTCTCACAGCAAGTGTTTGTTTTCAAATAGTAGAGCTCATTTGGGCTCAAGTTGCAAAAATGCAACCTGCCCTAAAGCCGTACAAGAATGGCCCAGACATCCCAAGATGAAGGCATGAAAGAGGACACATCCCTGCGCAGCGGAACTGCCACACAGTCGAACGCAGGGAAGGAACACCACTGAGGTCAGGAGCCGGGTCTGCACCCCAGCTGGGGCTGACATAGCTGCGCGCCCTTCTCCCTCAGGCCTTGGCGTTCCCATAGTAATCCTAGGACTCCTGGAGGCCGAGGCGGGAGGATCGCTTGAGCTCAGGAGTTCGAGACCAGCCTGGGCAAGAGCGAGACCCGTCTCTACTAAAAATAGAAAAATTAGCCAGGTGTCGTGGTGCACGCCTGTAGTCCCAGCTACTCGGGAGGCTAAGGCGGGAGGATCACTTGAGCCCAGGAGTTTGAGGTTTCAGTGAGCTATGGTGATGTCACTGCACTCCAGCCAGAGTGAGATCCTGTCTCAAACCCCTCTCCTGGGTCCTATACAGTGGTCCTAAGGCAGAGCATGGGTGGAGCCCAGGGAAGAAGGAGGAGGACCCGTGTGCTGCTGGGCTCTCCCACCCATGCCCCAGCCCACCCATCCCAGGCCTCAGACCAAAATGACCACCAGCGCCTCTGGGGGGGACCTCCTGCTGAGCACCATTCAAAGTCTCACTTCTAATTTGCCTTTACCTGTCTGTATGAGGTCTCCATAGAGGTTAGAGGGCCATCTCATCTGGACGGTATCTCCCATCAACTCCTTATCCAACCTTGACTCACATACCTCCAGCGACGGGGAACTCACCACTGCTTTTCTGAGCCAGGCTCTCCTTTGGACAGACCTAACAGTTAGTAAAGGCTTCCTTACTCTCAGCTGCAATTTTCTATTGAGGTTCCAGCCGTTGCTAAAACTCTAACCTCTGAGGTCACACCAAACAGTGTGCTTCCTCTTCCCGGTGACAGCTTCCTGGTCTCTGGAGGCTGCAGCTTGCCCTTCCTGGCCTTCTCATCTTTCTTTCAAATATTCTCTAAGACACAGTTTTGCATCCCTCACCTCCATCCTGGCTTCCTTCTGGACAAATTCCATCCTGTCACAACCCACTAAAAATGCGGGGAGGTGAGGTGACCACAGTAGGGTCTAGTGGGTGCCCTCCTGCCTCTGGTGAGAATGCTTTGAGCCAGCAGCTTGAAGGCTGCTTCGCAGTTCTGGCAGCTGCTCCTGGAGGACAGGGAACACACCACACCCCTCCTGGTGTCCCCCACGGCATCCAGGACAGGGTACCTGCTTGGGAGGGAAGTGGAGCTTACAGG
This sequence comes from Lemur catta, assembly GCF_020740605.2. Taxonomy (NCBI): domain Eukaryota; kingdom Metazoa; phylum Chordata; class Mammalia; order Primates; family Lemuridae; genus Lemur; species Lemur catta. The sequence continues at coordinate 49,209,467 of NC_059141.1, read as the reverse complement.
ACAGCAGGCCCTGTGCCAGTCTGTAGGCTTCCTCCAGGGGCTGGGCCGGGGCAGCGCCCACAGTGGGGACAGATGTGTTTCAGAGATGCAAAATCTGTCTATGGCCATACCACCCTGAAGGCGCCCGATCTCGTCTGATTTTGGAAGCTAAGCAGGGTCGGGCCTGGTTAGTACTTGGATGGGAGATGCAAAATCTAAGCCACCAGGATGAGCAGGAGTCAGGCCCTAGGAGGTGAAGGAACAGCCTCAGGACAACTGTATTTCCCGTGTGTCCTCGCCAGAAGGGAGGAGGAAGCAGCAGACACCCCTGAATGGGAGATTGCCACCAATCCTGGGCGAGCCCAGAGGGGCTCTGCATCCCTTACCCTGGCCCTGAGCCCGGGGCCCAAGCTGGGCGGGTGTGCAGCAGAACAGGCTAGCCCCACAGTCAGCAGCCCTGGTTCAAATCCTCACTCTGCACCAGGAGACCTTGGGAAGGTCATTATAACTCGCAAAGCCTCAGTTTCCCCATCTACAAAAAAGGAGATAGCAGTTCCGGCTCTGTCAACTTTGAGGTGTTGTTGTGAAGGGCAGCTGAGAAACAGACGGAAATATGCTACGCTAACTGGGCAGTGCGTGTGCCAGGAGACGGCAGCAGGCAGGAGTTGTTCTCTAGCTGAGCTGTGTTTGGGAGCTCTGAGACCCCACACTGGTCGCTCCCTCGGCCTAGTGTGGCCGGAGCCCCAGTAGACCAGACGCATGGAAAGCTGACGCTCAGATGGTCTCGGGTCCCTAGGGCCCTGCATTCTACAGCTCAGAGAGGGGAAGTGACCGATGCAACATCACACGGCAAATTAACAGCCCAGCCAGATCAGAGCCCGGTTTCAGATTCGGGACTGAGAAGGGGAGACAGAGCCCAGAGAGACAGCACAGCCATGGCAGGGCTGTGGGTAAAGGCCTGGGTGCTGCCATCCCTGTGCCTGGGATGGAAACTCATTGCCCTCCGTCTCAGCCGGTCCACCTGTGGTCAGCCCTGCCGCCCAGGGCGGAGACCTCAGCGGGAGGCTGCAGGGGTCTGGTAGGGAGGGCCTTGACACCCCTGCCGCTGGCTTTTGTCCCCAGGCCTGGGCCCCCCAGGCTCAGAACCAGGGCGGGCACCTGGAACTGAGGGGGCCGTGTCTGCAGGGCTGGCTGGCGCGGGACTGGGAGCGGGTAGGGATGCAGGCGGGAGGTGAGGACAGAGAAACGCCCCACACTGGGCACATTTATCACCAGCAATCACAGTCTTTCTCTAGCCCCTGGACACCGGCTAATTCTCCCACTGCATGGAAAATCTCTTCCATTCACTGCCCGGCTGATGTGCTCAGTGGGGAGCTCAGGAGCTGGGGGAGAGGAGCCCATTTATTATTATGTTTTAAAAACACACAGCCCCACTTGGACGGACCCCTCTCTGGACACAAAGCCCTTCCTCCATCTGGCCCCTGGCTCCTCGTGGCTGTGGGGTTCAGGCTGGGGCCCCCCTCAGAGGCGGTCACAATGGCCGTTACTGATGACAAATGGGCCTGGTGGGCTTGGGGGACGCCGAGTCATTGCTAACAAAGGCGGCCCCTTGTACAGCCCTTTTCCCACACCCTCTGCACCCATCTGTGCCCGTGACGTCACTTCCTGCACTGGCAGGCCACGGGGCGGGAGCTTGCAGCCCAGAGGGGTGTCTGCCCTGGAAGGACTGAGGGGTGTGTGAAGGGGCTGACGGGACGCTGGGGACGGGCCGGGGGCAGGCACAGAGCGCTGGAACAGAGCCGGCCCCATCTTACAGGGGACACCCTGCTTACGAAGTGGGGAAGGACACTACTGTCACTGGGTCACCGGTCTCTCTGACTCGCAGTGGCACTAGGGAGGCTGCATGCCACACCCCCAGGCCCCTCCTCCAGACCCTTCCTTGGCCGGCTGGGCTCCTTTGGCCTGGACCTGGGTCCCTCTGGGCTAACTTTTGGTTCCCTTTCCAAGTCCCAGGTCTGATGGTGTCACTGTGCCTGGAAGCCAGGGCCCCGAGGAGGGGGCATTCTACTCCCCCTTCCTCTCCCAGACAAGGAGTGCAACGCCCTCTCATCCATCCTACTCCACATAATAACCACACACTCAGGGTGACACTTAAAAACCCGTGTGTTTTAATTTGATAACACACATCATCAACAATGCAACAGTCCTGCAAAGTTGTCCCATTTTATGGAGGAGGAAACTGAGGCTCTGACAAGTGAAAGGACATGCTCAAGGTCACAGCTAGGAGTTCACTAGCTTGCCAGATGGGAGGGGGTCTTGGCTTCCTAACCCCAGTCTTGGCCTCCCTTCCTCTGTGGGCGTGGCCCTCCCAAGCCTTGGACTTGTTTGGGAATGCCCTAGCCAAACAGAGACCCATGGGAGAGGCCTGGTGCCAGCCTGGCACCCCACTCAGTGACAAGTGACTGAGCCCCACTCAGACACACACGCTCACACCGGCAGGCCCACGCATGCCCCACCAAGGTCCGTCCACAGCTGACTCCCCTGCACACCCTGAGAGCCTCAACCAGGGTGGGACAGTGACTCCCACCCTTATGGCTGCCTATGTCAATGCTGTTGTCCCCTCTAAGGCAATGGCAGTCTCCCACCTGTGACTCCAGCCTGTGGGGGACCTGCTGTTTTATTTGGTCACCTCTCCCCCATCCAGAATTGGAATGGGGTGACTTTCAGTTGTAATCTCAGATTCCACCAAACAGCAGTTGCTCAGGTCCCATCTGGGATGGTCGCTGGTGCCTCCCGCTCTCCCCACCGCACCCGGCCCACGCTGCTGGATGGACCCGGATGCTGCCGGATACACCTTCAAGACATGCCTCAAACTGCGCGGCTGCCTCCCCCCCACCTCCCTGCAGTCTCCAAGCCCAAGTCTTCCTGCTGGACCCTTCCTCAGCGTGCTCCTTGCTTCTCACCTTGTAGCCGGGTGAGCTTGTAGAAAACAAACCACCCCTCCAGTGGCTTCTCTTTGCACCTGGAAGGACGTCCTAAGCCACACGGGACCCTCAAACTTCAGATGCTCAGCATCTTTCCCTGGGCTCCAAGCCACCAGGCATGTTTCTTGTCCCTGGGACATGCCCTGCTTATTCCCACCCCAGGGACTGTGTTGGTCTCTCCTTCTGGGATGTTACCCCCGGCCCTGTTACCCCTTCCACCCCTGACATGCTCTGGGCTGACTCTTGCCATTGAGACCTTAGCTGAAATGCCACCTCCCCAGTGAGCCCTTCTCTGACCACCCTATGTAAACGAGTCATCCTCTACCCTCCTGTCCCGTGGACACCTCCCTCTGGAACCACCCTCTTCACATACGTGTTTGTTTGCTGTCCTGTCTCTGAAGAGGTCTGCTCTCTAGAAGGCAAGCTCCACGAGGGCTGGAGACCTTGTTTGCTTTTGTAGCTAGGCCCACTGCAGATGCAAGACTTCCTCCAGCACATGGCCAGCCTCTCCACAAACACCGGGGCTGGCAGACGCTGGTGGGAGGGAGCAGCCAGAGGGAGTGGGCACGGGTTGGGATGACCTGGGCTGCAGGAGCCCATCCCTTGGGAAATCCCATCCTGCAGGATGCCACCGACTGATGGAACTTCAGAAACCATCTAATCACTGCCCTTCAGGATAGAGACCAGAGAGGGTGTGGCCTGGCTTCAGATCACACAGCTCCTGAGCAATAGAGCCAGAAAGAGAAACTGGGCACTAGACTCCTGTGGAGGAGGGGGGACTTCATTTTAAAAAATCCTTCTTTTCCTTCCAATGAAAGCACTTCTTTTTTTGGCCTTTTCTGATTACAAAGGTAAAACCCTTGCATTGTAAATAGTTAAAAAAAAAAAAAAAGATAAAAATAAAATCCACCCCATTCCTACTCCCAGGTGAATTAACACCGGATGTTGATCCTCTCTGACTTTCTTAGATGCACAAATATTTAGTTACTTAAATGGGGTCCCACCATATGCAGTTGTGTATCCTGTGTTCTCCTTTCAAGGCTGTTAACTGCAGACTTTTAAACCACCAGCAGAATGCACTGGGCTGCTCTCTCCATCCCTGCCCCCTCCCCAAGCATCAGATGGGCGGGCCAGCTGGGCTGCTGATTCCTGTCAGGTGTTCCAGGTTGCTGCAGACGCCGCAGGAGACAGAGCTGGCATGGGGGACCAGCCTAGCAATGCCACGGAGCTGGGTCTGCACGTCTGGGTGCCAGACAGAAAAATGTCCAGTGTCCTGCCACTTTCCCTCGGAAATGTCAAAACGCCCATAGGTATACCCTCTGGCCCAGGGGCCGCCTAGGCCAGGCCAGAAAGAAGGGTGGTTATGTCCCCATGCCACCCTGGGGAGTCCAGGGTCAAGCCTGCTCCTGGCGTGCCTGAGGCACGTGGATTTCCTCTGCCTCCCTCAGCGCCACACTCCAAGACCCAGCACCCTTCCCGGCAAAGGAGAGGCAACTGCCAGAAATGTCGCCAAGTGGGAAAACTGCCGCAACCTGTTGCTGGGAGGCGGCTCAGACCCTAGGCTACTTCACTTCACTTCCAGATGGGGACCCCAAGGTCAGACAATGACCTGTTCAAGGGCAAATAGCCAGTCTGTGGCTGCAGCACCCCTCCTATGTTGCACTGCATTGGCATAAGGACAGTCATAGCAGGGAGATAAAAAAGGGGTTCCCAAACTCTGGCTTTTGCCAGTCTGTGAAACGGGGCACAGCAAGAGAAGGGGGTGAAGAGGAGACATGAACAGAGGAAGAGATGGCATCACGGGGACAGGGAGAAAGAGAGAGCCCCTGAGAGTGCCTGGCAGTGGGGGGTGAGGAAAAGGGACCTTGGACTTTTCCGAACCTGGAAGCCACTTGGGTTCTTGCTCAGTCCCCAGGGGCGAGGAAGGAAGGCAGCCACTTCTGGCTTCCTTCCCCAAGGCCAGGACTGGGGCTAAGGCTCCATGGGCCCCTGGGAGAGCAGGCCTTGTAGACACAGGCTCCCAGGAACACCCTGGGGACCTGAGGCAGGGAGCAACTTGCCTCGGGTCACAGAGCAGCTTGCAGGCAAAGCGAGGACTGGAGCGTGGGCCTCCTGGCAGGCAGTCCGACGCACCTGCCCTGGCCTCTCTGGGCCAGCGGTGGGGAAGACCATGGCCCTGGGGCTTGGGTGAGCACTGAGCTGTTAGCTGGTGGGGAAGTGGGAAGACAGGTGGCCGAGGGGAAGGCCTGTGTGGCTGCTCAGGTGTGCTGCGAGGGAGGCAGATGGTGGGCAGGGACTCGTGCCCATTCATTCACTCACCAAACACTTCCTGACTGCCTCCTCTTGACCTTGACTATGGCAGGGCCCTGAGAGCAGGGACCAAGCTTTAATTCCACCAGTGGGAAGCTCGCAGCCAAGGTTCAAGGGTAGAACCCAGACATCTTGACTCTCAGACCAGTGCTCAGCCTAGCTCTGCAGTCATGTAATGCCCCTCTGCCCGCCGACCCACCACCAGCGCAGAATAAATCTATAGCTTTGTGCGTAGCTCTTCTGCCTCAGTCGGGGAGCCAGCCCACCTCCTCCAGGAAGCAGGCTTTGTCTGCTTTTACCACTGTAGGGATTTATTCTTCAGGCTCCTATAATCCCATCCATTGCTTGGGCTGAAATGCACTGGTGCCATCACTGACTCACAGGGTCCCCAAGGTGACCCTGGGGAAACCAGTTCCCTCTTGGCCTCAATTTGCCCTTCTGAGAAATGGGACCACTTTGACTTGCTTTGTCTCCAGGGCTGTTGTTAACACCAAGGTCAGAAGTACACAAATATTTTGCCAGCTGGGCAGCCCTGTGCACCAGCTAATTTTTATTATAGTAATCCCTTTATCTGCGGGGCATACCTTCCAAGACCCACAGTGGGTGCCTGAAAACTCGAATAGTACCAAACCCTTTATATACTGTTTTTGCGATCTGATAACCAAGACAGCTCCTAAGTGACTACCGGGCGGGTCACTTCATACAGCGCGGACAGGCTGGACAAAGGGATGATTCACGTCCTGGGCAGGATGGTGCGAGATTTCATCACACTATTCAGAAGGGTGCACAATTTAAAACTTGTGAATTGTTGACTTCTGGAATTTTCCATTAATATTTTTGGACCAAAGCTGACCATGGGTAACTGAAACCATGGAAAGCGAAACCGCGGGTAAGAGGGAACCACAGCGCTGCCTTTCTCTGTGAGAAACGGTGGGCACGCCTTCCAGAGCTGCCAGGGACACTGGCAGGGACACCTTCGCCAACAGCCCCAGGGTTGTCCTCCAGGCTTGAGGTGCCAGCCAGGCCCCCGCTCCCCACCCGCACCTGCCCAGCCTTCCCACCGCTGCTCCGGCCCACGCTGTGATGACACAGAGCTGCAAAAGGCTGATGCAAGCTGGAAGGAGGGAACGAAACAGACTCGCGTGGGGCGGACGGAGCCCGTCTCCTGCCCCGGGGGACGCCCGTCCCTGCCCCTGCCTGCCTGTTTGCGTCTGCTGATGTAATCGCCGGGCCGCCTTGGCTCAGGGCGCGGCCGGCTCACCTCGTCCTCTCAGGGAGCAGCCAGAGGCAGGGTGCAGGGGGGCGGGCGGGCATCCAGCCACAGGCACCACGAGAGGGCTCTTGTCCTAGGGAGGGCAGAGGGTGGCAGAGCCTGAAAACCTGCACAAGGTTATTGGAGGAGCAGGAACCCTGAAGTAAGTGGGGCTGCTTCACCCCCCGTTCTGCCACCGTTTACTCAGGGAGCTGTCCCCCGTCCCTGAGCCCGGCTTCCCTCATGGCAGCAGGGATCTCATGAAATGAACCTAGTACTTAACAGGTACTCAGTTTGTCAGTTCCCTTCCATGGCTCTCTTGAGGGTGGATAAGGAAGCCTGAGAGGGTAAAAAAAGAAAAGATGGAAGTGTGGCTCAGTGGCGGGAAACACCAGAACAATCTTGGCTGGCTACCAGTTCCGTGGGTGACTCTGGGCCAGGCCAGCTGCCTTGCCTCGTGAGGCCTCAGTTTGTTTTTCTGTGGAATGGGCACATCATCACTATACCCACTTCACAGAGACAGCTGGAGGCCAGAGGTGTGGAAGTGTAACATGACACTAAAGTATATGGACAGCTGGGGGGAACTGGGGACAGCTGGGAGTCAGGGGTGGGGTGCCTCACCAAGAGCCTGGGGCCCCCAGAAGCTGGGCAGGCCCTACCTGAGCAGCGGCTATGCGCGGAGGGTAGGGCCTGGCCCCGGAGCCTCTCCGTAGGGAGGAAGGCAGGGAAAAGTAGCACACGGCTCCCCTGGGCCTCCATCAAAAACATGCAGGTGGAGCGGAGAACAGCAGACATGATCCTAGAAGCTGCCAGGCCACCTGCACGCAGCCGAGGACCCCCGACCCCACCAGCCCCGGGGCTGCAGTCACATCACCAGACTGTAATTCTCAAAGTTGGTTTTCCTGGAGATGCCTTGGTTTTTCCCTGAGAGAGGGGAGGAGAAAAGTACTTAGTTCATGGTCTCTCTGGTGGGCATGTAAGCTCCTGGAAGACAGGGGCCTCTGTCGGAGGGGAAGAGGTGTCCACCTCAGCTGTCCTGATCCCCTCAGGAGGGTGGCCTTTGTTAACTGGCCCCCCAGTTCTGCCAGGTTGCGCAGGAGGTGAAGTTTCACTCCAGCTGGGGTAAAAGGGCTTCTCTGGCCACCAAGATCCGCCTTTCCCTTTAGTACCTCTTCAGAGCCAGCAGGCAATACAGGTGACCCGTAACAGCCACCATCTACAGCGCTAACCGGCTCCCAGGCACGGCACCCAGCACTTGGCGTCCATTATCTAGCCGAATCCTCCCAACAGCCCTCCCGGGTAGGTACTCCTACCATCACCCCCGTTTTGCCGGTGAGGAAACCCAGCCACAGGGAGGTTGAGCTACTTGCCCGAGGTCACGGAGCAGGGTTGTCAGCATTGGAATCTGGGGCTCTCTGAGTCTAAGCCCACACTCCTTAACCTCCGTGCCAGCGGCACTCAAACCGTGGCACACAGCAGGGCCACCCGAAGCGCTTGTGGTGACCCAGAGTGCTGCCGGCTCCCCGGCCCAGGTTCTGATTGAGCCCGTGTGGGGTGGGCCCCGAGGACGTGCCTCTCTGTCAAGTCTCCAGGTGCCGCCGCCAGGTCACGGCTCTGCGCTCTCTTGCCTCCCGATGAAAATATCAAACACCGGGCGCGGATGAGGGTGCTTAACGTACGTCAGCTCCCTTTCCCTTTGCACAGCTGGGATTCAGCTGGGGGCCTTTCAAAAGGACCTAGAGGAATGGCATGGCGGCACCATGCTGGGCCTCGGCTCCTGGAGTCTGAACCAGGACCTGTGTGTGTGTGGCGATAATGGTAGTGACAGCCACCACCTGTGTCCCTTTTTAAATTCTTAAAAATTTTTATTTTTTTATTTATTTTTGGAGACAGAGTCTCACTCTGTCGCCCCGGCTAGAGTGCAGTGGTGTCATCCTCTTGGGCTCAAGCGGTCCTCCCACCTCCGCCTCCCAGGGTGCTAGGATTGCAGGCGTGAGCCACCGCGTCCGGCCTGTGTTCCTGCCAATTACTTATCCTCTCTGGGCCTCCACTGCCTTATCTGCAAAATAGGGTAGTAGTATTTCTAGCAAGGATTAAACACGTTAATGCGCATAAAGAGCTTAGAGCCGTGCCTGGCACATCAAAGGGGCTTAATGAATTTAAACACATTTTAAAGTTATTACCATTGTTAATATCTACATCATCTACCTTATCTCACTTCATCTCTGCAACCACCTTATGAGGTTGGTATCCAAAGTCACCCCTACTGTTTACCTAAAGTTGCCCAAAGTCAGAGGTTACTAAGTGGCGAAGGGAAGATGCTAAGCCAGGTTTGCGACCCAGTGGCAGGAACCAGGGATAGCAAAGCGTGATGCCCACTCTGCTGCTGCTTCTGGAAAGGATGAAGAGGTATTTTCTCACTTATATTTCCTGCGATTCCTTCCAGTTCAACACCTGCCCTCATCCCGTTTAGCCCAGAGTATAATCAATGTCACTGTTGAAGGAAGAATGTCTCAACTGAGGGAACCAAAGACTGTGTCAGCCACTGACACAGTGGTGACCTTGGGCAGCCAGACTACCTCCCTGTCTGTCCATCTGTCCTCTGGCACCTTACTGGACACCCCTGAGGCTAAAGGGCCAGCTCAGCATTGGCTGGCCCTGTCCTTGGGAGAGGGGGTGGTCACTTGCTTCTCCTGAGAGCCCCTGCCCCCAAGTCCCCTGGGATCCCAAGTTCAAAACAATAGAGGCTTCAGGTTGCCCTTGATGTAAAGGTTTAGTAGGTGGCTAATTTTAGCTGAGAAACACTCGGCATTTTCCCAGCCGCCGTCACTGCCGCACTCCGTGCTGGACAAATGGCCTTGGTTTTCCTCTCTGATTGTTCTCGGCTGGGGGCTGGGGGCTGACTCTAGCTCAGGACAATTCTCTTTGTGTCTGCTTCCGGGTGGCTCTTAATAACTCAGAGAAGGAGACAGAATGGTCCGGAGCTCTCTGGCCCGCCGCCCCCTGCGCCAGCGGCCGGGCCTCTTTGCCTTACACAGTCAGGGGCATCCTGAGAAGTGGCATTTGAACAGGACTTGCTGGTCTCCCCAAGTCCTCAGGGTTGGGGCAGAGGGGGAGGGCTTGTGGTCTGAAGGGGCCACCCTTTGGACAGAGGGGGAAGCTGAGGTCCAGAAAGGGTGTGGCCGGCCTGAGATGGAACAGCGCTGTGGCAGACTCATAGTCCAGTGCTCTTTGTACGACATGGGGGAGAAATCCCTCTGCTTCCCCTCCGGCTTGGGGGCACCTCAGAGTGTAGGATGTCCAGGCTGCAAGCCGCCTGTGGAGACACCTGGACTGCTGCCTTCCCGCCCCACCCGCCCTTACCTGGCTAACCCCTGCTCCTGCTTCAGGTCTCACCTTAAAGGTCACTTGCTCAGAGAGCCCTGCCCTGACTGCACCCCTCCCACCTAAGCCAGGGCCCGTTTCTTCCTGTAGCGTTTCTTTTCCTTATTGCCCCCGTCAGCTTCTCACATTATATACTCATTTGTGTATTTCCGTGTTTAATGCCTGGGCCTCCCCGGAACCTGGGGTCCCAGAAGCAGACAGTGAGAGTCACACATTTAACCACCTATGTGGGCACCAAACAATCTAACAGGGCTCAGGGGCAGGGTCTGGGGGAGTGACTGGGGCCACTAAGGGGCACCCAAGGCTCGGGACAGCGGCCATTTCCCACAATGGGGACATCTGCAGATATTCCCACCAGCAGGACGGCCTTACTGTGCTTTCTGTCTAAACACCATCCCTGGGTGGACGGCACCTGTCTGCCCATTGCCCTACCCCCAGTGCCACCTGGCACACACTAGATGCTTCCTAAATGCTCCCTGCATGATGAATGAACCTCCTGGGTGGGCTCCTCTGGGTCCTCCTCTCCCTGAGGAAGTGGCCTCCATTCAGTCTATGCCCGCCCTTCTGACGGGTGGCTCTGGAAGAGAACTGAGGAACTTTAGGGAAGGGCACCTAAGGCCCAGGGCAGCTCCCCGCAGGGCAGTTTGTTGGCCTCACCACCCCCAGCTCTGCCCCTGTTCCCCTGCCAGCTCAGGGTCCCTCCCTGCCTCCACAGGCCTCCTCTGTGGTCTGCCCCCTCCCAACCACTCCAGCCGGGACCCAGCACGCTATAATTAGAGTCCTCCTTCCAGGCTCCGGTAATGAGGGGGTGTCGGGTGCCAGCTATAATTACAGCCTGGTTAAAACGAACAGGAGCCACCTCCAAGCCAAATTACAAAGTCTGCAGCCGGACTCCCTCCTGCCCCACTCCCTTTTTATGGGCTGGGTAAAGGGAGGGACCCGGAGTTTATGGAGAAGCCAGCTCAGGCTGGGGCTGCGGTCTCGGGGCGGGGGGGGGGGGGGGGGGGGGGAGCTGAGAGTTAACAGTCTGGGCCTGTGCTGCTTTGAAACTATCCTCCCACCTCCCCCCGCCCCACCCCCATCAAAATTCCCATCCAAAGCCAAGGTCAGAAGAGGCAAAGAAGCCAACTGAGGCTTTTCTTCTAGCTAGCCCTTCCATGAGAGCCCCCACCTGAGGGCTGGGCCATCTGTGCAAGGCCTGGGGTCACATGGGCACCATCACCCCTATTTTACTAACCAAGGTTCAGCGCTTAAAATAACTCGCCCCCAGTCACACAGCCAGCAAGAGGCAGGGGCAGGGCTCCAGCCAGGACGATTCTAGAGCGTAAGTACCCTCCATCTTGCACCCCTCACCTCACTGGGCACAGGAGTGGCACAAGGAAGGGCTCAGTTAATCTTGAGAATGACGTGGTTTGCAAGTTGAGGCCTGAGAGGTGCAGCTGAGTCCTTCTCCCCCTTTTAGAGATGAAGAAATTGAGGTTCAGATTTCCACTGACATCTCAGGACCCGCCGAGGCAGAGCCAGCATATGGGAGGCCTTTTCCACCCCAGCCTGGGACTTGTCGGGCTCAGAAATCTCGGGAAGTTTGGGTGTGCAAGGGCGACGGGGAAAACCTACTGCAGGGGTGGGTGCACGGCGGCCTGGGCCGTCCCAAGGCTGTGGTGGGCACACTCGTCAATCGTGGCACATCTGGAGAGGGGCTCAGACTCTCAGCACAGGACTGCACTCAGCCACAACCAATCAAGTGACAAAGAAGAGACCCACCCTCCAGATCTGATTAGTCCTGCTCATCCGCTCTTAACCCGTGGGGAACACAGGGTCTGGAGAGCTCGGGAAACTTACCCAAATAAGTGAGTGGCACTTACTCCTTAACAATCAGGCTGTGAGTACCGCCAACCTGCCACCAGCCCCGTCAACTCGGGGCTTCCTGAGTGGGAAAGACCTGGACTCGCCCATTGCCACCCAGGCCCCAGTGCGAGACGGCCAGCTGCTCCGCTGCCCTGGTCAGAAGGCGGCTTTCGTAAGAGACCGTGGGGGTACAGGCTTGCTCACCAGCAGAGGTGTCTGGGTGCAAGCTGCCTTCCTGCCCCTTCCTGGGCCTCTTGGCTGGGCTCCCCTCCCAGCCCGAAAAGCTGGCTCCAGCCACCCACTGCCCACTCACCACAACTGGCCTGTGGTGACTCAATCTCCTTGGTACCTCCTCCTCCTCCCGTCTTCTGCCCCTGGCGTCCCCCAGCTCTCAGGAGCCTCTTCAATAGTGCCTTTGATCGGCTCTCCAGGCTCTTTAGTAAGGACAGCCTGCTGCCTTCGGCAAAGGGGCGGGAGGGAGCTGGCGCTGGGAGAACGGGCCCACGACAGGGTGAGCGCAGCCCTGACGCCCCCCAGCCTCACCTGGATGACCAGAGGTCCTGAGCCCAGAGGTCCTGCAGGGAAGAGGGGAGAACGACTGAGATTTTGGGGAGGTGCCTGCCTCACCTGGCAGTGCTGGGCCCAGGCCGGAGGGCATTTTCAGAAGGACACGTTAATTAGGAAACGGGGCAGCCAGCCATCAGGACTATGGGCCACGCCCGGTGCCGTCAGAGGCCTCCACGCTCCCAGGCCAAACTGCCCCTCTCAGCTCCACCCACGGCCACCTCCTTCCTGAGCACCCGTGCGTGCGTGAGTCCCCCCCGGCCTGAGCCCTGGGTGAGGAAGGTGGGATTTCTCAGGTGTGGACTCTCAGGCTGAGGTTTGGAGCCGGGCATGGAAACGGGGGTGCTGGAGACAGCTGGCTAAGGTGCAGAAGCCGCCCTCTGGGCAGGAGGTGGGAGCAGTGGCCACAGAAGGGAGAGGGTGCCAGGGCCTCTGTCCCTGACCCTTTGTGTCCCCTACCTCTCTCCACCAGAGGGGACAATGACAAAGGTCCTGCTGGCAGTCAGGCTGTGCTGTCCCAGGCACTGTCCCCAACAGACAGTGTTCTCCCACATCCAAGACAGGCTGGCCCCAGCTGTCTGCCCCCAAATGTCAGGAGAGGGCGGAAGGGCCCCTGAGGCCCTCAACAAGTTGGGCAGGGCCCAGGCCACTGACCTGGCTGAGCCCGCCTGTGGCTGAGGCGCCTGCTCCACCCTCCCTCCCTGTGTGGCCCTGGGCAAGTCACAGGCCTCTGTGCCCTAATTTCCTCCTCTATAAAATGGGGTGATCCACATGAATCTCACAGGCCTGTTGTTAAGGTAAACAAAGTCATGTATGTGAGAGTAACCAGCCAGGGTCTCACTGGGCCTCAGCAAACTCATGCTAAACTTGGTTTAGGGCCAAGTCCACCCATCCACTAACTGCTGTGTGATTCTGGGCCAGCCACTTCACCTCTCTGAGCCTTGGTTTCTTAATCTTTGAATGGGTGAACAGTACATTCTTGCTATGGATGCGAAAGTACTTTATAAGGTGCTGTCCAAGTCTAAGACTGTCATTATTACTTTTTTTTTTTTTTTTTTTTTGAGACAGGGTTTCACTCTGCCACCTGGGCTACAGTGCCGTGGTGTCATCATAGCTCATTGCAAACTCAAACTCCTGGGCTCATGCAATCCTCCCACCTCAGCCTCCCCAATAGCTGGGACTACAGGTGCACGTCACCACACCTGGCTAATTTTTCTTTTTTAATAGAGACGATCTCGTTCTTGCTCAGGCTGGTCTCAAACTTCTGGCCTCAAGCGATCCTCCCGCCTCAGCCTCCCAGAGTGCTGGGATTACAGGCGTGAGCCACCGCGCCGGCTTCTTTATTACTCTTCTAATGAACTGCTACTGTTCACCTCCCTCCACCCTGCCCGTGAGGCACCCTGTGGGACCCTGGTGACACATAGCCCCACAGAGACTGCCACCCTGAGGCTCAGTTCTTCCCTTGTTATCTGCCAGCTGCCTCCTGGACAGGGAGGTGACTGGATGGTCCTTGGGCAGGGAGGACCCAGAGGGGCTTGGGACACTTACTTCTTTGGGGAGAGGGTCTTCACCCATCAGGTGGCTCCTCTGCTAGACTGGGAATCAACCCCAAGGGAAAAGGCCATGTTGAGGTGGGCTGGGGACTTTGGTGACAGGTGGTGGTGGGCAGGTGGGCATGGCTGGGAGCCCCCTTAGCAAAGCTCATCCTTGGTTCCTTCTGTCCTGCTCTGAAGAACCTCAGAAGGATTACTTGGGATGCCCCAAGCTGTGCAATCTCAGGCAAGGCCCTTCCCCTCTCTGGACCTCCTCCTTCCTCTGCAAAGATACTATCCAAGTCCACGGCTTACCCTGGCTGCTCTCAGGTGCTCTGGAGTGCAGGTTCTAGGACGGGTGCCAGGGAGCTGGACCCTCCACACAGCCCAGGAAGACACCAGGCTTCCCCGTGGAGCAGCAGGGCTGGGTTTGGAGGGGCATGGGATGGTCTCTGGACCCTCAAGAAACAAGAATAGTTGAGACCACCAGGTATTCACCCCAGGGTCCCCTGAGCTGCAAGCCCTCCCCTGCTGTCCTGAGCTTGGCCAGCAGGTGGGCAGAGACAAGCATGAAGCAATGCAGATTCCTCCAGCCTAGGACGAAAGGAGGGAGCCCTGTCTCCACCCTGCCCTGCCTGGGCTGAGGACACCCAGCGACACCAGGGAGCGAGGGCTTTGCTTTCACATCAAAGGGCGCAACACACTCAAGATGGAATCTCGGCATCCACGACTGTGGGGCCTCAGGCAGGCGATTTTACCTCCCTGGCCTTGGTTTCCTCACCTGTAAAATGGGCTAACAGTCTCTTGCCTGGAGGATAAGGGGGAGAAATAAGGGTGATCACATGTTGCAGCTTTAGCTAGGCACCTGGCATGCGGTAAATGCTCAAAAACAGTTCCCAGTTAAATTATTTTCCTTAGGCAAGGTGCTACGTGTCTCTGGCCTCTGTTTTCTCATCTGTAAAGTGGGTATCAGAACACTGCCTGCCTCCCAGGGCTGACATATATGACAGGGCTCCAGCACAGACCCAGTGCCTATGCACAGCACGCATTCAAGGTGTTTGTGGAAGCCACTGAGGCCAGGTGACCTGGCAGAGTTCTCTGCACACCTGGCCACAGCCTGCCCTGGTTCCAGGGAGGGGACAGAGCCTCCTCTTTGCTGTGCAACAGGCGTGGGTTGTTTCCTCACTCCTCTTGTTGTCTTGTCGGGCCCCAGATGGCTGCCGGGCCCCCAGCCATGGGCAACATCTTCCAAGCCCACACAGCGCCCCCAATGGCACCTGGCGTGCGGAGGAGGGGAGGAGGAGGGAGCTCACTGCCCAGCGGGTCTCCTTCCTGCCAGGGCCTGGGAGGGGAGCCAGGAGCCAGGGGAGGTGCCCATTTCACAGCTGGGGTACATCACGGAGGCACTAGTGACCTACGTGACTGGTCGGGGTGGGCCTGGAGGGGGAAGGGGACCAAGAGAGGTGCCAGGGGTCCTTAGATAACTGAACCGAGGCTGGCGTCTCTTCTTCACTTAGGCTTTCTCTCAAACCCAAACTTCCCAATTCACTCTCTTTGGTACCTCTCACCTGCCCTTTGAGGTGGGCATTATGGTCCCATTTAACAGATGAGGACACCGAGGCTCAGGAGAGGTGAGTAGGGGGGTGGTGCTGGCTGAGGGTGTCAGTAGAAAGCAAGGTGAGGTTGGGGTGCAGCTCACCTCTCAGTGCCTGGCAGCCTCGGGAAGCACCTGCTGGTTAATAGAGGGAAACCATCGGGGCTAAGGGTTTCCAGGGTTCCCCTTAACCTGCCCTTGCCTGGTCTGTACCAGCTGCTGCACCCCTTTCCTGGGTCCCGCTGTCGGGGCCATCCCAAGCGTCCTCCTTGGCAAGCTTCTTTAATCCCTGGACCCTGCCTGCCCCCAAAACTCCACCTGCCCAGCTCTGCCCCTCACTGTCCTCTCTGCCCTCGGCGAGGTCCTCCTCTCCACTCCACTCCACATGGGCTGGGCTCTTCTGGTGACATCCCAGGAAGGCAGGGGGCTTGGGCTCTTGTCTCAGCTCAGTAACCCACATGCTGTGTGACCCTGGACAAGTCCCTGAGCTTCTCTGGGCCCTGCTTTCCCATCTGTCATGGGTGGGGGGTAGGTGAGAAGCTTGGGTGTTCTATGAGTGTCAAAACCCACACACCAAATGCACAGGCTGGTGTGCTGCCGGGCATCTGGGACCTGGCTCACCCCTCCGCTCCCTGCTGGGACCCGGGAGAAGCTGGTCTGGGGACTGGACTGCCAGGCGGTGCCACTCTCTGCACCCCTGAGTCCCCACCTGGGCTCCATCTGTTCTCTCAGAGCCTTCTGTGCCTCTGCCTCTGGCCCCTGCCCAAGTTCCCCCTGTTCCCCATCCCATCCTTTCCTTGAGGCAATGGTGGTTGCCCCTGTCGCTGGAGCCAGTGCCTGGCAGAGTTATTTCCCTCCATGTGAGCTTCCATTAGTCAGTGAGTACACCGGGCCCAGGCGGGGTACCATAAATCACCGTGGCTCTCTCTCCCAGGCCCGCTCCTCTGTGGCTCCCTTCCTGGAGGAGCTGGGGCCACGGATGGGAGGGGCTGTGTGAGTGGCAGTGGCATGGGGTGCGGCAGGCACACTGCCACTCATCTGGTCGCCTCTGGGGTATGACATTGCGAGCAGCACCCCAGCTCCCTGCACAGTGTCACCTGGAGATCCCTCAAGGAAGGGGTCATGGTAGGGACCATGGCAAGACTTATCTGAGTGTCCTTATCTGTAAAATGGGCGATCATACCAATCCCATAGGGTTCCCTTCAACCAAAAAAAATGCGAGTGCAGAGCCTGCCAAAGAGCACGTAATCGCTTGCCTCCCATTGCCGGCTCCTGCTCGCCCGTGTTTAAAGCTACAGCTTTTACACCATACTTTTCCCTTTTGTAGTTGGCCAGGGACAGCTCTTTCGCTTGGGATGCAAGCTGCCAGAGGCGAGCAAATCTCAGCAGAGCTTCCAGGAGTCAGACCCACGGTTTGGGAAGGGTGAGAATTCAGCCCAGGCTGGAGGAGCACGGGAGCTTTTGGCTTCCTCAGTGAACAAAGTTGGGTTGAGAAAATTAAATGAGATCACCGGGGTGATATTAAAAGAGCAAATTACTTTAAAGGGCTTCCGCTCATTCCAGATCTGACAGCAGATGGATGGCACTAATTACAAACGAGGAGTGGCCTGCTCAGTAAAGCAGGTCCCTAAGGGCCCAAGTGTTTCTAAGTGAGGGACTCCGGAAGTGAGAACACTGAGCTCCTGTTGTGTCCAACTCACATCGCCTTCCCCCACCATCAGTGGGACCTGGTGACATTTGGAAGTCTGGATTGGCCAGGACATACTTTTTACCACCCCACGGGCCCATGAACATCTGCTGGGACTTCTGAGAATGACAACTTTGCAGATAACTCCGGCTTCAAATCTGCAAAGCAATCTGGCAACGTGAATGAAGGAGGGCTTGTCTTTCTACCTAGAGTTCCACTCCTGGGAAGCTCTCCCAGGGACCTCAACCCAGCCCACAGCATGGAGATGTTCACTGCAGTGTTATTTACCAGAGTCAAACATCCAACAAGGGGTGAACTGGTTGAGTAATTTAAAGTATATCCCCAATGTGGATTATTCTCAGGTATTAATGGTGCTAATTATGAAGTCTATGTAATTATGCAAGAAAGGCTGGTGGAATACTGCCAAGTGAGGAGGCCCAAGCATGAAATGAAACATCTAAGTACACAATTATTCCATAAAACAAACCTGGGCATGAGCCTGAAGGGGAACACACTAATATGCAAGTAGTGATCGGGTCCGGGTGGGATTATGGGAGATTATTTTTCAGACTTTTGTTTCCCATTATTTGGGGAAATATGGCAACATTATCTGGACTGTATAAACAAACAAACAAACAAACCACTTCTTGGACCCAGAGATATCCGGGAGAGGGTCAGAGCCGGTGTTGACTCTAAGGGCCCCAGGCTGCTGTTCTGGAAGAGAGCAAACAGTCCAGGTTCATGGTGTGCATAACAGCCTCGGGCCGGGGCTTGTGGGGCCAGGGTGGCCACCTACCCTGCTCTGTGCACCTGTTGCCACAGGAAAGCCTCTCTGGGGATGCCCCATTGTTCTCTGGCCAGGAGGAAGGTGGGGGGCAGGGAAAAGGGCTGGTTCCAAAGCCAGGAAATAAATCTTCCCCAAGCCTCTCCATTCAAGCCGGCTTATTGATGGGGACCCAGGGGGCCTAGGGACAGTGAGCCACCTTCCCAGGACTCGTGAGAAAACCGCCCTGCACCAGGCCCACGCTGTCTGGTAGACTCTGGGGGCCCATCCAGAGGCTTCCTCTGGCTGTTTCCTGGCATTGTCAGCCCCACGCCCCCCACGGCAGCAGGACGCCAGGCGCCCGTGGTCCCAGAGCCATCTCACACCCTCCTGATCACCAGGGATCATGGCTTGGGCTTTGGGACGGGTGGTGGGTGGAATGATCTCCACAGGCCTTTTTGGATCTGATAGGCTATGAAAGGAGGAGACCCCTGTCAGCACCACTAGGATACAGAACACCCCTCTTGCTAGGTGTAGGAAGCATGGATATTTGCATATATTTTACATCAATTTGCATAACCACCCGCTATAGTGGAAAGAGCACTGAACCAAGAGGCAGACCTTGGAGTCCAGCACCAACAATACGACGAACTTGATGTGACCTTGAGCACATTTTTGTCGTCTCTACGTAAGTTTCCCCACCTGCTGAACTGGGGAACTGGACTGCTGGTCCGTGAGTCTACACCTGACTAGGGGATTGATGGAGTTGACATGATGTGGTGAGCAGGAAGGCCACCTCTGGAGCCGGGAGGGGGTCCCTGGGACCTTGGGCAGATGCTCCCTGGACACCTCCTGGGACACATCCATTTGCCGGCTTTTCTGGCCTCCTGGGCATGCCACCTCCACTGACCACTGAGGCGGTGCCCACCTCTCACCCCAGACTGGGGGGCTCCCTGGGGAGGGAGGCGCTCAGGCCCTGCCCTGCTCTCCTGCCCCTCCTTCCCTTGGCAACCCTGGGGAAGCCAGCAGCTTTTCACACCTGGAAATGCTTTCAGTCAGGTGCCAGAGAGCCTGGCAGGGCCCCAGGGAGAGGGAGGCAAAGCCCTGGGCTGTCCTGGGCTCAGTGGACTCAGCACACATAGACATAGGCACACACACACCCCACCACCACAGCCGCCACAGCCGGCACCAAAACAACAGTGGGGAGTAGTGACGTGAGACTGCCACCCTGGTCTTCCCTGCAAGCCTGCCCACCTGCTACAGGTATTTCTGGGGCAATGGAAGAGGAGGAGCAGGTGGAAAGAAAACCTCATTCCTGGGAAGCCCTGCGGTTGCTGCTCCTTGCGTCAGGATCTCTGGGGCATGGTGTCGGGGGAAGGGCAGGAGACCAAAACTCCAGCTACTGTCTACTCCGGTGCCTGGGCCTTGCAGTGGGGTGGCCAGCACGGCAAAGACCAAGTTATGGGGAAAGGAGGCAGCGGGGCCCTTTTAATGGCGGGGCTGTGACACTTCTGGTTCTCAGTGCTGGGGGGGGCCGGGCCTCTGGGGGACCCCCGAGGCTGGAATCGCAGTAAGCAAGTGCGAGGAGCAGAGGGTGCAGGCCCAGGGTGCAGCTGATGAGGGGGTCGGCGTGGGTGTGGGGGGAGGAGTCAGAGGTCTGAGCTGCAAAGAAGCAAAGAGCTAAGAGAGACAGGGTAGGAAATGCCCTTTGACCCTGGGGTCCTGAGACTTGTGCTCTGCCTTCTTTTTCTCCTCCTGTCCCTTGAGTTCCCCGGGAAAACCCCCTTTTCCTCTGCCCTAATGCCCAGCCTCCAATCCCCTCTGCCAGCCCCTTACTCCCTTGGGGAGGGTCCTGGTTGTCTCTGGAGCTCCCTCAGTCACTTCCTCTCCGCCCTCTGGAATGCACCTTACGGCTCCCAATGCCCTCCCTGTACTCATGGCTGCTGTCTAACCAGGCAAGTCCTCCCGAAGGGGTCTGGCCTTGGGCAAGGAACTTCACCTCTCTCAGCCTGTTTCCTTCACTCCACCAAATGGGAGAAATGACACCTCCCTTCCAGGTCTGTTCTGAGGATTAAATGAAGCAATGGATATGACAAGTGCAGCACAATGCCTGGCACATGACAAAAGATAAAAAACTGCTAGTGGCTGTCATTATCAGCAACCTCCGCGAGCCTAGGTTTCCTCCTTTGCCAGTACGACCCCAGTCCTGCCTTCACAGGTGACTGTGACATGAGACAGATGAGAGTTCCAAAAGTGCTCTGTAATGGAAGTGGCTGGTGTGGCTGAGGGGTGTGGCACTGCTGTTACCTGCAAAGGCTCTGTGGGATGCAGGCTGGGACACTTTGGCAGGCAGCAGGTCAAACCCTGTCCTACTCACCCAGTCCGGAGCCACAAAAGAGAGCCACCTTCCATAGTCTGGTGCTGGATCACAGTTTCTGCTGCTCCAGGCCCAAAGTTGGCCCATTTGACAGATGAAAAAACTGAGGCCCAGAGAGCAATAGATCAGCCTAGAGTCCCACAGTGAGTGAGCAACTGAAGGGGCTAGAACAGGAAAGATAAAACTCTACACTCAGGCACCACTGTAGAAGAGTGTTAACTATCCCCACATCTCCTTTTTAAAGCACAGACATTTGGAAAAATATTGTAATATATACATGTATGATACTAATTTTAACCCAGATTTCAAGTCACTTTTGTGTTGCAGGGGGTAGAGGAAGCACTGCATAGCACTTCACTTACTCACACAACTGTCCCATCTGCTCCACTTGAAGATGCAGAGTCCCAGAAAAGTAAGGTCAACTTGAAAGGAAATAAAACGAATGGCTTGAAATATACACCCTTAGTCTGTGGACTTTATTCATGGGGGGGAAATCAACTTAAAGAAACATAACTGTCATCCTCAATTCTTCCCTGCCTGTGCTTCAGCGTGTGGCTACGAGACTCTCACGGGACAGGAGTGATCTCTTGGTTCACTCATTCCTTTACTGGCCCTGGACTGACTGTTGGTAAGGGTTTCAGACAGAGACGGAGCTCGGGGTCTTTGTAGGGACCGTGCACACTCTGCAACTTTAATCACTTTGTCTGCAGGCACGAGTGAAACAGGCTGGAGAGACAGCCAGCACTGAAAAGCAAATTCATCAAAGCAGAGGCCACCTTCCCGACACGATGGCACATGATGGATTCTCCTTTCCCCTCGTGGGCCAAAGGGAAAATCACTCTCTCAGATGAGGAGCCCCTGTGCACTTGGACCTTAGAGTCTCAAGTTCAGGGCAGCTGCCAGAAGAAAATCCAATTTGCTTTTAAATGCCATTTACAGAGGGTTTCTATTGCCCCTACCACCTATGATATTAAAAGGTAAAAGGGTAAAAGTTTAAAAACTGCATGAAGACAGATGAAGATGACAGCTGCAGGGACCAGTCTCGGACAGACACATCATCAGTTTGTCTGTCCAGGCCTCCTGGAGCTGTCCCTGGGTCCCACAGACCCGCTGAGAAAGGATGAAGTTTGTCAGGGGAGAAGGTAAAGTCTTGTGGGGTGTGTGTGTGTGTGTGTGTGTGTGTGTGTGTGTGTGTGTGTCAAAGAGTGAGCATGAGCACAAGTGAGAATTTCCGAGCATGTGCTGGAGAACCTCCTGCTTTCCTTACCCTGACCCCTCACAGGGGAACTCCTTTGGCAGCAGCTGCGATTCTGTAATCATCCAAGTGAGCAGTGGGGTGACCTCTGACAGATTACCCACTCTGGGTCCTAGTTTCCCTATCAATATATTTGGAAGATTGAAATAAAACACAGACAGCAATACCAAGATACAACTGCTGCCATGGCTGAGCCTGTGACAGACATCACTAATTGACTGTGGCACTCTCTCCGACTGAGCCTAATCTGAGTCTCAGAATCGTCAGCACAGCTCCTGGAAGTCGGGACTGTTCGGAGTTGGTAGACAAGAGGAAATCTATTTGCTGTCCCTGAGCTCAATGGTAGTTGGAGTTTCTTCCACCTCTAGCATGCTGTACGTATTCCCCTCTCCAGTTTCTATGCTATCCCCAGATCTATGTTAGAATCTGTGGGAGGCAGAGAAGCATGTTCCTGCTCCTAAGGAAAGTTATAATCTATTTTGGGGTGTTGGGAGCTAGGAGGGGGACAACCTTCTTTGGGACACTGGAGAGCAATCATGGGACTTTGTCATTTAGCCCTGGATCTGTGACGGCACAAGCCTGGCATGAGAGCCTCCGCCTCCGCATCCCATGCCACAGCAGACATTACTAATTGATGTTGACCTTTGCAAATGAGTCCAGATGTGGCCCTGGAATTCTCAACATGACACACCAGCCTCTCTGGCTTTCAAAACAGCCACCTGAGATAAACCGTTTGCCGCTGTTGCCCTAGAGGTACAGGCTATGCAGGTCTGGAGAGGTTGGGGTTATCAGGAAAGGCCTCCTGGGAAAGTCAGGAAATGAGCAGAGAGATGAGGAAGCACCCAAACACCCAAGCCAGACCAGACAGGTGAGGAAGAGGAGAGGCCAATGGCAGACGGGCAATGGTGGTGATTCCCAGGGGGGCCTAGCACACGCAGCCAAGCAGGGAGCATCCTGTTTGGACCCAGCAGAACAGCTGGGGTTCAGGGTCACCCCTGGGGGCCAGGTGAAAGGGGTTCTGATGTCTGCCCCACTGGCACTGCCCCTCATTAAAGGCACCCTGGGGAGCAGGGCCTGGGGCCCCACGTGGCAAGAGGCCTTCAGCAGGTGGAGGCTCAGGCCCAGCAAGGTTTACTGCCCTGCTCAGGAGTGGTGGGATGCCTGTGCCAGCGCAGTCCCCTGAAGGGGCACCTGTGGCCCCACACTTTCTACCTAGGTTGCTCTCCTAGACGTGCTTGGGGAGAGGAGCCTTGTCCCACCCTCATCCCAGCCAGCAGGACCACAGCCTGAGCACCAGAGTGGGAAGAGGGAAATCTGGGCTCCAAAAGGTTTCACAGGCACCAAGATACATGGCCAGTGCCCTATAAGGGACCTTTCCAGAAGATTCTTTAAGTATTCTGTCCCATGGCCTAAACTGCAGCCTTGGTTTTTCCCTCCGTATGTGGATTACCCCACCCACCTGCCTCCTTAGCTGCCCTGGGCCTTGTGGGCTGCGAAGGAGAGACAAGCTGTGGTAGGAGGGACCAGAGGCCAGGCTAGGGGGCTCTCCCGGAGTCAGAAATGACAGCTGGGGAGAGCCACATTCTCAGGGATGGCTCTGGATCCGAAGGCCCTTGCCTGGATACTCGCTCTTAGCACAGAGCTGCAGGGTGCGTCCCCACAGGGCTGGGGCCATCTCAGCTGAACAAGCTTGGATACACACACTCACGCATAGGGACAACACTCTCTGCCACCATTGTCCCCACCCCCTGGGAAGCCCTCAGCCCTTGCAAGCTGGTGCAGGGCCAGCTGGGCCAAGATCTGAGGGGCAGCCAGGAGCTGGCAATCCCAAATGGGCTCCCCTTGGCAGCCTGGCTATGTCAGGGCAAGAGCTCGGGCTGTGCCAGGCTGCTGGTGCCCAGGCTGTGGGCGCTGGTGGGCGGCACGCCTGAGAGGCCCAGGGGGAGTCTGTGGCTGGTACCAGGCTGTGGCATGTGAGCGGGCTGGAGACGGGGCTGTAGGCACGTTCTCATATGTGTATTCAACTCTGGGGTCAGATGCCCAGGTGGGACTGCACAAAAAGGGGGTGAAAACTCGGACCATTTGAATGCCATGCTGGGGCCCACCAGCCTCTTTGCTAGAGCTATGTTTGCAGTGTCCCAGCCAACGGATGCAAATACAAGCACATGTATACACTACTGCCCGTAGGAACAAGGGAGGGGACGGGTAGGAGTGGAGACGGCAGGTCTGATGGGGTGTGTGTTTTACATCTTTCTGTGTGTGCGTGTGTGCATGTCAGGGGGGAGCCTGTGCCCATGGCCTCAGCGTGCCTGTACTTAAGTGGGTGTGTGTCCATGTTCACTATGAGTACAGACATCCTCTTGTGTGCA
The DNA here is from genome assembly GCF_020740605.2 of Lemur catta. Classification (NCBI taxonomy): domain Eukaryota; kingdom Metazoa; phylum Chordata; class Mammalia; order Primates; family Lemuridae; genus Lemur; species Lemur catta. The sequence goes on along the minus strand of NC_059141.1, from coordinate 49,185,569 downwards.
CCCTCGAGCGTGTACACAGGTCTGTCTGCATAAATGTGCATGAGTAGGAACCACTTTTAAAACAAAGACCTTGGGCTGCAAAGAAAACTGATGAGATTCTTAAGAACGTGGAGTGCAGCACATATCAGCTGGTCTACTGGGGGTTGTTACACTAACCGAGTGTCCATTCTGCCTAATACATAAATTACTAATGTAAATTAAAGGATAATTGAAGCCCTTTAGGCCCAAATATTTAAATTATTTAACAGGCAGTCAGGAATAGGAGAAAAAGGAAGAGCTGAGTTTAACACCCAGGGAAAAAAGTGCCAGCTCAGGGGAAGAAGGGGAAGGTGCCCCCTCTTCTCCCCTGCTTCCCGCCAGCTCCTTCCCTCCCGGATGGGGAGGGCCCCCTCTTCCCCTCCTCCTCTGTGACTTTTCCCTCTGGGCTCTGTCTGTATTGACTCCCTTCCGGCTGCACAGCCTCCCAGGCATTCTTGCTCGGGCGAGCACTGCTGAGCCCAGGGGCAAGGGGTGGGCGTGGGGGGGACACAGCTCCTCTTCTGCTCCCCAGAGAAGGCGCCTGGGGAGGCCCCAAGACTCTGCTCCTAGGAGCTGAGAACTGGTGCTGGGGGCCTGGGGGCTTGGGTGGGTCCCAGGGTGAAACCAGCAGCTCCTTCCCTGAGACAGCACAAGACTGGCAAGACGGTGCTGGAGAATAGGGGCCGGGGGTGGTCCTTGAGTCCACCCCTATTACACGGAGCGGGAAAGTGAAGGCCACATGGGAGGAGCTGATCGGCAGCCAGCCAAAGGCAAGTGGGGTGTTCCCCAGCCTTTCTTCCTTCCCTGAGGCCTCAGGATGGGTCTCCCAGGTCTCAGGGGTCACCAGGACACAAGTAAAACCCCCAAATCACTAGGAGCTTACTTCACCTGGGTCCTACCTCCCAGGGCAAACCTAATAAGGAAGCATGTCTTTCCTTGGGCCCTCTGTCTGATTTCCAACCTGCTGCCTGGTTTCTCATTGTTTTATGGCACAGAACTCCCAGCCATGCAAAGGTTCAGTGTCAGGTGCGGCTTGCTTATGTCCACACTGGGGCCTGGAGCGTAAAGGTGAGAAGGGCCCAGACTGGAGTCCCTGAAACAGCCAGTTCGGCTGGGGAGTGGGTGCAGGTTAGGGTGCAGGGGGTCAGATCTGGGGAGCTGAGAAGGCGAGGCCTGCAGCTGACTGTTTGCAACATCTGGGAGCTTATCCAACAGCGAGTCCTCAGTAGGCAAGAAAGAAACGAGCCGGGCCTGTCGACTCACCTTTCCTCTCCAGTGCGCAGCTGGGTGCACGTGGCCACATAGGACAGTGCCTTCGCCAAGGCCAACCCTCTCTGCACACTCAGCGCCAACGGCACCTGCTCTGCGGACATTCACTCTGTAGCCTGAGTGGCTGCTACGTCTGTGCAACATGTGTTCTCAGACCCTACAGGCACCTCTGGGGCAGGGACAGACCTTTACTATCCTTACTATGTCAAGGAACCTCTGCCAAACAGCCGGTGCTCAATTACTGTTCAGCGGCGAGCTTCCTGGACAACGCTGCTGGGCCTGGACATGCCCCCAGTGGACAATCAGGGCCATCGACTTTCTCATTTGGGTCGTGCTGGAATCCAGGCAGAGGCTGGAGGCTGAGGCACTGTCGGCGCCAGTGCTCGCTGAGCAGCCGGGGTGTGATCAGACGGGCCCTGGGCACCTGCAGGGCGGGGCCCCGGTAACACAGGGAATGGCCAAGGGAGTGCGATGACTCAGTGCCAAGCCCTGCCCGCTGCAGGGAGCACCCTGACCCCGGAGGGTTGGCCAAGCACTTGCCCCGGAGGGAGGCCACGGGCTGGTCAGCTGATGAGTGGATACTGAATGTGGACCCAGCCGGACACACGACTTGGGCACCTCTGTAGAGGGCACCCAGAGTGCCCACAGGGCATGTCCCTGCCTCAGCCCCTCCCTCCAGGACGGCCTCCCTACCATCCCGAACCCCCTCCCAGCATGGTCTCACCTGTCCTGGGCTTGAAGAGCCACAAAGCCTTCCCCTAGAAGGAACCTCTCGGCTCCTCTCCCCCTGGGGTCCTCCGCCTTGCTGGGACCGCCCCATGTGCCCTCAAGGTCACACCTCCCCCAGCCTCCAGTACGCAGCCCTGCCCCCAGCCCTGTGCCAACCTTGTCGGTGAATAAACTCCTGCCCAGTCTACCCTTGCTGAGGGGCAGCCTTCGCCAACTGGTCTCCTGACCCGCAGTCTGGTTTGTACTTAGCCTTCCACAGGTGGGATTCTCGTGTCCCAGCTAAGCCACCGGCTGCCTGAGGTCAAGCCTGAGTCTCAGCCCTCTCGGGGCATCCGCTGCCTCCACCTGGAGCCAGGTGGGCCAGGCCTTCCGCAAACCCTCGCTGAGCGACAGGAAGAAGAGAGACAAAAATCCCAGGCACGCGTAGGGAGTTTGACAGCTCATGGAGAAGTCACAGCACAGGGCGCCTCAGGTCCCCCAAGAGGTGAGCAGAGCTGACACTTTGCTCTATTTTAACAGGAGGCAGGACCACAGCCAGGTCACACAGGGACAGGAAAGCACCAACTGAGCTCCCAGAGTGCCTGCAGCCAGAGAGGGCCCGGCCAATCTCCAGAGAGCAGCTGCGGCAGGGCTGGGGCTCGCGGGAGCCCCCGGGAGAGATCTAGTGCTGGCCTCAACCCCTTTACCATGGGGCATGGCCGGGTTGGCATGGCACCAGCCTGCTGCCCTACTGGCTACCAAGGATGCGACGGCATAGTGTCTGGATGCATCCACCCTCTCGCCTCCGCAATCAGAGGCTGGCTGGGCTGTCTCCCCCCAGCCCACCCAGAAGGGCAGTCCGAACTCCAACCTCCGAGGGCTCAGGGCTCTCGGTCTTCACCCCTAGCCCTACCTGGGTTCTGCTTAGGAAGACCTGAAATGGGGTCCTTCTCGCCACCCCTAGACTCAGTCCCGTTACCCCATCAACGAGGCAGAGCTGGGCTCAGACCAGCACATCTTAAACTTGAATGGGCACCAGTCGCCTGGGATCTTGTCAAAATGCAGACTCTGCTTCCGGTCTGGGGCAATCCTGAGACGTCACATTTCTAACAAGCTTCTAGGTGATGCTGGTGGCAAAGCTCTAAGGGGCTCCCAGCTCTGAGCCCAGCTTCCCAGACAGCCAGCCTCACGGAGAGCGCGCACGTCATGTAGGATGAAAAGAAATCTTTTCAAAAGTGGTCCCGAGGGTGGGGGGGAGTGGAGGTCAGAGGGAAGGGAGCCCAGGGACAATAGTGAATAGAGTTGGGATTATTTCCTGAACTCTGACTCCTCGTGGGAAAGAGGTTATGAAAAGCTTTTCTTAAAATGGTTATTATTTAGTGGGCTGTCCAAAATAAACACACGCATGCACTGCACGGAGCCAGGCAGGAAGCGAGAAACATCTGGGAGACATCTGGCTGCCGGAGAACTGAGAAGCGGGTTGGGGAGGGCCAGAGGGAGCTGCCGGCGGTCTGCGTGCCGTGGTCGCCCACAGTCACACACGGCACGCCAGCACGCCCACGCCACCGCCTCGCTCAGAGCACGCACGCACACATACACACAGGGCAGTCCCCGGGACTGCAGGACCCTCGCTCCCAGCGGCTGGAGAGCACACGTTCTCGGAAGCGGACATCCTTGCTCTCAGCATCCGCCTTCCCTCCGCCCTCTTCTCCTCTTGGATGTTATCATATTTATGACTCGCCTCTCTGAGTACGCAAGCTGAGTGTTTTCCTTCCACCTGCTCTCTGGTCATCCCAGAGCAGCGGCCGAGGGAAGTGGAGAGAGCCCAGAGCATCAGGAGAGCTGGGGCCATCCTGCTGTGCCCCGAGTAGGGGCAGACCTAGGGAAGTCTCCAGGCTCCTCCAGGCCTCGGTTTTCTCCTCTGTGAAATGGGATGCTGTCTCCTGCCTGGCTCACCAGGACACCGGAGCACTCACTAGAACACTGGAGAACAGTCATCCTACTGACATTAACACCAGCCTTGTGCAGTGCCAGACAATGTACTAGGTGCTGGCTGTCATTTTAGGAGATTATGATCAAACCTTAGCACCTAGGTCTAGGGGGTCACCTGGCCCAGGCTGCAGGGACAAACCTGCTGTCGCCCTATGAAGGCCAGGGCTCAGAGACTCATGCTGATTGTGTACTGGGGCACCTTTCACCATTTCTGTTTGGGGGAGTGGTATGCAGGGGGCTCCTCCAAGGGGACTTGGAGGGCAGGGACCTTGTATGGTACAACGGTGTGTCCCCAAAGATGCCTGGCCCAGTACTGGATATAGCAGAATAGGTGGTGGCTTAAAAAATGGAGAGACGTGAGCTTGTGAAAAGGACACAGACTCTGGAGACACACACACTCAGGTGCAGATCCTGGTACTGCCACACACTAGCTGTGTGACCTTGGGCAAGTTGCTTCACTTCTCTGGGCCTCATTGTACTCAATTATAAAATAAGGAGAATAATGGTTAGCACTCAACAAATATTATTATTACAACGCACAGAAGAGATTTTAAGAGTAGAACCCACCCAGCGACCTTGGGTGATCACTGTTGCTATAGTTATCTTCCTCCATGTTGCAGAAGGCCTTCTCAGGACAGAGAGGCCTTCCAGCCAACCTTGGCCATTCGGGTGGGGTGATCTGTGAGGAAGGGGTGGTGGGCGAAGGCTTCCCAAGCCCCCCTGGTGAACGGGGAAGGGAACCAACCCTGGCTGAGTACCTCTTCTGTGCTGGGCACTTGATGGATGGATGGCGTCTTCCCAGAAGCCTTCAGAGCTGTGCCGTCCAACATGGTGGCCACCAGCCACATGTGGCTGTTTAAACTTTAGTTAAAATTAAAAAGGCAGTTCCCTCATTGCACTTTCCACATCTGCAGTGCTCGATAGCCACGTGTGGCTAGGGGCTACTGTCTTGGGCAGTGCAGGCAGAGGACATTCCCGTCACTGCAGAATACTCCGCTGGATAGCGCTGTTCAAGGGGAAGGTGTGACGGCCACCGCTGCACAGATGGGGAAACTGAGCCTGAAGCCCAGGCTCTTTCTGCTCAGCCCCAAAGTAGCCCTCAGGCTCCTCCGTGGGTGGGCTAGGGTCCTCCTCAGGTGTCCACGGTCCCACATGCTGGAAGGCAGCACACACCTGGTGCTCTGCTGCTGGCGAGGCCAAGCCTAGGACAGAGAGGTGGCACCTGTGGCTCATCTTTCCCTCACCCAGGCCTCACTGAGGTGCCTCCTATACATGTGTGTGAGATTTGGGGCCCAATAACCAAGAGCTCAGACCCAGGGGTCTACAGGAACAGACATGGCCCCAAATCCTCTGCTGAGACAGCCAGGGACTCATAGGGACATACTACACAAGGGCTTGGGGACTTCAAAGTACCCCACGGTGAACACCACCACTTTCTGGCCATGCTGTGTGGCACTCTGAGCCTTAGCTTCCTCAGCCACACAGAGGGACCACCTCACCCACGTGTGTGAAGCAAGATGCACAGGGCCTGGCCATGGCCAGCGGGTGCCACCAGGGGAGTCAGACAAACTGCGGCTGAGCCACTCCCGCTCCCAGCCCCCTCCCGGTACCCACCCCACTCCACCCCAGGGTGCTGGGGGTGCCCCAGGGAGAAGGGCCCCAGGCCTCAGCAAAGCAGATCAGCAAGGTGGGCTGCTCTGTAGCCTCTCCAAGCACCAGGCCGTGTGAGCATTTCACCCACAGCTGGAGACCCCTGCGATGCCCACCTCCTCACTCAGTGACTCTAGGCCAGCCCCACACTCTCCCCGGCTGCAAGCGCATCAGAGGTGACGTGCAAGATGACAGGGCAGCGGCCTGGACTATGATTATCCCACGGTCAGAGGTTGATTATTCATATTAGCCTGTTCGCAACCCACTCTCATGGCCCAGCACCATTACGGTCTTGTGTCCTTGGGCGGCACTCAGAGGCCCTGGGCCTCCGCTCGGCGGTGGTAATGGGAGGCTCTCTCCAGCCCCGACAGCCTGTGATTTAAAGATAGGGATCTCCTGGGGAGGTGCCAGGCGAAGAAGAAGACAGGCCTTCTGTCTTGGTGCCAGTTACTACTGCTGTTGTTCAAGTCAGCCCATCCTCCCAGGGACAAAGCTAGATCTGCCCAGTAAGCACATGTCTCCTCCCTCCACACTCTACCCCTACTCAGACAGTACACGAGCTCACCACAGCCTCTGGCTTATTCTCCGAGCAGACCAGACACTGACCAGGGACATGGTAGGCCGCCAGCTTCCAAGACACAACCTGCTTCTCTGACTTGAGAGGGCTGAGCTGCAGTGGGGATGTGGGGCGTTTGAGGCCTTCAAATGCCTTTGCAACCAGCCAGGCTTACGGAGGACGTCTCTGGGGGCTCTTGCTGCAGCCACTCAGTTATAGTGTCTCCAGGGGGACCCTGTGGCATCAGCAACCCACCAAGCTTCTCAGGGCTGCTTAGGCAACCTCTGCTCCAGCCAGAGTGAATCACAGCTAACCCAGTCTCGAGATGCAGGAGGTCTAGAGGCAGGATGTGAAACCCAGACCCAGCTTGTTACTTAACTTCTCCAAGTCTCGGTTTGCTCATCTGTAAAATGAGGATATGGTTCCTGCCTAAGGCAGCTTTGGAGATTAATGGAGTCAATACAAATATAGCGCTGGGAAAGTTCCTGGTATCCATGCAGGCTACCAAGATGATGGACTCTCAGAAACATTAAGTCCAAAAACAAAACAAAACAAAAATCACAGAATCTTAGACTCCCAGGCTGTTAAATTAAAAGAAGCTTAACAGGCCATCCCAAACCTGCCCCTTAGGCAGGAATTCTCACCAGTCTTCTTGGCCCTTAGGGACTGGTACCAAGGAGCCTGTCTCATCTTCTAAGGGTCATCAAAGGACCTTCTCTGGCTTTGCAGCCACAGGCATTCTCAGGCTAGACAGATGGACGGCCAGAAATATCAAACACGCCTCTGCTCTTCCCCTGCCCCCATCCTCCCCTCGGTGTCTTAGAAACGAAACCAGGCAGTGGAGGGATAGTGGGGGCTGGGGGGTGGGCAGGAGGCAGGCGTCTGCCGGGCAGGGAGGAAATCATTGCTGATGGCCTGTGCTTAGCCGTGACCCTAACAGGAAGCGATTGTGTGGATCTCTTGGGAGGCCGGAGTCTGAGGGAGCAGAAGGCAGGACAGGGGACGGAGTTCGGGCCTTCCAGGCCTCACCACCAGCGCCCACCCTGCTGGCCCTGTGCCTGGCCTGAGCCCACCGCGAGCATCGCCTCTACCACTGGGACCACTGGTTCTCAGGACACTGCCCACCCCCTGAGGGCCTTCCTTCCTTCCTTCCTGGGAATTGGGGTCCCCTTTACTGGAGGAGGGGGAAATTAGGCTCAGGAGGTTACATCAGAAGAGGAATCGATGTGTCCTTGGTGGTAAGTGGCTGGCCTGGGACCAGCGGGTAGAAGCCAGAGGATGCAGATTTGGGCTGGACACCAACAGCCGTCCAGTTACGCAGAAATGGGGCAGGCCTCGTGGCAGGAGAGCACAAATGCCCCATGGGGTGGGGAGCACGGGCCAGCACGTGAGAAGGGCAGCTCACATCTCTGGGACTCCTTCCTGGGGCAGAGGTTTGGGAGGAGGGGAAGGAGAGAGAGCACGAGGGAGGCACAGGCAGGGAGGGAGGGGAAGGAAGGCGGAACAGGGCAGCCTCCAACACGGCCGGCCTCTCACACCTGCCTGACCCGGAGCCCAGCCCTTCCTGCCTCCAGGCACCCACACAGGGCACCTGGTTATTTCTTCACAAGCCCATGGTCAGTCCCCCGATGGCACGGGCAGCTGCCTGAAGGCAGGCCCGGGGTTGCAGTGTACATACAGGGTCCCCCTTGTGCTCACATGGCGATGACAGGACTCGAACTCTGTGAAGCTGACCAGAGGCATCTGGGCCTCAACCTAGGAACCCTGTGGCACTGGTCACCACACGTGGCCCATCCTCTCGGCAGGGGCTTGCCTGCCCCCAGGGGACACCCCCCTCTTACACTACTGAGTCCTGGCCAGTTGGGCACCAAATGCCAATGACAACGCGGGGAGGAGTGCGGCATCCATTCTCTGAGCACTTCTCAGGGACCCTCCGACTGACCCTCACGGCCTCCTGTGAAGTAGGAACTGTGAAGTAGTGCTGGGGAGACAGGGCCCGCGGGGTTAAGTGATCTGCCAGTGACACAGGTGAGGATCCCCTAACTTCTCAGGAGGAGCCACCACAGCCTGCCGCCCAGAGTCCCTCATCCCACCACCCCGAAATCTTGATGGCCACTGCCAGCCTCATTCCTTCCCTGCGCCCTGGGCCTCCTGCTGCTTCAGGAGCTTCCCCGTGACTTGGTTCTCCTGGGGTTGGTGTGTCGCCTCTGTTGACATTTTTCATGGAAGATGTTTCCCCTTCCCAGGGCTGCTGCTAAAACCTACCCCACTACCCCCAAAGCCATCCCTCTGCCAGTGAGCCCCAGATGGTGGGGTGTCTACTGGGTGAGAGGCTTTCTGGCACCCACTTTGAGGAAGGTGGTAAGTCAGCCTTGCCTGGGTCCCAGGCACCCTGGGGCTTCCGGTGGGCTCCGGATGTCTGGAGGTCAGGCCACTCAAACATGAAGTCACCTTCTCTTCCACCCACCCAGGGTAGCTGAAGGCAGGATGTGAGCAAGGTATTGCCAGGCCCCAGTCTGTATGTCCGGGCAGGACAAAACTCTGCGGATATATGTAAGACTGAAAACGAAAGATTGGGGAACAAACAGCACAGAGTGGGGGCCCCAGCAGAGATTATGGGACATTCAAGCTTGGGGGCATCGGAAGCTTCAGGAAGAAAAGAGCAACTCTAGGGAAGTGATCTGTGTGCCCAGGCCTGCCCTGGGTGGACATCCCGGTGGGCTCTGCCCCACTCTCATGCCCCTTCGATACCAGCCGATACCAGCCGGCACCCTCCGGAGCAGTCTACCTGAGTCTTCTTCGAGCAGCCCCTTCCTGGGGCTCCAAATCGAGGGGAAACAGGGGTTTCCAACAGGAAGCCGCCTCTCCACCTGGGGTGGGGGCCCCCAGCGCCCTGTTGTTTTTAATGATCACACTCCTATTTATTTAGTTTCCGAAAGGCTCCAGATTTCTGCCTGAGGGGATAACAGGCAGTCGGGCTATTTGTGGGGAAGTTAATGAGGCGACTCAGTGGAACCTGACTTTTCTCCTGCCCCCCTGTGGGAAGACAGAGGAGGTCCCTGGTCCCAATTACCTGCCCGACGGGGCCTCTTCCCTCCTTCCTCTCCTTCCTAGCTCTGGTTACTGTGCCTCCTCCCCCGGACTCACCCAGCTGGCCGCAAATGAGGGAAATGGACTGGCTGGGCGTTTTATTGCTTTTACTTGCCTTAAGGTAAGCATTAAATGTTTCTTAAGACAGAAAAAATGACTTAAGAAGTCCTGGTAAAGACCATTCCTACTCCCAATAGAGCCTCCCCTTTCCTGACCGACCCTACAGAGGCCTACAGGCTGAGGCTGGGGGAGGGAGGAGGCTTCTCTGCACACCTACCCAGACACTATGCATAACAATAGCTGACGCTCACAACAACTGGCACTCAGGATGTGCTGACTTGGCACTAAGGGCTTCCATGTATTTACTCACTGAGGTTTCACTACTCTTACCCCCATTTTACGGATGAAAGGACTGAGATCTCTCTCTAGAGGGGACATAATCACCCAAGGGCGCGTGCTCAGTAAGAGGCACAAGTGAGTTTCAGAGCCAGGCTACCCAGCGCCAAAGATCCTGAAGCACTGAGCGCGGTTGCCCTCTCTACAGAAGGTCCTTCCAGCCTCGGGATGACACTATCAGGCAGATGGATATTAACTCCATTTGTGGTTGAAGATGAGGCTCAGGTGGGCTAAATAACTTGTCCAAGGACGCATGGCTCAGATGTGGGGAGGGTAGGAACGCAGTCTGCTGCCAGAGCTTGTCCACACGAGCATGTGTCTCGGTGACCAAGAAACGGAGGCATCCTGGGGAATGCGCACTGGTCCCCAGAGTGGACCTCTGCTCACAAGGCTCTTGCTCTCACGGCCTGTGCTGCCCCACACCCAGCCTGGGTCCCAGCCCCGTCCACCTAGGCAGCCCTCGTGCCCACCCATCCCCACTCCCCTCAAATCCCTGCATCCCCCGGTGCCCTGGAGCCCTCCATATGCATTCTCCCCTCCTCCAGGCTGCCTTCTGCATCCCAGCCATAGCGATCACTCCTGGGAGCTAAAGAAAATGTGAGCTCTCTCTTCGGGGGCATGGATCTTCTCTCATTCCTAAGCGGAATTCTGTGAGTTCCTCGGGGGTGGGTTCTAGATCCCCTTGGGGCTAGGCACAGAGAAAGGAAGTATAAATAATGGGGTTTGCTATTCTCAGGACCAGGGTCCCTATGACATTTTGAGGCCTCCACTGGCCTCCAAAGAGCTTCAGGGCCCCCCAGCCTGGGCTTCCCCATCCATCCCTCCAGGGGAGAAGCAGATCAGACTTCCTTTGCACAGAGGGGAAACCAAGGGACGGCTAATGGCGGGAGGCAGGGAGGACGCATGAGTGACTGACTGGTGGTTCCTATGGGGGCGGGGCAGGGAAGCCCAGCACCCACAAAGGCAACTGCAGGTCAAGGTGGGGTGGGGAAGCTCTGGCCCAGCTCCGAGAAACGCTTTACGACTTTCTAAGTGGGCCTCTGCTGACAGCTTAACAGCCAGCTCCTCCCAGCGCCAGGCTGCATATTTACGAGCTGGCTCCGAGGGGGAGGCTCAGGAATCCAGCCCACACCACCGGACCCTCAGCCCTCTGGCTCCGGGGCCAGGAAGCCATAAAAAATGATCTTGCATTGCTTCCCTTCCCCCAAATGGTTTTTTAGGGAGGGTGGGGAGGGGACAGCCACGGAGGTTGGGGGCAGGGATGTTGTAGGGTCTTTTTTCAAAGCCTACACAAGCAGATACTAACAGAGGGAACCTTCTGTCCGGCCCTGGGGTCCCCAGCCTGAGCTGCTAATGGGGCCCCTACTCCAAGCCAGGGCATCACCTTTAACATCTCATTTAATCTTCCCAGGAATCCTAGAAAATTTGAAAAGGTTTGGAAAGGTGGTGTCTGTGGGATTAGGTCTCACTGTTCCCTCCTGCCCCTACCAGAAGGCCTCCTCAGTTTACAGTTGACAGTGAGGCCCAGAGAGGGAAAGAAACTTGCCCAAAGTCACACAGCGTGTTAATGGCAGGGTGTGGACCTGACCTAGGGCTCCCAACTCCCAGTGCAGTAGGCCCCTCTGATGCAGACTCCTGGGAGATGGCAGACTCCTGACCTGGGCGGGGAGCGAAATGGGGATGATCCCTTTGTGTTCCGACCTGCTCTCCCTGTCTACACACTGCCTAAATGCCACCAGATGCTCCCCGGGGCTCTGAGCAGCTCGGGTGCTCTAAGGCTGGAATTCCACAGTGGTGCCTGGTCCTAGGCCCAGTTGGTGGGGCACCGTCCCTCCTCCTCAGGCTGATGCCAGGAGGCCATACCAACCTGGCCATCCTCTGAGACCAGTCCCCAGAGCTGGAGGCTGGGCTCCGGGAGCCCCCTAGGAGCCCCTCCCCATCCCTAAGTGTCCTCAGTCCCCCCTCCCCCTGTCTGGCCTGGCAAGGACCAGCGTCTCCCACAGGATGTGGCCGTCTGGCTAGCTGCAGCCTCCACCACATCCCCTCTGGGTACTCTCCAGGCCCAGTGCTCAGGAACGCTGACCACGGAAGTGACCCCACCCTCTGCCCCCATGCCGGCCCACTCTGGCACGGCCCCCGTCTTCCTGCTGAAGTGGGTCAGTCCCACCCAGCGAAACCAGTCCTCCGCTCTCAGCCCCAGGGACTCCAGGGGCTCCGCTACCGTGGGGGCTTAGCAATGGCCGGCAAGCCCCAGGAGGGGGCGGGGGAGCAAAGAGACATCTGGAGGCCCAGGCCCCTTGGTCCCACCCCTCCTGTTTTTCTCTGTGTGCTGGGCCCCCTCAGCAAGGGTCTGTCTGCAGATAATCAGGGAACAGATTCGGAAAGAAGGAGGAAGAAAAGCACTCCGGCGCCAGACAGGATCCTTATCTTCTGGGGCGGAATGTCAGCGCAGGCAGCAGGGCAGGCAGTCCTGCCACGGAGCCCAGCATTTGCAGGGGGGCGGGCGGCAGGGGGGAGCTCACCCTGGGCACTGGGAGGGGAGAGGGGATGGCCTGTTCTGGGCCAGGAGGCCATGGGAATCCGGCCTGCTGGGGAGGGGATCTGGATGCCAAATCCTGCCTGGTCGCCCCCAGCTCTCAGGATGGGTCTCCCCAAGTGTTCAGACTGGCCCTGAGACCTCCACACACAGAAAGGGCGGAGGGGCTAAGGTCCCCAAGTCCCCCAGCTCCCAACAAGCCAGCAGAGCACCCAGACCCAGCAGCCCTGAACTGGCTGGGCCACAGCCTCAGCCAAGTTCTCCGACCGGCTGCACCCAGGCACTGTCACCTGTAGAATGGGGATGAAGCCCCACGCTGCCTCTTGCGCTGAGCTGTTAGGATCCTCCCCAGAGATACCATCTAAAAAGAACCAGGCAAAGGGAGGGTGTGTGCTGCCTGGGGCTTTGAGCCTCCCTCCCCAGGGGCCTCCCTGCTGGTTCTCACACAGCTTGGGAGCCCAAGTGAGGGGCTTCTTGGCGCTGGCCCCCACAACACTTTCAGTGAGACCTCACAATAGGGCAGAGGACCCTATCGTAGAGCAGAAAGCAGGTCTCCCCAGGGTGGTCCATCAACCTTAGGACCGAGGAGCGTTGATTCCCTGGCCTGGACTTCTCTGGGCAGGGGCTGCATCCCAAGGATGACACCCCTGGAGGAGGGCAGTGTCAAGTGGGGGTCCAGGACACAGACTCTAGATCTGGGTTCAAATCCAGGCTCTGTTACCTTCTGGCTGTGTGACCCTGGGCAAGTGTCCTCATCCCTCTCCCAACCCCCGTGCCTCAGTTTCCTCATGCATAAAGTGAGGGAGATGTCTTTTCAGAACTAACATTCTGCGACTTTACACTTGACTTGATGGTTTGGGCCCTGCCCCTGAGAAACTTGAACCAGAAACCACCTATAACTGTACTGACACGCACATCAGTCACAGAAACTGCAAACTAGGTGTGCCCGTGTGTCCTGGAGCATCCTGGGGCCACCTGTGTGGACCTGGTTCTAATTTCCTGGTGGCCTCAGCCAGGAGCAGCTGGAGTGGGCTGGCCTGCAGGACCTGGGCTAGTTCACCTCCCGGGGAGGGGCCGGAGGAGAAAATGCCCGCGAGGGTCCTGACAAAGAGGGAAAGACTTCTGACTGGGCTGGGGATTAAAGGCACGCTCCCCTGTGCCCCACCCCGGCCCCATGAGGGCCTGGCTGGCCTGTCCCCTAGCTGTCATCTGCAAGGGCTGGTTCTCATTAGCTGCTGTGGCAGCTGAGGGGGTGGGGGGTGTGCAGGCTGCAGAGCCAAGAACCAAAGCCAGGCTGGGACCATGGTCACCTTTGGGGCTGGGGTGGGACTAAAGCCAGGCTGGTGTGGGGGAGGAGGTGACAGGCTTAGCCAGTGGGAGGGGCAAAAGTAAGAGCTGCCTGGAGCCTTCAGCATTTTCCGGGCTGTTATTCTGGGCTTTTTATTTATTCAGAAGTTGGGGATGCAGCTCAGCATCTGTTGGCTCAATATTTATTACAAGTGCATTGGCCTCGTACCGCGGACCCTGCCGCCTCGGGACCCCTTCCCCCATCTCCTCAGTGCCAGGACACGCTTGAAAACCTGCAAGGAAGAGCTGGAGGGCTCTACCTTCCTGAAAGATCACCAGATCCAACTCTTGGTTTACCTCTGGGAAACTGAGGCCCAAGGCAGACACAGCCTTGTTCAAGGTCACGGGGCACAATGGGCCTTGACCCCCTGCTCTCTTGGCTTTCAGGCCATTAGCACAGACAAATGCCCTCAGAGTAAAAGTACCCCAACCACATTCAGAGCCGTGACAGCGACCTGCCCGCCAGTCCCTACCACATAGGGGCAGAGCTGACAGAAATCCTGGCGTAAGGTCAGCTTTGTATACAAGGCACTCAAACTCCCTGAGCCTCAGTTTCTCCCTCTGCGCAGCAAGGTGATCACACCCACCTCACAGGGGCTGGGAGGACTGCATGCAACCCCCCTGGAACTGTGAAGTCCTATACGACTGGCACCTGCTTATTCGCTTACAAGCTGCACGGCAGGCTGGGCTGGAAAGAAGTGAGGCAGGATGGCCTGGGGGACTGATATCCGTCTATGGCCACCAAATGCCTTCCTTATCGCAGCCTCCGAGGCTAGGCAGGAGGCAGCTAATAAATCAGCAGCACAGCTCCTTCTTAACCAACTGAAGACATGTAAATGACCCAGAGCAACCCTGGGGGTGCCAACTGGCGGGGCTCGCGGTGACATCACATGCCTACCCGGCTCTAAGCCTTCCAGCAGCTGAGGTCAGCTCGCAGAGCGTCCCCCCCCCCACAAGTCCTGCACTGAGCCAAGAGGAGCATGGCACTGCCAGGGCAGGGGCCGGGCTGCCAGCTCGGATTCCACGAGTTCCTCCCCTCCTCGTGCACGCCCTCTGCAAGCGTTTCTCCTCCAGCCCCCTGATTGCTTTTCCCCCACGAACACAAGATTGCTGCTTCTCATATAACACATAAGCTGTGGTGTGAACTTCTGGTAAATGAAGATCTTATTTAAAACTGTGTGCTATCAGAGGAGGAGATGAGACAGGATCCAACACGGCTCAGCCGGCTTGCCAAGAAAAGGAGGTGCTGGGGGCTGTGCGCAGAGCCACAGGCCGTTCCTGGGAAGTCATCGGAGACAGGCCACAGGGCCCCGGGCCCCGGGACCCCAGCAATGCTCTCAACTCAGATATGAGGGTCAAACAGGGTATCACTTTCTTTATCTTTGCAGGAGGGTTCTGCAAGGATCCCCATGTGAGAATTCAGTTTGCCATGTGGAACAAAGAATGGCTTCATTCTGTAGGGCTTTGCAAGAATGGCAGGATTTTGGATCAGAGAGGTCTTGGAGATCCTCTGATTCTGGGGTCCTCTACCTCAGCTGCACAACAGGGCTCTCCGGGGAGCTTTTAAAGATCCCAACGCCCAGGTAAGAACCTAAGACCAATAAAGTCAGAATCTCTGGGTGGGACCTAGGGGTCAGGCGACCCCATTGTCCAGCTAAGGTTGAGAACCCTCAAGGTAGTCTCATTTTAATATGAAGTGTGCATCAGTATCACCTGCGGTGTTGTCAAAAATCCTATGCCCAAGCCTGACCCAGACTTCCTAAACCAGAACCTTTTTGGAAAAACTCTAGGAGATTTACGTGCAACTGTGGTTATTCATCCATTGAGGGCCCACTCTGTGCTGCGGGCACATCAGGGCACACTACTGAGTGACACAGCCCTGCCCTGCTGGAGTGGGGCACAAACATGTAAGCACGTCTGCAAACAGCAATTCCAGATGCCCACAGGTGTTGGAAGAAAAGAGAGGCAGGGGGTCAGGGAAGGGCTCTCCGGGGAGGGGGCATTTGAGCCAAGACCTAGAGAACAAGGAGCCAGCCCCACCGGGTGCAGTGGAGTGCACCCACACAGGGGCATGTTTGCTGATGTGGGAAGGGACATCTGCTATCAGCTGCAGAGCCCTCACTCTCGCCAACCCCCACGTCCCCCGCCCCTGTTTACGGGGTGCCTGGCTAGACAGGAAATGCCTGGAAGAGGCCAGTGGGGTCATGATTATACCCTCTGCCCCCCAGGACACACTGCAGGCAGCTAGGCTAAGGGGACTTTAGAAAAGGTACAGCTGAAAGTTGTAAGGAAGCCCAGGGTTCACAAGTCCAACCGCCTCATTTAACAGATGGGGAAACTGAGGCTCAGAGAGAGGAAGTGATTTACTTTGATGTGGCATCTCAGCTCTGCAAGGGTTAAATGGGACAATGACCTCACTGTGGAGCTTGCCTGCTGCTGTTGTGGAGCCCTTGCCACCCCCGCCCCCACTCCAAATCTCTGGTGCTCTCCATACAAACAACCCATGTCCCAGCCCCGTATAAGCCTGTGGCACACCCAGGCAGTGTGGGTGGTGGGAAGGTGGGGGACCTCCACTGAGGGTGGGAGGTCCTTCCTCCCACACGGGGAAGCCCATCAAAGGCCAGACAGAATGGTGCCAGATAAGGCCATGGAATCTGGAATTTGGTGGGATCTGGAATTTCCCGGATGGGGAAGGTTGGCCCCAGCTGTCCTCTCTTGGTGAGCACCCAAAGGGAGGGGATGTCATTCTGCGGGGAGGGGGCAGGTGGCCCACGTGCCCAGGATGGGAGGGCAGAGAGAAGTGGCTGGCTGTCTTTGGAAAGTCCCTCCCAGGAGAGGCAGGCTGGGTCACTGGGCCACTTGGTGGACAGACCATTCATTGAAAGTGATTCTGAACTTGGCCACTGGCCTGCTCTTGCTCAGCCGTGATTTCCACCTTTGTGGTGCAGCCAGGAGGGCTGCAGGCCAGGGGCTGCCCTTCCTCAGCCTGCTTGGCCTTGGCTTTGCTGCGTGCTGGGGTCAGCAGCTTTCCTCGCGGAGCAGGAGTGGAGGTGAATGCCTGCCTCCTGAACAGTCTGCACCCCTACTCTCTCTGACCAATCAGCGCTAAAGCCCTCAGGCTCCTCCTAATCCCCCCCGCTGAGTTTGCTGTAGGTAAAAGGTGGAGGTAAGACAGGGTGTCCTCCCAGGACAATCTAGATTGGTCTAAAATGCTTCTTCTCTTAACTTTTCTCAGCCACCAACCTGAGGCAGGGGTGGAGAGGAGGTGGTGAGGGTGAAAGGTCAGGCAGCAGTAGCACCAGTCGGAAGGTAACTTAAGCACGTCATCTCTCCCTCTCTGCCTCAGTTTCTGCATCTGTAAAAGGAGAGTGAAAGCACTCACCCTGCAGACTGTGGGGTTACCAAGAAGCTCAGAGTCCATGTGAAGGTGAGCCAGGGGCATTACCTGGCTTGTGATGGCAGGAAAGCCAGGGAGGGCCCGGGGATGACTCTTGCCACCAGCTCTTACCCAAACCAAGGGACGCTGGGCCTTCAGGCTCCCCTTTATAGGGTCTGCCAGGCTGCGATTCCTAAGAAACTCTGAAGACTGCAATGCCCACCCCATAATCATGACAGTTCCCTAGAAGGACTCTTGGAAAGGAAGCCCAGGGAAGTGAGAGGGAGATGTCCCAAGCACCTAGGGAACTTCCGTTTCGGCTGCCCTTTCCAGCAGAGATCGGGCCTCTGGGGCTCGGGCGAGCGCTCTGGTCCACAGGGAAGGGGGAGGACGGCGTACTCCAGGCTTCTGGCAGCCCTCTCCCCGGAGAGGCCAGGTCCTCAGCTGGCTCCACACAACCCAGAGGCGGGGGTGGAGGACACTGTCATGAGTGTAATAAACGACTTAGTGACTGGTAAGCGGAGTCCTCAGGCTTGGAGCATGATCTTCAGGCAGTCATGTCCCCACCGGCCTGCCCAAGGCCCCCTCTGCTCTGTGGGGGCGCTGAGGTCTGGCACAGCCCCTGGGGGTGCTAGCGTTGCCCCCATATGCCCACAAGAACACTCATTCTCTCTGGCCAATCCTTCGAACAGCGAAGGGGCGGACTGAAGCTGGCCGAGACCAGCCTGTGGGAAAGGCCCAGTTCTGTCCATCAATCAACAGCTCTTTATCGAGACCACAATCACATTGGCGGAGGAGTCTGCATTTTACAAAGCAGGTCCAAGTGCTTCTATTCACTCACCAACTAATCACTCCACAAGTAATCCCTGAGCATACAGCATTCAGAGAGGTGCGCAGGGACAAGAGTGGGTGTGGAGTGGGCTCATGGATGGAGCACTGAATCTGGAGTCCAAAGTCTAGTGCTAAACCTAGACTGGGCTCTGACACTAAAAGCGAGGAGGTTTGGGGTCGGTCACTTCACTTCCTAGAGCCCCACTTAGCTCTTCTGCTAAGACCTTCCTCCCAGAGTCATTACAAGGACTAAATAAGACAATATATGCAAAGTGGGCACAGAGCAGGCCCTGTGGGTGTCCCTTGTGTGCTCAAGCTTCAGTGGGAGGGAGGCCAGGAACTCTGAGGAACTGCAACACACTGGGCATGCAGAGGGAGCGTATGGGATGGGACCCTCATGGTCAAATTAAGCAGCCACCTCAGCATCTTCTGCAGCTCTGTACAGAATGGTGGTGTGTGTGCACGTGTGTGTGTCACAGGGGACTAGAAAAGGAGGGTCTAGGACTAAAGACCCAAGGAGCAACCTGCAGACCCTGTAGGTAAATAATCAAATTATATCCCACATTGTGCAAAGCCCTTTTGCACACACGTGAACTAATTGTGACGGTGGTCCCACTTTCTGTCTGTAGGATTCGTTGCCATTTTACAGAAGATGAGATCGAGCTCCAGGGGGCTGAAGGGATGTGCCCAGGACCACAGAAAGCCAGAACCACAATCCAAGCTGGGGCAGGGATGGCACTTGTAAGGCAGCACAGGGAACGTGCCCCACGTGCCTGGCTCACTGCCCGGATCTGTAAGCAGGGTGGGAGGGACATCGGAGGGGGAGGCAAAATGTATTCAAAGGCCATTAAAAGTGAATAAGAAGACAGGTGCAGATCTGGCCTGTGCTTAGATGCGCTTCTTTCTCACATGAAAGGTAGCGTAGTATAGATAGTATTTTGTGCTTTGCTTCTCTCACTTGTCAGTATGTCCTAGAAATCTCTCCATATCAGTCCATGGAGCGCTTCATTGCTCTTTTTTATAGCTGCATAGTACTCCAGTGTGTGGGTATATCAGGGTTTATTCAACTACTCTCTCAGGGCACTTAGGCTATTTCCAACGCTGCAATGAATAACCTCATGCATGTTTATTTTTTGTATTGAAGAAGGTGTATTTTGAAGGAAGATTTCTAGCAGTGAGTGGGATTATTGAGTTGAAAGGTAAGTAAGTAGTTTTGTTAGGTATTGCCAAACTACCTATCCAAAGGGCTGTAACAATATGCATTCCCACAGTGATGTCTGAAAGTGCCTGTTTCCCCCCACCATAGTTTTCAATGTTTTCCAGTCTGATAAGTGAGAAATAGTATCTCAGGGTAAGTTTTAATTGGCATTTCTCTAATTATGAGTGAGTCTGTTTGAGGGTCATTGTTATATCTTATTTTATGAATTGTCTATTCATGTTTTTTTCCACTTTTCTATCAGCTTTTGATCTTCTGTTCCTCAATATTTGAGAGCACTTTTTTTTTTTTTTTTAAAGAGACAGGGTCTCACTCTGTTGCCTGGGCTGGAGTGCAGTGGTGTCATCATAGTTCATTGCAACCTCAAACTCCTGGGCTCAAGCAATCCTCCTGCCTCAGCCTCCTGAATAGGTGGGACTACAGGTGCATGCCACCATGCCTGGCTAATTTTTAAATGTTTTTTGTAGAGACAGGGTCTCACTATGTTGCTCAGGCTGGTCTCGAACTCCTAACCTCAAGCGATCCTTCCTCCTTGGCCTCCCAGAGTGCTAGGATTATAGTCATGAGCCACTGTGCCTGGCAGAGGACACCTTATATATCAGGGATATTAGTCTTTTGTTTGTAGTGTACGTTACAAATATTTTCTCTCAGTTTGTCAAATACTTTGTCTTTTGACTTTGGTTAAGACATTTTGTAGGTTTTTTGGTCAAAAAATTTTAAAATTTCATGTAATAAAAATGATCAGTCTTTTGTTTTACTGCTTCTGGATTTTAAGTCAGAGTTAGCCTTTCCCTACCCAAGGTTAAAGAGGAAGTCACCCGTGTTTTCATTTAGTAGTTGTGCTACTGTTTACATTCAGATCCCTAATCCACTTGGAGTTTATTTCTCTGCAAGATGTGAAATGTAAATCCCATTTTACCTTTTTCCAAATGGCTACCCCATTGTCCCAGCCCCATTTACTAAAGTCTGTCTTTACCCCAGTGATCTGAGATACCATGTTTGTCAGATCCTACATTTCTATACACATTCAGGTCTAATTCTGGACTTTCTATTATCTTTGCTTTATTTACTGGTTCATGCACCAGTGCCACACTGTTTTAATCACAGAGGCTTTACAGTGTGTTTTACTACCTGGTAGGGGTAGTTTTATTTCTTCTTCAACCCTTTCTTATGCTTCTAATTGATTTCTCTTGTTTAATCACATTGGCTGATACCTCCAGCGCAGTGCTGATTAGCAGAGGTGACGGGCACCTACTACTGATCTTAACAGATGCCTTCAGTGTTTCCCATTAAATGAGATACCAGCTTGAGGACTAGGGTATATATGTCTTAACATGTTAAAAGTATCCCTTAATTCCTATTTTCTTGAGTGTTTATATCATTAATAAGTGTAGAATTTTGTCCCTTTTTCAGCATTTCTGGAGATAATCATATGATTTTGTTTCCTTAGATTCATTAATATGGTATATGACATTACTTTGGCATGTTATCAATATTAATGGATTAATTTTGAACCAACCTTGCATTCCTGGAATCAATCAGAATTGGTCATGGTTAAAAAGAGAGAGAGAATGGAACTGGACAGCAATGGTCACAGCCACCATCATTGAACACTTTCTCTGTCCTCTACACACGAGACACAATCAGTCCTCAAAACAGCTCCGTGAAACTGGTTTCATTATTCTCATTTCACAGAGGAGGAAACTGGGAGTGGCAGTGGTGAAGTAGCCTGGCAACATCGCACAGCTTGCAAATGAGAGAGACAGGACTAGATGTTGGGGCTTGGGGATTCCACAGACCCTAATGATATGTGGGTGGCATTCTCTGGCTGTTATTTAGAGTTATTAAAATGCTAATTATCTGATAAGGTGTTGGCAGGGGAATATCTCTGTAGGAACTAGGGGGTGGGGAGGAGACTCTGCCCCTTCTTCTAGAAGCTTGAGTAGTCCTCCTCAACCCCCAGCTCAGCAGAGGAATGGCGTGGGGGCTGGGGAGGTGCAGCCAGCCAGGTGTGCTGTCAGCACGCAGAGTCTGCAGGGTGTTCTGCAGTCCACACAGCACGGTAGCAAGCAATCCTCAAAGGCCTGCCGAGTCCTCTTCCAACCTCAGCCTGGCTCTGCCTTGGTGTTTACGTCTCAGGCTCTGAACAGTGTGGGAGCAACTCGGAGAATGAAGACTGGTCCAGGGACGTGGTGGGCTGGGAGGGAACAAAATGCAGAGAAGAAAACTCTAACTCTCCACTCCCTGTTGGTCCTGCCTGCCCTGTTTTCTAAGAACGGGCAGGCGGCCGAGGGATTATGTAACTTCTGGTGGGCACGGCAGATGGTGTGCTGGCTCAGACAGCATCAGGCCCGGCACTGACACTAACCTTCCCTGACGTGGCACCCGGGCCTCCTCTGCTTTGGGGTGTAGGGTCAGAGGACAGGGGCACGAAGCAGGGTAAGAAGTGGCCCAAACTCTTGTCATTCAGCTCAACAGCCGTGGCCATGAGAGAGAAAACAGGGCAATGGGATCGTTCCCCCCACCCCCCGCCCCACGGCCAACAGATCTCAGGATGTCACAGCCCTGGGGTTCCCAGCTCTGCAGGCCTCCTTCCTCCTCAGATCAGCAGCCTCCTCCGAGGCTTTGGAGAACAGTTTCCAAAGCACCTCTCTGGGTGTTTTCTCTCTTGGTCCTAACTGCCATTTAGCTTTTTTTTTGTTCCTTTTGCTAGTGGGTACATTGATGCTCAAAGAGGGTGAGGGATTTGCCTGCCACACAGAGACAGACTTGGCCTTAGAGCCAAAGCTTGCAGACTCCTACTCCAGTGCTCTTTCCAAAGGTGTCACCAACAGGCTCTCCCCTCGCCGAAAACCCCAGGCAGTCACCAAGTCACCTGCAGCCATCCTGAGCCACACCTGCAGGACTTGACAGACACGGACTCTGACAGCCGGAGGAATTGCAGAACTCCCTGGCAGGACCCTGCCCCACCTTATATCTAACAGCCCGCATGTCAAGAGAGGAGTGCTAGAAAGAAAGAAGGGGGTAAGCAGTGATTTGTGGGTTGATTTCCTTCCAGGTACAAAGAAAAGGCAACTGACATTCACTGATCATGCCCATGTTGTTTAATCTCCCAACAACCAATCAGGGCCTCCACTTTACAGTGAGGAGATGCAAGCTCAGGGAGTTGCAGTTAGTGGTGGAGCTAGGACTTGATCCCAGGTTTTCTGATTCAAGGGTGGACCCTCTTCATTTGGACAGATGAAGCTCAGAGAGGGAAAGGGACTGGCCCAATGCCACACAGCAGATTAGCTATGTGGCTAGGATTAGAATCTGACCTTCCCTCAGGTTCTCAACTCAGGGCTTTTTTTGCTGTTGTTTCCTGCATGTGTGTGTACAGAAGTGGGATGGACCAGCAGGAAAATGTGGGGCCAGATCAAACTTGCAGCAGGGGTCACTGGTCCAGCAGCCCTGGCTGCCCTGGGCTTGCAGGCAGGAATTCCAGATCAGCCTGTGGCGGGGGCTCCTCACAAAGGCTAGCAGGCCCCCAGCTGTGAGGGTAGTAGCAGAGCCAGGCTTGCTGCTGCCTCAGCTGAGGGCCTGGAGATGTTTCATCTCCCAGAGATGCTCCTTGAATCTTAGAACTGGACGTGGTGCCATGGAGGGCCTGTGTCAGCCCGTGGCTAGAACTGCTCCCCTGCACCAAGCCCAGCTCCTGCTAAGCAGCTGGTAGCAGCTGCTGTGGAGGGCTGAGGCCTGGAGTCAGACCCTGGCCATGGCCTTCAGATATACCTTCTCAGCCACACCTGCTCCCAGGCCTCAGAGCCAGTGCCCATGCAATGGGCATTCTCTTGAGCCACTAGAAGGCAAGGTGGAGAGGGGTGATCAATGGCCTTTAAGTAGGAAACAAACATTTTAAAGGGTCCTGGACTAGCTGTGCCTTGTGAGGGCCACCTTGCAGATAGGTACAAAGTTACCAGCCCAGCAAGTGTCTGCCACTCTTTCTCCACGCAAAGGGGCCGAGGGCACCTCACTGCAAAACTCAGTTAATTCTCTGTGGCTCTGCTGGATTCAGTGAATAAATTCTTTCTAACCTCAGGGGCTCTGACCACTGAAGATGTGTCTCTGGCTTCCAGTGTGCCTGGTACAGAGTAAGTGCTCAAAGAAAGCAAGCAGGAGAAAATGAAGGGAGGGGAGCAGGCAGGCAGGAGGGGGAGGCTATAGGCAGAGGGACAGGGCTCTTCTAATCCTTTGGTTGCATGCCCACAGTGGCAAGCCCACACACGGTAAGGGACAAAGTCACGGCTGCCTCCTGGGCAAGTGAGCCCTGACCTCAAGGTCCTCATTCACCCATTCTACGGAGATTTACTGAGCACCTTCTGCATGCCAGGCACTGTGCTGGGTGCCAGGGACACTCATGAGTGAGCAAAATGGAGCCAGCCTCCCCAGTCCCCGGTGTTACGGCGGCTCCCCTATCACCTGCTCATTCCAGCCTATCTTGCCTCACCACACTGACCCTCTTGCCCATCGCCAGGGCCCTGGCTTGGTGACATGGACAGGGAAAGGGTACCAGGCTGCCTCATACAACAGACCCACCCCACTCCACCCCGGGGCACTACTCATCAGAGTCTCACTCTGCCCTGCTGTGTCCCAGAATGACCAAAAGTGGGATGGGGGAGGGGGTCATCAACCACGTTCCTGGAATTTCTAACTCCACTTCTTGTAAGCTCTGCATCCTGCATAGGTGCCCAGGCCCCTGGCTGGGCAGGCGGGCGCCTCTGATTGCATTACAGAGCTGCTTGCCTTCGGTCTGTCTCCCGATGCCAGCAAGGCCTCCAGACGCCGCTCCGGGCCTCTGGGGATTGCTGGCTCCTGGGTGATCTCAGCAGAAGACTTTCATCCCAGACCTTAGGGATGCCTCCTGGGTCAGGGCAGGTCCAGATGGGTACTGGGAACCAGAAAAGCAGCCTCTCTTCTCTCCCTGCCCTTCTCCCTGGCACTCTGGCCAACCTGGAAGCTGCTACTTGGGGACTCCGTGTCCCCCTGCTCTCCTGCCCAGAGATGTACAGGGAGAGACTCTGGGCCCAGCCCAGCCAGGGGTTGGCCAGATTGGGGTTTGGGGAAGGGCAGGAAGAGGAAGGAAGACAGTGGACATCAATGGCGCACCCACTCTGTGCAGGACTGCACTGTGTGTTAGTCCACATCACACCACCCATGGTGCAGGCATTGTTATTGTGCCCTCCCATGAACAAGGAAGCTGAGGTGCACAGAGGTGGAGCCACCTGACCCAGGTACTCAGGAAGGTTCAAATCCTTCTAACACCAAAGCCTGTACCTCTTTCCACTGGACTAAGAAGAGACCCCTGGCCCTAGAAGCTTTGTTTCACTAGACGATCAGATGCAAGTCAGTAGCCGAATTTGGAATTCGTTTCCTGGTGGATGTGCCAAACGTGCCCACCCCACACCTCCACGCACACATCCCCACCAGGACAGCCCTCTCCACTCCCCAAACTCCGCTCATTCTTCAAGGGCCAGTCAAGCACCATCTTTCACCAGGAAGTTTTCCCTGAACACCCAGGCCCTCAAGAGCCTCCTCTTGACATCACAGGCATTTCTTATTGTGCCACCCAATATGTGGTGCCACAATGACAATGATGACAGTGAATGGTACCTGGCACTTTAGGATGTGCAAAGGACCTTCATGTATTATCTTATTTAACCCCAAAACAATCTGATGAGATTGGTGCTATTACTAGTCCCATTTTACAAATGAAGAAACTAAAGCTCAGAGAGGCTAGGCAACTTGCTCTAGGACACACAGCCAGATGGTGGCACAGCCGGGATTTGAACTCAAGTAGTCTGACTGCAGAGCCTGCTCTTTAAACACCACATCCCTCCCAGTACAGACACATGTTGGCTTGTGCTTGAAGGGGTTCCTGTCTTTGCACCACCCTATACGCCCCCAGCATCAGAGGCCTGGCACACGGCTAATGCTTCAAGAAGTAACACCAGGCCCACCCATTCTTCAACAGTCAGGCCCGTGCTTTTCCACCTCTGAGTCCAGAGCCCAGCACTTGCTCAGACTGAATCAATGTGCACGTGCACCTGTTTTAGGGCTGCACCAGTGTTCTGATACCCGATGTGGGGACAGGATCCTCATACCCCACCCCCAAGATCAGCCTCCCCTTTCCCCTGAGATGAAGGAGTGAATGGCAAGGGGGCAGGTCTGGCGGTCTGTTCCTATCACACATTCCGCAGGGCCCCCTTGAGCCTTGGAGGGGGTGGCGGGGTGGGGACCAAGTGCTTCTCTCTCATTCCCAGGATGGCTCCATCGGTGAGGTCCTTCCCTGCCTCCTGGGTCCTGCTTGGCGTCTGGGGGTCTTGCTCTCTGATGCAGGAGATGCTTATGGAGCAGGAAAAGGGGACCGAGGTCCTGGAGGGTGATTTATGGCTTCAGAGAGATGGATAGAGAGAGACAGAGAAAGAGAGAGAGACACCCAGGGCCACATAATGCGCACAAGGGCATTCCAGTCAATATATTGACTTTCCGGAAGGGCCTCTGTAAACACAAGTGGTTCTGGGCCTCGGCTACCTCTGTTTCTTGCTAGCTGCTGGGGCCTCTTCAGATAGAACCAGACAAAAAACCCACATCCACTAAGGATCATCCTTCCACCTCTCTCCCACCCCAAACTCACAGATAGGGAGGGAGGCCAAGCAACCAGGACCCAGAGACAGAAAGGCACTTGCCCAAGGTCACACAGTAAATGAAGGACAAGAACCAGAGTTTCCTAACTCCTAGGCCAGGAGTGCTGAGCCTCCATGCCCTCACTCTCTTGGAGGAAGACTGCTCTGCATCACAGGTTCTCTCCGGAGCAGGCTGTGCACCAACAGCCCCAGAGTGCTCACTGCGTGCAGGGCACCATGCTAAGGGCTTCGTCATACATCAGTTCATGTGATCCTCAAAGCAACGCCATCAGGATGATATTGGTATCATCCCCACTTTACAGATGAGCAAACAGAGGCACAGTGCAGTTTGGTGAGCTGCCCAAGGTCACCCAGTGACAGTGTGAGTGACAATGCTGGGAGGTTATGTTAACCTCAAAATTCCAGTCGGCCATGCCAGGCACACTTTTACACCTGCAGCAAAGGCCCTGGGAAAGGGCCTCTGTGAGGAGGGGGGTGTGGGGACAGAGCAGCTGGGGGCTTCCCAGAGGTGGTGATGACAAATGACCCTTCCCCTCTGACTGAAGTGGCTGGGCCGAGGATGCCGTCGTTCCCTGCTCATCCGCTTTGTGTTCCCTGGTGGAGGCATGGCAGAAGGCAGAGGAACACCTCCTGTGCCCCACCTCAACACGATCCCTACCAGTGATTAAAAAGCATTTTCTGGGCTCACGCCATTTTCAAGAGCCACAGAGAGGGATCAAAGGATAAGGAATCTTTTGGTCTCAAGTCCCTGCCCCAGGTCCTGGCCTGCAGGGTCAGAAGCAGCTGAGAGCGCAGGCCCCAAGGCACACAGTTGAACCAGGATGCTGGGAGGAGAAACGGGCCAGGGTTTGGTTCCCCAAGGGTCAGAGCTACCCCAAGAGGGCCCCAGCCAGAGCAGATGCTGAGAGGCCAAACTTCCTGAGGGGGGCAAGTTCAGGCTGGCACCCCTGCCAGATGCCCAGCTAGCTAAGCTTCCACCCCATCCTCTCTCGGAAGGACCTGAAAAGGACAGTCAAGGTCTGGCCTTTGTCACCTCCTCCCAGGAAGCCCCAAGGCTTAGAACCTCTACTTTTTGCTGTGCTCTTCCCTGCATACTGGCTGTTGTCATCTTGTGGCATCTAGGACTCTCTGAATGCCATTTAACATTTCTGGAGTGGACATCAGCACCCTACACCCCAACAGTGACCTACCTCTCAGGGGTTAGGGCCAGGGCCACTTAGGGGTTCTGACCTGGGTCCCGGTCCTGCCTCTCCATCTTCCTAAGTGGGCATCCACCTCCTTGGTGGAGTTCTCACAGGGACAAAGTGAGGTTTCACAAATGAACGGGTTCTGTAAACTGTAAAGCAACATGCACATTGCTAAGGTTGTGACTTTCCTGTAGGCCTGCCTGCTCCAGAATGGCACATCTTACCCTAGACTTAAAGTGATGGCAGTCCCTTGCATGGGCACACCTGGGTGAGCAGAGGAGCCCTTTGGGAACCAAGGAAGTGGTAGGGACCGTGAGTCCAGCACGTGTGTTTGCACACGTGTGTCCACTTTCCATTGCTTCCACTGCTAGTCCATGCCCCAGCCACGCCTGCCTGAGATGCGGCTCTCCTTTAGGGATCCACTCACTTAAGCTCTGCTGGCCCCTTCTCCAGCAAATTCCAGAGGAGCCCTCACTCCTCCTGGAGGGAGACAAGCTGAAGCAGGAGCTGACTCAGGTCAGAGAGCCGATCTCCAAACCACAGCCCCTCCTACTGCCCTGGGTATGCTGGGAGCTGACTGCAGTAGACCCGGGGTCTGGGGCACAGGTCCTTCTGCGGGCAGTAGCCCAAGCTCGGGGGCTGGCTTAGGGCCCATCTATGCCCAACCTTCCTCCCTCTGGAGCACTAGGACCCACCAGCAGGCAGGCCCACTCCATCTGCCCGCGGCAGGGGGAAGCCGTCCTGTGTCCTGTGCCTTTCCAGCAGCAGAACCTGGCACTCGGGCCACACCCCGCTCTCTGTCCCAGGTGCAGGGCAGAATGAGGTCTCCTTATGCTGAAGGGCAGATGGCCTGGGTCCCAATCTGAAGAGGAATCCCCAACACAATACGACGGATGGAGCTTCCCATGCCTGGTGGTGACTCACTGTCCCCACATACACATACCTATTTATACACAAACGCGCCACAACCACACTCACCCAAACACACACACAGAACCGTATACATCACACATCCCCATATGCAAAAGGCACAACCGGTCTCAACACACACATCCATCTCCTGCACACACCCCACGCACACCCCACCTCCGCACACGACTAACACCCCAACACAACACCACACCTACCTCCCCTCCCACCGCACACTCCCACCTCCACCCACCTCAATACACACGCTCACCCCCTACACACTCTTTAATACATACTCTCACACCCACGAGCCTGCCTCCCCTGAAAAAACGAGCCGTGCAGCGCCGGGGAAGTTGCGAGGCGCTGGGGGCAGCCTGTTCTGGGAGGTGAGAAGGAGGGGGGCTCGGCGCTCCCTGCGCTCCCTCGCCAGGCGAGGCGGTGGCGGTGGCGTTAGAGCTCCCGGGGCTCCTGCAGACCGATTTAGCTCGGCCGGGGAGGGAGGTGGCGAGGGGGCCGAAGGGGTGCATGAGATGGGGGGCTGCTAGCGGGCACGGAATCCAGCCCCCCAGCTGCGGAGGGGCTACCCGGGCAGCTTTGCCGGGAAGGGTAAATGGGCAGCCCAGCGCTTTTGGAGGGAAGGAAGAGGAAACAAAAGGGGGGTGGAGCGGGGAGACGGCTGATTTATGCCTGCACTTCAGCAAATGTTTTCGCTGCTATTAGCGTCGCAGGAGCCGGGAGAAGGGGGCGCCGTGGCGATCTGTGGCTGAGCGCGCTCCGCCCGGGCTTGTCTGCCCGCGGGGGCGCCGCGGCTGGGCCGGAGTTCCAACCCAGCGCCACCCAGCTCCGCCGCCAGCCTTCGCCCAAAAAGGCCCAGGACGGGCTCACCTAGCCCGGACCCACCAAAGCGCGTCGGGCCGGGAACAACTCCCGCGGCGCCCCGGCGGGGAGCAGGCCCGACGGGGGCAGGAGGTGGCGCCCCAGCCCCAACTTAGGAGCCTCGCCCCGCCCTGGCCTGCGGAAACTGCCTTCTCCCGGTATTATTCTAATTACGGTACTTGAAATTGCCTTAAAAAAAAAAAAAAAACAGAAAGGAAAGAAAAGAAAAGAAACAGAAAAACACAGAACACACTTGTTTGGTTTCATTTTGCCTTCACAGCTTTAATGACTCTATTTGTGGAAGCTGTTTAGGAAGCTGGTGCGGAGAAGGAGGAGGACGCCAAGAGAAACGCTCTGGCCTGGGGCCGGCTTTCTCCCTGCCCTCGGGGGGCAGCTGCCTAGGCAGCATCGTCCTGGGCCCAGGGACGTCAACCCCAAGTCCCACCCTATGACCCAAACCCTCCCTTTTTTGCAGGCCTCAGTGGGCTTCAAGTTGCCTCTTTTTGAATCAACCCTAGCTCTGAGGTTCAAAAGACCTTATGTGTAGCTGGCAGGCCCTGGGGAAGGTTCTCAAGACTGTCCATTCAGAATCACTAACCTTGCTCTGTAAGCACCGGGAGTAGACGGATCCATCTCCCCTCCACCCCACCCCTAAAATCCTAGGCAGCCCCCAACCCTCCTTAGAAAACCTCCAGTGGCTCAGGGAAGCAGAGGTGGGAGGCAGACCTCATCTTAGGCCCGACAACCTGTGACTGGGGTGGCAGGACCTTCAGTCCAGGAGAAACTCAACGACAACGGCGGATGGAAGGACATTGGCTCCCGAAGCTTCAAAATAAAAACTAAAAACATATCTGTCCTCAATATACAAATGGGTGCAGAGCTCTAAAATGCTAACATTTAGCCCTGCAGCCCAGGAGAGCTTGGCTCATGATCTGTCTTAACTTCCCCAGGCAGCCCAGTGGCTCGGAAGATCAATGCTGGGTTGGGGGCCGGGAACACCTTTGGGCACTTGCGTAGTCTCAGAGCTTTGTCCTTTGGCCTTGCCCCTTCCACCTCTCCTGGGTCCATGCTCCCAACTCAACCCTCTTTCCTCCATCCAGCTACAAGTGCCAGTCTAACCCGGCTAGCAAAGCAATCTTAACTTTAGCTGCCTGCATTAGGTGGTGCTTCAATTTCAGAATCTCAGCCCCAGACCCATGACTGTGGGTCTCCAGCCCAGGTGGAATGAAGGAGCCCAAAGCACTACACTGAGGTTTATGAGGTCTGAGCTCAAATCCAGGCTCTACCCCTGAGTCCCAATGTGACCCTGCCCAAGTTGGGCCTGTCCCAAAGCTTCAACAGTTAAATAAGTGGATTGGAAAAGAGGAGAATTTTTACTTTAAATTTATCCTACAGAACTTCCTGTTTGGAGGTGGGAAGGGGAAAGAGGCAGAGGGGAGAGATTATAGGAGAAATTCCTCCCCTGCAGTGGTACTTTCATGTTAATGAGAAAACCCATTAAGACACTTGACTTTCCATTTGTTTAAGTGAGATGGGTGTTTGCTATAGTGAGTGTGGAGGGAGACAAGGAGAGGCCATCACGCCACACACACACACACACAGGCACACAAAGCAGACACTAGAAAAACTCTGGTTTTAATTGCACTTTAAAGAGAAGTATTATCATGACACCTCTGCTTCTTCTCAACCATCCCAGCCAGAGGCCAAGGAAAGGCTCATTAAAAGCTCCAGGAAGGGCTGAGGGTTGGGGTGGGAGGAGATTTCCAGGGCCAACTAAAGCTTTTGAAGTGGCCTCTCCTGGCCAGTCACTTGCTGGTATCTCCTTGTAGGGTTGGGGTTTTATGCTTCCAGTTTTGATTTCTCCACCAACAGACTTACTTTATGGCTTAAAAAAATTCTCGGTGCTGTAAAGGGAGCTCATTCCCATATTCACTGGGGATGGAGGTGGGGGAAAGGAGAGAGGTGTCTGTCACTTGAGGGGAGCTGGGACTCCCCCAGGAAAGAGCCCTCTCTGTAGAAACAGCCTTCCTTGCCTCAGCTCAATCTGAGGCTGATAGCAGAGGGGTGGATGAGGATGGGAGGAAGGATCCAATGTGGTCTGAATCAGCCTGGCTATTGGACAGGAGCCCTGCCTTCATACAAGTTCTTCGATTTGTGGTTGAGTGAAGGCGAGAGTTGGGGAAAGCCAGCACGCTGACCTTGGTTTTCCCATCAATGAAATGGGATTCATGAGGGATCCACTGGAAAAGCCCAAAGAACATCTGAAAGAAAGATGCTCTGTGCCTGTGGCATTAGAGAAAAGAGATTGTGTGGGAGGAAGAGACATGTCCCCCCTCCTGAAGGCAGGTTTCTAAGGGCCATACATTCTGGGCAATGAGAAGGCTGCAGGCCGACCCCACCAGTTGGCCCCTCTCCAGGCTGGTGGGCAGGCAGCTCCCGCCGTGCTAAGTAATGAGCACAATTCCAACACCGCTTCTGCTCGCTAGTGAGAAATCAAAGCCGGGTATTAGAGGCCATTTCTCATTGGGCACCGTTGGTGCCCAAATCCATCAAAGCCCTGGGCCTGGGGTTTCTTCTGGGGAAGGTGGGGGCTGGATGCTTTGTTAAGCAGGAAAGGCAGGCCACCTCCAGCCTTCCTGGCCAAGCCCACCCACCCAGAGAAATACAGGGCAACCAGTCTTGTCTTTCTCCTGCCTACTGGAGCCTCCCCTGCCCCCAACTCCAGTAACCTCAGGATTCATTCCTGATCCTACTGCCCTGCTGGTACAAAAACAGTTTCCCAAGACTCAACCCTGCCCATGTGCCATTTACAGAGACTTCAGCTCTTCAATCACCTCTTCAAACACCCTCAAACCAGAAACCAACACCCCGTCCCAGGCCCTCCCTCCCACGTCTAACTGCGCCCTTTAAAACAAGGTTGGTCAATTCAGCAGCCTGCCTGCCCCCTCCCCATCATTACCTTCCAACTTCAAAACACTGCCGTAAATACCAGAGTCTGCCCAAATCATAATTAACTTGGATCAAATGATTGAGTGGCGTAACTTTACAGCACAGGGCTTGCAAAAAAAAAAAAAAAAAAAGTGAGGTGCTAAAACCAAGCCCTCACTCCTGGCCGTGGGAATTATTAATTCCAAAAGGAGCAATCTTTGGCTATGGGGATGGGGGGAAGGGCGGATGTCAACATCGCAGCGGAAGGTGGCGATGAGAGGGGGCTGCGTCATCGCGTCTACTTTCTGCTCCAGTTTTCCTGCCCCATTCTCAGCCTCAACTCAGAGAGGACTCCGTGCAGGATGACCCCCTCCCCCGTCCTCACCCTGCTCCGGAGCCGAGGCTCCAGGCGGCTGCAGCCGGCCCACCTGCTTGGGTTCGGGTACCAGACAGAGGCTGGCTCCAGTGAGTCCACCGGCTGCCCGGGAAGTCGCAGCCGTCAGTAGCGCCTGGTCCAGTTACAGGACGAGCGAGACATGTACACATGTCCACGGCGGGAGAGGCGGGTTGGAATTTTATTTTAAGAGCCTACCAACCCTGTGAACGCATCGTGCTGGGTCCAGAGCAGGCGCCGTATGGAGGAGAGCGCACCTACTCTGTTCCCGGACGGTGAGAATGTCAGTGACCCATTTAAAGGGAAACTCGGCAGGATCGCTACGTACCTCCGCCCCTTTCCTACATACACACCAACACCCAGAAAAAAATTCTTCCAGACCTGCGGGCCCCGCGACCTCGGGGAAAGCTGTGTGTGCAGAATTTAGCTCTCCCCCTTTCAGTAGCCAAAGCCCTTCACCCCGGCCTCCCCCAGCTGGCGGAGCGGATTGCGCGCTTCCTGTACTCCGCAGGTCTCTCCTCCCTCCCTCTGGTCTGCGGGTTCCTGTCCGTGCAGCGCGCCAGAACCTGGGCGAGCCGGGACCCGGACTAGGAAGTTACCAGGCAAGGCGAGCGCGCACCTTGCCCGTGCAGCCACAGTGTTTTTTTTTTTTTTTCCGGCGCCGAAGCTAGGCGCGCTGGGAGCCAGGAGTCCCCTGGAGGCGGGTCCTCCTGGAGACTCAGACCTCGACTCCGACACCCGTTCCAGGGAAGAGAAGCGATCCCTTCTAGGCAGGAGTAGGAAGCTTCCCGCTTACTGTGAACCCCCAGACCTGCGACCCCCGCGAGGTGACTACACCATCGCCCACTTTGGTGGGCAGAGAAATTTGCCTTCTAACTTGGGCGCTCCTGCCGCTTCCCTGCGCGTATCGACACGGCGAAGGACCACCTCAAGTTTCAGGGGAGACAGAGGCGCAAGGGTCCCCTCGCCGTTGTCCCCAGGCCCGATCGCTCCCTACCTGCTTGGCTCAGCCTCAGGTCCCAGCAGAACAGCAGCGCCAGCAGCAGGGCACCCCGCGCTCCGCTCCGGGCCCACATGCTCCCGCGGCCCGGCTCAGGCGCCTCTCCCCCAGGGCTCTCTCCCCAGCCCCAGTCTCGCCGTCGCCGTCTCCGCCGCCGCCGCCTCCTCCTCGCCGTCCTCCCCGGCGCCCGGCCGCGCCAGCCCGTGCCTTCCGTGGGGGCAGCGGCAGCCACGCCGCGCGGAGGGCTGCCCGGCGCTCGGAGCGCGAGGGGTGTCCGGCGCCCGCTCTCCAGCCAGGCTCCGGCGCGCCCTCCGGCTCCGAGCGCTCCCCGCGCTACTGCGCCCTGGCTCTCAAGTTGCGCGACCGAAGGTGAGAGAGCTCAGTGGCGCTCGCAGCGGCCGGCGCCGCGCCGTCCGAGTCCGTGAGCGCCTCCCGGAGCCCCGCCGCAGCCCGCGGCTCCGGCGCCCTCGCCGGTCCCCGCCGCCCGCCACAATGCCGAGCGCTGCCGCCCGCCGGCCCCAGTGAGTTCGCGAGCCGCGGGGACCGCGCGGCGGGGCGGGGCCTGGGCGGGCGGGGGCGGAGCCGGCGGGGGGCAGCGAGGGGAGACCCGACGGCCGTCTGGGCGCAGCAGCGGCATAGCTGGGGGACCCTTAGGGGGAGCCCAGAGCGTTGAAAAACTAGGCCGCTGGAGAATGGCTAGAAGCAGAGTCTGCCCGATTTCCGTTTCCAGAAATTGGCTTGGCTCTGTCAGCCTTCCCCTCTGATTAAATTTAGGACTCTCACTTTCGGCTCCTTGGTCTTCATTACGCCCTATGCCTTCAATATGTGGGGGTCTTTCCAAAAAAGGTTCCCCAAATGAGAACACTCAAATCCTAGTGAAGCTGGGGCTTACAGTTGTGTGAATTTGGGCATAGATTAGGACCATCCTGGCTGGCTCTATTTGTCTGTACGCCCTCCAGCAGAACTGTTTACCAGGCCCCTTGGGCCGCCCCTAAGTGACAGCAGGCAAAAGGGAGGATCAGCCATTTTGGGGCTCAGTGTCGACTTGGGCTGTGCCCCTTAGCTACTGTGTGACCTTGAGCAAGTTACTCAACCATTCTGGTGCTCCCTTCATCCTCATCTGTAAAATGGAGAATGATGATGGCTCCTTCCAAAAGGAGGTGTAGAATCGAGTGGGAAAAATGTGTATGGCAGCTACAACACAAGTGTCAATATTATCTCTTTCCAAGATTCTCCCCTCCCAGCCAGTCTGATTCCTGGGGGGAAGTCCTGACCATCCAAGGATTGGCCAGGGAGCATGTGGGGGCAGGTGAGGTTTGGAGAATGGGCAGTGTCTTGGGATTGAAACCCAAGGATCAGCAGAGATCCTCTATGTGCCAGGCACAGGGCTAAGTGCTGTCTACACATCATCTCAGTCAATTCTCTCAACAGCTCTCTGAAGTACCATTTAGAGCCCCATTTTACAGATGAAGGAACTGAGGCATGCCTGAGATCACACAGCTTTGAGTGAATGAGTGACTGAGTAAAGAAGACAGGGGAAGTGGGATTGGAAAGAAACCCTCTGTGCCTTGGAGCTTTCTCCCAACACCTTCCCCAGGCTGGACTGGGCTGGCAGAAGGGGCAGGCAGCCGACAGGAATGTCTACTCCACCTACCCCGATCTGTTCACTACCTGGGATTCTTCCTCTTTCCAGAGCTGGGATCTGGAATCATTCCTCAAATACAGGTGCAGCAGGCTGCTTCCAGAAGGGGTGAGGGAAGTCAGGGAGAGGTCAGTGAGGGTGGGCTGGAATAGGGCCAACAGCGGTGCTTCCTAAATTGGAAGAAAAAGAACTTGGGGGCCAGATCTGCTGTCTGGAAGGGGACCTGGTTGGTAGGGTGAGGGCAGAGAAGCAACAAGGGCCTGTCCCAGCTGTTTCCCCAGAGGAGAGATGAAGGCAGGACTGCCCAAAACCCCCTCCACACCCCTCTCCCACGGGCTTGGGTCTAGAGCTTCTGGGGTGGTGGTACATGCAGTCAGTTGACCTCCCCAATCCTCTCTGGAGAGGCACCCAGGATCGGGAGGGTGGATATGGGTGGACCAGGACTTCCTGGGGAAGGACTTTGGCCAATTGAGAAAGGTCCATGTGGGCAAAGGTAAGCGGGTTATTTTTAGCTTGGCTGGGGACAGCCCAGGCAAGGGCAGTGGATGGACGAGTCAGTGGCTCATTACACCCAGACAGCTCCACCCTTCCACGAACTGCAAACACACATGCACACACACACACCCCATGCACACCTACAAAGGTACACACAAGAAAACAAACACAGGTGCAAAATGACCCTCCCAGAAACATCACACATACAAATAGGCATCCAACCTCAGAGATATGCACATACTAAAGATACATGACTAAAAAAAAGCAAACACATACACAGGCACACACAACTAAAAGGACAAACAGGCAGGTGACTCTAAAGACAGATATTTAGTTACGTAACTGCTGCTAGGAAGCACATATAGGCACATGTGTACCAAGACCTACATCTGACTGTCATCCCCTGGACACAGGCTCATGGTCAAGGACATTATGCTAGAGAGCTCAGCAGGAACCTCAGCAGAGACAGGGTGGCAAGCAGAGACCACAGCATGCACCTGTGTGTTCTCTCTCTCTCTCTCTCTCTCTCTCTCTCTCTCTCTCTCCATGTCAGAAAGCCAGTGTGATATTGGAGATTTTTCTCAAAAGTTCTAGTCCTTGGAACTTTGGTGTTTAGGTGGTAAAGTGTATCTGGCAGTTCTTTCTAGTGCAAGTATCAGGTTTTGTGGCTTTGTTTAATTCCTGGCTGGAGAGAAGGGGGCCTGGGGGGGGGGCAAACAAAAGGAGGGCAGTCATTTCCCCTCCTGCCAGTCCCTGCCCACTTCCCTCCTCAGCCTAAATACTGTGAATTCCTGAAATATGCTCATGGGGGCTGTCCTGGGCCCTGCTTTCCTTCCTGGACTCCAGCACAGGGTGGGGGGCTTAGCACATGGGGAATCTCTCTATAACTCCCCTGCGCCCTTCCTCCTGTACGGAGTCTCTGGGAGAATGCCCCTTCTACAGCCACCTGCTGCTGAGCCAGCCACTGCAGATGTGGCTCCTTCCCAGACCAGGCATCGCAGAGTGCTGGCCCTCGCTGGGGTCAGGGAAAGGGCTTCAGAGGGGTCAGACGGCCCTGAGCCACAACTTTCCCTGGGATAGGTGAAGAATGGGCAAGGCAAGTGTGTTCCCCATGATGGATCCAGCACCTAAAACTATTTCCCTGCACAAAATAGGAATGCAAGCAACATTGATTGAGTGGGCACAGTAATGAGGCTGGGGGAAGAGGGGTTAATGGTCAAAGGGCTTCCAGCCTTGCCAAGTGAGCGCTGGAAGAAGCCCCCTACCTCCCCTCCCCTCCATTTCCGGGGACCCCCAAGGGTTCTGGGGCTGGAGGTGCCATAGCAGTGCTCTCAACTCCGTCCTGGATCAGGTTCTGACCCCTAGTGGGGGCTGCAG
The DNA here is from genome assembly GCF_020740605.2 of Lemur catta. Lineage (NCBI taxonomy): Eukaryota > Metazoa > Chordata > Mammalia > Primates > Lemuridae > Lemur > Lemur catta. Next base: position 49,149,093 of record NC_059141.1, on the reverse strand, counting down.
ATGCTTCCACCGGCTACCCTCTTTTCTCTCAAACCAGATGAGTGCGTAGGAGAAAGAGTTCTGGAATCCATAGAGTTAAGCTGATGGTGTGGCCCTAGACCTGGGGGACTGCTCTTAGCGACTGGGAGATCTCAGGCTAATTATGAAACATTTCCAAGCATCAGTTTCCATAATTGTAAAATGGGAATAATAACTACCTCACAGGATTAAAAAGAATATGCATAAAGCCCCTAATCTGGCTGAAGAGAAACGGCCTATTTCATAACAATTATGATTTGAAAGCAGCTGTAGGGACGCCCCGCAGAAGTGCCCGCGGCTGGGGGTTGGCGCCTCCCTGTCCGCCGGCCGCGCGCTCGCGGGGCCACTAGGGGGCGCTCTGCAGCTCCGCCTCCTCCTCGGGCGGCGGGTGGCCCGGGGCGAGGGTCTCTCCGCCCGGCTGTCGGGGGAAGAGGCTCCCAGACGACTCGGTTTGCAGGATCTTGAGTGGGAGGCTTGGGGATGAGTCCCCGATTCCTCCTCTGAGTCGTCCCGCTCGGAGCAGACCCCAGACTCCGGACCCAGACGAGGGGGAGGAGTCTAAGGTTGAAGTCCTCCTTGCTTTGCCATCTCTTTGCAGTAATGTGATTAAAGCTACTGTAGAGCGTTTGCTGTGTGCCAGGCACCTCCCTAAATCCTCGATATGCCGACAACAACCTGAGAGGTACTGTTACTACCCCATCTATCGGATGAGGGAGCTGAGAGGCAGCTTGCTCAAGGTCGCACGCAGCTGGTAAACGGTGCGGTGGGGATTCTCAACCAGACGGAAGGGGGTCTCAGACTTGTACTCTTTTTTTTTTTTTTTAATTGAGATAAAATTTAAATAACATAAAATTTACCATTTTAAACATTTTAAAGTGTATAATTCAGTGGTTTTTAGTATATGCAATGTTGTGCAACCATCACCATTATCTAATTAGGGAACATTTTCATCACCCCAAAAAGCAGCCCCATACCGGTTAAGCAGTCACTCCCCATTCTCCCCTCCTCCCCGCCCTGGCAACCACTAATCTACTTTCTGTCTCTATGGATCTGCCTATTCTGGAAATTTCATATAAATGGAATCATACTATATATAGTGGCCTCGGCCATTAAACTCTGACTCTACTAAATATTGTGACAACCTTCCTCCTTCCGTCCCCCTCCCCCCTCCTCTCTCTTCCCCTAAGGAGGTGGGGGGGGGTCTTCTCACTGGCATCCAGGTGGTATAAGCAGTCTCAAAAGCCTTGGGGTCAGGCAGACCCAGATTCAGATCCTGACTCTATCTTGGACAATTTTTTTTATCCTCTCTGCTGTAGCTTTCTCAAAATTCCTTCATTGTTGTTGATTTTTAAAAAGTAAAAATTTTTAAAGCAAACTTTTAATTTTAGAACAGTTTTAGTTTTACAGAAAAATGGCAAGCATAGTACTCAAAGTTCCCAATATACCCCTCACCCAGTTTCCTTTAGTCCTAAATCCTTACATTAGTATGGTGCATTTTCTAAGTCTACATTAATGAACCAATATTGATACATTATTATGTAGTAAAGTTACTTCAGATTTCGTAAGTTTTTACCTAATGTCCTTCTGTTCTGGGATCCCAATCTGGATTCCACACTGCATACAGTAATTACGACTCCTTAGGCTCCTCTTGGTTGTGACAATTTCTCAGCCTTTCTTTGTTTTTGATGACCTTGACAGTTTCAAGGACTCTTGGTTGGGTATTTTGTAGAATGTCCCTCAATTGGTATTCTTAATAATTTTGACCAAGGGCCTCCGCATTTGCATTTTGCACCGAGCCTGCAGATTATGTAGCCGGTCCTGCCTCTGCTTTATGGGGCAGAGAAGAGGCGAGCTGAGCCAGGGCTGGCACTCGCAGCAGGCTGTGGTCAGCACGCCTTGGAATTGCCTGGGGGGGCCTGGCTGCTCTGAAGAGGGGGCGCTGAGAACTAGACCCAAGGGTGAGAAAGAAACCATACACATGGAAGGGGACTCAGGAGGGATTCCAGGCAGAAGGAAGAGGGTGAGCAAAGGCCCAGCATTGGAATGTGATGGTGTGGTCAGAAGGCTGCCACACTGTTGTCCTTCCACGCAAACAGCATGTCCAGATGCCAGGGAAGAAGTGGCCGAGAGGACAGGAGGGAACATCTCCCAGCCAGGGCTGGGCCTACTGTGCTAGATCTGATTCTGTAGGAAACAGAAGTCAGGGGTGCTGACTCAGCTGCAAAGAGGTCTGTGCAACAGGAGCATCTTTTGGGCTGGTGTCAGGCAGGACGGTCAGTGAGGTGGCCACTGTGCAGTCCTGGGACTGTGAGACCCTGACCCAGGGCTTCAGGGGTGGAGCCTGGGGACCGCACAGGGAGAAGGAGGTCTCTGGATTTGTGCCTCCTGGAGTGTGGGACTTGGGGGTGGGAGGAGCAGGGAGCTGGGAGCTGGCTGGGGGAGGGCCAGTGTTTCAATGGGATCAATGGTGAAATGAGGAGGGCTGAGCTGGGGAGAAGGTGGTGGATTTGGGTTGGGACCTGGTGAGTTAGAGGTCCTGGTAGACTTTCCAGCACACAGCTGTGAACACAAGCTGACTGACACCGACAGGAGTGGTCACTATTTTTGAAAAAATAACGGCCCTAGCTAATGTATCCTGAGCAATTCCAGTGCTGAGAGCCTTGCCTGAGTTAGCTCCTTCAATCTCCATGACTACCCAGGAGGAGATGTTATGCTCATCCCCACTTTAAAAATGGGAAAACTGAGACTTGGGTTTCCCTATTTAGCCAGAGACAGAGGTTCAAACCTAGGCAGTTGATTTCAGAGGCTGCATGTCTAACAAATGCAAAATGTTGTCTCCTAAGTCCCCTTTGTGTAGTTCCTTTATCCTAATGATGTGATTTCCTATTGATCATCTCAATTGTTCCTGGAGGTAGGTCTAAATCACCTGGCCCATAACAATAGAAACCAGGGCTTCAAAAGGGTCAGCTTGTAAGTGCTAACCCTGGGCTTTAAAGCCACGTTCTTACCACTGGTCCACACTGCCAGCCTTTTCCAGATCCTTCCTGGAGCTGTGGATGGGGAGTTACCTGTGTGGGGAAGAGGAAGAAGTCTAATGGCTCAAAATAATAAGATAGATCTTTTAATCTTTCCGATATTCCATTGTTTTAAACATTCCAATTTAAATGTATTCAGGTAAACATCAAGTTACTTTGTCAAATAAAACCATCAAGGCACTTCCCATTTGTCTTAAAACCACAATAATACAACTTTTGGCATATAGAAATACCTTTTTGCCATTTCAAATATGTCCAATTTCAGCATTGCTCATGTGATACTTCCAAAATTGCCACGTGCTAATGGACTGTTAATCAAATTAAACATAATATTTATACTACCCAGAGAGTACAAGATAATGTAAATAATTCACTCAATGGGATTAATATTTATAAAACACTATCTTGAGAATTATAATACCATAAAGCTTTCGTTTAGGCAAACGTATAATTACTTAAGTTATAGGAGTTCCTTAAACTAAAAATGAGAGATAATTCAAAATAAAATTTGAAGAGAGACAAAATGTCCATGTTTCTTGTTGTGGTTCTGGATTTGTAGTAGGTTCTTTTGAAGGCTGAGTCAGCACTGAAGATAACTCACTGTTATTTTCAGGATAAGAGCCAAAGAAATCCTCCAGTGGGAAGTATTCTTGAAGTGATTCATACATGCTTTCTCAAAGTCCAGGAGGAAGACGAGGTCCTCGTGCTGTGAATTGTCCTCTTGGATGCTACAAAGGTCTTAACTGGAGGATGAGGCAAAGGAAAGAAACTCTACAGCAAAGTGCAGTGTGTGTGTGTGTGTGTGTGTGTGTGTGTGTGTGTGTGTGTGTGTGTGTGTTTAGGGGGAGAGCTAAGTGAAAAACTTCCCTTTATTGAGTTCTGCCCCCTTGGTGAAGGGCCCTATGGGGAGTGCCCTATGTCAGGTACCCTGTGATTTATCCTTGCAATTTCAGCAGTCAGCTCCTCTAGACCTGCATAGATTTCTCTTCTCTCCATTGTTTTGCTATAAAATCTATTTTGTCCTGAACTAAAAGTTGGACTCTTTAGTTTTTTCTGGGTTGCTTCTAGATCGGCTGTTCCTGATGACTCTCAATCATTGCTGGCATCTTTTAAAAAAAAATATTTATTTATTTATTTATTTAGAGACACGGTTTCACTCTGTTGCACAGACTGGGCGTAACTCGCTGCATCCTTGAATTCCTGGGCTCAAAAGAACCTCCTGCCTCAGCCTCCTGAGTGGCCAGGCACCACCACACCCAGCTAATTTTTCTTTTTTGTAGACACAGGGTCTTGCTGTGTTGCCCAGGCTGGTCTCAAACTCCTGGCCTCAATCAATCCTCCTATCTCGGCCTCTCAAAGTGCTGGGATTAAGGGTGCGAGCCACCGTGCTGAACCTGCTGACATCTTTTAAGTGGGACTCAAGGCTGTCAGTAGGTACAGTAGTCCCACCTTATGAGTGGTTTCACATTCTATGGTTTCAGTTACCCACGGTCAACCATAGTCCAACAATATTAAATGGAAAATTCGAGAAACAAACAATTCAAACATTTTAAGTCATGAGCCTTTCTGAGTAGCTTGATGAAATCTTCTCCTGTCCTGCCTGGGATGATATCAGTCATCCCTTTGTCCAGCACATCCACACTGTATGTGCCACGTACCTGTTAGTCACTTAGTAGCTATCTTGGTTAGCAGATCGACTGCAGAGTTATCTTAGTGCTTGTGTTCAGGTAACTCTTATGTTACTTAATAAAGGCCCTAAAGCACAAGAGTATATTGCGCTTTGCTGGCATATTCTTATAAATTTGTTCTATTTTATTATTAGTTATTGTTATTAATCTCTTATTCTGCCTAATTTATAAATTAAACTTTATTGTTGGTATGTATGTATGTCTAGGAAAAAACAATTTTATAGGGTTCAGTTTTACCCAAGGTTCAGGTATCCACTGGGGGTCTTGGAACATATACCTCGTGGATGAAGGGGGACTGCTATATGTGTATACAGAGATATTGTTCTCTCTTAACATGACTAAGATTTTCAAGAATTTTACCTTTTCTTTCAATTGGTTTTGTAAATTGTATGGTGAGTTATTTTTAAACAAGTGAAAACTTCTGCTCCCAATTAAGAGAGCTATAAAAAATTCCAATGACTGCTGCCCAGAACATCACCCAAGGACACGCAGGAAACAGGACCTGGATGGATGCTGGCTGGCTGGTGTTGCCTGCTGGACCAAGGGGAACCTACTAGTGGTGAAGGTCAATGTCAAGCAAGGGAAGGCTCAAGAACCAGCACCCAAGTTCCTGCCCAGTGCTTCCTCTTCTCTCTCTTCTTAAAACTTTGATTGAGGTGCAATTTATGTAGAGTGAAATGCACAGATCTTAAGTGTAAAGTTCTTTGAAATTTGACAAGTGAAGACACCACAGTTCTGATCAAGATGTGAACATTTCCATCGTCTCCAAAAATTCCCTTGAGCTCCTTTCCAGGTAATCCTCACCCTGCAGAGGCAACTATTGTTCTGATTTCAAACACTATAGTTTTGCTTGTTCCTGAATGTCACATAAATGGAATTGGGTAATATGTACAGGAGGCCCCCCTTACCCACCAAGGATATGTTCCAAGATCCCCAGTGGATACCTGAACCTCAGAAAGTACTGAATCCTATGTATTCAGTTCTGTATCTGCAGGTTCTGCATCTGCAGAGTCAACCAACTGCAAATGGAAAATATTTAGAAAAAACAATAAAAATACTAATACAACAATAAAAATAATACAAATAAATCAAAAATAATACAGTGTAATGATGATTTGTACATAGCACTTACATTATATAAGGTATTGTAAGTAAGCTAGAGATGATTTAAAGTTTCCAGTAGGATATATACAGGCTGTGTGCAAATACCATGCCACACTGCAATACAGTGACAGCTAATCTGATAACCGAGATGGCTACTAAGTTATTAATGGGTGGGGAGCATGTACAGCATGGATATGCTGAACAAAGGGATGACTGAGATCTCGTCATGCGACCCATAAGGGTGTATAATTTAAAACATATGAATTGTTTATTTCTGAAATTTTTCATTTAATATTTTTGGACCTCAGCTGACTGTGAGTAACTGAAACCATGAATAAGGGGAGACTACTGTATAGTTTTCATCTCTCCAAATTCAACTTGGGTCTTCTTTATATCTTCCACGTCTCTCACTTTTGAACCCACAGAACACATTTATAAGAACTGTTAAATGTTTTGATTTATTGATTACTCCATGAGTCATATTTTCCCACTTCTTTGCAAGTATGGTAATTTTTGATTGTATACAAGACAGTGTGAATTGTCCTTTTAGGGTGCTCGATATTTTTGTGTTTCTATATTCTTTTTTTTTTTTTTTTTTTGAGACACAGTCTTACTCTGTTGCCCGGGCTAGAGTGCCGTGGCGTCAGCCTTGCTCACAGCGACCTCAGACTCCTGGGCTCAGGCAATCCTCCTGCCTCAGCCTCCCGAGTAGCTGGGACTACAGGCATGCACCACCATGCCCGGCTAATTTTTTTCTATATATATTTTTAGCTGTCCATATAATTTCTTGCTATGTTTAGTAGAGATGGGATCTCGCTCTTGCTCAGGCTGGTCTTGAACTCCCAAGCTAAAACGATCTGCCTGCCTCGGCCTCCCAGAGTGCTAGGATTATAGGCGTGAGCCACCACGCCCGGCCTCTATAAATATTCTTGACCTTTATTTTGGGATATAATTAAGTTACTTGGAATGTAACTTAGGTCTTTCTTTCAAGATTTTTTAGATGGGACCAGAGCAGTGTTTAATCTAGGGCTAATTATTCCCTGCCACTGAGGTAAGACCTTTCTAAGTGCTCTACTCAATGCCCCATAATTGTGAGGTTTTCCAGTCTGGCTGGTGGGAGCAGGCACTATTCCCAGCCCTGGGTGAGATTTAGACACTGTTCCCCTGAATCATTTTGGTGGTTCCTACCTGAGCCTCTTAAGTTTCCCTCAAATGAATTTGCTGATCCGGACTCTGCTGATACTCAAGGGGAACTCTCTGCAGATCTCTAGAGTTCGTTCTCTGTACCATCTTCTTTTGTCCAGTGCTCTGTCTTGCCAGCTCTAGATGCCTCAGTATCCCTGGACTCTTATCTCTGTCTCTCAACTCAGGGTGTCTCCCAGGCTCCGTGTGAAAGCCCCCTCTTTGCCCTGTGGCCTGGAAACCCTATGGCAGTAAGCTGGGGCAATCACAGGGCTCACCTCATTGGTGTCCCACATCTCTGGAATCACTGTCCTTCATTTTCCGATGTCCGGTGTCTTGAAAACTATATATTTTGTGACTTTTTGGACATTATTATATGCAGTCCTTGTTATTTCATCTTGTCCAAAAGCAGAATTTATAATTTTCTTTTGTTAGAAAATTGATAAACCTGTAATCCTAGCACTCTGGGAGGCCAAGGTGGGAGGATCGCCTGAGCTCAGGAGTTCGAGAACAACCTGAGCAAGAGTGAGACCCCATCTTTACTGAAAATAGAAAAATTAGCCAGGCATGGTGGCACATGCCTGTAGTCCCAGGTACTTGGGAGGCTGAGGCAGGAGAATCGCTTGAGCCCAGGATTGAGGTTGCTGTGAGCTAGGCTAATGCCACAACACTCTAGCCCAGGAGACAGAGAAAGACTGTCTCAAAAAAAAAAAAAAAAAAGAAAGAAAGAAAATTGACAGATTTACAGAATTTATAAATTTCTCTTAATTTCTTTAATCAAGAATAAAAACAATATTTTATATTTACTCACAACTCTCTTCATTCTTTTCTATAGTTATAAGTTTGCTTCTGGCATAATTTCTCATTAGTCTGAAGAGTGTCCTCTAATATATCTTTTACTGTGCATATGATGGCAATAAGTTCCTTAAGATTTTATTTATCTGAGAAATGCTTTATTTTGAAGCCCATTTTTTCCTGGATATAGAATTGTAGGTTGAGAGTTTTGTTTTTAAAACCATGGTAAAAATCTTGTTCTATTATCTTCTAGTTTGCATTGTTTCTTTTTGGAAGTCAATGTTATTTCTTATGGTTTTTCCTCTGAATATGTGTCATTTTTCTCTACTTGCTTCAAGATTTTCTCTTTGCATTAGTTATCTATCACTATGTTAACAACTTACCCCAAAACTTGTTGATTTACACCATTAAACACCAATTATTTCATAATTTCTCTGGGTCAGGGATTTGGGAGCAGCTTAGTTTCATAGTTCTTGCTTGGGATCTTTCATGAGATTTGCAATCAAGTTATTGGCTAGAGTTACAATGAGCTAAAGGTTTACTGAGATTGGAGGAGCCACTCCTAAGATGGCTCACTCACGTGGCCTTTGGTGGGAGGCATTAGTTCTTTGGTGGTTGTTGGCAGAAGTCCGCAGTCTTTATGATGTGGACCTCTCCGTGGGTCTGCTTGAATCTCCTCATGACATGGCATCTGACTTTCTCCCGAGTGAGTGATCCAAGAGTGAGCACAGAGCAGTCACGATGCCTTTTATGACCTCATCACACTGTCCCTTCTGCCATATTCTTTTACTAGAAGAGGGTCACTAAGTCCAGCCTAAATTCAAGGGGAGGAGAATTACGTATCACCTCCTGAAGGGATGGATATCAAAGAATTTGTAGACATGATATAAAACCACCATGATTTTCATTTTTGTTTTCATCCAGTCGACTATGCTATGCCTAGGACTTTCTATTTTTGTTTTTGACTTATCCTGCTTAGGTTTCATTGAGCATCTTAGATCTATGAGTTAATATTTCTCATAATTTAATCATTGTTTCTTCAAATTTTTTTGTGCCCCATTATTTGTCCTTTCCTTCTGGGACTCCAAATACTGCACATATTAGACAGCTTAGTATGAGTCCACAGTTATGGTTGCTTTATTCATTATTTTTCAATCACTTTTCTTTCTCTGTTTTTGTTTGCATAATTGGCATTGTTCTAGCTTCAAATTCCACTTATCCTTTCTTTTGTAGCATCTAAGACTGTAAATACATTCTTTACTTCAGATAATTATTCTTTTATTTCTATTATTTACACTTAGTTCATTTTAAAGTTACTATTTCTCTTCTGAAATACTCCATCTCTTCACCCTTTATACCCATATTTTCCTGTGTATTCTTAAAAATATTGATAATAATTATTTTAAAGTCCTTTTCACTTATTCTAATATTATCACTAGGTCATCTATGGATCTGATTCTAGCGACTGTTTTTTCTTTTGATTATGGGTCATATTTTCAGTGGTATGTTATAAATGTTTAAAAATTAGCCCTCTACAGGAGAAGAGGAAGCAGCAGCAGCAGCAGCAGCAACAGCAGCAGCTCTGATTTGGCGTTTGCCAATTTCCATTGTGTAAATACCCACCAAAGCTGAGTTCAAGCTCCCAACATAATTTAACCTAACAGAATAGAGTTAGAAAAAGATATTTACAAATGGCTCTTGTGAACAGAGCTGGCTCCAGCATACCACTGCATATTTTCTGACTTCCTCATATATGTAAATTTTAAAGTATTTTTTTCTGAATATAGTCTCCTAAAAAAGTAGGGATTGAAATGTAATTATGCTTTTATTTGCTTGTTTATTCCACAGAAAGTATAAGAACTTTTCTCTGTCTGATAGTTAGAGCAGGGGGCAGATCAACCAGATTCTTCCTAGGTTGAGTTGACTGGTGCTGGGCTTGAGCTTTAATTAGTTTGAGTTCACCCAAGATTGACTCTATATGCAACTTCAAGCACTATGAGTAGCTCTTTGATCTTTTTATTTGAGCTGTGAAAGGGTTTGGCTCCAGTTTCAGATGGCCTTTTGGTTTATCTTTGGATTCAGTTCTGGCAGGGCCTTTGAATGCAAGTGCTGGAAGAAAGCCTGGCACCCCATGATTCATTCTCTCTCTCTCAGGCCATGCGGCTCAGTGGTTAAACCCAGAGGCTGTGGAGCCAGGCTGCTTGGATTGGGATCTAAGCTCCTCTCCTTAGCAGTTGTGTGACTTTGAACAAGACTTAGCCTGTCTCAGCCTCAGTTTCCTAGGTGGAAAATGGGGAGATGCCTTCCGCATGGGGTAGTTGTGGGGAGGAAATCGGATGTGCTCTGTGCCTGGCACATGGCGACCTCCCATTACTTGGGAGTTACTCCAATCCGCTGAGGTCAGAGTACTCCTCTCTTTTGGAGGGGCTGCCTTAGGCCCATCTCTTACCAGTGGCAACAGCAGAATGGGGCCTTGTAGGGGCTTTAGTTTCCCCATAATTTCCCCATAATTTCTACCTGCCCTTCACCAAAGTCATCACCCAAAACAATATTGCTTGATATGGACAGTTGGCATTTTTTCCTCAAGCTTATATAAAAGTATGACTAAGAGCACTGTTATGGGTTGAATTGTTTGCCCGTAACCGCCCCCCCACCCCCAGATATGTTGAAGTCCTAACCCCCAGGACCTCAGAGTGTGACCTCATTTGGAAACAGGGTCATTGCAGATTTAACCATGTTAAGATGAGGTCATTAAGGAGGGCCCTTGTCCAGTGTGGCTGATGTCCTTATAAAAAGGGGAATCTGGACACAGACACACACAGAGGGAAGGCACAGATGTGAAGAGACACAGGGAGAAGGCCAGGGGGTGACGGAAGCTTAGAGGGATACAGCCTTGAGCCCAGAAGCCCCAAGGATTGCCGGCCACCGCCAGAGCTAGGAAGAGGCAAGGAAGGTTTCTACCAAGAGCCTCAGAGGGAGTCCAGCCCTGGTGGCACCTTGATCTCGGACTTCTAGCCTCCAGAGCTATTGGACAATAAAGTCACCCAGTTTGTGATACTTTGTTATGGCATCTCTAGGACACTAATACAAGCACCTTCGAGACATGTTACTTTTGTTAACCCTAATATACAACCGTGTATATGTGCACTACTCCGCTCTCTGTGCCCCTCAATCTGAGTTTCCTTCTTCTGGGCCCTCCCCAGTCAGTGCTCTGGAGCTGCCGAGCCCCTGCCTATGCAGAGAAGCAGCTACCAGTCTCCCCTTCTGCTCTTTTGCCCCCACTCCCCCATCCCACCCTGCTCTCACCTTCCAGGAACCACCTCTACCACTCGCCCCCCCAAAGGGGGGACCTGGACCCCCAGGGAAGCAAACACATCTTGAGTCCCTCTGGTGTGCCTGTCCTCGGCAGTCAGTCGTGGTCCTGTGGAATTCTCGCAGTCCCACCTCCCCCAGGAGGGTGCTGCCAGCCCCAAGGCCACATGTGAAGACCCTGAGGCACAGAGGGTGTGTAACCTGCCCAAAGCCAGACAGCTCATGAGGGGAATGTCAGCAATCAGGTTCAGCTGTGACCCAAGCCCTGATCCTCACTGCCCCAGGCTGGTGCAGCTCCTGGTGGCCAACGCCCCGGCCTCCCTCTGTTCTCGAAGAGCTTGTCCCAGCAGGCCTGCCTGGTCCAGCTGCAGGACTGTCCTGCAGCCCCTGTGCATTCTTGCTAGACTAGCAAGTTCCCTTCCTGGTGGCTCTGGTTGGGTGGGAGGGCTCCCCCAGCTGGGATGGTCTTTTCCGGCAGAAAAGTCAGAATAGTCATTTCACTGTGTCTCCCACTGAGCTCACCGCAGGGATAGACACGTTGGGAAACAGAGTTGCAGCTTGTGAAGACAGTGTGTCCTCTTAAGCACTTTTTTATAAATCACTTATCCTGATGTTAGTTGATTGTGTAACATCCTATTAATTTTTTCCCCTCTTCCATCATCTGACCTGGAAACTCTGCTGAAAGCTGGCTGGATCTGGGTGGGGGTGCACAGGGCCCTGGGAGGCCTGGGACCCAGCTCTGGCTGGTCCCCTTGCTCCCTGTGTGACTTGGGCAGCTCGTCCCCTATGTTGATGGCAGTAATGATGGCTCTGTTTACCGAGTGCCTGCTATGCTCTGGGCTTTTTGCACAAGTCACCTCATTCACCTACGAGGTGGGATGGGGGCCACTACTGGATGAGGAGGGTGAGGTCAGAAAGGCTGAGTGACTCCATCAGGCCAGCCCGGGAATAATGTCAGGGCTGGGGCCCCGGCTGGTTTCACTAATGTCCAGGCAGGCTGCCCGGCTGGTTTCACTACCCCCCGCTGCTGTCCTTCCCCCCCCCCCCATCCCAGTTTCCCCGGTTGTGAAACAAAGAAAGGATGAGACTAGATGGCTCTTGGGCCCTTTTCCCGCTTCCTGGCTGAATGGCCATATGATGAACAGAGAATACACATACGTGGTTCCACTGTGGTTTTCCTTAAAATCTCTTCTCCATCCAGCTGCCAGCGACCCTTTGAAGTGTAAACCAGATCATAGCACTTGTCACAACCTGCAAGGGCCTCGTTGTTTACTTGTTTATTGTCTGTGTTCTCATGGCTACATTGGCTACATTTCCAGCGCAGAAAACAGTGCCCGGCACACAATAGGTGCTTGGGCAGAAGTTGTTGACGGAGTTGAATCAGCACAGCCTGTGGCCGGGCTGAGAGGTGGGGACTGGGCAGGGTAGGAGGTGGGTTTGTAGGGGGAGCTCGGCTGCACTGGGGTGGTCCCGCCGAGTGTCAGTCGTAGAAAGTTATGAAGTCAAATTGGTCTTTCGTTCCTAGGCTGGGTCCCTTGGCTGTCATCCCAAGCCGGTCTCTGCCAGATGCCAGCTCATTCTTACCAAGGCCTTACCTGGTGAGCTGTTTCTGCCTCTTACAGATACATAGCTGTATTTTAACAAGATCAGAGCAGAATATAAAATTCTGGGGATCCAAAGAGATGCAGTGCTGACAGTGAAAGTTTGGACAATGTGAAACACTATAGGAAAGATATTTCAGGGCAATTGGTATTGAAACAGAATCTCAAAGCCTTCCAGGTGTGCAATGACTCACTCCAGAGGACAGCCACCTGATGTTCCAACTCACCCATCCTAACTCATTTGGTCAAAATGGACCAGAAGCCCAGGGAGGGGAGTAACTTGCCTGAGGCCACGCAGCAAGACAGTGGCCTGTGCTACCCGCCCAAACCTTCTGACTCCCAGTCTTGCTGCCCCTCGGTTGTTTTCCCAAGTGTGCTGCTGCAGTGGGGGCTGGAGGCGAGGGTGGGGGCTGGTGGAGGGAATGGGGGGGTAGAGTGGGGAGGTGGATTGAGTAGGAGGTTTCCAGACACCCTACCCACCTCCTCCAGAGAAGCTGGTTTACACATTGGCCTCTATTTAGAGGAAGGGGTCCAGTCTCCAATTCCCTCGGGCAAATCTATGTTGGGCTACGGGGTTTCCAGCAGACCTAGGAGCCTGAGGTGGGCAATGTGTGTGGCGGCCCAAGCCTAGACATTTCTGGGCAGGAGCTAGGGTCATACCTTACTGGCCTGTGTATCTGCAGCATCAGAGCTGATAGGTCTGATGTGTGTCACATTTGAGGAACTGTCCCAGCTTTGTGCTCCCCCTGGGGGCCCCTTGCCAGCAGCCAGCCACAGGAAGCTTGCAGAGGCCTGGGCGGATGACGCCTGTTCTGGGCCTGTCTAAACTGGGATTAGGGCCGTGGGAAGGAAGGCAGGCAGGGTCAGCTATGTCTGCTTTTTATGCCTGGCTAGGGCTTCTCTGGGCATCTCGAGGTGGTGGTGAGGGGCACCACAGCCTGGAAACAGGACTCACACCATCTTAGTCACAGACTCCAGATGTCTTGAATAAAATACTCTTAAAGCCTTAGAATCACAGCACTTTGTTTTCTAATGTTGAGGTGAACCTGGGGGTACAGTGGCAGCACATGGAAGGGGCTGTACTCACTTTTGGGGAGCCAGAAGACTTCCCAGGGCCACTTACATCTGAGCCACTTAATGAATAATGCATATTCTAATGTAAATTTCAGCCGGCATTCAAGACTTTCATCACTGTCCAGTAGAAACATGCAAGTCAGATATGTATTTTTTTATTTGAAAGTATTAACAAATAGTTTAATGAAGTTTCAATATTTGACAAATCTTCTAAACTATAGAAAAAATAATGAGCACTCTGCAACACATTTTATCAGGCCAGGATGAGAGTGATAACAAAATCTATCAAGGACAATATGAGAAAGAAAATTTGTAGAAGCCAGGCACAGTGGCACGTGCCTATAGTCCCAGCTACTTGGGAGGCTGAGGCGGGAGGATTGCTTGAGCCCAGGAGTTCAAAGCCTGGGCAACATAGCAAGACCCCATCTCTTAAAAAAAAAAAGGAAAATTTATAGACTAATCTCAATTATAAACATGCATGTGAAATCAGAAAAAAATGATCAAAGTAAACCTACAGTTAAAAAAAGTAGAAAATAATAAAGAAAGCAGAACCCAATAAAATCAAACCAGACAAACAAGACAAAATTCACAAAGTCAAAAGGAAAATATCAATTATCCTTTGAAAATATCAGTTCAATAAACACACGGCTACACCGATTAGCAAAAAAGAGAACACATATCACCAAAGTTAGAAATTAAAGAGGTGTTGTCAATGCAGGTTTTACAGATATTAATATGAATCACATATATAATATTAAATTTTCTAGTGGCTACATTAAAAAAGTAAAAAGAATTAAGGTGGGATTAATTTTGATATATTTTATTTAACTCAGGATGCTCCAAATATTAATATTTCAATGTGCAATCAATATAAAAGTTATTCATAGTTATTACATTCTTTTTATACTAAGTCTTCAAAATCTCACGTGTATTTTTACACTGAGAGCACATCTCAATTTGGATGCTTAATTTTCATCAGAAATACTTGATCACAATGTTTAGATTTCATAAATTTACAGCAAAAAAGTACCCACGTTGTTGGAAACATATTAAAAAGTTTTCTAATAAGTGGATCGGTTTTTAAACTTAAGTGAATTAAAATTAAATACAATTAAAAGTTCAGTTCCTCAGTGACTAGCCACATGGCTAGTGCTTGGCAACCACAGCACAGATGTGCACGAGGGTCTTAAATTTGTCTCCAGCCCTGTACTCACTGTTCCCCTTCCCCCCACCTCTCCCAGCTCTCTGGTCACCACCTTCCCAGCCTTGCACACAGACCATGCCTCCTGGCCCACCTCCAGGCCCCGCCCCCTTCCCAGGCCCCACGTGTTTCAGGAATCCTCCCCACATAGGGTCCCAGAAGGCTTCCAGGACCATTCCCATCTCTGAGCCTCAGTTTTTCATTCATACAGGAGGGGCTGGACTACGCAGCCATCCCTACCCCGACAGGCCCTGCCCCTCACTGTGGCCTCTGTCACTCCCTGACCCTACAGCCTGGGAGGACTGGTTTGTTGCCACATGGGAAATTGGCAGCAAAGTGGGACAAAGACTCGCCCTTCCCTTTTCCCAGAACTCTTCCCACACTGGCTTGTCCCTCGTTCTCTTGGCACTGGGCCGAGGTATGTGGGGAGGCAGACGCAGTGGTGATGTTCTGAGAGCTAACGCCATTGGCCTCACCAACCCCCTGCTCTGGGGCTTTCCAGGCCTTGCCTGTGGCAGGGGAATGGGCCCACGCAGCCTTGTTCCCTCTTCAGAGAGCTGAACTCGGGGCAGGGAGAGCCTTAGCCAGGGAGACAGTGTTCCGGAGGCACAGGGAGTGCTGGGGTCACGGGAGGGCAGCCCACGTGCACGCAGGCCTGCCCAGGGCAGGAATGGTAACCACTCCAGGAGAGCCACTATCTCCACTCTAACTCAGGGCCTCCCAAGCTCTTTGAGCCTCAGTTTTTCCATCTGCCCAATGGGATCTCGTAATTCTCTGAAGGTGGTGACTTTTGAGAGGACAGCAGGGTGAGCTTGCCAAATCCAGCACACACCTGGGGCTGTCTCTGTTAACACCTGGAGCACTTGCTCAGCCACGCCTTGGGGCCCATTGCTATAGATGCTGTGTTCAATCCAGCAGGGATCTGAGGTCTTCTAGCCTCATAAGGGCTCCTATATCACTACCAGCTCCTCCCCTGCCAATTCCCCATCAGAGGAAGGACCTGCCGCCTGGGCAACAGAGTGAGACCTGTCTCTACAAAAAATAAGAAAATTAGCCAGGTGTGGTGATGTGCACCTGCAGCCCCAGCTACTTGGGAGGCTAAGGCAGGAGGATCGCTGGAGCCCAGGAGGTTGAGGTTGCAGTGAGGTGTGATGACGCCACTGCACTCCAGCCCCTGCAATAGAGCCAAACCCCATCTCCTAGTTCTCTCAGTCCCTCAGTTTCTTTCTCTTGGGATACTTTTTGCCCCATTCTGTCCTATGAGCTCGATCATTGAATGAATTGGCATCTCCAACCCTTTCAAGAAAACACACTCATGCACTGCATCTTCTGTGGCTCTTGCCAGCCAATATCTCCTCAAACCTGTCTTTTTGCAGTTTGCATTGCAAAAACAATAGATATGTTACATGTGCATTTCCAGATTGGACAGGTCTATCCTATCCCAGCTATATTTCCATATCTGTCTCATTCCTTCCTCCCAGAAAATAGTTACACACTCATGTGAAGATGGGGCAATGGAGGCACCCAGCATCGTGCCTGGCACATATCAGGGGCTTGAAAGTTGAAAGAAAGCCCAGACTGAGTCTCCCATAAGGAGCACGGACCCTTTAGGGCAGAGAGTGGAAATGTGATAGGAGGATCCAGGGAGGAAGGTGGCACTTAGGAGGTGCATGGCATGTCATTGTTGAAGGGATGATTGAATCTTCCCAGAGCTGAGGCAAGTTCTGCAAAGAACCCTGGGCCACCTGCCCACAGTGACCATTGGCCAGTGGTTGCCAAGGGTGTGCCTGGCACTGCTTGGAGAAGGACATTGCTCCAGAGCAGGAACTCCTGGGCACTCACAAGCAGCCACAAGGTTGCTCCAGATCTGATGTACGGTTGCTGCTAGAGTCTGCAGGCATGAATGTGCCCACCATGTTTAGTCCTTTTTAAAGATTTACTTATTATCGGTAAAAAAAAAAAAAAAAAAACCAACCTATAATCTCATCACTTTTTTTTTGATTATGCAAAACGTGTGTTAATTTCCTCTTGCTCAGCCCTTAACCAGCCACTGCAGATAATTAAGTTCTAAGCCTCTGTTAACAGTTCAGGGGTACGTTTCTCAATCATGGCCTGAGATTATACAGACATGTCAATTTAAGTCAACGTGGCTAAATTATCTATTTTTGAAAACAAAAATGGGTATGTGCTTTCTATCGGGGTGCAACTCGCTTTTCCACCTATTACTGTAACATTGATGTTATTCCAGGTCAACGTGCAAAAATCTGCATTATTACTTTCAGTGCCTACATGATATTCCATAGAATGGTTGCGTCATAATTTGCTTAGGCAGTTGTTCATCAGTGGACATTTGAGTTGATTTTAGGTGTGGGGTGTGTGTGCATGTGTGTGTGAGAACATAAACATGCTTCAAGGCCACCTAGGCCAGTTGGCTTCACAAGATGGAAAATGCCATCTCTTGGCTGCACTTGGTGTCTCTGCCACCAGTTTGTGAATGGGTGTTGTAAAGCCCGGGAGGGTGGGGGCCTGGGTGGGAGCGTGGAGGGTGCAGCGCCTTCTGCCCGCTGCTGGGAAGGTGGCAAGCAGAGTGTGCAGGGTGGAGGCAGACCCCGGCCTTCTGCCTGAGACTCCATCCCCTGTCATGGGTGCTGGCTCCCTCCTTCCCTCCTCACCCCTTCACAGGAGAGCGCCAGGAGTGCAGGGACACAGGAAAATCTCTTACCTGGAGCTGTGAGGATGAAATTAAAGTAGCACCCTTGTAATCCCAGTCTGGGAATGCTAATTAATCCAGGGGAACCTCATTCCAAGAGATGGAGATGGTATTCTGGGAGGCACAGGGAGTGGAATGGCTTACAAGGGTCGCTTCCCTGGTACTGGCCTGGCCTTGGCCCAGCCACCAGCCCAGCTGCTGTGGGCAGATAGAGCTGAGGTTGAGGGGCTTGGAGCTGACCCCCAGTCCCTGAAGAGGCAAAGGAGAAGCTGCCAGGTCTGGCAGAGAGGCCAAAGGGAGCCCCACACCCAATGCCTGCACCCACCACTTTGGACTTGGTCACAGTAGAGAGAGGAAGCAGCACCATGGTGACACCCACCCCCCTGGAAGGGAGTAAATATGGGGCTGGCTGCTGTCTCTTTCCTCCCTCCTTCTTGGAGGATGGCCCTGGGGTTGCCAAGGTGTTGGGGAGGGGATAGGTTAGAGGCATCTAGGGACTCGGAAGGAGGGGAGATGCTATTAAAAATATAATTTGGTATGTGTGTTTTTTCTGATTACAAAAGCAATGCATATTCATTGTAGAAAATTTGGAAAATAGAGATAAGCCCCCAAAGCAAATAAAACCCCCTCCTAATCTCCCCATTCAGGGACAGCCACTTGTACATCCAATGTGATGGTTAAGAACACAGGCCCGGGGCCTGACTACGCGGGCTTCCCTCCCATTTCTGCCACTAACTTGCTGTGTGACCTTGAATGAGTGCATTCACCCCTCTGTGCTGCAGAGACTAATACTGGTGTTTCTGTCATCGCATTGCAGTGAGGACTACATGAAAACACCTGAAGTTCTTGGTGCATAGAAAGTGCCCAATGAGTGTTAGCCATGGTTATGATAATGAACCCCCTCTCCACCTCCACCTGGACACCTGGCAGTTCCTCAGACTTCACCTGGCTAAAATAGGGCTCTTGGTTCCACCTGCTGCCCATCCCAAAACCTTTGTCTCCCAGCTTTTCCCTATCTTGGACAATGGTACCCCCAGCACTTGGGGGTTGGGGGCATTTGGCACTTGTCCTTGAGGCCTCATTTGGCTGTCAACCAGCCCACCGGAAGTCCTCTTCCAGGTCAAAAAGGAAGAGAAGGAGGAAGGCTGGGAAGAGTTGGTGAGGAAGAGAAGGGGAGAAGGGAGATAGAGAGAGATGCTGGCGCCTGGGAAAGGGGAAGTTGAGGAAAGAGCGAGAGGCGGCACAAGGAAGAGAGAAACACTCATCCGTCTGTGCGCTCCTTCCCAGGGCGGACGCATGGGCACTTCCCCTGCGACTCGCGCCACCTGTCCAGGCCCACCACCCCAGCCACCCCCACCCTGGGCCCAGGCTGCAGCCCCGCCTTGCCATTCTCTTGGTCCTGTCAATAATTTATGGCCTGCAGGGCACCCTAACTATCAATAATGCACAGGCAATAATGTTCTGCTCTCTGCACAATTGTGTTACTCCTAATGTATGCAGGGCTGGGTCCTCCCCACAGCACGACCCCCACTGGCTCAGGAGAGCAGCTGGGCTGGGGTGAGCTCTGCCCCACCTCACGGAGCTGCCTCTTCCAGTCCCTGGGGTCAGTCCAGACCTCAGGGTCCCCCGGAGAGGGCCCATCTGTTTCTTTTCAGTTCTGATACTCAAACTAGTAAGCAGGGAGCACCCTCAAAGCCCACCCAGCGGGCAGCTACCAGTTTATTGAGTCCTAATCCCACTGCTCCACTTGTTAAGCAGTTGCCTCACCTGTAACAGACAGCTATTAATAACACCCAATCCCTGCCAGCTGGCGCGGGAAGCCGTTAGAAAGCTGGGGAAGCACTTTACGAGCCAACACCGACAGGGCCAATGTCTGCAGCTGGTCCTTATTGCCATTTGGGCAGCCCCTGGGCCAGACACTTTGGGGGCTGGATAGAAGAGGGTGGGGACACAGAAGCACATGGAACCTGCCCTCAAAGGGCTTCCCGTAGGGGACAGGCAGGGAACAAACAGTGAGCGAAGCTGGCTGGGTGTGAGGCTGTAGGGACTGGTGGGGACTGTGGAGAATTAGGGATGTGTGTCCTGTCTAAAACAGGTGGCAACCATTGGACAACAGCAGACAATAACACCACTTGAGTACATGGGTCTAGTGTTACCACTTTCACATACCTGTCAAGGGGAACTGGGAATGAGGACTTTTATGCAAAATCTCTCGATGGTTAAATGTGGGTTGAAAAATTAAAATATCGAAAGGGGAGGAGCTGGCCCGGTGAATCCATCAGGGGGCCAAATCTGGCCCAGCCACCAGCTTAGCCTTCAGACTGGTTGTTTTCTTGGTGTTTTTGCAGGAAAGGAACAATTCTCGCCAGAGAGTGGCTGAAGGAGCTTTGGACTGGGAGTCGGGGGGCTGGGTTCCGGGGCTGGCCCAGTGGGTGTGAGCCGGGTGAGCCGTGTGACTTCCCTTCCGTGAGCCCCGTTTCCTCCTCTGTGAGATGGGAGCGCTGGGCTCGATGGTCTGCGGGTGCTGCCAGGTCTAGGGCTGGTGTGGGAACCTTCCGGGTCCCAGACAGGGCTGAAGTCCGGGGGCCTGGCTTTCAGCAGGAGTCACAGGCCAGGCAGTTTGGGGTGGGGGAGAGAAGGGCTTAGGGGTGCCTCCCCAGAACTGAGCCCACACAAGCCCAGGCTTCGCCAGGGTCTATGGGCCACAGCCCTCAGGGTCACGCTTTAGGAGCATCTCACAGGTGAAACCACCTGGGCACGGGGCCTCTTTGGTCTTTGTAATTAGGCCCTGCAGGTAGGGCGTGAGTCAAGCTCTCCACAGCTAATCCTGTCTACGGCAAATTGCCTCCAATGTTAACCTCAATGGTGGGATTTCCACCGGTTGGGCTTGTTATTTCAGTGTCATGTTGAAGCCTCCCAACAGCCCTGTGAAATAGCATCATCCTCATTTAGGAGGAAAAAAGCAAGCAAATAAACCGCACTAAGGTTCAGAGAGGTTAAGCAACTTGCCCAAGGTCACAGAGACAGTGAATGTGGGACCCATCATGCAAACCTAAGTGCGTGGAACTTCAGGTCTCCATTCCTCACTACACTCCTCTGCCCCGCAGTGGGTTTTTGGACATTTCCTGGCATGTGCCCCATGGCCACGGCGGAGGGGGAGCTGCGGAGAGAAGCCTGCCCACTGTCTGCAGAGCTGGATGAAGCCACAGGGACCTGGTGGGGTTCTCCGGTCACCCCTCCCAAGCTCCTCATGACCACCCTAGTGGGGGGAGGGCAGAGCAAACCACACTCACTGTCCCGCCCTGGTCGTGGGGAAGCTGTGGGGCTGCTGGGGACAGCACGGCCTCCACGGGGCTCCTGCTCTGCCAGCTTCGGAATTCCAGATAAGCGACTGTCAGAGCTTCACGGCCCCTCCTTCCCAGGGCTACTGGGTGAATTCAGACAGACAGCACTGTGGAAGTGCCTGGCTCCTATTAAGTGCTCAAGCATTTGTGTGAAAAAGAAAATAGGAGAAAACAAACTTTTTAATTACCAGTCCATTTCCCTGGTATCTTGGTTAGGGGGCAGGAGCATTGAAGTCCTTAAAATACGGTGATCTGCAGGTGCTTTGGGAGGCTGAGGCGGGAGGGTTGCTTGAGTCCAGAAGTTCAAGGCTGCAGTGAGCTACGATCATACTACTGTACCACTCCAGCCTGGATGACAGAGGAGACCTTGTCTTTAAAAAAAAAGGTGACCTGCGCTGTATGCAACTACTGTAGATTGTTGGCATGACATTCTGGTTCAAAAACCACACTTAGAAAGGGAAGCAAAGGCCTGGCGCGGTGGCTCACGCCTGTAATCCTAGCACTCTGGGAGGCCGAGGCGGGTGGATTGCTCGAGATCAGGAGTTCGAGACCAGCCTGAGCGAGACCCCGTCTCTACTAAAAATAGAAATAAAAAATTATCTGGACAACTAAAAACACATATAGAAAAAATTAGCCAGGCATGGTGGCACATGCCTGTAGTCCCAGCTACTCGGGAGGCTGAGGCAGTAGGAGCGCTTGAGCCCAGGAGTTTGAGGTTGCTGTGAGCTAGGCTGACGCCAGGGCACTCACTCTAGCCTGGGCAACACAGAGAGACACTATCTCAAAAAAAAAAAAAAAAAAAGAAAGGGAAGCAAGCCAGGTCGGGCTGTGGCTCCAGGCACCCAGCAGAATGGAGGGTGCAGATAGAGTCGAGGGAGTGGAGGCTGGAGACTGAGGCCTTACAGCTGTACCCTCTGCTGGGGCTGCCGACTCACTCCTTGCCTCTGTAGTCACCAGTGAGCCCATCTTGGCAACAAGAATTTCACCGAGGGACGGCCAGTCCCCAGAGCCAGGGCTCAAAGGGAGACTTGTCCCAAGCCAGGAACTCGAATGGGCAAGTCAGACAGGCCCAGAGGCTGGGGCTGCCCTGGGGCTGAGCACATGGCCCGCTCCACATCCAGGGCGGCAGGCTGGGCTCAGGGCCGGAGGCTGGGGCGGGGCTGGGGAGCAGGGGAACCATTTTCAAGGATTCTTGTTATTTAAGCTAATCTTTCATTTCTCATCACCCATTTTAGGCTCATCTTACCACTTTACACCCCAACTTGATCAGAGCAATGTGTTAGTGACCCAGGCAAGGGCCTCGTTCTAGCCGAATTAGGGAGAGCAAGTGAATTAGCACTAATGAGGCCCAGAGAGGCAGCACCACGTGTCCAGGTCACACAGCAAAACCGGGACCTGAATTTAAAAGAGGAAACTCCTCACTGTCACCCTCTTCCCAGCCCCTTAGGTCTCAGGCAGTTACCTTTAGAGCCACGGGTACAATTGCATCTTTCCAGATAAGCCACGTGTTGAAGGGGCACCCCAGGGTCCTGCCTCTATCCTCCACACCTGTGGCCGGGCCCCTCCTGCAATATTAATCTGGCTCTTATCAATGTTTCATCTGTTTTCTATTCCACATCACCCTGGCTACCGTCTTCTCACGTTTGAGCTTGGGATCATGAAAAATAGATGGGCTTACTCTCCCTTCCCTTATGCCTTTGCCCAGGTTTGGGACTTACAGTGTTCTCGTTCAAATGTTCTTCCAAAATCACCTGATTCACTGGTCCTTCAGCCCTGCCTGCCCAGCTGGGCTCAACAAAGAATACTAAGTGCACCTTGCACCTCTTCAAAGCACGCTGCTGTGCACTGTCTGTGTTCCTGGGCAGGCAGGAGGAGTCGCTTGACCTCGACCACTGGGGTCAGAGATGCTAATCTACCTGCCCAAGGCCACATGGGGAATTGTTACTGGTTGCAAAGAGGCAGGCTTCTGCTCCCCTACTTTCTCCTCTCTTCAATATCCCCCAAACTGCATTCTCTAACAGAATGAGCTCCAAGGCCCAAGCCCTCTCCTTTTTGTCACATGGTGGAAATAATAAAATCTAAGAGAGAAGAGGCAGGAGGAAGCAGAGGCTGCTGTGATTGGAACTGAACTCTGATCACGGCATGCCCTTCCTCAGAGACCTTCAATGGCTCCCCATTAACCACGAAAAAAAGCCCAATCGTTCAGTTTTGTAAGGAAGGTCCTTTGCAAAACTGGCTCAAGCCATCTTGCCATCCACCCTGTCTAGTAAACACATGGGACTGGAGCGGGAGTGTTACGTTCCTCAGGCCCCTGCTGGAGCTGCCACACCCTCACTGGGCTTTTGGAAAACCTTTTTTCTCCCAATCTATACCAGTGATTCTCCAACCAACCAAGGCTCTGCACAGAGCACCTCCTGATGCCTGGGGTCCTCCTGGAGATTCTGCTTAAGCTGCCCTGGGTGGAGCCCGGGCATTAGCACCCCAACCTGCGTGGCACCTGGCAAGCCGCAAGCTGGCATAGGCGATAAAAACAGACAGGGCTCGCATAGGCTCATAGCCTGCCTTAGAATGTGCCTTGCTGGGACAGTGAAGTTTTAGAAGCTTGATTTTGCATCTAAGTTAAATATCAGCCCATCCCTCTGAAAGCTGGTGTGCTTGTTTCCCAGAGCTGGGGAGATCACTGGCCCCCAAATGGCTGGGTCAGGTGCCTTTTCTCCTCATTAGCTCTAGGCCGGAAGGAACCACAGAGAGTGACAGGAGAGGCCCCCTCATTGCTCTCACCAGTGCACTTGCCCCCGCGTAGATCCTGATGTTGTTTTCCTGCCACTCCCCTCCGGGCCGCAGACTGCGCCTCTACCTCCCAGCACCTGGTGCACACTCCCACATCCTCTTCCTCTGCCTACCTTTTCCCAGCCGCCAGACCCCTGATCCAGGAAGCAGGAATAATATCAGGCACCCAGCACTGCTTTCCCATTCCCAAGAGGCAGCAGGACCCCCTGGGGTTTCCTGAAGTCCTCGGGACCCCAAAGCCCTTCAAAACCAAGGTAGACCACTGTCCTAATATAATCCTGAGGAATCAAAGTACTAAAGCTACTCCCATCAACCCAGCTCCACCTGTGCCTTCATCCCCGGAGACTCTAGACCAGTGGTTCTCAATGAGTGGGCCCCAGACTAGCAATATTAGAACCACCTGGGACCAAGTTTGAAATGCAAATTTTCCAATTCTAGCCCAGACCTACTGAATCAGAAACCCTGGCAGTCGTGTTTTAACAAGCCCTGCAGGTGATTCTAATGCAAGGTAAAGGTTTCAGAACAGGTGATCTAGAAGAAGGCACGGGATCAGGGCCCTATAAAAACCTTCACTCGGCGCCTTGGCCAGATAGGTGCAGGAGCAGCTCGAGCATCCGTCTGCTGATCTGGTCTCCGAGTGACGCCTGTGAGCCTCTTGGGCTGAGGGCCGTGGACGAGAACTGGCTGGCTTACGAGATGGCCATACCTGGCTGAACCTGGAGGGGACTCCTGGCTCCTGGAGAGCCGTGAGGTTTCACTAACACGCGTGCTGCTGACTGATGCGAGGAGGGTCTGACCCATGGAGGCTCCATCTACCACCCTGGTACTCTGATGGCTGGGGGCTGGGCCGAGGGGCTGCCTTGCCAGCTGATGTGCTTGCTCCTGGCAAGGAAAGGACAACTGGCTTGATGGCTGGTGATAAGGATCAGCCTGTGGTCAGCATGGGGTTATCTAGTGGCCAGGACTCAGGGGATGGGGGTGAGGGGGGAGGTTGCTGGCTTGGGGGACAGGTCCTGGGGGGTATGGGTCAGAGGGAGGAGGTTCTAAGACTGCTCTGCTCAGGGAAGTTGGGGTGAGTGTGGGGGGAGGTCGGGGGATGAGACATCTCCAGGGCACAGCTGTGTAGGGCTTCCACCAGATGGAGGGTGGAGTGGGAGGGGTGGGAAACGGGCGTTTGAGCAGCTTGTGGTCCAGGCTGGAAAGGAACCTGGGATTGGCTGTAGAGCGTGTGGTTGAAACGGAGCCTCAGAGGTGAGCACGGCCTCTGTTCACCCCTGGGCTCTGAGTCCTGGGGTGGCCTGACTCCCTAAGGTGGCTGGGGCCTGTTCCTGAGCTGGGCGGATCTTGGCTGGCTGGGAGGTTGGCTGGGGAAGGAGGCAGAGCCTTGGCTTTGGTCAGTGCAAGGAGGACCCTAAGCCCTGCTCTCCGGCTCCTGGGCGGGCTGCCCGCTGGTTGCTGCCCCAGGTGTCTGGGCAATGTCACAGGCAGGATCTTAGGAGAGGCCACTGCTAGACCTGGGCTCGTGTGCTTTGGGCCTGGCTGTTGGAACGAAGGGTTGTCTCTGAGCAGGCCTGAGTTCTGGAAAGGAGACCTTGAAAGGAGGTCTTTCGGAATTAGTTCGTTCAGCTGGAGAGCCAGTGTCGGGTGCTGCAAACTCCTCCGCAGCCTCGGCGTCACCTGAGCCCCAGGGCCCGTCATGCTGAGACCCAGCTCTGATGTCAGAGTCTGGCTTGGTCTGGCGGCTTGGGAAGGAGCTAACAGGTGAAAGCTCGGAGTGCCCATGTGGGCGATATGAGCTTGGCATGCTCCTAACGTCTCACTCTGGCTTGTGTTCTTTTTCCTTGGGGGTGTTGGCTACTGTTCCCCAGTGCTTATGGGGGGAATGCCAGAGCCCAGTCCTTGAATTCCCTGAGCAGGGGCATCGGAAGAGAATGTGCCCTAGGGTGGAGATAGTCAGATTGTCACTCTTCACCCCACGCAGTGACTTTCTGGGGGAAGGCTTCCTGAGACAAGGGTGAGTAGGATGGGGGCCCCACTCTGCCTCGGGGCCTTTAGTCTAGGAGTGAGGCCCCTGTGAAGTGGGGAGGGACTGGACATTGGCCTAGTGCTGGGGGGAGAGAGGGCAAAAGTGGCCTCAGATGGCTGAGCAGTGGGGAGGGTAGCGGCAGAAATACAGGCTGCCAGTGGGAAGTGGCTCTCTCCTTGCAGAAAGGAGTGTTAACGCCTCCCTCCATGGAAAGAGGCCAGGCTGTGGTGGAGACTGGCCCCTGTCTGGAACGGGTGCTGAGGGGAAGGTGGAGTATGTAGGCCACGTGTGGGGAGAGCCTGTGACCGGGAGGGGCTGGTGCCCATTAAGAGGCAGCAGCTGGTTAAGTGGCCATGGAGCCCCCTCGACATGGGCTGTCCTGGCCCTCCCAGGCCTGTCCTGTAGCTGTGTTCCATGGGCCAGACAGCCCCTGCTGTCACCGCAGCTATGACAGGGGGTGGGGTGCTCCTGTCTTGGCCCAGGATAAGCCCGTCTGTGAGCATCCTGCCACCGCTATGGATACTAACTCTACTGTCCCCTGGGATCCTGTTCTTGTCCCTGCCCAGGCAAGGGTACCTCTGTATTCCCTGAGAGCAGCCTCTCCCAGCTCTGGCCTCGTCTCTCCTACCCAGGGCCACCAGTCTCAGCAGTCTCTTTGTTCCTTTGCCTGTTACCTGCCTTTCTCCAACATTTCTTCCCAGAAGAAACACAAGAATATGGGAACTGCCCACCTAGTGTGGGGTTTTCCTTCTCTCCCCACCTTCCATCTCCCTAGGCCTGGGGCTGCTTCCTCTGGGCATGCCTTTCTCCAACTCCCCCGCTGGGTGTTATCGTGTCTGCCTTGGACCTTGGCTGTCCTCACACGAGCTGTTCTGGCCTTCCCTTCTGGCAGACCTCTGACCCCAGCTTTCAAGTAAGCTAATGTGTTCCTTGGCCAGATCGGCTCTGCCCGCATGGCAGTCGTATCCTTTAACTACTCTCGTGCCTATTCCAATCAACGCTGCTAAAGCCTTTAAAACCTTAGCCTGTATGTTTTAATATTTCCACCTGTAGAATCTGGTCTGGTCAACTATCTTGAAATAGTTGCACTCCTAATAGCTCACGTTGAGTTGAGCTCACTCCACCTGGGGGTGTTGGCTACTGCCCCGCGGTGCCTATGGGGGCCAGCTGGGCCTCAGGCCCTGAAGTCCTTGACCACAGGGAGGGTGGATAGGGGAGCATGAGCCCTAGGGAGCAGCACCTGGGTGTCGGGAAGACGGCTAATCATAGTTCTCTGCCCCACGTGGCTTTAGGGTAGGGCCACCTATTTGCCCACCAGGCAGAAGGAACACAGGCCAGCTTCAGCTGTGACTCACCAGCCCTGGGGAGAGGGAGGCAGAGGTGGGAGGTTTCCTCGCCCAGGGATGGCTAAGAAACTCCCCACCTGTTTTCCCTAGCGCAGGCTCTTTGTTTGATCCTGACTCTGTCTGAAGACACCTGGCCCAGCGGCGTGAGCTTCTGCAGGTGTGAGGCCGGCTCTGCCCTCACGTAACAGGGGAGAAACGGGAGCAAGGTTGAGCTATTTTGGTCCCTAACTGGTCCTCCACAGCCGTGCCAGGCTACCGCCTGTCCCAGGGCAGAGCCACCCCTCCCAGCAGGCCGAGGCAGCCCCCACCCTGGCAACGTTGTTTCTCTGGTCTGTCATCTTAATCTCTGTAGGCTTGATCCTAGTGGAGGGAGCTAGCAATTGTGATTGTCTTTAGAGCTAGGATTAATCTAATCTCCTTGTTTCTCAAGACTTTTTTAAAAACATTAGCAGATTACAACGTCACGGCTCTGGTAGTCATAGTGGATAGAAGCTAATTGCACTTAAAGTGGGCTGGGAAGTCCACTGTGACGCTAAGTCTGTGCTGCTCTCCCGTGTTTTCTTTCATGTTGTATGTTTGGAAAGTTCTTGCTTTCCCTGCCTCCGTGGCGAGGCGTCTACACTTGGTCCTCCAGTCTCTTCCTTGCTCTGTTCACTTCTTCTGGTACCTTCCCAAGTCACTGTGGTGTCTGCAGAGATGTGAGGACATACACGCCCACTCCTGGGATCATCCCTGCCGGATACAAAGGCCAGGTGACGGGCACTGGCCGCTGGGCAGACCCGGAGAGGGTGAATGCAGTGACTCGCTGTGCACCCGGGTCCAGCTGTCTCATGGAAGGTCCTTAAGTCACTTGCTAGATCCAAAGCTCATATGGAGCCTTTCCTGTCGAAAGCCTCCTGCAGGCTCTTGTTATACCTGTCAATTTGTGACAGTATCTCCCATCCCTGGGGTGGGAAGTGATCCTAGTAGCTGGTTACTGAACCTGTCAGCCTCAACCAGGGACTGCCGTGCTCAAACCAGGCTTCCGTTTAGCCTTGGTTAGGTAAACGGGCCCTTGCTCTGCATGTCAGCTCATCTCTGACTTACCTTTCCTGTGTCCATTCCAGCTGACACTAGAACTCCAGCTGGAGTGACTTGCCTTTTCACTGAAGAACTTGAGCATTGAATGTGACTCTGCTGGTGACACTACCAGCTTTCATCTGTCTTGATCTCCTTAATTTCTAAAGGACACTTGTCAGATGTAGAACTTCAGGTTGGCTCCCTCTGCACTACAATGATTATTCTATCTTCCGGCTGCTTGTGGAGTTTCTTAATCTTCCTTGGTGTTTCTGGGACTCATTTCCTTGGCTGTCCGAATCGATGTGCCTATACTCTTTAACCTACTTGGCTTGAGGTTTATGTAACTCCTTGGGTATCCAGGTTCAAGTCTTAGTTGAAAAACCCTTGGTCATCTCTTCAAACTTCTGTTCCATTCTCTTTTGAGTCTTGACTACTCCAGGTTATCTGACGTGATCCCACATGTCCCTGCTCTGTCAAATGGAAGTCACTTAAGGCATGAAGAAGGCAGTTTCTGACACCGGTCAGACAGGGCTAAAAACTTGTCACCTTGAGGATGAAAGATGATTAGTTTAGCCTCTTCCTGAGCTGGACACATTGACAGTTGTATTAGGACGGCTCAGGGCAGCTGTGAAGCTTAGCTGTGAGCTTGAGCAGCTTTGGCACCTGGACGGAGCTGTTAGCCCAGCCGGGGCTGGCCACTGGGGGGGCATGGATGGAAAATGAGAGTCTAGGCCTGGGTCCAGTGCCTTTGGCAACCGTGGGAAGTAGGTCACTTATCTGCCGGTCCTGCATTCTCTCCTAGAGAACAGATAGGGTACAACAGCCCTGTACACCTGGGATTTGGCCCTGTATTGGTGGTAGGGGAAGTTGACACCTGCTCGACTAGGTCTTGTGCCCTTTGTCCTGGGTGCTTCTGGGGGAAGGGGTCAGATTGGTATCCCTTTCTAAGACTAGAAAAGTCCCAAGATCAATTCAAGGCATTCCTCTACTCAGAAAAATTGAAGTATTACATGGCATGAATATCCCTATTCCTCACACAGGGGTATTGGTACCAGGCACACATGATCCTCCCAAGTCCTCCCAGACTCGGGTTACACTAGGGACCAGCCTTCATGCCGCTGACATACTGTCTCTTGCTCTCCTACTTGGAGAGGAAGAAAATAGACCTTTAACTTCCTAGCTAAAAATGCTAGGCTTACTTAACCTCTAATGGTGCTGGAAATGTCTAACTCTCTCCTTTTATTTCTCTCGAATCTCTAATCTTCAGAATTACTAACTTTTAAAGTTAGATCACAGGCAAGTCTAAGATGCTGCCTTACCGACAAGGACTGATACAAAGTGTAGATGTCACCTAGGGAAGGGGCCCCAGGTTAGATTCTATCAGCCAAGACTCTTCGTACCATTCTTGGTGACCCCTTGCTTTGCGGGGCTATAGGAGATAATATAAGGTATCTCTGGGGCCAACTTGGGGCTCGAGACCATCCTCGCAGAAGAGTACCAGGTTTACTTGGGGACAACTGAAGTGGCATCATAGAAAGCAGCTGAGCCTTCCCTATTTTCCTTCCAGGGAGGAAGCTTCGGCGGGCTGACAAGGCTGGGGTGACTGGTTATGCCATGCCTCGGCGTAAGTCCTTAGAAAGCAGATCGGTGGGCCTGGTTTCTCATAGCTCCCTGCCTTCCTGGACTTGGGGTATCGGGGCATTCTTCCTGGCAGTAGCACTGGGAATCTGGGAGACTATCAAGAACCTGCTGCAACTATGGGGAAAATGACCTTAATTCCCCCTATTCCTCCTCTTGAAAGGAGCCTGGCGGAAGAGCCAGCCACTGGCCCAAGCTGGAGGCCAGGGCTTGGCAGGGAAACCAAGCTGGTTGCCGGGTATAGCAGAGGTGGTGACGCTCAGAAAGCAGGGGAAGGCTCTAGAGTTCTCCTGAGTGAACGGGACTTGGATGCCTCTGATGTGAAGGTGGTTCAAGAGTCTTTTCTCTGGGAAATTCTTTGCTTCTTAAGTCTGGGAGGGATGGAGGGGGAGAGACTAACTCTGTTGGAAGCCGGAAAGTTGAGCCTACTTGTCGGGAGTTTTGGTCAGCCTTCTATCTCCTTGCATTTTAGTTCAGAAATTTTCTATTGTCATAGCTTCAAGCTCCCTAATTCTTCCTTGGCAGTGCCTTTTTTACCTAGTAAAACATACTAGCAAATGAATGCTTCTAGTAACACCTAGTCCTTTCCCAGAGCCCGTGTCTGACTATGGTGCCCGTCTGTTCTTGCATGTTGCCTCTTTTCTATTAGCTGATTAATCAGTTAACTGATCAATTGGCTATCTTAAATCCCTTATGATAACTCCAAGATGTGTCATGTGAGTCTCAAGCTGTCTGAAGAGAAAGCAAACCTCGTGCCTTTCAGAACACCTTATAATCACAAAGCTGTACGTGACATTTTGGGTCATAAACAGGCTTCAGCGTAAGGTTGTAGACTAATCTAGGAGCTGGGCCAAACAGTCCCGGTAACTGTGGGGGCAAGAGGCTCTGCCTTCCTGTTCTTTCTCCACTGCTATCTCTAGTGTTTCTAAGGAACTCTTTAAACAGTCCTGGGCCTCATTTGCAACGTTACCACACTGGAGTCCTGTTGATGTGTGAGGGAGGGAAGACATCATATAACTCTACAACTGAATGTCCACACACCTTTTTTCCTTCCCCTCCTGTGAGGTGGGAAGGCTATTGGGTTAAGTTGGCCAACTGCCCTTCTCCCAGGGCAGAAGGCTCTGATGTCTTCTTGGAACACGGGCCTCTGTTGTGGAGGATGGTCCACATCTACTTTTCCCTCCCTGGGCCTGAAGTGGGCACTTTCTCTCCAGTCTTCACCATGAGAACCTGGTGGAGCTCCTTGGTAAAACCCACAAATACATGTCTCTCTACCTGTGTGACCCCTGGGATGCCTCACTCAAGCTGGTCCTGCAACCTGTCAAAACCATTAAGTGCTTACTTCCAAGCTATTGGCTCCAGCTTCTACTGCAGGTAAGCCTATCTTAGCTGTGAGTCTATATTTACCTATCACTTAGAGGTGGTATGTCCTACGATCTTAAGTCTCTAACATTTCTAAGAACCTGTTCAGCATTTTTCTTGTGGGGAATGGGGTGACGGCTTCAAAGCTCTGCACGTTGGAGCAAGTTTTCGCCTAAAATCCCCTCAGCTGGCCAGAGCATCCTATGCACTGTTTCTACCCTGGACTGCTTACCTCAAATAGCAGCAGGACCCTCGGCTCCCGAGGCTGTCTCTGGGCCTGGTAGGGGTGGAGGACTTCCTTTCAAGTCTGAGATGCACCCGTCGTTTAGCTGGCTGTGACGGGACCTGTGGCAGAGGCTGGTGCGGCAGAGGTGCTATCTTCATCTAGCCCTTAGTTGTAAGACAGGTTCTGCCTTGGGCATAGCATGCTGAGAATACTGGGCCATGATAGCACTCAGCTTGGCTCATTCAAAGTAGAGGTTCCAGAACAGGAAAATCAAGCTGAGATCAGAGGCTGCAGCTATACCCCCAAGCCACTGCTCTGCTGAGCACTTGGCTCCTTGGGCCAATTAAGAGGCCTTTTAGGTAGGTTCTCATGACATTTCAGTTTTATAGGGGTACCAGATGTTCTGGCTACACACATTGCTTTCGTATGGTTGGAGTCAAAGTTGAATGTGCCCGTCTCCCAGATAGCATGCGTTGTACTCACTAGGCATGAATTCTTTCCTTCCTCTGCCTCCCACCTGCTTGATTTCCAATGAGTTTTATTTCCATACATGCATATAAGTGTCTGATTAGTTCCAATTTAATGGTGAATACATGTGGTACTTGTTCCATTCTTGTGATACTTTGAAGAATGGTCTCCAGCTCTGTCTAGGTTAATACAAGAGGTATTAGTTTGCCTTTTTTATGGCTGAGTAGTACTCCATGGTATACATATACCACATCTTATTAATCTAATCATATATTGATGGGCACTTAGGTTGTTTCTACATCTTTGCAATTGTGAATTGTGCTGCTAAAAATATTCGGGTGCAGGTGTCTTTTTCAAATAAAATGTCCTTTTTTTCCTTTGGGTAATACCCAGTAGTGGGAACACTGGATTGAATGGTAGGTCTACTTTTAGTTCCAAGGTATCTTCTAGGCTACTTTCCATAGAGGTTATATTAGCTTGCAGTCCCCCAACAGTGTATGTTATATCTCCGCACCCATGCCAGCATTTGTTTTGGGATTTTTGATAAAAGCCATTATCACTGGAGTTAGATGATGTCTCTGGCTTTGATTCATATTTCCCTGCTTAAAGGTGTTGAGCACTTTTCCATGTTTTTTGGCCATTAGTCTATCTTAAAGCTTTTATTTGTATCTTTTGCCCACTTTAATGTGTGTGTGTGTGTTTTTTTTTTTTTTTTCACTGCTGATCTACTTGAGTTCTTCATAGATTCTGGTTTATCAGCCCTTTGGATGTATAGCATGAAGATGTCTTCTCCCGTTCTGTAGGTTGTCCATTTGCTCTAGTGATTCCTTGGCTGTACAGAAGCTTTTTAATTTGATCAGGTCCCATTTATCTATTTTTGTTGCTATAATTGCCTTTTGGGGTCATCTTCATAAATTCTTTGCCTAGGCTGATGTCTACAAAAGTTTCTAACACTTCAGAATCCTCATAGTCTTGTGCCTCAGGTTTAAGTTTGTTATCAGTTAATTAACTTTTGAGTGGTGAGAGGTGCAGATCCTGTTACAGTCTTCTACATGTGGCTATCCAATTTTCCCAGCACCACTTACTGAATAGGGATTCTTTTCCCCAGTGTATATTTTTTGTCTCTGTCAAAGATGAGATGGCAATATGAGGATGGCTTTATAGCTGGGTTCTGTTCTGATCCATTGGTCTATGTCTCTGTTCTTGTTACCATGCTGTTTTTGGTTACTACAGCTTTTGTAGTAGCTTGAAATCTAAAGTGGTGCCTCCCAACTTGTTCTTTTTGCTTAAGGTAATCTTGGTTATTTGGGCTCTTTTCTGGTTCCATACAAAGCATGGAATTCTAGATCTGTGAAAAATGACACTGGTATTCTAATGGGGATCATACTGAATCTGTAAATCACTTTGGGTAGTATAGATATCATCACAGTCAATTCTGCCAACCCATGAGCATGACATGTTTTTCATTCGTTTACATCCTCTAGTTTCCTTCCTCAGTGTTCTGTAGCCCTCCCTGTGAGAGGTCTTTTACCTCCTTGGTTAAACATATTCCTAAGTATCTTATTTTCTTAATGTGACAGATATATTGAGTCTTTGATTCTTTGCTTTAGTGTTGGCATATAGAAATGCTACTGATTCATATACTTCCTTTATAACCTGAGATTTTACTGAATTTATCAATTCCAGGAATATCTTGGCCAAATCTGTAGAGCTTTCTAGACATAAGATCACAGCAGTGAAGAACAATAGTTTGACCTCTTTCCCTATTCAGATACACTTGATTTCCTTCTCTTGCCTGATTTCTCTGGCTAGGACTTCCAGTACTATGTTGAATAGAAGTGATGACAGTGGGCAACCTTGTCTGGTTCCAGTTCTAAGTGGGAATGTTCTCGATCTTTCCCTATTCAGTATGATTGGCTGTGGGTTTGTCTCATGGCTTTCATAACTTTGAGGTATGTTTCATCTATGCCTATTCTAAGAGTTCTTACTATAAAACGATGCTCAATTCTGTCGCACGCTTTGTGTCTACTGACAAGATCATGTGGTCTTGTCTTTGCTTCTATTTATGAGATGAATCACTTTAGACTTGCATATGTTGAACCATCCTTGCATCTCTGGGATGAAGGTCTACCTGGTTGTAGTGGATTATTTTCTGATGTGTAGCTGAACTCAGTTTGCTAAGATCTTGAGAATATTTACATGTATATTCATAAGGGATATTTGTCTATAGTTTTCCTCTTCTGTCCTTACCTGGCTTTGGTATCAAGGTAATGTTGGCTTCATAGAATGAATTGGATTCCTTCTCAATATTATGAAATAACTTCTGCAGTATAGGTACTATTTCTTCTCTGTAGGTCTGGTATAATGTGGCTATAAAACCATCTGGTCTGGGACTCCTTTTGTTGGAAGGTTTTCTTATTGATGCTTCAATTTCAGTACTTGATATTGGTCTGTTCAAGAATTCCAGTTCTTCCTGAGTGAGCCTAGGGGAGGTTGTCTCCTGGAATTCATCCACTTTCTCAATATTCTCAAGTTTATGTACACAGATTTTTACAATCAAGAATTTCATATTTCTGTTGTATCAGTTGTAATATCTTTCATTTCTGATTATACCTATTAGAATCCTTTTCTGTCTCTGATCTAGTGAGAGGGCCTGTTCTCTCAAAGAACCAACTTTCTTGTTAATCTTTGTACTTTTGGAATTGATTTCACTTAATTCTGCTCTGACCTTATTTCTTCTGGGTTTGGGATTTTTTTTTTCCCCAATTCCTTGATCAACTAGATTGCTCATTTATGATCTGTCTTTTGGACATAGGCATTTAAGCCCATGAATTTTCCTCTTAGGACTGCTTTTGCAGAATCCCATGGATTTTGGTAACTTGTGTTGGCTTTGTCATTTAGCTTGAGGAATCTTTTGATTTCTATCTTTCCTACTTGATGCAACAATTGTTCAGCAGTAGGTTATTTAATTTCCATGACTTTGTATAGTGTTAGAATTCTAACTTTATTCTCTAGTCTGTGAAGATACATGGTATTTCTATTTTTAATATGAGATGTTTTGTGGCCTAGGATGTGATCAATCTTAGAATGTTCTGTGACCTGGTAACATATTCAGTAGTTTAGGGTAGAATGGTCTGTAAATGTCTGTTAGACCCATTTGTTCTAGAGTCCTACTTAAGTCCATTGTTAGTCTCTGTCCCATTCTGTCAGTGGGGAGTTGATAGTCCCCAGCTATTACTATGCTGCTGTTTTATTTTGTCTAGATCAAGTAGGGTTTGTCTTATGAATCTGGGCATGTCTGTTAGGTGCATATACTTAGGATTGTTACACCCTGTTGAATAGTTCCTTCACCACTATATAATGACTGTCTTTGTCTCTACTCCTGTTGACTTGAAGTCTGATCTGATATGGGAATGGCTTCCCCAGCTTTCTTTTGGTTTCCATTTGCATGGAATATTTTTCATCCCTTCACCTTGAGTCTGAGTCCTTGTGGGCTAGATGCATTTCCTGGAGATAGCAGATACTTGGCTTATATTTTCTTAACCATTCAGCCAGCCTGTCTCTCTCCAGTGGAGAGTTCAAGCCATTCATTCATTGAAAGAATTGACAAGTGGGGTAGGTTTACGTCCATCCTGTTGTATAGAACTTTATTGCTTTGTTTTACCTCTTGAGCCATTGTGGTGTTTGGGCTCTGAACTTTAGCTTTTGGATGGTTTTACAGTGGTGGGTGTCTATCATGCTGATCATTACATAATGCAGATCTCGGTACTTCCTGCAGGGCAGATCTGGTCTTGACAAATTCCCTCAGTGTCTGCTTGTTGGAGAAAGTCTTATTTTTTTTTCCTCATAAGAAACTTTGTTTTGCAGGATACAGAATTTCAGGTTGGCCATCAATCTGTTTGGAAAGACTGAGAATGGGGGCCCCAGGCCCTTCTGGCTTGTAAGGTCTCAGTTGAGAAGTCTGCAGTTAGTCTGATGGGCTTTCGTTTGTAAGTTACCTGATGCTTTCAGCTTATGGTTCATAGCAGTTCCTCTTTCATGTTAACTCCAGCCAGTCTGATGACTGTGTCATGATTGCCTCTTGGTGATAAGTCTCACAGAAGTCTGTTGTACTTCTAGATGTCCGGATTTATAGCAAGACCTGAGAAATATTCAAGTATTCCCTCAAATAGACTTTCCAGGTATTGTGTATCTTTACCCTCAGGGATGCCTATAATTATGTTTGGCCTCTTTACATAAGCGCTTATTTCTTACAGGCTTTGATTCTTATTTCTGTTCTTTGACTTTAATTCAAAGGTGTTTTCTTCTGAGATTCTCTCTTCTGCCTGATTTAGCCTACTCTCAAGGTTTTCCACTGTCTTATATTTCCCTCAATGAATTTCAGTTTCAGAAGCTCAGTTTTTTTCTTAATTCAATTTCCTTAGTGAATCTTTCACTCCCTGCATTGTTTCTTTGTTGGGTTTCTATTTGCTCATATTTCATTGAGCTTCCTTAAAAATCTACATATTCAAAATTGCCACTTCAGTATTTTCATTCTGGTTGGTTTCCATTGGTATGGAGTTGTCATCTTCTAGGTGTCCTTCCACTGATTTTTTTTTTTCCCCCTCATATCTGGAGATCTTTTGCCAATTCCTTATCTAGAGCAGCTTTTGCTTATTTTTGGGTTTTCTTTTGATTTAGATAGTGACATGCCCAGTTTAATCTGAGACAATAGGTGGTGCTTATGGGTGGGACTCAACTACACCTTGTGTGATTGAGTCAGTAAATTCTGTTAAGGGTGTACAAATTGACCTGTCAGTAGGTGGTACTTGCTGGAAGAAGCTGCAATGTCTCTAGGTTCTGTGACCAGCTCATCCCTCAGGGAGAAGCACTCTAATGCCCCAGGTGGTAGGGCCTTGGAACTCCTAGGTGTCTTTATTCTCTACCTCAGGTAGGTGGGGGGAGTGGGGCTGCACGGGGGGGATGCACTGGGTGAGCTTTGCCCTCAGGCTCCACCTAAAGCTGGCGCAAGGTGTCTGTTTCAGCAGGGGTCAAAATTCTGTTCCCAGCTTCCAGGCAAAGCAGCCAGGGAGGGGCTGTAATAGCCTCACCCAATCACAAATCTCCTCTCCTTGCCCTGGAGCAATGTGATTAAGACCTGGGGGGGTACAGGATCTGGCTTCTGGGCCTGTCCCTTGGTCCCTGAAGATCAATCCCTGACCATGTCAGGGAAGAAGCACGCTGGGTCCCAAGTTGCCCATGGGGTGCCCAAGCAGGTTTGATGTCCCTCTGCTTCAGGGCATGCCCCATACTGATGGAGTCACAAGCAAGTGGCACCAGAGGGCTGGAGGGAAGGGAGTTCAGACTGAACACTCCTCAGTTCGCTGCAGGACCCCTAGAGGAAAGGTCTGAGCCTCATTCTCTGTGGAAGTCTGTGGTGGCTCTGTCTCTCTTGGCAGCTGCAGGAAGGGGAGAAAGTCTGGAAAGACTTGAGCCCCAGTCTCTATAGAAGGCCTGGCGTGGTGGATATACCGACAGAGGAGAAGCAGTTCCTGTGAGCCCCGGCTCAATTGTCTCAGCAGCTGTGGGTGGCGCAGGGGGGAGGGGAGGAGAAGAGTCTGAGTAGAAGAAAGCTGGCTCTCTGGTCATCTCTGTCCCTGTCTAGGAGGCAGCCCATCCAGAATGTCTGGACTCTAGGATCACACGGGTCCCCTAGGACCCACTGGCCCCCTGTGGTTCCTGCAGTGTGGGCCAGAGTTGGGAAACGTTTGTGGGAATGAGAGATGAAAATTGAGGGGCTGAGGCCCCCGGCGGGGGGGCGGGCAAAGGTGCACGGGTGGGTAGAGAAGCAACATAGCAGCTGCCATCTCGGCTTGGGTCTGTGGTGATAACACAAAGTGATCCTGATGGTGCTGGCTGCCTGGTGCTTCGTCCTCGCAAAGCTCCCATTTCTGACAGCTTTTGGGCTTGTGAGGGTAGGAGCTCTCCAGCAGCTCGGGAGCCCGCTGACTGGCAGAGACGTGGGGGAGTCAGGAACAAGCCACTCCACCCTCCCTTCTCGCTGGACTCCAGGCCTCTCCTGGTTGATCTCTGCCGGTATCCTCCTCCCTGTTCTCCTAATTCTGGGGGCTAGAAATCCAAGATCAAGGTGCCAGTGGGGTTGGTTTCTTCTGAACCTCTCTCCTAGGCTTGTGGCTCTTATCTTAGGAATCTTGCTTGTGTTACCAAGTCAGAACTGCCTGCACAGTGACTGGCCACAGTGGTTCTCACTGAGGAGGATCTTGCCTGTCGTAGGTTAGAGCAAGTCATCTGTGGATGGCACCCTTAACAGAATTTGGTTGGGATTCTTGATTGTATGATCTGAATGGTATGGCCTAGCTAAATTTTAGTTTTCGATACTAGACAATTGACTTCAGACATGTGGCCCTGGAAAGCTGAGTTTGGGTCTGCAGAGCTTGGGCCTTGAACCTGGAGGAAAAATCATTAAGGCTTGATGAAAGGGGCGGGCTAGTCTAGGTTTTGGTCACAGGCTACCCCAGCAGCAGAGCTGAAGCTTGCTATGTTCCCAACACCTTGGAGCAGCTGGGATTCCCACCCATTCTGGTATTCCTGGGGGGCATCAGAAGCTCACATCTTTGAGTTTGGGGGGGAGTGGAATCCCTGTGGTAGGGAGTTCTCCGGGTAAACAGCTCAACTTGCCCCACTCTGGGGTGGAGTTAGCATGGCTGGGTTCCCTAGCAAGGAGACTCAGATGGCGATCAACATGCAGGAGGCTTATCTTGGGGCATGCTCTTGGGACTGATGCCTGTAGGAGAAAGAGGGGAAGCAGGACTGGGCAGAGTAGAGCTGGGATGCAGTCTCTCTGAAGGCTCAGCTACCTCTGTGGGGTACTTTGAAACCAGAGAGCTGATCAGAGCTATTGCAACTTCAGGCAAAAGGATTGGGTCTTCCTAATCTCATGTGGATCAACATGGAAGGATGCCTAGTTGTGGGTGAGGTGGTTTTCCTCTAAGGTAACTTCCAAAGGGGACTGATGGCAGAGATTTGTGCTGGTGCTGGCTGGGGGAAGCCCCACCCCTGAGGAAGAATCTGGGACCCTATCGGTGAGCAGTGTACTCCTGGCCTATCTTGTAGTAGTAGAGCTTAAACCTCAGGAAGTCTGTCTGGGGCATAGGAAAAGGACTTGTAATGGGGCCCTTCTCTGATACTGTCCTGATTTCCACTCCCCAACATCCCCCATTCCCACTAACCTTGTTCCCTCAAGCACTGTGCTGTTTGTCCTGAAGAATGGCTATTAATGTGCCCATTGGGACTTATTCCCATCTCTTCTGGTTAGACACTTCTGAGACTTAGCCACGCTATGTCTAGGCAGCTATTTCTAATGGCATAGCATGTCATTCCATACTGGATGTGTGTGCTTGTCTGACTCTGCCGTGTAAGAGCTGAGCTCCTCTAAGTGTATTATGTACCTATGAGACCTGAGGTATCTAATTTCCTCATGGGGTCGCCTGGGGCATAGCATATTTAAGGTTACTAAGTACTACAACTCCAAGCTGAAGGTGTGCTATTTCTTTCCCCCCTCTACCAGAACACGGACTTCTTAGCTTGATAGGTAAAAGGTAATCACTTCTAGTTCTAATTAGAACCGTACATACCATATTTAAATCACTTGTCTCTCTCCTTTTCTGAACTACACTGGCATTCTTGCCTACCTCTGTAGGTATTCCCTGTAGCTCCTAGATATCGCTTGTCTCTTGTGTGGCTGACAAATCTTCCAGTCAGTCTAATTTTACATGACCAGGGGATGAGAAGATAGTGTTTAGACTTGTTCCCCACTGGCCAAGACTTTCTTTTTGGTGTTAACCTCAAGGTGAAATGTTATCCTTTTTCTTCTAATAGCCTCTTTTTCATTACAGAAACTTCAAACACATACAAAGACAGAATTCTCATGCCTAGAGTTCCAAATCTTGGGAGCAAAAGCTAACTTGCAGACTTCTAGATACGTGGGCATCTTGTGGTCCTTTGTGGGAGAAAATGACATTCTGTTCAAAGGGCTCTGGTTTCTGCATCATTTTTTCTCACCAAGAACTAGGATATCTAACCCATAAATCTGGGTATAGAAGATATACACTCGAAGGAAAATGATACATAAAGATGGAAACATCTAAGTTCTGGGATAACCTAGAACCATAGTTCTGAGGTCTTAGGAGGCTTTTTGGAATTCTCAGCCTGCTCCTATGTTATGGGCATCAACAGCCCTCAGACCCAGGACTAGGCCAGTGGAAGTACTCTCCCCAGCTGGCAGTCAGACAGGAAGGTACTAGTAAAGGCAACTGAAGTTGTTAGAACTCTGTCGTTAGTCCAAGTCATAGAAGCCCATAGATGTTCCATGTCTTAAGGATCTCAGGACAAAGCATGGACTCTAGCTACCAGTCTCTCTAGCTCTAAGTCTTCCATTTGAGGAGTCCATTCTGGGTTGACATAGGTTCTAGAGGGGCTGGGTAGAAGTATGCCATGGGGACCCAAAAGCCTTGGAAGAAGAACAGGGCGTCTGGCAGAGTGTTGAGGTGCTATGGCTTCCTACTAGTTGTATCGTCCTGGGCTTGAAGCCTTACCTTCTCGCTTTCTCCATTTCACTTGATTCCTAAACCTGTACTACATTGAACTAGATTCTTGATATCAGCAACTCCCAGGTGAAATAGAATCTGAGTAAAACTAAACAGGTCTTCCAGCTCCACTTCCTGATCAGGGGTGAGTGAGGTACCTTCTCAGTCTGGCTGACGGTGGGGCTACCAGCTCTGCTTGGCCAGCCAGAGTATCTCTGTAGCCAGGCTGTTTGCTTCAACTATGGTTCTAGATCACCCAGATTTGGAGCACTTTCCCATCTTATCCCTATTACTATCCTTACCCTTAGTTTGGGCTGCTGCAGTCAAACACTAGGCTTCTAATCTGGTTTACCATCAGATGGCATCCATCGACTTCATAGATCTTATTCTCTCATTACCTATTTCAAATAGGTCATGGAAACATGGATTTAGTCTGTTTGAAGTATCATCTTTGGGGTGTTTTTCTGAGCTTTAAGAACATAGGCATCTTAGGGCTATGAGAATTATAGATTCTTGTGAGAAGTGTTAATCAATACAGCGATCCAGGACTTGCGTGTTCCTTACTACAGATGAAATGTCTAAGTCTGACTCTTCAAAAAGCTTGCTATTGGAGACTGTCCAAAGACCTAAAAGTGAGGTCTCCTGTAGTCAAGTTTCATCCTATCTTATTCTCTAATCTCTAGGAATATAGTCTATCAGCATCTAACTTCTGGAATAATTGGGAAAGTATTCAGTCAAACCACCAATGCCATAAGTATCAAGATAAAACAGTCTCGTAAAAGGTTTAGTCTTTTTTTCAGAGGCACTTAGAGACTAGAAGGTGATATGCTAAGTCATGCTACACGGCTCTTGACTATACCAACACTCGACCTGCACTGCCGGCTCATGTGAGCTAATCTTGAAAGTAGTACGCAGCAGTGCCGAGCCTTTGGAACGAGCACCTAGGTTTGGAGGCACAGCTCTAAAGAGCCAAGGCTGCAGGGGCTGTGACACTGGCAGTGCCTCCCTGCCCATCTGTTTGTTCACATGTAGCTTCACAACTAGTTCAGTGACTGAATCCACTCTGGAGATGTTTAAGGAACAGTTTAAAGAAGCCATAAGAAATGATTTGAATAACAAAGGTCACTAGATTAGGTAAACATGATAGTCAGGCATACATGATGGTTGGGCATACAACTCCTACTAGCTAGTTTTTGTTATCAGTTATTCAGTCAGACCACTTAAACTTACATTTGAAGAAGTGATAATATACAACATCCTGCTTGAGGTTGGATGAGATCTTATCACTTAGCAATGTTAAGTTTCTTATTTTTACTTCTAACACAGGTTGAATTTTATGGGTCCCCCCAAAAAATAGAGGTCAGCAAGCCTTTTTTCTACAAAGAGCCAGAGAATAAACATCTTAAGTTCTATGAGCAAGAAACAATTGAGGACTCCATAGAAGTACTTAAGAACCTCGAGGCTTTTATTGATCGATCAAAAACAACTTCTTACAGATCTAATAAGAAAAATAGCTTATCCCCTTGTTTGTATGCAGAGTTGATGTTCAACTAATCAATTGCAAACATTCACTTGCAATGCTTATTTATAATGAGGCTTCATGTATTTTATCTTTGAAAGTCTCTCTCCAGGCACAAAGGTGCTACCAAATACTGAGGTCTTGTTAGTAGACCTGTATTACAAGATCGTATGCTATTCCATGTTATCAAAATTATTCAGCTGAACTGTGTAAGGAGTAGAGTTCAAGGGCATGGCTGATAAGGTGGCAGTAAGGACAGGGATAAGAACAGAAATAAGGGGCACATTATACCAGTGAAGGACCCAAATACTACTACATACCATGAGGGTGACTAGCAAAGATGGACAACAAAATTGACAAGAACAGGATGTAACTGCTGCCTTTGTACTAGAACACAGAATGGTATAGTCTGGAAGCTTCTTAGAAACATAAAAGAATTGCTATTGATCAGAAATCATCTGGGTATGATCATATAGCAATGGTCAGGGGCCAAAAGAATAACAGAATGACAAACTCAAACACCTGGGTCCTAGAGCAATTACTGGGGCTGCTAGGATCTAGAAAACCAGTTTAGAATGTTAGGGCATTCTAGTCTTTGACCTACCCCTGCAAGAAAGTCTCCTAGAGGTTATGTGGTAAGGTTTTAGACCACCACTACTACCAACCTTCCAGGTTGGTCCAGTCACTGAGTTCAAAAGCAAATCTTGGTCCACTTGACCTGAAGCATAAAGGTGTGGTATATGTGTGTGGTGTGTGTGTGTGGGGGGGGGTAGTAGTGGTAGGAGCCACATAACTAATCTTACAAGAAGCACAGGTAAAGCTAAGATGTAGGTGGGGAACAATGTCAGTATGTAGAAAGTATGGTAGCTCCCCTTCCTCGTTGACCATGCCACCTTCCTATACTACAAAAGACAGAAAAACCCCCAGGGTAATCTTGCTATGTTTTTATAGCTAAGACTCTAGATACAGACTCTGTCAGCTAGATGCACTGAAAACTGTCATCTATTGGCATGGCAGTACCTAGGGGGTAGTCTCGTTTGCAGAGGCATTCTAGTATCCAGCACTGTCTTGGTATCAA
Source organism: Lemur catta (assembly GCF_020740605.2). Taxonomy (NCBI): domain Eukaryota; kingdom Metazoa; phylum Chordata; class Mammalia; order Primates; family Lemuridae; genus Lemur; species Lemur catta. The sequence goes on along the minus strand of NC_059141.1, from coordinate 49,105,932 downwards.
GAAAGCTGTGGCAGTGGCTTCCTGGTTACCCATATTCAAGGTTATGGCAGGTATTGGTTCCTCTGGGCAAGTTTTATGGTGCCATTCTTGGAATCCTTCTCGGGAAGGGGGTCTGAAGTCTATCCTTCAAGAATATCATAAACTTAGAATTCTATGTCTTATTTCTGCTTAAGATACCTAGGACGGTTTGTTTCTTAAACTGAAAGTGCTAGACTATGTCAGGGATACATAGCCATTGAAACTATCTTGACCTTACCTTTACCTAAAGGTGGTATACGAATCTTCTGCAGATGAGGGAGAGGCTGTGATCTTCCAGATTCTGTTCTAGGAAAACTTCTCCCCCACGATAAGGGACCTTAGAAAAAGGACTTGGGATGTCTAACTGGCTACTATGTCAGTGTCCTGTGAATATACCTAAGACTAATAGTCCTAATCCCAGACATAGAATGTCCTTTAAACGTCTGGGTGTCTTGGACAAGGACAACATTCACACCTAAATAAACCAGACAGGTGTCACTTTCTTCACTCTGGAAGAACAGATAGCATTGTGTAGGGGTTTGTGGGGGTGGGGGACAAATACAAGTTAAGCCAGTTAATTGGCAATAGTGACTGACAATTGGAGATAGGGGAAAGTGGATGGGTTTAAGACATTAGTAGGAATGGTGGGACTCGGCAGTTGGGAAGAAGAATAAACAAGCCCAAGTACCCAGCAATCCCAACTAAGTAGATGGATGCTCAGTTACGTGAGACGGGAAATGGGAGCATCAGTCGGATTTGTGGGCGAGACTACTCAGTCTTGAGCGAGCTTGTTCTATGTCGTCTATGGAACATCTGAATACAAGCAAACAGGTGACTAGGCGACTGAACTTGGAGTTTCCAAAGGCAAGGCCAGTACCAGAAAGATAGACTTGGAATCTGCTGACTAGGAAGGATATAGCTACCAAGTAACTTCAGAAACTGCCTATGTGCCAGCATAGGGTACCCTGAGGAGCCCCCAGTACTCAATGGTTAGACAGAAGTACATGCAAAGTGGGGGGCCCAGAAGCAGGAGTCATGGTAAGGCAACCAAAGGAGAGCCTCAAAAGGTGAGTGATAGGTTTAATGAGGAAAACATGGAATGAAAACATGTCTCACTTATAGAAAACAGGGCAACTTGGTATTCTTGGCTGTCAAAGCAATAGAAATAGAAGCTCGACTAGATAAAGTTTATATTACACATTCCTTTTTACACTCTGGCAACAGTAGGAGAAATAGAGGGTGTTTCCTAGAGGTTTCACCTTAAGGTGAGAGCTCATCTTGACAAGTAAACAATGGGTAAGGTGATCCAACAGAATTATCCTCAAGATAAGACTTTTTTTTTTTTCTTAAGTAAAAGGTCTGTGCCACAGGTGGACAATCTACCTTTCTGTAGAATGAATCCTGCTTAAGAAAGATTACAGGTTGGTTTATAGGCTTGTAGTCAGAAGCTCCTACTCTTATCTTCAGAAGACAACAGGACTGCCCAAGCATGAAGGAAAGCAGAGGTTCAATGTTCTCTCCTACGTGCCTGCCCCTGTTGTCTGCCAGCCACAAATGCCAGGTGGATGCTCAACACGGGAGAATGACCATGATGTGCTAGATCCTAATACTGCTTAATCCAGGGAGATATTTGCTCCATACTTCCTAGAGGCTTGGGCACATACTACAGACTCCCAGATGTTTCTCCGGGTAGCCCTCACAGGAGGGGAGAAAGCAGGATCTCCTTGTTGGAGGTAGACAGAACAAGGATGCTCAGCTGAGACAGCCAGAGCTGGGCACAGGTCTTATTTGTATAGACTTAAGGGGTACAGGTGCAATTTTGTTACATAGATATATCACATTCTAACTTCTAGAATGTTACCTTATTATAATCCCTATTGATGCTCTAAAGAGCTTTATCCCATCAGTCCTTAAAATCTAGGATAAATTACATGACTTCTAGTTTCATATCTTGATCAAATATGGCTTGGTTTCATCAAATAACTGCAGTTTCTAATGACAGCAGTTTGAAACATCCTCATAGTGCTTAGATGAGCGTGTATGTAGCAGGTATCTCAGCAACTTCTGTAGCAAAGACACTGCATGGCATTGTAGGTGCTCAAAAGTAGATCCAAAGAATTCTGTAGTGTTTAACTTCACAAAGCAGATAAGAAATATTAGTTCATACAGGTCAAAGCTGCCAGGGAACACAACTGTGGGCCTCTACTAAACAGATGGGAGACTGAAACCCACCCAAAAGATTGCTGTCAGGCTCAAAAGGCAATTCTTCCTAGCAATCTCTGAAACACCAGTGCTAAGACTATATAACACTAAGAAAAAGCAGAGGAAACCTTCTCTGAAATGCTTTTTCTGACATCCTACTCTTGAGTAGCCATAGTTCTCCCCAAGATCTATTGTTCCCCTCTTCTGGGCCATGTGACAAGGGCCTCTGAGCAGGTCAGAATGCTGACTTCCTGGCTGGGCCCAGGCTCCTCTGGGCCCTGATGGTAGCACCCACTGGGTACAGGACACGTGGCCTCACTGCGCTGTCACCATGTGTGGTGGCATCTGCTCTACAGCAGTCTGCATGGCTTTATAGTATCACCCTGCCTAAGGATCACTTGTCCTGCTTCCTCAGAAGTTATAGTCCTCTAGCCTTGCCACGACATCATGTAGTTATAGACCTTAGGGACCAGGACACTTGATCCACTCTTCTTGGGAGTCCTGGTCCCTGCGAGCAAGTCTCCTGCTAGTCCATGTCCTAGTGTTCTCAGTGTATCTTAGGGCCCTTCTTACCCCTGACCTTCACTCGTCTTGGGTCACTTCTGTTGTGGCTCTTCCTCATCCTCTGGGTCTAACTTCTGGGCCTTATCAGCTTGGTTTGAGAGTTTGTCTTGGACCTGACCACTGTCCTTCCCATTCAAGATTCTTCCAGTTGCCTTCAGAACACCCATCCTCATCTACTTCCTCAGTCTGACTGCTTGCCCTCCTTGGTCTGCACTCAGTGCCCGAGCTGTCTGTGGAATGCTTTAGAAGAAAACAATACAACAGCTACTCACGTGTTGCTGTATATACTTTCAGACTTAGTTTTAGGTATATCTAAGTGTGTTGTATTGGATCCAACTGTCGGATGGCATACCTGTCAGCCAAGAAAACATTGCAGTTCCAGTTGATACTTCTAGTTATATTGGGGTCATGCGGTAGAATCGGTAGTACTACCCATGGTGTCAACTCTTAGTACCCATGACTAGAAGGGTGACCTGGGAAGCTAGCTGGCTGTGGGCCCTCATGCTGATTGGTACTGACATTTGGCTCTGAGAATGTCTGGCTGAGGCTGGCCATGTGGGAGGCCAAGTACAGTAAGCTTCAAGGTGAACAGAGCTCGAACCTGCAATCCCTGCCAAGGGGTCTCCATCCTTCATACCTGTGGTCTTCAGGGTATAGGCATAAGCCACACTGGGCTCCTACTGAAGCTCATGGCTAGACTTGATGCCATGCTGGGCTTGTTCTTGGCAAGGTTTCCTAAGACCTGGTGGGGCTACTTTTCCTCTCTCCTTTTGAGAGATCTTGGTCTACCTGGGGGCTGCAGCAGACTCCAGCAGTCTTACTGGTCACACCCTGGCTCCTTGACCTGATTTTGCCTACAGCACCAGAATCTTGTCCCCCCCCACCGGTCTATGGCTGACTATCCCTTATACCTGGGATGGCTGTTCCCGTGAACTAGACAACAGGACTATGGTGGCAGCTAACACAAATAGTCAAGGCAGTCTGTAGTCTCCTTGCTGTTCCCAGAACCTACTACTCCAGGGAGGTCTTCTGATCTGATGGCTCTTGACCTTTGGGCATGAGGTTCTGATGGTCAGCTGTCTCTTAACACATTTGTAGTCAAGGATATCTGGGTTTGTGAGCATTGGTATTGGGTATGCTGCTTAGCTTTTGCCACATCCAGGTATATGGTTGAGATCTTGGCTGAGGATAGTATAGGATGCTCTGGTGGCTGAAAGCCCAGTATAAAGGTCTGACTTTCCCTGGTACCATACTACAGCCTGGTGGCTCCCTGTAAATAGGTTAGATTCTCTTCTAGGCTCTCATCCTTTTTTTTTTTTCTTCTGATGGCTGTATGTGGTCAGATGGGCAGGGAAGGCTTGGAAGATTCTGAGGGGAGGGGTGATTCCCCCATGCTGCTGGAGGGCTAGAAGATTACTGAAATGTATTTAGAGTCCTTGAAGCCAACTGTATCATGGAGGCCTCAGACATCGTCTCGAGATGAGTGAGAAGGTAGGGGCCAGTGGTCCTTAGAACATAGGAGTAAGTCATACTTGGACCTTCTTCCAGTCTGTCCCTGAATCAAAGACCTGCATATGGAGCCTGGTTGTAGGTCTAAGACCATATGGGATCATTTTCTTATTCTGACATAGACTTTACCTTCCTCTGTGTTGCTAGCAGCTGTGAAAAAGCAGTTCTAGACATCCTTGCTGTTCGTGTTCTAGATCCTTGTCTTGTCCTCCATCCTGAGGTTGTACACAAAGTCTTTCCCAGGCCTGCTAAGACCTAGTCACTCCTCTCCTCCCTGGGACCTTAAGAGAACAATGGCATCTGCAGCCAGTGACCTCAGGAGAGCTAGAGCTTATGCTCCAACTCTTACTTGGCTGAGCACAAATCTTTGTTCTTCTGGGGACGTCTCTCCTGTATCCTGATAAGACTGTTTCTTCGCAGAGCTTTTCTTAGAATCCAGGCCCCATTGAAGGTAATAGAATGGGCTTTTGGCATCTAGTCTACCAGAAACGATGCAGACTTGGGTTCAGGTAGGGCTGCTTCGTCTTGTACCCAGTGGTCTGGCCAGTGCACTGGCTGGGAAGAATGGTTGTAAATAGAGCTTTTCCTTTGCTATGTTTCCTTTGCTTGGTTGAGCATGAGAAGGGACTTTCTCTTCCTTCTAGGTCTTTCATTCCTGCATGCATCAGTTTTCTAAGACTGCCATAAAGTACCATGAGCTAGGTGGCTCAAACAGACATGTCTTGGTTCTGGAGGCTAGTCTGATGTCGAGGTCTCAGTGCTTCCTCTTGAGGATGTAAGGGCAGGTTCCATGCCTCTTACGTAGCTTCAGGTGGTTTGCTGGCCATCTGTGACCTTCCCTAGCTTTTAAGAGCATCATTCCACCTGTCTTTACATGGTGTTCTCTGAATGTGTCTGCTCAGTGCTTCTCAAGGAAGATACCAGTCCTGTTGGATTGGTGCCTATTACAATGACCCCATTTTTAACCTGATTACTTCTAGAAAGAACCTATTTCCAAAAAACGTCCCATTCTAAAATACAATGGATTAAGACTTCAAAATGAGTTTAGAAGGGACATGATTTATCCCATAACACAATAGTCTTCAACTTAAAGCCCCAAGGGTTTGCTAAATCTAACTCCAGAGTTGAACTCTCAGGTACAACAAAATACTAGGCTTCTCATCGTTTAGGGACCACTGTACCAGGGCCAGAGGCTCAGGTGAGTTGACTAGCCAGTCGAACTCTGGCCCATGGTGGTTATTCTGTAACTTGTTTGGCTTGATGTGCTTCAATCAGGTGACATAACCCTAGAAAACAGTGTAGGAATCCCTGATAGTGCTAAGGTCTGCTTGGCTGTAGGACCCTGGTGAACCAAACGGGGCTCAGAGGTTCTTGCAGAACCTCTCAGACTGTGCTGTCTAGAAAGAATCGGAGCTGGAGTTTAGAAGATACCAAGAAGCCCACTAAGCCATGGCGGCTGGTCTCTGTGGGCTTCCCCGAAGGGTTAAAGAATTTCTCAAGGGACTGGATAAAACTAAGTTTCTTACAGTTCCCGCTTCTCAAAACTGAGGCACGGCTGCAGAGCACACTAAATCGGGGGGTGGGGTGGGGGAGGGGGCAGCATTAGGATTCTGGGGAACTGAATCACTTCAACTTGGGAAGGATTCTGGGGAACTGAATCACTTCAACTTGGGAAGAATAGAAGACCCTCCCCTTGAATTTCTCTAAGGGACCAGAGCTGGAATCAGCCCTTGGAGGGTATTCAAATGAAAGAAACCAAGAGTCTCACTTGTTTCAAGTGAGCCAGGAATGTCCAGAGACATCAGATAGGATTTACAGTTGCTGCCAAACCTGCATCATGTCCAAGGACAAGGACCGCCCCCCCCAACCACCCGTTTACCTAGGGGTACCTTAGCAATTAGCTAAGCCTTCTACTAGATACCTTCCATAACCTTGGGGGCCGGCTCTGTTAGCTCTTGGACCAAGGTAGCACGAGGGAAGGAATCAACTTAACCCAGCTTGAGAAATCATGTTCTGGGGTCTGTCCTCCTTCCCATCATCCATATAAGAAAGACCTTTCATAAAACAGTAGTCTGAGTTGACTTTCAGAGCTCCTATTTAAACAGTGTCCCTGTTGCTAAGAGCAGATGTAGAATTCAACTGTGCCATGGCAGCATGAGGCTGGGCATGTCTCGTAGTGGCCAGTTTGCACATATACCTCCAAAAAGCATCTCATGGCCCAAACACCTTCCTTCCCTCTTGGGTCGCTATTTCCCCCTCCTTTCATCATAAAGGCTTCCGGTGGATTTGCTTCTCTGTGGCACAGCAGCACTGCCTTCTCTAGGAGCTGGTTCCTCAACAGCACTTCTCCTGACTCCAGGGTCCATCTTGCCAGACTCTCCACATTGGTCTGTGGCACCTTTTGGGCAGCACATGCTCTTATTTCCTTACTTTCTACATCTAAGTTAGCCCCAGATGTGCTGTAAGTTCTTGGTATCTTCTTGGCTTTTGGCCTTGCCTCTGAACTGCCTGTCCCAGACCCTGCAGTTTACTTCCAAAGCATCCGATCTTGCCTCTACTTAGCTCCACCGAGCTTAGGTCTGCTGTAGACTCTCCTTGGTTAGACTGGCATGTTCTCCAAGCCATCTGTCCTTGTCCTGATTACGGGATCTGTCTCTTAGGACCTAGTCTCAAAGTCCTTTATTCTGGAGCTATATTTTACACTCACTAACAACAAACTGCTCACTGTCTTCATAACCATGGCATTCTCCCAGAGCCTAGGTATCGGTTTCTCAACCAGATTCATAGCCATCGAAGGCTATTACCAATCCATGGCCTCAGAGCTAAAGTGATGGGAACCTAATGAACAGGTGAGCCTAGGAACATATCTTCTGTCTCTCCCTCTTCCCCCAAAATCTCAGTGTGGGCTCCTGGGAAAATAAGACCACTTAAAGTTGAAGTCCTGCTGGCCTAATAGGCCAGCGATAGCTTAGCAGTAGGACGTGTTAAGGGAAGACCGAACACTTCTGCTTTTGATGGCCCTACATGCGTTCGCTGGGTGGAAGGGGCTCCGGGAATGTGGTTGCCAGGCCCAGGGCAGCTCGCCAATAGGTAAAACGCAAGTCACTTGGCTGTGCTTGTATTGACTCTGGCAGTGTCCTCGGGACTCTCAAACCTTGAGATCCTGGTACCTTTGGGACATAACTCCCTAGATGCTGGTCTTCTAGCATCCTCAGAACCATAGGACCCCATGTCCAGTAACTTACTAGAAAGGTGCTATTCAGCTGTAGGTATCCTAACTTTAATGAGTCGAGTTTGAAGCTACAGACCTGTGGCTGGGAGATGCACTAGTTTTCTGGGCCTAGAGACACTGGACAGTCCTGGGGACATAAGATATCAACCACTTAATCCCTGTGTCTCCTACAGATGACAGTCATTACCTGGCTTCGCCTCAGGCTAGGGGTCTGTCCAGGCCTGACTGTTCCATGTACCCTGATGTCTTCACCTTTGTCTTGGCTTCTGGGGCATGTGTCCAGGGCTGAAACGCAGCCACATATCGAAAGCTGGAGGCCTCCACCTGAGTCCCTTCCTGTGGTTCAGCACACGTAGGGTAGAAGACAACCAAGTTTCCCATAAGCTTCCTTGCCTGTTGTCTCCCTGTGACAGACTCTTCCCTATTTTTGCCTGTAGTTGCTATAATCTAACACTTCTCCAAAGTTGGCTGTGGTCTTAAGAGCTATTTTCCACCTATTGTCACTTTCACGTGTCAAACAAAAACATACTTGGTTCTATTTCTGAACTTCATTAGTCACCTTTTGGGATTACAATAAAGTGTCCTTACATTAGCCAAGACCATAGGAGACAAGGTGTGTACTCCTCTTGCCCCAGAGACCCCTCTTCCATGTTGAATACCCTTTCGGATGTAGCTTCAAACAGAGGTGCACATGCCCTGGATCTCGAATTGATCATACTTGTTGAACATCCCTGAGTAGTCTATATCCATGTGGTGTCAACTATCAACTCAGGATATCTCATACCTTGCTCTGGTCTTTAGTGATAGGATAAGCACTGTCACTCGCACTATAACTTCCTAACCCAATTCTACTAAGCCCTTAGTTTTTCTGGTGTCTGAGATTGTCTATGACTAAAAGGCAGTCTAGAAGCTGGCTGTGGGCCTCCCCCACGCTGAGTGATTCCTGAGACTTGGCAGAGTGAGGCTGCTGCCCTGGCCAGGGTGGCAGAGCCTGCAGATAATATGGACTGGTACCAGGATCTGTTCTGGGGGTCCCTGCTATCACAGTGGTTCTCTATGAACACATGGTTCATGCTGAGACCTTACTTTGCTAGGGTCAGATGCCACAGGCAGGGTGTCTCCAGAAGACTTTCCAAGACTTGGTGAGACTGTCTCTAGAAAACTCGGTTTTCTTTCTGATCTTTGGAGTGACCACTCTACCTGGCAGCCACAGCAGGAAGAATCTCTGAGCATCATTGCTTGGGGTTCATTTTGTGCTATCTGGAAAGCTTGTCTGCAGAGTTTCCTGCCTGGTCTAAAACTCGTTCTCTTTCCCTTTTACCTGGGACCCCCATGCCTAGGACTTGTGGCAGCAGAACAGTACATGCTTCATACAACTTTAAGCATAGGGTCTTTCTCGGTAATCTATAGACTGCTCTTCACGATCTTTGAGACATCTTCTCCCTTCTTTCGTGCATATTGTCTCAATATGTATAAAATGGGTCACTGGCTTAGGGTAAGCTACTGGCCAAGGTGCTTAGTCTCTCTAATCTATACCAGGTACTTGGCCAGTGTCTAGGCTGGCAGAAATGGATGTGACTGTACCTTCATGACTTCCATTGACTTCCAGGTTCCACGTGACTAGGGCTCTTCTATTCATAGACTCTTCCCTTCTTGCTTTTCTCATCCGTTCTCTAGCCTGAGAATGAGATTTAAATTCAGGGCACAGGCATGTCTCTAGGCCACTCCTCCCCGAATTTGTACTTGCAGGTACAACAGGCATATTGGATAATAACCTGTCAAACTGCTGGCACTACTAAGCCAGCATTCAGCTTAGGGCATGCCTGCGTGATCTCTCTAGTTGTTTGAAGACCAGAAATACCTAATTTGTTTGGCCCCATAGTCTTATGGGCAAGTGGCAAGGGTTCTTCCTGATCACTTTCTTCTCTGGCAGAGCCTGGGTGGGCCAGGCAGAGCCCCTGGGGGGCGGGGTCATGAGCATGACCCAAACCTCCCCTTACGGTGGCGGGGGGGCTCCTGGGCTGTGCTGGCAAACAAGGGGTCTGGACTTGAAGATGCTAACGGACTAACCTGGCTGAGGTGTGGTTACTTCCTAGGGCCCCCCAGGAAGATCTATTGACCAAGAGGCCCACCAGGGACAGGCTTCACTTTCTACAAGCATCTAGAAGCTAAGACATGAATAGGACCTACCAGGTGAACAGGAGCAGCTTTAGGATTCTGGTGGGTTTGGACGTCTGGGTCAATCTGTAGCTAGGAAAAACCTGGGACCCTTGGTCTGGCCCTTAGTCACTGCACAGTTGCAGGAAGGACTCATAAGAGAAAAGGCTGGGTAGCCATCACTAGAAAAGATGTGCTAAATGAGGGGAGGGTCCCATGGGATCAGAGGAGCCAGCTATGTAGGGAGACCACGGCAGAAGATCAGGACTCCTATGGAAAGGTCAGGAATGGAACCTGGGACTTGTCCCACTGACAGGGACTCATAGCTTACAAGTCTAAGACCCTTACTGGGTCTACAGGGGGAAGAGCTTATTCTGGAATCCTTTTCCAGACTTGGCCATTGGATCTGCCAATAAGGCTTGACTGAATTGTGATATCATGTGAGTTTCCTTTGTCACACCTGAAGGATGACTTCTGGAATCGGCATCTAGGGAGGACAAAACAGGGGAAGCAGACCTGTGTCAACACCTTGAGAGTCCAGCCTTAGGGGCAGAGTCAGAAGTTATCTCTTGGCCAGTTGTCTGGTTCACTCAGAAGTCATGGGGTCTTACAGCATTGTTTCCCTTTGGTCACAGGTACTTTGCTATAGTCACTTCAGTGACTGGGTCTCCTTGACAGGCCTCTGCCTTGTCGTTCTGAGAAGCTCTGACAGCTCTAGTCTGTGCTCCTGGCCTATTCCCTGCTGCCCCGTGAAAATGGGCCTTTTAGGTCACTCTTGTCTTGGCTTTCCCAGATTGTGGCTGTACTTAGGACTACACTGCCTTGGTGTGCTGTTCATCACAACTCGTATGTTTCAACTAAGTGCCTTGCCACTGCCTCCCTTGGCCAGCTGCAGCTTCAGTCGGGTTGGTATGGCCGTCCTTGGTCTTGCCTGGCCCCTACACTACAGCCTGGCAGGGGCTCCCTGCCCATGCTGAACTAGAATCTTCATGCTTCCCGGCTCAGTCCCTTAGGCTGGTGGATCCTCGCTCTGAGTCCAAAACCCTGTTGTCCTCAGCATCTCCCCTTGCTCTCTGAGCCCGTTTTCCTGCTGCGTCTGCACATACAGATCTCTACTCTGAGACACATCTCCCATTTGTGTGATGCTTCCTTCCTGTGACACCTGCTTATGGTGTCATCTAAGGGTCATCGTCAGTGATGACCATTATGCCAAGAACATAGCACATGACACTTCCTATACTAGAGACATCTTTAGCATGAACATACAAATGATTGTCTTCTAATCTCAATCTACCATTTACTATAAGCTATCTAATAAATACTGTTTTTCATTATAGTACAACCATTTCCACATGAAATATTCTAGATCTAGTCTCTAATTTATGTAACCAATATCCTAAATCATAGTACTATGGTAGAATACTTACATGTATGTTAACCACACGAATCTCTTCCAAGTTGCCAGGTGACATGCTGGCGGATGTTGGTTTGGGTGTCCATGGTGGGATAAGCACACCTCTAAGTAGTCTTTCCTCTAGACTGTCCGATCTGCTTTGAAATTCTTGACTAGAGGGATGGCCTGGAAGCTGGCCATGGACCTCCCGTGTGACTGAAAATTCCTGGGATTTAGTTGAATACCCAAAGAGCTTTTCTCCAGATTTAAGAACTGGTAGAACTTTCTCTTGACAGTTTTGTGACATAGTTTACATAACAAAATTGCTGTGCAATTGTGACTTTTGGTGTATTCAGAGTTGTTTGTATAACCATTACTGCAACTTCAGAACACTTTCATCTCAAAAAGAAACCCCACACCCACTAACTACTCTATTTTCCAACTCTTTCCAGCAACCATGAATCTATTACTCTGATAGAATGTCTTTCCCTTCCACTGGGGCCTTACTTTCCTAGGAGTGACCATCTTCAGCTGGCAACTGCAAGAGGCAGAACCTGGGTATCCTTGCTGTCTGACCTGGTTTCTTTCCTCTAGGCTGTCTCTCCTGCAGGGTTGGCCCTTCTGGTCTTAGGGTCTGCTTACTCCCCTCTACTTGTGGCCTTGATTGCCAACAGCTAAGAACAGAAATGGCAGCTGTGGCCATTCCTACTGAGACTAGTGGCTATATTGCTAAATACTAAGGAGGTACAAATGTCTCTGTTACATGGATACCTACTATAATGCTTAAGTCGGGGCTTTCAGTATGTCCATCACTTGAATGGTGTTCATTGTACCCAATGGGTGTAAGATTTTACTCCTACCTTCTTCCCCCCTTCCCCTTCTTGATTTCCTATGGCCTTTACATCTCTGTGCCCATTAGCTCCTAATTAAAGAATACAAGTAGTATGTTTATTTCATTCCTGAGATACTTTACTTAGCATAATGGTCTCAAATTCCATCTAAGTTGCTACGAAAGACTATTTCATTCCTTTTTCTGGCTGAACAGAAATAGAGGTATACCATGATTTCTTAATCATGGGTTGATGGGCACTTAGGGTGATTCCATACCTTTGTGATAATGGCTACATTCTTCTATACTCAGCTGAGCACAGGACCTGACCCTTCACCAGGAAAATCTTGGGCATCAGGTCTGTTGGTCAGCCTGGTCTAGTTTGACTGAGACAGTGGCACACGGAGTGAGGATGCTTGTTCACACCTGAGCCAGCATGTAGGGAATACTGCAGGTGGGGGCTGGAGACCTTTGCCTTAAGATACTCCTAAAGCATGGGCCAGAATGTAGATCTAAAGGGTACCTATCTGTCTTGGAAGCACTACTTGATGTCTGCATGGCAGCATGAGTGGGTGTGTGGCCATAATGGTTCCTAAGTGACTTCTCTTCAAACTGTCCTGGAGGGAAAATGTGCACCTTAGGTTCTCATGCCTCTCTTCTCCTAAACTCTCCTACTTTGACTTCTAGTCCCTATGCCCTTGGATTAAGATTCCCATTACTTGGTTCCCTTTGCACTCCCACAGGTACACATGAAGTGTAGGGACCAAGGTGCTTCTTGAAGATCTCTTGTGGTCTGTGATGTTGGACCCCCACAGGGTTTGTGTTCACAGAAGTGTGGGATGTGGCCACTATAGGTATACACAGCAGGAAGCACACTTACCAAGATGGCTGTGCCGAGAACACTGGACAGAACCTGGATAGGGGCCAGGGCGAGGGTCCCAGGAATCCTAGAACGAGACAAGTCCGTGGGTTAGTTTTTTTATATCCTTGTTAACATCGTGGACCTTCAGAAGTCCAATGTTCTCTCAAGATGGCAGAACGCTTCTGGAACCTACGGTAGAACTCATTGAGTTAATCAATGATACGTTTGTGGCACACTGATGTCATTGCCCTGAGCAGGAATTCTTATTCCCCTCTCTTCCCATTCCCCCCACTCACCCACAGATGACCAATCCAATGTACAACCTAAGTTCCCTTGTACTGCTATAAAATTTCATGTACACTAACCATATACCCTGTCTCTTTCCTGGTCAGTCACCTGATACACCCTATACGTACATCTGGCCTAATGGTCTGTTACGTGATACTCCCTGGCATGCTGCCACCCCATTCCCAGCTGCTCTTCCGGGAACTGACACCCAATTGCTTTCACCTCTTGCTATAAACAATACTGAGAACAGCCTCATATGCACCCTTATCTATAGGACAAACATCTTGGTTTCTACCCCCAGGAATAGAATTGTTTAACTTTGACTAAGTGATACCAGACTGTTCTCCAGAACAGCTGTTCTAGTATACATTCCCATGACAACATGTGAATTATCCCTGTATCACCAAATCCCTATCAATATTCCATGTAATCAAACTGTCTTAGCACTTGTCAGTTTTGTGGGCACGAAGGAATCTCATTGTGTCATTTGTTTCCAAGTTTGAACATTATCTTATGATGGTACTTTGAGTATCCTTGACCTTGTACTTCCAGGGTTCCCAACTATCTCTTAAAAGGATTTCTCTTATTTAAAGATAATAGTCCTTCACTGGTTTTAGATACTATACCTCAATCTGTCTGATACAATTTTAGCACCTTCCAGTGAACAGAAACTTTGATAACACAAGTTTTTGCTTTATGGCTTGTGCTATTAGGGTCTTAAGTTGCTTCCTATCTCTAAGTCAATTCCACTTTTTATGGAACTAACCATGGCTTGGTGTCCAGCTCTCTAGAGTAAGCTGGCTGCTCCGTACAAATGTGTCCTTCAGCACCGATCTGTGGCATCTCCTTTGTCAGTTAATTCCTATATATACTTGGGCCTGTTTCTTTAGTGTTCTTGTGCAAATACCATAGTAGCTTTGTCACTATAAGCCCTATATCAATAGGACAAGTCTTCATGCTTCATGGTTGACTTTCATTACTTATGGGACTTTCTCTTCACATGAATTGTTCTAAATTCATGTGAAGAGAATATTCAAAATCAAGAATTCTGGGATTACTTTGAACTCGTGCTAATCTAGAACAAGCTAAAAATCTTGTCTATATCCTCAAACTGATTTACTTGGGTCATCTTATCAGAACCTTTAAGTTCTTAAACAGTTTAGTAAGAACATTCCCTCTTCCTGGCTTGCTAAGTCTATTACATCCTAAATAGGTGAGCTATCTGGAAGAAAGTCTTTATTGAGCATCTTGTCTTCCTTCGTGTATTAATGTGGTCAGACGCCGATGGATTCTCTGAAGTAGATTCTCCTAGAACAAAGGAAAGTTCTATCTGATCATGGTATAATCCCAAATACAGTACTAGATCCAGTCATAGCTAATTTTTTACTTAGTGCATCTTATATCCATGTCCATAAGTGAAATGGGCCTAAGACTCTGGCTGGGAACTGACATCTCCTGGCAGTAAAAACTCTTCCACAAAGCACAGATACAAGTTACACCTCCAGAATGCCTGGAACCGTGACCAAGCTTGGGAAGGTGTCTTCTAACTTGTACCGGGAAGGATTTGCCCATCATGGTGGGCTTCCTGTCAGCAGAACTGGTGTGTCCAAGTCGGACTGACACTGAAAGCATTTCCACAGCCACTTGAGTTTTCTTGCCAGTAAATGTTTCCTCTGGCATTAGCTCCAGAGAGCTACGTTAAACCATCATGGTCATGCAGGTGTGGCAAAGGTCTGAACTCCTGGGACCATTTGGGAGCTTAGTGTCTGTAAAGTCTCTGGCTTTAGTCAAATGAGGTATACTACGGTCCGCCAGGTTCTTCGCTTACAGCTTCTTTGGTAGCTGTATCACAGAAGCGGTACATCACTGTCATGCAAGCAGATAAACACATAATCTCATGTTTATCACAAGGTCTCTACTACAATGGCATAGTACTTATCCTTTCAGATCTCCCTACATACAAAATGAGATCAAACCGCATATGCTACTTCATAACCTTTCTCTCCACACCAGCCGAGCATTTGTTCCTATCTTAGATTTTACCAGTG
Source organism: Lemur catta (assembly GCF_020740605.2). Taxonomy (NCBI): domain Eukaryota; kingdom Metazoa; phylum Chordata; class Mammalia; order Primates; family Lemuridae; genus Lemur; species Lemur catta. The sequence continues at coordinate 49,090,830 of NC_059141.1, read as the reverse complement.
ACCACAAAGTATCCTTTATAGTTCTTGTTTTCAATCGGTAACATGCCTTGTATGTCTAACTGTATGTAGTCTCAATCCAGATCCTTTTGACCTGAGATCAGGTGTTAAAAAGCTGTACAGATGTCTCACCTTCTAGACCAGCTTTGTCGCTGTTCTAGTGTTGTCTAGCTTGTCCCTCTCTCCTTGAGAGCTTAGACCTTACACCTGAATATTTGTAGTCTAATAGTCTTGAACTTGAATCTGTTATAGATAATGCAACATGGAATGTTAGCATTATGTCAGACACTGGCGATAACATTGCTACTGGGCTAGCATGGCAACAGTGAGTCCTTCAGTCTAAATTTAGCCCCTTGTGATTAGGAGAACTCAGTGTCACTTCAACGTTAGACAAATATCCAGTGTCCAACCTCTGCAGGCTAGCTATGTGATTGATGATCCTTGCCTGGATCTGAGGTGCTGTTTCTCGGGCAACTTTGACCCCCAGCCACCTGCAGAAGGTTTGAGACACATGTAAAAAGAGCTACATCCTCGTTCTTGCTGTTCACCTTTCCTCTCTCTCCTGAATGAACAGCAGCTGTCTCATGTGGTGATGCCTCTGTTCCAACAGAGTCAGGTCCGGTCTCCCGGCAGACTGTTGTCCTGGCTTTTTGGCTTCTTACTTGGAAGAATCGAAAAGCAGGGCCAGTGTCATGGAGTGATCACAAACAGGAAGTGATTCTACAGTTCATATTGCAGAAAAGAAGGGGATCCATGCAAAGCAAAAACAGGAATGGTCAGTCTCCACAAGTGGAAAAAGACATTAAGGACTCCCAGGTGGCTTCCTTTTATTGGGGTGGTTGGGGTGGGCTTACAGGGGTGTGGGATGTCACCAGATGATATACATGACTGTCAGGTGTTCTATAGTTTCCTTCAGTCCCTTCCCCTGACTGGTCCCTGGCTTCTCTGCCCCAGGAATCATCCTCCTGGCCTGTGTCTGCCACCTGCAGATTTGGTCCTTGCCTAACAAGCAGTAAGTGACTTTGCTCAGACTGACTGTGCTTGCTAGCAGGGGCCCGGTGATAAGGGCCTCGTTGGACTCCCAGCAGCTTCTCCTGTGGAGCTCTTCAGCGGTTTTCACACTTATTCTGGGATTCCCAAGGGCGCTATCCTGGGGAAGATGGCTGCTTTGGAACAGATGGGCACTTACAGCTGACTGCCAGTCAACACCCTCTAAATGTGAGATAGCCATGCCGCAGCCCTACTGTAGCAGTGAGGGTGGCAGGGAATCGTAGAAAGGTCTACCGGGTGAGTGAGGCTGTGAGTTTTACAGACCTAACGAGCCATGCTACTGTGTCTTGGGTTGGGCCACCTGTTTAGAGGCCTCACAGAATCTTGTTCGGACCTGCTGAGGCTCACGCCGGGCTGGTGTTCTGACTGTTCCTGTGGGAGCCCCGAGGCTGGCTCCTGGGACTCCTACTCCAAGTTCTGGTGCTTTGGGAATGATGACCTGGCATGGAGGCTGCTGAGAAAAACATTCCTAGTGGACAAAGTAGACCTCTCAGTCTGATAGACACTGATAGGCTCTGCCCTGGCAGTGGTTTACTCCTGTATCCAAGGAAAGATCTTGCTTTCTGACCTGCCCATGTTCAAGGCTGTTCCTGAATGTTTCTGGCCCCAGAAGGTCCTTCTTTACTCATATCCCTGGTTCCTGAGATGACAGATAAAACCCATATGTGTATATATAGCCACTTTAGCAATGGATGTGGCAGGGAATGGGTTGGCATCCTTTAGCCCTTGGGGGGGCTGTTCCCTAGGAACTGTCACTTCTTCAAAGAAGCCTTCAAACTGCTAGTGATGCTGTTCCTCACAAGCGTAGCAATGTGGTGCTGTGACAAGAGTTTGGGTACCTTGCTGTCAGGAATACTCAGTGACCATCCGCGTGCTTCTAAGTCCCAGCCTCTGCATCATGGGTCATATGACTGACTCTCGCCAACATACTATGAATAGAAGTGTCACTTCTGGCTGAAGGTAAGAGTGGATGTGCCCTCCCTATGCTCTGCCATGCAGAAGGGACTCTGCCTGGAGGCTGTATCTTCTAGACAACACAGCTAAAGACAGTACGTTCCTAGGCAGCATACACAAGGAAGGAGCTTTGCATGAAACCACCTTACCCTCTTGCTGTTCAAGCAAGAAAGAAACCTTGTCACGCTGCTTAGATCTAGAGTCTCTCGTGGGATTCATCAGTGTTACCTGGACTGATGCTTGTCTCTGGACTGAGTAGGCTTCTCCCTACCAACCCCATCCCTGCCCATCTCCTTGTCTCAGCTGTGACAGGGAATCATTGCTGCTCCTGTGACAAACCCAGTTGTTCCCTGGAGCTGTGACCCTGGAGTCCAGGCTGTGCTTGGGGTTGAATGCCCCAGTGAGGCATCTGTCTATATCACACCCCTCCTATCCGTGGTGGCTCTGTGCTTAGTTTCTCTCTGGTGGGCCCTGGAGGGCTCATCTGTCATACTAACCTTGCTCTATTTTTTTTTTTTTTTTTTTTTAACCTCACGGCAAAGCATCATAGTCTGGTTCTCCTGGAATCTCCCTCTTATAATTCTTAGACCACCTCCAGGAAGAGCATTTAGATGGCTTCATCTACTTTGGTACAAACTGAGGACAGAATACCACTGGTCCTTCATAGTAAGTCTTGAGCTAGTAAGCAAATTCTCTTCCCATACCTATCTTCTAATTATAAATGTCATCTTTATCTGTTAAGTAGACCTTGAACCATAACTTTTAAAAGGGGATGCCTGACATCTGCCACAAGAATACTCCTTGTATATAGAAAAACACATCACTGAAAACCAGTAGTCCATCCACTTGATGTCCCCGTGTTGCTGTTGCTAGCCTTCTCTCAGCACATGGGGACTGAGCCAGATGGGATCTGGGTCTGTGGCATTTGCATAGACTTGGTGGGGGTTGGGCGTTCAGCAAGTCGTTGAAGATCACACACATCTGGTGTCTATTTGAGTTGGTGCCTTGTTCTTATTAGAGGTGAAGACCTCTATCGACTCCTGGCCTGCCACTGGGCCCACTGCCCTTCAAGCTGTCTCTCCCTATGGCCTACCTGTAAGTTGGCTGGTGGCCTTCCTGCTCCCTGGAGAACTCCTGGGCCTGCACTGATGGAAAATGGCTGAGGCTGGATAACCAGGCAGCTAGATCAGCTCCTGCTTAGAAGGGTTCCAAGGGGTGGGCATCTGGTGCCCCAGGGCCACTGCGTAGCCCAAGGCAGAGCAGCTTCTGGGAAAGCAGGAGGCCATGGTGGGGCTCCTAGGGTGATGGCCTGGGGTCTTTGATCAGGCGGCCCCGGGAGCCGCAGGGGGTGCATGGTACTAAAGATACTGCATGCTGGGTCCTTGCCTCCTCCCTCCTGCGCCGTGCTCAGAACCTGCTCTAATGGCATCTCTTCCTCCCCAGCAGCTTCTTTCCTGAGTCTGTTTTTTAACCCAAGGTTTGGGGGGCCAGGGGCAGGAAGAGACACAGTGGGTAACATCTGGAAGTCCATCCTTATACCCTGGCTCACTGTCCTGCTCCGTACACGTGTCTGTGGGACCATTGTCCTGGTCCCCTGGCCTGTTCTGTCTCTTCCAAAGTGGGGTTACCTGAGTGGTGCTGTGGCCAGCAGCATGGAAGATGTCTACAGATCTTTCTCTCCTGTGTGTCCTCCCTAGTCCCTCTCTTACAGTGACTTTTCCTAATCCTCAGAACCCTATTATGCCTAGAATCTAGCTTCTCTTGTTTATGTCAACATTCATCAAAACAGATTCTGATGCTCAGACTGACTTTGGACTACTAGAGTCTTACCCAGCCACACTTCAGCATGTTCAGGGTCTTCCCCAAATGGGACAGATGTAGGTAAGAACCTGCATTGCTGTCATGGTCTTACTCCTGGCCACCTAGAATGCTAACTCGACTCCATTCTTGAATCACTCACCATCCTCAAAACTTCTCTTGGCTGGAGCATAGCCGTGTACCCTCCCCTCTCCTCCCAGATGGAGGCACTTGCGTAGCTGTAGTGGATAAGGACTATCCTTCGGGCAGGAAGCATCCCTAGCCAGTGGCCAGCCAGCCTTCTCCCTGGGATCTAGCCTGTTGTTCATCGTACTGCTGGGGTTCCTGCCTCTGCTTGGGGTGGACTGGGATATGGTGACAGCTAGGGGGAAATGAGCCGAGTTGGTAGGACACCAGGAGTCCCTGTCAGTTCCTGAGCGTAACCTGGGAAACCAGGTAGGACATAGACAGGTCCGTTATCTATGTGCTAGTGCTGTGCTAGTAGCACCTCTAGGCAAGGTGCTCTCGGGACTCCCAAAGCTCTGTGGCCTCAGCTCATCTAAGAAGTTCTCTACCAAGTTGAGACGTAGCCCTCCCAGATGAATAGGGAAACCAGAAGTGGTATAGGAAGGGGCTTGTCTGGTTCCTCCCAAACCCGTAGGACTCGCCAGAAGACAGGTTTAGTGCTCAAGTCCCCGACCCTCCTCATGGGTCTCTGAAGAAAGCAGGATGTGCCTTGGCTATTCCATCCTCCCAATTTCCAGGATGTTCCTGACTCGGTGATGACCTAAGACTAAGAGGTCAAAATCTTAGACTTGTGCTCAAGAGTATTTAAGTACATGACTGCCATATAAAAATGCTAGTGTCTCCAACAGAAAAGGTGGGCCCAGCTTGATGCTAGAGATTTAAGCAGGGTCAGATCACATGAGGCTTCCTAGGCCAAGCTGACGACTTGGTTCTGCGGCCTTATAAGGCTTTGCAGGCCGTGGAAGGGATCCTAACAAAGGGAGGGGGCTGGTGACCAGACGAAACTGATGTGTCAAGACTATTTAGCCTACAGGCTAGAGGCCAGCAGGGAAGTCGGCGTGAAGGATCACAGGGTGGCTAGTCAGAAAGCTGTGGCAGCTCCTTGGGCGAGAGGACACTGCTGGGGTTGGGAGTTGGGGTGGAATGAAACGGATGGGTTCCAGAGGTGTCTGGGAGGTAGTTAAACAAGACTGCTCAAGCGAAAGAAGCAGAAAGCAGCTTTTGGTCACCTGGTGGTCATCCTGGTTCAATAGCATGACACTAGCCGAGAAGCTCCACCTCTAGAATCCCTTAGAGGCAAAAACTCGGTTCCAGGCAGTCTTGGTTTGAGTTGCCTAACACAAGGGGAGACCAGGAACAGAATCTCAGATGTGTCAGTGTGGTGATAACTAAGGCTCCAGGAGGTTGGGATTGGCTATAAACTGAGAAGGCAGCCTAAGGAAAAAATGCTACAAACCTCAGCACCTCTGTTCAGAGGTCACGGCTGGGGACTGAGGGTTATAGAAGCAAAGAAATGTCTCAGAATGTTTAAGGTCATGTGTGCGGCATGAGGGGAGAGGAGGAAGCAGCTTAGTAAGACAAGAACAGAAACATGTTCTCCAGGGACTTGCTGGTTACAGATTATGGGGACCTTAGAAACTTCAAGACACAGGTGTGCTGTGGGTGGGGTGGGGAGAGTGAAGTGGAGAATATGGGCTGCTCAGCTGTGGGTAAGACAAGATGCCAAATAGAAAAGGTCACAGGGTAGAAAAGGCGAAGGGCTTCTTTCTAAACTTGAAACTAGAATCTCGTGTAACTATGGCTGGGAAGAGCCCAGAGGTAGGGAAGTTGAAGTGTAGGAGAAACACCTGACAAAGACTCACATCAGCCTTCTGGTTCTTTCTCTCGTCCAGTTCCTGTCAATGTCAATACCAGACAGGTGAGAAGCCAGCTGACCTTGCTCCGTGGTGAAGGGTTGGGGACCCAGGTAGACACCTGGGGATGGCACTAAAGGCTGAGGCGCAGGGATCCTTGGAATACCAGGGGTCATCTCCAACACCCAGTTCACCTCCCGGCTGGGCCGTGGCCCCCGAGAGCTTAAGGTGTAAGGAAAACCCACTTGCTCTAAAACCTGGATAGTAAAATAAGGCCTCACTTCAAGTTATGGTTCTTGGGACTTGACCCAATGGCTTTCCTTACTGCTCTCTTCAGAGGCAGCTGGCAGGCAGTGGCATCTGGGGACACCTGCTGGGGGCGTCCTGGCCCTGGTCTGCTCAGCGCTGTGTATGGAAACTTGTCTCGTGGGCCTTCACCTTCCTCTAACCTGGGACCTCCACTCCTGCCAGCTGTGGCGACAAGAGCAGTAGTGGCTGTCACTTGTGGTATTGACACTCTGCCTGCTTGTGTGTGGCCCTGCTTGTGTGTGGCCATGTGCTGGGACCGGCCCTCAGTGAGGTCCCTTCTGACCCCAGCTGGGTTGGTCTTGTTTTCCAAGCTCAGAGCCTGCCGTTCTTGCTTCTGAGTCCTGAAGTCTCTGTTGTCTTTCAGTCTAGAGGATGAAGCATCAGGGGTCTGAGTCCCTCCGCTTCAGACTTGGTCTTCTCCCCCTTCACCACAGCCCTGTGCTGTGCTCTGGTTGGCAGGAACAGATGTGGCTAGAACTTGCCGTGGTTACCTGCTGGCTAGACTTGGCTGTGACTCACTTATCGATATTTCTCCTTCCGGATCTTATTCTCAGATCTTTCCTAGGAACTCCTGGCCCCTGGGACTTCTCTAGGATCTTCAAGTAGAAAGCCCTGGTGTCTGTCATATCTGTATCTATAAAATACCACCTAAGCAGCAGACTGTCAGTCTGGCATGGCTTAGAATTAAGTCATGGGGAAAAAGGCCCCTTTGATGGTGTTGCCATTGCTTTAGTCATCTCCAGAGGAGATGCGACCTAAGGGTCCTCTTTGACCCGGTAGCTTCCAGAAGATCATGGGAGATAATCATTTGTTCGTTACTCGGGTGAGGGCCAGAACAGCCCATACCTTGGGTCACTGTGCAGCCATGGTTATTTCTAGGATCTGTCCCGTCCTGCCTCGGGAGCCAAGGCCACTTAGAAGGCCCCTTAGTCTGTCCCACAGACCTTCTGAACACACTACCTGTAAGGTTCTGCTTTCTTCTCTAATCTGGTGACTTTCTGGGGTTCTACCTGTTACAGTAACTCCATGTGCAGACACTGGGCGTTGGCTCTGCCATGGCCTTACTAGGGGCATATGCCAGGTAAAGCCTGAAACTGGCCTGGGAGGCTTCCCAGGCAGCTCTGCCCCTGAATTGGGTCTCAGAGTTGCCCAGCTGCCCAGGGAAGAACATCTCCTCATGTGGAAAATAGGGCTGCTGCTAGTACCCTGCGCAGCTGCCTTCAGGGCAGTGGTGCCAGGGCTGGGGACTGCTGGGGCCTTGCCCTGGTGGCAAGTAGTTCTTCAGTACTGGTATTAGAAGCCAGAATACTTAAGTGCCTATGACTGTACCCACTGGGGCTCAGTGCCACGCATTCTCACCAAAAGTGTATTATATGGTGGCAGTCCATTTGGCAGCTTAGGTTCTCCTCTGCTCTGCCTTGCCAGTTCCCCTCTACCCATTCCCATGAATGCTTCCCCTCAAAATGCTCAGGTTGCAGGAAGTCCAAGCCAAAGGACACTCTGGGTTCCCAGCTGCCCTGCCTGCTTGACAGGAGCTCTGGCCCTGGGATCAAGCCTCTAGTCCTCTCCCTGTGCCCCAGTACCTTCTCTATCTCAGGGCACATCCAGCTTCCTGCTATCCCAAGGCATGTCTCCAAGGACCCCTTCACCTGTCCTCCAGGAGCTTTGAGATCCTCAGATGTATCTGTTTGGTCTATGGTCTGATGTCCAGGCTGCTTACCATGTCCTACCTGTTGCCTCTAAGGCTTCCAGACTTTCTTAGTCTGGCTGCTGCCCCCTCAGTCTTTGGCCTTAGCAATGGGACCACCACAGCTGGCAGAACCTGCCCTGTGAGGGGCTAGAACTTGGGACTCCTGAGCCTCCAGTGTGTTTCATGGGTATCAAGTCATGCCCATGTGAAATGTACCAGTCTCACCCAGACTTTCCTCTATCAAAGAGTAAGACTGAAGTTCCCTAAGTTGGTGGAGAAAGCAAGTTGTAGCCTTGCTGGGAGCACCAGCTCTCCCAAGTGGCATAAGTCTTCCCAGTGACACTGAGGCACAGCACCTGGGGCCCCAGCAGCTTGGCTTCCCAACTGGGACCAGATGCAGAAGGGGTTGGGTGTGGTGGCTGGTCTCAGCCAGGGATCTGAGGGCATTTCTATCATACTGCACAGGAAGGGAAGAACAGATTGTCCTTCTGCCCACAGTATGTCCTTGGGTCTCTCAAGTCTTGTACCCTCCATTCTTTCCATGCCCTCAGAGGGAAGTCTTGGGTATACACAAAGCAGAGGCTAGGAGGATTTGGGGGTGCTGATAGGCAAACCAGCTTCTACCTGGTTTTCTTCAACCTCTTTAGACAGGAGTTCTAGGAAGCAATTGTAGACATGGAAGGTTCTGGGGAGACGTGACCTCTACAGCCTTCCTTGTGATCCTAGCTCTAGGACATGCTGGAATACAGCAACCCAAGCAGAAGGTCAGCTGAATGTGGGTGACAAGCAGAAATGAGGAGTGGTAAGACATGGGGGTCTTATGGAATCCAACTGGCTCAGTCTAGGCAGTAATTGGGGACAGTGGAACTCATTCACAAGGGTAGAAACTATAGGAGAAAGAGGCCAATAGAACTTTTGATAACTAGTCATTTGGTACCTAGGGTCTCCACGTAGATCTGAGATCTGGCCTAGCATAAAAGAAAACTGGTGTGAAACTAGCCTTGGAGGGCTTGAACCAGAGGGTTTATGGACAAGATCATGGGACAACTGAGTCATCTAGGTTCTCGTGTTCTGTCTCCCTTCCTCCCAGCCCTAAGACCTTGGTGACAGTCATGCTTCCAAGTGCCAGGGAATAGAAATGGGCTCCCAGGGTCAGACCATAGTCCATGGAAAGAAGTCTTGGGGTATCTCCTGGGTCCTATAGCCTATTTAACTCTACCTCACCATGGGGAGGTCTGTGCTATTGTGAAATGGAGACTGGTATGTATCTCCTACTTTAGCAGCTTGGGTCTAGAGCAGGGCCTTTGTCCTTAGCAGCAGGCAGCTCTACGTGAAGCATCCAAGCCATCGCTGGCTCCTGGCTTGGCCTCATCCAAGACCAAGCTAAGGTCACAAGCACAACACTCCAACTTGAGTCTCAGAAGGTTAGGTGTAGGGGGAAGGGGGGTGGGTAGGAGGCTGTGGAGGGGGGTGGTTGGTACAAGAAGGAACTGGCCAGGCCTAAGGGTGAAGAGAATAGGGTGGTAGGAGATACTGCCATCTAGGCTTGTCTATCTCCAATGGAGCTAGGCAAAGATCACCAGGTAGACTGATGTAGCCTGAGGCATTGGCAGCTATGAGAATGTCACTCAACGCGACACATCCCAGAAGCCTTGTAGAAGGTGTTTCAAAGCAACAGTATCATTCCTATTCGAATCAGAACTTGGACTAAGCTAGAGATGAAACCAGAGACTGTCAGGTTTGGGTGGAGGCCCCTGGTCTGTGTACAGACCCCAGCAGAGCACAGAAGATGACTTTGACCTGTGGCGGCCCTGCAGCTGGTCATCACAACAAGATGCTGAACTTAACACAGGAATGGCAGATTCTGCGATGTCACTGCCGTGGGACAATCAGAAGATCTCAGTAGACGTGAAACTTACACAGAACTAAGTCATCCTCACTCATTTTCCCTCAGAAGCACCAGCTTGAGAGTGGCCCCTGACTTGTCCCTCCAGGGGAGTCTAGACCAAGTAACAATGTAGAGACCCAGGTGGCTGAGCCAGCAGAGTCCAAGTAAACTCTGTACCTCGTCCAACCAGCCCAGCCCATGGGATGGATGCGGCCACCTGGCCCTGGGCAGACATGCTGGGGAGATCAAGCCACCTTTGCCCAGAGGACTCGCAGCCCTTGTGTGGGCTTGCTCTTGGACTACATGGCACCTGGACTGTGTGGCTTGGCTCTGAGAACCTGCAGTTACCTCATGCAGATGGAACTTCATGCTAAATGAGACCTTAGCCCTGAGGCCCTGGTCCATGCTCGTCAGAGCCATCTCCAGCTCCCTGTGTTTTCGTCACAGCTCATGGATGCCTGTCTAGGTAAACTCGCCGGTATCCATAGGACTGGGGTTTCCGCACATATCTGGCTGATAGGTCCTGACCTATACTGGAAACTGTCGCCTTCTTTGTTGAAAGTCGTGAGGGTATCTGACAGTCCCTCTGGGGTGACCAGGCCAGTAGCTGAGTCCTTGTCTCTGTAGAACCCAGTAGTGTTACTAGATGCTAGAACCCTGTGCCCAAAAGGTGGCAGACAGCCTTAGCACACATGTCACCATGGTGGGGAGGCTTGGGCTCTACCCAGGACTGGCTGCTCTGATTCCTGTCTACCTCTGTAGGTTCTAGACCTCCTGGGGAAGAGTTGGAAGGAAGACTTGTGACAAAGCCAACATTAAAGGACCAAAAGTCACAAATGTACGTGTATTAGAGGCAGATCAGGGCCTGGACTAAGTGTCACCTACTCCCCATCCATGGGGGTGTGCCTCAAGTGTGTTGAGGCCATGATGTAGCCCTGAGGGCCCAAACCCCTCATGCCATAGCTATGGCCAAAGGAGAAAGGGGTACAGAACACACAAACCTGTGCACAAGCCCCTTGTCTGGTGGGTAGGCAACGGACTCTGTACCCCTGCTTCTAGACTAGTCTAAGGCCTGCAGTGAGGGGACAAGGGGCTGGCCACTGTGGTCTGGGTTTCCTGAGTGGCATCCTAAAAAGTGCATGAAAGGCATTTTCTTCCCCTTCTCTCTCCTCTCTTCAGAACCCGGCACTGCTCTGGCACCCTGTTGGTAGCTTTGCAGCTTGGACCTTGCCACAGAAGCTGGCCTTCTCATGGAGGTGGTGACTTGGCATAGGGACCACTCCCTCAGTGACTCTGAGCAAAGGCTTTCCTAAGGGTGACAAACAGGTGAGACAGCATCTGCCTGGAGACTGGACTATCTCTCCCTTAGCTGTGATATAGACCTCGTGGGCTTCCATCCTATGAACAGGTACAAGCCACGCGTGGGGAAGTCAGGATTACCTGAATGAGACCGGCCTTGCTGCCTTTGGGGCTGCGTGGTGAGAGTCCCTCTCTCCACCTCTGGGGAGTTCTTTACCCTCTAAGTCTCAGTGAGAATCAGCACCCTCTTGCCCTTTATAGCAACTGAAATCCAAATAACCCCTTTCCCAGTGTCTTACAGGTAGAAGGAAGATACAGGCCCCGGGTTCTCCTGATCAACAAATCCCTCCCAGACTTGGATAGAAGCCAGCCAAGCGAAGTTTCTAGGACTGCAGATAATCCCTCTAACTGACATTGCGATAAGACCAAGCTTTGGGCAACACTGGGAATGGCCACGTCTGTGTCCCACCAGTGGGACAGCAGTTAGTGCTCAGTGGTGGGCACTGAGGTGTCCTCACCAGACTGGTCTACACATGACCTCAGACCTCAGCTCCAGACCTCCTGGGAACTATGTAAGCTACCCTGTCTGTCATGAGCCCTTTCTGCTTAGTGTGGCAAGACTGCTGCCTGTGACCAAGAGCTGCCGTAGCTGGCTGGCTGCAGAAGACTACACCTCCAGGGAAAACGGGGCTGGCACGCTGGCTCGGTTGGGGCTGAAGGCAGTGACAGTCAGCTGGCGCAAAGGTCTGAGACTCACAGCTTGTGGTACGTGGAAACAAAACAAATTGTCACTGAGTGACATGTCCTCCAAGCTGTCTAGCAGGCACCACCAGCTGAGTCTTGAGTTTGTCACACCTTTCATGCTACCTTAAGGGAGTAGTTTGCCCCTCAAAGCCCCGCCTGTAGTGGGCAAGCTGTTGCTGGGCCCTTCCGTGGGTTAGTAGGAACCACAACACCCCAAGTGGGCTGCTCTGGTTTTTAAAGACAGCATATGCCATACTCATTCCAGCCTTGTCAGTGGTGACAGGAAAGGCTGCCAGCTTTGACGCTAGAGCAAGCAGAGACTCCAGCCAGAATAGGACAGAGTTATACGGCCCTGCCACTCAGCAGCTGTGTCTCAGGATGCCGGTGTCAATGTCTAATGAATCTGGGTGCTATACGGCACCTTCGGCAAACCCCAGTGGAATCTTGTTGGAGGCCTCCAGGGTTTTAGGGCAAGGCCAGGCTGCCCCTGCCAGTAACTGCTCTTGAGAAATGGTACTTGGCTTGCTACCTGGTCCCTGTGGGACGTGAATACCATGCACTCAGTGCACAGAGGCATCAATGAGAGTGTCCGGTGGTCTGTCACCTGAAATGCTAGGTAAGGCAGGTCCTAAGAGCACACGTGAACAGTATATCTAATCCTGTCACACTGAGACCTGTCCTATGACTTATGGAAGGAAAAAAAGATGCAAGTATTAGAGAACATGCTAGTATCAGCTAGAAGTAGACTGCTGTGCATCCTAGCCCCATTCAAGGTGATCTTAAAGGGACCATAGGGGAGGGGGATCTTCCTAATGGGCAGGATTTTGGACAGGTCACTCTAGCCCTTGTCCAGGAGGGCCCATGGTTTAAAACGAAGATCTGCATAGATCTGTGAGTAGAGGCTAAAAGGTATGACTGGTCATGGACTTAGATGGAACCAAAACTGTGACTGGTGTGACAGACTTGGGGAAGGAATATGCAGACGTGCCTGTTAGAGTGAATGCAGTTAGTGACGTCCTTGGGAATGCTTTGGAGGTGCTTGCTTAGATGAGCAAGTGGCCTGCCTTCACCCATCAGCCTCCTCCCCCACCACCCTGGGGCTCAAAGGACTCGTGAGTGAGGTGCTATGGGGGCAAGGAACACGGCCACGTGTGGGATCAATGACTTGAACTCCTCATGAAGGCTAAGCAGACTGCTCGGAGAGACCAGCTTGCCAGCAGTGACCCTGGGCCCCTGACAAAGCACTGAAACCTGGGGGACCAGTTGGCTACCTGACAGTGAGTCCCCTTCTCTGGCTCCTACCAGGCAGTGGGAGTGGGCTGACCATTTGCCATCACCACAAGACGCCTGGGTCCGTACCTTTGCCTGCCTGACAGATCTGCTTAGGTAGACTACCTGTGAATGTGCCACTTGGCTTCACTGTTCTCCACACAGCATTGCATCCAACAAAGGAGCTCCCCTCTCGGCACACGTAATCGGTGGGCCAAAGCCCATGGCAGCCTTCTGTCACACACCTCTTCTCCCAGGAGCAGCTGACTTTGGAATGGCAGGACATCTTCAACTTCTACTTCAGGCCATGTGGAATTAGCTGCTCTGGGAGGCTGGGAATACTGTCAGCTGAAGGGGCGGCATGGACCGGTGACTGCTGTGGTATCTCCCTCACAGCCAGGCTGCTTGGACCCAGATGCTGAACAGTAGAAATAAACATGGTACCACTCACCATAACAGCAAGTCTCGTTCACGACTCGATTCCTTTTCCTGGGTTTCTGGGCTCTGCTGGTATAGATGCCTTGGTGTGACATAAGGAAGGGTGCTTCTAGCAAGGAACTCGATCTCACCATGGAAGTAGAAGTGCAGACAGCCTCTGATCACTTGTCTGTTACTTTGAACAGCAGGAGATATAGTTGGTGTTGGCTGGGGTGACCACGTCGGGTCACTAAGCAATCCAGGCAGGGACAGCAGAGAAAAGCCCAGTCCTGGGAAAGCTCCCAGCACTTTGGGGAGGTTAGTAGCTGACAGCAGCCCCACACTGGCTGGCAAGTGCTGCCAAGGGTATGCCTGTCCCAGTGAGGACTCTAGATCATTCTACCTAAACAGCCCACTCAGCTAAAGCTTTAGATTAAGGGAAAGGAACTGTAGCTTTGTAACTTCTACGATAAAGTCTCGAGCCTGCATTTGTCCTCTTCCTGGTACGGGTGCTTATCTCCCTGAAAGGTAGGATGGAGGTTAGCGCATTCCAGTGCACAGGCCAGTGTGACAGGACTGGCGTAGAGCTGAGAGCAGTAGAGATATACCACCTGCTGCTGGATTAGAACAGGGTGTAGCGGACTCAGTCTCCCTGGGTGGGGAGCAAGGTGGGTGGATCTGAGGGAACAGCCCCATCCCCGTTGAAGTATAGGAGGAATGGATACGTCAAGTAGTAAGAGGGGCAGACGACAATGAACATCTAGGTTCTCTCCTTGTAGACTTGGAATACTCATCTCCCCTGCATATGGGTCCTGGTGAAAGTCGATGTCTTCCACCACAGAAATGAGTACCTTGGGGTGTGCTTCCTCAGCTGGTCTTCCTGCTCATGCTTGAGGTGGCAGAAGTCTGATCTGCAGGCAGGTCCGGGCTGTAATTATTTTTTGGCAGTGGGGCAGGGGGGATGTTTCTGGCTGAGCCTCATCCTCTGGCTCCTGAGTGCTTCTGTGGGTTGTGTCCTTTATTAAACTCCTAAGTCACATGTCTATTTCTGACATGGCCACTGGGCAGAAATACCCAAGAGGCTCTGGGTATGTTCTCTGGCCTTGACCGAGCTGCTGCGCAGATGTCTAGATGTGCTGGAGCCCTGCAACCCCTTCAGCCTGTGTGTCCTCTCGCCTTAAGCTGGCTCCTCAGTCTGTTAGCCTCTACCTACAGGCAGCACCTGTAGGATCATGGCTGGGCCTGTTTGTAGGCCTTCCTGCATGGATAGGTGGCCTTGGCCGGCTTCCCCATTCCAAGGGCAGCTTCCTCTAGCATCTCCTGACCTTGCATCTGTCTGTGCTCAGGTATCCTGCCCTGCCCCTTAACGGCCTTCCACTTCTGACCTGGAGGCAGCCTACCAGGGGCTACATGCAGCTGGTGCCCCTCTTGTCCCAGATCCTTCTGGGCCTCTGACTTAGAGGCCTATTCCTGTGTCTCCTTTGCATGGGTCAAAATCCTGGGCAAGATGCCAGGTCCTTTAAATCCAGAGCAGGAGGAGTGGTCCAGTCTGGTCCTAGTCTCTGCCTTGAAGCCTTTCCTAAGGCTCTGGGGTGGAGAGCAGTTTGCAGTGAGAATCCAGTGTCCTTTGCCTCCCTCCTATAGGACAGCCAGGACAGTGTCTGGCTTGCCATCACTCCAGCAGTGCTTCATGTGTTCTCCCCGATGCACTAAGCATCTACCGGGGTCTGTGGATGGCATTTAACAGAATGGCCCAGGAGTGGAGTCAGATTCTCTGCTGTCTCATGTCTGCCCTAGATCACAGCAAAGAGCTTCCATCCTTGTTCCCTTCCCATCCACTCTCAATACTTCAAGTGTGTAGTTGTTCAGGGCACACACCAGTTCTCCCTGACAGCCCGTGGCTCCTAGCGATGCAGATGCTCTGCTTGGCAGAGCCCTGTCTACTGCTAATAACTTGAACAGCTGTCTGACCTTCGTGCCATCTTGGGCTGTTCCCTGTGCCTAGAACTCCAAGGCATCCTGGTGCCAAGGAGGTGGAGCAGCAGGCTTAGCATGTGTTGGGTGTGAAGTCTGGAAGACCTCAATCCCCTCCTTCCCTCTGCCCCTGACCTGCCTGTCCCAAGAGTCTCTCACTGGGCCACCAAGAGGCTCCTGAGTGTCTGCCCCATGCCGAGCTCTGTAGCTCCTGAGGGTACAGAGGAAGGAAGGGGGGAAACTTGTTGAGATGATGGCTGGTGACACTGGGCACTGAGGTGCTCTTTAGCACTTCCAGGCATTAATTCATCTGGTCCTAGCAGTAACCATATGGAAGGTACCATCGAAACTGAGGCCTAGAGGGGAATAATCTGCCTAAGTTTATACAGTTGGAAAGTGGTAGAGCCAAGATTTTTATCTATCTAGTTCTAGGGTGTGCATTTCCCTCAGCAGCTTGTCAGAACTCACGTAGCCCAGTTGGTAGAATTTTAACTGAACACCCACATCCACTGACATTTCACTAAGCTTGTTTTGTCACTTATCTATGCACCTCTATCACCCAATATCTTATTTTTGATGAGTTTCAAAATAGGTTGCAGACATCTGTGTGCTGCCCATAAATACTTCAGCACGGATATCAACTGGAGTTCAAGATTTTAGTTCTTTTGATGTAAAATTGATGTGAACTTCCAGCTACCATGCTCTACTGCTGTGCACAGGTGACACAGAATAGACTAGGCCATCATAGTCATTTTGCAAATGTTCAACAAGCAGCCACATGCAAGAGCACTCGGGGTTGTGAAGGTGGATAAAACGCCCTACTGATGGAGTTCACATCAAACACAAGCATGAGGCCGTCCACGTGGAGAAGGGGGGATCAGGGAAGGCTTCATGGAGAAGGTGCTGGATAGATTTGAAGTTAAGACAGTGACAACTAGCTGGGAAAGGTGTCGCAGGTGGCAGGCACAGCACAAACAGGGAGATGAATGGGATGGCTTCCGCACCTACAGGAAGCCTGGTGTGGCTGGCGCATAGACTGGGCCTTAGGGCATGTGTGTTGTTAATTTCCTATTGCTGCAACAAGTTACCACAGATTTGGCTTAAAACGCCATAAACTATTGCAGTTTCAGGGGTTGGAAGTCTGAGATCAGTCTCACTGGGCTAAAATGAATGCATGGGCAGGGTCCCGTCCCTTCCGGAGACCCTGTGGGGAAAATGTTGCAGTGCCTTTTCCAGTGTCTAGGGGCATTCTGCATTCCTTGGCTCGTGGCCCCTTGTGTCTCCACAGCCAGCGAGGGCTGGTCTGGGCTCTCCCATGCCATGTAACTGACACTGCTCCCTTCGTCACATGGGTTCTGGCTTTTTTTGTCTCCTTCAGTGATAAGGATCCTGGTTGACTAATTATGTTGGGCTCACCTGGGTAATCCAGCACAACCCTCTTTTCAAAAGCTTTAACTTAATCACATCTGCAAAGTCCCTTTGGCCAGATGAAGTGACAATCGCAGGTTTTGGGGGTTAGGATATGAATGCCTGTTAGGACTGGCCACAAGGGGACTGTGGCAGGGACCGGCAGGGCTGTGTGAGCTGGTCTTGAGCTGAGGCTCCGGGGAGAGGCAGCTGTGGATGGGCTTGACCGTGCAGGGAAGGGGACAGTCCCAGTCCTGCTGTGGTCCTCCCTACCTGTCCGGCCTGGTGTAGGGGAGCTGCCCAGGAGGAACTTGCCAGATGCAGGATGCGGTGGGGGAGCAGCCCCCGAGGAGCCGAGCAGAGCTCTCCCTGGAGGGGGGGCTGGGGACCATGCAGAAGGGTGGGGCTCTCCCGGGAGGCTGCAGCTGGGCAGCCCTCTCCACAGAGCGTGAGGCTTAAGACAAGTCTATTACTGTTTCCTTGTCACTCTGTCACCTATCTAATGGCCTTCGATGGTAGTTGAATGAGAATTGATGGGGAGATAGATTTAATTAACCCCAGTGTCAGCAGCTGCCGGGCCACCGGTTTGTGTGTTAATAGAGCGGCTGCTGGGCCTCTCGCGGGCTTTGCTGGGAGCCCGAGGCCAGAGGAGCAATTCTCCTTGTCAGTGGAGGTGGCCGGGCAGAGGAAGGAGGAGTGGGAGCTCGGCCTGGGCCTCCCCTGTCTTCTGCTGAGACCTGGCAGTCACCTTGTCGCCCTCGACTGGGCCACCCGGCTCTGCTCTCTTGTCTGGAGGTCTGATGGAGGCCCAGGGCCCACCGCAACCTCCTGTCCTGGAGACGAGCATCCTGTGGGATCAGCCTGCCGTCCGGGGTCCCCAGTACAGCCTCATGCTTGGGGACCCCCTGGTCAGTGCCTGGCACCGAGCCCCCAGCAGAGAGTGTGTTCTCCATGCCTGGCTCTGCTCGCTGCCTTCACTCCCCTTGGCCCATGTGCCACCACGCTCCCGCCTGCCCCCCGGGCACCAGGCCCCCTGCCCCCCTGCCCCTGCCCCCACCTTCACTTTGTTCCCTGTGGGCTGTTTCCCGGCTGCCCCACGTGCTGGCCCGACCTCTCAGCCGTGTAATCAATTCTGAGAGTGACTGTGCTGGAAGGGATGCCAGAAGGCCTCAGGTGCTGTCCTCGGCTTGGCCACCTGTCCTCTGTGCAATGGTGGACTCTGTCTTCCCCTTCTGTCAAATGGGAGTTGGCACTGGGGCAGCCCCGGAGCAGGCACCTCTGCTGGGCGCCCAGCTCCTGGGGCTGACAGTCTGGGCTTCTCTTTGTTTCTTGTGCAGGGTCCCACGGTGGGTGACTGGTAACAAGGGGACAGCTAGGGACGAGGACTCTGTGCTCTCTGGAGTGGTGAACTCTGGGAGCACAGGGACCTTACTGGTTTCACTGATGACTGTGCCCAGCACACAGCTGAGCTCTGGGCTTATCTGTCGAGTGGATGCCGTGGCTGGGTCTGCCCCAGGGCTGCATGCGTGGTACCTTGGACCCCGCAGGACGACCTGGGCCACCGTCGTGGCCTACGTGAGACTGGCTACCTTGGTGGGGAGAATCTATTCCTGGCAATCCCAGCTTTCTACTCGCTGTCCTGCCCCTACATAGCTGTGTGACCTTGGGCAAGTCACCATAGCACCCAGGGTCTCAGTCCATGGGCACAGAAATAGCATCTTTCACAGACATGACAAGGATTCGGTGAAATGGCTGGCATTAGGCCCCTGTTCCCTGGATCTGGTGCTCTCTACAGCACCTGCCCCCTCCCCTTTCTTGGGCAGGAAGGGGCTTTGGAACCTGAAATCCAGAGGCCACCCAGGCCTTGTCCTTTGGGTACCCTGACCACTCCTGCAGAGCAAGCATTGGCCCATCATGGGGTGTCACCGCAGAGAACGCCTGTGTGTGGACTTTGACAGGTGCTTGAGAGTTGACAGACCGATGCACACGTCTTGTCAGTTCAGCCCTGGGCGGGGCCCTGCTCTTTGTGCTGAGAGGTGGGCCCGTGGATCCCGGGCACCCGCGTCCCAGAGTGTCACCGAGGTGAACCCGCACTGACTCAGGCAGGTGTGCAGCAGCGGCCACACGGCCGCCGGCACCCAGTGCCCGTCTGGCAGTCTCCTTGCCTGCTTCACACCTCTGCTGCTTTTCATTTTCAGCTCTGATTGGTTTTCTTGTTTTAACACATACCCCAGGCCCTGTCTTTGACCCTGGTGATGGATTCGGCTGCTCCCTGGGACTCCAGCTGCCAGGCTCATTTGGAGCCGCTGGGGGTGGGGGAGGGGGCAGTGGTGGCAACCGCCCTCCGTTCCAGGCTGGGGGGTGCGGGGGGCCCTCTGCAGAGCCCGGAGGCAGCTGATGGCCGAGCAGTGGAGGGCAGGTCCCGCAGCGTGGAAGGCTGGCATTGGGGACCGTCAGGCTCTGTCACGGGGAACGGATTTTCCCTCTCTGGGCCTCCAGTTCCTGTTCCGTACAAGAGGATGTAGTGGTTGTGGATTTCTCACCTCTAAGAGGGAAAGTCTGAGTCTTGGATAAACAGGACATTGATTTCCCTTCACGTCTCTGCTGTGCCCACTATGAATGTCTGCCGGCCCCGCAACAGCACTAAAAGCCCTTGCTCCGCTGGACTGGGGCCGGGAGCAGGGGCCGGGGAGGGTGACAGGGTGGCCAGAGATTGCCTCCACCAGACGACAGGAAGGGAGGGCTGGGTGTGTCGTGTGTGAGAAAAACCCCACCTGACCTGCTGTCCTCAGGACCAGAATGGAGCCCCTGTGCTGGTCCTTGGCAGGTTAAGGGTGGCGGTACCCCAGATGTGGGAGATGGGGCGTCTCAGGCCACCAGACGTTTGGTGTGTCCACTGGCCAGTGGCTACTCGGAAGCATTGGATGTTTGGCTGGAGTGTCACTCCTCACACAGGTGTCTGATTGTGGTGGCCGGGAGACAGGAAGGCTGGTGAGACTGGGGGGTGGGGCAGTTAAAGTGTCATGGTCCCTCTCTCCCCTCCTGCTTCTTTGTGGCTGATTTTTTTTCTTGAAAGTTTAAAAATGATATAACAAATACATCTTGTAACATGTGACACAATCCATTGATAAAAGGAGCAGTTGATAAAATACTAAGTTCACACTTAAATACATCCTCTGTTTCTCTCACACATACTATGTTTGTTATAGATCGAATGTGTTCCCCCCCAAATTCATATGTGGAAGCCCTAACCCCCAGCACGGCTGTATTTGGAGATGGAGCCTCAATGGAAGAAATTAAGGTTGGATGAGATTGTAAAAATGGGGCTATGATCTGATAGCATTAGTGTCCTTGTAAGAAGAGACCCCAGAGCTCTCTAGTGTGCACACTAGGAAAAGCCACGTGAGGACACAGTGAGAAGGCAGCTGTTGATAAAACAGGATGGGAGCCCTCACCAGAAACCGCATGTGCCGGCACCTTGACCTTGGACTTCCCAGCCCCAGGAACCGTGAGAAAATAAGTTTCTGTTGCTTAAACCACCCAGTCTGGTATTTTATTACAGGAACCTGAGCAAAGACAATATTTACGTGCATGTGTGTGTGTGTATACATATATATAAAAATCTAAGATTATACGTTACCTCGTAACTTATTTTTGTCAAGATGATAGTAAACTTGCAGACATTCATACATCCCGACATGAACACCCACAGAGAGACGTGGCGACACCCACCCTCGGTTATGTTCCCACACGCCTCATACCACCCCAGGAGCACACTTTCATGCTGGTGCCTTGATTCGTACATGCTGGACTCCCCTCTCTCACGCCATCCCTCAGCCCTGCAGTGTGGCAATGATCCCACAGTGAGGAGGCAGGAGCCCAAGTGGCTTCTCACTCTGCCACCAGTTGCCCGTTTGGCCTTGGGCAAGCTGCTGCCCCACTCTGGCCTCAGTTTCCCCATCTGTGAAGTCCCTTCTGATAGACTGTGATTTGATATCTACAGGTGTGTCCCTGAGAGGTGGGTACTTTTAAGGGTGTTTCCTACAGGGGAGCTGGGCTGGCCTGGATCTCAGGGACAGGGATGTGGTGTTGAAAGCTATGTGACCACGCAGGGGGCTGCAACAGAGCTCCAAGTGAGTGACGAGGGAGTAGCTTGTCTCCTATCAGTCTGGAGAACTGGAGACCTCGTCCTCCGTTGTATTCGGCAGCCACCCTGAGCTGCCTCTGCCCAACACTCCTTCCACATGCAGGGCTGGGGCTGGGCGGGGTGCAGAGACAGAGGAAAGAGTTGGAAAAGTTGGTGTTCTAGGCCAGTTGTGCCCCCTTTAGCTGTGAGACTTCTGGAAAGCCTTTCTGAGCCTCATTTACTTCATCCTTAAAGTTGCAGTGGTAACAGTGCACGATGCACAGCGTGGTGGATATAAATGCCTTGTTAACTGCAAAGGGCTGTTTGAATGTTTGATTCTGTTCAGAACCTCAGCAGCGGGGCCATGGCCTCAGGTGGGGCCCAGTTGGTTTTGTCCCCTCCTTGCTGTTGGTCCTCCTGTAGAAACCATGGTAGTTACCAGAGCCCCCAGTGCCAGGGGCTAACTCAGCACCAGGGGTGCCGGTGGGATGTCAGACAGGCTCCTGAGTCCTGGGGCCTTGGTGTCTGACCTGAGAGGCCAGATATACAGCCCTGAGTCGTGGAGAACCGAGAAGTGCAAGATGCACTGCTCTGCGGCCCGGCCCGACCTTCAGAAACTAAAGGGAAGGGCGGGGCAGCCAGGCTGGGGAGGCTGCCTGGAGGAGGCAATGCTGAGCTGGGGCTTGAGGGACAAGTAGCACATGGACAAGGGGAAAAGAAGCAGAGAGGGGCCTCCAGGTGGAATGGTCCAGGGGTGGGGAGGACACGGCCTGCTGTCCGTGCTCAGAGAGACTTGTCTCATTAAGGCCTGGAACCACAGGGCACCTTAGGCTTGGAGGGTGCGGCCAGAAACTCCCCGGCTGTCCCCTGCTCCTCAGCAGGACTGTCCTCTGCCCCCCATGCAGAAGAGCCCTCCCCTGTTCCTCTCCTCCGGGAAGACATTCTTCCCTCCCCTTCCCCTCCCAGGGCACTTGTACAGATCCTATCAGAAATTTTCAGCCCAAGTCAATAGAAAATGGCTAGTCAGCGAGTAAAGAAATAGCAGCAACAGCACATCATCTGGAAAGATAAAAGGAAACACCAGAAGCAGGTAAAAGCATGAAACGTGGCTGGCTCTGTGCAGCTAGACTGAGGGGTGGAGACCACCCAGGAAAGGAGATCATTCTTCTCATTAACTTAAATATTTTTTTTAACAAATCTTTTTTTCTAGGCTGAATAATCCTTCCTATTGGGTTGGAAGGCTGGCTCTTGTTATCCTGTCCTTTGGAACAAACTGGGGTGGGCAATACTGTGGTTTTAGGGGAGGGGATCCCCTGGAGGCTCCCCTGGAGGCTCCCCTGGAGGCTCCCCTGGTTGACAGTTGGGGGGAGTCATCACCCCCTGAGCTTGGGGCTGCCAGGGAGAAGAGTTTCCTTTGATCTTCCATGCCTGCAATCAATCCTGACCAGCACAAACAGGGTCGAAGCCCAGAGCTTGGGACTCACGAGTCCTGAGTCCTGCTGCCACCTGGCTTCAGTCCCGGCTCTCCAGGGCCAACTTGCTCATCTTGAGCAAGTTGCATAAACTCTCAGTGCTGCCTCAGTTTCCCTATTGGGTAAAACAGGGCTGCTGATATTACCACCACTGAGGGTTTCGGGAGGCAAGAACGAGATGCCGCCTGCAACACAGAGCCTGGCGAGTCATGGGCACTTAACACATGTGAACCATTCGTTATTTGGATTGTGGAATCATAGGAGTTTATAAAATGCTAGGATATTAGATGCTGGGTAGGGAAGGAATTGGAGAAAACTGAGGTTCTGAAGAGCTGGAGGAGGGGAGCCTGAAGGGGGCAGAGAGGGAGGATGGAGGGAGGGAAGGAAGCCGGAGGCAGGTGCCCGGAGGGTGGAAGTGGTGGGGAAGGTGAGGCAGCTGGGCTGGGCCCGGGCTGAAAGGAGCTCCAGGCTGCTGGGTGTGTGGCGGGAAGTGACCGTGTGGCAGGAAGTGGCTGGAGGGTGTGTGTTGAGCCTGTCAAGTGCAGGGCCAGGAGCTGGCCGGGCACACCGGGCCTTCCCCGCTGACCACACCCTCACACGCGTGCCCGAGTCTGGCAGGGAGGACAGGGCAGTGTGCTGGGGCCTGGGGCTGGCGCAGGTAGGTGTGGGGGCCCCGTGACAAGCTAATTCTGAAGGTTGCAGAGCACCCGGGGGCTATCATGTGATGTCCCCCCCCCCCAGCCACAGAAAGGGGTGCCAGAAGGGACCGAAGGTCAGTTTCCTTCAGAAATCAGCTGCCTCCCACTGCCAGTCCCACAAGGCTGCCCATCCATGTTCTGCTGGGGAAAGGCTCTGGGTCCTGCTCCCCCATGGAGCTCAGAAGATGGGTACCGGGAACTTCCCTGCCACCGGGCCAGTATCAGGAATGTCTTCGGGACTCCCAAGACTGGGGATGAGGAGGGAAGAATGCGTCTGAGAAGCACAAAGGGGCCAGGCTGGGGTGGGGGGGAGGTGGCAGGATTTCTACACAGGAGGGGCTTGGGGGCAGCAAGCTGACAGAGGGGGCGGGGACTTGTCTTAAAGCTGTGTTTGTACATTTGCTCAGGGAGGCTTGGGGCCTGATGGAGACCGAGGGAGAGGACAGAGCCTCCTGGAGGGGAAGGGCCTCCGTATGTCCCTGGTGCTTGGGTGGGGGTGGCTTCCAAATCTCTGGAGCTTGGCAAAGCCCTCATGCTTCTCCCCACTCGGGCTGGGAAGGAGTCTGGGTGGGACCAGGTCTTCCTCCCAGGCTGTCCTACCCCTGGGGGCCAGTCCCGCCTGAGGGTGGGGAGAGGGGCTCTGTGCTGGGAGTCAGAACCCTTTGCCTCCCACTTGCTATGTGACCTTGGGTTTGTCACTGTCCCCCTACACCCCACCCTGGGCCTCCACTTCACAAACTGTAACACGAAGGCAGTTACACTTGCTGACACTCTACACATCCAAGTCCAGCCCAGAGAAGGGCCTGGCTGGCAGACGCCCACCCTGCAGGCAGCGGGAGGCCAGCAGGGACAGGAGCCATCTGTGGGTTCATCTGAGCATGCACCTGTTCTTCCTGGAGACCTTGGGAGATCTAGGTGACTTTGAACATGAATCTCAGAATCCTGGAATCCAAATCTATAGCAGGGTCATCTGCTCCAGCCTTGCACCTGGGCCAGAAGACAGCCAGGCAGCTCCCAGCCTGAGTGTGGACACCCTGACTCCCAGGCAGCCACTGCTAAGAAAATGACTTTCTGTGAGCTTCAGTGTTCGTCCGTGTAATTCTATCAGCTGGATCTCACCCAGCCAGCTTGAGCCAGAAGGCCCCTATCTGATCTCTGTTCTCAGGCCAGCCCTGCCATGGCTAGTGTTGGCATCTTGTCCCCTGGGGTCTTCTCCAGGTGGACATGATGCTTTTGGAACTGTTCCTCATGGCGAAGGCAGGACAGGGCCGAGCAGAACCAGTTCCTCTGGGGACCTAAGGCTTGACTTTGGCAACCAGGCACATCTTGAATTTGCAAGTCTTTTTCCACATAAATTACCACTTTTAACTCATCTCTCCCAAGCTCTTTGTATTCACATTCTTTCCCCCAGAAAACTGCAGGATTTTGCATTTACCCTTCTTAACCCCGTGTCAAGATGTCGATATTTGTTTTGCATCTTGAGTCCAGCATGCCACTGTATTCACTTTCCCTCCCAGCCTGGTCCTCTGTAAGTTTGATAAGTGGCCTTCTGTGCCTTCATCCAAGTCACCGATAAAAACATTCCACAAGACCTGGTCAAGTTCAGAGGGAGCCCCATAGTCTCTAGAGAGCTCTCCAATTGGATATTGATTCATTAATTAGGTCTCTTTGGATCTTGTTCAATCAGCTACAGATCTGGCTGACGTCCTTGTCCACAGCAAAGTCTTGAGACACTTCATCAAACACCCTGCTGAAACCGGATTGTCTACAACAATCTTCTGACTTGTGTGTCCAGGACCTTAACAAAAATGGGGACTGAGTGTGTTGGCACGGCTTCTGGGTGCCCACATGCCCTTTGATCATTGTTCTCAAACAGCTGGCCTAGTGATCAGTTCCACATTTATACTCGCAACTAGTATAAAATTAATTAGCCTGACATTTCTAAAATCTATCTTTCTCCTCTTTGGAAAACTGGGGCATTTGTTGACCTCCTTCTGCCCTTCTTGTTTTCCAAGCTTTTTTCAAGGATTGCTGTTTCAGATTCTGCAAATATATCTGCTAGTTCTTCTAGAAGTGTCAAAGATAACTTATTCCTACAAGAAGGCAAACTCGTTTAAAGCAGCTAATTGTCTGACAAATATAAAGAAAATAAATCATTGTGTTTGGTTACGTAAACAATTTTAAAGATATCTATGAAAAAATACCTCTCCAAAATAAAAGGTAATTACAAAAACGTTTGCCACAAGTATGGCAAGGGATTAATTTTTCTATTATACAAGCAGATCTTAAAAATCAATAAGGAAAAGATATACAACCCAAGAAAAATGGGTAAAGCATATGAATAGGCGGTTTAGAGAAACAAGACCTACAAAATGCCAATAAGCATATGAAAATATGCTCAGTTTCTCATGATTAATGAAAAATCTGTACCATCAGATTAGCAAAAATTAAAATGCGATAAAACCTAGTGCTGGTAAAGATATGGAGAAATGGGTACTTGCATATATGGTTAAAGTGAAAATTACTGAGTTTTAATATCAAAAATTTAAATGCATATACTCTTCAAGGATCTGATTATATAACTCAAATATATGTGTACTAAGATATTGCAAGATTAAAACATTAAAAACAAAGATTTGTCACTAGGTGGTTGGTCACACCAACATATACCTATACAATGAACCAGAAAGAATGAAATAAAACTATCTTGATTGACATGAAAAGAGCTCTGACACATTAAGTGAAAAAAAAAGGTGTGGAACAGTATGGCTGTTCATGTGTGTGTATACATGCTTTGGGTTCATAAAAATATCTGGAAACGTATATAAGAAATGACAAATACCTCTGAAGAGTAGGAGTGGGGTTTGGGGAGGGGGAGAGAAATCTTGATCTTTTAAAAATTTCTTTGTATGTAGTTTTGATTTTTTTTTTTTTAACCAGGTGGTTATATTTTCTCATAATTAAAAGTTGCTGCCTCGTCTCTTGTCATCCCACCATTCAGGTGCTCACCAAGAGCCCCTGGGCAGGCTTCTGGTCAAGGGTCCTGCTTCCTCTGCCCTCTGCACCAAGACCTTCCAGTGACTCCAGACTCTGAATGTGGTTAAAAGTCCCTTTATTTGTTTTTTTACTGTTTCAGTGGCGTTTCCCCCCTCCCGCCCCGCCAACCTATTTAGCCTCATTAGGGCACCAGCCTACAAACTACAGGTCCCTTTCAACCTTTTTGCCTTCTAGTATTGGCTGTGTCTCTCCTGCCATCCCCTGCCTGGGGCCTTGGAGACCTTAGTTGACATATTAGAAGCCTGCCCTCTTCTTCCTTGACACCAGCTGTATTCATGGACGAGAATCACAGTGTATCTGACTTTGCTCTGAAAGTGTTCATCTCTGCCTTCCTGAAGTCCAGGATATCTTTATTCAGCACAAAGCCACTGGGCCCCAGGGTGCTGGGGAGCCACAGCAGGAAATCAGACAGGAAGCCGGCCCTCAAAGGATTTGATGGCCAGGAGCCCGGTGTGTATGCTGACGAATTATAATGCAGATTATTTAAGCCATCATTGTGCCCAAAGTAATGCTCCAACACACCCTTTCCTTGCAACCATTGAAGTCTCTTAGGAGGTGGAGGGGCAAGAAAAATGAATTATCTGGCCTGTTTCCCCCACCCCACTCCCAATCGATTGTAATGCCATGGAGATAGCATTTGAAAGAAAAGGGTGTTTCAATTCTGGTTCTTGGGAAACCTCAGGGCACAAAGGGAGGGTAATTGGCAAGGACATGATTGTTCCTTTTCAGTTGGGGGTTAGAAAACAGAGTCATTAAAAGCTCTCTGTGCTTGGGAGAAAGTATGTGAAGTGTGTGTGTGCCTGGCGCCCATGCACACACGGGGAAGCTGAGTGTGAGAGTGCGGAGGGGAAATCTTTGTGCTTTACGAAGCAGCAGGTGTAGGGGGTGGTGTCGGAATGTGGAGGAGAGTTCGGGGTCCCTTCCCCCACTAGCATCAAAATTGCAGTAACCACAGATTAAGTGCTGCTGACCCCAGGAGACAAGCAGCTCTGTTTCCAAGGGAACCACATGCCTCAATCAAGGCCCCTGAAAGGGAGGGGGAGCCAGGCTGGAGCAGCCCTTCCACGCCCCTGGAGTAGTAGCCCCTGTCGCAAGAACCCTCAGCCCTGCCCTGTCTGCTTAGGGACCCCAGGCAGGTCACTTAACACCTCCTGGCTGAGCTTTCACCAACAGGGGTGCTAGGAGCAGCTGGAGTCCCTTAGCAGGCTGTATCCTAGGAGGAGTGGGCAGGTGGGTTGGGAACTTGGCTACCTACCCCTCTCCCTGCCCCTAGGTCTCTGAATGACCTTGGGATAGTCCCTTGGCCTCTCTGGATGTGGTTCCCCATCTGCACAGTGCAAGCATTAGACAGACTCTCTAAGGATCCTGCCGGCTCTGTGACCACCTCTGACATCATCCCCCTCTCCTGTCACATCTAGTCCCCCTGCCCCAAAGCGTGAGGGAGTGGAGGACCCAGGGAAACCATCCCCCTTGCTGGTCTGCTCCTACCAAATAGCTCCAGCTGTGCCATCTCCTGAGCAATGGAGCGACTCCCTGTCTTTAGGGAGTGAGTGGGGAACCCCAGAGGCCAACCTGCTTTTCTCAGCAGCTTCAAGTAGGTGTGGAGATGGGAGTTGAGAGGTCAGGAGGGCTCTGAGCTGAGGGGCAGGTGAGAAGGGCCTTTTCAGCCCAAAGCCCTTCAGTGGAGCCACTGGGAAGTCAGGAGCAGGGCCCAGCCCCCGCCCCGGGCATTCAGGCCGGGGGTCTGTCCACCCTGCACAGAGCCCAGCAGCCCAGGGTGATTTTCAGGGTCAGAAAGACATGGCAGTGCTGTGGAATGGAAAGAGCTGTGAACTAACTACATCCTAAGCTCCCCACCGACTGAATGGACCCCTTTGTGGCCAAGGGGACCCCAGGAAAACCTTAAAACTGAGTTCCTGGCCATGAAGGGAAGGGAGGCTGGACATGCTTCAGACAGTAAAATACTAAATTATTAACAGAACCAAAGGCCAGGCAGAACACAGGTTAATTCACCAGGAGGCTATCAGTTTGCTTAACAGAGCATTTGATCAGTGTACTGTGGCTTGTCTCAGATTAACAGACTTCCTCAACTTAAAACATTCCAAGCCTTTAGACAAGGCTTTATTTCTCTAACCAATTACAAATCAAAGTATCATTGAACCAACCTATAACCTATAACACCTCCCCCACCCTACCTCCTGTGAGATGTCTTGCCTTTTTGGGCCAAACCAACATACACCTTCCGTGTACTGATTTATGATTTTACCTGCAATTTCTGTCTTCCTAAAATGAATGCATAAAAACAAACGGTGACCCACCGCAGCAGGACCACTTGCTCAAGACTTCTTGGGCATGGCTCCCCAAGCCATGAGTACATACATTGGCTCAGAATAAGTCTCTTTAAATTATTTTACAGAGTTTGAGCTTTTTTCTGTTAACACAACCACTGGAGTCAGGCAGCTGGCTTTGTAACAGAGGTAAAGGTCTGAAAAAGGGCACAATGTATTATGAGTTGTCTCTTGAAAAAAAAAAAAAAACCCCATCCTTTCTGGGAATTAAAACCTGCATTCCTGCCTGAGGCCAATAATCAAAGGGGCAGAAAAATGTTCCTTGTTCTTTATTTTCTAGTGTCTTTTAAACCACAGGAGTTGGCTCAGCAGAATTGTCTGGAGGTCATGAGATCATCTTCACCAGAGATAAGGTTGTGGACCCAAACCACCAACTACAGTTAAACAAAATAGCCCAAAGCCACAACATGTGACACTGGTCACATAGACCTGAGCCCAAACTCTGAAAACACCCCTTTAAAAAGCTCTGTATTTCTGCTTAAAGGCGGTACAGCAGTCTTTTGAGACACTAGTCTACTGTCTTCCTCATTTACTGCCAAATTAATAAACTTCTCTTTCCTTTTCCTCAAACCACTTCTCCTTGTTCTTTGTTCTTACTGATTCGACCTTGGGGACAAGTACCGAACTTTCAGTAACAGTTTTACTTCCCAGCTCTCCCACTTTCTGGTGATGTGACTTGGGGCAGGTCGCTAACCTCCCTGAGCCTCAGCCTCCATGTGATACCCACTTCACAGGGTTGTCATGAGGATTCAATGAGATAAGTAAAATACCTAGAAGAATGCCTGGTGCATGCTCAGTGCTCAGCAAATGGTGGGTTCTTTCTATGAATGTTTTTATAGATCATCCAGGTCAATGGTTCTCAATGCTGACTGCACATTAGAATCACTAAGAGAGCTTTTCAAATGCCCAATGTCCAGGTCTGCCCCCAGAACATTCTGAGATGGGACCCATGATTCAATATTTATTTATTTGTTTAGAGACAGGGTCTCACTCTGCTGCCCCATCTAGAGTCCAGTGGCACCATCATAGCTCACTGCAGCCTGGAACTCCCAGGCTTGTGTGATCCTTCCATCTCAGCCTCCTGAATAGCTGGGATTACAGGTGTGAGCCACCACATCCAGCTTCAATATTAAAATGCTCCCCAGAGACTTCTGCTTCCAGCCATAAGAGAGCACTGGGA
The DNA here is from genome assembly GCF_020740605.2 of Lemur catta. Lineage (NCBI taxonomy): Eukaryota > Metazoa > Chordata > Mammalia > Primates > Lemuridae > Lemur > Lemur catta. The sequence goes on along the minus strand of NC_059141.1, from coordinate 49,061,274 downwards.
ACTGGATTTACTCTCCCATCTTAAACACACAGAAATCTGGACAAAATACAGGATATGATGATATCCTGTATTTTGTCCAGATTTCTGCGAACCATTCTAGGTGAAAAATAAATTAATAGAAATAGACCAGAAATGGCAGAGGTGATGGGATTAGCAGACAAGAATGTTAAAACAGCTATTATGACTATTCTCAATATGTTCAATAAGATAGAGGAAAACATGACTATGATAAGGAGAAAATTGGAAGATACAAAAAGTCATCAAAATGAAACTTTTAGAGATGAAAAATTTGACATCTGAAATTAAAAATACACTGAATGAGATTAACCACAGATTGGACACTGCACATGAAAAGTAAACTTGAAGACATGGTTATAAAAACTACCCAAAAGGAAGCACAAAGGGGAGGAAAAAAAAATACACAGAATGATGGGACATTTTCAAGCAATATAATAGGAGTCACAAAAGGAGGTGAAGACATTTTTTTGAACAAATTAATGACTAAAATCTTTCCAAATGAAAATGGTAAACCCACAGATCCAAGAAGCTCAATGAATCCAAAGCAAAAGAAACATGAAGAGAACTGCACCAAGATATACTGGAATGAAATGTGATAAAATAAAACCAGTGATAAAATGAAAATCTTAAAAGCGGCCACGGGGGTGGGGAAAGACAGGTTATATATAGAAGAACATAGCAATGGCAACAGACTTCTTGTGAAAAACTATTAAGTCCAGAAGAAAATAGAGTGTCATCTTTAAAGTACCAACAGAAAACCTGTCAACTTAGAATTTAATGGCCAGCAAAAAAATTTTTTTTTCTAAGTTCAAGTGATCCTCCTGCCTCAGCCTTGTAAGTAGCTGGCACTACAGGTGTGCGCCACTTCACCTGGCTTAAAATTTTTTTTTGAAATGAAAACAATATAAGGCCTTTTTGGACCAATTAAAGCCAAAAGAATTAATTCATTGTCAGCCCACCTCCACTAGAAGAAACACTGAAGGAAATGGGCAAGAAGAAGAAAAATGATACTATGTAGAAACTTGGGTAGAAATAGAGTAATCAAAAGTGGTGGAAATGTAGAAATGTGAATAAAGATAAAAGATGTTTTAAAAATAATTTTGATCACTTTAAAATATAATTGATTTAATTTTTTACAGCTTGACTGAAATATAATTGACATATGATAATACACATATTTAACATATTTTATAAGTTTGACACATGTATATGCCAGTGAAATCATCACCACAAATAGGAAATTCAACATATCTTTCATCTCATAAAGTTTTCTTGTACTTCTTTGTAATCCCTCCTTCCTGCACCTCCTCACACCTCTCACCCTCCAACCAAGCGAACACTAATCTGCTTTATGTCACCATACGTTAGTTTGTGGTTTCTAGAGTTTTGTAAATATAGAATAAGTATGTATTCTTTTGTGCCTGACTTCTTTCACTCAGCGTATTTGTTTATGCTATTGCATGTATGAATGGTTTACTCCTTATTACTGCTGTGTAATATTCCACTGTTTGGATATACCACAATTCGTTCATCCATTCAGCTGTTGATGGACATTTGGATATGTGAATTATTTCTACTTTGGGACTATTACAAATCTGCTATAAACATTTATGGACAAGTCTTTGTATGAACTTATGCAATTGGAAAGGAAGAAGTCAAATTAGCCTTGCTTGCAGATAACATGATCTTATATTTATAAAAACCTAAAGACTCCATCAAAACACTGTTAGAGCTGATAAATGAATTCAATAAAGTTGCAGGATGCAAAATCAACATACAAAAATCAGTAGTGTTTATATGTTTCAATAGAGAACAATTTGAAAAGTAAAACAAGAAAGCAATCCCATTTATAATAACTATGAAGAATATAAAATACCTAGGAATCAATTTAATCAAAGAAGTAAAAGATCCATACAAGGAAAACGTTATAAAATGCTTATGAAAGAAATTGAAGAACACACAAAAAATGGAAAGATATTCCATACTCTTGGACTGGTAGAATTAATATTGTTAAAAAGACAATACTACCAAAAGCAATTTACAGACTCAATGCAATCCCTATCAAATTATCAATGACTTAAATCTAAGACTTGAAACTATGAAACTACTAGAAGAAAATGTTGGGAAAATGCTCCAGGACATTAGTCTGGGCAAAGATTTTTTGTCTAAGACCTCACAAATACAGGCAACAAAAGCAAAAATACACTAATGGGATTATATCAAACTACAAAGCTTCTTCACAGCAAAGGAAACAATCAACAAAGTGAAGAGACAACACACAGGATGGGAGAAAAAATTCGCAAACTATCCATCCGAAAAGGGAATAATAACTAGAATATATAAGGAGCTCAAATAACTCAGTAAAAAACCAAAATAATCTGATTTAAAAATAGGCAAAAGATCTGAGTAGACATGTCTCAAAAGAAGATATACAAATAAATGGCCAACAGGTATACGAAAAAATACTCAACATCACTAATCATCAGAGAAATGCAAATCAAAGCCACAATGAGATACCACCTCACCCTAGTTAAAATGGATTTTATCAAAAAGGGAAAATGGATGCTGGCATGGGTGTGGAGAAAGGGAAACTCCCGCATGCTGTTGGTAGGAATATAAATCAGTACAGCCACTATGGAAGACTGTGTGGAGGTTCCTCAAAAAGCTAAAAATAGAACTACCATATGATCCAGAAATCCCACTAGGATCCCACAAAGGAAAGGAAATCAATATGTAAAAGAGATATCTGCACTCCCATGTTTATTGCAGTACTATTCCTAATAACCAAAATCAACCTAGGTGTCCATCAACAGATGAATGGATAAAGAAAATGTGGTATGTGAGTATATGTATATGTGTGTACACATACACACACACACACACACACACTGGAATATTATTTAGCCATAAAAAAGAATGAAATTCACTTATCTGCAGCAACCTGGATGTAATTGTAGGTCATTGCGTTAAATGAAATAAGCCAAGCACGGAAAAATAAATATCACGTGTTCTCACTCATAAGTGGGAGATAAAAGTTGGATTTCAAGAAGATAGAAAGTAGATTTGTGGTTACCAGAGGCTGGGAAGGGTAGGGGTGAGGGGGAGATGAAGAAAGGTTGATCAATGGGTACAAATATATAGTCTGATAGAAGAAATAAGACCTAGTGTTTGACAGATCAGTAGGATGACTACAGTTAACATTACTGTACTGCACATTTCAAAATAGCTAGAGGAAAATAATTCAAATGTACCTAGCATAAAGAAAGATAAGTCTTTGAGGGGATGGATATTCCAATTATCCTTATTTGATCTTTACATATTATATGAATATATCAAATTATCACATGTACCCCCCAAATATGTACATTTATTATGCACCGATGAAAATATTCCCTTATCCTTTTAATGTCCTTAGACCTTGTGGTGCTATCAAGTCTCTGATTACTGATATTGGCCATTTGTGCATTCCCTCTTTTTTTTCCCCATTAGTCTTGCTGGAGTTTAGCAATTTTATCGATCTTCTAAAAGGACCAACTTTTTGTTTCATTGACTTTTTCTATTGTTTTCCTCTTTTCTGTTTCGTTGCTTTCCACTTTAATGTTTCCACTTTATTGTTTCCTTCCTTCAGCCTTCTTTGGGTTTTATTTGCTCTTCTTTTTATACTTCCTTAAAGTTAGAAGCTGAAGTTATTGATTTGAGAATTTTCTCATTTTCCAGTATAAGGAGATACAGCTCATTGCTATAAACTACCCAAGTACTGCTTCTGCTGCATTCTACAAATTCTGATATGCTGTCAAATTCTTTTTTGTAAATAAACCTTATTTTTTTAGAACAGTTTTAAATTTACAGGAAAATTGAGTAGTACACAGAGTTCCCACACACTCAGCACCCAGTTTTCCCTATGATTTATTTTTTCTTTATTATTATTATTCTTATTTTTAATAGAGACGGGGTCTTGCTGTTTTGCCCAGCCTGGAGTCCAGTGGCTATTCACAAGTGTGATCATAGCTCACTGTAACCTCAAACTCCTGGGCTCCAGTGATCCTCCAGCCTCAGCCTCCCGAGTAGCTGGGACTACAGGCATGTGACACAATGCCTGGCTAATTTTCCCTATTATTAGCATCTTACATTACTACATTTGTTACAATTAATGAACAATATTGACATATTATTATTGACTAAGTCCATAGTTTATTTAGATTTTCTCGGTTTCTACTAGTGTCCATTTCTCTTCCAGGATCCCATCCAGAGTACCATATGACATTTAGCGTCATGTCTCCTCAGGCTTCTCTTGGCTGTGGCAGTTTTTCAGACTTCCTTTGTTATCAATGACCTTGACAGTGTTGAGGAGTTTGGTTGGATATTTTGTAGGATGCTCCTCTATTCCACTCTATCAGAATTTGTCTGATGGTTTTCTCATGATTATACAGGGTCTATGGATTACTGGGAGGAAGACCACAAAAGTAAAGGACTATTTTCATCACGGCTCATCAAAGGTGTTGTTCCGGGTTGAATTGAGTCCTCCCCAAAGAGATACGTTGAAGTTCCAACCCACAGTCATTCAGAATGTGACTTCATTTGGAAATAGGGTCTCTACAGAGATAATCAAATTAAAGTGAGGTCATTAAAGCTGACATCACTGGGCCCTAATCCAGGATGACTGGTGTCCTCTACAAAGGGGAACTCTGGACGCAGAAACAGACACACAGCGAGAAGACAGCCACGTGATCTGAGTGATGCATCTGCAGGGAACACCCCAAATTACTGACACGCACCAAAAGCTAGAAGTGTTAAAGGGAGGATCCTCCCCTAGAGCTGTCAGAGAGAGCAGGGCCCTGTTGACACCTTGATTTCAAACTTCCAGCATCCAGACCCGTGCAAGGATGCACTTCTGTTGTGTTAAGCCTCCCAGTCTTTGGTACATTACGGCAGCCCTAGGAAACGAATACAGGTCTGTGCTGTCAACGTGACTTATGCCTGTTGGTGTTGGCCTTGATCACCTGGCTGAGGTAGTGTCTGCCAGGCTCCCAGGTGATTTTTGTGCCAGGGAAACAGAAGGCAGTGGAAAGGCCTTCGGGCTCTCTATGTGTGACAGGCTTTTAAGTTGTTGCTTAGGAGATAGGACCACAGTAAACAAATAGCTCACACAGGAAGAGCATATCTCACATGCCAGGCACCGTGATAAACCCAGACCTCTCAGTACTGCTGGGAGCTGCGGGCTGCCCCAGAGGCAATCTTGTGTGAAGGTGAAGCAGCTTTGTGGCTGGGGCCTCCTTTCCCAGGGGTGACAGGAGAGATAAGAGACATCCAAGTGCTTCTGTTTAAGGCATAGACTGAAGATTTAGCCAGAGGCCAACTCCCTCCTTCTACCCCAAGCATTACAAGCATTGCAAGTTAAAAGATAACCAGTCCTCCAAGAGAAAAGGTATACACAGGGCAAGGTGTCCAGAGCCTGGAGAAATAAAACTAGCAGAAACAAAGTCTAAAAAAAGTAAAGTTTTTTTTTTTTTTTGGTGATTTTCTTCAGGATATTAGAATAGAGCATTTTGACCCAATATGTGCCACAGTTATTCACCTACTGATGGACAGTATTAATGTTTTCTTTTTTACTGTGATAGCACAGCTGTGAACATCTATGTGCTACTACTTTCTGTAACCATACTAGAAGATAGATTCCTGAGAGTAAAAGTGCTGGATCATGGGGAAGGAGCCTTTAAAATTTGATCCATACCACCACATTACTCCTAAAAGATTGCACAGTTTTACATTCCTACCAAGAGTATAGGAGGGTGCCCATTCATCACCAACCAATACTGGATATTATCTTTTTATTAATTTGTCTGCTCTGAAAGGTAAGGAAAGTCATCTCATTTTCATTTGTCAGATTCTCTTTTGATTTCTTCTTTGACTCCAAGGTTATTTAGATATGTATTAGTTTCCAAATATTTGGGGATTTTTCCTATTAATTTCATTGTGATCAAGAAATACAATTATATGACTTGAAGCATTTCAAATTAATTGTGACTTTTTTAATAACATAGAATATGGTTGATCTTGGTAACTGTTCTCTGTATGCTTGGAAAGAATTGGTATTCTGCTATTTTTTGTTGGAGTGTTTGCTGTCATTTAGGTCAATTTGGTTGATAAGATTGTTAATGACCATTATATCTTTGATGATTTCCTGCCCGCTTGTCCTGTTTATTATTGAGAAAGGATGTTGACTGTTTAACTCTAATTGTGAATTTCTCTATTTTTCCTTCCAGTTCTATCAGTTTTTGCTTTATGTATTTTGAAGCTACTGTTAAAGGTGCAATGTTTAGTATTGTTATATACTCCTATCAACACCTTTATCAATTTAAATGACTTTATCCCAGGAAATATTCTTGATTCTGAAATCTTCTTTATCAAATATGAAAATAGTCACTCTAGCTTTCTTTTGGTTAGTGTTACCATGGAATATCTTTTTCCATTCTTTTACCTTTAACCCAATGGTGTTCTTATAGTTAAAGTACATTTCTTGTAGGTAGCATATAATTGAGTTTTGCCTTTTTATGCAATGTGATGATCTCTGCCTTTTATTTGGGGTATTTAGACCATATACATTTAATGTCATTATTGATAAGGTTACATTTAAATCTATCATTTTGCTATTTATTTTCTAAGTGTCCCATCTGTTCTTTCTTTTTTTCTGCCTTCTTTGGATTTATTACCTATTTTTTATGAGTCCCTTTTATGTTTGGCTGGTTTATAAGCTATAATTTTATTTTATTATTTTAGTGTTTTCTTTGGAGTATTTTAGTTATTTCTTCAACTTATCACAGTCTACCTTCAAGTAATATTATAGCACCATATATATATTACAAGAATTTTACAATAGCAGATGACAATTTCTCCCTTCCAGGATTTTTGTTGTTGGCATACATTTTACCAAATATATTGTTATTTCTTTGTTTAAATAGTCAATTACCTTTTAAAGATATTCAGAAAATAAAACATTTATAGTACTTTTACTCATGTGGTTACCATTTCCAGGGTTCTTTATTCCTTTGTATAGAATCATATTTTCATCTGGTGTCATGTTCCTTCTGTCTGAAGAATGTTCTTTGATGTTTCTTGGAGTGCAACTCTGCTGGTGATACATTTTTCAGATTTTGTGTCTGTGAATGTCTTCTTTTCTTTTCCTTTTTTCATTTTTCAAAGATATTTTCACTGGGCATAAAATTGTAGGTGGATAACTGTTTTAGCAATTTAAAAATCATATTTCACTGTCTTTTTCTTTCAGTATTCTGAGGAGAAACCTGCAATATTAAATTTATCTTTTTTACCATCTGTATATAGTATTTTATTTCCTCTGGCTACACTTAAGATTTTTTTCTTTATTAATGGTTTTTAGCAATTTGATTATTATATGCCTTGGTGTCATTTTTTTCATATTTCCTTGGAACTCATTGAATTTCTTGGATTTGTGGGTTATAGCTCTCATCAAATTTTAAACTTTTTTACTATTATTTCTTCAAACATTTTTTTTTCTGTTCTTTGTGCTTCCTACCTCTTTTCTCTTTTGGGGAGTCCAATTACTTATACATTAGGCCACCTGAAGTCCTAAAGTTCAATGATGTTTTCATCATTTAAAAAATTTTGTTTTCCTCTCTTTGTTTCATTTTGAATAATTTCTATAGCTGTGTCTTCAAATTCACTAATATTTTCTCTTGCTGTGTCTAATCTGTCATTAGTTCCATTTCAGACACTGAGATTTTTCATCTCAGACAATGTAGTTTTCAACTCTTGATATTCAGTTTGGTTTTTTAAAAAACTGTCATTCATGTCTCTACTTAGCTTTTTGAACATATGGAATACAGTTATAATAACTGTTTTAATGTCCTTGTTTGCCAATTCTAACATCTATTGTCAGTTCTGGGTTCATTTCAGTTGATTGGTTACTCTCCTCAGTATGGAGTGTATTTGTTTTTTTTCTGTGCATGCCTGGCAATCTTTGAGCACCAGACATTGTGAATTTTACCTTATTGAGTCCTGGATTTTTATATTCCTACAAATAGTTTTGGTTTGTTTCCCCCTGGGATGATGCAGCTAATTACCTGGAAAGAGTTTGATCCTTTTGAATCTTGCTTTTATGATATTAGCAGATCTTGAGCAGTGCTCAGTCCAGGGTTAATTATTTTTCACTACTGAGGCAAGACCTTCCTGAGTATTCTACCCAATAAACCCTGAATTATTTGTTTTTCCAGTCTGATGTGTAGGGAGAGGCACTATCTCTGGCTCCATGTGAGCTTTGGGCACTGTTCTCTAATCTCTTTGCGTTGTTTTTTCCCTAGCCTAGGGTAGTTTTCTCACATATATGCACTGATCGGTGCTCTACTGAGTGCTTAAGGGGACATATGCAGATCTCCAGGGTTCTCTGTCAGTGCAATATTTTTCTCTTTAGCACTCTGTCTTGGGAATTCTAGCCACCTTCATGTTCCCAGATGCTTAGCTTTGTCCCATGAACTCAGGGAGTCCATTAGGCTCTGCCTGGATTCCCCTTCTCTGTGCCAAGGCCCGAAATCTCTTTCAAGGCAGGAAGTTGCCACAATTGTAGGGCTTAGATGGTTTGTTTCCTGTTTCCCAGAGATTGTTCCCCTTCATTGCCTGATGCCCAATGACTTTAAAAGTGTTGCTTTCTATATCATGTGTGTGTTTTTAAAGATTCATTGTGTTGGACAGAAGGATAAATATGGTCCCTGTTACTCTTTCTGGGGCCTGTAATTGACTTTCAAGATAAAATAATAATCATGTACTTGGGGCTTAAAAGATATATAGAAGTAACACGTATCAACAACAACAAAGGATAGGAGGGGAGAAATGGAAGTGTACTGTTGTAAGATTCCTACAGTGTAAGTGAAGCGATACAATATTACCTGGAGGTAAACTGTGGTAAGTTAAACATATTAATGTAAACTCTAGAGCAACTAAGAAAAAATAAAACAAAAAAGCAAAGCTAATAAAGGAAATGACAATGAAAACCTATACAGGAAAAATTTTTAAAAAGCAGAATGGTAGGTTTGAACTAGTGATGTCAGTAATTATATAAAATTTATAAGAATCTAAACACTCCAAATAAAAGAAATTTTAAGATAGGATAAGAAGGCAAGACTCAACTATATGTTATTTATAAGAAGCCTATTTTACATGTGAGGACGCAGACAGGTTAAAAGTAAAAAAATGGACAAAGATATGTAATGCAAACTTTAATCCAAAGAATGCTAGTGTGGTTATATCATACACAGTAGACTTGAGAACAGTGAATAGTGCCAGGGATAAAGGGAGACATTTCATGATGATTAATGGGTCAATTAATCAAAAGGACACTACAATCTTAAATGTGTATGCACTGAACATTAGAGCTTCAAAATATATGAAATAAAAACTGATAGAACTAAAAAATATAGACAAATCTACATTGATAATTTGAAATTTCAACATTTCTCTTCCAGTAATTGACAAAACAAGTACACAAAAAATCAGTGAGGATAGAGAAGAACTTAACAACGCTATCAATCAACTTGACCTAATTGACATTTATAGAACATCCTACCCAACAACAGCAGAATGCACATTCTTTTGAAGTGCTCGTGGAACATTTACCAAGATAGAGCAAGCATATTCTGGACCATAAAACAAAACCAAGGAGACTGAAATCATGCAAAGCGTGTTCTCTGGACACAACAGAAATAAATTTGACATCGATAACAGAAACATATTGATGGGAAAATCCCCAAATATTTGGTAAGTAAATGACATACTCCTAAATAAACAATGGGTCAAAGAAGAAATCACAAGGGAAATCAGAAGACTTTTTGCACTGAAAGGAAATGAAAACAAAGCACATCAACATTTGTAGGGTGCATCTCAAGCAGTGCTTAGAAGGAAATTTATAGCATTAAATGATTGTATTGGCAAAAGAAAAAAGTCTTAAATCAATTATGTAACATTTACCTCACGAATCTAGAAAAAGAAAAGCGAATTAAATCAAAAGTAAACAGGAGGAAAATAATAAAGATAAGAAGAGAAATTTTAAAAAATAGTAGGTGGTGGGGGAGAGAGAGAGAGAAATTGACTAGCTTAGTAAAACCAAAAGCTGGTTCTTTGAAAATGTCAGTAAAATTGACAACCCCCTAGCTATACTAATCAGCAAAAAATAAAAAAGAGAGAATACATAAATTACCAAAATCAGGAATGAAAAGGCACTATCACAATAGGTTCTATAGATATTAACAAGGTAATACAGGAATATTATAAATAAACTTTGCCCAATAAATTTGACAACTTATATAAAACAGACAAAATGCTTGAAAGGCACAAACTATCAAAGCTTACTTTAGAAGAAGTAAAATTCTTAATAGCCCTTCATCTATTTTTATTGAGAAATAATTCATAGGACATAAAATTTCATGTAACACAAAATGCACCAGCTTAAAGTGCGTATTTCAATGGCTTTTAGCATATTCACGAGGTTGTGCAACCATCACCTCTATCTAGTTCCAACATTGCATCACCCTGGAAGGAAACCTCCTACCCATTAGCAGTTGCTCCTCATTCTTTTCTCCCCACGACAACCCCTGACACCACTAATCTACTCTTTCTGTCTCTACGGACATTATGCACATTCCACATAAATGGAATCACACAACATATGACCTTTTGTGTCTGGCTTCATTCACATAGCATAATTTTTCAAGACTCATGCATGTTGTTGCATGTGTCAGTACTTCATTCTTGCTTATGGCTAAATAATATTCCACTGCGTGAACATACTACATTTGCTTATTCATTTATCAGTCGATGAACATTTAGGTTGTTTCCACTTTTAGCTATTATGAATAATGCTGCTATGAACATTCCTTAATAATTTTTAATGTAAACACATGTTTTCACTTCTCTCGGTTATATACCTTGGAGCGAAATTTCTGGTTCCTATAGTAACCCATGTTTAGCTTTTGAGAAACTGCCAAACTGTTTTCCAAAGCAGCAGCACCAGTTTACATTCTCATCAGCAATGAAAGAGGGTTCCAATTTTTCCACATCTTCTTGTTATTTCTGTTTCTGTGTGTGTGTGTTTTATAGCCATTCTAGTGGATGTGAAGTGGCATCTCATTGTGGTTTTGATTTGCCTTTCTCTAATGACTAATGATGCTGAGCATCTTTTCATATACTTATTGGCCATTTGTCTATCTTTGGAGAAATGTCTATTTAAATCCTTTGTCCATTAAAACAATTAGGTTGTCTTTCTATTGTTGAGTTGTAATAATTCTTTACATATTCTGGATATACTAGGCCCTTATCAGATATATGATTTGCAAATACTTCTTTCCATTCTGTGGGTTGTCTTTTTACTTTCTTGATAATGTCTTTGGATGCACAGAAGTTTATCATTTTGATGAAGTCCAAATTATCTATTTTTTCCTTTCGTTGTTTGTGCTTTTGTTGCCATATCTAACAAACCATTCATTACCTTATCCAAGATCAAGAAGATTCACACCTATATTTCTTCTAAGAGTTTTATAGTTTTAGCCCTTACATTTAAGTCTTTGATGCATTTTGAGTTAATTTTGTGTATGGCATGAGATGGGACCCATCTACTATTTTGTATGTGGATATCCATGTTGAAAATCAATTCATCACGCATGTACAGTCTTATTTCTGGACTCTCACTTATATTTCATTGATCTATATTTCTGTCTTTATGCCAGTACCACACTGTCTTGATTGTTGTAGCTTTGTAATAAGTGGTGTTTTGTTTGTTTGTTTGTTTTCCTTTTAAAGACAAGATCTTTCTCTGTTGCCCAGGCTAGAGAGCAGTGGCACGATCATAGGTCACTGTAACTTCAAATGCCTGGGCTCAAGCAATCCTCCCAGCTCAGCCTCCTGAGTAGCTGGGACTACAGGCATGCACCACCATGGACAGCTAATTTTTAAAAATATTTTTTGGAGACAAGGTCTTGCTATTTTGCCCAGGCTGGTCTTGAACTCCTGGCCTCAGGTGATCCTCCCACCTCAGCCTCCCGAGTCACTGGGTTTATATATAAGTGAGTCACTACACCCAGATGTAATAAGTTTTGAAATCAGAAAGTCTAAGTCCTCCAACTTTGTTCTTCTTTATCTACTTTGTTTTGACCATTTTGAGTCCCTTGCATTTCCATATGAGTTTTAGGATCAGCTTGTCCATTTCTGCAAAATAAGGCAGTTTGAATTTTCATAGAAATTGCCTTGAATCTATAGACTAACTTGGGGAGTACTGCCACTTTAACAATATTAAGTATCCCAATCCAGAAATGTGGTATGTCTTTCCATTTATTTAGGTCTTCTTTAATTTCTTTAAACAGTGTTTTGTCATTTTTAGCATACAAGTCTTTCACTTCTTTGGTTAAACTTAGTCCTAGGTACTTTATTCTTTTTCATGCTATTACAAATGGAATTGTTTTCTTAATTTCATTTTATGATAATTAATTGCTAGTATACAGAAATACAATGATTTGTGTATGTGGATCTTGTATCGCATATTTTTCCTAAAGTCATTTATTAGCTTGAGTAGTTTGTGTGTGTGTGTGTGTGTGTGTGAGTAGTTTGTGTGTGCACACATGTGCGCGTGCACGTGCGTGTGCGTGTGTGTGTGTGTGTGTGTGTGTATTCTTTAGGGTTTTCTACATATAAGACCATGTCATCTGCAAATAGAGATAGTTTTACATCTTCTTTTCCAATATGGATGCCTTGTACTTATTTTTCTTGCTTAGTTTCTCTGGCTAGAATCTCCAGTACAGTGTTGAAAAGAAGTGGTGAATGCAGACATACTTATCTTGTTCCTGATTTTAGAGCCCACATCTATGTTTTTTTTAAATTGATTCTGTAGTTAAAAACATTCCCATAAAGAAAATGCCAGGCCCCAGATGGCTTAACTGGTTAATTATATCAAACATTTAAAGACAAAATAATACCAATTCTACAGAAACTGTTTCAGAAAATAGGAGAGAAGGGAGTATTTAATTCTTTTCACGAGACAAGCATTACCCTGATACTCAGATCAAAGATCTTATAAGAAAGGAAAACTACAGTCCAATGTCCCACATCAACAAACAGCAAAATATCTTAACAAAATATTAGTGAACTGAATCTGGCAATATATGAAAAAATTAATATACCATGACTAAGTGGAGTTTATCTCAAGAATGCAAGGTTGTTTTAACATGCAAAAATCAATGTATTTTACCAGCTTAATAGACTGAAAAAGAAAAAAAATCACAATCATCTTAATAAATATAGAAAAGGCATTAGAGAAAATTGAACACTCATTCATGATTAAAAAACCCAAAAACCCAAAAAACCAAAACCAAAACCAAAAAACAACCTCAGAAAACCAGGAATATGAGGAACTTCTACAACCTGAGAAAGAGCATCCAGAGGAACCAACGGTTAATTTCACACTTAATGGTGAAAGACTGTGTTTCCCCCAAGACTACAAATAAGGCTGGGATTTCTGCAGTTGTCATTTCTGTTGAACAATACAAGAGACGTCCTAGTCAGTGCAAGCAGGCCAAAAAATAAAATAAAATAAAATAAAATACAAGGCTTATGGATTAGAAATGAAAAAATTAAAACTATCCTTTTATATGATCATCTATGTAGAAAATCCTGAAGGACCTAAGGGACTGACCCCCCCCCCCACCAAAAAAAAAGCTAGTACAGCTAGTAGGATTGATTAGTAAGGTCAGCACAGCAACAAGATTCAAGGTGAATATACAAAAATGAATTGTATTTCTATGTACCAGAAATGAACAACTGGAAATTCAAATTAAAAAATACCATTTACGAACTCATGACAAATATGAAATACTTGGGAATAAATTTAATAAAATATGTGCAATCCCTGTACATTAAAACTATAAATTATTGCTCAGGGAAAATAAAAATGATCGATCTAAATAGACAGTCTATATTCACAAAACAGAAGACTCACTAGCGTTAAAGGATTCAATACATTTGTTATCAAAATCTCCCCAGGATGTTTGGAGAAATTGACAAGCCCATTCTAAAATTCACATGGAAATGCAAAGAATCAAGAATAGCACAAACCGTTTGAGAAAGAAAACAAACTTGGTGATCTTAGCTGTACCAGATGACTCAGAGATCTTACTATACCAAATTTCAAGACTTAGCTATGAAGCTACAATAAGCAAGAAGTGTGGCATTGGCACAATTACAGCTAGTCAGCTCAATGGAGAAGAATAGGGAGTCCAGAAATAGACCTAAAAATAGATGGTCAACTGATTTTTGACAAAGGCACCAAGGTAATCCAATGGGGAGAGAATAATTTTTTCAACAAATTTTACTAGAGCAATTAGATGCTCATGGGCACAAAGTGAATCTCAGCCTTTGTCTGACAATACACACACTAAATTAGCTCAAGGTAGATCACAGACCTAAACACGGGAGCTAAGTCTCTAAACTTTTATGATAAAATATAGGAGAAAATCATTGTGACCTTGGATTCATCAGCAATTTCTCAAATCTCTGATTTTTAAAAAAGCACAAATCATAAAAGAAAAAAAGGTAAATAAAGTGGACTTCACTGAAGTTAAAAAAAATACCTTCTGTTCTTCAAAACTTAATGATAAGAAGATAAAAAGGCAAGCTATAGACTGGAAAACACATTTTAAAATATTTATAAAAGACTTGTATCCAGGATGTATAAATCCTTGCAACTAAATAATAAGATGACAAACAATTCAATAAAACATAAGTAAAAGATTGGAATAGACTCTTCAGCAAAGATACAAAAATGGAAAATAAACACATGAAAAGATACTTAACATCATTGGTCATTAGGGAAATACAAATTAAATCACGGTGATATATTTCCACACACTCACTAGAATGGCTAAAATGGTAAAGTCTGGCAATACCAAATGTTGACAAGGGTGTGAAACTCTCATGCACTGCTGGTGGGAGTGTAAGATGGTACGACTACTTTGGAAGAATAGTTTGGCAGTTACTTGTGAAATTAAACATATACCCAACATGACCTAGCGATCCCACTCCTAGGTATTTCTCCAAGAGCAATGAAAACAAATGTTCACACAAAGAATTTGCTTGAATGTTTATAACAGTGTTGTTTACAATGGCCAAACAGAGATGTACATCCTCTGGTGGGTAGATAAACAAATTGGGGTGCACCTGTACAATGGAATGCTAGTGAGTGATGGAAAGGAATCAGCTGCCTGTGCACATAACAATATGGGTGAATTTCAAGTGTGTTATGCTAAATTAAAGACACCAGATACAAAAGACTACATTTTGTTGGATTCCATTTATAGGAAATGTCAGAAAAGTTGAAACCGTAGTGTCAGAAGGCTGAGCAGTGGTTATCAGGCACTGGAGTTGGAGAGGGCAGGGACTGCAAGGGAGTGTGGCTCGGGGTGATGGAAATGTTCTATATGTTGGTTGTGGTGGTGGTTACATGCCTGTATATATTTGTCAAAACCTATCAAACTGTACACTTAAAGTTGGTGAATCTTACTGAGTGCAAATTATATCTGGACAAAGCCAATGAGCTCCCCAGGTAATTCCAACATGCAGCCAGGGTGAAGACCACTGATCCAGCCTCACTCCTCATTGTCTTGATGGGCAACCACCACGGCCCAGGGGGCGAGGCACCTGGGAGACACTGAGCCAATGTCTGTTTAGTGAGTGAGTGAATAAATTGGTGAACCACATGACTGAGTGAGGTTGTGGTAGGTCAAACCATAGACACCATGTCTTTTTGCAACCAGAGGATCATTTTCCCTTCATCAGGATTAAAGACAATTTCAGAATTGGCTGTTAATGAAGGCACAGAAAATGCAAGGGTCACAGCAACCTCAGAAACAACCTGTGACCCTCTTCAGGGTGTGTGGGGCGGGCAACGGCAGGACTCTGAATTACTTTCCAGGTGTGGTGGGCACCTCCAGGCTTCCTTTCCAAGCTGCAGGTCCATGGCTGGGTGAGATAGGATGGCTGAAGGGGACCGGAGAGGGAGCACAGCCCATGCTTAGAGAGCTGGGACGGGTTAGCAGCATCAGCATCAGCTGGGAGCTGGTTGAAAATGTGACTCTCAGGCCTCACCCCAGACTTACTGAATCAGAATTTATATCTGAAAGTTTGAGAAGTACCCCAGTAGAGCAGCGGTCCCCAACCTTTTTGGCACAAGGGACCAGTTTCATGGAAGACAATTGTTCCACGGCCCAGGGGTGGGGGCTGGGGTATGGTGGATGTGGGGAGGTGGTGCAGAGCTCAGGCAGTGATGCACAGCTCATTTCCTAAAGGCCACGGACCGGTACCAGGCTGCATCCTGGGGGGTGGGAACTGCAGCAATAGAGGACTTCGCAAAATTTGGGGGGCTTGGGGAGGGAGCCAAGGCCAGAGATCATGTCTGATTCCTCTCCAGAGGCAGCAAGCCATAAAGACAAGAATGCTGGCCCCTGGCGGCAATAGCCAGTCTCCCTGAGTTTAGTGTTTTCATCTGTAAAATGGGAACAAGGAGGATTCCTGTTTAGCCTGCCTAACTCATAGAGAAAAAGACAAAGGGGGTGTGGACTCACCTTGGAAGCTGCTGGCTGCTGGCTGCTGGCTGCTGGCACACGTCCACGGTCCTCTCTGCCCCTTCTCCCCGCCCCGTGCACGGCTGCTCACATCACGCACTGACCCCACAAGCTCCCAGCTCAGGCCCAGCCCCACAGTCAGTGCTCAGCAAGTCCTCAAGGCCTGATGATGGTTTTCCAGCCATCGGGACCCCTTCCCCATTGCTCCCCTCCCTGGCTCCTGAGGGTGCTGAGAGTGAGTGAGGAGCCGGTCCCAGGTGTGTCAGGTGGAGGGGAGGAGTCGGGACTGGAAACCGGGACAGTTCGCAAGGGGCTGCTCTAGAGTGGACGTTCTTGGGACCTCCTGAACCTATGGGGACCCCCAGTAGTTGGCTCCTGGGACAGCCGATTCCCTCTGGGCCGGGGCCTGTCCTACTCAGGTCCATGGAGATGGTTCCAGACACAGGAAGGCTCCTTGTGATTCCAGCTTCCTCTGAAAAGGGAGGACGCAGGTCTGACAGCAGCAGCCCTGGGCCCTGGGAGCCAACAGGCCTCTCGCTCCAGCTGATTGACCAGTCCAACAGCATACAGCCTGCCACATGCTTATTCCTCGGCCCCTCTGGTTCCCCCATGTGCCAGTGACTCCCCTGACATGTGCCGTCACCCTCCCCGCACTCACTCTCCTCCCCCAATATGCCAGTGTTTCTCCTTTGTCCGTCCCCTCAGCATGCAGTCTCCCTCCTGGCTTTTCTGCATTCCTAGCATGGAGCTAACTTGCCTGGCATTCACTGTGACCCCCTGGTGCCGACTGTTATTTCTGGAATGCCTGGGGACACCCCTGGCATGAGCCGGCACGCACTCTGGCGCAGGGAAGAATCCTCTGGGCATGTGCGTGCTCACTGGGCACGCGCCGGACAAGGCCTGTGCATCTCTTCTTGTCTTCATTCCCTGCACAGCCAGTAGGCAGTGTCCCCATGGCTTTGTCAGGGCCTTGCAGGGGCAGCTGGGATTGGATTTCGTCTGGCTGTGCGGTTCTTAGCAGCAATGATGCCTCGCGTTCCTCTCAAACCTAATATGGCTCACACAGAACTTTTGATCCTGCTCCCCAAGCCTGTTCCCCTCCTCAGTAAGTGGCACCGTCACCCACTCACACCAGGTGACTCAGGTGTCACTCTTGGTTCCTCCCTTTGCTTCCCTCCCCCGCCCAGTCCTGCTGGCTCCCCAGTGACCTGCATGTTAACAAATCCAGGGTTCATGCTTCTGTAGTCGTGTGTGTCAGCTCCCTGTGGCTGCTGTGACAAATTCCCACCAACGTGGTGGCTTAAGACAACAGTTTATCCTCCCACAGTTCTGGAGGCCGGATGTCTGAAATCAGTTTCACTGGGCTGGAATGGAGGCGGCAGCCGGCCACACTCCCTTGGGAGTTTCTTGGGGAGACTGTGTTCCTGTGTCTTCCAGCTTCTGGCGGCCACTGGCGTGGCTGGGCTGTGGCTGCGTCATGCATGGTCCATGGTGGCCACATTGGCTTCTCCTCTTCTGTCTGCCTCCCTGCTGTGAGGACACATGTGATTGCATTTAGGGCCCACCCAGATGACCCAGAGTAATCCCCCCATCTCAAGATCCTTAGTTTAATCATGTCTGCAACGTCCTCTTTTGCCATGTAAGGTAATGTTCACAGGTTCCAGGGATTAGGGTGTGGATATCTTTGGGGGGCATTATTCAGCCTGCCACTCTACCCTGCTCAGCAGTTAGCCACTGTCTTTGAAGCCCTCTCTTCTCCTGGTTTCCACGTGGCTCCATCTCATTCACTGTGTTCGAAGACTCCACGAGCAGGGCCTCTGCCGTCCACCCAGTTTCTCAGGCCGAAAACCCACAAGCCAGTTTTGATTCCACTTTCCCCTGGCCCCTTCCACAGATGGCCTATCAGCCAGTCCTGTTGGCTCCACCTCCAAAATATAGCCCAAGTCTTCCTCTCCGCATCTCCCAACTCGCTTCTGTCTGCACTGCTACCGCCTGTGTCTGTGGGCCAAGCCACCCCTCCCCCACCTGCAATAGAGTCTGCGCCCAAGGAGTGTCCCAGGAGCCACCAGTGCCCACTGGCCAGCCTCCCGGCCATGATGGCCATGCGCGTTTCCGTGACGCTTTCCACCGACAATGCCTTCCCTCAGGTGCCAGGTGTGACTTTTGCTTTTGGCATCAGGGCTTCTCTGAGGCCACAGCGTGGGACACGGGCAGGGGCTGCATGGCACTGCAGCCTGGGAGCACGGAGTGGGGAGTTGGCACCTGCAGGGCAACTCTGGCCAAGGGGGGACAGGCCAGTGCATAAATCCTTCTCCATGTGCTTGGTGTGGGAAACCCTGCGGGGCATTCCGTGTCCTCCTCAGGAGGTCCCAGTGGGTGGCCCTGGTCGCCCATGGTGGGGAACAACTCAGTGATGCACCTGGCGTTGGCTTTTCTCCCCCCTCTGTTATTGTCCCCGATCCCTCCTCTTTGATCCCTGGGATCACCTTCCAGTGCAGCTGCCCGTGCACCATCCTTACTCCCGGCGTTGTATTGGGGTTGGAGGCAGCCCAGGCTAAAACAGCAAACTTCCCAAGTGCAAATCTGACCACGGTCAGGCCTCCCTCCCACCCCACTCAAAACCTTTCAATATGCCTCAGCATTCTTGTGTTCATGACAAAACTCTGAGTGACGAGGCTCTGAAAACCTGGTCCCCACCTGCCTCTCCAGCCCCTATTTGCCCCGCCTCACTCCCACCCCAGCCTCAGTGGCCCCCTCTCAGAGCCTCTCCCTCTCCATTTCTCCCTCCCCCTCCCCGGGGCTTTTGTACAAGCAGCTCCTTCCTGGCGCTCTCTCCCCTCCTGCTCCCTCCAGGTGACTCCAGCCTATTCCTCACCTCCCAGCTCCAGCTTCATGTTCTCAGGGCTGCCTCCCTCACCTGTGGCCAGGTAGCACCCCCATACATTCTTCTAGCGTAACTCTGGGTAACTGTCCTTCTCTGAGATGTTGGTTATGGTCGCTGTTCTTGTGTCTCTAATACGTGATAAATCCCAGGCAGACAGAGACTGTGTCCGTTTTTGCTCCCTAGTTATCCTCAAGGCCGGGCACACCTTGTAAGTACCAGACATTTACTGAATGAATGAACAAATGAAAGAAAGCATGAATGAAGTCACAATTATTCCCTGATGTTCAAGGTACACACAGTGCTGCCTTTCCTTATTCTTTCTAAACCAAATTAAATTTAGCTTTAGCACCCACCAGCTAATATCAGTACCTTTCCAGGTTTCCTCCCAAGCTTTGGTCTGAACAGATGCCCTAGGCTTGCAAGAGTCCTGCAAAAGCAGAATGGGCCCGTGACCTGCCGGGGGTGTAGAGTCATTTCCACCACTCCTCCTCGCTCAGTCTTGATGGTGCGTACCATCCATTCCAAAGTTGGTGGCCCTGCAGAGATTCCATCCCTCTCCTGCCAGCTGGGCCACAGGGACCTTCACCTTGCCATGCAGTGACCAGTCTTCACAGCCACTCACAAGCCCACCCTCCCAGGCTCCTCCTCCCTGGGAGTGGGCTCCGGTCCATACACCCTCCCTTCCTGGAAGGTGAAGCATTTTTCCATCACGATACACTCAGGTGCCAGGTCGCCCCGCCCTTCTCCGTTCCAACATGTGCAATTCCTTCACACTCCCCTTTTCCTTCCCAAGGGGCTGGGTGGTCCCAAGCGCCATGCCCACAGCCTAGAACCTCAGAGGAGCTTGTTTACCTTCACTCGGGGGAGGTGAGTGGTGCAGGAACATGGTGGTTAGTTTCTCCCCTGCTGCATGGTGGTGAGCTCCCCACTGTCAAGGTCATTTTCTCCAAAGGATGGACAGGATTATGCTAAAGCACCTATAATATTGAATTCCCAGTGACTCGGCCTGTTACATTTGCACACAGTTGCAGGTGGTTCCCAGATATCTTTGAGGCCCACGATGCTTCCTGACTGCATTTTTTGCCACCTTTCTTCGCGTGTCACTGTGGGTGCTGCTGAACCATCCTTTGGCTCCAAGGTG
This sequence comes from Lemur catta, assembly GCF_020740605.2. Lineage (NCBI taxonomy): Eukaryota > Metazoa > Chordata > Mammalia > Primates > Lemuridae > Lemur > Lemur catta. The sequence goes on along the minus strand of NC_059141.1, from coordinate 49,040,603 downwards.
AGTGGTTTCTCCTATTCTTTGCTCCTATTCAACCTGTCCTCGGACTCACACTGGTTATTATTTAATTTTTAAGGGAAGGCATTTTAAAACTGTTGCAGCAGAAATAGAATCAGGCCTCTCACTTTGCAATGTTTGTACTTCTGACAATTCTCTCATGTTTCCAAAGATTAGGATGTTCCTTCTGCGAAGTCTGGGGAGGGCTGAGGCCCCTGCGGTGTGTGCACACTGTTTACAGCGTCCGTGTGCCCGGAGAGTGCTGAGACCCGCATGGGAGAGGCGGTCCGTGCCCGGCCAGTCTGAAGCCTGGCTGACTTCATTCATTTTCTTTGGCAAAATGCTGAGTAAATTCTTTCCACTCAGTTGCCACAGCTAGCGGCCTCTGAGTCATCCTGAACTCCTGTGTTATTCTCCTCCCGCCGCCTGCGAGTCCCCAGAGCTAGGTCAGAAGTGCGTTCGTTCACTTCCTCCCACCAGCCCTGTGGCCTTTGGCCAGACCCTCCTCTCTGAATCACAGCAGCAGCTTCTGTGGGTCGCTCTGCCTGCACATGGCACCTGCTCATCTGTCCTCCACACCAGTTGGAGGGCTCCCCCTTGTACTCAAGTGTCAGGTTAACTCCTTAACATGGCCTCTTGCCAGCCAGCCCTGCTCAGCCGCCTCTCCCATCCCTCCCCTGCCTGGCCAAGTCCTCCTCAGTCTCCCGTGTCCAGCCCCAGTGGACCCTCTTCCCCGGGGCCTTTGCTGACCCTCTGGGTCCCCACAGGTCCACCTCCCCACACCACACAGCTCCTCTGTCCTCCTCTCTCAGCCATAGCAGCCTCACCTTCCTATCCCAGACTCTTCTCACCAGGCATGACAAATGACAGGTGCTCAAGGAGAATGTACCGCATGCCTATGTGGCTGGTAGATTTTGTCTGGCCTATCAACTGAACGTCCCCCAGAGATCACCCTCTCCCCTGTCTGCCCACCAGCTGTGCTGGAACCCCTCTCAGCCCCAGTCCCTCCCCCTGCACAGTCATTCATTCCTTAGGAGCACAGAGCTGTCCCCCGCTTCTTACCTCCTGGCTCCCGAAGCCTGAAGCCTGTGTCTGCGTCACCTCCCAACCCACGGGGGCTCCGCTCTCTGGGGAAGAGAAGCCCACTCTCGCTTGCTTGGCATAGCAATTGTGTCTAGATGGGGCATTACTCATCCTTCTGTTACTTGCAGCTAAGAGTTTATTGTAGACTCAGCACAGTTGGCCTTGGATCCATATTTTGCTTGCTAGACAAACTCATAGATTATTTAATTCAAGAGCGTTGCTTTGTTTTAACACACGAGTCTTTGCTCAGGGAGGGTGAAAGTCCTGCACTCAAGGCCCAGGAGTGAAAATACCCTGTCCTAGGCCAGTGCTCCGATCCCTCCACCTCCCCTTCTCCTGGCATCCGGAGCTGAGACCTCCAGCATCTGCCTAGTTTACGGCCAGCCTGAAATGCTCCGTGATTCATGCTCAGAACCAGGAAATTAAGCAAACATTTACTTCACACAGAGGAGAAGAAAATCTCCCGCGTTGGAAATGAGTGCTGATATCTCCTGGAGGTGTGCCTCATTCGCTCGGGCTGAGCCTGGGAGCTCCTGAGGGGCAAGGGTCTGGCAGGGCCACAGCCAGGGTGGGGCAGGCAGACTGGGGGTGGGGAGCTTGGGCTCCTGCTGCACATGCGTGTGGAGGGGAGCACGCCAAGTGTTAGGGGTTGGGGGTTGAGGTAGGGACTCGGGGTGAGTGCAGGAGCCAGATGAGGCTGCCATGGAGGGAGAGGGAAGTGTTGCAGATGTGGGGTGCACGCTCCAGGCGCGAGAAGAGGGAAGGCGTCCCAAAGCACAGGAGAGGTGGTGAGGTGGGGCAGAGGTTCTGGTGTGCACAGGGGTGAGTGGAAGGTCTAGATGTGGGCTCCGAGTTTCAGCTGGGGGCATTTTGGGTACAGGTATTGGGAATGGAGTTCTAGATGTGGGATTCCTGCAGGGAAGGCAGAATTCTAGGCCTGATGGATGGCGGTACAGGGCTGAGTGTGTTTCTGTGTGTGTGTGTGTGTGTGTGTGTGTGTGTGTGTGTGTGTGTGTGTGTGTGTCTATGTATGGCTTGAGGATCGCTTACAGGAAGCAGGCTGGCAGTAGTGTGGACTACTGACGCAGGGGAGAGCTAAGTTGGGATGGGTTTAAGAGGGGCCAGAGCATGGGGCTCATGGCAGAAACCTGCTGGCCCAGAGAGCACATCCAAGACAGCCCCCCGCCCACACGCCCTGGGGGTCCTGTCCACGGCTCTGCACACAGGAGGCCCTTTCAGTAGCTGGACACCAGCAGCCTCGCAGCCTAGGCTGTGTCCTCACCCTGGGTTATTTGCTTTGTGGGGAACACAGAGTGAATCATTCCCAGAATGCAGTCCAGGGAAACAAGACGACCCCAGGAGGAGCAGCAAGTGCCCAAGGAATGTTGCTGATGGGGCTGGAAAAGGACAGAGAGCCTGAGGTCAAGGGTCAGAGATGGCTTCCCAGAAATGGGCCTTAGAGGACCAGTGAGGCCTGGTGCGTGTGTGAGAGCGGAGGAGCATTATTGCAAAGTGTGAGGAGGGGAGAGGGCAGAGATGGTGTCTGGGGGCAGTGGAGAGACCGAGTCAGCTGTGGCACGCGGTTCACACGAGGCTGCGAGGGCTGCAAACTCACGTGCCCGGTGGAGCCAGGTGGGTGACGAGCATGAGTGGAACAGGCCAGGTGCAAGACGAAACTGGGAGAGTGGGGACAGACACCTGGTGTGAGGACCCAAACAGCTAAGGCAGTCAAGACAAAAACCAAACACCGGGCAGGCCAAATGAGACCCCAGGGGAGAGCAAGTGCTTTGGCTGACCATAGGACAATGGCCCTGAACGCCCAGCCCAACTGAAGAAAGCAATTCTTTAATAATGCGGGGGTGGGGACTGCCAAAGGTCACAAGGTAACAATTGTGTCTGATTGGTGTGTTAATACTGACATTTCAGTTACAAGGAGCTGAGAGTTTCTTGTAGACTCAGCACAGTTCGCCCTGGACCCCTGTTTTGCTTGCTAGAAGACCTCATTTCCCTTTCCTCTACGGCTTTCAATCTGAGGACCCCTCGGCAAATCCCCCCTCCTCACCTTCCCCCCAGGCTGGTCTTGCTTTGTGTACAGGCCTGTCGTCTCCCTGGGCATCTCGGAGCTGCCCCAGCCCCGCCTGCTTCCTGCGGGCCTGGCCCTTTGGGGTGTGACCCCCTCCCGCTGCCACCCAGAGTCACCTAATCCCCTTCCGTTCCCCTCTGGTGAGGTAGGCAGAGGAGGGGTCCATTGTCTGTGCTCCTTGAAACGTTTAAAGGGATTAGGGGCTGGGGGCTGGGCACGGGCCGCCCTGGGGAACGCGTGTTCAGTGGGCGAGAAGATGAGATTCCTCTTTCTTCCGTCTCGCTCGTCCAGAGGGCTGGTGAGTGCCAGATAGATGGCGTGGATAAGGGGGCATCCAATTAATTCCAATTTAAACCCAATTTGGTCTCCTATATAATTAGAGCAGCAGGCGTGTTTTAATAGTGGATTATCTCTCCCAGGCAGTTGTTTGTCATCACTCTTTCTCTGCCCTGGGTCTTCCTGTACCACCCCACCCGGCGGGAGAGCAGGGGAGCCGGGGAGCAGGGCAGGGCCTCGAATGGGGACGCTGCAGGGCTTAGGTGCAGACAGGAGTGACTGCAGAAGCTGCGCCCATCTCAGCCCAGGTCTCACTTGAGAGAGTCTGCCGTGTGCCTCAGTTTCTCTGTCCCTAAGATGGGGGAGGGGCACGTCAGCGAGCATTCTTTACTCTGACAGCCATAGGTGAGGAGAGAGGGGACACTGATGGTAGATCTAGGAGTCAAGGCCATGGGCACTTAAAAGGGGAATCAGAGGCTCAGGCACTGCTGTGTGACCCCCAGCGAGGCACGGACCTCTCTGTGCTTCAGTTTTCTCACCTGCCACAGGGGGACCGGACGCTGAGGATCATCTTAATGCAAGATATCACTTAACACCAATGTTTTAAAGTGGCCCCACAGCTAAGTGTTTTCAAGTGGGCTCCCACGCAGAAGGCCCCCAGCGGCCCTCCCTGCCCCCGTCCCTGTGCAGGCCCTTTGGAAACACACCAGTCAAATGCCACAGTCAGAAAATGGGACCTGGGCAGCCCCACCTTGGCTCTGCGGGGGCTCAGGAGGTTCCCGGGGGCTTCAGACATGGTCCGGGGATGCCGCAGCCCTCCTGGGAAAAGCAAGGTTCTGGCAGCAACGGCAGAGGTGACTTGCCTGAGTTTGAGCTGAGTCACTCAGATGGGCTGTCTGGGGCAGCTGCCCCCGCCTGGTCTGGCTGTCTGTGTCCCCTGCAGTCTGTGTTGCTTTGGGCCTTGGCCCCCACTCCTTGAGTTGACAAGGCAGTTGCCATCATTACTCCCATTGGCAGCTAGGGAAACTGAGGCTCAGAGGGGCAGAGGTAGTTGCTCAAGGCCAGCTTGTTCTTCCAGGCAGAGAACGCTCAGCAGTCCTGGGTCCTGTGTCCAGCCTTGCCCTGAGCCCACTCCCCAGTTTGCAGATGCCTCACCCCAGGGTTCTGGGGACCGATCCACAAGGGTCACAGCCTGCTCTGGGCAACACGGATCCCCTCACCCACAAACCCAGGCCGCCTCTCTCCCTCCCTGCCCCTCAGCTCCAGGGCCTTAGCCACCGCCTGCAGCCTCACAGATCCTCCCAGGGACGTCTGGGTGATTAGGAGATTCTTCATTTACTGATGACATGTCTCATTACCCAGAATGAACGCAGACTTGTTCCCTCCCCACCGCCCGGGCAGGCCGCTCCTCGTGGCGGAGGGATTGATGGGCCGGGGCAGGACTGGGGCCTCCTCGCTCCACGGCTGCCTCTGCCGGGCTCAGAGCTAGACCCTGTGGGCACTGGCTCTCTGCCTCTTCGGAGGGCTGGGCTCCCCACCCCCTGGCCCCCCACGTCCAACCCGCATGGTCACCACCTTCTGTCTGACTGCTTTTGCCCAGAGAGGTCAGACCACTTTCCCAAGATCACAAAGCTGGCGAGTGAAAAATATCTAGGCTCCTTGCCCTCGCCCCTCACTGAAATTCCCGTGTGCACACACGTGCACACGCATGCACGCATATGCAGTTTGCTGGGTCAAACAATTTGAGAATCCCTGGTTTTACCACTAAATATGAAAGCAAAACCAAAATACCTGATTCAGGAGGAGCTAGCTTACCCTCAGAGAAGTGGATTCAGAATCTGCCCCCTCTCTTTGGGCCAGTTCCCAGGTCCACACTGGGTCTCTGATGTCCCCGAGACAAGGCTCAATGGGGGCCCTTAAGTGATAGCACTCTGCACGGACACTCCCCAGGGAGCCTGGCTTGGAGAGTTTAGGTTTCTGTTCTGACCTGTCAGCTAAACTTTGGTGCCTGGAAGCATCAAGAAGTAGCTGGAACTAGGGAGATGCCCGAGCCAGGTCTCCCTCCCCACACTCAGCCTTGCTGTCACTCAAAGGCACTGAAGCCTGCCTAGGGAAGTTCCTGCTTAGCGCTAATACAAGTTTCTCCAACTGCACTGGGGATTCCTGGGCTAAAGCATAGAAAAGTCCTAAATTTGGGGGGAGGGATCCTGGGGAGGAAGGACAGGGGACTTAACCTGCCAAAGCCTCTGTAAGGCTGGAAAAATGAGGCTCTTGCCAGAAAAGGTTTTTTGTGTCCCGAGGGAATTGCATAACAGCAGGGTAGTTTATTTATATATATGAACATATATATATATATATATACACACACACACACACATACACTTTGTGATATTTGTGTGAACTTAACACACAGTGTGAAAGCTTAAAGCTGACAAGTAAAATTTAGTTAGCAGGGCGTTCCTTATTGCCGATTTATTACGGCACCCGGGAACCGTGCAGGCTGCAGGGCTAGAGAGCGGGTGGCAGTGAGAGCCGGCGATCCGGGCACCGGTTGAATTATGAGCCACAATTTATAAACCATTTACGTGCTGTGGGTTCCAACGATATTTATTGCAATCTGACCACTTGCAATTCAAAACTTGGTTTCGCAAATGGGGAGGAAAAAGGAAACTTAAAAATGGGCTTCAGAGCCAGGCCTCCCCTGAGGCTGCCCTTGTGGCCGCAGGGGGAGGTCAGCGTGCAGTCTGCAGACCTGGAATGGACTGACCCCATCCCCTAACCCCTCCCTCCACATTCCCCCGCACCCCTGACTGTGCCACCCGGGAAGCTCGGCCCATTTTGTTGGTGAAGACTGGGTAAAAACTGCATCCTATTTTTAAGAGTAGGATTCAAAAGAAGGATGAAAGAAAGCTACCATTTATTCACCTCCTATTAGGGACTGGGCACCATGTGGAGGTGCTTTCTATATAACAAGCCTGAGAAGGAAGTGTCCTTATTCTCCCATTGACAGCTGGGAAGCTGAGGCCCAGACGGGTGCATTGATTTATTCCTAGAGGTAGCATAGCATGATGGTTAACAGCGTGGGCTTTGGAGCCAGACAGACTGAGGATCCAATAATGTGTGTGACATTGGGCAAGTGACTAAATCTCTTTGAGCCTCAATTTCCCCAGCTGAAAAAAATAGGGAGTGTGCCAGATAATATGTGGGATGGGCCTTTCAGAAGATCCAGTGATAACCATCTGTTAGGATTAGCATGTTTGGCAAGGCAAATGGTGAACTCCAGACCAGGTTTGTGGGGCCCCAAAGCTCTTTCTACCTCGGCACTCTGCCTGTCAAGTTGAGTGTATCACTCAAGCCCCACAGCCAGGGAGGGCATCGCCAGGGAGCCCAGCCTCATCCTCCAGCTTCTCTCCCCTTGGGGTTGTAACCCAAGCAGCTCCTTTACCTTGCCATCTGCACCTGTAGGAGGCGGGCTGGGGGGATCTCAGCTTGCCCTTCCATGGGTTCCGCAGAACCCAGTGAGACCTGGGGTCTGCAGACACAGTGAGACCTGACCATTCTGCCATCAAACAATTTGGGATATCCTGGGTCAGTCACAGTTGCACAGGTTTCTCTCCTGCAGACCTTCTCAGAGCCTTTGCTATACCACAAGGCATCTTGTGGCTCTCTGAGAAAGTACTATGGTCTGAATGTGTGCATCTTCCCAAAATTCCTATGTTGAAACTTAATCCCCAGTGCAACAGTATTAAGAGGTGGGGCTTTGGGGAGGTGATTAGGTCATGAAGGCTCGGCCATTACAAATGGAATTAGTGCCCTTATAAAAGAGGCTTGAGGGACCCTGCATGCAAAAAGGTGCCATCCATGAGGAATGGTCCCTCATCAGACACCGAGGCTGCTGGCACCTTGATCTTGGACTTCCCAGCTTCCAGAACTATGAGAAATAAATTTATGCTGTTTATAAATTACCCAGTCTGAGGTATTTTTGTTGGAATAGCCCAAACAGACTAAGACAGGAAGTATATGGTTTGAGTGTTTTCTAATTTTTTGACCAGAGAAGCTTTTGCAAGGAGGGACCCCTGCTAACACGAAGAAGATTGGGAAATTGGTCTGGCGGATGACACTTTTCTTGGGCATCAGGGTGGGATCTCTGCTTTCTGCATCACTTGCTTGTGACCTTGGAACGCCCCCCTTGACCTCTCATGACGCTTAGGGCCTCCCCTGGGTGTACTTAGGTAGGTAGAGCAGCAGGACAGAGGATGTCAGGCAGAGAAGAGAGGGTCAGAGCCACGTGGCCGACTGAAGATGCAGTGTCCTGGGAACAGCTGAGCGCAGACCACTGTGTGCCCTTGGCAAGCACCTTCCCTTGCCTGGGCCTCAGTTTCCCCATCTGTTAGATCTGATGGTCCTGAAGGGTCCTTCGGTTCAGGGTGTCTGCAGGGCTGGAGTCCTGACTTCTCTAGAACTCTCTGTCCCTGTGCCTCTAGCCCCAGTCACTGCTTCCCCCTCCCCCACGCCCCACCCCAGGGAGAATGACGAACGAGCCAACAGACTGACCCAGGCTTAATGCAGCCGGAGCAAGTTAATAATTGATGCATGAGGAGACAAGATCTGCCTCGGAGGGACGTGAGGAAGGGGAGGGAAGGGCGGAGGAGGGGCTGGGGCACGTGCGGGAAGACGGTTCTGCTCGGGCCGGGCTGGGGGCAGGGTGGGCTCTTGTGGCCACATGGCACGGCGCGGGCACCTAGGGGCCCTCGTCAGGCGCCACCCAGTAAGAGCTGAAGATGTGTCCCGGGGACAGAGCCCTGCTTGGCTGCCAGTGAGGAGGGGCAGCAGGAGGTCTGAGGAGGGCACTGGGGGTTGTTTCCGCTTTGGGACCACAGGGCCCAGGGTGGGTGGAGCCTAATCGCATCCAGTGGGTTCTTCGGGTTGGGAAATCCTGGCCTAATGTCACCAGAACCGGGGGCGATGGAAAGCAGATGGACTTAGAGGACCACTGGGATGAGGCCGGCCTGGGACACCAATGGCTGCCCTCCCCTTGTCATCAGTGAGGCCTGGGCAGTCTGAAGGCCTGGGCTAGCCTGCGGCGACCTTGCAGGATGAGCCAGCCCAAGCTCCTTTCCTTTCTGGGCCTCCGTAGCACGTGGGGATGGCCAAGTGACCGCAAGCCTCCTTAGGCTTGCTCAGAGCCCACCCCTGAGCCCGAGGGCCTGCCTGGCACAGCCCCCACCCCGGGGATGGAGGTGGAGGGCAGGAGGGGGCTGCAGCGCCTGGCCCATCCCAGAGTGCCCCGAGCCCAGCCAGCGCTCAAGCTGACATGTCCTCTGGGGCCTCTGGGAGCTGGCAAGTCCTCACGTGCTCAACACCCTTACTCTCAGGACGCCAGGAGTGAGGGGGTTGTCAGGACACATCATCCGCCGGCCTCGGGACTGTCACTCTCAGACACATCAGCACGACTCAGGAAGAGGCTCCTGCACTCACACGCTGCATTGCGTCTCATGTTCTCGTGAAGCTGTGAGACCTGCCTGCAGTGCAGGCAAACCTCTCCTCGGAGGGACCTGCGCTCCCAGGGCCCTCGCTGCCCCTCTGTGGGAGGCGGCCGTGAGAGTCGGTCCTCCCTGCTGTCCTCACGGGGACGTCACCATGATAGTCAGATCTACCCAGCTGCTGGGACAGGAGGAGTCTGCCAGGCCGAGGGGAGAGGTGAGGCCAGTGGCCAACAGCAGCGTTCTCTGGCCAGTCTGGGAGAGTGACAGGGCCAGGGACGATCCGTATCACAGCCACTGTTAACTAGGCCCTGGCTCTGGCCGATATGGTGCCCGAGGACCAGACCACCTCATTTAATCCCCACAAGCGCCCCAGATGAGGAATATTGCTTTCCCCGCCTTACATGAGACTATGGGGACTCAGAGATTCACTTGGTCAAGTTTGCGCAGCTGTAAGTGAGGGGCCAGGATTGTCCTGTTGGAACCCGCCCATCTGATTCCAGAGCCCGTGTTCTTAACGACTAGATGGTGTTGCCTCTCGCACATGTCGTTCCACACGCATTCACGCGTGACATAAGCATTTCTTGCTGTCTGTCCCACACTCACTCAGCTCTGCCTGCGGTGGAGGCTGGGAGTTATTGAGACATCCTGATCAGGGCCCAGGCATTCAAAGGAAAGGCCCCGACACAGGCCACGCCCCAGAGGTGGGAGGAAGCAGGGCCACTCAGAGACGGGACAGCTGCTGCCTTGGGTCAGAGGCTGCAGCGCCTTATGGCCACGCTGAGGAGCTTGCACTTCGTCCTCAGTCAACAGTCTGTCAGCGAAGGGTTTTGAACAACAAGGTGATGTTTGGGAAGATCTCTTTAGGTCCGATGTGTCACATGGGTTAAAAGGGAAAGGGAGCAGGGGTGAGGCTAGGGTTGGGGTTAGGGCCACGGGGAGGCCACGGCACCTATTCAGGTGAAGACGACGAGGACCTGCGCTAGGAGCACGGTCTCAGAGGTGACAGGATGGGGACAGACATCTAACGGGGAGACATGCGTGTCCTGCTGGCTTGGCTGCGGGGCAGGTGGGGAAGTTAAGGATGACCCCTGGGGCTCCGGTTTGGCCACCAGACGGACAGTGATGAAGTTAGCAGACTCTGGATGAGGAGAAGATGTGGTCACTTCGCAGCACATGGGTTTGGGGTTCCTGGGGGACCTCCAGGTAGAGAGTCTACTTACTGCCAAATATATGGGGTCTGACGCTGAAGGGAGACTTAGAAGCCATTGGTGTGATGGAAGGTGACGTCTTGGGAGTCGAAGAGCCTGCCAAGGAGGAGGGTGGGAGAGAGTGAGGAGAGGAGAAAGTCCACGTGGACTCTCGAGGGAAATGCAAATGGGGCAAGCAGCTAGCGGGGCTCTGGGAAGCCTGGGCCCTCCCTGCAGCCAGCACACAGGCCCCGGGGAGCCCCAGCCGGGACCCAAGAGGCAACCACGATGTTCCTGTTCACACGGGTTGGCTCCTGGGATCGTCCTAACAGGGATCTGTTTGCCTCCGCTGCTAGTAGGAGCCTCCGGCCCCCTGACGGCACAGGGTCCGCATCTTCTCCCGCCTGGCCCCGTGAGAGGGCAGTGCACAAGTGAGGCGCAGGGCAGCCATGAACTCCACGTCCACAGCGTGACAAGAAGCAAGGCCCTCTGGCTCCCCTCGCATTTCAGGGCTAAAGCCTCGCAGGGGTCTGTTCTGCAGCCAGATCCTCAGAGCCCTCTGGCCAAAGGCACAGTCTCCCTCTTCAGGGCCCTGGCCTGGCACAGCTTTCTGCCGGAGCACAAACTCCTGGGGACATCTTAGGGTCCTACTACTGAGCAGGCTAGTGACACTGGAGAGGGGCAGGTTTTGGGAAGGGAACAGCACATGCCACAGGGCCAGGGCCAGGGCGCAGTAGCTGTGGGGGGAGGGGTGTGCAGACCCCAGCCCTCTGCACACTCCAGGAAGAGGCCAGCCAGGAAGGGTGACAGTCCCTGTCCCCTCCTGCACGGGACAGAGTCGTAGTCTCCTGGTCCATCCAAGTGGATCTCCAGGTGAGCCCCGAGACCTGAACAGGCACGCATGCTCCTACTCTGTGTCTGACCCAGAAGGTGCCCCCAAAACTGCTCATTCATTCATTCGTTCATTTAACAAAAATGATGGGTCAGACACTGAGCTGGACTCCAGGGATGCCCTGGTGGGCAAACCATTGATTCATTTCTGTCGGGCTAAGGAGGGGAAGGAGGGACACGTGGGCCTGTGAGCGTTCAAAACAGACTTGATCCCACCTGGAGCATCAAGGAAGGCTCCCTGAGGAAGTGACATTTACACAGAGCCATGGAGAGGGCCCAGGAGCCAATGAGGTGAAGGGACCAGGGGTGAGGAAGGCAGGGGAGTGGGGACAGCCTGGAGGAAGCCCCAGGGCTGGGAGAAGCTTGGCGCCCGGGGGGCAACCTGGCTGTCGATTCCAGGACTGCTGTTCTTTTGTCGCATGCAGAGGGCAGGGCCGGTGGCCTCAGCTCGGTGTTGACTCCTGTGAGCCCAGAGGCTCTGTCCCAGGAGCTGATGGTGAGTCCTGTCTCCTCCTCCTGGTGTGGACAGCTGTTTTGGGGGCCTGTGGCAGAAGCTGTCCATGTCTGCCTGTCAGGTCACGGGCAGGCAGTTCCTGCGTGTGCAGTTGGCCCCCTGCGTCTCCCTGACCGAGGGCTCTCCCTGGTCGCAGGAGTGTGCTCTGCTCTGCCCAGGGCAAGCCAGAAGTGCCAGAAATGTCACACCCCTGCACCGTTAGGACAGGTGGGTGGGTTAGCATCCCTGCTTCCCTGCTCCTCCCTGAGAAAGCTCTGAAGCCACTTCCGCACAGCCTGGGGCCCAGGTCACAACCCCAGCAGTAACCCACCTGTCGGCGCACCTTGCCCTGGCCCCCTTCCTTCCCTCTCCCTCTGTGCTTCCTGGGATCATCTCCTAAACAAATCACTTGTGCCCCCATCTTCGTGCTGCTCTGGCGGATACCGCAGTAAGGCAGGGTGTGTGTCCAGGACGCGGACTGCATCCTGCTCAGGGCCATGGACCCCTCCCCTCATCCCAGCCTGCCCGGAGCTCCGTGCTGCTGCCTCTGTCCCGGCTCTGCTTCCTTTCTGCTCCTGGAGCTTGCTCAGCGTAGGGCACGTCGGGGCAAGGACGTGGGACCTGGGCTTGGAGAAGCTCCCGTGGGCTGGGGTCCTCGGCACCTGGACGGCTTGAGCTGGGCAGGGTGGAATCGCTTGGCTGATTGCAGAGGCCTGTGCGGGGCTGGAGGAGGAGCGGCAATTAGCTGCTGTGGTGACAGCAGAGACAGGGCTGCTAAAGGGGCCCATTAGAAGGCATTAGCGAAACGACAGGGTGGCAGTGGCCCGAGTGGGGACACACCACTCTCTCTGGCTGGCCCGTGGGGCTGGAGCTGGGGAAGGTTTACCTGAGACGTGTCAGGGCAGGTGGCCCCCAAGGTGAGCACTGCTTGAAAAGGGGGCTGCCCCTCTCCCGCGGCCTCCGTGGGGTGCCCATCTGTGGTCACTCTGAGTCCGTTTGCAAAGTGACGCCCGCCCGGCCCGCAGATAATAGCTTTAATGGGGCCTTGCACGTAGAGCACTTAACACGCTTCCTAGAGCGGGTCCCGGCCATTAGCTCATTAGCTCAGGCCTCTGAGGCCCATTTCACAGGTGGGGGAGGGGCGGGGACCCGTGCAGCGACATGTTAAAGGTCAACCAGTGACTTGATGTGAGCAGAATCCCACAGGTTTCCTTACCCCAAACCGACCTACATGGCCTTGTCCCAGAGACTCAACCCCCTGAGACTCGGGACTGGGTTTTATTCACCACTGTAACCCAAGGTCTGGGGTCGAGCCTGGCACAGAGCAGGTGCTTTCAAAGAATAGTTATTGAGGAAGAGTAGCCGCTGCGGCCCCCAGTCCAGGGGTCCAGGCTCCCCAACCCGCGGCTGCGTGAGGCGGCCGTTGCAGAGTCCAGCAGACGTGGGTTGGAATTCCAGATGCATCGTTTACTGTGCGGCTTGGCCAAATTTTTTAATCTCCCAGAGCCTTGATTTCCTCCTCTAGAGAATGGGGCTGATAATAGGACATGCCCGTGGGGCGCTGAGCGGATGGAGACATAGTGGGCAGAGACCTTAGTGGAGTACCTGGGACCTGGGAAGTGCTGGGGATGGTGGTGGAGGCCACATTGGCTTTTGCTGTCACCCAGTGATAGGGTGGGCGACATTTGGGGTACTCGCCTAAACAACAACAGCTGTGCCTCCCAGAAGGTGACCTAGGGTTGGCCTTGCAGAGTAGCAGAAACGAGCAGGAAAAATCCCCGATGGAAACCCCAGGCCAGCTCTGTGGCCAAGGCCGGGACCTCGCAGCTCTCCAAGGCACACGCGGGTGGCTCGAGACTCTCCATGGGCACTGCCAGCTCTAGAGGCCTCCGGGCTCCGTTCAGGGAAGGGCTACTGTGTGTCAAGGGCGGGGCAGGCACTGCTGGGGACGGGGACACAGAGTGGGGCGGCCCAGAGGACCAGGTCTGCTGGGAGAGGCCAGATCCTGGGCTGATAAATGCCAGTGGCTCTAAGCCCATCCCCTGCGAGACACATGTGTCCCCACCCATCTATCACTGGGCAGAGCGTGGGGGCCTGGGGACAGGGACACCAGATCAGAGACAGCTCTGCCTTGTTCTCAGCTGCACCAGCCGGGAGGTGGGCAGGGTGTGAGGCTGTGGCATCTTGCTGTACTTGGGCTTCGACTACAGCAAGAGCATCTGTCCCTCTGGGGGGCTCCAAGAGAACCCAGCTCTGCTCTGCCACCTCCCACAACCCCGGGGAGGCCACTTGTGCTGTGGCCATACAGTGGCCCTGCCAGCCCCTTACTAACCGCCCCTGTATGCTTCCTAGGCCTCAACATCCTTGGCACTCATCCCTGAATTCTGACTGGGTCTGCAGAAATAGAGATGGGGCATTCTCTCCAGTGCACAGAATGGGAAACTGAGGCAGAGGGAAGCGGGATGACTTGCGTTCAACTGGTATCCTCTGCAGTTCTGTGGGGAGCTGAGAGGAGAGGGGCACACAGCACAAGACGCGGCCCTTGAGAGCAGAACAGAGCACGCTTGTGCCCACCCTTCAGTGCCCCCTGCTTCCAGGCACCCTTCCTGTCTGACCCTGTCAGCCCCAGGAGGATGCAGGGCAGGAGAATTAATAGGCCCATTTCACAGATGAGGGAGTGGAGGCCCATGGAGGAGCTCCACTGTTCTGAAAGCGCCTGAGCACTGCTTATTTGTAATGACAACTGTGAGCAGAAAACCACAAACAGTATCTCCAGTGCCCTGGGCTTGAAGGAGCGGTTTTGTCGGTATTTGACCACTTTCCAAGGCTGTGGAGGTTCTAGAATTTGTCTGTGCAGGGTCAGGCCCTGGGTGGGTCCCTGCTTCTGCCGTGGCTCTGGCAACCGCAGGCCAGCGTAGGGCCAACAGTGGGATAAGCGTGTGGGGACACCCCAATGTCACTCCAGCCTGTCTTCCTGCTGTGCAGCACCCCCCAGTCTGCAGGGCAGGGACCGGGTGTCCCCAGCCGCCAGTGTGTCTCTGCCTCTTTGGAGGTGGTTGCACTGTGGGGCGTGGGAGACACAGCCTGCAGGGTTGGTCCCCTGCAATGGAGAGGAAAGCTGGGTGAGGCTGAGGGACGCACAGGCGCACTTGCCACAGGTCCTGCAGTGAGCAGTGGTGCTGTCCTGCCTTGAGCCTGGTGCTCCGGACCAGCGGCCCTGGGGGTCCTGCCTCTGCCCTCCCTGACCGAGGCTCTGCCACCTGTGTTGGTTCCCACCCTTCCTCAGCCCCCAGAGGACCAGCCAGGTGCCTTAGACTAGCCCTGTGGCCTCCTGGACCCAGAATCCCAGGGCAGCAGCCTGGATCCTGAGCATGGTAGGCGTGGCCACTATCCCTGCTCTCCCTCAGTCCCTGCTGTCCCTGGGACATGGTGCCTGCCAAGTCCACCCCTAGCTGCTCCCCAGCGGTGGGGCAGGACTCCTTGACAGCCCAAGAAAGACCTCAGCTCCACCTGCCACGGCCACAGTGCCTGGCAGTTTAGCATCGTCCTGACCCCCGGGCCCTCCCGGCCCCGAACTCCAGTTCTGCCTTCTGTCCTGCACCACGAGTCTCTTCCTCACCCATGGGTCATTCTCTTCAGCCTTCAAATGCGCTCTATTTCTCCCCGCTAACAGCTCTCCACTGCCCCGGGTCCCCCTTCCTCTGTCTGAGAGCAGAACGCCTAACACGCTGCCTAGTCTCTGGTTCCATGTCCCCGACCCCTGCTCTGTCCCGCCGCACTGGAATGCTGGCTCTTGCCAAGATCCCCAGTGACAGTGAGTTACCCTCCCAGTGGTCCCCTGCTGTCCTCGTCTCCCCTGCCGTCCAGCACGGCCTGGCCTGGCTGCCCCCTCCCTCTGGCTGGGGCCGTCCCTTCCTGTGGCTTCCCTGCCCCTGGTTCTCCTCCCGCCTCGCTGCCTTCTCGGTGACCCTCACGGACACGCCACTGCCCAGCCTCTCACTGCTGGGGAGCCCCAGGCCTCCGTCTGAGCCCTCTTCTCTTTTCTAATCACACCCCCTTCCTGGAGCAGCTTACTCAGTTTCGTGGTTTTAAAGGCCAACCCCTCGCTGTGTCTGCGTCCCAAGCCGTGACACTGAGCTCCGTGTTGGCTTCCATAGCACCTGCCTCGTGTGTTGCACGGATGCATAACCACGCAGCATCCACAGTCATCACGGTCAGCACGGGACCCTCATTGCACCCACCACCACTCCATGGAAAGAGCCGCCCCTTCTGGTAAATGGCACCCCACCCACCCCGTTGCTCGGTCCAAACCTAGGGGTTTGTCTTCGATACCTCCCTGCCCTGTCTCTACTTCGTCCACAGGGGCTGGTGGCAGTGGGCAGAGCGCTTGCTGTGGGGACAGGGGCCTGAGACCCCCTCCGATGTGCCTGCAGACCCTCCCTCCCAGCGCCGTCTGCCTGTGATGGATGCGCAGCGCTGGGATTTTTCCCCTTCTCCCTTCTCTCTCTCCCTTTCTTCGCGCTGGGTCTTTTCAGGCAGTAATTACAGCCAAAGTGGACAATCTGTCTTTTTATTTTTAGGCTTTGACGCTCAGACACCAGGCCCTGGACAGCAAGTGCTGCCTAGAAATCAGAGGCTGGTGCTGGAGCGGGGTTCTGCGGGGCTGGTGTTGATGCGCACACCCCGCCACGGGCTGGGGTGCGGGCTGGGTCACACTTGTGACCTTGGGCAAGCCCCTGGCCCTGTGTGCTGGACCTTTGGCAGGACAGGACTAACAGAGCTGCTCCCGCACTGAGGTCTGCCCCAGGCCGGCTGGGAGGGGCTTTCCTGGCGTCACTGTGCTGAGAGACGACGGGAAAGATGAGCCGGCCGGAGAGCCACCTGGACGGGGCTGTCCTGCCGATGAGCGATGGTCCTTCAGACCTTTCCTGTCCCCCTCTGCTTCTTCCTGTGGCCTTCGCTTTTTCATTGTCCCAAAGTTATATCTGGCTCATCCTTCCTCCTCGGGCCGCCCTCGCCCCGCTCCCCTATTCATGGGGGGCTCAGGGGACCGACCAGCGCCCGCATGGGCTGACAAACAGGAGGTGCCCGCCCCAGGGCCCCCGGCTCCAACGGGCCCAGCTGTTTCCTCGGGGCGCCCTGGCCCTGCCCCCCGTCCTGACGGGCTCTCTCTCTGCGGGCTGCACCGGTGGCGTCGGGGACCTCATCCATATCCGTTCACTCATTTTGTTGCTTATTCATTTAAAAAATGTCCTTGGGTGCCAGGCGCTGGGGCTATGGCATGAACAGGTGCGTAGCTTCCTTTCTCGCTGGAGGAAACAGACAGCAACACTGTAACCAAACAGAGAAGTTTCAGACGAAGATGAGTGCCATGAAGACAGAAGACAAAGCCAACGGCTTTGAGAGGTGGGCAGGGGGTGCCGTCGCTTCTGATCGGGTGGTTGGGGACAACCTCTGGGGGGGGGAGCAAAGCGCACTGAGGTCTGCATGACCGAGGGAGGGCCGCTGAGGACATTGGACCCTATGACTGCTGGGGAGGGGTGTGTGGCCCTCTGGGGCACTGGGCGAGGGGGCTTGGGGCCTCACTGGTGGTGAGGACAGGCCGGCTGCCCCCTGGGGATTCAGGAACTCAGCCTGCATCATTCTCCCCCATCTAGGGCGAGGAAGCCTCTGCGAGCTTTGAGGGAAATCTGAGCTCGAGTCCAAGACTTCGTGGAGCCGACCTCCTCCAACCAGCTGGCTCCTCTGGGCAAATCGGTCCAGGCCTGTGACGGTGGCTCTTCCCTCTTGGCTCTTTGGGGGTTAATTCTGGAATCCCAGAGGGCTGAGCTGCAAAGTGGCTCATGGAGAAGGGTCCAGCCCCTGTGGACAGGCATGGACATGACCCAGGTCACACAGCTAGCCAGGAACAGAGCGGGGACTGTCCAGGTGTCCCTACGACAACCTAGAGTCCTTCCCACTGCCTCTCTGCCCTCTGCAGATGAAGGCTTAGGACAATGAAAAGGGAGGTGATGTGAGGAACAGTTTAGCCACGGCCTTTGCCTCCAGGGGCAGTGGGGACAGGAGTGGTCACTGAGAGAGTTGGGAGATAGGACAGGGGCCCAGGCCTGCTCCCAGCTGCAGGGATTAGTCAGCACTTACCTCTCAGGCAATTCCCCGACCTCAGCCTGGGGCAGGGACTGGGGCAGTGACTCATTGGCAGAAGGAAATGGGCTGTCCTGAAAGCTGTGGGCACCCCAGCCATGCCCAGCTGGGGACATGCTGGGCACGTGGCCCCTGGGTCTTCGGTCCTAAGGGTGGAGGCCTGACCGAGGCCTGCAGGCCAGTACCTGGGAAGCTCAGGGGTGGGAGCAGTTTTTCTCATGGCAAGGCCTCCTCTCTGTGCACCACGACTGTAACAGCACAGAACCTTTATTTTGCATTACTGTTGCCCACTAGGAGCTACTGCTCTGACAAGGTGCCTATCCCATGTTCATATTTAATTCTGTGTGTGTGGTGCCCACCCGCCCCTCCTGTGAGCACGGTTGGACAGTCAGCCTCCTAGAATGAGAGGGGACCCAGAGGTCACAGCCTGTCCCCCCACACTCCTGCCACACCCAGTCCAGAAATCCCCTCCACACAAATCCCTCCAGCCTTGCCCACCTGCCTCCCGTGAAAAGAAACACGTGCCCTCCAAGGGCAGCCTGTCCCCTGGTGACAAGTTCTCACTGCCAGAAGGGACTTCCCTGCTCCCTCCTCCAGAAGGCCCCTCGTCCACGCAAGCCCATGGCAGGAATGGGGGGACCTGGCTGTGGCCCCTCCCTCTCCGGGAGCCCGTCCTGGCTCACCCCAGCCGACCTGGCTGTCCCTGCACTAACGACAGCTCGCCCTTCACCACGTTCCCAGTCACCACCAGGTCCTTGTCACACGAGTGCTGACTCCCCAGCCAGACAGGGAGCTTCCGAGGACAGGGGCTGCTTTCTTTGTCACCCCCCGAGTCTGAGTGACAGGAGGAGAGAGGCTTGGAGCAGTGGCCGGCCCGGGTCAGTGAATGTCAGCTGTTGTAGTAAGAGAGACTGTTGTCATCCCTCTCACTACCATTGTTGGGGTCCCCATCGCCACCACTGCCTGCTGTAGTCTCGCCCAGGGCGTAAACGAGCACATTGCATGGGGACCTCATGTGCTGCTCCCTCATTCCTGTCACCCCAAGCACTCAGTGACAAAGTTCTGACCCTTGGGGGCCCACATGTAGGCAGGACAGAGGTGCATCCTAGGGACCAGTCCCCGACACTGAGACGCCCCGGCCTGGACTGAGATCCATGGGCTGTCACCCGGCCCGTCTCCCTTCCCCCACCCTGGTGGGAGTGCTGGAATTCCAAAGGAAGACATTGGAACAGGTGACTTTGTCACGTGTCCCCTGTCTTCCTGGCACAGGCCTGAGACGGAGGGGTTCTGACGGGGGGGGGGGGGGGGGGCGCATCAACGTCGCTCCTAGGCGAGGGGATTAAGACCTTCCCAGGAAAGCAGAGCCCAGCTCTGGAAACACGTTCCCCGCCACAGAGTGACAGGTGCGCCGGGCTGCAGCGGGGCTGTGCGTGCTGAGCGCGCACACACGGGCGCACGTGCACACGATATTAAAGTCGTATTTTTGGTTGCTGGGGAGGCGCGGTTGTCACTTCCTCTGCCCCAGGCAACCCGCTGGCCCGGCTCCCCTTTTACTTCCCCGCCCCACCGTGGAGCGCCATCCGTTTGTATTTATATAGATAAATCGGCCTGGCTAATTAAAGTTCTCTTGCTGGAGAGTGAGGGAATTAATAAAAGAACTTGGAATGGAGCCGGCTGAGAGCCGGGGCGCTCAGAGCCGGAGCCGGGACCACAGCAGCAAAGGAGGCCAGAGGATCCAGCAGATGCGCCAGCCGCCTGGACCGGACACCCCCAGGGAGAGCCATTCCTCATCCCGGAATGAGGACGCGGCAGGAGACAGTTGCTGTGTGTTCCATGCTGTGATGACACGCACTCTCCTTCTCTACCGACAGGAGGGGTGGCTGCAGCGCTCAGTGCGTGGGGTGGCGGGACGGGGGTGGTCAGGAGCACGGACTCTGATCAGAGCCTGCCAGCTCTGCCACTCACAGCCCTGCCACCTTGGGCAAGTTATTTCACCGCCCTGTGCCTCAGTCTACTCATCTGTAAAATGGGAGCAGTACAGGGTTGAGGAGTAATGGGCTTCTAACAGTTGAATGCCTAGAATGGTGCCTGCACATGGGGAGGGCCCCATAACTCTACATCCTATTGTCACCTGCCTGGCCAAATGAGGGAGCAGGACGTAAGGTCCCCGTACAGTGAGCTCATTTACGCCCTGGGCGAGACCACAGCAGGCAGTGGTGGCGATGGGGACCCTGACGATGGTAGTGAGAGGGATGACAACAGTCTCTCTCATCACAGCAGCTGACATTCACTGACCCGGGCCGGCCACTGCTCCAAGCCTCCCTCCTCCTGTCACTCAGACTCGAGGAGGTGACAAAGAAAGCAGCCCCTGTCCTCACAGGCTCCCTGTCTGGCTGGGGAGTCAGCACCCATGTGACAAGGACCTGGTGGTGACTGGGAACGTGGTGAAGGGCGAGCTGTCGTCACTGTGGAGACAGTCGGGTGGGCTGGGGTGAGCCAGGACGGGCTCCCGGAGAGGGAGGGGCCACAGCCAGGTCCCCCATTCCTGCCATGGGCTTGCGTGGATGCGGGGCCTTCTGGAGGAGGGAGCAGGGAAGTCCCTTCTGGCAGTGAGAACTTGTCATGAGGAGACAGGCTGCCCTTGGAGGGCACGTGTTTCTTTTCACGGGAGGCAGATGGGCAAGGCTGGAGGGATTTGTGTGGAGGGGATTTCTGGACTGGGTGTGGCAGGAGTGTGGGGGCACAGGCTGTGACCTCTGGGTCCCCTCTCATTCTAGGAGGCTGACTGTCCAACCGTGCTTGCAGGCATGCACACGGATGTGCACACACACACACACACACACACTCAAACTCACCGGCTGCTACGGCCCAGTTATCCGGGAAGCTCAGAGAAGGAGCTTCTTTGCCCCTGGCCAGCCCCCCTCTGTGTGCCACAAGCACACGAGGACCTTACACCCTGCACCCTCCTTCTGCCAGGCAGGCGGTACCAGAGCCAGCAGTTACGAGGCCCTCACCACGGGCCAGGTACGGCGCTAAGCATTTTAAGCGTGATAACTCTGGAAATCCTCTCAACCTATAGTGCCCCCACTTTACAGCTGCAAATGGGGTAAACTGACGCACAGAGTGGTAAAACAACTCGCGCAGGGTTACGCAGCTCTAAGTGGCACAGCCAAGGTTCCAGCCAGGCAGTCTGTCATCGGAGTCCATGCTCCTGACTGCCTGGCACCACCACGGAAACGGTCGTCCTCCCAGACGCCTTCCTTTCCTCTTGTCCTTCATCGCTGGGGTCAAGGGCAGGTCCTGGGGGGGATGGAGAAAGGGCAGTAAGAAGGCTGCAGCCAGGGCGCGGAGGGTGAAAGGACACCTCGTGACACTCTGTGGGTGTTGCCTCCAGGAGAGGGACAGGCCTTGGGATCGAATCCCGGCTCCTCCGCTTGGCAGCCTCAGGGCCTCCGGCAAGCTTCCCTCTCTGCCTCAGCTGCCTCAGCTGAGCGGTGTGTGGGGCGAGGTGAGGGTCTGAGCACGAGGGTATTCAGGTGGGCCTGGGACAGGCAGAGGGACACTCGATGTTGTCTGTGGGGACAGAGTCACAGGTTTTCCTGGGGGGGTGACTTCCCCTCTGCTCCTCTCCTGGGCCCTGTGGGCCTCTGAGACAGGGCAGGTGATGGCCCGAGGCCCGAGGCCCGAGGCCCGGTGGGGCTGAGGAGGAGGAGGAGGAGTGGCAGACGCCAAAAACCCTTGCATCGTGGTAGTGCTTCCAGGCAGAGTCCACGCGTGGTAAGCTATTATTGGCAGTGTCCCATCACGTGGAGGGAAGGTTGTCATTAGGGGGCACTGAGGGAGGAGCTGCCGGATTTGACCCTGCAAGGGCCAGGGTGCTGCAGAGGCCCGAGACGAAACCTGCTGCATTTGGGGGGTGGGTAGACGTCTGAGTTGGATGGAGCTGGAGTCAGAGGGGCACCCTGCAGGGCACTCTGTGGATACCCATTGGACAGGTGCAATAACCGAGGCCCAGGAGGACTTGCGGGGTGGGCGGCTTTCCAAGGGGTGGGGGCTGAGCATGCCGTGCAGGAAGTTTCCAGAAGGAGGCACTCTAGGGGAATATGCAAAGAGCCCTGATGGGCGGTCAGGAGACCAAATCCAATCCTGTCTCTACCACAAATGGGCTACGTGGCTGCGGACACCTCACAGCTCTTCTCTGGCTCTTGGTTGCAGAGGAGGCGGTTAAACCCCAGGACTCTCTGCTCTGGCATTTGGCAACACGGCACCGCAGCTCAGACCCGCGTAGTGCTGGAGCTGACAGCAGCACCCAAGACCCTGGTGGAAGCCCTGGCATGGCCCGTGAGCCACCAAGGCATTTATTTCCGCTCACTGGCAGCCGTGGCTCTGACAAGGTGTTTAACCCACGCTCTGATTTAATCCCGACGTGCCCTGTGCACGTCATCCTTTTATCATCATTTGCTGGCAAAGCAAGCGTGAGGGACGGGAGCTGGGAGACCAGCGAGCTGGTGCTGGACGGGGCGAAGCAGCTGGGAACAGAGGGAACGAGCCGGACAAGACGGGGCTGGCGGAGCTGCAGGTGCCTGGGCACCTGCGTGGGCAGCAAGGGGACATCCTGGAAGGGGCGCTCAGGGGGTGACTCGTGCCTGGAGGAGCCAGGTGCACAGTGCCCTGGCTCCCTGCGTGTCCCCTACCTGCCGTCCACCTCAGTCCTCTCTCCCCAGCTGAGTTGTTCGCTCCAGCAGGCCGGGCGGCGTGTCCTCCCCTCCTCCCTCGGGGTCCGGGCAGGTGTCTTCAAGCTCAGCCTGTGCTCGCTCAGGGCTCACTGCGCCCTCGAGCTGCCCTCTAGCCCCAGCCCACCCCGGCTGTTCCCACCGCCTTGCCCCTCGCCCCAGGTCCGAGGGGGCGTTCATTGCTTTATTTCCTTCGCAATTAATCACCGCAGGTCTCCAGAGGTGTCGGCCCCTCCCCAGCTCATTTGCCTACAGAAATCAGTTGCTTTGTTGAGGAAAAACAAATGCTTCCCAGCTCCATGTCCTCTCTCCCCTCCCCAGGCTTTGGAGAGGTGGGGGCCAGGATCTGCTCCGGGACAGAGAGGAGGAGGCCCCAGGCTGCAGGGAGAGCAGCCTCAGTTTCCCCATGTAAAGCAAGACCAGCAAGTCCTGGGGGGCCCTGTAAGAAGCGCTTGCAGGCCCTGGCGGGGCGGGAGGGGGAAGGGGGTGCAGCCCAGCCGTCCTCACCTGGGCTGTCTCCCGCAGCCCCGCCCAGCCCCGTCCCACCAGGCCGAGGCAGCCGGAATGCTTTGTAAAGCTGAAGAGCTCTAGGTCCCCAAATGGAATCTCAGCGGACACCAAAACCCCACAGTGCAGGACGTGACTCATCACGTCACAGGGGAAGGGGAGGGGAGGAAGGCAGTACCCCAAGGGGGCTCCGCCATGGAGGGGCTCCCTGGACTCTGGCCCTGCCCAGAGAACCGCAGGGTGAGCCGGGCCTGCAGCTCCCGCCTTCCCTTCCACACACCTGCAGGACGGTGACCCCCCAGTGCAGCACACGCCTGTGGGCACCGGCTCAGAAACCGTTCCTGGGGTCTGCCAGGACCCCACCCAGTAACTGCGAGGGCTCTGAGGTCACACAGGTCTGGGTGCAAGCCCCGTAACAGCTGCAGGCAAGGACAGCATCTCTGAGCCTCAGTGGTCCCACCTCAAGAGTGGGGGTGACAGCGGTGGAGGGTAGCACAGGGCCCGGCACGTAGCAAGCACCCCGCAAATAGTAGCTATTATTTAGTATTGTTATCGTCAGGGGCTCCTGCTCTAGCATCAGGATGCAGGCAACCGAGGGAGGCAGCGTTCCAGGGGTGGCCTTGAATCGACTCATTTATTTTTCAAAAGTAAATGATATGCTAACTCTGCCATTCTGTCATTGTTGGTGAGTGTGGCACTGACACCCCGCACGGCTGATGGAGAGCCAGCTCGGGGCACGGCACGAGGGCAGAGAGCCAGCCTGGCTGCCCAGGCCACCGGAGAGCCAGGGGTCATGGGCCACAGCTGCAAAGAGGAAACTCCACCCGTCGGCCCTGGAATCACAGCGCTGTGAATTCTCCGGTCTCACCAGGTGCCTGCACGGTGTTGGCCACCCCAGCCGGGCCTGGGGTGCACGGGCTTGCCTGGGTCTGTGATGGAGCAAGCCCCACTGGCAGAGACGCCGGGCCCAGCGGGGATGCCGTCTGCTGACCCCAGTCCTGAACGGGGACTCGGCCGGCCACCCTCCCTGTTCTGGGCCCGGGCGCCCCTCCTCCACCCACCAGTGAGGCCCAGGCTTCAGTCTCTGGGAGCACCCTCGTGCCCAGGGCCTCAGGTGGGGCTGAGGTAAGCAAAGAGCCTCAGACGCTCTGGAGTCGGACCAGAAGACATTGGAACAGGCAGATTTCTGCTGAGGAAAGTTACATCTTCCATGGCCACTGCCTGGGAGGAGCCCCTGGAGCTGCAGGCAGAGCGGGGCTGTGGGGCAGGGCCGGGTTCGGGTCCTAGCCTCGTGGTGGGACCGCACGCTCCCTCCTCCGCTTTGCTCCTCAGCTACCCTGACTCGAGGAAGGAGGACTGGACAGAAGCTCCCCTGTGACGTGAGGTCCGTTGCAGCTGAAACAGCTGAGAAGCTAGAGCAGCAAAAGCTGAGAGAGGAGGGACAGCAGGTGGGAGGAGGACCCCGCTGGGGAAGGTGGGCCTGGCCTGGTGGGCGGGAGCCTGGCTTTCCTGCCTGGGAAATGAGCTGTCCCTTTCTTTCCTAAGTGTGGTCCAGGCCGGGGGACTTCAGTGACCCTCCCAACACTGGCTCCCATGAACTAGGTCACCCCAGGGTTCTGACCGGTGAGACCTGGCTGGGCTGGGATCTGTCTCAGGTGAAACCCAGTAGACACACCCTAGGACACAGCAAGTACAGGAATGAGAAGGAGGATGTGGATGACCAGTTCCCCACAAAGCAACCTTGTGAATAACCAAAATTAATATTTATGTAGCACTTTGTAGTTCAAAACACAGAAACATCTTGTATCTCACCAAATCAGCCCAACTACCTCTCCAGCTCTTATCACACCCTATTTACATATTAGGAAACTCATGCCTGAAGGGATTAAGGACTCTCCCCAGAATAGGGAGGACCTTCCTGGCTTCACCATTTTACCAGAGGCCTTCTTCTGACTGGAAGAGATCTCAGGACCAACCTAGGCAGTTTGATTTGACAGCAGGGCTGCTACATACAGTTGGGCAGGTTGTTCACTGCACAAGGGTGCTTGGCCGAGGGGGTGATTATGGGTCTAGAACCCTGCTTCACTCTTCCCACCAAGCCATACTTTCCAGCATGGGGCTGTATCTGCCTGGAGTACAAAGGCACCACACGGGCCAGTGGTACCATGAGGGGCCACCCTGTGAGGCTGCTCCCAGCCTCAGTTTCCTGAATTGAAACGAGTAATCCTTCCTCCAAACTCCTCATCCCTCAAGGGAGGTGTGGCCAGTGAGTGGTTGAGAAAATCAATATACTACAAGTGCTTTGAGCTCCTTGAAGATAAGCTTTGTGACCAAGAGGGCAGTGATTAAAGGCAGGAGCACTTTCTCTGTGGCCCTGATAGGGATCGAGGAGCGACGTGTGTGTGTGTGTGTGTGTGTGTGTGTGTGTGTGTGTGTCGCAGATACTGGCCTTGTGGACGTGGGTGTCAGCACCCATCCCTCCTGCTGGACGAGGGGCCAAGGCTTGTGTCTCCCTCGTTTCTAAGCTCCGCGTCTCTCCCAGTGACTTGCACGTTGCGCAAGATCAATACACATTTGTCTCACTGGATTGAACTGTCTGTGCGTTCCTGTTGTCATCCGCCTCCTCTCTGCTCCCTCCACAGAGATGCAGTAATCCATGAGCTGCGGGCTGGGAACCCGGAGACCTGTGTTCAAAGCCTGCCCCTGCCCCCAATGCACTGCCACCTCCTCCCTCTGCCTCTCCCTGGACCTCAGTTTCCCCGTGTGCAAGGCGAGGCGCCGGGGGAGACAGGTGGTGGGGGCTCCTTCCCTCGAAGTGCAGCGTGGAGCTGAGGACACCTCACGGACTTGCGCCTCCGCAGAGCCCCCCTTTTGTCTCTGACGGAGCCGAGATAAAACAGAGCCTAATCCGCGCCAGGGAGATGGGGGGTGGCTCTCTGCCTGAGGGGCCGAGGGCACAAATTGGGCCGTCGTGTTGCATTACTTCCGCCAAGTTGGGTCCCACCATCTCACCTCTGCACCCCGGCGGACGCGGACAGCGACAGGCAGACAGCGCAGTGGGGGCAGGGGCCCGTGCCGCCACCAGGCCCCTGACTCGGCCATCAAAGGCAATGTGCGACGGAGGGGGCCCAGCCAGGGAGGATTTTTAATGACCCCAAATCCCGGCAACTCATTATGCCTCTGATAAGGCAATGGGAGCTGTCACTCCGAGATGCAGCCAAGGAGGCTCCCTAGAGAAATTTTGCTGCCTTCTCGCTAATCTTCTTATAAACATTGTTATTTATTTTTTCTTATTTTATCCGACATGTGTCAAGCAGCCCCTGCTAAGCCTGTGACATCTCCAGGGAGGCTGGAGGAGGCTTGGGGATGGCCTGTCGCTCCGGCGCCTGCGGCACGTTCCCCACAGGCCTGTCCTCTGGCAGCCCAGGTCCCGCCTGGCTGCAGCTCAGCACAGCCTGCAGGAGCTGGGCCGTGGGCCAGGCGACGCCGGACATCTGGGCACTGGCCGCCAAGTGGGTGGAGCAGGGGCTTTGCCAACTGGGCGGGTTCCAAGGAAGAGAAGGAAGGGCTGAGGGCCACCTCTGGCATCGCGAGTGCCACACTGCTGCACCAGGAAGCCCCAGGCTTGGTCAACACCCAAAGTGGCCAGTGCTGTGTCTGGCACCCTGTCCCCGGCACCGTGCTCAGTGAGCATATGAGATCTCCTCCACTCCCGTGAAGGGGGTGCTGATGTCAGTCCCACTTGCAAGTGAGGAAACTGAGGTCCAGGCAGGTTAAACCGCTCACCAAGCCTGCCCGGGCAGGAAGGGGCAGACGAGGGTTTTGAACCCTGGGGCTCAGAGGCAGAGCTAAGGCCATGTTTTCCTCACGCTTCCCACGGACAGCAGGCTTTGAAACCTCCAGGAGTCCTGGGAGAGAGGCAAAGCCCACAGTCTCCTCGCCATTTCACAGATGAAGAAACAGGCTCAGAGAGGGACGTGGCTTGCCTAGGGCCGCACTGTCGGGTCCCCTGGCTTTTTACTGGAAGGGCTCGGGATAGCTCCCAGACAGCATCTCTAGGATTTTGTCCTGTGTTACGGGGTGCTGAGATCCCGGGGGGCCTTCTGGCTCTCTGTAACAGGGGCTGGAGCAATGCTGGGAGGGTGGGGAGGCCACAGAACTTCCACAGGGCACAGGGAAGATTCCAGAAGGTCTAGGAGAACCTCTCTCTACTGTAGTCCCTGGCAACATGTGTGATAAACCTGTGGATCTCTCGCAGTGGATTGCTGTTAATAAAGCAGACTTTCAGACGATGCATACAGCATGGTCCCATTTTAGTGATACAGAGTCATCCGTATGCAGCGTGTGTATTGCAGAGGGAACAAAAGATTGGATTTGCTGCTTTCAGAATGGCCTTGCTTTTGTACATCCCTCTCCTCATTTAACACCAATATTTCAACATTTGGGAGATCCCCAACCCAGGAAAATGCATGTTTTTAAAAAATATTTCATTTTTAAATAACTTTAGATTTACAGAAGAGTTCAAAGGCAGCACAGAGAGTTCCCAGGTACCCTTCACCCAGCTTCCTCTAGTGTTCACGATGATCCTCCAGGGGAAACACTGGGTTTCACTGTGAGTTTCCAGCATGCAACGTCGCTGGCACATGACATCGGCAGGACGTGTCGCTGGTGCTGTTAACCTTGATCGCTTGGTTAAGGTGCTGTCCACCAAGTGTCTGTACTGCGGTCTTGCTGTCTTCCTCTCCATACTCTATTCTTAGAAGCAAGTTGCTAAGAGCCCACACTCAAGAATAAAGGAATTAAGCTTCAATTCTACCTCCACCTCCACATATAGGAATTTATGGACATACGTTAAAACTACTATGGTGATTAGTAAATTTGGGGTGGGTGACACCATGCAAGTATCCTGCCTCTCCTTAAAGCTTTACCCACTAACTTCAGCTTCCACTGGTGGATACAGCTGCAGCAATTCCTACAGTGGTGTCCTGATGGTAATTTTGGTTTCTCTCTTCCTTCTACTTTATTTGTTAGAATTCAATATACTTTTATGCATTGTGCTGCTCAAATGGTTCCAGTGTTGGCCATTGGAAGCTCTTGCAGGTCAACTCCTCTGTTCTTTTGATACTCTTTTTTTTTTTTTTTTTTTAAATATAAGCTGATCGTAGTGTGGCTTTTTTTTTTTTTTTTTAAGTACTTCTTTACTTTTTGTCGCCACAAAATGCTTCAGGGTCGTCTAGTATAATCTCTTCCCAGCCCTAGACTCAGCCATTTCTCCAAGGAGCCCTTAGCTCCTTTTATTGGCAAATGGTTTTTAGAAACCAAGACCTGAGTGCCAGGAAGGGACACATTTTTGTAGTCAATTTTTATACTGAGAAAGCATCTGGAACTTGATATCTGCAAATGAAGGGGCATCAGTCATAACCAGGTGTCCTTATACCTTTGCAATTGTGTATGTTTATGTTAACGCACCTGGATCTCCATGTCCCATGCCTCATCCATAGAATGATCTTGGAAGGTCACCACTCGGGTGAGGGATGTTGCTCTAGGTTCAAATCCATTCCACTGGTATTACAATGCCGCTTTCCCGCCAGCCTCTATTATAAACATCCAATTTTTCATCTGCTTGGTCAGGATGTGCAAGCCAAAGAATTTGACATGCCTTCAAAATGTCGATGGACCATTTGGGAAATATTAAATCATGATTTAACGATTCTCCCCAGGTTTTACTCAATTATAAATTTAATATTCTTGACATTTTCCTGCACTCCTATGACACCCCTGAGACTCCAGAGACTGGGGGGAGAACTCCAGAAACAAGGGTGTGACAAAGGAGCTAAGGGACTCACCTCTCTGGCTAGCTTCCTACTTATGAAGCTGGAACAATGAGAACAAACGAGAGAATGGTGGAAAATGCAATGGTCGTTATTAAAATTATGAATTGTTACTGTTCTGTTTGCATGGCATGAAGAGTTTGGGCTCAGGATCTAGGGGGACCCTGGTTCAAAACCCGGCTCTCTTACTGACACCTGTGCAACTCTGGGCAGGTGAGCTCACCTCTCTGGGCCTTGGTTGTTTCATCTGTAAAATGGGGTATCAGTTTCTACCTCGGAGGGTTGTCATGAGGGTCGAATGAGATGATCAGAGTCAAGTACTTAACCAGTGCCTGATGTACTCAATGACCGTTAGTGATAACAACAATCACACCAGCAATGGGAACAGAGTTCCAATGATCAGTAAGTGGGAATGTTATCAGGGTCATGCTGCATGGATTTAAGATCAAAACAGGAGTCAAATTTAATTATTTTTCATGCATATAAAAAATTTTTTAAAATATACTTTACTTTTTAGATCAGTTTTAGATTCACAGTGAAATCGAGCAGGAAGTACGGAGATTTCTCATATACCTCCTTCCCCTGCCTCCCTTACGATGAACACCCCGCACCAGAGTGACACATTTGTTACAGTTGATGAAGCTACACTGACACATTGTTATCACCCAGAGTCCATAGTTTATACCAGGATTCACTCTCAGTGCAGTACATTCTATGGGTTTGGCAAATGTATATGACATGTATCCACAATTACCATACTGATTATTTTCACTTCCCTAAAAATCCTCTGTCCTCCACCTATTCATCCCTCCCCTCTTACCCTTGGCAACTGCTGATCTTTTTATTGTCCCCATAGTTTTGCCTTTTACAGAATATCATATATCTGGAATCATACAGTGTGTAGCCTTTTCAGATTGGCTTCTTCCATTTAGTAATATGTACTTAAGTTTCCTCCATGTCTTTTCATGGCTTGACAGCTCATTTCTTTTGAGTGGCAAATAATATTTCATTGCCTGGATGTATTAGAGTTCATTTATCTGTTCACCTACTGAAGGACATTTTGGTTGCTTCCAAGTTTTGGCCATTATGAATAAAGTTGTTATAAATGCCTGTGTGCAGGTTTTCATGCAGACGTAAGTTTTCAATTCATTTGAGTAAATATCAAGAAGTACAATTGCCAGAGTGTAGGGTAAGAGTATGTTGAATTTTATAAGAAACTGCCACAGTGTCTTCCAAAGTGGCTACAGCATTTTGCAGTCCTCTCACCAGCTATGAATGAGGGGTCCTGTTGTCCCACCTTCCTGCCAGCATTTGGTGTTGTCCGTGTTTGGGATTTTGACCATTCTGATAGATGTGAGGTGGTATCTCATTGTTGTTTTATTTTGCAATTCCCTAATAATGTGTGATGTTGAACATCTTCTCGTATGCTTATTTGACAGCTTCTTTGGTGAGGTATCTGCTGAGGTCTTTTGCCTGTTCTTTAATTGGCTTGTTTATTTTTTTACGGTTGAGTTCTAAGAGTTCTTCGTGTATTTTGGACACCAGTCCTTTATCAGATGTGTCTTTCGCAAATATTTTCTCCCTCTCTGCGGCCTGTCTTCTCATTCTCTTGGCAGCCTTTCACAGAGCTGAAGCTGTTGATTTTAATGAAGTCCCAGCTTCTCAGTGATTTTCTTCCATGGATTGTGGCTTCAGTGTCATATCTAAAAAGCCATTGCCATACCCAAGGTCTAGGTTGTCTCCCAGGACTTTCATAGTTTTGCATTGTACATTTAAGTTTTTGACCCATTTTGAGTTAGTTTTTGAGAAAGGTATAAGATTTGTGTCTAGATCCCCTTTTTGGCATGTGGATATCCAGCTATCCCAGCGCCATTTGTTGAGGAGACCATCTAGCTCCATTCACAGGTATCTTCATGTTGAGGTTTTCAAGGACATCTCTGAACAGAGTTCCCAACTTCCCTCAGATGGTCCCACATCCTCAGGGCTGTTCCGGTAGGGAAGAGCCCCTTGGGCAGAGGCCTCAGGCTGGACAGCTGGAGCCCTGACTGGGAGGAGACTTGAGCCAGGTGTTCTCCGAAGGTCAAGGATGGGGGCTGTGTGTGGGGCCAGGTGACCAGGGTTGGGGGCAGGTGGTTCTCAGTGCAGGGCTGCAGAAGGGTGACCAGTTTCCAGGTAAGAAGGAGCAGGCTAGACCAAGGGGGGACTTGTGGTGGGGAGACGCAGCCTCAGGCCTCCGTGGAGATTAGGTGCAGAGCCGGGGGGAGGGTGACCCTGCAATCAGACACTGAGCACATTCACACGCTCATGCCCCACCTTCCCTGGGAACATGAATAGTGGCTTATCAGGCCACACCAGGCCTGGCCAATTAAACTCTTCCATTGCCACCCCCTCTCACGGGGTTTACTTTAGGGCATCCGGCTCCTCCATGGGCTGGGGCAGGGAAGGCGGTGATTTCTGTTCTCTGCAGTGCTCAGGAGGTCACTGGGGAGACACAGTCTGAGGACACAGTGCTGATTCCTCCTGTCCCTGGCCAGCACCCTGGAGTGGTACCTGTTTCAGGGCCTTGTTCTGGAGGCCCTGGTGTCTATTTCCCCATCAGTGAGAGGGACAGTGTAAGACCTAGTCCTCCCTGGGGACCCTAACCCCCAGCCCTGCCCATGCAGGCTGAGGCCTGGAGGATTTATGCGAGTTGCAGGCAGCAAGTGGGGCCCGTGGAGACCCAGGCCTCCTTCCTCCTCCAGGGGCCTGTCTCCTACACCCCTGGAGGAACCAGGGGCTGCTCACAGCATGGTCACTGTGAGCCAGGTGCTGTGCTGGCCCTTCCCCAACCATGGTGTCTCAGTCATCCCAAGACAAGCCTACAGAGCTGACATCACTGCTCTCATTCTACAGATGCAAAGCCCAGGAAAGCAGTTCAGCAGTGGTTAGAGCCACTTATCAGCTCAGAGCATGTCGTGGAGGTACTCTGAGCCTCAGTGTTCTGACCTATAAAATGGGACCAATCATGCATGTCTTCCTCACTGGACTATTGGGAGAGGCACGAGGTGACAGAGGTAAAGCATGTGGCTGAGCTCAGAGTAAGTGCTCAGTAGGTGGTGGCTTGGATTACTGTGACTGTAGTGGTGGCCCTGGAGTCTAGACCAGGAAGGCCTGGCTGGGAGGCTCATGGTCTTCCTTCTACCCACATTCCTGTCCTCCAAGAGACTGCTAGGGCAGGTCCTAGGATGGGCTCCCCGGGCCCTCTCCTGCCCAGCCTGTGGGGGCAAGTGCCTGTCTGGACAGAGCTGAAAGCTGAGGGTGTGGTCCAGGGAAGCCCACCCCTGAGGTCTCAACCTCTCCTCCCACCCATCTTTTTCTGCATCCTTCTTTTGCTTGGGCAAGAGCCAAGCCCAGAGAGGGTCAGGGACCAGGCCAAGGTCACACGGCGGGCTCCTGGCTTCCAGCCGGGGTGCTCCCCAGAGGAGCCATCGCTCCCGATGGGCAAAGCCCTCACGTTGGCTGCTCTGTAGCCACTGACCACACCACAGGCTTGTCCATCTGGGCTGGACACAATGTCCCCAGGGTACAAAATTCATTTTCTT
This sequence comes from Lemur catta, assembly GCF_020740605.2. NCBI lineage: Eukaryota > Metazoa > Chordata > Mammalia > Primates > Lemuridae > Lemur > Lemur catta. The sequence goes on along the minus strand of NC_059141.1, from coordinate 49,008,314 downwards.
TATGTCTCGTGGAGGATTAAATGCTCGGCTGAAATCCACAAATCAGAGCAACTGCAAAAGCAAGCACAGCAGTGGTCCCGGTGATGTACAGCTGTCACGGCCCTTGCAGGCTCACACACTCACTCATAGGCTCACACTCATCCAGATCCAAACACGTGCACCAATTCACACTCACACACCCTCACACACATCCGCTGGCTCACACACACACCCGTAGCTCACGGATGCATGCTCATGGGCACCCACACTCACTCACTCACATATACTTCCCCTGCTCACACACTTGCACACTTCCACCCTGACATAAAACACACAGTCACACATGCTCACACCCTCGCACACTCGCGTGGCACTCAGATACCCAGTTCTGCCACCTCAGTGGTGCCCTGCCGAGCACGGGAACATCCAAGCAGAAGCGACTTCCCATTTCCCTCCCCAAATCTCACCACTGGGCTAAATCCTTCCAAGCCCAAACCCCCAGGAAGGCTGCCCCTGCCCCAGCCTGCAGGGGCTCTCCTTCCCCTCTGGGCTCCCACAAAGTTAACAGCGGCACGTACCTCTTCTCCTGCCATCAATGTTGAGTGCCCTCCTCAGCCTGGATGAGGAGGGCTGAGCCCAGATGATGTGCCAGGCATGGTGAGTCCCATGGCCTCCTGCCCTGGAGGGAGAGAGTCCTCGAGGGCAGGTGGGTGCCGCATCACTTGTGCCCAGCACTCAGCTAGGCCTGGGTGCCTGTTCGAAGCGTCTGTGCAGAGCAGATGAAAGAGCACGTGTTTCCCAAACCCAGCTCTTTCCATGCAGTTCCCTCCTCCCAGAGCACCCCTCCCCCACACATCCCTGCAGGTGGCACTACTCCAAGTGCCGCCTCCTCTGAGAGGACCTGCTCTAGGCTGGCCCTTGCCCCTCCCTCCCTGGAGCCTGGAGGGCAGGGCTGGGTTACCAAGCAGCTTGAGCTGGGGTTTGAGTTAGGCCCCCCAAGCTTCCTCCAGGGAAAAGCCTCTCTCTGCAGGGACAGCCTCCGGACTGCTCTCTTTAGATGAAGCCCGGTCCTGGGGATGTTGCCGTTTGCAGAGACGTGAGAGAAACTTCCCTTCCTCTGAAGGTCCTCGCCCTGTCACTTGGAGGAGACTGCAGGGCCATGCGGTGCTGAGTCCAGGTCAGACCATGATGGAGGGGGGGCCAAGGGCAGTAGCAACCCGGTCTGCTGAGAGTTTTTCCTGAAGCCAGTTTTGGAGGGAGGTGGAGGCAGCAGCAGAAGGCAGGTCACAAGGGAGGCAGATGCAGCATTATTGCTGGTGGCAGCAGCCCTGGGAATCAGGGAATTAGCACGACTTAGCTCTCCCCGTGTCTAGAGTCTCCCAGGCATGGGGTCTGTTTGTCCCACCTGTCCTTGGAACAGCCTCTGGGTAACCTGGCCTTCAGCACAGATGATCATATGGGGGACACTCAGGCACCTGAAAGTGTGAGGGGACAGGGGACAGCTGGGGAGGGAATGAGCTAGGACTGAAGGTCCCAAAGAAAGGCTGAGACTCACAGGGTAGGAAAGCCCAAGGTGCCCACCCACCCAGAAAGAGGGACCTTGAAGAAAGGAAAAAACAAGGACTTGGACATTTTGCTCCTCCCTTCCTTCTTGTAGCATTTATTGAGTGCCTATTGTGTACCAAACACCATGCTAGGCCCTGGAGATGCTAAAGGATAAAGACAAAAAATCTGTCTTCACAGACTGCACAGGCTGGAATGACAGGCACAAGACAACAAACTGTAATAGAACACAATGGGGCTATGACTTATTCTCGTGGTTTATTCCCTCTGGCCTTGCAAGGAGGTATACATGGCTGTGAAGACTGTAAACTGAACAACTTTATGGGATAGGTGTTATGTTGTCTCCTGTGTAAATGGTACCCCCTGGAGTTGTGCAGTGCCTAACCTGTGGAACTGTACACGGCAGCCCAGCTTGTCTCTGCTGCTAAGGACTGCTCTGAGGATGCCATGGAATTATGGCACTGAGCACACAGGGGGTTTAGGAATGCTGGGCAGATATATAACACTGTCCTAACAGGAATTTCTTTCTCACAGTTCTGGAGGCTGGGAAGTCCAAGATCAAGGTTCAGTGTCTGGTGAGGTCCCGTTCCTCATAGACGCAGGCTTCTCACTGCATCTTCACATGGCAGGCGGGCCAAGGCGGCTCTCCAGGGCCTCTTTCACGAAGGCACTGTCCCTATGACCTAAAAGCCTCCCAAAGGCCCCACCTCCTGACAACATCATTTTCAGGGTTAGGATTTCAACACATGAATTTTAGGGGACACAAACATTGAGACCATAGCACCAGTCCAGGGTGTGTTCTTGGATCACTGATACGGGTATCTGTAGCTGAGTCCTACAGAAGCTGTATATTACAGCACACTTCTCAGAACCGTCCTGCCGAAGGACAGAGCCTGGGCCGTTCATTTATGGACTCTTGTTCCCTGTTGATGGACGATTTCCCCCAGAGGCCTGAACTCCCATCCTCCTAATACTCCCGGCTGTCCTGTGCCTGCTGAGCGAGCCCTTGGGGCTTCCCCAAAGCCCCAGAGAGGAACAGCAGAGAGGACAGGCGGCATTTGAGGGTGTTGGCTCTCGGTTCATCAGCTGCAGGTGAGATGGTCAGTGGGCTGTGGGCCGTGGTGTGGGCCACAACAGAAGCCTCTGTCACAGCTCCCATGGCCCCTACCCCACATCCATGCAGGACCTCCAGGGTGATCTCTTAAAAACAGAAATCAGATGCCATCCCTCCTGTGCCTAAAGCCTTCCCGAGGCCCCCATTGTCCTTGGAATGGAGCCTTCCCCCTGGCTGACAGGCCACGCCCTCTCTGCCCTCACGTCCCACTCCTCAGCTCTAGGCGCACCGGTCTTTTGGGGCCTCAAACCCCACAGGCCTGGCCCAGCCTTGGGGTGCTTGCACTTGCTGGCCCTCTCCCGCACGGTCTTCCCGTGGCTGGCTCCTTCTCGTCAGCCAAGTCCGAACCCACATGCCGCTTCCCTAGAGAGACCTTCCCTGACCTCCTGCTCCAACGTGGCCCTCCCACCCCGTGCTCTCCAGCGCTCGGGCCTGTCCTCTCCTCGGAGCACTCCTATCGGACCCGCTCGTGTATTTGCTTACCTGTTTGTCACCTTTCTCTCCCACTAGAAGCCACTGTCACCTGTGTATCTCCAGGGTCCAGCCCCGTGCCTGGCATGTAGTACCTGGTCACTAAATATTGCTGAATGAAGGCACTGAGAGTGTCGGGTTCTCCCCGAAGCAGGCAGAGCCCACGTCAAGGTCCCTGTGCACCTGGCAGATGAGGATGTGCTCTCAGGTGAGCCCCATAACGGCGTGAGGGAAGCAGACCGGGGCAGGAAGGAAAGCCAGGCCAAGGCGAGGGAGGGCACAGCCGGTCTGGCCTCAGCCTTACCCCACGGGAGCTTCTGGAGCATAAGGTGCCACCTTCAGGCGAGGGTGCCAGCCTTCCGTACCCCCAGGTTGGCCCGTCATCAGCTGAGGGCTGTCTGGGGGGGAGACATGGACCAGGCCTTTCCAGGGGAGCCACACTCACGGCGCTGCTGGGGAAGGGACCTGAGGGGCACGAGCAGGGTGCCGTCCCACTCACAGACCCCAGGGCAGAATGGGGCTCCGTGGCCCGGATGCCTCAGGGTGGGGAGCACCCAGAATCCCCTGTGAGCGGCAAGTCGGGCGTCTGATGGCCCACTGCTCGGCCCCGATGCACCCCCACATGTGCCCTGCACCCCGAGTGCTACCTCCCGAGCCCGTGCCCTATTCCCGTTTCTCACTGGTTCTGAGAACAATGGGCGAGCCCTGCAGAGTCCCCCGCCCCGTCTCATAGCAGCAAACGGCCACCCAGCCACCCAGTCAGCCCAGCACCGACTGCAGCATCCGTTCAATTCCGCTTATTTCCTGACAGATGAAGGCCCAGGAGACGGTGCTGCCACGCCAGAAGGCTGAGCAGCCCGAGGAAGGTGCACTGCCTCCCAAGCCCTCCTCTGGGTGCCCGGAGGGTGGCGGAGCAGGCCGGGGGAGAGCTCGGCACCCACAGAGCCCAGCCCGCTGCCCCTGCGCTTCCCCTGGCCCGGAAACTACTGATGGCAGGTGGGCACTTGAGTTTTTCTCTTTTCTCTGTTGGCTCCTTTAATTGAAAAATATAAAGAAAATGCTTATTGATTCTGTGTAACTGATAAGCTCCCCACTCCTGGGCCGTTTTAATCAGGAGCTAGAGCCTGGCTTGAAGCCCCAGGGAGGAGAAGGAATTGGGGGAGGGGGAGGAGAACAGCCAATCAGGGCTCAGGGGGCTCCCAGCCCCTCCCAACAAACTGCAGGACTGGGGATGAGGGAACAGTATGGGCACCTTCCCCCTCCTAAGACAGTTTGCTGCTCCTAATTTTTGAAGCACGTCATTATCCCTAACATTTAGACACTGATTTATGTTTACAAAGCAATTTATGTTTGCAAAGCCCTTCCACATGCATCCTCTCATTTGATCAGGTAGTTTACTATGGAGGACAACTGGCCTCCCTCTGCTAACTGAGCTGTGCATCTGGGAAACTGAGGCCCTGCTCCCAGCCGTCCTGGGAAGTAGTCTGGGAAGAGATTACTGTCCCATTGTATAGATGAGGACATTGAAGTTCAGAGACATTGTAACCTGCCCAAGGTCACACAGCACACGGGCAGTCAGAAACTGGTCAGAGTTAGACCTCTGAGCCCCTCCAGGTGCTCTGCTCTCTAGAAATGAGGTCCTTGGGTCATTCGGTTGTCCAGATATAGTGCTTGCCTATGAGACTCCTGCTCAGTGTGGACCACAGCCAGATTTGAAGAACTTCCTAAGAAAAAGGCGATCGATCATGGTGATAAGCTAACCAGACAATTTCCCCTTCCGTGGCGAATGCTCACCTCAGGCTAGGGCCTGACAGCAGGGGGATGGACCAGATGACCTCCCTCAGCCCCTTCCAGCATGAGAAGGCTCCGTGTCCCAGAGGCCAGAGAATGGTGCCATCAGCCTAAATGGAGCCACCCGGCCCACTTGTCTTCCTCTGGCACACGCCAAGACATGAGTCATAGAAGGTGCAGGGAAAATTTATTGTATTATCAATATTTAATATCTCCAGGGAGGTGACATCAGCAAAATTGCCTGGCCCAGCAGGGCCATCTAGATGGACAGTGGGACAGGCTCTTCATCTCCCTGGACACCCCATCCTCCCCAAATGTGTGACAGGTGAAATTTACGGGCTCTTGGAGTGGAAGGTGGCAGGTGCCTCCAGCACTGGGTGTGCTGGGCGGGGGGCCTTGCTGCTCAGGCCCCTTCAGCAGGGTCACCAGAGGGCCAGGTGATGCTTAGTACTGGGACTTGGGGTCTCTGGGTGTTTGGAAATGCCAGCGAAGCATGGGGTGCTTGGCAGTGCTGTGTGATGCCCTGAGCCAGGGTCCCAGGCCACACGGCTGTGAGTCACATTCCTGGCACATGCAACTGGGACTCTGATGTCACCAAAGCCTGAGAAAAACTTGGCAGGTGGCAGAAGACATACAGTAAGGCAGGGAGCTAACTCCACAGGGTCACCTTCACGCCAGTCCCACCCCGGCCATGCTGTTCCTCAGCCAAGTGAGTGAGACTCTCTGGGCCTCAGTTTCCTTCTCTGTAAAATGGGTTATGGTCTCTCTCTCACAGCTTTGTTGTGAGGATAGAAATGGGCTCCACCGGATATATGCCTGGCCCAGGTGGGGTCCAATCCACATGTGGCCCCAGCGCCCCCACAGAAAGGACCCAAGGCATGATGGGGGAGCAGGTTGTGGGGGCTGGGACGTACAGGCAAGGGGAGCCCTGGGAATCAGCTGCATGTTGTTTAGTGTCCATGATGTACAGCCGGGAAATTCAGGCTCAGGGAGGCTAGGTGAGGGCACGTCCATGCTGATAGGCCGTGGAGCCCAAATCTGAACCTATGGCTGTCGGGCTCCTTTTGTGTCCTTAAACTGCCCCAGGTCTGGGTGAGATAGGGGAAACTGAGGCAGTGGCGGAGGCAGTGCCATAGCTGTACAGGCTGGTCCCAGTGAGCATCCCAGAGGGGATTCTCCTCCCATAGACGTCTGGCCCTGCCTGGGGTGCGCTAGTCTGACCAGTGCACCACGGTGCCTCTGCCAGGAGCAGGGTCTCCCTGCCCAGCCCTAAGGGCTCCACGTGCCCAACCCCATGGACCCTTTAAAGCCTAAGGGTCAGAAGTCCTGAGGTGCCCAGGAAGGGGTTCCTACCTCCCTTGGCTGCACCAAAAGGATCATTCCCAGTTGCTGTTTTAATAGCAAAAGAACCTTGGCCTTGGTCCTGGCTGGATATATGACTCTAGGCAAGTTCCTTCTGCTGTCTGGGCCTCAGTTTCCCCATCTCTGAAGAAAAGGGCTGGGCAAGATTATCACTATGTGCCCTTCTGTGACGAGCTTTCCTGCAGAGCACAGCATGGTCTCTGCCCGCGGGGACTTCCACCACTGGCAGAGATTCCCAAATGAACCGATGGCAACAATGCTTCATGACACAAGCTAGGCACAAGTGCTGCCCATGGTTCTGGGGTCCCCGCTGGCCTGCAGGGGCAGGTGAGGCCGGTGGGGCAGGGCAGCTGCTGGAGAAGAAGATGCCAAGTTACGGAGCGTGGGCATGGCTGAGCCAGACAAGGAGTGGTGGGGCAGGAAGCTGGCCTGGGAGCAGCAAGGACCTACAGGGAGCTGTCTGAGTTGGTGGGGGTCCCCAGCAATCCTCGGCCCCAAGTTGAGAAGATCAGGCAGTGACAGGGAGTGGTCAGAAGTAGAGTTCAAGGTAAAAGAAATCGCAGACAAGTTCTGGAGCTAGGGTCAGCGGGCTGGCTCCCGTCCCACTGGAGGGCAGGAATGCCCATGGTGGGCAGGGGTAGACAAGTGATTCCAGCCCTGCAGGAAGAGGCGTATTACTTTCCTAGGACTTCCATGACAAATTATTACAAACTAGTGGCTTAAAGCAACAGAAGTTTATTCTCTTACAGTGCAAGGTGTCGGCAAGGCTGTGCTCCCTCCAAAGACACTAGGAGAGAATCCTTCCTTGCTCCGCCAGCCTCTGCTACTCGCCGGCGATCCTCGTGGCTCCTTGGCTTGGAGATGCATCGCTCTCATATCTGTCTCCATCACCAATGGCATCTCCCCGTGTCTCTGCTCTGTCCAAATTTCCCTTTTCTTACAAGGAAGGGTATTCGTCATTGGATTATGACCCACCTCATCTTAAGGGAAGTGTATCTGCAAGGACCCTATTTCCTAAAGAATTAACATTCACATGTTCTGTGGGAGACACGGATTTTGAGGGGACACTGAGGGACCCAGGACAGGAGGCAGGCAGCGGGGGGAGCCAGGCAGGGCTGGCCCGACAGCTTGTTTGAGATCCATCGTCGTCCTGCTGAGCCCAGAGGCTGCTGGCTTGCGACAGGGCTTGGCAGGATTGTCTGGGATGATGGGTTGGAGCCACTCCTTGGAGCTACCTCAGACCCTTGGGTCCACTTTCAGCAGGATCGTGCCCTTCCATTACCTATCAGTTCTCATCCTCATTGCTCCTGGCAGTGTAGGAACACCTGAGTGGTGAGCCCAGAGGAGCAGAAAAGTGAGATTCCCCCTGCAGGCAGGTGGCGCCAGGCAAATCCAGGACCCAGGAGCTCCAGTTCCAATCACGGGCCCTTGCCTGCCTTCCTGTGTGACCCTCGAAAAGTGGCTTCCCCTCTCTGAACCTCACCTTCCCCATAGGAGACACAAGGGCTGGGTCTAACTGACCTCCACAGGCCCTTGCACGAGTGGAAAGGTCCATTTGAAACCCGGAGCTCCACAGGATGAGGGAGCAAACCCCAGGGAGGCTGGAGTCTCCTGGAAGCCCAGCCCCGGAGAGGGCCGCTCACTGTGGGAAAAAGCGGGCCTCTTGTTAGCCCCTGCAATGGGCAGAAAGCACCCCCACCAACACACGACCAAGCTCATTGTTTCATTTTTAGAGACAAATCAGGGCGTTTTGTGCGGCGGAGTGACACAGACATGAAAGGCAGTGGGCAGGGACGGAGCTCATGCTTCTCCTAGCAACCCGGCCCTGCAGCGCCTGGGCCTGGGGCTGCATGAGAGATGCCATCCCCATCACCAGGATGTTAAATATACCCGGACTCAGCCTGCCCCGCGCTGAGCCCCCTCCTGGGGCAGAGCAGGGAGCCACGTGACAGCATGGAGCGCTCTGTGACACCCCACACTCATGTCCCCCCACACTCAGGGCCCCACTCATTTCCCTCTGCCCTGAGTGTGGCCCACTTTGAGGGGCACACCCTCTGCTGCCACTGCCAGCTCTGGGGCCTGCGGGCAGCCAGCCAGGCAGGGCCAGTGGGCCAAACTCTAAGAGCCAGAGGCCCCTGGATTCGGAGTTTACATGGAAACACACACACATACGTGTGCATGCACATATGCACAGGGTCATGTGCACCCTCCCACATTTACAAACATACAGACACACCTGCCTGCCCACAGTTGTCCACATTTACGTGTGTCCCCCAGCCACAGGGTCCCACGACCCACAGGACCGGTCCCCACGTCCGTGCAGGCATGGCTCAATGTGGGCTCCAGCCAGGTATGTGCCCAGGAGGACGAGGGGCTCACCCCCACCCGCTGCTGGGAGATGGGGCCTGGTGCACGTCGGCCTCAGGAGAGACGTGAGGCCGAGCAGTTCTGAGGAGGCTGTTCTCAGCGCCCCCCCACCCCCCACCATGCAGGGCACCCCAGCAGAGCCCAGCCCTCCCCATTGTCACCCTGTCTTAATTTGGGCACCCATGCAGGCAGCCTGGGACAAGAGTTTGGGTGCAGGTAGTTCGAGAGGTGATCCAGGAGGCTTGTCCGGGGTGACGTGTGGGGCATGGAGGAAAGGCAATGAGGCCCTGTTCACCAGTGGGTTCCTGCCAGGAGCAACCAGGGCGCAAGCTGCTCAGAATCTTCTAGAAGGCTGAATAGAACACATCTCAAAACCATTCCCCACCTCAAGAGGCGACACGCCTGGTATTTGCCTACCTGTTCTCATCCCTCATTGCTGGAGGATCGTCAGCCTCCTGGAACATCTGTCCTGCCCCCCAGAGGGCCAGACATGCTCCCTAAGCCAAGGATTCCCTTCAGAAGAGAGATGTGGAAACCATCGCCAGGGTGGCAGGTGACCGCTAGGGTGGACTGAGGGGAACCGTACACCTGGGGATGTCCCCATCCCCGCCCTGGCCATGTAGAAACATCCGTGGATGAGCCACACGCATACTTACTCGCTCACACGTGTGCACACACACACACTCGTGCAACACACACCTCCCCATTCTCCCTCCTCTCCCCACCTCAGTCCTCTGCTCCTGACACCCAGTGCCCTGTTTGACCCTGGGAAGCTGGGCACCTGGGCCTTCCCTCCCTCAGAATGACCTATTCTCCTGGCTGGGGAGGCCTGGCTGCCCCGGCCTCCAGCTCCGAAGCCCTCCCTGCCGCCACCCGCTCTTGAGTTTCAGTGCCTGGCTGCAGCCCAGTCTATCAGCCGCAATCGCAGGCTTTGAAGCTGGAGACTCCCCAGGCAGACAAAGGGGTGGCTTTGGGGGGGGCGGTTCTGGGGGTGCCAGCCCAGGTGTGCAGCGATTATCTTGGGAGCCTAATCAAGGTGCCTTGTCCCCAGCTTGGCTGGTGAATGACTGCCACCCCGCCCCTCCACCACTTCCCCCATGCTGGCTGCCAGGACAGTGACAGACACCTGCTAGGCCACAGACCCTTTCCCTCCCCTGCACGGTCTCTTTTTGTGCCATGACAAAGAGGACAAAGCCGGGGCCCACCTGGTGAGGGGAGGCCCCAGGGCTCCCTGTTTCTCAGATGTGACCAGGCCCCCCAGGTACAAGTCAGGAGGGTGGAGAAGTGGATTGAAACTGCCTGTGAATACCAGGAATTTGTTCTGAGCAGGGAGGGGTGCCCAGAGAGACTGACAGACAGACGGAGGGCGGCCCGGGATGGGCAGCCTAAGAGAGGAGCCGCCCTGGCAGCCGCCCAGCAGAGATGCTCATGGGTGTGGGTGCACAAGACGAGGGCCCTGCTGGCCGCTGGGCTGGATGCAGGGCCACCCTCCCCAAGGACCTTGTTAAGACCTTTGTCCCTAGAGCCCATGTGGGAAGCAGGGCCAGCACCAGCCCCATCTTTTCCAGAAGGAGTTGGGGAGCAATAAAGCTCGGAAAAGTCAACAGACCCAGCCATATTTGCACCACTCGAGGCCCCCACGGCCAGACTGCACTGGGCCTAGCTGGGACTTAGTGTCTGCGGTGGGCTACCCCCTGCAGGTGGGCACATGGGATGTGACAGGGAGGGGATGAGTTTAGCAGGAGCAGGGATGGACTGGCCCAAGCTGTCCCTGCACAGTCTCCTGGCAAGTTGCCTCCCCCGGGGGCCACTGGCTGCCAGACCCTTGCTCCCCTCCATCCTCGTCCCCCTTTCCAGACTGAGTCCTAGCTGGGGCCCAGCACAGCTGCTGACTCCCACACTCAATAGAGCGGTGCTCACGGGCGGCACAGCGCCCCCAACTCTTCCCAGGAGGCTGAGAAAGAGGGAAAGAAACAAATAGAGAGAGGAGTGGGAGAGGGAGAGATGGGGAGGGGGGAGAGAGATTGTCGGGCCTCAGATTTCTCCTGGAGAACAGGTAGACAGAAACAGAGACTGAGTTTCTCTGGTGGGAAGCTATTGCTGGAGAGGCCGGCCTGCTAGACTCCTGGGCTCCTTGGTGCCCAGGCCATTAAGATGAGCCATGGCTTCCCCAGGACCATCCTTCAGAGCTGGGGGGGCTGGCGAGAGGAGGCAACACATTATTCACAGCTAAAGAAAGACTCATTACTTTGCACCAACCTTTGCCTGGTATTGAATATACCATTGCTCCCCTCTTAACAAATGGCTTCTTGAGGGTTTAATTAACTTCTTAGCACCCTTGGGCAGGCAGCCTGGCCCCCACCACTGGGCAGAGCCTGAGTCAGCCTTGTTGAGGGGCAGGGATGGCCTTCGGGAGAGGCAACTGCTGCCTCCGTGGAGGGGCACAGGGGCGGTGTCCCTGCTTGACCTTGGCCAACCTACTCACACCACAGATGTGCAGACTGAGGCCTCGGCTGCACGTTGTAACAGGGAGAGGTGGCTTGGGCAGCTTGCTCAAGAGTGCACAGCAAAAGGGAGGCATCACCAGGCGTGGAATCCAAGCCTTGAGGAAACAGCAGGGCCACCCTGGAACCTCAGCCACGCTCTCCCCTCCCAAGGTCATCAGGTGTGATGAATACACGGCACTGAGTGATTCTGTAACGACAGTCTTGTGTCACTTAAAGATGGAGATACATTCTGAGAAATGCATCATTAGGCAATTTCGTCACCATGTGAGCATGATGGTGACTTACACAAGCCTGGGTGGTGTAGCCTGCTGCACACCTAGGCTATGTGGGGTAGCCCGTGGCTCCCAGGCTACAAACCTGCACAGCGAGTACTGCAGGGAGCTGTGACACAATCGTAAGCACTTGTGTATCTAAACATAACAACACATAGAAAAGGTCATGTGTTGTGCTACGACGTTACCACATCACTAACTGATAGGAATTTTTCAGCTCCATTATAGTCTTATGGGAGCATTGTCTGTCATTGACCAAAACATCATTATGTGGCGCACAACTGTACTGGATTAACTTGGTCAAGACTCACGGCAAAGCTGGCCTGGGACTGAGCCCTTTCAAATCGTCCTCCTTCTCATCAGCATTTATCAAGTGCTTCCTAAGTGTCAGGCACTGTGCTGAGCCCTTTCGTGCATTAATATTATCTCATTTAGCCCTCCATGGACCCCATGAAGCTGGTAGTGTTAATAAACCCATTTTTCAGATGAGGAAACTGAGGCTCAGAGAGATTAAGTAACTGCCCAAAGGTCACCTTTACAGAACCACTAGGCTATACTGCCTCTCTGGAGAAGAACCCACATCGCTGGACCCACTGAAAGGGAAACGCAGGACTTGTCCCTGGTCACTTGGTCCACAAGTGGACTCAAATTCTTGGCTGATTCCTCATCCAGTGAAGGTTCTCTTGACCTTATCATGTAGCCCACCCTCTCTGCTTCACTCCATCCTTCCCGCCCCACTTAAGGTCCTTTCCCTCTTGTGGGGCCAGGCCCCAGCTCTGTGACCCACACGGAACAGCCCCTTTGGTGGGGCTAAAACTGGGCCTGGACTTGGGAGTCAGACAGACCCAGGTTGAAGTCCTGCTCTGCCACTTTGTGCTGCAGCCCTTGGGCCAGCCACTCCCCTGGTAGAGCCTCTATTTCTTCATCTGGCAAACAAAAACGTGCCCCATAGGACATTTGTGAGAATTGAATATGTGCTCTAAGCATTTAGCCCACAGCTGACACCCCATAGAATGCACTCAATAATGGTGTCACTGGGATAAGGTCCTACCCGGCCAGGAATCCCCACCTCCCTCCTACCCCCAGCTATTACAGTCACCCCCCTCCCAAGGAGGGCCTGCCCAACACCTCCCCCAGTTAGACTTGGGACGGAGAAGCTCTGGAGGACACTGGATGCCGGAACACAGCCCTCCCCGCCCAGGAGGTGCGCGAGGGCCGCCTCTCGGGCTGCGGGCTAATTAATTGTGCCGGGCTGACAGCAGAGAGGGGCTGCACTTTTTGCCGGCAAGTCCAGAGCAATGATGGAATAATGGGCTCTAATGCACTGGGCTTCTCCGGGGACCTGTCTTTCATCCCCAACAAAACTAATTAATGATAGCAATAAATAAACCAATCCAGCCCGCACTGCCCGGAGCAGCCAGGGCTCTTGGAGAAAAGCCTGTTGCTGGCTAGGCCAGGGAGTGCTGGGGCCCAGGGTCTTCGGCTTGATTGGGGTGGGGGGTGGGGGGTGAGGGTCCCTTGATATCATCCCAGCTGGGGTAGAAGGAATCAGGCCCAAGACAGCCACTCGATCCCAGGCTGAACACGTGGAAGCTGTGAGTTCTAATCCCAGACAAGCCAGCACGCCACCGTGTGACCTTGCCAGGTCAGTCCGTATCTCTGAGCTTGGGGATGTTAACTCCATCGAGATAAAACACGTGGAGCCTATGAGCCAGGGAGGGTAACGTTTCCTCCTATGGCTTTGGAAGTAGGATAACGCCAGGCTCATTACAGGAAGGATGTCCCACCCACGAGCCACAGGTCAATCAACGTTGAAACACAGAAAGCACTAACGTCAATGGTTCTCAACTTTTGGCAGACATCAGGAGCCCTAGGGACTTGATGGAACCCAGAGTGTGGGCCCTGCCCCAGAGCTTCAGAGTCAGCGGGGCCTGAGAATTTAGCTTTCTAGCAAGTCTCCAGGGGATGCTGAGGCTGCTGCCAGGGAACCCCACTCTGAGAACCACTGCTCTAGACTGAGTCTCAGAGACTTGGGTTCTTATCCAATCTCTGCTTCCAGCTGGCTCAGGGGCCTTTGCTTCCCCTTTCTGGGCCTCAGTTTCTCCATTGGTAGACTGGAGTGTGTGTGTGCAGGGGCAGAGTTCTGTTCTATCTTTTGAGGTATCTCAAGACCTCCCATGTGACATTAGGCCACTTCATTTGTGTCTCTGTCCTCTTGGCCAAACTGGCTCGAGGCAGAGGGACAACAAAGATCACAACAGGACAAGTACCTTTCAGGAGCCCCAGCCCGTAGAGAACCACATGCCCCGAGGAGATGGCAGCCCCATAGTCAATGTGGGAATCCTTGTCCCCAGGTGCATCTGACCTGGTGGCCCCATCTCTCCTTGCACACTTCCACTAACAGGGAACTCACTCCCTCCCTTGGCAGGGCGGCCTATTACAAGGTTATAAGAAAGTATTTTTTGTTTGCTTGTTTTAATGAAAATTCAAAATCTACCTCCCTTGGGCACCCTTGGCCACCTCTGTCCTTGGCCTCAGTTTCCTCAAAGGTCCCTTTCACCACTGGCATTATAACACATGGATTGGAGACTGGTTTCCACCACTCATTGCTGTGGGACCTTGGAAAAGCCAGCGTGAGGCTCCGAGCCTGTCTCCGATCGGAAATGGGAAAAAGAGGTAAAAATGTAGAGCTAGTGTAAATGCAAGAGGCCCTAACCTCCGTATGTGGTAACGTGGCCCCTGCCTGGGCTGGAGTTAGGCAGGAACCCTATTTCCAGGCCAGCCGTCTTGCCCAAGGCCTCTCTGTCTGCAAGTGAGAGTGAGCTTCCGCCCCTCCCTGTATACTGGGCCGTATTTTTTAATCATAAGCGAGCCCCCTTCTGCCAGAGCTTGTGCCTGATCCCCCTGGGGGCCTGCGGCCAGGGCTCTGGAGTGGGCCTCCACTGGCTCCTCTGCTGGAAGCGCTGGGAGCATGGGCAGGAGGCCCGGGTGTCCGCAGCCCTGGCATCACAGCACCCCTGGTGACACGCATCCTGGCGCTGCTCCCCTGAGCCGTGGCTTAGCCCGTGGGGCCTGGCCCAGGACCTGCCCAGCGTCTGAGTCTGGCAACAGGTACGGCAGAGACTCCACCTTCCTCTCTGTAAAGTAGGGTCCTAGACCCAGGCAGCAGAAATCAACACTGAGCAGAAATAGGATCTATTGAAAAGATACCAGGGACTCAGAATCACCGAGAAGGACTGGAAAACGCAGTGGCCAGACCACAGGCCAAACCACCACCCACCAAACCCGTTTGAGGAGGACGTTGCCACGAAGCATGGGAAGCCACCTGTTGCTCTGCCATGGGGACTACACGTTGCTGCCCACTGCCGACGCTGCCCTGGACACTCATGGAGCTGCCCGGCTGCCCACCACCAGCATGGCCTTCCCGGGGTCCTGCTGGCTTGCGTCACGGCCCATCTAACTAGCAGACCTCAGTCAGTGGGGCTGCACCTGAGCTGCAAGGGAGGCTGGGAAAGTGACAAGCTGGGATTTTCTAGAGCAGTAGGTAGCAGTGGACAGTCCTACAAAAACAGAACGAGGGTTCAGATCTGGGACGGGAAAAACATACTAGTGGCCCTTCCTGTTCACTGCAACCCACCTTTGGCAAGTACCTGCATGCAGAAAGGTCACGGGCAGGACGGAGATAAAAATAACATGCCACATGCCAGCCGCTCTTCTGAGCACTTGTCAAGGGTCACCTCGTCCAAGCCTCTCAGCACCCGCACGGGGGAGGTGTTTTTACTATAATCATCCCTCTGTTTCACCAACAAGAAAACTTAGGCCCAGAGAGGTTGCCTGTGGGCATGAGGCCAGTGACAAGCAGCCCCTGGCTGGAACCCGGTTGTCGGGTCCCTGGGCTTGCAGTCCTGCCGCTGTCTGCTCTTCCCCTCTGTCTTACGTGCAGAAGGCCCAGTTGCTCCCACAGGGAACAGGAGAAGCACTAACTGCTGGAATACGAGGCAAATGGTGCCAAGGGCTGGAATCACTGAGCAGCCAAGGACCTGGGCATAGAGCAGTGTCGGAAGTTATCCCCAGGACATGTGGGGGACTCTCTGGGGAGCGGGAGGGGGACAGCCAGGAAGCGGTCCTTCTGCCTGAGTCCCTCCTGCTCATGGGCTTTCCCAGCTCAGGGCCCAGCCTGACCTCAGAGACGTGTCCACGACAAGGATGCTCAGGGTGGCAGGAGCTTCAACACCGGGAGACAAGGGGTGCCTTCCTGTAGGGCCATCGTAAAACAAGGCTGAGCTTGCCCAGCCAATGCCAGCTGTCCCCATTAGGTAAGCGGCACTTCTGAGATCATGTGTGAACAAATGGGGTCCAGGGTTGGCCTAGGGTTCAGTTCCCAGTGCTTCCCAGCTCCAGCTGTCCGAGGGAATCAGCGGGACACTAAACACATAGCTGTGTATCCGTGCCTGGGCCCCGCTCACAGGGACCAGGGTTTAAATCAGAGGTGTGGGGAGGGTCTTGGACATTAGTATTTGGACATGCTCCCCAAGTGCCCCTAACTTGGAGCCAGGGAGGGGCACTCCTGCCCCAGGCACCAGGGCCTTCCCCAGGCCTGGGGAGGTGGGGAAGGGGCTCCTTGCTATGCGCCATCCACTGCTGTGTCCCAGGAGGAGATGGCTCCTAGAGTGGGCAGCTAGAGGCCATCAGGGAACTTAGAACAGGAGGCTGGGAAACAATCCTCCCTCTCACCAGAAACGATGCCAAGGTGCAGGTACCACAGAGCAGCCTGGACCAGGGGGAGGCAAAGCTTCTTGGCAGGGGCAGAGCCGACATGAGGAGACACACCCAGGGCAGGCAGTTCTGAGTCCCACAAAAGGCCGCCTCCCCTAGGAAGCCCCCTGAGCACTGGTTCAGAGAGCTCTGGCCCCCCTGGGTTCCCCCAGCCCTGACTGCCAGTCTAGTAACATAACAGATGGGGACAGTCCTGATTAGACAGTGTCTTGCCCCAAAGCCTTCCTAAAGCCCTCCTTGCCCCCAAGGCTCCCCCAAGAGCTGGCCACCACCTGCCCGTCACCTGCGGCTCCCCTTTGTGTACATGGACAGAGCCTGGCAGCTCCGGGCCTACACAGAGCCAGGTGCCTAATGGGGTTGCTGTGGGAATTCAATAACGTGGAAGATGTGAAATGCCTAGCACAGGGCACGGTGCACAGGAAGTGCTTTAGAAAGTGACAGCTACCGTCGCCAACATTATCATTATCATCATCACTATTGTTACCGTCATCGTCATCATCACCACCATCATCACTGTCATCATCATTATCCTCTTCATCACTACCACCATCACTACCATCATCATCACCATCACTGTCATCATCATTATCATCACTACCACCATTGATGCCTCTGCTTATTCTAGCGCTTTCTCCTGGATTGCCCTCCATTTCCTGCTCATGTGTAAAGAGGTTTAAATGAGCACAAATCCTGCTCGTCCTCCATGACCCAGCACGAATGCAGCCTCCTCCATGATGCCCTCCGTCAAGGAATACAGGAAGCCTAGCAGGGTCTCCTGTCTGCTGTGTGTGTGTGTGCGTGCACGTGTATGTGCATGTGTGTGTGTGCATGTGTGTGTGTGTGTGTGTCTACATCTTCTTCTCCCTCGTATCAAACTGCCAAACATTCCAGTTCACCAGCCCCTGCTCACCTCACACCATCTTTGCTTCCCTTTACATACCCACTTCTCCGAGCAGCTTTCTCTCCATATTCATTGCTTCGTCCCACTCCTGTCTCCCCGGCCCCCAGTAGCTGCCTTACAATACATGTCCCTTCCCAGTGTTACTGCCCCCACGCCTACATGGCGTGTCAATTTCCTTTCTGTCCTAGATGGTGGCACAGTTCAGAGGCCACACCTCTGAGTTCGAGTCTGGATTCTGTCACTCTCTGGGCACATGTCCGTGGATGAGTCACCTTCCCTATGGGCACCTGGGTTGTCTCTCCATGCACAGAACGTGAAGCTGCATGGACAGATCGCTCAGCCCCTTTCTGGCTCTAGCATTCTGAGTCCCAGCATAGGCAGGAGGGGCTTCGTGCCTTACTCACAGGGCCCTCCCTCTTAAACTACAGATGTCGCGTGGTGGTCTGAGGGCCCCTTTATTGTGGCTCTGCACGGATCAGGCCTCCTCTCTACCCACAAAGGCAGTGACAGTCTCGCCTCTGTTCTTGCGTGGTGGGCTGGGCTGGGCTGGGGAGAGGCAGACCCCATGGAAGGCTTGCAGCCACTCTCAGCTGAGAGGCTCAGAGCTCTTGGCCCGAGCGCCTGAGGGGAGGGATATTTACGGTTTAATAACCGGCCTATTGATTCTCATTTATATGCCGCCAGCAGGGCTTACCGAGGAAGTGAAGGCGAAAGGGCTGTGTTTGTAAATAAGTCTCCAGTTGGCCCCATCACTCAGCCTGGCAGGCTTGCTCCTGGGCAGGGAGGTGAGCGGGGTTAATGCACTGCACAGCCCTCTGCTAGGCCCAGCCCTGACATGGGGCCACGGGGACACCAGCCCTCCCAGCCAATCCCTGGCACTGCTGCGCCAGCCCCTTCCTGGGCTCTTCACAGTCAGCAGTGCCCCTCCACACCTGTTATCCCTTTTGACTGTCCGTGGAAGGAGGAAGAGCATGGTGTCGTAGCCCCACTGAACGGATGAGAACACTGAGGCGGAGATTGTGTGGCTTGTTTGGCGTCACACTGCCAGGAAAGGGAGAGGCGGGACTGAACCTTAGACAATTTTGAGTGACTCTCTTAGTTACCTATTGCTGTGTAACAAACCACACCAAAATTTAGTAGCTTAAAATAATAACTGTCATTTCTCATGAGTCTGTGGGTCAGCTGGGCAGTCCGGCTGGTCTGAGCCAGCCCCGCCTGGTAGATGTGGGACCTGCTCAGGTGCTTGTGGTGAGCTGGGGGACTGGCTGCTGCTGGCTGCGGTGGGACCACCTTGGCTGCCCGGAAGGGCCCTGCCCCTTGAGTGTCTTGTGTCCCCCTAGGAGGCTGGCCAGGGCTTGTCCTCGAGGAGGTGGCAGGGGCCCAAGAGAGGAAACTTCCAAGTGCCTTTACAAGTCAAGTTTGCTACTATCCCACTAGCCAGAGCAGCCGGTGTTGGAGGGCAGTACTTAGAGCCATAGATACAGCAAGGCGTGACAGATGGAGGCCGTTAATGCAACCAGTCTGCCACACCGCCCCAAGAGCATTGCTCTCTCCACTACGTTCCAGCATTCTGCCTTGTCCCTCGCACAGAACTGAAGGCTCGAACGAACAGGAAATCCTGCCATCTTTTCTAAAGTCTAGGTAGCAGGTCAGCCCCCTTGAGAAGCATGAGCCTCGGTCTGGGTGGGCCCAGAATGCAGGACTGAGACGCAAAGGTGTGGGCTTAAGATGTCGAGGGACTTTCCAAGGGCTGAGGCTGCTCCAGGATAGAAAAGGCTCCTTTGAGAGGTAGTGAGCTCCCTGTCAGTGGGAATGTATACACACAGACAGGTGCTAGGTGCATGGCTGCAGGAGGGATTCTGCCTCCAGTGAGACTGAAGGCAGACCAGATAAGCTCCCAGCTCCCCTCCAGCTCCCTCGGGCCAGAAGCTTATAAAAGAGTGGGCCGATTGCCGCAGACCCAAGGCCGACCCCCACCACCCCTCCCAGTCTGGCCCCAGGCATGGCGTCCCGGGAGCAAGTCCAGGAGAGAGCTGCTTCCCAGCAGAGAGCATGAGAGCAGGAGCAACCTCAGAAGTGTCCTCTCCAGGCCCACGGAGGAGAAGGGGACGGCCAGGCTGGGAGCCCCCTGCCACGGGAGGGGCAGCCGGGTAAAGAGAAAGGTGTGGACGACACACCTGGGTTGAACTGACCTCGGCCAAATGCTTCTCTCTCCGAATGCCCTCACCTAGGAAGGGGGTAATACTACCTTTTGGGATGGTTGTGAGGGTTAAGAGATCACGTAAATGAACTTCCCAGCCACGGTGGTGTTTCTCTTTTTGAGTCACAACAGGGGAACGCCGGAGCTGACATAGCGTCCTGTTCCCTCACGCCGACTTCAGCGGCTCGCTCCCTGCCCGGCGTGTCCCAAGGGGCAGCTCGGGCCTCTGGGTCTGGGCGGGGGGACCTGGAGGGGCAGCGGGGGTGACCAGGGCTGACTGGGACAGCGCAGCCACCCCCGGCCCCCGGGAAGCGCCCCTCTCTGAGCCGCATTAGCGGGGAGGGGGAAGCAGAGGCTGGGCCGCTGATGCCTCTGCGCTCCCCGGAGCCCTGGGAGGTTCCTGCAGTGACAATAATAGTAACAGAACGGGCTCTCAGAGCTCTCCCGGGCCTGCCGGGCTCTTCATGACTGAGGCAGTGCCTGGACGGACACGACTGTCTCACGGCCTCGCTCCCTCGCTGCCGGCGACCCGCCAGCTCACTGTCTGATGGACGGACTCGGGGTGGCCCGGCCGGCCGGCTGTCTCTCTGACCCGGGACAGGCTGTCTGACACACTCAGGGGTCCTGACTACAGACTGTCTCCCCGACCAGCTGGCTCAGGTGGAGAAAGCCTGGCTGGGTGTCTCGGCACTGGTGACCCCGTGAGGGTCCGGCTGACGCTCTCACTGACTGACGTGAGACTGACCAGCTCGCCGACTGACCACTCCATGTGCCGATGGGCCTTTCACACCAACCCTCACAACAACCGGCGGTGGGCTGGGTTAGCGACCACTGACTGACTGCCTGGCGGTCACCACCACACTAATAGGCAACTCAGCCCCAAATGGAAGCAGACAGCCCCGCTCAGTGACAGCCCTCAGTGACAGCCGGACTGACTATGCTGTCGCCTGGGTGACCGATGCTGACCGACCGACCAGCGACACAACCGCTGCCTGCTGTGCCCACGGACAGGCCCAGGGGCTAGTGGGCTTCCTGGCTGATGGATGAAAGTGATTTTAGGATTCTTTTTGGTTCCTTATTTTCTCCCCTCGCTGACCCCTTGTCTCTGGCTTGGCTTTTTCACCTTGTACTCTTTTTAATTTTATTTTATAGTTTTTGTGTGCCTCATACCCACAAAGGAACATACATGACATATATGAGAAGCCTAAAGAATGAAAGTAAAATGAGCACCTGTGCACACACCCAGCTCCAGAGCGGGAAAGGTGGCCCTCCACCTGCCGCCCATGTGGCCCCTCGGGGCTTTCCACAAATACCCAGGCCTGGGCTCCCTGCCAGGGGGCTCCCTTAACTCGTCTGGGGGACCCAGCATCAGTGCTTCTGAGAAGTCCCTAGAGTGACTCTGATGGGCGGCAGAGGGTTAAGCATCCTGGGCTAGACCTTCACGGCCTCTGGGCTCCGCCTCACTGTCCAGAGTGTGGTCCAGACCAGCAGCGGCAGCCTCCCCTGGAAGCTTGTAGAAAACGCAGGCTCTCAGCCCCACCGAGACCCACTGCATGAGAATCTGCACATTAGCCAGACCCCCGGGTGACGTTCACACATCGATGTTTGACAAGTACTGCTTAGATGGTCCCTGCGTGCTCCTCCCTGCAGACGGGGCCACTGTCCCCAGCCGGCCCATCATTCTCTTGCCTTTCTTTACAGTCTCGCCACACACATATGTGCCCCCAAACCACCTTGTTTCGTTTGCCCACTTTGGTTCTTTATAGCCATGAGGTCCCCCTGCATGCATTCTTCCGTGATGCCTTTTCCACCCCATGTTATGTTTTCTCTATTTGGCCCCATTGTATGTAGTTAACTCCATTGTTCACTGCTGTGTGGTACTCTCGTGTGTGACTATGCCATCTTATTTATCCACTCTGAAAATGGACACTTGGGCTGTTTCTGTTGTTGTTAGGGGTGCTGTTTGGTGGTTTGTTGCTTGCGACACACACTCTCGTGGATTTCTCTGGGTGCCCCTGTGCAGGAGTCTTTCCACGGGGTTAGTGGCCAGTGGGAAGGTGTGGCCAGTGGGATCCGCAAGTGTATGCGTGTTCAGTAAGGGCCAACTGTTCCCACACACACACGCAGAGAATGCCTCTCATCCTCCCCTGCTAGTGACAGCCTGGCTCTGCAGCCATGACCTTCAGCCCTTCCTGGCACTGCTTCCAGTGGGACAGGCGGAACCACAGAGGAAGGAGGACGGGGAAGTTGCCACAAGAAGGTAAATCTGAGTGTGTTAATTCCCTGTGGCGGCTGGAACAAATTGCCATAAGCTCAGTGGCTTAAAACAACAGATGTTTATTCTCTCACAGGTCTGGGGGCCAGAAGTCTGGAATCAGGGTGTCAGCAAGGCTGTGCTCCCTTGAAGGCTCCAGGACAGAATGCTCACTTGCCTCTTCCAGCTTCTGGTGGCAGCTGACAATCCTTGGCTTGCGGCCACATCACTCCAGTCCCTGCCTGCGTGGTCTCATCACTGCCTCCTCCTCTCTGTCCAACCTCCTTCTGCCTCACTCTCGTAAGGACACTTGTTACTGGAGGCAGGGCCCACTCGGATGACCAGGATGATCTCTACCTCAAGAACCTTAACTTAATTACAGCTGCAAAGACCATTTCTCCAAATAAGGCCACATTCACAGGTTCAAGGAACTAAGGTGTGGAGGCCACCGTTCAGCCCACCGCCCTGGGGGTGACTGGCCAGGCAGGAACGGCAGGAGGGGATGAGGGGAGCGCCAAGTGGGAAGGAGCTGCGTGGGTGTGCAGGCTCCACTGGGCACGGGTGGGAGTGTGGGGTGGGCAGAGGGGCCAGGGCTGCAGGCTGGGGCCAGGCAGCAAAGGCCCCTGTGGCCGGGTGGAGACATTTGGCCATTTTCTCTCCAAGCAGGGGTGAGGCCAGATGGGTTCTCTCCGGGGGTGAGGCACCATCAGATCATGTCTGGTGGATGAAGCGCCAGAGGCCAGGGCACCAGTGAGAGACAGTGCGGACCTGACCCCAGCAGTGGCTGGAGGATGCAAAAGGTGATGCATTCAGGAGGGCTTCCAGAAGCAGAACTGGCTGGGGAGAGGTGGGGAGGAATCCAGGTGGACTCTGGGTATTTGACTTAGGGGACAGAAAGAATGGGGAACAAGGGAAGGGGCAGGTGATTTCAAGGAAAGAAGAGACCGGTTTGGGGTGGATTGGTTTGGAGACTCTTAGGGAATCTCCCAGTGCAACTGTCCAGCCCTGTGGGTCTGAAGCTCGGGAGCGATTCGTGGAGAGTTTAGGGGAGCCATTGGCATCAGTGTGACTCCTGTTAAACAAATTGTGGCATAGCATCCTGAAGCCCGCAGGTGGGGGCAGGGCTGGAGCACACCTGCTGTGAGTGCCAGTGGGAACAGCCTTGAGCTTCAGGTCCTGGCCTTGCGCTTACTTGCAGTATGACAGTGGACACTTCTGAGCCTCAGTCTCCCAGTTTCTCTACTGAGGCAAGAAGATGTAGAGACATTTATTGCCTCCACAGTGGCTGTGTCCCAAGCCATCCACTGTCCTCCTGCCAGGTCAGATCGAGGGGACCCAGATCTGGGAGCCAGGAAGCTCCTGGGGAGAGTTCCCAGACAGGAGAGAGAGAATGAAAGAATGGAAGGAAGGAAGGAAGGGAGGGATGAGGAACAGAGAAAGGCGGGGAGGGAGGGAGGGAAGGTCTGGGAATGGCCGTGGAGCCACAGATGAACCAAAGTCCTGGCCCTTACCTTCAAGAAACTTCTGTTTTGGTTCGGGAGCTTATGGTACAATTGTGGAAAGGCCTAAGCTTTGTTGCTAAGCAACAGGTGAGCAAGCTAGTATTGTACTCAGGGATGCAGGCATCAAACTGTGATGCCTAGGACACCTGAGAGGCTTTTTAAAAAATTAAATTTACTTTTAAATTATCTTACAATAAAATTGGTGTGCAGTTCTATGCATTTTTCAGCTTTATCGAGGTCTCAGTGGCAATTAAAAACTGTATATATTCAAGGTGTACACCTTGATAAATTGATATACCTATACCTTGTGAAATAATCAACAGTTTTGTGAATTTTAACATGCATAGAGATTTGTGTGACGACCACCACCACAGTCAGGATACAGGACAGTTCTATTGCTCCCAAACCTCCTTCATGCTGTCCCTTTATAGTCACATCCCCATGGCAACCTCTGTTCTCCAACACGATAGTTTTGGCTTCTTGAGAATATAATATAGATAAAATCATGCAGAATGTAACCTTTGATTCTGGCTTCTCTCACTTAGCATACTGCCTTTGAGATTCACACAAGTTATTGCATGAAGCTTGAGTAGTTTGTTGCTTTTTATCATTGGTATTTCATTGCATGACTCTACTGCAGTTTGTTTATCCATTCACCCACTGCAGGATATTTGCATTGTTTCCAGTTTGGGGAAATTATGAATTAGAGCTTCTGTTAACATTCACATACAGGTTTTTCTGTGAACCAAGTTTTCACTTCTCTTGGATAAAGGCCCAGCACTTGCATTGCTGTGTGAAATGGTAGCTATATGTTTAACTTTATAGGAAAACGCCAAACCCTTTTCCAGAGTGGCTGCACTAGTTGTTATTCTCAGTAGCATTGCATGAGAATTCCAGGTGCTCCACATCCGTGTCAGGACTTGGTAGAGTTGTTTGGTTTTTTTTACATTATTTTAGTCATTCTTACAGATGTTGTCTCGGTCTGTTTTGTGTTGCTATAACAGAACAACAGACTGGGTAGTTTATAGAGAAAATAAATTTATGTCTTACAGTTTTAGAGGCTGGGAAGTCCAATATCAAGGTGCTGGCATCTGGTGAGGACTTTCTTGCTATGTCATCCCATGGCGGAAGGTGGAAGGTAAAAGCATGGCAGAGAGAGAGAGAGAGAGAGAGAGAGAGAGAGAGAGAGACAGAGACAGAGACAGAGACAGAGACACAGACTTGCTATTGTAACAAACCCACTCTCCCTATAACTAACCCATTCCTGCGGTAATAGCATTAATCCATTCAAGAGAGCAGAGCCCTCATGACCTGATCACCTCTTAAAGGTCCCCACCTTTCAATCCTGTTGCATTGTATTAAGTTTCTAGCACACAGACTTTGGGGGACACATTCAACCCATAGATATGTATAGTTTTAATTTGCATTTCTTTAATGACTAAAGATGTTGAACATCTTTTCATTCCTTTTTTTTTTTTTTTGCCACGCTTATAGCCTCTTTAGTGATGTATCTATTCAATTCTTTTGTCCATTTTTTTAGTTGTTTTGTTTGTTTTCTTAATGTTGAGTTTTTAGAGCTTTTCATATATTCTGTATACAAGTCTTTGGCAAGTACTGTATGTGATTTCCACCAGTCTGTAGTGTGTCTTTTCATTCTTTTAACAGTGCCTTCTTAACTTTGATGCAGTCCAAGTCATCTATTCTTTATTTTCTAGACGATGCTTTTGGCATCGTGTCTAAGAGCTCTTTGGGTAGTCTTAGATCATATATGTTTTCTCCTGTGTTTTTTCCCTAAAATTTTTAGAGTTCTATGTTTTATGTTTAGATCTGTGATCCATTTGAGTTTATTTTTGTGTAAGCTATGAAGTTTAGGTTCATTTTTTCTGTATAAATGTTCAATTGTTCCAGCATCATCTGTTGAAACAACTATTCCTTCTCCATTGAATCACGTTTCCACCTTTATCAAAGATCAATTGGCCACAGGTATGTGGGTCTATTTCTAAACTCTTTATTCTGTCTCATCACTCTTGTCTCTCCCTATGCCAATACCACACATCTTACTGCAGCTTTGTAGTAAGACTTAAAGTAATGAAGTAATGTAATTCCTACAACTTTATTCCTCTTTTTTTAAAAATTGCTTTTTTCATATAAATGTTAAAAATCAGTTTGTTTATTTCTTCATAAAATCATTCTGGTATTTTAATTGGAGTTGCACTAAATCTATTGATCAATTTGGCGAGTATTAATATTTTTACTGCATTCAGTCTTATTATTTTTTTTTTTTTGAGACAGAATCTTGCTCTGTTGTCTGGGCTAGAGTGCTGTGGCATCAGTCTAGCTCACAGCAACCTCAAACTCCTGAGCTCAAACAATCCTTCTGCCTCAGCCTCCCAAGTAGCCGGGACTACAGGCACATACCACCATGCCTGGCTAATTTTTTCTATATATTTTTAGTTGTCTGGCTAATTTCCTTCTATTTTTAGTAGAGATGGGGTCTCACTCTTGCTCAGGTTGGTTTCGAATTCCTGACCTCAAGCGATCCTCCCGACTCAGCCTCCCAGAGTGCTAGGATTACAAGTGTGAGCCACCACTACCAACTCTGCGTTGAGTCTTTTAATTAATGAACACAGTATGTCTTTCCATTAGGTCTTCATTAATTTATTTCATTAATTTTTTTGTGGTTTCAAGTATATAGGTTCTATATATGTTTTGTTAGATTTAACCCAAGTATTTTATTTTTGGAGCTATTATAAATGATATTGTTTCTTTAAGCTTCTATTTTCAATTGTACATTCCTAATGTACAAGAATACTGTTGTTTTTTGCATGTCAACTTTGCATCCTGAGACCTTGCTAAATTTACTTACTAGTTCTAGGAATTTCTTTGTAGACTCCTTGGGGTTTTCTACATAGATAATCATGTTATTTGAGAGTAGGGATGGTGTTAGTTTTTTTCCTTTTCCAATCTATATGTGTTAAATTTCTTTTTCTTGTCTTATTGCACTAGCTAGGACTTCTAGTAAAATGTGGAATAAGAGTTCTAAGGGTGGACAAGCTTACCTTGCTCTTAGTCTTATGGAGAAAGCATTTGGCATTCAGTCTCTCACCATTAGGAAAGATGTTAGATGTAGATTTTTTCATAGATGCCCTTTATCAAGTTGAGAAAGTTTCCTTCTATTTCTAGTTTGCTGAAAGTTTTTGTCATGAATGGATGTTGGATTTTGTCAAATGCTTTTTTTTACATCAATTGATATGATTGTGTGGTTTTTCCTCTTTAATCTCCTAACATGGGAGAATACATAAACTGATTTTTGGATGTTAAACCAGCTTTGCTTTCCCAGAGTAAACCCACCTGGTTGTGATATATTTTTTGACATGCTGCTGGATTTAAATTACTAATAGTTTGCTGAGGATATTTGTGTCTAGTTCATGAGAGATACTAATCTGAAGTGTTCTTTTTTTATAATGCTTTTGTCTGGATTTGGTATCAGGGTAACGCTGGCCTACTAAAGAGATGAGAAGTATTTCCTCCTCTTCTATTTTCTAGAAGAGATTGTGTAGAAATAGTATTCTCTTTTCTTAAATGTTTCTTAGAATTTTCAAGTAAAACCATCTGGGCCTAGAGATTTCTTTTTCAGCAGATTTATAACTACAAATCTCATATTATTAACAGTTATAAGACCATTGAGTTTATCTATTCCATCTTGATGAGTTTGGGTCATTTTTGGTTTTTGAGGTATTTGTCTATTTCATCAAAGTTGTGGAATTTAAGTTTGTAGAGCTGTTCATAGCATTCTTTTTATTATCCCTTTAATGTTTGCAAGGTCTTTTTTTTCATTCATAACTTTGGTAAAATATGTTTCTTCTCTCTTTTTTTCTTTGTCAGTCTTGCTAGAGGTTTATGAATTTTATTGATTTTCTCAGAGAACCAGCTTTTGGAATTATTCATTTCTCTTTTTCTGTTTTCATTTTCATTGATTTCTGCTATTACCTTTATTTCTTTCTTACTGCTTTCTTTTTTCACACACTTTCTAGTTCCTTAAAATGGAAATTTATATTATTGATTTGAAATATATTTTATTTCTAATCAAGTATTTAATGATATAAATTCCATATACTGATTTCTCCGAATATTACAAATTCTGATATGCTGTATTTTCATTTTTGTTTTTAGTTTTCAGAAGTTTGATTATGATATATCTGGTTATGGATTTCTTTGTATTTATCCTATTTGAGGTTCACTAAACTTTTTAGATTTGTAGGTTGATAACCTTCACCAAACTTTGGAATTTTTTAGCTATTATTTTCTCAAATATCTTTTTAGCACTGCACCCTCTGTCCTCTCCCTCTAAAACTCTGACAACATGAATATTAAACCTTTAGTTGCTGTCCCACAGTCCTTAGGTTCCATTCATTTTTTCAATCTTTTTTCTCTCTGTTGTTCACATTGGATACTTTCTGTTGCTCTCTCTATCTTCAAGTTCTCTGATTCTTTTTCTTCTGACATCTCCAATCTGCTACTGAGTACCTCCAGTGAAATTTTTGTTTTAGTTACTGTATTTTTCAGTTCTAAAATTGACGTTTGATTTTTCTACATATATTCTATTTTTGTGGCTCTCAACCGGGACAATTTATCCCCTAGGAAACTTTTAGCAATGTCTAGAGACAGTTTGGGTTCTCAAAACTAGTTGGAGGGACTGTTATGGCATCGAGTGGGTAGAGGCCAAGGATGCTGGTAAACACCCTGCAATGCCCAGGACAGTCCCCACAACAAATCATCCAGCCACAAATAACAATGATGCCACTGCTGGAAAACCTATTCTGTTTCTTCTCTGAGACTTTCCATTTTTCCATTTGTTTCAAGAGTGTTTGAAGATCTGTTTAACAGCTGCTTTAAAGTCTGTTGAATAATTCCAACGCCTGTGCCATCTTAGCGTTCACACCGGCTGATTGCTTTTTCCCACGGGAGCTGCAGTGTCCTGATTCTTCACATGCTGAGTAATTTTGAATTGTATCTTCAATATTTTGGATATTAGGTTATGAGACTCTGGGTCTTCCTTAAATCTTCTGGCTTGATGGTAATTTAAATTCTGGTTTTCTTTTCCAATCTACCTGCTTCTATTTACTTTTCAGAGTCCTCAGAAAGCTGCTCCTCACAGTGTGTCGGGGTACATACTGCATTCAGCAGGAGAAACAAGGTGAGGATGCCTATTCTGTCTTGTCCACAACTGGAACCCCCACAGGAAAGGGTTTTTGATAAATGCTGATTTCCAGGCCCCATCCAGCCAAATAGAATATCTGTAAGTGGAGGCCTGGGGATCTGCATTTCCACAAGCTCGTAAGTTCCCTGGGGGATTCCTAAAGACCTTAAAAGTTTGCACTCAAATCACTGACTTTTAGAACCATGTTAGAGAGAGAGGCTGCATCACCAGGCTGCACAAGTACTCCCTCTCCGCTGCCTGATCGAGTGGTGGCCTGCCTCTGCTGGGATGTCTGATGTCATGGTGAGATCACCACTTCCCCAGGAAATTAGCTTTCATGGTTCTCGCTTCTTCCGCACTGAGTTCTGCCTTCCTGAGACTTCCAACTGTAGGTCTGCTTCCTTTGTCCACTTCCCGAGGCCCATGGAGTGGTGGCCGCCATCCAGGGCTGCAGCTGGAGCCCCTCTGGGACTTTACCAGCACCAGACCTTGTGTTGCCCCCCCAAGCCTGGGCTGGCTTCCTGGCATTTATGACCCACACTCTTCTTGAGTGTTGTCCGTGTAAATGTCCTTTCCAGAGAGGTATCGAGAAGAATTGGAGTCAGATGTCAAATGATAAATACAGCAAGATTTTTTGAGCATTTACTATGTAACAGACATTGTACCAAGCATTATACAAGCGTTATCTCGTTTTGTCTCCACAACAACTTTGTAATGAATTAGGTCATGTTCCACGATTATCCAAGAATATATGTGTGTATGTGCGCTTCTACACAAAAGGTAGCACACCATGTAGCTGGGTGTGGTGGCACAGCCTGTAGTCCCAGCTACTCTGGAGGCTGAGGCAAGAGGATTGGTTGAGCCTAGGAGTTTGAGGTTGCTGTGAGCTATGATGACACCACTGCATTCTACTTGGGGTGAAAGAGCCTGTCTCTGTCGCAAAAAAAAAAAAAAGAAAGAAAGAAAAAGTAGCACAACACACCATGCATGTTGTTCTGCACCTTGATTTTTTTCTCTCAACAATATACCTTGTAGATTTTTCCATTTCATTGCATGTAGAGTGTTCCAGTGTACGATTGTACCATAATTTCGAAAATAAGCCACCCTTGATGGGCATTTAGATTTTTTTCCCCATTATTTCTTTTACTCGGTTCAGTTTTTGGAAAAATTCCTAGACGTTGAATCTTAGCATCACTCTAAGTCACTCAAGGACTTGTAGCCACAGGGTGGGGTCCAGGTGGGAAGGGAAGTCAGCCTGTGATTGGAGAATTAAGGGATGAGGAAGAAGGGGGGCTGAGGCGGTAGGCAGAGGGGAGCGAAAGAGCAGGTAGAGGTCTCATTTCTGGAGGCAGCAGGGTGGAGCTGGGCTGGGCAGAGCTCGCTTGCCCCAGGGACAGGGTGGGGCCGTGCTGGTGGGGGTGGCTAGGAAGGAGTAGAAGGCTCAAGGTCTGTCCCAAATTGCCACGCTCTGACTCTCCCTGGACCTGCCTCCGCATGCCTCCCTCCTGTGCTCGCTACCTCCCCAGCCTGGGAAAATCCAGTCAGAATTAATAAAAGCGCCAGATTGCTTAGAGATGGAGGATGAGGGACGCAGAGGGTTTGGGGCCCTGGTATTTCCCTCATGTGCAATAATCTGGTGGTGAGATCTGGAATTAAAACCCCTTTCCTGAAGCCTTTATTAACATTAGCTCCTATGCATAATTACCTGACAAGCCTGGGGGGCCGATGCTGGGGGCCTCCTCCATGCCTCTGCCCTCAGCCAGGCCACTGGCAGAGGAGGAAGGGCCGCTTCTTCTAGCACAGATGGAGCCAGTCTGGTGGCCCTGGCTCCTGCGCTACTCGCCTCCTGGTGACCTTGAGCATTTCACTGTCCCTCCATGACCTCAGAGGCACCTGTAGGGTCTAGGCACAGGCGGGGTTCTGCACGGCTCGGCTGCCCACCCCTTTCCACCGTCTTGGCTATTGAAGCGGTCACTGTGGTGATTGTGGGATTGTGACCAGCACAGAGGGGTGGCTGTGAGTTCTGGCTGCCCATTTCCACCCAGGACAGCTGCTACCGCATCCTCTGACTCTGACCATTAGAAACCTCTCAGGCCTGAGAAAGAGCTGGGGAACAGCTGTAACCTGTCCCTTGCTCTGGTGGCAAGAGTCTCGAATCCACAGGGCAGGGCCCCAGCTCTGCAGTGGCTGCTCTGCCATGTGGTCTGGGTGAGATTTGGCAAGTCGCTTGCCTTTCTGACCTTGGCTTCCCCAGCAGGACAATAACGGTGCCACCTGGGGCTCCTCCTCTGCTGCGCAGTGTCAGGAGTCCCGGAGTTGGCAAAAACACAGTGTGAGCAGCTGAAAACCGAAGATGAGCATGTTACAAGAGCCCTGCTCCCTGGGTCCCTGTGTTAACTACCAGGAGCTGCACTGGCCGCAGTCCTGGCTCCCAGCAGGCTAAACAGGCAGTTTGCACACAGTGGGACAAGGCACTTCAGTGTCCCTCCACCACGCTCCCTCCTGCCACAGGGCCTTTGCACACAAGGGGTCAGGCTCTTGGCTCTGACTGCCTGGTACTGGATCCTAACTCCACCCCTCGGGAACTGATTTTAGCCAGTGATCGCTTCAGTTATTGCATCTGTAAAATGGGACCAATAGTATAATAAGAGCAATGGCTGTGAGGTGCTTGCAGGTGATCTGTGGCACATGGGAAGGGCGTGGTTTGTGCTGACGGCTGTGGTGGCCCTCTTCTGACAAAGACGTACCGACTCTAAAGCACGGTGGCTGCTATCCAGGGACCCCCCCCATCATTTCCCCTTTCTGCCCCCTCCCAGCTGGACTGCATGCTCAGTTTCCAGCCCAGCCATGCACAGACCCCTTTTGTTCATAGAGGGTGAGAAGGGAAGGGAAGGACCCAGGTACACACCCTGCATTTCCTGGCCTAAGCCGGGGCACCGGACTGGGGCGGGCACAGCTGGGTCCTGCTCCCAGCTCTGCCATTTATCAATACCCTGATGGTCAGCAGGTCACTTAGGTGCCGTGAGCTTCAGTTTCTAGATCTATAGCATCCAGGTCTCTATCCAGCCCTCCTTTCTCTCTCTCTCTCTCTCTCTCTCTCTAACTAGCTGATTAAAAGACCTTATTGGTCCTGAGGAGTTGTATAAGCAGCAAATCAGACAGGATAATAGATACCAACTGTAAAGCCCCGTCTCTGTACATGACGCTAGTATCACTGTGCATTTGTGTATGGAGAGAGCCCCAGAAAACACCTCCATGAGATGTGGGACCTGGGGGGAGGCCCCCTCCTCTCTGAGCCTCAGTTTCCCCGCCTGCCCAGATGCTCACCAGGGGTCATGCAGCTCTAAAAGGCAGGCGGCGGATTCCTGCCTGGGAAAGCGGCCGTGTGACAGCCCTCTGTGTCTGCAACATGATCTGCTCACTCTCGGGGGACACGGGCTCGCCGCCGGCGCGGCTGGTGATTAATACACTCTGAGTGGGGCCCCTGACCCCTGTCAGGGACATCAAGGTAAGTGCCTGTCCACAGGCTGAGGGCTCCGTCGATGAATAAATAATAACAGCAGTGAAGTAATGGGATCCAGGGAGGCCGCTTAGGATAATGGAGCGACAGACGTGGCGTCGGAGCCCCAGGGACCCGAGCGTCCGGAAGGGCTGCCGGACGGCGGCAGGAACACGGGCGTGTGCACATCCTGGCCGACACACATCTGCCGACCATGAGAACAGTCAAGCCTGTCCCCGTCCTGGTGACTTTGCAGCGGTGTGGTTCACGCTGAAGTACAAGTGCAGGTGCTGGAGTCACACAGACCTGGTGCCTTGGCCCGGCTGAGCCTCAGTCCCCACGTTGGCACAAGGGTGCTTGGTAATAACCGTCTCGCAGGGTGGAGAGAGGGGGAGTGGGAGCAGGCTTGGGTGGCCATGAGCCCCGCCAGTCCTAGTGCTGATCGTCCTTAAAGCAATGTCACCCCCTTCAGCTCACTGGGTTCTTAACGCAGAGCTGCCTTAGGGACCAGGCAGGGCAGGGATGTCACCTCTTTGCCAGATGAGGAAACTGAGGCTCAGGAAGCTCCTGCCTCCCTCCAGAAAGTCCCAGCTCTGCCCCTGGCTATGTTTACAAACACTGATTCAATTCCTCCTGCTGCCTGTCTGCTCTTGGGTGACACTGGGGAGTCAGTGTTTGTCCCAGAAGAGCTCACAGTCAAGAGAGAGGGGCAGGCAAGGCCCACACTAGAATGGTCCAGACACTGGAAAAGGTTGGTGAGGATGTGGGTCACCTGGAACTCTCACACATTGCCGGTGACGGTGTAAAATGATACAACCACTTTGAAAAAGGTGTGAAAGTTTCTTGTAAGTCTAAACATATAACTGTCCTTGACCCAGAAATTCCTAGATGTTGGCCAAGAGAAATGAAAGCAGGTCTACACAGAGACTCACATGCAAACGTGTATAATAGCTTTATGTATATTGTTCTCCAAAGCCTAGAAACAACCCAAATGTCCGGCGGCAGGTAAAGGGATCAATAAATTGTCGCATGTGATGGAATACTATTAAACTACCGACACGTGAAACAGCATGGATCAATCTCAAAAACAGGATACTAAGCACAAGAATCCAGACACGAAAGAGCACATGCTGTGGGATGTCATTTGTACGGTCCTAGAAGAGGGAAATGTCGACACTGGGGCCGGAAGGAAGGTCAGAGAGTGCTTTCTGGGGTCGTGTTGGGGTGAGGGAGACTGACTGCAGGGGAGGGAACTTCGCGGGGTAATAGGAGTGCTCTATATCTTCACTGTGGCAGTGGTTACATGAGTGTACACATTTGTCAAAGCCCATAGAACTGTACATTTTTATGGGTGCATTTTATTGCATATAAATTTTACTTCAATAAAGTTGATTAAAGAACAGATCAAAACCAAACACGAGCACCAGAAAGAAAATTGCCAACCAGGGTGATCCAAACAACTGGTGGTCCCCAAAGAGCACGCAGCCCTAAAAGTGGCCAACTAGAAGCCCCGTGCAGGCAACTGGCGTGGCATGGGGTTGGGGCTGGGGCTGGCTTGGAGGGAGAGAGTGGTGCCGTGGGGGCTGGGGTCCCTCCCTCACAGGCCAGTCTCCCCCTACTCCTCTGCAAGGGGGCTGCTCCCACTGAGGGTCTGCTCAGCAGTTCCTTCATGAGAGCTCATAAGGGCACCCCTGGGCTGGAGTCTTAGCTTGGCAAGATGACGGTGCCTTTGTACAAAGAGAAAGTCCCTCTTGCTTCCAAGCACACACAGCTCCTTGCTACTTGGGGTAGGACAAGGACCAGGCTTCAGCTCTGACTTGTCCCTCAGTCCAGACCTTTGTGCACGACTCCACCTGGAGGTTTCCTACTGAGTCTCCACCCTGGAAACTGCTCTGTCTGTCTGGAGCAGGTCCCTGCCCCTCTCTGGGCCCCATTTTCTCCACTTGTCAAATGGGACCAAATACCAGTGAAGAGCTAATGAGATAAGAGAAAGAAAATTGTTTTGAAAAGTACAATATGTTTGACAAATGCTGGTTTCTCCCTGGCCCACTGGAGGAACGGGTGGACAAATTGTCAGATGGGTAGAGGGGTGGGTGGGTAGGTGGATGGATGGATGGATGGATGGAGAAATGGATAGTTGGAAGGATGGATGGATTATGGGTGGATGGATGGACAGGTGAATGGATAGTAGGATGGTTGGATGGGTAATGGATGAATGGACGAATGGATGGACGGATGGATTATGGGTGGATGAATGGACAGGTGAATGGATAGTAGGATGGGTGGATGGATGGATGGCTGAATGGATGGATGGATGGTGAGTGGATTGATAGAGGACAAGATAATCTCTACACTCCAGGTCTATGTTCTTTGTGTTCTCTGGAGCTTTGAAAGGCAGAGAGTAAGACTTAGGGCCCACATATCAGTATCTTCTCACCTCCCTTTTGACCCCCCAGCTATCTCCAACTATGTCAGCCCACCAGCTGACCATGTGGACCCAAATGCTGTGGGCAAACCTCCTCCTCAGGCTGGTGGGAAGGAGCTTGGCATGATTGTGGGGGCTGAAGCCTGAGCCCGTTCCTCTCCGGGCAGGCCCTTCCCTCCGGGGGGTGGAGGCCCGAGTGAGGAGCTCCCCTTTCCAACCCCTGATCTATAATGAGATAACTGATTGTTCTCGCCTCTTAGGCTCCTTCTCGATAAAGGAATAGACAGCAATGAGACAATTAAAAGGCGGCTCCCAGCAGCCCTGGAGAGATTCAATGAATATTAACAGACTTCCAGCTGCCGTCTGGCTGAGGCCTTGGGAACAGACAGCTCCAAAAAGGCTTAAGGGGCCCAGTGGGATGACTTAATTTTCAAGAGAACAATGGCCCGGGAAGTGCGGCCGGCCCTCCCCATCACCAAGATGATCACTGAGTATCTCCTTGAGGAGGGGCTACTACAACTCCCCAGTCTGCCCGGCCCCGCTACGAGAGGCTGGGAGGGCAGGGCAGGGACTCTGAAGTCAGAGCATAAAGGCTGCATCCCAGCTGTGGCCCTGCCCAAGCTGTGTGGCCTCGGGAATGTGTATGAGCCTCTCTGAGCCTCTGTTTCTGCCGGTGTCAGAGAGGGTGACAATGAAGCGTACCTCACAGGCCCTGCCCACCTGAGCAAGGCCCAGGCACTCTGCTGTCTGCAGGAAGTGGCGGAGACTGTGCAAAGGGTTGGGCCCCACAGGGGTGGGGGTCGGGGAGGGGAGGCGCATGTCTCTGGCACAGGCACCTGAAATCCCCTCTTCTCTCCACCGGCAGCCCCCGCCCCCCCACTCATTCAGAGCCTGTTCAATCCAGCCCTCCCGGCCAGCACAGGTGACTGAGACCCGGGACACAGGGGTCAGCGCTTGCCTTCGGCCTGCGACCTGCTTCTGATTCTCAGTTCCGCAGTCTGGGACCAGAGGGAAGAAGTGGCTCGCCCAGGGTCTCTCAGCAGCTCTGGTGCTCTGGTGTTTGTTGAACTGTCCTCTGCGACACCCCCACCCCAGTCCTTCAGCTCCCAAGGGCGGGGGTTGGGGCTCTGCTATGGGGGGGGTGGCCAGAAGTGCCCACAGGCAGGCTGTGGACTTCCAGGTGGCAGGGATCAAGCCCCGCCCTAACCGCGCTGGCCTGGCCGCCCTGGTCCCCTGACCAGCAGGGTGCCTACCAGGAAACGCAAAAATAAATGCACAACGGAGCCGGTGGCAGCAAGGTGAAGACGGATGGAGGCCGGGCGAGTGGGGAGCTAATTAGGGGAGGTGAGTAATGAGCCCGTGTGCAGGTGTTTATTTAGTGAGCAGGAGTCTGGGAGGCTGAGGACAGGCCTGCCAATCTGTCCCAGTTGGGCACGTGGCTTGTGTTCCAGCCTAGGGTTCCAGCTAGTGGAGGCCTCCAGCGACCCCGAGGACTCAGGAGGGGCCTGCTCCTGCTGGGGGCACCTGCCCAAGGCTCCTGTCACTGTGGGAACCATATGGGGAGCCATGCCCTTCCCCACGGAGCCTGAGCATCTAGGGCTCATCTCCCACGAACTCCTCCTTCCTCCTCCCTCGCCCCATTCCTCACCTCCAGGGCTGAG
Organism: Lemur catta; assembly: GCF_020740605.2. NCBI lineage: Eukaryota > Metazoa > Chordata > Mammalia > Primates > Lemuridae > Lemur > Lemur catta. The sequence goes on along the minus strand of NC_059141.1, from coordinate 48,972,470 downwards.
CCCCTGAAACTCAGCCAGGGCCTCCAGTGCTGAGGAAAGAGCAATGTTCTGGGAGTCCAGAACCCTGGAAGTCAGACTCCCTGTCTGGCTTCAGTCCGCTGGCACGTGATGGCTTGCAGAGACCGTGCAAACACAGTCGCGTCAGACCCAGACCCACACCACGCGTTAGGCAGATCTGAGACTACGATCTCCATTTTAGAGATGGGAAAATTGAGGCCCGCAAGGCAGAAGGCAGAGCACGGTGGGGCTGGATACACGCCCAGATCTGCAGACTCTCAGGCCAGTGCTCCTTCCTCATCTGGTCTCCGCTGCCACACTGCCTGCCCCTTTTGGGGCCTCAGTTTCCCATTTGCACAAAAGAGGGTTTCCTGAAAGAGCATCAGAGTTCCTCGTCCTGCCTGTCACCAGCTCCAGGATGACGCAGTCCAGGAGAGCCGAGGTCAGGGCCACAGCCGCAGCCACGGGCCCTGGATCGGCATGGGACCGTGGTCAAAGGCAGGGCTGGGGGCTGCTGGTCAGCCTCAGACTGGGACCCCACGCCTTCCCGGGCCCATCCACCCTGTGGGAGGCCCCCCACGGATGGGTTTGGAGCGGGCAGCCGAGACCAGCGGGTGAGTCGGGGCAGAGATGGTGGGCACAGGATCCTGGGCTCTCGGCGCACAGAGGGGACAGGAGGCCCTGTGGGCCCCCGGGCTCTCAGCTTCTCTCTCTATGGAGAGAGCACAAAGAGAAACGTCTCCTTTCTTCTCGTTTCTCTTCCTGACCCTTCCCAGGCAGGGTGGGGACAGCCTGGCGTTGCGAGAAGGGAATGAACATTGCCAGAAACATGGTCTGGCTGCGGCAGGTGCTCCATCCAGGGCTGCTGGGGAGGGGGCAGGGCTGCCCTCCCCAGCGTCGGGCCCCTGGCTGGGGTGCGGGACAGCCACCTCACCGCCTGCCAAGCTGGAGCCCGCCCCGCCAGGGACCGCCCTGCTCCTGACACACTGCCCTGCCGTGTCCCTGCCTCTTCTCTGACTTTCAGACCCAGAGATACGTGAAGTAGGACAGGCTTTCCCCTCGTGGGGCTGCGGAAGGGGCAGCGTCTGCATCGGGGTCACAGGGCAATTCAGTGGCAGAGGCGGGACCACAGGACGGCCAGGCCCCGTCCCTGTGAGCACCTGCTGTCTGTCCCCACGCCGCACGGCAGAAGCCTGTGGTTCTCCTCTCCCACTGGACCCCTTCAGTAGTCAGACCCACAGGGTAAGTCTTTAGAACCATCTGGAGAGACCAGAGTGAGAGAGAGAGAGAGAGAGGGAGAGAAGGACAGAGAGAGGGAGAGAAGGAGAGAGAGAGGGAGAGAGGGAGAGAGAGAGGGAGAGAGGGAGAGAGAGATGGCAAACACTTGTGAGAACAGCAGAAGGAGCTACTCATGCTACTCACACCGAGAGAAACCTCCCATGTGGAAACCGTCCTTGTGGGCAGCTCATGTCCCTTGGGGCCCCTCTTTCTGAGGGGTTTTATGCCACTGAGTCTCTGTGTCTGCAACCTCTGCCATTAAAGAGATTTTACTTCCTCAGTTTTGGCTGGTGGTGACTTTCCATCAATGACTGCCCCACCGTGGCCCCCACGTGCTAACCTCTCTGAGCTCAGTTTCCTAGGGGGACAGAGGCTAGGACACAGACCTGGGAACAGTGAGAAGCAGCTTTGAGATGGACACACACGGGGTAGGGTTACCTGGAACTGGGATCTCTTCCCTTGCCTCTCCCCAACTTCATCTAGGTAACTCCTACCCATCCTTCAGTGGGTGACTGAGTTATCACTTCCTCCAGGAAGCTCTCCCTGACCTCCCACATAGTATCTGCCCTCAGAGAATCATGGACTTCTTCCTAGCACTGATCCCAGAGATAATTTTGTATTTCTTTGTGTGGTCTTTTGATTTCACAGGTGCACAGCTGGAGAACAATTTTCCTCAGAACAAAAGTACCTTGAGTCTCACCCATATTTGATGTAGGTGATATATAGACAAGACTCTGGGCTTTTGAGTCGATGCTGGAATGAGTTAAGACTTTGGGGGCTATTGGGAGGGAGTAAATGTATTTTGCCTGTGAGAAAGACATGAATTTTGGGAGACCCAGGGCAGAATGCTATGGTCTGAGTGTTTTTGTCCCCCATCATATTCGTATGTTGAAACCTAACCCCCAAGGTGATGGTCTTAAGGAAGAGCTTTGAAAGGTAGTTAGGTCACAAGGACTCCACCGTCATGAGTGGGATTAGTGTCCTTATAAAAGAGGCGTGAGGGACTCGTTCCCTCCTTCCACCAAGTGAGAACGCAGCAGGAAGGCGCCATCTTTGACGCAGAGAGCGAGCCCTCAGCAGACTCTGCTTCTGCTGCTGCACTTGATCTTGGACCTCCAGTCTCCAGATCTGTGAGCAATAAATTTCTGTTGTTATAAATTACTCAATCTAAGGTATTTGGTTACAGCAGCCTGAACTGACTTAGATGATCCCCGAGGACAATAAATACAGGAAGTATCTGTTCATTAGTTCCTATCTCCCATTGGTCAAGGGTTGCACCGTGGGCATTAACTGCCCTCTACAGACACGCACACATATGTGTATAAACACCAACAGACACATGTGCGCACACCCTGACACATTTCTGGCTTGCCCATGCAGGAATGCCCCGTGGACCCCTGCAAGTGTCCCATACCATGGCCGTGGAGAGTGGGCCTCACTCACGCCTGGAGTAGGGTGAGTCACTGTCCGGTCGCACCGGAAGGAGGCTCCCAAGCCTGTGCAGAACTGATCAGCCCAGCAAGGGCTGAAGGGAGAAGTGGGGCTGAGTGAACTGAGTTTCCCTCAATTCTAATACAGTTGCAGAATTCAAAGTGGACGTTTTCAGTGTGGGCACAGGCCAGGCTGGGGGGCTGCCTTCCTGGGTCCATCCATCCCCGTGACCCCCACACCTCTGTGCAAAGAAGCCCCAGGGGAGGGTAGCAGAGGCCCTGGGGTAGGTGTGGGGGATGACAGTGAAGCCCCAGAGGGGAGGACCTCCGTCTGCCTGTGAAAAATGGTCCCATTCTGCCTGTCTCACCGTGACAAATGAAGCCCCGTCAGGAGGCACTAGTGAGGCCCGCACATGTCAGCTGCGAGGCCAGCAGATGCCCAGAAAGGCTTCCCCGCCTGCCACAGCATGCCCGGCCCGGCCGTGCAATTAACCTGCGCTAATGGAGCGAGGCCCGCGAGGAGGAGGCCCGTACTGGGAGGCGGCTCTTACACCCCCTCGCAGCTTCGCTTTCCTCTGCCCACTGATTCGTGGCCTCCTCCCGGGCCGGCCCACTGGGGCTCCTGGGTGACAGTGGCAGCAGTGAGGCTCCCAGGGCACCGTGGGCGTGGCCTCAAATGGACAAGGGCCACCGATCAGGAGATTCTTCCCACGCCAGCCTAAACGTGCCCCTGGCATCCCCAGCCCAGAATCCAGAGACCCTGCAGCTTGCCCTAGGGGTTTCAGGGTGTCTGGGTCTCATCCCTCCCTCCTGACCCTGCTGGGAATGAAGGCGCTGGGCTGGAGCACACTCCTGCAGGACCCCTGACAAAAGCCAGCTCTCCACGGCTTCGAGAACCAGCAGACTGCTTGCCCACAGAGGCTTCCTGGAGCCCGGCCTTGGAGGAGGGTAGACGCAGGCACAGCTCCTGCTTCTCAGTGGCCTTGAGCAAGTCACTGCACCTCCTAAGTCTCCATTTTCTCAGCTGTGAAATGGGGATGAACAGGATTACCTGGCAGGGTTGTCACCAGCGTGAGAACTTGGGTATGAACAGTGCCCAGCACACAGTAGGCACTTGATAAATGCTGGTTATTATTATTGTACCAGGCTGGCGATAGTGGACAGTGGCATCCTGCCATCCAGAGCTGATGTTCATTCAAGGCCCACATCTGGGCAAAGAGGGCAGCCAGGGCTCACACCTAAGTCCAGAGGACCCCAAGGGTGGGCCCACCACTGCCACCCCCAGCCTGCCCACCGAACCCCTCACCAATGTCAGAGCAGACTGGAGTCTGGAAAGGAGGGAGTGTTTTCCCTCCTGGTTGCCAAAGATGGGAAGGACAAGACTTGAATTAAATGGGAGCCTGCAGGTTTTAAATAAATGGAATTGGCTTTTAAAGGACGGGAGTGAGGCTGCTTAATAAACAAGTCAGGAGGATGTGGTTAACGGAGCTGGCTGCTCCAGGCTCGGGGTGTTAGCAGGGCACAGTCAGTTACTGGGGGAATATTAGCCATTTCATGTTCATATCTCCATGAGCTGAGACTCCTCACCAAACATTGTTATCATTCCTTTCACTCATTAATTAATCAGCATGTTTGTTGAGTGGCTGCTAGTGCCCCTCCCTTCACCAGGTGCCCTGAGACCTAGTCGGGGAACTTAGCTGGGGTGCCTCTGAGCTCCCAGTCCTCCGGGGGGAGGCTCTGACTCTGCCTCAGATGCACGGTCCAAGCAGGCCGGTGTGTCTGAGCATCCTACAGAGTGAGGGACCAAGGACCCCGACAAGAAAGGCTTCCTGTGCTGCTGACGGCCAGAGCCCACCTGAAGCATGAAGCGGGCAGAGAAGGGCCAGACCCACAGCCCACAACCAGCTTGGCAGTGGGAGCAGCCCACGGTCTCGCAGCAGGTACAGCAGAACTGGGCTGGCCCCCGAGTCCCCAAGGTCTCTGATGCAGCCATTGAAGGTAGAGCTGAGTCGTGGCAGCTCATTCGGCCCCACACTTGTGTCTGGCCCCTCTTTCGCTTTCTCTCTCTTTCTCAGCCACTAGACATAGGATGTTGGGTGAGCAGCCATCCTCCAAATTGAGGGGAGCAGGGGTCTGTCTCTCTGCAGAACAGCACTGTCATCTCTAGCCAGCAGACGTCCCTCCCTGCCAAGATGGCTGAGTATCAGATGGTTTAATTCATAACAATGCGCTCACCTTCCTGTACGAAAATAGTGCCTGGCAGGTACCCTTGACCTTCACTGAGCTCAATTCTAATTCTGCCTTTACTACTGTCAGGCTCAGTGACCTTGGCAAGTCACTTCGTCGCTGGGCCTCAGTTTCCCCATATAGACCGTAATGAGATTGAACTAAGTGACCTCTAAATTCCTTTCCAGAATCAAGCCACCCCCATCCAGTACCCTGCAATGACAAACAGCAGCAACATTCCTCTCCCCTGGCTACAATGTCAGCTCCACCATGGTTCAGGGACTTGTGTTCGTCTTGTTCCCTCTGGGCTCCTATGACCTAGAACAGTGCCTGGGACATATTGGAACTCAAGAAATATTTGTTGAGTGGATGAATTGACTATAACTACTATTTGTTAAGTGCATACTGTGAGCCAAACAGCCTGGCCGGGCCCAGCTGAGAGCCCAGAGAGAGACTGTGAATGGCCCTTCGAGTCTGGAAGGTGCTGGAACTGGAGTTCTTCCTAAGTCGGTGTCAAATCTTGTTTGTCTCCCTTCAATTTCATTTTTCCTGTTTAATTCTCAGAGAAGGGGGAAGGCACCATTTTATATCAGATATTTATATACCCAGAACTCATGACATTCTTCCCGAGAACATTGTAACAAAGTCAGAAGGCGGATGACAAACTGTAAAAATGTTTGTACCATATATGAGAGACAAAGGGTTGAAAGTTTTAACATAAATTTCAAATCATTGGGAAAAGACAAACTGGGATTCACAAATTCAAATAGCCAATAAACAAGGAGGAAATTTAGAAAAATCATCAACTTTGCTAATAACGCATGCCATGCAAACTCAAATAATACACAGTGGTGTGTTGTGGTAGGAGTAAGAAGTGGCATATCCTTCCGGAGGGCGACTGAACAGTAAAGTCTGAAAATCTTTAACATGTGCACACTCTTCAACCAGGGATCCTACTCCTGCGTATTTATCTGAAGAAATGCCTCAAGGATGTTTATCTAAATGTTAATCAAGTGTTATTAATAAATGCCTGGCTGCCCAGTGATAAAAGATTAGTCAAATGAATCATGGTGCCTCTGTCCACTGGAGCACCATGAGCCGCGGAGAATGATGTATGTTCGTGTGCACGTCTGTAGACCATCTGCAGAAACTGGTCATGGTAGCAGCCCCTCCAAGGAGAATGCGGGATGGAGAGAGAGGGATGGGAGGGGAATTCATTTTCTATTCTGCTCTCTATTGTACTGTTTGAATTATCTATCGTGTGCATGTATCAACCATTAAAAATAAAATTAATTACAAATGATGTAGAAATATATTTTTGTCAAAAAATAATTAAAATAGAGTCTGGACGAATATCTATCAAAGTGTTAAGCATGGTTATTACTGGGAGGGGTGGGCCCTCTTCCCACCCCTCTTCTCCTCCACCCCATAAGGGAGGAGTGTAATCTTGAATGGTCCAAGCCCAGAGTATTTGGGGGCTGACCTCACTAGTGGGCAAGGTCACTGCACTGCAAGCTCCAAGCTGGGCTCTCCTCTGTCCCACTCCCTCCACACCTGCACCTGGCTGCCAAAGGTGGGCTGGTCCTGTCCCAGATTTTGCAGGTAAGGGGTAGAAAAGCCCCTCAAAGGTTCCAGGCCAGGGCCAGGTTCTCCATCCTAACCCTTATGAGAGTTCCACATTTATTCATAAATTCATACCTAGAGTAGCATTTGGAATCCCACCTGGCCACCGTTTCTTGTATACAAGTTCCTCAATCTGTACTCTGCGTGGGGTCAAGGAGGCAGAGTCATGAGCTGGGGATTTCTGGGTACCTGGCTCTATCTCATATCATAACAGCCCAGAAACTTCACCCAGAACGACAAACAATTCTCTTTGGGTAACAGGATATTATAGATGTTTTAATTTTCACGTTTATGCCAGTCTGCATTTTCTAATCTTTTCATTATTTAGCAATTCTTAAATATTTTTTCAAGAAAAAAGGAGGGACAGGAAGCCCCTCAGGGACAACCTGACTGAAGACAGGGCCCTGGCCAATGTTTTTCACGAGATGGACACCTGCCCCACAACTTCCTTTTTAATCAGGTCATCGAATTCTCCTAAGAAGTCTTTTGTGGACATCAAATTGCCTCTGTGCTTGGAGGGGATTAGGAAATGCCAGTTTTTATCCCAGGGGATCGGTTTTTGGAAGAACCATGTCTTCTGAAGACCAGAGGGGTTTTGAGAGAGGGTGTTCGAGTCAACATGTATTAACGCCTGACATTTGCACAACGTCCTGCGATTTACAGAGAGCATCCACTTCCATTATCCCCTTTGATCCTGCCATAAACCCTGGAGAAGCAGGGAGTCCTCCTGGGAACAGGAAAGGAATCAGTAGTAGTCCCATGTGACTCATGGGGAAACTGAGGAAATTGCCCCAGGAGATTTCCTATACCCTTATACTGTATTCTTCCCCAAGCCATGTGAGGTGGGCAAAGTTCTTAACTTTCTTGAACCTCAGTTTTCCCACCTGACAAATGGGGCAAATAATAGTACCTACTGCCCTCGAGCAGGACAGAGAGGCACCTACGAACTCCAGCCCACTAATGAGGCACAACCAGGTGCTGAGACTGCAGAGGAGAAGGCTTTGTTCTTCCTGGGGGGAAGGCTTTTGAGCAGCCTTCCTGGAGGAGGCACAGGGGCACCTGGCCCATGAGATCCTCCAGGCCACCGTTGGGACTGGGTTCCCAAGCAGGGAGCAAACAGGGTGGCCTGACAGATGTGAGTCATTCCTGGCCACAGTGAGGACATTTGCCCCTTCCCCACCCAGCACAAAGCAGGAGGCAAATAATGGCCCAGGAGAGGTCACTTCCTGGAGCTGCTTCCCCCCCGTTGCAAATCAGGCGGCCAGGCCAGGTGTGGTGATGTGGAGTCTGCGGGGTCGGAGAGGAGGAAGGAAAGGAAATGCACTAGCAGCCTCTCCCTGCCCCTCCCGCCGCAGCCTTGCCATGCCGGGCAAGCTGCCCAGACCCACAGGCAGCCCTGTTTGGGCGCCAGAGTCTGCAGAGGAAACTGCTCAGCACAGGGAACGGAGAGCTGGTGGAGTCCACTGCGCCCTTCCTGTGCCCGCTGCACCTGTCACTGCCGTCCTCGCCCTGGGCACTCTGGGCGTTTGCCCTTCAGAACTGGCTGTCAGGAGAGGTTCCAAAGAGATGGGTGCCACTGGAGGCAAAGTGCCCACAGCCCCTGCAAGTGGCTACAGAGGAGTCTTTAGATCCAGGGGAACACGCACAACTTACCCTTAATCACTCTGAGGACGCTGCTCTCCTGGGAAGCCCAGAGAAGCACCTTGCCCTGCGTGCAGCCGTGTGACCTTGAGCAGGTTAGCTAACCTCTCCTGCCACACGTTCCTTACCTGTAGGGTGTCTGGGAAGGACCTAGCCTACTCCTGTTGCCTTGGCAACAAGTACCACCTGTCAGTCTCAAAACTATTCCGGTTTGGGTGATAAAGCATAGAGTCTCCTCATATTACCCGTGACGTGGGACGAGTCATGCTGTAGTGCCTCGTTGGGGGTCCAGTGAGCTCATTCATGTGAAAGTGCTTTGTGCTTTGCCAACTGCGATACGTTCTGCTATGTAGGTATGGGTCCAAATCAGTACGGCACGTTTTTTTAAAAATCAGACTTAATTTGATATCTGAAAGACAGACTTTGGATATGATGGTCACTAGGGTTCTCTGTAATTCTGCTGGCACTTTTTCTGAACAAGAACATTCCACGCTCTTAGTTCAGCCCTACTGGCTACCCCTTCATACTTCAGGCAAAATTAGCCAAAGTGCCCTAGAAGAAGCAAAGGGACCACCATGTGCCTCTAAACCTAAGAGAATGTCACCTGTAACAGTGGACTTTACGGTGGCTTTGCAGGCAGGTTCCAAAGCCTGCTAGGCTGCGGAGTGGTCAACGTCCAGGCCCCTCATCAGGACTTCCTGGCGGAGCCAGCTCACCCCTGTGCAGGAGAGCTGGTTGTCGGATTTTCTGCAGTTTTGAGAGCCAGTTCACATAGTGTTGATAGCAGGAAATGGGCCACGGTAGCAGTATCTACACCGCGGAAATCGGCAAACACTGCCAAGCTGGGCTTCCCTCCACCTCCCAGAGCTGGGGCTGTTGAATAGTTAGCAGCACGCCACTGCTGGTGGCCCACAAACTTTAGCAGTCAGTGGTAAGAGCCCAAGAAGACGACCCCGTGTTAATCCCAGTGCTAACATGTGTATTGCCTAATTTCATTTCCTCTCCTCCTGATTTCCTTCCAGCTCAGGACCAGTGAGGCTTAGGGGCTCCCTGTTTGCTGTGGGATCAGGAGGAAGGAGGTTGCAGTTTGATGTAAAACCTGTTTACCTGCAGGTTGGGAAATTTCCGGGGTTCAGAGGCCTGAATTAATAGGCCAGGCCTATTAATTAATTAATTCACTGGGGCGCCCAGTGTCCGGCTGGATGCCCTTCCCCCGGCTCTGCTGTCTGCCCAAGTGTCCATGCGGTCTGGGATGTACAGTGTGTGCCTGCAGGCCTAGCTCCTCAAACAAATGATCCCGGGTGTGGGTGCTCAGGCATTTCCTGCCCAACAGACCTCCTGCCTGGCATGCAAAGCCTGGGGAAACAGGCAGCAGCCCGCACGCCTACCACCACCCAGCCTAGGCCCTGGAGAGAAGTAGCAGTGGGTGGAGGGTGCAGGGACCCTGGCTCCGGTCCCATCTCAGCCAGTGCTGTGCCCTCCCTCTCCGGGCCTCAGTCCACCCTGCTGTAAAACAAGGGTAATGAGAAGAACACACTTTTTTTCTCATAGCAGTTGCCCTGGCAATTCCTCTTGGGGACAGCACTGTATTTATTTGGGAAAAAAATATGTTGGTTTCCCTCTTGGGATGAGGAATGAGACCCCAGGGAACAGGTTAATGTCACAGCATGTGGTCAATGAGCTGCCTCCCCGCAGGGCCTGGGATCTCTCCGGGTGCCCCGTGGCGCGCAGTGCCTGACGGTGGATCCGAGTTTGTGAGGTCGGGGTCAGGAGCCTCGGCGGATCTGAGATGCTCTACATGATTAGGGGCGGGACAGGTCGCATCTCGGGGGGATGCGGAGGGCCAGGGGCCGGCCTGTGCAGAGGGAGGCTCAAGAAGCTGAAGACCCTTGCTGGGCAAAGAGGAGATGAAAACGCACCGTGCAACCCAGTGGTGCCAAGACAGAGGAGGAGCTTTAGCTAGAGAACATTTAGCTAATGGGGATTTTCTTTTAAATTTTCTCTTGAAGTAAAACATAAAGAGAAAAGGCACAATCACACGGCTGCAGTTCAATGACGGCTCTTCACAAAGTGAAGACACTGTGGCGCAGACTTCCAGATCAGACACGCGCGGCAGCCCGCGCCCGCGGAAGCCCCTCGCGCCTCTCCCGCTGCAGTCTCCCCGCAAAGCAGCCACGATGCAGATCGTCTCTGCCTGCCTTTGACACCACGTAAGCGGAATCGCTCAGATGTGGCCTTTGTGTCTGGCCTCCTGCACTCAACACTGCGAGATTCAGCCCTGCTGTCGCATGTCGCTGTGGCTTGAATTCTCATTGCCGTAGAGTATCTCATTGGGTGAAGAGTCCACGATTTACTTACCTATGTATCCTACCTGAAAGGACATTTGGGTAGTTTCCATTTTGTCTATGTAGTTTCAATTATGTATAATGCTACTTCTCTGAACGTTCTTCTGTTGGGCACGTGTACACATTTCTGTCGAGTCTATGCCCAGGAGTGGAACGTGTAGCCTTAGCAGATACAGCAAAACGGTTTTTCTAAAGTAGTCGCACAAGTTCACACCCCACCGGCTGCCAGGGGAGGGTCCCGCTGCCCCACGCTCCTACCCAGGCTGGGTCCTGTTGATCTCTTTTTTAAGAGCCATTCTCGTGGGTCTAGAGAGGTATCGCTGGGCCCCTACATCTATTGTCTTTTTTTCTTGTAAAATATAATCATTCCTTCCTAGTAGATGCCAAAAGTCCTAACTTCTTTGAGCGTTAACTCAAAAATCTAAAGTCTCATCTCAAGGCAAGGCAAGTTTTTTACAGCTGTAAGTCTGTAAAATAAAAAATGAGTTAGCTATTTTTAAGATACACAGTGGTGTAAGCATTGGATAAATATTTCCATTTTAAAAGGGAGAAATTGGCCAAAAGAAAGGGGCAGTAAGCCCCATGCAAGTCCGAAACCCAGTAAGGCAGACATTAAATCTTGAGACTTTAAAATAATCTCTCTTGGCTCCAAGCCCCACATCTGGGCACACCGGTGCAAGGGGTAGGTCCCGAAGCCTCGGGCAGCCCTGGCCCCGTGACTTTGTTGGGCTCAGCCCACATGGCTCTTTTCACAGGCTGGAGTTGAAAGTCTGTAGCTTTTCTAAGGCTGAAGGTGTATGTTGTCAGTGGCGCTGTCATTTTGGGGTCTGGAAGGTGGTGACCCCATTCCCACAGCTCTGCTATGCAGTTCCCCAATATGAACTCTGTGCTGGGGCTCTGACCCCACATTTTTACTTGGCGCTGCCTTGGTAGAGCCTCTCTGGGGCTCCGTCCCCATGACAGGCTTCTGCCTGGACACCCAGCCTTCTTCACACGTCTTTTAGAATCTAGGTAGAAGTTGTCAAGCCTCTGTCAGTCTTGTATTTTGTGTGTGTGTGTAGACTTACTACCACGTGGAAGCCACCAAGGCTCATAGCTTGCACCCTGTGGCGTGGCTGCCCGAGCTGTCCCTGGGGCCTGTGCCCTGGAGCCTGAGTGGTGGGACGTGGGGAGCAGTGTCCAGGCTGGCCCCGAAGCCACCTTGTCTTCCCAGGCCTCTGCGCCTGTGATGGGGGCGGGGGCTGCCTCAAAGATTTTTGAAATGTCTTTGGGGCCTTTCTTAATTGTCTTGACTGTTAGTACCTGGTTCTCTTTTAGCCACGTTAATCTCTCTAAGTAGTTGCTCCTTAGCCCCTTGGAATGTTTTTTGAAAACATTTTTTCCTATTAATAAACCATATGGCCAGGCTGTGAATTTTAAAAATTTTTACACTGTTTTCTTTTGATTATAAGTTTTAACTGTAAGTCATTTTCTTTTTGTTCTGATATCTGATTGTAGACTGTTAGAAGCAGTCATGCCACTGTTGGAACACTTTGCTGTTTAGAAACTTTTTTTGCCAGATATTGGAGATCATTACTCTTAAGTTTAGTCTTTACAAAGTCCTAGGAGGTTGACACCATGCAGCCAGGTTTTCTGTTATGGCGTAACAAGGGTGACCTTTGTTCTGGCTTGTAATAAGCTTCTCACTTCCATTTGACACCTTCTCAGCCTGGCCTTTACTGTCCATATTTTTGTCAGCATTTTGGTCACAACCACTTAATCAGTTTATAATAAGTTTCAAACTTTTATTTATTTATGTTTTTATCTTCTTATGAGCCCTCTAAACTGTTTCAACTTTTGTCTACTACCATAACAGAAGGAATGGCCTGGAAAAAAAAAAAAGGCAAAAGTATTTTCTGTCTCTTAAAACATCCTCCACTGCTTTTTGAGAACTAAAACCTGCATCCCTGCCTCAGGCTGGCGGTTGGGAGGGGCAGGGTATTGTCCTTTGTTCTTTGTGTTACAAGAGATGATGGCTCAGCCCTGACCTGGCAGAGGGAGGTCCTGGGTGGAAGTCACAGGATTGTCCTCAGACAAGACGGGACTGAGATGGGACCATCAGGATTATCAACTGTAGCTGAACAGCAATCACCTGAAACTGAGAACCCACCCTTTAAAAGTTCTGTATTTCTGCTTATTATTAGGACGATGGCATTTCTGACAGCAGTCTCCATCCTCCTCCGTTGCCGGGAAAGTAATAAACTTCTCTTTCCTTTTCCTCAAACCATTTTTCCTCGTTCCTCTGATGTGACCTCAAGGACAAGTGCCGAGCTTTTTGGTAACATTACCCAGTTCTAAAGCTGCTTCCACATTTTCAAGTATATTAATAGCAACACCCCACTCTTGATACCAATTTTCTGTCTTAGTCCATTTTGCATTGCTATAAAGGAATACCTGAGGCTGGGTGATTTATAAAGAAAAGAGGTTTATTTGGCTCACAACTCCGCAGGCTGTACAAGAAATGTGGCAGCACCATCTGCTTTTGGCGAGGGCCTCAGGAAGCTCCCACTCATGCTGGAAGGTGAAGGGGAGCAGCCATCACATGGCACGAGGAAGGAAGGAAGAGAGAGAGGGGAGAGCTACCAGGCTCTTTTTAACAATCAGTTCTCACAAGAGCTAGTAGAGCAAGAACTCATTATTGTGAGGATGGCACCAAGCCATTTATGAAGAATCTGCCCTCATAACCCAAACACCTCCCATTAGTCCCCACCTCCAACATTGCAGTTCGAATTTTAATGTGAGATTTGGAGGGGACAAATATCCAAACTACATCAGGAGGTGACTGCTGTCACCTCCGTTACATCTCCAGGGAAGTCCATGGAGATGCACTTGGACAAGGGACTCTTTGGGGGAAGTTAAAGGGGTACCCGGCTCAGCCCTAACTGGGCCACTGAGGGAAGAGAGGACAGAGGCTGTTCTCAGGGAGGTGGGAGCAGAGGCTGAGGAGGGAGCTGACTTCTGGATTCCAGAGGGGACCTTGCTCCATGAACCCTGCCCTTACCACACCCCAAGGGCCCCAGAGATTCCTGCCCTGCTCACACAGCTGGCTCTCAGCACGTTGCCCCTGTCCCTCTGATGGCCCCACCAAGTCTGTGGGCCACCCTCAACTCTCCCCTGCCCCTCCCTGCTACCCTCAACCCCTGCATCCCCAGCACGGGGCCCAGCGTAGGAGGCAACAGTGGCCAAGCTCAGTTGCCAGCAGCCATCAGTATGATGTGCAGCCTCAAAATCCAGTGGGACCTCAGGCAGCATAAATAGAGGCACAGCGCTCAGAACAGGGAGGAGACAGACCCACGCCCCTCCTCTCTGGCTCAGGACCAGGCCCCCCTCTGCCTGGGGGACACACAGGCTACCTGGAAGGTGCTCATGGTGGAGTGGCCAGGGGAGGCAGACTCAGGTCACTCAAGTAGGCAACACATACTTCCTGAGCTCCTCTGAGTATCAGGCACAGTTCTAGGTGCTGGGACACCTCTAAGCAAGAGGGAGCAGTGCCACGCCCTCACGGGGTTGACAGCCTAGTGATGAAGGATTTTTTTTAAAAACTAAGAACTGTGAAGTAATTGAAGAAGAATGATGTAAAAGCCCCTGGCTGGGGGGTGGGCGGTGGGCCAGTAGCTTTAAATAGGCGGGTCAGGGAAATGTCATCTCCCTGCATGACAGGGACAGACCCCTGGCTCCCCCTCCCCCTTCTGCCACCCACTCTCCACCCAGCAACAGCCCCTGGGCCCACCTCTGGGTTCAGCTGCAGCCTGGTGGGCCTCGTGCTGACAGGGTCGTCCTCAGGACACGCGGCACGCCCTTCCTGTTCTGCCCCAGGGCTTGCTCTGACTCAGGGGAGTCCCAGAGCCCGCACAGGAGCTTAGGCCCCAAACTCAGGGGAATTGGCTCCCTCACAGCCCCCTCCAACACTGGACAGAGCCCCATCCTTCTGGGGACACTCCTGGGAGACCAGCAGAAGCGAGCCCCCATTGCTCACAGCAGCGGCCTCAATAACACACGCTTACACCAGCTCTTCCCCTTGTCCCTCTCCAGGTACTCCTATGACACTTCCAGGGATCATCTCCCAAATCAACCATCTGCACCCAGACCTTTGCCATGGTCACTCCTTTGGGGACAACCTCAACCAAGAGTCCAGGCAGGGAGAGACGGGTGGAGTGGCCCAGATCCCAGCAGTGGAGGTGGAGATGGGGGCTGGATTCGGGCTGTGTTTTGTACGTTAGAAGACAGGCTTCGGTGGCGGTTTGGATGTGCTCAACCAACGAGATCTTGAGGCTTCAGGAAGCCTCTTGGGCAAGAGGAGACTTCAGGTGAGACTCACTCCCACCCCCGATGTGAAAGTTGCTCTGGCGAACAAGAGGCATGACAGTAGGGAGACAGGCTCTGCGGGCGTCCCCAACGAGGAGGGGACTGGCATGAGGTGAGTGCCAACTGTATGCCCAGCACATGCTCAGCTGTGCTGTCCAGGGAAGTAGCCACCAGCCCCGTGTGGCCACTGAGCACTTGACTGAGATGTGCTTAGCAAATGTAACATACACGCCAGGTTTCAAAGACTTAGTATAAAAAGAGAACGTGAAATATCTCATTAATATTTTTAATACTGATTACACTTTAAAATAATATTTTGGATATATTAGATTAAACAAAAAATACTAAAATTAATTTCCTCTGTTTCTTTTTACTTCTTTAGTGGGGCCACTAGAAAATACAGCATTACACATGTGGCTCCCATGTGGGGCACACACGCTATTTCTACCGGCTGGCGCTGGGCTCGAGGGTGTACTTCACGTTGACGCCTCACAACGTCACGTTAGGTAGACTGAGCCCACCTGTTTCCAAATGTGAAGGCTGAAGTTCAGGGAAATCAAAGACCCAAAAGCCATTCTTCTCCCTGTGCCACGTCGTGCTGCCTTATGGGGCAGTGGCTTTTTATACTGGAGTTTCTTAGCTCCCAGTGAAAGGGTTCAAGCAAGAAGAGGCAAGTCTGGGGTAGCTGACCTTGAAGATCACACCCAGCCCTGAGGCTGTGTCTTGGGGGTGGGTCGACGGGGTTAGGGACTCTTCTCCCCTCTCCTGTCACTCGCTAGGGCGGGTCTCCTGCCTCCAGCAGACTGATGGCTTCTCAGTCCCACCTTCCCACCCCCTGGACTCCACCCACCCTCTCCCCAGCATTACTCCCCTGGGTAATTTATGGAAGCCATCAAAGTTAATTAATGCCATAGTTACAAAGCCATCCCGATGTAATTATTGTGTAATTGGATTATAACTTAGGTAATTTCTGACAAAGCGCCCACTGCTTATGCAAGGAAGCCAGGGCTTTTTACCGAGTGATTAATGGGGGTGCTGGGGCCAGACGGGGAGGCTGGGAGACTGTGCGTGAGGTTGGGCGAGCTCCCTGGGAGGAGGCCACAGCCCTCGGGCCCTGGGGCCCTGTCTGAGCTGGAAGTGACAAAAGCAGGTGTGTGGAGAGCCCTCCTGCCCCCTGAGCCACCCGCCTTCTGTCCAGGCAGGACTGGTTTGTGTCCACCGACAGCCTCCTCCCCGCTCCTCCTGTGCTCTGCCTCCAACTCAGTTAATTTCCAGCATCGGATCCACCCAAGGCCGTTGTGGCCTCTCTGCTTATTGTTCTGACCTCTCTGTTTATTCAGTGTGAATCGTCCATGTCACCTTCCCCAGCCCAGCCTTGCCTGGCCTGGCCTGTGTGCAGGGTACCCCATTTGGTGTCCCATGATTCTGCTCCCCAGCGGCTGCAGGGCCACAATCGCCTGGACGGTGAGCTGGCGACAGGAAGAAAAGTGGCCCGCCGAATGTGGAGATGAGCAAACAGGGTGGTGCAGCTGGGTCGGCATCCTCAAACTCTTGCTCAAGGGGTGACAGAGGCTCAGGCCCCCCACTGGCTGGGGCTGACAGCCTCCTAGACCCCTGTGGTCTGCCATGGCTCATAGCACCTATGAGCAGCTCAACTCATGGAGCCCCCAGTGCTGTAGTGATGTCACTGCTCCCCACTCCGTCCATCCCAGTGTCACCCCCTGGGATCCAAAGTCTAGGAGGGTGTCTGATCTCGGCTCACCTCCTGATTGTCCCCAGGCTGGAAAGAGGAATGGTTTGCCCCCCTGAGTGCCTGACAGTGAGTGCCTGGAGTGGCTGTTCCCCCAAGACTTGACACAAGAAGCACAAGTTGGTGCCCAAAAGGGGCTTCCTCAAGGAGGGGTGTATGTCGAGCATTAAGGCTCCCTCTCTTCTTTGCAACTGTAAACTAGTGCGTCTAAAATGTGTAGCTGGGTGCCTGGTGCACCATCCGTGACCACAGCCAGTGATAGCTGCTGGTGTTGGGCTTGTTCAGGTGGAACCCTGGCCACCCTCGTGACATCCTCAAATAAACCTCATCCCTCAGGGCAGCCCAGGCCAGCCTCCGTCCCTTGCCACCCTGAGATCCTGGCTGTGCTGAGGGCAGGTTCACTTTGGGGCCTCTTTTCACAGCACGCGGTTGACCCAGCACATGTGAAGGGGACGTAGGGCCTGTCTGCATGCAGCGTCCACCCTTTGCCTGGGTGTGGGCCACTTCTTGGGATTCTCTTTTATTCCACAAGCATTTATTGAGCAACTTCTATCCACCAGGCTCTGCCCTGGGCACCAGGATAGAGCAGAGAACAGGTCGAACAGAGTTCCAGCCCCATAGCAACAGACACTGGACATGTGGTCACAGGATGCTGACTGACATGGGACGGTGTCTACGCTGTGAGCAGAAGGATGATTAGGAATTCAGGGGATATCTGATGTCCGATGGCCCAAGTTGGCCCACCCAGAAGCCATGCATTCCTCAGCATCTATGTTTTACTGAGAGCCCATCCTGTGCATGCAGGTGGGTGCAAAAAGTGTCCCAGCCTCTAGGCACTTCTCTTTCCAGCTGCTCGGAGCGGAGCCAGCCGAAGCCTGCTGACACTCGGGGAGGAGAGGCCCAGGGGACGCAGCACTGCCTGTGTGCTTTCTGGAAGAGCCTGGGATTTGAGAGGCGATGGGAAGGGTTGGGCCAAATATATTCCACTCGTGCTGCCTGCGCCACCAGCCATTCTCTGTGAGTCCACAGGGATTCCCCGTGGTTCTAGGACCAGACCTGGGAAGGGCCCCCGGGGTGCAGGTGTGGCCAGCGCTCCCCGTGCCACAGGCTGGAGTCCAGAAGGTCCCACCTGGAACACGCCATGCAGAGTGTGGTTCGTGTTCCTTCCACGTGCAGCACGCACGCCTTCAGAGCCAATCCTTGTTGCTGCGTGTATCTGTCATGAATGTGTGTGAGCTCTGGCGGGGCTTGTGCAACCAGAGAACGTCTAGATTTCACTTTCAGTTCAGGCTTCAGTTGGCTTTCTGGTAGGTTCGAGTTATTTTCTCTCTCTAAAAATAACATGCTTGGAAGCTGTTCTACTTAAGGGCAGAGCCTCCACGGGTAGCGTTTATGCCTGTTGTATTAACATTTAGATAAGGCAGGTCGGGTTCCCTGTCATGACATGTTGCCTCAAAGCAGAGCCAGAGGCAAGGGTTAAGGGCACAAGATCTTCTGCAGGAGTGCTTCTTCCGGAAACCCTCACGGGAGGGAGGGGACGGGAGAGGAAGTGGAGGGGGTCTCCAGGAAGGTCTGGCTTTGGCCTGAGTCCCTGGGAGGCTCTGGAGGGTAAATAGTGGCACAGCAAAGGTGTCCCTCCTGAGGCAAGGGTCAGGCTTCTGCCCCCTCACAAGTCACTGGTAGGAGGCACCAGAGGAGATGGGGCTTTGCCTTCCTGGCTCTCTGGGGACAGTAGCTCTGGCCCCAGGGAAGTCCCTGGAATTTTAATTCCTGGTCACGGGCAGCAGCTGGGGAACAGGCCTGCCTTCCAGCAAAGGGGTCCTGAGCGGGGCCCAACAGCACCTTCTACAGCGACTTTTATTATTTTCTTCCCATGCACCTGAAAGATTTTATCTACCCTTCCTCCACCCTCCCCCCAAAAACATTCCAGCCTCTCTCTAGCCTGCTGCTGGCACAGAGTGAAAGCATAGCTAGTGTGTGTAGAAAGAGAATGAATAATATAAAGAAAGCATGAACCCAGAACCCCAAGTTTCTGACCCAGTTGTCAGAAGCCCCTCCCTCTGCTGAGCAGCTGGTGGATGGGGAGGGCCAGTGGGAAGAGCCAGGCCTGGGGTCTCACCCGAATTTGATGACTGCATGATTCAGAGCAGGTCATCTCCCCTCCCCTGCGTGGGGCTCTCTTCCCTCTCTCGTAGCGTGGGTAACATTTCCCCAGCAGTGCCAGGAGAGACCTGGGAGGCAGTGGAGGAAGCTGATCCAGCCAGAACGACCAGGACACAGTAAGACAGAGGGGAGCTGTGGCTGGCCCATCCTGCAGGGCAGGTGGGCAGGTGCCCCTGCAGCCCGGCAACACCCTAAGGAGCCAGAGAAGGGTGCTAGAGTCAGTACTCGGTGCTGAGGGCCCGTGGCCTCCTAGCTGGGCCTTGGCCTTGCAGCCACTCCTGGTGTGCCCTCTGCCCCTGGCAGCGGCCACTCCCCTGGTTTTTCATTGCCTAGGGACATGCCCTGCACATCCCCCTGCCTCAGTAGCACCTACAGCTGGATTCTCTCCCAACCCATAGGTGACGCGGAGCCCAGCCTGGGGCAGGCAGAGATGTCCACCTGCATTCCTGTGCACAGCAGTGTGTAAGGCACTGCACTGGCTGCAGAGTGACAGGGAGGAATGTCACCCTCATGGGGTCCTTGGGGTAATTAGGGAACAATATACCCATTATTCTCAATATCCGTGTGGCTTTGCACGGTTTACCACAAGCTTTCACACATAACACTATCTTTGAACATCATTTGTTCAACATATGATACCTTTCAACATCTGATACCTTTCAACATCATTCCAATGGAGGACTCTTATCCCCATTTTACAGATGAGGGAAAAGGAGGCCTAGAGCTCCAAGGTCACCCACATAATGAGCAGCACAGCCCAGACTGAGAATACATTAAATTCCCATGCTTTCTGCTGAGCCACGCTGAAGCAGGACTTAATGAGGCCGAAGTCGTGGAGGCAGTGAAACAATATCATAAATAACTTCTGGGGCCCCGGGCTTTCTTTTTTAATAATTGTTTTAGCAAAGTCAGAGGCATTACAGAACATGCTGTTTTGCAACCTGCTTTTTTTTTTTTTTTCCTTAACAATATCTTGTGAACATTTCACCACATCGTTAAATATTCTTTTACTGGGCCATCATTTTTAATGGCTGTATGGTATTCCATCACATGGATGCCCCATAATTTATTTAACCAATCTTTGTGTTGGACCTGTGAGCTATTTCCAGTTCTTCGCCCTCATAAACCAGGCTGTGATGAGCATCCTTGGACATAAATCTTTGCGCCCATTTCAAATTGCATCCTGAGGCTCAAAAGGATACATTCTTTTAAAAAAGATTTCTGATGTCTATTACTACGTTTCCTGAGGCTGTTCATTTCCCCTTGTTCTCCAAGATGGTAAAAAATTTTTAAATAACCCCAAATTTTAAAAATTGCATCATTGTCCCCAATCAGCAGGTAATCAGTCATGTGACTTTGGCAGGTCACCTCTGTCTCTGGTCCTCTGTAAATTCATGTATCTAAGGAGGGGTTAGAGAAGCTGGGCCCAACTTTTCCTTTGCTTCCCACATCCTCACAGGGCTCAGGGAGAGGCCTGGACTGCTCAGATGGCAGCAGTTCAGAAGAGGGAATAAGCCCTGTGGGCTCCCTGGAGGAAGTGGGGCCTGGGCCACCCCTGAAAGTTCATAGGGCTAGGAAAAGGCATGGACGGGAGAGTGAGTCTGGGTGGAGGCCCAGCAGCCTCAGCCACGCTGAGCTTAGAGATGGACTGGTGGAGTCTTGCTCTGCCCGGGCTGTCAGGGTCTGCTGCATGGACTTCCTGGACCGCAGGTCCCAGCAATTCAGCCCAGGGACAGGAGAGGCTTTAGGGACATTTGTAGTTCACAGACTGATGTCTGAAACCACATAAGGACCTCATGGGCTTCCTGTGTGGGAGTAAAACTCCTGTCACTGGGAGTATGTAAGCAGAGATTGGCTACCTGAATAGGGATCCTGCCTCAGGTAAGAGGTGGAACCAGGTGTCACCAGGTGTGATTTTTCTGGTTCTGATAAGTGGGACTTTGGTGACATTTCCTCATTGTGCCTTCATTTCCAAGCATCTACACCACACTCGTTCATTGACTCACACATTGGCTGACCGAATGAGTACCTGCCGTGTGTGAGGCATGGTGCTAAATGCTGGGCAGGGACTACAAACTGTCACAGAGCCTACACTCTGAGGGAGGCGGGCATCAGAGCAGCCGTCACTAAATAAATGAATGGCTGCAGACAGATTCACACATGGCCTGAAAGACGATAAGAGGTATCAGAATGTGAAAGGGGGAGTAGAAAATGATCCCCTCTGGGAAGGGGGGGGCAGGAAAAGTTTCCCCAAACAAGTGACATTAGTGATGATATATAAAGGATAATGAGTGGATGGATGAACTTTGGGGAGAGGGGAAAGGCGTTCCAGGCAGAGGGAGCAGCATGTGAGAGGCCGGGTGGCAGGAGGGAGGATGGGACCAGCGAGGACCTCCAGAGCCAGGGTGGCTGGTGCACAGCCCACGAGGGGAGACCGGGCCCAGGGGAGCAGAGAGTCTGGGGGCCCCTCCAGGCAAGAAGGCAGCCACTGAGGGCTGCAGGCAGGGATGGGCACCCAGCCGAAGTGCTCAGGGTAGCGAAGGGGTGGGAGGAAATGGGCTCAGGGAGTAGAAGCAAAGCATCGAGTTCTGTGGCTCCCACTTGCTCAGGTGAGCGGGGCTCCGCAGGTGCCTAGTGTAGGGCAGGGCTCCTCCTTCCCCGGAGCCCCAGACATGCAGGCTGGGCCGGGGGGCTGCAAGCAGAGGGGCAGCCTTTGGTTTTCTCCTTATTCAGCCTGTGGCAGGGGCAGGAGGTGGGGGACAGACCAGGGTTCCCCACATGGCCCTTCATACTGCCGCCTGTCGCCTAGAGACCCTCCATGTAGAATGAGACTTCACCGCTGGCCTCACCAGACAGCACACACATGCGTGCACGCACACGTATGCACACACAGGCACACACACTTGCTGCTCCCGCTCACACGCACGAAGGGCAGCTCTGGGGAAATCGGCGCTGGAGGCCACAGGGGACTTTCCAGCCCAGCCTAAGCGGAAAAAAATTCCTCCCCCGCGACCTGCTGAGTTCTGACCTGAGGGAGGACATGGGTGCAGCACTGGAGCCTGGATGATGTCCCAACCTTCACCACCGTACCGGGATACTAGGTGCCCCAATGTGGCAGATGGGGAAACCAAGGCAGGGGCAACACAACTCACCTGAGGCCACACACTCACTGGTGGGGAAGGTGGCTTCAACCACAACTTGTCAGCTGCCCAGGCCAGAGGTCCTTAGGTTAAGCTGACACTGGAGGGACACACAGGAAGGTTAGGACCGTAGGAGACGGGGTGAATGCAGGCAGCCTGGTCTGGGGCTAAAATTCCCGGGACTTGGAACTGGCAGAACTGCCCCCCCATGACTCACTCACTGACTGTGGCTAATCGGACACAGCAGCTCTCTGCCTCGGTTTACCCATTTGCACATCGGGATGTTAGACGTCACGCTCACAAAGAGGGGTGAGGATCGTGGAGGGAGTGTGTTTTGAATGAAAACAAAAGCATGGTACCAGCAGCGATGGCGTTGTCAGTATCATTATTAGTGTCATTAATAATAGCGCCGGTAATAAATAGCAAGTCTGCGGGATTGCGTGCTGCATAGAGGGACGCCCACCAATTCCCCTCACTGCCTGGCGCTCTGGGCTCTGCATGGCCTCCACCCATCCATCACCCCGGAGTCCTCCTGGGCCCTCGTCGCAGGGAGGCTGGGGCAGGGGCTGCGAGAGGGGAGGCGGAGCTGGGAGGGGTCCCAGCCTCTGCCCCTCCACCAACCCCCCACCCCACCCACCCAGAAGAATTGGCACCTTCAGCCTCCTTCTCACAGAGACGAAGACTGAGCTGCCTGCAGGGAGATCTCGGGCCTCAGCGCGCAGCCGCAGGTGGAGAGGGGCAGGGCCCTTCAGGAGGGGAGCTGGGAGGGGTTCAACTCTCTGCTCTCCTTTCCCACTCGCTTCTCCTTTTCCGTGTGGAAGAGGCCCTGAGCATGGCCGGAAGGTGGAGAGACCTGAGCCAGCCTCCCAGTCCTGACAAATTCCTCAGACTCTTACCTCGTGGCCCTGCCTCAGTTTACCTAGAGACATGGCTCCCTCAGGGAAGGGGCAACCATCAAAGGAATCCCAGATAGAACATTGGGACATAATGCCCAGCCCCCAACTTCTTCCAGCTCTGCAAAGGCTGTGTGAGAATGCGCTGGGGGTTGGGGGAGCCCAAGCAGGTTCCAGGAAAACCTCCCCCTCTCTCTGGAGCTGGGATGGCTCCCAACATATGAACCAGTCCACCCCGAAATTGTTTGTTCCTGGCAGGCAGCTGGTGCCGCTCTGCCGGGCCTCGGCTGGGTACATGTTTGCCTGGCAAATGACCTAGTGGCTGGAGGCACTCACAGCTGCTCCTGCTCTCGGGCTCAGTGGTGTACGGATAACTGCTTAATAACACCTGGCAATCAGGGGCGCTGGTGGTGGTAGTGATGGAAATGCCCCGGTCTGCCGCGTCTGCCGCTTTCCATGGTGTAAATACTCCCACCACGGCTGACTTCGAGCTACTGATGTGACATCACTGAGCATGGCATGGAGAAGAGATGTGCATAATTGGTTCTCTTTTTCTTTTTTTTGAGACACAGTCTCACTCTGTCACCCAGGCTAGAGTGCAGTGGCGTCATCATAGCTCACTGCAACCTCGAATTCCCTCAGCTTCCTGAGTAGCTGGGACTACAGGCAAGTGCCATCATGCCTGGCTAATTTTTCTGTTTTTTTGTACAGAGGGGGTCTCACTCCAGCTCAGGCTGGTCTTGAACTCCTGACCTCAAGCAATCCTCCCACCTTGGCCTCCCAAAGTGCTGGGATTACAGGCGTGAGCCACTGCGCCTGGCCCATAATTGGTTCTTGTGAGCCAGTGTAAGCAGGCTGCAGTCCACCACTTGGTTAACCTCCCAAGGCACAGCTTCCTGGGCCCGGTGTAGGAGGTGGGGGGTCAGGGATGAGAGGCTTGGACTATGAGAGGGTCCTTAGCATTCCCCCAGCTCTCCCTCCAGAAAGCCCATTTCCCTCTTCCAAATTGTATTCCAGTCTGGCAGTCTGGCTCCTGCCTTCTTCCCACCTGCTGCAGCCCCCCAATCCCTCTCCACCCCCACATAAGTGATCTCTCACCAAATTCCTTCAGCTCCTCTGAAGCTCTCACGACCATCCTCTCCTCTTCATCCCCCACACACTCACAGTCCCTCCCTCCCCGCTTTCTTCTGAGCTGCCCCAGCAGCCTCCAGCCTCACTTCCTCTGCCCCACCCCTGCCCCCACAGGCTCTCCTTCATACAATTGATCTTTATCAAACACAAACTTCACTGTAGCAATTGCTCTGTCGGAAACCTCTCGAGGCTTCCCACTGTCTGTGCAGAAACCATAAACCTCTCCATCTGGTATTCTCCATGGTACTAGCTCAGGCATCCCCTAACCTTTGAGTGCATACACACTCTCCTGCACCCTTGCAAACAGTCTTTTATTAAGCCCTCCTCCGAGACTATCTGTTTCCTGCCGGGACCCTGAGAGATACAGCAAGGAAGACCTATTCACCCATTGGATCTATCCCACATGGAACAGGCTGCTTCAAGAGGGAGTGAGCTCCCTGTCACTAGAGGTGATCAAGCAGAGGCTTGCCTGGCATGTTATCAAAGAGATTTCAGCATGAGTTGGGACCTCAGTTAGAAGACCCTGATGGTCCCCCAGGCCCTGAGAGCACCTGCTTTTGTGCCTTCCTCTCCAAAAAGCATCCAGGCCTAGTGCCTCTGTGGTTGTGCTTTAATGACCCAGTCACAGTCACCAGTCAGCACCCTGGGCCAGGTCCTGTCACCACCTATTACTGCCAGCCCCAGGCTTGCACCCAGGCACTGAGAAACACAGCATAGAAGGGATTCTTCCTCCTCCTTCGCCTGCAACTCAGCAGCAGATGAGGCAGTAGCGATGCTGCTGGGGTAGAGCAAAGGGGGAGAGAAACAGGGCCCCAGTAAGGACGGAAGGCCCAGATGGAGAAGGCCATTTTAGAGAGGGGGAAACTGAGTCCCAGAGCAACAGCATGTGCCCCCAGGTGTCGTAGGAAAAATGGTGCTCCACTTGCCTGGTACCCTGCCAAAGATCTCATCCTCGCCCCTCTGCCTGTCAGTGTCATTGACTGGACATGGCACAGTGTTTGGGGATGATGATACATCACTCCTGTGTGTGCATCTGAGGTGGAAGTGAACACAGGATCTAAAACTCAGCTTCTCTGCCCTGCCCCTGCCCCCCACGGGAGGAGGCTCTGAGCAGTCTCCAGCCCTGCTGTTTCCAGCTGTGCGCCCTTGGCGAGTCTGTGCACCTCAGTTTCCCCAGCTGTCAGAAGATGTTGGCGGTGTCTAGGACGATGTATTTGCAAGCACCTTGCCCAGTGCCTGGCACTTGGTGATACTCGGTGGTTTCCTTTCCTTTCATGGGAATCAACCTCACTGAAGTATAATCTGCAGCCACTAAAGGGCTTCTGTTTTAGGTGGAAGCTCAGGAGTTTAACAAAGGTCAAAATCACTGTCGAGATGCAGAGCATTTCCTGTAACCCCCAAATTTCCTCATGCCTCCTTGCAATCCTCCCGACCTCGGCCTCAGGTGACCACTGATCCACTTTCTGTCACCTAGATTTGCTCTTGCCTGTTCTAGAATTTCATGTGGAGGGAATCCTGCACATGTCCTCTCTGGGGTTTGGCTTCTTGCATTTGGCTGACCATGTTTTAGGTCTATCCACAGTGTCATGTGCATTAACCAGTTCACTCCTTCTGATGGCTGAGCAGTCCTCCACGGCACAGACATGTCACAGTTCGCTCACCCATCCTGTTGTGTCCGGGTTCCGTGCCTAGGAATAAAGCTGACATACAAATCCGTGTGCAGGTGTCTTATGGACGTATTTTCATTTTTCTTGGGTAGATATTTAGGAGTAGGATTGCTGAATGCATTTGGGATCAATTTTTGTGTACAGTGTGAGGTAAGAGTCAAAGTTTAGGTTTTTGCTTATGGGTGACCAATCATTTCAGCATAATTTATTGAAAGACTATTTTTTTCCCCATTGAATTGCCTGGCACCTATGTCAAAAATCAATTGGCCACGTATGTATGGGTCTCATTCTGGTCTCTGTATTTTGTTCATTTATCTATATGTCATGATGATGTAGCTATTGGACAAGTTATTCTGCATTATTTTTAAAAACAGTCCATCTGCTTTCTGAAGTGTTTGCATCCCCACTGGCAATGTGAGAGTTCCAGCGACTCTGCACCCTCCCCAGCTTTTGTGGTTGTTGTTAATTTAACGTTAGCCATCTAAATAAGTAAATGGTGGTGTTTTGTTGCGGTTTCATTTGCATTCCCCTGGTAACAAATGATCTTAATCATCTTTTATGTATGTATTTGCCATCTGGGTCTCTTGTTTGGGGAATGTCCAAATATTTTGCTCACGTTTAAAATTGGGTTGTTTTATTTCTTATTGAGTTGTGAAGTTTCTTTATATATTCTATATGCAAGTCCTTTATCATTTACAAATATTTTCTCTAAATTTTTTCACTTTCTTACTAATTTTTCTAAGACCAGAAGTTTCAAATCTTCATGAATTCTAATTTATTGAATTTTTTATTGCTTGTGCTTTCCATGTCTAATATAATAAATGTTTGTCTAACCCAAAGTCATAAAGATTTTCTCCCATGTTTTCTTCTAGTAATTTAATAGTTTTACATATTGCATTTAGGTCTATGATCCACTTGGAGTTAATTTGTGTGTATAGTGTGAGGTAAGAGTCAAAGTTGAGATTTTTGCTTATGGATGACCAACTGTTCCAGCATGATTTTTTGAAAGACTATTTTTCCTCCATTGAATTGCCTAGCACCTATGTGAAAAATCAATTTGCACACGTGTGGGTCTAATTCTATCTAGTCTATTTTGTTTCATTTCTCTATATGTCATGATTATGGTAGCTATTTGGCAAGACCCAAAAATGGTAGTTTGAGTCACCTAACTTTGTTCTTTTTCAAAATAGTTTTGGCTATTCTATGTCCTTGGTATTTCTATATACATTTTCAAATCAGCCTGTCAATATTCATAAGAAAGTATGCTGTAATTTTTATTAGAATTGCATTAAATCTATAAATAATATGGGGAGAATTAATCTCTTAACAAAATTGAGTCCTCTTATCCATGAACACATTATATCTCTCCATCTATTTGGGTTTTATTGGATTTCTCTCATCTATTTAGTAGTTTTTAGCACATAAATCATGAATATATTTTGTTAGATTGATTTTCAAGTATTAATATTTTATATTTTTGTGCTATTGTAAATGGATTTTTTAAAAATTACAATTTCTAATTGTTCATTGCTAGTACACAGAAATACAATTGAATTTTGAATTTGACCTTTTATCCTGAAACCTTGCTAAATTCATATGTTCTTGTAGCTTCTTGTACATTCTGTTGGGATTTTATATGTAGATAATTATGCCATCTGCAAATAAAGACAGATTTTTTTTTTCTTTCCAATGCAGATGCTTTTATTTCTTTTTCTTGCCATATTGCACTGGCAAGTCTTCCAATACAATGTTGAATAGGAATGGTATGAGTGGACATTCTTGCTTTGTCCTGATCTTATGGAGAAAGCATTCGGTCTCGTTATCAATTATAATATCAACCCCTTATCAGATTAGGGAAATACTTTTCTATTCCTAGGTTGCTAAGAGTTTTTATCATGGATGAATGTTAAATTTTGTCAAATGCTTTCTCCATATTAGTTGAAATAATCATATGGTTTTTCTAGTTTAGTTTCTTGATATGGTGAATTACATTGATTTTTTTTCAAATATTGAACTAAACTTGCCTTTCTGGGATAATCATTTCTTGCTTATGATGTATTAACTGTTTAATTTATTTTAAAATTCAATTTGCTAATATTTTGTTAAGGATTTTTACCTCTATGTTCACAAAGGATATTGATCTGACTTTTTTTTCTATTTTAATTCATTTATCTGTTTTGTTATCAGGATAATACTGTCCTCATAAAATGAGTTGGGAATGGTTCCCTATCCATGTCAAGTAACTTTTTATCAGATGGTAAACATTGTGAATTTCATGTCGCAGAGGGCTAATCTTATCGTAGTTCTTAAAAAGTGTTTGCCTTTGTTTTTGCATACATTTGGGTTACTTATAGGTCAGTTTAATGCTTGAAAGTCTTGTTTTTTAAGTTCAGTTAAGGTGAGCCTAGGGTACCCTTGACTCTGAGTTTGTCTAGGCCTATATTTAAGGCGTGACTCCCCATTCTGACTGGTCAGTACTTAATGTCTTCTATGTCTGTGAAAAACTTTGGGAATTGTTTAGCTTGGAGCTCCCTGGCCAGTCTTTGCTGGGCTTATGACATTTTACCCTAAATATGCACATCTTAGGATTTGGCAACAGAATCCAGGGGATTCCTATGGAGATTTCCAAAGTTTTTTCTCTGCATAGCTTCCTTGTATCCAGTCCTCTGCCCCCCAAATTCCAGCTGCCTCAGCCTCCTCAAGTGCCAACTCCTCACCTCAACTGAGAGTGCTCACAAAGCTCTCCTTGGGCTCCTCCTCCCCACAGTGCAGTCTGATGGGGACTCTGAGCTGGGGTGATCATAGGGTCCACTTTGTTTGTTTCCTTTATCTCAAGATTCACAGTCAAGAGCTGCCGACTGTCAATGTCTGAAAGCAGTTGATTCATATATTTTGTCTGGTTCTCCAGGTGTTTGTGGAGGTAGAGGAAGTCCAGTCTCAGTAACTTCAGCATGGCTAGAAGTGGTTATCTCTCTTTCCTTGCTGTCATCCTTTCCATCTGTCATGCCTCTGACATCAAAAGACACCCTCTTCCTAAAACCTGGACGTGGTTGACAGGAGGAAGCCTGGGCATGACAGGGAAACGGCCAAGCAAGCCCTGTCCCCTCCAGATGGCCTCCCTCTTCAACCCCTGCCCGCTTTCTCTGCCCTGCTAAGGTTTCCTTGCAGCGCAAGCCCAGTTTAGCCTTTCAAACCTAACAGATCATAACCAACAGGCTTTGAGGCTTTTTGTGGCTAACACTGACCTGGGTGCTCTTACAAGAATCATTTTTTTGAAATCCTCATAGTATTTCACTAAGGATTACAGCTTTATTGTTTATTTAGCAGTTGCTCCGTGCTGGGCACCATGCTGCACACATGGTTCCATCAAATACTCACCACAGTCCTATAATATAGTTACCCCTGGCCCCATTTTATAGATGAGGACACTAAGGTACAGAGAGGTTGGGTGACTTGGAATACCCAAGTCCTACAGCTGGGAAATGCAGGAGAACTTTCCAAGAAGCACAGGGATTCTGATTCCAGAAGCCCTGCTCTCCCCGACACCATGCTGGTTCATGCAGAGCCCCCTCGCATGTCTGCTGCCCTGGGAGCCTGGAAGCAGCTCCCTCTGGGTCCTTCTCCTCTAGCCTGCTGGCAGCTGCCCAGCTCCAGGGCTCGGCTCTCCCAGGGAGGGTGTCTGCAAAAGAAGCAGCAGTCACTGAGGTTCTCTGATTCTGTGACCCTCTCAACCAGCCCCCGCCAGCCTAGCCTTGAGCTCCTTGCCCCTCAGGAGCCCCCGCCCATCTGTAATCCCCTTGTGACCAACTTAGTTAGTTCTGGTCCCTGCACTCACACCTCACGCAGACCACAGGTCACAGGCCTCGTCCTGCCTCTGCTCCTTCTCGTCCCACCCTGGACTCCAGGGGAGGGGATTGTGAGGGCCTGAGAACTACCAGGGCTCACAGCTGAAAACTGAATGTGTCCCCTGGGGGAACTCCCAGGACCCCAGGAATCCCTGGGGAACCACTACCCCCAGAGGCTGACACGTGGCTCTAGCCACTATCCACAAAGAAAACAGTCACCGACCCAGGGTAATGGCTCCGCTGAGCTCACCTGTCTACTCCTGGATGTAGTCTGGTTCCCTAGGGAGGATTATTCTTGTATTGAGGGGAGGGGAACATGAAGCCAAGGGCTGGCCACAAGGCCCTCCTACCTCCTCTCCCTGGCCTCATCACCTTGAACTTCAGTCAGGGCCGGGGAGGCAGGACATCATGATGTTGCCCAGGAGCTCTGCGCTCCCAATCCAGGGCACCAAACCCAAATCAGCCCTCACAGTGCACAGCTCTTGCATGAGAAATAAAAATGATGTCCCTTGTTTGGGTAATGTTTTAACCTCATCAGTGTGAAAAATAATAATAATAGCAGTTGTTACTGCTTGCCAAGTCCTGACTATGAGCCGAGCACTTTGTATAGTTTACGGCTAACCCTCACCGTCTGTAGGATAGATATTATTATACACCACCACTTGGCCAAAGAGGAAACTGAGGCACAGAGAGGTGAGGAAACGTGATCAGGGCCCCAGAGCCAGGAAAGTCCCTGCAGCCCAGCAGTACTTGTCCGTACTCCTCACTTGTCTCAGCCATGTGAACAGCAACCCCGTCCTTTGTCAAGCTACTCACAGGAACCCGTGAGACAGACAGACATGGCATCAGTGTGCCTTCTGACGGATGGGGAAACTGAGGCACCTGGCCTTAAGCCCTCCAGCAGGCCAGGAGCAGAACCGAGACAACGACTTAAGCCTCTTGACCCCTGAGAGTGACCTCTCTGCTCACACATGTGTGAGCGGTGGAGTTATGTGGTTCCCATGGAAACTCAGTCCTAATTACAGCAGCCAAGGGTTTAAAAAGAAACCAGTACTGTTTGAGGTCTGGCTTTAGGAGTCACTCAAGTGGGACCCACCGCTCACGGGGCGCACATCACTCTGGAGTTTACAAAGCCCTCTCTCGTGTATCCTGAAGTTTGATCCAAGCAGGGTAGTGACTGTTTTACCCATTTCGAGGTAGGGAGCCAGAGGTTCCCAGTGGTGACGTGTGGCCCCTGAACCCTGAACACCTCGTGTGCAGCACTACGAGGAGGCCCGGTTGCAGGTAGCCAGGTGATGCATGGTCCAAAAGCGCTAACGAGCTGAGAGAAGGACAAGGACTTGGGCACAGCCGGGCCCTCTGGGTCAGGGCTGAAGCCAGGACCTGAATGGGGTGGGCTGTGCAGGACCCCAGGAGGCCGTGGCCTGTAGGCCACCACCCGGCCTCTACCCCAGGGCACTAATTGGGACTGACTGGGTCAGAGGGGCCCTAGTATCCCACCGGACCTGGTGTGTGGAGCCAGGCAGGGGGCAAGCAGCCTTCATTTCTCCTCTTGCCCCTTTGACCTCAGAGCAGAGGCCTGCAGGAAGTTGCCCGTGGGGACCGGGAATCTGAGCTAATGAGGTGACTTCCAGGTCCAACCCAGACCAGCTGGGGCTGTAGTGGCATCAGCAGCAGGGGACAGGCAGCCTGGGACCTCCTCTGAGCCCAGCACCCTGGGTCCCCAGGGGGTAACAAGCATCTGGCAAGTGTCTTCCTTGTGCTGCTAACAAGTATGCCAGACAACAGGTGTAGACAGGGACTGCCCGGCACACTGAGAGGCGTGGTCATCCTGCCTGTCCCCTGGCAGACCCTCCACCCACTTGCTATGGTAATAACATCTCTCATTTATCAAGCACTCACCCCAGGCCAGACACTGTGCTAAGCGCTTTACATTGATTATCTCATTAAATTCTCATAATCAGCCTAAAAAAAGGGACTATTATCCCCCGGTTAGAGATGAGGGAACAGGACACAGAAAGGCTAAGCCATGTGCCTAGAGTCACATAGACAGGAATGCAGTCCAGGAGGCTGGTGGAGGTGGGTGGAAGGAGGCCCAGAGGCCAGCCGGGCAACATGCCAGCTGCGGGATGGAGAGAGTGGATGAAACACAGAAAAGTGCTAATCCGGGAGGACTTTCTAAAGGAGGCAGCCACCGTCTAACAGAGGGGCTGGTATGAAAGACCACAGCATGACCTCCCAGCTCAGCTGCCTCTGTCCTCCCACCACTCGCAGGCCCCCAGCAGCTTGCAGAAGAATGCACATTCCAGGTTTGGCATCCAAACCTGGTGGGTCCAGATCCTGTGTTTCTATGGCAACCGTATCCTTAATAGCATCCAATAAGGACGTTGTTTGGCTGCAGTAAGCACACACGATCTTTGATTACTGCCGAAGGTATTGAGAGGCAGCCCTCCCCCTCTCCAAGGGCCCCTACCCTTCCTTGGAAAAATAGATGCTGGCCCCACCAAAAAAGTGGGGGGATGGAAGCAGGGGAAGACCTCACACAGAGAGGGGGAAATAGGAAAAGAATCAATGTTTGTGTTAATGGAGTTGCCCGTTCAGCGTTTCTCCTCTTTTATGGATTTAGATAACATGCTCGTCAGGGATATCTTCATTTCCCAGAGCAAAGAAATTAATTAATCACTAATGGCCCAATCCAGAAATTAATTTGTGCTACCTTCTTAAATGTGTCGTTATTAATCAATTGACAGTGTGGGGCTGGCACTGGGTGTCCACTAGGGTCTGGGGCACTTGGGCTGACCTGTACTTGGTGGGCAGTTCCAGAGGATAAACTGAGGCCACTCAGGGGTGCGGGCCAGGGTGCGGGCCCAGAAAGCGGGCCTGGGGACGCTGGGGGAAGAGCACTAGGCTGGAAGTCCAATTCTAGGGGTGACTTTGGGCAAGTCCTTTGGGGTCTCAATGTTCCCATCTGTGCACTGAGGAGGGCTAGACTTGAGCAGTACTTTTAAAACCTCCTAAAACTGCAGAGTTCATTCAATAAAACAATGTGCAGAATCCCAGTGATCCAGACACACATGCAGGAGAGGGGGGGAGTCCTGGAGCCCCTTGCCTCTGCCCCCCACTCTGCCCAGTTATGGTCCTCAGGGCTCTGCAGAGCACCATGGGACACCCTTGGGGAGAGGGCCTCAGGGGTCTTGTCCTTCAGGGGGGTGTCCCTGGTTCCTCTCCCTTCCCACACCCCACCAGCTCCAGCACAGACTCTCAGTGCTGGTCGGGCAGCGCCAGGACGGCTGGGCCTCTCTTGCCCACTGCTGCACCTTTGGGGCCTGGAACAGGGCCTGCACACAGTAGGCACTCAATAAGTGTTTATCGCATGAGCAATGGTTTGGCTTCAGGCAGCCAGGATGGGGAGGGCTGGCCGGGTGGGTGGCACCATGGCAAAAAAGGAGGGAGCGTGGAAGAGTTTGGCCCCTGAGGAGAGGAAGGCAGAGGGTGGCAGGGCCCAGGGGCTGAAGGTCAGAGGGCAGGCAGGTGGGGGTGACGGGCACTGGGCACCCAGGCTGGGGCAGGAACAGGGAGAGGCAGTGGCACTCCACAGTGGCACGTGCTGACCAACCCGGGCACAGCTCAGTCCATCCTCGCCACAACCCACGAGGGTGAGTATTGTGAATCCCCCCATGTTACAAATGGGGGCTGGCCCAGGGCCCCCAGCTGGGAGGGAGAGCCACTTTCCAGTCCAGGCATCGCGGCACCCAGGGCCACACTCTCAGCCACCACACAGCCCACTTCCACGTCGTGGCCGGTGAATACTCTGCTGCTCCTCTGGGATACGAGAGTCTGCACGGAGATTTCCTCCCCCGGCCTGGCTTGACCCGGGAGGCGAGCAGAGTTCACACCATTACCCCCATTTCACGGATGAGGAAGTCAGGCTCAGAGAGACCAAATCAGCATGCACGGCCCAAGGGTAGGCATGGACTCGGGCCTCTTGGCATCCACCTTGAGCTGGCTGAGTGGTGTGGGGGCCTCACCTGACAGAGAGTGGGGTCAGCTCAGCCCAGCCCCAGCTGAAGGGAAAGGCCAAAGAATCCAACTGCGTGCAGAACGACTTGTTAGCGAGGCTGTGCTCCAGAAGAGCCACAGGGACACGTGGGATACGAGAGCTGGGAGGAGCAACTGCATCATTTTAGAGACGGGGAAACTGAGTCCCAAAGTGGGGAAGGGTTGACCAAGACCACTCAGCAAAGGAAGATGGGATTCCCTAGGGTGAGACCCTGAAGGAGAACATGTCCCCTACGGGATTTCATAGCCCCTGTAGGACAATACCTCTCTGCCCTTGTGCCTTAGGGGTGGGTCTTGTTAGAAACTGGAGTGGGGACAGGATGCCCCTCAGGCTCCAGGGAGGCCTGGGGGTGCTGTGATTCGGTACGTGGAAGCAGCAAGTGAGCTGTCCGGGACATAGCGGGGTGGGGATGACCTCCCAGGCAATCTGTGGGCCCTGGGAGACACAACAAGAAAGAGCTGCCTGCTGGGGTAGGCACGTCCCCGCCCCACTCTGCCCCCACCGCCGGGGAAAGAGCAGCGCTCTTCTCAGAAACCAATGTTTCCTGAGCACCTACTATGTGCCAGCCATCCCCATCTGTCATTCTCCTTAGTCTTTGGCACCACTCTCACCCACAGATGGGGAAACTGAGGCCCAGTTAGGCACAGGGCCTGCATGCTGGGGGCACGGGGACCTGCCTAGCAAGTGCGAGGAGAGATGCATTAGAGAAAGAGAGTGCTCAGCATGGTTTCCCTGGCGACGCTGACTGCCCACAGCCACTCTCACCCAAGACAAATAATAATTATAATCCACACCGTCCGCGGACACTCGCAGCAGCAATCTGTGCCCAGGGAGGGGGAGCAGGGAGAGTCTTACAGGCTTTGGAGCCAGAAGAGCAGTGTCCTCGTCCCAGCTCAGTCCCGTTCTCCGTGGGGCCCTGGACAAGAGAGCCCCTGTCCTTCATCAGTAAAACAGGGTTAAATCCCTCAGGTTTAACGCAAAGACCCAAACAGGGACTCCGGTGAAGGGCTCGGTGAACAGGTGTAAGCGTGCATTACCGCTCCCTGGCTGGCAAGTTTCCTGGCTTTACAGGCCTCCCCTAAAAGTCCAGGAGCCTCCCGCCCACTGACCTCCACCTTGGGGAGCGTCCGTGTCCTCAAGGCCCTTTCCAGGGAAGAAAGCGGGCCTGGGTGTCAGTAGAGCCCCTCCACCTCACCCCTGCCTCTCTTCCTCCCTCCTCCCTGCAGTCTCCCTGGTGCGCTGGCACCATCCCAAGGCCACTCCCTGCCTCTCACCATCCCTGGCCAGCTGGGAAGGATCAGGAAGGTTCTCCTCCTGGTCAGGGAGTGGTCTGAGAACCTGAGAGGCCCAGTCACCTGCCTAAGGCCACACTGCAACCCTTGGAGTCCCACAGTGAAAGCTGACGTCTCCCGTGGTCACCTCCCCACCCACTTCCCCTGCCTCTCCAGCCCTTCAACACTTCCTTCTCCCAGTGCCTCCCTCCTCATCTCTCTGTCCCTGCCCCACACCTCTGTCTGTCTCTCCTGGTCTCTCTTTGCTGCTGTGGTCCAGTGTCTCCGTCCCTCTTTGTGGCTCTCCCTAGCTCTCTCCCTGGGCTGGGTACAAAAGCACAGGGGTCTCCTAAGTGTGCTGCACACTGAGCATGTGCACCTTTAGCCAGGTGGAGGCCGACAGAGGGCAATTCGTGGACCCTCCATACTGACCTGACTGTCCCCACAACTCATGGAGACGCCTGGCAGAGGCCCTGGGGTGGTGTGCTGTGTATGTGAGTGTGTGTAGAGGGAAGGTTTCGATGGTTTACCAGGCGCTGACTTGCAGGTGCAGACTCTGAGGACCTCAAGTTGGCCTGGCATTCCCAGGTGTGCTGTGCGACCTGCTAGACGGTGGGTCCTCAGGGCAGAAAAGATATGCCAGCCCCACCCACCACTGATCCTCCATGCTACAGACTTATTGAGATCAGTTTCTGAAAGCAAATGTGTGCAGTGCTATGGGTGAGCTCCAGGTCCTGAAGGAAGAGAGATCCCTGGGAGTTGAAACTGGTAAGGCGTGGCCCAGTTACTTCCTTCTGCATAACTACCTCAAATCTTACTGACTTAGGAACAATAATATATTATTATTAATTATTATATCCCACTATACTGTGGGTCAGTGGGGATGACTTGTCCTTGCTCCAGGACACTGGTGGCCTTAGCTGGGATGACTCGGCTGTGAGTGGGGACCAGCCAGGCATCTTCTCTCCATATGGCCTCTCCCCACGGCTAGCTTGAGCTTCCTCACAGCATGGCTGTTCAGCATAGCCAAAGCTCTTACCTGGCAACTCCCAGCTCCGGGAGACCAAGGTGGGAGCTGCCTGTGTTTTTAAAGATTAGGCCTAGAACTGGCACAGCCTCACTTTTGTCACCCTCTTTGGTCAAAGCCGCCAAGACTCAAGGGGAGAGGAAACATACCCACCTCTCAATACGCTAAAGACTCTGTGGCTTTAATACACTATGAATGATGTGTTAGCATCCATTGCTGCTGTGACACATTGCCTCAAGTTCAGTGGCTTAAAACCACACCTGTTTATCGCCTCACAATTCCACAGGTCAGAGGTCCAGGCACAGCATAGCTCAGCTGGTTCTCGTCTCTGGGATTCACAAGGCCAAAATCAAGGACTGTGTTCCTTTCTCAGGGCTCTGGGGTGAGTCTGTTTGCAGGCTCATTCACACCGTGCGGTTGCAGGATTGAGGTCCCCGTTTTCTCCCTGGCTGTTCTCAGTTTCTAAAGGCCGCCCACATGCCTTGGGTCTCGGCCCCTCCTTCCAGCTTCAAAGCCAGCGATGAAGGGTCAAGTCCTCCCCAGCCTCCGACTGCCTCTGGTTTCCCCTCCTGCCTCCTGTCTCCTTCTGGTTCCCCCATGGCTCTCTGGTTGACCCTGCTGCTTTCCTCCTCCGCTCTCAGGGCCTTGTGTGATGACATGGGCCCACCCACACAGTCCAGGACATCCTCTCTAGTTAGGGTCAGCTGATCAGCTACACCCATTCCATCTGATAAGCCCCTTCACAGCGTACCTGGATTTGTAGTCAACTGAACAACCCAGGGCAGGAATCTTGGAGCGACATCTTTAGAATTCCACCCACCATAGGAGGCTTCCAGAGATGAAGCATGGAGTGGGCTCTGTACCACGGTGAGACCTGGAGGGGCACAGAGAAAGGCATGTCCCTGGGAGGAGGTGCACAGAGGCCAAGACATGGAGGCAGGAATTGCCATGGTGTGTCAGAGAAGAGTGAGATCACCGGGTAGGATGCTGTAGAGAGAGTCCAAGGAGGAGGCAGGAGGGGGGCGCAGGGTCCCCAAACAGGTCCATACTGAAGAATTCAGACTTCAGGGGAAGCCAGCACCTTGCTTCAGAGATAATTAACTGGGATTTCATAACCTCTCTAGGAGATACGATGGGATTTGTGTTGCCCTAAAATTTCATGATAAATACTGCCTACACATGAACACATGCATTTCTCTGGGGACTTACATCATATTCCCCAAAGGGCCCATGACCTGCAAAGAGCATAGACCATTGCTTTCATCTTCTCACCCTAACCTCCCCAATCAGCCAACTTCCAAGTTAGTAAATCCTAGAGCAATCCTTTTGTGATACAAAAAACTCACCTCAACTTGGGTGTTGCGAATCTGTAGGCATCAGAATTCTGAGCCCCATGTATTTTTCAGGCTTCTTTGCTCCCTCCACGGGGCCCCTAAGAAGGGACAGACCATGAAAATCATTTTGGGACTTGTTACCTCCCTGGTCTTTAAACTGCCCACCTTGGCGTAGGTCACACCAGAGTGTGAGGACATTGTTGAGACAGCCTGCACTCCTATTGTAGGAAGAACGCATGAGTTTCCCATGGGCCTGGGACGTACGGATGGTGGCAGACACTGGGTGTGGGCAGGGGAAAAGGAGGGTGGAGAGAGGTCACCCAGAGCCGCATTCCACGTTGCCCACCCAGGGAAGGGTGCAGCATGGTGTCCACGTAGAACCTCCAGAGGACCCACCAAAGCACTGCCCAGAACACCAGCCTCTGGGAACCGGACTCCCAGGCCACCTGCGATGGGCAGCAACAGTGCCAGAGACCTAAGGTTTTTGGTTCCTTTTCCTATCATTCCTCTACCTCCATCGGCCTGACTTTAGAGGAGCCAGCAGCAGGAGGGCAGCAAAATAGAAAGAAAATAAAAGAACAGACTCTTTCCCCATCTTGGTCCCCAAGTCGTGGGTCAGACCTGTGCTCTGGGGAAGGGAGAACTTTTAAATTGGATGTGAGATTGAACTCTGAGACTGGACTGGCCCTGAAAGTGAATCCTAATTACTAAAATGAGGCTCTTCTTACAAACATCAGTGACCAAAAACTACTGAATCTGTTCAAGGTGCTGTCAACAGACAGGAAAAGGAGGCTTAATAATTTAAAGGGACTGATTGGAAAAATCAAGTCATTTCCTATTTGCATCCCATCAAGCTTAACCTCTTTGTACTGGAGCAATTCTCATTCGCGGTTCTAATCAACAGCCCCAACATCTCAGTGGCTTTGTACAGTAAGGTTTATTTCTCACTCCTGCAAAATCAGCTTTCCCAGATGTCTCTCCC
Source organism: Lemur catta (assembly GCF_020740605.2). Classification (NCBI taxonomy): domain Eukaryota; kingdom Metazoa; phylum Chordata; class Mammalia; order Primates; family Lemuridae; genus Lemur; species Lemur catta. The sequence goes on along the minus strand of NC_059141.1, from coordinate 48,934,323 downwards.
CAGTGCAGGGACTCAGGGATATAGTTTCCTTTCATCTTGTGGCTCCACCATCTCGCAGTTTCAAGATTGCCCTGGCATCCCCCAGATGCCAGATAGGTGATGAGGTTACGGAAAAGCGCACCAGACAATCATTCACCATATTCCAGAAGTAACATATGTACTTTCTGCTCACATCCCATTGGCTGGAGTGAGTCATGTGACCAACCTAAGAGCAAGGGAGGCTGGGAAGTACGATGGCTGTTAGTGATCACCAGATATCATCAGCAGGTGTGAGTGATCACAAACAGTCTTTGCCATAGTAATCACCATACTGGCCAAGCAGCCATTAGTCATTTACACTTTCTTTCTACTAATTCTTATCAGAGGCCGTCTGTATAGTTGGCACCGTGCTGGGCACGGGGGAGACCATGTGAACAAGAGGGTCTCAGTGCTTGCCCCGCGTAGAGTTACAGTCATGCGGGGTTTTAGGCATTGACAGTTCAGAGGGTTGACTGCCAAGAAGGGGAAGTATGGAGCATCACGGGAGCACGTATGAGGAGTGCAAACCTCAGACTCATAGGCCAAGGGAGGTTTCCTGGAGAAAGTGGGACCTGCAGGATGAAAGGAGGCAGGCGGGTGCAAGGTGAAGGGTAGAGGGCTCAGGAGAATATTCCAGGCAAGAGTCACAAAGGCCTAGAGAACAGGAAGAGCACAGTGCTCTGGGGAATGCAGCATCCAGCTCTTCTCCTGGGCACTAACTCCCAGGCTCTTTCTCCCACTAGCCCTGGATCCCGACTGGCCCTGGCTGTGCATAATCCCATGTAGTCCATCCCTACCTCTCCAAGCCTGGCAGGTTAGGAGAGATGGCACATTCCACCTGTGCTGTGTGACCTTGGGCAAGTCAGTCAGGCCCTCTGGCCCTTGGTTTACCACCAGTTGAATAAAGCAGGCAGAGAGTTCCTGAAGGCTCTATAGCTCAGGTATGACCACATTCAGCCAGATGAACCCTCTTTGGGGAACATCCTTGCCCTATTCTAATCCCACCTGAACAGCAAAGCAAGGCAAGCTGGACTATGGAGGAACAGGGGAGGCCGGGCTGTGACACGGTGGGCTGGGGAGGTGGGTAGGCAGCCTGCTCCCCACCTTCCAGCCCAAACCCGCCACTAATGAGGCCTGTCTGTGGAGTAATTAGCCGCAATCACAGCAGGGCGCATTAGGCAGACACGGCCTCCGTGCAGTGGCTGCTCCTGAGACGCAGAAGCCCAGGGCTTTGAACATTGCATTACGGCGGGGGATACGTCCTAATGTCACTTAATTACCCCAGACAGCCTCAGATGTAATCGAGCCTGGATGGGCTGGCAGGAGCGGGTGCAGGCGTCCAGAGGAGGCTGATGCATTTATAATGATGCCACTTTGCCAGACAAATCTGGCCTCGGTGGGCTGAAGATGAGGAGGATGGGGGGTGGAAGCTACGGTGGCCTCCAGACAAGGGTACTTTCCTTCTCCAAAACCCTAGGAGATCTCCACCTAGGTTGGCCAGATGTCTCCACGTAGCCGCCCAAGGCAGCAGGAAATCGGGGTGGGGTGGGGTGGAGGCAGGTCTTCACTTCCCACCCCCTCATCCGAGAGGCTGTGAGGGTCAGGGTTTCCTCTCGTTCTCTAATTTCCTTCCCCGTGAGAGGTGAGGGTGAACAACAGGAATGGTGGACACAGGAGGACGTGAGGCTGAAGACCAGGCCCTGGGACACCAATGGGTGCTCCCAAGGTGGGGAAGGTGGAGAAGGTGGGGTGGTGCCCCAAGGATGCTATAGGCTGGTTTAAGAGGAAGCCCCATGGGAAGGGGAAGAGCTCTCAGGTACAAATCTGGACACTGAGCTTCAAGGGTGGACTCTCAAGACAGTGCTCTTGCCAACGCACATCCCTCCAGAGGCCAGAGACCCAGTGATGCGGGAACCTGCGGCCTCTGAGAGGCCCTGGAAGGCAGGGACTGTGTCTGCCTTGCTGGCCTGAATGTTCTGCACCTAGCACAGGGCCTCAGTCCGTATCTATCGATGTGAACAAGTGAACGAATGCTGCACACCATTTATCCTTCCAGGCTAGTCACCCTTCCTGGACCTCAGTGTCCTTATCTGGGAAATGGGGCTTACAATGCCCAGATCACCTCCTGGGGCTGTGGTGGCATGTGTTTGGTGAGCTAATGACCACGAGGGACTTCAAACAGTTAGGAGACCGTGACAGAGGACGAGAGAGCAACTGCGTCTGCGGACGACTCTCTCGCATCTCCTCGGTCACATCCCACAGGCCTGCGCCAGGCCAGGCAGGCCACAGGCACAGTGGAAGGTAAAGACTCATGGCCGGGTTGGGGTGAAACTGCTCGAGGCTTGGCAGACAGGCCAAGGACTCACTAGCCCTTTTCTCCTTCGATCTTTCTCCCCTCGTAGGCCTGACTGGTTCCACACACACCAGGAAGGCAGCCTCTGGCATCTCTAGCTGCAGTGCTTCCAGTAATTGCAGGAATGGCTGCCAAGGAAGAGAAAGTTCTTTGGGGAGGTTCTCCCAAATAATAACAGGGAGGGGGCACGGTGACGGAACGCCACTCAGGCGGGGACCTTGCCCGGGGAATGAGTTCAGAATCCCAGGTAGGATGTGCAACTACAAAGGGCATTTGGGCACAAGCTTCCCATAGATTGTCAGACAGACAGATGGGAAAAGCTTGGAGCACAACCTACCCTCGGGGCCATGAGCTGAGGCTCAGAGTTTGGGAGAGGAATGCAGACGGCGAGCGCTGCAGGGTGAGACGAAGGGAAGGTGCAGACAGATCAAGGTCTCTAATACCAGGCAAGAAGCTGGGACCATGTCTTCCCCTCCCCTGCAGGGGAGGACAGTGACGCAGTGATGCATCCTGAGGCCTCTCTCTCCCCTCCCCCGCCCCGGACCACGTAGGGCCTTCACAGGCATCTCTGACCTTAGCTTTCGGTGTGACCTTGGTTGACTCACTGTCTGGCCTGCACATCTCCACTTGGACACTGAGCCAGCAGGACTACATGGCTGTTACAACTCTTCTAGCTTTGACATTCTGTCTGCCTGCCACACGGAGGGGGCTATGGGACACACTAGCTCTTTCTAGGGTCCCTGTTGCTGTACCCCAGAGCCCACACGCTTGCTCCATGGGGGCCCAGCAGTCACTGTGCCCCACAGTGACATTGAGGGACGTGCTGTTCTCTACCCTGCCCAATGGGCCATGTGCCAACACCTGCCTTCTCCCCACGAGCCATCCGTCACTGTCTTGGCATGTCGGTAGGAAGACGGCTTCATTAGCTCCTCCGGAGCCAACCGTCCCCTGGTGCAGGGACAAACGGAGCCCTCCAACCCCCACCCCCAAGCATGGCAGAGCTCGGAGCCCTGAGGGCAGTTTCCGAAGGGCCACCCTGACACCTCTGCTCCCCGTGCGGTTCCGCTTGAGGTTATAGGCATCTCCACCAGGCAGGGGTCTCCGGCCTCTCAGGATATGTCCCAACAGCTCCCTCACCGCCTGTCACCATGCCTGACGTCCCCACCATTAGAGGGGTCACTGAGGCACTTCAGCCCCCACAAGTCCATTAAAATGCAAACACCTCTGGCAGGTGGAGGAGCGTAGGACCGGGAGCCATGAGTCCAGGATGCTCTGTTCTTTGCTGTGTGAGTTTGGGCAACTGATTTCCCCTTCCCTGGGAAGCCTTTTTTTTCCCATCTTTAAATAAAGGTCTAGAATTTAGATCCTCTCCAAGCCGCTTGATCTCTGAAGTGAGGTTCCACAGGGCAAAGTCTGGGATTCTGAGAATATGCCGATATATCTGAGACAAAGTGAGGGCTCTGAGCCCATCCCCCCATAGGACCTTAGGCCACCGAGCCCACGGCTGGGGCTTGTCAGACAGAGCCTGATCAGTTAGAAAACACAGCCCCCCCCCCCTTTCTAAGCCACTTCTTGAAAAACAGCATCCATTTTGGAACTTCTAGTTAACAGCTATGGCTTTTAGGGGCTCTGCCAAGCAGGAGGCAGTGGGCAGAGTTGAGGCCAAGGCCTGCCTTGGTGTCTTAGCTGATAATAGGCCCAGGAAATGGAGAGCAGTTTCTTCCCAAGGGTTTTCCTAGACCGCCAGGAAATGGTTCTGTGCCCCCGATGACATGAGGAGGGGATGCCTGGTGCCCCACTCTGGGCCATGTTGAGTTCCCCATGGGTTTAATGGAGGAAAGAGAGCCCCTCTTCCCTGCCTGCTTGCTCACCCCAATAGATGAAGCCCCTTGGTGTGCAGCGGGCAGAGGGAGAGACTCACCTGCATTGTAACAGTGTGCACAGAAACTCTCCCATCTCCGTTCATGAATGCAAGTTGCATCCGCCAAGGCTGACCTCCAGAGAGAAAACCTCTCCATGGAGCAGTCTGGGCTCTAGTTGGGTGAGTGGTGGGAGTCCCTGGAAAGGCCCCTAAAATCGAAGGTGAGGCCGCCATGATGACAGTACTAGGAGTGTATTGGGTCAACTCCCAAAGGCTCAGAGTACACAGAGAGATGGAGGCTTGTGTACATGACCTGGGGCGTCCTGGCCAATCCATGGGGAAATGAGGCAGGGTTCTGAAACTACATAAATGTGGCCTTGCCCGTGAGTGCCAGCATGGAGTGGGAGCCCCAGAAAGGTTCTGTCTCAGAGAGGGTGCCAGAAGCCTCAGCTAACCTCCCACTGGATGGATCTTCCACCACTGACAGTCTTGAAAGAGCAATCATGGTTTCATTAAAAGAGCTTGGGATCAAAATACCATGAAATACCACAAGTGCTCACCCATGGTCCACACGCATGGTCACAAGAAGCTCCGGTGAGCCCCTGACCACCAACCTGGAGCAGGTCCCTGGCCCTGGAGAACACTTCAGGGGAGCCATGTAAGATAGGGCATGGTCGCCAAGCTGTGGCATAGGGCTGTTGCTGGTCAGTGAGGGGCACAGATGGTCAGTTCTCTCAGAGATTAGGAATGGAGAGGAGAGGGCAGGGCAGTGGGGTGGCAAAGGCTCAGGGACCCAGAAGAAGAGTGTGTCTAGGCCAGACACATGCTCCTCTAGCTGGAATGAGAGTAATTCAAGGAAGTGGAGAGGAGTCAGAGAGGGCCTTCAGGGCCTGGTTAAGGGATTTATAGTCTGATCCCATAAGCAGAGGGAATCTATTAAAGGCTTTTGGTAACAGAAAAAAGCTAGAGCTTAGAGGGCCCTGAGAGAACATCTAATCCAACCCTTCATGTTACAGGTGGAAATCCTGAGCCCCAGAGAGCAGAAGGGACACAATTAAAGCCATCCGGGTGTTTTAGAATCATGGCCAGGCATGGTAAGTTTAAGCCACTGCCCACTCCACGCCTGAAGTCATTGTGTTCTGTGGGGAGGAGAGGCACCCTGCCACTCCAGCCCCGGGACCAGCAGATACTTTCAACAATACACATGTTGTAGACAGCTCCCAGCTGCCCAGCTTGCCTCTTGGAGTCAGAGAGGGGCTGGGGTTTAGGCGCCACTCAGATTGTGCACAGTTCCTGTCCACCGGTTTTCTGCGGGGCCGACCTGCAGATGCTTTCAGCACCACGCAACCACGGACAGCTCCTGGCCCCGTTCCCCTGCTAGGAGCCCCGGGAGCGGGTGGGGGAGCAGGCGGGAAAGGGGCTGGTGTGTTGACTTCTATTATCAAGGGGTCCAGATGCAAAATGAATGCCTGTGATATTTATCCCTGTCATCGCTAATAATAAGTGGCCTGATTTGTCAAGTGGGGACAGATTCAAAGATGTCAATTAAGAAGAGAAAAGAAGCCCAGCTGTGCTGTATTTATCTGCTGTGCAGATGCCTGGTGGGGGGAAGGACTCCAGATCTTGGGACCTCCATGCCCCAGCCCCCACCCCTCCCGCCTTCTTTCCACCTGCCCCCCCCTGCCTCGTCTTCCTCCCCGCCCTCTCTTCTGACTCCTCTCTCTTTTCCCTCATGACTTGTCCTGACAACTTACTGCACTTTGGCCTCTCTCTTTCCCTTTCCCTCTTTTTTCCTCTTTCCTCTGTCCTTTCTCTTTCTCCTTTCAACTCTCACCCTCCCTCTCTCCTTGCTGCTGGCTCACTTTCCTTTCCCTCACACCCTTTGGTTGCCCAATACCCTCTCGTTACCTCCCCACTACATCCCTGTATCTCCTCCCCCAAACCCCCTCCTCCAAGCCTCTGGCTGCCAGACCCTTGTCTTTCCAAACTGGCCTCCTCCTGTGGTCTCAGTTCACAAAGCATAGTCTGGATTCAGAGGGTTAAATGGATACAAACCACTGATGGAAAACTGGAAAAGCCATAAATCTGAAGGTTTTTACTTAAACCACAAGCTGAGCCAATCTTTTAGAGGTTTTTGCTCTGAAAAATAAAATAAAAGAAGATCCTAGGGAATCAGTCTGACTGGGTCCCTGAATCTAGATTAAAATTTGAAACTAGCATCTGAACCCGTGCAAGAACTTCTCAATACTGCCTTCCCTGGCCCCACACCAATCATGTCTCAGCCCTGGGGTCCCCAGTGCAGGCCTTTCACAGGTACCTGAGGGGTTATAAAGAGTGGTAAGAATCTTTATTCTATATCTGGGGTCTCTGCAATCAAGAAATCGCAGTGAAACGCCCCTGGGATGAAAACCAGCCCCACGAGGCTAGTATTGTATTCTAAGTGGGTTCAGGAAGGATATGAAGATTTGTCCGTTTTGGTACCTTTTATGGGGCCGAGGAGAGGGTGACAATGCGTCAGTCTAGTGTTCTCCACCCACTAGCAATATGGGAAACTGTTGGCCTCTTGTAGAGAACACATCCCACCTGGACACCCCAAGCTGGAGTGGGCACCCTTTTCTGTCTCTGACCCACTTGGGCTGTGACTTTCACCTCTGGGAATAGCGGAAATGGTTCCCTGGACTATGGGATTCTGGGCCCAGAGCTGCTTGTGTAAGCAGAGGCCCCCTCTTCCTGGACCACCAGCCCCAGGCCCACAACCTCTCCAGCCCACTATGACTTCCCATTGCAGGACACCGAGATTGACCATTGAGATGGGGCAGGGTGGGGGGCTGCATTCAGTCTGGCTGAGATCGAAGACTAGAAGGTGGGTCAATCTATGGCCAGGAAGAAGAGAAAGCCACATGGCCTCTAAGAGACCACTGGCCTTGCCAATCTGGCCAGAGTCAGCTTCCCTGGGTCTCATCAGCTGGGTGTGGACAGGAGGCTCTTTAGCCACAACGTGAGATGTCCCTGCACCCATAAGGAAACAAGGAAACATGCCCCCAGTTGGTTATAATGCTTCTCAGGTAACCACCTCCCTTCCTGATTTAATAATGGCCAGTTCCATCCTCCTCTGCCTTCTCTCCATCCCCGGGGGCCAGCTGAGAGCACCCCCCACTGATGTCCCGAGCAAGAACTTGAGGCATCCCTCCCAAGGACCAGGGTTCCCCAGGTACCTTGTCTTCTTCCCAGGCTGCCTGCCCCAGAGGCCCGGCCTGAACCATCCTTGGTGTGGCCTGATGCCATGTAAGGCCTTTCCAGTGGTCACAGTCACTTAGACCCTTTGGAAGGCCCCAAGGTACAGGAATCAAGTCACCTGGTTCTAGTCCCAGCTCTCTGTCATCAGTAAGGACTTTGGATGGTGATTTACAGTTTTCAAAGCATTCCACATTCGTGATCTTTTTGTTCCCATGATCTTATTTGATCCTCACAACAGCCTTAGGAAGAGACAGAGACAGCGTGATGTTATCGCCACATTCCAGGTGAGGAATGTGACATGCACTTTAGAGCCTGGATTAGAACCCAGACTCCCTGCCCGCTATTCCTTCCTCGGCCCCCTGTCTTCAGAGTCTGTTTCAAGATATTCTGAGGGTCAGACAAGAATCACTAGGTGATGTCTTTGAGTTCTAGGGGAGACAGACGTCATAGACAAAGAAATTATTGTCACAACCGGCATCCACATGCACAGACATAGAAAGTCACTTGCTGACGGCTCAGTTTGAGCCCATGAGGTCCAGAAATGCTACATGTGTCAGTTGTTCTTTAACCCTCAAGGACAAAGTGGACCACTGAAAATGACTCTGAGCTGGTGAGTTGGCGATGTTTTCCACAAGCCTGCATCTTGCTCCTCCCTTTTTAATGTCTCACTGGAATAATAAAATCGTAATAATGATAATAAACATTCATTGGTCACATAACCTATTCTAGGCACTGGGCTAAATACTTCACATGCATCATTTCATTTATTGATCACAGTGATTCCATAGCATATTTACTATCATCTCCCCTTATTCAGAGGAGAAGACTGAATGAAGTTCAAGGATGTTAAGTAACTTTCACAAGGACACAGCTTAGAAGTGGCAATCAGCACTTGAACTCAGATCTGTGTATCTCAAAGGCTGGAGCTTAGGACCAGAGTCTTTGCACGCTCCTGCCTTGAGGTCTAGCCCGCAGGCTGAGGCCTTGGGGAAGGTGCAGACAGAGCGACTGAGGCTTTGCGGAAGCTGAGCAGTGCTCTGCCCCCCTTGCTGGGAAGTTCTCCCTGCTCAGCTGCTGCAGCAGATACTGCTGCTGCTCCACCCGGACCGCTCACCCTGACCCTCTCAGTGCACCCCGGCCCATCTGCCTACTGCCAGCATCTTCATTTCTGTGCCCGAGGACTCTGACTGCTGGTCCTCTTTGCCGACTGCGTAGGGAAGGCCAGGAATGCCAGGGATGCCTCCTGGGAGCAGCTTTCAACCAATGACTGATGAGCGTTGGTGATAAGCCCCCAGCCCCCCCGCTCTTGGGCGGGTGCCCACTCTGTGCCAGCTCTCAGAGCTTCCCAGCAGGACCAGACCCCCCTCGCACACCATGGCAGTGAGCCCAGTGGTGCCCCCGCTGCCTTCCTGTCCCACCAGTGCTTCCTGCACCTAACGCTGTGTCTCAGGGTCCGCCTCTGGAGGAACCCAAACCAAACCTCCCTCTTCCCCACTCTCAGCAGCGTCCTCAGGGCCCAGAACAGGAGAGTGGCAGGTGATCTGCTCAGGGCATGGGTGCCATTTTCCCGCTCACACCACGTCCTCCCGCTGAGCTTCAGAGTCTGCGGCTGCTGTGGGATGTCCCGTGTGCTCTGACCTTTCCCACCTCACCTCCGCAGACTGCCTTCCCACAGCCCGGGACTCTGCCCATGCCACTCCCTCCGCCTGGCAGGCTCACTCCGCAGCCCCGTCCCCTGCGCCCGGGCAACAGCCGTTCACCTGTTGAGACTCAGCTCAACGGCCGCTTCCTCTTGGGAATTCATTTCTGACCACCCCCTCGGGAAAGGTGCCCATTCCCATGGGGGAGCCCCCGGCTGACCTGAACTTGTCTCCGTCCCAGGCCCTGTGACCCCCCGTGGGGCTGGCTGTTCATGGGCCACCTCTCCCACTCCCTGGTGAGCCCCTTGAGGATAGGGGACAGTCTGATTCATCTCTGAGTAGTCAGGCCAGCTCTCTAATGTGCACTGAATGAGTGACAGTCTGGCTCTGAGATAAGAGGAGAGGCCCTCACGGCACAGGGTGTGTCAGCCTCAGAATCTGTCCCCACCCCCATGCTCCAGGAGACTGTCAGCTGGGCCCAGGGAGTCTAAGGGGGCGCTCTGTCCTCCTCGCCCTCAGCCCTGCCTTCCCTGCCAACGTCTCAGCCAGGGTCTCCTCTGTTCCCGGCCTGTCCCAGGTGATCAATGGCGATGGCCAATATTCAGGAAAGAGCACCAACCTAGGTTCAAACCCCGCTGGCTCTGGGTCCTCGAGCAAATTACTTGGGCTCTGTCTTCCCATCTGAACCTCAGTTTTCCCAACGTCAGCAGGGGTAATGGAGCACCTCCCTCCGGAGGAAGCTGCGGGCATTCAAGATAGCCACGAAAGGGTGCAGCACATCTCCTGCAATGTGCATGGTGCTCCATAGACAGCAGTTTCTGCAGGCTGTGGGAGATGGGGAGCACAGTGGGCGTTGGAGGGACTTTTGCCAAATGTAGCACAGTCACTCCATTTCACAGATGAGCAAACTAAGGCCCAGAGAGCAATCATCCTCCCAAGGCCACAGAGACTGTCAGGGACAGACCTGCAGGTCTGAGGGCCTTGGCTGTGTTCTTTCCATTGCACCAAGTGGCGGATTTCCGGCCATGATTATGTAGCTAAAAATAGTTTAAAACCTCTTCTCTGCCCACCCCTGCAGAGTTTATGGAAGGTTCTCCATTTCCCCACCATGGCAAGCCTGCCCCACGCCTGGCTGCCCACACCTGCACACCCGGCTTCACCAGCAGAGATCTGACCATGCCCCAGGCTGCGGGTCTCCAGGGCTGCAGGGGTGCCAGGGCTGTTTCCCTCCCGCTGTCCCCAGCCCGGACCCCAGGGTTTCTCAGGCAGAAGGCCGGACCTGAAGACTAGCTGGGGGAAGCACAGCCCCTCGGTCACCAGAGCTCCAAGTCTGCGCTAGGCTTTGGGGGTCCAGAGCTTAACCCGTCACTGTCTGCACCCCGAGATGCTCAGGGTCGGGGCAAGGGGGACCAGTAAGCAAGGAAAGAAGAAGCTCTTGTGTGAGAGCCAACACTCCTCAGGGCAAAACGCTGGGAGCTGTGGAATGTGGGCGGCAGGAGGGTGGGCGCCGGCCTGGGAGCTTCCTGCAGGCTCACGGCCTGCTCACCGTCTCCCCAAACCCTGAGCACCACTGGGCCGGGCAGTGAACCCCAGGTCCCCCAGGGAATGCCCACAATTGGGTCAATTTACAGAGGGGGCCAGGCTTGGGGAGAAGGAAGCGGGGGACCACCCTCTCCCTCCCCCAGCTCCCCTCCTCCCCTCCCCCACAGCCCCCGCTCCTGCCCCTCCCCCTCTCGAACCATCCTATTAATAACTTGTGATACCATTAGGTTTTGCTGTCACCAGCACTGACAACTCAGAAGCCCCCGAGAGCTGTCTACAAAGACACAATAAATGAGAACTCTTAATTAACACCTCCCTTAACTAAATAAATTAATTTTATGCAGTCGTGATGTCAGTGATGTGACTTGCCGATGACTGAGGTGACTTGGACAGACTTAGCAAGGGCTGCGGGGCAGGCCCGGCATGTTAACTCTGCAGGGTGTCGGGGGCAGCAGGCCATGGGTGTGAGCGCCCGGGGCCAGCCAGGCAGCAGCGTGGGGGGGCACCAGCTGCGAAGTCAGGCCCCGAGGACCGTCCCCGGCCTGCCTCTGCCGCCTGAGTGGCCTTGGGCAGGCTTCGTCTCTAGGCTGCAGTTCCCCTCCTCTGTAAAATGGGCCTCATCTCCTGTCCTGTCTGTTGTTCAGGACCATGGAGAGGATGGAAAGATGCCAGATAGGAAGGGGGTTACAAACTATCTGTGAGTGTGATAAGAGCTGCTGACACCTCCCTCCCGCTGCCAGAGTCAGTGCCAGTTGGGCGATTCTCCTGTTCTTCCCCTTACAACACACTTACAGGACAAATGGTCCCTGGGTCCCTGAGCAGCCCTGAGCTTCCCCAAGGACACCTCGGGGACAGGAGGACACATCCAAGGCCATCGCCCTCAGAAAGCCTCGATATCCACCCCCTCAGCTGACCGGTGCTCACAGCAAAGGAGGCCGGGACAGGAGAGCCACTCCCAGCTGCTCACACCGGAGGGAAAGCTGCCCTGGCCCGGGCTGACGCTGGCCCTGACCTGGAGGGACCTCTGATCCGGCCCCAGCTCTGCCCTGCCCTCACCAGGCTCTTCACTCAGGACCCAGCGTGAGCCCCCAGCGGTTGCCTGAGCCAGCCCGCATGCCCCACCCTGACCAAGCCAGGCCTGAGACAGCCTCCTCCTCCCCCCTCAGGACTGCGCTGTGCCCCAAGTGTCAGCCTCAGCCTGGGAGAGGCAGACAGGCCCCGCGTCCCCAGCGGTTCACCCCACAAGCACCTTCCACAAAAGGCAGCACCCTCCTGCCCACGCTGTCCCCTCAACACTTGGCTGTCATTAGTCATTCTTCCCAGTTAGTGCCATTCCCAGGCATCTGCGCACAGAGACATCCAGCAACTCACCAAGGGCCATACAGCACAGCTGGGGCCAAGCAAGAACTGAGACGGTCACCCAGAGATTCCTGACACATTCACCCGGCCATTCAGTCACTCAACAAACAGGCACTGAGTACCCACCTCATGCCAGGCACACGGGGGGTCAGTGATAGGACAACAGACACGACCCCTGCTCTCACGGGGCTCTCAGGCTGGGCAAGGGTCAGACTTGCTCCTGTCACTGCACCAAGTGTCTCACAGGTGCTGCTTCATTCCCTCCCCAACACACACACCCACACACGCACGCACATATATGCACACGCACCGGGCTGGCGAAGTGAGGGCACGCCTGGCATGAGCTGTATTGGGCACAGGGTCGGGGAAGGCTCTAGGGTCTCTCTGTCCACCTATAAGGCTACTGGGAAAGGGGCCTTGTTGGTGGCTGTGGGAACTCAGTGCTGCGTCAGCAATTGGGTCTATGTGGGCAGGGGGAGCAATGAAGTCCCCGCGTCCCCAAGCACACAGGCTGGCCCACAGCGACCCTGCCCAGAGCCCACATTGCCACAGCCATGTGGCTGGGAGCAGAAGCTGGGCTGGGACCGCAGAACAACTGCTCACCTGCCTGCTCCCACACGGGGCTCTGTGCCGGGGCAGGACGCAGAGAGGCTGAGGCACACGCCCGGGGCGGGGGTCCTGCCTCATGGCATCAGTGGATCGTAGGATCTTCCGCCTTGGCTTCTTGAAACTGCGGCGTGCTCAACCCCAGGTCCCCCTCTCAGTGCCCCACCCAGCTCTGCTGACTTCTTAGAAGCCTCTTCGCCTGCTCAGACTTGACATAATTCCAGGCAGGCTCTGCCCTCCCTGTGGGAGGCGGTAGGAAGTCATGGAGTTGGGGGCAGCGGGCCCAAGCGGACCAGCAGCTGTGTGACCCTGGGGAGGTCACATACCTCAGGGTCTCATCTAAGAAACGAGGCCACAGGTGCCCTTCTCATGGGGCTGTGGTGATGTGAGACTGTCACTGGGCTTGGCTCAGGGCTGGGGGCACAGAGTGCACCCCGCCGTCGGGAGCTCCTCCATCCTCTTTGCCCTGCCCCGCAGCCAGCCTCCCAGACCACAGCCCCAGGGACGCAGCCCCCAGCGGGAAGTGCCTTCGGGGTGCCTAACGCTCCTTTGCCCACAGCCCCCCACAGCCTCCTCTGCAGGCAGTCTTCTGGCCTCTGCTTACATGCCCTGGGGGACGGGGTGCTCACTCCACCCAAGGCAAGCGCTGTGACACAGCTGCCTGAGGAAGGGTTTCCCACTAAGTTGAAATGTACCTCCCTGGAAAAGCCACATGCCCCAAGTAGCCTGTGCCCTGCCTGGCTCCTGGTGACTCCCTCCACCTGCAGCCACCACCCTGGGCCCAGGCCTGAGCCCAGCCTTCTCTGGCCTTTCAGTCTGGTGCCCTGGGGAAAGTGGGTCTGAGAGCAAGTCCACCAGATGCCGCACCCCTTCCCCACACCCTGCTGTCTGCCCCTTCCCCACACCCTCACACAGGCTCTCCTGACTCCCTGAGGCTTCCAGAACCTTCACTCACAAGGGCTACAGCCCTTAGGAGCGTTCCTTCTCCTGGGCCTCTATATTTTGGAAGCTGGGACTGTTGACCTAAATTCAGCCAAAGGAATGACTTCCTAATGGGCAATTATGGACATCAGGGGATCTTGGCAGCAAGGAGATTTGGGGATGTCAGCCTTCTTATCGACCTCCAATCACTCCCCATGGGCCGCCACACAGCTTTGGGGTAAGATTTTTCCTACACAGAGACAAGCAGTTCTGGAAGAGGCCACCAGCCCCCACCCAGCCCTGGTGGGCTTTGGAACCCACAGCCTGCTCTTGGACAGGAGGGTTTAGCCAAAGCAGCTGGGACAGCTGCGGCTTTAAGAACAACTCCCTGGCCTGGAGAAGTGAGGAATGGAGGGGATTGATTTTTGGGTCCCCCTGGAGCCCGGGATCCAAAATCAATCTGGCAATTAACAGGCGAGGTGTGGAGTGGCTGCTGTGCCTCAAGCCGCTCACTCCCTGGTTTGCTTTCCTGACGGAGGGCTCTGCTGCCTCGGCCACACCTCCTGCCCCCCCCCCACCTTCTGGGGCCCTGGTGACAGCTCCTGAGGTGTCCAGCTGGCTGAGCCTCTTCCAGGGCCACAGGATAAGCTGAGCCTGGCTGGCAGGACTTGGGGCAGCCTGGGTTCCTGGGCGTCACTCTGCTCGCGGGACAGACAGCCTCTCGGGGCCCTTCCCAGCTCCTCCATCTCCACCCGACTTCCTAGCCAGGGAGCAGGGCATGGCAGGGGCTTCTGGGGACTCTCAATCTCCTGAGGGCCAGCACGGTGGGAGCTGTCCAGTCCTTGTTCTCCATCTGCCCTGCTGACCTCCCTGTCCTGCACAGACAGGCCTTGCACTCTACGGAGATGGAATGGCCCCCAAATGCTCCGAACGGAAATGGGCAGGGACTGTCAGCCCATCAGAGAAGGCTTCCTGGAGAGCTTGGGGCTCAGCCGAGCCCGTGGGGTGGAGCCCAGAAAAGCAAAAAGGAGAAAGGGCTGTGCCCAGTGACAGCAGTACCTGCAGAGGTCAGGGGTCAGGGATAGGCAAGTCAGGGCACGGTGTCTGAGCTGGGGTGACAGAATAGCCTGGCTAGATGGCTGGAGCTTGGGAGCCTTCAGGGCAGGGGCAGTTGCTGTCGCCAGCCTTCCTTCCATCAGCCAACTCCTGTCTGGCGCCCAGGGGTCACCCAGCCCTGCTGACCTGCATCTTCCTTGTGCTCCACGAGGCCCCTCTCCCTGGCCAATTGGCCATCGGTCAATAGGTACATTTACAATCTCCATTATTTCTCCACTGCCCAAATTTCTTTTCCTCATTTTTCTTGCTAAAAGACAGTTTTTAAAAACGAGTCCCTGAGCTCAGCCCTTTCCCAGCCTCGTTAATTTCGCGCCCCACCTCATTTGTTCGGAGGACCTACTTTCCCCTCGCCCGCTGCCGCCTTCCTCCCGCCAGCTATATTCGGATCTCGGCTCCGTCCTCGGTAACCTTGTGTGCCGCTCCGAGTTCTGCGGGTGCTTTTCTCTGCCAAGGAGCTCTGGACTCAAAGGAACCACAGAGGTCGTCTGTTCACATCCAACCCCCTCCTCACACCCGATACTAGAGTCCCTCTTCCACATCCCCTGGCCAAGGTCATCTGGTCTCAATTTCATTCCTCCAAGGACAACTGCTCACTGTCCACACAACAACCTGTGTCACTGCAGGGCGGCCTTAACTGAGACCAGCCTCTTCCAAAAAGGTGGGACCGATCTGCGACATCTTGCCATTCCCTTGCCGTAGCTCCCTCTTTGTGTCTTGTCTGAGTCAAGTCTCCCAGACGGTACTGTCAGCCCTCAAGGGCAGGGACCAGCCATGCATTTCTTGGGAGTCCTTTGGACTAAATGCTCTTCAGTTACCTTGGATGTGTAAGACACGTGACAAAGCACCGCCCTTTGCTTGCATTCCTGCCAGCGCTGAGACCCTGACTCCTGCCCCTGGGCCTCCAGCAGCTACTGGGGGACAGTGGTAACCTAGAAAATTCTTCCTCGTTTGAGCTGAAAATTGCCTCTTGGCACTTCCCACCTCTGGAGCCAGCTCTGCCTTCAGGAATCACCTGGAACAGGTGGAATTCCTCTTCCCAGGGACAGACCTACACACTCTTGAGGACAGCCATCATGCTCCCTCCAAGGCCAACTCCCCAGTTCCGTCACCATCCTGCCTCGCGCCTGGCTAGGTGGCCTTGGCACCACGCACTCCTCTCCAGGGGACACACAGCAATTTGTCAACATCCCTCCGAGGGCAAGGCCCCCTGGGCTGTTGTCTGAGCACAGCAGGACAGATGCCACCAGCAATGAAGTGGGAGCTTGTGCCAGAGCTCTGGCAGCTGCTGCTCATGCTATATCGGTGTGTGTGAAGTCAATGAAAGTTCAAGGAGGTTTTGTGTAAACTTCCTTCAAGTTGACACTTGAGCAATTGACCTTTAGGACTTGGACGGCAGAGTTAACATTTCTGTCAGTTGAATCCAATTTCTTCATTTTACTCAGGTGCCCCAGCCTGTGGAAATTCTTCAGGAACCTGTTATGGGTAGTGTCAGGTGGGCCATCTGTCACAGCCTGGTGACACTTCCAGACGTGACCATGGGAGGCTGTCTCTGGCTGAGTAATTGTAAGGAGAGGGTCCCGGGGACCCTGGAGACAGATCACCACCCCAATCCTACCCTGGCACCATGGCTTGCCAGGGGAGGAAGTTTACTGCCACTTTGCAATTGCAGAAACTGCAGTTTGGAGGAAGAGGAGGCCCAAAAAGGGACCTGCACACCTCAGCACATCAGGGACATGAGCCACGGCCGCATCCCAACTCACCCCTGCCCTCAAACCCCACAGGCTGGAGCCCAGAGAGGCAGGCAGGGAAAGCTGGGGCATGGGAAACTTTGAGGGTACAGAGAGGCCACGAAAGACTAAGGTCTGGAGGGTCAACTGTTCCTGGCCCTCAGGGAGGTGGGACCCAGAAATGAGCACCCAGACCTTGGGCAGAAGCTGCTTCTCCTCCGCCCTCTGGCTTTGCTGGGTGAGGGCCCCCCTCACCCCTGATTGGCACAGGAGCAGAGGGCAGTCTGACAGGTGGCAGACAGGAGGGGCCCCCTGCAGAGGGCAGGGGCCTGGGCCCCAAAGCATGTCCCTGTTCTAAGCAGCCATCTTCCGTGAGCCTTGCCCCTGAGACCCCAAACTGCCATGACCGTCCTTCAACTCCCCACCCTGCCCTAATGTTTAGAAGGAATTCTGGGAGCAGGACAAGGGGAGCCAGTCTGCCAGGTCCTCCAACTGACTGGGATCTGTCACAGGGTCTCACCCAAGACGTCCCCTCCAACTCCCCTGCCAGCCTGTAGCAGATGCCTGAAATCCTCCCCTTAGTGACGGGTTCCATTGGGCTAAGACCCAGGCTGGAGGGCAGGTGAGACCCAGGCGGGAGGGCAGGTGAGACCCAGGTGGGAGGGCAGGTCGGCCTGCAGAGCCCAGGCCCAGCGAAGCCAGCAGGCCACTCCTCTGAGACCCTGCCTCGAGCCAACTTGAGACCCACCCTTGCTCAGCAACCATGCAGGGTCCCCTGTGTCCTGGGGCTTCCTCGGGGGAGGAGCCCCGCACACAGGTCACCACCTCACCTTCAGTGCCGATGGCTAAGAAGCCATGATCACTTCCTTCTCTTGCAGCCCCCCCACACACACATGGGAAAGCAGGAACGGGGGTCCTCAGGCACTTGGGCTAGCTGGCACCCTTCACTTCCTCCCCAAGGCCCCGGGAGGCAGGAGCAGGGCGGAATCACCACCCCAGCTCACAGGCGAGGAAATGGATCGGAGAGGAAGGAGCCTCAGGTGACCCAGAGAGTGTGTGGAGGCCCAGACAGGGGTGTCTCACTCCCAGGAGAGTGTCCTCCCTCACCCTGGGCGGAGGAACCCGCACCCCCACCCCATGTGCTCTCAGCCCCCGGCCCCTCTGGCTCTGCCCAGACCGGGCCCAGCTCCGAGGCTCCCCCAGGAGTCAGGCACTGAGCCACCCTCTTGCTCCAGGTCCACCCAGGTGCACGGAGCATTCAGGCGTCAGGGCCCTTTCTCTCCTGAACCCCCAAGGAAGCCTATGCCTGCTGTCTACACCTCAACCCTTCCCTTGGGCGATGCCCCACCACACCACAATGTCTGCTTTTAACGGGGTCCCCTTCACAGCCGCTGATGTTGCTGGCCACCCCCTTGGCTTTGGGGACACACAGCCCTATTCCAGCCCTGCTCCAGCTCTTGTCCCAATCCCAGCAGCTGCTGCCGGATCTCGGCCTGACCCCACTGCACTCCTCCAATGGGGGCCTTCAACAGATCCGCACCCTCGCCCGCCCCTTCTCCCCCTGCACTGCTCTGACCCGCCCCAGGGCTTCTGGGACCCTGTAGGCAAGCCGTTCCTCAGTCTACGTTTCTAGCATCCCCTGAGCTCTGGACAGAGCAGTCACCACATCTTGAAATCCTGCCTCTCCCTCAAGATCAAGCTCCGACTCCCCCTCTTCCAGAAAGCCTTGTACCGTGTCCGCGTACACCACCATGGCACCTGAGTGCCTGCCAAGTCCATGTCCCCTTCTAGCTGTGATGGTCCCACCCACACCCGCCACGTGGCGCTGATTGGACAGCGTGGACGCGTGACCCCTCCACAGGCAGCCAGGAAAGCACGTGGCCGGGCACCGAGGGCTCTGCCCCAAGGGGCAGCAGGATGTCAGACAGGGCTGCGGACAGAACTAGAGCAAGAGCCCAGAGCGAGGAGGGTGGAGGACGGAGCAGAGCAGCGGGAGAGGCAGAGACCCGGAGATGCAGGATGCAGGGGACAGGGCAGAGCAGAGAGAGGAGTGGCCCAGCGCAGCCTGGCACCCCCTCGCCCCACTCCTGGTGAACTTCGATATCTTGAGGCCACCTGGGTGGACCTCTGACCTTGGTGAGTAAAATGTTCTGGTGCCCCAGGCAGACGAAAGCCCTTCCTCTTCGGGCTCTTCTGCAGGGTTTTCCTGTCACGTCCTTAGACACATAACCCTCAGGGCTCCTGAGCTCCTGGAGGCTGCCTCCTGCTCCTGCCCAGGGCCCTCAGGGGACTGGCCACCCGGCAACACCAGGCAGGGTCGTTTAGGGGCACCAGGCAGCACAGGGGCAGTCACAGAGTCACGCCCGGCCCTGGGGGCCCGTCAGGACTATCTGCCATGGCCCAGTTCAGCGCCTGTTCCCAGCCCCACCCCCCCAACACCTGCGCACACAGGAGTCCCGGCCAGCTGAGAGTGAGGCTGAAGACCTCTTGGGGGTGTTGAGGAGGGAAAAAGGCTGAGAAGTGTGGTTTGCCAGACTCCACTGTTGACAAAGAGGGAAACTGAGGCCCAGGGAGAGTGGCTGAGACCAAGGGTGGAGAGGGTCAGGCCGGGCAGGCTCAGACGCGACTCCTGTCGGAGGCCCTGCTGTTTCTAGCGCATCTCGAAGCCTCTCTGGGGAGATCTGGTTTCCTTCCTGGTTTCTGCACGACCTTGGGCCAGTCACCTTCGCTCTCCCCGCCTCATTTCCTCCTGCATTTTAAAGAGGCCTGAAGCTCCGCGTCAGGGACTTGGAGTTGCGAGAGCTGCCGGGACCCAGGACGCAGGCAGGGAGCAGGACCAGGTGACCTTTCGGGCCAGAGCACCCTGCAGGGCTGGGTCAGAGGGAGACCAGAGCCAGGGACGGGACTGCTCAGGCCCAGGGTGTGGGGCGCGGCGTGCCCACCTCCCCACCTGCAGTGCCCCGAAGTCTCTAAGTCCCTCTGGTGCTCCCAAGCAAGACTTGTCAGCAGTTTCTCATCTTGACATGTCATCTCTTTTTGCCACTCCATCACTTCCCTCCCGGTGGTTCTGGGGAGCGTGTGCGCGAGGGGTGCGTGTGAGGGTGCGAGGCGTGGCGGAGGCGGGGGTGCGGGGGGCTGTCTGAAGGTGTGTGCGGATGGGGGCGGGGGCGTATAAGGGTGGCGTGTCTGGAGACGTGAGGGGGCGTGTGTGGTTGCATGGAGGGGTGTGTGTGCAAGTGTGCACACTCGGTGTGGAAACCACGAGGGAATGTGCACGTCGCTCGGGGTGCACGTGAGAAAACGAGGCTGTGCGCCCGCCCCCAGGAGAGCTGGGCACGAACTCGCCCTGTGGGAGGCTTTCATGCCCAGAGGCAGCCCCAGCCGAGGTGCCGGCACCAGAGCCTGCCATCTGAGCCCCGTGGCTGGCAGCAAGAACACCAGGGCTGCGGTGCTGGTCTGCCCAAGGTCAGTGTGGGGTGAGCGTGGAGCCCGAGTCTCCTGGCTCCTGGGCAGGGCTGCCCTTCCCCTGTGCCATCCATGTCCGCAGCTCGGCTGGCGACAGCACCAGGGCTGAAGCTTGGCCACGGTGAGCTTTGAGCCCCCGTCCAGCCACACTCTGAGGACCGGGGCCTGAAAGTGCAGCTCTGTGCCCTCCAGGGGGCCGTGAGCAGGGGGAGGCTCCCCTCTGAGCCCACCCCTCCTTCCAGCCCCCTCCACCTTTTCGCTGAGGCACAGCAGGCTGGGGCGGGAGCGACGGAGAGGGGCCCGGCCAGCCTGACGGGCAGCTGGGACAGGCAACACAAAGGAAACTGGCCAGGGCAGGTCCCTTGGCCCTGTCCGCCCGCCTGGGAGAGAGCACACGGCTCCCGCTCCCTGCCGCCTCTGCCCCCTCCCCACGCACCCACGCAGCAGGAAAGACTCTGGGCAGGGGACCCCCAGGCCAGGGGGACGAAAGGAGGGACTGGTGCACCTGTGTCAGAGGCTGGTGAGTAGCCCTGGGGACAGCCTCTCCAGCGCCATCCACACACGTCCCCATTCCACAGGAAGGGAGAGAGAGGCCCCGAGACAGCAAGCAGGTGAGGGGACTCTAGCCAGCCTGGCCAGTAGTCGCCAAGCATTCCTGGCCCCGGGGGCTCTGTGTCTGCCTGTCTGGCCAGGCCAGCTATGTGCAGGGAGATGGGCCGGGAGGGTCCCAAGCATCTCTGCAGACCTTGGAGCTCACCGCTGGCTTGCCAGGGGTGCTTTCGTTGGGTGAGCAACTTGTCCTGGTGGAAGCCCAAGACTTCCTGGCTTTAGCACTGAAAATTCCACATCTTTGGAAACCTTTAGTGCCAGGCAAACCAAGACAGTTGGTCACCCTACTCTTTAACTTCCTGGCAGACTCTCCCAGTAGCTTCCATGTACAGCATGAGGGGACAGGATAGACCCAAAGAGGCTGGGGAAGAGTCTTAGAGGCCATCCGCTTAACTGCAGCACCCCTCAGCTCACTGTCACCAGCCTCTGCTTGGATGCCCCCGGCTCCTGGGAGCTCACCACCCCATCAGGCAGCTGGCAGGAAGCTCCTCTTGCAGCAGGCTGACGGTGGCCTTCCTCCAGTCACCTCTCCCCTCCCCGTCCCCCCTTCTTCCTCCCACTCTCCCAGCTCCCAGAACACACACTCCTGCTCCTTCTAGGTCACTGCCCTTCAGACCTTGGGAGGCTGCGATCACACCCCCTGGGGCACTGTGGGCTTGTCTTCTCCAGCGAGTGACGTCCAGCCTTGCTGTGCTGGTGACCAGCAGAGAAGGGACATCAAGGTCACATTGCAGCCCCACTCTCACCCCACTGCCTTCACCCCTCCACGTCCTTGGGGCTCCCTCTGAGAGCTCCATCAGGCCCCAGCTGCCCCTTCCTGGCAGCGGGGGCTTGGGAGGCCGGCGGATGGCGAGGGCAGCCTGGGTGCGGGGCCTTTGGGAAGGGCAGGGTCTGGTTTGTGTTTGCAGATGCTCACTCTGGCCACTGTCGGGCAACTCTGGGAGGTGGGGGTGGGGGGAAGCAGCATAGTGGGCAGCTCCTGTGGGAGGGAGGGCGAGAGGTCCGGATCCCAGGGGGAACCAGAGGGTGGCTCTGGAGGATTTGGCAGTGGATTAAACTTGGGAAACAGAAAAAGTGTGTGCACGGGGATTGGGGGGGGCGGGGGAGGTGTCCCTGGCCCCCTACGCTGCTCCAGTCACTCACAGCTGACGCCACTCCATGCTGAGCCTGCCACAGTGGGCCTGCGGGCTGAACATGCCTCCCTGTCCCCCACTATACCTGGGCCCAGGTGACTATTCCCAGCAGGTGGGCTTCAGACAAGAGAGGGGGACCTCAGACAGCATTGCTGCCTCCTGGACTCATCAGCCGTCTGGCCCACGGCCTTGGAGATCCTCTCTCTGTGGAAGAGGTTCTCAGCCCTGGGCTGCCCATCGGAGTCAAAGGGGACCCCTCACCAGGCTGGAGCTACTGAGTCAGATCCCACCGGTCTGGCCCGGGCAGAGCTTTGTTTCAGGGCTCCCTGGCTTATTCTGGTGCTCAGTGGGCGTTGAGAACCACTGCACTAGTCCAACCCCTTTGCACTGGAGATGGGGACACTGAGGCCCAGAGAAGGAAACCGAGGGCCCTAGGTCACACTGCATGTCTGCAGCAGAGCCAGGATGCAGGACGCAGCTTCCTAGCCCTGCCCCCAGATGCCCCCAGCCCTTGGAAGACCCAGGCATTGGCAGGGTGGGTAAGGAGCCCCTGGGAGAGGGTAGGGGCTGCCCGTCCCCCAGGCCTCCCGGGCAGGTCTGCCTCCCACCCTGCCTGAGCCCCAGGCGGAGGCAGCCCTCCCCCTCCTGCCCCCCGCCCCGCCCCCCCCATCTCCTCCACGCTGTAAACCTGTCTTGTAAAAGCCGATGAAAGACCTGGCCGTCAGCCACAAAAGCCTTCTCTGGCCCCTGCTCTGGCCTTGCACGGCTCCTGGAGCAGCAAGAGGAAGGCAAGATGCTGGCGTTCAGCTGCTCTGTAAATCTCTCAAAGATATTTTTTATCACTTCCCGACATTCCTCTGTAAAAGCCACTCAGCTGCGTTTACAAATTATAGAATTCATTTGATGTCAGGGACCTGGCTAATGGCAGGGGTAAATCCAGCAGGAGCAGACGGGGGCCCTCCCAGCTCTGCTCCTGTCCCGCTGTGCAACCTCCAGCGACCGAGTCGTGGTATTTCAGCCTCTGCCTCCCCGTCTGTAAAATGGGGCTGCAGGTGGCTGGGCGGAGTAATGAGGTCACAGATGTGCATGCCTGGCTCCAAGCCGGCCTCAGAGTAGGCCCTCAGGAAAGGATGGTGGCAGTGATGTGTATTGGAGCCTGTTTGAGGCTGAAGGTTAGAGAAGGGTCACAGGGGTGCAAACCCAAGGGCTGGGGTTCCCAGCCCGCAACTCACACCTCCCGGCCAGGCAGGCCCTCCTGTGTCACAGGCCACCCTCCGGGTGAAGGTGCTCTGGAAACAACAAGGCTTACGCACCTGGGCATGTCATCTTCCTCCTCCTCCCACTCTTCCTCCTCTTCTCAGGCAGTAAGACTTAGAATCTCTTCCCCACATGGGACCCTTAAACATCCCCACCTCAAAACTATCTCAGCCCTTACCAGCTCATGCCTTAGAAGTTCCAGCCCTCCATGAACTCTTCAGTTCAGGTTCCCTGGACGCTGGGATAAGAAAGATTCTGAGGCTGCCTCAGGTTGATTAGTGACGTCTGCCATTGGCCTTAGAGAGTGTGGGGCGGCCCCAGGGGCAGTCTCATGCTTTGCCATCCTTCAGTTCCAATTTCGTTATTCCCTAGATGAGGAAGCTGATGTTGAAGGAGGGGAAGGCTTTGGACAAAGGAGTTAAGAAAGAGTGACCTGAGATTTCTCAAGCACCCAGTGGGAGCTGCATGCTGGCCACCATGTCTCTATACCGTCATGGTGGATCTCCCAACAGTCCCAGCCACTTGACAAAGGAGGCTGAGGTTGGAGCAGTCCCCCAGGAAGCTGGAAGTGTTGTGGCTTCCAGGAGCCATCGCACGGGATCCCAGGGTCTCAAACAGCAAAGGACAACCAAAGACCAGGTCCTTGGAGCAGTGAAGTCCAGAGGTCCAGGCGGCAGGTGGAACAGTGTGGCAGGAAGCCACGTGAATCTCACCAAGGGGACGCATCATGTCAGGCTGGAAGACTTGCAGAAGTTTCTTCCTTACCACGTGACAGGCAAAGCAGAGCAAATTATTGGTGGTGCTAGAGATGCCAGTGGCCCTCCCGTGTGAGCGATGCCGGGAACTTCCCAGACAGCTTGCCCGTGACATCGCTCACATTGCTGGGAGGCCTTAAGAAGGGGGACAGCGGCGGGCTCAGCCTGTCCCATTTCGTAAAGGAAGGAATCGAGGCTCAGGGAGATGACCCGGCCTAAGGCCACTCACCTTACCTCCCTAACCCCAGGCCTAGCGCTATGCCACAGGCCTCCCTCCCCTCCGGGGTGGGGAAGACAGGCCCGTGCACTGTCAGGGGCATTTCCCCACGCTGCTCGGCTTGTCTTCTGGGGAAAGGGAATCCCTGCCTCCCCTCCCCATGGCACTCTCCTCCTCAGTGCCTTTTGTCCCGACCTGCTACGTGCCGCACTGGGCCAGGGCCTTACGCCATCTCACTAGCCCCCACAAAAGCCAGGGGTAGGGGCAGCTCTCAGCCCACTGCACAGCTGAGGAAACTGAGGCTCAGAGCAGTTGAGGGTTCAATGCCAAGACTGTGACTCTAAAAGTTTGCTCTTCCCTCTCAGCCACAAGCCTCTGTTGTCTTCAGCTCTCCTGCCCACCCCCCGCCCCTGCTGCAAGCCAAGGAAGCATCTGCTGGGGGCACACTCTGGCACAGAAGCACCCCTGAGGCAGAGGAGGCCATCACTCGGTCCCCTCCGCTGACACTGGGGGTAATAACATGTAATAAGAGCCCGTCCCTCCCATAGTTGAGTGAGACGAGACCATGATGGAGCCCGAGCCTGACGCAATAAGCAGTTACATTACATGCCATCCCGTGCCGCTGCGCCTGCCACGCTGACACTACACAGGACGACACACGAGGTCTCGAGAACCTCAGCGTGCCGTATCCAAGGCAGGGACTGAGGGGGCCGGGCTGCTGCCGCGAGGATTTGGGGGAATCAAGGGCTCAGGGGAGGCAGGAGGATGAAGGACTGTTTCAGGCAGGATTTTGTAGGAGTGGAGCCTGCCGGGGGCGGCTCAGGGCTGGGGCAGCCGGGGCTGGATTCTGAGTGTCCCAAGGGCCAGGCCCAAGTTCCTCTGCCTCCATGCCCAGCACGGCCCCCCAGGACCCATCTGCCTGCACTGCCACCCCCACCCCCTCCGCTTATTAACTCAGTCAGTCCCGGGGTTTCTATCATGCCCCTCTGGGGGGGCCTTTTCCGAGCAGCAGCAGGGCAGGGAGAGGAAAGGCCTGCGACAGGGTGAGGCACCGGTTCTGGTCCCAACGGGCAGAATTTCAGCCCAGCTCCCTCACTTCCCCACATGGCGGGCCCAGCACACAGTGCGCCCCTGAGAAAGATTTTGATGAATGAATGAACCAATGAATGAACGAAGCACTCTGGCATCTCCGCTCCTTCATCTGTAAAATGGGTGAGTGGCGCCTGCCCGACAAGGCTGCTGAGGCCCAGAAGCAGCGTGCACCGGGCACCGAGCATTGAGCACAGACGGCAGCCAAGCGCTGGGTGAGGAGGAGCTGGCACAGGGACAGGCCTCTGCCCTCAGGATCATAAGCTAATTGCCCCTCCATGGTCGGCCTTCACCCCCAACTCCTGAATGAGCCACAGGGCAGCCCACAGCCCCTGAACCTCAATCACTGCCTAATAAAACCCAGGGGCTTTGTGTACACGTGCACACACATGCACACATGAACATGCACACATGCACACACGCACTCATGCACACGCACACACGCACACATGCACACACACGCAACGGAGCATTGGGAGCAGATGTTACAGAAAATCGAGATGGTCTGGATTTGAAAATTCTGCATATATTTCTGAGTTTTGTTTGGGAAAGTGAAGTCATGGTGGGTGACACAAATCAATATAAATATAAACATCAGCCCACATGGCCAGCATGGGGTGTGAAGCAGGTCCCAGGCGTCAGCCCCTGGCTGCAGCAGTGCCCTGTCCCCACCTGCTTCTGTGCAGCCCCCGCCCCACCCCAGGAAGGCCTGGGGAGCCCGGGGACGGAGGTGCCTCTCCCGTGTGCTCGTCGTGCCTGTTCTGCACGTGTGGCATCATGAGAAAGGACTGGGGTGACAGATCTAATCCCTCCCCGGGCCAACCTGACTTGTTCCTTCGGTCCTCTGTGTCACGAGACCTTCTGTGTTCTGGGCAGAAGTTGCTGGGGGTGGGGGTCCTTCTCCCCCCAGGGCAGACCATACTGGGCCACCAGGGACCTGAAGCAGCCCCCCTTGGGACCTCAGTCCCATCAGTGTAGCCACCACCCCTTCCTCGGCTTGTCTTTTCCTCTGGCAAACACTTGTTGGAGGAGCCAGGCAGAGGGACCCGCCGTGACCAGTAGCCACGGTCCTGCCCTCATGGACTGACAGCCCTAAGGGAGCCTGACCCAGCCAAGTCACTACACACATCAGCCCTGGGCGAGGGCCCGACCTCAAGGGCAGATGGCTGGATGACTGCAGGCGGTGTGAGGGCAGAGGGGGTGTGTGCAAAGGCCTGGGGAGGCAGGAAGAACAGACACATCGAGCTAAGGAGGAAGAGTCACGTGCAGGTGTGCACAGAGGCTGACGCAGCCCTGCGCAAGGACAGGGGCGTGACTCTCATCCCAGGTCCCCAGCTCCCTGGATCCCCTCACCCCTTCCCTGTCCACCCAAAACCACTCATGGAATTTCTTCTTCACACCCACGCTTTCCTTGCAGACCAACTCACCCAAAACAGTGCCTGGGGCTATTCCTGCCCCACTCTCTAGCAAATGCAGTGGCATTCGGAGTCCCTGGTGACACTCACCTGGGACTTTCATATCAGACTTTCTCTGGCTACATCCCCTTCCTGGCCCCTGTCCACATAGCAGCCACAATCAGAGGAAGCCTGCTGTCCCCGCCAGCAACTGTGACTCAAAACAACACTGCGCAAATACAGAGACATCTCCAAAGCCATGGACACTTGGGGTGTGACTTGCAGCTTAATGAACTTGGTAGTGGGCACAGGGCTTTCACAAGGAGGGAGGTCTGCTGAGCGCTGAGCCTCAGCACCCCATATTTTATCCCAAAAGAGGCGAGGCTGGCACCTGAGCCTACGCTTTAGGATCCACTTTTGCTCCTGGAACCAGAGAAGAGCGAGTCGTGCTCCAGGTCCAAGTTCTCTGCAGCCCGACCTGAGTCCTCATTGCCGCTGCCTCCAGGCAGGCCACCCTCTTGTCTCCACACCCCTGGCTGCCCTCGCCCCCATTAGAGGTTGAACAGGGGGCTTTATCAATCTTCAAGGGCCTGAGGACCCGGACTGAGACCACTCTGCCCTGTAAGGAGTGGCTCAGGGGAGATTCACATTGAATAATTCAGATGAGCCTGAAGGCCACCACCTTCCGTAAGCAGTCCTGCCTCCCACAGGAAAAGAAGGCCTTGCTTCTGTGGTTTGAGAGAAAGAGACAGGGGGCAGAGAGAGTCGAGGCAGAGAGGTACAGATGCTTGGGGCAGAGAGAGAAATAAATGTAGTGTTACCACTTACGTGTCAGTACCCCCAAACGCCAGCTCATCTGTCTTGCTCTGCCCAGCACCCTGCCCTAGGAGTGGCTCAGAGCAGGCCCTGTGAACGTGTGTTAAGTGAAGGAAGGAGAAATCTCACACAGCAGGGGGTCCTTTCTCACCCACTGCCCCTCACCCAGGCTGGCCCAGCACCGCACCTCCAGCCGAACCCCTGCCCAGCCAGGGGGCCACTCCAGCGGGATGCCAGCCCCTGCCCAGGCAGCAGAGGGGCCCCCAGGGGTCAGTCGGCAAGGGCAGCGCCGTGGCCCCATCCTCTGGGTGGCTCCGCACTGCCCATGTGCAGAGAAAACAAAGCACCCACGTGGGCGTGTATGACTTATGGCTTTAATCTCCCTGATAGAAGGCCTTTAAAGATTATTTCAGGGATGAAAAAAAATAATCCTGGGTAATGAATCACGGCCTTAAGAAGCTGATAAGCAGCAGGGAAGCTGGCCGGCCTGAGTTCCTGATTTAATTAAAGTCTTACAGATACTCCCTGAAACAAAATCCACTGGAGCCATCAAGGTGATAAAAAGACTGCAGGTTCCTTTAAAGTAACTCACCTGCCTCGTGAATCTTCCTAGTGCAGAGGGCGGATGAGGCCACGTCTTCTGGATGGGGACTGCACCACTGCGGGTGGCCTGCGGGGACCCCTGGGGGACAGAAGGTGCCTCACAAAGCCCAGGACCCAGAGGCAGCTCAGAGCCTGGAGGACACAGGGAACACACTCAGATGGGAGGAAACTGCGTGTCCTTGGGTTGCTCAAGGATCCTCTCTGGGACTCAGTTTCCATCCCAGCAGCCAGCAGGAGGTGAGGCCAATGGCCTCCAGGAGGCATCCCAGAGCCAGCCATCTGGATCCTGTCCCCAAGGAGATGGGAAGAGGGACGGGTGGTGTCTCACCTGGGGCAGGGGGACCCCCAGCTGATGTTTTGGTGCCTTAGAACCCAGCCCACGGCACACCTCCCCCAGCCCTTGCCTCCCACTCCCCTCCCCTGCCCTTCCTGGTCCCTCTCACACATGGGACTACCCTGGCGAAGGCTCAATGCCAACGCCCTCAGGGACACTGTGCCACCTGGCCCTCTGGCCACCCCCAGTCCAGGTGAGGGGCAGTGAGGGGAGTGTGTGCGTCCAGCCAAAATGTGCCACAGAGGGCAAGCAAAGGGCAGGGTACCCAGAGCAGGCAGGAGCCGGGACTCCACGTGGCTCCAACACCAGGCTCTGCAGAGGCCTCAGAGGGACGCTGAGTGGGCTGGACCTGGAGGGACAGAGCTAGAGCCCATGAGGATGCGAGGACACTGGCCAGTGGTCTCTGTGTCCTCAGAGCCTAGCCTGTCCTAGGCAGGGAATCGGACGGGTATACGGATGGACA
Source organism: Lemur catta (assembly GCF_020740605.2). Classification (NCBI taxonomy): domain Eukaryota; kingdom Metazoa; phylum Chordata; class Mammalia; order Primates; family Lemuridae; genus Lemur; species Lemur catta. The sequence continues at coordinate 48,905,808 of NC_059141.1, read as the reverse complement.
GGCAGGTGGACAAGCATGCAGGGGAGGTGGCCGTGAGCTGCAGCTGGGTCCCGGTCCGGGCTACTCCAGCCCCCTCTCTGACAGCCTGGGCCGGCCCCCCGTGCTCAGTGCAGCTGTGCCAGTGACTGGCCTTGGCCCCCATGAGGGCCAGCACAGCAGGGGCAGGGTTGCCGGACAAATTTAAATTTCAGATTAGTGATGAATAATTTTTAGAATAATATGTCCCATATATTGCATTTATTGGCTCAACCTGGCAACCCTATGAAGGGTGTCCCCTGAGCACCGTGCCTGGCACGGAGCTGCCCCAGAGAGAGGCCCCGTGCGGGCAGTGAGTCTATCCTTCATGGCTCCCCGGGGGGCCCCGAGGCCTCCACGTAGACAGGAGCTGCTGGGAGGGAGAGACGACCCCACCCAGAAACTGCAGGCTGGGCTGGGGCAGCCCGGAGCCTGGTCACGGCAGGAAAGTCCTGGCCCAGTCCCAGGCTCTGGGCGGGGCTGCTGGGGTCCTGCTGCCACCTAGTGGCCAGTGTCTGACTGGCAGGCTGTGGTGCTGGGAGAAGACAGGGTTCATCAGAGCCCCCCACAAAACGGCCCTGTTACACAAGGTTAGGATTCTTGCCCCGCTTTACAGAAAAGGAAGCTGAAGCTCAAGGTCACCCAAAACCTTAAATTTATGAGGAGACCCTAGCCTGGGCACAGCCTAGTCCGCACCTCCAGGCCCCAGCCTATTCACAGCCACTAAGTGGGCCCCCAGGCCTGCCACGTCTGCCACATCTGTCTTCTGCTCACCAACCTTCAATGGCTCCCTATTGCCGATGGAATGAAGTAACCCTTCCCTGTGCTGACTCTCAGAGCCCTTCATGAGTCAGACTGAACTTCATTTCCCAGGCTTGCTCTCTGCCTTTCTAAGCCCCCACCCCCACCCCCATGCCCCCGCCTCCTCCCTCTGGAGCCCCAGGGCAGCTGCCTTGATCTGCTCCCCTGACTCCTCACAGCCCTGAACTCCTGAAGTCAAATGGCCCTGGGAGCAGGGCATGAACATCTTCTCTAAACCTGTCTAACTTTATAGCTTCAAATTCCGTCTCTCCACCAAGCATTCCAAAATGGATCCCAGACTTGGTGAAGCTGAGCCTATAAAGAGGTCCCCGCCTTCCTGCAGGGAGCTCTCCTATAGTCTGGCCTCCCCCCAGAGCCCGCAGTGCTCCCGTCCTGTGGCCCTGGCTGGCCGAGGCCGGAGCTGGTTGCATCTTCTCCCTCCCTCATGAACCCAGGATGAGGCCAGCTCTGGACCTTCTGAGCCACCCAAGGTGCTCAGCCCGAAGGAGCTTCCTTTGGCAGCTTCTGCTTGTTCTCATTTATCAGAAGGAAAACTGAGGGCCTTTTTCCCAGCATTAAAGAACTAAGAGGGGATGGGGCCCAGAGCTCTGCTCCTTGTCCTCGTCTCCAGGAGAAAGACAGGGAGACTCCCCAATTCTGCAGACGAGCCTGGAGCAAGTCCCTAGGGTATCGCAGAACCCACAGGTTACCCCGGGACATACCAAACAGCGCAGGCTAGCCCAGAGACGCAAGGTATCCTAGAACACTTGGGTTAGCTTGGAGCGCCTGCCAGCCTGGAATAGCCCCAAACCCAGAAGTCAGTTTGAAACCAAGTAGTTAGTCTGCAGTACATAGGTTTGCTTGGTATATCCAGGATTGATTGACACAAATAGGCTGGTCCAAAACAATGATTTATCATGTTTTTTAAAAAGCAGCATAACCCTCCTTCAAGTGAACCATCACTAGAACCCGAGATCGAGTGGAGCGGCCTTGGTTGAGAGAGTGGCCCCCACAGTGGGCCGGTGAACGGTCAGCACCCACCTTCCCGGGAGAAGCTCTGGCCTGTGGCACTTGGCAGCTTCCACGGTGTAAACGCCCCCAGCAGGGCCAGCGTCAGGCTGCCAGCCTGAGTCACAGGACTCGGAGCTGGGGAGAGACGTGCTCAAGGGACTCCGTAGCCAGGGAGCCGGCTCCAGACCCGGTGCTGCCCATTCCTCATCCTGGGCTCCCCTGGGGTCTCCCCAGGACCCCAAGAACCTCCAAGCCTGGGAGCCTGGGTCCAAGACACAGAGGTGGAACAAGCCTAGAGCTTTGCTGGACAGCTGCAGGTTTCTGAAACTCAGAAAAATGCTTTCTGACCCCCTGGAAAGATTGGGGCAAGTAGGAAAAGAAGTCAGTGTGGAGATCTGGCCCCCAAAGTTTTCCACATGACTCTGACCAAGTCCTTTCTGGCCTCTGGGTCTCAGCCTCCCCACCGGCACAAGGAGAAACCTAAGGGCTGTGGCCTGGGGGGGGCCCTGCTTTGGCCTCAAAGTCTGTGGGGCTCACTTTTGCCACTTCCACTTCTGCCCCTGCCCCAGGCCTGGCATCACCCCTGGCAGAGCCCTGGTGCCGTGTCACTCTCCCTCAGCCCCCTGCACACCTGTCCTCAGCCAGCGGTCATCCGAGGGAGACTGCAAAGTCAATTCACTCGGTGGAGGTGGGGGAGTGTCCTTAACCAAGGTGCTAATTCCTAAGGGTGCAGGTGCAGGGAGTCGTGTCTGCACCGGGCCTCTCCATCAACACACCGCGGCTCCTTACAAGCAACTGAGAGCCCTGGAAGAGCCCAACCCGTGCCTTGTATTCCAATTAAAACAAATTTAAATTAAATTTAGATATAGGTCAAAGGACACAAAGTTAGAGAGGATAAATAAGTTCTGGAGATCAATTTACAGCATTGGTGACTGTAGTTGGTAATAATTTATTGTATAGTTGAAAATTGCTAAGAAAGTACATCTTAAATATTCTCACCACCAAAGAAAATAACCATGTGAAGTGATGGATATGTTAATTTGCTTGATTGTAGTAATCATTTCACAATGTATACACATAAACAAACATCCCATTTTACATCATAAGTATATAAAATTTTTATTTGTCAATTATACCTAAAGAAAAAAATTATTTATGAAATATTTCAAGCATTTGAAAAAGGACAGAAAAGAATATTTATCCACCGCCTAGATTTAACTGATGCTTATATCCCACCAGGTATTCCCTGGTGGGACACACCTCCCCCCACTCTGAGCACACTCGACACCCCTCTCCCAGGGCCCCTGCGGCCCCCACACGGGACTGCTGCCGGGCAGGTGTGTCTGATACGCCCCCCGAGAGCAGGGGCTGCGGGAGGACAGAAGCTGCCGTATGTCTGCACTGCCTCCTGCAACCTCCCATCTGACATCCCATTTACCCTGATACCTGCCCGGTGAGACCAGCGAAGATTCATTCTTCCTGTTCTGCAGAAGAAACTGAGGCACAGAGGGTGAGAAGGAGTGTGAGGGATTCATCTGAGAGCACATGGCACACTGGAGGCCGGTCAGGGCTGGACCCAGGTCTGTCCCTGAAATGAATGTTCTCTTCCCAATCAGTCCCTTGCTCCCATCTCCAGGTCCCCTCCCCTGGGGACCTCCAGGAGGGGCTATTAATAACATGCTGTGTCAATAGGTGGAAATCGGGACTGTCCCAGGCAAGCTGGGCCATACCTAGACCCTCCCTTTGAAAACCCACTGCAAGAGTCACTGGCCGTGGGCGGAGGAGCTGACGTTCTGGGGAGGGCAGTTGGCTGGGGTCTGGAAAAGCTCGCCCTGACGGCATGAGGGTGAGGCCCCCGCAGACGGCACAGCCAGAGGCTGGGTGAGCCTCTAGGCAGGTGGGGGGTTCCGAGAGGGTGGGAAAGTGGGTGATTAAGATGAAAAAGCATAACACATATATCTGCTAAATGACTCAAATCCAGAAAATGTAAAAAAAAAAAAGAGAGAGAGAGAAAGAAAGCGAGAAAAAACCTTCAAATCAAGAAAAAAAGACAATTCAATGTTTAAAATTTTGGCAAAAGACTTGAGCAGGCACTCTACAAAAGATAACATCCAGCTGTCCAGTAGGCGTGGGAAAAGTTGTCACCATCAATCACTAGGGAAATGCAAATGAAAGCACAATGTGAGACCATTAGACTTCCACCAAAAACTCTAAAATTGCAAAGGAATGAAACTCTGAGTGTGGGCAAGAATGTGGAGCTACCAGAACGCTTACATGTTGCTGGTGGGAGTGTTAATTGCTTCAACTACTTGGGAAGCTATTTGGCAATATTTACTGAAGCTAAGCACATGCCTGCTTATAACCCAGCGATGCCACTCGGAGGTATTTCCCCAAGAGAAAGGGAAGCACGTGACTGCCAAAGGACATGTGCAAAAATGGCCACGGCAGCTTTATTCGTAATAGCCCCAGACTGAGGGCAACTTCAGTGCCCACCTGCTGTAAATGGATGAATAAACAATTACCCCCACGCAATGAAATACCACACAGCAATGAAAAAGAAGACATTACAGAAACGTGCGACCCTATGCAAGGATCTCACAGTTGTGATGCTGAAAAGAAGAAAGCAGACAGAAATGGGTATGTGCTGTTTGGTTCCATGCCTGTGAGGCTCAAGAACAGATGGAATCAACCCTGGGGACCCAGGGCTGTTGCAATTTTGTTCTAGATCTTGATCTGTGAAGCATTTACGTGGGTGTATACACCTATGAAACTCCGTTGAGCTATATATACACTCAGGATTTGAGCAGTCTATACTAAGACATACCCCAGTGACATGTTTTTTAATCCCTCCAAATGGAGGGTGAGCTGAGTGGACAGGGCGAGAGGGCAGGGCAGGCACTTGGGAGGCTCTCGCAAGGTCCCAGGGTGGGAGAGTGTGCAAACCAGCGGGGAACAGGTGCCAGGCGTGGGCTGGGCTGGTCGCGCTGAGGGAGGCCACAGGAAGGTGGCAGCAGTGTGGGCAGGAAGGGAAACAGGCCGAGGCGGAGCCCCTCGGGGCACTGAAGCGGTTCAACACCCTGAGCAGCCTCAGAGGGCGTGAGCTCCCTGTCCCCACAGGAGTTCAGTAAGAATAGTCAGGCCGGACACACGCCTGTAATCCTAGCACTCTGGGAGGCCGAGGCAGGTGGATCGCTCGAGGTCAGGAGTGTGAGACCAGCCTGAGCAAGAGCGAGACCTCGCCTCTACTAAAAATAGAAAGAAATTATCTGGCCAACTAAAAATATATATAGAAAAAATTAGCTGGGCATGGTGGCGCATGCCTGTAGTCCCAGCTACTCGGGAGGCTGAGGCAGGAGGATTGCTTGAGCCCAGGAGTCTGAGGTTGCTGTGAGCTAGGCTGACGCCACGGCACTCACTCTAGCCCGGGCAACAGAGCGAGACTCTGTCTCAAAAAATAAATAAATAAATAAATAAAAATAAGAATAGTCAGCCCATTTGTTGAGCCCTGCTGACGTCCCTGGAAGGTTCTGTGCTCCCAGGACGTCAGAATGAGCATCAGTCCCATGCAGGAGGCCATGTTCTTCCTATTTTACAGACAGACAAATGCAGGCTTTGAGAGCTTAGTGGTGGTGCCGGGACCCCGACCTATTGACCCACCCTGCCCATGATCATGTCACCCAGGGGTGATGACCACTTGTCAGGGATGCAGGATGGATGGGGCTCGCCGGGCAGGATGGAGCTGAGAGAAAGGGCTTGGGGATCAGGGCTGCCAAGAGTCCTGCTGCTCCTCCAGGCCTGGGAGCGGGCAGGTGGCACGGCTGTGGCAGTAACTTGGAACCTGGACGTGGAACATGGGAACCTCAGCCCTCACTCACCCTCCTCATGGACTCTTACTGGCCCCATTTTACAGATGAGGAGGTGGGAGCCCAGAGAGGCCGGCCAGGGAATGGCGAAGTCCCTAGCTTTGCAGACCCCAAGCCCAGACGATCACATTCCACCCCACATCTCCCCCGTGGGTGCTGAGGACTGGAGGGGTCCCTGCCCAGTGGAAGGGACAGGGATGACCGATTCCGGCAGACCCCGAGAATGAAAGAGGGAGGAGAGAGAAAGACACAGAGATGCAGAGAAACTGGGAAAAGTGGGAAAGAGGCTGGGGAGAGGAGAGACAGCAGGGAGTGCCCCGGAAAGAGGCAGGGCAGACGGGGCATCAGAGGCAGCGCAGGGCAGGGGAGGTGGGCGGTGCTGAGGTGGGAGACGGAACAGATGTTCCCAGCAGCTGTGAACTCGTGAGACAAACGCTGCTAACACAGACCTGTGGGGCGGGTCCCTGCCACCGCAGCTGCCACCTGCCCTCTTGTTAGCACCACCTCATTGCCCGCTCGCCCCCGCCCCTGTGGAGGCCCAGCAAGCTGATTTTGCCCACCTTGGTCCAGGTGGCTAGGGGTGTCAAGAGGGGGAGAGTCGGCAGAGGGCCAGGCTGGGCTCTCCCAGGAAAACCTCCACCCAGACTGTGTGGCCTTGGGCCTCAGTGTTCTCATCTGGGCAATGGGTCTCCAAGGACCCTGCCAGCTGTCAGTCTCTGAGCCACAAGGCATGTCCCCTGCACCCAGCCCCACTCCTCAAAAGATGCCACTCTGCAGCACCCCACCATCCTTGCCCAGCCTCCTGGCTCCCAGTGGAAAGTATGGCCAACTGTATACCACCAACCTGGGGCCTGGGTCTTCCTCTCCAAAGGACACGGCCAAAAACTGCTGGCAGCATCCCATCCCCCGTGTCCACCTGTGCCCCAGAGACAGACCTTTCCTTTGAGCTCTGGGGAGGGGGGCACCTTGTGGCTGTTGGAGGGGCTGATGCAGAGGTACACTAGAAGGATGCCAGGGGAGATCCATCAGTGTCATCAGCACCCCTCCTAGGACTGACCTGGCTCAAACCAAGCTCTGCATTTAAGAACTGTGTGACCTGAGGCAGCTCACTCAACCTCTCTGAGCTACACATCTCTAAGGCGGGGGTGGGGTTGCCCTGACCATTTTGCAGAGCTGCTGTGAGAATCCTGCCCAGCCCAGGGCCTAGCATTCCCTGGCATAAGAACATGTCCCCATGAAAGTGGAAAGGTGACTGCAGAGCTAGAAGGGACCTTAGTGCAGACTCCAGCCCCTTGCTGACATGCAGAGGGACAGAGGCCCAGAGAGAGCAGCTGGGAGGCGGGGCTGCAGAGGCAGGCTAGCATGGGCAGTAGCCCAGGTCTCTGTCCCCCAGGCCGGTGCTTCCTGGTCTGGGAGGGGCTGGGGAGCACAGAGGTCACCTAAAGTCACTCCCGCCCCTTTTGCAGATGCAGCAAATGCCGGCTGCATGATGGCATCTGGAGATGCCAGGCAAGAGTGGGCACAGGAAAGCACACCACAGGCCTCAGAATCGCGGATCCGTTGTTGAGGACAAAAGAACAGCATCCCCAAGCGCCAGGCAGGGCACCTGCGGGAGGATCGCAGCTGAGGTGGGATCCAGACTGGCGGGGCGGGACGCAAGGCAGGGCTCCCGGGCTCCTCTGCCTGCTGTCCACTGAGGCGCTCTCTCCCCGGCAGAGGCTCTGGGCTATGATTAAGCTGTCACTGCCACCTGCGATGGCACTGCTGATAGAATCCAAGGGGGATGGAGGAATGAAGGTCACAGGAATCACAGGTCCCTAAATCAGGATGCCTCCAAAGTCAGCAGCCTCCTTGGGTCTTAATGCCAGCCAGCTGCCCCGTGGATGGTCCTCAGACCGAGGAGGGGGCGCTGTTTACAGCCCCTGCTTAATTAAATCAATAAACCACCAATGCAAATCTGGCGGAGGGCCAGCTCTTTACAATGCACCATGCCGAGGGGAGGACTGAATTAATGGCTGCCGCAGGAGCACGGAGGAGGAGAGAAGGCGAGGCCGAGGAGGAAAGGGAGGGAGAGGAGGCAGGCCAACCTGGGAGGGGGTCAGAAGCAGGTTTGATGTCCAGGCCCCCAACCCTCTCTCCAGACTATATCCTAACCCATCCCTGCAGCACCGTCTAGCACCCTGTTTCCACTTTCAGGTGTTCCTTTCCCCCTCGTGCCAAGGTGAACTCAGGGAAGGCTCTACTATCAGTCATTTACACGATAGTGAGAACTTGAAGCTAGACAAGACTGCAGAGATGCCCTGATCAATTTGGGGATGAGGAAACAGGCTCAGAGGGCCAATCGCCCCAGGGTATCTATTAGTGGCCAAGCTGAGAACTTCAGAGCTCCAGGCCCGGGCCATGGCCCTCCTGCTGCATGGCCTCCCTCGGTGCCTGGGTCTTGCTCTCCTTGCGCTCACAGGATGGGAGAGATTGAAAGCATCCCACTTGGTGGAAATGAAGGGCATAACTAGTGCCATGCTGGCCCAGGGCAGGCTGCCAGAGGATTCTGCCGTCTCTTTTTCAGTGTTTTGGGCCTGGGCAGAGTGGGGCAGCCCCACTCTCCATCTATTCTGCATGCCTTGGAGGACCTGGTTCTGTCCATTAAGGGAGGCTGTGTGGCGTGGGACCAGCCCATGCCCTTCTCTGGGCTTCGTTTCCTCCATCTCCATCATGAGGGGCTCAGAATGGATAACCTGTCAGGGACTTTCTAGCGTGGACTCTCTGCAGCAGATCCAGAGGGAAAGCCTGGAGTTGGGAGCCAAGCCTGGGGCCTGGCCTGAGCCACTGCAGCCACTGACAACCTGCTGAATGCGCCCTGGAGTCACGCCAGGAACCCTGAACTCCTCCATTTTCCCATCTGTATAATGGGAATGCGGACAGGTGCGGATCCCACGTGTGGGAGGAGACTGCACTAATGAATGCTCTCAGAGTCTCGAATGAAAAAAGCGGGGCGTCTGTGGGGGCCAGAGGTTATGGAGGGCCAGCCTAGGGATCCCTGCCCCTCAGGTGAGGGAAGACACACTGTGACTCCAGTCTCTGGTAGAGCCTTGCCGGCACTGCCCCGCTCTGGGACCGTGAGAAGATGCCTTCCTCCTTCGGAGCCCAGGTCCCTCCTCTGCAAATGGCTCCCAACTCCAGGGAAAAGGACAGCACTTTATTCTCTGCCCTCCATCTGCCTCAGGTTTATTGGGTCTTATATGCACAGCACGATAAGGGACACAGAGGAAGCCTGAGGCAGGGTGCCTGCCATCAGGGGACATGTCTCCCCTGGGCAGGATAGGGGTAAAGAAATGAGAGAAGTTCAGCGTGCACAAAGGGTAAAATCCAATGGCCACATGGCCCCGGTGCCTCAGCAGAGAGAGCAAATGCAAGGAAGGTGCTCCAGCCTTCCTCTCCCTGACCCTGGCAGACATCACTGATCCATCCGTAACTCTTTCCAGCTGAGGCTGAGTGCAGCCTCTAGTCCTTCTGTCAGGGTAGCCCAGGCAGCCCCAGCTGGGTCACTGACATTAGCGAACAAAAGGGCTCACCTGCCTCAGAGTCTAAGGGTTAAGCCAGGGCAACCGTAGGAGGCTTCCTGGAGGTGGAATTCTTCATCCAGTCCTTGAGGGAGGAATCTGGACAATTAAGCGGAAAGAAGAGGGTGTTGCAGGTGGCAGGAGCAGTGTGAATAGAGATCTGGAGAGGGAAATTGGCCCAGGAGACTCAAGGACAGGGGGATCTGCTGCCAGAGGCGAGGGATGCCCAGGAGGGTACGAGGCCGAGTGGGAGGTAGGGTCGGGACCAAAGCTCAGAGGCCACGTCCACCCTACCCCCAAATCTTGTTGACTGGACCACGCTTCACCTTCTATGCACACTCCACAGCCTAGGGAGGCCCCGGAGGGGACTTGGGGGTGAGTGAGGCGATCCATGGTTGTCAACCTCTTGGGTGACAAGGAAGTTTGCAACCTCATTAAGGTGACATGTTGCTGCCCGTTCTCTGAGTTGCAGGGTGGGTGCCTGGGGGCGGCTGGTCAGCTGGCTCACAGCCGTGTCCAGCCCAGTCCAGCTGCTGGCCCCGGGGCAGCCCACGGGAGAGACGGCCTCCATCTCTGCATACCAGAGGCCAAATGCAGAAAGGCCAGTGCAGACACCAGCTCTTGCCTGGGGTTTATGGAGCCTCAGGGTGAAGGAGGTCCACAGGCCAAGGACAGGTAGACAATCCAACCCCTGTCCCTGCCCAGCTGGCTTCTGGGTGGAAGCGGTTGAGCCGCTCCCTGGAAGACCTGTCAGTTACACCCACCTCTTTCCACTCACATTGAGAATCTATCTTAGCTTTCACTTCCATCAGGGAGCCCACCATGATTTACCCCCAGACCCAACCAACTGCAATGAGTAGCAGGAGATCTGTTTGTAATGTGGACCCAGTGCTAACATGCTGCGGGACTTGGGTGAGCCACCCCTCTACCCAGGCCTTGGTTTCTCCACCTGTCACTGAGGAGTCAGACAAGAGAATGTCGAAAGGCCTCCAGCTCTAAGAATTCTCCTGTCATTTCTGACGAAGGAGTCTGGTGGCCTGGCTGGTCTCCGGCCATCAGGCCATCTGGAGTCCACGCACCTTGTCCTGCTGCACTCGGGGCCTGGCCCGGGTGCTGACCAGCAACCTGAGCAGGGTCAAAGGCCCAGAGCCTTGGACCGCCATGGCTGGGGAGCCTTCAAAGACCATATAGTCCAAACCTTGCCTTTCCCAGCTGGGCAATGGAGGCTCAGAGAGGGCAATGACCTGCCCAAGGCCACACAGCAAGCCACCCACCACAGGGGCTCATACCTTCGTCTGTTCTTTCTCGGTGATGTGGCTTATGGGTGCAAAGGCTTTGCTGGCCATGACCTCCCTGCCCCTCACTGGGAGCCCCTCTGGAGGGACTTTGCTGGGCCCTGACTGGGGAGGACACAGAAGAAATGTCCCCTACCTGCCCAGAGCCTCCAGTTAAGATGGGAGGAGACATTGCTGTGGAAGTGAGGGGTGAGGAGAGTAGCCCTGCCTGCCCCTCCCCCTCCCCTGCACTCAAGCCAAGGCCGTGGAATGGATGCCCAGGGGACTTGTCCATCCCAGAGAGACTCGGACATTTGACCACTCACCCTCTTCCTCCTCCGTTAGCGCTCAAGGCCTGCTGGCCCAAAATACAGTCCATAAATGTCCCTGCCCTGCCCTCAGCCCCTCAGGGGTTCTGGCATTCGGAAGGGTTCTGTGAATGGCTTGTCACAAAGTTGCACGGTTCCCAGAGCCACCATCGTGCAGGCCACGCCAAGCTGGCTGCTCTCATGCAGGGCACAGAGGACCTGGCCTGAGAACCGCTGTCCCTGGGATTCCGTCTCTCTGTCCCCCTTCCTAGTTGCTGAACCTGCACGCTGGCTCTGCTGGCTCTGCGGGCTCGGCTGGCTCTCTGCCTCCCTGCACTACTGACTTTCCGTCCTCTTGTCTTTATTTGACTCATTCTCTGCCAGTCACTTGGTGTCTGTCCCTCTGGGTCCCCCTCTGTATCTCTTTCAGCCTCTTTGTCTCTTTGTCTCCCTCATCTCTCTGTCTCTTCCTTCCCTGTTCCCCCCACTGCCTCTCTCCCCTCCCTCTCACCCACCCCCCAGCCACGCAGAGTTTCTCACTCTGGAAGCTGGTGCTGAATCGGTGTTTCTGAGCTCAGCTGTGAGCTGACTGAGCTCTCACTGTCTCCCCAGCGGACCCCTCCCCAGAGCCGGCTCTGTTGTTTCCTGCGTGCCACATCTCGGTTCTGAACATCTATCTCCTGGGCGCTTAGCCTGAGAAGGGGAGGGGAGGGGGCGGCAGCTCAGACAGCAGGGGAGGGCGCTGGGCAGGGGCTGACCCCGGGCACCTTCCATACATTACATCCATATGTCCAAGCTGGGTTTTCATTTCCCCATTTACATGCTAGGACACTGAGGCACAGGGACATGAAGAGCCCACTCCAGCCAAGCTGCGGTTCAAACCCGGGTCTGTCCGACTCCAAAGCCCGTGCACTTTCTTGTCTCCACCCACGAGCTCGGGGCACGCAAGGGCTAGGTCTGAGGGCCCAGACGCTCAGGAAGAAGAGGCCACTGCCGAGGGCCGTGCCCTGCCCAGCGCCTAGCAGGAAATGTGGGCCAAGGGCTAGGGGAGCCCGAGGGGGCAGGCACTCTGGGTGGGGTCAGGGAAGCCCTTGCAGAGACAGATCCTGTGCCACCAGCAGGAGGAGAGGGCCCTCCAGGAGGACAAGTGAGTGAGGAAAAGCTTGAGGCGGGCCTGGGAGAACCGGAGGGTCGGCAGAGCCAGAAGGGGCAGTTGAGCCAGGCTGGGGAGGCCCCAACATGCCAGAAGGAGGGGTCCGGGCTGTGGGCTGGGGGGGTAGATGACAAGCCCCACTGCCCTCCCCTGCAGTCTGGCCCTCATGTGGGCCTTGGAGGCAGTGCCCTTTGATTTGGCTGGAGGCCACAGGGAACCACCCAGCCGGGTGAGAAGAGCCCAGGCCAGGCCATCACAAAGCCATGGTCCTGGCCAGCCTGCTTCAGACCTACTGTGTGGCTTTGGGTAAGTTACTTAACCTCTCTGAGCCTCTCTGTATATTAAAGTGGTGGAGCCATATAGTCTCCGAAGGCGCTCCTGCCCTGACATCCTGTCGGTCCTACAGGGACCAGGACGCTCCGGGAGGTGATGATCCAGGCAGACTGAGAGGGACTGTTGGCCAGCAGGGATCTCAGGCAGGGCCCAGACAAGCACATATTTGCCAACAGGAGACCAAGGGCTGCGGTGAGGCCGGGGCTGAGAGTGGGGACTCAGGCCTTCCGAGCCTCGCCCCCGAGAACCCCCCAGGACGTGGAGGTGCTGCCATGGCAGTTCCCTCCTGCCTCTGAGCAGCATCTCCTGCCAGACACACCTGCCAGCGCTGCGGGTGGCGCTGGAGCCCCTGGGACCTCGGCAGCAGCACTGTCCTCCCGTCACGCTGAGTGGGTCATCTGGGGTCCTCCAAGAAATACGTATGAGGGATACAGGGGAGAGCACAGATGGCGGTGCCAGTCTGTCATGGGTGCGAGGATGGGGCCAGGAAGGAGGCCTGGGAGGAAGGGCCCGAGGCCCAGCACCGCTCTAAGAATGCCCCGGCCAGGAGGCCGAGACCCGAGCAAAGCTGCCTGCTAGAGGAATCCCACGTCTGCAAGCTCTGCTGGCGCTAGGAGACCTGCCCGGCTCAGCCATTGCCACAAGGCCTGGGGAGAGGAAGGGTAGGGTGTGAGCACCACAGCGGGTCCTCATGTCATTCAGCAACATGTATTAAGCACCTGGTCGGAGCCAGGTGCCAATGGGAGCTCCGGGGTGTGATAGTGACAGCCCCCACGCAGCCTCTGCCCCTCAGCGTGAGGACACGTTCTCAACGAGGTCCTCCCCACCTGTGCTGAGGCTCTCGTAGGGCCTTCCCAGCAGGGCAGGGCCCGACTGAACAGGGATGGACAGGAGCAGAGCCTGAGGCTGGTGCCGAGTCTCTGGAAGACGTGGGGGTGCCCAGAGGTAGGTTGGGGAGAGAAACGGGCCAGGCTGAGAGTGACTTCAGAGGCAGAGTTGGCAGGATGTGGGGACCGACTGAGTGGGAAGAGTGGGGACAGGAGCACAATTCCCAGGTCTCTGGCTTGAGCAACAAGGACTCCTGGCTGTCCACTTACTACCTGTGAGTTACTCATCCCCTCTGTGCCTCAGTCCCCTCGCCTCTGAGACAGGGATAATGACACTGCCTATGGCACAGGTTGGTTTGGGGGTTAGGTGAGTTAGTGTGTGTAAATTGGTCAGGACGGTACCTGGCACCAAGTAAGCCCTCAATAAACAGGCTATTGTTATTGTCATTGTTGTTGTTATGAGGAGAAGGAGGAGATGAATGAATGGGTGGGTGGATGGATGGGTGGATGGGTGGATGGATGGATGGATGGGTGAGTGGATGGATGGATGGATGGGTGAGTGGATGGATGGATGGATGGGTGGGTGGATGGATGGGTGGATGGGTGGATGGATGGATGGGTGAGTGGAAGGATGGATGGATAGACGGGTGGGTGGATGGGTAGAATACAGAATGCTAATTGCCAGGTCAGAAAACTCTGGGAAGACAAAGGACAGAAGGTGAGTATAATTTGGTACACGTTGCATGTGGAGTGCCCCCCACAAGGCATGCCATCAGAAGTGTCTGGGGGCAGCTGTTGATGCAGGGTGGAAGTCCAGGAGTGCAGCTGGGCTGGGGAGTTGGGAATTCTCAGCCACAGGAAAGGAGGAGCTGTGGGGAAGGGCGGGGGCTGGGGCAGAGGATGGACTGGGAAGAGAAGTCGGCTTGAACCCTAACGGTCCCATCAGGACTCTTGCAGTTACTAGTGCCAAATAACCAACTTCAAATGGCTTAAGGAAAAAAATATCAGCTCATGTGACTGAAACCTCAAAATCAGGAACAATTGGGTCCAGGTACTCAGTTGAGAGCTTGGAAACCTCTCCTCCTTCCATCACTTCGCTCTATTTTCCTCCCAGTTGACCTCGGGCATGGTCTCTCCGTGGTGGCCAAGACGCCTGGGCAGGCCCAGGCTGACACCCTACCACACAGCCAGGAGGGAAGACCCCTCTTCCTTCTCGGCAAAATCCTAGGCTGGGCTCGCAGGGGCCAGGCCTGGTCACATCCCACCTCTGAATCCAGGACGTGGATCAGCCTCACCTGAACAACAGGGCCTGAGGCCGGGTGGTGGGTGGCTGGGGAGGGGGCGGAGGAAAACCGGGTATTGGTGGGCAAAGAAGGTGGGAGGGTGCTGGGCAGGCGCCCACAGCCGCCCGTTTCACCCAGCAGCTAAAGGGAGGGGATGGAGTGGCACCCACATCACACCTGGCGGGGTGTGGACACCAAAAGGAGATCAGGCTCCCAGAAGGAGGGAGTGGTCACCAGTGTCGGCTGCCATTAGCGGTCAAGAGTGACTGTGGCAAGAACGGGCACTACTGACCGCCGCTGCCACTGAGGGGAAGCCAGCGGGACAGGGACGGGGCCTTAGGAGGGCAGCAGAGAGAGATGAGGGCAAGGACGGAGGAGCCCAGAGGCAGAGGGAGGGTAAGAGGCCGGGGCAGGAGATGGCCAGATGGCAGGGCCGCGAGGAGCCTGGGCCAGGCAGCTGCAAGGGGGACCCCGAGGAGGACTTCAGAAAGACACGAGAGCAAGAAAGAGGACAGAAAAAAAACACCGCTCAGCTGCCCTTCCTCCACCTCCCCCAAAGCCGAAAGTTAAAAATAGGCTGTGTGGTGAAAGGGAGACAGAATGAGAGCAGTCGTCTAAAGAGAGAGGAGGCAAAGGAGCCGGGACAGGAGAAAAGTCCCTGCAGGCCCCCGCGTGCATGAAAAACAACAGCGGCAGAGGTGCCGGGTCTCTCCCACCCAGGCCCCACCAGCCACACGCCAGCCGGCTGCGGGCTGAGGACTGTCCTGCAGCCCAGCCAGGCCCTGCAGGGGCCCCTACCCCTTGCGGGATGAGGATGGCTCCCTGCTCCCAGGATCCGGCACCCTGACCTGGCGGGGCGGGAACTACAGCCCCATCCTACAGATGAGGAAGTGGAGGCTCAGAGAGCTGCACACCGTGCTGCTGACTCCCGGGCACCGGGAACCCCCGGTGGACTTGGCCATAGAAAAGACGCCCGTGGGATTCCCCAGGCTGGGAGTTAAAGGTGACCTCCCTGTGCCAACACCAAGCATCCAGAAGGACAGAGGGGAAAGGGTGGGTGGGCAAGTCAGAAGGTGACCTGGGACCACACATCCCATAATGCCTCACCACCTTCCTGCACTGGCAGCTTTGGTGGGGAAACTGAGGCCCAGAGAGGGAACACTGTCTGCCCAGGTGCTCAGGACAGCGGCAGGAGTGGACGCTGAGAACTGGGAGAACTGTCCGTTCCCAGCCTGCCCGTCCCTCCCCGGCGGCTGGGCCAGACCCCCCTTCCCGCGGCTGCAGCTCTCTCGTCACCCCGTGCCCTTCCTGCTACCTCCTGGGCACGCCCGTGGAGAAACTGATTAGTGGTTGGTTTGCAGAGGCAAAGCCCCACATAAACAAGCACGGAGGGTAACGAGCCCGAGAGGAAAACCAGCTAGGAGCCACCGCCATGCCGACAGCGCTGCTCTCCCTGCCCAGCGCACGGCGTCATTACTTTTGTCAGCAGACAGCACGATTATTGGATGTTGTTAATAATCTCTTGCGTTTATAGGCAGCCTTTCTTCCAAGGCCCTTACAGCTCTTCTGCATTTAGCTTCCCCTTGTTGCCAGGAGGTCGATACCATGGCATAGAGAAACATTTATCTCCATGTTTTTACAAGGCGCAGAAAGGGTGGGCCACTTCCTTAGGGCCACACAGCAAATCAGCAACGTGCTGGAATTAGTATGCTGGGGCCCAGGAAGGACCCACCTTCTGGACACTGGTGTGATTCTCTCAGCCCGTGTCTGGCCATCTCAGGACAGGTCCACCCCTTTTACTCGTCCAGGGCTTTTTTTCAGATTTGATTTAATTTGATCAAGGCCAGGCTGGCGGAATTATTACCATTGTGCAGACTCAGAGACGTGAAATGACTTACAGAAGATCACACAGCAACGGGCAGGCTGAGGACTTGAATCAAGGTTTCCGGACTCCCCATCCAGTGCTCTAACGAGGGCAGCAGCTGTGCCTTCCCTATCCAGGGCTTTAACCAGGCAGCCTGCCCCAAAGCTGAGTTGGGGGGCAGGGGGCGTGCTCCAGGAGGAGCACTGAGGTGGGCCTGCACCTACGGGAGGGAGGAAGACTTGTTCTCTTAAGCCTTCTTGTGGGGGGCCGCAGGCAGAGCCGGGGCCACTCTGTCTGGAATCCCACTTCCAGGGGCAGCCGGGGTGGTGTCTCCCTCCCTTGGCCCAGAGGTGGCTCTGAAGGAGGAGAGACAGGAGGAACGGGGTGGCCCGAGTGCGGAGGACGTGCTCGGTGTGCTGACTAACTGTGCCTCTGTTCCTTCAGCTGCCACCTGAGGGTGGGGCTGGGCAAGGAGAGCCCTAACGTTCTCTCTGTCTCCCAGGTCGCCGGGGTCTCTAAGGGCCGGGGTCTGCCAGCCGTGTCCAGCCCAGCAGAGCCCCTCCGGGCATCCCAGGGTAGCGGAGCCCCTGACTGCTCCCTCATCCATCTGGGCGGCCTATGCCGAGCGCAGGACACAGGCAGGCGGGGGGTGCGGGGACAGGTAAGCAGAACACCTGGGCTGGAGCCCACTTCTGCACTGCTGGCAGTGACCTTGGCCAAGTCCTTCACCCTCTGTTCATCTCTCTCCTCATCTATGGAATAAGCAAATGTCCCTAATGTCCCTTGTGGCCCCAGGATGGCCACGATTCCCTGTGGCCCCCGTGGGAGCAGCACTTGCAGTTTGGGCTGGTTTAGGGTCCGCAGGAGTCTGACTCAGACATCGATACACATTGATCGCCGTGCCTCCTCAGGGACCACCCGGCCACAGAGAGAGACCAATTAGGCCCTGTCATCTTCCTTCTAAACCACTGGACCCAGCGTTCTCCCCCAGAGTGCCTTAGGGGGGTTAGACGGGGAGGGCTGGCTCCCCCCAGGCCTCCTGCTCTGGACAGCGGACAGAGCCTGCGGTCAAAACCCCCTGGTGAAGGAAGCCGGACACACGCGCCTGGGCTGTGGGGGAGGTTGGAGGTGGGCAGGGCTGGAGACTAACGGGAACTGTTCCGTGGGCAGGGGCTGGAGGGGGACAAGTGACTGATGATCAAGACAGATGAGGAAAGGGGCCGATGTGGGGGTCCACCCCAAGGCTCCCCTCCAAAATCTGCTCCTGGAGTATGCAGGGCTGCAGCTGTAAGGCGGATCTAGGGGAGGATGGAGCAGCGGATACGGTCTCAGTCCAAAGGCCCGGAAGCAACGGGGGAAGGAAGTTGCCTCCTCCCCTATTGCCAGGCACAGCCCTGCAGAGTTTGCAAATGACTTGCACAGAAATGCTTTCCTGGAGCTTCGGAACCACTCCGTGCCCAGGTACAACCTCATACCGCAGATGGAAAAACTGAGGCCCAGAAAGGCCTGAGCCTCGTCTGGGGACTTACTGGCTCGTAGCCCAGAAGGCTCCCACCATGCCTGTCTCCGGGTCTGTAATCTGGGCAAGCAGGAGGGCTGTCCGCTCACTGCCCCCAACTGCGACCCTCCCACTCCCGGAAAACCTGCCCTGACCCCAGGAGGCTGGAGCAGCCCCAGCAGGCAAGCCCGGGGGAAGGGACGCTCCACCCAGTCCATCCGTGCCCAGAACTGGCCAGCCCTCTGCCACCCACCCGATGCCAGACGTGGGATTTCTTGGGGGTGGTAGGGAGGTGCAGTGCGGGGAGGTGCGATCCTGTTCTAAGGGGTATGATAACAGAAGTATTAGAGTGTCGAGCAAGAGTGACTGGTCAGCCCACACTGAGTGGGGCTTTGACCTCAGAATCCCCCCAAGTGATGGTGCCTGCAGCGTGTGGTCTCTGCCTCCAAGGCAGGGGCCTGTGAGGGGGCAGCCACCTTCTCTCCCCTACTCACACGGAGAGTGGGGATGGGCCGGCAGGTGCGGAACCCAGCAGGATCCCGCAGGTCCCTGCCTGGAGCCTGGCATGGGCACGGCCTAGGTTGGGGACCAGAAAGGGAAACGGCAGGGAGGGGGGAGGGGACACGGAGGCCCTCCACTGAGAGCTGGTTGGAATCCCCGGTGTGCTACTGGCTATGGGCTAGGGATGGGGTCCCCTGCCGCCCCCACCACTGGGCGCCCATGGAGTCTCCCTGGCAGCAAAGAGGAACAGGAGTGGACAGCCCCCTCCCTCACCCTCACAGCTAGGCGGGCACCCAGTCCCGCCCCAGCCCTCCCGCCCACTCCGTGGTACTGGGGCTGCAGGGAGGCTGAGCTTTGGGACTTGGCCTGAGTTTGGATCTCAGCTCTGCAACTTCGCCCTGCCGTTTCTGCTGCATCGCCCTGTGCAGTTCGGTCTCTCTGAGCCACAGCCTCCTCATCTGTAAACGGGGAGGTAACAGAACCTCCCTCGTGGGACGTCTGTGAGGGGGAGGACACGGTAAGGTTTCCGCAGCACCTGCCTCCTTGGCTGTGCCTGGGCCAAGAGCAGGTCCTCCTCACTGCCTCTCCCCGGACCCTCACAGCAGCCCCCGGCCGGTGCCCTGCTTCAACCCCTTCTCCCTCGGCCTCCTCCGCCTCGCGCTTCCCTGGGGGGCCTTCCTGCAGTGGCTCCCCCATCCTGCCCACTCCTGGGCTGGAAAACCTGTCAGTGCTGGCTGTGGGGTGAAGTTTCACTTTGCTCAGGTGGGATCATGGTAGTGCGATTATATTTTTTTAAAGAGTCTCTCACTTTTAGAAATACATTCCAAAATATTTATATATAAAATGATACGTGCTTTGCTTCAAAATAATCCAAGGATGGGGAGGAGTGGGGAGGGATAGAGCCCACACAAGCCTGGCTCACTGTTCGTTGTTGAGCTTGGGGGCGAGGGGGGGTCCGTGCAATCATATACTAGTCTCCCTATTTTGGGCTGTTCAAAATTTTCTATAACAAAGAGTTTTTTTGGAGGGAGAATGGATTAAAAACTGGTAGAATGTGGGCATTGGTGGTGCTAGGTGCTGGGTACACAGGGGTCCATGGACTCTTCTCCGTAGTTTGGTGCATATTTGAAAGTTTTCAGGCGGACGCAGTGGCTCACACCCGTAACCCAGCGCTCTGTGAGGCCGAGGAGGGAGGATCGCTTGAGGTCAGGAATCTGAGGCTGCAATGAGCTATGATGATGCCACTGCACTATAGCTGGGCAACAGAGTGAGACATTGTTTAAAAAACAAAAAAGAAAGAAAAAAAGAGAAAGTTTTCATAATAAAAAGCATTTTTGTTTTTTAAAAAGGAAATTCTGTCTGATTCTCGCTGCTGCACCAGAGGGGAGTGCCTTGGTGTGGCTCTAGGGGTCCTCCGTGGGTAGTGGCCCGTCACCCCCTGGTACTCTGCATGCCAGGATCCAGGATGGCAGCCAGCAACCATCCCCTGGCATGGCACACTCACAACCCTGCCAGCCAAGAGGGAAACTTGGCTTCTTGGTTCAGCTCTAGAATCACCTCCTCCAGGAAGCTGGCCGGGGTTCTCCCCTGGCCTCCCTGCTGACAGAACCACCCACTACCTCCTTGGAGTCCCCACAATCCCTGTGGCCTGGGACATTGGGGACACAAACTGCAAGGAATGGGGCTTGTCTTAGTGCACCCAGGTCCCAGCACCAGACCTGAAGCTCAGTAAATGTCTACTGAGGATTGAAAGATCTTGCCAAACTCAGGACTTAACCTTGGCTGCCCGAGTCCCCAAGCAGTATTGTTTCCTGAGGTCGCCCTGCCCCCTGTTGGTGGTAAGAAGTGTTGCAAGGATGGCTGGAAGCAAAGCTGGACCCCCTCAAGTCCAAATCCACTATCCCCCTTCATGGAGCAGAGCTCAGAACTGGGCTGCAGGGGGCTGCTCTCCACAGAGACATGCAGAGCCTGTCACCATCCGCCTCTACGAATCCTCCAGTCCTCTAAGGATTTGCCTTAGAGGAACATGCCACAGCCTTGCAGACGGCTGGCCTTTGCTCAGGCTGCCTTCTCTGCGTGCGTACCCGGCCCCATACATGCATGCACATGCACACACAGACACGCACACATGCACATACACGTCCCAGCTCTGCCTAGCCAACTCCTAGTGAATACTCAGGCTTATCCCCAACATCTCTCCAAGGTGAGCCCTTCACTGTCATCCACATGTACAGTTACTCTGTGTCACTCCACTATAGGCTGGCCACATGCCCTCTATTATAGCACTTGTCACCTGTAGTGTTTGTGTGACCATCTCCTTCCCTAGATCAGGAGGGCCCTGAGAGAAGACGCTGGTTGTCAGCAGGGCAGTGACAAGTTAAGAACTGAACTTGTGTGTTGAGTTTCTGCCATTATTGCCGAAGCTCCCTCTGCCCCTGCATCAGAAAGGAAGAGACGGTGGTTTCCGCCTCCCTAAGGAAGACGCTAGCACTTTCCGTTTCTAGCTCAGTGCTGTCCAATATGGTAGCCGCTAGTCACAAATGGCCACTGAGCACTTGAAATTTCGCCTTATGATGGAGGAATTTAACTTGATATTTTATTTAATTTTGATTAGTTTTAACTTATGTTTAAACATTGATATTCAAACAACTTAGGTATGTGAATCTACTTTTTCAAGCATAAATTTCATGGAACCCAAATATAGATCAAGTATTTCTGAGGAAAATATAAGTGCCCAAATTAAGATATGCTGTAAGTGTAAGACACATGGTAAATTCTGAAGACTTAGCATAAAAAAAAATAAAATAAAATAAACAAAGCCTGTAATCCCAGCTACTCAGGAGGCTGAGGCAGGAGGGTTGCTTGAGCCCAGGAGTTCGAGTCCAGCCTGGGCAATGAATCAAGACCTCTTCTCTAAAAAAGAAAATGTAATGCGCTCAATTTTATACGGATTACATGTTGAAGTGATAACATTTTGGATATATTGGGTTAAACAAAATACACTAAATTAGAAGTAATTCCATGTTCCTTTTTACCTTTTTTAAATGTAGCTACTAGAAAATTTAAACTTACATGCACAGCAGCTAGCATCTGTGGCTCCTGTGTATTACATAATTACGTATATTATATAATAGCTCTGTTGGACAGCACTATGGAAGACCAGGGTTTCTCATCCCCAGAACTATCGGTTTTCGGGGCTGGATAGTTCTTGCTCGTGAGGGGCTGTCCTGTGCACTGCAGGATGTTTATCACAGCCGTGGTTGGGACCCACTGGATGACCCCAGCTGTGACAACCAAAGATATCTCCAAACATTGCCAACATCCCCTGGAGGACAAAAATCCATTGTCACCCTGACCGGGAGCCACTGCTCTAGGCCCTTCTGACAGGCAAGAGCGGTCCCCGTGAGAGGTGGGTGGGAAGGCACTGATGCTGGGGGGGGCGGGGCGGGGAGCGGCAGCCCTGGGTGGCTCTGTGGGCCTAGGAGGTGGACCAGAGGTAGCCGGTTTGAGGTGCATCAGGAAGGGGCCTGACCCTGCTGTCCTTGCCCACAGGCTCTGAGGCCACACACCCTGGGAGAAGAACTGCAGAGAGGGCCCCTGAGGAGCAGCCTTGGCTGTCGAGGGGAAGGGGCCCTCCTTGGGGCACCCTCATAGAAGGCCGGTTGCTCATGAAGCTGCCACCTCTGGGCAGGAGCCTGGGAAAACGTTCCCTGAGCAGCAGCACAACAGTAGGGGGGCGGCCGGGACCTGACAGGGCCACCTTGTGCAGCAAAGGCCAGGACAGCAGCCAGGGAGGGGCGGCAGGGCTCTCGGCTCCTTGACAGTGGAAGTCCTCCTCTGGGACTGGGTGAGCCACTGGGGTTCATGAACCGTCTAGGGAGGCAGGGGAGGGGTGGGGGAGAAGCCCCCAAGTGTAGATTGTGTTTCAAGTCAATTGGGGGAGGGAGGCTCTACCACATTTCTAATTTGAGAATAGTAAGTAACACTGTTTGCATCCCAAGGGTGTGAAGCATTTTTTTTTATTTCCCTCTACTCTTCTTAGTAGCAGGTGTGAAGCACTTGTATGTGCAATTATCATGGCAATCTCGCCTTGCCTGTGTTCCCGACACCTGACGTGGTGCTTGGCATGTGGAAATCAAAGTACAGTTGAGGAAGGAAAGGAAGGAGGGAGGGAGGAAAGGGCATGCGCCCTTGATGCTTGTGTAACTGGGGAGACAGTGCATGAAAACAGACACAGGACCAGAATCATGAACTCACAGAAGCCTAGACTTGGAAGGGATCTAACAGCCAACTGGCCCACGTCTCTGCCCCACTCGGCAGTCCCTGCAGCAACCCCAGCGGGGTCAGCAGATTCAGCAGCTGCCATCCAGACAGTGAGCTCTCTGCTCTTCAGGGGGCCCATCTCTGTGGGACAGACATGACGGGTTCAAAGTTCCTCTAATCCACTGGCAAATACCAGAACTAAATAGAGAGTTCATCAGCACAAAGATGGGAGACAAGATAACGTATCAAAATCCACACCAATTAGAAATGCAATGGAAAAAACATCCCATGCACGATGGCCTCCCAGACCGTAAAATATCTAAGAACAAACGTAACGAGAGAAGTCTGCGTCCTGTAAGGGGAACACAATAAAACTTTACTGAAGGGCATAAAGAAGGCCTGAATAAATGGAGTGATATATCACGCTCCGGCATGGAAAGACCATAATATGAAGATGTCAATTCCTCCCAAATGAAATCTATAAATTCAATGCATTCCCAATCAGAACCCTAAAGGGAGGTTTATAGAACTTGACAAGCTGATTTTAAAACTCATCTGAAAGAGTAAACAAGCGAGGATAGGCAAGAATATTTTGAAGAAGAAGAAAAATGAGATGCGACTTGACCTACCACATATCAAACGCACTATAAAGCTAGAGAAATTAAAACAGGATGAAGTTGCTGGATCAAAGGAACAGAACAAAGAACCCAAAACCAAGCTATGGAGGGGATTACGGGAAATTAGCATATCACAAAAGCAGCACAGGGGAAGGGATGGCCTGGCCGATGTATTACAAAAATAGTGTGGAATGACCATTTATCACATGGAAAATGAAATATTATTATTATTATATCTCACATAATTCCCAGAAGTAAATTCCAGAGTGCTAAACAAGTCTTTTACCAACTTTCTACCAACCGCAAAAGTATTAGGAGGCAATAGACACAGATATTTGTTAATCTTGGGGTGAGGAAGTCCTTCCTAAGCGAGACATGAATCCAGAAACCATCAAGGAAAAGTAGGACAGATTTGACTATCTAAACATGAAACATTTCTCTATGTCGCTAAGCTAAAAACCAAACGAGATTTGGAGAAAATGTTTACAACACAGATAATAAACAAGGTGCTATTATCTTGCAAATCAGTAAGAAAAGGACAACCTTGAATTCAGAAACACAAAAAGACAACAGGGGGGTGGGGAGCTAAGAAAGTACAAGTGCATGATCCAGGGGCCTGCGAGGGCACGAGAGTGGCTATTTAGCCACTAACCCCCATCCTGTACTAGCTGGGGGTAGAGTATTAACTGCCTACCATTTGCAGTCTGTCTAGATGTGGGCAGAGAACGTCACCAGGCAGAGAAAGGCAGAGAGTCACGGTTGTGAAGGTGTCCTTAAGGGTGAGGTTGAAAGGATATAGCGGCAATGCCAGGCATCGACATGGAATGTCCCATTTAATCATTACAATAATCCTTGTCAGGCAGCTATTATTAGTATTATCCCCGTTTGAGGAAACTGTTGCTCTAAAAGGTTAAGTAACTTGCCCAAGATTCCACAGTCAAACAAGTGGAGGAGCCGGACTTGGGAGCAGACGCTGCCTCCAGAGGTCACCTCTGCATGGTGACCCTGGGCGGGTACAGAGCTTGCTGAGCAAGGGAGGGTTTACCTTTCTCTTTACAACAACCGTATGGTTCCCACTCTTTCTGTTTGTTTGTTTTGTTTTTTGCTATCAGCACATGTTTCTACTATAATTTGAAAAAGATCCTTAGCCCAGGACCTGGCAAAAGATTAGTACTACATAAATGTTAGAGTCTAAAAGTTGTCATAGTTAGACAGTATTTCGAGAACGTAGTTTATATATATGGTACTGAGTAGCCATCTCTGCTACCAAAAAACAATACACAAGCGTGGATTTGGGAAGCATTTGCTGAGAAAGTCTTAAGTGCAGGGCAGAGTGCCAGGCACCAGGGGGACTCAAAGATGTGCCACTTTTCCCCCTTCAGGAACAGGAGAAAGAAAGCAAAGGAAGTGCTGAGGAAAGAGACCACAGGGTAGTCAGGAATTGGGTAGGTTCAGCCATGAAGGCTCCCTGGCAGGTGGGTTTCTTGGGAAGTACACAAAGCTTGAGCCTTAGCACCCTTCACTTGAATGGGACTCGTCCAGGAACCAACTTGTGGTCAGGTGTTTTTGCAAAATATGCCGAAGAAAGCTATTTTAAGTGCAATAGGTTAGGCCTCTGGCGGTTTCCGCTTGAACTTTCCCTATGTCGCATTGCCTCCCGTGGTGTTGTGTTTGGGTGAGATGCTGGGTGTGTTTGGGAACCTGGCTAAGGGCCAGCTGAGTTGAGCAATGCGTTTAATTTGGGTTTAGGGGGATACACTTATGTGATTATCCATCACTACCACATCGATATAAATTGTTGCTAGCCCTCCTGGTTATAGAAATGCCTTCCGGGAAAATTCCCACTTCTAGTATATGTCCCAGTGCCCCTGGCAGGAAAACACGTGCTAATGGAGGAGGAGAAGGTTCCCTGTGTGCAGAGCTGGCATCTGCCCTCAGGGCAAAGCTCCCAATCATCAGGTATGTAATATTTGCAAGCAGACTATGTTGTTTTCATCCATACCTAGTCAAAATAGATGATCTCTCTTGTTAGGAATATCTCAACAATATAATATATTCAGTTATAAATACACTGTCATTTTTTTCTTTTTTTATTACACAAGTAGAACTTACCGGAATTTCATTCTTCGTCAGGTCCAATCGATAAGCCCCTCTGTGTGTGGGGTCACGATCAATGATACAAATAATCAGTCTTCCTTCCGGCATGGTTGTCAAAGTTTACCATCCTATTCTCTCTTTAGAAAACGCTAACGCAAAACCACCCTTGTATGAAGAGGCCATCAAAATGTAACCAAAATGGTAGGAAATGAAAACTGTTCCATTTTTCTGAACTTTGTGATGTTTGTGGTAATTCTTTCAAATTGGTAATCTGTTGTGACTTCTTACTTTCTCCTTCTAAATCAATACCTACCTTTGTGTTTAAATGTATCTTTGTTATTTGTGTTCTTTTTCTTAAAGAGGGCCTCTAAAATTGCATAAGCATCAGACTTATCCAAAATCCTGGATCTGTCCCTGCTCCTCGGAAGAGGTGACTATTAAGTCATTTTACTGGAGGAATAAAATTCTAGGGGCAGAATGGGATGATCAGGAGATGGCCCGAGTGAATCCAGAGATTACTAACCTCTAGACTCAATGAGTGGGCCTCAGAGGTCCCCTGGGGCACGTAGTTTCCCTTGGCCAGACCACACCCCCGGAGCCCCACATAGCACTGCCGCCCAGTCCCAGATGGTTCAGCCTGGAGGGCAACCTCGTTTTCCATTTGGACCAGCATCCACCTTCGCCAGGTGCTGCTATACAGGGGCAGTGGGCCCTATGGACGTGCTTTCATCATCAAATACAGAGTTCCAGCAGTCTGCTTTCTGGGCATACGGTAAACCTGCACTCCCCCACTCCCTTTGAAGCTAGGCACAGCCATGGGAGCTAAAACTTCAGAGCCGGTACTAACCTACCATGTTCCCATCTCGCTTTTGCAGTGATTGTGGAATCATATGAGATAAAACCTCCATCAGCCTAGGTTCCTGTGTGACCATCACGGATCGAGTCCCTCTGTCAACCTGTGTTGAACATGTTGTAAGGGAAAGAAAGAAACTTTTATTGTGTTGAGCCAACAAGGGGATTTTAGGGTTACTTGTTGCTGCAGCATAACCTGGCCCATCCTGACAAATAGAGGCACCAAAAGAGGAGCTGATGTACTCTGGCCCAACATGAGGCCCCAGACTACTTGTTAGTTCACCTCATGAGTCAAACATACCCCAATGGGGCAAAAAGGGCTCACAAGGGAATTGAAATTTCCTACTGAAAGATGACAATGCATTTTCACTTCTGCCAGGGCTATTGCTAGCTATATTTCAAACCTTCCTCTGAACCCTCCCAAACCCAACATGCAATAATAGGGATAGGAAAACTGCAAAAAACACTCTTGTTCAAAAGAGGGGAAGGAGAAAGAGGCACATAGCAGTTAGTGGCCCATAGTAATTCTGAAAGCCAGCAGGGCACATGTTGCCAGTTCCTGGATTATAGCCCAGTCCTGCTTCCTGGGAGTGATTTCACTATAGCAGCAGTCCCCAACCTTTTTGGCACCAGGGACTGTTTTCATGGAAGACAATTTTTCCACAGACTGGGGATGGAGGATGGTTTCAGGATGATTCAAGTGCATTATATTTATTGTGCATTTCATTTCTATTATTATTACATTGTAATATATAAGGAAATAATTATACAACTCACCATAGGTTGGGGACCCCAGCTCAATAGCTCTTGGCTCAGAAAACTCAGCTCTCATATCTGAAATCTGACTTGCTTTTTTCTTTTTGATAAGGTATGTCCATGTTTAAAGAAGAGTAGCTTTTTGAGTCTGATTCCTACCTCCTAGAAGGTAGGAGGTACAGTAGACTCTTTTTGTTCTGAATTTAGAGTCCACCTTTCAGTTCCCATTGGTAGTGCTCTTACCAATGTGATTTCATTAAAAGTTTTGTGAGGCTCCTATGGATCTTACTGAGCTTCGCTCTATTAGACAAAAATGACAGCCACAGATCTCTTCAATTGAGGCCCCTCTCTACCTTGGGCTGAGCGTCAGAGTGCAAAGAACAAAGTTCTTAAGATTTTTAAGCAACTTTGCTCTTGTCTGGCAAAGTTGGTCTAAGAGTCACATCACAAGGATCCTTAGAAACCCTATTGCTTACCTGAAAGTACCTGTGAGACAGAGCCTCAAATCTGCCTGAGGTCATTATACAGAGTCACACAGCTTCACCCTTGGCTTGATCTTCACTATGAAGCTGTTTCTTCCTTTGAGAACCTTACACCAGCTGGGAAGACTGTCCTGGGCCTTCTATATTTCCCCTAAATGCTGTTCAAAATCTGAATTGCTCATTTTTTAGGTCATTGCTCTCTCTCTTCTCCATGTTATCAGAGGCTGCTAGAAGCTCAGCATGAGTCCATTAGGGACCATTCCTGTCATGCAGGTTACTGCAGAGACGGTGTTCCTAACTGTTCTTGAGTCTTCTTTTTTCCCAATAACAATTTCCTCACTGTCTTCCTAAAAAACTTTGTATTGAAATATAACATCCATGCAAAACAGTGCATAATTCACAGGGGTACGGCTTAAAGAATTTTCACCAACTGACAGATCCAGATGCAGCACCTCGCCAGAAACCCGCTCACAGCCTCTTCCTATCACTAGCTCCCGAGTGGTAAGAATTACCCTGAGATTTAACACCATAGATTAGTTTTTGTTCTGAAGTCAGGTTTGACATATAATTTACATATTCATCCTTTCTGACAAAGGCATCCAGTCATGTGACCACACCACAATCAGCATCTAGAATATTGTGATGGCCCCAAGACTTTCCCTTGTGCCCTCTGCAATCAACCCCCCCACCACTTCCAGCCCCTCGAAATCTTTTCTCTCCTTCTATGCAGTTTTGTGTTTTTCAGAATGTCACATGAAAAGAATAATTCAGTATGTAGCTTTTTGAGTGTGGCTGTCAACCTCAGCATGTTTTTGAGATTCAATCCTGCTGTCGAAGGTGTCAGCAGTTCATTTTTCTAATTTTGTATCCCTGAGGAGTATTCCAATGTATGAATGCACCACAATTTGTTTATTCATTCACCTGTTGGTGCATATTTGGATTGTTTGCCAGCATAGCTGCTGTGACCATGAGCACAGCTTTTGCGTATACATGTTTTCATTTCTCTTGGAGTGGGGCTGCTCAGACATAAGCGTATGTTTAACTTCATAAGAAACCGCCAGATTGTTTTCCAAATTGGCTGAACCATTTTGTACGTCCACTGACAATTAGGAGAGTTCCGGTGCCTCCACACCCTCATCAGCACAAGGTACATGTTAGGTGGCCTTTTTCCTGGTCGTTCTAGAAGTGTGCAGTGGTATCTCATGGTGATATTAATTGCCCTTTTCCCAGTGATCCACAGGAAGGGGGTGTCTCTCCACATATCCCCCCTGCTCTTACCCTTCTCCCAATGGTGACTGCCACACTGGCCACCCACTACGGGGTTCAGGTGGGGAGGGGAGGGTGGGCTCTCTGCTGCCCTGGGTGGCGGAGCTTTCTCACCTTCCAGCCCATCTCCCCCTGCCTTACACGGAGGCAGGTCCCGTGTGGAAGAGTTTCTGCTCTTCCCCAGAGGTAGCTGACCTGGAACGGTATTGGCATAGGACCCGGGCCCAGAACAGTTTCCTGTACCTCCCCCACGGACAAGGGGATTTTTCTCCTACCAGGAATGCAGCCACAGTGGGTCTGTGCCTGGGAGTGACAGGGTTTGTTGGCATCTCCTGAGCAAGGGGTCAGGACAAGAGGGCAGGGTTTGGCGCTTTTCCCACAGCGGCAGTAGCTAATCCCCTTGGGCCCCTTCCCCACCGAGGGGGTCTTTCTCCACACCCCACCTCCGCAACTCTCCCCGATTCCCTCGCCAGAGCAGCATCCAGTGTGTGCAAACTCTTGCCTTGCCTGGGCCCCCTGCCATCCCAGACTGACTGGCAGCCCACACTTGGCTTCCAACAGTTTGTTAAAATTGAACTGATTTCTCCTTACCCACTTTTCTGGAGGCCACCCCTTCCTCCCGCGCGCTGCCCAAGCACGCCAGTCTGCACGCCAGTCTCTCCTTGGAGGGAGCTGCCCCCTTGGGATCCAGGCTACTTGCTTGCCCTGTGACCTCGGCTCCTCGGTGAGCTCAGGAAAAGTGATAACTTTGCAGTATACACAGTCTTTTCTCATTGTTAAGTGGGGGAGCAACACTTTCTATATCCTAGGTGGTGAGGAATGAACTCTGATCTTTTTCTTTGGCCAGAAAATTCCTTTCTAAGGGGGCCTGGTGAGTCACGCCTACAAATGATAAAATCTCAGTAAACAGGTTTTTGTGATGAGATTTACTTCCCAACCTGATTCCGGTATAGTATCACATAAAAGATAGAAGACCCTTATCTTAACTCAAGCATTTCTTTCCGCTGATTCCTAGTCTTTTAGACAAACCCTAACTCTTTCAACCAATTGTCAGCTAAAGAATCCCTAAATCCACCTGTGTCTTGTAAGCCCCCACTTCGAGATGTCCTGCCTTAATCCCTAAACCCACTGATGACTTGTAAGCCCCATGTTGAGATGTCCCACCTTTTGGGGCCAAACCAATGCATGCCTTCCAGGTATTGATTTAGGACTTTACCTGTAATTCCTGTCTCCCCGCAACGTAATCCAACCATAACCCAGCCACAGCAAGTCCACTTGCTCAAGGCTTCTTGAGCATGGCTCCAGGCCATTGTCCTCAAATTTGGCTCAGAATAAACCTCCTTAAATTATTTTACAGAGTTTATCTTCTTTTCCATCGACAGAGGAAGAGGAAATCCTCCTTGCTCCCCTTATATCCTCCCTCCCATCTTCTCCCACCACCTGCTCCCAACATAATGCTACATGTCATGGGTCGTTCTAATGGCAACACTCCAAGCACCAATTTTTGTTCCCACCATCTCTTGCTGCAGAACCAACCACCCCAACATTTGGTGGCTTAAAATGAAAATTATTATTTCTCATGGTTCTGTGGGGTGACTAGTCTCGCTTGGGGTCTCACGTGGGATTGAGGTCAGATGTCTGCTGGGGCTGAAGTCATCTGAAGGTTTGGCAGGTTGGGACATCCAAGAAGACTCACTCACGAAGCTGGCGGATGATTAGTCTAAGCCCAGGGATTCTTTTGACCTAGCCTGAGAAGTTACATGGTGACTTTCTACCACATTCAATTGGTCATACAGGGCCAGCTCAGACTCAACATGGGAGAGAACCACATGGAGCATAAATATTGGGAGTCAGTCTTCATTGGGGCTACCTTTGGAGACAAGCTAACACCCGGCCTAGCACCACACACAAAAAGAGACCTTTCATATTAGGTCTTAACTCTATCTAACTCTAAAGTTAACAGAACAAAAGGGAGAATATTTTTGTGTCAAGGTAGGAGAGGACTTATCAGATAAATTTCAAAAGCACAAAATTATAAGGCAGAGAAAAAAATTATATATCCTACTACACCAAAATATAAGATTTCTGCCCACAAAGAACATCATGGAAGAAGTTAGTATGCAGATGGCAAAATGGGAGGAGATATTTGCAGTATCTAAAACTCACAAGCAATTAATATCTAGATATATACACCCACAACGCAACTAAAAAAAGAGAGCACTGTAAATTCTAAAAAATTGGCAAAGGATATTAGAGAGCAATTCACAAACAGTAAGCCAAATGCTAAGGAGAATATGAAGAAGTATTCAAAATCATTAGTCATCAGAAAAAAATGCAGAGTAGAACAGTGAGCTCTCATTTTATAGCTATTAGCCTGACAAAATGTAAAAAGCTGGGTAATGCTAAATGTGTGTATGTATATGTAAGGTGCATGTGGAAATAGCAACCCTCACACAGTGAAGGTGAGAATGAGGACTGGTGGAGCCATTCTGGACAACACCTGGAACTATTTTGAGATACGTTCCCAAGAGGGGAATTGTGGGATTTATAGGGTATGCGTGTATTTAAGTTGCCTAGGAAACTGCCCACAGTCCAGAGAGCTATTGGAGATGTTCATTGCAGCATCATTCTTTGTTTTGCTATGAGAGTATGTCTTTGTGTGTGTGTGTGTGTGTGTCCCCCCATATGCTCACATGCTTGGGAGGTGGTGGTGGTAGTGGCAGGGGCCTGGGGGCAACCTGAGTGTCCATCACTGGTAGAACAAGAAACCCTGGTGGACTCTCATCAGAGAATACTAAGCAACAGTTATTATAGATGTTACAGATTGAGTATACATACAGCAACATGAGTAGATCTTACCTTACCACCAACTATTCTGTTTTGTAAGAAACAGATTGAGAAATGTAATACATTTACAAAACACTATTTACACAAATTAGAAAATACATATAAATGAAATAACAACATACATTTTGCAAGAACACATACAAACAAAAACACATTAACATGTCTGAAAGGTTGCTATTAGGGGAAGAAGGATGAAAGTGGAGTATAGAAACAAAAGTTAATAGAAAAACTGTTCAAATGTTATAGGACTTTTATTACTTGGCTCTAAGACTTCTTATAAAGCTACGATAATCAAGAGAGTGTGGTATTGGTGTCAAGATGGACAAACAGATCAATGGAACAGAAGAAGGGGCTCAGAAATAAACCTACAAACATACAGCCAACTGATTTTTTTTTTACAAAGGTGCAAAGGCAATTCAGTGGAGAAAGGATAACTGTGATATTCATATGCAAAAAGTGAATTTGGATCCATAACTTGAAGCACACAAAAAATTTACTCAAAGTAGATCATAGACCTAAATGTAAAATCAAAAACTATAAAATATAGAAGAATATCTTGGTGATCTTGGGATCTTGGGTTAGGCAAAGATTTGTGTGTGTGTGTGTGTGTGTGTGTGTGTGCACATATAAATTATATATAAACACATATATAAAAATACATATATAGCACTAAAATAGCAACCCAGAAAAGAAACATTTGATAAATTGGATTTCATCAAAATTAAGGATGCTTGTTCTTTGAAAAAAAAACTGTAAGAATGCAAAGATAATATTTACAAGTCATATATTTGATAACGTTCTTATCCAGAATGAAACACTCCCAAAACCCAATAAGGAAACAAACAATTCAACTCTTTTTTAATGGGGCAGAAATTCCAATAGACAATCCATTAAAGACTTACCTGTTGCACATAAGCACATGAAAAGATGTCATATCACTGGTCATTAAGGAAACTCAGATTGAAACCACAATGAGCCACCACACACCAATTAGAACGGCTAAAATTAAAAAGAGTATACCAAGTGTTGGTGAGGATGTAGAATTGGAACTCCCATACACTGCTTTTGGGAACATAAAATGATACAAACACTTTGGAAAACAATGTGGCAGTTTCCTAACAAGTTATAAACAGACACCTGTCATATGACCCAGACATTCCATTCCTAGGTACTTACTCAAGAAAAATGAAAGCTTATATCCATACAAAGACGTGCACAGGAATATTCAGAGCAGCTTTATTTGTAACAGCCAAAACTAGGAACAACCCAACGTCCATCAACAGTAAATTGCTAAAAAATTGTGCTATATCCGTACAATATTATACTATAAATTTTACCTATCCATGAAAAGGAACTACTAATACATGCAACGACATGGATGAACATTAAAATAATTATGCAGAGTATATACTGTATGGCTCATTTACATAAAATTCTAGAAAATGCAAACCAATCTATAGTGACTGAAAGCAGATCAATGGTTGCCTGGGGAGGGGTGTTGGGGAGGGAGAGATTAGCAAACGGCAGGAGGAAACTTTCAGGGGTGATGGGTATGTTCGTAATCGTGATAGTGGTGATGGTTTCACAGGGAAACATGTCAAACCTTATCAAACTGTACACTTTAAATGTGTGCAATTTACTTTATGTCAATTACATACGAATAAAACGTTGTGATTTGTTTTGTTTTTTGAGATAGTGCCTGGCTCTGTTGCCGAGGCTAGAGTGCAGTGGTGCAATCATAGCTCACTGCAGCCTCGAACTCCTGGGCTCATGCGATCCTCCCGTCTCAGCCTCCCCTGTGGCTGGAACTATAGGCGTGCAACACCACGCCCAGCTAATTTTTTTCTATTTTTGGTAGATACGGGTCTTGCTTTTGCTCAGGCTGGTGTCAAACTCCTGACCTCAAGCGACCCTCCCGCCTCGGCCTCCCAGAGAGCTAGGATTACAGGCGTGAGCCACCGCGCCAGGCCAAAAAGCGTTTTTTAAAAAGAAAAAGGTAATCTCGCTCCGAGGGTCACCCAGCTGGGAAGCGGCGGGCGATTTAAACCCAGAAGTCGCGTCAGGAGCCCGTGTACTTCCCGCGTTGGCCGCTCTGCTACGCACAGACGCTGGCCCTGCGCGGCCAGGAAAGTGCTGGAAGGAAGCAGGGCGAGCGCGGCCGGCCAGGGACGTGGGTCATTAGCCGGTGGGCGGCCCGAGCGCGGCTCCGCCCCCGGGAGGCGGCCTGTGCGCCCGGCCGCCGCGCTCGCCCTCTCGGCCGGCCACCTGCTGCCCGCCCGGCCACCTGCTGCCCCCGGTCCGCGACATGGTGAGTGGGGCGGGTAGGGATCGGGCGCCGTGCGGGGTCGGGGAGCGGGAAGCGGTGGCGGAGGGTCCCTCCGGGCCCCCTGCGGAGCCGCCGCTGCCCCGCTCCCTGTCGCCGGTGGTGCGGAGGGGAGTGGGAGGCCGCAGAGGCGCGGTGGCGAGACCGGGTCCCAGCGAGGCGGGAGGCCAGGGCTGCCCCTGATTCCCAGGCCAGGGCTCGCTCTGCGACCTGCGCTGGGGGCAGGGCTTACGGCCTTCCTGGGCGCGGGGGTGGGGCATCACTGGGATCCCGCGTTTGTGAGCCTTGGGGGCATGGGTGAGACCGAGGGAGAGACTAAGTTTGCGTGTCCCTGTTCGCTCGTTCATCTGGGCACGGGGTCTGGCTGGAACTGAGCCTCTGCCCCCTTGTGCTGTGCCCCTGCGCCTCGTTTGAGGCCTGTGCCGCGCAGTGTGGACGTAGTGGCTCAGGATGACCCCTCCTCCAAGCTGAGCTTCCCCCGACGCTAGGGGGTGGGGGGCGCATCTCTTTGCTCTGCTGTGCTAGGAAGCCCCGGAAGCTTTGCCAAACAGCCCATTTCTGGCCCAGAGGCCTTAGAAGCAGTCAAGGCTGGGAGGGTGTTTTGATGGGTTGTGGCTTCGGGGAGGGAGGGTGAGTGGGAATGGTTGTGAGGGCGCCCAGGCCCCAGGGATGCAGGCTTGGGTAATCAGTAACCCCTCTGCACGCTGGGAGAGGAGGCTGGGCCTGGCCGGCTGTTTACTAAGCACACACAGTCCCTTCCCCCTCTCTGTCCCCAGAGCTCAGAGGGTTTGTCACTTCAGCCCCAGGCTGTGCGACTTGGGGGGGGGGGGGTTCCAGAAGACTCTACAAAGAAAGGGGAACCTCCTAGAAGCTCACCTGTACCCACCCACCCCTTTCAGATCCCAGGAAGTAAACAGTGGGTTCTGGTGGCTGGGCTGACTTGTGGTTGCAGGGATACACGGACCAGGTATCCGGAGTAGGGGCCTGTTGGGCAGATGATGCAAATCACCGCTGCCAGCTCTATAGCCACCCAGAGTGGAGGGGAGGAGAGGGCCAAGCCTGACCAGTCAGAGAGAGCACGTTTTTAGGAGGGAGGAAAGCACAGACTTTAAGAGCACCTGATGCTTCAACTATATGCTACCCAAATGCTGCAAGGCCCATCACAAGCCTGGTTGTCCCAGGAAGTGTTTTTTATTTATTTTGTTTTATTTTATTTTTTTGAGACAGAGTCTCGCTCTGTTGCCCAGGCTACAGTGAGTGCCATGGCGTCAGCCTAGCTCACAGCAACCTCAAACTCCTGGGCTTAAGCGATCCTTCTGCCTCAGCCTCCTGAGTAGCTAGGACTACAGGCATGTGCCACCATGCCCCGCTAATTTTTTCTATATATATTTTTAGTTGGCCAGCTAATTTCTTTCTATTTTTAGTAGAGATGGGGTCTTGCTCTTGCTCAGTCTGGTCTCGAACTCCTGACCTCAAGAGATCCACCCTCCTCGGCCTCCCAGAGTGCTAAAATTTGCGCCCTGCCAAGGAAGTGTTTTTTAAATACAGATGATATTTGCTTAATAACAATGCAGCCTCCTGAAGTGTTCCATTGGTGTGATGATCTGTGAGCTGGAGGTTCTGCCTAGAGAGGTACAGCCACCTGGCTGGCAAATGGTGAGACCGGAGCTTGAACCAGGCCTGCCAGACTCGACCCAGGGCATCCAGTCAGCGGGCTTCCTCATAAAAGCTAGATTAACTTCCCTCACATTGTCTCCCAGACCAAATTTTCAATTTGGCACTGTATCCACGTCTGCCCTGCGGTCGTGCTGTTTTAGAAGCCGAAGGGTCCCTTGAACTCCTAGACCTGGATCCTCCTTGTTTCCTTGTATTTGCTGACACTCCATTCACAGCCGAGTTGTGCCAGTCTGGGCTGTCTTGAGGGCACCTTGCACAACAGGTAAATAGGATGGGGCACTGGGTTTGCCAGTTGCT
This sequence comes from Lemur catta, assembly GCF_020740605.2. Taxonomy (NCBI): domain Eukaryota; kingdom Metazoa; phylum Chordata; class Mammalia; order Primates; family Lemuridae; genus Lemur; species Lemur catta. The sequence goes on along the minus strand of NC_059141.1, from coordinate 48,870,040 downwards.
CTTGGCCAAGTTACTTTTACTTCTGGCACTGTGCTCTGTGGCCCAGGCTTCCCAAACAGCCAGAAGAGAAGAGATGGAAAACATGAGAACTCTAGGCCTGGCAGCTCGGGACCAGAGGCTGCATGGGAGTGTGGGTGGGTACCCACCAGAGGTAGTGCCAGTGGCTGTCACCTGCAGTGTGGCTGAGAATGGCCTGGATGCTTTCTTTAAATGCGGTTCCTCTGCCAGGCCCCAGGGATGCTGATGCACAGACCACACTTTGAGAACGCTGCCTGTGCTGCCACAGACCAGGGGCAGGGGCGGGAGAACAGTGGCCAAGTCGTCTCTCCTCTCTAGGCCAGTTTCTTCAGGACACACGAAAGCTATGGTAGCGGCATGTAAGGGGTTGGGGGCAGGGTGGGGGAGGAGTGCTTCTCAGTGCGAGTCATATGCATGACACTTCTTTTGGGATTTTCTTTCTCTGAGTATAAAACCCAAGGTTCACGGAGAACCTATCAGTGATCAAGCCCGGACCCCTCCTCCTGGGCAGGGCCCTAACCTTGAGAACTCCCAGCCTACTGCTTAAAGACTCGCTACCCTTTGACTGGTCAGCCATGTCCAAAGCAGCCAGTAGAAGCTGGCTAGAGTCCCCAAAGGTCTGGGGACTTCTCTTTTGAGCTGTAGAGAGAAATGCCCTTGGGCCTCTTTTTTTTCCTCTTCTAGGCTGGCAAAGCACACAGGCTGAGTGCTGAGGAGAGGGAACAGCTGCTGCCGAACCTGAGAGCCGTGGGGTGGAACGAGGTGGAAGGCCGTGATGCCATCTTCAAGCAGTTCCATTTCAAAGACTTCAACAGGGTATGGCACCGGAGTGGGACAGTTTGCTGAGACTGGAGCTGATGGTGTCACAATCTAGAACTTGTTCTCTCCCTTAATGTTCTGATATCAAAGACTCTCAGATACTACACTAAATCAGTTTTTGGGCACTGTGCCAGTGGGGAAATTAATTTTCCTGCATAACTTGGAAAGTATTATCCTTGGGGATTGCAGAGTAGGAAGATGGGTCTTGGGCTCTCCCTACCTAGAACTTTTAGAAACAATCCTCAGAGGAGATAGTTCAGGTAAGAAACAGGTGTACATCTGGAAGGCATTTTACAGTCAAAAGACTGGCCAAGGCCAAATGCCTGTTGTGGTATTTCTACCTTGTTAGGGATCCCAGTAACAGGACTGTCTTCCTACTGCAGGGACAACCTCTAACTCAAACCTGAGAGCCAGTGGCAGGATGTCAAGGGGGAAATGACTAAAGCAGGAGCATTCTCCCTGTGTGCAGCTAGTCAATGCTCTGCGCCCTGGAACTGGCCATTAAAAGGCGTGCAGGAGTCCTTTCTCTCGCAACACTAACCTGGGTCTCACTTCACTTACATAGGCTTTTGGGTTCATGACAAGAGTGGCCCTGCAGGCTGAGAAACTGGACCATCATCCAGAATGGTTTAACGTATACAACAAGGTGAGTGGTGTCCTGCAACTCTAGCGTGCTGTGCCCCTGTCCAAATCCCGAGAACTCAACTCACTCTAAACATCTCTTCCCCGGACTTCCCTGTGGGCCCTCCTTGCCCATAGGTTGGCTGTCCACTCAGTCTGTTCCATTCATCTCATTCCTATTCTCACTAAGATTGCACATGCCTAGAGTCAACATGAATACCACTGGAAAATAATGTCTCACTACAATTTAAAGAAATGCAAATTAAAACACTGAGATACTTGTGATTAAAGTAGACACTAAGCAGCAAAACCTAAGAAAGGAAGAGCTGTGGGAATCAGGCATACTTATTCATCGTTAATAGCTCTAAATGGCTTTCATCTTTCTGGAGGTATGGCAGGATGAAAAAGTAATAGACTTGAATTAAGAATACCTATGTATAGCCAACCTATCAGATTGGCTGATGAATGAATAGAAATAATCGTGAAATGCTACCATCTGCCAAGGGCTCTGCTGGACTCTGTTTATATAAAAATATTAAAGGTGGAAGAGGCAGTCTGTTAATGGATAGTGTTTAGGAGTTGGCGTTGGTTTTTAGTTTCATCTTTAGGTTTTAGGTTGCTCTTGACATTTGGATGTTAAATTTTTACCCTATACCTGAGGCCACTGTTATTTTTGAAAGACATCAAAGGAGAGATGTCTTTCAGTTTTGCACTGTTGTACAGGCATGTCAGAGAGTCCCCAGGAGAGATTACAGGACTGGTGGTTATTACCGGGGTCTAGCAGGGCTGGGCCCAACAGCTAGTGACTCTCTCCTGCCCCTAAGTGAAGTCAGTGGAATCAGACAGCCCTGAATTTCTGGTTTCGTTTCAGGTCCACATCACCCTGAGCACCCATGAGTGTGCAGGCCTTTCAGAACGGGACATAAACCTGGCCCACTTCATCGAACAAGTAGCAGCGTCCATGACGTAGACCCTGCCCTTCCTCTTTGAATTGCTCAGGGAAAGGCGTGACTAAACTGGGGACCCAGGGCGGGAGCTGAGCGCCCTTGGCCCTGAGACCCTGCTGCCTCTGTTGAGGGGCGAGTCCTTGATGCGGGAAGAGGATCCGGCATCCCTGCCAACACCAGGAATTTAGACCTTTTCCTTGTGCCACTCTCTGTCCTTGGGGCTCTGTTACATTACACTAATTTGAATAAGCTCGCCCCTTTCTTTGCAACGTCTCAGCAACAGTAGTGATTTTCTTTCTAGGCTGTGTCTTACTCGCTTTATAATTCATTTCTCAAGAAGCTGTGATAGAGGGTGAAATAAAGTCTTACCTTAGAACCAGCACCCTAAAGTAAACCCTGTCCTATGTGACAGAAACACATGTGCTTTTATGTATCAAATAAAATTATTGTATCACTTGGTCTCAGCTCTAGAAAATTCTTTTCCATAGGTCAATCCAAATTGGAGCCAGTAGGCACTTAAAGCACTTACTCCATGCAGGACACTGTTCGAGGTACTGGGGGAAAGAGAGGGACCAGACCAACCTGCCTTCAGGTTCATTATCATCTAGGGGAATCAGGAAAACAATTAACTATGACTAGACAGGATGAATGAAGTTAATGCTAGATGGCAGGGTAAGAAATGAGGTAAGGGGAATACAAACGATTTATTCCAAAGGGAAATCTGGAGGCTTCCATTTGAGTTATGCTTCGAAGACCTCAGTAGGGGAGAGACAGAGATGGCTGAGGGAGTGTCAGGAACACAGATACTTTTTGAACACCAACATGGCACTCAAAGGAAATGCTCATTGGGACATTTTAGAGTTCAGATTTTCGTATTAGGGATGCTCAGCCGGTAAGTATAATGGAAATATAGTCAAATCAAAAAGCTAACATTTCTGGTCCCAAGGCTTTCAGGTAAGGGATACTCTACCTGCATCTTCTTCCTGCCTGTGATGGATCATTTTATGCGTCAACTCGACTGGGCCATGGGCTGCCCAGACATTTGGTCAAACATTATTGAGGGTGTTTCTGAATGAGATTAACATTTGAATCTGTAGACTGGGGTAAAGCAGGTTTCCCTCCCTAATGTGGGTGGACCTAATCCAATCAGTTGAAGGCCTGTGTAGACTAAAAGGACTGACTCTCCCCGAAATAAGGAACTCCTGACTGCTTTGAGCTGGGATGTTAGTCTTTTCCTACTTTTGGACTCAAACTGAAACATCCACTCTTACTGGGTCCCAAGCCGGCAGGCCTCCGTACTGGAACTCTTACCGTCAGCTTTCCTGGGTCTCCAGCTTGCCAAGTGCAGATCTTGGGACTTGTCAGTCTCCATAATCACATGGGCTGATTCCTTATAGTCTTTCTTGATGTGTATGTTGGTTCTGTTTCTCTGGAGAGCCCTGACTGGCCTATAACATCAGATGGGGAGATTTCTAATCCTGATGGTCTCTGTAGTTTCTTAGAACCTTGGCAAAGGTCTCAAGGCTTGCCTGCTTTTACTGTACAAGAGAGAAGACACAGGCACAGCTTAGGAGCTATGTATCATGGGAGCAGTTAAGGAGCTGGTTTTCACAGGTTAGTTGCCAGGACTGGGAGAAGGGCGCCAAGAGCAGTCTCATCTCTACCCGTGTGTGCATGCCACACAAATACCACCTCACATATGCCATGATGCAGAGAGACCGGGGAAGCCCTTTTCCAAATAGTTCTCACCTAGACTCCTAACCTGAAGCACTGCCTGGGTATTAAGCTGACTTGCAAATGCCAGGGTCACTTGGAGCAGGCATATAGCAATGTCACAACCCAGTCAGCTTGGATGAGTCAGTCCCCTAAGAGCCAGAAAAGAGGCAGAAGTTGTTGGTTGAGAAATAAGCATATTGTTGTAAGAGGGCTTGGTAGGACTCCCTTCTTAGCCTATATGCTAGTAAAGGATTATCGGTACCTATGTTGACATCACTTTGTCTGCAAAGCTGAACATCAAGACATAAGATCCTGACAGTGGTCTCCCATCTGCTCCACTTTTGACTTAAATTTTTCTAAGTGTGTTTTGATCTGATGACTGAGGATTAGAAGACGCCAGACGTGGTGGTATGGACTGCATTACGCTGCATTCCTGCCTCTGCTTATTATCATGGATCAAGGGTTGAGAAATGCCAACCTAGGTGGCACTACAGTTCCATGAAGCACTTTCACATGGAACAAAGACACAGGCAACACTTTTTAGAAATAAACAAGTTTATTCTAAAATGAATCCAAATAATTGAAACTATAGGAGAGGATATTAGGGAGAGATTATGATAAAAAGGAAAGCACAAGAGAAAGGCAAAACTTTCATTTGTGCCAAATCAAGAAAAGACTCTCAAAAACCTGACTTCTGCCTACCCAGGCTTATTGTCGGTGGCTACCAAATTAGACCTCAGTCATTATTTCTGTCATTACTGAGTGGAGCTGAAAGCTCTCATTGCTACCAAGATCCCACAGAGAAGGCAGAGGGGGCCTACAGCTGCATGGAGCACCATAAGCATCCCAGATAGGGCTCCTCGGATGGACCAGGGCTCCTCATCCAAGCATGTCCTGCCCCTCCTTCCCCGTGCAGGGGTGGGGAACCTGTGCCTGCAAGGCCACACGTGGCCCTCCAGATCCCCAAGTGTGGCGCCCCGACTGAATCCAAACTTCACAGAACAAATCCCTTTATTAAGGATTTGTTCTGTAAAATTTGGATTCAGTCAAAAAGCCTCACTCAAGGACCCAGAAGGCCACACGTGGCTCCACGTGGCGCAGAGGCTGCAAGTTCTCCACCCCTGCTAGGGTATATAGGTGCTCAAGGGAAGGAGGCCACTTGGCAGAAAACTATAGCAAAGACAGCACTCCTTGTCTTGATTCTGGCAAAGTCTGAATGGGCCAAAAGCCAAAACGGAAAGGTGGGTTACCTGAATGACAGACTTCAGACCCTGAGACTTTGGAAAGACTTTCTATTTATCATGGCACAAGATGCCCAGTGGCTGCATGTGTGAAGATCATCTGAGGAGCACTATCAGCTCCTAAACCAAATGCAGGGCTTCAGGCCGGTGTCCTTTGGTTAGACAGAGCCACACTGCCCAGCTGGCTGGAGACCACCAAGATGGGCTCAATCCATCATGAAGGTGTAAGCAGACGCGGATGAAGATGGCAGAAAACATGACAGGGCCCTGGCCCCAGGGAACTAAGGACCTGAATTCTAGACCTTCCTGAAACAAGTCTGACCACCATTCCTCAGGTAGAGACCAAACAGCCACCTATGAGAGTGCCTGGAAATTAGCCAGATTGCTGCTCTCCTGTGTCTGTTTCTTGGCCCTAATATCAGTGGTCTCGCACACCCATCTCACCACCAGGGGGCGATCTCTCACCAGCAGCCCATTCAAGCGCAGCTAGCGCCCCATTTGTGATCTCACGTGTGTGCCCAAGCAATGCAATGAATGCAGCCATCCACAGTGATTACAGTTTGGGTCATTTAATTACTTAATTGCTTTTTAAGAGATTATTGCTGCAGTTAGGAAGGGAGCATTGAGATGGGAAGGGAGGAGGTTAGAAAAGATGGAAAGATTTAAAAGAAGTACCATTTTCAAAGTATAAAACTGGTAATATTAAAAGTCACATGGCAGTATATTCACACAACTACTTCTAATGCAGAAACAAGACAGTACAGTGTTTGCAGAGGCCACGGTGACATCTGCAAGCAACGTGATACTATTAAAGACTCTCAACCCACCTCTGCCACAGACTAGATATTACTACGGACACAGATGCACAAATACACACAAGATGAAAAGCCTACAAAAGTGTTAAGTCTAACTAAGGCTCTTAACCATAAATTAAAGTGGCTACAGTAGGTCCCTTTGAAAAATACCATGTCCCCCTGGCACCAACGTTGTCCCGGCACAGAGGAAGTGAGTGGCTCGGGGGTCTGGTCCTGGGGAGGCACTACAAGCATCTGCACACGTTGTAGGACACACACTTCTCCACTGTAGCAGCTGGCAAGCCACAGTGATGCCTGCTGCACCCAGCATTGAGGTTCTGGGTCCCTGGACTTCCTCTAACATAGTGCACTGGAGACCCAAGATGATTCATGCACAGCTCCAACCACAACTACTCTCTCAAGAAGGTGCCCGCCAGTTCAGCAACTGGGAGGAAACATGTGACTCCCATGTCCTGCGGATCTCAGCTTCTTCCTCTGACACACATGCACACAAACATCAACCACTTTTGGAACCCACAATGTACTGCGGAACAAACAGGAAGGAAGCACACAAGTACATACCATATTGGCCCTGCAGTAACATGGCCAGCTAGTCACAGACGTTGGGTAAGTACAGTGCTAAAGAGCACTTCAGACAAACATGCTAAGGAGCTTGAGGAACAGTCTGGTAGTCTTGGCCCTCCCAGCCAGCATTCCCAGTGGGGACGGCTAGAGGACACCAGCCTGGTTAGGCTGTATATTCAGGAGTCCCTGAGATAGGGAATGGAGCAGAAGAAAGTTTCTCCTGACTTGTCCTAAGTCTCCCCTACCCAAATAGAAACCTCAAAGACTGATGATCCATTCCCCCTGGGGCCCGGGCCAGGAATAGCTCACTGCTCACTGCTGAGCAGAAAGGCACATGATATGATGTCATTAGAGCAGGAAGTGGCTCAACCTAGATCAGGGTCCCCTACAGGGGAGAGGAGGATAGGAAGTGGGCACAGGGTTTGGTCCTGACCCTGCACCACCCTGAGCAACTAGTCTTATGAAGGAATTGCGGGCCCTAGGCCACAATGGCTGCCTGCCCAAATGTTTATGTCCCTCTGCTGCTCCCTTTTCAGAGCTGAGAGGCGCCCAGTACCTGAGACTAATCTGCCACAGTACTTTTGGGAGCTGAATAAAGCAGAGGGGGCAGGAAGAACACACTAACAGAGAAAAACCTCTCACACCCACCTGGGGTAAGTCAAGGCAACTTGTGAAGGTGCTTTGCCTTCAAGCAAACATATTCACATTACATGATGGCTTAAAGCAACGGGGGAGGGGAGGACCACCACCAACTTTGGTGACATGTATTTGAATCTGGGTGTCATCCTGCTCTGATATTCAGAGTATAGAAAAGGGTCTGGTTTCTGCTCATCACCAGTCCAGAAGAGGGCACATGTTTGTTCTGACTACTGCCAATTCAGGGAGGCAGCACCACAGTGAGAAGGTCCTAGATTCTGTGGAAACCATGTTCTCTTCCAAGTCCATGGAAACCAGGACAGACCAGTGGGAGCATCACCTCACACAAGAATCTCCAAAGATGGTGACAATCAAGTGTCAAACATGGACTGAAAGCACAGAAGGGACCACTCCAAATGGACCAGCCCAAACCCTGCCTTGGTAGACTGAGCAGACAGACTCAACCGCTCCAATCCTGCATAATAGGGAACGATGGCCTGGTGGATCTGTGTCCTGGAAAAATAAAACAAGTTGCGCTAAAAGTGATTCTAAGAAAGACAACTAACCTAAGAGGAGAACTGAATAAGCCTCCTGCTTAAAGTATACCTAACACCCACCTGGGGAAATGTCTGTTACATAAATCTTCCTATCTGACCAGCCAAAACATCTGCCTGAGGTAACCAACTCTTTTGCTATCTCATCAACTGTACCCCAGCTTCCCTAAGGAATCAAGACAGGTCAGAGCCGCCACACAATGATTAAGTGAAGCTAAAAGCTAGAGAAGTTAGAGGAGGAAATGGTTAAAATAATTCCTAGGGTAACATTTCTAACAAGGGCAAAATCATTACATAATGGAATCCTTCTGAGTCTTCAAATTAAAAACTACAAACAGGTGACAAAAGGAGGAACAAGATTCCTGAGGATGAAGCTGTCTCGTGGTCTATTTTGTCCTCTATGGAGCGAGCAAGACCAGACGTCAAAGTTGTGCGTGACCTGTTCCATACTCCAGAACCTTCTGAAGGCCAGAAGCCCCTCAGGGACTAGCAAGGGTCCAAGCTCAGCGGGGCTTTTGAGAGCCATTCATTTGGCTGCCCTGGGGGAGAGTGTCTGTGCTGTACAGGCAGTCCAGGAAATCAGAGGACAATTCCGCAATCAGATCCCTGTCAACGGTTGTCTGGACCATGCCGTAGATGGCACCCTACAAATCCAATCAATGGCACTGTTAGTGAGGATGGGTACAGGAAAGGACAAGGCTGTGGTGACACTCCCCTCCTCCCCTAGTCCCAGCTTTCCGCATGCACTGCCCCTACCCACTGCCCATTTCCACCCAGGGAATCCCATCATTCTGTCAGAAAAACAGCTGGTATAGTAAATTTTTCATAGGTACTTTCCAGTCTGTCTTTCTGCATAAGGGAACTATCCTATGGGATTTGCTGTAGAAAATTCCAGAGAAAACATGTTTATTGCCTTCCCTGTGTCAAAATTTTCTTTTCAAATGGACAATACCACCACCTGGTTTTGTAAAGCCATTTCTAATTTCCAGCGTGCTTTATATATAGTGTGTCTCATTTGAGACTCCCAAAAACCCTGGGAATAGGTGAGGCAGAGATCATGGGCTCCAATTAACAGATAAAAAGAGTTTGTGGCTAAAAGGGCAGAGGCAGGAACAGACTCCAGGTCACCTGATTCTTTCAGACCCGCTATCAACACCTGAGTTTCCAAGGGAAGAAAAAACTCCAAGTGTCCCTACCAGGCCTGTGGTCTTCGCTTTAGGATTCTTCATGATTTGGGTGACAGATTCCCGGATGTCCTTTAGGAACTGTATGGCTACTCGCTTCCGGGTGTGTACTGATGTGACACAGAAATGAATACTATGGGAGAAGAAAGAGAGGGAGAGAGGGGGAGGGGAGGGAGGAAAGAGGGGGGGGGGAGAGAGAGAGAGAGAGAGAGAGAGAGAGAGAGAGAGAGAGAGAGATGGATGAACCTTGAAAAAATAATGTTCTGAAACAAAGCAACCCCAATACAGGAATGTACTGGTTGCCTCTTTGCATTACTTCTGACAAGTGTAGTCATCCAAGCTGCTCCCAGCCCTGGGAGTCAGGGCTGTCAAATATGTGGGCTGCCAAGCATGAGCTGGTACTTCTCAGCATGACTGAGAACCATCCTGCTAGAATGAGCACAGCTGGTTGTCTGTCCCTCCCCTCCCCATCACCATTCCTGCAATGTAGGACCATCAATGGGACACCTGTAACCTTGGATGGTCGGCACTCATGGGCCCTTGTGGGGACACGGCCATACGGCTGGGGTCTAGAGGGACTTCAGGGCAAAGAAGAAACTCTCTAACTCACCCTGGAGGGAGGACAGCGTTTAGTGGAGTTGTGAAGAGGAAAAGTGATAGTCTAGATGGGATTGGCAACACACCAATAAGTGAAAGGGAAGCTGTATGTAGGAGACGGGCACAGACCTATTTAGGTGGAGTGGAGTATTTACTTGAAGGCATCATGGAAGATGAGGTTAGAAAAGCATATTAGGCCGGGCGCGGTGACTCACGCCTGTAATCCTAGCACTCTGGGAGGCCAAGGCGGGTGGATCGCTCGAGGTCAGGAGTTCGAGACCAGCCTCAGCAAGAGCGAGACCCCGTCTCTACTAAAAATAGAAAGAAATTATCTGGCCAACTAAAAATATATATAGAAAAAATGAGCCAGGCATGGTGGCGCATGCCTGTAGTCCCAGCTACTCAGGAGGCTGAGGCAGTAGGATCACTTAAGCCCAGGAGTTTGAGGTTGCTGTGAGCTAGGCTGACGCCACGGCACTCACTCTAGCCCGGGCAACACAGTGAGACTCTGTCTCAAAAAAAAAAAAAAAAAAGAAAAGCATATTAAAGAAGAAGTAGCAGGCCTGAATGATTAGAGACCCTCTGGAGGGTTTTGAACTATATATTATCCAGGTAGCAAGTATTTTACAAGAGCAGTCTGATGGCTGTGTACAAGGCAGACTGGAGAGTACAGAGGCTAGAGAGTGGGAGGAAAACCTCATGAGCGGCCACTGGTCTCAGAGACTGTCACCTAATTCTGCCAGAATTTAAAATTAATGGTCTTGTTCTTTATATCTAATAACTCCGGGTGGCAAGACAGAAATCCTTTAGATCCTACAGTTGCTACCAAAGTGCTAGGCTCGAGCAGTCAAACTCTCAGGTACCTCAGGTCACTTTGCTACTCAAGTTCTTCCAAAGTCATGGAGCAAAAGAAGGGGAAGAGGCTTCTTCATGCTTACCTGGGTGGGAACTGCAACTGGTTCAGGCTCCACCCCTTAGCAGTCATCAGGTTATATAGTCGGTAAATGTCAAAATCACGGGAGCCCAAAGCAATGACTGATACTTGGGGATTCCCCAAAACAAAGATGCCTTTGATATTTTCTAGTCTTAAAACAAATACAAAAAAAAAAAAGAAGAAGAAGAAAAAGGAAATTCAGCCACACATACTCCTCTGTTCATCATCTCTTAAATCATCCAAAGTCTCCCTTGTAATGAACACTGCCTAACCTTTTGGGGCTTTAGTCTTCTTATCTTCTAAAATAAGGTCAGACTGTGATTAGTGGTTTTTATGGAGATCAGAATCACAGACAGAACACGAAAATATTCCAAGGCCCAAACCCCATCTGGATCTAATAAATCAGAATCACTGACTTCTAACCTGTCTACACAATGCCCAATTATATTCCCCTTAGGGGCATCTGAAGCATAAAAGATATACTAAAAAAAATTTCTGGAAAAATAATCCCTCCATCTCTACAGTTCTAAGAAATTATATTTAATTCCTAAAGCAAGAAATGGTACAGCAGTTCTCAACAGACGGCCCTATCAGAACCATATGAGGACCTTTTTCAAATGAGAAATGCCTATTGGCAGCTTTCCTTCCCCCTCCAGATTCTGAAAAAGCCTCGCAGTCCTGGTGACAGACAGACAGGCAGGTCATACAGGAATAGATCCATTAGACAGAGCAAGCAGCCAGTTCTGGCCTTGGCTTAACCCTAGATTTTATCACCCTCCCTTCCCCTTTCCTTCTGACCTATTTCCAATTCTTTTCTTATTCCAATGAGTCTTCAAGTATGATTCCTGGACCAGTAGTAGCATCAGTGTCTCCTGGGAACTTACTAGAAATGGAAATCCTCACACACCATCCCAGATCTACTAAATCAGAAACTCTAGGAGTGGGGCCCAGCTATCTGTGCTCACCAAGCCCTCCAGTGATTGGGATGCATGCACAAGTTTGGGAACCTCTATCTTAACCATTCAACTGTACATAAGCATTAGGCAAAGAGATGCCAATTGTTAAGACATCCTTAGAGATGAGACAACCTTCAAATGAAGCCCGTGTCTCTGAAGACCCTCCAAAAGTCACAGCAGAGAAAAGGAGCTTCTCCCAGGCCAGCACCACACTCTTAAGCTGCTGTCCTAAACCCCTGCTCTCCCGAGAGATGGCAAATGGGTGAGGGTATGGGTACTTAGCCAGGCAGATGCCTTGAGCCTACTAGTAGAAAAAGCAAGAGACAAGGCAGAATCCCAATCTTCCACACATACTCTGACTTGAGGAAGCGAGCAGTTTTGATGATCTGTTTGGTAGCTTCAACATAGCCGTTCTCACCGAAGTACATCAAGGCAGCCCAACAGGCTGCACTAATGCCACCAGGCCGTGAGCCTGCCACGGTTGGGGAAGCATAGATGCCCCCTGGCCAATCTGTAGCAACGAAGAATTGATAGTTCCTGTACTTCTTGTCACTGTATAACACCACTGAAGAGCCTTTGGGGGCATAGCCATACTGAGGAGGAAAACAGAGAGGTGAGAGTGCAGTTCTGTCTGGCAGACCTTGTCCCAAAACTCTCAGCATGCAAAGGAATTCCTACTCACTTGTCAGTTCCCCTGTAATGTTTCCCACTGACTTTAAGGGTTCAGACTTAAAATGGTAGAGGGTAGAAGGAATTTAAGGCACAGAGTTTAAATTCTCTGTTAGGGATGAGGAATCTGAGGCCCAGGGAAGAACAGTGTCTTGCCCTAGTTAATGGATTTACTCCAGCTCTTGCCTAGCATGTGGTCTTCCTTATTTAAAATACTTCTCTGAGGCAGTAGGTCAGGATGGAAACAAAGGTATATTTTCAGTAGAAGCCAGGAAACGATAGAATTTAAGTAACCTGGAGCAACTTTTAAACTCACCATCTGATCCCCTTCCCATGTGTTTTGCTTACTAATACACCTCCTTTTTAAGAACATCATGATACTCAGACTATAAAAGCTACTTCATCCAGCTTTAAAATTAACTATGTAATTGGCTTCCTTATAGAAAACGTACCTGCCTAATTAACTCTCACATGGAATTTCATTCCATAAACCACACAGAAATGGATGGTTAATGAAAAATGGCAAAGGAGCTATCTGGGTAGAAGGCAAAACCAGATTCTGACTAACAATCTATCTGTTTGCAGATCATTTAGAGTTTGAAAAACAAGTCTTCACTATACTTATGTTTGAAATAAACTCTGAAAACGCAATCAAAACAAGGCACATATTCCTGAAGTTGCTAATACTTCTTCCACATCTGAATATACGTTCAAAAGAGTTCCCAGCCGATGTAGACTTCGTCTTGGTCCCCCAAGGGTGGCAGGCATGGACATCTCCAACACTTTAAGATGAATGCTTTTGAGCTCACAGGTTTCCTCCCCTCTCCCAAGGGACTCTTCCACCAACATCCTCCTGTCACGTAGGCTCAGGAGTCCAGTGGCATAGGAGCTGCAGTATTAACATCCACCTTCTTAGGAACTCCAACATCAACCCTCACCTCTTCCACCCTCCACCTCAAATACTTTCAAGGCTTCTGGGAACTTTTTTTTTTAAACAAGGGCCACAACACTAGTGTGCTACAGTTACATAAGATCAGTGGATACAGTAATTCTCTTAGCCAATGAGATCAAGGTAATAGGTTCCTTTTCATTCTTGCTTGTCACCTGTGCTCCCATACCCCATCACCTGAACCAGCTGGCCTGGTGAGAGCAAAGAGCTAGATTTAACTTCACACTCTGGGGGAAGCTAATGCTTTAGTCAATTAATTTGTCAATAATAATCAAAATAACCAACTGTTAACACTTGATCTCCTCCTTAGCTCACCTTATGGGTATCAGCTGAAATGCTGGTCACACCTTTCACCCGGAAATCAAATGGTTGCTCCAGCGGGTATCCTGCTTTCTCCATAAAGACAATGAGGAAGCCTCCCAGACAAGCGTCTACATGAAGAGGTATTTTGTATTTGACAGCCAGCTTGTTCCAAAAAACAAAGAACATAAGAGAATTTCATTTAGAACCCCATAACAAAAACGTTCCAAAAGTGAAAACATGGGCTATAAACACAGGCTACGCCCCCAATGATTTAAAGAACTGGCTATTTTTGACATCCTAACAAAATTTATCTTTCAAATGTATTTATTTTGTCTTCAAAATAATTCATCTGCAATGTGATACCTATTTTATTTTTAAATATGTATGACTTCAAACTCCTTGCAAAATCAAGCAGGAAATGGGTAGAGCTCTGATTGAAGCTGCCTCTGGAGTAGGGGAAACAGTCCTGCTTTAGTCTTTGTGGGTGCAGAGGGAGGGTGGAGGTGCTGAGGGGCAGCCTGTGGACTACTACCCTCTGGTGGGCACGTTCCCACATGCAGATTATTTCCTGACCTCAATCTAAAAGGAATACTATTTCAGAATATCCAGCTTAAAGAAAGGCCAAGGCCTTGTATTATCCCTCCTGCAGAGCAGAGGCTAGCAACTTTCAGAGGTTCCAAACAGAGTTGTACAGCTTTCCCTAGGGCTGATGAGAGCTACACATCACTATTGTGGTCAAACCTAGAATCAAACTCACTTCTATTTGCCAAGTACTGCACCATTAGCTTTTACTTTTAAAATCTCAATTTGACTGCCAGGGTAGCCCATTTCGCCCATGTACCTTGGCCACTTCAGGGACAGGATCTATCACACCATGAGGATATTGAGGGACAGAACAGACGAGCATGGCAGTGTTACTGGTGATGGCTCTTCTCATTGCCTAGGGATTTAAAGTTTAAAGGAAAATGAGAATCTATGTCACAATTGCTCTTCTCCTCTGCTGCCAAGAACAATCTGGGCTACCAGCTCAGAGTTCCAGTTCCACTAATGCCTTCAGCACTCCAACCAGGGAGAAGACTGCCTCCCCACTGTGGCAGCAGGACGCACACAAATCCAGATAGGTCCATTTGGGGCAAACAGTCTGAGAGCACAAAACAAGAACAATACAATCACTGCGGGGGTGGAAACAATATGAGCTAAGAGGCAAAAGAGTTAAATGTGACCCCCGCCCCGCAACCCACTAGCAGTGAAACCCTGAGTAAACTACTTTACTTCACACTCTGTTTCCTCATCTGTGAACTGCAACAATATAATAGCTTCCTCAACCTCCCTGGACTGTCATAAGGCTCAAATGTGATTCTGATAGCACTGTGAGACTCGAAAGTTCCTCTACACAAATGCAAGAAATAAAAATAATTACTATCAGAATGACAATGATACTAATTCAGGCCAATTAAAATCACACTGAGAGTCTTAGGGCAAGTTAGGCCATGCTTATTTTACAAACAGAGAAAAGAAAGGAAAGTGATGGTATTGATAGCAAAACCCAGGTCTTTCAAGTCCCAAGTTAGGGACGAAGTCACTTCCCTTTTAGATTTTGTGAATCTATGAAAACACTGAAGCTGGAGTCGATCACCACTGCCAGTGGCAGTTTTTGATATTCTGGCTGCTCAGAGCCAGCCTGAGTGTGACTGGAAGAAGCCAGTCAGTGAGATGCACTTCCCACTCTCAGAGATGGGGACAGACAGCAGGCCCTTGGTGTGGGGGGCGGGGGGACTCACCCGCACATCCACCTCCATCATCTTGTTCAATGGGACCCGCACAATCTTCATCCCAAAATAATTGGCTGCTTTGTCAAATGCAGCATGGGCACTTTGGGGAGCCACACTAGATGACAGGGAAGAGGAAAATGAAATTCAGGCCAAAATAGGATTCAAGAGAGAACATAGTAGCTAGTCTAAATCACCAAAAGTAAACTTCTTTTTTTTTTTTTTTTTTTTTTTGAGACAGAGTCTCGCTTTGTTGCCCAGGCTTGAATGAGTGCCGTGGCATCAGCCTAGCTCACAGCAACCTCAGACTCCTGGGCTTAAGGGATCCTACTGCCTCAGCCTCCCGAGTAGCTGGGACTACAGGCATGCGCCACTATGCCCGGCTAATTTTTTCTATATAGAGTTTTAGTTGGCCATATAATTTCTTTCTATTTTTAGTAGAGACGGGGTCTCACTCTTGCTCAGGCTGGTCTCGAACTCCTGACCTCAAGCGATCCACCCGCCTCGGCCTCCCAGAGTACTAGGATTACAGGCGTGAGCCACCGCGCCCGGCCTCAAAAGTAAACTTCTGATTGTTTTTCCTCAAATTATTTTAACTGTTTATACCACTTTTCTTTTTAACCATAAACAAAAAGAAGCCAACTGATTTTACTGTAGAAACCTTCTCCCTAGTATTTAGGAAATCATTTTGAAAACATGAAGGAGAACTCAGAAGTAATCCCACATCAAAGGATCCAAAGCAGGTGAAAGTTAAAGGACAGAGAATTTGGATAAGAGCAACATAAGGTAGAGCTTTCTAATGGCTGGCTATCCAAAGAAAGGCGCTTCGATGAGAAGCAAGCTTCCCAACACAGCGTATGTTCAGGCGGAAACGTACAACTGCTGGCAAGCACATTAAAGGAGCAGGCAAGCTTCAGATCAGTGGACCCTTCCAACTCTGAAAGACCGTGGACCTGCAAGAAACTAAAATCCCCATTTCTCCTACACATTGGGAGTAGTGTTGCAAATACTGTTGAAAGAGGAAATGGGGTCATAGGTAAATATTTGCTTTCAGACTTCTCTCAATTTCTCCACTCTTACAATTCATCTGTTCCCCTAAAGGTAGAGAAAAATCTCTATTGCTAAGTAAATACCATGAACTGAAGATTTCGTAAGAAGAAAGAATGGCAGCCTGACATATTCTCTTAGGCTAAGTATGAATCATAGCATGAGACCATGTGCAACAAAACCCTTAGTCACTGATGCTTGTGGGGAAGACATTAACCCAAAAGATGTAGCATAAACACACTGTACAAGGATAGAGAGTCTAGAGAAAAAAATGTAACCAAACATCAAAATTATGTTCACAGTGGCAATGTGGGTAAATCTCGAAAGGCTATTTTTTTTTATTTTTCTCCCCAGAAAACAGCCCTCAGAAAAATATTCCTAGAGAGCACCCTGAGGCAGCCTATAAAACTTAAGTGACTTTCACTGAATTAAGGAAGTAGAGAGCTTTCCTCAGGCTCCAGACAATTTACAGTAAATATCACAGGATTCAAAGATGTAGTCCTCTAACTCTGTCACTTTTGGGGAAAGGATCTCATTCTTGCTTGTAGTATATGCCATGTACAAATGTGGGGGCTTAGGAATGACCTTTAAAAATAACTGGCTGATCCATTTAGAATTTTGCTGAATGTGAAAGGATCAGGGTAGAGGGGCCAGGACAGGGGAAAGAGGACTGGAATTGCTAGAGGAAGAGAAGCAGCAGGAAACTGAACAAATTACCAGGCTCAGTTTCATACAGCAGTACTCCAGATAGACAAATCTAAAAGGGGAAAAAACAGCTACACATACGTACATTTCTGGAGTTTTGATCCCCTTCTCAAAGGCCAGGCCCCGATAAGCTTTGCAGGCCATTAGTATGCTCTCTGTACCCCCGGAGGTCACCTATAATAAAGAAGAGATGCCATCTGTTGGAAGAGGGTCAAAGATAGGTATCAGCATGTGCTTCCTGCCCTCATCTTGACAATGTGTGATGAAGAAACAGATAAGGACTTGGATGCATGCTGCAGGGCAGATCCTGCTGTGTCTTCCAGAAGGAAAATCTGGCTTCGTTGGCTAAACCCAATCTTGGTTCAAGAGAGAAATAAAAATTACTAAACAAGAGAATGAGCAGATCCAGGTGCAGTGGGGTGTGCCTGAAGTCCCAGCTACCCGGGAGGCTAAGGTGGGAGGATCACTCGAACCCAGGAGTTCAAGACCAGCTTGGGCAACACAGCAACACTCCATCCCCATTTAAAAAAAAAAATGAGCAGAAACTCAGCACTATCTGCACAAGTGTGCATTTGCCCAGATCCCACCTGTTCATAATCTATTTACATTTCCACATTAATTCATCCATTTTCAGATACGACATTTTATGCCATTCAAAAAGGATCAGGATAATTGATTTTAATTTAAATTTTCAATGTCTGTTGAGGAAAGTGAAACTGTGAAGTTACAATTCTAGTAAAGTGTGCAATACATTAGAAGATCAAAAAGAAACATTCAGACTTTCCAAAGTAAACTTGTGGTTTAATGAGTTTGAAAGACAGAACCAGGCAGAAGTTTCTACTTAGATGTTTGCTGCCCTGAAGCTAGGCTTAGCCCTTCTGATAAACAAATTTCTTTACCACAGCTCAAACAAAAAGATACAGAGATCTTTTCATTCATCCTATTTTTCTCACTGGACTACAGACTCATTAAGGTGGGGACCAATCTGTTCATGACGACATTCCTACTGCTTATAATCGCAGCTGACACCTAACAGACCCTCAATCCACATTTCTTGACAACTTGACTCTCAGTAAACTGTGACCAACATAGGCACATCATGGCCACCTGGCTAATTTTTATAATATATGAAAACGAATAATTTCAAAACAAACAAAAAGCCATACCACTAAGCTAGCAGGACATCTTAGATTTACCATCTCTGCAGATTCATACAATCTTACATAGGCTTTTTGTTTAACAGGTGAGAAAACTGAGCCCCTGAGAGATTAAAGCAGTTCACTCAATGTCATACATTAGCATCTGCTGATAAACAAAACTTTTTATGTTAGTGTAGTTTGATATAGGGTAGAAATGAGAAGGGGATGATTACTGAACTTTCCTAAAATAATATCCACATATAGGGCAAAAAATACTATTAGATACGAATTTCCAGTGGTCAGGAGTTATATGAAAGATCAGCTGAGAAAAATTAATTTATTTCTTGACTCAAGAAGTCTTTATGAAACACATGACCATCACCCACAAAATAATGCACTGAACTTGGGCATGGGACACTTGTTTGTAGGTCTCTTCATTTCTGTGCTGGAGAAGACAAAGTGCTTATAGTTGAGGTTGAGGTCAGCTGTGCGAATCCGCAGCATGTCCTGTGATCTAGCAAAACACCTCAGAATGTCACATGAGGAGCCAGACCAGCTGTGAAGAAAGTCAGGAAAGGACCAGCAAAGTCTAAGTCTCCAGGGCGTCAATCTCTCACTAAGGTCCAGTAATGACCGAAGCAAAAATATTTCTAAATTCCTAGTCATCCACTGCATGTGTGCTATTTTTAGTCCAATAACTAATCAAAACAATGCCATTATTTGTTAGGTAAACACCAGTGTACTGTAAAGGCAGGAATACCTAAATTCTACTTTTAATTCTTATTCCTGATCCCCAAATTCTGTGTCTTAACGATGCTGTTCCTCTCCCACTTCCCTCTACCCCCACTAACCAAAGAAAAACAAAAATTGTGAAGTGAGAAAACGGAGGCCTTAGTAACTACTTGTTACATTATTCAGCTTCTTTCAACATGTATAAAAACTCTCACTCTAACATATGATATTAGCACAAGCCAAGAATGTTTCACATGGTAACCTAATTTCTTTTAGTATATGAAGTCACCTCTCAGCCACTGCAACTGAGGCAAATGAACAGAAGGAAAGATAGTTTAAGGCTGATGAACAGAGAACAAGAGCTTAGGACCCTTGGTTAGGAACAGTCTAATGACTGCCCAGCCATTTGGCCCTGTCTTCTTGCTTCCTACCTCTGAACACCGAACTCTTTCTTCACCAAAAGCAGCCCATTGAGAGAGAGACAGAGAGATATATGAAGAGAAAGAAAGAGAGACAGAGACTAAAGGGGGAGAGTGAGAGAGAGAAAGAGAGAGACACATAATAGCAGAGCTAATTAGTCATAAAGTCTAAATATTAGAAGAGACTGGGAATCAGATTCTGTCCTTCTCCTGTTCCCTGACATATCCTGTGAAGAAGATCATGATGGCAGAGACATGGTTTAATTGTAGCAATGCAAAAGACTCCTAGGATTGGACTTCTGGATTAAGATGGAAAACTGAAACTACTTCACAGATTTTCTCTCCCCAAATACCTGAAAGAGTAAGGTGGGGGCGGAGGGGGGAGGAAGGGAAGAAAAAAGTCAAAACCTGCAATAAAAACAAAGAGAGAGAGAGATAATCTAATACAATAAATGTCAAATACTGGCAATCAAAAAAAGGAAAGAAAGAAAAGAAAGAAAGAAAGAGTGAGGCACAGCAGAGAGCAGAGGTACAACAAAATGTATTAGTAGTTCCTAATCAGCCCTGGAAATTGTAGTAGGGAGTCAGCAAAATCTTAGAATTCTCATTTATAGTCCCCAAATCTGCAGAGAAGCAAGCGGAGGGGGAGGGGGGGTTTCTTCTTCCTCTTCTCATCAGCAAGTGGTAGCATGGCTGCTAGGGAAAAAGGAGCAAAATGAGGAAAGAACATCAGGACTGACTCAGAGTGAAGACTTCACAGACTTCGCAAGATTGATTAAAGAAATAATCAAAGCCCAAAGGTAATTATTCTTTTCCAAGTAGGCAGAGTGAACGCTGATAGGTAACTTATCAATAGAATCTCAGAAGAACAGAACTAGATATTCTAATAGAGGCAGACCAAAGCTTTAGCTGAGCCCTGCCCCTAACCAAAGGGTGTCAGACAAGACGCCACCGACCATGCACGAGAAAAAGTAGAACCTCTGGAGAGAGCCACCTCAGGATGAGCCAGGATGGAAGAAAATGGCACTGCAACTATGCGAACCCACTAAAAGGGAAGAAAGGTAGTATGTTGTGTGCAAAATGAAAGCCCAATTTAGATGGAAACCAGCTAAGGGACAGAAGGAAACTTCTCATAACTGTTTCTCACTATAGGACAATATCATAAGAACATGAACTCAAGAAAACAAAAGTTCAAAAACTGGACAATGAAACAACAGAATGAGCCAGCAAACAGCACCCATAAAGAAGTAATACCTACATTAGGAATAGTAAGAACAGAATAAACACTGCTGAGAATAAAAATACTGACTTTGAGGACAAGGTCTGAGATAAGCTTAGTGAATCAGAGAAAAAAAGATGGAGAATGAGAGATCAATGCCACTCCTAACCTGGAGAACCGCGTTCATCTGGCCAGTCAGAGACAACAAAAGGCATTCAGAGAATGACTGGGATGGATGGAAATCTGTGAGATCTTATGAATAGCTGCGTAATCTAGAAAAAAAATGTGGGGAAGAGAGATTCAGGGGGGAAAGTGGCTTTCAAATATACAAGGTCTGTCATGTGGAAAAAAATTATGGAATGTCTATTTCCAGCAATATAGATTATAAACCTCAAGCAACACTCCTGAAATAACTAAAAAGCTTGATAAAACATCAGAAAAAAACTTTTTTAGATCCGTAACTGAGTAAAATAAAGAAATATATGAAACCTCAAAACAAAGCAAAATCAAGAATCCTGCAAGATCAGTGAGTGCTAAAGCTAGCTTTCACCCTGAGGGTGGTGCCACCCCTAGAGATCTCAAACTCCCACAATGACCAATGAACAGAAGTATGGGTCAGGAGATAAATTTAGGGCCTGCCCAAGGTAAGAAGTCCAATGGGAGATGGCTGAAAAAACACACACTTTCAAGTGTATGAGAAAGAAAACCCACTAGCACAGAATTAGCAAGGAAAATTGCTTTTCTAAGTCCTGATACTCAATTAAAGAAAAATAAGAATCTCTTAAGAATGTGTAACAAGACAGCCCTTATGTGAGTTTGTGGTCTAAATCCATACTTGCTCTGTGGTACAAAAATGATAAGCTGAGAATCTGACTTAAATTGGTTCCAATATAGTGGCAATGCCCAGCAACTGACAAAAGGAATTACAAATCTTCTCTGGAAAAACTTAACTTCAATCTAGGCCTCAAAGAATCCCTATAAGTTCCCAGAAAAATGAGTGGCTCCTATGGTTAAAAAAAAAACATCATAAATATTATATAAGGAAACAAGACACCATGAGTGAAACCAGCAGAATCAGACAGGTAAGGCTCATAGATATTGGAATTATCAGAAGAATATAAAATATTTATGTGCCATGTATTTAAATAAACAAAATATAAGCCAAGGAAAGGGACTATGAAGAACAACCAAGTATATTTAAAAAAAAGAAGAACCAAACAATTCTCAAGAATGAAAAATACAGTAAATGAAATTTAAAAGCACAATGGAAGAGCTATTAATAAAAAATGGATCAGAGACAGCTAAAGACAGAATCAGTAAAACCCTTTTACTTATCACCCAGCTCAACAATTTCAACTCACAGCAAATCTTTCATCTACCCCCACCTGCCCCAGCCACAGTTGCTATTGAGAGTATCAGTTGTTCTAACAGTTACACCTTTACATGTCGTCTACTTCCTCTGGCTGCTCTCAAACCCCAATCAAATGTGTGTTGGCCCTTTTCATTCTATCCTTCATGTCTCTTAACCTCTCTTTCATACTTTCTATTTCTTTGTCTCTCTGGACTGTATTCCGGTTAATTCTATTGGCTCTGTCTTGTTCCATAAACGTGACTTTGAAATCATGTAATTATTTTATATAGTTTTAATTGAACCAGGGCTCCTTGGACAAATGGATTCTAGGTCTGGAGTAGGAAATGTACAAGCTGAACCTGGAATATTTTGTTTAAAAAAAAAGAAAAAGGAAAGAAAGAGAAAGGAAGCTTTCAAAGCTTCCTGGTCACGTAAAAAGACCCAGGAACCAAAATGAAGATGCTCCTACCAGCCAAAGATGAAGCAATCTGAGCATCAATCTCTATAACAACTACAATGGATTGAGGCACATACAGTATTCTATAATTTATCCATCTAAATGTGTACTGTTGATAGACATTTAGATTATTTCCGGTTTTTAACTATCATGAATAATGTTGCTATGAATATTCATGTACATATATCCTGATACATACGTGTACTAGTTTTTCTAGGGTACGTCCTGAATAGCAGAATTTCTGGGTCATAAGATATGTGTATCTTCAGATTTACCAGACAAGGCCAAACTGTTTTGTGGCTGTTTAACCTGTGGTCTCTTGAAAGTTCATAAAGAGTCTAAAGCACAGGAGAATACCTACCAATTGTAAGTACATCATCATCTCCCCTCTACTGGTCACCCCATTCATCCTAATACCATATGGGAACCCGTTGCTATATTATGTTTGGTTCAGTTTTTTAACAGTTTTGAAATTTTGTTTTGAAAATGAATGCCAGGAATACCACTTTTGTTAGCTACTAAATATCTGAACATGTCAATTTTCATGATGCCAACATATTAGTATTAATAAAAAACAAAAAACACTGTTTGCTGGAAAAAAACAAAAAAGAAACTATGAAGTGTTCTTGTCTTCAAATGGGCCCTTCAGTAATTAAATTTGAAGGCTTTATGATGACTGTAAGAGTATCTGACAGGATTAGCACCTCTAGGTTACCATTACGGCATATTGAATGAAATCTATCTATCCTACATAAGCTGAGATTTTGTTTTTTTCTAGAGTAGACAACGTCAGTTTCTAGTGACAAATCTAAATAGAATATTCATCACAGTTTAGGAAAACCACCACCTACTTGAAAGAACAGGTAAAACAAGGAAACATGTCTTTAAATATGATGATACTCCCCCTTCTTTATTCCTAGTATGAAATAAATGAGATTCAGTTTATAGAAAAATGATAAAGTGAACTTCTGGCTGAAATAAAATGAGAAGTGTATCAAAAAGACTATAGGATAGTTTCAACAAAAGTGTACATAGATAAATGCATGGGTAGTAGGCGTACAGGTGAGCGTGAGGGAAGAGAGAGGAAGGGAGGGAAGGAGTAGAGAGAGCAGTGGCAACATATTTACATTTAGAGACTCTAGGGTGTTCTTTCAACTGTCCTAGCAACTTTATGTAAATTCAAAGTTTTTCCAAATAAAAAAGTGAAGAGAAAAATGTCTAGAAGAATATATACCAAAATATTGATACTCTATGGATTACAAAATTACAAGTAACATTTTAAAACTGCAGTTAATCTGGATCTTTCTATAGTAATCAAATATTACTTGTATAATAAAATATTTTTAATAAACTCTTCTATTTTAAGCTAAAATATAACACTTTTGGATGCTATTTGCATATACTTACGCATCCACAGGAGTCTGGTCCCCCATTGAACAGAGAACAAGTCATCTTCACAATTTCTGCCTCTATTTTACGTAGTCCTGGGAAGATATCTGGATGCAGGGGGTTACTCCATGCAAAATCTCCATAAGCCTGCAAAGAAATGCAAGCAGATGTGAAATAAGACTATTTTACTATATACGACAAAGAATCATGCAACAAACAACAGTTTCTAGGTATTACGTACAACACCAGGAACTGGAAAAAAGGTAAGATATGATCCCTAACCTAAAGAAGATCAAAATATAGTGGAGGAGACAGACATGCAAATAAATAATTTTACAATGTGGTAAAAAAGGAAGCATAAATTTAATTAAAAGCACAGACCATAACACCAAACAGACCCCGTTTGAAGTCTTAGCTTTGCCTATCACTCTTAGCCATGCAGGTCAATAAACGTCATTAAGATTTAGTTTCTTCACATGCAATAAGAGATGGTTGGGGTACCTACCTGACAGGGTTTTAGGAATAATTAAATAACATCATGTATGCAAAGCACTTAGTAGAGTGTGTGGCACAAAGGGGCTATTGTTATTGAGTGCAATACCAAGTTTATGTACAGAGTGCTAAGGGACTCTGAAGAGGAAATAACTAACATCCTGAGTGGTCTGGAGGTGTCTGTTGAGTGGAACCTGGAGAGATGACTAGGAATGCATCGTTTGGAACAGGCAGAATTAAAAACGGGAAGGAAAACAACATAAGCACATGGCATATTTAGTAAAGAGAAAAGGCAGGATTAGTGTTTACATGGGAAACTAACAGGAATGGTTAAGAAAATATAGATGGGAGCTGGCTCATGAAGAGACTTGTATTCTCTGCTACATAAAGAACGTGGCTTTGTTTCATCCTGTTGGTAACGGGAAGCTACCAAAAGATTTTAAGCACAGAAGTAAGATCAGGGCATTACATCAATACACAGCTAAGCAAAACCTGTAATAGTAATACTTAGTAAGGTGTGAGTGGTTTCATAATTATAATAATCAAACACAAAGATCTTAGAGATCCTCAGTCCAACCTCAATTTCATATGATGAAGTGGGATTTCAAAAATAAATCTGATTAGAAATGGAAGAAGCTAAGGATGAGAATTATCTGAAGTATAAGTGAGACTACTGCTCATCTCAGGCCATGTGATTTGAGGAAATTATGACTGAGTTTCCCTATCTTGTCTCTCCTTATCAAACAAAATCGCTTACATTAAAAATCTCAGATGACCAGACTCCCTTCCCTAGTAATCTGCCTTCTACACAGGACATCCATAAAGCCTAGAAACATAAATAACATTTTACTATTGCATAGACTGAAGATGTCTTTGACAACATTATGCATATTTGCCTATGTTTGGGTGAAGAGAAACTTCCTAAACATCTATGTTTTTTTTTTTTTTTAAACAATAAGCTTTCCTCAAGTAATTTCTCTAACTACAAAAGGAAAGAGAAAAAAATGAGGTCATGTATACTGGCATAGGCCTCCCACGCTTCCCGCAAGAACTGGACACTCACCTTCACGAGGAGCTGGGTAAGCTGCTCCTCCCCACTGTACACTGCTCCGGAGGCTCTCCCTTCTTGCCAGAAGACATCTGCAGAGAAAGTGTAGGTCACTGGGTCAGTAAGCAGGAACCCCTGGGAAGACAACTAGGCTCTAATAAAGAAGAAACAGGAGGCCGGGCGCGGTGGCTCACGCCTGTAATCCTAGCACTCTGGGAGGCCGAGGCGGGTGGATCGCTCGAGGTCAGGAGTTCGAGACCAGACTGAGCAAGAGCAAGACCCCGTCTGTACTAAAAATAGAAAGAAATTAGCCAAACAACTAAAATATACACAAAAAAATTAGCCGGGCATGGTGGTGCATGCCTGTAGTCCCAGCTACTCGGGAGGCTGAGGCAGAAGGATCACCTGAGCCCAGGAGTTTGAGGTTGCTGTGAGCTAGGCTGATGCCATGGCACTCTAGCCCAGGGAACAGAGTGAGACTCTGTCTCAAAAAAAAGAAACAGGAAGGCCGGGCATGGTGGCTAATGCCTGTAATCCTATCACTCTGGGAGGCTGAGGCAGGAGGACTTGAGGCCAGGAGTTCAAGAATGGCCTGAGCAAGAGTGAGACCCCGTCTCTACCAAATATAGGGGGGAAAAAAAAAGAAGAAATCGGAAGAAACCCCTCTGGGTACAAAAGAAAAAAGAATTAAGAAGAAACTCAATGGCATTCTTATATTAAATCAAGAAAGAATTTCAGTAAAGAGCTATCACAGTAAAATAAAGATGAAAAATCCTCAATTATTATCAACAGCATAGAAAAGATATTAACAGCATCTAGGTACAATAAAGACAGTCCAATAACAATACTATCCTCATCCGCAACTGTCTTCTAACAGCAGAGAAATTTTCCTTTGTCTATACTTATTTTCTGTTTTCTGTATGGCTTTAGTGTGACCTTTTTCTGCCATAGCTTCCTCCTTCTCTCCCTTCCTATTCAGTCATACGAAGTGTGGGAACTGTTATGAGCAGAATTAGCAGAAAAGAGCAAGACAAAAGTGTGAAATTTCAGTACACGATCATTAGAGCTGGAGCCGGGGAACAAGCCATTATCAGGTATGAACTATGAACATCTGGTCTCAGGGGCCTCTTCCTTCAGCCAAGCCTGGAAACCCACGCAGTACTAGCCACCTGCTTCCAGCAGCATATGCTGTAGCATCCAAGATCAGGAACACAGTCAACCCTGGGATAAAGCTCCTTTATCCCAATGCTGAAAGAGAAGAAAGGTTCCCAACCAGAATATAAGGTCAGATTTTCTACTTCCTGAGATGCTCCCCAGAGATGCTCTACATTGTACTAATAAATTTGTTAATGTGGGTGTCTCAGGTCCTTTTGCTGTGATGTGGCTGTGCCCTATTAAACTGCACATAGCCATGGTTCTCCAAAGCAAAGATCTCCTGCTCTAATGAGAGCAGAAGGCTGGGTAAGTAAATATACAGACAAATTCCCATTCTCACAGCAATCTGCCAAGCTCTGGCTTATTGCCAATTTGACTTTCACTCTTTCCTTCAAGGACATTGCTCTGTACCATACACATCTTCAGACCAGTGGTCACCAGCCTTTCAAAAGTAGAGTATGTGGTTTCATTTCCTGTTCTTTTACTAGAGCTACAAAGTATGGCCATCAACAGACAGTGACTTAAAAACTGAAGGGAAAGGCAATATGTTGGCAGCAACCAGCCCTCATAATCATGGAACTCTTCAATACAAAGGTGTCAGGTTGCTAACTCCTGCTTTATATCTTCTACACCCTAGGCTAAACCTAATTTTGTAACATCTAATGTCAAGATCTCAACACATGTCACTTAGATATTTTAAAGGTTATTTGTCAAAACGCAACATGGAATCCTAGACTGGATCCTAGAATAGGAAAAGGGACATTAGTAGAAAATTAATGAAATAGCATTTGAAGTGTAGTTAATAGTACAGTACCAAAGTTAATTTTACAGTTTTGACAAATGTACCATGGTTATATAAGATGTTAACACCAGGAGAAGCTGAGTGAGGGGCATACAGAAATCCCTGTTATCATCTTTGCTACTTTTCTATGAATCTAAAATTATGCCAAAGTAAAAAGCTTATTTTTAAATAGTACTTGTAATATGATCTTAATCTGTAAAAATGTGCATGTGTTCGTGTTAATAATAATAGCAATAATAGTTAACACTTACTGAACACTTACTTTATGCCAGGCACTACACAACACTTACACGTACGATCTCATTTAATCCCATAATCATCCTTTCAGGTAATTACTGCACTATTATTACTATCCCCATCGTAGAGATATAGAAACTGGGGCACGCAGAAGTTAAGTAACTTACTCAAGACCATACAAGTGGCAAAACCATGATGTGAATCAGGGCTGATTCCACAGGTTACATGCTTAAGCATTAAGTTGTTTGGTGTATTTAGCCTGTCCATATTTGCTCACACACATATGTGTGTATATAAACACTATTAACATTCTGAGATATAAACAGATATAGACATACAGATATAAATAGATACAGATGATGGAATTATATTTTCATGATGGAATTATAGTGACTTTATATTTCCTTTTGTGTCTTTATACAGATATAACAATTTTTACATGAATCTGTATTTCATTTGTATTACATATGATACATTCTCTTTGTAAAAGCATAAATGCATTTATTTTATTTGTGCTTAGAAAAGCAGATGGAACCAAGTTCCACTGTCTCTGAGATTTGCTAGCTTTATGGATGAAGAATATAAATCTAAACTTTTTTTTTTTTTTTTTGAGACAGTCTCACTCTGTTGCCCAGGTGGAGTGCAGTGGCATCATCATAGCTCACTGCAACCTCAAACTCCTGGGCTCAAGCGACCCTCCTGCCTCAGCCTCCTGAGTAGCTGGGACTATGGGCGCACACCACAATGCTCAGCTAACTTTTCTATTTTTAGTAGAGACGAGGTCTCGCTCTTGCTCAGGCTGGTCTCGAACTCCTGAGCTCAAGCAATCCTCCCACCTTAGCCTCCCAGAGGGCTAGGATTACAGGCATAAGCCACCGCACCCGCCAAACATAATTTTTAAAATATGAAATTCAGCCTTTGAAATAGGAAGTAGGCCCGCCTGAACATACAAGTACCAAAGGTGAGTTATTCTTAACCTCTATGAACATTAAACAGTGACAAAACCAGCTACTTTAAGGAAGTAGATAGCATGCATATGCCAAGCATCATACCCATGGAGCTGTAGTCCTTGAGTTTCTCCAGAACTGCAGACGAGCTCAGACCCTGGGAGGGCAAAGCTTTCACATACTCTTTGTCCACTTTCAGGAATGACATGTTCTTGTGAATATCATCCTTAGCCTTGTTCACCTTGTCTTGGATCTCGAAAGGTAAGACAGACAAAGTTAACAAGAATATACAAGAGTATAGAAGAGAGAGTAGAAGCACCAGTTATGACAATTGGCTGCTCAACGCTGGGCACTGCACAAGTGGTACTATTAAACTAGGATGATATATTTTCTTAAAGCGATGTGGTGATATTTTGATTGATCAGCTATTTTCTGACATGTGCAACAGCCTCTTTAAAGTCTGAAAAGCCAACCTTCTCTCAATTTCCCCATACCTCTTTTCTCTGCCATGTAGACATCGCCCCTACTTCACTTGGTTTGGATTCCCAAAAGCCAGCACTTCCCTGAGGGCAATATTTGGACCTTGATCCTACCTTGGCAGCAGCTACAGTGTATGTGCAAAGAGTCAAAGGTAGAATTATGAACAGCAGCCAGAAAACCGGCCATGCTGCAGTAAAAGGGATTCTGGTGTTTGTACAAGTGATGAGCTCCTGCAACAGACATGCACAGAGCATACCAGGAATTTGGAGGCCCCATACAATTCCCCACATACAAGCTCGAGGCATTTTAAGAATTCACTGAAGAAGACTGCATTTTATCTCCTTAAGCTGCTGTCGACAGCTTGCACGGTCTGTCTCTAAAATGCTATGGAGGAATTAAGGTCCTTTCTGCTGTGCAATTTATCAACTAATGTTATTTCTTTTCCATCCTCATAGCCATAGTTTCTGAGACATTTTCTTTCATACCCTTGCTCACTCACTCACTCAACAAATACCTGTTGACTACTGCAGACCAGGGATACACAGCAAATAAAACAAGCTTAGGCAGGGGGGTACACAGTGAAAGAAAATAACTCCTATTGCCATGAAGCTTATTTTTAGTGGGAGAGACAGAAAATAAAAGTCAGGGACTACGGGGAAAAAACCAGAGCAGAGTAAGGAGACAGAATGGCAGGGGCTGCTATTTATGACAAGAGGCTCTCGAGGGGTAGGTTTGGGGAGAGAGGCTACATGTCATAATTTGTGTGTGTTGCGGGGCTATGGTTTCAGCAATATACTTGTTAAAGTTTGCTGCCCAAGATCTCACTCCAAACTGTTTAGATTTTCTCTTCTCTAGCCATGTTTGATTAGAACACAAGAAGATCTGCTTAGCTATGGCCCTCAGTGAAACCACAGGGAAAACCACTCCATTAAAAGAGGTCTGCGTAGTCAAGCAGGTCAGCACTGGCAGGAAGCAGAGTCCACACTCTTGGGCAATGGCAGGGCATGTTGTGGACATGGAGACATTTTTAAAGTTGTAAGTAAAAAATTATGCCACATAAATGGTGACCACGTAGCAGGAACAAACTATGAAAGCTGAGCTTCCATGCATAGAAGATGCTGTTGTAATAAAATGAAACAGACAGAAAACAACGAGAAGTTTATAAGAAAGCACAGCAAATACTTCCTCAGCCCCAATTCTTGCCTCAGAGCCTGCACATTACCCAATTTCTTCATAGCATTTATTTCAAAATGAAATTCTTATGTGTTTATTTACTCGTTTATCTTCTATCTTTCCTACTAAAATATAAGTTCCATGAGAGGAAGGACTTGGTCTCATTCACCACTATATCCCCAGCACCCAGAAAAGCACTTGACATTGAGCAGGTGCTCAGTAAATATGTGTTGACTAAGTGAATGTAAGTGAATGAATGAGAGAGGGACACACACACAGAGAGAACAAACAGCTTTTTGTCTCTAAGTCTCAGAATTTGCTCCTGGAAAATGGAGGATTAGTCTCTAAGGATCTTCTAATTTTGTTATTTTATAAATTTAAGAACGGGTTCTGGAACCCTAGCATTTATTTGTCTCAAAATCTGGAAATCAAAGGGGAAGAGTAAGAAGAATAAGGACAGAAACAATGCAGGGAATAAGGGAAATTCTCTTATTCTTTGCACTACAGCCCATCCTTTGTAACATCTTAACATCCCCCCTGTCCCCTCCCCTTACTCTGTGAGGACTAAAGCAGATTTGCTTTTAGGGCTTAATATAATTTGGAGAACAAACAGAAGCCCATCTCCTCTCATTCCCCTTCACCACCTCAGTTATTGCTTCTACTTCTCTACAGGATGTGAATCTGAAAATACATATTTCTAGGAGAGTTAGCACAGTGGTCTGAATGGATTTTAGCCAAAGGCTAAAGAAAACTGCCATCTCTTCTGCTTTGGCCAGGAAAGGGGAAACAGAATTGAAAGAAAACTCGAAAGCAGGTGAAGTTGGGAAAGACCAAAGTAAAGTTGAGGGGCAGGGGCAGAGTAGTGGAGGAGATGAAGACATTAAGGACTCATTTGCCTTCGAAGCTTACAAAGGGGACTGTCCTGTTTATCTTCACCTGTGACAAAGAAAAAGGGTAATAAGGTGACTACCTTATCCTCAACGTGGGTGAGGGTAAAGAGGATACAATAAAGGGGACATACTATCCCATGGAGAGGCGCAGAGAACAAGAAAATAGTTCTGTTATCTCTTTAAGTTTCTAAATCTGGGATGAGCAAACTACAGCCAGGGCCCACCTGTGCTCTGGCCTACCTGCATTTATAAAGAAAGTTTCATTGGAACACAGCCAGGCCTATTGCTTAACCTATCCTCTTGCTGCTTTCCCTCCACAAGGGCAGAGGTGAGGAGCTGCAACAGACACAGTATAACTTATAGAGCCCCAAATGCTTCATATCTAGCCCTTTATAGAAAACCTGTACCAACCCCTGACCTAAACCAACCTCTAGATAAAAATAGGTTACTGGGTATGGAATGTCCGATTTCCTTAAGTACTGAAGTTTGACAGTTGATATCTCTGACATTTCACTTTAGCCCTTCTTGGGTTTTTTTTGTTGTTGTGAAGGTACATCCTCATTCTTTCAAACACACATTTTTGGCTTGTGACTATCTTTCAATTTTTTTTACAGCAATTTTTGTGAAACCATGGATACGTCAAAATTTCATGTTATTTTTTAATATGAGTTCCGTTGTGGAACCAATACAGCGCACACAGCTCAAAATATCAACAAAGTATTTGGGAAGGATGTGGCTAATGAACGCACAGTATGTCGATGGTTTGAGAAGTTCCATTCTGGTGATTTTAATTCTGAAAATGAACCATGTGGGTGACCTGAAACCATAGTGGATAATTATGAGCTGAAAGCTATAGGGGAAGCAAATCTATCTCAGCCTACTCGTGAATTAGTGGCAAGGTCTGACGTTTCTATTCCAACAATATTGGACCAATTGAAACAAATGGGCAGGGTAAAGAAGCTGGATAGATGGGTACCACATGAATTAAATGAACATCAGAAGAGAAATCATTTTGAAGCTTGCCTTTCTTTGCTGTCACGACATGAAGGCAAACTATTTCTATACTGTATTGTTAATGTGATGAAAAATGGATTCTTTTTGATAATCTCAAGTGTTTGCCACAATGGTTGGATAAAGATGAAGTGTCAAAACACAGTACAAAACTGAATATTCATCAAAAAAAAGCTAATGGTGTCTGTTCGGTGGTCCAGTGCTGGTATTATCCACTACAGCTTCATGAAACCTGCTCAATCGATTACAGCAGATGTCTGCTGCACCCAGTTGGACGAAATGATGAGGATGCTTGTGATTAAGCAGCTGAGATTGTTTACTAGAGACAAGCCAATCCTCTTGCAAGACCACATATCACAAAAAACAACACTGCTCAAACCACAGAAGCTGGACTTGGAAACTCTCTGTCATCCATCATATTCACCAGACCTCGCCCCAACTGACTACCACTTCTTCCAGGCTTTGGACCACTTCTTCCAAGGAAAAATATTCAATTCTCAACAAGCTGTGGAAAACGCCTTTCATGATTTCATCACCATTCACTCTTTAGGCTTCTTTGCTGCTGGCATAAACAAGCTACCATTAAGATGGCAAAACTGTGTCAATAGTTTACGCACATACTTTGATTAATTGTACTGCTTCTTGTTTGAGATATAATAAACTACACTTTTGATTCAAAATTATATATTTCATATTTAATAACCTAATATCTAAATTCAGCCAGCCAAATATTGTTCCAAAGCACCATAACACTACAAGCAGGTTTTCTAATTTCAAATTCTTCTTCCTTAACAGGCTTCTCATCTCACCTTTGGCCAAATATACTTAAGAAAGAGTTAAGTCAGAGTTTTTCCACCTTGGCCCTTTTGACATTTTGAGCCAGATAATTCTCTGTTGTGGGGTTGTCCCGTGCTTTGTAAGATGTTAAGCAACATCCTTGGCCACTACCTGCTAGTGCCAATAGCACTTCGCCTGAGTTGTGACAACCTAAAATGTCTCCAAGTATTGCCAAATGACTCCTGGAGGTTGGGGACAAAATCATCCTTCCCCCTTGAGAATATTAGGTCTAGTTAATAGAAAGAAAGAAGTATGATTATCAAGAGGGGAAAAAAGACCTATACAGATTCCACTTACCTTGCGGCCAATAATAGGCATCTTCCTGATGAGCTTAAAATACTTCCTTTTAAACCTTGACCATAAACCTAAAAGAAACAAATGCTTCCATTATTCAAATAGATTTCCATGCATATGACCTGCTAGTCCTAATGTAGCAACCATTCAATGTATCTCCCACAACCTCACTTGCCTTCAGACTGCCAAGGTAGAGTTTCTTTCCTTTAAAAAAACAAAAATAAAACAAAACAAAAACCTTTTAAATTTAAATTTTTGAATAAGTTATATATTTACATGGTTCAAAATTTAAAATAAACACACACCTAGAGAAAAGTTTTCCTCTCTCACCTGTCTCCCAGACCCTCATCCCACTTTCAGGTAAACACTACTGTTAGTTTCTGGTATACCCTTCCAGAGTTTCTTTATGCATACAGGAGCAAGAGTAAAGATATATTCCTATTTGTCTCCCCTTTTTACACAAAAGGTAGCATACTCTAGCACTGTACTAAACCTTATTTTTCTATTTAGGAATATTATCTTAAAGATCAGAGCTTCCTCATTCATTTTTATAGCTGCAGAGTATTCCTTTATATGGATGTACCATAATTTATTTAATCTGCCCCTTACTGATGTCCATATAGGTTGTTTCTAATATTTGCTATTACAAACCATGCTGATATAAATAACCTTGTAACACAAACCATTCTGCATACATGCAAGTATACCTGCAGGATAAACTTCCAGAAGCAGAACTGTGGGGTCAAATGATGTATGTATTGTAGAATTCTTGACCTTGCCAAAGTTTCCAGATGCCCAACATTTCTCTTCCTTCCCCCAAAACAAATGGACAGCCCATGGTTTTTTTCATAATCTATGCTCCAGTCTCTCATACAACAAAGATCCTGGCAATATTTTCTGGATCTAAAAAGGCCTTCAAAATCGTGGATGCAAATCAGAGTCCATTCTGTCAGGCAGTACATAGGACAAACAGGAAACTCCAATCCTGTTGATTATAATAATTATAAATACATGGCATGTAAATAGACTGATATGCCCTTTAATGCATTCAGATTCAATGTATCTCAACTGACTGTGACAACAGTATTCTGATGTCAGTACAGAAGGCATTATATATTATCCACAAGTGACATAAAGGGCAGTGGCAGGTCAGAGCATCAAAATTTGCTCAAGGCCACAGATCAAATCAGAGATGGAGTAGAGATTTAACTGAAGTCTTCAGTTTTTTAGTCCAGGACTCTACATTGCTTCAAATGCACACTAGGAATTTTCTGTTATCCCAATAAGAATCTAGATCGAGCATTTATCCAAGGCATAAACTGAATATGAACCTTAACTGCATTCCTAGGAGATCTGGGCATTCCAACTTTGGGGCCAGAGGGAGCTCCCTTGCCACTCAACAACCACAAGATGTGTCTGCCCTCCGTTTTCCCACTCATTACCTGATGCTTGGCATCTTTGCTAGTTGTTTTTGCTTAGGCTGCATCTGTCTCTTTCTACCTCATCCTACAGCCACGATTCTGTAAATGCCTAGGACAAAACCAGGTAACTAAGACAAAGGGACTGAAACCACTTGTTTATAGTATTTTTTTTGTCTGAATTTTAGAGTATTTCCTTCCAGTCCTAGGTTCCACACATTGTAATATATAGCTGAGATCTTGTTTTATGTAAAATAACTGTATTCTCTTCTCATTTTCTATATTATTAAAAATTCTTCCTAAACATATTTTTAAATGTTATCATAATGGTCCATTAAATGACTATATCCTAATGTTGGATATTTTAGCTGATTGTTATTCACCTATTTCTAACAATGTTAAAACTGTAAAGATTCAGAACTGCTTCCTTATTTAATAGATGAAGTAATTAATGAAGTGGAAAGAGGTCTAAAAATCAGCAAACTGGGCCAGCTGTCCAAAAGTATAATAATGTGACTAGATGGACGATAAAAGAATAGACTAATTCTGTGAAAAGTTGTAAAAAAAAAAATGGCACAGGATGAAAAGAACAGAATACAGGATCAGAGGTGGAGAAATTTAAAATTAAAAAATTATGTGGTCATGACCTAAAAAGATTATCTCAAAAGTCCCCAGAGGCAGAGAAATAAAAGTAATTAGAATGTTTTAGTGGTAGTTATCAGGGTCTGGGGGGTGGGAGCACTGGGGAGATGTTGGTCAAAAGATACAAAATTCCAGTTAGATGGGAGGAACAAGTTCAAGAGATCACGGTGATATAGTAAATAAATAAATAGCAATATACTGTACACTTAAACATTGCCAAGAGAGTAGATTTTAAGTGTTCTCACCACAAAAAAAAGTGAGGTAATACATATGTTAATTAGTTTGATTTAGCCATTCTACAATGTATACATTTTTCAAGACATCATGCTGTATACCACAAATATATATAATTTTTACTCATATAGATTTAAAAAAGAATTTTTAAGATAACAAAATAGGAAATGCCAGTGTAAGAAAAACAATGCAAGGCTCTTGATAGTTTATTATACAAATTCCTTTCATGACAATGATACCACTTGATCTTCTTATCACTCTGTGACTAGGTGAGGCAGGTGTAATTATGTTCCTTTTATTGTGAGGAAATAGGCTAAGAGAGCTTAAGAGTGCTGCCCTAGGTGCCCCGGAAAGAAACTGAGAATTTATCATCTCCTCCTACCACATAAAGCTGATTTCTGTTGATGAACTATGGACAACCCACAGTTAAAATCAACATCACAGTAAAAAGCAGTAAGCTTTGAGCTGATAATCAGAGCAGAATTAAGGGAGAGATAACACCCTGGAGAGCTGCTAACCACGCCATAGTTCTCTCCATCCTTTATTCTAGAACTATCCTCTCACCTTAGGAAGGGACTGAGAGTTTGAAGATCAGCAAAATTTATCACTAGTGCAGACTTCAAACTCCTCTAGTGCAATACACTAAAAACAACGTCAGCAATATACAGCATACTTCTACCTGAGCAAGGTGCTAAAAAAATGGCAATTCTATCAAAATTACCCATGATCTCTGGAGGAAAGACATTCTTATGTGTGTCTATAATTCAAGTTGGAAGATATAAAATAAAAAGTATATTGTATGTGTGTGCTGAACTATATGAAATTGTCAACATTCAACAATTCTTGAGCTACAACAATGACATTGTGTATGGTTCAAACTTATTCAGATGTAGAAATAGAGATATACAAATAATGGCATTCTTCCATAGCAAGATTTTAATTTTGTTCTTATTGCTTATCCATATTCTCCAAATTTTCTACAGTGAACATGTACTGCTTTTGTAATTTAAAAAATGTTATTAGAGGGGCAGCGCGTGGTGGCTCACGCCTGTAATCCTCGCACTCTGGGAGATCAAGGCGGGTGGATTGTTTTAGCTCAGGAGTTCGAGACCAGCCTGAGCAAGAGCGAGACCCCGTCACTACCAAAAAAAATAGAATCAAATTAGCTGGACAATTAAAAATATATATAGAAAAGATTAGCCAGGCATGGTGGCACATGCCTGTAGTCCCAGCTATTTGGGAGGCTGAGGCAGAAGGACTGCTTGAGCCCAGGAGTTTGAGGTTGCTGTGAGCTAGGCTGACGTCACAGCACTCAATCTAGCCCAGGCAACAGAGCAAGACTGTCTCAAAAAAAAAAAAAAAAAAATGTTATTAGAAACAAAACAACTAAAATGGTTTGTACTTCAGCCCATGAAGATTTAGATGGCATATCTCATTAATATACTGCTACTAATAATTCTCTCATGGAATGCACAGAGGCCAGCATATTCCTTTTAAACACTAAAAGCAGACAAGCAAGGACCTAAGATGGCCATGTCCCACTACGAGTTAAGCAACATGCCTGGCACAGTAAGCTGCAGAACTAAACACAGAAGTAAATACCTAACCACAAAAAATGAAAAATATGTGATGTACTGTGTACGTTAACTAGCTCAATTTAGCCATTCCACAATGTATACATATTTCAAAACATGTTGTACATGATAAATATAAACAATTTTTATTTGTCAATTAAAATAAGTTAATTTTTAAAATCATTTTTAAAAGAAGTAAATAGACAAAATTAATACTAATCATAGCCAAAAAAAACCTCAAGATCTCTAACTTTAGTCTTGTTTCACAAATGTTCCACCTTAAGAAGAAAAGTACACAGAAGGGTGGTTGCCAAGGGTTGGGGGAGACAGTAATAAGGAGTTATTATTTAATGTTTATTAAAATGGAGTTTCAGTTTGGGATGATGAAAAAGATCTGGGAACAGATGGTAGTGACAGCTGCACAACAATGTCAATACACTTAATGCCGCAGAACTGTACACTTCAAAATGGGTAAATAGTAAATTTTATGTTGTATACATTTTATCACAATAAAAAGAAAGAAAAGTACATTTATTGCTATTCCTTAGAGTCCTCTGAAATGGGGCACTTCACCTGCCAGAATGATGCCCCTGAACCGCACGCTTCCTAGGAAAGGAGTGAGCCTGAGCAGAATGACATGGGCTGTGTCCATACCTAATCCACGGAACACATGCAGCAGAAGGGCCAGTCAGTCTAACTTGTCAGAGTTTATGAGAAAATCCTGCAAGGACTAGGAGCAGCAACTGAAGACAGCGTTTTTAAAGCTGGAACAAACTAAAACTTTTAGCTAGGACAGTGACATCTCATTTCCACTTGAATTAAAAAGCTCTAGACAGCCAAACTTGCTTCTTGGTTGTCATGTTTTGCAATATTTACTACGCCATAATGTTTACTACTCAATGGCTAAGTGCATGGTAAAAAGAGAAAAACAGAATCTGGCTTCTAAATTGCCTTTCCTGGGGGAAGAGGAAGAAAAGGAAAAAAAGTACAGTTTAAGAGCTCCTTCAAACAGATATTATCAGGGAAGCAAGGCTTTGTGGAAAGTTCAAACAAATGAGAAATGACTAATGATTTTCTTCAATGCTACTGGTTTCTCATCCTAAGGAAGTTAACTCAGATACCCTGCTAAGAGTGGAAAAGGGATGCAGGGGAGTGTTACAGAACACCCACCACCAAACCTACTTTGTATTTAGGTGTAAACAAAACTTACCAAGCACAGCATAGGGGAAAACAACTCACGAAGGCAACATTCATCCAGGTTTCTAGGTGGGGAAAAGGTGGGTGGGCAGGAGAGGGGCTTACACCTAAGGAAGGGTGGAGGATTTACGGCAGATCACTAAGAGACTTTTGATCTTCTGCACCCTGTGGAGTGGTCTCC
This sequence comes from Lemur catta, assembly GCF_020740605.2. NCBI lineage: Eukaryota > Metazoa > Chordata > Mammalia > Primates > Lemuridae > Lemur > Lemur catta. The sequence goes on along the minus strand of NC_059141.1, from coordinate 48,831,678 downwards.
TTCTTCTCCATGTGGCTCCAAGTCACTATCAGGAAGTTCAAGGTGCACTGTCCCCTGACAAGAAGTTCAGCTCCAAGAGGACAGGGACCTTGTACTACTTGTGCAGATATCCCCAGAGACTGGCACATAGCAGGTACTCAAATGCCCACCATATAAGTGCTATTCCAATCTCACCTGATCTTTATTGAAAAGGATGGCCCAAAATGAAATCAATAAATTCCTGCTATAGGAATTCCGCATGACACAATTATGTTCTAGGTAAGAAACTGGTACTTTTACCAGTTTAAGGTTTAAGCCATACTCTGAGATATCTGTGGATCCTTACAATGACTAATTTCTGAGGAGTGTTTACGAAAACTACAAAACCAACATAAGCAGTAACAGTTACACAAGAGTCTTACTATAACTTCACCAATCAGAAGACAATGTACCACTTTCCATTTAAATATTTTAAAAATCAAAACCAAAGCAAAAGGCAAGAAATTAGTCCCATCTGTCAGCAATAGGTTCCAAAGCTAGTAACACTACACCATACCTTTACAGAGAGAACGTACTTACTCTCTGGCTGGAAGACAAAGTCATATACCCAGACAATCAGCAGGGTCCACAAGACACTCCATGCAATTAGCTGCCAGGGCTCATACTTTGTGCAATGCCCATTTACATAATTCTTGGCTTTCGTAGAGTATACTTCCAAAATCTCTAAGTAGGGCTCAAAGGCCTTCTAGAAATACAACAGAAAAATAGAAACATTATGTTCAGTGAGATAAAGGAAGTCTGTTCTTAGTTTGTACTACAACTCTCATTTTTCAAGGGCAAGTTCATTCCCAATCTGGCCCCATCTCAGCAATAATCTTATCATCCTCTACAGCCCTCAGAACTTGTGCACCAGTCACTCCAGTGTAATACTGCCACTTATGAGCCATGTGGACTTTGATGAGACCTTTGATCTTCTGTCTATTTTATACAATAAGAGAGCTAAGCTAGATCATCATTTCAGACCTAAAGTTTCTATATGAATGCCAGTATTCACTGTCCCATTCTCTTAATGCAAACTAATCCTCTCAAAATGAATGTCATTTCTCTTTTTCTCTATTTTATTTGAATCTTTCCCCTTCTCTAACCCAGTGGTAAGCAACCTGATTATGTAACCATTCTGTTACAACTACTCAACTGTGCTGCAAATGCAGTCGTAGTGCGTAAACAAATGAAAATGGCTGTATTCAGACACAATTTAATTATGAACCCTGAAATCTGAATTTCACATAATTTCCACGTGTCACAACATATTCTTACATATTTTTTTTTAAGTTAAAAAATGCTGCCAGGGGCAGTGGCTCACAACTGTAATCCTAGCATTCTGGGAGGCCGAGGCGGGTGGATTGTTTGAGCTCAGGAGTTCGAGACCAGCGTGAGCAAGAACGATACCCTGTCTCCACTAAAAATAGAAAGAAATTATATGGACAGCTAAAAATATATATAGAAAAATTAGCCGGACGTGGTGGCACATGCCTGTAGTCCCAGCTACTTGGGAGGCTGAGGCAGGAGGATTGCTTGAGCCCAGGAGTTTGAAGTTGCTGTGAGCTAGGCTGACACCATGGCACTCTAGCCTGGGCAACAGAGCAAGACTCTGTCTCAAAAAATAAATAAATAAAAATTTTTTTTTAAATGCAAAAATTATTCTTAGCTCATGGACCACACAAAAGCAGGCACAGGGCCAGATCTGGCCTGTGGGCCATGGTTTGTTTACCAATCCCTACTCTAAGGCCCTACTTGACTATAAATCTCTTAAAGTCAGGGATAGTATCTTATCATCATGTGTATCCTTCAAAATACAAGGGCAAAAGAAACAAAAAATCCTCTCATCTATAAACACACCAGAGTATCTCATTCATGAGAATTCATCTCTCCCTTTAAATTCTACTCCAGTATTCATTTGTGATAAGCCCTGCAAAGAGCTTATCTCAACTTGCCTTGCAGTCTACTCATCTGTTTCTTATCTCCCTGACTACATGGTTAGGTCCTCAAAGACAGACCAGTTCACAGTCATATTAACAATGCCCCATAGTGCCCTGCACAAAATAAGGTCATTTGATAGTTTGTTATTTGTTCAATTATTCAACATTTATTAAGCATCTCCAACAAAAATGGCTGTGATAAAATGAAAACATCTCCAATGTTTAAGGCATTAAGTTGGGAAAGTATTCAGGTAAATGTATTTCCTTGTCCTCACTGAGCTTACAGTCTAATGGGAGGGATGTATGTGTGTCTATACATAAATACACAGACACACACATACATAAAGAAATAATTCAAACTCTTCAGGGAAATAGCTATAAAAAATGCATGCTAAGAGAGAACACTGAGGAAGGCCCATCTAACTATCCGAGAGAATGACAATGACAGAGGATAAAATGTAAGATAGTTAAAATGGAAAAGAAAATTCTCTAGGCAGAAAAGTTAAAAGGAAAAAAAGTCACACCAGGAAGAAAGAAATAGTAGCTAGCTGCAAATACATAAAAAGGATCTGGGCATAGCCACAATTCTATGTGTTGTAAGTATAAGCCACTTGACAGCAGGGACCGTATCTGTCTTATCCAGTGCTAATTCCCCAAAACACAAGGCAGAGTGCCTGGCATACAATCGGTACTGAATACACACTTGGACAGTGGCTGACAGTGCCCAAGTAAATGAGTGAACACAACAGAGGACTGAGTCTGGGAGAAGTACACTAGGTCCATATTAAAAATGGACTGGGGGAGAAAAAAAGCATGCAAAGTAGAAGTATAAATTGATAGGAACATTTTGTAATTTGTTGGCATCTATTAACATTTTAAATGCATATTGATCTTGACCTAGCAATTCCACTTTTTGAAATCTACATACTTACACATGTGTACAAAGAGACATATCCAAGAACACTCATTTCAGTATTCTTTGTAACAGCAGAAAAAAATATATAAATAATGTAAATGTCCATCCATAAAGGAATGGTTAAACTATAATACATACATTTTATGTACCCCTACTATGAAACATTAAAAAGACAGATTTACATGAACTACATGGAAAAATTTCCAGAACATAATATTGAGTAAAAAGAAGCAAAAACAATAAAAGGCATGAACTGTTGAACATGAGAATAATTTTTTTTTTTAATGATAACTTGAGAGACAAGTAGGAGGAATACAGAGGTTAGAGACAATAATTTTACTTAAGAGATTGCTGAAACAGTCCAGGGGAGAAATAAATTGGGTTTGAGCTTAAGCAATACAACATTGGGGATAAATAAGTACTATAGATATGAAAGACATTTCTGGAGGTGGAGCAAACAGGATTTGGTAACTTATTATTAATAGATATGGGAAATACGGAGTGGGAGAAATTTGGATAATTCCAGATTTTCAAGTTCAAGTTTGAGAGACTGGTTAAATGGTGCCACTATTAACCATGGTAAGACTAGAAGAGGAAGGGAAGCTGAAGAAGGTAGTAGATACTTTGAGAAAAAGATAATGACACTGGTTTGAGTTATGTTCCTATTGAATATCCATATGTAATGTTATAATGGTAGTGTGAAAGCTTAGGAGGACAGGTACTCAACAAATGTTTGCTGAAAACATTTATACCTCCAATGAAGTGAATGTTTATGTCCCCCGAAAATTCCTATGTTAAAACCTGACCTGCAAGCTGATCATATTAGGAGGTGGAAGCCTTTGGGAGGTGATTAGATCATGAAGACAGAGCCCTCAGGAATAGGATTAGAGCCCTTACTAAAGAGACCTCAGAGGGCTAATTCACCCCTTCCACCACTTGAGGACATGGTGAGAATGCACTGTCTATGAGCAACTTCTATGAGGTCCACCTTTTACAAAGTGGGCCTCATCAGACACCAAATCTGCTTGCTGCTGCCTTGATCTTGGGCTTTCCAGCCTCCTCTGGGAACTGAGAAATCAATTTCTGTTGTTTATAAGCCACCCAGTTTATGGCATTTTGTTACAGCAGCCTGAACAGACTAAGACAATACCCTTAGTAATTAGACTGTGGTATAAGCTAATTAACATAGGGTTCCTTAGAGGGCTATCCATGGAAACAGTTTATCTGCAACCCCTCCAATAGTTCTTGGTGGCCATTCCCCAGAGCCCACTGTTGCATCAACAACTTCAACCCTACAAAACAGTCGCAGTAGGAGTCAAAACCTGCGAAAGACTACAGGAGTCTATCATCAAAGATATGTCATGATTTCCATCATTATAAAGAATCTTCTAGCTCATACCTGTAATCCCAGCAATTTGGGAGGCTGAGGCAGGAGGATCACTTGAGGCCAGGAGTTCATGACCAACCTGGGCAACATAACAAGACCTTGACTCCACAAATAAATTTAAAAATTATCTGGGCATGGTGTTGCATACCTATAGTCCTAGGTACTTGGGAGGCTGAAGCAGGAAGATCACTTGAGACCAGGAGTTCAAGGTTACAGTGTGCTATGACTGTGCCACTGCACTCCAGGCTGGAGGACAGAGCAAGACCATGTTCTCTTATGAAAAAAAATTAAAAAAAGAATCTTCTAGTGTTACCACTGTGGTCAAACCATGTGGTTGAACGGTGTGTAATGAATGGAATGATGAAAGAACAATCATTCAGATCAGCTTTTCTTCTGGTGATACTAATTCCTAATTTACCCAGAAAACAGAGGTCACCAATGTCAAAAGATGACTATCGACAGTACCAACTCTTCACAGCGCTGAACAAAAAGTAATATAACTAGTATCAGGAGACAGAAAAAACCCAGTAAATGTAAACTAATTTTTTAAAAAGCCTTAAAATTAAGATATAAAGACAATCCTCACTAACATTTATAAAATTGTATTCAGCAACAATATATTTTCTTGGTAATTGTTTCGATTCTTAAGAGGATAAAGGGAATCTTTGAATTCAAAGAGGATACTTTAAGAGGAGACATATCTGTAAATGCTCCACCTCCAAAGACAGAATGACACTGTAGTTGGATGGGTCCCGACAAGATTATTGAGTAAGCAACTAGTTGATTACAGAAATTACATCTCCTGGCATCATCCTAAAGTTCTTCTAGGTTACTACAAACAACCTAGGCTCAGTCCCTAAGAAGCATCTCACAACACTGACAGCTTATGCATCATTAGGCTCTATGGGGTAATGTATTCTATCTCTTTGGAAAAAAGGATGAGGCAGTTCCTCTGGGCCTTGAAAACAGCACAAACCCCAGGCTGGGTCATGATGCAATACTCCAGCCCTTGGGAAGCACAGAATCTAGGAGCTGAAGGGAACCTGGAAGGTCAAGGGCAACATTTTCACTTTACGAGCAGAGGGTCCAAAGTGAAATGGTGTGTCTAAGCTCATACAGACACGCATGTGACAGAGTGGTGACTAAAAACCAAAGCCTTCTGACTCAGTACTAAGTACTCTGTTTCAATTCCTGATTTTCAGTACTCATGGGCAGAGGATCACTTAACATATTATAATCCAGCAGCATCCCACGCGTTTTCTGTTCAATTTATATTCCTGGAAGAATCTACCTTGGATATATGGTACTGTTGATAACAAACTAAAATTGTATAGTTAGGTCATGACTACAGATAAACATCTAGATAGAGATGGCACAAGAATCTTATATGGTTATAATTATTATTTCTCATCATGTCTTTTTGCTTATAACTATACATTTTGCTTATAACAATACATCTATCTGCACATATATTTATAATATAATCACAATTCTTAGACTTCTGTTTATTTCAACTTAATCTATGTATGTCTCTGGAAATATAAGAAATATGAATGGTCATCCACAAAGGCCATTAGTTTACTGTGTAACTCCAGGCAAATTATTTCACTAGTCTGTGCTTCTACTTCTTTATTTAGAAGAAGAAACACAGGAAAAATACAGTCACAAAACAAATAAATTGTGTCTGTCTATATATATATGCCTGTCCTGCGGGAGGGGGTGGGTATATATCTCCAGCTACTGGTTAACAGAACAGTAGTTTCAGTAAAGCTTCCACAAGTAAAGCATTCCTTCCTTCACTGTTATAAAACTGGAAATGTGCCTCTAGAACAAAAACACAAAACACACCTTGCTCAATGAATGACAGTACAGAATACCATAAATCTTTTTAAAAGTATAGTATTAAATGAAAAAAAACCTCTGATAATCTTAGTAGTATGAAGATTCAAAATATTAACTACTTAAAGAAGATATTGTCAAATGATAAGTAACCTGCCTTTCTCTTGTTATTTCCATTTCCAATCTAATGACTAGGTTTCAACTCATGCCTAAAAGACATCAAAATACTACTCAATATTCCTAGTCATTATTAGACAAAAGGCAGCTGCTAGAATTTATGACACTCAATGACAAGGAACTCTTTCAGCCCTCAAATCACTTCAAGGGAGCAAGACACTTTCATGAATGTACACAACAGCAGAAGTCTACAAATACTGTAAATCTAGGGCATGATACTTGTTAGACCATTGAGTTTCAAATTGTTCCAATACAGCCCCACAGAAATGTATTTACAACATAACCCAGGACACACAGAAACAGAAAAATACAAAACCAAATAATACCTAACACCTCGTTACTTGTGATACACTCACATCCTTTTGTATTTCTTCCTTTTTTCCAATGCTTGGCCCACTAAATTGATTTTGTGTCCCTCTAAATGGATCATGACCTGCACTCTTTAAACCAGTGCCTCAGAGTGATTTCACTTCTGGCTTCCTTAAATTTAGAATGTGATTGTGTAATGCTGTAAGGAAGATAATACTAACGTTATTTTCCACTCTACGCAATCTCAGTGCATTTCACACTTATGACTTATTCTTTTAACATTTTTGTGAGGCCAAGATTATGATATGAAGTAATAAGCCCAGGAGATAAATCATTCCAGCCAGTCATGAGTTACTTTCCTTTCGATACTATCCCACAGCTATACCCAATGATACTAAACTCTTTCAGTCCCCAAATCGCTTCAAAAGAGCAAAAGATTCCTTAAGGAAATATCCCATTGTAACACTATCCACTCCCTACTCACCCCTCCTAAAAACCTACTTTGACAACTGATGTAGCTCTTGACCAACTGACAATTAGGCAGTGATATTTCTTTCTCATTAAATTTCTTCATTACAAAGTTATACCTAAAGAGACATTCTACAAATGAATACGACTGAAAGAGAAAAGCCATCTGGCAAACATTTCCAGACTCACATTGCATGATGTGTCTTTCCTTGGAGCTAATACAGTCCTTTCTCCATTAAGCAATAGGCCTAACTACTTGCTTTGGTTTGAATGTCCCCTCCAAAACTCATGTAGAAATTTAACTGCCATGATAACAGTGTTGAGAGACCAGACCTTTAAGAGGCGTTTAGATCAGGAAGGCTCTGCTCTCATGAATGGATTAATACCATTATCATAGGAGTGGGCTCCTAATAAAGGGATGAAGTTCTGGCCCTATCCTCTCTGGCTCACATGCTCATTTGTCCTTCTGCCATGTTATTATGCAGTAAGAACACCCTCACCAGACGCTGGCACCATGCTCTTGGACTTTTCAGCCTCTAGAACCGTGAGTCAAATAAACTTAATTACCCAGTCTGTGGTACTGTGTTATAGCAACAGAAAATGGACTAAGACACCACCTGTATTTGTTTTATTAAAAAGCAATGGCATCTCCATTCAGGCAGCCCCTCAGCCATGCCAACCTAGAAAGAGCTCTACCCTGTAACACTGTCACTGGTATAGACATGCCTACTGCTATTTAAGAGTTTCAGTCATTCAACAATTATTTCCTTAGTGCCTATTCTGTGCAGGAACTATTTTACAGGGATCAGAGAGTTCACCCATTTGTTTCACTGAAAACTTTCTTTTCTCTTTAAAACTCAAAGATTAGGTGACCACCTGACTACAGAGAGACTAAAACTAACTTAGAAAGAGAAGGCTCAACCGGCCATGACAACATGCCCAGAAAAGGGTGGAGCACTTAAAAAGCATTAACTTATTTGGAGAGAATACATGGTAACATTCACACAACTTAAAATTTTAAATGACTTTCATGTTATTTTATTTGCATTTTATAAACTCACGAGGCTCTTAGATTAAGAACACACAGTATCACTATATAGACTAGGAAAACTGAAGTCAAGAAAGGTTAAGTGATTTGCTCTGCAAAACTGATAGAAAGCAGCAGAGTCGGGACACTCCGAGTTGAATTCCAAGAGATGTCCGGAACTATCTCTCAGGGCTTCAAAACACTATTAATATCCAAACATTAACCAGAAAAGTATGACCTAAAAGAAGAGTACCAAAGAAAAGTAAAGAGCTATAAAGCAGAGAAACCAACAAGATATTCCAATGTATTTTCTCCTTACTGCTCTGCTCACATTAAAGAAAATCAGGCTGAAGATTAAAGAAAAACATTCCCACTGTCAGGCTGATCCGCTCCACTAATAATGTCTGAACTTCCCTACAGAGACAGCTAGTTCCTGCCAAGGAAAATGTAGCAATTTTGCTCAGTGGATTACTACAGCACCAAGTAAGCGACTGTTGTATGGTCAAAACTAAAGTAAACACAAGCTAGTTTCCTTAGGCTCCTATAACAACTTGTACCTCTCAAACTACCTGCTTGTCTGAATATGCATTACTGGCCACAACAGAGGCCTTGGGCCGGAAGCATTCAAAACAGCAATGCCTTAACGATTTTATTGCTCTCTGGAGATTCACTATAAAATCAAGGTTCTGGGAAAGCTACTTTCCTACAGAAGGTTTACTTTCACAACATAGTACAATGTCTTTTTTGTATCTCTAATGTGACAATTATCCACTAGGCCTCAATTCAGGTTATTTCTCAAAAGTCAACCAGGGCCAAACTGCTTAGCCAACTGCACGGTGAGTTAACTTGTCCCAGAGGCAAAGCATTCAACCCTGGTGAGAGAGAATAATCAAACTGTAATATATGAACTCCCTTACAGTAGCATAAGCTGATAAGAATACAAATAAGAGGGAGCATACCTCCCTCTTACCTATATCTCCTATGCTGCCTAAAACAGGTGTCTCCAACATAATAGGAACTCAACATTTATTCAAATAAAGTAAAATAATTACAATACTGTATATACTTCTGACAGTTTTGTTTTGCAAGCTCCTAGGAAGTTTCTGCCTCCCGTCTCCCACATTTCTCCCATTCAAGCTTAACAAGACACAGTGGCAAGACTGAATCTGCAGAGGGGAATGGCTGGTTATCTATAACCAGACTCTGCACACACTAGCACTCTTGTGACAAACTCACAAGATACGCCACATCACAGGCCATCAGAGCTGAATCCATCCTTTACAGATGAAGACACTGAGACCCAAAGATCACACGCTCAGAAATGGCAGAGCCAGGATTCAAATCTTCTGGCTCAAAATACATTGTTTTTTCCATATTTTCCACAGCCCAGTTTTCTAGAACCAAACTATCAGTGGTACAAATCATACGATCAACAGGTTCTAAACAGACGGTTCTCAGAGAAGCGATTAATTACTATTCTCCCAACTAAGACAGACAACACTGCCAAATTACCTGAACAATGTCCTACAAAGGCTAAGCACTTTTAGCATGTGGACTGCTATTAAGTGACTTTCTCAAACTGCAAACTTCATTCTTCTCTCAGCTGAAGACTTACACTCATATTACTTATTCTGCTTCCAAAAGAAAGACTAAAAGAAATTATTTTGAAAAGTACTTCGGAGAGTTGTCTCCAAAATCACAAAATGCCACTGTTCAAAGGAACCTCAGAGAGCACCTTGTCCAATCCCATTTCAATGATGAAGAAACTGAGGCACAAAGACTAATACCAAAATGTGCCTTCCCTGGGGTCAAACTAAAGGCAAAGAGAATCTAAGTTCTTGTTCAATACTCTTTCCATTAAACCAATGGGGTACATTAGCATCACCCAAGGATCATGTTTCAGAACACCCCACTCAGAAGTTCATTTGGTGCAGGATGGAGCCCAGAAATGTGTATTTCATAACCCCCCCCCCCAGGTGATTCTGACAGGCATCCCTGGTTAAGAACCTCTTCTCTTCCCATCCCTTTCTTTTATAAAAGAATTATCCAATAGCTGACTTAACACACTACTGAGACCTAGACACCAAACTTAGCGGCTACCCAGCATTCAGACAAGGGGAAAAAGGTATCCAGCAAGCTTTCCTGGGAAGTGTTAAAGTAGGGCCCAGTCATGTCAATCCACTAGAGATCAACTAATGGTTCCTGGTTAATATTTATTCTTTGGCCAGACATTAATGAAAATCAAAATCTTCCACCCTGCAATCCTGCAAAGAACAAAGTATGTGTCTTCCTTTTCCTTCCTTCACCTCTAATATAACTGCACCCAATACTTTGGTTCCAGAAGAACCAGAAATCTGAGCTTTAAAGCAGGAATGGGCTGTTGAGGAAAAGAAAAACTGGTTTTATCCAGTTCAACCACTGCCTTAGAGTCTTAAGATCAAAGGGTACTCTAAGGACTGAGACTCAGGTTAGGGAATGAAGTTAAAATACAGAGAGACCCAAAAGGTTAGTGTATTTATTCTTACTTGATTTCTGTCCTAAATCCTAAAAACAGAAAACAAAGCTAACTGAATCTGATTCTCTTTCATATCACATTCTGCAGAACTTCAAAGTGCAAAGCAAAAAGGTAAGAAAACACTATTGTCCTTAAAGCCTCAAAAGGCACTAAAGTTTATCATCAAAACCAGATCACAACCCCAAAGGGAAAACTCCCTTGGGTCATTAAAGAAGAAGTAAGAATTGAGCAACAAGACCAAACAGCCATTCCAAGTAACCAGTAATGACTATGATACAGAATTGTTTGAAGAGGCTGAATCATCGTTTCTTAGAAGATAAAGAGCAAACCATATACTTCACCCAAAATCCCACTGTGTGAGTCAAGTGATCCAGATCTTAAGAAGTTCATTTCAAAAGCTTAACACTGCACATTTCCCCTTCCAGCCACGCCTTGTCAAGAGTCAGATGTTGTATGCTTAGTACTGTTCCACAGCACTACGAAGTCTAACTGCTATAGACTTAGCCCTGGAGTATTCAGGCAAAGCACCTTTCCATCCCTGAGGTACAAAACAATCCTGGCCACAAAAAGATGTACATGAAATGTTCCCAAATCATGAGGAGTGCATTCACAGAAAATCAAAGCTTCTAAGCTCATAAAAGATGACAGCCTTCAGCATTGCTAAATGGTTATTTTATTCACTTGTAGTCAGGACAAGGCATCACATAAAGACAGATGCTGATTCTGTCATGTAACAATTCTGAGCACCTCTTTTCTGAAATACATCAAAAAAAAGTACGAGCAGGAACTTAGAAAAGTAAAACACAAACCTACGTCTAATAATCAGAGGAACATGCTGAGGGATAGAGGTAAGAGCAATTACAGATTTTGTAGGCAAATACACTCTCAGAATAAGGCAAGGAGGCAAGGGAAGAAAACTTATATGCAAATTTGTACATGGTATGTTGCTAAATTTGCTATGAACTTCCAGAGTCTCTGACAATTACTAGCTAAATAACTTACTGTGCACATATACAAAGGTATTCCAAAGTATAAATGAAGATCATCATCCTTTGAAGACTAGAAGAATTTCTTGGATTACAAGATCTAGTCAAATAATTCCATATTCTTCACACAGAAAGGAGAAGTCTTGACTTCCCTAAGCATATCACAATTGGAGAAGTAATCTGAGCTTCTCCCTTCTCATACTTATCTTACTATGTTAATAGGATTATCCATCATTGTCATGGAGTTAAGATACCTAGACTTTCCAAATTTATAACCATTTGTAGAAATCCTTTCCCTATAATAGTCACACTGCTATAAGAGATGAGAAATACTGAATATAATATATACTGAGAAGTATAACCTGCCAACAGAAAAGAACCTAAAGTCTGTAAAATAATTTAAAGAGGTTTATCCTGAGAAGAATATATGCAACCATGGCCCAGAGAGCCATGCCCAAAAAGTCTTGAGCAAGAGGTCTTGCCATGGTTAGGTCACAGCTTGGTTTTATACATTTTAGGGAGACAGGAATTACGCATAAGTAGGCATCCACTGGTTTGGCCCAAAAAGGCAGGACACTCAAAGCAGGGGATTACAGGTTATGGGTGGGTTAAAGATTCTTTGATTTGTAATTGGTTAAAGAAATGAAGCTTTGTCTAAAGGCTTGGAATGTTTTAAGTTAAGCAAGTCTGTTAATCAGAGACAAGACACCATACATATTCCAAGACTTAAGTGATCTGTTAAGTAAATTGATGACCTGCAGGTATGGTTTAACCTTTGTCTTACACGGTCTTAGGTTTATTAATGATTTTGTATCTTATTGTTAAAAAAATAACTCCAAAAGGAACAGGGCATACTTAGGCATGTTTGACCTCCCTTCTCACGGCTGGCAACTCAGCTTAACCAAATTGCAAAAGCTACTTCTCTAGAGATTTCTAACATAAAGAATGAAACAGGGACCTGTTTTATGCCTGGGTCTCTGACTGACCCTTAACCTATATAAACACCCTTTGGAAAGTCTACCTTTGAAATCACCAAGGAGCTGCTTTTAAAAACTGAAGTAAACAGCTGAGCGAATTTAATTTAAAATTAATATTTGGAAGAGTTTCAGCCTTTTTGATAATATGTTTAAAGTGCAGAGGGAAATGTATGCTTCCAATGGAAAATTACACATTATCTAGGACACCCCTCCAGGTTACCTGATTCTGATTATAAGGAAGCTATCTACAATTCTAAAAGTAGATAGCAATGCAAACTAATCTTCATCTATAAATATGCAAATTCTGTGAGGTCCAGTAAAGGTTCAACTGACCTCCCTCCCCGTAGGAAAGAAAGTAGTTTTGCCTCCACTTGTACATTAATTTCAATATTCCTGATCTATACACGTATCTGTTCTTTGGACTTGTCCTTTGAACCAGTTACAATAGCTGCCTGGTTTCCTCATTATGATCTTTCACGTGTGTTCGTTTTATATCTGTACAAGAGTCAGGATTTTATTTTGTTAAAATTATCTTTTTTTTTTTTTTTTTTTTTTGAGACAGAGTCTTGCTCTGTCACCCTGGCCAGAGTGCCGTGGCGTTAGCCTAGCTCACAGCAACCTCAAACTCCTGGGCTCAAGCAATCCTTCTGCCTCAGCCTCCTGAATAGCTGGGACTACAGGCATGCGCCACCATGCCCGGCTAATTTTTTTTCTATATATATTTTTAGATGTCCATATAACTTCTTTCTATTTTTAGTAGAGACGGGGTCTTGCTCTTGCTCAGGCTGGTCTCGAACTCCTGACCTCGAGCGATCCATCCGCCTCGGCCTCCCAAAGTGCTAGGATTACAGGCGTGAGCCACTGTGCCTGGCCTGTTAAAATTATCTTTTAACAAAAGCTAGAGATCTTCACAGTTCCCCAAACTCCCTCCAATCGCAAAAATGCTTGCAAACATAAAATTTCGTAAATAATTACAGAGTCAAAGAGTTCAAGACATCCTGAAAGCCAGTCACTGGGCTCCATATTGTCCAGTTAATAACCTCTGCTCTACAATGAATCAGAGAAGTAGTTTTAGCATTACAAAGGGTCCTATTATACGTGAAGTAAACCCAAGATCCCTGTATCTCCTGTAGGCAAGAACAAAAGAGACACTACTGGATATATCCATTACTTAAGATTCTGTAGGAAAGGCCCTAAACTGCAATAAAAAGTGCAGTTCTGATCCACACTACAACAGTGATGAAACTTGAAAACATTATAAGTGAAAAAAGTTAATCATGAAAGAGCACATACTGTATGATTTCATTTACTGTCCTAAGCAGATCTACAGAGAGTAGACTGAGAATTGCCTAGAACTAAAGACTGGAGGGAAATAAGGAAGTGACTGCTGAGCACTGTGTTTCTTTGGAAAATGTTCTAAAATTGATTTTGGTGATGGCTGAACAATTCTTAACACACAAAAAAACAATGTGTCGTACACTTAAAAATGCATCATGACCTAGCAATTCTATTTCCATTTGTGTTCACCAAATGTTCTCTCAGCTAAGACCAATCACCAAAGATTCTTTGGATTCATAGGTTTTCTTTAAAAAAAAAAAAAAAAAGGCCTTTTAAAAAAGCTTCTAAATGGGCCAAAGATAGCAGCAACTTCAATTCCAGAATTAGAGAGTAAAGCTCTGGATTCCAAATGAAAGCAATCATAAATATTTAAGCATAACTTGTCTAAAGGTGTATTTTTAAAGAATTTATAAACAGAATTAAAATAATGAAACTCTTAAAAAACACTATTTTTTCTTTGGCAATTCCAAGCATATACTACAGCAACTACCCAGATATCAGAAAAGGATAGTCACCTTTGAGAATTCCCATAAACTGACACATCATCACTACTCCTGTGGACTCTCTGAGAGTCATGTTAATGGGTCTACAGAAAGGCAGCTGTGGTGTCCTAGAAAGTCTATATTGGTAATCAAAAAATTTTAGCTCTCACTTAGAAGCTGTGTGACCTTTGGCACTTCTTTGCAACTGGATTTTGCTCATTTGCAAAAATATTATAGATGCCATTGCTACAATTTAACAAAGTTTTCAAGGAAAAAAAGATAACACTATCCACTCACAGGGTGGTTGTGAATATTAAATGAGATAAAGTAATAGACAATTCAGATAATATTTATTAATATTTAGTGAATCTGAATTCTGTGATAATAAATGTATTTTCCTCTCCTCTTGAGTAAATAGCAAGGAAAAGCAACCTTCCCAAAGTCCAAGCAAAGTCACAAAGGAGATGGGAGAGGCTGTAAGTTGCTTGATATCCATGCCCATGTTGTATTTTCTTACAGATGGTAGAAATAAAATACATCTTGTAATGAGCTGCTCCTCAGTTTTGTAAGAAAGATGTTAAGTCAACTCTTAACCTTCAACAATCTACTAAATCAATCAGAAGGTTGCAGTGCCCTCTTATCTACCTACAGAACAAGATTAAATCAGTTACCTACTGTGTTTACAGATCATAAACTTATGTTTTCAGTCATCCAAATAGACTGCTGTTGACTGCTATGGCGAAGACTCTTAGGAAGGCATTTGAAAATGATTTCAAAAAGGGCTGTGTAATATAGTCCCAGGCTTTCTTCTACCCTAGCCCAATAGCCGGACAAGAAGCAGGCCTACCATGGCATTCTCACAGTTGCCCTAAATCCCTTTCTAATAGAATTTGAAAATAGAATTTTCTATTTGTCTCAATTGTCTCAAAGACTCTGTGCCATTAAGACTGGAACTCAATACAGAACTGATCTATTCCTTTTTAGACCCACCTGCCAAAATGCAGTTCAAAAGAATGAACTTAAATTCTTCAGAGAAAGACTCCAAAGAACACGGTCTCTCCAATACTGAGCATAAAGTGTAAATATATCACAACAGCTACTTAGATTCTGAAGAGTTACAGACTATTATGATTTTAGCAACGGAATTAACTACTATAAATGTTGTTTTATAACTAAATTCTGCCTTTAACAGGGCCCTTTTAATACTCAAAAAGAACCAAACTTTTTTCCCATCAAATGTTTATCAATATTTACAGACTACAGAGAAGTAAGAATGCAGTAGGCTTCACTCTCTGGGAAATGACAAAAAAGGAAGGGCATTTCACATTTTTTAAAGTGACTACACAGCTTCAGGAAAGAGATCCCAGTGCTCTTGCCAATGTGTAGTGTGCAGATAAAAGAAATTTAACATTTGCTGCCCAAAGCTAAATCCACAAGTTATCTATTATGAAAAACCCTATGGGAGTATAAATTGGTACAACCACTTTGGAAACCTGTTTGGCAGTACACATTGCGACATAGCAATTTTATTTATGTTTTGTCTTTTGTTTTTAGAAATGGAGTTTGCTAAGTTACCCAGGCTGGATTCAAATTCCTGGACTCAAATGACCCTCCTGCCTTACACTGGACTTATTTATGTTTTATGTTTACCAAAAGATATGTTCAAGAATGTAGCTGTGTCACCCGTAATAGCCAAAAAACTAGAAACATAAATGTTCACCAACTATAGAATGAATAAATCAATTGAAATATTTAAACATTGTATTATACTACTACAGCAATAAGAAAAAAAACTATTGCTACATAAGAGCATGGCTGAATCTCACAGACACAATGTTGAGCAAAACAGCCACTCACAGAAGAGAAAATATACTGTGTTTCCATTTATATAAAGTTCAAAATCAGCAAAACAAATCTATGGTGAAAAGAATGATTACCTTTGGCACATATCAACTGGGAAGGAACATGAGAAGCTTCCTGGAATGCTAGAAATTTCTTATATCTTGATCTAGGTAGTGAGCACAGTGTACCCATATGTAAACATTTATTGACCTGTACAATTAAGGTTTGTGCCCTTTACTGCATGCAAACTATACCTCAAAAAAGAAAGCCCTATGATTCTTTTTAATTCAAAAGTGATTTATTAAAAAAAGTGATTTATTCACTTCATGGTATAACAGAACAAATCACTGATGTATAAATGACTGTGCCAGAATAATGGACTAGGAGGATTGTTCTGCAGCTTCTGCCTATACAACAGGCAATTCATTCATTCATCAAACATTTGTGGTTTGCCTATTTCATGACAAAAAGCTAAGGTAGCTACATTATAATATAAGTTAAAAAGCACTAGATAAAAAGCTCAACTTACCAGATAAGATGTAACAATTTTAAATCTGTATGTACCTAGTAACAAAACCTCGGCAAATACACAACACAAGCTAACAGAACAAGGAGAAAAAGATAAAAAATTGATAAGGCATATGACTTGAAGAGGCAGCCACAAAACAGGATGTTAATGGTCATCAAACAGTTAAAAGGATACTTAACCTCATTAGTAATCAGAGAATGCATAGGGAAACCACAATTAGATTTACCCACCTACCAGACTGGCAAAGTACAAAAAGCCTTATAAATACCATGTCTGTCAAGTTGGGTAGAAACAAGAACTCCCATGTACTGTTGACTGTAGTGTAAATTGTATAGGCCTCTTTAGAAAATTTTGGCAGTGTATGGTGAAGTTAGAGATGTATGCCCTTTACAATCCTCAAATTCCACTCCTAGGTATAAATCCCGGAAGAACTCTTGCACCTGTGATCACTTGTTATATACAAGAAATTTTGTAGTGCTAATGTTCAAAAAAGCCCTGAATTGGAAACAACACAAATGTTTCTTATAAGTAAAATGGATAAATAAATTGCAGTTTAGTAATACAATGTACCATACAGCAATGAAAATGAATGAACTAAACTACATGCAACAAGGAAGAATCTCACAAATACTGAGCAACAAAGGAAAATCACAAAAAATACATATAAATCCATTTACATCAAGTTAAAAAACAAAACTAAACTTAGGGATGCATACATAGGTGGTAACACTATTGAGGGAAAAAAAAAAAAAAAAACCAGCAAGGGAATAACTATTCTAAAAATCAGGATAGTGTTTATCCCCAGAGGGAAGGGAAGGGGATGTCTATAACAGGATAGGGCATATGGGTTTGGGGGTAAATGTTCTATTTCCTAACCTGGTATGGTTGTTTTCATTATTATGATTCTTTAAAATGTAGATATGTGCTTTATATACTCTTCTGTACATATAATAAATTCCAAAAGCATTTTAATTAAAAAGGAGGGCAAGCCCTTTTCGTCCCTTCCCTCTTCCTGCTGAATGAAACATGAACCTCATAGGTAGTGAGGAACTGTCTACTCCACATTTCACTTAAAGAAATATGGACAGGTGTAGTAGCTTACACCTGTAATCTAATCCTAGCACTTTGGGCAGCAAAGGCAGGAAGACTGCTTGAGGCCAGGGGTAAAGAAAAAAAAAAGAAAAATTCACCAGGCGTGGTGGCACTGCACCTGTAGGATTGCTTGAGCCTGGGAGTTTGAGGTTACTGGAAGCTACTATACGGTGATGCCACTGCACTCTAGCCTGGGCAACAGAGTGAGACCCTGTCTCAAAAAAAGCAAAAAAAAGAAAGAAAGAAATACATTTATATCTTTTAAAAATCTCTATTACTTTAGTTTTTCCGTTACATATAGTCAAACCTAATTCTAACTGATCCGTTCATTGATTTGGACAAATGAAAAACTTTCTAAAAATTCAAGCGGTCCAACGGTGGAAAGAACTCCCTGAGAAGTATTCAGCATGCACTCCTGACCGGGCATTGTGGAAGCGATTCCTAGCCAGCAAGAAAGCTAGACTACAGGGCTTCTAAATGCCCTTCAAGCAATTAAGATTCTAAGGCTACTACTAGAACAAAGCAGCTCTGGGCTTGCCAAAGCTGTGGCAACTCTTTGCCTCTGAATCTATCCTTCTGTTACTGTATCAGTGAGAACATTTCTTTTCTATAAAAATCAATACCCTAACCATCTTCAAGATTCTGCTTGAATGCTCTCTTCATTTGTGCCTTTTAAAACTAACTTGACCTCAACTTTGGCATGCTGGGTATTCTCCCTTTCTCCTCCAGATCCTCCATACAACCTTCCCTAACTCTGCAGTGTGCCTCAGGAGCCTGCCCTCTATGAATTAAATCAACCAGACTTCCTTAACCTCTGGTCTCCAGTTGGGCTGGACCAAGGGAAGTCTCCAGCAGGAGATCAGAGGGTGGAAAGAGATTTGAAGTATTCATTCCCTTTGATTCCCTTCCTGCTGGCCACTGGTGGGCAGTGGCTACGTTCCTACAGGGTCCCCCCTGCTTCAGCAGAACTCTCTCAGCATTCCAGAAACCACTCCCACCCCCCCCCCCTCAGGCCTAAGAGTAATAACGAATCCCCTGTGGCCAGCCCTGAGATGTTTCACCATCCCCTGTTGGTTTTCCTTAGCCCTGCCCAGCCTTTGTAAATAGGCCCTAGATCTCCTCAATTACACTGGTGAAGTGTACCAGGAGATGACTGACATATCCAACGAATGACTTTCAGCCTTCACTATTCCATCCTCCCAGATGGCTCCCCTCACCCCACAGCATGATAATTGGGTTCCATATATTTACACATAATGACTCACTACAAATCAATTCTCTATGGAAAATTCTTAACCCCTGGCTGATTCTCAATTCTCCCAGCAAGGTGTACAAACTGTATGTAATATTAGATTGGGCAAAACCTAATTAAGAAGGTAAATGTTACTAAAAATTCCTGACACAAACTGCAAAACTAAGCCAAATACTAGGATTTGGATTTTATCTATTTATAACTCCCCTTTTCATTAGATCAAAGGCTGGAGAAATTACTTTTTCATTTATAAGATTGGGAGAATGCCAAATACAGTGCTCATCCTATAATGGTCACTCAAATGTCAACAAAATTTTAAATGTCCTACCTACCAGTCCCAATGAATTTTCACTTTCTTCTAGCTAATCCTACAAACAAGACAAAAGGTGGAAATAATAGAAATGAGCTTTTAATGTCAGTATTTCAGTTTATTGAGAAACAAAGCATCCCTCAAAAAGATTCCAGGGTCAAAGACAAAGCTCAAAGGCCTGGAAAGATTAGATTTCTGAACCCAAAAAACAAAACTGAGAGAGGCTTGCTGCTTTCAAAACAAGAAAAGAGGACCATAGAAATACTGCAAAGCAAAGCATTTCTTAAGAATTTTGCTCTGCTGCAGAAGGGCATGCTGTCCACGCCCTAATACATATTCCAGAGCAGCAGGACTTGATCCCTGGGCAAAATAATGCCAAGTAACACTGCAAGAGAACCATTAAACTGCAAGGAATGACTCATTCCCCACCCATATGAAAGCACAGACTCCAAAGATACCCAATTATCTATGTTAAAGAACTTTAGAACAGGGTTTCTCAACTTCAGCACTACTGACGTTCTAGGCCAGATAACTCTTGGTTGTGGAGGACTATGTGCATCATAGGATGTTAGCTGGACACCTACCCACCAGATGCCAGCAGCACTCCTCAGCTATGACAACCAAAAATGTCTCTTGACATTGCCTAATATCCCTGTGGGGCAAAATCACCCCTGGTTGAGAAACACTGCCCTAGATAAACAAGTATCACTCAAACCCCATCCAGCACTGCTAGCCTATACATGCTAACTTTGATTCATCTATGAATACCAGTTAATTTATTCATCATCTTTGGATGGGAAAGAGAAAAGCCACCTACGGGGTAGACTTGGCTTTATAAAGCACCTTTTCCTTAAAAACTACAAGTATTTGGCAACTTGCAAAGTGATCCCACCCCCTGGGACTGAGGATGACAACATGGATAAAAATGAATGGTTACCACAGTGGAGAAAGTCGGCTACAAAATCCTCAGACTTGAATTCCCTCTGAAAGCACCACAACTCTCAGCAGAGGAACACATGCACTCACTTCACTCTCTCTGAGACCTAGGTAGAAAGTATTACAGTCCATGACATGTCCGATAGGAGCAAAGGGGAAAAGGCCAGCTAAATACCCTAACCAAATGTGGACAAAATTAAGGAATGCACTGAGGGCTGACAGCCGGAGCTCCTCAGTCTGGATTCGAAATTTGTTATCAAAAGACTCCAGATGATCTTCAAGTTTTCCCTCATGACATGCTGTCCACACAGGTGGTTTTCAACTCCATAACCCAATGCCTTCTTCTTGTTACAAATATCTTGTAATGAATGCCCTTTTACTATTCTGAAGTGAAATTAAAACACTGCCACATTAGAGCTACAAACTTTTTTTAATTTCAATATAATTCTCTAAATGTAACATAAGGGAAAATAAACAAGAACATTTTATAATAAAACACATATTTTCAGACAAGACTACACTAGGAGACAAACGATTTTCTTCCCCCACTTTCAAAGTACACCTCAGATGAGGGGCCACCCACCCCTCCTGCTCCATACAAACCCTGTCCCATCAATTGCAATGGTCAGCAACCTCTGTCCCCTGCCAGAGGCAGTGTCACAAAGTAGGTAAGAGGGAGGGCTCCACCACTTAATTGCTGTGGTTACCCTCTATAAGTCGAGTTTTTTATCTATAAAAGGAAGATACTAGCATATTTTCCAAAGGGTTTTTGTGAAAACTGAGTATGTAGAGTATCTATTCCTACACCTAACATGTAACATATGCTCAATGTTAGCTGCCAGAGTTAAATAATTATTCCTGAGTCTATCCTGCATTGTTTCCTAGCTTTTGTTCAAATTATTCCACTAGCAGAAAGGATGTGTGACTGGATATTCATGTATCAGAAACATTTTTAAAAACCTGTGTACAACATAAGAAGTTGCAGCATATGATTTCTAAGATTATTTCTGATTCTGAGACTATATGAGATGTTACACTGCACTGAGGTTATTTAGAGAACAGAAAGAACAGAAAGCCTTCTTCTCAGTTGGAAGGCCAAGAACTCCTCTTACACACCACATAAAATAGTTAAAGAAACACCCTGAACTCAGATCATGACAGTTTAGTGTCCCATTGAAAACCCAGCCCTGGTCATTGGTTTCTTACCATTTAGCCCCAAATAGCACATTGTAGTCAAGGAAGGGTGACAACTTTTCTAGTGAAAGCGCTTCATGTAACATGTAATGTCATCTTCAGAAATAATTGCCAAGGGCCACTCATATCTATAGAGCAACAAGCAAAGTAACACTCCTAAATATTCTAGATTATCAAGTGAGAAGTGAAAGGTAGTAGCAACAGCTAGAGAAATACCTCAAAACAAAACTGATTTCAAAGTTCATATTCTGAATAAAAGTAATAACTGCTCAGACTGTTCAAGTAAACCCATAAGCCCAAGAATAAGCACACCTCTGTGCATGAAGAAATATCCAACACACATACAGGAATCTATAATTTACATAAACATACTGAGCTATAAGAGGAAAAACAGAAACTTCCAATTGTTACAAGTCATTCTGCATTAACCCTCCAAGATGCTAGGAGTAGTTACCTCTGGGTGATAGAATTATTGGAGTGGGGTTGGGGAATTTGTTTCTTTTGTTTATTCATAGTCTCCAATGTTTCGATCATAGTGCTCTTGTAACAATAATTTAAAATTATATACGGCTATTTATCCACTGAAAATCCATCAAATTTGAGGCAAGAAACTATTTTAGGTAAACTTTTCATTGGGATCTGTGGATAAACCAAGTATTTATCTATGTTTCTCACACAAAACCTAAAATTATTCTTGTTGCCCGCCTCAAATCAGAATGGATTACAACTTAGTTTCCCTCTCCTTTATTCCTCCTACAGACCTGACAGGTTTTGCCACTATAAGAAGGCAGCACCAGGCATGAGAAAATATCACTACTAATTTTTGCCAATTTCCCTGTGACAACAACCAACTCTCTGGGGATAGTAAGATAAGGAAAGAGAAAGGAATTGTTTTTTAATCACTGATTTTGCACAAAGAGATATACCAGACTCACAGAAATAACTTATTAAACAAAACTAAACCCAAACACTTCTTCCATATTGCTAATCGAAAGCTACGGGCTCGCCACAATTCTCACACTGAAGAGCCCATACAGAATCACAAATGTCTCAAGAATAAAATGTCATTTTGGTAAACACTCATTTGACAATGCTATTCTCCCTGCTCGGTGAACAAACAGCACAGAAAGATCTCAGGAGGGGAGGAGAAAACAGCCTCTACCAAAGCAGGCATACTTCTCAGCCCAGCAAAAGAACTTAAATTCAGACTAGTTCAATCCAACAAGCATTTGTTAATCATTTACTATAATCAGAGCACCATGATAGCTGTTTATTCATCTCTAAACAAATAAGACATGATATCTGCCTTCCAGGGAATCATACTCTAGTCTGGGAGACGAGCACTTAATAAAGACCCTGATAAAACATAATAGAGGTTTTAAAAGTGCTCTGGTAGTATGGGAAAGGAGAGATTAAAACCAACTGCAAGAATTTTGAAAAACAAAGCCAGGGGAGGTGGCACAAGACTGTGCAGTCCTAGCTACTCCAGAGGCCGAGGCAGGAGGATTGCCTGAGGCAGGCAGCGAGTTCCAGGCTGCAGTGTGCTGTGATGGCCCCACTGCACTCTAGCCCTGGCAACACAGGGAAGGAAAAAAAAAAAAAGGAATTTTGAAAACGTTTCTTCAATAATGTTTAAGTCCTACATATACTGTATTCATATATTTAATTCAGTCATTTATTCATCCTGATCAGTAATCCAAAATAAAAGGTGGCAGACGTGCAAAGCTACCAAAAGTAAGCATCAGCGGTGAAATCTACTCATTCTGATCCTTTGGACTAAAAATAAAACTTAGGGGACAGGTGCCTTCTAGCCAGGAGGATGTCTGGAAAAAACTCACCAACGTCAGAAGGTCTGTACTGGGCATCTTCCTCTTCCAGCCGTTCCTTCGGCCCTCCCCTTTTTCAGTGTCTGTAAAAGGTAACCAGGTTTGTTTACTTCTAAAGCTTTAAACTGTCTCGCCGGCCCGCCTCGGTTCGCCAGAGCAGCCAAATTATGGTTCTCTCCCTCCTTTGAAGGCTCAGATTTCACTCGCAGCTATCACACTCAACCCCTACAAGCCAACCCAGCGAATCGGAATCCGGCTGCAACTAGGTATCCCTCCCACAGCTGATGAAACGAATCCAGACCCAGACTCCCACAAAGCATTCCACCCCGGGAGACACTGCGGGGAACGCCCGGCCCGCCCCAGAGCGGGGTCCGAGCCTCCAGCCCAGCCCACTCAACCTGACCCGGGTCCGGCCTCCCCCGGACTCCCCTTCGAGAGAGACTGGCCTCGCTCTCGTCTCCACCGCTCCCTCCTCGGGACCCTGCCCTTGCGTCTGGACGATCAGCAAGTCCCGGCTGACCGAGCCCACTCCGACCCCGCCGTGGGAGTGGGCTTCCAGGCCCGCCTCCCTCTCGCTCCGCGGCCTCCCTCCGTGCACTCGCGAGCCTCGCGCTCCTCCGACCTCGGGCGAGGCCCCGCCCCCTCGGCCCGAGCCCGCCCCAGGCCGCACCGCCGGCCGCATCTGCTCACCCCTGACCCCGCCTGGCCCTCGCCCTCTCCTCACGCCGGGGCGCCGACTCCCGCCCGACCCTCCCGGTCCCGGACCCCTGTCCTCCGCTCCCCAGCTCCGACCCTCCCCGCTCCTCCGGAGCCCCGGGCGGCCCTTCCACCTCCTCACGTCGGAACCAGCTCCCCGCTCCTTTCCTCAGGCACCCCGGCTCGCCGGCCCGGCTCCACCTCCCGCGTCCCTCCCTCCGCGCGCGACCGACTCGCCGGCCGCAGGGTTCGGGTTCCTCCTGCCGCAGCCGAGATTGGAGGCCCGGCCCCCGGTGGCCCCGCCCCTCCCCTCCTGGAAATGGCTCCGGCGGCGCCGGCCAGGCTCCCAAACCCCGGCGTGCGCGGCCCCGCTGTCGCCGGCCGCGCGCACGCCTCCACCGCCCCCCCTACACACACTCACACACACACGGCGCATGCGCGCCCTCTTACTGACCCGGCCTGGGGCGGCAGTCAGGCCCCCCTGTGCGTGTCTCATCCTGTCCGGTGTTGAGCTGCTGTCTGCGCTGGGTCACCAACTTCTCTTTCCGGTTACCTTTTACAAAACCAACTTTCTGGTCACATTTGGTCACTTGGAGCCTGTGAGAGAGTCGGCCTGCAGATCATTGTACAAATTGATCCAAAACAACCACCCAGATGGGTCTCCAGAGGCGGGATTTGAGATTTTATTGGGTGACCCTTAAAATTTATTTGCCCTTTGGCTCCTTCCTGGGTTCAGAAACTTGGTTTTTCCATCGAGGTCCGTGGAGCCTGAAGAAAGGCGGTATGACAGCTCACTTAATGAAAATACCATCCACATCCTCTCCACACCCCACCCCCAAATTGGGGAGCAGAAACTGCAGGTGTCGGGTGACAATGCACTACTACTTTATTTTCACCAGCAATGTTGGGAATTCTCTGTTATTCAAGTGAAAGGGCCCACCAGGATCTCAAAGGTCACCTTCATTTCCAGATGAAAACCCTAAATCTCAGGTTTTCCATGACTTGCCATGGAATCCGTGATGTCACAACACTGATTTGGTGAAAGCCGAAGGCAGCGCGGTGACTAACTGATAAGTGACCTGAATACAGTATTTTTTCAATGTACTTTTTAAGTGACACCTAGATGGAATCTTGAAATCTTTCAAACAAAAGTGACACTAATGAGGGTACCCAATTCTACTCCTTGCAAAATATTGTCATGACACTAGAATTAGGGCATCATCATCACTACCATGGTTATCCTCACACAGTGCTTTTGGGATGAGATTCCTTGTTATCAAGCTGTCCTCCTGTGCACGGTCCATCAGCACTTCCCAATTTCCTGCCAGGATGGTTAAGGCCCTGAAGGAGTCAAACTTCCTTTGGACTTCCTCACCTCCCGATCAGAGCTCCCAGACATCTCTACCATCTGGAGCCCCTGAATCAGGCCCTGACACCCCCATATCCTGGCCACCCTCACTGCTGTTCCCCAGCAAGCATGCTTCTCAGTGTTGAAGGGTCAGAAAATGTTCTGGAGCCTCCTGCCAATGCCTACTTATCAAGAGTTATTGACACTTTAGGATTTCAGGCGTGCCCTCCACATTCTTTATCTCCTTTAATTCTTCAGATCCTAGGAACTGCACACACACACCCCTTCTTAGTTGCCACCCCCCATCCTTTAATCTAGAATCTGTGCACCCCATGACTGCAGGGCAGGGTCACATCTGATTCCTCCCAGCACTCTGACACACAGCGTGCAGTCTGTTCGTTCTTCCCAGATGCACAATTCGACTCAACCATATCAACTGATCCTTACTTTGCCTGTACCTTTCATACAGGCCCTATTTATGTCCTCGCTTGCCCAGGTCAGGTGACTCTCATCATCTCCCAACTTGTAAACAAGGGCACTAAGACCAGAGAAGATAATGATCCTCCCAAAGACACACAAGCAGGACGGGATGGAGTTTGGATGGGAAGCCGAGGCTTTGCACTTGGTAGGGAGGATCTCAAATATGCTTGTTGGTTAATTACAATCAAAGAATGTGAGAGCTAGAGGGGCCTTCAGCTATTTGCCAGCTCAAGCCCAGAGAATACATACGAAGAAACAGAGGCCCAAAGAAGGATGTGACTCTTGCATGTCCCAGCAGAGCTCAGACTGGAACAAGGGTCTGGGCTTGCAACTCTGAGTTCATGAGGCTGTGGGGTGTGTGTGAGTGTGTGTGTGTGAGAGAGAGAGAGGGAGAGAGACTTCAGGCTGCCTTTCTCCCCTACCCCATATTCCCTCTGACCACAGAACAACATCAGGAGGCACTTAGCTGGCTGGTGGAGGCAGAGGAGGGGTTGTATGGAGCTTCTATACTCAAAGTGCGGTTTCCTGAGAGCAGCATTGACATCTCCTGGGAGCTTGTTAGAACTACAGGTTCTTAGAACCCCACTCCAGATCTCCTGAATCAGAATCTACATTTTAACAAGAAGATCCTCAGGTGATATATTAATATATGCACAATAAAGCTTGAGGAGTAATTCCCTAGACACCTGTATACAGAGAAGGCACAATGGTTTCTTTTGGGGGGCGGGGGGGAGATGGGCTCTCTCTTTTTTTTTTTTTAGGACAGAGTCTCCCTGCATTACCCGGGCTAGAGTGCAGTAGCTATTCACAGGCGTGATCCATGGCTCACTGCAGCTTCGTACACCTGGGCTCAAGCAATTCTCCTGCCTCAGCCTCCTAAGTAGCTGGGACTGCAGGTATGCACTGCCACGCCCAGCCAGAAAGCACAATGGCTTTATTAATGTTGTGTGTTTGTTTGGGATGATTTAAGGAAGTTGATGAAGAAAATGGATGCGGGTGGGGCGAGGGAATGAACTAATGCTCCCTATGTTGTCCTTTGGCACCATATCATGGCACCTTCCAGGATAAACAAAGATTGGGAGGGGTTGGAAATGGCTATGGGACCCAGCTCGGTGCTGAAATTCCTGCTGATAACAGAGGACTTGGAGGGGGGTAGTGTGGAGAAAGATGTCTGGGATTTTTTTCCTCTGTGGTTTCTTTAATTTAGGCTGAGAGGATTTCTCTGCAGTGCTTGCATCTGCATTGTTAAAACAATTCCTGCCAGCAGATCTGGTTCTGCTGAGAATGGCAGCCATCCATGCCCAAGTTAGGGACACTCTCCTTCCTATACGAGCATGCACTCCCCTCTCTAAAAAGTAGGAGCACACTCCCCACACCTCCACCTCAGTTCCTGTTCCTGACACCCCTTGCTCAGCGTCTTTGGAGGCTCACCTCAGGACAGGGCTGTAGGCAGATCTTAGGAGGTGTGCACTCTCCGAGCCCCTCCTGGAAAGGAATGGCCCCATAGGAAAGCCCCCTGCAGGAAGCCAGCAAATAATTCATGGAGCCCAGAATGCCTAAGGAGGGGCAGGAAACCAGCAAACAGCTCCAGGAGCAGGCTGGGTTGATCACAACAGAGCTGGCCTCCAGGGGAAGGAGAGGCTAAGGGCCAGCCAGACGAACACCCACAGCAGGGGGCAAGTGCTTAGATGTTGCCACACTGGACTGAGAAGCCAGGGGCAGTGAGTCACTGCGTTGTAATGGTCTTGCCTAGGTGCATGTCCCAGGTATCAGTTCAACCAAAGTCAGAGTGGCTGAGCCTCCAGAGGACCTAGTGTTGTTTCCCAAGGAAGCCTCCCACTGCTGTCCAGACAGCATGATCACTCCTAGCGAAACATCAAAAACAGGGAGCAACTGCTTATCTAAAACAAAATAAATACAAACTTCCTTTGGCAGAAGGAAACCAGTGGGGGCCTGTGATGATAGAACAGCTTTGAAGGCAGAAAAATAGGCCTCTACCCAGAAAGCACCATGTGGCCTCTGGCAAGTTGTTTTAACTGTCTGAGCCTGGGCTTTCTCGGTTGTAAAACAAGGGTTAATAACGTCTACCTTAGGACTGTTGTGGCCATTGCAAGAGATGAACGTGTGTACCCAACACAAATGGGGCCTGACCCACAGTAGACACTCAAGAATTATAAGTCTAGCCCCCCGCCCCCCCCCCCTTCCAGCATGTGCTCAAATAAGATTCCAATCTGAGCTCTGGGAGTGGCTAAGCCCAACCCAGCCCTCTCACCTTGTTGTTCTAGGTCTGGCTTCAATCCCCATCAGGACTGGACCCTAACAAGTTGATGAGTGCTTCTTGCCCTCTCTGAGTCACACTAGGCCTTTGCAAGGCTTGTCTGAGAGCTATAGAGCTACTGTTTCCCTGCAGGTTTTGTTGCTTTAGATAGTAAGTCACAAACCAACCAGATCCAACAGCACTGTTTATAACAGATATTTTTTGTAACTCCCTTTTATTATCTTGAAACCAAATTCTTACGCACCTACCTGCACATAGAATTTTTTTTACATAGCAATACAGTGTCATGACTTTATAAGTGAAAGTCAAGATAATAAAATTGTACATGAAGTTGGCAGATGCATGAACTTACAACAGGTAAGTTTGCATTTAACAGCAGATAATATTTAATTGAACAGTGCTGTCACTTTTTCCTTTATATTTGACATTTTGAAATAAGGGCTTACTTAGGAGATTCATAAGACTGCATACAATTATCATGACTGGGAAAGCTACAAATGCAGACTGGTATAGAGGGGGTGTCCTGGTGACTCAATTACTGTGTGAGCAGCATTGCCATAGGTGATATGATTTTACACAACTGTGGATTAGGAGTTGATAAAGTTCCAGACGAAATGAAGGACAACTTACATGCAACTTTCAACATGGTAGTTGAATTCCAGGTAGGGTGTATAATAAAACCATATTTAAGAAAAAAACAAACCACTTCTTCTTGTATGTAAAGTGAAGTTGAGGTTGTGGCTCATGTGAACTGGCTTTTCACCTATATGCTTATTCTCACAGGGCCTTCAAAAGATCTCCAGGACTTAGGACAATTCTTCATTGTGAGGGCTGCATCCCATCACTGAATGCCGGAAGAACCACACCCATCATTGTGACAACCAAAAGTTTTTTAAATTCCAGAATGCTCCCTAGGGAGCTGACCTGCCCCACTGAGAACCCCTCAGTGTAATACACACCAGCACAAGCCTCATATGAATATCTACAGCTGGGCTTTGTCACTCTAGAAGGGACTTCAGCATCATCCAGGCTGTGCTTCCCATATAGCGCTGAATGTCAGCATCTGCGAGGAACTTTTCAAAATCCATGTGTTGGGGCTTTCCAGCACACCAAGTGAATGAGGAGTGGGGGCCAGACACCTGCATTTTGTACACTTCTGGGTGACAGCAGCAAAATTCTATCCATTCTCATCTATTTCTAAGCCTTAGTCCTATAGGTAGTGGAAACTGAAGGTGGAATTCCTGACATCCCAGCCCCAGAAGCCCAGATCCAGAAAATATAGGGAAACTTATAGGTTCTTGTTCTGGCTTTGGGACTCTGTGTTGTGTGGCTTTGGATGCACTATTTATCTTCTCTGGGGCTCAATTTGCTCATCTCAAAATTGGGTAGAGAGGGGAAGCTTCTCTCCACTTCTGTCAGTCTAGAATTCTCTATGGCCCACTTAGGTTAGACTTTCCAGAGCCTCTGGTAATTCCACCTCTCTGTCTCCAAGTTCTCAGGAAGGGCCCTCTGCCACGTGGTTATCTGGTTGGGGAGGGTGTTTGTCCCGGTGTTGTTGTGTGCGAGGATGGGCTGTTGCCAGAATGTCCTGGGAGGCCAGGCCTCTGCTCTGCCCTCCCTGAGTGTTGACACAGATGGACCGATGAAGAGGCCCAGTGTAATGTAAGTCCTGGCAAACAGAAGACCAATGGGGCAATTACAGCCCTTAGCCCAGGGCGGCTCCTTGCCTGGCCCTGTAGAACCAGTTCCCAGGGTTGACTGAGAGGGACCGGGCTTGTGAATGCTCGGCTGCCTGGTACCCTCTGACGTCAGGGGAGCCAGGAGAAGTCTATCCACAAGGGGTTTGAAAAGCCTTTTATGTCTTGAAAAACTGAATGAAAAGAATTTTCTCTAGTGGGTTTTTAAAAATCTATCTAAGGACAGAGTTATTCTTTATGCTCAGGGGGCTTGAGCTAGGCAGAGGGATCAAAGACTGCTTGAGCTGAGAGCACAGGCTGAGCAGGAGTTAACCAGATAGGGGCAGGAAGAGCATGCTGGCTGAGCAAACCACACATGCCAAGGGCCAGGGGTAGGGCAGGAAGGCCAGTGTGAACAGAGAGACAGGCGTGAGAGGGAGGGGCGGGGCAGGGCTGGCACACAGGTCAGTGGCGGCCTGCATGGCAAATGCACATGCCTTTTGGAGCCCTGGCCGGCAATGTGGCTGTTAACCGTTTGGGAATGTAGGCCTCAGGCTCATTCATTAAACTATTAAATGCACATTGCAATATCCTGGGATGTATCATTGAGCAAAATGCAATTTACACTCCAGTGAAAGGAGACAGACAAATAAACAAGACAAGTAAATAAACTATATGTAACTGAGAAGGTGCTAGGAGGTAAGAAAAGTTACCCAATCATACCTTCCTGATCTCCTCTGAGCACTGAGGGCAGATGCAACATGCAGGTCACTATTGTTAGTTAGCAACAGGAAACAGCAAGCCATCACAATTTCTGGACAAAAAGAGACAGAATTTTGTAGGACCATGTTTTCTGGTTGCAATTTGCATAATTTATCTTGTGACCATGATGTGTAACTTGCTGGATCACCTCTGTTTATTCATTCTATCTTTTTCCCCCCAAGATAGAGAGAGAGAGAAAAAAAAAATCTCTAGTTGTTTGGTCATTGTCAAGAGATCTAAAAGATGGTAAAAGGCAATATAACCAAGGAACTCCAGAACTTTGGGCAATTCATCCATTGTTTTGAAGTTCTTTAAAAATTGAAATATACTGTATATACAGACTGGTCCACAAGTGGAAGCGTGGAGCTAGGTGAATATTCACAGAGTGAACACCATTGTTCAGCACCACCCAGATCAAGAAACAGAACCTCACCAGTTCAATTGTTTTTTTTAAATAAATGCACCTGAAGCTGGAAGCATGTGGCAAGCGTCCTGTAGGAGACAGTGTTTTGATCTTTATCCAAAGAGCAACAAGCAGCCACTGAGGTCCTGTCCATCAAGGGGCCAACAGTATCACATTTGTGTTTTAAAACAATCCTTCTGCGCAGTACAGCTAGGAGAGGACCCGGATGAACAGACCAGCTACTCAGGCAAAGAATGAAAAAAGTTGTTTCCAGGGCATAGCAATGGCATACACTTAGAAGGTGGACCTACAGAAAGCAAGATAACAGATTAAAACAAGACTTCCAAAGCCACAGGCTACCCTATGCCTGACTGGCAGGATCCCACATGTGCCTTCAAGCCAAGAATCCCACGGGGGAAGTCACACACATGGCTCAGGGCAAACGATCCCATACCTAGTGGGCTATACCTTTAACTTGTCACAGCAGGATTGGGGTACTGCTCCCTAAACTGTCAGATTCTTTCTGACTTGAGAGTTTCCCATAAAATAAAAGTTGGTTGCAACAGTCACCAGTAGAGTGATTATGTTCACACTGATGCTATTTCAATCTATCCTAAGTGTTATGGGTTGAATCATGTTCCCTAATAATTCCTGTATTGAAATGCTAACCCCTAGTACCTCAGAATGTGTGCTTATTTGGAAATAGGTCATTGCAGAGGTAATGAGTTAAAATGAAGTAGTACTGGCATAGGGTGGGCCCCTAACCCAAGATGGCTGGTGTCCGTGTAAAAAAGAAAAATTCAGACAGACATGCACAGGAGAACACCATTGGAAAACAAATGTAGAGATACAGGGTGGTGATTTCACAAGTCAAAGAATGTCAAAGATTGCCTACAACCACCAGTAGCTGGGGGAGACATGGAACATGCTTTTCCTCGTAGCCCTCAGAAGGAACCAGCCTGCCAACACCTTCCTCTGAGACTTCTAGCCTCCAGAACCCCGAGACAATACATTTCTGGTGTTCAGGCCACCCAGTTGGTGTCACTTTGTTACAACAGCCTAATTAGCAAACTAATACACCTGGATTCTCCAACTAGCCCCAAACCTCTGTAGGTTGGCAAAGGAGGAATGGGGAGGGCAAGGTGACAGGACTGTTCTCAGTAGCCTCAGGTCCCCCCTGAGCATGCAAGTGTTGGGGCAGTGGTGGGTGGTGGGAGTTTTCTTGGATGCCTCCTGCAGCTACTGCCAGCTGGCTTCCTGGTGGACAAAACATCCTGAAGCTAGTCCTTGTGGATCTATTGGGGAAACTGCCACATTCAGTTTGGGGGTGCAAACCAACACCTGCCACTTAGGGACAGATGCTGCCAAGGGAACCACTCACTCATACATATTTCAAATGCCCACTCTTACTATCCACTATCCATTTAATTCAAGTACTTCAAATGTTTAAGCCATTTATACTGGCTGCCCATCCAAACATCTGACACAACATTCCCAGTTGTTGCATCATCTTAGAGCCAATTAAACTCATTTCATCTGATATATTCGTATGAATCCCTACAATACACAAATCACACAAGTCCTTTAAAACAAACTGTTTATAGTAGGCCATGTCCTCACCCCAGCCATCCCCCTCCAGGGAAGCCTTACAGAGTTTCTAGCTAGGAACAGAAGGCCCTTCGGGGATTGCCAAATGTTGTCTCAGGACGCAACCTCACAACCACAAAAACAAGTCAAAACCCAAGGCCTACTGGCAGAAACTCAATTACAGGACATGCACAAACAAGGATTAGCAGAGATTACCTGGGCCTCACCCCAGCCCGTGTGGAAAACACTTACCTGGTAAGCTTTCCATGGATGGGAACCATAGCACTAATTGTCTATCAGTGAACACACTGATCTGTCTATGAAGTAGATCCTATCTGGAGGAGATAACCTTGAAGGGAAAGGCACCTGAAAGCCCTGTTAACTGAATGCTCTTCTTGAACTTGACCCAGCAGTCTCCTCATGATCAGCCCCCACCTCTCTCCATCTTCATCTCCCCCACTTCCATCTCACCCTAAGACTTTACAACCCAGCCATAGCTACAGTGACCATATAATTTATCATCCAATCTGGGACACTTTTGAAACTTAGGACATATTATTGAGTTTTCTGGGACAACAGGCAACCTGGGACTTCTGGTTTTCCTAGCTGTATAGAACTACTTGGAAGTCCCATAACATGCCATGGCTTTATAGCCCCAGACTTTTGCATATGGTATTCCCTTTTCTTGGAATATCCTCCCCTCCGTGGTCTCCATGGAAGAAATTCTATAGATCACTCCTCTGTGGAACCTTCCTCAAGACCACACTAGGTGGGCTGGAGCCCTCTTTCTTCTGTGTCTCCAATTCATCCCAATCTATCTTAATTTCTCTGGCTCCCCACAAGACCGGTAACCACTTGAGGACAGATATTATATCTTTTCCTCTTTGTATTCTCTAGGCCAGCAGTCCCTAACCTTTTTGGCACTAGGGACTGGTTTCATGAAAGATAATTTTTCCACAGACTGTGGGTAGTGGGGGACAGAGCTCAGGCCGTGGTGCACGTGATGGGGAGCAGCTGTAAACACAGAAGAAGCTTCACTTGCTCTCACCCACCTCCTGCTGTGCGGCCCCGCCTGCCTAAGTTTCACAGAAGATAATTTTTCCACGTAGGAGGGGCAGGAGGTGGGAGTGGGTGCCGGAACTCTGGGGCCTGGTCCCTAACAAGCCGCCGACCGAGGGTTGGGGACCACAGCTCAAGGCTATTCCATGTTGCAGAGACATTCAACAGTATGTATCTAATCAAAGATTTTGTGATTATGGTGGAGAAAAGGTGGGTGTGAGAACTAACTGCAAATGTCTGACGGGTTGTTTTGGCAAAAGCCCAGACTTGATTTGTGTGGTCATAAAGGATAAAACAAGAATACGAACCAGAAGCCTCAAGGAGATATATTTCAGCTCAACATTAAGAAGAACTTTCTTGCCAACAGAACTGCACAGCAAATGAACAGGCTGCCTTGGGAAGTAGACAGTTTCCTGTCACTAGAGATGTTTAACTGACAAATACTATCAAACACTCGTTAGGAATGAGGCTAGGACTCAAGCGTGCAGTAGGCGAATGGTCTGAATAAATACCTGAGGCTCTGTGACTCCTTTATTCATTCATTCAATGATTGCTGGGCTCCAGGCACAGTACCAGGAGCTTGATGAATTAACACAAACAAAAAAAAAACACACCCATGTAACCCCCACCTAGATCAAGGCCCTATGCTTGGTGATGATCAAGGCAAATGTGGCCTCTGACCTCTTGGAGCTTATAGGCTTGCAGAAGAGATACAGGTAATTGTAAGAATTACTGGGTACTGAGAGAGTGTAAGGGGAGAACTAGGTGTGGGAATCAGATAAGAGACATTTAACCTGAAAGGGGATGAATGTAGGAAGCTTGTTTTGCTTCATGACCTTAGACTTTCTGGAGAGCTCAGGCTTCTTCTTTCTAGTCTGATGCCTGCTCTTCCATGTGGGTGGCTGATTGTTTGCTGGCTTATACCAGTCTGTACTTGTCAGCTCCAGAGCTGTTAGTCATGCTCAGATGACAGATAACCAGATAACTTTGATCACCCCAGGGAGACAGCTGGTTGAGCCATGTGGGTTCTTTAACCACACTCCCCTTCTTTCCTCTTCTCTTTTCTGAAAGACCATCAGAAGGCTAATCATGTAGACCTCAGGACAATAAAGGCCAAACAATGCCATGGTAGGTGTACCCCAAGAGCCTGGCAGAGACTCAAACTCTCAGAGCAGCCAACCCTCATCAAAGCACCCAACGATACCTGCCACAATCCGAAACTCCATGTACAAAGCAGAAAAGATATAGGGGTGAGCCAAGGGGCATGTGGTCACAGGACTTTCTCCTGTACCCTGATGGGAAATAACATCAGGATAATACAGCAGCCATTCATGAAATGTTTGCTTGATTTTGGTAAACAATAATAATAAAAAATAAACACCATGCATTATGCACTGTGCTGGGTGATCATCTATGCATCATCTTATTTAATCATCAAACAGCCACGTAAGGTTAGGAGAATTATTATCCCTATTCTACAGATGAGGAAACTGAGATCAGGGGTTGTCAAAACTTGTCTTAGTTCATGTAGCTAGAGATCGGCAGGCCGGGGTGTCCCTGGGGCCCATGCGTCTGTTCTGTGGAATCATTCATGGGGTTGGATGAGAGTCCAGCGAAGGAGAGCAAGTTAAAATGAGCTACCCTCTCTGAGCTCCAAAGGCAGGTGAGTAAGTCCTCAGCAGAGCAGCAGGTTAGCAGGAGAGGAATCTAAAATCTGAGTTCACAGCATAATCAAAAGAAAAGCAACAAACTATAAAAAAATGTTTATTTTAATGACTCATATTACAAAGGAATAATATCTCTAATATATAAATTCATATATCCATATAAGGACTGACAAACCAACAGAAAGATGAACAAAGAATACAACAAAAGTCACAAAAATATATACAAAGAGCATTAAACATATGAAAAGATACCCAACCTCATCCATTAAAGAAATGAAAATTAAAGCTATACTAAGGTAGCATTTGTCTCTTACAAACTTGACAAACTTTTGAGATGCAGTTATTATGACCTTAAACATATATTTTAAAAGAAGGAAACTGAAAGTCAGTGACTTAGGTATCCATCTTGAAAAATTATAAAAAGAACAGCAAACTAAACCCAAACAATGTAGAAAGAAGGTAAAAACTAAGAGGATCAAGAAAATGAAAAATTGGTTCTTTGGAAAATAACTAATAAAAATAATACCCCTTAGCAGGATTGATACAGGAGACGGGGAGAGAGAGAGAGAGAGAGAAGAGAATCAGAGAGAGAGAGAGAACAAATTCAATACAATATCAGGAATGAAAAACAAGATCTCACTGTGGGTCCTAGAAACACTACAAAGATATGGCCTTTATCAATAAATTTGAAAACGTAGATGATAAGGAAAAATTCTTAGAAAAACATGACACATGCCAACACTGAAATGACAGATATTAGAATCATCTGACAAAGATTTTATACCATGATAAAAAATGCTTCAGTGAGGAATTAGAAACACACTTGATATAACAAAAACAAAATAGAAAGTCTCAGGAAATAAATAGAAAATAAACAGAACAAAATGGAAACTTTAGAACTGTAAAATACAATAACTGAAGTATTAAAGAAAAGTCAGTGGATGGGCTCAATAGCACAATGGAGGAGGCAGAGGAAAGAATCAGTGAACTGGGTGATAGAAATTACCCAAAAATAGAAAAATTAGATCAAAATCAAAACAAAACAAAACAAAAAACAGAGCCTCAGGGACCTGTGAGACTATAACAGAAAATCTAACATTTGTGTCATCAAAGTCCCAGAAGAAGAAGAGGAAGAGAACAGGATTGCAAAAGTACTTGAAATAATAGTGGGGTGTGTTGTGTGTGTGTTGGGGGGGGTGTATCTACCAAGAAGACATAGCAATCCTAAATGTATACGTACCAAACAACAGTCATAAAATATATGAAAAAAAAACTGATAAAACTGAAAAGAGAAATAGATAAATTCATAATTATAATTGGAAGTTTCAGTATCCCTCTCTCAACAATTGATAGGATGAGACAGAAAATCAGCAAGGATATATAAGAATTCAACACCACCATCAGTCAACATAATCTAATTGGCATTTATAAAACACCTCATCAAATAAGAGCAGAATATACATTCTTTTCAAGTGCCCATAGAATGTATACCAATATACACCCTGAGCCATAAACAAACCTCAACACATTTAAAGAGTTGAAATAATACAGAATATGTTTTCCAACCACAATAAAATCAAACTAGAAATCAATAAAGATAAGGGAAATCTCCAAATATTTGGAAACTAAATATCACACTTTTAAACAATTCATGGGTCAAAGATGCAATCTCAAGGGAAAGTTTAAAAATCCATTGAATGGAAAGAAAATTAAGACATAGCATATGTAGATTTGTGGGACACTGCTAAAGCAGTGCCCGGAGGGACATTTATAGCACTAGAAGCATACATTATAAATGAGGAAAAGTCTCCAAGCAATAATCTAAGCACCCACCTCAGAAACCTAGAAAAAGAAGAGCAAAACAGACCCAAAGCAAGCAGAAAAAGGATATAAGGAAGAGAAATCCATGAAACTGAAAACAGAAAAAAAATCTATAAAACAAATGGTTGCTTCTTTGAAAACATCAATAAAATTGATAAACCTCCATCTATTAAGACTGACCCCAAAAAAGTGAGAAATCACAAATTAACAACATCAGGAATGAAACAGCAGATATCACTACAGATTCTACAGACATCAAAAGGATAATAAGGGAATATTACAAAACAACCCCAAATTTTACAATATAGGAGTAACGGGCCAACTCTTCGAAAAACAAGAACTGCAATTCACCCAATATGAAACAGATCATTTGTGTAGTCTCATGACTATAAGGAAATTAATTTTGCAATTTTAAAACACCAAAAAAATAAATCTCTAGGCCCAGGCAATTTCACTGGAGAAGTCTAACAAACATTTAAAGAAGAATTCACACCAATTTTACACAATCTCTTCCAGAAAATAGAAAAGGAGACAACACTTCCTAAATCATTTTATAAAGCTAGTATTACTCTGACACCAAAACCAGACAAAGACGGTACAATAAGGAAACTACAGGTAAATATCCTTCATGAATATAGATGCAATAATCCTTAAGAAAATATTTGCAAATGAAATTTAACAATATATAAAAATAATTGTGCACTATGATCAAGTGGGGTTTATTTCAGGGATTCCAGTCTGGTTTAATATTTGAAAGTCAATCAATGTAATCGGTCATACTGACAAGCTAAAGAAGAAAAATGATATGATCATATTAATTGATGCAGAAAAAGCACTTGTCAAAATTCAGCACCCATTCATGAAAAAACTCTCATAAAAATGGGAATAGAGAGGAGCTTCATTAACTTGATAAAGAATGTGTACAAAAGACCTGCAACTAATATTATATTTAATGTTTAAAAACTGAATACTTACTTCCTAAGATCAGGCACAAGGCAAGGATGTTCACTCTCACCATTCTTATTCAACATAGTATTAGAAGTTCTAGGCAGTACAATAAGGCAAGAAAAGGAAATAAAAGGCATATATATAGGAAAGAAAGAAAACTGATTTACCGATGATGTCATTATCTATGTATAAAATCTCTAGAAATCTACAACATATCTCCTAGAACTAATAAGTGAGTTCATCAAGGTTGCAGGATACAAAACATACAAAAATTGTGTTTCTATGTACTAGCCATGCATATAAATGTACATGGACACTAAAGTCAAAATATAATACTACTTACAATTGCTCAATAAAACCCTGAAATACTTAGGTGGAAATCGAACAAAACAAGTACAGGGCTTGTATACTGAAAACTACACAATGCTGATGAAAGAAATCAAAGAAGATCTAAACAAATGGAAAGACATACCATGTTCATGGATTAGAAGACTCAACATGGCAAAGATATCAATTCTCTCCCAAAAGATATAGAGGTTTAGCTCGATTCATATTAAAATCTAAGCAAAATTTTTTGTAGGTATTGATGAGATTATTCTAAAATTTATATGGAAAGGCAAAACAGTTAGAATACCTAAGACAATCCTAAAAATCAAAGCTGGAAGTCTTACACCACTAGATATTAAGATGTATTAATATTTAAGTCTACAGTAATTAAGAGAGTATAGTATTGGAGCAATGGTAGACAAACAAAAAGACAGATACTTGAATTTTTATAAAGATGGTACTACAGAGAAGCAGGATAAGGACAGTGTTTCACATCATGGTACTGGGTCAAATGGGTATTTGTATGGGGAAGAAATATGAATCTTGACCCCTATCTCACACCATACATAAAAATCAATCCCACATTGATTATAGATCTAAATGTGAAAGGTAAAACAGTAAGT
The DNA here is from genome assembly GCF_020740605.2 of Lemur catta. Lineage (NCBI taxonomy): Eukaryota > Metazoa > Chordata > Mammalia > Primates > Lemuridae > Lemur > Lemur catta. Next base: position 48,792,643 of record NC_059141.1, on the reverse strand, counting down.
CTTCCAGAAAATAAAATATAGGAAAATATCTTCATAGCCTTGGTAGGCAAAGATCTCTTAAATAAGACATAAAAACCACTAACTATTAAGGACAAGATTGATAAACAGAAGAGCAAGCCACAGAGGGGAGAATATATTTGCAGCACATATAACTAAGGATTTCTCCAATCATTACTTTCCTCCGCTGTAGATTAAACGAGATTGGTAATATATCTAAAGGGGTTAGCACCATACCTGGCACATAGGAAGCGTTCCATAAAGCTTTCTATTTCTCCTTTTATAACTGGGGTATGTAGGCAGAGGACTGAGATTCAAACCATGCCCAGCTGACAAGTCTCTCTCTCACTTTTGACCCTCCACAAAGACAGAAGGCAGAAGGATTTCCTCAGCCCTTCTCTTACAAACCAGTGTTGAAGACATTTCCTAAGGAGCCCCTTCATCCCCCCAGCTGCAATCCACAGGCGGCCCCTCATGATCAGCTCTAAATAGTACAAAGGAGGCATTGCAAGGCACCAGTGGGGAGGGCGAGAGTGGGTTTTCCTCTCAGCTGTGTCAGCTCACACAGTGGGAAGTCCCGCAAGAGTGCTGAAGGCAGCAGGAGGGGCCTGTCATGAGGGAAGAGAGCCCTCTCTTCTTCCAAACACAGTATCATCTATCTTAACAGTCAGCAGGACGCCCAGAAGCAAAGAAAAGGGGGTTTTCAGAATCATTTCAAAGGGATCACCTCGTTCCTGCAGAGACAGGCCCAGGAGAAGCCAGAGCTCAGACAGGGAACGTTCTGCCCAGTATGGATGGAGAGGCATTTGGAGCAGGCCAGGATCAGAGGCCACCCTGCAGTGGCCACCATGGTGGCCCTGTTCCCCACCCCTTAGCTGGGAAGGGCAGAACTTCTAAAGCTCTCGGGTTTGCCTGTAGCTACTCACCTTTCTTTTCTTGCTCCCCAGAGGGAAGACACAGTCTAGAAGGCTCAGGGCACCAATATGAAGCTACGGGTACTGAGGACAAAGACCCTGGACTAGGCCCACCCCACGGGTTTCGAGGGCCCGCAATCTCGTTCTGAGGACAGCCGGGAGCACCATCTGCAGATGGTGCTTCGTCTGAGAACCCGAGATGATTCTCAGACGAAAGACTCATCCCACTACATAATCCTACCTCCGTCAAGTTGCCAATAACAACAATTATTATTATCATCCTTTCTGAGCCTCTCTTGAGTGACAGACATATGACCAGGTGCTTCACTTCCACTAGCTTGTTTGTCCCTCAGAATAACCCCAGATGTAGGCAAGGGGACCCCATTTTACGGACCCAGAGGAGGCACTAATAGAAAAAGACCATACGTGGTGCTGGTTCTAACTGCTTTAGTGTGCACTGTTCTAAGTGCTTTAGTGTGCATTAACTCACTTAGTATTCCCAACAGTCCTGTGAGAATAAGTGTGAGCATCATCTCTATTTCAGAGGGATGGGAATGAAGGCTCAGAGAGGTCAGGGAATTGTCCAGGGCCACACAGCTGGGAAGTAACAGAAAGGGGATTTGAACCAAGGATTCTCACCACTATTTTGCATCTGTGGCAGTATGGGTGACTCACCCCAGGTGGCACATCTATGGAGTGTCAGAATCTGATTCGAGCCCCTGTCCAACTGAAAACCCAGAACCTTCCCACCCAGCAATCCCGCTGCGATTGGGGCAGGAGGGAGCCTCTGGGTCACACGGGCTGTCTCCTCCTCTCTAAGACATAACCCCTGAGAATTAACACCCAGAAGCAGGATGCACAGAGGCAGACCCAGCATGGTGGCTTCAAGCTGGGTGACAGCTGGGACCAAACCCAACCAACATCCTTTGCCAGACTCTCTCTCCCTCTGCTGCTGGCCGAAACCAGCCCCCGACTCTCGTTCTCCCCCTTGGTCCCCACTGAAAGAGCCGGATGGGAGGCAGAGGGGAAGCTTGGTGGGAGAGAAGGTCCTGGGCAGCCCTGTCTGCCCCTCCAGGAGAGGCAAAAGGAGACAGTGTGGGTGAGGGACAGGGGTGCTTGGGAGTGGTCCTGGAGTTGTGGGTCGGGTAACCTAGCAACCACCAGGCTCATGCCATCACAAAGCGGCAGCCTTGCCCACAGAATCGATGAGCCTCCCTTTAAGATTTGTCCCCTTGCTCGTCCCTACCAGATCAGCAGGGCTTCTCGCCCGCATGCTATAGCAAGCACTTTCCTCGGTGAGTCCAGGGACCTCTCAGGGGAGGAGATGGACACTAGAAGGCCCAGAGGGGCCTAGATGGAAAGGGAAGTTCTGTGGCTGGATTGGTGGGAGCCTTCACACCCCTCTGCCCGGCTGGCTGGGGGCCAGGAAGAGAGAGCAAGGACAGGACAGGACAGACTGTGGGGGCTCCCACCTGCCCCTCTCTGGAAAAGGCAGGCCTGGCCTGCTAGAGTCCCTGCTGACCTCTCTACGGCAGCTGTGGGCTGTGAGCCACTGGTGACTTATTAAACCAATTTAATGGGTCATGTCTAACATTTAGAGAATGAAAACAAAAAATAGGATAAAATATCAGGGTGCATCATATGTGATATAAGTAATTATTGCTGTACATTCTTTATATTGCTTTATATTCTTGTAAGTTTCACAGACACACACAAACATACACACACACGTGTGTGAATTGGATCATGATGTAAAAATGAATTTCTTACTGTCGTCACAGCCAAAAGTATTTGCAAGTCTCTGTTCTAAGAGTACGTCTTCTTGTAGGGAGGTGGATCTGGGGCTCCCAATGCCCTGTTCTCAAGCTTGCAGCATCTACGCACTCTAGAGCCCAGCCCCCAGCATCAAGGATGTCCAGAGCTTTCATAATAGGAGGCTGTGCCAGCTGTTCTTAGAGAAAAGACCAAGAGCCTGTGAGTCAGAATGGGCTCTGGTCCTTTGCTGTGTGACCTCAGCAAACCTCTCCTCTTCCTTGATCTCAGACAAGGAACCTGACGAATGCTGGCACTGGGGAACCTCCGGGGTCCCTTGCAGATTCTGTGACTCCAAGGGTTAATTCTCAGAATGCTCTGATTTCCTGTCCCAAACCCATCCCCAGAACTTTGACTATGTATATTCAAGTCCCGACATTTAGATTAATCACAATTCTTGGTTTTGACACCTATCATCTTTTATCCATTTCATTTAATTAGTTTATTTAATAATATAAAAGAACACCAGTAAATGCACCGCCCAGTCCAGGAACTGGAATATCACCACTAACACATCTACCCGCCCTCAGAAACAACCACTCTCTGAACTTTGTGGTTAGCATTTCCTTGCTTTCTGCTGTTGTTGTTTTATCACATTTGTGATAATTGTGCTTGCTTTTGAACTTTTATTTTTAGAAACGACCTCATGTTATGTGGTCTTCCGGAACCGCTTTCCTTGACTTAGCATTATAAGATTCATGCATGTTGTTGTGTGTAGCTGTGGTTCATTTATTTTCATAGCAATAAAATGTTCCATTGTCTGAATGTGCCACAGCTTATTTATGTGTTCTGCCATGGGACATTTGGGTTGTCACCAGGTTTTGGGCATTTTGAACAATGTTAGAATGAATATTCTTATAAGTAGCTCCTGTTGCACATTTGCAAGAGTGTCTCTTACATCTGGGAGGGAAATTGCTGGGTGATACAGCATGCAAATGTTCGATTTTACAAAATATTGCCTATTTTTTCCCCTAAAGTGTCTGTTCCTGTTTATACTCCCACCGCCGTTCTGTGGGAGTTCCTGTTATGCATCTTCAACACTAGTAGTCAGTGTTGGTCTTTATTCTGTTAGAAACCGTACAATGGCTATGGACGTGCAATTGGCTGACCACCCACTGACAAGGTAAGGCGCCAAATGCCCACCCTGCTGACCAACGGGGTGAGGGGCAGGGTGGAAGACAGAGGTGGCTTTGGGGGAAATCAACAGACTGGTGGTTCAAGAGAGGCAGTTCTTCGTGTCCTCCACTGCCAGTCAGCCAGGCCTCCGGTGGGTCCTCAGGCCCAAGTTAGCCCAGGTTACAGGTGAGGCCCCTCCCTAGGTAGGGAGCAGACGCAAGCAGGGGCCAGGAGCACCGAGCACAGGAATTCCGGGGGTTTTCAGGAGGTGACTTCCTCTGTTGGTAGGGGGTAGAGGAGGCCAGCTAGCTGCAACCTTTGGAGAAGGTTTACTTTATTCCTTTAAGTCCCAGATCTCTTACAGGTGAACCAAGAATGGAACAGACTCAGGGGCTGGGTGAGCGAAGTCCAACCAGGGTCCCGGGGCAGCACGCCTTGCTTAGCATTTCCAGAGTCCATCGGTACTCCTCCAGAAGGACTCCCTTCAGCCAGGGCCACTGGGAGAAGGGAGTACAGACAGTGACCAGGCAGGTGGTCCCAGCAGGTCCCAGCAGGTGGGGAGTGGCCTCAACCTCTTCTAGGCAGAGGCACACTCCTCAGGAGGGGGAGGGTGCAGGGTAAGGACGGAAAACCTGAGAACCTTGCCTCCAGCGGAGCAGAGCGGGGAGACTGTAGCTTCCCTTCAGCATCACAGCCCTGCCAGCTGCTCCATTAGCTGCCCCATTAGCTCTGCATCTCCCGGGAGGGACTCCATGGGAAAGGGGGCGCTGGCCTGGTCTGGCCGATGCTCCAGCTTTGGCCCCTGGACAAGGAGTCTGGGCCAAGACTGCACCTGAGGGCATGGGGGGAGGGTGACAGCCTATAGCTGTCTTCTCCTGGGCTGTCAACAGTTTGGCTTGGGGAGAGGCCCCTGCTGGGGTCAGCCCGCTGGCCCTAGGAGGTGTATATAAGGTGCCTTTGCTCCATTCCAGGTGTTTGGATGAGGAGGTAGGTCTGTGGCTTCTCTTTGTTGTTTTAGATATGGTCTCTGGGAGAAAACTGGGGTCCTGGGACAGTCCATCTGAGTTCCTGCAAGTGAATCCCAGCTCCCAGCTAAGGCATCTTAGGAAGACGGGGGACTGGATTGCACCAGCTGTGAGAGGATCCTGGGGAGGCCCAGCTTTGGGGGTCAAGAGGGTGGTGGTGAAATCCAGGAAGCCAGATTTCAGGGTGCCTCAGGAATGGACTCTGTCATAAGCACTGAGCTGTGACTCAGGTGGGCACCACTGCCAGGGGAGGCTGCCTTAGTGTCTCCTTAAACCCTCTCCTTCAGTCCAAAGGCAGAGCCGAAACCTGAGAAGAAGTCAGAGCAGAGGCCACAGAGCCACAGGGAGGACGGGCCACAGAAGGAGCTGGTGATCCCAGGCATCGTGGATTTCGAGCTGATCCGAAAGGCGCTGAGGACCCCCAAGGCCCAGACCCCTGGCGCCTACCGCTTTGACCGCCTCAGCCACCACTCCTTCTTCTCTAGGCACCACCCCCACCCCCAGCGTGTGACCCACAGCCCAGGTAGGGGCCGGTCAGCCAGGGCCTGGCTGGGCAGCGGCAGAGGGGGTATCACTGACGGGTCTTGAGAACTGGGGAGGACGTATTGGCTTCAGTCCGTTTCCAGGCTGGGGCCCAGAGAACATGGGGGCCTGGCCAGGGTCCCAGAGCTGCCGAGTGCCCATGCCAGGACTCAGCTTTGGGGTGGGAGAGAAGCACAGGACCAAGGGCCAACGGTGGGTCCCCTACAGCAGTGGTCCCCAACCTTTTTGGCACCGGGACCTGGTTTCATGGAAGTCAATTTTTCCATGGACTGGGCGGGTGGTGGGGGTATGTGTGGAGGGGGGAGCTTTGCTCTCGCTGACGAACCACCTCCTGCGCCCCCTCCCTCTTTCCTAAGTTTCATGGAAGACAGTTTTTCCATGGATGTGGCGTGGGAGTCGGGTTGGCAGAGCTCTGTGACACAGACTGGTGGGTTGGGGGTCCCTAACTGGCCACAGACTGGTGGGTTGGGGACTACAGCCCTACAGGATCCCCTTACCACTGGGTTCTCCCAGTTTACAAACCAGAGAAGGGGATGAACGTTCTGCCCGGACCTGTGCTCTGTCCTCTAACTGAGGCCATTCCACCCACTCAACCATCCATGCATCAAATATTTAGTGAGTGTGAACTATGAGTCAGGCATTCTTTAGGCCCTGGGGATATGACACTGAACAAGACAGACTCAGTGGCCGTCCTCCTGGAGCTGACCTCTAGTAGGGAGGGATGGGGGTGGACAAGGTGCCACGTGCCCAGGCTGCAGAGGGGAGACTGCTGTGTTTAAAAGGTGGTCGTGGAAGACCTGGCCAATAACATGACATCTGGGCAAAGAACTACAGGAAGAGAGTGTGGGAACTGTGTATAGCAGGGGGAAGTCCGTCTCAGGCCGACGGATCAGCAGATGCAAAGGCCCAGGGGCAAGAGTGCCCTGGCTCTGCTGGAGGAACAGCAAGGACACCAGAGCCAGCCAGGCTGGAGCAGAGTAGGAGGGGGCGAAAACAGAAGATGTCAGGGAGGCAGCGGGCCCAGATCAGGCAGGCTGTACGGGCCACTGTCGTCACCATTGGGCCTCCTCGCTGAGTTGAATGGAGCCATTGGAAGGTGGAGAGCAGAGAAGTGGCAGAAGTGAGATGTTTTAACTAGGTCACCCTGCCTCTGTCTTGGGCACGGCTTGGACCAGGGGAACAGCAGCAGAAGACTCATTGTCCCTGTTCTAGACATGTGTAGAAGGTAAAGCCAACAGGACATGATTAAGGAGGAATGTGAGAGGAAGAGGAGCCAAGGCTGACACCAGGGCTCTTGCTGCTGGAAAACCAGAGTGCGATGGTGACGACAAAGAAGCCCACAGAGGGCCCAGCGCAGGGGGAGGGAAGGGTCAGGGCTTTGGTCTTGAGCGTGGGTGGGGTGAAGTGTGAGATGCCTTTTAGACTGCCAGGTGGAGGTTGGCTCTGGGGTTCAGGGCAGAAATACCAACGTGACAGCCATTCGAGGACAGCTGCTATCTTTTTTTTTTAAGACAGAGTCTCACTTTGTTGCCTGGGCTAGAGTGAGTGCCGTGGCATCAGCCTAGCTCACAGCAACTTCAAACTCCTGGGCTTAAGCGATCCTCCTGCCTCAGCCTCCCGAGTAGCTGGGACTACAGGCATGCGCCACCGTGCCCGGCTAATCTTTTCTATATATATCTCTAATTGTCCAGACAATTTTTTTTTATTTCTATTTTTAGTAGAGACGGGGTCTCACTCAGGCTGGTCTTGAACTCCTGACCTCGAGCGATCCACCCGCCTCGGCCTCCCAGAGGGCTAGGATTACAGGCGTGAGCCACCGCGCCCAGCCAATAGCTGCTGTCTTAAGTGGCCTGTCTGGGTGGGATCATTCGGGAATCCCTGAGGATACAGGAGAAAATCTGGGGTCTGGGCCCTGGGACCCCCACGGTTAAGGGGTTGAGAAGAAGAGAAGAAATTGCAGAGGAGATGAGAGGCAGTGAGCGAGGAGAAACCCAGGGAGTGAGGGGTCCTGGCACCAGTGTTTCAGGGAGGATAGAGCAACCGTGTCCTAACAGGGCTGGTCCTCAAGGCCTAACTGTCAACAATGATGTAGCCATCTCCCAGGGTCAGGCCAGAGGGTCCTCACATGTCAACTGCCCTCCCCCTACCCGGCTGCCCCGCACACAGCCTAGCACAAGCCGACAGAGCCGATGTTTTCTCCAGACGGTCTGGTTCCATCTCTGTCCCTGTGACTTGGGCCCAGGCCTCTCCCATCACTGACAGTGACTTAAATTCCTCATCTTTAAGCTGCGTAGCCCTGTGTGCTCACACCTGCAATTCGTTGCCCGGTCATAGGAAATCAAAAGGTGCTTAGGACCAGGGTCCCAGGAAGCCTGGGTTCTTGTCCCGTCTCTGCCCAACTCGCTGTGTGACGCTGAGCAGGTCCCTTCCCCTGTCCATTCTAAGCACCTCTGTAAGTAAGATGGTTACTGATCTAGGCGGGCACAGGGGCCTTCGCAGCTCTGACAATCTTTGTGCTCTTGGTTGTCAGAAGTGGAGCCGGAGCTCTCCCTGCCCACCGGCCTCTTTCTGGCCTCTTGGCACTCTTGGCCAGCCAGGCCTCTCTTCCCCCATCTTCCAACCCTTCACAGATTTCACCGGGAAGCCTGTCTGTGTCGTCAGGGACGAGTTCTCTCTGAGTCCCTTGCCTCAGTCCACACTCTTATCCAGCTGTCTGATGGGCATGCCCACCATCTCTGTCCCCCTCGGAGACCCACAGTCCAACCGGAACCCCCAGCTTTCTTCTGGTGGGTACTAGGGCCACGCCCTCTCTGCCCTGGGGCTCACACCTCTCCCCACGGCTGCCCCCTTGAGCGGGTGCCTGAGAAGCAAAGGGCTGTTGCTTTTGGGTGGGTGGAGACCGTGGGAGGAGCCTCACTTTCTCCCTCTTTCCTCGGGCAGCGTCATCTCTGTATTACCCCCACCCCCAGATCCTGGCCCTCAGAAACGCACCCTGCTTGGATTTGAGGGGCTTGAGGAGTAAGAACAAGCAGAGGACAAGCAGATTCTGTGGCTGCTGTCGCGTGACTTGCAGCGATAGGTGGAGTGCTATTTGAGATACTTAGCAGCGTGTGTCTAAGGCACTGGCCGATCAAAACTCTCAGCAGCGGAGCTGGGGAAGTGTCCCAGGGGCCTCTGCTCTGCAAAGTCTTACCCCTTCTGTTACTGGGGTGCGGGAGAGTCAGGTTGCTGGGGGCAGGGGGCACCCTGCGGAAGGGGCCAGTGATATTCCAGTGCAGGGCAGAGAGGTGCAGCACTCTTGCCAGCCTCTCCCGGGAGCAGTTCAACATCTTAATAACGGGCCCAGCCGTGTCCTCTGAACCTCAGGCCTGGCTTCAGGGACCCAAAGAGGCAAAGCTAAATTAAACCACATGCATCTTGGCACGGGAAGCCAAATGTTCTCCAGCATCTCCTGGTAATGCCACAGGCTGTGACATCGGCATTTGTCCCCCTAGAAAGGAGGCAGTCCTCACCTATGGTGTGACTTCTGACCCTTCTTCCTCAAGGGCACCACCCCTTTCCCTTAGGATGGGGCAGGAAGGGGCACTGACTCTCCCACCCACTCCCAGTGCCACAGGGAGGGGGGAGGGCCCCAGATGTCAGTGGGCAGGATCTTGTCCCCTCCTCCCAGAGACCTGGAAGAGCGAGCTGAAGGAGCTGGCTTCCCGGGTAGCCTTCTTCACCAAGGAGAACGAGCAGCAGAAGAACAAAGAGGTGGGTGCAGAACACAGGAGCTGGTCTGGGAAGAGAATAGATGGATCCACCCCCCTGTACCGAGATCCCTCCCAGGTGGGTTCAACCTAACAGTGGCGGGGAAGGGGCCAGCGACTACAGACCCCAGGGAGGAGGGCCACAGTGAGGGGAGAGCACAACTGGGTGGAGACGTCCAGGCAGGGTTCACAGGGGACATGTCATTCGGAGGCCTCCGATATCTAAGTGGGCTACTCAGGCGTGGACTGGGGGTGCATTCCAGGCCATGGCACTGGCTCAGCAGCTCAGCAGCTGGCGAGAGCAGGCCACCTCTAGAGACCAGGTGCACACGGCAGAGTGGGGAAGGGGAAGAGGCTGACTGCGTGTGGGGAGGAGGAGCCTGCTGTGAATTTCCAAATTTGAGTGGAGAATCAGTGAAGATTTTCAAACAGGATGGGGTGACCCCATGGGTGCTGTTTGGTGACAAAGCAGCTGAGACAACTGGGAGGCAGCTCGAAGGTGGCTGGAATTGGTCTGAGGACAGCCTGGCCCTTTCTTTGCAGCTGAGTCTGGTCCTGCCACGTGTCTTGGCCCCCACCGAGTGGAGAGGCAGAGACCTGGCTCCACACTCCTGCTCACAGCTCACTCACTTGTAGCACTCGGGGCAACTCACCCAAGCTCTTTGGGCCTCAGTTTTCTCTCATCTTTAAAATGGGGAAAAGAATACTGCCAGTCTTTGCTGGAATTACAAGGGCAAGAGGCCCCAGATCTTGTGCCCAGAGGCCTGGCTTCCTAGGGCAGCGAAAGGATGCCAAGCTGCAGGGGTGCGTCTGGGGGCGGTTGAGCTAGGAATCAAGGTAGCGATGCCCACTGCCCACTGCCCAGCTGGGGCAGGGGCAGCACGGAGGACCTGCCTGGGAAGAAGGACGGTGATTGCCAGGGGGTACCCAGCACTCAGCCCTTCATTGCTGGGTTCCGGGAGGAAGAGCTTTTGCTAGTTTAAACAGAACAGCTGACGGTGGAAGCACCGGGGTGCCCAAGGAGAGGTCCAGGACAAAATTGGGGGTGGCCTGGCTGAGATCCTGGGTCCCTGGCAATGCTGTGATGCTGGGATTTGGGGGGTGCCCTGGAGGTGTGACCCAGACTCTTTGTCTCTTCCTCTCTACCTTCTCTCTCCCCCATCACTGGCTGCCTGGGGACTCCGGTCACTTTTGTCGCAGCAGGAGGAGCCTCCGAGGGAGCAGGGGGCCAAGTACTCAGCCGAGACTGGTAGGCTCATCCCCTCTTCCACCCGAGCTGTTGGTCGCCGCAGCTCCCGCCAGGGCCAGCGGGGCCAGCCTTCCAGCAGAGACGGAGGAGTCCGGGCCATCCTGCAGGATCAGGAGCTGCTGGTGAGGCCCCAGCCTGTGAGCAGAGACTGTGGCAATTTCTGCTCCCAGGCTCCCGGCTCTTCCAGCCTGGACGTTCACAGGCTGCTTGAGGGGATGGCCTCTCCCGGGCCACTGGCACCAAACACTGTAAGACGGGAAATCCCAGTCTTGGGAGTTGGCAGCCTGGGCTCGAACACGCTGCTGCCTCTAGGTTTCTGGGTGAGCCTCTCTCTGGGCCTTGGTTCCATGGTCGACCCAAACTGGGAGCATGAACACAGTGCCATGGAAGGTCTGCTCCAGCTGTGGCTTTTGATGAGGGAAGGAAGGGAGCTGCAATGGTGGGTTGAGAAGCGTGGAGAAGGAGGGTCTGCCCCGTGTGCTCTCCAACCACACCCCAGCAGGCTGCACCCCACGGCCCCCAAGGCGAGGCCCAGCCTGGTCTCCACACTCTGAGAGGGGCCTCCTGTGCTTCCGTGAGCACAGAGCCCACCTCTTCCACGTTCAAGTTTCCCCATCGAGGCCTGAGAGGAGTCTATGCCTTGCTCCAATGGGTTAAGGCATTGGAGGTCCCTGTTAAAATGCACACTAAAGGTCATACGTAGAGCCAGCATCCCACCACCTCCCTCGTGACCAGCACTTTCAGACACGTAGTCCCTTTGGAGCCTCGCAACAGTGCAGCACAGTGGATAGAGCAGACAGAGCCCCGCACCCCCATGCCCCAGATGGGGAAGCTGAGGCCCTGCCAGGTGATATCATGGCCCAGGTTCCCTAGAGAAGCAGCAGCAGAACCAGGACTAAGGTGCTTTCTCCACCATAGGGCGGCCTCACCTTGCCTGGAATTAGGTTCTCGGGTCCTGCGGGGAGGGGGCACAGGGCAGGTAAGTTGGATGCGGAGAACGGTGAAGGGTCCAGGGGCAGATCAGGGTCACTGCAGTGGGTGGGTACCTGGGGGTCAAGGTGGGCCCCCACGCAGGCACAGTCCTGCGGAGAGGCCTGGCCCAGTTTCCACTCTGCCGAGGACAAGGCAGACCTGCTGGGGACTGACAGGCCCCTCCAGGTCCTGGGAAGACTGACGGCCAAGTGCTGAGGGGACCCCACTTTCCTAGGACTCCGGGGGCTCTACCTCCCTCCTCAAGCCCCAACTCCAGCCAGCCATAGCCGCAGCCGCCATCAACTTGCTGGCCTAGGGAGCCCCCATTACCCATCTGAGTCAGAGCTGGATCTTTTCCTGATGCTACTGGAGTGGAGAATGCAGGGGAAAATGAGCCCTGAAGTACCAGAGATGTCACAGCCTGAGAATGCAGCTAGGAGCCAAGTGTACCCGCCGCTCAGCAGGAAGAAGCCCCGAGCTGAGCAGCTGGCAGGACCAGCCAGCACTCACCCTCAAGCGCCCCCCTGGGACTCCCCTACCTCCTTGCTAATGTCTCCAGACTCTGGGAGCTTCAGGGTGGGGATTTCTGTGGGGTTCCCGGAATCCGTACACCAAGGACCAGGGCCTGTGGGACTCGGTGGGTCTCCAAGGAACTGACTGTCCAGCCCTGACTTTGCCTTCCCAGGGCGGGGCCCGGGGATCCAGCCAGCCCAAGCAGGCTCTGGGGATAAGGGGTCCACATGTCTGTTATCTGAGGCTTCATTCTGCCACAGACTCCCTGCTGGGTGTCCTCCTCTCTCAAGGCCTTGAACCTTCACTTGTCCAGCAGGGAGGTTAAGCATATTCCTCCAGGACTGTTGTGAGACAAAGTCCGATGCAGAGGGGAGGAAGGGACTGCCACAGAGACAAGTTTAGCCAAGCTTGTGGCTCTGGGAACCCACTCTGCGGGGAGGGGCCCCTTGGTGTCCTCTGAACCCATGTTTGCTTGTGCTCCTGGCTGGAACATGCCATCTTCCTGCCCACAGATCCTGGAGCTCCTCTGCCAGATCCTGCAGACAGACTTGCTGAGTGCCATCCAGTTCTGGCTGCTCTACGCTCCCCCCAGGGGTGAGAACACAGCCCCATGACCTCCTCTCTGCATGGAGGCTGCCAAAGTCCTGCCCTTGCTCTCTGGTTCTGCAGGATTCAGGTGTCACTGAGCTCCCACCCACAGCCTTCCACAGGGGTCTCTCCTCTGTTTTGGAGCCCCGAACTAACCCTTCCCAGCCGGACAGTGTCACTGCTTCCTCCTCCCCCTTTCCTCATCAGAATGTCTGTGGCCCTGCTGCTTGCAGGGGACCCCTCCGTCACGCTGACCCCAGGTCTAGGCACCTGGGAGGGAGATGTCCCAAGACTGCTCAGCACATGGCCCCTCACACACTACTGGGAAACACACACACACAGGTGCAAGTACATGAGAACGCACATGTGCACACATGAGCACATGAATACACATGCAGATGCACACTGGCACCGTGGGTGTAGCATGCACCCAACTAGGGGGTGAGGAGTGATGAGAACCAGGAAGCTAATTGGAGAGGACTTCCTGGACGGTAGAGTAAAGGAGGAGGAGGAGGAACTCGATCCCCAGTAGACTGCCCAGAGGGGGCTGTGGGTGTGGCAGGCAGGATGGCCAGGTGGGGCCAAGAACAAGGCACATGCTCGCTATGTGGCGGGAGGAAGACGTGGGAGGGCCGGGTGCTCTGTGCACACAGGGGCCAGGAGAGGAGTAGGGACCGGCCTCGCCTGCAGGAACCTGTGGGCAGAGTGTGGGATAGTGAGAGAAAGCTGCCCTTGACCAGGGTTAGGCAAGAGCTGGAGGGGCTGTTCCATCCAGGACAGGAAGGGGCTAAGGGCTAAGGACTCTACCCCTGGGATGTGCTTGCAGAGAGAGACCTTGCCCTGGGACTCCTGCAGACAGCAGTGGCTCAGTTACTGCCCAAGCCCCTGACCTCCATTCCTGCAGAACGACTCCTGAACCAGCTCGAAGAAGTTCAGGAGTCTCCACAGGAAAACTAGCAGCTGCCCTACAGGTGGGTTCTGCACCCCTCACTTGCCCCTCGGGAACCATTCCCTCGCCTTCAGCCATCTGTCCTCCCAGGTGGCGCCAGTGGGGCCCGAGAAGGGAGCCTAACGCTGGCCAGAGGCTGGGCTGACTTGGCCAGTCCTAGAGGAAGAGGCCCAGCCCCTCCCCTGGCCCCCCTCCCCAGTTCTGCCCATGCTGCTCGAAGGCCCTGGCAGCCAGACCAGCTCCTCAGCCACCGCCGGCTGTGGGGGTGCCCGAGGGGTTTGCTGGTGTCAGCTGTAACCAGGCAGGGCTGGGTGAGCCGCATCTAGCCCTCCCGAAGCCCTTGGTCTGTGGGAAGACACAGGCAGCCTTAGTACCTTCACACCAGTACTGGGTGCCCTGGGTGGCCCGAAGGCCTCGCCAGCGAGTGGAACCCAAATGTCGGCAAGGTAACCAGCAATACCGAGTGCCCATATGTTTGCCTGACAATGCTGCATATTTTACATATTTCCAGTCCTTACAAATCATGCCATTTTACACATGAGAAAACAGGCTCAGGAACAACTGAATGACCTTTCCCAGCGAGGGGCTGGGGGAGGGCTGGTGCAGTGGCCGTCCATCCCCTTACGGCTCCAGGGACAGGAGGGTCTTGGTTCCCAGTGGCCGCAGCAGGCAGTGGAGCCACTTTGTCTGGGTCCTGCCTGGGGTGATGCAGGAAGGCCACCTGGGGGCCAGCCACGGACAGACCCTTTCTGGTTCTCCAGGAGGGGCGACTCTTGTCTCTCCCTGGGGCAGGTGGCTGGCTGCACCTGCACCACATCCTCACCTCCCTCCCCACCCTGCCGTCCGCGGGGGTAGGTTTTCAGAATGACCGCCCCAGCCTCTCCTTTGTATTTGGTTGTAGTCAATACCCAACGAAGATGAGAACACCGCCTCTGGCAAAAAGCGAAAAGCCAGGTAGGACTCCACGCAGGCGGTGGTTCTCAGGGCCCACCGGGGCCACTTTGCCTGGGTGTCTCAGGGTATTCAAGGCAACCTGGAGTTGGGTCCCTGCCCAAGGAAGCTGCTCATCTCCCTCATTCATTCATTCAACAAATATTTATTGAGCACTTACAATTTGCTGGGCTCTAGGGGTCACTGGGGAAGAATTCAGACAAGTTCCTGCGGTCACGGAGCTTACGTCCTAGCGAGGAGAGCAGACAGCAGATAAAAGCACCCGAGGGGCATGGGTGCCGCAAACGAGGCAGGGCGGTGTGACAGGTGGGGAGGAGGCCTGGCAGCCCTGGGCAGGTCTAGGAAGAGCCCACAAGCAGCGCTCCCCTCGCCTGGCGTGGTGGAGGAAGGGCAAGCGGGCCCGGGGTGGCCAAGGCCTTCTAGGTGGGGACAGTGGTGAGAGACGCGATGAGGTGGGAGGAAGGGGCCGGCCTGTGGGAAAGGCCAGGTGTGTGGCTCTCGCAGAGACCGTGGGTGCACGGGAGGGTCGCAAGCAGGGCGGGTGTGCCCCTCCGGCTGCTGTGTGGAGCATGGACTGCACACAGAAGGTAGGGGTGGCGGGACACCAGGGAGAGGCCACAGTCATCCTGGTGCCTTAGACCAGAGCTGGGTGAGGGGGCAGCAGGCTGGAGGGGAGAGAAGAGAAAATACATCCTCCATGTACCTCATTCTCCCCCATCAGACTGTCGAGGGTCCTGAGTGCCCGGCACTGTCTGGCATAGAGCAGACACTTCACTGATATCTGTTACCTGGATGTTGAAAGGAGGGTGGGTGGTGGTGAGGCTCAGAGACGGGAACCTGCTCGTCCCAGGTCCCCAGCAGAGCCGAGAGCAGAAGCCGGGCTTGACTCGGGCTCCCCCACGCGCTCACACCTCCACCCAGGCCTTTCCGGGAGAAGGGATCTGCTGGGGCTCCCAGGCAGCTCCTGCTTAGGGGCCTGGCCCAGCCCTTCCTCATCCTCCCCTGCCGGCTGTCTCTCCCCTTGCCCCAGAGTACATTGGGAAAGCACAAGTCCTCCAGGTGCATTCGAGCCAGAACACAGAGGAGAAAACGACGAAGCCGATGGAGGAGAGCTGAGGAGCCCCTGAAACTTTGCCTGCCTCACTCAAGCGCAGCCCCAAGTTCAGGGTTGTTTCTGTCCCTCCCACCTCCACAGCAGCACCTAATTTCCTGTTGCAGAGTCTACTAAATAAAATCCTGTCTTCCCTTTGAGAGGACAGTTCCCCTCTCCCAGCAGTAATAGGTGTGTGTTTGGGGTCATTTATTCCAGAAGAGAGGATTGCACTGAACTGTCTCCACCCCCACGGAAGAAGCCCAGGTGCTACCGGCCACCTGGGGCTTACCTGCTGCTTTTATGTTCTAGAGAAATGAGGGGCAGGTGGTAGTTGGGGTGGCCTGAGAAAGGGGTTCTGCCCCTCCAGGAGCCAAGACACACAGGGCTCTGGGTAGGTTAGAGCAGGGGTCAGGGAGCCCCCAGGCCTCCTTAGCATGGTCACTGTCCCTGATGATTGAGTTCCTCCCTGTGCTGGCCACTGACGCAGCACCTTAGGTAAAAGCTGTGGGCGAGCACCATGTGAATTGCTCTGCACACTATATATATGGTACTATATTTGATTCTCCCCAAAGCAGTAGAATATTGTAGATGAATCAATTGACACTCAGGTGAAACAACTTGTCCAAAGTCACACAGTGAGTGAGTGGCACTGCTGGGATCCAAACCCAAGACGTCTGGCTCTGGAATCCCTGCCCTTACCCGCTGCTCCCTACCGCCTTACAAACAGCTGCCTTCACCAGAAGCTGCGGTTACAGTTCTGAAAAGCATAGGGGTTAGCAACATGGCAGTTGGCAAAATCAAGGAAGAAAGGGACATTATATAAATGTGACCCAGATGGCAGCCGGGGGGTCTCTATCCTTTAAGATCTGGAGACAATGACTCAACCCTCTGGAAAGTCCAATGTTTTCCTTGAGATTTCTGAAAATTCCCTGGAAAGTTGGGGTGGGGAGCAGGCATTGAAGTTTACAATGTCATTGTCCCCTGTGGCCCTGAGCTCGTGTTACACTGCCTTAGTTCATGGGCTAAGTGGCTTTAGTTCCATGGACTATGGCTTCATTCTGCACTTGCAGCACTGCCCCACCTCACATCCCTTCAGGTGGATTCAGTTAGTTCCCCGGGATTTCCCAAATACCCCACTCACACTAACCCGTGCAGCAGGCTTCAGTCAGGATCAGTGGATGATGGTTGGGGATTTGCTGTGAATCTGGCAAACAGCTTCACATTCAATATGAAACCATCTGTTCTGAAAGCCTTTGGTCACTCTTCCCTGGAAGATGTCTCCCCAGTGGCAGCCAATACCCGGCAGAGTCCCTAGGCTCTGCTGTCTCATGTGCCCCAGTCCTCCTGGGCATCAGGATGTCCTCTCCTGGTGTCAGTATGCCACAGCCACTTCCTGGACACTCCTAAGTTTTCTCTGGCTCCAGGCCATGGAAGTTCTCTGCTCCCTTTCCCCTGTGCCTCTCCCCGGAGCATGAAGACAGATTTTCCCTTCCATCTTCTCCCCATGGCTCCAGGTTCTTGCTGGGATCCAGTCTCCTTAGCTACTATGGTGGCCATTGCTTGGGGCTGCCCGGGAGCATGAAAGCTGGCACCTCCCTTGGCACAGGACTGGTTTGGGCAGGATAAGCATGTGACACAAGCTGGGTCAAGCACAGTCTGTCCTTGGGAATATGTTGTGCTGGGGGAGGAACGCTGGAATTTCAGAGGATGCATCTGGATCATCACTGCTCCATGGGGATGAAGCCCTGGATTCAGTCACACCAGATGCTCCTGACTCTCCCCCAGCCCTCCCCACGTGTGAAGCAGTAAAATTCCTTCTTCCTCCAAGAGCTGATTTTTATGAATTTTTTAAGATAAAATTTACCACCTTAACCATTGTTAAGTAACAGTTCAGTGACATTAAGTGCATTGACATCATCGTGTTACCATCACTGCCATCTGTACACAGAATTCTTTTCATCTTGCGAAACTGAAACTCTGCACCTGTTAAACAATAACTTCCTGTTCCCTCCTCCCCAGTTTTTGGCAGCCACTTTACTTTCTATCTCCGTGGATTTGACTCCAGGCACCTCACATAAATGGAATCATACAATCTTTGTCCTTTCGTGACTGGCTTATTTCACTTAGCGTAATGTCCTCAAGTTTCATCCATTCTGCAGGATGTGTCAGAATGAACTTCCTTTTTAAGGCTGAATGACAATCCATGGAATGTATAGACCACGGTTCGTTTATCCATTCATCCATGTAAGCCTTGATTCCACATTTTGGCTATTGTGAATAATGCTACTATGAGAATGGCTGTACCAAAGTCATTGATTTTTATGTCACGTGTGATTTTTATGTCACGTGTGATCAAAAGGATCCAGAATGATCTAAGATCATATGCCTAGTAAGTGGAGGTTCTAGAATTAGAATCCAGACTTACCAGAATCCAGAGTGCTCCAGCCACTGACAAGAGCCCTTGGTTTCAAATCTCGAACCATTCCCATACCCCCATCATGAATTTTGTTGCCACTATTACCACCTGTACTATTCCTTAATGTTTCTTTAAATTTGGTTTTTGTTAACTTAAATATAATTTTGTCCTAAGCAATAATATTCATGGCATCATGGTTTGATGTGTGATTTATAAAAGTTTCTCATACACATGAAAATAAATACAAATGTATTAAAATCTGAAACGTTCCTCCATGTACCATCTATTGTACCACCAGAGCACACTGACCACAGCTTGGGAAATGCTGATCAGAATAGACTCAAGAGCCACCCCTGGGAATCTTGGCTTAAGGACAACATGTAGGGGTCAGCTTCTCCCTGTCCCATTTGCTGGCTCAACAATGGGGCCCTCCTTACTCCCCTTACATGGATAAGAATGGGCTGGAGACCTATTTTCAGCAGAGGGGGAAGGTTGTCCCCAGGTCAAAGAGCCCATGGGAAACCCCCATTTTAGCACCCACAGTAACAGGTATCTTGGGCACTACATTTTCTGGTGACTCAGACCTTATCCCAGTCCCCCAAGCCACAAAAATCAAGTCTTTCCTCTCTTCCCCTGACTAAGTTTTGCCCTTGTCAAATCTCTTTTATAAGTCTCAATCAGAACACATCCCCTTTCAAATATTTATACCTTTCTTTTTTTTTTCTTATCTGATTGCATTAGCTAATACTTCCAGAGAATAATGCTAAATAATAATGATAATACTGGGCATTTTAATATTATTTTAATGGAAATGCTTCTCATTTCTCATCATTAGGCATGAACTGATTTTGTTTACATATCAAATATATAAAAACTGAAGTATTCATGTATTTATAAAGTTGTGTCAAGAAGAATCCTTCAATTTTCAAGTGTTTAATTCACACAATCTTAAGAGGTACATGCTACCATTATGACAATTTTATTGATCAGGAGCTGCAAGGAGAAGAAACTTGTCCAAGGTCTTATTAATATAAGTAACAAGAAACAGATTCAAGATTCAAACCCCAGCAGTTTGAATGGGGTTTGAGACCATCCCCTTGACCCTGCAAACCCCATAGTAACTCCATGTGGTAGACACCCTTATTAGCATAATTTTATAGACAAGAATTTAAAAGACATTTTAAGTAATTTGTCCAAGGTCAAACAGCTTGTAAGTATATCTTTCCCATGGGTTCACAGGGGGTGGTCTAATAGCTCAGCTCTACTGCACATTGGGTTAATGTCTTCCGTGTGCCATGTGCTTTTCTGGAATCTGTCTTCTATTTTGCTGCCTTGGTTTTCTGCCATGTCAACTATGCATTCCATATGAGTATCACTCCACTATACTTGTTACTTCTGCAGATAGACTAACGGCCAACAAACATATGACAAAATGGTCAACATCTCTAATCATCAGGGAAATGCAAATCAAAACCACAATGAGATGTCACTTATCTTCAGTGAGAATGACCTTTACCTATTTTCTTTTGAAAAGTTTCTGTTCACGTCCTTTGTCCACTTTTTGATATGGTGGTTTGATTTTTCTCTTGCTGATTTTCCTGAGTTCTATATAGATTCTAGTTATCAGCCCTTTATTGGATGTGTAACATGCAAATATTTTCTTCCAGTCTGTAGGTTGTCTGTTTGCTCTCACAGTTTCCTTGGCTGTGCAGAAGCTTTTTAATTTGATCAGGTAACCTCCTTTCTGTCTTTATGGTTACACCTTTTCCATAATAGCATATAAATGGAACTACCCATTTATTTTTGGGCCTGGCTTCTTTCACTTAGCACAGTGCTTTTTAGATCTACCCAAGTTGATTCACACATGAATGTATGAATAGTTCGTTCCTCTTCACGGTTTAGTAGTATTCCATTGTATGGCTCTGCCATAGGTGATTTATCCTTTCACTCTTTGATACACAATTGAGTTGTTTCCAGTTTGGAGCTATTTTGAATAAAGTTGCTATGAACATTTGCATACGGTCATTTTGGGGACAAATGTTTTTATTTTCCTTGTTGAATACATAGGGGAGGCACTGCTGGGTTGTATAGAAAGTGTATGTTTAACCTATAAAATTATAACATTAACTTATAACATTTAACTTATAACAAAACTGTCAAAATGAGACCCAGGAAATTCTAGGTTTCCAGTCCAAACCCAGAAGGCTAAGAACTAGGGAAGCCACTAGTGTCCAAGGGAGGAAGATGGATGTCCCATCTGAAGCAGACAGACAAAATTTGTCCTTCCCCTGCCTTTTTGCTCTATTTGGGCTCTCAGTGGATTGGATGATACCTGCCCACATTGGGGAGGGTGAGCTTCCTTACTCAGTCTATGGATTGAAATCCTAATTTCTCACAGACACACCCGGAAATATGTTTTACCAGCTATCTGAGCATCCCTTAGCTCAGTCAAGTTGACACATAAAATTAACCATTACCACCATGTCCGTGTGGGTCTATGTTCAGATTCTCTGCTGGAATTTTGATTGGAATCACATTGAATTTATAGATCCCTGGGGAGAATTGACATTTTAACACTATTGAGGCTTCTGATTCACAGACACGGTCTACTTTTACTCAGGTATTCTTAAATTTTTCTCAGCAATACTTTGTATGTTCAATGTACAGGTATTTGGTATCCTCGATGCTACTCTGAGTGGGCACTGCTTTTTAAATTTGTGCTCTCAGACTTGGGCAGGGCCCCAAGGCTGCTCTCTTAGGTCTCCTATTCTGCCCCAGATTTTCCCCCTGTGCATCCAGTGGGGGGCTGAGGGAAAGAGCTGATGAGCAGGTGTAGACCCCCATGGGGTCTCCCCATAGGAGCCCCCAGTGGGGCTCCCAACGATTCTCAAGTGTCACACTAAGCTTTAAAAATCCATTGACATTTCAGTTGTATTTTCTCCCCTGCTCTATGGTGGCCACTCCTCCTGTGCTTCACCAAGGCTGAACAAAGGCTCCATGTGTCCTGTCTCTCCTTAGAGGGGCTTGTCATACTTCAGAATTTAGTTCACATGCTTGCCTTGCAACCCCTGCTCTGATGGGCTAAACATGTGTGACTTTGTAGATTACTGGGCTTTTTCTCCTTGTTAGGGTGAGAGTGATGTTCTCTTGGGTGTTCTACGCTCTAAGCAGAGTGTGGGTAACCTGTGGTCAGGGGAATGACCTGGGCCTGCAGGGGTGGGAGGGTCGTAGGGCACCTGGAGAAGTGGGAGGACCCCACAGGCTGAGGTCTGGGGGTCTGGGGGAACCCAAACCCTGACTCGAGCCCACTCTTGTGGCATAGGTGACAGCTCATCTGTCTCCTCAAGCTGACTGGTTCCCTTAAACCCCATTCCAGGAATAACCTAGTGACAAATGTCGCTCCTGGGAGGCGTCCTCATCATTTCAATACCTTGCATGTTGTGGCCACACTCTTTTCGCAGTGTGTTCACAGGTAGGCAAGGCAAATACGCGCTTCCATTCTCATTTTTCAGATGAGCAGGTGGAACCAAAGGCTCCCTAGAGATGTCTTGCCCCCATCCTGGGTTCTGAGAGGGCCTAGAGCTCAGTAGAGGTTCCTTGGGGCTGGCTTCGGTGTCCTCTTCCTTGATTCAAGCACTGCAGTCCTGCTTCTAGATGTCGCATTTCTGCCTGAGATACTGAGTGTGCGAAGGTTTCTAATGTTATACAACTTAAAAGTACTGATCCAACAGCCCTGCTCTTTGTCACAATGATGGCAATGATCCACGGCCACTACCCAGAGCACAGTGTGAAGAGGAGTCTTTGGGGGAGCAGGCTCAGTGGGGAGAGTGCAGTGATTGACTGGCAATGTCTGCCACAGGCACAAGATGCAGGCACATTGGCACGCATTTTCCATGTTATCTCTGCCCTGTGCAATGTACCAGGACACCGTTAGAGCTGGAGTGCTGGGCTCCTAGAGGGCCCCACTCTGCCCATACTACCCCCATGGCAAGGTTGCACTGGGCCAGGGGCAAGGGCCCATCCAGGGCCCATGTTCCCCCTCCTTGCAGGCCACACTCTGGGGGGCTGGGCTCATAGAATTCCCTGCCTGAATGATCCTCTAAGCCCACTTCTGGGGCCCATGCTAGCATCTCCCTAGGTCAGTCCCCCTAAGGTGTGACTGGGTCACCATGCGTGCCCAAGTGGTAACTGTCTGCAAAGGGTTGCCCCCAAGGGCAGGCTGTTGCAGAAGGATGTGAATGGAGTGTGGCCACGAGGGCTAGACTGTCCGTACACAGGCGTGTGAAGTCCCTGGAGGGAAGAAACCAGGGGTGGAAAGAGAAGTGTACCCTGGGCTGGTGGGGGGCGGGGTCCTTCTTTGTACTCTTGTCCTGGGTCCCACAGATGTTAGGGAGGGGCCTGTGATACACACATTGAAACAGTGCAGTGATGGATTAGTGATGTCTGATATGAGCAAGGGGCGAGGGGTGGGTCAGTAGTCATAAATGACACAGCACAGGTTCTTCAGCCCTCCCTGCCCAATAAGATGCATCACATTCCTTCCACCTCCTACCCAGCATCCACATTCTACCTGGATTCTTCCAGGGAAAGGGCGCTCACCACCTTCCAAGGAAAGCACTCCTTGCATGCTTGTACAGGGACATTAGAACACCCTGCAGACCCCAGAACCACCTCCTAGGCACCTCCCCCTTTGGACCAAGTTCTCAGTGGTGACTTGCCCAAGGCCACACAGCTCCTCAGTGGTGGAGTTCAAGTGGGACCCGCAGGCCCCCAGCCCTGATTTTGCCCCTGCCGCACCCTGAGCTGATGCCGAGGAGTCACAGAGTGAGTGGGGCTGTCAGGGAGCCTGAGGGCCAAGACTCCAGCCTCCTCCCTGTCTGTCCCCCACCCCCAGTCCTCTTGCTACAGCCCGGCCAGCCCCGTAGAGTTCTGACTTCACTCCCCACTTCCTCCAAAACAGAGAGAGAAAAAGAAAAACACATACAACTTTTTGGGGTCCAAAACAAAGCACCAAGGGCAATGTTAATAAATACATAAAAGTTTAAAGACCTGGATTTCCAAGGCACAAGAGTTTACGCCCTTTAACTGGTTCCCACAGGAATGCCGCAGTGTGCGCCCAGCATCCCAGGGCGGGGGAGGAGGAGGGCAGCAGGTGGAAAGGGCACCTGGGGAGCCCCCTGGACCTCTGTTCTCTAAGCAGGTGCAGGCCAGGGGCAGGGGCCCACTGCTCCCCTTCCTCCTGGCTGGCTCAGAACAGCCCCCTTCCCCCGGGGAAGGAAGAAATGAGAAGCACCTCTATCACCTGGCAAGGACCCTGGGGGTGAGGACCCTGCGGGTATGCTGGGAACTTGGGCCACCTCCTGAGAGCCAGAGGGTCTAGGGCAGTTACCTGTCTCTTGGAGGTAACATGGAGGGCAGGTGAGCCCAGAGAAGTCCCTGAAGCACCATAGGTCAGTGTGCACTCTTCACCCCAGACTGGGGCAGGGCTGGCATCTGCCCTGGGACACTCAGCCTGGGTGGCCCTGGTCACCTGCAGGGCCTGGCTATGAGTGGACTCTCTGGCCATCTGCCCTGGGGCCCCAGTGCCTGGGGAGCCACACAGCTCTTCCCTAGCTTGAGCCAGGTGGAGAAGACCCCTGACTCCAGCAGGAGTGGTCTTTGGCAGAGGATAACGACTGAGGGCCCAGCCTGAGAAATCACGGCTCCTCTGTGTCCCACAGAGTCACCTCCAAGGCCCAGAGTCATAACCAAAGTTGCAGTTCTGGTCCAGCCAGGGGTCGAGCACCAGTTTGGAAACTGCTGTACGGTGAGGACAGGGACCCAGGGTGTCCTGAGCCCCCTTCTCTGGTGGGCCAGGGTGGGATTGGGAGGCCAGCCTGTAACCTGCAGTCACCAGAAGTAACAGAAGTGACACCTGCAGGGGCAGAGCATGGCCACGGCCGCTGCCCTCCAGCCAGCAAAGGCCTCGGCTGCTGGAGCTGCGTGGAGCCCTCGGCTACCAAGAGCTGGGCTGGGACGAGCTGCCTCCACCTGCCCCAGCCCTGCAGCAGGAAGCCTCATGCCACATTCACCCGGCCCCACCCCCCCTGGCCCTGCTTTGCCCTTCTGGGCAGAGGGGCCACATAGGCAGGGTCCCCACAGGGTCTCCACAGTTCTGGGGAAGGCAGGTAGCCCTGACAGCTCTCAGTCTGGGCTTCAGATGTGCCCGGGGCCCCGTGGCTGTGAGGAGGGGGCAGTAGCTGGCCCCGGTTGTGGCAGGAGACCAATCAGAGCCCCTGAGAGGTTTGGCCAGCCGTCGGACTGCTTGCTGAGGTATCTCCAGGTGGGGGTCTCCCTGCTCTGTCTTCCTCCCTCCCCCACCCCTTGGGGTAGAGCATCAAGCCCCAAACAACAAGAAGGCGAATAATTTAAAAGGAAGTCTGTGCCTGCCCCTGCCCCCTGTGTGTGTCCTCTGAGCCGGGGCTCCCCGGGGCGGCTCACAGTGTAAACGTCACTGGTGAGATGGTGGGGCGTGGCTCATGTCACCGGGGAGGTGGCAGGGAGGCTGGTACCTGGATGCTCCGGGTCTTCCCTGGGCCACCCTTTATCCTTGGAGGCTGGCACAGGGGCCTCAGTCCAGCCCCAAGGCTGTCCCCCCGGGGTGGTAGGGGAGGTGCCCCAGAATGCTCTAGGACTCAGTTTCTCAGGGGCAAAGAGACGCTGGGTCACCAGGGAGCTTGTGTCCGGAGGTCCTGGGAGCTGTGTGGGTCGGCCACGTTGGAGGTCATCTGATCCTGCTGGCTCCCTGGTGGGCTCCGCGGCATCTGGAGGGGCCTCTGGTCCTGGTAAGGGGCTCCCAGGAGTGGAGACAGTGGGTGGCGAGGCCAGGCCAGGGTCCGGGCTAGGGTCGGGGCCCGTGGCCTTCTTGGTACAGGACTCGCAGCACAGCCGGTGGTAGCCAGGAATGGAGCAGTAGCGACCGAGCACTTCCATCTGGCAGAAGATGGACCTGTCCCCCAGGCAGGGCTCCGCTGCACACACAGCACAAGAACCCGTGCCCATCAGTGGGGGGACACCAGGACACAGGCCCCACCATCCCCTCACCACCAACTGCCCGCCCTGCACCCCCTGCCCCTCCTGGAGTCATATAAAGCTTCCTCCCAGAGGGGGCACAGGGCTGTCTGACAGGAGAGCGAGCCCTTTCTATACAGAAGGGGAACTAGAATCCTCTAGAGCAGTAGACCTCAAAGTGCTGCCCCCACTCACGCACCATCAGCATCACCTGGCAGCTTGTTGGACACGCAGATTCTCAGGCCTCATCCAGAACTACTGCGTCAGAAACACCCGGGAACACTGTGCTCGCACAGCCCTCCGGGTGTTCCGATGTGTGGGAAAGTCTGAGAACCACGGCCCTACGTCACTCGTCCCCAGACCTGGCAGCACACGGGAATTACTTGGGGAGCTTTACAAACAGCCGATGCCACCTCTTCACCCAGACAGACTGGGCAGTCGGGTGTGGCTGGGACACGGGGTGATTCTAGCTGCAGCTGGTCTAGGTGGAAGTGGTAACCCTCACCCCCTCCCGATCAGCCCAGAGGAATCGGACCCCCTCCAGCCAGCGCCAGGCTAACGCCCAGGCAACCCACACTGGCGACAAGCAAAGCAAACACCCTGCCACCAGTCAGCACACGTCTGGAAGTCAAGTCCTCCACGGCTAAACTTGGAATCAAGCAGAATTAGGTTCAGAGTCTGGCTCTACCACTTAAAAGCTGTGAGGCTTGGGCAAGTCACTTAAGCTCCAAGCCTCAGCTTCTTCACCTATAAAATGGAGATAGTGCTGATATTAACCAATGAATAATGACATCATAATTATAAATAACATATTTTAAGTGCCTGGCATAGAGGGATGCTCACTGTACTAGTTTGCTTTGCTTAAAATATCATCTACAAATGTTTTCGTAATGACTCCACTGGGTCTCTCCAAATAGAATGTGAATGCAGGAGCTTTGCTTTCTGCTAATTTTTGCCAGGTGGGAGGAGAGGGAGGGGAGAGGGAAGAGAGAGGGAGGAAGGGGCAGGCTTAGGAAAAGAGAAGGATCAGAGAAAATGGAAAGCTATTGGCCCCTAGATGGCACCAGCATGTCGGGATCAGAACCAGGGCCCTGCCCTTTCCCTTTGGGAGGAAAATGAAAGGAAGCCCAGAAACTTGTCCAGCCTGAGCCTCAGCACGGCGGCAGAGGACGGACAAGGTTGGTGCTTGGGAGGCACATTGAGAACCCTTTATTTTACAGATGAGGTCGCTGAGCTAAGAGAGGTTAGGGATTTGCACAAGGCCACACAGCCTACTGGTCCTCTAACTAGGAGTTAGGGTCTGTGATCTTTCTGCTGCTCATCTTGCCGAACCCTGGTCCTTGGGAGGGTGAGGAAGGGAAAGAGAGCGGAACCCAGGGAGGGAGAGTAGCACCCACAGCCTGGCACGTAGCAGGTGCTCAGCAAATAGCTACTCATGGATGGTTGAATGGAAGGGTGGGAGGATGAGTTGATGGGCTCCTGACCATGGGGCAGGGACGAATTATTCCTCCTGTCGTTGTTAGCTAACCACGGGGCAGGAGTGCACACATTCTCCCACTTGATTCAGCCTGACAAAAGCAGCTCAGACCTACAGTGGCTTCTCTGAAAATCTCGGAACCAAATATGATTCAGAATTCAGAACTTCTGGGGTCAGAAAAGTAATACTGTGTGTGTTTATATTATAGAACACCCTCAGCAGAGTCTGTGATATCACCTTGTAACCAAATATGGCAATGTTTCTGTAGCAAAAGAATAAATGATTTTGTTAATTCAGGTCGGATTTTGCCTCCAAATGAGTGTGCACCAAACTTAGAAATAAGCATTTTGGAATTGCAGATAAGGGGCCAGGAACCACCCTCCCTACATCACAGCTGAGGCATCCGAGGCCCAGGGAGCTCAGGTCACACAGAGGAGCAAGTTGGGCCTGCCTGCTGCATGGCCCATGCTGTGACACTGGGGCCACTGAAGGGTATGGGGAGGGGGTGGGGCCAAAGACTGCACTTACTTGCTGGTATCTTGTTACTGGGATGTAGGGGTCCGGACTGTGGTACCCACTGCTGCTCTGGGGTCACAAGTTCCCGGATGTCAGCCTTCACCGTGGAGTTCTGGAGGTTTCCTGTGAGCAGGCAGAAGCGGCTCTAGGGTGTGGGATTTCTAGGGGGCTGGTCTTGGGTCCAGGCTGGGGGGCTGGGCCTGGCCTGTCCACCCCAGCTGCTCACCTCCGCAGGCGGGCAGGCTGCAGACCCGGACGGTGTCCGGCTTCTCCCCGTCGCACTGCCCGAGGCTGTTGGCGCCGGTCCGGCACACCACCTGCCGCTGCTGGATGCCCTCGCCGCAGGTGGCAGAGCACTGCCGTGGGAGGCCAGGGCCAGGCCACAGCCGCCAGGGTCGGGGTGGGTGGAGAGACAGAGGACAGGCCAGTGAGCTCAGAGTCCAGCCAGTGTCCGAGGACAGAAAGGGTACGGGGCAGAGTGCCAAGCCTTCCCCTGCCCAGAGAGACATGCGAGGGCTGCTTGCACAGAGCCTCAGCAGGACCCCACGCCCGATGTCAAACACTCCTGCACTAGTGGCTAAGAGCCACTGCCCAGAGCTGACAGCCCCTGGGGCTTCCTGCCATCTAAACAGTTAACCCCTGGCTCGGGGTGGGGGGACTCCAGGGTCCCATTCCACCTACTACCACCTGCATCCACTGTGTCTGGTCTGTGCTGCCCAGGTTCTTAAACATTTTGTGTCTCACTCTGGCAAAGTCCCCTGCTGCAATCCACCATGGGTCACGACCTGCAGCAGGCTGACCTGCAGATGATACCTTGTTAATGGGATGTAGGGGCTTGGATTGTGGCACCTGCTGCTCCACTGGCTCAGTTTCCAACTCTATGAACCGCGAGAGCTGGGTGACAGGGTGGCAACGGACCCTGCTAGCTCTGATAGTCAATGATCTTGACACTCAATTCACCAAACACCAGCTCGCAGAGGTAAGTTCAAAAGTGTCCTCTTCCCTAAGAGGGGAGGGCGTGGGTGCGAGGAGCAGGAGCAGCAGAGGACCCCCATTTGCAGGGGCTGCCACACACCTCATCCCCTGGATCTGACACACTTCTTACTGTGACACATGGGTCATGAGGAGTCCTAGGGTGGAGGGGCAGGGACTCCAGGAAAGCAAGGCTGCCCAACATGACCAGGTCACTTTTTAAGTGCTGACCATGGCCTCTCTGAGCTGGGTGGGGAAGAACCTGAAGGGCTCCACTTCTCACCCTGGACATGTGACCACTGAGCAAGACACGAGGGTCACGGGGCCACACAGAGCCACGGGACAAACATGGCTCATCCTCCCAGGATGAACAATAGAAACAACAGCTAATAGCTCTCGAGTGTTTTACCAGGGTCACAAGGGGCTGTGAAAGTTGATTATAGGAATTGGGTCATTCTTGTCACACCCAACTAAGAGTCCAGGGGCCAGGGTGAAAAAAGCACATGGGCACATACTACTTGCCCCAAGAACTGAACGTTCTGCCAGCACAGCTGCTGAAATGGCCTGCTGGAACCCTGAGACCAGTTCACCTCGTGGCTGCTGACACAACCTCCCCTAACTCCAAGACGGGTCTTCCCCACCGCTGTCACTCGGAGCTTGCCAGCTCCCAAGGGCCTCCCTAGTGCCAGTGAGCTTTCATCTAAAACAATATCTAACCTTTTTCTTTCTAATAAACCCCCATCCTTTCTTTTGTTCTTCATACATGCCAAAGACCACCCTAAGTGTATGCCCCAAATTACAACACTTGCTTCCCAAACAAAATGTTAGATTTAGAGATTCGTCTCTGTATTTTATTTTGATCTCGAAAGGGCCAATATCTCCCACCATCTGCCAACCCTGTCAGTTTTATTTATAAGGTTCTTTGAGGACCAGCAATCTTTCTATTTTATATCAAAATGAATGAAGTCATCTATTATGGAGAAGAACATAAAATCTGCACGAATGGCATGAGTTTTCAGGCTCTAAAAATACTCCTTATTACACACTATTTCAAGCATATGGGAAAGTATGGAGTTGTTCACAAACGCCTGCCCAGATGCCGCCACCAGCTTTAATAAATCAGCGTTCTGGACTATTTTCAAGTATTGCGTGCGCCTCTCAAATGTGAAGGAAATGAATTCACTGGAAGTGCGTTTTTCCCTTCCTCCCACCGTGCTTTTTCTCCCCTAAATTTATTCTGGATTAGTCGAGGTTTATCTAGATTGGTAAGCACAGTTCAAGCGTATCCATTTTTCTTGCTGTATAGTATTTTATCACATAAACACATCAGGATTTCTTTGTCCAATCTCCTGTAGGTGGACATTGAGGATATTTCCGAATATTTTCCTATTACAATAAACATCATTGTGCCGATGGCCTTGATCACATGAGTTTTTTAAAACTGCGGTAATGCCTGCACAACTAAGTTCACCACCTTAATCGCTTTTAATTGTACAGTTCGGTAGCGTTAAGCACATCCACATTGCTGTGCGACCATCACCACCACCCATCTCCAGAATTTTTTCTTCTTTCCAAACTGAAACTCCTCACCCATTACACAACAACTCCCCGTTCCCTGCCCCTCCCGCCTCCCCAGCCCCTGGCAACCACCACCCGACCTTCTGCCTCTATGAGTGAGGCTCCTCTAAGTACTTCATATTAAGTGGAATCGCACAGTGTTTGTCCTTAGTGTGTGGCTTACGTCACTTGGCCTAATATCTTCCAGGTTCACATCAAATGAGTGTTTAAGAGAAAGCCCAAGACATGGAACATTTCCCTGTGGCCACCCCCAGAGCCTGAGCCACAAAGCACAGGATTACTCTGCAGCCTGACTGCTGTCTCCGTTTTTCTACCCTGGCCTCCCCACAATCAGCTTTCTACAGAGCTGCCGCAGTGGTCTTTGAAACCCCAAATCAGAGCTTGCAACACTCTTCAGTGGTTTCCCATTGCACTGATAAATTCAAACTCCTTGCAAAGCCCTGCAGCTCCGGACCGCTGCCTGCTTCTCCAATGTCCTCCTCCCTGTAACTCTGGCCCCACTGTCCTTGAAGCTTCTGGAACATTGTACAATTATTCCTCCCTCAGTCTCTTCCTGTGGCTCATCCCTCAGGTGTCAGCCTGAACAACACCTCCTCAGAGAAGCCCTCCCTGACCACCTCTGTCCTTGATCACGATGCCCCGGGGACTCCGACACAGTCCCAGCTGCTCTCTGTGAACACTTCTGTGGTTGGCTCACTTGTCTATTACACCTCCCTCGTCGGACCGTGAGGGCACGAGGGCAAGACAGGTCTGCCTGATGGATGCCGGGTTTCCAAATTCCTAGTACAATGCCTGGCACACAGCTGGTGCGCAGTAAATACTTCTTGCACGCAAGAATGTGCTTGAATCTGCTCAGCTGGGACACGGGGATATTAACCTATGCCTCCCAGCACTGTGGGGAGCTTGCAGGAGACAGTGAATGAGAGCAAAGGCCCCGCACGGAGCAGCAGCGCAACATACATGGGAGCCGTTCAACTTTGTTTTGAGAGAAACCAGATGAGATACCGGGAGAGAAATTCCGCCAGAAACTCTCTGCCTGCAGGGAACACCAGAAAATCCCTCAAACCCACCTCCTCCCCAAACCCCTCCCACCTCCAGGGGACAACTCACTTGGGACCAGGCTCCCGTCCGCCACTGGGCTGGGCAGGGCACGCGGAGGCAGGGCCGCCGAGCCTCAGGCCGGTCCACGGGGCAGGCCTTGGCCGGCATGGCCTTGTGGGTGCCATTGGAGAGGGGCAACAGGCACTGCACCCCCCGAGTCTGCACCCCCAGCTTCCCGCAGCTCCGGCTGCAGGGGCTCCACTCTTCCGTCACCCACCTGGAGACAGACAGGGTGGGAGGAGGAAGGAAGTGAGACCAAGGAGACACTTCCTCCCAGGGGCCACCTCCCACCCCTAGACAGCTACAGGCAGGAGCCAGAGAGTGTGTGGACTTCAGAACGCTTGAGGCCCCAGACGGCTGTCCACCCGGCTGTGTGGCCTCAGGGAGATCACTACTCTTTCCTGAAAAACAGCATGCTTAAATGCTGGCACCACGCATGTCCTCGGGCAAGCTAGAAACCCCTCTGAGCCTTGGTTACCCCATCTCGACATCAGGATTGTCTCAACTTCCCATAAATATTTGTGTGCCTACCGCGTGCAGGTACCGTGCTGGGTGCTGGGTGCAGTGCATGAGACAGATCAAAGCTACACTTTCGTGGTAAATGCCCCCAACCTCCCCTGGGGCTCCTGGGACAAGAGCACTATTACTGTCACCATCATCAACCATAGAGCTTCAGCACTGGGCCGCTACGCTGGTGGCCTGCCAAGTGTCTTTTAGCCACAGAGCAACTTCCAACAGCCTCTTAAGCAGACACCTGTTGGACGAATTAGATAAAAGCCAAACTCCTACTCCCCCATCGGCTTCCTGAGGCATCTGATAGCAAACCAGGGCTCTCTCAACCCCTTCCTGCATAAACCAAAACAAAACCCCAAGGTGGGGTCACCCACCCAGCGTCTCAGGCGGAGTTAACCCTGCACACTCTGAGGTCACACGCATTTGTGGGGAAAGGAGAGGAACAGCACGAAGTAACAAGCAGAAGAGAAGCACAGAGGGCGGTTATGGAGCTGTCCTGGCAGAAGAGGGGCGGGGTATGACGCCTGGTCTGGGCACAGGGAGGCCACCAGCTCCTGCCCTGGCCCCCGGTCCCCTGTCCAGGCCTGGGGCTCCCAGGAGCTGCTGTCAGTCGGCAAGGCCCAGTCAGCACCCCTGCCTGCAAAGGAGGACCCCGGGGAAGCAGGGGATGAACGAGGCCCTCTGCTGTTTCCTACCAGCCGCCCACCCTCAGCCTCGGCCTGCCTGGGGGTGCCAGGGGAGCCTCGTGGAGGCTGAGGACGTCCTGGTGCCGACTCTGCAACAGGTTGAGGCCTGACCTTGAACCCTCCAAAAGTCACACCTCTCTTCTCCCTGAAGGCTCCTCCAAATAATCCCAAGAACATGACCTTGTGCTCAGAGTGTGCCCTCAGTCTAGGGAATCAAAATCAGGGGCTGGACCACGGCTGAGGGCTGGCAGGCCAGGCCGTGTCCCTGGACTTCTGAGGACCAGACAGGGAGGAGGTGGTGGACAGCATCCTGGCCTGGACCCAGAGCACGGAAGCACTGAAATCCACGTTGCCTCTATGGGCCCCCCTGGATTACCCAGGAAAGCTGTGTCCCCACACTGGGCCTCAGTTTCCCATCTGTAAAAGAATGCTGGGAAGGACAGACAAAGGAAGCCTCTTCTTTCTGATGGACGGGCACACAGGGTGGGTCCTGGCTGCAGGGCTATGTCTCCACCACCTGGTGCTAGGAGAAGCCGGCTCAGCATCCCTCCTCCTCCTCCAGGGGCCAGGACGATGCACAGGACCAAACTCCTTGTCCCTCCCCAGGAGCACTCACTCAGGCTGGGAGCAAGGGTGCTGGTTGCAGCGCCGGCGGACGGGCTTGGGCCTCTTCCTGTGGTCACACAGGTGCCGCTGCACCATGTGGTGGTCACGTCTGCGCCGGCAGCCGTATTTGGTGAACTGGAGCCCTGTGGGAGGGCACGCTGCCATGGGCCTGGTCTGCCAGGGCCTCAGGGGCGGTGTCCTGGGGGGAGCCTTGAGGACTGCTCCCACTCCCCATGTGCCTCTGCACGCCCACCTGCCCATCGCTTGCCAAAGGACGCCTTCCTGACCAGCCCCGTCTCACTGTGGGGACGTGGCTCTGGATGGCTGCCTGTCCCCACAGTGGGCCAGCTCATAGGGCAGAGGCCGTGCCCTGAGTACCAACCACTCTAGCACCCCGGCCCCATCCTACATGCCCAGCCCAGAGCAGGCTTCCGCACACTGGAGATCTCCAAGGAGAAACTGAGGCACGAGCAAGGACATGTCAAATGGAGACAGCCTCAGCCCCCCGTCCCCACCCCGAGAGGCCCTGCGGGGTCGGGAGAGCCAGTACCTCCCCCACAGGCCTTGGTGCAGGGTGCCCAGCTCTTGAGCGCCCACTCGTAGCTGTCCGTCTCCTCCAGGAGCACGTTGTTGCTCCCAATGAGGGGCAGCAGGTCCTCGTGGATGACGTACTTGTAGGCCAGGCTGCTGCGGGGGCCGCCCTCAGCTGGGGGGAGCACCTGAGGGGAAGCAGGAGGCCGCACAGGACCAGAGAGAGAAGTAAGGCCGGGGCGGGGCGGGGAGGAGGGGCCAGAGAAGGCTGTGGGGTCGGAGCAGAACCAGGGACTGCTGGGATGAGGTCGCGCCGAGCATGGCTGCTGGGGGAGACGTTCAGACCAGCGGCCACGTGACAAACTCAGGCTCAACACCTGGTGAGAGCGGTCCGTGCACCTGTGAACACCCTTCCCTTCCACTGGCCTAAGTCCTAACGGGGGCAGGAGCCGCACCTGCCAGTCGGATCCGCTCACTGGAGCGTCGCACGGCCTGGCTCTGCAAGACGGTCAGTGGGCACAGTCTTGGTGCTGGGCCCTCACCAGAGACATGATTTGCAACATTTTCTCCCATTCTGCACGTGGTCTCTTCACTTTCTTGATAATGTCCCTTGATGCATTAAAGTTTTCGATTTTAATAAAGTCTAAATTATCTCTTTTCTCTTTTGTTGTTTATGCTTTTGGTGTCACAGCTAAGAATCCAAGGTCATAAAGATCTACCCCTCTGTTTTCTTCTAAGAGTTCTATGGTTTTAGCTCTTATATTTAGGCCTTTGGTCTATTTTGAGTTAATTTTTATGGATGGTGTGAGGTAGGGGCCCGACTTCATTCTTCTGCATGTATATATCCAATTGTCCCAGCACTGTGTCTTGAAGAGACTGTCCTTTCCCCACAAATGGTCTTGGTATTCAAATCAGCTGGTCATGGATGTATGGGTGGTCAATAAATATAAGGCAAATAGAAAATAAGTGTCGGATTGAATTAACATGCTGACACCAATAGGCCACAGAGCCTGACCTCCAGGAGCTCCCCAACTGGTGAGGGTGACACAAGAATCTGCCACCAGTCAGGGCCAAGGATGGAGCTCCTCATGGTCTGGTCTGCTGGGTTAACAATCCTTGCTCCACAGCCCTGGCCCATGGTCTAGGAAGAGGGCTGGGGGTAGAGATGGGCCCCAGCCAGGACAGTGGCCCTGTCCCCTTCTCAGGAGGCCAGTATCCCCGGGTCAGCTGCCTTAAAAGCCCAAGGATGCCACTCATGAACTTGGTTGCTGGCTCTGCCATGACACACACTGACTCTAGATGATGCCAGGGTGACACGGGAAGCCAGCCCACCCCTGCTGACACCTCCCACCAGTCCCTGCTTCTGACCCCGCGTTAAGGAGAACAGACTCCCTGTGTGGGGCTTCTGGGGTCTGACAGTGAGGGGACAACCCTTTCCTTTTCCCCTCCTCACTCGCCACCCTGCCAGCATTTAAGCACAGAAGAGGAGCTGACCCCAGGATGGAGGGGAGCCTTGGCCTTGCCAGAAAGGTGATTTCCACCAGGCCCATGCCAGCTCAGCAATAGAGGTGGCAGCTATGGGGACAAGGGGGCAGGTAGAGGCTGCCACGCGGAGTGTAGCTCACCAGGACGGTGATGGCCTCGGGCAGGGGCCCGCTGGTCTTGAGGCTCTCCTTGGAATCCTCCACTGCATCCTCCCACTCCAGGCCCATGGCGGTGAAGGTCCGGCTCACGGCTCCCTTGCCCTTGGGGTTGAGGATGAAGCTGCCCGTCACCTGGTTCTTCACCACTGGCCGGTGGGGCGAGAGGGTCACAGCGATTTCTACTCCCCTCCACAGGGGGCCATGAATATGACATTCAAGGCCTTCCCAGTGGGCCCCTCGGGACTCCCCTGTCTACCTGCCCCTCCTGCCCACCTGAGCCCTCCTCACTCAAACAACTTTATACACTGTCTCTCTTCTACCACTTGAATCTGGGCTTGGCCCTGTAACTTGGGCCAATGAGACACTGGAACACATGATGTAAGCAGAGACTTGAAAAGTGCTTGCACACGGGGGCTTGCCCTGTCTTGCTACTCTTGAGGACTAGGACAGGCACCATGTGAATAACACCAGGTTAACCTGTTGAGAACATAGCCCTGTTACCTGCATAACCCCGACTGACAGCCAGTACCAACAACCAGACATGTGAGTCAGGCCATCTTAGACCAACAGCTCCCAACAGACCTACCAACTGTCAACATTGGCATGAGTCCACCTAGGCAGATGAGTAGAAGAACCAGCTAGCAGAGCCCAGCCCAAACTGATGACCCACGGAACCAGGAGTTCGTGAATCATTGTTTGAAGCCACTAAGTTTTGGGGTGGTATGTTATGCTGTGAAAGCTGACTGATACACTCTGTGGAAATGGTTTACCTTTCAAAGCCATCTATGTGCACAAGAAATTATTAATTGTGGTTGCCCCTAGGGGACAAGAGTAGAAGAGGGGCTCTTTACCCCTTATAGACATTCTGATTTTCAAACCATGGAATGGGTTGCCCATTCAACACAAATTAGAAAATAAAATAGGCTAGGGATGGTGGCTTACACCTGTAATCCCAGCATTTTGGGATGCCGAGAAGATCCCTTGAACCCAGGAGTTCGAGAACAACCTGGGCAACATAGTGAGACCCTGTCTCTACAAAAAACAGAAAAAATTAGCTGGGTGTGGTAGCATGCACCTATAGTCCTAGCTATTCAGGAGGCTGATCCCAGAAGTTCAAGTTTACAGTGAGCTATGATTGGGCCACTGCACTCTAGCCCAGGCAACAGAGTGAGATGCTGTCTCAAAAAAAAAAAAAAAAAAAAAAAAAAAACCAGAAAGAAAGAAAGAAAAGTAAAAGGGGTTCTCTACCCATTATTTAAGTTTGTGAAATTCCCCCTACATTAGAATCTTGCCCTCTGCTCTCCTAGCTCCCCCAAATTGGAGGACAGGGCCAGGCCCCGCTGCCCTCTCCCCATACCCCAGCACTCACCGATGTGGTGCGGCGCCTTCTCCAGGGCCTCGATCTGGATGTGCCTGGCACCCGCCGGGATCTGCACCAGCTTGGCTCCTGCCACACGGGATCCGGAAGAGCAGTGAGCATCCCCCACTCCCCACTGGGTACCCAGGAACATCCCATTTGATCACTGAACCTCTCTGAACCTCTGCCGCCTCGTTTGTAAACTAGGGATGGGAACTTCTCATGGGGTGCTGTGAGGATCAAATGAGATGCTCTAGCTTAACGTGCCCTGTAAATTTTAAGGGCCTCTGTGCGTGTGAGAGGCACTGTTGTTTCCCACTTCCGTGACCCTCTTCTTCTCTCACTTCCACCCCGTCTCCTCCTTTTTGTTCCTCTGGCTTTCTCTCCCCTTCTTTCTTCTCACACCTTAAGCTACTTGCTGTTGAAGGGATTTAGATGAATCAGGCCCTGAAGTTCCCACATGACTGCCCTAAGCCCCCGTGGCCATCCTGATCCAAGGCCCAGAAACAAGCCTTTCTCGGAGCCACCAACCTTTCCCCTTCACAATGAAAGGCGAGGCAAAACTGCAACATCCCAAAGGAGAAATAGATCCAGTTCACACTAAAGTGTAAAGGACTAATATCTGGCCTTTTTCTCCAGCAAGTTTGGTCAGATTCGAGGTGGAGATGAGAGTTCAAAGTAAGAGGTGCCACAGGTTAAAAAAAAAATGGTAAGAGAGGAAAAGAAAATTATCAGCCCAGTCTTGGCTACACCTTCAGCCCTGTCTGACCCCTCCCTCCCAGTAAGAGTCTTAGGGCCAAAGAAATGGCTGAGCTCTCATCTTATCACATTGCCTGGCAGGAAAATGCTCCTTGGAGCTCCTGGGCTGCAAACTCCGGCAGCAGCATGTCCAGGAGATGAGGTGACCAGCTGCAGCTTCCGGCCCCCCAGCCCTGGACAGCCCAGGAAGGTCCGGAAGTCAGGCCCCAGGGCCCCTCCCCCTCCCCCGGACTGTGGCATGGTTCAAGGAGGAAGGGCTCGTCAGAAGGGCGGCCAGGACCCCAGTCACCCCCCCCCCCGATTGCTCCAGCCCACCCAGCTCACCTGCCTGCTTGGAGGCCTTGCCCAGTGTCCCCTTCACGGTCCTGCAGTGTGAGTTGTCACCGCCACAGACTCCACACTTGTCATCGGCCTTCATGGACCCCACCTCCTTGTCACAGCCGACGGGCTAAGACCAGAGGGGAGGTCAGTGGGAGGAGCCCCCCTACCCCCACCGCTACCCCAGGCTGCAGCCCCTGCCTCCTGCCCCTTCCCCGGGCCCTGGCCAGGAGAGGAAGCCTGGCCCAAGAGGGATCCCTGGTCAGGCTCTGGCTCAAATCTGCCATGTGACCTGGGTGAGGCCTTAAACCTGGTGTGGCGACAATTCTTGCCGTCTCCTCTCTCCTCAACGGGGCTGGGCGACAGGGCTATGTTGAGGGCCAAAGGGTGCCATGAGTGGGGCAGGTGAGGCAATGCTTGACTTCCCGGGGGCAGGAGGGGCCGCGGCACAGCCCTCCAGTCTCCCTGCGCCGACAGCAGAGGGTGGGCAGCCTGGAGGGGCACCCACCACACACTCGCCACGGGCACAGACGCTGTACAGGTCCCGGTAGCTGCAGCGTGTCCCGTCGTGGACCACCTGATTCATGAATACCACGTCCCCCGTGTCCGCCGACTGGCAGATCAGCTCACATTTCTGGGCATCTGTGGGGAGAGGGACACACTAAGTCCCCAGCTAGGCTCAGAGCAAGTGGGCTGGCCAGGAAGCCCCGGGGGCCAGCTCTGGGCAGCGCCGCAGCAGTGGGTGTGGAGTGGGGGCTTAAAATCCCTGCTGTGTCACTTATGATCAGCTGTGTGACCTTGGGCAAATGATCTGACCTCTCTGAGCCTCGGTTCCCTATTTTTATTACCCCTGATCCATAAAATGCCACATCAGGTTATTGAAAAAAATCAAGGGATAAAGTAATAATACTAATAAGCCAACACTTAGTGAATGTTTACTAGGCACCAAATATTTCTAAAACCTTTGCACACCCTTAAAATACAACTTTAATTGCTTTTCATGAATTAACTCATTTAACCCTCTCGACATTCCAACAAGGTAGGTTCTAGCATTACAGAGGAGGAAACTGAGGACCAGAGAGGTTAAGGAACTTGTTCAAGGCTGCACAGCCTTACAGTAAGTAGTTCAGCCAGGATTCCAACCCAGGCAATCTGGCTTTAGCCCTGCTCTGACCTCTACATCAGTTCACTGTGCACACGCATGATGATGTACCTTAACATGTTCATAAACATTAGAAGGCTGCATGAAAGAAAGGCAGACAGAAAGTGGTCTCTGGGCTTGTAAAATGGAGCAGCAGTCAGAGAGGGAAGGGGTCCTTTCTGGTTCTAACAAATGATTTCTTCTCTATTTGGGCTATAGATGTCCTAAAAAGGAGGTACCAGAGAATATATAAACACTTGCTGTGCTTCTTAGAAAAAGGGAGGTTGGGGGCTTAGCTAATTTCCTGGAATTTGTCTAAAAGTCCTGGGAAAAGCCCAAAGCCCAGTTGTCCCACAGGCCTCCCAGCCACTCCCCTCCCCACACTGTGTTTGCTCGTTTGCTTTCTGAACAGATCTGGAAGGCTTTCAAAGCAAGCCTCCCTCAGCCAGTTTCCAAGGGGCCTGTCTGGCTCCCTGCTCCTGGTG
This sequence comes from Lemur catta, assembly GCF_020740605.2. Lineage (NCBI taxonomy): Eukaryota > Metazoa > Chordata > Mammalia > Primates > Lemuridae > Lemur > Lemur catta. The sequence goes on along the minus strand of NC_059141.1, from coordinate 48,754,023 downwards.
CCTGGGCTCCCAGGACACTGCAGACTCCTTGCCTCCAGCACGCAGGACTGAAATCTAGAGCCACAACCTTCAGGATCACCTTGGATCTCATGCACAGAGCCAGATTCCTAGGGGCACCTTGGCCCGGCAGGGGTTCCGCCCTCCAGAAGACAGGCAGGCTCTTGCCCAGTGCACCCAGGCAAGCAGGTGTCTGGCAGCCAACAGTGCAAGGCAGTGGTGAGCTCCCCAGAGTGGGAAGAATCCAAGCAGAGATAAGACAGCCCCCTGCAGGGATACTCCAGAGGAGTCTGGCAATGACAGGCCTCTGAGGTCCCTTCCAACTTGATGATTCTGTCATTCTAAACATGAGCCAAAGAGCTTAAGGTCCTGGGGCCAACCCCAGGCTCGGGGAAGGAAAGGCCACCATAACGGGTGCGTCTGGGCCGAGGGCGGCATGGCAGGGAGTGAGCGTCTGTCCATGGAGGGCCGCGGGGGGCTGACAGGAGACAGGGGGGTCAGAGGACTGCTGGGGCCCTTCCAGCCTGAGGCTCTCGGATCCCATGAGTCCCAGCCCTTCGCTGGCCACGCTGCTGCTCCAGGAGCCATCACTGGACGTGTCTGAAAACAGACGGGAACTGGCACCAGCGTGGTCCCCAAATTCAGACTGTCTGCATGAGCCCTGAGGCCTGCGTCTGTCCCAGGGTGGCCTGGAGGGGTCAGCGGGAGGGTCACACAGGCTCCCACCTGCCTGCCTTTCAAAATCACTTTCCGTGACTCTGCTGACATGGCAACCCAGTCAGAAAAACCTAAAAACATGGCATCAATAGGACTGAGCTTCTCAGGACATTGGCCATGTAAAGTGAAGGGCGCCCACACCCGTACAGTTCGTGTCCGTGTGGGTAAGCACAGGTGTCTGGCAGGCGGCCAACCCTCATAGCCAACACCACTGCTGGCCCCAGCAGCACCTCTGGGTGAAGAGCCTTCCTCAGACACTTGCCTTGCATCTGCCAGAAAACTGTCATCATAAGTATACAACTCAGAGGTGGCCTTGATGGGCACGGTGGCCCCAGAGATGTGCAATGTGCAGGCCTGAACAGAGCATGTCCCTGCTGGCACCCACACTGTCCCTCCACCTTCGCTGGCAGGTGCAGAGGTGGGAGGTCCTGCCTGGGCACACACTGCCCCAGCAGCTGCCCAAGGACACGGGAGGGGAGGGGAGGAGGTGCAGGGCTCGCTCACCGTCCTCAGGCTCGTAGGGGACCCAGCTGTGTTTGGCGTTCTGGTGGGTGTAGTAGGAGTTGCGCTTGGCACACTGCTGGGCCCGGAAGTCCTCATAGGGCCCGGGGCAGTCCTCGCTGTTGCACACCTGGTACTCGAACGTGGGCCCCGAGCACGGGCGGCCTCCGTAGGCTGGGCTGGGGCAGACACAGACAGAGGGGTGGCCTTGCTGGCTGCGAGTGCTAGGGAGGGCCAGGCTCCCCACACGGCCACGGCTCAGCCTTCACTGCAGCGTGACAACGGCCACCGCTAACCTACACACCAGGGTGGGGGCTGCTGAGCTCAGCCTTCAGATCCCTCTTCCTCCCTGACCGCTCCCCCTTCAGGCACACACCACCTACTCCGCTGTGTGTGGGTGTGTGAGCGTGTGAGACAGACAGGCAGAGGGACTGGCCAACCCTCTCCAACTGGGCCGGAAGAGAAATCAGTCTTGCTCATATTTGCACAGCCCTTCAACTGAACCAAGGCCTGGTACACAGTAGGCACTCAATAAACGACTCACCTACTGCTATTCGCATCCACTTCCACTTAATATTATACTAAACTAAGGAGTGGGAAAAGAAACACGGATTTGGAATCAGAAGAGCTGGATTCGCGCCCTGACCATGCAACCTCAGCCGAGTCCCTGGCTGTGCCTTAATTTCCCCTGAAGGGAGGGGCCATAATCCCTCTGATTTTACCTGCCTCTTGGTGCATCTGTGGGGAATAACAAGAAAAGGTATTTTAAAGCCATATACACTCTCTTCTGCTGTAAGCCAGGAGGACTGCTGACACTATTGCTAGAAAGTGTCCAGGTGCACGAGGCTAGCAGCGCCCTACTCACAGAGACACGGGAGAATCCCATAGATTCCTGCACCTACGGGCTCAGCATCCCACCAGCACAGAGTAAGTACGCGATACAGTATCATCATAAGAATTATAACGGCAGCTGTCATCTGTTAAGTGCTTAATCTGTGCTGGCATGGTGCTGAGGGCACACACATTATTTCATTTAGGCCTCATAAAATAAAAATAGTTGCCGTGACAGAGGAGCTCCGTTAATGGCAGCTTTGATCACGGGGAAAACTGTCAGTCGTGCCTGCAAGGTGGTTCTCTCAGAGCAGGGACCGCGGGGCCTTTGTATAACCCCGGCTTCTGTATCCCCGACAGACGGACGTTACAAGGCAATCCGTCGGGCTCACGTTTATGAAAGGTCAATAGAGCCATCTGACAGCAGAACAGGCTGCTTCGATAGGTAGTGAGCCTCACATCCCTGGAGGTATGCATGACTGCTCCTGAGGATGCTAGGGCCGCGGCGATCCTGCAACCCTGCGATTCTGCAGTATTCGTCACACCACTCAGTGCCACGAGCGGCGAGGCCAGGCCCTGTCCATGTGGAGGTTTGGGACCCCTGTGTTTCTAGAGCCAGGCGATCCACACGCCAGCCCTTGCCTGTCCCCACCTCTCAGGACACTGCTCTAAGCAGGCTGTTTCAGCTTGGGAGGTGGAGGCCATGCAGAACCGGGGCTCAGAAGCCCCAAAACCATGATGTGTGGAGGGGATCCCCGCAGAGCAGATGAGAAAGGAGAAATGGATGTCTCTCCAACAGAGCTGAAATTTGGGAGGGGGGCTTTGATTTTACAAAGAGGTAAGTTTAGAAAAATTAGAGGAAGATTTGCTCCGTGTGGTGGAAAAGAAACTTGGGGAATTTATTCTCCGAAGACATGGGCAATGGGTTTAGATCACTATTTTCTCAAAGTTTAGCTGGAGGACCAGGGTCCTGGGAGGGCTTGTTAAACTGGCAGAACCTTGGCCCACACAGACTCTGGGGAACCTTCTGCACACGAGGGTTTGAGAATCACCAGTTCAGACACATGCACAGAAGTCAGATGTGACGGGGCATCAGCGAATGTAGGTGGGAGCTCTCTGTCCCCCCAACAATTTCGGGTCCTCCTTCATTGCATACGCAACCACCCCAGGGGCCCTTCTCTCCTGCGCCCTGTCTCCCCAGTGCCTTCCCCTCCAAGCCCCTCGGTCCTAGGAGGGGGTCCCCTGCCCTGCCCGCCCCAGGCAAGCATACTCACGGGGGGTTGTCACAGCTCCGGCTGCGGGATCGCACCCCGCCCCCGCATGACCGCGAACACGACCCAAACTTGGTCCACGAGCTCCAGCCTCCATCCTGGCCGTAGGTCTGCTCTGGCGACTTCCAGATGCAGTGACCTTTGAAGCACCACTGGGGTGGAGCAGAGGGCGTGAGGTCACCCTGGGCTGCTCCTGCCAAGCCTGTCCTAGAGGGTACCCGGGCAGACACACTGCTGGTGGGCACCACGGGGGAGCCCGGAGAATGGAATGTCAAGAGCACAAGCCTGGGGTTAGAGCTGAGCAACCTGGGACACAAGGTCACCTCTCTGAGACTACTCCTCAGCTGGACTCGTGGATAACTGCACCTGGCCACGGTACCCAGTGAGATAACGCCTGGCACACACAGCCCTCCAGAAATGGCAGGTAGTAGTATTATTAGTGACGACAATACATGTGCAGTTATTCAGTTCATCACCCCGGGAGAAATAAAGTGCTGCTAGGGAGAGGAGCACAGTCTTCCCACACTGCCTCTAGAGTTGAGCTTGGCTCTGCACCACGGAATCACCTTCCAGGGGCCACGAGCAGATGTGTTCCTGGGAGGCAAGCCAGCCGCATGGGAAGGTAGGCTTGGATTTGAATCTCAGCTCTGCCATTACTAGCTATGTGTGCCTCCTTTACCTTGCTGAGCCTCAGTTTACTCACCTGTTAAATGGGACTGTTGTAGGAACTGAAGCCAATAACCCCTAGAAAGGACTCAGCACAGGGCCAGACAACAAAGGAGGGCTCGGCTCAAGGCAACTCCCCCCACCCCTTCCTGTAGGGTAACACAAGAAACAGGGCAAAGCCCTCTGGGTCCTTCCCAAGAGACGAACTCAGTGGTTCTCAACCATGGAGTCACCCAGGGAGGTTTTACAACTCCAGATGCCTGGACTTCACCCCAGACCAACTGAGTCAGAATCTCTAGGACTAGGGATTTTTTTTGAAGAAGCTATAATGAAGTAAATTTACATACCAAAAAATTCACTCATTTCCAGTGTGCAATTCAACGATTTTTCATAAATTCACAGAACTGTGCAACAATCACCACCGTTCAATTTCGGAATATTTCCATCACCCCAAAAGACCTCTGTGCCCACTGGTAGTCACTCCTTGTTCTGGGGGTGGGGATTTTTAAAGCTCCCCACATGATTCCAACACACAGCAAAAATCAAGAACCACCGTTTAACTTTTCTGTGAAATTGTGACTGGGGAGGGCCCGGAACTCCAAAAATACCCGGGCAAACTTAAGAAGTGGAAACACCTGGAGCAGGTATGACCAGTCGCTGGGCTAAGAGCCTGCCAGGTGTAGAGCCCACGGGCTGCACAGGGCCATGGAAGCCTCACCCATCTGTGAGGGGCCCAGGAGACGGTCGGCAGGACGGGTGTGAATGGGAAGAGCCTGGCTGGGGCAGAGGGCAGAGGGCAGGCTGGGGGTGGGTCTCCAGCAGCTGGGCTCACAGCTGATGCTAAGTAACCAGCTCCCTTGGAGGCCAGGCATAGTAGCTCGTGCCTGACATCCCGGCACTTTGGGAGGCTGAGACGGGAGGATCACTTCAGGCCAGGAGTTCGAGACCAGATTGTGTAACACAGTGAGACCTCCATCTCTACAAAAATATTTTTAAAAAATTAGCCGGGCGTGGTGGTGCCCACCTGTAGTCCCAGCTACTCAAGAGGCTGAGACAGGGGATTGCCTGAGCGCAGGAGTTCCAGGCTGCAGTGAGCTATGATTGCACCACTGTACTCCAGCCTGGGCGACAGAGCAAGACCCCGTCTCAAAAAGAAAAAAAAATTAAATCGCCTCTCTTAACACCTTGCTTCTTCCCAGCTCTCTCCCTTGCTTTGACATGGCTCAGTAACTTGAGAACAACCCCAGGGGGTGGGAAGGATTTGTGGTCAGGAGTCGGCAGGCTGTGACATTCCATGAGTGGCCCACACAGTGGTCAAGGGCCAGCAACAGAGCAGAGGTGGGTTTCAGACCCCACACGAGGTCCCCCTAACAAACAGAGCCCTGGCACCCACGCACGCATGAGGGAGCAAACATGTACCAGGAACTACATTAAGGGCAGGGGAGGACGCGTGTGTGGGAGAAACAGAGACGGCAGGCGGTGGGGAGTAGGCAGGACACTGGAGCCTTCCCCTCCCCTCTTCTCTGCTAATCACTCTGGGTGACCCCAACAAGTTCCTTAAGCTGTCTGCACCTCATTGTTCTCATCTGTAAAAAGGGAGTAAGCACCCCTGCTGGATGGGCGATGAGATCACGCTAACCTCGGCCAACTGTGGGGGCACAGGGCTGTGGCGTGGGAGAAAAGAAAGGGGGAGTTCACGGAAGACGCCACACACATCCACCTGGGCTGGGCTCCCACCTGCCCTTTAGCACTGCCCCATACCATAGACTCGCAGGGAGGAGCCAGGGGCTCCCCTGGGACCTGCACCCCTGGAAGGCCGCTCCCACCCCGCTGCAGACCCCGCGGGTACCTTGCCTGGGGCACACCCGGTCCCATCCAGTGGGGGCCCCTTCTTTGTCTTGCAGAAGTATGGGTTGTCAGGGTGGCTGCACCACAGCTGCTTGCAGGGCTCAAACGTCCTGAACTGCACGGCAAAGGGACGGGGTCACCAGGCGGGACTGGCTCTCCAGCTCCGACACGCTGTCCAAGGGCAAAGGGCAGTGACAGAGACAGAGGAGGGCGCAGTGGATGCAGCGAGGAAGGCAGCCAGAGCCCTCAGCACCTTCAGGCTCCGCCCTGCCTCCGGTGCCAGTGGCCTCCAGGGGCCCCTGCTCTCTCCAGCCTCCCTCTCTGCCTTTGCAGAAGCCACTTGGTCACAGAGCTGGGACTAGGGTTTGAGGATCTGGGGAGGTCTGGGCCCATGGTGCCCCCTGAACCCTGTGTGTTTGTGGGGCCCTGCAGGGGCTGCTGCTTTCTAGCCCAGACCCTTTAGCACCCAGATGCGGGTAAGACTCCATCTCCCTCTAACTTGGCCGCCCAGCCATGCCGGGGTGGGTAACCTTATGTTTCAGGAAAGCCCCAATTTCCTTAATAGTCTCTCATCACACGCTACCGGCCAGACAAGTGTCCTATAAAGACAGCACTTGGGCTCTGAAATCCACGTCTCAATCCTCCACCTGCAAAGGCTCGGTCAGACCATGTGTTCCAGTGTGGCCTGGACAGTGGGGAAGGTGACCACATAATGAGGCTCCTCGTTCTGCGGAGGTGAGGAGGGGCTGCATTCCCAGATGAGGGGTGTGAAGCACCCGAGTCACCAAGGCTGCCCCCTTCAGAAAGCCCCCTACCCTGAGATGTCCCATGTTCTGACATCTCAGCCTGGGCCTGCTTAGCAGCTGTGGGGTCCCCTCCTGGGTGGCTCTAGCTCATCTCCAGGTTCAAGGGTCTCCTCCTGCCCTGTCCTGCAGGGTAGTGACAGCGTTGTACAATCTTGTATCTATGTCCTGAGGCCCGGGCAGCAGGGGGCATGGAGTTGCCCCCTGGAGAAAGGTGACATGCAGGTGCAGAAGGCAAGGAGTTAGACTGAAATGTCCTGTTGAAACCCTCAAGGGTGTGGGAACTATTGCTCTGCCAGGCCAGAGCCCAACACCTCATGTGACACCTGCATGGCCTCACAAGTGAGCTTCCCAGGTAAGGAGCCCAGCCAGGGCCCTACCGGCTGCCCACCCTCTCTGTTCTGCTGTCTCCGTCTTTCCCGGGCTAAGGTATTCTCAGCCACTGCACACCTGCCCCCACCGGTGTTCACTCTGCATCCCCCCGTGGTGGCTGGCACCATGCCTGGGGGCCCAGTGGCCAGCTTTGCAGAAGGTGCCCCGAGAATGACCAGCCTGGGCCACAGAAGGACACAGCCCTGGCACCCCTGGCCTGGGAGAGGCTGGGTGGGTTCTCACCGCCAAGCAGGTCTGGTAGCCACTGCCGAAGTCAAAGCGGCACTGCTCATCCATTGAGTAGTCAACCCCAGGCAGCTCGGGGGGCTGCGGCCAGGTGGACTCGAAGGGATCGTCGAGGAGGCAGTCGTAGGAACTGTCCGTGGAGGCAAGGGGGGTGAGGCAGGCTGGGGGCAGGAAGCCCCACGCTCGCCTTTCCCCGGGGCTGGGTTCTAACGAGCAGGGAAGGCCTGCGGGAACCTGCGCCTGCTTCCCTGTGCCTGGAGCCGTCCCTTCCAGGGAGGACGGGCTGCCCCGAGCATCGCCCTCGCTCAGGACCTCGCTTCCCTGGTGACAGGGTCCGGGAGGGCTCTGTCTGTGGCCAGGGGCAAGGGCACCCATGACTGGAGTTAGGAGCTCAGCTTGTAGCTGGCTTAGGTGGTCAATTCTGCCCACCTTAGAGGGACAGGCTATGGCCAAGATTAAGGGTTGATTCATGCACAGTTTGAGGGCTCAGTCTGCACTGAAAGAGGAACAGTCAGCCCTCCATGCAGGACGTACACCGGGCAGGCTGCCCTGGCCAGCTCCCCGCGAGGCTGGTGACTGTACCTGTGTCTCCCAAACCCACTCTGCTCCCCTTCTCAGGCCTTGAGTCTGACCCCTGTTCTGTACCTAAACATCCCTGAAGCCCCTGGGGCTGACCAGCCACGCCAGAGTTGGGTGCACGGGACTGGGGCCAGGGAAGGGTGGGGAGGTGCGGGAGCAGGGAGCACCGCTGGGCATGCCTGTCCCTCTGGGGCCTCGGGGAGACAGTGGGACCCAGCCCTGCCCAGTGGCCCCTCATCTTCAGCATGCACGAGTACCACCTGCAGTGCTTGGGAAACCCAGATTCCTAGACACAACCCCGGCAGGATCCAACTCACCATGTAGGGTGGGGCCGGGGGATCTGCATTTTTAGTAGGAATTTATGCAAGTGGTCACCTGAGCACACCTGGAAACACTGGGCTAACCCACCTGTGATGCTAAGGGGGGTGTTTGGGTGGGGGGCAGGGGGTGGGGGCACTGGCTTGGAGGAGACAGCCAGGCGTGTGACCTGTGCCCAGAGTGGCCGGCTGTGTGCTCCCCGTCCCAGCCCCGAGGGCGGCGGTGACCTACGGGAGGTAGCGGCTGAGCTCCAGCTTGCTGCAGCGGGACCAGTGGAAGCGGTGGAAGGCAGCCTGCACCAGGGGCGCCATCACGCTGCCCAGGCTGGTCTCGTCCGCGCAGCCGTTGCCCTGGCCGTCGTGCTCCATGCCGAGCCTGGAACGGAAGGCAGAGGGGCCCTGAGCCACCCGGGAGCCCGCCCCTGGGAAGACAGGCAGGCCAGCCAGCGGCAGGAGACCCTGGCCTCAGTTTCCCAGCCATGCAGCGGGGAGAATCAACCCTCTGTGGCCAAGGCTGCTGGGTGGAGGCTGCCCCCGGTGGCGTTGGGCTCATCCTGCCCCCCAAGCCTTTGCGGCCGCTGCTCTCCACTCCCCACCCCTGCCCCTCCTGCAGCCCCACCCATGAGCTCACTGCTGCCCAGGCCAGCTCAAGCCAAACTCGGACCCCGGCCCTGTGGGCTGCCCTCCACAGCAGAGGCCACCTGTCCCACCATGAACGACTCGCAGCCATTCGCTGTCTTCCAATCAGGCCAAAGGGGTTGTGCAAAGACAGGGTCTCATTCAATTCGATTCGACCTCGTTTACTGAGCCCCTCTGTGTGCTGCCTCTCAGGCTTCTCCAAGACCCCCTGCAGGATGGGCACAAAGTTCTGCACGTGGCAGGCACCTACCTAATGACAGTTTACCCTGAAATGTTTGCTCTTTACACTTAGTATTTAATGCCAAATTAAATTCTAGTTTCTTAAATATGATTCTAATTTCTTAAATACTCCCAGGTGGCCACCTCTGGCCCTGCCCATGAGGCAGACACATGGGAGCCTAAGCTTGACCTTGTCTCTCCATGGGGCGGGGGCTGGGGGGATTCGGAGGTTTCCCTGGTGTCAGTCCCTGTGATGCAGGTGTGGAAAGGAGGCCCCACCTGCCGCCAAGAGCACAGCTGGCATGAAATCCAACAGGGCTGATGGTGTCCCTTGGTCCTGCCTTTGGGGACACTAGACAGTGGCTCATTTTTCTCTACCCAGCGCATGGCTTCTTGAGGGCTTCTCTGCCCTGTTCTCCACCATAGCTCCATCCCGAGGACGGGGCCTGGCACACAATGGGTGCTCAAGAAATACTGATTGGATGAAAAAATGAGCATGGTCTAAACAAAATCCAAGCCCTAGTATCGGGCGAGCCAGCCCTGTGCCTGGTCTGACACCCGTGCTCTAAGTGAGGCTGTCAGCGACAGGCCAGTGAGTGCTGAGCACCAGCGTGGGCTGGGACAGGTCTCAGAAGGGCCTCAAGGTGTGGGCGGGATGGAGGGAAGCCCGGGATGGAGACCACCCAGAGACAGCAGGCCCCTGTTTGTGACGGGGACACTGTTACTGACCCGCCCAAAGGCAGGGCCATGTCTGGTGTCCCATGGCCCTGGGATTTGGAGGCTGGGCCCAAGGCAGGCCCGAGCTGCTGCCCAGAACCCTCGGCTCCCTCCCCCTCAGGGCAGGCCCTCCACAGGCAGGACCAGGAGGCCACACCTCAGGGACAGGCCAGCTCCTCTGGCAGCTCCCAGGACGCTGGGACTGGGGCCTTCCACAGCCACAGAACTCCTCCGAGCTCACAGCCCACGGCCCCACCCACCCTGCTGGTGCCACTTACACGTGGCCGGTCTCGTGGGCCACCACGAAGGCCGAGGAGAAGCCATCCTCGTGGTTAAGGGCACAGCTTCTCAGGGGGTGGCACATGCCAGTGACGGGCGCGTACCCTGCCGGGGAGAGGGAGAGAGGGCAGGGGAGGTAGGACACGCCGAGGTCTGTGCCCAGCCTGGCCACGTGGTCAGTGCCAGAGAGCCCCTGGAGGAAGAAGGATGCTCTCAAAGTTCCACCCAGCAGAGCGAATCCGGGCCAAGCTGCCCCGCATGCTAAGGCTGGATGGCTTCCCTCTTGGCCCGCAGCTTCCCAGGGCCTGTCAGCCCCGTGCTAGACCGGCAGTGGGATTTCCGTGGAGCCCGCACACTTCCACGCTGCCTCCCTCCAGTCCCACAGTCAGCCGGTCAGTCAACAAACAAGCTCCGAGTGCTTTCTGCTCCGGAGTCGGGGGTGGCACTGTGTCACATCCTACGGGGAAAACAGAGAGGACGAGGACGCAGATCCAAGCCCAGCCCTACACTTAGAGAACTGTGGTTTAGCAGGGAGACGATCAGATGGGCCTGAAGGGCAAGAACTCAAGGAGCAAGTGCAGGTGCAGGTGATGTGGAGGGAGAGGGAAGGGGATAGTGTCAACTGAAGGGGTTGAGGGAGACCAGGGAGTGACTTAGGGGGGCAGCAGGGGACAGCTGAGGCAACTCTCCAGGGGTGGGGGGGCACGGGCAGAGGAGCAGAAAGGCCACTAGGAACCGTGGTGGGGTAGGGGACCAGTGGGAATGCCACGGCCAGCAGTTACTGAGCCCTACTGTGTGCAGGGCCCGTGTCCTAAGGGGCCTCCAAGGTGGGGCTGATGAGAGACAGCACACCCCGGCCTGGGTCTGCAGTCCACCAGGCAGGGCATCCTCTGGCTTGGAGTTGCTGAGTTTTTCTTTCATTTGAGATGGTTTGGGGAAGAGAACAAGAGGCTGCAGTGGGAAGGAGGTTTCTGGGGCCTCTATTGTCCTGGAGCTCTGGGATTTGCTCTACGTGTGATGTGAGTATCAGCATGTATGTGTGCATGTCAGTGTCTACGTGTGCTTGTGCATATGTGTGCGTGTGTCTGTGTGTCTGCAAACATGTGCAGACTGTGTGTTTGTGGTCTGTAAGCTTGTACGCTGTCTATCTGCACGTGTGCATGTGTCTATCTGTGTCCATGCGTATGTACATGCATGTTGTGTGTGTGAAACCACATTTGGGGCTTCAGCGATTCAGGATAAGAAACCCAGGACCGGCTGACTCATTTCTAGCATTAAAGCAGAAAAAAAAAAGAAAGTGCTCCACGGGGAGCCTGGAGGTTCAGTCTGAGCCTCAGATCTGTCTCTTCTCTGCTGAGGGACATGGGCAAGCCTCTTCACCACTCTATACCTCAGTTTCCCCATATGGGAAACAGGGTGATCAAAGCTGCACATGCTTGCAGAGTGCTCACAGTTGTCAACACTCTGTCACAGACATTTCATGCACGCCTTGGTGCTGTTAGCCACCCTGAAATGCGGGAAGGCAAATGTCACCATGTTCCCCATCAGGCAGTGGGGACAATCCCGGGAGGTGAGGAGCTCTGGGTCCCTGGGCCAGCGAGGCTGGAGCTGGAGGTAGAGCACAGACGTCCTTTTCTGCAGCCCACATAGGCCCCACCCTAGGTGCCCACACTCTGCCACGTGGGCAGAGGGACACAGTGTGGGCAGAAGCACCTTGGAAACCACTGAGGTCTTTAGGCAGCTGAGCTCTGGGATGGCAAGCACAGGGCCCGGCCTGATCACTCACAGCTGTCTGCAGGCTCCACCAAGCTAGTGGGGACCCCTTTACTTCCCCTGGTCCCCAAGAAATCATTCCAAAGAAATCATGCCCACCTGTCCATCCAGGTCCTCACCCTTCAAACCTCCCCAGAGAGAGCCCATCGTCTCCAGGCCCAGCCCCGACCTCCGCCTCTGCCCCGCAGGCTGCACACACCTGGCCACGGCAAATACAGTACCTTGCATACCTGAGGGCCCAAAGTTCTGCCGTGTGAGGAAGACAACGTGGTCGTGGTGCTCTGCGTGGCCGGGGTCCTGGCGCTGCTGGGAATGCGCCCAGCGACACACCTGCTCCAGGCTGCGCGAGGGGTTCCCACGCTCGATCAGGCTCAGGGACTGCAGGGGCCGAGAGGAGGGTCAGAGCCCCAGGACCCAGGGGCCTCTCTCTTTCCACATACAGGTGTGAACTCAAGGCCCAGAGGACTGCAGGACACATCCCATGGTCATTAGCTGTCCCCACTCCACTGCCACACACAGTCCTCCCCGCTGCAGGGAAGGCACACACGCCCAGCACCCAGCCCAGCTGCGCTGGGGGGAGTTGACCCCCGTGACTCCAGTCCCCTCTCCTAACCTGCAGGGCAGATGCTGTTTGGGCACCTCCTCCATACTTCGCATTCATTGTCTTATTTGTCACAACCGCCCTTAGAGGAAAGTTCCATTGTTTCCCCCATTTGGGGGAAAATAAGAGACCGACTGGTCTAGGATTGCAGAACCTGGGCACTGGGCTCAACTACCACAGGACTCGCCCTACTCTCAGCCTGTTGTCCCCCCATTCCTCCCGGCCACCAGGTGCGGGATCATCAGCTCCTCACCTGGAGCGACCCCATAAAGCCCTGCTTCCCACCTCCACAGGCCTCCCCTACTGAGGCTGCCATTCTAGTAGCTTTGGGACTCTAATTCTAGACACAAAGTTTCCTGGACACTTGTCCCTCCTGCCCACACAGAGCTGGCCCAGTGGTCTGGCCCCACCGCCCTTCCCCCTCCAGCCCCTGCCTGCAGACACATGGTTTACCTGGCGGTAGCCGACCATGATCAAGCGGACAAGGGCAATGTTGATGTGGACCCCCAGGGACTCGTCGTGGTAGACCTCATCCACCTGCAAGAGACCGCGGTGTAAGGGGAAGCAGACGCCCACCGCCGGCCTGCCAGTGCCCGGGACTAGGCTGGGCACCTAACATGTGGCACCCACTCCAGCCCCACTGTGGCCTCACCAGGCAGGCATTCTGGTCCCTCCTCTACGGATGGAGAAATGTGCTGGGGGGCCAGGGAAATGACTTGCTCAAGGACACATGGCAACCAAGCCGCAGAGCTGGGATTCCAACCCAGCAACTCCAACTGACTCTCACCTTTCCACGTCTGAAGCGCCTCTTCCAGAAATGACACCCAGGCCAGGGAAGCTCAGGCCACTCGACCCAACATCCCTGTGTACCTTTCCAATTGCCACTGCATGATGTCTGCCCTAGAGTGCCCCGGCACTAGGGAGGCAGCGGGGGACACTTCTCCAGGGTGAATCTGGGAGAAACATTCTCAGGGGCCTTGGAGGAGCAGCAGCACCTGGGAGCTTGTTAGAAATGCAGAGACTCAGGCCCTACCCAGGCCTCCAGAATCTGGATCTGCATTTGAACAAGATGCCCAGGTGATTCTTACTCATGGTCAAGTTTGGGGAGCACAGCTCTAGATAATCTCTTCCTCTCACAAGCCCAGGGACCTGTGGAGCAGTGCCTTGCACAGTCCTCTCCCCTGCTCTGCTCTAGAAGCCCCTGGACAGTGTCCACAGGAGGTAGACACTCAGCCTCTGCTTGTTTACCCCCAAGGACGGGGAGCTCACTCTCTCCTGAGGACACTAAACTCCTGAGTTGTCTCATTGGACACTCCAGCTTTTTTGTATTAAATAACTTTTTTTCTGAATGTAAAACATTTTACTATAAAAAAAATTGAAAACTACAAAAAAAGAAGAAAATTAAACCACCCACACTACTATTAGCCAGATACACAATAACCACAGCTAACATGCTTCCTGCCACGTGTGTATACATGCGTGTGTCTTATTTTACAAAATTGGAATCATATTGAATAAACTATTTGTATTTTGCTTGTTTTGTGGAACATTATTCTGTGTATTTAAAAGCATAATTTCCAATGTCTGCATGTGCTGGGCCATCACTTATGTAACTAATCCCCTAGTTAGACCCTGAAAGACTTTAGAGAGAAGTAACTTGCCCAAAAAGAGAATGACTTGCTCAGTGAGTCAGTGTTAGTACACAACAGTGGTGGAGCCATGCAGCTACTGGGAGTACTGGGTTCAAATCCCAGCTCTGCCCCTTATGAGCTGGGTGGCTTGGGGCACAGCAGGTTACCCTTAAGAACCTCTGTCTCTTTTTCTGCAGAATGGGGATAACGATGGCTGTCACAGGGCTGGCATGGATGAACACGTGGGAACCGCGAGTGCACCACACACAGCACAGAGGCCCAGAGGCATGGTCAGTGGTCAGCGACGCAGGCAGCAGTGGAAACCAGCCTCGGACTCCGGCCCACATGGCTTCCCAGGAGCTAGGATGGCGCTCCATGCTCTTCTCACCACTTCCATCTCCCCGTGCACTTCAGCCATCAATTCTCTTCTACTCATAAACAGAGGAACCAACCTACGACCCACAACGGGACTGCTGTCCACCGCATGGAGAGGAACAGCACTTCCAACCACACGTGTGACAGTCCCACAGGGAGGGGAGAGCCAGGAGAGGAACTGCAGACATGCTCCTGTGCTGACACCACCCCCCACCACCCCCCGGGCCAGCCAAGAGTGGAGCCAGGCTGTAGGCACAGAGCCGCGGCAGCAGGAGCCGCGTGCACCACAGAGCGCCAGCCCCAACCCACCCTCCCCGGTGCCCAGAACTGGCAGCTGCCCCAGTTCATGAATGGGCAGACTCACAGCAGCCAGCACCAGGCTTCCGCCACGGGCCTTCCTGGCGCCTGTGTCTGGATCCAATTGAGTAGTGAGACCAAAGACCAGCACCCGCTGTGGGAAAACAGCTCCCTGCCAACACCCCACCACAGGAATGACGACAGTCCTCCTTTCCACCCCCTCCCCTCCCCAGCAGGAGCAAAGGTTTCATGAGAGCAAAATGCTCCAATGCATAGAGACAATGTCCTTCTCAACCCACACACCCTGGACTTATCCTAGGAGGGACCGTGGGATGGAGGGGTAGGGCACACAAGTGTGTCCCTCACTCAACTGGCCAAATCCACTCATCAAGGCCTCCAATGACCCTTGCTTCCATAGCTGCCATCTCCAGCCCAGGATGTTGGGGGCTCTTCACAGTGGGACTGGGGGCTGCTGCCTCTCTGGGCAGGAGGCAGAACTGAGCTGAGCCAAACTGGCCCACACTGGTGAGGGTTGGGTGAGGCCTCCTGGTGCACCTCCCACTCCCAGGTAACTGGCCCACATACAGAGGCTAAGCAAACAGAAAGAGACATGCCACCTGGAGAGACCACTCAGCAATCAGAAGCCACCTGGAGATGAAGGCTCAGGTGACTGGTGCACTGAGCTCTGCAGCACAGACCCCACACACCACACCCCAGGATCTGGAGAAGAGGGAGACGTCTGCATGTGGCAGGAGGGCTCAGGGATGTCTTGCTGAAAGAGCTGGGATAGTCCCTGGACCAAGAAGCTTATGGGCCCTTAGGAGGAGATGGTAGAGGCTTGAGCAGGGGAGAGGAAGGCAAGAGTCGCATGGAGCTGCCAAGAGAACCCAGGGGTCGTTGGCAACCAAAGTAACTGAGGCCAACAGCTTGGTCTGAATGTTTGTGTGCCCCCCAAATTCATGTATTGAAACCTAACCCCCAAGGTGATAGTATTAGGAGACGTGGCCTTTGGGCAGAGCACTCCTGCATGGAATTCGTGCCCTTATAAAAGAGGCCCCAGAGAGACCCTCACCCTTTCTACCATGTGCGAACGCAGTGGGATTGCGCCATCCGTGAGCCAGAAAGTGGCCTCTCAGCAGACACCAAATCTGCCAGCCGCTTGAACTTGGACTTCCCAGCCCCCAGCACTGTGAGAAATAAATTTCTGTCGTTTATATGCCACCCAGTTTATGGTATTTAGTCCCCATATGACAGGGGATTTCCTCCTAGCCAGTGCTCACCTGCCTCCAGCAGTGAGGAGCCCTCAGCCGCCAGAAAGTTCTTCTGGGCCAGGAGCCCCATCCAGCCTTCCCATCCACCTCTGCCCCTTAAAGTGTCACTGAGCATGTCCGCTCCCTTCCTGGGGACAAACGGTGACCACAGTCTCTCAGGGACTTCTCTCTAAGCACATCTCAGTCAGAGAGGAAATCTCACAGGCAGCAAGAAAGCAACGCGGCTCACTCACCGAGCGACAGCCACTGAGTTGAGAGTCGGCTTTCAGCAATGGAAGACGCTAAATTAATACAATCAAAGCACCACGACAAAGAAACCACCAACCTGAACCCTACACCCAGCAGAACCATCTTTTAAGGACCATGTTGAAATGAAGATATTATCAAGTAAACAAAAACTAAAGAAACTGTGGGGGCCGGGCGCGGTGGCTCACGCCTGTAATCCTAGCACTCTGGGAGGCCGAGGTGGGCGGATCATTTGAGCTCAGGAGTTCAAGACCAGCCTGAGCAAGAGTGAGACCCCATCTCTACTAAAAATAGAAAGCAATTAGCCAAACAACTAAAATACATACAAAAAAAAAATCAACCAGGCATGGTGGTGCATGCCTGTAGTCCCAGCTACTCGGGACGCTGAGGCAGAAGGATCGCTTGAGCCCAGGAGTTTGAGGTTGCTGTGAGCTAGGCTGATGCCACGGCACTCTAGTCCAGGAAACAGAATGAGACTCTGTCTCAAATTTTTTTTTTTTTATAAAAAAAAAAAAAAAAAGAAAGAAACTGCGGAGAAGATGGGAAATAACCCCAAAAAGAAAGCCTAAGATAAAGAAGGAATGAATAGTTTTGAGGTTATGACAGGAATGGAGTTCAGTGATGAGAAATAGTTTGGTCTTTTCTTACACTAAATAAGGATAATAAAAATAAAGTGCTTCTATTTTACCCCCTTTTCTCCTCCATTAAAACAAAGGTAGGGTTGGCCCTGCCATTCTCAGTCCCCTGGTCCAGTCCTCTGGGCCGCCGGCACGCTCACCTACCCAGCTTCTACTCTCCCCAGCCCTTGAGCAGGAACTTGAGCGGCTTTGCTTTGACTAGAGCTTCTTGGAGGCTTTGCACAGGCCAAGGCGGTGGCTGGACAGGGCTGCCATGTCCATCCAAACTGCAGAGGCTGCCTGGCACATGGCGCCCTAGCCAAGAGGCCCAGGACCCCTGCCCCTCTGGAACACACACACAGGCGGCGCCCTGACAGGCTCCAGCCTGGCTGCGCACCCAGGGTCGGGCCCTGTCAGCCTTGGCCCTCCATGGCTGCCTCCCAAATGCCAGGGGGCAGTGGGGGAGGCCAGGGGGCCAGCTCAGGGGAGCTCAGGGATTGCTTCCCACGGGTGGGCACAGGGAGGACGGCTGCAAGGCACACCCACAGGGCAGAAAAGAGCAGTGTGTCCAGTTCCCTCACTTCTCACCTCTGAGCCAAGTCCAAAGTCACCCCTGCCAGGACCCCCAGGTAGGGTTCAGCATACATATTGGCCTGAGATAGCCACTGGGTGTGTACCAGAAAAACAAACAAAGTCAGGACTCTCTCTGGCCAAAGGGAGAAGAAGCAGCAGAAGGGGAGGATGGGTAGAGAGTGTGGGATTGGAGGGAGGCTCTGCTATTCCCTGAGCACCTACTGCGTGCCTGGCACTGGGCCAAGCACTTGGCATACAGCTGCACAACAACCTTGTGGGAAGAGGAATTATTCCCATCTCATAGGCAAGAAATCTGAGGCTCAGAGAGGTTAAGTAATGTGCCCAAGGCCACCCAGCTGGAAGAAGGGAGGCCAGGATTTGAACTCAGATCACTGTGACTCTAAGGACTCTACTCTTAGCCACTGTACTCAGCTGCTGTCCGGGACCAGTTTCTGTGCAGGGCGCTGGGGTGGGCTTTCTCTGGCCTGGAAGAGAATTCGAGGACAGTTCACGACTCAGAGGGAGAAGGTGGGTCCGTGCCCTAGGCCCGCAGGCCTGGCCCGGTGCATCACAGCCTCAAGAGCAGCAGGTAGAGTAGAGCTCCCGGGGGCCTGGGCTTTGTAAGGCGGTCCTAATCATGAACATGCTGCTCCATCAGCACTCTTGGGCTCTTCCAATCTGTATTTACTCCTCCTTACTTCAGAAAATATGGGCCTCCTGGCTGGGGGAGGGATATGGAAAGAGTCCTGTCCTCCAACAACTTATAGACTCGCGGCGATGAGTGGCACAGGTGAGAGATGAAGACTGGCCGGCGGGGTGAGATCAGGACAGGCCAGAGGAGCCAGTGGGGCAGGCCTGTGCTCCTGGGCCCTGAGCCTAGGGAGGGACAATGGCAGGCAGGAAATGCCTTCTAAATCAGAGACAGAAAGGAGAGAATGACCTGGGGGCCGGAAGAAATGGGCAAAGGGTGGGAAGAGAGGCTGGCTCCCAGATGCTTCGACCACATTCTCTGGGCCTTCTGGAACCTGCCTATGAATATTCTCCTCCTGTCAAATGTGTACCCTGACTTCTGGACCCCCAAAAGGCTTCCTTGGTTCCAAATGCAAGTGGAGGTGGTTCCCCACTCACAGCTGGCCAAAGAGCAGCGGGAAGAACCCTCCCTTCGCCAGTTTCCTCGCTAAGGCTACCCTCTGCCCCCCTTCCACACTGAGCTCTTTAGAAGAAAGTCCCTACGTGCAGCCCACGCTCAAGGAGCGGGCAGTTAAAACCCACCTCCGAAAGGATGCAGAATCTACATAAATCATTTGGGATTCTTCTGCATGGAGAGATGCCCCTTCTCCCCCAACTTATTTATTCAATCATTTATTTATTGGCATGGACCCGTGTTTATTATATACTCTGGGTTATAATTCAATACTACATGATTGATTCTGTTGATCAGATTGTCCCAGCTTTGGCCATGGAGAGCTCTTTCAGTTGGCTCCTGTGTCCCTTAAACACACCCCACTGTTTTTTTGTTTGTTTTGCACTTTGTTACCTTCTGGTACTACAGGAAGCTCCAGGCTCACCTTGTATATTCCCTGTCCGAGTCCTAGAGTCAGCCCTTCCCCAAAGCCCGCCAAGGAGAAGGGCACACTATCCCAGTTTTCATGGTGAGGAAGCACGCCCAGAGCGATGGAGAGGTTTGCCCAGGGATGGCAGTCACAGCCAGAGGTCAGGCCCAGGCCTCCGAAGACCTTCCCTGAGCACCTACTGCCTCTGAATGTGGGCAGAACGGGGCCAGCGTTACTTGCAGACAGGGGAATGGCCACAATGACCTCTCCTGCCCTTTGTCAGTCCCAGGACGTGGAGTCTGAACAAGGTACGTGGTGACTGCAAACCACGTGCTCCAACACTCAGCGTGCCTGAGACACACCGCATTCCATCCGTCTGGGAGGTGCTTTTCACACTTACAATCGCTGTTGGCCAGGTGGCACTTGTGATGTGGCTGCCACCGCCTGTGCGAGCAAGAACCTCTATGCTATTCCTGGTGGCTTCTCAACCACAACCCCACATCATTCAAGTAACGAACTGTCCATGGAACTGAGGCTTGTTTCTGCAGCCAGACTAAAGCTTCTGGAACAGGAGTCTGTCTGTGATACTAGGCACACAACAGGCACTGACAAAGCACTGAAAACTCACCCTTTATGTTTCAAAGGGCTCAGATGGGTCTCTAGTCCTCAGATTTGAAGAAACCTTAAGGAAAGTGATCTGTAACAGATAGGTAAACTGAGGCACAGAGAAAGACAAGTCTACCCAGGGCCCCCAGCCTGTGAGGAAGGGAGGGCGAGGCAGTCCTTGCCCATCATCCGGAGCTGCATTAATGTTTACAGCACATCCCCGGGTCAATGCAAACAAAAAACGGGAGGCAGGACAAGCCGACGGGTTCTCACAGCTGCCCCGCCAACTGCAGTGCCAAGGGCCCCATCAGATAATGTTGAGTGTTTCACGCTTCTGGCCCCATCTGTGGGTTAGCACAATGGGGCCATCCATCCCAGGAAACAGATCTCCTCTCTCCGATGGCACCAGGCCAGCCCTGGCCCTGGAAATCAGGATCAGAACCAGTCCCAGGCAGACAGGCCCTCCTTTTTATTGGTCTGGTGGAAATCCCCTAAGGGAATTTGTGCTGCCAGCATCCCAGCCAAATAAAAGCTCCCACACAATGGACAGGATGAGCTGCTGGTCCCCCGGGAGGGAGAGGTGGCTGCGCCCACCTGCTCACCTCCCTGGGCCGGAAGTCTGGCTGGCCGAGAAGCCGGGCCCCAGCGCCCCAGATGAGCTGGGCTTCCCTAGTGGGCAGCTCTGCCTCAACGGCACCCGTCACCCATCCCAGCGCTTTCTGTCCCCACATTCGTAGGGCAAGCCAGCAGCGAGCAGAAGACCCAGCCTCTAACAGCCTTCTGGAACCTCAGAGAAGACAAGGACTCTCCTCACCCACTTTCTGGTAGGTTGTGAGAAGGAAGGTGGAACCAAGACTATCCAAACAGCAGTCTCCATGGCATGCCCTCATGGCATGGTCTTCGGTGGAAGCTGATGATGCTCCCTGGACAAGGCTATGAGTCATGGGTCAGAGGTCAAGGGTCAAAAGTCAGAACGCGTTGATTTGGCCAAGAGGGCTAGAATGGATCACAAGCTTACCTTCCTCCAAAAGTAAAGTCTTGGGACGTGAGGAGGGACACCCCCTACGGGACAAGGGACAGCGGGGTGCTGGCCTCCACGTCATGAACCTCAAAGGCTTGGAAAGAGTTTCCCACCCACTCCCACCACTTCCACAGGGTCTCTTCCAGCTCCAGTTCTGAGGGCCTAACTAGCCCCCTGGGCAAGCCCTGGGAACGCCAAGTTTCAAAAGCACACTCTGCTCTAGGGAAGCACACGTCTCCTTCCAGGACCCATCCAAAGACCTCTTCTAGTTCCCGAGGGAAGCTGCTCCGTTCTGCTTCTGGAAGAAGTTCCCGTCCACCCTTCCAACCAGCTTCCACACTTTGCTGCCTTCCAACCCCACACCTCAGAGGTGGGTTTCATGTCCTGCCATAGCCCCAAAGAGCACCCCTCCACCCCAGGCCACTCGGCCTGACCCTCTCTGAACCAGGTCAGCCAGCGGGTCTGGTGGGGGCTCTGCCAGGGGCACACAGGGCCCAGAACCACACACGTGGAGCCCACCCCACGCAGCCACCCCAGGGACTGGCACGGGGCCATGGCCCCTCCAGGACATGCTCATGTAAATCACTCGCTCTCCTGGGGTCACCCCGGGGTCCCGTTCCTGGCCTGTGTGAGGACCCATGTGAGGTTCCCAGAGTTAGTAAAAGGTCATTTTAAGCTGAAGATATTTGAAATTTCAACAAGTGCAGAAAGGAGTCATCTCAGAGCTTCCCTTATCTGAATAAAAGCAGCAACGTCTGAGAAATGAGGCTCCCAAGAGTCCCCCTGAAGGACATGTCATGGCCATAAAGAAGAGAGACCACCCGACCTGCACAAGTGTCATCACAAACTTTCCCATCTCCCCTCATTCTCCTCAAAACCCCATGTCTTTCCTAAAGAACCTATGTGTTCTTCCCACGGAAGCTTTCTCTCCCCTCCTTTCCCTCCCTACTCCCTAAATGATGTATGTCAGCTGCCCAACATTAGCCACTCCTTGGAGCTACTTGTCATCGAGTACTCCCATAGGCAGGGAACTGGTGACGATGCTCTTTTCTCTTGCTAATATGTCCTTTGTTAGTTTAATTCACAGGCTCTTTACTGAACATAAGAAGATGGAGAAAATGTTGTTTTTCCTCCCTGACACCTGGGTCACCAGCCACGGACAACACAGGCTGGCAGGAGGCGGAGGGAAGAAGGTGGGCGCTGGTGTGGCCAGAGCAGCGCTCAGATCCCACTGAGCAGACAGGAGACCAGCCCAGGCCTGCCACACCGTGGAACCCAGCTGCCGAGGACATGCCTGCCAGGCTAAGGAGCCAGCCGTGATTCCCTCAAGTCCCCCGTGGAAAACGCCTGGCCTGAGAAGTCAGAACGGAGGCCCACCCCCACCCAGTCCCAGGACACAGGACACTCACGATGTTCATGAGGGTGAGGACATAGTTCTGCACATGCTCCTTGCCGTGGAAGCGAACCACCGAGTCGTCCACTGCCAGCAGCACCTCCATGCTGTAGCTGCCTGCCTTGGCGTGTCGCCGCTTCCTCTCCGCTTCACCCAGCTGGTGCCCCACCAGGCCCAGCAGGTTGGGAAGGTCACCCAGGCCAAAGGCTGGAATCAGGATGGGAAGAGAGCAAGGTCAGACCCACAGGAGGGGCTGTCACTGTGACGCCACCCACAACCACCCCTGCCCCATCACGTGTTCCCCTGTCCTGCCTCTGTATGAGGGCTTGTTCCATACCAGCTCAACACGTGGGCACAGGCCCTTTTCCTGCTGTGAGGGTGTGGCTAAGTCTTTGTGGCAATGAGTAGCAGAGGGGTGAGAACTGGCCCAGAGCGGGACCTGGGCTGCAGGACCCCTCGTCCTATCTCACTGTGCGCCCTCCGCCAAGTCCCTCTGCTTCTCTGGGCCTCCATCTCCTCCCCTGTAACATGGGGATAAATCATCCCTGATCTCTTGCCCCACAGGTTGCTGTAAAAAGCAAAGGTGGCAGTGGGTGGAACCATCTTCATAAAGGAAAGCATCATGGTGGTGCCATGGCCTATGCAGGGCATTTGAGCAACCCCTAGAATGCCCCTGTGAGCACTGAGCCTCTCAAATCCCTCCCAAGCACCACCCAAGACCCCAAAACTCCCCATCACTGCTCGGCCCTTTTGGCTAAAAGCAAAATATTTATTTATTTAACTAGCATTTATTAGCTATGCAATCTAGGTGTTATCAAACATTTTCTGGGCCAGGCACAATGGCTCATGCCTGTAATCCCAGCACTTTGGGAGACCAAGGTAGTAGGATTGCTTGAGGTCAGGAGCTCAAGACCGGCCTGGGCAATACAGTAAGACTCCATCTCTACCAAAAAAAAAAATATTATTATTAGCTGGGTGTGGTGGCACACACCTGTAGTGCCAGCCACTCAGGAGGCTGGGGCAGGAGGATGAGTTGAGCCCAAGAGTTCAAGACTGCAGTGAGCTATGATCATGCCACCATACTCCAGCCCAGGTGACAGAGCAAAGTCCTATGTCTAAAAAGAAAAAAATTTAAAAAATAAAAACATAAAAAATCTTTGTCTGTAAAGGACCAGCTAAATATTTTAGGCTTTGTGGATCAAAGAGTGCCTATCCCTATTTAGTTCTGCAGTGGAAACACAAAATTAGCCACAGATAATACATAAACAACTGAGTGTGTCTGTGTTCCAATAAAACTCTATTTAGAAAAACAAGGGGCAGGCCATATTTGGCCCTGGGCCTTAAATTAAGTTTCCTGACCCTAATCTAATCCGATCCAATCTATTCCTTACAACAACTCTTATCAAGTTACTGTCCCCATTATACAGGTGAACAGACTGAGCTTCACAGATGTCAGGTAGCATGTCTAGGTCTGCCTGAATCGAAAGCCCATCCTTTGCAACATCACCCATCTAGACTGCCACATAGAAAGGTAGCACCTTAAACTATCGTCAGTCATTTACGCCACGGCCTGAAGGAAGATCAGAGCAAGTGAGGGGGGGGGACACTGTAGGGAAACCTAAGAGGCAGGACAGGAGGCTGGGGTCTCTCAAGAAGGCTTTAGAGCCTTCAGGTTTAACGACTTTCTCATTGCCCCAGCCTCAAGTTTTAACACTCATACCTTTTATTTCTAAGAATGTTCATTCATCCAGTTATTTGAGAACCCCCCAGACAATGGGGAGGGGCTGAGGATGGAAAGGTGCTATCACTACATACCCCATATCACAGAGTGTAGCTGCAGGAGGGGCCCATACTTATTAGATGGATGGACGGTGGCGGGTGACAAAGGTGGGTCCCTGCCCTTGAGCCCGCCACCTAGCAGAGGTGACGGACAAGAAATCAGATGGTACCAATATAGGAATGTCAAGGGCTACAGCAGGACTGACTAGAGAGGCTTCCTCACTGGAGACTCAAACCAGGAAGCTTAGAGGAGGCTTCAGGAGGAGGGGACAGCTCAGCTAGGGATGACTGGGGACCGGAGACAGACGGCTTTAGCCTAGGGAGCAAAGGGCACAGCACCTGCAGAAGCCACTGTGCAAGGACGTGGAGACTCCACCCACATGTGGGTGATCCTCGTGGACGAATGAACAGGTGTCTTTGCAGAGACCCAAGTTGTGCCTCTACACTGTCTATCCACATGGGAACCTGAGGAACTGAAATCTGAGGACATCAGGAACCATGGGGCTTGGCACTACTGTTTCTTTTTATTTCCTTTTTGGTTAGTGGTGCTGTAGTACAAAGGAAAAAACATTCTAGACTTAAGAGTTGGAAAAATGTGTGCTCACTGGCCTTTTAGGGAAATCCGGAAAGTGCGGCTAGCCTTCTATCCAGCCTAGCAGCCAGGTCTGTCCAAGGGAGGCTCAGAGAGGTTATATGACTCACCATAGGTCACACAACAAGTTAACGGCAAGAACCCAGAATGTAAACTCAGGTCTCCCCCTGCCCCATCACCACTCCATCAGGGCCCACCCAGATTGCTCTCTCAGCAGACATGCAGGGGACTGGGGGAGGGTCGGCTGACATCACCCTCTTCTATGTGTCCCTCATCCTTCAGGCCAGGAACACACACCTCAGGGCAAAGCAGGGCCAGCCAGCCACTGGCAGGCTTCAACGAGCCCACCCAAGAAGCCCCCAGCAAATGTAAATGGTGCAGCTGCTTTGAGAAAACAGTTGGCAGTCCCCTCAAAAGTTCAACCTAGAGTTACCATACGACCCAGTAATTCCACTCCTAGACATATACCCAAGAGAACTGAAAACATACGTCCACACAAAAACATGCACACGAATGCTCACAGCAGCGTTATCCTAATAGCCAAAAGGAGGAAGGACCCACATGTCCACCCACAAGTGAATAGACAGGCACAATGCACACTGTCTGGGTGATGGGCACACTTGTAACTTTGACTCCAGCAGTACAAAAGTAGTCCATGTAACCAAAACATTTGTACCCCTGTAATGTTCTGAAACAAAACAAAAACAGGAAAACAAAAAACAGGTTGAATAGGTAAATGAATGTGGTATATCCAAGCACCGGAATATTACCCCATCACAAAAAGCAGTGGAGTATTAACACCTGCCACACACGGGTGAAACTTGACAATACGCTAAGACCAAGAAGCCAATCACAAAAGCCCACATACTGTATGATTTCATTTGTATGGATGGTCTGAATGGGAAAATTCCATTGAGAAAGATAGAAAGTAGATTAGTGGTTGTCAGGGGGTTTGAGAGGGAAAATAGGAGTGACTGCTAATGAGCACACGGTTGTTTATGGGGGTGATGGAAATATTCTGGAATTAGATAGTGGTGATAGCATAGCATTGTGAATATAGTAAAAAATTGAATTATATACCTTAAAATGGTTAAAATAATTTTATCTCAATTTTTTAAAAAAAAACAACAGCAGCAATAGCTCTGAGCCCCAGCCTGGCCGGCTGCCCGGAAAGGATGGGAGGGCCGGGGTCTGGCCACAGGGGCACGTGCCCCACTCACGTCCTCAGGAGGGACCTAGGGGTGGAACGGCGTTGTGAAGAGCAGGACCGCGGTAGAAGGAGGAGCCAGGAGCATCCAGGGTCCAGCCAAGGGATCTCCCACCTCCGGACCCTCAACTGTCCCATTTCTCACCGGAGCCCTTGAGAACGAATCACTTAACTCTTCTCTGGGGCCCATCAAGGACGTGTGTGCATATGTGTGAGTGTGAGTCTGTGTGTGTTTGCCTGTGCGTGTGTGCTTGTCTCTGTGTGTGAGTTTGGGTGTGTGGGGGGTATGAGTGTGTTTGTGTCAGTGTGGGTGCACGGGTGGGTGTGAGTCTGTGTGAGTGTGTAGGTTTGAGAGTACGGGTGGGTGCATGTGTGTTTGTGTCTGTGTGAGCTTGAGTGTCCGGGTGGGCATGTGTGCCGGTGCGTGAGCAGGAGTGTGTGGGTGAGGTCAGTGTGTCCGTGTGTCAGTGTGGGTGTGCGGCTGGGGTGAGTGTGTGCATGTGCCACGAGTGTGCGTCTCAGGAAGCAGCAGCTGAGGCCAGACCTGAGTGCCAAGAGGAACAGTCCCCTCCACCCCAAGTTCACTGGCACACCCACCTCAGACCGCAGCGGAGCCCGGGGCAGGAGGCCCCTCCCCAGCCTCGGCTCAGCAGGAGACCTGCTATGACGGAGCCTCTGACGCCTCCTCCCCTCCTCCAGGACAGCTGGACACAGGCCCAGGAGGGAGGCGCTGCTGTGGGTGACCCAGAGATGGACACTTGGCACCTGTTCTCCTGGCCCCCAGCCTGGGTGGGAGATGGGACAGACCCAGGGCACTCCGGGGTCTGAGGGCCCAAGGGCAGGGACACCTGCACGGGATGGAGACTGGCAGAGAGGGACTGAGAGACTACTGGGAAGCCATCCCCTGGACCCCAGCCAGGCTCCGAGGCATCCCCCCGAGAAACACACCCAAAGAGTTATGGTGACGCCTCTCATCTCAGTAGAGCCTGTGAAATAGAGACAGATGCACCCAAAAATGCTTCTCCACATGTTGGGCTCGGACCCACAACTGGCCTTCGAATAAAAGTGTGAGTCACAGATTTCCAAGACAGTCCTCTCTTGTCCCTGGTCTTTCCTGGGAGGAACATAGATGGGTTCCAGCCAGGCAGCCCGAGGTGAGGGAAGAGCTGTGCCCACGTCAGCTGGGGCCTGAACCCCAACTCTGTGTGCTCAGAGGCCTCAGCTTCCAGCCGCCGACTGGGGCTGTACTTCCCAAGGTCTCTTCCCCAAAGGGGGGATTTACAGTCTTTTGATTCAGAACTGGCCTCAAATAAAATGGAACGCAAGGGTGACTCATCCCTATTCCCAGCTGTGGTGAAAGGAGGGGTGCCCCGAAATCCACACCTGTGCTCAGAGCTCCCCCGCCCCCCAGGCCTGCAGAGACATCCTGGCCCTGGTGGGGGACTTCTCTCATGAGTGACACTTGGAAAGCAGCTTCAAAGCACGTCGTAGGTGGGGACAACTGGTTTCCAGGCATTCCTTCACGCTGGGCCCAACCCCGAAGGGCCCTGGCACAAGGGTGTGGCCACTTACAACCAGTTCCACCCCCGGCCTTCCCATCTCCTCTTGCCCAAAGGGGCTTCGTGACAAAGCTAAGTTTCACTATGAAGTTGGCCCTGGGCCAGGAGCAGAACCCGTCACATCCACCATTTCACCCGCTCAGCCATGGGGTCCTGAGTGCCGCTGCTTGTGCAGCCTCCTACACTGGTCACCAAGGTGCAGGGACGCCCTTGCCCTCAGGCGGCTCCCACCCTAATATGTCAGTAGCTGCCCTTAATAACAATACCATAATGACAGCTACCATTTATCAAGCACCTACTATGTACATGCCAAGTTCCATGCTGAGATGTTTACATAACCTTAACAGGTAGACATTGATCATCTCCACTTTACTGATTAGGAAAATGAGGCTCAGAGACATTAAGTAACTTGTCTAAGGTCACACAGTAGACCAAGTCAGAGGCAGGATTTAAAAATGTTCTGTTGGACACAAAGCTGACCCCGGGCCTTGACACCAGACAGCCCCCCTACAAGTACCCCAGGAACTTCCTTCCTGCGGCTTCTATAGGGTTTAGTTGATTTTTAGAGGGAAGCACTAACTGTAGCCATTCTGCCCGCTGCCTTGGCTCAGAAATAGCTTTGAGAAGCAACGGTGAGCTCCTGAAAGAGCTCTGGAGTCCCGAGGACCACAGTTTAGGATATAAGTGGCTCTCCTGGCCCCTAATTCCAGCCAGTGAGAGTAGCTCCTAGAACCCCCTGGGGTTTCCCTGCTAGTGCACCAGGTATAAATATATGGGGCCCAGCCTCATTTTACAGATGAGAAGACTAAAGTCAGGCACTGAGAGCTTAGGGCCAGAAGTGACCTAAAAACACCCGAGAGGTGGGGACAGAAGTAGCGCTTGGGGCCCCTGCCCATGGCCTACCTTCGTTGTGAAGGTCCCCACGGGGCTCCGCCCACTCCTGCTGGACAGCTTCCCGGCGGTACACCACGTGTGTCCTCCCGATGGCCTCCTTGTCCTGCTGCCCCCGCTCCAGGGGCTCAATGAAGTAGTCGGTGCTGTCTGTGCGGATGAGGCCCGCCTGCCCGGGGAGAGAGGGGAGAGAGAGAAGAGGCATGAACACACGGTGCATGCCAACAGGTGACCATCTGTAACGCAAACGCATGTGTGCGTGCCCAGAGACTGCATGTGTGCAGGCCCTTCCTCCAGGGCCTTGGTTTGCGAGGAAGTTCACTGGCAAGGAGGTGGGGGGAGGTGTAGGCAAAGCAGATCCACTTTTACTGTGCTGTGTGCCCGTGGGGTGCCACATAAAATGTGATCTAAACAAAGGGTTCCACTGCTTTGAAAAGGGCAGAGGCGAGAAAGCCACTGCCATAAGGAATGTGCGTATACACCAAGGCACCACATTCCAGGGCAAAGCACATCACAGGGGTTTGGCTTCACCTAAGGGAAGACAGGAGGGAAAATCCTAGCGACAAAGGCTCGCTACCCCAAGGTGGGTGCCGGGCCCCCACTCCAACACAAAGGCTATTGTTTGAGGTTTACAGCACACATGCATGCACACGAGGGGGAGAGGGGGCCTGATGCCCACTGACAACAAAGGAGCCAGGATGGTGCACCAGGAATGCAT
This sequence comes from Lemur catta, assembly GCF_020740605.2. Lineage (NCBI taxonomy): Eukaryota > Metazoa > Chordata > Mammalia > Primates > Lemuridae > Lemur > Lemur catta. The sequence continues at coordinate 48,725,318 of NC_059141.1, read as the reverse complement.
GTTCTGTTTTTAATCTAATTTGTTCCCTGCAACAAAATATTCCCTTTAAAAAAAAATCAGTGTTGGCCTTGGAAATAAAAACATAAAAATCTAACATCGGCCAAGCCCAGCAAATGTGCTATTACCCCCCAGTGGAGGTGGTGATCACGAGGCCAGTGAAACACATAACTAGATGTGAGTCAATATACGTGTGCCTGCGTGTGCACACACACAAAACACGTCATGTCTATAAAGTAGTAAGACCTACCACAGTGCACGGAAAATAATATTTAACAAATAAATATTTGTTGAATTCCTTCATTTATTCGACAAGTATCTATTGGGTGCCGACCACATAGCAGGGACTGGGAGTGCAGCTGTGAACACAAAGCCTTGACTGAGGGAACCGTTTTTACCCGTCGACTGGGCCTTCCCCATTTGGATTGGAACTGCGGCAACTTTCTGCAACTCAATCCCACCAATTTTCCCACCTCAGCCTGCTCTGAGGTTGCCCCTTAGGGAGCCCCCTCCAAGACGACTGAACACCCACCATAAACCCCCAGCAGCGGCCGACCTTTTTCATGTCCCTTCCAGCTATTTCTATTAATCAAACTGAAAACACCATTTGGGATCAAAACCAAGATGGGCGCCTTTTGTGCCTCGTAAACAGACCCAATCAGGAGGCCAAGAAACGCTCTAGGGAAAGACGGCAGCATCACTGGAATGAGTTCGAGGCTTCCCCAGCAACCACTTTATCAGGTGGTGCTCAATTGTCTGCACAGGTTCTGATGCGCTTGTTGAAATGTCAGCGTCACACTTACTGGACTGGTCCTGAGGCCCCGTGACACACCATGGCAGGGGCAGGGACTGCAAGGGAGAGACCCACCCGCCCTGGCTCCCTCAGCACCCTCCCCTCTGCACCCTCCGCACCAGCTTCTTCTCCCAGACAGGCTACGTGTCCCCCGTCCAGGCGGGCACATCTCCACTCTGCCACCAGAGACAAGGAGACTCTCCCCGCATAGTGTCATCCGTGAAGTCCAAGGGAGGGCTGTGGGTTGCCCGGGTTGGGTCACAAGGTCACCCAGGGACTAGCAACCCTGGCTAGACCCTCACAGCTGGAGGAAGGGTGATGACTGCATCTGAAGAAGGGAGAAATTATTAGGGTGGCCAAAAAACCCACTGGAGAAGGGAAGGGCACTCCTGGTAGAGGGACCCCTGGGTGAGGGAGGAAAGACAGTGTTGGGGACTGCTGAGGTGTTCAGGCTCACGGGCAGAGGCTGCACCCAAACCTGGACAACAAGTGGTGGCCAAAGGGCCTCTGTCACTGCAGCCCTGCAGAACCCCCAAAGGAGGCCTGTCTCCCAGGGGACTCGAGGGCCTAGGGCAGAAGGGCCAGCTGGTGGCCTCCGGGCCTGGCACACACCGCCAAGGCCACTGCCGCTCTGCCGCCTGTGAGGAGGCTTCACCTCGACAACATCGCCAGTCAGCGGACCTCTAACTTTTGCTTGGATGCCTCCAGTGACAGAGGGCTCCCTCCCTCAAGACATCACATATTCTGTGTAGCGACACTCCTAACATTTTATTGGGCTGAAACACTTCCCTACATTCCATCCTCTATAAATAGTTTTATTATCATTGTTATTAATAACAGTACCTGCCGCTTATAATTATATATCATCTTATTCCATCTTTACAGCCCTGTGAGGTAGGCACTAATATCAGATCCACTTCATGGATGAGGAAACAGAGGTCCAGAAAGGTTAAGTCATTTGCCCACAGTCACCCAGCGAGTAAGTGTCAGCACTAGAACCGGAGCCCAGCTCTGCCTGGCTCGTAATCACGGTGCTCTATCACTTGGGTCATCCCTGGGTCCGTTTCTCCCCTTGGGGGCTGCTCGGAGCAAGGAAACACTCCTTCCCTACCCCCACCTGCAAGTCCCTGGGCCTCGGGTCTGGTCTGCTCACTTCCACCTCTGGGCAAGACCCGCCCCTGCAGTCAGAAGCCAGAACAGAGGAGACAGCACACGGCCCCCAGAGGAACAGCCCCTCCCACTGCCCCTCGGCCTAAAGGGATTCTCACCCCCACAGACCGTCTTCATCAGCTATTCTCCAGAAACGTGGAGCCCCAAGACCCGGGGTCTGGTCCAGCCGCCACACTCTCAGGCCTCTCCCCAGGGAAGGGTTAAAAAATCTCTCTCTCCCCGCACCACCCCTCCCTTAACTGTTTAGGACAAAAGAGTTAGAATCAAGCTCTGTGATATGCAAGTGGGAAATAAGTTTCTAAATTTCTCTGTGACTGTGGATCCCATCGGCCCCCCACGGTCAAGGGGCAGAACCTCCCCGGAGACTGCCCTTGTCCCCATAATGTCTTGTACATTGTGCCCAGGCCTTGACAGGTGGCTCTTGTCCAGGTCTGGGCTCCCCCCGGGCCTTGGAGACCCTCCTCCTGGAGAGAGGACAGGAAGGCAAAGTTGGCCTCCAGATCAGGAGGCAGGACGGACTCGGTCCCTTCCCCTCGGACCTCGGTTTCCCCATCTGCACGACGAGAGGTTTGGCCCAAGTTCCCTCAAACCCCTGTCCTGGCCAGGAAACCAGGCACCACCCGGGCAGACAGACTGGCAGTGAGAACTTTCTGGCTCCCTGCCTCCTCACTAAATTACTCCCGTCTCTCAATTTACGAGATGTTTATATTTCTGAAAAGTGGTAGCTCATTTTAAAGTACTAAAATCAACTCATATTTCTGTGTAAGAAAATCAAGAAAAGGCAAGAAATAAATCATGGTAGGCTAGAAAATAAATGTCAGCCATACCTATTTCCACCCATACCTTATTCTTTTGCAAACAGTAAATAAGTAGGAAATATGTACTAGAAAGGTTCTTCACACAATAAAAACAAAACAAAGAATCGCTGATCACGTCCAACTGAGCCACATACCGCGTAGGTCCTTGGCCCGTTTCTCCAAATGGAAACTCTCCAACGCACAGGGCTGACCACCCTCAGCCACGCTGTAAACCCCCCTAGCGTGGCTGCTTCTGCGATGGCTCCCCTGGGAGGTGTGTGTGGGCGACTGGGGGTGGTGGACAGGGAGGGAAGGACTGTTTGCATTTCCCAACGTGGCGGGTGACGTCATTTAGGTTGCAAAGGTGACGCCTTCTGCTGCCTCTTCATCCAGAGGCCTCCCGGCCACGCTGAGGTTTCCCAATCCAGGTTCCCCTCAAGGGAAGTCCCCAAGTTTAGGGTGTCACTCTACAGCACCCAAAGAAGACAGTCAGATGGCAGCTGGGGAGGTGAGTGCTGGCTTAGAAGTCCCCGTGTGTCCTGCCATGGGCCATAACAAGCAAGTTCAGTTGGTCACTGGCAGCTGTCCTACTGTCAGGGTGACGTCCCAACTGTTTCGGCAGGTAACAGAAGCCAGATTGTTCTGAAGCTATGTGTACATATATGCATGCATGTACTAATATATAAATGTGTTTATCCTCAAATGGCATATGTGTACGTGTGAACTGGGAGGCAGGGTACGCTCAGCCAACAAGCAGATCTCCAGGGAGGCCACAGCACAGAGCCCCAAGGACTGGAGAACGTGTCCTTGGGTGCAGCAAAGGCCACACTTGGGCACGGACGGGCTCTGTCCATGCTGAGCACAGAGACGACGAGGATGATGAGCAGGGACACAGCTTGGGGTCCAGGCAAGTGCAAGTGGCGTGGCCTGAGAGGGCAACTGCAGGCCTTCTGGGAAACGGGGTCCTGAGTCCCTGTGCTGTCCCCCTGGACTCGTAACATCCACTGAATGCCCAGTGCAACACCGCAGCTCCAGTGGAGCCAGCGGAGACGTGGGCCAGGTCTCCTCTTCTTTGCGCTTCTGAGGCTGGCCTACCCGGGGCCTCCCCGGGGGAGAAGACAGCAGAGCAGGCCACCTCCCCGTCAACCAGCCCACCGCCTCACAAGGACAGGGCATCCTCGGGCCTGAACTCATTCTGGAAATTCCATCACGAGGGTTTTACGACCACAGACAGCCCTTGGCCAGCTGTGCTGTCTCAGGATCTAGGCTCCCAGCAAATCCAGCTGGAAACTGTATGTTTTGCTGCAGAAAACAAGAGAAAACCCAGCAGCTGGAGGCTGGGGTCTACACATGAGGGTCAGAAGCAGCTCCTACCAGGCTCCTGAAGGGTGGCTTGTTCTTCCCCAACACGGCCACCTGCATCTGCATGCATGTCCCCCAGCTGCCTCCTGGACCACAACAGGCAGCTCCTTCCCTTCCCCCGCTGTCCTGCTCACCTAAGCCTGGCACCTGGCTCCAGCTATCACTGAACTTCATCAAGACCTCCAAGGCATGATTCACCCACCCCCAAGTCCTCACTTCCATTCTCACCACCTTGACCTCTCGGTCTAGATGCACAATAACTCTATCTTGCTCCATCCTGGTCTCCCAGAGAAGCTTCTCCACCCTGCTGCCCTGGTTCGGCCCAAATATCCACCTACTCCATGTGTGCACACAGGTGCTCTGTGGTCTCACTTGAACTCAGCAGCCACACACCTCACGTGAGCACAAGACCAGCTGGGGTCCTCCCGAATGGCTCAGACTCCCAACACCGCCCCAGCCCAGCCCACACCCCCTGCTGTGAACAGTCCTCCACAGCTGGGCCCCTCTCCTCTCCTGCGGACCGGTGCTGCCCCTCCACCCTGTGCTCAGGATCACCTCCTGTCACCTCCTCGAGGACTCAGCTCCTATGATTAGGACCGCTCTTCCCAGCACTGCTGTGACGTCCCCCCCACGAGACTGCACCCATCAGCATCTCCCACCCGCAACACTCCCTCCCTTCCGTCCCTGTGCAGCTGCTGCCCCAGGTCTCTGCTCCCTTCCACAGCAGGGAGCTTGTCCACACTCAGGCCTCCATGCTGCCCACCCCAAATGGCCTCTAGAGCCACCACTGCAGACTGCCCACCTGTGACCGCCACGCGGCAGGGCCAGCAGTCACTCCTTTGTCCTCGTCTCACTCAGCTCCTCCAGCCACACGCTCTCCCTGGGCATTTCCCCAGTTCCATGGCTTTAAATGCCGTGTTTGCAGATAACTCCCAAAGGACGTCCCCAGCCCTGACTCCCAGAATTCCCTGTGTGATGATCCAGCAGCCTCCGTGACAGAGACCAGGACCCCCACTGGACATTTCAAACCTTAAGGTCTTCGATGCCTGCACCTACTCCCCTCATAGTCTTCCTCATCTCAGCAAATGGCACTACCTTTTCCCAGTTGCTCAAGCCAAAAAAGAGGGAGAGGGGTGGGCACAAAGAACCGGGGCTTTTCAAGTCTGCCAAGCTCTGGTGGTTCTGTCAGTCAGTTTAGCTGAAAGTGTCACCCAGCATAACCCACAGGGGACACTCCCTCCAGTGGGTCATCCTGCCTGGGCTGCTGTCTCTGACGCATGGTAGGTAAGAGGGGCAGCCCCCGACACCCGGGGCCCACTGCTCCTACCAGGACTCTTCAAGGTGGCCCAGATCCCTCCCTCCCTCAACGTGTCCTTGTGTCTGTACGAAGTGTGGAGAGGTTGCGAGGCTGGGTGAGGGTGGGGTGTGGGGTGCACAACATCATGAGGAACCAGCCTCTGCTCTCCTGATAAGGGACTTGTATGAGGAATACAAGTCTTGCAACTAGATAATCAAAAGACAACCCAATTTTAAAATAGGCAAAAGACCTAAATAGACATTTCTCCAAGGAGGATACACAAATGGCCGATAAGCACATGAAAAGATGTTCAACATCGTGAGTCCTCAGGGAAACGCAAATCAAAACTGCAGGGAAACAGAATGGCTTGAATCCAGAAGTCAGATAACAAGCGCTGGCGAGGACGTAGAGCAACGGAAATCCTCGTACGTTCCTGGTGGGAGCATAAAATGGTGCAGCCACTTTGAAGATCGTCTGGCAATTCCTCAAATGATTACACAGAGTTACCATATGGTCCAGCAATCCCACTCCTAGGTAAGCACCCAGGAGAAAGGAAACATACGTCCACACAAAAACTTGTACACAGAAGTTCACAGCATTGTTCATAGTAGTCAAAAGATGGAAACAAGCTAAATGCCCATAACGGCTGAATGGATAAAGAAAATAAGTATAGCCATACAACGGATATTATTTGGCCATAAGAAGGAATGATACAGTGGCACATGCTACAACATGGATGAACCTTTAAAACATGATGCCAAGTCAAGGAAGCCAGACACAAAAGGTCATTTGTGATTCCATTCACAGGAAATGTCCAGAAGAGGCAAATCCACAGACAGAGAGAGTAGATTCCTGGTTGCCAAGGGCTGGGGTGATGTTGCATTAGAGGCTGATAGCTAAAAGGCATATGGTCTCTTTTTGAGGTGATGAAAATGTTCTAAAATTGACCATGGTGAAGATTATACATATCCGTGAATATAATTTTTAAAACCATTGAATTGTACACTTTAAATGGGTGGATTGCATGGTATGTAAATTATTTATCAACAAAGCTGTTAAAAAAATAGGCAACATGCATGCGGGAGGTGAGGGACTTGCACGGAGATGACACACACTGAGACAGGACACGCTCCAGCAGACGGCAGACGCTCGTGCACAGAGACACGCATGCAGCATGCAGGCTGCCCGCTGCCATGGAAGCGGGAGTCAGCAAGGCCGGGATGAAAGCCTGCAGACGCTGAGATTTCATATAATTCAAACCTGATGTGGAAGTCCCAAGCCTCGGGAGCTCTGCTGGAGGCTGGGGCCGCCAAGTCCTCTCAGCCCAAGCCAAAGAAAGTCTGAAAGCTGATTCTGACTGAGCTGCAGCCTTGGGGACAGGCAGGAAGAAGGAGCCCTTGGAGGATGGAGCTGAAACCTTCCAGGCTTGTCCTCAACTGGCACGCTATGCCACACCCCACACCGGCAGCATTAGAACTCCCAGAACAGGCCAAAGGCTCAGAGAAACACCAGGAAGCAGGGGGCCTCCACCAGCCGGAGGTACTTATCTGGGATGACTACTGGGCCTCAGTTCCCAAGGTCACGACATCTGCAGCCCCACACCCTGGGAGGTGCTGGGTGAAAGTCTGCTGAGGTCTTGCTGGGCCTGGCCCATCTGCAGCAAGAATCCTTTTCAGGAGAAAAGCAATATGGTGGGTGTGGCGGGTAAATGCAGAGACCGTGGAGCCAGAGAGTCCCTGGGTTCAAATCCTGGCTTTGCGACTCTCACATCATGTAATCTTGGGCAAGTAACCTGACATCCCTGTGCCTCAAGATTGTAACAGAGCCTACCTTGTAGGTCTGCTCCGAGAACGTCATAGACGCAAGGCACCTAGAATGGTCCCCACCATGCAGCGAGGGCAGTGGAAGCATTTGCGTGTGCTGCCGTGATTGTCATTACAGTCACTCACAGCGTGCTTGGGTGCTCCAATGGCTGGGGAGCAGGGCCTGCGGGGGCAGACCGGGGCTGGGAGCAACATTCTAGAATCACAGGAAGGTCTCTCTGTAACTCCTGGCCCCACTGTGGCCTGGCTCTGACCTGCCCAGATCCCCCTCCTGTAAGCAAAAATCCCTGAGGGAGAAAAATCCCAGTGGTTGAGCATCCTGCAGAGAAAAGTCCTCACCCAAAATAAGCGACTGGTAGAGGGTGATTTTAAAGGTGAAAAAGAACACGTGCAGACAAAAGGTAGGGAATACCTGGCTATTAGGGAGCTGTCTCTGGGTGGCAAAATGGTAGGCAATTTCCTGCACTTTAAACTTTCAGGTATCTTCTAACTTTTCTATGATTTCCTTATCCCAAAAGGCAAGCGATTCTGCACAGAACGTCTGCCTAATACAATGAGCAGGCAATAATCACATAACTCCCATTTCCTAAGACAAAGCTTTTTTAAAAAAGAAAGAAGCACCACGTAGCCCTCCTTCCCTGTCATCGCACTTTCCTGCCAGGAAGTGTACAGGTGGCACTGGGGGGTGCACACTGGTCGTTCCATCCCAGCCAGGGCCCTGCCCAGCTGCACGGCACAGGCCCTCTCCAAGCCTCAGTTTCCACATCTGAAACCAAACAGTTACTGGGCAGATGAAATGAAATAAAGAACAGGAAATGGCCCTCTTGGGAACTGGCCCGTGGCAGGGCGGTGGTCTCCTTTTCTTCCCTCCTCTGCCCGGCTTTCCTGGTCCCTAACAACCTGATCCCAGCCTCTCCGTCAAACACAGAAGACTCTCCAGGATGGGATGGCAGCGGTCCTCATCCCTGCGTGCTGTGCTTGTTAAAATCGCCTGGGGTGCCTGCAAAACGACTGCTGCCCAGGCCACACCCGAATCTCGGTGGGTGGGGCTCAGGGGTCAGGATGTTCTCGAAGCTGCCTGGGGGCTTCTGGTGTGCAGCTGGGGCTGAGAAAAACTCAGCCCAACCCTGGAGGCTGCCAAACAGGGGAATGGCACCAAAAGGAATGTTTAAGTGATCGTCCATGATTCACAAAGAGAGCAGTAGCAGCATGGGGGTGTCCACCCGGAATGAGTGCGATGTAATGCAGGAAATGGGCGAGAAAGAGAGGAAAGGAGCGGGCAATACGCGAGTGCCCTGAACGGGGCCAGGGGCAGGGAGTCCAGGCAGGCTGGGTTACTGCACACCCCTTACACCGAGACCCAGGGCCACCGAGACCACACGTGAGCTGTGCCGTAGGGGCTGCTCAGCACCTAACCACCTCCTCCCTGCAAGGTGTGACTCCCCTGGGGCGGCTGTGACCTGCTGAGCGGCCACTGGCAAGCTGGGGAGTCCTCAGTGCAGAGAGTAAGGACAGTCAATAACAGTCCCGCTGTGCTGATGTTGATATGAAGGGGACAACTGGCTCTGTCCTCTAGCACCTTGGAGAAGAGTCACTCAGGTTCTCAAAAGCTTGGTAAATGTTTTTAAAGGAGAGGTGGTCGCTTTTTATTTCTACCCCCATCTCACCCCCCAGAGGCCGGACACGGCTCTCACCTGCAGGTGCTCAGATTCCCATCTTCTGCTGCAAACCCCCTCCCCACCCCCACCCCACCCAACCCTGCCAGAGCCGGGCAGACCTTGCCAGGCCGGCAGCCACCCCGAGTTTCCATTACCCAGTGCCCGGGAGCCACGTGTCTCTGAGGCTCCCTGACCTCCCACACCCCCCCACCCCCGTCACCACCACAGCCCACCAAGCTCAGCCCGGAGCTCTGCCTGGCCCCTTGCTTGGCCGCAAGTCCAGGCAGCGGCTGCAGCTTCGGGACGAGCAAACAGGAAGCAGCCCTCGAGTGCCAGCAGGCCGTGTGGCTGCCAGGCCCCGAGCTGAGGAGCGGCGCCCTGCATCGAGGCCCTGTGCTCTGAACCCTCGGGCTCACATGCACGCCAGGGAAAAAGTGCGGCCAGGCCCCCCGCAGCAGAGGGCCAGCCCGAGAGGGGGCCCCCAGGTCACTGTCTCAGCCATACCTCCCCTTTGGTTGAGCCCTACAGCAGCCCAGAGGGGTGCTGACTTGGTTTCAAGCCATTCCTCCCCGTGCGAGATCATGCATGTACGTGTTTATCACTGAGCCCGACACACAGCCAGGCCTGCAGTGACAGGGGAGGCACTTGGTGGTGCCCAAGGAGAAGGTTCAGACGGAAGGCAGGTGAGCACTGGAGAAGGGAAGGGGTGTGGACCTAGATATCTGAATTCCTGTGTGGGCCCCACGAGTGGCTCCTGACAACACAAAGCCCCAGCAAAGGTGGCAGGTTACTGACCCTAATCCTGCCCCGGCCCAGCACCAGCCGGTGTTCCACAGCGCGTGTCCCAGATTTCTCAGAACTCTGATACCTCCCCAAAGCACGTCTAGCCAGTTCCAGCAACACCAACGCCCAGACTGTGGCCACCAGTGCCCTCGGCCTGTTCCCCTCTCACTTCGCACGTCTACTCGGATGTCTACGTTGCTTCTCCTACACCTTTGCCTGCAATGCCACTCATTCATTCATTCATCCTTCATCAGGCAATTACTGAGCGGGCCCTGGTCTGGGTGCTGAGGACATGGCCAAACGTTCCCTTCACGTGGAGCTAGCACTCTACAGAGGAGAGGAGACAGCGAAAAATAAGGAAAAATACCAATGGAAAGAGCCATGGAGGGAAAGTAAACAGAGGAATAGAGAGGTCTGGAGGTTGAAATTTTAAATAAGGTGGTCAGGGAGGATGTCACTGGGAAGGTGACATCCCAGGTGTCACTGGGAAGGTGACATGAGATTGAAAGCCTGAGAGGACTGAGGGCAGGCCCTGGCAGTGCCTGGAAGGAAGGTTCCTGCAGGGAGGGCAGCGAGGAGGAGGGTGATGGCCTGGCTGGCTTCTCCCGGAGGACTGTCGCGCATCGTGGGAGGACTTTAGCTTTAACAGAACTGCTCTGGCTGCAGTGGGCGGATGGACGGCAGCAGGCAAGGGAGAGCAGTGAGGGAGGCTCGGACCACCGTCCCGGAGAGACAGGAGGTGGCTCACACCACCCCGGCACTTGGCATTCTTCTTACGCCCCTTTTGTTTCCCTCTCAGAATTACTAGCAGCAAACTCCCACGCGCAGCCACACGGGACCTGTTCCATGCCTGCAACCACGCGAGTTCACACGGGCCCCTGCCGGGAGCTCTGCCAGGAAGGCCCTTCCCCGCAGATGTCACCCACCCCACTGCTCCCTCCTCTGGGCCCCGGTGGCTCTTGAGGGGTGCTATATCCCTGTCCAGATATCTCTGTGTGTCCCTATTCTAGATGTCAGCTTCAGGGGGACAAGAACTGACTTTGGAAGGAAACCATCTTAAACAAGCACCCTGTGGGTCAGGCCTTCACGCAAACTCCCTCGGTCAACCGCCCTCATGCAGGGTCTGCTTTCCCACACTTGTGGCCAAGGATTAGGGGATGGCATATTTTCCCCAGAGTCTCCCCTCCCAGGCACTATGGATTACGAGGTGTCAAAGTACCAAATGCCCAGTGCACGCAGGCCAGCAGTCGGTGGGCTGCGGGAGCTAATTCAGAGCATGGGCTCCTGCTGGCCTTAAGGGGCGGAAGTGATCCTCTGCTGGGGGTGGGGGGAGCGACAGGCTTTTTCTGGACAGATCAAAGGTATAAATATGTGATTGGCTTAAAAACAAAGGCTGACAAAGGCCTTCAGCAACTCGTTGGGAACAAGGTCTGCATTCAGACCAGCCGGGTCCTGGTGACCAGTCTCACCTTCAGACGCTTCTCTGAGAAGGACCTGTTCTAGTGCTCCATCAGCGTGTTCCCGAAAGCAGAAGAAAATTAGACTGCGGGGTTTTTAAATGTTCCATGACAAGTAATGTGTACATAACAGCAGCCCACTCCCTCCCTGGTATTCTGAAAATGCATAAAACAGCGGCAATGGTGACGTCGGGCTGAGAAAGGCCAGAAGGTTCATTTGAACTTCAAATCCCACTAACTGAACCATTTCCATCTGTTTTTCTTAGTTGGCCTCCAAGTTTTAGGGAAGACAATGCCATGCAGACGTCGAGCAGCCCTCCCACTCGCAGTGGGCACCCCAGAAACACCTCTACTCAGTGCCCTCCCAGGCCCAAGGGTTCCCAGGGTGCCCCTACCCCCACTGAGGGCCGCTTTTGGACCCATCGCTTTTAGCATTCATCACCCTGAAGTTGTTGCCACGGCTACCGTATCACTGAACATCACAGTTTATGACCTATCTTGTTTTGGGATTGAAGTGCTTTAATTAAAAAGTGTATTGCACCATGCACCACAAATGAATTTTCTACAGCAGTTTTAGATAATACAATCCCCAGTTACAACACTGAAGGAAAAGTCGAGACTCAATTGCTCATTTAAAGGGCTGTACATACTGTTTCTATCACAGAAAGTTTCATACAACTGAAAGTGCATTAAGTCACTTAAAATATATACTCCACCATGACCTTGGGTCTCTGTTCACACAGACTTGGTCTTTCCTGCTGACTCAAGACAGGCCGCCTGGGACCACGGGGAACACAGACTGGGAGCCAGGGACCTTGGACTTCACCGGCCCCAGTATCTGACGTTCACCTGCTGCTGCACGACCCTGGGTGAGTCCCTTCCCTTCCCCGAGCCTCAGCTTCCTGGGCTGGAAATGAAGAGGAGACTAGGGGCTCCCATAGCTGTCTCCGACTCAGGCCAAGGTCAGGGTGAACTGTGGGAATTACACTGAGCTGAGAGTCACCAAGGAGGTTTTCCTAACACAAGGAGCATCTGAAGACGCCGAGTTCACATTGACGGGGAGCCCCTTGGTGCTGCCAAGGATGAAGCAGCGGGTAAATATTATCCTTGCTGTTGTTCCTCAGGGCTCTGAAGGCAGGGCAAGGCCCACATGCTGCAAACTGAGTGCCAGGCCTGGCAGATGGTTTGGGAACTTTCCACTGCAGGGCCAGGGAGTGCGGAAATTCCGTGCACGCACCGAGAGCCCGGCCGGGCCTGCACCACGCTGAGGCTGGCAGGCAGGTGGAGAGGCCAGCACAGCCCCCGGCACACTCACCAGCCCGCTGGGCAGCCCCAAGGCCACCCTCCCTCCAGCCACCACCTGAGACGCCGAGGAGGAAAAATAAAACCAGCCCTCGCTGGAATGGGAGGCCGGCTCTGCTCCGAGGAGCCATGTCAGGTGATGTCTGGCTTTTACTCCATATCATAAATAAGTTATTAGTCCAGGGCAGACAGAGATGCATGGCCGCGAGGAGGCAAGGGAGGTAAGATCTGCAAGACCAGACTCCCTGGAGCACGGGAAACCCCCAGGGACCAGGCCCGGACTCCACTCGGACAGACAGGGGCCCAGACGGGACGGGGCCTCTGGGAAGTGGGAGGAAGAGCTCTGGGATGGGCGTCAGAGGCCGGAAAACAGACCTACTGGGGAGCCTGCCTCAGTTTCCTCACTCCAAGACGCTGGCATTAATAAGAATAATAAAAGCCACCTTTTATTGTTCCAGGCACTGTGGCAGCACTTTAAGTGCATGATTTCTAATCGACAAAACTGCATCTGTAAAGTGGGGGTCAAGGTAGGGATCCCCACTTTATAGATGGAGACACTGAGGCTCAGAGACGTCGAATCCCTTGCCTATGTTCAGTACGGAAGTATGTTTGCAAAGGTGGCTGCAACCGTTCCTCCTGTTCCTATGCACGGTGAGACTCTGCCGCTCCTCCCCTCAAGAGGAAGAGTCCATTTTCCCACTCTCAGAAAACCTCGTCTGGCCTTGTGGCTTGCTTTGACCAGAAGAATGCACAGAAGTGACATTATGCGACTTCCAAGGCTAGGCCTTAAGAGGTCTTCAGCTTCCCCTTCCCCTCTTGGAACGCTGCCCTGAGAGTGCCTGAGAGCAGCCAGACCCGCCTCCTGGAGGACGAGAGGCCACAGAGGGGACAGCTGAGGCCACCCAGCCCTCAACCAGCGCCACACCAGTCACGTGAATGAGGCCAGCTGGGGGCCTCTGGCCCAGCCCACCCTCCAGCTGGCCCAGCTACGGGGGCAGCTGGGAGCAAGCAGGAGAGGCGCCGCCCAGCCACCCTACACAACCAGGAGGAAGAACACTTTGCTGTTGTAAGTTCCTCCGTTTCAGGCTGTCACACAGCAGTGACAACTGAGAGTCACTCGGTTTCCCCACACTGCCTGCCTCCCCAGGAAAGCCTGTGCCGCCCACCTCCTGGGATCTGGCTGCCATCACGACACCCCATGCTGACCGCGGCCCTGGGTGCAGCCCCAGGCCCTGGCACCCCGTCATCAGGAAGCAGACTTCTGTCCACACTGAAGACCCACGGCCACCCTGGCAGGAGGGACCCACGGCCACCCTGGCAGGAGGGTCATGAGAAGCTCCCTTTCACTCCAAAGAGCCCACTTCTTGTTTGCAGGCTACAAACATAAATTCCCAAAGGGATTCGTGTTTTCCAGGGAACTGGGTGACCTGAATGGCAAACATGACCAACCAGCTGGCACTCTCGGGAGGGCGTGCGCCCTGGAGACAGACTCACAGGGGAAGGGAGTGCCTAGGGCAGGGGGGCAAACCGGGTTCCTCCCCACGCCCACTGGGCCCACGAGGAGTGGCTACGTGGAGCACACGCAGGAGGATTCGAGTCTCGGGGACAGCACCACAGTGGGCCTTCAAGTGAGCAAATGGCAGCCTATGCCTCCACTGTCACCTCGGGCCTAGGAGCAGATGGACAGTTGGCCACAGAGAGGATGACAGGTGTGCTGACCCTCACCTCACTGGGGTGAAGAGATGTAAACCAGAATTTAAGCCAGCCCACCAGGCGGTTCTCCCGGCAGGCCTCGTGCCAGGGTCACAGGGACACACAGGTGACTGCACTCTGACCTGGCCTTTGGGAGCTCCCGGTGGGAACGCTGAGGCCAGCATGCCGACTGGGGCAAGGAGCAAGCTGCAGCCTGGGAACCCACAGGCCCGGGTCCCACTGAAGGCCCAGAGTCCCCTGTTGGGTGGCACTTAGACAGAGGGGGTGCCCTTGACTCCCTCTTCTTTCCTGCCACCCTCCCCTCAGTCCCGGCAAACTCACCAACCAATAAACCCACACCACTTAATAGCAACCCCCAAAGTGTACTGGCTACTGTGCTAAGTAAGCCCTTTACACACATGACAACCCTAGTGTCATCTCCACCGTACAGACGAGGAAACTGAGGCACAGACAGGTTAGAAAGCTGCCCACAATCACAGCATGTAAAAGGCAGAGCTGGGATTTTAGCCCTGGCAGTCTGGTTCTGGGGTCACTCTGGTCCCCAGCTCATACGGCCTCCCCAGCAACCCAGGCCTCCAGCTAACAGCCCTGCTGTGTGTGGTTCATACACCATCTGAGGAAGGAAGACAGCAGCCTGCACAGCCAGAGCCACCAATGAGGCTGGCGAGGCAGGCCAGCTAGGCAGTGAGGCCTGCGCCAACATGGGGCCAGGCACAGGCTCCGGCGGACCCCCTGCCCCTCCCAGGGTCTCTCAGCACAGATGTGTCAGGCAGGTGGCCCACAGGTCAAGATATAAGGAGACAGGCCAGCTGGGCTCTGGGCAGGAGCCCAGTCACAGTGGAGACTCCAGGGCTCCACAATGCACATCCCCCGGGGGCTTCCCAAGCGGCTTCCCAAGGACAGCCGACTCACTCACTCAACCAGCAAAGAGCTGCCGCCCAAGCATGGACAGGTATTTAGCACAGAAAACCAATGAGCCACAGGCAAATCCTCCCCTGACCAGCATCACAGCTGGAATTATTGTCTTTCCCAAATAGTAACGTGACTCCTGCTTACAAACCTGTCATGGCTCCCGTGGCCCTGGGGGTAAGTCCAAGCTCCATGGTGAGGCGGATGTTTTCCAGTTACATTTTCACCATTCCCCCTCTCCTATGGAAACCTGGGATGAATCACCATTTCCCAAATCCTGCAGAGACACAGGATTTCCTTCCCTGCAGAATCCCTACAGTTACTACTCTGTGGCTTCAAAAACTCCTATTGATTCTTTAAAACCCAGCCTAAATGTCCCCTCTCCTGGGAAGCCTACCCTGAGCACCTGTCTTTCTCAGTACTCACCACTAGGCCACCCGTGGAGTGCATTATGCTCCCCACATTCCCACAGACCACTGCAGTTTAGTGTGGTCTGTGTCGTTTTGTACTGTCTCCTGTGGGTGCCAGCCTTCTCTCTAGACTGTGGGCTTCTGGAGTACACGGACAGGGGTGGAGTTTCATTCCTGCATCCCTAGGGCCTGGCCAAAGGCCTGGCCCTGGGCACAGGCTGACAGACTGTTTGTTAATAGAGTGCTCCACTTGCCACCTCTCAGCACTCCCCTGTCCCAGAGGTGTGCGGGGTATTACAGACCAATGAATACTCACACTGGCACTGAGCAAGCACCACCTGGCCCCCTCTGCAGACAAAGCTGCCGCAGCAGAGGACAGCAGGGCTTGGCCAACCCAGCAACCAGAGGTGGCCTCAGATAACACTTATGATCTACATGTTATTGCAATAAAAGGGACTCTACGATATTTATAATATTTATCATTATTAATAATTACTGTTAAAAAGTAGCCATTCTTACTATTAATAATCACTGAAATAATCTCCATTTCTTAAGGCCCCATCACGAACCAGGCACTTTACCTTATCTCGCTTAATCCTCTGACCAACCCTACAGAGCTGGCTCTTCTCCCCTCCTGGCAGACGAGGAGTCTGTGCACAGAGGGACCTAGGCACTCGCTCCGGGTCACACAGCGAGTCTGTGCAGGGAGAGCAGACTCTGTGCTTTCCACCGCCCGAGACTGTCAGCTCATAACCACTGATGCCGCCATTCGAGGGCCCCACCGTGGGCCAAGCACTTTTTGCAACAGCTTTATTGAGATATAATTCACACATCTCACAATTCACCCACTTAAAGCGCAGTGTGATGGATTTTAGTGTATCCCCAGAGTCGTGCAACCACCACCACCACAATGTGAGAGCATTTTCATCACCCCATAACGAAACCCTCACCCTTCAGCCGCCAGTCCCCCCAGCCCCACCCCCATGGCAGTCCCATTTTAAAGACAAAAGGGCGGCGCTCAAAGCTCCTGTGCCTTGTTCAGTGGTAAGGTGCAGTGGTGAGCAGCCGGCCAGACTCAGCCACCCCTGCCCCTCCCGACGCCGCCTGCCAGGGTCTACTCAGTGCAACCCATCAAAAATGCAGGCTCTGCAGAGTGGAAAACGGAACCAGATGGTGACAAATCTTACACATGTGGCTGCTTCAGAGCCAGGCCCTAACTCACAGAGGCACCAAAGGCTGAGGGGGAAACATAGTGGAGGCAAGCCTTGTCACCCTAGCACAGTGTGACACCCCAGTGCAGGGCACCATCACCCCAGTGCAGGCCACCGTCACTCTAGTGCAGGGCATTGACACTCCAGTGCCCATCACCCCAGTCCAGGGCATCGAGGCAGGGGAGGCAGAGGTGGCTGTGGGGGAAGCAACCCTTCAGGAGGCTGGTGCTTTGGGTTCTAGATGGACACAGTGAGCACACGGCCCCACTGAGAAGGGGACCCCACTCTGCCAATCCCATCTCTATACCCCCAACCCCTTCAGGACCCACAAAGAACTGTCCCCCACCCCAGGCCCCCACATTGCTCCCAGGTGCACAGAGTTAGTAGCTCTGAAAAGCAGCCCATCAGGTCACTGCTGACACCTGGACACATTCCCAGCCTGGGACCCTGGGGCCTGACAGCATCCCAGGCTAGCTGCCCCCACCCCAGAGGAAACTCTATGCAGGTAGGATTAGGCCTCTCCACATCCCTTATTTTCTGCCCCCAAACATCTTCAAGCCTGGCTGGGCCAGTCATTCTCCTGCTGGCCAGAGGCCTGGCACTATTTTCCATGTTTATAATGTTGGAACAGTCTTGAGACAATGCCATCTCTTCCAGGGAGCCTTCCTAGATGCCCAAACCAAAATAAATGGGTCCTTCTGCTGCTGCCTCTCATAGGATTGTAATTAGTCTACTTTTATGTCTGGATCTCCATTAGTCTTCAAACTCCTCCGTAGCAAAGGCCCTGTGTATTCAATGCTGGATCCCTCTCTTCCCCCTCCCCCCGCTATGACACACACAGGGCCCTTCAGAAGCGCTGTCCAACCCCAGTGTTCAGTGTGAATTAACCGCAGTGTACAGAACCCACCCTGCGTTTGCCCCCGGTTCCCCCAGGACAGTGACTCTATGGGCTGGCAGGAGGAGTCGGAAATGAGGATTGAGCCACCAGGCCAGATACCAAACTTCTCACCAGAGCAGCAGAGGTGCCAAATGGCTGCGAGTCTCTGCCCACACAGAGGGGTTTTCTTCAGACCGTCTTACAGATGGAAGGTTGGTTTGGCTGTAAGAACCAAGCTCAGGGACTGGTCTCATTCTTCTCTGAACCTGCAGCCCAGCCCAGGCCTGGCCCAGAGCTGGCCCTGTCCCCGCCAGGGAGAGAAGAATCAATGACAGGCTTACAGGGGCCTGGCTCCAAACTCCGCTAGCTAGGCCTGCTCTGTGCCACAAAGTGCCAATGCCAGAGCGGGAAAGGGCCCAAGTTTACCAACTCCAGCTTCCACAGTGCATCCAGGAGGTCACCGGGGCCCAGAGAAGGAGGGCAACTTGCTCAGAGTCACACAGCCATGTCTCCTGACTCCCAGCCCAGCCTCTTGCAGAGACAAGGCTGCCCCATCCCTGCCCCTCACCCCCTCTTCCATCCTGCCCTTCCTCCAAGGTCAGATCAAGGCCCCTTCCCCAGGTGTCTTCTAGGATCCACACCCCAGATGCCAGTCACCCAGCTGGCATGCCACTCACTCCTCTGTCCGACCATTGCTAGCTTGCTCGAGCGCTTCCCTCTGCCCAAAGTACCCTCCCCACCCTCTGGACCCAGCAAACTTCTACTCATCCTTCAAGGCCGAGTTCAAACGTCACCGTCTCTGACATCAAAGAGAATAATCACTTCCATTTACTGATTACCCATCCCCACTGTGTTCTGGAAAACCAACAAGTGAATGTTAAATCTACTAGTGGGGTTTGCTTGTGCTTGGCACCCAAGTTCCTTGGGGACAGGGACCTGACCCTGCAAAGCAGGGGTAGTAACAATCTCTGCACACACAGCATTAGACTGAAGGGGGCATGAGGGTTGTGTAAAGTCCTGTGCTAACAGAAGCTGTCTGCACTACTTTCATATCACCTCCCTATGACTCAGTTTCCTCAGCTACAAATTGGATGAAGTTAACGCATGTACACGGCAGCAGGCACGTTGTGCCTGGGCTGTGTGGGAAGGACTCATTAAGGCTGCTGTC
Organism: Lemur catta; assembly: GCF_020740605.2. NCBI lineage: Eukaryota > Metazoa > Chordata > Mammalia > Primates > Lemuridae > Lemur > Lemur catta. Next base: position 48,706,591 of record NC_059141.1, on the reverse strand, counting down.
ATTATCTGTGTCACTTTCCTTTTCTGAGGATCTCCCTGTGGACCTTGTCCCTGGCCAGCACTCAGTACATATTTTTTTGAAGTGAAAGGCTTTGGCATTTGAGATGTTAGAGAAGACAAGGTTAAAATCCACAGACCACGTAAAGATGCAGAGTTAAATCTTATCATCAGCAATGCTACACTGTGGCCTTCGAGTCCAAAGGTGAGCTCAGCTGGGTCATTGTGGCACAGTCCCTTGCTCTCATAGGACACAGGGCAGTTTACTGGAGGGGGATGGAAGTGAGGAAATCCTGGCCTGCGGTGACCTCTGTGCTGGCAGCCCCAGGGGACAGGCAGTCAGATAGCACCACCCCTGGGGCCTGGAGCAGGAGGCATTCAGGTGCCAGACATCAGGACTGGCCTCTGGAGACAGCCAGGGCATGAGCAGTGGCCTGGTGGTAAGCAGTGGCCCAGCCCAAGGCTCAGCCCAGCCAGGTCCATTTCTGCCCTCACCAAGGACAGGGCAACCCAGGCAAGCCATGTCCTGGAGCCACCGTTCTGTGCCAGCCGCAGAACAAGCCTCCAGAAGCTCATCGTGGACAGCCTCTGGGAACTGAGACCTGATCCGGCTTTGGCAAATGTCACACAGAATCGATTCTCATCTGCCAGGGAGTATCGAGTGCAGCCCCTCTCTGGACGGATGAGAAGAATAAAGCCCAGAGATGAGAGTGACTCGTCTAAGGTCACACAGCTCATGAGAACATTTACTCAGAGCCCACCAAAAGTCGGCAACACCATCTGAGGAAGGCCCAGGCCCAGGCCCAGCAAACAGCCCTGCCCCCACCATCCGCCAGCCCCGACTACCAGAGCAGGAGTCGCTGTCATAGACACCACACTGTGTAGCCACGTGATCATGCTTCGTGCAGGGCTGGGTCCGGGTCCTTTATGGCCCTGATCCTGCAGCACCTAGCAGCCAGTCTCTACTTGCCAATGGGCTGCTGAGCTGGTTCAAAGACAAGGGTGGTTTTCAGGGTGCAAAGGGGGTAAACAGCGACTTATTAATGGTGGTGATCACCCATGCATGCCTTAGTTTAGGTCCCCAGCATGCACTGCTTGAGCATGTCCTCTGTGCCTCATTCCAAGTGGACAGCAGAGAAGCAGGGTCACCAGCCCTGTCACTGAAGTGCCTACAGTCTACTGGATGACTTTAGAAGGAATTCAACACATAATTCCATCAGGCTGTTGGTTTGCACCAGCACTTCCTGTCTCTCCACCTGCATGGGCACTGCAGATAATTCCCTATATCACTTGGAATTTTCACCCAAAACTTGTGGCCACAGACAGCTCTAGCCAGTGGGGGTACCGCGGGCTCCTGTGGCACAGAAGTGCACAGCCAGCAGCAGAGACTCACACTAGAAGCCAGACAAGGTCTTGGGCTTCTTCAGCTGACCTTACCACCTGGGTTTCTCAAAGTCTGCTCTAAGGAACGCTTGCATCAGATCACCTGAAAAGTTTGGTAAAGATGTAGACCCTCGATTCCTCCCTTAAAAGTCAGATTCTACACCTCTCACAAGGTGCTCTGGTGATTACAATACACACTCAACTTTGAGAACCAACCCCTGCGTAGACCATATCTCTCAATGGGGGCCCTATCACCTCCAATGGGGTGGAAATTGATTCTTGTGAAGGCAAAAAAAGTCCATCTTTTTGTACATAAAGCATGAATATACATGCAGTATATAAACAGATATTCAGTATATCTGTGCTATTTTAATTTCACGGGGAAAGCTGGTGCAGTGGTGCATGCCTGTAGTCCCAGCTACTCGGGAGGCTGAGGCAGGAGGATCGCTTTAGCCCAGGAGTCCGAGGTCGCAGTGAGCTGTGATGGTGCCTGTGAACAGCCACTGCACTCAGCCTGGGCAAGGTGGCAAGACTCCACCTCTAAAACAAAATAAAATTTCATGGAGATGGAAGGCATAATGTTAAGGGAGAAATGTCTGAAACATTCAAGGTTCTTCCTTCCTGCCAGGGAGGAAGAACCCCTGCTACCATCCCCGCCCCATCTGACCTGCCCCTTCTCAAAGTGGAAGGGCAGAGAGGCAAGTGGGTCCATTCTTGGGACACATGAGCTCACACCTGACATCACTGGCAAAGAGAAGACCATGGAAGGAGCCGCCCAGCAGGGCCCTGAGGATGTCATGCCAGCGCCCTCCAAGGTGGAGCAGCGAGGGGAACAAGAGCCAGCCTCAGGTGGGAGTGGGAAAGAGGGAGCCCATCCACGGCTTTCCAGTTTGCAATATGGAGCCAACTAGCCGGCATCTGGGAGCATCTGCGAGCAGGGAAAGGGTCCTAAGAAAGGGACCATGTAGAGCCGCCAGCAAGCGGCAGGCTGGCTTTGGGAAAAGAGACAGGTGGAAGAGGAAGGACATAACATGCCGATGGCCAAAACTACAACAGTGGCTAAATGGCTGAGCCTCAACTGTGCGCCAGGCAGGCGCCAACCACCCAAGACGCTGCCCAGTGAGATGGGTCCCATTACTACCAGCAGCGTGTCAACTCCATGAGGGCAAGGACCATGTCTGTCTCAGCCCCCCTCCCCTAGAACAATAAATATGTGCAGAATGAATAAATCCCCATTTAACGCTAAGGGAAAGAACCACAGAGACATTCACTTATCCAGGTCCTCCCAGCTAGGGAGTGGCACGGCCACGACTCAAACCCCCCAAGTCAGACCCCAGAGCCTGCTCTCCTCACCCCCGAGTTTGTCTGGACGAAGACAGCCCAGCCAGGTAGTTTGTGGTCCAGGTGGGTCCACAGATGGTGAGGGGATGAACAAGATAAAGGCACCCTCCCAACTCGGCCCCTTCACACCTGGCAGAGCGTGAACCCGGCAGCCAGCAGGGGCATGCGGTGCGCTCTCGGGAAGGCAGCACAGCCCTGACTTGGCCCGGGCTACACACGCCCACAGGAACCCCACACACAGGGGAGCCAGAGAGAGAACCATGTGGGGGGGTCAGCTTAATGAGGGCCTCGTCCCTTACCAATCCATCACAGTTGCTGATGGCAACAGCTGCCCCAGGCATTCCCGTGACACCTCCAGAGTACACACACTCCTGCTGCAAGGGCTGTCGGAACAGCTCCCGAAAATCCTCCTGCCACTCCACCGAGGCTCCTGGCACCACCAACCGCCGGTTGGGCCGCAGGCGCAAGTGCAGTTCCTTCCCAAAAACGGTAACATTGAAGTACAGGGAGTGGCGCCCCATCCTGCCAGGCCACAGGGTCCCTCCTTCCGGGTGCAGGGGGCTGCGAGCCACCCGAGGGTGACTGAAGTGGGATGGTGGTGTAGGTGGCATGTCCACTCCCACACTCCTTGCGGAGGCTGCTGCTGGGCCAGACACCACATGGGAGAGGAAGCGTCCCCGAAAATCCGTGCTGCAGGGCACTGTCACACCATAGCCACTGAGCTTTCCAGAGAGGCGCAGCTCTGTTGGAGGTAAAGAAAGAGTCACTTCGATGCAGTGTGTGCAGAGGTAAGGGGAAGTCGGAAATCCCATGGGGGCAGGGAGGGATCTGGAATCCTAAGTGTCACCTTAGATGGACCCCTTAGCTCAAGTGCATCCATTTTTCATGCATTGCTTCCTGAGCTCCTGGATTTCCACGCTTGGATGCATGGTGTTCAGGTAGTTTGCAGACATACATTGTTCCAGTAACACCTGGATCCTTTTTAAACTTAGCAGAAGAAAACAAATGATGCCAAACAGTCCTGTCACTCTAGCAACAAGCCTTCCAGCCTTGGGCACTGCCTAGGAAAGGACTGAAATTCCCCGAAAGCCCCCAGGGCAAAGAGAGGGGAGGCCAGATCTGCCCCAACTCCCCCAGGGTACTGAAGTCACAGCCCAGGCTGGGGTAGGGCCCTTCTCCCCAAGTTCCCAAGAATGCAGCTGGCAAAACAAACACACCTAGAAACCCAGGGGATCGTGGCACGTGTCAAGGAGAAGGTGGGGCTGGAGACGGAGGGAGGGACGACACGGTTCTATATTTTTCCAAGGTTAGAAAGGAAACTTTTTTAAGCAGCGCAGTGGCTGCTGAGATTTCTGCATGGCCCAGCCCCAAGCTGGATAAATATAGATCTTCAAAAATAAAAGGAGACACAGGGGGTGACCTGCTCACTTGGGCTGCATTAAGCGTGAGGTCATGGCCCATGCTCCAGGCCACATGCCAGCAAGCCCATTCTAACGCAGCTCTCCCTGAGCCCAGCCAGGCTGGGCAGCAATGACAGCTCCCTGGCTTCCAGGGCTGGTGATTCATGGGTGTGAGTTTGGGAGGAATTTTCATTTCCACACAGCTCTACCTCTCGCCTCCCCTGTTCCCCGTACTGATAAAACATAGAAAATGATGCTTCCTGAAAATCCCCCATGCCCAGGGCAGTTGTGGATGGAGGGTGCTCACTCTCCTCTAGTTTGATTATCACAGCAGAGGACCCCCAAGACTGCTGCAAGACGGGTCCCACTGGGGCACAGGAGCAGGGCTCGCAAACAAGCAGGCACCCTGCCTGGAAACGACCAGGGCCTCCTCCCCGTGCTCAGAGCACTAGGACAGCACCCCATGCTGCAAGGTGTGGAGGACGCATTCTGGGTGTGAGAGGATGTCTGCGGCCTTTGAGAATGCCATGCTGGGGGGCTCCAAGGATGTTTCTGTCCAGGGTGTGGTGGGAGGCGATCACCTGTTAGCCTGACTCTGTGTATGTGACACACACACACACACTCACATACACCCCTGCACACAAGCTGGAGACAGAAAAGACACTGAAAGAGACACACGGGACAGAGAGATAGATACTGGGAGAGAGAGGGAGGGACGGAGGGGGAAGGGGAGAGAGAAAGAGAAAAAAAAAGCGACATATACATTGCTCCTAAGAAGAGACTCAATGTTCCCAAATTCTCTCCTGTGGTCTCTCTCTACTTCTAGTGTCAGAATGGGGGGAAATCGCGGGACAGCGCCAGTGGCACATGGGGAAGAAAAGAGAGCAGTTCTGTCCCAAGCGTGCATACTGCCTCCCACCCGCTGGAACGCTGCCTCGATGGCTCGGGCACCCTAGTGCCACCCTGATCGCGTGCACCCAGGACCCCACGGGCCCCGCGCGCCCAACCCGCACGCACCTGGGGTCCGACTGCCTGCGGTGGCGCAGAGCGCGCAGTGCAAGGGCAGCAGGCAGGACAGCAGCGCGCGGAGTGGAGCCATGTGGCCGCGCGGGGACGCGGGCCCGGGGGGCGCCCGAGCCCCAGGTCCCGGCTGCGCGCGAGGCTGGGGCGTGCCCCCGGCTGTCCGAGCGCCGGCCGGCGCCCCCGCCTCCGCCGCCGCCGCCGCCGCCTCCTCCCGCCGGCTCCCGGCCCCCCGCTTGGCGCCGCCGCCCGGACCGCTGGCTCGAGCGCCCGAGGCTGCCGGCGGGAGAGCCGAGCTGCTGGCGCGCCAGCGCCCCGCGTGCCAACTGCCGGCCGGTCTGTCCGCCCGCGCGGTGTCGCCCCGGGACGCGGCGGGAGCGGGGCCAGGGGGCGGCGGGGCGGGCCGGGGGTGGGCACACCGGGCGGGGCGGGGCCGGGCGCGGGTCCGAGAGGGGGCGCAGCGCGCCCGGGGGCGGGGCGCGGCGGCCTGCGGCCCGGGATCGGAAGTGCCACGCGGAGCCGGTCGGAGCAGCGGCTGCTACCGCACTGGGCCGATTGTCCCCTCAGACGCCTGGGTTCCCTGGAGTGGTGGCCCAAATCCGCTTCCCAAGGCCTCTCCTCCCCCTTTCTTGGCCGCCTCTGTTTCTGTTCCAGAATCCTGGGGCTAAAGGGGTGTCAACTGCATTGGGGGTGGGACTGGGGGTGAGCCCCCCCAGTAGAGGATGTCGCTCTCTTTCTTTCATAATGGTCTTGATGACCCACGAACCATAAACCACTTGGATCTGCGCATTTTCCAAACTGCCACTCCCTGGGCCCCAGGGTGCACTGACTGGCCTGTGTCCTTGTGATGGGCAGGGATGAGGAGGGTGAGGAGAGAACCCTGGATTCATAGACAGCCCTGACTGAAATCTTAGCTCTGTGCCTCAGTTTTCTCATCTGTGAAATGGATGTTAACTATCGCACATAATAGGTGTTCAATAAATGATAACTGCCTTCCACTTCTGTCCCTGACACCATGCTGCAGCCCAAGGTGGAAAGAACCAAAAGTTTGAGAGATGAGAGTGGATGCCGGTCTTGCAGTGGTGTTGAGGCCAGTTCAGCAGTTAAGTCAGACAGCCCAACAGGAAATCCATGCTCTTGCTTTACTCCATAAATGTGTTCCTAACAATTTGCAAATAAACTATATTTCATGCAATCCAGAGGTGGGAACTGGAGAAAGGAGATTTTTCCTTTTTTGAAATAACTGTGAAATAAATAATCTTTGAAATGATGCCAAGATTTTGGAGGACCAGTGTACTTAAAAGCAGGTTCAGAGAGCTGACGTATATTATATTCCAAGCAACAGCAGAGTATTCAGTTATTTGGAAATGGTACCACCAAACTGATCTGTATTATGATTGGGAAGAATAGAATTCCCTTTTCTCCTCTTCCTGGTCCTTTAAGGTCCGCGAAAGTCAAGAGCCAGACGGCATTTTGTGTGTGAGGACTGGCGGAGCAAGAATGTGAAAGGTTGTGTGTGTGTGTGTGTGTGTGTGTGTGTCTGGGAGCTTCCAGAAGAGGCTGAGAGGTGCCCAAGCTGGTGCTCCTTGGCTTTACCCCTTTGCAGACCCAGTAAATGATCTCAGGATAAAATGGCTTCCCTTCTCAGGGTCTCAGTTTCCCAAGCTGCAGAGTGGGGACCCTGAGGGACCAAAGGGAAGAGTCATGGCATAAGGATTGCTCATTTTCTCCATGCCACGGGGCCATCCCAGAGAAACTCCCCTAGAAAACTCAGAGGCCTCAGCTCCGTTCCACCCCCTTCTTCCTGCACAATCAGGATAAGTCAAGAGGGACAGACTGCAGCTGGGACCCCAGTGGCCTGACTCATGAGCCAGTCTTGGCAAGCAGAAAGCAAAACCTCACCCTGTTTCTCTACCCCCACCCCCTTCCCAGGGGCTACAATGCTTGCTTTTGTTGGCAAGTATTGTGTGTCCGAGCTCTTTTCTACTGAGGGAGACTTTGTTAGGAACAGGGGACATGGGGGTGTAACTCAGAGTCAGGGCCAGAAGGTGGGGGAGATGGCTGGGTGGCCATCTGGATATGGGCAGGGCCAAAGCAAAGAAATCCCCAGGTGTCAGCTGGGGACCCCCCCCTAGGAAGGCAAGTTCTGGGTTTTCCAGTGTCTTGCCTTTGTACTTTGCACAGGGGTAGCGGCTTGGGGGTTCCTCTGGCTGACAGTCCCCCGACAGGTATCCAATAGTTCTAGTCCACGGCCCGGGCCTGGGGGCAAGGCAAGAAGTCTATGCTGGCTGCCTGGAGCCAGCAAGCAACTGGAAGACGTGGCATGTGCATGAGAAAGCCCGAAAACCAGGTAAGAGAGGGGCAGAGACATGAGCTCTGGATGAATGGGCAAGGTCCCCAGGGGACGCCAGGGACTCTGGGAAGGAGGGGCTTGGAGGCTGTTCACAGACGCAGTGGATCCAAGCTGGGGCTTCCACAGGAGCGGTGCAGAGGAGGAGAGGAGGAAGTGCTCCCGGTCTGGCAGGGCAGGAGCACAGGCAGTTGGGGGCCAGCCTGCCGTGAGTGAGCGTCTCCAGCACCAGGAGGAAAGGCTGGACTAGCTGGAACTCACGATTCAGGAAGACCCCAACAGGTAGGCCAGAAACACAGAAGGTGGAGGTGTCTAGCCCCAAAAGTGGCTGGGACAAGAGTGTGCGGAAGATAGAACCACTGGGCTGGGGCTCGGGCCACCCCTCAGGATTTCACCCTGAGGAGGAAGGTAGTCCCCTCCACCAGTGCTCCCTCAAGCACGGACAAAAACCCGGAGATTTGGAGTTAGAGAGCTTTGGAGACAGTGTCCAGTCCAACGAGCTACCCCATTTCACAGTTAGTTAAACTGAGGTCTAGAGAGGAAAAGAGACTCGCACCTGGTCACACAGCTAGTTAGAGTAGGGCAGGATCCCCTGGCTTCAGATCCAAGCACCTGCTCTCTCACCTGTAAGAGCAAACCTCTGCTGGAGCTCCCCTTCCTCCCTTGCTCCATCTTCCCACGGACGAGTGGTTCAAGGTTGAGATGACAAAATCGCCCCAGCTCAGGGGGCGCCCCAGATCCTCCCACCCCCACCAAGAAAATAAGGGTGTCAGCTTGCGGCCATCTCTGCAGCAAGAGGCCAGCAGCTCCTGAGAGGTTGCTGAGGGTGACCTGGAAGGCACCATGTTGTCACAGCTCAGGGGACCCAGCAGGTGGCTGTCAGTTATTGAGTACCAGTTGCTACGCTAAGTGCTTTACATGTTTTATTGCTACCTGAGGAGGCAAGGACCCTGAAACACCCAAAGAGGGTCCCTGTCTGGTAATCCTTGGTGTGACCAGTGACCAGTGGGGCTCTGAAATACCCGGGACAGGAGAAGAGAATTCTACTCCAGCTCAGTGACAGCCACCAGCATCCATCCTAGACAGCCAGGTAGGAAGCCAGACAGTGGGACTGCCCTTGTCACCTCTCTCACCTGCCACATCAATCCCCACCAAGTCCTGTGGCGTCAACTCCAAAGGATCTTCAAAATACAGCTACTTCCTTCCATCGCAAATGCACCCACCCCATCCAGGCCACCAGCATTCCTTCTCTGGACACTGCCATAGTTTTGTCCTAACAGATCACCCCCTCCTCTCTGGCTCCTGGAATCTCTTCAACTGCAGACCAAGGAGATATGTGAGCTGCCACGTGGCCCTCTCTGCTACTGAGCCTCCAAAGGCTGTGTTGCTCTTGGGATAAAGTGCAGACTCCCTGTGCCAACCTTCCTTCCTCCACAGCCCCAGCCTAGCTCCTTGTAGGCACCATGCTCATGTTGCCTCAGGGCCTTTGCACAGGCTGCCCTGTGCCCTGAATGTGCTCCCTCCCTCTTCACCCAGTCCACCCCTGCTACCTCCGGATATCATCCTTTTAGCCATTCCTTCCAGAAGCCTGTGCTGTCCTCCCAACCTGTCCTTGCCCTCAGGTCTCCTTCACGGCAGTTCTCACTGTTGAGTCTGTCCTGATTCATGTGATTCGCAGAGTAACATCTGCGTCCCTCCAGACTGAGCTCCCCAGGGAGCAGGGACCACATCTGGAATCCCCAATGCCTGCCCTGTGGGGCACATAGTAGGCCCTCGATAAATATTAATTGAATTAATAACCAAATGAATATGAGTTGGAGAAGGAACAGTTCATGGAAAATTTGCAAAGTTAAGCATTTCCCAGAACAATCATTCCAGGAGAAAACTTGAGACATACACTTGGAAGTTCTGAGTCCACTATGAACATGAAGGTCACCAGGCTCCACAGTCAGACAAGGATGAGAGAAGAGTTGCTTTCGGTGCCCCCAAGCCTTGCAAAAATATTACAAATAACAAAATCAGCCATCCTAGCTAATACTTGCGAGCCGGGCACTTTACACCTTTACCTCGATTCCCACTGCAACCATGCAAGGTCAACATCCTTATGCTCATAGATGAGGAGGCTGAGGCCCAGGCGATTTGCCCCAGCACTCAGCACTCACAGCTGGTAAGTATCTCAGCCATGTTCAAACCCAAGTCCGACTCCAACTCACCGGCTTCCAGGTGCACTGTGACACCGGTAAGAGATTTTCCCACTTCTGCCGCCTTAGAGGTCACCGAGTTCACTTTGTTTTCCTATTTTATTTTTAAAAACTTTTTAGTTGTGAAAATGATAACACATACAGAAAAATGCTACCTGCTCATTTTACAGAGGGGCAAACTGAGGCCCAGAAAGCAGAGGTGACTTTGCAAGACTACACAGTGACAGCATGCAGGGGCAGGATAACACGCCAGGTCTCCTGGCTCCTTGTTCACAGTGATCGCAGAGCGTCAATGGTACTGGTTCTTCCCGACCAGGACCACGGGCCCTCTGCTCATGGATTATTAATCAGTTCCTACCTCAGCCCAAAGGAAAGAGGAAGAAGAGTTTGGATCTCTTCCTCCTGCTAAGTGCATGGAAGTTCTAAGCCAGTGGTTCTCAAATCATCGTCCCGCTGCCCAGCAGAGTCTGCATCACTGGGGAGGTTGTTAGACGTGCAAATTCCCAGGCCCCACCCCAGACCTCCTCCACTGGAAACTGGAGAAGGGGCCCAGCAATCTGTGTTTTAACAAGGCCTCCAGGGGAATCTGATGCATGCTCAAATTTAAGCAAAGCCTTGAAAATTGGAGCCAAATTAAGACTGAGAACAAACTAACTAAGGACCTCTGACCTGCTCCTAATTAAAGGCTGCCACCCTCCTCTCCCATCCCCAGGCTCCAAAGCCTGGGCTGCTGCCAGATCAGAACTCCAGGAGCCTGGCAGAGCTCCAGGGGCATCCAGATGAACGGGAGAGGGGCCGGGCCGTGTGGCCTTTCTCCGGATCACCCTTCTCCTTTTCTCCCCTGCATTCCCTCTGCACATTTTTTGGCAAGTGTCTAAGGACCGTTTCTAGGAGACCCGGATGGGTTAAGTTAACCACAGTGATTTGTCATGCATTACAGAACAGCTGACACCCCGAGCCCAGCTGAGCCATGAGATCAGTTAGAAACAATGCTGTTTGTGCCCTGTGTGTAGACGTTGTGTGCTTGTGGTTACTGTGTGTTCAGGGGTGCAGAGAGAGGAGATCTTGTTCTTGCAAGGAGGGATGCCAGAAAGGCCAGCTGTCCTTCAGGAGCTCTGTTTCTGCCATTTCCTCTCCTGAAACTGTGGGTTTATAATTTCAGCATCTGCATTCTCCTGACAAAGTCTAGTGCAGCCCCAGCATCGACCCTCTGGGATTCAAGAGAGGTAAGGCGGAAAGCAGTGATCGCACCCATTTCCCGGTTCCCTGTGGGTGTGGTAGAAGGACTCAGAGAGATTTGGTGAGGGCCCCTTTCTCACAAGCTTGTCTTCTATCCTGGTGAACTCTCAGATACCACTGGGCATCCTGCAGCAGAGTGGCCGGGCCTCCATACTGTTCCTTTCTCTAGGCCAGTTAGGGGACTTTGGGTTACAAGTAACCAAAAATAACTAACTAACTAACTAACTAACTAACTAAATAAATAAATAAATAAATAAATGTTAATTTATTGTCTCACATTAAAAGGAATCCTGAAACTGGCCAGTCCTGGAGATGGTTAAGTTGGCAGCCCAGCAGAATCTTCCAGCATCCTCATTCCTTCCTTTTTCTACACTGTCATGCGTAGTGGTTAGTCTCATCCTCACACTTGTCCCCTCTTAGTTGCAAAATGACTGCGTTAGCTCCAGGCATCACATGTTCACCGGATGCAACTGTGACTAGAGGCAATGGAAAAGGGAGTTCTTTCTTGTCTTCCCTTTTAAAAGATTTTACCATGCAGATTTTCAAACATACACAAAAGAAGATAGACTAGTATGAAGACCCTGCCATTCATTCACCACCCAGCTTCAATCGTGATGACCCCATGGCCAGTCCTGTGGCATCTTTGCCCCTCCTCTGCACACCCTGGGTTATTTTATAGCAAACCCAAACATCATCTGCCATTTAGTATCAGTAACAGATAAAGACTCTTCTTTAAAAGCAAAGTCAGAACATCAACAACAACAAAACCATAATGTCTTTGTCACCCCTGATGAAATTAACAATAATTCCTTAAAATCATCTTGCGTCATTGTTTAAATTTCTCCAGCTGTCACAAATATTTTTGTCTTGTCCTGTTTTTAAGACCTGGTTTGTTCAAATCAGGATCCATGCGAAGTCCACACATCACACGTGTCTCAGAAGCCTCTTTTCATCTAAACCTTGGGTGGGTAAACCACACCTGAGGCCAAATGCAGCCCACCGCCCGTTTTTGTAAATAAACCTTACAGGGACGCTGCCACCCCCACTTGTTTATGGATCCCATGGTGCTTTTCATGCCACAAAGGCAGAACTGAGTAGTTGCTACAGAGACAGTATGGCCCACAAAGCCCAAAATATTTACCACTTGGCCTTTGCAGAAAAATATCTACCAACCCCAGATCTAAACAATTCCCTTCTTTTTGTTCCCTCTTTGTTTTTGTTTTGTTTTGGTTTTGGTTTTGGCATATCGGCATTGCCAGCATCACTACTCTTATGCTTTGGGACCGTTATGAAGTACAATAAGAGTGACCTGGACACAGCATTCTGAGACCACGACAGTCGATCTGAGAATGACAATGGCTCCTAAGTGAGGCTGCTAAGAATGCGTCTTCTATCCATGAAATTGTGAAGAAGGAGAAAGAAATTTGTGCTAATTTTGCTGTCAAACCGGGACGTTTGTCCTACAGATGGCCCCATGTTCTTGTGCCCCTTTTGAAGAACAAGGTGAAGGCTTCAGAGGTCCCCTGGCAACAGAGTCACCCTCAAGTCTTACAGTCCAGAACCCCCAGCCCCTCCTTAGCCAGTCCCTGGGGAGGGCCGAGCCCCTCTTCAGAACCATGAGGCTGCTTATGAGAAGAACATCATCCGGTTCCTATCAGAAAGGAGGGTAGGGTGTAGATGGTTAGTAGGAGGGAAACCAAGGATATTCCAACCTCCCAAAACAAGCCATCTCAGCTGAACGCAGGAGCTGGCCAAGTCTTCCTCAGCCAGCTCTAACCACTCAACCCCTCAGCCCCTGGACGCTGCCTGTACCACCTTCCCACTCGTGTTCAACATTCAACAAACACGTGGGCACATCCCCTCTCCCAGCACTGGGCTGTATACGCCATGGCGGGCCGGTCCACGTGTCAGAGCTCACCAAACAGTGAGGGTCACAGACAAGGGGTCGGGTGATGCAGGGTGGAGTGACACGCTGGGATGAGGGTAGGCGCAGGGCTGGCAGGGCAGGGGAGGGAGCCCGAGCCCATGTGCCGTTTCAGCCAAGACCTGGAGGGTCACGAGGAGTCAGCCAGGGGAAGAGGAGGAGAAGATGTCTCTGGAAGAGAGAAGCACGTGGCTGGTGGAAGGAACCAAAGGGGCCAGAGGCCGAGAGGCTGGTGGGGAGATGTGGGCAGAGATCCAACCTCGTAGGGCCTGAGAGACCCTGTGAAGGGGTCTGGCCTACCCAGAGGGCTGCCAGCAGCTACTCGAGGGTTCTATGGAAGAGCAGGACCAGCAGTGGGACTCAGAAAGCTAGTGAGATGTCAGACCTGCTCTCAGATTCCGCACTCACACTGAGGTGTTGCAGTCAGCCGTGGCTGTGTACTGGGGAGAGGAGAAGGGGTGAGCTGCTAAGCAGAGTGGGAGGGATGCTTATGACAGTATTCTCTGTCTTCTTGAAATATATCAAACATATACATCTTTATATGATATCTTAGATGTATATATAATTTCTATTTTAGTATATGATGTATGCTATAAATGTTTATATGCTATAAAATACGTTATATTATAATTATATAAAATGTATAAATTTATTATCTATTTAATATATAATATCATAGACTATTATATATACAGTAGTCACCTCTTATCTGCAGTTTTGCTTTCTGCAGTTTCAGTTACCTGCAGTCAACCACAGCCCCAAAAATATTATGTGGAAAATTCCAGAAATAAACTATCTGCGAGTTTTAAATTGTGTGCCATTCTGCGTAGCATGATGAAATCTCGTGCCGTCCAGCTCTGGTCCCGCCTGAGATGTGAATCCTCCCTTTGTCCAGTGTATCCACACCTTCTACGCTACCTGCCTGTCAGGCACTTGGGAGCCATCTCCATCCTCAGACTGACTGTCGTGGTCTCATAGTGCTGTGTCCAACTCACTCTTACTGTACTTCATAATGGTCCCAAAGCACAAAAGCCGTGATGCTGCCAATGCAGATATGCCAAGAGAAGCTGTAAAGTGCTTCCTTTGAGTGAAAAGGTGGAAAGTTCTCAACTTAAGGAAAGAACAAAAATCATGTGCTGAGGCTGCTAAGATCTACGGTAAGAATGCATCTTCTGTCTGTGAAATTGTGAAGAAGGAAAAAGAAATTTGTGCTAATTTTGCTATCAAACTTCAAACGGCTAAAGTCACAGCCACAGTGTATGATAAGTGCTTAGTTAAGATGAAAAAGGCATTAAATTTGTGGGTGGGAGACACACACAGAATCATGTCCCAACGGACGGCAATCAGGTTTGATACTATCCGCGGTTGCAGACATCCACTGGGGGTCTTGGAACATATCCCCTCCAGATAAGAGGGAACTACTAGGCAGGGCGTGGTGGCTCAGGCCTGTAATCCTAGCACTCTGGGAGGCCGAGGTGGGAGGATCGCTCAAGGTCAGGAGTTTGAGACCAGCCTGAGCAAGAGCGAGACCCCGTCTCTACTAAAAATAGAAAGAAATGATCTGGACAGCTAAAAATATATAGAAAAAATTAGCCGGGCATGGTGGCACATACCTGTAGTCCCAGCTACTCAGGAGGCTGAGGCAGGAGGATTGCTTGAGCCCAAGAGTTTGAGGTTGCTGTGAGCTAGGCTGACGCCATGGCACTCTAGCCTGGGCAACAGAGCGAGACTCTGTCTCAAAAAAAAAAAAAAAGAGAGAACTACTGTACTAAAGCATAATATGATATATTAATAATTAACTATAATAAAATATACAATATATTATATAATTATATATCAATTATATAAATATAAAATGTAATATAAGGATATATATCATCATATATTCTGTATTTCAAAAATCCATAGGAAATAGGCTGTGCAAAGGCCTGGCTTTGAAAGAATTAGGATACTATCTTATTCCCACATATTTTAAACATAATGGGGTAGCAGTCCAATGGTGAAATTCAGTCCCTGACACCACACCACAGAGGCGGTGGTTTTTCTCTTTGCCCAAGCCCACTTTACTCAGTAGGTTACCCTGGGCCATGACCCCTCTTTGAGGCTCAGTCTTCTAAATCTGGAAAATGAGAACTGGAACATCCATCTCCTGTCAAGAAAGGACACAACACTAGAAGTAGGCCCAGAAGCTCTTTAAAAAGCAGGAGCAGTAAAGGCACATGGCACACCTCGGAGATGTTGCAGGATTGGCTCCAGACCTCCGCAATAAAACAAATATCGCAATAAATCAAGTCACACAAATGTTTTGATTTCCCAGTGCATATAAAAGTCATATTTATACTCTACTGCGGTCTAATAAGTGCACAATAGCACTATGTCTAAAAAAAAGTGTAACTAAAATAAGAATGTTCTTACTGGTGTCTAGATGGTGAATCCTTTCCAGAAGGTTTCTAATTTACATTTCCCAGATCCATCAGAAGAATCATTATTTATGGCAGCTATAGCCTCACAAAACATATTTCTTAAATAATAAGACTTGAAAGTCAAAGTGACTCTTTGATCCATGGGCTGCAGAATGGATGTTGTGTTAGTAGGCATGAAGATAGCACTCCGCTCCCGGTACATCTCCATCAGAGCTCTTGGGTGACCAGGTACATTGTCAATGAGCAGCAATATTTTGAAAGGAATTGTTTTTTCTGAGGAGTAGGTCTCAACAATGGGCTTAAAATATTCAGCAAACCATGCTACAAACAGATGTACTGTCATCCAGACATTGTTGTTCCATTTGTAGAACAGATTTAGCATAATTCTTCATGGTCCTAGGATTTCCAGGATAGTCAACGAGCAGTGGGCTTCAGCTGAAAGTCACCAGCTGCCGTAGCTCCTAACAAGAGAGTCAGCCTGTCCTTTGAAGTCCTGGGGACAGGCATTGACTTCTCCTCTCTAGCTAGGAAAGTTCTAGGTGGCATCTTCTTCCAATAGAAGGCTGTTTGGTCTACATGGAGAATCTGTGGTTTAGTCTAGCCACCTTCATTAAGTATCTTAGCTAGATCTTCTGGATAACTTGTTGCAGGTTCCGCATCAGCACTTGCTTCTTCGCCTCCCACTTTCATGTTACAGACCCAGCTTATTCCCCTAACCCTCACAAACCAACCTCTGCTAGCTTCCAGCTTTTCTTCTGCAGCTTCCTCGCCTCTCTCAGCCTTCATATGATCAAAGAGAATTAGGACCTTTTTCTGGATTAGGCTTTGGCTTAAGGGAATGCTGTGGCTGGTTTGATCTTCTATCCAGACCACTGAAACTTTCTCCACATCAGCAATAAGGCTGTTTCATCTTCTTATCATCGGTGTGTTCACTGAGTAGCACTTTGAGTTTCCTTCAAGAACTTTTCCTTTGCATTCACAGTTTGGCTAACTGTTTGGCACCAGAGGCCCAGCGTTTGGCCCGTCTCGGCTTTTCACAGGCCTTCCTCACTAAGCTTAACCATTTCCAGCTCTTGATTTAAAGTGAGAGGCATGTGACTCTTCCTTTCACTTGAACATTTAAAGGCCATTGTAGCGTTGCTAAATGGCCTAATTTTAATATTGTTGTGTCTCGGGAAGTAGGGAGACCTGAGGACAGGGAGGGAGACAGGAGCACAGCCCGTGGGTGGCACAGTCAGCATACACACAACATTTACCAGCGGAGTCTGCCGTCTTCCACGGGCACAGTTCGTGCACCTCCAAAATAATTACAATAGTAACATCGAAGACCACTGACCAAAGATCATCATAACAGATTATCATGATAATGACAAAGTTTGAAATATTGGAAGAATTGCCAAAATGTGACACACAGACATGAAGTGACCTTATGCTATTGAAAAAATGGCACCAATAGACTTGCTGGAAGCAGGGCTGCCACAGACCTTTAGTTTGTAAAAAACAAACAAACAAAACAAAATCCCCCAGTCTCTGTGCAGCACAGTGAAGCAAAGCACAATAAAATGAGGTATGCCCGTACGTTGTTGGCATTTGGCTTCCTTTTTAGTCCCCTGAAACCGAAAGCCCCAAATGACTGAGAAGGCCGCGTACGCTGTACCCACTCAAAGACCGGTTGGAGGTGAGTTGACATGTGCTTGTCTCAAGGATGACCTGCCCCCTTTCAAACTGGGTGACACAGAGGTCCCCATGCTCTGACTGGGAAATTCTTGCCTTCCGTTTGCTCAGAGCTTTCACAAGCCCAGCTTCAAATCATCATAAGTTGACAGTTGTCATCCATGTGTCCTGTACCAGAGGAGATGCCTTTACTCACCATCTGGCTGTGGAAGAGGGCACAGACATTTACTGAGCACCTACTACATGTCTGTCACCACGGAACGCACTGCACGGACCCAAGTAAACGTCAGCCCCTCCAACTCTGCTCTCCACTTGCAAACTTTGAACTAAATTCAGATGACTTCACCGTATACTTGTGACTCATCAAGTGGTGAAGATGACGTTGTGTATGATGTCTGGCATTTGCTGAGAAAGAGAAAACGCCAGCTCGGAGTTAGGAGGCCAGGTTCCAGTCAAAGCTCTGCTGCCCACCAGCTGGCTGGCTCTAGGCAGTCCTCTCTGCCCTCTGCACCCCAGACACATTTGAACCACAAGGGGGTGGATGAGATCACCTCTGCTGCGCCCATGGCTCAGCCCCCGGGCCTTTGCACAGGCTGTTTCCTCAGCCTGGGACGCCTTTCCCTGTGCACCCACCTGGCAAGCTAAGAAAGAGTCTTCCCTCACAGTGGCCACTACCTCCATGAAACGCTCCCAGACACAGGACCAACCCCACTCTCCCACCAGCACATCACCCAATACTCCCTTTTCTGCTCCACACTTGTACTCTGGACATAAGTCTAGTATGGGGCTCCCTGGGCTGAAATTGTTCACTGACTTAGTAGCTGCAAGCCAGAGGTTTCATTTTCCCTATACTTTCTGTCTAGCACAGAGCCTGGGACATGACAGAGGCTCTAAAGGGCCTGAGAAATCAATGAACGGATGCACGAATCGATGATGGTTTCTGAACCTATTACCCGGTTAGGAGATTCTTATTATGGTCTGGAGACAACCACACACTTCTTGTTGAAGCAATTCTTATACATTCCTTAAGGACAGGGGCCATTCCCCGCTCACCCTTTGTCTCACCAGGGCTTGGCACAGAGCAGGTGCTCAAGATATGTGTGTTGCATTGGACAATATTGGGGTGTTACCCACCCCCACCCCAGCCCTTCACTGGGTGAGCAGTCTTTCCAGAGGGTACACGATTCCTCTAAGAGTTCAAACTCATTGCCGCAAAGGGTGTGTACATTAGGGATTATATTAGGATAGAAAATAGTTAGACTTGCACTGGTGTGGGGACCTGGAGGGCAGGCTCCGGGTGACAGGCTGACACTTGCCAAAAAAAAAAAAAAATAGTACCAATGGCCCAAGAAGATCATTCATCACTACCATGGTTTATGGACTCAGGCTTAGATAAAAAGGCTCCCAAGGAGAGACCCTCTCCTACCAATACAGTTATAGTAATAATGATAGGTTTGTGGGGCAAAGTGTGGGGACGGCAGGCTGCTGCTAAGAAATCGGAGCTCATTCTGCTCAGACCTTCACTGGGAAAGCTGGATATACCAAGCGTCACCCACCCAGGGGTAACTCCTTCCCATAGGACTCAAGGGCAGGTTACAGTCGATTCTACTATCTTTATTCATGTAACCCCTGTAGGGTAGGCGTTGTCCTCAGATGAGACGAAATGAGGTCCAGAGAAGTTAAGGAACCAGCCCAGGTCACACAGCTAGTAAGTGGCACAGTTGGGGCTTGAAGGCAGCTCTTTACACCCCAAATTCATGCTCACCTTCCTCCCGTAGGGCCGGCAAGCACTCAGCATGACGTGACAGTTTCTCACAGTGCACGGCCTGCCACCGTGCCTAGAACTGGGCCCGACCACAGCCGGCTCTCAGGAGGGACAGCGCACTGTGCACTGAGTCCTGTGCACAGGATAGAAGTGGCCCCCGCAGCCTGGACTAGAAGGTGCGGAAGGACGTCAGCCCCCACGGTCAGGCCCTGGGAACGGAGTGAGGCTCCGTACACATCACCTCACCCCACAGCTGACGGCTACACCCCCCGTGGCCACGTTAGTCACCCGCCCACCACAGGCACTGCGGTTCTTTTTATAACTCCCAGCAGCTGAGCCCAGCTGGGCCCCCGGCAGCCCCGCGCTGACGGCCTCCAGGATATGATTTTTGGCAAGGCCTCCGGATCAATTAGCCAACAGCGCTGGAAAGCTGGGAGGCTGTGGGGTGGGAACCGGGTCAGAAATTCCTCCCAGGGCCCCTGACTCAGTCACCAGATGGCTACTTAGGGCCAGCAGAGCTGAGCAGAGGCCTTGGGTGGAGGCCACAGAGAGTGGCAGGAAGACAGGGTCACAGAGAGAGCACAGTGCCCGGAGAATTAAAGTACAGTGTGAAGGCCCAAATCTGGAATGAGCTAAAAAAGGACGCTAGATTGCACGTTACAAGATGCAAAACACGGGCCCCTGAGCTATGCGCTTCCCAGAGTCCCCTCCACCTGGCCAAGAGGAAGATTCCTCCCACTCGGAAGTGACTGACCACTGAAGTTTCAAAATAGGTCCACGTACCACCCCAGCCCCACTGCCTAGAGAGCAGCTGAGAGACAGTCCCTCCTTGGAGGCTGCCACACCCAGTGACCTAACCTTCTTACTAAGATGGGGGTAAGGGAGAGTCAGTCATTCAATCCCTGGCGAGTGGCTTTTGTAAGGAAAGGAGCACCACTGTCAACACCCAGAAAGCCAAACACAAGCCACAGATTAGGTTTATCAGTTATCTGAAGAAATGTGGACAGTGAAGCGCAGGTAGTCCATCTGCTGGGAGGGGCAGTGCCCCAGGCTTTGGGTCTCAGCAGCCCTGTGGCCAACTAGGCTCAGCATGGACCCACCTGGAGCTCTCTGTTGGCTCTGGGGACTCCTTGGGCCTTCCCCCTCCTGCTTGCGGGAGAGTGGGCAACAGGCCAAGTGACATTTGGGCAGCTGGTTTCCTCGCTACTGCCGCCCCACAGCCTGGTTACCGGGAAGGGCAGTGAGGGACACTTACTCCCCAACTCTCTCCAACACCAGGGCGAGAGCGGATGGTGAAGATGGCCATGATGCCAGCAGCCCACTAGGTCCCTTCACATTCACAGTGAATGTGGATTTGCTGAGCAGGTGGACATTAATACCCCTGTTCACAGATATGGAAAAGGAGTCTCCAGCCCAGGGTCACAAGAGCCAGTGAGGGACAAAGCCAGAACTGGGGCCCATTCAGCAGGGCACCCAGGGTCTCAGACATGCAGGGGCCACAGTGGGGCCAGAGCCAGGCACATTCACAAGATTTTAACAGCCTCTCTCCTAGAGGTCATAGGTCAGAGTGAGTGCTGGCTGTGTGCATGACTAGGCTGACCAATTTGTCCTGGTTTGCCCAAGATGTTTCCAGCTTTAGCGTTGACTTTCATGGTCTGTGACTGAGCCCCACTGGCTCTGGAATCAAGCCTGCTCCTTCTAGGAGGCTCCTGAGTACCCTCAGTGGAGCCATTCTCAGTTGCACTGCACCCCACACTAGCCCCACCGTCGCCAAGGAGATCTGCCCCTCGCATGGCCCACAGGAGGTGGAGGTGTGAGAAAAGGGGCTGGGTGTGGCAGTGTCAGGGGTGGTCAGTGTGTGCAGACAGAGAGGGAGGGAGGCTGAAGCCCAAGACACTGTCTCTGCCACTCCCTAGTGCCCCCTGTCTCTGCAGCTCCATGGCCACCCCCCTGTTCCTCCCAGGCATCCTTCTCTCACCCGCACCTAACACACAGCCCCTCCCACATAGCCAATGCTCCAAATGCCAGCATGTTCACAGGTCCGTGCCCGGCATGTGGCTGGCTGGGGAAGGTGTGGATGTGACAAGCCTCTGACACTTGGGCTCCTTCCTGTGGCCCGATGGCACCTGCATCCTCTGTGAAAATGCCCTGCAGCAGATCACCCTTCAGCACCTGCCCCTGGCACTCACCGACTGGCATGCCCAGGGCACTGGCTTCCAGCCTTCCTGGCTAGGACCAAATCTGCTCTCTTGAGGGAGTGGCCCAGGATATGGCTGATAGCATCCACAATGATTGACAGGGCAGGCTGGACATGGCACCTGTCTCAGGGGCCAACGTGACCTTTGCTGTGGCCAGCTCACACTCCAAGGCAGGCAACTGTGCAGCCCACAAGATATTCCGGGACCAGTATATCTTCAGCACAAGTTTGGTGGAGTGTTGCTTGTACAGGTGAGCAGGCACAGGGATGAGGCCTGCCAGGCTCAGGGAGAGGTCAAGGGGAGCATAGCATTGGAAAGGAGGAAGGAGTAGCAATTCTGTATTTGCAATGAGAAGCAACAGAGATAGAAACATGGGACAAAAAGCCACTGGAACAAAAGCCACTCACAATGCCACCCAGAAGCTTTGTCTGGGGTAGGGACTGATTGAGCAGTTTCAGTTACTAAGAGCAAGGTCAGTGGTGTGGTTGGTGGCACAGATGGGGAACAGTGCTGAGGGTGCACTTAATACACTGCCACAGGATTTGTCTGTACTTTTCAAACTTTCAACATGGGTTTGATAATTGGGGGGAAAATAAACAAAATCAAAGCTACAGGTTTGTCAACGCCCATCTTAAATGTTGTCTCTTCCATGAAGCCTCTTCTGTTTCCTCCTGTTACAGACATCCAGGCCTGGTCAATGTGCTGCACCCTCTTTTGTAGCATTTGTCACACTTAAGGTGACACAGGCACTTATATGCTCCCTTTATAGCCTATTGGAAAATAGGTTGAAAATCTTCCATCTACCTTTTTGTCAAATTGCACAGAATTGGTGCTTGATAAATTGTGTAAATGGACAGATGTCCCTCTTCTCTCTCTCAAGAGACAAGATTTAAGATACTCCTCTAAGAAGGCACCCAACTGCCATCCCGGCTTCCCCCCACGTGCTGCCATGTTGCTCCCCGCCCCTGGCCCCTCCCATCCCTGAAGACGGGCCCAGTCCCCGGGAAAACACCTTCCTCCTCACCGCCCGTCTCACACCAGCCTCCACTCCCCAGCACGCGTGTCGCCAAGGCCCTTCAGGATCGGGCCTGCGCCTCTGCTCCTCCAGAGGCCCATTTTAAATCGTGCTTTTGCTTATGTGTTTTTGAGCAAAAGCTCTGTCTTTACCCCAAAGATTAATTCTGTCTTCTAACTCTATCCCAAACCAGAAGAAAAAGAGAGCTGCTTGTAAACTTAGAATGGCATTTCCTCCCACTTCTTGACAGCATAAAAGGTCCTAATCTCAGAACTGCCCTTCATATTAAGAAGCAGAGTCTCGGAAAACAGAACCTCAACGTGAGCGGGTCTGGTATCTGAGATGACCTATCCCATTTCCTGCCCCCTCCCCAGTGCGCATGCTCCAACAGCTGGCTGAACCCCCCCTCCCCCCAGTGCGCATGCTCCAACAGCTGGCTGAACCCCCCTCCCCCCAGTGCGCATGCTCCAACAGCTGGCTGAACCCCCCCCCTCCCCCCAGTGCGCATGCTCCAACAGCTGGCTGAAACCCCTCTCCTCCCCAGTGCGCATGCTCCAGCAGCTGGCTGACCCTCCCCAGTGGTTAAGAGGTCATTAACTCCAAAGGGTGCTTATTTTATGATAGGCTACTTTATAAATAGTTGTGATTCATTTATTCCTGATAATTTTCCAATGTGAAAGATATGATAAGAGTTCATAACAAGAATGACTCAACCGACAAGCAAATTTGGTTTGTATCTGCGGCATGAAAAACAAGATAATAAAGCCATTCCAAAGAAACTTAAGTAAAATGTCTTTAAAGACCACAATTCAGCCTATTTCCTAAGAAGTCAGTGAATGTTGCATCAGATTCATAAAGTTAGATGAACATGCTTTTTACAGAGGAAATAATCTTGATATATAACATAATCCTAAGACTTAATACATAAAACATAGCAACTAAAATACAAGGCATATGTTAAGAATATCCCAAGGTTATCAAGTAAAGAAGTTTAGTGAGCCTGGAGTACAGTCCAGACATCTGGATTTGTATAAAACTTCATATTTGCACCTGATGTGCATCCCTCAGGAGATTCTCACTTGCTAAGGCTGCTGTTTCTTACCCGAAGCTCAAGTCTGCCTCTTCCACCTAATGGCCTAGTCAGTCTGGTCACCCAGAGCAACCTCCTTCCTCTTCAGCGTGGCTGTGCTGGACAGCGGTAAGGGCTCCCTAACGTTTGCTCAGGAGCCCATACCACATGCAGTGTGGTTCCCAGTTCCTAGAGCACTTTGACAGCCCTGGCAGTGGACAGGGCTAATTGGGCACAGAGGGAGAAGGGGACACTCAGGAGACTTCCCAACACCTCTGGTTCGTGCATAAATGAGCACACTCAGCCCGGAAGCTGGGTCTCCCAATGCCTTGGCCAGTGCCACATTCGTCCTATAGCATCGCTGCTCTCAGGAAGCTCTGGGCTCAGTCTGTGCCAGTCCCAGCTCTGCCTCCTGCCCAATATGGGACCTCTCAGCTTCGTTTTCCTCATATGCCAAATGGGAAGCAGGACCAGAAAATGGGGGGCCAGAGACTGTTCAGGTAAGAATTGCTCTTCTTGGCACTTTACCCCAATTGCTCTACCTCTAAGTGTCAAAGGGAGCCACCTGGGGGTTAAGAGCAAGGGTACTGGACTCAGCCAACCTGGGTTCAATTCTCAGCTCTGCCACTTACTATGTGACCTTATGTAGTGTCCTTGTAAAGATTAAATGAGATAATGCTCATGAAGTGTTTAACACAGTGTCTGCCCCCAGTAGATGCTCAAAATAATAATTTAAAATTTGATCTTTTAATCCTCCAGTCTCTGCAATATGCACCTATTGTAGATTCTCTGTTCCCGAATTCTCTGTCCTTTAGCTGCCTGGCTCCTGCTTGGTGCCCTTCCCAGCTTGGGCATTTATGCCTTCGGTAACAGGAGCACGGGGAGGTGGTGGGCGTGTCTCTCTCACGGGGCCCTGCATGGTGTGCCATGCTTCCTGTCTCGAGGACTGCGATGGTTTGAGTATCCTCTCCAAAACTCCTGTTGGAATCTAGTTTGTCATCGTGGTGGTATTAAGAGGTGGGACCAGGTGGGGCCTTTAAGAGGTGATTAGTTAGTTGAGGGATTAATGCTACTCTCCTGGGGCTGGATTAATTGCTGTGAGAGTGGGTTGTTATAAAGTGAGGCCACCCCTCATGTTTTGCCCCTTTTGCACGCTTCTCCTTCCTCTTCTCCACCACATTATGACACAGCGTGAGGCTTTCATCAGAAGCTGACCAGTTGCAGCCGCCCAGTCTTGGACTTCCCAGCTTCCAGAGCATTAAGAAATAAGTTTATTTTCTTTATAAATTCCCCAGTCTATGGTATTCGTTATAGCAGTGCAACATGGACTAAGACGAGGACCTGTGAGTATAATAGAACTGGTTTTTTCCTGAGCCTCTTCTGTGTCTCCTCTGTGACTGCACCTGACTGACCACCTCATACAAGAATACAAAACACAGCCTATATTTTTATGGTCAATTGATTTTCAACAAGGTACAAAAACCATTTCATGGGGAAAATTTAGTCTTTTCAACAAATGGTGCTGGGTCAACTCGATATACATATGCAAAAGAATGAAGTTGGTCCCTTACCTCTCATTATACACAAAAATTAACTCAAAATAAATCAAAACTTAAAGGTAAGAGCTACTACATTTGACCCTTGAACAATGCAGGGGTTAGGGGCACTGAACCCCTGCGCAGTAAAAAAAATCTGCATATAACTTTTGACTCCCCCAAAACTTAACCACTAATAGCCTATTGATGACTAGAAGCCTCACTGTTAACATAAATAGTCGATTAACATGTTTTGTATGTTATATGTATTATATGTTGTATTTTTATAATAAACTAGAGAAAGAAAATGTTATTAAGAAAATCATAAGGAATAGAAGATATATTTACTATTCATTAAGTGGAAGTGGATCATGAAGGTCTTTATCCTCATTGTCTTCATGTTGAGCAGGCTGAGGAAGAGGAGGAGGGGTTGGTCTCGCTGTCTCAGGGGCGGCAGAGGCGGAAGGGGAGGCAGGAGAGGCAGGCACACTCAGTGCAGCCTTGTGGAAATACATCATAATTTGTCTTACTTTTTTGCTTTTTCATTTCTCTAACAATATTTCTCTGTGGTACCAATCCTTCTTCCACTACTTGCTTTAGTTTCAGTGCCTGTATCATAGAAGGGTCCACATCATAAAAGCAGTCAAAGGCAGTCTTGAATACTTGGAACCCTCCTGCCAGAGTATCCAGTGTCAATTTCTTTTCTGGCACGCGTTCTTCCTCATCATCTGGCGCTGGTTCAGAAGCACTCATCTCCACCAAGTCATGTTTTGTTCATTCCTCTGGCGTGGTGTCTATCAGCTCTCGATTTTCTCCAAGATCCGTATCTTGAAAACCTTCACACACCCCCGCCACCGTTTTTGCCATGTCCACGATGTCTTTCCTGATTTCCTTGATTGTCTCTGTTGTAAATCCTATGAAGTCATGCACAACATCTGGACGTAGTTTTCTCCAGCAGGAATTTATTGTTTCAGGCTTGATGACTTTCACGGCTTTTTCTATAACAAGGATGGCATCTTCAGTGGTAACCCTTCCAGCCCTTCAGAATGTCTCTCAACTGGGGTTCTCTTCCCCAGCGTTGATAATCCTTTTCATAGAGCACTGTGTGTAATGAGCCTTAAAGGTTCTTATGACCCCCTGACCTAGAGCCTGAATTAGAGACATGTTGGGGGCAAGTAGACTACTTCAATGCCTTTAGTGTTGAACTCATGGGTCTGGGTGGCCAGGGGCATTGTCTAATATCAGAAAAACTTTAAAAAGCACTCCCTCACTGGCAAGGTATTTCCTAACTTAAGGGAATGCATAAATGGAACCAATCCAGAACTGTTCCCATTGTCCAAGCCGCCTTCTCGTACAACTGGCAGCTGGTGTTTATCATTTCTCTTCAAGGCACAAAGCTAGCAGCCTTAGAGATGAGGGCAGTCCTGATCACAAACCCAACGCATTTGCACAAATGGTGGAGTTAGCCTATCACTTCCGGCCTTAAATTCTGATGCTCACATCTCTTCCTTACTAATAAATGTCCTTTGTGACATTTTATTTTTCCAGAATAAGGCACTTTCATCTTCATTAAAACCTGTTTGGACAGACATCATTTCTCCTCAGTGATTTTCTAAATGGCTCCCAGGAACCTGTCTGCTGCCTCTTGGTCGGCAGAAGCTGCTTCTCCTGTTATCTTGAGATTTTTTAAGCCATACCTCTTTCTAAAATTATCAAACCATCCTTTGCAGGCATTACATTTACCAGCTTTAGATCCTACACCTTCCTTTTGCTTTAAGTTGTCATATAATGACTTTGCTTTTTCTCTAATCATATTACAGTCTATAGGCCTGCCATTCTTATAGCAATCCTGAACCCACAAAAAAGCTGCATTTTCAATATGAAATAAAAGGGTATTTCACAAAAAATGCAAAGTTTTTATGCCTGCTGATGTAGCTACAGTGATGGCTTCGTGAATTTTCTTTTCTTTTCTTTTCTTTTTTTTTTTTACAATAATTCTTATGCTGGATTCATTTATGTTGAAATGAGCAAATGCAGCAGCAGGCTTCAATCTATGGTACATATCAAGCAATTCAATCGTTTCTTGCAATATCATGACTTTTCTCTGCTTTTTGGGAGGACTTCTAGCATCACTACTGGTACAAAGGTATGGGTCCTATGGTGTTATTCAAGACTTCTGGTATTGCACTAAGCAAGATGAAAAATACATGAGAACTGGAGTGAGCACTTTTTGCTGTAATGCACAATTTTACTAGAGAGACAAACTGCTCAAATGGAGATGATTTGTGTCACATGGCATTTTAAGTGGATACTTGCAACACTTGAGCTCACCACAATAGCAACAGGAGGTATCTATGAAATTATTACAGTGGTACAGTATGTACTATGCTTTATTTATGCAGTTGTGATTTAATACTGTATATTTAACATTTGTTTACATTTCTCTCAACTGTGAATGGTGCCATGAATGGTCTGTGTTTGTGTGCATATGTTTTGATAAATTTTAACTTTTTATGATAGATTTGTATGTATTTTATGATAGTAAATGATAAAATAAACTAGTATCTATATGTATTTTATGCATTCATGACATACCTAACTTTTTCTTAATTTTTTTCAATATTCTTAGGGTACTTCTAGTTTTTTGAAACTATCATAAATCTCTAAAACATTTTCCAGTACATTTATTGAAAAAAAATATACCTATAAGTGGAGCTACACAGTTCAAAGCCATGTTGTTCAAGGGCCAACTGTACTACAAAACTTTTAGAAGAAAACATAAGGCACAAATCTTCACAACCATGGATTAGGCAATTGTTTCTTAGATATGATACCAAAAGCATAAGCAAGAAAAGAAAATAAATATATTGAAATTTACCAAAATTAAGAACTTATGTGCTTCTAAGGATATTATCAAGAAAGTGAAAAGACAACTCACAGAGTGGGAAAAAGTTTTTGCAAATCATATGTCTGATAAGGGTCTAGCATGCAGAATACATTAAGAACTTTTACAAGTCAACTATAAAAAGACAAATAATTAAAATATGGGCAAAGTATTTGACTAGACATTTCTCCAAAGAAGACATACAAAAAGGAGCCATAAGCACATGAAAAGGTGTTCAACATTAGTCCCTAAGGAAATGCAAATCAAAACCACAATGAGTGTCACCCTCTAAGATGGCTGAAATCAAAAAGACAGATGACAATGAGTATTGGTGCTATGGTCTGAGTGTCTGTGTCCCCTCTTCCAAATTCATACATTGAAACTTAAGCCCCAATGTGGTATTAAAAGATGGGGCCTTTGAGAAATAATTAAGTCCTAAGGATGTTAGTTGTATCCCACATATTTTGGTATGTTGTATTTTTACTATCATACAGTTGAAAGTATTTTCTGACTTATTCTTTGACTCAGGGGTTATTTTGAAGGATTTCAGTTAATTTCCAACCATTTTGGGATTCTTTTGGTTTTTATTCTTGTTATTGATTTTTAGCTTAATCTATTGAGTAATAGGACAATCTCTATAAATTTTCAATCCACTGAAATTTTTTGAGACTTATTCTATGGCCCAGTATAAGGCCAGCTTAGATAAATGTTCAATGTTCTTGAAAGAAGGGGTTTTTCTGTTGTCGTTTGTTTGTTTGTTTGTTTTGGTTCAGGGGTGCAGTGTCCTATATATGTCATTTGGGTCAAGCTTATAAATGTGTTGTTCAAATCTTTTGTATCTTTAATAATTTTATTATTTGCTTATTTTGTCAGTTACAGATAGAGAGAGGTAAGTTAACATCTTTCATGATGATTATGCATTTATTCTGTTCCACTGCTTTAGTTTTCCTCTGTAGGGTCTCTATTATGCACAGGTTGGATCTTCTCTGTCTTCCATATCTATCACTTTTATAGCTTTTTTACCACTGATTTTTTTTTAAGTTTTATTTTTTGATTTTTAAAATTTTTGTCTCCTTTTATCTTCTATTTCTCTTATGCTCTTATTTATGTTATTTATTCTTCCAGTTTGTTTTCATTTCTGAAATGTTTGGTTTTTTTTTTTTTTTTTTAGAAAACAGAGATGTTTTTTCTTTACTGAATTCTGTGTGAGCTCTTTGAAATCTTCCTTTTGTCCAATTATATAATCTCTTAATGTTTATGATCCTGACTTATGTGTTAGTTTCACAGATTCTGGGATTTAAAAAAAAATTCTTCAGGCCAGCCACAGTGGCTCATGACTAAAATCCTAGCACTCTGAGAGGCTTAGGCAGGAGGATCACTTAAGGCCAGGAGTTTGAGACCAGCCTGAGCAAGAGCGAGACCCCATCGCTACAAAAAACAGAAAAATTAGCCAGGCATGGTAGCCTACCTGTAGTCCCAGCTACTGTGGAGGCTGAGGCAGGAGGATCACTTGAGCCCAGGAGTTCGAGGTTGCAGTGAGCTGTGATGACACCACTGCATTCTAACTGGTGCAACAGAGTGAGACTGTCCCAAAATAAAATCCTCATTTTGAAATATTAAATTAAAATGTTCATTTGTTTTGTAGGCATATCTTTCCAGAGACTATTGCCTGATGACCTGTCATTATGCTAATCAGTCTCAGTCTTAGAACTCTGAATGGGGCTTGGTTTCTTTTCTGCAATCGTTTTCTATTGCCTAAGTTTAAGTGAGATAGAGTTTCCTATACCCCTCTATGGGGAGGATGAGTAAGGAGTTCTTAGCCGACATTCATGACTCTAGGGCTCCCTCTTCCGTTGTTCTGAAAAATGTTTTTACAATGTGGCTTCAGAAGGGTCTGAGACCTGCTGCCTCTGTTACCCTCCCCGATTTCGTCTGGACCTTCTCTTTGCCATCCTGCTTAGGGTCTGCTCCAGCTATTTTGCCTCAGGGTGGGGCTTTGTCCTAGAAAGGATACTTAATGGGTGAATTTCAAGATTTTATGGGGAGATATCATGGGTTGTTGGGAGGATTAATTTAGATGATAATATAAATTCACAAGGTTCCTGGAAGACAATGAGTGTTAAATAGGGGATACGTAAAGTAATTAGAATTACTAATACCCTCCCATTTATCCCTACACACTAGTCCTGCCCATAAACACATGCTATTTCCCTAATATGAGTCACTCTTTCTCGCCTCCATGCCTTTGCTCCTCCCTGAAAACCTCTGCACAGTCTATGCCACCTGATAGTCCTTCCAGAGCATCTCATTCTGGTGACATCAGTGACCCAAACCACCACAGCCCTCTCTGGACCACTATAGCTCCTCATTTCTTTCTTTCTTTTCTTTTTTTTTTTTAATTTTTAAATTTTTTTGAGACAGGTTCTCTCTCTGTTGCCTGGGCTAGAG
Source organism: Lemur catta (assembly GCF_020740605.2). NCBI lineage: Eukaryota > Metazoa > Chordata > Mammalia > Primates > Lemuridae > Lemur > Lemur catta. The sequence continues at coordinate 48,676,726 of NC_059141.1, read as the reverse complement.
TGCAGTTGTGCCCAGGAGTTTGAGGTTGCAGTGAGCTATGATCACACCATCACACTCTATCCGGGACAACAGAGCAAGACTCTGTCTATAGATAAATAAAAATAAAGACTCCATCCACCAGTGACATGATATATGAATGTGCACAGTACCTTGTGCTCGTCAGATGCATGGGGCTATGGGGTTTTAGGAAGAAACTTTTTTAGCTGAAAGACAGATGGAAAAGTCTCAGACACTGCTCAATTTCTTCCAAGCAGTCATTAGTCAGACTCTTACTCAGAACTGCTTCTTCTTTTTTATTTTTTCCATTCAGGTTTGAGCTCAGTGAGACATTTTTGTTTTCACAAGCCCTTGGCCACTAGTAATCCATCAGCAAACTCCCAGCCGTGGCCCCGCGTGGCTGGCTGGCCAGGCCAAATGGTAGGCAGACCTTCAGAGCATTCACAAAACCCACACCAAATTCTTACACCATATAACCTGAGAGCACCACTCTCACAAGAAATTTCAGACCTACTGTTCTTTAAAGGAAATCTCAGAAAATTGGGAGCTTGGTGATGAGTTAGAAATCCAATTTTTCCAGACATTGGAATTTCTCTTGAATGTGGGTTTACTAGACAGCTGGGCTCCTCCGAGAGCACCGGCCTCAAGCCAGAAAACCTGGGTTTGGTCCCTCCTCTGCCACTTGTTTGCTGTGCGATGTTGGGCGAGTACTTCTTGTTGCTGGGTATCAGCATTTTTTAATTTTAAAAACATTAGAGATAACATTCTGCCTCTGTCACAGCATTGTTAGGCGTGGATGAAATAACGTAAAGACCCTGTCTCAAAAAAGAAACAAAACTTTTTGTAAACTATTTGTAAAGTCTGCGCTACACACAATCAGAAGAGTTGCAGGAGCCGATGGGAAGGCTGGGGGCTGCCAGTTTATACGCTGTGATGGGATCCCTGAAGCAAACGAGGGGCCCAGAAGGCAACCTGGTGAAAGTGAAGAGCGAGGTATAGAAAGAAGAGGAGAAAGAAGGCAGTAAAGTCCGGAGGGGAAATACAGAAAGGACAGGAGGGAAGGGGGAGCCTGATGTCTTTTTGTTTCCTTTTAGTTCTTCCTGCTGATCCTTATAGCAATTCCCATTCCTTTCATTGATTAAAACCAAAACAAATGCAGGTCTCTTAGTCTGTTCAGGCGGCTATAATAAAACTACCATAGACTGGGCCGCTTGAAAGGACAAACGTTTATATCTCACAGTTCTGGAGGCTGGAAGTCTGAGGTCAGGGTGCCAGCATGTTGAGTCCTGGTGAGTCTCTCCTCATTGTAGCCTTGCATGGTGGAAAGAGGGTGAGGGAGCCCTCTGGGGCCTCTCTTATGAAGGCACTAATCCCATTCAAAGGGATTATGAGCTAATTACCACCCCCATGACCTGATTACCTTCCAGAGGCTCCACCTCCTAGTGCCCAACACTGGAGGTGGACTTCGGCATAAGAATTTGGGAGGGGACACAAACATTCAGTCGCTGCAACAGGAGATTCTCCTTCTACTACTCGTTTCCAAAATACGTACATTAGTATTCTACATTCTTGTTTTATCAACCAGTAAAGACTAATGTCGTAGAATGAACCTCAAATCAAAGGTGTTACAAACGCCCTCTTCATGTTGCCTACATCAGGTCAATCTCATATGAAAATGCTGTTGGTACGAATTTGTAACCACCGTAAACCTATTCAGAGCTGTCATCCACCATGGGCTTAGATCTCTAAGACAAACAAGAAAAAAAACTTCCCCTTCATCTAATAGTGTGAATTAACTGGTGGTTGCTATACTTACCACAGTCCTTCGAGGCTTTTGAAATAAATTAGAAAGAATAGAATGGGCAATCAATAAATACTTAATGAAAGAATGAAGATCAAATATTATAGAATAGCTGTCCTTAAAAGCTCCCTGTTACAAAATACCTAGAAAGGCTGGATTGCATGTACATAATAACATGTATCAAAATGCATAAATGAAATTGAAAGAAAGGAAGAGAAATCCTAATGAGCTAAAAAAAAAAAAAAAAAAAAAAAAAACCCTGAAGAAACAAGAACTAGAGGATAAAGCAGGCAAAAAACCATGGATGCCCTGAGGAAACGTGCCAGGCAGGAAAACCAGAGCTTCAGGTAATAATGACCATGTGAATCACAGGCAATAAGGTCTTGTAAGGTTGGAAAGTAGGGAATGGAAGCTGAGACCATACCACATAAACCTCAATAAATATTTAAAGGGCTAATAATGTTGATGAAAGGACAGACTATAAAAAGGATCTCTTTACCGGGAAAGGGAGTCAAGAAAGAAACTTGTTTGTTTCAGTCTCAAATCTGAGTGGAAGGACAGTCTCTCATTAAACGTCACGAACACGGGTCTGCCTTCCCGTACATTTGAGGTTCAAATTTATACAATTTGCATGAGTCACAACCTGCCAAGCCAAGAAATAAATAAGTCTGAGTTAGTAAAACTGGGAGGTGTTTCACAGAAGCAAATGCAAACCTACTTTGGAGGATTGTTCTCAACCTAGGCTTGACGGGACTCCCACAGGTAAAGGGCAGCTAAGAATGAGCTCACAATCTAAAATTACAAGCAAAACACTTAAGGAAACAATCTACCAGAAGGGAAGATTCAGCCAATATAACAAAATAACAATCTGTACCAAAAGCTTTATATGTTGGCATAACTAGATGTAAAATCCAAAATGAGTATGTTTGAATACTTTTTTAAAATGTTTAAAAGAATGAATAGAAAATATTATTACAAAATTTGAAAAAAGAATGAAACAGCTAATAAATTTTAAAAAATCACTGAAAGTAAAAATTAACTGAACAAAAACCTGAAAGTTTGACTATATACTCCATAGGTAAGACTGAAGGAAAATAGACTATTCATACATTGTTGGTAAGGGTGAAAGCTGGTGCCCATCCTGTGGAGGCTATTAATAGTAAATTTAGATACAAAATTGAAAATGCCTAAGGTCCTGACTCAGTAATTCAACTCGTGGGAATTTATTCTACAGATACGCCTGTAAGTGTCCAAAATGAGTTATATATAAAGTTATTCATTGCAACATTATTTGTAAGAGCAAAAGACTATAAACAATCCAAATGTCCATCAATAGGAGGCTGGTCCAATAAATTATGGTTCCTCCATACAATGAAATACTGTGCAAGAATCAGAAAAAAATAAAAGAATGAGGAAACTCTCTCTGTGCTGAGATGGTAAGATCTCCAAACTGTATTTTTAATAAATCAAGGTGCAGAGCAAAATGTGTAATATACTACCTCTTGTGTGAGATGGGGAGAAAATGAAAAGCAATAATAGTGTTTGCTTATATTTGTGTGAAAAAAAACAAACTCTGAGAGGACATGAAAAAACTAAAAAAATAAAAAGATACAGTGGCACCTGTGGGGGTAACAGATAGAGGAAGGGGCAGAGAGAAATTATTCACTATGTATCTTTTTATATTGTTTTGATTTTTGCATTCCGGTAAATGTATTACCTAACTGTAAAACTCAAAGGATGAATTAACAGTAGATTGGAGACATCTGAAGCAAGAATTAGTGAATTGAAAAGAACCGGAGAAAAATAATGACAATTCTGTGTAGAGAGACAAGAAGTAGAAAATAAGAAAAAGAGTATAACAGAAATGGAAGAGAGAGAGAAAAGGCCCATCATATTTCTAATTGGCATTCAAAAGGGCAAAAAATAGAATGAAGGAGATGGAATACATGAAGTGATAACAGCCAAGACTTTTTCCAGATTGTTGAATGATGTGAATCCTCAAATTTAGGAAGCACCATAAATCCCAAACAGAATAAATTTAAAGAAATTCATCTCTAGATATATGCTGCATAGTAAAATTTCAGAAGACCAGAACTGAAAAGACTTTAAAAGCAGCCCTCTCGCCTTCTCCACCAAAAAAAAGAGGACGAATTCTCTATAAAGGACCGACAATTAAACAACAGCAACAGTGGAAGCCAGAAACAGGGCAACATAACAGAAGTGCTGAGAGGTGTCAACCAGCTAAAATTATGATTTCAGACCAAGGGTAAAATAAAGATGTTTTAGACAAACAGAAACCGAGAGCATGTGCTACCAGAGACACTAACAGAAAGCACTTCTAAAGGGTACACATTAGGAAAAAGGAAAATGATCCCCTCAAAAAGTTAAGATATAAAAGAATTATGAGCAAAGAAATTGGTAAACATGAGTAAATATAGACAAACATTGTATCAAGTAACAGCACTAATAACAAATTTAGCAGAGGAAAAAAAATAAGATAGAAGTAAGATACTGGGCATAACTTTCAGAATGAGGAAATATGATTTTAATCAACAGCATTCCAAGATCTTTGCATCCCTGGGAAAGACAGCGGTAGTAAACTGCTTTAGACTTTGTTCAGAATGCATGTTAGCATTTTTATGGTAACCAGTAAAAATCAGAAGTAGAGAGTGTAAGATCTAAATAAGTAGAGAGAAAAGAATGTAATTTTTTAACCTCAATCTAAAAAGAAAGCATGAAAGGAGGGAGGGAGGATACATAGAAAAAGCAAGACAATCAAAAAACATAAAATACCATGGTAGAAACTATTAGAACAGTGATCACACTAAATATAAATGGACTTAATGCACAAGCAGGTACTCAGGCTGGATGACTAAACAAAATCCAACTAATTATGTTTAACAGAGACCCATCTAGAACCTAAGAACACAGGGATTTGAAAGTAAGAAAGATTTCCATGGTGAGTACTAATAAAAAAAAAGCTGGTACACTTAAAAAGGGTTAAAGTAGTAAATTTTATATTATGTATGTTTTACCATAATTTAAAATAATAGTAAAAAAGGAAAGTTGGAATAGCTCTATTAATATTAGACAAAATAGACACTTTAACAAAAGGCATTATTGAGACAAAAAAAAAAGATACTATGTAATGATAAAGAGTTCAATTCACCAGGGAGACAAAACAATACCAAACATGTTTAATGGAGCAACCTCAAAATGTATAAAGCAAAAATATAGCTTTAGGAAGAAATTAATCAATCTACCTTCATTATGGGAGATTTTAACATGATTCTCTCAGTAATCACTATATCAGAAGACCATAGGTTTGAACATAGAACTCTGCATCCAAAAATTAGCAAATACATATTCTTCTCAAGTACACAGGAGCATTTACAAAAACTGAACATTTAGTAGACTGTAGAGAAAATTTCAACCACAAAGAATGGGTGTCATATAGAAAACATGCCCTGAGTACAATGCAGCTCTGTTAGAAATCCACAGTGTTTAAAACCCCACATGCTTCAAAATTTTAAAAGCACACCTTTAAATAACTCGCAGGCCAAAGGAGAAATCATAAGGAAATTTAGAAAATATTTAAAAACTGGGCAATAATAAAAAAAAATACCAAAACTTCAGAGATGCAGTTTAAAAGATTGCTAGAGAGAAATGCAGAGGCTTAAATGCTTACTTAAAGAGGAAAGACAGAAATTAACGAGCTAAGAGTTTAACTCAGGAAAAGGTTAGAGGGTGATGGCTGAGGAGTGCGAGGTTTCTTTCTGGGGTGATGGAAATGTTCTAAATTTGCTTATGATGATGATTTGCACAGCCCTGTGAATACACTGAAAGCCATTTAACTGTACAATTTAAATGGATAAATTGAATGTTATATGAAGTATATCTCAATAAAGTTGTTTGTTAAAGAAAAAAAAAGAAGTTAGGAAAAGAACAACAGAAGAAGCCCAATGAATAGAGAGAAAAGGAAGGAAATAAAAAAATTAAAATGAAATCAATAAAATGCAAAATAATTCTATAATAGAATCAATAAAGCCAAGAGCAGGTTCTTTGAAAAACTTAATATAATATGTAAAATTCTTTATCAAGACTGATCTAGAAAAAAAAGAAAAACCATAAAAAAAAAGTGACCAAAAATGGGCATCACCACCAATTCAGGAAGACATTTTAAAGAGAGAAAGAACATTGTAAACAACTTCATGCCCACAAGTGCAAAGTTTTAGACAGAGTGAGATTTCCTAGAATGTAACTTGCCAAAACATAACAAAATAAACAAGACTGAAAAGCTGAATAGAGCAATAACTATTGAAGACACAGACTCAGTAGTTAAAAATCTACCCAACTACAAAAAGAGTGCCAACCCTCCACAAACTCTTCCACAGAATGGAAAAAGAGAAAAAACTCAACTCACTTTGTGAGAATAAGGGTAGAACAACAGAACTGTGGGTAACACATATGGGGAGTGAGGGAGAAGAACCTCAAAGTTTCACAACCCTGTAAAGATAAGGGACCAAAGAATTATCACAGGATGAAGAAAACAGGAGCGTGACAGTATTTTGGATCTTTAACATATGCACGATAATTACCATCAAACACTTGTTTTGTTAAAGGACCTCTTTGATTACAGTCCATGGCTGTAGTTTATGTGGTAGGTACAGTTGTGTAAGTGATGCAGTCAGGATCTATCTCCCTCCTGCAGTCTATGTAGAGTATTGTCTTAGTCTGTTCCTGCTGCTATAACAAAATACCTGAGACTGGGTGATTTATAAAGAACAGGAATTTATTTCTCACAGTTCTAGAGGGAAGTCCATGATCAAGGCACCAGCAGATCTGGTGTCTGGTGAAGGCTCACTCTCTACTCCATAGATGGCACCTTGATGCTGTGTCTTCATATGGCAGAAGGGTGGAGGGGCAAGGGAGGTGCTAACTGATTCCCTCAAGCCCTTTTATAGAGGCACTAATCCCATTCACCCCCTGTAGGCCCCCACCTCTTAATGCTATTGCATTAGGGATAAAGCTTCAACATGAATTTTGAAGAGACACAAATATTTAAACCATAGCATTCTGCCCCTGGACCCTGCCTGCCAAATTCGTATCCTTCTCAAAAAATACATTCATTCCATCCCAATAACCCCAAAAGTCTTAACTCATTCCAGCATCAACTTTAAAGCCTAAGTCCAGTCTAAGTCTCATCTAAATATCTAAGTCAGATATAAGTGAGACTCAAGGTATCCTGAGGCAAAAGCTCTACAGCTGTGAGCGTGTGAAATTAAAACACTTATGTGCTTCCAAAATACAATGGTGGGACCGGCATAGGATAGACATTCCCATTCCAAAAGGGAGCAATGGGAAAGAAGAAAGGAGTAACAGGTCCTGACCATGTACAAAACCCAACAGGGCAAACAACATTAAGTCTTTAGACTTGGGAATAATCTTCGTTGACTCTATGTCCTGCCTTCTGAACACACTGGAGTGGGGCTGGGTCCCCAAGGCTCCAGGCAGCCCCATCCCCGTGGCTTTGCAGGACACAGCCCATGCAGCAGCTCTCATGCATTGGAGCCCAGTCCCTGCATCTCTCCTAGGCTGGAATTACATGCTGGAGGCTCTACCAGTCTGGAGTCTCCAGGGTGGCCATGCCCTAATGACTCTACTGGGCATTGCCCTAGTCAGGGCTCTCTGCAGTGGTCCCACCACTGTGGCAATTCTCTGCCTGGGCCCCGAGGCTCTCCAGGACATCCTTTGAAATCTAGGTGGAGGTTGCCATGCACCCATAGCTTGTGCATGCTGCACACGGGGAGAGTTGGCACCATGTGGATGCCACTGAGGTTTACAGCCCATGCCCTCCAGAGGGGTGGCGATGGCAGACCACACAGCACCTGGGCCCACTGAGCCACACCTGGGGCGGTTGAGGAGCTCTGTGCTGTAGCGGCAGCTTTTCGCTCCAGCGCTCAGTAGCGAAGGAATGATTACTCGAAACACACAGTGTTTGGAGAGAAGGGGAGAGACCAAAGTCTGCAGGAGAAAATGGCCTCCTCAGCTGAGGTCTTTCTTGTATTTATTCCCAAGGATATGTGTAAGAAGTCAGGGAGTAAACAAGGATATGGATGCACACTTAAGCAAGCATAACTTTTTGTAGATAAGGAGCAAGATGTGCAGATATCAGCTAATAATCCTTAGAACGAAGAACTTAGCTGAAGGACAAATGTCTGGGCCGTTTGCTAACTTCTGTAACGACAACTGTACATGTCAGCCATTTTCAGCTGACCTTTGCACACATCAAACAAGCAGCTTTTTGGGCAGGCGTTTTTGCCTGTCCCTTCATTCACTCTGCTCACATTCTTTCCATCCATCCATCCTTTCTTCTAGGCCCATCCCCCACACTGTGCCAGAATGCAGGGAACAGACACTTGAAGCAGCCCTAGACAGCAAACCCTGAGGTCCCGCAGGCACCCTGGGCCCTCCCTTGAAATCATTGTGCCCTCAGGGCCCTGGCACTCTGAGCCCCATGATGGAAATGGCAGCCTTGAAGATCTCTAAAATGCCTTGGGGGTCCTTTTTCCATTGTCTTGATGAAGACAATGGCTTCTGGCTTTCTTCTTGCCATACTCTTCTCCTTATCAAACATTACCTTGGCCACGCCCTTGGTGTTCTCTCCTGAACACTTTCTTGTTCTTTACAACCTGGCCAGGCTGAGAAGTTTCCAACTATTTCAGTTCTGCTTCCCTTTTAATTATAAATTCCATCCTTAATTTGTTTCTCTCTCCTTACATTTTGCTACAAGCAGTCAAGAAGAGCCATGCTGCATCCTCTACACTTTGCTTAGAGATTTTTTCCACCAAATACAGTATTTCATTGCTTTTAAGTTCTCTCGTACACAAACACAATTCAGCCAAGTTCTTAGCACTCTATAACAAGGATCACCTTTCCTCCACTTTCCAAAAAATGTTTCTCATTTCCATCTAAGACCTCATGAGAATGGCCTTTATTTTTCTGCCTCCATATTTCTGGTCTCAATATTTCTACCAGTGTTCTGCTCACAGCTACTTAAATAACCTCTGATTGAAGCTCTCTCTACAGCTCTCCTCTTCTGGACTCTCACTAGAAAAACCCTTTGTAGACCACTCACAGCAATACAAGCTTTTCAGCACATACTTCCAAACTCTTTCAGCCTCTACCTGTTACCCAGTTCCGAAACTGGTTCTACATTTTTAGGTATTTGTGACAGTGTCACCCCACTCATGGGTACCAATCTGTCTTAGTCTATTCTTACTGCTGTAACAAAATACCTTAGACTGGTTAATCTATAAACAGTAGAAATTTATTTATCACAGTTCTGGAGGCTGGGAAGTCCCAGATCAAGGCACCATCAGATGTGGTGTCTGGTGAGGGCTGCTCTCTGTTCCACAGATGGTGCCTCTTGCTTCATCCTCACATGATATAGAAGTAGGGAAGGGAAAAAAGGAATTGATGCCATTCATGAGGGTGAAGTCCTTGTGACCTAATCACCTCCTAAAGGCCCCGCTTCTTAATACTATTGCATTGAGGATTCAGTTTCAACATGAATTTTGGGGGGACATAAACTTTCAAAGATAACAGTTACCTACAGAGCTTTTCTGTCAAGAGTAGATATTTTGAAACCTAAAAATAATTACCAAAATTATATGGGCTATCCACATGCAAAAGAATGAAGTTAGACCTCTTTCTACACACAAAAATTAACTCCAAATGTATCATAGACCTAAATGGAAGAGATAAAATTATAAAACTCTTAGAAGAAAATATAGGAGAAAATCTACATAATGTTGGGTTAGGCAGAGACTTCTTAGATATGACATTAAAAGTATAAGCTACAAAAGAAAAAAACAGATAAATTGATCTTCATCAAAAGTAAAAATTTTTGTACTTTAAAGTGTACCATCCAGAAAATGAAAAGACAACTCAAGGAATAGGAGAAAATATTTGCAAACTCTATATATGATAAAGGTCTAGAATCCAAAATATAGAAAGAAGTATTATTGATACAATTTAACAATGAAGACAAATAACTCAGTTCAAAAAAGGGGAAAGGATTTGAATAGACATTTCTCCTAAGAAGATACACAAATGGCCAATAAGCACATGAAAAGATGCTCAACTTCATTAGCTATTGGGGAAATACAAATCAAAACCACAATGAAATACCACTTTGTATCCACTCGGATGGCTATAACCAAAAAGACAGATAAAAGCTTTGGCAATGACGTGGAGAAATCAGAACCCTCACACATCGCTGGTAGGAATGTAAAATGGTGCAGCCACTTTGGAAAACAGGCAGTTCCTCAAAAAGTTAAACCTAGAGTTACCCCAGGACCCAGCAATTTCACTCCTAGGTATGGACCCAAGAGAAATAGAAACATATGGCCACACAAAAACATGTACACACATGTTCATAATAGCATTATTTGTAATGGCCAAAAAGTGGAAACAATGTGCATACAATCAAATATTAGTCAGTAAAGTACTAATACCTGCTACAAAATGATAACCCTTGCAAATATTGTGTTAAATGAAATAAGCCAGACACAAAAGGCCACATATTGTATGACCCCATTTATATGAAGTGTCCAAAGCAGGAAAACCTACAGAGACATAAAGCGGGTTAGTGTTGTGGGGAAATGAGAAGTGACTGCCAGTGCGTACATGGTTTCTTTTTTGGGAGTGACGAAGAGGTTTCAAAATTGATTGTGGTGATGAGTATACAACTCTTGTGAACATACTAAAAACCATTGAATCATAGGCTTTAAATGGGTGAATTATAAGGCATGTCAATTACATCTCAATAAAGCTGTTAATAAAAAAAAACCACGTAGAGGGTGTCTGGCAACTGAACAAATTGTGCATTTGTTGAAACTTGTGTCTCTGAGGACAAACTATGTTGAATGCACATTTCAAGTGCCAAGTTTCCACCGGCCAGGAAGACTGTCGTCAGTACACAAGTCAGAACCAGTTTACATCTTGACGTCATGACAGCCCTTTGAGGGACCCCCACCCCAGCCCCCGCAACAACCATCAGCATCTCTTGGACATTAGCCACTTCGTGAGCCACTCAAAACCCACTCAACACACATTTCATCATTAGATGAATTTTTAGAATCCCCAAGTCCTCCCTTTGATTTTACAGATGAGGAAACTGAGGCTCAGAAAGGGGTTAAGTATCTATTCCAAGAGCCACACAGCGGCACGTTTTCGGTGAAGCTGGGATTAGAACCTCGCCTCTTTTTCCTACAGATTTCTCACAGGGCTTCCGTGTCCCTCACACTGGCCTTGCCAGCAGGACCAGAAGCTGAGCTCCTCACAGCCTCGGCGCCCAAGCCAGGCAGAGCCGGAGGGGTCAGGAGGCTGCTCCGTCTGGGGGCGGAGGGGACAGCTGAGGAGAGGAGAGGGGCCAGCTTCCGAGAAGGCAGCATGAGCCCGTTCCCGTAACAGCAGAGACGCAGGAGGGGCACAGCCCAGGGGATGAGGCTTGAGATGCGACCCTGACACATGGTGTCACACGTAGGTGTGGTTTCTGTCAACACACAGTCAGAAGTCCTGAGAACAGGTCCCCCAGTGACTCCATTGACCCCACCTCAGAACCAGTGTGATTTTTCCCCCCAGAAAGTAGCCCTGTGAGTCACTCCACCCATGGAAACTTGCCCCCACCCTGACCTCAGGCAAGGCAAAGGGTGAGGGAGACCCAGGCCTGTGTCCCCACCCGATCTCTCCCACCAGCACCGGCAACCGCAGGCCAGGGCTGGGGGCCAGCGTGGGGGCCACCATCTCTCCTCGAAAAGTGGGGAGCAGGAAACCCTGTCCAGGGCACCTGTTTGGGGTCCAGAGCCTGGGCTGGGCAGGAGGTGGGCAGCGTGACTGGAACCTGCTTGGGGAGGAGGGACCGGTCACAGGCACTGACACTCACCGAGGGCCAGGCACAGCTGGAGCACTCTACACGTGTTGACTCACTCCTCTCCACAACCACTTCTGCTGTCTACATGGTTATCATCCTCCTTTTTTGATGAGGAAACTGAGACACAGAGAGGCTAAAGGACCTTGCCAGGCCACACGGCTGGTGCATAACCTGGCCCAAGCCCAGGCGGGCTGGCGCCCCGGCCCACACTCCCCGCTCGTCCTCTGGCCCGCCTCTTACATCTCACATGCGCAGTGCTGCCTGTGGGAGGCAGGGGGTTGCCCCTGCTGGCCTGTCCGTCCCCACGGAGCTGAGCCTCCAGGTCCTCGGGCCCTGCACTGCTCCGTCTGTTGGCCCCGGCCCCGCCCGGCAGCGCTGCCAGGCAGATGAGCCTCCGGCCCGCTGCCTGCTTCCTGTGGGCTGTCGGCAGGCCCCCCGGATGAGAGGTGATGGCAGGGTGGGTGCAGGTGGGAGGGGGAGAGTTCAGGGGACCTGTGACCACAGCTGGGGGCAGGGCAGGAAGCAGAAATGACGTGAGCCGTGGCCGGGTGATGATCTGTGAGGTGGGCCTGCCGGAGGGGCTGATGCCACCATTCCGGGAGCCTTGGTGGTGGGGAGAGGACATCTGAGCAGCAGCTTCTCCACACGGACTCCAGGTAGGGAGGGAGCCGGGGCCCCTGGGTGGGAGGGGGCGGACTGCCCCTCACAGGGAGGGCCCGAAGGAGCAAGAAGACACCTGGGGCTCAGACTGTGCCCAGCCACTCACTCGCAGGGCAGCCTGTGACCTCTCTGGGTCTCAGCGTCATCATATACAAAAAGAAGAGGCTGGTGCACACAGGGTCTAAGGCCCCTGCAAGTGCTGACAGCTAAGTGTCTATGAATGCTGCGAACAGGCTTTCTGGGAGAGAACACAAGGAGGATAGGACAGAGAGAGTCCCCTGGATCAAGGTTGGCCTCCCAGGAGGGAAGAGCGAGGGCATCTGAAGATCCCCGTGCACCTGTTTGCCTCCCTGGGGCCAGCCATGCTGCCTGGACTTCCACCCTTCCAGTCGCTCCTCTGGTAGGGCCCGGGGGCTCCCTGGGGGGCTCCTGCTCTCCACACCTCCTTGCCTCAGGAGCTGCTGTCCCCAGCAGGCGCCCAAGGGGAAAGGCCTGTTCAGGTGGGGACAGAGAGGAGATGCCGGATCATAGCAGGCCCAGGGGAGGCCCCAGGGCCATCTCGACATGAGAAGGTGAAGAACCTTCTAGCCAATCATTGCCCAATAGGAGGCATGAGGTAGGAAGGTCCCTGTCACTGCCGGCAGGACACTGAACTCTGCAGGGAGTGTCAGAGAGGAGAGGGGCATCAGGAGGGCATCTGAACGCAAACCTCATGCCCCCCCCACACACAGAATTGGGGGTGTGGCCATATCAGCATCTTTTATTCCAGAATTCAGGCCGATGTTCTTCCCTAAGGGAAAATGGGGAGAACAGGGGAGATGCACACTCTCCTTTCTTTTCCAAGTCTGTTAAGGGCTTTAGAGATCAAGATAGAGACAGAGACAGTATAAGAGACGGGGTGGGAGAAGGGTGGCCAAACATGACACTTCTTTAGAATCCAGGCTTCCCCAGGCCCCTCCCCAAACGTGCTGTGGCTACTCTGTGGTCAGAGCCCCCTCCCACCAGCTGCAGTTGTCTCCTGGGGACAGAACCATCGATCTAGATCCCCATTCAGCCTCCGAGAGTAAAATTCTAGCAAGGGGCTCCTCTTGGCTGTGTGACCCTGGGAAAGGCACTTCCCCTCTCTGGGTCCATTTGTACAATGGGGAGGGGGTGCACCAGGCCTGGCAGGGACATTCCAGCTCTGACATTCAATGACATAGGAGAAATCTCAACCCCTCCCCTCCATGTGCCCTGATGATCCACAGTTGTGGGGCAGAGGACTGCCACCCTCCATCCCTCTGCCCCCAGCTTCCCAGAGCCCAAACACCCCCTGTCTCTGCAGCTCCATGGCCGCCCGCCTCCTCCTCCTGGGCATCCTCCTGCTGCTGTTACCCCCACCAGCCCCCGCCCCCTGCCACACGGCCGCACGCTCGGAGTGCAAGCGCAAGTACAAGTTAGTGCCCGGTTCGTGGCTGGCCGGGGAGGGTGTAGATGTGACCAGCCTCCGCCGCTCTGGCTCCTTCCCAGTGGACACACGTAGGTTCCTGCGGCCTGATGGCACCTGCACCCTCTGTGAAAATGCCCTAGAGCCAGGCGCACTCCAGCGCCTGCCCCTGGCAGTCACCAACTGGCATGCCCAGGGCTCTGGCTGCCAGCGCCGCGTGGCCAAAGCCAAAGCCAGCTCCACTGAAGCTGTGGCTCGGGAGGCGGCCGGCACCATCCGCAACGACTGGAAGATCGGGCTGGACGTGACTCCCCACCCCAGCAGCAACGTGCACGTGTCTGTGGCCGGCTCACACTCCCAGGCAGCCAACTTCGCGGCCCAGAAGACCCACCAGGACCAGTACAGCTTCAGCACTGACTCGGTGGAGTGTCGTTTCTACAGGTGAGAGCTGAGGGTAGGTGGCAGAGGGCTTGAAAACAGTGTGGGAAACTCCAGGTGGTCTAGGAGCCCTGCAATGCCAGGGTGGGACTTGGAGGCTGCTTCTACCAGGAGGAAACCGCAGTCCTGGTTTTCAGACTTCAGGTGACTCAGTGCTGTGTCCTCCTCCCATCCATGAGGTCTCAAATCTAGAAGTGTCCAGTGAGAAAGCAGGTGGAGGGGAAGCAAGGCCATGCCTGAGCACCCCAGCATGGTGCCATTTAGGTCTAGTGAGCACCCAGCCTCCTCTTTCATGGGCACTGCCAGCCTTCCGTGGGGTCCTTCCTGGATGGGGACAGGGGCAGGAGACCTAGTTGGGTCCTGCCTTCTCATTGCTGTGCTACCTTGAGCACCTCGCATTTGCTCTCTGGGCCCCATTCATCCATTCAACCAACACGCACATCTGCCTTGTGCCAGGGCTTACACTGCTGAGCTATGGCAGCCGCCACCCTGCTGCCCGGGGGCGGGCGGTCTGGGACCTGGGCCCACACCTAAGAAGTGCGTGGCCTGCATGGCCCAGCCCCAAGTCACCTGCTCTGATTTCCCAGACCTGGAGGCCACATTTTGTCCACAATGAGGCAGGGCACCTCCTGCCTGTGTGGCCCAAATTGTCAGCAGCCCGGGCACACAGGGCTCAATGTAGGGGGACAGACGGACGAAGGCCACGTGACTAGGTTCCAAAGTTCAACAAATACCATCAGTGCAATATCATTGCTTTTTTAACAAGAAAATAAAAAGAAAAGAAAAAACTTTATTTTGTCAAGGAAAGAGAAAATACCTATACCATATCTAGGTCACTGAGGAAGGACAGAGTAGGCTTCCCTGACAGCTCCATGCCCCAGAGCAAGCTTTGGAGCCAGGCCCCTAGGTTCAAGTTTTATTTATTTATTTTTTTATTTTATTTTATTTTATTTTATTTTTTGAGACAGAGTCTCGCTCTGTTGCCCAGGCTATAGTGCCGTGGTGTCAGCCTAGCTCACAGCAACCTCAGACTCCTGGGCTTAAGCGATCCTCTTGCCTCAGCCTCCCGAGTAGCTGGGACTACAGGCATGTGCCACCATGCCCGGATAACTTTTTATATATATATTTTTAGTTGCCCAGATCATTTCTTTCTATTTTTAGTAGCGATGGGGTCTCGCTCTTGCTCAGGCTGGTCTTGATCTCCTGACCTCAAGCGATCCACCCGCCTCGGCCTCCCAGAGGGCTAGGATTACAGGCGTGAGCCACCGTGCCCGGCCTTAAGTTTTATTAATAGCTTTGCCTATTTACGTGTGACCTTGAAGTTATTGAATGGGGAAAATACTACCCCTCACTGGGCCCACCTGACGTTTTCCTCTCTCCTCAGTTTCCACCTGGTGCACAAGCCCCCCCTCCACCGCGATTTCAAGAGGGCCCTCAGGGACCTGCCTCCCCACTTCAACGCCTCCACCGAGCCCAGCTACCTCAGGCTCGTCTCCAACTACGGCACCCACTTCATCCGGGCCGTGGAGCTGGGCGGCCGCATCTCGGCCATCACCGCCCTGCGCACCTGCGAGCTGGCCCTGGAGGGGCTCACGGCCAACGAGGTGGAGGACTGCCTGAACATGGAGGCCCAGGTCAGCATAGGCAGCCACGCCAGCTCCTCGGCTGAATCCAAAGCCTGTGAGGAGAAGAAGAAGCAGCACAAGATGACGGGCTCCTTCCACCAGTCCTACCGGGAGCGCCACTCCGAAGTGGTCGGCGGCCACCACGCCTCCCTGCACGACCTGCTGTTTGGGAACCAGGCGGGGCCCGAGCAGTTCTCAGCCTGGGTGGCCTCGCTGGCTGGCAGCCCCGGCCTGGTGGACTACACGCTGGAGCCGCTGCATTTGCTCCTGGAGAGCCAGGACCCGCGGCGGGAGGCGCTGAGGCAGGCCGTGAGCAAGTACCTGACCGACAGGGCACGCTGGAGGGACTGCAGCCGGCCGTGCCCCCCAGGGCAGCAGAAGAGCCCCCACGATCCGTGCCAGTGCGTGTGCCCCAGCTCCGAGGTCACCACTCGGGACTGCTGTCCACGGCAGAGGGGCCTGGCCCAGCTGGAGGTGACCCAGGTCCAAGCATGGAATCTGTGGGGTGACGGGATCACTGCTACTGACGCCTACTTAAAGGTCTTCTTTGGTGGCACAGAGCGGAGGACAAACATCGTGTGGAACAATAACAACCCCCACTGGACAAAAGGGGTGGACTTTGGGAATGTGCTCCTGGCCACAGGGGGGCCCCTGAGGGTGCAGGTCTGGGATGCAGACAGTGGCTGGGACGATGACCTCCTTGGTACCTGTAACGAAACTCCAAAGTCTGGTTCCCACGTGGTGAAATGCAACCTGAACCACGGTCAGCTGCAATTCCACTACCATGCCAGGTGCTTGCCCCATTTGGCGGGGGGAACCTGCCTGGAGTACGCCCCGCAAGGGCTTCTGGGAGAGCCTCCAGGAAACCGGAGTGGGGCCGTGTGGTGAGAACGGCGAGCTTTGAGGGGACCGTATGCTTGGCTGAACAGGTTCTCCCAGGGGGAGCCGGGCCAGTCTTCCTATTCCCATTAGGCAGATGGAAAACTGAGGCTCAGACTGTTTTTTACTGCAAGTGGCTGAATTTAGCGACCAACCCTGAGTCTCCCTGACCAGCCTGCCTTAGCCCTCCAGTGTCCCCGAGTCCTCAGTCTCTGCTTCACAGCCACAGCTTCGGCCAGGAGCTGGGCAGAGGCCCCCGGCCGTTCCCACCAAGCTGCCCAGTGCCCCTCTCTTCAGAACCCCCCCTGAGTCCTTTCTGGGGAGCCCCTGCAGCCCCACTTGCTCTGTTTGCTGTCTTCTCTGCCCACCGCACTTTGCCACTCAGACGAATCAAAGGCTATCCTGTCCTGTCTCACTGTGTCCCAGGTTGACAGAGGGCCAATAAATATGATGTGATGGTGTCCCTGACGGTGGTGGTGTGGCAGAGGCGAGGACGGGGACCACACACACCCTCGAGATAAACTTCCACATTAGCAACCCACAGAAAACAGGCAGGCAGGCAGGCAAGGTAAAGAAACTGTTTTTCCACTTTTTTTGGAAATGGGGGACCAAAAATATTTTACTTTCTTCATGGCTCTCTGACTCAAGAGACAGCAGCACAGACTTGGTGGTAAATGGTGATGC
Source organism: Lemur catta (assembly GCF_020740605.2). Lineage (NCBI taxonomy): Eukaryota > Metazoa > Chordata > Mammalia > Primates > Lemuridae > Lemur > Lemur catta. Next base: position 48,659,279 of record NC_059141.1, on the reverse strand, counting down.
ACATTCGGCTCCCAGCTGAAAGGCAAGAGGGAACTGCAGGGCACCCGTCTTATATACACGGGAGGCTGCGGCTCCGTCCGGAGGAACATTCCATGCAGGAACGGGAGCCCAGCGCTGCCAGGTCTTCTCGTGTTTTAAAATAACCAGAAACCCCACTCTGACTTCTAGCAGTGGCAGTTAATATTTCACTTTGTGAAAATAAACCTTTGTGGGCAAACTCAGTAAAGGAGAACATGTATGTGGGCCATAACTGATCTAGGCTATCAGTTTTGAAAACTATACTTTCAACAAAACGCATTTGCGCAGGCTGAAAAGCTCTCCCGTGTCTCACAATTCAAGGGAAAAGGGCGTTGGTTCCAACAACGTGGTCTTTGTGGGCCTCCCTGGCCTTGGAGGCAGTAAGCCCCAGAGTCATGGGTTCCAACAGACAATGAAGTGGTCTTTGTCTCATGTGCCTGGGACACAGGCCTTGGGACACAGGCCCACAGGGTGGACGACAAGGGTCAGGGCAGCTTCCCAGAGGTGGCTGGACTTGGCTGTGCGGGGCCAGTGTCAGAGGGCTCAGAGCAGCCGGCACGGCCCCCTAACTCCCTTTGAAACTCCCTATCAATTAAGCTCCTTGAGGTTTGTGCAGGACCCACGGGCCCCAAAGCCAAGCAGTGACATTACACTGACCCCAAATCCCCAGGTGGGCAGAAGGGAGTAGCAAGCTCTAGAAGCCTGGTTGAAATCACTGTTCTTCCATGTGTCTGCTCACAGTGACATACTCGAACGCCAGCACAAGAGACATCTTGACACCCGCTGGCTGCTGCACTGATTGGGAACAAACGTGGGGGTGGGCAGTGCCCTCCGGGAAGGCAGGTCCACAGGGCGGGGCGCGCAGGCTCAGGGACAGCCCTGACAAAGGGTGGGAGTCTTGTGGTCAAGTGCCCGTGCAGTCAGTGACCTCCAGCAAGTCCCTCTGCTCCAGAGCCTCAGTTTCTCCAAAAGGACAATCTTTGTTTTATTCCCTTCTCGGGACTGTTTTGAAGGAGGCCGTGTGCCTTTCTAGTGCTCCCAAAGGGATCCTGAAAGGTCATCTGGTTAACCCTAAAAGTTCACCTGGTTCTACATATAGGGAAGGGGAGACCCAGGGGGAGGAAGGGATTTAATGTGGTCACAGAAGAAGTCAGTAACAGAAAGAGCTGGGTCTCTGCGTCCTGGGCACTCCACTCCGAGTGCAGCTTTGGAGAGGCTGGCGGGGCTGGGAAAGGAGGGCTCTTAAGAGAAAAGACTGAGCAGAAAGAGTTTGATCACGTTGCTGACGGGCAGCTACCACGGACCCTCAGCCCTAACCCAAGATCCAACATGGCATTTTCATTTCCAGGCCACCTGGACATTGGGATGCTTGTTTGGGACATTCCCCACTGTGCCAGATGCACTATGCCCTTTGCCCTCCAGGTCTTGTCCCCACCTGGCTCTCCCCAGCCGGCCCGGTGAGGGGAAGGGGGTTGCTGAGCCGTCTGAGCACCATTGGTGGGCAGGAGACTGCAGAGGCAGAGTGCAGACATCACGGCATCTGCTCCCTTCCGTGTCCCTGGTGTCACTGCTCCCCTCCAGGAGGCCTCTGCTTGTCTCCCTCTTGCCCGGCCCCTGTAACCGCCCCCTCCCCTCACTCCGCCAGACTAGGGGTGGCAAAAGTCCTGCCCTGCTCATCCTGAGTTTGTGCTGTCCCTTACGCTCCCTACAGCCCTTCGGTCTTTGTGAATAACGCCCTTCCGGTGACTGTACTTTGAGTATTCCTACGGGGGCCCTTAGGAGTGCTGGGGGGAGCAGAGCCCACCCCCCCACAGAAGCTGAGGATGCCCAATTCTTGCTTCCCCAACCTCCCCTGCACCTAGGAGAAGACGTGGGACTGGGGCTGCCAGGTGGATGCACCTGCCCAGGGGTGGGGCTCCTTCAGAAGCCAGCACTGAGGCCAGGGTTCAAGTGCAAGTAATTTACATAGAAGGCGACCCCAGGAAGAACCAGTAGGGGCGTGGGGATGTGAGCCAGAAAGGGAGGGTGGCCTATAAAAGGTATATTATTGTGGAAGTCATCACCGGGGGCCACAGGAGCTGAACCCACTGGGAGTGCCAGGAGCCCACGGAGAACACACACCTCAGAGCTATCCCCACCCAGGGAGATGGGGGGTTCATACACCACCTCCCATTGGCTCCTGGAGGGGGGCACTAATGTCCCCTCACTCCCCGTCCATCAACAGGGCAGGCAGAGCAGAGTCCATGGACCAGAGAAAACCCTCCTGGGAAGAGGGGCAGCGGCTGAGAGTCCAAGTGCCGGGAGGTGTGCTGAGATGTATCCCCCAGTGGGATGTGGGCACCCACAATAACGCCCTGGGGAACCTGTGCTGTCGTCGCAGGAGGGGGGAGTTCCGGGGGCAGTGGCCGCAGGGCTGCCAGTGGGGGTGTCCACGACTCACCGGGTCAGACGAGAGAGGAGGCGCACCCACTGCCGCCACTGGGCCAGTTCCTGGCAGGATTTGGGGGCACTGTTCCTGGATGTGCAGCCTGCCCCGCCATCCTGGTGACTCTGCGAGACACCTGCTCAATAAATTCTTTTTCTACGTTTTTTCACCCAGACTGGGCCTCTGTTGCCTGCAGCTAAAATCCCTGGTGGATGACACCATCCCAGCCTCTCCCTCCTGCGTCAACACTCCCGCCCCTTCCACCACCCTACCACCCCACCCCCGTGGGCCCAGGTCCTTAGAACCTCCACCCCAGGTCCCCAGCACCTGCCTGACCCCTGTCCCGTGAAGTGCGGAAGGGAGGGACCACGCACAGGTTCCAGATTGGTCCTGAGCACCTTCTGTGGGCCACGTGCTACACACACACACACACACACACACACACACACACACGCACACGGTCCTAGGAGGCTCTTCCAAGACTTGGGGCAGGCATTGACGGCAGCCTGGCTTTTGATTTTTAAGCAGTTGCCACGGCACCTCCATCTCCCTATACGCACACCTTCATGTCTCTGCATCGGCGTCTCTGATGAGCGTCCACAGGCTGGGACAGTGCACCCAGCGTCCCTGTCCCTGGCGTGTTTGAACAGAAGAGGACCTGCCAGAGGGGGCAGGGTGGGGTGAGGAGAGTCCACCCTGGGGAGGTGGGGCTGCCGCAGCTCAGAGGTTCCTCTTGCTCCCCAGTCACTCCAGTCGCCGACAGCTGTCCCCAGGCCAGTCCACACGCTGACGTCCACCCCCTTCTCATAGCCATAGCCTCTCCAGCCCAGCCGCCTGCTCGGATCACTCTGCCTGTGGCCTCCTCACCGGTCTGCAGGCTCCTGCACGCCCCCTAGCGCCCTCCACCCCCCAGCACCCCACCTGTAGCCCCTGAGGCCCGGCTCCTACTATGCCTACAGCCTGCACCCAGGCCCCTGCAAGGCCCACTCCAGCTGCCCCATCGGGAGGCCAGAGTGCCAGGGAATAGTGTCCATGCACCACACAGTCCAGAAAAACCTGCAGCCAATGACTGACGAGGGTTGGTGTGTGAATACCCCAGCTCCCGCCCCGTCCGGGAGTAACCCAGGGACACACCCCAGCCTCCCCAGAGTTCTCCAGCAAGAGCTGGCTCCACTTGCCCACCGTGGTGACCTGCATGACCGCACATTTTCTTGGCTGCCTCCCTTTCCTGTCTCACTTCCCCACTCCCTGCTGGTATTTTCTAGAATCATCTCCCAGACACACCTACCCTCAGATGGATCCCTATCTCGGGATCTGCCTCTGAGGAAAGGGGCTGACACACATTGGCCATGTCATTGCCTCACTTCCAATGCTTCATAGGTTCCCTGAGGCTTTTGGGGTAAGGTGCAAAGCCCCCCACATGACCCCCAGACCCTCTGCTGCCCTCTCCCGCACTCTGCCCCCACTCACTATGCCCTCCCTCACTGGACTTCCAGATTCCTCCCATCCACACTCTTTCTGGCCCTTCATACAGGCTGCCTCCTCCTTCTGGAACTTTTGTCCTCCACCCTAAGACCTCCTCAATCAGGCTTCAGCTTCAAAGGTGACTTCCTCCAGGAAGCCTTCCCTGACTGCCAGGTCAAGGTCATGCCCCCATCCTGCTCCTGTCCCCAGTATTTTCCTGTCACAGTGCCATGAGACCAGGGGCTTTTTCTATCTCATTCATGGTTGAGTTGACTAATCCAGCACCTGGGCAGGCCTGCCCAGCCCTGGCCACTCTGCCGTCCCTTAAGCTCTCCCTGGAGCAGAGGCCGGCCGGGGGGGAGGCTGCTCTGGCCTGTGCACTGTCTCACTGTGTCTCACGCTCCACTGGCTCTGCAGCCCCAGCATGGGCCTGGCACATAGGAGGAGAAACACGCTGCATGAATGGGTGAACGCCGCCCTGTCTTCCCACCCCTCGCAGGACTAGAAGCTCATTGAGGGTAGGGCTGGGGCTCGGTCATCTCAGTGTTCCCACAAAGCCAGGGGCTGAAAGAGAAATTCACGGACAAGAAAACATTTGTTGGACCAAAGTGAATTAAAATCACTGAGAATGGATTGTTTGGGGGAGGGGGCAGGTGCTGTGGGAAATGAGACTGGTTGCCCCTCCCCTCCCCCCTCACCTTCCGGGCTTCCCTAGCAGAGAGGAGCAGCCCCCTCCTCACTGCCCTTCCCCAGCCAGGAAAGGCTGACTCTTCCCCCTTGCACGGAAACCCACAGCTTAGGGAGCCACCATCTTTGGAGGAAGGGACTTCCACCAGAGCCAGCCAGGTCCCCCTGTCCCCAGGCACACATGCGTAGGAGCCACTAACTTATAGCAAACGCCAAGGGGAAGAAGTGGGTGCATTTACCTTTACCTGCCACTGCTTCCGCGCTTGCTGCTGGACGGGCCCTGTGTAAATATCCGTGATTTCATTTCACCTTCCTAAGGGCTGCACTTTACAAATGAGGAAACGGAGTCTCAGAGAGGTCTGATAGCTTGCCAAAGTCCCCCAGTTACCGAATTGCTGGAAAGGGTGGGATTTGAACCTGGGGTGTCTGCAGCCAGTGGCACTGTGTGTGTCCCTCCTGTCCTCAGTCCACACACACCCCCATCTGTCTTCCCTTGACGTTGCCCCTCAGCTGCTGCAGGGCCTGTGGCGGTGCCCAGGGCCCTAAATCACTGTTCTCCTCCCGGCCAGGTCAGAGGGTGTCCTCGGGGCCCCCCTTCTCTCTGGCCCCTCCCTCAGTGCTGGGCTGTCTTGCACTGTAAGGTTCCCAGCTACCCTGGCCCCCATCCACCCCACTGTCCTTGTCATTGGGAAGTGACTCCCACAGGTTGCCCATGGCTCTTCAGGGGTCAGAGGGAGGGGCCTCACAGAGTGTGGGCTGCCAGGGTCACACTCTGGACCAGAGGAAGGTGCCCAAGGCTGAATTTGGGAATTCCAAAGAGCTTGAGGGAACAGAAGGGAGCATGCCCTGGGCATGCCCTGTGTCAGGCACCTCCCTCCCTGTCACTCCAGCCCTCAGCTGGCAGTGAGGACCCCACAGGCAGGACCCGCACCCGCCTCCCAGGCTAGGTCTCCAGCCGTCTAGAAGCCCCTCTCCACTGCTAGGAAGAGCAGGCTGGGCAGGGGAGAAATAGCAAAGCCTGTGTCTGAGCTGGAGCCCGCAGTCTAAACATCAACATCTGTTTATGATTTAACAAACAAAACAAAAACAAGGTTTGCGGACCCAGTGACAGGGCAAATGAGATGGCAAGGACTTATATAACTTCCTTAAGAACCCAAACTGCTTTCAAGTTTTTTGGAAGCCATTTAGACCATGCAAACTTGCTTATTAAGCAAACCATGCAGATTAGTTTACGAACCATGAGTATAATCAACGTCTCGTGACCCCGGTCCCTTCCTTTAAGCAGGTGCTGCCAGGACCCGAGCTGGGTCATACCCTAGGTCACTCCTTGTTACCATCTGTAGTGTACCTGTTAGGGCTTTTCTTAGACATTAAAAGACTTAATGATTTAGACGTTGTTCATTTCTCCCCTAATTATGTCTCCCAACTATTTCCTAAAAGCATTTATTGGTTGTCTTTGTTGTGTCAACAAAACTGGGCAAAAGGGTCCCTATTGGCACCACCTGGAGGGGACGGCATTCCCAAAGCCTTCCCGGACCGGAAGCTTGTGGTGGGCCATGCCCTTACTTGCTGAGTGACCTGCACAAGCGGCTTCCCTGAGTCCCGGGTCCTCCGCGCAGCCTGGCACACCACCCAGGTGTGAGAGCACACGTGTGCTCACGTGTGGGGAGCCCCCAGTGTGGCAGCAGCCGCACGCATGCCCACTGGAGCCACACTGGCAGCCTCTGCTCCACCGATGGCGGGGACGTCCTGCCCATGCTCAGAGGGGTGTCTGGGGAAAGCACCATCAACTCCGTTTAGAGATGACGGCTGGGAGAGGTGCAGCAGGTCACTCGGGAAACACACTCGTTACCATGCGAGGTGCCGTGGGGACACTCACGTCCATCTGCAAACTGCTGCTCTGGCTGCTGCCCTTCTCACCTTCCCGCCAAGAAACCTGCTCCTGTTGGGGCCAACTTTCCTCCTCCGGAAATCTTCCCTGGAAAATGTCTTTATGAAGCTGTGATCTCGCCAGTCCTTAGCCTAGGAGCCAGTGGGCCCAGCCAGGGAGGACGTCCGCCAGTGTGCCGACGGGGAGTCCAAGGACCTGTCCCAGCGCAACAGCGGGCACAGCAGGGAGGGAGGAAGGGAGGGTCCAGGCACCTCCAAGGGAGTGGGGTCATCTCGCAGGGCCACAGCCCCCAGCACCCAGGGCTTCGCTTCCAAGGGGCTTGGGGCAGCCAGATGCTTTGGCTACTCTCATCCTACATTCTCAGATTCTCTCTCAAAACCCTCGCGAGGAAATTTCACCCAAAGAACAATGACATAACCTCCCCATGCGAAACACAAACACACCCGAGCTCACTCCCACCTTGCGAGCCCAGTAAAGGGCCACAGGCAGCCCCCCCCCCACTGGAGACACCTCCCAGGGAGCCAACAGCACCCGCCCAGCCAGCTGCACCAGGCGCCTGCATGAACTCGCCATGGCTTCCGGACACGAGTCTAAGCGGCTAGCTCTCTATGGGGGCGAGGCTTCCCAACGCTGGGCACAGCCATGTGCCACCCGTCACGGCAGAGTGAGCAACATAGGGTCAGTGCAGCATGTTAAAGCTACTTTCTCTAAAAATAAAATAGACAATAGCACGGGCAAAGGTGACCAAGAAAAAATATGTAAAATATTCATAAACATTAAAACTGAGAAAAGGGACAAGATTACAGGTGCAGAGGAGGCTTTTAAATATTTAAGAGACTGTTGCATAAGATTTACATTAATAAATTTGAAAATCTTGACAGCAGATTTCTGTCTGTGTGTTATTCTGGGAAAATGTTGGTATTTTACCAAAATTGACTCAAGGAATATTAAAAAGCCTAAAAAGACTAATAACCATGGAAGAAACAGAAGCATTTATAAAAGATTCATACCTAAAAAATACCAGCCCAATGTTAACAGTCCTATGAAACCTTCAAACAACAGATGATGCACAAGTTATGTAAACAGTTCCAAAATGTTGAACACGAGAGAAAGCTACCTAACACATTTGCAAGGCTACCATAACCTTGACAACAAAACTAAAAGGGATAACACAAGGGGAAGAAAAACACTTAAAAACATAGATGCAAGACCCCCAGCGGCCTTGTGCACAGCTCCCCAGCAGCCTCCCTGTCCCCCTCCCATGTGGCGGGGGCTTGAAGTGCACATGGCCAGAGACACCTTGGACCCAAGATCCCGAGCAGCTCAGAGGCTGTAAATAATAGCTCTTCAAGTCTGCAATAAAAAATGACCTCCTATAAAACTACATTGCAAAAAATGGGAAAGAAACAGAATGGGAAGAGTAAAAAGGTTGAAGAGATAGAGCATGAAGAATTTGTGGTGGAAAAAGTACTGGATCGATGTGTAGTAAATGGGAAAGTGGAGTGTTTCCTGCAGTGGAAGGGATTCACAGACGCTGACAATACTTGCGAACCTGAAAAAAAATTGGGTTGTCCAGAGTTAATTGAAGCATTTCTTAATTCTCAAAAAGCTGGTAAAGAAAAAGGTGGTACAAAAAGAAAATCTTTATCTGACAGTGAATCTGACGATAGCAAATCAAAGAAGAAAAGAGATGGTGCTGACAAACCAAGAGGCTTTGCCAGAGGTCTCGATCTTGAAAGAATAATTGGTGCCACAGACAGCAGTGGAGAATTAATGTTTCCTATGAAATGGAAAGTCAGATGACGCAGATTTGGTGCTGGCAAAAGAGGCAAATATGAAGTGTCCTCAAATTGTAACTGCTTTTTATGAAGAGAGACTAACTTGGCATTCTTGTCCAGAAGATGAAGCTCAATAATTGTTTGCATTGCTTTTTGTATATATTTATATAAACACAATCTGGGTCTTGGTTTTTGATTTACTACTGTGAAGAAATAGCTACATCTAATAAATCAAGTTTGAAACATTTGTTTTGAAAGTAGGATTGAGAGAGTTGTTGGGGGTTGCATCAATAGCACTGGTTACTTTGAACAAATAAAAGCTTTCTGTAGTTGCTTCCTTTATCAGAAAAGAACATATGATACCATGGTATATTATTTCCTCTGCACTAGGGAACAGCTTTTCTAAATGCTAGGGGAAATTCCCATAGCCATTATTCAATCAGAACTTGTCTTTAACTCATGCCTAAGGACTATTCTGGGTTTTTTTAATTTGTTTTTATGTGTATAGACGTAAAATGCATATGTAAATGATTCTCCTTGTTTTTTTAAACATTCACCAAAACAAAAATCACAGGTAAGCCCATGTGTCTGCGATGCTATCACTCTGAGCAACCTAAGAATTGAAAATTTTCCTGAAGCCATAAGATTTCAAACTGAATAGGTGGTTCGTAATTAATAGGATAATTTAAAGGCAGCCATATTAGAATCCGAATCTACATGTATATTCATATCAATGCAACATTGTGCTTGCAAAATTCCTAAAAGGAAAAGCTTTATTGCTACCAACAATCTCCCCACCCAGATGAGGAAACTCAACAAATTCTGGTGTGTTCTAATACAGGAAACAAGACTTACTTAAATGGACATCAAAGATTCCCCTAGTGAGCAATTCTTTCACAAAAACTTGAAATCCCTGTGCTGCATTGACTAAAAGTTCATGGTTAATGGAATATCTGAGGCTTGGCTCATGGAAACCTAATTAGATGGTTAGAGATGTCGGCAGTTTCAGACCTGCTGGCATAAATGGGTAAACAAACTTTTTGTAATCTAAACTATTGACCTGCATGTTTGTTCCTTACCCCAACTCATTTCTATGTAGGCTCAATCTTTTCAGTATTTGGGTTACTGGTTCTGCAGAAGCAGGAAAAACAGCCTTGTAGTAATCAGAATGTTATCTAAGTGTATATTGTTTACTTTATTGTAAATACTGGTGAACAGTGGTCAATAAATAGTTTTATATTCCTTTAAAAAAACAAAAAAAACATAGATGCAAACATCCTAAATAAAACATTAGAAGTTTAGATTCAGCAATATATTAAAAGAATAAAGCATCATGACCAAGTAATATTGATTGAGGAATGCAAAAATAATCGACATTGAAAAAAATCTGTTAATGTACTTTTAAATAATAATATATTAAAAAAACATCTCAATAGATGCCAAAACAAATTTTGAAGTTAAAAATCCGTTCAAGATTTTTTAAATTAGCAAACCAGGAATAAAAGGAATCTCTTTACCATGATAAAGGTGTCTATTTGAAACCTAGATCAGGAATTACAGTTAGTGGTGAAATATTAAAAATATTCCCATTAGATTTAGAAAGGAGTAAGGGTGGTCACTATTCCAAACATTGTACAGGAAGGTCTAGTCTATATAATAAGGCAAGAAAAAGAAATATTAATTATAAATTTCAGAAAGAGACTAAACAGTTATTATTTTCAGATAATATGATCATCTGTCTGTAAAATCCAAGAGAATTTTTAAAAGACTAATAGAATCATTAAGTGAGTTCAGGAATATGGCCAAACTTGAGCAAAAAAAAGTTTTTCCCCTATATCAGCATTACTCATTTAGAAAGTGTAATAGAAGAAAACTCATAGTTGCAAAAATTAATTTAAAACCATTAATAACTTCATGAGAAGTAGGTATGACTTATAAGAAGAGTATTAATAACTTTCATTAAAAGATACAAAAGAAACCTTAATAAATATAGGGAAAAACATATTTCTTAATGGGAAGATTCAATCTTTTAAAAGTGTCCATTCTCTCTAAGTCAGCCAATAAATTAAATGTCATCCCAATCCAAATACCAATGGGATTTTTAAATAAAAGTTGACATGTTGATTCTAAAATCCTTTTGGAAATGAAAGTACACTGGAACACTCCAGAAGCATAAAGCAAAGAAAAAGAAAGGAAGAATGAAAGGAAGAAAAGAAAGGGGAGAGGAAGAAGGGAGAGAGAAAGAATGAGAGCTTGAAAAGACAAAAACAAAATCAATGGAAGAGAGTAAAGAGCACAGATACAGGATATGGCTCTCTTGCAATGACAGAAAACACAGTCCGACTCACACAAGCACTAAGGGAACTGGTTTGTTAATTACAAGTTTTAGGGACGACACACGAGTAGCTGGCTGTAGGCGTGATGGGATGCAGAAGCTTAAGGTCACTGTCTCTCAGCTCAAGCCCATTGGCCTTGGTGTGTCAGTTTCATTTTCAGATTTCTTTTCACTTCATGGCTGTGTGACAACTGCAGTCACTTCTAGCCTCTCCCTTTAAGCTCCACGAAATTAGTTAGGACTTGGTTGGTCACTCCGACAAATGCCCAGGGTAAGTTCTGATTGGGCCTAATTTGGTACCTGAGTCACATGGCCAACCCTGAACCAATCACAGTCCCAGGACAATGAGATGGACAGGTGGGCTCATGCCTTGGACCTTGCTCCTCCTGAGGATGGGGATGTGGGAGACGGCTACCAGAAGGATGAATGGATGCGGGGCAATGACAACCACACGTCTACTCTCTGGCTGCTGTGAGTGTGCAGACCTAACATACGATGAAGGCTGTAGTTCCAGTAGTTGGAAATGCAGCTACTTGGCAAATAATGTGGGCCAACTGGATATCCATTTGGAAAAAGCCCATATTTTATTCTCTATTGCACATGATTCACAGAAATTTATTCCAGATGAATTAAAGAACACAGAACATAGAACACAACACTGTAGAAGTATTCAAAGAAAATATAGGAAAGAGATATGTAACCTTGGGTAGGGAAGGCCTGCTTACCCAATACTACAAAGTGCAGGAATCTGACTACGTCATAACTCACTTCTCTATGACCAAAACACTTAAAAAGTTATAGGATAAGAGATAAACTGGGAGAAAGAACTGGCTGTATATCTATCTATGAAACAGATTATATTAAAAATTTATGCCTATAACTTAAAAAAGACAACCCAGTATGGGGGGAAAAAGGGCAAGAGAGAGTAAATCCAAATAGCCAATAAACATTAGGGGGAGTCTTCCAACCTCATTAGTAATCTGGGAAAATCATATCAAGATAAAAATAAAAGACTTTTTTCCTTATCAAATTGGCAAAAGACTGGAGACCTCAAATGATGAGGCAGGCGATGGGCACTCTCACAGAGAGTTGGGCTGATGACAATTACTTTTGGGTGGCACAGGCCCGCTGTCACACAGCTCCGTGGTGGGCGAGGCGGGAGGAGGTGGAAGGAGGAAAGAACCAGCGAGAGGGGCACAAAGTGAAACTCAGAAGGCGCACGTCGCAGATGACCCCACCGTGTGACTCACAGGAAACCAGCAGTTCTTGTGGCTGTTGCGGGGACCCTCTTGAAAGGACACAGGGGGTTGGGCAGCATCGAGTCAGAGAACCACAGGAACTTGAGGGAGGGTTTTCAAAGTCCCCCACTTTCCCCTCGGTCCCCCCCAGCACCCCAGCTCAGCCGCTCTTCCAGAAGGACGGGCCTTCCCCCCTCCCATCTCTGAAAATGGCAGGGAGGATTCCGACACCCAGAGCCGGCCCCAACATCCACCTCTGGCCGGGCCTCCGTATCTCTGTCTGTAAAACAGGATTGTAGGGGAGCCAGAGATCACCTCTGACACCCCCTTAGCAGGCAGGCAGACTGACAGGAGGAAAACATATGAATTGTTTGACATGTATATGGATCTTCACAAAACAACAAAGTCTGCGGAGGTGGCCAAAGCATGATGTTTCATACTTTTTAGACAAAGAACAATAAATCTGAGAAGAAATGACAGGACCAGGGGGATCTGGCTAGGGGTGGTAAATTGCTAGGGGAGTCACCAGGAGATACATGGGGTAAAGCCGGTGGAAGGTAAGGGTCACTTGGTTAGGCGCATTGATTCAGGTCCATTGCGGCCCCCGACCCCTAGTCTCTGGGAAAAGGGCTATTTGCTCGCCCTGGTGCGGGGAGGGTCCCCCTCCCAGAGGAATCTTCATGGCTTGCATGCAGGAAGAGGTCAGCTTGCCCTTCCTGAAAGTACAATCTCTCCAGTGTTTTCAACTCGAAACATTTAATATTCCAATCTGGCATATTTGGGGATGGCACGTCCTTCACTCCTTTGGGATCATGATCCTTACTTTGTGGTATTGTACAGCTGCACGGCACGATGACTGCAACAGAGCCAAATGCACTGCCTGACCCCACCCACTCCACTGCAGAGCCTGGTGACGTCAGCAAAGGTGGCTGATCTGGGAACAGGCGACCAGCATAGACCGAGGCACACGGGAACGGAGGTAGAGCATGTGTATCTGATGATTATTTTAAAGCCAAAAATAAATGCAACATATATGATAAAGTGTTACCATCTTAACAAACCAATAAGAAAAAGACAAACACCAAAAAGAAAAAAGTCAGCAGAAGACACAGGTGATCCACAAAAGAGAAAAAACAAATGGCCAAGAAACATGAAAAAAAGCCCATTGTTAAAAAGAAATATAAAATTAAACAAGGACGAGATCCCGTTTTGAGTCATAAAACTGTAGGCAGTGCTGGCCCAGGCTGGGGACAGCGTGCTCACTGACTGCTATTCAAGATGGTAAAATAGGACATTTCTGAAAGAGGACATGTGGCAGGTGCACATGGAAAACCTTCAGAATGGGCACTCCCTTCATTTAGGAGACGGCCAGAAGTTTGCAGTGCCATCCGCAGATTGGAGCCACCAACCCAGATGGCTACAGCCTCTCCATCCTCCTCGCTCCTCTGCCCATCCAAGGGAAGGCTGAGCAACAGTTCACTGCCCCTCTGGCCACTGTCATCGACAGGACCCTCCCTTGAGATGGCAGAGCAAGAGGGAGAGGAACACACCTGCGTCTGCTGGAATCGTAACACGTGACGTTGGAAACTGCGGTGGTCATTCTCACCAAGCAGTGCCAGGGCAGGGCCGACCTTCACCAGAAAGAACAAAGCAGATGCCCAGAGAGGCTGAGACCGGGGGAGGGGTGGCATTCGGGTCCTCAGAGCCGCAGGGCCAGTGGGATTAGTAGTGCAAGAGGATTATTTGGGGAGACACCAGAGAAGGATAAAGGAGGAAGCAGAAGGCGGTGGGAGGGGCCTTTGGCCGTGATGTGGGTCTGACACCTGTGAAAAGAGAGAAGAAAGGAAGAGAGAGCCCTGCACTGCAGGGTAGCTCTGGGCAACTCTTGGCCAGATGGATGGGGAGACTCCCAGCCAGCCTGCAGGATGGAGGGGCAGCAGCAGCCCGGCTCTATACCCCCGCCTGGCTCAGTGCCTCCCAGCCCGTGGAAGGGAAGCCCGTGGGCTGAGTGTGCTGCGAGGGGAGCAGGGCCTCGGCAGGAACACTGTGCTGGATCCGGAGGAGCAGTCACTGGAGGCTGGATCAACTGTGCTGTCTGCAGCAGCTTCTCCTCAGGGGTGATCTGGGCAGCGCGCCCCAGTGCAGGACACACAGGGAGCTTCCAGGGCTCCCTGGGTGGCCGTCTAGGCACAGTCCCCACTGCATTCCCACCAGGGGTCCCTCTGCTGGCCATATTTGTCACAATCCCCCCTCTTTGCTTAAGCCAGCTGAGGCTGCTTTCTGATACATGCAACTCCACGGGTGCTGATTACCACTTGCACAAAGATTTGTGTTTGCAGACGTCCTCTGAAGCATTGTTTGTAAGTTTTAACATTAAAAAGTAGCCCCAACGTAAGGCTGTATATCTTGATCGAAGTTTGAGTTACACGGGTGTATACATTTGTAAACTCTCACCAAACGGGACACTGAAGATTTGTGCATTTTTTGGTAACTAGATTTTACTTCAAAAGAAAAAAAAATTGTAAACAGCAAAAACAAATCAAACTAAATGCTCTAGAATAAAGGAATTTAATTTTTAAAAGTTATTAAGTATCCACACAATAAAATGTTATACAGCCTTTAAAATGTTTCAAAGACTAAAGGCATAGAGGAATGCCTTTATTCTATGTACGAATAAATGGAGAGAGGATAACACATTCTGGTCCTAACTTTATAAAGCACACATGAATGCACTGCATTTTCATGTGGAAGACTTGGCATGGATATTGTATGCATATTCACAAAGTAAAACTACGAGAAAATGGACTGAGGTGTGAGACATGGTTTCCGTGGCCTTGAGACTGCGTATGATTTCATTTTTGTTTTAACTCTTTGTTTCCTAACTTCCCTCTGGTTTGAGCGAATCTCCCGTCTTCTATTTGGGCCTTTGCTTCCTCATCTGTAAACGTCACAATCCCTGAGTCACTCCCAGTCACAAGTAAGATGGTGCATGTGAAGAATTTAGCAGGAGGCCTGGCACGTAGTAAGCCCCACAGACCTCAGCCTCTGCCCCGTCCCGCCCTCCTGTAGGCCACGGTGGAGAGGGAGGAGGGCTTTTCCTCATTCTCCCTCAGACTGCCTAGAGGTAAGAGGGGCAAGGATCAGTCTTCTATTGCACGAGAAGTGAAGCCACCCAAGGAAGGCAGTGGCAGGCCAGGGTCCCCAGCACGCTCTAGAACTCAAGTCACCCCAGAGCTTCCTGACCCAGCCCTGCTCCATCCTGGGCAATGCGAGGGCAGGCAGGTTTTCTGGAAGACAGGTTGTCTGTTCTCATCCAATTGCAAAACATTTATGGAAATCCCTGCTACACCCTCCCTGGTGAACTCCTGCTGTTGGGTCCCTGTGGGAAGCCACTAGTCCTTCCCCACGACTCCCCCTGGCCCTTCACCCCCAGCCCTAACTGCCCAGTCCCGCTCTCATCGTTATAGACAGCAGTGTGGCTTCCCCGAGAGATGCTAACGAGTGTCTTTGTCCCCCTCTTACTGGCTCCTCTGGGGGCCAGGAGAGACCTGGGCTGAGCTTGCTGCTCTGAGAGCCAGTAGTGCCCTCTGCTCCTCATAACATACTCTACAAAACAGAGACAATTCCTGCATGAGAGCCTCTGTGTGTAAGGCCTGGCACGAGGCACTTTAGATACATTAACTGTGATCCTGACACTTACCTACAAATAGGAATTGTAAGCCCATTTACGGAGAAGGACACTGAAACTCAGAGAGACAATGTGACCTCCTCAAGCTCTCGAGCTGCTGCACTGTATGCTGGGGACGGATGGATGGTCACCCACGCGGGCCTGCTGAGCAGAGGGGGTAGCACACGGCACTGGTGCATCACACCAGCATTAGGGGGACAGAGCAGGTGGGGATGCCACACAGCTAGGGACAGCGTGGCCAGGAGAAAAGCCCGACCACCACATGGGGCTGCTCTGGTCACAACAGTATCTTTTGCAACCAGAGTGTGGGCAGTGGGAGTGTGAGTGGGGGAGGATAAATATATTGGTTGAATTTCCACAGCTAGTGTACAATCATGCCTTAGTTGTGTGAATAAAAGATGAACTTCCTGTAGGATGAAACTGATTAAAATATACAAGTGTGCCAGTTCTACAGGCAGAGCTGGGGGTCTCCGTTCCGGACACAGCAGGAAAAGGGTCAAGCAGGCAGTAACTACCTGGATCAGTGGCTTTATTCTTCCTGCTCATCCTAACCTGGCTCTTGCGACAAGTAGAGAAACCAAAGGCCCTCTGAGGACCCTTCACAGGGCACGGCCAGTTCTGGTGTCTAGCCAAAGGATGGAGGGTCAAGAAGAGCTCAGGCCATCAGCGCCGTATGTTTTCCTGGGGTGCCGTGGCCCTACTCTGGACACAGCAGCCCCCCACCTCCTCCGAGGTCCATGACATCGCTGTTGTCTTGCTCTGGGAGCTCCGTGAGAGCAATGAGAGTGGGGTCCAGCTGACTCTGATGGCTGATCTACCTCACGGCACTGTGCTCCCCACCCTGCCCCATCCCGGCTCTCAGCACACCTCAGGGGAATGACTCGTTCACTGTCATCCCAGCCAACACCACAGGCTCCGGGGAGGAAGGACTGGCCCCAGCCACAGCTCCCTGGTGTGCAGCACGGTGCCTGTCTGTTTAGAGGCCTCACTGTGCAGTGCCCTGCCGACTCGCTGCCCACAGCCCTTATGCACGTACCTCCCCCTTGCACACGTGCAGAACACTGCAGCCACTCGCTGTCTGCGCAGGGACCCAGCTGACACCTGCCTGGTCTGGGCAAGCTGGTGTGGTGGGACCCTCAGAAGACCTGGGGGCCTCCGGGAGAGAATGCATCCTGAGGGAGTGGGAGCCAGGCACACTGATGCTGCTCACCAGGGCAGCGGGGACGACGGGGAGCAGCTCAACCGGGCACCTAGTCAGCACCTTGGCTGCAAGTGGGCACAGACCCAAGGGCTCGTCCCACCTGACACCTCACAGCCTGGGCACTTGAAGCACGGGAGGCCGCAGTGATGTCTGCAGTGTGGAAGCAGCAGGAATGGCCACATGACAGTGACTGCACGTGTAGGCCAGTGGGGGGCCCCTCCTGAGCACCCAGAGGGCTTGGGGAGAGAGACTTGGCAAGGCTGGCTAAAACTGATTGTGTGCTCACTATGTGTTAGGCACTCTCCTCAAGTCTTGACCTGTCCTAACTCACTTTTTATGATTATAATTCAGAAATATATACTGGTATCCAAGAAACAGACATAACAAAGAACCCATCAAAACATCACTAATTTAGATTAACAAAGAGGAAATATCAGACTAAATTATAAAGTATGTTTTCTAAAAATTCCTAATTGACAAGTAAAAATTGTATATATTTATGGTGTATGAAGTGATGTCTTGATATATATATATATATACACATTGTGGAATGGCTAAATCTGGCTTTTTTTTTCAATGCAGGTTCTCACTCTGTCACCTAAGCTGGAGTGCAGTGGCATCATCGAAGCTCACTGCAACCTCAAATTCCTAGGCTGAAGTGATCCTCCTGCCTCAGCCTCCTGACTACAAGCACATGCCACCACACCCAGCTAACTTTTTAATTTTCTGTAGAGACGGGGTCTCGCTATGTTGTCTAGGCTGGTCTCAAACTCCTGGCCTCAAGCAATCCTCTTGCCTTGGCCTCCCAAAGTGCTGGGATTACAGGTGTGAGCTGATCTAAGTCAAGCTATTTAACATGTGCATTACCTCACATACTTATCATTTTCTCATGATGGTAACACTTAAAATCTAGTCTTAGCAATTTTCAAACATACAATATATTATTATTAACTGTACTCAACATGATATATTAATACAATAGATGTCTTGAATTTCTTCCTCCTAACTGAAATTTTGTGACCTTTGACCAACATCTGCTCAGTCCCATCCTCCCCCCCCAGCCTCTGGTAACCACCATTTTACTCTGTTTCTGTGAGTTCAACTTTTTTTAACAATCCACATAAAAGTAAAATTATATTTGACTTTCTGTGCCTGGTTTATTTCACTTAACATAATGTCCTCCAGGTTCATCCATGTCGCAAATGACAGGATTTCCTTTTTTTTTTAAGGCTGAATAATATTCCATTCTGTATATATACCACATTTTCTTATCCATTCACCCACTAATGCTGTGGTCCCCAACTCCTGGGCCGAGGACTGGTACCAGTCCACGGCCTGTTAGGGACCAGGCTGCAGAGCTCCACCACCCCTCTGCTCCCCCCAGTCTGTGGAAAAATTGTCTTCCATGCAAGTTAGGAACCAGGGACCACATGGCAGAAGGTGAATGGCGGGGGAGTGAGCGAAGCTTCATCTGTATTTATAGCCGCTCTCCACTGCTGGGATCACTGCCTGAGCTCCGCCTCCCACCCTTCAAATATTACCCCCATCCATGGAAAAACTGTCTTCCATGAAACCGGTCCCTGGTGCCAGAAAGGTTGGGGACAGCTACATTAAGGTACACGTAGGTTGATCCACATCTTGGCTACTGTGGATAGTGCTGCAATAAACATGGGTGTGCAGATGTCTTTTCCACATACTGACTCCATAACCTTTGGCTACATACCCAGCAGTGGGATTTCTGAGTCATATGGTGGCCCTATTTTTGGTGTTTTGAGGAACCTCCATACTGTTTTCCAAAATGGCTGCCCTAGTTTATAATACCACCGACAATGTGCAAGGGTTCTCTTTTCTCCACATCCTACCACTTCTCTTTTGCCTTTTTGGTAACAGCCATCCTAAGAGGTGTAAGGTGATATCTCATTGTGGTTTTAGTTTGCATTTCCCTGATAATTAGCAATACTGAGTATTTTTTCATATACCTGTTGGCTATTTGTATGTATTCTTTTGAGGAATGTCTATTCAGGTTCTTTGCCCATTTTTTAAATTGAGTTATTTGTTCTCTTACTACTGAGTGGTTTAAGTTTCTTTTATATGTTTGATGTTAGCCCCTTATCAGATACATGGTTTGTAAATCTCTCCCCCCATTACGTAAGCTGTTGATGGTTTGCTGTGCTGTGCTGGATTAACTTGTTTAATTGAAGGGTGGAGATACTGTTGACCGGCAGGAGCTACTGAAATGTGAGTCAGTACTGTTCGTGTAGTGCTAGATGCCCCCACAGGCTGGAGCAGGCTTGGGGGAACTTGGAGACACACACATGGGCACAGCCCCTCATCCCATGTATCCCTGCCCAGGCGCCCCCGTCCCAGGCATAGAACTGCAGAGCTGCCCACACCACACACACACTCACAACCCAGTGCACACAGCTCTAGACTTGTGTTCAGAGCCATGTGGAGCATCCTTGGACCAGGGCAGACAACTGCCACACCTGCTGGGCTGGGAAATGACCCAGGAGGCCTTCTCTCCCAGGCTCAAGAAAACCCCAGCCCTGGGCAGTGGGGGCTCTGGGTTCCATTCTGACCGCCCTCAGCTGACCTCAGAACTACAACCCAGAGGGTTCCCTAACCCTGTAAGAGTTTGGGGAGAGGCCTGGAGTCAGCACTCTCTGTACCTCCCCCTCCCCACTGCCTCTTTACCTGCCAATATCTCAACACAGTGTGTTCCACCGATCACAGGGGTTGGAGAGAGTAGAGGCTGAGGTCCACCCTCCTTCAGAGGCCCCAAATTTCACTTTGCTGCATATACTTTCCCTAGGTATAGCAGCCCTTCATACTTTTGTGAGAATTAGCTTGTGATGTGCTTTCTTCCAAGAGGGGTCAGCATGGCAGCCCCGGGCAGCCCGTGTGAGCGGGCAAGGCACAGCTGGGGATGTAAAGGAGGCCACAATGTCTACAAAAGCCCTTCTCTCAGCAGCAGAAGTGCTAGGGCAGGTGCTCTCCACTCACTTTGCCCACCCACCCTTACTCTGAAGGAGCAGGGACCCCAGCATGTTGCGTCAGTTCTAGAAGGTCTGCCTCCCACCGAAGACAAATTGGCAGCCAGGTGCACTTCACATTTAGCTGTTTTAATGCATAATAGCTCTGTACAAAAAAAAAATCACGAATGAATCCTCACAACACCCCTGTGAGGTAGGTAGGCAATTATTATTCTCCCATTTTACAGATGGGGAAACTGAGGCAGCGAGGTGAGGTGATCGGCCAGTGGTCCCAGCACAGCTGAAAGTCAGGGCTAACCATGAGAACACAGAGCGTCCCTCCCAGTTCAGCCCTGACCTCTGACTCCTCATCTAGACCTTGTCTGCAAAGAAATTAAAACTTTTAATACATGCAAAAATAAAAGTAAAAACCACAACAAACCTGAAAAGGTAGTGAACAGACATACAGTAGTTCTGCAAAAGGATTCAGCCAATACTGAGTAGATGCAAATAACTTCAGCCTCTTCTCCCCTTTTCGTATATCGTGACCAGTGACACATCCATCGTTTTTCTGCAGTAGTGCATGAGTCCAACCAAGGAGAGGCTTCCCCGGCCCCAGTGAGCCAGGCGAGGGGGCAGCCTCCTCACTGTTCAGCCCCTGGGTTTCAGCAAACACCAGTCCCCAACCGGAAGAGCTACAAGGCTCAGCTCAAACGCGGCACTTCTCTGCCGCCTCTTCCAAGCAGCTGCCCGCTGTGTGGACAGAGTGGATGCTGACGGCCTCTAGCCCAGCAGGGTATGGCCCCTTTTGCTCCCACTGAGATGCAGCTCAAAGAGCCTCACTGAGGATAGCGTGAATCCAAGTGACCCTCTCACGTCATCCTTGGCCCACTCTTGCACACTCTGCTATCCACAAGGCCACCCAGCAACTGCCCTTGATCCAACACTCCTTGGGGCTCCTGCCGCAGCAGGGTTGGGGGCACTGGGCCATCCGGGGCTGCTGGGGCTGGGGGTGTGGGCAGAGGGACCTGCAGCCCCAGGCTTGGGTCCCCGCAGTACCTCCCCCCCAGGCCAAGAGAGCAGCCCTCTTCCACTGTGCTGCATCTGCCTTCTAGAAACTCTCCTCCTGCTGAGAGGGACTCCCTGATGTTCCAGCTCCTTGGGAAAGTGCCACCATCCTGCCAGCCCCAGGACAAGGGGACACAGGGAAGGAAGACGAGGCAAAGGCCTCGGCCAGATGACACCGGGCCATGCAGGTTTGTCTTTTAAAGTAATAGAGCCACCCAGAGCGCCGCCCCGCCCCCCACTCCAGGCAGGCAGGGCGCGAAGGCAGTGCTCCAGCAGCAGGAGGGGAGAGGCCATGGGGAACCGCGAAAGGAAGGCAGGGGGCCGGCTCCATGCCAGGGGCTGCCCGGCCAATCTGGGAGGGGGAGAAGAGGACAGAAGAGGGGACGAGCTCTGTTTGGCAACTGGAGGCTCCTTGGAGGCCGAATGACGCCTGTCTGCAAGGTGCACACACGGGCCTCCCTGGAGGCCGTCCACACGCCTCTGTGGTTTGCAAGGCGTGACTGTGCTGTCTCAATGTCCTATAAAAAGCTCTTTCCAAAAAGGCTCCCAACCCCACCCCAGTCTCTCCAGGAAGTGGGGGAACTGTTTCCTCAAGGCCAGCACGCCCCGGGGCGCCTCCCAGTGAAGAGCACCTCAGACACCCCCAGCCTGCGCAGGGCCCTGCAGAAGGGGGCAGGCAGGAACCCCTTACAGCAAGTCCCCGGGGGTGGAGGGCTCCGGGTTGCGGCTCTGCTCTTGCCACCTGCAGCGCAGTCTCGAGAAGGGCTGGTCTTCCACGCTTTCCAGCTCGGGGAAGCCCAGCTGGTTGAGGAGCTCATAGACACCGGCCTTCGACGCCACCTGGGGAGGACAGCAGGGGTGGGGGGCAGAGTTTCAGAGCAGGGTGCGTGCCGTTCGTCCTGCTGTCCTCCCCTTCTGGGCTCCAAGCACACGGGCAAGTCTGGGGCCCGGGGCTGCCTCCCGCCAGCTCAGCGACCTGAACAAGTTTGCGCTTTGACTGCTGGTAACTTATCTGAGCTTCATTTCCTCCTAACAGGGAAAACAGTCTCGCCCTCACGGGGCTGTCTCAAGGAGGGCGACACGGCACAGAAAGCACTCAGCAAGCGGGAGCGCTCCGCACAGAGATGGCGTGGGAGGCCAGGCACCCCGCTGGGCCCGTGTACCCCATGCTCCCGTGGGGACACCCAGGAGCACAAGCCCGGCCACTCTGGGCGTCACAGCTGGGCCCACAAGGCGGGCTGGAGAAGGCGGCACGGATGCAGGCGCAAACAGGAGGCCCCGGCTGTGCGTCTGGGCTGCAGGCCTCTGCCCCAGGTGGGTCAGCTTAGCTGGGGCCTCTCCAGACACTCGGCCCTGTTGCCTAGAGGTCCAGGCCCTGGCACCAGACTCGGACCACCCGCCCCTTTCTCTCCCCCATCACCCTGGGGGAGGGGGAGGATGCAGCCTCTGCCTAGAGAGAGGGGATGGGTTCATTCCTTCTGGTTCCCAGGGAAACCCTCACGCCCACCCTCCACTCATCTACAGCAGAGAGGGGCTGAGGGCCCCCAGGCTGGAGCCCGCACTCCTGCCAGGGCATCCCCCACCCCAGATTCAGCTGAGGAGGGGATCAAGCTTCCTACCGCCCCTGCCTCCCCCCACCCCCTCCCCTGATTTCCACTCTCCAAGCAGAACCCAAGCAGGAAGTGTCCTTGAGCCCCCACCTCCACCCCTCCCCAGGGGCTCAAAAAGGAAGCTGCGCCCAGGCCTGCTCAAGAGGGTGGCCCAACATGGCCCTGGTGTGACCCCTCCAGGTCTCCTGACTCAACACCCATCCACCTGCACCAGGGGGCAGTTCAAACGCTTGCCCACCCTGACGTCCTAAGACCTGCCCGCAAGGCTGGTCCTCTGCAGTCCCCTTCCCGCCACGGGGCACTGTGGTGGGCACCTGCCCCTCGCAACGCTGAGTTCACCTGCACACCTGTCCAGCCCCTGTGTTCCTCCCAGGGCCCCCTGGCCGGGCCACCAGGAGCTAACTCCAGCCTCGACTCCAGATTGGAACCGCCAGGACTCATTGGTGAGGTCACAAGGGGCCCACTTCCTGGCAGAGGGGTAACTACAGGCCCCCTCCCCAAGAAGGAAGGGGCCTCTCCCCCGACCTAGAGGTGCCAAGGCTTTGCCTCTAAAAACAGCCGAGTGGAGGAAGAGCCAGGAGGCCAAGCAGAAAGGGACCCAGGAGGTGGAATGGTGACAGTGGTGTCTTTGGCCGGAATATGGCGGGCTTTGGAGCCACCAACAGCTCTAACGCCAACCTTGAACAAGTTACCTAGCTTCCCTGAGCTCAGTCTCCTCCTCTGCAAGACGGGACAGCAATAGTCACACTGTTTAATGCAGACAGCACTGCATGTATGGCATCAAATCCCACCACAGCCTTCTCAGCTGGTACCCAGTGTCAGCATTACTTGCACGTTAGTATCAAGGACAGCAGGTTTAGAGGGGGTGGATAACTGGCCCAAGGTCACAGCTGGAAGGCGGCAGGGGCAGGGCCACCAGAGCCTTGCCTGTGGCCCTCACAGGGCATAGGTGAGGGCTGCACATAACAATGGGCATGAAGTGCCCAGGCTGGCCCAGAGCCAGCACCCAGGCAGTGTTGGCCGTGGTGGCATGTGCAGCAGGGTCCCAGCCCGGCAGGCTGCCCCACTCTGTCCCCGACATACCTTGTCCCCTCCCTCCTCATTCATTCATCCACTCATCAAACTTCCACTGCCTGCCAAGCACAGACCCCATGCTGGGGACCCAAAGTCGAATGAGACAAAATTGTGGCCCAGTGGAAGCTTCCTGTAGAATGAGAGATGAGAGCTCTTCCTACTCAACAGGGGAGCCTGTGACCGGGGTCCCACAGGTGACGCACAGGGACCAGGTGGGGATGATCCAGCCCCACCTGTGTGACCCATCGCCCCGTGGGCCCCCTCAGCCTGAGCCTCCCACCTCTCACCTCCCGCATCCAGGTGCTGAAGGGCCTCTGCCAGGAGTCGGCCTTCTCCAGGTGGAGGTAAGCGTTGAAGAGAATCAGGTAGACGTAGCGCTCCAGGTACTGCAGGCTCCGCAGCTGCAGCCTCCGCATCTCCTGCTCCTCTTTGGCTGCCTTCGCCTGGAGGAAAGGGCAGGGTGGACTCAGTGGGGGCCCAGGGGGATTCTTTGGCCCCCAACACACAAACACACACACCCTGCTGCCCCGAGCAGAGCCAAGGGAAAGACAGTGGAGCACATCAGCACCTGGAGTCTGAAGCCTGCCTCCTACATCAGAGGGGGCACAGGCCACCTGGCCTCCATTTCCTCACCGTGAGATCACAACCACTGCCCCATCCTGAGGGGCAGCCAGACAAGAACAGGCTGCCTACAGGGAGGCTCCGTGCACAAACCCTGCATGGTGCCCGAGGTATGCAGAGGCCCTCCCGGGTGGCAGGACCAATGCCCAGCTCCAGCCACTAGGAAGGACCCCTCCTGCCAACTCCTGGCAGCACCGAGAGGCGATGTCTCTTCCCCCAGCCCTCATCCTCCCAGGACTAGAGGAAAGGCTTTGGCTCCCCTCTCTCCGAGGGCCCCGATCAGTGCCCAGGAGGGGCTGGTGGCAGCGGGTCAGCAAGGCCAAGCTCTCAGCTCTGACCTCCTCCCCGCCTCCCTCTGCCTGGGCTCAGCAGCTGGGCGAGTTCAGCTCCAACTGTGAGAGGAGAAACCCCACCTTGGCCTGTGAGCCCAGCTGGTCCCCAACTGACTTCCTCGCCTGTTTCTCAGAAGGTTCAGGATCAGAGGTGGAAGGGGTGTGCTTATGGCCTCAGACCCCAGTCCTCGCCCTCTCCAAGGCCAGGGACAGACAGCAGGGCGAGAAAGGCCAGGGGGCAGCTGGGAGTCGGGGGCATCACCATCTCAGCAGGCAGCGCCTGCCGCGGGGAACAGCACCAGGCCACACGCTGGGGAGACAGTGGGCACAAAGCCAACTAAAGATACGTCTCCCTGAGGGCGTCTGGGTTCAGCTGCGCCATGGAGACCGTGCACCAGGCGGCGGGCAACACGAGGGTGAGGATGGTGCCCAGTGTGCAGGGCTGTGAAGGGGCTGGCCTGGCTGGAGGGAGGCTGAGGAGGGACAAGAAGGGAGACTGAGCCCAATTATGGAACCTGGCTGTGCTACCCAGGAAGTTTATCCTCCAGGTCAGCAGTTCACAACCTCGCTGTCCACAAGAACCATGAGGAGTTTTAAAATGCAGATGCCTGGGCCTCACCCCAGACCAGTCAAATAAGAATCTTGGCAGGGTGGGTGGGGCCAGGCGTGGGGATTGTTAAAAGCTCTCTGGGTGACCCTCTGCGTCCAGGGGTGCGCACCATGGCTTTAGCCCTGGGGAGCCATTGAAGGTTTGGGGGTGGGGGACTCATGGGAGATTCATGCTCTGTAGGAAGGAGACCTAAAGAGGATCCTTTCGAGGCTGTCCTCAGTGTGGGGGGTCAGGGGGACAGGCTAGGAACAGGCCCAGGACGCACAGAGCCAGGGTCCCCTGCAGGACACTCTGCCACCAGGCCTGGCTTCGCTCTTCTAACCCACCATGGATGCACCGTCCACCCAGCGCCCACCACTGCAGCCCACGGAGGGGGAGCCCGGGAGAATGAAGGCCACAGCTCACCTCACACCCAACCCCTTCTCATCCCACCCCCCAGGCCTCTGCCCAGGCCCATGGCAGCTCTCTCTGCTCCCAGAAGAGGACGTGGCACAGGGACAACTCAGGCACAGCAAGCCCCAAGCCTTGGGGAACCAGGAAGCGCTGGTCTCCCAACAGCTGGACCACAGCTGGGAGCCTTCCCTCCAGGCGCACAGTGCTGGTCCACGTGCTTCTCCTCCTCGGCTGCTGTGGGGAGGCCCTGAGATGGGCCCCCACCCCAGACGTGGCACAGCCGCAGCCCCAAGAATCGGAGCTGGGGTGGCCTACACAGGGCCTGTAGTCCCAACCTCCCACTTCTGCCTTCAGAGCATCTGCTGTCTGTGCCCCTGGGGTCTCGAAGTGGAGGGTAACTTGCAAGGGGCCTTGGACACGGGGGCAGCGGTGGAAGGCGGACAGCAGGCTGTGCCGGGAGGGGCGAGGGGGCCAAGGCCAGAGCTCTGACTCCTAGGGACACAGAGTCCAAGCTGAATTCTGGTCCTGGTTCTGCTGTTAAAACTGTCAGCCCCCAAGTCTATGAGGTAGGATTTCTCAGCCAAGTAAGCTGTAGAAGGCACCTGCAAACCATGAAGGGCCACACCAATCCCTCATTCATCGAACAGTGAGGGGACAGCCACACCTCGCCTGCCAGTGAGCCACGCACTGGGGATGCAAAGACGAACCCCGCACAGGCCCTGCCTCTGAGATGCTGGGGGTCAGACGGGGCAGGTGGATGATGGTCTGGAAGCAACCAGAGCAGCCGCATTTGGGGATGGAGGAAGGATGGGTGACTGGACCAGGGAGGCCTGAGAGAGGAGGTGCTGTCTGAGGTGGGCTGGGAACAGGCAGATGGCCTGAGAGTGGGAAGCAAGCGCAAGGCAGGAAGGGGCCAAAGAATGAGCTGTGCCCCCAGGGCACCCCCAGCCCGGGCAGGCAGAGGGGGAGGAGCTTGTGGCAGTAGGGGAGGGGCGATGGGGGGGCCAGACGGGGCCAAGCCAAGACCTGACCTGCAAGGAGGCCAGTGAAGGTTCCTGGTGGGTGTGAGGTTGGGAATGGCCTGGTGCTGTGGCTGGAGAACGTCTGGGGCAGGTGCAGGTGGGCTGCCTGCTGTTTTAAAGATTAACTAAGCATGTGCTCAAAAAAATCAATTTTGCTTAAAAATTAGGAAAAAGGCAAAAAAAGCCCAACCAACAGATTTTACCAATTAATAAATACGAACCGTGGCCAATACAACACGAGCCTGCCTCTTTCCAAGGACGGACAGTTCACACTGCCCTGCGTTCACCACCCATCCCTCAGCCATTCCCACCCTTCCCCCACCTCCAACCAAAGGCTCCAGCTGATTTACAAACACGTTCTTAGAAAGAAGGAAAGGAAATCGCCCAGGGCTCCGCTGGGCAAGAGCCATTTTAAACTACTTTCCACTGAAGCGCTCGAGGCAGCGTCCTGTGGGCATGGACAGCCGACAGCCCACAGCCCTGGACTTGGCCACATCAGCACCCTCCTCTCTGTGACCCCCTCCCATGGGGACAGAGAGACACTGGCAAGGCTCAGGTCTGAGGAACGTTCTCCAGGGTGGAGAGGTGCAGCGATTCCTTCCGAGCCCAACTGGCAGGGGTGGAATTATCTCTAAATTCAGACCACTGTGTAAAGGTGATGCCTGACCCCCCCCTCCACAAGAAGGCTCTGTGGGCACATCCTGCCGATGGCACATCTGTGATTGGAGACAATGGCCCATCTTCCTGTTAAGGCCTTGGTTTCCTTAAAACCCTCCCACGTTAGCAATGCCTGGGCAGGAGGACGGGTTGGCCGTCTCCTGTCGATAAATATAGTGGAGCTGTTTTTAAACCGCCTGCAGGCCAGGCTGTCATTAGCTGTGGTGGAGCCAGACGAGGCCGCCTGGTCCACTGGACTGAGCCCTAAAATAGAAGGGGCCGGGACGCGCAGCGAGGGCTCTGGGCACTTGAGGCTTCTGTAACCTCCGGTGTGCCTGGCATCAAGGCAGGCCCAGCGTTGCCTGTGGCAGCTGTTGCAAAGTTCTCTTTGCTGGGCCACCAGGAAGAGGCCCACTGAGGCACGGCTGGAGAGCCTCCCAGGCTGACTGTACAGGGAGTGGGTGTGTGTCCAGGGTCTACTGTGTGCCATGTGCTGGGATGAGCACGTCACACCCTGATCTGATGATTAGACTCTAACACGCTCCCCTGGCAGCCCCGTGAAGGAGGAGAGACATCCATCCTATTTTGCAGGCGAGGCTGGGCAAGGTTAAGTAACTGCCCAAGGTCCCCGAGTGCTGAGCTGGGGCATGAACCCCAATATCCAGACTCTTCCTACCACCCTTGTCCTCTCACCGCAGTCATGCCCAGCCACTCCCTACCTCACTCTTGCCTCCAGACCTTTCCCACTCTGTTCCTCCTGCCTGGAATGCCCTTCCCTCTGCCTGGCCTGGCCCAGGACAAGCCCCCACTCTCCCGAGGCCTGCTCTGAGCACTCCAGCCCTCTCTGCCCTCAGTCTGAACCTTAACTAAGCATTGCACTTCGTTCCATCTTGAGGTTTCTAACTGCTTCACCGAGGCAGGACCTGTCTCTGCAAACGATGATACGCCCAGGGGCAGGCACCAGACCACAGCTAGGGGCTTCTCTAGGATTGGTATGCAGGAGGCACTCAGTGGCCAATGAGCACTCACTCCCTGGGTCACCTGGCCGGGTCTCACAGCTCCAGCATCATCTAGAATCTAGGTTCCAGACAGCTGCTGGGACTCCAGACTCAGATGTGCCCACTCAGGGGCTCCACACAGACATCAGTCGGGCATCCCAAACCCACAGAGCACGGCCCAGAGGACCTTCTGAGTGCTCCCCAGGCCTGCTGCACCCACAGCTTGTCCACCTTAGTGACAGTCCCTCATCCCAGCTGCTCAGGCCCAAACCTGGGATTTCTCCTTCACTTCCCCCTCCTCTGCCCCACAGCCAACCAATCAGGAAACCCCGCTGGCCCTGATTCAAAACACTTCCAGAAGCTGCCAGCCTCTCCCCACCCTGGGACAGCCAGACCGGCCTACCTGCCATGCCCCAACCCGCTGCCATCTGTTCCTGACTCAGCCAGAGTGACTCTGAATCCCTGACATCGGTGCCTCTGCTCGAGCCTGCCCTGACTCCCCTAGCAGGCAGCTCAGTCTCAGGGCCTTTGTACCTGCCATGTCCTCCTTCCATAACGCTCTTCCCCCAGCACGGCTCCCTGCCTCACCTCCCTCAGGTCTGTGTGCAATGCCACCTTCTCTCTGAGTCCCCGCCTGATCCCCTATTTAAAACTGCAGGCCCTCGAACGCCCCCACCTCCTCACCTGCTCCACTTCTCCCAGACGCACCACTGCCCCACAGACCACGGCCCTCACCGTGCTTTGCTCATCGTGGGTCTGCCTACTCTAGTAAGAATGCAGACCCCAGGAGGCAGGGACTTTTGTCTTTTGTGTGTGCAGCGTCTCCAGCACCTAGTACAGTGCCTGGTACTCAGTAGGGGTGTAATAAACGCTTGTTGACTCAATGAATGCCTACTGCTTGCATCTTGCACGTTCATTAATCCCAGCCTCACAGGATGCCTGGGGTTGCCTACATTGACCCCTTTGCTTTCCAGACAGTGAGGCTGAGGTCAAAGAGGTGCACTGACCTGCCCGGGTCACATGGAGAGCTGGCAGCAGAGTCCCAGTAGGAACCCAGGCCTCCTGCCCACTCTTGCTAGGGACTGTGCACTTAAAACCTGGATGCAGCTCAGACTCAGGTGAAACCAGAGCCCCAGAGGAGAAGTAAGAAGGGCCAGTGAGACCAGGCTCAGGGTCTGTGTCAGTGTGAACCAGACAACCACCCTCCCCATCACTGGAGCCCCCCTGCTGTCCCAACCCACTCAACGGGAACAAACGTGGCCTGGTAACCTCTGCCTCCAGCTAAGGCAGGGCCCTGGCTGGGCAGGCAGCTGGCAGCCCTCAAAGATGGCCAGTCACAGACGGGTGGGGCTGCAGAGCTCAGACCCCACCCTGCTTCCCCAGTGCGACACCAGCCCTCTCCTTGGCAGACTCTGGCCCCCAAGCAACTGGCTGCTTCCGGACTTGGTGGATGTCCGCCGAGTCCCTGAAAACTGTGTCCTTGGGCCTGCCTGGCGGTGGGGCCTCCAGCACAGGAAGTTTTCTGTCCCTAACCCCTGGAAGGGAGAGAATGGTCCTCAGCCCATATAGGAAACTGATTTCCTAAAATGTCATATTTCATTCAGTACTTCCAAAGTACAAAGGGACCAGACCTGGCACCGTGGGCTGCTCTGCACACCATTCCTCCAACACTGTCCCCGGCACGGCTAGCCCAGGCACTGGGGTCAGCGCTGACAAGACACGGTCCTCTCCTGCAAGAAGCCCACTGTCCCTGCACATTACCCACGGAGTCTGCCTGGTGGCCTGCCACTGCCCACCACACCCCACACACCCCGCTCCCACCCCCACTGGCCACAGGCTGGTCTGCACCACCACCCCCCAAGGCAGGCAGAGCAGAGGCAACAACTTCAGGTGACAGATGAAGAAACATGGGCCTAGGCAGGCCAAGGTGACTTGCCCAAGGTTGCACAGGAGTTCCTGGCAAAGCCGGGGCTAGAACTCGGGATTCCCAACCACCGACCCAAGGCTCTGTGGCATGCTACAGAGGGGTCCCCTGTCCTGGAAGACCAACAACGTGGACAAAGAACCAAAAGGTATAGTGAAGGTGGCAATTAGGTTTTCCTATTTAGTATGCAACAATTTATTCAACCTTCCGTCCGTCCACTCACCAGACAGACATTTGTGGAGCCCCTACTTGTGCCAGGCAGGGTCTGGGCTCAGGGTGTCAGAGGCGGCCCCCTCGCAACAGAACGCAGTACCTCTGCTAACAACCGCAACCCGGACCGAGAGAGAGCACGCACGGGGGATTGTGCCGGGGTGGCGGGTGGGGAGACGCCGGCGTTGAGACGGAAAGCCCCCCCAAACCCAAGGGGAGCCCAAGCTCAGCGGTGCACACGTACAGCCCGGGGAAGCAGCCCTCTCCTTGGGTCCTACTTTACGTGACAGCTCACAGCATCCCAGGCTGCTGTAATGGCAGAGGTCCTGCCCTGGAGACTCATTACCTATTGGAACGATGTCTTCGGGGACCAACTCTGGCCACACCAGGGTCTCAGAGAGGCAGAGAGAGACCCCCGGCCCCCGGCCCTGGGGCTCGGAGCCAAAGCTGTCTTGCTTTATATTTTCCTTAAAATATAAACGACCTTAGGCCTTGGGGCACTGAGCTGATCTCTCTGACCTCCCGGAAGCTCCTTTGTGGGGCCACCACAAATGTCCCCAGGGTCGTGGCTGCCACAGTGGAAGGGAAAGGAACGCAGACTGAGGAGCTGGGAACCAGGCCTTGTCCTGCCTCTAGCCGGTCACAAACTTCATTAGGCCTCAGTTTCTTCCTCAGTAAAATGGGTCTAATAAAATCCGCCCTGCTCTCACCAGCTTTTCCGAGGACCAGAGGAGACAAAAGGTGAGTTCTTAGAAAACTTAAAAAGTACTGCTCAGAGTTAAAGCATTACAGTCTTCATAACATAAAATTTAACTTGAGACCAAAAGACATTTTACTTCTCCCTTACGTGGCCACCTTCACCTCAGATTTTCTTCAGACTCCTTCTGAAGGGAAGCTGGGAGACACAGTGGACTGTTTTAAATACAGAACAGTAGGAATTAATGTCACCAGCCGAAGCCAAGGAAAAGAGCCGCTGGCATTAATGATTCTAGCAGGGCTTCCTCCAGGAGCGCTGACCTTGGTTTCTGTCACAGATATTTTCCCTTCCCGAGCCCCAGAGGAAACAGCTAGCTCACCAGGCAGTGGCACCGCCGGGGCTGGCGGCCATCTTGGCTTCTCCTCAGCCAGCCCGGCCTTCGCACGTCTCACGCAGTGGCTTCGTTCAAACGGTTTCCTCTCCTTCCTTTTGACGTGGTTCAAAGTGCCCTGAGCCTTCGGGCCCTCGCACACGCACAGGGCGACAGGCCTCGACCCGCCCTCGCAGACGCTCTGGCCAGCAGAGGAGGCCTCGCTGCGGGCTGCAGCCCCCTGAGGCTGCGCGAATGGGACAGGCCTAGGCTGACAGGGGCCGAGACTGTTAGACCGGGGAGGGTCTGTCCCACTGGAAAATGTCCGGTCCCGCCCCCTCCCACCATGACCCGCGTCTGGGATGTTTCCTGTCCTCCGCCTCTCTCCTGCTCAGGCTGGTATTGCCTCAAGGGCGAGAGTCATGGCTTCCCGTTCTTATTTCCCCCACAGTGGGGCTGAGTGGGCAAGGAGAGGTGACACTGTGCCCCCTCCTTCTTGGGAGGCAGCGTGGCATGGTGGAGTAGCCCCATCTGGGAGTCGGGGTCCGGGGTCTCGGCTTCCTCTTGCCATCTGCCAGCTTCATGTTCCTGGGCAAGCCCAGAGCCTCCTTCCTCAAATGTAAAAATGGAACTAACGTTAAAGCTCGCCCTTCATCATACACAGGCGCGGAGCGGGGACCGGGCCCCACTGTGGCTGTGGAAATGCGTGTCAGCCTGGTGCTGGCCCTGTCGGGCTACGTCCCAGCTGGCCAAGGAGCCGTCAGGGCACGCAGGGCCCCGGGCTCCAGCACTCGTCTCTAGCGACTCCCGGCCTCCCCCCGCCCACCCCCAGCCCAGTCACCCACACCCTCCCCACAGACCCCAAGCCCACCCGAGTCTAGAGGAATATTAGGCCTCACTGAATGCAACATCCTCACCCTGATTTTGAGACAAGCACCTTCCAAACCAACCCATCTTCTGAAGACGGGAACTCGGGGAGAAGGCGCACACAGAACCTGCTCGTGTGTCCCTCTGTGCCCCCGGGGGGGCGGGTCTTTCTGGAAGTACTGCAGTGAATTAATGCAGAAGGAATGAGGGAATCAGCAGGTCACCATTCTGCAAATTCCACATGAAATAAGAAGCCCAGGCAACACACACTGGCGTGTGCCAGTCACAGCAAGGGACAGGAGGACCTTCCAGGCCCCGACGGCAGCACACGGCACCACTCATGACCACTGCAGCCACACTGAGCCTCTGGCTCTGACCGGCTACAGGAGGCACAGGCCGCCCTAAACCCAGGGATGCAATCAGCAAAGGCAGCTTCAGGAAGGCCAGGACAAGCAGGTTGCTGAAACAAACAGCTTTCGGCGGGGAAGGAGGCCTGTGTGAGAGACGTGAGGGCCATCCCCACCAAGTGTGACCTGTGGGTCTTGGGTGGATCTGGATCCAACTGCAGAAAGACTTTTATGAAACTAGTGAGAAAATCTAAATACTAACTAGATATCTCATGATAAGAAATGACTGTTAATTGTCAAAGATGTGGTAATGGCAGTATGATCACCTTTTTGAAAAATCCCCCTTCCTTAAAGGTGCGTGCTGAACTATCCACAGAGGAAACACGGGGCCTGGAACGTCCTCTAGAACAATCGTGTGCAGAGGCCAGAGACGAAACTCCATGGGCTGGGACGTGGGCCCACGAGGCTCAGGAAATTATTCTCTCGACTCTGAATTTTTGTGTTTGAAACTTTCCAAAATAATTTAAAAAAAATAAGTTCCTACCTTTCAACTCATTCAATACTTCTTCTTCTAAGACTCAGCCTACAGAAATAATCCACACAGATGACAGAGCAAACACGCACTCTGATGTCCACATCATCACCCGTCCGGAGAGTGACACGAAGCAACCTGTGGGTCCACGTCTACGCAAGGACAGCAGGTGAAACCGGGCACTTGCTCTCAGGTGCGTGTCAGGTGACCGCTGAATGGGATGACTGATGTAAGAGCTTTTCAGCAAATGTGATGAAATGACCACGAGCTGAAACTAGTTACTCATTTGCCTCTCTTTGGCCGCCTAGAAGAATATAAGCTCAGTGCAGCTTTAATCACTGGTCTATCCTCAGTGTTAGCACAAGGTCTAGCACAGAACAGGCACCAAGTCAGCACGTGCTGGCTGAGCACGTTCAAATGCACGAACATCATCCAGGTGGGCAGGCAAGACTTCCCGGGGGCCCACCACAAGCACACCTTTGAGAGAAGGTGCATGCACCTGTACAAAGACCAGAGAAAATGGCCAAAATGAAATCACTGCTGCACTGGCAAGATTCTGGGAGACTCTGCTCTCCCTGGACCACACAAGCCTTTGGCAATGCCGTAACATTGTCTATAACAACAAACAAGCCACAGCAGTCCTAACCCTCGCTGTGCGACCTCATCACAGACGGAGATTCATACACGTGCTGAGCCCCCCTTTCTGATCCACAACAGAGAATGACCTCCACATTCTTCCACCCCTCCCCACTGAAGGCCTGGAATAGCTTTATTGCTGGAGGAAGCACAAACGCCAAATTCCAGGAGCTGTGCTCTTAATTGCTTATTATTGAAGTGTAAGTTGACTGCTGGCGCTGGCAAGGGGCCAGGAAGGGGGAATTCATTGTCTGGGGGCGCTGGGGGCTGAGGGGCAGGAAGCCGAGTGGCCACGTGCAGTTTAAAGTTTCAGGATGGCTGTGGACTCCTGGGAGGAAAGCTTCAGATGGGCAAAATGTGGACCAGACCCAGAAAGTTCCCAGGCAAATGGAGCTGGCGGAGGTGGAAAATCCCCACCCGAGCCTGGGCTCAAGTCCCCGTCTATCCAGAGGCTCTGGGGGGTCCAACCAGACAGAGGAGCACCCCCTGCACATACAGCACTGGGCCTCCTTGGAGCAGAGAACTGCAGACCCCACTGCAGGTCACCTGGGGACTCTGGCATGAAACCAGAAGGCAGGGGTTTAAATAAACAGACGGTACCACAGTGAGACACAGCCGCCAATTTCCAAGAGCTAGTCTGTTGGAGTGAAGGGGTGGGGCGAGCAGCTGCCTTTCTAGAGGCTCAGCAAGCCCCCGCAGCCCACTAGGGCACAGAGAGGAGATCCTCGGGTCGAGGGCAACGTGGTCCGGGAGGGAAGTGGGGCTGGGAGTGAGAATCCGTCTCTCATCCCTGCTCTGCCACCAGCTCACGTGGACGCTGGGCAGCCCACTCTCCCACTGCAGGCCCCGCTCCTCACCTGCAGGGAGCTCTAATGCTCCCTAAGGCCCCTTGGGACTGGAATCTGAGGGTCTGCAGGGATGTTCTCAAGGCAGGAGTGGCACAGGACACACTGGCCCTACCGTGGATCCTCAGAGCCCTCGCATCTGTCAAGCACTTGCTATGTGTTGGCTGAGCCCCATTCACACCTCTCCGTGTGCTTCCCACACACTGCCCTGCCACGGGCCTGAGTCCAGCTGGCAGGAGGGGACACAGGCAGTCAGACAGGCAGAAGATGCTCTGCCCAGCTCCCACATCCGTGTTCCTTGGGCAGTAGGCTTCTTCCCATCTGCATGGGGTTTGGTGCTAGGACGAGTGACCATAATAGGGCCCATTCCAGCGTCCACTCCAATCACATGTGTCGCACAATGCAGAAAAACTGTGATTTTTCACATTTCAGAGATGCTGAACAGAATCTCCTGTGCACACACACGCACATGCAGAGCTGGCCAGGGGCCTCGTCTAATCTGAGGGCACCTGGGACAGCTCAGACCACCCTGACCTCAGGCAGGACACTGGTCCAGGCCTGGCGGTCCAGGATGCGCAAGGTGACCCTGGAGGAAGCATTCTGCTTTTCCAGTCAAAGGAACAGTAGCCTGGTTGTTAAAACTGTGATTCCCAAACCCAGGCCCGTGGGTTTGCAGGCCCACAAGAATTTAGAAATACAAATCTTTTCAAGGACTCTCCTCTATCCTGAGATGACATCCCTTCTATTTTTCTGTTATTAAAATAACCTTTCTTTTATGAAATGGCAACCATATTAGATGGTAGTTAGATTTTTGTTTCTTTCTTTCCTTCCTTCCTTCCTTCCTTTATTTTTTGTTGTTTTGTTTTTCGGGGCGGGGGGGTGGTGTTCCTTCCTTCCTTTAAAATGGACACATTTAACAAAATTACATGTTGGCAACCCTAGAAAGGTCCTTTCCTTTTTGAAACTGGTCTATGAAATCCCAACAACTTGGATTAAGGTCGCTTCTAGTTCTTTCTTTGTTCTCTAACACCACTTCCCGGAGGCTATGATGTGATGATCTCTGAGATCTCAGACTGCTTAAAAATCTTATGCCCAGAGCCATATAATAGAATTCTGCTCCCTCCTTTCAAGGGGTGGCACAAGAATTAAGTGACAGCCTCAACAAAGGGGGCTCTGATTGCCCCACCCCAAGGCCAGGTCCTCCTCCTGCCCGGAGGCTGAGACAGCCCAGGGGCTGAGAGTAAACCACAGTCAGCAGAAGGTGCAAAACCAACAGACTAACTTCCTCCCAGACCTCCCAGACCGGAGGCCCCCCAAGGGGAACTTCAGCCTTCAGGCAGCCTTGGCTGAGACCCAAACCTGGGGCCACAGAAACAAACTCCTGCTTAGATCTTAAGCCCTGTTGCCCTCGGTGGCCCTTCAGGGGGCTCTGGTCCCCAAGACCTCCAGCCCCAGGGGCCTGAGAAAAAAACAATGACTACTCGGACCACAAACTCCCAGCCTGGTTCAAAAGTGAATCATTTCCTTCTTGCTGAACAAACCTCCCCATGTGCACCCACCACAGCTTGACTTCCCTAAAATGGCACTTGCGGAAAGCCCGAAGGAAGAATGTGCGGACTGGAAAGGGGGGGGGCGGGGGGGCTCACCCTGCAGGCGGGCCCTGTCTGAGGGGTCAGGCTCTGACCACAGGTCTGTCCAGGGCTCTGGCAGGGCTGTGGATGGGGGCAGGGGCAGAGGGGCTGCTGGAGGAGGACCCCGGCTGTGCACAGTCAGGAGCCCCCCCTAGGAGAATCAGACCTGACCACTCCCTCACCCCTGCCCAGCCTTTATCAGGTGACTGAGGGGGCCAGGGCAGGGCAGTGCTGGGGAGGTACAAAGCCCCCACCCCGTGGGACCCCTGGAGTAAGTCCTGAGCACCAAGTGAGAGCGCCCCTCCCAAAATACACACATGGAGTTTCAACCAGGTAGAATCCCTACACTCAGTTACCTGCAACTACTCCTGTGTCCTGGACGAGGCGACTGCAAACATGTTCATAACAGTAACCGTCACGATGACGGTGGCAGCAGAGGTGGCAAGCACTGACAAAGTCTCAGCCAGTGGGGCCCCAGGGCAGCTGGGGCCTCCCGTCCTCCAGGCCCAGGGCTGGGGGTGGGAGGAGGACTGGGGTGCCGGCTGGTGCCCCAGCCACGGGAGCCCCTCAGAGGGTGATGGGTGGAGAGTGCTCTTCTCCCCTTCCCCACCCTGCCCTTCCAACCGGGCGGGTCTAAGGCCACAGCCACAGGACAGGCCCCCCAGCCTCCCCAGTCTGCCCCCTCAATTCTAACCCCAGCATGGAGCCAGGGGAGCCCGTGGAGGAGTCTGTTCAGATCTCCCAGGGGCTGCCCAGCCCACAGCAAGCTGCTGTGGCTTTGCTGAATTGGATGGAACCAGCAGTCACCAGCCAGGTGGGCACAAGCTTTGAGAGTGAATGTTCTAAGCAGCCCCATTCTGGGGCAACTTGCACCCCCTGACCATTCCAGCCGCCAGGGAGTGTGGGGCTGGGGCAGGCACTGGACGTGCAGTCAGGAGCCGCAGAGCTGACCGTGGCTCTCAGCCCTCTGTGTGGCTGGTGAAACCCGCCCCACCCGCCCCAGCCTCCATTTCCCTGTGTGTCAAAGTGAGAGGACAACATTCTATGAGGCCAGTGTTACCCTGATTCCAAAATCAAACAAAGATATCACAAATAATAAAACTGCAGACCAATATCTCTTATGAATACAGACACAAAAATCCTCAGCAAAATACCAGCACACCAAATCTGGCAATATATAAAAAGAATTATATACCATGACCAAGTAGGATTTATTCCAAGAATGCAAGGTTAATTTAACACTTGTAATCAGTTAACATAATATGCTGCATAGCAATAGGATAAATGACGAAACTATATGATTGGATGAGGCCCACCTACATTATGAAAGGTAATCTGCTGATTTATATATTAATCTCATTCATAAAATACTTTCACAGAAACATCTAGAATAATGTCTAACTAAATATCTGGGTACCGTGGCCTAGGCAAGTTGATACATAAAATTAACCACCACGAAAACATAGGCGTAAATCTTCATGACCTTGGATTAGGCATGACACCAAAAGTACAAAAGAAAAAACAGATGTTGGACTTTGTCAAAATTAAAATCTTCAATGCTTCAAAGGACATTACCAAGAAAGTGAAGACAACATACAGAATGGAGGAAATTTTGGAAATGATAAACCTGATTAAGAGAGTTAGGTCTACAATGATATAAGAATATCTAGACTGCATTAAGAACTCCTATAAATCAATAATAAAAAGACAACAAATTCAACTTAAAAATGGGCAAAGGATCTGACTATTCTCCAAGGAAGACAGACAAATGGCCAACAAGGTCATGAAAAGATGCTCAACATCATTAGTCACCAGGGAAATGCAAAGCAAAACCATGATTAGTCATCACTTCATACCCAGTAATACGGCCAGAATTAAAAAGAAAGACAATAACAAAGTGTTGGGAGGATGTGGAGAAACTAGAACCTTCAGACACTGCTGGTGAAAATGTGAAATGGTGCAGCCACTTTGGAAAACAGTCTGGCAATTCCTTAAGAAGTTCAACATAGAATTACCATATGGTCCAGGAATTCCACTCCTAAGTGTACACCCAAGAGAAATGAAAACCCATGTCCACACAATAACTTGTATGCAAATGTACACAGCAGCATTTCTCCTAACAGTCAAAAAGCAGAAACACTCCAAATGTCTGTCATCTGATGAATGGGTAATGTGATATGTCCATGCAAGGCGGTATTATTCAATCATAAAAAGGAATGAAGTACTGATACGTGCCACAACATAGATAAACCTTGAAAATATCATGCTAAGTGAAGGAAGCTAGTCAAAAGGGACTACATATCATGTGATTCCATTTATATGAAGTGTCCAGTAGAGGCAAATCCACAGAGACAGAAGAGTAGATTAGCGGCTGCCAGGGCTGGAGGGGTGGGAAGCGACTGCTAACGGGTATAGGTTTTCTTTTAGGGGTGATGAAAATGTTCTAAACTGGATTGTGGTGACAGCTGCACAACTCTGTGAATGTACTGAAAACCACTGAATTGTACACTTCGAATAAGTGAATTGTACAGGATGTGAACTGTATCTCAACAAAGCTGTCCTAACAGAGGAGTGGGCAAGACACTAGGGCGGCAGATGCCCCAGTGTGGTCCCCGAGCAGGGGCATCTGTTTCGTCTGGGAACTTGTTAGACCTCCAGAAACACAGAGTTAAAACAAAAAAAAAAACAAGTCTGCCAGGTGGTTCTGAAGCCCACTGAAGTTGGGGACCCCTGCTTAGAAAGTGTGGTTCGAAACCTTGGCCGTCCACTGGAATCACCAGGAAACTCTGCAAACAAGAGCCATCCATGCCTTGGTCCGCAGCAGACCAGCCAAGTCAGGTTCTCGGGGGTGGAGCTCCGGCAGGGGCGTTTTACAGCACCCAGGCTGAGAGCCTCTGGATTGGAGGGTGTCTCTGCCCCTCTGCTCTTCAGCCCCTTCCAGGGGTGGGGAACCTACAGCCTTGGGGCCCCATGTGGCCTTCTGGCTCCTTGAATGCAGCCTTTTGGCTGAATCCAAATTTTACAGAACAAATCCTTTTAATAAGGGACTCAAGGCCACAGGTTCCCCACTCAGCTCGCTGGGGCCACCTGGTGGCCACACTGGGGAAAGGCTCTGCATCTTGCCCCTGCCCTTCCACGGGCCCTGGGATGGGCTCAAGGACCCCCATCCTCCCACTGCTGAGGTCGGCATCACGCTGGCCTCTGGAATGGGGACGGGTGGCCGGGTGGGGAGCAGGTTAGAGCCCTCCCCTGGCTAGGCTTCCTCCCTTCTCATTAAAACAGCCAGAACAACCATCTCTGAACAGCCCTGCCCACACCAGCCTTCCCTCCCACTGCCAAGATTAGAGCCAGCCTACCCACCCAAACTCATCTCTGACAACTGAAGACCATGTGGGCATCACCTGCACTGCTCTAAACTCACTTTGCCCCTTCCGGCCTCCTCCCGCCTGAGACACCTTCCCGGGGCCTCTCCAGCAGGGTGTTCAAGGCCACCTAGTAGGAGCTCTCTGCCCTCCAAGGCCCAGGCCCCACTGTGCCCCACTGCACCCTCTGTGTGCCTTACGATGACACCCAGGGCTGCGGAGCTCAGCGGAAGCGAGGGCATGTCAGCTCTGGGAGTCGGGTGGAGAGGGGGCTCTGACAGAGCCTGGCCAGCGGGGGGTGCAGGGCCTGTGGGTCTGGAGCAGGGCGAGGCACCCCTTTTTATCTACTCGGGCCTCTTGCTGCCGGGAGAACTCAGCCTCAGCTCTGCCCTGGCGGTGCCCTCTGGAAGTGGGAGGACCTCAGCCTCGGCTCACTGCTGCCACCTGGTGACAACACACGAGACCATCGTGAGCGGGACCCAAAGGTAACTCAAAGGAGCCTCAGGATACAATCTAACTGCTGGCCCTGGAGAAAACACGTCTATCTTCCTAAATTCAGCAAAGTGTATCTTCTAAAATTCCTCAACCACTGTTTCCTTCCCACATCTGGCAGCTTCTTAATCTCTGCAAACTCCCCTCCCAACTGGCCTCTGGTCTTGGACCCAGTCTGACCCTAGATGCCCTACTCTGCCTCCAGCCAGGCACCCACCCTTTGCCCTAGTCAGGGTCTGACCCATGACCTTGAGCAAAGGCTGCGTGATTCAGTCATTTCCTGGACATGTGCTCAGCTGCGGGCTCAGCATAGGGCTGGCTTGGAGCAGGTCCCTTCTCTGCAGGGGCCACAGAAGCTGCCCCTGCGACTCGCTGGCAGCAGCAAAGAACACAAGGCACACACTGCCCCTCTCAGCACCACGGAGCGCTCACCCCTGCCCACCTGCTCCCTCGCTGCCCCTCTCACTCCAGCCCCCGCCTCTGCCCCTGCAGCCAAAATCACCGGGCAGGTCGGTACGTTCCACACAGGGCCAGGACCACAAATGCCAATGCCCAGCAGGTCAGGGGACCAGGCCGGGAGGGCCAAATGTGACAGAGCGGGGAAAGCTGGGGACCAGCACAGACTGGAAGCACATTCTTTCCAGACAGGCTGAAAACCCAGACTTTTTATATAAAATCTGAGCTGTTATGGAAACGTTATTTTTATAATTTAATGAGTTATTCAAAAACAATTTTTAACTGAGCAGACCAAAAAAAGCCCATCTGGGAGCCAGCCCCCAGCCTGGGGCAGCACAGACACACACGCACCCTGGGGTAATAGCCAGGACTCCGCACGGCATCATCAGCTGTTAAGATACTAAACTGCTTACCTGCTGGTTCTTAAGCAGCTATTCCTCAAGACCCCGAGGGCCTCCACCCACCCACCGACCTCCTGACCAGAACCCCTGGGCCCCCAAGAATCTAAAACCTAGAGGGTTAACACCTGGCACCATGAGGGGGTTGGGTGTTCATTCCAGTTGGCCACATCTTTGACTGGCCCCAGGGCCGCAGCAGCCATCAAATACTTTGAACGCCGCCCCTGCACACACCCCGCCGTGCACTGCAGCACCAGGCTGGAGCGGCCAGGGCTGGGCATGTGTCCATTTCAGGGATCACCTCCACTTCCAGAAGGTGGAAAAGTGACCAAGAGCCAATGAAGGGCCCACGGGACCCCGAGCCACCTCAAACCCACGTCAGCCCCAACCCGGGCTGTGCACGCCCTGAGGGCACCTGGGGTGGGGAGGGGCGGGGCGGGCTCACCTGGCGGTAGGTGCAGATGATGATTTCCCGCAGGTGGTAGTGCATGGGCGTCATGGTCTCGCTGACCGTGTCCAGCGCTGCGTCCACCTCCTTCTTCACACGGTGCCCGTCGGGCAGCAACTGCACCACCGTCATGACTACCTGGGGCCAGACGAGGGGGATGAGCAGACAGAAAGCCACCGGGAGCGGGCGGGAGCCTGCGGCCCGGCACCAGGCTCAGCCCCACCAAAGGGCCACACGGGGCGAGGGCACAGGCCCTGACCGGAGCCCTGCCTGCTCCCTGGGTCCCAGGCTGGGGCCCACGAGGCGGCCTCCGGACATCTCTGAGGCTGGGGTTCCCAAGGTGCTCTTTATTTTTCTTTCATAATTGAGATTTGTCTACAATTCTTAACGTTAAGTGCTGAGAAACCTAAAAGCCGTGTATTGCGGTTCTCCCTTAGATATTCCAGTGACTTTCCAGCTAATCTGCAGGCAGCTTTTCTTTAAAAGGATATCAAGTACTAATGTCTCCAAAGGTTGATAAGCTGTTACATGAGTCCCACCAAGCCACAACTGAATACGCTAGACACTGCGTACTCAGATT
The DNA here is from genome assembly GCF_020740605.2 of Lemur catta. Lineage (NCBI taxonomy): Eukaryota > Metazoa > Chordata > Mammalia > Primates > Lemuridae > Lemur > Lemur catta. Next base: position 48,617,402 of record NC_059141.1, on the reverse strand, counting down.
CCAATCTGCCACAGCACACTGAGAAAGTCATCAGGAAAACCGGACCACCTGACCAAAGGTGTCCCAGGGCGCACGCAATCCTGCCAGGGAGAGCCACGGACAAGGAGTGGTTTTCTTTAGGAAAAAATTCTAATAAACAACATGGGAATAGAAGGAATTTTAATTGTTCAAGACATACTAAATGCCTGACTGTGCCTCTGAATTGCCGTGCGGTACGCTTTGCGCTACGGGATATAAACGCCGCCTCCCACACACCTGTGGAATGCCAAGCTGACGCCAGTGCTCATTTTTTTTAAGCCACAGAAACCTTGCTTCAAACGAAGCCTCATCCAGAACGCAGCTCTATAAAACGGATAGTTGTCACATACCAGGGCTGGTGGGGTGAGGAGGGGGTGCACGACAAGTCCATGCTGGGGTCCTCCTGGCCTCCTCCCAACCCAGGCACTGTGGGGACGCCTGGCTCTGGGGACCCCAGCAGGGACACCACTCACCTGATATAAGCCCCCTTCACTCCTAGGAAAACTGAGGCCTGGGCAGGTCACCAGGGAGGGCAGGGCTCTTCCCCCAGCCCTCCAGCCCCACCCTGTGCCCGGCCTCCAAATCTGTCCACACTGTGCCCCTCCACAGCCAGCACCTGCCCAGACTGCCACCTCCTCTCGCCTCCAGGGCAGTGGCCCCCGACTGGTGTCCCAGCCTCCTCCCCTGCCCTCCCTCTCCCTGGTGGCCAGAGAGGTCTTAGGAAAGTACAAATGTTGACTCATTCCCAGGCTCAGCCTCCTCACAGCTCCTGCGCACTCAGTGCGGAAACTGAAAGCTGACCCAGGTCTATGGCCGGCCCCTGCCTCTCCAGCTTCGCCCAGAACCCCTCCCCACAGGCCCCTGACACCTGCACTGTCCTTGCAGAGCCCCGCAGTGGGTCAACAGCCCCCTGCTCATCCGTTGCTCACTTCCACTAAGCGAGGGGTCTCCCCAGCACCTGGAGTGGCACCTGGGCACCTGGCACCTGCTGGGTGCCCCACCAACAGCTGCCACGTGAATGAATGCAGAACACCTAACCTGACTCGCTCTCACTCTTGTCTCTCGCTCCGGCTGCCGGGTGCGAACAGGGAAAGGGCTCTCCCTGCGTTTCTCCGTGAGGCCTGGCCCAGGGCAGCACACGCCAGCAGGCATGGAGTTGCACCCAAGCGGGAGGAGACAACTGAATAGTCTGGAAGGAACTAGTGCTGGGTTTGGCTCAGGCTGTGCCCAGGGGAAGGGGAGGAAGCTGCCCAGACCACACCCCAAACCTGGGCTCTGGGCTGGTCCCCAGGAGGGTGCAGGGGACTGTGTCCCCTGAGGGGCTCCTCGGGCAGAGGGCTGCAGCTTTGGGCAGGAAACCCAACTCCTGGCCTCTCTTCTGAAGCTGCTCCTTCCCTGAATTCTGCATCTCTGGCTGTCACCACCACAAAGCCAGAAACCCAAGGTCATCCTAAGTGCCCTCCCTGCCCCACACCCAGTGACCCAAGACCTACCAATTGGGACTAGGCTGCTCCTGACCACCCGCAGCCCCCCTCACTGAGCCCTGCCTCGCCCCTCCTTCCCAGCCCCAAACTCCACACACCCCTCCCACAACTGCTGGCCGGAGCCGCCACACTGAAAGTCCCATCGTGACCTCTGCTGCCTCCTTGCTGGCCTTAAGGCCAACGTCAAACATAGTGTGGCCCTCCAGGGTCTTCACAATCTGGGCCACCCCTCAGCTATTCACAGCCTTACACAGTTCCTGCCCCTTCCAGAATCCCTCCTTTGCATACTTGATCTCTGCCTATTTCTCCTCTCACCAGCCAGCCACACTTGCTCATCTTTCCAAAAGGTACTCAGATATCACCTCCTCCATGAAGCCCTCTCGGGCTGCCGCTGCCACACCCTCAGCCCTCAGCCCTGATGTCTGCTCTGGGCCTCTCATGATCTAGAGTGCTCCCCCCGGACCGTGGGCTCAGTAAATGCCGAATCAACTGCAAAGTAAGCTGCTCTGGACACAAGACAATCTAGGGGTGGGTGAGGATGGGGGTACAGGAGTATCTTTGGGTCACATGATGTAACTTTGGAACACAGGCTCTGAGGTCCACAGCCATTTCTCTGCTGTGACTCTCTAGGTAATGCACTTGGCTCCCTGTGCCTCAGTTTTCTCATCTGCAAACTGGGAGCGGTAAGGGCACCTACCTCTCCGCGACTGTGAAGGGGGATGAAGGACGTGCACATGAAGCTCCTAGCACAGGGGCTGGTGAGGAAGGACAGTCCTAACTACCACATCCGAGGGACAGACATGAAGACTAAGAATTCAGCTGGAAAATAAGCCCCTGTATGTAAAAGCAAATGGTTTTCAAAAAGGGTGCTGAGACCATTCACTGGGGAGAGGACAGTCTCTTCAACAAACAGTGCTGGGAAAACAGCATCCACGTGCAAAAGAGTGGGGCTAGACCCTTGCCTCACACCATCTACAAAAATGAACTCAAAATGGATCAGAGACCGAAATGTAAAAGCTAAAACTATAAAAGTCTTAAGATAAAACACAGGGGAAAAGCTTCATGACTTCAGACTTGGTGATGATTTCTTGGATATAACACCAAGAGCACAGGCAACAAAAGGAAAAAATAGACAAATTGGATTTCAGCAAAATTAAAAACTTGTGCAACAAAGGACACGCTCATAACTCGCATAGTCCCTGTTATAACACTGGGCACTTTAGGCCTCAGGAGCAGACTCAGGAGACAGAATCTGACTCCTGTCCCCCTGTCACCCGTCCAAGGCAGGACTCTAATCTGACTGTGGGTCCAAAGACCCTCATTCCAGATGGGGTCCTGCCCCACACCCTGGAGGAAGGAATGCTGCACAGAGAGGCCAGGAAGAATCTGAACAGACAGGCCTCGCTGGGTTTTAGATCATGCGCTTTTTGCCCAATCACATTTCTACATGGTTGTCCATCATGCCTATGTCATGACACCTCCCTAACAACCCCAGAGGACTGGCTTCAGAGAGCTTCCAGACAGCTGAACATGAGGAGGTTCCCGGAGGGGGCTGCACCCAGGAAGGACATGGGAGCTCCTCGTCCCCTGCCCCATACCTCACACCATGCATCTCTTCATCTGTATCTTTTGCAATATCCTTAAAATAAACCAGTAAACATGTTTCCCTGAGTTCTGTGAGCCGCTCTAGCAATTTAATCAAACCCAAAGAGGGGGTTGTGGGATCCCCAATTTATAGCTGGTCTGCCAGAAGCCCTGGAGGCCGGGACTTGCAACTGGTGTGTAAAGGGAGGGGGCAGTTTGGGGGACTGAGCCCTCAACTGTGGGATCCGACACCATCTCCATACAGACAGCACCTTACTTAAATTACAGGACGCCCAGCGAGAGCCTCTGCTGCTCAGTGTGGGGGGAAACCACCCACATTTGGTCGCCTAAGTCTTCTTCTGTGTTCCTGACCGTCAGTGCTGGTGTGAGCGCGGAGGAAGCGCATGCTCCTAGTATTTCTCCTAAACAACAGCCAACCCTTAAATAGGAGAAAATATTTGCAAATCACATATAAGTGATTCATTTCCAGAATATATAAAGAACTCCTAAAACTCAACAACAAAAAAACAACCAATTCAAAAATGGGCAAAGGACTTGAATAGACATTTCTTCAAAAAGGATGTGCAAATAGCCAATAAACGCATGAAAAGATATCCGACATCACTCATCATTAGGGAAATGCAACTCAAAACCACAATGAGATACCACTTCATACCCACCAAGACGGCTATTGTCAAAAAAACAGAAATCGGGTGTTGGTGAGGATGGGGAAAAACTAGGACTGGTGGGAGTGTAGACTAGCACAGCTGCTATAGAACACAGCAAACAGAATTACCATGTGACCCAGCAATTCCACTTCTGGGGACACACCCAAAAGAGCTGAAGCAGGGACTCAGACACTTGCACACCTGTGTTCACAGCAGCACTAGTCACAATAGCCAAGAGGTGGAAGCAACTCAAGTGTCTGTCGACAGATGAACGGATAAACAAACATATCCATATGCTGAAACATTAGTCAGCCTTAAAAAGGGAGGAAATTCTGACACATGGTACAACATGGATCAACCTTGAGGACGTTACGCCCAGAGAAATGAGTGTCACAAAAAGACAAACACTGGGTGGTTCCACTTATAGGCAGTTCCTAGAGTGATCCAATCCACAGAGACAGAAAGGAGAATGGCAGTCGCCAGGGCCTGGGGAGGGAGAGGGGGGTGGGAAGTTAGTGTTTAATGGGGACAGAGTTTCTGTTTTGCAAGTGACAGAAGTTAGATGGGCGGTGGGATGGTAAATGTATTATACTTAATGCCACTGAAATGTACACTTAAAATGGTTAAAATGGCAAATTTTGTTCTATATATCTTACCACAATAGAAAAAGAAAAGAATCAGAGGATCTGCCAGAAGGAAAAGAGAAGAGGTCCCAAGAGAAGGAACAGCATTTGCAAAGGCCCAGGGGCTGCAAGAGTCCGCAGGTCTGAGGCACTGCACACTGGCCAGGGCGGCAGGATGGAGGCGGGAGCAGGGCAAGGGCACGTGGCGAAGGTGGCCAGGGAGGGGGAGGCAGGAGCTAACCATCCCACTGACTGCGGGACGGCCACACGCCAACCCTGAGGGGACGGTGCCACCTACTCAGGGGATGCCTGAGGAGATGACCCAAGGCACACGGCAGGCGAGACACATGAACGACTGAATCTGGGACATCAGTGGCTGCCCATCCAGTGCCCCGATCTGAGACAGGGAATGGGCGGGGCAGAGTGCGCTGGGGCCCCGCACCAAGGTCACCAACCACAGCTGGGTCCCACGTGCCTGGGAGGCTGTCATCAACATTACCCAGATGGTGGCCAGTGACCTCCCCAGGGCTCACCCAGCCCTGCAGCAGGGCCAGGTGGGAGGGGGGTCCAGCCCCATCTCTAGCCACCATGTGCCAGGGTCCCAGAGCCAAGCTGCCCCATGCCCTCGCTGGCTCATCTGTGAAATGGGAACAGGGGAGCACTGCCATGATGAGGTGGAAGGGGTGACAGAGCTGGGAAGAGGCTGAGGACCCCCAGACCTGCCAGCAGGACTCCTCTTCCTCCCCTCCCTCAGCAACCCCCAGGGAACCCCCAGCTGTGCTCACCTGAAACTCGCCTTTAGTGAACTTGGCGTCAGGCACGCTCACGAGCTCCTCCTCGCCCACCTCAGGGAAGCCCTGGGGGAGGACAGCTGCTGGGACAGGAGCACCCTCACCAGGCTGCACCCGCCCCCACACCAGCAGCTCCCTGCCAGGGGCCACACAGGACTGGCAGGAGGGGATCAGGGACCACACCAGGCTGTCTCTGACCCTTACACCTTCCCGCCACACGTCCCCAGGGCTTGAGTGCCCACCCCGCCCTCACGGGACAGGCCACACGTACTTGCATGTGCCAGAAGGCCAGCACAGCCACCACCATGGCGGTCGTGGTCCGGCCCTGGCCGCTGAGGCAGCTGAACACGAAGCCGGTGCCCGGGTCCTTGGCGAGGGCCGCCCGCAGGGCCTCCAGCAGCCGGTCAAAGTCCTGGGTGGGGGGACAAGGCCCGAGTCCGTGAGTGCCTTCGAGAGGCAGACTCCTGGCGTGGGCCCCATCCAACGGCAGCCCCAGCGGCTGCAGGAGCCTCACGCGCCCGCGTGCACACACGCAACTCACTGCGGCGCACATGACACCACATGCGTGTAAACAGCCATACCCCGTGTACGGTCGTAACCCCTCTCACCCCAAACTGACGTGTGAGCAGACACAGCGTGCACCTGGGGCTCGAGTGGCCCACGCTCCGCCAGGCGGGACACGCGCATGCATGTGCCCCGCACATGGAGCCCTGGCCCCGCCACCCACCCGAGCCAGACCCAGCTGGAGTCCCAGCATGAGGGCAGGAGCCGGACCTCAGATGGCCCTGCAGCATATGCCACCAGGGGTCACACGCTGCAGGCAGTGAAACCCACAGAGTAGAGCGAGGACATACGAGCCCCACTCACCACTATCACACGGGCACACAGCGACCACCTACGACACGCCAGGCACACGGGACCCGCATGTGTATCTGCGTACCGTAAGACACACAAACTACACTCACAAAGACACATGCGTCACAGATCTACTGACGCCGTGTGCAAACACCCTCAGAGCCACACACAAGCATTCCAGCCCATCCTCCCCCACAAACCCACAGCACACACATCCCTCCCCTAAAGACGCACTCTCCACATGCACCCCCCGGAAAGACAAACTCCATAAAAAGACATGCACCCCACACACTCTCTCCACAACAGCACCGCACACTCCATGCACACTCCCCAGCAAAGACGCACACACCACAAACTGCCCACCCCCGACACACACACAACACGTAAGTGCATGTGCACACACGCATACATACGCACGCACACACAAAGCTTGGAAGGGACGTGAATAAACCACCTGGCACAAATCTGAAAACCTCGCCAGACAAGCCGCAGGCCCCACAGGAGCTGGGGTGGATTCCCCTTCCCTGCACCCAGGCCAGAGGGGAGGCCCCCTGTCCTTCCCCAGAGGCCTTGCCCTGCGGCCCCCTCACCTGCTCGCGGGGGGCGCAGAAGTCTGGCACGGGGATGCGGTGGTAGGTGAGGCCGGGGCAGGCCCCGTGGTGCCGGCTGAAGACCTCCTGCGTGGTGAGGCACGTCTGGAACCTGTGGGTCGGCGGGCCCTCCGTGCACGGGGGAGGCTCACTCAGGTGGGCCTTCAGCTGGGTCTCCAGGGCCTGGGGAAGGGCAGGCCAGGGGGCACAGGCCACTGAGGCAGCCTCTGCGCCAGCCCTGAAAGGCCAGCCCTGCTACGGCCAGGACTCGTCCTGGAGCCAGGCCCATCTCCGAGCCCCAGAGCCTCAGGGGTCGCCACTACCCCCAGGGCCAGGAGGAGACCAGAGCACCAGAACGGGAGACCCAAATCAGCCACTCCCTGAGACTGCTCCTCTTGGGGCCTCAGTTTCTCCCTACGTACAACAGGAGCGTGGGACGTTCTGAAGACCCTCCCAGGCCAGTTCCCCAGAAGGCCCCCAAGGCAGGGGTGTAGAGAGGCCAGAGGCCTCACCTCCAGCTGGTCGGGGGCCACGGGGGGCCCAGGCCTCCGCAGGCTGTGGGTGCGCCCATCACACTCCAACACAGCCTCCTCCCTCAGGTTGACCCAGACGACCTGCCGCAGCTTCCTCTTGGCGTCGGTCAGGTAGGCCAGGATGCTCCCCAGGGCCTGGGGGACAGGAGGGCCGTCAGTGACAGGGCTCAGCCTTCTCCTCCAGAACCCACAAGTGCACCCGGGCCCCGAGGAGCATCACCTTGGCGCTGGGCTGGGCCATGCCGTAGATGGGCATGCGGGGCACCCGCCGGAAGTTGGCCACGTCCATCTCTCTGACAGTGCTGAGCGCGTCCGGGGAGGTAAGATCGTCCGCCCCCTGTGGGGACAGCACCGAGCCCGGGTCCCATAGCAGCCACCTGCCGCCACAGAGAGGTCAGGAACTGCCCCACGGCGGGCAGAGCAGGCGTGGAACCAGCACTTTATAGTTTGCAAAGTGCATGTATCTGCAAAGCACAGCTGGAGCTTCATTACCACCCTGGCAGGGATCAGAGTGATGGCGCCCACTCTCGGATGAGGAAACTGAGGCTCAAAGACAAGAAGCTGGTGACAAAGATGGCAGAACCCACATTTCCTGGCACCCTCCCCAAAGCCCTTGGGTTTGAGACTGGAGAAGGTGCTAGAACAGTGGCCAGAGCTGCAAATGCTTCTTGGGAATGAGAACAACCCCGTTCTGCTCACGAGAGCCCCCTGCGAGGGCAGTGCTCAGCCCAGCCCCAGGAAACAAGGGTCCAGGGGGCCCAGGGCCAGTCCCCCCATCCCCACCTCCCAGACAGCCAGCCACACTCACCAGGGAGCCCTTGGCGATGAGGTCCCCGGGGGCCACGGGGCCCGCTGAGCTGAGCGTCACAGGCAGGCGGTACAGCTCGGGGTGGACACACAGCCAGCGGCTGAAACTGAGGGCAAAGGCCAGCGGGTACTGCAGCCCGAGGCAGAGAGAGACGGGGGTTCAGGGGCACGGGGCCACCTGATGCTCCCTGTCCGCCCCATGGTCAGGGGAACCCCAGGAGACACCCAGCATGGCCCAGGGGAGGGACAAGGGGTTGGGGGAGAGAAGACCAGGATGCTCTGGCTACGGGTAAAGAGGCTGGGCCCAGGGAGGGAGGTGGGGCCCCTCCCTGCACCTGGCCTGCTCAGGGACCACCCTCTGTCTGGGTCTCTTCTTGCCTTCCCTCAACTCTCCTCCTGGCTCTCGGGGGTCCCACTCCACAGCAAGCCAGTCACCGTGGCGGGAAGGGACCTGGGAGGAGGGGGTGCAGGTCTGCTCCTCCCCACCCCACCTGCTCATGGAGATAGTAGTTAAACAGGATCAGGTAGAAGTATCGCTCCAGGCTCAGCAGCGCCCTCTGCCGGACACTGTGCTGGCTGCCACTTCCCTGAGAGGAGGGGCGGGGAGAGAGGACAAGGTGTTAAAGATGGGACTCCCCAGGCTGCCCTGTCCCCACCCCTAGAAGGGCAGGCATCAGGCCCCGGAACTCCTCAGAAGCCAGTCTTGCCCTCTCCTTTGTGACACAGTTCTGCCAGGCTGGAAAGTTCTTCCAAGCGTCTAACTCTATTGCATTTGCTGCGGTTAATCCAGTTAATCCGTGGTGCAGCAAGACCTGCTGGTGACCCCGCCAGGCCCTTGGGTTCTCGGAGCAGGGCCTGCCTCCCCAAGCAGGCTCCCAGCCCGGGGACAGGCGGGGTCCCTCGCTTTGTTCCAATGACTCCTACCGTGTCAGCACTACGTTGAGGCAGTAAGCGTACAAACACCCATTCTCTGAGCCAGGGCCCTGCCCGTAAGAACTGGAACCTTCCACAAGAAATCACAAAAAGGCTCCCATAACATTGCTCCAGGGGTCCGTTATCAATACCCCTAATTTACAGAGGGGAAACGGAGGTTCAGAGAAAGTAAGTGACTGCCTCAAAGTCACACAGCTGAGGGCAAACAGAGCTGGGCCCCTCAAGTTTCCTAACCCCAGCCCAGCACCCGCAGCACTGAGGGCTGTCAGAGAGAACCCTCGGATCTCAGGGTGCCCCGGCGGGGTCGGTACTCTCTGGAGGGCAAGTGAGATTCACACAGGCCCTAAAGAAGGGTCATACCCTTTTATGAAGTTTAATCCCATCCTCAGGAATCTTGACCAGGAATCAGCAGACTTTTTCTATAAAGGGCCGGTTAGTAAACGTGCTACGTTTGCGGGCTATACAGTCTCTGTCACCGCCACTCAGCCCCGCCATTGCAGCAGCATAAGAGCCGTTGCAGATAGTGCGTAAATGAATGGGAAGACTGTGTTGCAATAAATCCCACTTACAAAAACAGGTGACGGGCTGCACTTGGCCCAGGAGCTCCAGTTTGCTGACCCCTAATCTAGACCACACGGAAAGAATCTTGGATACACAAAAGCCTTCATTTTCACGAAGGTGCTCAACGCAAAAGTATTTACCCTGATGAGGAACTGGAAGCAACTCAATTGTCCAAGAAGAGGGGGTTGTTTAGTGAATCACAACAGGTGACATTCCAGGGACACCTGCTCTGTGTCAGGCCCCCTTCTAGGTGTTTTATCTTATCTCACCTAACCACTCCCCCCAGCAACCCTATGAGGTAGTTAGTATTGCTGGCCTCATTTTACAAATGGGGTCATGAAGGCACAGGGTGTTAAGCAGGCTGCCAAGTCCACACACCTGCAAGTGGCAGAACCAGGACCACAACCCAGGCAGCTGGGTCACAGCCCACACTCCTGTAAGGCCAGTGGTGGCGGAACCATGCCACGGCGTAAGGTACACAGCCATTGGAAATCTCAGTGACAAAAACCAGGTATTGGCCTGGGAGAGGCTCACGCTATAAAGTGAAACTGAACAAGCAGAGAACAAACTACTTGCTAGGGCAACCTACACAAGGAAATCATAAACATAAAAAATGAAAGAAACCAGCCCAAAATGCTCACAACAGCTACGTGGGATTATGGGCGATTTTTTCCTATCTTTAACTTCTCAACTTTCCATCATAGAATATTGCTTCTAAAAGATTTAAAAAAAAATTTTTTTTAAGCTCTTCAAATACTTTTTATTGGAATTGTTTTTGCAGACAAGTCTTGCTCTGTCGCCCCAGCTAGAGTGCAGTGGTGTCATCCTAGCTCACTACAACCTCAAGCTCCTGAGCTCAAATGATCCTCCTGCCTCAGCCTCCCAAGTAGCTGGAACTACAGGCGTGTGCGCCACCATGCCCGGCTAATTTTTCTATAATTTGTAGAGGCCGGGTCTTGCTCTTGCTCTGGCTGGTCTCGAACTCCTGAGCTCAAGCAATCTTCCTGCCTCAGCCTCCCAGAGTGCTAGGATTACAGGCCTGAGCCACCACGCCCGGCCCAGAAGATACGTATTTTTAAAAATATCTTAAAGAAGAAAAAGGCTCTGCAGGCTTTAGACTCTTTCCACGCACTGTGTGCAAACACTGTCAAGACGGCCTCCTCGCCCAGGGCACAGGGACTGGGTCTGCCAAGAGCCCAGAGCCCATCACTCTTCCAGAGCAGCAGCTGGACCAAGCCCTGGGCTTCCCAAAGCAACGCCAGGAGCTCATTTGTGGGGGAGCCATGAGTGCTCTGGGAAGTGTCTGAGCCCAGAGGCCCTGGCCAGCAGCCCCTTCCGCCACCCTGTTTATTCCGCAGCTGAGGGACCTGGTCAGGGAGAGTAAACTTCCCCTCTTCCCCGTCCTTCCTGCAGGCCGAGCTCCCCTTGTCTTCTCGTGGGAGAAGCAGAAGCCAGGAAAACTCGGTCTGATAGAAACCAGCCGACAGGCCTCACGACACCAGGCCACGGGGCTCCTGCAAGAGCAGAGGCTCTGGCGCCTCCTCCCACACCTCACCTGGGCTGGGCTCCCCGGCCGGGTGCCTTCTAGCTTCCTCTGGTTTTCCAAGACCACTTCTTTCAGGTCATGTAGCTCTGCACAGGCGGTGACGGCTCTGTCCACCTGGTGGTGGGAAGCAGGGCAGGGGAGAGGAGGCCGGGAGCAGGGACAAGGGAAGACAGCGGGAGGGAAAGGAGAAGAGAGAAGGAAGGAAGGATTGGCAAGGAGAAGGGGAAGACAGCCCCCCAGTGAGAGGAGTTGCCGTCCCCTCCGCTGCCCCTGCCCTCGCTCCTTGCCCACCCCCTCGCTCACCTCCTCCACCATCTTCCTTCCCTGGGGCACCGTGCGGAGAAAGCTCTCGATCACCTGGAACTGCTGCATGGGCAGCGGCCTGGTCTGTGGGGGGGCAGCCCTGACAAGGCAGGGGTCAGTAGGTAAGCAGGGCTCCCGACGGCCTCTGGGACGGCCATGCTGCCCACTCTCTCTGCGTATGGCCAACAGGAGGCACCAGGCTCCTTCTGAACCATGTTGGGAGAAACAAGGGACATTTCCCTAACTAGGGAAACTGAGGCCCAGAAAGGTCAAGTGACTCTCTCCAGGCCACCCAGCAAGTTGGTGGCAAATCAGGAAATGAACCCCAGATGCCCAATGTCCACCTCTGGCTCTGGGCTCCTGGACGAGTCCCCATCATTCCCAGGGCAGCCTGTCCCCTCCTCTCCTCGGCCCCGCAGCCCCTTGGGACACTGGGTCCCAGGCCACTCACTCTGGCTGGGAGGTGGTCTCGCTGCGGTGAAGCAGGACGAGGGTGGCCAGGACCATGCCCAGGTTGGTCCTGCACGTGCCCGCCTGGCCGCTGAAGAGGAGGGCAGGGGGAGGCCCGTGGGCATCGCGGAGCGGCAGCAGGCTGGGGGTCTCCTGGGGAAAGACCGTGAATATCGGGCAACAATGTGACCCAGAAACCCCTTGGCTGAGGACCCGGTCAGGGAAGGGGGTTCATGCCATCAGCCCACCCCAGCCCCACAGTCAGCGGCAGGGCGGACTCAGCCAGTGGCTCAGCCTCTCTGCCAAACCCACGCCTATCTGCACCCCTGCCCTCCCCAGGCCTGGGAGGAGTGAGCGGGCGACGTGAGAGCCGCTCAGAGAGAGCACCAGCCCTGTGTTTAACACCCTGCGAGACGCAGGTGACATAAGGTGATGTGAAGGGGCTGGGACAGAAACCCCACCGGGACTTGGGAGATATCGGCTGAAGAGTCTCCAAGGTAAGAACCTCTAGTTCCACTAAAGAACTGAGGACCTTGAGGTCCAGAGAGGTGAGGTGATCTGTCCGAGACCACACAGCAAGTTAGCAGCCCAGCCACGGCCAGAGTGCAGTCCTCCCAGTCAGCGCCGGACTGTCACCAGAGAAGGCACAGGTGTACGCCTGCACATGCACACGCAGAGACTCAGCCGTGTACACCCACGGCCCCCAGAGACACAGAGATAGATACACACAGACATGTACTCACACCCCACAGAGACAGAGAGATATACACAGGGACGTGTGCACACACCCCACGGAGACACAGAGATATACACAGCGACACAGACGTGTGCATACCCCACAGAGACACAGAGAGATGCACTCAGAGACTTAGATACCAGCACACGCCCCCGACACTCGACCCCGTACACAGCGCAGGAGGAGGCCCCCCCTGAGGAAAGCCAGAGGCCACGTCCACCCTGAGCCCTCCACGGAGACGACTCTCGAGGAGCCTGTGCCCCCACACCCACCTGCGCCCCCACTTACCCGGAGGACACTGATAAAGGCATCAAACTGGGCTTCCAGGGGAGCCCCCTGCTCTGGCAGGGGCAGGCGCTGGTACCTGCCAGGGAGGGGAGCAGCCCATCAGACAGGCGCACCCGGGGCGTCCCCGCAGCCCCCGCTGCCCAGCACAGGTGGGAAATGCCCCCACTGTGTGAGCGATGGGTGAGGGGAGCTAGGCCCGACCTGCAGCGGGGGCCGCTGCGGCCAGGGTAGCGAGCAGGCCCGAGAGCACCGCAGCCAGCAGGGGGCCAGGCCAGCGGTACCTGTAGGTGGGCTGCAGGAAGAGGGGCCGCTTGAACACCTCCCCAGTCACGTGCACGTCGTCCTCGCCCCGGATGGCCATGGCATGGGGCTCCCCGCGCAGGCCCTCGGTGTTGTGGTACACGTGGTAGGTGTTCTCACTCAGCCGGGCAAAGTCGTGGATCTAGAAGGAGGTGTGGGGTCAGAGGGCCACGACCTGAATTTCAGGTCCGTCCCTGAGTGTCCTGGCTGAGCTCTGGGGTGACCAGGCCACAAAGAGGCCACAGACAACCTTCTCTCCCTCCAAGAGGGAATGACGTGGCCAGAGGCACCCTCTGTGCCCTGCCTGGGTGGGACTCCGAAGGGGTCAGGTGGCCAAGGGCCCCAGGGCAGCCACCCACGCATGGGCTGACCGTGGCCCACACTGGGCCGGGCAGGAGGGCTCTGCCCAGTGGGTGCAGGAATTCGCTAAGCCACCAGACTGCCGGCACAGGGTGAGGCTCGGGCAGCCGGGAGCTGGAGCAGAGGGCACAGGAGGCCTGAGGGGAGGCAGGAGATGGCCAGTCGCCAGCGTGGCCTTGGTTCCTGCCCACGGGAGCCTCTGCAGCACCCAGACCCCCACACTCTATGTACGCACTTCTGCGGTATGTCAGGGGTCCCAGCGACCTCAACAAGCCTGCGCTGGGGAAGAGGAGGGGGACAGAGGAATCCTGGAATAGACCAACACAGAAGCCCAACAAGACGTGCGACTTGCCCACGGCCTCCCAGCTCAGGGAGGGCGACTGCAGTCTTGGGCCTCCTGGCATAGGGCTCTTTTCACTCCACCAGACCCCCTTCTCGGGAAGGATGCCGAGCATTGCGGAGAAAAGCAGGCGGGGAGGGGCAGAGGCAACGCGAGCTGGGAATAGGAGGTCCTGCCTCTGCCGCCCCTGAGCCGGCCTTGCAGCCAGCCACCCTCCTGAGCAGGGCACGGAGGCTGGGGAGCGTGGCTGTGACAGCACATGGGCAGCCCCCCGGGCGTGTCTGCAGGCTAGGCTGTGGGCTGGGGTCTCGGCTCAGCTGCCCAGGGCCTACCAGGGCGGAGGCTGGCCTCACCTCTTTCCGGATGGCCAGCTCCAAACTCTCTGCCCGCACCCCAGGTCCGAGGCCCCGGAGGTTCTCGTGAAGGTTCTGCTTGTCTCGGGGTGTGTAGGACACAAAGTCCTCATCGGCATGCAGGAACAGCACGGGCTCCTCCCGCACGCAGAAGACGACGCACTCCTGCCAGGAGCCCGAGGTGGGAGAAAGCCGTCACCACTACCCGCAGACCCCACCACACTGCCCACCCCAGGCCTCTGGAGGGCCCAGCACCGTCCCCCCATCCCTGCAACCTGAATCCTGCCCCAGAAACACAGCTCAGCCCAAATGCCACCTTCTCTTGACTCTCCCTGTCAGTGACCCCTCCCTGCTCTCAGGGCCAGAGTCCTCCGTCTGAATCTCCTGGTGGTGATTCCTGCTTTGTGTAACACTATCGATGAAGGCAACTTTCCTCCCTTGATGGACACAGGCTGCTTGTGGGAGAATCACGTCCTGGTCATTTTCATGTGCCCACAATTCTTAGCACAAAGCCCTGGACAAATCAGGTGCTTGATAGGTATCAGCTGAAGCAACAAACGCCGTGACATCACCTTGCAGTCACTCATTTACTGAGCACCGTACAGGCAGAGGGAGCCACGGGCAGGCTTTACCCTCCGGGAACTTATCATCAAGCTGGGAGATGGGCCTGCGCAGGGCCAGCACCCCCACCCCACTCTGGTTCACTCAAGGCCTCCCCACCTTCACCCCAGGGCCATTCAGATGCCGGCTGCCCCCTAAGGAGCCTGCAAACACAGCAGACCTTCAGCCCCTGTCCTGGAGACGTGCAAAATCCTGCCTCGAAAGACATCGGCTGGACAAGAAGAGTCACCGAAAGCAGACACATGCCTCCGGGTTAGGGTCTTGGAGCACCACTCATGAGCTGGGTGATCTTGAACAAGTCACTTAGCTTCTCTGGACCTCACTGTCCTCCTCTGTAAAATGGGAGATGAACTGCCCCATCCTTATAGGATTAACATGAGGACATAAGTGTTAGCTGTGATCATCGCTTGGCAAGCTCTCCAATTAAGAGCTGGCCCAGCTTATCACCTTGTCACCTCCTTCGCTTCCTCCAAGGCTCTCAGAATGGGGTGTATAAGGGGCTCTGACCTCAGGCTCCCATGTCACTCAGGACAATGCAATAAACACTCACCAGAACTCCCTACCACAATGACCATCCTGGCAGTCAAGGCCTGGCAGGGCCTGGCCCAGGCCACCACCCACGCTCCCCAGCATGCAGCCAGGCCTCTCCAGTGTCTCCAAGTTGCCCCTCCCAGGAGCCCCTTTCCCCAGATTTGGGGGGCTAGCCCCTGCCTGGGAAGCGGCATGCTTACCTTATATCCATCCTTCTGGAGTTTCTGGAGGACCCGCCTGAACCCCAGGAGGCTGGGTTGTCCCATGCCAAACACGGCAAGCCCGCCCCGTGCCTGCCGGAAGTTGGGGGCCCCACAGCTCCCCGTGGTGCCCAGCACGTCTGTCTTCTCAGTAACATCCCGCACCAGGAAGTAGCGGCCCTAGCAAGGCAGAGCCACAGGAGGGTCACCCAGACAGCTCAAAGGCATCTCCTACAGGCAGGGCTCTGTCCTGGGCTCTAGGGGATAGGGAGTGGGGAAATGGGGGCGGGAGGAACATGGTCCTGCCCTCAAGTTGCCTGTGGCTCATGGAAAGAACAGACAAAATACGTGATCATCTGTGATCTGGGGAAGGGTGTCATAAAGTGCAGGGAAAGGAAAAACACCTCCTCCTTAGGGGGAACCAGAGAAGGCTTCCTGTAGGAGGTGGCATCTGAGCCAGGCCTTGAGGAACAAGCAGTGAGAGGCACTCCAGGGGCAAAGCCAGCTCTAGGGTAGGGCCTGCAGCTCCCCAGAGGAAGGCAAACTCTCTCGCCCCCAGAGGGAGCACATGGAGAAGGGGTCTGAGCAGGAAGTCAGAGCTGGGGCACCAGGAACCAACCAGAGGACAACTGTGCTGGCCCCTCCCCAGGGCCCTGCCGGTTCTGAAGATGGGCAGAGAAGGCAGGGGGCAGGGTGGGTAGGGAAACAGAGGAGAGCAGAACGGAGGTGAGGGAGGGAACCCATGGGAACAGGGCAGGAGGCGGCAGGGGGAGGCTAGAAGGGTGGGGCCTAAGCTCACCTGCACCAGGTAGTGCTCAGGGGTGACATCCGAGAGCCGACCCAGTGTGTAATGGGCCTTGAGCAGCTCGTCATGGATCTGGAACTCCTCCTTGCAGTTGTACCTGCCTCGGGCAGAATGGAAACCAAGTCAAGCAACCTCCAAGTCAAGGTCCAGTCTACCCTCCCCAGAGCCCACAGCAGGGCCACCCCACCCCCACCCAGTGGCTACAATTTGTGGCAGAGACTGTCTACTGTCCCCCAATATCTACTCTCCCCTTCTTCCTCAGCAAGAGAGCCCCACGACTGTGACTCAGGACTGAGACACCCAGCTGAAGACTACATTTCCCAGCCTCCCTTGCAGCTAGGTATGGTCATGTGATTAAGTTCCAGCCAATGAGATATGAGAAAAAAGTCATGTGTGCAAATTCTCGGCCATTCCTAGAGAAGGTGCCTTCTATTTTGCTTCTCTTCTCTCTGGCTAAAATCCAGAAGTGAGGGCAGAAGTAGAACATCTTGGACCATAAGATGGGAGCCACATGTTGATGATGGAGCCGTGAGAGAGAAGGAGCCTAGACAACCATGGAGCAGCCATGCCAGCCTGGACCAACTCCTGGATTCTCAAGTGAGAGACGAGCTTCTGTCCCAAATAAGGCATTGTTACTCTGCCACGGAGGCCTAACCTGCACCCTGAGACACTACCCAGTCCTGAATGCATGTTAGGTGCTTCTCCCAGTGCCTGGGGCACAGTGAGCATTGACTACTATAATTATTATTACTAGTGGTAGCTCTACCTCCACACAGACCTATGTCAAACAAAACACACAGGTAAAAATCAAGATTTCTGTAGATGCTAGACCTGGTAAAAGTCTCAACACTCGAGCAAGATTTACTGTGCACTCAAAACACAAAAGCTACGGTGCTGATTGTAACAGTGAATAAGACAGGCCTTTGGAGTTCACGAACTGGTGTTCGGTCCTCTTTAGGAAAGGCAGGAAGGGTGGGGTAGAGTGGGGTGGAGAAGCACTGGCTGAGGAGTCGAGAGACCTGGGTTCCCACTCCGGCTGTGCCTCCGTGTCACCACATGACCCGTGGTGGGCAAATCCCTCTACCTCCCCCTAAAACCCAGTTTTCACATTTGAGCTAAAACGCATTAGAGCAGGGGTCAGCAATCCACTTGTACAAAGGACAGAGAGTAAATATTTGAGGCTTTGTGGGTTACACAGCCTCTGTTGCAACTACTCAATTCTGCCATTGAAGCACTAAGCACCCACAGACAACATGTAAGTGAATAGAAGTGGCAATGTTCCAATAACACTTTACTTACAAAAACAGGTGACGGGCCAGATTTGGCCTGCAGGATGTAGTTTGCTGATCCCTTGACTGGATGATCTCTCAAGTTCCCTTCAAACACTCTACAACCCAAGGAGTGCTGCATTCACAGCTGCCTCCAGGCCTACACACAGCCGGCCAGCAACTGTTCTGAGCCACGACACTTGGTTAAATATTTTGAATGTCATCTCTGCTTATGTCGATAAGGAAACTGAGGCCCAGAGAGGCAAAAGGACTTGCCCAAGGTCACAGAGCAAAGGAGAGGCAGGGCCAGGCCTGGGGCATGTGTCTCCAATGCCTTAAGGCCCAAACCTACTTTTGTCGTCTGTCAGTACAGAGACTACACAGCGAGTCTCTTTTATGTAGCATCTCCTCTCCTCCCCTTACCACCGCACAGTGATTTATTATGATTGCAATTTGCCTGTAGGTCCCAAAGCTAGCAGGCAGGATTTATCGTTCCCACCCCTCAGGTTTCCTTACACAAAAGGCCTCATCTGCTAGGTCTTTGCTAAACTCCTGTATGTGGAACATATTTCATTCTTAGCTCATCATGTCGTGCTTCCTGCGGCCTGGAAGGCCCAGAGGCAGGGGAGTGCAGTGGGCAGGTGTGGTGGCAGGCTGAGGCTTCCCGACTCACCAGGAGAGGGATCCTGTCCCTTCCATCTTCCCGTCCCCCCAGCAGGGCTCCCTGGCACCTGGCATCCACTCCATCCAAGCCCCATGGGACAGATGGGGTTTCAGGACCCCTTGCTGGCCCTGTTCCTCTGGATGCAGTGTGTCCAGGTCTCTCTCAAACATGCTGCCAGGACAAACCCTTGGCCTCCTCAGGGAACATCCCTGAAGGACCTAATTCAGAGAGGCAACTAGCAGTTTCTAGCTTTTCCAGCCCAAGGCCCTTAAACAGCCTGGTGTTAACATCAGTTTTGAGCCATAATTACTGGCTGTGAAAAAATAAAATCTAAATTTCACACATCTAAGTGTATAAACTTTCTATGGAAACGGTCAGGCAAAAATTACTTTCAAAAGCGGGTCCCTCCAGCCACTCCTCCTCCACACTCCCTGGCAGCATGGATGCGGTAAGTAACATGGGCTCAGGGACCCACAGCAGAGACCCAGCTCTGCCACCCACCGCTGTGTGACTCCAGACAAACTGCTAACCTCTCTGGGCAGGTCCCCGGGGGCGTGTCTTCCAGGGACATGGGCACGTTCCCCCTGCCACTCACGTGATCACCACAGGGGCCACCTTGTTGGGGATGATGGACTTGGCCTTGCTGTTGTGCAAGCTTGTGGTCTGGAAGGAGTGGACGCTGAGTGAGTTCCGGCTGTCCATCGTGCCGCTGCCCTGGAGGCCCTCGAAGGAGCCGCCCGCCGAGACCGTCTGCTGGGCTGTGCTAGCTGTTGTACCCATAGTCCGCCAGCAGCCTCAGGACCCAAGACCTGCGGGTGGGAGGACGTGTAGTGAGGGAAGGATGGGAAAAGCTGTGGCAGGCAGGGACCTGGCCTACCCCTTCCCCCGGGTCATCCAGAGAGAGGCAGCTCGCTCTGCGGCTGGAGACAGAGGCAGGCTTGCCACCAACGTTCTGGTGCTCAGAAAATCGCAGCCTCACTGGGCGCCTACGACATGCCTGGCCCTTTGCTGATGCTTTGGGGAGGTACAGACAGACACACAAGGACGCAGCCCCTGGCCCCTGAGTTTAC
This sequence comes from Lemur catta, assembly GCF_020740605.2. Classification (NCBI taxonomy): domain Eukaryota; kingdom Metazoa; phylum Chordata; class Mammalia; order Primates; family Lemuridae; genus Lemur; species Lemur catta. Next base: position 48,598,120 of record NC_059141.1, on the reverse strand, counting down.
ACTTGTTTTGGTGAAAATAAGACAGGTAGGAAGGGGCTTACCACCCACAGCAGGTCAGGGCCCTGGGTTCTAAGTGACTGGTTCAGGAGGTATAGACAGAGGCCAGGCTGCCCAGGCTGGGAAAAGTGGGAGATGCCACCACCATCGGGAGGGGAGAACCAGGGCAGATGGCTACAAAGAGGGAAGTCAGACATGGACTTGAAGGATTTGGGGGGGAACAGGATGCAGGAGGACATCATAGCCACGAATTACATAAAATGAGGCCAGGGAAGTCCAGACTAGGTGAGCTCTCAGCAGATCAGGGTCCAAAGAAAATACCAGGCCCTTGTGCTCAATCTCAACATCCTTGACAGGCAGGCTTTGCCGCCTGGAGCCGGGAAGCTCTCTCCGGAGGGAACACCTACAGAAGGACACAAAAAGTAGGCTGCCCTGGCGCTGTGTTGACTGGGGTGTTGTCTGTAACAACAAAACACTGGAAACCACCGCTCGCCCACATCGGGGAGTTTGCTGAATAAATTATGGGACATCTCTAAGGTGGAGTGTTAAATAGCCATTAAATATCATACTGACTGATGTGGGACGACACCTAGGGAATAGGGCATGGATGGAGGTGGGCTGCAACGCAAGTACATGCTACGACCCCATGTTAATGCGTGACGGTGGAGCAGGGAAGAGCCCGTGGGCACACATGTCAGGAGGCCAAGGCAGTTGTCACCAAGTGATGAGGTTACAGGCAATTTTTAGTTTCTCCTTTCTCTTTATCTGCATTTTCTGATTCTTCTCCTCTGAACACTGGTTAGTAGTTAAACCCTATTTAAAGCAAATAAGAGAACGGCTGAGGAAGGGGCCAGGACACCTTTTAAGGCTGGTAGAGGGTGGGGACTGGGAATTCCACACAGGCAGAAGGCGACAGACGTGGGAGACAGAGGCTCACAGAACTTTCCGGAAGCTCAGTGGCCCCTGGCCCCATGTAGCACTGATGGTCTGTGGGAGAGCAACCTGCCCTGCCTGCCCCCACCCTTCCTCTCTGCAGAAGCACAGGGACAACAAGGAGTCCTCAGAACATGACAACTTTCCCAGCTGCCGCGGCCAGGCCTGAGCTGCTCCCCATCAGAGGGGGTTGTCTGGTCCCAGCTACCCACACGCCCAGCCCTCCCATAACGTGGATGGTGGGGTCATGGGGGCCCTGAATCAGGGCTCTGCTCCCCAGGCCTCCCCCACACCTCCACCAGGCCCGTCCCCAGAGCCACCTCCTGCCTGGGGACTCTCAAAGAGAACAACTGACCTCGAGATTCGCCCGTCCCTCCCAGAACCTTCCCAAACCACGGCCTGTCCTTTGGTCTGCAAAGGGCTCCCCCTCTCCTGCTCAGCCTTGTCCTCCTTGAAAACTCCCAGGAGCCTCGTGACAGCTGTGTTAACACACACACCTCGTGTTTACAAGAGCCCCATCTCCAGGGCTCTGCACACCATGTCGTTTCTCTCTCTGTCTCCCCCTTTTTTGTCAAAGGTGGAGGGAACGAGCTTCTATGTTCCCAAACAGAAAACAGGCGGCTCAGAGAGGGAGGGGGGTCCACAGTGGACACCCCACCCAGCCCATAGCAGAGCCAGAACTTTCTCTCCACTTTACCAGCCCTGAAGCCCCAAACGGCGCTCGCCAAAGTTTCCCAGACCCCTCCCTGCAGCCTGGGCCAAGGAGGCATGTGTGGGAACAGCCTCTGGGACAGGCGCACAGGGCGGCTCTCCCGAGGGAGAGAGGATGCACAGGACATGGGAAGGGCCTGCAGGAGGCCACAGCTGGCCACAGCTGCAGGCCAAGGCCAGGCCCCAGGGTCCATCCCCAAGGGCTGGGCTGGGCCTGACACCTCCGCCTGTCCTCCCCCGCCTGCCCCATGGCTCTGGCCACCCTGGCCTCTCGTGGGCTCCACAGGCGATGACAGGCCCCAGCTGGTGCCCTGCGGGGACTGCCAGGAGACAATGCAGATGCATACAGCTGCAGGTTACAGGGCAGAGCAAGCAGCTGTGGGTGGGGGAAGGACATTGTCCTTTGAAAACTGAGCCTGCCTCTAAAATGTCTAGAGGCGGATACAACCCTGGGGCTTCTAACTCTGTAACTCTCACCCTAAATCTCTCTCTACCCAGCCAGAGAGCACCTTCATCCTCCTGGCCACAGGCTGGGGGACCCTGGGCAACTTCCTCCCCCTCTCTGGGCTTCCATGTCCACACCCACAAAATGACAGTGAGGGGTGGGATGGTCTGAAAGCCCCCTCCAGCGTCAGGGGGACCCGGCTCCTAAGACTGGAGTTCCTAGTGGTCATACCCCTGCTGTCCACTAGCAGAGACAGCGGTCAGCAGGGCAGGGGTGTGGGTGGGTCCTTAGTGCCCAACCCCTGCTGGGAGGACACCAGGGGTGGCGAATTGGGATGAGATAAGACTGTGAGACGAGGGACCCATGAGCCTGGGTGGTTTGGAAGCAGTTATGCCTTTATTTTCCTAACTTGTAACTTTCCTTCAACCGTGAGTGAAGGCCACCCCTGGAGTGTCAGCAGAGCCCTAAGGTGGTGCCCACAGAACTTAGAGACATTTTCACAGCACGTTGCAGTGGGATCTGCACCTTATGCTCCTTTAAACGACAGTAGTTATCAGACCCACGGGGGCCACACAAGCCCACCGTCCCCTGTCCGCAGACACTGGGGTGACATAACTGGCCAACTTTAGGCAACTCTGCACCTGGTAGCAGAGTGGTCTTGGACCACTTCCCACCAACTCCCACGGGTTCTCAAAATCGAGTTTAACTCAACAAGCTCAGAGTATTCTAGCAATCCTAGACAGAGCGTATCCTTGCCTTATAAAACTAGCTATGAAGAAGCTGTGACTCCATTTGCAACATGGGGTTTGCAACACTTGGAACAATCAAAACCAAACATCACAACCACTTGGGTGTCCACCATGCTGGACATAGGCCTTGCCCTCAGCGACACTCCCCTGCTTAGCGTTCCCATGGAGGCTGAGCAATGACAGCCTGGTCTCTGATGTGTCTTTTAAAAAGTAAAATTTAACCTTAATTTGCCTAATGGATTATCTTAGTAATGCAATAATAACTAAGGACATATAATGTCTTTTCACCAATTTGTTTTTAAAGTATGTTGATAGATCTCTCAGTGAAATATATTTCCTTTGTAATCCCATCTATTTCATTTTATGTATTTAAAAGCATTATTCTGGGCCGGGCACGGTGGCTCACACCTGTAATCCCAGAACTCTGGGAGGCTGAGGCAGGAGGATCGCTTGAGCCTAGGAGTTTGAGACCAGCCTGAGCAACATAGCAAGACCCACTCTCTAGTAAAAAAAAAAAAAAAATTAGCTGGGCATGGTGGTGTGCACCTGCAGTCCCAGCTACTCAGGAGGCTGAAGTGGGAGGATCAAAAATGAGCCCAGGAGGTCAAAATTACTGTGAGCTATGATGATACCACTGCATTCCAGCCTGGACAACAGAGCAAGACATTGTCTCAAAAAAAAAAATAAATATAAAGCAATTTATGCTGATTACATGTCAAAATAATAACCCTTTTATTAATATACTAGGTTAAATAATGTTACTAAAATTAATCTTGCCCATTTCCCTGTACTTCCAAGGCAGCTATTTAAAATACCACATGTGGCTCACTTTGGATGTCTACGGGACAGCACAGCTCTGAGTCTGAAGTCCTCCGGGACCCAGAGGGCACCCTTGGTCAGCTCGGGGCCCTCAGAGTCCAGGTTGGTGGCTGTGTGGGTAAGAACTTAATAAAGACCTGTTAAAGGAATGATGGAGCCCCAGGAAGTCAGTGTTTCCCTTCCCAGTCAACAGAAAGAAAGGCAGGGCTCGCAGGTGCCATGACTCTCCTGCCCTCACCTCTGGCTAGGGACAGAGGTCCGACTGTGAAGCACTGGCTCTGGGCCGGAGGCTGGCCGAATCCCACTCCCACCACTCACTAGTCGTGTGTGTGTGTGACTTTGGGCACATGGCTTATCCTCCCCGAGCCTCCGTTTTGCAAACTGTAACCCAGGGACCGAAAGTACCTCCCTGTTGGAGTATGTGAGGATCGCCTAAGTGAACGTGTGCAGAGCAACACCTGCACAGCGCCACAGAGCAAGGGCTCTCGACCTCCTCAGCCGCCCTCATCTCATCGCATCCCTGCCAGGTCCTCCCCCCAGCCCCAGGCCGACCCTGCCCTGCTCTCCCAGCAACCACAGGCTGCCACAGACAGGGACCCTAGCTCAGATGCCACCTGCGAATGGCCGGGGGAGAAGGGGCTCAGCGGCACTCGGCTGTCACCAGCTTTCAGGACCCAAGAGGAGGGAGCGCCTGGTACCAAGGAGCAGGTCTCAGCCTTCCGAAAAAAGGCGGCAGGGGAAGCTGCTCCCACCCCACACTCTTCTCATCTGGACTGGCCTCTCCTCCTACCCTCCCACGTCCTACCCAGGAAGCCCTCCCTGACTACACACCCACCCCCGCCTCTCAACTCCCTCAGCCCTTTGACAGCATCACAAAATGGGACTCTCCATTCCTTGGCATTTCATGCTGCCCCTGGTAGGGGCCGTGCCTGGGTCCTTCCCAGCTCTGCACCAGGGGCCTGGCTCAAGGGAGGGGCTGGACACACAATTGCTACCACAGCGAATCCACTCGAGAGGGCAGGATAGAGTTTCTCCATCAGTTTACGTCCTACCCTCCCTGGCTACTGTTGACTCGCCAAGGCCAGCACTCAACAAGAGGCACAAAAGACTGAGGACGTCTACTTAAACATGAACAGTTCTTACTCCTGAGTGGTGGGACAGAGTGTGATATTTATTTTCTTTTTGTTTATTTATTCATTGCTTCTAAATTTCCAAAAATGAACACGATTTAAGTATAGTTATTTGTTCGAGTTTCAAAGTTGGGCAAAGGTGACAGCTCCTCACCCAGAGAATCCCCACCACTCTCACCCCCGAAGCTCCCCGAGCTCCTCCAGCTCCAGGCCTTTGCTCCTGGCCGTCCACACAGGTGCCCTCTGCCCACCCCAGTCCACACTCTCCTGATGGGTTTTTTGTGTCTTTGCTACAACAACCCTCAAGGGAGCCAAGGAGAGGATTATGATCCACACTTTACAGAAGAGGCAACAGCTGAGCAGAGCCAAAGTCGTGATCTCCCAGGTGACACAACTTTGCGGAGGTAGAGCCTCCTGGCCTGGGCTCCCTCACCTCTCACCTCCCCCAGACCCGTCCCTTCACGACCTCTGCCTCTCAGCCTCCTTCTCTTTAAAACTAGGAAGAGATCCTCTAAAAACTAGAAGCCTGTGGTCCCCAAGCCCCTGTTAGGGACTGGGCCACAGAGTTCCCCTCCTCGGAAAAACTGTCTTCCATGAAACTTAGGAACAGCCCGCCCCTAGGCCGCACAGCAGGAGGTGAGCGGCTGCCGAAGCTTCATCAGAACTTACCGCCCTCCCATCACTCACTTCACCGCCTGCGCCCCGCCCCACTCCGCCCCATCCATGGAAAAATCGTCTTCCATGAAACTAGTCCCTGGTGCCAGAAATGTTGGGGACTGCTGCTAAAAGCCACCTAGCGGCTGGGATCATAAGAGCCCTTTCCTGCTAAATTATATGTTTCTGAAATGTTTTTCTTTTTTCTAAACTGGAAAAAATAGTTAAAAGTTAAAAACGAAAGACAGAGGAAAGTTTGGAAATACTGCTTTGTGTTCAGCAGGTGGGGCTGTCACTGTGGGGTAGGCTTTGAATTCCAGACTTCAGCCTGCAAACAACCAGGAAGCTTTGAAGGATGGAGTTCTGGCAGGAAGGAGATGTCATCACTGTCATGTGCTAGGATGACAAGTCAAGGTGGGCCTGGAGCAGGAAGTGGACAAAGGTAGGCAGAGTGATGGGACAGCCCACTGAGGGGTCACAGGTGGCGGTGGGGGCCCAGGCCCTGGGGCCAATGGGGGCAGGATGCAGATTGACCACTGAGCTGACAGAGGCTGAGGGTGGAAGGGCAAGCCTCACTCTTAGCTCACCTGGCAGGTGAGCTCTCAGGATGACAGAGCCTGCGCTGTGGCCAGCAGAAGTCCCTGGGCCACCAGATGCTGGCCACCCATCATGGGCCTGTAGGTCCCTGGAATTTGGAACCTCTTCCAGCACCCCAGTCGCCTGCCTCCAAATGGGTCGGGTCTGCCTGTTACAAAGCTCTGTCGACAGGGGATCTCTGGCTGGGGCAGGGGGAAAAGGCCGTAAGGGGCATTTTGAGAACTGGGGAAATCTGAAGATGGAGTGTGTGCCGGACACGTCAGTTAACATCCCGGACTGTGGCTCCGAGGACAATGTCCCTGTTCTTAGGAGGCACAGACTGAAGTGCTTGGGGGTGAAGCATCTTGATGTCTGTGACATTCATACGCTTTAGAGAAGCAAATGGAGCAAATGTTAAGTAGCGATGGCAGACAGTGTCCACTGCACTTTCAATTGTCTGCAGGTTTGAAGTTTTTCAAAATAAAAAATTGGGGTTAAAAACATTTCAAAAATAAAACCTAAAAGAATGTAAGCTGTCTTATGAGAAGCTAGTTTTCCATGGATTGCTGGTTCTCCCCGTTGAGGACGCAGAGAATCATCCAGACTGGAGGGAGAAAGCTGGTAGGTAGTCCACAGGCCAAAAGGGGTCACGGGTGCAATGTGCGTGATCCTCACAGTTATGTCTTTTCCACTCTAATTAGCTACCAGCACTTAAAAATCAAGGGGTTTCACATAAAAATCCAGGTCCCTGACGTCTCATGAAGAATCCAAGGATGTGCAACACCAGGACGCAGGGGGTGGTGGGGTGAGAGGTGCTGGGTGTCCAGGGTGGGGGAGACCCCTACAGTCCAGGCCTGGCCTCCACACTGCACTCAGCCTCTCCCCTTGTGATCCTGGGGCAGCCTTTCCATTGTCACACTGTGTTCACTTGTGTCCAGGTACCTGCTGCGTTTCTTCACTTTTTCCAAGCCTTTGAGTCCCCAGGCCTCCTGGCCACTCTGCCCGTGAGCCAGCGTGGCCCTTGCCCTCGGGACACAGCAGCCCAGACAAGACCACACAGCCTCCCTAATCCGACCACTGCCACTGAGCCTGTCTCCCTCGGGCGTGGGCTCTGCCCGTGCTCCGCCTTCCCGGCCCAGGGCAGGTAGCACGACTGACTTCCTCCCTGGGACATCTCCCTGTGAGATTCTACAGGCTCTGAAGCTCTGGCCCCACTTCTCAGCCTGGGAACATCCTCGGGTTTGATCAAAATGCCCACAATGCCTTCATCCCCCAGATACAGGGACGGCTGGCTGAGCACATGGCTGCCCAGAGCCAAGACTACATTCCCCAGCTCCCTGGTGGCTACCTGGGGTCATGTGACTAAATTCTAGCTAACAAGACTATGGTTCGAATGTCCCCTCCAAAATTTATGTCGAAATTTAATTGCCATAGTAACAGTGTTAAGAAGTGGGGCCTTTAATAGGTGATTAAGCCATGATGGCTCTGCCTTCATAGGTGGGTTTAATGCCTTTTATAAAGGGGTCTCTGTCTCGCACAATCACTTGCCCTTCCACCCTCAGCCATGGGATGGCACAGCAACAAGGCCCTCCCCACACGCCGAGCAGATACTGGCACCATGCTCTTGGACTTCACAGCCTCCAAAACTGTGAGCCAAATAAGTTTCTGTTCATTATAAATTATTCAGCCTGTGATATTCTGTTATAGCAACACAAAACAGACTAGGACAGGGACATGGGGCAGTGTTGCATGCCAAGTTCCAGAATCCTTCCTTATGAGACCCCTTTCCTTCCACCCTGCTGCCCGGACACATATGTGATGACTGAAGTTTCACAGCCATCTTTGCCCATGAGCACATGAAGCCACACCCCAGGAATGGTGGACAGCAAGGTCCCCAACGAAACCATGGAGTGAACCACCACCCCACGCTGGGTCCACAAAGTTCCAGGCTTAGGACAGAGAAATAAACTTCTACCTTGTGTAAACCAGTTATTTGGCTTTTCCCACTACTTGCAGACAACTCTAATCCTGACTAATGCACTGTTATTTTTAGGTTTGACCCTCAGTGACCACATGCCACATGGCAACAGGACAGAAGGAATTTCTTTCTCCTCTTGCAGGAGCAAGTTTACCTGCTGGTGAAACCCAGGCCGCGCTGTGGGCTGGCAGCTCCATGTTTGGGCAGAGCAACTCCCGGATCCTATGAGCTCAGGATCCAGCCTTGGGGTTCATGGAGTACAGAAGACATAATCCCCTACCACCAGGGCCCCCGGGATAGTGAGGAGACGCCCGTGAGACCATCAGAGCATCACCAACTGCCAGACAGCGTGGCGCAGCAGCTTTGCCCGAGACAGCTACAGCGATTTAGCAAGTTCCCAGGCGCTGTTTGTTTCACCCTATAGAGAGAGACGTGGCCTCTCCTAGTCCAGAAAGGCAGAGAGAGACAAGAGTCTCCCCGTGCAGAGGACAGAGACTCCCCTTGTCCCTCTGGGGGCCCTTGTGAGCCAAGGAAGGCCCCAGGAAGCAAGAAGACCCCATCGGTTCTTTCAGGAAGGAGCAGAAGGGGGGGTGTAATGATTCCCAGGGAAGGGGCTGGTCCACACTCGGAAGGACACGCCTCGATTCCTGAAAGAGCCCTTGCTCCCATCCGCCTCCAGTTCCCTGTGCCAGGTGCTGGCCATGAACACTTGCTGGGGGACCCTGGGGGACAGGGTTAAGAGTATCTGGTCAGGCCATAAGCTCAGTTCCAAGCATTTGGACATTTCAAGGTCAGCAGAAACCCAGAGTCTTCTGAAACCTCCCCCTGGCCCTGGCCCTGCTGCCCCTCTCCTGTCCGCAGCCAGGGACTAGGCCCCAGAGCACCAATGGGAACTTACACTTGAACCCCACTTCTGCCCTCCAGCACCCTCACAGGGACCTGAAGCATCATTTCAAGGAGCTGGGAGAACCATGACCCAATTCTGGGGTCTGTCCACATCCTGCCCACCCCAGTAGCCTCCAGTCTAAACTCCATTCCCCAGCATTCAAGTCCGGCCTTCCCATCCCCAACACCCCCATTTGCCCTCCACACCCCCAATATTCTAGGCAAATCTGGATCCCAGCTGCCCTGTGCTGTTGAACAGGAAAAGCCCCAGTAGAAGTTTTCCTCCAGCCCTCAACAAGATGGGTGGCTTTCAAGCATTTCAGCAGCTGAATCCTTTGTGCAAAATGAATGTTTCATGAAAGTCCAGTGTGTAAAATAGCCAGAAGCAGAGCTGGTGTGCTGGGTGTAGGCTCGGGAGGGGGTGCAGAGCCTCTTGCCCCCAGACCCACCCTGGACCCCTCCCAAGGAGGAGAAGCTCCAGTGCCACTAGCAGGGCCACTCGAGGCCTCCAAGGCCCTCCCAGGACACACGGGGTTCCCCTGACTCCCTACCTTTAATTCCCAGTCCTGAAACCTGGAATGCCATCCCTGCCCTCAGCCCTTCCCCTCATCCATTAAGGTCCAGTGGAAATAAATGGCCCGCCCTGTCTGAGCCATCGGCACTGAGCCCGTGCTCCACCCAACCCTGGTCTTGACCGGCTGGCCTGGTGTTTGGTAAGGACAGGCCTCATCTCCCCAATCCGGGTCAGCTCCTCCAGTGTCCTCCACAGGGTTAAACCCACAATAGTTGTAGGTTCTGAGTGTCATTTTACTAAATATATTTTACATTTCCTGTCTCACTGGAGCTTCAGAACAACCTGATGAGAAGGAAGAAATACAGGCTATTGTCCCATTTAGCAGTAAGCAACTGAGGCTCAGAGAGTTCACTATCTGACATAATGACAGAGCCCAGCCCCTGCTTCTGCAGCCGGGCTCTGCCCACTGCGCAGTGCACCCGTCACTCCCCAGCGGACATGGGGAAGCTTAAAGCAGGGACCTGCAGAAGGCAGAGAGCAAGACAGACCTAGGAAGAGCACCCCTTCCAGGGCAATGGCCTCTCACACGCCCCTGGCAGCCAGATGCCCAGGGCAGTAACAATAGAACTAAAAATAGCGCCAGCCTTTGGGGAACAGCAGGGGGCTGAGTGGCCAGCTGCAGGAAACATCTGCCTCAGGGCAGAACAAACACAGAGGAAGTCAAAACACTGCAGGGTTCCCCTCTGTGGGGGGTGGGAACACATAAAATTTCCAAGATTGTACCCAGGCCAGTGGCTCAGCCCAGCCGCTCACCTGCCCTGGGCCTCACTGGCCAACTCCACACACATGCACACATCCACACGGTACAGAATCCCTGGGCACCAATGTGTATCTTGGAGCCTGAGGCAGAGGAGGAAACCGAGGTCCAGAGGCGGCCAGAGACCTGCCCACAGTCACAGAAGCAGTGGACAGTGGTGTTGGGATCAGGGGTCTCCTACCCTCACTCTCCCCAGCACCTCTCTGCTCATGGCTTCACTGGGCATGTCCACCTAGGGCCAGGGAAGACCCCAGGGAAGAGCTCTCTGCCCCAGAGAATGACGCACACCAGCAGAGACAGAGTCCAGCATAAAGGATTTCAAGTAGACTCGAGGAGGACCTGCATGGCAACCCATGAGTTCTGAGCAGGCCCAGCCCCCTTCTCCAGCCTATTGCCCCTAAATTCCCACCCTCATGCTCTAAACTCCAGCCAGAGTAACTTCTTAGTCCCTGGATCAGGTAATATCAGCCGGCCTTTGCAAATAATTCACACTAATAACACAAATAAAAATAGAGCAGAGGTGCAGCTTACTGGGTCGGGGATGGGAGCAGGGTGTCCTACAGCCTATAGAAGGCAGAAATTTTGCCTTTGAAGATCCTTGAAATATTCCATAAACAACAAGCTGGGCCGTCTCTCACTGGGTCCAACCCAGCCAGTTCTCTGCTAGCAATGGGACAGATGTTGCAGGAACTTCCGCTGAGCAGAAGATGAAGTTTCAGGGCCACACGCCAGCCCCACACTCACTCATTCCATGTCTTCCTGCCTGGCCTGGCTTTCCTGCCCCGCTCCCCTCCCCTCTGCCCAGCCCACTCCCATCCCCTGTGCCAGGAAGGCTGCCTCACCCTCCCCTTCTCGCCCTCCCCGAGGCCCACCAGGCAGGGCTGGGGCTGGGGCTGGGGCTGGCCTTCAATGGCATCCCCAGGGCCTGGCTAGTGCTTAGCACAAAGGAATCCACCCCACTGAATGAACAAAACTGGAAAGCTTATTTTTTTTTTAAAGATGGGATCTCACTATGTTACCCACGCTGGACTTGAACTCCTGGGCTGAAGTGATCCTCCTGCCTCAGCCTCCCCAGTAAGGGTCCATGCCCGCTGCGCCCAGCTAAACCTGGGAAGATTTATAAAAACCAAAAAAAAAAAAAGGATCAACCTCACAGGTGTCCATGTTTTGAGAATAAATGAGACAACACAGGCGAGGTTCAATCTGGATCCCAGAACACAGCACACGGTCCCTAAGCGGCAGCCATGTTTTGGTCCCCTTTTAGGAAGTGGTGGGCAAGGAAGCTGAGCTCTGACTACACCCAGCCAAGAAGGCCAACCGGGAAGGGACATGGAGGCCAGAGGCTGTGGCCAGAAAGGCCAGAAATGGGGGAAGGTGACTTTGAGGGGTCCTGTGTCTGTGCAGCAGACCCCACCCAAGAGGGAGAGTTGCCTGGCTGTGACCCCTGCATCTCTCCCCTTGACTCCTGTCCTGTCTCTTAGAGAAGCAAGAAAAATGAGCACCTATAAAGTCCCCCAGGCTCCTCACTCACTCCTGAGGACCAAACACGTTAGCACCTTGAGCAGGACTTGCAATCACAAATGATGAATTCTTAACCCCAAATGGCTTCCATCTCCCCTCCCCCAGGTTATGTCCTCCAGGTTCTTTAGGGGGGAAGGATAACAACAGCAGGACCCCAAGAGACTGCCAGGCCCTGGGCTGAAGCCTGCATCTGTCATCTCATCGCACAGTTCTGAAAGCATGCTCGGCGAAGCCCAGGGGTCCATGAGGTCAAAACGATTCTCATGACAGTACTGAGACACTGTTGCCTTTCTCACTGGGATGGCATCTGGTGGCTCAAAAGCCACAGTGGGTGAAACTGCTGGAGTCGCAGTAGGAACAAGGCAGTGGCCCCAAACTGAGCTGGTCTCACAGTGTTCTGCACAGACACATGCTAGCAGTGACAAAATATGCCAGTGTCACTGAAGGGTGTCCTTGAAAAAGCAGTAAAAATGATTAACATCCTCGAATCTCAGCCCTGGAGTACACGTCTTTTGATGTTCTGTGTGATGAAATGAGAGGCGCACATAAAACCCACCGAGCATGACAGGGGTCTAGAAGAAAACCCCACGTGAGCCCGTTAGAGTTGGAGCTGAACAAGCCTCCAGTCCAGGGAACACTGTTGTTCCTTGAGAGAATAAAAGCCCAATGATGGGTATTCAGATTTGGGTATCTGGGAGACATTTTCTCAGAAATGATCAAAGTGAGCCTGTCCCTTCAAAAAAAACAACGGACAGCATTTGTTGCCAATGACAAAGCTGGAGCTTTCAAGGGAAAATTAGAATTTTGGAAAACCTGTGTCAGCCACTGTGCATCTGACAGTTTCTCAAAACAAAGATTTTTCTGATAATAGGAGTGACGATATTAACAGATGTAATTTTTGGAAACGGTGACATGAAATGTGTTCACATTTGGAAGATCTGCATAACTGGGACAATATTTTCCCAATGACAAATGTCTGACGTTACGAAATCAGGTAACAGAGCCACTCAGAGTGCAACACAGCTCAATGGATCTTAATGTAACAAGGTATAAGCAGTTGATTAAATGTGAGTCCACATTTCAACTAACTTTTAAGAATCTACCATCTATCAAACTTTTATGTAGTATAAAAGGAAAATATCCAGGGGCTAATAAAATACCCCTCCTCCTTTTTCACACTACGTATCTGTGCTCAAGCCAGGTTTTCTTCATCTATTTTAATCAAAACAACATATCACAGTAGATTGAATGCAGAAACAGATAAGAGAACCCGCCTGTCTTCTATCAAACCAAATGTTAGAGAGACTTGCAAATCTGTGAAGTAATGCCACCTTTCCCACTAAACTTTTTATTTTAGTACAGTTATTTCTAGAAAAAACATTTATGTTAATGTATAATGGATTTGTTATTATCAATGAATTTATAAATACATATTTTTATTTACACTCATTTTAATTTCCAATGTGGTAAATATCGATACATGTATTTAATATATTACACAAGCCACACAAATGAAAGCTCTTCGGGGTCCTCAATTTTAAGAATGTAAAAGAGGTTGGGCACAGTGGCTCACACTTGTAATCCTAGCACTTTGGGAAGCTGAGGGGGGAGGACTGCTTGAGGCCAGGAGTTCGAGACCAGCCTGGGCAACAGAGTGAGACCTCATCTCTATAAGATATTTTTAAAAATTAGCCAGGTATGGTGGCATGCACCTGTAGTCCCAGCTACTCGGGAGGCTGAGGCAGGAGGATCGCTTGAGCCCCAGAGTTTGAGGTCACAGTGAGCTATGATTGCGCCATGGCACTCCAGCCTGGGCAACAAAGCAAGACTCTGTCTTTAAAAACTAAAAATAAAAAAAGGTGTAAAGCAGCCCTGAAAATAAAAAGTTTACAAATAGTTGTGATTCAACTTTCACAATAACCCACTGCCTTGCTCCCATTTTGCAGGTGCAGACACTGAGGCACAAAGTGTCTGGGGGCACACAGGTGGGCAAGCGGGGTTCAAAGCCAGCCAGCCGGGCTTCATCTCACATCATGCCCCCACAGGAAGTGCAGGGTGAAAGAAGACAGGATGCAAGGGAAACCACAGAAGGGAAAGAAGGGAGAGAGCACAATAAACATTTGCATAATCTTGGGAGGGGTAAAGAACTTTCTACACAAAGTTCTAGAGGAAAAAAACACAAAAAGTTACATATGGATAGACTGGACTACATAAAAAACGGTCAGCTTTTGACCAATCCCAAAAAAAACCCACAAAGTTAAAAGGCAAACGGCAAACTGGCTAAAAATATTTTCAACTTATTTAATATTTTTATTATTTCTCGTATTCAATATATAGTTTTTCCAAACAAATCAGAAAACAAGTACATCTTGAGAGCAGAACAGACCAAAACGCAAAACAGAAAGAGAAGAAACACAAATGGCCAATGATCACATCAGACGGAATGTTTGACCTAACTTGAGACTTAAAAGCTGGAAAGGAGAGATGCCTCTCATCACGTCAGAGATGAGCCAGGACGAAAACCCCCAGTGCTGACGTGGGTACCGGGGGTGCGCTCATGCCTAAGCGCCTGGCAGGGTGTAAACCCACACAGTTCTCTGGATGCCAACCTGGCAATACTTCTAAAATACCTTTAAAATGTGCAGCCCTGGGACCCAGCAATCCTTCCATCAACGTATCCAAAGGAAATAAGCCAGGACATGGCCACAAAGGTATCCAGTACAGTTTTGTTTCTGTTAGTGAAAGACTGGAAACATCTCTCACATCAACAGTGGTCTAAGTCAAATGCACCATGGTGTCATTACGCAGACACCCATGGGTGGAGCTCTGATAGCACAAGAAAGTGACTGTAGTCAACAATAAGTTACGGTATACTTTAAAATAACTAAGAGTGGAACCAGAATGTTCCTAACACAAAGAAATGATAAATGTCTCAGGTGATGGATACTCCAGTTACCCTGATTTGATTAATTCACATTGTATGCCTGTACCAAAACATCACAGGTACCCTATAAACTATTACATACCCAATAATTTAAAATTTTAAAAAATAAATAAATAAAATGGATGGAGCCTCAGATGAGCATCACTAATGGGATGTGGAGGAAAAGAAGCCCATGTAAGAGAATTCCATACAGTTCCATTTATCTAAAACTCAAAAATAGGCAAAACTAATCTATGTTCTTGGAAGTCAGGCAAGAAGCTATGTCAGGAGCAGGAATGGCGGGGGGCAATGGGGACGGGAGTCCAGGGGTGCCGGCAGGATTCTATCCCTTGAGCTGTGGGGCTCCCAGGGGTGCGCTCAGTTTGTGCATTCATCTAGCTGTACACCTGCGATGTGTGTACTTTTCTACGGATGTTAAACTTCAAAGTTTCAAAAGAATGAAGTAGTGGTTTATTTACTGACACAGGAAAATATCAACTGTATGTCCGGTTTAAAAAAAAACACACCAAAGTATTTTAGAATTTTGTCCCATCAAAAAGAAAGGGGAGGCCTCTTATATACAAGTGCACGTGCACACACACACACACACACACACACACACACACACACACACAGAACAAATCCCGAAGGACAAACCTCAAAACACTAACGGTGAACCACGAATATCTCTAAGAAGTGGGATCACAGATGATTTTTCTCATGGTCCTATACGTGTTTATTTCCTCTGATCTTCCTGCAGTGAAAATAAACTATTTAGAGAAAAGAGACCAGAAAAAGAACTCCACAGTCTGGGTGCTGACAGCAGCGAGCCCAGAGAGACCCTGGCCACAGGAGCGAGGACGGCCCTCAGGTGCCACAGAGCGGAAGCCACACACCTTCCCGTGGGAGGAACCAGGCTAGCGCCGCGGGCCGGCCCGGGCAGACGCCCAGCACTGCCCGTCGCCACCCACCTGGCCAGTTCCTTGGCCTCTCTGAGCCTCGCCTTCCCACAGGACAGCAAGGGTTACACAGGTCATGCTGCCCTGGCTGACCAGGTCAGTTGTCACAGCGGCTCGTACACGCAGGATCCCCCAGGTCCCGAGGGAGAAACGGAGGTCCAGGGAGGCTGGGCCCCTTCCTCACGTCACACCGCAGGCCTGTGAGGGCCAGACCTCCCCAGGACCCACCCACAGAGTCCGCTCCACCACTGCAGTGTGACTCCTGGTCCTGACCTTGGGAAGTCCCCCCACCCGTGGGCCTCAGTGTCCCAGGAATAAAAGGAGCAGGCTGGACATTGCACTTGACCGTGGGTAGCCTCCCTCGGCCCCCACGCCCATCAGTCTCATCAAACCCCCAGTGGAACACAGCAGCAGGAAAGGTGGGATGGCCTGTCCAGACAGGAAGTGACCTCACCGGATGAATGACAGGCCAACATTCCATGGGGAGCCCCCACCTGCTGGTGACCTGCGGGGTCCTGGGAGCCAGGAGTGGGCGGGCACATGGAAGCCAAGGAGGAAACAGGATTTACTGCGGAAGGCCAGGCACATGGCAGGCCCCCCGGCGGGGAAGTGACTTCATCTCACACTCTGTCCTCTTTGCTTCCGCCCCTGGCATGGGAAGGACTTAACCCTCAGAAGGCCATGTTTCACCAGGCTGCAGCCAACTCCACACAGGCCAGGGCAAGAGTCCAGGCTTTCCCTTCTCCCCAACTCCTACTACCCCCAACCCACAGATGAGGAAACTGAGGCTCAGAGAAGGTAATAGCAGGGCAGGGCCTCCAGCACCTTTCCCACTACACTGAGCTACACAGAGGAAGGAGGTGTTAACTAAAGGTCAGGAAGTCAGGGAAGCCTTCCTGAAGGAGGAGGCAACTGAGTTGGGCCTTGAAGGATGAGCAACATTTGACAGACAGACAGGAAGGAGGCGCAGCATGGAGAGAGGAATGCTTGGCACCGTGGAAAGCCTCCTAGGACATGTTGAGGTGCTTGAGGGGTGGGGTTGGGCCAAACCCTGAATGCCTTGCAGACCATGCCAGGAGTTCAGATGTTGCTCTGCAGGGTGTGATGTGCTGCCCAAGCCGGGCAGTAGGAGAGAAGTATGACCACAGCCTGTCAACCTACGAGGGCCGCATGGAGGAGGCAACATGAGCAAGCGTTAGATATTACTCCAGGGCCCAAAGCTCAGCAGGCCTCACCCTAACTCCTTGTCAACCCCAGCTAAACTAAGAGAAAGAAATTCACAGTACCAACAGTGCCGTGTGCCAAGGTCAGTACCAGGCACCGGACCCATAAACTGGCAGGGCGCTGAGTGCACAGGCTGCCTGGGTTCGAGCCTCCTCTCCACCACTGGCTTTATGACCTGGATGGAAACACTTAACCTCTCTCTGCTTCAACGCCCTGTCAAACAAGGACCATAACCACGCCCACCTCTGAGGCCGTGAGAACCGTGAAAACCCCTGTACGGGCCACCTGAGCACCTAGGCCAGTGCTTGGCTAATATTCACTGCTACATCATTTCTCCAAATGCCCCTGCCCGCTACGGATCTTGGCTGCTCTCACCCACCGAGAAGCTGAGCAACTTGGCCCAGATCACCTGGCAAAGAGAGCGAAGCCGAGTCAAACCTGGGCCTGTCCGGCCCCGAATGCCCAAGCGCACCCCAGTCCGTCAGGCAGAACAAAACCTACAACACTGAAACCCGGACCTGCCAGCCTGGCTCTCCAGGCCGCCGGGCAGCTTCCGGCAGGGAGGAGCTCCACCACCTCAAACCCCCAGTGGCAGACGGAGGGGCAGGGAGAAAATGCCAGGGTACAGGAGGGAAAGAAGAATATTTTTAAGTTTCTCCTTCTTCCTGTTTATCTATCCCCTCCATCCCAAAGTCCTGGTAGCTGTTTGTTCAGGGAAAGTCCTGCCAAGAGTGACATCCTGCCGGGTGGCTGCCCTGGGCCAGGCTGCCCCCTGCCAGCCTTGTGCTGGGGGCACCGAGGCCCACCTCCCTGCAGAACCCTGCCCGGCCCGAGAGGCCCCTGTACAAAGGGGTTTTCAGCAGAAGCTGGAGCCCAGGAGGGGACCTGTCACCAATCAGCCACACACTCAGGCCAGGGACGTGACAAGAAGGATCCCTTTCGCCCTTCCGCTGGCTCTCCCTTTGCTGCGACAGTGGGTCTGGCTGTCGTCTGTGGCATACACACCATGCTCTGTAAACCTATATATCTTGCTCTTGCCCTATAATCCTATCTTTCTCTCCTCAATAAACCTCATTTTTGTGCTTGCCTAAAAAAAAGAAGAAGGATTCGAGGAAAGGACTCCAAGCCTGCTGTTGTGGGAAGGGCCAGAGCCTGTGCTGGGCCAGGCAGCACTGGCATCCGATCCCGGCTGGCCAATGACTTGCTGTGCAACCTTGGCCAAGTTACTGAGCTTCTCTGAGCCTAGTTCCCTTATCTGTAAAATAAGGATAATGTTGATACCTGCCTCATAGGGATACGGTGAGGATTACATGAGACAATGTAAGAAATGGGCTAGCACCTAACGAACCTTAATAAATGTTGTTTACTCCCACTCTCACCACCAAGCTGACCCCCTCACTCATTCCCAAAGATGTGATGTGCCTTCAAAATGTGCTCAAAAGAACAATTACAGCCTTAAAAAGGAAGGTGATTCTGACACATGCTATAACATGGATGAATCTTGAGGATACTATGCTAAATGTTTAAATAAGCCAGACACAAAAGAACAAACCTTTTATGATTCCACTTATATGAAGGACCTAGAGTAGTCAAGTTCACAGAGACGGAAAGCAGAATGGTGGCTGCCAGGGGCCGGGGGGAGGAGGGGGGAAACCTAGTGTTTAATGGCTATAAAGTTTCAATTGAGGAAGATGAAAAAATTCTGGGGATGGATGGTGGTGATGGTTGCCCAGCAATATGAATGTACTTAATGCCACTGAATTTTACAATTAAACATGGCCATATTCGTAAATTTTATGCCTATTTTGCCATAATAAAAAAAATTAAGGACTCATTAAAAAAAATTTTATGCCCATGTTCATTTCTGTCCCCACCTTAGAGAAAGTTCAGGGTGGAGAGTTGGGACACAGATGTAAAGAGCCAAAGGCACTGCCACCAGGGAGCTGGCACAGACGGGAGAGCCGTGCAGAGGGAGCTGAGGAAAGAGATCCACACGCTGCCTCAGGGGTCTGGGGGGCTTTGAGGGGCCCCGGACTGAGCTCGGGTCTGAGCGAGGCAGTTGCACACATCTGCATCCACCAGGAGCACAGGTGAGAGTGATGTGTGCAGAGCTGAACGCACACGCACTGTCCCAGGCCCGAGACGCCAGTACAGCCCACACGTGCCTACCCCAGGCTCTGCCTGGCCAGCCCTCGGCACAAGCATCCACCAAACAGCAAGGCCTCCTCGTCTCTCCCAGCGCCCACCACCAAGGAAGGCCAGGGGCAGGATGGGGAAGGAGGCGAGTGGGTAGAAGACTGTGGCTCAGTGGGCACACCCCGTGTGACAAGACACATAGCCCTGCAGAGCCTCTCACGCCAGCTCAACCTTGCTGCCCACACGCCTGCAGCCAGGAGCAGGGGGATGGGTACGACTAGGGGGCGAGAGCAGCAGGGGGTTAGACAGGCTCAGTGACGCAGGACACTCAGAGTCACCATGTGACCCTGGGCAAGTCCCTTCTCCTCTCAGACCCTCTGGAACTTCCTCAGTTTCCTTCTCAGTAAAACAAGGATTCTACCCCATCACACAGCAATTCATTCCTGGGTATATGTCCTAGAGAAGTGGGTGTTCATAAAAGACACAACAATGTTCATAGTAGCTTTACCCAGAATCACCAAAAACTGGAAACCAGGCAAAGGTCCACTGGCAGGACAGAGACTAAGCAAGTGGTGGTGTGTCCTACGATGGAGTTCTACTCGCAGTGACAGGAGCAAACCTCTGACACCTGCAGCAACATGGTGACTCTCACGGTTATGTAGAGGGAAAGGAGCCAGATAAAAACAGCTCACACTGTGTGAGTCCACTTATATAAAGCTCAAGATTGGGGGTCAGGAGAGTGACCACTTGCAGAGCGGAAGCATTGAAACTGACTGGGAAGGGACACCACGGAAGCTTCTGGGGCACCAGAAAGGTTCTACAGCTTGAAGTGGGTGGTGGTTACACAGGTGATACATCTGTGACAATTCGTCAAGCTATGCCTATCTGGAAATTATATCTCATTTACAAAACAAAATAGCAACAGCTAACAACGCATCCCCTGCCTGCCCCTGAGCACTGCAGCGAGGCCATACTGAGAGGCTATGTATAGGAGGCCATGACAAGTGTTGGGTTGTGGGTAAGAACATGGGCTGGGAGTCAAAAGGACCAGGGTTCAAATCCTGATGTTCCCTCTGACCAGATATCTTATTTTTTTGTTGTTTACTAGATTTTTTTTATTACAAAAGTTTTTGTACTTACTGTCATCAAAGATCTATAAAGAAAAAATGTGTGCCCTTCCCAACCCCCTCAAAGCCCACCTCTTAAGCCTGCTTATACAACAAGCTTTTCCCTTAACAGGACAACATAAACACCCCCACCAGCCAGTACACGTAATTCCAGCCCTATCTGTTCAATGGTGGCGTGTCACTTCCCTGTATCACTGCTCATGCAACAGACAGCAGGGGAGTATCTACCTCGTCAACCAGCCAGGCACAGTCCTGGCCCCTCGAGGAGCAGCCCTTCCACAGGAGGCAGAAAGAGAGGGCGGCAGAGAGGAAACAAAGGAACACAATGATGACACACTGTGTACACTGTGCTGTGGGCCTCGAGGGGCTGCGAGGCTGAGCTAGAAAGTGGGACGGCGGGAAAAGGACGTGTTTGAGACACGGCAGTCACAGAGGGCCTATGCCAGCGGGCCTCCTGTCACGCCACTTCTTAAGTGTGAGGGAAGAGGCACCACGGACAACTTTGAGGTGTTCGGCCCCAACAACCAGAGACGTGGGGACGCCGCCAACAGGGGCCAGACTGAGGGGAAGCAGGTGTGCGTGAGGACTGGGCGGATGGACAGAGAGCCGCCATCCCGCCCCTGCTGCCATCTCGGAAGTGGCAGGCCTGGGGGCCCTGCAAAGAAAGAGGAACTGGTCCTGAGGCTTGCAGGGGATACTGCAAAAAGAAACACGAAAGACAGGGAAAGTGGATCCAGAGAAGTAGTCAGCATGACACATCTGGCCCACTATAGACTTCACTGCCCAGAGCTCAGGCCATGGCCAAGGCTGGGCAGCTCACAGGCCCACTTTACAGATGGGGAAACTGAGTTCTGTAGTGAGCACCTCTTGTTCAGAAGCCAGAAAGGGCCAGAATGAGCCACGGTGAGGGGCCAGGCAGCCGGTGAGCCCATTTAGTGCCCACAGCTCCCACCTACCGTCCCAAACATGGACCATGGGGTGAGGCCCAGTGTCCCCACCCACCCAGGGAGTCCCCAGGATTCCCAGGAGGTGATGCAGGACTCTGGGTTTCCCAAGCTGAGACCATGACTCAATCCAGACCCCATGAATGTCTGCTTAGGGATCTGTGAGCTCTTTTTTTAAAATTGAGATATAATTCACATACCACAAAATTCACCCTTTAAAGTGCAGCTGCTCGTCAACTTATGATGGAGTTATGTCCTGATAAACCCATCGTAAATTGAAACTATTGTAAGCCAAAAATGCATTTAATGCTAGCAACACAGCAGATGGTCCCTGACTTATAATAGTTCTACTTACGACCTTTAGACTTTATTATGGTATGAATGCGAAATATATTCAGTAGAAACCCTAACCCCGTGGAAGGTCATGAGGAGCTCCTAGACTTACCATGGGTTACACCTGAATAAACCCATCATAAGGCTGAAACATTGTAAGTGGAACCATCGTTAATACGAGGACTGTCTGTATACAGTTCAATGGTTTTTAGTATATTCACAAAGCAGTGTAACCACTATCTAATTCCAGAACATCGAACTCAAAAAGTTAAACATAGAATTACCGTATGACCCAGCAATCCCACTCCTGAGCGTATGCCCGAGAGCACTGAAAACAAGCATCCAAACAAATGCTTGTACAAGAACGTTCACAGCAGCCAAACAGCTGCTCACAACAGCCCAAAGGTGGAAACAACTCAAATGTCTATCGACTGATAAATGAATAAACAAAGGTGGTATATCCACACACTGGAAAGTCATTCATCTATCAAAAGGCATGAAGTACTGATTTAAGCCACAACACAGATGAACCTTGAAAACATTACGCTAAGTGAAAAAAGCCAGACACGAAAGGTCCCGTATTATATGAGTCCACTTATGTGAACTATCCAGAACAGGTAAACCCACAGGGGCAGAATGCAGATCAGTGGCTGCCAGGGACGGGGAGGGGAATCGGGAGTGACATATGGATATGAGATTTCCTTCGGGGATGATGAAAATGCTTTGAAACTAGACAGAGGTGATGGCTGCATGCCACTGTGAATGTACTAAATGCCACTGAACCGTACGCTTAACATGGCTAATTCTATGTTATAAGAATTAAAAAAAAAATAATGAGATCCTCTGAACGACTGTCTCATAAGCAAGCACTGCCATGCTATTTGGGGCTCGAGTCTGCTCCTGTGTTTACGATCCGGTTCCTCCTCCATGAACGCCAAATGACATCATCGCACACGGCACAAAGAAAGAAAGGTGGTTCAAATAGGAAAAAAGGGGGTGGGGAAGGAGAACTGAGCCTCCCCACAGCCCAGGCAGCCTGGACCTGCCCAGTCAGGACCATATCATGTTGGCAGCATCTGTGTGAACTGAGCAAAGCCCATCTCTGTTTGTGCTGAATTCCTGATTCCCAGGAGAAACAGGTTTAAGAGACACTATATGCAGATTTCAGTAAGGACACTATTCTACCCTTATCTTCAACCAAGCAAGCCAATTTTCTAGGGATCAAGGATGCCCTATTAAAACAGACATTTGGGAACTGCTCATGAGCAGTTTGGGCTTAAATGTGAGGTCTCACTACCCCAAATCATCCAATCAGCTGAACCTTATTACCACCACTCTGCACAGCAGGTGCCAGTAACAGAGCGGCAACTAGGGGGTGGGGGGGGAGGACAGGAGAGGCCAAAGGCGCAGCCGTCTACCATCAACCCAACATTGGCAATGTGGTCTCAGCTAATATTCTTTTAAATTAGCACTGTTCATTGGAAATGAGATGGCTTTCTGGTTTATCAGTATTTCCTGTTTGTTTTATGGTTATATAAAAACTACAGCATTTATGCCTTACGCCTAGTCTTGTATACATTTAAGTTACAGTCCAATAAGAATAATGTAAACCAGTAAGTGAGGGGTTTTTCCTTTAAAAGAGAGTCCACAGAAGAACACATATTGTATGAAATGTCCAGAATTAGCCAATCTATAGCGACAGCAGAGTAGTGAGCTGGGGTAGGTAGCGACTACTCATGCATATAGAGCATCTTTGGGAGTTGATGAAAATTCTGTAAAGTTAGATTGCGATGACAGATGCACAACTCTTTGCATATATCAATACTAGAAGCTACTGAACTGTACACTTTAAACAGGTGAGCAGCACTAAGACAGAGAAATCCACAAACCCACCTACTTACGGCTCCCCTCCCAGAGCTGCCCCCCTCCCTACAGGGCTCCCGAGCCCCAGCTGAGGCCCTGAGTCACAAGACAATCCCATCCTGGGTGAGCAGGTGGCTGCCCCGTAACATTACAACACAGGGCTCCTACCTCCTGGAACTCACTTCATGCAACAGTATTAAGGCACTGCTTTGAATTATTAAATTAAGAAAAAGTTAGAAACAATGAAAACAACCTAAGTTAGAAGCATGCAGGAAAGGGGACTCATTGTGCAGTGTCAAGGAAAGCAGCACAGATCAACGTAGATTCAGAGCCTCTGGGACCCAGTAGGCTGGGGTCAGTGTGGAGCTGGGAGGGTGAAAGTCGGAGCATGGGCGGCCCCCCTTCCTCAGGAGGCCACAGACAGCCCCAGCCTCCCCCGACACACGCCACACGCCACACACAGGCCAGGCCGGGTTTCCATCGGTAAGGCCCCGAGACGCTGCCTAGAAAAGAGACAGCCTCAGCAATGGGCAGCCTCAAGGGTCCCTCTTCTGTCAACCCAACAAATCCTCCTGGGGCCTATTCCTTCCAGCGACACGTCACAGAGACAGGAAGAGGAAGCCCCTGCTGGCTGCTACGCGGCAGGGGTTAATGGCGGAGCAGCAGGAGGACACGTCCACCCAGACCCCCAAGACAGGTAGCCACAAAGCCTATTTTGGACAGACTGATCCCTTTTGTTCCAATGCCTCCCTCTTCCGGAACCTGCTCTAATTAACCACCTCCAGGAAGCCTTCATTCCATCTGAGCCCCAGCTCGGGGCATGTGCCTGGAACTCTGATGGCAGTGCTGGGGTCTCTCCCCAAGACCCAAGGCCAGACGACAAAAGCAGGCCCCACAGCCACGGACCGAGTGTGATCTCATTTATATTCAAAATTTAAAAACTACACCAACTTATGAAAAGGCGCAGAAAAAGACTAAGGGATGTTCAGCAAACTGCTGACAGTGCTACCCCTCGGGAGGAGAGGGAGGGCAGGGAGGAAAGGAGTTTTACGTTTTACTTTCTCTCTATGAAGCGACTACTTCAATATTTTGTAAACATAATGTTATATTATTTTTAACATAATATGTTCCACACACTGGAATACTACACAGCAATAAAAAGGGAATGGGACTAATGGAAACATGCAATACCAGGGATGAATCTCAGAAAGCGTCCTGTTAAGAAGCCAGACACCAAAGATTACCTATTATAAGATTCCACGTACATGAAAATCTAGAAAAAACAGAATCATAGGGGCAGAAAGAAGATGAGTGGGCCTGGGCCCAGAGATGGGAGTGTGAGGACCTTTGTGGGTGACAGAAATGTCCTTGGACTTATCTAAGGTGGTAGCTGCATGGCTGTGACATTTACCAACACTCACCGACTTGTACACTAAACGTGGGTGAATTTTATGGTGTGTATACCTCAATACAACTTTCTTTTAAAGTAAGGTGGAGGAGGGAATGGGGAATAACTGCTTAATGGGTATAGGGTTTTCTTTTGGAGTGATAAAATGTTTTAGAACTAGATAGAAGTAGTGGTTGCACAACATTGTGAATATACTAAATGTCACTGAATTGTGTACTTTAAAATGGTTCATTTTATGTTAGTGAATTTCACCTTAGTAAAAAAAAAATTTAAAGGTAGAGAAAAAATTATTATACCCACTTTGCAGATGAGAAAATTGGGCTCAGAGGCCCAACTGCCAGCCCAGGGCTTACTCACTCGATGCCTCGGGCCCAGTTTGGAGGCCCCTAGGGCAGAGACTGCTCCCCATCTCCCCAAGGGCTCTGCAGCTGTGAGGCCCCTGCAGGGAGGGCCCATCTGGGGCATCCAGAAACCAGAGCTTCACACAGGCCTTGGAGTGAGCCAGGCAGGCCAGAACCTGCAGGGTCTCCAAATGTCCACGAGCTCCACCAGGCAGGGCTTCCTTGGGAGGCAGGGAGTGAGCACCCAGGAAGCAGGTGGTCACAGCAAGGCTAAGCCACCACTCAGATCGAGGCTGGAGGAGGTCCTCAAGGCCTTGCCACCCAGGGTCCCAGGATGATGGGCTCAGTCACTACAAGGCAACAGTCAAAGGGGACATGTGGCAGGTGGCAGCAGTGCCCACCTGGACAACAAGAAGTGGGAGCAGAAGCAGGCGCAGCTCAGACCCTGTAGGACAAGTCCTCTGTCACCACGTGGTGCTCAGATGAAAAAAAAGATACTGACCATGAGACAGCGATTAAATGCAGATCACTGCAGAGAACTCGCCTACCCATCACTCAGAGCAGATGACAGCAAAGAAATTTCTTTCTGGAGGAATATCTGGCATTGACCTCTCAGATTCTAAACAAATGGCAGAATTTGCTAGAATCAAGCCAAGAAATGTTAAAGAAGACAATGCTCCAAGAACAATAGCTTGCCCTCATAAAGGCTGCACAGAGCTGTTCAGGGTAACTCCGCCACGAGGAGACATCCACACACCCACGGTCCTGGAGTCCACGCATGTGTGGAAACCGAACGACGCCAACTGGCTCGTTCTGGAGAGAAGCCCTCCCAGTGCACATTTGAAGGCTTCCAGAAACACTTTTCACTAGACTTTGATTTGTGCACACATGTGCGAATCCATACCGGAGACAGGCCCTTTGCGTGCCCCTTCAATGGTTGTAACAAGAAACTTAAACTAACCTAAAATCTCACATCTTAACACAGGCTAAGGCCAAAAACAATCAGTGAAAAGAAGAGAGAGAAGTCTCTCCTTAACCACAGAAAGCATCTTCTAGGAGTGTTGTCTGGGAATAAACATGCCTCTCCTTTGTATATTACTTTAGGAAAAACTTTAAAAATGAATCCTATATACCTAAGGAACATGTTTTGATAAAGTAGTAAAAATAATTTTTAAAAATCTTTAATAAGATGACATTGCTAAGATGCTCTATCTTGCTCCATAATCTCATTTCAAAAATACAGTGTTGAGCATGCTCATGTCTGTCTGTAATCCCAGCACTTTGGGAGGCCAAGGCAGGAGGATCACTTGAGGCCAGGTGTTTGAGACCAGCCTGAATGACACAGTAAGACCCCATCTCTACAAAAAATTTAAAACTTAGCCGGGCATGGTGGTACGCATCTGTAGTGTACCTCCCTAGCTGGCTGGGAGGCTGAGGCAGGAAGATCGTTTGAGCCTAGGAGTTTGAAGCTGCAGTGAGCTATGACTGCACCACTGCACTCCAGCCCAGGCAACAGAGCAAGACCTGTCTCTAAAAACATAAATAAATAAAAAATAAAAGCAATTTTTTTAAATACAGTGTTTTTGTAAAGTGTGGTCCTGACAGGAAGACACTTCATTAACTTTGCATCAAAAGATAATTCTTTATACAATAGTACTAAAAATGGGACCTCTTTTCATATTCTTAGAAATATGAAGCTCACCTGTTGCTTACAATTTTTTTAATTTTTTATTTTCCAAGTGTGCATATTGTATACTTTTTGGGGATATGCTTAGTGATGCTATGTGTAATTTTTCTGGAGGTACATGCATACTTCAAACATATTTTCCTGTAAAAAAAAAAAAAAGTTGGCTGGGCGCAGTGCCTCACACCTGTAATCTTGGCATTCTGGGAGGCTGAGGTAGGCGGATCGTTTGAGCTCAGGAGTTTGAGACCAGCCTGAGCAAGAGTGAGATCCCGTCTCTACTAAAAAAAATAGAAAGAAATCGGCTGGACAACTAAAAATATATAGAAAAAATTAGCCAGGCATGGTAGCACATGCCTGTAGTCCCAGCTACTCAGGAGGCTGAGGCAGTAGGATTGCTTGAGCCCAGGAGTTTGAGGTTGCTGTGAGCTAGGCTGATGCCACGGCACTCTAGCCCTGGCAACAGAGTGAGACTGTCTCAAAAAAAAAAAAAAAAAAAAAGTTATATAAGTTTTGGTTGCCATCTTAATTTCGGTTGTATGCTTTGATGCTAATGTGTTTTGTATAACTGTATCATATAGCTATACTGACTCATAGCATCAAATATTAGGTGTGATTTAATAATGTTAATCAATTTAAACCCATTTTAGTCACTTTTTTCTAAAACATACTGCCAGATGCTGATATTCGGTGTGATTTCTTTGCCTGTTCAGTTATAGAAAGGGGTACTCAGTTGTAGAAGGTACTATACCTTTTAACATTAACATGCACATCCCATGTAACAGAAAGGCAACAATGAAACAGCGATCCCAAAGCATAAAAAGGGGAGGGAGCCTATTGGCCACTTTCTGACAAGCAGGAAAGGGGTTAACTGTCCCATGAGGTTCTCCAGTGCCAGGAAAAGGAAAAGGGGAGGAGAAGTAACCCTCTGTGCTTCTAAACAGAATCTTCAAATACACCCCAGCGTCTCTGTCCTCCACTCTGGGAAGCCCAGACAGAGGCCAGCACAGCCTGCAGAGAGGAAGGCCTGAGCTTAGCAGGATGCAGAAGCTGGCACGGCCCAGGTCACCCAGGGGCACCCCCCACCCACCCTCCTTGGCCCCTGACCCATCCTCTTGGCAGCTTGTCGGGGGCACCCACAGCCCTCCCAGCACCACACCCTCCCTCCTCAGGGAAGGGCTGAAAGCCTCAGCTCCCTGGGATGCACCCAGTACCCAAAGCCCCAGACGCTCCCTACGGCCTACCATGGGCATGCAGGTGACCCTAGGCACCTCATCAGTGCCCCAGCTGCAGCCCAGGCAGGGGCCTCCTCAGAGCTAAAGCCAGTCCACATGCCAGTTACGGAAAATATATAAAACAACTCCCCCAAGAGCTGTCACACCTCTGCCGTGCAGCTCTTTGTGCTAGGGAAGCCTTCCCTCCCCCTTGCAAGCTCCTAGCCATCCTTCAAAGCCCACATGAAGTGTCACACACACTCCCAGCTCCAACCATAGCTATCACAGACCCCGTCATGTCATCAGTAGGGTATGGCCTAAAGTCTGTATGTGCCTCGCTCACCTCCTGGCGAGGACTGCGTCTACTCCATCTTTGGATCCCCAGCACCTCATACTGAACCCAGGGCCAAGGAAGTCCGGGAACCAAAATCAAGATACCATTGTGGTCCCTTCCCATCATGGGACTGTGCAAGCATCCTGGCCTTTGCTGAGAGAGTATCAATCACGGTAGTAACTTCAGCACCTGATGTCCACCAAGCATGCCCCAGGAGCCAGACAGTACCGAGGGCTTTCCACAGGTACCTCCTTTCATCCCAGGGACAGGCTCATGAGGGAGTTACTATCATCAACCCTGTTACACAAAGGAATTGAGGCACAGAGAAGTTAAATTTGTAGCCCAGGGCCACACAGCCAGTAAGAGAGGAAGCAGGATTCAGTCCCTGGTGGTCTCCTCCCAGAGCCTCAGAACAAGTCTACTGGGGGGTGGGAAGGTGGTCAAGGGAGCCTGTTGGGATGAGCCTTGAGGGGAATAGGAACTCAGAGATTACAGAGACCAGTGCTTGCAGACCTTCTCTTTCCCCAGGTCCCAGCCAAAGGCCTAGGAAGGGAGCAGAGCCTCCTCCCAGACCGAGCCTGCTGCTCCCGGGCCCATCCCGTGCTCAGCGCAATTATAGGAACAGTTACAGGAAACATAAACGCCTGTCTGCAAGCGCCTGGGCCCAACACAGGGGAGGCACACGGCTGGGCTGCCCGCTGGAAGGCAAGAGCCACGGTTTGGGGCTATTCTTAGCAAACCACTGGCTCCCCTCCCAGAGGCCCAGCAGGCCCAAGCTTCCATACGCCCTGCCTGCCATTTCCTGACCCTGCGTGTGGAGGGGCCGGTGGGCAGCAAGTGAGGACAAAACCCTCCAGCTTTCGTATGAGAGGTGCCTGGCCTGCCCAGCCCTCTGCTCAGGCTCCAGGGCCAGGGGCCTGGCTGCTGAGGAAGCTGCGCAGAGTCCTGGCCACCAGGGAAGGCTCATAATGGAAGGCCCCACCCCCATGTTGACTGAGCCCTCGCTGCACCAGGCACTGGGCCATACGCTTTCCACTGATGTTTTCCCACTTAACCCGCACAACATCCCCAGGGCATGGGGGTTACTGGCCCTACTTTAAAGATGAGGAAACGAAGTCATTAAGTAACTTGCCAAAGGTCACACAGTGAGTTAGTGTCCAACTATACCTAGAATCTGGGCTGGATCAGAGGAGATAACAAGGCCAGAAGGTGGGGGACCCCTTCCCTGTGCAAGCCCAGGGCTTGTGGGGGGAGCAGTCCACCCCAGAGAGCAATGGCTCTTATCACAGACCCAACTGCATGTGTGCTCTCTCTCCCCCAGGGACTGTCCTATCCCTGAGGAAGACCCATAGGCTTGGGTTCAGAAGGAGAATCCCACAGCTGGGTTCCTCCCCTATCCCTCCCCACCCAGGCCACACGGCCTCACTTCAGGAAGCTTCTGGAAACCCAGGGAAGATGAGCATCAAAGGTCCAAGGAGCTCCTGCTGGCATTTAAGGTACGAACCCAGCCCTGTAACTTAGGGAGTTACACAGGACACTAAGCCCTTTGGGATTCCTGAACCCCAAAGTAGGAGTCTAGAAATAAGCCACACCACAGAGCACCTGCACCATCCCAACCCCCCAAACAGGACAACGTCGGGCACTGCTGCCACACGGGGAAGTGATGATAACTGAGCAATGCACGCCACACACTACATCTCAGCGCCCACCTCCGTCTGGGTCCTGGCCTCTACTGTCAGGTGACTGGCAGACAGACGTGTCTGTGTCCCTGGGAACTGACAGCCAACTCCATGTCTGCCCAGGTACTCAGGCCATTTCTGTGAGGCTTTCTTACATCTGTCCGTGTTAGTTTACACCCATGTCTGTGCTCTGGCGGGTCCACCTACATGTCTGCCCACTTACATGTCTGTCTCCCAATTCGAATCCCAGTGACTGTGCAAATCTGTCTATAATACATGTCTGCGGCTCACATGCAGTCCACATTGATGTGCTCATGTATGTCTTCCCCCACATGTCTGTGTCCCTGGGTTACTTGTTCACCTTGTCTTCCTGTGCCTGCCCTCAGGTATACATGTATCCAGTTCCTCTATGTCTCTGCCCACGCAGCTGTAAACCTGAGCGTGTGGACATATCTCTGCCCACATAGGCATCCCCCACCTGTGCCTGGGTGACCCAGGTCTGTGTGTGCCACCTGTTTGGAGACAAGTAGGTGTGTTCACTTGAGTTGTCACAGTGCCAGCCAAGGGCTCCGGGATGAGCTCAGCAACTCCCACTCTCAGAACTGCACCCAAGGCCATGGGGTGAGCACATTGCCACCTCCCAGAAGTGTTCCCGAAAAACAGAAACCTGCCAGGGACAATGGGGGAGGAGCAGAGCCCCAGGTACAGTACAAGCTCACAGAGGTGAGGCCAGAGCTGGCCCAGGCACCACCCACCTGAAGCCACCCAGACCCTACCCTGCCTACCCACAACCCCAAAGAGGGAAGGGCAGAGAGTGCACGCCACACCTCAGGTCTGTCTGCACTCACAGGAAACTGTCTGGCCCAGCCTCCCCGCTACCCCCAACAATGGAGGCTCTTCAAAAAGGAAGTGAGGACTTCCTCCCACTTGCCTCTGAACCTCCTACAAGTCTGGCTCTAGACCCCAAACCTCAGGAGCCACACGGCAGCTAGGAGAGTCCTGCACTCAGCCTAACCCAAGACACCAAATGGGCTTCTTCAGAAACCCACCAGCAGAGAAAAAAAACAGAAACCTGGTAGTGGGGGCAGGGGCCATATATAGGCAGGAGAACTACTCAGCCCCCTGCTGCTCCCTGCCCTTGGAAGTGGTGAGAGGTCCAGATTACAAGCAGGGCAATAAGGAAGGGTAGGTAGGGAGCTGCAACATTTAAACACATTTGCACTGTTGCATGAGAACTGGGTCCCAGCTCCCCCAGTGCTATGGCAGCCTGCATTTCTCATGTAGCAGTTCTGTGCAGCTTCTTGGCATTTACACTAACAGCAGTCTAGGATTGGTATCAAAACCCTGTATCAGCAAACCTTCTGCGTGTTTATGTTCTGTCTTCCTCTGAGGCGCTGAGCCATGTGAGGACAGAATTCTCCCAATGTTCCCACCATCCACGCCCTGCCCGGGCATGGCCCAGTGCCTGGCATTTAGGAGGTGCTCGGTCATCGGGTTCAGGCTGCTCTGTCTGGAAGCCAAAGAGTTGGCATCTGGACCTCTGGTTGGGAGAGTAGAGCTGCCCAGAAGCATCCTGAGGCCATGAAGCTTTTTTCCATCTCTGACTCCCCAAGAGACAGGAACAGGCTCCAACCACCCTGGCCATCTTAAGAAGCCAGGCGTAGCTGCTCTCCCATACACCACACTCCTTCTGATAGGTCGCTTCAGGAAAACCCTCTGAAATTAAAAAATGGACTCTCCTCGGAGACCCAGGCCTACAGAGGAAGAAGACCAGACGGGGCCAAGAACCAAAGCCTGTGTCCACTGGGACCTCCAGACTCTTCCCCCATCTGTGGGCCTCCAGGCCCCTAGAGATTAGTCTGGGGACCCCATCTCTGATCATGAGAAAGCTTCCCTCCCCCCACAACTTCACGGGAAGCCTAGCTCCTGGGCTGTGCTCCCAGGCCTAGCAATGAAAAGTAGAGGTGTCGCCAGTCCATGCCTACCCCAGTCCGAGGGAAACCTCGGGAGCGCGGGTGGCCCAGAACCCGACACACAAAACGACCCAGTAACCGCTGGCTGTTTGGTCAGTGAGCTCCCGCCTGCCTCCAGGCAGCAACCCCGGGCGGGTGCGC
This sequence comes from Lemur catta, assembly GCF_020740605.2. Classification (NCBI taxonomy): domain Eukaryota; kingdom Metazoa; phylum Chordata; class Mammalia; order Primates; family Lemuridae; genus Lemur; species Lemur catta. The sequence continues at coordinate 48,566,108 of NC_059141.1, read as the reverse complement.
GCTGGGGGCCCCGGACCTCTCCTCTCGCGGCGAAGGGGAGTGGGTGGCTGGAGCAGCCGCGGGCTGGGGTGCACGGAGGGCTCCTGGAGCTGCCCTCCCCTCGCCAGCCCCGGGCCCGGACGCGTCGGTACCTGCCAGCCCGCGGCTCCGGGGGGCATTCGCGCTCCGGCGGCCGGCGCGCTGCGCCCGGACTGCGGGCGCCGAGTCAGGCAGCGGCGGGGCGCGCCCGGCGCGGGCTCCGGCTCGCTCCTCCCAACTTCCCCAGCTCATCCGTGGGCAGAGGCGGCTCCGGAGGTGGGCAGGCCGGGCGGACGAGGCGAGGCCACCGGAGCGGGCGCGCTTGCTGCTTGCTCCCCGAGCCCCGCGTCCCCCGCGCCGAGGGGCGGACCCGGCCCGGCCGCCAATCACCGCGCCCGCCGCCGCCCGGCCCGCGGGAGCCCCGGCCCCAGCGCAGAGGGCGGGGGTCTCGGATTTAAAGACACACTCACCCCGGCCGCGTCCCGACGCCGTCCGAGCAGCCGCTCCCGGGCGGGCGGGGGACGGCGGGCCCCACCTTCCCCGGCCCCGCTTCCTCCCTCCGCCCGCCCACCCTCCGCGAGGAGGAAAAGTTTGGGGCGGGGGACACTGCTCGGGAAGCCAGTTCCCCTTCCCTTGTCGTTAGCTTGGCTCCTCCTGGGAGACACCCAAACCCGACATCCAGCCCCGCACCACCCCGGCTGGGGAATGCAGCAAATGCTCCCGGCGCCACGCCCCCTGCCTTCCCCAGCTCCCCGGGAGACCGGCCGGGCTTCCCTCGGCCCTCCCAGCTCTCACAGCCTGGCCGAGCCTCGGCGGGACCGAGACGAGTATCCGGGCTCCGGGCCCCGCCTCGCCTTGCTGTGCGCCCGAGCCAAGCGATCGCACTCTCTGGGCTTTCGCCTCCCAGGTATCGAAGGGCGAGCCCCTGAAGCGCAGACTGTCCGCCCGACATCCCAGGGAGCCGCGCCTCTCAGCCCCCAGGGGCGAAAGGGGACAAGCAGAGCAGGACTTTGGAACGAGGGGTCCCTCCGCCCCCACTCCATGGCGCCAGGCGGTGACCCGCACCAGAGGGCCTGCCCCTGCCCCCCCCCCCGCGCCGAGGGGCTAGCACTGGGCGGCACCAGCCGTGCCCACCCCCACGCCCCCGCGGCCCGGCCGGCTCTCGGCTCACACGCCCCCGCGGGCCCCCACGTGCGCTCACTCTCTCGCCGAGGCTTCCTCCCAGGGAGACGGGCTTCGCTGTGTTTGGTGAGTCACTTCCTCCCTCTCTCCGCTCCACGCTCGGGAAATCCTTCCTCACCTGTCCCTACCTGCCTCACCCCCAATCAGGGCCTGAGCGGGAGTCGGGCGAGCCTGGGATGCCTAGGGATGAAGGCACCGCAGGCCCCAGCTCTGCCCAAAGTCAGGCTGGAGGAGGGCGCCCGGCTGGGAGAGGGGCGCACAGTCCCCGTGGCGGCTCAGCTAACTAAAGACAAGAGAAATGACTCATTTGTGGTGCTTTTACCAGGTCCCTAGCGCCTAGGTCTCCAGTGCTTCACCTGGATGATTCTGAGACCCATAAAATGGTCCCTATTCTCATGCATGAGGAAACTGAGGCTCAGAGAAGACTTGCCCTCAGCTCCAGGCCTGCTCCTGTCCCACCCAAGGGGTGTGAGGAGGAGAGCGGCAGAGGAAGTCCAGGAGTGTGGCCTCAAGAAGTAGCCCTGACCTTCAGAGTCCAGCAGAGGCAGGCTCAGATTGGCTCCCAGTTCACTAGCTGTGTGATCTGGGAAAAGTGACATAAGTTCTCTGATCCCCAAGTTCCACATCCATCACATGACCCTATTCTCCCTCAAAGAGCTGTGCGAGGAGCCCATGAGCTGGGCAAGTGATGCCCAGGTGCAGTGTGTGGCACACTGTAGGGCTCCATCCTCGGGCACAGTCCTTTCCTTCCTCCTCCAGCCACAACCCCGTATCCCAGCCCACCCGCTGTTGGATTGGATTCCCCAGCTGCAGCCCTGCCATCCTGAGAATGCACGCCAGGAAAGAGCTCTCTCAAGGCCAGGACTAAGGTAGGGGCATGCACACACACACTCTTATACACATATGCACACATACATACACAAACCACACACACATACATGCTGCTTACCCCTCACCCTCACTGTCCAGCAGATGCTGGGGTCCATGGCCATGTGCCTCTCTAGACTGAGCTCCTAGAGGACAAAAGCCAAGTCTGACCTGTCTTTTGGTCCCCTGCACAGTGCCTGGCACATCTCCATTCATTCATTTGTATTCACCACACACACAGTAGGTGTTTTGAACCAAGCAGAAAAGCCCAGAGCAGGGATGTCCTCAGGAGAGCTAGCAATCACCACCCTTATGGCTCCAACAGACAGGCTGGGGGGCTCAGCTGGTAGGCTCCGGAAGTAGAGGGCTGGGGGCTTGGAGGTATCTCAGGATCAGGCCACAGACTGCATCGAAACCACAGTGCCCAATCTCTCGAGCCCAGCACTCAGAGGGTCTGCCAAGTCCCTGCTCAGAGCAGCAAGTTTAAGTCCTGCAGCCCTGGTGGTCTGCTGGCTATGGGGCCAGGGGCATTCCTGCAAACACAAGAAAGCCTTCAGGACCAGATTTGCCCCACTCTGTGCCTGGGAGGGGGACAGGGGCTGAGTGCTGGAGGAGAGGAGGACACAGCGCAGCCGTGGGTACACTCGAGAGAAGGCACTCTGTGCTCTCTCTCAAGCCCCAGGCAGAAAGGAAAAATCAGTTGAGCCCATTTGAGCCTCTCAAACTGCAGCAGAAGCTCCCTGAGAAGTCTGGATGCTCAGAGGAGAAGCCCAAAATCCCCTGAGAAAAGATTCATGGGTCCCAGAAGAGGACTTCAGAAAATAGAGGGCTCAGGACAGACCCCCACTCACCCAGTACCCCGCACCAGCACTACCACCACCCACATCCAATACATACAAGTACCCAAGACACCACCTTATCATCCAAAGAAGGCCAGGGACGCGTGGGTGGCCTTGGACAAATGTGTGCTGTGTTGAACACATTTGCATGCACACATACGTGCTTGTGTTGCTGGTATGTGAAATCATGTTTGCAGGGATGCACGTTTGTGCAAGCGTCTAATGGGGGCGAGAGTGGATATGCAAGTGAGCATGTGTGTACGTGTGGGTGTGCATAGCACACACACAGCAACCCCCCACAGTCCCAAACCAGACGAGCTGCTGCTGCAGAGAATCATGAGCAACCCCATTACTCACGCTCCTGGACAGTCACCTGTGGCCGTCCACAGCCCTTCAGCCCAAGCAAGGTGCTGATGCTCTTGGGAGAGAGCTCCCAAGTTCAGTCGCTGAGCAGAAACATAAGCTGTGAGAACCCCAGATTCCCTCATGGGAACGCTCCAGCCAAGAATTATTTCCTGACAGGCACAAATGACTCGCTGGAAGGCAGAGGAGCTGGGTTCCAACCAGCAAAGATGAGACTTGACAAAAGATGGGAAACAGGCCCTGCTGCTTTTCTCCCTGCCAAGCCCGCCACAGGCAGGGGGTAGGGGTGGGGGGGTGGACACTGGGCCCAAGGAATGGACAGCATCAGGGCAGGGGGCAGCCTGGCTTGGCTCCTTGTGACCACATTGCTGCCAAGAACAGGAACCACGTGGGCCCCTCCAGGGTGGGTATCTTGGGACATGCAGTTGAGCCCTGAGCCCAGTGTCTCTGAGCCTCAGGTAACTCATCCCTGCTGCCTGAGTCCCAACACAGATGGGACCCCCACTGCCCTGGCTGTGTGCCCCTCCAGGCCCACAGCCCCATCCCCAGGATGCAGCACCCACTTCTGTGTGCAACCCAGGCTTAAAGAAAGACATGGGCTTTGAGCAGGGCAGACCTAGGGTTGGACGTAGCCACAGCAACTTCATCACCGTGTGACCCTGCAAATTCCTGTATTTCTCCAAACCTCCTCATTTGTACAAGGGCACTAAGAGCAGTTCTTGCTTCCTGGGAATGTCTGGAGGATTAAATGGGTGCCTGGCAGTCAGTCAGTGCTTACTGATGGCAGCTGTTATTGTCAGTATTATTGCCACCAGAGCTCACACGGTGACCCAGCCCTGAACCTGCCAGGGCCCAGGGGCTTTGCAAACTGAGTTCAGGCTCCATCTCCTCCAGGCAGTCTTCCTCAGACTCCACCCTCACCCGTGGACAGATCTCTGTCTACTCTGGCCTCCTTCCCCCTCACTGCAAGGCACTGGGACCCGAGCACCCCTGCCTGGCACAGAGACCCAAGCACCCCTGCCTGGCACAGGATTCATGTTCAGTAATTGGCATCATCATCCTCATTAGGGTTATTATAACTTTTATTGGTTATGTCCTCCTCTGAGTCTAAGGATCACATCTCCCACCTCCCAAATTCACACACAAGGTTCAAACTCTTTTGACCAAGACCCAAAGTAAGAAATACGTTTGACACTGTGACCAGCTACACAGATATATTAATGTGAGTTATTCACAAAAAAATGCTTAGCCTTCCTGCATTGGATACATTGTGACACTTTCCCATCTATCCTATCCTATTTCTTTTGTTACTGCTGCGTGCAGGGCACTAAATTGATTTTTCCTGTGACCTGCAGTTTGAAAGTGCTGCCCAGAACTCGCTCACCTCCACCCCCCAGCACCTCTTAGGGCCTGACTGAAGAGTGTCCAGGACATATGGGAGGAGGGTGATTCTGTCTCCAGAATATTCTTCAGGTGCTATAGGGAGAACACTCCATCAGAGGAGAGAAAAGGAGGAAGGAATCCTGGCTCATTCATTTGGTAAATATTCATTTAGTCAACAAACACTTACGGAGCCCCTTCTATGCCAAGTCTTGTTCTAGGACCCGAGAATTGAATGAGACAGACAAGGTTCTGCCTTCACGGAGCTGTCATTTTAGTGGGAAGATACAGTAAACCAGCGCACAACAGCAGGAGATCATTTTTTCTGGTCCTGCAGGGCTGTTAGGGAGAGAGCAAGGGGCCACAGCCAGCCAGCTGACCCTGTCCAAGGGAGAGCTGCTCAAGCATCGAGCTCCCTGCAAAATATTCTTTAAGTACCTGCTACGTGCCTGACCCTGGCTTGGGGCACAGGGATGAGCAAGTCCCTGCCCTGTCCTCAAAGTGCTGACAGACCTGTGGGAGGGGCAGACAAGTAGACTGATCATTTCAGAGCCATGTGTTTCCTACAGGCTGGGGTTGGGGCCAGGGAAGCACGGATGGGGCGCTCGGCTGAACAGGGGCCTTCGAGGTCAGCTAGGGTAAAGTAGAGGCCACGCAAGCGCCCAGCTAACTCTAGCAATGAACAGTGGTTTGTTCTGGCTCTGCATGAGACAGCTCTGAGCTTTAATTTAGTTTCTGCCACTTAGCTGTGTGACCTCAGACAAGTCACTTAACCTCTCTGAGCCTCAGTTTTCACATCTATAAAATGAGGATAGCCACACCTACTTTGACAGCGTTTTGAGATTAAATGAACTAATAAATTTAGAGCCCTTAACGAATAGCAGTCCAAGAGGACGCTCAATATATAATGGTAATTGGGGTTATCATCACAATCAGAAGGTTCCTCTCTAAGGCGTCATCCTTCTGCCCTTACCTCCTCCCAGAGCCAGCAGCCAGCGCTTGCAGAGTGACCCATGGAACATGCAGAGAATCCCCCGCCCCCACTGCCATCAGTAAGGAGCTCCACGTGGCCTTCTGCCAGCTCTCACTGCGGAGCCCCCCACCCTGGACACTGGGAAGAGTAGGGGACTGGGAGGGGGGCTGCCAAACCCTGCAGCAGGGGGACCGTGCATCCCTGAATAAACAGGCTGTCTCCCCTTCCCTCCCACCCTTTCTCTCCTTTAAATAACCCAGATCTGTTGCCCAGTTGTCTCCAAGCAACACCACTCCGGGCTCCCAAGGATGTCTCTCTCCAACAGAGCCATTTATGAAGGTGCTGCGGGGGGTGGGGTGGCAGGCGGGGGTCAAGGGAGCTATGGAGGCACCAGCCTGACAGGGCCTCCCAGGGGCCTTCATGTGATGAGCTCCTGGTCCCCAGGAACAGAGCTCCTGGGCTGACACCGCTCCAGACCAGTGGGCATGGGTGAGTTTCTTACCAGGAACATTCCAGGACAGAGTGAGGCCCCCAGACTTACAGGGAAGGCCCCAGACTCTCTGAAAGTCGGGACACACAGAAGCCGCCGCAGTGCCTGGAAAAGGTCACTGGCCAGGGCTCAGCCTCCTGGATCCCGCCTCAGTGCCAACCCTCACTGACTGTTTATACCAGGCAGGCCACCACCCTCTCTGAGCCTTAGAGAGCCTTAGGACTAGAAGACGGCTTTGGTGAAGGGTGGGAGAGACACGGTCACCCTTTTCAGCAGTATCTATCCAAATGACAAACGCAGACCCTCTGCCTCAGCAGTTCTGTTCCTAGGGATTTAGCCTGTAGCTGCACTCGCACGTGTGCAAATCCACAAGGCTAGTCACATTTGCAATGACGAGAGATGGAAAACCGAAAGGTTGTCAATGGCGAGGTGATTGGCTAGATAAACTATGAAACACCTGACACTAGACATACTGTGCAGCTCTTTTAAAACCCAAGACAGATGTATGTGGGCTGGTGGAAAATGCCCTCCAGAGTAGGGGGCGACGTCTGGCCGGGGATGTGGACTGGGACAGTCAGGGTGGTGTTGACCATGACAGTGGGGCGCCGGAGGCAACCTCAGTGTCTGTCGCTGGGGGAATGGCTAAGTCACATGGATTTCAACCTCAGAATCCTGTCCAACAGCCTCACCCATGCGGGTGCACACACAGAAACGTGCAACGAGCTGGAAAACACAGTATCAAGGGATAAGAGTAACGAATGGTGCTGGATTCACTGTAGAATACTATTGACGTAAAGCGACAGCACTTATCATGGAATACCATATTTTTTTAAATGAGGATATGTACATTATAACATATAAAAACATTTATCAAACATCACTGTGGGTGCCTATGAGAAAAGGAATAGGATGAAGAGAAAATAAAACAGAACAACACGAGAGAAAGACCCCACATCTACTGATGATGAGAATGTGCTGTGGATTAAGGAAAATCATGGACTCGACTCTGCCGCTGAGACAGGAGGGAGGCAGGGAGCCAGGAGAGAAAACGCAGTCTCCAATATGCTAGCACTTGAGAGCTATAAAAAGGGCATATGCACATTGTACACACACACACACACACACACACACACACACACTCTGCCTTGAATAGCTCTGAAGGACAGCTGAGAAACCTGAAGCATCAGTCCCTCTAGGGCAGAGAACAGGAGGGAAACTTCATGGTATACCATCTTGTGCATTCGAATTTTCTTCCATGTGGATGTGTTATCTATTTTTAAATCATAAAAAAAAATGAAATCCTGTTTATACGCCGAGGCTTGTGAACACACAGTCAACTCTGGAAGGCCGTGGAGGAGGCTGGGAAGAGGGCTTAGCCCTGGGAGGGGACCAGGGCCTGGGAGTGGGGGCAGGCTCGCCTTCCACTCTCCTTCTGGGCAGCTGGGTTTGTGACACCATGCATTTATGACACTCTAATAAGGTCCTTTTTCATTTTAATTTCGAGCATTCTTATTATGCACAAATGTAGAGAATGGTATAATCGATTCTGTATACCCATCCCTCCAGATGTGACAATGACCAAGATTTCACCACACTTGCTCTATCTACCTTTTTTCTTTTGGTTTTCTTGCCGAAGTATTTTAAAGCAACCCTCAGACATCACACTATTCACCTCTCCCTACGTCAAAATACTATGGACGTAATAAACGTAGTTTAAAGACACAAAGTCTGAGAGGTCAGTCAGTGCACCCTGCGTGACCCAGAGGCATCCCTGTACTAAATCCCTGAGAGGTCGTGGTCGCCTGCCTCGGCTTGACTGTGCCCAGCAATGAGGAACTCATTACCTGACCTAGTCTCCTTCTTGGTCCTCATGGCCTAGAAGGGACAGACATCAGCCCACCCTCCCTTTGCATCTTGCAAGCACCCAGCGGCAGGCAGAGGCAGCTCCAAGCCGCAGGCAAACAGCCTAGCCCATGAGCGGCTGCTCATCTCCACAGCAAACGCAGAAGAATGCGTGCAATGCACATTCACTAAACTAGAGGTCACCGGAGCTCTGCTGGCTTGGAAGGCCACTCCAGCACCCCAGGCCATCCCAGACAGGCATTCATTGTCCTGCAGTTGGGAGTAAACTGTGAGCTAGGACCAGACAGTAGTTCCCCAGCCTGCCTGTGTGTGTGCATTTGAATTACTGGCAGGAGGGTCTCAACTACGGCTCCGCCCAGCCCTCCCAAGCCAAGGGCGCCTGGGAAAGCCTCCTGGGCGGGTGTAAGGCAGCAGCAGAGTGTTTGATGCTTGGAAACCACTGTTCCAAGTGACTCCAAGGCCCTTCTCCTGCTGCAATGGGCCAATCCCCTGCCTCCACCTGCCAGCACTCGGTGCAGTGTTCCCAACTCCAGCTGGCAGAGCCCCCAGCAATGCCAGCTCCTCTTAAGGGTATGCCGGCCAAGGCTCAGAAGGAGCACATTTAGCTACCCAAATGCAGGGTGCTTTCTGGGGCTAGAGGCAATGGAGTCAGAGATGGTACCTTACCCCTTCACTATGGGCAAATAAAGGTGAGCTCTGAAGTCAGGCTGCCTGATTTGGATCCGAGCTCTGGCTCGTAAGCAGCAGCCACGTGCCCTGTGGCAGGTCAGTCTATGTCCCTGAGCCCCGGTTTCTTCATCTACTAAAGGAGGATAACAAGAGTCCTGAGCTGGGGTGAGGTGTCAGCGAAGGAATGCATGTAAATTGTGACACTGAGTAAATGCTCAGTGTCTCTCCTTCCTCTTTGCTGCCTTCTTCCCTGGCTCTCCTGATGCCAAGCCTGCTGCTCTGTGTCCGCTACCCCACGTCCATGAGCAGTCCTGGGCAGGGGCTCTGCATGGCAGGAGGCTCCACACTTGGGCTCTAGAGCAAGGAAGTCCCTTAAAAGCCTTGCCTGGGTGCCCTCACCTCAACTCCTTCCCAGTAAGACGTCAGGCAACCCCTCTAATGAGAGGGGAACCCAGGGGCCAGGCTTGATAAGGGCTGTCACCAGACAAGGTAGGTGAACAGGGCTCCACCGGGCGTCTGGGGACTGAGTCCTAATTTAGTTCCTGCCTCGCCATGTCTACACTGGGCAAGTCAAGGAGTCTCTCAGCCTCAGTGTCCTTGTCTATAAAATGAGATGAATAATCCCTGCCCTGCACACAAACACAAGGTACTCTTCTCTGACCTCATCTGTGCTGGGCAGGTGGACAAATTGCCCATCTGGTGGCAGGTGACAAACTTCCCCTTCTCAGAGGCACTGTCAGAATGAGCCCCAGAGCTCTCCCTCCACGGAACATCAGGGCCGAAGGGCTCTTGGTGGGGATTTACCCTAACTCGCCACCTCACCCAAGAATCACCCCCCATACACAGTACTCCTGTCCTCTACTGGTGCTTTCTGAGTGCTGGTTACCATGTCAGAGCCGTGGTCTCATTCCTCACAAAACCCCCAAAGCAGATTCCACTACCGTCCTCATTTTACAAGTGAAGAAACTGAGGCACAGAGGAACTTCCCAACATCCCCCAGCCCTCTCTGACACCAGAGCCCCTGTGCCCTGTGTTCAGCCACTAAACCACTGCCTGACTTGAATCCTCCCAGTGACAGGGAGCTCACTCCCTCAGAGGCAGCCCACTTCCCTGCAGAGCTTCACTGGGTGGTAGGACATCCTTCAGCTTTCTGCTCACATGGATCCAACATCTACTTCTCAGTCACTCCCCACACTCCCCAACTGGCCCTGTTCTTCCCCTGCCCCCCCCAAACACACACTGGGACCACCAGAACACATGTACCTCCTCCCAGGGGGCTGCCCATCAAATATTTGAGAAATACCATCTCATACCCCCACCCCAAACTTCTCTAGCTAAATATCCCAGGACTTTCAAAGGCCGATGGGAACCTCCAGGACCAGGAGAGGCCTTGACTGTCATTGTCTCTCCAGCTCACCCTGGGGGCTCTTTCCCAAGGGGGTCAAGGAAAGAATGAAGTCCTTCTTTCTCTCAATACTCAGCACCTCCCATACCCCCCCAGAAGCCGGTCTCCTGGCTCTGACTTCACACTTAGCTGACATTTCACATTTGGAGACCTGGGACAAGTCTCCTCTGGACCCCCCACCTCCCAGCCTGTCACATGTCATCCTCTACTTCAAGTCTCTGAAGGGGGTGCAGCACTGGGCTGCTGGGGGCAAGAGGCAGTGAGAGGGTTACAATGCCCGTTGTTCTGTAGGGGGAGAGAGGGAGAGGCCAGGGTGGGGGAGGGCAGTTGCAGGTGGCGGGCAGGGAAGGAAGAAAGAGCCCAGCCAGGGGATCAGGGGATCCGGGGATCAGGACACCCCGCAGGGCCTTGGAGGGGAGCGAGCTAAACCTCCTGCTCTGGGGCCCTTCCTTCCTCCCTTCAAATACCAGCCTTTCCTGCCCAGATTGTTCCACATTCCCTCACAACCTTCCCCAGGTTCCTCAGGGAGGGCTGCCTCCCACCGCCCCTTCCAAAACCAGGATTTTAAAAGCCTTCCCAAGTTATTGTTTAATGGGTGTGGAGTTTCAGTGTGAGGGATGACAAAGTTCTGGAGATGGATGGTGGTGATGGTTGTACAACACCGTGAATGCCACTGTAGCGTCGTTTAATTAAAAATGGCTAAAATAGTCAATTTTGTTATGTATATTTTACCGTAAATAAAAAAAAAAGAGAGGCCGGGCGCGGTGGCTCACGCCTGTAATCCTAGCCCTCTGGGAGGCCGAGGCAGGAGGATCGCTCGAGGTCAGGAGTTCCAGACAAGCCTGAGTGAGACCTCCCGTCTCTACTAAAAATAGAAATAAAAATTATCTGGACAACTAAAAAAATATATATATAGAAAAAATTAGCCTGGCATGGTGGCACATGCCTGTAGTCCCAGCTACTCAGGAGGCTGAGGCAGGAGGATCGTTTGAGCCCAGGAGTTTGAGGTTGCTGTGAGCTAGGCTGACGCCACGGCACTCACTCTAGCCCGGGCAACAAAGTGAGACTCTGTCTCAAAAAAAAAAAAAAAAAAGAGAGAACTCATGGAATGGGAGAAAATAATTGTCCTCCCCAAAAAAGGCCTCCCCAAGAACTCCCAAGGGGGCCCGAGTCCAGCTGTGAGCCAGGAAGACCAGTGCGTGGAGGTGGAGACCCCACACAGCCCTGTGGGGTGACCCTGGGAGTCCCAAAGCCATGCTCTTCCCTCCAGCCTCCCTGGTGGCAGCCCTGGCACAGCGGCAGCCGTCAGGCCAGTGAAGGCCAAGAGACCCTCAGTCCCAACCCCACTCAGAAGGTCAGAGCCAAAAGGAACCAGAGGTGCACAGAGGGAGTGCCTGGCCCAAGGGCACTCCCATGACTAGGGCCCTCAGAGAAGACAGGGACCTCTTCTCTCTGCTGCGCCCCATCCTGGGGGTGGGAGTGGGGGAGCCTCCTCAAGCTCTTCGTATCCTGTGCGTTCTACATTCAGCCTGTGCAGCCCTGGCACTGGAGCCTTCACCCCTCCCTCGGTGGCAGCATGACCTCGTGGAGGGTGTCAGACTTTAAACTCACACAGGCCTGCCTGAGTCCTGACTCTACTCTGCGAATATGTTTCATAGACTCAGGCCCCTCACCTGTAAAATGGACACAATAATGCCTAATTGGCAGGGTAATTTGGAGAATTACAGCAAATGACATAATACCTATGGAGGACCTAAAACATACTAGGTGCTCAATAAATGTTCATTCTCTCTCTTCCCTCCCTGAGACCCAGGGCTTTCTGCCCTGTACAGAGTCAGCTGTATCCCGTCAGCCACTAACTGCCAGGATAACCAAGGGCGAGTCCATTCCCTTCTCTGGGCCTCAGTTTTCCCATCTGTAAAATGAAAGAGTAGAACTAGCAGGCCCTTCACCAGCATATACACACGCTACTTAACAGTGTATATATACTTTGTAGGGCAGGCTATGTATAAGATCCTGACAGCATTATTCAGAAAAGCCAAACACTTGGAAAAAACTCAAATGCCCATCAAGAGAAGGATGGATAATCACATGGTGATGTAGTCTTATCACAGAATACCCAGCAACTATTAAATAAAATGAATGAGGGGCCGGGCGTGGTGGCTCACAACCATAATCCTAGCTCTCTGGGAGGCCGAGGTGGGCGGATCCCTTGAGCTCAGGAGTTCGAGACCAGCCTGAGCAAGAGCAAGACCCCATCTCTACTAAAAAAATAGAAAGAAATTAGCTGGACAATTAAAATATATATATATATATATAAAATAATTAGCCGGGCATGGTGGCACATGACTGTAGGCCCAGCTACTCGGGAAGCTGAGGCAGAAGGATTGCTTGAGCCCAGGAGTTTGAGGTTGCTGTGAGCTAGGCTGATGCCACTGCACTCTAGCCTGGGCAACAGAGACTCTGTCTCAAAAAATAAATAAACAAAATAAAATAAAATAAATGAACTGTGAAAAAAACTAAAATGAGTGAGTTACTGACATAAGCAACATCATGGGTGAATATCACAGTGACAGTGACAAGTGAGAGAATCCAGATATAAATGAGAACACAGCATAAGATTCCACCATTTATATGAAATCCAAGGTCAGGCAAGACCAGCCTGTGATGACCGAGGACAGAAGAGTGGTTGGTTATCAGTGGGTGAAGGTGCAGGTGACACTGACTGGGAGGGGCACGAGGGAACCTCCTGGGGTGCTGGGAACGATCTATAGCTTGATCTGGGCAGGGGTCACATGGACATAGACACACGTGAAACTTACCACACTATAACTTTCGATCAGTGCACTTTATGTGTTATTTCTATCATCCCCTGCACCCACTAAGCTCCAATCTCACTTCCCCTGCCCAGGGCCTTTGCATTTGCTGGTCCCTCTTCCTCAAATGCTCTTCTTCCAGATCTTCCCTCCTTCCAACTAGGTCTCTGCTCAAATGTTGCTGCCTTGAACAGGCCTTCCCTGTCCCTCACCTAAAGCAGCCGCTCAGTCCCTCCCTACTGTATCAGCCTGTCAAAGTTCTCAGCAGGCACCGGCCCTTATCTGAGATTCTCCCCATTTTGTTTGCTAGAGCAATGTCAGGCATGCAGTAGGTACTAAATTAATGTTTGTGGGATGAACAAGCCATCTCTAGAGCAGATCGGATTATGTCTGGAGACTTTAGTGTCGTCAAGGTGGTCAGAGGGAATTCATTTTTTGTTTTTCCTTCACCCCACAAACATTCAAGAGAGCCCTGCTATGTGCCGGGCACAATCCGAACTCTCGAGGTGTTCACCGTGGGGTCAAGGAGAAGGGCCCACGCCAGATCTTCCTGGTGGAGTGTGAGGGATGGGCATGTGCCCAGGGCTGCGGGAAGGCCCAGAAGGGAGTGGCTGGCTCAGTCTCCGGGTTCCCAGGGCCAGGAGCCCGAGGTGAGGTCTGGGTGTGGCCACGGTTGCCGCCAAGCAGCAGGAAGGCCTGTGCCTTGGCAGGAAGCCACCCCCTTCTAAAAAGCCAGAGAGCTCAGCCAAGGCCAGCCACTGTCCCCGCCTGCAGGCCGGGTCACCTGCTGCCATGGCAACCTGCCTTGCCAAGCCAATGGTGCTGGGTACAGGGGGCACAGGGCCAGGGAGGCAATAAGGCATCTGCTGGGCTCCCTTGTCCTGGCGAGAGAGCCACCCTGGCCAGCTGGAGCTGCAGCTGGGAGAGTTGTGTGCAGTTCCCGCACGGGTGTGCGCCATGCACAAGCGTGCACAGTGGTGCCCAGGGCTACCGTGGGCAGCCTCTCCCCAAGCTGGGACTGGGGGTTCGAGTAGGGGATAAAGAATTGTTCAATAATGAAAGCTCTCTCGTTTACTGAGCATTTATTACACCCTGGGCACCATTCTAAATACTTTTCACGTATTTCCTCATTCTGCTCACACAGCAGCCCTCTGGGGCAGGTACCAGTCCCACCTCACGGAGCAGGCACGGACTGGTTAGGTAACTTGCCTAGGTCTCACAAGTAGGAAGCCGCAGAGGCAGGATTAGAACCCAGGCAATCAGGCTCCAGAGCATAACATTAACTACCAGGAGCAGTAGGATGGAGGCGTTGCTTTCCGAGCTCTGCACAAGCCCTGAGGGAAAAGCAACAGGTTAGATGGAGTCTCCGGCTTGAGTGGCTTCAGCCCCCTGCAGCGGATGCAGGTAAGTCATCCTGATGCCAGATCCAAGTCTTGAAGGAGTAAGTGCAGAGGGCTCTCTGGGACAGGAAGGCAAAAGGGGGAAACCTGGCTCCCGCACCTGCCGCTTAGACCTCAACTGGGGGCCCAGGGATTATGGTAGGATCTGCTCTCAATGTGAGGATACTATGGGTACCCACTTCTGGAGGCGAAGCTCTGGCCTGGGAGGCCACCTGCTGGACAGACGGCAGCAGGACAACCTGGCAGCCCGGCCTCCACACCTCTCCTTCAACAAGTGTTTCCTGGGTGCCCACTGTGTGCCTGTCGCCATGCTAGGCACAGGGGATGCAGAGCCACATAGACTGTAAACCAGACAGCCCTGTGGAGCTGGCAGTCGGGTGCAGGAGGCGGACAACAGCCCCACAAATAAAGACACAATCTCAGATGACAATGAGAACTCTAAAGGAAAAATGTGGGGTGTTCTTAGGGAATCTGAAAGGGGTTTTTTTATTTTTTATTTTTTTGGAGACAAGGTCTCACTGTCGCTGGGGCTAGAGTGCCATGGGGTCAGCCTAGCTCACAGCAACCTCTAACTCCTGGGCTCAAGCGATCCTCCTGCCTCAGCCTCCCAGAGCGCTAGGATTACAGGCGTGAGCAACCACGCTCAGCTGAAAGGGGGTTGTCTTTAGCCAGGGTTGTGGGCAAAGTCCTCTCCAAGGAGGTCACACTTAAGCTAAGACTTGAAGGCTAAATAGATGTTTGCCATGCAAAGAGTGGGAGAAAGGGCACTTCAGGCAGAGAGGGCAGCACGGACAAAGGCCCTGAGTGGGAATGAGCATGTTGCTGCCACTGGGAAGGATGAGCCCAGAGGGCCGAGGCACGCGGGCCAGGTTCAGGAGCTTGCATGTCACCCTAAAGGCAACAGGAGGCATTGAGGGTTCTAATGAGGGAGTGGGGCCGTCCCCTCTAGCAGCTCTCATGAAGAGTGGGCTATAGAGACCAGGGTGGAGGCAGGGAGGCCATTGCTGTTGTCCAGGAGAGAGACGGTGGTGGCTGGGACCAGATGGAGAGGAGGGATGGATTCTAGAGCACAGTTTTGGAAGGAGGATCAACAGGGCTGGCATTGAGTTGGATGCTGTGGTGTTGGGGGAGGAAGGAATCAGGAATCAGGGGCGTGACTGAGGTGGGAACCCTGGAGAAGGTGCAGATCGAGTTCAGCCTGGATGAGTGGAGCCAGCGCGAGGCCTGCAAGGGAGCCTCCCTTGCATGGGGACAGCTGGGTATAGGGGCCCAGAGCTCCGGGAGGGGTCTAGGCTAGAGGAGGGCAGGGAATGGGATGGCTGAGACCTCCAGGAGGAGCATGTAAGTGGCAGGGAGGAGAGAAGTCAAAGCAGAGCGTGGTGTGGGGGAAGCTGAAATGCGGAGGCCTAGGAGAAGGCAAGGAGGTTAAGAGGACAGAGGGTTACGAAGAGCCTGGGAGGTGCAGGGAAGCTTGGTGGCACAAAAGCCAAGAGGTAGGGGCACATTTCAACTGTGTCAAAGGCTGCCGTGAGGCCAAGTGGGGCTGGAACCAATTTGGCAACACAGTCTCTCCTACAACCCAAGCCAGGGCAGAATCCGTGGCCAGTGGGGGCAGACGGGACAGAATCAAATGGGGTGAAGAGTGAACTTGGCTGTGGAGATGATGCAGCGGCTGGGGATGGTGGTGGCTATAGAGATGGGGGCACAGCGGTGGGCACTGATGGGATGACGGGGGAGGGGGAGGCTGTAGAGATGGGGGCACAGCGGTGGGCACTGATGGGATGACGGGGAAGGGGAAGAGGAGGGGAGGACTTGAGGCTGCAGGACCAGGGCTTTCAGCATCTTTCTTCTGTCCCTTCCACTTTCACCCCGGTGTCTGCAGTCACCCCATAATGACCACCCCTTCCACAGATGAGGGCAGCTGAGCCCCGGAGAGGGGCCCGAGGTCACAAGGGGTCCCTGTCTAAGCTGGCTCCTTGCACAACAGGCTGTTTGGAGTTGTGGGAAGCCAAGAATCGTGCCAAGGTCACGTGGGTGCTTTGACCCATCCAGATGCTCTTCCTGCCCCGCCAGGCCTGCCCTGCCCAGCCCCAGCAATCCCCCACCCCTGCCCTCCTGGGCAGGGCCGCAGAGGACAGCAGACAGACCAGGTACTGCCAGAGAGATCACATTTGATGTGGTTTGAGCCTCACACAGTTGGGGAAAGGGGTTTTTAAAGGAAAAGAACACAAAAATGCAAATACAAAATTAGGTCTAGGGACCTTGGAAGGGTCTGGAACTTAAGTTTCATTAGCCTCAGGGTGGCTCTGCCTCTGACTGCCATGACCCTAAGCAAGTGACTTCACCTCTCAGAGCCCAGATTCCTCCTCTCTAAAGGGGCAGCAGCAGCCGCAGGGCCAGTGGGGCTGCTGCGAGCACTAGACTAGATAACCGTGGGGAGTGTTTGTCGTGAGTCTGGGCCCCGGTGCGCTCTGGACAGGCTGGTGGTGGCCAGCCAGTATACACCAGGCTCCCGGGGCCGGTGGGGGTGGAGGGAGGAGAGCCTCTCTCTCCCAGAGCCCAAGGGCAGCAGTAGCCCTAGGGCCAGCAAGAAAGACGGTGATGGTATGTGTGACCCACCCTGTCTCCCCCGACTGTGCCCCCCCAGGCCTCAGCCTGGCATCAAGCGGGGGCTCTGCAGATGGCCCTGAACTATGACTTCATCCCCCGGCCCCCACATTTGTAGCGCTCCACAGTTTGGCAAGGAAGCGCATCCCACCAGTGGCAAGAGAATGAGACCACTGGACATAGTCACAGAGAGGGCACAGGCCAGATGGGAGGGGACCCACCCCGCTGACGACAGAGCCCTGGGAAACCCCACCGCGCGGGCCCACACGCCATGCTGGAGCCCCCGCCAGAGTCCCCTGTTTCCCGGTACCTTGTGCCGTGTGTGTCCGGGACAGACGTCGGGACTAGCAGGGCCGGGGAGCTGCCGCCTTGGGCAAGACCCACAGTGCGCTCAGGCGGGGGCCATGCGACAGGGGTCTCCCCTCCCCAGTGGCGACAACATCCCCCCGCAGGGCGGGCACACTCACCGCCGCCTCGGACCTGCGGTCCTCTCGCTCCGCTCCGCTCCGCTGGCGGCTCTGGCTCCGCTGGCGGCAGACTCGCCCGGGTCGCCCTCCGCGCGCTTTCCCACGGGGGCGGGCGCTGGGCCTCCGCCCCCAGCCCCTCGGGGCGCCAGGCGCGCTCACCTCCCGGGGCTCGGCCTGGCCTGCCATTCCTCGAGCCCCAGCCGCGCGCTCGGCTGTGCCAGGCGCGGGACCGGGAACCGCCCTGCACATACCATTAAATCCCTGCGCTAAGAAGCAGGAGAGCGAAGCCAGAGGCAGGCATGAACACTGGGGCACGACTTTGACTCCAAATCCAGTGCTCCTTTCCTTTGCCATGGTCACCTCTCCATAACAATCAAGAAAACTACCCTTTTTAGCCTCATTTATTGAGCGCCTATTACGTACACAGGGCACTGAGTGCAGGGGTCCAGAGGAGGCTCATAGTCTAGGAGGAGCTGGGTAGGAGGGAGGATCGTGCAAAGGCCCTGAAAGAGGCTGACCGGGCTGGAGAAACCCAGGCTGGCTTCCTGGACGAGGAAGCCTGCGGAATAAGCAACATTTCTTTTTAAATGGCAGTGGAGCGATGCCTTCTGGCCTGGAAAGATGTTCAGGTTTCATGAAAGAAGCAGTTTACAGAGCAGTTCCCACAGTGCGATTCTTCTAAGTAAAAGATACACAGGTACATAAGTGCCTAAGAGGGGGAAACGGGAAGGATGTACCCCAAAATGTTAACCACAGTCACATCTAAATCCTGAGGTCATAGGGGATTTTTCTCTTCCTCTATGTACTGTTGGTCTGCACATTTTCTACAGTGAGTGTGCGTTCATTTTGTGTTCAGAAAAGCACAACACATAAGAACTAAGGGGGCAAATGGGCCGCATTCCATCAATGGGCGGGGCGGGGCAGAGGGAGAAGAAGCTGTGGAGCCCACCTGTGCTGGTCCTGAATGTGGGGAAATACTTCCACCCCCCTGGCCTCGGAGCTCCAGCAAGCACAGGATAGGCAAGTGCCGGGACAGAGCTGGGAATTGTCCCAGATGCGGAAACTGAGGCTTGACAGGGTCACATGCTGGTCAGGGTTGAGCTGGGAGGAGGATCTAGGTGTCCCGCTTCCCCTCCCCCACCATGCCACAGCCTGACTGGTACTAATTTAAACAATCACCCCCCTCCTGCCCCCCCCCACATCTGCCCTCAGGGAGTTTCCTTGGCTGGACTTCCCCAGCAAGGAAGATTTTCCCAGAAGGGCAGGTCCCTCCAAAGTTTTGTTACTAACCCCACCAGCCCTGCTGGGGCGGCTCAGGACATGAGGCAGCTACAGGGAGAGAAAGGGTATGTGACCTTGGATGGTACCAGTGGGGAAGGAAACAGGGTCCAAAGGGGTGCCTCCCCAGGGAAGACAGAAAAGGGGAGCTGAGAGGTGGGGTGGAAGAGCAAGGGGGCGCAAGAATAGGCCAGGGAGGCTGGGCTGGGAGCTCCCTGGGAGGGAAGCCAGTATGGCCAAGACTGGAGCTGAGCTGGCCCAGAGCTCAAGCTCAGGGCCTCCCTCAGACCTCACAACACCGGGCCTTTCTGGCTCTGAAACAGCAGTCTTTGTTGGGGCGGGGGGTGGGGGGCATGTTTGGGAAGCAGGCTGGTGGGGGAATAATTGCGGTATGGGTGGACAGACATGGGAGCAATGGGATGACTTGGGGATGAGCCTTGTTATACCACCTGGAATCATGGGGACGTTTTCTCACCATTGGATTGCCCGTTCCCCATTCCCTAGAGAGGTATGGTGGTAGGTGGGCAGACAGGCACAGAGCTAACCCCTGCTACTCCTCACACCTGAGGCAAGGGAAGGGCCAGAAGAGCATGCTGGAGTCTTAGGGGTTTGTCCCCTCCAGACTGACATGGCAGGGAATGGAGGTTAGCATGGAAACAGACCTGGGCTCCAATTCTAGCTCAGCCACTTAGTGCTGACTTGATCTTGGGCAGGTATTTAAGCAACCCAAGGCTCTGTTTCCTCATCAGTAAAATGGGCATAATTACACCTGTAGAATGCAAAATGAAAAGAGCGCCCTGGAGTTGTGCATGGAACGTGATTACCCTGTACCCAGTTTCAGGATAAAAATGAGACATATCCAAAGTACTCACTGCTATGCCTGGCACAAATTTGGTAACAGCTGGCTTCTAACAAGTTTTTCCATTTATGGAATGAACACACACTTGGCACAGCCCGCATGTCACCTCTAACTCCCAAGTGTCCAGAGGTTTTGTTAGTAGCCCTAGAATGAAAGGCTCCGAGGGTGATTGGTGGGTGAGAATGTATTCCAGCTACTTCTGGAGAATTACCTGCTCAGTGAAGATACTTCCTGCCCCATGGGTCTGCTGGGTCTCTGGTTAATCGTATTAGCTCTCCCAGGCTTCCCTGCATACCCAGCCTGGTATGTGCATCTCCCCCACAAGCTGCCTTTGAAGTCTGGGGCCCTTTGATGTTAGTGGGGGATGCACCAGCCTGGAGATCCTGCCAGCCCTGCAGTGAGTGGCCAGCAGGGCACAGGGCCCGAAGAGTTTGAGATGCAAGTTGTCCCACCCCGTTTGAGTTACCCCGAGTGTGGGCTTTGGAGTCAGACTGCCTGGACTCCAATCCCAGAACCACTGTTAACAAACTGTGTGACCTTAGGCAAGTCACCCAGCCTCTCTGAGCCTCAGATCCCTCATCTTTAGAAACACCTACTTTGTGGATTTGTGGAAAGCCAGAGAGAGAGAAGAAAAAAAAAGAGATTATGCTGTTTCCCATCTTACCTAATAAGACTCTCTGGAAGGACAAGGTCCCACTCCAGACCCTCTGAGGCTATAGACCTATAAGACTTTAGTATCCCAAAAGTCTTAGCGCACTTCCAAGGTTTAATAGAAATATGTTCTATTAAGTATACTCCTATTTCAGAAGTATAAATGCTACAAAGTTACAGAGAACATCACAGTTAACTATTTAAATTCCTTTTACACTTACTAGTTTTATGAATTTTGAAGAATAACCTGTATTTTTTATTACATTTAACTTCCTCTTTCCAGCTTCAGTAATGTATAATTGACACAGAACTGCAGATATTTAAAATGTACATTTTGACAAGCTTGGACATGTAGACAACCACCACTGGCATCAAGATAATGAACATGTGGCTCACGCCTGTAATCCTAGCCCCCTGGGAGGCCGAGGCCGGTGGATCGCTCAAGGTCAGGAGTTCGAGACCGCCTGAGCAAGAGTGAGACCCCGTCTCTACTAAAAATAGAAAGAAATTATCTGGCCAACTAAAATATATATAGAAAAAATTAGCCAGGCATGGTGGTGCATGCCTGTAGTCCCAGCTACTCGGGAGGCTGAGGCAGTAGGATCGCTTAAGCCCAGGAGTTTGAGGTTGCTGTGAGCTAGGCTGACGCCACAGCACTCACTCTAGCCCGGGCAACAGAGCGAGACTCTGTCTCAAAAAAAAAAAAAAAGATAATGAACGCATTTGTTACCCCTAAACTTTCCTCCTGGCCCTTTGCTATCTCACCCTCTCCCCACGCCACAGGCAACCCTTGGTCTGCTTTCTGTCTTGATACGTGAGTTTGCATTTTCCAGAATTTTATATAAATGGAATCATCCCGTATGTACTATTTTTTGTTTGGCTTCTTTCACTCAGCACCATTGTTTTGAGAATCACCCCTGTCATGGGTTTCAATGGTCCTTTTTATTGTCAGATAGTACGCCAAAATGTAGCTATACCACAGTTTGTTTATCCATTCATCTTTTTTTTTTTTTTTTTTTTGAGACAGAGTCTTACTCTGTCACCTGAGTTAGAGTGCAGTGGTGTCATCATAGCTCACGGCAGCCTCAAACTCCTGGGCTCAACCAATTCTCTTGCCTTCCGAGTAGCTGGGACTACAAGTGTGTGCTACTACACCGGCTAATTTTTCTATTTTTTGTAGAGACGGGCTCTCACTCTTGCTCAGGCTGATATCGAACTCCTGGCCTCAAGTGATCCTTCTGCCTTGGCCCCCCAAATTGCTAGGATTATAGGAGTGAGCCACCGTACTTGGCCTATCCATTCATCATTGAACTTGAATTATTCACAGGCTTTTGGGTAGTTTTGAATTTGGAATAATATATTTTTCATATTAATGCTTTTTGATGATAGCAAATGTGACTAAAACAAAAAATGAAGTTAAGATGTATTATTCAAAAATTTGCCGGGCACGGTGGCTCACGCCTGTAATCCTAGCATTCTAGGAGGCCGAGGCTTGCGGATTGTTTGAGCTCAGGAGTTTGAGACCAGCCTGAGCAAGAGCCAGACCCCGTCTCTACTAAAAATAGAAAGAAATTAGCTGGACAACTTAAAATATATAGAAAAAATTAGCCGGGCATGGTGGCGCATGCCTGTAGTCCCAGCTACTCTGGAGGCTGAGGCAGGAGGATCGCTTGACCCAGGAGTTTGAGGCTGCTGTGAGCTAGGCTGATGTCTTGGCACTCTAGCCTGGGCAACAGAGTGAGACTCTGTCTCAAAAAAAAAAAAAAAAATTAAATCAAAAATCACAAAACTAAATACTATAAAAAAATTTAAATACATTATCAGAGAATGGTTTTGTAAGTTACTGTCATTTATACATATGAAGCTATTAAATCTTAAAAGTGCACTAAAAATAGTACACTATGACTTTGGAAACTCCCTTTATTATTAATAAGTGCCTGAGTGATTCTTACCATCAGCAATTTGGGGAGACACTGAGCCATTGTGCATGTAAATCTCCGGGCACTGTCAGTGCCTGGCACACAGTAAGCACTCCCCAGTGTTTATTCTTAGTTCTCATCCTTGTCCAAGCCCTCTACACACTTGCACTCACACACACAGAGCCCTTCTCCCAGCTCCAGGCACAGAGTTAGGTCAGCAAACTCCAGCTCAACTTCAGCACCGGTGACTCCCGGTGGAGGGGACATGAGGAGGTGGGAGGCAGGAGGCAGAGGTGGCTGGCTGGGCTGTGGGAATCTCTGAGACGCTTCCAGAGTGGGAGGAGAGGGCATCTTCCTGGTGGTCTCTTTGTTTGTTTCACAAAACCTTTCCATTCCACGGGGTTCCCAGGCTGGGCTGAGCCTTCACCTCCTGACCCTGTGGGAAGCACAAGGCTCCACCCAGGAGAGGCTGGGGAGGACAGCCGGCCATGGGGGCTGGAGCGGCGTGAGCTCCAGAATCTGACGGGCCCGGCCCCTGCTCAGGTCACATAGTTTCTGCAAGGATCACAAGAGAGAATGGAAGCCAGGGCAGCGTGCGTGAGGCACACAGAGGCACGGTGACATGAATCTTGTCCGCAGGGAGACAGCGACACTAAGGGGCATTGCCTTGCTGATGTCAAGATGTTGGCATGTCAAGACAGATGTACTGAGTGTTCACTGAGCACCTACTGTGTATCCCTCCGTGTGCTCAGGAGAGTAAGGTGGAAGAACTTGAAACCAGAGGAAGCTGGTAACCTGCAGGGCTATGTCCTTTTGGTGGCCACTGGACAAAGAAGTCCCTTCCCTGTCTTCACCTTCTTACCTCTGTGCCCGCCAGTGCAGGCACTGGGTTAAATACATTCCTTTAACAAATATGAACTGAGTACTTTGAAGTGTGCTAACAGCTGGGGGTCCAGGGAGGGGCCCGACAGACAAAGAATCTGGCTTATAGCCCAGCGCTGAGAGACGGGAACAGATAAAAAATAAATACACGGAACCAAGCAAAATAAGTTAGTTGTTAACTGTGGAGAAAACGAACAGTGTGATACAGCTATTTAGATGGGGAAGTTGGCAAAGGCCTCTCTGTGCAAGGGAAGTGATAAGGGGCCATGCTGGGACAGGGCACTACCCAGTCTGGGTTCCCAAGTTAGAATGACTGAGGGCCCATCACAGCACTACCACCTGCTAGGTGTTCCACCTTGGGCAAGCTGCTTAATCTGTCTGAGCCTCAGTTTCCTCAGCTGTAAAATGGGATTAAACATCCAATCTGCCTCATAGCATTGATAGGAAGGGTAAATTAGATAATGCAAGCACATGATGGTAAGCATTTATAAAATAACAGATTATGTCTATCTCATCCAGTCTGGCCAGGCACCCACAATCCATGGGCTAGTTCCTATGGAGGATAATGGGGCGTGCCTAACCCAAACAGCCCCAGTCTGCCTTTCCTGATTGATTCCAGAATGTCTTTCTCTCATCCAGCTTACAGCGAGGGTCTCAAACTCATTTGTCTTTAGTGCCAGGCAAGTGGGTGTGATGAGTTAAGCAGTGCTGGGGACTGTGGCACTTATGGGAACAGAAGACCCTGCCTACAGGGATAGTGACTATTCAGCTTTAGGGAAAGAGTCGGGTGGAAATGAGGGTCTGGGCCTTTCCATTTTCAAATGAAGTAGGGGGAACTATTTTATGCAAAATCTCACAAATTTTCATTGTTGGTGACTTTAAAACTTTTCAAAACATGATTAGCAGCAGACGACACACTGCTAGCAGCCAAGGCCAGCTGTAAGCATGATCTGCAGCCTGTTTACTGAGTGCCAAAGCCTGGCACTCTGAAGAATACCAAGCAAACCACACCAGGCTTGCTGAGGGACAACCCCTCAGGGCTTGAGGACCGTGTCCCATAAGCAGAGAATGGCTGGGATCAGAGCCTGAGTGAGGAGGAGGTCACAGAGGGAGAGTGCCAGAGAGGGAGGGAGACCATGTGATCAAGGCTTCATGGAAGAAGAGACCCTTAGGATGGATTCTGTGGGATAAACAGGAATGTTTTGTGTGAATGAAGTGGGGGCAGAGGAAGAACAGCTTTGAACTTTGGGGAAGGTGTTTCCATGGGGCTGGAGTGCTTTGGGGGTACCAGGGGTTTGGGGGGGAGGCTGGAGATGGAGGCTTATCTCTATCCCCAGATCACAGAGAGCCACGTGTCCCAGCAGGGTCACCTGGACAGTACCCCTCAGCGCTGGGTGTCAGCCTGCAAGACCAGCAGTGTGGGGTGACAGGAAGGGTGGGCACACACTGAAGGGGGAAGCAAGGAGCCCGTGCTGAGACCTGCCTCACCCTTTACGAGACTGGATCCACTCAAGTAGGCTGCAGATCATAGCAAACGACAGTCAGCGACCAACCAGGGGCTGGCACTTCAGAGACAAATGAGTCTGGAGTGGTCCCTGCTTCGCAGCGTGGTGGCCATCACCAAAGAGTCTGGACAACTGCTTACTTAGAAGAGGGCTCTGCTAAATTGCCCAGGGCGGGGTGGGGTGGAGACTTTTAAACTGGGTCTTGACAGATGAGCAAGAGTTTACCAGGGAGATAGTGGAAAGAGCAGGAGGAAAGAGCAGGTGGAAGGCAAGCGTATTTTGGGCCCTGCTTCAGGGATACAGGGTTCATTCAATCCCTAGGCAAATACTTACTGAGCACCTGTGTGCCAGGAGCTGTGCGAGGCACTGGAAGGATGTGATAAAGCAGGTGCCCTCCACCCTCACAAAGCTTACGCCATTCAAGTCCTCCGTACCTCAGTTTCCCCATCTCTGAAATGCCTCACTGCACAGAGCTTCCGTGAAGGGCGAACAGGATTGCTCACACAGGCTAACACAGGTGAGGGTGGCCAGCGCCACAGCTGGCACTCGGGAAATGCTCACTAAACACGTGCCCTTGATTCCCTGGGAATCTAGCTGAGATAACCTGCACACACTCGCTAGGTAAGCAGGTTTGTTCAATGAATAAACGAATGGCCAAATGCTACATGCACCGTGCACTTTACACACATTTACTATTTATAACGTTCCTGCCAAGTAGATATAATTTATCTCCATTTTACAGCTGAGCAAGCAGAAGCTTCAACACAGTGATTAGTATAATATACCCAGGTAGGAAGTGACAGAGAAGGATCCAGATTCTGCCTCCAGGAGGCTGGACCTCAGAGTCCCAGCACTTAACCATGTCACACGTTGCTGCTCATATCAAGGGAGGGGCCCAAAGGGCCAGATGAAAAGCATTTGAGAACCTCCAGGGACTTTGCCCTCACCCTCCTGCCAGCCAGAAAGGCCTCAAAGGTTATCTCCCAGGTCAGGGAATCTGTAGGTCAGTCTGTCTGGGGGTCTGGGACAGAGGAAGTGAGAAGGTGTCATTCCCTGCTTGGGAAAAGGGCACTTCTGCTTTTACTTGTGGAACAACAGATCCTGGACTAACTAATGTCCTTAAAAAATGAGAATGACTGTTACGCTCTCTCCTAAAGAGGCAAGAGAGATTCGGGCTCTTCCGGGGTGCCAGAGCCCTAGAAGGTGCAGAGATGGAGGGGCTTTGTCAGATGGTTGCTCCTGCTGTCCGAGAGAAATTCCAGGCTCCCACGTGGCTCTAAGCCAATACACATCAGAAATGAGCTTTGTCTGCAGCTGCTGGACCCTGGGAAAGGCAAGACATTGAGAGTTTTTTAAAAATCTTAGTCCAAGGCACATTCTCACCCCTCACGCATGGGGAAGCAACAGGTGCTAAAAGCAGAGGTTTGGGTGACGAGCAGACCAGCTGCACACTGGCTGTTTCCACTCCTAAATCTGTGGCTTTGAGCAAGTTACCTTGTTCCCTCTGAGCTTCCGTTCTCTCATTTCTGAAGCAGGAACAATGATAAAATCAATGCAATGATTAACAAAAAGTGCTCAATAAACGTTAGCTGTTTTTATAATTCATTTTAACTTCAGCAATTATTGACCACCTACTACGTGCCACATACTGCAGGGACACAGGATGAATAAAGCTTTATGCTTCATTTAAGGAAGCGTCTGGTCCAGTATGGAAAGGAGATATATCATCGTTTTTGTTCCTTCTCCAACCTTGGTGGATAAGGCTGCTCTGTGCTGAACCTCCCTGTTTAAACAGGAACCTCCCGGATTCTAGGACGCATGGCCATTCGGGAGATCTGGGTCCTGGAATCTACCCTGCTGAGTGTGACTCCTGTACCTCAGTCCAGGTGTCTGTTCCTTCCCTGCGCAGCCATTCTTGGTGCCCGAGTCCTGGTCAGCAGTCACCACAGTCTATCGTCGTTTCCTTTATATGTGTGTAACCTGGATGAAGGTGCCCTGTGCCTCTGGGGCGGGGCCTGATACAGAGCACTGGGGCTGACAACCCCTAGCCAGTGAGCGCCCAGGCTGGGGACATCAGATGCCAAGCACGGAGTACTCATTCTACTACCTGTATGTGTAATCCTTTGCAATTACATCAGGTCTTAAAGCTTGCAAAGCCTTATTTACATTCATCTACTCTACATGGGAGGCGTGATCTCCAGCCATGTTTTACAAATGAAGAAACTGAAAGTAGAGAGGTGGGTTACAATTGCAGCAAGAACCCTAAGGCATTCAGGTTTGCAAAGTCATTTGGTAAGAACCACCGGGGTGCTTGTTACCTATGTAGATTTCCACGCCCTTTCTGCAAATTCTAATTTCGAAGGCCTGGAATCAAGAGTTTAACAAACACCCCAGGTGATGCTTATCTTCGGGCAAGTCCAGACATGGTGCCATTCACTGATTCATTTACTTATCTAAGATTCTTCAGGTCTCAAAGATGATACGTACTGTGTGGGAGCAGGATGAACAAGACAGCGTCAGCTTCAAGGAGCTAACAGATGGCTAGGTGAGCAGCGTGTCCAGGGCCCTGTGGTCTGCAGCCCAGGTGTCCTGATCCCAGCTGGGTGGGAGGACACAGGTTTGGAGCTCCCGGCTGAGCCTGCTGGGCCTCCTTCCATTTTCTAACACCTGCTCAGGTCTGAGCCTGCGGTTCTTGCCAGCTAGAGGCATCCTGTGAAAGATGCAGAGGTGTGTAAAGCACTTAGCACTGCGCCTGGCACACGGTAAGTAATCAGTAAGTGCTGGCCAGCTGCTAACGTGCTGGCCAAGGCTAGGAGGGGACAAGCGCGCTGGGTGGGGGAGCTCCGGCAGGGAAAGAGCCCTCACGTGTTTAGGAAAACAGTTGGGGCCTGACACCTGGGCAGGGATTTACATTTCTTTAAAAGTAATTCCAGCCGGGCCCTGACTTTACACCTGGAAGGGAGGCAAGGCGGGGATCACTGTTGTGCAGATGAGTAAGGAGGGCAGGGCCCAGAGACTTGAAAGTGAGTGATCCTGAGCTCAAACCCAGGTACTGCAGGCAGGGGTTGCAGGATGTGGGCTACACCTTTTTTCCTGAAATCCCTGGGGTGATATGTGCCCGTGGGGGGAAGAGCCTGATGCCACCAGGATCACCCCATTAGCTCGGCCTGGCCTCCAGCTCCAGCTGAACACTTCCTTTTCAGGTGGCGAAGTCTTCATCCCTGCCAGTCCTGCCCTCTGTCTTCCCCAGGAGAGCACTTCAATACTGAAGCTGCTATTTGTCCCCATGGGATAAATAGCACAGTTCTGACCTGGGACTTTGGCGGGGACAAGCCTGCTCTGTCTCAGCAGCAAGGCCTTCGGTACCTATCGGAGCAGGGTGCCAGGGTGCCCAGATCCGGTCCCTGGATCTAAGGCCTCCTGTCCACGAGGCTCGGGCTCAGGTCGGACCTCGTCCCAGCAGGGGCTCCCTCGGCGCTCCGCACCTCGGGTCGTGGTGGGGGTTGTAAGATCTTAAAGCTTCCCAGGAGGGAGGAAGGGCGGGGGCGGGGCTGCTGCTGAGGCCCAGGATATAAGGGACAGAGGCACAGTCTTCCCACCCGGTAGCCCACCATGCACGCCCGTCGCCTGCCGCTCCTCCTCCTGCACGGCTGGTGGGCCCTGCTCCTGGCGGGCGCCGAGACGGTGCCAGCTGTGCCCCTAGGTACGCGGGGGCAGCCCTCGTCCCCGTCCCCTCTGGCATACATGCTGAGCCTCTACCGCGACCCGCTGCCCCGGGCGGACATCATCCGCAGCCTGCAGGCGCAAGGTAGGCTGCTCCGCGCCCGCTCAGCACCCCGGGGCGCCTCGGACTCGGGAAGTGCGCTGGGGCGGAGGGGAGGCTGCGGCTCGGTGCTGGGGACGCCACCGCCCGGGCGTTCCGAGCCCAGGGCTCGAAGGGTCCGGATCTGCAGGTGTTGGCGCGTCTGCAGGCACGGCTCGGTGCGCAGCGTTGGTGGCCGGAGAGTATCCACGGCCGAGAGGGGAGGGGATGCCGGCGTCCAAGGTGTGCCCCGTTAGGGACCACTGCCTCCCGGCTCTCGGTTCGGGGTGGGAGCCTGGTTGCGCCTCTTCTCTTCCGTGTGGTCTTGTAAAATCACGTCCCTGGGCGCCTCGGTTTGCGCATCTGTAGACCAGGGTAACTACCTCCCTTGTAAGACTGGAGCCGGCTAGGTGACAACGCACGTACAACGCTCGCCACGAACCGGGCGTAGTAACGAGAAACAGTCGTTAGTATTGCTGTAAATATTAAGTCTTGTCGAATTTTTTTTCTCCTTGCGAGTGAGGGTGAATGGGTCCCAGGGCCTGGCGTGGGAGCATCTCAGGCTGAAGTGTGGAATATCAGGGACTAGGGCTCGCAGGTCCGAGATTGGCGGTGTAGGGTACCCGAAACCGCGAACTGAGGCTGCGGAGGTGTCTAGTGTCCAGGATGGCTCCAGGTTCGGGGCCTAGATTTGGAGGGGGTGCGGGTGTCAGAGGCCGCAGGGACCCGAAAGTATCGCCCTCGAGGACGTGGCAGCGCCTTCTGGGCACGAAGTGCGGCGGGCAGGTGGGTGCTGAGAGGGGGCCCTGACCCAGGACTCCCTTCTAAGGCGCAATCTACATCCCGCCGCCGGGGCAGCCCCTGCCGCCCTCCCTCCGCCTGCGGGGGCCAGACGGCCCTCCCCGGGGCTGCGGTGCAATCCACATCCGCTAACCCCACCCCCCAGACCTGTCATCCCTCGTGGCCTGCGGGTGGGGGCTCCTAGCTCCCATGTCTAGGGTCAGACGGCCAGTGACCCTTTCTGGAAGGGTCATCTGCGGACCAGCCAAGGGAGGTGGGCGGGTACCCGGGGGGGCGGGGCAAAGAGAAATTTGCTCGAATGCGAATGCTCAGCCCTTCCGCTGGGGGTGGGACAGGGCAAAGCCGGAGAGCGCATTTTTCTAGTTCACGCCCTTCTGGAAAGTTCCGGAAGGTTTGTGAGGTTGGAAAACTGGGTTCTGGTCCCTCAAACCCTGCTCCCTAATTTTGTGTGTTCCTGGCACATCGCTTTACTTGTCTGGCTTCCCTTTTGTAAATTAGGGGGCTGTTGTTGCCTTTCTGCTGCAGAGCGTGTGCATGTGTAAACATATATAATGAGGGGTGGGCTCGATGGCTCACACCTGCAATCCCAGCACTTTCGGAGGTTGAGGCAGGAGGATCACTTGAGCCCAGGAGTTCAAGACCAGCCTGTGAAACATAGGGAGACCCTGTCTCTGCAAAAAATAAAAAATTAGCCAGGCGTGTTGGTGCCCTAGGTTGTAGTCCTAGCTGTGGGAGGATCGCTTGAGCCCAGGAGTCCAGGCTACATGAGCTGTGACGCTGCTACTGCACTCCAGCCTGTGAGACAGAGCCAGATCCTGTCTCTAAAAGTGTGTGTATAGAAAATTCCTTAACCATTTTTAAGTGTACAGTGGCATTCAGTACATTTACGTTATTGTGCATTTGGGCTCATTTTCTAAGAGCAGTGAGAAGAGCCTGCCTGGAGGGAGCCTGGAGCCTGGATGCCCTAAACCGTCCCCTTCTCTCTCTTGGGTTTACTTATAAGCTGCACCACAGTAACATGAAATGGGTGCTGGGGTCCAACCCAATTGGGGTTGCATCTGTGTCTGCCTTTGTTAAACCTTCTTCACCTTGGACCTTCAGTTTCTTCATCTGCAAATGGTGACAGCAGTGGGAGGGTTTAAGGAGACAATGGTTGAAAAACACTTTGACATGGGAAGCAGCCTAGGGTAACTATCCCTATAACAATGTAGAGTGGGCACTCAGTGTCGTGCTCCACCCTCCTTTCTAAGGGAGTACCTAGTCCTGCCTCAGCATCACTGCCTTGTTTGAGGGGAGGAGAGTGCCAGGTGAAGGGAAGGGAACCCGAGGGCATGAGTCCAACTTCTTCCTTCTTTAGAATTGGTGGATCGGGATACCACTGGGGCCTGTGTGGCCATGTCTGTATTCAGCTCATGGATGTGTTTTTCTTTTTGGAGACAGAGTCTCACTCTGTTGCCCTGGCTAGAGTGCAGTGGCATCATTATAGCTCACAGCAACCTCAGACTCCTGGGCTCAAGCGATCGTCCTGCCTCAGCCTCCAGAGTAGCTGGGACTACAGGCCCACGCCACAACACCTGGCTATTTCTTTCTGTTTTTTAGTAGAGACAGGGTCTCACTTTTGCTCAGGTTGGTCTTGAACTCCTGACCTCAAGTGATCCTTCCACCTTGGTCTCCCAGAGTGCTAGGATTACAGGTGTGAGCTACCAAGCCTGGCTCTCATGGATGGTATTCAGGGTGTCTGAACCCCTTCCTCATACCTACTTTAAAAGCATAGTTGTTGTATTAGTGGGTGGATGTGTGTATTTTTTTCATGGGGAGAACATTCTTGCCTTGCATGAGGCATCAGTAACCTCTAAAAGATTAGGAACCCCTCTCCTAAGATGAGCCGGATCTAGGAGAACCTATGAGCACTGTGTCCCAGGGACCCTGGGGGCTGGGGGTGATTATGGGGTCACCAACTTCTTCCAGCCAGCAGGAAGGAACAATCTCTTCCCTGCCCCTCCTTGCACACTGCCCATCTGTTTACAGATGACTTTGTGCCCCTGTCTAGGTCCCTCACCACCTGGGTGGACACCCTCATTTCTAACTTCTGGACCTGGGTAATAATGAAGTGGGTCTCAGTTCAAAATAATCCTTATGGGAGGAAAAAAAGAATGAGGTGCAGGTGATGATAGCCAACACTTCTTGAACTTTGGTTGTTGTGCCAGGCAAAGCACTTTACATGCATTACCTCAGTGAATCACAACACCCCTGGAAGGTGAATACTCTTACCATCTCCCTTTTACAAAGAGGGAAACTGAGGCCCAGAGTGGGAAAGCAACCTAACCAATGTCAGATTAGCAAGTGGCAGAATTTGAACCATCATGGGCAGACTCTGTGACCCCTGGTCCTAACTGTAAGCAGGAGTGCCTTCCTCTAAAAGGCCATTTGCAGATACTTGGGATAAAATATTTTTTTTTTTTTTTTTTGAGACAGAGTCTTGCTCTGTTGCCTGGACTAAAGTGAGTGCCGTGGCGTCAGCCTAGCTCACAGCAACCTCAAACTCCCGGGCTCAAGCAATCCTCCTGCCTCAGCCTCCCCAGTAGCTGGGACTACAGGCATGCGCCACCATGCCCGGCTAATTTTTTTCTATATATGTATTTTAATTGGCCAGATAATTTATTTCTATTTTTTAGTAGAGACAGGGTCTCACTCTTGCTGAGGCTGGTCTTGAACTCCTGACCTCGAGCGATCCACCCGCCTCAGCCTCCCAGAGTGCCAGGATTACAGGTGTGAGCCACTGCGCCTGGCCCGGGATAAAATATTTTTAAACTCACTGTCTCTTGGCCTCCTGGTGCAGGTGATCAGGACTTGCTATAGTGTCCTGCTAACCCCCAGGTAGTCAGGTCAGGTGGCAATGGGTACTGGGTCATGTCAGCCCCTCCCACACCTCTGCATTGTTAGTCAGGGGCCGGTTATTGCCTCCTGCAGGTGCTAACGAGGAGGGAAGTGGAAATTAAGTGAAAAGGAGCTGCTGGAGATGGGCTGGGAGGGGCTGCCAAGAGGCTGAAGCTCGGAATTGCCCCTTTATGGTATAATACAAGTTGGATTTCCCAGAGAAATTCATAGTCTCTGACTAAAGATGCTCTGTGAGACAATAAAAAATTAAACTGTTACGCAGGCCACCCAGACTGTACCTAAATCAGAGATCGTCCCTACCTCCAGGACCCATTCACAAGAGTTACTGACCCTCTGTTTTATTTCTAATGAATAATCCCTGACTTTTTTAGCAATAAACCTCTAAAGCTCTTTATTTCTCTGGGTCCTTGTGAAAATGCAGAGGGTAGTGTGTTGTTATTCCCATTGC
Source organism: Lemur catta (assembly GCF_020740605.2). Taxonomy (NCBI): domain Eukaryota; kingdom Metazoa; phylum Chordata; class Mammalia; order Primates; family Lemuridae; genus Lemur; species Lemur catta. The sequence continues at coordinate 48,533,726 of NC_059141.1, read as the reverse complement.
AAAGAAGAAGGAACTGGGCTTGAAAGTTAAAGATCACTTTTAAGGGACCTGAAGATCCACAAATACATACATTTCCCAGACATCACATGAAATTAGCCCAGGACCAAAATAAATGGAACGTGCTCCCTTATCCTCATCCGGTCTGGGTTTGGTGGTTTTGGGTGGGTGGGACAGGGCTGCCTGCGTGTGTGTGTGTGTGTGTGTGTGTGTGTGTGTGTGTGTGTGAGCGACAGCTGGGCTGTGTGTGTGCCCCGGGTGTAAGAATGACTTGGGGCAGGAGGAGGTGAGCGCCCTGTAGGTAGGTAGATAGGAAAGACCAGTGACTGGAAAACTGCAAGGTCCATGCCAGGTCACACCTAAAACACCTTTAGAAACCTATTTGCAAGGTTGCCAAAAACTCTAGAAGTTTCTGTCTCCCTCTTTAGGAACTAGACGAGGGAGGGAGTGGCCAGTCTTTGGCTCCTTGAAAGCTCTGAGCTTTTCCAGTATGCTCATCTCTCTCTCACTGTGCCTGTGAAGCAGGCCCCCTTCCCAATGAGAAAATAGAGCCCAGAAAGGTGGCTTGCTCCAGGGTCAGAGGGCGAGGGGAAGCCCAGCGTTCAGGTTGGAAGGCTGAGGGGTTGGCCTATGTGAGGGGACAGAGTGGAGGGGCAGATGGAACTCATCTGATTTTTACCAATTTTTCTGTAGCTATGGAGGGTATCTTGAAGGGAGACTAGCAGAACAGTGATCTGGAGCTTGGGCTTTGCAGTCAGGCAAATCCAGATTTATTCTGGGTTCTGCCACCTTCCGAGAATGACACCTTGGTCAGGTCCTTTAACTTCTCTGAACCTCATTTTCCTCATCTCTAAGATGGACACAAAAGCATTACCAACTTGTGTAGGGTTGGGGTGAGGATCAAGAGGTGATTCATCTAAGGTCTATGGTGGTGGTTGTACTGACTGAGTGTGGGGGAGGCCCCCACTTACCCTGTGTCCTTCCTGGTTTTCTCCCACCCAGATGTGGAGGTAGATGGGCAGAACTGGACCTTTGCTTTTGACTTCTCCTTCCTGAGCCAAGAAGAGGACCTGGTGTGGGCTGAGCTCCGGCTGCAGCTGCCCAGTGCCGTGGCCTTCCCTGCCGAGGACCCACTTTCCATTGAGATTTTCCACCAGCCCAAGCCAGATTCGCAGGAGGCCCAAGGCAACTGCTTGGAGCGGCTTCGGATGGACCTGTTCACAGTTACTCTGTCTCAGGTCACCTTTTCCTCGGGCAGTGTGGTCCTGGAGGTGACCAGGCCCCTCTCCAAGTGGCTAAAGCACCCTGGGGCACTGGACGAGCAGATGTCCAGTGTGGCCCGAGAGTGCTGGCAGCGGCCCCCCACACCGCCCCCCAACAACGTGCTCCTCGTGCTCTACTCAAACCTCTCCCGGGAGCAGAGGCGGCTGGGCGGCTCCACCTTGCTGTGGGAAGCCGAGAGCTCCTGGCGGGCCCAGGAGGGACGGCTCTCCCAGGAGGCCAGCAGTAGGCACCGTCGACATCACGTGCCAGACAGAAGCCAGCTGTGTCGGAGGGTCAAGTTCCAGGTGGACTTCACCCAGATCGGATGGAGCTCCTGGATCATCTACCCCAGGCATTACGAAGCCTATCGCTGTGAGGGCGAGTGTCCTAACCCCGTGGGGGAGGAGTTCCATCCAACCAACCATGCGTACATTCAGGTGTGATACCAGGGCTTGAGGGGAAAGGGAGGTCGCAAGCTATGGGGACATACTCGTGGATCAGGGGGACAGGACTCCAGCTTGGCTATTAAATTACTATGTTCATTCATTTCGTTATTTAAGCACCTACAGTGTGCCAGAGCCCGCACTAGGTATCGGGGACACAGAGGTGACCGATCAGCATCCTCTTAGAGCGTACAGGAGTCATATCTTACTGGGTAGCCTTGAACACATTGCTTCCCTGGGACTCTTTCCTTGTCTCTCATAAAACTGGGTGGGGGATAGACCAGAGGATCTCAACTCCTTCTCAGCCTGACGTTGTAGGGAAGGAAGTTCAGAATCCGGACTTTGGGGATAGACAGGCCTGCATTTAACTCCTTACGAGCTATGTGTTACTGGTCAGGCTGCTTACTCTCTCCAGTCTCAGTTTTCCCACCTGTAAATGGGGAAGGCAATGCCGTCTTTCATAGGGATGCTGTAGGGTTAATGAGGCGACATGCATGCAGCATGTATAATAGTTGGCAGGTAACAGGCATGTTTGTTGTATTGTCTCACTGGAACCGTCACTGACGAAATGGGGGTCACATTTATGGGGCCATGGTTAAAATAATACTGTTCCAGCCATGGTATTTTTGCTGCCTAAAACAGGAATTGACTACCCATTTCACAGAAGTAGACAAGGCCAGAGGCTGCCACCAGGTGCCACGAAGGTCTAGGAACCCAAGGACTGGTGTTAGGAAGGAGAATGAGATGGAAAGAACAGAAAATGGAGCCTAATAAGGTGGCCTGCCCTGTTCTGAAAGATCACATGGAGCTGAAATGTTTCATTTTACTCCATGAAGCCTGGAACGACTCTCTTGGACTTGCAGTATCCTCCATGCCAAGCCTCAGGTGGGGTTCAGGGACTCTGGGGAGCCTGAGCACGTGAGCTGAGCTCACAGGGCTTCAGTGGGGCCAGAGCCTCAGAGGCGCTGTCCTGGGCAAAGGTCCCATGAGCCTCATTCAACGCCACATACTCCACCAAGCCACCTGCAATATGGCCCCAGAGACCCAGACAGTCCCAATGGCCAGCTCTGATGCTGATCAGAAAAGACGTTTCTAGATCACAGGGACAGGGCCTGGTTCCAAAATGCCAAGGGGTTGTTACCTTTTCTCCTATTGACTCATATCTGCCCTTCTCTGGCAAACAAATCTATTCCCATAAGAATTTCCATGTGATTCTCTGCTTCATATTTCTGGAACTATTAATAAACCAGGAGTTTCTTGGAATATTTTAAAAATTGGTGTTCACTCTGGACTAGAACAATAGATCATATAAATTAGCTACTGCTCTACCCAGATACGTGTAACTTTTTGAATCTTTCTATTTAAAGTCTTTTTAAAAAAAGCTAAAGTTCAGACATTAGAGTTGATATATTGGCGTGCTGATTCCTTTATGAAAATAATTTTCTATTTTTTCACTGCAAAACTGATTGTAACTCTAACTTTTTTACTCTTTACCCAGAAATACTGTTCTGATCTTCCCACCGGGTTGCGAATTGACTCTCCTCTCGCCCCTGTTACAGAGTCTGCTCAAACGTTACCAGCCCCACCGAGTCCCTTCCACCTGCTGTGCCCCCGTGAAGACCAGGCCACTGAGCATGCTGTATGTGGACAACGGCAGACTGTTCCTAGATCACCATAAAGACATGATTGTGGAAGAATGTGGGTGCCTTTGAGGAGATCCTGGAGGGATCCTGGATTTGCCTGCACTCCGGAAGGTTGGGAAGCTCCTGGAAGACATGACAACCATCTAATCCAGGGAGGAGAAACAGAGGGGAAAACGCTGCTCTGCCCACCGGAACTGAAGAGGAAGGGCTGCCCCCTCTGTAAATGAAGGGCTCTGTGGAGTCTGGCCAAGCACAGAGGCTGCATCCGGAAGAGGGAGGAGGAAGCCCACGCAGGGCGCTTGCTAGGTTTTCTCTTTACTAAAAAGACAGTGGCAAGTAAAAGCACAAGGGCAAGAGTTCTTTATCAGATTTTTTTTAAACCTGTGAACCCCCTGAAATTGTATGGAAAAGTTGGGACATATGTGCCTTTATTTTTGAGGTGGGACAAAGTTATCCATAGCTTTCATATGATCTGTGACCTGCTCCTCCCCAAAGATTAAGTATCACTGTCCAGAGTCAGCTTTCATTGCCTCAGGCTAGATTGGGGGAGGCCCCCCCCCATCTTCCTGACAGGCTGGTGGCAATCTGTTGGCCTTGTCCAGAGGCTCCCTGGAGTGGGTCTCTGCTATTGGGTTGCACAAACAGTAAAGCCATTGTCTAGTTCTCCTAGGCCAGCTGGTGCCTTTGGAGAGGCAGGAACTCATCCAAGAGGACTGGCCATTGTGGACTACAGAAGCTGGAGCCCTCAGACATCCCCAAGTCAGTCTGCTCTGGCACATATTAAAGTTGGTGACAATTCACCTCAGTCTCTCAGTGTGTGCTATTAATGAGACCTCTAAGCTTCCTGTCCAGCTGGGGTGAAGGCCATACCCTGGGTGGCAGGAAACTCGGGTTATGGTCGCAGCTCAGCCACTGAGAAGCTATGTGACCTCAGGTAAGTAATTCACTGCTCAGCCTCCTCTTGTAAGATGAAAGCTGGTGGATGCTCATGCATTCATATTACATGTCTGTTGGTGGGCTCAGATGAACCATGAGTCCTAAGCCACAGACTGTCTTCTGGGCCTCATCCCCATCTCTCTTTAAAGCTTATGAAGCCTGCTAAGCCCAATCCTTGCCATATACCCTTTATCTAAACTTTATCAGCTCTTTTGTTACTCAGGGTTCTAGGACTGACTGCATTTCAGGTTCCATGTAGCAGCACAGCAAAAGGAACCCAAGCTTGCTTGTAGGAAGCTCTACTACCAAAAACTCCTGAACACAAGTCTTCATCTTCTGGATTAAGCCTCGTTGAGAATGCAAAAACAGGGACTACTTTTTTGTTTTTGGAGCAAGGGGCCCATTTAATTAGGGATGAGTCCACAGTAAATCTACCCCCACCCTCCTTTCCTAAGAAGCCTGTCCACTTGAGTTCCAGCCTTAGGAAAATGATTCCCATCACGTATGACCCTGTTGAGTTTAGATGAACTCATCTACAGCCTTGATTAAGTTGATTGAGCCAATGCAGCCATCTTGGCCCAGGTAAGTGTTAGATTTGCTAGAGCCAGGCCTGGTCTTGAGAAATCTCAGTGCCTTACTTTAGCAAGAAAGCTAACACAACTGTTCACTGCCTGGACTGGAAATAGACCTGCCCAGATCCGACCACAATTCAGAATAAGAGGATTCTGCATCTGACTCCACACACACACAACAGCAGAGCTGGGGCAGCCTTATGAGGTCAGCTTGTCCGATGCCCTTTTCTAAATGAGACCCCAGAGGCCTCCTGGCCTGACCACACAGCTAGGAGTACCAGGGCCAAGAGCTGAGCTCTGGTCTCTTGAGCCCTGTGGACACACACAGTTCTTAATACCATCTAGGGGTTTTTGCTCACCTAGCTTTGAATCAAGACCTTAGCCTTTGGAACAAAACATTGGAACCCAATCTGGCTACTGAACTGAAGTTCTTAGGAGTGAAAATCCCACCCCAGGACTTCAGAGCATCGTCTTTACTAAGTAGGTACCCAACAGTTCTTATATGGCTGGGGCCAGGAGAGTGAAAGGTCAAGCTATTTGTGGCTATGGCTTGTGGGAGTGTTTACAGTTAGCTCTATTGGCTCAGAACAAACCTGACGACAAGGCATTGCCTCATGTCAAGCTAAAGACGCAGGCACAAAGCAGTGGAACTCTTGTTTTTCTGACCCCTGCTGAAAGCTCGGTGTTTGTTATGCCAGCAGCAGGGTCATTCTGCCCGGACAGAATTATCTGGGGCAATGCCTACCTACCCAAGCCCAGGGACCAGCTCTGTGCTCTGGGCCCTGTGTGCTTGTTGGAGGCTTTGTAAATCAGGAAATACAGCCTTGGAGAATTGCGTCCTGCCTAAACCTGGGGTTTTAATAGAATAGTCAGTTATTTTAACTTGCTCTGAAGGCACAGGTCTACCATTCCTCAAGCAGTGCCAAGTCACGAGTGGGAAGAATTGGATCCATTGCTCTCCCTGGCGAGGGAAGTGGGTGGGCCTGGCAGTAGGTAGGCGTGGAGAGAAGGAAAGACATTGTGAGAGGAGAGAAGCAGAAACACAGGATACACAGATGGGGGAAGTGGCTGTGACCCTCAGCACTATAACTTGGGGTTCATCTCCATCTTGAAAAGCCTCCTTTTTTTATTAGCAGTAAGATCCTTGTCCCTCTATCCTAATTGCTTTTGGGGTAAAGAAGGTATGAAAGTGCTTTTAAGGTTATTTTGGCCTCGACCTCCCTTAAAGAGATTCTTTAGTCCTTCTAGAGATCTCATGACCAGCCGGTTGGCTGCACTGGTCAAGCGTGCTCCACTCTCAAAACAGGAGACTGAGCTGAACCATCTCTGGTTGTCCCTGCCACCGGGGCTGTGCTGGAGTCCTTTAACAAGAACTGTTTACCCAACCTCAGGCACCAGGCTCTCCACGATCTCACCTGAGCCTCAAAACAACCTAGGGAAGTTACTTCTTGACCCTGTTTTAGAGAAAATAGAGGCTTAGAGATTAAAAATCCTGCTGGAGGTGAAGTGGTTACTAAGCAGCACAGCTGGAATGGAAGCTGTCTGACTCCAAAGCCTGTGCCCTGAACCTCCGCACAGTCCTGACAGGGAAGCTTCCCCAAGTCATTTTATTCTGTGGACCTCTGTTCATGACTTCTAAACCACAAAAGGACAGGATTCTTGTTCTCAATACTAACAAGCAAGACTTGCTGGATTAGTAATAGCAAGGAATCTGATGCCTCTGCAGCACAACGCAGTTCAGGACATCACACAGGGTGGTTGTCCGACAAGTGCCCTGAGGGCCACAGAGAAAGGAAGAGTTGCTTGGGCTTCCTCAAGGCTGGTGCCCAGAGAAGGGCATCCTGCGGTGCATTCAGCGCAGCATAGATGTGTTCCCCTCCAAGCCCCTGAGCAGAGAACCAGGGTCTTGCTCCCGAGGAAGAGGGTCACATCTCCTTGCATACATAGGCCCAGACTGACAGAGTGAGTGTTCTACAAGTGTTGAGGACTGATACGTAAAGCAGCCAATTACCTTTGCACACCTCCCCCACCAGCCAAGACTCCCAAAATGTGAAATTAACCCTCAGCCAGATTTCACCTGAAATTTTTAAAAAATTAAAACACCAGGTTGATACTCAAGATCTTTATTGATTTAACTATAACAGCAACCATTGATGAGAATTTAATTTTTTTCCCTAATTTCCAAACACCCGCTGGTTTGGAAGGACAGTTAAAAAAACAAACTGATCGTGGGATCGCACAGGACTGCCTCAAGGACTGCACGGTGCCCTCTGCTATCCGTCCACAACAGCGGGACGGACGGCACGGTGGGTGAAGGGACAACACATCAGGGAGACAGGGAAGACCGAGGAAAGTGCTGGCAGTCTCCGCTTTTCCATTCAGAATGGATGGAACTGGGCCATTGGTGGCACTAAGACAGGCAAGGGCTATTTTTATTAAATAAAATCTTTTAAGATGCTTAAAATGGACACCTTAGCATGTGAGTGTCCTTTGGGCTCTTCAAGACCCCTTAAGGTTTACCCCTGGGGTGGCAGAGGGTCTCCTCACCCAGGTGGACGAGGACGGGCTCCCTCTGCAGGGAAGGAAAGGCACTGGCGCACGGTGCTGGGCGATCCGGATACAGACACCGGGCAGGAGCAGGACGGCTTACCCACAGCTTGCTTGGTTCTCTCCCTCCCCCACTCCCCTGGTTTCCAGTAAAAACTACCCTTGGCCTGGGCTTGAATTTTTCTTTTTAAATTGAGAGACAGGGCGTACATTTGGGCAAGAATGGTTATTCTGTGCTAGGTTCATGGAATTCTCTAAGTGTCCAGGAGTTTTGGTTTAAAGCACCAGCAAGAGCTCCCTTTGGAATTTCCCATGTGGCCAAATGATTATCAAGCATTGCAGCATCTCTCCACCAGCCTCTCACCATTGGAAAGGTGGCAGAATGACAGTTTAAATACCCAGGGAACGTGTTTCACCTCAGTTCTGTTTTCCACTGGGCATCCGTGACATACAGTTTGGTCTGCCAGGCTGCAGGCAGAGGTCAATAAGCAAAGAGAAACCACAGACCAGAAGCCTTTTAACTCTACGCTTTGCCAAAAGATTTTAACTTCCAGGACCAGCCTAGAGAAAGAAATTTAAATCCCAGAGGGTGGGAAAGGTGATATATGAATGATTAATTGAAAAGGCAAGTATCTATCAATCATCCTTACAGTATTCAGTTAGAAATTTCTGCGAGCTAGTCTGAAGAAACTGCACTACTAAACTGGAAAGCCATTACTAGGGACAGGAAATGCCCCTGGGTATAAGCATTCTAAAGAACTGTGACCTGACCGCATCAAGATCTGATTCATCTTGTATTAAAAGCTGAGAGGTAAAGAACGGTGGGGGCAACTAAGACCCCACCAAAGTCCAGCAGAACTGCCATCCCAAAGAAACAGTGTTTCTTTAAAACGAATGTGCCTTTCCAGATGTTGCAGGCAGGTAAGTGATTGGGTTTCGCAGAGAAGTAAATAGCTGCACGTGTGCATATGTTCATATGCCAAGAAGAGACAGCTCTGAACCAGAAAAAGACAGTGGGGCTTCCTCTCTAAAGGGGAATGCAGAGTGAAGGGCCCTGGCTTCAAGCAGCTGGTATCCAAGATGGGGAGAACAGAATAGATTCACTCTCTGGGATACTGCTGCCAACATACTGAGCCCCTTCACCAGTTGCCTTGATTCAAAGCAGGCCCTCTCCATAAACTGGCCAAATGATGGCCTCTGGGCGTGAAACCCATTTACCTAGCAGGCTGCACTGTAACAAAAATGAGGGACTTTAACCAGTGGTGTTTGAACTACGAAGGTAAGGTCTGAGAGTCCCAAAGAGCTAGAAACCCAAACACCAAAAAAACCCAAAAGACCATTTATTTTGAATCCACTTCCAAATAAGGAAAAACAAAATTCATTTGAAGGTGCTCCAAAGATGAGTTCCTTACTTCTGGAAGAAGTACCTTTTTCGTACAGCTGCCTCAGCAGCAATGCTTCCTATTGAAGTATACTCTAAAGCAAGCAGAGCTACAGATAAGAAAATGCCAGGAAGGGGCAGAGCGTAAATCCAAACAAGAATCTGCATCTTTAAGGTGTCTGAAACCTATAAAGACTTGGTTGAGAATGGGTGCCAGAAACATACAGCAGACATTCACTAAGAATGTGCTGAATTGACAAGCCTCATCTAGTTTTTCTTGAGGGTAAGGACAGGACCAGCTCTCCTTAAGAACACACTTGCATTAAGAAGCTCAGAAGAAGATGGGACGCAGAGTTAACTTGCACACTGGATGTAAAGGCGCAATCACACACAGACACTTGTAATTTTCAGATGTTCCCTGTTTTACTGAGAAGTTGCTGCTTGGGTGAGATCTGACCCAAGTCTGTTTAAGCTGGTGTACCTGGAGAGACTGGAGGGAACCTGGTTTTCTGATACTATCCTCTATTTCACCCCAAATACGAATTGCTTTCTTTTCTTCAGCTCAATAACCTAACATCTAATTCACCTTTGCTTCGTTTGCTTGACAATTCCAACTCTAAATAACACAGCTCTAGTGGCTCAGCTGGAAGGTCCCAATTCCTTTGTCAATTCCTGGCTAAAGGAAAATAAAAGTGGCAAATGAGTCTTAGAGACACCAAGTCTAGGACTTGCAAATTAGCATCCCTGAGCTGCTGATAGGCAGATGTATGGATATACTTCTGGGAATTGCCATTTCTCACCACCCCTCTCAAAACTAGCAGGTAGCTTTGGGGAAAGGGAGACTGCCTTCTACCCCAGTTTGGTGATGCACACCTTAGAGAACTGGTTTTGGTAGCAATATCTCTCAGCTTATCTAGATTAAACCTACCTCCCTGTTGACCTGGTTTCATCCTTTTTGGGATGTGGTGGTTTTAAGCTATGTCCACAGATTCTTTGATACTGCTCCATTCAGTAGTGGGGTGTAATTCCTCTCTCCTTGAGTGTAGGCTGAGCTTAGTGGCTTGCTGCTAAAGAAGAGAATAAGAAGTAATGGTGTGTGCTTTCAAAGACTAGGTCATAAAAGGCACTAAAGCTTTGTCCTTGCCCTGCCTGCCTTTCTCGGATACCCTGCCCAGGGAGAAGCCAGCCTGCATGGTGTGAGGACATTCAAATTGCCCTACAGAGAAACACTCGTGGGGAGAAACTGAGGCATGCTGCCAACAGCCACAAAGAGGGAGTCTGGAAGCAGATTATCCCGCTCCAGGTGCCTGCAGCCCCTGCCCACATCTTGACTGCAACTCCATGAGACCCCATGCCAGAACCCTCATGCTAAGCTGCTCACTCCCACATTCTTAACCCACAGAAATGGACAGATAATGTTTGTTATCTTAAGATACTAAATTTGGAGGTAATTTGTTACACAGCAATGGATAACTAATATAGGTAGAAGGACAAAATTCTTGGCTTGGAAGCCCAATACCTAGAAGCCAGCTTCTTTATGCCTGTGCTCTTGAGAATGCTACACCTATTTAAACAGAATATGAGAACTGGTGAATTCAATGAACCACCTATAAAGAAAGTAGAACCGTGGCAATACAGGTCTCCTGCTGGCATTTGGAGGGAGGTCACTTCTATTAAGACTGACTGTCCCCATAAGTATAGAAACATGGTTTCCTCATAAAAAGAAAATGGTCATGAAGATTTTATAATAAGAATCATCTCATTCAAGTGGTAACCTAAAGGTCTTCCTTCCCCTCCAAAAAAGCCAGGATGTATTATTCATTTAGGGCTTCATCTGTGAGGTTCCTTTCAAACATCCAGAGGTAAACCACCTACTGGACTCTGGCTTGCTCTAAAAACAATTCTATGAAGCATGACACAAAGGTATCATCTGTTGTCAATTTATCTCATGCCTCATGAAATCATTTTTAAAATTCTGATTTGGCTGAACACAGTGGCTCATGCCTATAATCCCAGCACTTTGGGAGGCTGAGGCAGGAGGATCCCTTGAGCCCAGCAATTCGAGGTTTCAGTGAGCTATAGTCACACCACTACACTTCAGCCTAGACAACAGAACAAGACCCTGTCTCTATAAAAAACTTAAAATGCTGATTTATGGAGGTCAAAGTCTAATAATGGTGGACTTGAGGAAAAAACTGCACCAAGCAGTAAGGAAGTCCTTGAAGAGAAGGACAAAGGATTGGATAGCTGCTGCATTATACAGCTAACGCTCCCCAGAAATACTAGAAACATGTCCTCTGATTAGGGGACCACGCGCTTTCTTGCCCTAAGACAGCAAGAAAGGGGGAAATGGCATCTTGATACTACTTAAGCTCTCATGTTTTAAACCCACTCCCCACTGTTCAGTACGGAAGCCAAGTTTTCATACACAGTAACAAGGATTAAGAAGAGCATACAGTTCTGCTCACTGACAGGCTGACTAGCTGCTAGCTGGAGTCAGATTCCATAGGATGCCAAGGCCAGTGTACGAAGAATGAAAAGCTTCATTCCCAAAGAATCAAGCTCCCCAGAGTACAAAGAAGTCCTGAGCAAGTTTCTTATGCAAATTACAGCGCAACTTAAGTTTTTCCAAGAGTATGTGAGACGAAATTTGGAGTTTAATTAAAATCAGAACAGGGTTACATTAAACAAACAAACAAAAAATACTTTTCTGATTATCAATTTTTGAGACTCAGAGCATCCCCAAAACATTGGAGATCCAGCTTATTCCTGAGAGACATCAACCATCACAAAAGGTTTTCACTTTGAACTATTCACATTTTGTAGCAAAAAACCAGAACAAAGTTCTGCAGACATCCTTTCTCTCTTCTTTCTAAATGTATTCACAAACAGGGTCTTTTCATAGTTCAAAAGAAAAACAAACAGCTTTCTTTCTTAGCCAATTGGCCTGTTGCTCTCACCCTGGGATCTGATTTCTTAATAAGAGGGTTCAGGGCACCAAACCCAACCAGAAATTCCCAGGACACTAGGGGCTACTTTACTTGTCTTTCTATGAGGGAACGGATGCTTTCGGCTTTCTATGGGGGGAGTCACTCTCCTGAGATTATTGTGCCAGTCAATAGTCCCAGGAGAGGTGGGGAGGAGGAATGCAAAAGCAAAGGGATAAGGAAAAGAATGAGGCTTTCATGAACACCCATAGCAAGGCAGAATGGTCCAGCTTTACAAACCACCCACTACAAACTCCAAACATGCACACCGAAAACTAGAAGAGGAAGGAAAGCGCTCCTAAGGGACTCGGGGAGACGAAGGATGGTAACATAGAACAGCAGACTCACCTATGGACATTTCTCACCTTCCTAACACTGGAAGATGTTTCATTAAAAAGTTGCTGTTCAAAATTGTACTGAAAACGTATCTAAAAATAGGTCTGTAGTCATCTTAAAAATAAAAGGTCACTCCTCAGATAAGAGGAGTGACAGATATTATCAGATACCAACACTTGAGGTATCTTTGATGTAAATTTGAAAAATGGCCTGGCAGAGAAAAAGAAAGGAAAGGAATGAGAGAGGAAGAGAGGCAGGGAGCAGGGGAAGGCGGGAAGAAAAGAATGGGAAAGGCAAGAAAACTGGGAGGGACACATTTTAAAGCCCATGCTTATCTATCCCAGCAGCCAAACAAAGCAGGTCCACAAAGGAAGAAAATATAGTTATTTTCTAGGAACATTCTGAAAATCAACTTTAAGTTCAAAACATAAGAAACTGCAATCCAAGAACAAATATCACAATGCTCATTGGACTTAAAATAATTACTGAGACTGAGTACACAAATGGGTCAACACTGTTCAGAGGTCATTCTTAGGTACTATCTGGCAGAATACTATGATCAGGCCTAATGCACCAGGTGGAGACCGCAGTGCCTCTATTACTTGGTATGGACCTGCTCTGAGAGCAGACAAAATCACCTAGATATCTCAAAGTACAAAAGGACTCTCCCAGCAACAAGATGCAAGCAGGGAGGAACGCCAGAAGAAGACCAAAGCTGGTTACCAAAGGCTCCCTTCTGATGTAGAGGGTTTGAAAGAAAAGGAATTGGAAGACATTCCTCCCAGAGCAAAGAAAAGAAGTGGACCTCAAAACAGTGTCACAAGGTAAGCTACCAGAGTTGCATAAACTGTGCTGTCTCTAAGGACAAACATCTCAAAGTAAAAGGGAAAGCAGCTCTCTTTTTATCATTTCTCCCTGATGATTTTAAAGACCCCAAACCCAGACTCTCACAGCGCTGAACCACAGGTGGGATACAAGGAGGAGGGACAGAGGGTAAGGAACATGAACGATGATGAACCTACCACACCTCTGTATCCCTTCCCCAGACTTCCCAGCCAGGCAGTTGTTGGTAGGTTGATATTTGATCTGGGATCAATTTGAAGGGGTTAGTTCTCAATAAAAAATGACCAGGGAAGCCACAGTTTAATGTTTTCCTCCATGGGCTGCTTAGCTCTACAGAAATACATCAAGGGCCTTCAATCTAGTCTGTCTAACTGGGAATGGGAACAGGAAACAGGGAGAAGAATGGTCAGATGACACTCATCTTCCCATCATTTGGCACGTGAGGGAGGGAGAGGGGAGGTGGAGACTGCACCGGGACTGCTGGTACTGCCTCTTCTTTCCGTTGTTGATCCTATTGGCAAATCAGGTACACACAGGTATCAGCGTTGCTGCTTTTCTTCTAATCCTTGCAGGAGAGTCAGATGTCCATCTCAAACTGAGCATCATCCCCTAGTTAGGACAAATAAAATGAAAAGTTTATCACACACAAAAAAAGCAAAAGAGTTTTTATTGTCATTCTCTCTATATGAGACTCAAAAAATTATTAAGACTGTCCCACTCTCTGCTACCTTCAAACAATTATTCTGCTTTGGTTTGGCTGGTCTTAATCTGAAAAAGAAGAATGGCAGTCCTATCACACATGGGGAGAAAGGACACATGTGAAACCTTTCCAAGTGTCTCTTTGTCCACAGGTTAACCAAACAGCAGCTCCTGAGGGAGCTCTTTGCTATCCATCAGGTGAGCACGTTCTTCTGGAGGCTTTGGGCTTTGGCCCTGCTCTGAATTGACACTGTCCATTAAAAACTCATTTGGAATTTGACAAAGCAGAATGCTGGCTCACGTCCAAGGGTCACCAAGTGCAGGCCCTGAGGTGTACTTTAGGAGCTGGCCATTCCCACCTCACTATTCTGCTTCTACAGAGATCAAGAGGACTCTCATTACTAAAAGCGGGGCGAGGGGCGGGGGGACAGGGGGCGTTTATGTAAATATAGGCAGTTCTGGAAAATGGGAGAAACAAACCATACTGCTTTCCCCCACCTCATAAAAACGATATTCTTCTTGTAAGAAACAAAGTCTATTACCTGAGGGTGATGGAAATGGGGGCTATGAAACTATTCTGTTTTCTGTGTGTGTGTTACCCTAGTCCAATGAAGCCTAGGCCAGGTAGTCCTTAAGACATGCTTCACCGAGTCATCTTTGGGGTTTTACCATTCTGACTCTGGATTCTTTTCCCCCCCAACTCAATTAGATTTGATTATGATTTAGAACTCAGGGTTTCTTTACGGGGGAGGAGGGGGAACCTTAGAGACACATAGGTGAACATCAGTGATAACTAAAGCATCATTTTTTCAACCTACAGCAAACAGACATTCAAAGTCCAGGAGCCACCCTCTTGGTCCCCAGAACTGTCATTCTCTTACCAACTGCATGCTTCCTATCATGATTGTTCAAGTTGTTCAAATTGTTTACTTCTACTTTGGAGTCTTCAATTAAGGTGCCAGGGCTGGTGACCCCTGGGATATTGGGCAAATGGCAGGGCGGAGTCTGAGCCATGGGAGAATTGCGACGATCCAACAGAAATTTTCGATCATAAATGATTCGAGTTCCTAGAAAACAGGGTTGAAAAGAGTTTGAAACAAATTAACGAGCTACCAACACATAATACTACCCAGAAACTCAGTTCAAATTCTACCTAATTCTCCTTTAAGGATTTTACAATTAAAGCCAAAAGGATAAGCTGTAACTTCCTTGCTTGTGAACAGGTTCCTCTGCCTCCTGGAATGCCCTCTCTTCCCCTTCTGCTGGGGACACTCCTACTTATCCTTCAAGACTCAGCTCCAACATCACTTCTTTATGAAGCCACCCTCTCCTCTTTTTTAAAAACATTCTTTTTCCCTATTTTACTCAACACATACCACCTACTATACAACTCCTGTTTATCTGCCACTCTACATAGACTTTGAGTTCCTTATGCCAGGGTTACGTCTTATTTATATGTGACCTAGGTCCTAACATTAAGATATTCAAAAATAAAAGTTTTAAATGAAGGAATAAACAAGTAGGAGAAAAAATAGATAACCACCTTTAGGTTAAAGTCTTTCCAAAGAAGCACTGAGACTGACATTCTTCCCAGACAAAGCTAGCTAGAGTAGAAGCTGGAATTGGAAGCCCCTCTCTATTCTACAAAACAATCCAGTAAGTGCTACCTGCATATTTTAAAAACAACAGTTCTGAAGAGTACACTTTAACTGATAAAGAGTTATGAAAACCTGCTGCTTACAAATGGCCACAACAGGAACATTAAAAGGTGCTCAATGCCACTAATCATCAGGGAAATGAAAATCAAAACCACAATGAGATATTACCTCATACCTGTTAGGATGGCTGTTATCAAAAAGCCATAACAGGTGTTAGCAAGGATGTGGAGAAAATGGAACCCTTGTACACTGTTGCTAGAATGTAAATTGGTACAGTCATTATGCAAAACAGTATGGAGGTTCCCCAGAAAATTAAAAATAGAATCATCATATGATCCAGCAATCCCATTTCTGAGTATATATCCAAAACAAATGAAATCAGTAGCTCAAAAAGATAACTACACTCCCAGCATTATTCACAATAGCAAAGACATGGAAACAACCTAAAAATCTGCCAGTGGATGAATGGATAAAAAAATTATCTCTCTCTCTCTCTCTGTCATACACACACACACACACACACACACACACACACACACACACACAAACACACACATACACACACAGAGGAATATTATTCCGCCATAAAAAAGGAAACTATGCCATTTGTGACAACATGGATGAACCTGAGGGTATTATACTAAGTGAAATAAATCAGAGAAAGACAAATACTCCATGATCTCACTTGTATGTGGAACCTATTATAAAAAAGTCAAACTCATAGAGAATAGAATGGGGGTAGCCAGGGGTTGGGAGGTAGAGAAAATGGGGAGATGTTTGTCAAAGAGTATGAACTTTCAGTTACGAGTAAGTTCTGGGGATCTAACATACAGTATGGTGACTACAGTTAACAATACTGTATCATATACATACTTGGAATTTACTAAGAGAGTATATCTTAATTGTTCTTACCACAAAAAAAAATGGTCACTATATGAGACGATAGATGTGTTAGCTAACTTGATTGTGGTAATCATTTCATAATATATACATATATCAAATCACCACATTGTACACCTTACATTATACAATTCTATTTGTCAATAATATCTCAGTAAAACTGGGGGGAGGTGGTGGAAGAAAACCTGATGCTGTCTATTCCTTTTGTCATGGTCTTCCCAAGGTATTTATACTAATGGCTTAGGATATAAAACGAAGTGACAATTAGAGATGCCTCCTGTTGGCCAAATGTAGCAAATGCCTGGATCTCTGCTGCTGATTCTAAGACTATGGCTGGTTCCATAAGAAAGCATGTGATGACCATTTAGTGAAGTATGTTAAAGCAGGTGAGTAGCAGCCCAGCATATTTGCCAGCCCTGCCCAAGTAACAAAGGGAAGTACTCATGCGGAACTATCTTACTCACACCAAGTTTGAGAAAAGAAAAACCTGCTCTAAGGGTTTAGGCATCCAAATTAAAGGCAGTATTATATGTAAAAGTATAATTATGGACAAAGTCACCAAGCTTAAAGAGGTAGAATCTAAATACTATCTGCTGTAAATGCTTTTAGATTTTCAAGTGAACAAAAAAGGAACACTCCTGTCATACTATAATTGGGAGAGTCATGTTCAGGCAGATTTCCTCAAACAACATGTGATGGCTACGTCCCAGGAAACAGGAGAACCACCTAGCAAATCTATTTGAAATGTGAGGAAGCAAATGGAAAAAAGTAAGGCATTTACTACAAGAATAGAAACTCCAGAGTCCTTCCAAAGAAGAGACAAATACTTAAAGAAATAATGCCAATATTAAGCTAAATAGCTGGGAAATGAGTTTACAAAATCAATGATTTTCTTGGGATTAATATCTGCCTGCAATGGTACCATCATACTTTTGCACAAATGCTAGTAAGTAATTTCCACTCCCCTCATCTTTGCTTTAACACCTAGAATTAAGTACTAAACATATTTTTCTCTAGACAATACTACAAAATCAGCTATCAAAGGAAAGAACGACTTAAGTGTCTCAGAAAGGAAATGAACCCAAATGTCCTCAGATGGGCATCTATTAGCACATGACATTTCAAAACAAAACGTTTAAGGCCTTCAAACCAACTCCAAAGGATATCAACTTTCTTTTTTACTATCTATTTCTGCTACAACTACACTGCACAGTCATATTTTTAGTTTATAAGAAATGAAAATAAAATAACTGGTTCTCAACCTCTCCATAATAAACTAAGAAAAAATATTGTGCCATATTTGGAACTTACTGGGACAGTATTTTTTGGATTGTGACCTGTAGACACCTCCATCAGATTCACCTGGAACGCTTATTAAAACAATATTCCAACTGTATCAGAATCCCTGAGAGTAGAACTGGAAATCCATATTTTCAAGTTAATTAAAATTTGAGAACCATAAGACCAAAAGAAAGAACCCAACTTCACCCTTCCAAAATCCTAGTAACAGTGGTTTGAGAATAGATGAATTAGTAAGACAAGGATGGAAGGGGCTATGGAGATCATTTTGACAGATGATGCTGAGACCCAGAGCAGTGCTAGCCAGAAACAGAACTGGACTAAGCCTGTGGTGTCCTGACCACTAGTCCAGCACTCTTCATTCTCCCACAGTCTCAATGATCCCAAGAGCTAGAGCGAGCTGTCTGAAGTGAAAAGGTAACTGCTACTCATATACATATAAGAGTAAAGAGCAGATGGTATGGCAAGCACTTTATACAACAGGGATCACCAAACATTTGCCCTAAAGCACTGCTTTTCAATGGAGGTGGGGGTGGGTGGGGATGATGGTGGTGTTACTGCCCCCTAGGGAAGTGTTACAGATATGGGTACAGGTGGTTTGTTTTTGTTTTTTGGTCTAGAAGTTGGACAAAGCCTGAGTACTTGTGTATTTTATAAATTACTTAAGCTTTATATTTCTTCTTATATGACAGAGAAATATATAGTTTTAAAAATTATATTAATAGGTAGGTTATATAATCTAAGAAATTCTCTTCCCATTTTTTACTGTTAGAAAGATTTAGGAGCAAAGGCCCACACTCCATTTGTGACTGGACCCAAGACCATGATCTTAGCCTTCGCAGAGCTTTGCATGTCTCCCTCCTTTTTAGAAAAGTTGGGAAAGTGTTGGAAATCACTTGTTCCTGGTTTGAAGATGACACAAGTCTTATGATCCTGTATCAAATATAATTTTAGGACAGGGAAAGTAGAAACTTACCTTCACCCCCTTTGCTTTGAAAAATAAGAAATAGAGTAACAACTCAAAAAGACTCGTGGAAATTATGACGAACAAGGCATTCTGAATAGCAGAAAACTTAGTTCATCAACAATTTCAATTATCTGGGATGGAAATATTTCTAATACAGATTTAAATCTTTTATGGCCTTAAACAGAAAACAATTCAACCCTTTCTTGTCAGGGTCATTATTATCAAAATCATTTATTATACTATGTTGTGACCTAAGAAGTCTCAAGCTCTGTTCAGTTGATGCTCTGTACAGCTGAACATCATTATACAGAATTCAGATTCCCAAGGCCATGCTTGTGTCCCTCCACTCCCACGGTTTCCTGTCTCCTTCTCACTGTTAAACTAAGCGCTGCCTTTTTTTCCAGGCTTCTACCATGTCTCAGTCAGCTCAGGCTGCCATAACAAAATATGCAACTTGAACAACAGAAATTTATTGTCTCACAGTTCGAGAGGCTAGAAGTCCAAGATTAATGAGCCAGCATGGATGGTTTCTGGGGAAAGCTTTCTTCCCGGCTTGTAAGTAGCTGTCCTATTGTTGCGGTGGGGGCAAGGGGACTGTACAAGCTCTCTGGTATCTCTTCTTATAAGGGCACTAATCTCATCACTAGGGGTCTCACTTTCATGACCTCATCTAAACCTAACTCCCAAAAGTGTACAGATTTTAGAGAGACAATACAGTCCATAACATAAATTTTACACCTAGTGCCAAGGCACTTCTAATCTGTTGGGTTTAGAAATCAGCAATCTGCTTATTAGAATGCTACCTGAAATAAGGGCAAATAGGCTGAAGGGGACCTGATGGCTTTCCAATGAACAAAGGGAAGGAGCTTTAGTGGATGGATTTTGAACATCTGTTGTGACACATTCACTTTTGTTCATGGCTAGATTTCGTAAGGATGAGATTTCACTGTGAGATGTTCTTATATTCAACGTGCAAGTTGAAACCAGATAATTCTCATTTCAACCTTGAAAATTCTTGGGATAAAGTGGTGAAAAAAAAGCAAGGATAGAAGCAAGCTTTCTAAGTTATATATTAGCAATAACATATGCATTAAAGAATTGTAATGAAACCAACTAGGAAATAGCAGAGATTCTGCCTAAATATGTGAGGTATAAGACAAACTTTGAAGAATCACTATGACTTTGCAGAGCCGAAAACAGTTTTTTACAGCTTTATTGAGATGCAATTCATATACAATTTGTCCACTTAAAGTGTATAATTCAGTAGCTTTTAATATATTCACAGAATTCAACCATCATCACAATCAATTTCAGACATTTTCATTACCTCCACAAAGACCTCCACCACCCCCTCCAACCCTACACAACCATTAATCTACTTTCTGTCTCTACAGATTTACCTATTCTGGACATTTCATATAAATGGAATCATACAATATATGGTATTTTTGTGACTGGTTCTTTCACCTGCATGTTTTTAAAGTTCATTCATGTTGTAGCACTTATCAATAATTCATCCCTTTTAATTGCCAAATAATATTTCATTGTATATATATCACATTTTATCAATTCAACAGGGGATGAACATATGAGTTGTTTCCTCTTTTTGGCTATTATCAATATTGCTATAAACATTCATATACAAGTTTTTCTGTGAACATACATTTCCATTCTCTTGGGTATATACCTAAGAGTGGAATGGCTAGGTCATACGGCAATGCTATCCTTAACCTTTTGTGGAACTGCCAGACCGTTTTCCAAAGTGTCCACATCATTTTACATTCCCATCAGCAGTGTGTGAGGGTTCTAATTTCTGTACATTGTAACCAACAGTTGTTATTATCTGTCTTTTTTGATAATAGCCATCCTCGTGGATGTGGTTTCTCACTGTGGTTTGATCTTAATGCCCATTTCCCTGATGACTAATTATGTTGAGTATGCTCTTTTCATGAGCTTCTTGGCCATTCCAACATACATCTTTGGAGAAATGTCTATTCAGATCCTTTGCCCATTTTTCAATAGGTTGCCTTTTTATTATTGAATTGTAATAGTTCTTTATCCCTTATCATATGATTGCAAATATTTTCTATTCTGTGGGTTGTCTTTTCATTTTCTTGATGGTGTTCTTTGAAGCACAAGTTTTTAATTTTGATTAAGTCCAATTTATCTGTTTTTTTTCTCTTTTGTTGCTTGTGCTTTTGGAGTTATATCTAAGGCCATCACCTAACCCAAGGTCATAAAGATTTGCATCTGTTTTCTTCCAGGAGTTTTATAGTTTTAGCTCTTACATTTAGGTCTTTGAGCAATCAAATCCAACTTCCATTTTTTCATGTGGACATCCAGTTGTACCCACAACATTTGTTGAAAAGACTATCCTTACCACCACTGAATTGTCTTGGCACTCTTGTTGAAGATCAATGGGCCATATTGTGAGGGTTTATTTCTGGACTCTCAATTCTATGCCATTGATCTATGTGTCTATCCATATGCTAGTACCTACTGAGGTGTTGGTGGTACAGTGGTTGGCATAGCTGCCTTCCATACGCTAGTACTATATTGTTTTGATTTGTAATAAGTTTTGAAATCAGGAAGGGAAACATTAAGTCTTCCAATTTTGTTTTTCAAGATTGTTATGGATATTTTAGGTCCCTTAAAGTTCCATATAAATTTTAAGGTCAGCTTGTCAAAGAAGCCAGATGGGATTATGATGGGGACTGTGTGGATCAATTTGGGGAGTACTGTCATCTTAACAATATTAAGACTTCTGATCCATAAACATCAAATGTCTTTCCATTTATTTAAGTCTTCTTTAATATCTTTCAACAATGTTTTGGAGTTTCCAGAGTAAAAGTTTTATGCTTTGTAGATTTAACTTATTCCTATGTACTTTATTATTTTTATGCTATTATAATTGGGATTGTTTTCTTAATTTTTGGATTGTTCTTTGCAAGTATAAGTACAATTTCTATATGGATTTTGTATCCTGCAACCTTGCTAACCTCACCTATTAGTTCTAATAATAGTTTTTAGTGCATTCCTATAATACATTTTGTCTTGAATGCAAATACAACAATTCAGATGACAAGACACAGTGAAGAACTAGGATCTTAACTAATGCTGCTAATGTTCTCAAATATAACCAGGGAAAATATGACTACAAGAGCATGGTATTTTAAGTTTTTGCATTTTAAATCACTGCAGGCTAAAAAAATTTAACTGTAGCTGGGATAAAGCAAAAATGGGGAATCAACTTATTAGTGACTAATGATTCTATGGTGTAATTCAAAAGCACCTGACCATTCAAAAAACCAAAACTATTCAAAGGAAAAAATTAAGATTCAATTTATAAATAAAATGCCAGAAAAATCTTTTATTTCCTTTGTTGAATACTATATTTACTGTCAAATTAAAATTTGGCCAGGCGAGGTGCCATTTGCCTATAGTCCTTACTACTCAGGAGGCTGAGGCTAGTCTGAGGTTACAGTGAGCTATGATCCTGCCACTGCACTCCAGCCTGGGCGACAGAGCAAGACCCTGTCTCTAAAACAAACAAACAAACCCTAAAATATTTAAGGTCTCTTATACATGTGCATGCACAGACATATATTTTCTGAAGTGAGAAATTCCTAATAATTCACATTTTATCCAAATTCCCTGCAACATTCATGTCAGCTCAGTTTAATGTCAACTAATACAGCCACAAGTAACTGGAAACAAGTTATCCTTAAACTCCTGAAGAAGGAAAACAAGAGACCAGACAAGAAATCCATAGCTCACATATAACACAATATTAATATGGGACATGATTTTGACCAATTAATAAAGTGTTTAAAAAAGAAAAAGAATCTATTAACCTTGACAATGGAAACATTTTCCTTCCAGTTAAAGCTGTTTAAAAAAAAAAATCATGATATTGTACTATATATGCTGTTTACTGATTTTTAATGTTTATAATCAAACTATAGTAAAAGCATAAAAGAATTATAGTTAAGGAAGAATATGTAAATGTTACAAACTCTGATATTATAAAAATAACGTAAAGGTTGATGTGTCAGGGAAAAAAAGGCAGGAGGACAGGTCGACAGTATAATATTCTATAGTGGAGAGTTAAGGTTGACAGGTTGAGGAGACACACATTATTTGGAGTTTTAAAGGTAACTTCCAGAAGAACTGAAAATGTACAGAAATACAATGTACAGAAATTGGTAAATGGAGAGGGGACGGGAAATGAGAGGCAGAAAGTAGTAAGGGTGTCCATAATATTGTCTAATGTTAAGAAATCAAGAGATCAAGGTATACATATATTATTTACAGCAACAAGGATAACAAGCATTATAAACAGAAACTGTTGAAAGTGGTGGTCTGTTAGCATTTTATTCTGCATTTTATGCTCTTCTATACTGTTCGATTTTTCTTTTTCTATTTTGTTTCAAAATTTGCACATTGTACTTAATCTTCATGTTTAGATTTCAGAATAGGAACCTTTACGTTGGGTATTTATAAATTTTTTTCATCCCTTAATGACCAGATATTAGATTAAACCTAATACCCTTGATCTACCAGTTTCTAGATACTGACATTACTAGGAAAGCATGGGAGTAAAACTGAGTCACTATGATAGAGAGGAGGAAAAACCCCTTCCACCTTTGGATCTAAGAACTAGTGATTCTCAAACTGCAGAGAAAAACAAGAAGGTGAATGAATGATTCCTAAAATAATGTTTGCCAAGATGGCTAGTAGAGAAACAGCTCATTCTAGTGTAAGGGCCTTTTTCAAGGCCAAGTAGCTTAGTTTAAATGATAATTAATGCATGCATTAAGCATCTATATATATACCTAAGAAATTGTGTAAGTTGAAATAAAACCACCTAAAGAAAGTCTACTGGAACATGGTTAACCTAGAGAGTAGTTGTTACTATACTTTTACTGGATCCACCATCATAAAAATTCTGTTTAACTAAGTCTGTTTCCAGAATTAGAATTAAGCTTCCACTCATGCAAATAGCTTGGAAAAAGAAGCATTAAGTAACTTGCCCAAATTGCACAGTTTGAATAAGCTCAAGACAAACCCTCCAAGAAGGCTGAGATGGACCTATTTAATATATCCTCACACAATAGTGTTCCAAACAGGAAAGGAGAACATAAAGTCAAAGAGGGCTGTCCTCATGGGACTTTCTCCATCAGAGAATAGAATCTTTCCCAGAAAATCTCTAGCAGATTTCCCCTACATCTCATTTGGCCAGAACTGGTTCAGCTGCCCACCAGACCAAACACTGGGAAAAGTCACGACTGGCTTAGAGTAGTCATGGTGTATATCCTGGGGCTTGGCACACTGACATTTAAAAAAATGAGGGAATCTGTGATAGCACAGAAGCAGCAGCAATGGCTATTGGGCAGGAAACCAACATCAGCCACATCTGTGTTTAATATTTACCTAAATTTAATAAATATTACATAAATACTAATTTAATCGAAAGGGGTTAATTTAAAGACTAAATTGGGAGGATG
Source organism: Lemur catta (assembly GCF_020740605.2). Classification (NCBI taxonomy): domain Eukaryota; kingdom Metazoa; phylum Chordata; class Mammalia; order Primates; family Lemuridae; genus Lemur; species Lemur catta. Next base: position 48,509,748 of record NC_059141.1, on the reverse strand, counting down.
GAAGATAGAAGTATATATATTAGGAGAAGGGTGTATATAGCAACTAAATCCTCATCTTCCATAGCAGGAAACTAACTTGTTAATATCTGGAACTGAGAAACAGCATTAAATCATGTTATTTTAGAAACTCAGAGGTACACATTAGCTAAAAGAGTTTAAAACGGTTTATCTGGAAGTGGAAATGGAGATGAGGGGATGGGGCATGGGAATGTTGCTTTCTGTTATTAGCTTACTATGACTGTGCTTGTCTCTCCCTTCCCCCGCCATAATAAGAAGAGAAAATACAGAAAGGATTTATGAAGGTGATAACAACATCTGTGTTTAATTGACTACATTAAAGAACATTCATTAATGAATTTCAGTTTTAAACTACATCTGTTCTTCATGGAGGCTCTGGATGAAGAGACAGACTCCTAAAAAGCTCTATAGCAGATAATACAGAGGAAACTAAAAGCTGCCCAGCCCAGTATCCTCCAGGGAGATTGGTGGTGGCCAAACCACATTCATTGTGCACAACCATCAAATCCCTGAAGTGCTAATAAAACCAACAGAGAGACAATTTTTTACATCAACAAAAGGCACAAGTGGAGCCTCAAGACCTTGTAACTCAATATGACTAAATTATTATAGCAAATGGAAGACATCCATGGTTTTGTGAAAAATCTACCCTATTGTCCTTTGATAATTGGGAGCAAAGATTGCCAAGATATTAATTTCAAAGGATGGTTCCCTGTCCTATCACTTAAGACACTGGTACCCAACCTTTTTGGCACCAAGGACCTGTTTCATGGAAGACAATTTTTCCATGGACAATAGGGTTGGGGGATCAGAGGGAGATGTTTTCTGGATGATTCACGCACATTACATTTATTGTGCAGTCAAACCTCTCTGCTAATGATAATCTGTATTTGCAGCTGCTCCCCAGAGCTAGCATCATTTCCTTAGCTCCACCTCAGATCATCAGGCATTAGATTCTCATGAGGAGCGTGCAACCTAGATCCCTTCCATGCACAGTTTACAGGAGGGTTCAATGCTCCTATGAGAATCTAATGCCACCACTGATCTGACAGGAGGTGGAGCTTATGCAGTGATGCCAGCGATGGGGAGCAGCTGCAAATACAGATGAAGCTTCACCTGCCACTCACCTCCTGCTGTGCAGCCTTGTTCCTAACAGGCCACTGATGGATAACAGGGTCTGTGGCTTGGGGGTTGGGGATCGCAGACTTAGGACACTTCCACAGTAGGACACACACCTAGGCTGAAAGAGAAGTTGATAATGACTATGTTCCTATTCAGAAAGTCCAATGTTAGAAAAGGCCTTAGAGAGCATCTGGTGGAAGCCTCTCATTTCAGATGAAGAAACTAATGTCCAGAGAAGCTAAAAAAAAGTCTTTGTTAAAGGTCATATAGTGACACAGGAGTCATGATACAACACAAACAAGATAGGTGTATATACTCTAGGCAAATCTGATTTTTTTTAGTTCAAAATACGTTGAATCAGATGTTCTTTAAAGTTGGTACTAGATCCAAAATAGTATACAAACCACAAACTACCCTTAAATAAACGTCAACTGACTTTCTAAGTTTATGTAGCCTGGACCATCAGAAAATGTGGGTCAAAATAAAGCACATCAAAAATGCCCACCTCTGTTTGGGCTCGAACATTCACCTTGAAATAAATTTCTCCACAACAAATGCCACCTGGCCCTGATTCCAAGAAAATGCAGGTTGGATTGCCAGGTTGCTGATTGCGTCCAGATCAATTCTTTGAATTAGATTTCACAGATGTTGTGGTTAAGCCTGTCTGTAATGCTAATAATTAATGAAAAATCACTGCTAATTGTATGGGGAAAACACTTAAATTCAAAGCTGGTTTCCATTCCAACTATTTGCTTCTCCCCCAGCCCCAAGTTTACTCCTTTTGGGCACTTCTTACTCAACAAATAAAAACAATGGATTATCTATCAACATCTTCCACTTTTCCTTACAGTAAAGAACTTGAACTAATCCTATTGAATATCATTGGTCTAGGTTACTGTTTTTATTTGCTACTTATTCATAATAGCTCTAGGAACTTATCAGATCAGAGGACAGTTTCATTTCAATGCAGAAGCAGCCCGACACCTAATGTAGATAGTCGCTGATGACAAGATGAGCTTCTCTCTGAGGCCCTAACGATTAATCATGACATCTTAAAATAAAGAACTTTGAGCCTTTCAAACTTTCTGATAAGTACCTTTCAGAACGTAAAAAGCAATTGGGTCTATCTTCACCAGTAAATAGCACTCCTGCTATAAATAGTAGGTCATTTCTATTAACAAAAAATTAAAACTGAATGACTATTACCTTGATACCAAAACTAGACAAAGACATCACAAGAAACATAAAGACTAAAATCCCTTATGCAAAATCCCCAACCAAATACAGACAAACCAAATTCAGCAACATTTGAAAAGTATACACCACAACCAAGTGAGATTTATCCAAGGAATGCACAGCTGGCTCAACATCTGAAAATTAATTAATGTAATACATCCTATCAGTAGAATAAAAAACAAAAATCACATGATAATCAACAGATTAAAAAAATGCACCTGACAAAATCCAACACTCTTTCATGATAAAACACCCAACAAACTAGTAATAAAAGGGAACTTCCTCAACCTAATAAAGGGCATCTATGAAAAGCCACAGCTAACATCTTACTTAATGGTGAAAGACTGGATATTTTCTCTCTAAGATCAGGAATAAGGCAAAGCTGTCCATTCTTAATGTCTCGCCACATCTATTTAACACCATACTTAAGGTTCTAGCTAGGAAAATTGGGCAAAAAATAGAAATCGAAGGCATTTAGATTGGTAATGAAGAAATAAAACTTTCTCTATTCACAGAGGACATGATCTTGTGAATAGAAAATCCCCAGGAATCCACAAGTATCAAATTTTATTGTCCAGTTTATCCTTGCTTGTTGAGGTCTTTTTACTTTTTATTTTTTAGTGACAGAGTATCCCTCAGTCACCCAGGCTGGAATGCAGTGGCATGATCACAGCTCACTGTAACCTTGAATTCCTGGGCTCATGTAATCCTCCCACCTCAGCCTCCTGAGTAGCTGGGACTACAAGTGTCTTCTAATTTTTCTTTTGTTTTCTTTCTTTCTGGTTGAAAGGGTGGGGAGTGAGATGGGGGGGTTCAATTTCCTTTTTTTTTTTGGACAGAGTCTTACTCTGTTACCCTGGGTAGAGTGCAGTGACATCATCGTAGCTCACTGCAGCCTCAAAGTCCTGGGCTCAAGTGATCCTCCTACCTCAGCCTCCCTAGTAGCTAGGAATACAGGTGAGCAGCACGATATCCTGCTAATTTTTCTATCTTGAGTAAAAATGGAGTCTCACTCTTGCTCAGGCTGGTCTCAAACTCCTAGGCTCAACCCATCCTCCTACTTCAGCCTCCCAAAATGTTGGGGTTAACGGGTGTGAGCTGCCATACCTGGTGGTTTTTACTTTTTTAAACTACTCAATGAAATGAACAGCTTCTGTTTGTCAAGGCATTTGTCTTAGAGATCTGCAATGTTATCTGGATATAAACACTCAAGATTTCTGAGCTTTTGGCTTCAAGCTGTGGCCTGAGAACCATGTGAAAGGGGCCTTTAAAAACTACTTCCACATCAGATAGATGCTGGGTGTTAAAGAGCACACAGGTTTTAAGAGGCCTTCACAAAGCAAAGTACAACGATAAACAGATTTGAAAACGGTCACCTAGGCCTTACCTGTTGACTACAAGTCTCAACTGACTTTTGTTCTATTATAAATGGAACAAGAAAAATCTTTTAAGCATTAATTTGAAGAAAAATTTCTTCTGCCATTCACCAGAATGTGAACAAACTGTTCTCCTCCCCAACCAGATGAATTAGCTTTCTCCACATTAACTTTACCCCATCTGAACTTTACATATGCATTTGCGTGTACACACACACAATTTATCAAGCCTACATCGTCTCCAAACCATCCCAAATATCTCCTTGTAAGATTTTCTTTAAGATTCTGAACCTCAAAACATCTCTGCTCTTCCCTCCTATTTCATTTCACAAGCCTCAGAAGAGCTACAGGGAGCTGTGCACAGGTCTGTCATGCACGCTGCACTATCGCCCTGTACTCTCTTCCCTTGTCAGACTACATCTGGCTCAGGTCAGGCAGAGGCGCTCCCTTCCACACAGTGCACTGCCTTGAGGCTGAGAACTGCTGCCTTCCCCAGGCTCAGAATTCAGACCCTCACCAGCAAAAATGCACCCAACATAAAAACTGAAATACATCCTCTTCAATATATACACTGGCAGCTGATGAACATGAAGTTAAACCTAAATCTCCTACAAAATGACAATACGTTAATTTGTGTTACTCTGATATAAGTAAATCCCATCTTCCTCAACCACAGGCAAAGTGACTAAACACATTTCGTTATGTTTTTCATGTACTTCTCACATATAAGTCCTCTGGCTAATAACTGAAGTTAGAGTTAAATAAGTACATTTGTTGGTTCAGAAGTTACTGGCCTAGAATAAACTCAGCTCGAGGTCATCAAATCAGAAATTTTATAACATGGTCAGAAACCAGCCTTCCTTCCCCATATCTACACACAGAGCTCTATTCATTTTTCCCAAGAAAAGGACCAGATTAAAAAGCAAGTCTCCCCCCAAATACTCTTATTTTAATATAATTCACTCAAAGTGGATTTATTTTCCCTCTTCCTGCCTTCCCCTTTATTTCCAGACCCTTCCAATGGCCTTCAGGTAATTCTGCCCCAGTGAACCAATCACAGCAACTCTCCAGCTAGCAGAGGAAGAGCTACAGCATAAACAAGATTTCAGATCATCTTAGTTAGTTCCCCTCTGTTGCTCTTGTTATGGCAACAGCATACTTTTCCACAGCTGATGAGAACGTTATGCAGGAAAAGAAAGGCTAAAAGAGGTCTCTATGCTTTTGTTCATTCCCCAGAGCACAACTCTCCCAAGAGACTTTGGCACCTAAAAAAGAAATAAGGTAGCAGAAAGAAGCCTATTAGTAATAGTTAGCATTCCAGAGGTAGAAAAGTCTCTTTAAATGATTGCAAACTTCCTTTCCTAGTAAGATAAGTTTTTTTTAGAGACAGGGTCTTGCTGTCACTGAGGCTGGAGTGTAGTGGCCCGATCATAGCTCATTCATTGTAACCTCAAACTCCTGGGCTCAAGGGATCCTCCCACCTGGGCCTCCCAAAGCACTGAGAGCACAGGCATGAGTCATAGTGTCTGGCCAGATAAGCATTTTAAGATACTGGAGGAAAAACCTGAAATAGTGATGCTAACTTTGAGACTACCCACTGATATTAATTAGCTGTATGATGCTAACAAGTTATGTAATTTTGCTGGGTCTCAGTTTCTCTCAATTATAAAATGAAAGCATTAGGTTCCTTCCAGGTAACCGGAGTGTTATAAAAATGAAGCCAACTATAGTAATCTTACCTTCTTCCATTGAGGCTAGAAGCGCTTCTCAGTGGAAGAACCAAATATCATCCCCACTCCTCCATAAGCAGATAGGAAAAAATAAAATAAAATCCAAGGGCATTTTGGGGGGACCTGGAATTTACTCAACAAAAATTTCCCTCTTCCTTAATAATGAGAAAAGGTACTCTTCTAGCAATATGAGAAATCCAAGAGGCTACAGCAACTGTGTTTTCGTCCACTTCTCATTTCCCAAACCACCACAAGAAGGCAATTTTGAGAAACCTCAAGGTTAGGCTGTATCCTCTGATCTCCATTGAATAAAGGACTCTTAAGTGGGGAGAAATTATAAATTCACAATGTCGTGAATGTCCCTGCCCAGTTTGACCATTTAGGGCATTTAGCACATCAAATGTTATCTTGAATGCTCTGATATGCATGTGACACAGAGGCAGGAAATGCTAACCCTTCTCCTTCCCACAAAATAGAGTTTTCCAATACAAGCCTACTGACTCTCATTTTTCTAAATGTTTTCAAGTCTGAAATATATATTAGCTCTTGGCTCTATATAGTTTCAGAACTAAAAATCTTATGTCTCTCCTTTACCTCCAAATCAAGATTTTAAGCCTGTTCAGAGCAAAGATTGCATTTCCTATTTTTGTCTGTTGTCCCGTTTTCTGCAAAGCACTGGATTGCAGCCACAAAACTCATAGAAGATACCCAACCATATTAATTCAGGAGTCTGGAGGTAAACAAATAACAACAAACTATCTCACCCCAGTTGAGAGAAATAAAATTACATAGTGAAGGGGAGACGAATGTAACAAGAGAAATATACAAACCAGAGGGCAGAAAATTTCCAAAGGGGTAAAATTAATTCAGTAAGTATGGAACACCTAAACAGCACTGAGTTAATTGCTAAAAATGATCAAATCCAATTGCAACAGTGCTATATCCTTATAAACATATTAAGTAAGTCCTTCTGTTAAAAACCCAAAGATCACAATGGGTTCTACCAATAAATACTGGTTTAATATTATAAATTAGCCAAGTATTAAATCTAAAACAAAAAATTGTGTGCGTAGAAACTATTTGGAGGCAGGTTAAATGATATTTGAGAAAGCAGTGGAATTCTGTGTGTTGGGAGGAGGGGTAAATGAATCAGTATTTCTGGCAGAATCTTTACAAGCATTTTAGGAACTAATCCAGGCTATGAGGCAGGCTTCTATCTTTAAAGAAATGCTTAAAGAGTATGCCTTTATTTGAAAAGCATCATAGCTTGGCTGTTTGAAATATGCCCAAAGTGTCTCTCTCTGTGGCTTTTCCCTCAGGAGAATAATGATTAATATATAGCTAAAAGTTTAGTTCCTGCCCCAAATAAATTATAGCTGAGTGCAGTTGTTACTGTGACATGTGCTTTGCACTGCTGGAAACACAGGCATTTACTGACCAATACCTCAAAGAATTCTGGAAGTTATAAATCCCTTTCCATCACCATGGAAAACAATACCCATCTCTTAAAAGCTATCAGTTCAAGTTCAAGACAACTCTGTCTTGAGCAGATTCTGGTCTGCCAAAATCTTTCATAATCAAAAAGCAAGATCTCAGCATGCTCAAACACAGGGACTGGTCTTGCACAGATCAGATGAGAGGTTTCTTCAATGAGGTAAGCCACCTCACTAGGAACTTCACTGTTCGGCAAAGTTAAACACTTCCTTAAACCCAGCTCTCCATACATGTTTATGAACTTCTCCTGCCTGAGTCATTTTAAAGTCTTCCAAGACAGTCTCCCCTCCCCTAGAGTGGCCTGGCTGGATACCTCTGTAAAGCTCTCTCCTAGATTTTTATCCCTTGGCATTGGCAAGGCCGTCTCCTCACTCCACAGGCCTTGCTGTTGTGCAACCAACTCAAGGAGGGCCCAGGCCTAACTGCACCGGATTGGTTGTAGTACAACTCCAGAGCCCTGCCCACAAAAATGAGGCGAGCAATCCTGCAGACTGCAGGGGCTGCCAGCGAAATCCCCACCCTCTCGTGAAAGGCCACCCCATCACCAAAAGAAGGCAAAGTTCTGAAGTTGAAAAGGAAGCCCCGTTCCCTTCAATAGGCCCCTCAAAATCTCTTTCCAGTCTCCTCCCTCTGGAGAACAGCCCAGTCAGGGGACAGACAACCTTTGAGCTCCCTTTTCTCGTGACCAATTCAACAAGCTTCACCTCTACCCCAGTGTTACTTGTAAACAGTTCCTGGTCGTATTTTGAAAAGCAATGCTCAGGAACCTCCTTCTGCACCGCCTCTCTCTAGAAGCCCCTTCCCCAGGATCAAGCAACCCCACCCAAGTAGGGGGTCCTCCTTGACAACACCCCCTTCAATTCACCTCCAAAGCCGCTGCTGCCAAAGGAACGCTACGAAGGCTGCCAGCGCTCTACCACCCCCACCTTGGCTATTACTTGAGCATTATTTTATCCCTCTCTCCCGGCCGAGGGACTCCCGCCTCCCGCGGGGCCTCGTCCAGCAAAGTAAACAATGCTGTCAAAGCAGGATAACGCTGGGCAAGGCTTCCAGACTCCGCATGCCAGCCTCCTCCTGGTGTTCTAAAAGCAGCAAAACAAGCCACCGCAGGGTCCCGGGACCGAAATCCTCTCCCCAACTTGCTTTCTAAAAAGGCCCGGGAGTCAGCTCCAAAATCAAGCGTTAACATGCACTATCCGCAAGAGTCAGAGGTAATGCAGAGTGTAATGCAAGGCCAAGTGGAGCCACGGGAAGCAGGCGAGGAGGGGAGAGAAAACTGGGTCGAGTGCGTAAACGGGCCACGAAGCGAGAACAAGGGCTTTCTATCGCGACAGGAGAGCCACGTCCCCGAGTGGGGCGCGCGCGGACTCGAGCTGCGAGCGACAGAGAACGCCAAGTGAAGGGTCCAGAAAGCGCGGGCGCGGCCCGAGGGCGGCGTTCCCGGGGCTTTGGTGGAGCTGGGGGGACACGCCGAGGAGTGACAGGGGACCGTGGCGGGAGACCGGGACGCGGCGGAGGGCTGGCCGGCGCTCACCTCCCGGTGTGGTGGAGAAGAGCGTCCCCCCGGGCGTGGTGCAATAGTCATGAGGTAGCTGCGCGGCGTCGCTGATGGGCACGGTGCGGGTGGGGATGGCGCGGCTCTGGCTGGGCTGGTGGCCGCTGCCGGCGGACGAGGACATGGCTCTGGGCGCGGGCTCTTGGCTTTGTCCGGCGGGCAGGCGGCGGCGGCGGCGGCGGGGCCCGGGCTGCTCCGGCTCCTCCGGCGGGCGGAAGGGCGCGCTCCGCTCGCTCCTCGCTCGCTTCCTCTCGCTCCCTCGTCCCGCTCCGCTCCCGCCGCCGCCCTCTCAGCCGCCGCCGCCGCCGCCGCCCGATCCTCCGGCCCCCGCCAGCAGCCTCAGCAGCAGCAGCAGCGGCAGCAGCGGCGACGACGACGACCGGAAGCGGGCGAAGGCGGGAGCCAGAGGGAGTTCGGGGAAGCGGGTTGTCCGGAGGTGACGTCGTCGGGGGCGGGGCGAAGCGAGGGGGGCGGGCCCGACCGAGGGGCGGGGCTCAGCCTCGGCGGGCGGGGGAGGAACTGAACACCTCGCTCGGCGCAGGCAGACAAGGAAAACTTTCTGGTTGTTTTTAATTGTCGATCAGTACTACTTTACTTGAGCCGACTTCAGTTTCTTTTCCATTCCTATCCATCAAAAATGTAATTTTACTTTTAATTGTTCATTATTAAATATAGGCAATGCGCGCACGATGCACTGCATTTAAAAAATCAAACAGAGCAGAAAGGTTTACGGTGCCACTCTCTCCCACTTCCCAGTCCCCCTTTCCACGGGCGACCACTGACACCAGTTTCCTGCGTATCCTTCCAAAAACCGTCCCTATATACACACATAAAGCAAGATCTAAATAGGGAAAGGCAGAGACCAAGAGCCAGCCACGTCACAAGGATGTGTATTGTACGAGAAATAAACCGAGGCCAAGGAGAGGATTAAGACCACGAGGTACTTGAAAAATCTAGATCTAGAACTCTATTCTTTTCTCTAGGGGCTCTCAAACTTTTTGGTCTTCGTGTCTCTTTACATTCTTGAAAATTATTGAGAATCTCCAAGATCTTTTGTTTGTGTGGGTTATATCTATTGATAATTACTCTATTAGAAATTAAAACCGAGAACTTTTTTAAATGTTCATTAATTCATAAAATAACAATAACCTATTCCATGTTAACATAATCATATATTTTTATTTTAAAAATTATATTTTACAAAACAAAAAAAATTAGAACAGTGGCATCGTTTTACATTTTTACAAATGCTTTCATATCCATCTTAATAGAAGACACTGGATTCTCCAGCTGTGTTTGCATTCAGAATGCCTTGTTTTGATTGGAGTATGTAAAGAAAACAGCCTCACACAGGTATGTAATTGGAAAAGGTGAGGCTCCACAGGCCCTTGGGGGCTCTCCAAACCACACTTTGAGAACCATTGTGCTAAGCAGAACTGCTTCTGCCCACAACATTCCCAAGATGGGAGTGGGAAGAGAATCATGGCTAGGATCAATGTAGCTACCATCACTCCCATTTTGCAAATGGGAAAAATTGAGGCTAAGAGAGGTTGAGGGTTTAACCCAAGTAAAACAGCTACTGCTTCACTGCTTAAAGGGCCAAACAGGTGCTTGACAAGGACATAGACAAAAGAACTTACACAGTGCAAGATGGGCCAGGACATGACATGGTACTGATTTTGTGGTAAGTGTCCCAAGAATTCAGAAAGAAAAGTCCCTCATCTGTCCTGCAATCTGGAGACCCAGAGCTGCAGGGGACTAAGTTTAACCTTGAAAGACTCTAAGGCTTTGGATATGCCAAGATAAAGAGACGCTTCTGTAATATCAGAAGGAAAAGACAAGATACTAGCTTATGTTTGTGTAGAGCTTACAAAGGGTATGATGTATAACGTGCATCACTCCTTGATCAGTCTTTACAGATTCTGGGGATGTTCCAGGAACAGCAGGGAGACCTCTCTGGCCAGAGCAAAGGGTGAAGATGGTAGAAAAAGTTACACACAGAGGATGGGACTACAGAAGGGATGAAATGAAATAAATGGAGGCTGCACCAGAGCATAGTTTCAAAGTTTTGGAGACAGAGAAGTATTATATACTTTTTATTCACTTTTTCAGGCAGCCTGGAGAAGTGAACAGAACGCAGGTTTTGGAGACATACAGACTGGGTTTGAATCCCAGCTCTCTGTCTCTCTTTCATTTGGGTTTACTTTCTCTACTCATTTCTAAACCCCTGTTTTCCATGTTAGAAACATTCCTGACTTGCCTTGTGGGCTTTGTCTATTCATAGTTAAGCATTAGTGAGGGGCTAAAGTTCTTAAAGGAAGCTCTGAGTGGAGGGGTGGCAGGGCATGAGAGGGCTTGTCTCAGGGAGGGGTTCTCTATAGGGTAATCAGATCCAGACCAGTCATTTCGCTGGGGGGCTCCCAAATGTCGAATGGTCGTATCTACAGATGTCTTCTCTTTTGCTGGTCAATGTTCCCCAGGAAGCATTCTTCATTTTCTGGTCTGTGGAGTACAAGCCTGAGGGCCAGGCTTCTGAGAGCCAAACTGCAGCTGGGAGTAGGGACCCTCTCCATTCAGAACACAGACTGTCACTGACCCTCTTGTTTGCAGTACGACACCTTCCCCTGGGCCACAGCTGGGATGTGTCTCCGAGGACGTGAAGTCTCTGAGACATGCTGTATCTATTGTTAACCTCTGTAAAAGGCAAACCTCGCATCAGAAGGCACTGGGAAGAGAAGAGTGCCTATCTGGGCAAGACGGTGAAGGAGATTTGGGGGTTACAGCTGCTCCTTTTAAAGATGTTGAACCAGTCCTTCTCTTTCTGGCCTCGCCTTGCACCCCTAACTCCAGAGGTACCTGGAGCCTCCAATTTGTGAGTCTTCTTGGAGTCCTGTGATATGAACTGGCCTTTTTCTTGTTAGCTCTTCCACCTCCACTTTCCCCAGTCTGCTAAGTCAATTATCACTTGTCTTTGCTTTCCAGCTTCCAAAACTTTATTGTCATCACTGGTCCACTGCCGTATCCTTTCCTGGCTTCTTAGTCCTATTGGGTTTGTGCCTTTGAAAAAACAAATTCCTCTACTCTCATTTTTAGAGAGGTTTAATGGAGAGAAGAGATAAACACAGATGTTTAATCTATCAGTTTCACTTAAAGTACACAACACATGCTTTTAAACAGCGTAGCGTCAGGAGTCAGTTGCAATAACAGAAAAGGTTTATTCAGAGAAGTAGGTGCTTAAAATAACCGGGATGAACTAGAGGAATGGGCTTCAGGCTAGGCCTCCAGAAGTGACCTTCAGAGCACTGCAGAACTGACCCTCCTGGAGAGCTGCTGCCTGACCATAGCCAGGAACCCAGGAAGTAGGGAGCCACTTTCCCAATTGCTGGCCCCACCTTAGCTGTAATCCAGAGATCCGGGAGCTGCCGCCAGAACTGTGGGCTTCAAAGCCACACAGAGCCTGCCAGGTCCATGTCAACAATGGATGCCTAGAGCAACACTGCCTCTCTCCCCACTTAACTCAGTTCTGAATTTGAGTCTTATGTGCGGGCATCTGATTGGTGTAATTTGAAGCATATTGCTATGAGGAAGCATGGAAAATGTTGTTTTGTTTTATTTTAAGCTTTCCAGCCCCTGCACTGCAAAGAAGGAAGTTCAAACCAGAGGGAAGTTAGACCAGGTATCAAGGGCACCAATCTACGTATCCACCACAAAAGTTAAGATGTGTAGAAAGCATTTTTTAACTGGACAATAGGATTCACTCCCATCATCTTTCTCACCTCATCTAACTTCCTTCTTCCCAGCCTTTGGGATTAAAGTCTAAAAGCATCCCCTCCTTCCCTTTGCTTAGGGGTCACCTACTTTTTCTTGAAAAGGTCAGAGGATAAATGTTTTAGGCTTTTGAAGCCACAGGGTCTCTGTTACAACTATTTGACTTTGTCATTACAGCACAAAAGCAGCCATAGACAATATGTAAACAAACGAATGTGGATCCAGCAATACTTTATTTACAAAAACAGGAGTCTGGCTGGATTGGCCTGTGGCCACAGTTTGCAGACCCCTGACTTTGCTTATATGAGTGGTCTTCAAAAAGTTCATGGAAAATGCACATTATGAAAAAACTATACATAGTCAGGGATTGCCCTGAGACAGATGGCAACCTTCTGATTCCCACCTCCCACCCTGTGCCCATTCTCCTGCCTAGCTCATGCTCATATTTAATATGCAGTTGGGTCCACCTTTCCTTGACTCTTCTTCCCAGCCAAGGTTCGTTCGTTTCCCTCTCTCTGAGCTCCCATAGCATCCTGTGCACACCGTGGTCCTTTGCAGCAACGCTTTGCACAAGCCTTGTCTGCTGATGCATCTGATTCCTGGCAGCACTGCAAACTCCTCAAGGGTGAGGATGACCTTCTCTTCGCCTCATATCTTCACGGGGCCTGGCACAGAACCAGCCTGTGGTTAGTGTTTGTTGAACTGACTTTAAGAAGCCTTTGTGGAAACCTTGAGAAAAACATTAGACACAGTTATGGGCAGAGAGGTCTTAGGGGGACAAGAGGCCTTTTAGGTTTCCTATTCAGATAAGAATGTTTATGGACTGGATTGTGGTATAATTTACACACACTGAAATGCACCTCTTTCTCATCTGCATGTAGATGAGTTTTGACAAATGTTTACTTCCTTGTGAATGCCACAACAATCAAGGTACAGGACATTTTCATCACACCCAAAGTTCCTCTTACCCCTTTGCAGTCAACAACTGCAACCCCACCCTCAAGCCCGGGCTCAAGGCAATCACTGATCTGCTTTCTGTCACTATTAATGAGTGTCGTCTGTTCTAAAGCTTTATACAAATAGAATCATACTGTGCGTGCTATCTTATGTCTGGCTTCTTCACTCAGCATTAGGTGTCGCTTGAATCAGTAGCCGTTTTTATGGCTAGGTAGTATTCCACTTATGGATATACCCCAGACTGCTTATCAGATGAGAATTCGAAGGAAAAATACATCTATCCCCTCCCCAGAGCCTACCGTGGGAGACTAAGGGGGCTTCTATGTGGCCTGAAATGTACAGGTGGGTGTTATCTCTGAATGAGGATCCACATAGTTGGGGATTGGGAAGCTGCTGATGCAACTGTGACCCTACAGACACAGGACCCTCTAGATCTACACCTGATGTATTGCCAGTATCAAACATGTAAGATCTACCACATGGGTAACACTGTCCTGGAATTGTTTTAGTTTATTAATATAACTGGAGGTTGAAAGAATGGAAGTGGTCCAGTGTCTCCAACCCAGGGGTGCCCCTCCTGCAGTCATCTATTCCAGCTACCTTGGCTTCCCACAGCTCATTCCTTCTAATCACCTGCACTCACCTGTTGCCCCTGTTCCCTCTGGTTCTGTCTTTCCCAGGGGCAGAGGGAGGCTGGTCCCACCCTCTGTAATGCAGCCACCCACACTAGATCTATATCATCATAAGGATAATAGTCCCTTAGGTTTAGATAACATTTTTCCACTTCACAAAGCACTTTCACAACAATTATCTCCTTTAAGCTGAGCTACAGCCCTGTGATGAAGGCTACTTATTATTCTCATCTACATTTTACAGGTGAAGAAACTGAAGCTTGAAGAGGTTAAGTGATTTCTCTGAGGTCCTACAGCCAGGACCTGGTGGAGCTGGGACTCAAACTCAAGCTTCTGGCTGGTGGTCCTCTGCACTTTCTCCTGCACCTGCTGGCCTCCTACATTCCTAAAGAGTGCAGGTGTCCCTTGGGCAACCACCCTTTATTGTCACATCTACTGAACTCTTTGGGGAATAAGCAGCATCCATTTGCTGAGCTCCTGAAATATAAGAGACAGAGCATGTTGAGAAGATAATAATAACAAACAGCATTTGTAAGCATCGAGGCTGTGTCAGGTGCTGTACCAAATGCCTTTTACAGGTCTCACCTCTAATACAACTGCCGTACACGGCAGGCATTATTACACCTATTTTACAGTTGGGGAAGCAGCCTCAGAGAAGCTAGCTTGCTCAAAGTGACCTGCTGTAGCTCTAGAAACGTCTCTAGCCTTTCATAGCCATTGGGAACAGTTGACCATGCATAGGCTTTGAAGTCAGGCATGCCTTGGTTCAAATGCTGGTTCTACCACCAGCTTGCTGTGTGACCTTGAACTCTGAGCCTGTTGTCTGAAAAATAGGAGGGGAAACTTCTCATTCATAGAGTGCTCTTCTGAGGATTAGATGTCATGCCCAACCAAGGTGTGGTCAACGGGAGTGATGATCAAGCACCAGACTGGAGCCAAGAGGGTGCCGGGGCCCTTTGAGCTGGAGAGGAGCAGGCAGGATAGCAGTGTGTGTCTGTCTGGTATGCCGGAGGGAGCCAAGCTGTGGGGTCAGTATTCACACCTTTGGAGGTCTTGTCAGGTGATGCATTTTGTCTGTAGTTGTAGACTTCAGAAAATGAAGTACAGCTTGGTCAAAGTTACTTAGACATAATAAAGTCCTCTGTGGAAACCAGTTTGTTCTCTGCCTGTTTACTACAATTCGACACCCGTCATTCCTGTCTTTCTCCTCTTCATCCTGACATTCAGGAGGAGATTCTTCACGGGAACAACTCTCCCTCTATCACCCCTGGCCTTCTGGGTGAAAGCAACGTCCAAGTGGGCAGTACGCTTAATGCCACACCACATCCGGTGGAATGTGCTTGTTTTTGATAGCTTGAGCTCCAACCAGAGAGAGCACTGTTGAAATGGAAATGCACCGTCATCTGAACAGTAAATGGTGTGCCACACCCTGTGCCAGCCCTGTGCCAGCCACAGCCCAAAGGCAAAGCACGTTGTGCACAGAGTGCAGGAGCCCACAGTAGGTGCCGGCCAAGGGGAGGCAAGAGGTGCTCTGCGCGGGGGAGCTTCTGACCTCTCTTGGGTGGAGCCCAGGGTGTTCAAGGGTAATCCTTTATGATGACTGGCTGGACACTGATGGGCTCAGGAGGGAAGACTGACTCGATTATTGGGGATCTGATTCTCCATGCAGGCTCTGAACAAGCTACCTGGCTTACATCTATCCATCAACCAGCTCGTTCACAAGCATTTTCTCAGCTCCTCGTATGGCCCTGGCTTTGGGTTCAGGGTGAACATGGGAGATCTCATGGCACTCCCATTTAGCCATGGGCTGCACCTGCCTTGGTGACAACTCCTCGCATCTGTGCCTTCTGGCTGGCATGTGCCCTGAAGTGTGGGTGGGACCTGTGACTTCCTTCTAACAAATGGAGTATGGCAAAGGTGACAGGGATGTCACCCCTTGATTATGTTAACTTATGTAAGACTCCATCTTGCAGACTCACTCCAGAGACCCCCCCCTTCTCCCTCCCCAGGGATATGAATTCTGCCAACAATCCAAGCCTCCATGTGAGAACTCAGCTCTGGGTCACACCTTGCTTGCAGCCTTACAGAGGACCCGGCCAAGCAAAATCTGTGACATAATAATTGTGTTGTTTTAAACTGCTATGTTTGTTGTTTAAAAAAAAAGGTGTGTAAATGTATTATTTTCTATATGCAGCATAGAAAACCAATCTATTCTCTAATATTAATTAGTTCATCCCTTATCACTCCCACCCCACTCAGATTCATCTTCTCAGGGCAGCCCTCCCTACCCTCTGTGCCAAGGCCCCATCTCCTTGTCATAGGCTCTCATGCCACTGTGTGCCTCTCCTCCATATGCCCTATCCAGTTATCATTGTGTGAGTATTAAATTCATACCTGCCCCTCCACTGAACTGTACAGTCCACGAAAGCATCCCATCATGTTCTCTGCTTTTTCTCCAGGACTAGCATGGTGCCCGGCACATGCAAGGTGCTCAGTTAATGTCTTTTGAATAAATAAATGATTTGTAGGACATTCAGAGTGAGGCAGAGCGGAGTATCCAGTTTCCCATTCTTCTTTTTAGCAATAAAAAGTACAAGTTTTATCTGGGCACATGACTACCCAACCATAGACTACGTTTCCTAGCCTCCCTTGCAGCTAGTTGTGGTTATATGACTGAATTAGGACCCTGGGATATAAATGAAAGTGTCGTGTGCAACATCTGGGTCATCTCTTGAAAGGCAAAGTGGCTTGCTCTGGACATTGTCTTTTTCCCATCCTGCCGGCTCAGAAATGGTATCACTACATTAGCAGCCTGGGACCCAGAGGTGGAAGGATCATTTTGAAAATGACAGTAATTGGCCACCTTAGTTTCAAAAACCTTTTGGAGCAGAGCTGTCAACCTCCCCTAGACCACTTGTTTCATGAGAAATAAACCGTTTTATTTAAGCGGTAGTATCATGGGGTCTATAGTGGTTTAGCTGTACTCTAATTGATATAGTCCCTGAGAATAAAGCAGGTGTCCCATGTACTTGCAGACATAGTTGTCCTCTAATGCTGTCATGGGAAAATGCTCCACCCTGACATATCTTACATAAGCTTTGCTGGCAAGTCACAGAGAAGACCTGTTTCTAGCTGTCAGTCTCTCACTAGGACCCAAAAGCTGAGGCTGGGGCTAAAACAAGGCAAGCAACATACTTGAGTGTGACACTTAAGGAGACACTTACTTTCAGGCTTTTGCAAGTGAAGGGTCAGCACTAAGGAGTGAGTGGCTCCTTAAATTTTGTACCCTGGGAGCTTCAGGTACCTCTCCCTAGCCCCAGCTCAGGCATTTTCATTATAAGACTTGCTTTCTGACCTACCTGCTAGTGAAGTGTTTGACTTCACTACTAAGAATTCTTGCCCAAATAAGCACACAGGTTTATATATGGTTTATAGGTACAAAATGACAGTTTTCTTGAAAAAGTATAAAAATATCTGACTGGAAGGATGCGCATCCAAAAGGTAGCAGTGTGTTACCTTTGGAAGGTAGGGTTACAGGTGACTTTTTCCCATTGTCTTTTTTTATGTTTTACAAATTTTCTGCACTCTGCAAGTGACATTTTTGTAGTTAGGGGAAAAAACACTATTAAAAAATTGTTTTTCCACTATTCCTGTTTTCCAAATGTGACCCATTATACTTGGACTAAGCCCCTGGCTGTCTTCTTCCCTTCTGGGGAGCACTTTCCCATGAGGCCCTCGATCCCTTATCCGAGATGATGCAAATAGTCGTACAGGGTCTCACCCCACAGACTTCCCAGACAGGCCCAGACGTTTCTGAATCTACCGCAGGGCTGGGACAAGCTGTTGGTGGTACTGTCTTCCCTGAGGGCACTGTGGAAGGAGATACGATGGCTTAAAGGCACCCACCTAACTTCCACCTCCCCTCTGTGTTGTTCCCAGGGGTAGCTCAGCCTCCTTGACACCCGGGGGGTGGGGTATGACAGACAGGATTTGAATCCTGACTTTGCCATGTACAAGCCACATGACCTTGGGCAAGTGATTTAGTCTCTGTGCTCAAGTTTTCACATCCCTAAAGTGGAGATAACACGAGTCATTACCTCACAGGGTGGTGTTCTGGACTGAGTATGAAATGTGAAGTGTGGATCACAGCCTGGCACAGGGTGACTCGACAAGAGGTAGTAGGCGTTGGTGTTGTTATTGACACCCCCACCTGAATATCTCACTTTCATCTCAAACACAGTATCAGACATGCTAAGCTCCTGATCACCCCTTTCTCCCCAAACCTGTTTCTCTGCAGGCTTAGGTCATGGCACTACCCAGTAAAGGCTCAAGACAGAGGCCAGAGTGGCATCCTTGATGCCTCCCTCTTTCAGTCCCCAAATCCAATCTATGGCCAAGCCCTGGTGACTCTGCCTCCTCACTATCTGGCAACTTCCTGTGTCCTGTTGCCCTCACCTCTCACCTGGAAGACTGAGCAAGCCTCCTAATTGTTCTCCCTGTGCCCTTCTTTGGCCCTCCAATCCTTATCCCCATTGCAGTCAAAGAGATCTTAAAGTACAAACCAGGTCTTGTCATTCCTCGGCTAGCAAACCTTCATGGCTTCCAACTGCATTTAGACAATACAAGGTTCCTGAGACCAGCCCAGTCTGACCTCTGCTCACTCCACCAATCTCATCCTACCCCTCTCTCCCTCAAGGTGCACCAGCCTCACAGATCTGTCGGTTCCTTGAAAACACCAGCCCTTTGCAGCTTTAAGGGCTTTGAATGTGCTTTCCTCTGCCTAGGACACTCTTATTTCTCTCTTGTCCTGGGTCACTCACAGTCTTTCTTTAGCCTGACCACACTTTCCACAAAGAGGCCTTCTCTAACCCCCAATCTAAACCAGCCCTTCCTGTTGTTTTCTCTCCCTGTACTTTCCTTCAAGGCGTTTTTCACATACTATAATGATTTAAAAAAAAAAAAAAAGTATCTATGTGTTCCTTTAGTGTCTGTCTGTAAGGACCTGAGGTCTTACTGAGTCCAAAAGCCCCCAAGGAACTGAACCCTGGCAGCAGTGACGTGTGTGAGCTGGGCGGAGCATGCTTCCCAGTGCAGCTTTGAGAGGCTGAGACCCAGAGGCCCAGCTAAGCCATGTCCAGATGCCCACAGAAGACACGGTGCAATAAATGGTGGTATTGTTAGCCACTACGTTTAGGAGTAACTTCTTGTACAGCAATAGATAACTCATATGGCCACTAAGTTGATTTCTGAACCTGCGAATGGGTAATGACCTACAAATTGAAAACCACTGATCTAGTTCTAGGTACAAGTCCTGTGCTGGGCATTCAAGGGTGAATAAGACCTGGTCATTCCTTCAAAGAGCTTTTAGTGTTTTTTGAAGTTCTAAAAATTTGATAGGATGCATGTATTTTTTGGAGCAGGGTTCAAGTAGATGACAGTAAAAGTAAGTGAAAGGCTCACCGAGGCTGAGGGAGACCATTGTGATAAGCGAGGGGGTATCCCCTAGTCCTCACTGGGGGAAACATGGGCTTCACAGAAGGACCCAAAGGGGTTTCCACACCTAGAAAGGCTTGGGACAGGGAGGAGGAGCCCATGAGGAAGAACCCTGCTCCGGGGAAGGATCAGAGTGGCCACAAATCTTCTGTGACCTTCACTGTGTTTGGAGCTTGAGGGTTACTCAGCAGGCTGGGGGAGGCTGGCTAGGACTGCTGTGAGGACTAGGTGAGTAAACATGTATACGATGCTGAGGACAGTGCCTGCTGCTTACTAAGTGCTGTGTATTGTGGCTATTGTCGTTTTGTTTGTGTCATCTAGTTCTGGCCCTAGCCGTGTTCATCAGCCACTTTCTGAGGCCTCCCCTCCTCACCTCCCTGCAGCACTGGGCCCTGTGGCCCAAGTCCTCAGGCCCCTGACTTCTAGGGGCCAGCCCTGCCCTCCCACCCCCAGCTGCCACATTCAGGTGTTTCCCTCCTCAGACCTTGTCACTTCTCACTGTGCACGCACTGCCCCATCCCCTGAGATTCTTATTCTCTTGCACGTTTTTAGCCAGAGCCCCTGGCCTGTGAGACTCCAGCCTCGGGTTCCAGCCCTGCTGTCTCTCTGTAGCTCCAGACCTCTACTTCCAAGGCTTTGTCAGACGTCGCCAAGTGGATGTCCACTTAATATCATTCCCAACGGACCCCAACCCTCCTCCTCTTTACTCATGCCTAGACCAGTAAGTCCTCCTGATAGCTTCACCCATGATAGCCTCATCCGCTATGCCCAGCACCTCTCCAATACATTTTCCTCTTCTACCCTCACATCAATTTCTAAGTCTTGCGCAGTCTATTTCAGAAGGATCTCTTGAATCTGTCCTTTTTCTGTTCCCTGTACAACTACTTAAGTCAGGTCTGTCTTCCCCACATAGGCCACCAAAATGGCTAGCTCATGGGCCCCTCCATAGCTTAATGGTTTATATGTAGGCTATGGAGTTAGAATTCTAATTCTACCACTTAGTAGATGTGTGACCTTTGACAACCTCTTTAACTTCTCTATGCCTTAGTTTCCTCATCTTTAAAATGAGGCTGTTAACAGGTGTGTGTGTGTGTGTGTGTGAAAATTGAATAATGTAAAGTACTTGGTAGAAAAATTGATGGTTCTTTGGGCCACTGTGCCATCCTGCCCTAATAATTCAATACTGGGCCAGTCACTCAAGCTATAATAGAATGAAACATTCATGAGAATGAAAAATTATTTTGAAATAATAAAAGACCCAGTAAAGGTCCTCTGTCATAGGGATAAATATATTTATAATGCCATATTAAACTAATATGTGATTTGAGATCAGAAAGAATGAGTCATTGATCTTGTAAATAAACAGCTTTGGCCTTTCTGCCTCCACTGCCACCACAGTGCCTGCAGAAAAGCTTGTGGGGAAGGGGGCAAAAAAAGAAGCAGGTCCTGAAGTCCCATCCTATAGAAGATGGAATCATGGGTGCTGCCAATGTTGAGCTGTTTCTCCAAAAGAGAATCAAAGTGAAAGGAAAAGCTGGGAATCTTGGTGGAGGGATTGTAGCCATTGAAAGGAGCAAGAGCAAGATCACCATAACTTCTGAGCTGCTTTTTTCCAAAAAGTATTGGAGATATCTCACCAAAAAGTATTTGAAGAAGAATCTACATGATTGGTTTCAGGTAGTTGCTAACAGCAGAGAGTTACGAATTACGTTACTTTTAAACAAGACAAATAAGAGGAGGAAGATGAGGATTAAAATTCATTTATCTGGAAAAATTTGTATAAATAAAACTTGGAAACCAAATGGTGGTTTATTCCTGTATCTCTGTGGTATGGATTGAACAGAAAATTGGAAATCATGATAAAAGGGCTGCACTTAGGCTGCCACTGGCTTATTTATAACTAGACTTTTTTTCTGCTTGAAAAATGTCAGTTCTCATGGTAATATTACCAAAATAGAAGAAGAAGGCAACTTTAAGGGAACTGACAACCATCGAGCAGGTAGACAAGGGTGTGGAGATGTGAGCTTCAGTTAGTCACTGTTTTATTTTTAAAGGTGTGACTGTCAATTGTATCTGCTGTTTTTCTCAAAGAAAGATTCAGGAATACAAATGAGAGGCCCCTCTTATTGGTTAAAAGAAAAACAGGTGACTTCTTTCCAAGTGTCTCTTGTGGGAAAAGGACAGTGTCAACAGAATGCACATTTCTAGGGGGAATCTGTTTGGCAATTTTATATATCCATATTTTATAATTAGGTCTATGACTCCTCTTCCTTACATGAAGCTAATTTCTCTTTCAAGCAAAGCAAACCTTGCTTTCAAAACAGTTAAATGTTTCAGTTTGTGTTGGTGTTCAGATAACCGGTTGTTTTAAACATAACTTTTAAGTGGCCAATAATAAAATATGTTATATTAAGTGGCCATTCAAATATTGATGTCATAAGAAAATGTTATCTCTTTATGAATTTTATAATTTTTTCATTTCAGATGTTTTAAGATGGAGTTCACTTCATCTAATTATTTTCCAGAGTTGCAGACAATTCAGAATTTCCTGGGGGCCTATATAGATTACTGAGCCCCGTTCATGGAGATTGTGTTCCTAAAGACCTAAGTCAAATTCAAGAATCAGTATTTGTTGAAAAGGCTCCCCATGTGTTATTGAGGCTCGCCAGGGTTAGAAAACAGTGATTTTAGTCCAACTTCCAACTCAGTCCAGAACCCCTTTATTCACATTCCTAACAAATTGTTGCTCAAATGTGCTTTGAGCTCTTCCACAGGACACAGTCCCATCTTCCTGTAGTTTGTTAACCTCTGTTGGAAATGTCTGTCAAAAACTTTTGTTTACATTAAACTGAAATGAGTCTGCAGGGACTTCCTCAACTAGCTCTAGTCCTGCCCTCCGGCATCACAAGGATTATCATACATGAAAGCCCTTCATGTATCTTAATATGGTTTTCAGACTCCCACAAGCCTTTTATTTTATAGTTAAACAGCTGACTTCCACAAATAATTGCTCGCAGATCCTTTATCATCCAAGGTGTGCCTGCACCTACTGCACCACCCACAAACTTTTTTCAGAGCTTTTCTCTCCACGGCTGCCAGAACTGGGGTCCCTAAACCAGCCACTTGACGCTGCTGAGCAAGAGAGCTTCATGCTGCCAGACGCTGTGTCACTATACATGCCCTGTACGGTGGCTCTCCTGACATGTGAAGTGACACCATGCTGACATGCCAAATGACACCAAAATGTCACCAGTCCATGGTGAAATGAGAAAAAATAAATAAGAACAATGTAGATAAGCATATTTGATCTAAAAGATTGTACTTTCTTCCTATATTGTATCCTGCCCAGGTCCTTTTTAAAATTTATTTAAAAAAAAATAAAACTGTAAAGATAATAGACAGTTTGCATGGCTTACTTGTTTATCTCTTATA
Organism: Lemur catta; assembly: GCF_020740605.2. Classification (NCBI taxonomy): domain Eukaryota; kingdom Metazoa; phylum Chordata; class Mammalia; order Primates; family Lemuridae; genus Lemur; species Lemur catta. The sequence goes on along the minus strand of NC_059141.1, from coordinate 48,486,935 downwards.
ATAAAATATCAGGAATCCTATGTTGATGAGTCCTATATCTTTTAGAATTGTACTGGTCCTGGCCGGGCATGGTGGCTCATGCCTGTAATCCCAACACTCTGGGATGCCAAGGTGGGAGGATCATTTGAGCTTAGGAGTTTGAGACCAGCCTGAGCAAGAGCAAGACCCCGTCTCTACTAAAAATAGAAAAATAAATTATCTGGGCAACTAAAAAAAAAATAGAAAAAATTAGCTGAGTATGGTGGCATGTGTCTGTAGTCCCACTTAACTCTGGAGGCTGAGGCAGGAGGATTGCTTGATCCCAGGAATTTGAGGTTGCTGTGAGCTAGGCTGACACCATGGCACTCTAGCCCAGGCAACAGAGTAAGACTTTGTCTCAAAAAAAAAAAAAAAAAAAAATTGTACTGATCCATGAAGACCAAAATCCAAAATCTGGAATCATTGCCCTGGCCTTGCCTCCCTTGCTGATATATCAGTTTTCTCTAATCCAGCCCTTGCCTCTTGAACACCTGGCACATCACAAGATACTGTGACTCACAAATAAAATTTTTGTAAAAAGAAAGAAAGAGGCTGGGTGTGGTGGCTCACACCTGTAATCCCAGCACTTTGGGATGCGAAGGTGGGAGGATTGCTTGAGGCTGGGAGTTTGAGATCAGCCTGGGCAACATAGTGAGACTTCATCTCTGTAAAAAATTTTTAAAAAATTAGCCAGTTATGGAGGCTTGCATCTGTAGTCCCAGCTACTTGGGACTTTAGATATATATATATAATAGGAAGAAAAGAAAAAAAGAAAAAGTGATGGTTCTATTTTGGGTATAAACGTTATTGTTATTATTATTCTAAATCATCCTATACTCTATTCCTTCATCCTAAAGTACTTCTCTTAACACATCACCCCCTTGCACAAAGGTTTTCAAAAGCTCTCCTTACCTACTGTGAGAAATTGTTTCAGTTATGATCTCTAATATGTTTACTCCTCCTGCATTTACACCTTTGGATGGCTCTTCCATATTGACTCTGTGCTTGGCCATGTTTTGGCTAATGGGATAATAGCAACTTTGTGCCACAAACTGAGGCATTAAGAGGGTTTTTGCTTGGAGGCTTGCCTGGCTGGCCTCCTGGCTAACGAGAGACCATGTAGAACAAGGCCACAGTTTATCACAGCTGAGGCCTCTAGGCCAACAGCCCGATCACTGCCAGACACGTGAGGAGGCTGAACAAGACCATCCAGCCCCAGCCAGGTGCCTGCTGACTGCAGAGATCAGCCAGAAGACCTGTGCAGCTGACCTACAGAATTGTGAGAAATAACACATTTGTGGCTGTAAGTCACCACATTTTGGGGTGGTTTGTTACACAGCAAAAGCTAACTGAAACATTCAGTAAACCAAGCACCAGCTCCTCTTCCTGGCATCAAAGATTCTCACGATCAGGTCAGTGTATCTTCTCATACTATTCTCACTGCTTCTTTATCCCCCAAGCTTCAGCCAAATGTGAACACTGAATATACCCCAGAATACTTTATGCTTCCTTGCTTCTAAGCCTTTGCTTAGCTGAGCCTTCCTCCAGGAAGGGTCTTCGCTTCCCTATTCCTTTTCCACTCTCACTCCCTTCTTGGCCTTCTATGCCTACTGAAATTCAACCTATCCTTGAAGACTTATACAAGTATCATCTTTTTCTGCAGTTGGTGGGCATATTGGGAGCAACCTGTTCTTGAAAGTCTTTACTGGATACTACTGAACTCTGATTTCTTTTTGTTGCAATATGACAGTATTTCCCAAGACAGGAGCTATATTCTTGGTGGTAGAATAGCACTAATATGAGAGAGTTATTTCCTTTTTAAGTCTATTTCAATCATTCTTTTTAAAAAAATTTTTTTTCTTTCTTTTTTTTTTTGAGACAGGGTCTCACTCTTTCACCCTGGCTAGAGTGCTGTGGCGTCAGCCTAGCTCACAGCAACCTCAAACTCCTGGGCTCAAGCAATCCTTCTGCCTCAGCCTCCCGAGGAGCTGGGACTACAGGCATGTGCCACCATACCCGGCTAATTTTTTCTATATATTTTTAGTTGTCCAGATAATTTGTTTCTATTTTTTAGTAGAGACGGGGTCTCACTCTTGCTCTGGCTGGTCTCGAACTCCTGACCTGGAGTGATCCTCCCACCTCGGCCTTCCAGAGTGCTAGGATTACAGGCATGAGCCACCGCACCGGGCCTCAATCATTCTTAATAAACCGAGGGGCTGGTGGGTCAGTCCCATAACCCTAACACTTGCTAGACTTCTTTTATAACAAAGGGAATAGGCTTTAAGCTCAGCTCTTTATCAGGCAACAGTAATTTGCTAGAATTTAGTAACATTGTTTCATTTTTCATTACATTTAAAGGTTACTTTTTATCTATGGCAAAGTACTACTAGTTTCCATTTGTGGAGTGATATAAAGTTTCTTTTTTAAAATAACATTTTAACTTAAAAAGTGAGTCAATTTAAAGAAAAAAACATAAGTAAATAATAGTATAGTGTGTTGGTAAACTATCTTGCTGAGAAAAAGTAAAGTCCTGATTTGTAGCGTGTGCTGATTTCTGCGGTGGAAATTCTTTCACCATGCCTATTTCAAGTAACTAAGGTGATCGCACTGAACCCAGAATTGAGAAAAGACGTGTGGAATGAGCAAGCTCTGCGAGTCTGTACAAGTGACAGCAGCTCACCACTGGGTGGGGCTCAGATATAGCAAAAATCAGGAAGGTGGCAGGGCAATCAATGGCTGAAGCTTGAGAAATGCTTTTTTAGAGTCACTTTTTGTATCGATCTTATTTTCCATAGTAGAGCGCATGTGCCGTGAGGGAACTGACTGCTTCTTGCTCATTTTTGCAAACCCTGCAGTACCTGGCAGGGGTTTCTGGTGGGCATATCTCACCAGGCTGAATTTTCTGGAAGGGGGACTGGATGAACTGCTTTTTTGCCTTAGGATGGCAGTGACCTGGAGTGACCTCAAATTCCTGACTGTTGGAAACTCAGCTCCAGGCAGGGGTGCAGCCCTTGGTGGAAGGCACAGTAAGGCACAAGATGATGCAGGGGCAGCGGGGAAAGGGTATCTGACTCACACTTGTTGATGGGACTTCACATTTTGTTTCCATCCGAACATACTTCTGCCTTAAGAGGTGTGAGATAAGGGCTAACATAAGCAGAATAAAATGGAAAAGGGGAGATTTAAGGTTTTATATTGTGTTAAGGCCTTGTATAATATTAGACTTACTGTAACAAAGTACCACAAATGGGGTGGCTTACCAATAGAAATCCATCGTCTCGTAGGTCTGGAGGCTAGAAATCTGAAATCAAGGTTTTGGTAGTGTTGGTTTCTTCTGAGAGCTATCTGCTCCAGGGCTTTCCACTTAGCTTATAGATGGCCATCTTCTCCCTGTCTTTCTTCGTGTTGTCTTCCTTCTATGCATGTCTGTATGTGAACAAATTTCCTCTTTTGATAAGGACACCAACCATATTGGATTAGGGTCTGTCCTAATGACCTCAATTTCTACTTGATTACCTCTGTAAAGACCCTATTTCCAACGAGGTCACATTCTAAGGTACTAGGGCTTGGGACTACAATACATCTCTGTGTGTGTGTATGGGGGCTGTAGTGGTAGGTGAGGAGGGAACATAAATCAACCCATAACAGGCCTCGAGATTGCATCTAGAAATTCTCTGATGGGAAGTGGTCCCCCATCAGGGTCTTCAGTCATAAGAGTTGAGATGCTGGCTCTGTCTACAGGATAGTGTCCCTTCCACAAGTGCCCTGAGAATTTATACTCCCCAGTGAAGGGCAGACCCACCAGGGAATAGCCATATAACAATCTGTCATAGCACAAGAGTTTTCCTTTCTGTATGTAGCTTGCAAGGCTTTCAAGCATGAGCACAGGCTGTGTTCAAGCCCTAGCAAACATCTGAGTCTTTCTCTGTTCATAGGTGAAGGGTGTATGGCTTCTAACTCAGGTGGCCAGGGTTGGAGCCAGTCCCTCAGTGGCCCAAGCCTTTGAAGATGCTCTGATCTCTCTAGAGGAGCTTGTTTGTATGGGGCCAGTCGAGCTGCTTCACTGAGAAGCCTCGCCGGGGTTCCCTTGCACAGTCCTACCTTCCTGACCTCCTCACTTGCTATTCTGAAACTGAAGGTAGCAATGACTGCCTTGAGGCTTCTAGACCCTAGTAGGGAGGGATAAAAATTTGCCAACCGATTGCATTGAATGGAATCAGTAAACATAGTGATTGAAAATCTTAGCACAGTTGATATATATTTATGAGCACCCACTATGTGCTAGATATTGTGGGAATATTTATCGGGCATGTGGTAGATTGCAAAATTAGTCCCAATTCTCCCCTTATCCTGTACCTGTGTTCTTTGTGATGTGACTTTGTTGCTCCCTCCTATCAGGAGGTGGAGTCTATTTCTTCTTCAACCTTGGATCTGGGCTGGCCTTGTAATTTTGTTTAGTCAAGACAACTGGGGAAATGAAGCAGTGCCAATTTTGAGCCTAGACCTTGAGAGACCTTGTACGATTCCACTCTTGCTCTTGGGACCCTGCAGCTCCATGTGAACAAACTTGGGCTAGCCTGCTGGTAGATGAGAGACATGTGGCCCATTGGCCTCAGCTAACAGCTAGCCACCCCCCTAGAAGCAGAGGCCTCTGACTGCCCCGCAACTGACCCCAGATGCATGAGGGAGTCCAGCTGAGACCAGAACTGCCCAGCCAAACCCAGCCTAAAATACTGACCCATAAAATCATAAACTAAATGAGCTATCATTTTAAGCCACATCTAAATTGTGGGGTGTTTTATTATGCAGCAAACAGTGCCTGATACAAACACTTAGCATGTGCCAAGCTCTGGTATTTGAAATCAGGCAGAGTCTTGTGCAGAGATGGTATAATAATGGGTATAATGCAGTAAGTGCTCTCGAGAAGCAAACACAGTAGGAATAGAACAGGTGGCATTTGAGCTGGGGAGGAATTTTGTCTCTGTGGGGTTGGAGGGTCCAGGATAAACTTCCTGGGGCAGGGGACTGGCTAAAGTAAAGCATGAATGTGGGAAACCCCAGGCTGGGGCCATCTGTCAGAAGTATTTAGTGAACACTTACTATGTGCACGGAAACATTATACTAGCTGTCTCAGGTCTGCATGTGGCCTGACAAGGGAAAAAAGACATCCATGTGCAAAAGTTGGCCAGAAGTGTCAGGTTGGTGTTCAGTAAAACAGAAGTAGCTGTGTCTGCTTTGTCCAGAGTAACAAGCATCTTGGCTTGGGCAGAATGGGACTCCAACCGTTTGTTATTTATATCTGGTACTTGGTATATGTCTGGCAGGAATTTAATGGTAAAGAGTCAGAAAACACGGCTGCTCACGCACCCACTCAACTGGTAACCCCCTGAGGGCACAGTCTGTGTCCGATTCATCTTAGTATACCCGGAGACACAGGGCCTTGCATATACTAAGCATTCAGTTTTGAAAGACTGACTTTGGAGATATTTACCATCCTCTTTCTTTTATTCCTACTAACCTATTGTGTTTGTTTCCTAGAGCAGCTGCAGCAAGTTGCCACAACAACAGAAATTTATTTGCTTACAGTTCTGGAAGCTATAAATTCAAATCAAGGTATCTGCAGGGCTGGTTCCTTTTTGGAGGATCTGAGGGAGAATTTATTTCCTGCCTGTTCCTAGCTTCTGATCCGTGCCAACACTCTGTGGCATTCCTTGGCTTGTAGATGCATCACTCCAATCTCTGCTTCCATCATCACATGGCGTTCTCCCTGCATGTCTCTCTGTGTACCTCTTCTCTTATAAGAACACTGGGCACATTGGATTAGGGGTGCACCCTACTCCAAAGTGATCTGATCTTAACTAATTACATCTGCAGTGACTCTATTTCAAAATAAGGTCACATTCTGAAGTCCTGGGGGTTAGGACCTTAACATATATTTTTTGGTGGTGGTGGGGGGGGGGACACAGTTCAACCCTTAACATCCATCAAGGCCCAAGGGAACGTGTTTTTCCTTGTCTGCCACCTCTAGCGGCAGAATTAAATGTTCTTTTTTCAGGACTTCCCCGCCCCCCCATACTTGATATGTACTTCTTTTCATTAGAGCAGTTGACACCGTCATCATCTGTTTGAGGCAGGGACCTCATCTCTCTTGTCTCCCTGTGTGTCCTGCAAAGGGTCTGGGGCGAGTTCTCCATGGCAAGGCCTGTGCAGCAGCTCCCTTCCCCTGAGGGGCCATCAGGCCTGGGCGTGGGCGCTGCATTAGACATTCCACGCATTAATCCCCACAATGGCCTGTGAAGTAGGCATTTATGTATTTTAATTCCCATTTTATAGATAAGAACATTAGGCTTTTGAGAGGTGAGGTAACAGTGTAGCCAGAATTACTGTCTCTAAAAACCTGAATGGGCACCGGGGACGTCACATGAAAAGTTCCCTTCGCTCCATCTTCACGTTTTTCAACCCCCTGATCTGGCTAGTTCCACTCCGTTTCCTCGAGACACCCAGATCTGGAGCCTCAGTGCCATCGATCCTGGGATGTGTTGCCCGTTCCGGTCTACACCTCGGCTCTCCCCAACATCCTCCCTCCAGAAGCCGCACACAAAGCGGGTCCTCCCTGCGCACGGGAGCGCGCGGGCCTGGTTTAGGCGCGCGCCACGGCAGGGCGCGGAGGGCGAGGGCGTACGCTGATTGGCTCCGCGCGGCCCGGGCCCTGGGCCTGCTCCCGCCCCGGCGCCCGTCCTGGCGCGGCGATTGGCCGAGTGGCCGTGCGCGCTCAGCCCGCAGCCCCGCGCGCCCCGCCTCGCCCGCGCGGAACTCGCATGGGGCGCCGGCGGCGGCCGAGGGAGTGTGACTGCGCTGCGCAGGGCGCTAGGAGGCATTGTCGCCGTAAGTGGAGCCGAAAGCGGCCCGGAGCGGGGCCACACACTTGGTGCCCCGCAAAGTAAACGTGGTCTGAGGCTAAGCGTTGCAGGGGCTGGGGGAGAGAGGGAGAGAAATGCCCCGGTTTTTGCAGAGTACCGTCCCCTCCCCCAGGTCACCCGGTGGAAAAGGGCAGCGGTGCACCAGCCGCGGCTCCTGCGGTGCCAAGGGGCCCGGCACGCGCCGGCTCTCTCTGGCACACCGCTGCTGGACCCTGATGGCTAGGGGGAGTGGGCGCAGCGGTGCCAGGGAATGGGGAGCCCGGGGAAGCGCTCCCTGGCGGGCCTCCATTCCCGGGGGAGGCGCCCTTGCTGGGAGAGGCTGCTGTGCATTTCGTCCCTGAAGCGACACTTTCGTGGTTTGCTTCCGCTCTGGGGAGCTGCAGACGCCTGCATCGGAGCGTGCTCTCGGCCTCCGGGCAGCGCGGAGCCCCGGCCCTCTGCGATCGCCAGCGTCCCTCACCTCAGCCTGCTTTATTCTCCCCATTCCCCGCCTGCCAGTGCCATTGGCTGTGGGCACCGGGCTGTGAGACGGGGCCAGGCGCATGGGGACCCTGGCTGTCCGCCGCGCACGGTCCTGAGAGGTGCAGTCCCAGGATGCCTGGATGCCCATAAGGGAGCACGCGCGGGGCTCCCCGAACCCCATGGCGCAAAACGAGGCGTCAGCTGGTCCCCCTGACGCCCCAGCGGGCTTCTTCCCCTTGGATGGGAAAGTGGGTCAACTCTGTTCTGGTCTCAAGTGGGCCTTTTGGGGCTACTTGGGTCCCATCAAGCCCTCCGTCCCTCACTTCCCCACCCGCTCCCGGCTTGGCCCGGTGGAGAGGCCGGCTGCAGCCAGCGGTGGGGGCAGCCCGCACATAGGGCTCGGGAGGCTCCGGTTGCCCGTCGGAGCGGCTGCCAGGCTCTAAAGTTCCCAGCTGACCACGCCAGTAACTAAATATAGGAGCAGCTGGTGCGGACGGGGTGTCGCAGTGGCTCCTTTGCAGAGATCTTGGGACTGCAGATAAGGTAGAATTCTTGCTGCTAAGGGCGGGAGTCGGGGGACCACGGTCAGGGTTTAAGCAAAAATCATCCCTCCCCTAGCCTTGTATCCAAGTGAAACCAGGTTATAGGGACAGGAGGGCTGTAGTGCCAGCTCCCATAAAACAGGACAACTTTTTCCCCCAATTTATTATAGTCAAACTTCCTCTTTGCACCTGTTTAATCACCTATTGGTAAAGCCTTAGTGTGGGAAGCACTTAATGGTTTGCAAAGCCCGTTCTCAAAAGTTACATATCAGTTATTATACTTCCCACAACAACCCAGTGAGAAAGGTGGTATTTCCATTTTACAAATGGGGCTGCTCCCAACACTGATAACTTCCCAAAACTCTGGTTGGATTAGGCTACTTTCCTCAAAAAACTTCTCTTAGTTCCCTGCAGAGAAACAGAGGACAAGTTTATAAGAGGCCTATAGCCCCCTCCCCAGTAATCTGGGAACAGACTGGCTGTTGTTTCCCTCTCTCCCAAATCCCTTTGTGCACCTGCTGCTCAGACCTTCTCTGCTCCTTCCCTCTGCCCATGCCATGTGCCTTCATGACCCTGACCCCCTGAGCCTGGTGTTGCTGTCTCTTAGTGGGAACTTGTTCTGGCCCATACCCCATCTTTGTACTTTTACTCCCCTGGCGTGGGCCTTATAGAAGGTGCCCAGGAGGTGTTTGTTGGCTTTAAACATTTCCTGGGACCTTGATGCTCACTCTGAGGAACGGGAAATTGGGGGTGTGTGGAGACGGATATGCTAAGAGACAGCAGTAGTGTATGAGCTTAGACCCTGTGCTGAAGGGTCTTTGGGATTTGGAATGCTTTCCTTTACATTTTCTGAGGCCCCCTTCCAGTGCCTGGGACTGGCAGGGTTAGTAGTACCATCTGGCTGCAATGCCCAAGTAGGCTGATGGTACCTGTTTCTCCTCTTTGGGACACTCTCTGACTTGCTGTTTCCAGCATCCCTGCACATGGGGTTGGCCAGGTGCCTCGAGGAGCCCATAGCTTGGGTCTTTGGGGCTATCCTGGTTCCAGGAGGGCTGCCTTCTGCGCTGATAGCTCAAATGGGGCTGACGCTGCTGGATTGTGCCCCAGGCACATCTCTGCTGTACTCAGAGCATCCTCTGGAATATAAGGGGTCCTTCTTCCTAGTGAATTTCTCTGACATCTAGATTTTAAATGTTGTTCCTGTTCCAGCTCCTATGTCCATGCTGACACATATGATAGGGGGTCTGAGTTTGCCACCAGGGGTGAGATTTTTAATCTGACTAGTTTTCATCAATGGCCTGAGGCACCTCCCCCACCTGGTGGCAGCTAGTAGAATTGCAGGAATAGCACCTGTTGGAAAGAAGCCTGCGGATCCCACCAGGGTTAGCAGACTCTGGAAGCTTGGCAGTTTACCTTCCCTTCCCTTTCCTCTGTGCTGTGAGGCCAGGATTGCCTCAGTGCTGTTTCAGAGAGCTCTTCCTCATCAGAATCACAAGTCAGAGCTATTTCCTGTGTTTCTTTCATCTCTCTTCATTCTCATGCCCCATGCCAACAGATGCTCAATAAATGTTCATGACTATTGATGATGAATATTAGAGATGGGGGAGGGAGAAGAAGGCATAATATGGTGGAAAGAGTGCCAGTCTGGGAATTAGAAGACCTAGGTTCTTTGTTTTCTTTCTTTCTTTCTTTCTTTTTTTTTTTTTTTTTTTGAGACAGAGTCTCGCTCTGTTGCCTGGGCTAGAGTGCCATGGCGTCAGCCTAGCTCACAGCAACCTCAAACTCCTGGGCTCAAGCCATCCTACTGCCTCAGCTTCCCGAGTAGCTGGGACTACAGGCATGCGCCACCATGCCCGGCTAATTTTTCCTATATATATTTTTAGTTGTCCAGATAATTTCTTTCTATTTTTAGTAGAGACGGGGTCTCGCTCTTGCTCAGGCTCATCTCGAACTTCTGACCTGGAGCGATCCTCCTGCCTCGGCCTCCCAGAGTGCTAGGATTACAGGCGTGAGCCACTGTGCCTGGCCCTTTATTTTTATTTTTTTATTTTTTAAGACAGAGTCTCAGTCACCCTGGGTAGAGTGTAGTGGTGTCAGCCTAGCTCACAGCAACCTTAAACTCCTGGGCTCAAGCGATCCTCCTGCCTCAGCCTTCTGAATAGCTGGGACTACAGGTGCTCACTACCATATCCAGCTAATTTTTTCTATTTTTAGTAGAGATGGGGTCTCACTCTTGCTCAGGCTGGTCTCAAACTCCTGACCTCAAGCCATCCGCCTGCCTCAGCCTCCCAGAGTGCTAGGATTATGGGTGTGAGCCACCGTGCCAGCTGGTTCTTTGTTTTCACCTAGCTGGTTCACCTCCCCTCTTGGGTCCTCAGTTTTCCCATTCTTAAAGGGGTTAGAATAAGTCACCAAGACTCCAGCAACATGGCTGTCATTCAGGCTTAGGGGATGGTCTTAAAGGCAGCACAGTGAAGGTGTTGGGTCCAGTTTGCCACAGTCCTTTCTATTCCCTATTGTCCTATATTGGCCCACCTTGTGCAGGTTGCCTACCTGGCATCTTTAGGCATTTGAATTTATGACCCTTTTCCATTTAGACAGTGTCTTAGATTTGTCCTAAGAGCCATCTGACCTGTATTCAGATTTGCAACATAAATGATGTGTGTTAATCCTCATCATCACCATTGGGGGATACTAATTAAGCATCTGTGTTCAGTGTCTGATGTACAGTGCAGGTGAGAAGCACAGTCTAGATCTGCTCTCTGCCCCAAGCTGCTCCACAGGCCAACAGGGGAGACAAGTGTGTGTGTGGCTCATAAATAACCCAAGTGATGTGTGCTAAGCCATTAAGTGCTGCTGAAACTCAGAGGGAGGAGAGAACACTGAGGCAATCAGGGAAGACTTCCTGGAGGTGATAAGATGGAAATTCTACTCATTCCTCAAAGCTGAGTTCCACTGAGTTTTTTGTTCAGAGTCACATTGGGATTAGATGCTGGTGTTATAGCTGCACATGTACTGCTTTATTTTTTCAACTATGATTTATTGAGGTTTTACATGTCCTAGACTCCAAGCTAGATAGGTATATAAATTTTATTCAATCTTCATATTAACCCAGCAACGTTGGTATTACTAGATCTCCTACTCAGATGAAGAAACAGGCTCAGAGCAGTTAAGAAACTCTCCTAAGGCTTCTTAGCTAATAAATGGTTGAGTTGGGCATTAGGCCTGTCTCCATAAAACAGTCTTTCCCCACTGCGCTGTGTGTCTCAAACCTTCAGTGTCAGCCTCCTTGATGAAACACACACGTATGCTAAGGTCACACCAACTCCCCCAAGCACATGGGTGGGCCTGGCCAGCTCCGGCGTGGCCTCTCCTGCCTGCTTGTCTAGTTGAGCACACGGGAACTTTTCCTGGTGTCTATTACCAGCTCTGAGGACTGTCCCCATGGCCCTTCTCTCTGCCCTTTCTGTTCTTTTGCCTTTGGCCCTCAGAGCAAGTTCGTTGGAGCTCCTCGAGCTGTCTGTGAAGCTGGTTTGGGGTCTGAGGCAAAACGGGGTGCTGACCTGGGCCTCAAGTTCATTCCTCTCTCCGTGGAATGAACACTGCTATTGGCAATGTAGGGGACTTTTGTAAAATGTGAGCACTGGATATGGAGCTGGGCCGACCCGATTATTGCCACTTACTCATTTTTACCTTGGCCAGGTCACTTAGCCTCTCATTGTGCCCTAGTTTCCTTCCGTGTAATACACAGGGAGTTGGGGACATTTCTGTGTCTTTATGTCTTAACACCTTACCATTTTGTCTTCCTCATCCTTCTTTCAGCCTCTTCTCCCCTAGTGATCCAATTTCCCTTCTCTCATTTCCCTTCCTCCCCCTCCCTTTTCTTGCAGATAAACTGAGCATCAGCTGGTAATCAGGTCTGTGGGCCAATTGTAAATCCCCGTCCATACTGGCACATGGAAGGGAGTTTGTCGAGACCACCCACCCCCCAGCCTGTGAGCTCTGATTGGCTCCCAGGGCTCTGATTTACCTTTGTGCCCCCCCGCTTCCTGCCTGGCAGGTGTGGGTGGAGTGAGCAGGGGAGCTGGAGAATTGTCCTGAGGGGTGTGGACAGGGCGCCAGCTCAGAGGCTGTGGGATGGAGGGACAGGTGTCTTTCCCCTGCAGTTGGCTGTGCCCCGCCTCCTCCCCAATGCCCCGCCTGTTGAGTGAGTCACAGGCCAGCGCACACCTGAGTCCTCACACCTGCCGGGCCGCTGGTTCAGGCCTGGACCCCGAGTCTGGTGAGGTCATACGTGTTGATCCTCCCAGAACGCCGGTAGGGCCCAGGTGCCCCCACCCTCTGACAGGCAGATCAGCCACTCCACAGGCCGAGCTGGATGTGGCCTGGGCTCTGGGCTCCGCAGGAGGAGGTGAGTGACCTGGGGCCCTCTGTGCAGGCTTCCCGGCAGCCTGGGGCTGGGGGAGGAGGTTGCTGGGGGTGAAGGCAGGGTGGGGACCCGGCTGACAGGCGGGCACTTCATGGCCCTGCATTTTCCCCAGGCACAGGCCCCTTTGTGAGCAGCAGACCAGCCTGGGGGCTGGCAGCAGGACACCCGCGTCTGCATGCTGAAGAAGATGGGTGAGGCCGTGGCCAGAGTAGCGAGGAAGGTCAACGAGACGGTGGAGAGCGGCTCTGACACCCTGGGTGAGTGAGGGCAGGGCTCTCCCGCTGCCCTGGAGGTGGTGGTGAGGTGAGCTTAGCAAAGAAATAGAAGAGAGGAGAGAGACAGTCTCATGTGCGCCCTTGTCACGCGAAGAGTTTTGTGGAACTGTCATTGCAGCGGTGTGCAGTTTGTGTGTACTGGGTCCCAGTGTAAGGCGTATTTCTTACTATGGGTCATGGCCAAAGAGGTTTGAGAATCACTGAGCCTGCGTGCTTGCCCTTGGATTGCTGGTGACTGAGTGTGCGTGTGGCTTTGGACCAGCTGAAAGTGTGGAGTGGCACCCGCGTACCAGGCCCTGTGCTGGGGCCTCCCGAGTGTTATCTTTTTGAATCCTCACGGCCCCCTGGGGTGAGTGCTGCCTGCTGGGCACAGCGAGTCTCAGTCTGCAGATGAGGAGGGGGCGGAGGGGCGAGATGGCAGAGTGGAATTTTTTGAGATTGCCCAGTCAGGAGGCCCCTTTACACTCCATTATTTCACTTGAATCATGTTTTATGTTTTTTGCTTTGAATTGGTCATAGCATTTTATCCTATCAGTCACTCCAAGACTCCAAGTATTTAAGCAAGTCATCCCATTTAATTAAATTCAGCAGGTATTTATTGAACATCTGCCCCGTGCAAGGGGCCGCAGGGGGTACAGTGCAGTTACCTGTGTGTGCACGTGCACGTGTGTCTGCGTATGCATGCACATCTGTGCACATGCTTGTGAGTGTGTGTGTATGCGTGTGTTTATGTTTCGCGCACTAGAACGTGGCACCACTGTAGAGCCACAGGCATGTTGCGGGAACCGGGAGGCCTGGAGCACAGTCCTGCCTGGGGGATGATCACGCAGATGGACAGGTGGAATTTGGGTTAGGCCTTTGGTACATGAGAGGGATTTCACAGGCAGGTTGGGGTGTGTGTCTATGTCTGCCTCACAAAGGAGCATCTATTCCCATGGTGGTGACTGCCTGGCTAAGACCCAGGGACTGGAAAGGTGGAGCACTTCTACGAGCAGCTACTCCTCAGGTGTGTCTGGAATGCGGGCTTCTGCGGCAGGGAGTGGTGGTCCAGGAAATGGAGGGACACCCAGCCTTCAGGACACGCTTGGTCACTGCTTCTTCCGGGAAGCCCTCAGCCCAGCCGCCTCCACGCCTTGATCCCTTCCTCCTCTGAGGCTCTCATTCAGCATGCCCTGAGGGCAGGGACCCTGTGGTCACTTGCACACACACGGCCCCCATCCCACTCCACAGCCTAGTGCAGTGTCAGGTGCTTTGGAAGCGAGTGGAGGTGTTTGCTAAGGTGAGAGAGGCACCTCCTCTGTCAGCAAGCTCACCAAAGATTGAAGATTGTGGTTGGTGTTGGAGGGAAGTCTCTGGGGGAGCCCTAAGCTGGCGATATAACCACTGTGGGCCTCAGTGAGGGGATTCTGGAATCCTGCCCCAGTCACCAGCATGGCTGGTCCAGGCTCTCTACCACTAAGACTGTAGGTGAGAGCCAGGCTTTGGGTCATATGGACCTGGATTTGAATCCCCACTCTGCCACCTGCTCACCTGGTATCTTAGCAGATGGCTTAGCCTCTCTGAGCCTCTCTTCCTTCAGGTATAAAATGGAGATGGGAACTGTGTCTACCTCATCAGGGTGGTTAGGAGTAATTGTCATGTCTGTAAGGTGCTTGGCATGGAGGGAGCTCAATAATTTTTGTATTTTTACTATTGTTATTAATATTATTTTTAATTTTTTTAAATTTTTTATTTTTTTTGAGGCAGAGTCTCACTCTGTTGCCAGGGATAGAGTTCCGTGGCATCAGCCTAGCTCACAGCAACCTCAAACTCCTGGGCTTAAGCGATCCTTCTGCCTCAGCCTCCCAAGTAGCTGGGACTACAGGCATGTGCCACCATGCCCGGCTAATTTTTTTCTCTATGTATTTTTAGCTGTCCAGATAATTTCTTTCTATTTTTAGTAGAGAGGGGGTCTCGCTCTTGCTCAGGCTGGTCTCGAACTCCTGACCTAGTGCAATCCTCCCACCTCGGCCTCCCAGAGTGCTAGGATTATAGGCGAGAGCCACCGCGCCCAGCCAATTTTTAATTTTTATTCATCCCTGAAAGCTGGTGGTAGGGCCTAAGTCTTCCCCTGTACAAATGCACATCCTCCGGGTGTCAGCCAGCCAGGTCTCCACTTGGCCTGCTTCTCATTGCCTCTGAATAGGGAGTTTGGAGCAAATGGACAGATCTCTGCAGTGAGTAACCTACCCCAACCTTAAAATGTTGCAGGGGAGAGGGACACATGCAGCCCCATCTTATCCAGATGTGGTCGGGTGGAGAGGCAGCAGGGGAGGGAGAGCTGACTTCCGACCAGGGGAGTTGAGGAAGCTTCCTGGGGAAGGTGCTGTGTGAGAGAGGGTGTTTGAGACGCAGCAGTGAGCAGGCAGGTACTCTAGGCAGCGGTAGGGATGCACTGAGCTGCCGCTGCAGCATCGGGGAGGTGGTGAGGGATGGTGCCCGGCAGGCAGAGAGTCTGAAGGCTGTGTTGAGGAGTCCGGACTTCAGCCTCTGGAGCAGAGATTGCAGACTCAGATGCACCTGTAGGCCAGGTGGGGATTTCTGTGAGCTGAAGAGTGGGCACCCCACCTCAGGGGAAGTACGCATAGTGGTTAGGGTAGGGCATGCTGCCGGGGACCATGCCTACCGAGGAACCCCAAGCAGGCCTTTGGCCACCCTGCCAGACCACCACCATGTCTAGGATTGGAACCCTGACTGTCTGGCACCAGAGCCTGAGCGCCACCCCCAACCAGGTAGCCCTGGGGTGGGGGCAGATGGTTGGTGATCACAGCAAAGCTTATGAGCACAGCAAAGCTCTAGTCAACTTGGGAGAGACTTTAGCCATGGCGATCTTGCCCAAAGCCCAAGACTTCCGTGTGGAGGGACTGGGTCTTAGGGTTAGGGTTGAGCAATAGGGAGCCTTGGTGCCTCTGCAGTGGCCAGAGAAGGAGTAAAATATCAAACCAGGCCACTGTGGGCACCTGCAGTCCTGACCCTTGGAAAGTGGAGCTGACCGGCTCAGACAATCTAAGGGGGGTGGAGTCTAAGCAGTTAGCATGTATTGAGCACCTGCTGTGTACAAGGTGCCTTGGAAGCTCCCAGGGATGTGTGCTGTAGGGTCTTGGACCTGAGACCAGCCTACAACCTATGAGACAGTGCAGAATCCATCCTATGCTGTGTTGTACGGACCACAGGTTGCCGTAATTCAGAGGTAGGAGATGTTGCTGGGTGCTGAAGTAGTCCAGGACGGCTTCCCGGCGGAGATGGGAATTGAACTGGGTCTTGAAACGTAGGTGAAGTAACTCTACATGGTTCTTATGTAAAATAGCAAACAATCTGAAGCAGCCTAAACATCTAGCATCAGAAAATTGTTTAAATAAATTGTGTTACAGCTGTACAATGCCATTTATGTAGCCATTAACAATGGTACATGATATTTCATTGTATGCTTGAATAAAGACTGGTACATTGTCTTGTATAACATGAACTGGAAAAAACCAAGGATTCTAAACTGTATATACAGTAAGATACCAATTACGTTAAATATGTGTGTGTATATGTAGAAAAGAAAATGGAAGGGAATAAAACAAGATAGAAATGGGAGTTAGACAGTACTATTCCGCATTTTCTAATGTTGTACAATGAATGTATCACACTTAAAATTAGAGAACAGATTTTAGATAAGGGACAACCTGCTGCTCTAGAAGGTAGAAATAAAACACGTGTCCCAATGACAGTCAAGAGTTCAGGGGTAGCTCCTTCTGGAAGTCCATGACCCTGGGAGAGACGTGGGCTTCCCTGGCTCCTCCCTTTGTGCTGGGCTCCCTCCCTGCCCTCCAGTGCGCAGGCCTGGCAGGGTGGCCACGCAAGCCACAGGTACGTGGCTGCAGAGTGGGGGATCCTGTAGAGACTGGGCTGGAAGAGCTCGGTTACAGGCTTGCTCTCACCTTACTCAGGTGGGTAACCCTGGTAAGCACTGCTCACACTCCTCTAGCGGTCCCTGGGCACCTCCGGTGGCACTGGAGCCAGACTCGCTCCTCCTGTAACCTGAGCCTGGGTCCCAGCTCTTCTCACCTCCCTCCAGGCTTTTGCATCCCCCAGAAGTCGGCTCCTTTCCATCTGGCCGCAGTAGGCCCTAGGCTTGCGTTGAAGCTGCTTTCCTGGCAGCCCCTCACCCCTCCTGGGCATCAGCCTGCAGAGTTGATGCCCAGCCTGCAGAGTTGCTTGCAGAGTTGAGAACTCTGCACTGCACTCAGCCTCCCTCCCCTGAACCAGGCTTTCCTCCCTGCTGCCTCGTGGCTCCAGAGTGAGCTGCTTTCTCTCTGTCTGGGTTTCTCTGGATCCTGTGCTCCTGAGGGGCCCCAGCCTGCCCTCACCTTCCCTCCAGCCAGTGCCCTGTCGGGCCAGCCTGCCCTGCACCCCACTACCCTCCAGGGTGGAGGCTCCTAGCTCTGCTGTGTGCTTTGGGGATGACTTTAAAGAATGATCATTACAGCAGAGGAGTGGGATTTGAGAGGCCTGGGAGCAGGCAGGAAGAACGGACATGCCCGGCTGGGACAGAGGCGCTGCCCAGGGGGCAAAAGCAGAGACCGACAAGGGCTGAGAAGGGAGGAACCAGCCTTTATCTGGGGCCTGTTGCGTGTCAGGCTGCTGGGCTGGGCGTGTTCACATTCGATATCTTTTATTCCTCTCTGAAGCCTTTTGTATTTCCTGACTCTGAGGAGTCCTGTCTGGGTGCATTTCTAGAAAATTCTGAGCCATTAGCCTGTGGCACGTTGCTGTCTCCCTCCTGTGTCTCTTTTTTTTTTTTTTTTTTTTTTTTGAGACAGAGTATCGCTTTGTTGCCCTGGCTACAGTGAGTGCCGTGGCGTCAGCCTAGCTCACAGCAACCTCAAACTCCTGGGCTTAAGCGATCCTACTGCCTCAGCCTCCCGAGTAGCTGGGACTACAGGCATGCGCCACTATGCCTGGCTAATTTTTTTCTATATATATTTTAATTGGCCAGATAATTTCTTTCTATTTTTAGTAGAGACGGGATCTCGCTCTTGCTCAGGCTAGTCTCGAACTCCTGACCTCGAGCGATCCACCCACCTCCGCCTCCCAGAGTGCTAGGATTACAGGCGTGAGCCACCGCGCCCGGCCCCTCCTGTGTCTCTTATGCCCAGACTTCCTCCTGGGCCCTCTCCCTGTGCATCTCCCTCACTCTCCTTGGATCTGCCTTCCATTTTACAATTTGCTTCTTTGTGTTTAGTCTGTTGAATCATCCACTGGGTTCCAATTTTTAAAATATTTTTATTTTCAAAAGTTCTATTTGGTCCTTTAAAAAATCTGATTTCATGTACTCTGATTTCTCTTCAGATCCAGTAAATCCTTTTCTTCTTACTAAAAAAAAATCTGATTTAAGGGAATAATATCTTATTTCTTACTTTTTCAACTCTATTTTTTATTTCTTTAATCATTTGACTATACTTGCTGTTTAATCTTTACTGCTTCTTCTATAAGAGGATGTTCTTAGGGGTCCGAGTCTGCTGTTCCGGTTGACTCTTGCTCTCAGCGGGTTGTTCTGGGTGGATTTCACGTAACTTCGGACGCTGTGCTCGGGTCTGGTGGGGTACCATCCGTGTACTCCTGGTTGAGGGCTGTGTCCTCTGGAGGGGTCGTGTTTGCTTCTGTGAAATGCCGTGAGTGTGATCAGCCTAGGAGCATGTCCTCTGTTAATTTCTCAGCCCTAAGTGTTTCTGGACCTTAAGGGAAGTGGATATTTGAACCCTAAGGAAGAACAGGCCTGTGATTTCAGAATCTTAGAGGAAATTTTTGTTTTTGTTTTTTAAATTCAGTACCCAGACAAAGATAAAAATAGCTTTTTAATTATCAAAAAGTGATTTTTTTTTCTTTAGTATACCCCTTCACTTCTTCCTTCAAAATCCCAGCTTTCAACCGGGGTCTTAGCTTCAACTTCCCACCTTGAGTAGGCCCAACACTGCATTTCTGATCCCTTCTAGGCCTTTAAACCTGAGCCCCTGGGTTCCCCAGATCATCACACCAGCCCAGAGCAGTAAAGCCTCAGTACCTATTTTCTTTCTTTCTTTCTTTTTTTTCCGGAGGCAGGATCTGGTTGTGACCCAGGCTGGAGTGCCGTGGCAGGATCACGGCTCACTGCAGCCTCAAACTCCTGGTCTCGAGAGATCCTCCCATCTCAGCCTCCCAAAGTGTTGGGATTATAGTTGTGACTTTTTCTCTATTTTTGATCCTTAGGGCTTGCTCTTATTACTGTATCAGACATCATTGTAAACACTTTACTGGTTTTGACTTGCTTAATCTTCATGACAACCCTCTGACAAAGGTGACATTAATATCCCCATTTTACAGATGAAGAAACTAAGTTATGAAATATTTTTCTTATCCAGTGTTTCTAAGTGTTTTGTTGCATAAAAGTATTCAACTTACCTCCTCTGCCATGTTGCTTTTGCAGTAGTTTCCTCTGTTCTATAGATGCCGCAACTAGACTGAGTGGACCAGTGACTTGCTGTTGACACAGCTGCTTACAGGTGGAGCCAGAGTTCGTCCCAGGTCTGTGGGGTGCACAGCCCTACCTTTCCCATGCACCCTGCTGCCCTCATTTAGGGCATGGGGGAGGGGATGAAAAGGAGAGCTCAGAGACCTAAAGGACCTGAAGTTCCCTCCTCTTGCTCACACACCTGCCTTTCCTCCCAGGTCTGCTCAGAACCACAGTGGGCCCACCCTGTTCCTTGAAAAGGAGGAAAATAACCACATGTGAACATCTACCATTGTACCTAATATTTACGTCATTGTTAGGATGTCTCCAGTGGTAACGAAAGGATAAGGACAGCCCCCATGGCCTGTTTCTATGGAGCAATGTCATTCAGTCAGTTCCTCCACTCCTGGTGGGTCCTGGGTAACCGGCATCAGGATTGTAGGCGGATGGTTAAAACTGCAGATTCATGGGCTCTACTCCAGAGCTTTGAAAACAGAACCCCTGAAGGTGGGGCCTGGTGGTCTGCATGTTAGTAAGCCTCCCAGGTGCTTCGGCCAGGACTTGAACTTGTTTGTTTTATCAAGTTATTATTTATATAAATAAAATTTACCCTCTTTAGTATATGATTCTATGAATTTTGGCAAACACATGTAATCATGTAGCTATCACCATAACAAGACTTAGAACCTTCATATCACCTCCAAAAAGTCCCTCATGCTCCTTGGCAGCCAAACCCTGCCCCAGCCCCCAGGACCTGGGAGTCACTGGTCTATTTTCTATCCTTATGGTTTTCCTTTTCTGGAATATCATGCAGATGGAATCATACAGAACATAACCTTTTGAGCCTGGCTTCTTTTACTTTAGTGTCACATGTTTGGGATTCATCCATATTTTGTGTGAATCAGTAGTTTGTTCCTTTCATTGCAGAACAGTATTACATTGTATGATGTGCCACGATCTGTTTATCCATCCATCTGTTGAAGGACGTTTGGATTGTTTCCAGGTTTTGTTGTTATTGTTGTTGTTGAGTCAGAGTCTAGCTCTGTCACCCCAGCTAGAGTGCAGTGGCATCATCGTAGCTCACTGCAACCTTCAACGCCTGGGCTCAAGTGATCCTCTTGCCTCAGCCTCCCTAGTGGACAACCAGCACCCCCAGGACACCTGGCTGATTTTTCTATTTTTAGTAGAGATGGGGTCTCACTCTTACTCAGGCTGGTCTCGAGCTCCTGACCTCAAGTGATCCTCCCTCCTCGGCCTCCCAGAGTGCTAGGATTACAGGTGTTGAGCCACCATGCCTGGCCATTTCTAGTTTTTTAACACCACAAATAAAGCCTATAAACATTTACGTGTAGGTTTTTGTGTGAAGCGAAGTTTTCATTTCTTTTGGTTAAATGCATAGGTGTGGGGTTGCTGGGTTGTACCGTCGTCTCTCTGTATCTGTAGGGGTTTGGTTCCAGGACCCCCTCCTATGCCAAAATTCCAAGATGCTCAAGTCCCTCATATAAAATGGTAATAGTATTTGTGTATAACCTATGCACATCCTCCCATATACTTTAAATCATCTCTAGATTAGTATACTTAATACAATGTAAATGCTATGTAAATAGTTATTACACTGTATTGTTTAATTTGTATTATTTGTTTTCACATATTTTTTGATCTGTGGTTGGTTGAATCCATGGACTTAGAACTCAAGGACACAGAGGTCCACTGTATATATTAAGTGTATGTTTGACTGTATAAGAAACTGCCACTGTATATATTAAGTATATGTTTGTATAAGAAACTGCCACACTCTTCCAAAGTGTTGAGAATTCTAATTCCTTCACATCCTCTTCAACATTTAGTATGGTTTTTAATTTCATACATTCTTATAGAGTGTAATAGTCTCCCGTTGTGGTTTTAGTGTACAGTTCTATGGCAACAAATGATGTTGAACATCTTTTCATGTGCTTCTTGGCTATCCATCTTTGATGAAATGTCTATTCAAATCTTTTGCCCATTAAAAAAATTGAGTTTTCATTCTTTCTTTTGTTTGTTGGTTTTTTTTGAGATGGAGTCTCACTGTGTTGCCCAGGCTGGTGTGCAGTGGCTATTCAAAAATGTGATCATTAGCACACTATAGCCTCAAACTCCTGGGCTCAAGCAATCCTCCTGCTTCAGCCTCCCGAGTACCTGGGACTATAGGCTCGTGCCACCATCCCTGGCTTCATTTTCTTGTTAAGTTTTAAAGGCTCTTTATATATTCTGGATGAAAATTCTTTATCAGATATGTGTTTTGCTAGTATGTTTTCCAGCCTGTGCCTTGTCTTTTATTCCCTTAACAGTGTCTTTTGGGGAGCGGATATTTTTAATGTTTATTTATTTTTTATTTTTTAGAGACAAGGTCTCACTATGTTGCCCAGGCTGGAGTGCAATAATGTCATCGCAGCTCACTGCAGCCTCAAACTCCTGGGCTTAGACAGTCCTCCCACCTTAGCCTCCCAAGTAGCTGGCACTACAAGCGCATGCCACCACACCTGGCTCATATTTTTAATTTTGATGAAGTCCAGTTTATCATTTTTTTCTTTTATAGATGGTACTTTTGATGTGGCATCTGAGAAATCTTTGCCAAACACAAGGTCACAAGATTTCCTTCTATCAGGATCATCTGGGTATCCGTTAAACATACCGACTGGTGGGCCCCACTCTAGAACTTTAAAAGTAGGATCTGCATTTTGACATGAACTTGGTGTGATTCTTCCCTGCCTAGAATTTTGAGAATCACTGGCTTACCATTTGCAACTTGGAACTTCCTTCCCCTGGTGGCTTCTGTGGGGCTGGGCAGGGGCGTTGCCCGCAGCCTCTGGAGGTGTGTGTGAGTGAGAATACGAATGGATATGATGTGTTTCAGGGAGGGACCTGCACAGCTAGGTTGGGAGCTGTGAAGTCATCCGGACCAGGGGGAGGAAGAGTGCGCCTCCCGTTCCTCGCTCCCTCCCAGGCTCTCCTGTGCTCCCCGAGTGCTTTCCTCCCGCACTTGCCAGCAGATGGCGCCCTGTCACCAGCCGAGCCCAGGGTCCTGAGTGGGCTGTTGCTGGGTGTGAATACCCAGCCGTGACCAGGGCCCCCACTCCCTGTCCGGTTTCCTTCCTGCATTTATATTGCTGTCTGGCCCCTGCAGGCACCTGATTTTGCAACCCCTTTCTTGGACATGGGTACTCAGGAAGCCCTCACTGAAGCGGGACTATATCTTTTCTTGGTTTAGAAACTGCCACTGGCTTCTTTTTCAACAAACACACATTGAGCACCTGCTGTGTGTGGCCTGTCCAGAGGACCCAAGTGCCCTGGGAGTGCCCGGTCTGGAGGGGGAGGCAGACTCTCTCTCACACACACACTGAGGGAAGGAGAAGCCAGGGGCTGTGGTTGGAGCAGTGTTTCTGGCCCGATGGGGTGGGGTCTTGGACGTCTAGGGGCCTATTGACCTGCAGTTCCTGGCCCAGGGCTGAGCAGGCTGGCACCTGCTGGGGGCGAGGGGAGCATGTTTTGCTGCCATGTCTCCCGGCCACGTCTCCCGGACCAGCCCACCCTGAAGGTGTGGAGGTGGGAATGGGCTCTCAGACAAGGCTGCCTGTCTCTGTCCACCACAAGGGCTGAGGCCTCAGATCTGCCATCCTTGGCTCCCTGCCTCTCTGGAGAAGCAGGTGGGATTTGGCAGGCAGGCAGGGGACAGAGGTACCCACCGCAGAGCCCGTGCTGCTCTCCGAAGTGGACTCTGAGTTCACGTGTGTAGGGATTCTGCCCTCTCCCAACTCTGCCCCGACATGGTGTGCTGTGAGGGGGTGACTGGAAGCTTCTGCCTAAACTGCCTTCTCTGGATTTGGGGTCCTGGGAGGCCAAGAATGACCCTTCTGCTTCTTTTCTCCTATGCCCCTTGGAGAGGGCTTTTTACCCCTGAGGGGTCAGTATATATTTGAAGGGAAGGCTTTGCAGCCCTAGGCTGGTGTTTCTCAATCTTGGCACTGTTGACTTTTTGGGCTGGATATTTTTTGTGGTGGGGGCTGTTCTGTGCATTATAGGATGTTTAGCAACATCCCTAGCCTCTACCTGCTAGTTGTTAGTTGTCTTAGTCCATTCAGGCTGTTATAACAAAATACCATACACTGGGTTGCTTATAAACAGTAGAAATTTATTTCTCACAGTCTGGAAGCTGGGAAGTTCAAGATCAAAGTGCTGGCAGGCTCGGTGCATGGTGAAGGATCCGATTCCTGGCTCATAGACAGCTGTCTTCTCGCCCATGTCCTCCTGTGGTAGAAGGTGGGGGGAGGGACCTCTCTGGGCTCTGTTTTATAAGGACACTAGTTCCATTCATGGGGGCTCCGCCCTCATCATCTAATCACCTCCCAGGCCCCACCTCCAAATGCTCTCATATTGAGGATTAGATTAGGTTTGGTGTTTTTTAGAAGCGAGGTCTCTGTTTTTTAGAGGTGTGGTCTCACTGTATTGCCCAGTCTGGAATGCAGTGGCTATTTACAGATGATACAGTCCCACTACTGATCAGCATGAGAGTTTTGACCTACTCCCTTTCTGTCCTGGGCTGGCTCACCCCTCCTTGGGTAACCTGGTGGTCCCCTGTACTACTCAAGAGTTCACCATATTGATGCCAAAGTTAGTGCGGACATCTGGTGGGCATAGTGCACTATATAGCCCAGAACTCCTGGGCTCAAGTGATCCTCCTGCCTCAGCCTCCCAAGTAGCTGGGACTACAGGCCTGCACCACCATGCATGGCTAATTTTTCTGTATTTTGTAGAGATGGGTCTCGCTCTTGCTCAGGCTGGTCTCGAACTCTTGGCCTCCCAAAGTGCTAGGATTACAGATACAAGCCACCGCACCTGGCCTAAATTCTTATTCTTTAAAGAGGCCTCCCAGACCTTCCTAATTGGCCTTCACCCAATCATTTTTCTTTTTTTAAACAAACACTATGAAAATTTATGTACAGGTAGAAAAGTACATAAAACAATGTACACACAGTTCAGATATTTATGAAACAAATACTAGACATAGAACATCACCACAATCCCCAGTAGTCTCCCTACCCCAAGAGGTAACCAGTATCCTCACTGTTGTGATGAACTTTTCCTTAGTTTTTGTGTTTTAGTTTTACCATCTGTATATGCACCTCTAAACAATATAGCTTAGCTTGCTTTGTCTTTATACTTCATGTGCATGGATTTATGATGTATGATGATATCTTTGATTCTATTTATTTACTACTGAGCCTTATGACTGTGGGACTCTTCCATGTGGTGCTTATAGCTGTAGTTTTTTTTTTTTTCCTGAGAAAAAGTGAATTTTAATTATCTTGTGAATCTACTTAGAAAAACATACACAAGTTTTGTTCACAACTATAAATTTAACCCTTTTGCACTAAAAAAGCATGTAACAATAAACGCAAAACCACAGGCATGAACTGTAAACTTGTATTAATTATCGACTAGTCTTAAGGTTGATTCTTAGCAGTAATTCAGTATTTTCCTTATTGGCAATGGTAGCGTTTTAGCACCAGATGACTCCCAGGGGTACTAGTAATGACTGTGGCCGCCAGTGGAGGGAGACGCTTCCCCACACACTGCTTCACACTCTCACACCCACCCAGGCGGAAGGCACCGGGAGACGGGGCCACACGCTGACTCTCAGGGCGTGGAAACAGGACGGGGCGTGCCGGCTGCACCTCTCTCCTGTAGTGCACCTGTAGAAGAAAGGCCCGCTCTCGCTCCCAGGCACGCTCTCGTCCTCAGACTTTAATACCACGACTTAGAAGATGCAGGCGTTATTGCGTAAATATCATTCTGTACATTTCCATCAGTGTTCAGGAAATACTCCACCACACGGGTGTAACCCAATTTCCTGGTCCCTGCCACTGTTGTGACACACAGGGCTGTGATGAGCAGTGCTGCCATGGCTCTTCCCGTGTGCATCCCTGGCACATGTGTGCACGTGCTTCTCTAAGGATACGTCCGAGCTGTGGCATCTTCTAGGGGTTGAGTATCCTCCAGGAAAAGTGTCATTCAGGCTGGCTGGGGCACTGGCTGGTTGGGGCACTGGGGGACAGGGAGAGCCTGTGAGAGGCAGATGCCCAGGGCACCTGAGGACCCTTGGATCCATGTGGGGAGGGGCCTGTGGGGTGGCAGAAGGAGCCCTGGCCTGGGAGTCAGGAGGGCCAGACTTGAATCTCAGCTCAGCTTCGGACGTGCTGGGTGACCTTGGCAGTCACTTCACATCTCTCTGCCTCAGCCTCCTCTTCTGTCAAAGAAGGGGGCCAGGGGCCAGCCCAGTCTCCAGGGCACCCCTGGACGTGGGCATTTTCTGGCCCTGGGGTTCTGGAGAGAACAGCCGTGGGCACTGGCTGTGGCTGCAGGAGTGCTCCATATATACCTGGGGGGCTCAGGAGGTTGGCGTCTGGCAGGGGTGCCAGGGCAGAGAAAGGCGTGTGGGTGAGACCCCAGCGGGGTGGTGTCTGAGGGTGTTATTTAGAGGCAAATCACCAGCTTGGAAAGGAAAATCATTAGAGCTTTCCGAGAGCTGGACGGCTTCCCTGGTGGCAAATTGGCCCAGGGCAGTGGCCTGTGTTGCACAAATGAAGGGCCTGGGTCTGGGCTGGCCCCCTCATTTCAGAGGCCAGTGGTTCTGTCAGTGTCCCTGCCCGCCCCCAGAACGCCTGTGGAGTCCTGACTGCCTCTGACCTGGCCCGAGAGCAGCTGATTCCCAGGGAGGTGGACACGAGTGTTGTGTCCAGGCAGGGAGTGGAGGAGAGGGCTGGGCGGGGGTTTCTGGCAAACCTTATATACCATGCCTTGGTCTCTCTGTGCCCAGGTCAGCATGGGGCTCAGTGGACTGTCTGGACCCCACATCCTACCGTGGCGAGAAAGAGGACAGCGCGGTATTGGAAGGCAGATATTGGGATGGAGAGAGAACAAATTTGCTCTATGGCTCCAGCCCTGGCATTTATACTCAGAGAAATGATTTAAAAAAGGTGTGTTTAATTAAAAAGCAGTAGGTAATCCATGTGCCTAGAGTGTGAACCATGACATGCAGAGGGGTAAAGAGTGAGAAGCCAGGCTTGCGCCCACTTGTGCTATGGTCCCCTGGTCCCCTGGTCCCTTCCTCCCTGGCGCAGTGTCTTGTGGAGGAGAGAAGCAGTCGCCAGGCCCTGTGGGTTAGGCTGGCTGACTCTGGAATCGCTGCGGATGAGGGTGGTTGGCTGGCATCCTGAGGCTTGTTCCGTTTACAGCAGTGGCGGGAGAGGACCCTAAAGCCCTATGGATGTGGCTCAGGTCTCTCTTTTAGGGGTCTCTGAGTCCTTCTAGAGCTTTGAAAGCATCAGTGGCCATAAGCCCCACCATCCCCGTTCTAGCTGCACTGTGGACCTCAGACTTCTGAGGGGGAGGAAGCATGAGAGTGGAGGTCGGCGGTGGGCTCTGGGAATAGCATGGCCGTGACACAGAAGGGCAAAGGGAGCTGAGGCAGGAGGGCCTATGGTGTCGCCGTAAGTAGTGTGTGCTACAAGGATCTATCTCATGCAGGATTAGGTTAGAGAGACTGAAAAGTGAAAATCGCATAGGGTAAAAATGACCCGCGAAAAATAATAAGAGCTTGGGTTTACCTAGTGCCCAATATGGCCCTGCCAAACTGCCCCAGTCATTTCACATCCATCTCAGTCCATCCTTGCAATAATCATCATTCAGCCTTAGGAGGTAGCTGCTGTTATTAGCCCCATTTTACAGATGAGGAAACTGAGGCACAGAAAGGCTAAGCAACTTCCCCAAGGCTACCCCTGCTCGTTGTGGACAGGGAGGGGATTTGAACTGAAGCATAGTTCATGTTCTTACCCCTGTGTTCACCAGCAGCCTGGGAGCAGGCTGTTGTTTTGCAGGCTGGGAACCAAGTCAAGTTGCTGGTTTGGGGATAGCAAACCCTGCTGTAGAGAAATGCATATCTTCAGTCCTGTGTGGCATCTGAGTTCAGTCTGTTAGTGGAGCGTGTGTGCCTAATCTGGATGGTGGATCTGAGCAGGAGAGTGACATGATCTGGGCTGGATCCATAGAATGGATGTGAGACCAAGGCTAGGGAGCCCAGGGAAGAAGGAATTTGGCACCTTCTGTGCTTCTGTGTGCCAGGGCCTGTGTGGGTGTGGCCTTGTCATGAGGTGGGGCCAGTGGGAGGAGACATGTGAGGAAGGAGGGGCTAGGACAGGTGGGCAGTGATCAGTTGTGGGGGGGCTTGATCGGTTATCAGGGGCTTGCAGTTTGAAATCTGATCATACCTTAACAAAAATAGAAAAGTCTGGCCCATTTGGGCTGGATAAGGGGATTCTGGTAAGTTGGGGACCCTAAGGGCCCCCCAGAAGGAACTCACAGCAGGAGCCTGGAAATTTGGGTGCAGCCAGCTGGAAATGGAGATTTCTGCAGAAGTGCCACTGCACGAGTGGGGCCCTGTTTACCTCAGCCCCCACCTCCTGTTGGGGTGCATCCTTCACCCCACTCCCCACAGCACAGACCGGCAGGCACCCCGAAAAGCAGTGGCTAAGTAGTTCACCCCAGGTTGCCTGCCTGCCAGTGTCACTGGCACTTGCAGCAGTGTTTTTGAAGGCGAAAAAAAAATATTCTTTGAAACCACATGGATAATTATGCAGTTTCAAAAAGCATATGCTGGCAGAAGAATAAAAATGTTGCAGAGAGATCAGAGAGACAACCAGATAATTTTGTGGCATCAAAAGCTTGCGTTGCTCAAGTATGTGTTAGCCTTAGGGAGGTGCTCTAAGGGGGCCGAGGAGTTTATTACAATCAAATACTTCCAGCATCATAAGCATGGCCTGGCTGACAGGAGGGAGGGAAGTGCGTGAAGGAGGGGTCCGGCCAAGCCATCATTCTGGCTTCCGGCCCCCGACAAGCCCCGAGCTGCAAATGTAGTGACTCAGAGGAAATCAGTGATCTCTTTCCCTTTACAGGTTAGGAAATTGTGGTCTATTCTGAGAGGCAGGTGCTGCAAAAGGTGGTTATTATCCTCAAAGATGAAGCTGAATTTAAGATCCTTTTAATTGGCACCTGCCTCATCTCCGTTGACTGTTTTTTGCTAAGATGCATATTTTTGCCGTGCTCCAATTTATCCCTAAGATTCCTTATTTTGTCAGGTTCGCTCTGGTAAACATTTATTCGCTGTGTGCTATGGCTGTCTGTGTGCTGCTCTGCGGAGGATGGGATGGGAAGGTGACAGAGGGAGGAGGGAGCTAATGGCTGAGCTCTGGCAGGTGTGTCATTAGGCTTTTCTTGCTGTGATTTCTGCCCAGATTGTCCTTTCCCCAGATCTTTGCATGCCCTGCTCTTTTTTATTCTTGTCTCAGCTAAATGTCACTTCCTCCGAGAAGCCCTCCCTGACCACCCTAGTAAGGGTTGCCCCTGTCCCCACTTCAGTTCCGGCTCTCCCATTATACCGTTTTGTTTTCTTGAGGGCAACTATCACTGCTTGATGTTCTCTCAAGTATTTGTGCTAACTGCTCTTCTCTCCACTCTAGAGTGTAAGTTCCTTGGGGGCAGGGACTCTGTTTTGCTCACCACCTTGTCCTTGGGCAGTTCTGGCACTGTAGTGGGTCCTCAGCAAGTATGTGTCTAAGGAATGATTGCATCTGATTTTCTCAACAGTTCTGGAGAGGTGGTATTTTCACATCACTCATAGAAGGGGAAACTGAGGCTCCATGGGCTGCAGTGATTTGCCTGGATCCTCATCGCCAGCAAATCTTGTGCTGGAATTTCAACTTGAGTCTGTTGGCCTCCTGTGCCCTCTTTAACATGCCACCCATCCCAGTGGGACCTAATTCCTGCCCTCAGGGACTCTGTCCTGCCAGGAAGAGACAAACGAATTAACAACTCTCCTGTGAGATACAACAGAACAGGGGCCTGACAGAGCCAGCAGAAATGCAGTGGGAGGTCAAGGGCAAAACAATTACATTAGTTGAGGATGTGAGCAAAGGCTTTGTGGAGAGGAGGCATTTAAACCAGACCTTGAAATGCGGTGTTGATGGGAGCTTTTGAGGATAAGGAGGACAGTCTACTTAATGGCAACAGCAAAAATACAGAGGTGGCAAAGTATAGGGAGTTGCAGGGAAGGATGAGCAATCTGGCTCAGCTTGGAGAGTGGCAACAGGGACGTCTAAAAGGGGAGGTGGGAATTGGATCCTTGGTGATGCCCAGGCTGCAGATGGTGTGTTCAGTCCCTTTTATAAAAATTTTTAATTATTATGGGTACATGATAGTTGTACATATTTATGCACTAATATGAAATTTTGATATTAGCCTCCAACGTGTAATGATCAAATCAGGGTAATTGGGATATCCATCACCTCAAGTCTTCATCATTTCTTCGTATTAGGAGCACTCTAATTCTACTCTTTATTTATTTATTTATTTTGTTTATTTATTTTTTTTAGACAAGGTCTCACTCTGCTGCCCAGGCTAGAGTGCAGTGTCGTCATCAGAGCTCACTGCAACCTCCAACTCCTGGGTTCAAGTCATCCTCCTGCTTCAGCCTCCCGA
Source organism: Lemur catta (assembly GCF_020740605.2). Taxonomy (NCBI): domain Eukaryota; kingdom Metazoa; phylum Chordata; class Mammalia; order Primates; family Lemuridae; genus Lemur; species Lemur catta. The sequence continues at coordinate 48,457,206 of NC_059141.1, read as the reverse complement.
GTGGCTGGGACTACAGATGCATGCTACTGTGCCTGGCTAATTTTTGTATTTTTTTTAGAGACGGGATCTCCCTGTGTTGCTCAGGCTGGTCTTGAACTCCTGCCCTCAAGTGATCCCCCCACTTTGGCCTCCCAAAGTGCTAGGATTAAAGGCATGGGCCACCATGCCTGGCTTCTTTTAGTCCTTTTGAAATATACAATAAGTTATTGTTAACTATAGCTTCCCTATTGTGCTACCAAACACTAGATCTTTTTTATTTTGGGGGACAGAGTCTCCCTCTGTTGTCCAGACTAGAGTGCAGTGGCGTCATCATAGCTCACTGCAACCTCCAACTCCTGGGCTCAAGCGATCCTACTGCCTCAGCCTCCCGAGTAGCAGGGACTTACAGGCACATGCTACCGTGCCCAGCTAATTTCTCTATTTTTTGTAGAGACGGGGTCTCACTCTTGCTCAGGCTGGTCTCAAACTCCTGAGCTCAAGCGATCCTCCCGCCTCGGCCTCCCATAGTGCTAGGATTACAGGCGTGAGCCACCGCGCCTGTCCTCAAATGCTAGATCTTATTCCTTCTATCTAACTCTATTTTTGTGCCCATTAACATCCCATCTTTATCCCACACTCCCTGCTACTCTTCCCAGCTTCTGGTAACCATCGTTTTATTCTCTGTCTCCACAAATTCAATTATTTTTAGCTCCCACATACGAGTGAGAACTTATGATATTTGTCTTTCTGTATCTGGCTTATTTCACTTAATACAATGTTCTCCAGTTCCATCCATGTTGTTGCAAATGACAGGATTTCATTCTTTTTTTTATGGTTGAGTAATATTCCATTGTGCGTATGTACCACATTTTCCTTATCCATTCATCTGTTAATGGACACTTACGTTGATTGTGTATCTTGGCTGTTGTGAATAGTGCTGTAATAAACATGGGAGTGCAGACATCTCTTTGATTTACTGATTTCCTTTCTTTTGGATATATACCCACAGTGGGATTCCTAGGTCATGTGGTAGTTCTGGTTTTAGTATTTTGAGGATCCTCCATACTGTTCTCCATAGGGGCTGCGCTGATTTACATTCCCACCCCCCGTGTAGAAGTTCCCCCTTTCTCCACATTCCCACCAGCGTTCATTATTGCCTATCTTTTTGACAAAAAGCCATTTTAACAGGAGTGGGAGGATATCTCATTGTAGTTTGATTTGCATTCCTCTGATGATTAGTGATACTGAGCATTTTCTCATATACCTGTTGGCTATTTGTTGGCTTGGAGATTCTTGAATGGGAGAATGACCGTTGTGGGAAGACATATTCGGGTACCCCGGATGGAAGGGTGAGGACAGGGCTTGCAGGGCAGGGTGAAGGATTCCTCAGTGAAGACACAGCCACCACCATTGTCAAGGTGGATTCCAGGGCTACAAAGCTGGTTCCTTTCAGGTTACAGTAAAATCATATTAGAATAATTACACCTTAGTTGTAGTATGGTTCTTACTGGGAACTCAAGCCTTAGATGAATATTAACTCATTCTTTTCTTCATTCCCTGGAAGGGCATGTGTACCCCTATTTCACAGAGGGGATCCCGAGACCAAGCTTCCTGGAGTTGAGGGGTGAAATTATGCCCAGAGCGTGGCCCAGCGCTGTGCTAGGTGCAGGGGTGGTGGCAGGAGGATGCACACTCCTCCACACAACCTCATCCCGCATGGATTCTGGGGGCAAGTCTGCAGGGGTTCACCAGCAGGAGAAGACAGTCCAGGCCATGCACTAAGGCGCGTGCCCTGAGGTTTGGGGTGGGCACCCTTCCTGAGGAGGTGGGGTAGGCTGGTGAGTGGAGAGGAGAGGGAAGGGTGTTCCAGACTGTGGGTACGGTGGGAGCCCATCGGGTGGTGGGCGAGCATGGGGAGTGGCAGGCGGGTGAGGTGGGCCATGCCAGCTGGCCAGTGGTGTTTGTCCAGGTCAGACGCGGAGCACAAGATGCTGGTTGGAGGCGTTTGTTACTGCATCCTGGGTCCCATCAGCCATCCACCTGTGAGCCTAGGAGGCCCAATGACTGCTGGGAGAAACCATTCCGTATTATATGGAACCCTGACAGACTGTTAAGGAGGAGAAACGGTGCTGTGAAAATCTGGTGAGCTGCTACCTGCAGCCCCGTGGGGCCCAGGGTGCTGCCTCACTCTGGCAAACACAGCCTCCCAGCTCTCCACTGCGGCTCCCTGGCCCCCGCCCTGCCCTGGGCTGAGTGATGTCTGGCGTCTCGTCACACCCAGAGATGCCCGTTTGTTCCTTGAGAGTAGTTTTTTGTGTTCCATACTTGGAGAGACACAGGCTGAATTCATTCTCTACATTTTACAAATAGGGAGCTCAAGGCCCCATGAGTGACCTGCCCGAGGGTCAGGATTAAGGGCAGCAGCAGACCAGAATCCAGACCTCCGGACTTGCTCTGCAGGGCAATGTCTTCAAGAAGTCAGGCTCCATCCTTTCCTTACTGTGTGACTTCGAGCAAATTCTTAACCACTCTGGGCCTTAGTTTCCTTATCTGCAAAAGGGGGCTGATAATAATACCCTCCCTTGGAGATTGTTGTCAGGATTAGACAAAGTGATGCTTGGTCATCATGGACTGCTGCTATTCTTGTAGAAGACCTCAGGGCCTGCCCAGTCCTCTCCAAGGTCTGGCTTGGCCATGTGGCCTCTGCTTGGACCAGCTGTGCTCCCGTCAGAGCTGTTGGTGGCCACACTGTCAGCGTCATCCTGGCTGCTGTTTCTATTCCCTTTATACTTATGTGTTTGTGATGAGTCATCAATTAAATCAAAATAATTTAATATCTCAATTTGGTGACTGTGTGTCATTTGATTCTATTCTATTTTGGGTTCACTTTTGATTTAAATTAAATATAGGATTGTTTTTTCTTTTTCTTTTTTTGAGATGGAGTTTCAAGCTGTTACCCAGGCTAGAGTGCAGTAGTGTCATCATAGCTCACTGCAGCCTTGAACTCTTGGGCTCAAGTGATCCTCCTGCCTCAGCCTCCTAAAGTTGGGACCACAGGTGCTCATCACCATGCCTGGATAATTTTTAAGAGTTTTTATAGAGAGACAGAGTCTTGCTATGTTGCTCAGGCTGGTCTTGAGCTCCTGGCCTCAAATAATCCTCCTCCCTCGGCCTCCCAAAGTGCTGGGATTACAGGTGTGAGCCACTGCACCTGACTAGAGCAGGGATTTTTTTTTTTTGAAAGTCCCAGAGCCCATTATAGTACACACAGTCATCTTCTGTTGGCGAGATCGTTGAAATAAGTCCTGTTCAGGGGTGCTCTCTCTCCTTCAGGCTGTGACAGAGCTGGAGCACATCTTTGTAACCAGTTCCTAAGTACAAATAGTATCTTTGCTTCCTCATGGCAGCATCTCCTATTTACTGGGCATAAACCATCCGTCAGGAGCTGTGCTAAGGGGCTTGTAGAAATTTTATTTCTTTATTTTAAAAATTTTATTTATTTAATTTTGAGACAGGATCTTGCTTTGTCGTCCAGACTGGAGTGCAGTGGTGTTATCATAGCTCATTATAGCCTCTAGCTCTTGGGCTCTAGCGATCCTCCTGCCTCAGCCTCCCAAGTAGGTGGGACTACAGGTACAGACCACCACACCTGGCTGATTTTTCTATGTTTTTTTTTTTTTGGTAGAGACAGAGTCTCACTATGTTGCCCAGGCTGGTCTCAAATTCCTGACCTCAAGCAATCCTCCTGCCTTGGCCTCCCAAAGTACTGGGATTACAGGTGTGAGCCAGTGTGCCCGGCCTTTCCTTGTAGATGTTTTCTTTCATGTTCAGAACCACCTGTTAGTGGGATTATCTTGTCCTCATTTCTTTTTGAGGGATATTCAGATATCATACAATTCACATTTTAAGTTATATATAATTCCGTGGTTTTTAGTATATTCACAAGACTATGCAACCATTGCGACTATCTGATTCTAAAACATTTCCATCATCCCCCACAAAATCCTGTACCCAATTAGCAATCACTCCCCATTTCCCTACCTCCCCCATCCCCTGACTACCACTAATCTACTTTCTGTCTCTATAGATTTGCCTATTCTGGACATTTCATGTATATGGAATTATACAGTATTTGTCCTTTTGTGACTGTCTTCTTTCACTTAGGAGAGTGTTTTCACAGTTCATCCATGTTATATCCTGTGTCAGAATTTCATTCCTTTTCATGGCTGAATAATATTCCATTGTATGGAGATACCACATGTCCTTTATCTGCTCATCAGTTGATGGACATTTGGGTTGTTTCCACTTTCAGGCTATAGTGCGTAATGCTGCTATGAACATTCGTGTACCAGATTTTGTATGAGCTCTTGTTCTTGCTTTACTGAAGAGGAAACTGAGGCTGGAGTTAAGGAACTTGCCTGAGGCCCCACAACAAGAAGGAGCTGGCCCAAGAAAAGCCTTAATTTGGATCCTGAGGAGGAGATCTTCCTTTTTAGGTCTCCGTCTCTTGTTGTGTGGTTAGAATGTGTCCTGACAGTTTGAGCGTGACAGCCACTGGCCGGAGGGCCCAATGCTCAGCTCTGTGCTCTGAGGCAGACTCTCTGCAGTAACGTTATTTCTTAGAGAGGTCATGGCTTCTGCCGTGGGTCAGTGAGAGAGCACCTCTGAGATTCAGGAACCGTGTGGGCAGCATTTGTCGGGAGGGGGCTGTCCCCTGCGCCCCCATCAGGCCCCGCGAGCTTGGCCCTGGCGGGGTGTGTTTCCCACATCCCAGGCCACACCCATGTCCCCTGACCAGCCTTCTTGGCATTAGAGAGAAGCATTTCCCAAGGGTAGCTGGATGTTAGGAATGCTACTTTCTTTAAACTGAGAGTATTTCTAAGAAGTCATAAGTGCTTGTTGCAAAACTCTCACACAATAGTCTATAAAGTAGAAAGGGAAAGAAAAAAGCCCCACCCACTGGCACATTCAAGTCCCCACATCCCAGAAGACGCCCCTCCCTGAAGTGCCTTTCTGCCCTTCTCTCCCTAACTACCCTCCCGGGCCCAGTGTAAGTGCTAACGTAGTGGAATGTTCTGGACTTCTGTGGTCCCCGGTGGCGAGCTCTTCCCCCTGTGACCTTTTCTTTCTGGGTGGCATGGCTCAGGGAACAGGCTGGGAAACACTGCACTAGAGCAGGAGTTAGACACCAGAAAATTCCCGCACATACCTGGCAGTAGTTGTCTCTGCGGAAAGGGATTTGTCAAGAGGGAGCAGGGCCTGGCTGCTTTAGTCTTGAGACTCTCAGAGCTGGTCAGCCCTGTAACACTGTGCACAGATTGCTTTGTTAAAGTAATGCCTGATTGTGCCCAGTGGTGAGTGGCACAGCCCTTTGGTGAGTAGCTGTTTTCCTCGCTCTCTGAATTCTGTGTGTCTCTGCTTTGGAGATCAAGTGGAATTTCAGAGAACTGGCAGCCCCAGGCACGGGGGGCCCAGCTGGGCATGTTGGTACTGTTTGCAGTTCTGTTTCCTACACCAGGATGCCAAGCCTGAGCCCCCAGCTCTTGAGTACACCTGGAGGTGCTGGGAGGGTCATCTTCTTGAGGGGGGTTCTCACTCTGTCCAGTAGGCCCAGGTCTCAGGTTTCATTTTCATGTTTCCAGAAAAATCTCTGTTTTCTACACCAGCCTCTTGAATGAGAGCCCCATCCCACCTGGGTCCTCCATTCTGATGCCTGCACACAATCCCACGTCTTACGCTGTTAAACTGAGCTCTCACAGGACTGCCTGGGTTCGAATTCCAACTCTTCTCTCTACCCGTTATGCCTTAGTTTCCACAATGGCAAAATGGGGATGGACAGAGTAGTACCCACCTCAGGGCGTTGTCATCTCAGGCACATAGTAAGTGTCAGACAGGGGTAAGCTATTATTATATTGCTTCTTCTTTTAAAGACTGTCTTCTGCCCATGGGAGGAAGAGTTAGCCTAGTGTGGCACAGACTAATGGAACGCCGTGGAAAGACCAGGGGCCTTGGAGTTGGCCTGCCCTGGGTTCTGATCCCAGCTCTAGGCTCACCAACAACATGAGGCGGAGTAGCCCACTTCACCAAGCCTCTTATCCCCCATTGCAGTGTGCGTTCAAGCCTGTTCTAAGGCAAGGAAGATTCTGGAATGTTTGCCTGCAACTTGCAGCCACTCCTGTTTAGCAGGAGCATTGCCCAAAGAGCCTTTGCTTAGTAGTCACAGCATGTCTAGCCTGGTTGAGGTCCCCAAAATCAGCTAGTCCAAACCCTCACTTTGCAGACAAGGGGACAAAGCCCATGGAGAAGTTGTTTCCCTGAGACCCCATGGCTGATAGTGGAGGGGCCGGGATGAGAACTTGAGCCTCCTGAGTCCCAGCTCAGGGATGCTTCCGTGCCGAGGGTCACGTGTGCCTCATGTGAGCCAGAAATCTGGACGAGGCAAGAGAGGAGAATGAAGGACCTCTCTCTCCGTGGCTCTGTGCTGAAACAGTCTGCCCTGCGGGGAAGCAGAGGGTGCGCAGGGCAAACAAGCTTTCCTTGCGCACGTCAAGCCCACGGGCGGTACTCAGGGCAGAGCAGCCGGCTCTCAGTGAAGGGGAGTCACTGTCATTATCACCCGTTGTCATCATCAATCCAGGCAGAGTAACCACAGCTGGAGGAGGCCTGTGCCCCCCCATGCCAGTGCTACTCAAGCATCAGAACCCTCTGGAGGGCTGTTTAAAACACAGGTGCCTGGGCCCCACCCCCAGAGTTTCTGATTCTGTGGATCTGGGTTGGGGCCTGAGAATTTGTATTTCTAATAGGTTCTGGGGTGATGCTGATCTGTGGGCCTGGGAACCTCACTTTGAGAACCATGGCACTGGCCAAGCCCTTGCTATTTGGTGTGGTCCTTGGACCTGCTTGGTAGCAATGCAGCACCTCAGGCCCCGCCTCAGACCTGTGGCCCCAGAATCTGCACGTTCGCAGGCCCCCCAGGTGACTCACTGGCACAGTGTAGTTTGAGAGGCAGTGGGATAGTGCACGTTAGACAACAGTGTGACTATACTTAAAGCTGCTGAACTATACGTGTAAAAATGGTTAAGATGATAAGTATTTTTTAAAGACTTACTTTTTAAAGAGCAGTTTTAGGTTCACAGCACAATTAACAGGAAAGTATAGAGAGTTCTTAATACAAGGATTTCCTCTGGTGCACTTGAGAGCCTTACTCCTTGGCCACAAGCCCATGTGCCCCCCAGCCTAAGCCCCCGACACCCTCCCCTGGGGCCCTGTGACTTGGTTGGCAGGGGCTCTGTGACCCTCTTTGCTTCCCACTGTTGGGCCCTGTCACCAGGCCCACCTCTCGGCAAGGACTGTCAGGGGTCAGAGTTCTGTTTTTCTAAGTCACACAGCTAGCTTGACCCGGTGCTCCTGACTTCTACCTGAATGTTCTGCTTACTTCTTGGATTTTGCTTGTTCTGAACTTGGTTCTGCCCACCAGTTACTGTTCATTAGGCATTCATTAGAAGTAATGAGATTAGCTTTAATAAAGGACCTGAGTGATTTGAATAAAAGCCTTCTCTATTAGCACAAAGTACTGTTCTCATTAAGAGGTTTGGGGACACGCAGTTTGGACTTCTTGCAATAATAATTATAATTATTAGGATCAGTATGCCTGTGTTTATTGTACTGTGTTCCCTGAAGGATCTTCTGTTCTCTGCAGCCCAGACAGCAGCTGGGGGTGCTGGGGAAAGGCGTGCTTGCATCCAGCTGCCATCACATGTTGACGCAGAAGCCCGGTGTCGCTCCTTGTAGTTGATTACCCCCCACCCCAACCCCCAGCCCCTGCTGGGATCTGTGGACATGCGCCACCAAGTAGCACTAAATGATTCCAAAGCCCGGAGACTTCCTTTCTGAGTGTTCGTGGCACAGGGTGAAGCTCTCGGCAATGACAGGAGAAGGCAGAGCTCGAACCTGGGGCCCCAGAAGAGTGAAGGTCCATTGGGCCTTTGCTCATGCTGTGGCTCACCCCTGAGTCCCCTTCTCTTTCTCCTCTCTGTAGGGTGACCTGAAACGTCCCAATTGGCCTAGGACTGAGGAGGGGTTCCCAGGATGTAGGATTCTCAGCTAAAAGTAGGAAAGTCCCGAGCAAACCACCCACTGGCCCCCTACTTGAATCTTAGGTCTGGAATTTTTGTGTTCAGATTCTTTGGCCCCATCACCTTAACAAAATGAACATGGACAATTTACCGGCCAACCCAGGCCTCGCTTTCTGGCTGTGAGGGTAACTCACGGGTTGTTATAGGAATTAAATAAGTTAATATATTAAAAGTGCCTAGAACGGTGCCTGGAACATAGCAAATACCCAAGGCTCTTTAGCTACGTTTGTCTTATTGAGTTGAGTGGGAGCTTTGAGCTCACAGCTCGGCCTCTGTCTGGCTGAGGATGCTCTCCGCGGGGAGCCTGCTTAGTCATGCCCTGTGACGTGGTGCTCACTCCCTCTACCCTGGAGCCTTTTCTTTGTGACTTGGTGAATTATCTTCTATACTGTCTGCTCTCAGGACCCATAGAGAGTGGTACCCTCTTCTTGATGACATCCCACAGTTTCTTGAGGACAACTCTCGTGTCTGCAGCCTGGGTCTTTTCTTCCCTGGGTGGTGGGGCCCCCTTCCCTAGTGGGGCCTGGCCCCAGCTGCATCCGGGCTGTGTTCTCTGGAAGCTGTTTTGCGGCTTCCTTAAACCCAGGGAGCTAGCATTGAATTGGCTCAGCTCATGGGGGGGTTTTCTCTTCTGTGAACAGGTATAATAAGTATAGATGGTGCCCAGCCTCTGAGTTAAACCTGCGGAGGAATTTCCTGAGAACAAAAGGTGACTGGTTCATGCAGAAGGCTGTGGGCCTCTTTCCCCAGAGATATTGAGGGATATTGAAGGCTCTGAACTGGAAAGGCCTAAGGAGTTTGTAGCCAAGGCCCTGGTTTCCCACTGGGGAGCTCAGAATAGACTCCCCTTTCGCTGGCCTGTCCTTGAGGCAGGCACCTGGGCATGTTCTTGACTCAAAGGGCAGTATAGCAGAGTGGTTAGGACCCCTGGCTTCCCGACTGGCCTAATCTGGGTCCAAATCTTATCCTTCCCTTACTTTTAGCTGTATGAACTTGGGCGAGTCATTTAATAGTGGTTTCCTCATGTGTAGAGAGGGGATAGTTCTTATGACATTGGACATGTGAAATAGCAAGTGGTATTGTTTATGGTTATTATTATTATTATTTGGAGACAAGGTCTCATTCTGTTGCCCAGGCTAGAGTGCAGAGGCATCATCATAGCTCACTGCAACCTCAAACTCCTGGGCTCAAGTGATCCTCCCTCAGTCTCCCAAGTAGCTGGGACTATAGGTACTCATCACCATGCCCAGCTAATTTTTAAATTTTTTTATAGAGACGGGGTCTCACTATGTTGCTCAGGGTTACTTGAGCTCCTGGCCTCAAACAACCCTCCTGCCTCGGCCTCCGAAAGTGCTGGGATTGCAGATATGAGCCAGTGTGCCTGTCTGTGGTTATTATCTCAATCCCGTAGGGCATGGGCATGAAGTATATTGCTCCTTGTGTACAGATGGGAATATGACTGGACAAGGTTGAGGTTTGTTCGAGAATGAGTACCTGGCTCTCCATATTCTTGTCCCAGGGACCCTGGAGATCATGGGCCTCTCCTCTCAGCAGGGCCAAGAGTCCACATGCTGAGTTAGTGGCTGGTGATGTGGCCGGGAGGAGGAGTGTTTGCGTCACATGCCAGCAGGGTTCTTTTGCAGGACTCCTGGGTGGCCTTTGCCATCGGTGGCAGCCAGACTGCGCTGAGTAGGAGCTTTGTGGTGCACCCCTCCACATGCATGCCAGCCTCCGGTAAGGCAGTACAGGGGTCACAGAATGGAGGGAACAGATGGAATCCCCAGGAATGAAAAAAATCATAGGAAAGTGGCAGCACACAATGCAGATCAGTGCCTGGCACACAGTAGGGCCTTGATAGCTATTTGTAGAGAGTGAATGAAAGAAGCAGGCACTGGGGGTGGCACTCTGGGCCCTCGGCGTCCTCCAGCGTCAGGGTGATGTGTCCTGTGTGTGTTGGCCAGTGATGCCTCCGAGGGCTCAGAGCCTGGAAGAGTGGGCGGTGTAAGAGTGGGCTGGGCATTTCTGGGCTGATCCCGGGGAAGACAGGTTGCTTCGAGGACCCTCTGGAGTAACTGGCAGGGCTTCGTGGCTTTGCGTCTCTTCTCCCTTGGTCGTGAGCGCTTTCTCTCCCTGCCGTGGGGAGCAGGGGGGGCCTGCGCCCTGCCAGCTCCGTCTCCCAGCCCTGCTCTAGTCCAGCGCAGGCGTCGTCCTGCGTTTCTTGGGTCTACTCGTCTCTGTTTCTCTCGCTGATGAAGAGGAGCTGGCTGCCCTCAGTTCATTCTTGAATTTCCCAAGTTATTTTTTCTAATAAAAGTTAATTCTAAGATAAATTTATTTTTCTATTTTGAAAGTAAAGTAGTACTATTTATACACTTGGCAAATGGTTTCATATAAATATGTAGTGGTGTTTTACTTATTTTATGTAAAGTGAACAAACATCAGGACTATAAACAGAAATCCATTGCTCAAATCCTCTGAAATCACCGCTGTTAACATTCTAGTTATTTTCCTTTCTGTCGTCTTTCCCAGGCATGCGACTTTTGTGCCTAGTTGGAATTACAGTGTGCATATGATTTTTATATTCTGCTTCAAAAAAAACATCACCTAAACTCTATAATATGAACTATTGAACAAGAAAATGGTACTATTAAAGGAGCTCTACCCAACCATTAGAAGAAAGGAAAAAAAATAGGCATGAACAGGATTTTCCACAAGGGAAACAAAAATGGTTAATTAACCAGGAAAGATAATCAGTCTCATTATTGAAAGTATTACAAATTAAAGCAAGGGATACTATTTCCCTTCATCATATTAGCAAGTTTTTTTTTTTTTTTACTGATCCTATTACTTATTGGACAGGATATATGTAAATTGGCATAAATATTCTGGAAAGTAATTTGATAACAAATACCAGAAGCTATATATTTGTTTACTAATTATATGTTTTCCTTTGTGAATATCTTCCTTTCTTTCTCGAGTGGTCTTAATTTTTTCTTTATTCAATTATATTGAGCATTTTCAGTAATAAAGAGAACTCTTGCGTTTTGTTTTGTTTTTTTTTGAGACAGAATCTCACTCTATCGCCCGGGCTAGAGCTGTGCGGTGGCATCGGCCTAGCTCACAGCAGCCTCCAACTCCTGGGTTCAAGTGATCCTCCTGCCTCAGCCTCCCCAGTATCTGGGACCACAGGCTCGGGCCACCATGCCCGGCTAATTTTTTACTATTTTTAGTAGAGACAGGGGTCTCACTCTTGCTCAGGGTGGTCTTGAACTCCTGAGCTCAAGTGATCCTCCCGCCTCGGCCTCCCAGAGTGCTGGGATTACAGGCGTGAGCCACCGCGCCTGGCCAAGAAGACTCTTTACGTATTCTATTTACAGACCCCTTTTCACAATCTGTTGCCTGCCTTATTTTTCTTTAAGCGTCTAAGTGTTTTACAATTTTTTGTGCAATTAAGTTTGTTGGTCTATTCCTTTGTGATTCTTTTATAGCTCCTAGACTTAGAAAGTCACCCTTGCTTAAGAGGTTGTATAAATGTTCAATTCTGTTTACTTCTGATTTTTTTTTGGCTTGATTTCAAAAAATATTTAAAGTATAACTCTATCTAGAATTTATTTTGATTCTTAGGTTAATCTTTCTCTTTTGTTTTCCCAAAATTGTTAAGCGGTTATTCTGACATCAGTTGATTAATTCTCCCATTCCTCAATTTATTTGTGAAGCCTCCTTTAGTGTTTATTAAATTATGACATATTATTTCTGGACTATACTTTCTGGACTCTATATTTTCTTTCTATGATCTATTTTTCCTTTTGCCCTCTGTTTTCATTATGGTAGTCTTATCATATTGGTTATAACCTCACCTTCTTTTTTCAAGGGTCTTGCTTGCGTATTTCCCTAGCTGAATTCTAAAACTGTTTAATCAAGTTAAAAAAAAAAAGTTTGGGGATTTGGGTAGGAATTACATTAAACAACACAGAAATTAATTTCTAAAACAAACCAACATCATTTCAATATGTTGACTTGCCATCAATGAACATGTTATATGTCTTCACATATAAATCTGTTTTTGAAAACAGATTTGTGAACTTTTCTACTTTTCGTCGTATTGGTCAGATACATTTTCCATTATGATTATCTCTATGTATTTTATAATGTTACTGTTTGGAATAGAACCTTTATATTTTATTGCTGGCCTATAGGAATACTATTGACTTGTGCATATTTATTTTTTTTAGCCACTTTGCTGAGTTCTTTTTAATTCATGTGGGTTGTCAGATGATTACTTTGGGTTTCCGAGCCTATGCAGTCATTTCATGTGGGCATAATAATCATTTTGTCTGTTTTCAATGTCTACGCTTCTATTTCATTGGCCAGAACTTTCAAGATCGTATTCAGGGATACTGGTGACTGAAGTCATCGTTATTTTGCTTTTTGTTTCAAAGGGAAAGCTTCTGCCATTCCCTTGATGTTGCTCCTGGCATGTGTGATGACATCTATCTGCTCCTACCCAAAGGGGCTGTGATAATTCAAACAACCCCTACAAAAAGCCCTGTCCAGCCCTTTGTGCATCTGACACAGAGCACCAGGGGGCTCGTTGTTTGGAAGTATTGCTCTTCCTAGAATTCCCAGCTTGCCCCAAACTCTGAGCCCAACTGCTGGTCCACTTCCAGCTCAGCCCCTCATCTCCCGCTTCTCAAAGCCTGATTTCTGGTGATTCCTTCTCCCTGGCAGGACTGGGCACTCTCCCCGCTAATGTAAGAGCTGGTGTTTGACGCTGGACGGCAGCAGGGCCAGGGTTACCTGGTGTAGCCCCTGACCAGGGTAGGCGTTGACAGCACTGCATTAATGACATCCCTGTTGCCAGACAGAGGAGCCCTGTGGCCCCTCAATCACCTGGACTGTTGCCCTTTTCCCACCTGTCCCCTGTCTTTTCTCGAACCTCCTCAGTGAGGTCACCAGAACCCCTGCCCTGCTGTCAAGCCTGCGGCACTTCTGTTACTATGCTCTGGGGGTTTTCTAGTCTAGTGGGAAAACTGACACAAAAAGGGGTTAGTACAATACGGGGTGAAGAGGCTGAGCTGCTGGAGCAACTGACTGCTTAGGGCAGTTAGAGAAGGCTTCATGGAGGAGGTGACATTTGAGCTGGGTCTTGGAGCAATAGTAGAAATTCTATGAGGCAGATGAGGGAGAAGAGCTTCAGTTATGATTATTTCCATATATTTTGTATTATTGTTGATGTTAGGAATAGGGTCTTTAAAAACTATATTTTATTTCTGGGAAATATTATAAGAATATTATTGAAGTTCGTGTAAGTATTTTGGAGCAACCTGCAAAGGCTCAGAGGCCTAGAAGAGCCTCGGCTCTTTGGGGACAGACGGGAGTTGGCTGAGAGAGACGGGGCAGTGCTGCCAGAGGCAGTGAGTGCTCCTGGGCCTCAGGGGTGTGGAGGTGACCACTGGCAACAGGGGTGACCTGGGGAGACTCCTGGAAGAGGTGGAAGGGAGCCGGCCTTGAAGCATAGAGAGGATTTGGATTGATTGGGAAGGGGAGGGTAAAGTGGGAGGGAGGAGAGAAAGAACATTTGTAGCATCCCCGCTAGGTATGTGCTGGGTGCTTTTTTTAGTCATTATTCTATTGCATGTATTTTTCCTGGCACCCCTGGTAGGTGGATGGTGATACCTGCAATCTACAGATGAGGAGACTGAGGCTCAGAGAATTTACCTGACACTTGGATGAGCTGGGCAGCCTCATTTCTGACCTTGTGCTTTCAGTGTTTCCCTGCTGCCATATGTGTATATATGCACACACACACATATGTATCAGCTTTACTGAGATATGTCACATAACACACAGTTCATCCATTTAAAGTTCAATGGTTTTGATATATTCACAGAGTCGTGAAACTATTAATGTCACCACAATCCTAGACACTTTTATTATCCCACAAAGAACCCCTCTACCCTTTAGTCATCACTACCCCATCCCCTGTGACCTAGGCAGTCACTATCTACCTTCTGTCTCTATGAATTGGCCTATTCTAGTCATTTCATATAAATGGAACTATGTGATCTGTGAGCCCTTGTGACTGGCTTCTTCTTCTTTTTTTTTTTTTTTTTAAGCGACAGGGTCTTGTTCTGTTGCTGGGGCTAGAGTGCAGTAGCATCATCACGGTTCACAGCAACCTCAAACTCCCAGGCTCCAGTGATCCTCTGCCTCAGCCTCCTGAGTAGCTGGGACTACACGTGCAGGTGCCACTGTGCCTTGCTAATTTTTCTACTTTTGGTAGAGACGGGGTCTTGCTCTGTTTCTCAGGCTGTTCTCAAACTCCTGATCTCAAATGATTCTCTCACCTTGACCTCCCTAAAGTGCTAGGATCACAGGCATGAGCTGCCACACCTGGCCTCATTTCTTTTTATTTCTGGGTAATATTACTTTTTATGGATATAGCACATTTTGCTGATCCATTCTTCAGTTGGTGGACATTTGGGTTGTTTCCATTGTCAGGCTATTGTGAGTAATGTCACCATGAACACTAATGTAACGTGTTTTTGCATAGACATATTAATATGTGTTCATTTCTCTTGGGTGTGTAGCTAGGAGTGGGGTGCTGGGTCGGATGGTAACCCTGTGTTAGGTCATGTGAAGAGCTGCCAGACTGTCGTGCACGGCGGCTTCCCAGCCGCTGCCTGTCCAAGGCTTGCCTTCAGTGTGAAAGGGCTAGGAAGAAGGTCAAACCACAAAGCCTGTATAAATTGCCTGTTTTCAAAGTAGACTATTGTGAAGTGCTCTTAAGACTGCAGCTTCGCTGTTCAGTCTTTGATCATTGCAGAGGGACTTATGGATTCTGCAGGGCCAAAGGATACCGCTATGAATGTTGGTCATCACTGTGTTGCAGACACACTACCAGCTACCAGGCTGTAGTAATAGGGGAAGGTGCTAGAATAAACCCTAAGGTTCAGGGTGCGAGGGAAGGACAGGTGTGAGTTAATGCAGATGAGGAAAGCCCCTGGAAGCAGGAGCAAAGGGTCTGAAGCCTGGTCCAGGGGAGACAGGTGGGAGGGCAACGAGGCCAGGAGGGGGATGGGGTTGGGGTCCTTGTGGGTCTGGGGCAAGTGTGTGGGCAGCTGTGGCTGATGCTCTGGTCTGTCTTTGTCCTCTGGCTGCAGACCTGGCCGAGTGCAAGCTGGTGTCTTTCCCCATTGGCATCTACAAGGTCCTGCGGAACGTCTCCGACCAGATCCACCTCATCACACTGGCTAACAACGAGCTCAAGTCTCTCACCAGCAAGTTCATGACCACATTCAGTCAGCTCCGAGGTAGGCCCTGGTCAGCTCCAGCCAAGAGGGCATGGCCATCCTGCATTCTTCAGTCTCTGACACTATCTGGGTTGTATCTCTAGAACCCATCCCTGGTCAGCTAGACCCATGAAGTCATCCCAAGGGGTAGACTTTGAAGATGGACCTGCATTCTCCCTGCAGCCTGGAAATCTCTAGGTCACTTCTGCCTCCAGCTGGCTGTGAATCAGATTGATGAAGGGTCGAGGGTGTGAGTCCTGGAGTGATTCTCTTTTTCTGAACAAGTAGTGGGGTGTTTGGGTCCTGAGGTTTAGAACTCCTCAGTCATTACTCCTCAGTAGTCTTGAACAAGCCTCCTTCTCACCCTCCAATATGGCTTTGTTCTTCTGTGTCGTTTTCCCAGTTTAGGAGTGACAGATGCCAGGGATGTTGGCATTTTCTCTACTGGATGCACACTGAACATGTGGACATGGTACCTGGCAGGGACATGGCAGGAGGCCAGCAGATGGGCCTTGTAGATTCTCCTGAAATGGCTCCTCTGGATGCATGAGCAGTTTGCACTGACCGCTGCATGCCTGCCTCCTTCACCAGAGAGCAGTCGCTCCAACCTTCTGTGAGATGTCACCGTTGCTCAGAGACCCATGGGGCAGAACTGTAGCCTGGGGACTTGTGTGTTTGCAAAATGGTGGGGCTGGAGGATTGCAGAGGGCACAGCAAGCCTAGGAGAGGTGGTTCCTGCCTTCTGGAACTCTCTATAAGGTAGGGACATGAAAAGAGTCTAAGATCTTGTTTAAAGCAACAAATACACAAAATGCTGATGGTGCATGAGGGACTTGAGCGAGCCTGTCTCATACAGCCGAATTTAGGCTGGGCAGGCTTCCTGGAGGACATGTGGGCATCGGGCAAGCCCAGAAGGGAGAGGGCGGCGTGAATTGGCAAACACGGTCCAGGGACGGGAAGTAGCTCGTACAGTGCTCAGGAGGGAGCTACGAGCAGGACCTGGAAAGGTGCAAACTGTTTCTGAGTGAAGCTCACAGAGCTCATTGCATTTGTGCCTGAAAAGCAAAAATACCTGTAATGAGGGCTGGCGGGGGGAACTAGGGCAAGGCCTGTGGATGCTTTTAAGCTGGCCTGCCTCTTCCACCTTTCTTTTCCTGGCAGCTGCTTCTTTACACAGATGGGATAGGTCCTCACAGTCAGCAGGCCCCTTGGACCAGCAGTTCTCATCCCTAGCTGAAGTCACAGCTTTTCTGCAAACGTTATTGCCTAGGCTGGATCCCAAGACCAGCTGAATCAGAAGATCTGGGTGTGGGCCTGGGCCCAGGCATTTGTTGTTACCTACACCGGTTGTTCTAAAGTGCCACAGCCATGGTGCCCTGACCATAGCTCAGGGGTTATAAACACAAGTGCCTGAGAGACTAGCTTTAAGGAATGAGTGACTCAGATTGGGCCTGCAACAGGGAGTGGTGGGGACTGTGGCAAACAAGTATATGCCCTGCCCAGCTTTAGCTGGGTATACGACAAGAGAAAATAGGCCAATGTTGTCCACTCTTCTGCTGATTTAATTGAAACTGGAAATAAGGATTTTTATGTGAATTTCCCCAGGTTTCACATAATATGAAAGCCAATAAAATACATTTGCAAGCTAGATTTCGTCCATGGGCCACCAGTTGAGAGACTCTCTTGAAAAGTATTATTAATAGCACTGCCTCTGCCATCCCATTTCATGGATGGAGAAGGAAGGTCAGGGAGGGAGAGGACTTGTCCAGGGTCTCAGACGAGTAGGTCCAGGACTAGAAACCAGGTCGTCCACCTTGCAGGCCAGGGCTTTCTTTTTAAGCCACCTGTATTAGCTCAGGAGTCCTCTACGGCTGTGTCCAGCCAATTGGGTTTGGATATTTGCTTTCCAGGGGAGGAGAGAACAATTGAAAATGGATGGTGGGGGTTGTCTGGGGCCCCCAGGAAGGACACAGGCAGGTGGGTGGTTTCTTTCGGGTACAAGGAGAGTTTTTGTGCACTCATGAGACCTTCCCTTTAGCACCTGCCATGTCCCAAACCTATTTGGAGGCAGGGGGACAAAGAAGGCTCCTCCACCAGAGGCTCTCCCCGAAGGAAGCCAGGGTTTCGGGACAGACGCATCCTCACCACTGACATATTGCTGTGCCCTTGGCATGGACAAAATGCTGGAAGGAACCACAGGGAAGAGGAATTAATACTTCCTGAGAGTGGTATGGGCAGGGGCTAGGTATGGAAGCAAGAGCTTTCAAAGGACTTGACATTTGAGGAGTGCCTTGTGGCATGAGTAAGTAGGCCCTCTCCAGGGGGCACGGAGAAAAGTGCTAGAGAAATGCCACTTACAGTGCCACACATCCGTCTCCGGCTGGCTGCGGAATTATGTTTATCAGAGCACCCTCTGGTCGAAGTCTGTTGACGGATGCTGTTTGAACTCCTTCCTTGAGGCAGCGGCTCCAGACTCCCCCACACCGCCTCGGATTACAAAGGGAAGGCCAGTGTGCCTGCTAATGGCATTTCACAGAGGCAGCTGGTCAGGGATGTGGTGGACAGTGGCGGGGAGGGGCTGAGCTGAGTGGCCGCTGGCCCTGCTTCCTGAGAGATGGCCCTGGGCCTGAGCCTTTTTTATGGTTTTTCTTTCAATTAGAAAAACCCTCTTCTTTCATGTGTGAAGAGGAGGCTTAAACAGGCTTCGCTGGGCTCTGCAAGGCCTGCTGTGTCCCCTTCTGGGTACTTGACGGAGGTGGGCTGGGGAGAGAATGCTCTGTGTCCCCCCTGCCCGCCCCGCTGTCTCAGGGCCGAGGCTCAAGGCCCCCTCAGGGCTGGGCCGTCTGTAAGAGATTCTACCCCCTTGATGTCCTTCACCCATTTCATGGAAGGAAAAAGCAAGGCCCGAGAAAGCCGAGGGCACAGGTGGAACTGGTCTGATGGCAGGTGGGACCTATGGAGAGTGGGTCCCCCCACTGTGGCTCTGGCTCTGTCCCCTCTTCTGCTGGATCCCTGTCACCCCACTTCCTCCCTAGCCACTCAGCTCTTTTTATTGAGCATACCTGGGCCTGCCAGACACCAGAGGTATACGAGACGCACCTATGGAAATAAACGAAGACCACCCACATGAGGAAAGCAAAGGCTATTTATTCTGAGTTTGCTGTGCTGGAAGGGAGTGGGCACCAGCACTGATGTTTTGGAAGAGACTCAAGGCGGGCGGCACAGTGGGACAGCTGTGTCGTAGAAATAAGGGGAGCCTTCAGGTACTCTCCGACTGGCGGCTGGTGGCAGGGGGAAGCCGCAGACTAGAAGTGGGGTGTCCTACGTGATGGTTAGGGGCTCATATTTGGTTTTCTCTGGTTGGTCCTCAGTTGGAAGCAGGGACAAAAATCAGGGACGCCATCAGTCCTGACCATTGGGACCAGGTGTTACAGGGGATATTGTTTGGCTTCCTGGATTATTGTTAGAGATACAGTCTGACTTCCTACAATGTGTAGATAGCTGCACGTTGTGGATCAGAGTTCTGTTTTTATACTTGGTCTGGTCATTGTCTGTTTGTATATTCAGCCTCTCACACCTCTGCCTTTCAGTTCAGTTCAGCAGATCGTCACAAGCATCTGTGCTGGCCTGGCCGTGGGATGCACGGGGCAGTGACACAAGAGCCCCCATTCATTGAGTGCTCAGCTCTCCCAGCTCCACGCCAAGTGTCCTCTGTGCATCGTGTCATGTAATCCCGGTAGCGCTCATGTCATGGGGGAAGGATAAGAAAACTGAGAGCCGGACGTGGCCCTGGAGGAGCCGCTGTCTGGCAGGGGAGGCGGGTGTGTGAGCAGACTTGCACCCCATGGAGTGAGGGAGGCAAGGCAGGCGTTTACCGAGCAGGCGAAGTCAATTCTGGTCGGAGTGGCTAGGGAATCAGAAAACCTCCAGGGAGAACAACTTGAAGCCGGGATTTGACAGATGAGTAGGAGATTGCCTGGTAAATAAGGGGGAGTTTCTGAAGCATCTTTCAGGAAGATGAAAGGTTGTTTGGGAAATGACTGGAAAGGTAGCACAAGATGATTAGAGCAGAGGGACTGGCTGAAGGGGGTGATCGGCCCACGCAGGGATATTTGGGAAGAGTCCTGGGAGGTGGGCGTGGGACAGGCCCTGTGGAAAAGGCAGAGGGGAGCATCCCAGCCGGGAGAAGAGCTGAGTCCAGACGGGAGGCTGGAAAGGTGGGGGAATGGGCAGAGCCTCCACGGCCAAGTGCTGAGGGAGCTTGTGCGATCCTTCAAAGCAGGCGAGCCCGCTCCCCAGGGGAGCCTGGCGTTGGGGGGGGCGCGGTGGGCAGGGAGGCAGCGCCTGGGGCTTTGGCTGGCTGAGGGCAGTTCCCGCAGGTGTGGGTGGGCTGGGAGTCGGGGGCTGCTGCGGTCATCTGGGCTGAGTGCCTCTGTGGAGACAGCTGACCCAAAGGCCCCGCAGCAGGAGAGAACGGGGCGACAGAGCTTGCCAGTCAGAGCTGGGCCCCAGAGGGCTGCTAGCTGGGCTCCGCGGGAGCCCCCGTCCCTGCAGCAGTGTGGCGGCGAGACATCCTCTGGGCCTGCAGCTTGTTTTCTGCTGTGGTTTTGAGCAGCAACAGGCGTCTTTGCCTCCTTCTGATGTTCTCCCAAGCGTGCGTGCTTTAAGCTCTCCTGACAGGGAGGTGCCAGCCAGCCAGAAGAAAGTACGGTTCCTCCTCACAGCACGGTGACCTCAGGGTCACTTCGGGAGCAGCCCTGCAGGGCATGACGCACCTCCCCAGGAGGGGCCTGTCTACAGAGCTGGCTCACCTGGGGCCCTGTTGTCCTCACCACTGGGGCCTCCAGGCAGCAGCTCCTTTGTTTGCTGCCGGAGAAAGTGGAGCAATTTTCCTCATTACCTCTGTAATCAGGACAGGTGGGAGGGAGGCACCAGGGCCTCGGCTATACCTCTGGTAACCCGGACAGTCTTCTGCTCTGAGGCCCCCTCCCCCACGTGCCTGGTGCCTGGGGGCGGGTGTGGGCAGAGGCACCGAGAAGCTAGTTTGAAGCAACTGAGTTCCCGCTGACAGGAAGACAGGGCTGGTCCCTCTGTTCCTCAGGTCACACCATCCAAGCTGCCATTGACCACGTGCGGTCAGGAGTCTCAGGAGGTATTGGAGGATGAGGAGGGGGTGTGCCAGTGGACAGTGTCTGTCAGGGACCCTGAAGGGCTTATTCCCTGGTGTTCTGGAAAGGGAGGGGATCCCCAGGCCTGACAAATATGCAAAACTGGGCAGTGAGAGAGCTGTCCTCAGACAGGCCATTGGGGTGGGTAACCCCAAAGCAGAAGGAGATGGGGGTACAGTCACAGCGTGCTCTTCTTCCCCCACTTGCTACTTTGCTTCCGCCCGCCGGGTTTACTATTCTCAGCTGATGTCGCTTAGTGGACAAAAGAGAAAAGGCTGATACAGACGTGTGCTGGGAACCAGCCAGACCTGGAAGCTTTGTAGCGGTCAGTCGGACACTGACGTCCAGTCGTGGTCTGGGGTCAGGCAGCTCTACTCTGTCAGGGCCCCCCACCACTGGAATAGTGGGGTCTGGGAGAGTTCATAACCCCTGAGTTATTCACAAAGGGCGACCTCCAACTGCTGATGATGAAAAGTTCCCGCCCGATATCGAGGTGGTGATCAGGTGATGCCTTCTGCATCAGTTTTGCCATCAATCCTCAGGGATGTCTGGACCCTAGGGTTACCTGGATGACCTCAGCAGAGCAAAGGTAAAACTCTTCGTGACCCCCTCATGCACGCTTCTGGGCAGTGGGTCAGCCCTCCCTAGCAGTGTTAAAGGCACCCACGTGTCATGGGCTTCAGCATCCTTAGGATAGAATCCCAGAAATGAGATTACCAAGGTCCAAGGACATTTTAAGGCTCTACAAGAGAGAACAGAAGAATGGCCCTGCAGAGACCAACCAACCCACAGAGCTGGACGAAATAAATTAAATTTGCTTTGGAGGACAGTTGGTAGCAGCCTGGAGAGGTAGTCCTGCCATGAAAGCAGGAGAGCATCTTCTCCATCCTGCATCTTAACAACCCCTGGCAAGCAGCAGACCTCAGCAGCCCCTCTGCCTATCTAGCCCGGGACTTGTGTGCCAGTGGGCGTGGGGAGAAGGGCACACCTGAAGCACTGGGACGGTGTGCCTCTGAGCCAACGCGGATGCGTCTGTCCTCCAGGGTCCCTATGTGACAGAGGATTCTGCAGCTTCCCTTCACTTCCCTCCTCCAAGTGCTAAGCACAGATCTCCTTTGGCCCTGCAGTTTAGACAAGATTCCATACCCACCTCTGCCTTTCTTACCCACTCCCATGTGTCTCTCTAGTTGTTCCTGCGCCTGACATACCTGCAGAGCTCTAATGTTTCATTTGAAAAAAAGTATCCATTTACTTGTTTCTTTTTGATTAGGCAATAGTTGCACAAAACACAATATTCCAAGGGTTGAAAGGATAATAGGCAAAAATGTCTCCCTTTTTCTCCTGTTCCCAGACATCCAGTTCTCTGCCCAGAGGCAGCCACCATTACCAGTTCTAGAGATATTCTATGCCTATGTAAATATAAATATATTTAATATTAGTAGCCTTGATAATGTATCACCATGGGCAAGTACTGTTGTAAGCACTAGTATGAAATTATTTAAATCTTTATAAGTCTGAAGGTGGGTACTCTTATTATCTCTTTCTCTCTTTTTTAAGTGAGGAAACTGAAGCAGAGAGAGCCTGGGTAACTTGCCTGAGGTCACACAGCAAGAAAAAAGGAGGTTGAGACTGTGGCTGCAGATCCAGAGCTGCTTTATAAACTATTCACAGGAGTAGGGGATGCGCACTGTTTTGTATTTTGGTTTTGTTAAAATATATTTGAGAAAGTTGGTACAATGAGAGCTGCCTTAGCCTTTTCATTGGGCAGAATGTTTAGTAGTTCGTTTTCATCTGCCCCAGACCCAGTTTAAAGTGTTTTCTCCCCTCTTCCCTTTATCTATCCCCAGGAGAGAGTGTGGCTTTCTGACCCCTGTGCCCTCTGACCCCTGTGGGCCACAGCTGTCTCTGTGTGGAGCTTCCTCAGCACTGAGCATGGGCCAATTTTTTGTTTTTGTTTTTCTTTTTATATATTTTAGAATATTATGGGAGTACAAATGTTTTGATTACATGTTTTGCTTTTGTACAGTTTGATCAAAGTTATAAATGTGCTCATCACCAAGGTAGCATGCATAGTACCGGTTAGGTATATATTTATCTCTCCCCTCCTCCCTCCCACGTACTTGGTTTCTGTTGAGTTTTACTACCATATACATGCACATGGCTGTTGATCAATTAGCTCCAATTTAACCGTGAGTTACATGTGGTGTTTGGTTTTCCGTTCTTGTGATACTTCGCTTAGAAGAATGGTCTCTAATTCCATCCAGGTTTTTACAAATGGTATTAGTTCACCATTTTATGGCTGAGTAGTACTCCATAGTATATATATACCACATTTTATTAATCTACTCATGGGCTGATAGGCACTTAGGTTGTTTCCACAGCTTTGCAATTGTGAATTGTGCTGTTGTAAATATTCAAGTACAGGCATATTTTTGATAAAATGACTTTTTTCCCTCTGGGTAAATGCCCAGTAGTGAGATTGCTGGATCAAATGGTAGGTCTACTTTTAGTTCTTTGAGGTATCTCCGTACTACTTTCCATAGAGGTTGTACTAGTTTGCAGTCCCACCAGCAGTATAAGAGTGTTCCTTTCTCTCTGTATCCACACCAGCATCTGTTGTTTTGGGACTTTTTGATAAAAGCCATTCTCACTGGGGTTAGGTGATTTTGGTTTTGTGGCTTTGCTTTGCATTTTGAGCATGGGCCGTTTGGAGGACACTTATTGCCCCACTTGACCATCTGGTTCTGCCTTGCCAGGGGTCCTTGCATGCAGGACCGTGACTGCTCACTGATGTGGGGTCAGAGCTGAGGTGCTGACCGATCCTCAGTGGGCAGATATTTTTGGAGATGCCACATTCTCTGGCTGATGGGCTACGTAATTACTGCAGGCCAGCTTTGTCTGTCTCCTAATGGAATCAGCAGACCTCCTGTCTCTGCTGGGGTAAATCTGAGCCTCTGAGTCAGCCTTGGCAGTGGTCCAAGATAAGGCTGTTGCAGGAAGTAATAGGAGGAACTTGGGGAAGAAGTCCATTTAACAGACACCGGAAACTACAGTTCGGTAGGTGTGATTAATAAAGAACTGTCATGACTGGGGCTGCTCTCAAGCTGGGGACAACCTTGGGAGTGGGATGAAGTGGGGTCTTCTCCCAGAACCCCTGTCCATCCCGGGAACCTAGTTTGTTTGACTTTAGCCCTGGAGCCCTTAGTTCAGCCCCCTGAGACCAGAGAGGGGGTGGTGAGACTCTGGGCAGACAGCCAGGGGGCCGAGACCCCGGGGTGAGAAACGAAGTCAGACGTGGCCCGGGCTGGGTTTGGTTGGAAGCTCAGCATGTTGGCCAACCCGGTGGCTGGACCATGGGCCACGCTTGATTCTTCCTCTGAAGTGGAAACAATAGAGCAAACCTTGAGTGCCCAGGTCAGGGCCACATAGGAGATAATAAGAACGAATGCAAAGTCATCAGCAACCTTGCTGGCAGCAGTTGGCCTCTCCAGGCCTCAGTTTCCCCATGTGAGAAATGGGGAAGCATCTACACACAGTGATTTTGTGAGGTTGGAGATAACACACATAAGGTGCCCTGTGCAGGATGTGGTGCGTGGAAGATTCTTGATGAACAACAGCTCTGATGTGGTGATGAGGTTGACACTATGGGGCCTGACTGTGTCTACAAGAGGACTCTGGCCAAGTAGTCAGGAAGATGGTCCTGTCATAGAAATCTGTCTCTACGCAGGGAGTTTCAGTAAGAACAGAGTTGCAGAGATCCCCAAGTCCAAGTCTTTGGGGATGGGGGACCCAGAAGGGAGACTCAGAAGGGAGAAGTGGCTTGTCTGACCCACCTCCAGGCAGATGTGAGGCAAGACCTCAGCTCAGCGTCCCCAGGCCCGTGGTCAGGCTCCTGTCTTGGAAGCAGGTGGTTTGGCTACTGGAAGTTTGTCTAATGCCAATGGGGCATTTTTAATTAGTTGTGTACATATACCTCACCTTACTGCACAGAGGATTTGTGGAGCTTGTGAATAAGGTGGCTTGGGTATAGCAGTGGACGCTGGTGTAGGTGAAGTCACTCAGGGACCTTGTTGGGCCATGACTTCTGAGACGTGAGCCTCGATGGTGCAGGAGAACTTGCTCTCCTGCCAGCCCCTCTCACAGGAGGGAGCAGGTCCCATTTGTATCCAGTTTGAGGCTTTTTCCTAGAATGCTTTCCTCCCATGGGGCTCAGACTTGGCCACCTGTGAGATTTACTCTGACAATTTTGATGGGATTTGGCACATAAAGCCCTAGGAGGTGGGCAAGATGGGGAATTTGACAGGGGTGAGGCATTTACTCTGGGAACCTGCTCTCGTTGCCCTTCCCTGGGGAGGGGGCCTAGAAGCAGCTCCATGGTTTGGTTCTCGCCCAAAACCTACCAGGTTTATTATAAACAACTTTGCCCTCATAAATTTGGCAACTTAGAAGAAATGGACCATTTTCTTGAAAACCACAAACTACTAAAACTCAACCAAGATGAAATGGACAATCTGAGTAGGCCTATGACCATTAAAGAAATTGAGCTTCTAAATAAAAAGATCCCAAAGAAGAAATCTCCAGGCCCAGATGGTTTCACTGGATAATTCTACCAAACTTTTAAAACAAATGTAACACCAATTTTACATAGTCTCTTCTAGAAAATAGAAGAGAAGGGCATACTTCCCAAGCCATGCTATGAGGCTGATATTACTCTGACATCAAATGCAGGCAGACAGTAAAAAAAAAAAAAAAAGAAAAAAGAAAGAAAGAGAAAAAGAAAGAAAGAAAAATAAAACTATAAGCCAATATCTGCCATGCAAAAATTCTCAGTAAAATATTAGCAATCAAATCCAGCAATGTATAAAAAGAATATATGACATGGCCAAGTGGGGTTTATCAATTATTCCAGGTGTGCAAGGCTGGTTCAGCATTTGAAAATCAATCAGTGTAATCCACCATATCAAAAAGCTAAAGAGGAATCATAAAATCATATCTGTTGACAAAGAAAAATCATTTGACAAACTGCAATAGCCATTCATGACAAAAACTTTCAGCAAACGAGGAATATGGGGGAGCTACCTCAACTTGGTAAGGAGCATCCACAAAAATCCTGCAGCTAACATGGGACTTAATGATGAAGTGCTTCCCCCTCTAAGACTGGGAACGAGGTTAGGATGTCCACTTTCACCCTGAAAGGTCTAACCATTGCAGTAGGACAAGAAAAAGAAATAAAAAGCATACAGATTAGAAATGAAGAAATAAAACTATCTCTATTTGCAGATGACATCATTGTCTACATAGAAAATCCCAAGGAATTTGCCAAAAAAAAAACCCAAGAAAACCCACAAAAAAAGGGGGAAAAAACCCCAATTCCCCTCAAAACAAAAAGTGAGTTCAGTAAGGTCTCAGTATACCCAATCAACACAAAATCGACTAGGTTATGCACACCCCTCCTAAAAAAGCTTTTCCTGGCTTGCTGTGTCACTGAGAGTAAAATCCAGCACCGTCCCAAGGTCCCTGAAGGCCTGAATAACACGATTCCAGCCTCTTCTCAACCACTTTTCATCTTTTACCTCCCACCCCAGACACATGGATCTCCTTCCTGTTCCTTTGACACACCAAGTTCTTTCCTACTTCAGGGACTTCAAGCTTGTCGCTTGCTCTGTTAGGTCTTCCCTGGGCTCTTTGCAGAGCTGGTTCCTTCCCTCTGACCTTACCTGCCTTCCTAGCAATCTGAAATAACCTTATTTCTTTTCTTGTTTATGACTTTCTCACCCCACTAGTATACAAGATTGTTAAGGGACAGATCTGGTCTGGCTTGTTGGCCATGGCTTCCTGCCACCTCGCAGTGCCTGCCCTGCGGTCGGTGCTGGGTAGTATTTGTTAAGTGCGGGCTGTTTTGGTACCAGCATCTGAGAGACTTGCCTGTAAGTCATGTGTCATAGCCACACCCACGCTCTCTTATTTTTCCCGTTTGATTCCTGCTTTCACGTTGGCTTTCAGTTTTGTTTCTGCAAAGGTCTCATGGGTCTTGTACCTCTACCAGAAGTAGTTCCTTCCGTTGGTTGAGTGTTTTTAATTTTCAAAGATTATCCTTTTCATGTTCAAGTACAAGGCTAAGCAAATAGTGGGTGCCTAGTAAATGTCTGAACTGTGTAGCACGGCCTGCCTCTCACGGCCCTCTGTCAACTCATCGTCACAGCCTGTGATGCATGGGCAGGAAGGACATTGTCTTGAGGCCACCAGAGGGGATGGGTCCAAGGACACATAAACAGTTAGAGCAGAACTGGGTCCTCGTGGTTCTTCTCCTTCACTCATTCATCACTAAATAAGCAGGGGTTTGCTGAGCGTCCACTCGGAGAACAGGCACTGTGGGGATTAAGGGTACAGACTGGATGAAGTGGGGTGCCAGAGTGGTCTCCCTCTCTCGGGCAGTGGACAAGTGCAGGGCCCCTAAGGCAGGGCAACAATGTGATGAGGTGCCCGGCTCTGGGCACAGGTGGCTGGGGTTCAGATCCTGGTTTGGGGGTTGGAAAAGGAAAGTCAGATATATAAGGCAGGTTGGGCTTTGTGTGACCTTGGGCAAGTTATTTCACATCTCTGTAAATTGAAGGTAATAGGTTATAGTAAAATTAAAATGATGATTATGTGTTCCTAGAAGAAGTGCCTGGAGTGGAGTAGTGTTCAACAGACATTAGTCCCATACGTAGTGAGCTAAACCTCTGGTGTCACACAGAAGGGCTGTCTCCTGGAAACTGTCCCCTGCTCAGGCCCAGCACTTTGTCAACGGGCGTGGGCCTGATCCCTCAGGTGGGCTGACACTGCCTCTCTCACAGCAGATCTGCACCCCGCCAGAGCTCGCTAGTGGGAAGTGTCCCCTCCCTTCCCAGTTGCAATTCAGCCCCTTTGGTCACCCTCACACATTTAAGGAGCTGGCCACCCCAGCTTTTTTATTTTTATATAAGTAAAGAAAGAACACATCAATTTAAGGAAAGGCGTATGTGGAACCGATTTTGGCAGAATTGTCAGGGTGACACTCAGAGTCACTCGTTCATTTATGTACTCTTCAAATATTTATTGAATGCTCACTGTGTACTGGGCAGTGTTGTGCATACTTTTCTACAATAGAGGCAAAGCCCCACCCTTGTGCAGTTTATGTTCTCAGAGAAAGAGCCAGATAATTTACAAGTAAGTTAACATGTTGGGTAATAATGGATACTATAAAAGTGAGCGCTACAGGAGAACAGAACAGAATCCAATGCGTGGGCATGAGTATCCTACTTTAGGTAGGATAACATTTGAGCAAAGATACAAATGAAGTGAGGCAGCAAGCCTTGCAAATACACGAGTAAATAGTGGTTTAGTAAGAGGGAATTGCACGTGCAAAAGCCCTGAGGCAGCAGCATACTTGGCCTGTTTGAGGAAATGCTGTCGGACAAAAGCACATTTGGGGAACCCTGGACTAGATGCTGTCCAACGTCTGCTCCAATACTGGGACCTTGTAAAGGTGATCTGGATAGCGTAGTGTCATTTTATGGTTTAAGGTGTGCCTATCCAAGAACCTGGCTGCTAGAGGGGGCCTGGGTTTGCCTGGAACCGATGGTGGATCTCCTAGTGGAACCTTGGGTTCAGGATGTCCCTGAAGATGGAAACATGGGAGGCAGCCCGGGCCCCCTGCATTATCTATTTGCTTCCTAGGGAGAGAAGAGTCATTATTTATCAGTTATTTGCTGAGTGACCACAAGGTGCCCTTTGGGAGGCTGGACGTAGGGACAAAGATGAGTCAGATGCAGTTCCCACCTGCCCAGAGCCCCAGCGTGCTGGAGCAGGGGACCTGCCACGGGGCTGGTCCCCAGGCATGTGTATGTGTGTGTGTGTGCGTGTGTGTGTGTGTGTGTGTGTGTGTGTGTGCACATGCACACATATGTGTACACAGGCCCTGGGTGGGGCAGGGGCTCAGCTCTCACTGCAGGACCCCTGGGAGGGGCTGTTGGGACCTCTGAGCAGCTGCATCATGGGGCTGTGGAAGGGCGTGGAGCACAGAGGAGGGGCAGGGCCGGCTGCATAATTGGTGGGGTCCAGCGAGAATTCTCTCCTGTCCAGAAAGCAGGGAAAAGTGCCCGTGAAGGTACGTAGGAAGCTTTTCCCTTTATTTGCAGTCTCTCTCGCAGCCTAGCATGGTGCTTTTCATTTGCTATTTCGTGTTGTTCTGAGTAAGGAAAAATCAAAACTTAGCATGAATTTTGCCATTCGTCCTTATGTCGTTAAATGCAATTATGAGAGCATTTAACTCGTATGTGGAAAATACACACTTCGTAATTTGTGGCTCATTTCCAGAGGTGCCTTCAGTAGACTAGAAGGACAAGCTCAAGCCAAACTCAGGAAGGCTGGAGGAGGAAGAAAAGTGCAGACTCCCCAGGCCCCCTCTTGTCAGCCTGTGTAATGCTCCCCGGCCACCTGCTAACATATTTCTGCCCCTCACCCCTCCTCCCTGTGCAGGGCCCTGTCACCTCCTGGCTTCTTTGCTAGAATGTGGCATTTCACCTTCATCCTCCACCACCCGGCCCGTCTCGGCACTGCCTGGGCCAGGCTCCCGACAGAGGGGCTCCCGGCCCCGCTCCTGCCTCACAGGTCCCTGCACAGGCCTCTGGTCAGCTCTTGCAGTGACCACTCTCCAGGCAGGACCCCACCCATGTCTGGTCAGCTGTGGGTGGGCAGGGGGGCAGGGGCAGGTGACACAGAAAGAACGTGGCTGCCCAGGCAGCCCCTTGGGCAGGGAGAGCTGTGGAGAGCGGGTCCATTAGCTGGGATACAGGGAACCCAGGCCCATCCTGGCCACCCCTTCAAGCCTGGAGCTGAGGCCTCGTCTGAGGGAGGAGCCTGCACATCCTGACCCCTTCTCTAGGCCCGGGTGTCTGTGGGGAGAGCCTTCCAGTCCAAAGCCGAGAGCAGGTGGCATGACCTCAGCTAGGATGACAGGTGGCAGGCCCCGAGCAATGGTAGGAGCTGTCCCTCCTCTAGCATAAATATACATTTAACCAGCTGCCTGCGGGACTTCCTCTGTGGCCTGGGGCTTCCTCACTGCTGTCCTGGCCCAGCAGAGAGCGGTGGCCGGCAGTCGCTGTGGCCTCTGGACAGCCCCCTTCTCACCCCGTTCTCTCTTCTTCCCTGCGCGGGGCAGAGCTCCACCTGGAAGGGAATTTCCTGCACCGCCTCCCCAGTGAGGTCAGTGCCCTGCAGCACCTCAAGGCCATTGACCTGTCCCGAAACCAGTTCCAGGACTTTCCGGAGCAGCTTACCACCCTGCCGGCGCTGGAGACCATCAACCTGGAGGAGAACGAGATCGTGGGTGAGTAGCCCTGGCCCTGGCTGCTGCGTGCGGCTCGCGCAGGGCGCGGGGCTCTGGAGTCCGCCTTGGCGGGCAGGAGGGAAAGCTCAGGCGTTCTGGTCTGAGACGCCTGAGCAAAGGCCACTGGGTCTGGGAAGACAGCCATTTCGAGGCCCTGTCACTTGCCTGGTGCTGGGTTGGATGCTTGCTTTCCCTGGGCAGATAGATGGCCTCGGCTGTCCCCGCGGTGCAGCCCTGAACTAGCCAGGCCACTGTGGACCTCGAGCTCTCCCTGTGTTGGTCTCCAAGACCCTCCGGCTCTGACCCTCTGCACCTGCTCCTCCCTGAGTCCCTGCCTTCATGGGAGCTCTTCCCCACCGCAGCAGGGGCCCTGGGCAAGCACGTACCTCCCAGCACGAGCAGGCTCCTCCCTGCCAGCCCAGCCTCCGGGGCCCCCACCAGGGAACCGGGGAGTCTGATGGGCGCCTTCTACAAACAGCAGACCCCAAGGGGCTAGGTTCCGCTGGGGTCCAGGAGTGGTCCCTCCTTCCTCCCACACAATGATGTGCCTCTCTGTCTCATGAGGACCTCGGAGGGCTCAGCGGTCCTCCAGCCAGCAGTCGAATCTCCCCAGAGAAACCAGGCGCTCCGTGGGGTCTCTCCGTGCCTGCTCCTCCTCCAGCGGCCCCTCCCTCCTGTGCACCCTCCTTCATTGGCCGTGGCCCCATTTCACGCTCTCTCTAACATCGCCTCTAATGTTGATGCTGTTCTAATGCCAATGATGTTAATAATAGCCCCCTTCAGTTATGCTTTCGGTTTTGTAAGCCCTTTTACAGCCATTATGCCATTTGATTAAAAGCAAGAGCCTTCTCACGGGGAATGGCCTGCTTCGTGCGGTGGCGAGTGCCTGTCTCCCGCGGATGCTGCAGACGGGACTCGGCCCTGGCTGGGTGGGAGGTAGGACCAGCTGACCTTTGAGGGTCTGGGTCTGTTCTTCGACAGGTGGATAAACTGAGGCCAAAGCACATTGCCGGTGACCATCGGGTTGCACGGTGAGACTGCCCGAGTGCCGGAACTCAGCCCTGTGTCTGGGGGGGCGTCCCCTTGCCTGCCTGTGGGATGCCCTGGGGATGGGCTCTGGCTCAGTCTTGTGCTCCTAAGACCAGGGTCCCCAAGCGGTTGGCTCCTCGGTCATGTGGGCCCCTGCACAGTCTTTAAGAAGAAAAGGCCTGCCCAGAAGTGCCTTTTCACCGTGAGGCTGTCCCTCCTCTGCTGTCCTGATCGCCCAGGGTCGGGCTGGGGAGCCCTCCCTTCCCTGCGTTCCTAGCCGGGCCCTCCTTGCCTGGCTCCTTCCTCTCCTGCTTCTTATTCACTGAGGCCCTTCCTGGTACCTCTGCTGTTTACCTAACTGGGGCAGTAACCGAGCAAGAGCTACTGCGGCCAGTGCCAAGACCAAAGCCGGGCGTGTTGCTGGTAGGCAGGTAGGACAGGACGGCGCTGGACTTGGCTTCCGCGCTTCCTCCCTGCAGCCTTGGAAGACTCC
Source organism: Lemur catta (assembly GCF_020740605.2). NCBI lineage: Eukaryota > Metazoa > Chordata > Mammalia > Primates > Lemuridae > Lemur > Lemur catta. The sequence continues at coordinate 48,425,761 of NC_059141.1, read as the reverse complement.
CAGCAGCTCCCTGAGCCTCGGCCTCCCACCTTTCACGTGGAAGGCATCCTCCAACCCCAAAAGGTGGTCAGAGATGAGAAGAAGGTAGCTTTTCCCAGGCAGGGGAGCAGCCTGCGTGCACATCGCTGCAGTCCAAGAAGTGACTGTCACTAAAGCAGGCAGCACAAGGTAGCCCAGGTCCCTTAACACTTCCCCTCCCGCAAGGGTGACAATATCCCTCAGCAGTGGCAGCCCCATACCGAAGATCTGCTGTTTGGGTTCACGCTGCCTTTGTGCAGAATGACAGTAATGACTCTTCACACCAAGGACGTGTGCGATCCCTTAGCCACAGCGTGATGGTCCCCATTTGGCACACATGGAAACTGAGGCTCTAAGCCTTCTTGGCCTAGTGCCTGTTGTACACCTGGCCAGGTAAAAGAGACAGCAGCAGCCAGGCTGTGTTTCCCAGTCAGTTCAGACTGCTGCCCAGCCTCCGCCAGGCCTGGCGACGTGGAGATGCCAGGGGCTGCCCCTGTCCAGGAGAGGATCCTGGTTCCCCCCAAGTGGCCAGCTGCTCCCAGAGGAGCTCAACTAATGCCAGGGCCCTCTGCACTGGGGAGGCCTTGGTCCTCTCCCGGGCCCCTAGCTGGCAAGAAGGGGTGCATGGAGGCAGCCACAGCCACTGTCCCCATGCTGGAGTCACCCTGCTCCCATTTTCTACCTCTCCCTGGTCCATTCTGGTTACTTGGTGGCTTCTCAACTCCCAGGCCAGCAGGAGCGCAGGCCGCAGCCTTCACACCGCGGGGCGCGCTGGCCCAGCGAGGAGCTTCTCAGCCCTTCGTTACGGAAATAGCCTTGCACTGTTGGCTGCTGGTGGCTGGTCCCCATGGGATCTCGCTGGGATAATTGTAGAAGGAGCTTAAACCACCTTCAAAGTGGTTTGTTTTTTTCCTGTCAGAACGCTTAGAGGGTGCTAGGAAAATAAAACAAAATTCTTATGAGAGAGAAATTTGAGATACATGAGTTGCCTTTAAGCTTTAGTAAGCAGAGAACAGGCGGCTCTGAAACAAGCCCCCAAGGGCATTGGAAGGACACCCACCCCAAAGGGCCCTCCCCAAAGATGCCTGTGGCCTGGCCCCAGGGAGGCCTGGAGGCTCTCAGCATCCCGCGCCGGACCGCTCACTGGTCCTCCTCTTTCCAAATAGTGCCGCCGCCTGACCTTCCTCTGCCCTCTGGGCCACCTGGGGGGGGAGGAGGAGAGGTGGCCCATTCTGTGGAGGAGAGAAGCTTGGAACCAACGGAGCACATCAGCTGGGAGGGACAGGGACACTTCTGTCTGCTTTCTGCTGCCAGCCTCTGGGAGGCGGCGGTGCCTATCCTTGGGGCTCCCTGGTGGCTGAATACCCTCAGGTCTCACATCTGTGGAGCCCGGGGCTGCCCCTGGTATCGCTACCTATGTGTGTGACCCTTTTCTGTCCTCAAGGGTGGTCTCCACGTCCTCTTCTCTCTGGAGCCACCTGCTCCACGCCCCGACTAGCGTCCGGCACAGTGTCTGGCGTACAACAGGTGCTCGGCTGGTGGGGAGCACTGCTTAGAGCGGGAATTCCAAAGCCCCGAAGCTCCTCTGAAACACCTGAGACACAATGGGGCAGATTGTTTCAGGCTGCAGGTTATGACCAGCTAGTGAATCAGGAAGTCAAATTAGTGGGTTGAGACCAGCAATTTTTTAATAGAATAGAATAGAAAATGTCAGAGTACATCACACATAGCACGATAATTACTGTTGCCTGACTTTTAATTTCAGTTTTACTATGTCCATGCACAGGTATATATACTGGCTCATGATGAAAATTGTATTCCTTTCTGTGTCATGAGGAGGAGGTATGCAAAGCCACTCCTGTGAGTGTCCTGCAGAGATTCGGGGGCTGTTCTTGGCAGCTCGTGCGCCCACCACATTAGACAGCCTTCCTTCCTCGTGTCCCCGCGCCTCTCCCCTACCCTGCACAGCCCGTGCTCTCGGTCTGCAAGTCCTTCCCGTGTCTTCTATTCCCTGCCTGTGGCCAGGCACCCTCAGTCTGCAGCTCTGGGCCGGGTTCAGGTGAGCAGGAAGCAGAGCAGGTTCCAGAGCCTCTGCCCACCTGCAGCCGCCCCCTGGCAGACACACAGCAGCTTTCTGAGGGGCTTCCTGGGTCCTTAGGGACTGGCCTGCCAGATGCGGTTGTTTGCTGTGAGTGCTCTCAAGAGAGAGGAAAAGGGGTTGTAGCTTAGAATGTTTGTTCAGACAACAGTCACTTACAAGTTTCTGGGACATGGGATGGTTCCTATATTTTCCAGATCAGAAAGTGGTGTGTGGAAGTTTTTATGTATTTGCAAACAAGACTGCCTGGGAAAATGCAGTCTCTGGGGGAGCAGAGGCTACAAAGGTGCATGAGATGCGGGCCCTGACCCTGAGTTGCTTACAGGTGTTAGCGTAAGCCAATACTACGCTGCTAGACAGGTAGCCACAGCTGGAGGGGAGGTCAGGCCTGCCGTGGGGTGACAGGGAGAGGACTCTCAGCTGGAGGGAGGCTGGCCGTGTATCCTTGTGGGATGGGGCTCCCAGGAGGATCCAGGGAGGGTTTCTGAGGAGGTGGAGGAATTTAGCCTGACTGTGGGCGATGACATAGGGACATGATGGGCCACCCATCTTTTGAAGATGAGGAAGTCAGCTCGCTCACCCCAGTTGCCGACACACGTGGCTTAAAGGTTGGGGCGGGAACTGCATTAAGGCCACCACTTGCTCACAAGCACTCGATGCCGCACAGCAGGTCGGTCCTGCAACATGTGGGGGTAAAGAGAAAATCATGTATCTGGGAGTCTTCATTTTGCTAAGCAGGAGACTATTTCAGTTAAGCTAGAATTTAACTTTTTTTTTCATATGTACATACTGTTCCAGAGAGAGCAAGAGATCATAGGAAAACAAGTCCTTGTTAAGAATTTAATAAATAGAGCAATGGCAGTTTTAAAAAGAAAAGTTTCTGTGTTACAGAGGGATGCTCTAGGCTGCGTTTACTTAATTCTGCCCTTGTGCTATTCACTTCTCTCTATCCGGGCCTGTATTTCTCCAAGTGTGGGCCCAGGACCAGCAGCAGCAGCAGCGCTGGAGGCCTGGTTAGAAATGCACATTCTCAGGCCCCACTCCAGACTTACTGGAGCCCTCTGAGGGGACGGCAGCAGGCTGTTTTAGTAGCCCTCCCCCCAGGTGTTTGGAGGCATGCTGAAGTTTGAGAATCTCTGCCTCAGCTCTCAGTTCTCAAAGATCATCCATAGACCAGCAGCATGGGCACCTGTGGGAGCTTGTTAGAAATGTAGGACCTCAGCTGGGCGCAGTGGCTCACACCTGTAATCCTAGCACTCTGGGAGGCCGAAGTGGGAGGACTGCATGAGGCCAGGAGTTCAAGACCAGCCTGAGTGAGGGTGAGACCCCATCTCTACTAAAAATAGAAAAATTAGCCGGACGTGGTGGCGAGCGCCTGTAGTCCCAGCTACTCAAGAGGCTGAGGCAGGAGGATCGCTGGAGCCCAAGAGTTTGAGGTTACAGTGAGCTATGATGATGCTACTGCACTCTACCCAGGGCAACAGAGTCAGACTCTGTCTCAAAAAAAAAAAAAAAAAAAAAAAATCCGGAAAAGAAAAAGAAGTGCAGAGCTTCAGGTTTCACCTCATATCTCCCAATGAGAATCTGTCCCTGGGTAAGATCCCTGGGTGATTTGTTTGTGCAGTAAGTCCTCACTTAACAGGTTCTTGGGAACTGCCACTTTAGACAAAATGACATGCTATATGCCGTAGGAATTTAACTCTTGTTTATATCAATTAGCCTATGGTAAAATTGGTTTTGTTATCCAGTACATTGTTTTGGTTAAAGTCACAGTATCCAAGGACCGAGGAACAACATTTAGTGAGGACTTACTATGCACACAGCCTGAGAAGAGCTGGCCCAGGGCCTTGTCCTAAAGCACCAGGTGCCGTTTCAGAGCAGCCGACTCTGTTAACGGCCTCACCATCCTCCCAAGCACAACTGCTCCTCCCCAGCACAGAAGGTCTCAGGGTATGCTCCTCAGAGCCCGCATCCCAATGCCACTGGAGTGCCAGTTAAACATGCAGATTCCTGTGTCCTATCTCACGCCTCCTGGGTTAGAATTTCTGTGGCTGCAGAGAGAGGCAGGTGAGGGATGCCACATGCCTGCCAGGCATCCAACGACTGTTTGCCACATTGCGTTGGCAGGTTGCAAGGGCATAGGCTTTCCCACCCTGGCCTTACTCAGCCGTGGCCAGAGTCCTATATAGGTCTAGGGAAAGCCACGGTCCCTGGGAGAGTCACACTGCGAGGCCCTGGTAGCTGGTATTTTACAAGGGATCGATTGGCAAAAGCAAATGCTTCCTGTAGCTTCCAGTGTGCCGTGCAAGGCTGTCAGCTCTGAAGACAGATCAAAGCGGAGAAACTGATCTCTTGCCCTCTTTCCTCTTTCCCCACAAAGCTGCCTGGCTCCTTTGGGGGCTGGGGTGGGGGTGGGGGTGGGGCTGTTCTAATCTGCATGTGGATTAGCAAATGGTGCTCTCTTTCTCCTCTAGCATCAGCCCTGCTCTCAGCAACCTCTGCTCGGAGCTGTAAAAGGCATGTTTGGAATCTGGCTGGTCTCATCTTTTGAGCTGCACCATATTCCACTTGGCACTGCTTGGCTGGTTAAAGATGGGAGGCCTTGCTGGAGAGACTCCTCCCCAGGGACATCTCACATTAAAGGGACCATGCCAAGGCCTCGAGGGCTCTGGGAGGTCCAGCCTGCTGCCCACCCTGCAGGCCACCAATGCTCAGTAGGATGGGATCAACAAGAAGTAGGGAATCTTGGCCAAACCAAATGCTTCTGGACCCAAAGCCCTGCCTCCTGCCAGGCCAGACAGTGACACAGGGGGAGGCTTCAGATCTCCCCATTTGCCAAAGAGGGTGCCTTGATCTGTCGGCACCAGCTGCCCTCAGAACGTCCCCCAGGCCCACAAGGCAGCTTGATCCATGGGCATAACAGACTCTCAGTGTGTCTCCTGGAACTGCCTGCCTGTCTTCTCTCTGCATGGCACAGAAGGGGAGACCCCCATGGCGATAACAAAAGCAGAAGCCAGTGCACACTCATCATCTGCCTACTTCTGCTTCGCTCCTGATGGTCTGTGGCCCCCTGCGAGGTAAAGAGCCTCTGAATCAAACTTCACTCAACCTGACCACTTTGCACATTGGACTCTTGCCTGTCCCCCTTCCCTTACCGCGGCTTCTCAGGGATTTGTAGCAGAAGAGGCAAAGGTCTGAAGCCCCACGCACATCGTTGCGTGAGCAGGCCACCTCATCTCTGCCAGCCCCCATCTCGTCTGCACAGTGGGGAGAACAGTTCCGCCCACTGGAAGTGGGGCTGGAGGTAGGGTCACTGTGATCACCTCCCACTGCCTGCTGGCCCTCCTGCCTCTCAGCCCACCTGGAACCCCGGTCACATGCTGCCTGCTCACTTACCTTGCTCCTTGCCCTGCAGCCTGCATTTACCCAGGGGCCAGGACAGAGGAGGCAGAGGACGCTGTTCAGGGTTGGACAGAGGTAACTGGTGGGTCACAAGGTCTGGGGCAGGGGTCAGCTGGCCAGGGAGAGTTTACCACAGTTGTCCTTCCAGAGGATTCTGAGCGGCCAGCCTGCAGAATGTGATGCCCTCCCCGGCCCCTTGGAGCCACCTCCCCTCCCCACTCCTGAAAGCATGCTGCTCTGTCATTCCATGTCCCACTCTTCCATCCCATTAGAGCTCACAGAGGGGGCCAGATAATTTCTGCCTGCCTAGGAGGTAATTGACAGTTGAGGAATTTCCCACTTACCACTTCAAGGATGGTGGAAAGGATGCTGGGTGAGGTGGCTGAAGATCTGTGTTTGAGAGCAGGCTTTACGGCTTACTATCTGTGTGAGGTCATTTAGCTGGGACAGAGATTCAGTTTCTCCGTCTGAAAAGTAGAAAGAGTGGTCCTTATCTATAGCCTCATGGTGTAGCGTGAAAAGGTAAAAGCCAGTAATGGAGCAATGCAGAATGGCAAGCTGGCTGCAAGGGACTGACAGTGCTGGGGGTGGCAGGTCCTTCCTCCTTCCCTGCCTCCCTTCTTTCCTCACCACATCTGTAAAAGGGATTTGAGATGGCCACTCAGTATCTAGAAGAGGGAAAGATCATGATGCATAGCTTTCAAGCCTGGCAAGGATTTGATTAGGTAGGGACCCACTTGGCAGGCACATCTGGGAGGACAAACTCAAACCCCTGGCACTTCTCTCCTGCCCCTGGATCTGGGGCTCCAAGCCCATCTGGAGAGAAATGGAGTTGTCCCCTTCCTGGGCATGGGGTTTGGAATTCCCCCTGAGCATAGCCAGCTGCCCAGAGTCTGAGCCTTGCCCTGACCCCTGCATCTTGAGTGTCATGGGACCCAGGGAAGAATGACTTGCCCTCCACGGTGGTAGCCGCCTGAGTGCACAACAGACTAGTGCCCTCTGCACCTCGTGCCCTTGCCTACTGTCTGCAGAGCTCCGAGTTGTGCCCACAGGCATCAATTTTGCTAGTAAGCACTTGAGGGAGTGATCATTAGGCAGTGCAGGGAGTGCTTGCCAACTGTGCAGCCACATGAAGGGAGAAATTGGAGTAAACAAACAAGCATCAAAAGCAATTAGTGCAAATTAGACATGGCCCCCAGCTACAAGGGTGCGGGAAGCTCCTGTCTGTAGCCCTGCCCCACGTGTCCACCTGGGAGCTAGCAAGCCAGGTCTGTGGACAAAAGACCTTCTACACACTTGGTCTCTGCCCTAATGGCATCCTCTGTGCCAATCACTGTGCAGTGAAGCCTTGATGAACCAGAACCTCCAAGTCTCCAGGATACTGTTGGCACTCTGCTGGCAGCACACAGGCCAACAGCAGGAAGAGAAGTTCTCTGACCCTCCTTTAAAACACAATAAATGGCTTCTGTGCTTTGTTCACCACCAGTCTCTACTCCCTCCTGTCCCTGTCTTTGTCCAGGGTGCTGGAGAGCTGCCCAGTGCTCTGGATTTTCAAGCCCAGCCCTGCAGGGGCGCCTCATTCAAGGAGTAAGAGGCGTGTGGCAACGCAGGCATGGATTTAGGCATTTGGGGAATGATCATTCATTCACCAGTTGTTTTTAACTGAGTGACTTGCTCTGTGCCAGGCACTGAGCTGGAGACACAAAGATGGACAAAGCTCACTCCCTGCTCTCACGGGGCTTCTGGCATTGTGTGGTGCACTAGCTGACACTTAGTGACCATTCGCTTGTGCCCTCCTCTAAGCACTTTTCAAGGATGCTCTTGTTTAATCCTCAGACAACTTTATGAAGCAGGTACTATTATTCTCCCCAGGTGAGGAAACAGAGGCACAGGGAGGTTAAATAACTTGGCCAAGGTCACACCATCTGGGCAGAGCCAGGATTCCAACCCAAGTGGTCTTGCTGCAGAGCCCTAGATATTTGGGACGGTGCTTTGCATAGAGAGAAGATTTTTGCACATAGCTATAGGGGGATAGCAAGCCGCAGCGTAGCTTTGGTTGGAAGGAAACTCCCTTGGGGTGGGGAGAACAGTATAAGACAATGAGGCAGGTTTCCCTAGGCCAGCTCTGCCGTGCATAGGGAGGCAGGAAGGCGGCATGCACGATGGAAGAATCGTCAACAGGCTCTCCCATTAATCCTCACCAGGGGTGCTCAAACCAGCTGTACATTCAACTCATCCAGCTAGCTTTTAAAACCCTGTGTCGAGACCATACCTCATGCCAGTTAAATCATAATCTCTGGTGGAGGGATTCAGGCTTCCTGATTTTTTAAAACTCTCCAGATGGTTCCAGTGTGCAAGCAAGACAGAACCACTGAGCAAGACCAGAACTCTCAGTCAATAATCACCATTCTGCCCCGAGCGTGGGTTCCTAGTGGCCTCCTTTCTAGTTGGAAGCACATATAAACCCAGCCTTGGGGAGGGAGGCCTATAAACATGCACCTCTGCCATCTCATTCCAATCCCTAAAGAAGCCATAGCCTCCCTCTTCCTCCTCTTCCCAATGTCCGCGTGTGCGTGTATGCACATGTGAGTTAAGTAGCTACGTCAGGGCAAGAAGAGCAACAAGCCCAGCCGTGAGAGCTGACAGGTGCTGGGAGGGTGGCAGAGATGAGCTTTGTAAACGTCATCTTTCCCTGCACCCTGCTGTCCCCTGGACCCTGCACGGGGTGCTCTGCTGCCCCAGTCCTGCAAAAGCCCCTTTCAGAAGGAACTTTATCAATAAGCCAAAGGTAGCAGAGAACACACAGAAAACAAAGGATGGGCTAATCCCAAAGAGGAAGCGTAGGCCGAGCGTGCTGGCATGAGTGGGGAGGAGCTGGCGGGAGCACCCCCACCCCAGCAGGCCTCATCTTCAACCCATGTTATTTCCCAGGAGCTGGTGCCCCTGGGCAGTGCCCTGCCTAACTCGTTCTCACCTTCGGAGCTTTTCTTCTTTTTGCAATCGTAGAGGAGGTCTCATTTCTCTGACAATGATATCCAACCTGAGCAGAACGATTCGTACAGTTGGCATCAGCCACTTTGATTTCCCAGCGTAGAGAAGGATTTACAAAGGAGCCATCCTCGCCCCCCACCCCCAGGGAGAACCTCAGAGGAGGTTCCACTTCACCAGCCCTGTCACCCTGCAGTCCTGGGCACGTGGCACAGACACACAGCGGATGAAGCAGCTCTAGTCCTCCACAGGGTGTCTAGACACACACCCACCACCAGCTCCCAGGGAGGGGATGCAGACGCTTGAGAGGTGACAGTGAAATTGCCATTCTTTTCTGAGGCCCTCCCCAGAGCATCTAATCAAAGCAGTTGGAGGAACTACTAATAAAAGAGGCCCAGGGCAGCCTGGAGGAAGGCGCGGGCCTTCCGGTGGCTGGACTGTGGGAGGGGAGGAGGGAGGAGACAAATGCCACCAGGCCATCTGAGTTGCTTATCTGGCTGTCTCCAGAGCGGCCAGTGAGAAGACCGTGTCCTTTCTGAGGAGGATCGTTAGGAGTGGGCATTGATTGCGTGTCAGCTCTGGGCTCGGGGGCCTTTGGAAGGAAGGGTTGTGGCGAGATGCCCCTGGCTGCCACCTTTGCTGGCCAGCCTGGGGCACAGGAGGAAATCACAGCCAGGGCTTTTCTCCTTTGTATTTCTTCCCCTGCAGCTCCTACTTAAGGGGGAAAAGGTGTCTGTAGGTTCTTCAGTAGATTCCTAAAACACTCTGCTTCCCGTCCTCTGAAGAGAGTGCCTGCCACACTTTCTGATCCTCAGCGACTCCATCCACCTTGGAGAGCACCTGCGGTCCCCTCGACGTCCCCTGTGGTCCCACCTCACAGACCATGAGGCAGAAGGGCCCTCTTGAGGAGCTAAGGTTCAGAGAGCTGAAGGGCCTGGCCTGAGGGTGCATGGCTTTAAATGGCAGAGCCGAAATTAGCGCCTGCTGGGCGCGGGTCTTTGGCCCTGGCCGCCCTCCCAAATGGACCTTCTCTGTACTCTAGCTGCTCTGCAGATTGAATAAGTCTTTCGCCTTTTACCAAATGGCCCTTCTTCAGCAGCGGACGAAGAACTCTCTGTTCCACGCAGCTTTTCCTGAGGGCTGGAGCTCAGGAACTGCAGTGAGCTGCTTGTTCCCTGAGGGCTGGGGCTGCTCTATTTCTGTTTGCTTCCGGCCCCACCCGTGCCGGGATGCGCCTTAGTGCAGGGGAGGCTCAGCCACTGCCCCGACCTGCCTCCCACCAGCAGCGCGTGGTCTGAGAGATGTGTGTGCGTGTGGCTCCTCACAGGCACGGTTCCCTGTCCCCGCCGGGTGACCACAGTTTGCTTGCTTGTCTCTTGTGTCATTTCCAATGGGGGCGTGAAGCTCAGCACAACACGGCAGGACATCCTTGAGCTTAGCTGCTTTGGTCGCCAGGCACCAAGAGCTGCCTGGAGGCTGAGCTCTGCGGCCGGGCTGGCCTGGATTCTCAAGCAGTGCTGACTCGGAGGCCAGCTGGTCTCCACCGGGAGCCCACTGCCCCTTGCTGCTTCCCTGGGCCCAGACCCCTCATCCTCTCAGCGTCCTGTTGGACTGTGGGTACCTCGGGGATGGAGAACAGCGCTCTGGAGCGATCATTTTTAATCATCTTGCTTCTCAGCTGGTCCCACTGGCGTGAAACGAGTTTACCAGTCAATATTGCTAATGATTAGTGAGAGGAGGCCAAGCCGACCTCAGGGGAGTAATTTTCTATAAATACTGCCCACTCCGATCCTGCTATTCTTGATTACTCCAAGCTTCCCACAGACACAGGCAGGAATCCAGGATGGCTGTCTGCGGCGGGAAGAGGGCAAGTCGGGCACGGTTAGTCCTGGTTGAGTTCCTTCTCCCCTGCCACTGGCTGTGAGCCTTTGGCTTTGGTCCCCGCCCAAGACACAAAGACACAGAGGCCTATGACCACCCCACCATTGTACGCTTGGGGGCCAAGGGACAGGTAAGGGAACATTACTCTGGCTTCCTAAAAGGATTCTAGAACCTCACATCCTACATTCTACAGTCATAGGCTGAAAGAGATGGAAGTAACCCCAGATGCCTTGTAGACTCAGAGCCTCTCATGATCTGGAATAGTGGAAAAAGCTGGAAACAACCTGAATGTCCACAAACAGAAATAGGAGCCAGAGTGGTAGGTACATCCATACCCTGGGCTATGATGCAGCTATATAAATGTCACCAGTTTGTAACCTAAAAAGATATTTACAACACGTCATGAAAAAAAGCATGTCATGACATGGTATCTAGGAGGCCACACTATGTATGTGTGTATGTGGATACATACTTATACATTAAATACATTAAATAGTTTGGGAGGCCATATACCAAGACATAAGCAGTAATTAATTCTAGATGGTGGCACATGGCGATTTTCTTTTTGCTCATTAATATTTTCTAATTTTCTTTTTTTTTTTTTTTGAGACAGAGTCCCACTCTGTTGCCCTGTCTAGAGTGTCGTGGCGTCAGCCTAGCTCACAGCAACCTCAAACTTCTGGGCTCAAGCAATCCTTCTGCCTCAGCCTCCCGAGTAGCTGGGACTACAGGCATGTGCCACCATGCCTAGCTAATTTTTTTCTATATATATTTTTAGCTGTCCAAATAATTTCTTTCTATTTTTAGTAGAGATGGGATCTCGCTCTTGCTCAGGCTGGTCTCAAACTCCTGACCTCGAGCGATCCTCCCTCCTCGGCCTCCCAGAGTGCTAGGATTACAGGCGTGAGCCACCGCGCCTGGCCTTATTTTCTAATTTTCTAAATCGGATTACTAGTGCTAAAGGGTCAGTGTCTTATCACAGCCTCGGTCCACAGCGGCCTGGCCCCAGCTGGCAAGTGTGCAAGGATGGGTAAGGCGGGGATGGGCTCCAGCTCTGGACTACAGCTGTGATCATGGAATTGACCAAGCTGCATTGATGGTGGGTCTGCTGTGTGCCCAGCCCAGGGTGCTCTCAAGCCTGAAGGGACTTGTGGTCTAGTCCAAGCAGTAAGACATTCATTCATTCATTCGTTCCTCCACCTGAGCACCCCGTGGGCGCTGTGCTTGGTAACACACCTACAGGAGTGAACAAACATATCTGCAGGTCGCAGAGTGTGATGTGTGATTCAAGTATGATGTAAAGAAAGTGTTATGAGAGTTTAGAGGAGGGCCAGGGGGAGTGACAAAAGAAGTGGCCTGTGAGCTGGGCTTTGGGGAGCAGCAGGACACGGGTGAGTGGTGACGAGGGCATGGCCCACAGTACTGCAGGACAGGCTGAGGCCCCTTTCCTCTCCAGGTGTGCCAGATCCAGAGACCTGGCTTCTGTTATCACTGTGCTGCCAGTGTGCTATGTGGCCTGGGGAAGCTTATTTAGCCTCTTCTAGCCTCAGTTTCCCCATCCACAAAATGCAGATCATTGCATAGCCTCCTCTCCAGCCTCCAGCCATCTGTCTCTCTTGTCAGTTTGCTGTGAGCATAAATGATCTTGTTTAAGCTTTATCCAGAAAATCCCAGTTGGCCTGTTGGGCTTGTCACTTGCTAATGTGACTGCTCTGGTGTGTTGGTTCTGCCAAGCTTTGACATGCTCTGATGGCCTTATTGCTTCTTCCTCTGAGCTGCTCAAACAACACTCACAGCTAAATCAGGGGAAAGAGATACCCCTAATCCCTGCTCTGCCCTGTGACGTCTGTCACCATCCTTCAGTTGGGCGGCTCAGGGAGTTCCACAGACCCTAGAGAGGCCAGCTCGGTGGTAGATACGGAAACAACAGGCTGAGACCTGGACAGTCTGCTCTCCCTGGGCCTGGAGCCACACAGCTGTGCTCCAAGGCTGGGCTGAGCCAGTCTTCATGCCCAGCAAACCTGCGGCAGCAGCTTTATGGGAGACCCTCTTCCTGCCCTCAGGCACGAGCCGCTGGCCTCCCCAGCTAATGGACAGAGGAGTCACAGAGTCCAGAGCGGGAAGGGTCTTTAGCCACCCCCAGTCAAACCCCCTCTGGGGAAACTGAGGCAGTACCAGTGGTCCCCGGTGGCAGATGGGGAGCTGGGGTGACTTAGCAGCTCTGAGCCCCCATCTCTGACAGTTGAGTTTGCGATGCTCTCAGCCCGGGGTCCAGCCCTTCCTGAGTTGCTCAGCCAAACCTGCCATCCAGATGACCTTCTGGGGGCTGAGGGGCTGGTGCAAGGAGACCAGGCTCTGGCCTTGGCCTTGCCCCTCCGTGCATGGGGCGAAGCACATGGGCTTTTGTAAATCCTGCCTCCACCACTTACTGGCTTGGCGACCGTGGGCACCACAAATCTGAGACTCAGTTTCTGTACCTGCAAAATGGGTCATTGCGAGCAACCATCTAGTGCAGGGCCTCAAATATCAGTTCCCAGAAGTGGCCTCCTTCGCCAGGCCCATTTAGACAAGGTACCAGCCCTCCCTGGGCCTCGGTTTCCTTCTGTGTCCCATGGACGCTGACTCCCCACGAAATGACTTTACCTCTTAAAAGCCCAGCACAAGGGGTTTTCTTATTCTGGGTGATCGAGGCAGGGGGTTGGTGTGTGCCCCGCGCCCATGCTGCCAGCTGTGCTGTCAGGGACGGCCGTGACAGAGCTGCTGCCACCACGAAGATGGTGAAGACACCAAGGATTCAGCACTTTTCTTCCCGGCCGTTCCTGGTGGGGAAAATGGGGGCCCAGATGGAGAGGGGAGATGAAGAACTGCCGTGGGCAGCCCTTTCCTTCACCTGTGAGGGCTGGGAGGCGCCAGGCCAGGGTGGTAGCAGCTGTGCAACGTGACATTTGCATGGCACGAGCTCCGCAGAAAGCGAAGGCAGTGGGTGGGCACTAATATCACTAGATCTCGCTTTTCCTCCTCTCCCAGGAGTAGTGCCTGCTCATAGCCCTGCATTCTCCAAACAGCCTTGTCTCCGAGTCTTTCCCTCCTCAAACTCCCAAGTGTGCCCTGGACTCTGGGTCCCTCCCACGCCTCCTTCGCGCTCACTCCTGTCCTCTCACCTATCACAGGGGACCTGCTTGCCAGACAGGTAGTGTCTGCTTGTTGGGGACCCAGCCCCTGGCGTAAGCATTTCCTGGGTCCCACCTAAGACTAAAGGTGGCGAGTTCCTCTGGTGCAGGGGTTTGGCTGCCTGTTCTCGGGGCCCGGGAACTCCTGCACGGAGGACACATGGCTCCTCTCTGGTCAAGCCAGCCTTCTCTGTCTCAACATCAGCCCTGCCACCCAGTGGCCAGGTGACCTGGGGGACAAAGTCGCTATCTCCCGCTGGGCCTCGGTTTCCACAACTTAGAGGGCCCGCCCAGCTCCAATGGTCTCTGCCATGATCTGTGCAGCCCCTGGCCAACAGCCCACAAACATGAGTGCCAGCTGGTTCTCTCAGCTCTCAGTGGAGGCCAGATCTGGGGCTTTTGTCCTTTGGTGAATGGTGGGAAGGGGCTCGAGGAGCTGTGGCACTTTCAGGAGAAAGCTGAGGCTCACCGCCTCTTCCCTGTCCACGTGATCTGGCATCCAGGCCCTCTCGGGGTGAACTCAGGCTGGGATGTTGCTGGCCGAGGCCCGCGGGCTTGCCCTGGGGATTGGGGGTGGTGCTCGGCGGCTGCAGGCCCCACAGTAGTGGCAGGGAGCAAAGGGCCTGCCCTTGTGGAGTGCACGTTGCTGGCACAGTGCATACAGGTGTCTTGTCCATTTCACATGGCCTCCCTCAAGGGTGGGCAGTGTGACCCCATCATACAGGGGAGAGAGCTCAGGTTCAGAGATCCTGCCTAAGGCAACACAGTCAGTCACTGGAAAAGCCAGGCTCACCTTTCTGACTGCAGAGCACGTGCGTCTCACTACCGCTCACCCGCTCCCCAAGTATCACATGAAGTGAAGGATCTGGGGGCCTTTGCCTAAAGAAGGTGGTGGTATTTGCTGAGCTACAGGTTTCAGAAGGGTTGTCATGGACGAGAAGGGATAGGTTTGTTCTGCACTGTGACCCACAGCAGAACAAAGAGGCCTGGAAGATTCTGGCATGAATTTGAGAACATCTCCAGGAAACCGTTTCTCTCTGGGCAGGTCAGCAAGGAAATGACTGTCATGGGGACATTATAGGGCCTGGAGATTCTGCGACTCCTCCTTGTGTCCCTAGCTCCTGCTGGAGGTGGAGCCCTGGGCTGTGGAGGGACTGGCCTGGTGGCCCAGGCGGTGGTGAGTGTCGTGGTCAGGGGAAGCCAGAGGCACTCCTGCTGGGTCCCTGCAGCCCTGCGGCAAGACTGCTTTCTATCTCCCGTATCTGAGGGGGCCCCTTGGAGAGCACTCGCAGTGGGGTGGGGTGGGCTATGAGGTGGGAGGGTTACCTGGAGGTGGCATGAACAGCGTGGGCTGAGAGGCAGCTGGCCTGGCTTCTTAGCCTGGCTCCAGCGCTTCCTAGCTGATGTCCTTGGGCAAGGTACTCGACCTCTCCACACTTCATCTTCCTCATCTGTGAGACGGAGATAGCAGCACTCAACTGAGACAGCTATTGTGAGAATTATATAAAGAGCTTAAGTCAGCAAGCATGAAACACATGTTATTAATACTTAAAAAACCACCGTCAGCAACAAAACGACCCAGCAGAGCGATCTCGAAGGCCCACATCCTGCAAACTCCCACGGTGCTGGGAATGTCTTGGGCAGACAGCCGTGGGGAGACGAGGCCCCTGGAGGCTCCCATAGGTGCAGAACCGCCTGCTAAGTCACTTGCTCCCCTCCCATGCCCACCTCATCCAGTCAGGCACGGACAGGGGACACTGGAGCATGATGTGAACCGGCTGGCAGCAAACTCAGGCCCCAGCTCTGTTTCTTAACAGCCGCGTGCTCTTGAGTTTCCTCCTGCAAAGTGGGCAGAGGAGCGCTGCGCTGCCCCCATGGCTGTGGGGGGATCACACGTGGAAGTGCTTTGTGCTCACACGTGGAAGTGCGTACACACATACGAGGGGCTTTCCTGGGCCGGTGGCCTCCCCTGCCCCTTCTCCCCAGGACGGCTGGGGCGGAGCCACATCCCAGTTGCCAAGTCCTGAGGGGAGGACAGTATCTGACTTCAGGAGATTCAGTGCTGGGGCTCTTTCCTGAGCAAAGAGAGCGGGGCCCACCGTGAGCGCTGCCCGCCTTCACCGCAAGGCTCAAGGCAGGGGAGGGGGAGACTGCAGAAACCTCACTAAAGGTCAGGACCCTAGTGTGTGTCAGCCTGGAGGTGGGGCAGGCAGGTCAAGGCCTCCCTGAAAGCCCTTGTAGCGAGGCAGGGTACCGAGCTCCTGGTAGACCCCACGGGAGTTCTAGAGAGCAGTTAGAGGAAGTATACACACGAATCCTTCAATGGAGCAGTCAGTCCCGCTCCTGGGCACACATCCAGAGACTTTTCCACACCGGCCCCTAAGGACATACGGAGGCCACCTGGGTGTCATTGCTGGCAGAGCAGAGGGGCAGAGTGTGGTGGGTGCACAGCATGGTGTGCTAAGCAGCAGTCAAAGCAGATGGATTGGGTACTCACGGGCCTCGTGGATGGGTTGTAGAGCATGGCTTAGTCAGTAGCACTGTCACCATTGGTCACTAATGCCCTTCCCCACAGAAGGGAACCGGGACTTCTTGGAGAAATGGCTGATTCCAGGGCTGGGGCAGGGAGGGCTCAAGATGAGTCGCATCCCAAATACTCTGGGGCCATGTCAAAAGACACGGGAGCCACACTGAGGGTCTCCCACTGGCCAAACCTGGGACAATTTGAGCATCAAAATAATGAGATACCATAATGAATTGTAAACCACTAGAAACATACGAGCCACATTGATAACAAATAGGCAAGTGGGAGAGAAGAGAAGGCTCTTGCTTACACTATAGGGTGTCCCAAAAGTCTCCATATGCAGGGAAAATGGGAAATTGTAGCTAAATGTACCTTTATTTACAAAATATTCATTACAAAATTTTTCCTTTTTATGGAGACTACAAAAAATCAAGTCTGGATTCAGCTTACTATGAACTCGTGACCTTAGGCAAGTTACTTGCTTCTCTGGGCCTTGTGTCCTTTGATGCTAATATCTAACATTCATTCAGTACAGTGTGGAGTACATAGATTGTCTTATTCATCCTGAAACAGTCCTGTGAGGTATGTACTGTAATAGTGTGGTTACCCTGGTATGAATTTAGCAATTTGCTTTTAGCCACACGGCTGTCCTGTCACATGGCAGGCCTGGGAACTGGACTGCAGACTGAGTGATCCTGAAGGTTACGTGGGAGGATCCAGAGTGTTGTCAAGTGTTAATACAGCTGCTGCCTTATTCTGGTCCTTTCTTTAAAAAATTGAGGTGCAATTCACATAACATACAATTAACCACGTAAATTAACCTGTTTAAAGTGTACCATTGAGTGGCATTTAGTACATTCACAATGTTGCACAACCATCACCTCTGTCTAGTTCCAAAACACTTCCATCACCCCAAAAGAGAACCCATACCCATTAAGCAGTCACTCCTTTAGTTCTCACGCCACCTGTTTGAAGAAAGATTCATTATTTCCGTTTTCAAGATTAGGACGCTAGAGTACAGGGAAGCAATAACAGTTAGTAGGGGGTAAAGCTGGGCTTCAACTCAGGCCTGTCTATGAAGTCCTGAGTCTGTGACACTAGGCTATGTGGCCTCTTCACTTAGAACTCAACATATTGGCCCTTGAGTTAACTAGTAGATCATTACTTTATGTATGTTACAATGCGGCATTTTTGGTGAGTTTTGGGAATGCCCTAGTATTATTATATAAGTTAAGTAGATGACAATTTGAAACTTGATTTGCAAATTCTACACATTAAATTTTGGAAACTAGACCTGTAACAAGAGAAAAGCTTGTTTTGATTGCAGATAACATTCAACCTCTGGTTGATGATCCAAATTAATATAGTCTGGAACTTCCCACATAGCCCTTATGGGGCAGTGATGCAGGAAGGACACATTATTGAGAGTCCTGATTAAGTTTAATTTTAACTAACCTCCCTTAGCTAGACCCGGGGTAGTCATGTCTCCTCCTTGGGGACACTTCAGGGTCATGATGGACCAGATGATATGATAAAGAATGGTCCCACAGTTAAGAAGAATTTCCATACCAAGCAGAGTCCTATGGATTAAAAAAAAAATGGAAAGAAAAGAATTAATTATATTATTAACTATATATGGCATTAATTACAGTCACAATGTTTTGCAACCATCAGTGCTATTTTCAAAACTTTTTCATCACCCCAACAGAAACTGTAGCTATGAAGCAATAACTCCCCACTCCCTGTCCCCTAGTCCCTAGTCAACTGTTCTGCTTCCTGTTTCCTTCCATGAGTGTGACTACTCTAGCTGTTTGTCATTTTGGGCCTGACTTTCATTAGCACAATGCTTTCAAGGTTCATCCATGTATAAGCATGTGTCAGAATTTCATTCCTTTTTATGGCTGCATAATATTCCTTCACGTGTCTATGCCACGTTTTGTTTATCTAGTCATCCACTGACGGACATTTGGCTCTTGTGAGTAGTGCTGCTGCGAACATTCACATAAAATATTTGTTTGAGTACCTGTTTTTAATTCTTTCAGCTCTGCCTAGGAGTAAAATTACTGGGTTCTACAGCAACCCTATGTTTAACTTTTTGAGAAGCCTGGTCCTTATTTTTTGGGATGCTTTCCTCCGTTTGTCATATCCTGGTGGCCACGGTGGCCCCTCGCACAGGGCTGGGCACCAAGAGCTGAGCCCACGTGCAGTGGGTGTTGGACAGCTGCCTCTTACCACCGTGTGTTCCAGGTCTTCCTGGCCCAACATCCTTCTTCTCTGCCTGCTCCTTACCCCAGCCCCTCTAACCTGTCCCCTCTGTCCCCAACAGATGTGCCCGTGGAGAAGCTGGCTGCCATGCCAGCCTTGCGCTGCATCAACCTCCGCTTCAACCCACTCAACGCCGAGGTGCGCGTCATCGCCCCGCCACTCATCAAGTTTGACATGCTCATGTCGCCGGAGGGCGCCGGGGCCCCCCCACCATAGGCCATCCTCCTCATGCCCACCCAGCAAGGGACAGAAGCCACTGGCCTGGCACCCTGATGGGAGGGAGGCCCATGGGCCCATGGGAGGCCAAGCTTGGGGGGCTGGGGGCGGGTGGGCCGTACAGCGTGTGGTGGGTGGGATGCAGCCGGTCCAGGATAGATAGCTTGCGGCAGTAGTGGACTTGGAACGCCTGAGGGAGGAGGTGAGGTGGGGGCTGCAGCCTGGACTCTGGGCACTCACAGCTGCTGTGCAAACTTGGACAGATCTCCTGCCCTCTCTGAGCCTTGTTACTTGGAGAAAGGGCAGGGAGCCTTTGCCTCCTTTGGGTGCCTTGGAGGTTGTTCAGGCAGTACCTGCCTCCAGGTTACCTCCAAATCATCGGGCAGCTCTGAGCCCACAGAGGAGCACTGCTGAGCATTTTCTGGGCCCTTGCGGCTTAGAGGCCTTGTTTCTAGTACTGAGAGCCGGTCGCTGCCCTGAGAGGAGTAGAAGCCAACCTCCATCTATTTATTGCTTCCTGAGAACCAACCTGGATTCGACCCTCTGCAGGGCCCATCCTCAGTCCTATGGGTCCCTGGCCTGGCAGGATGGTCGGTCCCCTGCCAGGAGAGGGCCTGGGCCTCTTGCTTCCTTGTAACACCTGTGGTTCGGAGAACCCCAACCTCTGATCTGCCAGGTATCTACCTCCCACCTCCTCCTCCTCCGTGGAGCAAGCAGACTCAGAGTGCCCCAGACCCCACCTGCTCTGCACCTTTGTCTGGATCTGTAGAGGCACCTGGGGCCCCAGGACTTGGGGCAAAGGCAGACCACGCAAATCCTGTGTCCTGTCGGCCAGTGGCCACTTTACCACTCCTAGGGTTAGGCTGTTCGGAGCTCGGACCGCCACTCAGCTCAGTAAGCCCTTCTCAGAACATTCCCAGCTCCCTTCTTCCTGCCCAGGTCTCCTGTCTCTTGGCACGGAGCCCACAGGTTGGGCCAATGTTGGCCCACCACTGAGTGCTCTGTGCCCAAGAGAGACTTGTTCACTCTGTTCATTTCCCAAGGTTGCTTGGTCAAACTCTGGGAAAAGGGTGTTCAGGGTCAGAAGGTCAAGACAGGATCTCCAGGATCCCCAAGTCCAGGCTGTGGATGTTGGGGGCAAGTAGAGGCTGAAGTCCTGTTCAGGCTTGGTGGGCCCCACCCACCCTGTGTCCTGGTGTGGGATTTCTCCTTATTGAAAAAGATGCACACTTTTGTGATGTGCACAAAGGGAAAGTATGGCCGGAGCCTCACAACTCCAGGTGTGGTCTGTGGATCGACAGCAGCAGCGTCACCTGGGAGCTTGTTAGAAATGCAGAGTCCCAGGCCCTGCCCCAGAACTGTCGGCTCAGACTCTGCATTTTAGCAAGATCCCCAGCTGACTCCTACAAGCACTTTACAGTTTGGGAAACAAGGGCCTGGGGGTGACTCTGGGGATGACCTTGGAGTAGAGGATGAGTGTTCTCAGTTCTCCACCTGCCATCTCCAGGGCTTTGAGTCTCTGCTCAGCCGCCTGCCTAACTCAGCCATGGGAGACCCTTGGCCTCTTAGATCTTTCCAGAGTCTTCCTGACACTCCCAAGGGAGGGAGTGATCTGAAGTCACAAGGAGATGAGGGTTGGGCGTGCCTGGACCCTGTCTTTCTGGTCAACCCCTGCATGCCAAGCCGCCTGCTTACCCAGGTCCTCACCTCAGGCCATTTGAAGGGGTTGCTTCTGGAAGCTGTTTTCTACTCTGCTGGGAGAGTTGCCCTTGCCTCTCTAGGAAAGCTTGGGCAGTCGGAAAAGCCCCCAAATCAGAGCTCACGGTGTGAGTGAGCCTCTTAGCTTCAGTCTGCAATAAAGAATGTGTTGGTTTCATCTGCCTGGCTGGTGTTTGGTTCACTCTCGCTGCACACACCCCCTGTGGCCCGGCTGTCAAACCAGCCTGCAGGCAAGAGGGGCTGCTCCTTGTGTTGAAAGCACGAGGCAGAGAAAGCTAGACTGGAGGGATACTCGGGTTGTCCACAGGTGGGCACAGGCACGGCCAAGCAGAATTGGCGCAGGACTTGCGGCTCCGTGCTGCACGTCGGGGGGAAACTGTACCTGGGAAGGCTGAGGAGACCACTGTCTCCAAAGTTCTCCCTCACTGGTGTCAGAAGTTACACCCATAATTTGTCCCTCTGGGTCCCTGGTTATCAAAGAGGGGTCTCCAGACCAGCAGCATCAGGACCACCGGGAAGCTGGTTAGAGATGCAGGTTCTTGGCTCCTCCCCAGATATGCAGGATCAGAAACTCTCTGTTTTTTTTATTTTTTTATTTGTTGGCTACAGAGTCTCGCTCTGTTGCCCGGGCTAGAGTGCCATGGCGTCAGCCTAGCTCACAGCAACCTCAAACTCCTGGGCTCAAGCGATCCTACTGCCTCAGCCTCCCGAGTAGCTGGGACTACAGGCATGCGCCGCCATGCCCGGCTAATTTTTTTCTATATATTTTTAGTTGTCCAGCTAATTTCTTTCTATTTTTCAGTAGAGACGGAGTCTCGCTCTTGCTCAGGCTGGAGAAACTCTCTGTTTTAACAAGCCCTCTGGCTTGAGGCATGCTCAAGTTAGAGAACCACTGTTCTGTGTTTAAGGTTAAAGTTGGGTTTCGTTTTTTAAATGAGAGACTAGCTTAAGTTTGCCTTGAGTTTTCGGCCAGACACTCCATTATTTTTATTTAACAAACACATACAGAGCTTAGTGGATAATGTGCTTAGACAGGCAATGTCTAAGCACATTACAGATATTAATTCATTTAATCCCTGTAACCATCCTCGCTAGCTTTGTGATTTGGACAAATCTCATTCCTTCTGCAGGCCCTGTGTCCTGTCTGTAAAACGAAGGGGCTGCACCAGGAGATCCCCAAGGGCTTTCTGGAACTCATATGGTCACTATTTCTCCACTTCTGAGGGCCCCGCTGTCACTTTGAACTTCCCCTGTGGATCAACCTAGACCCAGGGTGTGCCTTCCCCAGCCCAAAGGGCAGAGAGAGGACTCCCCCCTGCACAGTGTCCGGTTGGATTCTGGCTCCCCAAAGTCCACCAGCTCAACCTGCTGTCAGACAAAGCTGGTCCTGCCGCTTCTGCTGAGGGACAGCTCTGCCTCTTCTCTCGTGTGTCCGACTGGGAGGGCAGCCAGGAAGTGAGCAGATTTCGGAGTCTGGTTTTAGGTGGGGCTTTCAAGGCAGGGGAGGAAGCCTTGCTTAGGATTGGGTCAAGCTCATGACATAGTTTAGGATGGGTGGACACGGCAAGGGGGAATTTTGAGGCAAAGGGTTCAAGAGTCTTTTGATGCAACAGGAGTTGAGCAGCTTGATGTTGCTTTAAATGATTCTTTCAGAAAGCTCCTGGAATGAACAATAAAGTCATTAGTATTTACAACTTTTACTTCCTGGGCAAAGTTTCCTGGAATAGTACAGTCGTGTCGGAGAGGACGGTGGAAGAAGGAAGTTAACGTAGACAGTAAGCTGAGTGAGGCTGAAGGGCTTTGATTGGGAATCCCCCCAAAATACCATGTTGGACCCCACAGCCCTGCTTTGCAGCTGTCTTTACATGAAATGTGCTGTGCCTTCGCAGAAAGCCACCCCTGGGGGACGGGGAGCAGTTCTTGGCAGGGCAAGAGTTGGCAGCTGCCCTAGAAGGTCCCGGCGGAGCCCTGGGAGAGATGCCAAGGCCAGCAGGGTGGACCTGGGAAAAGGGCGTGACTCGGGGCAGGAAAACCTCTTGGCCCGTGAGCAGAGAGGCCATGCCCGGTGTATCTCAGGGCCAGGCAGGCCGGATCCATGCCTGAGGGAAGGGATGCAGGGACCAGCTGCATCAGGTCCAAGAAGAACACCACGGAGCTCCTTGTGTTCATTGGCACTGGGCCGGCACTGGGATGTTTCTCATTTCCTGCTAGCAACAGCCCTCTTGGTGCCCACTCTACGGATGAGAAAACAGGCTCGGAGGGTTGGCACACGACTAGGAAGGAGCAGTGCTGTGTTTGTTTCGCCTGGGCTGCTTTGCCGCTGCAAGCCCAGGGTCTTTGCTGCGAGCCCCAGGCCTCTGAGGAGTGCGGCAGGGACAGGAGAAGTGGCGGATCGCTTTCTCCAGCTGACACGGTCCTTCTCCCATCATAGTCCTGTGAAAAGGCCTCTCTGAGCCTTTACTTTCCTCATCTGTAAAATGGGTGCCAACACAGCCTTCCCTAATGCCATAGGGTTAGCAACAGATGAGGTAGGTGAGCACATCAGCGTCATGCCCATTTCACACACCTGAGAGCTTCCTTGCACCTCTGCTTACACTGCCCTGTGTGGGCACAGCCTTTAGTGCCCAGCACGAACCTCACCTCCTCGGGGCAACATAGAGCTGCGTGCTGCACATCTCTGGAGTGCATCTGCACGCCGATGGGAGATTCTGTCCCACGGGGGTGAGAAGACTGACAGCTCCCTGCTCACTCCATCTTCATAGTTAAGGAATCTACAAAGGCTTCACCGCAGGCCTTGGAGGACAGCTAATGACACGGGATGATGAAGAATTCAAGGACTTGGCCAGGAGCCACCTGGGGCCTGTGCTGCTCTACGTGTGTACATCCAAATCCACACAGCAGAGGCGACTGGCACCCTCCTTCCCGTAGGTGGAAGCGCTTAAGTCAGGTGCCTTCCAGGGTGGACTCTGTGGAACTGCCTCAGTGCCCACTCCTGGGCTGTCATTCGCAATGCGGCTCAGATAGAAAGCAACGAGAACGGGCCCCCTGGAGTTGTGCAAGGGGTGGTAATGCACCTCTAGACTGTTTACAAGGGAATCAATCAGGAGGGCTTTTAAAGAGGTAGATTCCCATGCCCACCTAAGCCCCCAGTAAACCAGACTCTGGAATTGGGGCCCATACCCCTGCATCTTAAAAAGTCCCTATTTATCCTTCACCCAGCACCCAGAGGATCCTTTTAACTCCTAAGTCACTCGCTTACTCCAAGTCCAGCAGTGGCTGTCCATTTCCTTCAATGTAAGCCAAGGCCTGACAATGGTTTCCAAGGCCTGGTGGCATCTGCCCTCTGTTGCTTCTCCGTGTCTTTCACACTCCAAACACACTGGCTGCCAGCTGCTCCTCAACAGCCCACGGTGCTCACGCGTTGGGGCCTTTGCATTTGCCCCACCCCGCCCCAGATATTCCCCTGGCCAGCTCCCTTATTTCCTTCCAGTCTTTGCTCCAATCAAGGCCTACCCTGACCACCTTACTGCAGCCTACTCCATTCCAGCCCAGCCACTTTTATCTCCCTGAATCTGCTCAACTTTTTCTTTTAGTCATAGTGCTTTTCATCCAATAGCTCTATAATTTACTTATTATATCTATTGCTAATTATCTGTCTTCTCCCGCTAGAATAAAATTTCCACGAAGGAGGGATCTCAGACTGTCTCTGCTGTATCCCCTAGAGCAATGCCTGGCACGTGTATATTTGCTCAATGCCTGAGTGATGCACACTGATGCTTGGGGACCTCTGCTTGTGAAAGAATTACTGTCTGATGTGGTCACCTCCCAGCTCAAGTTCAGGTCCTATACTAGATACCTGTGTTTCCCACCAGGAAAGTTTGCTTCTATGGGAATGAAAAACAGTAGAAAGTCTTCCTCGCTTTGGTCTTTGCAGACCTTTCAAGTCTTTGCTCAAATCAAAACCCTCACAAGGCTGGAGCTTTCCCTAAGTGGAGTGGCCAGGAGCCATCGTGCTTGACCCAAGAGAGGACGGGCAGTCCCCAACCCTACCCAGAGCCTGCATGTGCCTGAGAGCCCACCAGCGTGAGATCACTGCTTTTGGTTAAGCATTGCCCTCTCCTGGTGATCTTATTTCAACCCCCATCATGACTTAGAAGGGGATTCCTAGAGACAAAGTTGAGGGATTGGACCAGGCCCTTGCTACTCAAAGTGTGGTCCTCAGACGATCAGGGCAACAGCACCGGAGGGTGTATTGGAAATGTAGAGTCCAGGTCCATCCCAGACCTACTGAATCAGAACCTGCATTTTAATCTCTATTCGGCTTGTGGCCATGAATGTCCTCCTGGGCAACAAACAGTCAACTTTGGGGTTATTTTTTCTACTGGACACAGATCCACAAGTTAACAAGCAACTCCACAGAGTCTGTGCCCTGAATTAATAGGATCTAACAGAGTGACAATGGCACATTGTCGCGGGCAGGCGTGTGGAACTGTGCTTCACGCATGCAGTTAGCATGCATCCTGGCCCCTTTCCCAGGTTTGGGGTAGTATTTCCTAAGAACAGATTCCCACAGGAGGGTGGCTCTTGAGTGTTCACATTCCTGGGATCCAGTTTATCAGATGCTCTGTGTTCTGCTAGAGAAATCTTAAAGGGAAAGGAAAGAACCAGAGGTGCAAAAAAAGAGTACAGGAAGTGAGACGCAGCTAGAATAAAAACGTGCTCGCAGCTCACCGTGTGTCTGTGAGCACGCTGAGTGCTCGTGGCTTACTGTCTCATTTAGTCCCCACAGCAGCGGGGGAGGCAGCTACTATATTCAAATTGTACAGATGAAGACACTGAGGCTTGGAGGAGGGGGACAACCTGGCCAAGATCAGATATTAGTTGGGCAGGAGTAGGGCAACCTGGGCTCAAATCCAGGCCTTGTGACCAGAGCCCATGTCTCTTAGCATCGCTGTCCAGGGCCCAGGAAATGGTTTCTAGAAGGCCCTGCGTAAGCTAGGGAGGCCTCTGGGCTGTCCCTAGCGTCCCAGAGAGCTACCCAGCTTTTCCCAAGAGGCCTCACCACCTTCCCTAGAGATGTTTTTCTTTTCCTTTTTTTTTTTTTTTTTTGAGACAGTCTCACTCTGTTGCCCAGGCTAGAGTGCTGTGGCGTCAGCCTAGCTCACAGCAACCTCAAACCCCTGGGCTTAAGCAATCCTTCTGCCTCAGCCTCCTGAGTAGCTGGGACTACAGGCATGCGCCACCATGCCCGGCTAATTTTTTTAACATATATATGTATTTTTTAGCTGTCCAAATCATTTCTTTCTATTTTTAGTAGAGACGGGGTCTCACTCTTGCTCAGGCTGGTCTCAAACTCCTGACCTCTGAGCGATCCACCCGCCTCGGTCTCCCAGAGTGCTAGGATTACAGGCATGAGCCACCGTACCCGGCCCCTAGAGATGTTTTTCCGACACAGTGGCTTGAATCCTCTTGACCTAGTGTCCACCCCAGAAGCTCTGGCTGCCCCCACCCCAGGGCAGAGCCCAGCCAGACAGCTCCTCAGGGCATCCAGCCCCCAGCACCCCCTCAGGTACACTCCTCATACCTGGCTCTCCGGAGGAGCAGGTAGACAGAGTGAGAAAGTTCTTCTGCCTCTCCCACTATATAGTTGGGAACACTGAGTCCCAGAGGCAGTGTTCCAGAATGTTCCAAAGGGCACGTGGACTGACTCAACCCAGGATATGCAGAGGGAGTGGGTGGCAGAGCCCAGACAAACGTGCAGGTCTCTGACTCCCTGCCCGGGTCCTTCCCGTGGCCCCGGCGGGGCCCTGTGTGTGGGAGCCCTCCCGCTCGGCACCCGGGACCTCTTTTCCTTGGTCGCCGCTTCCCTGGCTGTGCTGCGGGAGTGAGTCAGCCATTAGAGCCCTCACTTGCCGTTTACAAAAGCAGATAACAACGCTGACCTGCTTCCTCGGGGAGAGCTCGCTAATAAGCGTTTGAAAACATGCTGAAGGAAATGCTCCTGGGAGGCTGGGTAAGGAGAGGGAGGGGTGCCGGCCGGCTGCCAGGCAGGGACTCTGCGCCTGTCTAGGCCTCAGCCTCTCTGCAGCTCCCCTGGCCATGCCCTTCACGGGGACAGTCCCTCCTCTCCCACTCCCACTAACATGCTGAAAACGCTGGCTGTGTGCTGGGGTCTGATTCGCCTCGCGATGAGACTCTCTCCCTTCCCTGTGGCTTGTTTTCAAAATGACAGCCACACCAATCACCTTCCTTGCCCCAAAGGCCCATGTGCATTTCCAGCCAGAGACAGAGAAACCGAATCTCCTACCAGAGACGCCTGGCTTCCCCACCATGGTGGAGGTGGGAGGCTAACCCTTCTCCTGGGCACCACCAACTCTCTCAAGCATCTCAGAACATGCCTCCAGCTGTGCTTAGAGGCTACAGAGTGTGCGTGTGAGGCCGGCAGAGGGCTGTGCGTTCCATTCACACCCCCTGAGGGCCTGTGACCAGGAAGGATGCCAGGGCAGGGCGTGCTGCAGTGCATGAGACAGGGTCTCTGCTCTGGGAGAGTTAATAGACTGTGTCCCTCCAAATTCATACATCAAAGTCCTAACCACCCTGTGGATTGTATTTGGAGACAGGGCTGGTAGGAAGTAATTAAGTTAAATGAGGTCATGGTGTGGGGCTCTGATCCCCTAGGATCGGGGTCCTTATAAAAAGAGAACCCAGGGCACTCACTCTCTCTCATGTGCACACACTGGGGAAAGGCCCCGTGAGGACACAGGGAGACGGCCGCGTCTGCACGCCAGAAGGTAGCCCTCAGCAGACACCAAGTCGGATGGAACCTTAATCTTGGACTTCCCAGAACTACGAGAAATAAATTTCTGTTGTTTTCAGCCACACAGCCTGTGGCATTTTGTTATGGCAGCCTGGGCAGACTAACACGGAGAGGGAGGGCCATAGACTAGCTGGGAAGACAGGAATGGAAGAGAAATACGACTGGAATGTCACACACAGTAGTTCTCAAATTTTGCTGCACATTGGAATCACCTGGGGGTCTTTAAAAACTTCTGACCCAGTTCCCACACCCAGACATTCTCGTTTAACTGCTGTGGGTGCGACCTGAGCATTGAGGTGGGGAGGGCTTAACACCTCCCAGGCGATTGTAAAGTGCTGCAGAGTTTGGGAACCTCATGTCTGAGAGCTATTGTGGAGATAGCAGAGAGGAGAGGATGGGACAAGGGACAGGCTGATGGGCATGTGAGGGGGGACAGGAGAGCGGGCACCAAAAGATACCCAGGCAGAGGGTACGGTACGTGCCAAGGCACAGAGCAGTCAGAGGACCAGCAAGGTGCATGGCAGGTGACCTGTCGGGTAAGAAGGATAAACAGTAAGATTTGAGGGTGGAGAAGTAAACAAGGACCAGGGAAGCTTGGATGGCACGTGGAGGGCTCAAGTTCAAAGCCGGAGTACCTGGAAGCCCTTGGGGGAATGGACACAGGGGTGGGCATGATTAGATTCATGATTTGGGAAGATCACTGGGGATAGCACGGAGTGTGGACCACGAGCAAGGTGAGCATTCATTCATTCACTCACTCATTCATCCATGTCTCCCACAGCTGGTCATGATCTCTATGAGGCCAGGACCCTCCTGGAAGGGGGAAAGCCAAGGAGGGCTGTAGCAGTGATTCTCTGTCTACCTTGCCTGCACATCAGAATCACCTGGAGAGTTTTGAAAAAGCCCTGACGCCTAGGCCCTATCCACCAGAGACAGATACAATTGAATTGGTCTGATCCTGTTGAATAAGTGCGCTTCAGTTGGTCTACCCTAGAGTTTCGGCACTGGCAATTTTTTTTAAAGCTCCCCTGTGTGATTCTAATGTTCAGCCAGGATTGAGAACCCCTGATCTCCTGAGATTTAAGAAGTTGCAAAAGGGCCCTGAGCCAAATTCAGCCCCTAGATACGTTTTGTTTGGTCTGCACAGTGTTTAAAAATAATTGGGAGATGAAATCTTTTTATGAAAAATATCTGGATTTCTGGCTTCTCCTGAAGAATCAGAAGAGCTGGCAACCCTGGGCCAACATTCCAACAGCAGTGATCTCCTGGAACAGGGTGGCAGAAGCAGGCCACGAGTGTGCAAGTGACTGCACCTGATCACTTTCACTTCTGCATTGGCAGAATTCTGTCTGGTCCCTCAGTTGGCCACCTGGCTTATGTCCTGATTGTACAGGCAGGTGCCTTTCCCTGGAAGGACAACACAGCCAGAGAAGTGGCCAGCAGGGGAAGGGAGAGATGATGAGCCGATTTGGGACCTGTGGGACTTCCAGGTTTGTGTCCACTGGAAGCTAGAGATGTGAGTGGCATTCACAGAACTCAGAGACCAGATCAGGGGTCACCAAATGATTTGATCCTAGTGCCGCCTCCCTTTTCACACTGATGCTCAAAAAGGATGGGCAACTTGCCCGAGGTCACGCAATGCACAGGGCCTGCTCTAGAACTGGAGGCTCCTGACTCCCAGATGACAACATCACACAGCCCAACACGTGGCTGGACCCAACAGCTCTGGACCTCAGCCAAATTGCTTTGCTCTGCCTCAGTTTCTCCAGAGTCACCATGAACCATTAAACCTTCTCTCCCTTAGGGTATCAGGTACTGTTTCGTCTTCTCCAAGAAGAAAGGCAGTCCTGCAGTCACGTTATTGTCCCCTTTGACGGACCTCACAGCCCCCCTAGAAAACTCGAGTCTAAACAGATCACCCTCCACCTCTTCCCCGCCCCTTTCAGAGGCTTCTTCAAGCAGGTGTCCACATGGACTCTAGTTGGCACAGGAGGCTTTTCCCCCTTCAAAGACCTTCTCAATTCTACTTTCCTCCTGCCAGATGGAAATCAGTTTCCAGGATGGTGGGGCTTTCTGTGAAAAGGCTCCCTAGACCACAGCACACGAGCCGCGCTGTAGCTGTTGGGGGAGGGCTGGGGAGCAGCTGCTCTGAGGATGAATGTCCAGGTCAAGGTCTTGGCCGGAATGGATGAGCTGGAAGCCCTGCAGGCCAAGGACGTGGTGGGCTCCTTCCTGGTCAAGATGGACAGGGCCTGCTCTACACCCCAGAAGACTGCACCCTTGGATTTCTCTGATGCTCCCAGAAGGCCAAGAAACTTGGGGGGAGGCTGGGCTGGGGCATAGCAGGGCCAGTGCCCAAGGAGTCCAGGGGAGGGTTCTTGGCTCTTTCTTCCACTGACAAGCTGTGTCATATTTGCTAAGGCAGTAGCCTCACTGACTTCTGTAAAATAAGAGCAACGGTGCCTTGTTTGACTCAAGGGCTCTGGATTCAAGGTTTAGGGAGAAGTGCCCCATCCCTGCAGTCAGGGGAACCCGGGAGGAAGGCATGATATCAAATGGGGAATAATGATACCTGGGGTTGCCTGGGAGCTCCCTTGGGGTAGGGAGGTGCCTTAGTTTGCTAGGGCTGCCATAAAAAAATTCCATAGACTGGGTGGCTTAAACAACAGAAGTTTTTTTTTTCTCTTAGTTCTGGAGTCTGGACGTCCAAGATCAAGGGGCCAAGGTTTCTTCTGAGGCCTCTGTTCTCAGCTTGCAGACAGCCGGCTTCTTGCTGTGTCCTCACATGGCTTTTCTTCTGTGCATGCACATTCCTGGTGTCTTGTCCTGTTTTGTTTTGTTTTGTTTTTTGAGACAGGATCTCCCCCTGTTGCCCAGGCTAAAGTACAGTGGTGTGATCATATCTCACTGCAACCTCAACCTCCTGGACTCAAGCGATCCTCCTAGCTCAGGCTCCCTCCCAGGTAGCTGGGACTACAGGTGCACACCACCATGCCTGACTAATTCTTCTATTTTTTATTTTTATCTTTTGTAGAGATGGGGTCTCATTCTTGCTCAGGCTGGTCTTGAACTCCTGGCCTCAAGGAATTGTCCTGCCTTGGCCTCCCAAAGTCCTAGGATTACAGGCATGAACCACTGTGCTCAGTCTCTTCCTCTTCTTAAAATGGCACTAGTCCTATATGATTAGGGCCCCACCCTTATGACCTCATTTAACCTTAATTACTTCCTAAAGGCCCTGTCTCCAAATACAGTCACACTGTGGGGTTAAGAAGTCAACATATCAATTTTGGGGAGATACAATTCAGTCCACAACAGGAAGAAAAGGAGAAGAGGCACTTTATCTGCACAGAGAGACTTTTACCCAATCTATCTGTTTGACATCCACCCGTAACTTTGGCAATGAGGAAGGGCACTATATTTCATGGCATGTGATTTTAACCCACACAGGAGTCTTGAGAAGAAGCATTGCAAATCCCATTTTACAGATGGGGAAAATGAGGTTAGAGGGCTTAAGTGACTTCCCCTGGGTCCCACAGATAATAAAAGGTGGAAGCAGAATTCACACCCTGTCCTTTCTATCCATGGCACTGCCCTGCCTGATCTCCAGGGCTGGAGCCACTGAATTTGTTTTGTGTGCTACCACGGGCACCTGGCACTGTGCAAAGATGTCAGTGGTTGAAGAAAAATGTCTGTAGAAAAGGATGAGAAGGAAAAAAAGGGCTCTGAGATCTAGAACTATTCACAGAAAAAGATGGTGGGATAATTGACCACTAGAATGATGTGGCTGCTAAAGAAAGAAGAAAGGGAGGGAGGAAGGAAGGAAAAAAACTGAAAAAGTGAGAGTGCATTATTCAAAGTCTAATGTCCCAGTAATTACAGCTCATATTTACTGAGTACCTATATGTTAACTCATTTAATTCATGTATTAACTCATTTAATAACTACATATATTAACTCATTTAATTCTCATAACAACCCTATGTGGTAGGCACTATTATCTCTATTTTGTAGATGAGAGGAAACTGAGGCACGCAGAGGTTACATAACTTTCTCAAAGCCGCACACACAGTAAATGGCAGTGCTGGGCTGTGCAGAGTTTACAGCTTAATACGACCCGTCACAGTCCTGGGTTCTGACTGTCAGGGACTTCAAGAAATGCGAGCACTTCCACAGGAAGGTGGGCTCGAGACACTGACGATATGAACAATATTTCTTGAGGACTACGTACCAGACACTGTTCCAAGTGCTTTACATATAGTAACTCCTTTAATCTTCACAATAATTCTAGGAGGTAGATACTATTATTGTCCCCATTTTATAGATGAAGAAACTGAGGAAAGTCACAGAAACAAAAAGGCCCAGTGAAACTCAGGCGTTTCTCCGGCAGAAGGGCAGACTGGAGGGGGCAGCCTCCCTTCCTTCTGCTCTCTGAAGGGCTGCCCTGGGGGAAGAGAAAGGGATGTGCAGACACAGGTATCCATGCTAGGGATTAGGGTCAGGACACCTGCCTGGGTCAAGATTATACTCAATGACCTCTAAGGCCCTTCCAGCTCTGAGACTCTGCCAGCTGCTCAGGACAAGAGAGGAACTAGAGAGAGAAGCGAGCCTAGGAAGAAGCCTTGTGTGAGCCGTTTCCCCAGAGCCCCCGGAACAAACCCTTGACTCGGAATAAAGGAAGGAATGGACTATTGACTTTCTTTCATCTGGCTAGAACCTGGGGTCAAGGGACCATTTGTTGAGCATCTACTATGTGCTGGGCAGAAAGTGTGACATCATCACATTTACTCCCCTCAACACCATTATACACATAGTGAGACTCCAACTCTACAAAGTATAGAGAAATTAGCCCTGTGGTGGTGCACACTTGTAGTCCCAGCTACTCTGGAGGCTGAGGCAAGAGGATCGCTTGAGCCCAGGAGTCTGAGGTTGCAGTGAGCTATGATGATGTCACTGCACTGTAGCCTGGGTAACAGAGAAAGACTCTGTCTCAAAACAAAACAAAAACAAAACCAACCCCATTTTACAAATGCAGAAACTGAGACTCAGGTTGGGGTAAGGACCTTGCCCAAGGGTAAACATCTGGTAAGTGGCTGAGCTGGTTAATTCCATGTACCAGACAGGTTGTCCCCATTGTCCTGGGAGAGCTCAGAGCTGACCTGGGGCCCTCCTGTGTACTCACAGCTACCTCTCATCCGCTTCTCAGGAGAGCCAGGGGCCTGGACACCAGGTTGGGGGACTGGGGGTCAGGCCGGGGTGGGCAAGGATGAGGAGTGGGGACAGAGGCTGGCATGTGGGGCACGGGAGTGAGGCACGGACTTACTGGACGTGGCTGCCAGGGCTGCAGTGTGCGGCGGGGTGTCCCCTGCTTTGGAGGGGTGTTCGTCCCTGCGGGGAGAGTGCCAGGACGGAGGCGAGCGGGGGCGCCCTCGCTCGGCGGGCGCAGGTGTGCCGAGTGCCATGACGACTGCGCCGCGGAGCCCCCTCCCTCCCTTCGGCCCGGCGGGCGGGCGGCAGAAGCGAGAGGGCAGCCGCGCTGCGCGGGAGCCTCAGCCCCGGCCGCCGGCGGCTGGCTCGGTCCCCGAAGGCAGCGCGAGCCGGCCAGGGGCCCGGGCCTGGAGCGCACGCCCCCCGCCGCACCGACCCGCGGAGCTCAGAGGCAGGGGCGCTGGCCGGCCAGCAAGTGCCCAGAGACCGCCCCTCCGCCCCTGCCGCCTTAGGGGCCGGAGACTGTCCCGGAGCCGGCAAGAGTGGGCAGCATGGAGGGTGAGTGACCCCCGGACTAGGGATGGGGGCGGAGTGGGGTACTGAGTCCGGAGCAGTGGGCCGAGGGAGAGGAAAGGGGCTGGGGCGGCTGATCACCGATGGCTGCCCAGAACCAGACACTGTGACACTCTGTGTGTGGGACAGAGACCAAGGGACACTGAGAGAGGGAGAGAGAAAGACCTGGGGGCGCTTCTATGTCCATGTTACCAGCGTGCGTGTGCGTGTGTGTGTGTGTGAGAGAGAGAGAGAGAGAGAGAGAGAGAGAGAGAGAGAGAGAGAGAGAGAGAAACAGAGGCAGAGAGAGGGAGGGAGAAAGATCCGGGGGGAATCCCTATGTCCATGTCGTTCGAGTGTGCACGCACACAGTCCCCGGTGTCTGAGCAGAGGATCACTGGAGACCAGGTAAGGACAGTTTGGCTATTAACTTTAGAGGAACTGTCATGATTTGGCCTGCTTGAAGGGGTGAGGGCAGTGGGAGAGATGGAATTCTAGAGATCTCCATGCAGAGAGATTCTCTCCCTGGGGAAAGGAGAAGGCACTATGGACCTAACCTCCAGGACTTTAAGAGATAGTGGGCCAAGACATAAGGCTGCTTGCTTCAGTATTACAGGGGTGTGTGTGTGGGGGGGGGGGGGTGTCCAGACCCCTATCTCAGCCATTGTGGGCAAGGGGAACTGTATTTAGGCTAAGAAAGTGAGGGTTGATTCACCAGCTTGCTAGGTGTCTTTGAGATAGTGCCTGAACCTTGCTATGCCACTGGTTACCCATCTGATGAATGGATGAACTTATATTCAACTGGCTGATGGCATATCTGTGAGGATAAAATAAGACAAGATGTGTTGTACAAATTCATCCCAGTGTGAGAAAGCTACTGTAAGAGGTAATAAAACCCTGAAATTCCAATAATTGCAAACAGTGCTGTCAAGAAAGAAGAGGGAGGTTTATAGAAAATCTTGGAAGGTTGCACTTGTAGCTTTCCAATGAGCTAGGGTTTGAAAAGCACACACACACAAAAGATGCGAGGAGGAATGCATAACCCGGGAGGGATCTGGAAGATTGGCAGGGTCTATAAGAATAGCGTTAGCAAAGCAATGAAGCTCCAGTGAACAGAGCAGGGGAAAAGTGGCGAAGACAGAGCAAAGAGCTTTCAGAGTCTAAGTAAGGAAGACAAGGAAGCTGCTCAGGGTTGGGGCTCGAGGGCGGGCAGAGTAGGGCACAGGCAATTTTACTTCAAATTGTGAAATAAAGAGCATGGGGAGGAAATTGAGATCCAAGATAGGCGAATGATAAGAAGAAGAGATCGAGCCACCTACCATGAGCTCACCCATTGAAGCCCAAACAAATGACATCCCAGGGACCGGGAGGAGTTTGCAGATGTAATCATTGCCTTAGAGGAAATTACAGAGAATGACGGAGGTGCTAGCAAGCTGAAAATGGGCAAATGTCCTGATTTTCAAAAAGGGAGGAAAGATAGATTTCTTACAAGCCTCTAAATTGCTCAGATTAGTATTGACTGCTATTAAAACTCCAGAAGAAATGATCAAACACATAGTGCGCACTTAGGAAACAAAAAAGCAATCACACATCTGAGAATTTTTTCAAAGGGGGCCACCTGCACGCTTGCAGACTGAGCCTGAGCATGTTCATCACAGTGCACAACCGAAACCATCTGGATGTCCGTAGATTAAGTAAATTAAACCAAAGATGAGACACACCTGCAGTGGCATACTGTGCAGACATTAAAAAGTGTGCTTAGGATTTTATTTATTGGCATGGAAAGATGGTCACTGCCTACTGTGAGTAATAAAAAAGGGTTTTGAACAAATAGGCAGTATGATCCTCTTTATGCAAAATTACATAGGTTTATCATCACGATATATATATATCTCAATGAGATGGTCACTAACATTTTTGGATTCTCCTGCTTCTTTAAATCATACCCTAAGACAAGGACTTGGGTTTAGGGAGTTTATTATTAGGGAGATGATGCCAGGAAGCAGAAATGAGGGAATGAGGAATGTGAGATAGGGATGGGAGAAAAAGCAAGAATTGGGTGCATTAATGGGCTAGTTTTAGCTGTGGGCAACTGGGGGGTTCTGTGCTGCTGAGGACTCTCTGAGAAAGGTGCAGCATGAACCTGAGATTTGCCCCACATGAGATGGGGCACTGACTGCTGTTTGCCCCTCCCCACTGGTTGGGTGTTTCTCCACTTCTGCAGTTCTGGGTTGTTCCTGTTCGTGGCTCTAGAGAAAGGAAAGCAGAGAGACCGCTGGGTGTGCAGGCTTGATGGGACTCTGAAAGTGCAAGGAACTGTCTACCCCAGCTGAAATCTTTGGGCTGAGGCCCTGGGGCAGGCAGGGAGCATGACAAATACATCAGCCACAGGGGCTGTCTCTGGGTGTGAGATTTCTGTGCTGTTTACTCTCTCTTTTGTAGTGCTCAGAACTGTTTTATAATAACACCTTTTCTTATAAAAACAAAACAAAAAAGTGTCTTCAGAAAGAAACAAATAACGTAGTATTCATTAGGAGCGTGTGTTAATACTCACAAGAATAAATCAAGGTGCTCAAACAACTCAATAGCAAGAAACAAAAAACCCAATTTAAAAATGAGCAAGGGACCTGAATAGACATTTCTCGAAAGAAGACATACAAATAGCCAACAGATATATGAAAAAATGCTTGGCATCATTAATCATTAGGGAAATGCAAATTAAAATCACAACGAGACATTATCTCACACCGGCCAGAATGGCTTTTATCAAAAAGAGGAAAATAAGTGTTGGCAAGGATACGGAGAAGAGGGAATCCTTGTACACTATTGGTGGGAATTTAAATGAATATAACCATTATAGAAAATGTTCGGAGGTTCCTCAAAAACCTAAAAATAGAACGATTGTGTGATCTAGCAATCCCACTTACCCCAAAATTTGAAATTAGTTTCTTGAAGAGATGTCTGCACCCCCATATTCATTGCAGAGTTATCCACAATAGGGAAGTTGTGGAGTCAACCTAAGTGTCCAACAGCCCATGAAGGGGTAAAGAACATGTGGTTTGTGTGCACAGTGGAATAGTATTCAGCCTTAAAAAAACAGAATTCTGTTATTTGCAACAACATGGACAGAATTGGAGAACATTATGCTAAGTGAAATAAACCAGGCACAGAAAGGCAATGCAGCATGTTCTCACATTATGTGGAATCTCTAACAATCAAACCCATAGAAGCAGACAGCAAATGGTAGTTACAGAGGCTGACGGGAGGAGTAATGGGGGGATGATGGCCAAAGAAAACATAATCTCGGACAGGAAGAATATGTTTTCTTGTGTTCTTTCTCTTTGTGTGTGTGTTCCCTCACACAGCATGGTGAATATAGTTTATTAAATAATAGAGTATGGTACATTTCAAAATAGCTAACAGAGTAAATGTCAGATGTTCTCACCACAAGCATGTTAAGTATTTGAGGTGACGGATATGCTGACTAGCTTGATTTAATTATTCCACATTGTATTCCTAAATTATAACGTATGTCACAAATTTATACAATTAGAAATTATCCATTTACCATAAAAAATTAGAACCTTTTTTTTAAAATCCCAAAAGAATAAAAGATAAAAATCAAATCAATGCATTTGGAGCAATTGTTCATCAGATACGACTGCTTGCTAGATGATTCTGTAACTCCATCCAGCTGTTGATTTTACATCGCTATTCACAAAGCTTGTAAGTTGTACAATAAATAATACTTCTGAGACAAATAAAAGAACAAATCAGGCTAAACTACCAAATTTCCTCTTTTGACTGAGTTTCTGAGAGGAAAAAAGATGAATTACAACAGTTCAGCAGGATGCTGCAAAGACCTCTCGTGAAAACCGCGTGCATTGATGGGAAAGCCGTGGGAAGGATGGTGGAGGACTGACACGGCGTCTCATTAAAGGCTTGATAGCAGCAGCCAAGGGATCCCTAGGACTCTGCTCCTGACATGATGTGAATTAATAATTTAGAGGGAAAGTAAGAGGCATGCTTGTCAAACCTGTGGATGGGAGCCGGAACACTACCAGATTCAAGATTTAAGGTTATCTTCAGATACTGGAATGCTGGATTGAAACCAAGCAAATGAAATGTAAATAAAATATAGACTCCTGAGGTCCAAAATATAGACTCCTATAGGTCCAAAAAAATCAATGGCATACATTTCAGATGGGGGCATCTGGCTTGTATTCTTAAGGAAAGTTACTGAGAGGGTCAAAACAGGTTGATGATGAGATAGGACTGGAGCCCCTCTCGCTGGATACCCTGGGATGCTGAGGTGAGGAAAAGGCAGGGAGAGGGGGTGATCCTGGGGACGGGGGCTCATTCTTGTTCGATATGGCTCCAGGGAGCAGAACTGGGGCCAGTGGGAGCAATTCAACTCAACATCAGGGAGAACTTTCTGTCACTCAGAGCCAGCCTAGAATCTGTCTCCTTACCAGTTCCTATGATCCAAGCTTCAACGAGGGGGCTGACAGGTCTCATTACTGACTTGGGGACAGAAGGGGAAATTCCTGGGTGGCTGGACCAAAACTATGGCCTGGGGTGGGGAGGATCTTTGAGGGCCCAGAAGCCTTTTCCCAACACCTAGAGAGAAACACTGCAGTTTGCCAAGCCCCCTGCAGAACTGACAGGTCCAGCGGGGCAGGAATACCCATTCACCTTCCCCACTGGGCCTTGACTGTGATGTTGTGCTTGGGGACAAGTCAGCAGAAGGACAGCAAATCAGATCCACTCCCCATTCCAATCCCAGCCCGACCCTAGTCTAGTGGCTGCCTGGGAGCCCCTGGTGGCCTCCACAGCTGTCTACCCAGCCTGGGAGCTCCGTGGCTGAGACGCCCTAGGCTGGGAGGATGTATGCCCGCACTGGCTGGAGGTGGGCACACCGATGAGGAAGCGGCCATACAGGGGAAGGAAGTCACTGGAAAGAGAGGAGAGAGGAGCAAGTCAGCTGGTGTCTCTCCAGCATAGGACATGGTAGCATCTTGGAGGTCCAGGTGGGTGCCACTTTTCCATGTGCCTTGGAAATGGTGCTACCAGAGTTGCTGTGCCCTGTCCTTTGTCACAAAGCATTTCATTACTCTGGAGCCACCCAACCAGCCTGGGAGGTGGG
Organism: Lemur catta; assembly: GCF_020740605.2. NCBI lineage: Eukaryota > Metazoa > Chordata > Mammalia > Primates > Lemuridae > Lemur > Lemur catta. The sequence goes on along the minus strand of NC_059141.1, from coordinate 48,387,760 downwards.
CAGGCAAACAGCATCACCCCCATTTAACAGATAATAAAACTGAGGCCCAGAAGGCACAGCTTATAGATAGGTCTGCTTGTTCTTTCTGCACAAATGGCCTAGATTCTGAGAACACTGTCGGGCTGCAGCTACCCAGCTTTGTCCTGAAGACCTTCAGCACGTTCCTGTTTGGCTAGGAGTGAGGAATGGGAGGGGTCTCAGCTGCTGCTGGGGAGGCAGAGGCCAGATGTGTGCAGGTCTGGTTCTCACTGGGGCATGGGCTATCTGAAGGCAGTCTGTCCTGCTTCCAGCAGTGAGTTGAGGAGGTATACTTACGGTGAGGATTTCTGCCCCAATCATTGTATGGTCCATTCTATTGCAAAAAACCCAGGCTGTTAGAGCCAGGAGGAGAGGCTTGCATAAGCATCTGCTCAACTCTGATTTTACAAATGAGAAAACTAAGGCACAGTGAATAGAATTGATAACATCACTAATTTGCCCCAGATCTATTTAAAATACAAATATAGAATAATTAAATTCAGTCTCTCTTTCTCAAAAGCTTTTTGCTACTCTCATTAATAATTGAAATTGTATCATTAGAGCTTTGCTGTTTTTTGATCTAAAGCCTGACTCCTTTGGAAATGCAAACACCCAAAAGAGACACAGCACTTTGTTATGAGTCATTTCCTCATCCATGTGAACAAGTTCATCAGAATCTTTTCTAAAAGAACATCCTGCTAGGGTTAGGGAGAGAGAGAACATAAGTAACCTGTGACAAAGACACTGAGACTCTGGGTGGTGAAGCCTTGCTGGAAAGTATTGGGTGGAGGAGGAATGAATCTCAGAGGGGTTAGGTGTCCTCTTCCACTACTCCTCAGTCGAGCCTAGGGCAGCCCTGGTTCAGCCTCTCCCCACGGTGTGCCTGCTTCTTCAGGCAAGATTTTAGATGACACATACAACATTCTTGGTGCCAGCCTTGTAGCTGGAGCCTCAGGGAGACAAGGTCTCCCCCAAACCAAGCGTCCCTACTTGCTGCTAATGGACACTGGAGGTCTTTACAGGTGACCTGAAAATACCCAGAGAGGAAGAGAAAATGGTTGGAGGTGGCAGAGCCAGCCCGGGGGCTCAAACTCAGACCAGGTCTTCTGTCTTATTTGATGGACTCAGAATCCTGGAGTCAAGCAAAACCTGGAGGTCCACCACTACTGCACCCTATATTCTGAGAGCAAGTATCTTTGTCTCTGAGCTTTGAATTTTGATTTTTCTGTGAAATGAAAATAATGCTCCTTTCCTTGTCAAAGATAGCTTGATGTTGTATGAAATATATTTCAACAACAATGGAAACAGTATCTATCAAAGCCTACGGGATATAGCTAAAATAGTGCTTAGAGGAAAATTCATAGCCTTTAGTACCTAAATTAATTGTCAACATTCATTAATTGTCTATATATTCTAGGCCCTGTGCCAGATGGTGGGAAACATTCCAAGCTGAACTAGGCATGGCTTCTGCCCTTAAGGTGTTTCTGTCTTAGTGGGAGGGAAAGAAACTCTATGCCCAGCTGAAGCAGGAAGTGAAATGTGACCAGCACTGCAGGTAGACTAACCACGCAGACCCTGAGGGAGCAGACAGCCATAGAACCCAGAAAGGGAGCTCCAGGGCATATGTTTAGCCTTACTAAAAGCAAGAGAGAGTAAAACCCCTTGCCCCCTTTCCTTATTTCTCCCCTTCCCCCTTAAGCCTCTTCTGTCTTCACTTTTTAAGGCCTGGAATTCCTTTAAGAGGACTCAGAGTAGAGGCTTAATGTGTGATAAAGGTAGTTCAGTTTTCACTGAGAGGTAAATGACTTGTATCAGAAACTTTCCTGAATACAGGTTTTGATGGGTAAAACCACAGAGCTTCTGGAGGAAACAACGAGAAATAAAAAGGCCTCAGAGTAGAAGAAGGGAAAGTATAAAAAGGGGCTTATTTGGGGGCTCCTGTTGGCTGCCCCAGGAATTCTGCCCTCCAAATCTTTGGCCTTTGCCAATCCAAATTATTCTTGGAAGGCCTGCCTGTTTTTACTCACCCAGAAGGGGCCAGGCTTGCAAACTCCATGTTGCTGTGGTGAGTGCCTGGGGATGGGGTGGGCTTTGGCTCAGCCTGCAGGAGAAGCAGTAGGAGACTCCAGGTTTCAGAAAGCCTCCTTCCTCAGCGATCTCCCTGCACATCCACTTTTCACTGTCCTGAGCAGTGCTAACAAAGGCTTTGCCTAGGCTTGCTTCCTTGAGAGCAAACCCAAGGGAACTGGGAACTGGAAGCGCATTGTGACCCCTCGGTCCCCCACAGCTGCCTGGAAGATAGCTAATACAGTCAAGAAGGAGCCTGTCGGGCTGTGGAGCCCTTTGGAATTTACTCTAATACCTCTGAGCCTGGTAACAGCCCACTGGGGTAGGAAGAGGCAAGAAGCCCTGGTCATTTACATTTGAAAGCCAAGGAGGACTCAAGGATGAAGTAGATCTCCCCAGTTCACATGGGGGTACCAAGAGGTGGCGTGGGGGCTTAGGGTCCTCTATCATCAGTCCCCAAGCCACCCCAAAGTCAATATACCTCTCTTTTAAAACTGTATGAAGTAGTTTTAAGACAAGTCCCCAAACTTCTCTTTCAAACCAAGTGGCCCACCCCCCAGCCCCTCTTATATGTAGTGAGTGACCACCACTGGGCCAACTCTCAAGGCCAGGCTTCCTGATTCCTAGGTCAGCGTCCTTCCCTCTCTGCATCAGCAAGGTCCCTGAGCAAGATCGCATGGCCTGTTAAGAGGCAGCACGTGTGCTGGGGAGCAGAAACCTTGAGGGTCTGTGGTGCTACCCCTGCCCAGCCCTACCCTTTCCACTGTCCCTGGGGTTCTGACAAGGGACTCCACAGACTCCTAGGATGTCCAAGGATGATTAACTTTAAGGTTACAAGCAACAGAAACTGATGCTGCTGGCCGGGCGCAGTGGCTCACGCTTGTAATCCTGGCACTCTGGGAGGCCAAGGCCGGAGGATCGCTTAAGGTCAGGAATTCAAGACCAGCCTGAGCAAAAGCGAGACCCTGTCTCTACTAAAAATAGAAAGAAATTATCTGCACAACTAAAAATATATATAGAAAAAATTAGCTGGACATGGTGGCGCATGCCTGTATTCCCAGCTACTTGGGAGGCTGAGGCAGAAGGATTGCTTGAGCCCAGGAGTTTGCTGTGAGCTAGGCTGACGCCACGGCACTCTAGCCCAGGCAATAGAGCCAGACTCTGTCTCAAAAAAAAAAAGAAAAGAAAAAAAGAAACTGATGCTGCTAACTTAATCAACAATGGGGGTCTACTGGAAGGGTGTGGGCAGGTCGCCAAAAGGAAGAAAAGGCTGCTGGCCTCCCCCTTACTAGGACCCAGAGGCGAATCCAAAGCAGAAGAGGTCTGATTGGCTGTCCTTTGGCCAGAAGTGGGTGCAGACTCCTGATTGACAGTCCCTCAAAAGCGGCATGCAAGGAGGAGGGCTGACTCCCCAAGGGAAAAGCCTTCAAATGCGTTGGATCCCCTCCCAAAAAGAGCACTTGATGTTCGACACACACTCGCGGGGAGTAGTGGGCATCCGGGGTTTTGGCTCACCCAGCATCTTTGCCAATCTGATTGATGAAAAAATTACCCCGACGTTCTTTTAAAATTGCATTTCTTAGGTTAGAAATGAACTTGAACTTTTTGTTTCGTGTGGTTCAAAGCCATTTGCCCTGCTGTGTGCTTTGTGCACTTGGCAGCGCTCCTGCAGTGCTCTTCAGACTCAGCAGGCCCGTGTCCCCAGCGGGCGCCCGGGAAGTGGCCGCGCTCCCGTGTCTTACCGACGCGAACCAGCAGGTGGCGCTGTCGCCGAAGCCCTTGGCGAGAGGCCTGTGAGGCAGGGAAACGCCCAGACCGATTTTAAGTACGTTCCTCGTGGGGTTGTTTTTTCTGTCACACGTCTTTCAGGCTTGTGCGGGGGCCCAAACTAAGAGTCTCACAAACGATCACGCTCACAGCCATTGTGCAATTTCACACTGTCGGTGCTGCTGCTGCTGCTACGCTGACTCCTGCCGAGCGCCGTGAGCAGCGACGTGCTCCATCCGGTCCCTTTCACACACCGTCTCCCTGAACCCGCCCCAGAGTCCCCTCCCCGGCAGGTGTTAACGCAGCGCCGTTTTACCCACGAGGAGTCTGGTTTCCAGAGAGCTGACATGACCTACCCGACCCAGGAAATGTCTGTGTTTCTATTTCAAAGATGCCAACGCCGAGTTCCCGCAGAGGCGAGGAGGCAGGAAGGACGGCTGGGACTTCCCAGGCCGCGCCTTATTCCCAGGTCTTTGGGGCAAGTCCTTTAGCTCTGCGGTTCTCAGACTGGAGTGTGCCTTGGAATCATCTGGAGGATGCTTTACAATTTAAAACAGAGATAGTTGGGCCACAGCCCCTCTGAGTTTCTGGTTCCCAAGGTCAGGAATGAGGCCTCAGAATTTCTAACAAGTTCCAGGGGATGCGGATGCTTCTGGTCAAGGACCCCACTTGGAGAACCACAGCACCCCAGTCTTCTCTCCCGCCTCGGGCTTTTAGTGGCCCAGAGCTTGGTCTCTGAGGTCCTCAGAGCGCCCTGGAGACAACCATTATTGCATCCTAAGACCTCCTGGCAGCTCCCCCAGGAGGGGAATGGGTTCAGCAGATGAAACTTTCATGGATGTAACTGCAAGGGCACCTGGCAGATCCCAGAAAGGCCAAGTCTAAGGTGTCAATGAGGTCTCTAGCTGCTGGCATGGAGCCCATGGGGGTGGGAGGATGGCCTGCTTCCAGTCCACGGGAATTGCCAGGGATACGAAGAGTTTTCCTCCTTGAGAAAGGATTAATGTGCAGTGCTGGAACCTGGGCTAAGTCTAGAGCCGACGCCCAGGCTCAGCTGAGGCTCTTGAGATGGGCAGGGTCACTCCCAGACACTTCCCAGTGACAGACTTTGGAATATGAACTCACTTGAGGGCCAAGCAAAGGGCAGTAGGGAAAACAGACCAGAGTCTAGCCTGAAAGGTTCTGGAAATTTCCTCTGCCTGTTCGCACCCACAGATTCCCCCAGACATGGGAGCTGACTCAGAGTTGACTTTGAGGCTCAGCTGCCTGGGAAGCCTCCCTGCAGCCACTGTGATGAGAGAAGCCTCCCTTGGGGGTTCTTCCGGAGGGCCTGGGAAGGCCTTCCACACCTGCACTGCCTCCGTGGAGTGGGACCTGTCCCCCGGTGTCAGGATCCACCTTCCTTCCTTTTCTCCTTCCTACAAATGTGTATTCATTCCACAACCACTGATTGTTTGTTGAACCATTTACTTTGGACAGGCACTGACAAGATGCTGAGGACACTGCCGCCAATAAGACGGGGAAGACAAGGCCCCTGCTCTCTGGGAGCTCACTTTTAAGCTTGGGGAAAAAGACAATAAACTTGGAAACAAATAAAATATTGACAGGTTGAAGAACATAAACAGGATGCTGTGAGAGATAATAGTGGGGCACCTACTATACAGGTAGTAATCAGGCTGGGCTTCTATGGGAAGACCACACTACACTGAGAGCTAAAGCAGGGGAAGAGCAAAGGTCCTGGGGTTGAAAGAAGCAAGAGTCAAGAAAGTGGCAAAGTGGCAGGAGTGTGATGGGCAAAGGGGAGAGTAGCACTGGATGAGGCCAGAGAGATTTCAACAGGGGCGAGACCATGCAGCGTTTTGCAGGCCATGGTGAAAAGCATGGATTGTATTGAAAACGCAGTGAGGGGTCTAGGGCAATGATCATTAGTGGCTGCTGAAAAAATTAGGTCAAAAGCTGATGGGGATCATGGCAATGGAGGATCAGGCTGACATCCCCTGAGCTGACTGATCAGTCTTAGCACTGCAAAGAGAGAGTCCACCAGACAGACTGATCCAGCCTCTAGATCTAACTGCAGGGCACAGAGAGCAGAAAGTGTAACAGGACATCATGAAGGAGCAGTCAGCACAATCCAGGCTGCAGGAAACTCTGCAGAACAATGATCCAGTCTATGTGACAATAGACTGCAGAGGGGAAAGAGACAGTGAGGGAATCTGTAAACTAAGAGCCCTGAGAGCCACGCCCACCAAGTGCAATACTGGGATGGAGGCAGATTTTATAATAATGGATCATAATGAATCACACTTCTACATCCACAACCCTTTGGCAATGTCGTATTGCTGTTCTTCCTATCAAAAAGTGAAACTATTTCCCCACTGGCTTGAATCTGGGCTGCCCCTACAACTTACTTTGGCCAATAGAATGTGGCAGAAGTGAAGTTGCGAAAATTCCGGAGCCCAGGTCTTAAGAAGCCTGTGGCTTCTTCCCTTGCTCTCTTGGAAACTTGAGACCACCAGTTTCTGAAGAAGCCCAGTCTAGCCTCCTAGAGGATGAGAGGCCACGGGAAGGAAAACTGAGACACCCCAGCCAATCGCCAGCACTAACCACCAGCCATGGGTGGAGCATCCTGGACCTTCCAGGCTCAGGCGAGCCAGCAGATGACGGCAGCTGCGGGAGTGATCCCAAGAGAGAACTGCAGAAGGACGACCCAGATTGCCAAGCCATGGCGCCACACCACTGTATTTTGGGTGGTTTGTTGCATCATAATAGTTAATAGAAATGGAAATTTTGTTTGGATTCTCATTTAAACAAACCAACTCCTTATAAAATTATGAAACAGAGAATTTTGAATGCTGGATGCTGGATATATGATAATATTATGACATAATTGTTAATTTTGTTAGGTTTGATGATGACATGATCACAGTTTTTTGGTTTTTTTTTTTGGAGTCCTTATTTTTTGGAGATATAAACTGAAATTTTTATGAGTGAAAGGAAGTAATGTCTAGTATTTGCTTCAAAATAATCCAAAGAGGGGTGGGGGTATGGATGAAACAACTCCTGGCCTTGAGTTGATAATTGTTGAAAGTACACGATGTATACGTGGGGGTTCTTTGTACTGTTCTCTCTACTAACAGTTAAACTTTATACTCATATAGGTTCACTATGATATTCTCTCTTATACATGTTTGACACCTGCCGTATTAAAATAAAGATGTTTGAGTGCGATTGGAAGCCCTTGGAAGGCCTCAGCAGGGGAGTGTCATCTCCTCCCACCATGCACAGAAGTTTCCGCGTCTCCATCTCCCCCGGCAGCGCCTCTGCCCCCCACAGAGTGTCCCCTGCTGCACCGGATGGTGCCAGCTCATCAGCCCTGCTCCCCCAGGGTGTCTCTAGCCTCCAGATCCCAAGCCTCCAGGCCAGTGGCTGAGCTCTGGTGCGACAGAAAGACCCCCTAGAGACTCTTCATCCCCTGGAACAGGCCACGTTCAGTCCCAGAGGTAGGCAGGAGGAGAGTTTGTGAGACAACATCATGAGTCACCCCAACTAATGACTTCCCATAAGAGATGTGGTTGGACACTGAGCCCTCCCTTCGAAACACTAAGGCCTGGTCCTGATTTAGAGATACACAGAGCAGGGCCGACTCCGCGGCATGGTGGTCGTGGGACCTCGAGCAAGTCACGGAACCCTTCTGGTCCCCATTTCAAATGAAGCTTAATACCTGACTGCTTACATCATGGGTGGCTTGGAAAGTTGAATAAAATATTAGACGTGGAAATGTTCAGTGCTACACGGAGGGAGCAGCTGGTCACAAAGACGGGAGGCGATGAAGGATGGGCTGTGGCCTTGGCTTTGGATGTTCTGGCGAATGTGTTGTGCCTCTGCTCCCTGGCCCTGGTCCACGTTCCCCTTTCACTCTCCCTTTCTCTACTGCATTCTTGCCTTTCCCGACCAAATTCCGTAAAGGAGATGAGGAGAAGGGGCACCAAAGGTTTTGAGAGGGTAACAGTGGGATCCCAGAAGAAAACAGGTGGTGCACTCAGAAAGGGTTTAACTGAAGAGAGTTTAATGGAAGGCTTTACAGAGTTGAGATTGAGGGCTAAGAGATCTAGCAAGAAATTCGGAAGCACCTGGGCACTAGCAACCATGGGAAGCTGTTAGCACCTGCAGGCCTGTTGGTGCAAGGAGAAGGAGCAGTGCTGCTGTAGCCTGGCAAGGGCTACGGCCGTGGGAGAGAAGTCATCCAACAGGAGCGAGCTGTGGCCACAGAAAAATCAGACGCCGGCAGAATTGGGCAGGCAGGGAGGGAGTCAGCAGACCAATACCTAGACCCCTCTCTCCTGCCCTGCCGTCCCCTTCCCTGCCTCCCGTTGGCTGAACTCAGCCAGAGGCCGGGGGCAAGGGAACCTGGGTCATGCAGTTCTTAGAGGGCAGCCTCTGGGGCACAGGGCAGGGCCAGGAAGGACGGAGCCTCGATGGGGGTGGTGTGTGGTTAATGGAGAATCACCGACATTGGGGAAGGAGTTGTGGACAAGATGGGGTGTGATGTAAGAGATCAGGGCTTACGTGGTTGTGGGCAGAAAGCCCTGGATCAGTGCGTGGTCAGGGTTTGGCACATGAACGGTCTCACCAGTGGTGAGAAGTCAGTCATCTTTTCTTGGCCCAGGGTCCTGACCCATATGCTCTTTTGGTCCTAGCAGAGCCCTCCCAGCCTCCCAACGGCAGCTGGCCCCCAAGTCAGAACAGGAGTAATGCTGAGGCCGCCCCGGCTGTGAACCTCACCTTCTCCTCCTACTACCAGCACTCCTCCCCTGTGGCAGCCATGTTCATCGTGGCCTATGCACTCATCTTCCTCCTCTGCATGGTGGGCAACGCCCTGGTCTGCTTCATCGTGCTCAAGAACCGGCACATGCGCACCGTCACCAACATGTTCATCCTCAATCTGGCCGTCAGCGACCTGCTGGTGGGCATCTTCTGCATGCCCACCACCCTCGTGGACAACCTCATCACTGGTGAGTGTGGGCAGTGGGCTGCAGGGGCGCCCCCACCCCCACTTCCACTCCTCAGCTAAGGCCCGACATGGAAGCTAGGAAGACAGAAGTCATTGCTGGGCTGACTTCTTGGCCAAGATGCCATTGTCTGAAACTCTCAAGACAGTCTGATGGCTGAGGGATTAGACTAGAAATAACAGACACAATGAGTTGCCCATTTTCACTGTGCCAGGCATTCTATGGTACACCCTTCATACGTTATGTTAATTAACCCTAACAACAATCTCAGGAAGTAGGCTTTTTTATTATCCCTGTTTCATGGATGCGGAAACGTGCTCAGAGTGGTCTGTAGTTACACAGCTAAGAAGTGTCCAGGCCCACAGTCCCACACCTATTTCTCATTACTGTTGTGTACCAGTCAGTCTCCCTCTTCCATGGATAGAACCAGAACCGGTGGTAGGGAAGCAGGTTTCCTCTGAATGAGAACCTAAAACTCTACTCATTTGGGGTGTTCTCCCACAGAAGAGAGCCCTGCCTTGTAGGTAATGAGCTCCCTGTCACTGAGAGTATCTAAGTAGGGATTGGTTGGCCACTCAGGAGGGATTTGGTAGAAGGTATTGAAGCAGAGTGAGACCACCTGACCTCTAAATGCCACCTGTGCATCCTGCAGATGTCAGAATGCCACCACTGTCATCTCTCATGGGATTGGCCTTTCTTGTAGGATCGGGGGTTCCTCTGACCTGAGACTGCAGGTGGGGAGGGGCTGGTTTTCAGAGCTCTGGAGATACCTAGAGGTCTGAGCCTGTAGATTCTGAGCCTCGAGCTACCAGCAGCTGCCTGGAGCTCGGGATCCAGGGCCTGGACAGCCCCGTCGGGACTGACCTGGGCCAGAGCAGCCACAGCCTGTGTTCCTGTAGGTTCCAGGACCCGGGAAGTGAAGCTAGGGCAGAGGCAGCACCCCTTGGCAGTACTGGCTCCGCCTGGGGGAACATTTACTCTCTGCTGAGTCTCAGACTCCTCCAGCGATGCTGAACATAAACTGCACGTCCTTCTCCTTCCCAAAGCACAGACACACATGCGTACTTACGCACACATGTGCAGAGATGCACACACATGCATGTGTGCACACACACGCACACACACCAGCCAACAGTGATAGGGTGAGGCCACTAGTTGGTTAAGGTGGTGTCTGCCAGCCTTTTTCATGCACCTACATTTTAAAAATTGTTTGACAAGTAAAATATTCACATGGTTTAATCGTCAAATTCTCCCAAAATTATCTGGTGAAATCTCTCTCTTCCACCTCTGTCTTCTGGCCTCCCAGCTTCTCTCCTGGGAAGAAACCAATGTTGCCATTTTCTTGTGTCTCTTTTCAAAAATACTTTACATGAGTACAAACAAATTAAGGAAATTCTAACTTCCCAGTCAGTTCTGTATCTTTACTCCCCACCCCAACTTAAAAATATATCATGTATGTTATAAATGATTCATTAAAATCAACTTACATGTTATTCCATATTAGTAGATAAGAGTTTCTCATTCTTTTTATGACTGTTTAGAATTCTATTGTATGGATATACTACAATTTATTTTTGATGGATATTTAGCTTGTTTCTAAAAGAATCTTCTGCAATTAAATAAAACTTCATACAACTTCTCTTCTTTCTTTCTTTCTTTTTCTTCCTTCCTTCCTTCCTCCCTCCCCCTCTCCCTCCCTTTCTTCTTTCTTTCTTTCTTTCTTTCTTTCTTTCTTTCTTTCTTTCTTTCTTTCTTTCTTTCTTTCTTTCTTTCTGAAAAAGTGTTGAATTATTCATGTACACAGTTCATGGCACTATGTGACTTAACTCTCTTGGGAGATCCCTTGTTTATTTTTTGTTTATTTATTTATTCCTTTCTATACCCTACCCCACTCCACATCCCTTTTCTGACTCACAGGAAGCCATTCTATTACATTTAATTTGTGTCTTTTTGTTTGTATACATTCTTAGAAAATGTGCCCTGAACATGTGCACATTTTACATTTAAATATTTTTGTTAAGGTATAATTTAACATATGATAAAATTCACCTTTTTTAGTGTACAGTTCCACAAGTTTTGATGAACACATAAAGTCATGTAGTTACCACTACAATCAGGATTTAGAAGGCCAGGCACAGTGGCTCATGCCTGTAATCCTAGCACTTTGGCAGCACAGGCAGGAGGATCACTTGAGCCCAAGAGCTTGAGACTAGCCTGGGCAACATGGTGAGACCCTGTCTCCATAAAGAATTTAAAAACTTGGCCAGGTGTGGTGGTGCATGCCTATAGTCCAGCTACTCAGAAGGCTGGGGCAGGAGGAGAAAAGATTTAGAACAATTTCATCACTTCAAAAAAAACAGCCCTTTGTCTCTTTGTAGTTGGCCCCTCCCTCCACCTCCTGGCACCATGGATCTATTTTTTGTAGGGACAGAAAGTATAGTTTTGCTTTTACAAGAATGTCATATAAACAGAATCATACAGCATGTAGCCTTTTAAATCTGGTGGGATTTTCTTTTCTTTTCATTTTAATTTTGAAATAACTTTAGACTTAAAGAAAAGTTGCAAAACTAGTACAGAGAGTTCCCATGTACTTTGCACCTACCTTCCCCTAATGTTAATATCCTAAATAACCATAATACGGTGATCAAAAGCAGGAAATTAGCATTGATATGATACCATTAACTAGCCTGCAGACTTGATGTGAATTTTACTAGTTTTCCCACAAATGTCCTTTTGTAGTTCAGGATCCAACCCAGGATGACACACTATATTTAATAGTTATTTTTCTTAGTTTCCTCCAGTCTGTGAGAGGTCCTTGGTCTGTCTTTGTCTTTCATGATCTTGACATATTTGAAGAGCACTGATCAGTTATTTTGCAGAATATTGTGCAATTTGGGTGTGCTTTCAAGTTAACATTTTTCCTTTTGGAATTTGTAAGTATCTTACGAGGTGATGCTTTGAGACTATGAAAATGTCTTATTTCTCATTATACTTTTGCCCACTAATTTCAGTGTCCTGATAGTTCTTGCCTATCACAATTATTATTGTTGTATTCCTCAGTGATGATTTTCTACTTACATCATTCCTACGACATTTATTCATTGGGATGCTACTCTATGGGTTATAAGCCAATAATACCATTATTTATTTTGTTGTTTAAATTGTCCTTGTTTTGGCTATTTCCAGTTGACTCCTGTGTTCTTCCAACATCCTGCCATGATTTTTTTTTTTTTTTTAGTATTTCTTTACTTTCTGGCACCACAAAATGTTCCAGGATCATCATGTATGTTTCCTGTTCCATCTCTGGATTAATCATTTCTCTAAGGAGCTCTGGTTCTTTTTACTGGAGAACAGTATTTAGAAACCAAGATCTGGGTTCCAGGTGTGCTCATTGCTACTGGGATGTCATCTAGGCCTTCTCAAGGGACAGAGCTAGGAAATATATGTATAGTAACACAGAGATATGAAACACACGTCTTTATTGCTGTATCTGTCCATCCGTATGTCCGTCTACACATCATTTACACATACAGATGGTAGATTTCAATTATTTATTTTTTGAGTATGTAAGACACTGATCTCCCCTTCAGTTTTCTCATCTGTAAAAAGGGGACAGTAGTAGTAAGGTTGTTGTGAGGCTTGGATGAGACAGTGCCTGGGACCTCGTAGCTGTGCAGGCAGACAGTCAACATGGGGGGCGCTGTTGGTGAAGGGAGGGCCCCTTCCTCCAGAGAGGACTCCCATTCCAGGAACAACAGACAAGAGTAAGGTGGGGCCTCCAGGCCTAGAGGGACAGAGACACCAGGCAGTTACCAACACGTAACCTCAGGACCCAAGATGTGACCAGTGATGTGCTGCAGTGCTGAGGGCAGGTGGGGCCAGGTCTCCTGACAAGGCACAAGCCCAGGGCTCAGAGTAATGACACTGGTAGGAGGGGCTGGACTGCTTATACCTCTCCCTGCCTGGGAGTCAGGATTGATTTGTCCTCAACTTTGGCTGCTACTGAAATCCCCTGGGTACATTTTAAAAATATTGATGTCTGGGTTCCACCCTCAGAGATTCTGATTGTAATTGGCCTGGCATGGGCCTGGGTGTTGGTTCGGGTCAAAGTTGTCCGGGTGATTCTAGTAAGCAACCACTGGCCTAGGACCTGGGCAGGGCTGGATGGATCTAAAGCTCAGTGTTAGAAGTCATTGGTCAATAGAAAGAACAGCTGTCTAATAGTCCTACTGTCCACAGGTATGTGGGCTGGTCAGTTCCTCATCCCTGGACATGTGCAAGCAGAGGCCAGGTGACCCCTAGCAGGACATGGAGGCAAGATACGAGCTTCAGAGGGGACCTGGCTTGGACAGCCCCAGGTCTCTGGCTCTTGGTGGGTGGACATCTCTCACTCTCTGGGGCCCTCTGTCATTGCAGGATGGCCCTTCGACAACGCCACATGCAAGATGAGCGGCTTGGTGCAGGGCATGTCTGTGTCGGCTTCTGTTTTCACGCTGGTGGCCATTGCTGTGGAAAGGTGAGAGGTTACCTGGCTGGATTGTCCCTGGGCCAGCTGGGGCCCGGCACAAAGAGGAGCCACTGCCTCTAATGCTGGGCTAGCTAGAGGTTGGGGCTACTCTGTGCTAGGAGGGGCTAAATCCTCAGCCATAAAGGGAAGGGTTGTGGGCCCAGCAGACCTCTGGACTTAGGGGACCTGCTAAGGACACCACCACCGCCTTCTGGAAGGCCTGGAATAGCTCCTGAGAAGGTTTAATAGGGATTACTGGGGCCTGTGCAGACCTTGAGAGCAGTCCTTGTTTCCCAAGCAGTAGGACTCCTGCCACCGTTAATTCTGAGCCAGGGAGTGGGAGCTAGGTGAGTAGCTTACAGGGCAGGCCTCGGTATGGTGGGGGAGGAAGTGGTTCTCCTGCTCCTTCACTCTACCTCGCTGCCTGCGTGCTGGCCCCTGGCAGTCCAGGTCTCACTCAGTCCCCAGCTCGACCCCTTCTGGGCTTTCAGCCTCAGATTCCATCAGATTCTCTGAGAACCATGGATCTGTTAATGTGGCCGGAGGTATGGAATGGAGCCGGGGGCAAGGAGGCTTTGCAAACTGTAAAGCACTGAGCCCATGAGTCTTCCTTGTTGCACTGCAATGAGTCCTCCTCCCCTCAGATCCTTAGTGGTGTAAGGGCTCCCTCCATGTGCTTTACCCTGGGGAGGAGGAGGCAGGCAGGTAAGCTAGAAGTGTCCTCATTGCTGCCTAACTGGATCATGGTGGGTAAGTCACTTTACTCTCAGCCTCTATAGTCTCATTTGTAAAATGGCAAGTACCTTACAGGGTGGTTGAGAGGCTTCCGTGAGCTTCTGCACAGTTCCTGGCACAGAGTCCAAATTCCAGCTGTTAATATCCCTTGTCCTCTCCCCAACATGGGCACTCTGTAGCCCCGCCCTTTCTAGAATCTAGTGTTCTCATCCACCTCTGCCCTCATAGAACCCAGTATTTTTTGTAACCCAGTGAAGTAGGCAGCTGGGATGATGGCACTGGGTTCCTCTGTCCACAAGGCCACTAATTAGCTAGGTGATGGGGGAAGTCCATCCCCTTCACTGACTTTGTTTTGTTATTGTCATTGAATGATATGAGAGTTTGCAACCTTTCCCAGTGGTGTCTGCAATATTCTTCAAGACCCACTTCCTCCAGGAAGCCTTCCTGGACTACCCCAGGATTCTCCTCCATCCATTAACTGCTATTGCACTTATAGCTAGTACTTGCTTTAAGAATTATTTCTTCTCTGGACAGTTCTCAAGTGTGTGCTGCTATGAAGCCAGAAGGTCAAAGGCATACAGGTTGAGACTGCAAGGCTTGAGTTAGGCCAAGGAAAGAGTAGGTAGGCAGGAGGGCAGGACACAGTTTAATGAAGTGGAAAAGGCACTGGGCTGGGAGTCAGCTCTTGACCTATGTTCTAGAGCAGATTCTGACCCTAAATGGCCATGTGACCATAAGAAACTCCCTTCATCTCTCTGGGCCAGGTTCCCTCTCCATTCAACAGGTAAGCTTCACTAGACAGTCTTCTATTTCTGGCATCAGTAGATGAGGAAAGATATTCTGGGAAGTTGGAGCCCCTCTTTTTCTCACTATTAAGCATTCAAAATGTTTCTAGAAGTGTGGTAAATGTAGCCTCACTTAATCTTCTCAACCACCCTACAGAGTAGGTCATATTATTGGCCCCATTTTACAGATGAGGAAACTGAGGCTCAGAAAGATTTTTGGGTAATTTGCCCTTCTGGTTGGTCATGCATTCATGCATAAACACTCCCCAGGAATACTGAGAAGAAAAGGCATGCACTTGTTCTCAAAGAGCTTGCAGTCGAGCAATTGCCTTTGAACCACACTGTAAGGGGGAGGTTCCATCTCCACCTACATATAGCAGCAGTTCTCAACTCCCACTGCACATGAGAATCACTCCAGGAACTTTTTAAAAAAATCAATACTAAAACCCCTCCCTAGACTAATTCAATTAGAAACTTTGGCCCAAAGAAATAAGAACAGCTTTGGGTTTTTTTGTTTGTTTGTTTGTTTGTTTTTAATGCTTCAGGAGATTCTAATGCACAGTGAGGGTTTACACCTACTGGTCTACGTGGCATAGTGAAGCAAGACAAATCTAGGTTCAAGGCTGGTCCCTGCTCCGTGGTGTGTGACCTTAAGCCAGTTGATTAAGGCCCCTGAGTCCCAGTTTCCTCAATTGCTGCTGAGACATCCTAATGAGGAAATAAATGATACTGATTTGTCCTAACATGGTGGAGATACTGACAGAAAGACAGCGTGTCATGTAGGCTCCACATCTGACCTCCCAAGGTTGCCTGGAGAATCCATAAACAGCTTGGAATTGTGTTCTTTGATACACCTAATTGGCTCAGGGACAGGCTGTGCGGCCTGAGCGCTCTGCTAGCTGCTAGCTGATCAGTTTACCCGCAAAGGTGCACAAACAGGATTACTTGTTCCCACGCTCTGTGCAGCCTCCTCCTCCCCTCTCTCGTAAACCCCGTCGTTGCCTTTGTTCCTTGACGCCCCAGCCGGAGGAGCTGACTCCCACACAGGTGAAAAGCCGATGTGCTTGCTAAGGAGCCCGGCTGACGCTCGAGCTGTTCTTTCGGCCGCGTTGGGCGCGAGGGTGGATGCCAGGGACCCGCCCCCCCGGCCTCGCCCAGACCCCCGCCTCTTCCCCGCCGCAGGTTCCGCTGCATCGTGCACCCCTTCCGCGAGAAGCTGACCCTGCGGAAGGCGCTGGTCACCATCGCGGTCATCTGGGCCCTGGCGCTGCTCATCATGTGTCCCTCGGCCGTCACGCTGACCGTCACGCGTGAGGAGCACCACTTCATGGTGGACGCCCGCAACCGCTCCTACCCGCTCTACTCGTGCTGGGAGGCCTGGCCCGAGAAGGGCATGCGCAAGGTCTACACCACCGTGCTCTTCTCGCACATCTACCTGGCGCCGCTGGCGCTCATCGTGGTCATGTACGCCCGCATCGCCCGCAAGCTGTGCAAGGCGCCGGGCCCCGCGCAGGACGGCGAGGAGGCGGCGGGGAGCGGCCGGCGCGCGGCGCGGCGCAGGGCCCGGGTGGTGCACATGCTGGTCATGGTCGCGCTCTTCTTCACGCTGTCCTGGCTGCCGCTCTGGGCGCTGCTGCTGCTCACCGACTACGGGCAGCTCAGCGCGCCGCAGCTGCACCTGGTCACCGTGTACGCCTTCCCCTTCGCGCACTGGCTGGCCTTCTTCAACAGCAGCGCCAACCCCATCATCTACGGCTACTTCAACGAGAACTTCCGCCGCGGCTTCCAGGCCGCCTTCCGCGCCCAGCTCTGCCTGCCGCCCTGGGGGAGCCACAGGCAGGCCTACTCCGAGCGGCCCGGCCGGCTCCTGCGCAGGCGGGTCTTCGTGGAGGTGCAGCCCAGCGACTCCGGCCTGCCCTCTGAATCGGGCCCCAGCAGCGGGCCCCCCAGGCCCTGCCGCCTCCCGCTGCGACATGGGCGGGTGGCCCACCATGGCTTGCCCGCCGAGGGTCCTGGCTGCTCCCATCTGCCCCTCACCATGCCGGCCTGGGACATCTGAGGTGGCCCAGGGAGGGCAGGCCTGAGCGGACATGCGACACCTGGACGTGATAGCAGCCTGGTGTGGGATTAGAAAAGGATGCATGGTGCGTCCCTCTCCAAAATAAGGCAGAGGGCAGCCGCTGGGGATGCCTTCACCCTCAGATGGAGGGAGGTGAGGGGGAGGCCTCTATGTCGTATCCCTTCTGTGTGGTAGACAAACATCATCTCATTAGATTCACTGAACGCTTTGGAAATAGGTTTTCTTATTCCCCTTCTACAGATGCAAAAACTGAGGCCTGGGTAGGCGAGGTGAGGAGTCCTAGGTCTTTCAGCTGGAATCTCATGCGAGCCTGTGGGACTCTAACTCCTGTATGGTTTTTGCCGTCTCCAGCGGGCTCCAAAAGGGCCCATTAAGGTGGAACATAGTGAACTGTTTAAATCCTAATTAGACAGCTGGGAAGAATTTAAAAAACAAAGCCTGCCTGTTCCTTAATGCTTTGTGTCAACACAGCAGAGTCTCTTTTGTTCTGTTACTGAAGCGCCTCCCCTGTCCCTTTCCTAGGAGGACGTGGTGTGCCCCTCCTGCCAGCTTTAATATGTTGATTTGTCTCCTTTGTTCTAAAAAATGTCCGGGGCCATTCTCTTCCAGGATGTCACAGCTGAGCAGCTTTGGACAGCGTCCTGGGGAGCCTGCTTCAGTTGCAGGGTCATCTAGGTCTTGCACTCAGGGTCTGAGCTAGAGAAGGGAGGAGGGGACTCCCTCCCACCTCCACCACCCAGACCCAGCAAGAACTCACCATGTGACAGGCAGCTGCAAGGCCATATGGAGGTGTCTGTTTATTGACTCATGGACAAGGAGGAAGGGAAAGCAGAGTACCAGCTTCTCACCTTTGGAAACACATCTGTTCACTGGACATGCAAGTAGGAAGCCTTCCCCAAGGCCTCTCCCCTCCTGGCTTCCTGCGAGGGAGAAGATCGCCAACCAAAGCTGTAGCCAGGGTGCCCTCTGGGGACTCCTGAAAGACACACACTAAACCCCTCCCCAGCATGGATGACTTGTGTACCCAAAAGCAGGTGGAGACCAGGTGATCCCAGATTTGCTGCAGCTTTCACCTAGCAAACCTGCATCACCTTGAAGAAATGAGGCTTCTCTCCAGAGGATGCGAGAAAAATGGGATCGCCTCATGTGATGCTTGCACAGCCCCAGTCATCTGCAGTTAACGGGACATTTTTCTCCTCACCTCTCTAGAAAATATTGTGTTGCTAAACATTTAGTGAACAAAAAAGAAACATTTCCAGGGGTCAGGGCTCTGAGGCTCCAATTGTTTCCTTAATTGACACACAATGACAGCCCTGTTTAAATTCTGAGTATAGGAGCAGAAGAAAATTCCTAAGCAGTAGCACAATACATTCTCCAAGCATGTCCCCAGGCACTGTGTCATTTGATCCATACTAATGAGATTGAAGGAGATGTTGTTATTGCCATTTCACAAAGTAACTGAGTGACAAGGTCACAGGGCCACCGAGGGGCAGGATTTCGATTAGATTTGTCCTCTGATCATTCTTCCCACACTGCATGCTGCCTTTCAAGGAAGGTGGGCATGGTGGGGAGGAGAGCTGGAAATTCCCCCAAAAGTTTTTTGCCTAATGGTGAATCAGAAAACTCATAGACCCAGAATCCTGGCGCCCAAGCTCTTGATCTGGGAAATGAGAGTCTTTTGTGTTTACTCTTGTAATTTCCGCCCTGAGCTGTTCTGTATATATTGTCTATACCCGTGTGCTGAACAGGCTGCCACGGTCCATTATGACCCTGTCCTCGTTCGGGAGTCTGGGGTGGCCAGACTCAGAGAGGGTTGCCATCCTGCCCCTCAGTGATATTAGCTGGTGCCACGAATTTCTGGTGCTGTGTCAGTGCCATGTGCCATGTAGGCTCGAGAATTCCCGGCTATTTACTGTGAAAAATTTTGACTCCAGGCTCCGAAAATAGGCTGAAAAAAGGACTATCTCAAACCCAAAATGCCTGTCCCTGTGGCTGGGTAGGAGCAGTCTGAAGACACCATCTGTTCTCTCCTCTGCAGTGTGTTTCTCCTTTAGCATGGCCTCCCACAGCACAAAATCACAGGCTTTGGCGGGGGGACAGAGGTAGGGACCAAGCCACTCACCCAAGCCAACCTTTCCGTCATATCCCTTTGTTTTATTTCCCTCCAAAGATGCCATGCTTTGAAAGGTGGTAACTGCCCAAAAAACTGCATAGGTCACAATTCACATATTTTGCTGTTATTTTTATTTCTTTTAAACAATCAATCAGGCTGTACCTGTCCGTTCAGAGACTTGATCTGAATGATAACAGGCATGACTTGATGCTTTAATGAAGTAGTGAGGTCTCGAGGGTATGTGGGGAGTGAGTCTGTTTCTTTGTGGATGTAGTAAAATATACACAACAAAATTGACCATTTTAACCATTTTTAAGTGTACAGGTCCATGGCATTAAATACATTCAGGTTGTTGTGTAACCATTACCACTATCCATTTCCAGAACTTTTTTATCATCCAAACTGCAACTCCATACTCATTAAACAGTATTACCCCATTCCCCTTCCTGCCAGGCCCTGGTACCCACCGTTGTACTTTCTGTCGATTTTGATGACTCATACCTCATACACATGGGGAATCACATAGTATTCACTCTTTTGTGATTAGTTTCATTCACTTTAGCATGATGTCTTCAAGGTTCATCCATGTAGCATGTGTCAGAATTTCCTTCCTTAGAGATGGACGAAGTAGCTCATACCTGTAATTCCTGTGTTTTGAGAGGCCACAGTGGGAGGCTTGCTCGAGACCCAGAGCTTGAGACCAGCCTGGGCAACATGGTGAGACCCCATCTCTACAAAAAATTTAAAAATTAGCCAGGTGTAATGGTGTCCACCTGTAGTTCCAGCTACTCAGGAGGCTGAGGCAGGAGGATCGCTTGAGCTATGATCACACCATTGCACGCTAGCCTGGGCGACAGGGAGAGACCCTATCTCTAAAATTATTTCCTTGCTTTCAAAGGCTGAATAATATTCCATTGTATGGACATTTTGCTTATCCATTCATCTGCCAATGGACACTTGGGTTGTTTCACCTTTTGGCTACTGTGAATAATGTGTGGAATTTTTAGATAACTAAAAGTAGTTCCTGAAAATAGTGCCTGTGTGAACCCTGAGGACAGAGACCCAAAGTTGGGAACTTGGGGTCTCTCCCAACTTATCATTTGTGGGTGACAAAGCAGAGGCTCAAGGATAGCAGTGATTTTCTCACTCCCCTGTGCCCACCCCGACTGTTCTGAGCCTCTCTGCTGGGCTATACTTCTTGACTAGAGTGGCTATAAAATTGTGTATCCCCCCCATGGGATATTTTTTATGAAGCTATTTTTATAATTATAGCTTTATGATCCTCACTGGATTCCTGTGTCCTGACACCTGGATGCTGTTGGAGGCCTTGTGCAGCCAAAGCATTCTAGGGCAAGCAATGCAGACTTCTGATGTGCCATTCTCTGCCTACGGGATGGCCAGGTCTCCTAAGGTGACTGCCCTTTTGCAAGTGGAAAGTTCGGAGATGAACTGGATGTGTGATAGGGGAAAAGGGCCAGAGGTCTGTTGACACTGAGGACCCCCCCAGAGGGGCTCTTGGAGGGACTCCGTGTCCTGCCATGTGTAGCATGAGCAGTAGTTCTCATCGCGGGTCTCCACTGATGAATGGCCTCTTGACTTCACCAAGACCACGCAGCACCCAACAGACCAATGTGAGCCAGAGGCGGGTACCCAGCCCGGACCCCACAAACCACAGTCTGCCCAGCCCTGTGCTGAAGACTTTCTCTTGGGGCCTGGAGGACGCATGAGTTGATCTGGGTTGGAATGGAGGGTGGGGTTGGCAAAGTAGGATGAGAGTCCCCTATCATTAGTCTACTGTGTATTCATCCAAAAATCAAGGTCAGAGCCAAACCGAGGGCTGGATGGACAAGGCATTGCTATTAAGCTCTGTACCGTATTGCATCCGTTTCCTCAGCTCACCCCTCAGAAGTGCCACTGAGGAAAGACAGATGAGAATGAGGTGACCCAAATGGGCTGCATTACAAGCAAACAATGTTGAATCGACAAGAGATTCCTTGTTGAATAACCCAATTATTTATGTTCATGGCATTTTATTGTGTTTTTTCTCTCTCTGCAAAGATAAGAAAATGAAAAGCACCCTAATCCCACCATGAGAGATAAGTATAGAGTCATTCTCTATGCGTAAGTATCTATATATTTAAATTTTTTTGTAACAGCTTTGTGGAGGCATAATTTACATGTGATAAAATTCACCAATTTTAAGACTACAGTTTGATGAGTTTTAGCAATCATATACAGTTGTGTAACCACTACCACACTGAAGATATTCCCATCATCCTAAAAAGTGCCAGTTTATAGTTAATCCTCTCCCTGCTTCTGTACCCAGAAAACTACCCATCTAATTTCAGAATGCCATGTCCATGGAATCAGATAGTACGTAGCCTTGAGTCTGGCTTCTTTCACTTAGCATGATGTTTTTTTGAGATTCATTCATATTGTAGCATGTATCAGTAGCTCATTCCTTTCTGTTGCTGAGTACTATTCCATCATATGGATATATCACATTTTGTTTATCCATTCATCAGTTGATAGCTGTTACCAGTTTTTGGCTATTATGAATAATGCTGCTATGAACATTCATATATAAGTCCTTATATATATGTATGTTTTCAGTTCTCTTAGGTAAGTATCTAAGAGATTGCTGGATTACATGGTATGTATTATATGTAGTTTAACTGTGTCAGAAACTGCCAAAGTGTTTTCTAAAACGCTTTGCATTCCCAGTTTGCATTCCCATCAGCAGTGTATGAGTGTTCCAGTTGTTCCACATCCTTGCCAACACTTAGTAGCAGCAATCTTCTTAAAGTTCCCTGATGACTAGTGATGCTGGGCCTCTTTTTGTGTGCATATTGGCCATTCTTATATCTTTTATTGTAAAGTGTCTTCAAATCTACCTTTTAAAAATATGGTAGAGAATTTTGCATAAAAATTTGCCCTAAATCTAAGAGGTATTTTTCATGAATAGACATTTTTTTAAACCTATCAAGAATGGGTTTCAAGCAAGGTAAGAAGATGGAGTGTGATAAAGGTGGGAGATCTATTTCAATAGGGGCTTAGGTGTGGCCCCTCTGAGAAGGTGACATTTGAATGCAGATATGAAAAAGTGAGAGAGGGAGCCATGTGACTAGCTGAGGAATGAACCCAGACAAAGCAACATGTGCAAAGGCCCTGAGTTAGGAATGGGATCAATGAAAATGGAATTGATGTATATCAAAATGCTAGTGAATTTCAATAATTAAATTTCTGGTCAACTCAAAACATTCATTCAGTGCCTGTTAAAAGCCAGGCATAGTACTGAGTGCTTTGTGTCTGTTATTAATACTTATTTCTCACAATGGACCCTAAGCTCTGTGAGGACAATAGCCACGTTTATTTCACTTACCCTCGTGGGCTCAGAGCTAGGATATTGCCTGGTGCATACGAGGCACTCAGTAAATGTTGAGTGAATGAAGTAATGAAATAAGCAGGTATTTATTATTATTCCCATATTATAGGTGGGAAAAGCAAGGCTTAAAGAAGTAACTTACTGAAAGTCATATAACTAGGAGGTGCTGAAACTGAGGCTCAAATCTTGGTTCATTTTACCACGAAGCCCAGGTTTCTGCCATTGACCAAGTTGCTGCGGCCTCTCCTTCCTGCATGTGGGAAACTGAGGTTCAGAATAAAAGAAAGAGGCTTGATGGAAGTCTCCTATAATCCTAAAAATAAAACCAGCCAGCCACAGGCTCCAGACTGCTATTTTGGCCACAAGACCTAATTTCCGTCACATTCAATGGCTTCCAAAGATTTGCAATGGAAGGAATACCAGCAGTTTAGGTAAAATGTTTAAATGTATTAATAGTTCAATCCAACACCACATCAAGCCCTGAAGGCAGCCATGGGCTCCCCTGCCCTTGTGGTCACTGAAGGAGCAAAAGCTGCTGAACTGGCTGTAGTGTCCTGCCTTGAGTTGTTTGTGCTCTCTTGCTAGCTGCAATGCCCAGGTCTTTGAATCCTGTCACCAACAAATGATGCTGTTGTCATGTGCAAGCAACCAAATTAATGTGGGTGGAAAAACCCAAACTTAGTGATTCGGGCAAATTAGTTTATCTGTCACATAGCCAGTGGTGGTGTTAAATCACTCTCTGTTTGAGGAGTAATCACTCTCCCCCATCACCACCCTCTCTGTCTTCCTTTCTGTGTGGAGGTTAGAACAGCCAAGTCAATCTCTTTTAGTGACTGAGCAACCTACATTTATGTGTTTTGACTGCCCCCAAAGAAAAGCATTTTGTGTTATGTATTCTGTTTATCCATAGTGCTATCTGATGGGGCCTGGAAGCCACCTCTAATGATCATAATCACCTCCTTTATTCTCCTCTAGTCCCTGTCTTTGCAAAATGATCCCATTATCTATGCTATAAATTATGGAAAATAAACTCATTATGAAAGAGTTTGGTGTTTACGTTTTACTTTCCATTGCATTAATAGTTTTTCCCTTTTTGCTTTTTCACTGTGAATGAAAAGTTTTCAGGCAAAATATCTATCCCTTCAAAAGGGGTAGACAGTAGTTTATGTTACCGCCAACATAATTGCAGTATTTTCATTTTGCAGATGAGAAATTGAGTTATGTGGAGGCTAAGGCACATCCTTTAGGTCCCTACAGCTCATAAGTGTTGACAGCAATACAAAATTTCAGGCTTTGTGGACTGCAGTCCAGTGTTCTTAACATTGTAACAGATTACCTGTGTGGTTAACTCCCCATTTATAAGTACATGAGACAGTTTAGATGAAACTTAATTCTAGTTTGTATTCACTCAACAAACTTAGTATCTGTTGAGTCATAGGACCACACCATAGTCCAGTGAACAGAGACAGAAGGCAGAAAAATCATAATGTGGTACGGTGCTTTCTACAATGGGGGTACCATCGTTGGCCAAGGAAGTCAGGGAACAGCCTAAGGGGTGTCAATAAAAGGTTCCCAGAAGAAGCTTGAAAGAAGTCTTAAGGAACAAGTTAGAGACAACCACATAGAGAGGAGAGTTTGAAGCAGGGAAGTGATGCACTCAGAACTTCATCTTTTAGAGCTCATGTTGGAAGGATGGAGAGAGTGAACCGGGAGGGAGATGGAGCTGGAGACTAGTAAAATAGGAGGTATTTGCAGGAATACAGGTGAGAAATCTGCGATTGGCTAGGAAATAGGGATGAGAAGGGGCAACAAGTTCAAGAGATGTCTGAGAGATCAGTTCAATGTTACCTGGTCTGATAGCATGTGGGAGAATGGGTCATTTTCTGTGATGCTTTTAGTTGCCCCTAATATAAACTTGATTCCAACTAGCTAAAACTAAAAAGGACACAATGGCTCATGTAACAGCTAAGTGCAGGGAACTGGTTGGTCCAGGGGCTCAACAGTGTCACCTAGGACCCAGGTTACTGCCATTCCTCTGCTTTGCCATCTACCAGGTGAAGTTCTTCCTGAGTCTGCTCTCGGTGTAGAGAAGCCATCAGCAATCTGAGCTACATGCTTTCCTGTTTACATCGAGATAGAAAGAGAAAGAGAGAGAGGGCTGGGAGAGGAGCTAGGAATCTCTACTGTCACGACTTTCCCTAAGAGCAGAAGGAGGTAGCAAACTCTCAGTGGCTCAGATTGGGTCAGGTACCCATTCCTGAACCAACCCCTATGGGCAGGGCAATGCCACGTCCTGAATCCCATGTTCTGGGATGGGGTTCCTGAACAGCTAATGATGACGAGATTACAATGACTGATTTAGACAAATTAAGGCCTATGCTGGAACTAGAGTCGATCTCCAATCTCATTAGTCTGGGGGAGAGGGTGAAAGACTATTGAGACCATTTGAATGTTTTTCAGCTGCAAGAAAAAGAATACTCTGAATCACCCTGGTTTAAACACAACAACAAAATGAATTTATTATCTTACATAACAAGAAGACCTGAGACAGGAAAGCTCCAGGGCCAGTTAATTCAGCAGTTCAATGACATCACCAACAGTCAAGCGTTTTCCACTCTGCATCTTCATTGTAGGTGTATCAACATTACCTACAGGCTATAAGGCAGTGGTTGGCCAATTCCGTGACAATGTCCAGCAGAAGAGCTGCATATCACTCATAGAAGCAAGAGAACCTTTCCTAGGCCTCTGTCACATTCTCCTCACATTGCTTTGGCCAGAACCATGTCACGTACCCATGAGCAGACCAGTCACTGGCATGATGAATGGAACCACTGTGATTAATTTAGACTAATAAGGATCATTCCTTGGAGCTGGGGCTGGCACTGAGTCCCCTGAAGTACATGGACATACAGGGGCAGGTAGGTGTCTGAAAAGAATCCTGTTAGAAAGGAGGAAGGGAGAGTGAACAGGTGCTGGGCAGGCAACTGCCAGTGGCTGCTGCAGAGGTCGACCAGAAAGAGCTAGAGGAACTTCCTGGTTCACTGACTGGGCAGATATAGCATCACCAACTGACAGAGAAGACTCACTAGAGAGAGAGTGAGGTCCCCTCAGGCAATCCTCCTGTCTCAGCCTCCCAAAGTGCTGGGATTACAGGTGAGTTACCTCACCCAGCCAATTATTCACTCTTTTCTCTGTAATAAGAGCACACATCTCTTCATTGCTAAGATACTTTTGGTTTCAAGTTAAAGAAAGTCCTGATTTAACTGGTTTAAACGATAAGGAATTTATTATTTAAAGAGACAAGAGGTTCAGAGGCAAAGTAGTTCCAGGGTTGGTTAAGTCAGTAGCCCAAAGATATCCTAAGAACTTAGGTTCTGTCCTCCTTTCTGTTTTGCTGACCTCTGCATGTCAGCTTGGTTCCTAAGCAAACTGTCCTCATGGTCAATATCTTATAAAAAAGACTAAAGCACCATTAGGCATTTGTATTAATCAGCTTTTTCAAGATTATGCTGCTATAATAAACAACCCCAAAATCTCTGTGGCTTCAAACAACAAGCATCCAGAACTATACTTTTTTTAAGACAAAGAAAAAATTTTCTGCCTACTTCTAAGTGTTTAAAAAAAAAAAAAGAAAGAAAGAAATCACAGCTTCTGCAGCCGTCAAAAAAAGAAAAGCTTTTCCAGAAACCCTCCAGCAGCCTTCCCTTCATCCCATTGGGCAGAACTGCATCACATTTACATGCCTGAAAAAAGTCACTGGCAAGGTGATTGTCTTAGTTCACTTAAAAGTCATTCGTTGAAGACGGAGTGGGGATGGCTACCCTGAAGCAAAGGTGTGTGCAGAGTAGCTTCCTGAACAAAATCAGGATTCTGTTAGAAAGGAGGAAGTAATATGGCCATTGGGCAGGCAACTAGTAGTGCTTGCTATGTTTGCTATAATACTCTTCATCTCAGTAAATGACACACCACTTAACCAGTTGTAGCGAGAAACATGGAAATCATCCTCAGATCTCCATCTCTCTCATCTTCCACTCCATCTAATCAATAATCAACTCCATTGGTTCTACCTTGCACATAGCTCTGTAATCAGTCACCTTCTCTTTGGCCACCCAAGTTCAGGGCAGCACCATGATCTTTCCCCTGGGCCAATGTAGCACACTTCTCATTGGTTTCTCTACATCTAGTCCTGCTAAACCTCAACCCAGGCTCCAAGCTACTGACAGTGCTTCTTTATAATGCAATTCTGATCATGTCACTTTCTCATTAAAAACCCTTCTCAGCCTTCCAATTGCTCTTAGGAGAAAGTTCAAACCCCATACCATACCTTCCAAGGCTCTCCACCATTTAACCCTGGCTACTTTTCTGGTTTACCTCTTACTAATAGTTTTCTGGTTTCTGGCTTCTCCCCTTCACCTCAGTATCCTTTCTCATCATTCAGGTGTAAGGTTTCTGGATGGTCAGTGCCAGAGGAAGAAAGATGAGCAGAGTAGAAAGGGGTAAGCAACAAGGCTTTATCTGAGCGCTCCCGGGTGAGGGTAACGGGTCCCAAGAGAGGGACCTGGGCGAGGTTCATGGGTCCTGAGAAGTCATGCCACCCAGAAGTTTTGTGTGGGCTTATATATGTTTTAGAGCTGGGGGATGGGAGTCTTTTGGTTCTGTTATGGTTTTAGGGTGAGTATTGAGAACTAGGAGGGGCTGGTGATATGTATGGATTTCAGGAACCGAGACTCTTATCAGGGTAATCTGTCCAGGTGTGGTTATTCTTTAATTTAGCTGTGCCTTGCAGGCATTATTTTCAGCAGGTCTTGTGGGCTGCTTCTTTTTTTCATTAGGGAGGGGAGGAGTGCCCACCACCAGCCTTACATCGGGTTGCAGGTTATAGGTCACTTCCTTGAAGAGGTTCCCTGTTCCCAAAATGTAATGCCCTACACTTTCTCTGTCACTCTATTCATCCAAATTTATCTTATTTGTTTAAGCCTGTCTTCCCCCTAGACTGTAAGTTCTGTAAGGGCCTGTGGGGCTACATCCCTACCCCCTAGCACAGAGCATGGCTACAGTAAGTGTTAAATAAAACTTAATTATAGATTTGAAAGTTTTCATGTTATAGGACCTATAGGTGGTAGCTGACACCAAAGATATATATAACCTAGACAGAGGATAATCTCTAAAGAGAGAGAGAACATGAGAAGAAAGACAATGATGATTACGATGAAGAAATGAAGGCTAAGGGGGAGAATGAGAAACTAGTAGCCAGAGAAGTAGGAGGAACATCAGAAGAGAATGTACTCATAAGCCAAAGAAAAGAGAGCACTGGGAAATTGGAGATATCCAACAGGGTCACCTGCAGCAAAGGGGACAGAATATGGGCTAAGAAGTGTCATTGGATTTGGTTACAGAGCAAGAAAGATGATGTTTGAGAGCAGATGGACTCCTCCTTTGTCAACCTAATATACTTAAGAAGGTATCTTTCCCTCCTGGTCATTAATTACTCCAACCATTGGTCCAGCAAAGATTCACTAAACATCTGCAATAGGCCAGGTACTGTGTTAGGCCCTAGGTAGATATGAGAAATAGAACACGGGTCTCTCAGGCCTATGGGGCTCAGTACACTTGCCTGCAAGGAAAAGTTACAATGCACCAGGGCTGGGTGTTTTGCTGCGATTGGTTTTGATTGGTTTCCTGAATACATTTGATGAAACAAGAGCTAGTGTGCCAGTCCAAAGGTCAATAAGACTTTATTATCTTGCTCTGAGCTGGCAGGAGGCAGGAGGGAAAGTGTGTGTAACACATTATTATTGCATCATTTCTGTCTGTTCACAAGTGGATTCTGGGTTTTTCCAAGAAAATTGGTTCTGTTTGCCCAAAGGCAGAAAAATGACAAAGCAGTTCAATCAAAAGGGCATATCTTCAAAAAATTCTCCAGACTTGATCTACTTAGTATTCATTCAGCAAAGATGTCTTCAGCTTTCAGGCCTACATAGTATTACTGACTAAACTACTGCTCCACTGTTTCTTTTCCTGCCCTTGTATTCTAACTACAGTAAAACAGTGTAGTGTCATGTTCAAAAGGTCAGTGAATCAAAGCCTTCTAAAAATTAGTGGTTGTCCATGGGGTTTGGGAGTTGGATGGAGACAAAGGGAGGGGCACTATAACTAGAAAATTATCTTACTGGGTTTTCATTGAATACTCATAGATCTCATTCTATACAATAGATGTTTTGAAAAAAGAGTTTAACTCAAAATGTCTTTAAGTCACATTATTTTTAATGCCCTACAAAAACATTATTTAAGGAAACCCTACCCATCAAAAAAAAAATTTTTTTTTAAACTAGGCATCCGGGGACCTGGAGGGGGTTGGGTAAGGAGGGGGCAGAGTAAATCCTCCCCCACTGGGGAGGCTGAGAATAATAATTACAGTTTCTGAGTGCTTACAAGGAGCCAGGCTCTGCTCCTCGCTCTTGGCGTATGTCGGATGAGCTAATCATCCCAACAAACCAAGGCATAGTTACTACTGTTTTTTTTTTTTTTTTAATTTCAGCTTATTATGGGGGTACAAAAGCTCAGGTTATATATATTGCCCATGTCCCACCCATCCCCCTGAGTCAGAGCCTCAAGCGTGTCCATTCCCCAGACAGTGCACCTGGCACTCACCATGTAGTCATGCCTCCATCCCCTCCCCCCAACCCCCACCTCCCTAAGTCAGCACCTTCAAGCATGACCATTCCCCAGACAGTGCGCAACGCACTCATCATGTAGGCATACACCCATGCCCCCCCCCCTCAGTCTGATATCCAGTTGGTATCATTCCCCAACGTGCATTTAGGTGATGATCAGGGAAACCAGTTTTCTGGTGAGTACATGTGATGCTTGTTTTTCCATTCTTGGGATACTTCACTTAATATAATGGGTTCCAACTCTCTCCAGGAGAACCAAAGAGATGTCGTATCACCGTTATTTTTTATAGCTGAGTAATACTCCATGGTAGAAACGGAGATAACAATAGTAACTATGCCTTGGCATAGTTACTATTGTTATCTCCGTTTCCGGGATGAGAAACTGAGTCAGAGAGGTTAAAAGCCCGATGTCATACACCAGAAAGCGGAGCGGGTACCTGACCAGTAGCCATTAGAGGTGTCAGTAATATGCCTCAACTTTGCTAAAACGGATGAGAAAAATTCTCACCTTTAGGACCGCAAGCAGGGCCTGTCTGGGGAAGCAGGTGCTTATCAACACCTTTTGAGATAAGGAATTGCTCTACAGAACGTGGGTGTGAGGGTTAAAGGTGAGCTACCGGTGTGCGTGATGGAGGAGAGGTCGGCGGTCAACTCCTGGCTGGTGCAAGCCGAGAGTCTGGGCATTTGCTCTCCTGTGCCCGGGCCCACAGCCCGCGGGCCACCTCAGGAGGAGAGCAGAACCGGAGCCGGAACCAGCCACGTGGCCCAGGCTCCCAGCCAGGGGCCGGTGCCCGGAGGCGGGACCCGAGGGGCGGGGCTGGGCGGTGGGCGTGCCGGCAAAGCGAGTGCGCCTGCGCACAGGCTGGGCCCGGCGGGGCGGGGCGAGCGCGCGGGCCGAGCCGTGTTAAAGGCGGCCCTCCGCCCCGGTGGCCGCGCCAGTGCTCGCAGTGCGCACGCGCGGGGCTCTCCTTGTCAGTCGGCGCCGCGTGCGGGCTGGTAGCTCTGTGGCGGTGGCAGCGGCGGCTAGTCTTCCGCACCATGAGCAGCTTCAGCAGCGAGGAGCGCGCCGCGCCCTTCACCCTCGACTACCGGGTCTTCCTCAGTGAGTGTCGGCGGCCCGCGGCCGTCCCTCCCCGCCTGCCCATTCATTCCCGGGCCTCGCCTCCCGCGGGCGGGTGCGGCCCGCGCTCATCCCCTTGTTCCCCGCGCGGGCCCGGCTCCTCGGGCGCGTCCCCGGGGCTTGGCTGGCCCTCACATTTCACACTTGCGGTCGGGGTCGGGACGGCGTGGGTCGGCCTCCGGCCATTCCTCTCTGCTAAAGGGAAATATTCCCCTTTCACACTCTCCGGAGGACCTGAGTCGGGACCGGGCTAGTTTCGCAGGT
The DNA here is from genome assembly GCF_020740605.2 of Lemur catta. Classification (NCBI taxonomy): domain Eukaryota; kingdom Metazoa; phylum Chordata; class Mammalia; order Primates; family Lemuridae; genus Lemur; species Lemur catta. The sequence continues at coordinate 48,357,236 of NC_059141.1, read as the reverse complement.
GTTCGGCTCGGGCAGGGTCTGCTGGGAGAAGGAAATCACTGAGTCACCCTAGAAAGGTGCCTGGAGGTAAAATAATCCCCGTAAGAGGATTGCTCAGTTTGGAAGAACGGGGGGCGGGGGGAGGGATGACTTCCTAAAGACCTTAATTCCGCTGCTGTAGCTCAGATTGTCGGCTCGTTTTACAGACGGGGAAACTGAGGCCCAGATCGGCGCCGCAGTGGAGGCGCTCGACCCGTCCTCAGGGGTCTCAGTAGTGCTCCTGCGTCTCCCGCCACGTGTTTTCCCTCAGCGCTGATGCTAGGAATGCTCCTTGTGAAACAGAAAGCTGTTCCCCTCAAGTCAAACAGGTGACGTCAATCAGGGAAGCAAGAGTAAGAAAGTGCCAAGTTCTCACCTTGCGCAGGAGTCGCCGTCCGCGGGGTGCCCACCCCAAGTCCTGCACCTGGAGCTGCGCTTAGAAGCGCAGAGGCTGCAGGCTGGTGGCGCTGGGCCGTCCTTGCCTCGCAGGTGGAGGAAAGCTACCTGCGGGTTTATCTTAATTCTCTCTCCTCCACACCACCCCCCCACACACTGGAAATAGATTATTGGCGATAACGTAGGCGTTCGAAAATGTGTCACCAAAGGCTCTTCTATTAACCTCTTTTGAGTTTTATTCGGAAGGAAATGGGCAGGTGCAGTGAACTCTGAGTTGGTGTGTGAAGGGCGAGGAAGGGTGGGAATAGAAGGGACGAATGGGAATACGTATTGAACAGACGAACAAAGCTCCCAGCAAAAAGTAGCCTGGTGTGGGAGGAAGAGGAAAGTGAAAGCTAAAGCTTGCACATCTAGCTCTTCAGCTGCCAGGTAAAACCCAGGAAGAGTGGGAGAGTGGGACTCCACATTTTTCTTTAATTTCGGAAGTAAGCAGCAAAGGCAGTGCAAGAACTTTTGACAAATAACTCACTGAACCTTTTTCTGGAAATAGTGTTGGTTCCAGAATTTCTCTGTAGGAGGCGCCTACAGAAGAGACTCTCTGGTTTGAAGGTCAGGGGATCATCTGGGGAATTGTCTTCAGGCTATGCCTGCAGAACAAACATACTGTTTTTGCTTAGATTATTTATTGGTAGTGAGTATTTGATGGCCATTATGGGAGACCAAAGCCATTCCCTGACTTTGCCAATGGCTAACGTAACTGTTTTGATCAAATGGAACTCTCTGGAATTTAGGAAGTACCAATAATTATAACAAACTATATCATTTTTATTTTTTTTTGAGACAGAGTCTCACTCTGTTGCCCAGGCTAGAGTGCTGTAGCATCAGCCTAGCTCACAGCAACCTCAGACTCCTGGGCTCAAGCAATCCTCCTGCCTCAGCCTCCCAAGTAGCTGGGACTACAGGCACACGCCACCATGCCCGGCTAATTTTTTCTATATATATTTTTAGCTGTCCACATAATTTCTTTCTATTTTTAGTAGAGACGGGGGTCTTGCTCTTGCTCAGGCTGGTCTTGAACTCCTGAGCTCAAACGATCCGCCCACCTCGGCCTCCCAGAGTGCTAGGATTACAGGCGTGAGGCACCGTGCCCGGCCAACCAACTATATCATTATCAAATTTTAAGTGCTTTTCTAAAGACATGGATTTCCTAGCATCCTTCCTAAATAGAAGTAACATTTTTTACCTTTACAATGTTAACATTTGTCAGTCTCTTATAAGGGTTGGAAGGACCACAAAGTCACAGTCCACTCCAAAGGGACTTTTACAGGATTGGGGGTGATTACTGTTCAGTTTTTCCTATTCCACTTTGATTTTTAAACTTGAAGGGATGCATTGTGGACAGCTCTTAGGTTTCCTAAAGAATAGTGAGGAAGTCTTGAGATTATGTTTTGAGCCAGATGCACATGTGACCCCAGCTACTCCAGAGGCTGAGGTGGAAGGGTCACTTGAGTCTAGGAGTTCAAGTCTGGGCAACATAGCAAGACCTATCTCTATTTTTAACAAAAGATTAAAAAGTTATTTTTTATATAGTTAGATCTCTACAAGGTAGAAATTAACTTGGTTATCTTTAAGGAAAATCATAATCTCAAATGGTGTGCTGTCTTTGTAGAATATCACTTAAAGCAGCGTCTTCTATAATTTAGCAAATTGGTCCCCTCCCTTCTCCTCAAATATTTCATAATAGTTCTGTAAACTGTTCAGTGATGTAAGATCATTTCAAAACAATTTGATCACCTTTCGTGTACTAGGTACTGCTAGGCTCAGGGGATACAGAGGTGTATAGGGCACTCCTGCTCTCAGTATAGGAATTAATACCTGTTAGATGCCTATGAAATGTATAGGACAAAAACCCAACCCAGTCTTGGAGGAAGGTCAGGAAAGGTGAAATGTACAACCAGTTTTCCTGGTGCAAGAATAAAATGTTGGTATAATAAAATGTGTACTGTGTACATTTTGCAGTATAATTCATCATAGTAATAACTTCTTCTAATTGATTTTGCAGAAAATGAAAAAGGACAATATATATCTCCATTTCATGACATTCCGATTTATGCAGATAAGGTAAGGCATCCTTGTCTTTTGGACATAGTCTTTTTCTTTTTCTTTCTTTCTTTGTTTTTTCTTCTGAGGCAGGGTCTTTCACTCTGTCACCCAGGCTGGAGTGCAATGACACGATCATAGCTCACTGCAGCTTTGAATTCCTGGGTTCAAGTGATCCTCCAGCCTTAGCCTCCCTAAGTAGCTGACACCATAGGCATGTGCCACCAAGCCACAAGGCTAATTTTTAAATTTTTTGTGGAGATGGGGTCTTGCTATATTGCCCAGGGTGGTCTTAAGCTCCTGGCCTCAAGCCCGTCCTCTCTCCTCTGCCTCCCAAAGTGCTAGGATTACAGGTATAAGCTACTAAACCTGGCCAGGACATAGTCTCTACTCAGATCAGCTAGTTCTACATATCAGTTTTCATACATGTCTCTTAACAAGTGCTTAAAATGCCCCATTGTGCTGTGAGTTAAAGGTTCATTGAGTAAATAGGAAGTCAGTCTTAAAACAAGATTATTTGATTTAAGAAGCAACTTAATTAGAGAAGGAGAAGAGGAATAAAAGCAAAAGTTTTTAAGCTGCCTGTTGTAAAAAAATCACATTGGTCTTTTCTGTATGTATATTTGGAACTAAAATCTTAGTACTTCATTAGTGGTTTTAAAATAAAACAGGTAGCCAGCACAGAATTTTGGCTGTGGGATGTTTGTTAAACAGTAAAAATAAACTAGATTATTCAGTGAGTATAGGAACATTCAGTAATGGGCTAAGAGAGTTAAGACTTGCAAATAGTGTTAATAAAGGTAAATACACAGACTTCTAACAGGAAATGACTGTTCTGGGCCGGGCGCGGTGGCTCACGCCTGTAATCCTAGCTCTGGGAGGCCGAGGCGGGTGGATCGCTCGAGGTCAGGAGTTCGAGACCAGCCTGAGCAAGAGTGAGACCCCGTCTCTACTAAAAATAGAAAGAAATTATCTGGCCAACTAAAAATATATATACAAAAAAATTAGCCGGGCATGGTGGCTCATGCCTGTAGTCCCAGCTACTAGGGAGGCTGAGGCAGTAGGATCGCTTAAGCCCAGGAGTCTGAGGTTGCTGTGAGCTAGGCTGATGCCACGGCACTCACTCTAGCCCGGGCAACAAAGTGACACTCTGTCTCAAAAAAAAAAAAAAAAAAAAAAGGAAATGACTGTTCTGATATATACCAGTAAGCTGAGGAAATACAACTTTAGCACACATTGGTAGGTTTACCATAAATTGGTAAAAATCTTTACATTTCTCGGGGGAAAAAAAGTCTGTAACTATATACCAAAATATTTACCATTCTTTAGCGGTGGGATTACTGGTGACTTTTTGTTTTATTTATGTGGCTTTTTATATTTTTTAATCTTTTAACAAACAGCATGTGTTATTTGTACAACTTTAAATAATTATTTTTAAAAACAAATTTTTTTAGCCTCCTTTCCAGTGGAAAGTTTGTACTGTATTTAGGAACTTAAAGACAAATATTTGATTCGTTTTATACCTTTCAATTTTTTTCTTCAATAAGGAAGTTTGATTCACATTGAGTACAAAGCTTTTTGTGTTGTAAAATCTACATAGGTTATTGACTTCCTTAGCTAGATGTTAGTATATAATACATGTGAACATCACTTTCCAATGGACATCTAGTATAATAGTAAATATGAAATTTTGGTTTTGTGTATGCTGAGTCTTACTGTTTTTCTTGGCTTGACTATCACATAGAAATAGACAAACTCATTGTACTTCTGCCAGGAAGATTGCTGCAGTTCTGTACTGACACTGGGACACTGGCAGAAAATCTAATTTACTCATTGCTTCAGAGGAGCCTGCTTAAGCTGGGCTCCAGTTGGAGGCATTAGAGCAAACAGTCTGAGGCCAATTATGTGCCACAGTTACAGAAGGGACCTCTAATTGGCATGTGTTTTCCTGTGGGAGTCTAACAAAGTTGTATTTATTCAGAAACTCTAATTTGTTACATCTGATTTCCCGGGAGTTGATATGAACAGCAAAATCCTCTTCTCTTGAATTGGCCTCATTAGGTTGGCTTGAGTTATCTGTTGTGTGATGTATGTATATCATACTGTAAAGCGTGTTACAGTAACATCTCTGACCATTTTGAGTAATGAAGAGCTATAAAACATGCTTTTAGTTTATTGATGCTACCCTGGCATACAGGTATGGCAAGGAAGGAAAACTTTGTTGTTTTTGTTTGTTTGTTTGTTTTTTTACATTATAGCTATTTTTTGATGTGCATAGTGGCTTTCATCAAGGACAAAAGCGATCATAGAAGTTGTGGTACCTACTCTTACTGCTGCATCAAGTTACTCTAAAATAGGAAACTGAGACTGCTACATTTTGGTGTCATGTGAAACATCTTCACTCAGATTACCCTGCGACACTGAAGTCTTGTAAGGGACTGGTTGTGTCTATAATGTGGATTACTCAAATGAAGACTCTGCCCTTGTTCCGCTGTGTCCCAGCTGGAAAGCATAAAGCTCTTGCAACAGGTTTGGATTTTGCCAGTGGTCCAGACTTCAGTGGACCTCAGTGCTTCTAATTCCTGCCTGAGAGGCCGGAAAGAGTTCTTTTGTTTTGTTTTGTTTTTAAGGAAGTTATTTGTTTAAAACACAAATAAGGGTGTGGTAGACAGAAATTATTTTGGGTTGTAGCCTAAGAAAAAGATCTGATTAATTCAATTTGTTACAGAATAGTGTGATTTCCTTTTTTTTTTTTTTTTTTTAAATTCCAATGTGATTAAGTTTATGTAAGTACATTCCCATGTGCTTGGCCCTAGACTTTATTCCTAATACGGTTAGTGATCTGAGGGGTGATAATAAGGCAATGTCATTATCAGTCTTTAACACATTAACATGCCTTTAACACAGCTCCACAAAGGAAAAATGTCCAAGGACTTATATTCTACTCCATGTCAGGACCTTTCAATGTGGACAATGTCCAATTTGGCATATGCCATTAGGTAACCAATCTAGCTAGGTCTGGAATTTCTTGTGACTGAGATACACTACTTGGATTATTTCCAGATCCGGTGGGTGGCAAAGGCAAAGGCAAGGCCTCACGAGATTTTGTTGTTGTTGTTAACTATGGGAGTGTCCTTTGCTCTGAGTTTATTTGGGGATCAAATGTAAAAGCACCTGGAGCTTAGAATATCTTCCAGCATAGAACTTCTGAGGTATCAGAAATTTAGAAAATCTAGAGCTTAGGATAAACAGTGTTTCAACACTGGGTAGGTAAATGCTTTATCTAAATCTTTAAGTGCTCAAATGTGACTTGATGTTTTAATTTTCTTTCTTTTCTTTTTTTTTTTTTTGGAGACAGAGTCTCGCTCTGTTGCCCGGGCTAGAGTGAGTGCCGTGGCATCAGCCTAGCTCACAGCAACCTCAAACTCCTGGACTCAAGCGATCCTATTGCCTTAGCCTCCCGAGTAGCTGGGACTACAGGCATGTGGCACCATGGCTGGCTAATTTTTTTTCTATATATGTATTTTAGTTGGCCAGATAATTTCTTTCTATTTTTAGTAGAGACAAGGTCTCGCTCTTGCTCAGGCTGGTCTCAAACTCCTGACCTCAAGCGATCCACCTGCCTCAGCCTCCCAGAGTGCTAGGATTGCAGACGTGAGCCACCATGCCCGGCCTGGTGTTTTAATTTTAGAAGTTTGATATTTTTCTATTCCGTACCTTAAACTTTCATGTTAAATCCTAATTCTGACAATGTAGGGTTCTATTTGTTTTTTAGGTGACTATTGGGAACATATAAAAGCATATATAAATATGAAACTGTTTCTTTTTTTCCCTTCTAAAAGAAAGTCAAGCTTCTAATCAAATAGTTTGATGCTTCAGAAACTTAACAGAATATTTTCTGCAGCTTGGTATAAACTTTCTTGGGAAAGTTTCTGTGGTCAAAATTCTTAGTCATTGGAAACCATAGAAAAGTTTGGCAACTGGAGATGCAGACCCTTTTATTTGATTTTATAAAGAGAAGAAAATAAACATTATGGTTAGAATATCCTTTTTCAAAATTTAGTCATCCTAAAGCTTATCTGAAGGGAAAAAAATAACAGCTTATTCTTAGTTATGACATGGCAAATTAAGTTATTTGTTAATATATAGGTACATATGGTAGTTTGTGTTATCAAATACAGGAATTTGTTTGAACTGCTATGAGTAGAAAAATCTGTGTAACTGGAAAACAAATGAGTACCACTGAAAGTCTTATTTGTGTGTGTGTGTGTGTATCTGTGTGTGTGTTTTTATTTTTTAACTTTAGTAGGTTAACTCTTTCCCCAGACTCTTAACAGAATTTGTTGAGCAAATTTTTTTTGGTTGGTATAAGCCATATTTTTCTTTGCTAAGTTACACAATTCTAAATAAGGGGCACAGCAATGTGAACTTTAGTCATCTTATTTATTTCTCTTTGCTTCTCAAATAGACTTGTGACTTGCCAATGAAATAATTAAGGAATCCATTTACTTTTTCCTTCTGTTTAGAGACAGGGTCTCACGCTGTTACCCAGGCTGTAGTGCAGTAGTACAATCACAGCCTCAAACTCTTGGCCTCAAGGGATCCTCCTGCCTTAATCTCCAAAGTAGCCAGGACTACAGGCATGAGCCACCGAGCCCAGGCCCATTTACATTTAACAACTTAGAGTATGTTTTTCTATAATCACATAACCAACTTTACAGCCAAAACCTAAAAGTAAGGGTTAAGAGCTATTGTCAATTGGTAAAACTGAATAAGGTAAAATCTTGGAAATGTTGAAATCTGGTATACTGTTTCAACAGCCCCTTTATGGGGGGAGCACTTTTTAAAAATTTTTTTATTTTTATTTTGTTCAGGGACAGGGTCTTGCTCTGTTACCCAGGCTGGAGTGCAGTGGCTCAATCACAGCTCACTATAACCTTGAATTTCTGGGCTCAAGAGTTTGCCCTACCTCAGCCACCCAAGTAGCTTGGACTACATATGTGAGCCACCAAACCTACTAATTTTTAATTTTTTTTTTTTTGAGACAGGGTCTTGCTCTTTTGCCCAGGCCTAGAATTCAGTGGTGTCATCATAGCTTACTGCAACCTCAAATTCCTGGGCTCAAATGATCCTCTTGCCTCAGCCACCCAAGGAGATGGGACTACAGGGGTGTGCCACCATGTTGGCTAATTTCTGCTTATTTTTTGTAGAGACGGGGTCTCACTCTGTTGCCTGGACTGGTCTCAAACTCCTGGCCTCCAGTGATCCTCCCATCTTGGCCTCCCAAAATGCTGGGATTACAGGCATGAGGCACCATGCCTGGCCAAGGGAGCATTTTTTAATTAACTAGGTGAGTTCTTTTTGGGGGGATTTTACACTCCAGAACTACTCTAGAAGTTCCCCCAAAATAATAAAAGTAGAGTTACTCCTGATTTGTATTAGCTTCTTGCTTTATGTCTAATCTTTAGATGAAGTTAGAAGAAAATTTTGTCATCACTGTTTTTCTCCAAATTTTATTACAAAATAATAAAATTAAAAAATAGGTGGTGAGATCAGAGGGTGATTTTATTTCTAAGTCTGGTATTTACTTGATTTCTAAAGTTATCTAGAGAAATACATGAGTCAACTTAAAGATGCTGATTTCAGCCACTTGTGTTATTCTGCAATACAGCTCATCACGTTCACTAGGTCCAGGGTTGGAAATGGATCATAAGTCATGAGGGGTTCATAAGTCTCTCAATAAAGACACATGTAACTTTACTACTGAGGTTCAGAGATGGGATGTAATTAAATGAAGAGTATGTTTCCTATATATGTACTTAGCTACGTTAGTAATAATAGTCTGCCAGATCGCCATAGCCTGTTCATTAGTGACTGACTTGTCAGACTACTGACCTGGTCCACAGGAATACTAACCAGTTTGGAAATGAGGCCTATCCTTCCCATAACTACTGTTATATTCCTGTTTAATCAGTGAAGCTATAGGCCTAACCAAGATATGGGAGATATTTCTTCTATCCCTGAAATAATTTTATATTAAATCTTTTTGATTAATGGAATGGTACAATTTAGACTTAAGTTTCAAATTTCCGTAGAATCTGGACATCTTCAATGATGAAATGATTATAAATCTGGGAAGTGTTTCTGACTTTGGGAAGTCAAAGCTAAAGCTATAGTTTGCCTTTCTCCTTATAGGGCACAGGCTTATCAAAATTACCCCTCTAGGGATACTAACCTCCTTCCTTTCTCTAGAACTGTAAACAGGGACCTGTGAGGTTTGATGCAGGAGCAGACTGAGAATCCAGATAATGGTGTGAGTGGAAAATAGAGTTCTGGGAAGTCCTAACAATGGGGATAATAAGAAAGTCCAAGATTCGGCTAACTAATGGTTGAAACCAATTGGGATTAAGGAAAGAAGGCATGAATTTGTAACTGGGTGGTATTAAATTTCTAAAAATCTTATCTCAGTATTTTTAAGTATATAAACATTGGAAATACTAGAATCCATTATGTTTTAAAGTAAAAGATTTTTGGCCAGGCGTGGTGGCTCAAGCCTATAATCCTAGCACTCTGGGAGGCTGAGGCAGGAGGATTGCTTGAGCTCAGGAGTTCGAGACTAGCCTGAGCAAGTGTGAGACCCGTCTCTACTAAAAGTAGAAAAATTAGCCAGGCATGGTGGCACGTGCCTGTAGTCCCACCTACTCGAGAGGTTAAGGCAAGAGGATTTCTTGAGCTCAGGAGTTTGAGGTTGCAGTGAGCTATGATGACACCACTGCATACTACCCGGGGTGACAGAGGGAAACTCTGTCTTGAAAAAAAATAAAGTAAAAGATTTTATACCAGTGGAGTAACTGGTTGAATTTCTCATATCAACTGCTCTGAAAACATCCTAAATATTACTATTGTTTTACCTAGTGGCATCTCCTTGAATTGTAGTCTAGGAGAAGTAAGTTGTTCTGTAGTGATAATTCCTGTTAAAAAGTAGTTCCTACTAAATTATGAGAACCCACCCCTTTTTAATATTAAAATATTTCAAAACATCCTCCTTTATGCTATTGATGGAGAAAATAACCTCTAAAGGCTAGTACAAATTCATTGTTTTAAAAAAATGTACAGTAATTACTACGGCATCTATGTGCATTTGAAAACATGCTATAAACATTCATTTCATAGACTAGTCGCTCACCTAGGTTTGTGGATCCCAAGCTGTAGCCTGTGGCTTACAAGGTAGAAGTACTTGGTTGCGAGTTAATTATTTTGTGCACTGCTAGTCTTTGGAGCCTGTAGTAGTTGTGGTCAATAAATATTGTTGAAAAAAATGAATGTATTGACTCTGCAGCTTTTTGCAGGTACACCTTGCTGTTTTGGACCAGCCTATTTCTAAAAAGCACCAAACCTTCAAGCTTTTGTAGTTCTGTTTGCAGTAGAGTTCTCTTACCATTTTCTGAAGGATGTTTTTTTCCTTCCCATTAATCATGTAGGTTTGTGATATTAGGTAATGCTGTTTTAAGGATCTGTGCATGTTTATCATTTAATTCTATTAGAGTGTTCAATATAGTTTCCAAACATTGGATTAGTGGTTTCAGCTCTGTTTGCTACTTTTTTTCTTGAAGCAATGTATTCATTTGGTAGCATTTTCTTGTAAAAAATTAATAACCAATCTCCTTGGCTTGCCCCGCTCAGTTAATCTTTCATGTAGTAACTGCTCCATCTTGTGAGCTTTGAAGGTATTGCTGCTAAAAATTTGTAAAGCCCTGATTTATTCACAGACCTATTGATTTTTCATTTTTATACTGAGAAGTGGTACTAGGTAGACACAGTTCTTGAAAACATAATGTGTAAAGTGAAATTTAATCAAAGATTGATTCTGAGATTTCTTACCCATGAACAATTAGTGTTATATTTTCTAAATCATCTGGTTATTGCTTTAGAGGGATACAGGGATACAGTAGTTTATTCAGTCCTGGATTTATGTAGTATCTCCATTTTTTTGGTTTTTATGTTATATCAAGTAGGCATCAGGAGGCTTGGAGCAGAAACCCATGGATGCTTTAGCCTCCTGGGGTTTGACCAGAAACTTAAATAAGTAACTAAGATTGTATACTTTTGAATATAAATCTGTATAGCTTTTCTGCTTGGTTAATAGTAGCTGCAAAGTAATTATTGGCTTCAAACCTTTGACTTATTCTCTTGTAGTTTATTAGTCCCTGGTTTTTGATGCAAAGTAGCAAAGTGATAATTCTAAAAAGTTGTGTAACTATAAGTGATTTTCGTTTTAAATCCATTTTAAAACTATACTTTAAAAAAATTTTTAAGAGACAAAGTCTAGCTCTGTCACCCAGACTGGAGTGCAGTGGTATGATCATAGCTCACTGCAGCGTTTAACTCGTGGGCTCAAGTTCTCCTCCTGCCTCAGCCTCCCAAGTAGCTGGGACTGCAGGTACGTGCCACCACAAAGCATTGGAATTACAGGTGTAAGCCACCACACCTGGACTAAAAATACACTTTTTATAAAAGAGTAATTGCAGATTTAGCTTCATCTGCGCCCTTTGTAGGGGCTATAAACTAAAAAAACTACATTTAAAGTATTATTCCTTGGTAAAAATGATATTCTATTTAAAGCCCAGTTTTAGTTAGAGAGCCTATGTCAAGTCAGAGCCTTACATAGGCTCTGGTGTGCAAAATGAGATGACAAAGTGTGATTTATTTTTTCATTATGTTTTTAAACTAAGCAACTGGGAATTTTCTCACCTGAATATATCATCCACTTTAAAGTAGTCAATTTAAGGCTATAAACTAATTATAATAAAAACTGCATTTATTAAAATATTTTTGAAACATACTCATTTAACTTCAATGTCAAACTTCTAGTCCTTTTGAGCAGCAGGACTTCAGTTTTAAAAACAGCCAAATTGAGAGAATAAATGTGGGTAATTGAGCTGATTAGTTTTGGCATTAAAACTAAATCTAATGACCAAGTGATGAGGCTGATTTGGGGTTTGTCTTATAAATTGTCTCTGAAATAGAACCTCCAAAATATTTTGGGCAGTTCATTTCTCCCTCAGCCAGGAAGGACGTGTTGAGGTTGGCATACCCATCAAGGACAATAAATACCATGGCTTCCAGCGCTTTGACAAAATCTCAGATGTGTGGCCTCCTGGCCAGACGTCTGCGGTTTCGTATTGTTGGAGCATTCATTGTATCCCTGGGGGTTGCAGCTTTGTATAAGTTTGGTGTGGCTGAGCCAAGAAAGTAGGCATATGCAGATTTCTACAGAAATTATGATTCTATGAAAGATTTTGAGGAGATGAGGAAGGCTGGCGTCTTCAGAGTGCAAAGTGATTTTGGAACATAAAGGAATTCTTTGGGTTGATTTACATAGAAGTTTGTCACGACCTGTGTTCCTGAGCTATGAATATGTGGGCTGAGGAATAGTTTCTCTTGGTAAATAAACCATTAACAAATACTGTGAAAAAAAATATTTTGAGTAATTGCAGTGTCACTGGAGGAAATGACACCACCCCTTGGAGAAGATTGTTTTGAAGACATCCTTCTTCAGAGATACAAGTTCTGCTGTGTTTACCTCCTTCCTAGAAAAATGCGTTCCACCTCTCAATTTTTATTGTGAAAAATTTAAGTTGGGCTTGGTAGTTCATTCCTATAATCCTAGCTACTCAGGAGGCTGAGGCAGGAGGATGGCTTAAGGCCAGGAGTTTGAGACCAGTCTGGGCAACATAGCAAGACCACGTCTCTAAAAATAAATAAATAAAAATAAAAAATTAAATTAGCTGGGTGCTCAGGAGACTGAGGTGGGATAGTCCCTTGAGCCCAGGAGTTTGAGACTGCAGTGAGCTATGATCAGGCCACTGCACTCTAGCCTAGGCAATAGAGTAAGATTCCATTTCTTAAAACAAAAGAAAAAAATTAAAACATACAGAAAAGTTAAAAGTAAACATACAATGAGCAACCATATACCTAGCACCTTGATTCTGCAATTAATATTTTTCTATAATTGCTTTATCTCTTTATCTGTCATTCTCTCATTTTTTTTGATGCATTTTGTTGAAAGCCCATTGACTTCAAAAATCCAAGGCAATGAATAGTTTAATTTTGGAAGAAATAGGGTATGCTCCCTGAAATAAGAGAACAAATTAGTTCCTGTAACCCTCTTACTTTCTCTTTGTTTTTCCAGGATGTGTTCCACATGGTAGTTGAAGTACCACGCTGGTCTAATGCGAAAATGGAGGTAATGTTGTGTCTTACACTGATAGTAAAACTTAGGATGTTAGGATGTTGATTTTGATCTAGCCACGATGATTTGCTCAAGAATAAAACATCTAAACTCCAAGGTTTTCCTTTGTCTGGTCCCAGTCTATTTTTCTGTAGCATCTCTCATTACCTGCCTGTCTTCCCTCTGGGCTCCAGCTAAACTCAGCCATTTATTATTTGCAAAAATGCTCCAAACTTCCCTTCCTCATACCTTTGCTTCCGATGTTCCAAAAGCCTAGAATTACCTTTTTCTCCTTCATTCTCTTTAAGTCTATCACTGACACCTCCTTGGTCAACACAGCTGAAGATAATCTCGTTGGAATTTCTGTTACATTTTGTTAATTTCTTCCTAATGACACCTAATATAGTTAGGGATATTTATTATGTATTTTGTATCACTTAATTAAACTTTTTGACAGTAACCACACTTTGCATGTAATAGACAGTCATTTGAATAATTCTAAATGCTTTAAAGGAAAGCTGAAGTTGGATAATATTTATTTTGCCATTTTAATAAAAATCTTCATATTTTTATTTCATAAATGTTAGTATTCCTGCTAATTTTAGTTTTTACTTTCTGGAATTAGTAAATTGTTCTTTTTTTCCTTCTTGATAGTTCCTACATACCTCAAGTAAACTTTCCACTTAATGGCTGATTATGGAAACACCTTTATTATAAAAATAGTAGGAATAAAATATATCATTAAAGTGGAATTAGGGGGCATGGATACCAACATTTATTTCCTCAAATCCTTATTTGAATAGTATGTCACATCCAAATATATGATTTGAATTTTTTAATTTCAGATTGCTACAAAGGACCCTTTAAACCCAATTAAACAAGATGTGAAAAAAGGAAAACTTCGTTATGTTGCGAATTTGTTCCCTTATAAAGGGTATATCTGGAACTATGGGGCCATCCCTCAGGTATGTCCATCCCTCAGGTATGTCTCCATGCAGTTGTTGAAAATGTACTTTTTTAGCTTACTAAAAATTGGCTTACTGCTGTTAGTAAAAAAGATTTAAACACCTTCAGAGAGTTTTTGCTATGGTATATTTTAAAAACTTAAAGATAATTAACTCATTTTAAAGCTTACTTAAATAACTTATTTTCAAGATAAACTGAAAGGTAAATATTTACAATGCTTAAATTCAGATTTGAAAGCTTATTCTTTTCTGAAATATTTTTTTTCTATATAGTGATCATAAGCTATATAAATTCATTCTTTACAAAGTGAGTGGCAAGTCTATTAAAGAGAAAGTATATGGTAGTAATTAATAGCCCTGATTTTTGGCATCAGACCAGGGTTCAAATGCCAAGGCAGCCACTTCCTAGCTTACCTAACTTGCCTCCTTTTCTTCCTCTTTGAGACATTAATATCTCTTCCCTGAGATATTAATAGCACTTAATTCATTCAATCATTGTGAGGAATAAAGCACTTAGTACCTAGCACACACAAGTTCTTGTTGCTGTTGACTTTTATGAGTCCTGATTCCTTCTATAGGTCAAGCAGGTTTATTTGCATTGTTTACTAGTTTATTCCCAGTGCAATGCCAATATGTAGTAGGTTCTTATTTAATATTTGAATGAAGAATCTCTAGAATCATGTTTATTATGAGTAAATGACATATATTTAATTCTGGTTTGGCTAGGCTAATGCCCCTTATGATTTAATGCTATGACACTAAATAGTCAATTTAGTTTTTTCCTGTTGATAAATGGTTTGTTTTTAATTAACCATTAACTCTACTAAATGGAATCTACTGTGAAACACCCTGTAAGTTACTAGAATATAGGTCAGAACTCATCTAGCTTGTTAGGTAATCACAAAGTCCTTTATCTGCCTTAATTACAACACACCACCTTGTATTTCAGTTGATTTAGTATGTGACCTTGAACTAGTGTCCTTTTGGAAGAAGATTGCTGAAATACTCTTCTGTGGATTGGATTTTGCTTTATTAATGTTGGCTTTGTTGGATGTGGTCTTCCTTTATGCTCCTTCACTTTGATCTTTTTGCCTTTACTCCAGATGAGTACACAAACAAATCCAAGTAATATGTTCTGGTTGGGAGAAAAAAGAGCCAAAGCAACAGCTCCATTTTAAACCTAACTTCCTGGCAAGCACGGGCTATCAGTTTCTTTGTGCGATGCTCTGCAAGGACTCTGGCTTGCAGTTTAGCAAGGAAATAAAGCCTGCAACTTAAAGTTTCAGAAAATCCTGATTAAACTTTTCAGTCTTGGCTCATGGTCAGCGATGATACTTTTAATGTCAGAACATATTTCCATTTTAGTATTACTGCCTGCCTACCTACCTGTGTTTTGCAAATTTATTATAAAGAAAACCTAGGCCTGGTGTGGTGGCTCACGCCTGTAATCGCAGCGCTCTGGGAGGCTGAATCAGTAGGATTGCTTGACATTAGGAGTTTGAAACCAGCCTGAGCAAGAGCAAGACCCTGTCTCTACAAAAAACAGAAAAATTTGCAAGACATGGTGGTACATACCTGTTAGTCCCAGCTACTGGGGAGGCTGAGGCAGGAGGATCACTTGAGCCTAGGAGTTGGAGGTTGCAGTGAGCTGTGATAACACCACTGCACTCTAGCTGGGGTGACAGAGTGAGATTCTGTCTCAAAAAAAAAAAAAGAAAAAAAGAAAATAAATTATTGTGTATAGTTAAGATTGTTAAATGCTTAAATGTGAATAAAGAACTAAAAAAATGAGAAAAAATAGCTAAAGAATTATATTTTTGCAGAAAGACTCATGAAGTTATCTGTTAGTCTCAACATGAGCCACTTTGTCCACAGCGTGTATAGGAATGATAAACTAAACGATAAGCTTTATTTTTTTCAGACTTGGGAAGACCCGGGACATAATGATGAACATACTGGCTGTTGTGGTGACAATGACCCAATTGATGTGTGTGAAATTGGAAGCAAGGTAATGAAATCTGAGATTTTTTTCTGTAGTGTTGAGATGATAATAATGAAATATGCTGAAGTTCATACTTTTAAAAATATTGTGAATAAAATATATGAATTTTAGTGAAATAATGATGTCTCTTTGGGTGATAAAGGCTTCTGTTTCATTCTAAGCATTTGCATGTTATAATTTGTACACTTAAACCTAGTCTGGGAAAATGTGTGTATATATATGTACATGATTCGAACATATATGTAGAAGAATTGAACATGTTCTGTATTGTTTTAGAAGACAGATAATTATTCCTCCTGAAGCAGGCATTAAAAAAAAAAGAAGGCAGATAATTAGTCAATAGGTGAAGGGTACCAGGAGGCAAATTTCATCTCAGTACATGGCAAGCCTTGCCTGATGATTTAGAGTGATCAGTAAATTGACCCAAACCAAATAACCTCATGAGTTGGAGACTTATGTTTGGGATTCCTCTATCAAGTAGGGTTGCTCTAAGATTCTTATTATAGTTATTTCTTTATGATCACTTTTAGTCTCAGAAACACTAAACAAAGCTGTAATTCCATTTTTTTTTTTTTTTTGAGACAGAGTCTCACTCTGTTGCCTGGGCTAGAGTGAGTGCCGTGGCATCATCCTAAGCTCACAGCAACCTCAAACTCCTGGACTCAAGCAATCCTCCTGCCTCAGCCTCCTGAGTAGCTGGGACTACAGGCATGTGCCACCATGCCCGGCTAATTTTTTCTATATATATTTTTAGCTGTCCATATAATTTCTTTCTATTTTTAGTAGAGACGGGGTCTCACTCTTGCTCAGGCTGGTCTTGAACTCCTGAGCTCAAGCAATCCGCCCGCCTCAGCCTCCCAGAGTGCTAGGATTACAGGCGTGAGCCACCGCGCCTGGCTGTAATTCCATTTTTTAAGTCATAAAATTTTTAAGTGATATCATATGTGTGACTTGTTTAACTCAGTGGCTTTTATAAAATGTAAAGAAAGCACATTAAAATGTGGATTGGAAACTAAAGAGGACTTATTCTTCAGTATAATCAATAATAGTGTAAAAAACATTAATTACCCTGAACTGTGGTACTGATTTTATGACTTATAAGAAAATAGGACCTATAAATCCTGTTTTCAACCTTAATATTAGTAGAACTGATGAAACATTTACTTATCTAGCTTTTAAAAATTTACTTAAAGGTATAATCTTCAGGTAAGTTTGCAGAATTTGGCATCTTTCTTATTTCGTATTATCCACCAAGTAAAACTTTTCTTTCAAAGTTTCATTTTGTAGTGTTGTTCTGACTTTGGTTATTGACTCTCAGGTATGTGCAAGAGGTGAAATAATCGGGGTGAAAGTTCTGGGCATATTGGCTATGATTGATGAAGGGGAAACTGACTGGAAAGTCATTGCCATTAATGTGGATGATCCAGATGCAGCCAATTATAATGGTAAGAAAATTTGTAGAGTCCAAAGTCATTCTCATTATATCGTAAGCACCACCAAACTTCACCTGTATGACGGAATTGTAAGCCCATGCTACTGAAGGATGGAGGACAAAAGAATTTGACAAAGCATTGTTACTTCTGCTACTGAACTTAGGGTAGTTAGCTAAGTAAACTTTCTCCTTCATTCCAGGAAACAAAAAAGTCTAGTAGTTTGAGTTTACTGGTTTTCTTTTTTCCTTTCCTTACCCATATACTAGCACTGAGTTGCTATGTTTATTTATTCTTTAAAAAATGTTTAATTGAGATATAATTCACATACCATAAAAGTCACCATTGTAAAGTATACCATTCAGTGGTTTTTAGTGTATTCACTAAGTTGTATAATACAACCATTACTACTATGTAATTTCTGAACATTTTCGTCATCCCAAAAGGAAATCCTGTATCCATTGGCAATTGCTCCCTGTCCCCCTTTCTCTCAGTGCCTGTCAACTGCTAATCTTCTGTCTTTGCAGATTTGCGTATTCTGAACATTTCATGTAAATAGAATCGTATAATAGGTAGCATCTATGTCTAGCTGATTTCACTTAGCATAGTGTTTTTGAGGGTTCTTCCACATTGTAGCAGGTATCAACACTTCATTCCCACTTTTTTGGTGGTA
This sequence comes from Lemur catta, assembly GCF_020740605.2. Taxonomy (NCBI): domain Eukaryota; kingdom Metazoa; phylum Chordata; class Mammalia; order Primates; family Lemuridae; genus Lemur; species Lemur catta. Next base: position 48,339,421 of record NC_059141.1, on the reverse strand, counting down.
AAAGTCACATAACATAAAATTCACCATTTTAACTGTTTTAAAAAATACAATTTGGTGGCATTTAATACGTTCACAAGGTTATGCAGCCATTACGACTAGTTTAAGTCACTCCTTATTTCCTGCTGTTAGGCTCTGGCTGCCACTATTCTGCTTTGTGTCTATGGCTTTGCTTATTCTAGATATTTCATATATATGGACTTATATAGTGTATGATATTTTGTGTCTGGCTTCTTTCACTCAGTATAGTGTTTTCTAGTTTCAGCTGTGCTATACCACATGTCAGTACTCCTTATGGCTGAATTTCATTCCATTGGATGACTGTGCCACATTTTGTTTATTCGTTCATCAGTTGTTAGACATGTGAGGGGTTTTTTTTGGTTATTATGAATAATGCTGCAATGAACATTCCTATACAAGTCTTTGTGTAGACATATGTATTTAATTCTCTTGGGTATATACGTAGGGGTGGAGTTGCTGAGTCTTGTGGTAACTCTGTTTTACCTTTGGAAGAACTGCCAAACTGTTTTCCAAAGCAGCCGCACTGTTTACTTTCTCACCAGCAGTGCGTGAGGGTTCCAATTTCTCCACATCCTCACCAGCACTTGTCATTTATCTTTTTGATTTATAGCCATCCTAGTGTGTGTCTTTATTGTTTAGCTATAGGTGTATTTTATATATTCTGGTTACTAGACCTTTTATCAGGTATGATTTGCCCATATTGTCTTCCATTCTATAGATTGTACTTTCATTTTCTTAATAGTGTTCTTTGACGTACTCAGTTTTTAAATTTTGATGAAGTTCAACTTATCTATCTTTTCCTTCCATTGCTTGTACTTTTGGTGTCATATCTAAGAAACTGTTGCCTAATCCAAGGTCACGAAGATTTAAACTTAGATTTCCTTCCAAATATTTTATAAATTTAGCTTTTACATTAAAGTCTTTGATCTATTTGGAGTTAATTTTTGTACATGGTGTGTAATAGGGGTCCAGCCTCATTCTTTTGCACGTGGATGTCCAGTTGTCCCAGCAACGTTTGTTGAAAAATCTTTTCTTTCCCTCATTGAATTGTCTTGGCATCCTGGTTGAAAATCAGTTGACTATCAGTGTGTTGGCTAGTGCTATAATTTGATTGTATGAAGTCCTTTTAGAAAAAGCAATGCTTAAACCTTTTAACTCCATGTCTAATTTATCTTGACTATTTTTATATTAACCTTCCTTCTAGTTAATGATCTCATCTATTTATCTAGTTACTGAATTAGTTTTCTCTTGCCTATCGCAAATGGGTCTCACTGGGCTAAAATCAAAGTGTTGGTGAGTTGCATTCCCCCTGGATGCTCTAGAGAAAAATTCATTGTCCTGCCTTATTCAGGTTTTAGAGGCTGCCCACATTCCTTGGTTCATGGGCCCTGTGAGTGCCATGGAAGGTTGGGTCATTATATCACTGCAAGCTTGCTTTTTGTCACAACTCCTTCTCTAACTGACTCTTCTGCCTTCCTCTTCTACATTTTAAGGACCTTTATGATTATATTGGGCACACCCAGATAACCCAGGATGATCTCCCGATTTTAAGGTCAGCTGATCAGCAACCTTAATTCCATCTGCAGCCTTCATTCTCCCTGCCATGAAACATAACATATTCATATATCTGGGAATTAAAAGATGGACATCTTTGGAGGGGCCAATATTTTACAACAGGTGGTAAAACTATTTTGAATGTCACTGCAGTGGCAGATATATGATACTATACATTTGTCAAAACCTACAGAACTTTACAGTAGCACAATAATGCCATCCCCCCAAAGATGTCCACCTCTTAACCCCTGAAAGCTGTAAATATGTTGCCTTACAAGGTCAGTGGACTTTCAAATATGATTAAGACTAAGAACCTTGAGATGGAGAGAGTATCCTGGATTATCCAGGTGGGCCCAGTCCAGTCACATGAGTCCTTGAAAGCAGAGACCCTTTCCCAGCTATGGGCAGAGAGAGATGTGATGGCAGGTCAGAGAGGTACAACATTGCTGGCTTTAAAGATTGGGGGTTGGGGGCAACCTATAAAAGCTGGAAAAGGCAAAGGAACAGATTCTCTGCTAGAGCCTTCAGAAATGAGTGCAGCTCTGCCAACACCTTGATTTTAGGCTGGTGACAACATGCAGAACTGCTGACCCACAGAACTCTTAGATAATAAATTTGTGTTGTTTTAAGCCATCAAGTCTGTGATAGTTTGTATAGCAGCAATAGATAAGTAATAACACAGCACGAGGAGTGAACCTTAATGTATGCAAATTTTTAAAAAGTCATTTACAAGGTCAATTCTAGGATGGAACGCAAACTGTGACAGAAGAATCTAACTGTATTACAAATGTACGAAATAACCTCACCAAAGGAGATGAGAAGAAAAGGTGCTAACCTAAGTAACTTTAGAAATGAGTGGAGTCAGTAAGACGAAAGGCAAGAAAACCGACACTTAAACATTGTATTCTAGTTGGTAAAGTTGTTTCTCAGTGGAGTACAAGTTGCCAATTCTGTCAACCTATACACTATACATGCTTACTGGATTTGAACAATGAAATAAATGGATAGAAGGTGGTGGGAACAGGTTTCTCATTGTTGGAATGGGAGATTATAGATAAGCAAGGGAGTATGGCTAGAATGATCCATGTAGTGATGGATTAGATTTGGAAATATCAGTATGAACTTGTGTTCACCATAATATGGAGTCAGATGAATACATAGAGAAACACTTTGAGGTATGTATGTATACATAGATTAGGAGACACATATATGTTTCTTTGCTCTGTCAGCTGAGAGAGCATAGAAGACCATATCAGTAGCAATGAGCACCTTGGCACCTGGATCTTGGTTTCTACTACTGTTCTACAATAAAAAGGAACCCAGGCTCCTTGGAGAAAAGGCTGATTCTAGGGCTGGGCCAGGGAATGACAAGTTGAGTCTGGAGTGTCTTGTAGTGCTAGGAAGTAAAGAAGTGCTCTCAAAAAAGACTAGCGGTTGGAGTCTGTCAAAGGGACACACAACTGAGAGAGCTCCCATGGCCAAAGCTGGAACAATTTGAGCAACAAAATAAAGTAGTATCGGCTGATAACCCAGAGCATAAATTATTATAAATATCCATGAGTCCATATTAACATAAATAAATATTGAATAAACAAATAGGGGAGAATAGACAAATCTCTAAGCAGAAGAATTTAAAGTAATTTATGTAGATACTCCACTCTCAAGGTGGAATGTAACCCCTCACTCCTTAATTGTAGGTTGCACATAGTGACTTCCTTCCAAAAAGTACAGTATGGAAGTGGGAGAGGGGAGAATGGCTTTATAACAGAGAGACCTGACAAACACCGTCCCAGCTGGGTGGTCAAGGTCAGCAAAACAGTGATCAGAGTCATCTGTTCCATGACCAAGGTGTTAGTTGAGGAGGAAAAAAAAGTCATCTTGAGAACATGTCCCTCAAAATGAGATAATATATATTTGCATGTGTGTGTAAATTTTTTGAAAAAGGACTGGAAAAACACCAATTGTTTAACAGAGCAGTGAGAAGAAGAATGAAGAGAGACTTAACTTTTTGTTTGAGATACTTCTCCATTGTTTAAATTTTGTACAGTGAGAGTGCATTCATACCATCTGTCTGTTAACTACTTAATGGTACAACACTGATTCTATTGATCAGTGTGTCCATTTTCACATGTGCTACTCACACAAGAGAATACACTTTAAATGTTGTGCTCTGGCCATGATTAGTGAAGCCAAGCCCATCACTATGTCAGCACTAATTTGCTAGAGTGTTACTTCCCTGCAGTAGGGGTTATTAGCATCCTGAACACTTTCTCTGGGTGGCCAGTCCCATGGTGCAAGTAGTACAGAGCTTTCCCCAAATGTCAACCTAAAGCAGTGTCTCTCTGTCCACACCATAGCTTGCCTCCTATGCAGCTTTTCCATTTGCTGTCCCTGAGTTGTATCCTTTATAATAAAACAGTAAACTTAAGTGTTTTCCTGAGTTCTGTAAGCTATTCTAGCAAATTATGGAACCCGAAGAAAGGATTGTGGTGACCCTTAATTTATAGCAGGTTGGTCAGAAGTACAGGAGGCCCAGAATTTGCAACTGGCATCTGATGTGGGGCAGTCTTGTGAGACTGAGCTCTTTAACTTATAGGATCTGCTGCTAACTCCAGGAAGATAGTGTCAAGACCGAATTGAATTATTGGATACCCAGTTGGTATTGGAGAATTAGAGAATCCGTTGTTGGTATTGGAAAACACCAGTATTTGCACTTCAGATTTCTGGATTTTCAACTTATTTCTATATCAGCTGACATTTTATGTCGACTATAAATTCTTTGAAATTTATCAGTGTTTAAATATTTCCCAATTCACTCTGTAAACTTTGCATACTTTTAATGGCACTATAATCGAATGCATGATATTCTTTAACTATTAATATATCGATCTTAAATTGGAGTGAAGTAACATATGACTATAAATAACCTTCTGTTGTTGACTGTATTCCTCTTTCCAGTAATACTTTTACTGATTAACTTTTTAGCACTTGTATCTTCTGTTTGCTTGCATTGAGCAGGAGTTTGGTCATTTAAAGGTCAGTTTGATGACATTGAGGCTAGTAGACATTGTTCATGGCTGTACAAAAACAGCTTTTTTTTTTTTGAGACAGAGTCTTGCTTTGTTGCCCTGGCAGGAGTGCCGTGACGTCAACTCAGCTCGCAGCAACCTCAAACTCCTAGGCTTAAGCAATCCTCCTGCCTCAGCCTCCTGAGTAGCTGTGACTACAGGCATGCACCACCATGCCTGGCTAATTTTTTCTATTTTTAGTAGAGACGGGGTCTTGCTCTTGCTCAGGCTGGAGTGCAGTGGTGCAATCATAGCTCACTGTAACCTTGAACTCCTGTCCTCAAGCAATCCTCCTGCCTCAGCCTCCCAGAGTGCTAAGATTACACGTGTGAGCCACCATGCCCACCCAGAAACTTTTAAAAAGTTTTTTAAGCAGCACACTTTTCTGTTGTCTACAATTAAAGCATTGTGATATAGAATGCCTATACTGTCCGGCAAAGTCTAGTCACATTTTATTTGTAACCCATCAATGGATTTCAGTCTAATTCATTTTTCTTGTCTTATGTAACAGGAATGTGATCCTCCAAAATACAGCCTCAGCCTGTCTTTTTCAGTATCTTCTACCCTTCTCATGGAAGTTATCCACACTTGATAAACTGGTTCTTTAATTATGTAGCTGCCAGTCATTTCTTCTTATCTAATAGAAGTTACTATCTTGCTGATTCTTCTCTTAGTACTTAATGTCAGAACTATTCTAAGACACCAGATGATTTCCTTTTAATGTGAGTGAGTTCTCGTTGCAACGTAATGTGGTTAGCTCCAATGTTTTCTTGAACTTTTTTGGAGAAGCCATCCCAAGGCTCTCACAATGTAAGTACTTGATGTTTTTTTTGAATGCATAAATAATTACTTATGCACCTTGGAATCTGTTATTATTAGATATTCATGATGTCAAACGGCTGAAACCTGGCTACCTAGAAGCTACTGTGGACTGGTTTAGAAGATACAAAGTTCCTGATGGAAAACCAGAAAATGAATTTGCTTTCAATGCAGAATTTAAAGATAAGGTAATGTGTCATTCAGAGCTGTAGCTTTAGGCCTATTTGTGTTGAGACTTATAATTTAACCGTATTGTAACCATCTAAAGATTCCTTAAACGAAAGTCTAAAGACATAAGATAGTCTTGGCATTTATTTGTTCTTTTAAATGTCCTCCCATTTTTAACAAAGGAAAGTAATTCAGGGCCAGGCATGGTGGCTCACACCTGTCATCCCAGCTCTTTGAGAGGCTAAAGTGGGAGGATCACTTGAGGCCAGAAGCTCAAGACCAGCCTGGGCTACATAGTGAGACCTTGTCTCTACAAAAAGTTTAAAAACTAGCTGAGCATTGTGGCATGAGCCTGCAGTCTCAGCTACTTGAGAAGCTGAGGTGGGAGGATTGCTTGAATCCAGGAGTTCAAGGTACAGTGAGCTATGATTGTGCCACTGAAAGAAAGTGACTCAAAAAAGACAAAGTATCAGGCTCTGGGAAAATGTTGATAATAGGAAAACAACACCTTTCTATCATTACAATGCATCTCTTCAAATTATAGGACTTCGCAATGGATATTATTAAAAGCACTCACGACCATTGGAAAGCATTAGTGACTAAGAAAACAGATGGAAAAGGAATCAGTTGGTAAGTGTTAGCTCTTCTCTGCAAGTTTAACAAGCAAAGCAGACTCTCCAAAGGTTTTAATAACCGAAAGACACTTAGAAAAGAGATACAGCAGTTCCCCCACATCTGTGATCTCACTTTTGATGGTTTCAGTCACCTGAGTCAACCTTTGTCTGAAAATATTAAATGGAAAATTCCAGAAATAAACAATTCATAAGTTTTAAATTGCATGCCATTCTGAGTAGCATGATAAAATCTCACGCCTCCTGCTCTGTCCTGCCTTGGGTGTTAGTTATCCCTTTGTCCAGCGTATCCATGATCTGTAGGCTACTCACCCATTAGTCACTTACGAGCCATCTTGGTTATCAGATTGAAAAAACATAGTATATATAGGGTTTGGGTGATCTGCAGTTTCAGACGTCCACCAGGGGTCTTTGGAACCTATGCCCTGCAGATAAGGGGGGGACTACTATTGATTTTGTCAGTCAGCGTTCAGGTGAATGGGAAGGTAAACACATGAACTGAAAAGTGCCCATCAGATACTCCCTGAACAAGTACAAACTGAAACTATAAATAAAGAGGACAGCAAGATCAGAGATTTGTGAGGGCAGCTGGGTGTGATGGCTCACACCTGTAAATCCTAGCACTTTGGGAGGCTGAGGTGTGAGGATAACTTGAGGCCAGGAGTTCAAGACCAGCCTAAACAACATAGTGAGACCCCATCTCTACAAAAAACAGAAAACTTAGCCAGGCGTGGTAGGCCTTGCCTGTAGTACCAGCTGCTTGGGAGGCTGAGGCAGGAGAATTGCTTAAGCCCAGGAGTTTGAGGTTGCAGTGAGCTGATGACACTCCAGCCTGGGTGACACAGCGAGACCCTGTATCAAAAAAAAAAAAAAAAAGGATCATATGTTTTGTGATTTTTTTTTTTAATTTAACAGTATTATAAACATTTCCCCATGTCATTAAAAATGTAATATTTTTATAATATAGCATTCCATCTCTATATAATATTCTATTTTGTGGATAACCCTTTTTTACTGATTTTTTAATTGACATAATAATTATACATATTCATGGGGTATATAGTGATGTCTTAATATGTATGTATAATCAGATCAAGGTAATTAGAATATCCATCATCACAAACATTTATCATTTCTTTGTGTTGGGAATGCTCAATATCCTCCTCCTAGCTATTTGAAACTACATAATATGTTATTGTTAACTATAGTTACACAGGGTTATAGAACACTAGGACTTACTCCTCCTATCTAGCTGTAATTTTTTATCCTTAAATTTCTCCCTATTTCTTCCTTCCCTCGACCCTTCTCAGCCTCTAGTATCCTCTGTTCTACTTTTTCATAAGCCATTTTTAGTAACTCCTTATCGCTGGACATTTTGGTGACTTCCAATATGATAAACATATTTGTAAATCATTGTTTCAATCTTGGACTAGATTTTTAGAGGCAAAATTTCTCTGTTAAAGCCTATGAGCTTCTTAAAGGTTTTGGATACATTTTACTAGATTATTTTTCAGAAATGTTGAACCAGTTATTATTCCTGCCAGGAGTGTAAGTTTCAGATTTCTCATCAGCACTACAGGAACTGATTTTTTTTTATTATTCATTTTTTCCAATTAGGAAAGACATGTTTCTCATTTTAATTTGCATTTTTCAGCTATTTTGGTGAGAATTATAAAACAGATTCTTAAATCTGAACTTGCTGGCTGGGTGTGGTTGCTCACACCTCTGGAAGGCCAAGGTGGGAGGATCGCTTGAGCTCAGGAGTTTGAGACCAGCCTGAGCAAGAGTGAGGACCTCCCCTCCCTGCCCGCACCCCGGTCTCTACTAAAAATAGTAAAAAATTAGCCGGGCGTGGTGGCCCGAGCCTGTAGTCCCAGCTACTTGGGAGGCAGAGGCAGGAGGATCACTTGAGCCCAGGAGTTGGAGGTTGCTGTGAGCTACAGTGACACCACTGTACTCTATCCAGGTGACAGAGCAAGACTCTGTCTCAAAAATAAAAAAATAAAAAATCTGAACTTGTTAAGATACTTGAGGCCAGGTGCAATGGCTCACTCCTGTAATCTTAGCACTTTGGGAGGCTTAGGCAGGAGGATTGCCTGAGGCCAAGAGTTCAAGACCAGCCTAGGCAACATATTGGGACCCCATCCCTGCAAAAAGAAAATTTTTTAAATTAGCCATACATGGTGGTGAGTGCCTATAGTCCCAGCTACTCGGGAGGCTGAGGCAGGAGGATTGCTTGAACCCAGCAATTCGAGATTGCAGTGAGGTATGATCATACCACTGCTCTCCAGCCTGAGGGATAGAGGAAGATCCTGTTTCAAGACAAACAACCAAACAAAATACTTGAATACAATTGACCACAAGAATAGTTGTGTCTTGCCAAAATAGATTATTAGAATGTTTAAGTGAGAAAGCATTCAACTAAACCAAACCTGATTGTCATCTGGTCTAACATCTTTAACTTATTTTTTCAACTCTCAAGGGAGAATTTTTTAGCTATTTCTTCTTATGACTTCTCTTGTTTTATTTAATAGCATGAATACAACAGTGTCCGAGAGCCCCTTCAAGTGTGATCCCGATGCTGCCAAAGCTATTGTGGATGCTGTATGTAAAAATTTCCTTTAAAAAGAAAATACCAAGTGGCTAAAATACGGTGCTAAGTGCGGAGAAGGAAGTACTTTTTTCTTAGCCAAAAGGCCAAGAAGCGAATGGAAGTACTTGTTTCAACAAATATTTGAGCACCTTCTATGTATATATTACTGTGTAGAGTCTTGAAACTAGAACCATAAACACGTACAAGTAGACATTTGAGGGGAGAAGCTGAGGAGTGGTACTAGTCAATCATGGTAGTGTAATTCGTAAAAATCAAAATGATTCTAGAATATACCAGGTAACCCAAGTGCCTATTACCTATCCTAAGCCATTTTCCACAAAAGAACCGCTGGGAATTTACTTGACTTGATTATAGCAAGGACTAAGGAAGTTATCAAATTTTAGGTACCATTACAGGAATGATTTATAAGACTCTCATGTGAGGTAGTAAACTATCAAAGTAATAATTTTGTTTCTGTACTGTCTTTAATTATCTGATTTGGATTAACCAAAAGATTGAACTAGATCACCTTAAATTATTTTCATTTACAATATTAAATAAGGAAAGCAAAAGTAAATGAAGTCTGACTTTTTCCTGCCTCATAAACGGGGCAATAAAAGGAAAACAGAACAATTTAACAATGAGGCCAGTACATTTAGATTTATCTTTCTTTATGTATGAATACTGACAAAGTTGAGATGAATAAGAAAAATTGGAAGGAAAAGCCAGTGGCTATTATAACTTTTCAGTGAGAACACTTTGCCCATATTTTACATATGTGTATATACATAAAATCATTATATATGCATGTTTTTATTATTTCGAAAGCATTTTATTATTTTCCCATGTATCATCAAAAGTCAAGAGGCTTGAATTTATTAGCATCTCTTAGCAATAGAGCAAACCTTACATTTTTCCCATATGTTATAATTTATTTTTTAGAGCCTAAAAGTTGGGATAGTCTTCTGTTCAGATTCTTTTAAATTTTTGTCAGCATACTTTTTAAGCTTTTTTCGCCCCTAGGATTAGACTGATATATTTTAATATTTTATTTTAGCTGCCACCACCATGTGAATCTGCCTGCACAGTACCAACAGATGGTAAGATTCCAGTAAAATTACATTAAAAATTATGTATATGTATGGGGAAATTATGTATATTAACTTTATTTTTAATTGACAAATAGTTGTATATATTTATGGGGTACATTGTGATGTTTTGATATATGTTTGCAATGTGGGATGATTAAATCAGGCTAATTAACAAGTCCAGCACCTTACATACTAATCTTTTTTTGTGGTGAAAACATTTAAAATCTATTCTTTAGCAATTTTGACATATTATTTGTTATAGCCACCATTCTGTGCAATAATCACTAAAGTTTGTTCTTCCTATCTGTCTGAAACTTTGTACCCTTGGATCAATATGTCCCCTTCCCCCATTCTCCAGTCCCTGGCCACCACCATTCTACTCTATACTTCTATGAGTTCAACTTTTTTAGATTCCACATATAAGTGACATCATGCAGCATTTGTCTTTCTGTGCCTGACTTATTTCACTTAGCAAAATGTCCTCTAGATTCCATGTCACATATATTTTTTTAACGTACCACATACATATGAAGAGAGAGAAGGAAGGGGAGAAGAGAAGTATTTTTAGAGCTCTGTAGTGTACGTGGGAAGAAAGGTAGGCTGCTACATAGCACCTTCAGCACCACAGTCTGTCATAGTAGTTTCCCACCCGTGACCCACTGTACTCCCCTGAGTTCCATGGAGATGCCCCGAGGACACTGGGAGGAACCCCGAGAGGGCTGGGCTCTGCATCCTCATCTGGCCACAGGCTGCTTCACCCAAAAAGCAGTTCTTTCCCACTTTAGATGTTAGAATTCTCTGTAAGGTTTTTCTGGTAAGAAAAGGGTTCTGCCACTTCAAAAACAAGTTTGAAAATTACACCATACAATAGCATCAAGAGTAAGGACACGGAAAAGTTACCTGCCTTTGCTGTTGTGAAGCTTTCTATGTATGTATGTTTGTTTTAAAGTAATTCATAATAGGATCCATTAAAGCAAGTACGTTATTCTTTGTTCTATGTTGGGTACAATTTTTTTTTTTTTTAACAGAAATTCTCAGTTGTTTTTCTTTTCTCTGAATGCAGTGGACAAGTGGTTCCATCACCAGAAAAACTAATGAGATTTCTTTGGAATACAAGGTGATATTGCTGCATCCTATTCATCTGGAAGTATTAGATGTAAAAGTAGTAGCTTTTCAAAGCTTTAAATATATAGAACTCATCTAACGAAAGCAAATTCTGCTTTGACCAACCCAATATATTCAGAATGTTATCAGTCTAAAGCATTTTTCATATCTCAATTAAGATAACTTAAGCACATGCTTAAATATGAAACAGTTGTAATTTGGGAGTCATTTGTGAATAGATGTGCAAGAAGAGCACATATTGGATGTATATGTTTACTGTGTTAGGAAATAAAATTATTTTACTGAAATTTGGTTTAGGGTATTTTTATTTTAATCTGAAGCCAACATTACCAAGTAAGTGTGGGTACTTTTTGGTGTTTGTTTTCTGTTCATGGTCTTATAATTCAATCTTACAATTATTAGACAAAAACTAACGTTATTTTAGGAACCTGAGAATAAAATTCCTTATGATTGTAATACTCTTGAAACTATGCTCTATTACCTAAGTCCCGGCATCACATTCTGAAACAAGAGCTTTTTAATTTATATCATAGTAGCAGAAAGTACAACCTTGCTCACCCTTTGAAGTTATATATTAATAGTTACTTTTTTACTTCTTTAGTCAAGTAATTGGACCCTTAAGTCATTTACATTATATTCTAAGGTATCAACCTTTGTGGTTAAATTCATGATGTTTGGAACTGGACACACCTGAGTTTGAATCTTGGGCCATCTTTCTAGCTCTATAACCTTAGGTCAGATACCAGCTACTCAACTTCAGTTCCCTCATCTGTACAACAGACATCATTCATGTAATGGCATGTCAATTTTTATAATTGAAATTTTTATTGAGGTGATTATGGATTCACATGCAACTGTAAGAAGTAATACAGAGATTTTTTGTATACCTTGCGCAGTTCCCCCCAAAAATAACAGTTGTAAAACTATAGTATAGTATCACAACCAGGACATTGACTTTATACAAGCCACCAATCTTATTCAGATTTCTCAGTTTTACCTGTATTAATATTTGTGTATTGTATTTTTCTATACAATTGTTCTGTACAGTTTTGGTTTTTTAAGAGACAGGGTCTAGTTCTGCCACTCACTTCAGCCTTTAACTCGTGGGCTCAAGTGATCCTCCTGCGTCAGCCTCCCAGGTAGCTGGGACTACAGGTGTACTTCACCATGCCCAGCTGATTTTTTTAGTTTTTGTAGAGACAGGGTCTCACTATGTTGTCCAAGCTGGTCTTGAACTTTTGGGCTCAAGCGATTCTTCTACTTTGGCCTCCCAAGGCGCTGGATTACAGGCGTCAGCTACCATGCCTGGCCTTGTTCTGTACAGTTCAATCACCTGTGTAAGCTTAGACACAGTTTAGACTAAAATACTGGAACTGAACAGTTTAGACACCAAAGATCCCTCATGTTGCCCTTTGATAACTATACCTACCTCTCTCCTGTCCTTCCCACACCCCTGTCCTTAACCCCTGGCAACCATTAGTCTATCCTCCGTTTCTCTATAATTTTGTCGTTTCAAGAACAAACAGAATCACACACTATGTAACCTTTAGAGATTGCCTTTTTTTTTCACTCAGTGTAATTCCCGGGAGTTCATTCAAGTTTGCTGTCTGTATCAATAATTCATTCTTTTTATTCATTCCTCTGTACTGCTGAGTACTGTCACATGGTATGTGTGTACTATAATTTGTTTTACCTGTTGAAGGACATCAAGGCTTCTCCAGTTTTTGGCTATTACAAGTACAGCTGCTCTGAACATTTATATACATGTTTTTGTGCCAACACAAAAAATTTTCATTTCTTTCAGATAAATCTCTAGCAGTGTAATTGCTGAATCATATGATACATCATGATACATGCATGTGTTTTTTTGTTGTTGTTCTGGGTTTGTTTTTTTATTTTTCAGACAGGGTCTTGCTCTGTTTCCTGGGCTAGAGAGCAGTGCCGTGACCGTAGCTCACTGCAACCTCAAACTCCTGGGTGTAAGCAATGTTCCCGCCTCGGCCTCCCAAAATGCTAGGATTGCAAGTGTGAGCCACCATGCCCGGCCACATGTTTAGATTTATAAGGAGCTACCAAATTGTTTTCCAGAGTGGCTTTACCATTTTACATTCCTGACAGCAATGAGTGGTGTAGTTTCTCCACATCCCTGCTGCATTTGCGTCGTCACTATTACTTTAGTCTTTCTGTTAGATGTGTTATAGCTTATTGTAGTTTTAATTTGCATTTCTCTAATGGCTAATGATGTTAAACATTTTTTATGTGCTTATTTGCCATCTGTATCTTCTCTAGTGAAATGTCTGTTCATGTCTTTGGCCTGTTTTTTAATTGTATTGTTTGATTTTTTTTTTACTGTGAATGAGCCTGTCTGGGCTGCCTTCTGTTGCTAGGTTGGGATGAGAGGTGCCAAGTGTGAGAAGCCTTCTGTCGGGTGACAGGAGGCACGCGCCTTGCTGCTGTGCTGTTCTTCTGGTCCTGGGGTCCCAGACCTGTCTGCCTTATGTTTATCATCTCTCAGACTTCTCCTTTGGTTGTCTCTCTTACCATTTCTAGGGTTTATAGTGTGCTTTGCACAGAGAAGCAGGCAAAAACAGATCTATGCCATCTTGTCACCAACATTTAGGTTTTAATAATATTTCTCTTCTTGGCCGGGCGCGGTGGCTCACGCCTGTAATCCTAGCACTCTGGGAGGCCGAGGCTTGTGGATCGCTCGCGGTCAGGAGTTCGAGACCAGCCTGAGCAAGAGTGAGACCCCGTCTCTACCAAAAATAGAAAGAAATGATTTGGACAGCTAAAAATCTATATAGAAAAAATTAGCCGGGCATGGTGGTGCATGCCTGTAGTCCCAGCTACTCGGGAGGCTGAGGCAGAAGGATGGCTTAAGCCCAGGAGTTTGAGGTTGCTGTGAGCTAGGCTGACGCCACCGCACTCACTCTAGCCCGGGCAACAAAGCGAGACTCTGTCTCAAAAAAAAAAAAAAAAAATTTCTCTTCTTTTTGTAAGTGTTTCCATTTTTAAATGATGCCTTAGTCATTGTAGTATGTGGTTTTTAAAGTGATTTATTTCTGTTAGGGTAAGAAATAAGTTTTCTAGTGAAGATTATACAATGTGGGAGACTTCGCACGTATTGGCCCACTAGGTAGGAATCGCCCACCCATATCTGTGGAAAGGAAAGAGGATGGACTAGTGCAGGAAGAGATATTAGCAACGGTTCTGTGCCATCCTCTGTACAAAGCAAGGAAGTGTATAATGTGTGTGTGTGTTTGCTAGAGTTGCCATAACAAAGTCACAGACTGGATATGTAAAATACAGAAATTTATTGTCTGCTAGTTCTGGAGGCCTAGAAGTCTGAGGTCAAGGTGTTGGCAGGGCCATGTTCCCTCTCAGGTACTATGGAAGGATCTGTTCCAGGCCTCTCGTCTACCTTCTGGTGGTTCCTAGCTTGTGGCAGCATAACTCTAGTCTTCATGTGGCATTTCCCTGTGTGCGTGTCTGTGTCCGAGTTTTCCTTTTGTATGAATATAGGAACACCAGCCATATTGCATTAGGGGCCCATCCTACTCCAGTGTGACCTCATCTTAACAAACTACATCTGCAGTGACCCCATTTCCAAATAAGGCCACATTCTGAGCTACTGGGGGCTAGGACTTCAATGTGAATGTTTGTGGGACACAATTCAACCCATAACAACTCTCAAAGAGAAGCTTTCAGTATTTGGAAAGCTCTCTTTATCACTGATGCTAAATAAAGATTATCTGTGTACTAGAGCCAAAAAGAAAACTCCTAGAACAGCCATTCTGTAAGCATTTCTTGAGATCTGACTTTGCCAAGGCACCGTTTTAGATATTGGGGATACAGTGTTGAGCAAGACCAAAAAGGTCACTCTAATAGTCTGGATAGGTTCAGTTATGCCCAACAATCCCCCAAAATCTCAATGACTTAAGAAAGCAAAAGTTTGTTCCTCACTTGTGTAAAGTCGGCTCTGCCCCTAGGTGGCTGTCCTCCACATGATAGCTCGACATTGTACGTCCGTACTAACACGTGCTTTCTCACACTGTCCATCATCTTGGAGGAAGAAAGTGTTGGAGTCTTGCCCTGGTGTTCAATGCATCTGCCCAGAAGTGACACACGTCACAGATGTTCTCATTTCATTGGCCAGTGCAAGCCTCATAGCCATGCCTGACCTCAAGGGAGTGGGGAAGTGCAGTCTGACCATGGAATAGAGGAAACATCGAGAATGCGAGGTACTTTGGCATGTCATCTCATTAAATATACAGAGAAATAATCTTTTTTTAATGAGAAAAAAGGGATGCAGAGAACCTAAGTGACTTACCCAAAGTCACTCAAATAGTGGCGGAGGCAGAACTTAGGCCCAGGTCATCTGACCGTGAGACCAGGAGTTATTTGCATAGTTTGTTCACCTTCACAGGCGTTATTAATGGGTACTGAACTCTGAGCTCTAGTTATCCCATCTGCGAAGTGGTGATGATGCCATCATCACAGGGTTGGAGGGAATGTGTGTGAAGGACCTTGCTCATTGCCAGTGTCACAGTGGGTGTGCAGTCAAGGCTGTTTGTTTATAGTTGTGATCTCAACAACACTGAGGGTGATCAGTGCATTATTTCCAGATAAGGAACCTGAAGCGTTGACCTGGTTGTGCAGAGGGTCTGAACCAGAACTCCAGTCACTCATCACTGAGCCCAGGCCTGCACGTGCTGCAGCTCTAACAGCAGTTATGTCCAATCTGATGAGCATATTTGCTCTAAAAGGACCTAACTTGTGCTTTTGCACGTAATGTTCTTTACGTTTACAAAAAGCTGCTCCTGCTGCTTTCTGGGAGTCTGTGGCAGAAGGGAATTTGCTTTTACATTGGCAAAAACGCTGTGCAAATGCCTTCATGATGGGAAAGTGAGAGTTATAAATGTGAATCAACTACCACATCGTTTACTGTTGCCTCTGTTTGTCTTTGGAATCTTTCCCTTAATTATTATAAAACCTTTAAATTAACAGGAAACACTCACCAGAAATAAGAGTAAGCAATGAGCATCACGAGGTTATGTAGCAATCTGAATTTGAAAAGAAGCAATCTGGCAATATCTCAAACATTTAAATTCATACTTAGCCTCTGACTCAGCAATTCTGTTCTCAGAGTTCATTCTGCAGAACAGTCAACCAAGCACACAGTATATGGCAGCTTTGTTTATAATGGCAAAATCTGGAAAAGTATTTAAATGCCCCATAGAGGAATGGCTGAATCTACTCTCCATACCATGCAGCAGTTAGAGTGAGGTCACTGCATGGGCCGATATGGAAAAGATGTTCAAAAGTGAAGTGAAAACAGAAAGTTGTAGTACTCTATAGTGACAAACGATGGCTGTGGGCCTAATCCAGCCTGTTGCCTGTTTTGTAAATAAAATTTTATTGGTAGACAGCCATACCCGTTCATCTACGAGTTGTCTGTGGGTGCCTTCCATCTACAATGGAGATTCAGTAGTTGGGACAGAGATCATATGGCCTGAAAAGCTGAAAATATTTACTCCTTGTCACTTTACAGAAGACATTTGCCAATCCCTGCTCTATCCTATGATCCTATTTGTATTTTTTACAAAGAGCATTGGGAGGAAAGAGTATATCAATGGACGTGCTTGTATGAGTGTAGACAATTTCTAGGGGGAGAAACCCAAAACCACAGTTAACAGTGATTACCTCTGGCAAATGGGTATGGAGTAAGCAATGAAGAGGTGGGGTCAGGGAGTTTCCCTCTGTAAGCTTCAAGCAATCCTCCCGCCTTGGCCTCCCAAAGTGCTGGGATTATAGGTACGCTATAAATGACCTAAAATGCCTAAAATGGCAAATTCTTTTGTTGCTTCCTAAAGGCAAATAGTCTCTGTCATTGCTTCCTGGGGGCAAATAGTTACATACCAATATACCTGCATAATTTAGCATTCACACACTAAAACATGCATATTAGTGGATTTGTTGCAATCTCTAACTCATTATTCTACTAAGTCTAGCTAGCTGTAATATGATACTTGGCAATTTTGTAAAACTTCCCCATTTAGGGTTTTTTTTTTTTTCTTTTTTGCATATATAGAGGTAGTTGGAATTTCTGCAGTTTGCAGAAAGATAGTTTTACTATTGTTGCATCCTCAATGTTTCTTGAGTTGGCTGGGGACCTCAACTAATGCTTTTCAATTAGGAATTATTATTACCTTAGTCATATTTTGACCAATGTAGTATGTTGTAGGTATTGGGTTGACCCTGCAATGTGGATACGTGCATCTCTGCATCAGCAATACTTTTGGCTTGTAATGTTTCCAATGACTAGACTTTTGTGTTTTTTTAACCATATTAACCATTTTAAGGGTCCAATGACTAGACTTTTAAGACATGTAGGCATCGTGTTCCAAATACGAATCATCCATAACCCTAGCACCAAAAGATATCATACTCATGTCCCACAACCCTGCTTGTACAGTGGCACTTCATGACTGTCACAGGTTATTGTTCCCTGGACATGGGGCTGAGTAGAGTGGGTCACCCTCTGTGACCTTTGTCTTGCTTTAAGAAGACCAGCTGGAGTCCCCTGGTGTGCTCAGGCAGGAGATTTCTGCAGTCCACTCTACCCAGGAGCAGGGACTGAGGGGTTCCCATGATGTGGCACTTTCAGTTTTCAAACCAGTTGGAACTGGGAAAACCGGGATGAGTTGGTCACCCTACCTGGAACCCCAGAGGCTGAATTGGTCTTAACCAATTACAGAAGAAAATATTCCTGGAAAAATATTTAGTTCCTTCTGTGAACTAAATCCCAATTGCATCTGTGGCCTGTGAGCAAGAGAAGGTGCATGCAATGTATAGAAGGAAGGACCTCTCAACATGAAGGGAGGGAGGCTCGCTGAGTTCCTATGTGTATCAGGCACTATATGAAGCACTTCACAAACATGAGCTCATGTAACACTTGAACTCTGTGAGGTGGTTCTATGATCCTTGCCCAAGGATCATCCAAGGAGAGCCAGCAAAAGAGCTCCTCCTCCTCCCCTGCTTCCTGCTCAGTGGCCAGAGGCAGGGGGGCTTTCGGAGGCGGTGGAAATAGGTCAGATGGAGGTAAAGTTAGAGAACAGGAAAGGGCACCTGGAGCTTGGGCAAAGTGACCTGGATCAGAGTCCTGGCTCTAGAATGTCAGGCTGTGTGGCTTTGGGCAAATCCCAGACAGCTTACTGTCAGTGAGAGCTTTGGCCCAAACAATCTTCAGGTTCCATTTGGATGTCCTGTCATCAGGGGAGGTAGGCAGGGAATTCCAGAAAGTAGTGATGTGTCCGGGGAGTGAGTAAAGAGTCCTTTGCTAGTCTTTGGGTGTGATGTGAGAGCATGTGGAGACAGTCCTGGGACCCAGGGGAGGGGCAAGCATCCTGGCTTTCCCAGGCTGAGACTTTCTGAGGTCAGAAAGGGTTGAGATACTTGCATTTCTTGAGATGCCAAGTACTTGAAGACATGCCAAAACAGGGTCACGAAAGTCATGGGATACTTTAAATATTTAATATTTTAGGTTTCTACATTTAAATATTTTTAAATGTTTACATTTACCATGTCAATGCATTTAACAAACACATTGAAAAGCAGAGCAGTATGAAGAAGAGGCTAGAGCAACCCTGGGACCCACCAGAGCCATGTACAGCTGCATCCATGCACCCAGCATCTACGTCCAGTCTCCCTGGCTACCAAGCCCAAGAGAAAGGCTGAAGGGAATGCTAAGGGTATAAAGTCAAGGTGACAGACAGACAGAGAGGATCTGCAAGGTTGTCTGCTAAAACTGCTCCTCCAAAGCCCAAGCCTAAAAAGGCCCCTGCAAAGAAGGGAGAGAAGTTAGCCAAAGAGCAGAAGGGGAAAGCCGATGCCAGCAAGTATCTCCTGCAGAAAATGGAGATGCCAGAACAGACCCCACACAGGAAGCTGAAGGTGTTGCACATGCCAAATGCAGTGTGTGCATTGTAAACAAAAATTCTCATTCTGGTAAAAATACACATAACATAAAACGTACCATCTTAACCATTTTTAAGTGTACAATTCAGTTGCATGAAGTGTAATACATTCACGTTGTTGGGCAACCAATCTCCAGAGCTCTTTTTTTTTTTTTTTTTTTTTTTTTTTTTGAGACAGTTACACTCTGTTGCCTGGGCTGGAGTGCTGTGACATCAGCATAGCTCACAGTAATCTCAAACTCCCGGGCTCAAGTGATCCTCCTGCCTCAGCCTCCTGAGTAGCTGGGACTACAGGCACACGTGTAGCACCATGCTTGGCTAATTTTTTGTTTCTATTTTTAGTTGCCCAGCTAAGTTTTTCTATTTTTAGTAGAGATGGGGTCTCACTTTTGCTCAGGCTGGTCTTGAACTCCTGACCTCAAACGATCCTCCTGCCTCAGCCTCCCAGAGCGCTAGGATTATAGGCATTAGCCACCATGCCTGGCCTCCAGAACTTTTTTCATCTTTCAAAAGTGAAACTCTATACCCATTAAACAATAACTCTCCATCTTCTCCTCCAGCTCATGGTAACCACCATTCTACTTTATGTCTGTATGAATTTGACTAATCTAGGTACCTCACATAAATAGAATCAAGACAGTATTTGCCTTCTTGCAATTGGCTTATTTCACTTAGCATAATATCCTTAAGGTTCATCCATGTTGTAGCATGTGTCAGAATTTCCTTCCTTTTTAAGGCTGAATACTATTCCATTGTATGTACATACCACATTTCATTAATCCATTCATCTGTCAGTGGACACTTGGGTTGCTTCCACCTGCTGGCTATTGTGAATAATGCTGCTATGAACATGTGTGCACAAGTATCTCTTTGAAACCCTGCTTTCAATTCTGGGTATAAACTAGAAGTGGAATCACTGGATTGTAAGGTAATTCTATTTTTAACTTTTTGAGGAAACTGCATGCCATTTTCCACAGAACTGCATTGTTTTATGTTCCCACCAACAGTGCATTAGGGTTCCAATCCCTCTACATCCTCGCCAGCACACGTGATTTTCTGAGATTTTTTTTTTTTTAATTTCTTCACCCACTTTTCTAGTAATAAAGTTATCTCTCCAGAAATTTTGTGGGTTTTTTTTTCAAGAGACAGGGTTTCATTATATTGCCCAGGCTGGACTCGGACTCCCAGGCTCAAGTGATCCTCCTGCCTCTGCCCCCCTAGTAACCGGGACTACATGCGTGTGCCACCACACCCAGCTCTCTAGGAATTTCTACCAGTCTATTTCCTCTGACCCAAGTGGACCTCTTGGGGGATTATTTTCAGATGGAGGCAATGGCATGGAGATGTCACCAGAAGGAAGAAGAGTTCAAATACTAGTCTGGCCCCCACACATGCAGCAGAGGCAGCTGGAAGCTATGTTCCCGAGGCTGGAACCCCAAAAATGCAGCGAACCACCTTCAGGCACCATCCCCGTCCCCCACCCCCCACCAGTGCTTGCCCAACTCCCAAGCCAGCCAATCAGGAACACTGTCCTAATTCAGGATAGAGACAATTTGCAGGTTTTTTTGGTTTTAAAAAACTATGCCATTTCCCCTCTTCCTAAACCTCATTCCCCAGAGGCCAGACTCAGATAGACCGGGATCCCCTGCTTGGCATTAAGCCTTTTTCCTTTAGCACTCTGTCTGGTCACAGCAGGGTACAAGGATGCACGCTGATCCAGAAAGTTGTTTTGCAAAGTGGGACAGGCAAAGAAATGGAACGATTATCTCCATGAGGTAGGAACCAAGTTTTTCAGCTGGAGTGATAAATTGTCTAGAAGGCTTGAAGAAAGAACTACGGATTGGGGGTCAGCGCTAGGGAAGTGGGAGAAGCTGCTCAAGAAAAGTACACAGAGCCGTGGGAGCTGATATTAGAGGCTGTACCTTGTAATAGGGCCAATCAGCATGTTTCTGGCATTTTCTATAGAAAAGTCCCCAAATGTAGAGAGATAATCTTCAGAAAACAAAATCACCATTTTTTTTTTTGATAGTACCTATCCTAATGGGTGCTAGGTGGTATCCCATTGTGGTTTTGATTTGCATTTCTCTGATGATTAAACATCTGTCCTCTCCTGCCCGTGAGCATCTTTGCGTGTTTTTTGGCCATTTGTATATCTTCTTTAGAGAAATGTCTTTTCAAACCCTTTGTCTATTTTTTAATCAGGTTGTTTTTTGTTGTTGTTGAGTTGTAGGAGTTCTTTATATATTCTGAGGTATTAACTGTTTATCGGATATGTATCAGCAGTCCCCAACATTTTTGGCACCAGGGACCAGTTTCTTGGAAGCCAATTTTTCCACAAACCAGGGAACAAGGGAGATGGTTTCAGGATGATTCAAGCGTGCAACCTAGGTTCTTCACCTATGCAGTTTACAGTAGGGTTCGAGCTCCTATGAGAATCTAATGCCGCTGCTAATCTGACAGGAGGCGGAGCTCAGGTGGTGATGTGAGTACAGATGAAGCTTTGAGCTGGCCTGCAGCTCACCTCCTGCTGTGCTGTGTGGCCTGGCTCCTAACAGGCTGTGGACCAGTATCGGTCTACAGCCTGGGGGTTGGGGACAGCAGAGATACATGATTTACAAATATTTTCTGCCACCCTCTAGGTTGCCTTTTCACTCTATTATGTCCTTTGAAATTCTTATTTTTTATCAAGCTTTATATAAATGCAGAATTTGTTTCACTTTTCTTTTTTTTGAGACAGAGTCTCACTCTGTCACCCAGGCTGGACTGCAGTGGTGTCATCATATCTCACTGAAACCTCAAACCCCTGGGCTCAAGCAATCCTCCTGCCTCAGCCTCCCAAGTAGCTGGGACTGCAGGCATGCACCACCACACACCCAGCTAACTTTTTCTATTTTCGAAGAGATGGGATCTCACTCTTGCTCAGGCTGGTCTCAAACTCCTGAGCTCAAGCTATCCTCCCTCTTCGGCCTCACTGAGTGCGAGGATTACAGGTGTGAGCCACCATGCCCAGCCTGTTTGATTTTTTTTTTTAAGCTATGTTCTTAGCTCACAGAACACATCATTGTTTTTTGAGGAAGGGGCATTTGCCACTAATATAGAATGTCTCTGAAGCTGGATGGATTTGGGAGAAAACATCTTTCTCTTCTAGTTTTGAGAGACTCGATTCCCAGGAGGAGGGGTCCCCTGATATTGATAAACATTAGCCACTTTGACACAAATGTCTTATGGTGTGAAAAAACTAAAATTCATTTCTATGTCCTTTGATGGTAAATTTGATGTGTCAACTCAACTGAGCTGTTCAGATAGCTGGTAAGACATGATTTCTGAGTGTGTCTTTGTCCGTGTTTCCAGAAGATATTAATATTTGAATTAGAAAACTGAATAAAGAAGATTTCCCTCACCAACGTGGGTGGGCGTTATCCATTCCTTCCAGGGCCTGAATAGAACAAAAAGGCAGAGGAAGGGGCAATTCACTCTCTTCTAGAGCTGAAAAATCTATCCTGTCCTGCCCTTGGATGTCAGAGCTCTTGGTTCTCAGGCCTTCAGACTTGGACTGAGTAGCAACACTGGCTTTCCTGGGTCTCCAGCTTGCAGAGTGCAGATTATGGGACTTCCTAGCTTCCAGAATTGCATAAGCCAGTCCCTATAATAAATCTCTCTTATATCTCTATATATCCTACTGGACCTGCTTCTCTGGAGAACCCTGGCTAACCTGTGTCCTTATGTCCTTTTCTCTCTCTCCTTTCACATACACTTGACTCCCTTAAGCCCAGAGACCTGCTGGAACCTGACCCCCAAATTGGTCACCAGTATGTCAGGCAATCCGGAGTTTCCTGTGACACCATTTGAGATGGTGTTCCCCAAAAGAGCAGCACTTCCTTTTTTAGACTGTGGCTCTTCAGAATGGAAATCCTGCCATTTTCATTTCATGTCTTGAAAGTTAGGATCAGCTGGTGAAAAGTTGTTAAATGACGTACTGAATGTGAAATACCAACCCTTACTTTAAACTTTCTCTGTTCAGAGCAACAAATGAAGATGTTGTTGGGTTTTATAGTGGCTCTCTGACTTTGGTAGTCCATTGACGAAGGGAGTTTGAAAGTTGTTAATGACTATCTGCTCTTGTCCTACCTGAAATACCATGATTATTTATGAAAAGTATCCTTAATAAAGCTGGATACAGTTTGGCTTGGGAAAATAAAAAACAATTAGAGCCACGTATTGTGACAATCACCACATAATGTGGTTGGGAGATAGGTTTAAGGTTGAACACTGAACATCTTCCTCTTCCAATCCTGTTAGTTCCTCTAAGACTGACAGGTGTGGTGTACCAATCCTAGTCCATTTCTCCATCCAGCTCATTGCATCCTCCAAAATAGCTCTCTCCACAGACCTTCACATCCCTCCCTTTCTGCGGGGCCCTCACTCACCCACCCTCTCCTCCTTGCCCCCCCTTGGTGATCCGCTCCTCAGCCACGCCCTGCACCTGGGTTTTCTCTGCATCCTCACGTCCTCACGCTATTAATTTTTCCTGCTCTGTGCTACATCTTCAACCTTTCCCTCCTGGCTCTCTCCCAATAGCACTTACCAGTGCTCTCCTCTCTCCATTAGGTTGGGAGGGGTGGTGGGGAAAGCAGAAGGAAAGATGAGGGGCTGGCTGAGGAGGGTGAGGGCCTTTTTGGACCCACACGCTCCTGGGGCTTCCTGGTCTCTCTCCATCCCTCACAGCCACTTTCCTAATATGCACTGTCCAAGGACATTGCCTACCCACCCCCCAACTTCTCTCCTTAGGTCACTCCAGCGTCCCTCCCCATGACTCCCCTGAAGCTGCGTTGCTGATGTCCTCCTATAACCTGCATGTTGACAATTCCCAGGGTTGCCCCTCAGTTTTCATTTTAGCTTCCGAGTGCCCGTCTACCTAATGTTGGGAATGCATAGGAAAGTAAGAATAGAGTGGGGCGAAGAATTGCCTAAAATTCCTCTGCTCAAAGCCTCCATTGGCTCACCAGATCGTCAGAATAAAAGCTGAAGTCCTCCTCACTGGGGCCGGCAAGGCTCTACAGATTTGACTCCTGTTAAGAGAGACATGAAGATCCAGCATTTCTGCACTTCTTTCAAGCAGAGGCACTGGCTGCCTTGGTGTGGACTGTCTTTTCGAGGATGTTTGTATAAAATGGCCTTGGAAGACACAGCCTCTCTCTGGGACGGGCTCAGAGCACAGGTTTGTATGCTGTCCAGTGTAATGACGTGTCCCTCTGGGTCAGTCAAAGTTCAGGCAGGTTTACTCGCAGCCATGAATGAAAGATTTGGGTTCCTTCAGCCCTCAGTTCCTCAGCTGTGATGCAAACCCACTGTTTGGGCAATGTCCATCCTCCGTGTCACTCCATTGTAGTACTTGGAGGGGAGAAGGAAGGGGGCAAGTGGAAATGACACAAGCAGGAAGTTCCTGCTGCTTGCCATGCTTGAGGTAATAAAATCTTTTGTCTTTGACACAGAAATCCCAAAAGACTGTACAGGCTAACCAGTTAACTTGTGAGTTAGGCAAAACCTCAGAATCTCCGCAGTTCCTAATCACACACACCTCTCACCGCATCTCCTACTACTACTTCCCTTGCTCACCTTGCCTGGTCTCGCTGGCCTCCCAGATGTTCCTGGAACCTGCCAGGTACACTCCTGCCTTAGGGCCTCTGCTGTCAGCCTAGAACATTCTACCCCGACAGTCACGTGATTTCGGGTCCCCATCCAAATAGCACCTTGGCGGGCCTTCCTCGACTTCTCTAAAACAGCCTTGCCACCAACACACTGGTGAACTTTTGCCAAACTCATGGGTGAAAATGGTATCTTAGTAAGTTTTAAATTCATCCTTTATTAGTTTTTGTATCTACTTCTGTCAATACAGATCTATCTATATATAGATATCTAGACATAGAAATAAGTATATATATTTTCTGCATCTACATATTCTATATCTATATATTTTCTATACAATTTCTACATCCATATATTCTACAGTATCTATATTTCTATTATTTTATTATACTTAAGAGCCACTTATATTTCCTTTTCTATGAATTATCTGTTCCTATCCTTTGCCTATTTTTCTGTTGTTAGTCTTTTTCATACTTATTTTTCACTTGCCTATGATGTGATTAAATATCATTTCAACTTGTTTTGTCTTTGGAGTTTCCTTATGTTGTCATCATTGTTGTGCTTTTGCCATGTAAGTTTTTTATTTTTATGTAGTTGAATTTGTCAATCTTTTATGGCTTCTAGGTTTTCAGTCATAGCCAGAAAGTCCTTCCCTATTCCAAGATTATAAGGAATCCATGCTTTCTTCTATTTTTCTAGTACCTTTATGGTGTCATTTCGAAATATACAAATCTTTGAATGACTTGGAACTTATTTGGAGTGGTACGTCAGTTATAGGTTCAATTTCTAAGTTTTTTTGACTACCCAATTATTTCAACCCCTTTTATTATTCATTTAAAAACACATTATAGAAACATCTATTAAAAACATACTCTGGAAAAACTACTTTGCATGCACAACAATGCCTGCTTCACCCATTTTACGGGGTATATGCTGGTCTGGGGCATTTGTCAACTTGCTCAAGGCTGCCCAGCTGGTAGGTAGAGTTGCAGCTTTTCTGAGACTCTGCCTGCGTGCCCACTCCTTGTAATTTGGACACTCCAACCTTGTGCAACCAGGTTCCCACCAGAGCCAGTGATCCAATGCTTTAGTTTGCACTGGAGCAGCCCTGTGCCTCCATGATGCACACATTGGGGTTCCGAGCCCCATAAACACAGCCCACGGTTTATCAAAAGCTGGTAAGAAGCCTTAGAACATAGCCTGACCCTATTCTATGTCCGGGCAGGATTCAAATTCAATGCCCAAGATCTCAGCATGAAAGGAGGGGAGAAGGTGGTAAGCTTGCCCACCCAGCCCCCCGAGTATTGCTCGAGTACCAGATGCCACTTTAGTTTTACTTCTGCAAGTACTTGGGTCTATTTCTGTGCTTATTCTGTCTCATTGGTTTCTTTGGTCTTTTGTGCACCACTTTTAATTACTGGGGCTCTAGAATATGTTTTAATATTTGACAGTGCTAGATCCCCTTTCCTTGTTCTTTTTTAGAGCCTGTTTGTTTCCAAACTAGTCTTGTTTATTTTTCCATATGAATTTTAGAAACAAATAGGGTAGTTAAAACACACACACATTGTTTCCTGGTTAACTGCTAAACTTAAGTAAATGTTTCCCTGAGTTCTGTGAGCCGTTCTAGCCAATGATTGAACCTGACGAGGCGGTGGTGCGAACCTGCATTTTATAGCTGGTCAGTCAGGAGCACAGGTGCCAACCTGGGGCTTGTCATTGGCATCTAAAGTGAGAGGAAGTCCTATGGGACTGAGCCCTTACCCTGAAGGACCTGCACTAACTCCAGTTTACGTCAGAATTAAGTTGTAGGACACCTAACTTGTGCTGGAGAATTGATTAATGTAGAACACCCTCTCCTCCCATCCTGGCGACCAGAAATGTTCTGTGTTGAGAGCATAATGGGAGAAAACAGTTAGCTTTCCTTACGTATAGGAGACCTCTTTGGAACTGGAATGAATGATGTGTCACCCAGATCCCTTTTCAGGAATAAAAACCTGATTCTTTACAGATGCCAGGAGTGCTGCCTGACAACCCTCAGCTGTCAGCCCTCTTTGGAACTGCCTTGCCCTTGGTCACACCCCCTTCTTGTAGCACTCTGTATCCAGTGACTGATCAAACATAAAGGTCATCCCCTTCACCCCCACAAGGGCATCTCTGAAGGTCCATCTCTCAGCTTCAGAGTTCACTGTGGAGTCAGCTGAGGTTTTCTTTGTGACTTCATCACAGCCCAACTTCTCCTTCTCCCTACCCTTCCAACCCTTCCCTTCCACAGGCATTTATGCCAAGAGCACTCATTAATACCCTCTGCACAGGAGTAGTAGGGTCCAGGCCCCCCCAGTGGATGCCTGAAACCACGGATAGCACTAAACCCTCTATATACTATGTTTTTTCCTATACACACATACCTATGACAAAGTTTCACTTATAAATCAGACACAATAAGAGAGTAACAATAACTAATAAAAAAGAACAATTGTAACAATATACTGTAATAAGTTATGTGAATGTGGTAAAAGAAATCCACACACAACCTATTAATCCTATTAGTACTTTTATTGGAAATATGTTAAATTTATAATTTTATTTTGTTTATTGTGTTTTTTACAGAGACAGGATCTTGCTCTATAACCCAGGCTGGAGTGCAGTGATGTCATCATAGCTCACTGTAACCTTGAACTTCTGGGCACAACAGATCTTCCCCTCTTGGTCTCCCAAATAGCTGGGATTATAGGTATAGGCCACCCCGCCTGGCCTACATCTATAATTTTAAAGGAAAATCGAGATCTTCACGATATTGAGTCTTCCTATTTAAAAACACCATTTATCTTTCAGTTTGACTCTTTTCTGTAAAACGGGAGTAATAACAATATCAATCTCATAGGGCTGTCCTCAGAATTGAGTGGGAAAATGCATGCGAAGTACAGTGGGGGCCAACATGTTGCCTTGCCACTTAGCTGTATGACTTTCAGCTTGGTTAACAGACTATCCTGAACTTCGGTTCCCTCATTTGTAAAATGGAGATAATAACAGTATCTGCTTCATAGGACTGCAAAGAAGGTTAAATGAGACAAAGCGTGTAAAACACCCAGTGCACCGCCTGGAACTTAAGCGCACAATAAATAATGGCTTCTTCTTTTAAAACACAGGCCACCCCCAGCAGGGAAAATGTGACTTAAAGGGAAAGCTTGGTGGGACACACCTTGGGTGGGCCCCAAGGTCAGCTCTTCTTTCCCAGAACCTACCCAACATTCGGCCGCTACTCCGGACTTTCCCGGTGCGCCAAGCGAACGCAGGAAAGATGACACCAGCAGCCGAAAGCCCGAGGCCACCAGGGCACGCCAGGCCCCCGCCCCGCCCGCTGGGTCCCGGCACTGCCACGTCTCGCGCGGCCTGCTCCCCCTCCGGGAGTGGGCGGGGCCACGTCGGGCCCACCCGCGGGCGCGCTCCGCCGCGCCCTATGCCCGCCTCTCCGCAGCTGGAGTCGCTGGTAGGGCGGCACCAGGCAGAGCGGCGTGACGTTCCGAAGGGGCGGGGGGAGGGCAAGCACGCGCCCGGAAGTCTCGGGGGAGGAGGCGTGACGTACATCCGGCGAGTAGCTGGCGGTCCCGGGTGCTGCTGGTCCGTGTGCCGTGAGAGAGGGTCTTAGCCGCCCGCCGCTGCCGGAGGAGCCCCGCCGGGTTGTGAGTTAGGGGGCGGCGTCAGGGGAGGGGGCCAGAGCCAGAGGGGCTGGGGTGGACGGTGGGGGAGTCGGGGCGGAGGCCGCCCTGGCGGAGTTGGGGAGGGAAGTGACACGCAGGCGGTTCTGTGGGGCCGCCGGGCTGGTTCTGGGCGGGGACGGGCCGACTCGGCCGGGTCTCCTCCATCCCCTGCTGGCCTCTGGGGTATAGGGTCCACCTGCGTTCCGCTTGGGGGTCTTGCTGTTACTGAGCCGGATGGCAGTTTTCTTGTCTGTACTTTGCGCTCAGATTTACAGAACGGCTTCATGTCCTCTGTCTTGGATGAGCCTCTCAGCCTTCGGGTGGAAGCCCTTGATTATCCTTATTTTACAGGCCCAGGCACTGAGGCTCGCCAAGGCCCCGCAGCTGGCAAGTGTGAGCACTGGAACCAGGTGTACGGGCCCCTAGTCCAGGGTTCCCCCCACGTCAGTTCTCGGATATCATCTCCTGTCCTGGATCAAACCCTATATTTTCTCCTTCCACCTGACTTCCCTTGTCTCGTCTGTGCATGGAAAAATTCCGTCACGTGCATTTTAAATAAATTAGTGTTTTCTTCACGTTTCTAGCCGAGGAATGAGGGGCACATTTGTGAGGGTCGGCACTAAATTGTCTCTGTTAGTATTCTTCCTTGCTCTTGTTTTTTCTTTATCCTGAGTCCATCTGCTTTGATTGCGAAAGGGGACTGAGAGATATTTGCTATGTGGTTACCTTTGACATTTACCCTGCAGCTAAGCAGACTTTTTTTTTAGCTAAAAGCCAGCTGCCTGGTACCCGGATCTATGGAATAGTGTCTTAAAGTTGAGTATGCATAAGAAGTAATATGTAAATTTTTAAATTGGCTGATGGCCAGTTTGGTGCTCTTCCTTTCTATTTGTTTGAATCAGTCCTGAAATGTGCAAGTTTTCATTTTGGGTACATTAGTGGTGTTTTTACTGATAGCTTACAACTCTTAAATTTTAGAGTTTTCTAACTTGCCTTAAGGTGGTAGACTGGATCAAGAATAGAAAATAAATATAATGCTAGTTATTAAAACACCATCGAAAAGGTGTGATGAATTACAAGGAAGAAAACTTCGAAATATTATCATCTGTGTAGTCGATGGGTTGAGGAAGTTTTATGTTTTTTAAGCAATTTTGTGATTTGGAGTTGAGTTTTATATACTTTTAACAGAAGAGCTTAGACTTTGGTGTTAAAAGCTGAGGGTTTAAGTCCTGGCACTGTTAGTTTTTCAGCTGAGCAATCTTGGGCAAGTCAGCTAACGTAGGAGTGTCTGCATCTTCCTTCATCTTGTTAAATGAGGCTAAATGATCCCTGCCTGGTAGAGCTGGTGTGAGGATGAAATGAGGTGTGTGTGCAGGTAGTATATAAATTGTAAAACTACTGATTAGTTGGTACTAAGATCTCAAGGAGAGAGGAGCCATCAAGGCCATATCTTTAACTTTGGGTAGCAGTACAACCCAACTCTTTGGATTTAGTAAGGGTTATTATTATTATTATTTTTAACACACCTGAAAAATTTCTGCAGCTGCTCTCCATAGATCATTTTGGAGGGATGAATTGTATGGTTTTTAAAACAGGGATGTCATGGGAAAATAAATTGGAAAATTAAAGTAGTTCTATTGCCATGAAAAATTTGTTAGTGTGGGGTTTTCCCTTTGTCACCTTTGCAGAATTCACCTAATTAGGAATTCTTCCAAAGTGATGTAAAATTTTTAGAGTCTATAAAGTATCTGCAAACCAGTGTAGTAGGAGCGTATATAGATGTGTTGGGTTGTAAAGAGTGATGAGATTGGGAGTGACCCTAATGAGGGGTGCTCTCTAAAGGTGAGCTGCACTTCTCCAAGTGGTAGATTGAGAAAAGGAGGGAAGGATGTCTGGTTTGGGGGAGGTGCAGGGGAAAGGTGCATTGTTCTTTTACTTATCTATAGTAAATGGGAGCTTAAGCATGGAACTTTGTAAGTATGTTTAAGTTATAGGACTACTTAAAGTACAGGTTTAGTTTCCGGACAGAACTGTTATTTAACGTGTTTAATGTGGTCTGTCTTTCTGCCAAAATATATTTGAATGTTACTGAAAAGGGCAAAAAAACCAAAAAACCCCGCAACAACAAAAACCTCATTTAGTATATTTTCATAAAAGCTTAGTCTGTACCTCCATCCAAACTCCCAAGCCTTATTTGGCTCTCTATTGTAAGAGTCATGAAAAGTAAGCACTAATCAGGCCCTAAAATTAATAGGTCAGGCCATAGGCCTGTTAAAAACCCAGTAATTAGATGAAAACCAAAAAACATAGTGTCTCTATTTTTTAGTTTACTCTTCATCCAGCATTCTTTGAATGAAGATAGGTGGATTTTTGTAGGTAACCCTTTTATAGGTTACTGTTCCTGAAAGTCTTGTTTGATTACAGTTGGTCACATCTGGTATAAAGCCTTGTGTTCAGATGTTCCTGCTGATGGAGAGAAGTAAAAGTGGAGATCTTCCTTTTTTCTGCACCAAATCTGAGATGTTGAGGCAAAAATTCAGCATGACCAGGAAATGCTGACTGAGAATCCTTAAGACCTACCAAGGCCTCTAGATCCTCCCCTCTTAACTTCACTCAGTTCCTTTTGCTTATTACCAATGTATGTGGACCTTTTAGTTGCTTTGGATCATGGTTAGTTTTGTCTAGGCCTATGGGAAACAACCAAAGA
Organism: Lemur catta; assembly: GCF_020740605.2. Taxonomy (NCBI): domain Eukaryota; kingdom Metazoa; phylum Chordata; class Mammalia; order Primates; family Lemuridae; genus Lemur; species Lemur catta. Next base: position 48,308,326 of record NC_059141.1, on the reverse strand, counting down.
AGTGGTGTTTAATATCAGTACTAATTAAGATATGTACTTGCTTAGGAACCTGTTGCTATATCCTGAACAGCTATTCTTTTTTAAAGAAAATTCATATTTGTAAAGCAGGTTGGGGCTTGATTATTCACATTATGAAAGGATTCTCTTCTTATCCCTTCATGTTTCTCTAAAATAGTGATATTGTCTCTTTATAAGTAGGGACACGTATCTGCAAGAGAGGTGAAACAAATATTGTTTAAAAGACATAGCATTGGTAAATGGAACAGGGCAAATTGTGCCAGCTAATAGGATTTTGGAGGACTTCGGATTTTAGAGCTGTTTGCAAGGATAGGTAAATATGCTTTTCATTTAGGTCAATATGCTTTTCAATTTTATTTTCTACGTAGTTCATCTATATGGCATTTTGATCCAGACTATTGATGAGATTGATCCACATTATTGATGGGACTGATTTCCTAGAGCTGTTGCTAACTGGTAGACAGCAGTGGTGTATCTCGGGAATGTGAATGAGCAGCTGCCTAGTAGAGGAGTGAGTCCCACAGTGACAGAAGAAAGTACAGGCATACCTCAGAGATATTGCAAGTTTGGTTCCAGACCACCGCAATAAAGCAAGTATCACAATAAAGTGAGTCACACAACTACTTTGGGTTGCCAGTGAATATAGAAGTTATGTTTATACTTTTATGTTTATTAAGTGTGCAGTAGTCTTATGTCTAAAAAACAATGTATATACCTTAATTAAAAAATACTTTTCTTGCTAAAAATTGGTAATAATCATCTGAGCCTTCAGCAAATCATAATCTTTTTGCTGGTGGAGGGTCTTGCCTTCATGTTGATGTCTGCTCACTGAGGGTGTTGATTGCTGAAGGTTGCAGTGATTCTGGCCATTTATGAAAATAAGACGAAGTTTGCCATATCAATTGACTCTTCCTTTCACAAAAGATTTCTCTGTAGCATGTGGTGCTGTTTGATAGCATTTTACCCACGTTAGAATTTCTTTCAAAAATCAAAGTCAGTACTCTCAAAACCTGCCTCTGCTTTGTCAACTAAGTTTATGTAATATTAGAACTCTTTGTTGTCATTTCAACAGTATTCACAACATCTTCATCAGGAGTAGATTTCCATCTCAATAAATCATTTTCTGGGACTTGGATCAGAGTGGGAAAAAAAAAAAGAATCCACTTTCTTTGCTCATTTATTCTTTTTTTTTAAGAGATAGGATCTTGCTCTGTCGTCCAGGTTGGAGTGCAGTGGAGCAATGATCTAGCTCATTGCAGCCTTGAACTCCAGGGCTCAAGCAATCCTGCCACCTCAGCCTCCCAAGTAGATGGGACTAAAGGGGTGCTCCACTGTGTCTGGCTAATTCTTAGAGAATTTTTTATAGAGATGGGATCTTGCTATTTTGCCCAGACTGATCTTGAACTCCTGGCCTCAAACAGTCTTCATGCCTCAGCCTCTTAGAGTGCTGGGATTACAGGCATGAGTTACCGCTCCTGGCCTCTTTGTTCATTCATAAGAAGCAGCTCCTCATCTGTTCAAGTTTTATTGTGAGATTGCAGCAATTCGGTCATGTCTTCAGGTTCCACTCACTTACTTATTTATTTTTCAGGGACAGGATCTCACTCTGTTGCCCAGGCTAGAGTACAGTGGCACCATCATAGCTCACTGTATCCTCGAATTCCTGGGCTTAAGGGATCTTCCTGCCTCAGCTTCCTAAGCAGCTGGGACTACAGGCCCATGCCACCATGCCTGGCTAATTTTTGTGTTTTTTATAGAGATACAGGTCTCCTTATATTGCCCAGGTTGGTCTCAGACTCCTTGCGTGAAGTGATCCTCCCACCTCAGCCTCTCAAAGTGCTGGGATTATAGGTGTGAGCCACCTTGCCTGTTCAGGCTCCACTTCTAATTCTAGTTCTCTTGCTATTTCCACCACATCTGTAGTTACTTCCTCCTCTGGAGTCTTGAAGCCCTCAGAGTCATCCACGAGGGTTGGAATCAGGTTCTTTCAAACTCCTATTAATGTTGATATTTTGACTCCTCACATGAATCACAAATGTTCTTAATGGTGTCTAGAATGGTGAATCCTTTCCAGAAGATTTCCATTTACTTTGTCCAGATCCATCAGAGGAATCACTATCTATGACAGTCATAGCCTTACAAAATGTATTTCTTAAATAATTAGACTTGAAAGTCAAAATGACTCCTTGATCCCTGGGCTGGAGAATAGATATTTGTGTTGGCAGGCATGAAAACGATATTCGTCTCTTTGTACATCACCATCAGTACTCTTGGGTGAGTGAGTACATTGTCAATGAGCAGTAATATTTTGAAAGGAATCTTTTTCTGAGCAGTAGGTCTCAAGAGTGGTCTTGAAATATTTAGTAAACCGTGCTGTAAACAGATAGGCTGTAGGAAGAGTAGATTCAGCATAATTCTTAAAGGCCTTAGGATTTTTGAAATGGTCAGTAAGCATTTGCTTCAACTTAAAGTCACCAGCTGCATGGGCCCCTAACAAGAGAGTCAGCTTATCCTTTGAAGCTTCAAAGCTAGGCATTGACTTCTCTTGCTATGAAAGTTGTAGATGGCATCTTCCAATAGAAGGCTGTTTTGTCTATACTGAAAATCTGTTTAGGCGTAGCCATCTTCATCAATTATCTTAGCTAGATCTTTTGGATAACTTTCTGTAGCTTCTACATCAGCATTTGCTACTTTACCTTGTACTTTTATGTCATGGAGACGGCTTCTTCAGCCTCATGAACCAACATCTGCGTGCTTCCAACTTTCCTTCTGCAGGTTCCTCACCTCTCTCAGTCTCCATACAATTGAATAGTTTGTCCTTTGCATTTACAACTTGGCTAACTGGTGCAAGAGGCCTAGCTTTCAGCTGGTCTAGGCTTTTGACATGCTTTCTTCACTAAGCTTAATCATTCCTAGCTTTGATTTCAAGTGAGAGATGTGAGACTCTTCCTTTCACTTGAACATTTAGAGGCCATTGTAGGGTTATTAATTGGCCTAATTTCAATATTGTTGTGCCTTAGAGAATAAGGAGACCTGAGGAGAGGGAGACAGGGGAACTGCCGGTTGGTGGAGCAGTCAGAATACACACAACATTTATTAAGTTTGCTGTTTTCTATGGGTGTGGTTCATGGTGCACCAAAACAATTATAACAGTAACATCGAAGATCACTGATCACAGACCACCATAACAGATATAATGATAATGAAAAAGTTTGAAACATTGTGAAAATTACCAAAATGTGACATAGAGACACAAAGTGAGCACATGCTATTGGAAAATGGTGCTGACAGACTTACTGATGCGGGGTTACTATGAACCTTCCATTTGTAAAAAGCTCATTATCTGCAAAGTACAATAAAATGAGATATGCATGTAGATATTTAACTCCTTTGAAGCTTCGAAGCCAGGCATTGACTTCCCTTGCTGTGAAAGTTGTAGATGGCATCTTCTTCCAACAGAAGGCTGTGTTGTCTACACTGAAAACATCCTTGTGTTCCATTATCTAAAAGACAGAAAATCTGGGTATCTTTGCTGCCCAAATAAATAGATGACAGTGGAAACATTAATTCACTTTGTCTCCAACTAGCTGGTTTCACTTTTTCTTTTCCTTTTCTTTTATGCTAAAGCTTAAAGGTACAGAAATAAATATTAAGACCAACGTAGCCTTTCTCAGTAAGTTCAAGGCTGATTGGTCTCTGGGTATTATAGATTGAAAACTATTAGGAAACCAGGAGTTTGTACAGATAGGAGGATTCTAGAGGCTTCCCTGCAGGTTGCAAAATCTATAAGTCTCAAGAGGGAGGGAGTTTATCTTCTTCACTTTCTTATGCCTGAAAACATGGGAGTGTGAACATGCCATCAGGGCCAGGGAATGAGAGGTAACTTCTCTAGAACTATACTGGCATTCAGAAAGCTAATATTTGCTACTTTGATATTTTATACAGGTAGTAAGCATTAATAATGTCTTTCATCTTCGAGTGGATCTACAATGGCTTCAGCAGTGTGCTCCAGTTCCTAGGTAAAGCCATTTTCAAGGTTTCAAACTTTGTGCATTTCCTTCAGCAATTTAAATACAAACAGGGTTTGGTATGTAGAGAGCAAATTTATGTTAACAATTTTTTTTCTTTTAGGACTCTACAAGAAATCTGGAAAACTTGTATTCTTGGGTTTGGACAATGCAGGAAAAACCACTCTTCTTCACATGCTCAAAGATGACAGATTGGGCCAACACGTTCCAACACTGCATCCGAGTAGGTTTGAAAATACCAGGTGACCGTTTGATCTTTGAAGATCATTGTCAGGCTTGCAGAATGAATCTGTAGTTGATTTAGTTCTTGTATTAACTGAGGTCCCAAAAGCCAACTCAGTTGAAAATACTCCATATAGGACACACTCAGGTCACATACTTGTGGGTCTAAACCTCTGGAACTTTGTCATCATGTTTTGTCACTGGTCCTGTAATGGGACACATCTCCCATATCTGCACCCAAGAAGGAGAAAAACACCTTGGAGAAAAGCTTTTGGCTTTTAGAATAGTTTAAGGGCATTTTCACCCTTGTATTCTTTTCTTTTTCTATTTTTGTTGAGATGGAGTGTCACTGTTGCCCGAGCTGGTCTCGAACTCCTGGGCTCAAGCGATCCTCCTGCCTCAGCCTTCTTAGTAGCTAGGACTGCAGGCGTGGGCTGCCATGCCTGGCTTTTTGTATCCTTTTCTTTACAAGGTGAAAGTTTTGTTAAGTTTTGTATTGTTATTGGCTTATGGTACTAGTAGTTGGGCCTCGTTGGATTGAGAAATTTCTTTCTTTTTTTAAACAATTTTTCAGCATCAGAAGAGCTGACAATTGCTGGAATGACTTTTACAACTTTTGATCTTGGTGGGCATGAGCAAGGTAAGAGACGACTCAGGGGAAGCTTGGTATTGACTTGTGGTTCATTTTGTGTGCCTCCCCCCCCTTTTTAAAGCAATGTGTTATTTTTACCTTTTATATTATTTGCATTTAGGAATGGGGTCTTATAATACTTAAATGAAGTTGTTTTATTCACTTAATATTTTTAAGTAATTTCAAACTTCTCAAAAATTGCATAAATAATACAGGGAACTCCACTCACATATACATTTTGCCCAGATTTATTAGTCTCCTCTGTCTATAATACATATTAATGTTTACTTTTTCTGAACCATTTGTGATTATATCATGCCACTTTAACCCCTTAACACTGTAGTGCCTATTTCCTAAGAACAAAGAATATTCCCTAATATTCTTAATAATCATAATAGTTATCAAATCCAGGAAGTTTTATTTTTATCTGCTCTGTAGTGTATATTCTCTTTTTGGGGGTTGGTTGTCTCACTAATCTCTTTTATAGCATTTTTTCCTCTTGAACAAGTCCAACACAGTATCACATATTATATTATCAAGTCCCTTTTGTGTTTTTTATTCAGTGGAGTGTAAGTATGTAGGAAATCAACTGATTATTTGTAAGTAATTTCAGACTTGTCAAAGTTACAAAAATAATACAGTGTCTACATGTGGCCACTCTGATCTAAGTTGATATTTTATATACTCTACCCATTTGGGACCGTTGGTAGAATAGTTTCTTCTACCTTTTTGCTTTCCTCATAAGTGCTTTTTGCCTTACTTAGGCTATGTCTGTTTGATTCCCAGATTCCTATCAGGTGTCTTGCATGTGTTTTAAGGACAGACAAAATGGGCATCTTTATCTAGTGGACACTTCATTTACATTTGGCAAGACTCTGGATGCAGAAGTAAAACATTTAAGATGTAGGAATAAATATTCTGGGAAGGTAGGGAAAAGAAACTATAGATACTGTCAGATTTACTAATTTGTTGTCAAATTGAGTTGAGAAGTCTCCTTTTGAAACACTGTATTAGGTTGAATGTAATATAGTTTTAAAAATATATATCGTTAAATAACTCAGCATATATCCATGTTTATAATTAGTAGACAACTAAAAGTAATAGCCAGGCGTGGTGGCTCATGCTGTAATCCCAGCACTTTGGAAGACCAAGGCAGGAGGATTGTTTGATTCCAGGAGTTTGAGACTGTAGTGAGCTATGATTGCACCACTGTAGTCCAGCCTGGGTGACAGAGACCCTGCCTCTTAGGGGAAAAAAAAAAAAAAGGCTAGATGTGGTAGCTCATGCCTAATAATTTGGGAGGCCCTGGTGGGAGGATCACTTGAGGCCAGGAGTTCAAGACTAGCCTGGGCAACATAAGGACACCCTGTCTCTATAAAAAATATAAAAATTAGCCAGGTATAGTAGCCTGGGCCTTTAGTCCCAGCTACTTGGGACTACTTGGGAGGCTGAGGCAGGCAGATCTCCTGAGCCCAAGAGTTTGAGATTGCAGTGAGCTATGCTGATGCCATTGTACTGCAGCCAGGGTGACAAAGCAAGACCCTATTTCAAGAAAAAGAAAGTAAATAGAATATTGGTCATTTCTAATGGTTCAGCCTAATAATTTTATAGTTGATTTCATTAGCATATAATTACATTTATTTTATTCACTTAATATTTATATCCTGAAATGTAGTATGGTCATAATCATTTAAAATACCTGTAAAGAAAAAAGATTGGAAGAAAATATACCGAAACATTAAGAGGGGGTGTATTTTGATGGATTGATTATAAATTATTTGTTTCCTTTTTTCCTATAATGAGCTTACATTATTTTCATTTGGGTGGGAATGAGTATGTGGTGTCTTTTCTGCTTCTTCCACAAAAGGATTTGTAACTACTTAGACATTTAAATTCAGAGTGAGATAAGACTGAACCAAGACCATCTGGAAAATGCGGAAGGAGTAGACACCAGATGGTTTTAAATACCTGAACTGGGAGTTGTAGATTATTTAGTGTGACAAATTTAGCTTTCAGGTTTTTTTAAAGAAAGAAGGGAAATGTCTTCATGTGTATATAGTTTGGCTTTGTTTGGCTGAGGAGAATTTACTTAACAAACATACTAATAACCCAGCCACCATTTTACAGAAGTTACTAAAATACTGTACATCTGGAGGTTTCCTTTTTTTATTTGTGTACCTTTAAAATTTTAACTTATGAAACAGTAAAGTTTCAGTGTATCAAACTCAATCATACAGAAATACGGAAAGTGAAAGTTCCCCCAACTCTCCTTCCCAGTCCCACTCTTCAGAGGTAAGCGTTATTAACTGATGAAGAGTTGCTTCCTTATTTATCACATTGCAAGGACTAGAAATGAACGACTTAGAAATTGTAATACAATTGAGGCACTGCTTCCCAACTTTTCCCACTTTATGTCACAAATAAAAGTAATGTTTATAAGGCATGCTGGGATAAATATGGGAGGCTGATGCAGCTGGCCTGGAGACTTCAACCACTCCTCAGGCCTAGTCCCACCTGAGGGCTGTGCCAATAAGTGTATCAGCACACCCACACACTAGTTAGTTAGAAACTAACTTGGGACTAAAGTAATAGGGATAATTAATTTGTATCCTGATGTTTTAACTCAGAGGTTGCAAACTAAATTTGTTCCACGGGCAAGCCAGTTCATTTAAGTGAGTAAAATTGACTGGGTGTAAGACAGCAAGCAGGGAGTAGTGGAAATTTTGGCAAACTGAAGAGCTCAGACATCATCCAAACGGGCAGCCACCATTCATTTTCAGCTGATTATTGGCATGTGTGTAAGTAGACATAGGATTGCCAAATGTTGCAATTTTTCAAGGAAGGCAGAAACTCTGATTTTCAAATTTACAACAATCACATTCAGCTCATGGACCATCAGTTTGCATCCTCTGTTCTGACTTAATTATTGCTGGCCAGGACTTTGAGAAATCTATGGGGAGTCTAATCTTATTGAAACCTGGCCACCATTCGACCATTAGGGTATTCATTTTTAAAATATATATTTTTTAATTGATACAACTACACATTTGTCTTTTAGCACGACGGGTTTGGAAAAATTATCTCCCAGCAATTAATGGGATTGTCTTTCTGGTGGACTGTGCTGATCATTCTCGCCTCATGGAATCCAAAGTTGAGCTTAATGTATGTTTATATATTTCCCCTTTTGGCCTCTATTTCTTTTAAGGAATATAGCTCAGTAGTGCCAGTACTTAATCGTATTTAACATTTAGTGAAAAATCCTAGTTGTAGGAAGAAAATGTTTTAAAATCTAAGACATTGCTTTTCAGTGTCCTGAGGAAATTAAGCTTGAACTTGAATAACTTTGTTGTTTATATCATAGGGTAACTCTATGGCCCAGTTTGCTTAGGACATTCCTCATTTATGCCTGTTGTCTCAGCATAATAAATGGTGTTCCCTTTCACGTATCATGTGTAATCACTCTATAAGTAGTGTTGGCATATTCTTTATACTCTTTATGAGTAGTAGTGAAACACTAAAAGATATTAGAGTTCTTTACATTTTTTAAATTTGTATAAATTTATGGGGTACAAGTACAATTTTGTCACAAGCATAGATTTTGTAGTGGTCACATCAGGGCTTTAGGGTATCCATCACCTGCATAGTGTACATTGTGCCCATTAAGTAATTTCTCATCAGCCATCCCCTCCCCAGATCGTTCTTTACATTTCTGAATCTGCGTTCTCAGGTTGTTCCTACCCACGCTCCCACTGGATGACTTGCCAGACCTTCACAGTCTGTTCTCAGTCTTCAGTTTTGATCCCATTCATCCTTTGATAACATCACTTCAAGTTTTCTCCTTTGTCAACATTGCATTTTCTTGACTTGATGGTTTCTGCAGTACTGCCTTTGTTATCCCTACTCCTTCATCCTATATGTCTTCTTTCTCTTTGATTTGTCACTGCCTCCCTGTATTCTGGTTCGTGGCAATTTGAACCTATCTCAAAGTTGTTTGTAAGTATGTTTCTGACATCTATAGTTCTAATCTCATGTAGAATTGCCTGCCAGGCAGTCCTTATCTTACTTGATCTCTTGGTACTGGCCATTCTCTCTCTCTTTAAACTCCCTTTTATACTCTTAATTTTGGTGCTGTCTCTATGGCTGATACTTCTCAGTCTCTTTCACAATCAGTTGTTCCTCTGCTTAGTCCTTAAATATTGGTGTTAATCAGGGTCCATATTTTCTCCCAAGCTGGTCTCATTTACTCCCGTTCCTTCATCTGGCACCTACCTATCAATGACTCTGAAATGAAATGGATTTATCTCATCTAGACCCTTCCTGAGCTCCGGTCTCATATGTGATACCGCCTACTAGATAACTCCACGTATTGATTCTGTTTTCATATAATGGAACTATTCACCTTCTCCTACCACCTATCTGGACATATAGTCCAGAAACTAGTGAATTATTGTAGATTCCACCATAACCCTGATATACATTGAATGCTGTAAGGTACTTTCTCAGATTTGTCATCGCCCTGCTTAATATCCTTTGATAGTTCTCTATCATTTTCAGGATAAAATCTATAAATCTTTTGCATATCACATAAGATCTTCCATAATCCTCCCTTTGTTTATTTCTATAGCTTCCTTTCTTTCTACTGTCTAGCTTGACCTATATTCCAAACAAAGAAAACAACTTACACTTCCTTGAAAATGCACAAGTAGCTATTCTTGCCTGGCTTTCTCACCTATACCCACCCCTCAACCCCTTTTTGCTGGTAAATTTTTAAATGTCCTTTAGAGACCTCAGAGTTCAGATATAGCCACTTCTAGGAAGGCTTTCCTGACCTCTCAGACTGCATTAGACTCCCCACCTTGCCAATGTCTGTTGTCTTTAGCGATTTTCTTACAGGTCTCTCCCAGCAGTCTGTGAACTTACATGGTAGGAACCAATATGGTCAAAGCACATTCTCCCTTTATCCCTTCAATTCTGCTTTCCTTCCTAGCCTTTCTGTTGGTGGGAAATAGATGCCCAGGCTTGAGTTCTGTGCCAGCTTTGATTCTTTGTCTTCATTATCATTTAGACATTGATCTCTTTACTTCTTTCTTTAAAAAGCCTCCTGCACTATTCATTGAATGCTCTACCTTAGGATGGATCATCATCTCTTATATGGGCACCACAGATATTCTTTGAATTCATTATACAGCAAGTATAGATTTTATTCACTAACTTGTGGATTTGTGCTCTTTATGATCTGTTGCAGCTAACCCCTCAGACTGGTACTATAATGTGGGTCATCCTTTCCCATCCCATTTACTTTGTCACTGCTTATCAATATAAATGCTTTAGTCCAGCCACACAATACTCTGTGTGGCTTCCTGAATTCTCACCCTACTGCTAAGCTGTTTATTTTTTCCTTTTCCTTTTCTCCTAAATGCTGCCCTTCCTTACTGGGTTCCAGATCTTTGCTAAGACTTTCCTCAAGCCCAAAATTGCCATTTTATTTCCCTGAACTTGTTTTAATATTAATATTCTGTCGCCCTTCATTGTGACACTGAATAATTCACTATGTCGTGTTCTTAACTTAGCTTTGTTAACATAAATATGAACATAGACCAAGGATTTCTTGAGGACAGGGGTGTGTCTTACCTTACCTTTTGTATCCCTCTCAGTGCCTGAGATAGTTCTTTGCATACACTGGGCACCCAGTGAATACTTAGGGACTTCCGGTAGTCATCTTTGAGACTCTCTACCCAGAGCATTCATTATTTAGAACTGTGCTCAATGGATATCCTTAGGGTAGTCTGTGAATGAGTGAATTAGCTCACAAGTTAAGGTTGGGGCAGTTCTGCCTTGTAAATAGCCTTAAGTTTTAGTTATTTTGAGGCACTTAAGGGACTTTTATCTACTGTCAAGAGTGTTGTATAATGTCAAGATGAACCTTTAATCACTCAGATATAAAGATCAGATTTTTACTTTATACTTAATGCCTTATAAGGATAGTAGAAGTCAGAGTTCATTATCTGGTGGGCTTTTATAGATTCCTCACTTGGCTCTTATTTGTTTATCTTGTCTTTAGGCTTTAATGACTGACGAAACAATATCCAATGTGCCAATCCTTATTTTGGGTAACAAAATTGACAGAACAGATGCAATCAGTGAAGAAAAACTCCGTGAGATATTTGGGCTTTATGGACAGACCACAGGAAAGGTAAGAGAAAAATCTTCAGGGGACATTCACAGCTTTTAAAACGTGACGTTTTGCTGTCTAGATTATCCTTTTCTTTCAAAAGTTTAAACAGGCTTAGGATTTGTTTTACTTCTGGGTATTTTGTAAGCTTGCTGAAGGCAGGAGCATGTTCTATCTTTAACCATTTTCTGATTGGATTCATTCCTCAGGTATTTGAGGCAGAAGGAAATGGTAGAAAAGGCAAACTTACTCCTTTAAGAATTTTCTAATTATCTTTCAAATCTGATTCTGAGAAATCTCTTTTGAAAGAGCCCTTAAGCAGAAATGAATTTTTTTTGAACTGGAGATTTCAGGTTATGAAGAAGAGTAATTATTTATTTCACTTTCCAAGCATTGAAATCAAAGCACTTGATTTTCCTCCGTGCTGCTTGCTGAGAGGGGTAGGAGTATTATCTGCATTTTGCAGGTGAGGAAACAGAGTGATTTGTTCAGGTCTAATAGCAAGTTTAGTGATAAAACCAGGAATAAAACTCATCTTCCAGATCAGGTTATGCCATCTTCAGTTGGAAGGAGGACTCTGTTGTAGAAAAGCAGGCTTATGAGAGAGAAAAATCTAGATCAGATTAAATTAAGCAGGAATCATTCTGATCTTTTCAGCTTGAGATTTTGGCATATATAATTTTTAAAAATCTTCCTGTTCTGTGATCTGTGATAACTTTCTGACTTTTTTACAGTTCCTTAGTCTCGCCTCTTCTTAGTTATCTGTTTCTTTTAGTTCTCTTTTAGTTCATTTAGTTTCTCTTCTTTTGCATGAATGTTGTTTACACATGAATTCTTAGTTTTCTGGATGCCACCCGTTATCAGTTCTAAACAGTCTCAGACCTCTTTTGTCCATCAAACGGCATGCTGGTTCCGAGGGACCCAGTAGCTTTTCCTTGGTTTGCTGCCATAACTCTCCAGATGAATGTTGAGTGTTCAAAGAAAGTGCTCTTCAGGGAGAGAGGCTGGGAATAGAACTGTGCTGCTTATTCTATCCCGAACACAAGAAACCCTGGGGAAGTCTTCTGTATGGCCTTGACCACATTTCTATAATTAATACCTACTTAGATTTGCTTTTAAGGAATGATTGTAGTAATCACCCTTTTAAGCTTTTCCACCATGAAGATGCTAACAGGCCTTTCTTGGTTTTGCCTCCATTAGGGGAATGTGACCCTGAAGGAGCTGAATGCCCGCCCTATGGAAGTGTTCATGTGCAGTGTGCTCAAGAGGCAAGGCTACGGCGAGGGTTTCCGCTGGCTCTCCCAGTACATTGACTGATGTTTGGACAGTGAAAATAAAAGAGCTTTACTTCTCTGGACTGATCCTATTCACAGCTTCCTCACGAACTTTTCTAATACAACAAGGAAAGCTCTCCAACCAAGTCTGGCGTTGAGAAGCCAAGAGTCTTTGTCAACTCTCTCATCGCCCAGTGGTGACATGTGCTCTTCTCCACACTGTTGGGAGGTAACGCTGCCCCATGTGCTGGTGCAGGTCAGGATCCCGGGACTTGGCAGCTGGCAGAATTTGCCGGGTAAAACTGTGTGCCATCATGGGGCACCTGAAAAGAAAAACACGTCTCACCACTGTGGTTGATTTCAAAGAAAGTGATTCTATTTTTTAAAGGAAGTGTTGTTAATGTAATTGGTATCCCTCTTAATTTTTGAGTTCACAAGTTACTTGGTCCAGAGTTTTCTATTCTTTTTTTTTTTTTTAACTAATGAGTGGTATTTAGATACTTCATAAATTTATGGACAGATACACATTGGAGGCCATGGCTCAGGTGGGTGAACTTAACTCCTGCTGAGTTAGCAAGTTGGGGAGAGAAGCTCCCCTGAGCTCACCTGTCTCTACGACTGCCTAGTAGGTGGCGTCACCTTGTGCACAGAGAGCTAGAAAAGGGGCAGAACCCTGGCCTTGCAGTTGCAGGTTTCCACTGTGGTAAGCTCCTCACAGAATGTGTAGTAGATTGGTCACTGTGGAGGGGTTAATTACAGAGGGAGTTATTATTATTTTTACCTATAAAGTTATAAATTTCAGCCAGTCTTTGCTTTTATACTGTTGTGAAATTTCATTTCTCTATAGCACCTTCTTTTTTCATTTTGAATTATAAAAAGTGACTTTCACCTCATGAAAGAGTTGAGACCATCTCTTATGTTGTCACATACTGCAGGTGTGTCTCAGTTACTTTTGCACAGATTCTAGGGGGAAATTTTTCTGAATAGGAGGACAAAGGACAAAGTTAACAGCTTAAAGGCTCCTAATTCTGTGAGTTGAGGACTTCAAATGGGTTATTGTAGTAATTGTTTGAATTTAGGAAAGGTTTACTCGATGGGCTTTAAAATTTCCACTTGCAGAATTTAGTCTTGATTTGGCTGTTCATGAACTCTTTCTGAAATCTTTTCTCCTTATCAGTCACCTGTTTCATTCATTGGTGTTTAAAGTAAAAGTTAACATCTGTAGCTTTTCCAGATTTTTTTGCGGGGCGTGGTATAAAATTGCCTTTCTCCATTTTAGAAATAAGTTAGGAAAAACATTAACTCAAAAACTGCCTGTAGAACTGTTCCTTTGGAGGCAGCATCATTTATTGTCAGTGAACACCCAGTGTGAAAGCATCAGCATCCCCACTAGGGTGATGAAGATTATTTTTATAGCGTTCCATTTTCTTAGTGCCATGTGTGAAATTGGATTTTCATGATCTTAATCTATATTCTACCCTTGTAGTAAAAGATGAGAAGATAGGAGATGGTCTTAACATGAGAGGATATCTTCATTCCCTTTTCCTTTAATAAAAGATTAGAGGTAGTTTCCTCAAAATTGAAAATTGTAATGATGCTTATTTGTGGAGGATTGAACTAAATTCAATGGATTCCTTTTTAATGTGAGGTAGGGAAACTGTGGATAACATTACTGGGGTGAGAGTGTCATTCTTTAGTTGGATTTCTCATTCTTAGTCTTCAGTACTGGCCTGTTGGGAAAGCATACTTTTTCACTGCCAGGTCCTGAATGCAGAGGCTCAATGACGTGTATGTCTGGGAAATGCATGCATTTCATTTATTAGCAAGCATGACTGGATTAAGACAAAATTATTGGTTTGGAAAGGTGTTAAAGCCTTAAGTGAACAAATCTAGCTAACCGTGAATGAACTAGGTAGTTAACTTGCATATCTTTTTATTTCCTCTGGTTAAAGGTTACTCATACTTCTCTGTTCAGAGACATGAGAAGTATGATTGCTTCAGTGTTAGTTTTCTTACTTTGTTTTTTCCCCTATTTTTCCCTAATCACTTTGTTGCAAGGTAGAAGACTATGGGTTCTACATAGGGCAGCTCTTGTGAAAGTGGTTTATTCCACTGGAGAAAGAGGGAATTGAAAAGTCAATTAGCATCAGTCTATTTCTTGTCCCACAGAACACCATTCTTATAATAAGATAGCTGAAAGAAGCTGCTGTGAGGAGCTTAGCTCCAAACACAGGATCAGAACCTTGTATGGGAACTCCCATGAGTTGAGACTTTCCATTCTGTTTTATCAGAGTGCATATGTCCTATTTCAGGAAGAGTAAAACAGTCTTTATGAAAGAAAGTCAATCTGTATTCTAAGCATTTTAATAAAAAGTTAAAACAGACGCTGTTTTTTTTCTTTTTTGCATTGGTTTGTTCTGAGTTCCAAGTTTGAACAATGCCATTTGTTTGGAGTTGGGGGCGGGAGGGAGGCAGGGAGACAAAAGTTCTTCCCAACATATATGAAGGAACTTTCAGGGTGGATGTGAGATGCTTGAATTTTGCCACCAGAGGGAAAAAAAGGCTGGGCCATTAGAAGTAATACATTTAGTACTGTTTGAGAGCCTGGGAACATGCTGTGGACCCAGGGTTGTTAATCATCTCTGCAACAGGATAACGTGTTTGCACGGACTGAGGCTAGTTTAGCTGTGTTTCATGCATTATTTAACACAAAAGTAAAATCAATTGAATGCTACATTTGGTAAAATAGGGGAAGGAATCTGTTCTTGTGCATTTACTAGGCTTTTAGGAAGACTTGCTTTTAGAAAACCCCAAATGAGATCCCAAAACTAAAGTACTGGGACAAATAGAATGGGCACCAGGATGCAACAGGTTCTTTTCACCAAGAATTAAATTGTTGGAGGTGTTCTGTCCCTGTTACTGTGTAAGGATGCCATGGATTCTACAGGTAAATAGGTTTGTTTTGTTTGAGGCAAAGTGGAACATGAGGATTAAAGTTTGAGTCAATGAGCCAAGCACTCAAGGGGTCTCACTTTGTTGCTAGCTGTGACTTGGGACTTCTGTACTGTGGTTTGCTGTAAATACAGAAAACCCTGACGCATAACAGTTCATGCTGGAGGCTTGAGCATCATTAAGGGAAAATCACTGGGCTCTAGAGAGGAATGAAAGTTTTAATTGCTAAGAAGTTGGGACAGTTAAGAGATAATTGCTGTGATCAAGCCATCTTCTGTGTCACAGAACCAAAAGAAGATAGTACCTTCTATGGCAAGACTGCTTAATTTCAGTCCTGCCTCATACTATCATGGATAATCATTTCCCTTTCTCAAAACAGGTTTGTGTCACTGGGAGCCCTGGGAACATTGTCCATGTCTTGTGCTGGGGCTACACCAAACAGTATTAATTCAAAGAATTCAGGCAGAAAGATCATGGAATTTAAGTAGCAATTGAATATTTTTTATTAATGCTAACACAGGTGTGTACTATACTAATCTTAATAAAAATTAACATGTATTGTAGTGATACAGTGATAAAGCAGACCTTTGTAAAATGTCTAGCTTGTGGTGACTGCTTTGGGGTATCATGAAAGCCTCCCTACCATACCGTACTTGTTCATTCTCTGTCCTGAAGGATACTTCGGAAAAGTCGAGAAGGTTTTATGTTAGCCTAAATTAATATGGCAAACTATGGCTTAGGGGCCAAATCCAGCCTGCTGCCTGTGTGTTGTATGGCCTGTGAGCTAAAAGGTTTTTACACTTTTAAATGGTTGAAAAAAAATGAAAGAAAAATGCTATTTTTGGCACGCGAAAATTGAATTTCAATTGAATTTCAATGTCAATTTCAATTCAAAATTGAATTTCAGTTTTTTTGGAACACAACCACTGCCATTCCTTTAACTTTTGCATGCAACAACTGCAGACTATTTGAAATAGATTTTGTGGCCTCCAAAACTTGAACTATTTCCATTCTGGCCAGGGCTTCAGCTACTGTTCATCATAGTCAATTTAAAGGACAATTTAGAGCAAATCCAGTTTTCATGAGATTTGTCATGTTGGGGCTTGAGCAGCAAAAAGTCCTGGGAGTAATCCTGAGAGCTCCATGCCCCCTAGTGGATTGCTGTAGGATTTACTTTCAAAATTTAAAAATACTGGATCGGCCTAGGATTTCCTTGGTGCGTATTATCTATCCTAGGGGTCAGAGGCTAAAGGTCGCCTAGACCTGGGCAGATGCTAACCGGTCCGTCCTGTCATGGCCTGGGCAAGTCTAGCCACGTCAGCGCTCATTTCTATTCCCTCTCCAGCAGCCCAACAAACAGGAGAGACTGGACGGGGACGGACCCGCCCTCCTCTCCCGCGATTCCTGGAGCCGCTGCACGCGGGTCGTACCGCCCGGGCTCATCCCGGGGTATGACTGCTCCGTCTGCGTCCCACATGTGCGACAAACCAAAGAGGGCGGGGGAAGGAGTCAGCATCAGCAGCCAATCAGGGTTCGGCACAAGCCCAGCCAATCGGGTCGGGTCAGTTGGGGCTTAGCCAATCAGGCTCGACGAAGAAGGCTGAGTCAGTGCTTGCACCTCCCGCTTCCAGCTGTGGGAGGCGCTGCGCGGGCTCATCTGCGCCCTGCGGGGCGGGTCCGCGCTCCTCGCTCGCTCATTCACTGGTGGGGAAGCCGCAGGTGTCCGGTCCCGGAGGCCATGGGGCGGCAGTGGGGGCCCGCGATGAGGGCGGCCGAGCAGGCGGGCTGCGTGGTGAGCGCCTTCCGAGCCGGCCAGCCTGAGGCGGGTTCGTGGAGCTGCAGCGGGGTGATCCTGAGCCGCAGCCCGGGCCTGGTGCTGTGCCACGGGGGCATCGTCGCCCCTTTCCTGCGGACCGGCAGCGGGGCCCTGACCGCGGCTGGCGCTGCCTACCTGCCCGGCGACAGTTGCAGCGACGACCTGCGCCTGCACGTGCAGTGGGGCCCAACGGCCGCGAGTCCCGCCGGCCGTTCGGAGCGGGGCCTCCCGGGGCTGTGCACGCCCCAGTGCGCCGGCCTCGAGCCGGGCCCGCCTGCCCAGCCCCGCGGGCGGTCCCTGCAGCCCCCGCGCGCCGCCGAGCTGCTGCTGCTGCTGAGCTGCCCGGCCTTCCGGGCCCACTTCGCGCGCCTCTTCGGGGGCGAGGCGGCCGAGCAGTGGCGCTTCTCGAGCTCAGCGCCGGACGACGAGGTGTCGGAGGACGAGGAGGAGGATCAGCTTAGAGCGCTGGGCTGGTTCGCGCTGCTGCGCGTGCGGCCCGGCCAGGAGGAGGCAGCGGAGGAGCGCGGGGCGGCAGTGGCCGTGGCGCCTCTCGGGGCCGTGCCCAAGGGCGCGCCGCTGCTGGCCTGCGGCTCCCCGTTCGGGGCCTTCTGCCCGGACATCTTCCTCAACACGCTCAGCCGCGGCGTGCTCAGCAACGCGGCCGGCCCGCTGCTGCTCACCGACGCGCGCTGCCTGCCTGGCACCGAAGGCGGCGGCGTGTTTACTGCGCGGCCCGCGGGGGCGCTGGTGGCGCTGGTGGCGGCTCCACTCTGCTGGAAGGCCCGCGAGTGGGTGGGCCTCACGTTGCTCTGTGCCGCCGCCCCGCTCCTCCGCGCCGCCCGCGCCGCGCTTGGCCGTCTGCACACAGGTGCCACTGCTCTGGCCACCCTCCTGCCGCCCGAGGTGGGCGCCTCGTGGGGCCTGCCCCTCCGAGATCCTGGGCCCCTGTGGGCAGCCGCAGCCGTGCTGGTGGAGTGCGGCACCGTATGGGGCTCCGGAGTGGCCGTGGCGCCCCGCCTCGTGGTGACCTGCCGGCACGTGACTCCTCGGGAGGCAGCCAGGGTCCTGGTGCGCTCCGCCACCCCCAAGTAAGGCCCGCAGGGCTGCCCCAACTCTACCGTTACTAGGTCTCGGGTCTGGATCTAGGCCTTCCACTCTGAGGATTGTGTAGGCCTTTCTTCTAGCCTCAGGCTGATGCTTTGGGCATGTAGGGTGGGTGGAGACCTGGAACCCTCCCCTCGTCCTTTACACACAGAGCCCCCTGAGGGGGATTAAGGGAGCTGGGGCAAGATGCTAAACTCTGAGCAACTCTGGATTTGGGAACTGGAGGGCTCCCTGCATCCGGGACTGGATGTCTCTGAGCTCCCCTCACAGTCTGAATTCCCTCTAGGCAGCTTCTCTGTCTCATTACCCTGTGGCCCACACCCCACTGTTATCTGGTCCTTTGAACAGAGATTCCCTCACCCTACCTGCTTCTCTAGTGAAAGTGGTGAAGTCCCAGGGCCCTAGGACTGCTCTCCTGGGGTATTGAGATGGGGCCATTCATCTTAATTTATCTTTTAGAGCATAGCCAGAGCGTCCTTTCTGGATGAAAATTACAGGTGTTGGGTGGGTGCCTCCTAATTAGAATTAGAATATAGCGGTGGGGCCCAGGCAGGTATGTTCTGAACAATCTTTGGGTGATCCTGGTGGGCAGCCAGGTTGGGATGTCTGACAGTCATTTGTTCCCTCTACTGGGAAAAGCACCCCTGCCCTCCTATACTTCCACTTGGTCTGATGGTGAGGACAGTGGCCTGGACTTCCTGGCTCAGTTTTCTAGTACCTGTTCTGTTTCCTCTGCAGCCCTAGGTGCTTAACTCAGGCCAGAGCAAAGCAGTGTAGCACCTTGGTGTTAATGCTAACCCGGCCTCGCAGCCCAGGCCTTTCCACCTCTCTTTCCTGAATCCCCGAGGTTAGCCTAGTGTGGGTAAACCAATCCGGCTTTGGCATAGAGGTCCCCACTGGCAGCCTACAAGGCAGCCATGATTTTATAGCGAAGGCTAATGACGAGGATTTCCCTGTGTTTTGTCTCCCAGATTCCTCCCCCTTTCCCCTGACCTGGCTCTTAAGGAAACCACCAGGTCTGCTGGAAGCTACTCCTACAGAGCATGTCGTAGGACACCCCTGTGAGATCTTGGGCAAGTCACTTGATCTGTCTAAGCTACCTCCCCCCGAGTTGACACGTAAAGTCTTGGAACAGAGCCTGGCACGTAGTGTGCTACAGAAGTGCTAACATCTATGTAGGGGTGAAAACACGTCTTGTCTGCCCTACTAACTGACGGGATTGTTGGAGATATCAATGAGGCAGTGAAGAAATGTGCTGGTATGTTTGCCCTGGCTCCTTCCACTTGCTCTGTGACCTTGGGAAAGCAGCTTCACCTCTCTGGGCCTCAGTTGCACCATCTAAAATGGAGGTAATTCCATTGCCTAGTACACAGGGTTGTGAGGATTAAATGAAGCTATGGCCACAAAACATTCACACCTGGCCTGGGCTGCAGTGCTCATTAAGCGTCAGGGGTCTGTTATCATGGTGAGATATAGGAAGCTTTACCTGGAAGTACTCTACAGTTTGTAGACCACGTTTGGAGATGCCACAGAATGGTTAAGTGACTTGCCCAATGTTGCCTGACTGTAGGTTTCAGGGCTGATACCCAGATCTTCTGACTCCAAGTCCAGAATGTTCACTGTCACTCAGCTCCGGATTTCTCCCAAGTGCAAAAAGGTCTAGCCTGTCATTTGTCTCACTTGCTCCCAGGAAAGTGGTGATCTGGGGACATGTGGTGTTTGCCACTCAGGAGACATCTCCCTATGACATAGCGGTGGTGAGCCTGGAGGAGAACCTGGATGATGTCCCCATGCCTGTGTCTGCCAAGCACTTTCATGAAGGTAAAGGACAAAGGGCGCATCCTGAAGGAGGGCCCCTCTGGTCCAGGGTGGTCGTTGGAAGGAGAATCAGTGTTGGGCACTCTAACCATGCCAGGATCCCTGCCCCACCCCTGCTGAATTAAGGAGTCAGGGTGGCATTGGTCAAGGTTCTTTCTGGAGGCTTCTCTGCTTGTGCCAACATAGCCAAGGTGCTGGGGCAGGTGGAGCACCTGTGAAGGGTGAGGCACACCCCTGCCCTCAGTGGCTGCAGCAGTATAGTGTGGGGGTGCTGGGCCTTCGGGGCTCCTTCTAACACTTAAAGCTGGTCAGAGTTAGGTGGCACTTTGGAGGCTCCAGGGGCTTGATTTGAATGACAGGCTTTGTGATGCTGCCACATAAGTACTGGATGTCCCACTTCATGGAGGTAGTGTGACATGGTGATGAAGAAAGAATACAGGTACTCTGGATTGGCATCTTTCTTCTGCCACTTACTAGCCCTGTGTCCTTGGACAGACCTGTTCTCTGCCTCAGTTTCCTCATCTGTAAAATGGGGGTAATGTGCCCTACTCCTGGGCATTTGAGGACTAGATGAGATGTGCCTGTAAAGCACTTAGCCCCGTGCTCTGCCCTGTACACTTAAAGCACTTGGGAAAGCAGAGTGGCGGTTGCTTTGTAGGTGTGATCACCATTTCTTTTCACCAGGAGTCTCCGGGAGGAGATGGATGTTAATTCCACAAACATTCACTGAGCACTTAGCCAGGTGCTAGGGACCCCCCAAAAGTGACTGCCCAGTCTAGCAAGGGAAGGAGGAGTGGAGAACAGCCTGGTGCTCAGAAGTTGCTGAACATGTCCCTGGGCAAGGCTCTGAGGAGGAGGGAGGCTCTGAGCAGAAGCGCCAAGGGCAGAGAGAGTTTGGACCTTCGGAGAGGAAGGGGATAGGGGTTGGGGAGTGTGAGTCCTGCCAGAACAGAGGAGTTCCAGCTTCACCCTCCTCCCTCCCTGGCAGGTGAGGCTGTCAGTGTGGTGGGCTTCGGTGTCTTCGGCCAGGCTTGCGGGCCCTCGGTGACCTCGGGCATCCTGTCGGCTGTGGTGCGGGTGGATGACACACCGGTGATGCTGCAGACCACATGTGCTGTGCACGGCGGCTCCAGCGGGGGCCCCCTCTTCTCCGTTCACTCGGGGGACCTCCTTGGTAACCGGCTCCTTGGCCCTCTCCCACCCTCCCCCTTGCCAGAGCCTCACTCCCACCCAGTGAGTGCCCGTATCCAGCCTGGGAGCACCCTCTGTCTGGGAAGGCGGGGACCTTTGAGTTAGGTAGCCAAGGTCTTCAGGCTGTTCCGCTCCTGGCGGTGGAGAGGGAGGGGTGCTGAGCTGGGAGGGAAGAGTTCTGGGCTCTGGTCCCTTCTCTGCCACTAATCCATTTTGGGACCTTAGGCAAGTCATTTAATCTCATTTGATCTGTGAAGTTCAGGAGGTGGATTAGTCCAAGGGTCAGAAACTCAAAAGCCTACAGAGGCTGAGCAGGTGAAGCAGTGAATGAGTGAGAGAAGACAACAGGGAGTGGGGGGCAGGTCGGGTAGACTGGGCACATGCGACTCAACTGCAGAGGATGGTGGCCTTGTCTTGGCTGATTTTCTAATATTTCACAAGAAGCTGTGAACCTTTTTTGTTTTTTAATATGTGGTGGTTAAATCTTTAAATTTTGGTAATATTCAGGTTTTTAAAAAATAGGGTCTGAGGCCAGGCATGGTAGCTCACACCTGTAATCCTAGCACTCTGGGAGGTCAAGGCAGGAGGATTGCTTGAGGTTAGGAGTTGGAGACCAGCCTGAGCAAAAGAGAGACCCTGTCTCTACTAAAAATAGAAAACTTAGCCAGGCATGGTGTCATGCACCCGTAGTCCCAGCTACTCAGGAAGCTGAGGCAGGAGGATAGCTTGAGCCCAAGGGTTTGAGGCTACAGTGAGCTACGAAGATGCCACTGTACTCTAGCTGGAGCGACAAAGTAAGACTCTCTCAGGAAAAAAAAATATAGGGTCTGTTTAGCTATTTTAAAAAAGCAAACCATGGGTTCATAAAGAAACCTCCAGCTCCAGTCCTGCACCTCAGGGTTTGTGCTTTTGTTATTTCTAACTTTCCTCATTCATTACTTCTTTCTCCTATAGTGAGAAATGTTACTGTTACTATCTACAATGTATTAATATTTGCTTATCTGCTTAACCCTAGTATGCAAATACAGTAGTTTCAGAATTCCTACCCTACACCTCTGCAAGCAACAGATTTACCAACCGGAGTATAGTGTTTGATTATTTGTATCCTTTTTGTCTTTAGCCTTACAGTGTCCAGGCTAAACACTGTTTTCCAAAGTTACTTAGGTCAGCTCCTTTCTTCCCCTTCAGGATGGTTGTATTATTCATTTGTAATAGAGACATTTGTCAGTTTTTTCCCATGTCCGTTTTTCTCTCCATATCTGGGTTGACTTTTCAAACCATATGTACAGATGAATAGATTCAGAAACACAGATGTGTGTGCATAAGTTAGTGTATACACACACACGCACAGTCTGTATCTCCTAGCTCTGTCTGCTGATGGGTTAGAAGCAGTGACACTCCAGTTGCAATAGACCAGACCTTAGTTTCTAAATACCGTTCTCTAATAAAAGTGACCAGGAGCTGGTCGATCCCAGGACTGGGGCAGGGAAAATCCAGGATAAGCCTTGGGTGCCAGAGAGGACACGTTAACAAGGAAAGTGATAGGGCACGTCAGATGTTGACAGGACTGGGAGCCAACCTGGTGTAGCTCCTACTGGAACAACTTGACCAACAAAACAAACAGATAACAATAGTGTTGGATTATAACTCAAAGGAAGTGAATATCCGTGAATCCACACTGATATAAGTAACCAAATAAATCTAAAATAAATACAAGCAACAGCCCTTCTGTTTCTGAGGGAAATAGAAGTTGGCCATTAGGATACCGCAGTAGGAGTTGCTGCAGAAAGGATCCACCAATGGATGCCAAAGTTAGTA
This sequence comes from Lemur catta, assembly GCF_020740605.2. NCBI lineage: Eukaryota > Metazoa > Chordata > Mammalia > Primates > Lemuridae > Lemur > Lemur catta. Next base: position 48,285,282 of record NC_059141.1, on the reverse strand, counting down.
GGCAGAAGTTTTAGTATAAACAGGATATTCGCATAACTTCAGAATATCTCCCCTAAAATATTTAGCCCTTATAAAGAGGAAAATAGTAACTCTACAGTGGAGAGGCGTGAAAGATACTACCTCGGCTGAGTGACCAAGGTTAGCAGCACAAGTGCCACATGTAGACATTGGGTACCCAGATATGATGCACTGGGGACATGTGGCTTTCAGGGAAAGCCTGAGGAAGCGACCTAGATTGGAGACTTGGGAGACATGACAACTAAATGCAATGTGGGATCCTAGATTGGATCCTGAAACAGAAAAAGAACATCAGTGGGAAAACTAGCCAAACTGCAGTGAATTCTGCATTTTGGTAAATAGTATGGTGCCAAGGTTAATTTCTTGATTTTGATAAATGTTTTATGGTGACATAAGACGTTAACATAAGGGAAAGCTGCGTGAAGGGTATACAGAATTCTCTGTACTATTCAGGCAAGGCTAAAATTATCTAAAAGAAAAACACATCAATGCACTGAGCAGGCCAGATAAAACGTGTCTGTGGTCTCATTCATTCATTCATTCATTTACTCAGCAAGTCTGTTGCAAGCCTGCTCTGTGCCTGGCGCTATTTTAGGTACTGTGGAGACGGCATGAACAAAACACAAAAGTGGAGCTGACACTAGTTGGAGAGAAAGATAACAAAATCAGTGAACTGTGGTGTGTTCAGTGCTGATAGCATTATGAGAAAGCACAGCCGGCAAGGGGGCAGGGTTTGGGCAGCAGGTGTTGGTGATAGGAAGCTCAGCTCTGTCACTGTGAGGGGACCGTGGGGGCTCCAGGGTGGAGCTGACCCTCCTCCCGTCCCCATTTGGCTGTCTGTCTCTGGCTCATGTCCTCTTTTGCTCTTCTGACTCCCCAACAGGCATTGTTGCCAGCAACACCCGGGACAATAACACAGGGGCCACCTACCCCCACCTGAACTTCAGCATTCCCATCACGGTGCTCCAGCAGGCCCTGCAGCGGTACAGTGAGACCGGCGACCTGGGTGGCCTGCGACAGCTGGACCGTGCCCCTGAGCCGGTCAGGGTGGTCTGGCGGCTGCAGCGCCCTCTGGCAAAGACCCCGAGGAGCAAGCTCTGAGGCTGTGTCACCCTCTGGAAAGAAGAATGACCTTTTGATGCTGTAGGAAGTGTTACCAAGGTGATGGTGACCTTAGGATCCGGGGCACACCCCAGCTGGGCCACCTCCCCGTCTCCACCCACGGACTGCAGTCTGGGCTCTGGGCCCTGGAACAAACTTCTCTTCAGCCCCACGGGTCCTTAACCCGGCAGCCTGTTTTGGGGTGCTTTCTTGAGCCCCCACTTCTCTGTGTCCCTGGCACTGGACTCAGCTGTGTTGTTTTCCCATCTGGGGACCCCAGGCCCACTGCACAAAAGCTCTGGCCTGTCAGGCCGCTGCCGGCCAGAAGGCAGGCCCGGGCCTAGTTTCTCGCCTGTCCCCAAGAAGCCACTGGCCACTGGGAACAGCTGCTGTGCTGGGGCCTCGGCTCGTCTCTGCCTCGCAGTCAGGGCTGACGGAGGACTCGGAATGCCTCAGCAGAGAGGCCCTGCCCTGAAGACCAGATATGAAAGGGCAGAAATGAGTGTCTCTGCTGTGCCAGACCTATGGGCAGGTGGGTCCCAGGTCCGCACTCCTGGGTCGCGGTAACCGGCAGGAGCACTCTGACACTGTGCCTTCATTCCCCGCCCTGGGCCTCAGGGATCCTGGGGGTAGAACACGTCCGGTTGGGGCTTGGGAATAAATGCAATGCACTGGAGAACCTCTATACTTCTGTATATCAAATCCTCCCTGCCCCCCCTCCCCCGCCTTTTTTCAAGAGTTGAATCTGGAACAGGCAAGCACCAGGCAAAGAAACACACCGTTCTGTGCTGCTTTCTTGGCACGGTTTGAGCTCACGGGATACTCTCTGCCCAGACTGGCCCTCATCACTGGTTGTGGTGCCAGTCAGTGCTTCGTGGGGCTTGCGGGTCCCAGAAGGTGGTGGTCTTGGCCTAGCAGCAGGTGTTCACAGAATGCCAGGGGAGGGGGGAGTTGGGGAGTTTAAAGGGGGATGAGGCAAGGGCAACCCTCAGGAACTGAGCCCAACTCTTCGCATCAGGAATGCACAGTGTGCCCAGGGCCCTGCATATGCAGGCCCTCAAGAACTGATTTTCATCGGCAGGCTAAAAGCCATTTGAGGAATAGCTGAGGGTTAATTCTAAGCAGTACTTTGTTTCTAATTTCTATTTGTTGGTTGCCAACTCTGGGCATCCACAGAACACTTCTGTGATGGTGGTTCTTCCCTTTAGAGATTAGGAATGGGTCCAGAAGGCAAGGTTAGCTTGCGAGAAGTCCTACAATAAATTAATGGTAGCAGGGGGCTAGATCTGAGGTCTGACTTTGCTGGGGGCAGGATTTATTCTATCATGTGTGGGTACCAAGGTGCCCACGGGCTCTTCTGGGGAGACTGGTGTGTTAACCCATTAGTGTAATGAACAGGGCAGCTCTGTCCATAGAAAAGTGTACGGGGGCCCAGAGATGGGAGTCAGGTAAGGCTTCATCAAGGTGACTCAGGTGCTGAACCATGAAAGGAGAGTTGAGGGTTTACCAAGTGGACTGGAAATGGGGAGGGTGTTCTAAGCTGAGAGCAGCAGGAGCTAGGACAAGGAAGTGTGGAACCACTTGCTGGTTCTGGGGGTGCTCAATAGAACATTGGAAAGGAGCAAGACTGAGTCCCAGGGACCAGTTATGATGGCCTTGGTGAGAGAAGATGGCTGAGGCAGGACTCGTGGGTGTGGGGAGATCAAGGGACAACACAGGAGGTGGAACTAACTGGATGTAGGGCCAAGGCAGAAACCAGTCCAGTGGTGCCTGGATTTCTGGCTAGGATAACAATGGGGTGACTGACAAGTTTAGGGGTCTAGGACCTCAAGTGCAGAGGTACAGCTGGCCGTCAAATAAGTGGGTGAGTTAGGATAATGCAGAAAATGATACCCTCCCCCCCATCTCAGTGGCTTAAGGCAATAGAAGTTTGTTTATTACTCATGCAAAATCCAGAGTACTATCTGACCGATAGTACAATAGTTATTGAGGGACCCAGGCTCCTTCCCTCTTGTGGCTCTGTCACTGAGACTGGGGCCTCAGAGTCCTCTGTACCTGCCTGGTGGATGCGGGAAGAGAGAGAGAGGAGGAGATGTACCTGCTTTATAATTTTATTTTGAAACAATTTCAAACTCATAGAAAAGTTTCAAGAATTTCCATACACCCTTCACCCAGAGATCCCCATCCAATTCCACCAAGTGTCCCAGTGATGATCTAATTTGGGATCATGAGCTGCATCCACTTGCCATGTTCTGTTCTCCCTTGACTTGGAACAGCTCCCAAGTCTCTCCTTGTGTCCCATGCAATCCCTGGTGGGGCAGATGCTGCTCAGCAACACCCCAATACCACAGAAGGGGAGAATCACCCTTCGTAGATAGCAGGTTGGCTTTGCCAAGCAGGGTGGTGTTTTATCACTGCTTTTTGGCTAGCAGGGAACAAAGACTCACTCCCATTACCTAAGTAAGGTAAAGTTTAGTAAGGTAGACCCTCCTGGGCAGGTGCCAGAAAAGCTTCTTGACCTGGGGAAGCTCTAGGGGCCACAGAGGCTACTAGGTGCTGACTCAGCACCCCTACTGGGTTTGTTTACTCTCTTCTGCCACCTCTGCTCAGCCTCTGCTCACTCGGGGTCCCTCCTTCCTCATAACTACAGTTTGCACATGGCCATCCAGACCTTTTATCTCTAGCTCTCAAGATCACATGCACCATGATCAGATTTCCTATAGACATGCCCAAGGGAGCTAATATCTAATTGGACCTGTGTCTAAGGGACAGGAGCAGAGTGGGTGCCTACAGGGGGGCTGAGAGTGACAAGCAGAGGCACAGGAAGAAAACCAGGGAGGCCTAAGACCTAGATCCCCAAGGCAGACACTAGTTAGCCCCTCACTCGAATCCGCTTTCTTCTCTTCTTGGGCATACACTAGACTGCATTTCGTGGCCACCCCCAGTTAGGTGTGTCCATGAGTTCTAACTCACGGAGTGTGAGCAGAACAGAGGTGAACCCCTGCTAGCCCTGGCCTATAAGAATCTTCCACTTGGCCTCCTCGGAGCAATTGCCCCCAATCCCTGGTAGGAATGGAGGTCACCCTAAAAGAGACCTTGGAAACCCTGTGTTGAAGATGGCAGAGCCTGTTAGCCTGTTCCCTGGATGACCAGGTAGAGGGGGACAGCCTCAGTAACCAGTCCACTGGCCTGGAACTGATATCCTGGCAAGGAATGCACTTCTGTTGTATTTGAGCCATTCCATTTTGGGGTCTGTTGGTCACAGCAGCAGAACTTACCCTCACTAATACAGTCTTTCTGTAGGGTGGCGCACCATACAAAACCACATGTTGGGGGAGAGAAGAAGAAACGGGGATATCTGTTCTTTGCAGCTTACAAATGTAGCTGGACCCCATATGGAAAAGGAGAACACTTACCAGGCTCTTCAGAGACACTGCCTCTGTTTCCCCGGGCTCCTGAGTTGACCTCAGGGCGTTGGAGCTCCTCTAGCTCTGGGAGCCGGCAGTAAAGCCACTTACTTGTTGCCTGTCAGGGAATGTCCTCAACCCTGGCTGAGCTCTTTAAGTCTGAGAGCCAGCAACTCTTCCTCCTGTTAAATTCTGTAATGTGGTACAATCTGCCTGCTGTCCCCACTTACCCAAGTTCCATGGAATGGACTTGCCAATGTTTCAGCATCCCAACCTACTACCTCTGGCACCTGGAAGTTCAAAGACAAAAGCCTTTTGATAGGCAGAAAGCCCTGATTTTCAGTTCCAAAGCTATCGGTGGTACTGCTGGGTGGGAAGAAGGCAGTGATGTGCCTTGAGCTGCCTGGGAAAGGGCACAAGAGGGGTTGCATAAGATCCTGTCCCCTCTCCTGGACTGAGGTGTCTTCTGGTTGCTAAGAACTTGTTGAGTGACAATCAGAAGACTTCCTTGATTTTCGTGGTTTGAGACAGGTCCTTAGAGATGGGCCACACCAGCCCTAATATGCCATGCTGAGCCCAGTGCTGGCCACCCCACACCTCTCTCTCCTCCCTTCCAGCTTTATCTCTGTACTGTGCTTTTTGGAGTCCTTCCCTTGCACCCTGCCAATTGGAATCCTCTTCATCCTTGCAGGCCCAGCTCCTACACAAAGCCTTCCTTTACCTTCCCAAGCCCCAGAGCTGTCTCCCTGCCTTGGGCATGAGGTAGCCTCTCCATTCACCTCTCTATGTCACATGTTACTGGGCACATGCCCAGTAAATGTCCCGTGTTTGCTTGACACCACAGTGGAGACTCTCTGCTTTGCCTGCAGTGACCTCTGGCTCCCTTAGGGATGAGGGCCACTGAGGGATTTCCTGGCCGTAGGGTCATGGTTCAGACCTCCATTCAAGGGCCAGTTGCTCTGCTGAGTCACTAGCTCAGTGACTTTGCCTAAGCTTCTTAGTTTCCTAAGAAGCCTCAATTTTCCTTGTCTGCAAAATGGAGATTAATAAAACTTACCTTGCAGGACCTTTGTGAAAAATAAACTTGAGAAGGCATCCAAAGCACTTATTAATAGTTTATATTCAGTAAATATTAGCTATTATTTTTCTAAGAGTACTGGTAGGATTATTGCATCAAAAATGAATCATTCTTGGCCAGGCGCAGTGGCTCACGCCTGTATTCCTAGCATTGTGGGAGGCCGAGGCGAGAGGATCGCTTGAGGTCAGAAGTTCCAGACCAGCCTGAGCAAGAACAAGACGCCGTCTCTACTAAAAATAGAAAAACTTAGCTAGGCAACTAAAGAAGTTGGAAAAAGTTAGCCAGGCAGGGTGGCACATGTCTGTAGTCCCAGCTATTCGGGAGGCTGAGGCAGGAGGATTGCTTCAGCCCAGGAGTTTGAGGTTGCTGTGAGCTAGGCTACCACCTCGGCACTCTAGCCCAGGCGACAGAGTGAGACTCTGTCTCAAAAAAAAAAAAAAGAAAAGAAAAGAAAAGAAAGAAACGAATCATTCTGGTTGCTTTGGACAAACTAATCTGCAACACAAAGTACTTTATCTTTTACCACACTAACTTGATGTGGGTAGCTTGCAACGCACGGGTTCCAGATCCGTCTTTGTACACCCAGAGCACACTTCCTTCCTGTTCGCCCAGCGCTAACTAATCCTTGGAGCTCTTTTTCGCCCCCAATCTTTCTTACTGCAGTTGGTGACACGGTTTTTAGTTTTTTTTTTCCGGCGGTGGTGTTTAACACCTGTCTTTCCCCAGACTGTCACCTCCACAAAAGCAGAAACCATGTCCGTTTTCGTCTCCATTTCATACCCCCAGCGCCTAGCACACTGCCCGGCATAAAGTAGGTGCTCACCGGGTTTGAGGAATTATTGATATTATGTACGCGGGAGAAAGAAGGATGCTGGTAACGCGCCAGATGGCGCAGCCAGTGTGCGGGGAGCCCCGCGCTTAAATCTCGGCGGCGTTAAAAGTGTCTCCCAAAAAGTCGGGCGGACACTTGGAGCAGAGTGGCTCGGGCAGGGCTGGGTCGTGGCGGCTGGCAGGCGCGGAGGGGGCGACATCCGGCCTCCCGGGGCATTTGGCTTTCAAGGTCCGGGCCGGTTCGCTCGCGGACAAGGTCGGCCCGCGGGCAGCTCGGAACCAGCCCCTGCGCCCCGGGCTGGCGGCTGCAGTTCCCCTGGGGGCGCCGGGGGCGTTGCCGCTGGCCAGGGGCGGGTTCCGGCGCTGAGTCCCGCCCGCCCGGGAGCGCCCGGGGCCGGGCCGCTCCGGAAGACGCCGGCCGAGCCGGAGCTGGAGCGGCCGCGCGCCGAGGGCAGGTGAGGCTGCGCCGCTGCGCGGGCTGCCGAGGCCCCCAGCGCCCCGGGCGGGATAGGGACCCAGAACGGGCGCGCGGATCGGGGCCTGGCGAACGCCGCGGACGGCGTGGGGAGGTCGGTTGCGGAGTTGCGGCTTCGGGAGCAGCGGGCGGTCGCCTGGGATGCGCGGCTCGGGCCTGCACCACCCCTGTTTACTCCCGGCGCCGCGGGCGGAGGAAACTCTCCACGGTCCCCGTTGGCCCCTAAAGCCCTGCTAAGTCTTCCCCGGAAAGACGGGCTCTGGCCGGGCAGGGCAAGCGGGGAGGGAGGGACACGGGTGGGGGCGTGGGTAACCCCGATCTTGGGAGGCTCCGAGCGTCGCCGCTGGGGAGAAGCTGCCGAGCGGTCCCGAGTGAAGCTGGTATCAGAGGGCAGGGGGAAAGCCCCAGTCTCTAAGAGAAAAGTCACTGGGATTACGCGGGGGCCCATAGACTTGGGGGTGCACAAGGAGGTCCGCTTCTCCCCTCCCTGAAGCCCGAGGTCGCAGGGGTGGCTGTACTAGCTGTGAATGGACGCCTGGAATCGACCAGGAGCTGAATTAGTGGGTGACGTTGGGCTTTCCTTCCAGCACCACCCACTCAACAAGTCGCTTTGCTGCTAGGAGCTAAGGTGAGGGTGGGGAGGGTAAGGTCGCTTGGGAGCTGATGGTCCTGTGAGAGGACAGGCGCAGGGCAGAGGGTCAGACGTAGTTTGGGAAGGGACTCGCAGGTTTCCGGGCTCTACACCTGTGTCAAAGGCCGGTGTGAGGTTCTAGTGTGTGTGCATGCACTGGAGAGCCCCAAGCTCTCAGATCCCACCTGCCTTCACCCCAGCGTGAGAGAGGAGTTCTCCAAGGAGCACTGCGTGTAATCACAGATCCAGAGCATCCCTGTTTCACCCAGGCGGGCACTGAGCCCCAGCCAGGGTGGGACCTCGCACAGGACTATCCAGCCCGAAAGCGATGGAGCCCGGCAGATGGGGATGCTCCAGGGCCAGCCTGGCCTTTGTCTGGTGGTGAAATGAAGGCAGGCTCCAGGTGCAGGCGGTGGGTGGACCATGGGAGTGTTAAGGGGACCACAAAGTAACTGGCTCTGATGGACGATGGACAAGTTGCTTGGCCTAGGTTTTCAGTACAGGAGTGTTTATGACACCCAAATGAACCTGTCAGCCCAAAAGTGCCCTCTCCTGGGGTAGCAAAGGAGACTGCTCCCTCTTCAGACTTTGAGTCCCTTTCAAAAATTGGTCTTTTTTTGGGGGGGGGGGTGCTGGGCATGGAGTGTCCAGGGAGGGGGGCCACCTGCCCCTCTCCCTCCCCCTGGTGGAGAGGGGACATCCATAGTGCTTTTTTTTTTTTTTTTATTGAGACAGGGTCTTGCTCTGTCAACCTGGATATAGAGTGCAGTGGCATCATCATAGCTCACTGCAACCTCCAACTCCTGGGGCTCAAGTGATCCTCCTGCCTCAGCCACTCGAGTAGCTGGGAATACAGGCTATCGCCATGAGGTCTGTCTAACTTTTTCTATTTTTTTTTTTTTTTTTTGTAGAGATGGGGTCTTGCTCTTGCTCAGGCTGGTCTTAAACTCCTGACCTCAAGCAATCCTCCTGCCTCAGCCTCCCAGAGTGCTAGGATTACAGGCATTTACAGGCATGAGCCACCATGCCCGGCCTCCGTGGTGCTTTGAGTCAGGATTTAGTGGCCTTCTGATCCAGGACGGCCACTCTGAAAACATGGCTATCCAGAGGGCCGGTGTTGAAATCTGCCCTGTGTGCAAGCCATGGCGACTCAGAAAGCTGCATGCTGTGTTTGTAATCTTTATGAAGCAATACTGGGGCAAAGCTGGCTGTAATCAGAGCCCAAATGGTTTCTGCTGTGTGTCTGTTAAAAAAGAATCCCCTGGGATCAGTGGGATCAGTCTGGTGTCCTTGTCAGAGAAAACAGAGAAAACAGGGTTGACTGAGCAAACTAACGAGTGTAAACCAGATGGTGTGTGTTAGGGGAGGGGACAAAGGTAAAATGACTTAGGAGTTGCTGGACAATCAGAGTTTGTTCTGTTCTCTTGGGCCTTCTTTTATGCTGGCATTCCTGAATGTGGGCAATAGATTCTCTGTACTTCCTCCCTGGGCTCTGATGTTGAGTTCAAAATTAAATGGTAGGCTGGGTGTGGTGGCTCACGCCTGTAATCCTAGCGCTCTGGGAGGCTGAGGTGGGAGGATCCCTCAAGGTCAGGAGTTTGAGACCAGCCTGAGCAAGAGCGAGACCCGGTCTTTACTAAAAAATAGAAAGAAATTATATGGACAGCTAAAAATATATATAGAAAAAATGATCTGGGCATGGTGGTGCATGCCTGTAGTCCCAGCTACTCAGGAGGCTGAGGCAGAAGGATCACTTGAGCCCAGGAGTTTGAGGTTGCTGTGAGCTAGGCTGACGCCACAGCACTCTAGCCCAGGCAACAGAGTGAGACTCTGTCTCAAAAAAAAAAAAAAAAAAAAAAAAAAAATTAAATGGTAGGTTTGGCAGTTCCTCAAAAAGTTAAACATAGAGTTACTATATGACCAGGAAATTCCATACCTAGATATATATTAAAAAGAATTGAAAACATGTGTTCACACAAAAATTTGTGCACAGATGTTCACAGTGGCATTATTCACAATCGCCAAAAAGTGGAATCAACCCAGATGTTCAGCAACTAATGAATGGATAGACCAAATGTGGTATATTCATATGATGGAATTTACTCAGCCATACAAAGGAATGCAATACCCATGCGTGCTATGACAGGGATGAACCTTGTGAACATTGTGTTAAGTGAAAACCAGACACAAAAGGCCACGTGTTGGATAATTCCATTGACATGAACTGGCTAGAATAGGCACGTCTGTAGCGACAGAAAGTAGATTAGTAGTTGCCAAAGGCTGGGGTTGGGTGGGGGTAGGGGAGTAACTGCCAATGGGTACAGGGTTTATTTTGGGGGTGATGAATATGTTCTGGAATTAGATAGTTGTGATGGTCACGCTACTTAGTGAATATACTAAAACCCACTGAACTTATATTTTAAATGGTAGATTTTATATGGGAATTATATTTTTGGTTTAAAAAAAATAACATGGCAAGAGGCCTGTCCTGTTTTTAAAGCTTTATTATTCGTGCAAAAATGACATATTTGTTGGAAAAAGAATTCAAACTACAAAAAAGCTCAAGAAAATAAATACATCATCTATGACTACTATTAGCATTTAGAGAGCAGGTTGGAGCTGTTGAGGATTGAGCTTGGGCAAGTTACTTAACTCTTACCCAAAACAGGGAGAAAAACCCATGAAGATATGAGTGAAAGTGCAACAAGTGCTGCCTGTTGTGCTCATTACGTGGATGTGTGTGTACCCAGGTACATGTGTCTTATTGCCCACTAACGGGACTAGGTCCTACATGCGGATCTATTGCCTGACTTTTTCATGGACGGACTTTTCTTGTAAAAACATAACTCACCCTTTAAAAATGACTGGCTACAGAATATTCCATTGTATGGGTGTATTATAGTGTGTCCTGTGGTCTCCCACGGATGGAGTTTCCATTGACTGATGGGGTCTCACACCGAAGTTATGTTGCCGCCCAACTGGGTTCATTTGCCCGCTGCCCAATACGCTGAGTTGAGTCAGCAGGTTTTATGGCCGAGAAAGAGTTTTATTCTGCATAGAGCTACATGGGGAGATGGGAGAGATTTCTCAAATCCACTTCCCTGAGAATTTGGGAGACAGAGTTTTTAAAGTCAGTTTGGCGTGGGCAATTGAATCTGCTAATTGGCTGGGTTCGGGGCGGAACCATAGGGTTGTAGAAATTATCTTCTTTGCTGACCAGGTTCTAGGGTGGGGGTCACAAGACCAGTTGAGTCAGTTCTCTGTATGGGCCGCTGGTCTGGGTGGGTCAGCCGTTCCCCTGGAATGTGGGACCTGGAGGATATCTCAGAAACTACCCCCAGGTTTTAGAAAGGTGGTATTATCTACGGAGAAAGCTGAGAATCTTTATGACCACCAGCTGTGTGGCTCCAGAGTGGCAATTATAGAGAAGCAAACAGGGGGGACAGTGACTAATTATCATTATTTTTAGCTAGGCCCTGACCACAGTTCGCTTTGTAGCCCTTTTTATTAATTTGCAAGGGCGGTTCCAGTTGTTTGCCCAGCACTGCTGCTCTGTTAGAACCCGTACTGGAACATCCATTAACACCTTCCCTGCAGGTTCAGCACCTCCAGGGTGTGTGGCTGGAAGCGCAGGCCCATGCTTAAGCCCTTGGTTTAGGTGTCTGGCAGAGCGGGTCACGGCCAAGCAAAGGGGAATCTGCTGTCCTTGGGGACCTGGCAAGAATTGACAGTGGCAGCACCAAGGAGAGTCGGCCTGTCCAGGGTGTCTGGCAAGGGGCTGCTGAGGAGGAAGGGACACTGGCCAGAGAGTCGCTGGCCTCCCTGTTCTGTTTGTTTGGTGTCAGAGGTCAGCGGAGGAGAGGCCTCAGGGAGTGCAGTGTGAAAGCGCCTCCTCTCCCTGGCCCTGCCCTGGCGCCCCTCAGGGGCCTGGGTGTGCCCTCTGACCCCAGACCCCCACGGAACTCCGGAGGAGCAGCGTGCCTCCAAGGGGCATGGCCAGTTGGGTGAGGCCAGGGTTTGCCCTCTGGGGAAACAGGTTGATGATCCTGGGGAGTGGGGGGGTGGTCAGGGGTTCAGCTCTTGTGGCCAATTCACTGCCCTTTCGGCCTGCCCTGGGGCAGCTGGGCTTTGAGGCGGCCTTGTGTGTCCACCTGGTTGTTAAAGCTGCCCTGGCGAGACAGGCCGTCTGTGCTAGTCCCTGCCACCCCTGGCCTCCCCATCTTTGTGCCCCAGTGCCCTGAACTCCTCCCACCCTCCCCCCCTTCTTGCCACTGGGCCTCTGGCCCAAGTTGTCCCTCTGCCGGGAACAGGTCTCTGACTTCAGCTCTTTTTCAGAGCTCTAGGATCTCCTCCTTGAGTACCTGGGGGGTGCAGCGTGACCTGATCCACAGTGGACCCCTCTTCCCCCAGCAAGCTGTGTAGCCCCTCTTGGGACCCATGCACAGCCATCCTGAAAGTGGGGCTTTCTGGGTGTTTTCTTGACGTCATCCCTGGCTGCCAGTCCCAAGGGCAGGGCCCAGCACAGAGGCAGCCGTGCTCGAGAGGGCAGGGGATACACAGCCTGCCTCAGTGCCTCCAACCTTCCTGGGCCCTGCAGCCCCTGGTGTCTGCTCCTGCCTCTGGCTGGGCCCCAGGAGATAGTCTTCTGGCCCAGTTGGCAGAGTCAGCCTGACACGCACTCAGGGATCAGCTCTGGGCAGCCCTTTTGCGGGCCTGGAGCAGTGAAGGTGGCCCTGCCTGCCGGGGCACTTGTCCTGGGTCCCAGCCCTGCCATCTGTAAAATGGAACCTCCAAGCCTCAATGCATCAGGGACCATTCGGCCAACGAGAAACAACTTTAAATCCCCTCCAGTTCTTAAGATGTGGCCTGCGTTTGCGCCACAGGTGTGCCCCTCGTTTCTCATAACTGTCCACCTGCCCATCTCCACGAGTGATTTACGTTATGCATCTGGTCCCGTGACTTTGCAAGCGCTGCCTTCAGAAGGGCAGGGACCACATCTGCCTGTCTGAGCACAGGATCCACAGCACAGAGCACGTCAGAGCAGGAGCTCAGCATGTGTTTATTGTTGGGCGAACATTACTCCCCTCTTCAAAAGTCTTTGATGAAATATAGTGGGTAAAAACACAGTACAGAATAGAAGTTTGTTTAAGGTGTGCACAAAGTAATCATGACTGAAGGTGCGTTGACATCTCTGGAAGGACTCCTACAAACTTGGCAACAGCGGATGCCTTTGGAGAGGGGAGCTGGGTGGCTGGGGGATGGGGTGGAAGCAGGATAACTCTTGTTCCTTCTGAATTTAATTCAAATTTTGCAGAATTGGAATTTCATTAATAAAAGATTTACCTCATTTAAAAAGGTAGTTGGTGGCATCTGAGGCCTTTGGCTGTGGGCCTACCCCCGCCCTCCCTGCCCCCTGACTGTGCTGTGCTCTCCTTTCCGTCCTGGCAGCGCCTGGTTCGAGATGGGGTCCCAGGTCTCGGTGGACGCGGGAGCTCTGCACGTGGTGATTGTGGGCGGGGGCTTCGGAGGCATCGCCGCCGCCAGCCAGCTGCAGGCGCTGAACGTCCCCTTCATGCTGGTGGACATGAAGGACTCCTTCCACCACAACGTGGCAGCCCTCCGGGCCTCCGTGGAGAGTGGTAACTCGCTGCTGTCCAGGGCATGATTTCAGGGCTGGGGTGGTTTTCTCCACTTAGGGCAAGGCGCCTGCATTCCACCATTAGACAAGTTCCGGAGAACCTCAAGGTCACTGGTCTTAAGCAGCTACCATAGTGAGACCCAGAAGTGAGAGCTTGAGCTTCTCCGAGGGGTGAGGCCCAGGTGGGCCCTGTGGAGGGTGCTGGGTACCCCAGGTGTACCTGCTGGCCCAACTCTTTAGCCAAGGGCGTCCCTGTTGGGGTGCGGCCCAGGAGAGGTTCTGACTTACTCTGGCTTCCCGTGGGCAGCCTGGTTCCACGCTGTGACCTCTTCTATGTCCATTCTCCAGGATTTGCCAAAAAGACATTCATTTCCTACTCGGTGACCTTCAAGGACAACTTCCGGCAGGGCCTGGTGGTCGGCATAGACATGAAGAATCAGACGGTGCTGCTGCAGGACGGGGAGGTGAGTGCCGGTGCGGGGCTGACCCTCCATGAGCTGGCGCGGGAGGGCCTGGCAGGTCTCCCCAGGGGTCAAGAGAGCCCTCGCTGTGACCCCCAAGCCCCACCTGCTGCTGGGCAGACAGCAGATTCCTCATAAACAGAAGGCTTGACCACAGCAACCACAAGGACATGGTGGCAGGTATTTCTTGTGTTTTTCCTGTATGCTAGGCACTGTCCTCAGCCTTTACGTGAATCTCATTTAATGTTCACCGTGCCTGTAGGAGGTAGGTAGTGTAATCTCCTTTTACGGAAAGGCTAATCAAGAGTTAGGCACAAATGTGATCCCACCCCCGTCCCCGACTTGGGAAGTCATGGGGCAGACCGTGTATTCCCCGCCCTGGTGTGTGTAGCACGGTGCCTGCTACTGCCTGCGATGACTCGAGTGAGCTGCCGCCATCCCAGATGGGTGTCACCTCCAGCCCAGCCCCTGGCTGGTATCTGAAGCTAAGGGGGATTGAAAAAAAAAAACAAAAAACAGAGACACAGTTCTTATCCTCAATGAGTATGTGATTTGGTGTGAATCAGTCCTCTTGAATTAATTTTAGGACTGGAGAATTTCCTTGTTGAAAAATTTCCTGCAGTTTCGGGTCATGCTCTTCAGAGCCCTGGAAGGGTCCATGGGGGCATCCCGGGGCTCCAGGTGGGAAGAGGGGGTGAGTGGAGTCCAGACCCTCCAGCCCCCTGCCCTTGGAGCAGCTTTGTTTTTGTCTACTGTATGTATTTAGGCTCCAAACAAGATTTCCTTTTCTTTCTTTTGTTTTTTTGGTGGGGGTAGGAGAAGGGCTCTTCTAAAATACCCAGGAGGTTCCCAACTAATTCCACATAGGAAGCTGGAATCCTGCTTATGCCCACAAACAGCCCTTTCCTGCTGACCTGCACCTGCTGTGGGGCTTGCTCCTCCCTCTCCCTGCTGGGTGGCTCCGTTGCCCTGGTGTTCTCTAGGCAGGAGGTCACATCTACTTCCTTAGGTATAATATTTCCCTGGGTTCTAGTGCCGTCCCTTGGCCTAACCAGTGTGGCGATCCTGCCTCCCTCAAAGGAGGGCTGCCTCGGTGTGCCCAGAAGGGCTTCTTCACCTGGTGCTCCTTGGTCGGTGAGGCCTGGAGTAGGATGCAGAGGCCCAGGCCTCCCCTGCCATCATCTTTCTTTCTCTTGTCCCTCCCAGGCCCTGCCCTTCTCACATCTCATCCTGGCCACAGGCAGCACCGGGCCCTTCCCGGGCAAGTTCAATGAGGTGTCCAGCCAGCAGGCTGCCATCCAAGCCTACGAGGACATGGTGAAGCAGGTGAGCTGCGTGCCGAGGCATGGGGTAGCATGGGCAGGAGGGAGGACAGCCAGGAGGATGCTGGGGATGCAGCTGAGAGACCACAGAGGGGAGAGGTGGCTTCAGAGCTGCTGGCTGCAGCTGTAGAGTTGGAGAGTCACTAGGAGGAGACTTTTCTGGGAGGAGACCTTGGACCTGCCACTGAAGCCTGAATGTGAGCACCTGCTCATGTTGCGCATGGCATGTCCTTGGCTGGTCTCTCTGGGGGCTTTTGTTGTTCATGTCCCCTCCCATTCATACAGGGCTCTGTTGTGTAGAGCAGGCTTAGATCCATGCTCTCAGTTTTCATAGCAGTCCTGCAGGGTGGGTAGGAGGAAGCCGGTTTGGCCCCCAAAGTTGGAAAGTATTCTCTGCCCATCTTTGGCCAAGAAAGCCACACTGTGGGCTGCACTGCCAGGCAGGGGTGGGTGTGTAGGTGTGTCTCACGTGTCCCTCTTCTCCAGGTCCAGCGCTCACAGTTCATCGTGGTGGTGGGAGGAGGCTCCGCAGGAGTGGAGATGGCAGCAGAGATTAAAACGGAATACCCCGAGAAAGAGGTGGGCAGGCTGCCTTGATTTTGTGCTCTGTGGTTGGCTTCTTTCTACATTAAGGAACATCAGCAATTTGCTCAGGGCCTGGGAGGCTGGGGTTCCATTCTCGTAAACTGGGAGTGTGTGTTTCCCGTCTGGTGCCAAGGTGCAATTCTGCTGCTCTGGGTGTGTCCTCACTCAGTGAGAGGTCGTGCCCTCTGCTCCAGCCAGGAGGATCAAGCCCAGGGGAGACACCTTGCAAAAGCTGAACTTCTTTATCGCCTTCAGAATTCAGGCCTTTGTGACATAAATGTAGCTTTGATTACCTCTTCTTGCCATTGCAGGCTTGGACAAAGGCACCCTCAGCTGGTCTTTTGGTCTCTTTGTCTGATACAGCCACACTGTGGTCCATGCCCAGTGGCGGGGGGCTGGGGGGGGCCTGCAGTGCAGCCCCTTGACTGCCCAGGCTGGGGAATGAGTGGTGTGGGGGTGATGGGAAACTTGCCCTTCCCCAGAAAGTTCGCTGAAAGATCAACTCACAATTAAGGCAGATTAATAAGAGGAAGAGGTTCTCACAGGGAGAATCACAGAGTGATTACCCAATATCCCAGTGGGATCCAGATATTTTTATACCTGTATTTTTAGAGGGGAGGGGCAGATGAGGGGTACAGGGAATTCTGTTTAGGGGCAATAAATGGTTGCTAGGGAGGATGAATAGCTACTTGGAGAATGAGTGGATGGGGAGAAACAGATTGGTTTGTAAATTAACCTGAGAGACTTGTTTGAAATGATTTGGGGCAGGTCTGGTTGTATTCTTGATTTTCTTTCCTGCAGTAGAGTGACATCACAGGGAGGGGAAGTCCATTGTTCTTTTGACAGGTGAGTCAGGTTTACGCAGATAGAGGAACACTCCTTCCAATGCCTTGTGATTTCCAAGAGCCTTTAATTCAAAATATTCTCTATAGCAAGGAGTCGTATTTTGGGGTGAAATTTCCTGAGCTCCTTCAGCAGCCAGCACTACCTTCTGCCGACAGGTGTGTTTGTGATCAGTCTGCCCTGTTCCCTGCTAGTGCTCAAGGCGTTGAGAGCCTGCCTGGCAGCCTGGCGAGGACGAGGAGATCCTGGCATGCCATTCGGGCTTGGCCGTGGCTGCGTAATGATCGTAATTACGGGTCCTCCAGGCAAGGGCTGGCTTGCGGCTCATGCCCGATTAGCTTCTGAGAGCCGCAAGGGCCTGTGGATGGTTCGTTTTTCCCTAGGGCAAGGCAGGTTGGTTTTGAAAAGAAAGATCAATACCGGCTAATTTAATTATAGGGCTATTCTCTGACAGAGTGTTGGAAATTATTATGAGTGACTGATATAGTTAAAGTTTATTCATTTGGTTTATGAGGGCTGTGTAGGGAAAAGCCAAACTGTCTTTCTCTGCTCTCACACTCAACACTTCTGGGCCGAGATGTGCGGGGTTTTTTCCCTCCGCTGACCAATTCTTCGACACCGTCGGGGTGTCCTGTAATTGGGTTCAATTCAGTTCAGTTCGATTCGGTGCTGACACTACCTGGAGTTAGCCCGGACCCCACAAGACTGCCTCACTTCAGACCCGAGCTGCAAATTGTAGGTCCCAGCGTACCCACACCTCTGTCCCACTGGGCTGCAAATTGGATGTCCCCATGACCCTCTCCGCGAGTGTGATGATGTGCTAGAGTGGCTTCACAGAACCCAGGAAAACAGTTTGCTTACTAACGCTGAATTATTACAAAGGATATTTTAAAGGACACAAATAAGCAGGCAGATGAACAGATACACAGGGCAAGGTGTAGAGGGGTCCTGAGCACAGGAGCTACTGTCGCCATGGAGTTGGGGTGCACCACTCTTGGGGCACATGGACATGCTCAGCAACCAGGAAGCTCCCTGGACCCCGTACATTAGGGATTTTTATGGAGGCTTCATCATGTAGGCATGATGGATCATTCGCTCAATCTCCGGCCCCTCTCCCCTCCCTGGAGGATGGGGTTGGGCAGAAATTTCCAGGCTTGCAGTCATGGCTTGGTCTTGCTGGTGACCAGCCCCCATCCAGGAGCCCACCAAGGGTCCCCTCATTAGAACAAAAGATGCTCCTCTTACCTAGGAAATTCCAAGGGTCTTAGGAGCTCTGTGGCAGGAACCAGCATCAAAGACCAAATAGTAGAACAAATGATTTCTCCTGGCACCCCTTTTATGAGAGTTTTCAGAGCTCTGTGTCAGGAACTGGGGGCAGAGACCAATATATACATTTTTTTCTTATTTCACAGGGGTAAGACCAGTTTGAAGTAGTAAATTAGTTCAGGTAACTCAATATAATGTCTGTATGTATATGATTAGTAGACAAATAAGAGTAGTAGCAGCCATCCTTTATTAAGGACTTAATATGTGCTGAGTTATATGCCTTATACATATTCTCCTGTTCATCAATACAAAATTCCTGTGAGTGTGACTATTGTGTCCATTTTAGTGAGCCTCGGGGAGCTGTCCGAGTGAGGAGCAGAGATGAGATTTCAACCCAGGTGGTCGGATTCCAAAGTCCAGGCTTTAAACATGATTGAAGGCTGCCTCCTGCTTCCTTGTCCCAGACAAGCAGACGTGCCTGGGAGCGCTAATTTTAGAACCAGCTTTAATGTTGGCGACAGCCTGGTTTCTAGTTGGAATGTCAGTGGTTTATATGGACTGTATAATTGTCAGTGCCCAAGGATGCTTGAAAATAATTTTCCAGGTGGCCCTAGGGGAGGTATGGCTTGTGGTGCATTGGCACACTGGTGGTCCTCTGGCCTGGGGGCAGCAGGGTGGTACTGCAAGAGTGCTAGACTAGGACACGTGGGCAAAAGCCTGGCTCACAACTGATTGGTTCCAGCATCGGACAAATTACTTCTCTGGGGCCTTAGTTTCCTCATCTGTAACCTGGAGGCAGGAGAGGAGGTGAAGTGGATGTTGAGGTGAGTCGAAGTCTCAGGGGCTCCTTCTCAGGCCCTGTGGTCCTTTCGTCCCCAGGTCACTCTCATCCACTCCCAAGTACCCCTGGCCGACAAGGAGCTCCTGCCCTGCGTCCAGCAGGAAGTGAAGGAGATCCTCCTCCGGAAGGGCGTGCAGCTGCTGCTGAGTACGTGCCACCTCGCCTCCCTCCCTGCCCCGCCTGGCTGGTGAGATGTGGCTCGGGGGGTCGCTCACTGCCTCCAGCTGGAGGGGGCCACAGTTCCCCCAGGCTCTCTCTCTTCCGCCGTATCCTGAGTTGAGCATGCAGCACCCCAAAATGGCCACGAACATCAAAGCCCATGTGTACCTTGTCCCGCTGGAAGTCGTGTCTGTCACCGGGCAGGGCAGCGGCTCTGGTACTTAGAGGATTTCTTTCCATGTCTTGGAGGCAGAAGTATCCTGGCCATTGCTTTGGACACAGTGCATGTTGTGGGATGCCCACTTGCTGAATGATTTTTTTTTAAGTGCATCTAAAGGATTTTCCCTGAATTACGACGTCTCTGTGGTAGAGGGAGTAGGTTTATTGGTTTCTATTTTGAGAGTGATGAGGAGTGTGGTTTTCATCCAGAGTAGGAGGGATGTGAATCACCCGGCACTTAGAGAGTGGGGCTCTAACCCCATACTTTACTGCACTGGGCCTCAACCTCCTGCTTTTTTGCAAGGGGCAGGGGTGAGGCATCTGTTCTATGAAAGTCCCTCATGGTTGTCACAGCCTCCTTTTGGTAACTGGTTGCAGAATACCGTTACCACTTTACTTTCAGACAACGAGTATAGTGAGCTGGCTTCTCTGACGTCCTGGCTTTTCCCTTTGTCCGTGGTGTCTTTGGGTGTCTTGTCCTGCCTGGTTGGGATGGTGTAGCTGACATTCAAAGAGGCATGTCTGAGGTCTTCCGTTAAACAGCTTTTCCCAGAACTGCTTAGGCAACTCAGCCTCACTTCCCTCCAATGGCTTCTTGGAACTTTCCTCCAGTTGGATCCCTCAGGGCCAGAGGTCCGGATTGGCTTCTCGGGGCAGTAGCGTGGACTGAGGGAGGGGCGTGGTGGGGAGACGGGAGTGGCAGAATGGCCTTCCTCGGGGCCAGCCTTGGCTTGGGGCCCCCCTGGGTGGGGTGTCGGGCCCCCCCTGGGTGGGTGTCCCCTCTGCCTGCCTCCCGGTCACGGAAGCCCTTCGACAGGCGAGCGAGTGAGCAACCTGGAAGAGCTGCCCCTCAACGAGTATCGAGAATACATCAAAGTGCAGACGGACAAAGGCACGGAGGTGGCCACCAACCTGGTGATTCTCTGCACCGGCATCAAGATCAACAGCTCCGCCTACCGCAGCGCGTTTGGTAAGGGCGGCCGGCCCGGGGCCTCCTTAGCGCCCTCCGAGAACGCCCCTGGCCCCGGGAGTCAGCGCCTCCCCGCCTGCCCCCTTCTCCCCAGCGCACCAAACTTTACATCCAGGGTAGGGGCCGCCGGCAGAGCTTTCCTCAGCCGTGATGACGACCGCGCTCAGGGTGGCCACCGTCACCCGAATCTTCTGAAACTAGGGCTGCCCCCTGGTGGTAGGAGGTGGGAAAAGGTTTCAGAGAAATGAGAAAGACCCATTTTCTGTTACTTTCCTTTCCTACACGGATGTGGAGGATATTTGGGGTCAGTCCTTTCTTTGTTCACATGTGTGCTGCTCTCCCCAAACTCAGATCCAAACATTTGGCCACTGGGGCTTGGAATGATCCTATGGGGAGTGGAAGCAATGATGTGGCCTCGTTTCCTAAAGCTCAGTGTTTGACCGTGTAGCCAGCTGGACGTGGGGAGGTGAACTGACTGTGTTTTAGCCTCTGTGAGTGAGCAGGAGACTCGGTAGCCAGGCCCTGTGGTTGCTTCGTGTCCTCCGGTCCCCATCGTTTTCTCCCAAGTACCCTTTCCTGATAAGGAGCTCCTGCCTTGAGTCCAGGGGGAAATAATGATCCAATCTCAGAAGAAAGCAGCCTGTCCAGACCGAGCGTAGGGGTGGGACTGAGGGCCTCTAATGGACAGAGATCCCAGAATTTAACGCCCAAGGGTCTTTGTAGCTTATTTTAAAATAAGCTTGCAGTGTATCATTTATTTAAAAAATTATAGGCCAGGCGAGGTGGCTCACGCCTGTAATCCTGGCACTCTGGGAGGCCGAGGTGGGAGGATCTCGCTTAAGGTCAGGAGTTCAAGACCAGCCTGAACAAGAGTGAGACCCCATCTCTACTAAAAACAAAAAAAAATCAGCTGGGTGTGGTGGTGCTCTCCTGTAGTCCCAGCTACTTAGGAGGCAGAGGCAGGAGGGTCTCTTGAGCCCAGGAGTTGGAGGTTGCAGTGACCTATGATGACACCACTTCACTCTACTCAGGGTGACGACAGAGCTGGACTCTGTCCCAAAAAAAAAAAAAAAAAAAAAAAAAAAATCTTGCATTTTCTATTTGCTTAGCCTAAAAAGAAAAACAAAACAACAACAGCAAAAAGAAAACTTACCTATATCCAAAAGTAAATTTAAGACTTGGCTAATTATTGTAACTTGGAAAAAGTTATGTACATTTCTAAAAGGAGGCTTGCTAGTGTTTTGACCCATTGTTACGCTGGAATCGGTAACCTTGCCTTTGCCAGAAGAGTTCCGAGGTGAGGACTTCAGGCAGGAATGAATTAGGTGGGAGGATCGCCTCTTGAGCACACACCTGGGAGGGTGACCTGAGCAGCACCTGTTGGCCACCACCTGGAGCTTGTCCTCACTTCCTTCTGGTGGCCACTTAACACGGCAACTGAGGGTCTTGGTTTTGTGTCATTTTGCCCGGCAGAGAGCAGACTGGCCGGCAACGGTGCTCTGCGAGTGAACGAGCACCTCCAGGTGGAGGGCCACAGCAACATCTATGCCATCGGCGACTGTGCCGACGTGCGGGAGCCCAAGATGGCCTATCACGCTGGCCTCCACGCCAACGTTGCCGTGGCCAACATCATCAACTCCACAAAACAGAGGCCCCTCAAGACCTATAAGCCAGGTAAGGGAAGCCCCAGGTGCTTCGAAATTTTAAGAGTTTGGGGTTAGACATTGGAAGCCTTTTTGGGGCCATAAGGTGCCTGACCACTAGAAGAAACTTTTCACACTGGTGACAGAAACACCCTCCTAGAGCTGTTTAAAACTAAATTGGGGTCTCATGCACCTTCCTGAAAGTCTTACACATTTCCTGGGCCTGAGTCTGAAGGCCCCGGGCAGGGGTTTTGCTCTGGGAATTGCAGAGTGTGTGTGTGTGTCTCTGCTTCGCAGGTGCGCTGACGTTCCTGCTGTCCATGGGGAGGAATGACGGCGTGGGCCAGATCAGTGGCTTCTACGTGGGGCGGCTCATGGTGCGGCTGGCCAAGAGCCGGGACCTGTTCGTGTCCACGAGCTGGAAAACCATGCGGCAGTC
This sequence comes from Lemur catta, assembly GCF_020740605.2. NCBI lineage: Eukaryota > Metazoa > Chordata > Mammalia > Primates > Lemuridae > Lemur > Lemur catta. The sequence goes on along the minus strand of NC_059141.1, from coordinate 48,263,355 downwards.
TCCACCCTGACGGGGAGGTGACCACGCAGGTGAACAGACCGCTTGACAGCGGTTGCCTGCCTGGTGAGCGCTAATGGGCAAAAGCTGTTTTTCTGGATTGAGATGCCAATGATGTACCGACCGGAAATGCAACTTGTGTAAAACCAAAAATGGTGGGGACAGGGGAAGGGGCAGGGAGGGGAGAGAGAGGCATTAAAAATAAAAGACTCCCCCCTAGAGGATTCTTTCTGGGTTTCGAAGGTCTGCTTGTAGTTGTACGGGCTGAATGGCTCACGTGTGCTGGCTGGGTGGTCTTGGGAGGCCACAGCCAGTCTCTGTGCCCCGGCTCCTCTTGGATGTGTGTGTGTGTGTGTGTGTGTGTGCGCGCGTGCAGGTCTGCGTGGGCATGACGATGGCATTCAGAGCTCTCAGAGAGCCGGGCTCCTGGTGGCTGGCATCTGTCTGTGAGGGCAGGAAGGAGCCTGCACTGTGAGACCAGAGGAAGGGGGCTGGGGTGGGGAGGTGGCCTGCACCCCGAACCCCTGCCATTGTGTGGAGGGGGAGCCCATGCATTTGGCAGCAACCAGGTGGTTAACAGGAGCCTTATTTTAAACTCCCCAACTTGTGGTTAGTCCTCATGCTCCTCATGCTTCGTGAACCTTTCTACATTTCTACTTTTAGATCCTAACTATATACCATAGGTTACATTTAAGAAGAGAGAGTTTGACAAAATTTCCCTCCTGATTTACCCACCCTAGCAAAGAGTGAGTTTTTACAAAGCCAGCCTGGCTGCCGGCCGCTGGAGGTTGTAAGGAAAGGCAGCAGAGAAATGTGATCGTTTGAGGGGGGTACAGAGGCAGTTCAGCAGGTGACCCCCCCTCAGCATATTTCCAGGTTATCATCGTGGGGAAATTTGTAAGGAACAAAACTCCAGCTGGTACGGGGGTGGGGGGGCAGCGAGGGGGCTGTGAGGGACTTTGTGGTTTTGTGCTTCTCCTTGGCCAACCCAAGGGTTACCTGTCTGGAGGTGCTAATTGCCAGCCACGTGGCAATAATCTCTGCAACTGTTAAGGTCCATAAATGACTCTGTTTAGGAGAGATCTTCCAATAGGGAGAGCCTGTTTCGGCCCGCCTAGGTCAAACCAGAGCAGAAGTGGCCGATGAGGTCAGTTGGATAAATTTAGGTCCTGACCTCCTCACCTGCCCCTCCCTGCTCACTTTAGTGATGGCCTCTGGGCACTCAGAGTCCTTGGGACTCCAATCTCACGGGGTTCTCAGCCCATCCCTTATTTGGGCTGTGGCCCAGGGTCTGTTCCATGTTGTTGCCCAGGCCTGAGTGAGACCTGTGCCTCTCTCCCGGAGGATAACTCCTCGCCACTGGCTTCATTCAAGGCTTTGTCCCTGTGGATGGGGCCATAGGCTCACCGTCCCCAGAAGCAGGACCTGCTGCCTGAGAAACACAGCCCTGGTGTCTGACCCGGAGCCTCGTGTGGCGGGATGCTCAGCCTGTTAGTGACAGGCCTTGTTCTGTTTACTGATGACTTTCTAGATGTACCTACCCACAGGGAACACAGTTTTCCAAACTGAGAAGAATGTCGCAATAAAAGCATATGTTGTAAGAAAGATGCTGGATCTTTTATTTTTTCTTTTCATTTTCTTTTTCTTTAAAAAACAAAACAAAATAATGCCTGAAGCAAAAACTTTTTAGGAGTAGTTACAGATATTACAGGGCTTAGGGGTGGGGGCACAAAACAAAAGAGAAAAGCACCAGTGAGATGTCCCCATTTTCTCTCCGTCACGGAATACAGACAACCAGCAAAGCCCGAGTCACTTTCATGCTCTCTTCCCTTGTAAAAAGGAGGAACAGAAGATCTTAAGAATTTCAAAAGGATTTTTTTTTTTGTGACTGTGTGTAAAAGTCAATGCTATAAATCTAAAACGAGGTCTTTTTTTTTTTTTTTCTCCTAAAACAACGGGAAGAAAACACACGGAAAGAAACCGATCCTGGAGACCTGCTTAATTATGGACTGAGGCTCTTGAAGGAGAATATAAAATGCAGAGGGCTCCTCCTGTGGGCAGGACCTGCCCACTGCCCTCTCTGCCACCCTCCACTCCCCTGCCCTGCCGTCACCCTTCTTCTCTCCTTTTAAAAAATAAAACCCCCCTCTGTGACTCCGATCCTCCTCCGATCCCTGTTGGAAAGCACAGCGGCTACTTGGCGTCGAGCTTGGCCATCTCCTGCACGTAGATGCCGATGCTCTCGCTGTCGAAGAGCAGGAAGTACACGTTCTTCAGCGAGGACGCGCTCGAGTCGTCGAAGTGGGCTGAGATCGCCTTGAGGGTCACCTGGGCTGCCGTCTGTTTGGGAAAGCAGTTTCTGTGCCAAAACAAAAGAAGAGCTGGCATCATTTCGGCCCCCGGGAAGGTCACGTGGTGCCCTTGTTTTCACTGCATGGGGCCGGATCCTAGTCAAAGGGGACGGCCTGGGAGGGGCAGGCAGGGGTGTTGTCCCCACTTTATAAGTGCCACACTGACTCAGGTACAGTGATCTTAACCAAGGTCACAGGGCTGGCAGGGGAGGAGTCACTGTATTTGAATCTGTGTCCCCTGACTCAAATTGAACTTGGCTTTAAAAAGGCTAGCAATTCAGCATTGAAAATACCTGGTCTGCATAAAAGAAAATTTGGGTTTTATTAGCTCCCTCAAAACTAGTTTACATGCTAAGCAGATGGTTTAGTAAAGGGTAAAAATGTACACTCAAAAGCCTGTCTTCATAATTCCTTTTTCATGCACTTGATATTTCTCTCCTTGACTCCCACACATGTGCCAATGTACTTTCAGCAGCAGTGACTCCGGGCAGGGCGGGGCTGGTGGAAGTTTGCCACAGTTCCCAAGTGCCAGGGAGCTACCAGACAGTGTGTCCAGCAGGCGGGGCCATGGCACCAGCCTCTAGGACCACAGCCAGCATGGTCATTTGGGGTCAGCCGCCAAGACCCCTGGGGCGAGTCCAGGAGGGGCCTACCTAAGACACATTCTTCCCACCGCCTGCAGCGTTCCAGGCCAGAACAGCTCAGCCCGTGCTCCCACCTATGCCAGGGTTCACCCTGCAGCGCCCTGGGCCTGGGCTGTGGAGACCCAGAGCTGGTTGCTTAAGCTGAGAGATGATGACAGCAGGAACCCAGGCCTCGCTGTTTCCCTCTCAGCCTGCCCCTGACGTGGCCCCAAGTCATAGCTATGTGATGGAGGGGCAGTTCTCCAGATGGGAGGGTGTTCAAAATTAAAGTAATAATTGCTTGGCCAGGAGCATGAAGGGAGAGGATGTGTTGCCTGTGAGAGCAGATATTCTCACTGCGTACCCGAAACAATGCCCCGCTGGGGTCTGTGACAATTAAACCAGGCATTTCCTCAACCCCCTTTTAAGCAAGTCCTCGGTGACAGCCTTTCGCTTCTCTGGGTGTGTTTCTCGAAGCCTCAGCCTCCTGGAGCTGCTGCCCTGAGAGCAGCAAGGGAATCCCCTGGGGATGCTGAAGCAGGAGGGCAGGGCGGGCCTGGGATTCTGCATTCTGACAAGGTCATGTCCCTGCTGCTGGTCCACCGACCACACTTTGAGTAGCAAGGCCTTCGAGCCTGGTGTTTTCTGTCCATGTGTTCTAGACATGGACAGCTGGTGGGAATGTGGACTTTGAACATGGCAGGCTCTCAAAAAAATAACATGCCAGCTTGCCTCTGCCTCCTGCTCCTGCCCTGAGCTGCCTTCCTTCCTCCCTGGGCTTTAACATTGAGGAGGCAGGGAGCCAGCCACCCTACGAGCCTGCGGACTCGCTTCTCCATGGGATTTGAAGGGTGGAAACTGGGTCTCTTGCTCTGTCACCTGGTCAACGTGCTTGGCTGTGCAGCCGCCCCTGGCCGTGTCTTCTGCAATGGCCACGTCGGATGTAAGTACGTGGGGAGCCGCCGGTTCCAGGGAGAGGCTGCAAGATGAGAACCGCATCTTACCTGCCGCTGGGGAAAGGAGGGAACGCGACGGACTTTAGCTTCTTGTCCTCTGCGGCTGACAGGCAGTTTTTGATGGTCTCTTCAAGCTGTTCTTCACATTTGTCAGAGCCCCACTGAGGGATGTGACAGTGGATGACAAATTTGGCTGCAAGTCCACTGGATTGGCTGACGGCGGCTGGGACATGGGAGACAAAAAACCTGCAGGTTATTTCCTAAGTCTTCACTTTATGTTAGGAGGCTGGGCTGAACCTCCTCCGCGGGGGACAAGGAACTGATGGAGAAGTTGGCTGGACAACACCCCATGCTTCTGATGGGGACTGTGTCTGCCAGAGGGCAGGGCTATGTCGAAATGGCTCTAGACAAACTGCATGTGCTTCAGATAAACATGCTGATGTGACAACATGTCACTTTCACATGGTCCGTCCCTGGGTAAGGCTGCCTACTCCCGGTGTTTCCTAGTCACAGCAACACTCAAAATCCCCTCTGGTGGCTGTGGTAGGTTGAGTGTTGACCACCCTAAAACATCCAAGTCCTAATTCCTGGTAGCTGTGGCTGTTAACCATACAAGCCCAAAGGGACCTAATAGATTTGATTAAGTTAAGGCTCTTGACTTGGGGAGGTGATCCTGGGTTAAGAGTGAACCCTAAATGTGATCACCAGGGTCCTTATAAGAGGGAGGCCAGCAGCTCGTAGGTGACATGATGACGGAAGCAGAAATTGGAGTGATGTGGCCAGGAGCCAAGGAATGTTGCAGCCTAGAAGCTGGGAAAGGCAAGAACTGGAAGGAACCAGCCCTGCCAAGACCTTAGTTTTAGCCTTTAAAAACTCACTGTGGACTTCTGACTCCTAGAACTGCAGGATGATACATTTGTGTCGTTGGAAGCCACTCAGTTTGTGGTCATTTGTTACAGCAGCCACAGGAAATGAATACAATGGCTTTTAAAAAGTAGGTGTGTCTGAGCCCCACGCCCAGGTATCCTGACTCAGTTGGTCTGGCTTGGGGCTTATGCTTTTGCGATTCTAGGACCCTGCATGAGTTGAGAACTGCTGAACCTGACTGTATGCTTCCTTGGACAGGGATATATATATACACATATATGTATAAATAATATATATAAATATGATATATATTATATATATATATTTTTGAGACAGGGTCTCACATTGTCACCTGGGCTAGAGTGCAGTGGTGTCATTATAGCTCACTGCAGCCTCAAACTCCTGGGCTCAGGTGATCCTCCTGCCTCAGCCACTGGAGTAGCTGGGGCTACAGGTACGCATCACCACCATAGCCAGCTATTGTGTCTCTTTTTTGTAGAGATGGGGGTCTCGCTATGTTGCCCAGGCTGGTCTCAAACTCCTGGCCTCAAGCGATCCTTCTGCCTCAGCCTCCGAAAGTGCTAGGATTATGGGTGTGGGCCACAGCACCAGGCCAGGGGTTGTGCTTTGATCATCTCTGCATGCCCTGCAGAGGGTGGGGTTTCAGAAACGGGTTGTGAAGTTGAATTATTATGCCAGCTTGCCCCATAGTTCCAGTTGTGCTCCTTTGTTTTGCTTCTTAGTCCCCCTCCACAGTTCCCATCAGCAACAGTTGGTAAGCACTGTGGCTGCTGAGAAGCTCGAGGGACGTTCCTATAGCCGTCGATCCCCAGAGGAGCAGTTTTCTCTGATCCACGTGGGGCAGCTGCAGCTGCGGTCATGTGCCACTTGCCCTAAACCACCCGCCTGGAGGAGCTGGGGCTCTGTGCCACTCCAGGAATCAGGGACCTGTGCAGGAAGGGCACCTGGCCCTCCTGAAGTGTCCAGGCCATGGCCACTAGGGGCAGAATCTATAATACTAATATAATTGTGTGTCTGCCGTCTTCAGGAGCTGTGTGTGGGTGGGTTTGAGAGATTCACCTGAGGTACAGGCTGCTCACCTAGTTTATGAGAAGCATTCCCTAGCGATGTCCACAGTGTTAGAGAAGCTACGACTGCACTTCTTCACCTGGGTGGAGACTAAATTCAAGGGATCCCTTAGTCACTCTGGTACAGCAGTGAGCGCCTGGCCTTCCCAGTGCCTGCTGGGTGCTGAACATCATCAAACATGGACCAGCGAGTGCAGGAATCAGTCAACACAGTGCTCATGAGGCAGTGGGCGCCACACAGCCCTAGGGTTGACTAATTGTGCATATTTGCACAGCAGAAGCAGAATGTCCCTGTTTGGCCTGAACAATGATGCCCCAGAGTCTGGGGGACTGTTCTGCAGAGGACCGAGGACCTGGGCATTGCCCGGCCTGTTTGGGGCAATTTTCCAAAGGCCCCTATTGCTACCGTGTGCTGGAGAAAGTATGGCTCTTCACAGCCATGGCTGATTTATTTTGTACATATTTATACTACAATTGTGTTATTAGCAGAATGGTATTCTTTAACGTTAAGGCATTTTTGAGTAAGAGGAATATGGTCCTTTTGGCAGTGTCAAACATTCAATCAAGAAAAAATGATTTTGATGGTAGCCCATGATGACACTTCAGTCCAAAACAAAGTATTTCCATGGCAACTGGAAATGGAAAACATGGCTCGTGGCTGTAATGATTTATAACGTTCTCTAGAGGTGCCAAGGACAAGGGCAAGTTATGGCAAGGGTTGTGTGACACTGGTATTTGGTATAAGCGAATGACTCGAGGCAGTCACTTATCTGATGTGATGTCACCTGGGCTCTGAGGCTGGCAGCCCTCTCCTTCCTTCCAGTCACTAGTTTCTCAGTGTGGCCTTTTATATTCCTTCCAGCGAGGGTCTGGACTGCTGCCCCTCAACTTCTGCGTGTCTGAAATCGTGCATCTGTCACCCTCATTCTTGAATGATGACGTAGTGATATGTGGAATTCGTGGTTGACGCAGTCCTCCCAGCCCCCCACGCTGAGGTCGTGGCTCCCTCTCTGTGCCCCATTTATGTGCCCGAGGACAGCAGTGGGTGTCATTTTTCTCCAAAGCCCTGGCTTTAGTGCAGCCCTTGGGGCCAACTGGATGTACGAGGAGCGAGCTGATTGCGGACTTTGTGTAGGTGCGAACACGGATCTGAGGTTAGATCCATCTGTCAAAAAGTTGCCCCCGTAGCTTTGATGGCAGGTGCACGAACCTTGTGCACAGATGTCCCCAGCAGCTCTATTCACAATAGCCAAGGGTGGAGACAACTCATTACCCACCAGCAGAGGAGAGGGTAAACAAAATGGAATGTTATCCAGCCATAACAAGGAGTGAAGTGCTGCTACATGCTACAGCATGGACGAACTTTGAAAACACTGTGGTAAGTGAAAGAAGCCAGACACAAAAGCTCGCATAATATATGATTCCATTTATATGAAACGTCCAGAATAGGCAAATCCATAGGGGCAGAAAGGAGATTAGTGGTTGCCAGAGGCTGGGGCGGGGGAGGGGGTTTCTGTATGAGCTTTGGAACTAGATAGTGACGATGGCTGACGACATTGTAGGAATAGGTATTGTCACTGCATTATACGCTTTAAAGTGGTTCCAGCAGTAAATTTCATATTATGTGTATTTTACACTTCTCCCACCGCCTTACACATATGCAATTAACCCAAAGGCTCCAGACCATTTTGGGGGATCTGGTGCAAACTGACTTGAATTATCTGGACACGTTATAGTCCCCAAAGCGCATCTGAAAGGATCCACGGGGCCTGCTCACATTATCTGAGAGATGCTAAAGTAGCTTTCTGATTAGCTACGGCGCACTGTCTCGTAAACTGAACGTGCAGGAGGCGTGTGAGGGCAGCCCCTTCCCACGCTGGCTGTGGGGCCCGGTTCCACACTTACCTTCAGCAACTTCCAAGGGGCCTTGGGATTTGCGAAGCTCCTTTACTGTTTCCAAGAACTCTTTCCCCCCAGCCTTTTCCAAGGCTTTACCTGCAGAGGAAAACAATGAAGCCACTGGTTCTTTCGATGTAATTAGACCGTCTGACAAAATTCTTAGTTGGCCAGGAAAAAAAAAACAAAAAACCACCACTTAGAATCTAGGACTCAAACTTCCCGCTTGTTATGCTGCTTTGCCAGTGGTCACTGGTGGCCGGGTCTCCGGGCCCCTGTCCTGCAGACTTAGATTAGCAAGTGGAGCAAGTTGTTTCTTTACAATTTTTATTCGTTTAGCAAACTTTGTAAAAGGACATTTTTAGGGGTGATTTGACCAGAAAGCAGTCTCATGACATGAGTTCCAAAGATGATTTTTTTTTTTTTTTTTTTTGAGACAGAGTCTCACTTTGTTACCCGGGCTAGAGTGAGTGCCGTGGCATCAGCCTAGCTCACAGCAACCTCAAACTCCTGGGCTTAAGCGATCCTACTGCCTCAGCCTCCCGAGTAGCTGGGACTACAGGCATGAGCCACCATGCCCGGCTAATTTTTTTGTATATATATTTTTAGTTGGCCAGATAATTTCTTTCTATTTTTAGTAGAGACGGGGTCTCACTCTTGCTCAGGCTGGTCTCGAACTCCTGACCTCGAGCGATCCACCCGCCTCGGCCTCCCAGAGCTAGGATTACAGGCGTGAGCCACCGCGCCCGGCCGATTTTTTTTTTTTTAACTGAGATTCCAGCATTGAGTTTTACGGGTTCAGTACCCGTGTTAAGGGCTCTGAAGTCCTGTTCCCATCTCAGGCCACCAACATATTGTAAGTCTTTATGGTCAGGACAGACACAGCCTGGTGTGTTGTTCCCCTAACTTAGGCCTCAATTTTCAATTGAAAAACAAAGAGATTTGAGAGGCTACTCTCTAAGGACTTTCCCGCTGGCAGATCCCTTGAGTCTTTAATGTTAGGGCAATTCCTGACTCAGTATCTCAGGATCTTGCTCCTACAGAGGCCAAGTGGGACCCCCAGGAGGTGGCAGGACTCCACTCTGGCCCAGCAGGAGCCCCACCCCTGGGCACCAGGGGACCCCGCCCCTCTCCCCACACTCAATGCCTCTTAGATGACATGTTCTGTCCAGACCAGCATGGCAGCTGCTCTTGGGCAGGAGACGAGGTATTTCCATCTTCTAAGGAAGTTGCTGATCCGGATGTCTGGGGCAAGTCTCAGCTCTCTCTCTTTATTAATTGTTATTGTTTTAATATTAATATAGTTCAGAGGCTTCCCCACTCCCCACTCAGGCACTCAGATATATTTGGAGAGACACAATGCATCGTGCAGATCGTTTAGGACAAATGTCTATTCTATTAATAGCAGTCACTCTCCAAGGCTGGTGGGCCTGGGGAGGGGGGTTTGTCATTAATGTGCTTGGGTTTCAACAACACAGCTGGGAAATGGGGATCATAGACTGTGCCCAGCACCACCGGGTCTCCTTTCTGGTCCCCAGACTCATGGCCACCGTCCACCTGCTGGGTGCAGAAGCCTGGAGAAGGCCGAGTAACCGAGGCTGGTAGCCGGCTCACGCTGAGAAGCAGGGAAGTAGGTCTACACTGCCACACTCTGCATTCAGGTCAGGGGCCCAGTGGGGTGTGAAGAAGGCAAAGCAAATCCACCTTCCTCGCTGAAGACTATTAAGAAGAAAGCAGCCTGCAGAGGTGATGAGGAAGTTTCTCTCTGTGCAAGCATTCCCATAAACAAAAGAAGGAATGCTAGAATGAGAATATCACTGCTTCGCAACCCCTAACGAATAGAAAAATCTACAGGGTGTCCCAAAAGTCACCATACACAGGGAATTTGTAAAATTTTGTAATGAAATTTTGTAAGGAATATTTTGTAAATAAAGGTACATTTAGCTACAATTTCCCATTTTCCCTATGTATGGCGACTTTTGGGACACCCGTTAGAGAAGGGGCATCCACAGCTAACATCAGAGAGAGAGACACCGGCCATGTGTGCCTGCTGGTGCAAGACGCCACTGCACTGACCCAGGAGTCTTGTCCAAAGGTTTTGAACCTGCACCTCATTAAACCTCTAGATCCAATTACCAATTTATATTAGAAAAAAACAGGAAGAAACGTATTTAATGACACCAGGAGGATGCAATTAACAAAATCCAGACTGTGGGAAACCCTTCGGGACAAATGAGCCAGCTTCCTCAACAAATAAATTGCAAAGAAGCAAGAGAGAGATGAAGGGGGAACCTGTGAGCACTTTTCAACCAATTGCAGTGTGTGGACTCGTTTGGATCCTAAATCAAATAAATTTTTTTAAAAATTGGCATTTATGATATAATTAGAATTGGAATACTGGTTATTTGTTGATATTCTTTTTTTTTAAAGGTATGACAATGGTATTGTGCTTATGTTAAAAATAGCCTGTATCTTTTAGAGATCGTCCTGAACTAGCCACAGAGAAAGTGAAATGATGTCTGGAAATATGTGGAGAAGGGAAGAGCTGAAACAAACTTGGGCATGGGCGGTGATTATTGCATCTAGTTGTGTAGGGTTTCATTATACTCTTTTGCTATTTTTGTGTATGCTTGAACTTTTCTGTAATAACATAATGTTTTAAAAAGCACAAATCCGGGCCTTAGCTGCATGGGATGGTTGGCTTGGGAGATGGTGGTAGAGAATGATCTCATCATGGGGCTCCTAACATCACAGCAGCAGTGAAAAAGACAACTGATAGTTAAGGTTTAGGGGCCCAGCACTGTGCTAGGCCCATGCATGTATCATCAATTTAATCTTCGCAGCACCCCTGTGGGACAGGTACTATTGTCATCCTCACCTAGAAGGAGACAGAGATGGGAGAGGGGCTAAGAAATCTGCCCAACGTCACATAGCTAGGAAGTGATTCAGAAAAGCTGGGACACAGACCAGACAAACCCAGAACCTGCTCTTCTAACCACCTGGCCACCTTTCAGCCCATTTCTCCTCCCAAGACGGTGCTGCCGGGAGCTGAGCTGGAGTTTTCGCTCTAATACCAGTCCTCTTTCTACTCTACCACGCTGCCATTTTTTTTTTTAAAAAAAGAAGTATCTTTGTTGTTTTTCTGATATAAAAGCGTGACCACCATAGAAATGTATGAAATAGGAACACTGCAACTTGTTTTGTGAGAAGTTAGGACACCTATTCAGAGGTTGAGATTGAGGCCACGAGAGGTGTCTTTCCATGGGGGAGGGGGAGGCCTGTTTCTCTGCGATGCTGGTTTTTCCCAGTGCTGTCCTAGCTCCTGTTCAGCACAGGAGGTGGCCTCTGGGCCAGGACGGAACTATGAGTGAGTCCAGCAGCCTGGGCCCCCTGGTGCTACCACCAGGGCTGAACGACTAGCACCTGTCTGCGATCACCTGCCTCAGAGGCAAGCCCTGTATCCCAGGGACAAAGCCCTTTCTTTGCTCACTTTACCCTTTCAGGGAAGAGTTTAAGGCAGTTCTGTCTCGTAAAAGTGGACGAGATAGTGACTATTTTTTTTTTTTTTTGGTAAAGACAAGGTCTGACTATGTTGCCCAGGCTGGTATCGAACTCCTGGGCTCAAGCAATCCTCTGGCCTTGGCCTCCCAAAGTGCTGGGATTACAGCTGTGAGCCACCGCACCTGGCCAGAGGTGGTGACTATTAATCTGCTGTTATTTCCAGTGCCCTTGACAGCTTACCCTGCAAGCTCCTCCACCCTGCCTAGTAACACCTCCCCCCACTCGTGGGACAGGTGGCAAACCATTGGTAAAGTAATGACGCTCACAGCTTTACAGAAACCCTAATTTTTTCTAGATGTCCATTTCCTGTTTTTCCGATAGCATTCTCAATATTTAACCTTAAAATATATGTGAAGTTTTATTCAAAACATGTACAACAATATTTATTGTAGCTCTACTCATTATAGCCCAAACTAGAAACTACCCAGATGCCATCAATGGTAAAATAGATGAATAAATTGTGGCATGTTTGTACAGCGTACTACTACACAGCAAGGAAAATGAATGAACACAACCACATTCAACACTATGGATGGATTTCACAAATGCTAAGTTAAACAAAAGGAGTCAGACACAGAAAAGTACATGATTTCATTTATATAAAATTCAAAACAGATGAAACCCATTTATGCTGCTAGAAGACAGACTGGTGTTTATCCTTGGGAAGGATAATGACCAGAAGGGAGGAGGAGGGGACTTCTGGGGTGCTGGTGGGGGTCTGCTTCTAGACTAGGTGCTGGTTGCATGGTGGTGTTCACTTTGAGACAAATTCATCAAGCTATACACAATGATCTGTTTTTATATAATCAATATAAATTTCAAAAAATATATGCAGGTTTAAGACAAAGTTGGTTACTCTCTAGTGGAGCAATTCAATCACACACAAGGACAGAGTTTGACATGGGACCCCAAGCAGGGAGGTAGCCAGTTGGCAACGAACAGTGGGCTATTCTATGGCATCTCTACCCAAGTCTCAGGACCTTACCTATGTCTTCTTTGAGGTCAATTTCGGCTGTGGTTGGGTGAACAATGCCCTCCACTCTCATGGAGCCAATATGGCTGATGTCACTCTGGGTCAAGGACAGCTGCATTAGCAAGAAAATGTGGAGAATATGAGAAAAGTCAAATCCCATTGAAAATCTCACATTTTACCTGACATCCGTTACTTTTCTTCAGTTATTCACACCAAATATAAACATGAAGGCTGCACATACAGCGACAACGTCAAGTTTCCTGGGTGGTTTGGTTTTCAACAGTCTCCTTGAGCTCAGGGTATTTGATCTTCACTTTGAGGCTAGCAGTATGCAACAATCTGCCTCCTCTTCCCTCTTCCCTGAAATGGGAATAGGACCTCCCTCTTCTTTCTGTCCCTTGCAGCTTATGCCTTGGGTTCCAATCCTGGTGGCCTTGGTTTTACGTGCTCCATCCTCTGTGAAGCTCCCGCCGGGGAAGCTACTCCACAGAGCAGCACAGAACATGTGGGGCAGGGCTCTGAAGCCACAACCTTGCTGGAGAGAAGCAATGGGCTCTGAGATTCCAACCTGCTGATGTCTGGCCACCTTGCCCTTTGGGAATTACATTCTGGGGGCTACCCTTGGGAAATGCCCTATGCGTTCATAGCAGAGTGGAATGGAGGCTTTCTCCATTGTTTGCCCATGGGAGCAGGAACTTTATGGTCCCCTGGCTAAGTGAGAGACAGTTAATTGTCATGTAACCCTGGACAGTCCCAAGAGGGGACATAAATTCCACCTCTTTGCTTCTCTGCTTTCATCAGTGATGAATTAGGAACCTGCTACATTGATGCTCTTCTTAGAATGTGCTCTCCCCGATTGCTTGTGTGGAGGGTCACTCTACTGTTAGGCTGCAAACATTCGGCTACCAGGGATATGATTAACTGACTATTTCCTGGCGTATCTTATTTCAGCCCCAGTTGACTTGGTAGATTAATCGTCTGCCCAGTAAACTTCATACTTGCAGGCATGAATTATTTGCATCTCTGGCGGGGCTGCTGTTGTGTTGCTGAAGACTGTTGAAATGTATATCCCCGTTTGTTTTCTTTCTGCAGCCCAGGAAGGCAAGCCGGCTGAATTATTGGCAAATAATTCATGTCGAACACCAGGGACATTCAAGAAACATATTTCTATTTTCATTCTTTGATAAATTACACCGAACCATGCAAGATATAGGCCTCTCAGAAGCTATTTGAAAGTTAGCTATGGATTTTTGGGGTAGGGACAGAAATAACTGGGTGTAGGGAATTCCCAGCAAAACCAGTAGCTACAGACCAGAAAGATTCTCTATGTTTACCTTTGGCTGACCAATGCCAGCACTGACAATTTTCAGCACCAATGTGCTTGATCACTTTCACAGTGCAGAAATTGCCATAGCTCTTTAGTTTAAAAATGAGTAATTCAAGACTAGAGTGAAAGTCATATCAGGGGGACAAGGGATAATGGAGGCATCATTGCTTGTAAATGGTAGGTTATAAAAATATAATGGTGGTTCACTACAGCACGTTGCAGTTCTCTTTATTACCTTCTGCCCCAGAACGAGGCTCTTAGAAGACAGGATGGTGAATCCATCTCCTGGCCCATCTTCAGAGGTGGAATTTGAAGTTCCTTCTTTATCACTGTCCTTTGGTTTGGACTGTTGGTAGAAATCAGAAGGACAGATGAGAACCAATCCAGAAAAAGCCCAATGTGGCTTTATTAAGCTCTGCCACCCATGTAGATATGAAAGGAAATGGTTAGGCATTATGTTCTACTGTTTCTTTTTTTTTTTTTTTTTGAGACAGAGTCTCACTCTGTCACCCGGGCTAGAGTGCCGTGGTGTCAGCCTCGCTCACAGCAACCTCAAACTCCTGGGCTCAAGTGATCCTCCTGCCTCAGCCTCCCGAATAGCTGGGACTACAGGCATGAGCCACTATGCCCGGCTAATTTTTTTCTATATATATTTTTAGTTGTCCAGATAATTTCTTTCTATTTTTAGTAGAGACAGGGTCTCGCTCTCTTGCTCAGGCTGGTCTCGAACTCCTGAACTCAAACAATCCACCCGCCTCGGCCTCCCAGAGTGCTAGGATTACAGGCGTGAGCCACCGCACCTGGCCCTCTACTGTTTCTTGATGGAGGGAAGCAAGGGAGAGCAATATAAGGAAAAGAAAAGGGTACTGCAAAATATAAAATTGGTAGTCCACCCAAACCTGGACACGGGTACTTAGTCTCGCTCTTTTCAATGCCTGCAGCTTATGCTGACAAGCATCAGAGCCCAGTGGGGCTGTGCAGGGCCCATTGTCCTACCTCCCTCCTCCCCAGGATTTCCCTGGGGCACCATGGCAGTGGAGTGAGCTCTTACGTGATCCCCCCACCTTTTTAAAATAGGGTCTCTCTCACCCAGGCTGGAGTGCTGTGGCCTGATTATAGCTCACAGTAGTCTCAAACTCCTGGGCTCAAGCCATCCTCCTGCCTCAGCCTCCCAAGTAGCTGGGACTACAGGTGTGCACCACCACATCTGGCTAATTTTTTAAAAAATTTAGAGATGGCATCTTGCTATGTTGCCCAGGCTGGTTTCAAACTCCTGGGCTCAAGCAATCCTCTCCCCTAGGCCTCCCAAAGTGCTGAGATTACAGGCATGAGCCAGCACACCCAGCCTCTTACATGATCTTTTGTGTTATCATGGAGGTCTGTGGAATGAAAATGTCACAACCTCAAAAGCAGCGCTGTCAATAGAACTTTCTGCGATCATGGAAATGTTCTGTCTGTGATCTTTAGTGCGACTGAGTACTTGAAATGCGGCTAGTGCAACTGATGAGCTGAATTTTTAATTTGATTTAATTTTAATTCAAGTTTAAATAGCTACACGTGACTAGTGGTTACTGTACTGGGCAGCATAGGAAGATATCACTCCACAAGTGGCATCTCTGAGCTAAGCTACATAGCACATCAAGCTATGCAGAACACCTGAAATTCCACGGGCTGAACTCGGAGGACTCCCTGGGAGCTTGCTTAGTATGGAACACGCAGCTCTGTAGAGCAAGAAAAACCAGGCTCCAGGCTACCATCTCTCACTTAAGATTTTGGAGGGGCAGTAAAAGGAATCTGAAGAACCCATGCTTTGAGTTTGGAAATCTCTAGAAGATCCTGTTTGATGATTTGAGCTCGAATCTCAAAGGCCCTTTATTCCACATACACATGCTTGTCATTTTCTCCAAAATCTAAGCTGCAGAGAGTCCCAGTCCTTCAGAGGTGCCATCGTTTCATCTTTAAACCTGCCTCTTGTTCCGTGGGTGTCTTAGTCCATTTGGGCTGCCATAACAGCACACCGCAGGCTGGGTGGCTCATAAACAACAGAAACTTACTTCTCACGGGTCTGGAGGCAGGAAGGCCGAGGTCAAGGTGCTGGCAGATCACTTGTCTGGCGAGGGCCTGCTTCCTTGCGGAGGATGCCTCCTAGCTGTGTCCTCACATGGCAAAGAGGCAAAGAAGCTTACTCTGGCCTCTTTTAGAAGGGCCCTAATCCCATTCACGGGGGCTCTGTCCTCATGACCTGTCAGCTTCCAAAGGCTCCACCTCTTACTACCATCACCTCTGGCTTAGGTTTCAACTTAGGAATTTCGGGGGGACACCAACATACAGACAGACCATAGCAGCGGGAGGGCCTGGCCCATGAAACAGCCTTGACTCACCTTTTTGGACGTCCGTGGCTTGGCGGCCTTGGATTTCTTGCCTCCCTTCTTGCCCGACGCGGCCTTCCTTCCTCTTTTCTCTGGGGGTGGGGAGAGGATAGTTTCCGACTTGCCTTTGGTCCCTCGCTTTTTGGCCAGCAGTTCGGGGTGAATTCTGGGCAGGACGCCTCCACTGGCAATGGTCACTCCTTTTAGTAGCTGAAGAGAGAGAGGCCTGAGCTCGTGCAGCAAAGCCCGCTGGTTCTGGATTTCAAACAGTTCTAACTGTTGGCAAAACAAGGCTTAAATCTGCTCTTTGCTTTCCTAAAGAAATTGCATAATACACAGCTTAATTGGCTCTCCCCTCTTTCAGTTGTAGAGCATTTCTCTGTAGGTATCAAGGCATCCCATGATGTTGTACAGAAAGCAAAACAAAGCAAAGCAAAATAAAAGGGTTATAGAAGCTGAAACCAGGGATGTTGCCCAGGGCTGTGGAATTCCAGACACAACAGAGGATAAAGAGCTTCCCATGTGGGGAGTGCAACTTGGCAAAATTAGGTTTAAAGGTTAATGCAAAGACTAGACCCACTTAATGACAGACCAGTGGTCTCCACACTCTTGGCTGTGCATTCTATCAGTGAAATATGTTTGACCATGCACTTCCCAATTGATACACGTTTATTTATTTGTAAATAATTGACAGGTACGGTTACACTAATATATTCTGCATATTCTAAAGCAGTACTACCCTACCCAAGTGTGGTCTGTGACCATGAGTCTCTGTGAATGTTACCCATCTGTGACAAGATAAGTACGGCTAGCACGAGTAAGAGGCTAGAATCTTTTACAGCAAGTTGACAGAGTTGCTGTACATCTATTGATCTTACAAAAAATTGTGGCTTATAGTTTGTCCTTGGTTTTTTATTTTTCTAGTAATTAATTTTTATTACATTTTTTTAAATTACCAGTCTACAATAAGAACTGATTCTTCACTACAGTTTGAGAAGAATGAGAATAGAAAATTACTATAAATGAAGATAAATAGAAATAAAAATTCTTATACTATTCGCCCACTGCCTTGCCTATCTTAGGGTAGAGAGGGAGCATTCACTTGACTTTGGAGTCAGTTTCAAAATATAAAGGGTCGGTTCTAATATACAAAGAAGGATTCTCCTGCTATCATTAGAAAAAATTGTCAACAAAGTTTGGGCAAAGAAGCTGTGAAGAGACCGTGGGCTGCACCTTCCTCAGCAACACACAGAACTTGTCTTTAAAGAGGAAAGGAAGGTCTGGCAAGACCTAGAGTATATAATGGGATCTATTCCAGAGGAAATTTTATTTTGAATTTGAATTATATAGCTAGCAGGATTTGTTCTTCTTTTATGTGGTCCAAATGTTTTTGCACAAATGTGGGAACAGTAATAGGAATGACTCGTGGCCAGCTGGGTCCACATGCAGGAGCGTGTTTGGCAAAGGTATTCTGCGGCATGTCCCAGGGCTTCACACGTACCTGGTTGAGCTCCTCGTCATTGGCAACTGCCAGCAGGATGTGTCTTGGGGCTATCCGGGCCTTCTTGTTGTCCCTCGCGGCATTTCCGGCCAATTCTAGGATTTCCGCTGAAAACACAAGGGGGTATTAACAGGCCATCACGTAATGGGATATGAGCTTTCTAAAGCCTTCAACTTTGATCACATTTATTCATTTATGATTCTTATGCCTGGGCCTAGGATAAAATCCAGAAAGCTGGCAAGATCTAGGGTCACAGACAAGTAAGATATTTTAGCAAGATGACACATGACCCTTTGGCAAACTCTTCCAGTTGTCCCTCACCATGAACTCTCCTTCCTTAGCACATGGGCCTCTGCATTTTTGCTGAGCCCATCACCGCAGGAAGGAAGACTGTATTTCCCACCCTCCCTTATTGGTAAGTGTGGTCATGTGGCCAAATTCTGGCCAACGGAAGGCAAGCAGCTGTGCCGTATGCATGGGCAGGGTGCCAATGACACAGCTGTGTCCTTCCGTGGCTACTGGCAGACTGAGGACATGATGGCAGGAGTTTAAGCAGCATCTTTGACCAACAAGAAGTTGTAGACAACAGAGTGACAAGATAGAAGGAGGCTTGAGTCTCTTCACCAATCTAGACTGTCTTTTCTAGACTTCTTTGGTATGTGAGTGAAATAAACACTAATGTTCAAGCCATTGTCAGCAGAAGTCAATCCTGATCAGTACAGAAAACTAACATAGAATCTGAATTTTTTTCAGTCTACAGACAGCATGGCCGTCTCTGAAGAGAAGAGTGGTGTAGGTAAGGTCTGTCTTTGGTACCCATCGGTATTCCTTCTAGACTTCCCTTTCCCATTGCTTCATGCCTCAGGTCTCTCCTGTCCTAGAGGAAAGGGGACGGGAAGAGCTGATACACACTGCGAGGAGGAAATGCTCTGCCTGGAAAGGGAATTCCTAAGGCGGATGCCCGAGACACCTGGTGGGAAGGCATGTTCTATATCCTTCAGGACTTAAGAATGGCTGTGACTTTAACAAAGATATTATTTGGTAAATGTGAAAAAGTTCATAAAAAGGAATTTTCCTAAAGCTATTTCACATGCTATCAAAATAATATTTGGGGTCAAAATTTAAAAAAATCTGTAGAATTGATTTCTACCATCTGTATGCTTTCCCCTTCCTCCTCTGTCTTATTGTGTTATTTTTCTTTCTTCCTTAATTTTAGAAGGATGTTCTGCTACATCAAATCTGCCTGCCTTCAAAAGTATGAATGAACCTTTAAAGAAAATTCTTTCCCTTAGAAAGCTGGCGGCAATGTGCCAATGTGTTGACTCACTGAGAATGAAGGGAAAAAAGTGTGTGTACGTGCATGAGCGTGGATGTATTGTGTGTGTGCGTGTGCAGGCACATGTGTATGCATGTGCGGGGGGATGCGCTATAGTACAATGGCATAAATACTAACCCCTAAAATTAATAGGCGATTCTGTCTGAGTCTTTACAATCAACCTAATTTCCAATAAAATCACACAAAATTGCCATAATTCATAAAAATCTACAGCAAGAATAAAAACCTGGCATAAGTATGCCGTATTAACTATGCAAATGTGATTAACAAAAAATAGAATAAAATAAACATTGGAGTTAAATATTTATATGGCATTTTCATAATGAAAAAATGCCAAATCACTGAAAATACATTCTCACATCTTTTCCAGATGATTAAGCAATGCATGCTGTGTTTACCAACAATTCATTTATACAGTGAACATGTTTTCTGAACCAAAGATTGGAGCACTGTGGTTTGAGGAGCGTGAGCATTCTTGTTGGGACAGTGGGATATTTGAAATTAAGGCCGTGTTAGATAATGCCAAGTTTGCTGCATTCAGGTTGTTGCCCAACCAGTGTCAGTTTAAACCGTGTACAAAATGAAGGACAAAGACTCTCCCAAAGTAATATGCATGAGCATCCCTTTTGGCTGAAGAAATCATTCTTTTTACTGCCCATATTCAGCTGTATTCCAGATGGTTACTGCTGCTGGAAGTGTGACTTTTGAGAAGTGAGGGGTTTGCCATAGAAGTCTCTACTGCTTAAGGAATAATAATCTTCCTACAAAATCTGCAGTGAAACAAATTTGTGCTGTGTAAATCCAGTTTTCCTATTGATTGCCAATATAAGGATCTGGCAGGATTAATAAAATCCCCGAGATCAATAAAAACACTCAAGAAGGTAGCAAACTTTTGTAGCTCATGTGGCTATATTTGCCATAATAACATCTGAAACCATTAATGATGATTAATGTTATTTCAAACAGTCAGACTAAATATCCAAAAGAGATAAGAACGACTTGATCTAGATTTTCTGCTGTGCTATTATTAAGTTTTTCTCTTTGAAAAAAAAAGTTCTACCTCTGCTTTTGCACTAGAACACAGAATCAAGGTTTGTTTTCTTATAAATTACACCAGAAGGGTAGTTCAAGAGCCCAGTGGCATGTCCACCGAGCGTCACCTGCATGCCCTCAACTATGCTGTGCTGACTCTCAGCCTTCAGTCTTGTCCATGCTGCATTTGATTCCGGCAGATTTTTCGTCTTTGCATCTCTCAAGCTACAAATAACCTGACCTTCTTCCGGGGCTTCCTGAAGGCTCCAATTAGCCTTGCCTCTCATGCTGACAGTTAATTTGATGAACTTGGGGAGGGCGCTTAACTTCTTCCTCTAAGTGCTGGTAACAGAGGCAGGAAAGTGATGGTTCCAGATGCAAAATTCAATTCAGTTGCTCAGAAGCTTAAAACTGGAGGGCTCCTTGATCCCCACATCCATCTAGAAAAAGGGAGGAGTGGAGGGCTCCTTACCCCAAGATGTGGGCCCCAGAAACGACAGTCCCCTGAAATGAGCAGGTGCCACAAACTCCCCTTAATTATTCGCAACGGGGAACTATACACGTTAACTTAGAGTCATGAAACAAGCTTGGATGTAAAAGCTTTAAAACTCCATTTCTTTTTGTTGAAGAAAAAGAATCTTTTTGATTCCAGCCCCCAGGAAACAGGACAAAGCACATTAAACGTAGGGTTGGGGCAGGGGACATGGAGTGACCACTCCTTGAAGCCTGTCTCCTTCCCCGCCCCATCTTCCTCGCCCACTTGCCCCCAGGGCTCTGTCTGTGCCCTCCCTCTGCTTCGGCCACAAAGTCTCCAGGGAAGTCTCATCCAACATTTCCAAAATACAAACGTAATAATGCAAATCGTTAGATAAGAGAATGCTTGGTGTTAAGTGGAGAGACCCAATTATGTGGAAATGGTGTATAAACAATGGGTTTCTACGTTACACCGTGATTTCGTGAGATGTCCTGAAATTCAACCCCATTTTAAGACCTACTTCTTCTGTCAGTTAGAAATATATTACAGAACACTTTCTCACTGTAAAAATGATTGCAACCAATTCATTCTCAATATCTTACATTTACACTATATCCATTGTTGATAAATATTAACACAAAATACTTTTCCAGAATTCAAGGCTGTTTTTTTGGTCCATTTTTCCTTGCTTACATTGGGGAAGCGAACTGGTCAACACTATCACAGTTCTACAGGTCAGGAAAGTGATGTGTGAACACGAGGGCCATTCTGGGAGGCTGGAGCGTGTTCGAGTCAACGGGATGTTGTTCTAGACGAGCAGTTGGGCACGCATTCCCCGCACTGGGGCTGGAAACACCACGTGGCTCTCACGTTATGATGACGGGCGGACCTGGGGCTGGCTGGGCAGCCGGTCCTGAGGGTCAGGCCAGGCAGATGCTATCTGGCCTGGTGTCGCTGAGAATTTGTTCATCCTCTTTTCTGACCGTTCCCAGCCTTTTCTTCCTGGCCATTCCTGGGCCCCAGGTTCCCTTCCAGAGGCAGTGAGTGGTAGAGAGGGCCTTCGGAAACCACAGACAGGAATCCGAGGGGAGGGGTAAACTGGCCAGAGGAAGCCCACTGATGGTGGCCCTGCTGGCTCCCAGGACATCAGCGGGAAAGTCCCAATTCACTCCGGGGTGAACAACACCGTCTGTCACAGAGATTTGGGCAGGAGAGGAGAGCTGAACACTGCCACTTAAACGTGGTGTTACACAGGTGACTTAGGAGAGGCTGTGCCTGCATGTAAGAGGGGTGTCCACAAGACTCTGATGTCCCCATGGGGGATACTGCCATGTATGCATCTGTTCCCAGTAACCCTTCCCCTTCTGGGAGCTGCTCTGGGGTCCCCAGAGGCCCAGCTTTCCTGCCAGGCTCCTTGTCACCAGTATCTCCGGCCTCGCTCCCTCCAGCAGGGGCTATGCCTTGCTGGTGCCAGGAATCCCTTTGGCAGTCTGGTGAGGCCCAACGACCTCTTTTCAGAATAAAGTGCTTTTTTAATTTTAATTTTAATTTTTTTTTTGAGACAGGGCCTTGCTCTGTTGCCCTAGCTAGAGTGCAGTGGCGTCATCCTAGGTCACAGCAACCTGAAACTCCTGGGCTCAAGCAATCCTCCTGCCTCAGCCTCCTGAGTAGCGGGGACTACAGGCTCGTACCATGATGCCTGGCTAATTTTTCTATTTTTAGTACAGATGGGGTCTCTTGCTCAGGCTGATCTTGAACCCCTGACCTCAAGCGATCCTCCCCCCTCAGCCTCCCAAAGTGCTAGGATAACAGGCCGAGGTACCAAGCCCAGCTGTTTTTTTTTTTTTAAATTGGGGTAAAACATACATAATATCAACTTTACCATTTTAACCACCTTTAAGTATACAATTCGGTGGCATTAAGTATATTTGCAATGGTGTGCAGTCATCACCACTATCCATTCCCAGAACTTTCCATCATCCCAAATGGAAACTCTGCACCCATTAAACAGTAACTCCCCGCTCCCCTCTTCCAGCCCCTGGTAACCCCCATTCTACTTTCTGTCTCTATGAATCCACCTATTCTAGGTACCTCATATAAGTGGCACCATACACTATTGTCCCGTTGTGTCTGCCACCTTTCATCAGCATAATATTTTCAAGGTTCACCATGTTATAGTCTGTATCAGAATTTCATGCCTTTTTGAAATATTATGGCTGAATAATAGTCCATTTTATATATATACACACATATATATACCTAGCACATTTTGTGTATCCATTCGTCTGTTGATGGACACTTGGCTTGTTTCTACTTTTGGCTATTGTAAATATGCTGCTATGAACATGGGTATACAAATACCTGTTTGAGTTCCTGCTTTCAATTGTTTTGGGTATATATCTAGGAGTGGAATTGCTGGGTCACATGGTAACTCTACATTTAACTTTTTGAGGAATTGCCAAACTGTTATATACAGCGCTGCACCATTTCACATTTCCAACAGCAGTGCACAAGGGTTCCGGTTTCTCCACATCCTGGCCAACACTTGTTATTATTTTTATTGTTTTTTTAATAATAAAAATAGCCATCCTAATGGGTGTCAAGGGTAAGATTATAGGTACGTAAAATAAAATACATAGGATGACAAAATAAATTACACCGAAATATAGTTTTCAAAGTATTAACAATATCTGGGATATACTAGCCTATGTACTTCTTTATTAACACATTAAATAACAGGACCCGGTGGCAGCTGCGTGTGAAGAGCTCCCCACCCCCTTCATCTCCCAGTCCACACCTCCCACTCCTCAGCCCACTGCAGTTTGGCTTTGACCACCCACACCTTCCTTGCCAAGGTCACTGTGACCTTGAGATGGGTAGATCTGTTGCCCTTGCCTGGTTTTAATCAGCATGACCCCTTAGGGGTTACTGCCTCCCACTCCCTTCCCTTGGTTTCTGGGCATCGCAAGCTCACATTCTCCTTCCTTAACCTCTGGCTTCCCTCCTCAGCTGTCCTTTCCTCCTACCTGGTCCATAAACCTGGGCACACTGCTGTCACTCAGGCTGGGTCCTGGGCCCTCCGGTCTCGTTGCTGTGCTCTCTGGGTGACCTCCCTCCCATGGCCTTAACACCATGTGAACCTCCAGCCCACATCTCGCTCCTGGGCTCCAGACAGGCCTAGGAGGTCTTCAATAATAGCAATAATAGCAAGAGCTGCATGTATGGAGATGCTATCTTGTGCCGAGCAGTGTTAAGCACTTCTCATACATTATTTTATGTGATCCTCACAGTAACGTTATGAGCAGTAAAGGCACGAGCCCACGGGTTCATAGCAGGTAAGCGGCAGAGCCAGAATACAGGCTCGGGCCAGGCTGAGTCCAGCGCTCCTGCTCTCCCGCACATCTTGTCAGCACGAAGCTCAGCAGATCCACGCAGAGCCCCTCCTCCTGCAACCCATGTCCTGCCACTTCAGCTGTGGGCACCATTGTCCACCCACCAGCTGCTTTCCTCTCTCTCCTTCCTCTTGGCCAAACTCCTTATGCCCATCCCCACCCCTCGTGTCCGAGTCCACATCTCCACTCCTCAAGCCACGGAGGTGGGGCCTGAAAGCTAGTCCAACCCCACAGGCTCTGGGTCCTCCTTGACACCCCTCCCCACCGATCCAATTCATCACGGACCAGAGCTGCCCCGCCCTCCAGAACACTCCGAGAATGTCCACCTCTCCCCATCCCACTGCGCGCCTCTGGTTTCCTGGCCACTGTCAGCTCTCAAGTGACACTAAAACAGCCCCCACTGGTCTCCTGGACTCTGATCTTGCTCCCTGACAGTTGTTCTCCACCTAAAGCCACAGCGATGCCCCAAATGCCTCCTCGTCCCTTCGAGGGCTCCCCTGCCTCTGTGTGTGTGTGTGTGTGTGTGTGTGTGTGTGTGTGTGTGAGAGAGAGAGAGAGAGAGAGAGAGAGAGATGTGCACATCCTCAACCTTCAAGAGCCATCACAGTCTGGCCCCTGCCTCCTGGCTCCCATCTCACCTCTCACCCCTCCCAGGCACACGGAACTTCCTCCAGTTCCGGGAAAGGGCCGTGCACTTCCTCCAAAGTTAGGGTCTTCCCCGTCATCCTTACCTCCTTGACCATCTTCCCCCAGCCCAACTCCTTCCCCTATCCCACTCGAGCTGACTCCCACCAATTCCCCACCGGCTGCCCATCAGATTCATATGGGGGAGTTTTTAGAATCTCAATGCCCAGAAAATACCCCAGAATCTCTGGGGGGCGGGACCCAGGCATCAGGATCTGAAATCAGTCGACTTGAGAAAAAGCAGGGTGGAGAACCTGGCTTAGGTCCAACAACTGTTGCTTTATATAGGCAGGCCCCTCTCCCCACCTGCTCTTCCCAAACTTCCTCCGGCTTCCCTGCCCGTCTTACTGGGATGGGTAGAATGCAAGTCCTCTCAGCTAGGCTGTAAGCTCAGAAAGACAGAACCTTCAAGTCCTGCCCCAAAGGAGGCACTCAGTCAAGATCCGTCAAAGTTGGCCGGGCGCGGTGGCTCACGCCTGTAATCCTGGCACTCTGGGAGGCCAAGGCGGGTGGATCGCTCGAGGTCAGGAGTTCGAGACCAGCCTGAGCAAGAGTGAGACCCCATCTCTACTAAAAATAGAGAAGAAATTATCTGGCCAACTAAAAAATATATATATAGAAAAAATTAGCCAGGCATGGTGGCGCATGCCTGTAGTCCCAGCTACTCGGGAGGCTGAGGCAGTAGGATCGCTTAAGTCCAGGAGTTTGAGGTTGCTGTGAGCTAGGCTGACGCCACGACGGCACTCACTCTAGCCCAGGCAACAGAGTGAGACTCTTGTCTCAAAAAAAAAAAAAAAAAAAAAAAATCTGTCAACGTGAAAGCCATTTCAAGGGTGACAGGAGGCTTCCACACTGTGAACCCACTTCCCCAAACAAAATCAATTGATGCCCCTTCAAAAAACAAACAAAAATAGATTAACCACCCCCCCATTTCATTTACTCAAGAGTGGCCTGTAATTCCATTAATAAGATTCATTCCTTTGAATTAAAACTCCTTGTCTCATTAAAATGCAAATTCAGCCTGAAAACACACCACCTTAACAGAGTTAGTCATTTATACTTTCCCTTGAATGATTTTATCAGCTCTTAACAGAGAGGAGAGGAGAAGAATGATCGTTTATTGAGTGCATCCTATGCGCCAGGCTTTTGAAACACACTGGCTCACTGAATCAGGTTAAAGGCGCTAGCTCTGGAGATAGCTCAAGCTCAGAGAGGTTAAGGCAACAGATGTGGTAAACTGGTAAGTCTGGATTTTAACTGACATCTAAGCCTTTGCTCTCTCAACTCCAGCCTGCGTTTGGAGGGGAGAAAAGACACAAGAAGGAAAGGACAGGCCTGGGCTTCAGAAGACCGACTCCACCTCCTCCTCCATGTGGCTGGGATGATGCTGGACAGGGAGACCTGCTCTGGGGCAGGTGCGTGCTTGGCAATGGCGTCCTCTGACATGGACCTAACAGGTTGTTTTAAAGCTTCATTCACTTTTCTCAAAGTCCCTCTCCTCCCTCCCTGGGAGATTTTCCCATCAGATTGGTGGGTTCTACCCCAGACCCAGTGAATCAGACCCCCTGGGGGTACGGCTGGAAACCCGCATTCTAAACAAGCGTTCCCCAGGTCTTTAGGCTGGTGGCTGAAGACTGGCTACCATCTTGCTACTCACAAGCATGGTCCTGGGACCAGCAGCAGCAGCATCACCTGGGAGCTCGTGAGAAAGGGAGAGTCTCAGGTCCCACCCCAGCCCTTGTCAACAAGATGCCCCAGTGACCCCACTTTGGACTACAGCACTTGAGAGGATTGAGTTTCAGACCCCTCTAGCCCTCTCTCCAGCCCCTGAAAGCACCTGAAAGCCTTTTAGTCCAGGAACAAGACTTGCAGTTCACAACAAGAGACAGGCTCAAGATGCCAAAGTCTGCCTGACTGAAATGCCAGGGAGGAGAACGTTTCCGTGTGTGGATCAAAGCAAACCTCTCCTCAGTAAGTGCTGAGTGGTGAGCAGCGGGGACTAAGGGCAGAGCAGGACTGGGCAGCGAATGAGGGGGACGAGATTGCTCTTGAGGGAGAGCCAGGAGGGAAGAGGAGCCTGGGGACAGAAGCAGGGACAGCCCTGCCACATCCCTGGGGATTCCATGCTGAGGGGCTTAGCTTCCTGGAGATAGACAGTTTGGGGAGGTTGTGCTTTTTAATCTGACGGACTTATCAAAGGACTTAACATCGGTGTCGGGGGGATCTGGAACTTGTTAACCTTGGGCGAAGTTACAGACATTGTTGCTCATGGCTAAAAGGACCCTACAAGGAACTAAATCACACTTATTTACATATATTTTTATATATTTTATTTATACATATATTTCTAAAACAGCATCCCTGATAGTGTAAAAGAACAACACCAAAAAAGCAAAATAGAAAGTTACTCAAATAGATAAAGAACACACAGCAAAAATCTCATCTTTTAGTAAAAAAAAAAATTTAACGACAAATACGGGAAACTATCTCCTGTATACCCTTAGTAGACAGAGAACCACTCAGTAAAGGAGAGCAAGATCAGAGCACGACATTGGCTTCGGGGAAGCACACGGAGATGCTTTGGATGTTCACACGAATGTTATTTGTGGACACTGAGTCCTAGCTTACACATACCAGGAAAAAGGATGCTTAATGAGGAATTTGATGTAAAGTGAACATCACTTTTACCAAATGAAAGTCAACTCCCCCATTCTTCCTGCAGTTTCTCTTCTTCAGCAGCCTACATATTTACATACTGCATTTGCACATTGCTTTTTCGGGGCTGGTCTAGAAGAGTCACTTGATTGTGGGTTCTCTGCCTCCCATGCCGATCGCCTGTCCTTCCCACGCCCTCCTCCCTCCCCTAAAGCCTGCAGAAGTTGGTCTTAGTCAAGCAGGCCGGTGGCAACCCTGTCACCACCCGCAGTAGCCTTGACCCAGCCACAGGGGGAGTCAGAGCATCCCTCCCCAGCCTGTGCGAGTGACCCAGGGGAGGGTGGGCGTTGGGGGCGGGTGATCTCTGAGGGTTCCAGTTACCTGCCAGATACTCGATGACTGCCGCCATGTAGACGGGGGCGCCCACGCTGATCCGGTACTTGAACGTCCCTTTCTTCAGGTAGCGCATCAGTCTCCCCACCGGGAAGATGACCCCGGCCCTGGCTGAACGAGACAGCTTGGACATTTTCTTCTTCCCGCTCCGGCCCGACATCTTGCCTCAGTTTCCCTTTCAGCTTGCTGACACAGTGGCCTCCCGGCACTAACACAATACTGGAAAGGAAGGAAGGCAGAGTTATGGAAGGGCGGGTGACAAACATCTTAGACACGGTGGCGTGGCCCTTGGGCACCACTGTGATACGCCTGACTACGCCGTGGAGCCAGCTGAGACCAGGCTGCTGTCCCAGGTGCAGCAGGCAGGGAGTCAGGTGTGGGGTCTTTGAAGGGCATCGGCAAGCCCACCACACACACCTCTCCCCCACCAAGCCAGCACAACAGGAAAGGCCATAGAAAACTGTCACTGGAATGTCACCTTGAATGACAGGACTTTGCAGATGTGATTATATTAAGGATCCTGAAACGGGGAGATTATCCTGGATTATCCAGGTGGGCCCAATGTAATTGCCAGGGTCCTTAAAAGAGGGAGGCAGGAGATCAGAGTAAGAAACGCAAGGACAGAAGGAAACAGGTTCTTCCTGCAGAAGAGGGACAAACCAGCCACAAGGGACCAGCCTCACTTTGGCCCAGTGAGATGGATTTCAGATTTCTAACCCCAGAACTGTGAAAGAATACATCTGATTGTGTTTAAGCCACTAACTTTGGGGTAGTTTGTTACAGCAACGACTAGAAAACTAGCACAGGTTCTCTTTGCCCATATGACTACATCCATTATAATGGTCAGATTTGACCGATGTAATTCAGAGCCAAGGTGTATTTCTCAGATGGAAACACTTTTCTAAATTCTCCAGTAATGTAGCATCCTTTACGGAAACAGGCCAGAAAGGGCAGTTTTATTGAATATGCTAATGCAGTCATCATACATAGCAAATGAAAAGCCAGGATGCAGCTCGATCTCTGCTCCTCGGAATGGGGAATCCAGGTTGATTTTGGGGAGAAACTTCAGAGTCACCACAAAGAGGGGACTTCAGAACAATGCTCCGAGAGACACGTGTATAATTCACTGTTCCTTGAGGAGGCTATCTTCTGTGTGAAGATAAAATAATTGCATATGCCTGGACAAAACCTTTGCAAGCCTAACCGTAACGCAGAGAGCTGTCGTAGAGCTCGGGCGGGCTGGATCTGTTGGTGGAGGGAGGGCTGTGACCAACGAATGGAATATAATCTGGAATAAATAAAAGCAAATCACAAAGGACAAACAAGTAGGACCAAAGAAGAGGAAACAGACATTTTCTAGGAAATGTGTTAATAAATCAAAGCTCTCTTCCCCAAGGGCAACGGCCTTCCCAGGGGCTATTTCCTCTGGATATGGAAAATGAGATAGTCGGAAATAAATTGAGATTGTTCTATCCATTTAGGCAGCCATCTCAAATTTTGTTTAGGTCTCCTTACTAACAGCCACCACGATGGCAGAGAAAAGGCTCAAGAAAGCGGCTTGAAATACAATGTAAGAAAGTGCTCCATGAATGTATGGCTAATATGAAATAGACACAAAACTGGGATTTATTTAATCTGGATGAAAGAAGGAACATAGAGTTCAATTTTCTGAAGTGTCTGATAATTCCATTATTACCAGGGAGCTTTATATAAAAACTCTGGAGTTAGCAACAGAGTCCATTCTCAACACACACCTATCCCCAAGGTAAGCGATTCATGAATGAGTTTGGGACGTTTTGGTATATACTTCACATTCATTATTTTAAAATGCTCATATATACTTTCTACTCTCCTATTTTATATGTCGTTTTGCTACCAAAGGATGTGGGTATTTATCAGTTAAGTACAAGCAAAGATGAGAAAATAGCCTCTTAGAATATTATCCCTGTAAGGGCAAGGCACAGGGCTAAACAGTGTCGCTGTGTTGTTTTATTACATTGTTTCTTCATGTGGAAGAAACAAGATTCTCTACATTTTTTTTTTTGAGACAGAGTCTCACTCTGTTGTCCAGGCTAGAGTGGCTGGCGTCAGCCTAGCTCACAGCAACCTCAAACTCTTGGGCTTAAGAGATCCTCCTGCCTCCGCCTCCCAAGTAGCTGGGACTACAGGTGCGTTCCACCAGGCCTGGCTAATTTTTTTTCTATTTTTAGTTGTCTGGCTAATTTCTTTCTATTTTTTTTTAGTAGAGACGGGGTCTCGCTCTTGCTCAGGCCGGTCTCGAACTCCTGAGCTCAAGCAATCCTCCTGCCTTGGCCTCCCAGAGTGCTAGGATTACAGGTGTGAGCCACCTCACCCAGCCAGATTCTCCACATTTTCTGAGCCTCCACTGTCTGAGGCTGCTCACGCTCCTAAATTCACTTATAGATGTCCTCTTGTTGAGGAAGCAAGTACATATTGGAGGCATAACCATCAATATATGTCGAGGGAACTTACGTCAGGCTTTGGTACCTGCTGTTAGTCGGCACCATTTCCGGGCACAGGGGACACAGTGATGTGATGTGGTCCCTGTCCTCAGGCAGTATGTGTTTGCTAGCCAGGTGGTGGTGCTCAAAATGGAGGTAGCTCTGGTATAGAGGAAAGAACTGGGCGGGAAGCCCTGGGCATGCTCCACTTTACATAACTACCATCACGTGCCCCATAACGACTGCATATACAACGGTGGTCCCATAAGATTATAACAGAGCTGAAAAATTCCTGTCACCTAGCGATGTCTTAATGGTGTAGCGCAATGCATCTAAAAATTCACGTTTGTGGTGATGCTGGTGCAAACGAACCTACTGCACCTCCAGTCGCATAAACGCCCAGCACACACAGTTATCTACAGTATGTAACACTTGATAATAAATGACTATGCTACTGGTTTATGTATTTACTGTACTTTTTATCTTTATTTTAGCATGTACTTCTACTTATTTAAAAAAAGCTAACTGTAAAGCAGCCTCAGGCAGGTGTTTCAGGAGGTATCCAGAAGAAGGCACTGTTCTCACGGGGGATGACAGCTCCAGGCGTGTCACTGCCCTGAAGACCTTCCAGTGGGACAAGGTGCGGGGGTGGAAGACAGCAATATTGATGATCCTGACTCTGTGGGCCTAGGCTAAGGTGTGTGCGTGTGTCTTAGCTTTTAATAAAAAAGTTTAAAAAGTGGGCCGGGCGCGGTGGCTCACGCCTGTAATCCTAGCACTCTGGGAGGCCGAGGCGGGTGGATTGTTTGAGCTCAGGAGTTCGAGACCAGCCTGAGCAAGAGCGAGACCCCGTCTCTACTAAAAATAGAGAAGAAATTATCTGGCCAACTAAAATATATAGAGAGAAAAAATTAGCCGGGCATGGTGGCGCATGCCTGTAGTCCCAGCTACTGGGGAGGCTGAGGCAGTAGGATCGCTTAAGCCCAGGAGTTTGAGGTTGCTGTGAGCTAGGCTGACGCCACGGCACTCACTCCAGCCGGGGCAACACAGTGAGACTCTGTCTCAAAAAAAAAAAAAAAAAAGTTTATAAAGTAAAAAATTTACAGTAAGCTAAGGTTAATTTATTAATAAAGAAAGAAAAATTGTTTTAAGTAAATTTAGTGTAGCCTAAGTGTACAGTGTTTGTAAAGTCTACAGTAGGGTACAAGAACGTCCTAGGCCTTCACCTTCACTCACTGACTCCCCCAGGGCAACTCCCAGTCCTGTAAGCTCCATTCATGGTTTAAGTACCCTACGCAGGGGGACCAGTTTTATCTTTTATTCCGTATTTTTACTGTACCTTTTCTATGTTTACGTATGTTTAGATACACAAATACTTACCATTGTGTTACAGTCGCCTACAGCTGCGGTCCCCAACCCTGGGGCCATGAACAGGTACGAGTCTGTTAGGGACTGGCCGCAGAGCTCCCATCCCCCTGCCCATGGAAAAACTGTCTTCCACAAAACTTAGGAATGGGGGTGCACAAAGCAGAAGGTGAGCCACAGGCACACGAAGCTTAATTTGTATTTATAGCCACTCCCCATCGCTCGAATCACCAAATAAATTCTGCCTCCTGTCAGTTCAGCAGTGGCATTAGGGCATTCGGGCATGCTCATAGGAGCATGAACCCTACTGTAAACTGCGCATTCTGGGGACCTAGATTTCATGCTCCTTATGAGAATCTAATGCCTGACGATCTGAGGTGGAGCTGAGGTGGTGACGCTAGTGCTGGGGAGTGGCTGCAAAATCATCCCAAAACCATCTCCACCCCCCGTCCATGGAAAAATTGTCTCCCATGAAACCAGTCCCTGGTGCCAAAAAGGTTGGGGACCTCTGGAGGAATAGGCTATAGGCTGTACTGTCTAGGTTTGTGTAAGTACAGTCTATGATGTTCACAGGACAATGAAATTGCCTAACGATGCATTGCTCAAAATGTGTCCCCACGGTTAAGCAATGCATGACTATAGTTATGTGAGCTTCATATGCCATTCCTTTGGGCCTCAGTGACCTCATCTGTATAGCAGGGGAGGTGGCTAATTAATCCTCAAAGTTGTTGCGGTCTTAAACATTCCGATTTTTCTGAAATGCACTTTAAAATTATTTAGGAAAAGAAGCTTAGTCTCTTTTAAGAAGTTGATTCTAAAGAGTTAAGAGCCTATGCAAGCTCATAAAGATGTATTAGTGACTCCACTAAGCCAATTATATGCTTTTTTTCAGTTACTGGTAAGTGGGGTTGGGGGAAAATTACTAAGTCTGGTTGCCATGAAAACCCCTAAAAAGCCCATCACAGGGTGGACATGCCCTGTGGATACGGTGTGTGCTGGCTGGTCATCATCTCTCCCTACCATTCTCCCACCAGAGGATGATGCACAAAGTACAAATGCCACAAGGGCAGGAACACCCCTGCACACACACACACAAACACACACACAAATACATACACACAAATACACATTTTTTCCAAACAAAACAGCTACAGAATGACTAGATATGAAGGATAAAGTCACCTACAGCCTTTCCTGGTGTTGTGTGTGCTGGGAAGTGGGCTATTCACACTCTGTTGTTTTAGGATTGATTTCTAGGATCAGGTTTTAAGCCTGTAAATGACACCGACAAGTTAGATTTTATAGATAACACTGGGTAAATATTAAATTGTAGCATTGACTCAGACATGGGCAATAAACTCACACCAGACTATTCAAACAACTACAGTATTTCACTGATTTTATGATGCACTTTTAAAAAAACATTTTACTATGTCTAGAAATCGGTATGCATCTTGGCAATCGATGTTGTCATAGATTCAATGAAAGAGAGTATTTATGGAGCATTTATTATTGAACAAGAAACTACATTAAATGTTGTGGAATGTATGTGACCCATGTCTTGAAATATTTTCCAATGAAGTTGCATGACAGACCATAACAAACTTTCAAGTAGATGCTAGAGCCATGGTTCCCAAACTGTGCATCAAGGTACCCTGGAGCAATCAGCAAACTCATAGGAACACTGTAGGAAGGCTTAAATTTTCACAGTAAATTTAGTGATATTTGACCTCTGTTGGACCCCACTACTACCAGCTCACAATGGTTCACAGTTTCAGCAGTACATTGCACTGTTCCTTTTGATGCTGCCATTTTTTTTTAAAGCTGAGTTTTTGGCTGGTGCTGTGATTAAAAGCAAGTACTGGGTGAAAATCAATATGGAACAGAGAATGAGGGTGGCAGTGTTCAATCTGATTCCAAAGTTTGAGAACCAATAGGTGCACACATCCTATTTGTTTTTTTTTTTTTTTTTTTGAGATGGGGTCTCGCTCTGTTGCCCAGGCTGGAATGCAGTGGTGAGATCATAGCTCACTACAACCTCCAACTCCCAGGTTCAAGTGATTTTCCTGGCTCAGACTCCCTCCCAAGTAGCTAGGACTACAGGTGCATGCTATCATGCTTGGCTAATTTTTTGTAGAGATGGGATCCTGCTATGTTGCCCAGGCTGGTCTCAAACTCCTGGCCTCAAGTGATCCTCCCAACGCCTGGGATTACAGGCATGAGCCACTGTTCCTGGCCCGCACACCCTATATGTACTATACTGCAGTTATTTAAGAATAGAATAAAAGTATTTTTTTCCTTTTAAATTCATGTGTATTATATTTTCAGACACCTAGTACCATGTTAGGATGTAAACACTTATTAAGTTATTTGGACTTAACCACTTCATATACGGAACTGACAGGCATTTCTTCTGGCCTAATGGTTTTGAGAACACATGATTCAGACCCTAAGGACTCAGTGAATTGAGAAAATTTGGAAATTTTTGTGTTAGGGCCCACCTTCAACAAGCTTAAATCTATACTTATATCTTGCTCAAGGTCACCATAAAGCAAGGAAAATATGAAAGTTAAAGAAGTTATTTAAAAATTTTGAGTTGATCTTTAAACATAAGCAATACTTGCATATAGTAAAAGAAAGCAACAAGTACAGAAATGCATAAAATGAAAAGTAACAGTCCATCAGTCTGTCACTCCACCCTTACTACTCCCAACCTGACTTCCAGAGACAACTACATGCAACAAGTTTTAAAAATATTTTCTGGTGGCTACGTCCAAAACTCGAGTGTTTATGCCTCTACTTCTCAATCTGTTTTCACTGTTAGACAGTCTCTATTTATGATTAAGAAGAATGAGACCTTAGGACACTTTTCTCCTCCCTTTTTCAATTGTTGACAGTTATATTTTCATTTCCTCCACTGATTGCCTTGGAAACTTTCAATAATACTGTACACTTTGGTCTCCATTCCCGACTCTGTTCAACTCTGGGCATTGTTGCTCATGTAATTGTCACATGAGATGAAAATGTAAGCGCCCTAATCTTCCCTGCATCCTCTCCTCTGTACCCACCTCCCTAGTTCTGCCTCCGTCTTCTACACTTGCCATTGTCCTGGTTCATAACAGATATATTTTGTTTTATAATTACAACAAAATTGTCCACATTTTGTCTCTAGATTTATTTTGAAAGTTACATGCAACAGGCAGTGTTTAAGTGATGAAGACTTTGTAAACACTGCTCCCTGAAGAATCGAGTGTGGTGCCAGCATCACTTTTCCTTCTCTGTGGCCCAGCGTTAGAGCCTTGTGTCCTCGTATCCAGAATGAATTTTCTTTGTTCTGAAAACCCATTGTTCAAAACCATTCCACATTTTACTTGGCTTCACATTTGGACCATGTCTTTGTTGTATAGCTTCCCCTCCAACCCCTGAAATTACTAACTACAGTTGATTCTTATGATGTGGGTAGTTATGTTCTACAAAGTAGCTGGAAACGCAGAATTAGCAAATACTGAGCCATTGCTCCTAAGGGAAATGCAGGGTTAGGTTCCTGCAAGTCTCTGGTCACAACATTTCATCAACTGAATAATACTTAACCTTGTTTATGTGTTTCCATGTAAAGACACCTTATAGATATTGCTGTTTCGTTAACATTGAACTCATGGCCAACAGCACTATAATTTGTGTTTGAACAAAGCTCATCTAATACATGTATTTTCTCCATAAGGCACAACACAGCCTTCTTGTACTTAGGAACACTAGACAGCACTTTAGCAGCATAGCTGGGGGCCTTTTTAAAGAGCAAAATCACCAATCAAACAAACAAACAAACAGCACAAAAATGTGAAAAATATGACACTAAACAGAGCATGGAGAGGGCACTGGGGGACGCGTGAGAGCTGAAACAAGAAGCCAGTGTTACCCAGTCCCTCAGCTGGGAATGTGTACTGTGGTGCCTAAGACTTTTTGCTGCTACGTGCGTGCCTATGTCCTTGAATGACCACAAAAGTGCCTCAAGTATTGATTTTGGGGTTACAAATAAAGTTTAGCAAGTAGGCAAATTCCTAAATACAAGATCCAGGAATGGAAAGATGGACTGTATTTTTCTTTGTTCTTGTTGATAAAAGAAAAATGTGCCTTCACCATGTCCTCAAAAATCACCCAGCTTCCCAATCATATTGTTCTTTGTGGAGACCACTTTCTTTCCAGAGCACCCTTTGTGGGGGGGCTTATTTCTGAGGCCCTCTGACTTCCAGCTCCGGGTTGCAATGGAAGCTGTTTTAGCCGGCGATCAACAACTATGGGTCCTACGACTTCCTTTCTTGGTTTTCTCCTTTGTTTTGCTGGTATCCACTTCGTGTAACTCTTCAGAAACGTACACTTTATTTTCTTGCACAAACAGAACTGTCTTAATTGAATGATTTTTGAATCATCATTTAGTGGGGTATATCATTTTTAGTGTCAAAATCGATTTCCTTCAACATTTTGAAGTCATTGATGTTCCACCCGCCATCCTGGTCAGCACTTGGCAATAAGACGGCTCAATCTGAAAACTCATGCATTTGTTTATCCTCCATTCCTTTATTTCTCCCACTTCTCTCTTTATTTGTCTCTTACTGAGATGCCTGTAAACCAGCTACTGAATCTCCTGGATTGCTCCTTAAAGTCTCTTAACTTTTTTCTTTAGCCTTTTTAATATTTAATTTTGGTAATCATATTTTTAATTTCCAAGGACTTTTTCTTGTTCTCAGATTATTTCTTTTTCATAGCATCTTGTTCTTTTATGAATGCTCAATGTCTTCAAATCTGTCCGAAACTAATTAGAATGTGTTACAGTTATCTCCTCCTGTTCTCTAAATTGCTTCATCAGGCAGCTGTTGTATTTATTTATTTATTTATATTTTTTTGAAGCAGAGTCTTTCTCTGTTGCCCGGGCTAGAGTGCTGTGGCATCAGCCTAGCTCACAGCAACTTCAAACTCTTGGGCTCAAATGATCCTCCTGCCTCAGCCTCTGGAGTAGCTGGGACTACAGGCAAGCACCACATCACCATGCTAATTTTTTTCTATTTTTAGTTGCCCAGCTAAGTTTTTCTATTTTTAGTAGAGACGGGATCTCGCTCTTGCTCAGGCTGGTTTCGAACTCCTGAGCTCAAGCGATCCTCTTACCTCGGCCTCCCAGAGTGCTAGGATTATAGGCATGAGCCACTGCTCCCGGTCTGTTGTATTTCTTTATTTATGTTCATCTTTGCCTTTCATGTTGGCTTTTTTTTTTCCAAAGAAATCTTTGGCAAAACATGTTGGCTTTTTTTAAATGTCTGGTGATCTTTGGTTATGCGTTTGTATTTAAAAATGAAGGACAAGGCTGATTATTGTAGGTAGATAGAAGAGCTTTCCTTAACCTCTTTGGGGCCTCTGGGTGTGTGCACAGGGCATGCCAAGCAGCAGGCATCTCCTTAGGGTGCCCAGTTAGGAATTGAGAACTCCCAAATGCCAGAATGAGGAAGCTTTATTTTGTGGAGTCATATCTACCCTAGAAATTCTACATATGCCCTGTAGTTGTTTGATTTCTTTAGAGAGGAGCCCTCAGACTGTTAGCTTGAGGGGTAAACACCAGACTGCCAGAAACTCCTCCAGTTCTCACAGCTGTCCTGGAGACAGACCCCCAGCGAGTCCCCACTTCTCCCTCTGCCTACCTTCCCTGGATCTCCCTCTTGCTTTTATTCTTAGTTTGTGTTTTCCCCTGTGATGCTGCTCACATGTTCCCATGCACTTTCAGTCTTCTGGAAGTTTCACAAAAACTCCTGTCTGCTCATGACCAACACCAGCCCCTGCCCCTCTGTTATTCAGTGTTTATTTTCTTTGTCTTTTTTTACTGTTATTTCTGTGCGCTCTAGAGAAGGAGGGGGTGGAAGGAAAGCCTATATACTCAGTCCACCGCTTTGAACTGGAAATTGAAATTGCCATTTTAATTTAACATCTTAACAAACATTTGTGGATTCACCTAGAAATGAGTATGCTAGTAAGAAGGAATAGCTCAGCTGTTTTATAATTGAGTAGTAATGTCATATATAAAAAAATAAGATCACTTTCATCACCAAGTGAGTAACTGAAAACTAACTGGTCTTAAGACAGTTAAGAATATAAAACTTTGTATCAAGAAACTAAGACTCATTGATATAATAGAATCCAACTCAGTGTCTCTGTATTTGCACAAGCGTAGCATATGGGATTCCCATAAACAATATTCAAAATTATGCTGTAATCCCAGAAGGAAGGAGAAGAAAGAAATGAAAAACTCCAAACATTTGCCCTTATTGACTGAATTGCTTTTGACGAGAAACAGCAAACTTTAACACACTGCCTGCCTTCACAAGAGACAAAATAGTCTGGTTTCTTTAGACCAATATTTTCTTTTAATTCAAACAAGTCTGTTTGCGAGTATAAAGAGCTGATGGAAAGGGAACCATTTTTTATGCCTCAAACAACTTGTTGACATTTTTATTTTTTGTATACCGATGAGGACCATGACAAACTCTCGTCCAATCAGCAAGATGGTCCATTAGAAGCCTCCGGCATCTTGACTTCAATGACCATTTTTTTTCTACAGTCAAGCTTCTGAAAAGAGGCTTTTAGAAAGAGACAGCAGCCAGTAATTTGAGGATAGGGAGCAATAATTATAGGCCAGTGTGTCACAGGTGAGGTTTGGTTGCACTGATGAACCACTTTGATCTAGAATTACAAGACAGTTTATTTTAAAGTACTCCTTTGAGATCATTCTCTTCGGAAGTATACAAATCAAAATGCTTTCATATATACATTATCTTAAATCCAGAAATAAGGTCTTATAGGTTTTTAATGATGGAACTGAATTTAAAAAAAAACTTTAAATACTGTTTGGGAAATGTTCACAAACATGAACATCCCCTAATGGACTCGTGTAATGTTTTAAAATTGCTGACATTTATCCAATTTACTCATTTTTAGTCCCTAGGATACCACTAATCTGTAGTATTTTTAGTCCCTATGTGCTTAGAAATATTTTACATTATAAATATTTATGAAAAATGATGGAGACACTGCAGTGAGGCATCTTTACTCTGTCAGTTCAAAACTATCCTTTGGGAGAATAAAATGAGATGAAATAAAACAAAACTAGGTAGGAAACAAGGGAATTCAATATAAATATAGTAACTATATATAGAAATATATTTTAAAGGGTACAAAAAAATCTCTTAGCCTCACACCTAATAGAATTATAATATATTTTGGTGTGTTACCCCTAAGTACTGTATTAAAATAATAATAGTTTGTTAGCATTATTTTGTAGCTGTAAAAACCATTTTCAGTAATACTAGCTAAATCACTTGCTCTATTACACTTCCATTTATGAACTCCAAGGGCAAGTCATTATTGCACAAGTAATACTTTCCAAACCATTTTCTTCCAAGGCCACCTTTCAGTGAATGAGAACAGTCAATAATTTTATCATCCTATATGTTAAAGCACATTAACAATTTATAATGTAAAGAGCTATATCAAATGCAATTTCATCAAAACGACACGTGGATCAAATTAACCAAATTAACCAACCGTGAACGTTAGAACCAAGCATTAATTCAATTTATTTAAATTATACTATTGGATAACAAATCATTCCCTTTTAAAAAGTATTTCAAGTCATGTTGTGGAGTGGGAAGCTCAACTGCCAGCGCATTCTTTGTAATTCAGAGGCAGAGAATGTGTGGTCATTCATTCGCGCTATCGGAGCTGGGGAGAAGAGATGGAGGCGTACGTGGCATGGATTTAGGATATCTGCTGCGACTGCAGTAAGCTGAGACTTTTTAACATGCTTTGTTGTCTTTCTGGAACCTTAGCTATTTTTTTTTTTTTAAGAGAAAAGCAGAAGTTGTTGATATATTAGCCTTACGCTATTTTCTAATATAAGTATGTTTGGCCACCTACGATACTAGTTGGATAAGAAATGAATAAAAGTAATTTTAGTTTTCGTTGAATCTGAGTTAGTGATGCACCCCAGCCAGATGTAGTGGCTCACATCTGTAATGCAAGCTACTCGGGAGGCGGGGGTGGCAGCATCACTTGAGCCCAGGATTTGGAGGCCATGATTGCACCACTGCATTCCAGCCTGGGAAACAGAGC
Source organism: Lemur catta (assembly GCF_020740605.2). Taxonomy (NCBI): domain Eukaryota; kingdom Metazoa; phylum Chordata; class Mammalia; order Primates; family Lemuridae; genus Lemur; species Lemur catta. The sequence continues at coordinate 48,223,901 of NC_059141.1, read as the reverse complement.
AAGACCCCATCTCTTAAAAAAAAAAAGCAGCAATGCACCCCAGAAGAAAATGAATTGGTTTTCTTTCCCAAATCTATTTATTCCTGGAGAACAAAATTAAAATAATACCCTCACTAGGTCCAACCTGGTCTCTTTTTGTCTTTTTGTTATTTGAGAATTGACAAATAGGAACAGTGGGCAAACTATCTGGTTTCCTCAAAATCTAATAGTTTCAGGCCGGGCGCGGTGGCTCACGCCTGTAACCCTAGCACTCTGGGAGCCTGAGGTGGGAGGATTGCTTGAGCTCAGGAGTTCGAGGCCAGCCTGAGCAAGAGTGAGAACCTGTCTCTACTGAAAATAGAAAAATTAGCCAGGTGTGGTGGCGCTTGCCTGTAGTCCCAGCTACTGGGAGGCTGAGGCAGGAAGATCGCTTGAGCCCAGGAGCTGGAGGTTGCCGTGAGCTATGATGACGCTTGTGCACTCTACCTGGGGCCACAGAGAAATACTCTGTCTCAAAACAAACAAACCCAAAAGCTTGTAGTTTCAAATTAGTAGTGCACTGTATTGTTATTAGTAGTGGCCTGTTTACCTCTCCAAGCAGGGCACTGGTTTTGTCTGAGCCAAGATGAGCTTTTCAGGTGGGGATGAAGGGACGCGGGAGCTCCCTCTGGGAGTTGGGTGTCCCAGTGCACCAGTACCAGACAGCAGGCGGGTTGTAGCCCCTGGTGTGCCTGATCCGCCACGGGCTTCTGGAGACATCCATGTCTGTTGGGTAGCTGAGTACACCAGTGGGGCTAGTTGTCTGCTCTCAAAGCAGAGGCAGCTGCTCTGGAACCCCTCTTCCTCTCTCTCTCTCCCCTGCCTGTGCCTCCCTACCCTGTTTTCCTGTCAGTCCTCAGGCAGTGGCTGCACTATGGGCACAAGTGGCTGTCATTCCCTGGTTATGTGTGTATGGGTCCCCCCTGGCCCCTGGGCGCTGGCACATTGCATCAGCTGCACCAGCTAAGGGCTGTCACTGGCCGCCCACACTATTCCCTCTGTAGGTGAAACCTGCTAAACCCCAAGGAGGCGTGGCGGTGATAGAACAGAAGGTGCATGGACTGAGGCGAGGGGGACTCCAGTTCTGCACTGATCAGCTGTGGCCTTGGACAAATCAATAGATTTTCCAGAACTCCCCTTTTGCTTAAACAGAAATTTACAGGAGCTCTAATATATAAAGCAGATGGAAGGGGAGCTGTGCTGGTTGGAGTGAGGAGTTGCTGGGAATATCGATGGCTTGGTTCTCACCTTTCCTGCCTTGGATCCCCAATGAGCCCTGGGCACTATGGAGCTCCACCTGAGAACCACTGCACCAGGTGGCCTCTGACATCCTTTCCAACCTGCAAGATGCTGCTGTCCACAAAGATGCTCAAAATCTGGCTCCTCCTGAGCCCAGGGATTTCTCCTTTGAAGTCACTATTTCATCACCCACGATAAATCTGGACCTGAAAGATCTGCTTTATTTTGTTTCTAGGACCACCTTTTCTCCACCCCAAGACAACGATCTACATTGCTCACTACAGAATAACTGAGGTGAAAATTCAGTTTAGTGGTGGTGATTGGGGGGTGGTGACACTTGAGTCAACTACTACTTCATTGAAATTCTGCAAGACTGCTCACTTTGGAAGTTTACCACTCTGATGGGGAACCTAGTGAATTATCATGACCTAAATGCTTATGTTGCATATTGCATAAGCTATTGGAATTTACCTCTTTGTGGTCCACCACCACTATTTAATTTTAATGGTATGATTGAGCAGTGAAGGCAGCTCAAAATACGTTACAAAATTCTGCAGATACGCCATTAGCAGTGCTACCCAGTAAACTCAGGGCCTAGGTTCCAGGGGGAGTTTAATTTTATCTTATTCTACTTTTGTCCTGTTGTCATGGAAATACCCCCAATTTAGGCATCTAAACCCTGTCATCAGGACTGCTTCTCATACTGAGAAACAACACCCAAGTCTTTGGTTAGGACATGTGTTGTAATTTTGGGTTAAAAAATACGGTCACTGGAGCTAACTCTTCTGACATCGTAGAATTAGCTGGAGGAAACGTCCCTAAGCCGGTGGTCCATGCCTATTTCCACACACATTTCTGTCAAAGCATGAAGTTTGACTTGAATTACTTACTCCATTCCAAGTCCAAATTGGCAATGCCAGTCAAATAAATTGGGCAAAGCATGATGGATGGTGAGATGGATAAATGAACAGTATGGGCTTCCGAGCAACCACCAAATTCATCTTATTTAATACTTTGTGACAAGACGGTTTCAAGTACAGTGTTATGTGGCTCAATCTGATATTCTTTATCTTTTGTTTGTCATACACAGATAAAATAGTGATGCAAATAAGGAGTTTTAAAATAAAAATTCATATACACTAATATTAAAATGAACACAATCTGAGAATCATTGAAATGCTGGTAGCTCCTTGTTCTCATCACGTGGACATAAGGGTGTACGGAGTCAGGCTGCTGGTGCTGCAGTCCCTCCTGTGGTGACTTTGAGCACGTTCTTAACCTCTCTTTTCCTTTCTGTGACATGGGTATGGTAATACCTACCTATAGGGCTGGTGTCTGAATTAAATGAGTTAATATATATAAAGTGCTTGGAACAGTACCTGGCAGGTAATAGACACTTAATAAACATTAACTATTGTGATTTATTTCCATAAGAAGAACCATTCTAGAGAACTATTTTTGCAGAATGCAGTCTAACATTTCCTTGGACATATTTCTATTTGTCCCTCTGCTGCTAAATCAACTAGTATAATATTATAGTGCTTGAAGTTGTGTGTATGATAATGTAGGCTTAAAACTCAGCAACATCTTTCCATTTTCCTGGTTGATCGAGGAGCTAGGGTAAAGGGGCGGTAATGAAATTTGAACTCTAGGAAAACCTTGAGAGCCACATGATCTACTGAGAATCCTCATGACAGCGAATGCTTTTGGTTTTCCCAAGGCTGGGCACTTTTGTACCCCCCTCCCCGCCCAACAGTCTTATCTTGTTCTCTCCAAATTCCATCATTCTGCAAATTCACTACAATCCCTGCAATGTTGGAATCATAGGATTTCACAAAATCATAATCTTAAGACTGAAAGGGACTTCAGTGATCAATCATTTTGTACCCCATCTCTTAATTTTTGCCACAATGAAAGGTGTGACTTGGAAGGGACAGTGGTCACTGAATGACTTGTCTATGGCCACACAGTCTGTGTGAGACCAGCCCTAGAACCAGCCCCCTTATCTCAATATCTGGAATCCTGGTCTGGGCTGTTTTTCCTATTCTTTGTTGTGAGTTTCAGCCCTGAAGGCACCTAGCATAGTGTTAGGTACACAGCTAACATTCAATAAATATTCCTTAAATGAGTGGATGAGTAAATGAAACCATTCTTAAATATTTTGTTTCAAAAGCATTTTTAGGTTCCCTTTGTGGGTTTTTTAGGAAATGAAGTATCTTCTCAAACATTTATCTTTCCCTCCAACCTAATTCCCAATATACATCCCAGTGCATATCCAGGAGAAAAAAAAATCCCCACCTTCAAGGTTTCACTATACTCCTTTTTTAAAATACCACCTTTCAATACCATATCAGAACTCGTATACTTTATTGGCTAATTTTTTTCTTTCTTCTAAATATCTGCAATACTTTAAGATAGTCACAGAATCATAGCAATGAAAGAAATGGTGAGCATTGTTTTAGTTTACCCTTCAACCTGAACCTTAGCAGGGCAGGCCAGGACCCTCAGCCTTGCAAGGCACTTTACACAGTCATGCAATGTCTGCATCAAGCTTCCTCTCCCCTGCCTTGTTCCTTTGTCCCTTCCTCATCCAAATCTTGTCTAGGAAGCCTAGCCCAACTCCCTCTCTCCCAGTCTAAAATTCTCTTCTCCCTTTAAAAATTGTTGAAGCATTTTATTTGTGACTTTCATTATACATTATCAATCACCTTTAAATTACATATATAATTAATTCAAATTGTAAAATTCCAAATATTATACCAATGGTTACAGATGGGTACGAATAATGATATGACTCAAGCCCTTCTTGACAATTCCTCCAATTCTTGTCTCTTTTAGTGGGTATCTTCTTCTATACCTTTTCTATCCATTTATGTATGCGTTTTCTTATAGAAATTTATAGTTTTATTTTGTTTTTACATCAATGGTACCGTATAGTATGTACTGTTCTGCAATTTGCCTTTTTCATTAATGGTATATTTCGGTGATCTTGTTCTGTCTCAGTATATATAAATTTGCTTCATTCTTTGTAACTGCTGCCTAGTATTCCAGGGGATACATGTACCAGAGTTTGTTTAGCAACTTGCTATTGACAGTTGTTAGGTTGTTTTCAATTTCAGAACTACTAAAACTCTGTAATGAACATCCTTATATATGCTGAGTTCGTGTATGCCTACTTTTTTAGGTCACATGCCAAGAAATGGAATGCTTGGTCATAGAATGTGCACATTATTAATTTAATAGTGCCAAACTGCCTTCCAAATTGCTTGTATCAATGTACACACCTGTCAGCAGTATATTAAAGTACCTGTTTTCCCACTAGCCTGCCAAAATAACTTTTTACTTTGTTTTACCTGCATTTATATTTTATCTCCTAGGCTTAGGGGCTGTAAGCTCTATGAGAGCAGGGCCCATGACCTCTTCACATTTTCTTTCATTTCTTTCCCCATCCAGAGGTGTTTAAGAATTGGTGCTCAGTACTTGTTCGTTGAATGATCTCTAACCACAAGTTCTGTGCTCATCTCTGTGCAATACACACTTCTCAAAAGCATCTACCAAGACTGTATCTAACTTTGAGGTTATTTCTTAAGAATAAAACACATTCTTAAGGAAAGTTGGTTGAATTTCTGCAGATCCCTCCCCCTAAACAAGTTATAAAGATATCTTTCATTTAAAGTTGCCTAAGACAGGATTCACCTCCTGCTTTGCTGGCAGGAGGCAATGAAAACAGATGAGGTTGTCTCAAACAATAGCTAGCAGGGTGTCCCACCCACTGGGAAACAGCAGACCACAGGCGCCTCAGAAACCCTGGGAACAAGGCAGAGGATGGAATGGCGAGGCAATAGGGTCAGAATCTTTGGGACATTCTGGATCCAAGGAGGTAAATTCTTTCATAGAGTTTTGAAATAGCGGAAACCATTATTAATGTATGAAGTCTGGCTATGAATGGATCCAGGTAAGGTGGAACTGTGACATGGTAGGAAAAACCGGAGGAGAGGAAAATTCGACATATTTTAAAAGGAACTCTCGGTACACGAAAGGGGGGGTTTAAAGATGTGAATTATGCTATTCAAGATAAACGGTTCCACCGGGCAGTGCCTATGTTTATTTATATGGTAATCTTGGACTAAAGCAATTCTAAAAATCACCAGCATGGTTCCAAATCTTGGAGCTCTGAACTTTTAGTTTGAAAATAAGAAGAGTTTTAAAACGAACTGAGAATTATGTGTAGCTTAGTTTGTATTTCAAAACAAACAGATGAAGACACATTCTCGCTCTTAATAATGTTTTCTTGTTCTCTCACCTATTGAACCGTTTCAGTAGCAACTGTGCAGCCCAGTGAGGGTACAATTGTATTTCAAAACAAACACAAATGAGAAAACCATTCGCCATGGTGTATTGATCGCCCTTTGGGGGTCCTAGGGTCTGTGGGACTTAGAACTGGGTCCTTGTTTCGAATTCCCCTGAGCAGGACAGAGGCTGGACTGACACCTCAGTTCCCCAGCGCTGTTGTGACACGGGAACTGCCCTGACAAACACGGCTGCGGAGCCGGGGTTCCCGTTGCACCCCCTCAAACACTCAGGGATCCGCCTTTGGTTTCTCAGTCCATTTCTTCAGCCCTTTACCCATCCTGGGGCTGTTGTAAAAAAACACTCTGGCAATAACCAGGCTTAAATCAGGCCCATGTGGCCCATTTCACTCGATGGGAAACTCCTGCAGAAGAAGGCTCCTTTGGCCCTCGGGGGACCAATGACCCTTTGGCCATTGTTGTGAGGAACAAAGAGGGCAGGAGCTAAGGGCGCCCCCAGGAGGAAAGGCGGGGGAAGACACCCACGGGGGCGATTTGGGAGGCTGGCGAGGCCGGGGCTAGGGTGCGCGGATTGCGGGCTAGGAGCCGGGGGAGGCAGGGCTGGTCCCCACCCGCCGCGCCCCGCGCGCGACACGCACCGCGCCCGGCGCCCGGCACTGCCCTTTCCTGCGCCGCAGCCACTTTACTTTTATTCTCTTTTTCATTATTATTATTATTTTCCCGCGCAAAGTGGGAAGCCGGACTGCTCCGGCGAGCCGCGGAGGGTCCGCCATTTGCCAGCGAAAGCGCAGCGCGCGTCGGCACCGGGCGCCCCGGAAAGGGAACCGGAGGGGAGTGCCCGGCCCCGCGCCCTCCTCCGCGCCGGCCCGGGGCGCACGCCCGCCGGCGACGCTCAGGTGGCCGTGCGGCAGCCCGGGCCCTCCCTCCGCCGCCCGGCGTCCCCGGCCTGACCTTCCCCGGCGCGGCCCGCCTCCGGACCCGGGTCTCTTCCCTCCGCGCCCCTCCATTGTCAGCCCGGAGCAGCCGGCGCCCACCCGGGCACCCTTGCAGGCCCCCGAGCGGCCCTGCCCCGGCTCCCTCGGCCCCCGCCCCCGCCCAGTCCCCCTTGGTGACCGGGCGCCTCCCCCTCCCTCTTCTGCGCCCCAAACTCCGCATCCCCAGGAGCTCTCCGCTTCCTCCGGGTGCAGCCTCGCCCGGGGCCCGCTGCTGGACCCCGCATCCCTCCTTCCTCCCTCCCTCATTGCCCTAGACGCCCCCGGCCCCTCGCCGGCCGCAGGAATTTTGCCGCTCTTTTACCAAGCCCCCCCTTTATTTCTGGAGGAAGCAAGTTGGGCGGCTTGATTTATTAATTTCTTTTTCTTGCAGGGGGTGGGTCGGCTCTCGGGGGTGCGCCCGCAGGGGCTCCGGGAAGAGGCAGGGGAGGTTCTCTCCGGCCCCTGCACTGCCCCGGCGGCGCGTTTTGTTTCCAGAGCCCGGAGCCCCCTAAACAATAATGCCATCGCCATGGCGGGCTCACCTGGTGCTGCGCCGCCTGCTCCGGGCGCCCGGTGCCCTCCGCGCGCCCCTCCTCGGCGCAGGTTCGGCCCGCGCGGCGCCGGTGCCGGGCAGGACTCTTTGCCTTTCTTTGGGTTCTATCTGTGCGTGTCAATGGCGGCAAGCGGCAGTTCCCTGGGCCGCGGATAGTAGCGGGGGGAGGAGGAGGAGGGAGAAGGGATTGCTCCTTCTCCACATAACCACCTCTAGGAGGAGTCGCTCAGCCTCATCCCCCGCCAGCCCAGGCTCCGCGACGGGTCCGGGGCTTTCGGTGGGGCTTGATGAGCTATTGTCCTTCAGGAGCATTAATGATGAAACCGCGCGGCCTCCGCGTAGTTGGCGGGTCTGTTGGATGCGCCGAGGGCCACTCGCTAAGATGAGGCTTTCCCCAGATCTGGGCACAGAGGCGCTATGGTCACGATCCAGTCTCCTGTTAGCCGGATCCACCTTTGGTGGGAGAAGGTGGCGTGGGCGTTCATCTGCCAGTTCTGGGCAGAACCTTAGATGGTGAAAGCGAAAAAGGCCACTTTCAATGTTCTTGTGTCCTTAAATAATAACAACTACATTAACGTTTGTGTCCACCACTGGGAAGATAGCATAGGGCGGTCACGGACACAGGAACTGAGAATTTATATCCATGCCTGTCGGCTTTTTATAAATTAAGACCAATTTAGAATCCAGTGTTGCATGATATTTGGAGTAGCAGATGTATCTTTTGGTGGGTGAGACTGTGTGCATGGGCATTATTTTTAATTGGGTTGCTTTGGAGTGTGTTAATTTGTAGTATCCCAGTGGGTATTTACATTAGCATGAGGCTATTGTCTTAAGGACCAATTTTTATTAGTTTCTAGAAAATAAATTTTTGGGGGGCGTGTCGGACAATATCAGGTCTCATAATGGGGATTAGCAATTGCTCCGTTCCTGCTGGAAGCCAGTCTCTCTTTTGTACTGTGAGATGTTGGCAAGGGCTCCATGGCTGGAGGGGAGTCAAAGGAATTTGTTTATTTCAGTGGGAAATGCTAACTTGCGATGGACCATCCATGTTTCCTCTGATTTCTCCTTGATGAGTCAAAGGATTGTGAAGGGCAACATTTTGATCTCTTCGAAAAAGAGAAACCCATGGAAGCATAATTCTCCAGCATGGGCCAAATGGATGTTTTCCAAAGCTGTTATGTTTGGTAATATTGTGTGTATTTGCTGCAATAAACTTGTAGCTGTTTAGACAATGGGGACTTTGGGGTGACTGAAAACCTTTGATGGCCTGAGTGGGAAGAACCCAAATGTCCCCTGCCCTCTGGATCTATACCAGTTAGTCATGTCTATATCTGGCATTTATAGATAGTACTTTAGGTTTGGAACATGATGTGCATTTTAAACAATGTGTTTGCTGAGAAATTAGCCATCTTTTTCTCTGACTTCCCCCAAATCATGCGAGTATCATAAGGTATAAATAAAGCTCTCTCTATTTATATATCACTTAGCTTTTCAAACTCTTCTGGACTCAATAGTTTCCGTGTGTTGGGATGTCCTTCACTCTTCTTCCTAAGCCCTTTATGCTCCCTGGGTATGACCTCACCGTTCTTTGTCTCGGAAGGTACTTTCCGGGTCAGAAATCCAGTCAGGATGAATTCCTCATTTCCCAAGACATGTATTTGAAGGGTTTCAAATGATCTCCTGGGGCATCCCATAATGATGTCTTTTCCCATTCCTAGAGGAAGTGTGTATCTCCCTTCTTACGCATTCTGGTGCCCATTCTTCACCAGAAACAACCTTCAGGCCAACACTCAAGAGCGTTCAGGAGCCTTCTGGGAATACTGGAAAAATACCCCTCCTCTGTCACCCGATCAGCCAGGGTGACTGAAATAGAGTTGAATAATTTATCAGTAGATATTAGGTTCCCATTCTCCCTGTACTTTGCCGATAAAAGTGGTATGCATGGTCATTTTTATGTGAGTTTTATGTAATTTGCTTTATCCTAGCATTTTGTTATGTGCTGTACTGAGAGAAGCTGAGTCTAGGAAAATGACTAGTCAATATTCTCTCATTTCATTCTGGTTGGTTTTCTTCAAACAAATGATACTGTCACAACTCAGAAAATCAAGGGGGAGGTCAGCTTCATAATACTCTGGTTCTTAGACTAGAAGGGATCACAGTGTTCATCTTGTCCAAACCCTTTATGTTATAGGAAGAAGTCTGGTACTTGTGTGGGTCAGGTGACTCAGCCAAGGCCATGCAGGTAGTTAGTGGTAAAGCTTCCAGTACATTTCCAGATACCCAGCCCAATGCAGTTTCCACGGAGTCCAAACTTTTCAGGATGGATAGGGGACAAATATGCCACTTAATATGCAGATCTGGTGAAATTATATATGTTTAGTACTAAACATTTAACACAAAGATTTAACATCAAGATAATATGATATGGTATTGTATAAATTTGAAGTACACTGAAAATAGTCAACATGATTATAAGTTCATCGGTAATCTTGAGTTCAGCAGTGGCCTCTAGCTCAGGGAATCTCTGACAAGTTGAATAATAAATAATAAGAGCTTATACTTATAAAATGCTTACTATGTCCTCTGTACTAAGCACTTTATCCTTATTAACTCATTTAATCTTCATAACAATTCTATGGGGTAAGTACTGTTTTCTCCTTTTTACAGTTGGGGAGCAACTGAGGCAGGGAATAAAGTGGATGAGAAACTTGCCCACGTTATATTGTTAGGAAGTGGCAGTTTCATGTGCTTAATCACTGTCTTAATCTGACGGTAGAGAAGTGCATTTGCTTTAAGCAAAGGAATGTTGCACTCAGTCACATGATCTGAGTCCAGTGGGGCCCCCTGGACCTCTCCCAATGCATATCCTCAAAGAGTCAGCAAATAGCCTAATCGTCAGATTTGGCAATCTCGTTCTGTGTTCTTGGTTCTTGGTGTGCTTATGGCTGAAGAAGGACCAGACAAACCAAAGTAAGGCACGAAAATGAGGTTTATTGAGGAGAGAAAGAGAGGATTATAGAGCAAGAGCAAGATATAGGTTTACAGAGCAAGATACATATACCACAGATGATGACTGGACCCATTGTTGTAGCAAAAAAAGAGAGAGAGGTCTGGGTCTTGTTTTAAAGTGTCCAGATAGGGACCTCCCTGTGGCTCAGACGTCACTATGGAACCACTTTGATTGGACAGTTGGGAGTTTTATGACCTGAGTTTTACTGCACATTCGGGTCTCCCATGAGCCTTTCTGAAAGCCCATTTTGGGGGTAAACTGCAATGGCACCCACTTTCATCCCTAGGAGACCTGAAATCCCTCGCTATGTACCTAACATAATTACAGGAGGTTTGGTTGATTACAAGTGCACTGAAAACATTTTCTTAACCCTTGACCTGTATATGTGCTAATATGTATGAATACATGTATTGATTGTGAGTTGACTCCATTAGCAACAAGGATGTCTAGTAAAAATTTTATTGAGATGCAGGGTGAACTGCTTCTCCATTTAGAGACAGGCATGTAGCATGATTTAGAGATTAAGAAAATGAATCAGTCATGCAACCAGGTTCATATTCTATTGGATCTTCTAGTAATTCATCTATTCCAAAAATAGCTTCATTGATTTTACTCCCCCAAACATTTTTTATTTCTTATGATCCAAATTTATGATGTTGTCTAAATTGAATGGACTTTTATTTTCCATGATTAGTTCTAATCCAGTTTATGACACATATTATGATTTGTGATCATTTTATCCTCCTAGGATGTTGATATGCAATTACCTTATTAATTTCCGGACTTTGCCTCTTCCAGAAAGACTATGTGCATGGAGGTATATATTTATATCTGGCATATGTGAGTATAGGTGTGTAAGATTTGTATATCCAGATTCATTTTGTTTGAGAATTTGAGATCTCCTTTGAAGTAACCTGATATTCCCTGAGAGTATTATAGAATCAGATGGAAATCATTGGTTTAAGCACTTTTTTGGATGTAAGTTAGGCAACTCTAGACACTGTATTAATTTTGTCAAGGCATCAACTGTTATAACTCTAAATAACAACTGGGGAGCCTGAGGTTATGAGCACAGACAGAGCACCAAGCTAAATAGTATTCCACCATTCTAAAGGATAAATACAGCTTCCGAAAGTACCTTATAGCTAGAAACATGCAAAGTCTTTCTTGTTGTTGTATTTTGAATAATGAATATGATTAATATTAAACTTTTACTTCCTTGATCAGAACTAATAACTTTAGGATCTTAATCATTTATGGAGGGAGAATAGTGCCCTTAAAGAAACGACACACTGGCACTTATTATACCAGCAAAGCCCATACTTTGTATCTCTGGCTAAAATGAACATCTTAATCTCCTAACAACAACAAAAAAAAACATTTTAAAAACAGTAACAAAATATGTCCTTTTTGATACTAAGTCCTAACCCTTTGGCTCTGGAATAAGGATTTGCACAAGTGGGTATCTGTGTGTATAGATGCATACCTACGTGTATATATACGTCTGTATATGAATCCATACATATTTCATGTGTAAGTTACATGTGTATACCTTATGAGTAGTGACTGAGATTCCAGTAGGCTCAGAATTAAGGTTGGTTTGGATTTTAAAGGAATCTACCCAATATTTAGCATCTAACTGATGAACTATATTGTAAAGAAAAATGAAATATTTCAGGTTTTTAAGACAAATACATTGTCAGCACCAGTTATGCAAAGTTGCAGTTAGGAAAATAAGGCACGTGGTGTCATTAAATTTAATGAAAACAGAACCCAGAGCTAAGGGGAGTGTGCCAGTTGGTAACTTGCTCTGATCGGTTACTGAGCTCTCTGGGAGATCCTCCTGTTACCTCCAGGCAGTGTTCTTTGTGACAATTGTGATGGGAAGTGGCAGCAAGCATCTAGAGAATTTGGACTTTAGCATCTGTGTTGGCAGATCTGTGCAATGTGACCTCACACCTAAACAAAATTGCTCTTTACAGTTTAGGCCCATTCCAGAGAATGGGGGCATTGATTTTCCAAATCCACAAATGCAGAATACCATAGTGAAACTATAATTTATTTATACAAATGGTGTGTTTTTACAAAGGCCATCTGTCAGTTGACTCTCTGATCTAAAACAAATCTGTTTGTTCCCCAGAAGAAATAACATGTCTGTTGAAAAAGCATTTATGGACGACAGGCTGCCCAATCTACCAGCCATTGGTATAATAGTAACTATTTATGATGTATTTACTTCTAAGGGAGTGCTGTGAGTGGAAACTATTACTTGTAAAGTATGGTAATTAATTTTTCATTACCTCAAAGCCAAGAAATGGAGCCCACTTACATTTAGTAAGATTGCTGGATGGGAAACGTGTTCCTTCTGGGAAAAAATATACAAATAAAAGCATTCATAGAGCTATGGTCAGGTGATATAACTCACTTCTGATTGGGTGGATATAATTACCTATGATTCTGTAATCATGGGTTCAATCAAGAGGTCTTTTTTTTTTTTTTTTTTTTTTTTTTTTGGTGAGGAGGGGTGCTCAGTTGCCTTGTTTGTTTTTATTGAGACAGAGTCTTGCTCTGTCGCCCTGGCTAGAGTGTAGTGGCATCATTGTAGCTCACTGCAACCTCCAACTCCTGGGCTTAAATGATTCTTCTGCCTCAGCCTCTCAGGTAGCTGGGACTACAGGCGCATGCCGACAACACCTGGTTGGGTTTTTGTTTTTTTTCTTTTCTTTTTTGGTAGAGACGGGGTCTTGCTCTTGCTCAGGCTGATCTCAAACTCCTGAGCTCAAGTGATCCTCCTGCCTCAGCCTCCCAGAGTGCTAGGATTACAGGCGTGAGCCACCACCCTGGCCAAGAGGTCTTGAATGACCCTGGCTACTTTATCTCTAGGCACAATTGATGGCCCTTATAGAAAACTAGATCTTACTATTAATACTAAAAGAAAAAAAGACTCTAGGCTGGGAGAAATAGAGATGGAAAAGAAGGGAAGACTCCCTGCCCGATCTCCACCTCCCTCCATACCCCACAGAGGAGACACTTGAATGGGTATTTTCTTCATTCATTCATTCCTGGATTCTCCCCTCCCCTGGCTTTATTGAGGTATAATTGACATATACAGTTGTACTGTCAGCCCTTCATTTCTGTGGGTTCCGTATCCATACATACCCACAGATTCAAACAACTGCCATTAGAAAATGTAATTAGGCCTATGATGGTTGTGTTTGTGCTTAACATAACAGACTTTTTTTCTTATTATTTCCTAAGCAATACAGTTTAGGAAACAAAAGAATAGTAAATAACAATTATTTACAAAACATTTACATAGCATTAGGTATTATAAGTAATCTAGGGATGATTTAAAGTTATATGGGAGGATGTGCGTATGCCATTTTATATAAGAGACTGGAGCATCCTTGGATTTGGTATCTGCTGGGGTTCCTGGAATCAATCACCTGTGGATACTGAGGGACGACTATATATATTTAAGGTGTCCAATGTGATGCTTTCATATATGTATATATTGTAAGATCATTACCATAATCAAGGTAGTTAACCCATTCGTCACCTCATATAGTTACTTTTTGTATGTGTGTTGAGGACATTTAAGATCTACTTTCTTAGCAAATTTCAAGTATACAGCCAGGCACGGTGGCTCACGCATGTACACCTAGCACTTTGGGAGGCGTAGGTAGGAGGATGGCTTGAAGCCAGGAGTTTGAGACCATTCTGAGCAAGAATGAGACCAGTCCTCACCAGACACTGAATCTATTGGCACCTTGATCATAGACTTCCCAGCATCTGCAACTGTCAACAGTAAATTTCTGTTGTTTATAAATTACCCAGTCTAAGGAACAGTTGGCCCCTTATGTCTGTGGATTTAAGTAATTACAGATCGAAAATATTTGAAAAAAAATGTATCTGTACTGAAGAGGTACAGACTTTATTTCTTGTCATTATTCCCTAAACAATACAGTAGAACAACTATTTACATAGCTTTACACTGTATTAAGTATTATAAGTAATCTAGAGATGATTTAAAGGGTATGGGAGGATGTGCATAGGTTATGTGCAAATCCTATGCCATTTCATATCAGGGACTTGAACATCCTTGAATTTTGGTATCCGTCGGAGGTCCTGGAACCACTGCCCTGAAGACAGCAAGGGACAACTGTAATTTGTTATAGCAGCTAAAAGGGACTAAGACAATACTTTTAAAAGAGGCATATTAAGTAGATCTGCCTAGAATCTTATGGTATATTCATAGATCTATGACTGCTCGACTATTCTACTGGTAAGTTATCTTACCCATACACAGTTGTCACAGCCTGTCTGTCCTTTGCATCAGTTTTTGTCAGAAAGCCCAGTTCTCTTAATAGTACACCATGCTGCCTCTCTCTCTGGTTGTTCCTTTCTTCCAGCTCATTAGATGAGTATATTCTCCACTTCGCTTTGTGCTGATGATCATGAAATTGAGTGCTCCCAAATTATATGACAAGGGAGCAAGAAGAACATTACTTAGAGCCAGAGGAGAAGCTCACAATTAAGATCTTTAAGAACTTTCAAGAAGGTGTCCCTGCAGAGTGTCTATGACAGCTGCTGCTCATTGAGATTAGGAGCCATTGGCTTGAAACCAGCTAGTGCCAAACAGCAGGACTTCCTGCTCTACTCCGAAGTGTTTATTTCATTCCATGGTGGCTGCTGAAATGCAGCCTCTAGGAATCCTGCTTTAAATATGCCCCTGGGGACCCTAGGCTATTAAGGGTTATTGCTAGTGGTCCTCTGTCTCGGAAATGATTCCAGTTCTGCATTGTACATCTTTGAGTTGGCTCAAAAAACTGCATATGTTACTACAAAGTGTTGTAGTGATTTATATGTTTGCTTTGGTGACCCACATAGTCATTTATAATGAAAATTATATTGGGGACATTATAGCACATAACCAAAGAAGCAAATGTTCACCTACCAGTTTCTTTCAAATTTTTAGAATAAACTCTGTAGAGTAACTCTCACATGTGCCTGTTTCTATTTTCCAAGCAGGATGAGTGTCCAGACAACCTTTAGCTCACACTGATATGTCCTTAAAATGCTTATGTATATTAATGATTCAATTAAATTAATCACCCCCAATCCCACTTTTGGAACTATATAAAATTTTCTCATATTGCTCAAAGGTTAGATAAAACCCCAAGTTTTGAATTCTGTTATCACACAAAAAGCCCCTGCATTATGTGTACTTAGTGAGAACATAGGACATCCCATGTGCCCTACTACACTCCTTTTCACATTTGTAAATCTAAAAAAAATCAATACTCAAATTAGCCAGTCCTGCACGCCCCCTTTCTAAGTGTGCTATAGTCCTGGACTTTGCTAATCCTTAGAATGTGTGAGGCATTTCCTTGGGAAATACAATAGGGCTGATATTCTATGTGGCTAATCTTACCTGACCCAACCCTAGCCGTTCACAAACAGCAGATGTTCATGGTATGTTTTTCACTTTCCAGCTTGCTCTCTGAGCAGTTAATTTTGCAGTAGGCTATGTTTTTATTAGGTCCTCAGATTTCTAGTCAAACCTGGTATTTTCCTTGTGCTGATTTTCCCTCCCTTGGGATACATACAGTCTTTTGGTGATGTTAAAGATTTGTGGCTGTCTTTATTTAGTCTTGTTCTTGTTTCTGAGTACAGCTAATGCAAGCATTAGGGTCATATTTTACTGTTCCTTTTCATGCTTGGTAATTTGTTTATTTTGATCCAGATGAAATTTAGAGCTGCTCTATATGTCTGTTTAGAACATTAAAAACACAGGGCTCTTTGTACAGCATTTGTAAATGCAATACCTCCTTGCTTACAAAACAATCACAAGACCCTCTGAACCACGCTGGTCTCCTAAAGAAATCCTCAGGGTAGCAGATTGCCAATTCTGGCTTTGGGATAACTGTTCTTTGCCTCCCATTTCTCAGCCAAATGTCATTATTAATTAGAAGAAGAAGTTCTTTAAAAACGTAATTTTAGCTGCTTTTTTTTGGTTCTATACATAAAGTTTTTGGAATGCCTGCTATTCCTAAATTCTGGTTGTTAGCACATACCATAAGCAATGCAGCTAGGAATGGGCAGAACTGATGTAATCAAAGCAAAGAAGCAAAGATAATGAAATGAGTCCAGAGGTGTGAATTCTGTTCCCAATGAACTTGTATACAATTTATGGATAAAGCATTTCCATACAAAATGTTTGTTTTTACTTTTTTTTTTCTTCTTCTTCTTTGTTTTTGAGACAGGATCTTGCTTTCTTTCCTAGGCTAGTATGCAGTGGCGTGATCATAGCTCACTGCAACCTTAAACTCCTAGGCTCAAGTGATCCTCCTGCCTAGGCCTCCTAAGCAGCTGGGACTACAGGGGCACCACCACACCTGGCTAATTTTTCTATTTTTTGTAGAGACGGGGTCTTGCTCAGGCTGGTCTCGAACTCCTGGCCTCAAGCTATCCTCTTGCCTTGGCCTCCTGAAGTGCTAGGATTATAGGCATGAGCCACTGCACCTGACCAGCTGCTACTTATTTTTCTTGATTACAAAAGTAAATAATATTTATTGTAGGTACTTTGAAAAAAATAGAAAAGTAGTCCTCAAACTTAATTTCAACACCCATAAAATAATCACTGTTAACATCTTATTTCGTATTCTTTCTGTCTTTACTTCAACAAATGTCTATATAGTTCAAAAAGTAGAATGATTCACTTTATAATTGCTCTTAAACCTTTTACGTTACAATAAAACCTTTATATATAATAGAAAACAATGCAAATGTATGATGTAATATGAGTTATTACAGGAGTAACACACTTGTAACCAATATCCAAATAAAGAAATAGAACTTTACCAACCACACTAGAAGTTCCTCAGTCTGCCCAGAAACATGCCACCTTGCTTCCCGCACGAGTAATCACTATTCTGGCTTTTATTACATGTAGCATTTTATCATTTGTAACTTCTACATATGTTATAGGCCCCATCAAACATTGTTATTATTTTTTGCTTTAAACTTTCAATTATATTTTAAAGAGATCTAATAAAAGATAAAAAAAATTTTATATTTACCATTTCTGGTGCTCTTCATTTCTTTGTATTGATCCAGATTTCTGTCTGTTATAATTTTCCTTCTGCCTGAAGGATTTCCTTTAATATTTCCTGAAGCACAAGTCTACAGTTAATATATTCTTTCAGTTTTTCTATGCCTGCAAATGTCTTTTTTATTTCACTTTTGTTTTTGTGAGATATTTTTGCTGGGTATACAATTATGGGAGGATAGCTTTTTCTTCCCCAGTACTTTAAAAATGGTGCTCCATTGTCTTTTGGCTTGTATTATTTTCAACAAGAAGTCAGTTGTATTCTTATATTTGTTCTTCTGTCTGTTTATAAGATTTTATCTTTATCACTGGTTTTAAGCATATGTTAATATTCCTTGGTAGGGTGTTCTTCTTGTTTCTTGTCCTTTTGGTTCATTAAGCTTCTTGGATTTATGAGTTTAATAATTTTGACCAAATTTGGAAAAATCTTAGCCATTATTTCTTCAAAATGTTTTTGGCCCCACCCCTTCCTCTTTCCTCTCCTCCTTTGGGGACTCCAGCTGCATGTTTTTAGGCTGCTGAAGGTATCCAACTGCTCACTGATGCTTTATTATTTTTTTTAGTCTTTTTTTCTCTGTGTGTTTCATTTTGGATAATTTCTATTATTATATCTTCAAGTTCATTACTCTTTTCTTCTTCAGCATATAATATGGTTCAGTGTGTTCATTCATTTGGTTCAGTGTGTTTTTAAAATCTCGTATGTTGTAGTTTTTATCTCTAGAAATTCATTTGGGTCTTCTAAAAATGTATCTTTTATGTTTCTACTTTATATGCTTAATCTTTCTTCTACTTTATTGAATATATGGACTTTAATTATAATTGTTTTATGTCCTTGTCTATTAATTCTACCATTTGTATCATTTCTCCATCTCCTTATTATGGATCATATTCTCCTATCCAAGTACTAACCAGGCCTGACCCTGCTTAGCTTCCAAGAGTAGACAAAATTGGGCATGTTCAGGGTGGTGTGGCCATAGACTTATGCGTCATACTCTACTGTTCCTTTTCATGCCTGGTAATTTGTTTACATTGTTAATTTTACTAGGTAGATTGCTGGATATTTCACATTGCTGCAAACATTCTTAAATTTATTTCTGGAATTCAGTTATTTGGGAACTGTTTAATCATTTTGGGGCTTGATTTTAAGCTTTGTTAGGTGGGATCAGAACAGCTTTTGTTCTAGGGCTAATTAATTTTGCCTCACTACTCAATACTTCATGAATTTTGAGGTTTTCCGGTCTGGTGAGTGAGACCATGGACTTTTCTTGGTTCTATGTGAACTCCAGAAAATGTTCACCTTGCTCGTTTTGAGTGGTTCTTTCCTGAGCTTTGGGTACCTTCCTTACAGACATGTGCTGATGAGTACTCCAGGGGTGTCCTCGGTGTGTCTCTGGAGCTCTGTCTGTGCACCCCTCTCCTCTCCACTACTTTGCTCTGTGGACTCTAGACACCTGGCCTCTCTGAACCCCCAACTTTGCCTCCTCAACTCAAGGAGACTGTTGGGTCCCCTTTCTGTGTTCTGGCCTGGGTATTCTCTCCAGGCAGTAAGCCGGGACAGTTTTAGAGCCCATCTCATTCCATACCCCTCTTTCAGTGATCGCTATTATTTGAAGCCAGACGTTCAATGTCTGAAAACAGAGGTGTTTTCTCCCCCTATACATGTGGTCTAGTATTTTAGTTATTCCAGGGAGGAGGGCAAATCTGGTCCCTGTTACTCCATCTTAATCAGTCGCAGAAGTCCTTACCCTGACTTTTATGGTGATCACTTCCTTATGTTACTTTGCAGTTTTATCACCCAACGGTGTATCTCTAGACACTATGGTTTAGTCTTACTCATTAAAAACTTATTATATATCTTTTAAGTCTCTTTTAATATGCAAAATCCTTCTCCATCCTTTTCTTTTCCTTTCATTTTATCTATTGGAGAACTGTCCTGTTTGACTGATAGCTTCCCATAGCCTGGATTTTGATGACGCACATTTGTGGTGCAGTTCCACACACTGTTCTAGTCTTTTTGTATTTCCTGCAAACAGCCAGCTGGATCCAGAGGTTTGATTGGATTTGGGTTCAATTCCTTTGGCAAGACTACAGTGCTGCTGTGCTCTTTTACCAGGAAGCACATAATGTCTGATTGTCTTTTTGTGATATTTGCAGCCATTAATTCTAAATGCCTACATTTATTAATTCATTGGGGATGGAAAAATGGTGATATTCTGATTCTTTAATTTCTTTTTCATTTATTAGATCGAGTACCTTTATAAAGAGCCAAGTATCCTCATTACTATTTGATTACCCATGGTACAGTTTATATGGGAAGGCAGAATAAATGCTTCATTTAAGATAATGAATTGGTTTCATATCATTCTCTCAAGGTTACCCATTAGTTTTGTAAAAATCATTTTAAATATCATTATTGACTCATTGATTGATGGGTTTTAATCAATTGCGATTATCCTTTTCGAAATTGTCCCATCTCTAGCTGTCCCGACTCATACGTCAAGTTGGCTCTGAGTCCTTTTTACATCTTAGTATTTTGATACCTACTTCTTATCCAGTTTAACAAGATGTTCCAGGCCCATCTTCTACAGTTTCTGTCCCAAACTAGGAGTCAGCAATTTCCCCAAGAAGCCCTAGTTTCATTTAGTGGAAAGTGGTATTTTGAACAATCTGGGTGCTAGGGATGATGAATGCAATTAGGTTGGTCATCATCTTCAGACTCCTTCAGTGAGTAGAGGTAAAATATTGTGTGTGTGGTGCACATTTTCTTTTAAGAGATAAAATACAGTCATGTATCGCTTAACAATGGGGATACTTCTGAGAAATGAGTTATTAGGTGATTCAGTTGTGCAAACGTCATGGAGTGTACTTACACAAACCTAGATGGTACAGTCTACTACACACCTAGGCTGTGTGGTATTGCCTATTGCTCCTAGGCTACAGACCTGTACAGCATGTTACTGTACTGAATGCTATAGGCAATTTTAATACAATGGCAAGTATTTGTGTATCTAAACATAGAAAAGGTATGATAAAAATACAGTACTATAATCTTATGGAGTCTTCAGATGTCATATATGTGGTCCACTGTTGACTGAAACATCATTATACAGTGCATGGCTGTATCTCAGGAGTTCATATTGATACTTCTAATTCATGACCACAGAGTTATCTAAAGTCTTCTATATTACATCTGCACCTCCTCTGTTCTACATGAAAAATCTTGTTTCTTAAGGACACAAGACATGATAGAATTAGAATATGCCATAATTAATTATTTACTTCTTCCCACATTCACATTTAACACCCTCAGAGTAATAATAGTAACACTCCTGTCACCAGTGTTATTACTGAGAGCAGTTAAAATACATTTTTGCACATTGTCTCCTCATTCTACTCCCGTTTAAAATAATTATCTGCATTGTTTGAACATCAGCCATTGCACGCTACAATCTTTCCTTTTTATCCGTTATTTAGTGTTAGTTATATAAATACTATAACCACATTTTTATTACTTATCACTAGTCCTATGTTAAGTATTTCTTTAGTCATTTTGTTTGATTGAATTTCATTCTTTAGTATCTTTTTCAAGAAGAGCTCATAGGACCTACATCCCCAACATTTTTTTTTGTGTTGATAAGTTTGTGTCTTTTATATTTGAATGTCAGTTTTGCTGCATGTGAAATTCTAGGATCATATTTTCTGTCTTGGAGTATCTTAAGCATGTTCTCCAGTTGCTTCTGGAGAAATATTGGTGTAGAAATGTTTCATGATAATCTAATCTTCTTTCTCTTATTGCTCATTTAATTTTTTGATTAGATGCCCAAACGATTTTTTCTTTTTTTATTAAAGTCTAGCAATTTCATTATAATATTTTGTGATATGGGTCATTCTAGGTAAATATTCTCGGGTACATGGTATGTTCTTTTAAAATGTAGTTTCATAATCTTTTTTTTTATTTCAAGAAAGTTTTCTTTCTTTTTTTTTTTTTTTTGAGAGAGAGTCTCACTCTGTTGCCCAGGCTAGAGTGCCGTGGCATCAGCCTAGCTCAAGCAACCTCAAACTCAAGCAATCCTACTGTCTCAGCCTCCCGAGTAGCTGGGACTACAGGCATGCGCCACCGTGCCCGGCTAATTTTTTATATATATTTTTAGTTGTCCAGCTAATTTCTTTCTATTTTTTAGTAGAGATGGGGTCTTGTTCTTGCTCAGGCTGGTCTTGAACTCTTGAGCTCAAACGATTCACCTGCCTCGGCCTCCCAAGTGTTAGGATTATAGGCGTGAGCCACCGGGCCCAGCCAAGAAAGTTTTCTTAAATTATGGTTTTTGGCATTTGTTTGGTTCCCTTGTTTTAGTACTCTTCTTTGGAGACTCCTATTACCCATGTTTTGAATCTATTTTTTCTATCTTCAGTATTTGATTTTTTTTTTTTTAAGGAGAAGGAAAGGGAAGTTTATTAATTTGCCTGCAAATGAGGAGGTTGGAAGACTCCTGTCTCAAAGTACCAATGTTCTGGCCGGGCACGGTGGCTCACGCCTATAATCCTAGCACTCTGGGAGGCCGAGGCAGGCGGATCGTTTGAGCTCAGGAGTTCAAGACCAGCCTGAGCAAGAGTGAGACCCCGTCTCTACTAAAAATAGAAAGAAATTATATGGACAGCTAAAAATATATATAGAAAAAAAATTAACCGGGCATGGTGGCGCATGCCTGTAGTCCCAGCTACTCGGGAGGCTGAGGCAGGAGGATTGCTTGAGCCCAGGAGTTTGAGGTTGCTATGAACTAGGCTGACACCATGGCACTCTAGCCTGGGAAACAGAGTGAGTCTCTGTCTCAAAAAAAAAAAAAAAAAGATACATATAGATTAAAAGTAAAGGAATGGATGGGTTTAGCAAGAATTTCTTGGATGTGGCACCAAAAGTACCTGCAACAAAGGCAAAAATACATAAACGGTACTACCTAAAGCTTAAAACATGTGTATCAAAGGACACAACGTAAAGAATAGAAGAAAATATTTGCATCTCATATATTGGGAAAAGGTCTAATACTGACAATACATAAAGAACTTCTATAACTCAACAACAACAAAAAGAACTGATCTTAAAATGACCAAATGACTTGATTAGACATTTCTCCAAAGATGATATGCAAATGAGCAAGAAGCATATGAAAAAATGTTCAACATCACTAATTGTTAGAGAAATGAAAATCAAAACCACAATGAGATACCACCTCACACCCATTGGGATGGCGCCTGTCAAAAAAAAAACAAACAAACAGAAAATACATGTTGATGAGGATGTGGAGAAACTGGAGCCCTTGTACACTCTTGGTGGAAATGTAAAATGGTATAGCTGCTGTAGAAAACAGTATGATGGTTCCCCCCAAAATGAAAAACAGAATCACCGTATGATCCAGCAATCCCACTTCTGGGATTATCCAATCAAAAAGAATTGAAAGCAAGATTTTGAAAAGATATTTTCACACTCATGTTCACAATAGCATTATCCATAACAGCCAAGAAGTAGAATAAACTAAAATGTCTATTAATGAGTGATTGGATAAACAAATGATATTTTAATACCTAAATTTCCTGTTGGTTTGTATCTATTATTTTTGTTTTGGTCTTTATTTTCAGTCAATGTCTATTTTTTTCTCTGCCTGGTTATCTTTGATGGAGTGTCAGACATGGCACACAAAAATGTCAGAGACAATTTTGTGTCTCTAGATGGTTTAATTTTCCTCCAAAGAGAATTTACTTTGGCTCCTGACAGGCAGGCTAGCGGCAGATGACCTTAATTCAATTAAGGAGTGATCTATTAATAATTTAAAAGTAGTTGGGATGGTTAATTTTATGTGTCAACTTGACTGGGCTAAGGGATGACCAGATAACTGGTAAAATATTATTTCGGGGTATGTCTGTGAGGGTGTTTCCAGACTCGGGCTTAAGACTTACACCGCTGGCTTCTCTGATTCTCAGGTCTTTGGACATGCACTGAATTGTATCATTAGATTTCCTGGTTCTCTGTCTTGCAGATGGCAGATTATGAGACTTTTCAGTCTGCATAATCATGTGAACTAATTTCTACAATAAGTCTATCTACCTGTGTATCTGTATCTATATCATCTATCTCCTATTAGCTCTCATCTATTTTTGGCTCATTCTTCCTTGTAAAGGGCAAATATTCAGAGTTTCCTTTGAAATGTCTTCCCATTTTGGTGGCCTTAAACTCCAATTTTTAGCCTCCCGATCAACTGGGAGTCAGTGATCAACTGAAAGCTTGTTCAGCTTCTCAACTATTGTTTTCAAACTGGCAAATACTTTAAAAAAGAGAAGTTGTTATATTCCTCTTTCTGGGCTTTTCTTTATTCTGGGTCCTTACTTCTAACGGTCCTAACTATTTTGATAGCTCTCCAGTGCCTTTAATCAGCTTAAAAACATTTAGTCTAGCTTTTATTGCTCTTCTCAGTAGAGAAAAACCAGCCAGTGCATCATTTTCAGAGCAGGACTTACTTCACTGAGTTTTATTTTTATTTTTATTTTTTGAGATGAGGTCTTGCAATGTTGCCCAAGCTGGACTGAAACTTTTGGACTCAAGATTTAGCTGTGTCTTTCAAAAAATTGCCTGATCTTTTTCATAGTGTCTCATTCATTCAGTATAGTTTCTACACTCAAAAAATCTCATTAAACATTTTAAGCATATACTTTTTATGATATATTTCAGAGTGTTTTGTTGTCTTTGGTTCTTAGGATATTAATTCTCCTCTATGGGGTTTTGTGCTTAATGTGTTCTATAATGTTTGTTTGTTTTTTTGAGACAGAGTCTCACTCTGTTGTCCTGAGTAGAGTGCCGTGGCACCAGCCTAGCTCACAGCAACCTCAAACTCCTGGCCTCAATCGATTCTCCTGCCTCAGCCTCCTGAGTAGCTGGGACTACAGGTGTGCACTGTGATGTCCAGCTAATTTTTCTATTTTTAGTAGAGACAGGGTCTCCCTTTTGCTCAGGCTGGTCTCGAACTCCTGAGCTCAAGTGATCCTCCTGCCTTGGCATCTCAGAGTGCTAGGATTACAGGCGTGAGCCACTGCGCCCTGCCTATAATGTTTGAATGTAAGCTAACCTTTACCAAGTGTCATTTTTGGGGGGAAATTCTGCTACAGGTTGTGCAAGTTTTCTAATGGAGTAGTTTACATTTGTATTTGGTAATTCTATAGAGGTTTCATTATCTTAAACCAATTTTAATGTTAGTTTCAGCTTTCTAGGTGGACAGGGGAGTGGGAATTACTGTTAATAGGTATGGAGTTTCTTTTGGGGGTGTTCTGGAATGATATAGTGTTCTGGAATGAAATAGTGGTGATGTTTGCACAACTTTGTGAATAAACTAAAGACCATTGAATTATATACTTTAAAATGATACAAATTTTATGTATGTGAATTATACAATAAAATCAAAACAGAAAAAAGAAAAATTCAGGTTTTTGTAGCATACAAGTAATATAAATGCACACTGTACGTCCCCAACATCCACACAGAAGATCATGTGGACGACATTTTTTTTTGTAGCATCCACGGCCTATGGATAGTGTATTTTTAGTCCCCATTTTAAAGACAAAGCAGCTCTTCATAGAGTTTTTATTTCCGCTTTTGACCTCATGCAAGCCTTAGCCATTGATTCCTGCTTTTATTGGGCATGAAAACCCTAACCTCAACCTCCTATGTTTAAGTCAAATACTTTCTTAAACTATTGTGAGTTTTCTTCTTATTTACCCGTCTAATCTGGATTCCCTTTTCATTTTTGGCCCTCGGGATTTTTTCTCTTGCTTTAGAATTGGGTCTCTGGGTCAGCTAATTGTTTTTAAAAGTTGGATAATCTACCATAGTGTTGCTATAGTACCTTCATTTAACATTTTCCCTATTTTTTTGCCATTAAAAATAACACTTCAAGAAATATTCTTGTACATATATTCTTATGGGCTGATTTTTTTTTTTTTTTTTGCAAGGGAGAGTCTTATGGGTGGGACTGTTGTGTCAAATGTTGGTGCATTTTGAATGTCAATTGCTATTGTCAGATAACTTTAAAAAATATAGAATTCCAAACTGTCACTAGCAATATATGAGACTGCCCATTTCCCTGAGCCCCTGCCAGTGCTGCAGGAGTTGCAGCGGCCGTCTCCCAGCTTGGCTGAGAAGGAGACTGAAGCACTTTGACCTGAGTAAGCTTCCAGGGGTACTGGAAGAGGAGGAGGCAGAGAGGAGACACCTCAAAGGGGATATGTTGGACCCTTCTAATTGGGCAGGTGATTGAGTAATTTTGAAAGGGGAGAGAGAGAACATGTGTGAAGTTTCTGAAGCAGCACTTATTTGTGGAAGATAGCATTCATATTAAAGATAGGTCTTGTTCATCTTTCAAATTGTATGCTTTTAAGTCATACACACACATCAATTGGCCCACACAAATAACTCCAAGACCCCATTAAGGTGGTTTTAGCATTTCTTCACTTGTAGAACTGTTGGAGCTTTTTTTTTTTTTTTTTTTTTTGAGGAGAAGGAAAGAGTAGTTTATGAATTTTCCAGCAAATGAGGAGGTTGGCAGATCCCTGTCTCAAAGTGCCAATGCCCTGCTTCTGAGCAGAAGTACAGAGCTTTGAAAGGTTCTGACTCATCCCATCTTCAGCTAAGACAATTTTGTGACCTCCACCCAGATTCATCCCATCTTTGGCTAAGACAACCTCATGACCTCTGCCTGGATAATTCCCTTGAGCCATCTCCTGTGGCACAAAGAATAAATGACACTCAACACCCTCCGGACCCTCCCCACCACTCGCCTGAGCCAGGGATACCGGTTTTAGTTCTCAAAATGGGGGAGGGGTTTTGAAGAGACAGAAAACATTTTTACCCTTTTTCAGGCCATTCTCTCTGTTACATATTCCCCACTGTCAATTTTACCCTTCCCTATCTATGGTAGGAAGGGCGATGTAGTCATCAAGCTACTTCCTGCTGAATTGGAGCGATGTTTTACACAGAAGGTGCAGATTATAAGATGAAAAAGGGCATAAGCAATAACTATAGCCATGAGGACTGACAAGGTGAAATGGACTGTCAGGCCTGGGTTAGAGAAGAAACATGGGGCCTCTGAGTGCAGAGCTATTAGTTGTGCCCTGTAGGTGATCCAAGAGACCGCCTTTTGCAAATTCAGAAATCATGTATAGGAATACTTGTGCTAAACGAGGTTTAGGATAACACACGCAGCAGTAAGACAGATTAACAGAAGAGGTGATAGCCTGAGGAAATCCCCACTAAGGAGTTTTTCCTCTATCCTATAGACAGAACAAGTCACCAAAGAAAGATTAACAAAAATATCAACAGTTTCATTTTCTTCTTTTTCTCAAACAAATACTTTAGGTCACCTAAAGGCTGCCCCCACCCCCAACTGGGGGCTACACCTTTTTACTTTAGTGTGATGGCCTGAAGGTTTCACTTCTGACAATTTTAACAAGGTGTGAGTTGTTAGAGACATTTCACAGGGTCCCTTCCACTCCTCTGCCTTCAGCTGGGGCAGGGACCTGAAAGAGGCAAACTCATGTGCAGTGGTTAGGACCCGATCCACTCATTTGGTATATTGTTTTACTCCATTTTCTTTTACTCATGGTTATATTGCTGTACTTACCTTGGGGTGCTAGGAAGGGTCTCTCATAAGCTATTTATTAGGGGCTTAACTTAAGCCTGTTTCTAAAGGGCTACCCTTATCCAGAGGAGGGCAAGTGGCAATGTCTTATCCCACGTTAGATGGGTTTCCTATATCAATTCCAGGATGCGTGAAATTTCTATTCTAGGTGCAGGGCTTTGTTTATTTGCTGGGTTACCTCTGCTACAAAGGAGGGTCTATTTTCACTCTTGTGAAATGTCCCGGGCTCCGTGGAGTGTGCTCCTGGGTTCTGTTGGCAATGGGTGTCTGTTGACATCCTTGCTGTAGGAGGAGCCGTCTCTGTAGCTGTCTGTCCATGGCCTCCATCGCCACATGTTATTCTCCATTTGCCTGACCTCTTTCCCTGGACTGTTGATGCCTGTCATTCCGTCCTCCAAGGCCTGTTCCTGTACATGTGCAGGAACTCAGCAAAGGCCCTGTTAGCTCCTGGTAGGAGCCCATCTCAGAGTGAGTTCCTCCGGAAGGATTCCAGTAAACTTAGGTGCTCCTTTCTTTCTTCCAGGTAGGACAAGCGTCTGCCCAGCCAGAAAAGGTATCTACCAATGTAAGCCTCGGCATCTGAGTGAAACTGCCAATCATCGAAAGGGTGGCCTCCCACATGTTGGGGTCTCTGTGTAGTGGGTCATATTTCTGTCCTTGGACTGCTCCAAGCACATAAACAGTTGTAAATGGGGTCCTCTCAAATGAGGTCCCACCAAATCCATCAGGCCATCACACTCCTAATGTGTGTTTTCATGTAGGTGCCTCATAAGACGCTGAACCAAAACTTTGGGTAGGAGATGAATCTATGAGAATTCTGTCTCCATGTAGCTGTGCCATCCCAAATGAGCCCCGATCTTTAGTTTTTAAGAGGGTCTAAATCTAGCTGGGGTTTCAAGGCCCCGAGGAACAGATCACCTCTAGCGGCCTTCTTAGCAGCTCTGCCAGTGGCCTGACTTCTTTTTGCCATGCTGGCCACCTGCTTGGGCTCAGCCACAGCCTGTATCAAGGAATTATTTCAGTGGCATGCTTAATATTCTTATTTCCTGCTATCAGGAGACCCCTTTTCTTTCAAATGGCACTACGAGCGTGCACAATCATAAAAGCATATTTAGAGTCTGTGTAAATGTTTACTTTTTTCCTCTTGATAACTGCAACTCAGCTTCCTGGGTTGAAATCCCAGGTGGCAGTGCCACTGCCATGATCACTGCAAATCCAGCCCCTCATTGTCCATAAGGCTGCTCCCATCAGTGAGAAAGATCCCAATCTTGCTCTGGCATCGGCTGATCTGACAGATCCAACCTGCTAGAATACACAGCCTCCAGGACCTCTGAACAGTCATGTTTTTAAGGATCATTCTCTTTGGCTGGCAAAAAGGTGGCAGGATTGAGAATAGACACAACTCACAAGTAGCTGTTACTCCCCGGAGGCAAAGAGGCCATCCTCTCACAACATTGTCCAGTGGCTTTGACATGCCACTGGCCATGGGATGCCTCTCAGCATCTCTACTAAGTCTCTAAGGCTCATTCCTTGTTTTTCTCCATACCAGAGCTTTACCATAAGTCCAACATCTGGGATCCAGACACCATTCCTAGGAATCCCAGAAAAGCTAATATAAGTTTACAGATCTGCCCAACTGCAGGTTCTCTGAGTCCCCCGCTAACCTTCTATCAAACAGAGCAAGAGAGCCCTTTTAAACCCATGAGGCAACACAGTCCCAGGATCCTCCTATTTCACTTTAATTGAGTACCTTTCAAGTTCCTCAGCCACTTGCTTACCTGCCTCACTGCCGCCTAGCACCTCCCCCACTGCTCCCTGTCTGGCTGGTGCTGTGGCTGGGGGGAGGGGCCCCCCACCGACCCACTTCTGTCCATGCAGGTTGGCACCAGTGGAATCCCCACTGTCAATTTTCCCCAGGGGTCCTGTGGGGATATTTGGAGGCAAAGTGCTCTGGCCCCCTCCTTTGCTGTCTGAATCCTGGACTTAAAAAATCTTTTTCTCCTGGGGCTTCTTGCTACCTGGAGGCTTTTGCAACTTTTGGGCAATGTTCCTTTCAAGGTCCTTCTTCTTTACAAAAAGTCAGTCTGGGGCGGCTTTTTGCCTATTGCTTCTCATGGTCTCAAAGGACCCTGCTGGATCTTGTACATTCAAGTCCCTATCTGATATTGCTGCAAATCACCTGCCCTGGCTATGGGTTCCCTCTGGCCCAAATTGAGTTTGCTGCCGGGACAGGTCATTCCAAACCCCAAGTCATAATTTGCTGGGTGTGGGATTGAAGAGTTAGTTCAGGCAGTGCCCATGGTGGCCCCTCCCATGATGCCAAGATGGCGGCAGTATAGATGTTCCTTCCCCCTTGCTGTGCGCCACATGTGCCAGTTGCCCCACCACCACCACTACCACCAGGTCCACCCCTGGGCTGTGGCCCCACCCAGCGCCTCACCCTGGCCGCCTGTGGGCATTCTGGAGGGGGTGGCAGGACCTCATTTATCAAAAATCATACAAACATAGATCATTTTGTATACCATAAATAATGAGTTTATCTCGAGAGAACTTGAGACTCAACATTTTAACTCTATAGTGGCAGGTTGACCATTTGAGCTCTGAATTTTAAAAGAACCAACAGCTCAGAATAAACCACGGACCATCAATCACCACTTTTCCTCACATTCCATACAAGTGGTATCATAATAATCTTTAGACATAGGTACCAAAACTCACCAGACAAAAACTTAGAAACAATCAAACACAAACAATATGGGGAATTCCCAACACAAACAATCCAAAATGCCAATGCTTATCAATCAAATGGGAATTTTCATGTAACAGCCGCTTCTCCTCACATTCCAGCACATCCATTGGATTACAATAACACTATTCTCTTTGTACATAGGTTTGTAGCTATGAGTTAACCATTCAGTCAGTTTCCCCCAATGTACTTTGAGATGGAGCTTTCCTATGTTGCAACAAAACTTTACAAACAAACAAACACAGACAATACAGGGACTGTCCAACACAAAATGCCATGGCCAATCAAATGGGAACCAGAAAATGAGAACCAAATTCTCAACTGAGAATCCTAGTCCAAAAGGGGACAAATGGAAAACCAAATTCTTTCAGATGAAAGAACCAATATCTCCTAATCCCCCATGGTTCCCTGAGAACTGCAAATGAACTCAGTCCAAACCAGGTTTCCTAGTTCCACTCAATTTCTTGACTTCCAACCCCAAATCAGCATGTCAGAACAAATTCAACAGGAAGGTCTGAATGCCCCCACCCCATGGGTGGAAACAGGATCTCAGCATCCTGGGGAACTTTACTTACAAATGGACATGGCTGTCATGACACTTCTCAAATCTGTTTCCTTCTCTTCAACTCAGTTCAGGTTGTGGGGAGTCACATCTACTCCAGGGAGACAGAGATGGGAGTTCCCCAGAGCTAAAACAAGCTCTGGCACCTGCTGGGGCCGTCCCCTGCTCTCTCACCTTGAAAAGAAATTGCTCCTACCTGTGAAGACCCACAGCTTTACCCAGGGCTGCTCCCTGCCTCTTCCAGCAGTTGTAGGGTGCCATTCCACTGGGGCATCAATGGGTTCCACCCAGGAATGCCAAATTCTGTTACCGAAAGTTTGGCATTTGTCCCTGAGGCTGCATCAAAAGAACAAGAACAAGTGGTTTGAGGAGAAGGAAAGAGAAGTCTATTAATTTGCTGGCAAATGAGGAAGTTGGCAGACTCTTGTCTTAAAGTACTAATGTCCTCTGTTGGAGCTTTAATTCAGTTTTCTTTGGCCTTACTCTTTGGATCCACCTCTCAATTTTTATTCCCAGAGGGACTGACTTTGGCAACTCTTCTCTCTGGCTTAGGCTCAAAGCTTTCCCCTCTAGGAATGCTGGGGTTTTTTTTTTTTTTTTTTTTTTGAGACAGAGTCTCGCTCTGTTGCCTGGGCTAGAGTGAGTGCCGTGGTGTCAGCCTACCTCACAGCAACCTCAAACTCCTGGGCTTAAGTGATCCTACTGCCTCAGCCTCCCGAGTAGCTGGGACTACAG
The DNA here is from genome assembly GCF_020740605.2 of Lemur catta. Lineage (NCBI taxonomy): Eukaryota > Metazoa > Chordata > Mammalia > Primates > Lemuridae > Lemur > Lemur catta. The sequence goes on along the minus strand of NC_059141.1, from coordinate 48,192,966 downwards.
GCATGCGCCACCATGCCCGGCTAAATTTTTCTATATACATATTTTAGTTGGCCAGATAATTTCTTTCTATTTTTTTTTTTTTTTTTTTTAGTAGAGATAGGGTCTCGCTCTTGCTCAGGCTGGTCTCGAACTCCTGATCTTGAGTGATCCTCCCTCCTCGGCCTCCCAGAGTGCTAGGATTACAGGCGTGAGTCACCACACCCGGCCGGAATGCTGGTTTTATTCTTCTCTTCCAAGATAGTTTTTGACTGTCTTGGTATGTGACCGTTACATTATACTCCCTTGGCCACCCCTAAGTCCTTCCCCTGGCCCACTTGTGATGAACTGATGCTGGAAGAGAATAGCCATGTAGCCACTGAAACCTGTGACTGTTTCTTTTGCTATCATGGAAGATAGCATTGAAAGTTAAGGAGAAGGTGCCTTATAAAGATGAATGTTATCTTAAGAATATTCATATGTATAACTAACATTCATGTTTTTCAATGAATGGTAAGGAAATGAAGAGAACTGGCTAATGACCAGTAAGATAATGAAGCTGTGAGTTTTACGCAGAGAAGTCTTAGTAGGAAAAAAAGTTATATTGAGCAACATTTTGCAGCTTATTTTGCTAGTTTTTAAATTAGAGGAGATGAAGTAGATGTTATATGCATAAATGTTAGCAACACATTTAAACAGTGTTTGAAAATTTTACTAGTGAAATTAAAGATGGCTTGGAATTAGAAGCAGTCACATGGTTTGCAATCTGCTTAAAAGACTATAAATTGCAAATGGTATTGTTTAGTAGTTGGCTGAGAACTTTAACAGAGGTTGTAAAGTCTGAAAATTATTGCTGGAATCTATAATTCTTTAAAAAATGTCTGAAATTTCAGTTTCTGAGTAGTATATTTGTGGGTAAAGAAATAATTTCTGTCTTCTTGGAAATCTTGAAGAGCTGAGAGAGCTGACTTCTCTACAAAATGACAGGAATGGACAGTGCTTCATGGAGATGGACGTTTTATGCTCAGCTGTGGCAACCAGCATGGCCCTACGAGTTGCTCCATGGCATTTTCTTCTTCTTCTTCTTTTTTTTTTTTGTTAAGACAGAGTCTCACTCTGTCACCCAGGCTAGAGTGCAATGGTGTCATCATAGCTCACTGCAGCCCCAAACTCCTGAGCTCAAGTGATCCTCCTGCCTCAGCCTCCCAAATAGCCAGGACTACAAGCATATTAGCCCAGCTAATTTTTCCATTTTTAATAGAGACAGGGTCTCGCTCTTGCTCGGGCTGGTCTTGAACTTCTAAGCTCAAGTGATCCTCCCACCTCAGCTTTCCAGAGTGCTAGTATTGCAGGCGTGAGCTACGGTGCCTGGCGGCTCCATAGCATTAATTCTGTCTGTGGTACTTGACGGTTCTCTATTCTAAATGCTGTAGGGATTCAGAAAGGTTTTCCTATAAAATAGGACTGTCTATATTCCAAATCCTTGTGGTTTATGTAAATTATTCCATCCATTTTCTTGAATAACTTTTGGTATTATTCACCTGTTGTATTGATATTATTTTTGATGATTAAGAACAACACGATTTTGTTATTCAGGTATGAACTGCATTCTGTTTTTTAATTTCCTTCAGAAATGAAATTATTTGACAGTCTTTCTTTGGGAACGCAATTATCTGGTTAATCTCTGTACAGTATATTATAGGAAGGAAATTGCAAAGCCTTTTTAGGTCTCATGCCTCCAAATTTGACTCCAAAGGCTTTTTAGATCTCATGTCTCCAAATTTGACTCCAAGAAAATGCCTTCTCAATTCCATATTTCTCATACTAAAGAGATATTGTGATATATTTTCAATCTACCGTATGTGTATGGTAGATTGAAAAATATTTCAAAGTTGTGTAAAAGGCAATTTTTTGAGCCATTGATTAGAATTTTTCTGTTTTATTGTAATAGACAATACCTCTATATTCCACAGAGATCATTTCCCATTTATTGTCTCCCTGTTTCTTCCTCCCTTTGATCTTTATCTGTTCTTAGAACAATCTTAAAGGAAACATTGACCCCCCAAATCATTCATAGGTCCCATTGTTTTGTCTTAGAAACATTTAGGAGTTACACTTTTTTGAGTTACATTTGTTAATTTTGTCCATATGTAATTACAATCTACAATTTTTTTCCTGCTTTTTAAATTTCACTTAAGCTGTCAAGAACATTTCCTTACATAGTTACAAAGTCTTTCATCAACATCTTTACTATCATCATATGGGTTTTTGATTAAATGATAACCTGAAAAGATGAAATAGCAAATTTACTTAACTGCTCTGTGGAAAACATCCTCAAATGCAATAGACATGTCCTTACCAAAGATGTGTAAGTCTGCTGGGCTCTATTCAGAAGAGCTAGGCTACCTCTCAGTATGTAGGTTAGAAAAATACCAGGTGTTCAGTGAGTTTACCATTCAGCTCAGAGGCAAATTTTTTTATAAGTTTTTCATTCCAAAAATAAATTAATTAATTGTGTTACAGAAAATTTGGAGGGGAAAAAAAAGAAAAATCAGCCTTAATTCCACCATTGATACTATGACTGTATTATTTCCTTTCACTTTTGTTTTTTGTATTAGTGTATACCACCCTCCCCCAATATTTGGTGTCTTTTCTTTGCTTGTTTTTTGTTTTTTGTTTTTTTAAATAGAAGACTACACAAATACATTCTTACTATAAAAGATTAAAATAATTATTAAGTCTAGAAGAAACAGTAAAGTTCTCCTTCTGTCTAGCACACTCATCTTCTCCCTCTAAAGGTAAATTACTGTTAATAGTTAAATTATTGTTGATTATTTAGTGAGCATAATTCCAATTTTATTTTTATGTGGCTACATACACAGTTATTTCTTGTCTTTCTACAAATAAGATAGAGTCTATGTTATTCTGCATCTCGCCTTTTCAGTTTACAATATATCCTAGAGCTAGTTTCATGTTAGTACTACATTATTCTCTTTTACATTCACTTAGTATTCTATAGAAGTGTTTATGTCAGAATTTAAAATTATTTTCTCTATTGATGGACATCTAAGTTTGTTTCCTTTTTTTTCCTATGACAGACCATGCTGCAGTGAACACACTGCACATTCTTTTCTTTTTTAGAACAAGTGTAAGAATTTCTATGTGGTAAGCCCCTTTAAGTACAATTTCAAGTTCACATAGTAGATGTGTTAAGTTTGAGAGATGTTGCCAAACTGTCTTGAATTTACACCCTCTCCAATAGTATATTGGGGTTTCTGTTTCCTTTTATTCTTGTGAATTTTTATACTATAAATCTTAAAAAATTGTTTACAATCTGATTGGGAATTTTAAAAATTGTTTGAATTTATTTCTTTGCATTATGGTAGATAACTCTAACTGGCTTCCAGTATCCACTGTCTTCCTTTTAGCAGTTAAAAGACTCCATTTTCCAGCTGCCCTTGCAGCTTGGTGTGGCCACATGACTTCGTTTAGGCCAATGAGATGTAAGCAAAAGTGATGCATGGGCTTGTCTTGGTCTTCCTCTCTTCTCCTTTCCAATAGCTGGAAAAATGCTGACCCGGGCAATTTGAAGGCCACAATAAGAATGGCAAAGCTTCCCCACCAGCCCATGTGACTACATTGTGGAGCAGAGCCCATCTATTACATGAGAGAGCAATAAACATCTATTTTTATTGGGTCCCTGTGTTTGGGGATTGCTTTCTTATAGTAGATTACCCTCTATACTAAATAATGTATGCATCTTTTCTTCCTCTCCCTCCCTCCCTCCCTTCCTTCCTTCCTTCCTTCCTTCCCTCCCTCCTTGTCTTTCTTTTTTTGACAGGGTCTCACTCTGTTGCCTGGGCTAGAGTGCCGTGGCGTCATCATAGCTCACTGCAACCTCAAACTCCTAGGCTCAAGCGATCCTCCTGCCTCAGCCTCCCGAGTAACTGGGGCTACAGGCATGTTCCATGATGCCAGGCTAATGGCATCTTTTCAAATGTATTGGACATTTGTACTTTTTCGTTTGTAACTTGCTTATTCCAATCATTTGCTTCTTTTTCAATTAGGTTTTGATCTTTTGCCACGTTTTCATGGGTATTCTTCATATATTCTAGAAAATTCTTCACTGTTAAAAATGTTGTAAATATTGTTTTCTATTTGTCTTTAACTTTATTGTGTCTTTCCAGAGAGAAAATTTTAAAAATATTTTTAAATGAGCATATGCTAAAGCTTTTAGTCAACTTGTTTTTAAATGAAGGAAATGGTAAGATATTACAAGTAGTTGAAAAGATAATCCAAACAGACACATTTATAGATCAGAATATTGAAATGAATGTGCAAATGGAAGGAAAACTGGCTTCATGCAAAATGGAATAAGGAAGTCAATTGAAACTGCACTGGATAGAATTCATTTTCATCTTTATAAAAGAATTATTTTACATTCATATCAGTTATCTACAGCTTACAGAGTTGTAAAATAGCTCAAAGGCAGTGATGGTGTCAAATTCAGATTACCTGGAAGAGCATGCACTAAAAATTCACAGCTTTTCATTGGAGTCATCAATTTCATCTAGGTTTTATTCTAGATGAATAAATTTATTGGTATAAAATTATATATCATATCTCATAAATTAAAAATTCTCCCCTAAATTTGTAGTGTGCTTTCTCATTTCTAATGTTCTTTATTTTTGTTTTATTTTTCTGTCTTTTTTGAACTACGTATACTTATCAGAGTTTTATCTATTGTATTGGTCATTTCAAAGAACCAGATTTGGATATTACTGAATAACTGCTTTTTCTTTCATTTGTTAATAACTGAATTGATTTGTGTTTATCTTTAACAATTCTTTCCTTCTATTTTTATTAGACTTTTTTTGTACTCTGTTTTATAGCCTTTGAGTTATTTTCATCTTTTTTGTTTTTTTATTTTTAAATCAATTAAGGTTTTAAACTTCACTCTGACTATTGTTTCGTTTCACCTATAAGTTTTGTGTGCTTTTAGAGTCACATTTTAAAGTACTTTATTTTGATTGCCTGTTTAACCGGAGCTAATAAAAATAAAGCATAAAATTTTATGTACATAAAGTGTACATAAAAATACATGTATTATTTGACCATCTTTTTGTTAGTCATTTCTAAATCTATTGTATTTGGACAGAGTTAATGAAGCCTTCATGATTTCTGCTTTTTATCCTGGTTGAATTTTCTTTGTGGTCCAATAGGGTCAAATCTTGCTAATCTTCCATAAGGTTTTAACAGAAAGTCATTTTCTGTTTTGGCAGTATGATGCTTATAACTAATCGATAAAACTTGTTGATTAAATTTTAATCTATATTCCTATCTTTTTTTATTTGTTTAGTTAGTCTGAGAGAAGTAGATTAAAAATATCCTGTTATTATTTTGGATTTTTAAATTTTTTCTTTATATATATATGAATTTATGCTTGGGCATAAAGATTTATGACTATTATATTAATATCTTCTTGATTGAATTTTACTTTTTATTAACAAGAAATGTTTCTATATTCTTTTAAATATATTTTATCTTGATTTTTATTTTGTCTTATATCAATTTTGCTCCACTGGCTTTCTTTCTGTTAGTTTTCCCCTGGTATATCTTTTTCCAGCATTAATTCTCAGTCTTCTCATTCTTCCCATGTCTTTTCATTTCAGGAGTTTTTTTTTTTTTAAAAAAAACAGTATTTAGCTGGGGATACTTAACACAGCCACCTTTTTTGTTTTAGTGATCACCTAGACATTTGAACATATTTTTATCTTTTGATTTTATATTATGAAGTTTTCTTATGTTTTCCTTTTTTCTTTCCTGATTTTTCTTAGATTAATTGGTTTCTGTGTTTTACTTTTCCTTCTAATTATTTGGAAGTTTTAAATCCTATTTCTTCATTTTCAGGATGATACCTTTAAATTTATTTGTTTATCATTTTTATAGAGATATAATTCACATCCCATAAAATTTGCCTTTTTAAAGTCTAAAATTGGTGGGGTTTTGTATATCAACAAAATTATACAACCATTACCAGTTTCTAATTCCAGAATATTTTCATCCACCCAAAAAGTAACTCCATACCCATTGGCAGTTACTCCCCATCAAGCCTCTAGAAACCACTAATCTATCTTTCGTTTCTATGGCTTTTCTTATTCTGGATGTTTTATATAAATGAAGTCATACATATGTGGTCTTTACATGTTGCACCTTTCACTTAGCATAATGTTTTCAAGAATCATCCATGTTGTAGCATAGATCAGGACCTCATTTCTTTTGTTGGCTGAATAATATTCCACTGTATGGGTATACCATATTTTGTTTATCCATTCATTAGTTGATAGACATTTGGGTTGTTTATAGTTTTTAACTATTAGAAGTAATGCTGCTATGAGCATTAGTGTACAAATTTTTGTGTGAGCATATGCTTTCATTTTTGTTTGGTATATACCTAGGAGTAGAATTTCTGGGTTATATGGTAAACTCTATGCTTGACTTTTTGAGAAACTGCTAAACAGGTTTTTAAGGTGGCTGCACGATTTCACATTCTCATCAGCAGTTTATTAGGGCTCCAGATTTTCCAAATCCTTGTTTTTTCATTTTTTTAATCTTATTTTTCCATCTTTTTTATTATAGCAGTCCTAGTGGGTGTGGAGTGGTATCTCGTGTTTTGATTTGTATTTCCATAATGATTTGCATTTCCATTAATGATGCTGAACATCTTTTCATGTGTTTATGAAACACATTTGTATAGCATCTTTGGAGAAATGTCTATTAAAATTCTTTACCAGTTTTTAAATTCAGTTTTTTATATTTTTAAAAGGGTTCTTTAGTTTTTCTTTTTCAAGATTGTTTTGTCTATTCTGTGTCCCTTACATTTCTGTATGAATTTTAGCATCAGCTTGTCAATTTCTACAAAAAAGCAGCTGGGATTTTGATAGGCATTGTATTGAATACACAAATAAGTTGGGGAATATTGTCATCATAATGATATTAAGTCTTCTAATCTATGAACACAGAATGTCTTTCAATTGTTTAGGTCTTCTTTAATTTCTTTCAATAATGTTTTATAGTTTTCAATGTATAAGTTTTGCCCTTTTTTGTTACACCTCTTTGTAGATATTTTATTCTTTTTAAGACTACTACAAATGTAATTGATTTGCATATATCAAACCAACCTTACATTTTTGGGGTAAATCCCACTTGGTCATATTGTATAATCCTTTTTATATGTTGCTGGATTCAATTTGCTAGTAACATTTTGAGGATTTTTGAATATATATTCATAAGGAATATTGATCTATAGTTCTCTTTTTCAGTAATGTCTGGTTTTGGTGTCAGGGTAATATTGACCTCATAGAATGAGCTAGGAAGTGTTCCTTTCTCTTCTGATTTTGAAAGAGTTTGTGAAGGATTGGGATTAATATTTCTTGACATATCTGGTAGAATTCACCAGTGAAGCCAAATGGTTCTGAGCTTTTCACTGTGAAAAGTTTTAAATTTCTTAATTTAATCTCTTTACATTCAGATTTTCTGTTTTACCTTGAGTTAGTTTTGTTAATTTGTGTCTCTAGATTTGTGCATTTACTTTAGGTTATCTAATTTGTTGGCACACAATAACTTGTAATATTCTCTTATAATCCCTTTTATTTCTGTAAGGTTGGTGATAACGTCTCTCTATCACTCTGATTTTAGTAATTTGAGTCTTCTCTCTTTTTCTCTTTGTCAATACAATTAAAGGTTTATCTTTTTTTTTATATTTTAAAAGAACCAACTTTTGCTTTCAATGCTTTTTTTCTACTGCTTTCCTATCCTTAATTTCTGATCTAATCTTTATTTCCTTCCTTTTGCTTTCTTTGAGTCTAGTTTGCCCTTCTTTTTCTATTTTCTTAAGGTAGAAATTTAGATTATTGAATTGAGATTTTTCTTCTTTTTTGGTCTAGGGATTTGCCTCTATAAATTTCCTGTTAAGCACCACTTTGGCTGTATCCACAAGTTTTGGCATATTATGTTTTCGTTTTCATCCATCTCAAAGTATTTTCTAATTTTCTTGTGATTTCTCTTTAACTCATTTGTTATTTAGGAGGGTATTGTTTAATTGCCACATATTTGTGAATTTTCCAAATTTACTTCTGTTATTGATTTTTAATTTCATTTCATTATAGGCAAAGAACATACTCTGTGTCATTTTGATCTTTTAAAATTTACTGATACTTGTTTTGTGGCCTATGGCATATGATCTATCCTTGAGAATGTTCCATGCGCACTTGAGACGAGTCTGCATTCTGGTTTTTTTTTTGTTTTTTGAGACAGAGTCTGGCTCTGCTGCCCTGTCTAGAGTGCAGTGGCATCATCATAGCTCACTGCAACCTCAAACTCCTGGGATCAAATGATCCTCCTGCCTCAGCCTCCCGAGTAGCTATGACTACAGATATGCATCACCATGCCCTACTAAGCTAATTTTTTTGTAGAGACGAGGTCTTGCTATGTTGCTCAGGCTGGTCTTGAACTCCTGGCCTCAAGGGATCCTCTTACCTTGGCCTCCAGAGTGCTAGGATTACAGGCGTGAGCCATGGTGCCTGGCCCCCATTCTGTTGTTGAATGGGTGTGTCATAGATGTCTGTAAGGTCTAGTTTGTTTATAGTGTTTCTCAAGTTCTATTTCCTTGTTTAACTTCTGCTCTGTTGCTTTATGTATTATTACAAGTGGAGTACCGAAGTGTCCTATTCTTAGTTTTTTAATAGTTTGTTTTTTCCTTTAATTCTGTTAGATTTTACTTTATGTATTTAAGAATCTCTTGTTACGGGAATATATGTTTATAATTGTCATTTTTGTTTGTTAAAATTTTTTTATTTTTTAATCAATACATTGTAACTATACATACTTATGGGGTACAATTTGATATTTTAATACATATATATGCTGTGTAATATAATGACCAAATCAAGGTGGTTAGCATATCCATCACCTCATGCATTTACTATCTCTTTGTAGTGAGAACATTCAAAAACCTCTCTTCTGGCTATTTCACAATATACAATATATTTCTATTCACCATATTCACCATACCGTGCAATAGATTTATTCCTTCTATCTTATTGTAACTTTTTACCCATTGATCAACCACCTCTCCTTATCCTTCCCTCCTTTCTTCCCTCCCCAGTCTCTGGTAACCACCGTTCTACTCTCTACTTCTATGATATCAAATTTTTTTTTTAGATTCCACACATTATACAGTATTTGTCTTACTATGTCTGACATATTTCACTTAACATAATGAGCTCCAGTTCCATCCATGTTGCTGCAAATGACATGATTTCATTTTTATATGGCTGAATAGTATTGCATTCTGTATACATACCACATTTTCTTTATCCATTCATCCATTGTTGGACACTTAGATTGATTCCATATCTTGGCTATTATGAATAGTGCTGTAGTAAACATGGAATGAAGATACTTCTTTAACATACTGATTTCATTTCCTTTGGATACATACCCGGTAGTGGGATTGCTGGATCATATGGTAGTTCTATTTTCAATTTTTTGAGGTCTGGTTTTCCCATACTGTTTTCCACAATGGGTATACTAATTTACAATCTCATCAATGCTGTGCAAATGTTCCCTTTTTCCATATCCTCTCAACACTGTTTTCTTTTGTCTTTTTGATAACTTGCAGTTACAGTGACCATTGTAACTGGACTGAGATGGTATCTCATTGTGGTTTTGATTTGCATTTCTCTGATGTTTAGTGATGTTAAGCATTTTTTCATATACTTAGTCATGTGTATGTCTTTTTCTGAGAAATGTCTCTTCATGTCGTTTGCCCACTTTTCAATAGGATTGTTTGGTTTTTTTGCTACTGAGCTCTTTGAGTTCCTTATATATTCTAGATATTAGTACCTTGTTGGATAAATAGTTTGCAAATATTTTCTCCCATTCAACAGCTTGTTTCTTCACTCTGTTGATAATTTCCATGTTGTGCAGGTTTTTTGTTTCATATAGTCCCATTTGTCTATTTTTGATTGTGTTGTCTGTGCTTTTGAGGTCTAGCTGTAAAATCTCTGCTTAGACCAATGTCCCAAAGTGTTTTCCTGTTTTCTTCTAGTAGTTTATAGTTTCAGGTCTTCTGTTTAAGTCTTTAATCCATCTTGAATTGATTTTTATACATGGTGAGAGATAGGGGTCAGTTTCATTTTTTTGCATATAGATATACAATTTTCCCATTTATTGAAAAGGGTGTCTTTTCCCCAATGTATGTTCTTGGTGCCTTTGTCAAAAATCAGTTGTCTGTAAATACGTGGATATATTTCTGGATTATTTATTCTATTCCATTGGTCTGTCTGTTTTTATGCCAGTACTATGCTGTTTTGGTTACTATAGCTTTGTAGTAAATTTTAAAGTCAAGTAGTTGATGCCTCAAGTTTGTTCTTTTTGCTCAGGATTGCTTTGGCTATTCAAGGTCTTTTGTGGTTTCATATGAATTTTAGAATTGTTTTTTTTCTATTTCTGTGAAGAATATCATTAGGGCTTGTGTTAAGATAGGGATTGTGTTAAATCAGTAGATTGCTTTGGGTAATATGACCATTTTACAATATTAATTCTTCTAATCCATGAACATGGGATATCTTTCCATTTATTTGTGTTCTCTTTAATTTCTTTCATCAACGTTGTATAGTTTCCAATGTAGAAATGTTTTACCTCTTTTGTTAAGTTGATTCCTAGGTATCTTTTTTGTAGCTATTATAAACAGCATTGTTTTCTTGATTTCTTTTTCAGATAGTTCACTATTAGTGTATAGAAATGATACTGATTTTTGTATGTTGATTTTGTATCCTGCCACTTCACTGAATTTATTAGTTCCAACAGTTTTTTTGGTGGCATCTTTAGGATTTTTAATATAAGATTATATCATTTGGAAGCAGGGATAATTTGACTTCTTCTTTTGCAATTTGTTGCCTTTTATTTCTTTCTTTTGTCTAAGAACTAGCTAGAACTTCCAGTGCTATATTGAATAAAAGTGATTAAAGTTGGTATCTTTGTCTTATTTTTCATCTTAGAGGAAATGTTTTCAGCCATACAGTATGATGTTGGGTTTGTCATATGTGGCCTTCATTGTGTTGAGCTACATACCTTCCATACTTAATTTGCTGAAAGTTTTTTTTTATCATGAAGGGATGTTGTATTTTGTCAAATGCTTTCTTGCATCTATTGAAATGATCATAAGGTTTTTGTCTTTCTTTCTGTTGATGTGGTGTATCACATTTATTGATCTGTGTATGTTGAATCATCTTTTCATCCCTGAGAGGACCTTTTAGGGTTGAATCTAGTCGGGTTCTTTGAGCTTTGTGGATCTGGATGTCCATATCTTTCCCAAACTTACGAAGTTTTCAGCTATTATTTTATTAAATAGGTATTTTTGTGCCTTTCTCTATCTCTGTCCCCTGTGACAACCCTACAATGCAGCAATGCAGGTTTGTTTTCTTTTTTTTGCTTAACGGTGTCCTATAAATTCAATAGGCTTTTTTCATTCATTTGTATTATTATTTTTTCTCTGATGGGGTTATTTCAAAACACCTGTCTACAAGTTCAAAAATTCTTTTTTTCTATTTTCTAATAAAAAAATTGTATTTACTTAGAAGCATTCAGAATGTCAACAAAACAGCTGCAACTTTTTTTTTTTTCAATTACAGAGTGGTATTCAGTTAACAGAACAAAAATGTTTTCGTATAAGCTGCATCAGAGACAACTGAAGATAAAAAAAAACTACCATCCCCATATATAACTAATTTGTGCTGTGAACCAACAAGAACCTGGTTTAAATTTCCATGACAATTTACAACCTCCATATTGTACCAGGCAAAGTTAGTGGCTATTGAAAATACCCCCAGGACAGTGCTATGTAAAGACACATTCGTTAGTGTGTTAACCTTACAAAAAAAAGACACAGTCCAGTTTAAAAACAAATCTTACGCAGCCTTACATTTTAATTTTTTTTCTTTAAAAGGATTGAGTTATGTACAGGGAGTTAAATTCTTTATAGACAAGAAAAAAACCTGTGCTAGAACAAACTTATTCATCATCATCTTCTTCTTCATCTTCATCTTTTTCATTTTCCTCTTCTTCCTTCTTTTTCTTGCTTTTTTCAGCCTTGACAACTCCCTTTTTTGCTGCATCAGGCTTTCCTTTAGCGTGGTAAGCAGCAATATCCTTTCTGTATTTTTCCTTCTGCTTTGCAGCTTTCTTTTCATAAGGCTGCTTGTCGCCTGCAGGGTTGTCACTCCACATCTCTCCCAGTTTCTTTGCAACATCACCAATGGATAGGCCGGGATGTTCTCCTTTGACTTTAGGGCAATACTCAGAACAGAACAAGAAAAAGGCTGAAGAAGGCCTCTTGGGTGCATTGGGATCCTTGAACTTCTTTTTGGTTCCGCCTTTAGGAGAGATATAGGTTTTCATTTCTGTTTCATAATGGGCCTTGTCTGCCTTTGCCATATCTTCAAACTTTCCTTTCTCTTTAGCAGACATGGTCTTCCACCTCTCTGAGCACTTCTTAGAAACTCTGAGAAGTTGACTGAAGCATCTGGGTGCTTCTTCTGGAGCTCCTCCTGACAAGTTTACACAAAGGTGCCCATGATGACATTTTGCCTCTCGGCTTCTTGGGATCTCCGTCACCCACATTTAGTTATTTTTCCTCAGTGGGCACAGAGTTGCCCAGTGCCCATTTGGCTCTCACTTGCCCCGGCGATGTCTCTATGGAGCTCAATGTACTGCAATGGCTGCCAAAAATTCTTTTATTCTTCTTGATCTAGTCTGTTGCCAAACATCTCAATTTTATTTTTTATTTCATTCATTGAAATCTTTAGCTCCAAGATTTTTGTTTGGTTCTTTTTAATGATACCTATCTTTTATGTTGAATTTCTCATTCAGATCATGAATTGCCTTCCTGATTTTATTGAATTGTTTGTCTATATTCCCTTGTATCTTGCTGAGTTTCCTTAGGATCATTATCTTGAATTCCTCTGGAGGTATTTTGTAAATATTCTTTTCTTTGGGGTCTGTTACTGGAAAATTATATTGTTCTTTTGGGGGTGTCATGTTTCCATTCCTTTTCATGTTTCTTGTGTCCTTATGTTGATGTCTGCACATCTAGTGGAAGAGTTATTTTTTCCAATTTTATGGAGTAGCTTTTGTAGGGAGAGACTTTTCCCTGTTAATAGGTTTTAGGGTGTCAATTGGATATGGAATGTTGGCTTTGCTTTTGGATGGACTCAGAACCTTGGTCTCTGTGCAGTTTCTTCAGCTATAATCTTCATTAGTGATGTCTCTGCCACTTTTCTTACTGAGGCTATTTGGAATTTTTGTTTATTTTAGATTCTATCAGTAAAACAACAACATTAATTATTTGGGCTTAACAATGCATTTTACCACTTTCTACGTGTATAATACTTTCTTGTGCCCCATGTCTTCCTTTTTGCTAGAGTACATTTTCTAGTATTAATTTCAATGAGAAGTTGATGGTCTAAGAAATATTATAACTCCTGCCATATGAACATGTCTTTATTTTGTTTTAATACTTGACTAATAGTTTGGATATAGAAATTAGGTTCAAAATTATTCTGTCTTAGAACATTGAAATTATTTCTACACTATCTCCTTTTTAATATATTTTTTGAAATAATTCCAAACACAAGGAAAAGTTACAACAGTATAAAGAATTGCAGACCACCCTTCACCCAAATTTACCCACATTTGTTGTATTATTTCTCACATTTGTTTTATTATTTTATTTTTTCTTTATCTCTTTCTATTTTCTTTTCCTGAACTCTTTGAAAGCAAGTTGTAGACATCTTTTCCCTTTACTTCTAAATATCTCAGTGTGTATTTTCTAAGGGCAAGAATATTCACTTACATAAGCTTAGACTGTATTCAAATGTTGCCAAATGCTCTGTAATGAACTTCCTACCATTTTTTCTGGCCCAAGATCTATTTAATTTTTCTGTCTCTTTGATCGCCCCTCTTTGTTAATCTGAATCAGTTTCTCAGTCTTTCTTGGTCTTTCATGACATTGATATTTTTGAAGAATATAGGGTAGTGTTTTTGTTCAGTCTCCCTCCATTACATTGTATTTTTACATCCAATGTTGCCAGTAAGAATTTGGAGGCAGAGGGATGGAACAAGAGTGTATTTAACTTAGCATAACCCATCCTCACTCTTCAAAAGCCAGGGAGATGAACAATCCACTTTTGGAATATCCAATACCCAAACTCCTCAAGGCCCGTTCAAGCTCAGAATCCCTGGAGATGCCATTTAACAGCTCCCTTTGGAGGAATTTACTTCTTTCTCAAATGAAGCATGAGCTAGGAAAGAGATCTCTGTGTGGTGGGAGCTAGCCAAACCCATCTCTCTCTGATTCCCACATAACAAATCTTATTTCTGAAAGATTGGACACTGCCTTTTTTCAATCACACTTACAGCTGTCAACAGCAGTTACAGTCACATCATATTAAAAATGCCAATGGCCACAATATATCTCCAGTTATCACTATAAACCACTATAGAATCAGAAGAGATTCAGAGTTCGATGTCTTCACTTCTATGACGAGGTAGAGGCCTTAGGAGATAAAGGGCTGGTGAAGGCACGGAACTTGTTAGTGCCACAGCCACATCTTGAATTAATATTCTGATTTATTCTTTAAAGTCGAAATGATCTAGCAATGCCAAGGAAACCACTCTTTAGCAATGGTAAAAATACAATGGACGCATTAATAAAATTAATACCAAAAAGGGGGATGGTGGACAAAGTGCATGTCTCCAGGACTAAGATGCAATGATTCTGCCAGCCCAATTAAAAGGACCAAGTGGATGATATGCATGAAGTATCCTTGGATGGGGCTCTATGAGGTCAGAAGAGAGATTGCAATTCATTATTCTAAGAGCATCTTGACTGTCAGCGCATTGAATTAAGGGGCCAGTAGCAAAGAGGTTCTTCCTAGTTAACAGCCACAAATGTGAAGGATTAAGGGTCTTTAATTCAGAGGAAAGACTCTAGCCATATAAACTTAGAGATTTATTGCCCACCCAGTGATGAGTGCTATGAAATCTGAGGTCAACATCCTTTACTACATCTGCTTTTGATCAGCTCTGCAGAGTTAGTTATTTGTGTCAAGAGTTCTTAGCCCCAAGCTAAGTGGGGGTGGGAGTGGGGTGGAGACAGAGTGGAGAGAGGGGAAGTGCTCAGAGAATTCAGTGGTCAGAAGGTTAACACTCAATACAAGCCTCCGTCAATATCTGCCCCAGGGTTTTCCTGATTACATACTTACCAGCATAATGTATAAGTTGAAAATGATAATGTGTTTTAATGTCTGTGAAATAGGTCTGGGTATTAAATAAAGCAGAGCCCATAAATGTAGGCAAAAAGTATCTGTGTTTCAATGGAAAACTATGCCTCACCTATAGCACACTGTTCTGGGTTATCACATTCTGTACCTGTGCATTGCTTGAGCTGGTTTGCAGCCCTGTGTCACTTGTAGGTAACTGGTAGATATATCAATCCTGTCCTGTCTGATAGTGATAATTGACTTTGTTTCCATTTACAACTCATCTCGACATTCCTTTACTCCTATAAATTTGTGCTTTTTTTTGACTTGTCCTTTGGATGGTAAAACATCTGTCTGGTTCCCTCATCATATGAGTCACATAAAATCTTTACCACGTGTTCATTTTTATATGTATGTGACAGGATGATTTTACCTTTTTCTGAACATTATCTTTTTAACACAAAATCCTCCCACAGCCTGATTGCTTGTGGGAAGATTCGGCCACTCTTTTTCTCTGTCTTTCCAAGGTTTGGTTACGTAGATCAGTTCTCTGGAGACTTTTTAACTAGAAATTTTAAACATCAGTCATTTAAAACACAGCTGAAATCTAAGGTACCTCTTTGTTTTACCAATTCTGCGTCAAGGAAATTCTCAAGGAAAGAGAAAGCGGAGATGGTGCTTTTATAGGCTTCGCCCTCAGAGCAGGAAGGGCTCATGGTCACACCTAATGCAAGACTCAGATCTGGAATCCACTTCTCCAGGGTCCCAGCACCACCCTGTTTTCAGAAAAGGAGGAGAGGTGGAAGGCTTTATTTTTATGACACCCCCCCTTCCCTAAAATTCCCAAACTGCATAATGCTATGATTGTATTTCTGATGGCAAAGAGAAGATGGAGGGCCCTCAGGTGACTGACAGATGGAAGCACAAGTTCCCTTCCATCAGCCCTCCACATCCCGCATCCTGAGCTGCAGCAGAGCAGATGGGACCATAGCTCCAGGGAAGGGCCGGGAGGGTCCCTTTATTCCCAGCTGCTTTTCTCATGGGCTGGAGGGAACACGATGTTGAATGACTTTGGGTGAGTCGTGTAAATTCTCAGTCTCTCATGTAGAAGGTGAGAGGGGTTGCAGATGATCTTGAAGGCTTCTTTCGGCTCTGATGTGGTAAATGTCCAAGGTCAAGCCTTGTGGTCTGTTGAAGCGAGAAGAACCTGCCAATCATCGTGGCTTTCTTTCGCATTGTACTACTTCCGTTTGGTCATTCATGAAGGATAAGAAGGGATTTCTTAGTCTGATGTAGTTATATACAGGAGTTCCTTAGATCCAAAGTAGAATTTTCCTGGGACATTCCTTGGATTCCTTCTCTTTTTGGATGGATTGTCAATTCCATGTCATTTGATTATATTTCCACCTTGGTAAAATCTTTCTTTGTGGGATGTTAGAAACTGATGAAGAAATTTTGGTTAAAACAAGAACATATTCGAACTTATGCATTTTGTTAAAAATTGTTGAAACTTATTTCTTCCCCAAATTATTTTAAAGCTCATGAAATAATTAGGATTGTTAATCACGGATCTTTTGAAGGATCAACAAGAGAAGTTAACTTTCCATTCAATTTCTTTTTGCTTTTGTCCCAAAATAAAATTCAAGCAAAATAAAATATGAAATAAAAATCTCCCATATTTATAACATGCCCATCCCCTAACCAATGGACACAGTGACAGTTAAGCCTTAGTAATTCCATGCCTCTCAGTACAACTTCCTGCTTTCAATGTATTTTGCATCTATTACCTTACTGAGTTTTTAAGAAACGACTGCAGCTGTTTTCAGTTTCAGATGAAGCCCCGAGAGGTTAAGTGGCTTAGTCAGGGTCCCGCATCTGCTAGTGAAAGAGTCAGAGCTAAAACTCACTCTTCCGTCGCTCATCTTTTCCTCTGTGTGCGACCCCATCTTACTTCCATTAGTCAGGAATGAACTCTCACTTTAATCATGAAATTCTTTCTCTTCTGAAGGACAGTAAAAATCCTTAGTAGAAATTGGATGTAATTTCTAAAAAAAAAAACCAAAAACCAAAGCCAAAAACCAAGATATAGATGATTTTGAATTTATTACTTGGGTCAATTTCCATTTTAGAAAAGACAGAAACAAAATATATACTTAATATTTACATTTTTTTTTTACAACGGCAAGTATTTACATCACAGAGAGTAAGTACAAAATAGCACATAAAAGTCTAGGACAACACAGACAGCAAGGACCACAGTTTCAGCCAGGAATTTTCTGGCTATTTTTTTTTTTCCCTTATAAAAAGTTGAAGTGCATGAGGCTAACTGTTGTTTAACCATTTTGCTAATTTAGCCAGTGACTGTTTCATCTCTTTATTTTGATGGCTTCTCCAAACAGCCTTTATTTAGAGTAAGGAGTAATTGATCTTCCCACATCACCCTCTCGGGTTTGCCTTTGATCTCCAGGATCCATATTACATTATCGTGGTTCCCATCGTTGGCCCCTGTGGGTTTCCTGTGGGTAGGACCTCTTAAAAGAGCAGTTGTATTCATTTGCTAAAATACGCCCCATCTGGGCAGTAGCAGAGCCACATTTCAAGGAATTTGGATTTATTTAGTTAAGTCTTTCCATACAAAATATTTGATTTGCAATGGGTGTCCAGCCCTGCACTTTGTAGGACCAAGGCCCAGAAAGGCTGTCACTTAGCGCACTGGTGGCTGAACTGGAACCAGAACCTGAGTCTTCTGTCTCTCCATGCAGGGACCTTACCCTGGTGTCACACTGCCCAGGATGGAGTCGTTCAGGTCAGGGAAGAAGGTCTCTTCTGAACTGAGACCACACTTCCCACCTCTGTGCATGCTGCCTCATTGGCAAACAGGGCCTGGATCACTGAATACTTCTAGAATTCCAGGTTGACACCTATCTAGAGGTGGGGAAGTGGGAAAAGCAAGAAGTGTCAAACAGATGAGGCTGTGGGTCAGCTGGTAGGGGCAAGGGTCTGTCCCCCACTCCAAAAACAATCTAGGAGCCATTCATGAAGCCATCTGCTCAGTAGGTTTTTAGGCAAACCCTGGTCACTTGGGGTGTTTTTCCCACTGTTCATTTTTAGCCTGGAAGTTAGCAAAATAGAGAGAAGATCCTACCATCAAGGATAATTTCTATCTTTGACCTGGTCTATTCAGACATTGGCAAATTGAATCACTAACGATTAAAAATTAAAGTCAGAAATGGAAATGACAGAATAGTCCTGTAGAGAAACAAGTGTTTTGAAATAGCACCTGATAATGGGAAGAAAACCCTATAGGTAGTATTTAAAAGGACCGATCTTTTAAGGTCAATATCTAACTATAAAAGAGCTTATTGCTTAAGCAAAACACTTTTCTATGTCTACTTACACAAATAACTAACATACCTTCAAAATATCCCAGACTATTAAAAAAATAAATAGTGCACCAGAAAAAATATCCAAAATTGAGAATGATAATATAATCATAGTGATAATGATCATAATAAAAAGAGACAGAACTTAAAACACCATGATATGTCAAAAGGTATTTACATGTATGAAGTTAGCAACAGCACAACATATATAAAATGGGTGTGAAGGTTTAAACATTTTAGAAATTAGCCGAAGGCTGTGAGAAGCAAAAGAAACCTCTATAATTAAGCTCATCGTGGAAATAAAATACTGTACAATTAAATATTGTACACCAAATGCACCGAGTAACAAGAAAAAAGCTTAAGTGAAAGAGTTAAGGTATCAAATGCATAAAATCCAATTGCTTCAGTAAAGATTGGTGAGAGTAGTCTGGGCTGCTGTGGAGTTTGCAGTGTTTGGGAAGAAAGAAAGTGTTGTGATGCAGGAAAGTAGGCCCCTTCCCCTTAGTCTTGTTTTCCTGGTAAAATGGTATTTTTACTGAATCACTGAAATATGATACGAGATCCTATAATCTTTCCTATAGAGAAAGCTCTCAAACTTATGGAGTAATTAAAATTCCTCAGGTCCTTTCTTAGATCGTTAACCAAGAGGCCATGGATGGCTTTGTGCTCCGTGGAGTCCAGACTAAAGGCTAGTCTGCTAGGCTGGGTGGTGTAACTGACTAAAGGAGCTGCAGGTTGTTGGAGAAGAGCTGGGGTCCAGGGCACAGGGATGCTGCCCAGCAGGGGTCTCTTTGGTCAGTGCCAAGAGGCTGAGTGTGAGGCTGAGGGCTGTGAACACCACGCACATGTGAGAACCTTGTGTGAGTGACTCAGGACACTGCTACATGAGTGGCAAACAACTGAAGAAACCAGACTTCCTTCAGGGACCCCGTCCAGTTGGGGACATCCTTGGTTGATGATTAAGTTAGTGTTTGGAGGGAGATTGGGACTGTGCCCAGCATAGCACCAGCCAGTTCCTGTGAGTTTATGTGGCAGGAAGCAGCATGCTTCTTGGCCGGTTAGCATGGTGGAACATGGCTGTGTTCTGCCTCTACCCCTGCTGGGCGAGGGCTTATGGGACACATGTTTTAACATGGTCCCTGCACAATCATATTCCCAGAGATACCACTCCATCCTGCATGAACCCACGACAACACTACATAAACCACAGGTGCTCACTTTCTCTTAAACCCAGTCTTTATAAACTCTTTTGGCAACAGAACTACTTAGAGATTTACATTTTACAGGGATCATTCTAGAGTATGTATATTGAGCTCTACTAGCCATAGTGACAGGAAGCTTGCAGACTCCTGATCATTCTTGGGGAGTACTGGGGGTCTTGGATGGCTGTGGAACTGGCTTGCTTATTTTTGCCTAAGCCATAAACCAAAGAGTTGGTTTAAAAAAAGATTATTCTAGGTTGGGCGCGGTGGCTCACGCCTGTAATCCTAGCACTCTGGGAGGCCGAGGCGGGTGGATTGCTCAAGGTCAGGAGTTCGAGATCAGCCTGAGCAAGAGCGAGACCTCGTCTCTACTAAAAAAAATAGAAAGAAATTATCTGGCCAACTAAAAAATATATATAGAAAAAAAAATTAGCCGGACATGGTGGTGCATGTCAGTAGTCCCAGCTACTTGGGAGGCTGAGGCAGTAGGATCCCTTAAGCCCAGGAGTTTGAGGTTGCTGTGAGCTAGGCTGACGCCACGGCACTCACTCTAGCCCAGGCAACAGAGCGAGACTCTGTCTCAAAAAAAAAAAAAAAAAAAAAGATTATTCTATTTTCTGCCACAAATACCAGGCACTGTGTTTCCCTGAATGTCTCTTCACTTATCAGGGACCTAGTCCCAGATTCCAACAACACGTGCACTGAAGGGAAACCAAGTGGATTCCCCCTAAAAGGAAAGAACATTTGTTGAAGTCCTTTGCTGGTCTTTCCGATATGGGGAACTTTAGCTCTTCACTGTTCACTACAACCTTCCATCCAGGTTTGGCGGGGAGAGGTTGGGCAGGAGAAAATAGACACGTGGTTAAACACAACACAATCTGATAGGCATAAGGAAAAATGTGTTTGGCTTACTGAATCCACAGAAAAGTTATGGAATTATAGAATCACACAGTGTTACATCTGATCTTCATGAGACCCTTTGCACTGGAGTCTGCTTGCTTCCTCTACTGAGATGAGCGTGTCACAGGCCTGTGCTAAGGAGTTTGCTGTGACGGATTGAACTTGAAACCAACAGGACACCCTAGAGACTTTGCTCATGACCATGAAGCCAAAAAACAAAGAAAGCACAGCATTTCTTCACCTGTAGGACCTAATTACAGTGTTTTATCAGACTTAGAATAGAAACTAAGAATAAAATAAAATAAATGAAAGTATACATTTTTTCTAAGGAACATAATAATATACTATCAAACAATCTATTTAAATGAAAGGTACCAGGAGTGTTTGGCAGGAAAACAAACTGTCAGGCCAGTTGACAAGACTGTAGATGTTTTCTCCTGGGGCATCGTTTGGTGGCGGGGGCATCTCCCGGGAGACTGAACTGAAAGGAGTGTCGGGAGCTCTTGGGGGTGGAGGGGATGGGGAGGGGATGGGAATGGGGACAAAAAGAAATAGGACAGGGACAAGGGAGGGAGCTGAGTGGTCTGGCGGTGAGACGCCAATGCAGAGAGAATTGAAACACAAAGAGAACTGGGAACCACAGGCAGGCGGATGCAAGAGCAGGTGGTGAGGAATACGAAGCCTATGCGGAAAGGACAGGGGGCATCTTGGGAGGGCAATGGCCAAGAGGACCATCCGAACTGAAGGGCCGGGGTCAGAGCTTGCTAAGGGGCTTTGGAAACCATCTCGTAAAGGTGCCAAAAGGCGGCAAGAAGGTGGCACCCTCCCGCGCCCGCTGGCCATCTGCTCCACGCAGCCAGCAGCAGCCAGCAGCAGGGCTCTGCAGGGAGGAGAAATGGGAGCACCAGACACCAGGCGCCGGCGGGTCAGCCCAGGAAATGTCCTGGGTGTTGAAAAACGACCTCTTTTTGCTAAAAGGCACCAGGGTATATGCTAGGGGCCCTGGGGCGGCCGTGCATGTGGTTGGGAGGCCTTAGGTCAGGCGGGCTTAGCACCTGGGGCCTCGCAGGAGACCCCTTCCAACCCAAAGGAGAGTTCGGGGGGAAACAACTTCTCAAAAGTCATAAAAAACATACAGAAATTAATAAAAAGAAGACATCTTACCTTAACGTTAAAACAGAAATTATAGAAAAACTTAAACCATTAGCAAACTATAGGCAGATAAATGTTTTCTTCTTCCGTATAAAAGACCCACTGCCTGCAGTACGGACAGGTCCTTACCAAAAATAATTACCACGAGAAAGACAAGTAATTCATTAGCGCTTTCACCATCGAGGGGTTACTCTTGAAAACTGTTTTTTTCCCTACTGACTCATCTACAGAACCGGTCAGATAAACTGTTGATCTTCATTATGCAATTCTGAAAATTAGGCTCTGACTAACTTTAAAAAGTACATGAAACCCTCCATTAACTGGACTGAAGTTGACCACAAGACACAATGAAATAGAACTTTTTCGCTGAAATAGTGAGGTAATGATTTTGAAACTTAAGACGTGAGATTGACCGCATGCGGAGTCTGCCCGAAGTGTCCACGAGGGCAGGAGGAAGGAGAAGGGAGGGAGAGGCAGGACCTCTTAGGCTGTGGCCAACAGAAGAGGAAAACCTCATTTGACCAGGAATACGGAAACCTGGAATTTTAGAGCAGCAAGAATTTTTTTTTTAAGTTGCTGACTTTTCTTTTTTAGGGAAATAAAAACCGCTTATGAACATTTATGGAATTCAGTTTTAAAAAGCAACTTCCTAGATCCATCCTCATGTCCCACCCCAAGCTGGACTCTGTTTCTATGTCTCCATTGTCCAGTGTCCACAATGGTTATTAATCAGGCCTTCTTCAAGGGGACAGGGAGGGCCTCTTTGAACCTAATTTTGCCAGAAATTTTAATGAACCATTCCTCAAGTGATTCCAGTTAATTGCTTGTTTATGAAAAGCAAGTTTTTTTTTCTGTACAGTAAACGCTAATAATCATATTGTATCCTTTGTACAGCTCTTTACCGCGTTCCAGGTGCTTCCGCAGACTAGCCTTCGCAGCACCTGGGAGGTAGGCAGTCCCCGCCCCATGTCACACACGAGCGAGCGTGGGAGGCACTGTCCCAAGGCCACCCCGCTAGCAAGCGTGCAGATGTCCTTCCTCCCAGCCCAGAGCTCGTTCCCACTGGCCGGGGGAGTTGCAGGCACGTTTATTTTGGCGGACTTTGCAATAAAACACTTTGTCTATGGAATGAGTGGAGTGCAAGAAAAATGTCTCTTAGCAGGCAGTTTCACTGCATTTCTTACAGCGAGCCCTAGAACTGGGCCATTTCCTCCCTAAAAAGGTGGCTGTGATGGGTTTGTCTTTCTCAACTGTTGTTGGTTTGGAGCGGGGTGGTTTGCTGGCAAGTGATGAAGACCTTTTGACTATATCCAGATATCCAGGATCC
This sequence comes from Lemur catta, assembly GCF_020740605.2. Lineage (NCBI taxonomy): Eukaryota > Metazoa > Chordata > Mammalia > Primates > Lemuridae > Lemur > Lemur catta. The sequence goes on along the minus strand of NC_059141.1, from coordinate 48,169,703 downwards.
TGGGAGTCATCCGAAGTCCTCAAGCCCCTTCACTGTGTGTCTTTTTATATAGGTGTGCTTTTTGTTTCTCTCATGCCCTGGGGATGGCAGGAGGGGTGGCGGCTGGTTAACTTGGCTGTGAACAATCCTGAAGTGCCCACAGAGCCCCACGCCATGTCTGGGTAGCCACTTGGGGCCATCAGCTATGACTTTTGCCACATCCAGTTGGGCACATGTGCCCTTGACCTCATAGGGAGCCAAGATGGACCCAGGCAATCAGTCTGCAGCCCTGGATGTACTGCTCCTGCCCATGCAATGAGGCCACTGCTCCCACTGCTCCGTAAGCAGCCGAGGAGGGGAAAGAGATAAAGCTGTAAATGAAGACCAGGAGCGTGCTCTGACAGACCTTGTGCGCCAGACACTGTGAATGGGGAAAAAAAACCCCTAATATTGTTCTAATGCATTTTCTTTAAACTTCCAGGGCTAATAAAAGATGTTGTTATGGATTTAAAGTCAGAATCCCAGAATGTAAAATCACATCACCAGAGAATGCCCTGGTGGCCCAGCCTCTCCATCTTGGAATAGTCCTGGGGAAAAATTCCTTCGAGTTCTTTGTTTATTTGAGATCTTTCTTTCCTTTGAACACCCGCTGCCCTCTGTCTCTGTCTCCCCCTCCCTTTCTGTGGCAGTTGTCATTTGTGTTCTGACTTATTCCCCTAGCAGAGGTGAGAGGAGGTGAGAACAGGGGTGTGTCCACCTGGTTCAGGGACACCTGAGGCCATCAGTGAGGGGCTGAAGCTCTGATGTGGCAGGAGGCACGGAGCCGTTGCCAGAGCTCGTCCTAGAAGGGTTGGAGGATGATTGTAGACATTGGGTCATTGCTACTGTCCCCACCTCCTGGGTTGCCAGGTTGGCATCTGTTGCCAAAGCATAATTATTAACAGTGGCCTCCTTACTTACAAAGTGTCCTGGATAGGACAAGAGAATATGGTCACTCTATTCATTGAAGTAGGCAGCAAGGTGGTTTGAGTATCACGAAAAAGGGAGGTGTAAGGTGGTTAATTTCCAGGCACTGTCCCCTCAAGAATTTTGTCAAAGGAAGGGGCTTATTCCAGACCCTCTTGAAACTACATAGATTGCTGCTTCCGTCTGTGCAGGTCAGTACTGGCTGGGGCACTTCAGGGCACCTGACTAGATGTGTGAGGCTCTTGGCCCTGAGGGCCCGCCCCAGTGTCCAACGTTGTCACCATCTTGCTGGAGGGCTGCCATCCTCTACTGCGGCACTCTTCCGTGCTTTCTAAGATAAACGCTCTTTGCTTTTGCAGCTTGGTACCTTTGTCAGCTTGTGATATTTGAAAGAACCCAGGAAGTAACAGGGTTAACGGTGAAAGCACCAAAGGAAGCTGAAGGAACTCAGTTGAGAAGGAGTGGGGAGAGGTGGCCGCTGTCTGGCCACAGCCTCCCGAGGAGGCTTCCCGAGTCGGAGCAGGGCAGTGCCGGCAGCCGCTTCTGCAGAGAGGTTGCTCAGAGCACCGCAGGTCTCCGCAAGAAAGGGGAGTCCAAGAGCCGTTGAGGCCGCAGCAACAGCAGAGGGCCCGCGGCCGGGGGGTCCCAGCGGGGCTTTGCTCTTCTGGCTGCGCTCTAGTCCTCGCAGCGGGCAGGGCCCACGCTCTCCCATGGTCGCACTCCGATCACCCCGCACACCAGGCCCCCGGGAGGATTCGGCCTGCGACCCTCTGTCCAGAGGCAGCTCCACCTTCTTCCTCCTCCAAGGCGAGGCGCCTTCCCCAAGGCTCCGGGCTGGCTGGCTTCACTTCTTGGCGACTAACCAAGGACTCTGGCCCTTGAGGAGGTACGGAGAAGGTGGCATTTGAGAAGGAGCCTCGCTGGTGACCGGCACATCCTGGGGCGCCTCCCGGGCCAGGAGATCCCGCGGCCCCAGTGCCCCCTGCCGGACCCCCAGCCCCGCACAGTGTGGAGGTGCCCTCTCCACCCGCTTTCTTCCACCACAGCCTCACCTGTGCTACCCTGGTCTGAGAAGTGAGCCTGGCCCAGGCTCACAGTCTCTGGAAGACTGTATGAGGGAAAGGAGCGTGAGCCCAGGGAGGGCACCGCCTGCGTGCAGGGCCGGCTCCTTCCTCTCTGTTTTGTAATCCCTTCCTGAGACTCTTCATTCCCGTCTCGCCAGCCACCACAGTGACCTCTGTCCTCAGTGTCCCTGAGCCCTGCCTGGCTGTGCCCCTCATTTAGCACTCAGCGTACTTGTCCCTGCATTGCCGGGCAGCTCCTGGAGGGCGGGGCTGGGCTTTATGGTCCTAGACTCCCTTCCTCCCCTTCGCACTGCCTGGCGGGAAGCACAGTGCCTGTACACAGTTGGTGCTTAATAGAGCTGGCTGTGAACTCAGCAGGTCATGGATGTGTAGGAGCCAGGTCCCTGGGGAGCCTATGAATGCGAAGGACCCTGCCCTCTAAGAGTTCACCTTCTAATGTGCAGGAGCCCCTTCCCCCACTGTCACAGGTGGAAGAAGAAAGGACACTGAGTTCCAGGTAGCTGCAAGGAAGGAGAGACTCATCCAACCAGGGAACCCAGAGCGTCTTCCCAGGGCCAGGGTATCTGAGCTGGGCCCTGAACGGAGGGCGGAATTCTGGCAGGTGAGAAAGAACGGTGTTCTGGCAGATGGCCCAGCACAGAATGCGCAGGGGGCTAAGCACAGGGTGCGCAGGGCCAGGGAGCGGGCCCTGGAAAGGAGGGGGCCTCCTGGGGAGGGGCTGGGGGTTGGGAGGGCTGAGTCCGTCTACCCTCACCTGGCAGGTGCCTGGCTGAGACAGAGCTCTTCTAGGAACAGAGAGCCACTTTGCATGCGTATTGCATCCAGTTCTGCCTGAGTGAAGTCTCGACTCCCTCCCCTGTGCCATCCTCCCCATTTCTCCACCGTAAGAAGAGCAGCTGCTTCAAGGAAACCTTGAAAGCTCTGCCGCTTTGAGACGTGAGCAGAGGTCCTCCCCTGCTCCCCTTCTCTGCTCTCCATCCTGGCGTGGTGTTCTTTTTCTGAATCGCTCGCCAGGAGCCTGCCCTTCTCTTCTTTTTAAATGATGTGTAGTCTTGGGTGCTTGCCATCTCACGTTGCCTGAAAGTGTGTCCAAGTCCAGGGCATGGGGAGAGAGCTGGCTGTTGGAGTGTGTGGGGAGGGACACGGAGGGCCTGGGGGCAGGGGAGGTGGGCAAGCACAGTGTCCCTGAGCGCTCCCCTGCGTGCCAGGTGGTCAGAGCTGTGTTGCTCACTCTCTGATACGTTCTCTGTGTAGGCAACGTGAGAAACAACCCCCGTGGCTGTTCTTGCGCTAAGGAAAGCTGACCTCACTCACCCTACGGCCATTGGACTTTCGTTATTCAGGGTTGCAAAGCACACGCATGCTGCACACAGTTTTGCAATGTCAATGCCATGCATGATACTGCCACAGCCAAATAACTCTAGGTGGCAGGGGCATGGGGGAGGCTCAGAAGGCTCCAGTGTCCACAACGCTCCCAGGAGCTGACCTGCCTGTGGAACCAGAGGGCTTCAGGATGTCAGAGCTGGAGGGGCCCATGGGGGTCACCCCCAGTTTAACTTCCTCACTTTCATGCTTGGGTAACCTGAGACCTGGAGTAAGCTGCCCAAGGCCAGATGGCTAGTCAACAGCAGAGAAAGAACTAGAAGCCCAGGCTCTGGACTTGCTGGCCAGTGCCCTTCTCCTCTTAGGGCTAACGCTAACGCTCCCCAGCCCCGGCCCCTCACATTCTGCCAGGTGAGGTCGGGGCTCTGGGCAGGGAGGCAAGCACAGGGGACGTGTGGGAGGTGACATGTCTTCCCCCAGCAAGGTGGGGCTTCTTTTGGCCCACATGACAATGCCACATGAGTCACCAGCCTTCGGGAGAGTCATTATTCAGGCCTAGATGAACCTGTCACACTGTCACCCACCGGGGCACTGGGTAGGTCTTTGCATGTCTCCAGGTGGACAATACTGGGCAACCATGTGTTCCCCTGTGCCAGGGCCCAGAGCAGTGGGCACTGGGAGGGGAGACTGAACCATAGCAGACCCAGCGCCTGACGGTTTACAAAGAGCTCTCACCAACATGCCTGTGGTCTGCCCAGTGGGAAGCGCTGGGTGCGTCTCTGGCTCCCTGGGCAGGCAGGTCTCACCAGGAGGGGCTGCAAGTCCCCAAGAATGGAAAGAGCATCTTTAGCCTCTGTGTGAGCCCTTGGTGTGGCCTTGCCCTGGTCCCTCCTGCAGTGCACCTGCGTCTGCCAGTCTAGCCCAATGACTCTATCTCGCCTCGTCCTCCTGGTCTCCGGGTGCCAGTACTGCCACCCAGCTACTCTGCAAACTTGACCACCTGCCTTCCCCCTCCTCACCTCCGCACTGCATTTGTCATGTAGTTAAGATTCAAGAGGAGAGGCCAGGGGTGGGCGGCCCTGAAGTCAGGAGCCTGGGGTGTGTGCGGCAGCTCTGTGACAGGCAGGGCTCCTGGGAGAGGGATAAGGAGGCACCAGCCATGCGGGGAGGCCATGTGTTTACGCACACGGAGCCAGACCTCAGCGGACTGCGACCCACTGGGTGGGGCAGTGTGGGCCCTGATCATTCATTTTTTTCTGCGACTACCAGGTGGCTTGAAGTGACGAGTGCGGCTCCGCCTCAGCAAGGCGAGGACCTTCCTGCCCACTGGGGCTGCCCTGCCAGCGCTGCCTCCTCTATACTTGTTTTATCTTAACCCTGACTTTTAAACTTCTCTTTACACATATTTCTATTTTATTATACATATGTGTGTAAGTGACCTGGAATCCTTTGGGCACCAGCTGAGGTGTAATGAGTACATGACTAACCCCAGGACTGAAAAAAAGAGAAGAGGTTTCTCTTTGCCCAGTTGCCCAGAATATTCAGCTGACATAAAGTCCCAGTTTGGGGGACTCCAGCCAATGTCCTACTCGATTCTCAGCTCATCCGTAAACTCCGATTGTTGCAGCCAGGGCCTGAAAGGGAACCAGGCGGTGGGTTTACAGGAACTACGTTACACCCTGATTTCTCGGGACCTCACCTGTGGTGTGAGGGGGGTGGCACTGGAGATGGTGTCACCTGCAGAGTTAGGGTGACAGTAAATTCCAAAAAGCAGAGGACATGGGCAGGGCAGTGTTATGACTTTTAGGGGCCCTGGGCATTTTTGCCTTGGTGGGTTCCTTCCTCCACAAAAAAAAAAAAATACAAAAAATTATATTTTACGACTGCACTGGTAGAAAGACGAAAATAATCCTGGCCAGATTCGTTCTTATTTATTCACTTTTTTCTTCTGAATTAAAAAAAAAGTAAAAACTCAAATATTTTTGTGGCACCTCAAAGTTCCTTGCGGCCACCATGGCTGAGGGAGGAGGTGGCCCTGGGCAGGATCACAGGAATCTGGCCCAGGGCAAGAAGTGACCCCAGGCTCAGGATGACTTGGAAGGTGCTAGATTCTGGAATTGGCTGCTCCTTCCGCCTCATGGGAAGGGGGCAGATAAGCTTCATTTGCATCCACAGAGGTCAACTCTTGTTCAGCCGTTGCCTGGGGCCAAGGAAGACAGGACTTAGAGGAGGAAGGTGTCCAGTTTCCAACATAGCCGAGTGGACACTTAGAGTAAGAATGTCAGCCTAGTCTGACGGCATGTGGGTGGCACGTGGTTCCACCAACATCAGAGCTTGGGAGTGTGGCCTCACCACCACACATGGCAGGGGCGTCATGAGTGTGAAGTCCACCCGTTAGAGTTTGTGTGGCTGCGTGGGGACACAATCTGGGTTTCAGTCTCCCTTTGTGCCGTCTATAAAGAAAGGATGGATAGAGAAAATGTAGAATGTGAGCAAGATGGGGGTGTTTAAACTCCTGAAGTCGCTTCTTCCTCTCAAGTCCTTTCAAAGCACCTGTCTATGCTGTACAAGAGCCAACAATAAACCTGTAGGCTGCACCATAGCTAATACTCACCTAGCCAGTAAAATCCAGTTTCTGGTGATTTCCTAAGCAGGGCATTATGAATGGAAAGCAATAAAGCCTATTTCTTAAAAAATAAAAACAACTTCAGATGGGCCCAGTCTGGCCCAGATTTGTGTGTGTTCCCCACATGTTCTTTGTGGGGTGGGGATGGCCATCGAGGCAGAGCTCCTGCAGCCGCTTGTTGTGAGTGGACCCCCAAGTTCAAGTCAAGTGAGCAGCCACGATCACAATAGTCGGTACGAGTGACTGTAGCTCAAAAGGGGAAGACCAAACCAAACCAAACCAAAACAAGCAAAAAGCCCCACCCCAAACCAAAAGCTGTAGCAAATGGCCCCTTCGTAATCCGGGGGGCCCTCAGCACAACTGAGCCTTCAATGCTCAAGCAGCAAGCTCTGCGATGAACTCGGGATCTGTGACAATAGACATTGCTTAATAGAGTCCCCTCCTTCCCTCTGCTCGCCTTCACGTTTCAAAACTTTACTCCAAACTTCCGAAGACCCCTACTTCTGGGACTTGTTGATTTCACAAGAATGTATTTAACGTAATGATTAATCAGGATCATGAATTGCCATGTTTCTTTTTTTTTAATAATGAAAATCCATAAGGGTTTAAAATGTTCTTAGACACACCTAGCTTGGCAAACATCACAGACACTCACATTCGTGTGAATACACAGGAAAGCTGGCCAGCACCTCGGTGCCAGCTGGCCCGCTTTGGCACCGGGACACAATAATTTATTAAGCTTCAATACTTAATAAGTGTGCACAAATATCATGCAAACATTACGCCCATACTCACAAACAAAAAGTGTATTAGGAACATAGACTTATACAAAACATCTTGTAAACAAAAGGGAAGGGGTTGATGTTTTCTGTACAAAATATGCAGGTTTCTCTTTTTCTTTTTTAATAATCTGTAAGATGCATCATACTTCTGGCATTTTCAAAAAGTGAAAACTGTATAAAAATAAATATTCTATGTACAAACACACACACAGGCCAATCCAAGGTTAGAGGCATCACTGCAAAATAAAAACAAAAACAAAAAACAACATTCGGTCAGTTTCCGTGGGTCTGTGAGTGTTTATTTCCCTTGTAGGAAAGGAGGTAAACCTCGTCCTGGGTTGGATGGGAGCTCTGGGTAAGGGGACTGAGGGAACCATGAGCCCCCCAGGGGGAAGGAACTGGTGGCTACTGTAAGCCCCCTGAGGGTGGGAAACCCAGCTTTCACCTCTCTGTCAATCCCCTTCATGGCCTCTAGAGGGCACCCCCTCTCTCCACTTCCTGCAGAGGCCCAGCTGTGCGATGACCCCGCTGTCCCAGATGGATGGTTAGGTGTGAATGAACAGTCACAGTCTCGCTGCTTCTCCAAGACACGGAAGCTCTTGAGAGTGGCTGTTCTTCCCCTGCTAAGCCCACCCGTTTGTATCTCCTAACCATCAGCAGCAATCTTGAAGAGGAAAATCCTGTTCTTAGGGGGCCAGGGGGTCTGGGGTCTTACTCGACACCCCTTGGCCCTGCTTTTGTGGTGCTGTAACTAGGTCTAGGTGGGGCTCCACAAAGGGGTGAGGCCGGCTTGAGGGGCAGATCCTGGGGAGCCATGTCCCCTGAGAGCTGAGCTTTCTTTTCTTAGTTAGTGGGCTCTCTAGGTACCGGGCAAGTAGGTACTCAACCTAGGGCCTGGCTGCCTGGTGGTTTCACTGCTTTTACCCAGTCCTGTGAATTAATGAGATTTTGGGCATCTTAGTGCAGGGGAGCTTATTCATCACATCCTCACATCATAAGTGTGACTTTGCTGTCCCTGGAACAGGCCTGGATTAGCTAAGCACAGACTCTTGAACAGATTGGGGTCCCCAGACCTTTTATGAGGACAAACCAACACCCCAAGGCCTGGGGGGCTGGTGAGAACACCTTGAGTGGGAGGCAAGGTGGGAGGACGGGCCTGGGGCAGCATGGCAGCCGCCCCCTCTGCTGGGAGCCAAGGGGGCTTCTGGGTTAGCAATCCGATGGCCCCGGTCAGCCTGGGGAGCCCTGCACTTTGGGGAGCCATGGTTGAGTGGGCACAGCCCTGTGGCGTCAGACTGCTTTCATGGTGGAACTGCCAAGGCACTGTGAATAAGTGAAAACTCACTGTTGGAGGGAACCCTGGGGACCCAGGCGAGACGGGGCTGCAGGTCACATGTGTGGAAGCAGCAGGCTCTGACAGCTTAAGTTCAAGGGGAAGGGTGAGTGGTGAGCAGGGAAGTCCCTAGGAGGAGGCATAGGAGCTGTGGAGTGTAGAGTTTAAGCAACTTAGGTATCCTCCACCTGGATAAATGTCATCATATGGCTCAAATGACCTCATATGAACACTATGAGAGTAGCTGATTGATAACTAATTTAAAAACATGGTCTGGAAGTCCTTGGAGGAGAGGCACTACATAAATCGGCCACACAAGGCATAAAGATGTCACCTGTGTGGCTACATGGAAATTCCATATACCCGGGGTGTGCTGATACCTTAAGAAGCATTTTTAAATGTTCTCTAAGTGTGTGCAGTGCATGGGATGTTTAATGGGCACCCTGCCTTTGTGATAGCCTTTTTTGACCCATGTCTTGCTGCCTCATCTGTAGAAGGCAGAATGTAAATTGTCAGATCTTTACCGCACCGTTGAGAGCGGAGCCCCAGTGCAAACGGCTGGGACACCCTACCTTGTTCCAGCAGCCCTGGACTGGCAAGCCGTCTTCGCCCTGCGATGAGGAAGGAAGGCAGAGGGCTCAGACTCTTTGGAACGGTCCACCAAGCAGGCAGGACAGGGGTAACAAGGGCCACAAACATTTTGGCAGCTGATTGGGCCCCGATCCCCCCACTCTTGTCGATTTCTTTTCTCTACTCCAGTTTAGAACTTCGGAAATGGGTGGGAAACAAATCCGGCTGTTTCCCCATTGGCTAAGGTCGCATGTAGCTGCACTGCAAGGCCAGGAGGGGCTGTCCTAGCCTGTGGGCTCGGCCAGCAGAGATGTCCTTGAGTGCCATGAGAGAACAGTCTCTGCTCTAGCTCTGCGGAGTGCGATTGTTCACTGGCAAGTCACTCTGCACTTGGGGGCCTCAGTTTCCTCCTCTGTAAAACCTGGGCAAGGGCAGCTGCTTAAAGTGACCTCTACGGATCCTCCAGCCCTCCCACTCTCTTGTCTCTCTTCCTAAGCAGTGGGCGGAGGACATCTAGACGGTTCCTGCAAGGTGATCAATACTAGGGTCAGGATGGGGGGCACAAAGGGACAGGCAGCCTCATGGGTATTGCAGCACAGCCCGGAGACGCCTTCTGCAAGAAGACATGGGTTTCTGGCACAGTCTTATCCATTGCCGGGAATTTGGGGGTGAAGTGCGGTAGCAGGGCAGGAATCACCTCTACACTGTTTGTCTCCTTTGTCGGAGGCAACCACAGAGCACCCTTAGCCTCAGGATGTTCTGCCCACAGTGGTGGAAACCTTCCTGAGTCTTCTCCAGCCCTAATATCCTGGCCTCTCTGGCATGCCCTGCGGGGGCGGGGAATCTAGAAATTGAGAGACAAGATGGGGAGGGCAAGGCTGAATGAACCAAGGGCAAAGATCTGGTTCTCAGTCCAAGTCTCCTAGAAAGGCAGCCCAGATTCCAGAATTCCAGGCTCCAGGGCAGAGAGAGATGGACACGGGGTTTCGGGAGAGTGGAGCGAGTGCTCGGTCTGAGGGAGGTGGTTGAGTGGGAGTCCTCTGTGCCCCGACCGACTTCACCCGCCCACCCACGCCAGGCGCCTAAACCTCTCGTCACCTGGTATTCTGCAGGTACGGGCCTCAACAGGGAGGGCTGAGGAAGCCTGGTTATCTTGTACTAAAAATCACAATCAATAGCTGCCCCCTGCCCCCAAGTCCATACTAACACAGCGCAGGAGGCAGAATGAGCAACAACGAAGGGAAGATCTGAACACTTCCATAGCAAAATCAACAGACAAACAGCACGTCGGTAGGGGATGTGATTGGAGAAAATGCCATTTTGCACGGAGAGTCAGATAAGGATGACTTGCATTTTCCCCTCTGGGCCAGGGAGGAGACTGCAGGGGGTGGGGTGGTGCATTCCACGTTTCACAATGACCCTCTGCCCCCTTGACCAGCCCACCACGGTGCAGCACACTTCACACGGACTCTGGAAGGGAGAGGAGCCCCCGCGGGCCGGAGCGGCATTCCCATTGGCACGTGGGTGGTGGCAGGGATGTGGGCAGGCGGAGAACAGAGAACGGGAAGTAATGTATGGGGAGGAGCAGGGAGGCCAACGCTGCTGCCAGCAGGTTTTTAGATTGTGGCCGAGGGAGGACCTGGCTGGTGATTAATGGAGGTGCTTTGAAGGGACCAGGAAATTCCAGCTAAGAACAGCGCCTGGGCATGCTGCATGCACGGGTTCAACAGGCAGGACCAGCGGGGGACGAGAAGCTGCCACTTGGCGTGTCCTGTGTTCTCCTTTCATTGCATATGCTCATCCTAAAATGTCCCTAGTGCCCTTAGAGGGGCTCCTCGGTCACCTTTCAGGGTCACACAGCATATTTTCTTATACTTTTTTCTCCTCTGTTTGAAGAGAATCCCTGTGTGACCCCAGGGTAGGGATGTGAGGCTGGAAATTCTCATCTGACTCTTATTGCTATGAAAGTAGCTCTTGAACTCCAAACCTACTGGCGAGATTTAGGCAGTAACCTCTCCAGCCAATCACCTTGGAATGAAGCATCATCTTCTGCTTCTTTTGCAGTAAGAGGATTGGTGTGGAGGCTAGAGTGTCCCCGCCTAGAGAGGGACTGGGTGGGTGGGAATGAACTGCTACCACTTAGCCTGGGACGTCCTTGGAAGAGCAGTCCCTACCTCCTCCTTAGCTATGTTCTCGACCATTCCGTCTTTCCCAGACTCTGCGGTGGCGAGCCATCTGACCACGAAAGAAAGGGATGCCAAGGGAGGGTTTTGTAATGTCTTCCGGGGTTTAAGCAAAAAGGGCAAACCTTTTAGGATCTAAAAACTTAATCTCAGACCATCCCCTAGTTCTGAGGGTGTCACTTGGGCAATGACCCAGGACCCAGCCTGGAGGAATAGACTGGAAGAACTTCCACCTGGGTTCTAGAACTTCTCAGTCTACCCTGTATCTATGAGCATGCCCATCTGTCCCCTGCCAAATCATGAGGTGCTGGAACGGCTGGAGGTAGGGGGCTGTCTCAGGAATTCGTTCAAATATTTTGCTGGGTGTTCGGCCAGTGCACTCTGAACTAACTGCACGGCATGGAGGAAAAGAAGTCACAGTTCTAAGAACTTGTCCAGAGAATCCCCCTTTCCTAGTTTGACCTCTGGTGGCAGATTTGTTTAGAAGCTGTTTGGAAAGGAGTATCAGATGCAGCCAAAGCCAACTTCAGGGTGGGAGGGACGGCTCACATTAAGGTGATGTGCTTTAGAAGCAGCTGCAGCAGGAAACCAAGAAAACATCCTGGTAAACTTTGCATGCAAGAGGGTGGCATGGCCGGGAGCCCCCAGAGCACTCGCCAAGGCAAGGTGACCCTTGGCGTTTACAGAGTGGAGAAGCAGGAAGTAGGGACAGGGCAGCAGGAGGAGCGTGGGGGGCGGCTGGAGAGGCAGCAGGCACGAACCACACACGTGGGGAAGCCCAAATCGGCCATGCAGGCAAGGGAGGGCGATGCCATACCAATGGGCACGGGGCATCCAGTCCGTCCAGCCCTGGTAACCCCGGCTCCCCTTTCTCTCCTTTAAAACCTCGGTGTCCCTGTTCACAAAACCAACCACGATGATTATTTAGGTCAAGGCTGGCCAGCTCCCACTGTGGAGTGGAGAGGCCCAGTCCTACCCTGGCCAGGATGCAGGACCCTTGAGGCATCTGCAAATAGGGGCTAAATCCCAGTGGACTCCCCGGTCTCCCAAATTCAGCATTTGTGCTCTCCTCGTGCTCCGGAGAATTCTGCTTTGGAACACATACAACCAGCCCCTTCTCTGCCGACCCCCTCTCCCTCTGCAGACTTCCTTGGAGCAAACGCAGATAAACTGCAACATTAGTGCATCCTACTTTTCAGAACCTTCGCATGAATTGAAACGGCACTGAAGAAGCCTGGCAGATGTGCCCCAAATCATGAATTGTTGGCTCATCTGGGACGGCTTCCTGTGGGGCATCTGTGCCCCGATTCTGGTCTGCAGCTTCAGAGGTTTTAGCTGGATGCCTGGGGAGTGTCGAGAGGCTGTGTATTAAAAGCCCCTCGTCCGGCCTTGTTCTGCCCAGTTTTGAGTATCAGTGGCCCCTAGGAGATGCCACCTCTGGTGTCCTGCATCCTGACCAAGTAAGGATTCAGACAGCTTGAACCGCTGGCCCACAGAGGTGGCCACAAAACGAAGAAGGCAAATCCGTGGCTCACAAATGCTACATAGGCTTCCAAAGCCACCTTGGAGCCTAGAGCTGAGGCCCTCTCTGAAAACCCCTTTCCTCATAGTTCCCACACATCAGTTGTTCTGCATCTTCAAAGGAAAGGGATTCAAAGGAAGGGATTTAGCCAGAATTACTTGCAGCTGTGGTTTTAGGGCAAAACCAACAGCAGGCAGAATTTCACCAGTCAAATGAACGGGTAGGTTTTGGTAGCATCAGTGTAGTCATTTGGTTCTCATCTCAGCTGATCTGCCTTCTTTGTTTCCAATTTGCAAACCTCAAGGAAAAAACCAGAAGGATGCGAGTGATAAACAAAAACATACCAATGGGCAGGGGGCATCTAATCCAGGCGCTCCTTGGTCTCCCTTATCCCCTTTAGGCCCTCTAGAGCCTTTCTTCCCCCTCTCCCCCTGTAAATAATGGTTTAGTCCGAGAAAAAAAACAACATCAAAACTTTAGGATCATTCATGTGTTAAGGTTAGAGACAGAAAAAGAAAATTCAAGAGGGAAAAATAGATTCTCTTAAGTAGGATATTCTCCCCAATATGATTTGGGGTCGATGCCCACCTCCCCGCTCTGAGAATTTGGCTGAGGTGGGTGGGAGGGGCAGGGGAGGAAAGTGGGGCTGGGGGCACGGAGCAGCAGGGCTCAGAGCTGCAGGTGGAGGGACTGGCAGAGTGAAGGTGCTGTTGGCCAGTTTTGCTAACACGAAGCCCACGTGGGACCGTGCTGAACACACTGGCTGGAGACCAACTGCTTTCTCTTCAAAGGTCTATATTTGAAAGGCTTTGGACTGCAAAACTTTTGTCCCAGTTGTTTTTCATCCTTTGCCAGTCTATTAGGAGGCAAGTGATTTTATTTAGAGCTGTGGGGTGTGTGCATATGTGTGTCTGCGTGTGAACACAGCATGTCTAATCATATGCATGTACATGCTTGTGCCTATGTGTGTATGCATGAGTGTGCAGGCATGTGCATGTGTGTGACTATATGAATGCATGTGGGTATGTGATTGTGCATGTGTCCACATGTGTGTGTGCATGAGTATCTAGGACTCTCAAGTGGCCCCTGGTTTGAGAACTGAGTCCTCCCATTCTCAGTGTGTCTGGTTCATCCTGGTCTAAAGTCACACACAGCTACTCCTTTATGAACATGTTGGTTCAGGAAATTCATTTGTTTCTGACCAGCTTCAGTAAATATCATTTTTCTAAGTTGAATCCTGTTTTGCATGTGTCAGGCTCTGTTTAAAGAAAGGCTATGGGGAATTCTTTGTAAAAATGAAGCACCACCTCTGTAATGAATGTGAATCTGCAATTTCATATGTGTGTTTCTTTAAAAGGGGGCCAAGTGTGCCCCTAGGGAGTCTCCCTGGGAGCTTTCACTAGGCAAGGCTGATTATCTGAAGCTCGGGTACTGCCACAGTGTCACTCCAGGGTGACCAGACCCTGAAGGCTGGGCAGCATATTGGTCAGAACAAAGGCTTGGAGTCAGAGCTGGTTCTGCCAGTTATTAGCAGTGTGACTTTGGGAAGCTACTGGACCTCTCTGAGCCTCAGTTTCTTCACCTATAAAATGGGTACAACAACAGCTGCCTCAAAAACTTGTTGTGAGGTCTTTGTGCACATTAAATGCATATAGTATGTGCTCAGTAAATGATAGCTACTTCATAATGATAATAATAATGATTATTATTTCTTGTTAGCCCATATAGCAGTCAAAGCCACTGCCAGAGGGAAGTCTCGGGGTCAGAGGTCTTGCCACATGTAGTGTTCCTGCAGTACAAGTTCATAGAGGAAGGCAGAAGAGTTATAATAGTTTTGATGTTTCTCTGAATCTTTGGAAATCACTCAAATTTCTTGGTTCCAGAAGTTGTCTGCAATTGCGTTCTTCTAAATGAATTTTCTAAAACGCAAATCCTTACTTAGATAATGACATGTGTTTAAGACAAAACAAGTATGTGCATATTAGGTGTAATCCCACTGGCTTGAAGATAGGTCTGCCAAGAAGAACATCGTGGCATGAACAATCCCCGAGTGGTGGACAAGCAAAACTGCCAGCTCTCTGAATGGGGATGCCTCACGGCAAACTTTCTCAGGAGCGTGGCCCCTTATTCTCTGGGTCGTGAGCACAGTTTCCTAATGAAGAAGGAGGGAGAGCAGCTGACGAGTGCGTGGTTCCAGGTCCCGATGATTTGCCCCAGGTAACAGACAGCTGTGTGTTTCACAGGGGTATCTTGCACTATGGGCGCCATGTTCTAAGGGCCTGGGCAATCGCCCAACTCAGGTGGCCTTTGAAGACGTTAGAGTAGTAGCTTCACCTGCACTCTGCCTGTCTCCCACCCCAGAGTGACACGAAACAGGCCCTGGCAAAGAGAGAGATCCAGCTGGTGAGGGGCAAGGGACAAATAAAGTCAAGGAGCAGCAGCTTCTTAGAAATATAAATAAATGTATACAGAATGATTTTAGAGGAAATAAATTGGAAGCTTTGAGGGGAGGGAAAGGATGAGGGATATGGGATTATTATAATGGGGTGAACATATCTAGGCGGAGAAAGATGGAAGGAGGAAAGGAAGGAAGAGGCAGGCCCAGGCCAAAAGAGAAAGTGGAGGAGGGAGCGGGGAGGAGGCAGGATGGGCTTGGGGAGGCCAGACGCCCCCTCCGGGGGGGTGGGCAGCACAGAGGGCAGCCTCACTGCATGCAGCCGGACCTTCTCAGCTGGCCGGCTTTCGGGCAGCTCCACGGAAATCCGTGATTTTCCCAATGATCAAATTGCTAGATTCACACCACCCTTTATCCTTTGACTGATTTCTTATCCTTAAAGGTGGTCACAGAGCCCTTAGTGACAAGGGCAGAATGTTGTTTCCATTGGCATGTTGTCCTTAGAAAGATCCCCATTTCGGGCTCTGGGATGGGAGAAAATACGTCAAATAGTAGGAAAGGGAAATGGAGAAGAAATATTTCCCCACTGATTCCTGGGGCCTCAGTGGATCACTCAACACTCGTGGTCCCTTCAGCATCCAAGCCACCAGCCCCCCCTCCCTCCATCTGTGACAGGGGTGCTTGGCCGCCCAAAGCACACAGTCACCACCATTTGAAAGACTGACTTCGCAGCCTCCAAATGGCTCAGTGTCCCACTCAAGCCAACTGAAAAAGTCTTAAGAAATAGGTTTATAAATATTAATTGAATATTATAGAGAAAACCAGAACACTTTAGAAATAAATTAGAAAGGAAGTTAGTCTGCCAACTCAGAGGTGGAATGATCAAAGTTTTTAGGGGCCTGGATTCTTTGATGCTACACTGGGGAACGTGCTTAAGAGGCTGGCCACGTATCTGGTCTGTTTATTCCAGTGGTTTTAGACCTGGTCTTCCCGTGGACAGTCTGGTAGGAGTAGCTCTGTCTGCTCCCTCTTGTTTCTAGAATCCGTGGGACACATGGAGCTGCTTTGGACCAGTTGCCAGTGAAGAGTATTTAGGGGTACAGAAGTGCTCAGTAGATGCAGCTTAAATTGAAGAGGATGGAATTAATGGTGCCAGGTGTAAATACACATTCTGGCACTTGCTCTTCCGAATGTGGTATCAGGATCAAAGATCAGCCATGAGACCTGGGTTTTAGAAGCCACCTACTCTGCCGTTCACCGTCAGTGGGAACTCAGGACATTTCATCATCATTCTGGACCTAATTTCTCCATCTGTTCCCCGCCGCATACCCCCCAGTTCCTTCTTCTCTAAGAGCCTGGGAGTCTGACCGGCTAGCACACATGCTTGGGCCTCTAGGGGCGCACTGGGAACACCGTGCAGCCGCAGTGGATGGGACATTCTAGAAAGGAACCCACGGGTCATCTCTTGGTCAGATGTAGTTAGATTATCCCTGCTGCGCCCAGATGCTGAAGGCTGTGGCATGTGTAATGCACCATCACATAGCTGTGGGTGCCATGGACCTTCAGTAAGTAAGCACATCCTGGTGAAGGTGGCAGGAACCAGAGGGACAGAAAGGGGGCTATGCGGGCACGCTTCGTTTTGTAGTCCTGCTGACTCTTTGCAAGAGAAATAGCAGCTGTAATATTTTTTTTAAAGGGTTGGCTGATTTACAACAGCTGCCTGCTTGTTCTTGGAACTGGAATTTACTTTTGCTCTAACCAGTGGCCTGGAAGGCCTGGCAAAAGTAAGTTTCGGAAGGCGAGGACAAGGTAACGATGGATCTATTTAGGGGCCCCCTATCAGGGCAACCCAGAGAGAGGGGGACACGTGGCTTCCGTTACTGGATGGCCAGGCTACGCTGATGGCCACTGTGGGATTCAGCGTCCCCTAGTCATGTGGAAAAATCCACGCTTCAGTGGCAGGAGTAGGCCCAGACTCCCTGCATGCCACGGATTCGGCCCCCCTAAAGCCTTTCAATTTAGGATGATTTATCAGGAAACACTGTGTTTGCCCTGCTGAGTCGGGAATCCCCATTTGATCATTCCACCCCATTATGAAGACATTAGTGCCCAGAGCTGAGGAGCACAGCTGACTCACCCGGTTTCCTTTGTCCCCGGGTGGTCCGTGTAAACCCTGCAATAAATCAGAGACGAAGACACGCTAATGAGAAAACACAGGATGGCTGTAGCGTCCTTCCTTCCGGGCTCATAAAGCTCTTTACCGATGCCTACTTCATCAGAGACAGGTTTAACTGTCCCCATTTTACAGAGGGGAACAAGGAAGCCAGTCACTCAAGGAGCTTGACCTAGAGGCAAGTGATGAGTTATGGGCAAAGCCAAGGATGCAGTTCTAACTTCCTGGTCCTATAGCCCATGCCCTGGTCTGTGGCAGTGTCCCTCTGTGGTCCCTCACACAGGTGAGCGGTGACACGGTCAGGGAGCAAAGAGCGCTCTTGGCAGAGGAGAGCCCTCCTGGCTGTCCTGCCAGGCCTCGCTGGAAAAAGGACTCAGCAACTCCTCAGAGCCTCTTTGCAAGGTGCAAACTGCTCTCCGTTCTTCAGCCAGGGGATGGGCCATGGCAGAGGCTGGCCTGGATGTGCCTACTCAGCCAGTGCATGCGCAATCTCCAAGCGATGGGAAACACTCTTCAGGCTCTCGTCGGCAGATGCTCAGCTTTTCTAACAAAGCAACGTGGAAACATGCTGCAGGTGGAAAGCCAAGTCTCTTCTTCAAGGCCAGCTCCCCTGGGAAGATGCTCTGGTCCCGAAAAATCTCCTGTGCCACAGAGGCCGGGATTTGATTCTGCCCCCTCCTCGATGGCAGGGCCTGTGGCACATTCACCCGTGAGGCCCTGAAGCATCTGACACAGAGGCTTATGGTGGGAGGGGCTCAGGGTGTGTTGCTACATCCCGGCAGATGGCCCCATGGCTGAGGACCTGGTCCCCTACCAGTGCCCAGCAGGGCGTTCTAGCCCATCACCAGTTGCCTCTTGGTAGCTTCCTCTGTTATAGACGGGAGAACTCTCCCTGGGCCCCAGAGTCTTGCTCCCGGAGCTGGGCATTCTGTGTGACAGTGTTTCTGACGGGGACAGGGGTGGGTGGTGAGAAACCTCTGGTACCATGAGACTCACAGGAAGCCCAGCTGCTCCCGTTGGTCCTGTCATCCCAGGGTCTCCTTTGCTGCCCTGCAATGAGAGAAAGAAACCCGTGAATCCTCCCTGACGTGGTAACAACATTTTGTCACTGTTTTCTATTTTGGTGGAAACCAGGGAAACCTCTCCAGCCCCCTCAGAGATCCCTTTGGGACATAAGTGCCATGGGGAAGGCAGGGGACTGGCCAAGGTCACTGACAGTGGCTGTGGGAGCTGAGTCTAACGCTAGATCCTCCTGACTTCTTGATGTCCTACAGGAATTTTCTTTCTTTTTTTTTTTTTTGAGACAGAGTCTTGCTCTGTTGCCTGGCTAGAGTGGGTGCTGTGGCGTCAGCCTAGCTCACAGCAACCTCAAACTCCTGGGCTTAAGCCATCCTTCTGCCTCAGCCTCCCGAGTAGCTGGGACTACAGGCATGCGCCACCATGCCCAGCTAATTTTTTCTATATATATTTTTTTAGTTGGCCAGATAATTTCTTTCTATTTTTAGTAGAGACAGGGTCTTGCTCAGGCTGGTCTCGAACTCCTGACCTCAAGTGATCCACCCGCCTTGGCCTCCCAGAGTGCTAGGATTACAGGCGTGAGTCACCACGCCCGGCCATGGAATTTTCTAAACACCACCTGGCACTCTGTTCTGTGCTGTTTCCCTAAATCATTATGAAGTTTAGGCATGTCTGGTGATAACAGTGTCTGGGGCCTTTCCAGACTGGGCCTGTGACAGACACTAGATGACCAGAAGCCAAGGTGCGGGAAGCTCTCTGTCCCCTGCATCACACTAAGTCTTTGTCCACACCAAGCTACACAACCAGCCCCCGCCCCCAGGCCTGCCCGGCTCCCCCAGTCTGCTGCGAGGATGACTAGGAGAGAGATGGATGGAGAAGGGGACAAGGGCGGAGGCTCCTGGGACAGTTGCGGGGCTGGCAGGGTCCCAGGCCTGCCCTCCCTCCTGGCGGCCCAGACTCCCGGCTCACCCTCTCGCCCTTTGGTCCCGCTGGGCCTGGAACTCCAATTGGTCCTGGAGTACCCTGGGGAGGGGAAAGAAAGCGGAGGTGAGGTCCCCACGCCAGGGAGCCCCGGTGCCCCGCCCGACGCCTGCAGAGGAGCAAGGTCCGAGGCCCGGTTTTCAGGGTTGGCGAGGCCAGGCTCGTTCAGGGCGGCCATTCCACCGGGCCGTGATCCTCTTTGCGTGTGGGGGCCTCGGGGGAGAGAGTCTCCCCTGCCCTGGAGCCAGATTCATGGAACGAAACCCTTTCTCTTCACAGCCAAGCTTGCCAAGGCTGAAAACGGCGGGAGCACGGTTGCTTAGTTTGCTCCCAGAAGCGCTTAGGAGGGAGCGGACCCGTCCCGGGGGGCAGGGGCTGGGGCTGGCGCCCCTCTGCTGTTGCAGCTCCACATGCAGCGGGAGGGTCTTCATGCCACAGAGAGCGACGCGGGCGCACACACAGAGGCAGGCATGAGAGGGTCATTCAGCGATGCCCACCCCACCCACCTGCCGGCCACAGACCCCTTCGTGGCCCCATCCTCTGGCCGGGGCCTTCTCTCCCCAGTCCCAGGCTTGTGGAACAGGCTGAACTGGGCAGTGACTCGGGACACCCCTGTCTGCAGGGACGCTGGCCTGGCGGGGAGGCGTGTCGTGAGCTACCCACCCGAGGGCTGCGGGAGCCGGGGGCGCTGGGGTCACGGGAGCACCGGGCTCAGACACAGCAGGGCTTGCCCCCGCCCAGCCCAACAGCTCCGCAGGCCCCGGCTCACAGCCTGGCCACACCAAGTGTCTGTGTCACCGAGGACGTGAGGACGTGGAGTGGGGCTGCGGCAGTGTCTGGTGCTCTGCGTGTGGCTGTGAAAGGCGGGCCATGATGCGCTTCAGGGGAAACAAAAAGGGCGACAAGATTCTTCTGTCGCCTCTGGCAGCTGTGAGGAGAGCAGGGAGGCTGTGAGCACCCGTGGCAGGAGCACGGCAGGAAGCGAACGGAGCCTGGTCAGGGGGAGGCTCGGCACAGGCCACGGCGTCACTCGGCCGCCTCCAGCCCTGCCGCGAAGGCCCACAAACTCCTGGATGTTGGAGGTGCCCTGAGCCTTCCTGAGCCTCAGTTTCCCAACTGCAGCAAGAGTGTCTGCCTCAGCCGCGGCCAGGTGTCAAGGTGTGGCATCTGGTGCTGAGCCCGACACCTGAGACGTGCCCAGTAGGTGTTAATATTGGCAGGGCAGGGTTAAGGTTTTCCACAAACGTTTTCCCTTAAGGTTGTAATATTGATTTTATGAGGAGAGTGAAGCCCCAGGTTCCAGGGGACAGTATAGGAGTTCCTACTGCTTCCCTGTCCAGTGTAAATGGGAGGGATAGCAGTTGAGAGCAAAGTCTCGGTTTCTCTGATTCCAGCCACAGGTCGTCCCCAGCCCTGACCTGGCACCTGCACAGGTGTGTGCTAGGTGCAGGGAGCAGGGAGGGAGGGCCTGTGGTGGAGGGACAAAGCCCTGATCATGTGCGTGACAGCCTGTGATGTCGTCTTCTTCAGTGTGTGGGGGGAGGGGTCTGGAGAGGTCTGTCACATTGGGCCAGCCATGTCATCTCCACCTTTCTATGAGGGCACAGAACAGGCATTCACAGGATGAGGCTCTGATGGGGGCCACTCTCGGCCCTCCTACCTCCAAAGGCTTCTGTGGCACCAGCTGGGAGTCCCCCCCGACCCCTGGGAAGGCCCACTGGGGCTGTGCTTCAGTGCGTCCTTCTGCCCTGTCTGTGTGTCCTGCCCTGCACACATGAGCCCCTGCAACGTCTCGCCTCCCCCGGTGTCGCTCCAGCCAGCTCGTTAGAACCCTGTGTTCTGGGCAGGCCACTGCAGACGTGGCCCTGGAAGTGGCCTGCAGGGCTCCTCCCTGCCTGGAGGGCTGGGCGCACGTGCAGCTCTGGCTCTGGCCCCCGAGCAGGGACATGCAGCCCCGGCTCCACCCTTCTGACGACCTCACAGGTTGCTCAGGGAAGGACCAGAAGGTGGACAGGACGGACATTCTCTCTGATCCTTCATTTGTTTGTCACAAGCAGAAGGGCCAGGTGCTTTCTAGTCAAGAATATACAATGCCGACTCTCTGGAATCAGGAAGAATGGAGAAAGAGGGGCCCCAAGTTGCCCACGTGCTCTGTAAAACCCCCTTGTTGGGGGGTGGGGCAGCTGTGCTGCCGCAGGCAGTGGAAGGTGAGGTCATAACGTGCCCACGGGCACTGAGCTGGGGCTGGCCTCTGTGCCTCCACGTGCTACACCTGCCCTCGGCCTTCCCTGCTGTCCCTCCCCACACACCAGACTGGTGGCCGCACAGGACTAGGACCCCCTCGTGGGGAGACAGGAGATGGACAGAGTTCAGAGCATGGAGACAACACAGCATGACGGGCACATACAGACACTGTTGTGTTTGGTGGGGACAGTCATGGCCCAGACCCCCAGGGCTGGGCACCCTGGCTAGACTCCACATGCCCTTGGGAGCAGGGCCGCTGCGGCTGGATGGCCTCCCATCCCACACCTGGCAGATGGGAGGTCCCTGGGTGCATACATAATATGGACAGGGGAATTCAGGTCAAGGCCATCTTTGTTCAAGAGGCTTGAAAAAGCACCTCTCAACTGAGCATATGGGGGTGGGTGGGGTGGGGAAGCTGCGGCCTCAAGGCCACATGGGACTCTCCAGATCCCCAAGTACGGCTCCTCGACCAAATCCAAACTTCACAAGACAAAGCTCTTTACTAAAAGGATTTGTTCCGTAAAATTTGGATTCAGTTAAAAGGCCACACGAAAGGACCCAGGCCACATGTGGCCCCGAGGTACCTTTCTGGTGTCGGTGGTGAGACAAGGCATGACTCACTGGGAAATGAGGCCACAGCGGGACAGACAAGAGGGATCACAGGCTGGGCATGGGTGGGGCGGGTGAGGGGTGTTGAAGTGACTCACCGGTGGCCCAGGCCTGCCGTCCAAACCTGAAGCTCCCTGGACGAAGGGCACAGTGTGACCAAAAGAAGGGGAAGAGAGGAACGGGAGGGAGAAAAAGGGAACAATGGGGAGGGAAGAGGTGAGTAAAGCAGTGACTCTAGACAGACATAAATGCTGGTAATCAAACACAATGAAGAAATAAGCTTGGGACGACAGGGACTGGTATTTACACGGAAACCAACAAAAACATGGAGACACTGAGTGCAGTGGCCGACTACTGAGCAGGCTGGGCAGGGGTCGGAGCTGATGGCCACTCTGTCCCTCCACACCCCTGCGCCCCTCTCTCCTTTTATCCTCTCTCAGAAACCTCTGCCAGGGGTTTCAGTGCTCTGGGGAGAGGGATGCAGAAAGGGTTTCCCAGGGAGATGTCTGGGAATCGGAGCTGCGCATCCTTCCCAGGAGGGGTTCACTGGGGGCCACGCTTACGTGGAGGGCCCCGGTGAGGGTGGTCCTCCCGGTCTCTTTCCATCCCCGCTGAGACCAGGCCATCCTGCCCTCCCACTCCAAAGGGTGCAGCCCTGGGTGGCAGCACCTGGTTTTGAAATCTGGGTAGAACCTGGCCTACCTCTGCTTCAGCTGGGTGGGAGGGGTTAGCCCTCGAATGATAATACTAATGATGCCGGACATCTCCCTGGCAGTTTATAGTCTGCAAAGCTCACCCCAAACTCAGTTCACTCATATGCTCCCGGGCAAGAGCTCTTGTATAGAAAAAGGCTTTGGAGGCAGCTGACCAGGACAGAAATCTCAGGCCATGTACCCCCTGGAGCGACCTGGCAGCAGGTGGGGAGCTACTCAGCCTCCCTTGCTCTCCAGCACCCTCACGCCTTGCTGTCCAGCGATGCACCTGGTGGCAGCAGAGCTCTCGCTCCAATCTGGATTACGAAGCTGCCTCTGAAACCCACCCACGGAAACCAGGCAGAAATTTTTCTAATGATTCTCATATGACAAATCAGGGAGAAGGCAGTGGGGATACCTAGCCTAGTAGGACTGAGTTCTTGACAACTGTTTCCAACTGAGCCTCAGCCTCAGGATTTCCAGGGTGGGGGGAAGCCCCTAGAACAGGGAGGGCAAGGAGCCACTTCCTCCTGGGGAAAGGGTGTTGGGTAGGAGGACTCTGCAGGGACCGTTCTCAGTTTTAGGGCTATGTGATTCTGGGACTGCACTGGACTCACCAGGCTAGAGAGCTGTGGTTTTCAACCCCGGCTGCATGTTGGAATCTCCTGGGGTGATGTTAAATAATGCAGTTGCCCGGGGCCCCACCCCAGCCCAGTTCAATCAGAGTCTCCCAGAGTGGGGCCGGGTAATGGTATGTTTGCAAACCCCCAGGTGATGCCAGTGCACAGCCAGTGTTCAGAATCACTTCCGTGGGGGAAGTGGAGGGAACCCAGTAGGATATGCCCGGAAAAACAGGCTGCTACTATGTGAATAAAACATCTGGTGAAGCCTGAAAACAGAACTTTAGCTACACAGTATTAAAACTAAGTTGTCTTGAGAGGTCTGGAGCACAAGGCACAAATTAGAGTCTTTCAGGCCATACGTGGTCCACTGACATATTCTGTATGTTCTGCAGTATTGCAAATCATTTTGATCTAATGTTAGAAAAGGAAGAGATTTCACATAAAACACCAGATGTTCAGCTTCCTTTGAAAAATTGCAAGATTCAGAAATACTGAACCCTCCTTCCTCCAAGGCAACAGTCATCTGAGCCAAGAAAGGGCTGCTCCCCTTAAGAAGGGATACATGGTCTTTAGTGAACCATAGTCCCCACCACTCCCTATTGTCTCCCTCAAGTCCACGTTACTTGCCATCTATGAATATGCTTGTTCTGTTGTTTCCTTAAGCTATAAAAGGTATTTCTCTGAACCCATGCCTCTAACAAAAGTTGGAAAATTAATGGTAGACTGCATACTTTGTCTTCCATCTGCCACTTTCTTTGTTTATATTACCTGTTTGGTCTCTGTGCCATTTGCATGTCAACCCTGGACTGAATTCTCCAGTGTTCACTAGGGCTGTTGTGGCCATGAATGTGGACAAAGAGATATTTGTGGTCGTGTCGGGGCAGGAAGGCTCTTTAATAGTTAGAAGTACTTAATCATTCCGGACACAGCTTAAGACATGGGAAAATGTCTGCTAAAGTCATCAGTTTTCTGTAGTCTGTCAAGTGAATCAGCTTCTTAAATATTCCTACATCCAATGCATTAATGAGGGTGGACTCATCCCTTTTGCACTGGCTGCTTGGTTGCTGTGGCTACATTAACCAGACCCTCAAGCCCTGCCAAGCAGGGGTGATTGGGCTTCCCCTTGTTCCCTGCTCTCTATGGCTACCTGGGGTGGGAACTGGCCTCCAGCCCAGGACAGTGGAGGCCCGAGTGGCTGCAAAGGGCCCTTTAGCAAGGCCATGGCCTCTGTGGAGGAATAGCTGCCAGACTCGCCACCAACTTCATATGTGACCTCAAGTGACTCTCTTCTCTGGGGCCATCGGTGGAAATGATGACATGGATCCCTAATGTCCCTTCCAGCTCTTGAAAAGCAAACCAAAAGAGCGCCCACCTCGGTAGGGCGTGGAGGGCTGTGGAGCCGGGCTCCAGGGTGGGCGGAGGGATGTGCTCACCTGGACACAGGTGAGGCAGTGCAGAGGCCACCAGCCCACTGGGGCCTGGAGCCAAGGGGCCCACCCAGCCCCACATCAGGAAGTGTGGGTGCTTCCTGAATAGCTGCCACCTCTGACTGGGGGACTCCAGCCCTGGGCAGGCCAGGATCGGACACCTCCAGGAACCCTGGAAATGAGTGGCCTTAGCCTGTGGGGACCACAGAATCTGACTTTTTCCCTGCTTTCCTGCTTGGCCAGTGCTTAAGAGGAGAGAGTAGGGCTACTGTTGGGGTTCATCTGGGCAGGCAGGAGCGATGGAGAGTACCCCGTTGTCCTGCAGCTCCCAAGCCCTCCCAGCTCGGCCCCCATCAGGGCAGCAGGCTTTACTGCCCGACTCAGGCCGTTCTCAGGCCACTCCTCGCTCTCCCGTGGGGCACCCTTCGGGGTGGGGAGCCTGCCTTATTCAGCTTCATGTTCCCCCAGCACCAAGGCAGGGCCTGGCCCGGAAGAGGCCCTCAGAAAGAGAGAGAGTTGGACCCTATGATCTTGCCCGGGTGGGAGAGCAAAACTGCAGGGAGCTCTGGAATGCGCAGACTTTGGAACCGTGAGCTTTCCAGGGGCCTCTCCTGGGCCTGGCCCAGCACCCTGGCCCGTCGGGACGCCCACTGGGGTCCCCACCAGTCTTGCTGGGCTGGTACTCACAGGTAGTCCCAGGGGCCCTCGGTCTCCTTTTTCTCCTTGGACGCCCTTCTCTCCTTTCGCTCCGTCCAGCCCTGCTTCCCCCTGGAGGAAAGGGACACAGGACAAGATCATAGAGGGGCACAGCCTGGACACATGTCCTTGCACTCTGGGGTCATGCAGACTCGGATGGGCTTTGTAGAGGAGGGAAGAGGTGGAGGTGACTGGGCCAGGGGTGGCAGGCAGGAGACTCCAAGAGTCCCTAAATTCTTAGCCTGCCTCTGCCTCAGTTAGCGTCCCCTGTGTCCCTGCAGTAACTGTGAGGGCCCCAAAGGGAAAGGGATGGGTGAAGTGGGGACAAACCCACACAGCAGTTCCAGGCCAGGCTTTGGCCTAGATGCCTGTCTGCATGGCTGGGAAACTGGAATCTTGCAGAAATTTGCTGGCAGTGCCTGAAATGCCACCACCAGAGTTCTGAGGCTTACATCCTAGTCAGGAGAAGAAACTGTCCCAAAGTCCCCTGAAGAATACCGGGGCAGGAGGCAAGGGCCACTATCATGCCAGCAGCCTCCAGCCTCCTTAGTCATTTGAAATGCTTGTGGGAGGAGCGGGAGAGCCCCAGCCCAGAGTCCAGTGGGCTTGACCCTGGGGAGGGGCCCACGCTGTATCACTGTCTCTCTCCCACCTACGCTCAGGTGAGTGAAGGGTCTGGGTCAGGTTTGATGGGAAAAGGATTTCACTGTTTGCTGAGAGACTAACCTGTCACTGTGGGGTCAACTGATGGATGGGGAAATTCTGAGTCCAAAGCATGCCAGGTGTCAATGACAGATGTTAAAGGACATGTAGGACTTCTTTCCGCCCTGATTGTACCCTGCTGGCTGGAGTGTCGCATGATGCCATTTAGGGAAAAGAGTCACCTGGGAAGCACTTTCCTTCTTTCCTGCTATCACTCATGTAGCCCCCTCCCCACCTGTCACACGACCTCATCTTACCTTTGGTCCAGGAACGCCTTGGAGCCCCTGCATTTGGAATGAAAAGCAGGTGCATTAGAACTATATTTCTAGTTAACTTCCTCATCCACAGGTTGGAGCACAGAAGAGCAAGGGCTTTGGGTGCAGGATGTGGTCTGGGGTCCCCGCATGTGAAAGGCAGAAGGGAATACAAATGGGGGTTGTGTGTATGGGGCTTTCTGGGGTGCAGTCTGAGCCCGTCGTCCTTAGCCAGGGGCTGACCAAAAATCTCTCTGTGGCCCTATGATTGACCGAGAGTCTCATGAAGGGAAGATTCAGAGGTAATTCAGCAAAAATTACATTAACATATGCAAAGTGCTTAGAACAGTGTCTGGTACCTAGTAAATTTCAATAAATGTTGGCTACTATCATTAGTGCTACTACTACTTCTACCAATGACAACAGGTGACAACAAGGTGACACAGTGCCTTGGGGACTGTGAACCATGAAAGGCATTGTCTAGCATCTGTTGGCTCAGGGTGCTTGGTGGCCTTAGGTGCCATGCAGAGGGGACCCACGGTTACATTTCTGTAACCAAGGGAAGGCCAATCCCATGGGGCTGGCTTTGAATGGTCACTTTTTATTTCAGTCCCACTCTTCTTGTCAGCTGGTTAGCAGGAAGGGGGAAGGGGAAGAGCAGATGTCTGATGGCAAAGGGTGAAGTAAATGTTGGGCAGAGCTTAGTGACAAAGGGACCCTGGGGCTGCCATGGCAGTCAGCTGTTTCCAAGGAACCAGGAAGTCCTGGGCTCCTCAGTGTCACTTGGATGATGCTATTTAACATGGGAGGGGAGAGGGGCAGGGAGAGGTTTGTGGACAAGAAAATCCCTCCCTGGGAGAAGGAGGTGACAGTGACTAAGGCTGAGGTTGAGCCCAGTGACCACCAAGGGGAGGGTTTGTTAGGGACCTGGCCACAGTGGACTGACTGCTGATAAACCCTCCAAACTTACCGGGGGTCCAGGAGGCCCCTCTGGCCCTGGTGGCCCAGGAACCTAGAAACCAAAGGGGAGTCTTGTTACACTTGAAGTGGCCTTCCCTCCTGACATAGCCCAGGGTCCAGCTGGGGACGGCAAGGCCAGGGGAGGACAGGACTGCCCAGCAGAGGTTGTCTCTCCCCCACAAGGTTTAGAACAGGTCAGAAACTCATAGCAACCCACTGGCCTGCTCAATGTTGAGAAACAAAACATCACCAGGAAAGGTCCTCCAAACATCTATCTATTCTTCCAGATTTTCTTAAAGAAAACCCCGAAAACAGAATTTCTAGCGGCACTAGGCTCTTGTTCATGTCTGGCAACAATTGCCTGGAGTGGAATAAGAGCCTTCTCTCAAGGTGGGGCATGGGATCTTCAGTTTACCCCAGTCCCCACTGCTCCCTGTTGTCTTTAACCCAGACCTTTTACAGTCATTTGTTCCATGTCTGGCCCTTGTAGCATTTGAGTCTGAGCCTTGGACTTAGAGGAGCAGAGAATGGTTATCTGGAAGGGGGGAGAGACTGAGAGGTTTCTGAAGAATCTTTCTCAAGTCCCCCCAGGTTTATAGCAGACGGGATGGGGACTGCCACGCTCGTTTGCCTTGAGGAGCTCATAGTAGAAGAGATTCTGACTGGACAGAGGAGATGGAGGAGCCCAGGGCTGTCTTCTCTGTGGAGGATGGTGCCCCTGGCAGAGTCTGTCTCTGATGAAGACAGACGTCCATTTGTCTACAGGCAGCCACTGCCTGCTCCTCTCTGAGCTGGCCACCCCACCTCGGCTTCGCGGCTCTTCTCAGGTGCCTGGCCATCCCAGGGGTAGAATCCTCTGGAATGTGGCCAGGGCAGAACTCCTCTGCCAGGCCTCCACAGAGGGAGTCCCCCCACTGGGCAGACAGGGGGACCCTAATGTCCCCTGGACCTGTGGACTTTTTAGCTCCACAATCGTCTCCTTGTAGAGAACATACTCTTTGGAAACTCTACTATTTTTAAATCTTATTATAAATAAGTAATCATGTATCTTGATCATGGTAGTGGTTAAATAAATCTATACATGTATTAAAATTCACAGAATTGTACACATTCCCCAAGAAGTCAATTTTACCTGTATGATAATTTTAAAAATAAAAAAGTTTAAAATATTTAAACACTTTTTGCTGCATAAAATGTATTTGAACATATCTCTCTCTATTTTTTTTTCTGAGACAGGGTCTTGCTCTGTTGCCCAGGCTAGAGTGCAGTGGCATCATCAGAGCTCACTGCAGCCTCAAACTCCTGGGTTCAAGTGATCCTCCTGCCTCAGCCTCCCAAGTAGCTGAATAGCTGGGACTACAGGCATGTGCCACCGCATCTGGCTAATTTTTCTATTTTTTGTAGAGATGGAGTCTCGCTCTGTTGCCCAGGCTGGTCTTGAACTCCTGAGCTCAAGCGATCCTCCCGCCTCGGCCTCCCAGCATGCAAGGATTACAGGCGTGAGCCACCGTGCCTGGCCCTGGAGTGTATCCATTTCTAAACAATAACATGCACATTGTATAATCAGGTCTGTATCACTAAATTAAGATGGGGCTTGGTGACACTGAAGGGTAATGTGGCCGGGAGACTTTGTCAGGAATGGGGAAGGCCTGGTGGTCTCTCCCACAGCTCTGAGGTGGTATCTGGGTTGTGCAGGCCCTGTCGCCAAACGTCCCCTTCCTCATGCATCCTGGAGCTCTGCTGCCTCCCTGGTGCTTCCCTGTGAGCCCACAAATATGCCCGATTCCCTCCCATCTCATGAAAACACTGCCTCCATCCTACTTCTCACTCAGCTGTTCCTCTTCCTCTCACTACCACACTTCTCAAAGGAACAAGGCCTCTGTGTGAAAGCCTACCTCTGGAGCTCGGCGGCAAACTCCTACAGAGTCATCAAGACCCTGCCTGAATGGCACGTCTTTGGGGATGCTTGCCTGACTCCCTGGGTTGCTGCCACTCCAGTGCCCATCACTGGGGACTGCGAGCACAGAGGGACGGTTCTGTTTATTTTCTTGCCTCTGGACTCTAGCGCCAGGACAGACGCACAGAGGCACTCTGTGAAGGCCATCAAGGGACGGAGTTAATGGGGGGACTAAAGCACTCCTGAGTCTCAGTGCCTGCCCTGCTGTCGTGCTCAGCCAACGCTCAGCTTCCTGTCCCTCCTGTGTCAGGCAGTTGTGAGTTTCATTCTAAAGCACAGAAATGCCATATGCTTCCCAGAGAGACTGTTGTTTGACAAGGCCCCTGTCAAATACTCTCCCGTGACGCAACAGGAAGAGCAGGTGGGACCTACCTCTGCTCCCGGGTCACCTTTCTCCCCGGCTTCTCCTTTCTCTCCCTGCGGGCACAGAACAGCACAGTGTGAATGGCAGCCCATGGGGAAGCATGGACACAGACACACCCTCACATCTGTGACAAACTAGACTGGGACTCGGCTGGTCTAGGCGTCCTCAAGGAACCCCGCAGAGGATGTGGAGGTGGTCGGACCAAAGGACAGAAGACTAGGGCAGGGGCTGTCATCACTGTCTTCAGGAATCTGAGGTTCTAGCGCGTGGGAGGAGAGGCTGACACTCCGTATGGGCTCTGCAGTGGGCGGACCCTCGGGTGGACCTGGGACTTGTTTCTAAGCCATAGAGTGGGGCATGTGGCAAAGGTGATGGGACGTCACTCCTGTGATTGTTACAAATTTCAACACACGGCTCTGTCTTGCTAGCGTGAGACACTAGAGAGACCCTCCTGCTGGTCTTGACCTTGAAGAAGCCAGCTGCCATAATGTGAACTGCCTCCTATGGGGACAGCCATGTGGCAGGGAACTGTAGGTGACCCCTAGGAGCCGAAGGTCTCAGCCCTACTATAGCAGGGAGCTGAATTCTGCCAACAGCGGGTGAGCTTGGAAGAGGACCCCAGCTCCAGATGACAATGCAGCTGGCTGGCACCTTAACGGCAGCCTTGCGAGATCCTGGGGACGGGACCCAACGATGACATGCCTGAACTCCTCACAGAAGCTATATGGCATTAAACGCATGTTGTTTTAAGCCACTAACTTTGCAGTGATTTGTTATGCAGCAGTAGAAAATGAATATGGCTCCAGAGGCCAGAGCCTCCGAGGGGCCGATGCGGGAGGCTGGTGAGGACACCCCCACGCCGCATCCAGGAGCCCTCCCTCCACCCTGGAGCTGCCCCACGATGGAGAGGACCTGTCGGAAGGCCGTGAGCTGCCTGCCTGTCTGGCTGGTGAGGGATTCCTGCACTGGGTCAGACTTGGGACTGGTTGACCTCTTAGGCTGTCTCCACTTCTAAGAGGAGAATTTTGAGCAGAAGATTCTAGCACCTTTGAGCTAGGTTGGCGCTTCAAGATAGAGGCTACCATGCTGTGAGCCGCGGAAGCCGGGACCCCTATTTATACTCCAGTGCAGTAGCTGCTCATCCAGAGGCCCCCAGGCTGGGCAGGCAGGCTCGGGTGAGTGCAGGCTTGTTGCACAGCCAGGTACCCGCTAGGCTGGTGGCCCTAGTGAGCTGCCTGCTGACAACCTTGACACCCGCCCTCTCGCCTTACTGTAAATCCCGGGAGCCCAATTGGGCCAGGCAATCCTGTCGCTCCGGGTCTGCCTTGGCCACCTGGTTCTCCTTTCTCCCCAGTTGGGCCGTCTAGACCCTACAGATCGACAAAGGTCTCTGTTAGTCAAGCTCAAGGTCATCATGGTGAGCGTCTGACCGACTGTGGCATGCACATGTGGCTCCCTTGCTCCAAGGGCGAGTGTCTAGGATGGTGCCCATTTTACAGATGCAAACCACTGAGGCCCACGGAAGGCTCCCAGGTCAGGTCAGCAGCCTAGCTGGACTGGGCTAAGGCCCCTTTTTTGTGCATGCAACCTCTTCTGGGTATAGGACTTCTGCATGCTTTTGAAAGAGGCAGTTTTACACCCACAACTTCATCTCTTTCTCAACAATCCAGTGAGGTATTCAGGGCAGGCATTATTATCCCCATTTTAGAGATGAGGAAACTGAGGCTCCGCAAGGCTCAATGACTTTCCCAAGGACACAGACAGGTGGTGACAGAACAGGACTCAGGTCTCCTGAGTCAAACACTGGCCTTCATAAGTGAGCAGCTTGAGGGGAAACTGAGTGACCCCCCTGCCCCCCATCTCTGGCTGCAGGTTTCTAGCCCAGGCAGCAGCTGGCACCGTGCAAGGCCGTGCAAGGCGGTGTCATGCTTGAGGGGGACTCACCGGCGAGCCTGCTTGTCCCGTGTCCCCTTTCTCTCCCTTCTCTCCTGGGCTCCCTGGGTGCCCGCTTTCCCCCTTCACTCCTGGAGGGCCATCCTTTCCTGGGGGTCCTTGGGGACCAGGGGGACCCATGTCTCCTGGTTTGCCTCGAGGTCCCTTCAGAAAATACCAACAACACTTCTTAGACACATTAATGGGGAAGACAGGAGAGAGAGAGAGAGAGAGAGCAGGAAGGAGCCGGTGGGGGTGGGGCAGGGCGCCCAAGGACTCGGCTCTTGGGTGCTTGCCTGGGTCTGCCTGGCTCCTCCTGGGGCCTGGTGCGGGCCCTCTCCCCGCCCTCCCCCCTTCCCCACAGGGCTCACGGCAGGGCCTGTGCCAGAGCCCTCCTGCCCCCACCCCCACCCCAGGGTGGGGACCGTTTTCAGAGGTTTGCCAGCAAGACGTCTGTCTGTACCTTTTCCCCGTCGTGTCCTGGAGGGCCTGGCAGTCCGACCTCACCCTGTGCCAGAACAAGGGAAGGTGACTCTCCGAGCAGAGATAATGACAATCGTCAGTTACCCCGTGCTTAACATGTCAAGCATCCTTCTTTGCACTTTCCCATAGAGTCGGCTCATTTAATTCTCGCTGCGTCCCTGGGAGGTGTATACTCGCATGGCCTCTGTTTTACCCACCAGGACCCCAAAGCACAGCGTCGTGTGTCCAAGGCCCACAGTTAGTGAGGAGGTAGCCAGGTCTGAGTCGGGCACGCTGGCTCCACGGTCCGTGTTTTAGCCACAACCTCGCACTGCTGCCTTTGCAAGCCCCCCATGGCTCCACTGGGGAGAGGTTCTGCCTTCCTGTCTCCTCCGACCCCCACCCCACCCTCCTGTCCTGGCTGCCCCTCTGGGAGCTCCTGTCATTGTCATTGTCACAGGTCAGGGAGGGAGGTAAGGCAGGCATGGCCAAATGGTAGGTAGGTGCTACCCAGAGGAGCACAGAGGACAGAGCAGTGAATTCTGCCTGACAGATCAGAGGAGGCTTCAAGGAGGAGGAGGCCTTGGAGTTGGCCTTGAAAGATGAGAAAGGTCTGAAAGATAGGGAGAGGGAAAGACTCGCAGGGCAGAGGGGCAGACATGAAGACAGAGGGGCAAACCTGAGAAAAAACACAGGAGTGGGCAGGAGGAGTATAAAAGGAAAGCAAAGGCAGGGCGTGAGAGAGGGGAGACTGGGAGGGATCAAATGCTCCAGTCCCTGATGGGCAGCTTGGGGACCCAGCTGTGGGTCTGGTTGGGCAGGGGCAGGGGTGTGTGTGAACCCGGGCCCCACCACATCAGAGAGGCGTGTGAATCACTGGAGCCCAAGAGAGAGGGCACGGGGAGAGTGGCAGAGCCACGGTGGCTGTGATGAGGGCGGGCAGGGCCCACGGTGCCTTGGAGCACTGGGAGGTGTGCGGTGGTTCTGGGAAGAGGGAAGGGTCACAGGACGGGGGGGAGGCCCTGGGGTCGAGTGCTCAGGGACACACACGGTTCCCTTGCAGGGTCTTCACCCCTTTGTCAAGACAAGTTTTACCTTCTGGCCTGGAATCCCTGGAGGTCCGGGTGGGCCGATTTGCCCAGGAAGACCAGGAGGGCCCTAGGCAAGAAAGGAGAGATGCGTGCAAGAACTTTCCCACGGAGCAGGCACGGCCTGTGGCCAGAGGGCTGTACGCGGAGGCTGGCTTGTAGGGATCAGCTGTTTTCAGACATTTCTTTAGTGATACAAACACTTCTTTTGCAAAGGGAATAACATAGGGAACCCCAAAATGCAAGACAGATAAGCACTGAGCATGTCTGGAGGTGGGGCTCTGAGAGGCACGGACCACCTCTTCCTCCTCTTCTCTCGAGGGCACTCCGGGGCCTCCTCGGGCTCCAGGAAGATAAATCTGACTTTCCCTGACAACGACTTAAAATTGTCTCCAGGCATGGCTGGGCAAGGTGGCTCACGCCTGTAATCCTAGTACTCTGGGAGGCCGAGGCGGGAGGATCGCTTGAGGTCAGGAGTTTGAGACCAGCCTGAGCAAGAGCTAGACCCCGTCTCTACTAAAAAATAGAAAGAAATTAGCTGAACAATTAAAAATATATAGAAAAAATTAGCTGGGCATGGTGGCGCATGCTTGTAGTCCCAGCTACTTGGGAGGCTGAGGCAGAAGGATTGCTTGAGCCTAGGAGTTGGAGGTTGCTGTGAGCTAGGCTGATGCCACAGCACTCTAGCCTGGGCAACACAGTTGAGACTTCATCTCAAAAAAAAAAAAAAAGAAAGAAAGAAAAAATATATATAACATCTGAGATTGAAAAAAAAAATGTCTCCAGGCAACAACCCAAATGTGCATCAGCAGGTGGGCGCATGGTGAGCCATACAGTGGAATACTGCTCAGCAGGAAAAAAGGAACCAAATACTGACAAACGCAATGACACGGCTGAATCTCAGACACATTCTGAGCAAAAGCAGCCAACACAGACAACTGCACACTGTGGGATTCATCCAAATGAAGTTCTAGAAAAGACAGATCTGACCTACAGTGACAGGAAGCAGATCAGTGGTGGCCCGGGGCTGGGTGTAGGTGTGGGAGTGGCTCCTAAGGGCAGAAAGGAACTTTCTGGAGTGCCTGGGGCCGTGGATACATGGGTGTATACATTTGTCAAAACTAGTCAAACTCTACACCTCAAGCGGGTGCCTTTGATTGTGTGTAAGTTATACCTCAAGGTTGATTTTAAAAGGAAAAAAACATTTCCAGGAAGGTTTTATTTCCAATAGCTATTTCAAATAATATATTTTACTAGCCCCAGATGAAGCTCATGGATTCCAGAATCTCATCATTGACACCAGTTTCTGGGATTGGGATGTCACACAAGTGGCGTTTGATTCTGAGTTTTGTCACGCCTAAGTGTGTTTTGTGGCACACAGGCACGAAGAAGTATTAGGTGAATGGAAATTCCAGGCATCTGAGAACCGTGTGATCTCGCCTCCCCTGTCCACCTTAGCAGTGGAGCTGGGTGGTGGCCATTTTAACTACCGGTATTTACTGAGCGCCTGTCACCGGCAGGCACAAGTGCAAAACCCGGGCTTGGCATTTGCTGGTTTTCCAAGTGCAGATAGTGAAACTGATCTCCAGGACGGGGGAAGGTGGAGGGTTGCTATTATACTAATTTCCAGGGTAATGGATTTTATTAGCTGAGGGTTGAGAACAAAAAAAAAAGAAACATAAAAACATCCTCCTACTTCCTTGACACAGCTGTAAAGAGACCCTAGCGTTTACACTGTCACCAGAGTGCACAGCTGTGTGGGCGAAGAGCCCCACACAGAGGACAGCCATGACCGAGGGCACGGGCAGCCCACCCACCAGTCTCAACCCGGCCAACCCTAACCCAGAGCCCAGCACCTGCTTTCTGGAAGGGAAGGCTCAAGGACTTGCTTCCAGGCTGCCCTCCCCAGCCCCCAGCCCGGTGCCCGAGGAAGGTGAGGAGGAGGAGGACTTACCATCAAGGCCAGCGTTCGGATCTCCTAAAAAACCAACATCACACCATCAGTGGAAGAGCAAACCAAGAGCCATCTGCAAGACCCTCTCTGCCCAGTCATGCAAGCGTGGGAGCTGGGCCCCTCGCAGGAGCGCAGGGGGAGGTAGACCCTCGCAGGTGGGCTCTGAGGCTCCCAGCCCCACCCCACCCACCCCCACTTCTCCTACAGGTTTGTAATCACGGGACAGAAAACATGCAGCATCTCATAAGCCAGCAGCACTCTGAGGCTGTCCTGCAGTAAGCTCAGATATGCCCTTACAAGGACTCTGTTCCGTTTCACCCAGGGAGGAGGGGGTTCTTTCTAACACCTACTGAGCCCCTCCCTGGTTCTTGCCTCTTCTCTCAAAACCCAGATTCCAAGGTTTCGGTGCATCTCCCTTTAAACAGACACTGTATAGAAAGTGCTGAACCACTCGGAAAATAGATTGGAGGGACGATTGTTAGCTCTAAAAAAGAATTTTACGTCTTGTAGATGGATTCACCTGCATACACAGACTCCTCTGAAGGAGTCGCTCTCCACGTGGGGCGGTTTTGTTCCCCAGGGGACTTTGGTCATGTGTGGAGACACATTTTGGTTGTCACAACTGAGGCTGGGGTGCTACTGGGCTCCAGTGGGTAGCGACGAGGGGTGCTGCTAAACATCCTAGAACACACAGCATCTCTGCCACATGACAGAGACTGTCCGGCCCAGACAGTCAATAGTGCCACGGTGGAGAAACCCTGCTTTAAAGAGTGGGGAGCCTGTGAACTTGAAATGGGATGACATTGGCACGAAAGGGAGACGCAATCCTGGAAGGCAGGTCCTACCATGTGAAAGGGGAGTAGGCACGCGCTGAGAAGTGCAGGCCCAGGCCCTGGGTGGGCCGGCACCCTGCGGCGAGCCAGGACGCCTTCCCTGTGGCTCTCAGGTGCCCAGAGCCAGGATCACAGAGGGCCCGGCCACCTGGATGCCAGGAAGCTGCACAGTGGGAGGCCTAAGGCAGTGACTCTCTCCTGGAAGCTCAATGGCCTGTGGGCCGGGCCGCTACTCAGCAGCGTGGAAGAGCTACTGCATCAGGGCTGTTGTGTCTTGAGGTCCACAAGGACCTCCAGATCGCTGAAGCCCACTCACCTGGAGAGCCTCGTTGATGTTCCCGTTGTAGTCCACCATCTCGCCTTTCCCTGGTTCTCCTTTGGAGCCCTGCAAGGCAAATGAGAGCTCAACCCAGGGCCCGGCCCGGAGGGACCTGAGGGCAGCTGCTGCCTGTTCCCATCGAGTGGGACGGCAGCCAGCACTGGCTGCACCTGCCTGCCCACAAGTGGACCCACAGCAGCTGGAGGGGGCCTGTCAGGGGCCCAAACACTCTCAAAGGACGGAAGCTCAGGGGATGCGGAATAAATACAGAGAAGTCTGGGCCAGACAGACCTGGACAAGATTGAGTCCACTCACTCTGCCACGTCAGATGTCCCACCTGGGCCAGAATGCTCTTCCCCTCCCTCCTCCTCAAGACCCCGAGGTCAAGCTGCTTCATGCGGTGACTTCAGGTGAGAGATGCACGTACCTTGGGGCCAGCTGGTCCCCGTTCTCCAGCTGCTCCGGGCTCCCCCTGTTGCGGGACAAAGTTGGAGTGAAGCTAGAATACAGCTGGCGCAGGGACCCTGACGTCCCCGGACGGGCCGCGCATCAGGCTCATCTTTGCTCAGGCCAACCAGAGGCAGACCTCAGCGGCCATTACAGTGCGACCCCCGAGCCTTCTGGAAACATCTGCTGAACACCTGCCACAGTCCTCTCTCCCTCTGAGTTGTCCGGGCTCCCTCCTGCTTCACACTCAGTGATACTCTTTCTGTCCTGTGTTCGTTGTTAGTGACTCCCCTTGGTCCCTCTGGCCCCCTCTCCCCAGTGCCCTGAGTCAGCCACCTCCGTGGGAGCAGGGCCTCGGCTTCTCTTTGTTTCCCTTCTGCTCGCCTACCGAGGGCTCAGCAGCCGTCTGCCGACTGCCTGCGTGGCTCATAATCGCCACGCAGAGCCCACACGGGTTCTTTTAGGGCCCCCTCTACTTGTGAGGGACCCTAACTGCTGGAGGAAACGTGGGGGGCCTGGTCAGGTCTTAGGAGGACACAGGCACATGGACACCCTACCTCCCAGAGCAGGCGGGCGGAGAGACTTGTCCCTGTTGGAAACAGGACAGAGCCACAGGGAATAAATGAAACGCTGTAAATTGTGAAAAACAAACCATAGTCCCAACTGGCCTGAAATAATATTAACATTGAAGAAAGTTTTTAAAAAATCACCACCTCCAGGTAACGTGGCCTCGGTCCCCGCCCCCCCACAGCAGTTTAGTCATCGTCTACCTGTGAGGGACACGCCAGCCTTCCACAGGGAGTGCTGGAGGGAAGTGAGGCCCCCACCTTTACCGGTGGCTTGGGAGCCTCTGTGTCCCTCCCTGGCCAAGTGTCCCATCCCGGGGCTGGTTTTGCACGGCTGCTGTCCCAGCGGACAGCTCCTTAAAGCCCAGGCCAACCAGGAGCGAGGGGAGCCAGGGGTCATGGCCAGCCAGCCCTGTGCCCCAGGCGCAGCCCTAGGGACGGCCGAGACTGTTTCTTTGAGGGGGGCTTGACCTCGTCCTGCAGCCCTGGGTTGTGGGGGCCTCTGTACCTTGTCTCCTTGCCATCCTGGGGGGCCATCCTGGCCATCAGCACCCGCTTCTCCCTGGGGAGAGGAGAGAGATGGGATGAGAGCGCACAGGGCAGACAGGACAGCCACGTAAGGGGGAAAAGGCAATCTTGCCACTCACGCTCTGGGTGTTGTCTCCGGGCCTGTCTTTCCCTGCTGGCTCCTACTACCTCGCACCATTCTACCTATCTGACTCCTACCCGCCCTGAGCCCAGCCTGGGCCTCACCTCTTCTGGAAGCCCCACCTGTCCCTTCCCATCCTCCCCTACATTCTGTGCCGGTCAGTGGTGTCCACCCTGCCCAGCCAGGCCCTCCTCTGTTCTTGGTTAGCACACACGTGCCCAGCTCTGTCACAGCCCTCAGCTGGACCGTGGGCTGCCGTCAGCCCTGGCTGTGGGGAGGCAGGTCACTTTGGAGTGTGGCACACTTGCGAAGGCACCTCCTTGGGTCCTGCCTGGGAGACAGAGGGAAGTGTGAAGGCCCTGGGCATCCGGGCAGGGCACCCCGGGGGGCCTGGGACGGGAGGTACAGGGAGAGGTGGGAGCAGGCCAACTCCAAATAATTCACTTATTAAATATTTTGCCTGGACCTGGAATGTGGCCATGAGGGTGGGAACACAGTCTTCTGGCTTTCCCTTGATTTGGCCTAAGGATGCAGGACAATAGTGACCACGTTTCCTCAGCACCAAATCAAGACCGAGACATGCTAGCTACGTGCCGTGCGTGGTCAGTGGGTTGCCTCCAGCACTGCGACATTCTGGAGCCCTGGTGGCAGGGCTGCCTTTGGCAGAACTGGTGCTTGTGCCAGGGAAGGCCTGTTGTAGTCCCCGTCGGGACGGGCAGCGGGGGCTGAGCTGGAGACCCTTCCTACCTCTTGCTCTGGCCTGCCTCCGGGCTTCCTGCGGCTCCCTACACTCTACCCCTCTGAACTGTGGGCTCGTTTCTTCTGCTAGATTGTGAACAAGCCGAGGGCAGGTTCCCTGCAGCCCCATTGCCCTGAAGGCCCGGCCCATGGTAGGCCCTTCATAAATGTTGGTGGAATGAATGAGTGTATTGCCTCGAATCATGTACAGTAGTTCATGCTTCCCTTGCGAGCTAAGAAAGAGACCTCCTGCATTTCCCTGTGCTGCTAAAATAAACCAGGCAACACAGGAGACATCTGCTTTGGGGAACCGTATCTTACCATTGCACTTTCCAGCCAGTGAAAGGAAAGCAGGGCAGCCCACTGCAGCTGCCCCACTGCTGCCAGCCTCCCGCCAGGTGTGGCAGTGCCAGGCGGGGCCCAGCTGATCCCTGACCTGCGACCTAGTCAGAGCCAAGGTGGGGGATCTTTCTGGCAGTCCTAAGGCCCTGCAGCTGTCAGCCCCTGACTCAGTTATAGCATAGCCTGGTCCCTGAGTTACATCATAGTCACCTGAATCAATGGGACCATCCCCCT
Source organism: Lemur catta (assembly GCF_020740605.2). NCBI lineage: Eukaryota > Metazoa > Chordata > Mammalia > Primates > Lemuridae > Lemur > Lemur catta. The sequence continues at coordinate 48,130,676 of NC_059141.1, read as the reverse complement.
GCCCCAGGGAAGACATCTCCCCTGGAAGGTCAAACAGCTACCTGCTTGGAAGCAGGAGCTGGGCCCAAATGGCCTTTCTAGAATCCACTGGGAAAACCCACACACCTGGAGCAGAAGGTTAGAGAAGGTGAGATGTCCGAGAACAGTCAAACATCTCCCTTGACGCCGATCCCAGGGAAGACTCACCTTTGGTCCTGGGGGCCCAGGGAGCCCTGGGGGGCCGGGCTCCCCTCTGCCGCCTCCGATGGAGTTGCCAGCATCGCCTTTCTCTCCCTGGGGGTGGAGGGTAGAGTCACTGTCACTGGCTTGGCCTAGCTTTAGGAGGCCGTGCGTCCCTGGCCTTCTGCGTCTCTCCTCACAGCCCAGAGTGGGGCAGGAGGCTGCCCCCAGACCAGGCTCCGTGCAGAGGGACAATAAGGGGTCTGTGGGCTCCAGGATGTCTGGGACTAGAGGTCTTTCGAACCCTGGCCTGGTCTGATGTGACCGTGGGATGTGAGGAGAGAAGGGAGCCGTTCACTGGATGGAGCGGGACAGGTTTAGAGGTGAAACAAGGGACCCAGCAACAGCTGGGGCTGCAGCAGTGCTTCTCAAACTGTGTTCCGTGGAGCAGTCCTCAGTGGGTTGGGAATATTCGAAACGTGAAAAATAAAAGTCTGGTGGCCGAACTATGCTAAGAAACACAGAGTTAAAGGAAGCGTGGCAGGCCCTTCACTGCAGTGTGCCCAGGGCCCTAGCAGGCTGAAGTGCAGTGGGATGTTCCAAGTGGCCTGTCTTAGGTAGCTCTCCCCACACTTATTTGACTTCGCCTTTTAAAAAATTCTTGAATGAGGTATCTTCTTACAGAGCTCATGGACCGTGGGGTGCATTTTCAGAGCTGGTGTAAAGAAATTGGACCAGGTCACAGCTACTGAGTTCTTTGAATTCAGCATTTTCTTGCCAGTCAGGCCCTGCCTTGTGGCACCTCTCCGCCATCCCCCCAGACAGACCCTGGCTGTGTCCCAGCTGCTTCCCCCACTCTGGGAGAGGGGCATGTCTAGCTCTGGGGCCCATGTGCATGTGCGGGGCTGGAAGGGGATGTGGGTGAGGAAGGACTCCGAGGCCTTTCCAGAGAACCTGCCCTTCAGAGCCCAGCGATACCTACCTTCTGCCCCAGGAGGCCAGGCAGCCCCGGGGAGCCCGCAGCCCCCTTTTCACCCTGCGGGGGAGACGCAGACGCTGGGGTTAGGAACTGTTCCTCCAGGATGTCTGTGAAGGCGCCAGGGCCTTGCCTTCCCTCTCTGCCCCCTCCCTCCCCTCCTTGGGTGGGTCTCTGAAGGGCTCCACTTCCTTCCGGACCCCCATCCCGGCTGGCTCTCTCCCTGGGCCACTTAGCACTGGTGACAGCCCGGGCCCTCCTCACTCACAAGGGGGAGAGGTGATGCTGGCCACAGATCATAACAAAGCCAGGAGCACCTGGGCCCTCCTGGGGGTCCCCAGGGAGAAGGGAGCAGTTCCAACCCAGGAGCTGGGCAAGGGCCTCCTTTTAACCCCTGAGCTCTTCATGTTCTTGTCGTCCAGCAGCTAGAGGCCGGCAGTCTTTTCTGCCACCTCCTCCCTGCCTCTAGGGAGGACAAAGACCAGCTAACTAGAACTTCTCCTTTGTGGGAAGGTTTTGAAAAATTTGCCTCCTGTCATGGGTTGAAGCTTGTCCCCTCCAAATCCATATGCTGGAGTCCTAACGCCCAGTATCTCAGAACGTGACCTTATTTGGAAACAGGGTCAGGACCGATGTAATTATTTAAGATGAGGTCACCCTAGAGCAGGTTGGGCCCTAATCCAGCGTGCTGGTGTCCTCATGGAAAAGGGGCAATCTGCACACAGACATGCACGCAGGGAGACACCCTGTGGACGGACACAGAGGTCGGGGTGATGCTCCTACAAGCCAAGCAAGACCAGAGACGGCCAGCAGCCGCCAGAAGCTGGGGAGAGGCCTGGAGCAGATTCTCCCTTGCAGCTCTCAGAAGGAACCAGCCCTGCCGACGCCTTGCTTTTGCATTTGCAGCTTCCAGAACTGGGACACAATAGATTTCCATCGTGCAAGCCACCCACTCTAGCAAATCTACACACCTCCCTCACCAGCTCCTTCCACTACTGAAGAATTCTCTTTTTCTCCCCACGACACGGATCAAAGAGTCCCTTAGAGATGCTTGCACCCCATTCTCATCTCACGATGAAGCACGGGGGGCCCCAAGAGGCGGCATGACTTATGGGCGATCCCTCACTGAATCGGTGGCAGAGCCAGGTCCGGCCCCCCAGGCTCCTGATGTCCTGTCTCTGTGACACAAAGGCTTCACTTTGCAAAGTGATTGCCTTAGCTTGGGTGGGCATAACAAAATATCATAGTCTGGGTGGCTGAAATATTTATTTTTGTATAGTTCCGGAGGTTGGAGGTCTCAGATCAGGGTGCTGGGATGACCAGGTTCTGGTGAGAGCCGTCTCCTTGGGCGGCAGATGACCTTTCACTGTGTCCTCATGTGGCACAGAGATCTCTCTTCCTCTAGGGCTACCAAGCCATTTTTTTTTTTAACACATGTTTGGTGGATGAGCACTCATATTTTAGAAGGCAGGCACTCACCTTAAAAACAAAAAGTTTCATCCAATTGCCCCACCTAATTATAAGACTTTTTATTATAAGATTTTCCAACAGCCACCAATCCTGTAGGGGGATTAGGACTCCACCTTCGTGACCTCATTTAACCTTAACTACCTCCCCCAAAGCCCTGCTTCTACACACAGTCACATTGGGGGTTAGAGCTTCAACATATGAATCGGGGGGACACGTTCAGTCCACAGAGTGTCCAATGTCAGGTGAGTACACCCGGAGCACCCCTCCAGCGGGGGGTTGGTATCGGGTCAGCACGGGAAGCTCCACGCTCCGTGGGCCTGGGGAGAACTGGGGGCTCTGGGGTCATATCTGGCGTCAGACGTCTCAATGAACTTTCTAGCCAGAGCCACAAATGATGCCACACCAGGTCTTTGGGTGTCATCTTGCCACTTGCTCTTGGGTGGAAGCTGATGGCAACAAGAGGAGTTGTAGGGGGGTGGGGTGGGGGCCAGGCCGGGGCCCTGGCGACGGGCAGGAAGCAAGTCCTGAGGCCCCAGCTGTCCTGCCTCGCCTGGGCTGCTCCTGGGGACCTGTGCGTCCTCCCCAAACAGGCCGGGTCTAGAGGGGGAGGATGCAGGTCCCGTCGTATAGAGATCCTTGGGGGCGGGGCGGGAGGAGGCAGCTTCCCCGCTCTGCTGGGCTCTCTGCTGGGTGCCAGTGGCTTCCCAAGAGAGTGGGTGACCTCTCGCGTGTGGCTTTCGGAAGCCTTGCCAGGCCATCCCGCTGTTGCCCTCGTCCCGGGACACATGCACCCCCAGCACACCGCAGGCAACACACCAGCCACGGGGAGGGGGCAGGAAGTAGGGTGCCGGTGAGGCCAGGATGAGGGGGCACACATTCAAATACACGATATCCTACCCTCTGCCCCCTCTTTCCCGGCAAACCTGGGGGCCCTGGCTTCCCTGCTGCTCCTGAGTCTCCCTTTGAGGTAAGAAGAGAAAGTCATTGATAAGAAGATGGAGTGGGGGTAAGGGGTGGGATGGGCAGTGATTATAGACCAGCATTTCCAGAACACTTGTCCCATAAGCTTCTCCTCTTTAAAAAAGGGTGTGTTCTGGTCAAAAACATTTTGAAAATGTCACACCAGATATTTCTTTTCCATATCTCCTCTATGCACATTTAGCATGTTAAAGGCTCTGAGAAGGTCTGCAGCAAAGAAACCTGTATAATATTTTTAACCCAGCATTTCTCAAACTTATTTGACCATGGAAACTTTTTTCTTGTCACATCTCTTATTGTCCTAGACAAGAGAGAGACAGAGCCCTGCAGGTGCAGGGGACAATAGTCACTGCCTGCTGCAGCTGGCATGCATGCAGGCCAGGATTTGGGGAAGGGGGAGACATTGGCAGTGTGCTCCTGACAAGCGGGCCCTTCTTTGCTCAGCCAGGTCCCCAGCCCCGGGCCGGCCTCAGGGGGACCAAGAGCAAACCAGCAGCAGCCCCCTCCCACCTCTGCCCCACAACCAATGCTCCGTGCAGCCCAGAACATTCTCTCTGCATCAGTACCTTGGCTCCTGGGGTCCCCGGCTCACCCTGTGTGGAAAAAGGAAGACTTAGGTAAAGAAATGAGCAAGAGAGAAGGGGTAGGAAAGAATGAGCAAAGGCACTGGGGGGTGGGTGGGGTCAGTGAAACATCTGGTAGCCCCGGCTTTTCTCTGCCCAGGTGTCAGGTCCCTGGCCAAAGGAGGCCTCTGGGCTGCTGACCCTTACAGGGTCCTGCTAGTCCCTAGGTGAGGGGAGTGGCAGGTGTGAGTGTAAGTAAGGCACCCCAGGAGGAAGGAGAGGGAGGAACGGGCATTTGGTTTGGACATGGTGCCCCCTGTAAGTGGACATGCCGTGAATATCGACATTGAGCACCTCTTTTTCCAAGCTGTCCCCTCCATCTGCCTGCCAACCAAATGGGTGGGCAGGGCGGGGGTTCAGGAGAAGGGCTTTGGAAGCTTACAGCTGCCGAACTCCAGAGCGCAGAGGAGGGGTCTGGGTTTTGTTGGTGCAGTGGCTGGCTGCTGAGACCTTTAGCTGAGGCTGCGCAACCTTTGCTACTTACTTGCAAGGCTGAGTGAAACATCTGTCGCTCAAGGTTGCGCATCTGGCATAAATGTTACTTTAAGAAAAATGCTTCCAAATCTTGTCTGCCTCCTCACTGGTCCAGCGGCCACCCCACTGAGTCACAAATTCCCAGCTCTGTCCCCCTCACACCATCTCTCCCATCCTGCCCCAGATGTGTTGAGTGACAAAGTTCGACTGACCTTCATCCCGGCCACGGCGATTCCAGGAGCCCCCTGGCAGAGAGGAAAAAAGGCCTGAAGACTTTGTGCAGTCGGAGGGCAGCAAGGAGGAGGCGGCCAGCCTCCCACGGCTGCGACATGGAAGGCTGCTCACTTCTGCCTGCTGCCCAAGCCCCCGGAAGTGGGGGCCTAAGCTGGGCACATGGCAGGAGCCCTGAGGAACAGGCTCTGCGCAGCCGGCCTGCTGGGGTCCGGCCTCCCACCGGGTGCTCAGCTCCCAGGCACTACCGGGAGGGAGGCATGGCGGGGACTGCTGGCTGCTAGATGGGGCCAGAGGTGGATGTCCCTGGGTGGGGGTGGGGACTTCACTGGAACATGAGGGAAGGGGGGAAGCTGGGAGGGGAAAAGGAGGAGAGTGGGGCCATGGGGAGGGGGGAACAGTAGATGACAACACTAAGGGGCTGATTCCTCTCACAGTGGCTCTCTGGACCTCTGCCCTCACAGACTGGGGAGTGGCTGGGACTGAACCCCATTTTCATATCAGCCCAAGCCCAGCTACTTTGAGGTGAATATGCTGTCCAAAGTGCCACTTAGTAAATCCCAAGTGGAGGTGATTTTGGGGGGTCCCTACTCCCCACTTGGGTCTTAGGACTGCAGCTAGAGTTGGGATTACCTGAGAAGGCTTTTTATGACCCAGAGATGCCCAGGCCAGCCACACCAGGGGGACACTGATGAGAGGCCACCCGTGGGCCACACACGAGCAACCTCGAGTGGAAGGACAGGCTAGTGTGGCGGGGGGACAGCCAGGGCAGGAAGGAGGCCGAGGCACTGGGACTCCAGGGGTTCCCCGAGCTTGGGGGAGAGGAACGGGCGCTGGGGGAGGGCAGGTACCTTGGCGCCATGCTTGCCCGGCATCCCTGGCATGCCCCGTTCTCCCTGCGGGAAGAAACAAGAGAGACAGTGAGAGGAGGACCAGCCTCAGGCCTGCCGATGTCAGCGAGAGAACGCCTTGTCTGCAAGCCGGGGACAACTGTCCCGCTCACAACGAGCTCTGAGGACCCTGCCTGGCCGGCAGCCACTTGGCCCCTGCCCTCAGCTATAAGAACTTGCAGGAGGGCCCAAGTCACAGACACCAGAGCAGAAGAGGCCCCCAGAGAGAGAGGCCCACCATGTGGCATTTGAGTCCAGCGAGGCGAGGTGACTTGCTCACGATCTCCTGCCCTTTGGTGGCCAGGCTGGGCCTGGAACTAGGACGGTGGGGCAGGGCCGTGGCAGCAGGTGCTCACCCGGCCGCTCACCTACTGTGTGCCTTCCTGCCCCCCCCGCCTGCTGCTTCTTCCCCGTTTGTCCCAGCACCTTTGCTGGGAAGGTACCTACTGGCTGGCTAGGCAGGGGCTCCCTTCTGTCCTCATCTGGGGCTCCTTCTCCTCCCTAGTCCCCTGGGTCTGACTCTTCCAGGGGAAGCAGGCCTTGGCCTCTGTGCCTGCCTGTGTCGCTGCACCCTGCTCCTGGCCCCGCCCCCGCAGAGGCACCAGCCGGGCTGTTGCTTCCCTGGGTCGGCATGGAGTCTGCTCCACCATCTCAGCACTGCCCCACCTTTATCTTCAACTCTTTATTCTCCAGGAAAATGCCAGATCTGTGTGTGTGTGGGGGGGTGAGATCAGGAAGGACACGCCACAAGAGGTGGGGTTGGGGATGACAGTCAGTGACAAATGGGGGGCCGAGAGTAAGTGAGTCAAGACTACAGCCTGCCATACGGGGGGAGCAAGGAGGGTGGCTCTGGCCTCACGGGTTGAACCATGCACAGTCCCAGCATGAAGCCCCAGCTGGGGCCCAGCAACAGGTGACAGCGGCCAGCCTGCTGCAGCTTCCTGCATCTGAAAGCCAGCGCCAGGGATGGGCAAGGCGGAGCCTCACAGGCCCTGCTCCTGCCCTGGCTGCCCTGCTGGGGCAGGAGGGTTGTGGCCGGCAGGCCAGGCTGCCACTCGCACAGGCTGAAAGGCAGAGGGGTACCTGGTCCCACCTGGCCTCCCCCTCCCTGCTGCCCACTCTCTCCCGTCCCTGCCATCTCACAGAAGTCCTAGCCCACCCTTCTCACCGAGGCTAGAGCTGCTCCCACCCTCTCTGTCCGTGGTGGGTCCTTCACACTGGCATCCAGGTGAGCTTCCCCATACACAGGCTGGATAAGGAGACGCCCCTCCTTCAAAACACCCGCAGCCTGGCACTGACTGCAGGAGCAGGGGCAGGCTCCTCCCGAGCGTGGCCTTCTGACCCCGCTTCCTTCCCGGCCTCATCGCCTTGACTCCTGCAGTCCATCGGCTAGTGTCTGTGTCCCCGGAAACACCACCCATTCATGATTCTGTGGCTTTCGGGTACTAATACTTCCTCAACTCAAAACCCCATGTATTGCTTGGGGCCTGGGTCAATAAAGCGCCCAGTGCTTCTCTGAGCACCCTGGGCTGTGCTGTCCTCACACACAGACCCCTACGCCCCTGTGGGCCACAGACCTCGGGGCCACAGCACACAGGGCTTCACCCTGCTTGCTGCCTGCAGAGCTGTCTGATGGACGCAGGGCCCTTTTGTCTCCTCTATGAATTCCTGCTGTCCCCCAGAACCCAGAGCTGCTTCCTCAGTGCAGCAGGAACCACTGTGTGTTTGTACTCTGCATGCACAAGTTCCTGTCTGTCTGTCACGGCTGCACCTGCATCCTCGTTGGGCCAAGTTTCTGAATTTTGCAAAAAGCCCAGCACCTTTAGCTCCAAACACCAGCGCCCTCCCTCAGCTTGACCCCACCAGTGACCCCACCTGAGCCATCAGCAGGTGGCAGAGTTAGACTCAGGAAGCGAGCACAGCAGACAAGCCGTTGCCCCAGGTGTGCCCTACCATTAGGTTTCCCCTTGTGGGAACGATCAGAGACAGGTGCAGCCATTCACTGCACCTGCCCCGTGCCTGCACTGCACGTAGGAGCTTTCCATCCTTCCTCTATACCCTGGTGCCAAAGCCCGGTACTGGTCCCTGGTGCATCACCACCTGAGCTCCGCCTGCCTCCCCCTTCTCCCCACCACCGGTCTGTGGAAACATTCTCTTCCACGAAACTAAGGAACTGGGCCCCACAGTGAAGCTTCATCTGTATTTACAGCCACTCCCCACCACTCGCATCATTGCCTGAGCTCTGCCTCCCCCACCCTGAACCCTGCTTCCCTGCCCAGCCCCCCACCTTCCGTGGAAAAATTGTCTTGCATGAAACTGGTCCCTGGTGCCAAAAATGCTGGGGACCGCTGCCCTATACAATCTCCAAGAATCCCCTCCAGTGTGGAAGTGGATGTTATTCCTGTGTCACAAGTAAGCAAACTGTGGCTCCGAGAGCCAGGTATGATTGCCAAGGGCAACCTAGGGTTTTGAACCTGAGTTCTTTGTCTGCCAAAGCCCAGGTGCTCATTTCTCCTGGACAACCCCAACATCGGGTGGACTGAGGTTCTATCCGCCCCCTGCAGGGTGAAAGCAGGGTGATACCCTCTGCAGGCTGAAAGCAGGGTGAGCCCTTTCTGCTGGGCCTCAGGCCGGGGGCCCACAGGGTGAAGGGGCCGGTGTAGGAGGCAGCTCAGTCCAGGGAGCCCAGAAAAGTGCAGGAGGGGCCCTGCTTGTGCGCACAGGTCTGCCCTGCGGCCAGCAGAGGGCGCGACAGGACCTCGTGTGAATTCTGGCCACTCGGGCCACAGCGGCCTCAAAGCCCCCTCTCAGCAGCGCCAGCTGAGGGCGCTGTCACTCTTTCCTTTGGGGGACCGGGGTCCTCCACTAACATTCCAACCGGCCCAACCAGGCTGACTCAGCCCAGAGGCCCCAGCGTGGGGGGTGCAGGTGGGAGGTCAGTTTGGGGAGTCCCTGACCATCCCTCTCTTCCTCTTCCTCTGTCTTTTCTTCACCTTTCTCCCAGTGCCCTTGCCCTCTTCCCACCTCCATTTTGGGAAGCTGGGCTGGAAGTGTGTGTGACCACGGAAACGCCACTTCCCCTTTGAGTCCGGGGTCCTCGTTGCAAAGTGAGGTTAGACCAGATCCCTCCCACCCACTCCTGCTCCTTGGCCTTCCACCCACCCAGCCCTGTCCTTGCTCTCTGCACGGCCCTCAGGAGGGACAGGGGCCAGAGCCAGACACTTGGGTCTGTTGGCAGTTCCAGGAAAAGGCTGGGGATGGGGGAGGGAGTCTAAGCTTTGGATAAAAATGCAGCTCTAGGCAGGTCTCGGCTCTCCCCTCCTCCTGCCCGCAGAGGGACGGGTGGGATGCTCCACAGGGTAGGAGGTGGGTTCTGCTTCAAGCTCATCTCTGGGCTTCTGTCTCCAATCTCAGAAGAAACTGTGCAGAGCAAAATCCCCGAGCGTGAGGGTTCCCCGGCTGAATGGGGCTGTCTTTGGCCCCTGTTGATTTGAGTATGTAAAGACACAGTCATGCACTTGGGGGAGATCATCGGAGCACGGAGCTTCCTAGGGAGGCAGCCCTCCTCCTAGCGTGGCTGACCTTCGACCCTTCCCTCTCCTCTGGGTCAAGGCTCTTAATTCTGCAAATGACCCAGGCCCCAGGCTCCCTTGACCCCCAACTGAGGGCCCCCTCCCTTCTGCCCCTTTGCGGGCAGGAAGCAGCGGTGCCGGCTGACCTCCCCATTGCTCTCTCTGCTCTCATTAGGCTCAGTCCTCACACTTGTCCCTGTGGGCTCACCCCACCCCACCTCTGAACTGGGGAGCAGGGCTTCCCCCAGGCCAGCCACCTCTGACTCCTGGCTGGAGAGTGAGGCCAGAGTCACCGTCAAGGCTCCAGCGTTGCTGCGGCCGGAGCCCACCTGCAGCAGATGGGAGGTGGGGGCTGCTGGTGGCTATTGCCAAAAGGGGACAGTGACCCACCTCTGTTCAGAGGGCTGTTCCCGGGGTACATCCGGTGAGAGCCTATCTAGATTCCCCTTCTTTTTTACTTCCGCTCTTAAGTTTTCCTGTCTGAAAAGTTTCAGTTAGGAGTTGTGCTCAATTTAGATCTGCTCACTCCTGACTGTCTTTGTCTTCCGGGGACTTGGCTGTCTGGGTCTGTCCAACACACAGGCCTGGCTTTATGTCCCCTACCTCCGCCTTCCCTTGTCCTCCCAGCGGGGACTCTCAGCCACCCTACTGGGGCCATCCTGGGGATGTGCGGGCTCGGAACATTACAAAGTGTCTCGGCCCATGTGTATGGAGCATGATGGCAGAACTGCAGCTCCCAGGCCAGCCCCCGGTCACCCCTCTGGGAGGCTGGCTTTTTAGCCTCAGTGCCAAGCACTGATGCACAGAGGGGTGACGGAGACACGCAGATGGGCACAGAGGGGTTTGCCCTGACTGCCCTTGAAGGCCAGCCTCGGCCTGACCTTGAGGCTGCCACTTAAGACTCCGCTGCCTGCTGTGCACCTGAGCACGTGACAGCATCAGTAGGTCCTCTATTCTGGTCCCAGCTTCCAGGTGGGAGGACCCGTCCTTCACAGAGATGACAGAGTGGGAGTGAGCTCTTGGGAGTGCAAACTGGCCGTGCTCTGGTCCCGTGGGAGTGGCCTCTTAATTGCTGATTTACTGTTTGTGGAGCAAGCTGGGCAGGGACTTGGCAAGAAGACAAGTCTGGAAGGAGGTGGGGGACTTTAAGGTCAGCACCCAGCCCAACAACGTTCGGGTCATGAATGGCCCTCCCCGAGGTGAGGCCTGGGCTCCGGCTGCAGCCAGGTCTGGGAGGGAAGGCCCAGGGCCCAGTGCAGCCGGGCACACAGGCTCTTTGTTCTCTGCAGGGGAGGAGGAAGGCCTGTCTGGGAGTGTGGGCCGTGGAGGGCTGGGGGGAGGCGGGTGGTGGTAGCAGGCGGCTTGGGGCTCAGGCCTGGACCAGGGCCCTTTCCTGGGGTGCAAGAGCCGGGTGAGGAGGGCTGATGCCCTTCTGCCCCAAAGCGTTCCCAGGCCTTCTTTCCGGGAAGAAGGCCGCTCAGTTCCCGCTTCCCTGGCCCAGCCAGCCTCCACACCGCAGAGGACCGGAACCACGGAAATCCCAGGTCCTCCGGTAATTAGGGCCGGCAGGAAGTGATCCAGGGAATTACCGGGGTCGGGTGCCCCATTGAAGGCCAGGGCTTTGGAAGGGCGGCTGGCTTGTAATCTCAATTTGAGATCGGTTGATTTTGTAGTTAGTTCCAAAAAGAAAAGTCAGCTCTAATTAGTCTTTGGACTTAGGATTGCAGGAAAAACAGGCCCCAGAGAGCACAGGGAGGGAGGTGGGGGGCCTTTAGCCCCCATGAGGCCTCAGATCTGGGGCCCAGGTCTTAGTTTTCGGATCTGCTTTAATTTAAATGGTCTGCATGTCCCCACTGGGATTTCACGGCTTTGAAAGAAAATGCTGTCCCCACACCAGCAGGCTCCTGTGTCTACGGCTTCCATCTGTATGGAGCACTCAGCTACATGTGAGTGCCAGGCGGAGCCTGGAGTCACTCAGGTCCTCAGGAGTCAGAGGGGTGCAGAAAGGTTTCAGGAATAGCTGTCGTGAAGGCTGGGACAAGCCACCTCCTCCTGGGTTTACTGGAAGTCCTGCAACCACCCGATTCCCTGGGGTGATCATTTAAAGGACAGAGTTAGTGCCAGTGGGCAGAACACCCCACTTCCTCAGTTCTTCCACTAAAAACACACCAAGAACCCTGCGTTCTCTGCTGTAGACTCTGAGGATACTGCTCTCAGAGAGCCTGGAGGCTCAGAGAGAGGCCTCAACACAGGCCAAATCCTTTTCCCACAAGAAGGAAAACAGCTCAACTCCCACCTCTTTTCCTTCCATTCGAGGAGGGGTTGGAGGGGTGCCTACTGGAAATCTTGGGTTCCCCCGGGGCTTGTAAGATGCAGGTAGTAAAGTCATTCAGAGCAAGGCTCTGGGGCCAGACAGACCGGCTTCTCTACTTCCTAGTTGTGGACCTTGGGAGGAAAGAGCTTCTGTGAACCTCAGTTTGCTCATCTGTAAATTGGGGATAAGAATAAATGCTACCTCACAGGGTTGCTGCAAGGATTCAATAAGTTGATGCATGCAGAGTGCCCGGTGCACAGTGTAGCATGTTGGAAAGTCAGGCAGTCTTAACCACGCAAGTTATCACTCGCCAGAAGTGTGTCCATCACGTGGATCATTGCTCTGACTGGCAGATCAGAACCCTCATCCCTCTGGCAGAAGGATTGAAGAGGGTTGAGAAGAAGGGCCAGTGTGGCCACAGAATGAGGGCTGGGACAGCTGGGTGGGTGGTCATCTGTCCCCCACCATAGGGTCCCTCCCATCTCCTCCACAGGAAGCCCCTGTGTCTGGGGAGCCCCCTGCCCCTGCCCCACTGGCCTCCAGGAGGGGTAACTGCAGTTGTAAGTGGCTCCAGCCTGAGGCTGTCATGTCCTTCCTCCTCTGGTCTGAAGCCCACACAGCCTGCAGCCTGCAGGAGGGGGACGTGCACTTCAGACATGGTCCTTCACGCAAATGCTGAGGCTTAACGCCCAGACCACCGCAGGCATCAAACACACCCCCACTTCCAGAGTGATGAAGGAACCCACTTCGATGCATTTAGAGATAAGCTCTCACCCGGTTTTCTGGTCCACATACGGTCTGACAATACTCGTCAATCCCCTTGAAAGAGAGCCAAGGTTGTAATGTTTTAAACACGCTTTGCGTCTTGCAACATATTTAAAGTAGATCAGTGTCATAAATTTGATCAAATAGGTACCACATGGGTGCACAACAATACTTGCAGTGTCTAGGCAGGAGGGCTGGCCCCGAATGGGGTGGGCGCAGCACAGGGGCCGCTTCGCCGTGCTGGGCTTTGATCTCTAGGAACCAGTAGAGACGCCCGCCTTGCCGGCCTGGCTGGCCTTTGAGAGGATACGAGGCACAGCCCAGTGGGCAGGGGTGGTGGGGCACAGAACTACCCATTAGCAAACTGTGCAGGCTGAGAGTTCAGTTCCACCCTCTGCCATCAGAAAGGACCGCCTGCATGCACATCAAGTCTCCGGGACACAGCAAGCGAGGCTCATGTGGAGGGTCCATCATTTGCCTCATGGCTCCCGCTCCCACCTGACCTCGAGAGCAGCCATGTGGCCTCTGTCTCAGCTCAGTGTCCCCACCTGCTGGGACCCGTTCCTCCCCAAGGAGGTGGGGTGGGAGCAAACTCATCTTCCCAGCATCTGTGACCAAGTCACCCTCCGTGTTAGTGCCTCCTCCCTGTGCCTTCTTCCATGCAGAGAGTGGAGCAGGGAGGAGAGAGAAAGAGAGAGGACTGACAGCAAAAGGAGGGAGGTTGGGGGTGACCCTTCACATCCCAAGGAAACCACAGGGGAGGGAGGTATGTGCATAGTTGGATTAGCCTCAGGTGAGACCCCCTGAGCCGATCCTCTGAGCAGACATTCACTTCTCCACCAGGGTGCAAACATGGGCTGGCCACTGGGCTTGGACTTATGAGACTTTGCTTTTAATTCCAGTGTGGACATTCACCAGCTGTGCAACCTTGGCCAAAGTATTAACCTCTCTGAGCTTTTCTCATGTATACAATCATGATAATGAGCTCTAACCACTGAGCCATGGTAAGGCCCGGGTTAGACAGGGAGTAAATGAACTTTGGCTGAACTAGTGATGTGAAGTATTGCTGCACTTGTCTTTGGCATCAAAGACAAAAAAACCTCTTCATCTCAGGGGAGAAGCAAACTGCTGCCTGAGCATGTGATCACCAGGGTCAAGATACCCACTGTCCCACTGGGGCTGGAGCAGTGGGACGGACACTGGAGCCTCTCAAGGAGTGACCTCAAGTCCTTGGGTGGGCCTTCTGCTGCAGGTCTCAGTTCCTGCTGTCCTCCCTCTGGCCTCTGGTGGGCTAGGGGGCAGTGGTGGGTTGGCAGCAGGACGAGGGGCCTGGCAGAGTGAGGGCTGGCACAGAGGAGAGGCTGCTGAGGCCACCTGTGGGCGGGCTGGCTTTGCAAGGCTGCTGGCTCCAGTGGCGCCCACTGAAAAGATGCAGGGACAGGCTGGGAGGAGCAGAGGTATCGTGAGTCTTCCAGAGACCAGAGTGGGAGTGAGGTGGGGCCACAGCCTCACAGCCCTTAACAGTCCCTGAGAAGAGGCCATTACGGGAGAGCAGGGAGGGCTGGTCTGACAGAGGAAGAAGGGGTGGGGGCAAGAGTCCAGCATGGAGGGGGAGGAAGGGCCTTCTCCTGGGTGCTCGTGAGACCTGGGTGTGGGGGGTGCTTCCGACAAGCCCTGGGTGTGGATGGAGAAAAGACTTGAACAGAGCCTCAAGGGGACCAAGACCCCTCGCAAGGCCAGGGCTGCTCCTCTCTAGCAGATATGGAGCCCGCTCTGTCCTCAGGAAGCCGTGGCCTCCCTGAGCTGAAAGGGACTTTAATCCAGTCTCCGACCTGCTATAGAGGCTTCTCCTAGCACATCCCAGACCAGTCGTTATCCAGACGTTACTAAACATCTCCCAAGGCACCTGGGTACGAGAAAGCTCCCTCTTACTGTTCTGGAATTGTTCTTCCTGGAAGATTAGCCCACCAGCACTTGCTCTCCCCCAGTCATGCAAAAGTATGACCCCTCTTCCACGCTGGAGCCTGCACAGTCCTGAGCAAACCTTGACTTCCCAGGGACAGGAGCTGCCCCCATCAGCAGGACTACACTGATTTGCCCTGCAGACTCAACGCAGCCAGGCTTAAATGGTTCTTCCTACAATCTGAGTCTACGATTGCCACTCTCATGCGACCGGCCATTCTAGCATCATGATACCCAGCCCTAGGTGGAGGACGCTCCGTCCTGAGGACAACAGATGCCAAGCTCCTTTCTGGATGACAGACTTTCAGTTTGCAGCGGAGTGAGGGTGACCGTCATGGTCCGATGCCAGCTGAGGGCATCACCGTGACACCCGGGGACGCGCTGGCAGCCCCGCAGCCCCTTCACAGCTTGAAAGAGCTGGTCTGGCTGCTAATGGGAAAACCAACTCCATGTTGCACCAGGAGGCAGTAAATTTTATGAGTCTGCGTGAGTGGATGGAGGCAACCGCGGGGGCTGATTTCCACTTCCTGACACCATACAAACTTCTCAGTTTATGCAGAACTAATTAGAGATCTCTCAGGTCCTGCCATTTCATCCACCAGGATTCATAAAGCAACGTGGTGGTGGCAGCCACCAACTGCAGCGTGTGAGGAATGTGCTTCTGCAGGCTGATTCTTCTCTTTCCAACACTCCTTCCCCGCCCTGGTTCCTTTCCTTCCTGCCTCTTTTCTCCTCCTGGAAGACCCCAGAGGCTTCCCAACCTGGTTGGGAGGGCAGGGATGGGCTCCTTACAGCAGGTGATACCGTGGGAACACCTGGGTTTGGACTCCTCCTCCGCCATTACAAGCCATGAGACTTTGGGCAAGCTTCGGAGCTATGTTTGAACGTGTCCCCCAGTGTTCATGTGTTAGAAACTTAATCCCCAGTGCAGCAGTGTTGAGAGCTGGGACCTTTAAGAGGTGACTAGGTTATGAGGGCTTTGCTCTCAGGAATGGATTAATGGTGTTATCGTGACAGTGTGTTAGTTACGGTGGAAGTGTGTTACTTACTGGGAGAGCAGATTTGTTATAAAAGTGAGCTTGGTCCCCTCTAGCTCTTGCTTTCTTGCCCTCTCTCACCCTTCCATCTCCCCCATGGGATGACACAGCAAGAAGGCCCTCGCCAGATGCGGGCCCCTTGACCTCGGGCTTCCCAGCCTCTAGAACTGTAAGAAATACATTTCTGGCCGGGCATGGTGGCTCACGCCTGTAATCCTAGCACTCTGGGAGGCTGAGGTGGGTGGATCGCTTGAGGTCAGGAGTTCGAGACCAGCCTCAGCAGGAGTGAGACCCTATTTCTATTAAAAATAGAAAGAAATTATCTGGCCAACTAAAAATATATATAGAAAAAAGAATTAGCTGGGCATGGTGGTGCATGCCTGTAGTCCCAGCTACTCAGGAGGCTGAGGCAGGAGGATTGCTTAAGCCCAGGAGTTTGAGGTTGCTGTGAGCTAAGGCTGACCCCATGGCACTCTAGCCAGGGTGACAGAGTGAGACTCTGTCTCAAAAAAAAAAAAAGAAAGACATACATTTCTTTTCTTTGTAAGTTACCCAGTCTGCAGTATTCTGACTAAGACACTTAGTTTCCTCATTTGTTAAACAGGAGAATAGTCACACCAGCCTCACAGGGTGGTTTCAGGGTTACAGCTAACACCGCTGGTGTTGAAAGAAAGTGTCTGGCCTATAGTAGGTGTTCAGCAAGTAGTGACTGTCATAAAATTATTATATTATTATGGTTATTGTGATGATCACTTCTGGGCCTTTGCTCAAATTGTTTCCCTGTCTAAAATACCATTTCCCTTCAGGTTTTCTGGTGGAAGGACCACAGTGGTGAATTAAAAATGGCCACAAGTACTTTTCTACTCCTCCGGCCAAAAAGTGGAGACCAGGACCACCCACACTGACTCACATGACTTGGTCATGTGACTGGCATCAACCAGTAGGGCATTAGACAATGTGATGTCAGCAGACACTGGAAAAGTCCTCATGCACTGGGACCTGCCCATTTGAATGCCTGCTGTGCTGTAAGGAAGCCTGTCCAGCCTCCTGGAGGATGAGAAGCAACGTGGAGGACTGAAGCCCTCAGCCCCTGCCAGCACCAACTACCAGACACGTGAGTGAAGCCGGCTTGGCCCTCCCACCCGACCATCTATCATCTGATGCGACTGCATGCATGAGCCCAGGTGAGACCAGCTGGGCTCCCAGATCACCAGTCCACAGAATCATGATAAATGAACAATCCGCTTTAAGCCAGTAAGCTTGGGATGGTTTGTTACATGGCAATACATAACTGATACCATTCATCCACCACTGATACCAAATTCATCCATTCATCAAGATTGAGTTCATAGGCTGTCTTCTCCCAGCAGACTTCCCAGACTCCTCCCAACCTGGTATTCCTCTCTCCACCTTCTGTGCATGATCACACTGCACCTTGTGATGGTAGCATTTAATAAAGCTTCCCTTTGCTGGGGCTATTCATGCAGCAAGAATGTTTCTGTCTCTCTGGACTGTGAGCCACCAGAGAGCAGAGCTGGACCCCTCCACGTCCCCATACTTGCTCAACACAGAACTCTGAGCTCCCACTTATCAAGCCCTCAGGGGGCCAGTGAGAACCTGGCCTGCCCAAGTACAGACACAACCACCCAGCCTGGCAGTGAGAGAGCCTCTTGGGTCGGAGGTCCTGCTGGGCCATTGACTTGTCTGAGGCCCCACGCCTTCTGTCTCTCCTCCTCCCACAGGTGGAGGCTCTGCTGGGAGGTGTGTGTGCAAATGTGCATTATGTATGACCAAATCCTGACCCTGTGTGAGGCCCCACTTGGGTTACCCCTGGAGGAGGTGGGGTCCTGCCCCTTCATCTTACCTTCCGGCCATGGTAGCCCTGGATCCCTGGGTCTCCCTGGGAAAACAAAGAGAATGCCATTATAGAGATTTTCCCAAAGTCAAACTTTGGCCTGTGCTGTTCTCCACACGATAGCATCCCTCCTCCTCCCAATGACGCCAGATCCTCCTGCCCCTTCAACATGCACCTCCAGGCGTCCCGGGGACAACAGCTCTCTGCTTCCTCTGAGGCCAGCAGAGATTGCTCTACTCTTCAGAATGAGCCCACGTTGCCGAGGCTGAGGAACCGTGGGAAGGGTCCACTGAGTAGGGACCTGGGAGACCCGAGGGTCGGTTTTTGTTCCACCAATGACTCTCTTGAACCTGGGCAAGTCACTTCCCCCAGGGCCCTCAGCTTCAATGTATAAAAACCATTGGACACAAAAAGTATTCAGCCCCTTCTCATCCCCAGAGCCCCAGGGTCCCCAGCTTCGAAGGCAGAGTCTGACATTGTGAGGGTTCACAGGAGACTGGATGACCCCGAAGGTCTCATCCCGTCCTGACACCTTACAAAATACTATTTTATTGAGATGTTGTACAGTGTCCTGGGCATCTGCCTGGAGTTTCCAACTAGACTGTAAGGTCCTTGGGGGGCAGGACTGTGCCCTCTATAGCAGCCGGAGGACTTGCTCCGCCAGCCTGAGCTCACAAGAAGGGCCATCCTAGTTGGAACCAGACCAGTTCCGAAGAGGAAGGTGTGTTTGGAAATGAGACAAGCTTGACCCATCTCCCGGCTGAGATCCCACCTGGCTCCTTCCGCAGTAGCCTTCAGTGCTCTCCAGCCCCTGCAGGGAACTCACCCACTTATTCAGTGAGTCACCCAGAAGGCACTTACCTTTGGTCCAGGAGGCCCAGGTAAGCCCTGTGGAAGCAAGAAAAAGGTGAGTGGAGATGGTTTCCACTGGTAAATGGTTGAGGCTAACCATACTTACAGGGGAGGCTGGGGGCAGGGCTGCCCCCAAACAGCTACAATAAGAGAAAGGGCATGCTAGAGAACTGCTCTAGAGGATCTCAGAAGGGGATCTGAAACCTGCTGAGGGCACGCGGGGACAACAGGCTTGTGTCCCTCCTTGCAGCCATGTGGGCGCCATGGGCAACTCGGCTGTGCTCGCCCACTGGAAAGTAGGTCAGCGGCATCACGCTGAATTGCCAGTGTGGTTTGGTCCAGATCCTCACTCAC
The DNA here is from genome assembly GCF_020740605.2 of Lemur catta. Taxonomy (NCBI): domain Eukaryota; kingdom Metazoa; phylum Chordata; class Mammalia; order Primates; family Lemuridae; genus Lemur; species Lemur catta. The sequence continues at coordinate 48,112,164 of NC_059141.1, read as the reverse complement.
CCACCTCCTAATTGGGACCCCTCCCTGGAAAGCCAACCTTGCCCAGCAGAGTCTTAGCTTTGCCCTCGGCCCCGCCTGCCTGTGGAGGAGCCCTCTGTCTCCTTCTGCCCAGGGTGCTGTGGCCAGGGCAGCTGGCCATGGTGAGGTGGTGTGGGCTGCAGCCTGCAGGAACCCGGGGCAGAGTCCAGGGAAGGCTGGCTCCAGCGCAGTCCCCGGCACGGGTCTGGACAGCAAGCGTGGGCTGGAGAAAGCCATGACGCCTGGGTCTGGGCTGTTTCAACTGGTTTAAAAAATACACTTTTTGTTTTTATTTTGTTTTGTTATAAACAACCCAAAAAAGAAAACCGCCTGGCTTGGGTTCAGTGAATGGGAGCCCAGCGTGTGGGAAGGGGAGAAAGGGCAGTGATCAGCAAAGAAGTGAAGTTTGAGCACTTGTTGGTTTACTTGGCTTGGTTTGGTTCGATTTCCTAAATTTTACTTCCTTTCAGGTTTTTCCATCTAAAACCTGATGGGACTAAGACTAACCTCCCTCTCTGGGGTGCTGGGGGGAAATTATGGAAATATTTAAAATCCGCTGCAGTGGTCAAGCAGGCAGGAGGACCGGCTCCCAGCAACTTGGGTTTTCCCACTACTGTGCTGGCCTTTCCACCAGGTGGAGTCCCCTGTGTGGCCGGAACTGTCACCTCGCCTAGACAGACCCCATGAAGAATCTGAAGGTTGGCATATGGGCAGCCAAGGGGCCCAGGTGTGAAACCAGGTGATCTTGAATGTGGCCATTACATTGAGGGCTAATTGTTGGGGACATGCCTGACCCCTCTGTCCCACCTCTGGGAACCTATCCCAGTGAAACTATCAAAGATGTGCACAAACATTGTGTTTCTTTGTCTGCGTTGCAAATCTGTCACAATGAGTGTATGATGCTTTTGCCATAAGAAAGAAAAGCAGGGTTTGTTTTTTTTTTTTTCCTGCCACATGGGAAAAACATTATTAAGAAACAGACAGACTTTGCCCTTAACCCCTGTTCCTCCAGTAAGGTGTAACGTTATCTTACCTGTGGGAGGAAGACTCATTTTCTCTAAAGAAGTCCAGGCACTGGAGGGGGTGCCAGTGGCCTCCCTAGACCCTTCCCAGCAGTGGCCCTGCAGGTCCTCGGGCCTGATGCAGGGCTCCCAGCTGGCCTGACATCCAGCTCGGTGGGAGGGGGGCCCAGCAGTGTGAACCTGCACGGGCCCCGAAAGGTGTGCTCATCAGGGGACCAGGGACCTCCTTCAGAGTCCCACTGCCCCCAACTTGGGTTTTCCTAAGCCCAGGGCTCAGGGACAGCCATCAGAGGTGGCCCTGGGAATTCTCTCCCCAAGCTCCTCTCTGCTGCGGCTGGGGAAGGGACAGCCTATGAGTGGTCTCCCCCCAGGCAGGCGGGGACCGACACGGCCCAGGGCTGTGTTTTCAGAGCAGAGTGCAACAGGTGGGTGTGACGGGGACGGGCAGCTCCCTGCACAGGCCACCGCGTCCAGTGGCCTTGCCAAGGTGTTTCTGCTGTTTGGTGGGGGCCCAGGGTCCTGTTGCTTGTTCAAGGTTTGGAGGCTTCCAGAGTTCTTGGGACAAATCTTGAAGGAGACAGGAAGAGAATACTTACGGGTGGCCCCATGGGCCCTGGCAGTCCTGGGTGCCCCAGAGGTCCAGTCGGTCCAGGGGGGCCTGGTGGCCCTGGCGGACCTTGGATGCCGGCCTGGCCCTGTTCACCCTGAGGTTCGTGGAAACCAGTGTTAGAGAGGAGACCCCGGGAGCTGTAGACCAGCTCCCGCCCCCATGCCATGCACCCGGTGAAGGCCCCGCCGTGGGCTCTGCTGACAAGGCGGTGGTGACAGGGAAGAGTGGTGGCGTGATGGTGATGATGCTGTGGTGGTGGTGACTGCATGCAGGGGCTGGTGGCAGCGAGAAGACGGCCAAGGCAGTAGGTCCCCAGGAGGTGGGCTTCCACAGAGGACTTGCTGCCCAGAGCAGCTGTCCCCAGGGCAGGGAGCCCTGCTGCCGTGGCTGAGGAGCAGGAGTGAGTGAGAGAGGGGCCCTCGGCTCCCAGGCTGGCCAGCTGGCCAGAGTCCAGCCCAGGTGGTCTGTGGCCTGGGCCTGCCTCTGTCACCCGGTCTCTGGTGGCAAGTCACATCATCTCTCTAAGCTGTCTCAGCTTTTTGCTGTCTTTGATTTTCTGGCCTGGGGGATCAGATGAGATCCTTAGTTCAGAAGCCACAAATTTTGTTGGGCTCACTAAATAATTGGACAAGAAGTTCTATGCAAAAAAATTTGGATTGGTGGCTCCTGATGGAATGCCGGGAACTCCGGCAATGCTGGGCCCGCAGTGCTGGGTCCAAGGAGTGGCTGCCCCGTTAAGTGGGGCATGAGTCCTCCGGTCGTTTGGGTCCCCATCCTCCCCATCCCTCCTTACATGCAGCCTGCTCTGTCACTTAGGTGGTCTGCCTGGCCTCAGAGGGCAGTCAGGTTTGCACCCCTCGGCTGGTTGAAGCTTTGGAACTACAAGGTGCTTATGCTGTAGGGGTTGCTGTTGTCACTCCCCTGCCCCACCAGCTTCTTAGGCAGCTGCTCTGAGCTCAGTCTCGCCACCCACTGTGCCTGTCCCCAGGATGGACTGTGAGCCCAGGGATGCAGGGAAGGCATTGTGTTCCCTTAGGAGGAGGAGAGAGCCTGGTCCAAGTGACCCAGATCTTGGGGTTGGGGGCAAGAGAGAGTCATCCTGGATCTAAACCAATGCCATTATGTCATTTTCTAAATGACCTCGTCAGGGACGATGTGGGCTGAGCTCTTGTAAGGAGGGGCCCATCCTTGTAGATGGGTGAAAGCAGAACCCCCCTGGCAGATGTGAGAGCCCCAGGACGGATGCAGGGGACACGGGCAGCCAGAGTTCCAGTGTGACCTCAGCAAGTCCCGTGACACTCTGGTCTCCTTCCCCGTGTGAAGGAGGGAGCTGATGATGCTCACTGCAGACTCTCGAGGGAAGTGGCGATTATGAATAGGAGTGCATGACTTGGGAATGAGAAATGTAAGATTTCAGCAACACCTGCATGTACTATCGCTTGGCTGGAACATCCTAGGGCAGATGGCACCCAGGAGTGTCACTCCCGGGCCTGGGCCTCATCCTGCCACACCCTTGGAGAAGTCACTTTAGGGCTCAGGTGTCCATGGCAGAGGAGGCAGGTGCAGAAATTGCTTTGGTGGCCACCCTGCCTCCAGCCCGCTACCTAGCTGCACGTTGGTTATTGGTAAGTCTCCAGGTGGCAATGTCTTTCCTGAACCAAGAAAGGCTTAACTAAACCTCAGGCTTCAAGAGGGGAAGAGTGTGGCCTCCTTTTCAACCAGACTGATTCTGATTAAGCCCCTTGGCCTCTGAACATCCTAGAATCCTTTGCACTGCTGTGCTGCTTCATAGTCCTCATGGCATTTCTACATTTTTGGAGAAGGATAATTCACAAGGCAAGGGAGGCTTAGTCTGAAACAAATCACTGAGCTCCTTTCTGACTGTGAAATTCTAGAATCTTCAACCGTCACAATCCTCATGTTACAGAAGAGGAAACTGAAGGCCAGAGAAGTTGAGCTCCCTGACCAAGGTCACATGGAGAATTCAGGGTGAAGCCAGGACCCAAACTCAGAACTCCAGACCCTAGTCCTATTCATTCCAAAAAAGCCCCCAGCAAAAAGGGCTCACTGTCCAATGCTCTGCACTATGGAAATGACCTCTAACACCATCTGCTAAGCACATCATATTTCATACAAAGTTTCCTCTTTCAACTATTCCTACACTCAACGTGTAACCATCTTGCACAGCCTGTGAAATCAATATTGGTTTATTGATAGGAAATGGACAAGCATTTTTATGTCCCATGATGGCTGACAGCACTAAAATCCTCATTCTTAGGCAGAATCTGTGGCAGGAAGACTAGGGCCTTTGGTCTTTCTCTGCTTTGGAAGCCAGGTCAGGGCAGCACCGAAAGTTCTGGCTTCACCACCCGTTGCTTTTGAAAAGGGAGGTGGTAACATGCAGCAGCCTGGATTGAATCCTAGACCCCTCTCGAGTTCTTCCTCTGCAAACTGGGGATTGTGAGGGTAGCACCTCCACCACCGGGAGGCTACTGTGGGGAATGCATGAGGTAATCCATGTAGAATTCTCCCCGCAGTGCCTGGAACCCGGCGAGGGCTCGACACAGAGCAGCTAATACAGCTAAGGCCAGGAGGTAGCTGTTGGGGTCCAGGAGAATGGCTGCTCTGAGCATGGACTCAGGTCCCCTGGAGTGGGGCCTGGCACAGGTAGGGCTGGGGACAGTGGGGTGGGCCTGGTGCTTCTCTGACCTGCCAGGAAGCTCCCGGGCAGCCATGCTGTGGGTGAGCGCTCAGAGTCCGCAGAGGCCCTCGCGGATTTGGCCTGGTGATGCGATATGCAGCCTGCAGGCTCGGGTAGCACCGGAGCCACGCGCCCCTCTGTACTTCTAGCTGTTAATTGGAGGGATTTTCCATCGTTTGCAATCAGGTGCCTGAACAGCCAGGCCCTTGGGCTCCTGACTCCCGAGTCAGGATGGGAGGTCGAGGCCCTGCTGTCAGGCATTCAGAGAGCAGCTCAGGCCCTGCCGTGCCTAGCATCCCTGAGCCTTGGGGGTACGCCCTGTGCAGCGTGAGGAAGGCAAAGGGCGTGAGGACAGCACGGCCACCTGGTCTGGAACCGACTGGGATCTCAGAGAGCAGGGTAAGATTGCTCTGTTCTTTGTGATGTGCTCACAGCGATGACACCTGCGGGGTGGGGACTCCGTTCCTTCTGCAAACACCCTCCCTCCTCACACTCAGGTGACAAGGGATCCGAGGCTTGGCCATCTGCATCTCTGAGTATAAACGATGTGGGTCCATCTGAGAGCCCTGGCTGTGGGGTCTGCAGCCCTGACTGCCAGTCCCACCTCTGCCTCTCGCTGTTTGTGTGACCTTGGGCAAATCAGTTCGCTTCTCTGAGCCTCAATTTCCTTATCTCTGAAGTATGGATAATAGTAATAATGACAGCTAACATTAATTACAGCACTTAAACGGTGCGAGGAACTATTGCAAGTGCTTTACATATACAATAACAACCCTATGCAGTAGACATGTATTATCTTTATATCATACATGAGAAAGCTGGGGGCACAGAGAGGTCAAGTAACTTGCCCCAAATCACACAGCCAGTAACAGGCAGAGAAACTGGTGCAAATCTCTGCTCTGCAGTGTGCTGTCTGTGACTTTGGGCAACTTACTTAACCTCTTGAGCCTTGATTGCCTCATCTGTGAAATAAGGATGATCTTGCCTAATTCATAAATAAAACCAGGCCTGGAAAACAGGTAGCACGGTGCCTGGCACACAGTGACAGCTGTTACGAGTGGTAATCGTGTGGGGCTTGTGTCTTGTGCATTTCCACATCTATGGGACTCATGGGTCCATTTCTGTCTAATTCAATCTCACTGAACCCGAGCGGGGTTCTGGCTCTGTCTACTGCCCCCGCCGGCCTGCGGTGCCCAAAGACTTGCTGAGCCCCTTGGGAAAGCCACACGTGGTCTGGGCAAAGGGGAGGTGTCTACCTGGAAGGTCCGCCTTTTTATGACTGGGGGTGGAGCCAGTCGCACTGAATTGAGGAGAGGCAGCAGCTGAGGAGAAAGATGAGTTGGAAGGCCAGAGGGCAAAGGCCAAAGATCGCAGGTGTTCAGAACGATGTCAGAGGTCACGAGGAAGGCAAGGTGGCCAAGAGGGACGGGAGGAGAGGGAGAGAGAAGAGAGATCAGCGTGAGCACGAGGAGCAGGAGGGAAGGGGTAGACAGGGCACCCTATGGCTGTGGGCACAGTGCGAGCTTGCCCTGGGATGACACAGCCGTCCCCTGGGAGGAGGTGTAGCCCCCTCTGTCCGCACCCTGCCTCGGCCTCCGGGTCCGAGCTTGGGGCGTTGGCCAGCAGCCCCCTGGAATGGGAGCTTGGGCCTCCTCCATGGGCCTGCCCTCCTGGCCGTGCTGGGCCGCAGAGGCTGCCGGACACGCAGCCCAACATTGCACGGCCAAACCGCCCATCCCTGCTTGGTGCACAGAGGGTCGCAGACTCAGAGGCTCTGGCTAGGGAGCCACAGGACCAGCTAAATTGGTACTTGAAGCCAGGTTGGTGTGTGGCGACCCTGGGGTTCTTTTTTTGGTTGAACAAGAAAGGCTGGAGTCAGCGAATCTGGGAGGACAGTTGAAGCCAGTGCCAAGCCCGTTCCCAGGGGCTGGGCTGGCTGAGGGTGCGGCCAGTGTGGGCACAGGCTAAGTGCTACTGAGAGCTCAGCCTGGGGCTGCAGGGCCTGGAAAATAGAGGCTGGGTAAAGATGTCTCTGGAAAGTTCAACCACTCTTTTGGGGGAGGCAACTTGCAATCACATTATCTAATGTGACTTTTTGTTTCTGGAAATCCTTGCTGCTTCCAGTCTCGCTCCCCGTTGGAGCTGAGCAGCCCGTGGCTTTAGGAAGAGGTTAGAGCCCACGTGAAAACAAAGATGGCATATAATGTAATCAGCCGCTTGTTTTCAAAAGCTCTTTAACTCACATGAGGCTCCTGAAATGAGCATTAGGGACGAGGAGCTGCCTGGGCTGCGAATTGTGGCCAGCTGGGGACTTGGGAGCCCAGCTGTGGCCTTTCCAGGTCATCGCTGCTGGCTCCTTGGGCCTTGGCCGTTTGCAGAGCCCCACCCACTCCCCACCCACTCCCGCTGCAGGGGCCTGGCGATGTGCAATGGTGCGCTCTGCGTCCGGGAAGCCTCTCCGCAGAGAGGGGCTCAGAGACCTTCCAGAACCTACGAACCTTCAGGGTAATTATCTGGCTGGAGCGCAGAGCTGCTGGCATGCTGCTTAGGTACTCCTGGTTTGGGAGGGAATGGAGTGGCACAGGGAGGGTGAAGGGAGAGCCCACAGACACCAGCACCCCGCTCCCCTCCTCCCCCTCCCTCCCTGGGGAAGCCACAGGGAACAGGAGGGACCGCCTGGAGCTCTTGGTGTCCTCTGGCCTTGAGACCTGCCACCCCACCCTGCCTGCGGGCCCCTTGAGAGCCAGCGGACCACCGGAAGCCCCTGCTTTCCTGGCCCTTCTACACAGCCTTGCTCTGCCCGCCAGCTTCACCCCTGCCCGCTGTGCACTCCAGACCGCCCGCTCATTACGCTGTGCTTCCCTGCTCCCGTGGCAGGGTGCTTCTGGAGCCTTCTGTCACGGTGCCCTTCCCTCCTCTTGCATCGGGCTGAGGGGCAGACAGCCCTCTGCTGCCCCGCCCCAAGCACTCACTGAGGCCCAATGACACACTGCCAAAGCGTCTGCAGTTGTGTTGTCTTTTGTGCTGGGGGACGTTGTCTTTCTTTCGGGTAACATAACAATCCCGTGAGCTGTGTTTCAAATAAACACAGCTGACCTTCTATTATTGTATCAGGATCAGGCCGGCCGGAACACCAGGGCCCCTGCGTCCCTGGAGCACATGCCGTGGACAGGCCGGCTCTGTCTGTGCTGCTGCCGGCCTGCGTTCCCCAGCCCAGGCCCAGCCCCGCCTCGGACTCAAACCCATCCCAGCCTTTCACGTTCCAGGCCCACCATGGCCTCTCCCCGGCCCAGGAACCCAGAGGTCAGAGTCTGGCATGTCTTCAGCCCCCTGAGTGGCTGGGCAGAAGCCGGGCCCTGCTAGCAAGGCCCACTCGATGGCCTTCTACAGTCACGATGACTGTGAGCCCGGTTTGTGTCTGTCTCCACTCCCTAAATCCCACCACCAGGACCTGCCTGGCAGGGGCGGGCAGCCCGGGGAGGGCCACACCATGCAGCACACTGCTGGGCACCACGAGGCCCATGTGGGAGGAGATGGACACCTGAAGATGCCATCTCCCTGTCCCTACGGCCCAGGCCTGAGAGCAGCAAGGCCCAACACAGCCAGGGGAGACTGAGCCCTGCGGTCTTCTGGGCTCTGTATGCTGGGGTGGAGCGAGGAACAGGAAGGAGGCAGCTGGGGGTTGGGGGGGGTCAACCATCTTAGCCCTGAAATCCCTCCCTGCCTCCCCCCCTTGCTGCCCACTTCTGTAGGGCTGCCTCTGTCCTTAGAGGCAAAGTAGAGACTTTATGCTTGAATTGCTACAGCCACCCTGATTATCTCCCACCATCAAGGTTTGGGTCATCTGAAACAATGATTAATCCAAAAGTCCCTCTTAGCTGGCCAGGGCAGGCCGCCAGTCACACACACACAGTTGTGCACACACACGTCCGGCGGGAAGGGAGTCAGACGCACAGACTCTCACAAGTCCCACAGGGAGGGTGACATGCCGGGGAGCCACAGGCTCAGACGCACACAGCTCAAGAGCCACCGGGCTCGCCCTGTCAGCGCAGGGGCAGACACGCTCCATGCAAAAGTGCTTCCCCAGGGGACACAGCTGTGCCAACCAGACATACTGTTCCCCAACACCATCTCTCTGGCCGCTGAGTGCAAGGGGGCTGTATGCTCCTGTTCCCAAGCTCTGTTAGGTGCCGGAGACCCCAGGGGGATGAGGCTGAGCCAGGGGCTGTGCCCCAGGGATGGATCAAAGGGCCCTGCTCAGTTTTAGGGGCTCACTTACCCGGTGCGGGTACTCTCCACACTGCCCCTGGGAATGAGAGGGAAGGGAAGGGGGTGTTAGACACTTGTTGGGGGGACCTGTCCCTCAGTGGCACCCCCAGAACTTACGGACACAGCACGTACCTCATCACCCACCAGCACTGCTGCTCTGGTTTTGGCCTGAGCCCTCTGAGGCAGGAGAACTAATTCCCTCCCTTGCCCCTGGCTGGCAGCAGGGAAGGGACACCCAGGGGCTGCCTGGAAGTGGCCCTGGGGAGGCGAGGGCAGGACTCTGCCAGATGCCGAGTGCCATGACAGTGGGTTGGGATTTACGTTCCATGTCAGGTAGTTCCACCCAACAGCCCCGGACATGACCCCTGGGTGGGAGCAGCTGTGGACAGTGGGGCCCTCAGACACCCACCCTGAGCCGGGAGCGCCAGGACCCAGTGCCATTCGCCCAGGGGCAAGCCCCGCAGTCTCCAGCAGAAATTCTGCCAGACAGAGAACTCAGGAGGCCAGGAAGGGGCCCAGGCCAGTGGTTTACAAATTGGCACCCCCAAATCCCAGGGGCTTACAGAGGTGGGTCAGGGAACACTGTGGGGGTGACATCTGGGAGAGGCCAAAAAAGAGGCTGAAGAGGGCCAGGCTCACCCCAAGAAAAGAACAGCTTCACCCGAGTCTCTCGTATGTTCCACAGCACCTTAGGGGGCTTCCCTGGCTCTGGCGATAAAAACTAAAATTTGAAGGTAACCACTTTGAACCCCTTTCTACTGGTTGGGAGAATGTTTCCTGAGATGGGGATTCCGTGGCGCTTACCTTTTCTCCTTTTTGTCCTTGAGGTCCCTACAAAGAGACGGAGATGAGAGAGTTAGAAACCGAAGCTAAGGGGCCAGCGGCCGGAAGCGTGTCTGCGGGGGGAGAGCGAGATGGGTACCAACCGGCTGTCCTCGGGGGCCTGCCAGACCCTGCGGGAAGGAAATACACACAGGTCAGTGGGCACACAGAGACACATGCGGGGGGCGGGGGGCAGTGGGGCAGACACTGGGGCTTCCAGGGGCTTTTCAGAACGTCCCGGAGCCCTGAAGGCTCGGCCAGCCATGGCCAGGTCTTCCTGTGCCCAACACATTCAAGGCTGTGTGGCCTCATTCGCCAAGTCTCAGCTTCACCCATCAGAGGGCATGACTGGGCGTCTCCCAACCCCCACGCGGGGCTGTGACAAGGAACAGACGCCACCCTTCATTCATTCCTCAACCACTATCGTCTCGTGCACCTGCAATGTAGCCGGCACCTAGCTGTCACGTGGTTTCTGCCGTGACACACACCCTGCCTGGCACACACACAGCCTCTGGGGGACACTAGCACATTCTGTCTTCTACCTCCCAGGTCCCAGTGATGCCCACTGAACCAGAAGGGCCTCCGAGGACATGGGGGGCCAGGCCAGGGCCGCAGACACCGGGGGCTCTGGAGAAGCCTTAGGCAAAAGAGGGGAAGCAGGAAGTTGGCAACTTAAGCTCTTTTCTGGGTTTCTCTGAGGAACACAGGGGTCTTGGGGTTTCCTCCAAGGTTGTCTTGTCAAGTTCACAGGCTAGGAAGGGAGCCGGGGTCAGGGTAGACTCTCGTACTCCGAGGGCCCAGTGTCCATGGGTCTCTGGGGAGGCTGCATGAGGGCTGGTGCTGAGGGGCCTTGTGGCCGTCACAGCCCTGTGCTGAGGAGCCACTCTGAGGCCAGCTCCGTGTGCACTGGCCGGGAGGAAGGTGCCGGGTCTCTCCCAGGCCAGAGGGCCTGCGGCTCAGGGAATGGAGGTCCAGCTGTTCCCACTGCACCACCCTCTCCGAACTGGGCCAGCCTTTGTAACACTAAGTCCCGCAGCACAGGGTTCCCCGGGCAGGGAACCAGGGGCCAGATCCCCCTCTCCCGGGACAGGTCGCGGTGTGATGGGGGAGGGGCCGAGAAAGCTAACAGGGGTTTACGACTGCAGAGATTCAGGGGATTGAGCCCAGATGTCCCAAACGGTGGCTCATGGGGACAACTGTGGTATTTTGTTTGCCCTACGTGGCTTTATGGCTTTATTTCAATTAGTTGCCAACACTTAAGAGCAAGGAGAGTGCGAATAAAAATCTGGACTTCAAGTTTCTCTTGGTTAATCGGAGGCCCGACGACACATGGTACCTATCAGCTCCAGCTGGGCAGTCTCAGTCATGGGCAACGTGCTCAGCCCTCGGCCACCAGCCCTCCCCTAGCCACCACCGAACATGGGGACGGGGCCTGTGTGCTTCCTGTGTCAGGCACCGCTCTAAGTTCCTGGGGCGCCCTCACCCCTAGGACAGCCCAGCGGGTGGTGGCCTGGGATTTGAATTCAGCATCCTTGTGCTGCCCGAATCTGGGACCTGCAACTGCGTCCTCTCAACTCCTCATTTCAGGTCCTTGGGGCTACTGTGAGGGGGGAGGGGCAGAAGTGGCCCCCTTTGACAGGTGAGGACACGGGGGTGCAAACACAGGAGGGTACTCGAGTCAGGTGCCCAGCAGAGGGGAGCCCCCTGGGGAGGGAGCAAGCAGGGGACGGACAGATGACAAGTGGGCCGAGATTACTGCGCCCCACAGCAGTGGTGGCTGAACGGCTCTGTCCCCATGCCAAGCCAAACAGGGGTCTAATGGCTCTGTGGCCCGTTGGGTTTTGATGGATGGTGAGACAGACAGGGGATCTGTCGCACTGACGTGGGCTCGTGGGAGATGGCACAGCCTTGCCCTTTCCCCAATTTAGCTCTGACCCCAGCAGACAGGGAAGGCTCACAGCGGGTCGAGTGGGCGGGGCAGAGGGCTGGCATGGGCTGAGTGAGGAGACAAGGGGAGCCCGCGGAAGGGGTCCTTTCCTTCAGGACAAAAGGCGCTGGCAGCAGGAGGCAGCGTGGCCAAGTGGTAAGACCCTGCCGCATGGGTCTGAATCTCAGCTGCAGTGTTGAGGAGCTGTGTGACCTCAGGCAACGTACTTAGCCACTCTGTGCCTCAACTTCCCCTCTTGTAAAGGGATAATAAGCTGTTATGAGGATTACAGTGCCTAGTGGGTGACCATTATTATTACCTCCCAGGTGAGACCCATGGGCTACCTTGTGGTTGCATGGGGTGGCCAGGAGGGGAGGAAGGTGGGCAAGAGGGCTGAAGGGATGAGCACCTAACGCTTGATGCCCCCAGAGCAACGGCAGCACAGAGGTTCACCCCTGCCGGGGTCTCTGTTACTCCACGCATGTGCACAGCATGCTTGGGAACAGGGAAGGGGCAGGAAGAAATGCATTTGCAGCAGAGGTAGCTGTGACGGAGAGGAGAGCTTGCTGGGGGACCTGGTGCCAACGCCAACTCTTCCACCCACAGCCCCCAGCACCTTGCTGCCCTCCCTCCAGTTCTGTGGGTGTGGCAAGGACTTTCCTACCCCAGGGCCCTTGCACATGCTAGTCTCTCATGTCCAGGATGCTCCTTCCCACCCCCGTCTCTATTTTCTCTTGGTTAAATCCTCACCCTTCAGGCTCCAATCCAAGTCTCTTTCTCAGGAAAGCTGTCTGTGACCCTCAGCCTGGGTGAGGCTTCCATTATACTGAGATTCCTCAGGGTACTGGGAACCGCCTTTCATAGCACTTATAACAAGGCAGTTTGTTAATTATGTGAGTGATTATTTAGAAGCACATCCTCCCCACTGGATTGTGGGCTACAGGGCGGCAGGGACAGTGAGGATTAAATGAGATAATACATTAGCCCAGTGGCCACCACACAGCAAACCTCATACCTGTTGGTTGGGGCCGGGGCAAGAGGACAGGCTGCGGCCCGGAGGGAGCTGAGTTGCTAAGGGTCCCCCAGCAAGTTGGGGAGGGCTGGGCTGGAGTCAACATTTCTCGTCTTCCTTCCTAGTCACAAGATTACCTGCCTCCCTCAGTGCCCTGGCAGTGCCCTCGTCATGGGCCAAGAGTGTCTCACGCTACCTCTTGGAGCAAGGCACGAGCCACACGCTGGCTGGGTGGGGCAGGGCAGCCTATGGTGTTGCTCTCACCGCCCCACGCCGGCCAGCCCTATGACGCAGGGGGTGGTCCCTCCCAATGTGGGTGTGACCCAGGACTTGGGAGGCAGGAATGCATCCCCATGGGGGGCCAGCCCATTTGTCCCTAATGGCCCTTCAGTCCCTGCTGGGAACGGGGCCACTCACTGCTCATGGAGGGTGGGCACCCTGATTCCCTTCTGCAGGAGGTGGCCCGTGGAGAGGGCAGATTCCTTGCAAAAGCTGTGCAGAAGGTGGAAGGGCCAGGGGGAAGGTGGGGCAAAGGTCTGCTACCATGCAGGGACAGGGGCCCCTGCAGTCCCGGGGCAGCTCAGGGCAGAGCTGGCCCTGGGGAGGGTCATGATGGCTCGAGGAACATCAGGCTCACAGAAATGGCATCTCCTGGAGGAAGTGTCCCCAGCGAGTGAGGATGTGAGCTTGTCCCCGAGGGCCCATGTCAGAGCAGTTTGGGAGCGCTGAGCTGGCCGCTGGCCTCCATGTGCTACCCGCCAGGTGTGGGCTCTCTCTGGCCCTCCCTTCCTCATGCTTCACGTAGAAACACCCTGCCCACCTCTCCTCCCTGCATTGATAGGAGGACCTAGGGCGTGTGCTTGTACAAGGCTGGGGAGTGACCAGGACAGAAGCCACTCTCGCTGTCCCCGCAGGGCCCCCTCTGAGGGGCAGGCCCTCTTTGCGTGGCTGTGAGGCCAGGCCAACCCCCACCCGTCTCAGGAAGGCAGGAAAGCGGGGCTCTTACCATCTCCCCCTTTGGTCCGGGGTGGCCCTGGAAGGAGAAGAGGGTGAGTGCCAGGAACACTGTCTGCAGCCCAGAGGCCCACCCCACTGCCCCACGCGGTCCTCCCGCCACTCTCCCTTTGCCCCTCCCGCCTTTCTCACACCGTCACTCCACACAGTCACTCCACACAGTCGCTGGCTTGTCACCCAGTCCCTGACCCACTGACTCAGCCGAGGTCACTTGCCCACTGTCCTTTGCTGGGCCTTTCTAGCAGCTGCCTACCCTGCCGAGGAGAGTTGGGGGGTGGTCTCCCTGGACCCCAGGCCTCACCCTGTCCATGTGACCAGGACGGCTTCAGGGGACACCTGGAGTGGACGTGATCACCAGGACCCCCGGGCTGCACTCAGCTCGCTGGCCTGCAGTGGGGGAGTGACCAGGTGGGCACTGGGGCCCCTCATCTGCGAGCCGTGAGTGGTGGGGCCAGGTTCAGCCATGGGTGAAGCCGCATCACACCCACCCAATGCCTTTACCTGGGGGCATGTCTGAGGGCTTTGGAGGGGTCAAGCCCCCTTCCAGCTCACCCCTTCCTCAGAGTATGCTGGTGCCTCCTTTTCCCCTGGAACATTTTTGCCAGGGGACCAAGTCCAAAGGACTGAAATGAGCAAAGAGAGGAGCTATGGCCAGAAGCAGCCTCCTCATGGCCTTGGGCACATGTGTGGGGTCCTGACCGGGGAGGGGCACGGGGTGCTAGGGAGCCAGGGCCAGTGTGTGCCCAGGTGCCCAGCCTCTCCTCACCGGCTTCACCAGAGTCACCATGTTCTAGCATCTCCAGACACCGAGAACCCAACTTGGCAGCTGGGGACTTGTGCGTTGGGGAAGCCCACTGGGGCCGGAGGGGGGGCTCAAATGGCCACCTATCCTTTCCTTTGATGACAAGCTTCCACCTCAGGAATTTTCCTTCTAAGTAAAGCAACTTCAAGGAGTCAGGGCCTTGCAGAAGGACTAAGAGACCCAGGGTTACTGGCCTGGACCGAGATGGGGGGAGGAGCCCCCAGCCTGAGAGAGGGCCCACTTACCGGTTTGCCGTCTAGCCCAATGGGACCCTGAAACCAGAAAGACCAGATGTAAAGACCAAGCATCACAGGCCCCCTTCCCATGAGGCTGCCCGGGGCAGCGGTCAGGAGTACAGGTTCTGCATTCCACCAAGTTAGGGTTCGAGTCCCTGCACGACTACTTCTTGTTATATATATATCAGTCACCACTGATATCAAAGACACCCCCCTGACCCCAGGCAGAAAGCTGGTGGTATGTTCCTAGCGCACCAGGGCTGGCCAGCAGTGAGGCAGGAAGAGGGGACCAGCCACTCCCCCTGCTCTGCCTCTTAGAACATGTCCTAGGCCCCACAGGCAGGGGTCAAAGGCCACTCAGAAGCCCACCCCACCGCCCCCTCTGGGGTAGACTTCCTCTCAAACCCCGGTGTGCTTCCCTGCTGCACCTCATTTGTTCCACATTCCAGTGTCATGCTGGGGTTTAAGAGCCTGTGACTTCACTTGCCTGGTTCCTGTCCCACTGCCCCTAACTTGTGTATTTATTTTCCTGTATATATTTCTTGCACCCTGAGCTCAGTGCTGAGCTACTCGCCTGGGTTGGCGTCCGTGAATGGCTATGGAAGCAGGTCCTTAATGACCAGCATTTGGAAGAAGTGGCGTGAGGGTTGGCCTCAGATGAAGTTTAACCCAACCAGCCACAGAGACCACCTGGGACACAGCTAACCTTGGCCTACCCCACTTACCGGAAATCCAGGAAAACCTCGAGTGCCTGGTTGACCCTGAAAAGAACAGGAAGGCAGTGAGGATGAGGAGGAGAGGAAGCTAATCCCTAGTCCCCTGGCTCATCTTAGCTCCCATCCCTCCCACTCCTGTGTGACCGTCCGCGTGGGGGACACTCTCACAGTGAGCGGGCTGGGAGGGAGGATGGAGAAAGATGGAAGTGGAACATCATCAGCGATCTCCTGCAGGGACTGGGGGTGGGGAAAGAAAAAAGTGGGGGCAGCATCCTTTGGGTCGACGTCTAGGAAGCAGGCCCTGGAGAGCTCACTACTGTGGGGGCTCTACTCATAAACACGCAGGCAGGGAGGCGAGGACAGCGGGTCTCAGCTCGCTGCACACTGAACTCCTGGGCTGCGGTCCTCTCCTCCAAGTCTGTTTTTATTTACATAGTCATTGCTCATGGCCACTTATCCAAGGATGTTTTAGATATTGGCAGATACCAGAACTTGGCCTTCAAAATGTGTTTTCAGGCTAGAACAGGTCAGATTGCTCGTGTTTCTCTCCCCTGGCCAGCAGGCTCCTCCCAGCAGTTGGGCGATCTCTGCATCCCCCAGTCTTCACGGGGTGCAGAGCAATCCACGCCCATTTTTCTGGAGGTGCAGAGTGCAATGCACATAGATATTCAGGCTGGAGAGGAGAAGCAGGTTCACTGTTTTTAGCCCAGTGGTTTATGATCAAGATTCAGGACAAAAGACATCTCTAGAAGAAGCATGAAGCTGTGAAGATCCAGGGCTGGGGAGGGATGAGCCGGAGGTCAAGGGTAATGGAAAGCTAGGACACTGGAGTCTTGTCACTCCCCTGCTCAAGAACCAGCAGTGGCTCCTTTCTACTCACCTATCATTCAAGCCCATCCCCAATCTTGTCCCCATCAGCCTTTCCAGGATGTTAGCTCCTTTCCTGCCTCATCTTTCCCCTACTCTGCCCAGGCACACTGGCTCGCCTGCCTTTCCCTGGACACACCGGTCCGGCTCTCAGCATGGGCTCTCCCTTGGCCAAGATGGCCACAGTCTCTTCCTAAGCATGGGCTTTTGAGTCTGGCAGACTGAGTTCTAATTCTGCCTCCACCAGAAGTGGCTATGTGACTCTGAGCAAGTTGCCTAACCTCCCTGAGCCTCAATTTCCTCATCTATAGAATGAGGATGGCCTCATATAACCTCATAGAGTCACCAAATGACCTCCAATTATGTTTGTAAAGCCTATTCAAACGGTAGCTGCCATCACTGGATGTCTGTTGAATTGAACTTAACAGAGAAGATCCAGAATGAAGCAAGTTTTCTTCTGAGCTCAATATATCTTGGGGTCAATGAAGGTTTGTCCTTGCCAGGCAGTAGTTCCAGAATCTGATCCTATATGGAGGAAGATTTCTCTAGATCCGTCTGTTGTGACCCTGAAACATCTCCAGGCTGCTTGGGTCCTCCTTGAAACCATGGACATGCCTGCCCAGCGGTCTGTGCCCAGGGGACACATCAGCCCCTCTGGCTGGGTGGGATGGGGGCCCTGCTGTTGGGGTGGGGGGTGGGCTGGTTTGGCAGGGCACTAGCTGAAGTCTGCTGCAGGCTCAGGATGGGCTAGTGTCAGTCATCCAAAAGGGCAAGAGGAGGAGATGCCACTCAAATGTTGGCAGGGCCCCTGGCTTTTCTCCTCCCAAGGATAAGTGAAGCTAAGAATAGCGCTAAGGAGAAAACCCGGAAACTCTGCAATGTAATCTCTGAAACCTCCCAGTGTAAACTCTCTGTAAACTACTGTGGACGCTTAGAGGCCCGAAGAAAAGGTCAGGACGAGAGGATTCCAAGAAACATCTTCAAGTCCCACTAGGGACAATATTTACGCGGTAGGGATAATCACACGGTTTGCTAATTACAGAGCCTGCCCTGGTCACAGGATGCATCTCTCCAACCAGGGCCAAGTCCAGGGCTAACCAAGGCTTTTTCAGGGATCTTGGGAAGAACCTTGTCATTGACCAAATGGAAAGTAGGACTCTACTTCCCAGAGAGGCTGGGCCTGGGGAAGGCACTTGGGGAGACTTAGAACTGGATATTAATTTATCTCTCTTCAATTATGTCCTGAGGTTAAGCATCGTTTCCAATGTTTATTGGCTGGTCTTATTGGTAAACTGCCTGTTTGCACTCTTTACCAATATTTTCTACTAGGTTATTTTTTTTCCCTACTGATTTGAGTAAAGCTCTTTGTCAAGAACAGTAACTCTTTGATAGTCATATATGTAGTGAATATTCTTTCCAACTTGGCATTTGTCTCTGATTTTGCTGATGGCATATTTTCTGTAATATAGAAGTTTTACATTTAGGTAGATAAACTTCATCTTTTCCTATGGCTTTTGGGTTTTGTGTTATGTTTCGAAAAGTCCTTCTGAACTTTTATAGTTGAGAATTACAAAACATTCATTCATGCTTTGCCCTTGTATTTTATGGTTTCATGTTTTACATCTAAGTATTTTATTCATTTGGGATTTATTCTGATATATGGAGCAGGGTGGAAATTTAGCTTAAAAAAAACCACAACTCTTTTCATTTTACTTTTTTCTAAATGGCTTGTCAGTTGCCCCAGCATCATTTCCTAAACAATCTACCTTTCTCTTCCTATTGTAATGTAGCCTGTAAAAAGTACCAAATTCCCATCTGCATTTGGCTTTATTTCTGGCCTCACCATTATGTTCTGTTCATTAGTTTGTTTTGATTTTCTGTTTTTACAATACATTTTGCTATCTAATAGAACAGCTAGTCCCCCCATCTCCTGTCCTCCTTACTCTGTTTTTCAGAATTTTCCTGACATTCTTACAAGCTTATTGCTTTCAAATGAAACTGAATATTATTTTGTTGGACTCCCAACCCCATCAAAAATGCACTAGGATTAGAATCACATTAAATTTATAGCTAGCAGATTTATTTGTAGATTAACTTACAGAGTAACACTACACCCTTCTATACAAGAACAAGGGAAATAAGCTATATATTGACCTCTTCCCCATCTTCTTCTACCTGCAAGTACTCAGGGTAAGACAGCACAGACAGAAGGTTCTGATTGGAAAGAGCCCATTGGGGTGTCTCCCTTCCCTAATATTTGATGCCTGGAAGAGGGTCAGTTGTGCAGCTTCCCAGAGCCTGTCTCATTTGCCTTCTTCACTCCAAGTCAATACTGCCCCATAGGACTCCGTGCTGGTAAACGTGTAATCACTGGCTGGGTTGGTGGGGGGAGACTACTGCTTTGCACAGCACTTGCCAATGTCTGTGGTGTAAACACTCTCCCCATAGCTGATTTCAGGCTACCAGTGTGAGGTCACTGAACACAGCTGGGAGGAGGAATGCACAGTGCACTCTTGTGAGCCATCTGAGCTAGCGCTAGCACACTCGCACTCTGACCCTCCAGCGCACAGACAGCTCCCCTTGGGCATTACAAAGACATCTCAAATTCATTATGCGCAAATCAAACTCATCTCCCCTGGCAAGGTCTGCTCTCCCTTCTGGGGAAGGGCATTCTGTACTCAAGTCAGAAATGTGGTGTCGTCTTGAGCTCCTGCTTCTCCCTCAACACCCCTTTCTATCATCACAAAATCCCATCATTTCCACCTCTGAAATATCTCATGGTCCACCCCTCCTGCCCAGCCCAGGACTTGGCTGCAGTCCAGGCTCTGGTTACTGCGAGCACCTTCCAACCAGATCCCCACCTCCAGCCTCAGATGACCTTCTTAAACTGCAGATGTGATCATGTCCCTCATCAGCCTCACACAACCTAAGGCTCTTCCAGCCCTCGGGACAATGCCCCACCCCCCAGCACAGTGTTTGGGCTCCTCACAGGTCCTGGATTGCGGTTTAGTTATCCCTTCCTTCCTGAAGCCTTCCCTGCCTGCCTCCCCCCAGCCCAAGTCCAGTGCCTCCTCCGTGTCCCATGGCTCCCTGCCTGTCCCCTGCCTTAGCACTTACTGTCTGTACTGTGATAGAGCATGTGATTGCTGGTCTCTCCCACTAGAGCGTGTGCCTGGAGGGGCAAGCAGGCTGCGGGCGCATCTAGCCTGCACTGGGTTCCTGACAACTATGAATGGAGTGAACTGAGAACCGCTGGATAGGTGTGTCTGCCTGGGCTGGAGATCCAGCTCAGGGAGGGAGTGAGCTGCCTTGGAGACGGGGCATTTCCTGGGCACTGGCAGATCACCTGTCCAGTGCCTGCTGGGCTGGCCAGCCTCTCTGGGGCCAGCCTTCCCCTTGGCTTAATGGGGCTCCCTCAAAAGTCAACATGGCGGGACACTCTGCTCCATCCTGCTCCCTCTTCCCTGGACTGCGACTCTCCTTCTCCAAAGGGCTTGGCTGCCCCCCCTACTCCCCTTGCTTAGACCATTTGTCAGGCTCCAGGAGGGGAGGCAGGTGGCCCCTGAGAGCCGCAAGGCTGGTTCCTATCAGCTGCATTTAGTCTGGGCCCTTCCTTGCTGAGTGGAAAACCACATGTTCCCCACCAGCCCCAGGTGCCAAGGGCACTCGCTTGACCTCTACTCTTTAAGGACAAACGGACGCTTTGTCTCCTCACCCTTGTCCCCTGCTCCCATGAGCTCAGGGTGGCTTACCAGGAGGAGCTGAGAGGGTCTCCCCTGCTGTCTAGTGGGGACTCAGCAGGGGAGGCCTGAGCTACCGGGGTGATGGGGACAAAGTCATAGGACGCTGGGCTCAGTCAAGACTCTTGGTGCCATAAAACCTTTCCAAGTGTCAACATAGGCAGCACCCACGGGGAAAATTTTTTCTCTTGAAGTAAATATCCTCTTTAAACAGTACAGCTTCAAGCATGGAAGGGGTGTCGGAGCAAGAATTCAGGCTTCGTGATGAGGCCGACCTGGCCAAACCCAGGCTCCAGCACTTACCAGCTGGGCGACCACAGGTGAGTTAGGAAACTCTCAGTCTCCCAGAGGCTGGCCCTCTGCTCCCTGCCCCCACCACGCGTGGCTGGTCAGGAATAGTGCCCAGCAGAGTGCGGAGCCCGCGGCCTTCTGCTGTGGTGGAAGCTGGGTGCCAGGGCTCCTGGGTTCTAATCCTGCCCCAGCCTCTACACGGCAGACCCTGGCCAAGCCCCTACCCCTCTCTGGGCCTCAGTTTCCCCTTCTGAGAGGGCTGTGTTAACCATCACGGGGGTCCTTTCCACCCTGATGTTTGGTGATTTGGTTGAAGCCCTGTGATTTGAACACTCTGGGAAAAACCGCCAGTCCTCCTCCCTCAGCCCCGGCCTCTTGCCATTCATAGCCCACACCCCCTTTCAGTCCCGAAGGCAGTGCTCCTGAGGGAGGCCTCCCTGATCTCCCCAAGCTGCCCGTCACTAGGTGGAGGGTGCTGGGTGGAGGGTGCTGAGTGGAGGGTGCTGGGTGGAAGGTGCTAAGTGGAAGGTGCTGATTAATGCGCAGGACCCAGCACTGCATGTGGGAGCCTTTGAGGGTGGGGGTGGCTGGGCCCAGTAGGTGCCTGGGCCAGCAAACCTGGCTTTGGTATTTGCTCTGTGGGCTTCTAGAAACAAAGGCTTGCTCCTGGGAAGGCTGGAGCGCCCATGAAAGAGGAGTGGCCACTTGCTCCCTCCGCCTGTGGACAACAAGGCCGCCTCCCAGCCGCTGTAGCTGCGTGGCTAGAGGGTAGTTCCCTCGGAACCCGCTCAAGAGGCTGTAATTTAGGTATATTTAGTCAGGCCACTTGCTTTAACATCCACATGGGCACCGAGGCCTGGTCGGGCTGACCACATCACACGCAGTGGCTGCCACACCCAGAGGCACAGCCAGACTTGCTCTCCCCTCGTTCTTCCCCAAAGCCCTTTTCATCAACTCACCCATCCCCCACCGCACTCTGGAGAAGAGCAAAAACAACTTACAGGGGGGCCTCGGGGACCGATGATGGACAGCCCAGCGTCTCCGGGAGCCCCCTGTGTGGAGAGAGGGGGAGAGGGAGACTGGGGTAGGGGGCAGAGAAGAATAGGAGGGACAGAGGAGCAAAAGGGAAGGAGCTGGCAGGGGCTGGGGGTGGCAGGAGGGGACACCAGCCTCACCAGACAGGAGGACAGGAGGGAGGGCAGAGGGACTCAGGGCAGAGGACACACAGATGGGTGCGGAGGGAGAATCCAGAAGGGTTGGGAAGGGCAGGGGAACAGCAGGGAGGAGGGGATAAGAGGGGTGAGTGAGGGCACAGGGTATGGGGTCCAGGGGAAGGAGGGCGGTGGGTCCCCAAGCCAGGCAGGCGGCAGCAGCCAGAACAGCATTCATCGGCACAGTGGGTAAGAGGGAGACAGGGAGGGAGCGGAGACTTAGCAATGGCTGCCTGAGGGCTCCCCCCACGCCCTGCTCAGGACACTTTCCCACCTCCCTCAGGCCCCTGCCCCACCTCCCTCTACCTCCCCACCCCCATCCCCAAATACCCCTCTGCCCACACACCCTGCAATTGTGGAGCAGCGACCTGCCCTGAGCACGGGGTTGTGGAAATGAAAGTGGGGACATGAGACTCATATGTGCTCTGTGGACCCAGCAGCCCTGGGCCTGAAGGCTTGAGCTGCCTGGAATTTCCTAGTGCTCGGCTGAGAATGACAGGAGTTAAGGCCGTGCAGGACTTTCAGCCCTGAGAGGACGGCAGGGATGCTGCTGGGCTGGGAGTGCAAAGTGCTGTCAAGGGTGGCTGAACTCGCTAGATAAGTACCGTGTGTGTGTGTGTGTGTGTGTGTGTGTGTGTGTGTGTGTGTGTGTGTGTGTGTGTGTGTGTGTGTCCGGGCAGACAGCGGGAGGACGATGTGTGCATGGAACCGGGGTGGAGGTGAAGGGCTGGGACTGCCTTGCAGGACGCCCGTCCCACCAGCAGGGCACCCCTCCCAGCAGAGCCAGGCAGGCAGGGCAAGAGCCCAGGACCCGAGTTAAGGTCTTGCTCAGCCAGGCAAGTCCCGGAACTGCTCCGAGCCACGTACCTCCTCTGTGAACAGGGGTGCTCAGAGCTGCTCTGCTGCCCTTATGGGAAATGCATTTTGTAAAATGTCATACCTCACATGCAGGTGAAGGGTGATTTCGTATTAGTAACTGTTTATACCATTGCAGCGATACGATTAATTTTTATGCCAGGCCAGGTAGTGTAGTGGTTAAGAGGAACTGAAGCCCAGCTCTGCTCCCTACAGTTGTGTGACCTCGGGCAAGCTACTTAACTTCCCTGTGCCTGTTTCCTTATCTGTATCAGGGATAATCCAGGCCCCCATCTCATAGGGTGGATGTGAACATTTCATGAGATAATGTAAAGTGCTTAGAACAGTGCCTGATCCTTCGATGAGGTTGTGCCTTTTCTCCTGGGCGATCTAGCCTCCTACCAGGTGGGGCTGACAGTCTTGTTCCATTTGGAGGACAGCGTAGCATGTTGGTTAGGGCCCTGGCCTTGGAGTCAACCACAATGGGGCTCCTGTCTAGCTCTGCCTCTGTCTATCTGTGTGACCTTGGGCATATGACTTTGTCTCTCCGTGTCTCTTGGAAATGGGAATATTAAAGTTCCCCTGGAAAGGGTGTGTCAGTGTTAACTGGGAAAACAGAGGCAAAATACTTAAAACTGTTCCTGATACAGTTTGTGATTAATACATGGTGGCTGCTATTATTGTCGTTACGATCATTATTTTGGAGATGGGAGGCGCTACTGCAGAGACACTGCAGGCACAGGCGAGGAAGCCCTGCGCTGGGCACCAGGAGGTCTGGCTTCTAGCTCCAGCTCATTGCTGTTGTGTGGGGCCCTGGGCAGCCCCAAGCCCTTCTCTGGGCCTCACATGAGTTTCCTCAGCTGCAAAATGAGCTGGTTGGATATGCTGGGCTCTGGACTCTCTTAGGAACCCCTTGAGGTTCCAGGATAGCTTCCTGGGCTTCTGGTTTCCCAGGGAGCCTCAAATCCATAACCCTGGGGGTCCCCCTAGGCATTTCCAGCTCTGCTCTCCTTGCCTTCGGAAAGGGTGACTGCCTAAGGCTGGGGATCAGAGCGGTGAGGCCACATGCAGTCAGGGGACACCCACTCAGCCAGGAAGGCTGGGACCACAGCCCAGGAATCCCAGACTCCTGCCCGATGGTGTAGAAGCTGTTAGGAGACCAGGCCTCGAGAGGCTGTGGGGGCAGAGCAGGCCTGGCCGGCACCCTCTGCCACGGCCTTTGTGTCAGAAGACGCCTGAGAGGAGCCCGGGTGAAGGGCAGAAGGGGAAGTGCAGACTCACCTTCTCGCCTGGTTGGCCCTTCACTCCCTGGGGCAGCCACACGGGGTGCAGGGGAGAGAGGGAGGGAGAGAACAAACAAAGAGAATGAGTGAGAGGCAGCCACACGGGAATCCATGTTCATGGCACAATGACCAAACAAATCACTGTGAAATAAGAAACAAAACAAAACACAGATGCTGACACATGACAGTCCCACGTCCAAGAAGCACAGCATGCGGAAGGCGATTGCCTCAGCCCGTGCGGGGGCCCCAGCCAGCTGTGCCAGATAACAGAGGGAAACAGTGGCGGGGGCCGCAGGGGGCTCTCTCGGAGGTGTGCCTCTGTGTGTGTTGGGGGGTGGGGAGACAGACAGAATGGGACCCCACCTGGGTCAGGAAATCTGCCCCAGAAGCCACGGCCCCAGCTGACCAGGGCAATCCAAGGTGGGGGCAGGGATGGGGAGAATTTCCCAGGGACTGTGCTGTGACGGTGGCATCTGGGAGGTCTGAAGGTCCAGGTGAGCATCAAGTACAGAGCTCTGCAATCCGGACGGCCCCAAGTCGCTAGGGCTGGCCAGGCAGGGCAGAGGGAGGTGGCATGGAGAAACACTGAGGACAGAGGTGGGACATGCACAGCTGTATCGGCCAAGGGTCCCTTGTAACCACAGTGACCAGTGGGTGCACAGCCCCAACCCACCCAGCTCCCAACAGGCCAGTGGCGCCACCTGTGGGGAAGCACAGGACTGACCCAGGCATTTCACACTCATTGGCCACCCCAGTCCTTGTCAGGTGGCTATGCCAGCACCCCTACTGGGCAGCCAAATGGGCCCATTGTCACATTTAAAATAGCACCAGTGGCATGTATGCCCCAAAGTGGCTTGAAGATAGGCTTGCCTGGAAGGAAGTGGGGAGACCCCCTGTGGCTCCACTCCCTCTTCCTCCACTGCTGTGAGGTCCACAGGCCCAAGGAGGGCAGGAGGGGGAGGCTGAGAGGGGACACTTGGCATTTTGCAGTCCTCCCAGAAGTTCCTGAAGCTTACCTATCGGGAGCAAGGACTTTGGGGTCCCACAGTTGGCTTGGGTACATTGAGTGTCAGTGTCCCCAGCCACAAAACAGGGTTTCGGAGGGCTGGGTGGAGGGTGCGCCCAGCTCAGGCACACGTACCAGAAGCCCCTGTGAAAGCGTGGCTGCGTGATGTTTCCCGGCTCTACACAGCACCCTGTGACTGCCTGGTGGACTCAGGGTCTGAGTTAGAGAACTGAAGCAAAGCGACAGGGCCAGGCAGAAATGCCACGGTGCTCTAGTCTGGGAAGCGGCAGGGGAGCTTCAGGTGGGCTGCCCCGGGCTCCCAGCCTCCATGCCCTGGAGACAGGCCTTGGGTGGGCCCTGGGGAGCTCCAAGCTCTGTAAGTGGAACACTTGTCCTGAACTCTGAAATGTCGCAGGCCTCTGGGGCTTCATCCTAAGGATCAGACCATCCTTGGAGCTGCCAGTGGGGGTGGGGGTGGGTTGGGAATGACACTGCCAGGGTCGAGAACACAGGTTTGGAGTCTGGCTGTCTGGGTTAAAGTCCCTGCTCAGCCACATGCTGCCTGTGTGGTCTCAGAAAAGACATTTAACTTCCGATCCTCAGTTTTCTCATCTGAAAAATGGGGTGGAAATCGTGCCTACCTCGTGCAGCTCTTAGAGCTGATGTGTGTGAGGCTCTCAGCATAGGGCCCAGCATGCAGTTAGTGCTCACAAGGGTTAGCTTCCATCCGGGTGCTGTTTCTCAATCTGCGCATCACGTGCTCACACCAGGCATTCACACAAGGATGCCACACCCATGCCCAAGGCCACTCCCCGCCCAGGGGGTGGGATGCTGGAAGCCAGAATGACACGAGGGCCTGGGAGCAGAGGCTGAAGGCTGGGGAGAAGTTAGGCATCAGAGAGGGAGAGCAGCCCTGGCCGTGTCCTAGACCACGCTGAGTGGTGATTAGGCCAGTGCGTGGCTGTCATGGCTGTCACTGCCTTAGGCCACCGCCTTTCTAGCCCTTTGGAGACCATGATCCCCAAGCTGGGCCCTCAGGGCCTGGTGCCCGCATTCGCACTGCTGGGAAACCCTGTCCCTATCAAACACGCTCCTCTCCCTTCCTCCACCTTTATGTTTCAGCTGGAAACATTCAGTGTTTTCACTCTCAGCCTCCTCATGAGGACTTGGAGGCAGCAGCTGGCACCCAGCCCTGTGTCCCTGTCTTTCATCGCATCTCTGTCTCCAGAGGACACCTCCGGAAGCGCTGGCTCCACTGAGGGGTGGTTGCGGGAGCAGCCGCAAATCCGAGGGCGAGCTGCCAGGCTGGGGGGTGGAGTGGGTGTCCTCCCAGTGTCAAGGGTCAGGCCTCAGCCTGTCACCCAGAAGGTGATCGGCAAAGAGCTTTGTTTTTCCAACTGTCTTGGATTTTTCCTTGGCTGTGGCAGCGCTCGGGAGAGTAAAGCCATGTTGTGAGGTCTGAAAAACTGGACTAAAACTTCTCTTCTCCTTCTCTGCCCCTACCTAAAGCAGACTGGGGCCCCAGGGAAGGAGAGTGTCGGCCCCCTCCTTGGAGCTGGGGCAGAAGCACCCGGCCGTGGTTTAGAGGACAGGCCAGCAAGGAGAGCAAGCAGTAGCCAGGCAGTGGCCACCAAGCGGGTATAAATGGGCCAACTCACCACACGTCCAGGCATCCCAATGGCACCTTTTTCCCCCTGATGGTGAAGGAGGCAGAAACAATCAGATGTAGCGGGAACCAGGCCAGAACATGAAGGATCCCAAGGGCTAGCTGTGCGCCTGACTCGGGGCACTGGTAGGCCGTTTGCAGGGGCAGCTGGGACGACATCCCGCGTGAGGCCCAAGCATCGTGTGGATGGACACCCTAGGCTGCCCCCAAGGACTGTTCAGCAAGTGGCCACCCCTACGTCTATCTGCACTTGCACTCAGGCATGGTGTTGTGGAAAGAGCACTGAAGTAGGAGTCTGGGCCCCAGCCTAGGCCTCAGTTTCCCTATGTGATTCCACAGCCCTTGTTCCCTTAGACTTCTGCTGTTGCAGTCCATTCCCTTGGTGGCCAGGATGTGCCTCATCTTCATCACGATCCACGGCAAGACACAGAGCAAGGTCACTGGCAGCTCCCACGTGACAGATGGGCGGATCACTCCCCTAGGTCTGTCTCTGCCAGAGCTGGAGGGCAATGCTCCTCCCCTGGCCCCATGTTCGAGAAGGCTGCAGACGGAGTCTTTCTCCGCTCTTCCCTCTCACGGCCACCTCCAGCACTGACGGGAAGGACCGTGAACCTTGTGGACTCATCCGAATCACGAGTTTCAGATGCTCAGAGGGAACTGCTTTGTTTCGTAGCCAGCGGTTACATCTTCTCACTCTGGAAATCCGCTTATTAAGTGTTGTTCCTCCCCCTTTTGGAAGAAATATTTTTTTGCAATCCTACGCATGCAGACATCATAAAGTCTGGGGTGGGGCTGGGGTTTGCTAGGAGCCTGGAAGGATGGAAAGCAATGGAGTGGGGGAAATAAGATGGTGCTTGTCCGGCCTGCTGGGCAGGAGACATGTCTGGGTGACTCAACATGTGCCGACTCCACTGAGGCAAAGTGCCTCGAGGGACCATTAGCATCCCAAGATGTATTAACATGTGGGATGCACCCAAGAATAGCATTCATTCACCTCTGAAATTAGGCTCTTGTTACACACACATGGTCAGGAGTAAAACGTTCTGCCTTTTCTAAAGAATGGTAGGGTAGCAGCATTGATTGTAAGTGCCAACCCTGTTTCCTTAATCTCTCTGAGCATTGGCTTCTGTTGACTGGGGGTAATGAGAGCTCCTGTCTCAGGGGGCTTCTGGGAGGATCCCATGAGATGCCATCTCTGAAAAGCTTGTGTCCAGTGCCTGGCACTTTGTAAGTGTTGAGTCAATGGCATCCATTGTGTTAAGCCCAGCACAGCCACAGGCAAGTGAATTCAACAAGCGTGTCTGTAGTCCACACGTTCTGCATTGCACAGCGAGGGGCCAGCACCCGCAAATCCTTGTGTGTGTCACTCCCAGGTCCCTTTGCACAGAAGCATCAACAGGACCACGACCCGCAGGTCCCAGATCTTCTCTGCCTGCGAAGAGCCCCGGGCTGGTACCGATCATTGGCTGTGACATCCTCACGGTCCGCTCCCTCTTGGACTTTTGAATGGTATTTCAGGATGTGTGTTTTGGTTTCTTTTTCATTTCTTTTTTAAAACTAATGTTCTTTGCAGTCCTGGCCATAAAATGCTTGGGTTAGGGTTGGGCGTGGAATGGCCAGAGACTGGAAAGTATGTGCAGCAGCCCCTGCTCTGTGAATTGCCCCCTAAATGCTTTTTAAAGGTGGACGGCGTAAGAAAAAACAAAGTCTGCCCACGTTCCCCTCTGTCATCTGATTCTTCCCCTCCTTGGATTTCACGGGACGGAGTCACCGTCCTCCTTTGCGCCGGGCTCTCATGTACTGGGAGAGTTTCTGTTTTCAAGGCTGAACGTTCTCCCACATGCATTTCATTAAGAAAGTCACTGCTGGGCATGGATTTTAGAAGCTGTTGGACTAGTCAAAAGGTTACAGTATAATCCATGTGTAAAAGGGGAGTAACTAGGTACCAGAGATGCACAGGAGGGTGTGGAAACCCAGGATGTGGCCTTTGGTGCAGGGAGACAGGGCAGCTGCTGCCAGCCCCAGGTCACACTCTGTGCCCCACCTTGGCCCTCTGACTGGCTGACGCAGCACCTGGGTCACCCCACTTCCAAGGGCCTGCGGTGCCCATATCCAGTACTCAGCTCATCCACGCCCCAGGCCAGACTCCACGGAGCAACGTCTATGAAGACTTTAAGGATGGTTCTCGAATGTTGGGCACAGACCTCAAGAAACAGCGATGTGGAATGTATGTGATGGCATGGGCCTCCAACAGGCCTACAACTGTAGCTTGGACAGTTGGACAAGGTATTTTACTTCTCTAAGTCTCAGTTTCCTCATCTATAAAACATGTTTAATACCCATTTCATGGAGTTGCTAAACAAATCAAATATATGAAGGGTGATTAACACAGTGCCTGGCACCTATGCAGGTTCAATAAGAGATGGCTATTAGAATTATTTCTACTTTTGTCCTAAAGCCCCCATGGTTCCTTGGCACAGACTTTCTAGAAATCAGAAATGGTAGCCGGGGGGAAAACAAAGTTTTTGAGTCCATTCCTTTACCAGAGGGGACAGGAGAAAGTGGGGACGGTGGTTTGAAGGTTAGCTGGGATGCACGATGTTCACCGTGCCAGTGGGCTGCCAGCCCTGCCGGTCCCCGTCATAGGGCCCTCAGGCTGGAAGTCAGTCCCAGCACTGGAAGGGGCTGCATGCTGTGACCCAGCTGCTGGGGGCCCCAGGAGGGAAACCAAGAGCTGCAGCTGCAGCTCAAGATGCCCCAGCAGGGCCCTCTCCAGGTCTCAAAGGAGGAGGGGCAAAGGGTGGGCTTCACCCTAAGCCAGAGATCAGAGACTCTGGAGAGGGGCCTCTCACCCTGATATACCTAAAGGAAAACCACCCACCCAACCTAGCCAGTCCTCAGACTGCGAAAGGACACATGGAAGTGATACAAAGGAAAGAAGAAATGAAAATCACTTACTGGGAGTCCGGGTCTTCCAGTGGGACCCTGAAATAAAGGGGTGAGAGAGTGAAGTTTACGTAGGTCAGGGTACTGTAATCCCCAACAGTTCAACACTGCCCCCACCAGCCGTGTGAACTTGGGTAAGCCACTCGTGCGTGCTCAGGAGCCTGTTGTTTTATGAACAAAATGAAGGAAGAGACTTGGTCACTATGCTTCGGTTCTAGCATTCATTCATTCATGCACTCATTCATTAAACCAGTTAGCAAGGGCAGGGGGTCCTCCATGCCAGGCACCGGTGCAGGTACAGGGAACAGAATGTCCCCTCTTATGACTGAAGGATCACAGGGCTGTGGGTCTCCCCAGCAAGTCCCTCTCTCTGAGCCTTTCTGCCTCACTCGGTGCAATGTTCTGTCCCCTACTTGTGCGTGCTGGCCCTGGCCGAGAAAAGGGCTGGAAGGGGTCAGGGCCTGGCCTTCCCTGTCTCCCCACACAGGAGAAGCCAGATGCAGGGCAGAGCCCATCACCTGCTGGGACATTCCGCTACATCTGTCACATCTGAGCCAATGGTGCATGACCATGGAGCAGGGCGTGGGGCATCCCGGGGGACATTTCCCTCTCTGTTGGGATCATGAGGGAGGGAGCCAATGGGACTTCCTTTGACGTCTCTGCCAGCATGAGACCACCCTCTCCAGTGCTGGGCGTGAGGCAGGAGGCTGGATCCCATCATATGTAGAGTTCTTCTGTGGCTCAAGGAACCTGCTTTCACCAATCACAGCTATGCGTTTCTCAAACCCTCTATTCCTAACCCTAGTACTCCTGCCTAGCACAATTCTGAGCGTACACTCAAGATTCCATATGATGGATCTGAAATTCCATTGAAAAGAGGAAAATAGTCAACGAAATATATTAATACTATTAATTCTAATAATCATCGTCATAGCAATATGCATAGGAGGCAGCTTAGGAACCAGGCAAATCTCAAGAAAGTTATGTGTTTTTGACACTGGAACCCAACTTCCAGATGGATCTATTAATAGTATAAAGGATGGCTGAGAAAACTCTGCTTTCCTTTTTTCTCTGACCACCGGGAGCTCAAAGCCAAGTCTATGGCTCAACTGCACAGGAGGTTGTGGTGTCACCAGCTCTGGATTCCCCTTGTCTTCCTACCTCTGTTCTCCACCCCTCACCTTCTGTTTCCTTACGTAGTTTGTAAATCCCCCCAAAAGGTTTCTTGGAATGAGGTGGGGTAGAAATAAATGAAATAATACATTTATTAATAGAAATTCACAAAATAATTTCTTCCTTAAAACTAAGGTTTACAAGAACCTTTGGGTATCATCTAGGGAAGCCCTCTGTTGCTAGGATTAAAGGAGTTAATATATTTTAAGTGGAAAATATATATACACAACATACATACATACATACATACATATATATTCCTCATAACACTCAGATGAGGCAGATACTGTTACTATTCCCATTTTACAGATGAGGAAACTGAGGCACAGAGAGGTTAAGTAACTTGTTAAGGTCACACAGCTAGAAGTGACAGTGCCAGGATTTGAACGCAGGTGGTCCGGTTCCAGAGCCTGTGCTCATAATCGCGATATTACATTGCCTCTATAAAAGTATAACACACAGTATTAGCTAGTATTTCAGCAAGGATCGTATTCCCTCAGTGAAGAGATATCCCTGCCTCTCTTGGTCATCTGTTTCAGTCTCACAGTTTCTATATTAAGAAATTCTCCCTTAAATCTAGCCCAGGGATGGCCAATGGATGTCAGTTTGAGCAGGGACTCCTGTGGATTGGGAGCAGCTGACAGATTGTGTTAAAAAGCCTCCTAATTGATTAGCAATGTCTGCCGTGGGCATGAGGGGTGGAGCAGTGGTGGCCACAGATGTGCTTCCACTTAAATGGTTCCTGCTGCAGCTTCAATCCATGCTCCGTGCTTGTGCTCTCTAAGGCACTGGCTGGCCTGTGCCCACAGGAACCTGGGTGTCCCGGCTGGAGGACAGAGCCAGCCCCTGGGATACACCCAGAGGGCAGCAGACAGGCCCCTCCCTAGCCCTCACCTCTGGTCCCCGCCTTTCTTCTTCCGCAGAAAGCAGATAGAACAGGGCTGAGGAGGTGATTCCCACCCTGGCCAGCTGCCCGTTTCCTCCTCCTCCTGCCTTGGGGTTTCAGCCAGCACTGGGCGAAGAGTCAGGGCTCCCCTCCTGAGCTGGGCTCAGAATGCGGGGAGAGCTACCTGGCCCCCCTCACTCTGCAGGCAGAGACAGCAGAGACTCATGTCCCCCCTCCCACGTGCTCCTTCCCCACAGACCCCAGGAGTGGCAGGACCCACTCCGGCTGTGGACAGGGGCTCGGTCACCAGCTCTCAGAACGCTAAATTCCTATGGAGGGAGGGACTCAGAGCCCATGCGGCGGGGTGAGTCCCAGCATCCTGGCCCCGGGGACACAGTGTGCGTAGGAGGCCCCAAGAGAGGGAGGTGAGGGCTCTGGTGGCGTCCTCAGAATAAGGCAGGGGGGAAGCAGCATCTCCAGCAGGTGGAAGTTCCCTACAGCAGGATTTACTTTGGAAGATGGATGGCAGGAATTGATGTCTGACATCCCAAACAGGCCATGATAAATCACCCCTCCTCCTTTCAAGGAATGACACGATCTCCCCCCACCATGACTGATCCGTCAGGGGGCCCAGTGGGACCCTCAGTGTGGGTTCAAGGGCCCTTCAGGGCACAGATGGAATATGAATAGTGGACTTACTGAAAACGAGGCAGGCTGCTCCTGCAGCTACAGATCAAGAGGAAAACAACTATGGAAATGACTTCTCTAAGGAAGGCACGGGGACAGGGTTGATTTCAGTAGCCTTGAGAAAGATCTGATGCTGAGGGCTAGGCCCTTTCAACTCCACTCCCCAGCTCCCCCAGAGCCCTCTGGGTCTTTTGTTGGGATATCAAATGCTGTCCCTCAGAGAACGGTGCCCCTGTTCCCGGGATCCATTACTTGGAGGAGACAGTCTCCTTGGGCTCTTCTCATGTTCTTTGGAAGCGGCTCCACTCCCCCCGCCCCAGCCTGGCCCCAGAGCAAGGCCGGGAAGGGGAGAGGCGCCCTGCCTAGAATTTATGTGCTGCCTCCCGGTCTCACCGGCCGCATAGCTCTCTTACATAACCCAACCGCCACCACCCCTAAAGTGACTGGGCCACGGAGTTGCCCACGCAGGGGTGTGGACACTGAGTCCTCCAGAGCAGGCCACTCTTGGAGCCAGCTCGCCAACCTGTATTCAGAATGGCAGGAGACCATTCAAGGAGCAGAATGGAGGAGAGATGACCTCTTTCCTCTTTCTAATGGCTTTGACTCCAGTTGTTTCTTTGGGGGACCACAGAGCTGGGCTAACAAGTGGCAGGCCAGCCTTCCAGATTGAAATTTGGGGCCTGCTTTGCCCCGGGATGGCTATTGTCTTGCCCTGGAGGGGTGCAGAAGCCATGGCCTCCGTCCCCATGTAAGCATTCTGGGGGGACCTCGCAGAAGGGTCTGCACAAGGGCCCCAGAAGGTACCAGGGGCCAGCTGTCAGCGCCCCCACCCGGGACCCCATTACCGGCAGGTGACATAGGCCTTTCAGACGCATGAGACCGAGCTGCGGCTTGAGTACTTACAGGAGGTCCTGAAAGAGAGAGAGAAAATGCCCGGGTCAGTGTCACTGCCGTAGGGGGCGGTGGGCAGGTGGCCTTAGAAGCAGCATCCAACAATTCTTCAGCGAGGGGTTTCCATCTGGTCTTCGAGGTTTGTATTTTCCTGGCCCACTTTCACCAAGATAATCTCTTCCTCCTGTATTTCATCTCCATATTTTCATTATGGGATGAGAAATGCAGAGTCTGGGCCCCAGGATCAGCCATGCGGGGGACTTAATGGTGGTCCCCCCACCTCAGCCTCCCACCCATGAAATAATGGGCTTTTTAGGACCTACCCAAACACGTGCACAAGGTTGCTTTGCAGAACACGGACGGTGGGCACCAAAGCACACCAAGAAAGATCAAAGTAACAGACCCTAAAGCAATTAGGATTGTTAGCGTGCCTGCTGTCCTCGGGCAGCATCCCAGGAAACATGGTGGCAAGCCAGCAGGCTGGGCAGGGCGGTGGCAGCCCCTCCCCGGACGCCCTGCCTGATGTCTATCAGGCCTGTCCTGGTTTCTGTGAAGCGATGAGTCAGGCCCCCCTGTCCTCCTGGGTCTGCCGCCCACCTCTGGGCTCAGCCCCACCCTCCCTCCATGCCCCTCTCTGTCCTCTCTCTCCCCGGTGTGTGTCCACTCGCCCTCCCCCGTCCCCTGGGCCTCAGCGGCAGCCCTATCCCATTACGAGCAGCAGCCAAGAATGACAAATTCAAGTGTTCCGAGCAGGGAGCAAAAGGGGGTGGGGGGCTGGGGGAGGGAAAGTCAAGCAAAGCCGCCCAGAAAGATCTCGAAGGGAAAGGCGCTCCTGTGAACGTGAGCTGCGAAAGGCCAGCCGGCAGATTCCCAGCTGGGCGTGGCGTGTGTGCCCGGCCCCTGGCGCTCTGGCCACGTTAACTCAGCTGTGACTCCTGTTGCTGCTTTTATGCCGGGCCAATAAAGACTCCTGGCGTTTCCCCTCACTCCGCACGTTCCCAAAGCTGCCGCCTGCTCTCCTGCATCTGCCCGCTTCGCTGTCCTGGTCCCCATCCAGGAGGAAACAGCCTCTTTCATGCTGGCCTCTGTCAAGCCATCACGTTACCGGGGAACAAGATGTTTTAAATTAAAAACAAAAAAAAAAAAGTCAAGAGGTGTAGCGACCGGGTGAGCAAGCCCCAGGCGGGCGGCAGGCCTGCACACAGGCTTCCAGAACATGCGGGGGCGGGTGCATCTGGGACCTGTTAGGCTGAGGGGCAGGGAATGTCACCCGGATTCTGAAAATATCCTCTGAATGCAGCTTGCCAGAGGGGCCAGCCCAGCTGGACAGTCCGCGTCTCCTGGCCGGGGAAGCGTCCTCGCATGAGAAGCAGGCTGGTGACAAAGTTTAGCCTGTGGCAATTTTCAGATGGTTTGGCCACATGGAGGGAAGATGCCGGACAGGGCTCCGGCCCCCACTGCGGCAGGCTCTGGGGTCGTCCCCAGTGACACAGGCTGGAGCTCTGGCGGCAGCCCTGCCTGTCCCTAGCAGTCTCGGCTGTGTAGGTGCCACCCAAGTGCACAGGTGGCCGCACGGGACTCAGCACTCAGCCGGGCCCCAGAAGGGCAGTTGGGTGCGTCCACTTCTGAGTGGTATAAATCCTACATCGTCACCACTGTCACCGTCGCTGCACACACCCCTACAGACCTGTCTAGGTGCCAGGCACAATTCTAAGCGTTTTCTGTTATGAGGTAGGCTCTATTGTCCCGACCTTGCAGTTGGAGAAACTGAGGCACAGAAAGGCTGAGCGACGCCCCAGGGCTAGCTAGTCACTGGTACAGCTCCTGGTCCTTCTGTGCAATGTCTCTCTCTGTGCCTCTCCGTCTGAAAGCCGCGCACCCCGCCCCAAATCGCCTGCAGACCAAGTGCTCTCCAAGCCCTTCCCTGGGACGCCCGTCACGGTCAGCCTCTGGACCCCGGACTCTCTAGACTGAACGCTCTCATCTCTCTTTTATGGGCTCCTTTGCCAAGCTCTTCCAGGCTCCCACTGCCCCCACCTGTCACTTACAGCGGCTTCAGCAGCCGGAAAAGCCTCTGTTAGCTGATTCCGTGCTGTAGGGAGGGAACGAGATGTGGGGAGTTATAAAAATTGGCTTTCTCTGCCACAAACGTTCTTCCCCTGTCATGATGGTCCTCATGGGTCCCCCTGGAAAATGTTTAGGCCACTTGGAAAATGCAGCCACCATCCTGCCACTGCCAACTTTCATCGCATGAACACATGTGTGGTGGGAGACCCTAGACTTCAAAGCAGATGCTCCCCCTGATGCTGTGCTCAGCGCCCGGCAGCTCTAAGGCACTGGGGAGCCGATGGCCTTGCAAAATCTAACAGTGCCCAGATGTCACTGGCTGGTCTTCCACGTGGGCCACCGGGCTATGCTCAGTAATGTGACTATTGAATGACCCATCATCACCCTGGCCAGGCACCTAAGGATAGAGTCATCCAAGGCATCGCCAAGTGCCCAATTACTGATGGAGAAAGACGCCTAGGGAGGTGGTCGTTCAGTGTCACTTTGTGGGTGGGAGCTGGGACCAGAACCCGGGTTCCCGACTCCCTGTCCAGGACTCTTCCTAACAAAGCACACCGTTTCTCACGACCTGTGTGGTGGGTCCTGCCGAGGGACAGCCCACACTGCCACACCCTCAGGGAGGAGGAAAACACCTGGAGCCCCCCGTGCACCTGCCACTGGCCTTGAGAGGATTAGAAGATTGTCCCAGCCACCTAGCATGGGCTGAGTGGCCTGCAGCAGGGCTCCCAGGGAAGGGTCCACAGCGGCCATCCAGGGTGGGGACATTCTGTCTGAGACCTTCCTCCTGACGTCTGTCACCCGCTGCCTCAGCTTCCTACTAAGGCCCCCAGGGTTTGGCCCACCTCTTCTGAGTAAGGCAGCCACGTTCCCCTTAAATGGACACGCAGGGACGGACCCCCATGAAGACTCCTGGGGTGGCATTCTGGGTTGTGCCTTTCTTTCAACCACTCGTTGTGTGTTCCTTCGTTCATTCACTCATTCATTCATTCAACAAACATTTAACCAACACCTACCGTGTGGCAGTCCTGTGCTGGGCTATGGCCATCTGAAGATGAATAAGGAACAGTCATTGCCCTTTCAGGCAGGAAAACTTCATTTTTTTAAGCACTTATTATCTCCCAGGCCTGATGCTAAGCTCTGGCGATATAGAGATGAATAACTCATTTCCTCCCACTGAGAAGTCAACGGTTTCCTACATTAGAAAGCTGGAGAGATTCCAGAGAAGAGAACAAAAACGAACGTGAGGGTTTAATGGAGTAGGAGGATTGATAGCCCCTGATTCTTAACATTTTATTAGTTTCTTTTTTTAGCTTTTTTTTTTTTTGAGGCAGAGTCCTGCTCTGTCACCCTGGCTAGAGTGCCATGGCATCAGCCTAGCTCACAGCAACCTCAAACTCCTGGGCTCAAGCAATCCTTCTGTCTCAGCCTCCCGAGTAGCTGGGACTACAGGCATGCGCCACCATGCCCGGCTAATTTTTTCTATATATTTTTAGTTGTCCAGCTAATTTCTTTTTATTTTTTAGTAGAGATGGGATCTCGCTCTTGCTCAGGCTGGTTTCGAACTCCTGAGCTCAAACGATCCACCCGTCTCAACCTCCCAGAGTGCTAGGATTACAGGCGTGAGCCACCGCGCCCGGCCTATTTTTTAGCTTTAATTCCCATAGAGTAGAGCCTGGATTTGAACCTGATCTCTCTTACCCCAAAGCCTGTGCTCTCCTGGCTGGAGGTCGTGAAGGTCCTTACGGGCAAAAGGGGTGGCCTGGCCCTCAGCCTCTTCTAGTATGGGCAGGTGAACCCAAGCCCCCTCCCCCACGGGCTTGGCCCTACCCAGTCTCTGGATCCAGTGCTGGCCCTGGACACAGGGAGTAAAGAGACAAGGTGCTCCCAAGTTCAATGTCATATGAGCTGTCTCCTGACCCTGCCTGGCCTCTGGGCTCCCAGCAGCTGGGGTCCTATCTCTGATCCACGCCTCCGGGTGCCTGTGCCAGGCTGCCTGCAGCCGACCACCTGCCACTCGGCTCTGCCAGGTGCCCAGCCCACCCATTTATGCCAGGACAGATGCTCTGCGTCCTGGGCTTTCCTGGACATTGGGTGACTAACAGCACTGGTCACATGCTGCCTGCTGGAGCAGGGGTTCTCAACCGGGGGTGATTTTGCCCCCAGGGGATAGTTGGCAGTGTCTGGAGACATTTGTGATCTCATAGCTGGGAGGCTGCCACTGGTCTCTAGTGGGTCCAGACTAGGGATGCTGCTACATAGCAATGCACAGAGCCCCCTAAAACAAAGACTCACCTGGCCCCAAATGTCAATAGTGCTAGGGGTGAGAAACCCGGTGCTGGACAAATGGGACCAGACCTGCCTCAGGGTCTCCCTGTCCCCACAACTCACACCCTCACCCATGCCCCTATCCAACTTTTGGGATCCCTTTCTTCTATAGTTTGGCCTGTTCTACCCCCACCCAAGACGTTGTTAGGACAAATAATAATTCATTTGTTGAATACTTATTCTGTGCTTGACACTATGCTAAGAACTTTACATACCTCATTGCACTCAGTCTGCCCCAAAACCCAGTGAAGTAGCTACAATGATTATTGTTCCCATTCTACAGATGAAAGAGCTGAGGCCCAGAGAGTTGAGGGTGTGAGCAAGGTTGCAGAGCTCAGGCAGCCTGAGCTGGCACTTGAGCCCAGATCTGCCTGTCTCCTAGGACCACGGGCCCCTGAAGCTTGAAGGAGGCGCATGTAGGAGAAGTGAAAGAAACACCCTCTGCCTCAAAGAGCAGTGATGAAGGGACACACGAGTAGCTTCACAAACCGTGGAGAGAAATCCATCTGTGGCAGGCATGACGGCCTGTTAAGGGAAACCAAACGAACTTCAAGGCAGCCTCTGTCCTTTGAGGTTGACATAAAAGAAAACAACCAAGCCCTGTCTCTTACAGCCCTGGGGCCCAAACCCTGACCTTATAGGGAGGGCTAAGGCAGATTTCTGGGCTAGACCGTCTGATCTGAAGCCCCGGGAGCTTTTC
The DNA here is from genome assembly GCF_020740605.2 of Lemur catta. NCBI lineage: Eukaryota > Metazoa > Chordata > Mammalia > Primates > Lemuridae > Lemur > Lemur catta. The sequence continues at coordinate 48,074,421 of NC_059141.1, read as the reverse complement.
TGACAAATTGTGCTTTTAGACCAGCAAAGCACTTACATCACAGCTCACCACAACCCAACTTCCATTTTAGGGATGAGGAAACCGAGGCTCAGAGAACGGATATAACTCGCCTGTGGTTCATGTCTGGTGAGTGATCCTGAATCCTGGTCTAGTGCTCTTCCCAGAGCAGCCAACCATTGGCAGAGCTTTGAGGGGTAGCAGGAGGCTTTACATTTAAAAATATGTATATATGACTACCCAGAGCCAGCTTGTATAGTCTTGCGAGAGCCGACTGTGTGGTTCTCTTCCTAACTTGGCTCTCAGTGACTTCACATTGGCAGCTGGAAATTGGCCACAGTGGGAGTATTCACACCACAGAAATTGGCAAAAGCTACAAAGCAGTCCACTCTACCCCAAGAGCCAGTTGTTAAACATTTGCCAGCACACCACAACTCAGATCTGCACTATGGTGATGTCCCTCAGCCATAAGACATCCCTAGACCTTTCCAGCTCAGGCTGATGAGGAGTAACAGGTCCTGGGAGATGTGGGCAGCAGTTTAAATCACACACACCCACGTTCTAGTCCTGCACTCATGGCAGGCATTGCTAATCAATCACAGTTACTTTTCCTTAACGAGCCTAGACAGGGCTATACGATTCTTTCCAACACAGCCACTATCAATCAGCAGGAATTGGCACATGAGATGGAACCTATTAGTCAGCTTGGAACTAGAGCCATCTGGGAGTAAGACACAGGGGACTCAAGCAGACAAGGCCTGAGGGCCCTTTTCTGACACAGACAGGGCCAGGTCTGGCCTTGGGGCATGGCCGAGATGGAGGTGGAAGTGCTGGGTGCCCTGGACTCCCCAGCATATCTCATGCCAGGTGTAGGACTAGCATTGATACAGCCCTCTCCCCTATCCTCATCCTGCAGAGAGACTGGGAGTTGTGAGCAGGGATGGGACGGGAGCCAGTAAGATCCCCCCAGCTTGGTTCATGCCCAGCCCCAGGAGGTCCTCGGATGACCTCCACCACTTCCAAGGCTGAAGCTGGAGCCACCAGAGGGCAACTTGAGTGACTTCTCAGACAGAGCCAGCTTGGTCATCTTTCCAGGGCTGACCGACTCCCATGGCTCCATGGCAATGGGCTTCCCGCCTGGTGGGGCCGTTGGTCCCACTCCGGGGTGCCCTGCCACTCTGCCCCTGACAAACCCTCCCTTCGATCTGGAGGCTGCCCTATCGTGTCCTTGCTCCCATCTTGATTGGCGAGAGCCTGGGATGGGGGAGGTTCAGACGCCTTGCCCAGCACTCTGGGCAGCTCCTCTCTGCGGAGACGAGAGGGTCGCAGACCCACTCGGATGCCCCTGCAGTGTCCATTCTCCTGTCCTTCTTCCCAGCACAACCCTGAGTTCATCCCAGCCTCCACTCATTCTCCACATAGCCGTCTGCTTGCGGGGAAGCCAATCCGAGGCACAGCTAGAAAGGGTGGGCTAAATGCTTGGGGCCAGGAACCCAAGTGAAGGTGGCTGTGGTTTGAGCAGGCAATGGGACGGGAGATCCCTCTCCCACAACAGCAGTTCCCCTGATCCCAGAATCCCCCGTCCCCTGTGATGGGGAAGGCGGCCCCAGGGAACTTCAGTGTGGGGGGCCCGGATGCAGGGCCTGCTCAGGGTGTGCAGGGCGATACCCAGCCCCTGGCAGGATGCACCACTCAGACAGATGCCCCGGGCCACACCTGTGCCCCTGCTCCATGCAGCCGTAATCCTGGGGGAAAGACAGGGAGAGCAGGGGGCTGAGGATTGGACAGCAAGGGGATGAGTTCCTTGGAATTCTTTTCCTCGTCCTTCAGCAGAAGGCAGCGCCTTGAAAGCAAAGCTAAGTGCGGTATTAGGAGGGCAAAGAAAATTGAGCCCTGGCACACTTGAGCTGTTTCCTCCAAGCCCACTTCACAGTGTTTGTTATCACCAACATCTGCTCAGCGACATCTGCTCATGCAACATCTATGCATGGGCTGCTGTGCCCGGGGCTGTCAAAGTCAGACACTGTCCCTGTCCTTGTGGGGGGCTTCTTCTCTAGCTCCAGAGATGCCCCCTACCTAAGTCCCCTGACACCCTAACCCCAGGCCTGAGGCTCTGGAAGCTTCTCCCTGGGGCAGGGCTCGTCTGCTGGTCACCCTACCAACCGTTTCCGGCAGAGCTCCCAGACTGCAGCCCCCATGCCAGCCTCACCCACTGTGGGTGAGGGCCCCGATTCCCGACTTCCCTCCAGATGGGAGCTGGGTCTGCTGCTCTCTTGGGGAGAAGCTGGCCTCCTTCCCCACCACGCTGGTCCCCACTCCCACACCCCTGCCTGGGGTGCTGTGGCGGCCGGGCTGCGCCTGGCAGTGGCCAGTCAGCCCTCTGCCTTCTCACCCCTCTTGTTTGACTTTTCCTCATCTGAGTCATGACACAGCCCTGAAGGGCTGGAGCGGGAATCGGCAGCCCCATTTCACGAGTGAGGGCCTGAGACGCAGAAAGGGAAAGTGCTGTCCGGCAGCTCCCAGGGAAGCCCGGCAGACTCCAGTCTCCCCTGGCTCCGGCCCTCTGGGCAGCTCCCCGGCCTGTGGAGCTGCACTGTGAGGGGGGAGTGGTCTTGACCGCACCCTCCACCGCCAGCCCCAGCCCTTGAATCCTGAGCCAGGGTTTGCTTTGGGTGTCACATGGGTCCCTGCAGAAGGACAGGCCTCCAGGACACCACACCTCTGACCCAGGACTTCTTCCTGACACCGGATCTTTCCGTGGCATCCGATGTTCCTGTGCAAGGAAGGCCTTACTTGGGGAAGCTCAAACGTCACATCATGGCTCTGCTGGCCGGGGCCCCACCAGGACACTGCTGGGGCGGGGTGGGGGAAATAGTGACAGGCCCAGCCCTGGTCAGACGACACTGGACACCACCCTCAGAGGCCTGGGAGGGCCACAGGCTTTGTAGATCTTGCTTTGACAACCTGGCCCCTGGCCTGTACCTCCCAAGGATGGGCTTTTTTTTTTTTTTTTTTTTTCTTGAGACAGGGTCTTGCTCTGTCATGCAGTGGTGAGATCATAGCTCACTGCAGCCTCGAACTCCTGGGCTCAAGCGATCCTCCTGCCTCAGCCTCCAGAGTAGCTGGGAATACAGGCACGCACCACCATGCATGGCTAATTTTTTCATGTTTTTTTTTTTAGATATGGCGTCTCGCTATGTTGCCCAGTCTGGATGGATGGATGGGCTTTTTAATTTTAAAGTCACATTTATCAACAGTCCATTTTGGGCTGGCACCATGCTGAGTCACGTCTCATCATCATACAAACTAACACTGAGCACTCACAAACCAGCAAGGGTCGAGCACTTTATACATCATCTCATTTACTCTTCACTATAGTCCTATAAGATAACACTGCTATTATTCATACCTAACAGATGGGGAAACCGAGGCATAGAGAGGCCAAGTTTCCAGCCCATGGTCAGACTGCTGAAACCCAGGCATACCTTAGCCCCAAAGGTATGCGTTACCTCACTGCCCCGACGGGTTCAGTACTTTTACTGCCTCATTTTGCAGGGGGTGCTCTTGTGGCACAGAGAAGTTAAGTAATTTGTCCAAGGTCACACAGCTGGTAAGTGGTGGAGCCACGTTTGGAATCAGCTACACCCTAGAGCTTTCCTCCTTAATCGTTACATTATTGCTTCAGCTGTGAAAGCACATTGAGCATCAACAAGACTTAGGCGGTGGAGGAGATGGTTAAACTGCTGAGAAGAGAAATCCTTTCAAGTCCATTTAAGGGCCATGTGGTCCCATCCCTGGGCTAACCTCAGGCCACTCTCATCTCTTTCCTAATGTTGGTTCCTGGAGTCCCCACTGAGGATGGATTACTATCCCACCCGGACACTGCCTGTCTTAGGAAGAACTACAGTCAGCCACATGCATGTAGTCTCATGGTTTCACTGTTCCTCCCTTTACTTAGAAGTAATGGAATTGGGCTTTTGCCCAGAATCATGGACAAGAGCATAGGCTTTGGAGCCAAACAGCCACAGGTTCGAATCCTGACTTTGCTAGTCACTAGCTGTGTGGTCTTGGGCAAGTTGCTTAACCTCTCTGAGTTTGTGTCACTTGTAACGTGGGGGTAATAATAATAATATCTACATGCTGGATTTGGAGGAGTAAATGAGAGAATACAAGTAAAGTGTTTAGCACTGTTCCTGCTTAGAGTAAGCACTCAATAAATAAGAGCCATGACAGTTATTATGGTTATGAAGTCAGAAATGACACCCAACCCCAGAAGCATATGATACCATCCTCTGTGTTCTAACCAGAAGAATGGCTAACACTTAGGGAGCTCTTCCCATGTGCCAGGCACTGTTCTTAATGCGTTAGGGATGTTACCATATTTAACCCTTACAAGCCTTGTAAGGGGGACACCATTGCTACCCTTGTATTACACATGAGGAAACTGAGACATAGGGTTGAGGGCATCTCCTGCCTGCGTCACCAGCTGGCAAGGGCAGGCTGACTCTGGGGCCCAGGCCATCCCCACCCTGCCTCTCAGACAGCCCTCAAAACCCTGGAAACCGGGAAGAACAAACAGGCAGGGCTCAGGGCAAGCTGAGATAAACAGAGCGGGATGGATGGGGCTGGGTGACCATTTGAATAAAATAGTGCAGATTGAAGTCACCAGCTTTGAACTGCTGGGACAAATTGCGCAATTTCTTGCTTCCTCGGGCCCCTGACACTTCCAGGTTGGGGTCAGAATCAGAAGTTCTGAGTGAGGAAATCTTGGAGTAGGTGTTGCTGGTGGAGATCACAGTTGCAATTCTGCAGATTCAGGCCAAAGGCAGGCATTGTTCTCAGGCTGGCCGGGTTTCCTGGCAAGGCCTCCGGCGCAGGGCAGAGAGGCTGGGCTGCCGCAACAGACGGACCGGGGGACGGGGGCAGGTTGTGTGGGCAAGGTGGAAATCAATCAGGGCTGGGGCTTGCCTGTCGGACTCTGCTGGCTCTGACCCCTCAGCTCTATTTTGACAAGGATCTGGAGTCTCAGGGTCTCTGAACTTGAACTCGTCACCCTTGACTGAATCTCCAAAAGGCAGTGAGATCCTCCCACATGACCTGGAGACATCTTCCTAAGGGGGGTGACTTCCTGCCCCCCCAACCAGCCCGTCATTCTCAGGTCTTTCCCAGGAAGTCAGCAGTTGTGCAGGTCTTGCTCCCTTTCCCATGTCCCAAAGGCACAGACAGTTCTCCAGCAAAGGGTGTAGCATGCACACTGCAGCTCCACGCCACCTCCTCCAGGCAATTGGCTTTGATTTACCACTACCCCATGATACCAAAACATTCAATTAATTATCATTCTCGTTTCTATGTGCAGGTAGCAATTCATGATTTTCTACCTCAGCTTTTGTTAGACTGTAAGATTTATGATGGAGGAGTTGAGGGAGATAAGGTGCCACAAACTCCAATGCCTACAAGGAGCCAAGCAGGTAATGCAAATGAATGAAGTAGGCCAGGTGTGATGCAATGGGGGGTGGTGGAGACTGTGGCAAAGTGCTAATGGCTTGCCTGTGTGCCTAAAATGGACTGACTGCCCCTCGACTGCAACCAAGTACTACCAGGTCAGGATGTAGATCCATTATTGCCACATCTTGAAAATATTCAAGAAAAGCCAAGAATCAGGTATTTGCTGCAAAATATTCTGATTTCTAAATGTTGATACTAATTTAAGAACATTTAGAAACCACTCTGTGAGCCAAACAAAGCCTGTGATGGAAGCTACATTTGGTCCTCAAGCTGCTAATTCACAATACACAATCTCTGGGGACCTTCCTGGCCTGAACTCCAATTCCACAGCCCAGAACTTCAGGCCCAGAGTGTGTGCTCAGTAAATCCTTGCCGACTACATGAATAATTAAGTGAATGAATGGGCGGGCCCACTGGTTATCCCCCTAACTAAAAGATCTGTGAAGGAACAATGTCATACAGTGTTTGGAAGCTGATCTTGTGTTTGAGAGTTAGCTTTAACCAAGAGTGGAACTGTGTGGGAACGAGTCCCACGCCCCAGGCTTGCTCAGGCCTGGAGGCAAAGTAGGTTATATGGAGCAGAGATAGGGAATAATTAACGATTAGTGAGGTGCTTAATTGCCCCTGAGTGTCTGTTTTTCTTAAACCTTACTTTAAATTGTACACAATGAAAAATGCATGCTGCAATTAGTAATTAACAAATGTTAATATTTGGTTAAAACACTGAGTGTTTTAACTTATAATAGCACATTCAAGTGGAACATCATTTGTGTCTGTCAACCACGTCTCAAGTAGCTATGTCATTTGTCCACGAGGCCATGGCTGAGCATGCATATGTGACTGTGGCCGGGGAGGCATGGCCTTCTAGCTCACCACCTGCCTGAATGGTACCACCAAACCCTCTGAACTGCACAGGTGCCCAGGATAACAGCTCCCCTGTGTTTCACATCTGCTATGTGCCCACGGTAGACTGGGCACTTTCTGTTCACTGTTTCAAATTTTCATAACTTATTTGCAAAGTAGTCTAACTGACAGATGGAAACACCCAGGCTCCGTAGGTCACATAGATTGCCCAAGGTCAAACAGCTCATGAACGACAGAGCTGAGATTCTTGCCTGGGCCTGTGAGCCTGCAGAGTCCACCCTCTTTCCAGACCGGTGCATGGCTGGGAGAGCTGGGAGCCTCCAGGCTACCTTACGCGCAGGACACAGCCCTGCGGTACTCGAGATCCTCCGGGGACGCACCGGCAGGGCTGAGATGAAGGCCCGGATGTCAGAGCCCCACGTTTAGTACCAGACGACTCTGGGAGAGCAAATAACTGGAGCATGTGCCACTCCTCCTCTATCCAGGGCCCAGCGTGGACATAACTCATCTATTTCAGCGCTGTTTCTTGTACTTTTGGAACCACAACCAACCAATCAGAGCTGGTGCCTGTGAGGGAACATCTGCCATCCTTGGCCAGGGTCTTAGCACAAGTACAAGCAAAAGAACTTTCATCACTGAGGATGCAGAACCTTGTGGTGCAAGTAGTAGACAGAAAGCACCGTCTTTGGAACTGAAAGGGCCTCAAGCATGTGACAGGAGAAGGGGCAGAAGGAAAATGAAAGGGTGAAGCCCGGCTCTGTCATCTCTCGTGCCAGACCAGACGGGCCCGGGGTTGGGGGCAGCACAGTGAGCTGCATGACCTCACGTGGACGTGTTGGGGATTGGGGTGCTCGGGGGACCGAGAAGCCGAGGAACTGGATCCTTCTGAGCTGAGAATACTGAAAACACTTTGGATCTCACATTTGGCTTTGCTTTAAAAAAAGAAATTGGTTTATTTTTCTGACATGTATTTATTGTTCAAACAGCTCTTTAAGAACATTAAAGGACATTTTGTGAAAGAAAAGCACCGTCCCTAGTCCCCCAGCCCTGCTGTCACACGACTGTTTCCATTTCCTCCTGTCCCCTCTGATCCTCGTCCACGTGCACCTACGTCCACAGAGCAGAAATCGGCACGCACGGAATAAGGTCCGCGGCTTCTTTCATTTAACAAGGCAAAGTAAACACGCGCTCACGTTTGTGCAGCCTTCAAAATTACATCTTTAAAATGGTTGCACAAAATACCACAATTTACCTATTTGTTGGTTACTACCTCTTGGAGGTTTTATTTTTTTTATATTCTATGCTGCATCGAATGCTTTGTGGATATTGCACTTACCAATTTGTCCTTTGATAAGTTGTTTCCTCAGGCTAAGGAAGTGGGACTATGGGGTCAATCGGAAACCTTTGTAGGAGTGTCGCGATGGCTTTTTGCACTTGCTTTTGGCCTCGCCTGTGCGAAGTCTTGGGAGTTCCAGGAGCAGTGCTTCCCTGGATCCTATGGCTGTCCTGGCAGGGCTCCTGCATTCCCTTGGAGGGACGAGGAGTCTGAGGCTGGAAGGTTAAGAAGCTCCAGATGACCCAGCAGAAAAGAGGCTTCATTGGAACTGGCAGTGGGGTTTCAGGCTCCTTGTCCAGAGCTCTCTCACATCTAGAAGCCCTGGGCGCAGGGTGGGGGAATGGGACATGGGGGAGTGTCCCCAGGAAATGGGGACAGCTGTATCAAAAGGAGGGTGGGAGTGTCCCTTCCTGACAGGAGGCCCTGCCTGCCTTTTTAATTAAGAGAAGATGCTGTGTAGCAGGGGGCAGGGCACCCCGGGGAGGCCAGGCTGTGTTACCAGGTGCTGACTGGTATGACATCTCCCCCCACTGCTGGGCTCACAGGGGCCCTCCCTGCACCCCCGCCCCCACAGCTGGACAGCCCCAGGCAGGGCTCTGGTGGGGAGGACAGGCAGGTGTGAGGCTCTCTGCAGAGGAAAAGGCTGGGTGGTCTCCAAAGCTCTGGGCACCGGGAAAGCACAATAAACACAGGCAAGAGGCTTCTGCCCCAGCCCCAGCCCCAGTGAGGGGCAGAGGCCTCCTTGGCTGACGGCGTCCTTCACTGCCCAGGAGAAGGGTTTGCCAGTTTCACCCAGCCGGGCCCACTCCTCTCCCCTCCCAGCCCACGGGGGTCCCCCAGAATGGGGTGGGCGACCACATTCACACTCAGCACACCCCTGTCCTTGTCCCCAGCTCACCACTGCAGCCCAGGGCTCCGTGGGGCTGCAGGGCCGGTGTCCACACCCAAGACCAGAGGCGCTCCTGGGTCCACACCAGCCCAGCCTCCCCACCCCGCTGAGTCCCAGCCAGCCCGACAGTCACGGGTCAGGTGCTGAGCCCTTGCTTTATGTGTCTGGCACTGCCCCACTGTGCTCACCATTGGTGCTGGGCCCACAGAGGTAAAAAAGACAGAGCCCTGCGTGTGACCCTGGGCAAGTCAACCTCTGAGTTTGTGTCCTCATCTATAAAATGGAGGAAAAGCAGTACACATCTCATAGGGTAGTCGCAGGAATTAGACGAGATGATATATGTGAAATGCTTAAACCAGCACTTGATACCTAGTAAGTGCCATGTAAATAGGAGCTTTGACATTATTATTATTTCCAGTTGTAAGTGACAGACAATAAACAGAAATAAATAAGTGAAAAAAATTCACACACTGATAACTTCTATGAAGAAGTTAAAATATGCTAACATAGTTGAGGGGGCTGAAATTTGGAAAAATGCTTTAGCTTAGGTGGGTAAGGAAGGCCTTTCTGAGGAGGTGATACTGGAGTCAAAATTTAGATAAGAAGAAAGAACCTGCACAAGAGATCCAAGGGATGATCATTGCACACAAGCAATAGCATGTGCAAAGGCCCTGAGGTGGGGACAAGCTTGGGTGTCTGGGAAACAGAAAAAAGGCCTATGTGGCTGGAGCTATGATGTCTAATATGGTAGCCACTAGCCATCTGTGGCCATTAAAATTAAAATTAATTTAAATTAACTAAAAATTTCAATTCAGTTCCTCAGCCTCATAAGCTGCATTTCAGGTGTTCAATAGCCACAAGTAGCTAGTGGCTACTGTATCAGACAGCACAGGTATAAAATATTTTCAGCACTGTTGACCAGCAGTCCCCAACGTTTTCGGCACCAGGGGCTGATTTCATGGAAGACAATTTTTCCACCGACTGAGGGGGAGGGGGATGGTTTCAGGATGATTCAAGCACATTACATTTATTGCGCAAACCTCTCTGCTAACGATAATCAGTATTTGCAGCTGCTCCCCAGTGCTAGTGTCATGGCCTCAGCTCCAACTCGGATCATCAGGCATTAGAGTCTCATAAGGAGCGCACAGCCTGGTCCCTCGCATGTGCAGTTTACAGCAGGGTTTGAGCTCCTATGAGAAGCTAATGCTACTGCTGGTCTGACAGGAGGTGGAGCTTATGCAGTGATGCGAGTGATGGGGAGCGGCTGTGAATACAGATGAAGCTTCCCCGGCTCGCTTGCTCGCTGCTCTCCTCCTGCTGTGCAGCCCGGTTCCTAACAGGCCACAGACTGGTACTAGTCTGGGGGCCTGGGAACTGCAGTTGTAGAAAGTTCTATTAAGCAGCTGTATCCTGGAGTTTCGGGAGAAAAGAAGAGATTGACATGAGATGAAGCAGGAACGGCAGGCAGGGGCCAGACCTCAGGGGATCGTGACGGCCAGGGCAATGAACTTGGCATTCTTCCTGAGTGTACTGGGAGCCCTTTGTAGTGTCCAGACTTTGGCAAAACCACTCTGGCTCAGGGTGGAGGGGGAGCTCCCTCTCCGATTCTCCCACTTCTCTGAGCCTGAGAAATCTTCAAAAGCCAGAGCTGAAGGGGCACAGACGTACTCACTGGGCCCAGCACTCTCGTGTTCCCAGACCTGCTGGCTCTGGCGCACGCAGAGGAAGGCCACAGAAACTTGCCGGGACCTGGCCTTCTCTCGAGGGTTTGTGGCTCCCCTTTGTGAAGGCAGAGGTGGAGCCCCTAGTCTCAGGGTCACTGGCCCATGTGCTGGTGCCTGTAGAAAGGTCCCTGCAGTGGACGCTGTGCTGTGTCACCCAGATTCACCTTTAGGAAATGGACTTGTTCCTCCAGATGCTGAGTGCTGCCTGCGGACAGCCCTCGGGTGTCAGTCCTCTTTAGGAACTGCCTTGGCTGAGGACAGCCAACTTATCGGAGGCCCCCATCATGGCCTGGCCCCCTTGCCCAGCTTGGGACAATTCTGAAGGGCCATTCCAGGTCCAGAGCCACCTGGGTGGGCTGAGGCCTTCACTGAGACTGCATCACAGCTCAGCTTCTCCCTTTGCCCAGGCCTGCTCCCTGCCCTCCCTGCCCTCCCTTTCCCAGGTAGCTGATCTTCCTTCCACAGTCAGCTTCCGAGGACCTGCCTGCCTCAGCCCCCTCAGCAGCACGAGGAGGACGGCCTGTCCTTGTGCCCTTTGGTAGGATATAGCTGAGGAGTTGGGGCATAGAGCAGTCACCACAATGACTGCGCTAAGTCGAGCACTGCCCTAACCGGATTGGCAGAGGCCCCAAGAAGCCAGCTTCCTCCAGATGGGGGTGGCCACTAGCCATGCCCCGTGGGGTAAGAAACCATTAGTCACTGAGTGCCACCCTGTGCCCGGCAGTTTACACATGCAGCCCTGGGTCCCCTCACGGCTATCCTCATCCTGCTGGAGACAAAGCTGAGGCTCCGAGACAGCCCAGTTTCCTGCAGCTTCTAGATGCTGGACCTGGGCTCTGGCCCCAGACCTTGTCGATTCCAGAATCCGCTCTTCACACCCTGGGCCACACTGTGCTGCGCAGCTCTGCTCGCTTGGTGTCCCAAACGCAGGGATGTCATGAGTTAACACACAAATCCATTTCAGGACCGTGGACATTTAGAGCTCGTCTGCCTTTGCTGTCTTCACAAACCATGACAGCTCCTCCCTCCACCCCTAGCACGTGGGAGTGGGGGACGGTGAGGGGGAGGCGTTTATGGCTCCGCCACAGCTACCAGCTAATGTCTGTCACAGTCACTGCTTTTCCAGGCTCTGCAAATACTGCTTTGATGTGCTAACAGCCCCTAATGGGGACAGTGGCTAATAAATCTTTAGGTGCAGCCTGGGACAGTCAACCCCACCTACTCTCCTAACCTCTGACCCCACTCAGGAATGGGCTGTGGGGACGGCCTTGTCCCAGAAGGCACTGGGGCGGGACAATTTGGGAAAACTGAAACTACCTAGGCAGCCCACACTGGGCACGGAGGCCTAGGAAGGGACCAGGGACACGGTGACTTCAGCAGATGGAAAAAAACACCTACAAAGAAGCCACTGGGGGGATGAGAGCAGGGGTCTGCCCTGGGGACAGGTGAGGCAGCCTGGGAAGACGGCAGGAGCTGTCGTGCCCCTGAGCAAAACAGAAGGCCACATCCAGTTGGCTTCTGAAGAAACAGGCCTTATGTGCTAGGGGGGTCAGGAAGTCCTGCAGAATCGGGGCTGGGGCCAGGAGCCAGAGGAGATGTGAAAAAAGGGGAAACAATATCCTCTCTTCTTATTGAAAATAAATACAAATAAAAACCTGCCATTGCGAGGGGATAATACCGCAGCCCTCTCAGAGACGGGGGCGGGGCGGGGGGGGCTGCCCGGCCAGTGCACGCCTGTGGGACTCTGGCATGGGGCGGTGGGAAATGAACGGGGGGCACTGCTGCCCGAGCCCCCTCGCCAGGCCAGGCCCCAGGGCGTCTATGCCAGCCCCCAGCTCCCAGGCCCCTTTTGGAGGGAGCTCGAAAGGGATTTAAGGGGAGGGCTGAGACCCAGAAGTGATCTTCCATCAGTTTAGGGGTGAAACCTGTCCTCTGTAAGCGCTGTGGTTTAAGAACTTTAGAGAATTCTAAGGCATTTTAAACAATGGTTTAAACATTTCTCTTTGGGTTTAGTAAAACTGTTAAGAAAATTCCAGTCTGAGCCAGGGTGGGGAGGAAGGTGAAAATGAACTGCCCACGTGAGCCAGGGGAGGGGAGTCAAGGTACCCCGGTGTCTGGGCACAGAGGTGGCAGCAGACTGTCCCATGGTGACAGCATCTCAGGAGCCAACGCGGGCTGGAGGTGGCCGCCCTTGGCTGTGGGGATGGCCGCTCTACATAGGTCCCGACCCACAAGGAGAAGGTGGACTGTCGCAGGGGAATCTTAGGGTGATGGTGTGGCCCTGGCTTATCCCCACGCTGTCCCCTTGGTGCCGGCTGCTGCTTCTGTGGCGAATGCTTTGTTTTGTTGTCACAAGGGGAGGGACGTCCCTTTCTGGTCCCGTGAATCATCCAGAAAGACACAGCCAGAAAGACACAGCAGAAGTCTGCGTGGGAAGACAGGTGATGCAGAGGACAGCCGGGAGGGGACGGCGGAGCAGCCCACACCTGTTGCCTGCTCTCTTTCTCACTCTGATAGTTTGTTTACACTCTGAGTGGTCCTCCCAACACCGCATCAGCGGTTTTCTCCGGGGTGTCTTTGTGGATGAGCTTTGGAGCCAAACAGACCGAGGTTCAGACCCCAGCACCTCTGCACAGCTCCAGAGCCCCAGGCGGGTTTCTTTTAATTTCTCTGAGCCTGTCTCCTTATTTATAAGGTGGAACCAATACGCTTGCAAGGTTGCTGTGAGGACGAGACATACATACATACGTACGTAAGGGTCTTGCACGTAATAAGCACTCGGCAAATGGCGACTTTGCTTCTTATTACTGAGCCGCCATGTGGGTTCAGGATATTTGCGGCAGGGTGATTTTAATTCATTTCAGGCCCACAGCTTGCTCACACTTCGTCAGCACCCTCAGCTGTGTTGCTTTGTGACACTCGGGTCAGATGTGGCCATCTGATCCATCTTCTTGGCAACCTCTGTGCTTGTCCTGCCTGCCCCTCCCCCAGAGCCCCGCGGTCTCAGCTGGTCCCAGTGTCTTCCCCACCTCTGTGACTTAGAGGACTTGCGCAAACGACCGGAGACTCCATCTGGGCAGACAGCCCCCACTCCAGGAACCCAGGCAGGCTGGGAAGAGGAAGGAGGTGGGGCCGGGGGAGAGAAGGGCTGCGTTTCCTGCCTGTGGGCCAAGCGTGCTGGGTCTCAGCAGGGTCTCTTGTTCCTTTGGGCAGGGTCCAGCCCTCTGCGGGAAGAGGGACCCCTCCCACCTTCCCAGTAGACAGTCCCACTCCCATTGAGGACCTCGATGGCGAGAACCTAGTGAACTTTCTTTAGGGTTCTTTGCTGTTTTTGTGGGACCTGTCATGCCTTTTGGGTCACAGATGTGGAGCAGAAAGAGAGAGTGATTAAGAGCCCCTCCCCGGCTGCTTTGGGGGGCTGTCCCTCCCTTCCAGGGCTCCTCATCCCTCGGCCAGCAAACGCCAGTCCTCCCCGGCTGAGATGCTGCAGAGCCCGAGGCTTATATACAGACTCATTATTTATCGGGAGGCTTAGGGCCAGGACGAGGTCCGGAGGCCACAGCCACATTCTCTTCTGTCCTGGCTCTTCTCACCTGGGTTGTGAGCTGGGATGGAGGAGGAGAGAGGAGTGGGTGGGATGGGGGGAGGGGCACTCACGTGCTGAGGGCCTACTGTGTGCCTGGTCCTGTAGGGTGTTTACAGGGTGACCTCATCTCACAGATCGCAGTAAGTCGCTTTCGCCTCATGCGTTTGCATGCATGAGCAATTCAGAAATGTGCGTTTTGGAGACAGAATGGAACGGTATAGCGGTCAACAGCAACAGTTTGGACAATGGTCCAAACCCCAGCCCTGACTCATACGAGATGACCTTACATACACAGACACATTATTCAACTCCTCCGAGCCTCAGTTTTCTCATCTGTAAAGTGGGAATAAGAATTCCTACCCCTCAGGGTTCCAAAGGAGCTGGAGTCAGGCCCTAAACCTGATGCCCAGTGCACTGTAAAGCATTCAAGGGATGGTGGCTGTAATGAGGAGGAAGAGGCTAGAAGAGAGGGACAACAGGGAAGACGAGGAGGATTTGTCCAGCTTCAGTTTTCTAGAAGGCATGAGGGTGAGTCGGGGGTGGCAAGTTGCCCAGCCACTGCTCCCGCCTCAAATGCCTGCACACCCAGTCTCAGCAGCCACTGCAGAAGAGGGACGTCTTCTGTCCTCCCTGGGGATTTGGTCCCTCCTGGCGCTTCTTTGCTGAGAATCAAAAAAGCACCCTGTGTCTTTAAGGAGGCGCCTGTTGGGAGCGCAGGAGGGAGGAAGGTTAAGATGATTAGCTGGTGCTAACAAATTTAGGATGTGGAAGAAGTCTTTTCTTGGCTGTCCATCAAAGGAAGGATTGAATGTCCCTGAGCTTGGAGAGAGCAGAGCAGGGGAGGGAAGGGCTGGGCGAGGGAGCGGGAGTGTGTTCTGTGCTCACCAGCTGAGCTTTCTCCCTGGACAGGCCCTCCTGGGCACTGGGGGTGTTTGGGAGTCAGGCAGGCGTGCTGGGCTGGCAGTCTGTCCTGTGCTGGCCTCCCCATCAGCCTGTCTGTCGCCGCCCCTCCCCCACCGCCCCAACCCCAGCTCGGGTTATGTCAAGCAGCTGGGCTGAAAAGTGATCCTGGAGGAAGAAGGCCCTTCCTGTTGATTAGGAATGAGGACACTCTCCCCCACCCCCTCGAGTCTGACCAGACCCCTTTTCATCCAGGCTCCCTGTCCTGGGGCCACCCCCAGCCCCTTGTCACCAAGGGCTGGGCTGCTCTTCCTCTAGGTTCCTCTATAACCAAACTAGACACACGTGAGCTCCCAGAGAGATCATAAACTACTCACAAATGCCTTCGTACAGGGATATTTCCGGGGCACAGGCTGGAAGGAGGGAGGGCACGGGAACCGTGTCATGTCCAGGAATGGTTCATTCAGAACTGCCTGGGCACCGGCTCTGTGCCAGGCCTTGCCTTGGGCCTTGGGGAAACAGACGCAAGGCACTGTCCCTGTCCCTGCCCCTGCCCCAGGAGTTCCCTGTCTAGTGGGGGAAAGAGATGAGAATAAAAAGATACCCGGAGGGAAACATACATACTGCAGGGACTTTCCGAACTCAGTGGCCAAAAGGACAACCTGGGCTGATGATCTAAATGCAGATTTCCATCCACCGCCTTGGAGATTCTGATAGTGTAGGTCTGACCTGGGGCCTGGGGATCTGCATTTTTAAACGGAGCCGGCGATTTGGCTGCAGGTGATGTTGGAGCTGATTTGAAAAAAGGCTAAAATGTAGGGAGCAGGGGTTGTGCCAAGAAGTGGTGCAGGGACTTTGTGGGAGGCAAGAAACGCTCCCCTGAGGAGGGCACCTGAAACGATTCCTGCTGGGGAGGGCTGACGGCTGGGACCACCTCCTTCCGTGGCTGGAGCACTGGGAACAGGAGTCCACGGGGCTATAAGGAAGGACAGGCCTGAGCAGGAAGGCACAGTGAGGTCCCGCAGGAGTTTAGTGTCTTAAGCAAGGGAGGAGGGGACAGGCATGGAGATGCCAGGGAGACGAATCCACAGGGCAGTGCCTGGAGGAAGCTTCGAGGAAGATTCTTGAGTTTCTAGGTTTGGTGACGGGCAGAGAGTACTGCACTCCTGGAGGCTGGGGACACAGGAGAATGGGCTCGTTCGGGAGGAAAATGGGGCACTTCCTTTCAGACCCAGTAACTTGGAGCGCCCTGGGGGCCAGACTAGTGGAGGTGGGCAGTGGGCAGCTGGACATAGAGATCTAGAATGCAGGGAAGAAAAATGGGCTGAAGACATCGATTTGGGAGATGGCAGAACCTAAGTCTGTGGCTTTCAAATTTTTGACTGATCTGCTGTAAGAAAATGCCAATCTGGGGCACACCTGCAGAAACAAATCTCATGGAACAACACTCACCTTAGGACATGCAATGCACTTGGGATTTTCTACTTCATTTTTCCTTATCCAATTTCATTAAAAAAAAAAAAATCCTGGTCACAGCCCACTAAATTGATTTCACAACCTGATAGGTTGTGACGTGGGGTTTGAAAAACACTGATCTCCAGGGCAACTGGAGTCATCAGAGTCACTGAGACCATTAGGGAGAGGGTTTGGGTGCAACTGTGTGCTCGATGAGCCCCCCATTTAAAGGGCTGGGGAGACAGGGAGGCAACAAGGACAACCGGGAATGAAGGCAGGAGAAACACAGCAAAGAGAGCACCTTGGAAGAGAACGCCTTGTAGTGTGAGTCTTAAGAGTTCACAGGACCCAGCAGGGCACAGCCTGGGGGTCAAAGGACCACCACAGCCTGGCCCCCGGATCATACCCAGGGAAGATCAGCACAAGAAAAGCCCTCAAAGGTACCCTGGGCCATGCTACAGGTGGGGAAACTGAGTCCCACTGAGGTGCAGGACTTCCTCAAGGAGACCTGGGCTCTCTGTCCTCCTTATCTCTGTCCCTTCATCCCCTGGCGTGTGAGGGGCTGCCGGCCCACCCCTCGGTTGCCCCAGCTGCACCTGTGCTGTCTCAGGGTCTTGGGAGAGACAAGCATCCTCTCCTCACTCATGCTCGGCCTGCGTGGAGCTGAGCAGGACCTGTACAGAAGACCAACGCATCGTGCATTAAAGGCCTACAATGTGCCAGGCATTGTGCTAAGCCTAGGACCCAGGAGGACCTCATCCGATCTGGGGTGGGGGTTAGAGACAGCTCGTCTTGGATAGGAGGTGTCATCTAAGACCTCAAGAGTGAGTAGGACGGAGCTCGTCTACGAGACAGGACAGACCGCAGCAGGAGCTTCGGAAGGAGAGTCTACCACCCAGTGCCCACAGATCCTCTGTGACTAAGCAGGCCTGGGGAACAGGAATCAGGGGCATTGTCCTGGGTTCCAAATGTTGGGAGGCTGTGGGGAGCAGGAGGTGGGAGGTGCTTGGTGGTTCGGAGGCTGCAAAGTCCCAGCGAACTACCTGGGTAATGGCCTTTCTGTACATGCTGCGTCCTTCCCCGCTCGGGCCCCAGCTGTCCCTCCTGTGACTCCTCCATCCTCCCAGGAGGACTGCACACCTGGATACCACTGGATGCAGAAGGTACGGGAGGCGGGAGACGGCACCTCTAGGAGCACCTCCAGAGCGCTCCTGAGCAAACTAGAAGATGCTACTCCTGGAAAGTACCTTGGGCACCATACAACCGAATGTTTCATTTTGAAGATAAGGAAACCAAGGGACAGAGAATCATATGACTAATTAGGTGTAGGACCTTGACATAGTACGGTTCTCTTGCAGGCCTTTCTAGCAAGATCCTACTCATATCGCAAGACCCAAAGGAAAAGTCACCTCCCTCGGGATTCTGACAAACAAAGCCCAGGCTCTCTAGAGCAAAACCGCTGGAGACAGCGAATCAACTCAGGAGCTGGGGCTCAATCCCTTCTGCCACCCCAGTGCTGCTGCAATTGACAGCCCAGGGCACCACCCTCTCCAGTTTGCATTCACCCCTATGTACTGTATGGTTTCAAATATCCTTTAAGGCAGGCGAGGTATGGTTGGCCAACATTATTTCAGGAACCTTTCAGTCCTGCCCAAACAGCTCAGCCAACACTTCCCTTCTCCATGACAAAACAATGATATCTGTCGTCATCACGCCAACATTGCTGGCTAATCCTTCGTTAGCGTTCACTGTGCGCTTGCTACTGTTGTAAACACGTCGCCTGCATTAACTCATTTAATCCTCACAATGGATTATTATCCATTATTATCACTATCTTATTTTACAGATGGGGAACTGAGGCACATGTCATGTCTCTGTATCTTCATGGGCTTTCAGGGGGCTGCAGTGGAAGAGGGTGTAGTCAGAGCAGGCAGGAGAAACAGGGGGGTGGGACAACTTGCCCCAAATCACAGTTACAAGCTTCACTCTATTCATCGATCCCACAAATGCTCACTGAGTATCTGGCATTTGCTGAGCACAGGACCTGTGGCCCGTCCCCTCTGTACCAGCCACCCTGAGTTGTCCATCATTCTTGCAACACAGACAGCTTTTCAGGGCCCTGGTGTTGGTCCAAGCTGTTCCTTTGTCTGGGATCCCCTCCTGTCCTCTCCAACTCAAATCCTACTCTTCCTTCAAGGCCTAGAGCAAATGGGAAGCCCTCAGGGCTTGTAATTCTTTTCCTTTTGCTTTTGACTTTCCTTGGGTGTTTTTTTTTTTTTTTTTTTTTTACATTCTACACTTTATTTGTGAGCATCTCTCCTGGAAGACAAAGACCATGTCTTGTTCAAGTTTTTGACACCTCACAAACCTACTACAGTGCCTGGCCCAGAGCAGACAATCAATACTTTTTTATTGATAGATAAATCCAGGTGTACGTATGCCTCACTCTAGCGCCTTTTTATTGGGCTATAGCACCTCTCCTGGTGGACACAGCGGGACACCTGAAAGTGTATGCAGAACCCCATCATCACCGTCACCATCACAGTAAACATTAGTTGAGCACTTAGTATATGCGGGGTGCTAGGCCAGCTTGCTTTATGGTCATTATCTCATTTAATCCTCATCACAATTCCTAGAACAAGTCTTCTCATTATCCTCAATTTACAGAGCAAAGCTGTCCCACAGAACACTGCAGCGATGGAAATGTTCTACACATGCTCCAGGAGCCACTAGCCACAGGAGCACTGGAAATGTGGCCGGCGCAACCAACAAACTGAATGTTAAGCCTCATTTAATTTTAATTGATTGAAATATAAAGAGTCATGTGTGGTTAGTGGCAGTCATAGGGGACATTGCCGTGCAGGTGAAAAAAGACCCTCGAGGTTAAGAAATTTGCCCACGAGCCTGCAGCTGACAAGAGACAAAAGCAGGACTTGAACCCAGGGTTGTCTGGTTCTGAAACCGGGTTTTGTGCTCCCTCCCTTTAACTCTATCTCCTGTCACTCCTGGATTGTGGGTGGAGGGGGAGGAGTTTAACATCATCACAACAGCTACGGTACAGGCCAGTGGCCTCCCTGGCCCCCTTTCTGCTGTGACAGTGGGTGCTGGAGAAGGTGACCCACACCCCCAGCACTGACACCTTAAGAGCCACAGTGTCTTTGCAGAAGGCCTTGGTGTCCAGGGGACATAAATGGTTTATTCTTGCTGCATTTCTGCAGCCCAGGGAATCGGGGAGGTTTAACCTCGCTTGGTCCTGGCACCAACTTCCACAGTATAGACCGGAGGCACACAAGGGCCACTGCTCTGGCATAAATACCACTACCGAGCCACCGCTGGCGCCTGCATGCAACCCTCACGCAGCAGGACCCAGCGGGCGTGGCAGGAAGCTGGGTTCTCTGTTCCCCAAAGGAGCGAACCCTGAGTGAAGTGGTCCTCACCCAGTGAGCGCCCCTGCCGATACCGGCCCCTGGCAGCCCACTGGGGTCAGTGTCTGGGTGCCACAGCCTGTCCTGTACTAGAGATAGGTGGCCTCATGGAGAAGGGACATAGGAAAGCTAGCGTTCAAATCCCGCCCTCACCTCTGGGTGGGGATAATGTTAGTTCCAGAATGAGCAGATCAATGCTTTGGGGTGGGGGTGGGTCCTTGGAGATGCGGGGACCTGGGGTACGGAGTAGGGCTACAGAATATGGACGTGACGTAAGGCTGAGTGTCAGGACACCAGGGTCCCTTCTCTGTGTAGGAGCCAGTCTGAGCTTTCATGATATCAATCTGTTAGGTCATGGCCCTGCTCAATACCCTTCAGCGACTCCCCAGTGCTCCTGTAATAAAGACCAAAATCTTAACATGATCCAGAAAGTTCCGTATACGGTCCAGCTAAATCTGACCTCACACCACTCTCTGCCCCTGGCTCCCTGCTCCTCCTCCCGTTCCTCATTCTTGCCACTCTCCCTCCCACGCCAGGGTCTTTGCATGTGCTGGTCCCTCTGCTCTCCGCCCGATCGGTCCCAAACCCCCTGCCTGATCCCTGCTGAAAGACACTCCTCAGGGAAGCCTTCCTCCACCCCTTTGACCGAGGAGTTTTTCTAGTTTCTCATGAAACCCTGCATTTCCTTTTGGTAGTGCTGGTCACTGGTGCAATTTGACATTTGCTGGGGCAATCAGCAGGGGCTGCCTCCCTCACTAAACTGTAAGCTCCATGAAGGCAGGGGTCACGTTCTGCTCACCCCTGGGTCCCCAGCACCTAGCGAAGGCATAGTGGTTGCGCAATAACACATGTTGTGTGCATGCATGAATGAATGCAAGAAACGATGCTGTTGTGATTTTGTGCAAGGAAATTCCATTGTCTGGACCTGATACCTTAAGTGATTATTGGAAGAGCATTTACTCCGTGCCAGGCCCTGGGAAGATGCAGAACTGTCTGGTGGGGATGTGTAAATAGGCCATGGCAACATGGCAGGATGAGGTTATGCTCAGAGGCCAGCTGGCTAAGGAAGTTTTAGCAGTGGCAGGTGACCCAAAATTGGGGGCGTGGGGGAAGGGCTGGGAATCAGGGAGGACTACCCAGGAGATTACAACAGAGGCCAAGTCGGAAGGGTGAGTGTGCGGTAACAGGCAGAAATGGAGGGAGGAGAGGAGTGAGCCCCGGCTGTGCTGCTGGGAGACCAGGGAGGTGGGACGGGGGCAGTGGGGAGGGACAGCGCCAGATGGGGCCGGGCTGGATGTGGTTGTACAGGCGCTGGCGCCACTGTGGGGTTTCAGGCAGAGGGGCGACAGGGGAGTGTCCTGAGGGAAAAAGAGGACTGACTGGGGCCGAGTCCTGGCGCCGGGGGTTCTGAGAGCCACGCGGCAGGGGAACGCGGGGCTGAGCTAGGACGTTCGGACTCCGACCCCGCTGCCAGCAGAAGTCTCAGGAGACTGGTTTTCCTCCCTGACGTCAACTTAAAGGTCACACAGATCCCAGGTTTCCTCTCAGGGGCCTTTTATGGCCCCTCATTTTATTCTCTTACCCACATCTCTTAGGGATCCCATGACATTCCCAGCCTGGACCACCTCTTGGGGTTCTGGGTCCCCTGAGGTCCTGAGTCACTGCGAGAAGCAGGACTTCCTTTAACTTGTCCTAAACTTACCTCACTCAAGTTTCAAAGGGGGCCCATCATCCTAGCACTTCAGGATTTAGAGGACATGGAAATGCACCACGAGCTGTGAGGTGGGGAGGCGAACTCAGGACACCCTCGGACTTCGGAGGCCCCTCCTGCAGCCGCTGTCCCTCCCCGTGCAGCGGGCACAGGCTGATAAACTGCAGGCGGAACCAGGCGCTTCAACCCACTGACTTCTCACTCTAGCAAACAGGCTCCTCGGCTGGGGGCATGGAACTTACAGGACCCCCGAGTCACCAGGTTCCTCCAGTGCCACCAGCCTTCCCTCCAGGAAACCTCTGCTTGCCTTCTCTCTGTCTCTGGCCCACAGCAGCCCCTCAGCAAGGCCTGCTGATGTCACCTCTAAAACATGTCCGAAGTGTGTCCAGTGTCCCCATCTCCTCTGTCACCATCACCTCTCACTTGGATCCCCACGATTGTCCAGGGCACCTACTGGCTCCCCTCCCCGCCCACCGTCTCACCAGTCCGCCTCTGTAACCCATTCTCCACCAGCGCAGAGAGGAATGTACAGTGCAACCCAGAGGCTGTGGCTCCCCCTCTTAAAACCTTCCAGTGGCTTCCTGGTTCACTGAGAGTGAAGTTTATAAACTCCATAGGTCAGAGTCCTGGCAGGCATCACAGGCCTGGCCCTATGACCCCCCTGAGCTCTCTCTGCTCTCTCCCCGTCATTCTTCTCACCAGGCCACTCTGATCGTCTGTCTCTTCTTCAGACACACCACGCTCACTCCCATCTCAGGGTTTTCGCACACGCTGTTCCCACTGACTGGAATGCTCATTCCCATCCTGTGATTGAGTTATTAATTCATTTATTTCATGGACACTTTTCCGTGCTTTATTCGATGGCAGGTTCAGTCACAGCAGTTTGTTAACTCTGTGTCTGCTCCCCTGGTCAGTTCAGATGTCACCCTCTCAGGGAGGCCCTCCCTGACCACCAACAAACACAGATGCCACTGCCCCTGCCACACCCTGTCGGACATATCCCCTTGATCAAGTTGTAAACCTTAAATGTATACAATTTTTATTTGTCAATTGTACCTCAATACAGCTGGAGGAAAAAATCTTTTAAAAATCCTCTTGATTTATTTTCTTCATAATAATCAAGGGACATTTTTTTGCTTCCTCCTTTCTGTGCTGATTTTGTCTGTCTGCCCCACTGGACTGGAAGTGCCAGAGGGCGAGACCTGTCAGTCCAGCTTACCCCACATCCCTGGAGCTCAGTGCCGACCCACCGCATGTGCTCAACAAATATTTGTTGAATGAATGAACGAAGCAGTCACCTGCCCCCGGGAGGCTCCAAGACCATCACACTCCACACTGCACAGCTGACGTGAACAGATCGCAGGATTCAATTGGTGAAACATTTCCTGTGGACACTGCTCAGAGGCCCAATCAGGGGATGGACTTCTAGAAGGCAGGGTCAGGTCTTGTCCATCATCACATAAATACAAAAATAACAACTGGCACATTTGTAGCAAATCAGCAGTCCACTTTAGAGCTTTCAAAGGAGGCTCACAGGCATGAACTCACTGGCCTCTCCCAGCAACTCAGTGAGGCCATCCCGGCCCCATTTTACAGATATGGGAGCTGAGGCCCAGAGGGTCAGGGCCAATAGTGTGCACAAGAGCCAGGCTCACCCCGTCTCCCAGAGTGGATCCGAGGCTTTTATACTGAGGCCTGCATTCCCCTGGCGCTGCTCTGTATACAGCAGGGGCTCAGTGGAGATAGCAGTATTTACCGCAGCCAGCAGGCAGCCTGGAGGAAATCCTGTCTGAACAGGATCCTCTGGAAAGGGCCAGTCCCAGGGCAGTGGTGCTCAGAGCCTGGGGAGGAGAGGCAATGTGGCTGTCAAAAGGGCACCGGGCTGGGTTCGGGACAGCTGGGAACAGCAGCTCAGTTCCTCTGGTCAGGCACTCCCTGCGCCAGCACCACACACACATCCCCTTCATCCCTGGGACAGCACAAGGAGGTAGATGTTGTCATTATTCCTGCGCTATAGGTGAGAAAGCTGAGGCTCAGAGAGGTTAAGTCACTTGCCCGTTGTAACGCAGTTGGACCCAGAACACAGCCAGCAGATAATCCCGCCACTCATTGGTCCAGCTGCTTCCAGGAATGGCTGGTGACCCTTAGAGAACCTTTGCCTTCCTGGGCCTTAGGCTCTGGCTGTTAAGCCCAGATTTACACCCGATCCCACCTAGGCCTGCCCAGCTCTGACACAGTGGGGCGGGAAGGCGGCAG
This sequence comes from Lemur catta, assembly GCF_020740605.2. Lineage (NCBI taxonomy): Eukaryota > Metazoa > Chordata > Mammalia > Primates > Lemuridae > Lemur > Lemur catta. The sequence continues at coordinate 48,050,773 of NC_059141.1, read as the reverse complement.
GCTATGGCCGCTGCTATCTCCTGCAGCCCCTTTGCCACACGAGGAGGGGCTTCCAAGATGCCTTGGAGCAGGGGCAGATTCTGCCCTTCCCAGGGCGCGGTGGCTGGAGTGTCCACCAGTGACAGTCCACAGGGCTCCGGCCTCCTGTGCTCACTGCTGACAAGACCAGGGATGCAAGGCAAGGAAGAAGGGTGGAGGATCTCGGAGCTTCCCAAGACGGAGAAAGTGACTCATCACATCACAGGCGGATTTTAAGGTGGGCAAATGCTCTGAGTAACATTTAGCCCCGCTATAGAGCTGCTAAAATAAACATGAGAAACTGTACCCTATTTGAGTTTCCTCTGTGTAGTCAAATACGAGGGTTTCTGTTTTGTTTTATTTTTCGGCAGAGTCAGTGAGTCTGCCGTTCTACAGAAACACGCCCACGAGAGGGGTGGGCAGGAAGATGGGGAGGACTGAGGGTCAAGGCCACTTCTAGCCCTCCAGGGAACTTGCCCCCCTCCACAGAAGCGAGGCGAGGAGAGGGTGCCCAGGGTAAGTACAGGGAAGGCTGGGTCTGACTTCATCCCTAGAAATAGTTGTGTGGTGGGTGGTGGCTTCAGGGGCCAATCAGTTTCAGGGATGTGGCAGCATCCTTTGCTCTGTTCTAAGGAGCAGCAGAGGTATCGCCTGTCAGGAAGGGCAGGCTGTGAATGGACAGATGAGTCCGGAACCAGGTGCCCCGCCTGGCTGGGGCTCTTGGCGACAGGCAGCACCCGTGCAGCGCTGGCTAACGCTGGCCACTGGGCTGTTTGACAGCCCTCCCCCTTGTGTCCGTTTTCATCAAAGTCCTGTCTCCCTATGTCCCCAGTGGTGGCTCTGGGGACCCATGTGAGGGACAAGACATGGCAGAAAGAGCCCAGCTAGGGTGACACGTGCTGTTGGCCCTGTCTGGCTGTGCAGGATGGGACCTCATTTTCCCTAACCTCAAAAGGCAGGGGTTGGAGGACATCAGTGGGTTTTATATTGTGCTCACGGAGCTCTGGGGGGCTCCAGAGGTGCCTGGAGGGTAACCAGGGCACACACCTGGCTGGGCACCCCAGTGCATACCCAGTCCCGACCGCAGCATGAAGTATGTGCCGGGCTTCACGTGAGTCCCCTCAGAGAAAGGCCTTGTGTCTGCCCCATCTTCTGAGACGACTTCTGACGTCTCTTTGGTGTTGACAGTCTGGATTCTGCAGCTGTAAGGAGGCCTGTGCCCCCTTGGTTGCCCCACAGCTGAAAGGCCCCTCACCCTCTCTCTTAATGCAAAACCTGGGGACTCCCCTGCTCCTTCTCCAGCTAAGTTGGGGACCAGTTGGCAGATGCCTATATTATGATCACCAGGGCTGGGACTTGGATTCTTTTAGAGTTCAACAGATTTTCCAAAGTCAAGTTTTCTCTCTTTATTCGTGGTTGGTTAAAAAGAAACAACGAGGGGGGATGGGAAACGAACTACCTTTATCTACAAAAAATTGGGCATGTTGAGCATTGTAGCCACATACTGCTGTAATTAACCAGAAAGGATGCTCAGTTACCCAGAACACCCACATTTAGGAGAAAGGGGCATATGACTTCAAAATAATAACATAATAGAGGTTTTTTTAAAGAAAAAATCTCCATCGATTTCCAGTGCTTTCTCTCGGAGTCAGCACCCATCCAGTCCAAAGGATTGTCTACCCCTTTCTCATCCCCATTGCTAGAGGTAAAAACAGAACGTCGCACACACACTGATGCCTCTGAGTGCCAATCAGCCAAGAACAACACAGCCGGGGCAATGTGTGGTTGAGCATTTGGAAGCAGAACTGTACAGAGACCCCCCCGACTGGAACCGCACCTGCCGTGATGAATCGGTGGGGCCATAGGATGTCTGTGTGGCCACACTGTCCAGACTCCTGAGCACCGTGAAGGAAAGTAAGGCCTTCATCAAGAGGGACGGCCATCCAGGTTTCAAGCCCAAAGGACAATGACGAGGACATTCAGGCTGTCAAAGGTCTTGGGCCCTGGGTGCCCTGGAGCCTGGAGCCCGAGCTAGGAGACCCCTCCATGCCCACACACAGGCAGGTCTGGGGAGCACGTGGCCAAGCTGCCCAGGGCATGCTGCTCCCAGGAGGCTGGACCTTCACCCTCCCGGCCACCCTGTCATGGTGTGCCAGCTCCCCCGTGACAGCTCACAGCTATGTGGGGAGCTGGCGTCCCCTGATGCCCCACCTCCTGCTGGGCATCTTTCTATGGCTCGCATCTCCTCCCGGTCGGGGTTTAAGGGCAGGCGGGCACTGCAGCAGCCTCTGCCCATGCTTGGCCCTTGTTCCGGCTCTAGAAGGCTTCCCGGCGTCTCCAGGAGGATGGGGAGTCAGCCTGCCAAGGATGGAGTTCTGGGCGCGCCAGACTTGCCCACCTCCGGCCCCGTTAGTCACACCCTCCCCAACCGGGGACATCCCACAGTGCCTTGCCCAGTGTACCTGCCACACACAGGTGGCAAAGGCTGGCAGGAGTGGGAGGAAGCATCAGGCTGAAGGCGAGTTTGTGCACTGAGCTGGAAAGAACGAGCAGGCTGGGCCCTGCTGTCGGTCAGCCGGTCAGCCGCTGGAGCTCTGCCGTCCGCCCGTCCCTCCCCCGCCCGCCTTCGCCGCACGCACTGGGCGCCTCCACCAAGCAGCTGAGACAGCGGAGCTGTGGGGTCCCCTCTCCTCCCTGGATCTGGTGCCTTAGGGTCAAACGCCAGCTGCAAGGCCACTGTCAACAGTGTGGTTCTCGACCTATGCCCCCGCCTTGGTCCCTGCTTTGCTTGTGGCCGACCTCACGGGGGCTGAGATCCCAGGGGATGGGGCTCCATGACTGTGGCCGGTGCTGGCACCCACCTGCCCCCATGGAGCCCTAGGTCTCCGCAGCAGCCACTGCGTTACCTGACTGGGGGCGCCCCTCTCTCTCCTGACCCAGGGCGTGGCACTGAGCCGGGGCTCAAGAACCGTTACTACTTGCTGGTGAGGGACAGAGTGAGAGAGGCGCAGAGACAGAGACAGGGAGTGTGCGTCTGCTCTCTGATGCTGCTCTGGTTTGCCCAGACTCTCACGACATGGGTTGAAAATTTGGTTCCAGCAGACACTGGCTCTGCGACCTTGGCCACATTGCACAATCTCTTTGGGCCTCAGTCTTCTCCTGTGTGGAATGGAGACAATAATAGTGCCTGCCACACAACGTAATTACGAAGATTAAATAATACAATGAGGAAACGTGCTTATCACAGTGCCTGGCATACAGTGCGCGCCGACACCAGTTGTCGTCATCATTACTAATTAACGTCCTCCAGCCTACGCTGACGCCACTCGCCCTGGACAAGCATCACGGCCATTGCAGAGTCCTTGGTTTCCCGCCACGCTCCAGGGTGGCTCTCGGGTCGCTGTGGGGCAGTTGCCTTCTGATGTTTCAGAGCTGTTTTCCAGTCCTGACCCTGCCACTTCCTAACCCCATGCCCTCGAGCAAGGGACTCTGAGCCTCAGGGTCCTCGTGAGGAGAGTGGGGTGATGTGAGCTGGTGGGACGGTGCAATGAGGAGTGCCCAGCGCGCAGGGGCAAGCCTGCCGCTGCCTGCAGACTCCGTCCAAGCCGCCTCTATAGCTAAGCAGGAATCTGCCGGGAGGAATTGATTTGAGAAGCCGGCTGGATTACGGAAAGACGGGCAAGAGTGGCCAGGGTGGCTCCAGGAGGAAGAACAGAGGGCTGTGTCCATGGGTCCAGTGTGCCCCACCTTCTAGTTCTTATAAATGCCCAAGCAGAGCCCCCGGGCCCCTGCTGTTTACTGCCCCTTTCCTCCAAGTAGCAGCTGCGTTCCCTGAGCATCACTGCAACAGAACCTCTCTGGGGGCCCTTCAGGGCAGAGCTGGTAGTGGCTAGACCAAGGGACCCTCCACTGAGTGCCTTGGAGCAGCCTGGGACAAGTTCCATAGCACCGCAGGGCCTGGCTCACTGTGGGGGGCAGTGAGTCCTGGGCAGTGAGGAGGAAGAGGGCAGAAAGTCTCCAGCCTACAGCTGGCTCTTCAGTGAGATGCGCCCCTGTCCCCTCTCTGCCCTGGCAGCCAGCCAGACAACGGACACAGGTGAGGCCTTTCTTCTCTAAGGCCACAGGATCAGAGGCGACCTCTCGCCCCTCTCCCCAGGACAAGTCCTTCAGGGCCCTCAGCAACTCCTGCATCTGCACCTCCAGCTTGTCCAAAGTAGAGCTTGCATCCCTCCTCTCCACTCTATGCCTCTTCCACTCTGCCTTGCCCCGAGGGCAAAGGCTCTGGCATTAAAAGTCTTGGGTTCAAGTCCTGGCTCTGTCTCTTAGCTGTGGACCTTGGGCAATCCATGAACATCTCTGAGCCTCAGTTTCTTCATCTTCAGAATGGGGATAACCACAGCCCTACATCACGGGGTACTTGATTGGGACATAAGTGAGCCTGTACTGAAAGCATGAGGTCATCTCTTAAATATGTGCCGAGTATTATTGGTTACTTGGCCCTTGGCTCCTCCCTTGCCCACACCTAGCAGGTAGCCAGCACTTACCCATCATGTCTCTGCCATGTCCCCTTACCCCCGTCCACATGCTTCTCCATGTCTTCTCTTAGTGGGACAACTGCTGCCTCTTCCTGGCTACTCTCTCTGTCCCCAATTCACCCTCCACACTGCAGCTACACACAGCTGTATCACCTCACATCCCTTCCGAGAAAGCTTCCATGGATCCCTGCTACCCACCATATAAAGGCTGGTGGTCTTCAGGGTGGTCTCCAGCTCCCTCTGCGGTCTGCCTCCCCCTACTCCAGCTTTTCTTTCCACCCTTATCTCTCACCGCATCCCTCCACATGAGCTCGCTACAACCATTCTACACTATTCCTCATTTCCCAGAGTGGAGAGGAGAAAAAAAAAGAGCACAGTCCGTGGTTGACCAAGAACTTTCACAACAACCTCTAAGATCCTTATCTGAGCGTAAGAGATGAGCAGATGGAAACTAGAGGGTGAGTGGCCTTTCCAACGTTGGAGAGCCAGGCACAGAGAACGGGGATTCCAGTCGAGGGCCACTCACCCCATAGCAAATGCTGTGCCACATCTTTGAGGGTGGACATGCATCTCACCCATTTTGTATCTCCCGCAGTGCCTAGCACAGCATGTTGTAAACAGAGGCAGCCAAGATTTTGCATAGTGTCGGGACAGCCTAGCATCCGACAGGGCAGACAGGGAAGCAGGAGTGAGCCACATTCCGCCATTGTGTTTGGTGGCAGATGTGGCATTTCCTTCAGGACCTCCCATGGCCGGATGCAACTGGGCAAAGGCTACATACGACCTCTGCTCACCAGTCCTTTTCACTGGAAACCCTTTCCCACTCCCAGAGTCATCATCACCATGGCAACCAACAATCATTTAGAGCCAAGGATGTGTCAGGTCCCATGTAAAGCCCAACAGCCCACTAAGGTAAGTGCTACCGTTATGCGCATTTCACATGAGGTCAGGCGAGTAACTCGCCTGCAGTCCCTTGACTAATAAAGAGCAGAACTGGGATCACCAGGAGGCACTGGCAAGTCAGGGCCCACACCTGTAACCGCTGGGTTAGCTTGCCTCTCTTGGGCAGGGCAGCTGGGCAGCACTGCTGCTGAAGCCAGGCCATCGCTCCTTCCTACAGGCAGCACGGCTCCTGCCCAGGGCCATCTTCCTGTCCAATGGGGCAGTCAGAGACACCCCTGAGCGATTTAATACATAACCAATCTCATCGACTATTCACCCCCGGTCTATCAGGCAAGCCCTGGCACCTTCATTTTACTGTGGCGTAGACAGATGCTCAGAAACATGAGAACCTTGCGGGGCTGTCAGCCTGGCCGCTGCTCTCTCGCCACGGGCCAGACTGCTGCTGCGGCACCGGTCTGAGGGAGATGTGTGGCAGTGACGCTGAATAGGGGCAGAGGAAGGGCAGGGGCAGCACAGCACCCCAGAGGGGACTGTGGAGTCCAGCTGCTCAGGGTTTGGTCCCTTGGACAGCCTAGAGGTGGCCGAGGGCCCACACACACCAAGTGCCAAGCAGTGATACCTCCTGGGTGGTGGCGATTGCCAGATAGAGGCAGGTCTGAAAGATCTTTCAACTTCCTTTCATTCAGCAACATCCTCCCATCAACCCCATGATTGACAAAGTTTCTCTTGAAATATTTCAGACATTCAAAGAGGTCTAAAAGCTACATAAGGTATTATTTGGCAATAAAGGGGAATGAAGTACTGATACATGCTACAACATGGATATAAACCTCGAAAACGTTAGGCTAAATCCACAGAGATAGGGAATAGATTCTCAGCCTAGTGCTGGGAGGGGTGAGGGAAAAGGGGGATAGTTACTAAAGGGTGTGAGGTTTCTTTTTGGGGTGATGAAATGTCCTAAAACTGATTGCAGTGATGGTTGCACAACTCTGTGAATATATGAAAAATGATTAAATTGTATACTTTAAAATGGATGAATTGTATATGTGAATTATATCTCAATGAAGTTATTACAAAATGAATCTATAATGAACCTGGCATACCCACCACCCAGCTTAGTAGCTACCAGTGTAGCTGAGCCCCCTAGGGACCCCACCTCCACCCGTCCCCCTCCCACTGAAGTTGATGTTCATCATTCTCACACATTCCTTAATACCTTTACTACCTACACCTGTATTCGCTGAACGGTGTATTGTGTCGTTTTACAAGTCTTAAACTTTAAATAAATAAATTCTATTGCAAATATTCTCTCATTGTTTGCTTTTTTCCCTCCATAGGATGGGATGCATCCTGGAATTGCTTGGTCTGAAGGTCTAGCTGAATTGCTGTGTACGGAATCACACTGATGAAAACACCCCATTTCGTACCCCACACCCTATCTATCTACTCTTCTACTGACAAACACTCAGGCTTTCTTTTATTTTCCATTTTTCAATAGTACAAACAGTGCTGCAGCGGGTATCCTGTCCTTTTGTTGCTTCTCTCGGATGTGCCTAGGAAGGGAGGTGCTTTGCTGAGAGCAGGTCTTCACTTTCCCACACACTGCCAAATTATTCTTCAAAGTCATCCACCTCCTTGTGTAAGTGGGGAACTAAGGCCCAGGGAGGGGCACGATCTGTTCACAGTCCCCAGGCTCCGGGACGGATTCCCAGTCCGGGGCTCTCCTGGCCTTTCCGGAACCCTCCATTTCCTTATTTTTATTTCCCTACAAATCTCAGCGACCACCCTGGCGTTATCAGAGCTGATCTAGGAGAAACACATTATCAGCACCGTCCAGGAGGGCTGGGGATCTGGACGTGCTTTGGGGAGGAAATGGGGAAGAAATTAACTGTAGAGAATTCCCCAGGCATCTCTAAAACGCAGAGCCAGAGGCCCTTGAGGGAGGAGATGCTTCCAGGGCAGATGGTGGAGCATTTTAGCAGCCGGATGGCACCTGGTCTCCCCGCAGCTGTGGGGGCTTTGGCCCCTCCCATGCCGGTTACCTGACCCTGCTCCCCCGGCCCCACAAGGGGGGCAGGAGCTGCTGTTGGAGGGGTTCCTTGAGTCCAAGGGCCCTCCCCAAGGTGACAGGCAACCATCCTTCTGGAGCAAGCAGGTTGCCTAAAACGGGCCACACTCAAAGGCCCAGGAAGCGGCTTCGTTGGGAGCCGAGGGTCTGAGCTCTACTGATGGCTGATTTCTAAGACACAGCATCCCTGCTCTGGTTTGGCCGGGGCCCCTTCACCCACCGTGGTGCTACTGCAAACAAGCCTGGACATCCAGCAGCACCAGGGAGCCTGCCGGGACTGCAGAAGGGAAGAAGGGAACGGGCTTGAGGGGCAGCAGCCACGTGGGGCATTTGGGCTCTGTCCTAAGGGGGATGGTAAGTGTCCGGTACTAGGGTTGACCAGAGTTACGTGTTAGTTTGAGACAACATTCTGGCTTCTGTGTGAGGCAGAGATTGGAGGAGGCCACTTGGGGGCTGCAGCGAATAAGGTGAGAGACAGTGGCAGCCTGAACACAGGTGACGGCAGTGAAGATGGAGGGAACTGACAGGGTGGGGTCGATGGGACGTGGTGACTGATGGGATCAGGGGAAAGGTGGCATCTAGGCTGATGCCCAGGCCCCGGCTTAGGTGCTGGGTGACATCGGGAACACTGGAGAGGGCCAGGTACAGGGAAAGACTCTGGCTGCGTCGTGTGCCTGCGAGACACCCAGGTGGAGACCCCCCTGCGAGACAGCCAGGTGGAGACACCGGGGAGCTGCCTGTGTGGTTTGTAGGAGGGGACGGCGCTCCCTGGCTGGAAATCCGCAAAAGCTAATCGTGCTGTGTGAGAGTCTCACCGCGAGTGTTTCTCTCGGGCGCCTGTGCAATCTAAATCAAATGGTTCACAATCACAGCCGAGGAGAGCCCTTCCCAGGTGTATACGGCTTGGTCTGTTTGCACTTCTCGTTTTAAGACAAATTACTTGTCCCAGTAGGTGGTTGTGCCTGGATTACACATTGAGCATACGCCAGGCATTATGTTAACATCGTTGTCAAATAGCAGAGCTAATGGCCAAGACTGAGGTCGGGAAGGAAGGAAGGAGCTGCAGGCATGAGGCAGCAGGCTTGGAGGGGTTAAGAGTTCATCAGGTAGAAACAGAGAACAACGATGTCAGAACAGCACAAGACCATGTGTGCAGGTGGGACCCTGCAGGGTCTGGCAGGTGAGTAGCCCAGTTTTACTAAAAGAGAAGGACAACAGTGGGAGATTGGTCAGACATCAGGCTAGAGGGGTAAAGTGGGCTGATCGCTGGGGTGAGGGTATATATGAGCACTGGGGAGCCACAGATTGTTTTTGAGCAGCGGAGTAGAATTGACAGGATCTCACAACTGCTGGAACGCAGTGGGTGAGGGCAAAGGAGGCACTGAAGCTGCAGCTGTGAGTTTGCTCCTGGGTTTCTAGGAGGTGGGATAGGTCGTGAGGTGGGACTGCAGAGTCAGGAGGAGAAGGTGGGGAGGGGAGAGTGCAGCTAACACAGCAGGTGAAAGCGCACCCCTCTGGCCGCAGCAGAACAGGCAAAATCAGAAGATCAAAAACAATAGCAATCAAATAGTAGGGTCTCTCATACTAAGCCTGGCCCTCGGGAACCTGCTTTAAGGAATAGCCAGGAATGACCCAGAAGTAACCCATCAATTATTTGCATGTAAAGCAGGGCTTCTGAGCTACCTGAAAACAGTGTTTCTTTAATTTAAATGTCCTCCCTAAAATAACTGTGAGGTCTTCAATCCTTTTCCTCATTAACAGCACCAAGGAGCACTTTGGTCTGAAGTCTCCCTTTTCTGGGTTAGCCAAGTCTGAAATGAGGGTGACCACAGAGAGGGGGGTGGGCTACGTGTCTGCCCTGCTGCAGCACAAGCAGGGTAAGAGAAGCCCACTTAGAGGCCGAAGCTCTAGCCACAGACCCTGCCCATGTAAATGTCATGAAGCTGTTGGGGGCAAAGTCTGGTGCCAGGGAAAATAGGGCAAGACTAGCCAAAGAAAAGGGTTCAGGATATATGGGCACCAGCTCTCACCAGCTATGGAAAAGACCCAAAGCTGGGGAGGCTCCTTCAACCTGGACATAAATAGTAGCTCGTGAGAAAATAAAGCCCTGTTCATAGGTTCACAGACTTGTGTTGCTAGAAGGGCTGCTCTCCCCTCCAAGCCAGCCTCCACATCACTACTGGTTATTGTTCTAGAATACACATGAGATCAGGACACATCCCTGCTCCCCAGATCTTCTCATGCCACACACATCATTGCCTGTGAGCATAGCACAGCCAGGGCAGGAGCTGCTGCCCACCACTCCGGCACCCATGGCAGACATCATTAAGCCATTACCACATTTTCTGCTGAACCTGGATATAGCCTTGGACGCTGACCCAGCACAGCCCTCCAGGCAGGCATTACCAATCAATCACCCTCAGGACTAAAATATCTGCCTCCTATTGAACAGAGAGAGCTAGAACTCCTTAGCCTGGTGCTCTGCTACCTCCTTCCACCCTCCTGTCCCATTACTGCTCTGGACTCCAGATTCCTTAAACTGCTGTCATCCCTAAACATACCAGCCTTTTTCTCACTCCCCATAATGCCACAGCCAGCCTGCAATGCCCTCACTGCAGATTGCTGGTTGTTCCTCAACCTCTGTTCTCCCAACTCCTATAATAAAATTCTATCTGGGCATATTGCCGCCCAGTTGAAAATATTGCCTGGCCTCCCTCGGACCTGAGGGTGGCCGTGCGACTAAGTTCTAGCCAATGGGGCGTGAGCAGAAGTGGCGCGTGTCTCTTTTTTCAAGTTTTGCTCTTGAGGGTTTGAGCACATACTCCCCTTGTCCCCTTCCCCTTTCATGCTGGCCAGGGGGTGGTGAGGACCAAAGCATCTTTCAGGGACCTGAGGTGGCAGCCATAAGATGAAGATGGCAAAGCCACCTCCCAGCCCTGGACCGCTCTCCTCTGGCCTGCTAAGGAAGAGAAACTCATGCCTCTACCTTGTTTAAGTCCCTGCATTTGACGGTCTTTTGCTATGGTGGCAGCTGAGTCTATACCCTGACTGTATGCCCTCCTACTGGCTTCTCTGTTCCTTGTAGCCACCCTCCAGTGGCCCCTCCTCACTGAACTTTTCCTGGAGTCCTGAGCTCCTCGGGCTCCCTGGCACTGCATGTGCACCTCCACCAGCACACCGACCCAGAGCACGGCCGTGGCCTCTCCCCCAGGCTGGCTAAAGGCAACTTCTCCCCTTCACCCATCCTCCTACAAGCGCCACTTATGGCGCCAATGCCCTTTAGGTGAGGCTCAAACAATGCAGTGATTCCCCCAGCAGCGTGCCCTGGTCACGGCTCCCTCTGTGTGCGACACCGCACCACCCTTGCACTGCCAGCCCCACCCAGCCCCTGCATGGCGGGCCTCAAGTAGCTGCTTCCTTGCCAGCTACGGCCTATATTGTCCTGCTTGTCATTTGTTAATAAGAACATGGACAGAGAATGGGAGAGTTTCCCGGGTCTTTGTGTTCTTCTCAAGTGGCCTAGGAAGTCCCACGGTGTATATATGTGTTCCCAAGGCCCTTCTCCTGCCCCACCAGACCATATGCTCTGCAAACGGCCCACACCTATTCCTCTGAACTTCTGGCCGCCGTGACCCTCCTGATTGAGGCTTGACCTTTGGCATCCCGTCCCAGGCCTGCAAGCCCATCGCCGCCTGGCAAACAGCACATGCAGCCCAGAAGCAGGATGCAGCCAGATCTCAGCCAGTGCCTGGCTATTTTGGGACAGGGAGGATCCCGGGAGGATGCTGGCGAAGTCAGAGTAGAAAGGGAAGGAGGCAGGTTTTCTACCCACGATTATGTGTCCCAAGCTCTCTGGGTGCCGCCCCCGGGCCCAAGGCTGCAGCAAGGAAGGACACACCCACCACAGGACTCTGGCCTCGGCCTCACTGGCCACAGGGGCAAACTGGGGACAGGCACGGGTTTGAGGATCCAGGCTTCAATCCCAGCGGCCACAGTGGGCAGGAAGAGTGTGTTATTTGTTGTTTCCCAACAGCGGTGAATTCAGCATCAGGCTTGGGGTGGGGTGGGCACAACATCCGAACCCAATCAGATGGCAGATGGAGAACATGAGAAAGAATCCAATCATTGGGAATGATTCTTAATTGAACATTCACTGAACATCTACTATGTATGGGCTGCATGCAGTACTAGGTGCTGGGAAGACAAGAGTGAGTCATGCTTTGAATCTGTTAATGGCACTTGACAACCGTACAAGTCCTTCTGCAAGCATCAGGAGCCACAAAGTGGTCCGTAGAGTGGTTTATAAACTCTGACCCTCAGGGAAAAATCAGAGATGCATGATGTACGTGCAAGAATGACAGTGATGCTTTCCTCCTGAATTTGAGGATTTTCAAATATTTCAGAATGTTAGAACTCCACTCTGTCTATCTTTAGTGTTTTGAGGAAGGTTACCCATCAATATGAAGTGCTTAGTACTGTGCCTGGCACATAGTAGGTGCTCAGTTAGGGGCAGCAACAGTAACTGCTATTATTTACAATAGGGTGAGTTTGGGTGGAGGAGGTTACTGTACCAAGGGGCAAGAAGCCTCAGGTGGGTCAGAGTGGGGCAGGCGCAGGGACCCAGCAGGACCCAGCCCGCGATGTGAGATGCCTCTTGAAGCCATTCTAGTTCTTCTCTGCCTGAGTCCCCAAAAAGCTGGGAGAGCATCTTAATTCCCTGTGATTTTGTCTCAATTTTGGTCCTTCTCTTTAAATCCTTCTGGTGCCCACTAGCTCTGACCTGTACTTTGGGCCAAACTGCCCTCTGGGAAATTCTCAACACCCTGGAACAACCCTCCCAGGAGCCCCGCACTTTCTCCTCCCATGTCTGGCCAGCTCAGTCCCTGCTGGGGTCTCCTTCCCCCAGAAGACTGTGTCAAGACCTTCCTTCCTCCACGATATCCCTCCACCCCTGACCCCCTGAACCTTTTCCTCACTGTCCAAGCCCAGGGGGTCCCACGCAGACTCCCAGCAGGCAAGGCGGGGTTCTGCCCAGTCCTTCCTTCCTCCTGCCACAGCCCTCCCCAGCTCCTGGCCTCCCCAGGACTACTTGAGCCAGACTTTCTGACGCACAAAACTGAGACCTGTTTATCGGTCAGACACCCACTGTCACAGCGGACAGGACATTTGAAGGCCATCAGACAACTGTTGTGTTTCCCCCAATCAGGCAGGGAAGGGAGACAGGCAAGCCTCTGCCTGGCCCTGCATGTGCAGCCCACACCGCCTGGAACCCAGGACACGGCATTCCATAGCATCTCTGTGCACCTCTGAAGTGCGAGGGGCAGTTCAGGAAATGATAACAGTGCTAGCTCGGAACCAGGCAAGGTGCGGAGTGCTTACCAGGGTTGTATCACTGCATCTCCACCATCCCTGCAAGGAGGCTATTGCTACTATCCCTGGTTTTCAGACAAAGCAGCCGAGGCACAGAGAGGTTAAACAATTCTCTGAAGGGTACACAGCTGGGAAACGTTGAAGAGGGAATTCAAACCTATATCTTCTATGGCTCTAAATCTCCTGCCTTTAACCCACGTTCTGTGCTTTGAGCAAAAATTGGTTGTCATTGCCCAAGAGTTATTGGGACAACAGACATGATTACTTGAAACTTGGGCTCCCCTGATGCCCATGGCAGCCCTGCCCAGGCCCCCTCACCCCACCCTCGCCTCCACCGCATCTCATTAATCTTGGCATTTCTCTCCCGAAAGCTTTCCCAGACCCCAGGGCCCAATCTCCTGGGCCCAGAGGGAGGGAGGGAGCTTCCCAGGGCTTCTGGACATCCTTTTAATTAACCCAGACGACCCTCTTCTGACCGGGGCCAGCTGAATCCCTTCACGGTCTCACTGTCCCCAGGGCAGCATCCTGGAACCACGACTCCCAGCCCAGCCCACTCACGAATGTGGCCCCTTCATTTCCCATATGCTCAACATCTGTCGGCCTCTCTTCCCTGGCTTGGGGACGCGGGTGAGTGTGGCTAGGGCTCCTTGGCTCCTGTGGCCAGAGGAGGGCCTGCCAGGGGGCCCAGCCAACGCCACCTGTGACAGTGCGTGTCGGAGAGGCCACACTGAGAGGGCAGAGGCCCAGAGCAGGGCAAAGCTCTCTGTGATTACTTAACTGTGTTGCCTTGTCTCCTCCAACCCTTTTTAAGCGCTTCCTTCTCCACCCCCAAAGGGGTACAGCCCATTCTAGTTACTCAAGGGAACAGTGAAATGTACCCGTCCGTCATTCTCAGAGCGTAACAATAATGGCCAGGGACATAGAAAAGTTCTCACAAAATGTAGCTTATCATTGGCCTTCCCTGTGGATGATGCACTTGCACCCAGCACCCAGCACAGAGCAGGCCCTCGGCCATAGTTGCCACGCAGATGGACAGACACGGTGGAGGAGCAGCCCCCCCAGAAAGAGGAGAGAGCTCTGGAGCAGGCGGGTCAGGGTTCTGCGCAGACACGGCTCATAAGTGCAAAAGCAGGATTTGAATCCAGATGAGACTAGTTAACTGCACTACACCACATCGCCTTCAACCCTTAGCTTGTGTCTTCATCCCCTGTGAGTGAGCACATGTGTGTGCACGTAGCCTAGAGGCCATGCGGAGAACACGCGCCACCCTAAGCCAGCAAGTTATGGCAAACCAGGCCTGACATTTATGAGGTCGTCCATTCATTCAGGTAACAGATGAATTTGTGGGGCAGATCTCCCCTTCCACTCCGCATAGCACGTCCTAACTTCAAGAGAGAGCCACGCGCATCATCCTAGCTGACCTCACCACGACCTGGTTCAGAGAGCGTCAGGCCCACAGAAGAGCTGTGAATGAATGAGTGACAAACGGATGGTGGATGGGAGATGGGCAGGCTGACCAGTGAGTAGATGGGAGGCAACCACAGATGCTGTCATTCCCATTTTTCAAATGACGACTGATGGCTTGGTGTGGCTGGGCATGGCCACCTGGAGGAGCCTCTGGTCCCCATCCTAGGAACACCCAAGCTCACCCGTTCGCAGGGCTCCTTACCTGGTGGGCAGTTACATCCTGGAGACGTCTTCGGGGCCTCCCGGCGCCTCCGAGAATGGAGCTTCCATTTCTGCACGAGAAGACAGACAAGAGTCACCAGAGCTCATAAACACCAAGCCCTGGGACGCGTCTGTGGGCCGGTGGGGAGGAGGGGGGAGGGCAAGGGGCCGCATGGGAGGAGCTGGCGGGAGGACTGTTCCTGGATCAAAGGCTGGCGGTTGATGGCCTTGCACTGGCCACCGGGCGTCTGGGTAATAAGAAGCAGACGGGAAGGCCCATCTTGGTAATCTCAGCGTCTGATGTCTTCGGAGCACTATTAAAAAAATTAACCCCAACCACAGCGGCCTGTTAACCAGTCGCAGCCTTCCTGCACCCTGTACTCATCTGCACAATGACATGCTTTCCTCAGCTCTCTGCTAATTGCTTCCTGTCTCGGCCTGGGCTCCTGATGGATCTCGGGGCAGGGACAGCGCCTTCTGTTCTTCTGGGGTCCCTCGCAAAGCCAGCACAGGCAGGTGGGGCAGGGGTGCAGGAGCAGGGGGCTGGGAAGGCTCTCTGCACCCCTCCCCCCAAACTCTTCCTCACTTTGCTTCGAATCACTGAACCGATCCGGAAGGCCCCAAAGAGGACAGCCTCTACCGTCAAGGAGCTGCCACGTTCACGGCAGCAAACGGACGAGTACATGCAAAACGGCCATCAGGGCAGGATGCCTGTATGTGCCAACATCTGTGTGTTTATTCTGCGAAAGCCAGCGTGACACGCCCCGTCCTTACATAAGGACTCCTAATGATCTTTGCAGCGAGGCGGGCCAGACCAGCACAGAGGTTCACGGGGACGCCTCGGGAGCCAGAATGCCTGGCTCACACGTGGTTCTCAGACCCGGGGCTGACGACGGTCCGGACCTCACTGGGTTCCTGAGAGGACCGGAAAGGTTGCTGCACAGAAAGAGTGGCACCCGACACCCAGGAGGCTGTCACGAAACGCTAGCTATTACTGCACTCATTTCGCCGGTGAGGAACCTTGACGCACAGAGGAGGCTGCACCGGCCAAGGTCACGGGTGAAGTAGAGGCCAGAGCTTGAGTTCACACCCACACGCTCTGATGCTAGCGTAGCAGTTAGAAGCTGGTAGCCCCAGGGCCAAATTGGCCCTTCAATGTATTTTATTTGGTTCCCACAGCGATTCCATTATTATTATTGAATTTGTTGCCAATATTTTATAGTGGGTAGTTTCCCATGCAGGTCTGCATTTCTAATTTCTCTTGAAAAACAGGCTGGGCGCAGTGGTTCACGTCTGTAGTCCCAGCACTTTGGGAGGCCGAGGTGGGGATTGCTTGAGGCCATGAGCTCGAGACCAGCCTGGGCAACATAGCAAGACCCCATCTCTACAAAAGCTAAAAAAATAAAAAAGAAAGAAAAGCGGGGCCTGTGCTCTGGCTGGCAGTGACTGACTATATGAAGGGTTCCACAGTCCCCGCCTTGACGACACTGGCCCACTAGGTTGCCCGCAGGCCCCTGTGAGCATTTCTCCAGCACTTGCTTCCTCACTACCGTGAAACTTTGCCACTCAGAATGGGCCACCAGCAAGGGAAAGCAAGTCACGTGGGAGAAGTCATGGGAGGTGATGCCACCTCTGGCTTGGTGGTGGGGAGGGAAGGTCAGGAAGCCTCACGGGGATTCAGAGCAAAGTAATGTCTGCTGTGCCCCTACTATGTGCTGGCATTGAGCTGGGTGCTTTGATACAGAGGAGCGCATCTATTTTTCATAACTGAACTCTAAGGTAGCTTCAACAGTGACCTCATTTTCTCCTGAAGGAAACTGAGGCTCTGAGAGGCTGAGCGACTTGCTGAAGTCACACGGCCAGGATGCAGAGGATCTGAGACGTCAACTTCTCAGCAAAGTCCACGCCACCTGCTGAAGAAAGGTGTGTACAACGGCCCCTGGAGAGGGAGCACAGCGCAGACAGGGTGGGGGCTCTGAGGGCAGAAGGGGGTGGGAGGCCAAGACAGACAAGAATGGGGGACATCCCAAAGGATGAGCCTGGAGATAGTGGCACGAGGCAGGTGGCCCCCACCCCATCCCCAGAGGGCATACCCCCGAGGGCCGTACCTAGTGGCAGAGACAGACAATTAAGAGAAACAAAAATATATGATTCAGGCAGCTGTCATACTGGGAGAAAAACGAAGTGGGGCAAGGGGACAGAAGGTGGTATTTCAAACTAGGGAGTCAGGCAAGGTCTCTCTGTGGAGGGGACATTGGAGCAGAGAGCTGGTGGAAGAAAGGAAATGAGTCGCGGGGTATCTGGAGGAAATAAGGAATGAGTTGTGGGATATCCAGAGAAAGTAAGGAAAGCAGTCGTGCAGTATCTGGAGGAAGCGTGTTCCAGGCAGAGGGAACAGCAGAGGCGAAGGCTCAGAGACAGGAAGGACTGTGTGGGGTGTTTGAGGAACAGGAAAGGTGGCAGAGTGGCTGGGGTGATGTGAGCAAGGAAAGAGGATCAGGAATGTGGAAGCTGGGTGGGCAGATCATTAAGGCAATGGCAGAGACTGTGAATTTATGACACGGACCCCTGACACTTCCATGGCTTTCTGACGGCCGTTAAGCTCTAGAGCCGTCCAGGCTCCCAGGGTTAGGCTACTCGTGCCTTAGCTGCTGGGGGTGTTGGCTGCCGATGGCTGAGCCCTCTCTGGGAACTGCTCTCAGCTGGAGGCAGCTGCTTGACCAGGGTCACGCCCAGCCCCAAGTGGCAACCCACATTCAGTTGCTGATAGACATGGGTCCCTCTGCCTCAGTTCGGACTGATGCTGAGGGCCCCGGGCTCCCAAGCTCCCAGGGGACAAGCTGAGACCTCTGTCATGACTGCATAGCAGCTCAGCCCCTCCCCTGCCCAACCCTGCTTCCCTCACTCCCTCCTAGACTGACCCCAGTAAGTCATCAGCTCACACACCTCTGCCTTGCAGCCTGTTTCCTTGGGAACCAGCCCTAAGACAGACCTGCAAGTGGCTTTCACATTTCTTAGCCTTCACCTGACCCTCATCATCACCCTGTGCTGCAAGCAGGCCAGAAGTCAGCCCCATTTTACAATTAAGGAAACTGAGGCTCCGAGAGTGAAGGGGAATTGCCTTCAGCAAGTCAGCCACTGAGGGGGCTTAAATTCCAGGTCCTCCAATGTCAAATTCATTACTTTTGTTTAGTCAATCCTATACTTACTGAGTTTCTACACATTGTGGTGCTGTGCAAAATAGAGAACAAGGCACGGTCCCCATCAGCAAATAGGTCTGAGCCTAGCGTGGGAGAAGCATGTCCAGAGGCACCCAGGTGACCGCAGACCTTGTATGGCCTGAGTGTTGAGTGGGAAGTGGGGCTGTGATGGTTAATCTTGTGTGTCACCTCAACTGGGCTAAGGGATGCCCAGATGGCTGGTTAAACATCATTTCCGGGTGCATCTGTGAGGGTGTTTCTAAAAGAGATTAGCATTTGAATCTGTAGGCTGAGTAAAGAGCATCCTCACCCGTGTGGGTAGGTACCGTCTGATCTGTTGGGGGCCTCAACAGAACAAGAAGGCAGAGGGAGGGCACATTCGCTCTCTCTCTTGAGCGGGGACATCCACCTTCTCCTGCCCTCGGACATCGGCTCCTCCTGCACCTGCAACCAACCGGTTCTCGGCCCTGGGGACTTGGACTAGAACTTATACTATCGACTCTCCTGGTTCTCAGGCCTTTGGGTTTGGACTGGAGCTACAACACCAGCTGTCCTGGGCCTCCAGCTCACGGATGGCAGATTGTGGGACGTCTTGGTCTCCATATCACACGAGCCAGTCCCTCGTAGTAAATCTCCCCTGTGTTTCTATACATAGCCCATTGCTTCTGCTTCTCTGGAGAACCCTGGCTAAGGTAGGGGCCTGTGGGCCCAGGTAGGGAGTCCAGCATGGAGGAAACTTCTAGAGCTCTAAGCAAGGAGGCATGTGGTCAAACTTGGGTTGTATAAAGGTCACTTTAGCAGTGCATTGAGAATAGACTGGAACAGTGAGAAGGCTGGGGCTGAGGTCCTCCCTGGAGGATGTCACAGCCACTGTCCAATGGAGAGAGGCAGGCAGTCTGGACCACGGCATGGGAGTGTTACAGAGGAAGCAGAGAGGGGAAGAGGCATCCAGGAGGAAGAAAAAGCCAGGCAGAAAAAGCCGGGAAGAAAAAGGGCTTGGTGTGGGGTAGGAACCAGGCCCTTCTCTTGCCCCTGTCATGTCCCAGTGGTGGCATCTTGGCTGCCCAAGGGAAGACGATGAGTTTGGGGACCTGGGGCTGTCCTGGAGGAGCTGGTGGGCAGGCACAGCAGCTCTGGAGCTCTGGAGAGAGGCTGGGCAAGAAAGGTGGCCCCAGAGCCGGGAGCATCGATCGGGGGAAGGAGACATCTGCGTGGGCAAAGCCACCAGGGACACAGGTAGGAAACTGGCTACATTCAGGGTGTAGGTGTGTTTTCTTGGCCTTCCCAGCGTTTATTTTTAACAAGCAGTAAATACCAATATCCCCAGGGCCCTTCCACAGTCTGGGTTCCAACACTACACACATGGACCCCCAGCTCCAGGGACCCTCACAGCCCACAGGACCTTCCATCCATGGGTCCTGCCACCCTTTTACTGTCCCTCACCTGCCACGGTTCACTGCCTTCTGCTCCTGGCTCAAGTTCTGTGGTCCCGTCTGCCTTGATCCCCCTCCCGCCCCGCACCTCATCACACGCTCTTGCTAAGCCACAAACCTGGCTAGATCCAACGGCCCCACCCACCCCACGCCTGCACCCACGCAGCGGGGTAAAGTGAGAGAAAACACACAACCTTGCCGCTGGTCTCTCTGTCACTCCAACGGAAGCCCAGCGATGCTTCTGCAGACCCTTCAGCATCTCACTGTCCTGGGAGTTCTCACACCTTCGCTCACCAAACCGCCAGCACCCCCTTCCCCAAAGTCGCTGTCAACTGCTGACCTTGAGAAAGCAGAAGCAGGCAGAAGAGGACTCCCACGGCACCCCCGCCATGTGTGCCATCCATCTGGGTGGGTGCCGCCAGCGCCCTTCTGTCCTGCGGCTGGCTGGGCTCTCGGCTCAGGCCAGCCCCTCCCGCCTGCCCTCCTGCCCCCTCAGTTCCCTCCTCCAGACTGGATCGTTCACATCCGGGGCTGCAAACATTTCTGTAAAGGCCCAGCCAGTTAATATTCTGGGCTGTGTGAGCCTCGTGATCTCTGCCACAACTACTCAGCTCTGCTGTGGCAGCCGTAGACAGTCGGGAAACAAAGCAGCATGGCTGTGTTCCCGTAAAACCATATTTACATAAACAGGCTGCCCCAGCAGAGTGGGGTTTAGCTCTAGTTTGCCCACTTTCATGGAATTGTCATGCAAATCTGCTGTTGTTCCTCCCATCATAAAAAAGGAAAAGAAAAATCCTCTCCTTATTCCGTTTAGCTCTTTCCCTAGTAGAACTCCTGGATGACAGCTGTTTACCTCTGCCTCCGCTGCTCTCCTCTCTCCTGGACCGCTCCTATGTGGCTCCTACCCCTGTCCCCACCGCCAGGGGTTCTCGAGGTCACCGATGACCTCCATGTTGCCAAGTCCAGGGGACGATCCTCCTGCCTCATCTCAGCCTGTCAGCAGCATTTGCTCCCCTCCTCCTCCTTCTCCCCCATCTCTCCCTCCCCTGTCCTCCTCCCCCTCCTTCCTCCTCCTCCTCCTCCTCTTCCTCCTCCTCCTCCTCCAAATGCTTCCTGCCCTTGGCTCCCAGACATTGCACTCTCCTGGTCTCCCTTCTGCCACCTGGCTGTTCCCTCTCAGTCTCTTTTGCTGGCTCCTTCTTACCTACTTGAGGTCTGACCATTGGAGGCCACAGGGCCCACACCCAGAGTCCCACCTCCTTTTCTGGACACTGGCTCCCAGAGGACCTCACCTGGCCCGACAGCTTCAAAGCGTCTGTGTGTGATCATGCACCCTTTACGCTCCAACCTGGCCCTCCCTCCAAAACCCCAGGCGCACACATCCACTGTCAACCTGGCGTGGCCATCCACAGGCATCTCCAAACTAGCTCAGCTCCCGACAGTCTGTCCCCACTCCCCAGACCTTTCCCTGCCACCAGCCTCCTCATCACAGAGCACCCTGCCAGTTGCTCAAAACCTCCCAGTTCTCATCAATGTCTCTTTCTCTCTCAGCCCATGTCCATTCCATCAGCAACTCCTGTTCACCTTCCAGACACACCCAGGATCTGACCCCTTCTCCCCACCTCTCCCACTGCCACCTGGTCCAAGCCTCGTCATCTCTGGCCTGATTACTGCTATAACCATCTAACACGTTGCCTGCTTCTGCCCTTGCCGCTAAAGACCGTCCTCAACATGGCAGCCAGGCTGATCACACCGGCCTCTGGTGCTCCTGCACACGCCCGGCTTCCTCCTGCCTCAGGGCCTTTGCACTGGCTGGGCTCTCTGCCCAGGTTGTTCTTGTCCCAGCTACACCTGACACACTCTTAGTGAGGCCTTCCTTGCCTCCTGCACCCCCCTCAATATAATTCCTCCCCCTGAGCCCCCATTTTATTTCCTCCTTAGGATTTTGGGGGCTTATTTATCTTGCTCACTGTCCTTCTCCACCATAGCACGTAAGCCCCACAAGGACATGGATACTCTGTTCTGTTTTATTCACTGTGTCTAAACAGGGCCTGGCACGTGGGAGGTGCTCAACAGATACTGGTTGTTTAGTAATCAGGAGATTTCACATCAAGTTCTGATTTCTGGTCTCTCTTGCACAAT
Source organism: Lemur catta (assembly GCF_020740605.2). Classification (NCBI taxonomy): domain Eukaryota; kingdom Metazoa; phylum Chordata; class Mammalia; order Primates; family Lemuridae; genus Lemur; species Lemur catta. Next base: position 48,029,436 of record NC_059141.1, on the reverse strand, counting down.
GGGAGGGTCTGGCAACACCGGGCATAGTACGACAGGTGGTGTGACGCAATGCTTGCCCCTTTTAGATGGGCATGGACTGTGCAGGTCACCAAGGTACTCTCTCCCCACAGCCAGCTTCTTCGGCTACGCAGGCCACCAGCCTGGCCCCTTAGGCATCTGAGTTTGAGACCCCTGGTGAGAAATCCCCAGGTTGAGGCCCTGGGGGGGACCCTCAGCCACCCTGGGCAGAGAAGCCTTCCTGCTTTGCCCCTGCTGGCAGCCTGGGCCTCCCGGAATGCCCTGTGTGGCCAGCACTGAAACATCACCCGCCCGATCGTCGCAGCTATTAAAATGCCTGTATCAGTATCAAAGGGAAAATGCCAGGCGGCTACTCACTCCCCCCAGAGAACGTGGCTCCAGCAGGGCCTTGGATTTAGGGGCCACTCCCTCCCCATCCCTCAGCCTCAGGGCCTTTAAAGGGCCCCAGCTCAACCTGGGCCTCTGCGATATGTGGCTCAGGTCCAAGTCGCAGTGTGGAGAACAAGCCTGGAGCGAGGCCAGGTGAGCTCTTCACTGGACAGCTGTCACCTCGAGCCTGGCACCTCCCCTCAGGGGGAATCTGCAAAATGGGGTTACGCCCCCACCTACAGCTTCCTGAGTGCTGACGGGGAGACTGAATGAGATAATGTAGAGGAACATGCCTTGGAAACCATGAAGCACTTAGTAATTTGGGGTCGAATAATTAAACAAGAGTTAATAATAATAGCTGCATCTGCTGAGTGCTATATACGAGGCACTTTAGGTAGAAAATGGCATTTAATAATTGATTTTTGATATTATTAGTGTATGACTCCTATTAGAACCACCCGTCCTTAGAGGCTGGCATGGGACTGGGTTGGCATAGATGTCCCCCAGACTCCAATGAAGCGCCCACCATATGTGGAGCTTGGCAGTGTTGATATGTCATATCATATCATATCAGCTTGAGCTACACTTGGGGGTGCCTGGGCATTGGGGTGTAGCCTTAACTCTCCCACCTTTTAAGCAAGAGGTATAATTCCTCTGGATCTTGACTTTCTCATCCACAAAATGGGGATAATGTCAGCTGCCCCCTAGACTACACAGGGCTGCAGGAAGGATAAAATGAGACCGGAAAACAGAGATGTCCAGACGTGACGAAGGGTGAGCACCTGCTTTGCCAGTTTGTTTTGCTTGGTGGCCACGTGAAGGCCACTTCTTTCCTGAGCTGGTGCCAGGCCTGCCTCTCCCACCTGCTACAGTGATGCTGGCCTGGCCTCCGCTGCCCTGGTCTCATGGCATGCACCACTGTGACAAGTGGTCAAGTTTCCCGCCCTCCTGGGAAAGGCAGAGCCCCTCTTCCCACAGGAGGAAGGGTAAGTGAGGGTCCTGCCTGCAGCCCTGCCTTTTGACCCTGAGAACTAGAAGTTAAAGGAAGAGGCGGGGCCTGTCCCAGTGACCTCAGCAGCAAAGCTGCGACACCTGTGCCAGTGCTCCGATGACAATGCCTGGCACAGAGCAGGGGCTTGATCCCGTCTACTGGAGCCCTTGGATCATCCTGCAGCCTCACTGCTGCTGGGCTGGCTGCCCCAGCGGAGACCAAGCTGGCCCTGGGAGGGCAGGGGCCTGGGGCTGGTGTCTTGAGCCTCATCGAGCCACATAACTTACTCTTAAGCCTACCCTCTAGAACCCATCCTTGTGGTGCCAGGAGGAGGTGGGCTCGGGGCTGGGCTTTGGCAGACAGAGTGTGGGTAGACTGGATAGATGGAGATGGGGAGGGCATTGCAGTGAGGAGCAAAGGCACAGAGACAGGACCACATCCCAGGGACTGCAGGAGAGGGCTGGCCCCACAGGAGGGGGTTGTTAAAGGGACGGGCCCATGGGCGACCACAGGCCCAGGGCACAGGCAGCTCGGGCAGGGGGAGCCAAAGGGGAGCAGCTCCAGACATCCAACCCACACCCAGCAGCGCTGGACTTGCCGGGGCTGCTGCAGGGGCTGCATGCTGGGGGCTGGGGGGAGGCTGCCGGGGCGGGGGGGTGGGGGGTGCCCGAGGAGCTGTCTTCTCCCTCCCACTGCAGCTCTCTTTGTGTAACGGAATTGGCGCCTGATCACAGGCTCCCAGGGCCATGAAACAGGGGCCTGAGGGTCCTCCGGATGTCACAGGCTGCCTCTGCCTCCCTCTGCCTCCCTATTTCACCAGAACCACAGACAGATGTGGCCTCAGGCTCTGTGGTTCAGAAAAAGTCGGGGAGAGGAGGCACACGCCCCTGCGTGAGCTTTCCAGCCTTCATATGAGGAAGTCCTTCCTTCCAGCTAACCCAAGGCCCTGCTGCTGTCTCAGCGAAGTCAAGGAGTGGGGCCCCAGAACTGACTGTATGGGTGGGAGCCAGGTGGGCAAGGAGCCCAGGACCACAAGGGTCTCAGGAGGTCAGGGGTCATCTCTGGGCCTGGTGCAGGGTGAGGCAGGGGCCCCCTACCACAGAAAGGGGAGGGGTTGAGGGTAAGAGTCCTGAGGTGAATGTTGGGAGCCTCTTCCCTCCTTTCCTCCCTTTCACAAATGGGTATTGAACACCTACTATGTGTCAGAGATATGCAAAGTGCTGGGACATACTTTTGAGCAAAGCAGACATGCCCACCCTTGTCTGCAAATCACACACATCGGCGTGAAGCAGCCACGGTCATCAGGCCTGTGGCTGAGAGGGACAAGGTGCCAAGGGCCAGGCATGGGCACCGATGAGTCTGGCCCATCACAGGGAAGTGACAGGTGAGCTGAGATCTGAGCACCGGCACCAGCTAAGCAGGGCACTAACTAACTGGGCATAGGGGAGCCGCTAGAAGCTAACATGATAACGTGCTTCTTAGGAACCAAGCAAGAGTCTAGCATATATTAATTCATTGAGTGCTCACAGCAACTCATTTCATGAGCAAGGAAACTAAAACAGAAATAGGCAAAGTAACACGTAAGATGGCCCCATCCAGGAGGGACAGAGGCAAAATTTGAACCCAAAAAGCCAGGCTTGGAGCCCACACTCCCTACTCTATGCCTGCAAGAGGTAGATCTCGGCTCTTTCAAGGAGATGGGACTATTACTAGAGTACCAAGCACTGCTCAAGCACTTGACCTTTTAACTTTCTTAATCCTAAAAATAGCCCGCATAAGGAGGAGATACTCCTGTTATCATCATCTCTGTTTTACAGAGGTCCAACCCAAGACACAGAGAGGTTGTACAACTTGTCCAAGGTTGCACAGCCAGTAATTAGCAGAGCTGGTCCCACAGTCTGCTTCTAGCCAGAGTTAGGGGGACAGCTTGGGCTGGGAAGGGTGGGCAGTGATGGAGAGGACAGGACGGGTCTGTGGAGGCTGAGAAGGCGTGGGCAGTGGGCCAGGGAGGGTATGGCTGCTAGCGGGTTGACAGATGAAGGATTGCTAGGGGAGGGCCAGACTTCCTGCTCAGTGTAGACGCGGTGAGTTTGAGGTGCTTTTGAGACATGCTGGAGATGTGGGTTAGTAGGTATAGAGATGCGTCTGAAGCTCCAAAAAGATGAACAACACATGCAATATTAAGAGCCACAGCTATCCCACCATGGAACAATCAGCTGCATAAGGTAGTGAGCTCCCCGTCACTGCAGGTGTGTAAGCCTGAGGACCAGGGCTGCTGTGGGAAATTCCTGGTGCAGCACATATCTTACAAAGGCCCTTCCTGATTCTATGGAGTGGGGAGAGGCTGGAGGTGTCAGGATCACCCTCTGACCTCCCATGTCACGGAGTCTCCCCCAACTCAAGGAAACCTTAAGTGCCAGTGCAGAGGGAGGTAGACAGAGGCTGGAAGAGCCTCCGCTAATGGCTAATGCCGCTTTAACCCAGCCCCCTTTCTGCATCCCTGTCCCCAGGGGTCACCCTTCCTGGGCTGTCCTACGGGCCACCTTTGTCAGAGCGTGGCCTGGTGCAGAAGAGGTGCTTTCACAGGGGCAGCTGTAGCTCAGCAGATGGCTGTGGGTGCAAAGTCTCGGGTGGTGGAAGCCCAGGCCCTGAGACAGCCTCTGGGAGCAGCAAGGCCTCCCTGCTGCAGCCTAAAGAGCCGGGGAGGGGCGGGCAGGGAGGGGCTGGGGCAGTGGAAGTGCGAAGTGGCTGAGGAGGCAGAGGCCCAGCCCATGTGGGGCAGCCTCCAGGCGGGGAGACAGGGGCCCAGTGTCCCCCTCAAAGGCCGTGCGAGCCTCTCAGGCAGGCAGTTCCGCCCGATTGTGCTCTTTGAAGGACGAGGCAAGTATCAGCTGCCAGCAGCCTGTCCCGCCCTTTCGGCCACCAGCCGCCACCGAGAGTGGCTCTGCAGGGAGGCTGCAGCCAGGACGTGGGGATGGCAGGGGGCGTCAGCGGGAAAGTGCTGCCGGGCCTGCTGCCCAGACGACCCTCAAGAGAGCCGGGACTCCAGGCTGCCCCAGCCTCCCCAGACCTGGGCCTCAGTTTCCTTGGAGGAGCCTGCTGCCCGCTGCCCTCACTTACTGAGGGCTCCACAAGCTGCTTCCGAGGGGGGCAGAATCCAACCAAAAGAGGTGGGGGAAGGATTTCCGAGACTTCTCTGAAGGCTTTCTCCTGGATGGCAAACCCCTGGTTGATTTATCTTTTGGGAAATCAACAGCAAAAACCCCACTGCTCACCCTTCTTTAAACCTCCCGGCCTTTCAGACCGCTCAGTGCACAGTGGAACTTCCATGCATCTCACTGTGACCCTCCTCACTGCCCCCTCAGCCCCTCAGCACTGCCTGGGACCCAGCACAGGGGGTCTGGGTTTCATTACACAGGAGGCTCCAGGCACCAGGCCACACATAACCTCTCTTTCTCAGGGCTTGGCAGCCCCGGCTGCAGTCACCGTGGGGCTTGTGGGACACCCCCTGCCAGGCCCTTCCCATGAGGTCCACAGCCAGCTATTGGGAGGGAGGCCGGCCTTGGCGTGTTGTAAAAGCTCCCCAGGCGATTCTAATGCAGCCAGCCTGTCCCCCATCCAGGCACAGGCCTTTAGGACATGCAGATAAGATGAGGAGGAAGGGAGGATAACTTTAAAATGTTCAGTTACTTCAGAACTTGTATGCCTATCTTGCTTTAAAAGGGGGCATTCAGGCAGCTGAGACAGACAGACAGACAGACAGACAGATACTATACAGCAAGTTAGAAGAAGGCAGTGAGAGGCAGAGTGACCAAACAGACCTGGATCAAGGCTCGTGCAAAAACTTCTGCCACTGGCTGAATCCCAGATCTGCTGCTAAGCTTCCTAGTGGCCAGTTCAGAGTCTAAGAGACAAGAACAAACCATCCCTCCGGGGAAGCTGAAGCACTGTAGAAGCCAAGGCTGGACAAGGGCTCTCCTAAGGGTCATCATCACCAAAGCCTGATATACTTAGCGACACCTTCAGTGTCATTCTCACAGCAAAGATGGTAACGGGGGCCTAACGCCAAGTGAGTTCAGTAAATGCTGCCGATGGGACCCAAACTGAACCGAACTGGTCCCCAGCCCCTGGCTGGTTGGACTAGCCTCAGGTGAGTCAGAGGGGCATGGTACTTCACAGACACAGGTATATCCCAGTGGCTGCGAATGCCAGTCCTGGAGCCACACTGCCTGGGTTCAAGGCCAGTCACTTGCTGTGTTATCTTGGGAGTTACTTAACCTCTCTGAGCATCCATTTTCTTTTCTGCAGGAAGGGAATAGTAAAAATAGTAACCACTTCATAGGATTATTGTGAGGATTTAGTGAATCAATACATGTAAGCTCTGTGTACAGTACCTGGCACATAGTAAGTACCCAATAAACATTAGCTATTAATAAAAGCTGTAGACACAGCGCCATCTCTTCTCCTCCAATGATGACAGAGGTGGCAATGATTGCAGATGCCACTAACCGAATGATTCCATTTGGTCCCACAATAACCCTGTGGGGAGGATGCTGTCATCTCCATTTTTCAGATCAGGACACTGAGGCTCAGGTCACACAACTGGTTAGTGGCAGAGGTCCACGCGACACCTGCCAGGCAGCCCGGGCAGGTGAAGATGAAGCCCTGACTTGGGCGTAGAGGGTGAGAGGGGACAGGTGCCCCCTCCTGCGCTGCCAGGTGGGAACACATCACACTGAGCGCTCCCCGCTCTCCCAGCCAGGACAGAGCACGCAGCCCTGACTTGTGGGGAGTCGATCCTTTCATCCTCTGCTGGGTGACAGGAAACACCCCTTCCACAGAACGCCCCTGAGCAAACGCTGATCTGGGGTTGGGGATGTCGGGGGCACAGCTGACTGAGACGTCTCCCCCAGCCTCCAGCAGGGGGACCTTAAATCGACTACTAATTGGTGACGGCTGCCTACCGTGTGCAAAGTCCTGGGCTAGACTCAGTAAGGGACCCAGACTATGAGCCTCTGTCCCTGTCATCAGGGCGTGTATGATGAGACGGGGAGACACGACATCTAAAGGCGACAGACAGGAACATCCCCTGCACGGTGTGGTTGAGGCTATGAGCCTCGGGTGGCAAATAGATTTTTATCTTGTGAGCTGACTCTGATGGACTGGGAGTGGCAGCCACTGGCACACTGTGTTGAGAAGGATTCTGAGGCCGATCTTGGCTCCCCGGGAAAGAGTATGTTGAGTGATTAGTAGTGTCTGCCAGGGTTGGGGAGAAGGGAAGCCAACAACACATGCTATGTCTATTTTCCTCCTCTGAGCTAAAGGTCTGGCACGACCAGGAAGAGCTGCAGGAAGTCGGGGCAGGGAGACAGTCCACCCGGGTTGGGGTGGTTGGAGGCAGCTTTCCAGAGGGCACCGGAGGCAGGTCTAGAATGATTAGGAATAGGGGGGAAGGGCGTCGTTCTGAGAATGTTCAAGTTGTGAAACTATGCTTAAGGCAGACGGAATTTTGTTTCAGATGCTTTTGGTTTTTTCCCCTGTCACCCTCCTGGGAGGGTTGGCTACTTCATGAGGTCCTCGGTGTGGTTTGGCGCTGCCTGCTAGTTTTCAGGCCTTTGCAGAAGCTGCAGAGCTCTCACGACTCTCCCTGACTTAATCTTTGGTAAGACTCCCCTGTACTCTAACAAACAATCTGGAGTCTTGAAGGAGCCTTTGTCCTGAGCGCCGGCGCTCCCTAGTCGGTGGTAGCTTCCTGGAGCCCCGTGTTGAAACGGATTCTGAGGCCGTGTGGAAGCTCAGGGGGAAGGTGTGTGGCGACTGATGAACACAGGCTGCTGCGGGCCCTGGAGCGGGAGCAGAGCATGTGCATGCCGGGTACCGGCCACCGCTGGCCTGGTGAACTGTCTAGAAGGGAGAAGGGCTGGCGTGGAGGAGACATGCCTGCTGGGGACTGGCCCTACCCCTGGCTCCTTGATACCAGCTTGTGTAGCCCTTGGACCTGTTTCCCCCTCTGTAGAGAGACAGGACTGGACTTTACTCACTTTATGAAAGGAGGAATAGATTTAGCACTGAGATGGCGAGAAAACCCAGATCCAGGGCCTGCCCATCTACTGAGGTCCGGGTCTACACAGGACACTCCACCCAGGCTGCCCACCCTGCCATACGTATACGTCCCCTCTAAGAGCCTGCTCCTCTCCTCCTCCCTGCATACAATCCTGGGGGACCCCATCCAGAGCCCCAGTCTTTCAGCCACTGTTTTCATCTCCCCCCTAAATGCCTCCCCAATAAGGGTCCCCGTATCCACCCTACAAATGTGAGCCCCTCCTATTACAGTTATTATTGGGAGGGACGAGGGCATCTGCCTGGGGTTCCTCAATATTTTAGCCCGGAAGTTTCAACCACTTCTTCTCCCAGGGGATTCCCTGACAGCCAAAGGAATGAATCTCAGATAGTGGGATGGAGGTAGTGACATCAGTCTTCTCGTCTGTAAAATGGGGTAATGGGAGTGTCAGTCCATTAAGGAAGTTGTGAGGACTGAAAGAGATACGATGGGAACACGCACGGCAGCGGCCCCTGTGCGCACCCTGTACACACAGCGGCTGCTACTGTTACTATTAGGGAAGAGGAGTCTGCCTGGCCTCCCTCAAGATTCACCTTGAAGGTGGCTCTGAGACCCTCCTCTACTCCCTGCTGGGCCTACAAAATGGATTTGGCTCTTTTAATTCCACCCCCTTCTTTCACTGCACCCCCGCTGCCTAGTCCTAGGTGTCATCTGATTTTCTCCGTTTGGGACATTCCAGTCTCTTTCTTCACAGCAAGCAAATCAAATAACAGGCAGCTGGAGTGCTCGTTAAGGGTCCCAGACCAGGAGAGGGGCGCTGATGGGGAAAGAGTTGGGGCCTGAGGTCTGGAAACCACACTCTTGGTTCCCCACGGAGCCGCTCCCCGCAGCCATCCTCCACCCGCTCTGACTCACCCCTCCCAGTGGCTCTCTGCATCCCAGGCCTCCTCCCCTACTGGGTCCCTCCCTGCCAGCTCCCTCTCCCTCTGCCTCACAGATACAGGGTCTCTGTCCCCAGCACGCTGCTGTCCCCACCGGGTGTGCCCCTGTGTTCCTGCCCCCAAACCATCATACGGGCCGTGTGCCTCACCAGGACTGCCCTGCCCGCTGCCCTTCCTCCATCCTTCAGGAAGCGCCCGGCCTACAGGCGCTAAGGCATGCCTGCCGCAGGTCCCTGGGAGCCCTCCCTGAGCACTCATTTGGTCTTGAGCATGGCCTTCTGTGGTGGCATCTTTTAGTGCAGTCTCCCATCTGCCATCTCTGAAGGGTCTTGCAGCAATCCCCGGAGGGAGGCAGGTCCTGGATTTTCCAGAAGAACCTGAAGTGCAGAGGGCTGGTGTGGCTCGCCCAGTGACACACGACTGGCAAAGACCAGCTGGAATCCCAGTCTCGGGCCCTAGGCTTCCCAGGGGCCTGTGGGCCCTTTGAGGGCAGGGACCCTCTGCACATCACTCCCCAGCAGACCCATTTCCTCCCTCTCTTCTCTCTGACTTATCCTCTCCCTGGGGCTCTCTGCCCGTCCAGCTCTCTGCCTCACCCCTTCCTCCCCTTTGCCCTTTACTCAGACCTGGGAGAACACACCTGGGAAAGGAAAGGCCCAGGGTGGATCCCCTCAAGTTGCTCTGGGGACACATTTGCAGGCCCGGAAGCTGCTCCTAGAACAGCACTGTCCAACAGAGCTTTCTCTGTCTGCACTCTCCAGTATGGTAGTCACTAGCCATGGTGTCAGCTGAGCACTTGAAATGTGGCTGGTGCCACAGAGGAACAAAAATTTAGATTTTATTTAATTTTAGTTAGTTTAAATATTATGAGTTGCACATGACTAGTGGTTACTGTACCGGACAGCCTGAGCCACAAGGCTGCAGGCCCACGCCCCGCAGACCTGACCGCTGGCCCCTTCCACCCGTGGGACAGCTCCCGCTCTCTGGCTCCAACCTTCCCCTGTGATTTCAGGTTCCTTACTGCAGCCACCATTTCCAGTCACCCCTCTGTCCTCGTTTCTACCCGCACTCCATGCTGTGGTTCCCTCTGGCCTGCATTAGCCTCCTGCTTAGCCTCACTGCTTTGCCTCCCTTAAGCTTTCATTATAGGAACATAACTGCCTTCCTATAAACCCTTCGATGGCTCCCCATTACTCATGTAGCTCTAACTGTCCCTAAGATCCCCCCTTGCCTAAGCCACCACCCCGCTATCTCAGTGTTCTAGGGTTTTGGAGTTCCTTCAGTTTCCGAGGCAAACCCCTCCCTCTGGCCTCCAGGCCCCAGAAGTTGTTCCCTTTGGCCCCTTAGGACAAAGCCCCTTTTGCCTGGCAAACCCCTATTCACCCTTTAACTCTTCACTTGAAAATCGCTGCCCTAGGAAGCCTGCGGTAACTGCTACCACCATCAGACGATGGTGCACGTAATACATTCCCCAGGCCCCTCTTCTTTCATTATTGTAGCAGTTTTTCATATGACAGGGCCACTGCCCATTTTCTTCTTTGTGTCCTAGTTGTCTGTATGTTTAGGAGGGCAGAAGTGTCTCCCACAGTGCCCGACCCACGGCCACCTCTCAGTGAACGTTTTCTGAATGAATGAATGAATGAATGAGAATGGACAAAAAAAGGTGGCAGGACATGGTGGAAAGAGTGTGGCAGGAGTGTCAGGAGGCTGAAGCTCTAGTCCTGGATGTCGCCATGTGGCTCTGGACAACCTACTGCCCTTTTCTGGGCCTCAGTTTCCCCGTCTGTAAAATGAGGGCCAGTTCAGATGATCTCTGGGGAGACTTTCGGCTGTGGCAGGTGAGAAGTCGAGAAGTCAGGGTAAGCCTGAAGCTGTAGTTTGCAGAGGAGGAATCAGCATGTCAGATAAAAAGTCCCCAGGCCCTAAGCACATGCCACTGCGCACGGCTAAGTCTTAAGCAGAGGCAGCAAGGAGCTGGGAAAGGTCTGGGGCAGGGCCTGGCTAGCAAGGGGGTCTGGGAAGGGGAGAGGGTGGAGAGAGGGACTGAGCTAAACCCCCAGGGTTAGATGCTTGTCTCCAAGCACTCTATGTCCTGACACCCTCTTCACCGCCCAGCCAGTCCCATCTGCATGCTCAGCCCTCCCGCAAAGGCTGCCAACTCATGTTCCCTGAGCCCAGAGGGACTGTAGGTGGCCTGACGGAGCCCTCTGGATTCCCTGGGGCCTGATGGGGCGTGGGAATGAGCTGACTGCAGCAGTCATGGGTGCGCCACTAGCACCAGTAACCTGCCCCGTGACCGCCCTCTCGCTTTGGCCCTGCGATCTCCCTCTCCCTGACCCCCCTGGAGAACTGCTCTGGCAGGTGCCAGCCTCGCCCTGGCAGAGGCACCTGGGAGAAGCCTGGCTGTAGGAAACCGGTGCACCATGTCAAAATGGCCACAGTCCCCACCACAGTTAGAGCTAGGCGCTACTGTTTGCCATCGTCGCCACCATTTTGCAAGCTCAGAGAGGTTGGAGTATTTGTCCCAGATTGCACAGCTTCCGAGTAAGGGATAAAAACCCAGGACTGTTGGACTCCACTACCCTGGTCTTCACTGTTCCATACCACCTCCAACTAAGTAAGAAACCTTCTCCCATTTCTTCCCCAAGGAAACCTTGCATGGCCAGCCTACTGCAGGACCTCTTCCCAGACTGCTGCAGGGCTCACCTGCCTGTCCCCCTTCATCTGGGCCCTGAATCCCCTGTGCTTTCCAGATTTCCCTAAGTCACCAGGCATCACCCTCTCAACGCCCAATCTCTCCTCTGGTGGCACAAGTAGGCTGCATGTCCCTCCTTCCTGGGGAGAGTGCAGTCTTTTGGTGTACTCCCAAGATTGCCATGGCTAAGAGAGACACTAGTAGCTTTTAATACACTTGGGATCAAGAAAATTTTGAGAACAGGAGAAAGCTTAGCATCCTTTTTCCAGAAAAATACACAGACAAAAAAATGCTGTGGACATTCCAGAGGCCCCTGCATAAGAAACCTGGTTTAGGAACAAGAAGGTATGGGATAATTCGTGCCCAAGAACAACAGAGCCAGACGACCCCCACCCGGGCCCTGGTGGCCTGGGGCAGTGAGCAGGGACCAGGGCACCATGGCCTGCAAGGACTGTCCCCTCTGGCCCCTGCAGACCCTTGGATGACTCACTCCTTCACTCCCTCACTCCCAACGTGCCAACAAAAGTCAGGCACCGACCCTCAAGGGGTGGAGGTGGAGGGCCATGGGGGCTCAGTAAGCCTTGGCCCGGGCCGCCAGGCACGCTTCCAGCCGCGTGGGCGCGGGGCGGCTCTCACACCACCGGAGAAGGAGAAGTGGAGCTCGCCCGCCTCCGCGCGCCTCAGCGCCCTGCCTTCCTCCACCTGCCCGCGCGCCCAGGGCGCTGCCAGCTCTGGACTCCCGGGGCGCTAGCCCAGGGCAAGAGCTGCCGGTCACGCTCGTGCCCACCAGGTCGTCCGGATCCCTGGCCAGGCAGCGTCCGTGCGTGCCCCCGACCCCTTCCGCAGACGACTCGCGCGAGCTCGGGGCGCACCACGCGGCGCAGAGAGCGAGCGCCCGCGGGCACGGGCTGGCGAAGAGTCTGGAGGCTGCGCGAGGGGGCGCCGCGGGGAGGGATAAAAGCCAGCAACAAAGAGCACAGACCTCGTCCAGCAGTTGGTTGACTCGTCCCAAAATAGCCGTCTCCATTTGCTGCTCCCCGCGCTCCGCTTCCAGGCGCAGCACCCGGGCCTGCAGCTCCGCCGTCCGAAAGTGGGCGAGCAGGCTGAGCGCCAGCGAGCACAGGGCCAGCGCCAGCAGCCCGCACGACCCCGGGCTTGGCAGCCGCGCGCAGCGCTCCGCCCGCGCCGCAGCCAGCGCCACCGTCCCCGGCGCGCCCAGCTCCCCAGGGCCGCGGGCACCGGCGGCTGCCGCTTTGTGGGCGCGCTCCTCTGCCATCCCCTCTCGTCTTGAGAACCAATAAATAAATAAATAGAATAAATAAAGGCGACAGCCTCTGCCAAAAGGCGCGATCCGAACTGCGGAGCAGGGGGAAAGGGCTTGAGTCGCTGGAAACGTCCCTTTCCTTTGCTCCCGGCAAAGAGGACGGAAAAATTAGCAGCAGGAAGGGAAATGCCGAAAAACACAACCAGAGGTAATCGGGGTACACCAAGGTGAGAAAAAAAGTTATTTCGAAGAACGTTCCAAGTCCAGGAAAGTTAGGGGAATCCGGTCGGGTTTCCTTCTCTCCGCCCCGTCTTTCCCTTCGAGTATCTGCAGAGCAGTTGGTGCCGTGCTGCCGGTCCTTCTGAGTGTCTCGCCTGTCCTGGGCGAGCCAGTTTCAGTCCCCGGGCGAAGGGGCGCACATGGAGGGCCCCATGGGCAGAGGTGGGTCGCGGCCGCTGCCGAGGAGCGCTGGGGCCGATTCCGGCGCCTCTGTAACTTGACACACTGGCTGTGGCTGCAGGGATCGGATGAGCAATCCGTGCTACTTCCCAAACTAATCTCTCCCGCCCCCTCCCTCCTTCTCCCCACTCCTCCTCCACCTCCTGCAGGGCAGACGGCTTGGATTTGTTTATTTATGCAAACTCGCCCGGGGTGGGGGGCGTGGTGTGCAGTCCCGCTGCCCCAGCCCGCCGGCCCGGGAGCCCCTCTCCCGCGCTCCCCGTCCTCTTTGAAGTGACACTCCGGGTTATTTATAGGCAGGAAGGGGGTGTGGAGTGGAGCTGGGGCTACACTTCTCTCCCTTTCTCCGGATTCACGCCGAGGGCACGTTTGGCCTTGTGCGGAGGCCACGGGGCCAGGCACCACTCCACTTTGCTTTCTGACAAGTTGGCAAAGCCTTTGAGACCCTCCAGGAACCCGGATGAGATTTTGTCAGGGCTTCTGGACGGATCTCCACATCCTGAGCAGGACGATCCGAATCCCCTCGGCCGCCGTGGGGCGCCCCTACCCCCTGCAACCTCTCGCCCCTTCCTTCTCTCCCCAGCCGGCCCGGCCGTGGGCTCTGGGGCTCCCGAGTCCTGCAGCTACCGGCGCCCGTGGCGGGGCTCATTCCGCCCACTACGTCTTTAAGCTGGGGCGAAAAGTCGGCCCTCCAGGGAGCAGCGGAACTGGCGCCCCTTTCTCTGAGCTCTCAGGACCAACACCTAATAAGGTCCGGGAGAATAAAATCTGAGTAGGTTTCTCCCAGGGTGTCGGAGAGGCGGTTCAGTCCTGCGGCCTGCCGGTCCTGCTCTCTCTCCGTGCCCGCCCTCGGTCTGAGACCCGTTCCATCCCTGGCCCTGCTGGAGACCAGCCTGCCCCAACCTCCCCAGCCTTCAGAGCAGAGCCATTCCTAGCAAACTCTTACTCCATCCCTGGGGGGGGGGGGTCCTGCCTGAGGCTAACCGGGCTCTCTCCTGCTGTCATTTCCTATGAGAAAAGCCGTGGCCTGAAGGGCATTTTGTCATTTCCTCTCTTCTCTCTTGTCACCTCCCCCCACTTTCAGTAACATTTGTACCCCAAGAGACTTTATCTCCTTGCACTTCTTGACATTCCTGCAAACCAGGTGGTGGGATTGAGTTTTTGGAGAAAGCCTATCTCCCAGGAGCAGCAGGCGGGGAGAGGAGGCCGGCCTCTGCAATATGCGATGGGGCGGGGACAACGGGGTGTTGGGACTCCATGATAACACGGCATGTCAGTGCAAACTTCCCATTTTATATGTTGACCTGATGGAGCTTTCTGCATAACACAGTATCACGGCACATCTAATAGAGTGTGGCACATTTAATAGAGTGTATTGAACTTGTCACATGGTACTTAGATCATACAGAATAAATATGACGTTGACTGCTGCGTCAGTAAGCCACTGTGGAGGACAACAGGGATAGAAAGAGATGTTCCAGAAAGGACTGGTGTCCAGGAACTCCGGGTTGCAGTCCCAGCTCTAGGATTTCCCTGAGTGCCACATTGGGTAAGTGTGCCTCTGTTTCTCCACGCCTGTGATGGGATGTCCCAGTCCACTGTGCAGAGAAATCCTTGAGAGAACACAGAGGCATCGAGGACCACCAGGGGGCGCCGGAGAGTTTCTGCACTGGGAGGTACAGGCCCGGAGATTCCGGGACTCTGGCTTCTCCCACTCCCCTCTCAGGCTAGACTGATTGGGGGAACTGAAGTGGGGAGTCAGTTTCATTCCTTCCTTATTCTGCAAGCTGATCGTTTCCCTTTCAGGACTTTAGAGGCCCTCAGGAATGCTAAGGTACTGAAACCTAAAAAGTTTGAGGCTGGAGCATCCTTGTAATTGGGAACTGAAAGAGGGTGCTGTGCTAGCCGGACCTGACCCCGGCATCAGAAGCATGTCCAAACCCGGGAGCTTCCGGTGGTTCTCTGGAGTCAGAGAAACCCAGGTATAGATCCCACTTCGTCAATGCTGGAGTTACTTAACGTCTCTGAGCCTCAGTCTTCTCATTTATAAAATGGGCTTATAATAAAAGTACCCATCTGTTTGGAAGGACTTCATGAGGTTTGCAGGTAAAGCACTAAACACAGTGCCTGGTACACAGTAGGCACTCAATAATACACAATATACACTCAAGATACATAGTAGGCACTCAATAAATAGTATCTGCTTCCCTCTTTAGAAATTCATGGCTGCTAGGGCCTCCTAAGAAACAGTTGGCTCTGGGCTCCCAGTTGTGAAATAGGAAGAGGTTTAAATCTCAGAGAAAGCAAATGGGTCACAGTTAGCCTCCATCTTTCCACAAGTGACAGCTGCGGGTAGCAGTCTGTGGGAAGCGGGACTTAGCCTGAACTGAGTGGCTCTGTCCCCAGATATCCCTCCCTTCCTCCTGTACTGTTTGGATGTCTTACCCTGGGAGACTGTCCCTTCACGTTAAGCACCGTGCACCCCAGGCAAATGTTACAGCACTAGTCTTATCTTGAGCCCCTCTTTCTTCAGAGGTGGGGCCCAGAACCTGGGCACTCTGCGGTGAAAAGCCCCTGACTTCCAGGAGCTCGAAGTCCAGCAGGGAAGATAAGACGTGTTCTCATACACCGGCCACAGAAGGCAGAAAGGTGAAGATCCACAAACCGGGGTAAAGGCCACAGGAAGGTGTTTCACGGGTTCCCAGGAAGAAGACGGGAACCCCGTGGCCCAGGAAGTGTCCTTAGGAAATAGAATTTCCTGTTCGTAGCAAGAAGATAGAGGGTCTTCAATGCTAGGGCAAAGAATTTGACTTTGATCTGCAGTCCTGGTTACACTCCTAGATAAAAACAGACTTTCTAAGGAAAAATGCCCCAGGCATACAAGCTGTGCTGTTCTGCATCTTTTCTGTGGTTTTCTGCCTTTTTTGCCCCTCCTGGACCCTCTGCTGGGAAGGCCACTTTTCACTCTCCTGTTTGCTGCAGCTTAAAACCCTGCCATTCACTCCAAGCCCAGTTTTATTGAGTGAACTCCGTTTCTCTTCCTCGCCCTGTGGCTTTGACAGCATCAAACTCCTTCTTCCCGAAAGCAGCACCATCCCGGCTCCAAGAGCCCACTGTGCCCCCACTGTGCCGTCGTCACTGTCCCTCCCGCCTGCTGGCCAATCTTTTCTGAAGACTCCTCCTCCAGTCCCCACATCAAAACTGGAGCCCAGACCTGCTCAGGATGGCCGCAGGCCCTCTGCTCGGCTCTTCTGCCCATGGCTCACGATCTGGCTGCGTGTCAGGTCACCTGTGGAGGCCACAGGAGAGGAAACACCTGCTGTTTCATCTGCCCTGAGCCCATTCCGCCTTCTCCTAGTAACTGTGACTCAGTTTCCTTTGAGGAACCTTCTTCCTGTCAGTCCCTGTGGCTCTGGTGTGGTTAACCCCATATCTGGCCTAGGGAATATGCACCAACCTAACCGATTAGCTTCTCTCATCTCCCCTGGCTGTAGTGACTGGGTTAGAGCCCGTTCAGGCCAATGAGTGTCAGGCTGGAGGTGGGGGCTGGGCGGCCATTTCTTTGGGAAGGGCTTTCTGGAAGGATGAAGTGGAGCCCCAGGGAACACCTTGCCGCTGTTGGCAAATAAAGATCATTCCTGAAAATAAAGTCAATACGGAGGCAAACAGAGGTCGAGAGCGAGAGTTGTGAAGACATTATTTAAACGCTTCAATCATACTGCGCCGGAAGCTCATCCATGCCCGAACTTTCCAGTTACAGGAGTCATTTTTGCTCAAGCCAGATTGAGTTGGGTTTCTTTTCTTGCAAGTGTAAGAGCCCAGAATCACATATAGGGCCTCACCTCACCTTACTGAGTCAGAATCTCTTTGCGGTTGGTGGGAGGGGGTGGCAGGGGGCCCAGGTTCTCATTCTACTTATAAAAGCTCCCTGAGGGATTGGGAGCTACACCTAGGGTAGACAGTCCCTGCCCTGAGCACTCACCCTGGGAAAACCTGCTCATCCTGGGCTCCAGCTTCCACCTCTCTGCTGACGACTCTGCCACGCAAACCCACGGCTCATCTCCTTGTACGTCTCACCCACATCTCCAATGGCTTCCTGGAGGTCCTAGGAGGCCCAGACCAGGGACCTGGAAGAAATCTCCCCCAGCCACTCCAGACCACCCATTTCTTATTTCTCTCCCAGGCTTTATGATCCTTGGCATGACACCCAACTTCCCAGCTCTGTTTCTGACCTCTGCGTGCAGTGGGCAACAAGACAGAAGAGACCTGGACCCCTGAGGGCTTCATGGAGTCAAATTGCCAAACAAGCCCAGACTTTCCCATATGTGAGAAGTAACCTAGTCCATTGGAGCCACTGTTACCGTGAGTCTGTGTTTTGTAGCCTAAGCCATATCCTAACTCTGATCTGTGTCTGTCCCCTCCTAGGCTTGAGTTCCTAGGGAACAGGGACAACTGTGCTCGGCACTCAGCACAGTGCAGACGCCCAAGGGACAGTGGTGTGAATGAATGGTGAGCAAAGGATGAAGGGTGGGGTTCCAGTTTGGGCTCTTTCCTAGCTATGTTACTTGACCTGTGCGACTACTTCCTCTTAGGTAATATGTAGAGATTGATGGGCAAGGGAGAGAAAGGAGAAGAGGAATGAATAAGACCTTCCCAGCTCAAACATCCATCTACTCAACAAATATTTATGGAGCACTTTCTCGTGCCAGGCTCTGTGTTGGTGTTGGGGACACAACCGTGAACGAGGCAGGCTGGTGGTGGAGGCCAGCCCTGGTAAGCACTGCAGTGCAGCGGTCAGTGGGTGCTTGGGGAGCGCAGAGGAGGAGCCCCGACTAGGCTTGGGGATAGGACCTGAAGGATGAGCAGGGTGGCCAGGTGAAGGGATGTAGGGAGGGACCTGCCCGTGCAAAGACCCGGAGTAGAGAAAGTGCATGGTGCTTTGGGGAATCGGAGTGGTTCCCCATGTAGAAATGCGAAGTCAGGCGGGGAAAAGGCTGCCGGCTTATGCTGAAAGGAGGGCAGGAACTGGCAGGATAAGGGGTGTGGATGTTGGGAGCTATTGATCTGCGCCAGATGTGGATTCGAAAGAGCATGAACTGAGGCCAATGTGGGAGTAGAGTTAAGACGAACAAGGCGGGCATTCTCTGGGACTTGGGCTTTTGAACTTGCCTTTGTACAGCCTATAATATTAATTGTTTGCCTCAGTTCAGGGGACAGCAGCAGGCATTGTCACTGGGGGGAGCACTTTGGGGCCTCAGGAGCCAGCCCCAGGCTCCTGGTTGGAGCTGCTGATCAGACATTTGGAAATGCCTTTCCACTAGTTGTCCCTGCCTTCCCAAGCAGCCACGCCAGTCAGTTCACTGGCTGTGACCCTGCAGAGCAGAGGATGGGGGTTGAGCTGCAGGGGCTGCAGATGTGCGGGGGAGGGCCAAGCTGCCCCAGGAGGCCCTGGGAGCCTTATTAACTGGGGCCAAAACAAATTCTCTAATTAAGGTAAAAGCAGAGCCAAGTGCGGAGGCTCCGCTGCTAAAAACGCCTGGGGGGACCCTCTTCAGCAGGCCAAGGGGCTTGGAGGAGTTTGGGTGCTTATGGTTCCAGGCCATGAGTGACTGTGTGCACATGTATGGTGGGGGTGACCCACCAGCTGCCATCAATTTAGGGTCTCACAGTATGTGCTTGCATTTATCTGCTCTTGTGTTTTGCAATACAAGTTCATGCACATTTTTGCGTGCAAATACGTGCAGGGGAGTACAGATGCTCTGGGTGGCCAGAGCTGCCCCAAGGTACATATGGCTGGCACTCCCAGTATGTGAGTGTGTGAGTGTGTGTGTGTGTGTGTGTGTGTGTGTGTTGGGAGAGAGTGTATCTATACGTGTGCCGAGAAAGGGATGTGTGCTGACCTATACATATATAATCTGGTTTAGTCTAGATGTATATACAAGAACATGTATGTGCTTCTGAATGATCAGGCCCAACCATGTCTAGGATGATAGTAGCGGTAACCAGAGACAGTATTTCAGCCATCTATGGTTGCATAACTGCTCCAAAATTTAGTGGCTTAAACAATGATTTATGATTTCTTATGATTCTGCAAAAATTGGCAGGGCTCAGCTAAGTGGTTCTTCTGCCCTAAGTAGTGTGGCTGTAGTCTATCCTGAGTTTATTTCAGTGTGGGGACTGGCTTTCAAAGGGAGAGTCCCAAGAGTGCTTATCATGTTTCTGCTTGTATGATACTTGTTAATGTCCCATTGGCCAAAACAAGTGACATGACCATGTCTAGAGTCACGTGGAAGGGAACTACCCAAGGTCATGAATACCAGGATGTGTGGTCCACAAATGTAAGTGTTCACCCCAGAAAAGAATGAATGTCTGGTAGGACAGAGTAGCAGACCTGTCTAGAGGATCACTTGAGCCTAAAAAGTAGGGTTTGGAGAATGCCATGGTTAGCAAAGGCCATGCCCCACTGTCAGGTCTAATGCCCAGACCCTTCCTAGACCAGCTCTCTCTTGTTGACCTTTTCCAGGAGCAGCTAGAAGCCCTAAACAGCTCACATCCCTCTGGACTCAGATGGTTTGAGAATAATTCAGCAGAAGTCTCCTACCTGGCTTTATTCCAAGGTCAGGCATGGACAGCTCTGGAACTAATTTTCTATTTACTTGGAGGCTGTTCCACATAGTTTCAGGTTCTGGCTCTGCTGTTTACTATCTGTGTGACCTTGGGCAAATTATGTAGCCTGTCTGCACCTGTGTTTAAATCTGAGCTATGGGGAGAACAATTACTATCTCCTAGATTTATTGTGAGAATTGGATGCAATAATGTATGCAAAATACTGAGTCAGTACTCAGTCCATGGGAACTGACATTGCCATTGTAATAAAGCAGAGACTAGGCACGTACAAGAAAGACCAAACATGGGTTCTTTCCTCCTCTCAAGTCCTGTGTTCCTGTGGCTGAGAGAAAGGCCACTACTTGCCCATTTGCATGTTCTAGGTCACTGATCGTCAATCAGTCCACACCTATTATTGAGCTCCTTGTGGGAGCAAAACCCAGAGTCAAGTACTTGCAGAGCTCACAGTCCCTAGGGGCCTCTGTGGGGACTTATGTGTGCAAGGAAAAGAATAGTAATGCCAGGCAGCATGAGCTGAGGGCCAAACAAGCAGGCAGATGATGAGGGCCTTGGGACTCAGAGAAGGGCAGTGGGTGGAGACTTGGAGCTAGGGTGAAGGTTCAGGAAGTCTTCCTGGAAGAGGTGAGTTCTGAGCTGGGTCTTGGAGCATGGCAGCATCCAGACAGAGGAGAAGACTGGAAGAATAGAGAAGTTCCAAGCTTATGTGGTCCATCCTTTGTGAGGGATGCATCCTGTGACTTCCTGACCCCCAACAGCCCCAACCATCTCTCCCTTCCATTCCTCCCCTCTCAGGTGGTATGGTCTGGTCATGTTGGGCACACAAACCAACACTCCCATTCCCATACCATTGGCAGACATCACTAATCAACTACAGAACACCACTTCTAACATCCCCCATAACAAAATTTAGGCTTCCCAAAGCTGGGAGCTATTATCAGTCTACTGAGATTAGCACTGGAGATGAAACCATTTTGCTGATTCAGGTTGAGCTGAAATAAAGCACCCAGATGGAGTCTTGGCTTCTCCATCTGCAAACTGTGTGCCTTTCAGTGAAAGTCTTAACCTCTCTGGAACTCAGCCTCCTGTCCGGGGCAGGGGAATATTAACTCCTACTCAGGGGAATGCTGAAAGACTCAGATGAGATCATGGGGGCAAGGTCCTAATAAAGTACAAAATCCAGAAGAGATGATGCTGATGGTCACGTTGAAGCCAGACGTCAGAAACCACGAGCAAATGCATCCCTTAGGGCCCCATCCACAGCCTTTTGGAGTAAGAACAATCAGCTGAAGAGTGAGAGGGAGACACAGATCCTCAGAGCTGTCAGCCCATGGAAACAGGGCTTGGGATCTGGGCCTCAGAGATGGTGGAAGGGCGCCCCGAGTATGTGCTCTGGGAAGAAGCCCAGGACTTGAGCTCTTTCTGACAGGCAGGAAGAGCTGTCAGAAAGGTAGGCAACTGTGGGTTAAGAGACAGATGTTTTTGGTTGATGACAGATGGATAATGAAGAACCCAATTAGTTTACTGAAGCAGATCTCTGTTTACGAGTATTTGGGACACGCAAGTTATGGAGTTGTGTCTCTGCTCATTTTCCTGTCCTCCGGCCCTCTGCCCGTCCCAACCACTGTGAAACTCTTCATTTTGACCGTGGGATTCAGCATTCGGATCTCATCTCAGGAGCTGAACTCTTGGTTTAAAGTGTGGGGAATCCTCACTCCTTACCCAGAGGACCTTTATAAGCCCTCCAAGCCTGCACTGATATGTGACACCAGCAGAAACCGAGCACAGAGAGGTCAGAGTGTGGTCCATGGTCACGCAGCATACTAGTGGCAGAGCCAGTCTTGGAAAGGGTCTCTTCCCTGCCAGGCTCCACACAGCCCCCAGGTTCAAGCTCAGCCCCGTGTCTGGACTATGGCCAGTGGCCAATAAATCCACCAGAGGCTTTGTTCTTCTCCCTCTAGTTCCTTACGCATAGTAGCTGTGAAGGCAGAACCTCTTGAACATTTGTTCCTGTAAACCTCATTACAAAGGCCATTTTTTTCTTTCTCTTTTTCCTAAAGGCTGCTGCTTTGTTAAGGTCATTTCCGAAATCGGGAGGGGATGCCCTGTTTGTCTTTCCTGCACACCCCACCCCCATCAGGAAACGAGGAGTCCTGCTTGCCTTGAGTGATCCGTTCTGACATTAGCTTGCCAATGACAGGCAGGTCTGTGTGGATATATGAACTCCGGCCTTTCCTAGATTTTATAAGGCTCTGGGACAACATCTGGAAACAGATGTATACTCAGAAGATGGAGCAGGAGCAGAGGACATGGAGCCAAAAGCAAGCCCCAGCCCCCAGGGGTGGGGGCAGATGTGCTGGGGGCTCTGGCAGGGCACAGGGAAGTGGGCTGGTGTGGGAACTTTGCAAATACTAAGGAATGGCTCCTGCTCTGGGCTGGCCCATCAGAGCATAGCCTCATTGGTTTCCTAGCCCTGCCCAGGGCTTAGGGCTAGTGCTAAAGAGGTGCTAGACACTGTCCCCAGAGCTTTCCTCTTTGTTCCCACCCTGTGGCCAAGGGCTAGGAGTCTAGCTCCTTGAACATGTCATGTTTCTTGTTTCCCAGAAACAGTAAATTCCTGCAGGGCTGGAGATTTCATCAAAGTAAAATTTGTTGTAGTTCCAAATGTGAAGCTCAGGGCGGGGCACATTATAGTTCCTAGGAAAAGAGAGATAGTGGCGATGGTGGTGATGGTGATGATGGTGGTGGTGGTGATGGTAGCGCTGATGATTGTGATGATAGTGGTGGTAGTGGTGATGGTAGGTGGTGATAATGGCAGTGATGGTGGTGATGGTGATGATGGTGGTGGTGGTGATGATAGTGATGGTGGTGGTGGTGATGATTGTGATGGTAGTGATGGTGGTAGGTGGTGGTGGTCATGATGGTGGCAGTGGTGGTAATGGTAGTAATGGCAGTGACGGTGATGGTGACGGTGGTGGTGATGATGGTGGTGGTGGTGATGGTGGTGGTAATGGTGGTGGTAATGGTAGTGATGGTGGTGGTGGTGATGGTGGTGGTGGTAAGGGTGGTGGTGATGATGGTGGTGGTGATGGTGGTGGTGGTGATGGTGGTGGTGATGGTGGTGATGGTGGTGATGGTGATGGTGGTGGTGGTGGTGGTAAGGGTGGTGGTGATGGTGGTGGTAATGGTAATGATGGTGATGATGTGGTGGTGGTAAGGGTGGTGATGGTGGTGGTGGTGGTGGTAAGGGTGGTGGTGATGGTGGTGGTGGTGGTGGTGATGGTGGTGATGGTGGTGGTGGTGGTGGTAAGGGTGGTGGTGATGGTGGTGGTGATGGTGATGGTGATAGTGGTGGTGATGGTGATGGTGGTGGTGGTAAGGGTGGTGGTGATAGTAGTGATGGTGATGGTGGTGGCAGTGATGGTAGTGGTGGTGTGGTAAGGGTGGTGATGATGGTGGTGGTGATGGTGGTGGTGGTGATGGTGGTGGTGGTGGTGGTGGTAAGCGTGGTGGTGATGGTGGTGGTGATGGCGATGGTGATGGTGGTGGTGGTAAGGGTGGTGGTGATAGTAGTGATGGTGATGGTGGTGGCGGTGATGGTAGTGGTGGTGTGGTAAGGGTGGTGATGATGGTGGTGGTGATGGTGGTGGTGGTGGTGGTAAGCGTGGTGGTGATGGTGGTGGTGATGGCGATGGTGATGGTGGTGGTGGTAAGGGTGGTGGTGATAGTAGTGATGGTGGTGACGGATGGGGTGGATGTGGACACAAACTAAAGTAGCCACCTATTCACCAAGTTTCCCCAGTGGCCATGTTTTGCTAGGTGCGTGACCTATCTGGGCCAATCACAGAACCTCACATTTCTAGCCACTGTGATCGGCCCAAAGGGTGCCCAAACTAGATCAATCAGGGACTTTCATTAGGACTCCCAACCAGAACTTGGGAGATGGAAATTCTTTTGCTTTTGGGTTACTACGCAGCCACATATACATCTGTGAAGCTCACATGGATAGGCATTTGTCTATTACAGAGAATAAAATGAACAACGAAGAAACTCAGAGATGAGAGATGGAGAAAAAGAAAGCCTCCTGTTGGTGTTTGGGTGTTTGTGTCCCCTGGGCATAGTCATCTCTAGTATGGTCTTACCCTTTCCAGTTTGGATGTGTGAACCATAAGCCCTCCTCCCGTCTCATTTTTTCTTAGGTTAGTTTACTTGGTTTGTGTCACTTACTTCCAAAGAGCTCAGACTGACCCTGAGAAGTAAGTGATCACAGAAGTGTAAAGCTGGTCATTTGAGAGAGATCCTAACAGCAACCATGGCAAAGACGAAGATGAAAATGGCAAAGACAACGTTGGTGGTGGAGGAGGTTGTGGGATGGGACGGTGCCACTGATAGAGGTGATGGTGATCATGGTTTAGATTAGATGGTGACACTGGGATGACAATGGTGATGCTGCCACATTGGTGTTATGATTGGCTGTGATGGTCATGAAGATGCTCACAGCCTAGAAACATGCTTCCAAAAAATCCAAGAAAGAACCATTTTAAAAGAGCTGGGTATGGGGGGTGCAAACAAGGAGAACAAATTATTCATAAATGTTGGGTGCTATCCTTTTCCTTAGCTGGATAAATCCTAGCTGAGCCTGCAGCTGGAGGGGGCAAGAGGATCACAGACAGTACCCCATAGAAGTTCAGAATTGTATTGGAACCTTCTGGAACAGGGAGACCTGGGGGTCCCTAGCCCCATCAGGTCGTTTTGAGAATTCCAAGTGCCTCCAGCCAAGAGGAGTAGCCAGGTTCAAACATCAGACACGATGAACTTGGGGTAGAGGCTACATTTCTGGTCAGTGGGAGAGCAGACATAAAAAAGCACTGTGTGTTGCGTCTCACCCTTTACTTCAACGTGCATATCTGTGTATACTTGTTCACCAGGGTCTACTTGATGAAAATGAGTCACTTCTGGAGAAGAATAATAGCTAACTTTTGTTAAGCATTACTGTGTGCCAGACACTGTTCTAAGTGCTTTATATACATCATCTTGCATGACAAATCCTCACAACGGTAGGCATTTCTAGTCTCCCATTTAACAGATGAGGAAACCCAGGTTCAGAGAGGTTATGTAACCCACGCGAGGTCGCACCAATAGGAGGGGAGGGTGGGAAGCGATGTGGTCTGGGCTCTGGGTCCCACCTGTAACTCATCACAGCTGGGGGGATCTGCTTGCCAACCCCTGCAGCAAGGCTTCTGATCTGGCTCCTTCCCCAGGTGCCCCCTCTTTCATCCCCTTTGGCCCCAGACAGCATTTTCCTGAGGGAGGCCTGAGGCCAAGAGGGAGGAAGTGAATTGCCATGGGTCCCATGGACGAAGCTGCCTGCTTTAGGGAGCCGAGCGGTCCTGCTCCCACATGGGGAGGAGCACTACACAGGAATACAGGGCCTGTTGGGAGGGCCCCAGCCTCTTCCTTGGGGTTCAGTCCCTCATCCCAGACAGAAGGCTCCTGCCCACAGCAGTGAGCACAGAGGCCCAAGCTTCTACCACCATGGAAAACTATAGTTACGGCTTTGGGATCAGCCAAACTGTGTGCAATTTCTGCCTCACCACCTCTGGCTGGTGATTACTTCTCCAAGACTGGGTTTTCTCTCCTGTAGGGTACAGATGGTAACAGCTCTTTCCCAGGGTTCCCAGGTAGCCCAGTGCCTGGCAGGGAGTAAGCACGCGATACGTGTCAGCCTCAGTGATTGCAACGGCATTTCACGGTAACTTCAGTGCTCCTCCTTGTCATTCTCCATCGCATCCATGAGCAAGATTTCTGCTCTGCTAGCAGGAGAGAGGCCTAGGAGGGAAGGACCAAACGGCGAAAGAAATCCAGAGCCGACTTTAACAGCAGGAGGGTCAGTGTTGGCCCCTGAGCCATCTCCCTCCTCCAGAAGTTATATATCCCTCCCTGTGGCTGGATTTTTAAAAATAAACACATGCCATTTCCACAATGGAAAGTTTTCTTTAAAAAAAGAAAGAAAGTTAAACATTCTCCGTCGTCTCCCTTGGCCAAAGAGAATCATGGAAGATAAATTAAGCCTTTTACGCAGACGCACCAGGTTCCAGCTCTGGGCTCCACCCTGTCCTGGAGCCCCAGGAGCCCCTCCCCAGTGCCCCTGGGAGGCCCAGGGGGATCTACTGTGGGAATATTGTCTTTCCTTGTTGGGGGAGGGGGCCGCCCCACCTCTCGCGTTTAGTTTTTCTTCTCAGTGGTGCCCCCTGCAGGCAGCCATGGCCACTGCGCTTGCTAACCCTACCCGGTTATCCAAGTTCCCAGCAGGTTGCGCGCAGACCCCACCCTGCCCTCCACGGAGGCCCCACCGGGTGAAAATACTGGAACAAGTAAAGGGCAAAGCAGGACTGAGGGAAGGGTTCAGTTTCCTGCCCTAGGAACTTTCTTCCCTACTACCACCCTCTGCCTGATCAAAGAACGTGCTCGGAAACTGTGACACCAACTTGCTGGTCTGGGATGTGCTGAATCTGCAGTCAGAAGGCACAGGCTGTGTCCCTTGTCCCATCAGCAAAGCAGACTAGCGAGGCCCCATGGGGTTGCCGGGAGCAGCAAGGGGCTAGGACACAGAAAGGATTCAATAAGTATTTTCAAATTCGAATCACACAAAACCATCATCGTTTTTCATGGAAGGAGGTGGGGTCTTTTAATTGGTTGATTAATTCATTATACTTGGCTATTGGGAATTTTTCAGTTTTTTTTTTTTTTACAATGAACTTATATTGTCTCTCTAATAAAAAATTTCTTTTAATTTTAAATAGAGCATAAACCCAAGATGTCTGTGCTTCTGAACTATATTTCCTTCCCTAGCACTACTCCATCAGTCCAGGAAAAGAAGCAGCCGGGATCAGGCCTCTGATACCATCAATACCACGCCACACAGACAGCACCTGCCTCATCTGGGTCCTGGTGTGAGCGCTCAAGGACACAGACAGATTTGCATGCGGGAGGTAGACTGGGGCATGTGAGCAGGACTGGGCAGATGTGAAGTTTCATCGCAGTGCAGTAGCGAGGGAGGTCTCAGCCAACCCCGAGGGGAGCTTGGAGCTGGGATGCCCTTCAGAGCCGGCCTGGCTTCAGGGAAGAGGCTGCTCTCTGTACCTGCAGCTCAGCTCCCGTCCTGGGAGGCAGGCTCCCCCCAGGGGGTAGCGTGGTGTTGGCTGAAGCTAATTCCTTCCGCTGAGTGTGGGCCATCAGCAGCTGTCACGCTGCCCCACAGGGAATCTGGGTGGATCGTCGTGTGTCCCAGCACCCACTATATGGAGACTCAAGCTGGCCCTGTGTGAGGCAGCTAGGGCAGAAGCAGACTTGTGACGAGAAGCTCCCCGTCCCCGTCTGGTCTCCCAGGCCCAGCTGCACCTGTCTGACCCCCTGCAGTCCCACAGGTGGCCACCGAGACCGGGAAATTCAGAAGGTGCACATTGCACTGGTTGCATCTAAGCTCCTCGCTTCCCCACTTTCCCCATCAGGGTCCAGACACTCCATCCGTGGGGCACCTGGGGATGCAGGCCACAGCTGCCCAGCAGAGGAATTCAGCCCTCTTGCCTGGATCTCTCAAGCAGTCTGTCTTTTCCTCATGGGCGGCTCCTCCAGCTTTCACCTGCCACGACACCTGGGGCAGACAGTCCTGCATGTGGCCACTTCTGCAGGTTGCCTAGACTTGGAAGCAGTTCACAAGTGTTTTGAGTGACTTGGTTAGAATGCTTTGGGTTGCAAGTAATAGAACACCTGACCCAAAAACTACTGGCTGAATTTGACCCTGGGAGGGTGTAGCCTGGAGCTCCCGACAGTCATCTTGCTCCAGCTTGAAGCAGGAAAACGAAGACACCAGAAGAGAATAGGGCTGAGAAATGGACCAAGACTGCTCCCTGTGACAATGTGGAACCCTGGAACAAGCTATGCCTGAAGCCAGCACTATCTTGGACTTTGTAGGAATACATTCCAATGAATTCTCCTTTTGCTCAAGCCTGATGAATTGGGTTTTCGTCCCTGGCAGCCCATACAGTCCTAACTAGTAGCGTGGGTATTTGATTAACCTCCATTCCCACCTGGCCTGGTCTAAAAGCTCCTGCGTTTCTTGTGCTGAGCCCAGACTTACAACGTGGAAGCTGTTTCTCTGCTAAATGCTCTGCTTGGGAGTGTTAAAACTGGGGCCTGTTAAGAAGAAATAACCGTTGTCTACAATGGGTCAAAGTCATACTGTCAGGCGATCTCTTCTAGCTAAGGGGAAACTCGAGCCATTACCATGAAATGCTGGAGAAAGGGATGCTCCAAAGGGAGGCAGGAGAGAAAGGCAGGCAAGGTCCCCGCTTGTGAAGGCATCACGGGGGGAGCTGTGTGCGGGTCACTCCCAG
This sequence comes from Lemur catta, assembly GCF_020740605.2. NCBI lineage: Eukaryota > Metazoa > Chordata > Mammalia > Primates > Lemuridae > Lemur > Lemur catta. Next base: position 48,001,618 of record NC_059141.1, on the reverse strand, counting down.
GGGAAATTAAGCCTGGCTGTCGGGAAAGTTTCCCAAGAGAATGTGAATGCTCTGCTGCACATTCCTGCTCAGGCCTTTCCTCAAATGGCTAAATAATCTGAAGGGCTTCGCTATGTATTTTTCATTCCACATATTGTTTGCTCTCCCCGCCTGTCCCAGCTAGCCAAGTTAACCCGATAGAGACATTCTTCTTACTGAATTCAAGTAAATCCCATAACTGGAGTGGGGACCATGTGTCAACCATCTCACCATGTAGCTTTGAGTGTGTCCAATTCAGCAGATGTTTGAGCATCTTCTCCAGCCAGGCCCAGGTTTGGCCGGATCCTCCGTGAGTGCTGATGTGAGTTAGATACAGCCCTGCTTTGCAAAGAGCTCAGAGTTGGGGGAGGTAGGATGTGAAAGAGAGGAAGAATTATGCAAATGAGAAGAGTAAGGGCAGGTGAGAGCTGGGTTGGAGCCCTGTGTTTTGAGAATGCTGGGGGAGAAGGATGTTGGGGGAGGCAGGGCTGGCAGGGTTCCTAGGGAACACATGCTGGGCTCACCCTTCCATGGTGAGAGCACTTCACTGGAGGGGACAGTAGAAGCTGAGACATGGAATGATCCAAGGCCACACGTCCATCCTTCCCTCTGTCTTCCTTGGGCTGTGTTTCCATTGCCAGGTTTCTGCCTCTAAAACTCAAAGGGGGTTGTGAAAACATCATACTCAAGGGGTGAACTGTCGAAACTGAGCCTTTGTGGTCACATCATGGCCCTTATCCTTAATTAATTTCTTGCTCTTTGGCCAGGACTCTCCTTTCTTTGAGCCAATCTGGCAAGCTCAGAGCAAAGCCAAAAAGTGTATGTCTCCCAGCACCAGGGTGGTTTCTGAACCAGTCTACTACGGGAGAACCCACTGGCAAATTTTGCAGCTACAAACCATCTTGCATGTTGGATTACATTAGATTGCAAGCTGTGATTGTTACCATTTCCATACAGTAGTGGGTTCATTTTTGAGCACAAAGGATTTGAGAAGAGAGGAGGAATGACAGTGTTTCCAGAAGAGGTGATGATGAGGGGGGGAAGGGAGTTTGCACTAAACGAAGATACGACCAACACAGGAGAGCAGTGGGTAAAGAGGTGATGCAGATATAAGGGTTCTATATGGGAACATAGAAGCTGAATACTGTATTTAAGCTTGGCAGCACTGCTGTGTGACTTGGGACCGCCACTCAACCTCTCTGTGCTTTATTCAGAAGGGATAAAAGCATTGGAACCTCTGATAGTGGGCGATGATGTATTAGTGATCAAATACTGCATAAAACATCTCCCAAAACTTAGTGGTTTAAAACAACAATAATCATTCATTATCTCTCCCAGTTTCTGTGCATCAGAAATTTTGGAGTGACTTGGCTGGAGTTTTAGCTTGGGTCTTTTTTGAGTTTGCTGTCAGATGCTGGCTGGGGCTGAAGTCAGATGTCAGTTGGGGCTATACTCGTCTGAAGCTTGACTGGGGCTTGAGGATCCACTTCCGTGGTGGCTCAACGGTTTTGGTGACAGGACTCAGTTCCTCTCCATGTGGGCAGTCTCCACAAGTCTGCTTGAGTGTCCTCATGACATGGCTGCTGTCTACCCCCAGTGCAATCGATCCAAGAGACCAAGGGGAAGATTGCAATGTCTTTTATGACCTACCCTTGGGAGCCACACACTCTCACTTCTGCTGTGTTTCCATGGGTCACACAGGTCAGTCCTGACTCAACGTGGAAGGGGCTACCAAAGACGTAAATATCAGGAGGTGAGGACCATCGGAGGCTAATTACCACGGTGCTCCCTCTGGCCCCCAGTGATGCACGACCCTCTCACATGCAAAAATATACTCAGCTCTTCCCAAGCCCCCCCAAAAGTCTCATCCCATTCTAGCACCAGCCCACGTCCAAAATCTGCTCATTTGCAACAGGTCCAGATGTGCATAAGGATGCTTGGGTGGGGTTTTGTGAGAATAGTTCAGTCGATGGTGAAAGGAGCTCAGGGAGCCAGGAAGGATTCAGTCAGGTGGGCTGGGGAGCAGAGGGTGGGGGCATGACACTCACGTAGAGTGATCGGGCAGAGAGCTCACCCTCCACGCGTGAGTCTGAGGGGGTAGGCAGCCCGATGTGGCCAGGGACAGGGGAGCTTGGGGAACTGACAGGCAGCGTGCTTCAGGCATTCCTAGAGCCTCCCAACTCAGTCAGCACTGTGCCTCCAGCTGGATCTTTCAGTGAGTTCATGTTTATTTCAAGTCCTCTTTAGGAGGAACAGACAGATAAAACAGTAGCCAAAAGTGGTTATCATGAATGTGTAGTAAAATCCCCCCCTCAAAACCCAAATGCCCTGAGACTCCTATGGTCAGACACGTCCTGCAGAATGTTGATACCCGCTGTGCTAGCTGAGGGTCCCAGAATGGTTTTCCATCTGTTCACGTCAAAAACAATTGTCAAAACATGAGTGTCAAAAACAATTTATGGAGTTTTGTTTGGTAAGGAAGGAAAATAGACTCAGACATTTGGAAAAAAGCATTCCAGAGTACAAGTGAGAGCAGAAAGGCCCAGAACATTCAGGTGAATTCAGGATCCCTTATCCAGGTATGAGTGGTTGGCTAGGACTCAAAGAGCAGTAATTCAGGGACTAGTCCAGTGGGCTGTTTCCTGCATATGGATGTGAGGCAGAAAGTACAGAGGACTTGGTAAGCATTGGTGCTCCCATTTACTTGCTATGTGACCTTGACACATCTCTGGGACTCAGTTTCCTCATAAGACAACACCTGCCCTGTCTGCCTCATAAGGCTGCCTGTGAAACTCATATGTCTGTGGTCATAGCTGTCATGTATGGTGGAGCAGGTTGTTCACTGCACAAACGTTCCTGGCCCAAGGGATGAGTAGGGGCTGAAAGTCAACGCATGCTCCACTAAACAAGTTGTAAGACCATGGGGCTGCTCAACTGCAGGGCGGGGGGTGGAGCTCTTTTCTAATTTGCACAAAGGGGCCACGTGAGCCAGTGTCTCTGTCTATAAAGGCCAGACCAACACAAGTTGTGTGAGGTATGAATGGGAAGGGCCACTGGCATTGCCCTGGCTGTACTTGCCCCTGCTCAGAGGTCGTAAGTTGTCTCTCTGTAGGGCAAGCAGAAGGGAAGGGAGGAGGGGAGCCAGATCTGGGACTGAAATCATTGTTCCCCTCTCCCCTGTACACGGAGGACAGGAACCAGGGCAGAAAGCTCAAATGCGCACCCATGGGGGCCCGTGGCCGCCTTGCTGACGCAGACACTTGGAGGTTTCTTGCCCCACAAGGGAATGAGGGCAGGGTGAGGCCGGGCAAGATCAGTCACTCGGGGAGGCCCTGAGAAGGAGGAGACGGGCGGCCTTCCAGCCCCGTGGAAGGAAAATTGGGCCCTCAAGGGGAGCAAACCCTGAGAACATTCCAGGCTTCCCGTGACCTCAGCTGCTCCTGGGAAGGGCCCTGGCATGACCTGGGAGAAGTGACCTCAGGTGGGGGCAGCAGCGCCAGGAGAAGCAGAAGCCAGAGGATAAGGAGGCTTGGCCCCCACCTCCCCCCTCCGCCCCCGCCCCCCTGGCCCTGAGCTGTCTCTCCTCCCCAGCAGTCAGCCCCACCCCGGCCCTCACCCTCAGCTCCTGGAGACGCAGTGGGCAGGCCTTCCGCCGGTGGGGGCCAGGGACCTCGCCAGCCTCTGCCCCCGGCCCACTCTGCCAAGGCCCCTGAGTTCTGCTTCTCGCCTCACTCCTTGGCTATGACCCGCACGTCTAATGACTTTGTGAGGTCCCCACCTGCTTCCCCCTGTCACCGGCAGTGGAACCACAGCCTCTCCAGGCCCCTGGCAGCAGAGTGGCTCATTGTGCAGGGGTGTGGGGGGAGCGGAATGGCGGGAGCAACACCGCAGTAAGAGTTCCAGCTCACGGTCTCAGGCATGAAAAGAACAGAAGAGTCTCTACACTTTGCCACTCAATTTATATTTCAAGGTCTTGTCTGGCCACCATAGTAGAAATGGAATTGCAGTCAGTATGGAGTTCCTCTCCTTTTCCATGATGGCATCTAATTTCCTGGAGGTGTAAGTGGTACCCAGGTGCCTGGTCATCCATGCCGTGTGTGATGTCCATCACTGTGCTTGTCCTTATTCATTGGTCCCTGCCGGTTGCCATGGAGACAGCCCTGGTCCCTTTGCAGGGCCCTTACTGGTCTGTTCCGCTTATCTAGTCCCATGCTTCCCTGAGTGGTGCAGTTATTCTGCTCCTCGGGCCCATGCTGGTGTGGGGGAAATCTCTGCAAGGCTGGAACATTCCATGAAGCCATTTCCCTTTCCTGGGGTCCTGCCACTTCCCAGGGCTTTCTGAATAATGGGATCCATGTCTCCTTTGCTCTCAGGTCCTTCAAAGCTCTCTGGGCCCCTCTCTCTGGAAGTGCCATTATCTCTGCTCTTGTGGCTTCTGACCCTCCCCTAATGCCCCGCCTCTGCCCCCAGGACGGGGGCTTCTTCACAAATCTGAGAGGTGGAAGCATTGCCTTGCTCGTGTTTTCTTCCAAATTTTGCTGATGTAAGTCCTTTCTGCTGCCTTACTGGCCCAGGACTTTTCAACATAAAGCCAGGACTCCTTGCTTTGCTTTCTGCGGTCACAGCCCTTCCCTGGGACAATGAGCACAGGACAGAATTTGAGTGGGGTGAGAAGAAAAGGGGCAAAGTGTGCGAAGAGGAAATACCCGAGGGGGAAAAAACATTGGTTAATATTTCAAAGCACTAACCTGAAGTGTTGTCGATGTTCCCCTGAAACTTAGTACCTATAAAGATAATGCTACCAGTCACAACGGATCCACAGTAAGACTCTGGAAGCTCTTTCTGCCCAAATGCAGTCTGTGGTCACCTGTCCGACTCACACTTAGGAGCGAGTCCGGGCACAGACATGTACGTGAGCACACGGTCTGGGAGGAACCCCTCACTCGGGCAGGCTGTCAGCAGCAAAGACTCCCAGGGGACCTCACATGGGACAAAGGACGATGAGAAGACCTGCCGGACCTCCAGCCTGATCAAACCACCCTGGGTGAGGAGGAACTGAGCAAGTTCCCACCAATTACCCGCACACAGTGGGGGGTTGTGAACTGCTGGGCTCCATCTAAGCACTTGGGGAGCCCAGAAGAAGGCAGGTGAATCGGGTCACGGCTGAATCATAAGGACCATCATTGCCTTGGAGGAAATCTTGAGGAGAAGACGGCTCTGGTGAGGGGTCAGAAAACCCTGTGATATGGGGGAGGGTGGTTTAGAAGAAATGGAACATTTATTCTAGAAGACAGACTAACATCTCTGAAAGGCTGCCAGGTAGAAGGACTTGTTCTGAGACACCCTGTTGGACGTGAGGGACACAGGGAGTTGGACTTCAGGCCTGCTGAAGGAAAGACTTAAGGATTTGAAAATGTTTGAAAATGGAAAGACTTCCTTAAAGGTGGAGAGTTCCCTGTCCGTGGGATGATGAAGCAGAGGGTGGATAAGCCCTTGATGGTGAGATAGATCCTTGGATGCGACGTCCACATGGGAGCTCGCAGGTCCCTGCCCTGCTGAGATGTCATGATTCTTCTCACGCACTGAGTTCTGGTATCTTTCACGTCATTCATTTCAATTCCACTAACCCATACCTTACGGTAACACAGGTGCTGTCTGGAGACATCACCAACTATGAAAAATGAGTTTGCTGAGAAACAGAAAGTTTACATGAGACCACAAGGGAAGGGCTTTCCCTGTGTATGAGAGCAGACTGTTTCCAAACCTCCCTTCACATGTAAGCAATCGCCATAGTGATTGACATCACTGTCCACTCTCAGCTCACTACAACCTTACCTCCTCTTAATTCCAAGAAAATTGAGGCCATCAGGTACAAGTTCCCAATTCCCAGTTGTCCTCAGCCTTGGCCTTGCCCCAGCTAGACTCATTCTGTCTCCCTAACTACAGCCTCAGAGGGTGAGGTGTCTCCTGTTCAAAGCCAACCAGCCCACCTGTGTCCTTGACTTCCAATTCTCCTGCCTCCTCCAAGATTCTACCTCATCAGTCATCCTTCCCTCTCCTGCATCTTCACTCTCCCAGTCCACTGGCTGCTTCCCCTCTGCCTAAAAATATGCTCAGGCTCTCACATCCAAAACACTCAATCTTCCCCTGTCCTCCTGGAGCTTCTGTTCAAATATCCCTTCTCCCTTTCTCATCCAGCCCTCTTAAAACATACCATTAACCCTTGAACAATGTGGGGGTTAGGGGTGCTGACCCCGCACACAGTAAAAAGTCTGTGCGTAACTTTTGACTCCTCCCAAATGTAACTACTAATAGCCTACTGTTGACTGGAACCCTTACCAATAACATAAACAGTCGATGAACACATATTTTGTATGTTATAGGTATTATATACTGTATTCTTACAATAAGGTAAGTTGAGGTGGGGCTAATAACATGGGTTGCCTATTCAATAGTTATCCCAATGACCCCTCCCCATTTATTCCTTGCTGGAAAAATCCACCTCTCATAATCAAGGCTGAAAATACCAGATGTCTACTCTACCAGCCTCCCTTGCAGCTATAGTATGGGCCAGCTTTGCAGCTAATCTTGGCCAAGGGGACCTGAGGGGTACCCTGCTGGGTGTTCTGAGAAAGGTACCTCTCCCTGAAAAAAAGAGGGATATTTGTGAGCATTTCTCCATTTGCCTTCCAGCTTTTAAATGGCATCATACAAAGCATGATTCTTGAACAGCATGAACAGCATTTGCTGCTCTAGGAAGTGCATATTTTCCCCATTATCCTCCTTGGCTGCACCTAAAGTGAGCAAGTGAACACTGGAGAATATGTCTTCCTTGGGGGCTGAGCAGTTTTCTCAGCCTGTTTCCTGCCTGTAGAATTTTGCAAGCCCAAAAGTTAAATCTTAAACAAAGGTCTTTCAAGTCCTGACTTGTGAATTTTTTTGGCAGTGTAACTCACCTTGAAAAGTAGCAGTCATCTTATCTGTTTGATTTTGGACAACTCTATGTACCAATAGCCTCATTCATAGTTTTTATTTTAGACATGCATTTTAAATCTTTTGAATTTCTTTCTTGTCCACATTGATCACCCTCCCCCCAACTTCCTTTAAGCCACTACGTTTTGGGGTAAATTATTGCAGGTAAGTTGAGCCTATTGGATTTAGGTGTGAGAGAATCCCCTCCTCCAGTCTCTTTTCCTGAGTCAGCATGTCTAATTGAAAAGATTCATCTCTTAGTTCATTCAGAGTTTCCAACAATGGACATGGCAGTCATACTCTCGATTATCGAACCTTGCCACAAGACTAAAATTTTTCTCTGGCTGCATTTAAAGTTTTTTCTTCATCACTGGTTTTTAACAATTGGATTGTGATGTACCTTGGTGTGGTTTTCTTTGTGTTTATCCTGATTGAAATTCATTGAGTTTCTTGGATCTATGGGTTTATATTTTTCATCAAATTTAGAAAATGTTTGGCCATTATTTTTTTGAATATTTTTCCCTTACAACATTCTTTTTCTAGGACTCGAATTACATATATATAAGATCATTTGTTCAACAAGTCACTGAAAGTCTGTTAATGGTTTTCTCAGATTTGCTGTTTTTCTTTTTGTAGTAATACATCAGTCTGTCTGTCTTCAAGTACACTGATTTTTTTTCTGCCATTTCTAATTTGCTGTTTAGCCTATGCAATGAAATTTTCATATACTGTATTTTTCAGTTCTAGAAAATTCCATTTAGTTTTTTTGTATATTTCATTACTTTCCTCATTATAGTCATGTTTTCCTTTAAATACTTGAATCTATTTATAATAGCTGTTTTAAAGTTCTTGTCTGCTAATTCCATCACACTGTCTCTGGGTCTACTGTATTGCCTGCTTTATCTCTTGGTTATGGGTATCATTTCTTTGCTTCATATCTAGTAATTGTTGGTTGGAAGGTGAGTATTTTGAATATTATTGAGTGCTGAATTTTGTTATCTTTCTTTAAAGAGTGTTGTGTTTTATTCCAGCAATTTACTTGGAGATCAGCTTAACCCTTTCAAGGCTTGGCTTTAAACTTTGTTAGATGGGTCTAAAATAGCCTTCACTCTAAGGCTTGTTAGGTTAGCTCCGCTCCTAAGGTGTGGCTTTTCTGAGCTTTCCCCTAAATACTCTGCGTACTCAGTGAGGTCTCTCCACTCTGGTTGGCCTAAGCTTGAACATCTTTCAACTCTGAGCACAGAACATTGTTCAGCTTACAACTCTCTAATAAGTATTCTTCCTCCAATATTTGTTCTTTGTCCAACCTTATGGAGCCTCATCCTATATATGCACACTTAGTATTTAGCCAAAGACTCAAAATTACTCCTATGCAGTTTCTGAAGACCTTTCTCTGCACAGCTTTCTTCTCTTCAGTATCCTGATCTGCAAATCCCAGCTGCACCGTTCTCTGAATTGTGATGTCCGTCTCCTCAAAACGGTGAGACTTCTGTGTTCTGCTCGGGTTCCCCTTCCTGGAACCGTGGTCTGCTGAATGCCTCCAGGCAGTAAAAAGTCAGGTTGCTCATAGAGTTCATCTTATTTATTCTTTTCTTTTTCTCAAGGAACACAGTCTCAATCTGCCGGTCATCCAATGTCTGAAAACAGACCCCATTTCCTATTTGTTTACGGTGGGTGAGGGCTAGTCCACTACCTGTTACTCCTTGAAAGTCCACAGCAGAAGTCCACACAGGGTAAGTTTTCACCACCCTTTCTTACTGAAAGCATTTCTCGATTTTACCTTTTACCATGTAGGGTTAAGAAACAGTTGCCTCTTCTAACCCCACAAGCACTAATTAGTGGATATTTAATTCCCTTTTATTTTTGCTTGTTAACCAGCCAGTTCTTTTCTGAGCCAATCCCTTGCCTGTATACTGCCAAACACAGCCAAAGGAGGCATTATGTCTATGAACAAATTGTTTTCTAAGCTCTTCCCCTGGGGCTACAAGTCCTTCAGCCTGCCCTGCCTTCTGGTACTGCAGGACATACACTTGTGGATGAACCGAGGTGGCAGAGCCAAAATCCATAAGAATCTGGGTCCCTGAGAGCATACTGAGATGATGAAGCAGCCCACAACCTCCCTCTAAATGTTTTAAACGGAATAAATAAATGCCCCAACTGTTCCAGCCACTTTTAAGTGTGTTCTGTTGTTTGCAACCTAAATCATCCTAGGTGGTCCCATCCCTTTCTGTGGTTTCTAAAGCTCATCCCTCTCAGAGCTTGTCTCCAGCCTAGATCTTCCTGCAACAGGGACAAGCTCAGACATCCACCTGCCTGCTGGTTTTCTCCAGAGGAAGTCCCGTCCACAAGTTCCTCAGATTCAACATCCAAAATTGACCCTATTTTTTCCCCTCCTAAACCTCCTTCACTCAGGATTTTTCATCTCAGTTGGGGGTAGCACCTCCCCTTTGTAACCCAAGCTAAGTCTGGCTGTGAGTCTAGAATTCTCCCTCTCCCTCTTCTCCTTGTATCCATAAACCACCAGGTCCTGCTATTTTTGCCTCCTAAGTGTTTCTCAGACACATCCCCATCCCTCCATTCTCCCTGCCACCACCCTAGGACGTGCTCCTGACATCTGTCTCCTAGGCTAGTCCCAGCCGCTCCAGTCCCCGACTTCTAATGCATCGTCCACCCTGCTTCTGCAGCAGTGCTCGCTCTGCAACATGGGCTTATCTGTATGGCTCTCCTGCTTAGAACCTTCGATGCCCCCCATTGTTCACTTGATGAAGTCCCAACCCGTCTGGCCTCTGCTGACCACTCCAGCCTCAAATCTTGCCACTGCCCATCGTCACGTTACATCCCAGCAACACCAATTTGGGGGTGTTTTCTCCATTCACCCTTTGGGACTTTGTGAATGTTATACACAAGAAACCCTCTGCCAACTTTTCTCCCATCAAGCTTTTCATCCTGCAAGCATCTATTATTCCTCCAAGAGTATGTGTTCCCCTTTTCCTCCTCCTGGAAGCCTTCCCTGCTGATCCCAAACCCCTAACCTTGCTCAGTGAGCCTCTTCTGGCTGCAGTAATAGTCCCTACACATTGCTGTTGCTACACCTGCCTCTTTGCATCCTCATCATGGTCGTGTGTCTGTCTCCCCTCCAACCCACCTCCTTGAGACACCAGGACAGACTTAGTCTTGTACTCCCAGCCTCGAGCCATGGTGGCTTGTTCAGTAAATGTTTAGTGATGAATCCCCAAATAAATCTCCTACAGCAGGTCCCCTACAGACCGTCTCTGTGGAATGCTTCGTGGTTAGTTCACTCAAGTAAGTGGATTAACTTAAAAATAATAAAACTCTGTTTCCTTAAAATCATTTTTCCACCAGCCCTTTCCTTTAATTAGCACAATCAGGGAGGGGAGTGTATTTATGGTGAAGTTTCCAAAGCACTTCTCTCGGAAGGGGTATTATATTTCCAGAAGCAGGGAATCGCGGCTTTCGGAAGAAAACAACGTAGCAAGAGCATGAGACGGATCTGAGAAGCTGCTGGAAAACACGTCCAGGCCGTGACCATCAGCTTAGGGCAGAAGCATCCGTGAACCGGGTGGCTGTGGATGTGGGCGGCGTGGCTAGTGTCTGACAGCTCCTCCCCCCTCAGTTGCCGTGCTTAGCAAAATGTCACCACAGAGGGTCACTCTTTGTGACTACCCATTGCCCTTTCCCGGGGAACACTTGCAAGCCAAGTTCCTGCAGAAGGAAGTCCCCCTCTCCTCCCAGGGATTGCTTGCTTCTGCCTGGAAAGCGTCCACCTCCCCCACTGTCTACTCCAATTTTTCCTATTCTTTAAAATGTAGATGAAATCCCTTCCCTCCCGCGGAGCCTCCCCAAATCTTCCTTTTAAAACTGTGAGTACCTTGGGAGCAGAAACGACAGCTCATTCAACATCGTCTCGGGCGCCTGTTCGGCCTGGCACAGGATAGGTGCTGAATAAACGGAGTGTGAGCTGGTCTCAACTGACTCCATGCATGTCCCTTCTCCATCGTCACACATTCTGGATGCTTCCATCAGAGCTGGTTCCCCAATACCCTGGTGATCACTTACGCTTTGTGGAAGGTCTTCTGTTGCTCTACTGAGATACTCCTTCTGATGCGGCTTTTTTGGGCTTCCTGGACGTGGGCAAGGTTTCTCAACTGGGTGGTGGGCTCGGCACAGGCAAGGACTGTGCCTCAGCCTCCCTGGAGCCCCCTGTGGGTGGGGGACTGAGGAGCCCCTGTGGGCAGATGGTTCCCAGCTAGAACCACATGGTGAGGAGAAAACCTGTGGCATATGGCATGTGGAACACCATGTGTACTCTTATCCCAGCCCCCACAAATGGTGGGGCAGACCTGCCCGTGGGCACCCTGGGGTGGGTGAAGGGGTTTTCACATGTGGTCAGGCAGCGGCTCAGCCGAGTCCAGCGACCTGGGGGCCTGGGGGGCTGTTTCTCTTTGGACTGATGATCAGTTCACAAGGGGTTCAAGTGCAGCCTGGGTCAACTGGTGTTGGCCTGGCCCAGAGTGATGGAAGTTTCTTGCTTATGGGTTATCGGGGGTGTCTCAGAGCCCACGTGGCTTCTGGAGCCCAAAGACCATCCCTAATTGTAGTCTCTTGCCAAGCCAGCTCATTTGACTCTTCTTGGATGACCTTTCAACACTTGGGTCCCTAACTTTCCCCCAACCTCTGCCCTTAGATACCGGGGGATTCCCTCCCCCAACCCCTCCTGGTCTTAAACCCCCTACTCTGCTGCTTCTTCCACCTGATGACCCATTGAACCTCTCGGCAGCTCAAAAACTCGTTTCCTTTTCTTGATAACGGGAAGGGCTCAGTACTCAAATCTTAAGTCTCCAAATGAAGCAAGGGGACAATTTGTATTCCGACCCTTCTAGTGTGGCAGAGGAGAAAAGGAAAGATTAATTCCACTTCCATGGAAGAGGCAGAGTCATTTTTCCGCAGTAGATGGGATGACCAGCCCCGAGTCTCCACCCCTGTCGGCAGCCACCCCTGGCCGTGGCCCCACCGTGGCGGAGCCTGTGTCTCTGCCTCCTGCCTCTGGGTGGAGGAGAAGCTGCACCGGCCCCCTAGGAGGCTTGCTGTGTTTCTGCCTCCCTCTTCTGCCTCTGTCTCTGCCACGAGAGGAACGTGTCCCAGCTACTCCCTTGTCCTGGGAGGATGAGAGACGTCGTCTCTGAGAGCAGACGTCCCCAGCTGCCCCGCAGACCTGCCGTGAGAAGCAGCCCGAGGTAGAGCCTCCAGCCAAGCCCAGCCCAGATCGGTTGAGCCACAGCCGACCTCCTTGGGGATAAACGACTGTTGTGTTAAGCCACTGAATTTGGGATCATTTGTTACGCAGCATTATTGTGGCAATAGCTTACTGATGTCCCTATCCTGCCACGAGACCAGGGTAAAGCACCTAGGAGGTGCCCGGCACAGGATGAGCACTTAGCATGTGGTTATCAGTCGAGCCTTCCTGGCAGGCATCATGAAAGGATACTGGACGATCAGACCTGGAAGAGCTCTAAAGCGATGACAGAGGGAGAAACAGTCCCAGAGTGGAGCTGTGACTTGCCCCAGGCCACGCAGGGGGCTTGAGGCAGAGCTTAGACTAGCACTCAGGGCAAGTGGCCCCTGAGCACACTGCACTGACGTCCCACTTCCCGTGGGCCAGGCTGATGATAACCATGTCTTCCTCTGCTTCCTCCTCGGCCACACGTGTGTGTCATTGTGCTGGAATTTTGACAGATGTGAGGTGGTGGCAAGGGAGAAGAAGTAGCAGGAGGGAGAGGCAGGAAGAAGGGGTTCGACCAGAGACAAGACTCCAGATGCAAGCAGGGATGTTTTGTCTGTACCCACACCCTACTTTGGTGCCAAATGCCCCGCAGTGGGACCCCCAGCCCAGAGCCCAGGCTACGGGCCAGCTTCCGCAGCCTGCTCTCAGGTGCTGGAGTCCCAGTGACTGTCTCACCTGTCATTAGCTTCTGGCTCCCCGCCAAGCCCCCAGGAGCCCAGCATGGACCACCACCGTGGGGATGGATGGGAGGGAGGCTGGCGGAGGGTGGGGAGGGGTCCTGCTGCGTCTTGATGTTTGTGTCTTGCTGATGTCACTTCCAGCTCCAGAGCCTGGAGAGACATTTCTGCACACTCCAGACTTCCTTGCCTCAGAGTGGAACCAGCTTCTGAGACTCGTGTGGGGGACATCACATCAATCCCCGGTTGTGGCATGATCAGGAGGAAGGGGGCCTGGGACACGGATTTAAGGGGCTTCTTTAAGGTTACTCTGCCAAAAAATCTGGGCAAAATAGAGTGGAAAAGGCACCAATGAGGGAGTCAGCCGACCAGGGTTTTGGTCCCAGCTTTGCATTTTATTAGCCACCCACGTGACCTTTGGCAAGTTGCTTCCCATATACGGGCGTCAGTCTTCCATTCTGTCAAATGGCCATGTTGGAATGCCTGCTTTAGAGGTGGCTCCAGGCCTAACATCCTGTGATGGTGTTGGGGTTGGGGTAGTCCCCCCCATTCCCATGGGTAAATAAAAACAACTCAAATTTATCCAGCCCTCAATATGTGCCGGACGCTGAACTAAGCACTCGCACATATTAGCTCTGTTCAGGCTCTCAGCAACCGTGTGAGAAGGATACTCTTACTGTGTCCATTTTACAGATCAGGAAACTGAGGCTCACCAAGGACCAGTAACTCACTTATGGCTACACAGCTTGTCGATGTGGTTGGGGCCCAGGCTGTCTGGCTCCAGACCTGGCCCTCTGAACTTCTCTGTGGGGCTTCTACTGAGAAACTTGGCTCCTCCTCTGGTCTCTTCCCTCCAAGGCCCATCCTTCTGAGACCCCTCCCTGTATGGGCCCACAGTCACAGAACTCCAGGTTTTAGGCTGGAAGAAGCCAGGTGACTAGAAGAAATCCCTTCAACCACACGGATGACCACAATCTGACCCATCACCCTCTCTGTGCTGGCCTCCCGGATGGGGCCAGCCCTGCCCTGGTGCGTGATGCCAGGAGACATGGAAGATGGTGCATGCCATCAGGGTGACATGCTGACAGCCAGGGCAATCCAGAGCCTTACCTGTCTCTGGACTTGGGGGGCTCAGCACAGGGCCTGGCATGCAGTAGATGCCCACTGAGTGTTTGCTGATTGCATTTGCGGGGGAAGGAAGTGATGGGCTACCGTAGGCAAAGGTGCAGCGTTGCTCTCTCCGGGCTGGAAACCTTTGCTTCATTTGTGCCTCTGAGCTGCTATAACTCAGGAGACAGGGTGGCACCAACGCCCCAGAGAGGAAGTGCCCCTGGGCATCCAACTCACTGAAGGTTAACCACAAACGTGCGAGGAGGAAATCCTCCCACCAGCACCCTCTTGCTCAAAAACCCGCTACTTGCCTCTCCTTCAAGGCCAGCAGGCCCCTGGCACCCATGGTCCCTTAATGAGCCAACCACAGAGTCCGGAGGTCTGTGCACTCAACAACAAAATGCTGCTTGCTGCCCAGAAGCTGGTGGGTGTCCAGTGCCTCCCCCCGAATCCAGTTTGGCTGCCCTTTTGCCGCAAGAAACCCCCTGTGATTCCATAGACCAGGCATGGGGCAGGGACACAGAGACCAACCACCGTTTGGTATGACTGGCTGGAGATGGGGACACGGCGTCATCTCCACCACAAATGAGGCAGATGACCTTTCCTGACATTTAGGGATAGTAGGCCAGGTCCCCACGTCACTTCTAGGGAAGCTCTGAACTCAAATGTGGCAAAACGTTGGGGAGAGCTTGGAGGACAAGTCAGGGGCTGCGTGGAGGCTGGGGGTGCCAAGGACAGGCTGATTCGGAGGACGCTTGCCCTGAGACCCCAAGTGTGTGCCCTTGGGTGAGCCTTGGAGCCTCCCTGGGCCTCAGGTCCTGTCAGTTCACTCATCCACTTATTCACTTATTCATTCTCAGGTCATTGGTGACATGGCGAGAGCAGGCTTGCTCTACTGATTACTGATGTGGGCAGAGGTTGGGCTATAGGGCTGCCCAGTGGGGGAGTTTTGCTGTGTGATCTTGGTCAAGTCATTTCCCATCTCTAAGCCTTACAGCCATCAGCCTTGCAGGGTGGTAACGCCTTGAGACCAGCCCACCCGTGCTACAAACGGCCTTGTTTCGGGGGCTGCAGGGCATGGCAGGAAAGGCGAGCTCTCTGGAAGCTGGCAGGTGTGGATTCCCCTCCAGCTCTGCCTCTTGTTCCAGTGGGTTCTCCAAGCATCCATCCTCTCTGGCTACCTGGGTGCTGTGAGGATTATATTAACCACCGTAGGGACACTACGTAGCACTTGGCATGGACCTAACACTTAGTCAGTGCTTACCTTTCACTGAATTCACTCTTTTTTTGTTTTTGAGACAAAGTCTCACTCTGTTGCCCCGGCTAG
This sequence comes from Lemur catta, assembly GCF_020740605.2. NCBI lineage: Eukaryota > Metazoa > Chordata > Mammalia > Primates > Lemuridae > Lemur > Lemur catta. Next base: position 47,986,212 of record NC_059141.1, on the reverse strand, counting down.
AGTGCTGTGGCATCAGCCTAGCTCACAGCAACCTCAAACTCCTGGGCTCAAGCAATCCTCCCCCAGCCTCCCGAGTAGCTGGGACTACAGGCGATCACCACAACCCAGCTAATTATTTCTATTTTTCAGTAGAGATGAGGTCTCACTCTTGCTTAGGCTGGTCTCGAACTCCTGACCTCGATCGATCCTCCCACCTCGGCCTCCCAGAGTGCCAGGATTACAGATATGAGTCACCGTACCTGGCCACAGAATTCACTCTTGCTGAGGAAATGCACTTTCTGGACTCCGGTTTATCATGACCTTGCAAAGTCTTGATGTCATTCAGGGAGGGGCCGGCCCGGAGGCTGAAGTCTGAGCATGCTGACTCCACCCCCCCACTTCCCTTGTCTTTTCTGGACCTCCCCCCCACCCCACATACAACCCAGGCCCCCCAGGGAAGTGAGACCCTTTCTCTTTGAAACTCAGCATCTTCATGCTCCTTCCCTTCCTCCTATCCAAACCTGCACTTGGAAAGGGCCCAATGACTCATTTATACAGAAGAGTAAATGACTGCTATGGCTGGGGCTTTGCCCCTTGTAGGGGGCTGCGTTTGGAGGGAAACAAAGTCACCAGTGGACTGAGTGATTAGGGTGGTCCTTCAGGTACCAATGTGCAAATGATGGAGTTATTTGTGGGTCAGAGGGAGGCAGCCCAGGATACTGTGGACACCAAGGCTGTTCCTGCTCTTAGATCCTTGTTTCTAAGCAAACCATCTCCGCAGGGCACCCTGTAGGGCCTCGCTGTGGCGGGAATGCAGTGAGCACTGTCGGAGCCCTCCCCTCTGGCCTCTCTGGGACCTTCCTTCTGGTAGCACATCTGGAGCCCAAGAAGCAGCTGTTTCAGGGGCTCCCGGGGAACCCTGACTCAGCCCCGGCCAGGCCCCAGCTGGCCTTGCGGCTCCTTTTGTCCCTTTGCTCAGACTCCAGCTCCTAGGGAGACACAGTCTTCCTGGGGTTTCGGAACAAGATGGCTTGGCTCATTCAAGAAGCCTTTTTGTTTACATTTCCTGGGCCTTTCTATTCTTGAAAAAATTTCTAAAAAAGGAAAGAAAGAGGGAGGGAGGGAGGGAGGGAGAGTGGGAAAAAGGAGGGAAACTGAAGATTCAACTAAAGACTCAAAATGGGATTTTCCCCCTTTCTTTCTTCTCCCTTTTTTTCTCCTGCAGCAAACTACCAGACTCTGAAATGGGAGGGTGGGACCCCTCTGCTGTCAGGAGAGCTGGGGGTGGCATCCCTGCCTGGGGGTGCAGGGCCACCGAGCTGCAGGACCAAGGCCTGGCCTCCTGCCCTTCATCCCAGGGAGCCTCTCGGGGGCGTGGGGACAGGGCCCGGGAGGTGTCAGCATGGGGGTCTTCATGCAGCCTCCCCCACCACCCCTGAGCATCTCACCACCTCCTTGCCCCCCACCTCACCCTTCATTCCCTGCTGCCCCCAGTCAGAGAGGAGGAAGAGGGAGAAAAGGACTGGGTGCCCACCACAGGCCCCATTTTATGTTCTTCCCACTGTGCCTCGTTCTCTGGCATCCTTCTGCCGGTTTGCCTGTGTGTTCCAGTCTCCCCCCGCTAGCCCATGGCTCCTCGTGGGAGAGGTGGGCCTTTCTTGTTCATGCTGTTGCCGCAGCTCCCACAGTGGTGCCGGCTCTGGGGCTAAGGGTGAAAGGAGAGGGGGAGGAGGCCAGCTCGCCCATGACCCTCAGCTTGCTGCAGCCACCACCAGCCTGGAAGTTCTGGTCTCCAGACCCTTCCGCATGCATGCATACATACGTGCGCGTGCACACACACTCACGCGTGCACCTTCACATGCACACACATGCACACATATTCACATGCACACTCGCACACTTACACGTGTATGCATGTGCACATACATGCCCATGTTGCGGGGGTCTCTGTGCCTTAGAGCCTCATGGAGATGGGGGGTGGGGAGGGCAGCAGTTTTGTCAGCACCACAGGAATGACCCTATGGCCAGAGCCCTTGCCTGAAGAAGAGGAGAGTGACTAAGTTCTGCCTCTCTTGGGTCCCTTAGCTCAAGGACAGAAGGTGTAGAGCCACCTGTGCTGCCCTGCCCCTCCGGAAAGGCTGGCCAGCCAGAGGCTGAGGAAGTAGGGGTGGCAGTGTAACTCGATCGCCGTTTCACAGACAGCAAAACCTTTGGCAGTGAGGCCAGACCAAGGGATATACCCAAACATGGAGGGCCTGGCCGGGCTGGGGTGCCAGGAAGCCTCCCCGGCGCTGTCAGTTCCCTGGCCCGCCTCTTGCTGCCCTTGGCTGGGGGGATGACATTGTTCAGAGGAGAAAGTAGGGTCCCTGCCAGAGCCTGTCTGGCTGAGCTAGGCTGGGCCTGGGCCCCCAGGATCTCCCAGCCAAGGGGTGTCTGAGCAGTGGCCAGCCCCTACCACGAGGGGGTGGGACAGACTGGGGAAGCCCCGCTACCTGCTACCTGTCCCCATGTGTCCTGCACAGCTCACGTCTCTTCCCCGGGCTGAGCCGACCACACCCCCACAGGCCTTGGTTCAACGGCCCCACCAGAGTTCCCGGCTCTCTGAGTGCCCAATGCATCCCATGAGTTATTTCAAATCCTTACAATGTGACAAGCAGGGGTTGTTTTACAGATAGGGAAACCGAGGCTTAGAAATGTTATGTTATGTGTCCGGGGTCGCACAGCCAGTGAATGGTGGAGTCTGGATTCAAACCTGGGTTGATGACGCCCCTTGGTCCATTCTCCTTCCTTTGTGTCAACGCCTTCTCTCCTGGGAGAGTTCACGCCCGGCACTAACCTGAGACTTCAACACCCTGCCCACGAGCCCTGAGCCACCCCCGCCCCCAGCACAGCTGAGGAGGGAGCGTGGGAGGGGTGCCCACCCCTTCCTGCTCCCATCGCAACCACACTGGGCCCAGTAGGTGGACGTCCCCTTAGGAGAACGTCTCTACCTTGCCTTTCATCCAATCCGACAGCAGGCTCCTGAAAGGTAATCTTTTCCTCCATGTCTGGAAAGCACAGATTTCCTCTTACATTTTCTGGGTCTAGGAAACTGCTGCTGGCACAGCCAGCCCGCCGCTGGGCCCTCTCCTGCCGGCATGCCACTGGGACCCACCTCACGGTCCACGGAGCGCTCTAGGACAGCGTCTGGCACACAAACACCCTGTGGGTAGACGCTCCTCAGCATCGTAATCAGATGACAAGGGTGGGCGGCGGGAGGAAGGGCAGCTTCCAACCCCAGCCCTCTCCCCAGACTGCCTGGGCCTCTGTCTTTCCCCTTTAAAGCGAGGCGGTGGGTTCCCCGGATGCCTCTGAACACCCGTTCACTTCTGTGCTTCAGCGTCCCCTGAGCTGACCGAGGCCTGACCCCTGCGATAACATGTGCTCCAGCCTCTGTGAGCATCTGTTTTCCCACATCAGTGTTTTTCAGACACACTTTCCTCATCTCCACAGAGGCCAGAGGGCAGCAACCAGGAGTTCCTGCTGACAAGCAAAATAGACAGATGCCCAGAGAGGTTATGTGACCTGCCCAAAGCCACACAGCAGACTCAACCCCGGAACTCAGCTTTCCTTTCATTCCCTTCCAAGGGCCAAGTGGCTCCTTTCAAACGGAGCAGTGGGAGCAGAAAGCTTGAGGGAACAGAGAGAAGCAGAGCTAGGAATGGAAGCAACATCCCTGTCCCTGTCCCCCCAGGGCTGTGGAGGCTCTGCAGCTATTCGGGGGAATGAGGGACAGGCGGGCAGCAAAGAGGCCCCTGGGTCTGAAACAGGGCTTTCACCACCAGCGGTGAGCAGAGAGTGCCTAATGACTCCAAGCTGTCCTGGAACATTCTCTCAGCCCCGGGGAGCTGCCTGGGGAGTCTGGCTGCTGTGCACAGCAGCTGTGTGGGCTGCCTGCCGGCAGCAAGCCCAGCCACCAGGGACCACCAGTGACCACAGCCACGGGGCCACCGGCAGGTGCGGGCAGGGGAGGGCAACTCCCCCTCTCCTCAGCATGGGTCTCCAGAGTTGCCCGCTAGCAAGGAGCAGGCTGTGTGGCCAGGCAGGTCAGGCCACGGCTCCTCCTCCCTTCCTGTGAGCTGACAGAAAGGGCCCGGCTCAGGGTCATGAGGGCACTCAGCATACTTCTCCCCCACCTCCAGGCAGACCTCAGGCCTAGCCCAGGCCACGATGAGCCAGACTCCCACCAGCAAATCACCCCCTCTTCCTCCCATCAGCAGCCGACCCCTAGGCCCAGGTTCTGGCCCAAGCTCTGCCATTTATGAGCTGTGGGACCTTAGGCAAGTTACTTAACCTCTCTGTACCACTTAACCTCTGAGGCAAGTGCCTACCTCATAGGGTTATTGTGCGGATTAAACAAGGCTCAACCAAGACCCGGGCACAGGGTATTGGATAAGTGGTGACTCTTGCTGGTATCATTCTCATCTGTCACCCACTTCCAAGTCTTAGATTGACTGTGGTCCACGCCTTTGCCTGCATGGCCTGTGTGGGGACGTGGAAGGCCCCCAGGGTGCCTTGGCAGGGCTGTTCCCCCACACTGGCCGCATAAGAAGAAGCCGATAAGAGAAGCCTCTGGCAACCTGGACTTGGCCAAGCCCCTGTCTACAGTCTAATGACATTAGTGATGATGGTCATGACACCAGATGACAACCACTGAGTGCACCCCGTGACCCCTTGTGCTGAGAGTTTTGTGTGTATTAATTTAAACGAATTCAAAACAACCCTAAGATGTGGCTATGTTTGCAGTTCCCACTTTAGCCATGAGGAAACTGAGCCACAGAAAAGCTAAGATTCTTGTTCCAAACTAGTGGCAGACTTGGGAGTCCAGCCCTGGCCGTGACTCCAAAGCCGTGAACTTCTCCTATGGCTCATTTAAAATGAGATCTGTTATTATGATTTGTGTCATACTTCACAAGTACCTGTCCCCCCATTAGGTTGTGAGGTCCTTGTGCTTGAAACCTGGTTGACCTATTCACTGTGGCACCTATTCACTGGGGTACGCAGGTACTTGTAGCAGAGGCTGTTGGTGCCCTGCCAATAGCTCCCCGGGACTTCCAATACCTTGTCTCTGTGCCGGAGGGTTCCCTGTGCCCACTGGAGCCTGCCCTGCCCATATGGAAGCCCACCAGTGCCAGGCAATCCATGCCCCCTGGAAGTGTCCTCAGCCCATCACTGCTGGGAGTTGGCAGGTAAACATCTCAGGTCCCTTGACCCTGGGAGGAGATAGCCACCAGGCACATTGTGATATTGTGATATAATAAGAAACATATATTTTTGGTCTTTGTTCCCAACTCCTGGCCAGAGTGCCTAAAACCTTTGTGATTTTTTAAGTGATAGTGGTGCTAGGAGCATCTTTTATTCTAATATTTGGTTTTTTACTCTAGTTTCTGACAGAGTTCTAAATCCCTTGGCATTTTGGGGGTGCTAGGAGTGTTTTTTGTTCTAATGAGGTCGTTCTTCGTGGGCTCCTGGACAGCTTCAGGATGGGGGAGGTCACCAGAAACACACAGCTAGGATTAGGAGCCTGGAACTTTTATCCCTACCTCCCATCCTCTGGGAAGGGGAGGGGGCTGGAGATGGAGTTACTAATCGATCATGCCTACATGATAAAGTACAGGGTTTGGAGAGCTTCCGGGTTAGTGAACACACCCACATGCCAGGTGGGTCATGTCCCCAGCTCCATGGGGACAGAAGTGCTCAGGACACTTTCAGAACTCACCCTGTGTACCTGTTCACGTGGCTGTTCATCTGTAGCCTTTATCTTATCCTTTATGGTAAACCGGTGAACCTAACTGTTTCCCTGAACACTTTCTGTGAGCCACCAGGGTTCTGTGAGCCACCGTAGCAAATTATTGAACCTGAGGAGGGGGTCGTGGAAACCCCGTATTTGCAGCCAAGTGGGACAGAAATGTGGGTTACCCGGGGACCCACTACTTGCAACTGGTGCCCCCAAGTGGGGGCCAATCCTGCAGGACGGCACCCTTAACCCATGGAGTCTGCACTGACTCTAGGTAGCTAAGTCATCATTGAATTGTAGGCTACTCTGTTGGTGTCTAGAAAGTTGGAGCCTTGGTTGGTGGAGGGAAGATGCTCACATATTTGGTGTCACAACTGTTGAGAATATGGAAGGAAAACCAGTTTGTTTTCCCCGTACACAGGTGTTCTACACAGGCTTCCAGAATTGCCCCCGTAGACTGAGCCCCGGTTGCCTGCCGTGGTCGCCTGCTGGGAACAAGCCCTTTCCTGGCCGTCCTCAGCTCTCCACCTCACTCTTCTGCTCAACTACCCGTGAACGAGTCCTGAACAGACCTCACAAACAGGTTACATACACTCAAATCCTGCTCAGAGGCTGTCTCCGGGCGAGTTTGAACTAAGATGCCACTTCATGTTTGTGGACTAATTGGTCCTGCCGTACACACTAGGGTTGTATTAATAGAAAGGTAAACCACAAGCCTAATTGTTCTCTACGGTTTTCACTTTTATAATAAACATCCATTTCTTTTGCCAAGACATTAAAATATATTTATTTAGAAAAAGGTAAACTCACATTGGAATGACAAACCCCAGTCACAGAGGAGAAGAGTCCCCTTCCTCCCAATGTAGTATGATAACGGTCGCCAGAAACAACCAGGCAGGAAGGTCCTGTGAGTGAGTGGAGAGGCAGAGAGAAAGGCAAATGCCTGGGAGTGGCAGGAATGGTCAGGGAGGGCTTCCTGGAGGAGGTGGCAAAGGAGCTGGGCCTTGAGGATGGGTTGGGAATGAAACAGATGGTGGTGAGTGGAGCTCTCAGGTGTTAGTGAGGGAGTGAGGTGCAAAGGAGGGGTGAGTGCTTGTGGAGTCTTGGGAAGGCCAGTGCTACTCCCTGGCTGGGTGACTTTGGGCAATAACTCAGCCTCTCTGGGCCTCACCTCCTCATCCATACAGTGGGTATCACAATCACACCTGCCTCAGAGGGCTGCGATGAGAATTAGACAAGACCACGTGGGCCAAGATCCTGGCGTGTGACCAGGGCCCACCAGCTACTGTTGGTGGTAGTGTGGGGACACTGAGTGGTCCATCTGCAACTTGGACAGCAGCTCAGTAGCTGCCGGGATGGCTCCTGGGAGGGGCAAGATGCTCCCCCTACTCCATTCCAGCTCCCAGAACGTTGTTTCATCTCTGGGAACCCCAGGTCCCTTATCAGTATGATGAGACCCGAATCTCAGCTCTACCTGCATCCAAGGCTGCAGGGCAGGGCTGAATGAGGGAATAGAGCTTATAACTGTTAACTGCTGGCACTTTGGAGAGATGAGGGTGACGGCCACAGTGACTCAAATTCAAGAGGCGAGAGCTCAGAGCAGAGATGTTATTATAGGGCAGGAAGCCCTAGAAATCTCTGGCCGGCAGAGATCCTAGACAGAGCACTCTAGCCCATTTTACACCTGCTAGCCAAGGCCTAGAAAGGGAGCAATATTTCCCCAAGGCCAACAGCTGGCAAGAGGTGGAGCAGGGAATTGAACTGAGGGCTGTGTTGGCCGGCTGGGCCGGGGCCCCTCCCTCTCCTCCACCGTGGCTGCCAGGAGCATGGCCACCTTCTCAGCAGCTCCCCACCCCCTTCCGCCCTCCGCAGAGCCCTTCCAAGCTGTGCTGTCCGTCTGGCTTCTCTCTCTCCTGCCCCCACCTTCGAGCCACCCCACTGCGCGCCTGCCCCGCTCCCTCCGTCCCCACCTGGTGACTTGGTGCTGATGCCTTTCTCTCGGGGAGGCAGCGCTGGCACGGCCTCTGTTTGCATGACTCCCTACCTCTGTTTACGGCTGTTTATCCGGTTGTGTCCTGTCTGCCTTCCTAGCCTGGAAGCCAGACTGCTCGTGCTGCCTCCTGGGTACCATCACCCACCCCTGTGGGCTCTGACCCTGCACACAGCAGGACTGAGGGACAAGACAGCCACCAACCAGCCAGCAGGGCACCCGGGCCTGCACGGGCAGAGCGGCTGACGGGGGTAGGAATGCAGGCCCCCCCCCCCCCCCGAGGAAAAGGGGCTGTGTTTCTGGAAACAAGACATTAACAATCATTCTGATATTCACATACTCACAATCATAATCATAATAAAATGTCAGTTTCCATTTATTCCCACTTACTGTATGCAAGGATGCTACTAAGGGCTTCACTTATATCGTCTTGCCGAAGCCTTTCAGTAGGCCTGTGCCTGATGCGGTCATTGTTCCTCCACTTTTTCCAATGGAAAGTTTCACAGCAGTTACACCTGCTGGAGATCACTCATGGGTGTTGGAGCCAGGATTCAAACTCAAATCTGTCTGGCTCCAAAGCCCCTGCTTTACTCCCTATATTTAATGACTATACTGGTGACCACTCCTGTGACCCACGCACAGCCAGGGTCCCCCTCCCGGTGCCGCTGCAGAAGGGCCCGCTCATTCCCACAGCCCCAGGTGACTTCTCCAGGGCGGGGATGGGTCCCAGCAACTCTCAGCCGCCTGCGGGGAATCCCGGGACCCAGTCAGCTAGTAGAACTGCTGCCCCAGGCTCTTGCGTGCAATCAGTGAGATCTAAATTAATTCAGCCTTTCAGGGGGCAATTTGGCAAAGGCTAGAAAAAATTAAAAATGTCACACTCTTTGACGCAGCCATTCCTCTTCCAGAAAGCAACCACCCCGGGACAAACGGCACACACACAGGGCTGTTCATTGCAGACGACACCCAGGCGAGCTGTGGCCGCAATCCTGCACACACGGGCAGGGTGGCTTGGGAGGCAGCAGTTATTTAGTGAAGTGAGTGAGGCAGACTGACATGAACTGAGAGGGACGATGTCCAGGACACATGGTGAGCAGAAAGCAGCGAGCTGCAGCCCAGTCCGTGAGGTGTGTATATACAAGGCCCGAAACAGATCCCAATGACATGCGTATGTAAATACACACCAAGAAAATGGACTGCAGTGGTACATACTCAACTGTAAACAGCAGTCACTCCACGGAAAAAACCGGTCTGAAAGGGTGGAGGGAAAGTAGAATTTTCGCTGTTCACTCCATGTACCTGCATATTTTTTTTTCTAATGACAATGTGTTCACGATTCACTTGTATGATTAAAACACAAAGCCAAACCCAGGCTCAGGCGGCCCTCAGTGGAGGCGAGTCCTTGGAGGCAGGCGGCAGCGAGGATAGATTTCTCTGAGAAGATGGCCCAGAGGACAGCCTGAGCCCTTGGGAGACCCCTGGGGTGTCACCAGGGAAATGTCACCTGTTCCCACCTGGGGCTGCTGTCTGATACCCCCATGGTGGTTGGTAGCACCCCCCACCTAATGTGCCTGTTGACATCGAGACCCTGTCCAGCTTGTCCAAATGAGTCTTATGGAAATTATGAGGCCAGTTTGGTGGACGGGAGGACTCACAATCACAGCCGACAGGGCGGGACCAGCAGGAATTTGGGGGCATATAATCCCCAGACGGGCAAAGGAAGGTCTCAAGAACAGTTAGCGGTCCCTGGGGGTGGGGGGAAGGGGCAGACAGGTGTGGGAAGGAGGGAAAGGTCTGGGCTTGGGAAGAGTGTCTGTCAGCTGCTAGAGGCAAAGCCCTGGGGGACACACAGCAGAAGGGCCTTTCCACTGTGATCTGGACGGGGTGTCCCCACCTCTCCCCCAAGAGAGCCCCTTCCTTGCCCCACAGTTTTATAGGCTTAGAGCCCCGACCCTGGAGCCAGCCGGACCAGGTTTGAATCTGCCTCTTCTCAGCAGTGCCGGCATTCGTGGAAAGAGAAAATCACAGACACACCTCACAGGATGTCATGAGCTTACAACAGGGAATATTTGCGAAGCATCCTTACAGCGCCTGATGCCTCAGGGCTTGATAAATGGCGCTGTTAGTTATTCCTGGGCAGTCGCAGCTAACACCTGAGCAGAGCAGGGGGCTCTTAAAAATGGCTTCCAACCCAGCCCAACTCCAGACATCTACCTTTTTTGTTATTCTCCTAAAACAACAGATGAATTTCCCCTCCATTTCCAAGAACAGGTTCAAAGCTCCCTATTTGAAATCTTCGCGGCTGGCTGCGCCTCAGCATTCAGAAGCTGAGGGACTGAGATGTGCTCTGCAGAAACACATCTGTCCCCTCGAAGGTCTGGGGCAGCCGCCCACGACCAAACACGGTAATGGTTTTGCGGCAAAACATATGAATATTCGCACCAAGGGGGATAAATAAATGCAATAAATAATCTCCTTTCAGTTCAGCTCAGGTTTTGCTGCCAAGTGAGTTACAGAAAGGTTCGGTTCTCAGAGCTCTTGGGTTTTGGAATTGTGAGGTAGGAATCATGTGTCTGCTTTGTAAATCCCTTAAACCCACGGACTCTTTCTCCCCTCCCGAAAGTACCTTTGCTGCACTGTGACTCTGAGAAGGCATTTTCTCACCATCTTACAGATGAGGCTCAGCGAAGTGACGGGACTCGCCTGAAGTCACACAGCCAGTGAGTGTCAGGTCAGGACTGGGGTCTGGGATCCTGAGGTTTTGGGGAAGGCAATGGGAAGCGGGCTCAGAGGCAGGAGGAGGGGAGGACCTTCTGTCCCTTGCCCTTCTCCTCAGCAAGCCCCCAGGCAGCCGGTTTGAACGCCTCGGCCCGAGTGCCAACAGCCGCTGGGGCACATGCGCGCGGTGCCGCCCATGGCTGGTCCAGGCTGTACTCCTGTGCACGTAGCGCCAGACGCTGGGCTCAGAGGTCTCCCTCTCCGTCTGCAAGTTTCCAGGGATGACAGTAATGAAGCTGCAACAGAGGAGAGTTTTCACCCTACCCATGTGTTTTCACTTCAGCTATACAACCGAGATATTTCCTGGCATCTGGGTTCAATTGCAGATGGGTGGGGGTGCTAGTGGCGGTGGAGGAGGAGGAAGAGGACAGAAAGCAAGGGCTGAAGCTCCCCAGTCCGGCTGCGGATGTGCCTGGAGCTACGGCATGTCCTCTGCCTGTCCGGTCACTGCAGACGAGACCGGGAGAAAAGCGGCTTGGGGCTAAGCCAGCCAGATGATGTGGATAACTGGGGTGGGGGTGGGGTGTAAATAAATAACTTGAGTACATGGAGACAGGGCGGGTTCAGTGGGCCGAGCTGGGCTGTGTGGGATGGCTGTCTGGGGGAGGGGGGATTTTTCAGCAGAGGTAGCTGGATCTTGACCTGCAGTGTCCGGGGTAGCCGGAATCCTCCCTGGGGTGAACCCTGCCCTCGGCTAAGGAGAGTTGTGTTTGGGTCTCTCTGGGGGCTGGGCAGCCTGGCTCAGCCAGACCGACCCGCCCCCTGGGAAACTCCAGGGGCTCAGACACCATGTTTAGATTATAAGCACTGGTGCTTTCCTGGGGCAGCGGAGCCCGTGCCCTGTGTCTGCCCTCTCCCCGGCACAGGAGCGGTAGCCGTGCCGGCCGCCCACTGGCCCCACAGGCTCTCGGGGCCAAGCCCAGCTCCGTCTGGGAGGACGTGTCTGTCTTGCTTTACTGCAGAAACCACGACTGGCGAGCCTGGGCTGAGGGCCGTGCTAGCCCCAGGACAGCCTGCCTTCTGCATCCAGGTGTGCGCCTCCTCAGGGCCACAGACCTGTGCTCTGCACCATTTGAGCGTGGTGGCCAAATGCACAGGCTCAGAGCTACACGGACCCGAGTTCCAGTCCTGACTGTGTCATGCACTGCTGTGTGACCTTGAAGTCACCCAGTCGGCTGAGCCTGAGTTTCCTGTCTACAAAGTGGAAGCAGTCGTAGGCTTGTGGGAGTGAAATGGCTAATTTACAGTAGGTTCTCTATAAATAGTAGCTATTATCAGAGAACCCAAAGCTGAAAGAGCTTCTGGAAATCGACTGAGCACCCCCCTCGCTCTGCAGGTGAGTCTCCTCGAGACCAGACAGGGGAAGCAGGCCTTGTCAGCAACAGGACGGGCCAAGGTCCAGGCCTTCTTCTGCCCAGGCCTGTGCTCCTCCATCACCAGCCGGCTCGAGTCTGTCTCTGGAAGGCTTGGGGTTCACCGTCCCACAAAGCAGCGGCACCTGCCATGGTAAAAGCAAGCAGATGGCAAGTCTCTCTGGAAAAGTGCCACCATCTTTGAACAACATATATAGATGTATATAGATAGATATTAGATATGTCTGCATATACTAAGCAAAATGTATGGAAGGAAATAAGCCCAATTCAAAGAAAGTGAATACTCAGGTTTTACTTCACATTCTTTTGTGATGGTGAATCTTTCCCCCTGCTTGTGCCAGCTTTGTAAGATAAACAGATAGGCAGATAGACAAATAGGTGGATAGAATGCAAACCTTCAGAAAGCATTCAGGGCGTTAGTCACACAACGCCCAGTCAGTCACACAACGCCCAGTCGCCAGCACGGCCCAGGGCCTGCAAGCCTGGCTGTGGGCTTTGGCTTTAGACAGGCCCGCATTCAGGATAACGAGGATGAGAGAGAAAGGAAAAGGGATGCGACCTGCTGCTATGAGCCTGGGAGGGGGACAGCAATACCTTCTGACCTGCCTTTCTGCATCTTTACTCTCCGGGGCCCCCAGGACAGTGTGAGCTGGTGCCTGGTCTCTGGTCACTAGCCTGTTGGGCATATTTGCAGGGCTGCTGTAACCTGGCCACTTCTGGGGCACAGGTGTCTGTCACACGTTCCCACAACAGGTTTGGGAAGGCATAGTCAGGCCCGGAGAAGCCTGGTGAGGGGTTCACACCCCCTTGTTATCCTGCTTTTGAATTGCAATCCCAGACATAGGACATGGCTCTTCTCTTGTCTCTCGGGGTAGGATGGAGTATGTGTATGTGAGCAGGTTGTTGAGTGCTGAGAATGGAATCATTTCAGTGTCAGCAAGACATGCCTCAGAGCAACATGTGATTGTGTTCCTAGGACCCAAGCCCAGCAGAAAGATTCTGATGCAGCAGCTAAGCCATTAGCCAGAGAAGCCATTGATGTTACTCTGTCCATAGTTGAATGCTTTCTTTGGCTGGAATCTCACCTCTACCTGAGGTGGCCCATTCTGTGCTGATTCCATCATGGTCTTCCACTCCCTTAGAAATGATTCTCCTTAGCTAGGAAAGGACAAGTGAGTCCAAGGTCCTGGGCATCACCAGGAACCCTAGACTTTTCCAACATGGTGCAGGTTACCAGTGACCCAAGAGGAAAAGGCCAGGCCTAGGCACCACCCAGTGGTGTGGTTTAGAAGTCCTCTGCTCAAAGGTGCTTCTCCACTAAATTGCCATGGGATCTGCTGTTTCCTCCAACCGGAAAGGGTCCCCTCGTTTGTGATTTGTCTTTTTATTTACTTTAGTTGTCTTTTGAAAAACATAACAACTTTATTGACTTATAATTCACAGATCATACAATTCGCTCACTTCAAGCGTACAATTCAATGATGTTTAGTATATTCTCAGAGTTATGGAACCATCACCACAATCAGCTTTAGAATATTTTCATCACCCTAAAAAGAAACCCCATACCCTTTCCTTTAGTAGTCATTCTCCATTCTCCCCCAACCCCACCCCAAATGCCCTTGCCCCCTGGCCCAGGAAACCACTAATCTACTTTCTGTCTCTATAGATTTGCCTATTATGGAAGTTTTATATAAATGGACTCATATAATATGTGGCCTTTCATGACTGGCTTCTTTCTCGTAGCATAATGTCTCCAAAGTTCATCCATGTTGTAGCAGGTATCAATACTTTACTCCGCTCTCCTGCCAAATACTATTCTGTTGGATGGATATGTCCCATTTTTATATCCATTCATCATTTGATGGGCACGTGGGTGCTTCCACTTTTTGGCTATTATGAATAATGCTGCTATGCACATTTGTGTATGAGTTTTGTGTGAACATATGTTTTCATTTCTCTTGGGTATGTTCTTAGGAACAGAATTCCTGAATCGTATGGTAACTCGATGTTTAAACTTTTGAGGAATTGCCAGACCGTTTTCAGAAGTGGCTGTGTCATTTCACATAGCCAACAGCAGTCTGGGAGAGGGTTCTAATTTCTCCACATCCTGGCTAATACTTGTTATTATCTATCTTTTTGATTATAACTATCCTAGTGGATGTGGAATGGTAACTTGTGATTTTGATTTGCATTTCCTTGATGGCTAATGATATTTAGCATCTTTTCATGTGCTTGTAGGCTACTCGCATAGCATATAGCTTTTTTGGAGAAATATGTATTCAGAACTTTTAATTTTTTTATTATTATTGAGTTGTACTGGCTATTTTATAGTGCATATACAAGTCTATATATGATTTGCAAACAATTTCTCCCATTCTGTGGTTGTCTTTTTGACTTTCTTGACGGTGTTCTTTAAAGCACAAAAGTTTTTAATTTTGATGAAGTCCAATTCATGTGGGTTTTTTTTTCTTTTGTTGCTTGTGCTTTTGGAATCATATCTAAGAAACCATTGCCTAATCCAAGGTCACAAAGATTTACACCTATGTTTTCCTCTAATAGTTTCTGGTTTTAGTTCTTTAGGTCTTTGATTCATTGAATTAATTTTGGCATCTGGTGTGAGCTAGGGTTCCAACTTTATTCATTTGCATGTAGATATCCAGTTGTCCTATCTTTTGATGAACAGACATTTTTAGTTTTATTACATTTGACCTAATCTATCTTTTAAATTAAAATTAATACTTTTAGAGTCTTGTTTAAAAAATTCTTCCATACTCTACAAGATCAGAAAGATATTCTCTTATATTTTCATTTAAAAAGGCAAAGTTTAATTTTTGACATTTAGGTCTTTAAGCCATTTGGAGTAGTTTGCTTATGGTGTGAGGCAGGGATTACATTTATTCCCCTTACCTGCCCATATGTGCTCAATTATTTCTGCACCATTTAGGGAAAACACCATCTTTCCCCACTGTTCTGCCTTGCCACCTGTATCATATATCAGAAAGGGCCTTGGATGCAGGTTCAAACCCTGACTTTCCCACTCTAGTTTTGTGACTCTTGGCAAGTCTTTTAACCTATCTGAGTCTTGGCTTTTTCCTCCTGTAGATAGAAGCAATAATCTGTGTGTGCCTGCTTCACTGGTTGTTTGAATTAAAGTCATTAACAAGGTTTAAAAAGCAAAATATGTGATGATGATGACAATGATGATAAAGTATTCAGGTGTGAAGGTTTCATCAACAACTATCAGGATTCACAGGAAATAACTGTTTCAGATTAGCCTCTAGTGAACAAGAAAGAATCTAAGGGATTACACAGAGTGAGGGAGGATCTACAGGGAGGATGTCTGAGAATATACATGCTACCATGAACAAAAACTAGGTTGCGGTGGAGAGTCCTGGTGAACCAGGGACAAAAGGGCACTGGAGCCTAGGATGGAACCCTTGGAGTGGGTGAGAAGACCTACCTTGAATCTTCAGGTGGACCAGAGACAGGATAAGAGTCCAGGCTAGCTCCTCTGAGGCTGGGAGGAGTGCACAGGCTGACCGGGCAGCCTTCCGCTCTCCAAGGGCCACACGCAAGCCAACCAGGCAGGCCTGCCCTGGGCCCTCTCACCAGCTCTTGAACAATGACAGGTTCATCCAGACTGTCCCACTCTGTACTATGGACAGTTTTTACTCAAGTTCTGCTCTCCCACCAGCCTGGGTGCTTCCTGAGAAGCATAAAGCCTCGCACACAGTAAGTGAAATGTTTGATGAGTGAAAGAAAGAATGAACGAATGAGTAACTGAGTCTAAGCCCCACGGCAGGGGATTCCGCTGAGTCCACCTGACTTGGCTTCAGCGCTGTTACACCCTGGGTCTGAGGGAAGGCTTTGCTTCCTGCTGTGACACGAGCCATCTCCACGGTTTCTCCTGCTGTGTCTACCTCACCGCCCTTCCCCTAAGGCCTTGGCGTCCCTCCTCCCCGATCTCTGTCTTCTGGAATCACTCTTTCTCTCTCCTGCGCTCTGAAACAGTCTTCCCCCCTCATCCTTCTCATCCACAATCTCAGACTCCCTCGTCTCTAGAAGCTTCCAGCTCTCCCAGAATCTCCCTCCCCACCCCTCTCAGATTTCCTCTGAACTGACCCACTATTAGTCACCTGTGTGCTCAGTGGTGGGTTTGGCCACAAACCAGATCCTTATAGAGCCCTGTTTTTGGTGGTGGTGATGGTGGTGGTGAGGGTGTATTTGCCCTTTGACCTTTTCTTCACAGGTTGAAGAAAGGCCTAAAAACCTCCCTCAGATCCCCACCCGAACCTTTCTCTTGCAATAAATTGAGACCCCAGAGCTCTTCGCAGCACATTGTGTCCAGAAAAATCTTAGCAGCTCCCACACGAGGCCAACATTCCAAACTGGAAGAACAGTTTCCATCCTCATGAGCCACAAACCCACCCCTAGTGTGCCTACCACACACCACCCAGGCCAGAGCCAAGGGGGCTGCAGCCCAGGATACGCCCCCGCCTCGGCCTGGGGGGAACAGTGGGGGTGAAGCGGAGAAGATGGGGGAGATTGGGGTGGTG
This sequence comes from Lemur catta, assembly GCF_020740605.2. NCBI lineage: Eukaryota > Metazoa > Chordata > Mammalia > Primates > Lemuridae > Lemur > Lemur catta. The sequence continues at coordinate 47,969,760 of NC_059141.1, read as the reverse complement.
TAGCCAGGTGGGCGCAGCAGGAGACGCAGAGAAACACATTGTGGTCCAAACTTGCAAATCTCGAAAACACGGCCAAAGCTGCCTGTCTTCACTCTGTCTCACTCCTGTACTAGACTGGCTCGAAGTGCGGATTTTCCTCACACTAGAATAAGCCCTGGAGGAGTTCCCTTTTCCTCCAGGAGCCCGGTCTGCTGGTGCTGCAGAGTTCTTTTCCATGGGCCACCGCCTCCTGCTCTGGTCTTCCTGTTTATAGATGTACCCCCAAGATGTAGAAACACAATTAACAGAAATGTACTTTTGTTTTAGGTTCATCTAGAGACTGGCTCCAAATCCAAAACCTAGAGATATACCTTCTAGAACATTCCTTGGGGCCCTTCTTTCTGTTTCCTCCCTGCAGCCACACACTCTATTAGTGTTCCCTGTCTACAGTCTGCCACTCTCGCCACCTTTGGAACCACACGGCTTGACTGTCGTCTTGGCACCTCCACCTGACTGTGCCTAGAGGAACTTGGATCACATCTATTAACACAGCAGCTACCAGTGTGCCCGAAATGCAGCCTGTGCAGCCAAGAAATGCAGGGATGTCTGCTGCTGTAGGAAATTGAGCAAAGAGGTTTATGAGCCTCAAGTTCTGCTCAATTAAGCTGTCACTGGGTGTTTTGAAACTGTGGGCCAAACACAAAAGCACACTTGTAATCACTTTGTATTTATGCTTGGAAACTTACTTTGAACATCACCATCATTGCACTGGAAAATATTTTCCCTTTAAATAATACAATTTAGCTTTTTAAAAAATGTCATTTCATTACATTTTGGAGTTAAAATTTTCCCTCCAGAGGAATCCATCTCTAATTTAATAATTAAAGTCAATGAAAAATTAGAATTCAATATGCAGAAACTAATTTCAAAGTTGGTTTTCCTCCCTCCCGGCTGAGGTCTATTATAATCTTCCCCCCACCCCGTCCATCCTCCAGGCCCCTGGGCGTTTAGTGCCATTTCCAGTTGCTTTCTATAGCTCTCACAGACAGCCATGAAATCATGAGCTTGGCCCCTGAGAGAATAATGGTTTGGGGAGGACCTCAGAGTTCGCGGTATTTTAAATACAGGCACATTCCCAAAACACAGACTCCTGAGAGCCTGGAGTTACCAACTCGGAGCTTGGAGAATACTGGAAGCTCATCCACCTCTAAATAGACAATAATCTGTTTTCTGGAATAACTACCCTTCTATTTTTTTTTTTTTTTAAGTTTTCCAGGTGTAGAAACTCATAGGTATCTGTTCTGGGGTTCGTGGGTGAGAAGTCCTCCCTCTGCAACCTACTGCAATCTCACTAGCATTAGCCTCCTGACTACGGTTGCCAGATTTAGTCAAAACAAAAACAAAACTACAGGATGCCAGTTGAATTTTAATTTCAGATAAACATCAATTTTTTAGTACAAGTATATCCCAGGCGATATCTGGGATATACTTATACTAAAAAAAAATAATTTTGTTGTTTTTTTGAAATTCAGATTTAACCAGGCAGCCTGGTTTTGTCTGACAAGCCTACACATGACCGTATCTCAAACCAATGTTGACCACCGATCGTGAGAGCGCGACCCATCGCCACCTTGGGACTGACTTCCCACTGCAACTTGAGGGGACCTCCCCGCTGTCCCACGGGAGAGGAGGCGTTTGGGATACCACCCCCGGGCTGGAGCACGGTCCACACCGGGGTCAGTGGCTGAGTTCAGTGTGAAAGACCATCATGACCGATTGCCGTCACCTGTCAGGAGGGGTGGGAGAAGGTGCCCCCGCCAACCAGGCAGTCCCAGCAGCCAGAGGGGACATGAGGCCCTCCTTACCTGCACTGGCAAGGAGATGCCACACGGAACGCGCCGTCAGGCCTTCGAAGGCCAGAGCAGAGGCTGCCAAGATGGGGCAGGGTACAAGAATAGGTGATGTTGTACACATGGGTGTGTTTTCTTTCCCACACAAATCGTGTCTGCAGTAGACTCTGCCCATGACCCAGCCAACAGCCAGGGGCACCCCTTTCTTCCCTAACGGAAACTGATATTCAAGTAGCAGGCAGAAATCTCTTGCTTTATCAGGCACAGTAGGTCCTGCCACTACCCTAAGAATGAATCTTGATTGCTCTAAATGATTTTTTGTAATCTCTCCCCCTTTAACAGAATGGTCCAAAGGTTGGCAGATGACCCAGTTCTTGCTAATGAGATGTAAGAGAAATTCTACTGGGGAGGGCTTCCCTTACCAAAGAAAAAGAAAGCTTTGTGAAAAGAAAATCCTGTTACTTTCCCTTTCTTTCTGTACTGAATACGAATGTGATGTCTGGAGCTGTAGTAGCCATTTCATAACCATGAGGCAACAAACAAAAGAGCAAGGCCAAGGGAATTGCTGAGGTGTATCACTGAGCAGCTGACCCAACTCCAGGGATTGCTACTTCTGGCCTCCTTGTTATTTGAGAAAAATAAATTCCTCTTCATTTAAGCTATAGTAGGTTGGATGTTCCATTACTTAAAGTGCAAAGTGCAAAGGGATACTGTATATGTATATGTTGTTCCCCCTTGTCCCCAAGAGATATGTTCCAAGATCCCCAGTGGATGTCAGATAGCACCAAATCCTACATATACTATGGTTTTTTCCTGTACACACATTCTATGATAAAGTTTAATTTATAAATTAGACCTGGTAGGAGATTAATAATAATGATAACTAATAATAAAATAGAACAATCATAACAATATACTGTAATAAAAGTTACATGAATGTGACATCTTTCTCTCTCAAAATATCTTATTGTACCACAGTCACCTATTTTCGAACAGCAGTTGACCATGGGTAACAAACTGTGGAAAGTGAAGCCACAGATAAGGGAGACTGCTGTATTGTTTTTTCCCACTCAGCAGTGACTTTGAGATCTACCCATTTAAGTATGCAGGAATCATCTTGTAACTAGTGAATCGTTTTCCACTGTGGAATAGATTGTGCTCCAGTTAGCTATTCCCTCCTGGGAATATTCAGTTTGCTTTGCATTTTTCTTTAGCATCAATACTGCCATGAAAACCCTGCACATGTGCTGGTGTTTCTTTAGGGGAGGTACCTAGAGCAGGTCCCTGGAAGTGTCATTGCTGGGTCACGGGCTATGCACATTTGCAGGTTTGGTGGATTACAGCTGAGTTGCCATAGAAACTGGCTGTACCAATGTACACTCCCACTCAGTTGTGTGTGGGTCCTCAGCCCCACACCCATGTCTTTTCTTTGACTATAGTAAGGTTTGCGTTTTCACCACTCTGATCAAATCGTTATCGTGTTTAGATTTCCTGATTATTAATGAGGAGGAGCATGCTTGTGTGTATGTGCTGGCCATTTGTGTTTCTTCTTTTGGAAACTGCCTGCTCAGAGCGTTTGTCCACTGTTCCACTGTGTCACCTGTCCTTTTCTTACTGATTTGTAGATATTTCTTATTGTGGATCCCGGTCCTTTCTCTGTCATGTATGTTTCAAGGCTTTGCTCTCGGTGTGTTTGTGGCTCGTCTTTCAACCCTGTCCCTGCGGCAGTGGTCCCCACTTGCTCTGAGGTGTGTCCAGGACGTGGAGCTCATAAAGCGCAGAGCAAGGGTTGTGGCCAGGTCATTGAACGTCACATTTCATTGTCTTCCCGTTATGTCCTGCTGCCCTCAGTGTGCAATAATGATGAGCTTCCTCCCCTCCCCAACCTCCATGGGTGTCCTCTCCACCTCCTCTTCTGTCTGAAGTTCCCACCATTTGGGTCGCTGCTCTAGGTTAGGCACTGCCATAGTCTAAACGTGTCCCCCCAACCTTGTTGAAATCCAGCCCCCAATGTGGTGGCCTTAAGAGGTGGGGCCTTTGGGAGGTGGCGAGATCTTCAGGATGGAGCCCCCATGAGCTCCTTCATCCCTGCACCGTGTGAGGATGCAGCCATCCTGGGAGCAGAGAGCAGCCCTCACCGGACCCTGAACCTGCTGGCCCCCGATCTTGGACTTCCAAGCCTCCAGAACAGTGAGCAATAAATGTCTGCTGTTTTTTAATTACCCAGTCTGTGGCATTTTATTACAGCAGCCCGAACAGTCAAAGACAGGCATCAAAGAAAAGCCGTCATTTCTAGGGATGACCTTGGGCTCCCCAGGAGAGGAGGAAAAAGACCAGAAAAAGGCTGGTAATAATATTGGGGGGGGCTCCTTTCTCTCTAGGATCACAAGGATCTGGGGGGTCACCTCATTGTCCAACTGCCATGGCCCATTGAAGGTGGCTGCCTCATTTGTTCCCAGGGGTCGCTGGCTGCAGCTCTCAGGGCTGCAGTTCCTAATGTTCACTCTTCCTGCCTCCCCACATCCCCAGCAGAAATCTTAGGGGTCTCCTGAAGCCCTATGTGAGCGTGGGCTTTGGTCTTCACAACCTCATGTCCCACAAACACCCTTCTCTCCCCAGCCTGGGGGTGCAGGAGGTCTCTCCAAACCCCCACCCCATAGGACAGTCAGCTCAACAACCCCTTAAAGGCGTGGGCTTTGCTTGTCCCCTGGGTGTCCTCTGAGTATCCTGTGACTTCTGCTTCTGGTGCCCAAGGCACCCAGTGCTGCCCCAAGGATGCTGGAGTCTCTGCAGCAGCCCCTGGCCTGAGTTTCATCCCTAGAGGGAGCAGACCAGGTCAGGCCTCACACCGCTCTCCTGCAGGAGAGTCTGCCATAGTCCCCATCTGCTGGGCCCAGCCAGCTGCAAAAACCCTCACACTCTGGCCCAACAGTGCCTTCAGCCTCATCTCTGTGGTTAAGCTCATGTATCAGCCACACCAAACCATCCTCTATAGTTCAGTCATGCCATGTTCTTTCATACCTCCATATCTTTGCAAGGCTGTTTCTTCTTCCCCAAATACCTTTCCAACTCATTGTGTCTACCTGGCAAACTCCTACTCATCCTTCAATACCCTGAATTCCAATCCCCCACTCCCACAGTTAGTCTCTCCTTCCTCAGCATCTCTAGATCAGTGTGTGGAATGATGGCCCCAACCACATTATATGTGTATTTTTGACCTATGTGTAGACTTTAAGCTCAAGGGTAGAGGTGGCAACAAGTTCATTTCTGCACCTCAGGGTCACAGAAGAAATCTCAATACATGTTTATAGAAAGAAAGAGAGAAAGAAATGTAATATATACTTTTCTAAAATCCTCATGAAGTGGGTAATATTTTCCCCAGTTTTCAAATGAGGAGAGTGAGCCTCAGGAAGATTAAGCCACATGTCCAAGGTCCCACAACTCGAAGGTGGTAGGAGCAAGATTTGGGTCCAGACTGCCTGACTCCAGAACCCAGACGCTTGTCCAGAGTGCTCTATTGCTCCTACAGGGCAGCCTTTTGTAGACTCTGGACCCATGGCATCTCCCGGCTTCCCTGAAGGTGGCAGAAATGATGGCTGTGCAGCCAGTCTTGAAAGGCTGTGTGGCCCTGGATGAGCCACTTAACCTCTCTGGGCCAGTTTCCCCATAGGCAGAGCAGCGGTAACAATCTTGCATGGCCTTTCTCACTGGGCCTAAAGTGAGCTACAGGGTGGCAGAAGGCCTTGAAAAGTCTGCAGGGTGCGACTCCCATGTGAGATTCCAGTTCAGAAACGCACAGAGCAGAGGCCCCGCCAAGCCCAGGCTCCATTTCCCCTCCGGGGAAGGCACCTCCTCGATCCCCGCCTGTCTGCTGTGGAAACAAGCAGGCTAGCGAAGCCCAGCCAGGGGGCTGGCGAGCAGCCTCCTTTCCCTCCACTAATGCGCAGGTGTTGTCGCATTCTGGGAGCAGCCTTAGGTCCCAGACACCCCAGAGGTCTCCACAGTCAGCCTGAAGCCTTGCTTATCTAGCTAGTGAGCGGGGCCAGAGAAGGTGCCAAACAGACGGCTCCACCTTGCTAAGGCCAACTGGACCCCCGGAGGCTCTGGCCAAGAAAGAAAGGAAGGCGCTTGAACGATTCCTGGGAGGGGTGTTTGATTGCAGTTCTCTGCACCATGGCCCTTGGAGCTGCCTTCTGAGGGGTTGTCTATTTGAGTCCAGTCTTCCTGGAGCTCTTGGGCCTGGGCTGACTTATTCCAGAGAGGAGGAGTGAGGAAACACGGCCTCCTGCCCTGGCAGGTGACTCCACGGCTGGGCAGAGATAAGGAGACGCATTCATTTCTCCAGCAGGCATTTATGGAACAGGCAGTGGGTGCCAGGTGGTGCTTTGGATACTGGGGCACAGGCATAGTTCCTGCACATGAACTGCTCCTGGCTCTTCGGTTTAATTGCCGAGGATATTTGAGGAAGGGAGCCCCTTCCCAACCTATCAGCAGCTCTGCGTGCTTATACAGCTTAGAAACAGACTCTGCATGTGGACTTGATTTTGGAGCACGTTCCCCTCACCCAGCTACAATCCTGTTTTATTCTCTGGGTGACCCTGTGAGGAGGGTATGGCAGGGGATAGTCCCCACCTGGTACTAGTTGATTGGAGAACACTGGAGTGTTGGGTTCAAAGAGATCCCAAGGTTATGGCTGGGCTAAGTGTTAAAGAGAGCTGTGATTGATTAGTGATGTCTGCAGTGGGTGCAGGAGTTGGGGGGATAATACAGGTGCAATGGAGGGCTCATTTCTGTACCAAAGTGTGTCCTCCTCAAGGGCATAAGTTGAGTCTTATTCACTAATGTACCCATGGCACCTGGCATGGCACCCGGTACAAGGCAGATGCTCAATAACCATGTATTATATATAAAAGAATGAAGAAGAGTGAGAATGCTGAGACCCGGACTGAGGAGTGGGACCTGTCCAAGGGCAATGGTGAGTCCGCGTGTCCTAACTGCCTGCGCTCTGCTGTCTTGTCAAACCCCACACTCCCCCAACCCCTATATTTCCATCTCAGGGCAATGACTCAAAGCCCCCACCACCCATGTGAAACATGTCTTTGAAGACCAAAGCTGCAGGTAGCCCAGGCTAGGGGAGAATCTGGCTGGGAGAGAGGGTCACCAGTCCCTCCACTATCAGGGTGGGGTAGTGGGATTGCACATCGGTTCTGCTCTGGGCCAGAGACCAGAGACCACACAGAGTGGCCTCCCCAGGCCCTGGGCTCTACATCCAGAAAGACTGGAGAAGGACAGGGGTCACTCGCCTGGCCGTGTGTGGGGAGCGGGGAAACAGTCCTGGGACACACCCCCAGCCCCTGGGCAGGAAGGGGCCAGACCCTCTCCTCTTTGCATGAACCACCCACAAATATTTCAGGGTGCATCCAGGCCCAAATCTGGCCCAAACAATCCCAAACCAGAAAGTTCAAGATTTTTAATAAGAATCTTTCCCAGCAGCTCAGGGTTGGAGCTATCCGCATCCCCAACATTATGTTAATGAGCATGTCTGGGTTCTTTACACTAGTCGAAGTGCTCTCGTAACCATTTCTGAGCTAGAAAGGAATCACGGGATGTCAGTGCTGAAAGCGGCCTCAGAGACCCTTGGAAAGTGAGGCCCAGAGAGGGAAAGTGACGTGCCCAAGGTCACACAGAGAGGTGGGCAGAACTGAGCCAATTCCTGGCAGAGGCCTCTTGGCTTTCGTTACAAAGTTGACCTGGTGACAGCGCTGCAGGATTCGGGCCTCTCCCAGAAGGTGGGAACAACTTGGAGTTGTAACAGGAAGGGGAGGGGTGGCCGGAGAGAGCCTGGGGGTCAGGCCCTAGCCCACTCAAGCATTTAATCCCACGGTGATGCCCCACGGCTACCCCATCTGTCCCAGGCCCTGTCCGTACCACCCACAAGTGATTCGTTATTCATTCATTTATTTTTAAATATTTTTGGGTTTGTTTTCCATCCTTTGTGTTTACAAGGAAAACTACATAAACAATCCCAGAAAGAGGCCACCAGCTCCAACCAGCTGCTTGGGTTCAAGGTCGAAGTCAATATTTTTGGGAAATGGGTCTCTCCTCCCTCCCTCCCCCACCATCTGGCCAAGTGGAGGCTCCATTGTTTAGTATAACGTGGGGGCAGGAAGAACGTGGCAGGGGCTGAGTGTGTGCTTTACACGCACTGCGTTCCCTTGACCCCAGAATAAGCCAAGACCCCCATTTTTAAAATGTTTCAATTTTTCTTTTCTTTCTTTCCTTTTTTTTTTTCTTTTTTTAGGAGAAGAGGTCTCTCTATTTTACCCAGATTGGTGTTGAAGCCACAGCCTCCTGAGTAGCTGGGATTACAGGTGCATGCCACTGCAGCCAGTTATTATTCTTAATTTAAATTAAAAATACTTTTTAGAGAAGGGGGTCCCAGTATTTTGCCCAGGCTGGTCTTGAACTCCTGAGCTCAAGGGATCCGCCTGCCCCACAGGGGCGCACGACTGTGCTGGCACCAATACCCCCATTTTGCTGATGGGGAAACTCACTTGAACGAGGCCACATGGCCAGTAGTCAGTAAAGCCGGGATTCAAACCCAGGCAGTTTAAGTTCTTGCTGCTATGCTAAACGGGCCTCCTGAAATGGAGGGTGCTGCAGGGTGGTGGGGGGTTTGGTGGGGTGGGGGCAGAAGAGGGGTGATGTGGGGGAGGGAATGGAAGAGCAGGGCAGGTGCTTCCTTCTAAGGAAACATCTGCAGGCTGGAACCACCCCCTGCCCGTGCCACTGGGGAAGACTGAGCGGTATGTATACGCATTCAGACTGACAGACACACAGACCCTCACAGGCACCCGTACACGCTCACTCGCACATAGGTGACCCCATTGCTACAATGCAGGAGGTGCCCAACCAGGTTAAATCCTCAGCACACATTCCTCACCTGGAGACTCAAGCCGGGACTGGCTCTGCTACAGCCCCTAGATGCTGGCCCAGGGATTCTCGAAGCCCCTGCCTGACCCCCCCAAGCCCCTCCCTTGGTTCTGGGCAGGAAGCAGGACCCATGTTATCAAGGCCAGATAGTGTCCCACTTGCCCTTCGCTTTGGCAATTCCTCCCTCTTCCTTCTCATACTGTCCATTGGCCACGTGCAGCTGAGGAAACTGAGGCCAGAGAGGGGGCGTGGCTTACCTGAGGCCACACCCACACAATGAGTCCTCGATAGGCCTCGGCCCTACAGGGGTGGCTCCTTTAGTCATAGTTCAAGACTTTCTTAGCTTGAGGTCCTCCCTGGCCTCGCTGGGAAGGGCTAACAGAGGGAGGCTCCTTGCAGTGGGGGTGAGATGGGGCCCCTGGGAATGTTTGCTGCATGAAGGAATGAATGGATGAGTGAATGAATGAATAGAGAGAATGAATGTGGAGTGAGTGAAGGAGGCAGGAAGAGAGGAGTGAATGAATGAATGAGTAACACACCCAGGTTATGAATGAGTAAATGAGTAACACACTCTGGCAATTCACTCAGTTGGAAACAGCAGACACAAGACAGAAATTCCCCCCACGGGGAGCTTGCGTTTTCAGGAGAAAACTCTGATAATTTTTTTTTAAATGTAAAGAAGGAAAAAGTGCCCACAACAGGCCACACTCCACAGCATCTTTGCTGCCTGATAGTCACCCATTTGGGAAGATCACTGCTGCCACCATACTGTTGACCTCAGAGGGTGCTGTCTCCGAACTCGCATCCGAGCTAGGAGTAGCCTCACCATTTTCCCTTGGTTTCCCGTAGCACAACTGAGAGAAGACGCATTTAAACAGGACTTGCCTACAGGCTGGAGGATAACACTAGGGAAATGAGCCCAGAGGTTGGCATGGACTCTTTACCAGGGTTTCCAGGTTCCTGGCACTCATGCCCCTTTCCCTATGTAGCTACCTATTCAGACATCACTGGTTGACCTGGGCACTTTCTCACGGAGCCCAGGATCCTTCTCAGACCGCCGATATGTGGAATAACGCCTATCTGCCCTTCCTGGGCTACAGCATCTGGCCGTGGCGATGCCGATGCGTCCTTGGCTCCGGGAAGTCCGTGGAGAGGCCTCCCTGGCCACTTCTGCTGCTCGGCCACAGAGGACCACCCGGGAACCAGGTGCCAGGTGGGGCTCGTCAATGGATGAAGCAGAAGCCCTGTGGTTGGAACTGGGATGCCAAGGACAGAGAGGACAAGGACCTGGCTGAGCTCCTGGCAAGGATTCTCCAGCCCCAGGACAGCAATGGGGCCAGGGCCTCGGAAGTTTAGAGGTCACCTCGTTCAACCCTCTCATTTCATTCGAGAGGCTGAGAGAGGCCGATGACTTGCCCAAAACCACACAGCGAGTGTCTAAACCCAGAAGCCCAGACTCGCGCAGACCCCTGCCCAGAGTTGCCCAGGAGCAGTGGGAGACGCATCCAGGCCTGCAGCCCTCGCCCAGCGCCCTGTCACGGCTCCACCCTGCCCCCCTCTCTCTGGCACGCAGGAGGTAGAACTGCTGTCCATCTTTCTGCAACTCCTGGACTTTGTCTGCTGGTGGCCCCTTCAGCCTGGCTCCCTTGAAACTTACCGTCTCTCCAGGGACTTTCGCAGTGGAAGGGGTCAGAGGTGCAGAGAGCCATGGCAGGCTCTTCCGGAGGGCCAGCACCGGAACCGTGAGGGGCAAAGAGGCAATTTCTCTCAATGCCCCTGCCCGGCTGCTCTATTCCTTCCTGGCCTGAGTAGACAATGCGAGTCTGAAGCTTCTGAAATGATTGATTCTTGCACCGTCCCGGAAGAACTGGCGGATCTACCTTTATGAGAGCCCGGATGGAGTCAGATCTGGAAATGGTGGCACTGATTTTTGAGACAGCGATGTGAGGGGGGGTGGCTGGGTGCTGGGCGAGCAGCGGGCAGCTGGCTGACGTTGCAGGTGAGTCGTCAGGGGCACGGGGAGCCGGGCGCTGAGCGGGCTGGGGAGTGCCTGTGTGCTGGGTGGGCGGCCAGCAAGAGCGTTGGGAGGCTGGCCTGAGGATGGGTGAGTGGGTGTTGCAGATCCCTAGGTAGGGTGCCGACATGGAACAGGCCAGGTGGCACTGGGTGAGCAGAGCGAGCACTGTGGGTTGGGTTGGGGCTGGGGGTGTGTGGCGAGTGTCGGGTGGGTGAGGTATTAGCTGGCGGGTCGGAGGTGTGACGGGAGGTAAGGGAGGTTTGCTGGTCGGGTGGGTGCGGGCTGGGTGTGCAGCCTGGGGTTGGGCGGGGAAGGCAGGTTTCGGTGGAGAGTGTGGGGGCTCCACACTGTCTTCTCTTTGGCGTTTGGTATGTGGCAGCCGTGGAGTCCCACGCTTGGCTCCCGGTGCCTCCTTCAGCTGCAGCCCATCCTCCAGCCCCCGCAGCTCCCCACCCACCGCTTGGCCTGCTCTGGCGCCGGGGGAGCAGCCCCAGGGCCAGCTGAGGGGCTATTCAGAGCGGTGGTCAGGGACGGACCTACTTGAGCCAGCCCAGAGTGACCTCTGCATGCTTTCCGGAAACCTCTGGCAAGTCCCCTCCCCTCTCACATTGCACAGGCTCAGCTGTTTGGGGCGCAGGGAGGGAGCAGTCCTGAGCCCGCAGAGCCAGGCTGGCTCGGCCACACTCCAGGGAGGACAGCAGGGCTGGGGCAGGGGCACAGCAGGGGAGGCCAACGGGGCCTGAAGGAGCCACTCATGCAGATCCTGTACAAAAGGGACTCCACGTGAATTGGGCTGGCTGGGCTTTTGTACCATCCAGGGAGAGTATGTGGAGCCAAATGAGGACTCAGCATGTTCATAGCCGGGCTGTTGAGCCACCAGAGAGTCCAGAGGCAGTTTGCATAAGTGCTTAAGAGCAGGGCCTGCAGGGGCCAGCCTCTGGTGTGCAAACCCCTGGCTGTGTGACCTCAGGCAAGGCCCTTAACTTCTCTGTGCCTGCTTCCCTCATCCACGAAGTGGGGATGATAGGATAACACCTGCCTCATGGGGTTGTGGGATCAAATGTATTAACACGTGAGAGGTGCTAAGAAGAGTGTGTGGCGAATGGTGTATGAATGCGCTATGATTGTTGCTGTCACGAAGACAGACTTGCCAACCACTTCTCACGGCCCGGCAGCCTACCTGTGCTTGTCTCCAGGGTCTCTCATCTTTTCATTAAAGGGGAGTCCCAGGGACAGTCACGAGCAGCTTTGTTGGTATCAAGTCCTGCCGCTGCAGATCTTTGAAAGCAAGACAGTGCGTTGATTTAGATATTCCAGGCGGAGGGACTTCCTGGGCCCCTCTGCATCGGGGCAGCCCCTGCATTTCAACAGACGCTTCGGTGGAGGAGCACCAGGGAGGCAGATGGAAGAGAATGAACAGCGCTTGGTGGCGGGGACCCTTCTTGCTTTAGGGGAGGCTGAGGAAGAGAGAAGGCTCCTGCCAGGGCCCTGGCCACAGGTGTGCCCGGGGACAGGTGTGGAGACTGCAGGTCACTGTGGATTGCCCGCGGGGGAAATGAGAGGACAGTTGGATGGCCTCAGTGCTGGGCCCACTCACCTCCCAAAGGCCTGGCCTCAACTGTCCTGCCAGGAGCGGCCTCCGTGGAAGGGGCTGCCCGCCAGAAAGGCAGCCCAGAGCACGCGGCCTACCCGCAGGCCAGGCCAGGGGCTGGGGCCAGCTCTCAGACGGTAGCCGCTCTGCCAGCTCGCCTCCCGGGAGCTGTTAAGTACACAGTCACCCTGGCCAGGGGCCAGCTGCTCACTCTGGAGTCCCACTCTGCTTCCAGCTCCTTCCCACTCCTGGTTTTGTCCCCTTTTCTGTCCCCAGCTGGGTCTCAGACACAGGGCAGACCTGGAGTCCTAATGAGCTGCCCTCCAGAGCTTCTCAACAAGCACGTGTGACTGGAAGCTGAGCCAGGGAAGGGCCCCTGGCTGCACTGTCCCCTCCCCAAAACCAGCCGTGGAACCCTGGACAAGTGAATTCAGCTCTCCGTGCCTTCTTGACCTCAGCTCTAAAGTTAGGGATGGGCTTCCTTACTTAGGAGGGCGGGCCGGAAGAAGATATTAGCAGTGTCTTAAAAAAGTGAAATTAAGACTGTAAAAACAAGCCACTTTACTGCAGCCACAAAACCACAGCTTTTATTGCCTCCATTACTGCCACAAACTCAGCCACCTCCATGGCTGTTGCGCACCGCCTCCACGCAGATGTGCCCAGCCCTGTGACTTAGCTTGGGGAACCCACAACCTGGACCTCTCCCTGGGCCTCAGGTATGGAAATGAATGGGCACAATTGGAGGAGTGGAAGGGAAAGCTGACTGGTGCGTGTGCATGTGTTTGTGCCTGTGTGTGTACATGTGTGTGTGTGTGTGTGCTGCATGCATTCATGCATGCGCGTTGTGTTTGGTCCCAAAGGCTTTGGACTTATCTGTAGGTCCTGCAGCATTTGTAGAGCCCGGTCATTTGCATAATAACAAAGACTTGCCAGGGACACCCATCACTTCTTCTCTTTGAAGTGGGAGGATGAAGAAAGAGAAAAACAAGAATTCTTCTTGCAGTTTTCCTAAGAAGAAACTTGGGCATGGGGAGATGGTGTGCACTGCTAAGATCACCCCGTGAATGAGGACTAAATCTAGGCCTGGAACCCAAATGTCTGGAGTCCCTTACTGGGTGGTTCTCAGCAGGAGGTGGGGGTCAAAGGTTGCTGTTGGCCCCTCCTTGCAGCTCCCTCTCCTTCCTGGGACATCCCAGGGGGTGTCCTCCCTCTCTGCTTCTCAGGGGCCCAGGGAAGAGGGACAGTGGCCAGCAGACTTGCGGTAGCTTCGTGTCCTCTTCTACAGGCCTGCCCTGCAGGGCCCCATGGAGCAGGAATGTTCCACAGACCTCTGCCCTCCTCAGCAGGCCCGTCTGGTCTAACTGGTGACCTGGTCACTTGAAGGGACAGCTGGTGTCCCTGGAAGCCAGGCCACAGTGCCCAAGGATCCTGGTCCCTTCATTCCAGAAAAGGTGAGACCCCTGCTGCCCAGAATGCATTGGAAGACAGAGCCCAGACCCACCCCTGGGCTGTGGCTGTTCCGGGATCCAGGACCCCTGAGAGGCGATGCACACACTGACGGGCCACCTCCTTGGCGGGGCACGAAGGCCAGGTCAGCTCCTCCAAGGGGGTGTCCCTTCCTCCCAGCACTGCCAGGCAGACGAGAGCAGTTGTAAAGTTGGACGGACCCCAGGTCATGGCTCTTTAATCCCTTTGTTGCTGTGTGCCTCCTGGCAGGGGGCTGGGGTGGGGGAGGGGGAGGCCCGGCCTTGGCCAAGAGAGCCAGGGGACAGCCTCCCCGGAGGCCTCCCCAGAGGCAGGCAAATTCAGAGCCTGCATGCGTGTGGAGTTGTCAACCTGACCAAGCACAAACCCAGCACTGACCTCATTCAGCTCAAAGCAACCCAGACCTTCTTACTCACCGGAAGCTGAGGTGGGGTGGGGCACGCAGGGGTCCCACAGCCAGGCCTTGGGAGAGCTGTGACCCTCAGTCGAGAACACTCTCTGATACCCAGGCCCTCCTCTGAGAAACACAGTGCCCAGAGGGAGAGAAGTGCCCCAGGGGTGAGGGGAGACACCTTCTCTCAACCACATTTGGTGCCTCAGTTTCCCTCTCTGGAAACAGAGCTGCTTTTCCTTGACATTTCCCTGGCAGAGAGTGTATTCTGGAAATGGAGATCTCTCCCTGTCTCCAACTGCACGTGGCCACACTGTGTCTGTCTAGTTCCACGCTCCTGCCTGTCACAGGGCCTCTGACCACGCTGGTCCTCGGCCTGCAGGTGTCCCTGAAGGAACAAGTGCTGTGGGGAGACAGGGCCCAGGATGAGCCCTGGGCCCCAGCATGAGATGGGAGATGAAGAGGAAGGGACAATGGCGAGCGAGAAGTCGGGGGGAGTGGGGAAGGGCAGCAGGCCCTGGGAGCCACCGGAGGAGGGGGGCTCAGAAGGCAGAGCCCCTCCAGTGCATGGCCAGTTCCCTGTCCTCTGGCCACCACCCCAGGTGGGGAGGAAGATAATATGGGGGCAGCACCTCAAGGAGGAACGGGGCATGGACTCTCTCTGTGACTGTCACACCCTGAACTTGCCCGCTCTGGGCCTTCATGCAGCCCGTTTCTCCCTGAGATGCCACCCTACCTTGTCTCCGCTGTGAGTTTGGCCCATACCTCAGGGCCAAACCTGTCCCTCCCCTGTCCCTGCTCACCCCAATGTGGCTGCCTCGGGCCCTCTATGTGTGCAGGGACATGGTCCCACTCAGCTCCTTATCTACCCCAGGTTCTCTCTCCCCCTGTCTCCGCCACCCCCCTCCCCAACCCCCGACCCGACACAGAGCAGGTGCTTACCTGGAAGGTGCTGCCAGGCTGAGAGGCCGTCTGCTGCCCAGGTGAGCCAGGAGTGGGCTCTGATTGCTCCAGGGGCAGAGCCGTGCCCATGGCCTGGATGAGCAGATGGGGACAGGTGGGGTCCAGAGAGAGGAGGACCCTGGAGCTCTCTCCATCCACACTCCTTCCCTAAGTCCCCTCTAGAAGGGGTTAAATCTAGCCCAGGAATGACTCTCCAGCCTGCAGTGGCCTCTGGCCCTCCCTCCCCTCCCTGATCTGGCTCATCTGGTCTCACTCGGCCCCATGGGGGCCTTCCTGCCTCCAGCCTCACCCCTGTGGATTTCTTTCTTAATCACCACTGGGATCCTGTCACTCTCTTGTCCCAAACCCTCAGGCCCTCCCCATCACCTGTAACTCTTTGGGGACATTCCAGGCCCTTTGTCCCAGCTCCACGCGCACCTTTCTGGCCTGCCCTCCCGGCCCCCTGCACGCTCCGCCTGCTCTTCTCAGGGGCGCTGGAGTCTCTGGGGCCCCTTTCCTTTGCATACACGGGAGCTCCCTTCTCCAGCTGAGGAAGTCACTCATCCTAGGAGAGCCGCTCAACGTCACCTCCCCTGAGAAACCTTCCCAGATGCCCCCAGGCATTTCCGTCTAAGGCTGTGCAGACCCCTGTGCCAGGAAGTGGGATGACCCCATGTGCCTCCTCTCCCCTGCTCCTCGAGGTCGGAAACCTCATCTTCTCCCCTGTGCTTGTGCCCCTACCCCAGAGCGTGGCTGTCTTGGCCCTCGACACGTGGCTATGGGGTGAGTGAGCCAGAGCAGCCTTTAGAGGCAGAGCCTGCTCTCTGGGGTCCAGAGCCCAGAAATGTCCCTCACTCCCCTTCCTGCCCAGCCAGCCCTTCCCCACCTTCCCCTGATGGCCTTGGCTGCAGGGACATGACCTATCCTGCCGGGGCAGAGGGAAGGCAGCGTGGGGCTCAGGCGGGGCCAGTTCCCACCAGGCTGTGGACGGCTGACCCCTGGTGCTCTTGAGAGCCAGCTGGGTGGGGGAAGGGGGAGCCTGGGTGCTGCAGGGAAGCCCTGGGGTAGGGCGGGGGAGGAGGCGCAGGCAGTGAGGCCCTCCCACTTTGCCCAGACCTGCAGGCCTGAGGCCTCCACTGGGTCTGGGGAGGGAGGAGGCAGTGGCTAGGCCTGGCCAGCATCCCGGCCAGAGCCCTGAGTGCAAAGTCCCCCAGTGGCCCTGTGGTTCCAGGCCCCAGAGAGCCCCCACCCCCAACCACTACCACTGGCTCTTGAGGACTTGGCTCAGCCTGCAAGTCCCAGGTTGGAGGGCGAGCAGTCACCAGGCAGGGACACCCAGCCGGCTCCTTTTCCTCCCTGTGTAAATAGATGACTTAAAGGCTTAGGGACAGAAAAATAAATAGCCCTGCAGGCCATAGCCAGCTCAGCTGCAGGGAGCTCACTTTTCCTGCGGGAAGCAGTCTCTGGTCTCAGAAGCCCTGGGAGACTTCACATCTCCTCACCGCTCCCCGCCCACCAGCCTGGGAGGAGGGCCTGGCTTGGCTTCCTATGGATCCCCTCCCCAAGTCCAAACCCAGGAAAAGGGACCCCTCCCAGAAACCCATTTTCTCTATACAAAACCCCCACATGCAAATGATACTGGGAGGAAGCAGGGATTACTGGGATTGGCCCCCAGAACTTACTGGGGGTCACTCATGGAATGGGGCACGGCTGCACAGTGGTGACCTGCACGGGCTTCCGTGTGAGCCTGGCACTGCCACTGGCTCCCTGGGTGAGTCTGGGCCAGTGGCATGACCTCCCTGTGCCTCCGCTGCCTAGAACGTGGGGGGCAATACCTGCCTCCCGGGTGGTTGTCGGGGCTAAGTGAGATAATACATGCAAAATGCAGAACAGCACCTGGCACACGGTGCGTGCTCAACAAATGGTAGCTATTATTGTTAATGTCACCTGGCTGCTGCCCTGGGATCTGACTCCCACCCAAAGAGGCCAACCAGGGGAGGTTGCGAAGCCCCCAGGCCATACTCCCACTCCCCAGCTTTGTGCCAACACTACCCTGAGTCACTGAGTGAAAACAACCCCCTCCCCGGCAACATGAGCAGCGGCCCTCCACCCAGATGTCTGCTCTCTGCTCACACCCGGCATCGAGCTTTGAAAACATCTGCAGGGCGCATCTTGGCTCTCTCTGTACAGTCCAGATGTTTGGGCAGTGTGTGACTCGCCTTTCCGGCCTCCCCCAGGAGTGGGGCGGGGGGCTCAGCGTGCCGTGGCAAACATCTGGGACTGTGGGGAGCCCGGCCCTCGCCTTCCCTAAGGCAGGCCTCCCAACCAGGGGCCCTCCGCATGGGAAAGGGGGCATGGAGACAGTGCCAGCCTCTGCTCAGGGCACTGCCTGCTGTGGGATGGCCCTGGTCCCGCTTGGCACTGCAGAATGGCAGGGCCAGCCGACCTCCCTGCTGGGCAGCACCCAGGAGCACACTCAGGGCCAGCAGGGGATGGGGAAGGGGGTGGGGATCTCTGTAGACCTGAAGCCTGCGGCTGCGGAGGGAGGAGTCCTGGGTTCCAGTCCCAGCCCGCCCGTGCAACTGCTGTGTGACCTTGGGCAGGTCACTGTCCCTCTCTTGGCCTCAGTTCCCACATTTGGATAGTGAGGGGTTGGGCTAGGTCAGGTTACCAAGTCTGTCCAGCATCACAGCCCCAGGGAGCCTGTTAGACCCCGGCCCTCCTCCTCCTCCGCACAGCCACCGCAGAGATTCTCATTCACCAGGTCTGAGCAGGGACCCGGCCTGGCAGTCTCTAACAAAGCCCGAAGGCAGCCCTCCAGGCCGGGAGCCCTGGCCTAGATGGTGTGTGAGGACCTGCTAACCTTCTGGTGGCCTTCGTGTGATGTCCCCTGGACCTGCTTCCCACAGTCACACCAGAAGGCTGGCGTCGGCCTGCTCTGGCCTTTGGGCACGTCAGGAGTAGAACCGGTAGCTTCAGACACAGACAGTCGGGTGGTCTCAGCAGACGTGTGCGTGTCGGGGGCGGCACGGGGGCCCAGTGGGTCAGGGTGCGTAGCGGATAAAGATATGCTTCGAGTGCGTCTGTCTAGGAGTGTGTGTCTGGGCACATGTCATCCCTGTGTGTGAGTGAGTGCGTGTGTGCATGTCTGAACATGTGAATTATCAGAGTTGTGTGTGTGTGTGTGTGTGTGTGTGTGTCTCCACTCAACACCCAAGGCTGGGTTCTTCATAGCCCACGGCTCTCCTGCCGCCTCTGTGATGCTACTGAAGGGACAGCCGCTGCAATGGCCCAGGAAGGCCCTCCTGCCCACCCGCCCTCCTAGTGAAGGAGTGGACACTTGTACCCACGGGGGAGTGGCAGGGCCGAGCTCTGCCAGGATCACATTGCAGTGAGTGGCTGGGGAGGGGGCCGGGGCTGGGCCAGGTGAGGACAGTGGGACAGCCAGGCCCAGCCACTCAGCTCAGCCCTCACTGAGGTCTTGACAAAGCTGGAGCCTGGGAGAGGAAGCAGGGCCACAGAAGTCCCCACCCATAGGACTTCCAGAACCTCTGGGTGGCCTTGGGCCTGGGTAGAGGTCCCAGGACCCTTCGATTCTGCCTATTTCCTTTCTGTCCACTCTTGGGGCCTAAGAGTTCAGGTGAACTGGGGAAAAGGAGACAGCCTGGAATTGAGAACGGACAGTCTTTTCCCCCGGTACCCAGGTGCTGTCACTCTTGTGCCCACGTCCCCCACCAGGCTGCTGTGCCAGCCCAGGGGTCCGGCTGCTCTGGGCTGCATGTCCTGGGCCCCAGTCCCCCAGAAGGGGAGCTGCCATGCCAGGGCTGAGCAGAGCCAGGTGCGGTTAGGGTTCGGCTGGCTCCTGCCCCACGAGCGGAGGAGGCCGAGGCAGCCCTGGCAGCTGTGTGGTCTTCTTGGCCAGGAAACTGCCCCTGCCTGTGGGGCTGCTTTTAGCCATCCTGGGCTGGACCCGCTGCTCTTTCTTTTCTCCAAAATGAGTGTCTCATCCAGCTACTCAAACACACCCTTTTGCTGATGAGGGCCAAGCCCGGGATCTCCTGCTTTTAAGACCCATGTCAGCCCCTGGCTGCCTCCTGCCGGGGGATCACGGAGCCAGCCTGCCGAGGCTCTGAGTCAGGAGGCCAGGTCTCCACTCCCTGCACAGCCCTGGCCTCCCTGGGGGTCCTCAGCCAGATATGGGCCAGGTTCAACTGCAGGCGGATCCCCAGATCCTCCACGGAGATTAAGCCGGTGGGAGCAGTGGCAACAATTGAGATCTCATCGAGCATTTGCTATGTGCCAAGCACTCACTGAAGCACTTCCCACATAAAGCCTAATTTGATCTTCACAGGGACCCTAGGAGTAGGTACTATTATTACTCCTATATTGCAGGAAGCAGCTAGCCCAAGGTCACACGGGGACTAAGCAGTGGCGACAGGATGCAGAGCCCCTGCATGTGTGCTCAACCGCTAAATCGGCTGGCTCGCCAGCAAGCACCTCTCCGTCACTGAGCACTGACGGTGCACCCGGCTCTATGCCAAGCACCGTCCCTGCATTTGCCGACTTCATGAAGGTCCTGCTTCTTTCAGGACCAGGGCTGGAAGAAGGGGATGCAGGAAAGGACAAGATGAGCAGCTTGGGAAGAGAGCCACGGACAGCTACGGAGGGAAGCGCGGGGTTTGGCAGCAGCCGGCAACTTTTTCTACATGGGCCAGATAGTAAATATTTTAGGCAGTCTCTCTGGCGACTGCTCAGCGCTGCCACTGCAGTGCAAAAGCAGCAACAGACAATATGTAAACGAATGGATGTGGCTGTGTTCCAAGAAAACATTATTTATAGATGCTGAAATTTGAATTTCATGTAATTTTCACGTGCCACAAAATATTCTTCCACTGATTTTTTCCAACTATTTAAAAATGTAAAAAGCCTTCTTAGCTTGTAGACTGCATGAAAACAGGAGGTGGGCTGATTTGGCCAGCAGGTTGGACTCTGCCAACTCCTATATAGTTCACCAGCACTATGCCTTGTGACGGATGCTGGTTCCTGCAATGCCTCAGCCAGGATCTAGCCCCCATCCTGGATCCTGGAGTCCTGGAGGAGAGCTGAACAATAGTCAGTCCTGATCCTGAGCCAGGACCCAGATGTAAGTCAGGAACTCCTTTAGGGGTTTGAGTTTTTGGCACCACCATTTCCTGCCTGATCGTGGGCAAGATCCTTAATCTCCGTCAATTAGTCAGGATTCCTTTCCTGTGCAAGAGAGGGAACTTCAACTCAATTGCTTTAGCTATGAAGGTAATTTATTGGCTCCTAAAATTGAAAAGTCCAGGAGCAGATCAAACAGCCTCAGGTACAGTTAGACATTTTTTGGAGCTCATGTGACATTTTTTGGAGTCTGTCACTTTTCATCTCTCAGCTTATGTTTCCAGGTTGGCTTCATGCTCAGGTATGTTTATCCTAAGGAGTGGCAGAAGCCACAGGCAGCTGAAGGCTCACATCCTACTGCTTAGCAATCCCAGTTGAAAGCTAACTCTACTCCCCCAAACACTCAGCACATTTCCTGAAGATGCTCACAGGCTCTGGTTAGCCAGGTCTGAGCCGTGAAACTCCCACTGAACCGAGCACCATGTCCAGGGGAAATGGAATGTCTGGTTTGCCCCTGGAGCCAAGGGATGGGGCTGGCCACCACGGGATCAGCATGCAGGAGAATGGAGAAGTGGCTCCCCGGTGGAAAATCCAGAAACTGCAGCCACAAAGAGGGTGAATGGAGGTTGGGCAGGCAGGAGGAGCAGCTGCTGCCATAGACTCTGAGAGTCAGCGTCCTCTTCTGTCAAAGGGGGATAATGACACCACCTCACAGTCAGTGCAATGGGTAACAAGAGCATCGCGACCACCCCAAGAAAGAAGAAGGAAGGAAACTAGGTGCACGTGGTGCCCCATCGTCTGGGGGCCTTCTGGCATTCACCACACAGCCTCTGGTTCACAGAGAGCCCCACAGAATGGAAAATGGTGCAGCCACTATGGAAAACAGGATGGTGGTTCCTTAAAAAATTAAACATAGAATTGCCATGGGTCCAGCAATTCCACTTCTGGATGTATACTCAAAAGAATTGAAAGCAGAGCCCCAAGCAGATCTGTGAGCTCCAATGATCCCTGCAGCATCATTCACCGTAGCCAAAGGGGGAAGCCACCCCACAGCCCCTCAAAGGAGGAATGGGTAAACAAATGCCGTACCTGCATACAAGAGAATCCCCTCCAGCCTTGAAAAGGAAAGAAATTCAGACACATGCAGCGACGTGGACAAACCTGGAGGACAGTATGCTCAGTGAAATAAGCCAGTCACAAAAAGACAGTGCATCTGATTCCACTCACACTGAGGTAGGCAGAGTAGTCAAGTTCACAGGGACAGGAAGTGGGATGGGGGCTACCAGGGGCTGGGGGGCAGGGAATGGGGATTAGTGTTTAATGGCTGTGGAGTTTGAGTTTTGCAAGTTGAAACGTTCTGGAGATGGATGGTGGTGATGGTTACACAACAATGTAAATGGACCTAATGCTACTAAACTGTATACCTATAAATGATTAAAGTGGTAAATTTTGTTATGCATGTTTTAGCACAATTTTTTTTTAAAAAAAGAAGAAAGCCCCATAGAGGACATACTCAATTCAAAGACACTTAACTCAAAACTTAACTCCTTTCAGAAGCCGTGGAAAGCTGGCAGGTGAAGGTATCATTGGGACAAACTCTCTGCCCCAAAGCCCTCAAATTACGCCCACTGAACAGCTGGGCTTGGCTTCCTTCCTCTCTGCTTTACTTCCCTTCCCCCTTCCTCTTGCTTCCTGGGGCTGTACCCCACAAGAAAGCATTAGCACATAAACTTTGCCACTGGTTCTGTTTAGGGGGGAACCCAGGCTGAAGTACTGGCCTTTTGCAAAGCCAGCACAGTACCTAGCAAAAATAAGTGTTAGAGGAAAATTGTTGGATGGATGGGTGAGAAGCTTTGTTAACAGAATGCAGTAAGGAATTTTTTCTTAGTCCAAGATGCAAACGTAGATGCCCACATACTCAAGTGAAAAAAAATGTTCCACACAGAAAGGAAAACACTGCCCCACGCATGCTGTCCCCTCCGCCTGCCACATACTTACACTCAGACACTCCCTTGACCCCTGTGTAGCACTGTCTCTTCCAGGTCAAGCCTCTTTTGAATGAACCAAGACTCTACTTGCAGAGTTGGAAAAGAAGTCCCTGACAAATGAAACTCTCCCATGGACAGATGATCCTCCTGAAAAAGGAGAGCAGAGCGAACACGTGTGTGCCTGCATACCAAACGCGGCCCCGGGCGCTGTGTGGGCAAAGGCTCCGAGCGCTTGCAGCATCCTCAGAGGCAGATGCCTTTATTTCTTGCCCCTTATTACGAATGAGGAGACTGAGACAGAGAGAGGTTGAGTACCTACCTCAAAGTCACCCAGCCAGGAAGAGGCTGAGATGGGGTTTGAACCCGCAGCCACCAGCTCTGACAGCTGTGGAGAGTGGAGACAATTCTGTTCTCCTTTGCCAACCCAACCTAGCGATCCTGGCTTTCCTACCATCCCAGCCAGGGCAGCCTTGGAGTAAGCTGGGCTTCCTCCCTCCTGGGTGGCCCTGGCAAATCCGTGTGACATCTGGTTTAACACGGCCTGAGCATCTGCTCAGAAGAAAGAACCGAACCACTCCTGTCTCTCTGCTTGGGTCTGCCGGGGGTGGGGGAGGACAAAGGAGCAACTCCAGTCTGCATGGAGAATTATTACATGAGCTCCACCTGCAAAGACAGCTCCATTCTCCAAATGGACGGCTCTGGGGCTTTTGCTCAGCTGAAGGGAAGTAACGGGGCCGTGTCAAGAAAGAGCAGGGAGTGGCAAGGAGAGGCCGAGAGCACGAGCTGGCTTCACCCCGTCCCTGCCAGGCCTGCTGCGAGGAGACCTGAGGAGACTCATGTCCACTTGGCCAGCTCCTTCAGGCTCCTTCAGGTGACAACTCAAATGTCACCTCCCTAGGAAAGCCTTCCCTCATCGCAGTCGAAAGCAACCCCTCACCCCATCCTGCCCAGGACCCTCTGCAAGGGTCTGCATGGTCCTCAACACCCTTGCGCACTGGCTTGCCTACGGGTTTGCCTGTTTCTGGTCTTTCTCCTCCAGCTATAACATGCTCCACGAGAGCACGGACCCCATTCTCAGCTGTGTCCCACACCTCTCAGAGCCCGGCATACTGTATTTAGTAAATATTTGTGAAACGAATGCCTAGGAATATCAACAAGTGCTTGTTAAGTCTCAGGCAAAAGAAACCAACCATAGACCAATTTTCCAAACTTACGGAATGACAGAGTGGGAAGATCAGATAAGTGTGTTCTGTTTGCCATTCTTATGTGATGCTGTACTTTTTGTTTCTACTTTTTCTTCTGTTTTTTATTTTTTTTCTTTTTTGAGACAGAATCTCACTCTGTTGCCCGGGCTAGAGTGCTGTGGCATCAGCCTAGCTCACAGCAACCTCAAACTCCTGGGCTCAAGCAATCCTACTGCCTCAGCCTCCCGAGTAGCTGGGACTACAGGCATGCGCCACCATGTCTGGCTAATTTTTCTATATATATATTTTTAGCTGTCCATATAATTTCTTTCTATTTTTAGTAGAGACGGGGTCTCGCTCTTGCTCAGGCTGGTCTGAACTCCTGAGCTCAAACGATCCGCCCGCCTTGGCCTCCCAGAGTGCTAGGATTACAGGCGTGAGCCACCGCGCCTGGCCTTTGTTTCTACTTTGCATAAACTCAGGAGATGGGACACTAGAGATGACCTTCTGATCAGACAGATCGGAAGAGGCTAGGTTATGCAGCTGAACAGGTTGTGGACTACACGATTCTAGGAGGTGCCATCCGCCCTGGAGTCTTGGGGAGTAGCACTTCTTGGACTTGTGCAGTGCACAACCTGTGCTCCAGAGAGGGCAGCCCTGAGAACTAGCTGCATGGGAGAGAGAAAAACAATAAGAAGGGAGAGAAAGAGATAATTCAGTTTATGGAAGAAAGGATTGGAACAGACCTAATTGATCATCTGCTTTAACTGCTCTTCCTCTCATTTTTTTCCAATTCTTTTTATGGTGGTAAAATACACATAACAAAATTTACCAGCTTAGCCATTGTTAGGTGAGTAGTTCAGTGATATTAAATACATTCACAATGTTGTGAAACCATCACCACCATCCATCTCCTTAACTCTTTTCATCTTGTAAAACTGAAACTCTGTACCCATTAAAAAAATAACTGATCGTTCCCCGCCTCCCTGGTAACCACCACTCTACTTGCTGCATCTATTACTTTGACAACTCTAGGTACCTTATATTATTATGAGTGGAATCATAAAGTATTTGTCCTTTTGTGACTGGCTTATTTCATTTAGCGTAAAGTCCTCCAGGTTCTTTCATGTTGTAGCCTGGGTCAGAATTTTCTTCCATTTTAAGGCTGAATAATATTCCATTGTATGTATTCTCCCTCTCATTTTACAAATAAGGGAAAATGAGTCCCTAAGAAATGAAATGACTTTATAAAGCAAAGAAGAAACAAAGCCAGCCAGAGGGCCACAAAGTGCCAATAGCATCAGCACCATCGTGTCTCTGATCATGCGCTTCGTCACCATGTTGTGGGTAAAAGAGACCTTTCACTCCACGTGGCCGTCAAGGCCCTAGTCCAAAGCTGCGGTTGAGAATCTACAGTTCCCAAGGGCAGCAACCAGGCTTCTGACTGAATAAACTACGAAAGATCAGAGACCGTGCCTGTCTAGTTCACCGTGGTAGCCCCTGCCCCTGCCCAAGCTCAAGGCTGTGTGCAGCGGGCATTCGAACAACAGCAGCTGACCTTTGCTCAGCCCTTACTCCCTGCCAGGAGCTGTGTTAAGTCTTTACCACTTTACATACAGTATTCATTCATGGGAATCCTCCCGACACCCTTATGAAGCAAGTTCTATTACCATCTGCATGGGAAAACTGAGGCACAGAGAGGGTAATGCACTCACACATGACACACAGCTAGTAATGAGCGAAAGAGTCAACACATGAACCTGTTATGTCACCATTGGGACCTCCTGAATAATCCCACCCAGGCCCTCAGAGAGCGCAGAGTCCAGCCCCTCGATGTGGCTGATGAGCTGCCCGGCACTGTGACGGCAACGCAGGGAAGCCAGTGGCTCCTCTCGCTGCAGGAGGCCGCGTGTCCCATAGTCTGGGAGGAACCTTGAGAGAGTCTCGAAAGGAGACGGGTCTGGAAGGTTTGATGGCCAGCAGGGGCCAAGTGGGGGGGCCAGGCGCGGAGCAGGCCTGCAGAGGAAGTGTATTTTGTTTGCTATTCTGGAGGTGCTAAACGGGAAGGTGGCAGGGACCTGCACACACACTCACACACACACCGTCTCAGCTGACAGGAAGAGGAAATGCCTTGCATTTTCCAGCACCTTGTCCCCAGGCCAAGCCTAAATGCCAGCCCTAAAAATACAGCCTGGAAGCAGAGCTATGCTAATAGCTCCCTCCCATCTCTTTCACCCACCCCCCTCCCTTACCGCTCAGGTTTATTTTTGAATGAGGATGTGGCATGGAAGTAACCTGATGCTGGCGAAACCTGAGCACTCTTCTTTCATGTCTCCTTCCATTCAGGTTTCTGGAGGAGAAGAGCAGGAAAGGAGGGAAGCATGGCTGCCCTTGCCCAGGAGGAGAGCAAAGGGGATGGGGCAGAGAGGGACACACACAGGCCCTTTCTGCCTGATTCGGTGACCTGGTTGGCAATCAGAATTTGTCAAGTTGAGCACCATGCCAGGCACAGAATAGAGACCTAGAGTCAAATATACCATGCCTGCCCTCAAGGCACTTTGCAAACTCCATGGGGCTCACACCAAAATACCAGAATTAAGGACACAGTGCTCAGGGTAAACTCTAGGGCCCTCAAACCAGTTCTGAAAGGCCACCCCTTTGAGCTTATCAGGGCAAATAAAAGCCAAGAAGGAGTAAAAGACTGAAAACCTCCTGCTACCTATAACTGAAAACAAGGCAGGGATGTCTGCTCTTACCATTCCTATTTGACATTGCACTGGGGTTGCAGCCAGTGCAATAAAGCAAGAAAAAGAAATTAAAAGCATCCGGATTGGAAAGGAAGAAGTAAAACTGTCTTTTATTTGCAAATAACATGAGCATCTACATAGAACATCCTATCGAACCTACAAAAAAGCTACCAGAATTAATAAGTGAGTTACAAGGTTGTAGAATTCAAGATCAATATGTACAAATCAATTGTATTTCTATATACTAGCAACAAATAATCAGAAATTGAAATATAAAATACTACCATTTACAATAGCATGAAACAGTATGAAATACTTAGAGATAAATCCCCCAAAAGATGTATAAAACCTGTAAACTGAGAACTAAACACATAGCTGAGAGAAATTAAAGGGCCAAATACACGGAAAGATATACTGTGTTCATAGATTGGAAGACTCAGTGTAAGGATGTCAATTTCTGCCAAATTGATCTATAGAATCAATGGAATCATCATCAAAATTCCAGCAGAAATTGACAAACTGATTCTAAAATTTTACAGAAATACAAAGGATCCAGAACAGCTAAAACACTTCTGAAAAAGAACAAAATTGAAAGACTTTATCTGATTCTATGACTTTATGAATTATAAAGCTATAGTAATCAAGACATGGTATTGGTATAAGGATAGATGAATAGATCAATGGAAAGTAACAGAGTCCAAAAATAGACCCATACCTACATGGTCAATTGATTTTTGACAAAAGTGCCAAACAATGGATAAAAGATCATTTTTTCAACAAATGGTGCTGGAGCAATTAGATATCCATATGCAGAAAAAAAAGAACTTGGATTCATAGCTTGCACCACATATAAAAATTATCTCAAAAGATCATAGACCTAAATGTTAGAGCTAAGTTTACAACACTTAGAAGAAAACACAAGGGAAATCTTAGTGACTTGGGTTTGGCAAAGATTTTGTAAATATAATGCAAAAAGCACAAATATAAAAGAAAAATATAAATTGGGCTTCAAAATTTTAAAAGTTTGCTCTTCAAAAGATATGCTTATGAAAATGAGAAGTTAAACCACACACTGGGAAAAATATTTGCAACATATTTATTAAGCAAAGGCCTTGTATCTAGACTGTGTAAAGAACTCTTACAACTCAGTAAGAAGACAACAAACAATCCATTTTTTTAAATGGGCAAAATATTTGAACCTTCATTTCACCAGAGAAGATATGTGGGTATTGAATAAGCACATGAAAAGATACTCAACATCATTAGTCATTAAGGAAATGCAAACTAAAGCACAACAAGGTACTACAACTCACTCCCTAGAATGGCTAAAAATGAGTCTAAAAGACTAACTCTAGCAAGTGTCGACCAGCACGTGCAGCAACTAAAACTCTGACACACTGCTGGCGAGAATGGAAAATGGTACAATCATTGCAGAACACAGTCTGACAGTTTCTTCCCACTCCTAAGTATTTACCCAAGATAAATGAAAGTGTATGTCCACACAAATATGTATTCGTGAATGTTCACAGCAGCTTTCTTTGCAATAGCCAAAAACCGAAAACGACTCAAATGACCATCAATAGGTGACTAGAGACACAAATTGTGGCGCTTCCACGCAATGGAATACCACTCGGCAATACCAAGTCATGCACTATTGACACACACAATAGTGTGGATGACTATCAAAATAATTAGGCAGAGTGAAGGAAACTGGATCCAAGAAAGTACACACTGTATGGTTCCATTAATGGAACATTCTAGAAAATGCATACTCATCTATAGTGACAGAAATCATATCAACTTTTGAGGGTGATAGATATTAATATGTTCATTATCTTGATTGTGGCAATCATTTCAGTGTATATGTGTTTCAAAATTTGTCAGATTGGACACTTTCTGTGCAGCTTATCGTCTGTCAACAAAACTGTAAAAAAAGGTGTTTTTTTAAAAAGCTGAGGATGGGCCTAGGCAAAAGGATTCTAAACTACTGTTTTCTGGTTATGGCCCTGTGAAAATCTGAGAGAAACCACATAAAATCCGACATACTGAAATCCCATGTGATTCCAGGAGGGCTTGTGGAGCCCCAGAGGCCTGTGAAGCCCACCCTGAGACCCCGGGTTTCGTACCTCTGGTCTACAGCAGCATGGATTAGCGCATATGTTCATTTGCCAATTCTCCACCCCAAAGTAAGGCTGGGCCACTTCCCCTCAGTATTGCTCACCCTCCCTGGTCTTTTTGTGGGCTAAGAACATGTCCTTATGACAAAGCCAATAGAGGTTACAGTGCGGCACTCACCCTGGGACAGAGCCCCGGGCTGGGCCCACCGTGGAATCAAGCTGGGGGGCTGGACTCTGCCTCACTGCGTTCTGACCCCTGAGCCACTGCCCCTGAAGCATCGTGAAAGCGCAGAGCAGCCTTGCTGGGGGAGCTGTGTGGAACAGGGCAGGCTCCGCTCTCTCGTTCTTCCCCTCCTGCCTTGGTCTCCCAGACACGGCCTCCCTGGGGCACATGCTTGGCCTTTAGTGAGAGGGACCTGCCACTGGCGCTTGCCTGGTTACTGGGCTCTGGGCACAGGCTGACCCCTGGCCCTAGCTCCCGTCTGAGTTCTAATTCCATCACGGCTGATCTCGACACCGACCCCACATTGGCCCCAGTGCATTATAAACCGCAAGGGCGTCCAGACCAAGAATTGTGGGTGCTCAGAACAGCTGAGACCTCTAGGGACACACAGCAAAAGCCATGTTTTCAGTCCTGTTGCCTCTAAGCAGAGCCACTGCTGGCGGTGCCATGGTGATGACAGCGAGAAGGCACAGGTGGAGTAGGCAGGAGGCACCTCGGTGTGGCTTGGCAATCCGGGCAGGGATGTCCTGCCCCCCAAAGGCCCAACCTGTGACCCTCATGTGACCTGGATTAGAGACACAGAAAAGCCTTCCCTGCCCTGCCCTCCCTTGACTTCCCCCATTTCAGAGGGTTCAGAGGAAGTGGGTCTCAGCACCCCTTCCCACCTGCACCCTCTGAATTTTGGGTCTCCTCTCCACCGGAGTCCCCAGGGAGAAATAGCTCAAACCTCCCAGCAGAGGGCGCCCCGTGTCTGCTAACTCGGCACGGCGGCCTGTTTCCTGGGTGCCAGGGTGGGAGTCCTTGGGTCCCAGGCTCCCAGCTGGGCTGACAGGCAGGAGAGAAGAAAGGAGCTCCTGGGCTCCCCTCCTGGTCCTTCCTGCGTTGTCATCTGTCTATGCCCTGGGGTGGGTGGTGTCGGTAGGTTCAGAGATGCTTTTGGGCTGGGGCTGTCTGCGGTGAGTGCCTGCTCTTGGTGCCCTCAAAGAGCCCCTTTGCCACTGTGACTTTGCCACTGTGGCTTCCCCAGCCTGCCCACGGAATCAGGTCCCTGCCCTCCAAGAGCTTCCAGCCTAAGCATCCTCGAGCACAGAAACACACAGCTGCTGGGGTAAGGAGCAGTGCTAGCCCAGTGGCTCTGCCCGGGCTGCCCGTCCATCAGAATCAGGCCAGTCCTGGCCCGCCCCCGCCAGTGAGAGGGGACTCCCCGGTGGGCCCAGGAGAAGTGTTTTTCTCAGGTCCCAGGGCCGAGAACCAAGGGACTCGAGGCTCTGCAGATGCCCCAGACCCAGTACTCGAAATGTGGTCCCGGAACCAGCAGCGGCAGTGTCGCCTAGGAGCTCGTTAGAAGTGCAGAGTCTCGGGACGCGCCCCGATCAGCATCTGCATCTTGACAAGATCCATTCCAGTTGATTCGGAGGCATGTAAGAGTTTGGTAAGTGGTGACTTGTGACATCAAGAGGTTGATTTTATGACTGAGCTGCTGGGAGGCAGACCAAGAGTACTTGCCACGTGCTGTGTGCACAAGTGTTTACAGAACAGGGATGGCAGTAGGACATTAAGAAATGGATGCTCTCCAAGGAATTTCAGCAGCCTTGAAGTCAGGGCAGGGAAGAGGATGAGGAGGCGTTTCAGGAGGGGTGATGGCCCAGGGGAGGAAGGCATGTGTCGTGTTGGGCATGACAAGGAAGCAGCCTGGAGGAGAAGGAAGTCTACCTGGGCAGGTGGCGTGGAGCCAGCTGTGGAAAGCATGAGTGTCAGGTAGGAGAGTTGGAGTTTTCCCTGCAGGCAAATGGGAGCCATTGAAGATTCTTGAGCAGCAGAAGAGCCTGCAAATAACTGCTTAGAAAAACATATCAGGAAGAGAGTGTAGGGGAAATGGAACAGAATGGTCTGTTTTCCCCATTGTCCTAGACAGGATGATTGATAATGAAAACAATAACAAGAAAAGGAATAGCTCCATTTTTTGGTGCCTACTATAATATTTTCCCAGCATGATTTTAAGTGCTCGTTTTAGTTATGAGTAGAGTTGATGCTCAGCTGGTGCACGCCAGGCAGGCTTCTGGGTGGCATTAACTGATGGCTCAGAGTCCCCAAAACCCCTGTTGTTAAACATGTTGAATGTCACCCCCGGGCAAATACAGCCCTTTGTCAAACAGATTACGTGCAACCCCCAGTGCAGTCACATAACACAGCCACATGTAGCCTCTATTTCTTGGGTGTTGAATGGAGTTAATAATCACTGCATCTCATGGAGCTTCCATGAAGATTAAATAAGGTCACTTACGTAGAGTGCTTAGCAAAATGTCTGCAACATGGTGGGTCAATAAATGGAGCTACTGTCACTCGGTAGCTGGTGTCTCATCTGTGCCCACTTCAGACTCCTGGACTGCCCACGTCCCCCCCCCAACCCCCGGCTGTGGGTAAGGGCTCCACTCCCAGCCCCCGTCTCATTCTCCTAGCTGTGGCCAAGTAGACCCAGCTCCTGGAAGACAGCATCCCGCTTCGGGACGAAGCTTTCTCACACCTTGCAGCCGAATTCCTCTTCTTTTGGGCTGACTCCTATTTTCCCTTGAAAACTTAGTTCAGTGAACAAAAGAGAAGCTGAGTCCTGAGACACAGTCCCTGGGGATTGAAGCTGGATCAGAAGCCCCTGCCAACACCCTGCGGCCATTGCCCCCTGTGCTGTGATCACAGCCACCTCTGGAGTCCTGGCTGCCCCCCCAGCCAGGCTCCTTGCTGGGGCCAGGAACTCCCAGGCTCAATGCTGTGGCCTGAGGGCTCAGCCCAGCAACTGAGAGGGCACGGGCAAGCAATAATGTTGAGTGAATGAATGAATGAACATTTCCTCCTAGAGTTGTTGCTCCATGCCTGGCATGATGCACCCAAGAGTCCCTGAATCTACGCAGTGTGACATCGCTGTCAGACAATCTGGATTTGAATCCTGGATCTCCCATTTACTAGCTGTGTGTCTTAGAGCAAGCTACTCAACCCCTCTATGCCTCCATTTCCTCATCTGTATAATGGGCTAATAGGGTTGTGAGGAATAAATTAATATGCATAAAGCACTCAGTACAGGGTCTGGCACTTGGTAATCTCTCAATAAATCATAGCTGGAATCATGATTATAATAATTAACTTTTAGCTCCCTGGGCTACCAAACAAGCCTGGCTCTTCAGAGTAGAGGCATCTAGGGTGCAGGAGCCCCCACCACCTTGTGCTTGGCAGGTGGGAGAGGATTTCAGGACAGGTGCAGGTCTGGTCTGCAGACTGGAAAGGTGGGCTGGGAGGGGGATTCCTCCAGCAGCAACCTCCCTGCAACCCTCTAGCACAAAAGCCCCCTAGGAGTGGATCAGGCTGCATGGCAACTTCCTGTGCCTGGGATCCTAAATCTCTCTCACTTCATGACCTCTGGGACAGGGCCCCTGACTCTGCTACCCCCACCCCATTTCAGGAAAGATCAGACCAAGCAGGTCCCCCCACACTTCCCCTCCTTCCCCCACCTCTCCCATCAAGTCAGAGGTCAGCATCCCTCAAAGCGTGCTCATCAAGGCACGAGTCCTGAGAGATGCTCCTGGGTTGAATGCTGCATGTCACATTTCCACCCTGCATCCCCGGTGCTTCCTAAGTGCACATTAGCTACTAAAGGTTCTGACAAGTCCTGCACCAAAGAAACTTGCTTCTCTCTTGTATTATTATGGCTTCCTAGGGATGCCACAACAAACTACCAAAACTCGGTGGCTTAGAACAGCAGAAAATTTATTCTCTCACAGTTCTGGAGGCCAGAGGTCTGAAATCAAGGCAACAGCAGGACTGTGCTTCCTCTGAAGGCCCTAGGGGAGAATTTGCTCTTGTCTCTTCCAGTTTCCGGTGGCTCCAGGCGTTTCTTGGCTTGGGCTGCGTGACTCCAGTCTCTGCCTGGCTCATCACCTGGGCCTCTCCTCTGCGTGTCCCTCGGCCTTTTCCTCAGTATTGGAGTTGGGACCCACCCTAAATCCAGGGTAATCTCGTCTTGAGATCCTTAACTTAGTTATATCTGCGAAGACTGTTTTTCCAAATAAGGTCACACTCATAGGTTCCTGAGGTTAGGACACGAACAGATCTTTTGTTTTTTGGGGGAGGTGGATGTCACCATTCAACTCACTACATTTCCGTTCAACCTAGAATGTCCCAAACTTTGATTATGGAATCGTCCCCTGTCTTTTTAATGACATTTATTAATTTCTACAACACAGCTTGGGAAGCACTTGTCATATGTCTAGGAGCCTTGCTACTAACTGGATCACCCTGTCCAGCGTCCTATCCCCATTTTACAGAGGCAGAGACTGAAGCCTGGAAAGTTGCTGCTCCTTGTCTAAAGTCCCCCAGGGAGTCACTGGTCGAGTCCAGGCTAAAACTCTGAAGTCCTGATAACCAGGCCACTGCCCCCTCCTACCATGCTAATTCCTGAAAGGTCACCGCACTCCTGGGCCCCAGACACGCCGCCTGTGCCCTGTCTGACCCGACGGTCCCAAGGCCCCCTCACAATGGGCCCCTCTGAGGAGAACGCCAGCCGGGGCGTCCACGCACCAGGCAGCTGCTGGCTGGGCCTCAGGGGACCCGGAAAATAAATGATGAGGATGGGCTGGGGCCTGGCTCCCGGGGCTGGAGATTGATGTGACCACAGCCAAGGCGACATAATGGGCCATGCGGGCTGGCCCTGGGGGAGATAAAAGGCAAGGGACATAAATAACACAGGAGATAAAGGACGGAAAGCTGGCCCAAAGGAATAAATCCCTGGCTCCCGACAGGCTCAGTGTGGGAGTCGGGGCAGCATTGCTGGGCAGGGGAGGGGCAGGCGGGAGGGCAGCATGGAGGGCGGCCGGCGGCCCTCTGGGGACTCCTGGTCACACCCGCCCCTCACACCACACTCACAGAGACAGTGTGGGGAGAAGGGGAGAGCTCTAGTCTTGCCTATCACCAAGTCACACAACCGAGGAAGTCACCCTCCCTGCCTCAGTTTCCTTCTTTGTAAAATGAGGTGAGGTACTAGGCCAGGGCTTCCTGAGAGGGGCCTGAGGACCACCTGCATCAGGATGACCCAGGAAGCTTGTTGAACATGCAGATTCCTGGCCCCACCACAGGTTCATCAAATTAGGACTTTTGAGTGAGGGTCCAGGGTCGGCCCAGCTAACGAGCTCCCCAGATGTGAGACCCCCTGGACCAGGTGGACTCTAACATCCTTTCCAGCAAACAGATTAGAAAGATGGATGGATGGATGGATGGAAGGATGGATGGATGGAAGGATGGATGGATGGATGGTAGATGGATGAATTGTTCAGTGTGTGGATGGATGGATGAAAGGATGGATGGAAGGATGGATGGATGGTAGATGTTTGCCACCATCTATGAACTGTTTTCCACGGGCTAGGAGGAATGCCTTGCTTGTACTTACCCAATTCCGTCTTTATCACCCTCACTTTGCAGAAGATGAAACTAGCTCAAACTGACCCACTACAGGTGAGTTCGGGGCCAGGATTCAGCCCCAGCCTGTGCAACCTGGGAGCCGGTGCACCGGACCACTGCTGTGCTGCCCGGGACCAGGGGTACTGGGGAACTGTCCAGTCAGGGACAGGACCAGTTTGCCGTCCTCGTGACCCTGACATCTCTTAACATAGAATCTGACCCCAAGAACTCTTGTCCCCGTCACCTCTGGGTCCTTTTTCTCTCTTCCTCAGGGGTCTGGGGGAGAGCAGAAGACCCTGCAGACGTGACAGAGGTCTGCTGTCACCAGCCCGGTGTGAGAATGAGATGAGGAAGGGACTCCATTGCTCATGGGCAGTCCGCACAGCACGGGCAGCAGACGCCCATCTTCCGTGGTGCCCACACTTGCCTCCTTTCCCTTCAGGTGCCCAGCCTTCCCCCTTCCCAGCTCTCCAAGCCGCCAGTCCTCCTCAGCCTCCCTTTGCTGTCCCCACCAGCGAGAGCCCCACCTGCCCCCCAGAGCCCCTGGGGAAAAGCCGCTCAGGGCCTGCAAGGAAGGACTCCTGGTGGACTGAGGATGGGGCGGCTGAACCTGGCCCTCGAATGTGATTTTCCAAGAGATACAAAGATGAAGGCTCTGCTCCGTGGGGCCTGCCACAGAAGAAAATGGAAACCAGATGTGTGGGCCTTGGGGAGAGTCTCCTTGAGGCCGGGGCATTAGCACCTCATTCCCACTATCCTCAGACATGGCTTGGGGTCGCTGGAGGGGAGAAGGGGCCTCCCAGCTGCCTCTTTCTCAGATGATTTGAGATGGGGAGAGAACCTTCCAGAGCAGTGGAAAGCTCCAAGCCCTCTAGGAATCGTGGGCTGAACAGACCGAAACAGGAGCTGTGCTGGTCAGGGCCAAGACACGGGCCGAGGCGTGAAGTTGCTGAGACGAGATCACACGGCCTGGCTGTTTTGGCAAGATGTGACCAGTCCTCTTCACCCCACGCAGTTCCTTCCTGGTGACATGAGTCCCCCACCCATCCACCGTGAGAATGAAGCCTCCTGGGAAGAGTATGATATTAAACCATTTCCAGCCATTCCTCCTGAAGAGCAAATTAGTTGGTCACAGACCCCCAATTTTAAGGTAGGGAGTAATTTGCCATAATCTAGCATAGTAGTTCCCAATCCTGGCTGCACGTTCGAACCACCAGGCTGGGGGTCATTAAAAAGAAAAGACACGAGTGCCCCAGGGCAAGCACAAAGGTTCCGAGTCATTGACTGGGGCTCTCCGGGTGACTCTGCCATGCAGCTCCACCCAGCCTCCCTCACAGTGACCCTCCAGGCTGGCGAAGCCCTTGAGCCCTGTCACTCGTGACTTCTGGACCAGGAGCGTGGGCAACACCTGGGAGCACGTTAGAAGAGCAGAGCTTTGGGCCCACCCTAGACCTCCTGCATCCGAATCTGAGCAAGACCTGCAGGTGGTCCGCAGGCACGTGACAGTCTGAACAGTGCTGCCTTCCAGGAAAGGCAGACCCGTGTTCCCACCTTATGCCCCAGGCCTCTGGGCAGAGCAGGCTTCATATTAGCTCTCTGGCCCTCACCACCCCCACATTCCCCCCGCACTATCCCGCCTCCCCCCGCAAATCCTTTTCAGCCACGGGGGCTGCTGTCTGCTGGTGGGAAGGGGCCGAGGATGTTTGTGTGGGCAGCCCTCTTTCTGCCCGGCCCCAGGAGCTCCCAGACCTCTTCCCCCCAGAGGGAGCATGTGGGTGATTTACTGCCGCAGACGCTGGGACGGAGGGCGGGAGTGCCGGGAGACAGGGCACGGGCTGGCAGTCAGCCTGACCAAACATGAAACGGCAGCCTCGGCCGGGACCCTCGAGGAAGGAGTCACACTGCTTCAAAGATGCATTGGCCCTACGCAGAGAAAGATGGGCTGTTTTGTTTTCCCCTTTTAACAAGCGAGGCTTGTTCCAGAAACCGGGAGCATATGTTGCCAGGGCTGTTCTGGCCCAGGCTGCACCTGCTGACTCTGTTCTCAAGGTCCAAACATCACGGCAGGTCCCTGCCCGGTGCTGCCTGCCCCCTGCCTCTGCCCCCTCCCCCACAACCCCATCAGCTTCAGGTCCAGTGGCCCACGGTCTGCTGAGGTCCAGGTCGTGGGGCGAAGCCAGCAGGGAGCTTTCTCCTCGCTGATGGCTCCTCCAATAGTGGTCTCGAGATGCCAGCATGGCCCTGCGGGAAGGAAGGGCTGGCAGGTGAGGAAGTGGCTTTTTTTTTAAGGAGAGTCGATGTGTTAAGGATGTTTTCTCAACTGTGTCACTCCTGAAACGGAAGGGCCTTCTCTTGTTTTCTCAGAAGCATCAGAGGGCCAGGCATGGCCAGAGCAGAATGAGTAAGGAATAAAGAAATGACCAACAGGTAGACAGATGGAAGGATGGGTGGACAGTGAATGACTAGGACTTCTAACTCCAACAGTAGAGCAAACTAGATATTTGGAAAGCCCGTCTTGCCAAAGAACTAGATCCTGGGTAAGTTATAATACACATTTTTAAACACATTTCTGAGCTTGCAAAATGCTGGGGAAATATTCGAGGGAGGAAAAAATCTCACAAGGAGCTGAAACCCAAAGGTGATACTGACCTGAGGGCAAGTTCATTTACTGGCAACACCAAAACAGCTGCCTGCAGGCTGGAGGAGCTGAAATTGATACTCCTAAATTGGGTCTGGAACAGAGGTTCCAGGGCAGAAGTACTTCTCTGACTCCCAGCCAAAAAAGTACAGATCACCTCTGGAGGAAGCCACTGCCGACGGAGACCCTCCTGTTGCCCAGAGATTAACAAAATGTGAACTCACAATCAGCAATTACCAAAAACACAAGGATACAAGTCACCACCGATTTAGGTCTTTGAGGACGACAAATGTTGGAATCCTCAAATATAGATGATTAAATAACTGTGCTTGAAACATTTAAGAAATACAAAATGGAACCCCAAAAATGAGCTAGGAATAGGGGACTAACAAAAATGACTATGACTTTAGCTTTTTGCAATGAGGAAATAATAGGATCTAGACTGACCCTCTCTCCGTAAACAGCTGGAAAACTGGGGAAATGCATGGAACAACTATTTTCAGACATTGGATAAGAGGCAACTCAGGACTAAAAGAAACAAATGAGATCAACCTTACCCCAATTTCTGGAAGGCAAACAGGGTGGGGGCACCCAGGGTCCAGTGGTCGCACTGAGTTGAAGAGAGAGAAATTAGAGTTTGGGGAGGCCAAGGTGTCTACCATCCGCAGGCAGAGTACCAGAGTAAAGGAAGCTATGCAGAGAAAAGGGTCCAAAAGTCTACATGGAGTCCCCTTGAGTCTTTGGCTAAACTTCAGTCTGTGCCGCAGGGCGGAGCAGGGGACACCTGGGGCAGGAACAAGCACCAGGCAGCTGTAAACAGCAAGTTCCCACAGCCTACAGAGGGCTAGAAATCACTCAGGTTTGGGGAGGTTTTTTGTTTGTTTCTTTGCTAATTTTGTTTGTCTTCTTACAGCTATCCAATTATTTTAGCATCTTTTATTGAAAAAGATGTCTTCATCATTATTTCTAGTCAACGTTTTACTGGAGGCCCTGCCCACTCAATAAGAATACAGCATCCAGACTGGAAAAGAAGAAGTTTACCTGCCCTCGTTTCAGGCAAGGCAATCAAGTACACTGGAGGTCTCAAGAAATGTGTAGAGAAGTTGTTAGAATGATAAGTGAAGTGAGCAAGATTGCAGGAAACAAAGTTACTATATAAAAATCAATTATACTTCTATATACTAAAAATGAGCACATGAAAATTGAAGTGGAAAATACCACTTACAATGGTATCCAAAAATATTTATTAATAGAATAAATTAAATGATTGGTTGACAAAGCTTAGCTGATTAAAAAAAAGAAATTAAATATGTGCAAGACCTATTCACTGAAAACGACCAAACAAATGGAGGCTATATCACGCTCATAGATCAGAAGATTCAATAGTGGAAATATGTCAGTTATCCCCAGATGGATCTATAGAATTAATGCAAACCCAATAAAATCCAGGAAGGCTTTTTAACTGGTAGAAATTAACAAGCTGATTCTAAAATTTATATGGAAATACAACAAGTCCATAATAGCCAAAACAATATTGCCAAGAAGAACAAAGGTAGAAACTTATACCACCTGCTTTCTCAAGACTTGTTTTTAAGCTCTAAATAATCAAGATCATGTAATGTTGGCATAATGATAGACATTTATAGATCAATGGAACAGAATAGAAAGTCCGGAAAGAAATCCACACACATATGGTAATAAGTTGATGTGACAAAGATTCTTTAATGTGGAAAAAATGTTCTTTTCAACAAATGGTACTGGAGCAGTTGGATAGCCATAGGGGAAAAAAAATCTCAGCCTCTACCTCACAGCTTCACACCATGCACAAGAATACTTAAAATGGAAAAAGACCAAAACATAAAAACTAAAACCTCTAAAAGAATATATAGGAGGCAGTTTTTGTGCCCTTGAAGTAGGACACAAAAAGCATAACCCATAAAAGGAAAAATTCATAAGTTGGATTTAATTAAAATCAAAATCTTCCGCTCTTGGAAAGACATCATTAAGAAAATGAAAAAGCAAGCCATAGACTGGGAGAAAATACAATACATACATCCAACAGAGGGCCTGCGTCCAGAATATATAACGAACTCTCAAGACCTGTAATAATAAGACAAGCAACATAATAAAACATGGGTAAAATGTTGAAGAGACATTTCACCAAAGAAAATACGCAAATGGCCAACAAGCACATGAAAAGTTGCTTAACCTGTTAGTCATCAGAAAAATGCAAATCAAAACCACAACAAGCTGAGTTACCACAACAAGTTGACTTATCCCCATGGTTAAAACAGAAAGATTGACAATTCCAAGCATCGACGAGGATGGGAAGCAACTGGAACCCTCATAAGCTGCGAGTGGGAATGTAAAGTACCACAACCACTTCGGAAAAAAGTTTGACAATTTCTTAAAGATAGTTAAATGTACATACCGTCTAACCCAGTTATTCCACTCCTAGGTATTTACTCAAGAGAAATATAAATGATATCCACACGAAGATTTGTGTCTGAATATTCAGAACAGCTTTATTCATAATAGGCCAAAACATAACAGACCATGATAGGAAACATCTCATGTGCACAACAAGTGAATGGGTAAACAAATTACACTATATCCCTACCATGGGATACTGTTCATCAATTTTAAAAACTACATGTACACACAGAAGTATGAATAAATCTCATACTGTTATGCTGAATGTCTTGGGTTGAATTGTCTCCCCTAAGAGATACGTTGAAATCCTAACCCCTAGTACTAATACAGGTGACCTTATTTGGAAATAGGATCATCGCAGATGTAATGAAGTTAGGATGAGGTCATACTGGATTGGGGTCGGCTCTAAATCCAGTGTGACTGGTGTCCTTATAAGAAGAGAAAAGGCACAGAAAGACACATAGGCAAACATAAAGCCCAAATAAGTCTATAGTTTAGTTAATGGCATCATACTAACATCAATGTCCTAGTTTTGACAAGTGTTCTACAGCTATGTAAGATGTTAACAGTAGGGAAAGCTGGAGGAAGGGCAGGGGGAATTCTCTGTACTATCTTTGCAACTCTTCTATAAGTCAAAAAATTATTTCAAAATATAAAGGTTTTAGAAATAAGGTATAGCTCTTAAATACATATAAAGGAAACATCAGCATGAAATTATGCACTAGGTAGCTCACGTCCAGGTAAAGGAGGATGCTCTACCGCATATATTTCAGCTTTCTCTGTCAGCTCCCAAGGTAAGAGGTAGGAGGGGAGAGTGAACAGATGGAGAGAAATGCAGTAGATTATACTTCAGTGACATTAAGAAAGCTCTTGTTCCTTCACCCTGAGCTAGAGTGCCCTGTGGTATTTATTCTATATATCTTAAATTGTTGTTTAATCCTTTGTTTTTCAACCTTTCCTATTTTTATATTATTTTCCCAAATAGATTTTAAACTCCTTAATGACTGGGGTTATGTTTTAAATCCAGTGCCTTCTCCTATTTATGTATCTACTTATTTAAAAATGGAGCCCTAGGTCCACATATTCATATGTGGTATGTACTCTTGCATGTGCCATATATTAAAATTCTCATTTTGATTTGCATTGTGCTGTGAACTGAACTGTGCCCCCTCTTCATATGTTGAAGCCCTACCCACAATGTGACTGTTTTTGGAGATGAGCTTTTAGGAACTAAGGTTAAATGAGGTCATAGGGATGGGGTCCCATCTGATAGGATTGGTGGCTTTATAAAAAGAAAAAGAAAGATCTCTCTTCATCAGGTGAAGACACAGCAAGCAGGTGGCCCTTACCTTCTCACCAGGAAAATAGCCCTCACCAGGAACTGAACCAGGCAGCCTCTTGATCTTGGACCTCCCAGCCTTCAGAACTGTGAGAAAATAAATTTCTGTTTTTAAGCCACCTGCCCAATCTATGGCATTTGCTAT
This sequence comes from Lemur catta, assembly GCF_020740605.2. Classification (NCBI taxonomy): domain Eukaryota; kingdom Metazoa; phylum Chordata; class Mammalia; order Primates; family Lemuridae; genus Lemur; species Lemur catta. Next base: position 47,929,174 of record NC_059141.1, on the reverse strand, counting down.
GGCACCCTGAGCTTGCTAATACACATTTGTTTGAATTTAGTGTTTATCTGCCCTCAAATTGTTCTCAACCAACAGTGGTACTTCTTGCTCTCCCCCGCCTCATGTTATTTGGAAAGGTATGTCGCGGTACTAAACTAGGACTTTTAGTAGAGGGAACAGAAAGATACTAAAAGTCTTGTCATTTATAGGACAGTTCTCCAAAACAAAGAATTTCCCATTCAAGATGACAATTGCTCTCTCATTATTAAAAGCAAGCAAACAAAAAAACAGTAAATGGATTATGCATCAGATTAGACACAGCTGAAAAGATAATTCATGAGCTAGAAGATAGATCTAAAGAAATAACCCTGAAAATAACACAGACAGAGAGACAGAGTGCGAGTCTGAAAGGTTCAGAGATATGGACAACAGAATGAGAAAGTATAATATATGTGTAATCAGAGTCCTGAAAGGAGACAATAGGAAGACTAGAAAAGAAGGAATATTTGGAAAGAATGCTTGAGAATTGTCCACAATTGATTAAAGACCCAAATCCGCAGATAACAGGAGACCAACATATACCCAAAAGAATGGATAAAAAAAATCCACTCCAAGTCACATTGAAGGGAGATTTTAGACCACCAAAGATAACGAGAAGATCTTAAAAGCAGCCAGACAGAAAAGACCATTCGTCTATCAAAAAATTGCAGTTAGATTGCCGGCTAACTATTAACCATGGGAGAAGCCAAAAGATAGCAGAGAAATATCTTCAAATGCTGAGAAAAATGTTAACCATCAACCCCAAACTTTATATGCAACAAAACTATCATTTCAAAAAAATATTTTCAAATAAATAAAAACCGAGAGTTTTCCACCAACAGACCTTCATTAAAAGAACTCCTAAGGAGGCTTCACTTCAGCGGAGTCATGAATTTCTCATCCTTTAGTCGTGGAAATAGGGCTGTAGCTGGAGTCAAAAGACCTAGTTCCTAGCCAGGCCTCCTAGATCTTCACAACACCAGGTCCCTTTGGGAGCCTTCAGTTTCCTCAACTGTTATGTGCTGGTGAGGAAAGCTTGCCCTGCCTACTTAAACCTTATTGCATTTAAACCTTATTGCTGAAAGGCAATGATTCTCAAAGTATGGCCTGGGGTCCTCTGTGGGTCCCCAAGTTCATTTCAATGGGTCCACAAAGTCTTCCCTTTCCCAACCAGGTGTCTATGTGAGACCAGGTTTTCTTTATAGACTTCAAGCAAAAACAACCTATGGGAACAGTTCGAATGCAGAAACCAGAGTGAGAATTCAGCTGTATTCTATTAAGCCAGACATAAAAGAGGTTTGCCAAAATGTAAAACAATGCCACTCTTCCTGCTGAACATTTGTGTTTTGAAACATATAGAATTTTTCATAAACTATGCTATTTATGTTAACATATAATGGGTTTATTGTTATTGTTACTTTTACAAATATTAATGAAAATTTTTAGAGCTTCATAATTTTAATTAACTAAAAAATTAGTTAAATTTTAAAATGACGAATATCAATAGATATAATACATATAAAGAAAAGCGCTTCGGGGTCCTCAATTTTTAAAAATGTTCTGAGACTAAAACGCTGGAAGCCACTGCAGTCAGGATGGAATGAGGCCGAGCCTGTCAGTGGACCTGCCTCCGTGAGTCTGGGGTCCAGGGAGGCAAGTGGGCCCCGCTTTACAGATGATGAAGCTAGAACACAGAGGGGTTAGAGTAGCTCACCCGACGTCACACAGCACGAGGCAGAGCTAGGAGTACAAGCCACTTGCTCTGGCTCCAGAGCCCAGGCTCTTAACTACTACATTGTAACTATTACTTAGTAAATGCAAATTTCTTTTTCAACACAAATTTTCAGCTATGAGCTACATGGGGAACACAATTAATAAAAGGGGTTCCTTGCTGTAAAATCACTAACTGAGAACGATGACTTCATTTCCCAAACAAGGACTGGAGCCCAGATCTCTCAACTCCCCAGCTGGAAAGGAAGCAGACTCAAGGAGCAGTGCCTGGTGCTAAGAATGTTCTTTCTGGGCTCCCAGCTATGGCTGCTCAGTCAATGAGTTGGACCACCTTTCAGCAATTCCCAGAGGCCCTCCGAGCCACCGTAGCCCCATCTGTAAAATCGGGCTAGCACAAGATGCTACCCTGGGAGGTCCAGCCAAGGAACATGTGGCTTAGTCGCCTCGTGTTCTCAAAGGGGCAAGTGTGCACACACACACACAACCACACACAGAATCACACAGCCCTGTCTTTCTTTCTCTGCATCTACTTGGGCAGCCAGAGCAGCAGGCGACCTGATCCGCCTGGCTGAAAGGACAGGCATAGCACCAAGAGGAGAAATGTCCCATATGAGAGTTCCCTGTGCTCCCTGTTGAATGAGGACACAGAACACAAACCTTGGGTCTCCCGCTGCCTCCGCTCACCTCTTACCCCAAAGGAAATTCTCCTGACAGCATGTCTGCCAGATTCCCAGAGCCTGGTTTTCCCATCTGCACCAACAAGGAAGCCAGCCAGGGAATGGCGAACGGATCTTTCTTCCAGGGAGAGGTGCGATGTGAGAGTGGTGGGAACGCGCTGGTGCAGGGGCGTTTCCCGGGAAGCAGGCGGCAGGCTGGTGAGCAGGGCTGGGAGCCTTGGCTGCCGGGATGCCCTGCAGCCACCCAGCTTGTAGATCCTTGCATCTCGTCCAACTTCCCTAAGGGGAATGGGATTTAAAAAAAAAAAAAAAAGATAAATCTTTTTTTTTTTCTCTGATCTCTCTTTTATTTAAGAGATTTTTTTGTGGTAACATACACATGACATAAAATTTATCATTAGTAACATTAGTATAATACATTCACAATATCAGTAGTGACATGTAGTGTAATACATTCACAATGTTGCACAACCATCACCTCTCTGGCTCAGATCTCATTTAAGTATTATTAGATGCTTATTATATAAGAGATGCAGCAAAAGTAGAAAGAAAGAAGTAAAAATGATCCAAAATTCTTTCCCCTGAAGACCACCACAATTAAAAGTCTAAAGCTGTGGCTCTCAAACCTTGCACTGAGGCACCCTGGTGCACCAGTTCACAGAGTGGCTGCAGGGACAGTTTCAATTTTGAGGGAAACACAGCGACACCTGTCGGATTCTCTGCGAACTGCTAGCACTAGGCATAGCCGGTTTCAGCATCAGAGTGCGCTACATTCCTTTGAAGTCGTATCTTTGGGAAACTCGCTTTTTGGTGGTTGCTGTGATAAAAAGCAAATACCACGTGCAGCTCATTGTGGTACAGGAAATGAGGTGACGGTGTCCGATGTGATTCCAAGGTTTGAGAAGTCATGCGGTGCCCAACGGATTTCCCATTAGTAAATAATTGTGGTTATTTAAGAATGAAATAAAAATATTTTTTCCTTCAATGTATGTGTATTTTTTAGATGGAGACAAAGTAGTTAGGACAGAAATACACATTGAGTTATTTAGGCCTAACTACTTAATCAATGGATCTCTTTGGTATTTCTTTTGGCCTTAGGGGCACATAAATAATAAAGAACTGTGACACTAAGGGTGCCATAAACAGAGGAAGTTTGGGAGTCTCCATTTTAGGGCATTTGCTTCTGACTTTTTGGTGCATAAAAACAAATGAGTATATCTTCTTCATAATTAAACTGATATGTGGATGTAATTTTATAATGGGTATTACAATTATATCCCTGTTTGTCACACCCTGCTGATTCTCTCTCGAAAACCCCCAGGATGGCAAATCTCTGTGGCTCTGACAACTGCCAGCGTCCCCAGCCGGCACTTACAGGGCTTGGGCTCACTCTGCCGTACTCCAGGCTGTTGGCATGCTGTGGTCCCTGAGTCTCATAAATAGCTGATGAGAAGAAGAAACCCACTGAGCTATTACCAACCATGAACAGCTCCATGTGAATGAGCTTAGCAGAGCCTTTCCTGAGAAGTTTGGATAAAAATAAAAATGAGGTCTCTGAGAGGAGTGGGTAGGATGGGTGTATCCAGTGGGATTCCTTGGAAACAGACTGATTGAGAGAGAGGCTGAGCAGAAAGTATGTCAGAGAGCACTTGCAGGAGGTAACACTATAAGGAACCCAGGGGCCGGCAGGTCCAGGCAAGGGGAGGAGCTGAACTGTGATGTGGTCACAACTGAGGTTTCAGCCGTCCTGTGATGGGCTCTGGAGTTGAGCTAGTCCCTCAGTTGTCCCAAAGTGAGCCAAGGGGGCGAGTCGTTATATCCTAGCATCAGACAGTCATTGGTTGACAATCATCCCTGGGAGAAGACGTGACCCAGAGTGAGGCAGCTGCCTGTGGACCACACAGTCCCCAGTTGCACCAAAGGCAGCTGTGAGCCATCAGCAGCGACAGTTCCAACAGCTGGGGGATGGCTGCATCGGCCTCAAAGAGAGGACCTGGCTGGAGCCCCTCAGTGTTCAGTTCAGGGCCATGTACAGAAAGGAGGGGGGAGGCTCTCAAGACAGTTGTGAGCTGGGGCCTCTGACTCAAGAGTGCAGGGGCCCAAGGGGCATCTGGTAGGGACAGGTGGGGTAGAAGTTTATCCTTAGGTTAAAAGAAAGTCTCTCCCCAGATCCTAGAGTCAGGCCAGGGGGTCAAATGCAGCCTTCAGATGCATTTTATTTGGCTCACAAGTTGCCAACTCTTGAAAATTAGATTTATGTAGGCATCCATGTTCCCAGCTTCTCTTGAAGAATAAAAAGATCTAGACAGTGCTGGCTCACATTCCTCCAGGGCCTGAGGAGGAATGTCCTCCTTGTCCTCAAGGCCTGTGGTCCCCAACCGGGCCACAGCCCAGTACTGGTGCATGGCCTGTTAGGAACCGGGCCGTGCATCACCGCCTGAGCTCCACCTCCCCCACACTGTCCATGGAAAAATTGTCCTCTATGAAACTTAGGAACCGGGCTGCACAGCAGGGGGTGAGAATTTACAGCCGCTCCCCATCACTCGCATCACCGCCTGAGCTCTGCCTCCCCTCCCCTGCCCCTGTCCGTGGAAAAATTGTCTTCCATGAAACCAGTCCCTGGTGCCAAAAAGCTGGGGACCACTGCTCAAGGCAATGCAAGCCACCAACCAGGGAGGTGCAGCAACATGATCAATCTCTCATGTCCTCTCTGATGGTCGGCCTAACCAACCTCAGCTGGGTGTAAACGTGGTTTGCCCTAAAGTTCTCCCTGTGCCTCTCCAGAGAAGTCCCAGCTCCAGTCAACCCCAGGACAACCACATCAGCCAGAAGCTTCTCTCCTGGAGCCACCCAGACCCTAGCTGTCACCTCCCCACCCATGAACCGGCCCGCAGAGAAGAGAGCAGGGCATGGAAAGAAACGGCTGTCCTTGTCCTCTCCCATCACCTCCTCCTGCCCAGAGCAGACCAAGCTCCCTCTCTAAAGAGAACCCCATGGGGGAAGAGGGGAGGGAAGTGAGCAATCCCTTTGCCGGGCTCCCCCGGAAGAAACAGGGCGGAACAAACTAGCAGAGCTCAAAGGTCTCATGTGGGAAACCACTCAGGGTTTCCAGGATCTGACGGACGGCAGCTCTGAAAGGCCTGAGCGATCAAGGAAACGCGGCGTCGGGTCCGGCGGCTGAGGTCTGTCTGCCTCTGTGGGCACTTCTCCCGGAAGCCGAGTGGGGTCTCTGAATCAGATCTGCTCACACCGCAGGCTCCCCACGCCCGCAGAGGCGGCTGGTCACCCCGAGCAAAACAACAGCAACCCCCACAACCTGATCTGGAGTCTTTAAAAACACCCCAAATGGTCCAATTAAATCTAACAATTGCCTTGGCTGCTTTCCTTTCTGACTCATTAGGATGATGGCATCGAATCATTTTTTTAACCAAGGCAGCCAACTAAATCAGCCAATGCCAGATGCAGTCCTTAAAAAAGAGTCAGCCCAGACAGGGTGGCCAGTAAATGACATTTATTTATTTAGCACTTACATGCCAGGCACTGTTCTCAGTGTTGACAGACATTTGCCCATTTGCTCCTGTACAACAATTCTGTGAAGCAGATAACATTCTTGTCCCCGTTATACAGATGAGGGAACTGAGGCACAGAGAAGTTGACAAACATTCTTGGGGCCGCAGTTGGTGGGTGGCAGAGCTGAGGTTTGAATGACAGTGTGGTTCACAGTGCGTGACCCGGGCCCAGGGGCTCCTCTGGGGCCCTGAGCAGGGTGCAGAATGGTCATCTCCAGCCGCTTCAATCAGAGGAGGCCTTGGATCTGTTTCACTGGTTTTCTCTGCGTTATAAAGATTTTTGGAATAAAAGATTCCAAGGCTTCAGATAAATTTGAAAATCTCTGGCAAGAGAGCTTCATTTGAAGAGACAGGAGACCTGCCCTCTCTTCTCTGAAATTCTGATTTAAAGGTCTGAATTAGGACCCAGGAATCAGTATTTAATAAACACACCAGGCGATTTTCATCTTCAGACAAACAGGGATAAATAAGAGGGACTTGCCTTTGGGTTCCTGCCCCTCCCTCTCCTCAAGGGGGCCTAGGTCAAGCCCTGAGTCTCAGTTTCTTTGTCTATAAAAGGGGCACAAATCCTGCCCTGCTTCCCTCCTAGAGCTCCGGGGAGGTGCAATGAAATCTGTGGCGTGCTGCAGCATTTAAGGGACTGTTGTGACATCAACAATGGCTTTATTCCTTCCAAGTCCCAGCTGTGGTGGAGTTGGCTGGCTCCGAAGCCTGTGATGAGGATAGGACGATAGATGGGGAGGGGTCCCCTGGGGTTGTGTTTCTGGAGAATCCAAACATTGATGGTTTGGAGAAAACACAGGTGGAGGAGAAGTTTTTGACAAAACTGTGCACAGATCCACTGGCTGGACACCAACACTGTGGCTAAGATGTTAGATTCACCTTGTGTCCCCCCAGGTGGGGTGGTGCAGGGCAGGGCAGAGAGGAACACGGGCTTGGGAGTCCAACAGATGAGGCTTTGCCTCTGGCCCCCTTCTGCGTGCAGACTCTGTGGCCTGGGGCAAGTCACTCAGTGTCTCTGTGGCTCAGTTTCCTGTCTGCAGAATGGGAGGCATCGAAGCCTGTGCCCGTGGAGCGGATGGTGAGGGTCAAAGATGACGCAGCCCAGAACTTGTGGGTAAGTGTTAGCGCAGCAGGTGCCACACTCGGGCTGCAGCCCAGCTGTGCAGTGCAAAATGATAATCTTCCCACAGCAATGTCACCCCTGGCATGAGCGCCCCACTCAGCTGTGGCGGTAGACACAATCTCAGTGCGTTTGGGGCAGCCTCCCCGTCTTCCCCAGGAGGAGATTGAGTTATGAGGGTTGTACAACCCCAGGTGCTTCGAGGTGTTGGCGTGTCCCCGAAGCCCACAGGGTCCTCTGGGACATGCCTCAGTGGACACATACTGAAGCTTGTCACCAAACTGACCCTCATTCCTGGCTTTCCCTGCCTCTTCCCTGCAAGGCGCCAGGGCTCAGGAGCCATTTCTCAGGTGTGGGCCTCACCTGGGTGTGGGAAGCCAGTCAGGCTGTCTGCCTAGACCTGCCACCCGCCCTTCCCACTCGGGGTCTTGCTGCCTCCTGGAACTCTCCATGGAAGCCCCTCCTCAATGCTCAGTGCCTGCTCTCGTTCCAGACCAGCTCCCACATTTCCGATAAGCCGTCGCATCCTGCCATGTCTTCTAAGGTCTGGGGCTCGGGGGGTCCGAAGCCAGGCAGGCACTTTGTTTCCGCTCCCCACCTGTCCTGCCCCTCTTCCTAATTCCAGGCTCAGTGGCTGGAATCGGGAACATAGAGCGACCCCGCAGGAGAAAAACACCTGCTAATATCTCAGTCAAGTGCATCCCACCTTATTCACTGTGACTGACAGGATCGCGATAGCAGAGCCATGCAACACCATGGGACATGACCCGAACGTCAGAGGACCAAAGCCCCCGGCAGAGTGTGAGCAGGGCTGGAAGGATGGGGCTGTCCCAGGAAGGACATCTTGTGAAAGAAACCGGTGAGCAGGACCCAGATGCGAAAGATAGAAAGACAGCTGGGAGAAGTCAGAGTTTGTCCACTGCGGCTGCACCTGGGACGTCTGGAGAGGGACAGTTAGAAGGGCTTCCAGATGATCTACAAGGCAGACTGGGCTCCACCGGGCAGGCAGCGGGAAGCTGGACCAGGTGGCAGCCTCCCCTATCGTCCCCCAGCCCCTGGCATACGCAAGAGGCTGGCTGGGACTGTGACTGGTCCTTCCTCAGCCTCAGACTTCCCAACAACGTCCCCACGGGAGAAACAAAATAAACTCACACTCTCCCTGTGCACAGCAATGGCTTTAACAGCTGAAAAGAGGGTGAGAGGAAGGCAGTTGTCCTAGTCTGTTTTCTGTTGCTATAACAATACCTGAGACTGGGTAACTTGTAAAGAAAAGAAATTTATTTCTTATAGTCCTGGAGGCTGGGAATTCCCAGGATGAGGCACCACGTCTGGCGAGGGCCCTCTTGCTGCGTCATGGTGGCAGGCACCGCGTGGCAAGAGGGCAACAGGGTGCCAAGCCTGCTTTTATAACAGACTCGCTCTCGTGACAACTAACCCAGTTCCATGATAACCCATTAATCCATTAACCTATTAATCCATTAATGCATTCACCCAAGAATGGATGACTCCAGGAAGCTCTGCCCTCACGACCTGACCACCTCTGAAAGGCCCCGTCTCTCAATAGTTAAATTGGGGATCGAGTTTCAACCTGAGTTTCTGAAGAAACAAACATTCAAACAATGGCAAGAACAGAAAGGCCAAAATGTGAGTCTGAGAATATTTGGGCTCCTCTCTCCAAGGTCCTTCCCCTGCACCAATGTTCCAGAATGTTTCATACATCATGCTTCCTTTATGCCCTTGAAATTGCCCTGCAACCTTGTGTGGGTCTGTCTGTCTGTCTGACACCAGGACGTCCCGGCACCCAGCGTGGATTCAGAGAGGCAGCTGAGGACCAAGAGGCCATTAGACATCAATCTCCAAGAGGTACTTTTCCTCCCTCTACCCATAGCTTGTTCTGGGAGGAGAAGGGAAACTGGCTTAGCTGAATCTCCCTCTGTCCATGAGGATGCTGCTGGTGAAATGTCAGGGGCCATGGACACTGGAGCTCCAGTCCCAGCTCAGCCACCAGCTTGACGCCCCTTCCCCTCTCTGAATGTTCACAAGGAGAATGAGACTGCCGGGGTGGAGATCCCTGAGGGCCTGCCAGTGCTGAGATACTAAATCACCACCTGCTGCAGCCAGATGTCATCACGAAAAACAGACGCAGAGCCCGCTTTGATCTTCCAAGGGGGTACGGGATGGGCTCCTAGAGCTGGGCCACAGTGTGGCTGGGGAGATGGTTCAAATGGGAGCCTTCCAAAGGCTCAGAGCCCCAGACACACTGGCCGGCTTCTGGGCATGGGTCTGGGACAGGATGGAGGAGGGATAAGTTCAGAAGCCCCAGGACACGGTTCAGCCGGGACTCAGAAGTGCATCAGCTGTGCGTCTGTGTCCAGACTAGACCCTGGGCTGGATTTGGTGGGGCCGGGGCAGGGGGCCAAGGGCAGGCAAAGGGCAAGGGTGAGCACACGCTTGTGGGTTTTCTGGGCACTTAGAAGTGCTGGGAGCCCAGGGCAGTCACACAGACAGACAGACCCACATACACACTGACATACACATGCTTGTTTGTGTGTGTGTGCCTTTGGGTTGCACGGCAAACAGAAGCCTTTCCAGGGAAGAAGGCAGAGCCAGAGCAGAGACAGGCTCTAACCCAGGCTAAGGGCCAGCTGGGACTGCCAGGACTGCAAGCTGACTGTTAAACTACTAAAATATGTCAATACCAAGGCTAAGTAATGGCAGCCCCAAGCTCAGGTGCATCTTCCATTCCCATCCACCCTGTTACTCCAGGCTCAGAATCCCAAGACTTCCCCATAGTCTTGCAGCCACAGGGAGAGCTCTGAGCTCAGTAGGGATGCCACCCCGGGTCCCCACTCCAAGGCCACATCTGCATCCCTCCTGGCTGCCCAGGGCCCATGTGTTCCTGGTGGGTACATACATGGATTAGCCTCTCTGCTCCCCCCAGGTCCCCGCCCGTCTCGGCTGTCCCTTTCTTTGCTTTCATCACACCCCTTTTAGCTGCTGAAGGAATTCTAGGTCCCAGAAGAGAAGCAGGGAGACCCAGGTCACCGCCCATTCCCACCTGGAGTCTGAGGTCCTGGTGCCAAGGCCAGGCGCTCAGGAGCTTCTCCAGAGGCTGCGGCTGGGCGCGGGGGCAGACGGGGGTGTCTCCCGTGCTCAGGCCACGTGCCCCCCCATGCCCCCTCACCCCACAGCCGGGGAAATCCATCCCTCTCCAGCCAGCCTGGCAATGAGTATTCCACACCCGCTCAGCCCCAAGGCAGCGTGGCAGCCCTCCCTGCGGCTGTTCGCTGACGACCAGGAAAGAGTTTTAATCTCAGAAACAGTCAAGGTGGGGAAGGGGAAGGAGGAGGGCCATATGGAACCTGTTTGAGGAGCTGGGTCAGAGCCCAGCTACACCTCCACGCACTGGGGCTCCGGGCCAGCTCTTGGCTTTGCCTGCTCAGCTCGGGCCAGAGAGGGAAAGGAGCGTGGGAGAACAGACAGGCGGGCCGTGTGGGGACAGCGTGTGCTACGTGTGTGCACCGGGCCGCTGTCCTTCAGGCGAGGACATGCTGGCTGGCTGCCCAGCGGCTGGGCCGGGGGCTGGCTATAGAAGGCCCCATGGCTCCGCGGTGTGCCAGGGTCACGGGAGTCAGCACAGGGGCATTTTGGGTCTCCTCAAGGCAGTTGCAGGGGCGTGTCTGGGAACACCACTCCCGGTCACCCTCGCCACTTCTGCAGCTGAGCTCCTGGGGGAGATTGTTCTGGAGACCCCCAGACAGTACCGTTCTGTCTCCACTTTACTCCCCGGCCTGCGTGCACAGCCAATCCTGTCTGTCTGTCTGTCTGTCTGCCCACCGCCAGCTGGACTGCACAACGCCAAGGGGTTAGCTGAGTTATGACGGGCCTGGCTAGATCTTTGGCTCCTGTGCTTGGACTTTGGCCTCTCCACCCTGAACTTTGGACTGACCTGGGTCTTGCGTTGCCCTTGCTGGAGCGAGGACCACCCTCCCCACATTTCCAGCTAGCCACCTCAGGACACGTGAAGCCTGAACTTCTGTCTAGACTCCCAGGACTTTGAAGCGAACGGACCAAGTTTCTGATTGATTTTGCAGACGTGTTCCCAAAACTTGACTGAAAGTAATGTGGCCTGACTTTCCCAAATTTTCAACCCACCTGACTGGATTTCTGACAGGTTTGACTGAAAAGTTTTAACCTGTTTTACCGATTGTTATTTTAGAAACTCAACTTGTTGAGTGTTTGACTGTGCTGTCCAGATCCTTGAATTGGCCAACTGAGGGGGCGCGCTCAGACCCAGCTAAGTCACAGGAAATCGTGGGAGGAGGCTGGCAGGGCCAGCCCTGGGGGGGCCGCCTGACACCCGACCCCCGAATCTCATGCAGAGTCAGCCCAAGCCCCCACCTGACACCGGAGTCTCACAGAGAGCCAGACCATCTCACCTGGAGAGGAAAAGGGGCAAGAAAGAGGAGCTCCTGGGTCCCTATCCCCCTTCTGGAATCTTCTAATACTCTAGCACCTGTCTCTTTATTGCCACCTCCACCAACACTCTCTGCTTTCCTTCTCCTTGTTCCCAGCACCGCCCCAGCTCTTGGCCGGGGCATGAGGAGTTCTCGGAAACAACCCTATTTAGTGAGTTAGCTCTGAGGCCGTTTCCTGCTACAGAGTCACATAAAACAGCTTCACAGCGGGCGGCGAGGGCTCTGGGGCCAGCCGGTCTGTTCCCACTCTCTGATCCTGGGACGTGTTAATGAACTTTGCTGGACTTTAGTCTCTTTACATCCAAGATGTGTTTGATGCCACTGCTTACCTCTAGGGGTAGTTTTCAGGTTTTTAGCAAGAATATTAATGATGGCTGGCATGTGCTGAGCACTTGCTCCGAGCCGGGCGCTGTCTGGGCCGTGCGTAGCTGCACACGCTCACCGAGTCCTCCCCGAAGCTCGCAGGCCGGGGAGGAGCAGGACCGGGGTGTTCCAACAGGGCCCCGGCCTCAACCACGCTGCAGTCCTGCCTCTGGGGCCTGCCGCGCACTGCTGAGGAGTCCAGGGAGCGTGGCTAGCCTTATCCTCCTCATCATCACAGTTACAACACTCCCGTTACTGCCTGTTTCTTGCTGGGAGAACGGGGCTGCTTTCTGGGTCATGTTCGGAGGTATTTGTTATCTGACAGTGTGATTTTATGTTCTTTTAGGAGCACAGAAAAGTAAGGGCTCTCCCCTGCCCCACCCCGACACCAAGTGAGATGTGGACACTTTCAAATCCTCCAGGTATATCAGAACCATGGGGCTAGTTCAGCTCTTTGAGCCTTTTGTCAACGTCACATCTGGTCTGACCTTAACACGTGAACCTCTTAGATTTCTGTATTGATGGGGACCGGATTTGCAAAGCAGTCACCAGCCCATGGCACTGGCATTTGCCGTGGACTGCCGAAAGCCATGGGCAGCAGCGGCAGTGGAGAAATCAGGTCCTGTTCTGACCTTGAGCGATTCCTGTGACAGCACTGGCCTTGGTCATCTTCCCCGGGGAGACAGAGAGGCAGGCGTTTGGGAGGATGGACCTGTCTGAAGTCCCTGTGCCTCCGCGTGTCCCCTGCCTGGGCCGACACCTCAGCTCCCTCCACCCCCACTCTTCCTGGCCTCTGCTCCCGCTGCCCTCTGCCCGGCATGTCTGCCTCCTCCTTTATGAACTTATTCAGGATTTATTGACAATCTTCTATATTTAGACACAATTCAGGAGCTAGAGGCACAAAGACACAGTCCCCGCCCTCAGCGGCTCACAGTGGCAGAGACACACAGAGTGTCAAGGGGTCATAGGCCCAGGACACCCGGGCTACCGGGCAGGGCAGGGGATAGAATCAAGAACAACTTCCTGCGGGAGGTAAGGTCTGACTAGATTTCTGCCTCACCTGCCTGGAGCGCTCTCACTCATCCCTCAACACCCAGCTCAAGCAGTGCCTCTTCTTTGAAGCACTCCCAGATTGCCACAAGCAGATCAATTGTCTGTCTCTCCAGAACTCCTTTGGATTGCACATAGAAGAGACACCATCAACCACCACATTGTTTAAGTCAGTTCCTCCCACCCCACCCCAGACTGCAAACTCCCTGCCGACACAGCTGGATTCATTTCTGCAGTGCCAGGGCCCTATAGACGTTTAATAAATGTTCGAAGTAAGTTGAGTATGTAAACGTGTGCATGTGACCTCGTGTCTGTGAGCGGCAGGCATGGTGGGCGGTGGTTATTGTATCTCATTCTTTAATATTTTTGCTTCCCTACGATCTCTCAGCTCCTCCCACGACTCTCCCTCTCCCTGTGGGCAAGAGTGGCAGTGGGCTCCCTGGTGTTTGCAGACTGAAAGGCTGACGCAGGGGAGGGATGGGAGACACCTCTGTCAGTGCCTCCCTCACAGCCAGCTCCGCCGGACTGCTAAGGCCTGGGGGACACACCAAGAGACATGCAGCACACCTTAGCCAAAAGGACCCTTCTCTCGACCCCGGCACCTCTGCTCCCAGCAAATCCTTCCACCCTCAGAAAAAACCCTCCACTTCTCCAACCTATAACTAGCGCTTGGTGCAAGGGTACCAAGGGGCCCTGGTGTCCTGAACACTGAGTATTCCGGACAGAGACCTAAGGTTGGATCACAGCTTAATTCCTGTCTAGGAACTCGCAGCCCAGAGAGGTCCTTCCCCCTCTGGGAGATAGGTCAGTTGCATGTGTTCCCTAGTCCAGGCAGGGCACCAACCCGGGGTGCAAAGATGGCTGACAGAAGGCTGCCCAGGTGCAGAACCCCCCACACGCTACCCAAAAGTGCCCCATTGCCTGTGTATGATAATAACAGTCCCTGTTTCTATATGGCCTTTGGAATTTCCAAGGTCCATTCACTTAACCTTTATGGATCCTTTATTTTGTGCCTGGCTTTGTGCCTTGCTAATAGTTGTACGTGAACTGGCGCTGTGCTTAGCGCTTCACGTGCATCGCTGGTCCTCGCAATGACCCCTTTGTAAAGATGAAGACGGTGACACTCAGGGTTTCTCGGTTTCTCAAGGATACACAGCACTAAGAGGTAGAACCAGGATTGGAATCCTCTCTCGGGTGACACAGACCCCACCCTCCACTCCCCCATGGCCAAGCCTTTCCACCTGCCCCCAATAACCCTGAAAAAGCTGGAGCAATGTTAATGACCCACCTTAAAGATGACAAAACTGACCCATGGTAGTTTAGGGGACTTTCCAGAGATTTCCACAGAGGCCAGGTAGGGGTGCCAATGTGGGCTCCAACTTCCATGATGCTCGAAAGAGAACACCTGCCCCAACACTGCCCTGCAGAACTGAGCTCACCTCTGCACCCACGTTGCCTGGCTCTGTGACCCTGGCTCAGTGGGTCGCACATACGCTTGTTCCCGTCCCAGAGTGGACGCTGTGACAGGCAGGAGACAGTCCCCGAGGAATGAGAATAGGGCCCACCACAACGGGCTTGTGAGGCATCAGCACTGGTGGACAGATGGGCCCCAGAGCCAGCCCTGGCCCACTGCCCACCCTGCAGGGCCCGGCTCCCCCAGTCTCCCTCTGCCAGGCCAGGGATGACCCTGTGTTTCTGGTGGCTGAGGCCCAGGATCTGTCTTTCTGAAATGCTCCCTCCTAATCCCTGCCCACTGCCCAACACCTTTGGGCGCCATGACAAGGTCATTAGTTGCCCACAGGTCATCAGACCAAATCTATTTTCTGTTTTCAGACTGGCCAGCGCCGGACGGGCCTGTTCCTTTCCTGTTCCCACTGACTCTAGCCAGTCCCTTCCCTGAAACGCTCCTGCCTCTCACTCAAAGCCAAGGCCTCTCCCGTCGTTTGGAGACCTCCCCAGAGGGTAAACTGCTCCCCAGACAGGATGTGGAGTTCCAGGAGGCAAATACCGGGCAGCCTTTCTAGGCCTTTGAATTTCTCCTCCAAATTATGAGGAGGAGGGGGACCCCCCGCCGTGGGTCCCTGACCCCGTCCACTGGGATATTCCAGACTGATCTCAAGGTCAACTTCTCTTGGGCTTGGAAGTTTGGAAACTTTAATTATTCAGAAGCTTGACAGAGAATTGAAGAAAACCCTCGCAGGAAGAAAACTTGAGTTCAGGCCCCAGCCCTGGCCACTGACTGAGTGGCTGTCAGTGTCAGATTACCCATTGTTTTAACGAGAGGGCTGGACGTTGTCCCTGAATGTGGTCCCAGCTTTGGAAACGGTCACAGTCTTTGACATGTCCAATCTAGGAAAATCATTCTGATGAGGAAGTCGCTGTTTCCAAGGCATTATTCGATCATTTTATCTAGTCTCACATTATCCCTGACAGCACATGGAGTGAATTAGCCATGTGCTACTTAGAACAATGAGATGAAGAAGAGATGAGATGTGTGGTGTTTGCCTAGTGCTTACTGTGGAGCGCTTACACCCCCTTCTGTGTGTTTTCCATGCGCTAACTCGTAATCCTTCAACAATCCTGTAAGACAAGTGTCACTGTTACTGCCTACACACACACACACACACACACACATTCTACAGTTGAACAGCTCAAGGCTCAGAGAGGTAACAACGTGCTAAGTGCACGTGGCTAAGAGCAGCAGAGCCAGGCCTGGGAGTGGGGCGGCTGTCTACAGAGCACACCTGTCTCACGACCGTGCCGCAAGGCCACAGCAAGATGAAAGAGGCACAGTCAGAATTTACAAAAGGGAAGACGTAGCTTGTATATAAATTATTCTAACACAAGCTGGGGAAGTTTAAGTGACCAAGAGCGAAGCAGATAACATCCCCTGGAAGTTCAGATGAAGAGAAAATTGCTTCCAGCTGGAAGGAGAAGGGAGGTTCTAGGGAGGAGGTGACATTTTAGTTGAGCCTTAAAGGACAGGTAGGATTTGGAGCTGTGGAGATTTGGGGAGAGGGAGCAGCAAGGATTGCGTCTGGGGAGAGCATCCTGCTCTGGTGGGAGTGACAGGCACAGAGGAGAGATCAGAGGGTTGTGACTGTCCCTTCCGCACTGACAGAGCAGTGGAGCGACAAAGGCGCTGGGCCTGGGAGAGGTGCAGTCAGGCCTGTGCTTTGGGAACCATGCATGGAGCCAGCAGTAGGGGCAGTGTGTACACATGGGGTTGTGACACAGGGGCTCAAACAATGGATGAATAAACCTGCTGCTCATGGAGGGGTGGGTGGTACCAATGAGGGGTGAAAAGGCTACCAGAGAACCGCAGCAGCGGATGAGGCCAGGAGATCACATCACCACACCCAGTGAGAGCTGGGGGTGTCGCCAGCAGGAGCTACAGAGCTTTGGAGATGCAGCCACCACTGGAGACATGACCCGGAGCAGGAATGGAGCAAAAACCAGCCCTCGGGTCTCCTCCTGGGGCTCTCTGTGGGCAGAAGCCAGAACTGGCCGCTGGCTGTGAAGGGGTCTGCAGGGATTGGGTCTAGGGACACACCAAGGCAGAGAAGGATGCAGAGAGGAGGGAGGGAGGCAGAGAGGGAAGCCTCCCCAGCCCAGACCAGACTGGAAGTGGTTGTGATGGTTTGGGACTAAGCCAGGGCAGTTGCAGAGGAAAAGGAGGTGTTGGGGACAAATGTGGGAAGATTCAGGAAGTCAGATGGACGGAGTTTGGTGAGCAGTCATCCGCAAGGACATGGAAGAGCGTGGGTACCTGCTAAGTGCCAGGTGTATGTGTAGCAGACCTTCAAAGTTAATTTAAAAATGAACTACTGCAAGGATCTGCTCTGGCATGTTTTTAATGTGAAAGGCTGGACGTGCAGCCACGGTGATGAATGACAAGCTGGACAGGGTCATGGAGGAAGGGCCAGGACAGCAGGGTCTTCTCATTGTGGGCACCACTCACCTGGCACACAGCCCTGCATGTAGATGGCACAGGTGAACCTTCTAGGTTCTGCAGACGACGGAACAAGGCCCAGGGAATTCTGGTGGTCTGGGGAAGGTCCCAGAGAGAGATCGCCACAGAGCTGAAACTAGAAGCTGCCACAGTCCCGCCACTCTCACTCCTCCCGGGCTGCTATGGTAGGAAAGACAACAGCCCCCCGCCCAGTCTGGCTGGGGGAGCGGGAGACACGCTGTCACCCACCCTCTGCCTGGGATGGACCTCGTCCCCTCCATACCGACCCTGTCTTCACACAGGTCCTTTGAAGCCAGGGCCCCAATATGTCTTTGCCTTGGAAAAGACACAGGAACTAATCAAAACATGGTGGCTGGCCAGGCATCCCCCTGAGCAAACTCCCTCCCCGCGTTTCAGCAGCACAGTCTCCGTTCAGCAGGTTACTGAGGCAGCCGATTGCAATGACAGATTGGGAAATAAATGGGGAATAAACTCAAAGCAGTTTCATTATCCTGCCACAGATTTCTGGCAATTCCTCCAGTCTGGCTCGTTTTATGTCTAATTACATATCGCCGGCCCTATCCCCCGTATGTTATGTTTCACATAATAAATACATGGAAAATCTTTCTCTTTTTCCATCCGCCGCTGCCCAGAAACGAACAGATTTCTGGTGCGTGCTTACGCAATAAAGAAGCAGTTGTTTCAGACACCGCGACACTTCATAACCTGGACTTTACGAGCCCCCGTGGCTCTGAGCCGGAGGGCTCGAATGCGGGCTTTCTGCGTGCTGCCTCCGCACTGGGAGCCAGGGCGCGCGTCGGGAGCCACGGCCTGGGGTGGCTGGAAACGGAGCCAGTGCCCCAACCTGGGAGACGAGGGACCGTCAGGCTGTCGGGGGGTGACGTGCTTGTCTTCCGGAGATGAGGCCTGGCTGCAAAGGTTTTCCTGCTCTTTGCCGTGTTACTAGAAAAGCCAGGGGCATTGATCAGTCATGGGGTCCTTTGCCTGACAATCAACCTATGAGCATTTATGAAGCACCTTCTGTGTATCCAGTCCTGTTGTAGATGCTGAGCGGCAGAGGGGAGGAGTAGAGTGGGGAGCAGAAATCCAAAGAGTAGAGGGGAGGAGATCATTCACGGAATGGCAGCAGAAATCAAAGACACAGAAGAGTGGATCCGAAAGGAACCTAGAGACCATCTAGACCAACCCCTCCTTCACCACTACCTCTCCTTCCATCTCCACTGCCTCCACTCTGCCATCAACACCATGCTTACCACCGTCACCACCACACTCAAGCCAATATCGTCACCACCTCCAAGCCAATACTACCACAACTACCATCACCATGCCCAAGCCACTACCACCACCACCATCACCAAACCAACTACTATCTTCTCCCCTACCACCACCACCACCGTACCAAACACCACCAGTGTGCAGGAGAGAATGATGCCCATGACAATACGTGATTTGCAAAAGGTAGGACACTTAGTGGCTTAATTAATCTAGAACCTAAGCTCCTTAATGTTTAGCTGAGTCTCAAGTAAACAGTGACTTCAACCACAATTTAAAATTTAGAACAAATTGAAGTCTTTATGGAAAGGACGCTATGGTATCAGAACACAGTATTTGCTTCGTATCGATTTTCTCAATGGTTTACCACTGATCAGTCTTTAATACAAAGACGGAATTGGTATCAAAAACCAGAGAGTCATATATTTCAGTTGTGTGTTACCAAACTCTGGTGAGCTTTTAAAGAACAATCACAAGTTGATACATTTTCCTATTTATGCTGCAATTTCCAAATTCCAACTTCATTTTCTTGAAATTCAGTTTTCTGTCTTGATCACAAGTAAGCTTTCAAGAGTAAATAAAATGTTCTCCCCTGGGTGGAAGTGTGAGCTGTAAAATTCACATACACGTTCCCATCAAGAATGATCACAGTCTTAATCCTCAGGGATGAATCGCATTTGGCTTGATGTGTAATTGGACAAAAACTCAATTATTTGCCAAGTAACGATAATGCTGGCTTACTCTTAAATTTTTTCAAAGAAGTTTTATAGCCATTATTTTATTTGGTCCTCTGGACTTGCTTCCTACTTGAGCAGAAGTATCTCTGTGCTTAATACAGTCTGGGTCAGATTCTTCTATCATTTATAATCCACAAACTCCTAACTGGACAGATATGGAAAAGGACACAGATCAGAAGAAGTAATTTGGATTTTGATTCTGCTACTTACCATCTATACCAACTTAGAGAAGTCTCTTGGTCTCTCTCAGTGCTACGGACTGAATGTATATGTCCCTGAAAATTCACATGCTAAATCCTACCCCAGTGGGATGGTGTTTAGAGGTGGTGCTTTTGGGAGGTGATTAGGTCATGAGGGTGGAGCCCTTAAAAAAGAGGCCCTGGAGAGCTATCTTGCCCCTTCTGCCCTGTGAGGGTCCAGTAAGAAGGCAGGC
This sequence comes from Lemur catta, assembly GCF_020740605.2. Lineage (NCBI taxonomy): Eukaryota > Metazoa > Chordata > Mammalia > Primates > Lemuridae > Lemur > Lemur catta. The sequence continues at coordinate 47,909,750 of NC_059141.1, read as the reverse complement.
GTCTATGAACAGACCACACCCTCACCAGCCACTGAAGCAGACCTTCAGCTTGTGCCTAAGCTTGGACTTCCCAGCCTCCAGAGCTATGAGAAATAAATTTCTGTTGTTTATAAGTCACCCAGTTCATGGTATTCTGTTGGGGAAGAATGTGCCAGGCAGGAAGGAGACTGGTGAGGCAGGATGGTAGTCAGAGTGAGAGATGCTATTGTTTGCCCATCCAACACCCGCCTCCCTTGCACACACACTCCTTGCTAGCAGAGCCCCAGTTCTGTTGAGCTATTGGATAACTGTGTTCTTCAGTGGGCACATGCCCCGGCCCAGCCCCACGATGACTGTGGGTCTAGGCTAACCCCACGGCATCCCTCTCTGGCCCGGACACGTGCTGCAATTTGGCCAACAAGTGAGAGGGGGACTGTGAGGGAGGCTTCTGGAAAAGATGTTGTGACTGATACAAAGAGACTGCAGGAGGAAATGCTCTTTCCCCTGCCTCTGGATGTTGTCATCTGCAGGTGGCCTGGACTGTGGCAGCCTAACCCCAGTGGGCTGAGGATAGTGGAAGAGAGAGTAGAGACACCGGGATCCTTGATGCCGTCAAGTCTGAGCTAAGCACCCTAACACCGCCCTGCCTCCAGACTCTGGCATCGGGAGGTGACACAGTCTGCTGGTGGATGAAGCTGGTTGTCAGGCTCTCTGTCACTTGGGCCTCTAGCATCCTGCATGACATAGTGAGTGAGGGGAGTGCTGGAGCTGAGGCCGAGCAGAGGCCAGGAGCCGGGACACCTGGGCCTTGCTGGCCGAGGTGATGAGTGTGGGCTGCATTCTCAAGAGCTTTGGAAACCAGTGGAGGGGATCGAGTGAGGTCAGAAAGTCCTCGCTGGCTGCTCTGTGGAGACTGGCTGGTGGGAGTCAGTGAGCACAGGAAGGTGTTAGGAGAGTGTGGCATGGGTCTTGGTGAAACAGTGGTGAGACAGAGCAAACCAGGTAGATTGGCTGTGATTTGGGACGTGCCGCTGCCAGCATGTGGCAACTGAAGCTGGCAAGTGTCTGCAGAGCTGACTGTGAACCTGCTGTCTATAATCCCCACTGGCTACCACTGTCTGCTCAGGAGAGCTCTGAAACTGGGCATCAAACATCTGGACAGTAGTTCCTGTTTTGACCTTTCCGTTTGACTTTGGGCAACTGCCGCTCTCATTCTCACCCCCATCTGAAGCCTCAGTTTCCTCCCTGGTAAAATGGTAGAGCAGTTGTCAAGGTCATGTGAAAGAACACATGAGTGGCTGTTAGGTGCCCTGTGCCCTGCAGCCTGGTTGGGGGTGGGAGGTGGAGACACCTTGCACTTCTCACACTTCCATCCCTGAATGGGAAGGTGAGTGGGGTCTTTTCCCCACCTGTCCTCTGAGGTGACCTCAGACAAGTCCTGCCTGTTCCTCTCTGCTCTGTCTCTGATGTTCAACCCTGCAGCAAGGGTCCCCATTGCTCCCCATCCCCCACAAGCGATGGGTATTGAATGGGCTGCTTGTGTGGCCTCCCCCACGTGATGCTGCTGAAGGCTCAGGAGTGTGCCACAGAGGTGTCTGGAGGGACCCACTCCTCCACTGCAGGGGAAGACGGTGGGCCCAAACCAAACATCTCCCCCCAGCCCTTGTGCTTGACCTGCTCATTGCTGCTTGTCATACTCATTAAATAAAGGTCTGTGCTATTAATTATTCTCATGAGGTCTGGTGACACTTAGGTGTCCATCTTTGAGTGCTCATGACATCTCCATGTGGCTTTCCAACAAATACCCCTTATTCAAGACAGCTGGGGTGGGTCTCCACACCTTCCAACCAACCTGGATGCAGGAGCGAATGACTGTAATGGCTGATTTTGTGTGTCAACTTGGCTGGGCCATGGCGCCCAGGTATATGGTCAGATATTGTTCTGGATGTTTCTGTGAGAGTGTTTTGGATGAGATTAACATTGAAATCAGTGGACTTTGAGTCAAGTAGACTGCCCTCTCTAATGTGGGTGCACCTCATCCGATCAGGTGAACAGAGCAAAAGGCTGACACCGTCCCCCCGCCACCCCCACGAGCAAGAGGGAATCCTGCGGCAGGTGGCTCCAGACCTGAGCTGCTGCATCGGCTCTTTCCCATCAGCTCCCCCTACAGATTTTGGACTTGCCAGCCTCCATAATCACACAAACCAAGTTTTTAAAATAAATCTCTGCATATCTATCTAGCTAGCTACTCCCCTACTGGTTCTGATTCTCTGGAGAGTCCTGACTAACATGAGGACATTGCAGGCAGATCAGCTCCACAAATGACAATAGACCCCAGACACTCAAGTGAGATCCAGGTGGGTGCGGAAAACTCCACACTCAACCCCAAGCAGCCTTTGAGAAGCTTTGGCCAGAGTGCTGTTCTGGGAGATTCTCTGTTGACCCTGATCAAGCTACGCCTTCCCAAACAATGAGGGCACCTGCTAGGCGTGGCTGCTGCCTCCCAGGCCTCCAGCGTAAGAGCAGGGTGAGCACGAGCCCCTTCCAAAGCTAGAGATGGTGCTTGCTTGGGCTGTGAAGCTCAGACTGGGTTGTCATCAGAGCTCTGTCTCTTCCAGGCTAGGGCAGGACACAGCTGAGGCCTGTCTTCCCAGAGGACACTCCATGCTTATGGAGTTGGACATCGGGCTGCAGGCTCAGGGGCTCAGTAGAGAGCTCCAAGGGCCTGAGGAGGTGAAGAGAGATGCTGAAGGTGGCAGAGGGGAAGGAGGAGAGCATTGTCACATCCAGATCTGGGGGAAGCTGGGGGGCAGTGGGAGCTGAGTGGTCCTCAGTCACACTCCCTGGAGGACAGCTACTACCTGAGTGCCCTCAGCTGGGAGGGTGACTAGGAACCTGACAGACAGTCCAGGCCTGGGCCCGCCGCAGCATCCCAGCCCACACCGCACGCGCAGCCAGCGCCGGCTGTGCTAATCCCCTGGCAGGTCCTCATCACAGGCACAGATCTCAGTCCATAAATTTGCGTGTGTAAACAATAGGACTTTCTTCATTTTCTGATTCAGCCCATTTTCATTTTGAATCCCCACACCAGGGGAGGGAGAATCTTTGTCTCAGACAACTCAAGCTTCATGCAACTTCCCAGGAGGATGTCTGAGTCCCCGTGGTAGGAGTGGGGTCGTCATAGTGACAAGGCATCAAGTGAGACCTCAACGTCGTGAGTCCACTTGGTCACCACAGAGCTGCCCTGTGGTCCTGTCTGCACGATCCCTGCAGTCTGGGAGGGGAGGTCTCTCCACTTCCTCTGGGTGGGCCACGGCTGCACCAGGGACCCGTCTGCTGCTTCCATAGCCGACAGGGCAGGAGAGCCACAGTAGGGCTGTCGAAGGCCTGTGACCTGTCACCCTGCACAGCCCTTTCCTGTCTCTGGGCCTTGCTGGCCCTAGGGCTCTCCCCAGCAGAGGAGGCACAAGTCCCCTCTGCTCCCACATCCATACTTGCTGTGGGACTGTGACCCTGTGCTTGCCCCCTCCCCTCCTGCCCACGAGGAGCTGGTTGTGAGTGGGACTGTCCTCACTCATTCAGGACGCGTTTTCCCCAATCTGCTGCCTTTGCAGCTTCCCCTAAACCAAGGCTTTTGCATATTATAAAGTCAGGAAGACAAATCTATTTTCCTTTGCCCACTTCTGTCCCGTCCTTCCCCCGAGGCGAGGAGCAGCAAGGAGCCTGGCTGCGGACGCAGGAGGGTGGGGAAGGAGAAATCCCGTGGGGAAAACACCAACTGATCTTTCAAAATGCATGTGACAGACGGCATGTCACTGGGAGCAGCACCACATGCTGTAACATAGATTCTACTATCAGCCCATTTTATAGATGAGGAAACCAAGGCTTAGAAAGAGCGAGCAGATGCATGAGGGCTGAGCGGGGCACTGCTGGCGTCTGAACCCCGGTGCCCCAGCCCCAATGCTGTGCTCCTGTCCTACCTCCTCAGGCTTGGCCTGGCAGTGTGCGGGCAGCCCGTGGGGAGCAGGAGCAGGTCTGCGGGGTCTCCGGGAGGTGTCAGCCGGGCTCCTGGGGCAGGTCCTCTGGGGGCCCAGGGTCACACCCGGCTCAGCCCACAGGCACCAACACACCATTTTTCTTAAGGACCAGATGTTTCCTCTGACAGGGACTTCCTGCCTTGTTCATGGCCAGTGATCAATAAAGCAAATATTGGCTATCATTATTTGTAATCTCTTTTGAGCCTTAGCACAACCTAGTGAGAAAACTGTTCTCATGTTCCTCCTTTCACAGAGGTTAAATTAATTGCCAAGGTCACACACAGGCAGGAGGGCAGCTGAAACCGTCTGGCTAGGCGTGGGGGTGTCCATCGCTCCATCGGCGTCCAGAAGGGTTAGGGCCACGAAGCTGACGATGCTGGGGACAGTGTGTAACTGCACCCAGCACTCACCCACCAGGGGACAGAGGTCTTTTGCTTTCTGTGGCTTTCCAGCAAGGACCATGAGGAAACGGGACTGTGGATCCCCCGGGTCAGAAGAGGAGAGAGTTCCCTTCAGCCCTAAAGGAGGAGCCTCTCCCCGTTCCCAACCCAGCTGCAGAGGGCCCTGGGCACGTTGCAAACTGCCCCACCGCAGCCGCCTGTGACTACAGGAAAACCAGGAGGCTTGGGCTCTGCCAGAGGAAACTGAGGAGTTCCTGGTGGCAAGGGGTGGGGAGGGCACCAGCTAACCCCTCTCAGACATCCCAGGAGGCCTCCCTAGCTTGCACCTGTCAGGGCTTCCTTGCCACCCTGGGGCCTTGGTGCTGGAGTTGCCTTCTGACCACAGCCCTGGGCCCTGACACCGGGGAGAGACCCTCCCTCCTCCTCCTCAGGGCTCGAGCCTCAATCAGGCCAGAGTTTAGGAACTCAGCACTTTGTGGGAAGCTGTCCCCTTCCCAAAAAAGCTTTGCCCCTCCTCTCCCATAGCACTCCTGAACTGGGAGGGTCTGGGAGAGGGACCTCACAAGGCCCTGCCAGGGTAGGGTCCCCTGGCCCAGCTGCAAATGCGCTCGCCTCTGCCACCCCAGTCATTGCACCCCCACCCCCACCCATCATGTGCCCTCCCCAGAAGACAGCCCCACTGAGCACCCATGAGGACCAGCCACCACCCAAAGCTTCAGTCCCAGCATCACAGCCTCACAGCCTATGGGCCCAGGCAGGTGACCAACGTGCAGGCAGTGGGCTAGAAGGGGACTCCGACAGACACAAGAGCTCCCATGTGGCATCCTCAATGCAGTTCCAGCCCACTGTCGCCAGATCTGGTTTTTGGAAAGAAACTGGAAATCTGGATTTGTGTGTGAAAGATTCTCAAATTTAAGTGCCAACCACTAACGCAAAATTAAAAACAAAGAAAAACACAGCCCAAAAACCCAACAAACTGCACGGGCCTATTAAAAAGAATTTTGTCTCCCAGGCTACTGGTTTGGAACCTCCACCCTTGACGCCCCTGAGCCGGTTTGGCCAAAGCACCAGCAGAGCCTTTTGTCCCTCACAACGGCCTGAGCCCCTTCTCTTCCGGCAGGCCCTGCATTGCCCCCCCCTTCACGTGCACCCACGCAGGCCTAGTGGGTCACCCTTGTCAGGGAAGGGCTTCCCTCGGCAGAAAAGGGAAGCAGCCATTCCCCACCTGCTGGGGACACTGGCTCAGGGGGCCGCAGCACCCCACCAACATTGTCGTCCATCCTTGGGGTCCGGGGCTGGATTAGAATCCACATCCAGGGTTCCTAGGTCTGCCTGGCTTCCAGTGAGCACAGTCCCTGCCTGGCCACGTGCCTGGGAGGCCTTCTAGGCCAGGTCACCGCACTGGGGAGCAGGACAAGAAGCCCCAGGGCAGACGTGGGCGTTCAGGGTCCGGCCAGCCCCCTCAACATAGAGAATTCTGTCCACCCAGCTAGGCTGGGTGGTGACGTTATTGCTGGGACTTGCAAGCTGACTCTGTTGTTGCCCCAGCCTGCACCCCCTGGCTGGACAGACAGATGCAACAGTCAGGAGGGTCGAACCACCCTCATTGGCCCAGCTCATCTGAGGCCCCCAGGAGCCCCAGGCAGGAGGCCCAGGGCCCTGGCATAGAGGACATTTGTCTATTTTCAGACAGCTCGGGATGCTACGTAAACACACAGCAGGGCCCTGTCATCCCTTATATAAACCTAGGAGCTGCAGGGGTTGGGGCGGGAGCCCTTCCCCCAGAGCAGGACCGAAGCCGGCCCCCACAAGCAGAGCTTCTGCGGAGATCCCAGGTCCCTACCAGCAGGCTCCGGGAGGACACGCAGATGCTTCTGAGAACCAGCAGACTTGAAGCACTCCGGCCCACTGAAGAAGGCCCAGGTTACCTTCCCACGACATTTTTAAGACTAATGGCAGCCATTCTTCTCCATTCCCTAGGGCAGGTCCTGGAGGGACTTCTAGCGCCTGTTTGAATACACCATTCATGGGTTTCCTTTCCAAGGTACACTTCCTAATCAGATTGCCTCCCTTTCGGCTAGCTTGCCAGCAGGTATTTATGGAGCCCCAGCTGGCCAGGCTAGTCCACCCGGCAGTGGCCTGATGATCTATCCTAGTTCCTACTTCCCCAGGAGCTTCCCTCGTCCCCTGCTGGGAAGACACTTGCAGCTGCAGGAGCCCCTCTCCCACTTCTGCAGGCCCCATGGAGCTCCGGAATCCCTACCCTCCAGCCAAGAGAGGCAGCTGGAGGGCCCGGCCAGGGGTCCCGGGAAACCCGATGGCTGTGCGGGGCTGGGTGCGGGGAGGGCGTCCAGGTGCTGAGCCACCGACCACTTGGTCCTGGGCACAGCCCCTCACGAAGCCTGGGGCTGCCGCCTCCGCCAGGTTCCACCCGTTCCCTCTCCCTGGACCAGCCCTTGGCTGGCCTGGCCACGTGCCCAGTCCCTGCCTCGGCCCCCTGAATGTCTCCATGTCCCCCGAGCTTGCATCCCATTTGGGCCTGAAGCCCAATAAAGAACCTCCGACCCCCACAGGGCTGAGCTCTGATGCCGATTTGGCAAAGCGAGAGTGAACCTGATCTGGAGTTTGTCTCTTCTCAGGGACCTGCCTCCACTCCCCACGGTTTTATGATGGGCCTCGCAGTGACTTCAGCCGTCTGGAAGAGCTGCCTCCAAGGGTGGTTAACGGGGTGACCTCCGCTTGAGGAATCACGGGACCGACAGCAATGGGCCTGGGGGTCTGGGTGGGTTGTGAGGGGGAAGGGGTGAGGGGCCCTGGGGTATCCAAGCCCCCTGGGGGCTCAGGAGTGGAAATGGGCTTCAGCAAGACAAGCAACGGGCTTGGGGCCAGAATGGAACAGATGTCACCAAGATGCTGACCGGTCTTAGGGCCTCTCTGAGCTTCAGTTTTCTGGTCTGTAAGTGGGATAGTCTGGAATGGCGGGCCCAACCGGGGTGACAGAGCCAGCCAGGTCAGGTCTTCGCTCGTGGGTGAGTTCCCTAACCTGCCCGCACCGCAGACGCGTCATCTGCGAAGGGCAGGGACTGCAGCACTCGCCCTCCATGGCTGTCGACGGGGCCGCAGGAAACCTACGTAACGTACCTGGCGCGGAGCAGGGACAGGCGACGGGGAGGGAACTATTACTTCCTAAGCCTGTTCTGAGGATTAAAGCGAATGAGATAATGTGTACGGTGGTAAAATACGATGCACGAATGGTAGCAATTACCACTTATCCAGTTGTCCACTTCCCCCGGGCCTCAGGGCCCTCCTTTGCTCTTTCTCTGTCCAGTTTATTTTTTCTTCTCTGACTTAAACTCCTCTCTCTCTTTTTCTGGTCTCTTCCCTCTCCTTGCATCCCCATAGCCTTTAGAGCCAACTTCCAAACCCAGTGTCATCTTCCCTCACTCCAGAACCTACGATGGCTCCCTATCGTCCCTCATGTCCCAACTCAGCAGCAGTGACCACTGTTACCTCCCACCCCTCCCCTAAGCAGAGCTCCCCACTGGTACCTCCCCTACACCCACTCATGGCCTCCTCCCATCTTCCCTCACACTGTTTCCCCAGCCTGGACCACTCGGCTTTGCTAGTTGCTCTCTCAACAAATACAATCCTAACCATCCTTCAAGACTAAATTAAGTTCAATTTCTGAGTCAACAAATATGTTTCAAGCAGCTACTCTAGGGACAGGGGCTTTTGACAGGGTTCTCTTCTTGGAAAAATTACCTTGAAATTACAGTCAAATTTTCTAGCTATGTGACCTTAGGAAACTGACCTACCCTCTCTGAGCCTCCCTCATAGGGGGGTTGTGAAGATTAAATTAAATGAAGTGGTCTGTAAGATTTCTAGTACAGTGCCTAGTATACAGAAAATGGTTCATAAACAGTAGCTACTTTTGTTATCCTGGTTCTTTGGTGTATAAAACGAAGCCACACAAACCAACCGGGAGTGTTAGGCTCATCCTGTGCAATTAGCAATCCTTTGGTTAAAATCAAACATGCTCTCTCTCATCAAGTGCCTGGCCAGGTCCCCAAAGCTCCATGTCCCTGAGTGTCCTTGGAGGCCTCATCATTGGACAGTCATTTATGGTCATCCCGTCTGTGCAGGGAGTTAAGCCAGGCAAGGGAGGGGTGGCAGGCGAGGCTGGCACATCCAGAATAGGTTCGAGAAGGGAGGAGCGGGAAGCAGGTAATAAGGACACGGCCCCAGTGCTGACCTGAACATGAGCGGCACCCTCGTGGCCTGGGCCATGACCCCAGCTGTACCCACAAGGCCTGCCCTACACGCCCCCAAGACCCATCCCTTGTCCAGGCCCCAGCTCGTTCTCCCTGCCTGGCCCTCTCTGCCCCTGCCCCCTGGCCTCCCTCCTGCCCTGTCAGCATGGACAGCTCTGTCCTGGCCCAGAGTTTCTGAACACACGCTCCCTCCAGCCCACACAGCCCCAAAGACGTGAGCACTCCTCCTAGAGCCCGTCTCTGCCCATCCCTGTCAGTGGTCTGCTTTCTTTTAGGATGTGATGAAAGAGCTTAGGCTGGGTTGAATCCCACTCTCCCACCCCACAGCTGGCCTTCAGCAAACTCCAGCCTCCCATGGCCCCATGCCCCTCACTCGCACCATAGAGCACACGACTGCTCGTGTGAGGATGTCCAGCACACACCAGGGGGCAAAAAACAACGGCTGATGGTGAGAGACGGAACATACCCCATTGTAGAGGCTGGAAGGGCAGACAGAAGTCAGGTGGCTTCATTGCCAGGCTAAGGAGCCGGCTTTTATCCCAAGCCGGGGAGCAGAGCGTCACTGGGGGAAAGGGTAGTCAGGGTCTGTGCGAGAGGGACTGCCAGCGGAGAGCCAGCTGGACCCCTCGTCCAGGCCTCTAGCCAAGCCCTGTCTACCCTGCGGTGCACGCTGGGCCTTGACCGTCTCCACCAGGGCCCCTGGGGAGCAGAGCCTGTGCCTCATGCTTCAGAGCTCGTAAGGCAGGGCTGGGTACACAGGAGGCACCTAGTACCGATCTGTCACCCCGACACTGTGGTTGTGTGGCCCAGCCTGGGCCACTTGGCACAGGCTTTCTGGCATCTCTAACTCTGTCCCACCTAGCACCCCTCCAGATTAAAAAGAGGATCCCTCTTCCCTGAAACCCCACCCCTCCTCACCAATCGATTAGATCTTTATGTCGGTAAAGCCCCCTGCTAAGCGTGTCATAAACACAAACATCCTATCAGATCCAGGTGCCGGGTGGGGGAGGGGGGCTCTGGGGGGTCTGTACCACCTGAACTGAGCAAGGTTTCAAGTGATCCAGATGCTATTAGACAAAACCAATGGCCGCTGCTGGCTCCTCGAAGTTACAAGTAACCAGGGAGGGCAGAGTTGGCCGAGTTTCTTGCTCGTTGAGTACTACGGATTATTTGTCTAGTGTTTGTGGTTGGAGTAAGCTCAGGTCACGTTCGGCTAAGGCTCGTTGAAAATTTATTTTTCAGGGCGTGTGAATTTAAGGCCTGGGGGAACCTTCTGGTTCGCACTCGTTTGCACCAACGGTGGCCTGTTCTCAGAGACCCTTCCTTTGTCCCTGAGGTGGCCCTGAGATATGTTGGACTCAGAGCTCACAGGCTCTGCAAGCTGGAACCGGAGCCCCAAAGCCGGGCAGCTTGGGGTCTCTGAATGCTCTCGCTTGTGTTTCTCGTCCGCATTCCCTGGAAGCCACAAGCCTCATCGTTCTCTTCCCTTACCAGCTGTGGAGCATCAGTGTGGCTTTTTATCCTTGCTGGTCTGGTCCCCCCATGGGGCACGTAGCACAGGAAACAGGACGTAAGCTCGGCGTTTCACCCACCCCGCAGTCAGAAGGAGCCGCTTGTCAGGCAAACTTCAAGGAAGGGCCATTTAAACCAGGATCACAAGCTGTGAGCAGAGGATCCCTGAGAAGTTAGGAGCTCTAACAGGACGGGCAAAGGGCACAGAGGTGAGTGATCCTGGCCCGTGGCAGGAAGAACCCAGTGACTCATAAGACACGCGCCCCACGGCCCAAAGGGTGGCAAAGGCTGGCGCGATTGATCGATGAACACCCATTCAGAATGTTCCTGGATTGACAGTAGCCCTCTGCCATCCAAGAGGAGGAGCTACGGGATTTTCCTGGTGTCCACAGGACATATCCCAGTCCTCAAGGGGCTCACAGCATCTTGGGAGAGACAGAGAGTAAAAAACAAAACAAAATGAACCAAAAAATCAACCCCACAGGACTAAGTGTAAAGCCGAACCCATGATAAGTGCTCTGGAGGAATGGTCCGTGGTGCAGAAAGGAGGAGCTTCTGACCTCACGGGTGGTCCTGGAAGGCTTCTCTGAGGAGGTGTCTGAGCCACCCGCCCTGCCTGAGGCCTGCTCTCTCCTGGCTGGCATCGCATGGCCCTCGTCTGGACAAGCTGCTCCACGTCCCTTCTACGCAGTTGTTGCTCCTGTGGGTACCACGTGCTCATAAGATGCCCACGGATGAAGACGCTGCCCCCTCCCGCCAGTGCCTGGACGTCACGCTCACTGGACCTCACTTCCGGGAGAGGCCTCAGTGGCCACCTGTCCGTGAAGCGCACCTGGAAATGAACCCCCGAGAGGGCTGACTTGTCCAAGTTACACAGAAAATGAACAGGATCTGCTGGCATCGTGGTAACTCCATTATTAACTCACTTAACGTCTCTAAGCGTCAACTTTTTCAACTGTAAAATGGGGTTGCCTCAAAAGATTACAACGAGGCTTAGCCCAGACAAGGGCAGGAGCACATCTGTGAGCTGGGAGCTTCGAGACAAAGCGCTGCTGAGACCTGAGATCCGAAGGTGGCAGAGACGCTGGGATGGTTTTCATTCGGAAGCCTCCACTCCCAGAGACGCCGGTTCCGCTCAGTCATGCTGACTTTTCTATCTGACTCAGAAGTGACCTGCCCCGCAGGGGCATGAGGAGCCCCAGCGGATCTGGAGCGGCTGGGGAGGAAGAGATCCTGGGAGGGGCTGGTCCATCCTCCATCAGTAACGGCTTCAGGGTGCAGACGACTGGAGACAGCGAGGGGGCGCCAGGATATGGGGAACCCAGACAGAGGACAGGAAGGTGGGGGCTAGTGCGGCAGAGAGCGGAGCCAGGGCGGGCTGGGGCATGGGGCCCCCCAGGCTGGCCCTGCGTTAAATATAACCCCAGTCCATTGTTCCTCGGGTAACTGCATTTTGCCTTTTTCCCTCTTGAGAGGCAGCCTAAATGAGGAACTGGCCAAGACGGGGCCGCCTGGAAATTCTAAGAACACAATTGTTTTCGTGATGAAAATTAAATTTGTATATTTTTTAGGTTTAAAAAAGCAAACACTCCAAGGTCATACATTGGCCCTGGGCCTCCTGGAATCCGGTCTTGTTTGCTGTTCTTCCTCAAGGTGCCCGAGTCTGGGGGTCCAGAACAAGGGTCAGCCAGGGGCCAGCCCCAGGAAGATGGCTGAGAAACAGAGCTGGTGGCACATTCGGTCACCCTGGCCATCTGAGCCCTAGAAGGCTCACGGGCACCCAGGGAGGCTCAGAAGGATCACCGAGGGACCAGCTTGGGACGCTCCAGTGGCCAGGCCAAGAACCAGGGCTTAGGCCCCCATGAGGGTCTCCTGAGGAGGGGGTGCAGCCCACCCAGGGGCCCCCACATCGCGCCTCCTCCCCTCCCACTGCCCTCCCCTGCTGCTGCCCTCCTGCCCCACCACCCTCCTCTCCCTGGGCTCCCAGCGCGGCCCCGCAGGCCTGTGCTTACCCGGCCGGGTGTCTCTCCAACAGCCCCGGCAGCCTTCCCCACCTCGGCACCCCAGGGGGAACGGCTTAGTGGTCGGACCCCTCGGTTTTTCAAGGCCCAGCTTCCCACAGCCACAACTGCGGGCTCCCTGGGCAGGGAGTAGATTGGCTCCCCAGCCTTGGCTCACCCCGGCCTGCTCTTGGGGGCACAGAAGGTGACAGGGTGCTGGGTGGGCCTGGTCCCAGGAACTGAGGCTGGCCTAAACATGGCAGCTCTCCTGTTAGGTCCACTGGGCAGCTTGGACCTGCAAGGGGCCTCTGAGGAGACCCCATATGAGCTGGGAAGTTGGAGACAAACTTCACCTTCATAACAACAGCAAACCCTTGTGTAACCCAACTATGAGCCAAGCACTTACGTGTCAACCCAGTTAGCCCCCACAAGGGCCCTATTATTATCCCCGTTTTACGGATGAGGGACCCAGCCCCAGAGAGGCTAAATGACTTGCCCACGACCCCAGGATTCAAAGCCGGTCCGGCCCCAGAGACCGTGCTCCCAAGCACTTTCCTGTGCCAGCTCACACATCGTCCAATCAGCAGGCCGAGCACTTTCCAGCGCTGAGAAGGCACAGACGGGGCTGGCTTCACGGATGTGTGGCTGAAGCCACACGGGACCCCGAGCTGGGCTTAATGCTCTGCCGTTGCCATCTTGAAATCCTGAATAACTTTCGAACAAAGGGCCCTGCATTCTGCGTGTGCACTGGGCCCTGCAAATTATGCAGCCAGTCTTCTCTGCGGGGGGGAGTGGCAGCTTACCTCTATCTGCTGGGGACCACCTGAGCTCTTTCTAAGTTCTTTCTTTTTTAGAGACAGCGTCTTGCTCCGTCACCCTGGCTGGAGTGCATGGAGTACAGTGGCACAATCATAATTTACTGCAGCCTCCAATTCCTGGGCTCAATCTATCCTCCCGCCTCAGCCTCCTGAGTAGCTGGGACTACAGGTGGGTACAGCTAATTGTTTTTTTTGTTTGTTTGGTTGGTTTTTCTCAGTTTTTTAGAGATAGGGTCCCACTGTGTTGTCCAGGCTGGTCTTCAACTCCTGGCCTCAAAGGGATCCCTCCACCTTAGACTCCAGAGTCACTGGGATTACACGGTGAGCCACCACACCCAGCTTCTCCCTAAATTTGTGTCTTTCTCAGAACAGTGTCAACATGAGAAAGGCCAAACACTCCATCCTCTGCCCCGTCCAGGAGTGAGAAGGGGGGCAGGGAGCAGCCTGGGCAAGAGGTGCCAGGGCCCCGGGCCCAGGGCAGTGGGGAGGTGAGGCTTCTGGACCTCTTTTCCCTCCACCTCCTGGTGAGGAATGTGTACACACATGGCTCTCCTAAGCCTGGGGCCTGCTCCACGGCTGCAACCTTGAGCTCAGTTTAAGAACCCCACCTGCTCAAAGCCAGGTGGGCCAAGCTCCTTCCCTTCCAGGTGTTTTCTTTCCCACCCCCACGCTTTTGTGGCAAGTAGTCACCAGGGTCGGGGCCCTGGGAGGTGGGACACTGGGCTGCTGTCTCCACGGTTACAGCAGGCTCCGAAAAGCCCCCTCCCGTCGGAGAGCCGGATGCCTTCATGCTTGAGCGCCTAACGCTGAGACGCTGGGCAGGGACAAGAAGCGATACCGGGCAGGTGGACAGAGGGCAGTGTGGGCAGGACACTAGCGTTCCGTCCCTGCTCTGCACTGCTTGCCTGGGACTTGTGCACGTCACTCAACACGTCCAGGCCTCGCTTTCTCATCAATAATGTCAGTAGGTTAGACCTGAAGCGCTTTCTTTGAGGTCCCTTCCTGTTCTGGGATTTGACCATTCTAGGACTCATGAAAATGGATCCATCACAACCCTAAGCAGTAGATTTTTGTGTTTCTTTTAAAGCCAGCACACTGAGACCTGAGTTCTTCTAGTTGGCAGGAAACCCTAAGATGACTCCAGCATCTACTAACACTCTACCATCTCAGAAGCCCTAAGACTCCAGCAAAGGCTCAAGTGACACTGTCATGCATCCGGGGTCAGGTGCCAATCTTTGAATCAATTACTATAGGCAGAGGGAAGAAATGCTCTGGTTCCCTGGGCCTGGGCACCCCCTGAGTAAGAGTTGGCAGTGGGTAAGGGAAAGCTCCCGAGGAAGGTCAGGGGCAGGGAGTCAGTACTGCTCAGCTGTCCTCACTGACCCTCCCCTCCCACGGAGAGGCCACCCCCTCCTCTCTGGGGAACGAGGCCTTCCTGTGTCCCTCCATCACAGTGGCAGACGTACCCATCTTGATTCCTGTATGAGGCATGAGCTTCTCCAGCAGGGACCGTGGGACCACATCTCGTCTGTTAGTATGTCCCAGCATCCCACGGAGGACGAGGCTTACAGTCACTGCTCGGCACAGATCTGCTGACGGAGGGCTTCAATCGGAGGGCCCAGAAAAGAATGCTTTGGAGCATTCTAGAGCACATGCTTCAAGGTGCATCTCAGGTGTCAGCTTGAGCAAGAGCCTCCTACTTCATGCAGGCCTCTGTTGGAAGCAACAACAACAAAAGCCATCTCAAAATGGTTTAAACAAAAAAGGAATGTATTATTCACACTAGGGGTAAACTCAGAGCTGGAGTGAATGTCAGGACTGGATTGACCCCGTGGCTCAAAAATGTCACATAGGACCTAGTTTCCCTCTTTCAGCTCTCTGCCTTTCGTGGTGTTATTTTCATCATAAGGCTGACTTCCCGTGTGGTCCCAAGGTGACTTCCAGAGTCTCTCCCGACTACAGACTTATCTCCTTCACCCAGAGACACACACACACACACACACACACACACACACACACATAGAACCACTCAGCAGTCAAAGCAAATGTCCTGAGATCCACTCTGATGGCACCACATGGCCACCCACGCACCTGTGGCCAGGGGATGGGACGTGCTGGTGGGCTGCAGCCCCACAGGATGCATTTCTACCTGAAGCTGGAGTAAACTCACCGTGCCCACAGCACAGAGGCTCTATGCAGGATTGGGGTGCTCTCCTGGGCAAACAGGGCCTGGGAGGAAAGCAGAAGCCGCAGACAGAGGCAGCCATCAAAGCCCACTGCGTCCCCTGACCCTCCACCAGGACTGGACACCCTGACTCTGAGCGCCCCAGAGCTCTGTTCCCTGCTTTTCCCGAACTCTTGCCACACTGGATTGTAAAGCGGGTGTTTACGTGTTTGTCTGCCACTTCAGACGGTGAACTTGTTGAAAGCAGGGACCACATCTTATTGACCGCCATGTCCGCCCTGGTCTCAGCGTTTACTCGGGCCCTGCGCTTAACGGGCGCTCAGTTAGTGTTTGCTCAGTGACAAACCCCAGACCCAGCTGCCCATGCAGGATGCTCATGGAATAGACGTCTCTCTGCCCAGAGCAGCCATGACAACTTCCTGTTTGTTTTAAAATATATGTGTGTATTTTTTCCTCGCATGATTTCTTAATTTGGGAAATCAAGCATGCTGATTTCCCAGGGGGTTAGGGGAAGAATGGCCCGTGGCTCCAGGAAGCGGGTCTGTAGGTGCCGCACTGCCTGTGCTTCCTGCTCGGGGCAGGGTGAGTGCGCAGATGGGCAACGTCCTGCAGGCGGCCCCTTCCCAGCCCAACCACGGCATCCACGCACCCAGAGGCCGGGGCAGCCGCAGGAAACCGGACAGCTCACAGAGTTGGGCACGCCACAAGCTTGTACCTGGGGGCTAAAAAGGATCTCAGGCGAGGATCAAAGAGTTCGTCCCCGCCTTGGAGGACACCCCAGGGAGCATGAGCTCATCACACACTGCTCCAGGGAGGATTCGGGGTCTCCAGATGGGAGGCAGGCTGGTCGGCCAAACGTCACTGTCTTCTCTGTTACATTCTTTGTCTAAGCCCCGGGGTTCTGACGGTGACAGGAGACCTGCAGCTTCACCCCTACCCCACTGGCCTCACCAGGCCTGTCTTAGGGCCACGAGGGCGGAGAGGACCTGAGATCAGCTCCCAGGCCTCTGCCAGCGCATCAAGCAAGGCCTACAAATACAGGCAAGGAAGCACTCAGTTACTCATCCAAGAAGTCCTGGAGACCATAACGGCGCTCCGCAGACCTCACTGTGCAGACCAGCTGTGTAAACCTCTCCCCACCCCCACCCTGCCCCGGGGCTGGCTAGTGGAAACTGGGTCAGAGCACAGGACATTGCTAGGAAGTGAGCAGTGTGCAGCCCTTCCTCAAGGCAGCTGTAGACACCACTGCTATTCCACCAATCTTTGTCTTGCCTCTTGGAAAGTAGAGACAAGGAGGGACACGGCAGTGGTAGCCCCAAGGCGGGGGACACAAGCCAGCACTGCCATCATAGGAGAAAGCTTCAGGATGCCTGGAAGGTGGCCTCCCTGTCCCGCACCTTCTGGGCCTTTCTAAGCGCAGGAGCAGCAGGGAGATGGCAGGAAGGAGAGGGAAGCATTTAACATTCCAGGGAGGGGTCAGGGCAAAGCACGCGAGAATAGGAGTCAGGTCCGTGTTCTAGTCCTGACTTTGAGTGGAGGGTGAGACAGAGAGGTGGCACTACAGACACCCACTATCCCACACCCTCCTCGTGCCCCAAGACCTAGCTCAGCTTCTGTCCCCCCTACACACGGGGCTCTGAACAAGGCAGGGGCAACATAGCCGGCCGCTGCACCTCCTTTTGATGGGCATCTCTGGGGCCCAGGACTCTACCTGGCTGGCGGGGGGGATCTCCAGGCTTGAGGGAACAGCCAGGTAGAACCTCAAGAATTGCAGAGGGACATCCTTTCCCCCAAAACCACATCCATCTCCAGGGGAGAGCTTGGCGCTAGGCAACAGCAGAGCAGCGAAGGACTCGGGCTGGATTCTGCGGGGCAGAGAGAAGAGGGCTGGGGACAAACCCCACCTGTCAAAACCAGTTTCAGTCCTGGCCTTTGTCCTGTGGAGTCACAGTGTGTCAGGGCTTTGGCCTGAGGGGAGCTGGCTGAAGGCACCCTGTGGGTCAGGCCTCCCACTCAGCATCCTCTCCGAGTGGGAGACTTCCCCACGGGGCTCACCTCCGGGCCTGTCGGGGCTTTCGTTTGCCTTTGGAAAATTCTTTAGGTTACTGTGCATTTTCCCTGCAGGCTGCCCCCTCACATACACACACAAACACACACATACTCAGAATGCAAACACTCATAACACACACACACACACACACACACACACACACACACGGCCCTTTTCATGCCACTGCAGGTTCCCTTCCATCCTTCTTAGTGTATGAACATTCCTTTTGGGGCCGTTTTATGTACTATGTATAAAAATGACGTGTGTGTTTTTATTACACACTGTTCACCTAATATTTCACCACCATGTTTTTATGTGCAAGAGCTGTTTGATAGCACAGGCTGTTTTAAAAAACAGAACAATTGGAGAAGGTGATGCCTTAACCCCAAATGAATCTAAATAGGATTGTTCAAGGCACTGTGTGGGCTGAGAGTGGGGGAGGAGGGGGAGGGGGAGAGGAGAGGCTTGAAAATGCCAATTCTGGAAAGCTCCAAGCACAGGATGTGCCCAGTGTCCCCAGTCCTGAGCCAAGGGCCTGCTTGTCTGCTTCCCAGCCCATTTCCCTAAGGCTGAGGAACTGGTGACACCTGGGGGAAGCCCCAGAAGTCTCCGGAGTGGGGCCTCATCCCATCTGGCCCCGTGGACACCCCTGCACACCCCCTCAAGCACCCATTCGGCTCCGGCCTTGGAGGAGGAGACAGACTCAGCAGACCAAGGGCAGAGCCCAGATCACTGCTGGAGGTTGGAGGGCAGGGGCTTCTTAAAAAAGGAATTCAGAAATCCAGAACCAAAATTAGGTACAAAAGTGAAAATGTATTTAGAATTAGAAAAATCTGAACCAATTACAAGTTTTAAAAAGCTGACAAATTCCACAAACATCAGAAAATCAAAAACAATATTCCAGCCCAGCTTCTGCCTCTGCACACTCCTGGGCTCGTTCCCCTCCACTCCTCACCTGCCGCACTCCCTGCCCGAAAAAGGGCCGCTCAGGGCAACCCCAGGCTCCGCACTCCCTTGCCCAGCACAGCTGGCAGTAAGACTGCACAGGAGCCGTCATTTCCACCCCACGATGGCCTTGACCTTGACCGTACATGGAAGTGCCACAACCGCGTGCATACATCTCCCTAAACCCAAACCAGCTCTTCCCGACTCAGCATCCCCCCGCCCGACCACTCCAAGCACCGAGCAAAGTGGAGGGAGGAGAAGACAGTGCTCTTAACTGATCTCAGTGAAAGCACTTTATTCATGCAATTCTTACAAAAACACGTGACCATGTGGACACTTTGTTGGGGCCACTCCTAGGGCCTTGGAAGGCTCCAGTGCACTGAGGGTCCCAGGACTGAAGCTTCATCAGCTTCCGGCAGCCGCACCCCTGCTGGGGACCTTCACCCTTCACTGCTCACTTTGTCTGACTTCTGTTGCAGTGTAAATGTCACCTCCCCCTGGCGCAACCTAAAGTGGGTCTTTGCTACTCTCTCTCAGAGAACCCAGCTTTTTTGCCTGCTTAGTATTTTTCACAGTTCGTGGCTATATTTTTGTATCTCCCACAAGACTGTCATTCCCCAGAGGGCAAGATCCACATCTGTCTTGTCCACTATGCAGCCTCAAAGCCTAGTACCCACAAGGACCTTATCGATAATGACAGGGCGAGTAAGCAATGCTCTGTGGCCCGTGTTACATTTTATGTGACAGAGGATAAAGCACCAAGGTGCCATAGGAGCTTCTCCCCCATTGCTCACCTCTGTTGAGTTATCTCAACAGGAAGGGCTGCTGAGTCCACACAAGGCACCCAGATGCACCAAGATACACAAACCCTAAAATAAAACCACAGAAAGGAGGAAACAGTGTCAGCGGAGATGGTGGAGAATCATCTATGGAGCCTCACCCCTTTATAATGGTTATTAGAAATATTTTAAAAATACAAAAAATCATGCAAAATAAGAAAACACAAGAGCAATGCTTTTGAACAAATCAGAAAGTTCTGGAAGGCTCAAAAGTAGGCAAGACAGAGACACAAGATGGAATGAGTTAAATCCATTATACACATATGAAACATAACATTATATAAATATTTCTTAGAAATACAAAATTAAGCCAGAAAACAGATTGGTCAAAGGAACAAGAAAGAAAGAGGAAGAGAGAGAGGGAGGGAGGTGGCAAGGGAAGGTAGATGGTTAAGATCTCAAATTTGGCAAAATGAGAAAAGTGACCTAAAAGAGTAACAATTCTCAGCCTGAGCTAAAGTCAGCCTGTCCTGTCTGCATGTGGCACATCTGGAGAAGAGAACTGCCAGGCGGGCACCAGCCTGGAGACGGTCACACTGAGCTGGTTTCAGGCTGGGCCCTGGAGGCCACAGGCCCTCCCACGGTGCCACCCGAAGGCCTCCTGGGGCCTGGACTCTGCTCACGTGGAAATCTCACCCCCGGGGCTGGTCCTTGGGAGCTCTGGCCTGTCACAGGTTCACAGAGGGGAACCCAGGAGCAAGGGCTAATGTTCCTCTCATCCCCCAGACCTGTTTCCATGGTGACAGAGACCCTCCTGCTGTGAAAACCAAGAGGGAGGCCAATCCCAGGCCCTCCAAGCCCAAGCAGAGCAAGCTCTCTCCTCCTCAGGCCCCCTGCCAGCCCCTCAGCCGCAGCCCCCGGCCCCTCCCACGAATGTCCTTTGTCTCTGGCTGTGTCTGCGAACCTCTCTGTCCCCTCCGTCTCCCCGCGAGGCCCCTTCTCTGTCTGCAGTGCAGCACATGTTCCCCCGCCTCCTGATTGATCTATTCGGGGAAAATGGGGGGAAACGACTATTTAATTAATCTCCTGCCTTAATTAATTATTGTAATGGCTTTCAACTTGGGGGGGAAAGAGGCCACAATGTGCTTAATATGTTTTTATGTCGACAAACACATTCTCTACTTGGCAGAGAAAGAAGAGGCCTGTTTTGGGTTTGGGGCTGCGCAGTGATTTATAAAGGGCATTAACACCAGAGAAATACTCCCGCTCTGGACTCGCGGCTTGGCTTGCTTTGGTGACCTGAACTGTCACCCTCCACCCCCTCCTCTCCCTTAAGCTCCCCCAGGTTCCCCACCTCCCTTACCCGGTGCTCCTCCCTCTCCTAACCTACCTCTTTTGCCTGGTTCACATCCCTCTTTTCCTTACTGTCTCTCACCCTCTGTCCAAAGCCACGAGGACTCTGCCAGGCAGAAGCTCTCGGGGTTGACATGCGTTGGCCACATGCAACAGGGCAAGGGCCTCGCAGGGCATTGCGGGCAGAAGAGGTGGGAACTGGGTCAGCTTTGCCCGTTTCTCTGTGGCAACTGCTCGGGCAGCCTTTAGGGAAGCCTCACCCACCCTGTGAGAGAGGGAGGTTACCAGGGGGACCTTGTGTAAACAAAATGCTGTCCAGGTGTCAGCAGCCCCGGGTGGGCCTTCTGGAGAAGGCTTCCAGGTTTGCCGTGACTCGGGGAAGAGCCATCTGGGCTGGCAGAATTTCTGCAGGGAAGGAGGAAGACGAAGTAAAGAAGAAAAACAGTCCCACAAATCACTCCTCAATGAGGTGAGAGTCTCCACGGCAACCTGCCCAGGGCTCAGCACCGAGGAGGCAGGAGATGCACTGTTGCCAT
Source organism: Lemur catta (assembly GCF_020740605.2). Taxonomy (NCBI): domain Eukaryota; kingdom Metazoa; phylum Chordata; class Mammalia; order Primates; family Lemuridae; genus Lemur; species Lemur catta. The sequence continues at coordinate 47,888,884 of NC_059141.1, read as the reverse complement.
GGAAACCACATCCTAGAAACCCACTGGTATTGGTCCCTGTTTGCCTTCGCAGATGAGTTGCTGGGGGTGGGGGCTAGACCTGCAAGGTCCCTGGGGGGACTGGGATGGGGCGAGAGTGAGAAAGAGACAAGAGGGGCAGAAGAGAGGAGGACAGGGAGGGGACAGGAAGGAGAGATGGAGAGAGAGAGTGGGAAAGATGGAGGGTGGAGAAGAAAGGCCCCAGGACCCAGACAGCCACTCTCGGGGCATCCTGAGTTCCCTGGCCCTTTCCCAGCAGAGAAGAAAGTGCCCCATGTGCCAAGTGAGGGAATGTGCCGGCGAGTGAGCAAAGCAAAGAGGTCTGGGCTGGAGCCCAGGATGAGCCGCATCCATTCGGACCCAAGGCACCCACCCATCCTCGTTGCTCTTATCCCATCACTGGTTGTCATTTACTCTAGGCGAGTACGTGAAGCACACCCTGTGTGCCCAGTCCCCTACCCCGCAGCAACCCTCAGAAGGGTCTGGAACCAGAGGAACCCCATTTGGTGCCTCCATTCCCTCCTCTGCCCCAGGGACCCCAGCACAAGGGTGCCAAAGAGGGGGTAGTTGGAAGCTGAGCTCCAAAGCCAGCCTCTGGCCCTCCGACCGCGGTTTGCCATGCTCTTTTCCTGAAGTTGAGGCAACTAGGTGCCTTGCGCCACCTGCTGGTGGCCACTGGAAGCAAGGTAGCAGTGACCAAAATTGGTGGTCCCAGCACATCCTCCGCAGCAGAGCCAGGGACCTACCTCTTCGAGCCAGGTGTCAACTAAGACCTTCCGCCAAGCCCCCTCGGATGGCCAGAGGGCCAGATGGACCCTTCAGTCAAGTGAGCCACAGCAGGCATCCAGCTTGGAGAGCCAGTGCCAGCTCTGACACTGATCAGCTGTGTGATCTTGGCAAGTCCGTTGCCTCGCTGGGCTTCAGTGTCACATCTGTGCAGCAGAATTTTGGAGCAAATTACCCCTCAGGGCTCTTTATAGCTTGGACAGTCTCTGAGTGCCTTGACTCCAGCCACAATCTGGTCGCTCCCTGGAGTATTTGAGTGAGTCTGGTGAGGAATCAGAGCCCCTCCCACAGTGTCTCCCAGCACTGCTCTGTGGGCTGGGGGCTCTGTCACCCCCACGTGGTTCAAGGGGGCCCAGTGCGGGTGGGCACCAGAGTTCCCACCACCTCCCCTTTACCAGATGTGCCCCACCAAGAGGGAGGCAGAAGCTGAAGCCCCGGCACACACAGAACCCACTGCAAGACAAGCCCCACCCACTGCTCCGCTGTGGTCTGGAGGAGCCCCTGGACCACAGGACTCCTGCAAAGCTCTAGAGGAGGACAGCTGGGGAACCCACATTCTCCCACTGCCCTTCCACACAGGAGGTTCCTCCACATGCAGGTGAAATGCCACTCAGCATGTGACACTTTCGGGCATCTGTGATTGAACATATGACTGCTGAGCTGTCTGCCAGCCATCGAGGGAGCCAGGGCTGCAGGAGAGGAGGCCTGGAGGGGACTGTGGGCACCCTGCTTTCACAGAAACTCACCAGGTAAGAGAACACGGCTTTGAGTCAGAGCCAAGTTCAAATCACGCTTTCCTCCTTGGCAGTTCCACAACCTTGTGCCATTTTCCCATTTGCTAATTGGAGGTGATGGCAGTATCACCTCTCTGGGTTCTGCTGAAGAGAGGAGTAAACGAGGTAATGAGTGCAAAGCCCTTGGCAGCACTTGCCATCATAGACTCAATTCAGAAGACTCCAGATTTGGGCCAGGCCAACTCCAACCCATCCTAATTTCAAGAACACGTATAAAGTACAATCTTGAGTGTTTCTTCCATCAATAACTATTAGTTGAGCACCTATTATATGCCAAGCACTGTGGCGGCAGCAGGACTAGACCAACAAAGAAGACAGACACAATACCAGACTTCATGGAGCTTCTTGTCTGGTGGGAGGCAAGGGAGAGTGGTGGATGGACATCAAACAAACGATGACACAAATGAGTTACTCTTCATTTTGAAGGGGAAGCAAAAGTGCCAAGGCAGCATGTGACCAGGGAGCTGACCTGGTCTGGCTGGTTAGGGAGAATTCATCTTTGCCTCTTCCTCCTTCCTGCTGGTGGAAATGTGGGCACAGTGGCTGGAGTTTAGCAGCCACCTTGGACCATGAGGCAAAGCTGCTGGATGACAGGAGCCTGCATTCCTGACAACTTTGTGCAGGTGCCCAAACCCTCCCTGTGTTGTCTACTTCTGACTTATAGAGAGAAAATGACATTTATTTTAAGGACGGTGTTGTTTTAGTTTTTTCTATCCTTGTCCCCAAAAAGCCCGACTCACAGGACTACAGTCATAATGAACACATTGCCTGCTCATTAGCCTGGAAGAAGCGTGGGGAGAGGTGCCCAGCACTAGGCTTCCACAGAGGGGAGTTTCAGCAGCCGTTTGTTGAATTACCTTAATTGAACGGGATGAGTTGACAGGAGACAGAAGAATCACTGGACAGATAAATCGAGGTGGATGTAACTCTGGGGCAAAAAGCTGGAACCATTTCTAGAGATGTCTGGGGACAGAACTAAAGGAAGGTGGGACAGAGAGACTCAGCAGCCAAGGACAGAGGGCCTGACAGAACAAGAGTTAAAGGACTTGAACCCAGGGAGATAACTGACACCCAAAGCAAGTAACTTAAAGAGTTGGAAGGCTCCTCAGGATGGATTCAAGCTGCCCCTGACCTTGAGTTTGATGTCAAGGAAAGACCCAAGACATGGGCAACAGAGGGACCTGGATTTAAATCCTGCTGCTTACTTGCTGGGTGAGTTCAGGTAAGTTGCCTGGATTTTCTGAGTCTTCATTTGTCCATAATACAATTAAAATAGCTGGAGTAACACGGATGAAATCCTGTACACACTGCCTGCCACAGGGGAGGCCCCCGATCTTTCGCAATAATGGCCAGTAATCTGCCCGGTGCTATGGCGGGTGGGCTGAAGGTGACCCCGTGACCCCAGCCTCCAGTGTTCCTGCTTTTCTCTGGTCCCCTCCCTGAGTGGACCTGTGACTTGTTTCTAACCAACAGAATGTGGCAAAGGTGCCAGGATGTCTACAGCTAGGGGACTCATTCTACAGTCTCTCTCCATTGCTGGTTTTCTAAGAAACAAGCTGCCATGCGTCCTACAGCTGCAGGAAAGTGAATTCTGCCAGCAAGTAACCTACAGAACTTAGAAGCGGACCCAGCCCTGACTGACCCTCATGGAGGACCCGCTGAGCCAGAAACTGCAAGACACAAAATGTGTGCTGTTTTAAGCTTCTAAGTTTTAGGTAATTTTTTACACAGTCTAGGAAACAAACAGAGGTGCTATATTAAGAATATTTTATGCAATATTTAAGGAATATATAACTTCACTTTTCTCTGCACATCAACCCCAAGAGGGGGTATTATTTTCTCCATTTATAGAGAGAAACTGAGGCTTGGGGACAGGGGGGCTAAATTCCCTAAGGCCACACAGCTGCTGGGGGGAGGACACAGACTCCAGAACCTACCATGAGCTAGGAGGAGCCTGCGGCCCCTGCTGGTGGCAGCAGCAGCCTTGCTCTGCGTGGCGCCGTGTAGCGTCTTGATGCCTTTAGACCATGCCCTGCTCGGTTCTGCCACACTTCTCCCTGTCGCAGGGTACCCAGCTGTTTCCCATGGTTCTCGCAGTCCCCTGCCTGGCCCCTGAGGGCATTTGAGTTCCAACCCACATAATTGGATCACTGGTGGTTAGAGCCCAAGTAGAACAAGCCCTGGTTTCTCAAGGGCTTAGAAGCAAAGGGCAAGAGTCTAACTCCCCTGGGAATACCGTGGCAGAAACAAGACGCTGGCACGTGCACCCAGAGGGCAACTCGCTTCCTGAGCTGGGAGACCATGACGCATCACTTCCACAACACCTGTGTGTCCCAAGGACACTGCACCCTCTGCACCCTGGGCTGGGCCTGTCTGTGACCCAACTCCAAGGAGAATCACAGCAGAAAGGGGACAGGAGAGCACAGAGACTAAAGCCTGAGAAGGGATCCCCCAGTTCCCAGAGCAGGGGAAGCTAAGGGGGATGGGGAACAGGGGTGTGCTCAACTGGTGGACGTCACGGGAGGGTTGCTCCTTAATTTAAGAGAGACACAGGGATGCAGGCAGATGTCACAAGGACCCCTGACCCCTGGCTCAGGACTACATTTACACTGTCGACTCAGGTTCTTTTATTCCTCCCTTCCTTTCCCCCTCCCTCCCTCCCTCCTTCATTTCTTCCCTCCCCCTTCTTCCACCCCATGTGCAGGAGGGTAGAACTGCCGGCACTTATAACTGGAGAATAAAGCCCCTGAGTGCACAGGTGACCCGGAAGTAACCAGGATCCACCCTGGCCCGGGCAGGAAGGGTGAGCCCTGGTCTTGGGGTCCCCTCCTCCCTTTCAGCTGGGCTGGTGCCTCAAGCCTTCTCACCAAACTCCCTGAGCAATCCCTATGCTTTGACTAAGAGCCAGGCCCTCTGTCGGGGGCTGGGAACACAGAAAAAGAACCAAGTATGGCCCCTGCCCTGGGAAACTCAGCCTGGTGTGTGGAGGGTGGGAGCCACAAACCCCGCTCCCCAGGGAGAGAGCAGCTCCTGCCTAGAGAAAGGCAGATCATGGATCTGGGGGTGGAACCCACGCTCCATGTTTTCAAGCTGCCCAGTGAATAGGTTGTGTGGCCAAGACTAGGAACCACTGTCTCAGGAAAAGCAGCACCTCGTCCAAGGTGCATGTACGTTCCTCATCCCATGCTGGCAGCCTCCAGATTTCAGCCACTTCATCAGAAGAAGGTGGTTTCTCAGGATTCACTGAACTCAAAGCTGCAATAAAACTGCCATCTCAGACTGCACAGGGCATCTGCAGCGTATTTGCAGCAGGGAGGTTGTGCTCCCACCCAGACATTCCACCAGGCGGCGCCATGGGACAACGTTCACAATCCCTTAGGTTTCCACACTAAGATGGCTGGGCTCTTCCAGCACCCTGCAGAAGGGGACCAACAATTCAATATCCAGTTCAGACCTAAAGAAAGCCTGGAGCTAAATCACTCGTCATGGCTTCCCTTAACCTCCTTAGTCCAGATGTTCATCAAAAACGGGGTGGCAGAAGAAGTGGGGGAGCGACGCTGGCAATGCCAAGCCTGGTGGCAGCAAAGTCCATCAAGCACCTGCTATGGGCAAGGCCACCAGTGGCAGGTAGCATCCGATTTCAGAGCTGAAAGGGGCCTTCATGGAAATCTGGCTCGGCCCGTTGTTTTTGCAGAATGAAGGAGGCCAGAAGAGGGTTGCTCCCCACCTTGGGGCGCAGCGTGACTCAGAAAGCCGCTGTCGGGTGAGCTGCCACCACTCCTCCTTCGAGGAGCCAGGTGAGGGCAGAAATTGCACCCCATCTGACCGCAAAGGGGACTGAGAAAATCGATCAGGTTGTGACTTCCCCCCTCAGGGCCTAGAAAAAGGGAGACATTCCTGTCAGGATCCCCACGCTTCAGAGAAAACCCCGTAGAGTGACAGGGTCAGAGCTGCAGGGCCCTCTGGGGCCAACGGGCCGAGCACCAATGGTACAGTTAACTCTGCTGAGGCCAAGAGAGGCCAACAGCTCAAACACCAAAAGATTACAGAATGAGGAAGCTCTTCATGGATAGGACACGTGTCCAGGATACATTGCTATGTGAAAAATGCAAGGGGCAGAAAATGTCTCATTTTCCATTGTTTGTATAAAAATAAGGAAAAAAATACATATTCACATTTGCTCATGTTTGCGTAACTATTCTGGAAGGATTTAAAAGACACTAAGGACAGTGGCTACAGGGTGGAGGGATGATGGGGATGGGGGGGGCGGGGGGGGGCGGAGCAAGACCTTTCTCTGCATTTGTTTATTGTTTGGTCTCTGGGCCATGTGAATGCATTACCTTACAAAGACTGAATTTTTAAAAATAGCGTGCCCAAGATTGCACCACGTTTCCCAGAGGGTGTGAAATGACTTGGGTGACACATAAGATGACTATAAACAATTCGCAGACACAGCATGGAATCGTGTGGCGAGAACGTCGTTCCCTTTTCATTTCTCTTCAGTCCTCTGAGTCCATCAGGGTCAATGTCTCCGTGTGGCGCTAGTCAGTCTTTAGCACCGCTCCAAACCCTCACAAACCAACTTGTTAACAAAGAAAGCAGGCGTCAGGCTTGAAGCCTTGGACAACCACAGCGGCCAGCTAAAATGGAACAATGCTATTGTCTCTGTACTGGATTTACTTGCACGAATACCTACTATGAGTGGCAAGTAATGCTGGCTTTTCATTTACAATAACGATGCGAGGCTTCCTTTTAAAAATAAATTTAAGTAAACTGTGAATGCTGTAAAGAAAAATGTTAAGTAAACCCTAATACCATTGCTCTGTGAATATGGTAACATCAAGTGCTAACTTGGTGGCAGAAATTGGGCTACGTGCATCCCACGAATGAATGTGCTTGAGCCCCTGCCCTAGGCGGTGAGGACAAGGACACAGGGGTACAGGGAGATGATGGGCTGTGCCGTGGCTGGCTGCTGGCTGACAGAGATGGAGCCAGGAGTGGGAGCACAGCATGGGGCCTCCAGCAGGGCTCCACTCCCCAGAGGGTGCAGACTGGCCCTGCCCCCAGCTCAGTGCTCCCCTGCCAGGCCACTTGAGGCAGCTGGCCTCAGGCTTCAGCTTGAGCAGCCCTGGGTTCCTGAAGCCATATAGTTCCAGCTGCCCCCGAGCCACAAACCAGAGGATCAGAGAAACACCCACACACCCACACACCCACACCCCCCTCTGTAATCCCACTGGAGCTGTCACTCCTGCTTCTTGAGCTTTCTGTCCTTTGTGCTGCTCCTCCGGGCCCTTGGTAGCGGCACAAGGAGGGGTAAGCTTGCTCAGCCGTGTCGTGCGCTGCTGGGGAGCCGCAGGTTTTCTCCCCATCTAGTTTAGACAGCAGGGCTCTGCGCCCCCTCCCCCCCCACCCCACACAGCCCCGCAGAGACCTCTTGAGAGATCACTGGATTCCTCCTTGTGTCTGTACGCTATGACAATACCATGCATTTGGGCATGCAGGGGACAGAGCTGCACCCCCACTCAGTGACTGCGGCCCGGCACCCTCACACCCACCTCTGTGCCCTCTGTGCCCACAGAGCTGGTTTGACAGTGGCACAGGCTGGTCCTGATGGGTCCCAGCAGGTGGAGAGGCCTGGTGATCTGTATCTGTCACAGGTTTCTAGGAGATTCTGATGGGGGTGACTAGAGGAGTGGCGAGGAGTGTGGCTGTGGGCCCGTTTGAATCCTAGCTTCTACCCAGTTCGTTCTGGGTCCTGGGGCAAGTTTTAAACCCTTTGCAGCGTCCTCAGCAATGAAATAAAGATGACAGTGACAGTACTGTACCATAAATTTCTAGGGACAATTAAATGGCATAAAGTGCTTAGCACAGGGCCGGGCACCCCACTGGCTCTCAGCAAACACCATCCAGTCTTGACACTGACCAGAGTGGCCCTCACCGTCCAGGGGCACAGGGAAGCAGCTGAGTCTCTCTCCTGACAGCTGGGGAGGGGGCGACATTGCTCTTAAAAGCCCAGTACCACCCCAGCCAGGGCTCCCAGGTGCCTGGGACACGGCGGCCACTCTGGAGCTGAGGGCCCTGGTCCAGGCCAAGGTGCGGCGTGTGCAGAGGAAGCCGGGGCGCTGGTACGGTCCCTCCTTCCACACCTCTGTCTATCTCTCACCCACCGCACCTCGGGCGAGCCCCTGAAAGTTCTGAGAGGCAGGCAGGGCCCGGATCATCATCCTCAGTGATGAGGAAACCAAGGCTAAATGAACCATCCAAGGTCATGGGCCCACGAAGAGCAGAGCTGGGAATGCAAACAGGTTTCCTCTGCTGCCCAGGTAGCCACAGGGCAGGGGGCGGCTTTCCTCCCGTCCTCAGGTCCAGGCAGAGGCTCTGACCACTGGGCCTCCTCTCAGACTCTCAGCTAGTCCCCAGTGAAGGAGCCTGACCCCTTGCCTGTGCCAAAACGCTCCCCGTCCAGGGAGGAGGGAGCCAGGAGAGGGTTCCTGGAGGGAACTGAGTCTGTTTTACCTGATCTCTGGCTTGGTGTCTCCCTCTGAGGAGCGGGAAGTGTGGCCGCCACCTCCAGGGACGGCTGCAGGGTGGACAGAGGTAGGGCTTATGAGACAGGGGCTTGGAACTTGTGGAAGGGCGGGCCCAGGAGCCCAGCTGGGCCCAGAGATCCGGCAGGAACAGACACCAGGTCAGATCCCAGAAACTCTATTCACCAGGTGGCACCAGCCAGGGAATCAAAGCCACCCCGTGGAGGGGGTACTCTCCTTCGCAGCCCCACCGAGACCTGAGCTGGGGGCTCACGTGGGTGGGAGTGAGGGTAGCTCTCCCCAGGAAGCCGGGCTGCATATCCAACCTGACATGCAGACGCAGGGCTCCAAGGATAAGCCCTGGAGATTAGCAGAAAGCTCCCTTAAAATCTGCCCTCTTGGGTGGGATTAGAACCAGCAACGCGGCCCAGTCTGGGGGCTCCTGTCACACAGCGGGCGGTGGGGAGGGGTGCGGGCAGAGGAGGAAGAGCCCACCCTCCTCAGTGAGCTTCCAATCAGGACACCAGCTAGGCCAAGGCAGCGTGGCTCACTCAGAAAGCCACCAGCTCTGCATCTGGCCACCAGAGCACGAGGCTCTGCCTGTGCAGAATGTGTCCGCGCCTGGGAGTCCTCAGCACAGGCGAGAGCCCCACCAAGGGCGTTCAAACAGGAGGGACGTGGCGTCTTATTCACTGCAGGGGCCACTTTCAATATTTCTTCAGAGAGTCCCATACCTTTGAAAGGGGGAGATGAAAGGGAAAACCCAGCCCGAGAGACAAGCTGAGGGGAGGAGGGAGTTTAAGGGGATGTGGGGCAGGAACTTCCTGTGGCTGGTGGGCCAGAGCCTCGGGGGCTTGGGGCCGGGGGAGCAGGTGGGCAGATGTGCCAGGGCAGAAGGAGATGCCAGAGGAACAGGCACCAGCCTCTCCTTACCAGCCCCCAACACAGATGCTGGGAGCCAGACCCCACCCCCAGAAGCCCAGCGCCCCTCTGTTCTCTACGCCCATCATAAAGGGAACATGTGTTCCAACTGTTGGGGAAATAAAGCCACAGAAAACAGTCTTTGAGAAAGGAGTCCTGTTCCAACGCCACAGCGCTCCCCCAGGAAGGTGTGTGATAAAGGCCGCCAGCCCCTCAAGGGCAGCAGGCACGGGAGCCTTCGGGAGAAGGTTCTGCTCTGGGCAGCGCAGCGGCTCTCAGAAGGGATGGAACCCACCCCTCTCTCCCCCCATCCTCCCCCAGCCCTGGCGACTCCAGAATGTGCCTTCCTCCCCCAAACAACCAAACCCGGAGGATCCTGAGAAGAGAGTGAGAAATCTAGTGCCGGGGCCAGCAAAGTCCTCAGGCTCACGCAGCCTCTCCGGGACCTATAAATAGCCCTCATCCCCCTGTGGGCCTCAACCACCCAACACCTCCCCCTGGCAGGGCCCCGGCCTCCTCTCGGGAAAGCAGGGCATCCTCCACCCACACGCACTGCTTTCTAAGCACGGCGTGCTGCAGCCAGGGCTGGCGGGGCCTAGGAGGCTGAAGGGGGCTGGGCGAGGGAGACCTCAGACCCGTACCCCGGCTCTCCTGACCCTACAGCCTCACCTGCCTTTCTGGCCAGAGGACCCCAGCCCACAACGCTGACCTTCAAGTCCAGCATCTCAGAGTGAGCCTAGAAGTCAACCACGTATCGGCCAAGGGGTCCAAGCCCAGACGTTACCTGGACCTCCCCTCCCAGCTCTAGGACTCTATGGAGAAAATCTTACAAACCACCCTCCAAGGTCAAATGCCTGTTGCTACTGTTCCCCAAACCCAATCACTCCCAAACTACCTTCACCCACGTCTTCCAGATCTGCATGTGACTGTACGATTATTTACGAATTTCCTCATACAGACTCCTTTTTACTTAAATCTATTTATTGAAAATGTCACAATAAATAGAATGCCAGTACCACTTGTCCTAAACAATAGGTAGCCAATAAAAATATATCAATAAAACAAAACAGTCCTATAAAAGTCTGGAAACTTCTCCTCTGCCCTAAGCCCATGTCCTGCTCCCTAGGAAGAGGGGAAGTCAATATATGCCTTCGAGAGGCATTAGAACATACTGGCACCAGGCTGAGACTTTCTTCTTGCCATAAAAGGACTGAAAGAGAATTGGAAAAGGAATCCCCTTCTTGTTCTCATTTTGTGCCACTTAATGCAGGCCCTATGCCACCTAGAAACATCTCAAGGGAACCATCATATTATCCACCCCATACTTTGGGAATGCTGGACTGGAGTCTCCCTCTGCCTCATGCTTAACACAAGGGGGAAACACAGACCTGTGCCCCTTCTCTGACCACACCTTCAGGGCACCACTAGATCCCCTCTGCTCTCACACCAAGACCCAGTAAGTCCCTCTCGACACACCCGCCCCCATCAACCAACCCCCAGAGGTCACCGCTGACTCAGGTGGGACACCAGGTAGACCAGGCCCACCAAAAGGAGGCCACGCACACCGAGCATCATGAGCAGGAAGAGGAGCAGGATGGAGGTCACGGGCTCCACAGCATGGTTGCCAAGATGCCACTGCGGGAAGCCCATGTTCACCAGCTGCCGGTTGAGGTCATTGAAGGGGGACTGAGCAGCACCCAGCCTGATACCTGCCTGCTGCTGACGGGGTCCAGCACCCCCTGTGGGGGCACCATGGCCCCTGTTGAGAAAGCTCTGGAAGGTGAAGACAGAGAGAGACAAATGAATCCAGAGGATACTTCCCTGGAGTTGAGGCACCAGCCAGGAGACAACCCCTCTAAGCTGGGCCCCGCTCTTCCCTACAGCCATCCTGGGCCACACCCTCCTTTTTCAGCAATCCCAGGATGCCACCCGTAAGAATCCCAACAACCGAGTTACAAACTCTCAGAGCATGGAAAATGCCAGTCCGTATTCCCCACGTCATGCCCGGGGGAGAAGGTGCCTAGGACAGAGAAGAGAGCAGGTGGTTGAGGCAGGTTGGACAGCAGGGCACGGCTCTGGGGCAGGTACTTTGAACACTCATCACTCCTTTCTTTAAAATGATGATTCTGTGCCATGGGCTCACCTCCTCCACTCCCTCTCCAGCTCCTCTCTTGCACAACAGATTCTTAAAAGAAACATGCTAGCTGCAGTGGGGTCTGCTACCAGGTTAAAGGAGCATGAGCTCTTGGGCTTGAAGTCTGGGGAGGCTGCCCAGCAGAGGGAGGACAGGGGGACAGGGACTGGGCCATAATGCACTGCGCTTCCCAGCTCTCTGCAAAGAGGGCTTCAGGCCAGCAAAGGTTAATGGCCAGCAAGAGAGACTTCTGGGAGCCAGGAGCAACCAGTACAGCGGAGGCCAGCTGTCCCTGCCACAGGGATGGGTACCCACCTGTCGAGGGGTGCTACCTCTCGGCGCTGCAGTGGTCCTCACTCGGGGGTCATCATCCTGCACGATTTCCCCGTTGGCCAAGATCCTCACCATCTTCCCAGGAGCTGCGGGCGCCTGCAATGCATGGCCAGGGTGGGGGGCCCCATGGAAGCCACGTGACACGGAAGTCCCCCACTCCCTCACTCTTAACTCTTAGTGATCTATGACCAAGATCATGAGGGCCTGAGGGTGATTCTTTCCCTAACCTCAAAAACCTTGAAGGAAAAAATTTACCAGAAACTGAGGAATGCTTTCTTTCGGTGGTGCTCACACAGGCGACCCACGCCGAGCAGATGCTGTGCCTGATTAATAAAAAGGGGAGAAATAAATGCAAGTCGTTTGCCAGAAAAAAAACCTTTCAGACGTTGAGTCCACTAGGAAAACTATCAGAAAGGATCCTTGGAGGAGGAAATTTTATTACCGACCACTAGCGGCAGCACAGCTGGGCCTAGGGGCCTTGCTCTGGACTGTGGAAAGCCCACCGAGGCACAGCTCACTAAAGCCCCACCACACCCTCTGAGGTAGGTACTAGCGCACGCAGCTCTTGTGCAGGTTGAGGCACAGAGAGGTTGAGTGGTTTTTCAGGGATCATACATCTATGGGCAGCAGAGAAAGAACAGGAAGCCAGGAACTCTAGCCCTGGGGTCCCTCTGGGTACTAAACCAGGGGTCTGGGCCACCTGGATCCTCAGTGTGGCTCAGTTTCCCTTCCGTTAAAAAATGGGTCCAGTGTGCTGTTCCCCCACGGGATAAGTGCCAAGGGCCTGGGCCTTCTCCCTCCAGGAACACGGCCTGGAGATCCGGGCCCCTCAGGGTTACTTTAGATCCACCGCCTGGCAGCAGGACACCCTGGCCCGGCAGCCCCTGCGCTGCTCAGAACAGCAGACCTTTGCCGCAGAGGGCACGCCCCTCACCGTCCCTCGCCGCTCGGGTAACACCCGCCCAGCCTTTGCTAACAGGAGGGCGGCGCCCAGCCTTCCCAATACGGGGTGGCGATCTGCGCGGACCCCGGGGCGTCCCTCCGCGGGGCCCCTCCCAGCGCCCCCCGGCCTGGGTAAAGGCCGTCTGCTCTCAGATGAGCCACAGTCTCCACCTAAATTCTCAAAAGCCCCCGCGACACCCATGCCAAAAAGGGTTAAGAGCCGCTGTCCTCTTGCCCGTGACCTGGAGCCTGGGACAGGCGGGTCGCCTTTCTGAAGGCTGCTGGCCCCGGAGCAGAGCGAGTGGGTCGCGGTCGTCCGCAGTCTCTTTGTGCTTTGTCATCCCGCCCCCGCCGGGTGGGCCACCGGCGCCGGCCCTCGGCGCACCTGACGCCACGGGCTGGGGGCTGCGCAGGGGCGCTGCCCGGGCCGCCGAGCCCCGGCCGCCGAGCCTCACGCCGGCCCGAGCCCAGGCTCGCGCGGCGGCGAGGGGTGCGCGCCGTCCCGGCCGGGTCACCCACCTGCAGGCGCGGCTCGCGGCCTCGGCGGCGTCCGCTCGCGGCGGCTGCGGGGCCGCTTCCTCCCACCTGACCTCGCAGGAAGCGCGCGCCGGAGGGGCGCGGCCGAGCGGCGGCGCAGCAGCCCCCTCTGCAGGTCCCCGGGGGCACTGCAGCTGCCGGCCCGGACGCGGCCGTGCAGGGGCGGAGATGGGAGGACGGCGGTAGGGGTGCGGGAGACGGGAGGGCAGGGGTCCCAGACGCAGGAGAGGGGATGGGGAGGAGAAGAGAAGTGGGGAAGAAAAGGAGAGAAAGGAGGAGGGAGCAGGGGAGGAAAGGCAAGCGAAGCCCACGGAGGAAAACCCAAGAGGGTGGGGGCTCCCTGGCCTGGGAGGAAGGGCGGACACAGGCTCAGAGCACGAGTGTGACTCGCTGAGCCAGCTCCGAGCATGCCCCTCGAGTAGGGCCCGGCCCAACCCTCAAGGAGCTCCAAGTCCAGTGGGGAAGATGAGGCTTGAACGGGGCAGGTGCAGCTTAACTGCAGCAGGCTTCCTGGAGGAGGTGCCTTTGAGCTGGGGCCAGAAATAGACTCTGGCAGAAGGCACCACCTGGAAGGAGTGAACCATCAACCTCTGCCTCCTTCCTGCTCCTCCTAGTTCATTGCTTCCCAACACCCTAGAATGCTGCTCTTATCTGCAACATCAAAACTGGCTCACCAACTTCTTTGACATGTGCAGCCCATGGAAAGGCAGGAAGGAAGAAATGGAGGGCTACTGATTTATTTTAAAGTATTGTGGATGTGTCATACACAACTTCCCTCACATTCCGTTGGCGAGAATGAACCACGTGGCTACAGGGCAGCTAGGCTGCAGAGTCTGCAGTGACATCCCTGTTTCATTCCTGATGTTTGTATTTGTATCTTCTCTCTTGTCTTTCACTTTTGCTAGAGGTTTGTCAATCTTATCAATGTTTTCAAAGAACTAGCTTTTGTGTCACTAATTTTTCTGTTTTTCTGTTTTCAATTTCATTGATTCCAGCTCTTATCTTTATTATTTCCTTTCTTCTACTTGTTTTGGGTTAATTTTGCTCTTCTTTTTCTAAGTTATTGAGGGGAGAGCTCAGATTATTGATTTGAGACTTTTTCTCTTTTTCAGTATAAACATTGAGGGCTATAAGTTTCCTACTTAGCATTCTTTTTTTAGCTGTGCCTCACAAATTTAGACATGTTGTGTTTTCATTTTTATTTAGTTCAACATATTTTTATTTAAATTTTTGCTACTTCTCCTTTAACCCATGGATTATGTAGAAGGGGGCTGTGTAGTCTCCAAGTGTTTGGAGATTTTCTGTTATCTTTCTGTTATTGATTTCTAGATTAATTCCATTGCAGTCAGACAACATACTCTGTATGAGTTCTATTCTTTTAAATTTGTTGATGTTTCTTTTATGGCCCAGAATATGATCTTTCTTGGTGAGTATTTCATAAGTGATTGAAAAGAATGTATATTCTGCTGCCTTTTGGATATAATGACCAACAAATCTCAACTATATACTGTTGGCTGATGACATTGTGGAGTTTGTCCATATCTTTGATGACTTTCTGTCTAGCTCTATCAATTGTTGAGACAGGGGTATTAAAGTCTCTACCTATAATTATAGATTTTTCTATTTCTCGTTTGCTTCACATATTTTGCAGCTCTGTTGTTTGGTGCATACAATTTAGGTTTGATATGTCTTCTTGGTGGATTGATTAATTTATCATATATAATGTCTCTCTCTGTGTTTCTGGTAATTTTTCTTGCGCTAAAGTCTGTTTTTGTCCTGTTTTCTTCTAATTAATGTTTGCATGATATACCTTTTTTCCATCATTTACTTTCAACTTGACTATATTGTTATATTTGAAGTGAGTTTCTTATACATAGCATACAGTTAGGTCATGTTTTTAAATCCATTATGCCAATCTGCATTTTATTTGGATTATTTAGACCATTACATTTAATGTAATTACTGATATCTTGGGGCTTAAGTCGGCCAATGTATTTTTTTGTTTCTGTTTGTTCTGTCTTTCATTTCCCTGTATTTTCCCTACCATTCTGTGGGTTGCTTGAACATTTTTTAAAATTCCATTTTGCTTTATCTATAGTATTTTTTAAGTATATCTCTTTGTATAGCTTATTTAGTGGTGGCTCTAGATATTACGTTATATATACGTATCACAGTTTACTAGGGTCATCATCTTACTACTTTGGGTGAAGTATAAGAACTACTTTCCTTTATATTCCTTTACTCTCCCCATTATACTGTAATTGCCTTAAATATTTCCTCTATATACATTTAGAGCCACATCAGAAAGTGTTACAATTTGTGCTTTAACTGTCAAATATAATTCATGAAATTCAAAGGTAGAAGGAAAACTTGTTATATTTACCCATATTTTTGCTTACCATATTATTTTTTTCTTCCTAATGTTCCAAAGTCTTTCTTTTATTGTTTCCTTTCTATTTGGAGAACTTCCTCTAGCCATTTTTTTATGGTAGGTCTCCTGGTAATGGATTATTTCAGTTTTCCTTCATCTGAGAAAGTCTTAATAATCTCTTCATTCCTGAGTGATATTTTCACTAGACATAGAATTCTGTGCTGGCCAGGAGCAGTGGCTCTCATCTGTAATCCCAGCACTTTGGTAGGCTGAGATGGGAGACTGCTTGAGGCCAGGAGTTCAAGACCAGCATGCCCAACAACATAGCAAGACCTTATTCCTACAAAAAATTTAAAAATCAGCTGGTGTAGTGTTGCACGCCTGTAGTCCTAGCTACTTGGAAGGCTAAAGCAAGAGGACCACTTGAGCCCAGGAGTTTGAGGTTACAGTGAGCTACGATTATGCCACTGCACTCTAGCCTGGCTGACAGAGCAAAACCCTTTCTCTTAAGAAAAATAACAAAGAATTCTGTGTTGATAGTTCTTTCTTTCAACACTTGAAAAATATCATACCATTTCCTTCTGGCCTCCATGGTTTCTAATGAGAAATCTGCTGTCATTTGAATCATTTTCCCTTATAGATAAGATGTCATTTTTCCTCTGGCTGCTTTCAAAATATTTTCTTTGTCTTTTATTTTCATAAGTTTAATTATGATGTGTTTAGGATGGATTTCTTTGGGGTTTTCCTATTTGGGATTCATTCTGCTTCTTAAATAAGTAGGGTTTATATCTCTCACCAAATTTGGAAAGTTTTCAGCCATATTTATTTCTTCAACTACTTTTTCAGCCTCATTCTTTCATCTCCCCTCTGGGATTTCAACAATATAAATATTAGACCTTTCATTATAGTCTCACAGGTCCCTCAGTCTCTGTTCTGTTTTTTTAAGTCCATTGTCTCTCTATTGTTCAGATTGCGTAATTTCTATTGTTTTATCTTCCAGTTTACTGATTCCATTCTGCTATTGAGCCCATCTACTAAGCCTTTTATCTTGATTATTGTATTATTTTACTTCCCCTTTCCATTGGTTCTTCTTTATATCTTCTATTAATATTTCCATTTGGTTTTTCTTTATATCTTCTATTTCATTTTTGAAGATTTCTGTTTCTTCACTATTTCAAGTATGTTCATAATTGCTCAATGAAGCATTTTTTATTATGGTTGCTTTAAAATCTTTGTCAGGTAATTCTAACATCTCTGTCTCTCAGTGTTGGCATCTATTAGTTGTCTTTTTTCATTTGATTTGCTATCTTCTTCACCGTTAGTTTTGACAGTGATTTTCTAATAAAACTTGGGCATCTTCACATTATGTTAGGAGACTCTGGGTCTTATTAAACCTTCTGTTTTAGCGGGATTTTTCAGTCAGTGCTCCATCAGGGGAAGGAAAGTCACTACATCATTAATGATATGTGGAGGTAGAAGTCCAGGTGCACCACTCAGCCTCCATTAGCACCCAAGTTGGAGGAGGGAGTGCTCCTTGTCACTGCTGGAGGGGGTGGCAGTTTCTGTTCCCCAGATGGTCTCTACTGACACCATGGTGGGGGAGAGGCACATTACCAGCTAATGGGGATAAAAGTACTGACTTCCTATTTTGCCTCTGACACTATTCCAGCAGGGGTGCTGGATACCTTGTTATAGCCTCACAAGGGTGGAAGTTTAGGCTCACCACTTGTCCTTTGCAGGTGTGGGTTTTTTGTGTGGTATTTGGCTAGAGTAGAGCAGTTATTGTCTAAAAGCTTTCTGTCTTGCCAGGTACGACTCCTCCTACTTTAGCTAGACAGAGTGGGTTTTCAGGGGGCTTTTATTATCTATACCCTTGGCTGCTTCCAGGTTGCCAGCTTCTTCAGCTCTTTATCTGGGATATATGAGCCAAAAGGGACACCCAGGGAACGCACCACCATGTTGCCATCCCTCAGATCCAAAGTCCCCAACCAGTCTGCCTTCTTCTCTCCACCTTTCAAAGTCTTTTTATGATTGTTTTACACATAATGTACAGGGGTTTTAGTTGTACTTAATAGGAAGAATGGGGGGAAAAGTATATTTACCCCACCTTCCTGGAAGCAGACATCCAATTTTAAAATTATAGTAATTAAGACATCAAGAAATTGTGGTCTAGTTACAGAAATAACAAAATGACCAATCAGTAAATAGAATCTAGGAATACCCATAAATTGGAATTTATGGTCAAGTGAAAGTACAGAACAGTAGGAAAAGGACAATCTTTTTAATAAATGATGCTGTAATAATTGAGTATCCATATCAGAAAAAAAAAATGAAGTTGAATCCCTACCTCACATATTTCTACATATACCAAAAATAAATACTAGGTGTGTTGTAGACTTAAATATCAAAGGCGAAGCAACAAAGAATTTGGAATATAAATCATATATATATATATATTTATTCTAGATCTCAGAGTAGGAGAAATTTTTTAACACACTATAAAAAATGCCAACCATAAAGAAAATGATTGATCAATTTTCTTACCTTAAACTTACATTAAAACTAGTAACTCCTATTGATCAAGACAATATTTTTTTAAAAGAAAAAAGGCAAAACAGTATCTAAGGAAAGGTTTTTTGTGATGCATATGGCCAACAAAGAACTTAGATCTGGAATATATAAAGAGCTTCTACAAATTAATAAGAATATAGACAGCCAATAAAAACGTGGGCAAAAGATTTGATCAGGCACATTACAAAAGAAGAAATCCAAATGGCCAAGAAACTTTTAAAAAAGTGTTCAGCATCATTAACAATCAGAGAAATACAAATTAAAACCATCATGAGATACTACTGCACACTCGTCAGATAGACTATATTGAAAAAGTATTGGTGATGATGTGCAGCAATGACTGTTTGTTCCCATTGCTGCTGGTGGATGTGTAAGTTGGTATAACCAGTCTGGAAAATGATTTGGAGTTGCCTATGAAAGGTGAATATTTGCATTCTTTATGAGCCAGGATACAAAAGTGAATGTTCATGTGTACCAGGTCATATGTACAAGCATTTTTCATAATAGAAACTGAAAAACAATTCAAATGTCCATAAAAGTCAAATGGATAAAACATAGCAGAGCCATACAGTGTGATGCTATACAGTAATAAAGACTATGAACTCAATTATACTCAATACCATAGTCGAATCATAAAAATAATATATTGAACAGAAGAGGCCAGAAGCAAAATTAATCTTATGGCATGCTGTCATTTACGTAAAGATCAAAAGAAAAGAAAATAAAATTATATTGTCTAAGGATACATATTGGGGTGATAAAAATACAAAGAAAAGCAAAGAAATTATTACCAAAAAGTTAATGGTTAGCTCTAGGGGAGAGAGAGGGGCTGTGCCCAGCAAGGGGCTTGCACTTGATGGGCAGGGAAGGTATGAGGCACTGGCAGTGTTCAATTTCTTGACATGGTTAGTGGTTTCATGGACGTTCACTTTCTTATAATTTGTAGAACTGCAGGGGGAAGAAGGAGGAACAGAACCGAGGAAGTTCATTTATCGGGTGATGGTGAAATGAATCTGTTCTTCCATTAGAAGCAGCCTAGGCAGGGACTAAGTGTGTGGCCTCGGGGGCCAGTCCACTTGGGTTCCTATCCTCTGGCTCTGCTACCTACTTGCTGTGTGATCTTGTGCAATTTGTTTAATCTCTCTGTGCCTGGATTGTCTCATCTGTAAAATAGAAATGATAATACTACCTATTTTGAGGATTAATAGCTCTTAGGCATGCAGTAAACAACACATGAGTTTTGTTAAATAAGTAAAAATTCATACATTCATTCAACGTAAAAATTCCTTGTGTTCCTGTGCTGTGCTCAGCCCTTTGATGAGCCCTCACAGGCCAATAGCCTTGGACCCAAGAGTGCAGCTAGGGTTCTCAGAACTTGGACACCACCTTAGAGTCAGTGCAGCCACCTGTTGCAGAATCTCCCTCTAAAACCCAGATCAGATGGCAGACCAGGGCCAGGCTGAGCCCACGAGTTAGCCAGAGAGTCCCAGCCTGGGGAGGGCAGCCCTGCAGGGACTGGAAGCCAAGCAGGCCCTCCCTGGCCGCCTGCTTCTGCAGCTGGGCCTGGGGGCACAGGGCAGGCTGGCACCGGAACCCAGGTAGCATCCTCTGTTACTCCAGGTCCCAGAAGAGTGGAGGGACGTCAGATTGTGAGAAAAGAGGAGCAGGAGTGTGGAGGAGCCAGAGTGTCTTGGACGCCTTTCATGCCTTCCACAGAGGAAGTAGCAGAAACAGAAGTGTGGGGGTGGGGTGAGCAAAAAAGGAACCAATGCAGAGAATGAGGCCAACCCAGCCGAGGGCTTTTTGTGGGGTCTTAATTAAGCCCGGAGGCCCCATTGTTCCTTTCAGGGTGGAACATATGTTCAGGGCCTGGCTGAAGTTTGGGACTGAAATTTCAATGCTGCTGAGTCCTATGGCCTGCTGGGGGAAGGGAGAGGAGGGGCAGACGGTCCCTAAGCCAGACAAGAACAGATAGTGTCTCCAGCCCAGCCTCTCCCAGAGCCACCTTCTGCTGGAGCAGGAAGTAAAACAACCAGAAAGGGTAGCAGAGGCCCACCTCCATGTGAGGAAATGCCTATGGCTAAGGTCTCGACTCTACTGTCATCCTCATTACTTCCTGTTACAAACATAGAGATGGGAATTATCACCCCCATTTCGTGGATGAGGAACCAGGTTCAGAGAGATTGAATCACTTGCCCAAGGTGACCCAGTTGGTGAGTAGCAGAGCAGGCATTCAAATGGAAGTGTGACTGACCTTGACATCCAGTCCTTCCTCCTTGGGCTATCTTGCTGACTGGGTAACTCCTGTTCACGACGGTGGCAGGGACTGGTAACTGTCTACTTTCCTAGACAGCACCATCTGAATGGCACACATTGAGAAACTGAGGCTCACCAGAGGTCACACTGGCTGCTAAGGGCAGAGGTGGGAGGTGAGGTGGCTCTGTCCTACCCCATAGGCATTTCCTCATATGGGGGTGGGGCTCTGCTACCCTTTCTGGTTGTTTTACTTCCTGCTCCAGCACAAGGTAGCTCTGGGAGAGGCTGGGCTGGAGACACTATCTGTTCTTGTCTGGCTTAGGGACTGTCTTCCCCTCCTCCCCCTTCCCCCAGGAGGCCACAGGACTCAGCAGCATTGAAATTTCTTTTTTCCTATGAATGTCCACTTGCTCCAGCACCATTTGTTTTCTTTTTGTTTTTATTTATTTATTTTATTTCAGCATGTTACGGGGGTACAAATGTTTAGGTTACATATATTGCCTTTGACCCACCCAAGTCAGAACTTCAAGCGTGTCCATCCCCCAGACAGTGTGCACCGCACCCATTACATGTGAATATACCCATTCCCTCCTCCACCCTCCCACCTGCCCAACACTCGATGAATGTTACTACTATATGTGCACTTAAGTGTTGATCAGTTAATACCAATTTGATGGTGAGTACATGTGGTGCTTGTTTTTCCATTCTTGTGATACTTCACTTAGGAGAATGGGCTCCAGCTCTATCCAGAATAATACAAGAGGTGCTAGATCACCATTGTTTTTTATAGCTGAGTAGAACTCCATGGTATACATATACCACATTTTATTAATCCATTAACATATTGATGGGCACTTGGGTTGTTTCCACATTTTTGCAATTGTGAATTGTGCTGCTATAAATATTCTAGTGCTGATGTCTTTTTTATACAATGTCTTTTTTTTTCCTTTGATTGTTGAAAATGCTATCTTTCCTCCATTTAATTGCTTTTGTACCTTCATCAGAAATCAGTTAGGCATGTTTGTGTGAGTCTTTTCTGAGTCCTCTATTCTGTTCCATTGATCTATGTGTCTATCCCTCCACCAATACCACACATTCTTGATTACTATAGCTATATAACAAGTCTTAAAATCAAGTAGACTTAACATCGGTCTACTTTTTTCAAAATTGTTTTAGCCATTCTAGTTCCTTTGCCATTCCATATAAATTTTAGAATAAATATGTCTATATCTACAAAAAATCTTGCTGGAATTTTAAAAGAGATTGTGTTAAACCAACATATCAATTTGGAGAGAATTGACAACTTTGGTATGTTGAATCTTCCAATCCATGAATATAGTATGTTTTTCCATTTATTTATATCTTCTTCGGTTTCTTTCATCAGCATTGTTTAGCTTTCAGTATACATGTCCTATATGTGTTTTGTTAGATTTGTGCCTAAGTGCAACCTTGCTGAACTTACTTATTGTTTCTAGGGTTGGTTTTTTTTTTTTTGTTTGTTTGTTTTGTAGATTTCTTAAGATTTTCTTTTTAAATTTTTACTATAAATTAATTTCTTTTTATCAATAAATAATATTTTATATACTTATGGGTACATGTTATATTCTGTTACATGCATAGCATGTGTAATGATCAAGTCAGGTTATTTAGAGTATCTGTCACCTTTATCATTTCTATGTGTTTTCTCTTCTAGCTACTTTGAAATATTTTGTTGCTGACTATAGTCACTCTACTCTGTTATGGAACATTAAAACTTATTCCATCTATCAAACTGTGTATTTTTAACCATTAGCCAACCTCTCTTAATTTCACCCTCTAACACATACACCCTTCCCAGCCTCTAGTATCTGTCATTCTACTCTCTACTTCCACGTGATCAACTTTTTTAGCTCCCACATAAGTGAGAACATGTGGATATTTGTCTTTGTGTGCCTAGCTTATTTCACTTTACATAATGATCTTTAGTTCCATCCATGTTGCTGCAAATGACATCATTTCATTCATTTCTATGCTGAATAGTATTTCAATGTGTATATATGCCACATTTTCTTTATGCATTCATCCACTGGTGTACACTTAGGTTGATTCCGTATCTTTACTATTGTCAATAGTGCTGCAATAAACATGCAAGTGCAGGTATCCCTTTGATATACTGATTCTTTTTCATTTACATAAATACCCAGTAATGAGATTGCTGTGTCATATGGCAGTTCTATTTTTAGTTTTCTGAGAAATCTCCATACTGTTTTCCATAATGTACTAATTTACGTTTCCACCAATAGTGTGTAAGAATTCCCTTTTCTCCACATCCTCACCAGCATCTGTTATTTTTTTCTCTTTTTGATAATAGCCATTATAACTGGAGCAAGATGACAGCTCATTGTGGTTTCTGTTTGCATTTCTCTGGTGATTACTGATGTTGAGCATTTATTCATATACCTGTTGGCCATTTTTATGTCTTCTTTTGAGAAATGTCTATTAATATCCTTTGCCCACTTTTCATGGGATTATTCAGGGGGCTTTTTTGTTTGTTTATGGGTTTTTTGTTTGTTTGTCTGTTCATTTGTTTTGTACTGCTGTGTTGTTTGAATTCCTTGTATATCCTGGATATTAGTTCCTTGTTGGATTAGTAGTTTGAAAATATTTTCTTACATTCAACAGGATATCTCTTCACTCCGTTGATGGTTTCCTTTGAGGTGCAGAGGCTTTTTAGTTTGATATAGTCCCATTTGTCTATCTTTATTTTTATTGTCTGTGTTTTTGATGTCTTAGCCATAAAATCTTTGCCTAGATCAATGTCCTGAAGTGTTTTCCCTAAGTTTTATAGTTTCAGATCTTACATTTAAATCCTTAATCCATTTTGAGTTGATTTTTGCGTGTGGTGAGAGATAGAGGTCCAGTTTCATTCTTCTGTGTGTGGATATCCAATTTTCCCAGCATCATTTATTGTAGAGGGTGCCGTTTCCCCAGTGTATGTTCTTGACACCTTTGTCAAAAATCAGGTGGCTGTAAATATGTGGATTTATTTCTGGATTCTCTATTCTGTTCCACTGGTCTATGTATCTGTTTTTATACCAATACCATGCTGCTTTGATTACCAAAGCCTTGTAATATATTCTGAAGTCAGGCATTGTGACGTCTCCTGCTTTGTTCTTTTTGCTCAGAATTACTTTGACTATTCAAGCTCTTTTTTGATTCCATATGAATTTTAGGATTGTTTTTTCTATTTCTGTGAAAAATATAGGTATTTGGTATTTTGATAGGGATTGCATTGAATTTGTAGGTTGCTTTGAGGAGTATGGTCATTTTAACAATATTAATTTTTCCAATCCTTGAGCATGAGATGTCTTTCCACTTGTCTGTGTCCTCTTCAGTTTCTTTCATCAGGGTTTTTTAGTGTTCTTCATAAAGATATTTCACTTCCTTGGTTAAATTTATTCCTAGGTATTTTATTTTTATTGTCATTATAAATGGAATGCCTTCTTGATTTTTTTTCTCAGCTAGCTCATTATTGGTGTATAGAAACTGTACTGATTTTTAAGCCAGGCAAGGTGACTCACACCACTCACAGCACTTAGGGACTTGGGGGTTTCTGGGACTCAATGTGAGCTCCCCCTCTAGAGTAATGCTGTTGTGTGATCTCCAGGCAGTTTCCTATGTTAGTTTCAGAGGCTCTCCTGTAACTATGATGACAGGAGTCTGTGACAAGGATATGGACCACTGGGGTTCTCTCACTTACCCTTTTCCTGCATTGGGGAGCCTTTCCAGGCTCCCAGACAATCCCAAACAAGCAGGCTGCCTCACTTCCCTCCTTCCTTGGTTTCATTACTTCCCATCATTTCTCTGTTGAATTCCAGCATTATCTCTTAGACAATCTATTCAAAGTGTGACTATCTACACGCTATCTTGTTTCTTCTCTGGAGGAGACAAGTATCAGATGCATCTAGTCAGCCATCTTGAAGCCCTTCTCCATTTCTTGAGATTTTCTATGCATACAATCACAGCATCTGCAAATAAGGACAATTTTACTTCTTTCTTTCCAAACTATATGCTTTTTTCTTTCTTTGCCTTATTGCAATGGCTAGAACTTCCAGTACTGTGTTGAATAAGAGTAGGGAGAACAGATATTTTTGCCTAGTTTCCAATCTTATATGGAAAGCATTTAGTCTGTCACCACTGTGTCTTTCACCATTAAATTTTCCACCTTTAGCTGTTGATTATTCATACCTGTCCTTCTTCAACTTAAGGAATTTTCCTTTATCTTAATTTGCTGGGAGTTTATGTCATGATTGGGTGTTGGATTTTGTTAAATGCTTTTTCTGTCTCAATTTATGTTATCATATGATTTATTTTCTTTAGTCTGTTGAAATGGTGGATTACATTCATTGAGCTCTGAATATTGAAGAAATCTTACATACCAGGCCATGGTGTATAATTCTTTTTATATATTGATGGAGTTGATTTACTAATGTATTTTTGAGGATTTTTGTGTCTAAGTCATGAGAGACATTTCTGTTTTGCAATCTTTGTCTGGTTTTGGTATCAGAGTAATTCTGACTTCATAAATTGAGATGGGAAGTGTTTCCTCTTTTATTTTTCTGGAAAATATTTTGTTAAATTTGTGTTAATTCTTCAAATCATTGGTAGAATTCTCTGTCAAAATTATCTGGGCCTGGAGATTTCTTTTTCAGGAGATTTTACTTATGAATTTCATTTCTTTCATTATTATAGAACTATTCAGATTATGTATTTCTTTAGCTGAGTTCTGGTAGTTTATTGTTTTTGAGGAATTAGCCTATTTATTTCAAGTTCTTGAATATGTAAGCATAAAGTTGTTTCTAGTATGACTTTATTATTCTTTTAATGGCTAAAGCATGTATAGTCATACCACCCTTTAGTCCTGACATTGGTTATTTTCAACTTTTCTTTTACCTTGTCAATATTGCTAGAGATTAATCAATTTTGTTAATTTTTTTCAAAGAAACAGCTTTTGTTTCATTGATTTTCTCTATTGTTTTTCTCTTTCAATTTAATTGCTTTCATATCTTTATTATTTCCTCTCTTCATTTTGCTTTGGGTTTATTTTGATCTTATTTTTCTAACTTACTGAGCTAAGAACATAGAGTATTGATTTGAGAACTTTCTTCTTTTCTAATATAAGCATCTAGTGCTACAGATTTCCCTCTCAGCATTGCTTTAGCTGCATCCCACATATTTTGATATATTGTATTTTCATTTCATTTAGTTCTATGTATTTTATTTCCTTTGCTACTTCCCATTTGACCCATGAATAGAAAAGTGCTGCAATTTTCAAATGTTTAGAGATTATCTTATTGATTTGTGTTGTTCAGATCTTATGTCCTTGTTGATTTTCTGCCTAGTAGTTCTAGCTGTTGCTGGGAGTGGAGTGTTGAAGTCTCCAACTATAAAGGTAGATTTGTCTGTTTCTCCTTTTAGCTCTATCAGTTTTTATGTTTCTTTTTTTTTTTCCTGAGGCTCTGTTGTTTGGTGTATATCCATTTAGGATTATTGTGTCTTCCTGATAAACTGATGCTTTTATCATTATGTAATGTTCAGCTTTGTCTCTAGTAAGTTTCTTTGCTCTAAAGTCTGCTTTGTCTGATATTAATAATGTCTCTCCTGCCTTTTTAAAATTAATATTTACATCACACATTTTTTTCATCATTTTTCTTTCAACCTACTTATATTGTTGAATAGGGAGTTTCTTGTAAACAGCATATAGTTCAGTAATGTCTTTTTTTTTTTATTATTCACTCTCTTGATATCTGCCTTTTAACTTAGACCACTTACATTTAAGGTAATTCTTGATATAATAGGTCTGACTCTGCTATTTTAAAAATTTATTTTCTGTTTGTTTCCTATTTCTCTTTTCTTGCCTTTCTGTGGGTTACTTGAACATTTTTTAGGATTCCATCTTTACTTATTTATAGTGTTTTTCAGATTATCATTTTAAGTAGTTTTCTTAGTGGTTGCTCTAAAATTAGTATGTGTGTGTGTGTGTGTGTGTGTGTATATATATGACTTAACACAGTCTACTGATATTGGTATTTTTCCACTTTGAGTGAAGTATGGAAACCATAATTCCATTTAGATCTATTACCCTCCCCATTTTTAAATATTATTGTCTTAATATCAGATGGTATTATAATTTTCATTTCAATCATCATATATGATTTATAAAGCTCACGAGAACAGTCTATTGTATATACCCATATTTTTGCTTTTCCCGTTGTTTTATTTCTTCTTTCCTGATGCTCTAAGATTCCTTCTTTTATCAATTTCTTTTTTGTTTGGAGAATTTTCATTCATCCATTCTTTAACAATAGATCAAGTGACAAATTCTTTTGTTTTTCTTTGTCCTTCATTCCTGAAGAATAATTTCACTGGACATAGCGATTATATTTGAGTTTTTTCTTTCCAAACTTGAAAAATGCTTTACTACTTTTTTCTGGCCTCCATGTTTCAGATAAGAAATCTGCTTTCTTTAGAATTGATGTTCTTTTATGGGATATGTGTCATTTCTCTCTGGCTTCTTTCAAGAGTTTTGTTTGCATGTTTTTAGTCTTCACAAGTTTAATTGTAATGTGTCTTAGCATAAATTTCTTTAGTTTTTCTCAATGTGAGGTTAGCCCAGTTTCTTGAATCTGTGGATTTATGTCTTTCACCAAATTTGGGGAGTTTTAAGCAATTATTTTTTTTTAATGCTCTTTCAACCCCACTTTTTCTCTTCTTTTCTGGGACCCCAATGGTACAAATGTTAAATCTCTTGTTATTGTCTCACAGTTTCCTAAGACTCTCTTCTTGCTTTCTTTTTTCCTTTCTTTCCGTGTTCTTTTTTCCATTCCATTTTATCTCTGTCACTCAGAATTGGGTAAATTCTACTGAGCTATTTTTAAGATCACTGATTCTATCCTCTGTCCTCCCCAGTATACTCTTAAATCCATCCAATGAGTTTTTTATTTATTTTATTATATTTTTAATTTCTATTTGTTTCTTCTACTTCTTTGCTGAGATTTTTCTACTTTTTCATCTGTTTCAAGAAAATTTACAATTTCTTATTGAATCATTTTTATGATTGTTTTAAAATTCTTATCAGATCATTCCAATGTCTGATTTATTTTGATGTTAGCATCAGTTGATTTTCTTTTCTCATTGAAGCTATGATTTTCCTGGTTCTTGATATGGTGGGTGATTTTTAATTCTATCCTGGACATTTTGACTATTATTTTAGGAGACTTTGTTTCCTATTTAAATTTTTATTTTACCATGCAGTCATCATGCTTAGATTTAGCCCCTGGTCTACTTTTGCAGGCTGTATTTCTAAGGAAAATCTAATTTTCAGAGCCTATGTGGTGCTATTTTGGTTTGCTTGGCTTATTTGTGCTACTGGGGCTCCCATTTATCCCTATTGGTGCTGCTTCAGAGAGTGAAGGAGCTTCCCCATGCTGAGCCACCTGCTCCCCATAGGTAAGAGAAGGGAGTCTCTGGCCTGTGGACATGAAGAGCATTTCCTGAGTCACGCATTGTTGCCACAGGATTCCTTCTGCCTATGGAGGACAGTTAGTGCTTTCATGATGGGCCTTATTGTGCTAGGGCCCCCTTGTTGGTGCTGCCTGGTGACTCTGAGTGAGGCAAGGGAGTCTCAGGTTCACAGTACTGAAACGTTTCTTGGTCTTGGCATTGTTGTGGCAGGATCCCCAGTATAATTGCTCCAGGCTGCCCATTGTCTCTGGGTGGGGGAACAAAGTCTCAGGCCATGCAGGCAAAGAATGTGCTTTCCTGGCTGCTTATTGTCAGCAGGGCTTCAGATTCATCTCCCTAATGTCTCTTCTGGGATCACCTGGTGGTGTTGTTGGGACTCCCATTTGATCCAAAGGAGTAATTAGCTTAACTGCTTGCCTTCTGTTGCTGGGTTGGGGATCGGGAAATGCTAGGCTTGAGTTACCTTCTTTGGTTAAGTGGACATTTGTAAGACACCCTGCTGCAATTGTTCCTCCAGTCCTGGGTCCCTGATGGATGGTGTCTCCCCAAAATTCATGTCCACCTGGAACCTCAAAATGTGATCTTATTTGGGAAAAGCATCTTTTCAAATGTAACTAGTTAGAATGAGGTCATACTGGATTAGGGCAGGCCCTAATCCAACGAGTGGTGACCTGACAAGAAGAGGGAAACTTCTGGACACAGAATCACATACACACAGGGAGAACTACACGTGACCAGAAAGGCAGAGATTAGAGTGATGCATCTACAAGCCAAGGAATGCCAAGTTTTGCCAGCAACAATCAGAATCTAGAAGAGAGGCATGAAACAGATTCTCCCTCAGAACCTCCAGAAAGATCTAACCTTGCTAACACCTTGATTTCAGAATTCTAGCCTCTTCCAGAACTGAGAGAATAAATTTCTGCTGTTTTAAGCCACCCAGTTTGTGGTGATTTGTTCTGGTACCCCTAGGAAGCTAATGCACCAACCAATTTGCCACCTTCTTTCCACCTTTCAGAGTTCCCCTCTGGTCATCTCTTGTACTATTTCTAGGGCTAATAGTTGTACTTAGTTAGGAGGAGCATGGACAGATGAGTCCATGCATCTTGTCCAACTGGAAGTCAGATATTATTTTGATATGTAGTCCATATTTTACCTCAATGGGAACATCAGTCTAGAGTCCCCCATTACTGTCATTAGCTGTCCTTTATTGATCATACACAGTATGTGTGGGAAGCAAGAAACCCAACAGAGAGGCAAAGATGATCCCTTTGACAAAGGTTAAGAGAGGTGCCAGGGAACAGCAGTGCACCCACTGGACAGGGACAGAGAACCAGATCAGGGTTGTGTGTCTCAAAAGTTGGACATTTCATGACTAAGATCCTTCTGCCATCATAATATCTTTTTAACTTGAGCATGACTTAATATACCTGTCCCAAACTCCTTTCCAAACATGGCTTTTCTTTGCCATGAGAAATCTTCCCTCTCTCCCCTCCACACTCTCCGCCTGGATCACTGAGGACCCTCATGTGACTCACAGACGTGTTCTAATTGGGCTGACTCCTGAGAGCTGGTGGCTGGGCCTGTTGAGCTGAGAAGCAGACAACACGGAGCAGCTCCCTTAACCTCAGTCCTACTGGGTGCCCAGACCCAGCCCACACTACAGCCCTGCCAGAAAGCCCAACTGTGAAGAACCCAGTATTTCCAATAATGCACCATATCCTGGCCCACTGAACTCCCCCAAAGGGGCTCTGGGAAGCCCTCAAAGAAGCTGAAATTAGACCATAACCCACCCCATCTTATTCTCAGAGCCTTCACCTAAGAATGGTAGCATTGTTTGTTTGTTTGTTTGTTTTCCTGGTACTGCTAGGTTTGTGCTTGCTACTTGGTTTTCCAGACTAAGTAATATATAATTTAGGGATATATAACATCAAAGTAGAAAGAAAAACATACAAAATGGGAATGTGATTGGAGTGGTCCCATGGGCACTCATGATATTCTATCTCTCAACATGGTATTATAAATATTTGCTTTATTATTCTTCAACTCTACATCCATATTATATACACTCCTTGGCATAGATGTGTATTTCAAAATACAAGTGAAAAAAATACTCTACATATCCTCTTTACATAAAAATAAATGTATAAAACAAACTGCTTATAGAAGGACAATGTAAGTCTTAATAAGCATAAACAGATTTCAGAATTGATTCTGCACAGGCAGTCTTCTGGGACAAACAGTGTGTGGACTCAAATCCCAGCTCTGTGCCTGACTGACTGTGGTTTCAGACAAATACTTAATCTCTATGAGCCCCACATTCCTCACAACTGTTTGACTCTTAATAGTGGCCCCCTCTGCTAAGAACTGTAAAGAAAAAAAGGAAATTATATAAAGAAAGCTTTCAGTAAAGTGTGGAGGGGTCTCAACACACTCCCATAAAATGAGGCCAACATGAGTCCCATAAAATGAGACTGAGAGACAGTCTGCTCGGGCTGTCATAACAGAATAACATAGACTGGGTGGATTAAACAACAGAAATCTATTTCTATTAATAGCAATTCTGGAGGCTGGGAAGTCCAAGATCAAGGTGCCAGCATGATGGGTTTCATTCTGAGGCCTCTCCTCTTGGCTTGAAGGTGGCCACCATTCCACTGTGTGCTCACATGATTTTTCCTTTGTGCACATGAAGGGGAGCAACAGGGCAAAGAAAGTGAGCCCAGCTCTCTGGTGTCTTTTCTTATAAGGGCACTAATCCCATCATGAGGGACCCACACTAATGACCTCATCTAACTCTAATTACCTCCCAAAGCCCCATCTCCAAATACCATCACATTAGGGATTGGGGCTTCAGCATATGAATTTTAGAGGAACATAAACATTTAATCCATAACACCAACTGATTAACGATGGGCTCAAACAGGGTAGTAAGAAGGAGGAATTCATGCGTGGAGAGTCTGGAGAGGAGGTGGGATTAGAGTGGGGCTTGAAGAACTAGCAAGGATGTGCTTCCGTGTTTGGAGGAGGGAAGGGCCAAGAGATCGAGAGCTTCCCAAAGAAAGGGAGTATATTGTCTTCCCCTTTGAGTATTCAGAGCCACCCAGGGCACATTGCAGGACAGGAGTCCTTAAAATCTGTTGAACTGAGCTGACTGTAGAAGAGTTTGTCCTGGAGTAATAGCTGTGGAGAGGAGCAATAAGAAATCCCTGTGAAGAGACAAGTTGAGGCCAGCCTGTGGAGGATCTTTGAGATCACCTGTTGCCTGCCCAGTTATGTTTTCCCCCTTTTGATACCAGCATGCCAATTTCCCTCAAGGAATGGGCTCTCCTCCACTGTTGGTTTCTATAGTTCAGGAAGAGATAATCCCATTCCCAGCTCCAGAGGTGGCCACGTGCACCAGACCTGGCCTGCAGTGTATTCTATCCTTCCAGCTATGCCATTGGTTTAGAAATGGACATATGACCAAGCTGAGCCAATGGGAGCCTTTCCTGGGACTATCACTGAAGCTTTAGAGAGAAAAAGAACTCCCTTTCCACTGTGGTTGCTAAGCTAATTTAAAAACAGCAAAAACAACAACAAACTTGAGCTGCTGTTGGCATAATGTACAGAGAGCCTATTTGTCAGGAGGGATGAGTTCTGCTACAAATAGCAGAGACCCTAATATAAAGTATCTTAAACAAAAAGGAAAGTGTGTTATTCACATAAAAAGATCTTCAAGGCAAGAAAGCTCCAGAGTTGTTGACTTCAGTGATTTTATCAAGGGCTTATAATTTTCCTATTCTGCCTCCTTACTGTGTCAGTTGCAGTTTCAGGCTTCAGTAGCAAGGTGGCTACTCTAGTTTCTGGTTCAAACATCCAGACACAGTAACCAACAGAAGAATAAGAAATGGTCCTCTTCCTAGGGCCTCCTTGTAAAAGAGAACAAACCCTCCCCAGGATTGTTTCAGCAGACATCCCCCTCTATATCATTAACCAGAATTGCATGACATGGGCCATGACCAAATGAATCACTGACAAGAGAATGATATTTCCATTCCTTTGAGCTGGGAAAATGGTAACCACTTGTGATGGTCAGTTTTGTGTGTCAACTTGGCTAGACTACAGTCCCCAGTTATTCAATCAAACACTAGATCTAGGTGTTGTCATAAAGGTATTTTGTAGATGTGATTAAAGTCCATAATCAGTTGACTTTAAACAAGAGAGATTATCCTAGGTAAAAAAGATGGGTTGATTCAATCAGTTGAAAGTCCTCAAAGAGCAGACTGAGGCTTCCCTGAAGAAGATAACATTTTTGGTTTTCAAAATAAGAAAGGGGTTAGGAATACTGCTAAACATGCTACAACACACAAGTCAGCTCCCTACATCAAAAAATTATCCAGCCCCAAATGTCCATCACGCCAGGGTTGAGAAACACAGCTGTAAACGATTATAAAACTGAACAAAACATATAAAACGGCTGTTTTCAAATATAGGACAACAGGCAGCATAAGGCTGAGACTGTTGAGGGAAGAGAAAATCATAAGATGAACCCCATAATTGCCTTGGCTCTCTGCTGGGCACAATTTCTTGACCATAGTGCAGGAAGCTGAAGTCCAAGCAGATTATAGTCATCCCACTAAACTGAGAAGGCAGAAATCAGAGTTAAGTGCAGCTGAAGCTGCACTCTGTGGGGCAGAGCATCAGAGAAAGGAGCTGTGCAGAGAGGGAAGCTTGTACTTTCATTTGGGTGTCCCCTGTGTGTCCTTATCTAAGGGCTGGAGCTGCATATGTGTAGGACAAGACTAACTGAAGTTTGCCAGAGAGCAGAATCTAGAATGGAACAAAGATTTTAGGGAATGAGCAATGCAGGGGACATTGGAGTTCCAGCCCAGTCAGAATGTGGAGAACTCATTAACACCTTGTTACTCCCTCAGTACCCAGCTGAGATGCCCAAAAGACTTTGCTTAGGAGTAAGGATTATACTCTAGACTAAAACCTACTCTAGATCCACCCTGACAAAGCTTAAAACCAGGTTCTAACAAAATTTGCAGTGGAGAAAAAGTTTAGAGCTTGAATTTTGCCAAATTAGAAGGTCTTGGGAAATACATTGGCCTTTCTTTGGCCTAACAAAGTGTAAAAACATTTTGATACAATGGAAGATCAATGTCAGGGATCAGCAAACTGTGGCCTATCAACTGTTTTTGTGTATTCAGTTTTACCAGGACACAGACAGGCCCATTCATTTACATATTGTCCATGGCTGCTTTCATGTTACAATACAGTGTTGGATAGTTGCAATAGAGACTGTACGGACCACACAGCCTAAAATGTTTACTCCCTGACCCTTTACAGGAAAATTTTGCTAACTCTTGTTCAAAGTGATCCTCTCATAATTGAACTGCCTATTAGAACAAAAAGTGACACTTTTCAGAGGAAGATAACAGATCCCAGAGTCTCTACAGTGCATCATCAATAATGTGCAGTATACAATAAAAAGTATTTGACATACAAATAAACAGGAAAATGTGACCTAGAGTCAAGGGGGAAAAAGCAGTGAATGGAAATTGACCCCAAGATGGCCCATATATTGAATTTAGCAAACAGATTTTAAAGCAGCTATTATACGTATATTCAAAATGCTTTT
Organism: Lemur catta; assembly: GCF_020740605.2. Classification (NCBI taxonomy): domain Eukaryota; kingdom Metazoa; phylum Chordata; class Mammalia; order Primates; family Lemuridae; genus Lemur; species Lemur catta. The sequence continues at coordinate 47,855,571 of NC_059141.1, read as the reverse complement.
AATGAGATGAACCCCATAATTCACTCTCCCCTAAAGTATGGACTGCATTTAGTGACTTGCTTCTGAAGAGTATAGTATGGAAAGAGCGGGAGTAACCACAATGGAGAAACCTGGCAAACACTGCCTCAGACAGATGATCAAGGTTACATTATCAGTGATAAATCATGTTGATGGCCTTATGTACTCTTGATATTATGTGATAAAAATGGCACTTCACCTCTGTGGTTTTCCTTCCAACAACCTAGAACCCAAATAGAGAAACATTCTATAAAATATCTGACCAGTACACATCAAAATTGTTGCAGTCTCAAAAACAAGAAAAGTTTGAAAAACTGTCACAGACTAGAGCAGCATCAGGGGATATGATGATTAAGTATAATGTGGTATCCTGTACGGGATACGGGGACAAAGAACAAACATTAGGGGGAAACTAATGAAATCTGAATATAGTATGAATTTTGATTAATAATAATGTATTAATACTAGTTGTGACAAATGTACCATAGTAAAATACAATTTTAACTGGGAAATTTGGTACAAAGTATATGGGAACTCTGTGTATTATCTTTGCAACTTTTCTCTAAATATAAAACTATTTTAAAATTAAAACTTTATTTTTTTACATAAAGAATCAAATGTAAATTCTGGGACTAAAAATGACAATAACTGAGACAAAAAATTTTACTAGATAAATTTAACAGCATATTGAAGATGACAATTAGCAAATCTGAAGAACAGAGAGAAAAAAAATGAAGAACATTAAACAGAATTTTGGGCACCTGTGAGACAACGAATTATTTAAATGCATATGATTGAAGTCCTACCAAAAAAAGTAAAATTGAGGTAGAAAAAATTATTTGAAAAAATAACCAAAATTTTTCCAAATGTTGAAGAACATTGACTTGAAGATTAAAAAAAACCAGAAAACTCCAAATAGGATATGCAAAGAAAAACACACCTACGCACATCATAGTCAAACCACTGAAAATCAAAAATAAGGCAAAAATCCTAAAAACAATCAGAAAAGACAAATTACATATAAAGAATCAATTATATGAATGGTAAGTGACTTTTCATCAGGAATAATGAACACCAGAAGACAATGGAATAACATCATTCAGGTGGTAAAAGAGAAAGACAAAATGTCAACCAAAAATATTATACGAACCAAAACATCCTCAAGTTGAGTGTGAAATAAAAACATTATCCAATAAATGAAATCTGAGATCATTTGTCTCCAGTGGACATGGGCTATAAGAAATGCTAAAGGAAGGTCTCCAGACTGAAGGAAAATGATGCCAGATGGGAATTCAGATCTATGGGAAAAAGTAGAGTACCAAAAATGGTAAATAAGTAGGTAAATATTAAAACCATGTTTTTTTTTTATTTTTGTAATTTCCTTAAAAGAATAGACTATTTAAAGCAAAAATAAAGTAATAAAAAATGATAATGTAGGCCGGGCGAGGTGGCTCATGCCTGTAATCCTAGCCCTCTGGGAGGCCAAGGTGGGTGGATTGCTCGAGGTCGGGAGTTGGAGACCAGCCTGAGTGATACCCCATCTCTACTGAAAAAAAAAATAGAAATAAATTATTTGGACAACTAAAAATATATATATAGAAAAAATTAGCCGGGCATGGTGGCGCATGCCTGTAGTCCCAGCTACTCGGGAGGCTGAGGCAAGTAGGATTGCTTAAGCCCAGGAGTTTGAGGTTGCTGTGAGCTAGGATGACGCCACGGCACTCACTCTAGCCCGGGCAACAAAGTGAGACTCTGTCTCAAAAAAAAAAAAAAATGATAATGTAAAGTAGGTTTATAACACATGTAGAAGTAAAATATATCACAAACATAAATAACACAATAGGTGGAGGGAACAGGTAAACGGCAGTATACTTTTGGAAGGAAAGAATAAAAAAATGAAAAGGTATGGAGTTAAGGAGGAGGAGTGGAAAGGTTGCTGACTAGAGAGATCACTTGCCAGACCACCCCAGAGGAAAGGAAGGATTTCAGATAAAAGAAAGGGGCAAAGAGACACAGCTCAGGTATAGGTCACAGAGATAAGTGCCAGAGCCTGCCAGGGACCTCACAGAAGAAAATTGCAAAGCACAGAAGGAAGAAGATAAAGGAAAAAAAGATATTGGCAAGGATCAAACCCACAGAGGCTTAGAGCCCAGTGAAGGGGAAAGGGAGGATTCCTTTCTCCCTCCTACACTCCTTTGGTGATCAGTGGGCTGCCAAGTTGCTTGGAAGCTTTTCCACCCCCATGAGCCCAAGCACTGTGGCAACCACAGAATTGTGAAAACTTGCATGGTCCCAGACCTTGGACATTCTGTGAAGGGTACACATCCAAAGAGAGTGACCCAAGAGGCCAGAGAGCCAGCTTTCTTCCATTCAGATTCCTGTCTTCCCCTGCCCTTCCCCCACCCACTGCAACTGGGAGAGCAGTTTGAGCCAAGAATTTGGCAGGTGACTGTCCCTCCTCAACTGGCACATCCTCCAGTCTGAGGTTTCCACAGAGAGTGGGGCCCATCCCTTTCCCCTTGAGGACCTGCGGTGGACCTGGGGTGCCTGATCTGGGACCTCCCTTACTGCTAGCATTTCTTGGAGATGCACACCAAAATGTCAGACACATGGGCTGGATCCCATGCCCCCTGGACACAAGCAGGTTGCAGGGGGACACAGGGAGGAGGTCTGGGAGTTGGACTCAGGAGACGAGGGAGCCCACGTGGTCAGAACTGATGGGAGAATACTGTGTGGGTCCAAGATGCAGTGTCCTGGGGAAATACCCATCCCCCCCTCCCCACAAAGGAAAGCCACACTGTCAGACTAGGGTGGGTCCTCCAGTGAGGAAGATCCCAGCCCACAGTGCCATATCAACCAAGTCCGGCAAGTTCAGGAGCACCACTTTGCAACCAGAGGGCAAGGGTAACACAAGAAGGGTGGAGCTCACAAAATAATTCAGCACCCATAGAGGAACACAATGGAGCTACTGCAGTGGACTCTACCCACAAGGAAATTGCTAAAATGACAGAAATGGAATTCAGAATATGGATGGCAAATAAGATGAATGGAATTGAAGAGAAAGTTGATAACCAACAAAAAGAAGCCAAAAAAATATTTCAGTAAATCAATGAAAAAGTGATGAGAGAGCTAGACAACAAAGGAAAGGATATAACAGAACTCAAAGAAATGAATGAGTCATTTAGGGAATTTCAAAACACAGCAGAAAGCTTTAAGAACAGGCTAAACCAAGGAGAAGAAAAAATCTCGGAGATTACAGACAAGGCTCTTCAGATAACCCTGTCATTCAAAGAGGCAGAGAAGAGTATTAAAAAGTCTGAGCAATCACTGAGAGAGGTATGGGACTATGTGAACTGAACTAACATTCCAATTATAGGTATCCCTGAGGGAGAAGAAGAAAGAGCTAAAAGCATGGAAAACCTATTTGAGGAAATTATTGAGAGAAACTTCCTTGGTATCACCAGAAATTCAGACATACAGATTCACAATGGACATCAAACACCAAAAAGATTCATAGTAAATAGATCATCTCCAAGACACATACTAATCAACCTGGTCAAAGTCAAAATAAAGGAGAAAATTCTGCAAGCAGCAGGAAAAAAAGCATCAAATAACATACAAAAGAAAACCCATAAGGCTAACTGCAGACTTCTCAACAGAAACCTTATAAACCAGAAGGAATTGGGGCTCCATCTTCAAGTGACTTAAACAGAACAACTTCCAGTCTAGAATTTTGTATCCTGCAAAACTAAGTTTCACAACTGATGGAGAAATTAAGTCTTTTCCAGACAAGCAAACACTGAGGGAATTTTCCATGACCAGACCTGCCATACACAAAATACTCAGAACCGCACAACAGATACCTACCAATGTAAATTCACCTAAAAAAAAAACAAAACCCAAAACTCACAACCCTTATAAAACAATAGAACAAGAGATAAAAAAAAAAAAAGCAAAATGGGACTATCCAACAGGATGAACAGACCAAAATCCCACATATCAGTACTATCAATTAATCCTAACAGACTGAATGCTCCTCTTAAAAGACATAGGCTAGCTGAATGGATGAAAAAACACAACCCAAATATCTGCTGTCTCCAGGAAACATCATTAATCATTGAGGAAATTCAAATAAAAATCACAATGAGATATCAATTCACATCTGTTAGAATGGCTATTACCAAGAAGACAAAAGGTAACAAGTATTGATGAGGATGTGGAAAAAAGTGACCCCTTGCACACTGTTGGTGGGCCTGTAAATTGGCATAGCCATTATGGAAAATAGTATGGAGGTTCCTCAAATAATTAAAAATAGAACTACCATATGCTCCAGCAATCCCACTTCTGGGTATATATTCAAAGGAAATAAAATGAGTATCTCAAAGAGATATCTATATTCCCATGTTCATTGTAGCATTACTCACAATAGCAAAGATGTGAAATCAACCCAAGTTTCCATCAATAGATGAATAGATAATGTGGTATACACATTCAAAGGAATACTATGCAGCCTTTAAAAAGAAGGAAATACTGTCATTTGTAACAATGTGGATGAACCTTGAGGACTTTATGAAAAGTAAAATAAGCCAGACATAGAAGACTTCTGTGATTTGACATTGGGGGTACTCCTTCCCCATTCTTAGTCTATGGGGTTCAGGTGAAATGGATCCCCCATTTCCTCTCCCCATCCTCATACAGTATTCCAGGGATGAAGCATGGGACCTAGGCTAAGCCAATCAGAGTATTCCCTAGTGATTGGTTAAGAGATGGACACACAACTTCAGTCAGACAAATCAGAGCTAATGAGACTCACTTATAAGATTAATTTTAGCCATAAAGGAAGAAGATATATCTGGCAAGACTTCTCCTGGAGTGGAAGAGAATGTGTCTTTACTGGGACACAGGTTTATCCCAATAGACCTCAAAGCCCATCTTTGACTCAGACTCATTAGCCTAACCATTTTTCCTGGAACTTGCCCCACAAATGGAAGACGACATCCAGGGCTTGTGCAGGGCAAGTCTATGGGGCATAGGTTTATTGTTTTTGGGACTCTGCTCCTGCTTTTCCAATGATGTCAGGCCTGAGAAGAGCTTGAGACCTCAGTTAACTTGTGGCTCTAACATCTTTCTTGCCCATTGGGGGATAGATAATTGCACTTTTGTTCCTCACTTCCTTCTGTACTCTGCTCTGCTGTGCTGGGGCTGGCTGTCCAAACCACAGGCTTTGTTTGGCTAATTGTTTTGCCAATTGACTCCCTGTAAAGTTTTGACCGTATAAAGGACCCTAGAGGGAGACTGGGAGGCAGGAAGGGGTGAGAAGGGACTTGCTCCTTTCTGTTTGCTGGTGTTTCTTTTCAGCATCGCCTTGGGAACAGCAGATATTGATTCTAGGCTAGAAGTTTCCAGCTTCCTTCGGCAATCTCAGCACCAGCCTCATTGCACCCCCTTAGTGGTATCAGCACTAGCCGATGCTTCCTCAGAGGTCTGAGCTCTGGCTTCACCCCTGCTAGCACCCGTGCTCTAGCTTCTAGGTTCTAATAGCCCAACCCTTCCCTTTGTTCCCCCCATCCCCATCTTAGAGGTCATAACTGCTTCCTGTAATTATTACTCTTTGTTCCCTTGGTGTAACCTTTTTGCTTTTTCAGACTTCCAACACTTGCTTGGCCAATTCCCTATATTAAATTCTTTCAGTTGAAGTACAAAGAGTTCTTTCTGTTTACCTGACTGGATCTTGACCAGTTCAGCTGTTAAAACAATGGTCAGCAAACTTTTTTTGTAAAGGGCCAGTTAGTAAATATTTTAGGCACTGCAGGCCATACAGTTTTCATTGTGCCTACTGAACTGTGCTGTCATAGAGCCTAAATGAATGAGCATAGTTGTGTTTCAGTAAAACTTTCTTTACAAATACAGATGCTCAGCCATGGTTGGCTAGCCCACACATTAAACTATGACTTCAAATGAGTCATAGTAGATTAAATCAGCAAACCATCCCTCATACAACCCGAACCAAACAGAAGGCTGGAAGTGATTAGATCTAGCATCTAACTTTGGGCAAGTCCCAGTCTCGCCTTGAACTTTGGGGTCTTTATTTATAAGATGACATGGTTGTGAGCTATTACTAGATAGTCCTTATGATCCCTTCCAGCTCTGAAAATTCAGCCATTCTGTTATGATTTCCAAAACACTGAATCTGCAAAGCGGTGTCTCAAGTCAGCTTCCTCAAGAAGCAAACTGAGTTGGAGATTACTGTGCAAGAAGTTTAGGAAGGAGTTCTCTTAGGTCTAACACCTCTAAATGAGAAAAGAGAGGAAGAAAGCAGGATTGGGAAGAGGGACAAGTTGGGCTGAGATGTGGTCTCAATAGAGACCTTAGTCTACAGGAAGGGAGCTTTGAACTGGGATGGCCCTTGAGAGTGTCCCCAGTTGGGATGACAGGGATGGATTTCTATGCCTACTTTGACCAGTCATCATATGCAAGCTTCCCCAAGAAAGGAACATGACCTTGGATCAGGCAACTATATTAAGGGAAGGCCACTTCTGAAGAGGACTGAGAGCTAACAGCACTGCTAGTATCTGGGGGAGTAAGTCCTTCCCTGCCAAAGGCATTCTGGATGGAGCATCACAGCATCCACCATAGTCTATCCCTTGTGCTGCTTGGGTCTCAGATTCACATCTTTATATAAGTTCTGAGTGCAATTTCTGTAGAATTCTGTGGGGCTTTTCTTTCCAGGAGGGGAACTTGAAAAATGAAGGCCCCACTTAAAAGAAAACAATACCTGCTGCTGCATTTGGTCTTGGGCCACAGTTGACACACATAACCATCTTCCTTTTCTATCCATTCTAGATTTCTGTCACCCACAGACAGCATCTGTGCTGGTCCCAGTGGCTTACCTGATGGTATGACCCAGATACCTCATCCCTGAGAAGTCTGAGCCCTTGTCACCATGCTATACTAAGGCTATGGCCACTGTACGAGTCCATTAACCACCAAAATTGGGAAAGGGCATTCCAAGATGCTCCCAGGTGGATCGCCTGGGTAGCATACCTATTACTCCCTGGCTACATGATATAGCAGAAGTCCTACATGCTTCTGGGGATCAAGATCATTTACTCCTGCCAGGATGGTTACTCATCTTCCTGCTCCAGGGAGCTTGGCCTAACTTATAGTTCAACTGCAGCCTTAACTTGTAGTTCAATGGTACTCTTGCTTTATCTCCTGGAGGAACATTCCCCTTTGGGATCATAGGGTCTCCGTGCCCACAGTGGTGGGGACAGGAAACAAAATTCCCCAAGAAGGTCATTGTTTCAGTGATGGAAAGTGGAGCTACTCCTGCTTCCACCCTCTTGATTGTGGTCTACCCTACCACATACACAGCACCATATAACAAATGTTGATTTAGGGTGTATACTATGTTCTAGAGGATGGTGTTCCATCCTTGTTGACTCAGTTGTGCCTTCAGTCATTCCAAGGCTCTGTCAGGCAAGCAATTTCTTGCCAGTGCCATATGTGGATCCCATGATCATGTGTCTACTTCCTCACCTCCTTTACAATGACATGGGCCCTCTGACCGTATACAACGCAATGTGGGCATTCAAAGACAGGAGATTCATGTTGGAGCTGGAAGGCCTGGTAAGGCCACTGCAGAAGGGGAAACAGCTTTTTTCCCCAAGACACAGCATTTCAGAAAACTGTATATTTTAATATTTCAGAACCATCACCTCCTACCTTCTCCTAGTTTTTCCTCTTATCTGTTCTTTCCAGACTTTCTCGAACGTCCTTGTGCCATACCCTAGGGGTTGAAAAATGAACCATCAAGGACTGACTGAAAAACAAGATCAGGGATTAATTCCATGTTGTCTCCCTGCCCTGCACTTTAAGTTCTCACCACCCACCCAGGTGTGTAGTAATCTACATCTCATATGTCTACAGAGCCCTCTGTTTGAAGAACACTTTCTTAAGCAGCTCTGCATCTATAATGCCAAGGCTTTCTTACCCCTATAGGAAATACTCAACTCTCTCCCAAGCTCACTTGCACATGGTGACTCGCTCCAGGCAGAGAGATCCCTCCCTTGGCCTTTAGGCCAGCACACCCTCCAGGCTACCCTCCTCCCTTTCTGGCCACACCCTATCCATCTCTCTAGCCAGCTTCTCCTCCTCTCTTCTGCCTTTAACAGTTGGAGCTCCTGAGACTCATTCCGAAGCCTTTCTTATTTCACTCCATACTCCTTCCATAAGCTGTCTCATCTACACCCAAATGCTGGCTATAGTCAGTTGGCTCACCGATGTACCAAGAGTTGTATGTGGCCGACAATCCACTCAACGTCTCCACTTGGACATCTCAAAGATACAAAACACATGTCTTCCAGAGGTTTCCATCTCATTACAAGGCACCTCCATCATTTCTACCATCCCCTCCCTAATGCCCCATATTCAATCTATCGCCAGACCTGCCCACTCTCCCTCTCCCAGCTAAATCCACCCACTTCTCTCTATGCCCACCGCCCTGACCCCGGTCAGCCCGATCCTCTCCTGCCCAGACAGGCCTCCTGGCTTCCCTCTGTTCATTCCAATCTCCTCTTCACATACACACTGATCCCTTCATAAATGTACATTATTAACATGTCAGTCCCCAGCTCAAAACCATAGTGGCTTCCTGTTGCTCTCAGAGTAAGTACTCACAAAGCTCTGCAGGCCCCAGCCCTAACATGTGTCCAGCTTCATAGTGAAATTCTCTCCTTGTTTTCTGTGCTCCCTACACAAGGCCCTTTCACTTCATCAAATGTGCCATGCTCCTTCCTGCTTCAGGCCTTTATGTATGTTGGTCCCCTCCCTAGAACACCTTCCCTGGCCCCTGGTTCCTCCTACCATAGCTCTCACTGTGCCCAGAAGCGTGTCACTCATTGTTCTCACCAGGGTGTGATTGCTTTGTCAATGTCTGCCTCCCCAAGCAGACTGACTGTCAGCCCTATAAGTCACCATAGATTTTGGACATCCCCATCACTGACCCAGTGGCCAGCACATAGTAACCCTCGATAAAGCATTGCCCTTGCTATGAACTGGGCACTATTCTAAGTGCTGGACTTATATTAGCTCATTTAATCCTAGAGCAGCCCTAGGGATGAGTACTGTTATTTCCTCCATGTTATAGATAAAAAATTGTAGCCAAAGAAATTAAGTAGTTTGTCCAGTGTCACAAGAGAGTAAGAAATATACCCACCATGGATTCAAACCTGCCTGCCTAACTCTGGAATCAGTGTGCTTGATCACTCCCCGCCGTGCTGCCTTTTCATGGAGGGGTGGATGATAACTCCCACTTAGCAAAGGAGCAGTCTACACAGAGCTGGTGTTAGAATCCAGAGCCCCAGGACTCTTCCTGCCAGCCTTGGTTCCTGCAGCTTTGCCTGCAGTGACCCCATCAAAAGCTTATAATCTGGTCATCTATAGTCTGACCCCACCTCTGGCTTCATATCAAAGTCACCTGGAGGATTTTTAAGTTTACAGATTCCTGGGATACCCCAGGGCCTACTCTGGGGCAGCAGACATGCAACACATCTTTTTTTTCCCCCTAAGTTCATGTTAGATGGGTAATGTGCCAACATAACACGGTTTGAGGGAGGCACATCTCAAACATGTGCTTGAACACCCAGTCGTCACACTTATGAACATTAATACAAAAGGATCAGGCATGCAACAGTTCTGTAATTCATGGTCAGGTGCCTGTCCCACCACTGGACTCTGAGCTTTTGAGGCAAGGACTGGTGTATTCCCAGCATGGACCACAGTGCCTGGCCCATTTCAGACCTCAGTAAGTGTGTGCTGAATGACCTAAAGTTCTTCATTTTGTTTTGTCATAATTTTTATTCAAAGCTTTTCATTCACTCAAAGGCTCAGCATATGTCTACAGAAGAAAAAGTAATTCTCAAATAAATTTTGTTTTTAAGAAAAACCAAAGAAGTTGTATGACGTGCCTGACATCATTCAACAACCTTCAGACCATGGGTTGGTTGTTCTTAATATCTGAGAAGAGGGGGGTCATGGACTCCTTCAAATAATCTCATGAAATGCTCACAGAATATTGTCTAACATCTTCTGAATTTCGCAATCCCGGGGAGCTCCTAGGCTGGGGTTGGGGTTGGGGTACTACATTGACAATCTCCAGTCTAAGGAAGAAAAACTCATATTTTTCAATAACTAAGTATGGCAAAGACGGTTGTTAATAGATTTCCACTTTATAGCTGGGCATATGTCCACCCAGACTACAGATTACACTTCCCAGCCTTCCTTGCAGCTAAATGAAACTATGTGATTAAGCATTAACCAATGGAAATGCAAGCAAAAGCGATGTATACAACTTCCAACTTGTGCCTTTAAAGGGAGGGATGTGCCTGTCCTTTTCCTGTTGCATCGTCCTTCTAGCTGGCACTTGGACATGGTGGTGACCATCTTGAGTCATGAGAATAAAGCAAACCCTAGAGATATCAAAGCAACAGAGAAAAGGTGTTCAATAAATGTGGGATGGGTTGACACAACCCTCGCTTTTGTGTTCCCTTTATTACCCAGATGAAGAAATCAGAGGATGACTCTCTGCTGGAGGTCACTAAAGTATTTCATCATCCTTAACATCCTCCACCTCTGCAAAGGCCAGGCCAACTGCCCGTTCAGTGGATAAGTGTGGTAGCCATTAGGATGTTCACAAAGATTCTTGTTTTCCTTGCTGCCTTGGTTTGGGTAACTCCAGAATCAGACCCTGGGGAAAGACTCAAGCACAGGTAGTTTACTCAGGAGGCAATCCCAGGAAACATAGGTGGGGGCTAGGGAAGTGGGGAAGGGAAGGAGGTCACTTAAGGATACACTGTGGGTAACTGGAGCTCAGTCCCACTGGGATCTCTAGGGCATGGGGGAGAGCATGCCTCAGAGTCATCCAACTGAGAGTAGCACTGCGGTATTCATCCACCAATCCCCCCCAGCACTGGCTGGAGGATGCTCTCAGAGGCACTAACCCCCTGGTTCTTCCAGCCTGTCATACGCTTTGGTCAAGCATGACTCCATGGCCGGAGAAAAAGCCCTCAGGCAAAGAACTGCAAGTGATCATAAGTCACAGCCTCTGGCATGCTGAGGCAGATATTGAGGGGACATGGTGGGCACTGATGTCAATGCTACTCTTTGTTTGTGGACAGATGGTAGGATGGCACTTTCCTAACCTTTCTAGAATTGGGCATGGCCATGTGACTGCTGAATTCTCAACATGACACAGTCTGTGTCCTCAAGGAGCTCATCGTCTATTGAGGGGGACACTCATAGCCACTCCTGGTTTCGTCAATTAAACGTGTGCAAAAGCTACACCTGTCACATTTACACAAAAGTTTTAGGGGCCTGTGTGCAATTTACCACAGTCCTTTCTCCCTGCCACAGTGACTCCAGCAGCCTAGGTCCCCGAGTGACTACAAAGAGCAGAGTGCACCTGCAACTCTGGTAAACATATGGCAGGAGCAGGAAATAAAATTCGATTTGTTAAAGCCACTGAAATTCTGGGGTTGTTTGTTACCACAACATAACACAGCCTCCCCTGATTGATGCAATAAATTTAACCCGCTGTGCCAGTACTGGCAGAAGACCTTGTGAGCTGCACTCAGCCCACAAATGGGTTCTGTTTGATCCATTCAGTGCTGTTTTACAAAACAGAATCCAGATGTCTGGCTTCTTTTATGTTGTTTTTTTTTTAAAAAAAAAAAACTTAAGATGTGGTGAACATTGGCCACATTGCCTCATGGAGCAATTAGATATAGCACTGTGGCGCCACCCACTTCAGATGAGGTCTGGGCTCTCCATGATGTAGTACGATGCTCCTTCTTCCCTCCTTTACATTGCCTGACCCCTGTAGGCATTTAGGTTTGGGGACCAGCCCTTCGTGTTCTGTACAAGGACAGAAAGGAGTCATTGATGTTCATCAGACTTTGCAGCAGACATGGGGGTCTGATCAGCCCCTCGTACTCGCTCCAGGTCCTGCCAGCCACCTGCTGGCTGCCCAGATGCCCAGACCTCACATAACCTTCACCTCCCCAGGGCCCATCTATCCTGTCTCCTTTGGAGACCTACCATTTACAGTGTCCTTGCTGAATTCTCAACATGACACAGCCCCTGTCCTCAAGGAGCTTGTCACCTATTAAGGGAGACACGCATGCCCACTCAAGAGAAGGCCCTCCACGTACGAGGCAGCGTGTGATGGGTACAAATGAGAGTCATGCAGAGCAAGGGCCTGGGACTTGACCATGGCATAGCAGAGATTTGGGTCTGACCCGGCCTCTCTCACCGTGTGACCTTGCACAAGTCACATTTCTTTTCTAAGCCTCACTTCCCAATCATTTGTCAACAGAAGGTTTGGGACCATGTGCTGGAGAAGGTCTTTCTCGGGGATAATCCTCTGGTTCCTGGTATTTCTCAAAACACTCGGCACACCAGGGGCTTGTGCTGTGGGGTGGCTGATGTTAATTCCAATTCACTCAGGTGAAGGACTATGGTAATGATTTCCACCCACGATCCTGAAGGGTTTCTGTGGCAGGTAGATGAGCATCCCTTCCACAGAAGATGACTTCCCAGTTCGTGTTCTAGTCAACTGAATAGTCATCCTAACTACCCACGGTGACAAAATCATAGGGGGAGACAGCCACCTTCTGGGATCGTCCGTTCCATCCCCCTTCCTGTGAGCAGGCTGCACAACTGTTCCAGGCCAGAGAATAGGAGGTCTTTTCAAAGAGAACTCAACCTCATCCAAAGAGGACTCTCACCACGTTTATCTGCTAGGAAAGACACGGCTATAAATAGCCCAAATCCCTGCTTGTCCAATTCAAACCACTTTCCCTGGGTCTAATCTCTGTGAGTATGGGGAACAGCTGGTCATCACACTATCATAATGATCCTTCATAAACATTTATGGGACAGAGGTAAGGTGTGCCCAATTGACCTGGGCTGTACTGATGTCTGGGCGATTGCATTGACAGGAGGTTGATTTGTAGTTTCCTGTGCAGACTTGAAGCTCTGCAAAAAAGTGCTCCCTTCTACACTTGCATCTGCAAAGTGTATCCCACTCACCAAATAAGGTCATATGCCCATAAGATCATGGGCTCCAAGCCCATGATGGCCTCTGATGGGAAAGAATGAATGACCCCTATGCAAGCACCGCCAGCTAGCCTCATAGATCAGCCTGCACCTCCTTCTTTGGCAGTTATTCAGCAAGAGGCCTGAGTTGGATCCGTTTCATGAGCTCATAGGCAGGACCCACAGCATGACACAGAGCCAGGGTGGACTTGGGGTCAGAAGGCCTATTCTCATCCCCACTCCATGGTACAAACAGTGCCTCTGGATGAGTCACATCACCCCTCTAAAGCCTCAGTTTCTTTTTTTTTTTTTTTTTTTTTGAGACAGAGTCTCACTCTGTTGCCCAGGCTAGAGTGCCGTGGCATCAGCCTAGCTCACAGCAACCTCAAACTCCTGGGCTTAGACGATCCTCCTGCCTCAGCCTCCCAAGTAGCTGGGACTAGAGGCATGCGCCACCATGCCCGGCTAATTTTTCCATATATATATTTCTTAGCTGTCCATATAATTTCTTTCTATTTTTAGTAGAGATGGGGTCTCACTCTTGCTCAGGCTGGTCTCGAACTCCTTAAGCTCAAACAATCCACCTGCCTTGGCCTCACAGAATGCTAGGATTACAGGCATGAGCCACCGTGCCCGGCCAGCCTCAGTTTCTTGATATGCAAAATGGGATGCTGGCTGATCTCCGACCATGATACCTCACTGGTTTGATGAGAAATAATGGGTGAGAAAATGCTGGTCAAATATAACCCTGCGTCATAGCCATGGATGGAACTGTTACACATTTGCCTAAGACAGCGGGCTCTGAAGTGGGTTGCGTGGAGGGGGCAGCAGGAGAAGAGCCACATGTTAAGCCTTCTAGTTACATTTATTTTTATTTCCTGGGTGCAAATTTCTTTGGGGGTATGTTTTACAATGCACATATATTTATTCATAAGTGACTGAGCACTCACTACCTACCATTGCTAATCACTTTACTCAAATTAGATCACTTCAGCCCTGTGGAGCAGGTACTCTACTACTGGCCCCTTGTACAGGTAAGAAAGTGACAGTGTCTCAGAGAGGTTGAGCCAATAAGCCAGCACTACTCAGCTATTAGGAACCCAGACTGTCTGGGTCAAAATCCCATCCTCCTTTCCACTACTTTATGTTTCCTGGTACAGAACTATATCTATAAATTATAAATAAATCATACTTTGCATATACTTTATATTGTACATAATATATAAAGAATCATGGCCAGGCACGGTGGCTCATGCCTATAATCCTAGCACTCTGGGAGGCCGAGGCAGGCGGATTGTTTGAGCTCAGGAATTCGAGACCAGCCTGAGCAAGAGCAAGACCCCGTCTCTACTAAAAATAGAAAGAAATTATATAGACAGCTAAAAATATATATAGAAAAATTAGCCAGGCATGGGGGTACATGCCTGTAGTCCCAGCTACTCGGGAGGCTGAGGCAGGAGGATCACTTGAGCCCAGGAGTTTGAAGTTACTATGAGCTAGGCTGACGCCATGGCACTCTAGCCTGGGCAACAGAGTGAGACTCTGTCTCAAAAAAAAAAAAAAAAAAAAAAAAGAATCAAGAATTGCTAACATATTTTGGAGGGTGTGACCAAAATGGTTTTCTGATAGGGCTACATAATCAAAAAAAGTTGAGACCACCTGCTTTAAAGTCTAAAAAAGGAGAAATATGAGGCTTTGCCCCCAAGCAGGGCTGGGACTGGGATGGGGCAGATAAGGTGCCTTAGGTACAAAATTTAAGGAAGATCTTACTCTCAAGGCCATGCAATCCTGGCCCTGTCCCCACAGCATTAATGGAGAGCCAGGGGAGGCACAAGGGTGCCATAGGGAGAGGAGGGAAAAGTCTCCTTTATTTATTGCTCCCAAACCCTTCAATTCCTTGTGCCCGCAAAGCCCCTACTGAGACTTGCCCACCTCTGAAGGGCTCTAAAGTGTTGCAGGGTGAAGACCCTGGGGTGTGGGCAGTGACAATTTATTTCACTGAATGTGATCCTTACATTTCTGATATCCACTGGCCCAGATCCTGGAGTCTGGGAAGGTGACAAAAATGAAGATTCTCTGCCAGCTAACCGGAGTGCATGCAAGGGAAGCTGACTGCCAGTCTTGGCTCTGGGACCTTGAGACTCAGATCGCTCAGGTGCAAAATGGGAATTAAAAAAAAATCCCTTTCTGGCTGCCCCAGAGGTTATGCAAGTGTGTAAGGTAATACACCTCCTTCAAACTTCTACATGAATAGAATTAGGTGTTCTAAGTACTGCATGGAAAAACCCATTGCACTTCATTCTAGGTTTTTTGCACTGGGTTAATCTAGAATTAATTCTTGCCTCTCCCTACATACCACCCTGTCCTCTTCCTGCCTTCCCAACCTGATAGCTGGAGGTGGAGGTGAATATCTCATCCATGGTGACCTAAAGAAGTGAGGTGGATAGATTCCTCCTGCTCTCACCGAAGCTCATATCAATTCCGAGACTCTCTGGTTCTTCCTGATGCTGCCAAACAGCATCCCGGTGGGGTGGCAGGGAGGGAGGTGTCAGGGTTGGGGAACTGAGGAAGGGCCAGCAAGCCTGACTTCTACAGAGGAATTCCCAGAAGAGAATGCCCCCTGCCCTGGGCCAGTGGATCTTGGAAATGTGAGGATCACTTTCAGGGAAGTAAATTCACACAGAGAAAATACTGAACATTTGTGTGAGACTGAGGGAGGCCGCCCCTATCTCTGGGAATGAGAAAAGCTGATCCAAGTGCGCACTGTTGGTGGTCAGGGCACATGTTTCTCCAAAAACAAGCCTGGAGGGAGGAAGGGACTCAGTGGCCACAAGCCCTCCACCCAGCTTCCCAGCTCCCTGCCAGCACTGGAAGAAATGAAGGTGAAAGCCTCGAAGCGGAAAGTACGGCTGAGCTGTCACTAAATGTCACGGTCACTCATGGGTTGCCTGTACCCCAAGAGTTGAGAGATGGAGGGGGCAGAGAGGATGGCTCCCTAAACCCCCAGTGCCACACCTACCCTTCCCCACTACCGTCATGCCCCCAGCCCTTCAGATGCTGGGGAAAGACCAACTGGCCAGAAACTCAGATCTGAGAAAATTGTGTGTGTGTGTGTGTGTGTGTGTGTGTGTGTGTGTGTGTTGGGGGAGGGGAGTTGCACTCTCTGGGTTTCCTTCACTCATAGGGGAAGGCCCACTGATGTCCAAGACTTCCAAATTTTGCAAAGGCGAAAATGAAATTACCAAGTATTTCGCTGGCAGCTTTTTCCTTTAATAGATGGGAAACAGAGGCCCACAGAAACAATTCGCTTCCAGTGGCACCGGGGTAGTGGGCGAGCCAGGCCCTCCCCCGCCACACCCGCATGTGGATCCAGTGCTCTTCCCATCGTGTTTTATCACCGAAGCCCGGTTCCGGAAACGCTTCGGAGTCGGGCGGCTAATGGAGACAAGTGGACTCTTGGCTAGTGTGCCTCAGCTGGACACCAACTCCTGGGAATCCCGGGGGGACTGCAGCGCCTTCACCACGCGGGAGTTCAGAAGCCCAGAGATCAAGCGAGGGCCAGAAGTCAGGCAGTGCCCAGAGGGCACCCGCAGACCTTGGGCCCTCTCGGCTCAGCCCAGGGGTCCCTCTCCCAGACGCCTTGCGGCCCGCGCTCTGCGTCCGCAGCCATGCGCTCTCGGCTGCCAGCACTGCGCCGTGCACCGCTGCGCCACAGCGCAAAAGCGCCAAGTTGGAGCCTCGTGGAGGTGGCCTCCCAGCCCCCACCAGCTTCCGTTGTTTATTTCCTTCTGGGGAGGGAAAATCACACAGCCTGTTTGTTTCTCCAGCCCGGGCGGGCTCAGAGGGGGACATATGGGCATCTCACGCTCCGCATCTGTGTCATCGGTCGCGTTTTCTGTGGGTGCCTGTGTGTGTGTGTGTGTGTGTGTGTGTGTGTGTGTGTGTTTGGGGCCAGGCGCTGGGAACAAACGTGCATCTGTTAAATTTGACAATAAAGTCCTACAGCAAAGCTGCCAAGATTGGGGCAGCGGGTGGGGGCGGAAGACAGAGAGGGTGGGGGAGAGCTGGAGTCTCAAAAGGCGAGGCCAAAGCGCCTGGCCCAGGTATTATGTCGGGAGAAGGTGAGGAGAGCAGCTGCTCCTTCTCGCGGGGTGTGTATGGGAGCGAGGGTGCATGTGTCCCTGTGAAGAGTACACACCGATCTGCTCAACATATGTCGCCACAAATCACAGTATCTCTCCCTCCTCCCACCCCCCAGTCCTCGCGCAGCTCCTAACCGAGCGCAGAGCAAAGAGGCTCTGAGAAGAGGCGCCGCTTCAACAGGTGTCTTGGTGCGCAATGCACCTTTTCACGCATTCACCGCCCCAGCCGTCGGCGGGGATAATGTGGACACTTTGTTTCCAGGCACTGCGCGCGAGCTGCGGCCGCCTGGGGGAGGCGGCCTTGGACAGGGAGGGGGATCTGGAAATAAAGACCTCGGGCACTCCTGAGCGCCCGGGACCTCTCCTCCCTTTGTTTGAAGGTTCCCTGGGCCGGAGCTCCCTCGTGCGCCCTAGGGGGTGGCATATGGCGCCCTCTCACCTACCCAAGAAAAAGAACTATCCACCCTTTCAAGAGCGCACGAGATCCCTGGGCCTGGGGAGGGGGAGTCTCTGAGGGAATGGCTTCTCTCTGAAAGCGGGTGAGGCGCCCGCCTTATCTCTCCCCACCCTACCTCCACCATCCCCTCAGCTGGCACAGCAGCCGTTGAGTGGGGAGCCGTGCGCCGGGCAGCACCAGCCTGCGGAAGCGCCCCAGCTCCTGGCAGATGAAATATGGGGCTGGTGAGCCCCTGGAGACCATATGCTTTCAATAAAAGAAGACAAATAGGACCGAGATAGGCCTTGCAGCCAACCTGTTATAAATGAGTGTCAATTGGGCCAATGTACACGGGGCAGGGCCCCCGGGGGAGGCCTGCCGGGAGCCAAATCCATGTGTCAGCTTCTGGGACAGGTGTGCCCAGGGGCCAGGGGCCAGGTCTCCCCCCTCCGGGTTTATCACGGCAAAGGTAATATTGTGCTAACTATGAGTAAACAGTCATTGTGAAAACCAGGGAGAGTTTATCAGAGGCGAACTAGTTGGGGGGTGGCTTAACAATAAAGTTGTTCGCCTTGGGAGCAGGTGACGGCTGGCTGCACCGACTCCGTGGTAGATGTTTTCCAAAGCACTCCACTTTACAATCTCTTGTAATTATTTATTAAACGAAATCTATTTATTATTATTTTAGCAAACACTGGAGACAGGTGGGGCTTTCTTTTCGTCGTCTCCTTTTGTTTGAAGGGCTGTTTGAAGTGGCCAGTCTCGGCCGGAGCAGCTCGCTCGCCAGATTTTTGTCTTCCCTTCTTTCAGTGCCGAGCTGAAGGCGAGAGAAAGAAGCCCCCTCCTCCGGCAAGCTATTAGCTATTCAGCCTCCCATGGCCCCCCTCCCTCCCCACGCGATTCTCAAAGAGCCCCCAGGCAATGCTAAAATCCCCCCCAGCCAACAGGAAGGCGGCAGGGCCAGCCGCTGCCTTCCTTCTTTTCCAATCTGCCCACGGTCTCCAGGCATCTTTCTGTCGCCTCTCTCCCAGAGCCGCTCAGCCTCCTGGAAAGCTTAGGTCTCAGGAGTTAGAGGGGTGCGGGGGTACCAGAAGCCTTAAAGGCTGCAGATGACCGGGGGCTGCGGGAACAGGCTCTGCTTCGGGCCGGGAAGAGCCATTTCACAAACACAGCCAGCGCGCACAGAGCCGTCACTGCCTGCGCCTCCGCCACCAAAAGCACAGGAATTAATTTTGGAGAGTGATCAGTGCGTCCCCTGCAGCCGAGAGGGAAGGCATCGATCCTGAATCTCTAATTCCCTAGGATTCCTCGATCTCCGGCCCCAGCCTCTTGGCCAGAGAGGGCAGCGGAAAGTCCTTGCGTTCCGCAAGGACGTGGTTTCCCCCGCCGCTGCGCGCTACTAGTCCTGACTGCTTTTTGCGCATAGCAGGAGTGATGGCGGCCTGCAAGTCCTGGAGGGCCCGGAGCCACAGGGGCTGTGGGGAGGCTGGATAAGAATTCCAAGAGGTTCTCAGAATTCTCTACTGATAAGAAAGTTCCAAGAATCCCCTGAGTCTTTCCGGCTCAGGAAGCTCGCTCTGCGGCTCCTGTCAGTATCCATTAGCCACTCCAGGCAGGACCCTGCCAAGGCAGTGACACTCCCAGCTACAGCCTCCACCGTAAGCTGCTCCTCAGGCCCCCAGGGAACCGCTAGGGCGCTTGGCCCCTCATGGCCCCGGGTCCCTCCACAGAGCCTGGCCGGATCCAGGGGCCCCAAGGAAGCATGCTTTGGGTTTTCTGTCGTGGTTCCTAGTTTGCAGGGGTATAAATCAAGCAAGGCTTGGCTATGGAGCAGAAAAGTTTAAAATGGAACATGAGTGGGCACTGGTTCCCCTTGGCTGGGAAATCGGCCATTTCTCCCTCTCTATTCTGACCCTGGCATTCCTTGCAGACTCAGGACTTCCTCTATCTTCTGCATTTTGGGGTCTCTTATTTTGCCTTGAAAAATATTTCCCCCAAATCGAAAAAAGGGGGGCTGGTTCAAGGGAAAATCTAGGACTGGGAGTCTTACGGCCTGAGTTCCATGTGGTTCAAATAGAACTTGCAGTGCGACATTGGGCAAGTCACTTCCCTTCTCTGGGCCTTGACTCTTCCATCTGTAAAGTGGGCCTTGAGTTCCCATTCTTATAGCTGGAACACAAGTTTGTAGTAAGTGGTGACCTAAGGGAGGAGCCACAGCAAAAAGGTGGAGCTTGGGACTCTTGAGCTCAAGAGTCCCCTTTGTTGGCCCTGACCCTGGTCCCAGCCTTCATTTCCCTCTGCTATGAGAAAAGCAGCCCCTGCTCACAGTATGCCAGCCAAGAGCGACAAGACAGCCCCCCAGTCCAGCCCAGTCCTAGAGGCTCCTCTCACTGGTTCCCAAGCACCTCACCCTCTACCTTGGAGGGATTTTGCCCCCCCCCCAGCAGCCTGGGTGGTGGGAGGGCATCCCTAGGACAGACCTGCAGACTAACCTCTTCCCCTCTCCCCACCCCCTCAGTCTTCCAGCCGGGTCCTGCCCTCTCCCGAAGTTTCTGGGAAGTTCGGGTTATCTGGGAAATACTAGAAAGTGAAGCCTTCAGCAACTACAGAGACCTAACCCCGAGACTTAACCATGCCTCCACTTCTTCCTCCAGGCACAACCAGGTCAAGAGAAAGGAGCAGAAGCTGCAAGCCCTCACCCTTAGTGACCGGAAGCAGAAGACCATGGGTGTCCCAGGCGGGGACAAGAGGGAGGGGCGGGGGAAGAAAGGAGGGATGATGTGCTCAGACTCACTTTAGAGAGATTTCCAGACAGTGCTCATGGGGCAAAATGAGGGCCTTGGAGAGTCCTTACCCTGTGCTCGCTGTGCATCCCTGTGTGATGCCAAGGCAGGGGACTGGACCAGGTGACTGCTGGCAGCTCCTGCCCACTTATGATTGGACAAAAGGACTAAAGGTAGAAAAAGTTGATCGCTTCTCACACCATGGGTATTCAAAAGACACCAGGCCTCACTGTGAACTCCTGGCCCACTCCTGACCTCCTCACACCTCTGGGAGCTCTTCCCACCGCAGGCCCTGGCCAGAACCTATGCTACTGCTCACAAGTGGTAGTGGTGGATTGTCCCCTGGTGCGTCCCCACTACCACCGTCTACCTCTGCGGTGGGATCGATGGGGGGCTGGGGAGTAGGATGAGCTTCTAAGTGCCTCCTTCTGGGGAGTATGAGGTGGCATCTTCAGGTGTGGAGGGGGTCTAGGACACACCCAGGCCAAGGTCTTTGAATGGAAGGGACACAGGCAGGCTCTTGCTCTGTGGTTGCCCCTGTCCTCCCTCCCAGGATGGAGAGGATCAGTGAAACACCACTTCACGTGTGTTTACTAACCTGACCTATAGCTCAGGAGAGCAGGGTGACATTTACAATTAGTGGATTCTCCTCCAAGCCAGGACACCTGCTTTCTTGTTCCCTCTCTGCCACTATCTTGCTGTGCCATTTGGGACAAGCCACCTTCCTCTCAGTGCCTAAATTTCCCCGTGTTAACACGCAGGGATTGGCCTGCCCTACAGGGGTCCCAGAATCCCCTCCAGGGTACTAAGAAAGAGTCTGGACAGATGCCAAAGAAAGATAGGATACGAGCAAAGAGTTCTGGAGCGGCCAGACGCGAGCCAGAGGAGGCTCTTCTCACTGGGCAAGGCTCTTTGAGGAACCGAGAGTTGCTGGGACAGAGCCCGCGGGAGAGAGCAAACAGAGCGTCCCTCCCCTCCCCTCCCCCGACCCCCGCCCTTTGTCCGGAATCCAGCTGTGCCCTGCTGGGGAGGAGCGGGCTCGCGTGGCGCGGCCCCTGGGCCCCGGCGCTGATTGGCCGGTGGCGCGGGCAGCAGCCCGGCAGGCACGCTCCAGGCCCGGGCCGAGCAGATAAAGCGTGCCAAGGGGCACACGACTTGCGGTTCAGGAAATCCCCGCGGTCTCACTGCCGCGCGGAGTGGGAGCGACGGAGGCCCGGGACCCCCTTCACTCTTCTCTGGAGCTGGGACGACTCCCAGGCGGGGGCGCCTGCAGCTCAGTTGAACTTGCGGAGGTGAAGGCCGGCTCAGCTCCCCGCGCCCTAGTTGCTCACTGCTCTCTGTTCTTTTGCGCAGCTAGAACTATTAGAGGTAACACTCAGAGGTCAAGGGACCGGCGGGGGCCGGGGGGAAGAGGGGTCCTCAGATCCGGCGGGGAGATGGCGGGGTGCCTCTTTCTCGGGTTTTTTTCCCATCTGGCGTTGGTATCCGGGACTGTGCCCGGTAACCGACCCCTGCTTACCCTTCCCTCTTACCCCGCCGCAGGATGGCGCCTCATCCCTCGGGCGCGCCCGCTGTCCAAGTGACCCACGGGCTGGGGCAGCCCTTCCCCGGAGCCTCAGACTGCGAAGTGACCTGCGCCGCGTCCGCCCCGCCCAGCCCCACGCGCACGCCCCTGGACTGCGCCGAGGCGGAAGGGGGCGGCTGCCGAGAGGCCCCGAAGAGGCTCCGGGCGCGGCGCGGGGGGCGCAGCCGGCCCAAGAGCGAGTTGGCGCTGAGCAAGCAACGACGGAGTCGGCGCAAGAAGGCCAACGACCGCGAGCGCAATCGAATGCACAACCTCAACTCGGCGCTGGACGCGCTGCGCGGCGTCCTGCCCACCTTCCCCGACGACGCGAAGCTCACCAAGATCGAGACGCTGCGCTTTGCCCACAACTACATCTGGGCGCTGACTCAGACGCTGCGCATAGCGGACCACAGCTTCTACGGGCTGGAGCCGCCCGCGCCGGCCTACGGGGAGCTGGGCAGCCCAGACGGCGGCTCTGCCGGGGACTGGGGCTCCCTCTACTCCCCGGTCTCCCAGGCTGGCAGCCTGAGCCCGGCCGCCTCGCTAGAGGAGCGCCCCGGGCTGCGCGGGGCCCCCTCCCCTGCCTGCCCGCGCTCGGGTGCTCCGGCTTTCGCAGACTTTCTGTGAAGGGACCAGTCGGTCACTGGGCACGAGTGCTGGGAGAGAGGGTGGCAGCCGGAGCCGTCGAAGGTGGGCGGAGGCGTCGGCCCTCAAGAGCACTTGGTCCTCCTGCCTCTTGCTGGCTAACCCCTGGCCCGCCCAGGCACCCGCGGGGGCGGCAGGCTGAATTCGATCCCCCGGGCCCTCCGGGCCTCGCCAACTCACGCAACCTTTGCCGCTGCCCGTTCGAAGTGGGCGTTGCAGGTTGTGCACCTTTAGGTCCCCTCCCTGCTGCCACCCCCAAAATCTCGTTCAGAGAGGAAAATGGTAGCATTATTCGGTCGGAGACGCCCACCATCTCTGGTCGCCTTACCCTCACTCAAGTCTGTCTGCCTGTCGGTCTGTCTCTCACCACCCCTCCCCCGGTGTGATTTAAACCCGTGTCTCTTCTCTCAGCGCTTGCTCCCCTCGCCCCGCTCCAAAGACGCCGCCTCTCTTCTCCTCTACTCCCTAGCAAGCCCGGGATTCCAGGGCGCTCCACTCTGCCTTAACCCACGAAGGCGATCCTCTGCCTTCGCATCGTGCACTTTTCGGAGCCGCTGGCCTCCCGGACGTGGGAGACCAGGCTGCGGGCTGGGAAAGCGCCAGCCGGCGCCGGAAGCACCGCCCCAGCCTCTCTGCGTCCTGAAACTAGAGCTGCTGCGACGCCGGTGCCGGGAGCGACATGCGTCTTTAAAAAACAAAATCGGTTTGTAAATTATATGATGCCTTTTGAAATGAATTTTGGTAGGGTAAATTATATGACCCCTCCCTTGTTTTACACATTCGTATTTATTGATGAGATTTCACAGCGAGAAAAGTCTATATTTTGTACGTAAGATTATTTAGGGACTGGTGAATGAGATTTTGGGCCAATAAAAAATGGACTCCCCCCAAGAAGCCTCAGCAAGGTGACTCGGTTGTGCGGCGGGGAGAGGAGGGTCTCAGCTGCTACTGCTGAGGAAGGGGAGCCACTGTCCAACGTGAGGGGTGACACTCTTTCTCAGGGTCTGGGGCTCCTCCCTTGGGCACAGGAGGAAGGCCGGGCAAATTGCTTCCAAGAGCTGGAAGTCTCTTAAGAAATCATTGGTCCAGCCCTCCTGTTTTCTTTATGGGCCAGCGATTTGTCTTATTTCAAACAGCGGTTTAGAAGATAGACAAGCCTCCAACTAAGACTACCGACTCTCCCTATGACCCTTCCTCGACTCCACCGGCCGAATTCAGAGCTACTATTGCACTTGGGGAAAGGAGAGAGTAATCACTCAGTCACAGAGTCAGAGTCCTCTGGAACACCTACAGGGCTGGGCATCCCAGGAATTTTCCCAAGGTACTTAGAGGCCTTGCACATCTCCTGAGAATATCTTATGCACCGCGCTTGCTGGGGCTGTGGCATCCTGAACTTGTGGAGCTGAGCAGCGGGGAGCAGAGAAGGTGGAGTGTCCCGCTAGAATCTCTGGCACCCCCTCCCAAATACCTGAAAGCCTTGATTGAAAACTGATCAAAAAACTGTTCAAGGTTTCTAGCTTTGGGATCTCTCTTACTTCCAAGGTGGAATAAAGCTGGTGTGCTGAAATTGGTCCCTAGGGTGCTAGTGGAGCTCCCCTTTATGGCTTCTGGGACGCCCTACCGTCTCAGGGGAGCCGGACTAAGCTGAAAGAACCCACTGCATCTGTCTGCTGCTTGGAAATAGGAAAATGGAAGGCAAGCACCCTACCTGCTAGTTGGACCCCAGAGGCCTCCTTGGGTCCACCTCAAGTGTCCAGTGTCGAAGAAGTGGGCCAACCCAGTGGGGCGCAGTATTGCCAGGGGCCAGATGCTGGTGCATAGGTGGTGTGCGTTACAACACAAAGGTGGCAGCTTCTCGGGGGTAAATGCCTCTTGCATGTGTGTGTCTCTCTCTCCCAGCCCAGGAGCTTCAAACTGAGCTTTTCCTCTCCTTTACTCCAAGTCCCTAAAGGTAGCTCAGAGGAGATATGTCTCAGTTATCAGAGGCAGGATTTGGGGGCGGGGAGAGGGACACAACAAACAAAAGAATGAACAAAGGTGTTGTTTCATTTTGTGGCTTTAATCTGGTAGGAGGAGATTAATGGGTTATTGGTGACCTCTGTAACAGCCAACTTTCCACCTGTGCCACCGCCCAGGGGGCAGGTGTCTGCAGCTCTGAGTTACACAGACCAAGCAAGTGCCTGCTACTTGCTGGGTGTTGGGTGGAGGGAGGAAGCAGACAAAAAAACAGGAAGATCTCTCTGTCCTCCCCAGACAGTAACAAGGATGTAGGCAAAATCATCCAAGGCCAAAGAAATACTGGTGCTAGATGGAGGTATGAGCCTCAGGAATGGATGATTAGATTGTTGGTTTTCTGGGACTATATTGCGGGAGGCTTGCCAGAGGAGTTGGCATTCGGGCCAGGACTAAAGATTTGGAGAGGATTTCCTCAAGTGGGAAGATCTTTCTCCCTGTGCAGGGCTGTAGGAAGTAGTGTTCATCTAGGTGGGGGGCTCCCTTGGTACAAACAACCCCCTGAAGCTGGACTAGTTTCTATCAGCACTGAGTTCTCAGCAGGGGCACTGGGGGAACTGCAGCTGCACCCATAAGCCCAGTCCCTCTCCTGCTTTGAGGGCCCTCATTAAGGAGCCATTAGTCACCCAATGCACACCGACTGGTCCTCCGCCCCACAAATTAAAACATACACACATACAGCTTAAACATCTTGGCTGCCGGGCTACCACCTTGGGTCGCAAGCAGATTTGACACCAGACCTGTCAGCCCTGCTCTCCATGTCAGGAGGGGGCGAAGGGAGGTTTAGGGTCTGGCTGAATCACCAAAAAGTTTAGGGATCAATGCTCTGGATGAGCTCGGTCAATGTATGTAAAATTGAGCTGAAGTGGGAAGCCTCGTCCACGCCTCTTTCTAAAGAGCCCCTCAGCGAGAAGGGCTCAGAAACATTTCTATGAGTGGCGTGTCCAGCTAGCCCGGCATCACGAACGGCAAGCCCCCCACCTCCTGCGGGTATTTTGCGTTCAGCGGCGTTTAAAACCAGCCAGGCTGCTCGCGTCTCCGCTGGGAGCCCGCCCCTCCTCGGTGGGTCTGCGCTTCTTGGGCTCAGGAGTCTCCTGTGGTGTGAGATCGTCCTCTGCGTCCCAGCTCCCTGAAACTCAGGATCCCAAAGCGGGGCAGTAAAGACTCTGGAGTCCAATGACTCTTCCCCTTCTTCTGCCTTTGTCTGAGCCGAAGCCTGGCTTCCAGAAAAACAGCACATGAATCTTGGGGGGGCGGGGGGGGGGCTCCGCCCAGTCCCCTCGGCACACACAAGCAGGTAGATTTATGGTGCCCTGCCCCCATCCCACCCCACCCCCCAGCCCGCCTCTGACTGAGGACAAAGCGTCCCGGAGCCATTGGAATGCTAATGTCTGGGAGCCAGGCCGCTGGGTTGGCACAAAGGCAGGCGGGGCCCGGGGCGCACGCGACCCCACAGGCGGACCCTGCCCCTTCTCTCCCCCACGGGCTGCAGGGCTGTGTGAACTTGGACGAGTCTCCGCGCCTCGGCTAATTCGCAGGAGAAGTTGGAGGGCCTTCCTAATACCCTGTCCTTGGATTTCCGGGCGCCCAAGAGAAGGCTGTGCTTGTAGTGAACGGCGTTACAGCCCCCTACGACTGGGAGCGGTGGAAAAGACCCTTGAGGCCCTGGCTCTGGGGAAGTGTGGGGAGGGCATAGAGGATTCCACAGAGAATGTGGCCCAGAATAAGCGCTGGGTGCATTGTAATTACATTTTTACATACAGGTAATTAATATTCTCTGTTGTGTTCGTTTTCCCCCTCCTCTTTTAAAATTCCTGCAATGTTTAAAAAAAAAAGGTGTGGGGGAGGGGGTTGACTCTAACTCTAACCTTACCTGCCTGCCTACCTTCAAAGAGCCAGGGTGCACTTACAATGGGCTGCTGGAAGCTAAGCACTTACATCAGCCAGTGAGGTGGGCAAGGCATGGTGGTCACACCCATGGAAACAGAGAAGTGACTTGACCAAGGCCTTCAATCACTCGGTGAGTTATTAGAACAAACTAAGACTGGACTGGCATATTGGCTCTAGACTAGCAGTTTGGAACTCTTTCCTCTGTTCCATAGATAAGAGTGTTGGGGGGCAGCCCGTCCATCTGTATTCCTATGTGCTTTGGTTCTAGCCCGGTACTTGGGGCGTCCTAAAGCCAAGAGGCTCCCCTGTGTTTGGGCTGCCCCTGGACCCCTTGGTGAGGCCCCAGGCCTCCCGTCTACTGCCTCTGCTTCTGGGAATCATAGACCAAAGCCGACAGAACGGAGACCTGTGTGGCTAACCCAGTCTGCCCGTTCCTCTGAGGCCCCGTAGGGCTGCGGTGTGCCCCTGACCATGGTGCTGAAATGAGTGCTTAGCTCCAGCAGGAGAGATTCGCCTGGAAACAAGACGTTCTCCGTGGGGAAAACCTCCTATCTATCCCCTCTGTCCCTGTCTCCAGGCTGGAGTTCTAGGGAGGCCCCTGCGGACATGCAGACCCAGAAGACTCTCAGGTTTACCTGGTGCGGTGAGGAAAGCATGCGATCTGTTGCTACTGACTGGCCCTGTCTCTCTGTATGCCTTGGGACCCTCCCTTATAAATGATGGCGCTAGAATTGAGTGACCAGCTTAGGAATTTCTGACAGCATCTGAGAAGTCTGAGGTGGGGAACAACATTGGAAGTTTAAGCTGGGGCAGCCCTACCTGGGAGAATTGATTTGGAACTTTGGCATCAAGAGATGTCTCAGTTTTGGGGTTACAGTGAAGTTTCAGTTATTCCAAGGACAAAGCCAAAAGGAAGTCCTCAAGACACATATACAGGAAAGCAGAGTACTTAAGGGTAGTTACTTTAGAGTCATGGGTTCAAATCCTAGTGCTGCCACCAACTTGTGGTTTTCAATTAAACCCCTTTGTCTCTCTCTAAGGCCAGTTTTTCTCATTTGTGGACTTGGGACAATAAATAATAACCACTTAATTGGGCTGTTATACTGATTAAAGATCCTTACTTAGCCTTCTAAGCCTCCATAAATGATACTTATTATTATTAGCCTCTATTTGTCTCAAATTCTTCTCTCATTCTCCCCCATTTTCGGGGCAAGAGGGCTTTGTATGAATTTGAATTTCCTCTGCACCCCTGTGTATTGTACAATGGCACAAAGGCCAACAGCCACACATGGCTTCCTGGTAACTGTCTCCAGCTTAGATCTACCCTTCCCAATCTCCAGGATTCCATATCCACATGTTCCTGGGGCACCCCAAATGAGGTATACAAAATAGAATTCTTCTCCTCTTCCCCAAATTAATGCTACCTCCTCTTCCTGATCTCACTAGGTAGCATCGCTCATACTAGAAATCTGGGGTTCATCTTGGCTCTTCTCTCTCACCCAGTTCACCCTGAAGTCCTGCTGATTTTCCTTCTCAGTTTTTCTTGAAAGTGGCCCCTCTTTTACTTGCTTGTGACCACTGCCCTAGTTCAGGCTCTTATCCCTCACATGGAGAGAACACCTGACTGAGCTTCCTACCTCTAATCTTGGCACTCTTCACTGTAC
Source organism: Lemur catta (assembly GCF_020740605.2). Taxonomy (NCBI): domain Eukaryota; kingdom Metazoa; phylum Chordata; class Mammalia; order Primates; family Lemuridae; genus Lemur; species Lemur catta. Next base: position 47,827,321 of record NC_059141.1, on the reverse strand, counting down.
CCTCCAGGTGGCAGTCAGAGTTCCCATCTAACATGCAAATATAACATTGCCAGTCTCTTGTTTAAAATCTTCCAGTAGTTTCTAATCATCCATGGGATAAATCTCATGTTCTAACAGGGAAGACTGGTGCAGTATGAGCTATGAAGTAATATGAATCTGAGTTCAATGCCCAGTTTGTTCACTATCGATATGATCATGATCAAGTCCCTTAACCTTTCTTTTAATTTCTTCATCTATAAAGTAGGGATAATAATATTACCTTTTAGGGTTCAGGGTAGGGTAAAGCTAGATTGCTGTAGCAGAGAGTCACCAGTAATCCATTATGCGAGCACTCCAGGTGAGTGGGGAGCCCTGCTCCACAGCACCATTCCAGGACCAGGCTTCCTTTCATCTTCTTCCTCCACCAGCTGCTAGGGCCTTGCCAACAAAATAGTTGAGGCTGCATTGCCATAAGTCCCAGCCAGTGGGAAGAGGAAATAAGGCATGGAGGAGGCTTACCCACAATCTTAAAACAGGGTCAGAAGTAGCACCGATCACTTCTGCCCACATTCCACAGGGAGACTGTGATCACATGACCTTGTCTAACTGGAAGAGGGACTATGTGCCTTGGAAGACATGAAGAGTGGATGCTGACAGCTAAAAATATATAGAAAAAATTAGCCGGGCATGGTGGCACATGCCTGTAGTCCCAGCTACTCAGGAGGCTGAGGCAGAAGGATTGCTTGATCCCAGGAGTTTGAGGTTGCTGTGAGATAGGCTGACACCACGGCACTCTAGCCTGGACAACAGAGCGAGACTCTGTCTCAAAAAAAAAAAAAAAGAGTGGATGCTGGTAGGTGATGAGCGGTTTCCACTATGGGACTGTGGTCAGGATTGAGCTGGATTGCACATGCTATCATTATTTGTATTTATCAACACAAATCACATATGCTTATGGCCAGAGTCTTGCTGCACCAGTCTCTTTTTCACAATGTCTTGTTTGCCTTGACATTTACCCTCCAGAAATACTGACCTGCTTGAAGTTTTTCCCTTGTATACACTGAAGTACCCTTTCTATGCTTCCTACGCACATACACTGTTCTGTGTGCCCAAACTTTCCCTCCTTTTTCCCCCTCCACAAACCTTCAACATGGATATCATCTCTTCCTAGAAGCTTTCTCTGTGCTGTTCCTCCCTTCTTGCTCCCTGCTCCCATGATATCCTGTGCATGTGAATATCCTAACACTTTCCAGGTAATGTTTGTTTATCTGCACCCTCCATTGGTCTGTGAGATCTCCTCAAGGGCAGGAATTGTGCCCATCTTCAAGTCTCCATTGAACAGAACACTAATCAACCATTCTGGACTATATGTCACATAATTTTAGAATGAGTTAATGAGTGCATGAATTGACTAAATAAATGCTAACTAAATGAAAGGCACTGCAATTGTTTGTTTAGAAATTTCTATCCCTCCACAGACTGGCTATCACATAAAGGCCAATGAATATTTGTTAAATAAATGAATTGGGTGAATGATTCATATAGAGACCCATTACCTCTCCTGCCTCATATCCTCCTCAGCACCAAAATAAGCCATCCTTGGGTGCCTGTGGATCTATTTTAGAAGGTGCTCCATATGACTAAGTAAGACCAGGTTATCACAACAGTATTGTGTCATTGTTTCTGGGATCATGAGTAACACTACCAACAGTTCACATGTGGGCAATCCCTTCTGACAAAGTTCAAGTGAGTCAGTAGAAAGAGCATGAGGCTTAGCATCTATCTCAACTCCAATACTCCCCAATTCTATCATCTTGGGCAAGTTGCTTAGTCTCTTCAAGCCTCAGTTTCTCTAGCTATAAAAATGGATAAAACTATACCTACCTCCTAGGGTTTTATGAGGATTCAAAGGAGATGACAGATATGTCCATGCACCTCATGTGCCTCCCAGCAATTTGAGGCAGAACTCATTAATGCACCCGTTTCATCTCCGTCTTATTCCTGCAGAGGACTAGCAAAGGAAGTGTGGGCCAGGACTGACTTTCCCACACTAACCAGGGAAGGGTAATGTCACTTGTCTAAGCACTCAAATATGGAGACAAACTGAGGATCCTACTGTCCTAACATCATCACCAGCTATACTGCCTCTGTTGTACTAGTTATCTATCACTGCCTAACAAATTACTCAAAGCTTCACTTAAAACAAGAAACACTTATTATGTGGGTCTTCTGTGGGTCAAGAATCCAGGTGTGGCTTAGCTGGCTGCCTCTGGCTCAGGTGTGTCATGAGGTCAGAGTATCAGCTGGGAATGTGGTCTCAGCTGATGGCTTGACTAGGGAAGGAGCCACTTCCAAGCCCACTCATGTGGTTGTTGGCAGGATTCAATTCCCCAAGGGCTGTTGGAATGAGGGTCTCAGTTCCTCACTGGCTTTTGGCCAGAGTCCTTCCTTAGTTCCTTGTCATGTTGGCCTCCCCATTAGGGCAGCTGAGAACATGGCAGTTGACTTCCCTCAATGCAAGCACACAAGATGTGGGGGGAATGCCTAAGACAGAAGCCACAGTAATCTGATCTCAAAAGTGACATCCTAGCACCTCTGCCACATTCTATTCACTAGAAAGAAATCACTAAATCCAGCCCACAGACAAGTGGTGAGGTTTATACAAGGGCATGAATACCAGGAGTCAGAACACTGGGAGCCATCTTACAGGCTGCCTGTCACACTGGCATAACAGAAATCTCTGCTGCCTGCTTCCCACACCCCAGAGACGGGCAGACAGATAGACATGTGCACGAGTGCACACACACACACACACACACACACACACCCCTACCTACTCAGGGACAAATATATCAGGGTTCAAAAAAGGAAAGCCCAGGTAATTTGACTCCTGGGACTGAAACTGACATCTCCCTGTCCCCAATGCTGGGTCGACTTCCAAGAAGCATCCAGAAGGGGGACTGCTAAGTGTGCATTGGAGCCACCCCAGCTGATCTCCAACATCCATGCACACAGGCTTTCACAGGCCTCCCACCCCAACTCCCGGAGGCAGAGATTTAGGGTGTCTGGGGCCTGGACACCATATCCCCTGAAGGAAATTTACTGCCTCTAGAGAACCAGGGCCTGACTTGGGGTCTTGAATGCATCTTTTTCCCCTTTGCCTCTGCTTTATTAGGTTAATCATTGCTTGAATCGGTTGCCATGGTTTGGGCAAACCCATGGCGACTCTATAATGAAGCCTGAAAGACTCGGACCCCATTTATCATCCCCAGTGTTTGGGAGGCCCAGAGCCTCATTTGCCTCCCCCAGGGTCTGGGCACCACCCCTCTGCCTGGGGCCCCCAGGCTCCTTTTGAACGAGGAATGAACAGGTGGCGGCTTGGAAGAGGGGAAGAGAAGACCAACACAGGTGGAGAGAGCGGCGCACTGCACGTTCCCCCACCACACGTACATGTGCTCACACACTTCTATTCTCCACTCCGGGAATCCACACACAGCTCAAACACACAGGCAGCTCGGCCAGAGCTTTTCTTTCTGGGGAGTGGGAGGCAAAAGAATGTCTTCTGTTGGAAGTGGTCTGTGGCTACCTTTAGAAATAGGGGGGCCTATGTTGTGGCAGATCCAGGTGTTGTGACAACCTTTATTCCCTGGGCAAAGATTGAGCAGCATTGCGATCCTACAAGGAGCCGGGACAATGGGGCAAAGCCCAGGGAGGAAACTGAGGCATATAGAGGTTCAGTAACGTTCAAAGTCACCCAGTGACGATACAGCCAGGGTAGAACCCAGAGCCAGTCAAATTTATTATGGAAAATTTCAAAAACAGACAGAAGAGCATAATGAATTCTCATGTATTCATCACCCCAATTCAAGAATTATCAACTCAGAGCCAATTATATTTTACCCACATTCCTATCCACTTCCCCCCGCACTTCCTCTATGGATTTTTTTACAGCAAATTCAGGACATCACTCAATTTCAACAGTAAATCATTCCCCACTAGCCTTTTTTGCTCAGCATAAGTTGCATAATAGAATGCAGCCGCTGAGGATATTGACTCAGAAGAGAGACACCCTGGGGTACAAATCCAAGCTCTGCCCCTTTCCAGTTTTATGGTTTTCAACCAATGACCTAATGTCTCTGAGGCTCAGTTTCCTCGATTATAAAAGGATACACTGTTACCACTCTCATAGGGTAATTGTCAGGCTATCACAAGGCAAGTGGTAGCACCTGTGCAGGGTAAATGATGGCTTTTATGATTTTCATTCTTGTGACCACTGTGTCACCACCAATGGCTGTTGTCCTGGCAGGAGGTCAGCTCTTGACCTCCAATGTCCAGGTCTCTTGGTGCAGCTCCCTGGAATGGAGGCAAGTGCCTCATCACGACCCTCTACCTGGCGCTGGATTCTGAGAACACAGACGTCAGTAGTGAGCCTGGTTCCAGTCGCTGACGGCCCCCAGCCTTTACTGCTCACAGCCTTGTGCAGTTCTGCACCATGACCCCTCCAGTGAGCAAGACCAGGTCCCCGCTTCTCCTATTCTTGCACTTTAGGCTTTCTAGCCTGTTTGCTATCGATCCCACTTGTGAGAAGATACCAATGTGCCTACCTGAGGTTGTACGTGTGTGTGCTCATGCATGTGCACTTGCTTCTGCCTGTATGTGCTGTCTGTCTCTACTATCCCTACCTGTGAATCAGCACATTCTTGAGCTTCTGCGTGCTCAGCCTGTGACCTGCCTTTTTGCAGTGTCTGGTTGGCTGAGAGAGACCAAAGGAAAACTGGTCAAACAAAGGCATGAAGGCATAGCATGAGACTCCCTGGCGGAAGGGGGAGTAAGCTCCGCCAAACAGGAAAGATTGAGAACAGAAAAGAAGGGCAGGTGGCGGCTCTGTGCATGCTGTGGGTGTGGGCAGGGAGGGCACTGAGTCCCGGTAGCTGACCTTCTCAGGACAGCTCTATTCCAGGAAATCACCCACACCCCCAGGATCAAAGCTTTGAAGGGTTCCCCTAGTTGAAAGGGCATGTCCTCCCCCCTCCCCCCAAAGCACCCATGTCCTCCCCCAAAGTCACCCATTTTTTAATGGCAACTAATTTTTATTGAGTGTTTACTATGTCTAAACACAGTCCTAGTGTTTTGCATTTATTAATCCATGAGATCAGAATTATTATTCCCATTTTACAAGTGATGAAACTGAGGCTGAGAGTGGTTAAGTACCAAGTTACCAGTTACCCAGTGAGACGTGGAGTCGGACTTGAACCCAGGGCCAGTGCTCTTAACCGCTGCGACCTTCCACCACTGACATGCTCTCCTTTTCTCTTTCTTTTTTTAAGTTATGATTCTGGACATTTTCAAACACACACCAAAGTAGAGAGAATAGAATAATGTGTCTTCATAGACCATCCCTCAGCCTCCACAACCATCAATTCACAACCAACCTTGTTTCATCTGTTTGCCTCCACCTCAAACCTGCACGGACATTTTTTTTTTTTTTGGTGGAATATTTTAAAGTCCATCTCATATGTCTATTAGCCCACTGGTAACTACTTCAGTGTCCATTTTTAAATGATAAAGACATTTTTTAAAACCACAGCCACTAAGCCATTTTTACACCTAATGAAGTGAACAATTCTGTAATATGATCTAATATCCAGCCGTATGCAAATCTCTCCAATGTTTTCATTTTTAAAAATGTACAAACAAGCAAAGAACCTCCCACCCTGGATTTCAGCCACCTTCTAGAGGCCAGGACCAAGGCTTCAGCATCAGCTCTAGCTCCAGGGCTTAGTGGGACGAGCCTTGAGCAATTCACTTCCCTCCCCTCTTCTCTCCACCAGCCCCCACCCAAAAGTATGGTGACCACCCACCTTGGTTTGTTGGAGGCACTCCTGGTGTTAGCACTGCCAGCCTCCTGTCCAGGTAAACCCAGATGGTTGGTCACCCTACAAGGAGCCAGAGCCTGGAGCCCACCCCAGACCTCCCTCCTCCTCCTTGCTCCCATGTGGGGTCACTCACCGAGACCAGGGGGAGCCCACCACTGAGTTTCAAGGGCCCTTGGAATGACAAATAAATTACCAAAACCTTTGAGGGGCCCAGGCATGCACAGCTCTGGCAAGGACAGAGCCCGAAGCCCCCCAGGCTCCAGCGAAGAAGAATCAGGATCTTTTCACACCCAGGGGCCAAATTCAGCAATCTCCTCCCTCCGTCTTTCCCTCTCCAGATCTAATGACAATCCAAAGAGTTCCTGATAGGGTTTTAAAAGATGCTCCTTCATTCATGTCCACTGAGCATGAAAATCCAGCTCGTTTGTCTCCATTCTTCGCCCTAAAGGCCTGGCCGGCCTAGGGCCTGCAGCCTCAAACTTGTCACTCACTTTTCATTTCCTTTTGTTGGATTCGCTTTTATTTAATTCTTCTGTCCCCTCCACGCACCCCCTCTTCCCCCCTCGCTCCATCCCTGGCCTCCTCCGCCCTCCCCCCAGGACTTCCCGGTCTCTGGTCTCTCCATGCACACACAAAAAGCAACAGACCTGTCTGGGAATTTCTTTACAGTTCCCTGCCCCCTACTCCCGCCCCAGCCTCTTCTCACTCACTGCTTTTAAAAAATGGTAGTAAAAAGCCAGCCACAGCTAAAAAGGACTCCAGGAACAAAACTGCCTCTGGCCCAGGCTGGAAATGGCCCAGGGACCAATCGCTCCCCTCCTTGGCTTCACAGCTATGGAAACTGGAGGCCAGAGAGCGGAAGAGACTGGCTCAGGGTCACAGCAGAGTTAGCGGCAGAGCAGGGTCCAGCACCGAGTGTGCCAGTGTCTCAGCCTGGACTCCTCCTCTCAGAATTGATGGCTCTGCCTCTGTCCCTGCCACACAGAATCTATTCCCCTGACATCCTCAGGCCCCCAAAGGCAATGGGGGAGTTGCAGTGGGCATCTCATCTGTGGCAACATGAAGCAGGAGAAAGAAAGAGAAGGAGGAAGGAGTGAGAGAGAATCTGGTTCTGACAGTGCTCAGTGAGCGCGTCTTATGTGCCAGTGAAGGGAGGCTTCCAGGGCATGGAACCTCCTCTGCCTCAGAAAGAGGCACAAGTCACACTCAAAGGCACATCCCCGGTGTAGCTTGGCTCCTCCTCTATGATCTGTATGAATGGCACCAACAGCCACCTGCCCGAGCTACACGCCTGGTGCCACCCACACCTGGCCCTGTGGACACTCCCTCTGCATTGCCCCGTGGACCCCACCTTTGCCTCTCCCTCCCACTCTCTCTTCCTGGCTGCAGCTCATGCTTCTGCTCTGCAAAGAACTTTCCAAGGAGGCGGAAAACTGCTTCCTTCTTTAGTAGATTGCAGTGCTCAAGAGCACAGGTTTTGGCCATGGGCTCCTTGGGTTCAGGTGACAGGTCTGCCACCTACCAGCTTGATGACCTTAGGCAACTTCTTTAAGCCCCAGTGTCACTTGTGAAATAGGGATAATTATAGCACTTCTCTCATAGGACAGTTTCAAAAATTAAATAGAGGATCTGTAATATATAATATACAATAAGTATACAGTCGACCCTTGAAAAACACGGGTTTGAACAGCAGATGTTTATTTATATGTGAATTTTTTTCATCCAAACAAGGGTCACAAATACAGTATTTGTGGTTTGCAGAACCCATATAGATGGAAGGCTGACTTTTCCCATAGGTGGATTCTACAGAGCCCAATGTGGGACTCGAGTATGCAGATTTTGGTATACACAGGGTCCTGGAACAAATCCACTCGAGCACACCAAGGGATGACTATATACTACATAAAATATATAAAAGTAAGAGACCACATGAGACCATTAGTGAATGTTAGCTATTGACGTTATTGTCATAATTATTGTCCTTCTGTAATTTTAAAATTTTTATCATATCCATATATTACTTTAATTATTTTAGAAACTGATCCAGACTTCCTTATTGGTAATTTCATCCAATGTCTTCAAATAGCCAAATTTGTTGGCCCAGAAATTCCTCCAAAAGAAATCATCAGAAATTGCATAAAAATGTGTCAACAAAGGCATTCATGACATTATCTTTCATAGTAATAAAAAGTTGGACACAAAGGAAATGTTCAACCATGGAGGACAGATTACATTATCATATATAGTCATACAATTGGCTACAAAGCCCCGTCAAAAATTGTGCTGTAAAATAATGATTATTGACATGAGGAACGGTTCCCAGTGTGTTGCCAAGGGGAAAAGACAAAAGCAAGATGGCAGGCCAGGCACCATGCAAACCACCCCACTACAGAATATCTAGAAACTCCAGATAAAAGATGACAAACATTGTTTTAGAAGTATACTATGAAACTATTTATAAAAAAGATATATGCATGTGTATGTTTAGGAAAAAATCATCGAAGATATTTTTGAATTAGAGAAAAATGTTATCATTCAAAAGCTTTAGTTAATGAATACAGTGGTACTTCAATTTTTTAAATGCCTTTGGTGGGATGGCAGGAATGGCTTCTTTGGTGCAGACATTGGAGCTGGTGGAAGCCTGGCAAGGGAGGTGTGGATCCCAAGGGCCTGGGAGAGGCAGCCAGGAGCTGGAGGAGGATTTGAACTCCTGCCTCCCAACTCAAAGGCTAACAATCTTTCCTCTTTTCCTTCCATACCACATGGTTTTTGAGGAAGGGCTGTCAAAGAAACTGAAGCAGCCAGTCACACTGGAATCTGTCGCGCTCTCCTGTGCCCTGCACTGTGGTGTGGACTCTGGCGATTCAAGGTGGATCCAGGTCTCAGGCACCCGGCCTGCTCAGGAAACGCGCTCTTCCATACGAAAACATTTACCAGAAACTACGGTGGTACTTTTTAGAAAGTCTCTAACCATTTTAGATAAGAATCTTTCTGTAGTGGGTGAATGGTGGCCTTTCAAAACATACATCCATCGGGACCTGTAAATGTGACCTTGTTTGGAAAAAGGATTTTTATAGGTGTAATTAAGTTAAGGATCTCAAGATGAGATCAGCCTGGAATAGGGCAGACCCTAAATCCAAAAATAAGTCCCCATAAGGAAAGAGAAGGAACAGACACTGAGACACAGAGGAGAAGGCCACATGACGACAGACGCGGAGCCCAGAGTGATGCAGCCCCAAGCCAAGGAACACCGGCAGCCACCAGGAGCTGGAAGAGACAAGGAAGGATGCTCTCCTGGAGCCTTGGGAGGGAGTGCCGCCCTGCCGGATCTTCGATTTATGACCTCTGGCCTGCGGAATTGCGAGAGAATAATCTGTTGTGTTAAGCCACCCACCCAGCTTGCGGTGATTTGTTACGGCCGCCCCAGGAAACTCACACACTCTCTTACAAGCATTGCATCATTCTGTACCTCCTCAAACAGAGCACATGCTCCCTCAAGTGTGTGGCAAACAGTAGGAGCTCAGTAAATGTTAGCCCCTCACACCCGCCTGTCTGGATGACTAGGGGGCCACCACAAATGCCAGTTATGGTCCCAATTCCCTGCACTCCTGGATCTCCTGAGACGTGCTCATCCCTTCGTCCACGTGGCCCGAGCTGCTGCAGGGACCGAATTCTTCTCTCTGCTGTCCTGGCCCTTGGCTACTCTGGCTTGCCGGGCTCTGGCAGCTGGTCACCTTTCTAGTTGCTGCCCCTAATGGAGTGTGGCCTGGGGGGGGCTGCAGTTTTCCAAGTTCAGAGGGATTGTGTGCAGAAGAAGAAACGGAATCTAAGTGAGGACCCGTGGCCTTTCCTGGTAATGACATGTGTGAGCTTTGGGTCTTGGACATTGAGCCATTGGGATGATGCCAGAGAATGGGGAGGAGAGAGGCCTCACCTGGTGGGGTGGAGGCAGGGGCCCCGTGGTATCAGCTGGGGACTGTCAGGACACAGACATGAGAGTGGACATAAACTTGCTGCCTCGGGCAGAGCACCCAGCCTCGGGGCTTGTGAGAGGAGAGGGTTTCTAGAAAATGACCGAGGTGGTCCAAGCCAGACTAGGGTGAAGAGTCCTGGGAGGCTGCCTGGAGGAGGTGGAGCTTTGAAGGAGGGAAGAATCTCAGGACAAAGAGAAAATGCCAGGTGAAATGAGCACAGAACTCAAGCAGAAAGCCTGGTCAATTCCCACTTCAGTCACTACTAACATTTGGCCAGTATCGTTCCAGATTTGTATAACTATATGAAGGAAAAAATCAAGCTATACTTTTCTTATTAAGCTTATTTCACTAAATAAATTCTGAACATCCTCCAATCTGAATGAAGTATAGATCTACCTTGTTATTTTAATTCTACGTTAGCTGCTTTCATTTTCTCACCTATAGAAAAGTGAGTGACTTGCCTACATTCCTGGACTTGGTGGACGTTAAAATGAGAAAGCTTGCAGACATTTGCAGGAAGCCAAGAAAGGACTTGGCTTCTTTTGTCAGCCATCCCGCCTGGGGGCTAACAAGGAACACACAGCGGACACTAGGGGACTAGTGCTGCAAGGAGCAGCCTGGCCCAGAGAGGTGGGGGCCAGTGGCAGGAGAGAGCAGCCTCCCCGCTTCCTGCAGCACCTCATCCATCAGCGCTGACAAGCTCAGCCCCCAGCAAGGGCTCCTGCCCCAGGCCCCAGCTGCTGAGCAACGGCAGGTACGGAGCAGGAGCCCCTCCCCGGGCCCTTGCACCCTCCTCTTAGATCAACAGACAGAGTGGGCTCTGTCGGCCCGCTTGGGACCAGAAAGATTAATGGAGCAGGTGCGTGCCCGGGTGGGACAATCACCTGGCCCGACAGGTCCCTCACAGAGAATAAGTGCCCCGGACCCAGGCCAAGAACCAAGCCTGGGCCTGGATTTGGCGGGAGGTGGGCTGGGGAGAGCTGAAAGGCGTCTGTGGCCCACCCTCCCCCAGCCTCCCCCAGGGGGGCTGCCGAGAAGCCCAACCTGGAGCACTCAGCTGTAAAATAAATGTGTTCTTGCTTCTTCAATCTCCCAAGTAACTCGCTGCAGAAAAGTATAGGTTAGTAAAATATTTTAAATCACTTATTAATCCTACCACGCAGAGATAACCACTGTTTCCCTTTTGTAGATATTATATCTCTATCTATCTGCACACACATACACCTATGAAGACAGAGTAAGAGAGATCACTATATTATTTGTCCTATAATCTTTTTACATGTAATATATTATGAACCTCTTTTGGTGCTAGTGAAATATAGACCCACATCATCATTTTAGTTGCTGTGTATATTCTGTGTACGGAGCCAAAATATCACAACATATTATTAAACCAGAAATCTCCTGTTGGGTGTCTAGGTTGTGTCCAACTTGTGGCCTTTGGCAAGAGCACTGAGAGTAACATTTTTATGCATACATCTTTTCATTATTTCTTTAGGAAAAGGTCCTTGAAGTGGAAGTGTTAGGTCAGAGGTTACATCCTATTTAAGGCTTTGCTGCCCACTGTACTTGTGCTCGTGGGAGCTTGCGGATTGTCCATCTTGGACTGGGCTGCGGAGGAAGTGGAGGGAGGAGGGCAGCCTGGGGCGGGGGGTTGAAATTGAGGCCAGTGTAGCAGGGATCCCACCCTGCAGGGGTTTGTCGTCCATCCTTCCACCCAGGGAGAGAGGCTCTTGCACAGCCAGGTAAGGACCCCACAGGCTTGGGAAGTGAGTACCCTGGAAGCAGCATGGAAGTCAGGGTGGGGGAGGAAAAAATCCCCAAGGGGAGATGGAGTCAGGGAAGACCTCCCAGAGGGGAGGAAATCTCTGCTAGCCTTGAAAGGGGGAAGGGTGTGACTGCTCATCATGAGTATTCCGGGTAGGAAAGGACCTTTCTCCACATTTTGTGGGCAGAGGGGAGATGGAGAGGCAGCCAGAGCTTTGGCCACGGCAACCCTCCCAACCACGGGAGCTGAGTCTTCAAGAGCTCAAAGCCTTGCCCGTGGCCAGACCCAAGCTGACAGCAGAGGCAGCCTCCCATCCTTATCAGCTCTGTGACCTTGAGCAATTCACTGACCCGTTCTGCCCCTCAGTTTTCCCATCTGTAAGTGGGGACCATGGTATCTGACTCTCACAGTGGCTGTGGGGACTGGGGGAGCTGCATCTTTTGTAAATTCTGATTAAGCTACGGGATTCATCATTACAAAGTAGAGGTTACTTTCCAATTACTATCCTAAAAGCTGAAGTATATCATATTTCCGTGCTCTCATGTCTAGACTATCTTTCCCGCCAACAGGATACTGAGACCCAGCAGCTTAGAGAACGCCCAGGACCAGATCCCGGGGGCCCCAGGGGAGGGAAAGAAAATGGACAACCACTGAGAGCCTACCAAGTGCTGCCACTCCATGCTCCTGTCACTGCATCCTGGCAACATCTCTGTGAGGTAAGAGTTATTCTTTGTTCCATTTATCAGATGAAGAAACTGAGGCTCTGAGCATTCAATAAATTGCCTTGGTTGACACTGCTGGTGGGCAGCTAGGGCTCAACTCCAGGTCTGTCCCATCCCAGAGCCCTCGAGCCTCCCCTAGGCCGGGTTGTCGGCAGAGCTGAGGTTACCTCTAGGCAGCACTAGGGCAAGGAGCCCTGTGGGGTACAACTGGGGTCCCCAGGGCTGCGGAATGTGGGATCGGAGGCTGTGGAGGCACCGCCACTGGCCTCCTCTGCATGGGGCAGCCAGCTGGCAGCCTGACCTTGTGCCTGACAATGATTTAACCACCGGGGTGGGGGCTGTGGGAGCGATCTGTAAAGCTGCCAATGGGGGAGGGTCTTTGGCTCCAGCCTCTTGGCTCAGCCGATAGTTGGGGTTGGGGGAAAGAGGACCCAGGGAGAAGTGGGGGGACTTCTGCTTGTGATTCTACTTGTGTTTCCCACACTCTAGGGCCCTACTGAACCCAAGACGTTGTGTCTCTTCCCCCACCGAGTCTAAGTCCAGTTTCCCATACTATAAACTCATGCAGCTCTGAAATATTGTCACTCCTCTTTCCTGTCCCATCTGGGGAGAGCTTGACTGGCCACAGAATATAGCAGAAATCACACAGGCCTGGGAGTCCAGAGACCTGGGCTCGTGTGGCAGCTGCCCTGCTGTCTTGCCCCAGGGCAAGCAGGCAGCAGGCATGAGTGGCAGTGGCCAAGTGGTGATTGTGGTCACCTGCAACGGTCACATGCCCCTAAAGGGCCCAGCTGCTACTGAAGTCCAGCTTATTATTTCTATGCAGCAAGGAGGACTCAGCATTTTTCAAGAGAAGCTAGAAATTCAGATTTATATGTGAAATCTTCCCAATATTAGCAACTAATTGGAAAAAAAATTCAAACACAGTTTGGGCCAAATAAGTCTGAATGTAACCTCGGGCTGGAGTCTCTGGTCTTGATACAGAAACCATCAAGGCCAGAGGGAACCACTGTTAGATATCACCAAGCAGAATTCCTTTGTTTAAATGGGGAAATGGAGGCCAGGCTGTGGGATTGGATGGGGAGGAGCATAACTTAGTTATGATCACACTGCAAGGAATCTGGGTCTGTCACCCTTGGCTGGTGCCTTTACCATGACTTGCCTGGCTGGGGGCCAGTGAGGAGACAGTGAAGATTCTTAGCAGGGGAGCAAGGGTAGGGGGCACAGCTGGGACCCTCCCTCCCTGCGGGGCTCACCTGAGGCACCTTCAGTCCTCTGTGAGCCCAGAGGTCCAGCACACTCCACAGGGCACCCACACATTCCTCCTTACCATTTCTTACCATTGCTCCCTCCTCATTCCAGGCTCCAGTACTCAAGACCCCATGGTCAATCACATATGGCGGGTGGGAGATGGGCTATCCGGGTGTCGACAGACAAGCTAGCCATTTCAGTGTGTGGTAAGGGGAGTATCTCAACAAATACTGATTTCTAATCCAATTAAGAAATTAGACAAAGAAGCAAGGCAGATAGAGGCAAAATATCACACTTACAACCAATGAGGCTGATTTTGAAAAACATGGCTCATGGCTGTGGGCAAGTGGGCTTCCTAACATAGACACCTAGAGCTAATCAGACTTAGCCACAAGCCACAGGAAACACTGCACCGTCTCCAGCCTCTCCTGCTCACAAAGGCAGAGCGGAAATGTGTGTCCTAGAGAAAGGGGCTAGGCTACTCACGTCTGAATGCTCCTGCAGGACTCCCCAATCAGATAAGTCACTCAGTATTCCCTGGAGCAGAATGAGGGAGCGAGCAGAGAGCGGCCAGGTGTGTTACACTAATGAGGCTTCCTACATACAGAAGGAAGCATCAAGTTTCCATTTTTCCTCTCTTACTGGCTTGTAGCTATGCCTCTGTTATTCACTTAATGTTGTTCCAGAGCTTACAATGTGCTTGCTTAACTTATAGAATACCATCAAAGAATATTATACCACTTCATGTACACTGTAAGAACCTTACAATACTTCCATGCTCTCCTTCCATCCTTTGTGCTATCATTGGCTTACATTTTCTACATAATATTATAAACATCCAAATATGTCATTATTATTTTTGCCTTGTAAAGTCAATATATTTTATACTTACCCAAACCTTGGTCACATCTTGCTTTCTTCATTCCTTTGTATAGATTCAGGTTTCTACGTGATATCATTTTCCTTCTCCTGAGGAACATCCTATAGCATTTCTTATAGAGAAAGTCTGCTGGCAACAAATTCTACCACCTTTAGCCTGCATTTTTAAAATCTTCTTTTCCCCTTCACTTTTGAAAGATATTTTCACTGGGAATAGAATTTTGGGGGTTTTGTTTTCTCCTTTCAGCATTTTAAAGATGTTTTATTGTCTTCCAGCTTGCATAGTTTCTGATTATAAATCTGCTGTCATTGTTATCTTTGTTCCTGGGCACATAATGTCTTTTTTTTTTTTTTCCTCTTTCTGACTGCTTTCAAGACTTTGTCTTTATCACTGACTTTCAGCAATTTGAATGTAATATTCCTTGGTGTGATTTTACTTGTGTTTATCATGCTTGGAGTTCATTGAGCTTCTTTGCGGATTAATAAAATGTGGTATATGTATACCATGGAGTACTACTCTGCCATAAAAAATGGTGATCTTTGATCTGAATTCATAGTTATCATCAAATTTGAAAAATATTTGCCTATTATTTTTTCAAATTTTTTTTTCTGTCCTCACCATCTCCTTTTGTGGCTCCAATTTCATGTATGTCAAACTACTTGATGTTGCCCTATAGGTCACTGAGATTGATTTTGTATCTCAACTTTTTTTCTCTCTATGCTTCATTTGGGATAGTTTCTAAAGTGACATCTTCAAGTTCACTGATCTTTTCTTTTGTGGTGTCTAATTAGTTTTTCATTCTATCCAGTGAAATTTTCATTTCAACTATTGTATTTTTCATCTCTTAAGAATTCTATCTGGGTCTTTTTAGCTTCCATTTCTTTCCTCATTATGTTCATTTTTCTTCTCAGTCGTTGGGGATAAGTATATTCATAAGAGCTATTTTAATATCCTTGAATACTAATTCCATCATCTCTATTATTTCTGAATATATTTCCATTATTTGATTTTTCTCCTAGTTATGAGCAACACTTTTCTGCTTCTTTGCACTTCTGGTCATTCTTGATTAGATGCTGGACAATGTAATTTTATGTTGTTGAATGCTAGATTTTGTTGTATTCCATTAAAGAGGAGTTACATTTTGTTCTGGCAGGCCATTAAAAGACCGATATAATCTTTTTGAAACTTATTTTTTTAAGCTTTTAAAAAATAGGACTAGAGACTGGGCACAGTGGCTCACACCTGTAATCCTAGCATTCTGGGAGGCTGAGGCAGGAGGATCGGTTGAGCTCAGGAGTTCCAGACCAGCCTGAGCAAGATCGAGACCCTATCTCTACTGAAAATAGAAAGAAATTAGCTGGGCAACTAAAAATATATAGAAAAAATTAGCCAGGCATGGTGGCGCATGCCTGTAGTACCAGCTACTTGGGAGGCTGAGGCGGAAAGATTGCTTGAGCCCAGGAGTTTGAGGTTGCTGTGAGCTAGGCTGACACCATGGGCATTCTAGTCCAGGCAACAGAGTGAGACTCTGTCTCAAAAAAAAAAAAAAAACAATAGGACTACAGTAGCCTTTATTGTAGAGCTAGTTTGGCTCTACTATGGAAATACGACCCGTCTGGAACCTCTCATCAAATATAGGGATGCCTCATGTGTTCAGCAATGTCTCTCCATCCTGGCTAGTAGAACCTCAAATGATTCCCCAACCAGTGTGAGCTCTGATAATTTTTTTGTCTTATAGCTCCCCAGCAATTGCACTTTTCCTGGATTTTTTTTTACTGGCCTGATGTATTTTCATCTGCAACATGCACAGATTTGTATTCAAAGACTCAATACAGCCCTTGCCATATCTCTGGAAATTTCTCTGCAAAGATCTCTCCTCATCACTACTCTGCCCTGCAAATCCTAGCTGCCTCAACCTCCTGATCTCTTTTGTCTGGCTCCTTAATGCAGCAAGACCACCAGGCTCTGTTTGGGTTCCCCATCCCTGCATCACAGACCAGAAGTCTCCTCCTAGCAGAAATCCAGGTGCTCATGTGGCTCATCTCATTTGTTCCCATTCTTTCAAGGATCACAGTTCTGTACTGCCTGTCGTCCATTGTCTGACAACTGTTGTTTTATATATTTCATCCAGTTTTCTGTTTATGGCAGGATGGTAAGTCTGCCTCAGTTATCGAGTTTCCCTTACAACTAGAAGCAGAAGAATAGCAAGAGACATCAGGAGTGAGAAAATGTTCTACCATTAACAGTTCCTGCACAACAGTGAGGACCTGGACCATTTTAGGGTCAAATCTGTGTTCTGAGAGATGGTCTTTCTGTTTCATCATCTAGCTGCAGGCTGTGTGGTGCAATGGAAAGAATCGGGGATCAGGGATCCAGTTCTGCTTCCTCACTGTCTGCGCTGGCATTTTTGTTTTTGTCTGTCCCTCATCCTTTCCCCCTTCTCCCAATTATAGCACCCACCTTGCTTTGGAAAACTGCTCCTCCAATTCCATATGGCTCTGCTTGGGCTACAACGTCCTCCAGGCCATGGGGATGGGTATGTGATCCAGGGCTAGACATTCAAAGCTCTTCATCCCTCTGCCTCAGTTATTGGTTCAGGGATGAATACATGATCCAAATTGGGCCAATCACAACCCATCCTTAAAATTGTTACATGGTTGCTAGGAGATAAAAGCCTTTTCCCAGGGCATTGGTAGGCTGGATTGATATAAGCCCACAGCTTTCTGCATCCAGATCCTACCTCTCTCTCCGTTTCAGAAGCCCTGAGGAAAGGAGCAGAGGGAGTATAAGTGACATTCCTGGAGTCCCTGCAGCCAGCATTACCTCTGCACTTCCTTCTTATGTGAACCAATAAATTCTCTTTCCTACTGGTTTCAGTTGGTTTTCCGTCACTGTCACCAAAAACACGGACTACTTCCTGTTTCTAGGTCTTAATCTAGATGTCTTCAAAGTGCACTGTGTATGCTCCAGGGGATGTGTACACAAGATAATCCACTGGTGTGGGGGGAAAAATATAAGACTTCTTATTTACGAGCAGGCATTTTCCAGGGTCTGTTTCACCCTTACCTTTCCCAGAACTGAGCACAGGGCCTGCCTCATAGTTGATATCAAATGAATATTTATTGAGCCCATGAATGAATAAATATAAAAGTACAAAGAGTGTTTAGATAAGGGTACTTATAGTGGGGTATAGAGTGCATAGAACATGAAAGATGAAGAGTAAGTGATATGAATTTTGGTAAAAGAAGGGCACAGAGCTCTTTAAGCAGGGAGATTTTTGTGCTAAATTTGGGTATAGAGGGCTCTCTGTGACTGCAGCAGAAGGACTGAGGAGCGACACTAGTTAGGAGTCCACATCAACAGTCAAGTGTGAGGTGATGGAGACTTAGTGGATGAAGGAAGGTGCTGACACAACAGAGGCAGAGTTGCCTTGGCGACTGGATGTTGGGGTTGTCTGACAACGAAGCAGGGGAGGTTTTGGTCAAAAAGGGAACGAGAGGTGTCAGGACTGAAGAGAATCAATGAGGACCCAAGAGTTTCCACCTTGGGAGTCTAGGACAGAAAGTGTCACAGTGAGAAGGAGGTTTGGAGGGAACATGAGTTCAGTTGATGGCCTCTTGTGTTTTTGAGCTGAGACATCCAGGTTAAGACGTCCCATAGACCATGGGATCTGTCAGGGTTGGAGATAAACATTTGGGAGTCATCAAGGAAGAGATAATATTAAAACAACAAGGCTGGTTATAGATGAGACGGCCAGGGAATAAACCTCAGGTGCCTTCAAGGGGTAGGACCAACACTGCCAGGTTACGCTACTCCTGAGAGTGTCTGGGATCCAGAGACTATTCAGGTCTATGTGCACATATATACACACAGCCCTGACAGCAGGGGCCCTGGTGGGTGGGGTCCAAAGGAAGATGCAGAGAATGTTCAGAGAGGTAAGAAGAGTCCAGGGAGACAGTAGGGTCTTGGAAACCAACAAAGACCGAGTCTCAACAAGGGAGAGCTTTCAACAAGGTCAAATGGCACAAGGCGGTGACGAATGGGGACTGGAAATGGGTAGATAGGGCTTGGGGGTGCCCTTGAGTCTCTGGAACAGGAGAAGGAGGCGACATACTCACTTTGGACAGGGCATTCGCAGGGACGGCAAAAATCCTGACACCACCCCCACCCAGGTCCTTGTGCCTCAAGAGATTCCAATTCCTCTCCTCTGGGAAGGAGAGTTCAGTTAGCTGGGGGAGGGGAGAGAGGGGTTGGGGAGGGAGCCACAAAGGGGCATGCTGTGTGGCCTCCAGAGACAGGCTGGCTTTTGAAGGCCGATTTGCTCTGGCTGGGCTGGAGGAAGCAAATGCTAATTTCCCCCTGAAGGGGGTCTGCAGCCCTTCCTCCCACCTCTGAAGGAGGGGAGAGCAGAGACTGAACTTGCTTGTCGCCCTGAGACTGCCACCCTCCTCCCCCTTCCCCAGGCCTCTCACACCTTCTGGGACCCCAGTGACCACCCCACAACACCCAGAAAGTAGGTCCATCCAATAACACAGTAGATCCTCCCATGGCCTCTATTTTCCGAAGAGGAAAGGAAGCATTAAGCAATTGGGCAACCAGGGTTAAGGGCAGCCAAGCCTTGAAGCCGCCACACCCACCACCCTGGGGGCTGGGGTGGGGGGCCTTGGGGCACAGCCTTGCCTGGTACAGCCAGTGTCAACTAGTGGGGGAGGCGGAGTGTTCCCTTTTCAATCCTCTTCTTCCTCCTGGCTTTGGACCTAGGAGAAATCTGGGGTGCCAACACTTGCTAATCACCCCCCCCACCCTCCACACCCCCAGAGAGCCCCAGGCTTTCAGCTCCATGAGGTTTGACAATATTGGGTCATCTGAATTGTATTTCTTTTTTAGAATTAGCTACTTTTTCTATTTGCAGTTAGAATATAAACTTTTCTTTTTAAATACTAAGCTTAAATAATACACTTTGAATAAATGTAAAAGCGGGGGTTAATAGTTTAGGTGGATATGGCAAAAGCAAAAAGCGTGTAGTGGGTAACTGATGACGAGGTCAGACTGGTCTGCTGGGGCAGAGAGTGCGGCTCAGAGGACCCGGCCTGGCAGCTGGGGCCTATCCCACCAGGAAGGTGGTGCAGGGAGGAAGCCTGACTGCCCAAAGCCCTCAGGGACCTGGTGGCGCTCCCAGACAGACCCTCTGCCCCACTGGGAGTGAACTAACAGCCCTCAGTTCCATGTCCCTGCCTGCAGGCAGGTCCCCCTGTTCTGCAGGCCTGAGGGCTTTGTTCCTCTGCTGGTCTGGGTGGGGGCCTCCCTACCACACACACACACACACACACACACACACACACACACACACACACACAGTCCCCTTCTTCCCTCCCTCTCCCCCTCTTCCCCTCCCCTTCTCTCTCCAGGCTGTGAGGCCCTTTCGGGAGCCCCTTTGTGAAGTAATTGGATTTCTCCCCTTGTTAGCTTGCAATGAAAATGTCATCTATTCCGGGCCACTGCCAGGGAGGGGCCGAGCCCCCATTCAGCAGGCTCGGCCCAGAGCTGTGAAGCTATTCAGGCCTCCCGGTTGGGCAGCTGTGGCCTGGCCTGTCTTCCCTGACAATGCCGGCGTCCCCTCCCCACCCACCAGCATGCCCAACCCCGGAGTGGCCGGGACAGGACTGGGGCTGGGTGGTTGCATTCTGAGGCTACAGGCAGCCACCTAGGATGGCTGTTGAGACCCTCACCCTTGAAGGAATTAGATTTTAAGAGCGTTCCTCCAAGCGCTCCTTGAGCACTGGGCACACGGGTTGGGGGGAAGGAGGGGTTTGAAGGGGGTGTTGCACCATGGGCAAAGTTCCTTGGCAGTTCCAAGACATTAGGGGCACAGGAAGAACAGACCAAGAGAGACTGCAACGGGCAGGTGCTGGGGCAGGAGCATGGGTACCTTGACCTCCCTTTGGAGTCACTGTGTGTGGTAGAGCCACCAAATCAGAAGCCATCTGGGTTGGTCACCTTAGCATGACCACAGATGAGTGCATTCTCCTGGCCTTCAGGTTCCTGGTCGGGAAGATAAGCAGAGAAATGCTCACAGTGTATTCAGACATCTACCAAACAGCCTCCATCCAGGGCATGTGCGGGTCTCTTCCCTGGATCCATTCTCAAAAAACAGGCTGCATGACCTGAGTGTATTTCCCCAGCCCTGAGGGACAGCCAACGCACAGTTCTTTGGGGAGGATGTAGACAGAGCTTGGACACACAGGCTGGGGCATCCACACATGTCATCCAGGGCTCCTCAATGTGCAGGAAAGAACTAGGGGTGGGAAAAGAAGTTGGTGGCCTCGGGCTGGGAGCTGGGGCCAGGAGCCATCTTTGAGTATGCAGGAGAATATTACAAATTTGGTAACTTGATTTATAACCCCTACCTATTTAGGCAGGTGTTATCTGGGTCTCCACTGGTGTTCTTGCCCTCAGAGTGGTCTTGCCTTTATTATAGTACTTAAAACACATTGTTACAAATGGAATTCTATCCGCTTATTCCCTCCGCCTCCAATTTATATGTTGAATGGCCAAGTGGTGGCTTATGTCTGTAATCCTAGCACTTTGGGAGGCCAGGGCAGGAGGATTGCTTGAGGCCAGGAGTTCAAGACCAGCCTGAGCAAGAGTAAGACTCCATTTCTACAAAAAAAAATAGAAAAACTAGCCAGGCTTGGTGGTTCGGTCCTATAGCTACTCGGGAGGCTGAGGCAGGAGGATCACTTGAGCCCAGGAGTTTGAGGCCTCGGTGAGCTAGGCTGACACCACTGCACTCTAGCCTGGATGACAGAGTAAGATCCTGTCTCAAAAAAAAAAAAAAATCGCATATGTTGAAGCCCTAACCCCAATGTGACTGTATTTGGAGATAGAGCCTTTAAGAGGTAATTAGGGTTAAATGAAGTCATAAGGGTGGGGCCCTAAGCCAATAGTACTGGCATCTTTATGAGGAGAGAGAGGGACACCAGGGATGCATGCACACAGAGAAAAGGCCATGTGAGGACACAGCGAGACAGTGGCCACCTGCAAGACAAGGAGAGAGACCTCAGGAGAAACCACCCTGCCAGCACCTCAATCTCAGACCTCCAGCCTCCAGAACTGCGAGAAAAGAAATGTCTGTTGTTTAAGCACCCGATCTGTGGCACTTTGTGGTGGCAGCCCTAGCAGAGTGACACACCCACTCTACCACCTCTGTGCCCCCTTAGACTGTGGGATCCTCGAGGACAGGCACTGTTTCTTTATCCCTCTGTATCTCAGTGCCTAGCACAGTGTCTGGTACCCAGCAGATGGCCAAAAAATATTATCCAAATGGACATCCATGGCTGTTATGTGACAATGTAATGCCGGTCAGCTGCTGGACCAGAAGCTTGATTGGGTCCCCATGGAATCATTCACATGCTCCCGTTCACTCTCCTGCAATCAGGGGCAAGAATTTTTATAGCTGGGGTCATGGTTGATTTGGGGCTGGGGTCAGGAAGGGGTGCGCTATGGTCAAGTGTCAGATGGAACCTGTTCCCTGAGTCCCCTTGGCCCAGTGCTTGGTGACAGGAGGTTGACTCTTTTTCCTGCCCAATGGCTTGGTGGCAGGGGGATGGACTAGCTAACCCCTGGCCTTCCCCCCTGCTGAGTAGGTCTAGGTTCTGAGATGCTCCAGCCCCACACTTCTGAACTCCTTCTGGTCTGGGTTTTAGGAATAGGCACAGGTTTTGCCTGACGACTCCTGGGACAGTGGGGGAGAGTTGGGAGGGGAATCTCTACAGCTCATCCTCGAGATGGGGGGATGGACAGCAAACGGGCTCTCTGCCACCCAAAGCCACACATGTGCCTAGTCTCACTCCGGGCTGTGTTCACGTCACGCTAAGAGGGATTTCTAGAGCATCCCCTGAATGCAAGGGAATAGGAGTGAGGGCCACATGCAGGGAAATAAGTGACACCATAGCCCTAGGGAGTTGGGTGTGGGTGCCAGGGGGCAGAAAACTGGCCTTCGTCACTGTGGGTGGAAGCCCCCAAGTCACACCAGATATTCCATTTATTATTATAGCTACAGTAATTGTATAAGGCAATAGTTCCTCTCACTTATCATCTGGTTACTCCATGGTGCTGTTCATATAAGAAAAAGTTGAATGATAAGCAAATTTTCCTTTCCCTTCTAACTCACTTGATTTTTTGCTTAAATGCACAGAGAATTTTTCTTTTTCTTCAAAATCCAGTAATTTTCGTAGAATATTTTGTAGAAAATACAAACTGCTCTTCCTTTGCTCACGCCACAACAGTCAACAAAAATACATCAGTGACCAGATGTGGGGGGCGTTTTCCTGGCACACCAAGCCGGCAATTCTGCAGCAGAGACCGCTGGGTGTCCTCTGGCTCAGTCTCGGCACTATCTAGAGACAGCGTCAGACCACACACGAGACTGCCCCTACTTCCAGTGCCAAACACAAGCCCCAGGCTGTTTCACCTGGGCTCTGACCGACTGGTTATACATTGGGGTCCCCATGACCTCCTCCCTGGGTTTGATTAATTTGCTGGAGCAGCTCACAGAACTCAGGGAAATACTTACATTTACTGGTTAATTATAGGGAATATTACCAAGGGTACAGATGAGGAGGTGCAGAGGGCTCAGTATGGGAGGAGGGGTGTGGAGCTGCCATGCCCTCGCCAGGCACCCCACCCTCAAGGAGCCTCCACGTGTCCAGCTGGCCAGGAGCTCTCTCTACCCTGTCCTCTTGGACCTTTTGTGTAGACTTCACTGGATAGGCATGACTGAAGCATGAACAACTGTGTAGCAACGTGATTGCACAAAAAGGGTCTGATCTAACACAAACAGCCTGAGTGGGGAAACCCAGCAAAGCCTGACTGTTCAGCGTCTTCTCAGCCTCTCTGTGCAGCCTTCCCTCCTCCTGGGTACAAGTCAGGACCTTTTCTAAAATGGGCATCTTATGACCTACAATGAGACAGGGTAGGTTAGAGAATTTCTTTATGGCCAGCTCTAAGACAGAGAGGCAGGGTAAGATCAGGGTATATTTTTAGTATCTATGGCCTGCCTTGGGGAGAAAAAGGAGCAGGTGAAAGGAGGGCAGGAGAAGGTCAGAGAGAGATTGTGCTTTCTGAGGCCTAAAGTGCCCCAAGATGATAACAAAAAACTGTGTTTCACCTTAATCACTCTGAAGCTGTTCCAAAGCTGCTTCAGGAACCAAGGACAAAAGTTCAAATACTTCAACAAAAGATATGTTTATTGTTTTAGTCACTTAGGAAATAACAAAAGCTATGGGAATTATGAGCCAGGAATCATGGATTAAAACTGAGAGATATATATTAATATAATATATAGAATTTATATATAATAGCGAGATTAGGTTATTAAGTATGAAATGTCCGATTTCCTTAAGTACTAAGTTTGACGGTTAATATCTCTGACATTTCACCTTGACACTTCTTGTTTTATTTTTATTGTGAAGGTACATCCTCATTCTTTCAAATGCACAGTTTGGCTTGTGATTAACTTTCAAATTTTTTTAGAGCAATTCTTGTGAAACCGTGGATAAGTCAAAAATTCAAGTTATTTTTGAATATGAGTTCCGTCATGGAATCAATGCAGTGCAGACAGCTTGAAATATCAACAAAGTGTTTGGGAAGGATGTGGCTAATGAACGCACAGTATGTCAATGGTTTGAGTAGTTCTGTTGTGGTGATTTTAATCTTGAAAATGAGCCACGTGGGTGACCTGAGACCAAGGTGGATAATGATGAGCTGAAAGCTGTAGTGGAAGCGAATCCATCTCAGCCTACACTTAAATTAGCAGCAAGGTTTGATGTTACTATTCCAACAATATTGGACCATTTGAAAAGAATGGGCAAGGTAAAGAAGCTGGATAGATGGGTTCCTCATGAATTAAACCAGCGTCAGAAGAGAAATTGTCTCAAAGCTTGCCTTTCTTTGCTGTCACGACCTAAAAGTGAACCATTTCTACACTGTATTGTTACATGTGATGAAAAATGTATTCTTTTTGACAACACAAGCAATCAGCACCATGGCTGGATAAAGATGAAGTGACAAAACACAGTCCAAAACCAAATATTCATCAAACAAATCTAATGGTGTGTGTTTGGTGGTCCAGTGCTGGTGTTATCCACTACAGCTTCATGAAACCTGGTCAATTACAGCAGATGTCTACTGCAACCAATTGGACAAAATGATGAGGATACTTGTGATTAAGCAGCCGAGATTGGTCAATAGAGACAGGCCAATCCTCTTGCAAGACAACGTTCTACCACATGTTACACAAACAATGCTGCTCAAACTACAGAAGCTGGACTTGGAAACTCTCTGTCATCCACTGTATTCACCAGATCTTGTACCAACTGACTACCACTTCTTCCAGGGTTTGGACCACTTCTTCTAAGGAAAAGTATTTAGTTCTCAACAAGCTGTGGAAAACACCTTTCATGATTTCATCACCACTCTCTCCGGGCTTCTTTTGCTGCTGGCATAAACAAGCTACCATTAAAATGGCAAAACTGTGTTGATAGTTTAGGTGCATACTTTGATTAATTGTACTGCTTCTTATTTGAGATATAATAAACTAAACTTTTCATAAGAAATGGATATTTCATATTTAATGACCTAATAATTTATATATGGCTAGGCACAGTGGCTCTCGCCTGTAATCCTAGCACTCCGGGAGGCTGAAGCGGGAGGATCACTTGGGGCCAGGAATTCAAGACCATCCTGAGGAACATAGCGAGACCCCGTCTCTACAAAAAATTAAAATAGTAGCTGGGCATGGTGGCATATGCCTATCATCCCAGCTACTTGGGAGGCTGAGGCAGGAGAATTGCTTGAGCCCAGGAGTCTGAGGTTGCAGTGAGCTATGATGATGTCACTGCACTCTAGCCCAGGCAATAGAGCGAGATCCTATCTCAAAAAATATATATATATATATATGTATAAAATGTCACAAGTATATTTTGGTGTTGTTCATTCAGAATTGATATTCTCATATATGTGGTGTGTTCTTTCCAATACATAGTTTCTTTTTAACTTTTGCATTTTTAATTGATGCATAATAGATGTACACAGTTTCAGGGTACATGTGATAACTTAATATGTTCATGTAATTTGTAAAAATCAAATCAGTGTTCTTGGGATATCCATTACCTTAAATATTTGTCTTTTCTTTATGCTAGAACCATTCAAATTCTTCTCTTCTAGCTAGATTGAAATGTACAATAGATTATGGTAAACTGTAGTCACCCTACTGATCTATCTAACCCTAAGTCTTATTTCATCTCTCAAATCATATGTTTGTACCCATTAACCAGCTTCTTTTCATTCCCTCCTCTTCTCTACCCTTCCCAACCTCTGGTAACCATAAATCTACTCTCTGTCTTCATGAGATCCACTTTTTTAGCTCCCACATATGAGTGAGAACATGCAGTATTTACCTTTCTGTGCATTGCTTATTTTGTTCAATATAATGACCTCCAGTTCCACCCATGGTGCTGAAAATGACAAGATTTCATTGTTTCTTATGGTTGAATAATATTCCATTGTGTATATACACCCCATTTTCTGTACCCATTCACTTGTTGTTGGACACTTAGGCTGATTCCATATTTTGGCTATTATTAATATGAATTGTGCTGCAATAACTTGGGAGTGCAGATGTCCTTTCAATACGTTGATTTCCTTGCTTTTGGATATATATCCAGTAGTGGAATTGCTAGATCATACAGTAGACATATTTAGCTTTTTGGGGAACCTCCGTACTGTTCTCCATAGTGGCTGTACTAATTTACATTCCCACCAACAGTGTATGAGTGTTTCCCTTTCTCCACATCATCGCCAGCATCTGTTATTGCCTATCTTTTTGATAAAAGCCATTTTAACTGGGGTGAGATGATATCTCACTGTAGTTTTGATTTGCATTTCTCTAATAATTAGTGATGTTGAACATTTTTTCATATATCTGTTGGCCATTTGTATGTCTTCTTTTGAGAAGTATCTATTCAGATCTTTCACCTGTTTTTTAATTGGATTACTTGGCTTTTTTGCTATTGAGTAGTTTGAGTTCCTTACATATTCTGGTTATTAATCCCTCATCAGATGAGTAGTTTGAAAATATTTTCTACCATTCTGTGGATTGTCTCTTAACTTTGTTGATTGTTTCCTTTGTTGTG
Source organism: Lemur catta (assembly GCF_020740605.2). Taxonomy (NCBI): domain Eukaryota; kingdom Metazoa; phylum Chordata; class Mammalia; order Primates; family Lemuridae; genus Lemur; species Lemur catta. Next base: position 47,800,677 of record NC_059141.1, on the reverse strand, counting down.
CAGAGGCTTTTTAACTTGCTGTAATCCCTGGGTAGCCTGGAATAGTTTGAATAACATAGGAAGTTCCCATTCTTTAAAATTTGATAAGAACTCATCATTTCTTCTTGCCTCTGGGCTAAAGTACTAAAATACACTAAAGTACATTTCTCAGCCTCACATGTTGGTAGGGTTCCATGTGAGTTCTGGCTAATGAAATGGGCAGAAGCAAATCCTTTCCAGGCCTGGGGCATAAAAACCTCCAATTTCCCATTCTTCATGCACTTTCTTCTCTTGCAATGACCTTGGAACTATCTGTTAAGGATGGTAGAGGCATGAGACGGAAGGAACATGGATTCTTGGACTACCATTGGGTATTAGTCACCCACCAACGAGAAACACCTGTTTTGGTCTTGATGCGAGTAAAAGATAAATTTCTATTGTGTTAATCCCCCAAGATATAAGGACAGAAGTTATAACAATTAGTATTACCTTATTACTACTGTAATCGACTATAAAATCATCTAGACCTGATGCATTTCTTTCTTTTTTTTTTTTTTTTTGAGACAGAGTCTCGCTCTGTTGCCTGGGCTACAGTGCTGTGGCGTCAGCCTAGCTCACAACAACCTCAAACTCCTGGGCTCAAGCAATCCTCCTGCCTCAGCCTCGCAAGTAGCTGGGACTACAGTCATGCACCACCATGCCCGGCTAATTTTTTCTGTATATAGTTTTAGTTGGCCAGATAATTTCTTTCTACTTTTAGTACAGATGGGGGTCTCGCTCTTGCTCAGGCTGGTCTCGAACTCCTGACCTCGAGCGATCCACCCGCCTCGGCCTCCCAGAGTGCCAGGATTACATGCGTGAGCCACTGCACTTCGGCTTGATACATTTCTAAGTCATAGATTTTTTAAGTTTTACTGAGATATAATTCACATACCGCATAATTCACCTATTTAAAGTGTACAATTCATGGTTTTTACTATATTCACAGATATGTGCAACCATCATCACAGTCAACTTAAAACATTTTCATCACCTTAAAAAGAAGACCTGGCTAGGCATGGTGGCTCACACCTGTAATCCTAGCACTCTGGGAGGCCGAGGCAGGTGGATCATTTGAGCTCAGGAGTTCGAGACCAGCCTGAGCAAGAGCGAGAACCCGTCTCTACTAAAAATAGAAAGAAATTATCTGGACAACTAAAAATATATAGAAAAAAAAATTAGCTGGGCATGGTGGCGCATGCCTGTAATCCCAGCTACTCGGGAGGCTGAGGCAGAAGGATTGCTTGAGCCCAGGAGTTTGAGGTTGCTGTGAGCTAGACTTATGCCACGGCACTCTAGTCTGGGCAACAGAGTGAGACTCTGTCTCAAAAATAATAATAATAATAATAATTTTAAAAGAAGAAGAAGAAAAAGACCTGTGCCCTTCAGCTGTCACTCCCTTAACTCCCCTACTCCCACTCCCAGTCCTAAGAAACTGGGAATCTACTTTCTGTCTTTATAGGTTTTCCCAATCTGGACATTTCAAATGAATCAAATCACATTATTATGTGGTCTTTTGTGACTTTCATTTAGCATAATGTTTTAAAGGTTCATCCAATATTGTAGCATGTATTAGAATTTTATTATTAATACTTTTTATAGCTCAATAACATTCCATTGTATGGATATAACACATTATATTTATCCATCTGTTCATTGATGGACATTTGAGTTGTTTCCAATTTTTGGCTATTATGAATTATGTGGCCATAAGCATTCATGTATGTACAAGTTTCTGTATGGACATATGTTTTCATTTATCTTGGGTATATACCTAGGAAGAAAGGAAAATAACAGGTGTCCGCAAGGATGTGGAGAAACTGGAATTCTTGGGCATTGTGGGTAGGAATGTAAAATGGTGCAGCCACTGTGGAAAACAGTTCAGCAGTTCTTCAAAACACTAAACATAAAATTGCCATATGACCCAGCAATTCCACTCCTTGATATGTACCCCAAGGAATCAAAGGCAGAAATTCAAACAGATACTTACATATCTATGTTCATTGCAGCATTGTTCACAATAGCCAAAATGTAGAAACAACCCAAATGTCCATCAATGGATGAATAGATAAATATAATGTGGTATGTATATTTTCTTCTCAACATTGTGTTCTTGAGCTCTGATACATAGTGTTCCTTCATTTAACGTGCTGTGGAATGTTTCACTGCAGGAACACACCACCATGTAGCTGCTTCTCTTTTAGCAAACTCTTAGAAGGAGTCCCATTTTTCACTATTACAAACAGCTTGCAATGGACAGCCTCGTGCTCATCTCCTAGGGCACCTGTGTGAGTGTCTCTAGGGCTCACCTGTGAGCTGTGAGGGGGGCCACAGGCATTTGAGAGTCTAATCACCAACGCTCAGGGCCTGGGGTTCCTCCTCCCACCACCCAGAGATCTCACAGATGTATTCACTTTCTCTGTTAAGCACTGAAGAAAGTTGGGAAGAACTGCCACAGGATTTGCACATTTTTTAATTTACAGGGTTTTTATCTTTTTTTTAATGAAAAGTTTACTTCTAGCAGGGCACCATGGCTTGCACCTGTAGTCCCAGCTGCTCAGGAGGCTGAGGTGGGAGAATTGCTTAAGGCCAGGAGTTCAAGGCTATAGTGAGCTGTGATTGTGCCACTGCACTCCAGCCTGGGTGACAGAATGAGACCTTGTCTCTTTTTCTTTTTTTTTTTTTCACTTTTTTATTCCTTTTTTCTTTTATTTTGAAGGAGACCTTGTCTCTTTTTTAAAAAGTTTACTTCTTTAATAATTGTTGTTTTAATTTTTTTTCTTTTTTTATATTCAAAAACTGGTGCTATAGAACTTCTTTAACAACTTTTATTATTTCCTCTGTTTCCTTTATTCTGGGGTGGGGGGGGTGTCTGTCGGGGGAAGAGAATGCCAGTCACTCAGGTGAGACTCTTGTGACTTGTCTTTGTACGTTCTCAGTGATGCTCTGCTCCTGACCTTTTCCTTTCCATCCTGGGAAAGTTTCTCCCTCTGATCCTTTGTATCTTGCATAGACTTTTGCACTTTCAGTCCTCCTACTGACTGCGCCCAATGGACATGCAAACCAGATGCTGTGTTTTCGTTTACCACAGTCTCCTACCACAGAGACTTTAATAGAAGCAGTATTCTCTTACAACTTACATAGAGCCTGAAGTACAAATATTCTAATTCTGCCCATAAGATCTGCTGCTGAGGAAGGTTATACTGTGAGTCGTGTGTGACACACATTTATTGAGCACCTACTACATGTCTTAGGAGGCACTGGAGCTATAGTGATGCTAAAGCGCAATCCTTGCCTCTCGTTCCCCTTTCCCTGCTGCTGCACCTTTTCTCACAGTCCAGTTTTTCTCCTGGCCACTCTCCTCCAGTGGAGAGTCCTGGCTGTGGGCCCCGGCTCCCACACGGCCCCCTGAGGCCCTGGCAGAGGGAGTCCTCCTCACAGAGCTGTGCCTTTTAGGGGTGTGTGGCCAGCCAAGCCCTGGTCCAGGAATAGTCCCCCTTCTGGGTGTGAGACCCCGTTGTAATTCTCCAGGCACCACGGGCGAGGAGCCTTGGGTGGCTCTGCTGGTCTGAGGTGGGGTCTGTGTCCTGCTTCCCCTGCCCAATCTGAGTGGGTGGCTCCTCTCGTGGGAGTTGGTTCATAAGACCGACTTTTGCTGCCAGCAGGGTCCACATGACTGTGAAGGGGCCTCCACTGTCTTGCCCCAGAGCTCCCCAGCACAGCCCACGCCAGCCACAGGAGGGCCACTGAGGCCGATGACAAAAACCCCATTGAGGAGGCCGAGCCCCTCCAGCCCCCCCGCTAACAGTGTCTTAGTCTGAGTTTCTGCTGGAAGTTGCTACAAAATCTGCCTCAAGCACAGTCTTAGTTTCCTTATTTGATGCAGATATGTTTCCATTTTGTGTGATTTCTCTGGGTTTTTCCACTGGATATTGGGCGAGGGAGGGCAGCCATGGCGGGTTTGCTTGGCGGGGGGACAGTGCAGCCATCCGCGGGCTGACAGGGCACTAAAGGGCGTCCACAGGTCTGGCATGGCCTCCCGGAGCCATCACTCCTGGAAACCCTAAGATGCTCCCTCTGGAGAGAAGACAGGGGCCCAGAGCGGGACAAAGATCCGACCAGGCTGACAGCCTATGAGGCAGCACGTCAGGCCGAGCCTGGCCCTCGGGGCTGGTGTCCCACAGAGTCCCAGGGCCCTGCCAGCGCCGCACACTCCAGGCCACTCCCATGCCCTCAGCCAGCACCTGCTCGGTGAGCACCCCCGCCCCAGGCACCGTGCTGTAAGCCCTCGGAGGGGCTAAGACTGCCCGTGCATGGTCTCATTCCTCCTCCCAGAGACCTGGCTGGGCAGGGACGGTCATCCTCGTTTTACAGATGCGGAACCTGCCCTCCAGAGCCCGGGTGCCCCCATCTCATTCTGGCATCTAAGTCGTTGCCCGGCCCCTTGTGGCTGTCTGGAGGCCGAGCCCGCCCTCTGGTGGTCACACGACACCCAGGCCTGGCTGTGCTGGCTGACGGGGGACTTCACTTCGGGTCCTGTTTAGGGTGGAGAATAAATGTGCTAAGCACCGTGCCCCGTGCATAGTGACCGAATGACAGCCAATTACTACTGCTGGTATCTGAACTCAGTTTCCTTGTATAAAATTGGGATGAAAAAGTCTCAACTATGCCAACTTCACAGAATGGTCACTCATTCGTTTAACAATTATTTATTGAGTGCCTACTATATGCATGTGCCTATAGTATTGTAGGCTCCCTCACCTTATGCTCTGCTCTTTTGGGGTATGGGTGGGGGGCTCACTCCAGCTGCTGCCCCAGCGGGTGCCCAGACTGGGGAATGGAGTTGCCGAGCGCGGTCACACTGTGGTCCAGCAGCGCCACCTAGTGACCACATGCCGCCATGTCAGTTCTGCTCATTTTCTTACCAGGAACACTCCCGACTTCTGCCTTCCTGGGCTCTCAGGACTGCAAACCAGGCTCCCTCCAAGGGCCCACAGCCTGTGCCAGAGCCAGCAGCCCCATGTTTCTTGGTGACTTCCAGGCCCCAGGAAAGTGGTAGACAGGGCAAGGGCTTGAGCCAGGGTCTGGGGTTGCTGGCAGAGCCTCTTGACATACAACTTACTAAGCTAGTCTGGCCTCAACTTTCCTCATCTGCAAAATGGGTGACCATAAAATAAGTCCCTCCACCCACAGAATTGAAGGGATACTCAGAGGAGATGTGGAGGTGGGGATGTGGATCTTTCTGGTGAGATGATGGGTAGACCCATGTGAGCTAAGAACGAACTGGGTCAGTCCAGGAACCTGCTGTCTAGAGTAGAGCCCAGGGATGAGGCTGAAGTGGTAGAGAGGACCTCAAGTTCCAGACTGACATAACATGGGAGACAAGGGCCTTGGAGTCAGTCAAATCCCAGCTGTACCCCTCACAGGATGCGGGACCCTGAGTACATTCCTTAACACTTCTGATCCCGAGTCCCTTTTCTGTAACATAGTGATTTGGGATCATTATGGGTGAAAAGAGACAAGCACAGAGGCTGTGCATGAAAAAAGGGCAGTTGTTACTTGATTGACTGGTGGGATGGTGGAGAGAAGTCATCAAAGAAGGGTTGTCCTCTCAAAGATCAGGAGGCAAAGTTCAGGTCCATCCCAGGGCCCAGCACAGCCCCAGCATCACACGGAGTCCAGGCTGTGAGTGCCGGCCCCATTCGCCAGTCGGCCCTCTGGGACAAAGGCGAGGCCCTGGCCTGGCTGTCAGGGGCTGCTTAGGGCTTATCTCCCCATGGATAGCATCTCCTCATTCACCCTTTCCCTTCATTCACCAGCTGTGGTCTATTGTCTGATTTGTTACTAAGTGCCGGGCACTGGGCTAGGTGCTAGGGACAGAGTGCGGATCAGAGGCCTCTGTCTCTGTTCCAAATCCTCTGGGCCCCATGTCCTATCAGGGCTGCAGGATGCAGCTCTTTGAGCAGGTGCACCAGGGCACACCTGCCCTCCAGTCTGACCACCCCTCTCTTCCTGCCTGGGGCTTCTCTGAGGCTGCAGTTGGAAATGCTACAGAAACTGCTTGGTACTTATGCATGTGCAACCTAAACCTCAGGGACTTCATGCCTGGGGGCCACTTGACCAATGGGGGCTGATGAGGAAATGTTTTCCCCTCTTTCATCCTCTGGGTGGACAGTTCACTCCCATTTCCCAAGCCTCTTCATGGGGTCCCAGGGGGTGGGAGGCCCCACTGCAATGCCTTCTGGGAGGGAGAATAGTCAAAGGTAGATTAACGGATGCGAAAGCACAACTAGAACGGGGGAGTAAGTTCTTGTGTTCTACAGCACCATAGGGCAACTGTAATTAACAATGATTTATTATTGTGTATTTCCAAAAAGCTAGAAGAGCAAATTTTGAATGTGCGCAACACAAAGGAATGATAAATGTTTGAGGTGATGGATGCACTAATTACCCTGATTTGATCATTACACATTGTATACATTTATTGAAATATCATATAGTACCCCATAAATATATACAATTGTGTCAATTAAAAATAATAAAATCAAAAATTTTTTAAATTTTTTTAAAATAATGCATTTTTTATATTGGCTTTTCCTCCTTTCTTGTTTAATTTCCCACTTCCTTGTCCCTCGCTCCTGCTCCCTGGAATCACTTCTTAAATAAATTGTCTATATGAAGAAGGATTTGTCTCAGATCAACTCTCAGGAGAACTTGGGCTAAGACAAGTCATGAACAAAATACACAAACACTCCCCCCTTCGTGGCACTTTCATTCCTGTAGTGGAGACAGAAAATGAGACAGTAAGTAAAAGTATACAGCACGTCACACCGTGATAAGTGCTAAGAGAAAAAGAAATCTGGGACTAGGGCACAGGGGATTAAGGAAGGAGACTGTGGTGTTATTAAGGATGGCCAAGGATGGTCTCACAGAGAGGTGACATCAACCAGACAAAATTGAGAGCCAGCCGTGCTGACACCTGACAGCACAGAAGTTCAGGCAGACGAGGCAGCCAATGCCAAGGCCTGGCAGCCCCGAGGGACTTGAGGAGGCCAGAGTGGCTGGGGCAGGGAGCACAGGAGAGGCCACAGGATCGACCCTTTACCAGGATTGTCCGGCTACTGAGTAGAACATGGACCACGAGAGACCAATTGGGAGGCCATGAGATGCATCCAGGTGACAGACGGTGGTGGCTTGGAGCTGAGAGAATTCTGGCTGTGTCTCAAAGAGGGAGTTTGCAGGATCTGCTAGTGGGTTTGAGGAGGCATGGGAGAGACAGAGCAGTCAAGTCTGACTCCAAGTTTGTTGGGCTACGCATCTGGAAAGAGGGGGCCATGGTTGCCTGAGATGGAGAAGACGCTGCAGGGGCAGGTCTGGGGGAGGAAGACCGGGGATTAGCACTGGGAATTTTAGGTGTCTGTTTCTATTAGACATCCAAGTGGAGGTATTGAGTAGTCAGTCAGATATATCAGTCCAAGAAAGAAAGGTAATTTTGAGAGTCTCAAGTTTAGAGATGGTTTTTAAAACCACGAGGCTAGGGAAGCTCACCGAGGGAGTGAGTGTAGACAGAAAAGACAGATGGGACCCTCAAATGCAAAGAGGCTGGGGAAGAGGAACCAACAAATGAGACTCAGATGGAGCGGCCACAGACTGGGAGAAAATATTCACAAATCATATATCTGATAAAGGATTTGTATCCAGAATAAAGAGTTCTCAAAATTCAATAATAGGAAACAATCCAATTTTTTTTAAAAAAAAGAGCTTTCAACAGATGCTTCACCAAAGAAATTATGTGCATGGCAAAGAAACCCAAGAAAAGATACTCAACTGGATTAATTCTTAAGGAAATGCAAATCAAAACCACAATTGAGTATCACCACACACCCATGAGAATGACTAAAATTAAAAAGACTGACCATGCAAATGCCGGCAAGGATGCAGAACCGGAGCTCTCATACACTGCTGGTGATGGTATAAATTCGTGCAACCACTTTGGGAAATAGTTTAGCAGTTTCTTAAAAAGTTAAACATACACTTATCATAAGATCCAGCCATTCCACTCCCATTTACCCAAGATAAATGAAAGTATACGGTTTTATAAAGACACGTACATGGATGTTCATAGCAGCTTTATTTGTAATAACAAAAAACTGGAAACAACACAAATGACCACCAATAGGTGAATGAATAAATAAACTACAGCATATCCACATGTGGAATACTGCTCAGCAATAGAAGGGAATGAACTACTGATATCTACAAAATGAACATCAAAATAGTTGTTGAAAGAAGCCAGACAAGAAGAGCACATACTGTATGAGTCCACTTATGTAAAATTTTAGAAAATACAAAGTAATTTATAGAGACAGAAAGCAGATTGTTGTTGCCTGGGGACAGGGCGGGGCGGGGGGTGGTTAGGGTGGGGATGGCTGTATTTAATGAAGTGATTACCAAGGGACAAGAGGACATTTTTTAGAGTGATGGATATGTTCACTCTCTTGATTGTGGTGATGGTTCCATTGACACCTACATTTGTCATTTTAAATAAGTGCAGTTTGGCAGGATGCAGTGGCTCATGCCTATAATCCCAGCACTTTGGGAGACTGAGGTGGGAGGATTGCTCGAGGCTAGGAGTTCAAGACCAGCCTGGGCAACATAGTGAGACCCTGTCTCTACAAAAAATAAAAAAATTAGCTGGATGTGGTGGTGTGCCCCTGTAGTCCCAGCTACTTGGGAAGCTGAGATGGGAGGATTGCTTGAGCCCGAGAGTTTGAAGTTACAGTGGATTGCACTACTGCACTCCAGTCTGGGTGACAGAGTGAGACCCTATCTACAAAAATAAATAAAAAATATTTGCAGTTTATGTCAAGTATGCCTCAGTAAGCTGTTAAAAACATGTCTTGAGAATATTGTATTTAGAATTTTTATACAAAGTTGGTCTTCCCTAATGCATTTTTTATTTTCCTTATAATTATAGAACAAAAAAGTCCATAATCAAAGCCCACAAATCTCCTCTAGCTTCACAAATACTGTGGGCTGCACAAACATTGTCGTTTTTTCTGTGAGCCATGGTGTGGGAAAGGATTCATTTTGCGGGTCCTTCTTCCGTCTTTGTGAGACAAGGAGGACATTACTGTCTCAAGCACAAAAGGGGAGCCCCCGGCCACAGGGCTGACGAAGCCCTCTCCAGGTGTTCTGTTCCACGCTCTCGAGAGGTGAGTGGCTGAGGTTTGGACAAGGGGAGATGAGGGTCTGCCGGAGCTCAGCCGTCTGTGGGCACCGACCACAAGCCTGGTCCACGGAAGCAGCCGCGAGGGCCCGCAGTGAGAGGTAGCGGGGCGTCTGTGAGTGGTGGTGGAAAGACAGAATGACAAGGCAACCAGGTGTCCAGGCTCCAGGGTAAGGTGACTTCGGACAAGCAGACTCAGAGGAGTCCCAGTCCCGCAGGGCCTCTGCCATCTCGCTGCCCTCTCCCCTCTGGGCACAGAGAGAATTCTCAGAGAACAGCCAGAGCCATGGAGCCACGAGGCCACCAATCAGACACAGAGCTCAACCTCGCCTATGTCCATACGGTCAACACGGGGACCAGACAGAGGCTCCAGCAGCAGCTTGTGATGGCTACGCCCGGGCAGAGATGCAGCAGCAGTGCAGCCCCGGCTGGTTTTCCACACCTGGCACCTCGTGTGCACAGGAGGCGGCAGAGGCAGTGAAGCAGAGGGGCTGGGTGCCCAGAGAGATTCCACCTGGGCTCAAGGCATGACTTTATCACTTACCCAATTGCTCTGTGCCTCAGTTTCCTCATCAATAATGGAGATGAGAATGACCACGTATAGTTGGGAGGATTAAAAGAGTTAATATCTAGAAAATGTTCACACAAGTTCCTGGCACAAAGTTTGCTCCATGATGTGTTTCTGTTGTGGCATTATCCTCTCCTTTGTAAACCCCCCTCCCTGCCCTTACACATCAGACAACTCAGGCTCGTACGCATGGCAGACCAGGCAGCCAACCACTCGACTTCCGGGTGCATGGGCAGTCCCCACCATCAGAGTTCTTCGAGTTTGGGGAACTTGCTGTTCTATCGCCCTGGCTACTTAGAAGCTCACAGAACAGTTAGAACATGTGGAGGGGAGCCCAAAGATTTGGGTGTACTGGTCCATGCAACTCCTGCCATCGCCAGCAGGGGGCGATCAGTGCCACGCTTTGCATGGCATCGCCCTCCAGCCCTGGGGACAATGAGCTGCTTCCTGTTGGGGCTGAGCGGCTCAGGTTCTGCAGCCACAGGTGGGCCTGTGGGCACTGCTGCCTCCCAAGCTCTCGGGCTTTCCCAGTTCCCATCCGGCCCGCTTCCTGGGGGTGGAGCCTCATGCCATACATCACCCAGCCTGTTTCCCTCACTTCTCAGTAAGATAGGTGTCGTAACCTCCAGCCCTGAGGCCTTCCCCGGCCTGTGTCCCAAACTATACCAAACCTTCAGATCTTTGGCCCAGTGTAGCTGCCTTCAGTTCTTGCACCAGCAAGCCGTTTCCAAGTCCTGGCTGAGGCCTTCCTCACACTGCCCGCCAAACAAAACAGCAGAAATGAAAGACCAAAAAAAAAAAAAAAAATCATACCTTTAATGTTTGATTAATGAACTGGCTTGGAGAGGACAAGAATAGGGCGGGTGGGGGAATAACCGGCCTTGATTAGTCAGAAACTCCTGTTATCTGTACAAAAGATGGATGTTACAAAAATCACATAAAAACCCAGGGTCAGCAAAGCAGCAGCGCTTGTGGGAGAGGGCTCAAGGCACCTGGAGGCTGAGAAGTGGCCCGATCTGGCCCCGGGCGTGGCTGGGGGTGCGGCCCAGGGCTGCAGCCCGCCCCTCCCTTCCCTGGGGCGCACACACACGCTCCCCTTTCTCCTCACTTACAAGTCACTACAAAACCGCCCTCGCAGGGGCATAAGGACCACCGGCCAAGGCACTGGCAGAAACAAAACGGGCCGGAGCTGAGCCCTGAGCTCCCCTTGCCCCTGGTCCCAGGCCTGGAGAAGGGACGCCTTTGTTCCGCAGGCCGCAGGGAAGCCCCCTGGGGGAGGTGGTGGCTGAGGGGCACCACGGGCAGGCACACACAGCCCGGGCTTCAGTCAGTGCCGAGTGTGGCAGAGGGGCTGCAGTCCTGTCCACCCACAGTGTGTACCGAGAGGTGCTGTTCGGCACGGTCCTGCTGGAGCCGCCGTCCCAGGCGGGCACCCTAACCAGGATAGCACAGGCAGCATCCCGTGCCTGCGGTCTCCACGCTGGCCTTGGCGCCAGGCCCCAGGAGCCCGTCGGTGACAGAGTGCTCAGTGATGATGTCCTCCACCCGGGTAATGTACAGCAGCGTCAGCAGCACCCCCAGGAACTGGGAAGGAGGGACAGACCAATGAGAGCCTGCTGGGCATCAGGGCAGCCCTCCCTGGCAGTTCCCGGCTCCCAGAAACCCTTCGGCCAGTCACAGGCCGTCATGGCACTGGCTGGCCCAGGAAACCCCCATGGCAGAGACTTCCCCCAGCACCCCCAATGCCCGAGCAGACCCAGCCTGGGCCCCCTCTGCCCACCCAGGAAATCCCAGCGATCTCCTTGTGTCCCCCCCCCGCCAGTCTGGGATTCCTGCCTCTACCCCAGCTCTGCCACACACTATCTAGGGGACCTTGGGCAAGTCAAGCAGCCTCGCTGATCCTCAGTTTCCTCCCCGTGAAATGGGCATGATGGTCATACCTACCTCCCAGAGCGTGAAGGAGACAGTGCCAGGTGAGCACTTGGACGGGCTCAACCACCAATGCTACTGCCATTCGCCCTCTCCCTCCCGCCCTGCAGCCCTCCCAGGGCCAGCCCAGACTGTGCCCCTGCACCTCTGCGCCCTTCCCTGTGAGCGCCACGCCACGCCTTGTCGGGCCCCACATTCTGCCCACCTGGGGGAGCAGGATGCCCAAGAGGACGCCCGCCATGATGGTGTAGTTGTCCATGAACCAGATGAGCACGGCGTTGGTGCAGCCCCGCACGTAGATGACGTTCTGCACGCTGAGGCGCTGCACGGGGAGGAGCCGGTCAGCCCAGCCGAGCAGCTCGCCCTGCCGGAGCCTGCGTCCGACCCTGCCATTCACTCGAGGTCTGAGCCAGTCCCTCAACCGCTCTGGGCCTCCGTTTCCCATATGCAGCATGAGGAGGTAGCCCTAGACCACTGGTTCTCAACAGGCAGTACAGCTCCCTAGAGAGCACTGGGGATATTGTGGTGGCACTTCTGGTTGTCCCAACGATTGGGGTTGAGAGCTGAGGGACTGCAGAGCTCAGGGCAATCCAGTCCCACAAACTGTCCTGCCTGTGTGACTCTCAGATGTCCCCAGGCATCGGTGTGAGTAAAAAACCTACCTATGGTTACCTGAGCCGGAAGCGTAACTTCAGGTACTTAGAAAAAACAAAGAATTTTCTACACTGGTTACAATGAATTTCCCAGAACTACTATTATGAAAATTAAGGGATAATTAAACTTTATTTAATTCAGAACTCTATCAAGAATTGTTCACCATTTTAAAACGCCCCGCCAACAGCAAAAATGATGCCCATGGTAGGCGAGTTGCCAGCACAAACCCTGCACCCGCTGCCCCGCGGTCACCCCCGTCTCAAGGATACTTCACATCAGGGCAAACGCGACCCCGTCATCGTGTCTCCTGCTGCACTAACCGCTGCCTGAGCATTCACAGGTTGAAACGTGTCACAGAGCTACAAACTGCTTTATTTCTTTCATCTGAGATCACTATGTTGATTGTTTTGTAATTAGGAGTGTAGGTAGGTCGTATTGTCTATGAATTCCATTTGGGGATAATAAGTAGGGCATTACCAAGAGTTCGTTATACAAAATGGCTACTGGTTCGCACAGGTTGAGAACCACTGCTGGTCTGTAGCTCTCAAACTCTGGCATGTGTCAGAATGACCTGCCCCAAGAATGCGCATTTCTAACAAGTTCCTGGAGATGCTGTCGCTGTGGTCCAGGGACCCCACCTTGAAAACCCCTGCTCTGAAGCATCTCGGGTCACCGGTACCTTCAGCTCCCCTCCCAGCACCACCCCCGCCTCTCTCCTAGTGTGGGGGAGTTGCCCAGGCAGCTGACCCGGCAGGACACCAGAGGGCTTGCTGAACTCCAGGGACTCCCAGGTCCCAGGCAGAGGGAACCAGCGCGAGCCATCTGCTAACTGGTGGCCCCGGGGGCAGAGGCAAGCTAGTGCTGAACACGGCTGAGGGTGCCGGCAAGGGGCTTGGTGCCTCACACGGACCGGCCCACAGCAGGTGCTCGGCAACCCTGGCAGGTAGCATCTCCCAGCCGGGGGCAATTCTCGGTTCCCTGAGCCCACCTGTGCTTGGGTGGGGGCGGAAAACCCCAGCACTCCTGGCTCTGGTTCACAGGCAGGAGCCCCACCTCCAGAAGCCCCTCTGATCATCCTAGGGGTGGGGTGGGAAGAGCCACATTTCTAGGGAAAGGCATTTCAAAGACATTACCTCTTTGTCGATAGTTTTGTAGCCACACATGGTGTTGACAACTTCCGTCTGAAACAGAAATGTATAATAGCTAACGTTTATAATGGCACTTACTCTAACAGACAATATGCCTCCGCCCATTTTACAGATGAAAGAACTGAGATGCAGAGTTGCACTGTCTGGCATGGACGGAGCTGAGATCCCAACCCAGGCGGTCTAGCCTTGGTCTGCGTCTTACCCGCCCCCTCCAAGAAAAGCCCCGTGAGGAAACGTGGGAGGGCTACTTCCAGGGCTCTGAGGCGAGAGAACCACCTGCCACCAGCAGCAGACCGGGACCCCAGAGAGAACTGGGCTGCCAGGTTCCCCAGCGGTGGCCGCCCAGAGCACCACTGGGCTGACACAGTTACGCGCCATCTGAGCCATCGAGGCTCCGCTGGCTCTTGCGGAGGAAAACCTCAGACCGCGGCTGGGACCCTGGTCAGCTGTGGTTTACCTGAAGCAAGGCAGGGGCCCTGGCCACACTTCCTTGCCCCGCAGACTACTGCCCCACCAGCAGAGGGAGCTGCCACAATCCCTTCCTGGGACGAGAGTTGCTCTCCAGGACTCCCAGCTACTGACTAATTCAGGTGCAGAGAAAGCTGTGCTCGGGCCTTAGACCCAGTCAAATCCTCCCCCAGGCAGGCTCCAAGCCACAGGCTGGCAGGGCCACTTCCCATCGCCGCCTGTGCCCTGCGGGGTCTCCTTCTTCATCTGTGAGATGAGGGAGCAAGATCCCTGGTCCAGCTGTGACCCTGCCAGCCCCATCACTCCTGCCCCACTGCTCCACAGCCCAGTGACGCTGCCATGGAGGGGGGGTGCACAGGAGCTAGTGATGATGCAGGGGGCACCAGCCCAGTGCCCAGCCTGGCCCCGGGCACCACTTCTCCTGGGGCCAGACCCTGCTCTGCCACCGATGAGATCTGTGACCAGCCTAGGTGGGTCACAGGGATGGTGCACGGAGGCGCTCAGTACATATTCATTAATGAACACATGGATGAATAAACAAATAGGTCGTGGGGATCAGCAAACCCCCCTCCGGGGGCTGTTTTGGATATAAAGTGACACACACATGAAGTGCTGTCCCAGGGCCGCACAGGAAGGCTGGCTGGAGTGACTCTGTTCACAATTCTAGCCCCTGGAAAGGCAAGGAAGGGTGTCTACTCTCCCGCCAAGAGAGAAGGTGGGGCCTCAGATGTCATCCAGGACATTCTAAATGTCAGGGCTTGGTGTGTGAGCGAAATAACCTCCCTCGGTCTAGACGGTCCCCTGGGTCCCCTCAGAGCCAGCAACGCCCAGTGCCCGCTTGGCGTCAGTCAGCAGCGCGAGGAGGTGGCCCTAGGCTACCTTCCAGGCCATGAACATGACCCCAGGAGAGGGTTAGGCCTGGGGAGCAGGTGCACCAGCACAGGATGGGAGTGGGTGCTTTCCACCTCGTTCGTTCATTCATTCATTGAACAAGGACTAACTGAGCACCTATATCGTGCCAATCACACAGTTCTAGTCGCTTGGAATACAGAACAACAAAAGTCTCTGCCTTCATGGAACTTATGCTAGAGAAAGGGAGCAGACAGTGAACCTACATAGTGAACTACATAGAAGGAGGTGACAAGAGTAACTTCACTGTGCCAGCCCTGGAGGTGGCATCACAGTCCTGCCTCGAGGGCACCGAGTCTCCTAGCAGAATGCAACTGGCAGAGGCCTCCCTGACACCAGAGCCCGGATCCTTCTCCAGGCCCGGGGGACCCGCCTCCCCAGGGGGTGGGAGGACAATGCACCCTTGGTCTTTCCAAAGGTGAAGCCCTCCTGGTCTGACCCCAGAATGGACATTCTGCGGAAGACGCTGCTGAGTATCATAGCCCTGGGCAGCCGCCCCCACGGCAGCTCACAGGGCTGAAACCGCCGTCAGGAGCCTCCTCCGTCTGGCAGAGGGCCCCACGACGGGGAGTCGGAGAGGGGACTCCTGGCAGTTAAGAAATCGGCACAGCAAAGCTCACAAGGCGATTCGTGTGCCTCCTCTCACCCACCGCACAGAGCTGAGGAGCGAATCCACACTAAGACATCTTAACACAAAGCCAGCACGTCCCTTCCCAGGTGGGGCACTGTCCTCACACGATGCCTGGTCAACGTGGGGGTATGAAGGCCTGGCCCTGTCACCCTGATATGGGACAGCTCTAAAGGACCGTCTCGTAGATTCAGCAGAGGCCCCCAGCCAAACCGTGCTGAGACTGCAACATTGCTCAGCTTCTCCCCTGCCCAACCCTGCTTCCAGCGCCTCCCTGCCATGGCTGCTGGCCCCAGAGCAGCTCCTGCCAAGCCTCCTGCTCACTGGCCAGCAGCTCCGAGTCTGCTTCCTGGACAGGCTGGCCTGTGACCCCTGCACTGCTGCACATTAGCCCCTAACCTGACTCCCTGTGTCCGCCTGTGTCCTCCACTGCAGTCAGGGTGATCCTGGTAAATCCCAAGTCAGGTCCACCGCACCACCGCAGCCCGGAGGGCCCCGGCACTCAGGGACACTCCACAGTCCTACCCGTGACCTTCAGGGCACCCACGACCTCCTTGGCTCCACCTCCTCCCATCCTGCCCGGGCTCACTCTGCTGCAGCCACACTGGTCTCTGTGCTGTTTCTCAAACACTCCAGGGCAACTCCCACCTCAGGGCCTTTGCACTTTCTGCTCTCTCTGCCAGGAATGTCCCTTCCCCAGACACCTGCAGCTTACTCCCTCACTTCCTCCAGAACCCGCCTTCTCAGTATCCAAAATTACAATCCTCCACGCCCTGCTTTACTTTTCTCCCTCGCGTTTATCACCCTCTAACATACTATCTTTCACTTACTTAAATCAGTTTCCCTCACTATAGTGTCATCTCCATGTGGGCAGAGACTTCTCTGTGTGGTTGCCGTACCCCCAGGACCGAGAAACGTGTCTGGCACATAGTAGGTCCTCAACTAAGATTTGTTGAATGAACGAATGAAATGAATGAATACAAGTTGGGCTTCCACAACCCAACTTGGACATTCTGGTGCTGCTGCCCTGGGTGAGGAAGTTTGTCATCACCCCACATGGGCCCCTCCACAAACCTGGGCTCCTCCCTGCCCAGGAGCTGCCCTAAAACAGCCAACATTTCCAAACACAGCTCCCCTCCCAGCCCAGCCCTTTTTAGGCCAGTGCACTTGGCGCTGGCTCCCCGACTCGTGCTCAAGGCCCCCACCCGCAGCTGCTCGGTTTACAGAATCCGGCAGTGGGCACAGAATTTCTCAGAGGAGAAATTTTCCATGACTATTTGGGGCGTGAGTAACCGCCAAGCTCTCCACCTCATCCCAGTGCAGAAACAGTTTCTGGACACGTCAGTCAAACACCAGGACTGACAGAGCCTCCCACTTAGGCAGGGACTGCACAGGACAGCATCCCCAGGGACTGAGGAGGTGACAGAGGCGAGAGGATTGTGCTGGGGGGAGGAGGAGGCATCTATGTCACCAGGCTTCTTTCCAAGCACCCGGTTGCCAATGATCACTAGGACCTCACGGCCAAAGTCCACTGGAGTCGCCCAAAGTGCAGGCCCTGCTCGGCCTACAACTCAGCGGACCCTGCTGAGCTACCTGGTCCAGAAGCCTCTCCTTCCACCCTCACCCGGCTTGCACAGTGCTCCCTCCCCCCCTCACCCAGCTTGCACAGTGCTCCCTCCCTCCCCTCTCACCCAGCTTGCACAGGGCTCCCTCCCCCCTCACCCAGCTTTAAGAGTGCTCCCTCCCGAAGGGCTCCCAAGCACAGCCTGGGCAGCAGCTGCCTGCATTTCATCCTAGCCCCAACAACCTTGGGCAAGACACCTAACATTTTGGTGCCTCAATTCCTCTGCCGTAAGGTGGGTAAAATAACCGTACCTACCCCACAGGGTTGCATAAGGAACAAATGAGTTAATGCAACCAAAGAACCTAGAACAGGCTTGCACAGAGTAAGTGCTCAATCGATGTTAACTAACACACGATAAAGACACGGCTTCCCTACTCCTACCCCAGAATCTCCACTTGCAGCAGCCCTTGAGGCTCAGGAAAGCTCTGACCACCGCCCCTGCCTACTCCCACCCACCCACACCACCCTGCTCCAACCCGGGCAGGATGAGGAGCGAGGAGCAAGGAGCGAGGAGTCTGACCAGCCGGGGGGCCCCTCGTGCACCCCGCCCCCCAAGCAGGGGCTACCGTGTTTCTGATGCAGCAGGTGTAGGGCACCCCGCAGGCCAGGGGTCCGGGGGCGCTGCAGTCGTGGTACTGGTTCTTGCTCCAGTCGCGGTAGTCTTCCCCGCCGCAGCACTTGAACTGAGGAAGGAAGCAGGCAGGACAGAGGAGCTGCCGCCATCACTGCAGCCCCAGGCAGGCAGCAGGAGGGGACCCTGCCAGGAGACGGATGCCATTTATGTGTGGGTCACCCTGGTGGGGAGAGGAGCTGTATGCCGTCAGGCCAGAGCTGTCCAAGAGTGGCACGGCCGCCTAGAAGGTAGTGAGCACCCCGTCACTGGAGAGGCACGAAAGCCAGGGCTGGGCTGCCTCTTGGTGGAATCAGGGTGGTGACTAGACTAGAAGGAAAAGTCCTTCCTTGACAACCAGGCTCGACCTTCTTCATCTTCATGGCCCCGGTACAGGTGCCAGGCTGGAGCAGGTGGCCTTCAAGGTCCCAGAGACCATGATCCTGTGAAAGTCCCTGCAGCACGACTGACCTCCCCACCTGCCCCAGGAGCCGCTCCCTCCAGCTCAGCCGGTCCTGCCCTTGGCAAAGGGGGCACACACCCCTCACACCCTGTCTGGGCGCTCCCCTTAGCTGCGTCCCTCCCGCAGCCCTACTGAGGGGCAGGTGTGCGCCAGGCATCGTCCTGGGCCCTGGAGAGACACGGTGGGAAAGGCAGTGCTCCCCCAGTGGAGGGAGACAGTGAGCACTGGATGGAAGGTCGGGAGCTGGTGCTGTGCACCCCGGATATGGAGAAACAGGGGAAGGGGTGGGGAGGGGCGGCTTTAGGTTGGGAGTCAGGAAAGGGCGTCCTGAGGAGCGGACACTGCGTCTGAAATGTGAACAACAGGGAACAGCCAGTGGCCACACGCAAGGGCCCAGGCAGAAATAAGCCTGTGTCTGGGCACAGAGCAGAGCCCGGCATGTCTGGCAGACGGTGAGTGACGGAGGCGGCGGCAGGGGCCAGCTAAGCACAGCCCCGTCAGCCATGAGCGGGGAGCAGGGGTGGCTCTCCAGGAGCCCTGGGAAGTCAGTGCAGGGTTCAACCAGGGGAGTGCTATAGCAGGAGGCCCTGGGCCATCAGATTTGGGGACCTGGAAGTGCCTGTCTGTGGTGCAGTTCGAAGGGCATTTGCTTTGCGATCAAACAGACCCAATTTCAAATTCCCACATGACCGCTCCCAGCTATGTGACCTCAGGCAAGCTGATCGGCCTCTCCGGGCCTTAGGTCACTGTAAAGCAGGAAAAGCAGTGGCAGCCTTGTACAGCTGAGCAGTACTACCCAGAGAGGCCATGCTCTCAGCACAGGGCTGGCACCGTGCAGGTGCCCAGCGAGCATTTGTCACCTCCTACGCCCACCCTGGGAGAAACGAAATCCCCAAGCCAGCCAAGGGCGGGATCCAACAAAAACATCCCGCTCCACCCGGAGCAGGACTGGGCTCTCCCAGCCAGAGCTGGCAGGCACGTCCCCGGCAGGAAGAGGCCTTCCAGAGCCTGCACCTGTTGTGACTAGAGAGAGGGCCTGAGCCAAGGCAGCAGCCGCAGCGGGTGGCCCTGGGAGTGGGGAGAAGTTGGTCCCCACGGAGGGCTGGCACAGGGGAACGGGCCAGCTGAAGGCCCCAAGGCTGTGTCCCAGGAAGTGCTGCCCCTACTGAGTGGGCCCCCAAACTCTGTGTGTCCCCACCCAGGGAGGTAAAGATGATCACCGCAGCTGACACTGGGGTCCTATCCTGTGCCTGGCACTGCTCTGACACTTCTCCTGAATTAAGTCAAGGTGACCCTCACAATGACGCCAAGAGGAAGGGACTTTTATTATCTCCCTCATGCAGATAACGAAACTGAGGCTCAGGACTAGATGAGAATGATGTAGAAAAGCCGCCAAGGATGGTGGCAGGTCCTACAACTGCTACTGTCATTATTGCACCAACAGACTTGTCTGTGGTCCAAAAGGAACCATGATCACGTTCAAGGAAGTGCCATGGAGGAAGGGGAGGAGACTTCTTCTGCGTCACCCCATGCGGGAGGAACGGGAGTCAGTGAACAGCTTTCCCTCCATCGGGGCTGCCTTTGACTTGACAGGGAGTGAGCTCCCCGTCACTGAAGGGACCTGGCAGAGGGGGCTTTGGACTGGAGGTGGGGGTCACTCTCACTTCAAGGAAGGAGGAGCC
Source organism: Lemur catta (assembly GCF_020740605.2). Classification (NCBI taxonomy): domain Eukaryota; kingdom Metazoa; phylum Chordata; class Mammalia; order Primates; family Lemuridae; genus Lemur; species Lemur catta. Next base: position 47,780,747 of record NC_059141.1, on the reverse strand, counting down.
TTGCCCACTGGAGGGGGGCACCCTGGGACCCTGCAACACGTGACCTTGTGTTTTGAGGGGTCAGGAGCCAATGTAACCAGAGAGGGACAGGCAGGGTAAGGACAACATTCTGGGCCAGCCGCGTGGGCAGAGAACTGGCTGAGAAGGTTGGCCCCGATTCCCCAGCCTCCGTGAGCCATCCCGGCCCACCCTCGCCTCCCCTTGGCCAGCCACCTGCTTTGGGAGCAGATTAGTCACCTGACCCCTCACCCCCACCTTCTTGGGCAGGTGCCCACATGGGGGGCAGAGGGCACGGGAGGCCCATCTCTCACCCCGAGTGCCCCGCTCACCTGCTTCTGAACAAAGTCCATGATGTTTTTGAAGTCCAGGTCGTCATAGTAGTTCTCAATCCCTCTCCGAATGTTGTCGTTCAGAAAGTCAATGGTCTATCGAGAAAGAGAAATCACAAAGGAAAGGAACACACACCCCCAGAGTCCAACCCACCGTTTCCCAGAAGCCACGTGCCTGAGCCGCTGCCACCCGCCTGCGTGGAGCGTCCCCTCCATGCCCCGCCCTGAACGCCCACGACCTCCCTGCCACACATCCTCCCTGCGCCCCCAGTGCCCCACGTACACCGGAGCCCCTCTGCCACGTCCACGCAGGAGCAACTCGCTCCATTTGCTTTGCAGAGCACACGGCCCAAGCCCCAGGAGGCTGGGACCCTGCTGGGGGCCACAGCTCCGAAGCAACTGCGCCCGACCTGGGACTCGACCGTGTCGGTTCCCTGTCTGTTGCTCTTTCTACCGCCCAGGTCTGAGCTGGAATCTTCCCTTTCCCTCCAGATCCCTTCTCCATGTTCTTCCACCATCTAACCACTCATTTTTCAGATGAGGAAACTGAGGCCGGGGTTGGGGACACCTTGCCCAGGTCATAGAGCAGGCTGGCTAGGGGGCTGGCCAGGGCAGAATCCACGTCTCCTGACCTTCTGTGTGGGGCCTCTCTCAGGGGCCTCTCTCTCACCACTGCAGAGCTGGGCCCACAGATAGACGCAGCGGTCCCCCTCCCAGTGGGGGCCGGGACGATCCCCACTGGGAAAGCACTGGCAGGCCGCCCTCGCCCAGTCACGCTGGGCTTTCTGGATCAACAGCCCGGCTGTTGTGCTGAGATTCGGGAGCACAAAAGGCCCCACAGTGGGAAGAGGCGGGGGCGGGAGTGTGGGTGACAATTGGAGCTTTCAGAGCAGGAGGTCGAGTGTCAGCAGAGACTGGGGACAAAGGGGGAATTCTCGGCTCCAGCCCCGGTGGGGACAGAAGAGACAGACAACGCCCAGGGGAGGCGTTGTGGGGCACACTGGCACAACAGGGCCCTGGGTTCCAGGCCTCTCTGACCAACCCTGCAGGCCTCCAAGGCTCAACCCCCCAAGGCTCACACAGTGGATGCTCAGTGCACGCATGGCTGATAAACACACTCACAGACCCACCTGGTTCCGGAAGATCAAGGCCACCACGCCCCCAATGAGCTCCATTATGAGGCAGATCCCGAGGATATACATAAACTGGAAAACAAAATTCAGAGATTTCCCCTAGAGGGGGGCCAAGGAGGTGTGTGGGGTGCAGGGAAGCGTCATCTGCTCCAAGGTGGAGCACAGTGAAGAGACCCATCTCGGTGGGGGCTCTTGCCAGCGCCGTGAGAACACAGGACATGGACGGTCATAGCCGGGGAAAGCCCGTCTCTGCAGCCAGAGGGCAGGAAGGGTGACTCAGCTGTCCCAGCCAGACTGTTACTGACATCTGTCCCAGGGTCCTCAGCAGGGTCTAGGTGGAAAAGCACGCCCCTCCCCCCCCCACCACGAGGTGAGCTGGGCGTCACTCCAGCTGAGCCAGAGGGGACAGGCCTGGCTTGATGGGCGGGGCTGGGCAGTGCTTCCAGGTCCCCCCAGAGAGCCCCTCAGAGGCAGCTCCCCAGCCCCCTAGAGCAGGTGAGGCAGATCCTGAAGCTTAGAGGATACACACCCCACCTCTGCCCTTTAATGGAAAACAGGCATTGTCCAAACTGATTCCAGCAACTTCCAGCCTCAGGCAGCGCCAAGACCCCTATAAGCTTATAGGGGCTCATAGGAGCTTCCCACATGAGGGGGGAAAATGAGATCAAGATACGCACATCAGTGCAGGGTGTATGGATCTGCCTACCCGCTACCCGCAGCTCTGGGGAGTCATCCCTCACCCCACATAAGGGGATGCAGGTAGAGCTGACTCCACCCTCTGACCCAAGCCAGGCTCACCAGAGTCCTGGGACTGTGGCCAGAGCTGGCAGGAAAGATGCCCTGGGATCCAGAGCTACAAAGACTCTGTCGGCCTAAAGCTGGCAGTAATCACTGCAAAGGGAGCAGCCCCAGCCGGGAGGTGGCAAAAGAGACTGCCCAACCCTGCCCAGCGGCGCTGCCTAAACCCCCGGGCCCAGTGTGGGCTTGCTGGTTACATGAGCCCATGACTCACAACCACCTCCTGTCTGTCTTTGCTTGCTCTCATTTGAGTGTGGTTTCTCCTACTTGCAACTGAGGGTCCAGATGAACACAGACTGTACGTAAGAACAGGATTCAAATCAGCTCACACACACAAGTGGAGCCGGCCTGGGCTCTCTCGGGCCCACAGGGTCAGATCTAAGGAACCCTCTGCAGCAGCTGGTTTGGGGCAAGGACCAAAGGAACTGAGCGGCCCAGGGCCCGGGGGCAGTCTCCCCAGCTCTCCTGGGCTTCCTGGGACCTGCCCCCTCCTCCCCGGCTGAGACGCGGGCAGGCCCACTCACCACTTGGAGAAGGCACAGGTTGTCCCGCAGGGAAGCCAGCACACCAATGAAGGACACGATGAACATGACGACCCCCAGGAGGATGAGGATGATGGCCGGGGCCAGAAAGGCACTTTCGAGGGTTTTGTATTTCTGCCTCTCCACCTCTGCATAGATCCCCACGGACAACACCAGGGCCCCGATCAGCTGCAGCAAGAAAGCAGGGAGTGAGCGAGGAGGAGGACTGTAGGCACTTGATTTTCCTGCGAAGAGTTCATCTGGGGGCTGTGGCACCTGCTAGGGGGCGGGGGGAGCTCGCCCCAGTGACTGCACACGAGGGACCCTGTTATGGGCTGAATCGTGTACCCCCAAAATCCCTTGGTTGAAGTCCTAATCCTCAGCACCCCAGCATGTGACTATATTTGGACACAGGGCCTTTAAAGCAGTAATTAAGTTAAAATGAGGTCATTATGGCAGGTGGCCCTAATCCAATATGACTCGTGTCCTTATAAGAAGAAGAGATTATGACACAGACACGCACAGAGGGAAGGCTGGGTGAGCACACAGGGAGAAGGCAGCCACCCACAAGCCAGAGAGGCCTCGGAAGAAACCAACCCTGCCAAATCCTTGACCTTGGACTTCTAACCTCCAGAACTATGAGAAAATACATGTGTGCAGTTTAGGGCACTGAGCCTGTGGTACTCGATGCTACAGCAGCCCCAGCAGGCTCACACAGACCCTGTGCGGAGGTGCCACTTTAGAGGAGAGTGCTGGCGGGTTAGGGGAAATGCCACTGGCCTGGAGGGTCAGAGAACATGGTTCGAGTCCCAGTTCTGCCAGTTACTAACCCAGGGCCTTGGACAGGCATCTGACCACACGAGTCTGTGTTCTCACCTGAAAAGCGGGTACGAAGGCATTCGCTTCTGCCCTGCTTACACCATGGCTTTAGCGAGATAGCAAAGGCGGAAATGCTACAAACCCAGGAGCACGGGGCTGCTGTGATGGGTGTTACACAGGCAGGTCACACAGAGAAACTCTGGCCCTGCTCAGGGGGACAGATGTTTCACGGAGCACCACACACAAGGAACTTACTTTCAGGACAATCACGGGGAAGACCAAAGGTTGGAGAAGAAGGAATGGTGAGGGGAATTTTAAGTAGACTCCCTCTTTATCAACTTTTCTAACAGTGGAAACACTATAAACACTGTGTCACAGGACACACTGTAACGTCCCAGCAGTAACTTCCAGGCTAGAGTAACTTCCCAGGCTCCTTACACTCATCCAGCCACCTCAGGGTGCTCACCCCAGGGCCTTGGCACAGATGGTCCCCACGGCCTGAAACACTCTTCCTCCTGACATCCACATGGCTCGCTCACCCGCCTCCTGCCCGTCTTCGCTCAATAGTCACCTGCTCAGTGAGGCTATTCAGGGCCACCTTATTTATAAGTCCCTCCCTCTGAAAATCCTGATCCCTTTTCCTTGTTTTATTTTTCTTCTTTGCACCTACCAGTGTTTAACATACTACATTATTCCTCTTATTTTTAGTTGTTTGTCTTCCCCACCAGAACATAAGCTCCATGCCAGGAGGGACTTTCTGACTGTTTTGGGCACCCCCAGCACCCGGGCAGTCCTGACTCTGCGGAAGGTCAGTTGATGTCCGCTGAGTGAATGAGGGCTGGGCTGCCCAACAGACCCCTTGGATTTGAGTCAGACACTGTCTGCCCAGTCTCCTGCCGGCCCAAGGATTCCAGCTTCCCAGGCCACAGGCTCAGAGGGCAGGGACGAGTCATTGGGTAACTGGACTTCTCCACTGAGCTGAAGGCGGCAGGGGAGAGTGGCCGTGGTGCTGTCATCTAAGGTTGGAGAAAAGGGAGTGAGAGGTAATACAGACAAGATGTGTATTAGGAGCACGGCTGCCCCAGTGTCACCATCCAGGACACCAAGGGGGCCACCCCTCTAGCTGCTTACTGGTCCACCCCAGCCTTAAATCAACTTAACGCTCCTCACTGATCACCACATCCCCACAGTCGGCCCCTCTGGCCTCTTTCTAAAGAGTGCTAAGACCGAGTCCTCAGTCCTGAGTAAGGGAAGTGGCTGCTTCCTCCTAAGCTTGGACTAGTGGCCGGGTTGCCAAAAGTCAAACAAATAGACTGAGCTTACGCCCCAACACCGGGTAACAGAGGATTGCCAGGAGACCATCTCACTCGGATCCAGCACTCTGCTGTGCTTCAAGGCTAAGTGCCATTCCCCTTGGTTTGAAAAGATCACCTGGAATTACTGAGCCCCATTTCCCCCAGTCCAGAAGGAATGCCTCTCCAATGCACACGGGCCAGGAGGGGCTGAAGACACGACAGACTTGGCCATCTGCCACTTACTAACACGTTGGCCATATAAGGCAGGACACACACACACACACACACACACAGCCCTTCTACTAGAGAAATGGCAACCAGAGAAAATAAAATCTGCCTTTGACAGAGAAAGATTACCCAGAGGCTGTCTGGTCAGCCATGTTCCAAAAGCCAGAACACGGTGAAACCATTGTTCCAGGCCGGCCCAAGCCCCACGTTACTCCTCTGAGAACAGCAAGCAGCCTCTAAAAAGCCAAATCCCTCCCTCTGGATTACTCCACCTATAAGAAATCGCTCTAAACTAAACCCTAACCCTAAACAAGACAAAGAACCCAGAGACTCATCCACCTAGAAGCTGAGAACGTGGTTGAGTAAGAACCCCACGGAACATTGAACTTTTCAAGCCCAAGCACAGAATGAACAAGGCATTCAAGGACCATCATGCTTGAGGGTGGCAGAGGTAAGGTTTTATCTTTTATCTTGATGAAAAGTATAAATTGTCCCCCATCACTGAGCCAACACAATTATTACATCTTAACATTTTCAGAATTGGCCCCATATACTTTGGAGAGTTCTGTGTTTCCTGTTGTAAAGAAAAGTCATTCTCTGGCAGGATGGAGGCATGGGCCCTGACATCCTCCCCCCTCATCCCTCCCACTGCTCCCCATCCCTCCTTCCTGCCTGAGGCTGTGCTTCTAGGTTAAGGTGCTCTGCTTTGCAAACTACCCCCAAAACACCAGAGCTGTCACTGGTCCCGATTCTGAGTGGAACGGACCCCAGCGCTCTCCAGAAAGGCAGTCAGTGCCTTCTATTTTTACAAGCTCCCCAGAGCGGCAGGACCCACTCCAGCACAGCCTTGCCAGCAGAAAACAAAACTCCCCTTGCTCTGATCTCACTCCCTCCTGCAGCAGAGCACTGCCGTTTCCTTGTAGTTAGCCTCAGGACGACGTTTCCAGACCACAAACGCCATGGGAAAAGCTCCTGCGGCAAATGCAAACCCAGGCCTCCCAACTCCCCCACCACTGTGCCGAGCCATCCCAAGCCCCGGTTCCCAGTTTCTCCCCGTCCTGCCGAGGGAGCTGCTCCCAGAACCCTGCCGGGCAACCCCCAGGCTGCTCCCCACACGGCCCAGGCCCTTCTGGGCTCCCCATTCAAGTGTTCTGGGGGGCACTGGGCATGAGGAGAGGCTGGCATAAGCCTTCCCAGGAACTTCAAATTTTCCAAATGATATTTACATCTCTGATGACATCAATTTATCCATCTGAACATAAAATCATCTGTCAATGCCAACATGCAATCCCGTCTCCTCCTCTCTGCTAATTATAGCCCTTCACCAGGCAGCCGGCCACTCAGCTCCAGCGCAGGAAGCAAATGGCCCATCTGTCAAGCAGGACAGCTTCAGCAAAACAGGCTGGGGGGCAGGGAGGACACGGCCATGCCCATCGGGGACCAAAGAGGGAAAGAGCATGTTGCTGGCAGCCCACAGGCCAGGCCCCAAAACCCAGGCACTGAGAACCACGCAGTGTCTTCAACAGGCTGTACAGGAGCCCTGTCGCCCAGCATGACCAGGGCCTGAAGGTCCCCTCTGAGCCCTGCTTCCTCCCTGCAGGGAGAGGCACAGCTCCATGCAGGTGCCGGGAAGCAGGAGGCTCCGTGAGGCGTCCCAGCACCTGTGTCTCCTTCAGGAAGCATCTGGCCCCGGGTTCCAGCTGAACAAGTCTGCACTTAAAGGGTAACTGCAAGGCCCATTTTCACCTCAAAAGGCAGAAACCAAGGCTCTTCCTGTGTTCCAGGGCCTGTGTTAGGCCCCACGGGGGCACAGGGGGCCGGAAGGGCAGATATAGGGCAAGAAGGGGAGAAGGGAGAGGAAGAGAGGCTGGAAATGACAGTCCCGTGGATGGAATTTAGAGTCTTCAAACTGTCAACAGGGGTGGGGAATCACACCCTGACTTTAATTAGCATCCAACTGAAATGTTGCTTCCATTTTGAATGTGGGCAACAAATCACAGTCATGTTAACAGCACCTGTGACTCTGTCACCAATGGAGGTCACATTACAGTTATTTCAAATATCTTTTTTTTTTTTTTTTTTTTTTTGAGACAGGGTCTCACTTTGTTGCCCGGGCTAGAGTGAGTGCCGTGGCGTCAGCCTAGCTCACAGCAACCTCAAACTCCTGGGCTCAAGCGATCCTACTGCTTCAGCCTCCCAAGTAGCTGGGACTACAGGCATGCGCCACCGTGCCCGGCTAATTTTTTCTATATATATTTTTAGTTGTCCAGATAATTTTTATTTCTATTTTTAGTAGAGACAGGGTCTCGCTCAGGCTGGTCTCGAACTCCTGACCTCGAGCGATCCACCCACCTCGGCCTCCCAGAGGGCTAGGATTACAGGCGTGAGCCACCGCGCCCGGCCTCAAATATCTTAAATATCATTTATATTCCGCATTACTTCAAAAGGACAGTAGTACTAGACTGGCTGCTGGGTCCTTGGATTTAATGCAGTGATAGAGAAAGCACATGACAATTATGTCACAAATTTGCTTTTATGAAATTTTAATAGCTGTATTGCAATATAATTGGTTTGTTTTGTAACCTGTGTATTCCATTTTATGCATTTAAATATCTGGTTCTGAGGAGGGGTCCACAGGCTTCCCCAGAGGGCCAAAGGGGCCCCTGACACCCAAAAAAGTACAGACCCCCTGGTCTATGGGAAGAAAGCTGTAAATCCTGCCACGGAGAGGTAGAGAGAACTCTGGGAACTCCAGCCAGGGTGACAGGGAGGAGGGAGGTGTCAGAACATCAGGATGGCCCCCAGAGGAACCCGTTGTTTCCTGGAAGGCCCCAAGAACCGCTTCACTCTGCACCCATCTCATGGGACCCTCAGGGGCCCAGGGCTCTGTGTTGGGTCAAAACAAAGCAGGTTTTAAAGTTTCTAGATTGAAAGGAGGTGGGGAATAGCTTGAATAAAGTGGGGCTAGCAGGTGCCCAGAGAAACTCTGGACATGCTGTCCCTCTGCCCCCAGGATGACCCCACCTGGGCCCGGGCCCATCCCACCCTGCAGACGGCACCTGCTTGCACGCTGCTTCCCCACTTCCCTCCTACACAGATCAGCATCCCGGCAGGAGCAGCAGAGGCAAGCCGAGAGGCAGTGTTCTGGACCTCCAAGGGTAGCTCTCTACGCTTGTCCAAGTCACTTCCCACTTTGGGCCTTATTTTTCACCTGTAGAATAGTAAAGCCTGCTGCCATTGGCAGAGCGATTGTGCCATGCCATTACCCTGCCACATGCTATACCTGCACCATCTCCCTTAATCTTCACACCCCCTCACGTGCCCAAGAAATGACCAATCTCATTTCTTAGACCCGGCTCACAGAGGCTAAGCAACGCGACATAGGAGAGGTAGCCAGAGTCACAACTAAACCTGCCTGTCTAGCCAGCCATTAAGGCTACCAGAAGGGCCTTTCGTGAAGACCTGGGAGAGACTGGGTGTGAAATACTTTGCAAAATACAAAGGTGCCAACAGCAGAGCGTGCTGCCAAGAGAACTCTCTGCAATGATGCTAATGGCCAGTGTGGTAGCCACTAGCCACGTGTGGCTAGCAAGCTCTTAAAACGTGGCTCAGGTGCCTCGGGAAATGAATCTTTATCTTTATTGCATTGTAATTATTTCAATTTGGCCACATGTAGCTGGTGGCCACCGTAGTGGACGGCACAGCTCCAGGGCGCCCCTCCCTGGGTGCTACTCCCCACCACTCCCACAGGGCTCCTTTCTGAAGGTGGAGACCACCCTTTGTAACAGCCGCGTGCTCCAATCGTCCCGCCACTAGCTAGAGAAGGCTCAGTGTGTATCCGCCAACTTCATCAGAACAATCTCTTCTCCCACGTTCCCAAGGTGGCTGGGTCCCTGTCATCCCGCTCCCTTCCCCCTAAGGGAAGCAGCACAGACCAGGGCTGGGGATCCTGGCAGTGCCCTCAACCCTAACCAATAGTGGGCCCATTCTGTCTCTCCCAGAGAGTGCCAGCCCCACCTCCAGGACCACCAGGCAGTATTCTAAGCTCCGGGGCCTCTGGACCTCGGCCCGCAGACCTGGCCCCTGCCCTGCCTGTGCCTGAGGAATGGGGCTCCCGCCAACCCCAAACCAAAGCCAGCTCTTCAGAAAGCAGCAGAGGCTGCCTCCCACCGCCAGCAAAGCAGCCAGTCCCTGGTCTCCATCACTAGTACTATGCTGTCAACTCTGCCTTGACCCTGGACAGAACTTCCTTTGTTTAAAAAACCCAGACATCAAGTAGAGAGAATGCGGTCAATTGCAATTCTTGGTCCTGACACATTCTCTGGCACAGCTCGCATTGTTGGTGACTTTTAGTAACATCAGAGCACCACTTATTAACCAGTCCTCCTGTCCACTGGTCTGCTATGACCCCACTGTCATACCCTCAGGTTCCACGTACGCCTGGCAGGCACTGTTCCTGGCCATCTCTTCTGGCTCATTCTGCCTGCCCCTAAACAAACTTCTCTCCCATAATGACTAGCTTTATAACACATCTTGGCATCTGGCAGGCCAAGTCTATTCTTCCTGTCTTCTTTGGAAGCATCCTGGGTATTGTTGGATCTTGATTCTTCCATACACATTTTGTTTTATTTTATTTATTTATTTTTTTTGAGACAGAGTCTTACTTTGTTGCCTGGGCTAGAGTGAGTGCCGTGGCATCAGCCTAGCTCACAGCAACCTCAAACTCCTGGGCTCAAGTGATCCTACTGCCTCAGCCTCCCGAGTAGCTGGGACTACAGGCATGCGCCACCATGCCCGGCTAATTTTTTTTCTATATATATATTTTTAGTTGTCCAGATAATTTATTTCTATTTTTAGTAGAGACGGGGTCTCGCTCAGGCTGGTCTCGAACTCCTGACCTCGAGCAATCCACCTGCCTCGGCCTCCCAGAGGGCTAGGATTACAGGCGTGAGCCACCGCGCCCGGCCTCATACACATTTTAGAATCACCTTCTCAAGTCCCATGAAAAAACCCACTGGGGTTTCACTGGAGCCACACTGAGTCTCTAGATCCCTGTGGGGAGAACTGACACGTCTACTCTACCAGGTCTTCCCACCTCTGAGCATCGTTCTTCCCTTCTTTATTTATGTCTTCTTTAAAGAATTACGATTTTTAAAATAACAGTTCTTTCTGCCTCCCTCAAGCTTTTGCATGGCTGACTGGGTAGAGCTCGGGAATGACTTCCAGAAGCATTTCCCCAGCCTGCCTGGGAAGCCCCTAGATAGCCCAGGGGTGGCAAACAACGGCCTTTGGAAAACAAACCTCCCTAGGAAGCAAAGTGGGCACACCAGTCTGTTTTGCTGCCCCTCCCGTCAGCAATGGTTGCAAAAGCTTGATTTAAGCTTGATTTAAAAGCCTCCCACGTGCACACAGCACATTCCAAGCTGTGAAGGAGCTAAGCTGGGAGGTTATTCACTTCACCCAGGGCAGGGAGTGGAATTTCTAATCGAGAACAACCACAAGTGAACGAAGCCCCAGGGGTAAGTGCTGAGCCCAGGGCCCTCCTTGGGAAGAGCTGGAGTGCAGGCAGGTGGGATGTGGTAGAACAAGTAACTACCGGGATGTTCTGAGACAAGATGCAGAGCAATCTTGTCTAGGAGGCCAGAGGACCACTGGAGCTGAGCCCTGAAGGATGCACGGAGTTTGACTGGACCCTCCACGAGCACAGGAACTGGCCCAGTATATCTGCTGGAGGAGCGACTCTGAGAAATGAGATGGCTTCGGATGTCTGCAAGCCCAGAGAAGGAACTCCATGGTGATGCCATCCTGGAACAGGGCCATCCAGGGCCTAAGGATCAGAGTGACTCATGGTCAACAGGAAAACCATGGAAACAGCCATGGGAAGGAGGAGAGTCGAAAGCAAATTCATCTCTACCCAACACCCTCCTCTTTCTTGTTTTCTCTCTCTCCCTCTCTGTCTCCCTACCCCACTTTCCATGCATCTGCACCAAGACAGTCAGAGCCTGCCTCCCAGGCCGTGTCCCCAGAGTACGCGGGTAATGGTGTCTGGGGAGTCTCTTCCCAGATCTCAGCCTGCTCACTGGCCGGAGGCCAATCGGAGCAGAAGACCGTGCTCCCAGATGCACCCCAACATCTGGCCCTTGCGATGGTGCCACCACAGGCAGAACCCTGGGCCCAGGGTTGGAGCTAGAGCTGAGAGGGCAGGAATGGGGAATGCAGGCTGGGATTCCGGGACGTGGGCTGGGGGAGCCTAGGGATGAAGGGCTGTGTGGGGTGGGGGTGCTTCTGCTGGGGTATCCTCTCAGGGGTACACCCCGGTGTCACACCACCACTGGTCACCCCTCCTCCTGCTCCCTCTGGCCAGGACTGCAGCACCCAGTCAGCCCCACTGCTCACGGCTGCAGGCCGCCAGCAGGAGTGGGGAAGGAGAGCCCTGGTCTTCCCTCTCTTGGAAACTTTAAAAGGAAACACAGCTGACAGGTGACAAAGGGGCCTTTGTCCTATACAATGGTCTCCAGGTCAGGTCCCGGCAGCCTTTCAGAGCCCACAGTGTCCAGGAACCGGCCCAGGCAGCCCCTGTTCCTCCCCTGGCCCGGGGGCTCTACCAGAGACTGCCTGGGAGTTATCCCCGTGGGGCACAAGGTGAGGGAGAGAGGAGTTTCGAGGGGAGGGTGGTTGGTGGTCTCACCTTTCCCTGACCCCTCTGGTCTGCTGAGAGAAGCCACTGTGAAGTAGGGACGTGTCCAAGAAGGAGGACTGCGGAGCAGGCAGCGAGAGGAAGGAAGAGGTGAGGGAAACCCCAGCGGCAGGTGCAGACACTGAGGCTCTCAGCCAGCACTGCCAGCTCCCGGGGCACGGCTGGCCCAGTCGGGCTCTCTGCACATTCGGGCAGTGATGAAGCTAAGTATCTCCTGTTTATTGTTTTTAATGTCAGATATAGTTTTATATATAAGAAAAAAATGGATCAAACTGCTTTTTATATATATGCGCCCCTTGGTTCATTCTTTTCCCCTTTGCACAGAATCCCCCATCTGAACTGAGCCCGCTGCCCCGATCTAGGGTTAGGAGGTGGAGGAGGCAAGCAGATCTCGAGTGCCACTGCCTGGCACGTGCAGGGCCTTAATGAAGACATAATGTCCCCTCCAAGGGCTCACGACTCCAAAGAGGTCAAAGGGGACCAGGAGGCAGCAACACCCTGAGCTGGGACGCGGGAGCCCTAGGCCCTCATCCCAGCTCAGCCACTAGCTCCTTTGCAACCTTGTCAAGTCCCTTCCCCTCTCTGGGCTGCAGTTCCTATGTCGGCCACAACCACTCCTAGAATCCCTCCACTGCCCCAGGAGTCCATGGAAACTCAAGCCCAGACAGTCCCTCCTAGAACCCCAGCACGTCAGCAGACCGAGGGTGGTCCAGAGTCTTCTCCTCTCTCCCCACACACTGTTCTGACTCCTCCTTCAAGGGTTTGCCCCTGCTTCCCCCCTGGCCCCAGGATGCCACACTTCTGCGAGGGTAAAACCCTGAAGAGGAAAGCAATGCCCTCCCCCCCACCCTCAATCAAGGCACACACGTCCAGCACTGCCTCCCACAGCAGACTTGGAAAGGAGACCAGCTATTTTCTTTTTTTGGAAATAATAAAGCCTAAAGGGGCTAATACCCATCCTCTAAAGCTCGGTGCAAAGCCCTCCTCCCCTGGGAAGCCCTCCTGGATCACCCCAGCTATAGGGATCGCTCTCCATTTCTGAACACCTGTGAAACCAACAGTGGGAAGCCCTTGCTGGTACTGATATTTATAGTATTAACTGTGCCCACTGAACAGATAATTTCAGGAACTTATTACCCACTGCGCGCAGGGCATGGCAGCAGGATCCAGCAACATACATACCAACTTTGACCTCAATAACTTCACATACTATGCAAATATGTTAGGATGTCCCCCAAGCTCACAGAAGTTTGGTGGCTTAACTCACAGGCCATACTCTCCCCACAGAAGCCGTATGGAAGGTGGTTAGGGTCCAGGCCAGTTCACAATGGCTAAACAAACCACAATGCCCCTGAAGCAAGATGCCATGCAAAAGTGCCTGGCACCCAGCAGGTGCCCAGTAAATGTTACTTCTACCCCAATAATCATCCTGTGGCACTGCTATGATGCTGACATTTCAAGACCCAAACCAGATGCCAGAAACCATTTCCCTTTTAGAGCCACTTTGGTCCAAGGTTAATTCAGGGAGTGGGAGAGCCCCCATTCTGAATTCCAAGGCAGCACTGATTCAGTAGACATTCGGTAAGCACCTATTATGTACTAAACAGTGGGAATAAACACCTAAGACCTAGTTCTTGCCCTCAAAGAGCTCAGTCTGCTGAGGCACACAGCACACCAATAAACTTGGGCAGAAATTATCAAGTGTGCAGAGGAGCCACAGAGAAGGAGATGCTAAATAAGATGGGCAAGATCAGGGAAGGCTTCCTGGAGGAGGTGCTGTTTGGACTGAGTCCATTTAATGGCCCAGAAGGAATTCCTGAGTTGAGCAAGAGGAATAAGGAGTTCCAAATGCCCATGAAGGCACCACGGGGACAGCAGGTCAGCGTGGCTGGAGCCAAGCACAGGCAGAGGACAAGGGGAAGGGAGGAGGCCAGGGAGGTTCATGGAAGCCAGACCACCCAGGCCAGGTCTCATGCATCAAGCCAAGAAATTCATTCAACATCTATTTACTGAGTGGTTATTATGCACTGGGCATTGTTTTAAGCCAGTGGTTCTCAAAGTTGTTGGTCTCAGAATTCCTTTTCACTCTTAAAAATGTTTGAGGATTCTAGAGCTTTTGTTTTTACAAATATCCATCAATTATTTACCATAGATTAAAACTGAGACATATTCCAAATATTATTAACTCATTTAGAAGTAACAATAGATTTACATGTTAATATAAACAGCACATTGTTTATTTTAAAAAGTTTTCACAGAAAACCTGAGTGAGCAGAGTGGCATGGCCTTTGCATGTTTGCAAACGTTAGGATCTGACTGATGAGAAGGTGGCTGAGTTCTCACATCTGCTCCTCAATCTCGGGCCACATCACAGTCATGTGCTTTTGAAATACTCCATCATAGGCTCCTGAGAGAATGAGAAAGGGCAAGTCTCAGCATTACCATGAAAGTGGTTTTGACTGCTTAGACCCCCTGAGAGGGGACCCCAGAGGTCCCTGGGCCCATTTTGAGAACCACTGCTTTAAGAACTGGGGACACAGCTATAGCAGCAAACCAAACACAAATCTCAGCTTCGGTGGAGCTCACATTCTAGTTGGGCAGAGGCAAATAAATAAGGAACATGTATAGTATGTTACGGTTATTAAATGCTATAAAGAAAAATAAAACAGAAGACAACTAGGGAGGCTGGGGAGAGGGGCTGTCAGTGTGGCCAGGGAAGGTGACATTTGAGCAAAGACTTGAAGTAGAGGAGGGACCAAGCCACATGGACAAGCAGGTGACAAGGCCTTGGAATGTGCCGGAAAGGGAGTTAAAAGATGAGGTGGGGGCAGATAAGGTGGGCTCTTAGGCCACGGGGAAGACTGACTTTGGCTCTGAGTGGGTGGAAGGCACTGGGAGTTTGCAGAGAAGTGATCTGTTCCGACTGTGACCTTTAAATGAGCCATTCGGACTATTGTCCTGAGAAGAAGAGTTGGGGACGGAGGTGGGAGGGGCCGTCAAGGAGCTACTGCAATGACCCAGGAGAAGTGGCAGTGCCTGGACCACAGTGGGCACGTGAGGGTGGCCAGAAGCAGGCAGGCTCGATGTGTTTTGAGGCTGGAATAGGGAAATCACTGAAGTAATTTAAGCAGAGGAGTTGCACGCTCAGATTAGCTTTCAAAAGTTCTTTCCCCAAACAGAGCATCCCCATCAGCCTATGTATTCACTCTCGTGGGGAAAGATGCCTGGACAGTGGGGAGGGCTGGTGGTCAAGGTCAGGATAGCCAGCAGGAGTGTGGCCAGCCAGTGCTCACCCCCCAATGTGATTATCTTGTACCCCCTGCTGCCTCCCCCAGAAATGCTCCTACAGAAAATGACAAGAAAACCATGTAGCAAATCCAGATGTTCTGCCCGGAGGCTTTGAAGGACTCAAAAAAAAAAAAAAGTGAGCATAGTCTAGATTGGGGGAGACTAAAGACATACATAGCCAAAAGTAATGTATGAACCCTGGGTGCATCCTAGGTTAGGTAAAATGTCAGCTACAAAGGACATTTGAGGAACTGAGGTGCTTTCTAACACCAACAACCAATTCTCTGGGGACACTAGGTGGGTGTTCTACAATTTAATTCAATTCTGACACTGTCCACCTGGAGTTAGCATCGGTTCCCACAAGTTAAAGGGCTCAGCTATAAATCAGGGATTCCCACAACCCCTTCCTCAAGTTCAATAATTTGTGAGAACAGCTCTCAGAACACAGGGAAACATTTTACTTATATTAACCAGTTTATTATAAAAGACACAACTCAGGAACAGTCAGATGGAAGAGATGTACAGGGCAAGGGCTAGCCTGGGGCCACCACCTTCCCAGCACCTCAAAAGGTTCCCAAAACCAGCAGCTCATCAAATCTTGTTGGTCAAAAGTTTTTTAGAGAGCTTCATCTCCAGCCCACCCACCCTTCTGTCTGGTCCATGGGGGCTGGTCTTTCTGGGGACTGGCCCCAACCCGAGGCTCTCTAGGAGTCCTAACCTAAGTTGCCTCATCAGCATAAGCTCAGATGTGGTGAAACTGGCTCACTATGTGTAACAAAAGACATCCCTAACAGGAAATTCCAAGGGCTTTGGGAGCTCTGTGCCAGGAACCGGGGACAAGGACCAAACATATTTCTTAAGACACAGGGAACTGGGGAAATTTTCTTACGGACCGGACCGTGTATCGGATGATGATTCATTTAACAGCAATTCGTCCTCGGATGGACAAGTGGTGTGTGGAAGGATGCCCTGTTTGGGAAGCTGAATGCTGGGTGTTCGGAGGGGGCGTGCCATGATGACTGCAGCTTCCCTGTAGCTGGGTTGGCAAAAAAGAAGTGGTCTATTTAGAAAGAACACCGTTATGATGTTTATAATTGGTAACTCAAAGGCAGGCAGATATTCTTTGAACTCTATTTTCAATTTCTCTGTGGGTTTAAAATTTTCAAAAAAAAAAAAGTCCATTTCCCCCATCACAGCTCCAACTACTGACTGGGAGGTGCTTCTCCAGCCACTTGGCAGTTCCTTCCTTCCAGTCTGAGAGAAGGGACTGTCTCAGGCCCAGCCCAGCCCACCACAAGCATCAGAAGCAAGGAACACATCAGTGGGCCACACTGCTTCCCAAAAGCCATGACCTGGCCACACCAGGGGTCTCCCCAGACTGTGGGCAGCCAGCCACGGGCGTCTGAGTCCCTTAGAGCATCTTCCCCCAGGGCCTGGCCCAGGGTGGTGTATGTGCTTGGTGAGATTACGGGTGGGCACTCAGGGAATCTCCAGTCTGGCTTCCAGGTCAGCTCTTCTAATGGGAGTGGGGGAGGGGTCTTAGGGGAGGAAGGGGTCTTCTGGGTGGGGACAGCTTTCCTGGACCAGCCAGACCTTCCATTTCCGGCTTTCTGAATTTCCACTCAGCAACAGCAGGACCCAGCAGCCCCACCCCCACCCCACCCTCCCCAGGGCTTGGATCAGGCACAATCAGGCAAGTAACACACAGCAGTCCTCCCAGGGACTCCAGAACCTATACCGTGCAGGGCCTCAGAGGTTACCCCTCAAGTTTCAAATGTACTGGGACCTTTTTTGTCAAAAAGAAATCCAATACAATGAACTGTGTTGCTGGATCCTGATTTTTTTTTTAAATGTAGTATGAGAGACATTTTAGGGACAATTGAAGAAGTTTTAATACAGACTTGATATTTTCTTAGGCATGATAATGGTGCCGTGGTTATGTCCAAGAACATTCCCCTCTTTTATGGAGATGTACCCTGAACTATTTGGGGTGAACTGTCATGATGTCTCCAATTTATTCTGCCATGGGCAGATGTTAAAATTATTGATCGTAGGTGGTGTACATACGGGTGTTCACTGTATCATTCTTTCACCTTTTCTATATGATAAAAATTTTTTACAATAAAAAGTTAAGAAAGCTGGCCAGGCGCGGTGGCTCACGCCTGTAATCCTAGCACTCTGGGAGGCCGAGGCAGGTGGATCGTTTGAGCTCAGGAGTTCGAGACCAGCCTGAGCAAGAGCAAGACCCCATCTCTACTAAAAATAGAAAGAAATTATCTGGACAACTAAAAATATATAGAAAAAATTAGCCGGGCATGGTGGTGCATGCCTGTAGTCCCAGCTACTCGGGAGGCTGAGGCAGAAGGATCCCTTGAGCCCAGGAGTTTGAGGTTGCTGTGAGCTAGGCTGATGCCACGGCACTCTAGCCTGGGCGACAGAGCGAGACTCTCTCAAAAAAAAAAAAAAAAAAAAATTTAAGAAAGCAAGATCCAAGTTCCATGCTTTCCAAGAGGGGGTCTGTTTACAGGCCTGAGTCTTCCTTTTGCCTGAAGCTCCAGACCAGGTTCACTTCAGCAGGAAAGTCTCCGTGGCCGCAGCCAAGGGCCAGCTCACCAGCAGCCCGGCGCAGGCGGCCTCCTCTGGCCCGGAATTAATCCCCAGACCAGATGTTTCACCAACTGCTCACTGGAGCTAAATACAGGCTGTAACGGGAACCTACCTATTACACATCCAGGAAACAGGATGCCGAGGGCTTTAGAACTTGCTCCTCACCATGCCTGGGGAAGAGGCCTGGGGGAGGGGAGAGAGAGGGTCACTCACTTTAAATCCC
The DNA here is from genome assembly GCF_020740605.2 of Lemur catta. Lineage (NCBI taxonomy): Eukaryota > Metazoa > Chordata > Mammalia > Primates > Lemuridae > Lemur > Lemur catta. The sequence goes on along the minus strand of NC_059141.1, from coordinate 47,762,809 downwards.
CTCCTCCTCTGCTTTAAGAAAATTAGGACAGGAGAAGATGCACACACAAAAAAAAACCCAGCATGACAATGAAAGCCCGGTGCAGAAAGCAGCCACTGTGAGAGGAGGTAAGGTCAGGGGAGGGACGGCTCCGAGGGCTGGGCTGCTGTGGCCCAGCAAAGACGGCCACTCAGGAGCCGTGTGACGCTGGACAGATCACTCCACTCTGAGCATTGGTGGCCTCTCCACTGTGAAATGGGAACACAATGGTCATTCCGGGGGCCAAGCTCCTTTGTCAACTGTAAGACGCTGTAGCGTACAACGAGAAGCCCCTTCTTTAACCGTCAGCGGTAGACTCGCTGCGACAAGTGTCCGCACCGGGCCAGGAGGGGTCACGCGGCCACAGTTCCCAGAGAGGAGCTGGATGGAACCACTGAGAACGTCCAGCGTCTCCCAAGCTCCAGCCATTCTCTTGGTCTCAGCGCCGGCTGCGTTGGCCAGCTACCCGCACTATTAATGACGTACTAGTCTTCTTTAAACCCACTGGCTCGTCTTACTAAAATAAATATGGTCCTGACCTAATCCACATCTATGAAATCACGAATTTGAGGTACTGTTTTCTTCAATACACATCGCACTTAACACACATTAAAACTTTTAAATGCTCCCCCACGAACCAGCTAAAACGACCTTGTGCGCCACCAGGAACAGGCAGACAGACGCGGATCTGGCCCAAGCCCCTTACTCTGCAGCTGGGAATCTAACGCCCAGAGAGAGGCTGTCACTCCCACAAGGTCACACTGCGAATTAGCCCTCGGTCACAGCTGACCGGGGCTCCCAGCTCCCAGGCCAGGGCTCCCTTCACTGCAAGCCGCCCTCCCTCACCCAGAACAAGATTTTTACAGCCCAGCTTGGCAGGCAATTTCAGTTTAACAACATCCATAACCAGGAAGTCCTTCCTGAGTGCTAGTTTGCATTCCCTTCCCCTGTTCTGACCTCTTTCCACAGGTTTTCCTTGCAGAGGGGAAGCCCCTATGAAACCAGCGGTGGGGCATAGCCCCCTGGCCTGGTTGGGGGTGGGGGGCAGGTGGCACGGGCAGAACCGCAGGCGGAGGGGCTCCAGGCCTCACTCCTTGCCAGCCTCGCTCGTCCCCAGCCCCCTCTATGCAGCCCACAGAAAGGAAAGGGATTTTCGGGTCCATTGGGCCCCTCCCTAGCAAGCAACCTGGAGCAGAAGGGCTTGTACAGTTCCCCAGGGCCGCCCTAGCAAGCTGGGTAGCTTAAACAGAAAGGTATTTTCCCACCGTTCTGGAGGCCAGAAGTCTGAAACCAAGGTGTCTGCCGAGCCAGGCTCCCTCCAGCACCTCCCTCCTTGCCTCCTCCAGCTCCTGGTGGTTCCTGGTGTCCCTTGGCTTGTCTGCCTCCGTCCCCACACGGCCTTCCCTCTGTGTGTCTGTGTCTTCTCTTCTGTCTCAAATCTCCCTCTACCTTTCTCTTATAAAGACACTTGTCACTGGATTTGGGGCACACCTAGCTAATCTATTGAAAGGATGATTTCATCTCAAGATCTTGAACTGAATTCTATCTGCAAAGACACTTTTTCCAAATAAAGTTACATTCGCAGGTTCTAAGACATGGACATACCTTTTTTACGGGGCCACCATTCAGGCCACAACAGAGCTCACAGGTAGGAGTCAGAAATCATGTCCTCATCCTTCCACTAACTGGTCACTAGCCCACCACCGTGACCGGAAAGCGGCGAGAGACTCCACCTGCTACACCTTTCCTATGGGGGTCAGAAGTGCAGGCTGTCGATACTCAGACCACACCCAGCTGTCCAATATGATGCCCATCTATCAGTTCCCAAACTTGAGACACAATCTAAGGGGGAAAATTATCATGGACCACCCCACAAGTTCGTGAATCCCTAACTCAAGAAACTCAAGTCTGATACTACAGAAACTTCTTCGAGTTACAAACTTAACTGCAAAGAAACACTGCCTTTAGAACAAATAAAACAATGCTCTAAAGATAACCAAAAGGAAAGCAAAATTCTAAAACTCATGGACTCCCATCTGGTCCCCTGCAGGAGAAACCAGCCTCCCAGAGCCTCCCACACCCCCAGGCTGGTGGTCTCACACATCCCCGCCAGCCCTGCCTCCCCAGGCTGAGCCCCATCAACTGCCCCTGCACCCCCCCCATTAAGCCCCCGGCTAGATTGCTCTCTCCCTTTCTGGGCCTCGCCCAACCATGTCTGCGAACTTTCCCCAGTTCAGAGAGACTGTCCAGATCGTCAGGGAGGTCAGAAGGTTCCGCACATCATTCGGAATTAAACTGCAGAGAAAATTGGCTTGGAAACCTGGCCAGCCCAGTCAGAATTCCCTTGGATATCACCATGAGCTGTGGTTCCCACTCCAGCTGCACATCAGACTCACCTGGGTAAGTTTAAAAATTACAGGTGCTGGGCCCCACCCCAGACCTGCTGTATGACAAGCTCTAGGGATGTGTGTCCCTGTGGAATCCTCCCTAGGCAGGAGGCCTCAAGCTGCAGAGTTGAGGACCACTGCCCTAGAAGGTCCTGTCTTTTGACCTAGGAAAGTGACCCAGTCTCAGAATCCTATGCCAACCTCAAAAGCTGGCACCCAGTGCACACAGGAAGGACTGTCCCACTCTGTCATAGCATGGGCCAGGGCTGGCCTCAGCCCCCCACCTTGTGCCCATCCCTGTACCCAGCACACAGTAAATGCACAGAAATGACCACTGTGACCCCAGGCACCCTGTGGTCTCCCCACACTGCACCCTGCACAGCCAGGCAGGCTGCACAGACAGCCCTCTGGAAGGGGATGGGAAACGGCCTGGGGAGGCTGCGTGACTTGCGAGGGGTCACAGGCCACATCCTGGAAGGGACTTCCAGTGGCTCTGGGAGTTGGTGGTTCCGGCTTTCCCAGGCAGGAAGCAGGAGGGCTCTGAGCAGAAAAAAATAAGCCAGACTGGGCCAAGGTTGTTTTCCTTCTACCCTCCAGGAAAATATTTGCTTCCCTGCAGGCCAAGATGCAAATGCCTCCCTTGGCTAGAAAGTCCCTTTTGGAAAAAGTTACAATCCAACAGGCACGTTTTCCACAGTGAAAACAGCTCTTGTCCCAGGGACAGACACAAATGTTAGGTCTCAAACAAGTCACTTCCTCTCTCAGGGCCTCAGTCTCCTCCTCTGTAAAATGGGACAAGAGCCCCTGTCCTGCCCAGGTCACAGGGTCATTCTGAGAATCCAAAGAGGTAAAGCAAAGTGCGGTGAGACAGAGTTAATGGCTATCGTATGACATGCCCCGATAAGAGCTCTGGAGACTTTGCCCCATTCAAACTTCACCCTGTGAGAGGCACAACAGTTACCCCTTTCAATAAACCAAGGCACAAAGAGTTGTCCCTGACTTGTCACGCAGCTAACAGGACCTGCTCGTCACTCATCCACCAAGAAGCACTCATCCTCCGAACCTGGTGAGTTGGGCCCTGCGGGGCCTCCAGACCTGGCCTTCCCAGAGGCCATTTCCAGCCTCAACATTCAGGCCCAAGAAACAGCCCGTTTGTTCCTCAGTGACCCAGCCTCGCTCTCCAGAGGCGCATCTACACTCCTCTCTGCCAGGCCTCCCTGTCCAGGGAAGCCTTCAAGGTCCTCCCAAGGACTCCTCTGCAGCCACAGTCTGGGTGGGGAAGACGTCACCTCATACTTCTTTGTCTCGCCTCCCCCTAGCCCAGGGGCCCACCTTGGAGCTGAAAAAATGCAACATGGTCAGGGACCAGCTCTCAGGGCCTTGCAGGTCACTCCTCAGGCAGCCTGCCTGGCCCCGCATGCCCACCGTGAGCCCACAGCCTCTGCAGGTGCACCACGGCGACCCAGGAACCCAGGGGTGGGAAGGGCTGGCCCCTGGGAGAGACCATGTGCATGCCCAAGGGGTCAGACCCGTCAGCCCAAGGACCTGGCCACAGCCATCTGCTCTGGGCAGGCTGAGCACACCCAGAAGACAGCAGCCTCCTCTGACAAGACCGATCCAGAGGTTCTCATCAAATCCTAGATCCCCAGCAACCCCTGAGCAATGCGAGCCCCCCTCCCTGTAAGTCTGCACCCTCCATGGGCAGGGAGCTTGTGCACCTCTCACCTCACAGAGCCCCACAGCCCTGTGCGGCATCCACAGATGAAGAGTCTAGGAGGCTCAGAGAGGTGGTCCTTTACTCAGGGTCACACAGAAGAGCCAGCACACAATCTAGGTCTCCAGGTGGCAATACCACCAGGTCCTGACAATTAATCACTTCTTCTCGTCACTCAGACCCCGAATTCCTCACACAACCAGGCGCCTGCCACCCTCTCCAGCCACAACTTGGCCCTTCTGGGGCTTCCACATCGGCTCCATCCATGCCTACCCACCTGCCTCAGGGCCTTTGCACTTACTGCTCCCTTGACCTGGAATGTTCTCTACAGGACTTTTTCTATAGCTGGCTCCTTCTTGTTCTTTGAGCCTCGGCTGAAATGTCAGGTCCTTATAAAGGCCCTCAGTGACCACATCACCTAAAGCAGGGACAGCCATCCCTCCCCACTTACTCCTCAAATCCTCAATTTCCTTAGCACCTATCACATGCGGTATTTATTTATCGGTTTGTCTATTTTCCAAGGCCTGAACTAGGTCTGTCTTGTTCACAGCTGTTTACCACACCTATCACAGTACCTGGCATACAGTAGGCGTCAAATAGCTATTTGTTGACTGAATGAACAAACAAACCATCCTCACCCCGGAGAGAATGGCTGGCTAAGTAGATTCAAACCATTCACATCCAAGAGTTCTCTCTGGGAAAAGTTGGGTTTTTTCCCCCCAACCTCCTGTCGTGGCTTACCCAGAAGACATCTCTCCCGTGTGTGTGGAGTTGGCACAGCAATTTCCTTATCAGTCCTTTATTTGGTTTGCTCTGAGCCTCACCCCAGGGTGGCATTATGAGTCACTGAGGAGAGGGGCTTGGCAGGCAAGGTGCGCAGGAGGGCGAGTGGTTATTCCTGCTCCCCCGGGATCCAAACAACAAAAGGTGGCAAGGTCCAGTCCTACGACTGGACGCAGCGCTCCCTTACAGGAAGGGACAGGACCACGCACAAAAGTCTAGACTGAGAGGGCAGGAATTTTCTCAGGGCCTTGGTTTGCTCATCTGTAGGATGAAGACGTCGGAAGCCTCTCCAAACCCCTTGCAGGGCCACAGTCCCGATTCTCCGGATTTTAAAGCCTTGTGGCGAGACTGGGGGCAGGGAGAACCTCTCTGTGCCGCTGGCCTGGCCGACGCCATGAGATCATCTCTGACAGCCCATTAGGCACGGCTGACCACTTCTCCAATACGAAGCCTGCCCCATTTTCAGCTTCAGTTTCATTGTTTTCTCTTTGAAACGCTTGCCTAGAACAAGAAAATGGAGCTGCCCGATGAATCAAGCACAATAAGAAAAAAAAATAATAAAGAAATAAAATATCTACATATACGTACAAGGGGATGCCTGGATGGATGTTTACCCACACCTAACAGTGGTTCTCTCCCGGTGGTAGAATCGAAGATGAGTTTTATTGTCTTCATTGTACTTTCCTGAATTGCTTGAATTTTTTTTTTAAACTATGTACACATATTATTTTCACAAATACAATAAAGCTCTTTTCAAAAATCTCTTGCTGGAAACTGGATCCACTTTCTTTTCTGTCTGGCTTCATCTAATGCTTACGAGGGAGGCCAGGTACCTGGCCCCTCTCAGAAAGGCTGTCTTCCAGCCTCACCCTGACGCCAGGGAGGAATACACAGGGGACCCGATGAAGCAATGGAGTCAGGCAAGCTGGGCCTGCTCTTGGACTGTCACTACGTGCCACGGGCTCTCAGGCAACTCGCTTGTCTCCAGGCCTCTGCTTTCTCCTCAGTAAAATTAGAAGGTTGCACTAGAGGTGTCTTTAAGGGCCCTTCTCATTCTCAGTCTGTGGCTCTGGAGCACCCAGACTAGAGAGGAAGACAGGGAAAGAACAGCTAACCTGTAAGTAGCTGATATAGTGTTTGTCATGCACCAGGCACTACTCTAAGCTCTTCCTGTATATTAATCCAATTAACCTTCTCAGCAACTCTCAGGTAGGGTCTAATGCCCATTTAATAGATAAGGCAACTGAGGCATGTAGAAGCTAATACCTAAGTCACTTAACCTGTAAGTGCTGGAGTTGGGATTTGAACCCAGATAGCCTGGTACAGAGTCCACACTCAACCACTGAACTGTAGGGAAATATAAAGCATCACAGGCCAAGGCCAAGCTCCAGTAAGCAGGTCCATCCTTGGAGAAGGCAAGAGAGAGTTCATATTGCCTCTAGCGTTCATTATTACCACCCACTCCCACTTCCTCCCCACTTGCCCTCGACCCCCACCAAGTCCTTTTCTTCCTAATTAGTCAACGGCCTCCCCCTCACACACACACACCCTTACCCCGCTGAGAACCCTTCCCTTAGTCAAGGCCACAGGCTTGGGCTTTCTAGAGAGCCAACAGCTCCATGATCAGCCCAGTCCATTTTGCAAATTCAGGGGTTCAGCAAGCCTCACCACTGCTGGCTACACCCCCAGCTTGGCCTCTGCCCCAGGTTAGATACCTGCCTCATAGGCTCAGGTGGGACTCAATCACCGTCATGCAACAAGCCTTCCCTGTGCACCTACTGTGTGCCCAGGCCCGGCGTTCAGAGGAGGATATGAACGAGCTGTACCCCTGACCTCCAGGCATCCCCCGTCCAGCAAGGAAAAGCAGCCCTGTAAACAGATCTCTAGGATATGCTGTTGGCAGTGCTAAAATTAGAGGTGTGTCCCCAATGGGCTGAGGTAGCATGTGTCAGAACGATTCACCCTTCGTGGTGGGAGGTTCTAAGTGCCTCTGGGTGAGTTCATTTCTCATGGAGACAGCTCAGTGACATACTGGAAGAAGCAAGGAGCACTAGACTGAGGATGCCAGATCTGCAGAGTGGCCCTGAAACATAACCTCTTGAAAACAAGAGGGCCCTTGAGTGCGGGGCAGGAGATCACTACAGGGGTTCAGGGTCACATTCGCATTGACTCACAGGCTGAGAAGTTCTCCTTGTTCAATTCCCTTCTGACCCCTCCCATCGCTTCAAGGAGCGAGTCTCAGCTTGGGTACCAGTTTGTCTTTAAGCCACTTAAGCACTTGTCAACTTGCCTTTTGAACAGAGAGGGTGGGCATCAGGGCCACCAGCCTTCAGCAACCACATGTTGCTAGGACTTTTGTTTTCCCTGTGCTATATTTATTTTAACCATTGCCTGCTATTTATGATAAGGGATATTGGTTTCCCATTGGTCATAGTGATATAAAGCCTCCTTTTAAAAACAAATTTAAGTTTAAACAGTCAAAGAAATATATTAAGTAAATAAAATTATAATTTGTATAACCTCTAGAGGAATTTAACAACATCAAAATTTCAAATGCACGTACAAAAGCCGGCAAAGCTGTTCTGTGCTGCAGGATGGTCCAATGGCGAGTACCCCGTAGGGAAGGGGTAGTGACTGGAAGAGGACTTGAAGGGGCTTCTGGCTTCCACTACCCGTTCTGTTGGTTTATCTGGGCGCTGACTGTACAGGTGTGTTCACTTTGTGAAAACTCATCAAGCCGTATAGGTGCATTTCTGTATGTATGTTATACATTCACATGCCCTTTAGCCCAGCAATTCCGCTTCTAGATATCACCCTACAAACTTACACACACATCTAAATGACACACTCAAAGATACTCACTGGACCACTGTTCACAGTAACAAAAGACTGGAAACAACCTAAAGGGAAGGATTAAATAAATTTTGGCACAGCCTAGAGTGAAGTCTATGCAGCCATCAAACAGAATGAGGCAGCCCCTAGCAGATCTCCATAATTCATGTGGATCTAAATTTAAGTGAAAAGTTCTATGGATAGTGTGCTACCAATGTGAAAAACATATATATGATATATCTACATGTTTGTGCCTAGGACATCCTTTGCCTAGGACTGTGGTCCCCAACTCCCGGGGCCACAGCCTGGTACCGGTCCATGGCCTGTTAGGAACCGGGCCACACATCACCTCATGAGCTACGCGATCCCCTGTCCCCATCCATGGAAAAATTGTCTTCCGTGATTAGCTGGGCATCGTGGCATGCACCTGTAGTCCCAACTACTCGGGAGGCTGAGGCAAAAAGATTGCTTGAGCCTAGGAATTTGAGGTTGCAGTGAGCTATGACGATACTGCACTCTACCCAGGATGACAGAGTGAGACTGTCTCAAAAAAACAGAAAATTGTCTTCCATGAAACTTAGGAACCAGGGGCCACACAGCAGGAGGTGAGTAGCCTTGGAGCAAAGCTTCGTCTGTATTTACAGCCGCTCCCCATGGCTCATATCACCAACTGAGCTCTGCCTCCCTCTGCCCCTTGTCCGTGGAAAAACTGTCTTTTATGAAACCAGTCTCTGGTGCCAAAAAGGTTGGGGACCTCTGGCCTAGGAGATCTCAGAAAATAATCACAGGAAACTGATAACAGAGGTCTCTTGTGGACAGGGCAGGGCAGGTCTTGTCAGTGAACACTACCCTTTTCTTGCTTTTTGCCCATGTATTTCCTATCAATAATAATTTTTAAAGCAAAAAGTCTTAAAGTGCATGGCTGTGATAAAACTTATGGCCCCCTTCAGACCCAAAGACTGAAAGCAAGTGTCAGTACTCTGGGCTTTTAAAGCAAGTAACCCTTGCCCCACCCCCACCCCCCAAGGGATGGCATCAGAGATAATGGGCTTTCCTGTAAATGGTTTCCAATTAACAGCACACCCAGGCCAGGACAAATTACTTACTTACACTGGGCCTCCGCCCTGCAGTCAAACTCTGGCACCTGGAGCTGCCCTGTCAGAGTTGGCAGGTGGCTGAGTTCTTGGCATGGGTGGAGAGATTTTTAAGCAGAAATACTTCCAGGGATGGGAGTCAAGGATTTGGTAAGGCAACCTCAGCTGGCAGAGGAAGGATTCCAAGTCCTGAGTCCTGCCCTACCCAAGAGAAGCAAAGCAAGGGCCACAGGGCAGGCTCTTCCCAGGGCTGCAGAGGACAGCAATAGAACAGAGCCTTGAAATTTTGAGTTTGGTTTGATTTAACCACACAATTTACTCTTGGAAAGCTCATTCTCTCCCCGTATCACTAATGCTAAAAACAATTCAGTGACATGCAGGGCAAGGTATCACTTATCCACTTTACAGATGAGAAAATGGAGTTGTGGGGAGGTTAAGAGACGGCGCAGTGATTACACATCAAGGGAAGGAGTGAAGCCAGAAATGTAATCCCACCTTCCTACCTCTCTACGCATCAACCTGAGGCTGTCCACTTCCAACTCTGACCAACAGAGAGGAAAGCTCACCAGGCCAGACAAGGGGCAGGTAAAGGATCCCTGGGTACTTACATAACCTATGAGACCATCTAGAGCAGGAGTTTTCAATCGTGACTACACACTAGAGTCACCTGGAGAGCTTAAGTAAATTTAAATAAATACCTACACCAGGGCACAGGAATCTGTAGTGTTTTTTAAAACTCTCCAGTTGATTCTGATGCAACTTGGGGTGAATTAAAGCTCAAATCACTCCCCATACAACCTTCTGCTTCTCCAGAGCTTCCACCAATGGGCCCTTGCTCCATCCTCCAGCCCCCGAACATACTGCTCATCTCTCTTCCACACTACCTAGAGTCACAGGATTGGAAGCTGGTCTCAAGCTAGTTTTCTAGATGGAAAAGTCAATGAACAGTACTGAGGCCCCAAACAGGGAAGTGACTTGCCTCAGATAACCCAGCAAGTCAGAACCAGAGCAGGACCCGAATCTGATCTCCTGGTTACTAGGCAAGGTCACAGCCACAAGGGCCTCACAGGGAAAGCCAATCCTGATGGCAAATCCAAGAGCTCCTGCCAGCAGAAGAGACCCAGTGAGGGGCTGAGAAGCACACCAGGAGAGAGAGTGTGTGTTGGTGCGGCATAGGGTGTGGCTCCCCTGGGGTCCCTGCACAAGTCTGTCCTGGTGGCATACTGGGGGAAGGGGGCTATTCTAGATTGTTAGGGGTGGAGGTGGCCTGTAGAAAGATGTCCTCATGTATTGACTAGGCCCCAGGCTAGTCTGATACAACCTTACCGAAACACAGGGGCAACTTACACCCTGGGGGACCAGATTCCTGCCCACGATGACAATAATAATGGCTCACACTTCTGCAGCTTGCTAGGCACATACTTGGCCTATCTCATTTAATCTCCACAAGCATCCTAAAAGTTGAAAACAGTTACTGTCTCCATTTGCAGATGAGGAAACTATGGCCCAGAGAGTTAAAGTAACTTCTCAGTTACTGAGGATCACTCAGCCAGAAAGTGGAAGCTGCAGGATTCAAAGCCTAGTCCAAGTTCAACCACTATCATCCTTCTTCCCCAAGGCAGAAGAGGAGGTATTTCGCCCAGTGGCAGCGGACACAGTAACTGAGCACCTAGGAGCACCGGAGACGCGGTCTGGTGGACTCCTCCACTCCACGCGCATCCGCCTCCCACCAAAGAGGAAACGAAGAGGCAGGGGGCAAGTGTCTTGTTCAGGGGCATCAGCAAGAAAACAGCGGGACCAAGCCCAGAATCCAGGTCCCCCGAACCCACACAAGGCCTGACTCTCCACAGGCTGATGGGGCAAACTCCGCAACACCTGGCAGGCATGGTGGGCGCGGCAGGGCGGTAACCACGGCCTACCCAGCGGGCAAACAGCGCATCAGGTGCACACAGGTGAGCCACGTGGCACTCGGTGGGTCTGCAAGCAGCTCTAACGCTCTTAACAGGGTGGCCAGAATTGAGGTTGAGCTCGGGCCACCAGAATTTCCCGGTTCCCAGGGAGAGAGGGACTAGGAGCAGCGCGCACTCCCCGCGCCTTCCCCGGAGTTGCTAAGTCTGGACCCAAGCCCGGGCGGTCGAGGGAGTGTGGACCCCCAGCCCCATCCCCAGGCCCTCCTCGGGTCACTCACCCAAAACACTGTGGAGTAGATAATGAGTGAGAACTTGAGCCAGAGGTAGGAGACGCGCGCGCAGTAGCGCACCTGCTCCGAGTCCCCGCGGGGCATCCTGGGCGCTCCCCGCGCGGGTTCCCCGGGGTTATCGGGGCCTCCGGGGCTCCCGGGCTCGCTCCCAACGCCAGCGCTCCGAGCCCGACCCGCGGCTGCTGGGCTGTCCGCCCCGCCACCGGCGCTCTCTGCGGGACTGACACTGGCGAGCCGCAATCACCGCCCCCGCCGGGGAGCCAGCCAGCCGCGACCGCCAATGGCAGCCCGGCGGCGCCCGGCCTCGGGGAGGGGGCGGGCCGGGGGCGGGGCTGCGGCTCCCGACCCGAGAGGAGACGGAGGAGAGGAGGGGCGGGGGCGAGGGGTTTGCAAATGAGCTCACGTGCTACTGTGGAAACGCCCGTGCTAACGCAGGGGGGCGTGGGGGCGTGGGGTCCAGAGGTGCGCTAGGGGAGAGCAAGCGCGCCCAATTGGGGTACACAGAATTGCCAGCTCTGCACTGTTGTCAAGAGGGAACACTAGAGGGGAAAAGGCAGGAATTAGCCGCCAAGGTGTTAAAAGCGCAAATGAGTATGCAAGACGGGAATGGAATAAGGAAGTGGAGTTGCTCGGCCTGAGGAGGGCGGAGTTCGGCACCTAGGAAGGTGCAGCAGACCAGGGTGGGGCCCAGAGGCCCCCATAGGACTGGAGTCTGGAGTTTCCTCGTGTAACACATCTGCTAAGGCCTTTCCCCAACAGATCTCTGAAATCCCCTTCTTTGGCACCGGGTGACATCCCAACCCTGCCCCCAGGGGCTTCCTGCTCCCAGAAAGCCCTCCCCTAGCCCCATCCTCAAGCCAGGTTGGGTAGGCAGCTCCTTCCCTTGCACACACACAGCCCGGCTCTGCCCCAGCCTCTTCCTTCCTGGCCTCTTCTCAGCCTAGGACCAGAGGTGGCTGTGAGTCTGTTTCCCACAGTTTTACTCACTGTTGCTTTGCGGTCTCCCGGGCCTAGCTCAGCCTGGGGCTTGGGAGCCAAGTAATCCCTGTATGCATGGCCCAGAGGTCAAGGGCTCAAATAGTGCTGGGTGGGGTCCCTGGTGGTGGTTCCAGGAATGTCACCCTTATCCAAGTCCCCTGCTCTGGGCTCCCAAGCCTCCTACAGACACAAAAAGACAGACCCGGCTGGCCCCAGCCCCCTGGGCTCTGCCATAGGAGGAAGAAAGCAAGGCAGGAGGTGGTGAGCGGGGAGTGACGTGCTGGGAAGGGTAAAAAGGAAACCCATTTCCTGGTACAAAAGAAGCAGGAACTGCAAGGGTGTTTGTGTGGAGCAGAGACATGGAACCAGAGACTGACGCAAGTTACCCTCAGATGAATGACCGACGGTCAAGAAGATATCTTTTCTTCGCCTGCTTCTCCCGAGGCACCAAGAAGACGTCTTCCCCATTGTTACAAGCTGTCCTTTCTGTCCTTTAAGGAGGAAGATTTTTTACTGTTCTTTGGGGGTTAGAGCCTCACGCCCACTCTTTGAGGTGCTGGTCTGTATCCCCACCCCTAGATGCTTGTAGCCCTCTCCATCCCCTGGAGCATCTTACCTCCTCCGAGGACAGCCTCCTGGCCTCCTTTCCACACTCTGTATTTAATCTAGAGCCCCAGCTACCCACGCACCTCCCCCATCCGGGTTTCCATCAGGGTTTCCTTCCAGTTGCCCCTGAACTTCCGTTCTTCCCTTCTGGCCTCTCCAGCCAGCTGCATTTTCTCTCATCTCGCAGATACTCCCTGGTGACACACAAGCTTCTGAGCAGACCCCCTCAGCTCTCCCTGAGCCCCTGTAAGATGCCCTGGGGGCTGAGGTGCACCTTCCCTGCAAAGGGAGCTCTTTGGGGCTGGCACAGCCTTCCTGGGCTCCTGGGCACCTGCACTGGCCCTCCCCACCTGCAACCCCAACCCTGACCCCAAGCACCGGGGCTTATCCTGAGCCACATTTGGAAACACTGAAGCCTCAGTAGAAGTGGCAATCTGTTTTCCACTTTTCCTCCTTTTGCTTGGAGCCCTGGGATAGGGGACAGCAGGCTTGGTACTAATCCTGGTTTTGCATCTTTTTGTGGGACTGTTAGAATGTGTGGCATAGTGTGACATACAGGTGTGAATGGGACCCTGCCTGCAGATTAGAATCACCTGGTGAGCTTTAATTGTATCCTGATATCCAACCCTCACCCCCATCACATCAATCTCCACCAACAGGGACCTGGGAATCAGTATTACTTTACAGCTCCCCGGGTAATTTCTAAAGTGCAGCCAGGATTAAGCATCACTGGTATAAAGGTAGGCATGAGGGTGAGGTTGTCAGCCAAGATTTTATCAGAAAGCACATTCCAGAGGTCACTCAGCTGGCCACCAGTGTGCTGGTAAATGTTTAAAAACCAGGTGGTAGGGAGCCGTTGCCAGTTTCCACAGTGTAAATACTTCCCCCATGTCTGATTTTTAAGTTACCAGCTTGAAGTCAATGAACCTGGGAGTTCAGAAGACACATGCAGAGTCCCAGACATCGCAGTGTCCCACACAGCCATCCTTCTCCCAGTCTACCCCAGGGCTTTACTGAGTAGGGTAATGGATGCACTGTGAAATTATCAGCTTATTAATTAGCATAACATGTATTAGAAATGAGCTCTCATTTGTTGAAATTAGTAGTATTCAAGATATGTAGGCCCACCTGTAATCCTAGCACTCTGGGAGGCCAAGGTGGGAAGATCATTTGAGCTCAGGAGTTCGAGACCAGCCTGAGCAAGAGCAAGACCCTGTCTCTACTAAAAATAGAAAGAAATTATCTGGACAACTAAAAAAATATATATAGAAAAAATTAGCCAGGCATGGTGGTGCACGCCTGTAGTCCCAGCTACTCGGGAGGCTGAGGTAGGAGGATTGCTTGAACCCAGGAGTTTGAGGTTGCTGTGAGCTAGGCTGACGCCACGGCACTCTAGCCTGGGCAACAGAGTGAGACTCTGTCTCAAAAAAAAAAAAAAATGTTAAAATAAAAAAATAAATTAAAAAAAGAAAGATATGTAGGCTGGGTAAAATAGTTTAGACACCACCCATTCCTTGTTCAAACAGAGTCAAAGAATCTCGGGAAGCTGCTAACTCTTACTTAGGGATGAGGCACTAAGCTAAATCTTTGAGGGAGACTCTGCCCCAAGGTATTTGGATACCACCATCAGTCTAACTGAATCTTGCCTCTAGAATGTTGTATTTTCCTCAAGTGGATCCTTCCTGTAAGGTGGAAGAGCTCCTTAAAGCAGGGGTCCGCAACCTATGGTGAGTCCTATAATTATTTCATTATATGTTACAATGTAATAATAATAGAAATAAAGTGCACAATAAATGTAATGTGCTTGAATCATCCCCAAACCATCCCTGCCCCCTGCCCAGGTCCATGGAAAAATTGTCTTCCAAGAAAACAGTCCCTGGTGCCAAAAAGGTTGGGGACTGCTGCCTTAAAAGACAGAGAACTGGGCTTTCATTGATTTTCCAGAAAGAGTTGTATGAACCAGTTTTGTGGCTGCTTCCTAATAGATGTTTGTTTTATAGGTATTTGTATGGGCAGCAGAATTTGTTTTGAGATCTGTTTGCATGATAACTCGGCAGGGAGATGTAGAGGAAAATAACTAACCCTTGCCTTTAGCAGCTACTACAGTTTATGAAAAAGAACCTACGGATTGTGCATGACCAGCTTGGCTTGGCTAAGTCTGCCTCTGTGCCACTGGGCAAGGGATTCTCTCTGTGCCCCTGTTTCCCCATCTGTGCAACAAGGAAGTTGGACTGTTTATCTTTCAGTTCTAACAATCCTAACTGTAATCCTCACAGTCAACGGATCAGTCAGCAAATGTAAAATGAGCTTCTACGATGAGTCAAGTCCTGCCCAGGCTCTGGGGATACAGCTGCAAACATGATAGACAAGAGCTTCTGTTCTATTCTGCTGGGAAGTGAGGAGTTGTGGGCACATGCAACGCATGAAAACAAACACATTAAAAGGGTAATTTCAGATATGGATACATACTAAAGATCTGAGAGAAGAGCTCCCAAGTGGAAGAAACAGCAAGTGCAAAGTCCTGAGACTGGAAAGACCTTGGAGGGATCCAAGCAGCTCGTGCAGGGGCTACTGGGAGGGTGGAAGGAGGTGCTTTAGCAGGCTGCTGTGTGGGGGATAGACAGGAGGGTGCGAGCCTGTCGGGGGAGGAAGACTGGCTAGGAGGACATTGCAGCAGTCCCAGTGCAAAAAGGTTTGACTTGGACTTCGGGGACAGCATTGGAAATGGTGACAAGCTGTTGGATTGAGAATATATATTAGAGGTAGAACCAACAGGGCTTCCAGATGGAGTTCTTTTGCGTTGAACAACTAGGTAGGTGTTGCCCCCACTTACAAAGGTGAAGAAGATAAGGAAGAGTGGGGGGTGGGGGGAGGTTGGGTCACAAATCAATTAGTTTTGTGCTCACGTTGCCAGCACATACACTAAAGAGAAATTGAATTTCATTGGCCATTTTATTTTTTGAGACGTCTTTTCAAAATCAGGTGGAGTTGTCTAGGGAGTTCAGCGGTAATGTTTGGGGTGGATGATATAGATTTGAGTGGCATCAGATCCATTTAAACTTTGGGCCTATGTGAGATCATCTAGGGAGAAAATGTAACAAGACAAGATACCAAAGACACGCTGGGGCCCTCCCACACTGAGTGGGAGAGGCCAGCAAAGAAAACAGAGAAGGTGCAGCCAGTAAGGGGACAGGGATGCTCAGAGAAGCTAAAAGAGATGTGGAGCAGGAGGTGGTATCTTGGGAATGCCCCTTCATATAGCAAGGCTTCTACTATGTCCTGGGAGGTCAAGTGGGGGCCGCACAGTGAATCAACCATTGGCTTTGCAAGATGCAAGTCATGGTGACTTTGACGAGAGCTCTTTCCACAGGGCACTTATTAGAATGGCTTGGGGAGGGAAAGAGCAAGAAATGGAAGAGGCAAGAACAGATAACACAGGGAAGAGTACACTCCCAAGCAGATATGGAACCATTCACATGGGAGTTCACACCTGGAATTCTTCCCAATCCACCAAATACACAAGAGTTAGTAGCTTCTACATGGGAGGTTTTAAATGGCCATGAATTCTTTGTGGCTTTTCCTATCAAGAGGTAGAACCTATTAATATTTCCCCACCTCGTGAATCTATGCTGTATTTCTGACTTATCTTCACCAACAGCGTGTCACGGAAGTGATCATAGGGGTGAAGTTGTTTTAGTTCTAAGCCTAGGAATCAAGTTGCCTTGACTTGTCATGAGAACAAGTCTGAGCTGGTCTGCTGGAGCGACCACAGGAAGTAGGGCCGAGGTTCCTTGCTAGCAGACACCAACGGCCAAACATGTGAGTGAAACCATCTTAGCCCACCCGGCCCATCAACCCAACAGCTAACTCTACCCATGTGAGTGAATCCAGGCAAGACCTGCAGAGCCACCCCGCTGGGCCCGGCCCAAATTTGCCAACCCATAGAATCATGCATTAATACAGAGTGTTGTGTTAAGGCACTGAATAGCTATCCCCTTCTTCTTTCCTCTTCCTCCAATTCTTTGTCACAGTCTGTCACCTGTTCTTCTTAGGGCCCACTCATCTTTCAAAAATCATTTATTGTCCCCTAAATTGCCTACATCTCCTCAGCCATATCCCCTATGAAGGAGATATATAAGCTTCTAGATATCACTAGGTTTTGGGGTATTCACTTTTCTTTCATATGAGGCCCCTGTGTATGTAATAAATTTATATACCTTTTCTCCTGTTCATCTGCCTACTCTGAGTTTATTTCATAGACTATTATCACACCCTCAAAGGCAGAGTCTTCCTTCCCTTACAAGGGCAAGGCCCCAGGGTGCCCCAGAGCTACTTCCCTTCCTCATAGCCCAGGCCCTGGCCCCATGCTTGGCCTCCACCCTCCTAAGGCATCTGTCTTCTAGCTGCCTTTCTTCCCCAACATTTTTTGGAGCCACCAAGATCAGTTGCTGTGAGGCAGGTCGGGCAGGTGTTTGTATGCTTAATTACAAATGAGAAAACAGAGACTATTTCCCCAGGTCACTGAAGGAATTAGCAGTAAACCAAGATTGACAGTTGTGCTGATTCAAGGAGCCCCAGAGCTGGGAGGATCTTTAGACATCATTGTGTCCAGCACCTGCATGAATGGACAGAGAAACTCAAGCTGAAAGAGGAGTGGCACCTTGCTCATGGCTATATATTTATGTGTTCTGTCCTCTTCTTCGTGTGTGCTATATTGCACAATAAAACTTTTTTTTTAAGAGACAGGGTCTCCCTCTGTCTCCCAGGCTGGAGTGCAGTGGTGTCATCATAGCTCACTGCAGCCTCCAACTCCTGGAGCTCAAGCCATCCTCCTGCCTGGACCTCCCCAGGAGCTGGGACTACAGGTGTGCACCACCACACCCAGCTAGAAAATGTTTTGTAAATAGAAAAATATTCTTTTGTTTCCTTTTTTACTTCCCTGATTAGTGAGATTGAGTGTATTTTAACATGTTTGACTAGCCATTCATAGTTCTATAAATTTCCTGTTTTTATCCTTTGCACATTTTCCAATTAAGTAATAGATTCTTTTTTTTTTTTTTTTTTTTGAGACAGAGTCTCACTCTGTTGCCCTGGCTAGAGTGCCATGGCGTCAGCCTAGCTCACAGCAACCTCAAACTCCTGGGCTCAAGCAATCCTACTGCCTCAGCCTCTCAAGTAGCTGGGACTACAGGCATGCGCCACCATGCCTGGCTAATTTTTTCTATATATTTTTAGTTGTCTGGTTAATTTCTATTTTTTAGTAGAGACAGGGTCTCGCTCTTGCTCAGGCTGGTCTTGAACTCCTGACCTTGAGCAATCCTCCCGCCTTGGCCTCCCAAAGTGCTAGGATTACAGGTGTGAGCCACTGTGCCCGGCCAAGTAATAGATTCTTTTAAGTGGCCAATGCCAAGGGGCTGACAGACTGAGAGAATGCCATTCGCACCTCTCACCCCCAAAGGAGAGGGGCCCTTCTAGCTACGGAGACCCCAAGTGTGTCTCACGGGGCTTTGACAGAAGAAAAGTCTTGGAGCTGCCTGCCCACAAAGACGGACCCCCTGGGTTCAGCCAGGCATTCCGGGGCAGCAGAGGGGAGCACGGGCTGATGGGATGTTGGGCCAGGCCTGCATGACTCACGCAGGGAGTGGTCGGGCACACAGGAATCATGGCTCAAGCAGCTCCACCTGTCGCTTGGAAGGGCAAGGCAGCTCCTTTGGGAAAGGCTGGGTGCTGCTGGGGGAGGGGAGCCGGCTGGGCTCCCAGAGCAGTCTGAGGGTGCTGGGTGTGGGAGACTGGGGGACACAGACTTGATCCTATAGCTATCGAGGAAGGTGGGCAGGAGAAGAGACGGAAGGCTTATACTGGAAAGCACTGCTGGTATATGCCGGAGAAATTAACAAGCCAGTGTCCTGCTGTGTGCTGGTTGCTATGGGACTCCCAGCAGCCTCTAAAGGGTAAACTTTACAGTTTACAGTCCACAAAGCACCTTCACCCCACATATTAGAGCATTCATCACTCTGAGATTTACTCGGGTAGTGCCCTCTTCCCACTGGATTGCCGGCACTACGAGGTGGGAAGGGTCGCCTTAGCACCAGATCCACCATGCTGTCTGGGTGCCAGGTGCCTGCACATGTTGGAGCTCATTAAATGGGATGCCCCAAGTCAGCTGTCCCCGCGGCCCTGTGGGCTGTTTTGGCAGCCCCACATCAGACTGCAGAAGTCTATCCTTCCCCGGGGTTCCACCAGAAATCCAGTCACCCAGGCATTTGACAAAAATCTTGTTGGGTCCTGGGCAGGGGTCAGTTCTCTGTCCCCAGACTCTCTGTCTTCTTTCTCCTACATCCTATGTTTTCCCTCAGGGCATTTCAATTTCCTCTTTCCTGTCTGCTGAACTCAGCTCAGCCACAGCACCTACTTTCTATCTTGCATGCCCAAATCCCTCTTGGCCCTGCTCAGAAAAAAATAAAAGGCCTCCATTAGCAAAACATAATTTTCTGTTACCAATATGTGTTGACCGAACTGTTTTTCTGTCTCACAGGTCATCATAATCACTTTTCGGGGAAGACGAGACAGGAAGGGTTCTCCCTGTTTTACTCAGGAGGAGACACACTCTTCGAGTCTGTGCCCTTTACAGTCCCTGCAGGACTGGAGCTTGAGGCTGGTTTCCACCACTCTATGCACCTGGCACACACTGGAGCGCTGTTTTCTCACTCTGCCAGAGCAAACGGCCTTGAGCATTTCACAACTGCAGAGAAACTGGGTTAGTCTCGAATTCCTAGGGGCTGGGGCAAGACCGTTGCAGGGGGGGCTGTAGAAGAATGCACTCTGAGTGTGAGCCTGCAATTTAACCTACTATTTAGCGTATATTAATAGTACATCACAGATGCTGTGAGGCTACCTGGTAATTCAAGTCAGCTGGGGGTAGAGAGTGTCATGGAATTCTTTTAGTAAAAGATCTAATCTTCCTCCAATTTTACACAGTTGATTTAAAGCCAAATCAACTGCCTCCAGAATGTCCTCTAATTTAGCATTGTTCATACGTTTTAAACATTACCCAAAAATAGATACTAGAACCTAACGTACATACAAAACACACAACTGAGCTAAACTTGTCTGAAACAAACTCACTCTTACCATGGGATGCATTCTTATGTTTTTTTATACTATCCCTTTTGTTTTAATTCTAGTCACAACCCACTGTTTGAAACCACTGATCTAATTCAATCTAACTGCTGACAGACGGAATGCCTCCAGGGAAGCCCCACTAGGCCAGCATTGATGGCACGTATCCCTCACCCCTGCCCCCTGCCAGTCCACCCACTCTCTGGGTAACATAACCAGGCAGCCCAGAAGGGCACCTGAGGCCAAGGAGAGCCCCTCCATCTTAAGGGCAAGACCAGGTTTGGGGCATCCCTGCCCTAAGCTAGAGCTTAAGGACCAGTGGCAGAAGTCCTCCTTTCAGCATCATGTGGGAGGGAAGTCCTGGTTTCTGAAGGTGACCCCACCAGTGGAACCTGTGTGTGGTCCTTGGGCCTTCCCCGCCCAGCTGACTACTGTGGGCCTGGGGGACCTGCACTTGCAGGCTGAGGGATCCCAGCTGGCCAGGGAGCATCTGGGGACACCTGGGATAGAGAGAAGTGAAGGAGTGACTGTGTGCCAGGCTCCTCCCTTGCCGTAGGCCCAGGACAACAGAAAGTAAAGGATCTTCCAGCACTTACTGGTTTGGCCCTACTCTACAAATATCAGCACCCTGGTCCCTTTGGGGACCGAGGGGGAAAAAATATGAGCAAGTAAAGAAAAATCACCATTTAAGGGGACTCAGTGATGTGAAGGAGGAAGCCCTAGGTGAGGGAGACAGAAGAGGACTTCACAAAAGGGGAAAAAGCTTACAGGAACTTTCGAGAAAATGAGATTGGAGCACACACACACAGATTCTTGCAAACTAAAAAGCATGACTTTCAAATATAACAATTCAGTAGAGGCCGGTCAATGCTGAGAAGAGAATTGCTGGTCTGGCAGATGATGTGAGAAAGTCATCTCACAACACAGAGCACGGACACAGGAGGCAGGCACAGGAAGGGAGAGACGGATCCAGGATGAAGCAGCGTGGCAGGTGCCGGGGCGGGACTCGCTCAGCCACGTTCCCACTGCCTTCTCCCTTCTCTGACCTCACTATAGAGGCTAGAAGGGTGACATACACTTACTAGCAGCTTCCCTTCATGTATGACACAGTTCTGGCCAGTGAGACATAAGCTTCCAGAAAGATTTTTGGGTTTTTCCCAATATAAAATGCATATGCCATTGGTGCAGCACTTGTTTCTCCTTTCTCCCTACCTTCAATGCATACGTGATGCCTGGAGCTGCCCCAGTCATTCTGTGAACACAGAGGAGGAGGCCCAGAGAGCCAAAAAGATGCCAACCCAACCCCTGACAGTGTGGAACAACTGAACCAAAGACAGCAACTGCTTAGCTCCGGGCTTATGAAGTGAGGAAAATAAGCATCTATTTGTTCAAGTCATTCTTTACTCAAATTTTCTTTTACTTGTATCTTAAAGTATCCTAAACTAATAAGAGAAGTAATAAAGAAATGATAGACGTTCCCTGTGGTGAAGAAAAGCTTGTGTTTTCAAATTTAAAGGACTCATTGAATACCAGGCATATTTAAATAAAATGGATACTGTTTTATAGCCATGGTATACATTGGTAAATTCCTAAATTTTCCTAAAGATAAACAGAGATAAAGAAGAAAATTCTATAATCTTCGAGCAGAAATAACAGATTCCTCAAAGAAAAGAGCATGTGATAAGCATTAGATTTTTTCATTCTTAATTCTTGAATCTGGAAGACAGAGAAACAACATCAATAGAATATTGCTTGGAAATAACCATGACCTAAAACTCTATGTCCTGCCATGATATCAGTGACCTGAAGGTAACGTACAATAATTTTGCACATGCAAGGTGTCCGAGAGAATACTGTGCCTGTACCTATAAGACATAAGTAGGCTATCCCAGGAAGTACTCTACCCAAATGGCATGGAAATCAGCAGAGATCTCAAGATGGGAGAAGACAGAGGGAAAACAATAACGAGCAATAGATACAGTTAAATCTAAATGGATGCTACCATGTGACAGCAATCCCTCTGCTGGGCACATTCCCAAAGGACATGAAATCACCATCTCGTAAAGATATCTGCACTCCATGTTCATTGCAGCATTATTCACAGTAGTCAAGATGTGGAAACAACCTAAGTGTTCGTCAAAGGACAAATGGATAAAGAAACTGGTACCTAGATACAATGGAATATTATTCAACCCTAAAAAATGAGATCTTGCCATTTGCCACAACAAAGATAAGCCTGGAGGACATCATGCTAAGTGAAATAAGCCATACACAGAAAGAAAAATATTACATGATCTCACTTATATGTGGAATCTTTAAAAAATTTTTCACATATACAGAGATAGAGAACAAAACAGTGATTACCAGGGGCAGGGGGATGGGGGAAGAAGACGTAGGTCAGAGGATACAAAGTAGCAGATATGTAGGATGAGCAAGTCTAGAGATCTAGGGAGCTAATGTACAACATGAGGACTGTAGGTAATAAAACTGCACTATATATGGAATTCATGCTAAATGAGATTTTAGCTACTCTTGCCACAAAAACAAGATGGGTACATTTTTACTACCTATATGTATCCCATATCATGTTATATATCTTAAATAAGTACAATAAAATTATTTTAAGAAAATTTTAAATGGATTATCTAATGGATGATAACATGACATACGCTTATGTGTGTGTGTGTATATATATATATATATGTGTTTTTTTTAATGAGAACTCTTGGAATAAAATAGCCTAGGACTACAAAAGTTAAATGATCTCAGCAAAACCTAGGACCTTGAGTGGAGAAAAGAAGAGAATGGGGAAGACAAAACTTTCTAAAAGTTTTTATTTATCTTGCAAAAGACAGGGTAAGTAAAAGGTCTTACTGGGGGAAATGCAGTTATTTAAGTTTTACATATTAATAGAGAACTAAAGGTTTAATTAAGTTAGTTAGAAACTCCGCAGCAGGTATTCTAGAATTTGACCCAGAAGGAAAAGGAAAGAAAGACATAAAGAGGAAAGAACCACATTGCACAAAATAAAATGTAAGTGTGAGACATGATGGAAGGAATGAAAGCGTTTCAGGTACAACCCAAATGTGAACAGGTTCATGCTGCTATCTAAGAGATTGTCGGTTGCATTGAAAACATATCTAGCTATATATGTTATTGATGTGAAATATACCAAAAACAAATTGAAAAAGAAAAGTTGAAAATAAAGGTACAGGCAAAAGAGATAACAGGCAAAAGCAAACAAACAAAAAAATATTAGAATCACAACATTAATATAAATGTGACATATAAGAAAAAGTATGAAACAGGACAAAGTATAGTAACTGAAAAACTTGTGGAAAAGCCACAAACCTTTATGTACCAAATAACATAAAAGCCAAAATTAATAAGTTATAGTTAGACATTTTAATATACTTGTTTTAAATCTTTTTAGATTCAATCCACAAAGAATAATCATGTATACAGGATTAAATAACATAATTGACAAGCTCAGTTTAATAGTCATATTTTGAATTTTTAACACCACAAATACAGAATATACATCCTTTTCATGTGCTCATGGAAAGTTGACCATCATTAGTCATGTACTTGCCCACAGTGGAAACTTTAATAAATTCTGAAAAGTAGAGATTTCATATGCAGCATATGCTGATTATAAACCAATAAAACTAGAAATCAACAGGAAAATACTTGGCAAAAAAATTCTCTCAACTATTGGAAAGTTATGAAACATTCTTTTAAAACAACTCCAAGATCAATGAAAAGCTTGCAAATAAAAATAGCAAATTTTCTAGAAAGTAAGGAAGCAAAGAATACAGCTAAAACCTATGAGTTATAGTAAAGCTGTACTCAAAAGAAATATAGTGACCTTAAATTCTTTTTTATTTAAAATAGGAGACTAAAAATGTATGGTTTCATTCAATTTGAGAAATTAGAAAAAAAGATCAGCCAAATATATATCCCCTCACCCAACAAACAAGATAATCACTTAAACTTACAAATTAAGAAATGGTTTTATTATGTTAAGACATGGATATAAATTTCAGAAAGATGGCTAAAAGCATTGAAATCAGATGCCTCTAAAGGATAGGAATTAGGATTAGAGAAATATTATAAGGGAACTGTTTTTTATGATTATTAGTTTTATGATATTATTTGATGTCCCCCCTTTTTTTTGAGACAGGGTCTTGCTCTGTTGCCTGGGCTGGAGTGCAGTGGCATCATCATAGCTCACAGCAACCTCAACCTGGGTGATCCTCTTGCCTCAGCCTCCCGAGTAGCTGGGACTACAAGCACATGCTACCATGCCCCACTAATTTTTTTATTTTTTGTAGAGATGGGGTCTCACTATTTTGCCCAGGCTGGTCTCAAACTCCTGGCCTTAAGGGATCCTCTCACCTCGGCCTCCCAAAGTCCTAGAACTATAGATGCAAGCCACTGCACCCGGTCACACTTCTTAAACTATGTATTGCTTTAATAAAAATTAAATTTAAAAAAAATTTAAAGAGTGAAGTGAAAGCAGCTTGGGAACTTTGACTCATCCTGATGTAATGGAAATAATATGGATAGTCACTCACAGCTGAGTTTGAATTTTCCCTCTGTTGCTTATTAGTAATGGGATCTTGGGTGATTCATTTAGCCTTTAAGTCTGGGGTTTCTTCCTTTGTAGAATGGGGCATTGAATTGTACAACCTCCACGGGAGGGGACAAGGATGGGTTCCAGCCCTGTACCCCCCAGGTAGGCCAGGTGTTCACTCCCCACCTGCTACTCCAGCACAGGCAGGACCCCCCCCCAGCCACAGACATCTGCAGATTAACTCAGCCTATCTGCTCCCTGCTTTCACCTCTTGCTTAAAATTTTTTTGGTTTTGGTTTTCCATAAACCATAAGCATTTGTGGTATTTCCCACAGTCTCAAGGTCCCTGGGCAAGTATTAGCCACAGCTTGGGAATTCCAAGTAGAAAATAGGACTAAATGTCTTTGAGAGTATTAAGAACAGGCATCTTTATATTTATATCCACATTTGAAGAGAAGATGTATCTCTTTGTGCTTTAAACACTATACACAGATGACCTGTAAAAATAAAAACTTAGGGCAAAATTCAAAATTGTTAAGAATAGCAGAACTTACCTCTCGTGTTGTAAAGATTTGCTCCATTCACACACAGAAGCAGGAGGGAACACGGCTTTTCTCTAGGTGGAGGAAGGACTGACGGCTGCGGGGGGGGGGGGGTCGGGGGAGGCAGACGTTAGAACAAGCAGTGACAGCACAGCTTGTTAAGTGTGGAAACCGGAGGCGCAGTTCATTAGCTCCCTGCGTCCAGCAGTGCAGTGATGTCAGTGCAGTGACATCAGGGCCCCGCCGGATTAGCCTGGGTCACCCAGGCAAAAGGGCCTGGAGGGGGGTCTCAGACCAAGGGCGGATGGTGCTTAAACTTGGCTGCTAACTGGAACCGCCTGGGGATCTTTTAAAAGTACTGATGCCTCGCTCCCACCCCAGACATCCTGACTTCCCTGGTCTAAAGTGTGCTGTGGGCATCTGGAGTTTTCAAAGCTCCCTGGGTGATTCCAATGCGCAGCAAAGTTCAGGACCCCTGGCCTACATCAGGGCCTGCGGCTCTCTGTAGATTGAATGGGGAGTCAGAGGGGAAGCACCGTGGGAAAGAGAGACGTGGAGGGGCCTAGATACAGGATGAAGGAGGCACAGGAGTGGGCCAGAGTGTGGAGAGTGAGAGAGGAAGAAATTGATGGCGGTGCCGGGTTTCAGGCTTAGGTAGCTGGGTGGGTGTGGTTCATTTTCTGAGATTCGGAACACAGAAGAAGAACGTGGTGTGCACGGGAAGACCTGCTGATTAGAGATGATGAATCATCTTGGCTCAATAAATAGTAGCCTTGGTCATCACCGTCGTTGTCATCATCATCTGATTGAGCCTTCTTCAAGCCCTTGTGGTCCCAAGGATTAAAGCAGCAAGGCCGCCCTCTAGTGCTGCTATCTGTGTATTACAGGCACTCGGGCTACAGCCTGCCCCCTCCGAGGGGCATGAGGCTGGGCCCAGGCAGGAGCAGGAGTGGGTGTGGAGGGTCGGGGATGAGTAAGACACAGGCACAACACGTGGCCATTGATTTTTGACCACATCATGATATCCCGTTGTCCTCCCAAATGAGACCACCTGGGAAAGGAGGGGCAAGGGCTCCTAGAACTGGCTTCTTCCCGCAGGATCCAGTGACAAAACCCAGCAGGGTCCTGAAGCAGGAGGAAGATTCCTTTCCCAGCTCCCCATGCAGCTAGGGGTGGTCATGTGGCCTAGTCTGGCCAATGAGATGGAAGGGACATCCCCTGGGGGACTCCTGGGGAAGATTTTCCTCGTTGACAAAAAGAAAGAAGCTTAGAAGGAAAGTTCTTTTCCTTCCTGCTCCCTTCCGGGGATGGGCGTGCTATCATGTAAGGACATGAACCTTGGAGCTGTGCAGGCATCTTGTGGCCATGAGAAGGTCAAGAAAAACCGAAGAGCTGTTGATATTGTTGAGCTGTTTCTCGTGGAATCACCCATTTCCAGACTTCTGGTTATATGAGAATAAGAAGCCCCTATTTGTTTAAGTCAGTGTTACTTACAGCAAAGAAGATTCCTAGTATCACATCAGGTTATTTCAGTGAGTTCATTCATTTGCCCAACCATTCCTTTTTTTTTTTTTTTTTTTTTTAATAGGGTCTCGCTCTGTCATCCAAGCTGGAGTGTAGCTCACTGCAGCCTCAAGCTCCTGGGCTCCAGCGATCCTCCCGCCTCAGCCTTCCAAGTAGCTAGGACAACTGATGCATACCACCACATCTGGCTAATTTTTAAATTCTTTTGTAGAGATGGGGTCTCACTGTGTCACCCAGGCTAGTCTTGAACTATTGGCCTCAAGTGATCCTCCTGCCTCAGCCTCCCACAGTGCTAGGATTACAGGTGGGAGCCACTGCGCCTGGCCCATTCATTCATTTAATCACGAGGTATCATTGGGCACATACTTTGTGCCAAGCACAGTGGGGGAAAGGGAGGCGAGAGTGGTAATCAACAGAGACATAATTCCTGGCCTCATAGATTTCTTAGCATGGTAGGAAAAACACTCTTGAATGAGTATGATGGAGCAGGATGTTAACAAGAAGAAAAGCACAGGAATGCTGCTAGAATGTGGAAGAAAAATATTAACTTATATATGCATAAAGGAAGTTCTTGAAGGCTAGTGATTATCTATGGTTAAATGCTGTAATAAAGAGATCCCAAAAAAACATTTACTCAAAGAACAGAGAAGTTTATTTTGTTTTGTTTCCTTTTTCTTTTTCAGTAATAGCCCCGGCCCTTCCCAGTCTCGGCCATCCTCAACATGGCTTCCCTCTGTGGATTCAAGATGGCAGCTCCTGTTGTTGCTGTGGAGGGAGCCATTGCCCAGCCAGTAGGAAGGAGGGTGTGGAAGTGAAGAGCAATCAGCTCCTTCTTTAAAGATGAGACCTTGAAGTTGTATGCATCACTTCTGCACACATCCCTCTGGCCAGATCTTAGTTGTGTGACCACAGTGAGCTTGGAAGGAGTCTTGGAAATGTAGTCATTAGCTGGTGACAGCTGACACTCAGGGAGGTTCTATTTCTAAAAGGAAGAGGGAAGTGGTTCCTGAGGGACAGTCAGCAGTCACTGCTGGTAGGGGAGTGGGGCTATTTCCTTCGCAATTCTAAGAACAATGAAGACTCACTAAAGGGTTTTAAGCAGGATGTACTTGGTCAGGTTGTGTTTTTAAGAAAAGGTCACCATGGGCAGACATGGAGAATGGAGTGGAGGGAGCGGTGAGGAGGCCACTGTGGCAAATCTAACGATCATGGTGACCTGGATTGGGTGGACAGAGACAGAAGAGCCTGTGGGTCCAGGCACATTTTTTGGCTGAGCGAAAAATTTTTATAACAAGGTGTGGCAAGGACTAGCTGGGATTCCAGCATGAGTCGAAGGCACATAACACCTTAATTCATCCCTGTTTTCCATTGGTTAGGGGGTCTTCTGAATCTCTCAGCTTCATGATGTCATTTTTGTGTAACTAAACTCGAGTAGCCCAAACTGACATTGTGAGGGCCAGTCCGTGATTTCCAGGAGAGCTAAGGCTGCAACGGGGTCAGGTTCTGCTCTCCTATGACGAAGTGAGTGGAGAAAAATATTTTGCATATGATCTTGAGTGGACCACCCCAGCATGACATTAATGAAGGCATTCTGCCCCAATGTCACATGTTGGTGCATCCTCCAGGAGGTGGAATTTGAGGGTGCTTGAAGGACCAGTAGGTGACCCCAGACAGGGGACCCCAGAAAGGGCATTCAGGTTCTCCCCATCAGCCCTCGCTCTCCCCCTCCAGCCTCATCTCGGGCAGGAGATGGATAGTCCGATTGCTTTAATATGGAAACTTAGTTTAGTTTTTCCTGCCTTTCTGGGCCACACTGAAAGGATGGAATGCAAATATTTTTCTCACTTCTTGGTGAGGTCTGAAGATTAAGGATCTCCATGCCCTTGAGGAAAGCAGAATGTTTTTGTTTGGCTGGGTATTTGGGGGCGTTGGTTGTTGTTGTTTTTGTTTTTGTTCGGTTGCCAGTGTTCTGGATCTTATCAAAGATACCATGAAAGGGTACGAAGGATGGTGGGATTTGGGGGAGGAGGCTGAGTTTTACAGAAGCAGGATTTCCTTGAGAAGGCAGGGAGAAGGGAGGACCGTGAGGCCAGGAGAAGTGGCTGTTCAGTCCCTCTCCCTAGCAGGGCCCTGGGAGGAATGGCCGCGCTGGGGGGGTTCTGGAAAGTTGGGATCCCAAGGCCCCATCCCCAGCTGAAGCCTGAAGTCCTAGGCCACAGGAGTGGCTCAGAAACAACAGTCTCCTGCCCCCAGACCTCAAGAACCCTGCAGAGGCCTCTCCAAAGTGACTCGTGTGGATTAATGACCAGTAAAGGCCCCACCCCAGAGGCCCAGAAGCCTTGGCACTACAGACGGCCCCAGAGGTGGGCAGTGAGATCCCAAGAGTAAGGAGCTGGATTTCCCTGCCAGCTCAACACGATGGGCACTCGGAGTCAAGATCAGGTTGATTTTCAGAGAATCAGGACCTTTCTTGCACCCCTGGGGCTGGGAACTGGCATTTACATTTGCTACCTCTCCCATCCTTTCCCGCAGGAACCCTCGGCTCAGCCAGCTGCTCTGGCCTTTCTCTCAGGCTCAGGGCTCATTCCCATGGCTCCCTCCCTGTGACCTCCAGGAGCCACTCAAGTGTCAGCCCTCCTGCTCACTCTCCGCAGCCCCCAAAGGCCTCTTCCTCCCTCCTCTGAAGCTTGAAGCTCATGTCATCACCCATTTGACAGAAGGGTATGGTGAGTTCCCCCTGCAAGGCTGGCATGTGGCTCCCCAGCTTGGCCAGGAGCTTCCTGAAGCAGAGATACGAGCCTTTCTGCTAACTCTAGGCTGGTCGTCAGAGCACCTGCTCAGCGGAGACCGCCACGAGGGCAGGACTAGAGCCTTTCGGCAGAGGGGCCAAGCCTTTGCCAACCCCTTGTCCTCACTGCAGCCAAGCACTTGTTTTCACATTTGCCAACACCCTGGGCAGACACCAAGTCCCCTCGGTCTGCAATGCCCAGGATGACCCCCTTCTACCCAACCAGCAAGCGGCTTTCGGAGCGTCGCCTCCTAAGGCGAGCCTTACCTACTTCCTCCTCCGCCAGCCATAGATGGGCA
The DNA here is from genome assembly GCF_020740605.2 of Lemur catta. Classification (NCBI taxonomy): domain Eukaryota; kingdom Metazoa; phylum Chordata; class Mammalia; order Primates; family Lemuridae; genus Lemur; species Lemur catta. The sequence goes on along the minus strand of NC_059141.1, from coordinate 47,733,349 downwards.
GCTTTTACTGGAGCCCGATGCTGAGAAATGAACAGGTTTTAAGAGCCTCTGAGCTCTGTGTACACCAGGACCACGGCAGATGTAAACTCTCCAGCCTCTCCTCTCCAGCTAGATAAACTTCAGGCTTTCAGCACGAGGCACTGCCCCCAGCGCACCTCAGTGTTTAAACAAGTCGGCAGCAGCTCAGCTCTTGGCAGAGGCTGCCTTTCCCTCTCCCAGCTGAGGTCTCAAATTCTGGGCCACTGGTGCCCAGGCCAAGGGTTCATCTCCTAGAGGGGCTGGCCTGGGACCCTCTGGTTTATGGACAAGGGGGGCTGTCTATGAGGAATAGATCCAGTAATGCTATGGAGACCCTGATATCCTCCTCCAAAGCTCTGCTTAACTTGTGAAGAGATTTTTGTTTTGTTTTGTTTTGTTTTGTTTTTTTGGAGACAGAGTCTCCCTCTTTTGCCCAGGCTAGAGTGCCGTGGCATCAGCCTTGCTCACAGCAACCTCAGACTCCTGGGGTTAAGCGATCCTACTGCCTCAGCCTCCCAAGTAGCTGGGACTACAGGCATGCGCCACCATGCCCGGCTAATTTTTTCTATATATTTTTAGTTGTCCAGATAATTTCTTTCTATTTTTTAGTAGAGACGAGGGTCTTGCTCTTGCTCAGGCTGGTCTCGACCTCCTGACCTCAAGCAATCCTCCCTCCTCAGCCTCCCAGAGTGCTAGGATGTTTTGTTTTTTGGTTTTTGTTTTTTTCCTTAGTTTTTGTAGTGACAGGGTCTCACTATGTTGCCCAGGCTGGTGAGATGTTCTTTTACTTTAAGCTTTAGGGCCTGTAAAAATAAGAATGCTACCCTTTCACCCCTGACAGGGTGATATCTTAAGCCTCATGTATCGTTTGTCATTCATTTCTGACATTTCTTGAGCATCTATTATGCACCAGTGGGCCAGGCACTCAAAGGTGCCTAAAATCCCATCATTAGTTTAAAACTTTTACATCTGTATCTATGTTAAATAGCTCTAAATAGATTATATATATATGGTTCCCCATCCCTTACTCAAGTCAGATTTTCAATTTTGTATATCATTTTCAATCAGCCAACATTGATAAGACACTGACGAGGGGCTGGCCACTCTCCTAGATGCTGGACATAAACAAGACACTATCCAGGCCCTGAGGAGCCCCCATCGGTGTGACAGGGAGGTCACCAGACAGGTGGCTCTGATGGGCCTCCGGAGAGAAGAGGCTGACGGGCTGGTAGAGGCTGTTCAGGACAGAGGGAAGCCCCCAGGGATGTGGCCGCCTCCCTGGGGATGCGACCTGGCCATGCCCTTCCCCTCTTGGGGGCTTCTGCCAAGTAAGGAATTTTAAAGAAAAAGCAAACCCAGGTAAACAGCTACCATCTGCCATCACCATTATTTCACCCCCAAAGCAGGAAGTGCATAGCCCTAGAATGAAGGATGATCCTTTAGACTGGCTTCACTTCACTGGATAAAAAGCACACTACATTGTCCTTGTTGTCCTCTGCCCCCTCCTGGCTCCACTCTGGCAACTAGGCGACCCCCAGCGCTAATGTTCCGTCATGCTGCATGTGACCCACTGAAGCCAGGACCCAGAGCAGCCTCCAGGCAGAGACACAGTCAGGCAACTTCTAAGGCATCTCTCAGGCACTGCTGAAGGGGCACCCAACCCACAGTGCTTCCAGGAGCCCCCTTTCCTCCCACCCACTCCCCTCACACCCCGCAGCTCCTCCCACCCTTTTCTCCGCCAAACTCCCTGAAAAATAATCCTGCTCCCAACCCGAGTCTCCAAGTGTCTAGCCTGGAGGTCACAGCACCGGCAATCAGCCAGTCACACTTGCGAGCACACAGCTATCTGTAGGGGGTGCTGCTCTTCCGCCAGCGTGGATGCTGTCCTGTACCCCCCAGACCCCCCTTCAAGCTGCTGTGTGTCCTGTCTGAGGACAGTGTCCAGCTGTCACCCCCTGCAGGCCTGTCCGCAGCTGCAGAGAGCTGCCTTGACAACAGTCACGCCCGTCCTTGGGGTGACCCACATCCACTGACCGATGTGGAGACATAAAGGCTACTTTTGCCCAGCGCAGGGCCATTCTAGTTCCAGGCGACCGTGGGGCCAGGCCAGGCTGCTGTGGGGCCGGCACCGCAGCTCCACGTCTTCACCCGTCCACTGCTGCTTCCTTCCCTGCTCTCCCCAGGCGTTGACTCCGATGGCAATTCCCTGCTCAAAGGCCTGCAGGCTAGACTCCGGATCAGCACCTGCTTCCCAGAGGTGCCCACCCTGCACCATTGGAGTGAGCCCAGCCACAGCCAGTGGGCAGCCCTTCCCCTCCATTTCCTGCCTCACTGGGACGTCCCCCACACAAACTGATGAGCAAACCGTCCAGTCTTGATGCGTCAATAGGAGCTGTAGGAATTTAGAATATTTCTTTCTCTTTAACGAAGACTGGCCTTCAAGACCACTGTCTAGCCATGGACTCAGAAGGCCAGCTCTGGACAGCAAAGCTGATCACTAACCCTCTGTCCCGAGCGGCCCCCACCCTGTCCTTCCACAAGGCCACAAGTCTCCTGGCATGTAGTTGGAAAGCTACAAAAGTATATGATTTAAGGAGGAAATAAAAACTCAGATTTAATAGCTCTAAAATATAATCTCCGTTACATATACAGTGGAGGCGGTGGGATGTTGGGGGCAGTGTCGGGGAACTGGTACTATTCTGGGCTCCTACAACTGGTGACACCCTCTCAGGCACCCCAGCCCTGCACTGTGTTTGCACCTAACGCTCAACAAATTCCAGCTGCCTGGGAGCAGGAGGCCAGGACAGAAAAGAGAGAAGGTTGTCTTGTGTTTACATTCTTATTTCTACACATCTCGCCCTCTAGGATGCCGGCCAAATGAGCATGAGACAGAAACAAGCCCCAAAGTCCTGCTGCTGCTGCTGCTGCTGCCACCACCGAGAAATCAGAGACCCTTCAGCAAGGGACCAAAGTCCCTACAGACGACAGTGGCCTGCTCCGGAGAGGAAAAAGGTCTCTGCTCCATGGCTGGGTCGGGGCAGGAGTCCCAGGGTGCCCCAGTACATGCACCCACAGCAGGGCCAGGCGCCCAGGAAGCACCCCCTTTCCAAGGGCACCGGTGGGATTCCCACTAGACCTAACATGTCAGCGCAGCAGGGACACCAGACAATAGATATAATTTCAATATCGATCACTGATGAACTTATCCAGAAGTTCATGATCAGAAAAACCTAGAAAGAAGCTCTTTTGATTTCAGTATACATTTAAGTTTCCTGAACTACAACTTAACATTGTTTTTATTTTGGATTCCGCAGGCAGCACACTCTTTTCAACACTGGAAACCTGCAAAGGTCTTTCCCGGCTCGGCCAGGGAGGCAGGAGGCCACATGTGGGGAAATGACGCACGGGGGGAGAGGCAGGAGAGCGGCTGGCGGGAGGGGGCACAGCCGTGAGAAACCCAGGCTGTGCCAGGCAGAGCCCTGGGGGCCCGAGGCCACTGAGCGGGGCTTGCTGGTGAAGGAGGGCCCTTCTCTGCCTTGACAAGGGACGTGCCCCACCCTTCTGAGACTGCTCTGCCTTCAGGGCGCACACACCGCAGGTGTGCAAGGGCTCACGCATGGCTGTGAGCTTACACACGTCAGCCACACACACACAGTCACTTCTCAGGGGTTAGAACTCCGGCCTTGCTGGGTTCACAGAAGAGGCAGCAAAGCCCTGGTCTTGTCCCAAGACAGTGGTTCTCAAAGTGAGATCCCTGGGACAGCAGCATCAGCAGCAGCTGGGAACTCATTAGAAACTCAGCATTAAATTGAAACTAATCGATCCACACTTATGTGCACATATGGAAATCAAGCAGGTGGAAGGGGGAGGAAGGGATGGGTAAACTCACACTAATGGGTACAATGCACACTGTCTGGGTAATGGACACACTTATAATTTTGACTCAAACTGTACGAAAGCAATTTATGTAACCAAAACGTTTGTACCCCCTTAATACTCTGAAATTTATAAAAAAAAAAAAAGAAAAAGAAAAGAAAAGAAAAGAAAAGAAATTCTCTAGGTTCTTGGCCAAGTACAGTCAGTGGCTCACACCTGTAATCCCAGCATTTTGGGAGGCCAAGATGGGAGGATTGCTTGAGGCCAGGAGTTTGAGACCAGCCTGAGCAACATAGTGAGATTCCTGTCTCTACAAAAAATGAAAAAATTAGCTGGGTGTGATATTGTGTGCCTGTTAGTAGTCCCAGATACTCAGGACAATGAGGCAGGAGGATCACTTGAGCCCAGGAGTTGGAGGTTGCAGTGAGCTATGATGATGCCACTGCAATCTAGCCCAGGCAACAGGGCGAGCCCTTTCTCAATCAAAAAAAAGAAAAAAAGGCCGGGCGCGGTGGCTCACGCCTGTAATCCTAGCTCTGGGAGGCCGAGGCGGGTGGATTGCTCAAGGTCAGGAGTTCGAGACCAGCCTGAGCAAGAGCGAGACCCCGTCTCTACTAAAAATAGAAAGAAATTATCTGGCCAACTAAAAATATATATACAAAAAAATTAGCCGGGCATGGTGGCTCATGCCTGTAGTCCCAGCTACTCGGGAGGCTGAGGCTGTAGGATCGCTTAAGCCCAGGAGTCTGAGGTTGCTGTGAGCTAGGCTGATGCCACGGCACTCACTCTAGCCCGGGCAACAAAGTGAGACTCTGTCTCAAAAAAAAAAAAAAAAAGAAAAGAAAAAAGAAAAAAATTCTCTGGGTTCTGTCTTCTCTCTCCTACAGAGCCCTGAGCTGTTTAGGGGGACCACCCTTGGGGCCACAGATCCTGTCATGGTTTTTATGTGCCAACCCCTATGCTAAATACATGCACATTATCTCATTTAAAACTCACAAATGTTCGGTGAGATGCACACTGTTTTTGCCCTATGTTTTTGAGATGGGGTAGCCAGAGCTCAGAAAGTTTAAGAGATTTGCCTGGCGTCACCAAGCCAAGCTCAAACTCATTCTGAGCTCAGAATCACTGTTTAGACGTAGCTCCTGCCCCGGGCTGAAAGTAAACACCCGCCGAAGACTGTGCCCTGCATGCCAGCCCCACTTCCCTGGTCTCTCCCTGCGAGTCCTAAATCTTTTGGGAGACAAGGCCGAGCCATCCAAGCAGGGGGAGGGACAAGGAGCGGGAGCCTAAGCCCCACCTCGTGAGTAGGCAGCGCCTCTGCCAAGGGCCTTGCCTGCCCTGCACGAGAGCAGCAGGGAAGCAGCCGTCCAGGGCTGGCAGCTGGCAGAGTCGCGAGCACTTCCCGGCCCCCAGCCCGGCCTGCACCCCGAATCCTGGAGAGACAGCTGCTGTGCAGTCGACCTGTGGGATTCAAAGACTCCCCTGCACGCTCCTCTGATCCGGAATGTTTCCTGAGTTGCATTAGGAGGGACCTGGGTTTGAGTCCTGACTTGTCACCAACTTACTGAGTGACCTGGGCTGGTCCCGTCCCCTCTTGCAGCCTTCCATCTCTTCAGGGAAGGGGTTGAACAGATGATTTATAAGGATGTTTCCTGCTCCGACACTGTGATTTGAGTTCTAGATTTCCACGTGACATTCGAGAAGTCTGGCTGGGACGAGGGAATCTGAAATGACAATGGCTCTGGACTGGGCTTTCTGCTCAACCTAGCTCTCCTCCGCTTGAGACTTAGCGTGGCCAGCCCCCTCAACTGCCTCACTTTGCGCCTATTTCTCTCCCCGACCCCCACACACACTCACACCGAGTGGGATTTCTCTTCTATAGCAAAGCCAGGAGGAGCCTTGGATCCAGACCCCTTGTCCCAGACCCAGAGGTAGCCATGGGGGACTGTGCCATTGTGATCGACACCAACAGCTCGTCTGGCCTTGAGAGCAACACCACGGGCGTCACATCCTTCTCCATGCCCGGCTGGCAGCTGGCACTGTGGGCCGCAGCCTACCTGGCCCTGGTGCTGGTAGCTGTGACGGGCAATGCCACGGTCATCTGGATCATCCTGGCCCATCAGAGGATGCGCACGGTCACCAACTACTTCATCGTCAACCTGGCTCTGGCCGACCTCTGCATGGCTGCCTTCAACGCGGCCTTCAACTTCGTCTACGCCAGCCACAACATCTGGTACTTCGGCCGCGCCTTCTGCTACTTCCAGAACCTCTTCCCCATCACAGCCATGTTCGTCAGCATCTACTCCATGACGGCCATCGCCGCTGACAGGCAAGAGGGGCCGCAGGGAAGCTCGGGGGAGCCCTCTCGCTTCACTGGGGCTCAGAAGGGGGTGGCGACGTGCCCGTGGTTGCACAGCAAGTTAGGGTGGAACCCAGAGAATAGCCTCCCAGACCTGGCCATGATCCAGAATGATGTATCTGGAGGACAAGGGGTCCGTAGAACCAAAAGAAGCGGGCAGAGTTAAGGTTAGACTCGAGGAAAGACTTTGCACTAGACGGGTGGTTCAAGGCTGTAAAAGAAGGGTGGGTGTGTTTTAGGGACCTTCTGAAGAGCTCTTCTCTGGAGTTGATCTTTGTTTTGAGGTCTTTCACTACAAGGAGATTTCTTATATTGCTTTCCTATTCCAGAGAGATTATAAGGGGGGAGAATTTTAATACTGCATGCAGTTACCATCTAATTATAGTAGGGCTGCTTATTTTCTTGCCGCTCAGGGCTGAGCCTCAGGCTAACGTCAGACACTCAGTCCTGCCCCAAGATGGACTTCCCTGTGGCCATCCGAGAGCATTGCATGCCCAGAGGGAGGTGGTGGGCTGAGGTGCCTGGGCTGGGTTCTGGGGTTCCAGTGTGCTGTGTGGCTGCAGGACACTCACCAGCCCAGCTGGCTCTCTGCAGGCCAGGCGGGATTCCGACATCTGCAGACATCAGCAGCAGGACGGGGAAGGGGCCGGAGTGTGGGCCTGGGGCTGAGGGAGTGTTGGACAGGTGGGGGTGGCCGGCCTGATGGGAGGGTGCCTGCCACTCACGCCACCCTCTGCTCACAGGTACATGGCCATCGTCCACCCCTTCCGGCCACGGCTCTCAGCCTCCAGCACCAAAGCAGTTATTGCTGGCATCTGGCTGGTGGCCCTGGCCCTCGCCTTCCCCCAGTGCTTCTACTCCACCATCACCACGGACCAGGGAGCCACCAAGTGCGTGGTGGCCTGGCCCGAAGACAGTGGGGGCAAGACGCTGCTCCTGTAAGTCCTCTGGGGCTGGGGGCAGACGGGGTGCATGTGTGCACACATTCATGTCCATGCACATGTGGCGTGTGTGCACAGAGTCTGTGAGTGTACGTGGGTTTATGTGAGTACACCTATATACTAAAAGTAACACTAAGTGCAGGCCTGTTCTAAGCACCTTACATGATTCTAACAATATGGGGTATGTATTAATATTATTCCCATTTTTCAGATGGAGAGATTGAGGCCCAGGTAGTAAGTGGTAGAGCAAGGATTCAAATCCAGGCAGTTCTCTTCAGAGTCCAATGTCCTAACCAGTCTGCTACTTAAATAAGGATTCAAGTATATGTGTGTGTGCCCATCACATACACACGCTGCACCCAGGGTATGCGCAGTGCAAGTATGTGTGTTTGTAGACATGTGTGTGTGTGCACAGGCACACATTAGGGAATGTGTGCATAGGCGTGCATTTGGGGGAGGGCTCTCTATATGCTCAGCCCACAAAGGGTCAGGATATTGAGGCGGAAAGGGCCCACGATGGAGCCAGGGACATTTTCAGGAGGCTGCCTGGTGTCTGCTTCATGCTGAGGTGGGCGCCACAGGCTGGGCTCAGGGAGGGAAGTGGGAGGACTCAGGCACTGGGCAAGTCCTTTCTCCCTTCCGGGCCTCCTTGTCTAAGGCTCTCGCTGTGTGGCTTCGTGATGCCCCAGCAGTGCCCTGCTAGTTAGCAGAGGACAAAGAATGGACTGAGGTTTTAGAGTCAGTAGCCAGTTTCGAGTCTTGGCCTGGTCCTTCCTGGCTGGGGGACCTTCATGCCCACTTATATCTAAAGTGGGGATTTGTAACTGTACCTTGCTAAAGGGCTGTTGTGAGCATAAATGAGATAACACACGTGGAGCCCTCAGCATCACACCCGGCACGGAAGTGGTGCCCAGGATGTGGTAGTTTAAATACGAGACATAGGAAAACAAACCTGGAGGTAGCAGATTAGTCCGACCAAGTCGCGGCTGCCCCAAGCGTGAAGATGCGCATGCTTCAAGCGGAGGGCTGCCAGGTAACCATGGCAACACAGCCACCACCAGCCTCCTTTAACATCACTCCCCTAGTACTCTCCCCTACCTGGTCTTCACCTGTCCTGAGCACCTGCCAGGAGAGGGCCGCTCTTGCTCTCATGGCCGTCCGTGCTAGAGGAGGTGCCATTCAGCTGAGAAACATGTTCCTGGAGACTGAGTCTCAAGGGCAGGCCCCCCCCAGGGGCTCTGCCTTCCCCCCCACCAAGGTGGTATCCACGCGGGGAAGCGCCCCGCTTTCTGGCACAGGGAAGTGTGGCGAGCAGGACATTTGGGGACTGGCCACTGGGGGGCGGTGTTTCTCCACCTTAATACTGGAGGGCTCCCTGCCCGCTCTCTGACTGGAGTTCCAACCTGGATTCAGGCAACAGGCGAAGACAAGAGGGCAGGGAAAGCCGTACTTGGATGCTACTTCGATGTTCTGAAAGGATTTGTGGAAAGCCTGGTTTCATGTGTGAGAACGTGTTATTGCTTTTCCTAGGTTGGGGAGCATCTAGTTTAGATTTAAATTGGGGGCTCCATCCTCACAGGCTCACGTCCTGTGTGTGCAGGAACCTGATGAGATCAAAGATGCCCTCTCCAGGAACATGGACATACACCCCCAAGATCAAAATACAAAAAGACACTCCAGGCTGTGAGGGGCAGAATCCCTGATTTTGGCAGGGTCTAGAAGGTGACCCCCCAAAACTCCTCAGCTCTCCCTCTGGGTGGGGACCTAGCCCCGGGTGAATTGTTGTCCTGTACAATGGCCCTGGGAATGAGGCCACAGAGAAGTGCTGCTCGTACTAACAAAGAATTTAGAGATCACCTCCTCCTTTTACAGATGGGGAAACTGAGGCTGAGGGAGAGACCTGACTTGCCCAAGATAACGCTTTAAATTAGAGGCTGGACAACACCCCTGTTCTGACTCCCACAGCTCTGACCCTCAGTGAAAGGAAAACTGGGTCTTGATTAAATCTGTAGACTGTTTCATATGACACAGACTTCCCGTGCCTCGGTCTCTCTTTCTGGACACTGAGACAGGTGGCCTGGTTGATCCTCAAGGTCTTTGTAGTGCAGATGCTTTGTAAGGTGACAGGGGCCTGCACTGACTGCCCCTCATCCCCTCTTATCTGCTCCACACTAGGGCTCTCGACCTAGATCCTACGTGAGAATCAGGGTGCCTAGGAGCCCCTAAACATTTTGTAATTGTCACGTTTGCCAAAAGCACAGCAGCGGCATTCTAAACACAGCGCTTTAGGAGAGGGATTCACTGGAGCCACTTGCTCCTCTCCCTCTGGGTGGCGGCACATCTTGAAAGGTGCTCAGCAAGGCTGGCAACGGGAGGTGGGTGGTGGATGGTGGGAACACCTCAGCCCTCCTAGTAAGAAAGAAAAAGGTGACATGACAGCCAGGGGCCTCAGGCCATTCACCGGGTGCTCCAAGGGCTCCCCCTGCAGCCCTGCCTGGGAGGCAGTGCCCAGCCTGCAGCTCATCAGAGAGGATGCAGCAGCGTCAGTCGGAAACCAGAGACGTGGGGCGTGAGGAGGGCACATCTCCTTTACGCTGTCTTTCCAAAAGGAAATCAAAAGCCCCAACACACTAAGTAAGAAGTCATGCATTGGTATTCCGGACCACTTGCTCAAAGGGGTATGAAAGAGCATTTGCTGGCATGAATGCTGTTCCCAGCCAAACGCTGATGAGCAGGAAGCAGATGACACAATCGCATGCACACTATGGCGCTTTCCACTGCCCTGTTCCTCAATAGGGAGGTTGGCGCAGGACTGAGCCTTATTAACTGCAGTCACTCTGTCTATGCATCCAGACAGATACAGATTATACACAGAATCTAATAGATATGTACACATACATACACCTACATAGAAACACATATATACCTGCACAGTAGGATACATTCCAAGACCCCCAGGGGATGCCCGAAACTTCTGATAGTACGGAACCCTATATATACATTTTCCCCTATACACACACACCAAAGATAAAGTTTACTTTATGAATTAGACACAGTTAGAGGTTAACAACAGTAACTAATAATAAAACAATTGTAACAATGTGCTGTAATAATAGTTACATGCACGTGGTGTCTCTCTCAGAATATCTTATGTACCCTACGCACCTATCTGGGAAACACAGTTGACCTTGGGTAACTGAAATGGGGGAAAATGAAACCCGGATAAGGGGTGACTACTGTTCATACATGATTCTGGAAGAAAATATGCCAAATTGTTAACAGTAGTGGGAGTGGGATAAGTAATTTTGCTTCCTCCTTTGTGCTTAATGGTATTTTACATTTTAAACAAATGTATTGCTTGGTTAACTTTTTTACGTCCAATTTATTTCTTTTTTTGGCACGTGTCTAACACATGGAAAGACGCCGGGCTCATGCTGATGTCCCACTTGCAGGGGAGGCCCTCTGTTGGCACATATGCTAGCCAGTGTTGCCTTTATTTTTCTTCACATCGAACCAAGGCCTTGGGAGGTGGCCTAGGGCGGGCCCGCAGGGGGCGGCTCCAGGGACATCGGAGTCGCCCGCAGGCCGCCCACTGCGCAGGCCCTTGGCTCTCCCTCCAGGTACCACCTCGTGGTGATCGCCCTCATCTACTTCCTGCCCCTCGTGGTGATGTTCGTCGCCTACAGCGTCATCGGCCTCACGCTCTGGAGGCACGCCGTGCCCGGACACCAGGCGCACGGAGCCAACCTGCGCCACCTGCAGGCCAAGAAGAAGGTGGGCGCCAGGGGCGGGGCGGGGGGCGGGGCCGGCCCAGGAGAAACTCGGGAAACTTGCCCTTGTGCCAAGCCTGGGGCCAGAGTCTGACCGCTTTCCTTCCAGCAGGTGGATTTGCCTTTGGTCTTTGGCCAAATACGAAGTTAAAGGAACTTCCCAGAATGTCAGGGGAATTGGGGACTCTTAAGGCCCCACAAAATTTCAGATGCCTCCAAGAATCTTAGAATGATAAAATATTAAAATCTTAGACTTTTTGAAAGATCAAAATGTCGAGGCTGGTGCGATGGCTCACGCCTGTAATCCTAGCACTCTGGGAGGCCAAGGCGGGAGTATTGCTTGAGGTCAAGAGTTTGAGACCAGCCTGAGCAAGAGCGAGCCCCCCGCCTCTATTAAAAATAGAAAAAATTAGCCAGATGACTAAAAATGGAAAAAATTAACCAGGAGTGGTGGCACCTGCCTGTAGTCCTAGCTACTCGGGAGGGTGAAACAGGAGGATGGCTTGAACCCAGCAGTTTGAGGTTGCTGTGAGCTAGGTTGATACCATGTCACTCTAGCCCAGGCAACAGAGCAAGACTCTTGTCTCAAAAAAAAAAAAAAAAAAAATGTTGAATTTCAGAAGCCCCACAGAAGCATAGGAGATGCCCAGATAGAATCACAGGAGAGTCCTGAAATGCTGGAACTGCAGACCTCAGACATGGAGACCAGACTGTGGTCCACCTTCATCAAGTCTGTCTCCAATTTCCCCCCGAAGTGCCAGTGACCCTCTTCTCCCCACTGTCCAGGCCCCCCCTTCCCGCCCCAGGGTCCCCAACATAGCATTCTGTGCTCCAGACCTACACCCTGCCCCCATCAAGGCTTATCTTTACCGTGGCCCTCCTGCCAGGCAACCAGGGGCGGCAATGGGTTGATCCATCGTGTAGCCAGGACAGTCACGGCTTCTCACCTGGTAGTAGGCATTTTTCACAGGGCAGTTCAAGGGAGGTAGCTGGACATGGGACGCCATCTGAGTGTCCCCCCTTGTGGATAGCTGGCATCCTCCTGGCATCCCTGGCCTGCCCTGCATCTGTTCCACACTAGGGCTCTCCACCCAGGTGGATCAGGGTATGTATATAGGAGCCCTAACCCTTTTGTGACTGTCACGCTGGGCAGTGCAGGAGTCTGCCTGCAGAGGACAGCCGTGAGGTTGTGGAGCTGACCTTGGGCAGCCCTGGTGGGAGCCCCACTGCCCATGTATAGAAGGCCTGTGACAGACACGGATCCCAGAGAGAGGGACGCCTGGGAACCCATAGCAGGCACAGGGCTCCCCCAACGGCAGGGTTAGGAGTAGCAGTTCTGCCCCTCTCCACGCGGGGAGAGCTGCTATGAATGAAGGGATCCGAGTCACCTTTTGGGGGAGGTGGCCATTGAGCTGGGCTTCGAGGAGCAAGGACTTTAAAGGAAGGTCAGCATTGTTGGGGGGACCCAAGCAAAGGCCCTGGAGGTGGGGGATTCAGGAACACCCGGGCAACAGATGCTCCAGGGCACTGTGGCGGGAAGAGGAGGGGTCTGCCAGTGGAGGGCTACACAGGCTGGCTCCAGGGGTGCCCTGCACCCGCCCTCGAGGGTTGGGCCTTGGGGTCCAGGGGCTGAGGAGTGACCTGAGCCTCCCCTGGACCAGTTTGTGAAGACCATGGTGCTGGTGGTGGTGACATTCGCCGTCTGCTGGCTGCCCTACCACCTCTACTTCATCCTGGGCAGCTTCCAAAAGGACATCTACTGCCACAAGTTCATCCAGCAGGTGTACCTGGCACTCTTCTGGCTGGCCATGAGCTCCACTATGTACAACCCCATCATCTACTGCTGCCTCAACCGCAGGTGAGGCCCGTCCTGACCCCTCCCCTGCCCCCGGGCCCCTGTAGGAGCTCCCCTCCACAGCTCAAGCCTCCAGCCTGCTCCTGCCTGAGCCTGTGCCCCCTGCCCCACCCCAGCCGGGAGCGCCGTCACACGGTCAGCCCACAGCGCTGTCCTCCCCTCCGGCCTGGGCCTAGCTTGAGCCCCATCTGCTCCCCCAGACCTTGCCTCATCACCCAGGCCATAGCTCTCACCATCTGTTCCTGCTGGCTCTTCTGGGGTCTACATCTGGGACAAGGAGAAGATGGGAGGGTTAGAGAGATGGAGAGAAGGGGAGAGGCAGAGAGAGGCAGCAGGGCAGACGGGGAGGAAGGAAAGAGCCAGGCAAAGGAGGGAGGGACTGACCTCTGCCCTGATATTTTTACGAGCTTCCTACTGAGGGCTTTCCTGGGCAGGAGAAGCACCTCCTAGGAGGCTGGGGCCAGCCCTGGGGGGGGCAGGTTGCTCCCTGGGAGGATCATAGTGTGTTTCCTGTCCTCGAGAGGCTTCCAGGGCAGCTGGGAAGTGACCTTGGCAGAGACAGCCAAGGAAAAGGGGCCAGGATCTCACTCCTCCCTCTGACGTCATCTGGTTTTCTCGGCCCTTGTACTTCTGTGCTTCAGAGAGAGGCCAGGAAGAAGTGCCGTGGGCTCTGGGTGGTGGGCACAGGGGTTGCAGTTTTACCTTTGAGCAAAGGCTGGAGGGACTGAGCCAGCCACATTCAGTCTGAGAAAGAGTTCCAGGCACAGGGAACAGCTAAAGCAGCAGCCTTGTGGTCAAGGTAAGGACTTGGGCTTGTGCTTTGACACAGGGAGTGGCCGCAGGCTCTGACTTACCTTTCAAAGGAATCAGTCCAGCAGCCGCACAGCAGCTGGGCCAAAGCGGGCAGGCGGCAAGCCCGGAGGTGGCTTCCAGGAGGCTACTGCAGTAATCCCAGGGAGAGGGGGTGGCTCAGAGCGTGGTCAGAGTCTGCATTTGGCTACAGCAGAGCCAACAGAATTTGCTGGAGGGGAGGCAGCTCATGACAGGAAGTCAAGGATGACTCCCAAGAACCTGTTGCTGGGACACTTGGAAGGATGGCACTGTCAGTTGAAGACTGCAGGGGAGGGGCCCGCGCTGGCTGGGGGAGGGGAGGATGACTGAGAGCTTGGGAGTGTGGGTGTAAGGTACAGAGGCCACTGAACCCACAAATACAGACTTGCTGGGCCACACCACGGAGTCCTGGGGAGCTACAAGGCAAGAATCCAAAGTAAGGTGGGCTCTTCTGGAACATGGGACCCTGCACCGCTCAGGAAGAGACAATACGGTTCTTATCTCCGCCCTCGGTTTGCACAGGGTCCCATTTCTTTCCCTCCGTCTCTGAGCAGCCAGTGTCCGCTGTTCGCCAGCCCATTTCCTCCACTCGCCCTGTCTGCTGCCTCCTAACTCAGGTCCACTCACAGACCTTCAGTGCTGCCGTGGGAAGTTGTTCATTTTTTGAGCAAATGCACCAAAACTTGGCAGCTCCGTATGTGAGTTCCCTTTCAGAGTCGCTTTGTTGGGGCACCATCCTTCTTCTACCAACCCTGCCCAAGCCCCAGTGTTTCTAAACAGACTCTTCCTTGAATCCTCCTTTAGCAGCCAGTTAACAAGTCAAACAAGAACATCTGCTGTTTCTTTATAATTCTGCTGTTTTTTTAAAATAACAAATAGTCTAATTCAATTTAATTACCCACTTCAGAATACTTTTGCTGTTTCCAAAAATCCGATCCACTAAAGAATGCACCTCTCCAGAGCCCCTGAGCCACGGTGGGCTCTGCGAGGTGAGGACACCTTGGAGATGGTGTCCTGGGGGCGGGAGCAGCGACATGACGCCCTTGCTCAAGGTGACGCTCCATCCCCAGGTTCCGCTCTGGATTCCGGCTTGCTTTCCGTTGCTGCCCCTGGGTCACACCCACCGAGGAAGACAAGCTTGAGCTGACTCACACCCCCTCCCTGTCCACGAGGGTCAACAGGTGTCACACGAAAGAGACTTTGTTCACGGCTGGGGATGTGGCCCCCTCCGAGGCTCCCAACGAGGAGGCTGGGGGTCCCCAAGATGGGATGCTGCTGTGGTCTGGATATGGCTGGTCTGTCCCCACCAAAACTTATGCTGACACCTGATCCCCCACGTGGGGCCATTGGGAGGTGGGACCCAATGGGAGTGTCTGGGTAGGGGACAGATCCCCCATGAATAGATTAATGTCCTGCAGCATTAAGTGACTTCTCCCTCTGGTGGGAATGGATTAGTTCCCAAAATAGCAGGTTGTTAAAAAGAGAGTCTGGCTTCCTCAGTTTCCCTCTCTCACTTCCTCTCACCATGTGATCTCTTTGCACAACCCACTTCCCTTCTGCTTTCTGCCAAGAGTGGAAGTAGCCTGAGGTCCTCCCCAGATGCAGCTACCCAATCCTGGATTTTCCAGCCAGAATCATGAGCCAAATAAACCTCTTTTCTTTATAAACTACCCTGTATTCTGTTATAGCAACACCAAAGGGACTAAGAGAGATGACTACTGAATCCTAACGCCTTGTGTCTGGCTGCAGGATGAGGCCCAGCACCCTTTGAGAAGTAGCCAATTAAGAGTATCAGATCTGAAAGTGTGGCCCCACCCTTCAATACACCAATGGAAAAAACAAGATGGGGCTAGGAACTCAACAAAGGATGCTGACTCCAAGAGGACTCAGCCACCCATCTCAGAGAGCACTTCAAGGCATCCAGCAAGAGTCAGAAAAGACAGTATGAGCCAATATTTATCTAATTTAGGAGCTGCACATTCAAATGCCTTCCTGGGGCATACAACTTCCAATGAGTACATTAGATCCAGTATAAAGAAAGACTACAAAAGTGATGAAAGCAACTGACTTCCAGTCTCAGTGTTGAGGCACCAGGGAATGGTGGGGACTGTGGCAAACCAGAGGGGACAAGCATCCAAAGGGGATAGCAGCTGCTCAGCTCTGGACAAATGCTGCCATTTGGTAATGGCAGCCCATTGTTGCCAGATCTAAATCTTTCAAGAGAAGCTGTGAATCCAAATTTATGAGACCTCCAGATTTGTTAACTTTGGCTCACATTTTTATAAATTTGGGGTACACTGAACAAAACATATCTGTGGGCAGTATGAAACTATGACACTCACTCATTATCAGGCAAAAGACAAGGAAAGAAGCTTTTCTGTTTCACAAAGCCCAACAGCTGTGAGTCAGCCCAGGGCTTCTCTGCCTCAACATCTAAGAAGTCAGATACAGCCCAGTGTAGAGATGGTGATTAAGAGTCACAAGTCAGCTGTATTTCCTCAGCCAAGTCACTCTGACCCTCAGCCTCTTCTTCAGCCCAGTGGCAAAACTGCTTCACAGGGATGCTGTGAGTATCAATGGCAGTGGTGTCTATAAATCAGCAGGCCAGACCAGATTAAGTGCTCAATAAATGATAGCAGTGACTTGCATTACTGCTACACCGGCCATTTTACACAAAAGCCACCTACAAAACAGCAATGCAGCTCCTACCGACACTTCTGCAACAAGAATCTGGTGGGCAGAGAACACTTTCTTTCCAACCCCCCAAAAGCCCCAGGCCTGGCCCAGTCCTCACCAAGGGTGCACCTCTCCCTGCCTGATGACTCACCCTCCACACCCCAGCGCCCCTCAAGAACCATGTAACACTGTCTACACACATCAGGAAGTTTATTATCTGTTTTCCACAAAAACCACTGTGCCAGACACCGGCACCACCATGCCCCAAATAAAGGGACTCTGATCTCACCCATCCAAGTGGGCAGGCAGGTGGCTCTGGGGGAAGCCACTCAGAGCTGCAGTCATGCCTTGGGACGTCTCGGGGCACCTGGATGCAGGCTGATATGGGGTCCACAAAAATGGCAGCCAGGAGACAGCCAGCAATCTCAACGTGGGGGTGGGAGGTCAAAGGGGTCAGATAGTTTAAAAACGGGAAGTGGGAGGGTGCAGCGAGCTCACTACCCTGGGTGCTTTAAGATGTCATCTGCACCAGGGCAGGGGGCACACTTCATCCACTGTGTTAGGGTTGGTGGCGGGGAGGGGGCAACATTGCAGTGTCCTCTCATTGAACCCAACAGAGACTTATTCTTTTTCTCTGTCCCAGCTACGAGTGAGCGGCACAGAGCCCTCCATTCTTTACTCTGTTAAACCTTTAGGAGAGCTGGGGTGGAAGCTGTAGGAGCCTCTCCGTGCAGTGGGACCCAGGACTCGGGCAGGGACCCAGCAAGACAAGGAGTGGAGATACAGCAAGAGGCTGCTTCTGTGACACTCTGCAGGGAGGGCACAGAAGTCCTGGCGCCAAACCAAGGCTGCCACCTGAAGGTGATACTCTTTAAACTCTCCCCGCCACCCAGAAGGCCATGAGAACCCCCAGCATTTGGTCTTTGCCACGTCCCAAGACAGCCTCCCCCTCCCCAGCCATGAAGCACCACTCGGGTCTTTGAATTGGTACAAAGTTTACTAGGTCATACAACATGGCTCACAAAAGCGATGGGAACTTCCGGTGATGGCAAAGGTTGTTGGTTGGTTCCTTTTACCCAAATGGAGACAAGACATTTTCCCTCGGGACTGCCCACCTCCCCCCACGAGACAAACAGAATGCAAGACTGTCACACGTGGCTAGGACTGGTTCCACGGACACACGACTCGGTGGCGTTGACACATCCCAGTGGGACGCCAGGCCGCGGTGGGCGCTGGGACGGGAGGAAGCAGCTAATGCTATGTCCACACTCGCCTTCAGGCCATGCCCCTGGGAGGGGTCCCGGCAGTGTCTGCTGGTGATAATACATGTCACACGGGAGGGGGGAGCTGACCCCAAGGACGGGCTTCGGAGGCCCGGGAGGCCTGTCAGGTGGTGTGACTTTCCATCTCAAGCCAATAAATAACTCCACTGGGTGAATGCATACGGCAGAAATGGATGCCACGACACGCCACACGCGGGGACCGGGTCGAAATCGAATCATGCAGAGTGGCGGGGCAGGTGAGGAGGGACCCGGGTGAGAGATATTATCAACAGCACACACTCTATTTTGTACCCTACATTATGCGCCATTAGTTGGATTTTGTTTTCCTCCCCGCTGCGGCCGTGGCGGGCTCGGGCGCCGGCGTCTCCCAGCACGGCTCGCTGGGAGGGGCAGGGGTCGCCGCTCAAAGAGAGAAGTGCTGTAGGGACAGCAGGCCGGGGGTCCTGGGCCCTTAGCTGCTCGTTTCTCCGCGTAACCGCACACCCACAGCCGTGATGAGGGCGGCCCCCTTGCCGCTGCCGTCCTCGGACAGGAGGAAGGACACGTTACACTTTGGCGACAGTTCCTTCACCGTTTGGTACATGATTCTGGAGAAGCTGAAAAGGACAAAAAACAGAGAAGGTAGGTAGGGGAAGATGACAGGAGATGCTGGGCCCGCCCAAAAACACTGAAGCACAGACGGCCCCGACTTGTGGGGGCTGATTTAGGACTTTTCGACGTTGTAGCGGGTTTATGGGGGCGAAAGCCCGTGGTAGGTGGAGGCCTCTGTCCCCAACAATAAGGAAGGGGAGCAAGCTGGGGGGAGGAGAGCGGGCTTCCAGCAAGCCCATCATCACCTTCTCAGCAGGGAGGCCCAACTATTCTGTGTGGCTTCTATGAATAACACCCTCACAAGCCCCCACCCTCGGAGCCTGGGGCTCCGAGGGACCTAGAAACCCAGAGGGGTGCCAGGGCCGGCACCTGCGTGAGGCCTGAGAGGCTCACGCACTGGGTTGGTCCAGGAGGCCACACAGGAGCAACCACTACCCACCCCCAGCTGCAGCCCGCTGGGGCCCCCAGCCCACCCCCGCCGACAGCCAGGCACCCAAAGAGCCCTCCAGTGGCGGGTAGTCTCTAAACGAGAGGTGACCCCAGGTGCTTGCATTTTGTGCTGAAAATGAAAGACCAGGCCAGGCTCCAGATGCTTGAGGCGAGGGGTTCTCAGAAGTAGTGACTGCCCTTTTCTGAGCACCTGCTGGGTGCCCCATACTTTAGAGACCTAATTTCTAGTCCTGCCAGTGGTGGTCACCCATGGGGAAGATGGGATTTTGCAGAGATTAAACAGTTGGGCACAGCTTCTAAATGACAGTGCCAGGATTAACTCCAAGAGTATATGGCTCCAAAGCCTGGCCCTACACCACCCCTGTGCTGCTCAGGTAATGGTGAGGACGGCAAATGGGGTGGAGAGACAGAGGTGGGGACGCAGCAAAAGAGACGGTTCTATCCCACGCCACGGCCTTGACGTGAGCAGGTGATGTCTACGTCGAGTTGGGTGAGGTTGCTTGTAAGTAGGGTGACACGATGGCCCAGTTTATCTGGGATGGTCCCAGTTTGCCTACAGTCTCAGAGTAACTGTTAGTAGCACCCTTTTCACTGGCAAAAGCACTACAGTTTAATCAATAAGTAAAATACGGTTACTCTGTTCATAAGAACCAAGTTTTGAGACATGCAATGGATCAAACAGCAGATGGGGACACATGTCTGGCATGGGGTGTTAGACAAGTGACCAAAAGGAGGCCACTCCCACTCCTCCCAGCCACAAAGCCCAGGGCCAAACTGCTCCTGCCCTTCCAAGGCTTGGCAAAGCCTGATTCTGCAGGTGAACAAGACAAGAGCCCTCCCCTGCCTTTCTTACTATCCCTCCCCACTTACCAGGCACAGCCTCCGGCCTGGCCGCAGCCAACCAGGCCGATGGGCAAGCCCCTGGCCACCTTACCTCCTCCCCTACTGCCCACCCCATCTAAGAGGGGCCCAAGAGGCAGAGAATAGGGGTCGTGCCACGCCGCTGGCGAAGGCTGGCCGAGGGAAGCCACTTCTCAGCCTCGCTAAGGGTGCCAGTCAAACCCCAGAGTGGTTCATTACCTCGTCCCAGACAAGCCCCGGCCCCTGGACGCACAGCCTGAAGGCTGGCTGTCCCCTAGGGAGGAAGTTCCCTGGTGGGACCCACACCCCGACTTCCCGTAACCCTAAAGGGCTCCTCCCGTCCCACTGGAAGGCCCACTCACTGCGGATGAAGCTTGTAGAGCGTCCCGTCCACTCCCACGGTCACGTTCAGACGGTCCAGCCCTCTGTTCTCGCGGATCTTATCCACCACGGCAGCCATGCCTGCGCCACACAGCTGCGCCGCCCTCCTGGACACCACCCCGCACACCGTCTTGACGAGGATACTGTCGTCGCAGGTGCTGTTCAGACCCAGCTGCTGGAGGATGGCCCGGACCTGGAGCAGGGCTAATCGGTCGCTGTGGGAGACAAAAGCCAGGGGCCTGGATGAAGCGGGACCCTTGAGAGCAACCTGGGGACCAAGTCCAAAGGACCCCAAATCACTGCACGTATACACAAACACGGTCCTCAGTTATTTGTTTCCTTCCAAATAACGTGATTTTATTAACGATCCCAAAACATTACATGTCAAGTTGTAGAAAATTTGGCAAATCTAGAAAAATGCTATTAACATTTTAATGTATTCCCTTCTGATCTATTTTTCCTAGACATCACTAAACAATGATATTGTCCCTATGATATGTAAAATGGGACCATCCTTTATATGTGATTTTATTTCTTTTTTTCCTATTTCATACATCTGAGCAACTCCCCACACCCTTATCCAAGAACAGGGTTGGAGGCGGCTGCCATAGCGCTCCAGTCTAGGCACGCTTCATGATTTATTCAGCCAGTTTGGAGAAATTTCAGTTATTTGCAATTTTCTGCTGTTATAAAGTAACATTTATGGAGTTATTGGTTTATATATCTTTGTGTGCAACTCTGATTTTTTCTTTAGAAACATTTCTGGGTCAAAGGTATTTTGATATATATCACCAAGTATCATTCAGAATATTGTATTAATTTACCCTCTGTCTAGCAGAGTATTTGGCTCTATTTGTCCTCAGTGGAAAAGATCACTTTTTAAAACTGTTGACAATTTCAGAAGAATGGCATCACAACTATGGCTTAATCTGCATTCTTAGTGGGGATGACCTTTTCCCCCCATTTGTTTATTAGCCATATGAACCACCTACTATGTCCCAAGACTTTTTTTCTCCACCGATATTTCTCTTGTTCATATTAAAATGAAAGCAATGACAATGACTGGTGATGATAATGAGGCCAGCCACAATGATACGACCAGCCAGCCTTTTTTGAGGACTTACTATGTGACAGGTGTTTTATATATGTTCCCTCATTTGCTCCTCAACCAACCAATGCATGTATGATTGTTCCCATTTTAAAGATGAGGAAACTGAGGCTGGGAGCACACAGCCAGTGGAACAGAGCAGGTCTAACACCAGACCTGCCAAAGCCCAGCATGCCATGCTCAGCATCTTGTCATATGCAAGTGTCTTCCTCAGTTTACCATTTGCCTTTTGAGTATCAATTTTTTTGTAAACTTGCAGAAGCTATATAGCTCTATTTGGCAATTTTTCCTTTATGGTTCCTTTGTTTGCTACTATGTTTAAAAAGACCTTCTCCATCATTTCACACCCATTAGGATGGCTACTGTCAAAAACTCCCCATACTATAACAAGTGTTGGTGAGTATATGGAGAAACTAGAACATTCATGTACTGCCAATGAGTATGTAAAATGGTAGAGCCAGTGTGGAAAACAGTATAGCAGTTCCTCAAAAAATTAAAATGGAATTACCATGCAATCCAGCAATTTTACTTGTGGGTAGATACACAAAAGAAGTGAAAGCAGGGACTCAAACAGACATTTGTGCACCCTGTTCATAGCAGCATTATTCACAGTAGCCAAAAGCTAGAAGCAACCCAAGTGTCTGTCCATCCACAGATGAATGGATAGACAAAATGCGGCATCTACACAACAATGAAATCCCATTCAGCCTTAAGAAGTAAGGAAATTCTGACATGCTACAACACGGATGCACCTTGAGGACGTTATGCTAAGTGAAATAAGCCAGTCACGAAAGGACAAATATTGCATGATTCCATTTATGCGGAAGCATCTAGATTAGTCAAATTCACAGAAACAGAAAGTATTAATAGAACACTGGCTGCCAGGGGCTGGTGGGAGGGAGGAATGGGGAGGTGGTGTTTGGTGAGTATAGAGTTTCGGATTAAGATGAAAAGAATACTGGAAATGGATGGAGGTGGTGGTGGTAGCTCGACAATGTGAGTGTATTAATACTTAATGTCACGGAACTGCATACTTAAAAATGGTTTCCCTGGGCAAAAGCAATGCATAGGCTTTGTTAGGTTATCATGCAGAGCCTACGCAAGGTTATTATGGCCATTCTAAGAATGAGGTGGTGTTTTGCAGTTGCTTTTTCAAACCACTTTTCCTCCTTCTCGCACAGCTTGCCCTGGAAGGTGGCAGAGGCAGGGACGAAACGTTCCCTCCACAAGAGCAAAGTAGGAGGAAGGCAGAACAACTTGTCAGGGACATGCGGCTACCATGTGTCCAAGCTGTGCAACCTTTCAGATGAATCAGGGGTGGATTCTGTGCCCCTTCAATACAAGTATTTGCAACGCACCTTTACTATCCTGAAATGGAATCCATACAACCTGCTTACACACACACACTTTCAATGTAATGCCCCAACATAAAGGATGGATAAAAAGGAAAGTAATTTATAATAAAATTATATGATGTCAATATGCAAATGCCCAGGGCCTACTATAGGGAAGAGGGAAAAACTCCACACAAATTGCCAAAACACCCCCTAGTGTTCCCACCACCCCTACCACAATCCACTGGCCAGGCGACCTCTAATGGATGGGTGGATGGCTGGGACGCCCCGCGCACTCACCTCTCGATCTGAGACAGAAACTTGGTCTCAAAGATGCCCCGGGTCTTCAGCGGCTCAGAGATCTGCCCCCGGAAGAGGAATCCCTTCTTGGTGAAGTCAATCAAGATGTTGCGGACGATTTCGCCCAGGTACATACCACTGATCATCTTCTCATACCTGAGACAGGAGGAGGGGCTGGGGCGTCTATGCACAGTGGCCAGGGGGACTGTCAGCCCTTGGTCTCACAATCACTCTGGGATTCCTATTGCCTCTCAAGGGCAGCAGCAGGGCCAGCCGTGTACCCTGCCCTGTGCTCCCTGCAGAGGCAGAGGAGGAGACCAGCAAGCACCAGGGACTCCTCCACCCCGCCCGCATCAGAAACAGAACCACTGGCGTGTGTGTCTTCCTGGAAGACCAGCCTCCCTCCTTACCTAACTTCCAGCTCTCAGCCCAAGACCACATCCCGAGAGCCTATTGTCCTTCCTATCCTGGGTTCTACCTGCCTGTTTCAGGCTCCCACACACCTTGCCCTTCTCCTCCTTCACAACGCACATGAGCTCACTGCTCATGTCCCAATTCAGTGACAGCCCCAGAAGGACAGGGAATGTGCATCTAGCTCAGCTCTGAGTCCCCAGGGCACAGCACGGCACAGCACTAGGCCCTCGGTGAAGTGCCCCATAAATACCTGCTGAGTAAGTACAGGACTGGGCTGAGTCTTAAAGGGACAAGAAAGGGAGAGTTCCTGGATTTTGTAAACACCCAGAGCACTGGTCAAGCACACACAGCAGTGATAAGACCACGCTGGCAGGAGAATTCCAGTGGCCACAACACACGTGAGGCCAACCTGTTCTTGGGGCTTCTACCCTCTCCATGCTCAAGGGCCTCAAGAAATAACAAGCGATTTAAATGTTCCATGGCACACGCTCAAGCCCAGTGTCCCCAAGCTGAGAAGAATCCGCTGGAATCCAGACACTGCAAGGGTCCTCACAGGATTTCCCGTGGCCACAGAAGAACGGGGCATAGCACGGAATCACAGAACTGTCATCACCCATGCAGGCCTTCTCATTCCATCCAGGACACCATCTCAGTTTGGTGCCAACATGGCTTTAACCCCTTCCATCACTTGCTGACCCCCCCTTTTAACAAAGGGGGTCTCAGTTTAGGGCCTTCGGTAGGCTACAGTATCTGGGTAGAACTGAATAACGCCACTTTTCACTATATTCATTTTACGATTACCACCTATCCATGGTAATAAGATTCTCCCTTTTTTTCCCTCCCTCATCAAATTTAAGCAAGCAAGTATAAGCTGATTTAAAGAAAAGCATTAAGTGAGTAATAGCATCGACGGTACTGAGGAAAGGCAAAAACCTTCATGGCAGCTGGGGAACGACTCGTGTTGGCTGCTACTCTGGCCCATCTTTCTGCTTCTAGGGATGTAACTGGGACCAACTCATCCCGGCTATGGCAGAGGACAGCCTGATTCCTGGGGACTGGAGACAAGGGGTCATTCATCGCATTTAGGAGTAGGGTGGATACCGCCATTTCAGACAGGGTCCCTGAGACCTGAGCTGCAAAGCTCCACACAGCCACTAGGTGGTGCTGGAGGCCCTGGGAGGGAAGGAGGATTGAGGCGGCCTTTGCTGCACCCCAACCCCCACCCCCACTATTCTGATGAGGAAGAAACACAGAGCAAGAAGCGCAGGCCAGAATCTTCCAGGCTGAAAAAGGTCACTGAAAGAAGTGTCATCTGTCATCTGGGCACATTCCTGGGCAGAGGAGACTCCCGGACAGGACATCAACCCCAGGCCACCTTGTACATCCTGGGGACCCATCCCCCAGTTCTCCACTATCCTTAGACCAAAGCCAAGGTCAGGTGTGAACCAGACAGACCAGTCTTCAAGCCTCTGTTCAGACCCACTCATGCTAGAAACTTCTTCCACTGCAAGAAGCAGAACGCAGCCAAATGCTCTCCCCAGCTTGACCTTAGGTGTCTCCTACCCCAGGCAGAATTACCTTTGTTTCCCAGCGTTCAGAGAAAACTCATCCACCAATTTGTCATAGTGTGTTCTGATGTCATCCAGACTCCCGTTGTCCCCAAAGGCACCCCATTCCATGTTGATACACATTCGCCCTTCGGTCCCCTCCACCATCTCAACGTTCTTCATTTCTTCCATGTAGCAGGCATTGCTGCCAGTCCCTGAGACACACAAGGGGACAATGAATGGCTGTGCCACCACACCTGGGGGTCCTGCAACCAGGCCTGGGGTCTGGGGCCTGAGATTCCACAGGTAAAGGGTATGTTTCTTAGAGGAACAAAATAATTATTTTGCTTTCCCAAAGTTTTCCAAGAAAACAAAATATAAACGGAGAGTCTGAGTGAAATCACCCAGAAAGCATTCGATTACCTTACTTTACACCAAGAGCCTCATGTGATCACCTGTCCAAGCAGAGCTAAATTTATTTTAATAGAAGATAGTCTTACAAATAAAGGATTGTATCTTCAATGGCAGAATTTTAGGCAATATTCAGATTGGAACAAAAAATATGTATATTTTTTCCATGCACACAAACACATACATACACACATCCTTATAAACTCTCCTATGTGTTTTGGAACGAAGCCCACAGGTGGTTCAGGGAAGTACAGTGTCATCAGCATGTGAAGGACGCCTTTCTAAAACAATGGTTCCTCACTTTTTTGTATCACAGACCTATGAAAATTGGAGGATTCTCCTGAGAAAAAAGGGACATTTCTCTGGGTGTACCCACAAACTGCACACATGCAATCTGGCATGTGCTCTCTAGGGGCTGAGGAGCCTCAGATTTCCATTCCTGAACCTCTTAGAACAAAGTGCGGCTCACCAAGGGCTAGGGCAGGGCCATGAACTGTTTGCTGTTCCAGTCCATGAGGAACTAAGAAATGAGAGAAAGCTCTGGAACTTTCATAGCTGTCTTAGTTGCCATGACATCCCAGCTTGAGGCCACTGGCCTCGCGTCACTGAATAGACTGGAGCACTGTCCACCCATCCTAGGTGGGATGCAGGTGAACTCTCATCAGGGGAAGAAACTCAAGTAGAACTAGAAGACTGTGTCACTGAATTATTTCTGTTTTTTGTTTTCTCAGCTCCCTTTCACCCAAGCTAAAGCTGAGAGAAGGGGAGCTCCAGAAATGGAAGGGGGGTGAGTACAAAGAAAGCCAGAACGTGTAAACCACGCTTCCTGCTCATGGAGTTCTGAGCAATGAGATCCATTCACAGAGGAAAGAAAAATGGCTTTGAATGCAGCTGGAGTCTGGTGGCAGGAACATCTAATCGCGCTGCCCTGAACAGGGCAGGCCTGACCTCCCAGGTGGGAGGGCGAGGAGAACTGCTGTGTCACTATGGCTTGGCGGTTCACACCTAAGCCCTTGCAGGCAGAAGGGAGGGGCTGGGTGGAGAAACCTTAGCAAAAGAAAGGAAGAGACAAAGCCCTTAAGCCAGGCCCCAAACAGCCCTTCACCAGGAGCTGCTCCCTAGTCTTCTGAATGTCGACAGAAGCCAACAGTGGTTTACTAGTGAGTGAAAAGGTCTTCCTGGCACCAGGAGGGCCACTGGGGCCTCATCCCAATCTCTAGACATTCAGCAAATGGTGGTGCCACCCCTTCCTGCCCAGGGAGAGCCTGCAGATGTTGGCTAAAAAAAACTGTTTGGGGTCTTTCCAACATCCTCTGACAGTAGGAGCAGGATCGACAGACAAAAGGTCTCCCCACAGCCCAAATCAATAGGCTTCAGGAATTATGTGCTCTCAAGGCCCAGCCCCTCAACGCGTTTGCAATAGTCTGCAGAGCCAACCGCCTTTGTGCCCTCTCTGCTGGATGGGACCACTCACAAACAGTGGCTGCTAAAGGCAAAATGATCCCCAAGACCACACCACCCTGGCCCTTTCCAGACCCAAGCGTGGTTAAGAGAGGAGGTTGGTCTCCGCTTCCTTTCCAGCCTCAGACGGCGCCGCCCCCACCCCTGCAATACCTGCCCAGAGCCCCTGCACACAAGCCCCCGCAGAGCTGCCATGCCGACCAGGCCAGCTCCAGGTACCCGTCCCCATCCATTCAAGCCACGTGAGCCTTGAGGGCCTCATTCCTGGAGCTCAGTTCTTGACAGTCTGATCACAGTCAAAGTGCAGCACTGGGGCGGCGGCGGGTGGGGGTGGGGGGTGTCAGGGAGCAAAGAGCCCCCTGGAGAACTCTGCAGCCTTCACGCAGCACTGAACTCTGGAGGTGGTCAGGCTATGACTGGCAGAATGTCCCACAGGAGGACAGGAAAACCCCAGCCTTCCCTTCCCCGAGGAGAGAGACCTTCCGGGACACCCACCTACAATGAGTCCAACCTCGCAGGTGGGCTCCTCGTAAGCGCAGGTCATCATAGTGCCCACTGTGTCGTTGACCACAGCCACCACGTCCAGGTCAAATTCCTTTAGAGAGAAAGGGACACACGTTTAGGAATGTGATCATTCTGCCCTGGCTTGAATCCTGCCAGTCCACTCTGCTGCACGGCAGTCAGAAAGCCACTGCTGCATAATCTGAGCCAGTTTTCTCACTTAAATGCTCCTTCACTGACTGGACACCTGCTATTAATGATGTAGCTGCCATCTGAGCTCTAAGGAAGGGAAAGTATCCCACCCATTTTACACATGGTACTGACCATCGGAGGGAATCGAGGAACAGGGAAGACAAGGGACAATGGCCAAATTGTTCTGTCTCTTGGCAGTTTAAAGACTTAGAGCTTTTTGGAGGGCAAAATGGAAATATCGAATCCATTTCTCAGACTCTGTCCTTCAGAACTAGTCACGCAGGGGCACACAGGTACATGTACAAGGATATTTACTGCATGGCTTGCAAGGGCCAGAAAGAGGAAACGACCCACATATAGATCAAAAGGGGCAACGTAAACCACAGTTCAGGCACACACTGGAATCCTGTGCGCCCAGGAAAAAGAATGAGGTTGGTCTCTATGTAGTGACAAAGAAAGATTTTATGTTAAATGAAAAAAGGAAGTTGTAATGTTATATACGGTATGATTCCCATTTTTTAAAAGTCCGTGTGTGGGTGCGTGTGTGTGTGTGTGTGTGTGTGTGTGTGTGTGTGTGTTGGTACACACATGGAAAGCAAGCTGCAAGAATAGACACTAACGCTGATAGTTGTGGGATGGGCAAAAATACATCAGCAGGTATCTTTTCAAGGCAACACCAGATGTTGTCTGGCACACCCTGCCAGGTGCAACTCAGGGCTTCTTCACACACATTCATTTCACCTGTCTGCTCTCCTGATTGTCATTTGAACTGCTGTTTTTTTAAAAATTTCTTGCTGATTCCCTCAATAATTAATAAGTTCAATAAAATCTTTGGAATTTTCCACTGTATATTTTTTCGGTGTCCTCCAGCCAAAGACCACCAGGAACACACCTGTGGTTGGACAGAGTTGGGCTCATCGACTCACTGTGATGCAGGAGAACACCCCGTGGGACCTCCCAGGAAGTGCTAGAAAGGACTGTTAAAGAATCTGGGTCTGTGCTGTGGTTTGGGGGCAGGTTTAAAGAAGCGCTTTGCTCTGGACTGGATGCTGTCGGGAATCATGGGCAATGCTGTGATTACGTTCTGAGATACGACGTATTATGCAATCATCTTATTCTTGACCCATCATGGTCACAGAGTGGCTGTGATGATATTTATACTCTGTAGAATTGTTTGTGCACTCTGAGAAATTTTTTGTGTGCAACAGGACAACACCAGGCCTGAGAGTGCCAGGCTCTGCCCAGATGCCAGGGGCTCCTTCTATCTTTTTCAATTTGTGTAATAATCATGACTTTACCTTTCTTAAAAAAAAAAAACAAAAAACAAAAAAAAAACCCATCCTTTAACAACCCAAAAACTACGAACCCTTTATTGCCAGCAGATGAGTGGGGAAATGGGGAGCTTTTATTATCCAGGTCACGTGCTTCTGTATTGTTTGAATCCTCTACAACACACAAGTACAATTTTTATAACCCAAAAACTCAGTAAAGGTTTTTAAAAACATTAATAGTTACCTCTCTCCTTTTTACTGCATCCCTTAGTAAGGTGGCCACGTCATGCCCCACGCAGTCAGAGGCCTTAAAACCCTTTGTCCAGGTGATCAAGATTCCCTGAAACATGAAAAGAGAGTCCTATGTAATTAACCTTTTTGGGCAGAATACAAAATTTCACACCCTCCCTTATGAGTTAACAACTGCTGAGGACTTACAACAAATGGAGATAGAGTCCCAACATTTGAGGCATAAACCAATAAAATACGAATAGAACTCTCCAGGCCTGGCCCCTCCTGTCTTCCAAGAGGTTTGAAATAATCCCCATTTCACAGATGGAGAGAATGAGGCATCAAGGTTAAAGGCCATGTCCACATTCACTCAGCAAATGGTAATACCGGGCAAGAACCCAGATTCCCTGATTCTCAGCGTGGTGCTGCTCCTAGTGTAACCCACTAGATTCCCTGGAGAAGAGTTTGCTGACAACATAACTGAAGGTATGTGTGGTTTCAGTAACACTGTTACTACCTAAAGTACATTTTAGGTTTCATCAGACTGAAGTTAAAACACTTGCTGGGAAAAATGCCACAGATGTGTATTCACTATGATGAATACAAGTGAAGGCAAACTGCTTTAAAAAAAAAAAAAGCACTGGACATTTAAAGGCTTGGGGGGGGGGGGGAACAACCACATGCTGATATAGATCTAATTGCTGAGATCTAAGAGGGCTTTAGAGGAAAAAAGACCCAAGTCAGCAAAGTGACTGGATGAACTGGTTCACAGAGGCAGGCGGCCCTACCTAGGTCTCCTAGTGCTGTTAATCAAGCCTTAAATCCTGGCCTAGGGCCCGCCTCCAGGGCCTCCTCCCCTGGCAAGCAGGGCTCCCGGTAGCTCTTCCAACAGGACAGGCTCTGTCTTGCCGCCCTGACTCTGGTCCATCACGGTGACTGCACAGCACGGGTTCCTTCTGCCCCGGCCCTTACCGCTCAGTGCGGCGCTGCTGGTCCGAGGGCTTGGCTCTCCCACTGGACTGCGGGCTCCCTGAGGACACGCGCTGTGACCTGCAGCTCTGAGCCCAGCACTTGGTACTCGGCAGGTGCCCTGTCCCATCCCATGTACCAAACAGACATTTATCTCCTCTGATCGGACACTGTGCTGGGGCGTGTGGGGGGACACAGGTTGTTGCTCAGGGAGCGTACTACTAGCAGAAAAGATAGACACAGTCACTGTTAAGTAACTGTGTAAGATGTGCCACAATCAAGGCAACAATCAAAGAAACAGGGAAAGCAGAAGAGGGTGAGGTTCCTTTTGCCTGGAGGAACAGGCTGCCCAAAAGAGGCAGTGCTTTCAAAGATAAAAAAACAGTGAAAAGCCTGGGTCAACCCACTGTGACATGCGAGCCAGCCCTCCCTGGCCACAGCGGGGTTAGTGCTGCCCCAGGACTGACGCCTGGAAGAAAGGCACTCACCGCATCCAGACTCTTCTGCTGGACGGGAAATGAGAACGTGAAGCCCAGAGGCATCCTGGGGCCTTTGATCCCCATGTAGTCCAAGAAGTCAGAGATGCAGGAGACGATGTGGTCAAACAGCTGCAAGAGAAAAGGACTAGCCATGCTCTCTGTGGTTTCGTACTTTCAGTGCACATGTACACGTGTGCACCCATGCATAAACACACACGTGTGCAAACACACCCCTACACACACAGAGGCCCCTTCTCCAGGATCTTCCCAGTCACCGGAGCATCATAAGCCAGGGATGGCTGAAAGTACCCGATGCTCTGGGGCCACAAGGGCACAAATGCACAGCCGTGGGGTCACATGAGGATTCTGGTCACCATGTAACCACCAATGCCACTGCCGTGTGTGTGCACACACCAGCAGAACCGGCTCACCTCTTCCCCAGTGCCCTGCATGATTTCGACGGGAATGGCATAGATCTTGTTGTGCATTTCCACCGTTCTCTTTTTCCCACTACGGATTTTCACCAGCAGGACGCGGAAATTCGTTCCTCCAAGATCCAGGGCCAAGAAGTCACCATGCTCTGTTGCAGTCAAGAACATAAAGAATGTCAAAAACAGCTAGGTGCTTCTTGGCAGCCAGTAACTCCAAGACTCAAACTTCCCAGGGGAGAACTCATCCAAAAAGGATATCCCATACTGAATCCGGGGAGAAGCTGTGACTCCTCCCTCCAGCACACAGCACAGGCTCAGAGGAGGGGCAGGCGCCCTGTCACTGACCACCTCCAACTGTGACCCATATTGAAAGGACAAAAGGCCCCATGGGTAAACTGCCTGTCACAATAAGCAAACTTCACCGGGGCCTAGCAACAATGCCCTGGTTTTAGAAAACCTCACATAAAAATTAATAATTTACGTCAACGTGTAAAGTATTTGCAAAAATGGCTACAATCATTCCCTTCCCTGTACCTGGCATTCTTTGCAATGTGTCTCTGCAGTTCCTCCCACCAAACACACCAAAAGATGGAGTCTACTTCCCCTCCCCTTGATCTGGCCCAGCCGCATGACTTGCTTCCGCCAAAAGAGTGTGGCAGAGGCAAAGTTGAGCCATCCCCAGCCTCAGCCTCAGCCTCCAAGGGGCTCTGAAGTCTTCCCTTCGCTCTCATGGACACTGCTGCTACCACGAGAACAGCCTGGTGGCCCAGCAGAGGATGAGACACAGGGCCAGGTACCCCTGCACCCCGGCCACCTGCTGGATGTATAAGGGGGGCCGTCGGCCATCAGCCTCCCACCTGACCCCCCAGCTGACTGTAGGTGCAGGAATGAGTCCTGCAGAGGTCAACCACGCCTAGCCCTGATGAGAAGAAGCATCCAGCTAACCCCCACAGACACATGAGCAATAATAAATGGTGGCTGTTTTAAGGCACTGAGTTTGGTTATAATGCGATAATAAGTAACTTACATGTAGGACATATTCATATCACAAAAATTCATTACTTCAAGGACTCACCCAGAAAGCTCTTCGGATTGCCCATGCTCAGCTCCCACGAGAACCACTAAGGGTGGCATTAAGGTTGTTTGGCCCCTGCCTACTTTACACACACCCTATCAGGACTTAAGAAAGGGGCATTGGGTGTTTATCCTTCCGGTTTACTGTGTTTGTGAGAGAACCTATTCAGTGCTGTGGGATTTGCCCAGCTTTGTTCTTAACACTTTCTCATTCTGAGCAGGACTATGGTTTTAGAGACAGCACCTGCCTGGGAGGTCCAACCAGGAGAATTTAATTGCCCCAAGTCATACTCGTGACACACAGTGGTAAAAATGGAAAACAGAGGTTCAGGTGAGCTCCTGCACAATCATGCACCTCCAGTGCAAATACGTCCGCTGGAAAATCCAACCTCTGCCCAGCCCTGCTGTGACGTGGGCCCTGGCAGGAGCAGGAGTGGCACGCCAGCCCCCAGCAGGCCCTCACCGGTCCCATCCGGAGTGCTCCGCACAAAGGAGGGCAGCATCTTGACCACGGCCTTGTCGTGCGTCTGCTTCCTCAGCCCCATCTCCATCTCCACCCGCATCCTCCTCTTCACCTCCAGCAGCATCTCCTTGGTGAGGCGGAAGTGGGCCAGGGTCTCCTCTATCTGCCGGTGCTGCTCCGCCAGGCGGTAGGCCACGGCCGTCACCATGGCGGCCCCCTTGCCGCTGCCACTCTCCGAGAGAAGGAAGCGCACGTCGGAGTCGGGCACCAGGCGCCTCAGCGTCTTGTGGAAACGCCGAGAATACCTGGGGGAGGGGGAGACGTGCCACACAGCTGGAATGAGCCTCTGTTGGGGACCTCCAGCCCCACCCGCCCCTGTCTTTCTCCACTTAATTCCATTTTCTCTACTTGCTTTTTTTCATTACACAAGTCATCAACATCCACTGCAGAAAAGTTAGCAAATGCAGACAGGTAAAAAGGAAAACTGAAATTGCCCATAACCACGCATAAAACAGAGGATTCCCGGTATTATATGAGCATCAAACACAAAAAATTCTAGATTTTGTCCTTCACCATGAAGAGAAGATAATACAGCACAGCGGGTCAAAAGTACAGTGTTGAAAGTCAGATCCGAAAACAAGGGCGAGACCACCACTTCCACGCCAGGTGACCTTCAGCAGGTGACCTTGGAGGAAATGAGGGTCTCGGTGTCGGCTAACAGTGATGTGGAGGGAACTAAATGAGTTAACAAAATGCTTGGATCAGTAACTGGCACTAGGAAGGTTCAATAAATAACCGCTGTTGTTCTGCAGTTTCACTTGGCCCTTTCCCTCTCCCTCAAAGGCCTGGACGTCTGTCTCTCGGTGGCCAGAAGAGGACTCTAGGACAGGACTGTGGTCAACTGTAAGCGCGGCAGGCTGCTGCCAAGGGAAACAGGAAACACAGTTCCCCAAAATACTGACAGTGGTCAAGTCCAAGGGCTGGGATAAAGAACGGCTTCTATTCTCTTCGTAACTTTTTGAACCATCTAAAGTTTCTATGCCAAGTATATATTACTTCTGAAATGAGAAACATTTATTCAAAGTTGTTTTTAAAAATGTGATGTCACGGACGAAGAGAGTTCTAGAGATGGCTGGTAGTGACAGTTGTGTGACAATATGAATGTACATAACACCACTGAACTGTATACTTAAAATTGGTTAAGATGATCTATCGTATATGTATTTTACCACAATTGTATAAAATTTTAAAGTGATGTTCCAAATCCCTAGGCTTTGTTGTCCAAAAATTAGGCAAGAAATTCTAAAAATAAGAAAAAATGGCTAATGAAATGGTTTCACTATCAAGAATTTTACAAATACTTTAAAAATGTTTTTAACAATAACAAAATTGTGAACCTGGCAGATAACAGCATCTAACTAGCTCAAACCCTACCCCCTCAGCAACACAGAGCAATTTCAACACCTGCTGAACTGTCCCCAGAGCTGGGCATGAAGGTGCAGTCTCTGCAAGGCTACTTCACATGCATGTGGCATGTATAGTGGGGAAAAAATCTGAGGTCCTGTGCAAAATAATCCTGTCACAGGCAGTTATCATCAAAACCTATTAAAGATTTAGAATTTACCTTTGGCCTTTTAAAAAGGTACAAGCCATGTGCTTACTGGCCGAGGGGACTTCCGAAGCCGAGGCAGCCAGTAGACCAGATGGCAGCGTGGTGAACCAGCCTGTCCTCAGCAATGGGGACAGTTTACAACTCACATGGCCGCTGGCTCTTGGGTGCCAAGCACGGACACATTGCCCATTTAAAAAAAATAACGTCTGAGGGTTTGGAGGATTTTACCAGGAGCTTCTGAAACAGGAATGCAGGTGCCGCACCTATGACCCAAGCTATAATGAGGATGACAGCCCTCCAGGTGAAAGGTATCGCTACACTCTCTCTGCAAAGGGGAGAGCATGGTGCCATACAGAAGCAACACCACCCAGGATCAGCAGGGGGCGGTACTTCCCAAGTGGGCAACTCTGACCTCTCTGCCCAGACCTAGGAATGGTCTTGTCTGCCAAAAACCACTTGCTGGGTGCAAATTCTACCTCCAGAGAAGGCCCGTACCCCCCTCCCCCCGCCACCCCGATGGGTGTGAAGTGCCAATGACAGCAAAGGGCAGACTCACTGTGGGTGCGTCTTGTAAAGAGACCCGTCGACACCAACCGTGGTCCGCAGCCTGGGCGTGCCCTTGTTATCGCGCAGCCGGTTCAGGACGGCGCCCAGCGTGGCAGCCACCAGGTTGGCTGAGCGAAAGGAGACGATGGTGCACACGTGCTGGACCGAGACACAGTCCTCATCGGACGGCTCCACTCCCAGGCGGGTCAGGATTTCCTTGGCGTTGTGGAGGCCTTCTTTGTTCCTGGGAAGGCAGAGGCCAACACCTACACGTTAAGGACCACACCAGGCAGAGCCAAGCACTGAGGCTCGAGGGTACATGGGAAGGCAGAAGCCACTCGCCACACATGCATGGCGTGGGACTGAGACCATCAAGTGTCTAAGGAGAGCCTGGAGGGGGCGGGGGGGTCTCCTCTGCAAGAAATACTGGGTAGAAGTGGAAACTGCATCAGGCTGGGTTATGATGGGCCAAGACCACGTACGTGGCCTACGAACAGGGGAGGAACAACTGCTCCCACCCGGGGCCCAGTGCTCACACGGCCCGGGAACCTCCTGCTCCTGGGGTCTGTGAGTTGCCCCAGGTGCTTCTGTGTTGTTTTGTGTATCTTGCTGGATTTATTCCAAAGTACTTTACAATTTTGTTACAATTGTAGATGATGTCTTTAAAAAAATATATGTGTGTATACACACACTCTTTAACTTACCACAATAATGTAAGATTTTAACAATGGGGGAAGGTGAGTGACGGGTATGCAGGAACACTCTGTACTATCTTTGCAGCTTTTCTGAAAATCTAAAGTTACTCTAAAATAAAAAGTTTATATAACATATGTATTTCTTTTAATTATTGCTAATAGATAGAAATACAATTGCCTTTTATATCTCATCTCCAGGCATCTTTTAACTTCTGTTATTCTATTCATTGTCTGTAAATATTTTTGGGGTGTTCCATGCAGACATTTACCATTTGCTAAAAATGACAATTTCACTTCTTTTTTGATTTTTAGGTCTTTAATTTCTTTCTTTCTATTTTCTTTTGTTAAAACACTGGCTAAGACTCCAGTACAAGGCTGAATAGAAACTGGTGATACTGTCTTACTCCTGATTTTAGAGAATGCTTCTAACATCTGCCCTTGTGGGATGTTTTTTACGGGTTTTTTGGAGAT
The DNA here is from genome assembly GCF_020740605.2 of Lemur catta. NCBI lineage: Eukaryota > Metazoa > Chordata > Mammalia > Primates > Lemuridae > Lemur > Lemur catta. The sequence continues at coordinate 47,697,947 of NC_059141.1, read as the reverse complement.
AGCCTTTATGATAATACACATGCTTCCTTGAGCTAACCAGGTTAATGTTTCTTGGTAACCACAGAGCCAACACCAGAAGCAGGCCAGGAGGCAGGCAGGCATTTTCTGACTTTGCCAGTGACTTTCAAGAGCAGCCATGAGCCTCCAGCTCCCCTTCCTTCCCAGCCACCAACCACGAGGTGGTTGGAAATGCAGTAGTGTGGCTCCCTGCTTGCCACAGCTCTGCACCAATTGTTCCTGAACGACAGTCATCCTAGGACACACTCCAACACGTGGATTTGGCAGCGGAGTAAGTCCAAATAAGCCCCCTTCCCCTTCTAGCAGCTGCCTTCTCTAACCACAAAGACAGCCGACGTGCATCTTCTCCTAGGAGCCAGGGTTATGAAACCCCTGGCTCTGTCTGAATTTCCAGGACCACACAGGGAACAGTGGGAACGACCACTTCATGCAGAGATAAAATGGCACTCTTTGCACCAAGGATGGCAGCAAGCTATCTTTACCTTCATCCCAGTGGTTCTGCATTGCTACATGGAATCTCCTGAACTAGGAACAGAGCCAAGTGGCACAGGGGAGCCAGCCACAAGACAAGAGCCCTTGAGACTCAGAGGCACCGACTACATCAAACGGCCACTGGGACAGAGTTTACCTACTTCTCTCCCAGAGTGAAGGCCTGTGACTAACCATCAAGTCAAAGATTCCTGGGTTTCTTGTGTGATGCCAAAGGGCAGCAGTCAGGTTGCTGGCTGGACAATGTCCTGTGTCTATCTGTCCTGGCTCACCTGTTAACCAGCGTTTCTCAAACTTGTGTGTCAGGGAACATTTCTAGTTGTTGGAGAAGGTCAGGATATTCCAGGGGAAATTCTAAGAACCCAGGCCCTGGGCTAGAATCACCTTCTTCCTGGACTCAGTCTTGCCCCGAGTACATGTCAGGGGGCAATGGGGCAGAAGAGGAGGCTGCCTTCGTCAATAAATAGGAAAATCCTCCATGAAGCGTTTGCTGCTAACTAGATTGCCCTTTAATGAACAGCCACACACACACGGTGACTGCAGGGAGACCAGCCCGGGATGGGTCAGCTAAGAATGAAGGGAGACTGACCCCAAAAGCCCTGACACTCTGGAGGGGAAAGGCCACCAAGCATGGACTCAGGAGGAAATGAGGGACCTATCCCTCTTTTCTGCCCCCCCCACCACCACCAGAAAGCCTGATGGAGGGTACTTACTTCTCGATGGCTGACACATCATTCGTGTTAAACTTCCCTCTGGTGAGCAGCTCTGGGGTGATCCGCCCTTCAAATAAGAGGCCCTCCTTGGCCATCTTGACCAGGATCAGCCGAACCAGCTCGCCCATGTACATGCCACTGACCATCTTCTCAAACCTGCAGGAGGAAAGCACACGGACGGGCCCTTGTCAGTCCTTCCTCTGCACATGACACGCGGCAACATGTGAGAGCGGGAGGGACATAAAGGAGAGGAAGGCACCGCCTCAACTCCCACAAGCCCTCAGCCTCCCTGACTGTGGCTCTTGAGTGAGTGAACAAGAGGGAGGGAAGGGGATGGGCAGGGGCATGTGGGGGGACGCCGACATTCGAGAGGGTGGGTCATCCAGACCCCATGCCTGAGCCCAGGGGAACACCGTAGGGCAGGAGCAGGCAGGGGAGGCTGCCTGGAGGCGGGGGGATGTTAGGATTTAGACTGGGGACAAAGACGAGAAGGCCCCTAGAGAGAAATGAGCAGAATATGACAATCCCTTACAAAACTATATGCTGTACTTTTTAAAGGACTTTCCATGGCTCTGGGAGACTCCAAGCCCTATGGGAGGGAGGTGGCCAGGAAGCAGTCTAGTAAATGTCTTCACCGAGGGAAAGGCAGCTATTGCCTAGAGGCTGCTGTTGAGCATTTGTTGGTCATCTTCCTGTCATCGGCCAAAAGGACCAAGAATTTGCTTTGAGGAACCCACTCCTCCCCCACTGATCGGCCCCTAAACTCCAGGGTGGGCTCTGAGGAGCTGAAAGCCAATCGGCTCATCCTGCCGCTCCGGCCTTGTCCAGGCACGGGCCAATCAGAGTGAGCCTACTCTCCCCTCCCCCGGGAGGTGTGGCTTGAGGCATGGGCTCGGTGACTGCGGCAGCCACTTGGAGCCCAGCACTGCAGGGGAGAGGCTGCCAGGTGGAGCCTGAGATAGACGCCTACGCACACTGGGGAAGGCCCAGCCGACAGCCGGCGAAAACCAAGGCTCGAAGCCATATCTGAGCCAGATGCAGTCCCCGAGGCCTGGCTGACCAGCGCCAGGAGGAACCCTGAGCAGGGCAGATCAAAGAGGCAGGTCCACATGGCAGGGGCCGGCCTCTCCTCCAAGGGAGCCCAGCTGGCACACCCAGAGCTGGCTGTGACACAGCAAAACACTTTGTTCCAGCCAGAGCCAGCCTGGGAGCCAAGGATGCTGCTGGAACCTGCCTGCCCAGCCCTTGTCCATCAACACAGGGTGCAGGCCTTGTCAGACACAGTCCTCATTGTTCCTGCTCCTGACAGAACCAGACAGGACGGCCCCGCCGTGACCGTGTGGGGACACCTGGCAGGAGAGTGCCCTTCCGAGTCCTAGCTGCCCGGCTGCCGCCCCAGGCTCCCGTGGGAACAGCCTGTGTGTGGTCCCGAGCCAGAATCTCAGAGCTGGCGGGAGCCACAGTTAGAGTAGGTCACCTCAGTCTCCTCGCCTGTGTAATGTGGATACCGACAGGGCTCCCCTGTAAGGGTGTATGGAGGATATAGGCTAATATGGGTCATATGGTGCTGCCGTGTCTGGCTAATAGTGAGTGCTGTGGCCCTTCCTGTGTCTGACACTTGTCTAGCCACTTTACATCAGCAGCGGTCCCCAACCTTTTTGGCACCAGAAACTGGTTTCATGGAAGATAATTTTTCCATGGACTGGGGGAGGCGAGGGCATGGAGCTCTGCGGCCCAGTCCCTAACAGGCCATGGACCGATACTGGTCCACGGCCCAGGGGTTGGGGACGGCAGCTTTACATGTGTTAACTTATTGTATGGCCACAGGGGCAGTGGTTCACGCCTGTAATCCTAGCACTCTGGGAGGCAGGAAGTAGGAGGATTGCTTAAGCTCAGGAGTTTGAGACCAGCCTGAGCGCAAGACCCCATCTCTACTAAAAAATAGAAAGATTATCCAGGCATCATGGCATGCGCCTGTAGTCCCAGCTACTAAGGAGGCCAAGGCAGGAGGATCATTTGAGTCCAGGAGTTTGAGGTTGCAGTGAGTTATGATGATGCCACTGTACGTTACCCAGGGCAACAGAGCAAGATTATGTCTCAAAAAAACAAAAATTTTTACAGGTGGGTACAGTGGTTCATGCCTCTAGTCCCAGCACTTTGGGAAGCCAAGGTGGGAGGATCGCTTGAGCCCAGCAGTTTGAGTCTGCAGTGAGCTATGGTCGTGCCACTGCACTCCAGCCTGGGCAACAGAGCGAGAACTTATCTCTTAAAAAAATATATATAAATAACAAAAACATTAAAAATAAAAAAATAATTAAAACATTTTATTCTCATTACAACTTTATGAGAGAGACGTTAGCATCATCCCCATTTCACAGGTGAGAAAACAGAGACACAGAAAGGCTACAGAACTTGCCCATGGAGAGAGCCACCAAGTGGCAAATGCACACTTTGAACCCAGTTAAATCTAACTCCAGAGGTTGTGCTCTAACTACTGTGTTGTGCTGCCCTTCTCATGGGCAATATCACACAATGCCAGCTGTTACTGTCATGCTAGCGGCCACCGAGCCCCAACCCCTCTGCCTGTCCTCCCTAGACAGCCTGTCTCTGTTGGGCAGCGTGACAGTAAGAAAAGTTATTCCCCTTAGGATGAGCCAACATCTGCCTCCTGGCACCTCTACCCACTGCTTCTCACTCTGCCTTCTGGAGACACCCAGAACAACCTGCTCACTTCTCTACATGATGTCCATTCACAAATATAGATGCTGACATCCCCCTTTCAAGATAAAGGAGGCCCTAGGCCAAGGGTCTGTCCTCTCCCAGTCCCTAGAACCCCTATCAGAGCATCAGACCAAGCAAACGGCACCTCTCACGCCTTCTCCTCAAGCCCCAGCTCACGGAGACTGGCTCCTCCTGCACCCGCCAGCACGCGCTGGGGCCAGTGCCTCACTTCTGCTCAAGTGAAATCAAGCTAGTCGTGATCTGCCTCTTGGCAGTCAGACACCTCCCACCACGGATCACCAGCGAGGGGCAGTGCCACAGTGTTCCAGCCACCCTGCCTGCTAGTGGGCCCAGGCAGGGCTGAGATGGGGTGGGGGATGGGGATCGTCAGCCACCGGGAGTCTTGAGTAAGGACGTGCATGCCAATTAGGAGTTCCCTTGGCAGCCCGGTCTGCTCAGGCTGGAAGCCCAGGGAAAGAAAAGGAGGGAGAGGCCTATGTCCAGGCAAACCAGGACAGGAGCTGCCGGGAGATTCTTGGACGGGCAGAGCAACAGAAAGGAAAGGTGTTGGGGGCTGACTTGAAAAGACACGTAGTTATTCCACCACCACCCAGGCTGCTGTGGTCACTGCTGTGTGGGGCGGTGTCTCCTCGCATTTTGAAGGATGTGACAAGGAGTCACAGTGAGAAGGGATGTGGGATTCCAGACACAACAGAGAAAGCAGAAGAGCAAGAGGCCCAAGAAGACAAGAGGGAAGGAGAATTAAACATGAAAGCCGGTGGGACCAAATCCGCAGCATGAAACAGGTGTATGGCAAGAACGCCTAAGGCCTGGGGCAGAGGGGCTGGAGGGAGGAAGCCAGACACTGGATCCCTTATAGAAACAGAGCTTCTCACTCTGGGATGAGGCAGGGACTCCCGATTCTCAGTGCACGCTAGCCTCACAGAGAAACGCGAACATGCACTTCAGGAAATAGTGGCCCCGAGAAAGCAATACCCACTCGAGCTTGAATGACAGCTCTCCTACTTCTGCAGCCAGGAGCCTCCAAGTCCACAAACAACTTGTCTGTATGTCTCAAGTTCTTTAAAGTCTGACTCATCTGTTTGTGCTTGACATACAGAAGGAGTTTCTCCACCCTCTAAGGGTGCACGGCTTACACCGTGCTCACCCACTCCTCTGCACGACAGCCACTGCGTGTCTGGCCCACTCCCCGTGAGGATGGTCTGCCCTGGGAGGGAAGGCAGTGTGGGACCCTCAGAGCCTAGCACACGATCAGTGCTCAGTAAATGTGCTACATGAACAGACACTCACCCTCCCTGGCTCAGTGACACCCACATACCACGTGGCCTCTCTCACCCTGAACAGCAACGCTAGTGACTATAGCACACAGTCGTATAGTTTTCACACCATATTTTACACTAATGCTTCTGTGCTTCACTTTGGGGGAGGGAGGGCATTTTTGAACCATTAATAGTTATTCTGGGTATGTGAGGCAGGAGATAATTGGAAGGCTTTTTTTTTTCAGGGGGTTCAGAGCTCTTGTGCTCCCGACCACCTCTTGGTCTCCTTCCCCCTCGACTCCAGCCCTGCTCCCCCTGCTCAGGGTGGGGGGGGTTCGTTGTGAGCTCCACACCCGGCTGCATCATTGCTTCTGTGCTCTTAGTTTTCAAGTGTTTTACAAGGATACAATCATAGTGTTAATTGAACAAAGAGAACATTATTTTAAAAGTGCTTTTAGGCTACAAACTCCACAGCCACGTATCTGACCACACAAGGAAAGACAAATAATGCAAATCTGATGGGCTTTTCCGCTTGGGATCACCTGGCTTCACGCCCCGCTCATCTCTCACCCCAAATCTTTCCTTAAATGTCCCTAAGTCACCTCTGTGGCTAGAAGAGCAGGTCAAGGACTCACAGCTGTTTTCCGGGGTTGAGGGAGCCCCGGTCTATCTCCCTGTCGAACTCGGTGCGGATGTCCTCCAGGGACCCGTCGTCTCCGAAGGCCCCCCACTCCGTGTTGATGCACATCCTCCCCTCGTCGCCTTCCACCAGGTCGATGTGCCTCAGTTCCTCCATGTAGCACGCGTTGGTGCCAGTGCCTTGGAGGGACAAGATCAGAAGCCGTGACCACACAAGCAAGCGGAGGCTGTGCCTCCTAGAAACACTGGCCGAACAAAAGGGACGAGCCAAGAGGGGGCACGTTACCAATGATCAGGCCAACTTCGCACTGCTGGTCATCATAGCCACAGGTCATCATGGTCCCCACCGTGTCGTTCACCATAGCTACGATGTTGGCATCATAGTCCTGGGGACAGATAACGGGGTGTCACCGTCCATTCACACGTGGGGGCAGAGATCACCAACCTTAAGAGAGCTTGGCAGAAGTGCTCTGGTTTTCATAATCACCCTGCTTTGCGGGTAGTGCTGGTTTCATTACTGCTGGTACTCAAATTAATTGGATCAGAGTGCAGTGATTAAATTATGGAAACCTCACAGTTACCTTAATTACCTGGCTCCAGAGTCTGTGGGGAGTGGATTTTACTCCTGGAGCCACATTCCTCCACAAACCTCTCGCGAGGTCCATGTGCCTACGTGTGGAGGGTTCCCCTGCCCTGTGCTAAGCACGGCAGGCTGCACCTGTGACATCACTCCTGTCACAAGGAGGCGACCCCTGCCCCAGGCGTGGGTCCTTTGGCAGCACTTCTGAGAACACAGCTTTAAAGCACCTCTGACATTTCAGACTGTGCACCCTCACCTCTCCCCTGCCCGGGTGCTCAGACTTGGCGCTACTCTCCGCCCCACCCCCAGGAAGGGGCTGGGTCTGCTTTAGGACGCAGCCCTCTCCCCACACCCCTCCCCTCTGTGCGTCCGGGTCAGTAGGGCCCAGGAGAAATTACCCCTCTCTTTTTGATGGCTTTGTGAAGTAGCTTGACCACATCTGCTCCTTCCACACCGCTGGCTTTAAATCGCTTTGTCCAGGTGATTAGGATGCCCTGCGAAGGAGAGCAGATGGGGCTGGACACGGGCTGGGAGGCCTCCAGCACCCCAGGGCCCTGGGCACTGCTCCAGCGGCCCAGTGGCTGCCTCCAGATGACACTGGGTGAGGGAGCCAGACTCTGTTCCATTTCCTGTTCATCCACATGACGGATTTCTCTGGGGGGTGCCATGGGAGTGGGGAACCTGCTCACAATATCCAACTCACACCAGAATAAAGCAGGTGGCTGCAGGAACAGCAGTGCCACGAGGCATGCCCATCTGACTACATGTCCACTGCATGGCCAGACCCCACGTACAAAGAGAGCAGAAATCCCTGGTCACCCTCCCCCGCTTTGCAACCAGACCTCGGCTTGCACAGCCCCAAGGAAAGACAGCCAGAGCCAGATTGGAAAGAGGACGAAATGCTAAGCTAATTCTGGCTGCTGAGCTTCCTAGGGCCAGGTCCTGCACATTCCAGGGACAATGGTGACTCCATGTAAGACGTGTGCCTCTCCACCAACTTTGGAACTTGACCCCCATTTGTAAGCAGTGACTTCACCATGTGTACAGTATGATCCCTTCTCTGTTTGCATATTTTTGGAGAAACTTCAAGGACAGCCACCCAATGGTGACTCACTTGGTAATATGGAGGGGTCGGAATTCTACTTTTTGCTTTACAATTTTATTTTATTTCAGTAGTTCTACATGTTGCTTTTGAAATTTTTAAAATAATCAAAGATGCTAAAAAAAGAAAAATAATTGTATTAATACTTGGCCGTTTTTCTCTGACTGGGGAAAGTCACTACAAACGTAGCGGCATTGGGAGACCCACTCTCTGGGCCCTGCAGACCTCCAGGGGTTGACCCGGGGATGGGGGTCCTGCCCACACGGGCACTGCCCTCGCTCACTGTGACAGCCACACTGACTGGAGGCGGCAGTGGGGAGGGTGAGCCCTTGGAGACAACTTGTGGTTCTTCACTCAGCAGTAACCGTGGCTAATCCAGGCTCTGCAGAAGCCCCTGGACACTCTTGTTTTCTTCTCCTGAATTCTCTCCCCACCCCACCCCCAGTTCCCTAAAAGTTGTGGGAAGAAGGTGGGGTTGAAAATCAGAAATCCTGGTTCTATTTCCACACCTTCTGCCCATTTCCTTGTGCACAGTTCCTTTTGCTCATCTAGAATAAGAGCTGGTCTAGACGTGGATGGTCTCGAAGGTCTCGGCCGGCCTTGAGAGAGCATTTGCAGGCCTCCTGGACGGACCCACTGGCTCCCCGGCAGGTAGCCTGGCCCAGCCCAGGCAGCCCTCCTGGGATGGGGTCAAGGCTGGTGGGTGGGGCCCCCACCTTTGGCTCCTTCTCTGCCCACAATGCCCCCTCCCAGGCACCTCTGCTCCCCCTGGCAGGCCCCTGTGCCCATGAGGACGTTCTCTCTCCCTACTCCTGCAACATCTTCCTCCCCGGAAGACTACACCTTTTGGGGGGCAGGCCATGTCTGCGGGCCATTCTCTCCCAGGGCTGAGCCCACACCTAGCACAGCGACAGCGCTCTGCAAACGGCTGCTGAATGCACACTTGAGTGACCGTGAAGCAGTTTGCTGAAGCCTCTTCATTCCCAGGCCACCTCCCATCTCTGCTGGGAGGGGGAGTGACTGTCATGCCTCGGTCTCAAAAACTGAGGGAAACTTAGTACTGACAACAGGCTTTGCAAAAGGATTCGGGAAGGACATGCTCAAGGCCAAACTGATCTGAACACCTTGGAAGGGTAGCAGTGCCAGATACCAAAGCATGAGGCTCCCTGTGGCCACAGCAGTCCTGAAAGGACAAAAGATCAGACCGAGCATCTCAGAAGCATTCACACATGTTGGAGGGAGGGCGGGTACTGGTGGGAGGTGGGGCCTGGGCCCTGGTCCAGCATCTGCCATTCTAAGCCCTGTGACCCTGGGGAGGCCTCTGTGCTCCATCGTGGCCTGCTGGGCTCTCAAGCCCCTTCTTGCTGATTCCGATGTAAGGACCCGGGCAGCAGGAAGTAGCAGTACCCAGGAGAGGGTGCTTACTCGAAAGGGGCAAAGGGGCCTAGGGGTGCTACCTTGCAAGTGTGCCCTGTGCCCAAACACTACTATCCTGTAAGAAAGTGAACTAGTTATAAGCATGGGCTCTGCCTCCTCCTGGCTAGGTGAACTTGGGCAGGTTCTTAACCCCTCTGAGCCTCAGTTTCCCCATCTGTGAAATGGGAATCATAAGCACTTAACTCACAGAGGTGTTTGAAGACTGTGTGCATTCAGAGCCTGGTACCTGATGGTCCCTCGATAATGTTAATTAGCAGAATTCCTGTTATTAGTTTATTCGCGGGAGAGGTGTGTGTGTTGTGTGTGTTGTTTGTGCTTCTGTCTCTCCACGTAGAACACGGTTACATCTACTTATGTTGTATTGCTGCAGTGCTCTGAGGTTCAATGCTATCACGCGGTTAGTCTGAGTCCATCCTTCCTGAACGAATGAATGAATGAACAAATGAAACAGGAAGGTGGGTGCAACAAGTCACCTGGGAGGTCAACAAAGGAACTAAGCACCTCTCTGGGGCTAGAGCCACTGACCAGCAGATGCCGGGGAGAGGTGGCTCTGACACCTGAGGGACAGAGCCCTGATCAGATTTGCAGCAACCAGGATGGCTTCCAGATAACGCCTGGCACCTCTGGAAAAGGGCTTCCCCCTCTCTCCACCACCATCAAACCTACTTTCCTTTCCTTCACCTGCTCGAGTGTAATAAATGGCTCTCCTACCTGGTGGCCACAAATACCATGATTTGTCTCTAAGAATACATAAATAACTAAGGTAATCCAAAAAATAAACACTACCTCATGACATCACAGTTTGTGCAAATATTTCTTTAAAAATACCAGACACGAAGCTCATCCTGGAAGCAAAAGGGGAAAGCGGTGGAGAAAAAGGCTTCATGGGCTTGTCCACTCCGGGGCATGTGCACAGCCCAGTCACCCCAGGACGTCCTTACCTCGTCTATTTTGGACTGCCGGCAAGGGAAAGAAAATGTGAATCCCACAGGTAAGTTCTTGTCCTTGATGTTCCTTTTCTCCATGAAGTCTCCCAGGCACTCGGCGACGTGATCAAAAAGCTGGAGGAAGCATGAGAGGGCAGTCAGGTGGGACAAAGGGGACTTCAGGAAGAAACAGAACCAGTTCCCTCCTGCGAACACGGAAAGGAGCATACCTGCCGAGGTACCCATCCTCGCGGGACCTGGCAGCCCCGTCTGAAAAGCCACACTCTGTGCGATCACAGAGAAGAGCCGCTTAAAAACAGCTGCCCCGTGGGCCAGCACAGCTCCTGGGCAGCATTTCAAAACCTTCAAATAGAACTGGCCTCTCAGGAGTCACTAACAGGTATTGTCTGGGTACTGAGAAAAACGTAAAACTAACAGAAAATCCACTTATCCCTCCATAATGCACAGGTCACAGGTCTCCATCGGCTACCCAGGTGGAGGAGCCTTCTGGCCCCTTCCCGCACTGCTAACTGTAAATTCCAGAACCTCCACGGGCAACGCCACAGCCTCAAGCCCAGTGGAGTGGCTTAGCCATCTTCAGACTACCATATTTTTACTTTTTACTGAAGTGTAACGCGCATACCCAAAAAAAGCACATACATCCTAAGTGTAGAGTTCACTGGGTTCTCTCAGGCTGCACCCACCAGTGCCCGGACCAGGTTAGTGGCACCCAGACCCCCCCTTCCTGCCACCCAGCCCCACAGGGGCACCTGCCAGCTGCCCTGACTTCAGCACCCTCCACTAGTTTTGCCTGTCTGTCTACGGTAGCTCAGTGGAGACAAGACAGTGTGCACCCTTGGGTGTCCGCATTCTTTTACTCTATATTATGTGCATGAGAGTCATCTACATGGTTTTGCATCTTTATAGACTATCCCTTCTCCTCATGATAGGAATATACCAAAATTTATTTACTGGGCTGCAACTTAAGCTTGCCTGCTCTAAGACACATTATCTTTGACTTATTAGGTGCACTCACATCTTAGGAATCCACTAGAAAGAGCTCAGAACAGTGGCTCCCTAGCTTCTGCAGAATACTGCCAATGACAGGAGGCTCACTACCTCTCAGGTAACCTTTTTGGATCTCTCTAATAATTCCCCTCACTTCTAAAATATAAGCAGAACTGAAGATAATACTCCATATATGTGTTCCAATCAGAGGAGTGCTTAGTAGAACAACCTCCCTTCTTTAGCTCTATACCTCTATTAATGCAACCTTAGCACACACATGCTCTTCTGGCAGCCACGCCACAGTCTAGGTAGCCGTCTATCTTTTTCATGACTGTCACAATACTAGACCTCTCTTAAATATGGGATTGACACAGTCATTGAACTTCCTGGAGCCCAGAAGGCAGTCTTGGAAGAGCCAGTCATATGGAGCAGCCCCAGCCCTGCTCCCAGTCAAGGCCATCTGTCTGAAGGCTTTCCTTGCAGGGCATCCATTAGAGTGGGCCAGAAGCCATTACTGCCATTCCCATCTTTCCCCAGATGTGCCCGAAGCCAGCTTTAAAGTCAGACTTCGCTGCCAAGGTAATGGAAAACCCGGTCAATTTTGCTTTAGGAGCCTCTGTCCCTGAGTCACTCTTACTCCGGCTGCAGCTGGCACCTTTGACTGAGTTGACACGTGACTACCTCCCTTGGAGAAGCCCGGCTAAGCTCCCTGCGACCTATATTTCACACTGATGTAAACCCATCACTAAGTCGTCCTCGCGCCCCGTGCCATCTGCACTCGCAAGCTCCAGGCTCCCCTGCAGCCTCAGGAGGGAAGCTCTGCAGGAAGGGGCAGGGACTGGCTGGGAGAGCTCTGGCTGCAAAACGGATTGACATGGATCGCGCCTGTAACCAGCCCCGAGTTCCACAAACACAACTCCTTTAGCACTGCATTGAGAAGGAACCAGGACTCTAACCTGCCCGGGGAGGCAGGAAGCTACCCCTGGGCTGACCTACATCTGGGATCAACTAGGAAGGGAAGTTACCCAACCTCCCTAGACTCAAAATTGCAGTGTCTAAAAAAACATTAATTTTTTTTTCTCTCCTGACAACATAACTCATTATTTTAAAAATACACACAGACTCTGACTAGGGGGCGGGGAGGGAAGGGCAATATACGTAATCTAAACTTATGTACCCCCCATAATATGCTAAAATAAAAAAAAAATTAAGAAAAAAAAAATACAGTCTCTCTGAACTTAATCATTTATTTTTCAAAATTCCCCAAACTGAATAAGTAACATTTCAAGAATGCTGCTTTGTGTTTCTAAAAGTATTAAATCTTAAAATTGCACTGAGATTTTTGAGGGGGCGGGGAGAGAGGGAGACAAGGAAAAGGGAATCGTTAATAACTGGGGAATCGGGAGAGTTGGGTCCCATCTCTCTCCCCTAACAGAGGACCCTCTGCCGTGATCCCTACACCTCTGTCCCCGGCCCTCTCTCAATAAAGTTCTGCCTCATCATTTTTAGCAAATGTCATAAATAAATCTTTCTCTAACAGTGTTAAATATAAAAAGAATGCTTGTGATAGGGAAAATTGGTAATAAAAAGGGCAAGAACTGAAAGAAAATTAAAGATTTATAATTTTCTATTTTAAATTCTAGTCACTCGAAGAGGGAAGACACACTTCCAATTTCAGTGTGCTCAGGACGCAGAGCAAAGCCCCGTGTGCAAAGGACCCTGCGTGCGAGAGATCTGAATAGAGATTAATATTAACGTTTCCTCTGTAAAAATCAATAGGGGAATCTGGATGAAGGGCACATACAGGAGCTCTCTGCGCTTATCTTAAAACATTTCTATAAGTTTAATATTATTTGAAATAAAAAGTTCAAAAATCTATTTTAAAATTCCCACATATCACAGAAGATGAGAATCCCCTGTGATCAAACCCCAGGAATTCACCCTTGTTCATCATCAGTGAGTCCGAGTTGCTTCATGGGCCAAGTGAGGACCCTGGTTTGCCAGAATATTCCATAGGCCGATAACAGACCTCAGCAAGATGGACCTCACAATGTCATTTCTACACTAACCCCAAACTTCTGAAAGGGCAGTTCCCATCTTCCAATCCTCATCTCCTGGACTCTTCTCCTCACCCTCATAAAATTAAAAACAAATAAATAAGCAAATAAAGACAAAGACAAAACCCAGCCTAGGAGTTCCAAGCTGCTGCAGCTGTAACATCTGGAGCTGGACTGCCTAGGTTCAAATCCCAGTTCCACCATGTGTGAGCTAGTTATCAAACAGCTGAGCCTCAATTTTCCCATCTGTGAAAAGGGAATAATAATACCACCCCCCTCACAACAAGGTAGTTGTAATGATTTGAATGAGTTAATATATACAAAGTGCTTATATCACTTGTACATAACAAGCACTGGTGAGTATTTGCTATAATGGTACTATATCATCATCATTATCATCATCATCATCTTTCAGACTGCTTAAAGGGGGCAGAGGAAGAAACAGAGACAGCAGGAAACAAAGTGACCCTGGGACTGAGAAGAAAGGAAGATGGGGCAGAGGCTGAGACGAAGGGGGCAGCAGTAAGAAGGATGCTACTGTGGAAGTGAACGCAGCTGAGTGTGCACCTGTGGGGGGCACCCCCTTAATTAACAAACCCCACTCCTAAAAGGTGAAGCCAAAGTGCACAGAGAATGTTTGCAGCACAGGGTGACAGCCCCAGTGCTGAAGGCACCAGGCTTAGGTGGCTCAACCCAAGGACCCTGGAGAAGAGACAGGGATAGGCCAGTACGTGCTGCCAAAATTGAAAGGGCAGGATGCCAAACCCCAGGCTGCTGAGGGGAGCAACTGCACATGGTCAGGAAAGCCACCGGGGGCAGCCTTCGTGCAGGCACAGATACATGGTCTATGCAGCCCAGTGACAGGGGAGTAGCAGGGGAGTCTCAGGCAGGGCCATCCAATAGTGACACCCCCGGTTCCAGTGGCTGACTGCAAAGTGGTTCACCTGCTCTAGTGACAGTGTCCCCCACGATGCTCACTATGACATGGTCTGCAAAGCTCTGAACCCAAATCCCAGGGAGCAGGTTCAAAGGCGGATTAGCCCTGTGCCTCGGATAAAGAAAAGGATTATGGCTTCTTCCAGGTCCCACCCACAATAACTTAGGAATAAAGTGGAGTCAAGAGGAGAAGACTCCTGGGTCTCATCTCAAAATCCACCCCAGAACAAATGGGCTCCCTGGAGAACCTAGTCACGAGCCTTGCTGAGAACACGCCCTTCCTAAAGCAAACATTTGGCAAGCTCTGAATACGCACCCTGGACAGCAGCCATGACTGGGGAGGCTACGGCGTGCAAAGGAGAGGGGAGGAGTACCCCACCCCCCACAGTCCCCCAGACAGGCTTAGGGACCTGGAAATGATGGAAATCCTCAGGGGGGATGTCTAAACCCCCTCAGGATCACAGGGTCCTCAGTGTGCTAGGGACCCACCACTTGCCACAACCAGACAGCCGGAAGTGGGTGGACAGGCCTTTCCTGTGCATGTCCACGCCTCTTGGGCAGGAAAGGAAGGAAGCCCTTGGAGGGTGGGGCCCTGGAGGGGCTGAGTCCAGCACATGCAAGAGAGAAGGGGAAGATTTTCCTGGCAAGGCCCTGCTTTCTTTGCTTTCTGTGCCAAGGGCTTATACAATGCCTTTTTTTTTTTTGAGACAGAGTCTCACTTTGTTGCCCAGGCTAGAGTGAATGCCGTGGCGTCAGCCTAGCTCACAGCAACCTCAAACTCCTGGGCTTAAGCGATCCTCCTGCCTCAGCCTCCCGAGTAGCTGGGACTACAGGTATGTGCCACCATGCCCGGCTAATTTTTTTTCTATATATATTTTTAGCTGTCCAAATCATTTCTATTTTTAGTAGAGGTGGGGTCTCACTCTTGCTCAGGCTGGTCTCGAACTCCTAACCTCGAGCGATCCTCCCGCCTCGGCCTCCCAGAGTGCTAGGATTACAGGCATGAGCTACCATGCTCGGCCTACAATGCTATTTTAAATCAGGTAAGGAGGGGCCCCCTGATCAGCCCAGAGCTGTGAACCCTAATTCCTGCCTGGCAAGGCCACAGCCACACCCTATGAGGCCTGAGCCTCTGGGGAGCAGGTGAGGAGGCCAATGACCTTATGGAAGGGGCATTTTCACCCAAGGGCTCCGCTAACCCTGTGCTGGGGAACCAACCCCAGCATCCTCAGGGGATGAGTGCATTTATCCCACAGAGCCACGGGCCTCCCTCCTCATGGGCTCAACTCTGCGGGAGTCCAGGCAGCCGACTCCCCCAGCACCAGTTTACCCGGACGGTGGGCATCTCTTCAAGCACAATCCAGCCCCCATTCAGGCTGTCCCATCCTTCTGCCCAGGAGTCCTTTTCTGTATGCATCTATGATGGACTCCTTCCAGCAACCCCATTCCAGGGGCTCAGGACACCAGCGCTTTGAGGTCTGCTCCCTGGAGATGCCCTGGGGGACACAGGCCCGATGGCGCTGACCCGGAGGGAGCGCGGACCCACCTGGCTTCCACTGCCGTGCATGATGTTCTCTGGAGTGTCATAAACCTCGGACTCCATGTGAACATTCTGGTTTTTCTCATGATTCACTTGCACCCGCAGAATTCGAAAGGAAGACCCACCAAGATCCAGGGCAATGAAATCTCCCTTTTCTGTTCAGGGAGACAACAGGTATCACATCAGATTCGAGGGTTAGGAGACGGTCACATGCCATGCCCACTTCTAGGCAGGGTCCAGGCCCTGTCTGCCTCCCCCTGCCGCACTTCCAACTTCAGGGAGACAGAAGTACTGAGTTAAGTTCAAATTCCCAACCCATCTTTCTTTAGTTCCTTACCGTATTTCAAAAACAGCACTGCTATCCATAAATAAAAATTGCGTAGCATTTCAACTCAGAGAAAACCCCACCTCTGAGGCCCATCCCATGCCTTGGGTTCCTTGTGTGTCGGCTCAGATACTGATTAAAGAAAGCCAGTCCAGAGCTCCACTTACTGCACAGGGTTGTTCTTTCTTGTGGTAAAACATGCACAACATAAAATTTACCACTGCAGCCATTTGTAAGTGTACAATTTGGTGGCATTAAGTACATTCGCAATGTTGTGCACCCAATACCACTATTTCCAAAACTTCTTCACCTCCCAAAACAGAAACTCTATAACCGTTAAGCAACAACTCCCATTTCCCCTCCCCCACAGTCCCCGGTAACCACCAGGCTGCTCTCTGTCTCCATCAATTTGCCTATTCTGGATATTTCGTATGAGTGGAATCACACAACATTTGCCTTTTTGTGTCTGGCTTATTTCACTCAGCATGTTTTTCAAGGTTGATCCATGTTGTGGCATGTGTCAGAATGTCACACCTTTTTAAGACTGAATAACATTCCATGGTATGGATAAACCACATTTTCTTTATCCATTCATCCATCGGTGGACACTTGTATTGTTTCCACCCAGAGGATGCTTTTAAAAGATGTCCCTCTTGGTCACATAAGAGTAAGCTGGCCCGCTACAGAGACCTCCCTCAGGACCACTGTGCAGTATTTGGGGGGCCTCAGCGGGACGGAGCAAGACGCTGAGACGCTGTACACCGAGACCACCAGACAGCACCAAGGGAGGTGGCTTCAGGCAGGTTCCAACCACTAAGCCACATTAAACACTCTTTATATCTCATTAGTTACTCTCACACATGCTCCCAACATATCAGTTAAAATCTGTTAGCTTTACTCATGATGCCAAGGTGACATCCCCACTGTCCCAATGTGTATCATTGGGGATGACAGCCACCCCTGCCTCCCTGAGCCCCAGTGGTCCACCAAGCCCCCAGTCCTAAGACAGTAAGTGCCAGACTGCTTTGGGGCATCTCATTTTCCTAAGGAAAGGCCTTTATTATCATATTTTATGGTGACAGCATTATTAGAATTTAATTCACATGCCATACAATTCACCCATTTGAAGTACACAATTCAATGGTTTTCAGTATATTTGGTTATGAAACCAGCACCACAACTAGTTTTAGAACATTTTCATAATGTCAAAGCCGAGTGCAGTGGCTCACACCTACAATCCTAGCACTTCCGGAGGCTGAGGTGGGAGGATGACTTGAAGTCTGGAGTTTGAGACCAGCCTGGGCAATACAGAGACCCAGTCTCTACAAAAACCAGAAAAATTAGCTGAGCATGGTGGCATATACCTGTAATCCCAGCTACTCAGGAGGCTGAGGAAGGAAGATCACTTGAGCCCAGCAGTTGGAGATTGCAGTGAGCTATGATGATGCCACTGCACTCTATCTAGCCTAGGCAACAGAGTGAGACAAGAAAAGAAAGAAAGAAAAAGAAAAAGAAAAGCCCTATGCCCTTTAATTATCAACTCCCAAGCCCCTCATCTCCCCCAGCCCTAAGCAACAATTAACCTACTTTCTGTCACTATAGATTTACATATACCTATTCTGAATATTTCATATAAACGGAATCATACAGTATATGGCCTTTTGTGAGTGGTTTATTTCACTTAGCAAAATGTTTTTAAGGTTCATCATGTTGGGCATGTATTAGTATTTCATTCCTTTTAATAGCTGAATAATATTACACTGTATGGTTATATCACATTTTACTTTTCCCATTTGTCCATTGATAGAAATTTGATCTGTTTCCACCTTTTCATTATTTTGGATAGTGCTACCATGAACATTGTGTCCAAGTTTTTGTGTGGACACGTTTTCATTTCTCTTGGTACATACCTAGCAGAATTGCCCTGTCAAATGGAGCCCATGTTTCACTTTCTGAGGCACTGCCATCGTTCTACAGCGCACATGCACCATTTTGCACTTCCACCAGTAATGTAGGAAGTTGCCAGGTTCTCCCTGCTTCATCAACACTTGTTATTGCCTCTTTTCACTTTTGATTTGCATTTCTCAGATGACTAATGATGCTGAGTACTTTTCATGTGCTTGTTGGCCATTTATGTATCTTCTTTGGAGAAATGTCTATTCAGACCCCTTGTCTGTTTTAAAAGTTTTTGTTGTCTTTTTAGTATTAGGTTGTAAGAGTTTTTTTATATGTTCTAAAAATAAGTCCCTTATCAGATATATGACTTGCAAATATTTTTCTTCCATTCTGTGAGATGGCTTCTTTTTTTTTTTTTTTTGAGACAGAGTCTCACTCTGTTGCCCAGACTAGAGTGCCGTGGCATCAGCCTAACTCACAGCAACCTCAAACTCGTGGGCTCAAGCAATCCTTCTGTCTCAGCCTCTCGAGTAGCTGGGATTACAGGCATGCGCCACCATGCCTGTAGTCCCAGCTAATTTTTCTATATATAATTTTTAGCTGTCCATATAATTCCTTTCTATTTTTAGTAGAGACAAGGTCTCACTCTTGCTAAGACTGGTCTCAAACTCCTGAGCTCAAACAATCCGCCTGCCTCGGCCTCCCAGAGTGCTAGGATTACAGGTGTGAGCCACCGCACCCGGCCGAGATGTCTTTTCACTTTCTGGATGTGTCCTTTTAAGCCCTAAAGTTTTCAATTTTAATGAAGTACGATTTATCTATTTTTTCTTTTGCTGTTTGTAGTTTGGTGTTATATCTAAAAATCCATTGCCAAATCCAAGGCCACAAAGATTTACACCTACATTTTCTTCTAAAAGTGTTATTACTTTCGGCCCTCACCTGTAGGTATTTGATCCATTTTGTTGTTGTTGTGTGTGTGTGTGTGTGCGTGTGTGTGTGAGTGTGTGATGGGATCCTACTATGTTGCCTGGCCTGGTCTTGAACCCTGGACTCAGGGGATCCTCCCACCCCCACCTCCCAAGTAGATGAAATTTAGGGACACATGCCACCACACCTGGCTATTTTGAGTTAATTTTATATATGCTGTGAGGTAGGGGTTCAACTTCATTCTTTTGCATGTGGATATCTAGTGTCCCTGGACATTTGCTAAAAAGACTGTTCTTTCCTTCACTGAATAGTCTTGGCACCCTTGACAAAAATCAATTGACCATAAATGCATGTGTTTATTTCTGAACTCTCAATTCTGCTCCACTGATCCCTATATATGTCT
Organism: Lemur catta; assembly: GCF_020740605.2. Classification (NCBI taxonomy): domain Eukaryota; kingdom Metazoa; phylum Chordata; class Mammalia; order Primates; family Lemuridae; genus Lemur; species Lemur catta. The sequence continues at coordinate 47,678,950 of NC_059141.1, read as the reverse complement.
ACCCTTATATCAGGACCACAATGTCTTGATTACTGTTGCTCTGCTGTAAATTTTGAAATTGGGAAGTGAAAGTCCTATAGCTTTGTTCGTCTTTTTCAAGAGTGTTTCAGCTATTCTGGGTCCATTGAGATTTTTAACTTTTTTTTAAAGTATGTTGTTTTGTTTAAAAAAGAAAAAAAGTTCTCTTTTATAAAGTCGACTTATCTTTGTATTTGATTCCACCAAGCTATAAACTGGGACACATTGCTATATTTCTGGAACTTAGAACAGTAACTTGGCATATAGTAAAAACTCAACAAATACTTACAGAATTAATGAAGATGTAAAGGAATGAAAGAACAAACCAAGAGCTCTCACTGAATTTCACTGTTCTTATCATCTTTCTTAGGTTCCTTGAGGGAAGGACCACAATTTAGGATTCTTTGCATTTGTCCCTGGTACCCAGGACAGCTGAGTAAGTGCTTGGTAGCTGCATGATCACAGGGATTGGTGGTCCATTCATTCATTCAAGGCACCCTTGCTTATTGTTCCTTAAGCACCAACCTGTTATGCCATCATGTGAGACACAGAGGAAAAACCAAAGTGTGTTTTTCCCATTCCCTACAAACTACAACACGGAATACTTCTGCAACCCTAGGTGTGTGCAGGCTTTTCCCCACACACCAAGCAAGCAATCAATTCTGCAGAGGATTCACCAGTGAACACACCAGCCAGCTTGGTGTCCTCTAATTCAATCCAACGCTGACACTATCTACCTGGAGATGGCATCAGATCCCACAGGTGGAGGGCTCAGTCCCACAAGACTGCCCCCTCCCACTTTAGATGCCAGTCACAAGCACAGGTTGTGGCCTGTGTTTCTACCTGCCAGACTAGAAATCGGGGTTCCCACAACCCCCTCCTTGGGTATGATTACTTTGCTAGAGTGGCTCACGGAACTCGGGGAAACACTTTACTTACATTCACCCATTTATTATAAAGGATATTACAGATGAACAGCCAGATGGCAGAGATGCACAGGAAGAAGCACGGGAGGAAAGGCAAGAAGCTTCTATGCCCTCTCCAGGTGTGCCACCAAGGAACCTCCACATGTTCAGCTATCTTTAAGCCCTGGGAATTCAGGCCTTTTGGGTTTTTATGGAAGCTTCATTACATAGGCACAATAGAGTAAACCACTGGCCACTGGTTTGCCAGCTCAACCTTCAGCCCCTCTCCCTCCCTGGATGGGGGCAGGGCCGAAAGCACCAACCCTCTAATTATAGGGCTGGTTCCCCTGGCAACCAGCCCTCATCCTAAGGCTATCTAGAGTCAGTGCCTTAGAACAGGAAATTGCAAAGGATTTAGGAGCTCTGTATCAGGAACCAGGGTCAAAGACCAAATATTAGAACAAAGGATTCTCCTAGCACCCCTATTGATTAGGAATTAGAAGGGTTTCAGGAGCTTTGTGCCAGGAACTTGGGGCAGAGACAAATATGTGTATTTCTTATTATTTCATACATCGGTTGGGTGATTTTCTTTATTGAGATATAATTCACATATAATTTATCCATTTTATTTTATTTTATTTTATTTATTTATTTTTTTGAGACAAGGTCTCCCTCTGTTGCTCAGGCTGAAGTGCAGTGGTACAAGCATAGCTCACTGTAACCTCAAACTCCTGGGCTCATGTGATCCTCCAGCCTCAGCCTCCTGAGTAGCTGGGACTACAGGCATGCGCCACCGTGCCCACACCACCACGCCCACACCACCACGGCAGCTATTTTTTGCAGAGGTGGGGTTTCACTATTGCTGCCCAGCCCAGTCTTGAATTCCTGGCCTCACGTTATCCTCCCACCTCCGCCTCCCCAAGAGCCGGGATTACAGGTATAAGCCACTGCATCCAGCCCAATTTACCCATTTTAAAGTGTACAGTTCAGTGGTTTTCAGGATATTTACAAAGTTGTACAACCATCATCACTATCCAATTTTGCAAAAATTTTCATCACCCCAAAAGAAATCCTGTACCCATTAGCAGTCACTCTTCATTTCCTCCCAACCTCCCTAACCTTCAGCAACCACTAACTGTATTTTCTATCCTGATATGTTTCCCCATCTGGGCATTTCATATAAATGGAGTCATACAATTTATGGCCCTCTGTGACTGGCTTCTTCTCACTTAGCATCATGTTTTCAAGGTTTACCCATGTTGCACCACAGAATGTACTTCATTCCTTCCCATGGCTGAATTATGGTCTATCATATGGATATATCCCATGACACCACTGATCTTAAATTATTTCTATGGTCCAAAAAAAGGAGAACAAGGGAGAATGGCGGGAAGCAAGTATCATAGATTTGGTGAAAACTCTGATCCTGACTTTGTGCGCTGTTGAAATCAGTATAGGGTTTTCTTTGGGTTCCCATCAGAATCCTAGCTCCATGGCGCTTTACACTACTGCCAAGTTAAAAAACTGAATTTGTATGCGATGGCTTCTCTCAGGCAGGTGAGTCACTAGAATATCAAAAACACTTTATTTTACCATCAGCTAACATTCACTGGGCCTTTCTGTGCCAATCACCAAGTGCTGTATATGCACCATTTTCTTCTTAATCCACTCAACCCTATGAAGTAGGTGCTGTCATGATGCCCGTTCTACAGACAGGCAAGTAAAGGCAGAGTGGGGTTAGATATCCTTTCCAAGCACATAATCAGTAAGTGGCAAAGCCAGCATTTGAATCCCAAACTCAAATTCATAACCATGAAACCTGCTTCCTAGACAGAACTCGAGAATAAGGATCGCCCAAGGATGAGATCTGAGTGAGACTTCAGCACACCAGAGATGGCTACGTTTCTTTTCTGGGGCTCTTCAACATCCATGACTCCTTGCAGCTTCAGTTTTGTTCTGCTTTGTTCTTTAAGGAAGAGAGTAAAAACTCAACCTGGTAAACAACTATAAACCACTTGTGCACAGGGAAATAACAGGCACAAAAGCAAATGCTATGCTGGGATGAAATGATGGGTACTTTTTATTTTATCTGATACTATTCTTATTTATTTAATTCATTTATTTACTGTTTTAATCTTTAAATAAACATTTATTTATTGCATGTTTTATGACAGCTTTCTCTCATAACTTTAAAATAAACCAAGGGAACTTTTTCAGTTGCCAGCCCAATCAAAAGTTTTATTTTCAGGCCGGGCGCAGTGGCTCACGCCTGTAATCCTAGCACTCTGGGAGGCCGAGGCGGGCGGATCATTTGAGCTCAGGAGTTCGAGACCAGCCTGAGCAAGAGCGAGACCCTGTCTCTACTAAAAATAGAAAGAAATTAGTTGGATAATTAAAAATATATAGAAAAAATTAGCCGGGCATGGTGGTGCACGCCTGGAGTCCCTGCTACTTGGGAGGCTGAGGCAGAAGGATTCCTTGAGCCCAGGAGTTTGAGGTTGCTGTGAGCTAGGCTGATGCCACAGTACTCTAGCCCAGGCAACAGAGTGATACTCTGCATCAAAAACAAAAAAAAAAGTCTCATTTTCAGACGAATCAAAGAGAAAGCAGGTCCCTGGGGATGGTGGCTGGGAACTCCGGCTTGGGTAGTGCTGGCGTCCACACAGAGCAGGTAAGAGCTTTCAGCCCCTCACCTAAGAGGACTGGGACCTGAAGTATTTCTAGCAGGGTAACTGAGAAATGACCTCTGCTGCCTGTAGATCTGGGAGGAGCCTGGTCTTAGGGAACACAAAGCTGCCCACAATTCCACACTCTACAAAGACCCCGCCCCCTCCCAGCCTCCTGCGTAGTCCGCCCACTCCAGGTCTCCACTGCTCGCTTCTTTAATAGGCACAGATCACCAGGGTCTCCAGGAGTCAGTGTCAGAGAAGAAAGGGTGGCCATGAGATGCCAGGACAAAGCTAAATACTGGACACTTCACACACCTGCAAGTGGTGGCTGATTTATCTAAGGAGAATCTTGACAAATAGCCCCTGAGGTGGTCGCAAGGGGACTTGCGAAGCTCCTGATCCTTCCCTGAGCAGTGACCCTGGTTCCCTTTGAAGGTGTGCTTTGCGGTTGCTAAAAGACATAGCAATTCCTCCTCTTCCAAAAATCACATTTGCAACTTAGGAAACATTGCACAAATATTAACTCACCTTCTCAGTTTATGGAAAAGGAAGCTTCAACCAAACTAGGTGAATGATTCACTCATGGTCACACCCATGGCAAGACCAGGGTGACCCCTCCCTTCCCTTATACTTGGCAAATACTGCAATGCTCATTATTTTTTATGTGTATACATCTTATGTTCCTCAGTTGGGTGATAAGCAACTTGAAGGCAAAGGCAATTTAGCAGGCTTACCTCCCTCCCCCAAGGACTGAGTCCTGCAGACAGCAGGCCATCAGTAAATGTTTGCTGCCAGCTCGATAGGAAATGCCTGGGTCAAATGCATGGTCTCTCTGGTCTTATCCTCTGCCAGGCAAAGGACATCAAGGCATGATGGTAAGGGCAACAAGATTTTTATTAGCTTTGTCAGAAGTCTAGCACCTCTTTAGATAGCCATCCTCCTATTTTTGACCCATTAGGCTGGAGGTGGGGCTGAGCCCCTGCTCCAGCTCCAGGGGAAGCAGTGTGTGATCCAGGCCCGTGATCCAAGTGCATCGGAGTCAGCCATCTTGACCACCGTGATAGAGTCAGGATGGGCACATGACCCAAACCAGCCAATCACGGCCCTCGCCAAGCCCATCCCTGGTCCTGTGGGAGCAAGGCCTGCTCTGCACTAGGAGCCCAGCTCTGAGCTGAGATGTCAGTCTGGGCTGCAGGGGCTGCCTCTGCCACTGCAGGGGAGAGGTGCCCTAGGCATGAAGCCAACACAAAGGAAAGTTGGGCTGACTGAACAAGTAAGAGAAAGATAAGTCCCTGGATACAGAAGCCAACACACAACTGGACTTCTCAGTTATAGGAACATCAAATTTCCCCTTTTTTTAATTAATTAATTTTTTTTCTTTTTTTTTTTTTTTGAGTCAGAGTCTCACTCTGTTGCCCGGGCTAGAGTGCCATGGCGTCAGTCTAGCTCACGGCAACCTCAAACTCCTGGGCTCAAGCGATCCTCCTGCCTCAGCCTCCCGAGTAGCTGGGACTACAGGCATGCGCCACCATGCCTGGCTAATTTTTCTATATATATTTTTTAGCTGTCCATATAATTTCTTTCTATTTTTTTTTAGTAGAGGCGGGGTCTCGCTCTTGCTCAGGCTGGTCTCGAACTCCTGAGCTCAAACAATCCACCTGCCTTGGCTTCCCAGAGTGCTAGGATTATAGGCATGAGCCACGGCACCTGGCCGCCTCTTTTTTCCTTAGACAAATTTCAGTTCAGATTTCTTTTAACTACAATGGAAGGCTCCCAAGTTCAATGATCTTTATTAGGGAATGGAGCCCCCAAACACCTACTTGCCCTCCATAATAGAAGGGATCTGTCATCATTCCCTTTCATCTCAGGTCAGCTCCCTGGTTCACAGCTGTGGTGTCAGTCACCCCAAGGCACAGGGACCAGAGCGGCAGTCTGTGGCTCACCCACACTCCGTATGGCTAAGTCAGAGGTGGGGTGCCAGGGTGGGGGTGAGACGGAGCCCCTCTGCACTCTGCCTCCCTCCCCTAGAGCATCACAGAGATGCCGGTGAGTTCTGAAAACCCTGGATCCTTCCTCCAGGGCCTGGGATTACACATTTAGGCCTGATGGGTGGGGTCCTTTGACTGGTCACATTGGTTAGGAAAGGCCTTCCCAAAGAATTCTTACAAAGTCAGTTATTAAATTATAGTGACTGATGATGATAATGAAGATGACCCACTGTGTCTCTTACAGCAGCGTGCAGTTTCCAAAGCCCTCTCATTTGATCCTGGTGACAGCCCTGTGAAACAGGCAGGGTGGGGATTATCATGCCCATTTGACAAATGAGGAAATGGAGGCTCAGAGAAGCTTGGTGACTTCTCCAAGATCACACAGATAATAAATGCCAGAGCTGGAGATTTATCTAGGGTTCTGGATTTTTACTTTATTTTTCCTTTAACTTCAGGTTCAGCCTCTTTCTGCAGCAGTGGGCTTCCTTCCAACTTCCTCTTCAAATCTCTGGTTTCAAACCTTCCTGCCTGCCTGCCTTTTACTTGCGGCTTCTTCCCACAACTCCCATTTCCACTGAAGCCAGGAGAACCACTCCGCAAGACAAGGCTCATTAAACAAAACATCTGAAGGGCCCCTAGCAACCCTCCACTTTCTAATGACATTCATCATTACTAGCAAATAATGGAAAACAAACACAAGACAGATGTCTCTCGAGTCTGGGGCTGTGCTGGAATACAGGGCAAATAAACACTCTGCCTGCATGAAATGCCTGTCTCAGTCCAGCTTAATGAGTGAACTCTGTACGTGTGCTACAAAGGCATGCCCTCCGACGTGCAAGCCAGCTACCTGATGAGAATGCAACATCTCTGTCAAAAACCCAACTAGAACGCCAGACATTCAGGAAATTCCACAGATGGAGAGAACTTTCCAGATAATCCAACAGTCTTCACAGATAAGAAAACTGAAACAGCCGGGCGTGGTGGCTCACGCCTGTAATCCTAGCCCTCTGGGAGGCCGAGGCGGGTGGATCGCTCCAGGTCAGGAGTTCGAGACCAGCCCGAGCGAGACCCCGTCTCTACTAAAAATAGAAATAAAAAAATTATCTGGACAACTAAAACTATATGTAGAAAAAATTAGCCGGGCATGGTGGCGCATGCCTCTAGTCCCAGCTACTCGGGAGGCTGAGGCAGGAGGATCGCTTGAGCCCAGGAGGTTGAGGTTGCTGTGAGCTAGGCTGACCCCACGGCACTCACTCTAGCCCGGGCAACAAAGTGAGACTCTGTCTCAAAAAAAAAAAAAAAAAATTACTTAAAAATAAAAAATAAAAGAAAACTGAAACACCCCAAATGCCTCAGGAAGAGAAAGGAAATATTTTCCTTTCTTTGGCCGGAAAGCAGTACTATGTCTGTTTAGGGCCCTAAAATAACTGTGACCACACTGTGACTCGTTCTGCTTCGAGTGAACGGAGATAATGGTACATTCAAGCTTCTAGTATATATATATATATTTTTTTTTTTTTTCCTTCTCCTTTGGGTAAAAACCTCTCTTTTGGGTAAAGACTATGCTAAGAACAATGAAATAGCCAACACTATCCTCAAAAAGCTTACAATCTAATTGGTACTTATGATATCCTTCAAAATAAATGAGAAAAAAAGGGAGGCTTCCCAACTGAGGGAGGCCAGACACAGAGACAGCTATTCCCAAGAGACTGGGGCTGAAGCAAACCAAACTATTTCACCCCAAGATAAGTCTTCCTGGTATAATGAGTACTTTGAATTAAAGGCCCCTTAAAGAGTAATAGATGCTGGAAGATACTTTTCCCCATCTATATAAAGACCACACAGACCTCCAGGGAGAACAATTGTTCCTCATTATCTATATAACCACAAGATAATGTCTGTCTCTCAGCCTCATTCAATTTCCAAAGAGAACCACTGGCAAATTAATCTCTGTTGGCCTTCCATTCACTCTCCCCGGTAACCATTTATTGTCCCCCAACAGAATTACCTACATTCCCCACCTCCCCCGCCCCTCTGAAAACAGGCTGTATCCCTCTGGGCCCCACTGGGATATCTGGGTAATCACTCTGTGATTCTCCCCCGTACATGTTAATATCAGATTACTAAGTATGGAATGTCCAATTTCCTTAAGTACGAAATGTGACAACTGATATCTCTGACATTTGACTTTGACACTTCTTTATTTATTTATTTTTTTTAATTGTGAAGACACATCCTCCTTCTTTCAAACACTCATTTTGGCTTGTGGTTATCGCTCAAATTTTTTTTAGAGCAATTTTTGTGAAACCATGGATAAGTCAAAAATTTGTATTTTTGAATATGAGTTCCATCATGGAAGCAACACAGCACGGACAGCTCGAAGTATCAACCAAGTGTTTGGGAAGGATTTGGCTAATGAATGCACAGTATGTTCATGGTTTGAGAAGTTCCGTCCTGGTGATGTTAATCTTGAAAATGAGCCACGTTGGTGACCTTGAGACCAAGCTGGATAGTGATGAGCTGAAAGCTATAGTGGAAGCAAATCCATCTCAACCTACACGTGAATGAGCAGCAAGGTTTGACGTTACTATCCCAACAATATTGGACCATTTGAAACAAATGGGCAAGGTAAAGAAGCTGGGTACTACATGAATTAAATATGCGTCAGAAGAGATATCATCTCGAAGCTTGCCTTTCTTTGCTGTCGTGACATAAAGGCGAGCCATTTCTACACCATAACATACTGTTACATGTGATGAAAAATGGATTTTTTGACAATTGCAAGCATTCGGCACAATGGCTGGATAAAGACGAAGTGCCAAAACACAGTCCAAAACCAAATATTCATCAGACAAAGCTAATGGTGTCTATTTGGTGGTCCAGTGCTGGTGTTATCCACTACAGCTTCATGAAACCTGGTCTATCGATTACAGAGAATGTCTACCACAATCAATTGGATGAAATAATGGGGACTGCTTGTGATTAAGCAGCTGAGATTGGTCAGTAGAGACAGGCCAATCCTCTTGCAAGACTACATGTCGCAAAAAACAATGCTGTTCGAACTACAGAAGTTGGACTTGGAAACTCTCTCTCATCCACCGTACGCACCAGACCTTGCACCAACTGAGTACCACTTCTTCCAGGCTTTGGACCACTTCTTACAAAGAAAAATATTCAATTCTCAACAAGCTGTGGAAAACACCTTTCATAATATCATCGCCACTCGCTCTCCAGACTTCTTCGCTGCTGTCATGAACAAGCCACTGTTAAGATGGTAAAACTGTTATCGATAGTTGAGGCACGTACTTTGATTAATTGTACTGATTCTTGTTTGAGATATAGTAAACTAAACTTTTGTTTCAAAATTGGACATTTCATAAATGACTTAATAAATCTATATGCCTTTTGTCCTATAAATCTGCCTTTTGTGAGCGGATTTCTCAGCAAAATTTCAGAGGGCAAAGGGGAAGTTTTCCCTTGGTCCCTACGGTAGCTTTGAAGAGGGAATTCTATTTGGCCAAGTCACCAGTATTAAAAGACTTCAATATTTTCCTTCTTTATTATTCATACCTTTACTACTTTAAAAAATATTTAGTTTTTTTTTTTTAAATCGATGTATAGATTACTGAAGAGCAACTAAAAAAAATCCAAAGAGGAAAAAAGCTAATAAAAAATGAGCTGGTATGTATCAGATATGTTTTCAGAAATGTTTCTGAGTCCAGTCCACCAGAGTCAAAGTCAACGAGAAAGGAAAGGCTTTTTCCCTTTGCCAGGGAAATCACATCACCACATAATGGGCACTGGCATTTCTCCACCATGGTTTCAATTTATCCTTCCGTGGTTTGGGATTACTACTAATTCTGTCCCGGACTAATTACTACAGTGGAAGCAGTGATTAACATTTCAAAAAGGGAACAGCACCATGGATTTACTATTAAGGAGATCCAAATTCTGACTACTCCAGGAGAGCTCCTAGTTTTTGGATAAAAAAGGAGCCCAGAGTCATTATGGGTTACACTGTGTCCCCTAAAAAGATACACTGAAGGCCGGATGCGGTGGCTCACGCCTGTAATCCTGGCACTCTGGGAAGCCAAGGCAGGTGGATCACTTGAGGTCAGGAGTTCGAGACCAGCCTGAGCAAGAGCGAGACCCTGTCTCTACTAAAAATAGAAAGAAATTATCTGGCCAACTAAAATATATATATAGAAAAAATTAGCTGGGCATGGTGGCTCATGCCTGTAGTCCCAGCTACTCGGGAGGCTGAGGCAGTAGGATCGCTTAAGCCCAGGAGTTTGAGGTTGCTGTGAGCTAGGCTGACGCCACAGCACTCACTCTAGCCTGGGCAACAGAGCAAGACTCTGTCTCTTTTTAAAAAAAAAAAAAAAAGATACACTGAAGTCCTAACCCCTGGTACCTGTGAATTGACCTTATTTAGAAATAGGGTCTTTGCAGATGTGATCAAGTTAAGATGAGGTCATTGGTGTGAGCCCTAATCCAATATGGCCAGTAGGTATCCTTAGAGGAAAGCCCCATGTGAAGACAGAGAAACACAGGGAGAAGGCCATGTGACGACAGGGGCAGAGACTGGAATGACGCAACTGCAGGACAAGGAACGCCAAGGATTGTCGGCCACCACAAGAAGCTGGAAGGGGCAAGGAAGGATTCTACCAAGGGTCTCAGAGGGAGCATGGCCCTGGTGACATCTAGGTTTTTGGCCTTCTATCTTCCAAAACACATATCTGTTATTTAAAGCCACCCTGTTTGTAGTATTTTGCTACAGCAGCTCTAGACATTAATACAGGGTAGAAGGAGGGGAAGGAGCCTGAGTGCAGGCAGACAGACCAGGGAGGACCCTCGTGGTGCAAGGCTTTGGTCTTTCCTCCTCCCCCTCCTCCTCCTCCTCTTCCTTCTCTTTCCTCTGTTCTCAGCACTAGTCTGGGCTCGGGAGAGGTCCGAAACATTTGGCCCTATCAGCACTAGAGGGGAGACTCAAAGGAGACATGGGGCCCAGGCTACTGGTGCCAATTCCACAAATTCCACAACAGTGTTTCCCAACATGGGCATACTGCCACATATGTCACTGCATTTAAAACACCACTGAGGCCCAACATGGTGGCTCACGCCTGCAACCCTAGCACTCTGAGAGGCCAAGGCAGGAGGATTGCTTGAGGCCAAGAGTTGGAGACCAGCCTGAGCAAGAGTGCGAGACCCCATCTTTACTAAAAATAGAAAAAAATTAGCTGGGTGTGCTGGCACACACCTGTAGTCCCAGCTACTCGGGAGGCTGAGGCAGGAGGATCCCTTGATCCCAGGAGTTGGAGGTTGCAGTGAGCTGTGATGACACCACTGCACTCTAGCCAGGGCGACAGAGCGAGACTCTGTCTCAAAAAGAAAAAAAACAACCACTGACTGGAAGACACATTATTATTTTATGTAACACTGAGAAAGAAAAAACGTTGCCAATATTAATTTTAAAATGTGATTACTGTCCAACACATCACTGACTTCAGAGCTACTCAGATAAAAAAAAGAATGAGTTCTCAAGATAGATGAAATACTGTACAGATGTTGAGGAAAAAGATCAAATAGGTTTGGGGAAAAGGCAGTTAAGCCAAGTTAAACCACTTTCTTTCCCGCAGGACTGTTCAGGGCCTTTAGTGTGCTAGTGTCTACTATGAATCTACATGAGGAGGCTGGAAAATATATATGAGTTCTGGGCTTTGTTTTGAGGAATAGCTAATGCAGCAAATGGCTAGATTACTACTGTTCCTGGATCACACCTTGAGACCCTCAATCCTGGAAATGATTTGTGCAAAAAGTGAGGGAGAGTGCCCCCTGTTGACATAGGGCCCTGGGACACAGACACTGAGCTGGCTTGAAGCAGGGTTCAGGAGGAGAGGAAGCAGCTCCTCCTCCTCCCTCCCCTATGTCTGCCCTGAGCCAGTCACACAGGGTCAGGTTCCTGGCAGATCAGCTACTGTTGGAGCTCTCCCAAGCAAAGCCAAAGGTGCTCTCCTGGGGGCGGTCCACACCCACCTCCCCTCCCCTCCCCTTCCTCTTCTCTCAGCTGGGAGCAGGCAGCCATGTCTCTGCTACAGAACTCTGCTAACCCTGGAAAGGCTCCAGGGCTCCTGGATGTGGGTGACATTGACATCCAGGGCTGGAGAAAAGCAGGGGTGAACTACAAAGGTATCTCTTTCCCAGCCAGAGACACGAGAACACACCCAGGTACGCCACAGTCCAGTCACTCTGATGGCCAGAATCTATCTCTTCAATAGTTCTTAAAAAGCTAAACTGCCTGCAGTCCCAGCTGCTCGGGAGGCTGAGACAGGATTGCGTGAGCCCAGGAGTTCGAGATTACAGTGCGCTATGATGACATCTGTGAATAGCCACTGCACTCTGGCCTGGGCAACATAGTGAGACCCCATTACTTAAATTAAAAAAAAAAAAAAAAAAGCTAAATTGGTAGTAACCAACACCTGAAGCAAAACAAGAGGCTGGAGGTAAAGTAGGTTTTTAAATAGCCAAAGAAACATGGGAGATATAAATGCCAATGTGTGTGTATGAAGTAAACCCCACCCATGGCCACAGAGTAAACAGTACACGCCCGTCATCGTTGCTGGAATCTCATTCAGGACTTCTGAGGCCAGCGGCTTCCTGCTGAAGCCCGTCTGTTCCCACAAGCCGTGCACTTGCCTAGTTTCAAGATCGTCAGCTGTAACAGCCGCAGTGTTCGTGGCACAGGCTGCACACAAGATGCCCCCCAAACACTGCTTTAAACAAGAGCCGCCAGAGCAGGGCAGAAACAGCAGGAGCGTGGGATGCCACTCACAGGGCATGTACGCACAACCCTAAGAGAACACGGCTTCCTCAGCATCTCCCCCAGGTAGCATGGCAAGATGGGATGGGCACAGCGCCCACCTCCGCGGCTCAGCCCAGCAGAGGGGCTTCCACTGAGCAGGCCAGGCTGCGCCTCCCAGCTTCCACTCTGCCAAGTATGGGGGCTGATGCCACTCCACTGGGGATGGGGTACAGACAATCCTCGGGGAGCCCCTAACTCCCCACTGCAGGACATGAAGCCACAGGGTTGCAGAGCGAGAGGATATTTTTTTTTTTTTTTCCCAATTCTACCTCCTCTATTTCTCTGCTTTGGAAGCTACCTTGATTCAGCATCTAGGCAATTTGTCCAAAGAGGGACTGGAATCTCCCCTCTTAGTCTGAGACCCTGCTGGCCAGTAGGATTGCTGCTTATCTTTGGTAATGAAGGAAGGGAGGCCTTGATGCCCTGATGGAGAGATTCTTTTAAAACAAACCCGTCATTTGTTCTAGAGCTCTTCATGTTCTGGACACATAAAAGCAACCCACACAGCATGTGCAAGACCTATAAACACGATACTTTCTGAAGTACCACAAGCCCGTCAGGTTAAGGAGAACAGGTTGGCCCTGCCCAACCATGGCATCCACAGTGCCTGGCATGTGGTAGATGCTTAGTAGAAACACGGATGGATGGATGGATGGATGGATGGATGGATGGATGGATGGGAGAACAAATGAATGGAATGGTGAAATGAATGAATGAATGAACAAATGAATGTCAGAAGGATGATTTCACAGAACATTCAGGCCTCAGAGCTCAATCTCCAGATGAGAGACTTACCAGAACCATCGGGAATGGATCTTACAAATGTTGGCAACATCTTGACTGTGGCTGTTGGATTAAAATCCCGGGAGAGGCCACTCTTCATCTCCTGCTTGAAGCGACTCATGATGTCCATCAGGGTTTCATCAGAGAGCCGCATGGCATAGAGATACTTGTCAATCTGTGGGAGGATAAGAAGGAAGGGGGGTGAGGCTGAGGCCAAGGAAGGTCACATCAGCTTAAGTCTGGCTGGGGGAGGGGACAGGGCAGAGGGAGGCACCGCCTGCCTGAGACAACCAGCTCCCACAGGCAGGGAACACCGTGCTGGCACATCGCACAGCGGAAGGTCATTCAATTGCCATCGACCGTGTCACCCAGAGCAGGCTTGCAATGCCCTGAGCCCTAGCTCCTCGCCTGTAAAAGAAGCCAGACACCTCCAAGGTCTTTCCCAACCCTTGAATATTACACGGAAGTTGCTCTTCAGTCCCCAAGCACGTAATGAGGCAAGTTTCCCCAGTATCATAGGAACAACTCAGCCTCCTTCTCTCTGTGACAGGTGGCTGGCTATCCCCACTTGCATGGCAGTGCCACAGAGGCTAAGAATTCCAGCCCCGAGGCGTAACAGCTGTGTGAAATTTCAGTTTCCTCAACTGAAAAACCGAGGTGATAACTGGGACCTAACTTATAGGACACTGTAAAATCAGATGACACAGAGAAGCACTTAGAACACAGCAAGTGTTCAATAAACACCTGCTATTATGGTTAACATGAGACAGTGGTGCTGGGAGGTTTCCTTAGACGTGACTTCTAGGAAGGTAGAAATGGCGGCCCAAGGGCTAGAGCCCTTCCCAGAACAAGGGGCAGCACGTCCAGAGCACAGAGACCTCAACCCCAGTCTCAGAATGTCTGGGGATGGCCCCCTGGGCTCCTGTGCCCACAGTTCCAATCAGACCACTCCCACTCTCCACCAGAACTGATCCAACGTGCTCCTCTTCCTGGGTTCCCCACTCTCAAGCTTCCCAGGCCCCCTTTTGTCACTGGCTGTCAATGGTTGTTCTTCCTTCATGCTATCTTCCTATTTAGTCTCTCAAAAAGTATTTACTGAGCACCTACTCTGTGCCAGGCATGGGGCTACACACCTGTCCTCAGGGTGCTGTCCTTGTGGAGTCCACCGCTTTCCGCCGCTCCTCACTCAGTTAAGGAAGCCCTGGTAACCATGTGCCTAGATGGCTGATGACTCGTCCACTGTGACAGTTTTCCATCTCCACTCTCTCTCCCTTCCAACCCGTCTTCTACACCGCTGCCACATTAGCCTCCCAAAGCACAGCACTAAGCAATGCACTCCCCTGCTCAAAGCCTGGCAATGCCTCCCATCACTGAGGCACCCGCACCCTGCAGGTGTGGCTCCATGCGCTCTGACACTCTGGCCACACCATCTCTACCACTCCCGGTAGGTGCCCCGGGCTTTTGTGCCTCTGCTGTCGCCTCTACCCGAAATACCCTTCCTTTTCTTCGTGGCTATCTAAATCTCACCTAACCGTCTAGGTTCAGATCAAATCTCACTTCCTCCTAATGATGTCCCAGTCCTGCAGGCTGGATATAATCTCCTCCCCTCAGCACTGACCCCCTGGCACGGCCTGGGCTGGATCCCAGCTTTCTGTGCTTGTCACCTCGACCTCCCCAGTGCCCTGCATGGAGCCCTGCACACAGAAGCCTCCCGGCGGATCGAGAGACGGATTTATGACCCGACAAGGCTGAAAAGATCTGCACGCTGATTTGCTTCTGAGAATGGCATCTCGTGCCCACGTTTCAAGGTGGCGGGAAACGTCCTGACTCAAGGACACAGAGTCCTGAGTCCTAGGTCATTTCTGCATATTTTGGTCCTGGGCAGCCTTCTTGCTCTGGTCCCCATGCCTTGTGCTCCCCCCAGGCCCTGCCTGACTCCTGCTTCATGGACAATCACACAGGCTAAACCACACAGGGCCTGAAGGCCACGTGAACAAATTTAGGCTGGATCCCAAAGCACGGGAGAGCCTTGGGACGGCTTTAATGGGAAAACAAGGACAGCGACATTTGTGTTTCTGAAAGACCAAGCTGTCTGCTGGGGGAGAGTGGGGCAGCAGGCACGAGACCGCACAGCAAGCCACATGGCTTCTCCAGTGTCCTCACACTACATCGTGATCACCTGTTTATCGACATGTCCATCTCTGACACCGGGTGAGTTGCCCAGGGAAAGCAGACGTGTTGAACAGACCTTTGGAACTCACTCCCTTGCCTTGTACAAAGGAGGAATTCAAATAATGCCGGGTGCCGGAATACTTTATATTGTGGTTCATGGTATATCAAGTGCTTTCACACCCAGCATGTCATTTAACTTTTGAAACTGTCAGGGGGATGTTCTTAATCCCCATTCTACAGATGCAGACACTGAGGCTGGTTAGCGCAAAGCCCACAGCCAGGGGAGTGAGGTCTAAGGCAAGTCTAAGGCTCCTCCATATAATCATCCCCACCCCTTGGGGTGGGCTGGTCCCCCTACTCCATGGAGGACAGACCCAAGTAGAGCCATCAAGGTTTTCCAGCTGGACGGGAGAAGCTTCTAGAAAAGGCGGAGCTCTGCATAGCTCCACAGCCATCCTGCCTCCTAACTCAAGGTGCAGCTCTGATACAAGAATCCTAACACTTTAGACAGCCAAGCCAAACCCAAATAGAGCCTAGAAGCTCAAATGGAAAAGTAAGTTGGGGACATAGAAGATGCCTGCCCCCCAAGCTGTTATGGAGGGGGCGCTTTCCTCCTCTTGTTCCAGCCCCTCTGGGAAGAGACATGGACACTGGGGCCAAAGCAGGGTACAAATACGGCACAGCTGGAACCCAAACTGGGGCCTCCTGGGCCTGTGTGAGTGAGGACGAGCGAAGGAAACCCCCTCTCTCCACTGTGCCTCAGCAGGTCAGGAGGGGCCATTGACACGGAGTAGATCCTGGGCCCGGGGCTGGACTGGCCAGGCGAGAAGTCACCGCCCTATACCCACCACACTCCCCAGCCAGGCTGGCACCTGGTGCAGGGATCAGCAGATGCACACCCTGAGGACTGCAGAGACATCAGAGAAAAGCACATGTCAAGAGACACCTGTAGAAAACTTCCAGGGGCCCAGAGCACCCAGCACCTCACTGAGCTCCTTCAGACCGGCCCTGCCTGCCACCCGGCTGGGCTGCCCCATCTACCAGGAAAGGGAGGCTGAGAATGGGCGGTGGGAGGTAGAGGGAGAGAGGGAGGAAGGGCACTGGGGAAGGAAGTCACTCCTGCCCATTTGCTCCAGATCTCTGCAAGACACCCGGTAAGAAAGGCCAACTCTTGGTCTTCGGGGATTTGGCTGAAGCCTGTGGCCCTTTCAGCTTTTCTGTGTCTGTCCTCCTCTCCAGAGCATCTCCAGGTCTGTTCCTCCCCCTCTTCCCCTCCCTCCCCCTACACACACACACACACACACACACACACACACACACACACACACACTTCCTCAATCCTGCTCCCTTCTCTTAAGATGCTGCCTCCAAACCACCGTTGCTCTATTGCTCTGGCCAAACGTTGGTCTCAAAGAATCCCTTCCCCACTCTACGTTTTGGTGATGGGGAGGGCACAGCACAGCTTATCTTCTTCTACGGCAAGTCTCGGCCTTTGGAATGTCTGTCATGAGACAGAGGCCCAGAGGAGCCATAATAGGAACCGCCAGGCCCTCAAATGCTCCCTCTCGAGCTTGGTGCCTGACACGAGTGTGTGGGACTCGGGTCAGCCTGGGAGGGACCTGGGGAGGGGCCAGGGCCCAGACACCAGGACACCAGACACCACAGCTGAGCTGGGTCCTGCAGATTCTTGCCTGAGACTGATGAGGAAGCCCACCAGCCTCCAGGGTCTCTGTCCATCATGGCTGGGAGGGAGCAGCCCCTCCCACAGGGGTGGAAGCCACGATGGCGGCACAGGGCAGGTGCTCTTGCTCAAAATACTATCCAAATACTCGTCCTTGACTGTCCTGGTGGACCAAGGCGGCCATGATGCTCTCAGCAGCTCCCAAAGCTGGACCCCCGCAGAGGCAGGAGGATGTCATCAGCCAAGAGAACACAGCCTCGCCAAGTCCTCCTGACCCAGAGCCCTCCAGCTGAGGAAGGAACCCAGGGGCCTAGCACTGGCTAAACTCACAAACCTTTCCGTGCCCCGACCCCAGCCCCACCCCCTGCTCCAAACAGAACATGCACAAAAAGCAAATTCAAGACTGGACATGCCCAAGGGAGCAGGCCAGTCGTGGCAGCAGGCGCCAGTAACCCCTGGTAACCAACTCAGGCACTTTCACCCCAGGTGGAAGGGGACACAGCCATGGAAAATTTCATTCCTTTTCTCGCACTCTCCAGTAAGGATTAAGACTGAGGCAGGGCAACAGGTGTGACTGAAGCTGCTGATACGGGCCTCTAAAACGAACTCCAAGTGAGACACTTTTCACTTGCGAAGGAGATGGGAGGCGTGAAGGGTTAAGAAGGATGTTAGCTCAAGGGCTGGGCAGAGATTTCAACAACAGATTCACTTCCCTTTCCTAAGGAGAACTCAGAGAATAGGTCCTGCGTGCTTATTAATATTATTAATAACAGCTCACATTTGCAGAAGGCTTTGCTGTTCACACACGGGACTTTCACATACGTTATCCCATTTGAACTTTGCAGAAAGAGATGAAATGAGCTCACGGATGGATGCCAGGCGCCAGGCATGAAGCAGGTGCTTTAACGTGAGTTCCCTTTTTCCTGCGACTACACCCCGGTGAGGCAGGCAGGAAAGACATCATTATCTCCATTTTCTAGGGGAGGAAACTGAGACCCATGACTCATGCAAGGTCTTGGTTTATTAAGGGGCAGCTGGGTCTAGATTCTACGTCTTATAACCCCCTCGTTTGGGGATTCTCCGTAAGCATTTCCAGTCTTTCTCACATGGTGGGAAGAACACGGGGCTGTGGACAGACAGCAGGCTTCAAATCCCACTGATTAGCAAGCAAGCGTCCAGTATCCCTCCCTCCCATCCCTGCCTAAGTGACATAATCATGTGTCCCCAATTCCTTTCACCTAAACACCTAAAAAATGCATCTACTAAAAATGCCACTGATCCATTTTGTAGAAGAGAAAAGTAAAGCTCGGTTGCAATATGCCTGAAAACATGGCAAATGGAAGATTTCGGCAAAATTCCTCTGAAACATTTGCACCGTTTTATTTTTTTTAAATAATAATATATACTTATTGTAAAAAATATTAAAATATCACATAAATGCATAAAAGTAAAAAGTATGCGTTCTTCCCCCAATCTCCCCAGAGACATCCCTGCTTTACGTTCTAGGATTGTTTTCCTACCTAAACAAGCACTTGCACATGTAGAGATTGGGGTTTTTATTTTGTTTCACACAAATGGAATTATATAATAAATGCTTTCTCCTTTGAAACCTTAACTCCACCTTCCTGTTTCCTCTGGACACTGCCTCTAAGGCTGGAACTCACAGAGCCATACTTAAGATTTCCTCGGGAGCCTGCCTGGATCTAAGACAGGGCACAGCCAGGGCAATGTAGACACCTGCATTTCACTTCTGGCTTTGTCATCCTCTGGGCACCTGGGTCTTTCCATCTGTCATGCGGGTGTATTCATACGACTTTGATCTATAAAGGCCTCTCTCCTCTGCACGGCACTTTCGCCCACTGGTCCTTACGCAGCCCCCCTCTGCAGAGACAGGGCAGGTATCATCACTTCCAACACGCTGAGGAAAAATCAGAGGCCGGGAGGTCCCTCTACTGACCAAGGTGACCCGCTGGTTGGAGAGAGCACTGGGGTGGACCCCAAGCCCCCAGTGCCTGGTCCCGTGCCCCTCCTCTTAGCCCACGGCAGCCCAGGCCAGAGGCTTCCTGGAGAGGGAGACATGGGGGCGTTCTGCACAGCCCCAGCACCCCAGAGCAGCAGGGCTCCTCTGCCTTGCAGAAAGCACGCCACCCAGCGTGACTTCCAGGAGGCCTGGTCCCCACTCCAAGCTGTCTGCTCTGCTCCTTCCTCTTTCACACAGTCCTGGGAAGGAAGTTCACAGCCATAGCAAGCGGAGGCCCTGGCCCAACCAGACGCGCCACTGCGGTCTGTGCCAGCCCAGCGCCTCCCAAGTCCTCTTCCTGACTCTTCCTGCCTGCACGTGGCGCCTGTGGCAGCCCAGCCCCACCTCAGTGCTGCTGGTGACGGCCAGGGAAACCTAGTTTCTGTGCCAATCTCGGCAGCCAGCTCCTGGCACCCTTGAGCAGGGAGGAAGTTGGCCACAAGGGAAGACATCTTTGACCTGGTGGGGTCCCTACAGCAAACACCAGCTCCCAGCACCCTCAGGCCACCTGGGGCCCCGACAGTGGCTCAACACCCCCAGAGGCCCTTCCTCACAGTGCCACCAGCCACTCGCTTCCTTGGCCTCTCGGCCCCTGGTCCTTCTTCCTCCCAAGGGCTCTTCCCCACTCACCTTATCCAGAGCACACGCCATGATCCGCCCCGCCCCACACTGTCCACTCCTCTCCTCAGCATCCCCTCGGCCTCAGGTGCTCCCTACGTAGGAGTCAACTTGCACAGGTGACACGTCGTGGTGTGTCTTTCCCAGGTGCTGCAGGGACCCAGCTAGATGGTGATTGCCAGGGGTGCAGGGGCCATGCCTTTAGGGCCCTTTGTGTGCCCCCAGCCCTCAGATGGTGCCACGTGGTGGCTCCGTGGCTGGGCTGGGTGGCACCTCTGCTGGGCAGGAGGCCTCCGGTGACGCCTAGCCTGGGGAGGACTCAGATAAGGCCCGGAGACTCCTTTTCCCCAAATGGCCCAGCCCTTCTCCCCCAGCACTCAGCCTCTCTCCGAGGTGCGGGGAGTTCCAGGCGTTTCTAACCTCCACCTTCCCGTCACAACAACTCCACTGCATGGCTGAGGCCCAGATGGACACAAGGGGCCCTAAAGACAATCAGGATTCTCCCTCCCCTATTCAAGTTTCCCAGAGACTGCTGAATCACCCGCGCGGCACATCAGGGACGGTGTCTGGAGCGGGTCCAGTGCGGGGCTCCTCAGGAACGGCCCGTCTGAGAGCATCCCTTGGGCACCGAAGCCCTCTCCCCGGCGCTTCCTCTCCCAGCCTGTTCCTCCAGGACCACATCTCTCTCTCAGTGCTTCTCAACCGCTGGCTCTGTTTCAACGAGCACAGGCAAAGCACCACAGACTGCTCACACAACCCTGTTTACTCACCACACATCAGGAGGAAAACAGGACCCCTGCTCTTGCTGAGGAGACTGAGGTTGTAGGAACGAGAATGTGGATGGGGCCATGCTGGGCACTTCGAGCTGCCCTGATCCAAATCTGCACAATCTGCACAGTGTATTATTGACCCCATCTGACACAGCAAGGACCTGGAACCATGTAGTTAAGCGAAATGCCCTAAGCAGCCAGCAATCAGAGCAGCAGGGCTATGACTCCAAACTCAGCATGCTCTCCCGAATTCCCCAGGCTCCTCTTGCTAGGAGGACTGGCATACAGCCTTGAGGTCATGTCCAAGGTTCTCCTGGCGACCTTGTCACTCATGAACAGGAGCTTCCTGGCTGGTAAGAGTGTCCAAGCCCTTGCCCAGGAAGAAAACAAAGCTGTCACTCCGAACTAGCTAAAAATAAAGGAGGTTCCCAGTCCCTCAAGGGAAACAGAGCAGCCCTGGAATGCGGCGGGGCAGGAACAACGGGCTTAATTCTAAGCTTCCTGGTCGATGGCTTAGGAAGGGGCCAGCCTCCATTCCCAGTGTCCCCAGCACTTCCCGACAACAGGGAAGACAGGATCTCAATGCAGACAGGTTTACTTTCACTGTGAGACAACCAAACCCTAATGCCATGGCTGGCAGATGCTGCAGTGGTGGGAGTGGGTCGGGCTAGCAATTGAAAGACCTCGGGCTCGACCAATGGCCCTGCCTCCCTGGGACCTTGAGCAAGTCATTTCCATCTCTGTGTTTCCATTGGTAAAATAGCAACAGTGAACACTGCCCTCTCGCTCTCATATAGGGCAGACACAGAAACTCCATGGCACCCTGGATTCCTCAGAACAGGGGCATTTCAGAAACCCATGGTGGCACTTTCATCTGTCCATTTGGCCAGGGAACGTGGACATGCCGCTGACCCATGAGCTCTCACACAATTCGAGGCAAAGGCAGAACGGTACCCAGGCTCCCCGCCCAGGACCAGGTCTGGTTGTCTGCCTGCCCTGCGCTATCCAGGAAGCTGCCATCCCCCACCTGGCTACTCAAGGTGCCCACAGGTGTGTTCTGGGTGAATAACAACGATAATACCTGGCATTTGTGAAGCTCTGTACACTTCCCAAGTGTCCACTCTCTAAATTGATAAGTAGGCAGAGAACAATGCAACAACCATTCACCCCATCTGACAGATAAAGAAACTGAGGCCCAGAGAACTTGATGGCCACCAAACAAAAGTGCTCAAGTTGGAGGGGTCCTTTAAGGATATATAATGGATTCCAGCCTCCTAGGCTTACAGATGAGGAAACCGAGGCCCAAGGACACACAGGAACCCATGGCTTTGAAGGCAGAGTACCTCTGGGGTCTAAACTTCTGAGCTGTAATTTCACTGTCTAGCATAGCACTGTCCAACAGGAACATAATGCGAGACGTTTTAAATTTTCTAGTAGCCACATTTTAAAAAAAGGGTGAAATTAATTTGAATAATATATTATATTTGCTGGGCACGGTGGCTCATGCCTGTAATCCTAGCACTCTGGGAGGCCAAGGTGTGAGGATTGCTTGAGGTCAGGAGTTCCAGACCAGCCTGAGTAAGAACAAAACCCCGTCTCTACCAAAAATAGAAAAATCAGCCAGGTGTGCTGGCACACACCTGTAGTCCCAGCTACTCCGGAGGCTGAGGCAGGAGGATCACTTGAGCCCAGGAGTTTGAGGTGGCTGTGAGCTAGGCTGACACCACAGCACTCTACCCAGGGCAACAGAGCAAGACTTTGTCTCAAAAATTATGTATATACGCCTGTAATCCTAGCACTCTGGGAGGCCGAGGCAGGCAGATTGTTTGAGCTCAGGAGTTCGAGATCAGCCTGAGCAAGAGCGAGACCCTGTCTCTACTAAAAATAGAAAGAAATTATATGGACAGCTAAAAATATATATAGAAAAATTAGCCAGGCACGGTGGCGCATGCCTGTAGTCCCAGCTACTCGGGAGGCTGAGGCAGGAGGATCGCTTAAGCCCAGGAGTTTGAGGTTGCTGTGAGCTAGGCTGATGCCACTGCACTCTACCCCAGGCAACAGAGTGAGACTCTGTCTCAAAAAAAAAATTATGTATATATTTTTTCAACTTAACCCAATATATCCAAAATATTGTTGCAACATATAATCACTGTTAAAAAATTATTAAATGAGCCATTTCATATTCCTTTTGTCACATGAAGCTTGTGAAAACCTGTGGATTTTACACTCAACAGCACATCTCAAATCAGACGTGCCACATTTCAAGTGCTCAGCAGGCACATGTGGCTGGTGGCTACTGCTCTACAGCATGGCTCTAGCATGCCAGACACATCTGCGTTACAGGAGCCTTGGGAGACGGTTTCTACAGGGAGGCGGCTGCAATGCAGAACATGGTGTAGGGGCAAAGAAGTACCCTTCCTTCCCATCTTAGGTTCATAGTTGAGGCCCCTATAACAAAAGGCAGATTAGCAAGAGAAAAGCAAACAAATCAATAAAAGTTTTATGTGACACCAGAGCCTTCAGAAGTAAATGAAGAATTCAAGAAACACATAAACCTATGTATTTTTTTAATACCAGGTTTGATGAAGAAGTAGGTAGTCGTGGAGAAGTATGACCGGACAAAGGGGGTGTGATCTAATGGTGATAAACTGGGAGGAACTTAGCAAGTCTCGTTCAGATTCTTCTCTGTGACCCTATGTCTTCAGAGATAAAGATACTCCTTTCTTCTGGGTACAGGGTGGGTACCTCTCGAATGAGGGTTTTATGATCTGCTTCAGGGGAGAAGGGCAAGGGAAAGATGAGAGACCTTCCTGCCTCTGTTGTTTTCTCAAATGCAAAGGTGCCATGTTTTAGGGTAGCATGTCCTGAGCCCCATCAATGGCTTTGGGAGTCTGAAGCCCTGCACCACATGGTTCTGGTCCTGCATGCACAGTGAGAGCTGTCCACTGGTGTCACGGAGGCCTGTGTGTCCCCCCTAGCCCTACTGCTTCCTGGCCACCAAAATGGCATCAATTCCACTTTCTGGGTGTCACCTGCTTCATACATAAGATGCAGGAGGAAGAAATACCTACATCCAAGCTTGCTGGAACGATTCAACTAAAGCAATCTTACTAACAAATATTTTGTAAATGGAATAGAATTTGGCAAAGGTGAGGGTGATATCTCTATTACAACCATGACCTGGGTCTCCCATCTGCTCACCCCAGCTACCCAGACAGGGTCCTGGCAGGTACAGGGAGACATCAGAGAAATGAGGGCGGGGTGAAGACAAATGCCATGTGTCATCAATCCATGAAATCAACAGTTGTGTATAGCAAGGCAGGCAGAGGCTAGGAGGGGGCTTTACAAGGGAGCACTGGGGGGTGTTCTTGCAGGTTAAACACTGCCCTTCCTGGGGGTCTTCTTTTAAATGCAAACAGGGGTGGGGAGGGAGACAAATAAAAAGAGTACAGGGAGAGATTTGAAAAACAGGGCAAATTCCTAACGTTGCACTGTAAACCACCTTATTGGACCAATTTCCTTTCCAAGTGGGAGGGGTTCATCAGCTATGAGCAACTGGGGTAAGGGCCCCAAGCATGAGCAAGTGGCTTGGTGTTGGGAGGAGCAGGAGATGGGAGTGGGGGACCTGGAGGATCCCCACCCCACCATAGCCTTGCCCTCCTTGGATCTATTTCTCAAAACTGCAAAATGAGAGTGTTGGGTATAGGGGTAGAAAGGACACGGGCCAGGAGATCTGGTAGCAGTGCTCCTGTCCCCACCACTCACAGCTGTGTGGTCATCAGCAAGCCACTTCACCATCTAGGGGCCTCAGTTTCGCCATTTCTAAATGTGTCTCCATTTAGAGAAGGCTGTCTCGCTTTCTCAAGGTGGTGAAAAGCAAGGGCTCTCCCAGGAATTCTACTCCTACATAGACACCCACGAGATAAGAGAGCATAAGTCTACACAAAAAGTTTCATACACAAATGTTCATAACAGCATTATTCAGAACAGCCAAAAAGTGGAAGCAAGCCAAATGTCCATCAACTGACAAACGGATACACAAAATGTGGTATACAGATGCAATGGAATAGTACTTGGCAATAAAAAGGAATGAAAAACTGATACATGCTACTGCATGGATGAACCTTGAAAATATTATGCCAAGTGAAAGAAGCCAGACACAAAAGGCCACATTTTATATGATTCTACTTATATTAAATGTCCAGAAGAAGCAAATCCATAAAAAGAAACTAGATGAGTAGTTGCCAGGAGCTGGGTGGAGGGGCCCTGGGGAGGAACTGCGAATGGGTAGTATAGAGTTTCTCTGTAGGGTGATGAAAATGCTTTGGAATTAGACAGGGGTGATGACTGCACAATTATGTGAATGTTTTAGAAACCACTGAATTGTGCGCTCTAAATGGTGATTTTCATAGTAGGTGAATTATAGCTCAATTTTTAAAAATAAATAAAAGCAGGAGCTCTGCCATCAGCCTTGATGGGTCAGAATGTTGGCTCTACCGTTCACTGTCGGAGCCTCAGGGTCTGCACCCAAAGGTGGACATGGCGCCGCACTAGCCTCATAGGGGCTTCATGGGCATGAAACAAGCTAATGCTCATAATGCCTTTAGCACAGCGCCTGGCAATAAATGTGACAGGCATTCCACATTGGCTTCAATTAGTATTGTTACTTCTAACCATTAAATGAGACCCATGTTAAGAAAAAGACAAGACAGGCACCTAGTAGGCATTGAATGCCCCCTTCCTCGTAAGGGACCCTCAGGGTCTCAGCGTCTGTAATCATGTCTCAAGATGAATGTAAGCCGACATTTTCTGCCTCCCGCAGGGACAGCTCAGCTTCTGTTTGCAAAGGGCTGGGCTGCCGACTTCACATTTCACATTTCAGTTTTCCCTGCCGCAGGGGTACAGTCACTCTCTCCTTTTACGGAGAACAGTCTGGGAGGCCGCTGGCTTGAGTTTTCTCTGAACAGAGCTGGGCACGTTTAGGGGACTGATAAGCCTGCTCTGCCCGGCTCGGATCCACCCAGGAAGGGAGTGTGAGCGAGTGAAAGCACACGTGAGTGTTTTAATTCCCAGAAAAGTTTAACGGAGTCTTGGCTAGAGCACAAGGGGCCACAGTGAGCTGCTTCTGCACCCACGGCCACCCCCGGGGCTGTGCAAGTGTTTCAGCAGCAGCAGTCAATGGAGCTGTCAACTTCACTCAGTGAGACTTTGCAGCAAGGGTTCTGTTTGATAAGGTAAATTAGCAAATGGGCTAATTTTAAACTGAGCTAGAATGCTTAGTGATGTGAATGGAAATGACTGAGGAAGGAAACAGACTCTAAAACTTATCTATTACAAATCTGTAAAGGTTTGATCACACCAAGGGTTGGCGTGGAACACCAGCGACCTGCACACATGTGTGAACCGGCATTCACAAAGGAAGAAAATCTGGCAAAATCTTATAAATGGGAAGATACACCCACCCTTCCACCTAGTAATTCCAGCCCTAGGTACACAGCCTAGAGCCTAGAGAAATTTGCTTGTGTGCTGAAGGGTGATGGCTGCAGCATTGTTTGTCATTTGAAACACTGGAAACACTAAAGCCCGTCACAAGAAGAATGGATAAATTGTGGATATTTAAACTATGTAAGAGCACACAGCAGTTTAAATTCATGAAACAGTTACACAGATCAACATGAAAAAAAATCTCAAAATATAACGTTTAAGCTAAAAAAAAAACAGGTTGCAAAAGGATACATATAGTACAGCACCATTTATAAAAGTTTAAAACCATACAAAGCAATACCACACATTGCTTGAATATATGCAGTACAGCACCATTTACAAAAGATTAAACCCACATAAAGCAATAATACTATATACTGTTTATAGACACATGCATATGTAATATAAGCATAAAAACATGAACAGAAATGATAAACATCAAATCTAGGAGAGAAGTCGCCTCTGGGGGGTGTGGGTGGAGAATTGGATCAGAGATGGCATAAAGAGGCTTCAACTGTGTCTGCAATGAAATTCTAATTATAGGCCGGGTGCAGTGGCTCACACCTGTAATCCTAGCACTTGGGAGGCCCAGGCAGCTGGATATTTGAGCTCAGGAGTTCGAGACCAGCCTGAGCAAGAACGAGGCCCTGTCTCCACTAAAAAAACTGAAAGAAATTAGCCAGACAACTAAAAGTATATAGAAAAAATTAGCCGGGCATGGTGGCGCATGCCTGTAGTCCCAGCTACTCGGGAGGCTGAGGCAGTAGCATTGCTTGAACCCAGGAGTTTGAGGTTGCTGTGAGCTGGATGCCACAGCACTCTAGTCCAGGCAACAGAGCGAGACTCTGTCTCAAAAAAAAAAAAAAAAAAAGAAATTGTAATTATGTCTTTAATTTCTCAAGCTAAGTAGTAGAAACAGAGGTGTTTCTTATGTTAACCTCAGTATTTTAATGTGCCTCGAATATTTCATAATAAAAAGTTAACTCTTATATTTATTGATTGGTGAGGGGAGAGAATTAAAATACAGGTTCCAAAGTAAACCATTAAAAACAAAAATGGATTTTTTTCCCCTAAAGGAAAGAAGTAGAGTGAGCAAGAAGAGCCCTCTGGATCCCATTCCTGATTTTCTTTCAACCTTGGGAAATTGCTTATCTCTTCTGGGTGGGCCTCCAGTCCCTGTTTCTAAATGGGGAATAAAATCTCTTGCCTTCTGTCTGCAGCACACAGGCAGGAGCAGAATGCCCTGGGGAGGGAGCTGCGCTGGGAAGCACAGAATAATACTTCCTGCCCTGACAACCTGCCCAGGTTTTTGAAAGATCAAATGAAAGCATATATACACTGTGTACAAAACATTTAGAATGTAATCTCAATCACATATATAACTGATATCTGATATGACACCAGTGAAGTGTCTCAGGATGCCCAGACACAACAAACTGTTAAAAGAGGAAGCAAAATCACATTTTGGTTACTATCCATTTGACTCCACCTTACAAAGTTTCTAAATATAATATCCCCATCTGTAGTCTTTACCAGAAGTCAATGTTATTTCCAGAAATAAAAACCTATCAATCAGTAAAATTTTACCCATTTTTCTTTAAGATCAGATACCATAAACACAACCCAGTGTACATTAAGTGGCTTCATAAGATCTGCTGTTAAGGTTTACTAGGCTGGAAGGCAGCGGGCACCTGTCCTCCTACCCCAACCAGACTAATGTTCGCCACATCCCCAGGACTAGGGGTGGGGGGCAGCTTCATGAAGCACTTAAGGGGCTAACATCTGGAGCCTGGTTTTAAGAAGTTCCTAAGCTAGTGATTCCACCCAAGGTCTGACCACATCCCCCTGCATGTCCATGCCCTCACAGGAGTCTATGCTTTGCACATATTATAACAGTAAATAATTATTTATGCTCCACAAGAACAGGGACCATTTCTGCCTGGTTTATGGTTGCTGCCGCAGCCTAGAACAGTACTCTGCACACAATAAAGGACTCAAGCATTTTTTAAAGAAATGATTGTGTTCCGGTGATCAGATTTGATTCTAAGGGCCCTCAAATCAATAAGCAGGTGTCAGCTGTCTGGCCACAGCTGATTCCTGGACTCAGAGGTGTATGACTGCCTCTCCTTCACCAGTGTCTCCCCGGGGCCTCCTGCGGCATGCTCAGCGCCAACTCCAGTGGCTAATTCTATCCTGCAGGAATCCCTGACTGTAGACACACACAGAGACGGTTCCAGTCATGCCAAATCAGTCTTTTTAGGGGAAAGCGGCCCATGCCTTCTCCAGAGAGCAGCAGGAGCGTGGGAGCAGTGTGCAGTGTGGCCAGATGTGGAAGCGCCTCATAGCCACCCTGGCTGCCCAGTTCATTCCTGCATGACATTACCAAATTATCCAACCAGATGAAGTGATGGGGCTTCTCTTGGGGAGAAACCCTAGGAACATCTAAGGTAGAGGGGACAGGGATTATGGAAATGAAGATTCCCCAAGGAGCTCTCACTGAATATTTGTACAACACCAGAATCATGAGGTATGAAAGACATTTTTCATAGTTTTCTAACTCTCACCCCCCTTGAGCAATAAGAATGGGCATTTGGGGATTTTTGGGTTTGTTTTTTTTTGTTTTTTTTTTTAATGCTTGCTTTTGCAGCTGAGACACGTGGGCCCTGAGGAAATGGACCTTGAGCAGCCCTCTGATTGCTAAGGATACCCTCCCCTGTCTTCCTGGGCCAAGTACTCAAGGACTCCTGGGTTCAGCCATTGGACAAATCACACCTGTTGGTTCACCTGCTGGTGGAAATTACTTAGCATTCTGGAGCTCCCACTCAGAGAAAATCCACTTGCGTTTGCGCACCATTCTGACAAGCCTGGGGGAAAGGAAAGGAAGTCCAGCCTTTCCTGAGAGGCCAAGTTCTGACTTTCCTAGACCCATCTTCCTTTTCTAAACAAACAGAACACTAAGCAATCCTTCACCCTCCTCCAGGCTCCTAATGGCAAAACTGAGTGGAAGAAGCTGGCAAGATGAGAGGCATGTTAGAAGTTACTTAAAGGTCAAAAAACCCAGCCTCGAGCTGCAGAACTAGCAGATGTCTAGGATTCTGATGAATGGAATCCTTCACAAGCACACATGTGCCTCCTTTTCCTCCTAAAAGCACTAGAAGAGTGAAAGGAAAATACATGTTTTGTGCTTAGCTCAGCCTAACACCAAGACACCCTGTTTACAGCACCTGTTAACCAATATTATGCAGATTGCAGACTGGACAGTGGGGCTCCACACTGGGAAGTCGGACACTCCAACCGTTTCAACTCAGTATGTATTTTATAAGATTGAATTACTGATGTGCCTTTTAGGCAGTGAGGAAAGAAATGACACCCTTTAATGATCACTTTTGAAAACATCCCCACCTTCCCTCCTCCTGCCTCTGGGCCTGAGAGCAAGAAGATGGATGAGGGATACCAGGTCTGTCTCCAGAGCCTGGAGACTGCCTAGGGCTGGAGGGCTGAATCATCATGGCCGCCCACGCTGGGTGGGAGGGACATCCTCACTGGGTCCCCATCAGGTGGCAGGCAGCAGGGCCCAGCCCACAGGAGGAACAGGGAATCATGCACCTCCACTCAGCCTTCCCATGGTGAGTGGTAGCTGGGAAAGGCTAGTCTCTAATAAGTCCTGGGCCCCAGGAGAGCAGATGTGGTCCCCCAGCCTCTGCACACCCAGGAGTGGTGAAAGCTGACCAGGTCACTGGGGTTAAGTGTCCACTGTGTGCCTGTCCTCAGGTGGCCCAGGAAGATTCCTGGGGATCACACTCAAGAATGGCAGTGCCACACAACCCACCATGCAGGTTGAGGTGATCCTCTAGCAGGAATCCACCCACTCTCCCCGTAGAAAGCAGCATAGGAGGTCCTGGTGAGATGCTAGCAAGTAGCTTGTTTTTAAGAATCTCCTTGACAAATAATATTATCTTGTTGAAGCTTTGGCCTCAAGACCCTCCTCCAGCAAGCTTCTGGGGCTAGAGGAGGAAAGGGATATCCAAACCACCATCTCAGAATGAGAAGGGCTGTAACTGAATCAGAAGTCACACACTCAGATACCTACAGGGGTCTGGAAGATAGAATGTGCATCGAAAGATGTGAATCGGGCCACCCTCGGTAGTTGAGGGCTCTGGGGCCAACAGACACTGTGTGTCTGATAAAACAGATGTCCCACTGAGTGCAGTCCAATCCTCAGCTCAACTTACCGGTCACAGGCCACCGGCCAGTGAGCAGCAAGCAGTCACAGAGGTGGTGGTGGGTGTGGATGCTTAAGGTTTACAAGGTCATCCAGGCTCCCACCGCACCTGCCCCATCTGCTCTGCCTGCCCCGCCTGCCTCACCTGCCCCACCTGCCCCACCTGACCCCCATAGCGGAACGCTCTTGAGCCATAGAGGATAGCATTTGCAGGAGGGCAGTAAACTCCTCTTGGCTTAAAGAGGCCTGTTCCAGCATGCCCAGCCACGCTGGAAGGACTGTCTCCCTGCTCCAGCAGGAAGAACACCAGGGATGTACAACACCATTGAAGAAAACTCATGAAACGCACATGTTGGCAGACACAGCTCCCGGAGGTTAGTAGCCAGAGGGAAGTTCCAAGGGTGTTCCACAGGAGCAAGTGTGTGAGTCCCATGGCTTAACAACCCAGAGTCATCACTTAAAGCCGTGAAAGATGGTGTCAGATTTCCATGCCTCTCTCCTAACTACCTCACTCCGGGTCCCCACCCAGCACAGGACCCAGCATAGGAGAGTGTCCCCAGGGGCTTGGTCTCTCAGCACCTCCCTCACCCTCAGCTGATTTCAAGGAGGAGCTTCATTCAAGTTCCAGGGTAGAGGAGCTGGGAGACCTGGGTCCCCACCCTGGCTCTGCCTCTACTGGATGACCTTGATGAGGTCACTGCTCTCAGTAGGCCTCTGTCCTGTGGCGCCAGATGAGAAAGTCGTCTTGGGTGGACAGGAAAAGAACAGAATATCCTGTGACTTGCAGGGCAGAAAATCAAGGCCAGTCACTTCTGCTTCCCACCTGTAGGTAGCTTTCCCTGTATGAACTCCAAAGTCAGGTTGACTTTGTCGGTCCATCCCAGCTAACCCCAGCAACAACGTCACCACCCAGAGTGGGTGGATAAGGAGCCCGTGTCAGACCTGGCACTGATACAATAGGCACCTTTCCCTACAGCTAGGCTGTTTCTTTAAAAATACTGTAGCCAAGGCTGGCAGAAGGGAGAGAGATACCTTTCAGACCCGCCAGCGGAGAGTATCTTACACTAGGCAGATGTTCAAGGCACCAGCACCTCAGGGGAGGAAGATGCGTCCAAGTGCAAGAACGCACACGCCACAAGCATACACAGCAAGGCCTTTACACGACTCAAATGACCGAGTCTCTTATTTGAGCTCCTGGGCTGGCTGGAAATTACAGCTTAAGAGGAATAAAAAATTCCATTCAGACGTGCCGCTCCAGACGTGAGGCCTATGAGTAAAGTTTCCGGCGGCCTCCGCGCCCCTCCCCGTTCCGGGAAGCCGGGCCGGTCGGTCACCCTGTCCTCAGATTAAGGAGCAGCTGCAACAGCTGGGAGAGTCCAGGTGACAGTTTCTCCGGAGCACCCAACGGCCTCCGCCCGGGAACCCCAAATATGGGATGCCTGGCCTCCAGCCAGCACCCCCGCCCGCAGCTCGCTCACCTCCCCAGCATCTCCGTGATCACACCTCCGCCCACGGCGCTCGGACCCTTACGCACAGGCCCCGTGGACTGGCCCGCCGGCCGCCACCCCGCCACCTCCCCACGCGGCCCGGGGACCCACCTGACATCCACGGCCAGTTTCAAGGACACTGCAGCAAGCAGTCCAGCCTCGAGGGTCTTCCGCCCCGCCATCCCCACAACAAACACACACACACTGACAATGCCGGGGAGAATCCAAGGGCAAAGGCTTTCCCCGCGCCCGGCGGGGACCCAGATGCTGGCCTGGGCAAGGCCGGGCGCGGGAGGATGGAGGCGGCGGCGCCGGCGGCGGCGAGCGGATGCGGGAATGCAAGGCTGCGGCCAGGGCGCCGGCAGCGTTGCGGGCGGGGGCTCACCTTTTTAACTTGGTCATCCTTCAGCTCGGTGAAGTAATAGGCCAGCAGCTGCGCGGCGATCATGCTGGCGGTCGGGGGTGCCGGGCGGCAGGCGTGGAGCCGGTGGGTCTTCCGCAGCCGGGGCGAGAAGTGGTCCTCCGGAGGCTGCTCGGCGGCTCCTCCTCCTCCTCCTCCTCCTCCCGCAGCTCCTCCCCCTCGGCCCGGGGCGTGGCGGCGGCTCGCGCGCTCCCGGTCTCCGCGCTCCCGTCCCGGGGAGGGTGACAGCCGCCGGCCGGCCCACCTCCTCCGCGCCCATTGGCTGCCGCGCGCCTCTGCAGCGCCGAGCGGTGGCGCCCGGGCAGGGGAAGGGGGGCGCGGCGGCCGCTCCCTCCCGCACCGGAAGGGGGGCGGGCGACGCTGCGAAATCCCCCGGGGTCCGGCATCACCCTGCACGTCCCCCACGTAGGGAACCGGCGCGGGGCGGGAAGTGCTCCCCGACGCGCACCGTCACGCGTGGCGGCGCCGTGCCCGGTAGGGTGGGCGGGCGCCGGCGGGGAGCTACGGGGCGTGGGCCGGAGGTGCCGCCCGGCGCAGCGGGACAAGAGGCCCCGAAGGCGTGTTGCCGGATGGGGCAGCCAAGGGGGCGAGGGGGTGGGCCCCTTCTCGGAAATTAGGGCTCGCCCCTAGGAGTCCCGCGGATGGAGAGGCGCTAGGAGGGGGCTTCCTAAGTGGGCGTGGAAAGCGAGCGGAAGCGGGAGCCCGGAGGCTACGAAGTCCTTGCACCCAGGTCCCCGCGCTTGCCGGCTCTCGCGGGTCCAGTGCGGCGCCCCACCTGAGTCCTTACCGCTGCGCATCAACCCACCCCGGCCCGACCGGCCTAATTTCCGGCCGGCGGATATTTATTGCTAAACCCACATCGACACGCCAGAGCGGCCGCCCCTGTGTCACAGGCTCCTGCGGCAGTCTCTGAGGGCGCACGCCCGCTGGGCGGGACTTGGGCCGCAGGCCCCGGCCTGTCCCCATCCTACGGGCCTCCAGCTTGCTCTTGGGCATCCAGGCCCACTGGGGCCTGGGGCACAGTTCAGGCACCTCTCCCAGATGCTATCTTTTTCACTTCCCCAAGGGAAGTTAGCTGGGGTTGGAGGGGGTGGCCAGGAGAGGAGGTGCGGAAAAGGAGGTGTATATGCTGCTATAGGACAGATCACAGCTTTAGATTAATTGCTTCTATGTGCCAGGAGCTTTATTAGTGCCTTACAAGATAGCATGTAGTAAGCCCAAAATGCAAAGAAGTGGTTACTATTCTGATTCAACAGGTAAGGAAATTGAAGCTCCGTGAGGCCTCAGTCTTGTTGGACTTTATACAACCAAGAAATTGTAGATCAGGAGTAGAGCTTGAGTCTGTCTCCAAAGCCGGTGCTCACCCAGTTGTATGTAGCCCCCCTGCCTAAATAGGCAACGCTCCTGGGACCAAGTCTGCACCATTTTGTGCGTTGAGATGGCCAGAGTCCAAAGCCCCCAACCTCTACTCCAGCCCTGGGTCCTGGGAGCCCCTGGCCCTTGACCAAGCCTAGCAAAGGTACAGTCAAATCAGGGAAGAGGTGGCTTAGGTGCGGGACAGCCCTCCTCAGGACCCCCAGGGGCCTGACAGCTGCTCTTACCAAATAAAAGGCGCTTAGATGCAGTCCTGAGGCCAGAGACCTCTGGCCACCTGGCATCCCCACCCCTGCCTTTGGCCTGTGCAGAGGTGCATACCGAATCACTTCTCTGAGCCTGTTTTCTCATCCCTAAGATAGAGGTACTAATGCCCAGCCCTTGGTTGTTGTGAAATACTATAAATAAAATACCTGTACATAATATACACTTGGTAGGTATTGTCATAGAATTGATTGGGAAACTGATGAGGTTAAAGCTTCAGGGTCTCTCACATTCCCCCTTTTCTAGGCCCTGGGAGGGCCTAGCAATTTTCTATATGTATATTTGTATTTGGATTCTTTTCCAAAGACAGCCCCCCAAATTATTTAAGCTTCAAGCCCCACAAAACCTGAATCTGCCCCTGGATACTAATTATGAACCAAGAACAGAGAGATTTTCTCACACACATCAAACACTTGCACTATCTCCATGGCTAAGAAGCAGAATTCTTAGCCATGAGAATGAGAACAAGATGGTTGTTCTCTAACCCCATTTGATGAGTCCTGCCAATGTGATTCTGCCAAGCTTACAAAGCTGCAAGCTCCGTTTTGCTAAGTGCTCTGTCTTGCACACCTAGCCAGGACCTGGCAAGCCCTGTGGGTGATCAGGAGCAGGAGTGCGGCCCTTAACCCAGCCCCCAGCCCCTGTTACAACTGCTGAGCTGAAGTCAAGGAGAAGCTGACTCCTAATAGCCAGGCCCGCTGAGCTGTTCTGTCCGCTGAGCTGTTCTGTCCGCAGGAAGGAAGGCTGCCTCTCCTTTCTCTTCCCTGGCCTTTGAGACAGAAGCTTCTCAAGGTGACTCATTCCTCCCCACCCCCTGAATGCAACCAGGCCCCAAGGCCTATCAATATTTCCTGAGAAATATCTCTAGGTCTGACCCGCTGTTGCTTCTCAACCCACAGGCCTCATCTCCCTGTGCCAGAAATATTATAAGAGCCTTCTAGCTGTCCTCCCTGGTTCCTGGCTTCTGGCCATCCAAGTCATTCTTAGCTCCAGGCCACATTAATCCTGCTAAAAAGCAGCCTAATCATATCATGACCCTGCCCCAAATCCCTTCATGACCCCCTCCTTCCTGAGAGAGCCAATTTAAACATCTTTGCCTGGTTCTGAGGCCTTCTGTAATCTGACTCCGCTCTTCCCTACTTATCTCTTCCTCCACCCCGGCCACAGCAAGGCCATTTGCCACTGTCCTTGGCCCCCGCTGAGTCCAGAGTCCATTCCATGTGTGCCCTACTCATGTTCCCTTGCTTGTCCTGCCTTCTCCGCTCGCCTCCGCTTGACCAAGTGTCCCCTCTCACCTCAGGCTGAGCTCACCCACCTTCTTAAAGCCTTTCCTGACAGCTACTCACCCCAGACTCCCAGGTGTCAACGCTTCTGTAGGGCAAACTCGGACTGTGCTCAGAGTCCATCTAGCTATACACCAAGACTCTTCTTTCCAAACAAGGAACCTGAGACGAAGCAGGTGGGCCATCTTGCCCAGTGTCAGGTTGGGGTAGTTTGGAGCTGGGACTCAAACCCAGTTCTCATGCCCAGCCAGTGTTCTGTCCATCCCACCCCACCCCCTCACGCTGCCTGGGCCTCAGATAAGTAACACTGAGTCATGACTGCCTGCCTGATATGGGTGACTGTCTTCTCGGGGGCTGGTCCTATCTGCCCCAATCAGACAGCTTCCTGACGCCAGAGCCCATGCTGCACTGCTGTGTCCCCTCGCCATCATACCAATGATCCCCACATGCATTTTCTTATTATTTTGCCTCGTTTTACTGTTCCATTGCTCTTAGAGCCCAGCAAAGCACCCTTGATCATGACTCCCTGGACCCTCAAAGAGACCTCAACCCACAGGAGTCCTTAGTTCCCTCACCCACCAGATGGCCCCTTTCCTTCAAGACCCCTGAACTCTCTGCTAATTTACTGTGGTTCCTCTTGTAAAGTTGCGGGAGGGGCGACCAGATAGTGCCAGGCTGCTGACCCGTGAAACACACCCACCTATAAGACAATGCAGGCTCATTCTAAGTCAGAATGTCTGCACTCATTCCCATCTGACCGAGGGCATTAGGAATGTTACTCCAGAAATGCCCTCCACCAGGTAAAAGCTGTACCTCGGAGCATACTCATAATAGCAATAATGTTTGCATAACATTGACAGTTCACAGAGCAATTTCTCACTTACTGCCTCATTTCTCCTGATAACAGCCTGGTGAGGTTGGAAGGGCAAATATCATTATGCACACTTAATCAATCAGTGAAGGTGTGGAGGTTATAGAGCTTGTTTAAGGTCTCGTAAAGAGTGAGAAAAAGAAAAATTAAGGCCAGTGCCTGAACCTCTGCAATATCTTGGAATCCTGACACTATGGGACCGACATGCACAGCCTGTCTTTGAAGAGATGCCTGGGAAGGGATTCTGACCTAGCATTTCTGTTAGTTGGATCAATGATTTTCAACTTGGCTGCACAAGAGTTACCTGGAGAGCTTTTGCAAATGCTGACTTTCAAGCCTGAATTGATCTGAGGTGTAGTCCAAATATCACTTTCTAAAAATTCCCCAGGTGAAACTCAGATGCGTCCAGGAATGAGAACCACTGGGTTAGACCCTAACTTCCCAAGGGAACATCTAGAAGAAACTTCTAAAATGAATGGGCCTGTAATCTCTTTAGCAGCCTGTCTTGGACATGCCGAAGGCAGTTCCTCCAGGCTCCTAGTGGCTCTGCAGATCCAGAGCACAATGGGATAGAAGTTCGTTGTGACTTTCCCATCAGAGTTGCAGAGAATTCTGCTTCCTGTGTGAGAAGGCTGGTGAGGAGATGCCCCAGCCCCTGGAGTGGCTGGAGTTTAAAAAAAAAAAAAACTCAAATCACATTCTCAGCCTCTCCTTTCCTCTTTCATTTACTCAAAGTTCTGCCCCCAGCAACACAACAAGGCCAATAAATTGGCAACTGCCAAGCTAAAACTATGGCCTACATCTCTTATTTTGGCCACTTGATGTTTTATAAATATGGGCTAATGCTTAAAAATTAGGAAATTTCACTTTAAAAATCTACGTTTCTCCTACCAAACAGGTACAATGAACATGATTTGGGTGATGGGCACACTTATAGCCGTGCCTCAAGCATTCCAAGAGCGATCCATGTGACCGAAAACATGTGTACCTCCTTAATATTTTGAACTTAAAAAAAAAAATCTAGGTTTCTGGAATCTAAGGTCTAGCTAGCCACACAGGGCCCAGTGATTACACAGCTACAGTCAGCTAGGGCTGAGCAGCCACTGCCCCCCTTAGACAGGGCAGGGGGGCTCCAGCCAGCCCCAGGCCCCACCCAGCCCTCCAGATTCACTCATGTACACTGCTGATTGGCCCCTGTATGGCATCTAAGTTTTCAGCTCCTAACGATTGGACTTTACCGGCGAAAGGCCTCAGGTATCAGGGCTGGGGTCAGGATGAAGCAAGAGAGGGCCCACGGGGCAACATTTAAATCTTGCGGCTGAATCTGGCGCCCTAGGTTCCTCTCTTGCTCCACTCAAGCCCCAGGCCCCCCAGGTATCCTAAGGCTCCCACCTGCCCTCCCCTTGCTCAACTCCGAATGTCCACCTGGCTCAGAGAGGGCCTGACCCCTAAGCCCACCTTTCTCAGCTTCTGTCCCAGAGAGGTGAAGGAAATCAAAATATCTCCCTCCCAAATATTTCTAGCTCCCTGGCATAATGAGTGTTTTGAAATAAATACTCTACTCCCTTTTCAGAATGACAGTCCGTTAGGGGAGCCGAGGAAAGCCCAGTCCCACATTGTCGCTTTCCAGACATCCCATCCTCGTTCAGTTGCCTATGACCCACACAAGCCTCCTATGCATAAAGAACTGTGGCCCCACAAAAATGAAGGAAAAAAAAAAAGAATAAAACCAAAAAGAAAAAGGAAAGAATGAAGAAAAGGATAAAAAAATAAAAGAAAATAAATAAATAAATAAAAATTTACAAAAGAACTGTAGCCTGGAGGAAGAAGAGTTAACCCACAGCCTAGGCCTAGATCAGCAAACACTGAAAGAGACCTTTCCCCTCTCTACATAAAGACCAACCGAAAGGACACCGCCCCCCCCCCAGGAAAACAATTGTTTTTCCTTCTTCCTCTCAGTTATCTCATTATCTAATGCAGAGAAGAAGACTGAAGAATGTGACCACACCTGCAAGGACCTCTTACAAGACAATATCTGTCTCTCAGGCTCATTCACTTTGCAAAGAGAGCCATTGACAAGTTAATCTCCATTCCCCCACCCCCCATCCATTCATTCTCCCTAGTAATCCATCGCCCCTCGACAGTGTTACCGACCTTTCCCATCTCCCCCTCTGCTCTGAAAGGAGGCTGGATAAGCTTCTGTACCTTAGTGCAGGGCTGGGGAAATCACTCTGGTTCTTCCCATGCACGTTAATAAATTTGTGTGCCTTGTCTATTATTAACCTGCCTTTTGTCAGTTGATGTTTCAGCAAACCTTCAGAGGGCAAAGGGAATTTCCCCTTGGCCCCTACAGAGGCTTCTACTCCCCTCTGGGAATGACAGTCCCTCAGGGGAGCCAAGGAAAGCCCACACTGTTACTTTCTAGACATTGCATACTCATTCAGTTGCCTACGACCCAGACAAGCCGCCTATGCATGCCTGGAGGAAGAAGAGTTAACTGACTGCCAACCGCCCAGGCTTCAGACTAGCTCTTTATCTCACGCCAGCTCCTTCCCCAAAGGAAGCCCAGATCTGGTTGGACCAGAGCAATCTCAGATCAGCTTGCTGGTTACCCCGAGTTTCCTGGGACAGATCTTCCCAGCACGCCCCCTGCCCCGACAACAGCCCTCAGGGAGCCAGCAAAAGATTTCTAATCTTGCCCTTAGAATTAGCACCAAGGTATACTGGGAAATTCTCACACAGAGAGTCCATGCCAACACCTAGGCAGGGTTTCTAGGCCGTGGGATTTCACAGACCAGTAAATTAAACATACAAACAAAAATTAGGTGCTGACTTTTTATTTTGCTAAGTAAGGATTTTTTTATATATATATATTTTTTCCTCTGGCGTCTTCAGGAGTTTTGGAATGTTAAGGAAGGATCTTTTTAAAAATTGTAATTCTCAGCTGGGCTTGGTGGAGGCGGGTGGATCGTTTGAGCTCAGGAGTTCGAGACCATCCTGAGCAAGAGCGAGACCCCATCTCTACTAAAAATAGAAAGAAATTAGCCAGGCAACTAAAAATATATAGAAAATGCTAGCCAAGCATGGTGGCACATGCCTGTAGTCCCAGCTACTCGGGAGGCTGAGGCAGAAGGATTGCTTGAGCCCAGGAATTTGAGTTTACTGTGAGCTAGGCTGACACCACGGCACTCTAGCCTGGGCAATAGAGTGAGACTCTGTCTCAAAAAAAAAAAAAAAAAAAAAAATATATATATATATATATATATATATATATATATAATTTTCATCTCCTATCACCATAACTTACCAAAGGAAAAGATATTTTAACCTGGAGAAGTAAAAATAATGGTCACTTTTTAAACTAAATACATTTGGCTTTATAATAACAATAGCTAGTGCTTAGGTAGAACTTAGTACATATACCAAGTATTGCTCTAAATTCTTTACTTATGTTAACTTGTTTTACCCTCAAAACAACCCAGTGAGGTAGATGCTAGTAATATCCCCACTTTTTAGATGAGAAAACTATGTCACAAGGAAATTAAGTCACTTCTTCAAATTCACATAGCTACTGCCTGGAAGAGCTGGGATTCAAGCCAAGGCAGCCTGTCTCCAGCTCACCCTGTTGTTCCAACAAGGTAAAATATTCACTTTTCCATATTGTCCTTATTTCTCTTCTTTCACTCAGGTCCAGTGAAACCTCAGTCACAGATAGGTCCAAGGACCCGCACTGAGGAGCTTTTCCCCCAGGGGACTGAGTCATGGCTTGGTGAGATTTGTAAA
The DNA here is from genome assembly GCF_020740605.2 of Lemur catta. Classification (NCBI taxonomy): domain Eukaryota; kingdom Metazoa; phylum Chordata; class Mammalia; order Primates; family Lemuridae; genus Lemur; species Lemur catta. Next base: position 47,639,275 of record NC_059141.1, on the reverse strand, counting down.
GCAAGTGGATCCCAGCTCTGCAGAGCCCCTTTATAAAGGGCATCCTCAAACCCAGCAGGGAGGCAGATCTGCAAGACCAGAGGTGCTGTGAGTGGGGTATGGAATCAGTTGCTGCCCCCACTGGGGTGCAGGTGCAGGCAGCTGGCTTTGCTTGATTTCCCTGGGCTGGCTGAGTGTGTGTCCTCTCTCACTGTCTGCTGTAGGTCTGTCCCAGAGTGCACTCCCTGAAGAATCACTCTTGTCAAGAGCTTTGGCCCCTGTCTCTCTCCCAAGCTCCTGCATCGTATTTCCAACTGCCTAAGACTGAGAGCATCAACTCCTCTGTGTCCCACGGGCACCTGAAACTCAGTGTCTTTCATCACAGTCATTTTTTTCCTTCTTGATTCGCCACCCTGTCATTTATTCATGCAACAGATATTTGTGAAGCACCTAATCTGCCCTGCACTTGCCCAGTCATTGGAAATGTGGTGGTGAACAAGACAGAGTCCCTGCCCTCGTTCTGATGGGGAGAGACAGACAGTAAACAAATCACTAATTAAATATAAATTAGGTCAGGCACTAGGAGGAAAATAAAGCAAGGCCCTACCAGCTATATCCCACAATATCCATTTCCTCTTTGTGCCAATAAACTAATCAATTCTCCCATTTTTAGCTGAATTTAGGCCCTCCAGAATAAAGACACCATTCCCAGCCTCTGCTGCAGCTAGACGTGGCCATGTGACCAAGTTCTGGCCAGAGGGATGGAAGCGAGAGAGTCTCAGGACAGGTTCTGGGAGCTGTTGTGTGGCTTTCCCTGTTCCTTGTCATCCCTTCTTCTGCCTTCCTGCTCAGATACAAGCAGGCTGGCCGGAGATCTAGCAACCACCGTGGATTATGAGATAACCTTGGGAATGGCAGCCGCGTGAAACAAAACAACTGAATAAAATAGGAGCCTGTGTCCCTGTCCCCAAAGTTCCCATATCAGCCCCACACCGACTCCCGTTGATTTCTAAAATTTGAGAGAAAAAAAAAATTCCACTGTGTTTACCCAACTGCTGTTTGGGGGCGGGGGTTGGTTCTGTTCCTGCCAGCCAAATCTAATCCTAACTAATACATATGGGTTGAACAAATAAAGGGTAGGAGTATCATTTTAGACAGGATGGACCCGGAAGTCCTCTCCGAGGATGTGACATTTGAGCAGAAGCCAGAACAAAATGAGGGAGGGTACCATGCCAGCGCCTAGGAAACGAGTGTTACAGCAGCACTATCTCCCTGTCACTCCCACTGGAAACCTCCCCTCCTATGGGCCACACATCTGATTTGTCACCAAACCCTATCAGTTTGACCTATAAATGTGTCTTGAGAAAACAAAACAAAAAAACAAATCAAACCTACAAACTTTTGAATATCCAGCCTCTCCTCCCTGTTCTTTCTGCTAGATGGGCCTACAGCGGGTTCAACTGTGCCTTCAAAAAGGAATGTCCCTATTCTAACCCCCAGAACCTGTGAATGTGACCTTATTGGAAAAAAGAGTCTTTGTATATGTAATTAAGGATCTCAAGATAAGACCATCCTGGATGCCCAGGATGGGCCCTAATCCAAGGGCAAGTGTCCTGATAAGAAGCAGAGAAGACCCACATCAGGAGAAAAAGGAGAAGGCCCTGCGGAGACAGGCATAGATTAGAGTTCTACAGCCGCAGGCCAAGGAACGCCTGGGGTGGGGCCACTAGAAGAGGAGAAGGATCCTTTCCTAGAGCCTACAGGGGAGCACGGCCCTGGTGACACCTGGATTTTGGACTTCTAGCCTTCAGAACTGTAAGAAGATAAATGTCTGTTGTTTAAACCACCAGGCTAGTGGTAATTTGTTACAGCAGCCCTAGGAAACTAACACAACCCTTATCAAAAGCAACTCTGCCCTAACCCCAGGCTGTGGAACGTGTTTGTTCAAGAACCTGTCAGTGAAAAGTTCTGATCATGCATCTCAATAATATGCATATTTATTTATAACTATTGACTGGGAGCAGCCACTCACGCCTGTAATCCTAGCACTCTGGGAGGCCAAGGCGAGAGGATTGCTTGAGGCCAGGAGTTCCAGACCTGCTGAGCAAAAGCCAAAGCTTGTCTCTACAAAAAACAGAAAAATTAGCCAGGCGTGATGGCACACGCCTGTAGTCTCAGCTATTTGAGAGGCTGAGGCGGGAGGATCGCTTGAGCCCAGGAGCTGGAGGTTGCAGTGAGCTATGATTATGCCTCTGCTCTCTAGCCAGGGCGACAGAGTGAGACCTTGTCTCAAAAAACAAATAGACTAACAAAATAGTACAATTATCAATGCATACTATTATACTAATATATTGTTTACATTATAAATCATACCTAAAACAGACATTAAAACAAATAGATGTTTGATGAAATAGATGGGAGTATAAAATGATACAACTATAGTAACTTCAAAATTGTTTCTAATAAGGTTAAATATACACCTACTGCATGACCCAGCAATTTCACTCCTAGGTATTTATCCAAGAGAAGTGAAACATTTTTAAGGTTCATCCATGTTGTAGTAGGTACCTGAACTTCAGTCTTTTTTATTGCCAAATAATACTCCATTGTATGGATATATCATGATTTATTTATCCATACAGAGATTTGTGCACATGTCCATAGCAGCTTTATTAGTAATAGTCAAAAGCTAGAAACAGCCTAAATGGATAAACAAATTGTAGAATATCACTCAATGGAATACTTCTCAGCTATAAAAAGGAATGCTTTTATTTTTTTTGTAACAGTTTTTTTGTTTGTTTTTTTTGAGATAGGGTCTCCCTCTGTCTTCCAGGCATGATCATAGCTCATTGCAATCTCAAATTCCTGGGCTCAAGTCATCCTCCTGCCTCAGCCTCTCAAGTAGTTGGGACAACAGGAGCACACAACCATACCTGGCTAATTTTTTCTATTTTTAGTAGAGATGGGGTCTCACTCTTACTCGGTCTGGTCTTGAACTCCTGGCCTCAAGAAATCCTCCCACCTCAGCCTCCTAAAGTGCTAGGATTACAGGAGTGAGCAAACCACACCTGGCCTAGGTTTGGTTTCTTCTGAGGCCTCTCTCCTTGGCTTGCAAATGGGTGGTTCCTTCACCTGGGCTTTTCTCTCCGTGCTCATGCCCTGTGTTTCCTTATGTGTCCAAATTTCTTCTTCTGGTGGGGAAACCAGTCAGATTGGTTTAGGACCCATTCTAAAGAGCTCATTTTAACTTAATTACCTCTTTAAAGAACTTATGTCCAAACACAATTACATTCTGAGGTACTAGGGGTTGAAACTTCAACATATGAATTTGGGGGGACACAATTCAGCCCATAGCAGGTTAACAGATAGTTAAGAAACCATCACTAAATCCAAAGTCACAAAGATTTACACCTATGCTTTCCTCTAAGAGTTTCACAATTTTAGCTCTCCATTTAGGTCTTTCATCCATTTTGAATAAATTTTTGTATATGGTGTGAGGTGGGGGATCAACTTTATTCCTTTGCCTACAGATATCCAGTTGTCCCAGCACCATTTGTTGAAAAGACTATTCCTTCCCCATTGAATTGTTTTCACAGCCTTGTCAAAGTTCCTTAGACCATAAATGTAAGGGTTTATTTCTGGACTCTCAATTTTAGTCCACTGATTTATATATATCTCTCTCTTTGCCAGTAGCATATTGTCTTGATTACTGTAGCTTTATAAGTTTTGAAATCTGGAAATGTGAGTTCTCTAACTTTCTTCTTATTCAATATTATTTGGGCTATTCTAGGTCCCTTCTATTTTCATGTGAATTTTAGGCTCCAGCTTTTCAATTTCTGCAAAGAAGCTAGCTGGGGTGGGAAGAGCAGCAGGGAGGAGAAAAAAAGGGAGAAGCTAGCTGGGATTTTGATAGGGATTGAGTTGAATCTGTAGATCAATTTGGGGAGCACTGCCATCTTAACAATATTGAGTCTTCCAATATGTGAACATGGTTTGTCTTTCCATTTATTCAGATCTTCTTTAACATCTTTTGACAATGTTTTGTAATTTTCAGAGTAAAAGTCTTGTACTCCATTTGTTAAATTTATTTTTAAGTATGTTGTTCTTTTTGATGCTATTGTAACTGGAATTGTTTCTTTCTTTTTGGATTGTTCATTGCAAGTGTATGGAAGTACAACTGATTTTTGTACATTGAGCTTATATCCTATAACTGTGCTGAACTTGTTTATTAGTTCTAATAGATTTTTCATGTATATCTTAGGATTTTCTAGATACCAAATCATGTAGGACTGAACCCTTTTCTTTTTTTTTTGAAACAGAGTCTCACTCTGTCACCCTAGCTAGAGTGCCGTGGCATCAGCCTAGCTCACAGCAACCTCAAACTCCTGGGCTCAAGCGATCATCCTGCCTCAGCCTCCTGAGTAGCTGGGACTACAGGCGCGTCCCACCACGCCTGGCTAATTTTTTTCTATTTTTAGTCGTGTAATGAACTCTTGATACATGCAGCAACATAAAACATTAAAACCAGGTACAAGAGAGTACAATATATGATTATATTTACATGAGATTTGAGAGCAGCAAAGATAATTTATAGTGACAGAAGCCAGAATAGTGATAACCTTGGGACAAGGGATGGGGAAGTATTGTCAGGACAGGTGCCTGAGGGGACTTGGGGGGACTCTGGAAATGTTCTCTGTCTTGAACGGGGCAGTAGTCGTACAGGTGTATACATGTGTTAAACATATTAAGCCGACACTTAGGATTTGTGTATTTGACTGCTAGTAAATTACACTTTAATACGAAAATAAAGTAAAGAGATAAAGATAAGACAAACTATTTTAAAATGTGGTGGCCTAACAGTGTCATTAGCTAATTCTCTCATGGCACTGTATACATATAAAGATTAGCTCATCGTTAACGATATCACATGTAAAGCCACAATTGCTAATTTTTAATTTTTTGACTGACTGCTTATGCTACCTGATCAGATCTTTGTCTTCTTTTAACCCCATGATATAGCTATTCATCACAGAAAATCATGGGTGCTCTTGTTTTCGCACTGTTCATTTGCAGTAGCTTCAACCCACAGTTTCTAGCCAGAAATCTTTCTACACCACTGGCCTATTTTGTGAGGGCCAGTCTAGTTAAAGCCAAATAACATGATGCATAAAACTACTTCCATCGGCCGGGCGCGGTGGCTCATGCCTGTAATCCTAGCACTCTGGGAGGCCGAGGCGGGTGGATCGCTTGAGGTCAGGAGTTTGAGACCAGCCTGAGCAAGAGCAAGACCCCATCTGTACTAAAAATAGAAAGAAATTAGCTGGACAACTAAACATATATAGAAAAAATTAGCCAGGCATGGTGGCACCTGCCTGTAGTCCCAGCTACTCGGGAGGCTGAGGCAGGAGGATCGCTTAAGCCCAGGAGTTTGAGGTTGCTGTGAACTAGGCTGATGCCACTGCACTCCAGCCCAGGCAACAGAGTGAGACCCTGTCTCAAAAAAAAAAAATATTGAGCTTCATTTTTCAGCCATAAGTCTTTTGAGGCTGGAGACTCAGTCTTATTCATTTTCAAAAGAACAAGAACATAGTTGCTCAATCAGTGGAATGAGGAGCATGGCAGAGGTGGCTATGAATCCAGACCCAGCCTCGGGGCTCCTCTGGGACCAGGTGACAGATCCAGAAGCAGGGAAAATCGAGAGTTACTGTACTTTTCTCCCAACAAGTTGATTCTGAAAATCTCCGCCTTACCACCCTCTTGGGTCCACTGTACTGCAATTTTAAAGGCACATTACGTTGCCTGCTTGGGGAATGGCAGCAAGAGCCGTGGGTCGTTACAAACAGCACAAACAATGCGCAGATTTGGGGCCATATGGGATCTGTCAATGGGAAAGATGTGAAGCTCTCCCATGTTGACGCGCAGAGCAGATGGGTGCCAAGTTCCTGGTGTGCCTGACTCTGCACAATGGGAAAGAGGAGAGGGGAGAGACCTCTCCATTTCCCTTCCCAGATTTGCTCCCATGGCCAGTATGCCCTGCAGCTCCAAAGCAGGAGGGCCTGTGTTCAGCTCTGCCATTGAGCATTCTGCTTCCAAGGAAGGGCTGAGCATGGGACCTCGTGACAAAGGACCCCTCAGAAAGCACCTTCCGTGTGGAGGTGAAGTGGACCCAGGAGGAAGCAGATTAGAGGTAAATACTGTTCTCATCCCGGGGAATCCACGGCAGGGCTGCTTGGCTGGCTTAAAACCATAGTCAGAATTCCCAAAGGGAATTGCCACGCAACACCTGTCTTTTACAGAGAATGTTACAGAAGGAAATGAAAAGAATATTTTTATTTCTTACCTTCGTTTCATTAAGCGGGGGCCGTATAGTAGGCCTTTCAGCATCTACCGCCTGAAAGAGAGAGGGGACAAGATCAAGTGTTGCAAAGGCGTCTTAGCAACTTGCATTCGCAACATACTGATGCTCATAACTAATCAATCACGCTCAGAAAGCAAGAGTAATTACAGGTAACCTCTAAATGTCTGAGCAAGTTCTCACACGGTTAACGATTCTCTGGATGGAATACAGCAGAGCTCAGAAACAGGTGCTTAGAAATGTGCCAGGCACGGTGCTGAGAGCTGGAGATTCAAAGACGAAAAACAGCAGCAGCTTGGCCCTCGAGCCCGCAACCCGCTAGGGCACACAGATGTGCCGATCAGTGATGAAAGCACAGCACCCGCTGAGCTGCCAGGAGGCCTGGAGAGGAGCTGTAGGAGCACAGGAGTCTGATCCCTGCTCAACCACTGGCCCCGCTGAGCTCCCAAGACTGCAGGATGCAGTGCTTCCCCAGAGGGCACGGAGGGAACGTGGCCACCTCCTGGTGGGGTCTGGGCAGGGATGAGTTAACATCCTGAGCTTTCATAACTTCCCTTGCCTCACAAACTTTGGAAGCTGTTGCCAATCCAGAGGAAAGCCCATGGGAATTTTCTCATGATGGTGGCTGCATGGATACATAGGGAGGGTATAGTACACTGTTTGCAAAAACAGGCACAATAATTCTCCTCCCTATACCCAAGCTGCCACATAGGCTGTGGGATCAGCCATGTGACTTGCTTGGGCTAATAGGACAATAGCAACCTGATGCAAGCAGACGCTTGAAACACGCCTGTGCTTTTGGGCTTGCCCTCTCTCCTGCTCCTGGGACGCTTGCAACCACCACCTGCTAGTCTGCAAGAAAGTGTGTGATTCACGGCCTCATTGTCACCCCTGCCTATGGCCAGTCAACTGCCATGGAAGAGAAGCCACAGCTCTCAAGCTGTCTGCAAATGTCTCAGGCAGCCAAATGGTACATAGAACAGAGAAGAGTTGCCCCACTGAGCTCAGTCCAGATTGCCAAATCACAGGATTGCAGGTAAATAAAGAATTGCTGTTTTAAGCCACTAAATATTAGGATGATTTATTACACAGCAAAAGCTAACTGGTACAGGAGAAGATTTCAGAGCTGGAGGCAGAAATGGTAGGGTATACATGTCCTCAAGAGATCTTTCTTCCTCCTCCAATATCTCCAAAATTCAAATGCAGGCTGGCCTGTTTAGGTGCTTGACTCTCTGGTTGCTGGAATACTTCGTGGAAAAGGAAGCCTAGACCTATTGGAGGTGAACTGAGGCTAGAACCTCAGGGATGAGTGGGTACTAGCCCTCCTGCAAAATGGAGGAGTTGGGGCAGCTGGCTGAGCCTGAGGACTGAACTGTCACCTATCACTGGGCACAGAAGGCTACTAAAGATGATCAGCGCCACCACTTGCAGAAGCTGCCACGTAGGGGTTGGGCAGATGAGTAAAAATGCTCAGATGGATCCAAGTCACACCTCCAGAAATGAGTATTTGGGGACACTCATGTGGCCAGCATTTTGCTTTGGAGCCAGTGGAGGCTAAATCAGTCCTGTCCAGTGAAGGGAGAGCAGTCAGAAGGATTAGAGCCTGGCCCTGCAGCAGGGGATGGGGTGGGTTCTGGTCCCAACCCGCCCCTGGGCTGCTAGAGACGGACTTTCTGGGGAGCCCCAAGCCAGAACAGACATGCCCCAAACTCAAGTATATGGGTCCCTAGTAGGGACTTCAAAGGACTCTGCTCTTAACTTGGAGATCTCACAGGACTCTGACTGTCAATCTCCATTCACCCTTGCAGTTGTCTCTGTAGCATCAGGGAAAGAAAAATCAGGGGGAGGCCGGGCACAGTGGCTCACGCCTGTAATCCTAGCACTCTGGGAGGCCCAGGTGGGTGGATTGCTCGAGGTCAGGAGTTCGAGACCAGCCTCAGCAAGAGCGAGATCCCGTCTCTACTAAAAATAGAAAGAAATTATCTGGCCAACTAAAATATATATATAGAAAAAAATTAGGTGGGCATGGTAGCACATGCCTGTAGTCCCAGCTACTGGGGAGGCTGAGGCAGGAGGATCGCTTAAGCCCAGGAGTTTGAGGTTGCTGTGAGCTAGGCTGACGCCACGGCACTCACTCTAGCCCGGGCAACACAGCAAGACTCTGCCTCAAAAAAAAAAAAAAGAAAAGAAAAATCAGGGGGAAAGATACAACTGAGAAAACTGAGGCCCCTCCTCTGCCCTTTGTCTGTGATAACAACCTATAAAGTGCCTCCTAGCTTAGTGCTTGTACCCAGAGGCACAGCATGAATCCTAGTTCCCCTGCTGGTTCCCAACTCTCGTGGGGTGGAAAGGGATGGAACCCAGAGTGACAGAGCACAAGAGGCAACCACGCTTTGTAAGGAAGGGGACTGAAATTCTAGAAAGTTGCAGAGCAGCCCATAGACGTGCAGGTGGCCCCTGGAAGAATCGGGGGCACCTCATGCATGCATAGCCCCTGGGGGGCAGGGCCTATCTTTTCAGCACCCGTGGTCCTGCATTATATAGAGTAAGTGCTCAGTAAATGTTTGTTGTTTGTGAACTGAGAAACCATGTTCTCCTCGGAGTAGGCCCCAAATCAAAGAAGCTCTACAGAAATCATGGTCTTAGGGACAGTAGCAGAAGGGGAAAAAAGGCATCCCATACACCACCGGAGTGACCAGAACAATCTAGGCAGGTTTTCCACACACGTGTCCAAGGCCCAAATGGCTTACCCTGATCCTGCCATGAGAGCAAACTTCCTGCCGAAAGGGCTCTAATGAAGCCCTGCAGACACTTCCAGGCCTCCATGAGAATTAAGCGTAAGGCAACAGTGAGACATAATGTCTGGGGCTTGGAATCGTCAGGGAGCCCAGGAGAAAAAATTGAATGGACCGTACAATTGTTGGCCCTTCCTTAGAGTAAGAGTGGGACCTTAACATACAGGGCACAACATTTATAAGCTTGAAGTAACTCAAAATATATCCATCCTTAGGAAGGTGTGGGTTGGAGTAGCACACTTCACCTTCATCCGTGAGCTTGACGTGGAGGTAGAAAGTGCACAGTTCTGGAGTCAGAGAGACCTGGAGTTTACGTCTTTCATCTGCCAGGGCCAGCTGTGCAACCTTGGGCAGGTAGTTTAACCTCTCTAAGCCTCAGTTTCCCCATCTGTAAAATGGGAATGATACCCACTTCATTGAGCCTTTGTGAACACTGAAGGAGACCATGTAAAGGGAAGTGGCAGGCACGGAGTAATCGCTTGGTAAGTGGCAGCAGTCACAGCACAGATGACTGACCGGCAGAGCCCGGGACAGTAAGAACCGCAACTGCCCTGGGCTACTGGAGGGTGAAACCAATTTCCAGCTCCTGAGTTTCCACCTGTGTCTGAGACCCAAAGCCTGTGTCCCCCCTCCCTGGCCCTCCAAGTACCACAGAGGACCAGTCCTAGACCCACAGATTGACACTCCACTCTGAGTGCCAGTGACACTGGCTGCTTTGTGCCACCTCGCCAAGGCTGGCCTGGCCTGCTTTAAACTGTCGGTGGCATTCTGCCTGTGGCTGGCAAAGCCAGGCCAGGGCACAAGAAAGGGATAATGGGGACTGTGATGGGTGGCAATGACATCCCAAACAAAATGTCCTGGTTTGGAAGTGCTCCTCCTTTCCCAGAGCAGGCACAACTTTTTTGCCCTGGCTGAGGGTGAAGGAGGAGAAAAAGAAGAGGTCTAAGGGGGTCCAACAGCCACAGGGAGTCTTCAGATTTATGAGTTTAGTGACCTCCACTCCCCCTGCAAACCAAGCAGGCCCCTCGGGTTCCGCAAATGAGAAAGAGACTGAGAGCTTCCCCTTAGAAGCAGGATGGAGTCCGATTCTCTCAAAACCCTGTGAGGTCGCTGTGCCTGGGCTGGACGTTGCAAAGCCCTCCTCAGATGGTGACAAGGGCCCTGTAAGCCACTCCTGCAGGACCGAGGGGAAGGCGCCCGCCCCGGTGTGCCCGAGCCCCTCACCTCTAGCGCAAAGCGGCTCCCTGAGCTTGCACTCTCCACTCTCAGAATCTCATCGGGGACTAATTTGTCACCCCAGGACTAACCAGGGGAAAGTCTTCATCAAGCAAATAGGCCAGGCCACTGCAGTGACCAAAACACAGCTCAGAGAGTTCTGGTCCCCAGGACATTGGGATTTAAAAAAAAAAAAAAAAAGCCACCATGCCTCAGTTTCCCAAACTGCGAAAAGGAAACAGCTGCAGTCCTTGCTCCAGAGGGGCCCATCTGCAGCACAGACTAGTTTAAATGAGTCAGCTGCTCAGAAGAACATCATTTGTCCTATGAATGTTTCCCAGGGTTTATTTCAACATCCGGGGGAGAAGCAAAGCTCTCTCCAAAACATAAGAGTGGGCTCCTGCTTTTACATGACAGCATAAAATTTGGCCAGAGGGGGGACTCTCTTAGAAAGAAAAAGCCGAACTCCTATTTATAGCACATTCACGACGTCACAGCACAACTGTCTAAGAAGCGATTAACCTGGGGTGAAGTGACTGATCCCCCGGGCTCCCTATGGTCAGGACCCACATGGCCCCTGGTGCGAATTGATCTGCACCGAGAGTTGGGGCCTGAGGGGCTCCTGCCTTGCGCCATGACATGCTCCTGCTGTGCTCTTGGTCTCAGTTTCCCTCCTCTAAGATAGACCCCAATCAAACACCTGCCCAGGAACAGGTGGCTGAGCAGGCTGTGGCACATGTGACCCTTCTGAGAAGCTGGAGAAACGCAAGGGACAAGCTTACCGATCGCTGGCAGTTCTGACCCATCGTGGGGGGCACTTGCGGTGATGGGCCCTTTCTTGTTCTCTTCTATGCTCAGCAACGGGGGCTCCAATGCCTGGAGAAAGGCAAAGTTCAAATGAGGCCAGGCCAGGGTCTCCACAGCCTCATTCCTCACTGACCAGGAAGCTATCCACCGTGATACTGAGGGCCAGAGACAGAGCGGGGGCCCGTTCTAGAAGGATCTGTGAACCCAGATAAAATGTCATAAAATTTCAGGCAAGAAATTCCCTGGAGCTCTGTTGCGAGGTGGTGCCTCAGCACCAACTACAGCTCCTTCTGCTAGGACCAGGTGTGAAGAAGGCCACGACTGGTGGCGGAGAACTGGCAGAAATGCAGATTAGCCCAGACATCTTCAAAAGGCCAAACTTTCAGAAGTGGGCTCTTTGTCACTGTCCCACTCTTTTCCACATCTGTCTAATCTAAATAGGGTTGGGAGTATCTCAGGATAAAACTTATTTTTCTAATTATAAAAGCAATGCATAATCATAAAAAGGTCAGAAAACATAGGTGAGCAGTTTAAAAATTAAAATCACATGGCAGTGGCCTCTGCCTGTAATCCTAGCACTTTGCGAGGCTGAGGTGGGAGGATTGTTGAGGCCAGGCGTTCAAGACCAGCCTGAGCAACATAGCAAGACCCCATCTCTATGAAAAGTAGAAAAATTAGCTGGGCATGGTGGCTCATGACTGTAATCCTGGCACTCTGGGGGCAGAGGCAGGAGAATCACTTGAGGTCAGCAGTTTGAGACCAGCCTGAGCAAGAGTGAGACCTCATCTCTATTAACAAAGAAAAAAAAAGTAGATTTCCAATGGGGCCTCCAGGCCGGGTGCATGGATGCTGGGGCCATGTTGCTTGCTTTGAAGCCCTACTTGGCCACTTAACAGCTGTGACTCTGGGAGAGCTACTTAACAATCTACCTTTATAGCATAGCATTAACTCAGACACTGAGGTTAACAGAGAAGGGCAAATGGGTACTCAGGGGAGAGAGGCATTTCACAAGTTATCAAGCCATAGTGAGTATTAGCACAGCATTTGCCATTTAGAAAAAAACATAGATGACATTAACCCAGTCACTACAAACCACAGGACTTAACTGTAGTGAGTTTTGGCTCAGTTACGAGTACTGTGCATCCCTGGGCAAGTGTTTGCCCCTCTCTGGGCCTCCTCTGTAAAACAAGTGGGTTTAAACTCCAGGATCTACCCTTTGAGATTCTGAGACTTGAGTATCTCTTTATTCATCCTATTTTGCAGAGAAAGACAGGAAGCTACTTAATGCAAAAGGCCAGAGAGGGTCTGATGCAGGGGGAGAGAGACCGCCAGAGCCCAGGCCACCCACCCACTTGCCTTGGGACGACTTGAGACATCTCTGCTTGCTCTTCACTTGGACTCATTCTCATTTTTTCCAAAAGGACAACATATGCTGTCCTTGCAACCCGACTGCAGATTCTTGGCACAAAGCAGGTGTGGGTGGGTGTTTGGGCTCTTTTCTTCCCCGGGAACAATGCTCTGGGTAACAGTGCTTTAGCTGGTTAGTCGGAGTCCTGAGAAGAGAAAGAGACAAAAGACACATTTGTCATAAGATCAGAGTCACCAAAGGACTGGAAGGGGTAGAGCCTGCACCAGCGTCCTGTGGAGGGAAGGGCACAGGCCTTGTGGGCATGGGCTGGGGCACTTGGGGACCCTTGCCATTCAGACAATGCTTTACGTGCTGATGAAGTTCTTTGTCTCAGCAGGACCTCACAGAAACCTGGGGTTGGGGGACAGAAATGGTGACAACGGTGAGGAGGACGATGACATTGAAGATAGTGATGACAAGGGCAGCTCGTGTGTGCATCGAGCCCTCACGTGTGCCCGGCACTGCGCCAAGGACTTCACGGGCACTGATGCCTGGAAGCTTCCCAACAGCATCAGGAAGTAGAAACCATTTTCGGCACAAGGAAGCTGAAGCTCAGAGAAATTAATTCACATACTCACGCAAGCACAGCAGTAGCAGGGCTGGGTTGGTTTTTTGTTTGTTTGTTTTTTATTTATGTGTGTGGCCAACTTTATTTAATCTACCTGCAATGTAAAGGTGTCATGACTGTGGTGTTTTATGTCATACCAGGCAAGTTGCAATTGCCATGAAATGCAAGTTGTCAGGAAACCCACATGTTAAATTACATTAAATAAATAAACAGCATCAAAACCTCCAAAAACTCAGATACCAAGAAATTGAAAGCCCTTTCCCAAGGACATTGTGAGGTTGTCTCTAAAATAGGCACACCTCTGTGAGACAAGAAAAAAGATTTTAAATGGAGTATGTTTTCACATTATCATGGACACAGACCTTTATCTGGACAAATCAATCGTTGATAAAAATACAACCTTTCAATAGCAGCTACCGTAACTGGGGCAATGACAAAAGAGACAAACATCCGTAAATACACAGAGGGTTTTAAATAGGCTTTTCCTTAGGTCTTTACTCTCAAATTTTTATCCTTCATATGACAATCCCAACTAATCAGCCTAGGAGCAACAGCATAGAGCTGGGGTTCCAACTCAGGTCTCTTCAGCCCTGGGGACGTGACTCTTTATTTATAGGTGCCATAGCTGAGGATTAGAGCTGGTATTAATATTAATAAGTAGCTCAGAGCTAATAAAACCAACTCAAGGCCGGGCAAGGTCGCTCCCATCTGTAATCCTAGCACTCCAGGAGGCCGAGGCGGGAGGATCACTTGAGGTCAGGAGTTCAAGACCAGCCTGAGCAAAAGCTAGACCCCATCTCTACTAAAAATAGAAAAATAAGCTCACCTGTAGTCCCAGGTATTCCAGAGACTGAGGCAGGAGGATCACTTGAGCCTAGGAGATTGAGGTTGCCGTGAGCTATGATGATGCCACTGTACTCTACCTGGGGGACAGAGTGAGACTCTGTCTCAAAAAAACCCAAAAAGAAACAACAATGACAAAAAACCCAACTCTGGTTTTAAAATCCGTGAAGAAATGAAATGCCCAGGCTGCTGGACACAATAGACCAGGCAAATCTCTGGTTGGTACGGGAGAGAGCTGGGTAGACTTGGCAGCCAAAAGTTTTAATGAATGTCCCGTCATTCTTCCTCCCTTCCCTTCCCTTCCCCTCCCCTGTTCTTTCACTCTCTTTTTTTTATTTATTTATTTATTTATTTTATTTTTTGAGACAGGGTCTCACTCTGTCACCCAGGCTGAAGTGCAGTGGTGTCATAATAGCTCTAGCAACCTCAGACTCCTGCCTTAGCCTCCCCAGTATCTGGGACCACAGGTATGTGGACCACACCTGGCTAATTTTTCTATTTTCTGTAGAGACAGGGTCTCACTCTGTTGCCCGGATTGGTCTCAAACTCCTGACCTCAAACAATCCTCCAGCCTTGGCCTTCCAAAGTGCTGGGATTACAGGCGTGAGGCACCATGGCCTCACTCTCTTTTAAGTGGGCGAATCCCAGGGATGAATCACCGTCATTTCCCATCCAAACACCTCCCCTCTTTCCTACTATTCTTAAATCCTGTCCTCATGGAGCTCACAGTCTCTGGAGGAGAGAAAGATTAATTAAGAAATCACATGAATTGCAGTTGCAAACCGTGTAGCTACCATGACGGAGAAATATAGGGAACCATGAGGCCTAATCCTGGGGCCCATGGAAGGAAGTGACTTGGGATCCGGGATATGTTGTTCTGGGTCAGAGTTTCCTTTGGAGGCCTCTGAGGCAGGGACCAGGTAAGCCTTGATCAAAGAGTAGGATGAGGAACAGGAAGGGAAGGACAACATGCCCTGGTACTTACTAATCCGCCCCCTCTAGATTTGGGACTTAACGGAGAGTGGTCTCTGCTTGGTCTCTGTTCTCTAGGGGGTGGTTCTCAAAGTGTGGTCCCTGCACCAGTGGCAACAGCATTAGCTGAGAACTTGTTCGACTTGCACATTCTCAGGCCCTGCCCCAGACCTATTGCACTGGAAACTCGGGCAGAACCAAGAATCTGTGTTTTAACGAGCCCTCCTGGTGATTCTGCGACATGCTAAAGTTTGAGAACCATGTTCTAGATGCCTACGGTCAAGTGGGTTCACTCATTAAAAGTACAGTTCACTCTCATGCTCTGCACATGGAAGAGGAATTCAGAAATGATATCCTGAGAGAAGGTCTGATAGCCGTCTGCAGCTGTAGAAAGAAATAAGACAAGTTGTTGGGTGGGGGCGATGAGGGGATAAAATGCAAGGATTTCAGCAACTCAGACATTAGTTTCTCAGGGAATGAGACTCCAGGAGGCAAAGGCTTATTATGTGAGGACTGGAAGGAAACTACCCCATTGCATCCCGCTCTCACCTCAGTTTTAGTCCCTTCAGGCTGCTATAACAAATAACTGCAGACTGGGTAACTAACTCGTCAACCACAGAAATTTATGGCTCACAGTTCTGGAGGCTGGGAAGGCCAAGATTAAGTCACTGGCAGATCTGGCGTCTGGTTAGGGCTCATTTTTCATAGGCAACGACTTCTTGCTATGTCCTCACATTGTAGAAGGAGCAAACAAGCTCTCTGAGTTCTCTTTTATAAGGGCACGAATGTCATTCTTGAGGGCTGCCTTCGTGACCTAATCACGTCCCAAAGCCCCACCTTCTAATACCACCTCATCAGGGTGAATTTGTGGAGGATACAAACATTCAGGCTACAGCACCCACCCAGACAAGAACCAGATAGGTGATAACTCTTCAAAGCAACATTTTCCACCAGTGGCTGGTTAAGTCTGAGAGGAAATCTGACTTCCTTTCATTGGCTTTAGTTCTCTGGATTCTTGCAAGTAAACCCTCTCGTCCTTCCTTACATCTGCCCAAGGCTGACAATCATGCTTATTGGTGGTCCTTAGACACAATCACCAACCATCCAAAGTATAAGAGAAGATCCTGGACTTATAAATGCTTTTATTATAGCAAGGGTGA
This sequence comes from Lemur catta, assembly GCF_020740605.2. Classification (NCBI taxonomy): domain Eukaryota; kingdom Metazoa; phylum Chordata; class Mammalia; order Primates; family Lemuridae; genus Lemur; species Lemur catta. Next base: position 47,623,173 of record NC_059141.1, on the reverse strand, counting down.
AGGTGATAGAAACTTCAGGTATGCATGCCCTTTCAGCTGGGCAAGCTGACAGGCTTTGTAGACTGGTCCACATTCTGGAAAGTGTTAAGTGTCACAGGGTCCTTATTCCTAACTCCGACCCAAGTCTCCTATGTTCTCTAGGTCACTGATACCTCTCCCATGTGGTTTCTCTTAAGTCCGGCATTCATGACTTGGTGGGTTAGGAAGAAAGTTTTGGACCACATATTTAAACTATTGCTGCTTTTCATGAGTATTAACTACTTCACAGCCCAAGATCTACTTAATTTCTGGAGGTATGTGTTTCTTGTGTCATTCTGAGGTTGCTCATCACATTCAACCAATCATATGTTCGTTCATACATTCATTTAACCATTCTGTACATCCTGAAACTCCATCCAAACCCAGCCCACCCTCCCGGTCTACCTGCAATTGAGCACTACACAATTTCTCCCCCAAATCAAGAAACCAAAGTCAACCCTGGACAAGTTCCACTTCAAAGAATATGCTAACAAAAGACCCAACTCAGAGAAAACAAAAAGTGGCTGAGTACTGAAGAAAAGCTTAAATTCTCTTTCACACTTGAGCTCCCATATTGTCCCCATGTCCTTCATGGCTCTAGGAAGAGGGCAGAGAAATGATCAGCCCATTTCAGACAAAACCAGACTAAAGTCCAGGAAGAAACACAACACAGGGACCTGCCTTTCAGCCTCGGTGTCCCACCACCATCAACAGGCACCCTCCAGGCACGGGAAGGCTCTTGGGGACACCCCAGGCATGGGAAGGCTCTTGGGGACACTGCCACCTGGAGATTGCATCAGCCCCTGAGTGATAACAGCATCAAACAAGAGAAACTTACTATGAAATGGGGTTCTGACACTTCCTGCATACAGATGGCCTTTGGAGAGTCACACCACAATAAAAGCCACTCCTCTGAAGCTGGAATCACAGCCTTTCTACGCTCTTGATGACGCCGGACAAAAATGTGACCACATGCTCTTAAATTGGCTTCCCACCAAACACCAGAGAGAGAGCTCATCTGCCCACCATCTCGTAACAACCCAAGCCAAATCTCTGTTTCATTTTTACGAAATAGAAAAAAAAAAAAAAAGACTTCATCTTACCACAAAAGTCCATTGAATTCAAGCCGGTCACAGAGGAAGCAAAAGACTTCCTAATCTCAAGCAAAAAAATGCCAGCTATGTGCTCCCACAGGGTTCCAGCCGCAGGGCACCAGGGCTATCACAGTAACCTCCCAGCTCATCCACAATTCAATTCTCTTTTGTGCAAAACTCCAGACGCTGTCCAACAGTTCAGATCCAAGCGTCATTCCCAGGATGGTCCACACTTGTCCTCAACCCCGATGCATTTCCTCACCTCGCAAGCAGACTCAAAAATCTAGACAGACTAGGATTCGGGGCCCAGCAACTGACTGCATAGCTCTCTTTGAGAGGAGCGATGGATTTTCAATTTGATCCATAGTACTTTCTATGTACCAGCCGCCGGAGGGAAAGGGCATGGGTGAGTGCGGGGTGGACACAGTGGAACCATGAAGCCCTCAAAAAGCTTCATAGACAAAACACAGATTAAAAATACGCATAGGCCGGGCGCAGTGGCTCACGCCTGTAATCCTAGCACTCTGGGAGGCCGAGGCGGGTGGATCACTCGAGGTCAGGAGTTCAAGACCAGCCTGAGCAAGAGCAAGACCCCATCTCTACTAAAAATAGAAAGAAATTATCTGGCCAAGTAAAAATATTTATAGAAAAAATTAGCCAGGCATGGTGGCTCATGCCTGTAGTCCCAGCTACTTGGGAGGCTGAGGCAGGAGGATCCCTTGAGCCCAGGAGTTTGACGTTGCTGTGAGCTAGGCTGACGCCACGGCACTCACTCTAGCCCGGGCAACAGAGTGAGACTCTGTCTCAAAAAAAAAAAAAAAAATACGCATATATCCAAGAAAAGCAAGCCAGGCAGCTATAGAGTGAGCAGTGTTTTACAGCAAGCGCTTTAGGTGTCAGAGGAAATGGCAAGGTGGTTCCAAGAATACAGATTTGAACTGGAACGTTGGCTGACCTGTCAGTTTCCCTGGGAAATGTCAGTCTCATTTCCTTTGCCCCCTCAGCCCTAATCTGACCATCAGATTTATTTTTATTCCCAGCCCTGTCCCTTATTCCTCCATAGTTCTCTATGAAACAGTTTTTATCAGCACTGGGGTACCTGGCAAGTAATATTTTACTTAGGCATACAAGGAGCTACAAAAATACAAAAGATGACATAAATCACAGTGGTTAACCATAATGTAGTGTGAAGCCAAAAAAGCTAGATAAAGAGTAATGTGTAAAGTAGAACCCTATTTTTATTACCACCACCAACAAAACAAAAACACCGCCAACAGAAACAGCCTCATCCATGTGTATCAATTGCATCATCTGAAATGGCTGTTTTTGTAGGTGAGAATCAGTAAAGGTTAGAGAAGAGGTTAAAATCTGCTCCTGCCTCTCCCTACATGTAACCTGAGATAGTCACTCCCTGCTCCCTCACTGGTGGCAGGAATACCTCGGGCCCCAGTACAGGTGTCCATGGGGTAAGATCAGGGCATAAGCTCTGCTTGGGTGTAGAGCTGGAAAAGCAGGTGGGGGTTGACCAACCTTGGACACTCACTCATCCATCCCCTAGGGTTGGTGGATGGAAACCTGTGTGTGATGTCTTCCCACAGCATGGCTTCTCCCTGAGAGGTCAAAAGCCAATCCCTAAAACTCTGATCAAAGGAGATGGTTGGGGCTAACAAGAGTGCCTAATTGAGGATTTGGGGTGCCCAGGACTTCCCCGCCTACAGTTCTGCCTCCCTCCTCTCTCACTGAACTCAATGGGACTGACTCAGACTGCTCTAGCCTTAGGTCCTGACCAAATACACATTTTAAGACAGAGTAGTGGTTAACCCTTAGGTGAATATAAATTCACAGGGCAAAGCTAACTAGACATCTGAGGAATAAAACTACTGGAGAAGAATGTCAACAAATTGGGCAACATATACTATCTGAAGCAGAAATATTAGAACAGGCAGACCAAGGATATAAAATAAGAATGACAGATATACTTAATGAAATAAGGAAGAAAATAAGAACATGAAATAAGACATGAAATCATTTAAAAAACTAGAAATATTATATATAAAACACAATTTAGATAGTTGAAAAAATAAGATAGTAGAAACTTAGGCAAAGGAACCTCATCAAAATTAAAAACTTTTGCTCTTTGAAAGGCACTGTTTAGAAAATAGAAGACCAGGGCCAGGCGCAGTGGCTCACGCCTGTAATCCTAGCACTCTGGGAGGCCGAGGCGGGAGGATCGCTCGAGGTCAGGAGTTCGCGACCAGCCTGAGCAAGAGGGAGACCTTGTCTCTACTAAAAATAGAAACAAATTATCTGGCCAACTAAAAGATACATATAGAAAAAATTAGCCGGGCATGGTGGCACCTGCCTGTAGTCCCAGCTACTCGGGAGACTGAGGCAGAAGGATCGCTTAAGCCCAGGAGTTTGAGGTTGCTGTGAGCTAGGCTGATGCCATGGCACTCTAGCCCGGGCAACAGAGTGAGACTCTGTCTCAAAAAAAAAAAAAGAACAAAAAAAAAAAAAACCCGGTAGATGTTCTATAATTGAAAAATATGATATTTTAAATCAAAAATTCATTGACTAAGCTTAATAGCAGATTGGGCACAGCAAAAAAATATCGGTGAACTTGAAGACTGGTTATTAGAAATTATGCAGGCCAAACATGGTGTCTCATGCCTGCCATCCTAGCACTCTGGGAGGCTGAGGCAAGAGGATGGCTTGAGCTCAGAAGTTTGAGACAAGCCTGAGCAAGAGCAAGACCCCATCTCTACTAAAAAGTAGAAAAAAAAATTAGCCAGGCACTGTGGCGCACACCTGTGGTCTCAGATACGCGGGAAGCTGAGGCAAGAGGATTGCTTGAGCCCGGGAGTTTGACATTGCAGTGAGTTACAATGATACCACTGCACTCAAGCCCAGGGTGACAGAGCAAGACTCTGCCACTCCCCCAAAAAAGAAATTATGTGAACTGAAGCACAGAGGAAAAAAATAATAAAAATAAAACAGAACCTGAGAGAGATGTGAGACATGATAAAATGGTCTAACATATATACACTGGAGCTCCAGAATGAGAGAAGAGAAATGTTGTGTCACAAGACAAGAAGTTTCAAAAACCAATAAAAAACATTAACCACAGATTCAAGAAGCTCTCAGCAAACCCCAAGCAGAATAAACAAAACAAAGTAAAACAGGCCGGGCGCGGTGGCTCACGCCTGTAATCCTAGCACCCTGGGAGGCCGAGGCGGGCGGATCGTTTGAGCTCAGGAGTTCGAGACCAGCCTGAGCAAGGCGAGACCCCCGTCTCTACTAAAAAAATAGAAAGAAATATATGGACAGCTAAAAATATATATATATATAAAATTAGCCGGGCATGGTGGCGCAGGCCTGTAGTCCCAGCTACCCGGGAGGCTGAGGCAGTAGGATTGCTTGAGCCCAGGAGTTTGAGGTTGCTGTGAGCTGGGCTGACGCCATGGCACTCATTCTAGCCTGAGCAACAGAGTGAGACTCTGTCTCAAAAAAAAAAAAAAAAAAAGTAAAACAAAACTGCTCCCAAACACATTATACTTAAATTGTTGAAAATTAAACATAAAGAGAAAACCTTAAAAACAGCCAGAAGAAAAAAGACAAAAACAAAACAAAAAACATATTACTTGCAGGAAAACAATAATAAGAATGATGACTGAATTCCTCACCGAAATTATGGAAGTGAGAAGAAAATGAAATGACATTCTTAAAATATTAAGGGAAAAAACTGCCAAACTAGAACTCTATGTCTTTCAAAACCAAGGGGAGGAAATATATTTTCAGACAAACAAAAGTTGAGCAAATTCACTATCATCACTGCTGTATTACAAGTAATGCTAAATGAAGTTCTTCATGTTGAAAGGAAATGATCCCAGATAGAATCATGAAACTGTAGGAGGGAAAGAAAAAATAGATATATGAATTAATTTAACATAATTTTTAATATAAAAAGGTTACTGTTTAAAACAACAATAACTGGCCAGGCACAGTGGCTCATGCCTGTAGTCCCAGCACTCTGGGAGGCTAAGGTGGGAGGATTGCTTGAGCTCAGATGTTTGAGACCAGCCTGAGCAAGAGTGAGACCCTGTCTCTACAAAAAATAGAAAAATTAGCTGAGTGTGTTGGCACATGCCTGTAGTCCCAGCTACTTGGGAGGCTGAGGCAAGAGGATTGCTTGAGCCCGGGAGTTTGAGGTTGCAGTGAGCTATGATGAGGCCACTGTACTCTACATAGAGTGACAGAGCGAGACTCTGTGTCAAAAAAAAAAAAACCCACAAAAAACAAGAAAACCAATAACTATGTATCATGGGATTCATAGCAAATATAGATGTAAACTGTATGCCAACAATAGCACGAAGGACACAGGAAGGTTAGCAGAATTATACTGCAAGGCGTTGACATTGTACATGAAGTGGTAAAACACTAATTCAAGGTAGGCTGTGAGGAGTAAAGAATTCATATTGTAATCTCTAGAGTACCAACTTTAAAAATGTGGTACAAAAATGTAAGCTTTTTCAGGATGATGATAATGTCTATTTAGGTTGTACTGGTACATGGATATATTAAAAACAAAATAAAAAGCTAGAAAAGTTATAGTGTTTTTCCTTTCTCCCCAGTTTGTCTTCCTCTGGCTGGACCAGAAGAGAATCCAACTCTTTCACTCTGATTGCCTCACCTAGTTCACCCCAGACACGAGTTCCTAGGTCCCTCTAACCCAACTTCTCCCAAGTCCCCACCTTCCTCTAATAACATATAGATCACCAGGAGTTTCCACTGTGAAAACGGCAAAAGAGGGAGTATCAGGCAGTGGGGGTGGAGGGAAGGGGTTTGAGAAAGGCCTGTTCTCTCCAGTTGCATCATTTGCCATCCACATGTTTGGGCAATAGGCTTGCAAAGACCTTAACGTTGACATTCGAGTTGATCATACCCATAGGACATTGAGCACAAGTTGTTTACGGCTCGTCCACATATCCACGTATTTTGCTTGTGTAGTTCTCACACAACCTTTTTTAGGCTGTTATATTTTTATCTTTTTCACATGAGGAAAAGGAAGCTCAGGAAGCTTAAACAGTATGCTCAAAGTCACGTGGTAAATCCCAAACTGAACCCATTCTTCTGAATCCGAACTGCACCTGCCTCTCTGCCTTCTTAGATGCTATCTCTAAATGACCTGGGCACCAGGAACCCCCAAGAGGATTGGTCCATAAACTTTTCTGGGAGAAAGCTGACAAATTTATTTCTGATAACCTCTAATTGAAATGTAGCATTTCCTTCAATTGTGAATGTGGGCAGCAAAGCACAGTAGCGTTAGCAGCATCTGCAACTTTGTCTCCAGTAGAAACCACAGATATTTTCATATCTATGCTGTTGTTGCAAATGTCTGAAAATACTGTTTACACTTATGGGAATGTCAAAAATTATGGTTATTATCAGGCTCCTGCTGGATCTTGTTATATAATGCATTACTGAAAAAGTACATGTATTACTACAGTACCACATTAATTTTTTTGTTTGTTTGCTTGTTTGTTTTGAGACAGGGTCTTGCTATGTTACTCAGGCTGGTCACAAACTCCTGGCCTCAAGCGAATCCTCTTGCCTCAGTCTCCCAGGTAGCTGGGACTACAGGCATGTGCCAATACACCTGGCACTTTAATATTTTAATAATTGTAATTTGATACCATTGGTTTCTTTTGTAATCCTATTATTTGATGCATTTAAAAACATTATTCCGAGAAAGGATCCATAGGTTTCACATGACTGCCCAAGGGGTATATGGAGTCCACACACACATACGCACACACACACACTTATAAGGTTGAGAGTTCCTGATCTAAAGGGTGTAAGACATGGTCAGGAACTGTCCTCAACTTGTTCCTGTTCACCATATGGTATTACAGATATTTATGTCATTCTTTCCTTGCTAGCCTATGAGTTCTTACAGGGCAGGAATGCTGTCTTATATTAGTATTTTTATGGGTCCTCAGTGCCTAGAACAGGGCTTGGCATTCACCGAACCATTATTTATAGACTATCGACTGTGTATAAGGCTCAGGTGCTATTGGGCAAGGCAGAAAGAATGGAGAGATTCAGAGGAAAGCAATAATTCATTCATGTGCTGATTTGAGTATTCATTCATTCCTTCATTTAGAGAACTGTCCAATGGGTACCCAATGCCAGCCACTGTTGTTGCAGGCTGGGGATAGTAGAAAGAATGAGACCCAAGTCTTTATTCTCCTGGAGTACCTAGTTAATGGAAAAAGAAAAAGGATTTTTTTTTTTTTTTTTTTTTTGAGACAGAGTCTCACTCTATTGCCTGGGCTGGCGTGCTGTGGCGTCAGCCTAGCTCACAGCAACCTCAAATTCCTGGGCTCAAGCAATCCTCCTGCCTCAGCCTCCCGAGTAGCTGGGACTACAGGCATGCACCATCATGCCTGGCTAATTTTTTTTTCTATATATATTTTTAGTTGTCCAGCTAATTTCTTTCTATTTGTTTTAGTAGAGACTTGTTGCTCTTGCTCAGGCTGGTCTCGAACTCCTGAGCTCAAACAATCCTCTCACTTCAGCCTCCCAGAGTGTTAGGATTACAGGCATGAGCCACCACACCTGGTGAGAAAAGATTTCTTCCTTTTTTTTTTTTTTCTTTTTTTTAGACAGAGCCTCACTCAGTCACCCTGGGTAGAATGCAGTGGCGTCAGCCTAGCTCACTGAAACCTCAAACTCCCGGGGTCAAGCAATCCTCCCGCCTCAGCTCCCGAGCCACAATGCCCAGCTAATTTTTCTATTTTTAGTAGAGACAGGGGTCTCGCTCTTGCTCAGGCTGGTCTTGAACTCCTGAACTCAATCAATCCTGATGCCTCAGCCTCCCAGAGTACTAGGATTACAGGTGTGAGCCACCACCCCCAGCCAAGAGAAAAGATTTCTGAAGAAAGACAAATGGAAATGAAGTCACTTGTTCTGGAGAGACAGAGGCACGGGGAAAATCTAGTTCTGAAATGAAATCTATATTCATCAGCTCTTTGTGGGCAAAAGTTTACAGGGAGAAAGTACCAACAGAGCTAGACATTGTAGAGAAAGATACTCTTTCTTAAGAGGAACAGTCTTTGGGGTTCTCATGAGGACAGTTTACCTTGTTGTATGGTTGCTGGTCTTGCCTAGTAAACTTTGAGGAGAGGTTAACCCTCCATCGCCCCAGCTGTTTCAGGGGCTGCCCATCCAAAGATGGCAAGAGAGATGTGTGCCCTCTCTGGAATTCTAGTTCTTGTCTAAGGATTCTGTGATGCCATCATTTAGTCAGAATGTGCAAGTTGCCTAGATACCTTGGGGTCCTGTTTTTTGGGTTTTTTGTTGTTGTTGTTGTTTTTTTAAATAAGAGACCAGAGCTGGGAGAAAAGCAGGCTAGGTGACCTCCTCTAACCTGCCAAACATGTGCAGAGTGAGAGACCAGGTCATGGGAGAACTTGGTGGTGCAGCAACCTGAAATCTCTGGGTCAGATCGCCTGTCAGGAAGAATGGCAAAGAGAGAGATCCCCAGCAGAACCAGGGCAGAGAGGGACCAGAGGCTGAGGGTGTCGTACCAAGGAATGGGAGACCCGGGGAGAGATGACAAGGAAGGTTTTCCGTTGACTAAGACAAAATCTGATAAGGTGAAACATTTCTCCACAGAGGCATAACCTCAAAATACAAAAAGATAAATTTAATAAATCCATAAAACATTTCTCCAGAGAGGTATAACCTTCAAATATAAAAACAATTAATTCTGGTAAATCTAAGACGTGCTCACAGCAGTATCATCATACATGGCTATTGAATGTGTGAAAAAATATTTCCCAGGGAGCTGCTGCATCTGTCCCCAGCCCTGGCTGGCCTCTCTCTCACCCTTTAGACTCAGTCTCCTCTATTCTGTCTGTCTGGACATCCTGCTTCAGCAAATGGTGACACTTAGTGCTGGGAATCACAGTCTTATGGAGAGCTGGGCAACAACACCGTGTGGACTTGAAGTTGTGTATAATTAAAGCACATAAGTCAAAACGAAATCAACCTGGATGATCTGGAATATTATTTAGTTTGTTTCCCACAATAATGGCCTATACTTTTTCCAGGGAAAATTCTTTTAAAAAGTTCTATTTTTCAATCAAGCCTCCTCCATAAGTATTTAATGAGAATGGCATGGGGCTGTGTCCACTTGTGCAATACAAAAATGTGTCTGACAAAGAGTTTAGCAATCTACATGGCCAGATAAGAAACTCATACAGATATCTGTGTGACAAAACAGAAAGTCACAGGAAGTTCAGATAAAGGAGGAGATGAAAAGAGAGAGAAAGAGAAAGGATGTCTGCTGGAGAAATGGCCAGGAACAGTGTGGAATGGAGACTGCGGGGTGTGCGGCAGGGACCAAGTTCCAGGGAAACAGAGGTCAGTTCGAAGGTTAAAAGGACTCCGGTCAACTCCAGCTGTCCAAAAGGGAGAGCTGTGGGATCATGTGGTGAATGCCCAGTTACCGGAGTATTCAAATGAAATTTGGATAATCTGTTAGGGAAATTGTAGAAAATATTCCATACACTCCCCGCTGTTGGTAGGAAGTTTGGACTAGAGATATGCCCCAGCTCCTTCTCACTCTACACATCCTTTATTCCACCAACAGAGCATGGAGTTGCCAAGTGGGCCTCCCAGAAGAGATCTCAGCACCTCATACAAAGTTTCTTGGAAAATCGATATTGTTTTATTAATTTACTGAATTTCAAATACCTAACAGTCCTTGAAACAACTGTCAACAGCGGCAACACAACCACTTGTGAAATGCAAGACAGATGCCCCAAATAGCACCCAAGCCCATGGCGCACACTCCTTAAGGAACAAGATCCTATGGGGCGCTGGCATAACTCACTGTAAGCATGGAAGGATTCCCACAGGACTCCCTGGCAACCAACCTCTCTGCACCCCGGGACTGGGTAGGCCAAAGTCTTTGTTCTCTCTTCGGATTTGAAGTCAACGTGACAAGTTAGATGAGATGCCCCCTAATTAATTACGTGAGTCCTTCTTCCTGTCAAATGTTCACCCACAAGTAGAGGGCCCAACCTACGGTAAGAGATGGCTTAAACATCCCAGTGGGGAAGTCAGCCAGCCGGGCCCACACGAGCAGACTCTATATGCTTCCAAGTCCAGAAGCCACAGGCCCTGAAGCCACCGAGAACTGACAGCTCAGGCCTCAACTGAAAAATTTGCTAAAAGGGGATCTCTCAGGACAGACACTTTGATTTCACAAGTTGGTCCGTCTTTGGCCCAAATACTCCAAATAGAGATGTCATGTAATGCCACTGCAAAGCCAGTAACAAGATGCTAAGAGTAGCCGAGAACCTGGGGTTCTCTTTCAGCCACCCAGAAGGTGAAGTCGGCCAGGAGGTTGCCTGTTGGTCTCTGACCGACTCATCTGCTACTGGGAAGGCTGGGCAGTGTCCAGGGGGCATCAGGCCCAGCCCTGGGGGCTCCTAGTTCTCATTCCATGGCTGCTGTAACCTCTTGGCCACGGCGGTGATCAGAGCTGCTCCCTTCCCGCTGCCATCTTCCGACAGTATGAATGCCACGTCACACCGAGGGGCGAGTTCTTTCACAGTTTCCTGCAATATCCGAGAAAAGCTACGAAAAAGACAGAAATATCATCAGCCCTTACGTGTGGGATCAGCATGTTTATAAATGATTGTGATCTAGTTTCTTCCTCCCAGCTTGATTCTCAACACTCTAAATAGCTTCTTTTATTCAAAAGTGTTTTAAAATTTGTTCCATTTAGTTTTTAGAGGTGGGTCTCGTTATGTTGCCCAGGCTGGACTTGAACTCCTGGGCTCAAGCGATCCTCCTGCCTCAGCCTCCCCACTAGCTGGGACTATAGGCGTGTGCCACCACACCCAGTCTTTTTAAAAATATATATAAATGTTATTGTGTATATTTGAGGTTTACAAACATCCTGTTATGGGATACATATAGACAGTTAAATGGTCACTATAGTGAAGCAGATTAACATACCTGTTATCTCACATAGTTACTTTTTTCTGACAAGAGCAGCTAAAACCTACTTATTTAACAAAAATCCCAAATACAATATTATTACTTATAGTCCCCATGTTGCACATTAGATCTCTAGACCTATTCATCCTGCGTATCTGCTACTTTGTATACTCTGACCTACAATCTCCCCATTTCCTCCTCCCACATACACCCTTGGTAACCACCGTTTCATTCCTTATCTGTGTGTGTGTGTGTGTGTGTGTGTGTGTGTGTGTGTGTGTGTGTCTGTGTGTGTGTGTGTGTGTGTGTGTGTGTGTGTGTTTAGATTCCTTAGGGTTTTCTATGTGCAAAATCATGTCATCTACAAATAAATATAGTTTTACTTTTGCCTTTCCAATATGATGTGTTTTATTTCTTTATCTTGCCTAATTGCCCTGACTAGATTTGCTGTTGATTTTTCCCTTGGGATCATATATTTTTGGTCTGGTTCCTACAAGCCTCTCCCTCGAATTAAGACTCAGAGGCCAGGCACCTGTAATCCTAGCACTGTGGGAGGCCAAGGTGAGAGGATTGTTTGAGGTCAGGAGTTTCAGATCAGCCTGAGTGAAAGTGAGACCCCATCTCTACTAAAAATAGAAAAAAATTAGCCAGGCCTGGTGGTGAGCACTTGTAGTCCCAGCTACTTGGGAGGCTGAGGCAGGAGGATCACTTGAGCCCAGGAGTTTGAGGTTGCTGTGAGCTATGATGACACTACTGCAGTCTGGCCCGGGCAACAGAGAAAGACTGTCTCCAAAAAAAAAAAAAAAAAAGACTTGACTAAGAGATAAAAACCAAGTGATGATCTGGAGGCAGTGCTAGAGGCAGTACAATGTTGAGCAGCAGTGGTGAGGGTGGACATCCTTATCTTCCCGATTTTAAGGGAAAAGCACCCGCTCCCCACTATTTCACCATTAAGTAGGATGTTAGCTGTGGGTTTTCAGAGATGTCCTTTATCGGCTTAAGGAAATTCCCTTATTCCTAGTTTGAGGAGTGTTTTTATCATGAAAGGGCATTGGATTTTATCAAATGCTTTGTCTGCACCTGTTGAAATGATCATGTGGTTTTTTTATCCCTTGGTCAGGTCTTGGTTCAAGGGAGAGTCTTATAGGAACCAGACCAAAAATATGTGGCCCCAAGGGGAAAACCAAGAGAAAATACCACTCAGTTATTTTGAACAATTAGTCTGCAGCACACGAAGGGCAAAGGATTAAGGATGGCAATAATGGTATGTTCATGAATACAATTCAGCACAATTGGAAATGTGTATATTTTTTCTCTTCACCAAAATAAAATGTAAAGCACTGAAGAAAAATAAAAGCTTTCATTATTGATGCTTTTGTGAAGTGCCACACACTCTACAGATACTATTTAACTTAATCTTCACAACAGCCCATGAAATAGGTATAATTTTGTTCTCATTTTAGAGGAAAAGAACTGAGGCTCAAAGATGGCAAGAAACTGGCCCTGGGCCTCCCAGCTTCTAAGTGGTGGAGCCAGGATTCAAGTCTACACCGCCTGCCAGGGCTCTTAATCCTTCTGTCCACTTCAACTCCAAACTCGGAAAATTATAACAATCTTAGGCTTGACAAATGCTTTGTGCTGTGCAAAATAATCAAGTCTCATTACTACCCTGTGAGGTTGGGTGGGAATATGATAATAATAATAATAACCTGTGTTTCTTGAGCACTGCATGAGCACTTTACATAGATTAACGCATTTAATCCTCATGCATTTAGCTCTAGGAGGGAGGGATTATCACCGCTGGCCTTTTACAGATGAGGAATCCAGGGTGCAGAGCTGGCTGATATTCCCACATTGTGCACTCCTTTCCCATAAAAGGACAGGGACACGTCTTCCCATTCTGTAGCTGGGGAGGCCATGCCACGTTTACACTCGGCCCCCAGCACCTCCCCGGCCCCCCACTCCGCCCCCGCCTCTTGTGGGCACTTACTGAGGGTGCAGCTTGTACAGGGTGCCGTCCACACCCACGGTGATCCTCAGGTGCTCGAGCCCCTGGTCTTCCCTCCGTTTTTCCACCACGGCAGCCAGGCCAGCACCACAGAGCTGGGCCGCCCGCCGGGACACTGCTCCGCACACCTCCTTCACCACAATGCTGTCCTCACACGTGCTGTCCAGGCCCAGCTGCTGCAGGATCCTCCTGACCTGGAGGAGGGCCAGCCGGTCGCTGCGGGCAGCAGAGCAGCACGTCAGGACCTGCTTCCTGGGGCCCCGGAGCCTGCTCAGCAGGACTTACAGCCTCCCCAATCTCAGACACTCTCGCAGGAGGGAGGAAAAATGACCCAGGCAATGGCTAAGTTGGAGCAGAATGCCTTAGAAGCTGAAACTCAAGAAGGTCCACCACCCCAGGAAGTTCCATCTTCTTTAAAAAATAGAGTGTGAGCTCCTCTTGTATTAGGCACGTTCACATCTATTATCTTACTAGAAGCTATATTAGAATCAGCAACCAATATGCCGGGTACCCATTTTCAGAAGAGAAGTCTGAGGTTCAGAGTGCTAGAGCCTCGCCCTCCCAGACAGTAGAGAGCCGGGGTTCGAACACAAGCCTTCTCACACCAGCTCTAGCACTTTCTCACAAATCACGCCAGCTCCTGTACTCTGGCCCCATTCAACTGGAGGCCAACTTTCCTTCTATTTCACTTTTTTCTGATTCTCTGCTCTTTGAGGGTGAGACTATATTTTCAATAGTAGCCAACATAGGCCTGGGTACATTCAAGGGGCAAGTGAACAAATCAGTATATAAAATACAATCAGCACCTGAGAGAATGGGAACCCGGCAGGACCATAAACACATGCACAGAAACACCCATCATGGGGATAGGCTGGCCTCAAGTCTAGTCCCTAATCATCTCACAGTGAGCTAGTGGTACTTAACAGAGCTCTGACTCCCAAGCTAAACAACATGAAATTATATCCTTGACTTTCTCAGGTAATACTTAGGGAAGAAGAGTGTTATCAAGCACGAAACAACAACAGCCATATAGGGGATTCGGCAGGTAAATAGTGGTATAGCCAGATGATAGAATTCTTTGTACACCTTTAAGATGAGTTTGCATGAGAATATTTCATGCCATGGAAAATGTGCATGATGTAGTGAAAAGATAGATTATAAAATCCTATGTGCTGCGTGATCTTGGTTTTTTGTTTGTTTATTTTCATGTTTGTCCTTGCACGGAAAAAAAAAGGCAGAAGATAATCTATTCAGATGTTGGTAGGTTCTTATTATCTTATCTTATACAGGTAAACCTTATTTTCTTCCTTTTGCTTATGTGTATTTTTTAGACTTTTTAAAATTAATGAGTAATAAAAAAAGGTTTCTTATTAGTGTGTATAAAGAGGAAACCTGTGATTCCTTCCAGGGCCCAGACTTCACAGTTTGCCCAGTTCTTCCCTGTACGTCCCCCTACTCAGTTCTCAAAGCAATCCTACGGGTTAAGCAACAGAGCAGTTATCTATCTCTTAAGGAAGGGCACTGAGGTTGAAATAGGTGAAGCAACCTGTCCCAGGCCACACGGCACAAACAGGTTAAGCAATAGACAAAAATCTCAAATTCAAGATCTGAGACTGTAAACTCAGGGCTCCCCCTGAGAATCACTATCCCACCCACCAGACAGCTTGCTTTGAAATGGCCCACGGTCAGCACCTGCACCTACCACTTTCCAACTGGCACTAGGTGAATGTGATTTCCTTTTTATTTCATGAAGGTTTTATTTGTTTTCTAAAAAAGCCCTGGCCAGGCAAGGTGGCCCACGCCTATAACCCCAGCACTCTGGGAGGCTGAGGTGGGAGGATCGCTTGAGGTCAGGAGTTCGAGACCACCCTGAGCAAGAGTGAGACCCTATCTCTACTAAAAAATAGAAAAAATTAACCAGGCAACTAAAAATATATACAAGAAATTACCCGGGCATGGTGGCGTGTGCCTGTAGTCCCAGCTACCCGGGAGGGTGAGGCAGGAGGATCGCTTGAGCCCAGGAGTTTGAGGTTGCTGTGAGCTAGGCTGACACCACGGCACTCACTCTAGCCCAGGCAACAGAGTGAGACTCTGTCTCAATAAATAAATAAATAAATAAATAAATAAATAAATAAATAAATAAATAAATAAATAATTTAAAAAAGCCCTGTAGAAATCAAAGCATCCAAAGAGGTAATACTTCGGTTGGTCTGAATGCAGTGGTGTTTACAGCTAACTGATCACAACCAATTACAGATTCCTTTGTTTCTTCTCCATTCCCACTGCTTCACTTGACCAGCCTTAAAAAACAACAACAAAGAGGATACCTTTTGTGCAATAGAAGCAAATATTCTTGGAGGCATATGGGTGTTGCCACTTTGCACTTGCCCAGGAACTACTTTCTTTGTATTCAGGTAAAAAAAAAAAAAAAACAAGGCAAAGATAAGTAAACTTGCTTATCTGTTGCACATGAGGGAGAAGCTGTTTTCTTTGGCAAAAAAAGGATCCATCTGGTCACCAAAGGTGATAACTTTTAACTTGTTTGTTCAGATCTGATGGGTTGAAGACTAGACAGAAGGAGGCTGAACCCCTGCTAATCAACACTTCACAAACCCAAAATCACTGCTGCTGTTATTGATCCTGCCCCCATCTCCTTCGATGAGAACTCCTCTGCTACGGCCCATCTGATTGCCCTCATTAAGCACACCACTTTCATTTAAAAAGTGTTTTCTTTTTTTCCCTCTGCAAAGCGATTTTTTGCTTGTGGGCATCTGACCGTAAAGACCAGGAGAATTACATGAATGAATGCAAATTGAGAGAAAAATCCAAACACAAAGCATCAGATAACTTCTAGTGCTAGTACAAAAAGCAATGAAACTGACACATTTGTACCTAATTAGTGGTATAGAAACTGGACTGCCTTTTTATTTATTCATTTATTTATTTATTTTTGGAGACAGGGTCTCACTCTGTTTCCTGGGCTAGAGTGCAGTAGTGTCATTGTAGCTCACAGCAACCTCAAACTTCTAGTGTAAAGTGATCCTCTTGCCTCAGCCTCCCAAAGTAACTGGGACTACAGGCCCACACCACCATGCCTGGATGATTTTTCTATTTTTTGTAGAGATAGAGGATCTTGCTGTATTGCTCAGGCTGGTCCTGAACTCCTGGCCTTGAGCGATCCTCCTGCTTTGGCCTCCTAAAGTGCTAGATTATACGCATGAGCCACTGTGCCTAGCCTGGAACTACCTTTTTGAAAAATAGAGCATCCATAGGGAAATGCTTCTTTTAACTAAATGTTTCTACTACTAAGGAAATAATTCACAATATGCAAATGAGTATGTGTATAAAAAGAATAACTGGTGTTATTCAGAATAGTGGAAATTTATAAATTACAAGCTAGACATCCCATACTGAAGTGAAAGTTTAGTAAATTATAGTATGGGAACATAATGTAACATTATGCAGCCATTAAAAATGACAATTACATCAAAGAGTTGATAAGGATATGTCCCTCTTTCTAAAGGTATCCAGCTAATAAATGCAGGAGTGATAGCATTAAATCATCACCATTTTACAATCTCTAGTGAAATAACAGATCCAGGCAATAAGCACCAATGACTGATAACATCCTAAACGAAAGAGAGACGGGCAACTCAATGCCACCTATGAAATATTCTTGTCCAAAGTTCAACACTGAATCTAACCCAGCATCTGGGTCTAACTATGAGTTTTCAGGAAATAGAAGAGAAAAAGGAAAATGCGAAATGTTGCAATCAGCAAAATCTAGAATATGGGAAACTCATAGGATAAGATAATAAGTTTCTTCAACAAACATGTTGTAAAGGAAAACAAGAGGAAGAGGGAAAACCTATAGATTACAAGAGATTTAAGAAACATATCAGGCAGGCGTGTTGGCTCACGCCTATAATCCTAGCACCCTGGGAGGCCAAGGCAGGAGGATAGCCTGAGGTCAGGACTTTGAGATCAGCTGAGCAAGAGCAAGACCCATTTCTACTAAAAATAGAAAAAACTAGCTGGGTGTGGTGGTGCATGCCTGTAATCCCAGCTACTTGGGAGGCTGAGGCAGGAAGATCCCTTGAGCCCAGGAGTTTGAGGTTGCTGTGAGCTAGGCTGATGCCAGGGCACTCTAGCCTGGGCAACAGAGCGAGACTCTGTCTCAAAAAAAAAAAAAAAAAGAAACATATCTTACATTTTACGCCAGTTCATCTATAAGTGTTTCAAAATGTATTTCTAAAATATAAGAGTTCTTTAAAAAAAAATAGCCACAGTATCATTAGTGCACCTGAAATAGCTAATGATAAATCTTAATCTCATAAAATATTCTGTTAGTGTTTCCATTTCCTGAATTGCCAAAAATTAATGGTTTTTACAGTTCTGTTGTTTGCATCAGTATCCAAACAAGGTCCATAGGTTGCATTCGATTGATATGTTTCATTTTCTTTCTTTCTTTTTTTTTGAGACTAGAGTGCCGTGGCATCAGCCTAGCTCACAGCAACCTCAAACTCCTGGGCTTAAGCGATCCTTCTGCCTCAGCCTCCCCCTCCCAAGTAGCTTGGGACTACAGGCTTGCACCACCATGACCAGCTAATTTTTTCTATATATATTTTTAGTTGGCCAGATAATTTCTTTCTATTTTTAGTAGAGACGGGGTCTCGCTTTTGCTCAGGCTGGTCTCGAACTCCTGACCTCGAGCGAGCCACCCGTCTCGGCCTCCCAGAGTGCTAGGATTACAGGTGTGAGCCACCGCGCCTGGCCGAGATATGTTTCAAATTAACCCAACCTGTGGGTGGGGATGGCAGGAGTATAGATGAACCCAGGTTGGCCATGAGTCGATCATTGTCAAAGGTGGTGATGGAAACACTGAATTCATTTTACTTCTTCCTCTGCTTTTGTATATGCTTACAACTTTCCATAATAGAAAGTAAAATAAAAAACAGAATTGTAAATGAAAATTTTCATGAACAAACACTGAATAAATAATACGCAGAGCGCTACATGTTGTAGGATTGTGATTATGCATGCAGCCAAGAACTTAAAAGGGAACATCATATGCAAAAAACACAATAGCTGTATTTGGTAGTGAGCATACGGGGGATTTTTCTTTTTTCAGACTTTTATTTCATATTATGGACACATTACCTTTTCAGGAATAAAATAGTGTTATTTTCTAGTCTTACCCTAACTCCTGCCTTCACCACGTAGGCACCTCGGTGGAGGTCATTTCTCTAAGCGCTCTGCGGCCCAGGCAGGCTGCCGGCCCCACAGCTGTGCACATGGACCTCAGCGCAGTGACCCTGATGCAGCTGGACAGACAAGCGGCCCCGGGAGGTGACTCCTCGCCTGGCCAGGGCCTTTCTGTTTTTATTTATTTTTTCAATTTGCCCTGCTTCCTGGAGATTCTGTTTTTATTTTTAAATCTCAAATCGGCTCGACCCCAGTCTGATGGCAGCACATCCCAGTCAGAGCCTCTCACACTGAATTTGATCACACATCACCTTTCGATCTGGGACAGGAACTTGGTTTCGAAGATGCCCCTGGTCCGGAGACGCTCTGAAATCTGCCCTCGGAAGAGGAGGCCCTGCTTGGTCAGGTCGATCAGGATCTGCCGCACGATCTCCCCCAGGTACATCCCACTGGTCATTTTCTCGTATCTGTTGGGGAAGAGGGATAAGGCTGGGAGGGCAGAAATGCAAGGCAGAAGGCAGCTTGATGTGGGACAGCCAGGCTTTGCAGCCACAGTGACCAGGACCCAGGTCCCAGCCCTGCTGCATACTAGCTGCACGAGGAGAGTAAGCCCTGTCAGCTGTCATCTGCATTGAGGAGCAGAGTGGCACCCCCGCAAGCCTGTTGGGCGCCAAGCATCTGGTGTACAGCAGGCACTAAGCAACAGTTAGTCTTGTTCCCAGCCCCAAAGCCAGTTCTCCTTGGCTTTCTATTACCAATCTGCTCCACTAGAAATTCTGCTCTGTGAGACAGCACATTTGAACTGTCTGCACACACCAGGGGCACTAAAAGGTGTTAGTTTACTTCCCCCTTCCCATCAGGCTGTGAGCGCCATGAGGGAAAAGGGGCCTTGTACCGACCAGGCACTGGGAAGACTCTGCACAGGTATGTGTCACAGTGACACACGCCATCATTAATGGCAATGACACAGACTGCCGAGTAAACTGCCACTGCCTGCCGAGTCAAATGGAAAGCACTTACATGCTGGGCTTGGGTTCTCTTAACTGCTCAGGGCCTCACTGGTCTAAGCAACCAACACCGAAAGAAACAAACGATGGTGGCTGCAAGGCGAGTTCAAGTGTGCTGCCCCCGTACACTCTCAGTCCAAAACTGCGAGCCCTCGGTGGATACCAACACAAAACTGAGTCAGAAGGACCCTGTCTCTTGAGAAGAGCCATGATACTCAGTTACCCCAACTTGGGGCTCAAAGATAAGGTTGCTTCTTTCTGGAGTAATGCCTGGTTCAGCTGGGCTTGCTCCAACTCACCTGCCTTCCACCTACGAAGACTAGTGCCAAAGGAGGGTCCCCACCAGAGCTGGTCCTGCCACCTTGCTCGAGCCTCTTCCTAGACAACATTCCCAGTCCAGCAGCTCCCGAGGTGTCCACAGCCCAGGCATCCCGTCATGGTTCCCAGCTGCTCAACCTCTCACCCGGTAGAGCACCCACCACAGTGAATCTGTGTTTTCCCTTACTTTACACATTAAGGTGCTGAGCTTGGTTGTGATAAAGACCCTCTGGCTTGCAACACCTTAAAGATTTATTATCTGGTCTTTTACTGAATAAGTTTGCCAGCCCCTCTCCTGGCGGACGGGCCCAGGTAATTATCAAGTCCTGGCATGCTAGCTCTGCCTCTACCTACCGTTTTCTCTCCTACTCGGGAAGGTATATCAGAGTGCAAGCGAAAATCTACTCTAATTGATTTTTAGGCCATTCATTATTTTCAATATTTTTAGTGTGGTTAGTAACTGGAATACACCTCACAAGTGATTGTAACCCATAGTAGGACATGACATCACGGTTGAGAATCAGCACTCCCATCTGTCACAGGCAGCCACTTTGCCACCCCCAGAGAGGTCCCCAACCTGGCAACCAGCTCTTGAAAGGCTGAGCATGTTGACCTGTAAACTAGACCTCCTAAAAGCCCATCCCGAGAGGGTTTACTAAGTCACCAGGCCCCCAGCTAATGGCCATTCTGACAGCCTCTGCCTCACTTCCAGAGCCACCACCAGCCCTTATGGTATCTTATGGTAATTAGAAAAAAGGGACTCCTCCTTTCTACCTGCTGGAAACTTGCCATAATATTTTTCTTTTGTTCCAATAAGATGCCTCAGTGATATCTGATAGAGTGCTGTAATACACATACAAAGCTATGGTGTCTATGGTATGAAATGGTACCCCCCACCCCCGATCTGGTAGAGTTGCTCACTACGCAACCTGCATGAGTGTACACATTCACCCTTTTCACCTCTGTTTGCCAGGATTCAAGGACCCCTCGTCCACCTCGGTGTCGTACTGGGTGCGGATGTCATCTATGCAGCCATTGTCTCCAAAGCCCCCCCACTCCGTGTTGATACACATCTTCCCTTCGTCCCCCTCCACCAGCTCGATGTTCCTCATCTCCTCCATGTAGCACATGTTGCTGCCTGTTCCTAGGAAGAACAGTGAAGGGACTTTAGTCTTCAAAGACAGCGCCAGATCCTAGAGCGGCAGTGGAGTGCAGTCAACAGGAATTTAGGCTTGGACTCAGATACTACTGGGTGTGATTCCAGCTTCACTCTCACAGCTGGCTGACCTCAGACAAGTCTTGGAGTCTCAGTTTCTTCATCTGTAAAAAGGAAATAATACTTGCCCTATGGATTTGTTAAAAAGAAAAACTGCGGTGATATTTCTAAGTTTCCTCCACATGGTAAGCATTCCACAAAGGGTACCAGCCATCTTCCTCCTCCCCTTTCTCCTCCTCCTCACCACTGTTAAGCTATAGACACATAAGCTTCCAAGTAGTCATGGAATTAGCAGTCAGAGCTGGAAGGGACCAGGAGGAATCATCTGGTCTTGGATTCACAAACGCTTGGCATCTGTGAGCCACCCTCTTCCTCCTCGCCCCTGCCCTGGCCCCAGAACTATTCTTAACACAGCAGTCCCGGCAACTATTATACTCAATCAAACAGGCCTCACCTCTTTGCCCTCTTAGATCTAGCCCAACCCCTGCCATAGATGAGGAAACTCAAGTCAGACAGAATAAGCAGCCTGCCCAAGCTCACAGAGTGGGTAAGAGACTGAGATGAAACTGTACCTGGCATCGAAGGACCTCCTTGTTCCACCTGCTACTTATGTTCAGGAAGCCCAGACGACCACATGGAACAACTTCGCCAGATTCTATCATTACTTAACCACCTGCCTGTCACCTGGAATGCCCTGCATCCTCATCTCCACCCATCCCCCACCTCATAGAGAGAGTCATCCCCTGGAACCCACTCTGGGCCTTAATCGCTGCCAGACTTCTCCCAAAGACCTGGGACATGCCTGTGTCACCTCAAGCCACTCCCTTTCCCACTTCTAAGTTTCTTTCCTACTCTTCCCCTTCCTGTGCACTCCGAGAACCAGAAGAATTCAGAGAACAGAGAAGGTGTACATTGGAGCCAGAGTGAAAATCTAGCTCCCTCAGCCCCAGGCCAACCTGACCCAACTGTGGTCTTCTTCCTCCCAAGACAATCTACCCCAAGGCCCTGACTTGAAAATTCCTTCTTCATACGTCATTCTCCTTCCTCAACAGAAAGGAGGACCTTGGCTTGGGACCTTCATGGAGAAAGATATTAAGTAAAGATTTAGAAAGTAGGCAACCGAGAATCCCAATCTTAACTTTTATCTCTGCGGTGGACAGAGCCTCTGTATGATGGAACAATGCTCCCCGTTCCTCACTATGTTAAAAGGGAACCTCCAAAGGATCAGATGGGATTAGGCCAAGGGGCTATGCCCAACCACATACCTGCAATCAGGCCAATCTCACAATTAGGATCTTCGTAGCCACAGGTCATCAAGGTCCCCACTGTGTCATTCACGATTGCAACTATATCCAGGTCAAACTCCTGCAAAAGAAGCAGCTCTACTGTAACTAGAATGTGCACGCCAAACAGGGATGGGGGGCACACCAGCTCAAGGTGAGCAGGGCCAGAGTCACAGGGACTGGGCACAAGATGGCAGAGCAGAGGGGCTGGGGGAGGCAGCAAGGTCAGGCAAGAGCCTCAACACCATATCCTACATTTCTCCTCTTGATGGCTTCTCTGAGCATGTCCACCACGTCTTCACCTTCACAATCAGTGGCCTTGAAGCCTTTGGTCCACCCTATGAGTGTTCCCTGAAAGAAAGGAGGGGAAATACATTTGAACAATAGTTTGCTAGGGCCACTGCACAACCTCAGTATCTACCAGATCCAAGACACTACGGCTGATTACTAGTCAAGTGCAAGTGCAAGTGTTCTTGGCCCTCCACCTCCGCAGCCCTAACCCTGGGCTCAGAGGTGTCACAGAGCACAAGGCTCAGACAAGGTCCCCTGCTGAGTGGAATCACTGTAGCAACTCATACTGTATTCTGACCATGACTCCACAGAACAAAGGCCGGGGATCACAGTGATCCCACTTCTACTTTAGTCAAGAACAGATGGAGATGTGATCAAAGGCAAAGTTGCAAAATGCTTATTAAAGCATGTTCCACAGTGAAAAACTAGAGGCATCCTATAATTCCAGCAATATGGTCTATCATCTTGTATACCAATATAGGATGTTATACACCCATAAAAAATCATGCTGTAAAAGAATGTTGGATGCTAGAGAAAGACGTTTACCATACATGGTTAAGTGCAAGCACATCAGACAAATACAGATAATGAATTATTCTGTTTTTGTTTTAAAAATTGCAGACATACACACTTGGATCTGGAGAAAGGTTTGGAATAATATATACACCAAGGGGGTTGACAGTGGTTCCCTCTGGATGCAAGATTAGGGGTGACTTTTAGTCTCTCCTTTTTGTTTGTCTATATTTTCTAATATTTCTCAAAGTAACATGTATAATTTCTTATAATACTGAGAAGGTAGTATTTTTAATTTCTAAGAGGAAGTCCAAAGTTACACTGTTAGCCTGAGGCAGGAGTTAGTCTGGCCTCAGACTCCATAGCCTAGAAAGAAAGCGGGGGCTGGGGTGAGGGCAGGCAGGGCTGGGGTACCTAGGCCAGGAGAGGCCCTGGGACAGTGACTCCAACCCCATGGCCAGACACCACCTCACCTGAGGCCCAAAGCCAGCAAGGTCCAGTCCCTTCCTTTTCTCTAGCCCTTGGGAAACTGGGCCCCCAGCCCCTTTCCTGGTTGATATATGCCCAACTGAAAACCTCTCTTTCTTTTTTTTTTGGAAACAGAGTCTTGCTCTGTCACCCTGTGTGACAGTACAGTGGCATCATCATAGCTCACTGCAACCTCAAACTCCTGGGCTCAAGTGATCCTCCTGCCTCAGCCTCCTGAGTAGCTGGGACTACAGGTGCATACCACCAAGCCCGGCTAATTTTTCTAT
This sequence comes from Lemur catta, assembly GCF_020740605.2. Classification (NCBI taxonomy): domain Eukaryota; kingdom Metazoa; phylum Chordata; class Mammalia; order Primates; family Lemuridae; genus Lemur; species Lemur catta. Next base: position 47,599,451 of record NC_059141.1, on the reverse strand, counting down.
TTTTAGTAGAGACGGGGTCTTGCTCTTGCTCAGGCTGGTCTCAAACTCCTGAGCTCAAGCGATCCTCCTGCCTCAGCCTCCCAGAGTGTGAGGAATACAGGCGTGAGCCACCGCGCCCAGCTCTCTCTTTCTTATTAATTGCAATTACACAAAAACAATATACTTTTGAAGTCTTCTTTTTTTTCTCCTCAGCCATCAGTGGCTTTGCTTCCAGCTGTCCACTGGCCTCCCTCTCCCTCTTAACTGTGTCTCCACAGACCCATCAGAGCCACTGGCAGCAGAGGCCCGAGGCCCAGCGTCCTAGTCAGGAGCAGCAGCTGCGTCCTGGTGCCCAGTCAGGACCTCGGACAGCTGCACACGGCCCCCACCTCCCCCCTTCCCCACAGCGTATTAATTATTAATAGCAGCAGCAATACAGGAAAGCATTACTCGTGTAAAAAATTAAAATGATACTGATAAGGATAAAGTTTCCTTTAACTTCCCATTCCCCGAATCTGAGAGGTAACTTCTATTACCAGCCTAATAGGAATCGTTCCGGACCTTTTTCTCTCCATTTACACATATTTTTAAGAAAACAAATTCACACTGTGTGTGAGCTACTGCAATTTGTTTTTCTCATTCAATCATGCATCTTCTAGACCTTTCCATGTTAGTTAATATGGATCTGCCACATTGCTTCACTGAGCAAAATATTCCTCAACTATAATTGCACAGAAATAGACAAATCCACAAAACACACCTATAAAATAAGTACTATTTTATTCTCATTTTTCAAATGAGAATAAACACTCTGCAGGCCGGTGCCCAGGGTGGGAACCCTCCACCACCATTTACAGTTGTGGCAACACGGGCTACTTAGGTAACCTCTCTGTGCCTCCATTTTTCTCAATTACAAAATGGTAGTTGATTAAAAGTGGTGTTTAGCCATATGATGGGATATTATTCAGCCTTTAAAATGAAGGAACTTCTGACATATGCTACAACATGGAAGAACCTTGAGGGCTTTTTTTTTTTTTTTTCTCTGAGACAGAGTCTTGCTCTGTTGCCCACGCTAGAGTTCTGTGATGTCAGGCTAGCTCACAGCAACTTCAAACTCCTGGGCTCAAGTGATCCTCCTGCCTCAGCCTCCCGAGTAGCAGGAACTACAGGTATGCACCACCATGCCCGGCTAATTTTTTCTATATGTATTTTTAGTTCGCCAGCGAATTTCTTTCTATTTTTAGTAGAGACGGGGTCTCACTCTTGCTCAGGCTGGTCTCAAACTCCTGACCTCAAGCGATCCTCCCACCTCAGCCTCCCAGAGTGCTAGGAGAGGACATTGTTATAACATTATGTATGTTATAGATAAACCAGACACAAAAGGACAGATTCCGTATGATTCCACTTACATGAGATACCTGGAGTCATTGAATTCACAGAGATAGACAGGAGAATGGTGGTTGCCAGGGGCTGGAGGACCGGGGATGGGGAATCTGTGTTTAATGGCTACAGAGTTTCAGTTGAGAAAGATGAAAAAGTTCGGGAGATGGATGGTGGTGACGGTTGCACAATAGTGGAGTGTACTTAGTGCCACTGAAGTATACAATTTAAAAAATGGTTAGAGTGGTAAATTTTATGTTATGTATATTTCACCACAATAAGAAAATAGTAGAAACAAAAACAAAAAGCCCAGTGTGTTGGCCGGGTACGGTGGCTCACTCCTGTAATCCTAGCACTCTAGGAGGCTGAGGTGGGAGGTTCATCTGAGGTCAGGAGTTTGAGACCAGCCTGAGCAACAGCGAGACCCTGTCTCTACTAAAAATAGAAAAAAAAAATTAGCGGGTGTGGTGGCACATGTCTGTAGTCCCAGCTCCTTGGGAGGCTGAAGCAGTAGGATTGCTTGAGCCCAGGAGTTTGAGGTTGCTGTGAGCTAGGCTGATGCCATGGCACTCTAGCCCGGGCAACAGAGTGAGAGTCTGTCTCAAAAATAAATAAATAAATAAAACCAGTGTGTTCATCATGGGGACCCTGAGTGGATTAGACAAAATCTTAATAAATCTTTGGGGCTATTCCACTTACTATTGCCGTGAGCTCTCTGGCTGCCTTGCTGTGCCAACCAGAGTTCTCTTTGTAAACTTAGGAAGTGGTTTTCTGCTTTATGCCAGTTCTTGGAAGCCTGGCTGTTGTGAGTCTGTCATAGAGAGCGCTCCCCTGCACAAGCTTGTGAGTCTGTCTGCAACTGACTCACTGTGTGCCAGGCACTGTGCTGTGCATTTTACACACAGACATGCTTTAGCTCATTTAATCCTCACCATTATCCTAACAACGGTGACTTTCACTTTAACCAGTGAGGAAACCAAGCCTCAGAGCCGTGAAATGGCCTGCTCAAGCTTATTCGGGTGGGAAGCAAGAGAGACAGTGTTGCAACCCAGGCAGCCTGTGACCCTGGAGCCAAGCTCTTGATCATTGCCTTTCCCTACCTTAGGTGGGACACTGGGCCTCTCTGCTGCAGCCACATCTGGGCCTGCTCCTGAGCCGCTCAGGAGGGGTGCATCTCTGCCCCAAGCCTGCCTGCCTAGGGGGTGCGCTGTGTGGGTGCTGGCAGAGACTGTACCCTGTCTCTGCCGACCTGCAGCACAGACAGCTCTGCCCTAGCCTCTCCCAAAGATCCAGCCTCACTCGCCCACTGTCAGCTCCGGGCTGAGGCCCCCATGACTCAGTGGTACCTACTCTGGGGGGTCTAACAATGCAGCCTGGTGTCCAGTCCCCACTTTCTCAGCTCTACCTCTTGGTCAAGCTGGCTTAGCAAAAAAACTATGTGCCCAGCCGACCTGAGTCTTAGATTCCCAATTAAAAACCTTTACTCCTTCATTAGACATAAAATTAACCCTGGCTGTGTTTATCCAAGAATTACAAGAAAGACCTTGTAATAACTGTTTCTAAATTATTATGAACTATCTATTAAACGTTATGCATGATGTTCTTCAATGTCAACTAAAGTGGCCATGTGATCAATTCCTTCTGAGATGCTTGTATCAGGAATGAAACGCATTTCTTATGCTGCACTGGCAAGCTTTCTTTCATCAGACACAACAACCCTACAACCTAGTGGGCTTCCCCATTTACACCGGCTGTCCAGGAACACGCAGAAAACACTATTGCCCAGTTGTTATAACTGGTCTTAACTGGTCATTACCTCTTCCCATCTCTCCATAATATAATAAGACCTGTCTTTTATCAGCAGTATTGTGCATGAGTCCCTTCATTCCATACTACTCTAAATTCTTTCGTGAACTTCAATCCAAGCAAGAGTGAGAAATGGAACCTAATAAATAGAAAAAATGAAGTGGTTGAAATTCTCTACCATGTGTCCCCAGCTGTCCTGAACCTGAGACCCCTATAGAAAATGAAGAGTGACTCAGAGTTACCTCGAGATGCCCCTGGGGGAGGAGGGAAGCCCCCCGGGCTGGCTGTGAGGCTGGCGGGGCGCTTACCTTGTCAATGCTCGTCTGCCTGCAGGGAAAGGAGAACGTGAAGCCCAGAGGTAGCTGGGCTCCCTTGAGGCCCATGTAGTCCAGGAAGTCGGCGATGCACTGCACGATGTGGTCAAACAGCTGCAGGGAGAGAGCGGCATTCATGGCAGCCCGGCACTGATTCGGGGTGGCAGGCCGGTGCCCGTGGGGCACAGGACCCCCAATTGGCATTTACCTCCTCGCCAGTGCCCTGCATGATCTCCAGGGGGATGGCGAAGATCTTGTTGTACATTCGGACCGACCTCCGTCCACTTCTGATCTTCACCAGGAGGACCCGGAAGTTGGTGCCCCCCAGGTCCAGGGCAAGGAACTTTCCTTTCTCTGTGGTGGAGAAAGTGGGGCTGCATTCCACCAAGGCACCAAGCAGGGACTCACAGATCAGAGGGTCATGGCGGTCGCCGTGCACAGTGTCGGGGCCCTGGGCAGCTGCCTCAACCTGTCTGCAGCCAGACTGCTTTCGTGGCCTTCACTTTTGTAGCAAAGGCCCAGGCACCACCAACACTATCGCCAGTGAGCTGCCATGAAAACAGCCCAGAACTGGAGTCCAGGGATCTGGGATTCCGAGCAACAGCTTTCTATCTTGAGCAAGAGGGGCAGGTTCCATCCTTCCCCATCTGCAAAGTAATGAGGTTGGACCTCCGAAGGCTCTTCCAGCTCTGGGCTCTGACGGCCTTCTAGGGCGCCCCGGTGACTGTGCTCAGGTGTAGGATATCCGCTAAAGGACATGCGTGATACTTATACTCAAGGAACCTCCGAGAGTGAGCCCGGGCCAGGCTACCCTGACTGCAAGGGGCTCTGGAAGGTGTTTGCATCCTGTCCGTTTGGCCTGGAGGAACTGTTCATTACAGGCATGAAATGATTCTTCCTGCCCCCTCCCCTTGCCCGGATCCCCACATCACCGCCTGACAAATGAGAAACCATATCAAGTCCTGTCTTTACAGTACGTACGGGCCACCAGGGTGCAGTGCTTCTCCCCTGAGTCTGTTCTGTAGAACCCTTCACCCCGCTGTCTGCTCACTCACTCCGTTCTAGCCACACTGGTCTTTTTGCTATTCCTTGAATTTGCCAAAGACGTCACTCCCAGCCAGCTCTCTGACCCCTTACCCTGCTCTATTTTTCTTCATAGCGCCTGCCACGACCCGACATCTCGTGGCACTCTCTTGTTCCCTGTCTGCCAACCCACAGACTGTGAGCTCCCTGGGGGCAGGGCCTGCGTTTCCCCGCTCTGCTGCTGTGCCTGGACAGCCTGACAGGGACGAGGTGCTTAAGGAAACTCTGAGGAATGAAGGCAGAAGGAATAAAGAGATAAAATAGTGAATAACTGAAGAGTATCTTTTACTGTTCTCAGTTTTGTTTCCCATGTTGCCTCTGGAAAAGATCTCTGTTGTTAAGAGATCCAATGTCCAGCCGCGCAACCTTGAGTAGGCCATCTAACCTCTCTGAGCCTCAGTTTTGGCATCCATGAAATGGGAACCGTTCCCTCTTTAGTAACATACAAAGTGGTTGTGAGGCTGAAAAGAAATTAAAGGTTCAAATGCTAATGATAAGATGTAAAGCATTTTACTAAGGACATTATTTCTGGAAGAGGCTCACCAGCTGCAAAGAGGTAAAATAACTTGTCTAAAGAACTGACTCCACTACTTAGTGGCGTCTCTCAGCTGAGCACCAAGGACTAGAAGGATCAGGGGTTGGCAGAGTCAGGGGCAGAAGTGACGAGAGGAGAGGAAACGAGCCAAGCCCAGGAAACAGAGAAGCAGCAGGGTGACAAGCGCAGACAACAGCAGCCGTCTGGACGGGAGCTCCCGGGGACAGGTGCTGGGTCTTCTGTCTGCTCACAGCGTGGGCTACACACACACGTGACCTGACTTAGATATTTTTTCACTGCACATGCCTTGGATTAACCGAGACCAACAGGTTCAGAAGGAGTACTAACCTTCTACCCTACTCTCCACAATCCGTTACAGACATGAATCCAAGGCTCTAAAAACCAAAAACCTAACCGGCTTTAAGGAGTTTTGACAAGAGCTCTTCAGAGAAGGGGGCTGTGCCCGGCCCACCTGTGCCGTCCGGCATCCCGCAGACATAGGTGGGCAGCATCTTGACCGTGGCCAGCGGGTGGGTCTTCCTCTTCAGCCCGTACTCGAGCTCAGCCCGCATCTTGCCCTGCACGTCCACAAGCTGCCCTCGGGTCAGCTGGAACAGAGCCAGCACTTGGTCGATCCGCTTCCGCTGGGCCTGCACGCGGGAGGCCACTGCGGTCACCATGGCGGCCCCCTTGGTGCTGCCACTCTCCGACAGGAGGAAGCGGACATCACAGTTTGGGACCAGTTTCCTCACCACCTTGTGCAGGCGCTTTGGGTACCTGAAGGCAGGGGTGATGGCAAAACATTTAGCAATCATAAAGGCCAGGCTCGGCCACGGGGACAGACTGGGGACGGCAGTGGACCGGGTCCTGAAGGCCTGCCCGGCCAGAGCCCAGCCTTTATTTGCTGGGTGGTGGAGGGCAGGGCTGATGGGAGGGGCTAGCAGAGCTGGGCAGTGTAAGGGCACCTGGGAGGCTCAGGGAAGTGCCTAGTTCATCAACTGATATTTCAACCAGCAGGACGTGTCCATGCATAATGTATTGGCTGAACATCATGTCTGTATGAAGGGAAGGATTTTCTTTCTCAGCTCTTTCCAGAGTGTAGCCACTTGATTCCAGTTCCACCTCTGTTAGCCAAAAAGGGGCTTTCTCTCTCTTTCCTTCTGGGAAATTTCCATTTCCCTGTGTTTTCCTACCAGGATCCTTATGTGACCTTGGACACCTTGGCCATCCCTATCTTTCCCCATCTATGCCTAGCTGTACCTTACCTTCTAGTCTTACCACATAGCAGGTGTTCAATAAACAGTGCATAGATAAGTGAATGGATGGATAGATGGATGGGCAGGTGCATGGATGGACAGCCTTCCTAATTAGGCAACTGACTTTAGCAGAATGTTTCTCTCTCTTTTTTTCAACAGTGTCTCACTCTGTCACCCAAGCTGGAGTACAGTAGCATGATCATGGCTCACTGTAACCTTGAATTCCTGGGCTCAACTGATCCTCCTGGCTCAGCCTCCTGAGTAGCTGGGACGACAGGTGCACACCACCATGCCCAGCTAATTTTTAAATTTTTTGTAGAGACAGGGGTCTCACTATGTTGCCCAGGCTGGTCTTGAACTCCTAGCATTAAGCCATCCTCCCACCGCAGCCTCCCAAAGCTCTGGGATTATAGGTGTGAGTCACCACACATAGCCAAAATATTTCTTTAAGAGTGATTCCCAAAAGCACCCAGCCAGCTAGATGAATGCGGGCCCTGGATTCACCCTTTCCCTGGTAGCCTCAGTGCCAACAAGAGGAGGTTGGTTCGGTATAAGCCATATGGTCGAGAGAGAACACTGGGACCCTGCTCTGGGGAGACTCGTCCGTGGGGCGTGGGCTGGCAGGGGGCACTCACTGCGGGTGTATCTTGTAGAGGGTTCCGTCCATGCCCACCGTGGTCCGGAGCCGCGCCAGCTTCTTGTTCTCCCGCAGGCGTGTGAGGATAGCTGCCAGGGCCGCGGCACAGAGGTTGGCCGAGCGGAAGGAGACGACAGTGCAGACGTGCTGGACGGCAATGCAGTCGGCCTCCGACGGCTCCAGGCCCAGGTCCACCAGGATCTCCCTTGTGTTGGCAAGGCCTTCTTTATACCTGCAGGGGACAGGAATGACAGGACCGCACTTCTCCATCGCTTGAGTACCCTCCTGAGGGAACCAGCTTTCCTACCTCTCAGGAGTGTGAAAATAAACAGGCTGGCACAGGGTAATATAATAGTAACACTATCAACATTAACAATAGCAGCCACCATTTACTGAGCACTCCCCCTGTGCCAGGTACTGGCCTAAGGGTTTTACATGTATTAATTTATTTAATCCTCTCAACAATCCTGGGGAAAGTATTGTCATTACCCTATTGTACAGATGAGGCATGTGAGGCACAGAGAGGGTAAGTAACTTGTCCATGGTCACACAGCTAGTAAGTGCTAGAGCCAAGATTTGAACTCAAGCAGTTAGATCATCGCACCCACACTTTTAACCACCCTCGCTATAATGTCTTTCACAGAAATTCTATCCTGCCAAGCTCTGCACAGGCAGACTCCTGGGGTCAGTGCCACTCTGCTGAGCTCAGAATCTAAACTGAGTACAAAGCTCAGGGCAATGCCAGGGTTTCTAAGCCTGAGGAACAGGCCCCTGAGTTGACTGGGGCCAGCCGCCTTCACCAGCCAGCCAGCTCCCCATTCCAGGGACCTGTGTATAGGCCTCGGATCTCTAGATCCAAAGCCAGTCCCCGATGGAAGCAGATGCAGAAGGCTCTGTGATAGCAGGAGTTCCTAAATTGGATTCCACACATGGGCTTTAAGGGGCCCACAGATGCCCTATATCATAAGCAAAATTGTGTGCAAATGTGCATTTTGGGGGTGAAGGTCCAGAGCCTGAATAAAGTTCTCAAAAGGATCTGTGACCCTAAGTAAAGTTACAAAGAAAGAAGGCAACAAAACACGGGGAGAGGGTGGCCCTCTGACAGCAGAGTCCCCAGTTGATGACACCCACGAGAATGTCGCCTCAGAGTCAAGGCAGAAATTGCTAACCCATCTGAAGCCAGGCCCAGGTCTGAAATCCTGACGGTGAAGATCTGGTGCCTGCTTCTGTCCCACCGCCCCGAGCACACCAGCCTTGGCCACGTTCCCCACCCCGCGCGGAGCCAAAGGGGAGGCGCCCGGCGCTGCTTACTTCTCCATCGCAGCCACGTGCCGAGTCTCGATCTTGCCCTTAACGTGCAGAGCGGAGGATTTCTCGCCACCGAACAGGAGGCCAGCCCTGGCCATCTTCAGCAAGATGAGCCTGACGAGCTCCCCCAGGTACAGGCCGCTGATCATCTTCTCGAACCTGTAATTTGGTGAACGAATCTGTGGCAGCAACCCTTGCAGTTACGCAGCACCGTTTCCCTGAGACCAGGAGCCACAGCCCACGGTCGGGAGCATGCGCGGTGCAAGGGCCACGCCGTGGACAGGGAGGCCCCAGTCCAGCCCCAGCTGGGTGCGCCCTTGAGACACTACCCTCTCCGAGCTGCACTGTCCTCGCCCATAAAAGGAAAGGGCTGAGCCAAAGAAGATCTAAGACTCCTTTCTGCTCAGGAAGCGCTGGATTCCAAGAATCTTTATCTCAAACCACCCCCCGCCATGGGGGTGCCATTCTCGCCATTCTCGTGTTGGCATAAGGAACCTCAACCTCACAGACTTCAGGCACTTTCCCCAGATCACCCAACCATGGCACGACAAATCCAATTTCACACTCAGATGCTTCCAGCTCCTGCGTCAAGCTTCTGTTTAAGAGAGAAAGACGTGGTGTCCGTGAGACAGGCTGGGATAGCCCCAGAGAGGTTCTACAGTGATGTGGGTGAAACTCCCCTGAGGCTCCCTAACACCTCTGCTCTGAGTGTGCACACAACAAACAGCCACTAGCTGTTTCCTAGGTGAATTATTAAATGTAAATTTTGTTCTCCAAACACAATAAGACACAAAACCAAGGACAATCTATTTCATAACCCACCTTATATAGTTCACTATAAAAAGTTTTAGCTCATGGAAGAAACAGAAGACAATGAAAGGAAATTCAGGTTGAATTTAGGGGAATGGAATTTATTTTAAGTGAAATGAAAATGAGTGAGGATGATAAAATCCAAAAAATGGACACCACGTCTCTGGGCTGTGACTGCCCTGGGTCACCAGGGCACCGGGTGTGTGCTCAGAGCAGGTACTGCCAACGCATCAATGCGCTTTACAGGTGTGCAGCTCTAGTGTCTGGCTCCTAGGAGGTGCCTAAAATCCACCAGTCTATCTTGGCAAAACGTTTGACTCCAGGGCTAGGGCTGGGGAAGTTCGAGAAGAGCCTGGAACTCCTTACTGTGCCAGAAAATAAGGAAGTACTTAAAGAGTGACGGAACACATCAAAAGGACAAAGGAGCCAACTTGAAAGGACTTACTTTGGCCAAATCTGAAAAAATTTGAGCACCAAAATGAACAATGTTAGAAAGAAATTAGAACCCATTAAATTAAAAAAAAGAACTCACAAGTCTATACTAGTATAGATAAACGGAGGAGGCCTGGGGCGGTGGCTCATGCCTGTAATCCCAATGCTTTGGGAGGTTGAGGCAGGAGCATCGCTTGAGGCCGGGAGTTTAAGACCACCCTGGGCAATTAGGGAGACTCTGTCTTTACTAAAAATGAGAAGTGGTGTGAGCCTGTAGTCCCAGCTACTTGGGAGGCTGAGGCAGGAGGATCACTTGACCCCAGGAGTCTGAGGTTGCTGTGAGCTCTGATGACACCACTGCATTCCAGCCTGGGTGACAGAGCAAGACCTTGTCTCCATAGATAGATGATAGATAGATAGATAGATAGATAGATAGATAGATAGATAGATAGATAGATAGAGGTGATAGGAAAGCTCTTCTTTACAGTACAATAAGAACTAGTAAACATAGTAGGAATGATGGGTTTAGAGTTTCACCAACGGATCAATGGATGCTAAAACTAGCGAGTGAAAGCTTGATGAGGAACAGGATATTTACATAGTCTCAAAATATCCCTTCACCAGATATTTACTCATTACAACAGGAATAAGAGTAGCCTTATGGTGGAGAAACCTGTTGGGTATCCCCTTAACCAAGCAATTCCAGTTAGCATCACCAGTAATGGAACCAACAAATGTCATGTGTCTCCTGATACACTGCACTGGGAGGGACACACGCTGTGTGTGATGTTCCTGCCAAAAAGGCATAGCTTGAATCTCAGCGTGACGAAACATCAGACAAATCCAGACCGAGAGACATTCTGTAAAATGAGTGGCCTCTGTGGTTTAAGGTCATGAAAGACAAAGAGATGCTAAAGAACTGCTCCAGGTTAAAGGAGGTAAAGAGACACAGCAGCAAAAAGTAACCTGCAATCCTGGATTGGAGCTCAGATCAGGACGTTTCTTTTTTTCTATTTTTATAAAAGTCATTAATGGGAAAGCTGGTGAATCTTGCATAACATCTGTAAATTAGATATTAGAAATGATTAAGCGCTAATTTCCTGATTTTGATCATTGCAGTATGGTTCTGTAAGAGAATGTTCTTGTTTTCCAATAATACGCCCTGAAGAATTTAGGGGTGAAGGGACATCATGCCTGCAACTTAGTTTCAAATGGTTCAGAGAAAATAATTTGATACATACATACATGAGCATATACCTATATGCACATACATACAGAAAGGGGGTGTTACTATTTAAGGAATCTGAGTGAAGGGGGCATGGGAAATTTTGTACTATTTTTGCAACTTTCCTGTAAGTCTGAAATTAGTTTAAAATTTAAAAAAACTTTAAATATGACAAACACTTAATGAGCTGCAATAACGTGTAAGACACTGTGTGTAGAAAGGAAAGGAAAATCAACGTTGCAGGTTGCCTACAGGGAGCTCGGCTCGCACATAAAGAGCCAAGGCCAACGCCTAGATGTCATCAGAATGCAGGTGCGTATGGGATAAGAGCTGGCAGTGGACCTCAGGCATGTGGACAGCTCGCAGGGGGGGAAGGCCCTGCCAGGGCCACCACCTGCCATGTGACGAGGCCTCAGAGAAAGCGGGGTAGCCTGGGAGCCATGGAAATGCAAACCCAAGGAATTCGGCGGAGTTCTGCCTGCTCACTGCCCCGGTTTGTTCTGTGGCCACTTGTCCGAGTGCTCCAAGAGGGCAGGACCCGTGTCACTCGGTTCACAGCCTTCTCTCCAGTGCCTTGTGTGCACACACGAGCTCCAGAAATATTGACCGAATTAGAATTAGGGGTATGACCTGGGAGAAATCACTCAGTGTTCTTGGCTTCGATTTCCTCATTTGTCGAATGAGACTGCAATACAAGCCTTGCCTTGCAAATGCATCATGACGGGTAACTAGTCACAACGAGAGCATCTCCCGGGCAGAGGGGACACCTGAGTGACAGTGTTGCAAGGGAGCACTCACAGTTGCTTCCCTGGGTTCAGCGAGCCAAGGTCCAGCTCCCTGTCGAACTCGGTGCGGATGTCCTCCAGGGACCCGTCGTCTCCGAAGGCCCCCCACTCCGTGTTGATGCACATCCTCCCCTCGTCGCCTTCCACCAGGTCGATGTTGCTCATGTCCTCCATGTAGCACGCGTTGGTGCCGGTTCCTGCACGAGGGATGGGGGAGAATATGCAAAGAGAGCCGGCTCCGGGCTGGGGACAGACAGGGAACTCTTGACTGCCCGGGAGTCCTCCTGAATGGACCACAAAGCGCTTTTGACTCACTCCGGGGCCGGTTCTCGCCGAGGCAAGCAGCTTTGGCAAGCCCCAAGTTCATGGGGAATAAAGCTGACATGTCAAGCCTGTACTTCTCAGGGTGTTAATGGTTTGCTGTTATGAATGGAGTCAATTGTGAAGCAGTCCCTGCTGAATATGTATGAAAGCTGACAGAGCACACTCACAAGAGGAGAAATTAAGCTAACCTTGTAAATAAATAAAAAAAAAAAAACCAACCCAGAGTCATTTTTTAAATTCTTTCCCTAAGCTACTTAGCTTCCTCTCTGTTTGATACTAAAAATATTCTTTACTCGTGGCTGCCAGAAATAGTTTCTAGCATAAGCTACATCCTTATCTTTGACAGTGATTAGCTCCTGCCTAGGACGGCAACATCCCAGTACTCAAATGCATCACTCCAGGCAATGCCTCAAAAGCTGGAGCACTAGGGAACGGCTGCAAATGGGCACAATTTTTCTGGAATCTTTTGGGATGGTGAAAATGTTCTAAAATTGGATTGTGGCAATGGTTACGAAACTGTAAATTTACTAAAAATCATTGAATTGTACACCTAACACAAGAGGATTTTTATGCCTCAATAAAGCTGTTTAAAAAAATTTTTTTTTTTGAGCATCTTCTCCTGGCTGATACTCTGGTCTGAGTATTTTAAATGCCAACGTGAAAAATGAGAAATAGCAAAAGGCAGAAGCTATAATAATATTTGGTAATGTATAATAATATATAATGCATAATAATATTTGGAAAAAAGCTTCTCTCAGGCAAGTCTGGCGCTGTTGAGGGCTGGCATGCAATCTGTGGGTTCCCAGAAGCAGTCGCAAGGACAGACACTGGGGACAGCCGCTGATGGCCGGCAAGCACCCGTCCCATTCTGAGGGGTGGGGCTCCCAGAAACGAGGAGGCAGATGAAGGCCCTCAGGTTGCAAGCCCTGCCCTTTGGGAAAGTGTGGGGGGGGGGAGTGAGGGTGCTGTTGGAAATTAAGAAAAAGCAATTCGGAAAAGTTCCCCCAACAGTGGTAAAGGAATGAGAAAAGCGGAAGGGATATTCAAAAATGAGCTGTAAGTCAGAGCAATCTGGCTTTGTTGTATCCCAGACTGTCTTCTCGTGGGCCCCTCCAGCAGCGCCTCGACCACCCACTGGGCACCGTGCTGCCCACGACCTCCCTGGTCCGGGCCTCCTGTGCTCCAGTGCGTCTCACCTGACGGTCCACTGCCGTCCCCAATAACAAATGCTCCACAGCAGCCAAAAAGGGTTTCTTAAAAATGCACATGCACTTATCCATCCCCCACCAGAAGTCCTCCAATGCCTTCGTGTCTCCCTTGGTGTACAAGCTGGTGACCTTACAGGGACTGTGTCCCCATCCCATGCCATCAGCCCAGTCCCACTCTCTCTGACTTGCATCGCCTACAACCCTCAGCCTGTGCTCACTTGAGTCCACCACCATCCAGTGTTTCGGGGTTCCCTGAGCACCGCCCGACTCCCTCCCGTCTCAGAGGCTGTCAGTGTCCTCTGTCCTTCCCAGGGACTCCCTTCACTTCATGTTCCGTCACTAAGGTCCCTCTCTCCCCCGACTGCCTGGCCCTACTCTCAGTCACATCACCCTGCTCTGTTTTCTTTCTTTCACTAACCACCGCCCGAAATTATCTTTTCAGTTTAGGCCTTTTTGGCCTCACCCCACCTCCCCACTGACCACCCCAGGAGCACAGGAACTCACCCCTGTGAACCCACAGAATAAACGCATGAATGAAGGAATGAGTGTATTGATTTCCCATCTCTCAATGTTGCTTCCCCTAAATAGTGTCAGGGCCCTTCCCGCAGAATTTACTAAGAGTTTGCAGAAACTAAGCCCCCAAACAGCCCGTTTCCCACACCCCTCAAAAACAAGTCCAGTTGAGTTACCAATGATGACACCAACTTCACAGTAGGGATCGTCATAGGCACATGTCATCATGGTCCCCACCGTGTCATTGACCAAGGCCAGGATGTCCACATCCATGTCCTGCTGAACACAAGGCCAGAGGGCATCAGCGGGTGGCGGGAGGAGTTCCCTGCCTCTTGCCCCCAGGGGAGGCGGGAGCAGTGAAGGTGACTGGTTGAGACTGGGTACTGCCTGCCTGCGGGGAACGAAGCCTTTTCGGGGCTCAGGGTCTAGGACAGAGAAAGGGCCACTGGGAGCAGAAGAGGAGAGCCCGTGCTCGTGCTTTGTGGGTGAAGGTCTCTGTGTGCGGTGGAGATACCGAGACATGTGAGGCAGAACACCTGGCCTCTAGCTTTTCATGTTTTGGTTTTTAAAAATTTTTATTTATTTGTTTATTTATTTAAGAGATAGGGTATTTCTGTATCACCAGGCTGGAGTACAATGGTGTCATCATATCTCTCTGCGGCCTTGCACTCGTGGGCTCAAGCGATCCTCCTGCCTTAGCCTCCAGAATAACAGAGACTATAGGCACATGCCACAGCACCCAGCTTTCAGCCCTTGTTTGAGGGACCCTGAGATGACATTGAGGAAATCATGTTTATTCTGGAAGCAGTGGCATTTCCAGAGGAAAACACCAAAGTCTTCGCCTACAGGGACATCTTAGCCAGCAGGTGCAGCCTCAAGCCAAGTCCTCACTGTGTGCAGCACCACGGCTTCCTGTCTGGGCTTCCTGTTCTGCTAAGTCAGCTTGGATTATTGCACCAAAATCCCCCAAGGTTTGGAGCAACATTTTAAAGTAAAATGAGAGCAGGACTGGTAGCGCACACCTGTAGGCCCAGCTAGTTGGGAGACTGAGGTGGGAGGATCACTTGAGCCCTGTAGTGCCAGGTTGCAGTGAGCTGTGATCATGCTTGTGAATAGCCACTACACTCCAGCCTGGGCAACATAGCAAGATCCCATCTCTTAAAAAAATAAAAAGTAAGATGAAAACAATAAGAGAAAAATGCAGGCTACACAAGAATATGACCCCAGCTTTAAACAGAAAAAAGACATGAAGGGTATGCAGCAAAATATGCCTCCTCCTGATGGGGTAATAAGCAATTTGGGTTTATTCGTGAACTTTTCAGCTCAGCAAGAAGCAGGTCTTGTTTTTCCGGTTATTTAAATTATTATAAAATATATTCAGTGAATAGAGATATTCAACGAATAGAGAACAGACTGGAAGGAAAGTGATGTTTGCAGCCTCAGAGAGGAGAGTGGGGGCTCATCCACAGCAGAAGGAGGCCCAGGGATGTGCCAGGTCACCTGTTAGCAGTGACTGGTTCAAGCCCCACATAGCAAGACTGCTGGCAGGTTTATACGAATTGGCCACATCTGTACTATAGTGTGACCTTCCCTAAGAACTGCTCCTTCTCCGAGTCTCCTTCCAGACAGGCACAGTATGAGAACTCCCCAAGAGAAAGGGGCTGGGACTGGAAGAGCCTCCCATACCGGGGCGAATTCCTCACCTTGTGTTTTTTCATGGCGTTGGTCAGGCGGCTCACTACATCTGTGTCTTGAACTCCTCGGGCCTTAAACTTCTTCGTCCACGAAATCAGGACACCCTGTGGGAAGATTTCAGATCCAGTCCCAGTGAAGGAGGCGCTCAGATGCGGAACTGAGCTGCGGACATTTCATGCCTACAGCGCATCCTCCTTGGCCCTCTCTTGTCTGAGCTGAATCACCCAATTCTTTTAACATCGCTCGTGAGGCCTTTTCTAGTAATGTAAACAACAGTCTGAGTAGTTTGAAGCAATATATATGGCAGCAGAAAGAGCAATTGCTGAAGAGTTAAAGCACTTGGATTCATGAGACATTCAACAAGTCATTTAACCTCTCTGAGCCTCAGTTTGCTCATCTGTAAAGTGAAAATATCACCTCCTTGCCTGGTTATATATAAGAAAATACCTGGTGTATTATATGCGCAGAATACATGGTTTGCTAGGTCCACTAAACAGAACTAACACGCTCTAACCCTAAAGACTCTCTCAAGAATTTAATTTCAATTTAGAAAAATGGTTCTCAGCCAGGCGTGGTGGTGTGTGTGCCTGTAGCCCCAGCCACTCAGGAGGCTGGGGCGGGAAGATCCCTTGATCCCGGGAGTCCAAGGCCAGCCCAGGCAACATAAAGAGACCCCAGTCTCAGAAGGAAGGAAGGAAGAACAAAGGAATGTTCTCAATTTGCATGATCAATTATCTGCTTATAAACGGTGTTTCCCAAGAGCTTGGTGTCTACAATTGCAAACAGTAATAGAATTTTTCAGACTGGAAGAGAACTTGGAAGTTAAGAGAATCACCCATGTCGGCTCAGGCAAGAGCAGCTGACCTCAAACTCACAAACTCCCTGACCGCACCTCCTCCAATCCCCTCAATTTATAGATAAAGACACTGAGATTTAGCCTGGTGTGGTGGTGCACACCTGTAGTCCCAGCTACTTGGGAGGCTGAGGCTAGAGGATCACTTGAGCCCAGGAGTTGATAGTGCCACTGTACTCCCGCCTGGGAGACAGGCAAGACCCAGTCTCTAAAAATAAAGTAATAATAATAATACTTTTTTCTAAAAAGAAAAAAAACAGACATACTTAGAGAGGAAGGCAATTGCTCCAGGTGGCAGTGAGTGAAGGACCCGGCCCAATCAGACTGGTCTGAGGCACCACCAGTCCCCAGGGTTTTTTCCCTGCACCACAGCGCCGCCGTGTGGCAGCTTTCCCTAATTTCTGTCCCATGAGCTATGGCAACGTCCCTGCTTCACCCAACAGAGGCAGGAGAGAGGTATGGGCAGCTTTTCCCCCCAAAAGGGTGCTAGACACCATGTGAGACCTTTTAGGGAGAATATGTATGGGGAAGCGAGGGGTAAGTGCTTATGATATAATGATAAATTTTTAAAAAAGCAATTACACACCACTATATATTTTTAAACCATGGGTATGGTGCGTAACATCAGTATTTAATACAGATTTGCATGGAAGGAGACCTCACAGTTCTAGTGGTGAGTATTTCCAAATGTTGGGATTAAAGGAGATTCCTATTTTCTTCTTTAAACTTCCCAATTCCTATCCTATTTTTTTTAAGCTTGAAAAAGTATTACAATTTTATCATCAGAAAACACACACACGCATACACTTATGAAGAAATTTCTCACTGGCTAAGTCTTTTGTGTTCTTTTATTTAAATAAACAAACAAAAAAGTGAAGAAATGTCTTCCTTTTAATTCTCATGCCCTGAAATAGTATCTTTTGCAGCAATCTGGGTGGAACTGGAGACTGTTATCCTATGTGAAGTATCTCAGGAATGGAAAAACAAACATCACATGTCCTCTCTAATAATTGAGAGCTAATCGATGGGCACACACAGGCACAAAGAGATGTAAAGGTCATAGGAAATCAAGAAGGGGGGGCGAGGGGAGGGATAACACCATTTGGGGGATGGGCACACTAAAAGCCCCGATTTAAGCATCATAAAAGGTGTCCATGTAACAAAAACATTTGTACCCCCTTAATATTTTGAAATAAAAAAATTTGCACGCTCTTCCCTTCTTTAATCATTTTTAATTTCTCAAAGAAGCCTCCTAATCCCACCTCCTCGTGAACGCCCCCGCTTCCCACCACCTTCTGCACTCACGTAGCGTGACAGAGCCCCCTTCCCCAGGAGCCCTTGTCTCCGTGTCGCAGGATGTACGTCTACAGCAGAGCCTTGGTTAGATGGCCGCAGAGCAAGCCCATGTTGCGGCATTATTAGTAATGGGTTTGCCTGTGGTTGAAGATTTTCTACTTAACTTTAGCTTTCTTGAAAGGCAGTCTGGGAGGAAACTTTAATCAAATACAAGTCATTCAACTATGTTTTGATGAGAAAACCCCTTTCGTGATAAAATCAAGTATCCTAGCTTAAATTTACCTGAAAATCCTTATTTATACAACACAAAATGGGTCAGGCAACTACTAACTTTTTTTTTTAAAGAGAGGGGGTCTCGTTCTGTCCCCCAGGCTGGAGTGCAGTGGCACAATCATAGCTCACTGCAGCCTTGAACTCCTGGGCTCAAGCAATCCTCTTGGCTTAGCCTCCTGAGCAGCTGGGACTACAGGAGTGAGCCAATATGCCTGGCCCCAACTGCTGACATTTTTTTTTTTTTTTTTTTTTTTTTGAGATAGAGTCTCACTCTGTTGCCTGGGCTAGAGTGCCATGGCGTCAGCCTAGCTCACAGCAACCTCAAACTCCTGGGCTCAACCAATCCTCCTGCCTCAGCCTCCTGAGTAGCTGGGACTACAGGTATGCACCACCATGACCGGCTACTTTTTTCTATATTTAGTTGTCCAGCTAATTTCTTTCTATTTTTTGTAGAGAAGGGGTCTCACTCTTGCTCAGGCTGGTCTGGAACTCCTGAGCTCAAACGATCCATCCGCCTCAGCCTCCCAGAGTGCTAGGATTACAGCTGTGAGCCACCACACCCAGCCCATCTGCTGACATTTTAAACAAAGTTCTAGAGCTATGTCCTTCTGGAAAGGCAGTATGATTGGGGAGTTCATGAGCTTGGGCTAAGCCACTTTTGGCTGTGTGACCTTGGGCAAGTCTCTTAACCTCTCTGAGCTACAGTTTTTCTCAAATATAAAATGAAGATAATCATATCTACCTCATATAATTGTTTGGGGATTTTGTTGTTTTTTTTTTTGTTTGTTTGTTTTGTTTTGTTTTGTTTTGTTTTGAGACAGAGTCTCGCTCTGTTGCCCAGGCTAGAGTGAGTGCCGTGGCGTCAGCCTAGCTCACAGCAACCTCAAACCCCTGGGCTTAAGCGATCCTCCTGCCTCAGCCTCCCGAGTAGCTAGGACTACAGACATGTGCCACCATGCCCGGCTAATTTTTTCTATATAGATTTTTAGTTGGACAGATAATTTCTTTCTGTTTTTAGTAAAGACGGTGTCTCACTCTTGCTCAGGCTGGTCTCGAACTCCTGACCTTGAGCGATCCACCCGCCTCGGCCTCCCAGAGTGCTAGGATTACAGGCGTGAGCCACCACGCCTGGCCGAGTTTGGGGATTTTAATGAAATAATATAAAGAGTTCAACACAGTGCAAGATACGATGTCAAAACCCAAGATACAATGCTATTATTATTATTACCACTGAAAGATGCTGGTGGGCGTTTGACATAGATAAATGACAAACCATACATTCCCCTTCCCCCAACTTATCAAGAAAACATGTAAGTTTGGCTCTCAATGTTGAATTAATTCCCACAGAGCTCGAGAATTTTCTTCCTTTTTGCTGACATCTCTGTTCCTGAGCTCTCGAGTAAGAGGTGTTTAAAGATAGGGTATGCAGCCAGCGCACACTTATGCCACCACCTGCACTACGGCATCCAAGTGCAGGCCTGATGCGCGGCCCCGCCTCTCACTTCCTCCTGACTCCTGGACCTCTGCGCTTCCAGCCAGCTCCACCCGGCCTCATCTAACAGTCCCTGAAACCTTCTTTATGTTATCTTTTCCCAATCCCTCCTTCATAAGGAATGAAACAGTAACACTCAGCCTGTCTCCTGTATGGACGATGACAAATTCCCACTCAATGGAATCAAATGAATGTTCGATAGCACCTTTTGATTGTAAGATAGTTATCCAGCGCCTATTAAATACACCACATTGTGCTGGAGACCCTGGGGCGGGGAAGGGGAATTGTACAAAACAGCGCCTGCCCTCCAAAAACCTCTGTGGAGCTGGGGACAAGGTACAAAAGCACAAAAAGCCAAGTACGGCTAGGATATGTACGCACCAGGCACAGCCCAGCAGCCCAGCGTCTGCACCAGGCACAGTGTTGGGTGCTTTCCAAGTGCTACGTCTAAGCTTCACCTCAGCTCAGCGAGTAGACACCATTAGCCCTCTTTTACAAATGAGAAAACAAGAGGCTCAAGAAGTTACCGAACCTGTCAAGGGGACACAATTTGTTCTGAGCCATGATTCAAAGCCACATCACGGAACGTGAAAGCCCATTCTCTTTCTACTATTCCACACCAGTAAGTGGCTCAAGCCAATGACATCACACACATCCCAGGGTGGTCCATGATTTCAAGGTGGCCCACGATTTGACTGTCAACTGGAGTCATAACCAGAATGTGCAGTCAGATATCGGGGCCACCACCCCAAACAGGAGTGGCCTGGGGAGTCTTGACTCTTGACAATAACCCCTGGCCCCAGAATGTCCCCTTACTTATTGTCACAGATTCACATAAGATCAGGTTAGTCTTCCCCTGATTACAAATAGAGAATCTGAGACACGCCGAGATGGGTGACCAGGAGCCCCAGCCTGGGTGGCACAGCTGAGACCAGATATCCCAGGCTCTGTGTCTGCTCAAGAACATTTCACTCCAACGGCCCCACCACAATCCTCCTCCCAAGGGCTCACTACGGAGGGACGGTCCCCAAGCCTCCCTGCTCTCACTCTAGTCGGCTACGTCAGTGGTTCTCAGTGCAGTCCTCGGACAGGCAGCAGCGCGCATCTCTCAGGAAGCTGTTAGAAAGGCAAATGTGGGGCCTCCATGCAGAACCAGGGCTGCTGGGGGAGCCCAGCAGTCTGTGTGGAGCAAGCCCTCCAGGGAATCTGATGCACAAGGTCTGAGAACCAGTGAAAGCCACCACGCTCCCTCGCGCTGTGCCCATGTTGCGTGTAAAATCAAGGCCGCTGTGTGCACAAGTTACCTGCAGCACACTGCCACCTCATCTTTATCAAAGGGAAAAAGAAGCCCAGCCTGATTCCTGCACCTGCCCATGCCCCCCACACCCCAAAGCCTGCACGGCTTCTTCCCTCCCCTGGCGCTAGCCTTACCTCTTCCAATTTAGTCTGTCTGCAGGGGAAAGAAAAGGTCAGGCCAAGGGGCAACTTCTTGTGCTTCAAATCTTTGGTCTGCATGAAGTCGGCCAGACAGTCAGCTACGTAGTCAAACAGCTGCAGAGAGGAAAAGCGAAGGACACGGGCTCAGGGACGGTGCCTCACAGAACGATGCCGAGGCCTTCCCCGCCTTCCCGGGCGCCGCCTGCCCAGTACCTCCGAGCCGTTCCCTCGGATGATTTCATTGGGTGTTGGGTAGAACTG
This sequence comes from Lemur catta, assembly GCF_020740605.2. Taxonomy (NCBI): domain Eukaryota; kingdom Metazoa; phylum Chordata; class Mammalia; order Primates; family Lemuridae; genus Lemur; species Lemur catta. The sequence continues at coordinate 47,578,549 of NC_059141.1, read as the reverse complement.
ACTCTCCATCTGGACCTGTCGCTTCCCCTCTTCCGAGACTTGCACCTTCAAGACTCGAAACTTGGATCCTCCAAGATCCAGGGAAAGGAACTCCCCATTCTCTATTAAAAAACAAAATCAGTGACCATTTATTGAGGGTCTTCTACTCTATGGCAAGTTCTGTGTTAGAAGTTGGACATGTAATAAATGTCATTAAATCTTGCAGCCACCCATGAGCTGGGTATCACTGTGCCCACTTGGTGAGGCCGGGGGGTGCAGCCATTTATCAGAGCGCCCGAGGTAAGGGGCAGACCTGGGGTGCGAGCCCACATCTGCCTGGGTCTGCAGCCTAAGGCTGTCCCCTGGGTCACACTGTAGGACGTTCATTTGGAGGAGGGCAATGTGAAGGCACTTCGTGCAGGTGGTATGAGAAATGGCCGTGAAGGTGGATCCTGCCCTAGGACACCACGACCGGGAGGAGAGAGCTGGTTCTGCAAACGTGTGGGAAACTCAGACAAAGACAGGAGGGAGATGAGAAACCAGCCTCACACAGCCTCATTCTGACGGGCAGAGGGAAAACACTCCAAGAGGGGAGGGGAAGCAGGGACCAAATGATGACCCTTGAAGTGCCAAGGATGCCCAATATTTTAGGCCAGAGCCACTTCAATCCAGCCCAGCCCAAGACAGATGCTATTAATAAAAAGGTGAGGGCAGGGCAAAGTGGCTCAGGCCTGTAATCCTAGCACTCTGGGAGCCTGAAGCAGGAGGATTGCTTGAGGTCAGGAGTTCGAGACCACCCTGAGCAAGAGCGAGACCCTGCCTCTACAAAATAGAAAAAAGAAAAATTTGCCGGGCATGGTGACGTGCACCTGTAGTCCCAGCTACTGGGGAGGCTGAGGCAGGAGGATCGCTTGAGCCCAGGAGTTTGAGGTTGCAGTGAACGATGATGACGCCACTGTACTCTAGTGAGACTCTAGCTCAACATTAATTAATTAATTAAATAAAAAGGTGAACGAGATCGTGTGTTGGGGGGAGGCAGCCCACCCTGAGGACTTCTGCTCAGGACCCCTGCCAGTGCCTCCAATGACAGCCACAGATGTGGGGTGGGAGCTCAGGGTGAACCAACAAGCCTTTGTATAGAATTACCTGTGCTGAGAAGCGTCTGCACATACCAGTTTTGCTTCCTGATACATGCCCGAGGCATGCGTAAGTGCAACTCCATACCCATAAACCCGGCACCTGAGTGGCCTTGTTTTATACCAAGTGACCTCAGCCACAGCTGCCTGGACCTAAGGGGCCAGTGGGCCAATCCAAGTTACTCCTTGTGAAATGTGAAATAAAACACAGACGGAAGTCAATAGTAGGTGGCAAAAACCGAAACAGAAGCATCCCCAAACCCAGAGGTCCGCTGGGCAGGCGAGGCAGCCACACGCAGGCTGATGTCATGGGGGGGACAGGAGAGGTCCAGTTCCCTTGAGACCCAAAAGCAGCACAGCTCCTGCCCTCAGTTTCCCTGAAGAGCTCTGTGTCTCCCTTCTTGGTCCACGTGCCCTCACACAACAAACCTTCCCTTGACCAGGCTCCAGTGGGTCCCTTATTCCTGGCAACGAACGAGCTGGAGGCAAGCTCCGACCTTCCCATGGCCCAGAGCAGTCTGTCCAAACTGTAATGTGCACGTGACTCTCCTGGGAATCTGTGAACATGCAGATTGCGATTCGCAGCCGGGATTCTGCAATTCTAAACAAGCTCCCGGGTGCTACTGCTGCTGCTGGTCTGTGGACCACAGTTAGGGTACCGAGGTGCAGAGTCCTCATCTACAGATCCAGCCGGCTCTATCTTTTGTTTTTGTGGAGCCACCTGGAAATTGTGGAGACATCTGCAGATTCTCACCTCCCCAGAGCAGCTCCAAATGGAGCCTGAAGGAGCCATTTATTATTCGGTAGGGACTTCAGGGAGCTAATGCTATGCAACTCTTACTAGTGCTTACTATGTACCAAGGCAGAGGAGCTTTCACGAATGTTATCTTGTGCAGGAAGCAGGGTAGATCCCACAGCTCACAGACAGACATTTACTGAGCACCTACTCGGTGCCAATTAACATGTCAGGTGCCAGGGATGCAAAGGTGAAAGAGTGTGTGCACCCTGGGGAGTCCGTCAGCACTACGGGCACCTAAACAAGCCATTTCCACCTGGGCTCAGATGGCGGGAAGCACAGGGAGAGCTATCCCAGTCAGAGACAGGAATCAAAGGTGGCTGTCCCCCGCCAGTGACACAGCGCTGAGCTCTGAGGATGAGAGGGACTCAGGCTGCCAGACTGGGGCGAGCAGGGGTCGGGGGAGAGGAAACCATGAGTGAAGGAATGAGAGAGCAGGGCGGCGTGTGATTTTGCTGGGGTACAAATGAGGCTGGAAGACAGTCTCGGGTAAAATTAGGAAGGATAGGAAAGGCCACCTCCCACCCCATGGAGCTCAGGCTTCATCCAGTGTTGAGAGTGAGCCACAGACAGACTTTAAGTAAGGGAGCGCCAAGATCTGATTGAGACTTTAGAAAAAAAGCCTCTGCCACCACCCGGGATAGACTGCGGGTTTGACAAAGAGGAGGCTGCTGTGCCGCAATGCAGACTGGAGGTGACGCGCTGAGACCTGTCCGCCTCTGCAGGGGGACACTCCTCCCTCCCGCTGCAAACACCTCGCTCCACGGGCGACTCAAGATGCCATTTCACGGGAACCATGTGGTGTGATCCCTTCCGTGACTCTGACCCCAGAGAAAGGATCCAGTGGACCCTGGGGGAGGGAGGACCTCCCAGGCAACAGTGGCAGTGGGGCCTTCAGGGTCTTGAAAGCAATTAGTAAGAAATCGGTCAAAGGAGAGGAGATTCCTTTGACAATTTGCTTGCTGTGACTGATCCTCCGTGACCTGCCTTGGAGGCCCAGGGTTTCCTCCTCCTAAACCACTGCCAGGGCGTGTGCCTCCACCCGTCCCCCAGTCCCCAGTGCAGTGACTCCCAAAGGCACACAGTGGCTGAGTAGGTGGGTTCCTGGACATGCAGCCTCCAGGGGGAGAGGCTGGGAAACCACGTGTTTAGGAAACGCTCCAGGTGAACCGTATGCTCAGGCAAGAACGGGACCCTGTCCTCGTGCAAGACCCCGGCCCTGGGCTGACTACCTCAGGGCCCCTGGGCTCACCCCCAAGGCCTACTTGGGGGCCTGAGAGGCTCCCTGGAGGCAGAGGCCGAGAAGAGAGCCAGCTGGGGTCAGGCCAAAGAATTCAGTCACCTTCCGGCTTCCCTCTATGGCTGGTAGAGGCTCTAATGTTAATGCAACGCTTTTAAGGACCTTGATCCTAAGTGAGCACTGTCGACCGCAGCGCCTACCAAAAGGCTGGGAAGTAACCAAGGCTGCGACAGGTGACTCCCTGCCAGGTAGGTGCAGGTAAAGGGAGGAGGAACTGCAGAGAGTAGGCAAACTCAGGTTTCTCTGGAAACTGCATCCATTTCTGAAATGGAAGTGACAAGGGATCGGGAGAGATTTATTTGTTTGGTCTTGTTAGTAATCGTGAAATCATAGTGCCAGCTCACAGGAGCTATGGAGGACTTTGGACATTTTAGAGATTTTACAGCACTCCTTCCACATGACCTCACTGGGTCCTAACGACCATGCTGTGGCTCTGGCATTTACCAGGGGCGCCCTGGGCCCAGGGACCTTGCCACAGCAGAGTCACTGGTGAGACTTACTGCGTGGCAGGGGTTACAAGGAGGCAATGAAGAAAGGAGATGGTGTCTCCCAGCCTGAGGAGGGGCAAGTTTCTAAAACTTAGTTTCATTTCTAAACCTCCTGAAGCCGCCAGGGCCAGGAAGACACCTCCTGCCCCACAGTCTCCATCCAAGGCCACTGTCCCTTGCTTCCGGGGACACTCCTTGTCTGTATCTGGAGGAGCGGCCGCAGCACAGGAAGCTGGGAGGACTTAGCCCTGGGTGTCTCAGCCTCCTCAACCCCTCATGACTCAGGTGCTTCTTCCGAACGGCCCCAGATGACCTGTCGAGGACTACAGTCTCCCCAGCACTCTCATCGAACTGTGTCAAGGACAGGGCCAAGATTTCAAAGTGGGGCTGACTCTCTCCAAAGCGACGTTCCGCCAGGGCGGTACACTGGCCACCCCAAGCACCCACCCACTGGCGAGGGAACAGGCCTTTCCCACCACAGTGTCCCAGGGGCCTCTTGGCCAGCAGAGCCAAGCCACTTTGACCCAGGCACCGCTCCAGAGGGGTCCAGAACCCAGCTAATCCAGTCAAAGCCCCCCCACTGTGAGAGCTCCCCAAACTGCAGTCCCTGTTCCTTCAAGGGCCCCAAAGTCTCTTGCAGGAGCTTGGTTTGTGCACTGGGCCCCTGACAGTGGGAAGCCCCTTTGTCCTTGGTGCTCTCGTCTGACCTGGGCATAACAGCTACACTCCAGAGTTGTTACGGGAGTCAGCGACACAGAGAGTCCCTTGCCCCCCATGATCACAGGAGGTGCTCAGTAAATATCAGTTTCTTTCCCTGTTGTGGCTTTGCCCGGAGGCTAAGAATGGAATAGTTGGCTGGGACCTCATAGATGCCCTCTAGAGAGCTCTGGGCTATGGTGGGCAACACAATGTCCCCCCACCCCCAAAGATGTCCATGTCCTAATCCCCAGATCCTGTGACTATGTTAGGGTACGTGGCAAAGGGGAATTAAGGTTGCAGATGGACTCAGAATTGCCCATCAGCTGACCTTGAGGTTGGGAGATTATCCTGGATCAGCGGAGGTGCCTAATGTGGTCACAGGGTCTTCACACGTGGAAGAGGGAGGCAGAGGGTCGGTCAGAGAGACCTGAGGCTGCTACACTGCTGGTGCTGAAGACAGAAAGAGGCACGAGCCAAGGAAAGCAGTGGCCTCTAGAAGCTGGGGAAGTCAAGACAACGTTCTCCCCTGGAGCCTCCAGCAGAATGCAGCCCTGCCACTCCCCGGCTTTAGCCCAGTGAGACCCATTGCCTGGTATGCATCCGGCACTGTGCTGGGTGCTCGGAACACTGTGGTGAGTAGGACCCCGGCCTCGTGGAGCTGTTGGCCCGGTGGGGACTCACACGCAGCAGGTGACAAGTGCCCTGACAAGCACCTAGCCCAGTGCAGATGCTTCCCGGGTGAGGCAGCAATGTGACGCTGAGAGGGAAAAGTTGCCTCGCCCCCCCCCCCCCGGGGAAGAATGTTGGGGTACTGCAGCAGCAGAGGGGGCAGAATGTGTGAGGCCAAGATGGGCAGGGAGGGGACAAGGCACCCTGGGCTGGAGTGTGAGTTGGGGGAGAGGGCTTGTGACATGAGCCAAGGCGCAGGATCAAACTGAGGCACTTTAGGGACCTACCAGCAGAGAGGAACTGGGGGTTGGGGGGTTGGGGTCCCAGCAGCCCAGCCCCACTCACCTGAGCCGTCGGGGATGGCCCTGACAAAGGTGGGCAGCATCTTCACTGAGGCCGTGGGGTTGGTGTCCTTGGCCAGCCCCCTCTCCATCTCACCCCGGAACCGCGCCATGATGTCCAAAAGGGTCTCATCCGAGAGCCGCATGTGATACAGGAACCTGTCCACCTGGAACAGACGCCGGGGACCAGGGCTGGCTGCGGGGTGCCCGCCCTCCAGGCTGCAGGCTCCCACTCCCCTCACGAAGCTCAGGCCTTGCTCTGGGGACAGCTTCGTGATGTGGACTCCCAAAGGCTGCTTCCCTGACCCCCTCCCAAGGCAGAGGACAAGGCAGGGCATTGGGAGAGCCGCATGGAACGGAAGACTGAGAAGGTGTGGGGTTCTTCCTCTGAAGGGCAGACTCTGAGGAGGAAGTGACTCCCCCATTATCCTGATGAGATAATGGAGGGGCAGAAACTACCAAAGATTCAGGATCTAACTCCTGGTGCAGGGCCCTCACCATCGTCCCATTGCCTCTCCACTGGAGAAGACTAGCTGCCGCTTGCACCTTAGCTTCCTAAACATGAGGACTCTCTTTTATCCAGTGATGACAACAGATATGTCCAAACATGTTTCCCTTTGTTTACTGGCTGCTAGGAAGCTCAGGTTCCAGAAGTAAGCTCTAAAATCTAGTCCTTTAAAATCGCATTTTGGTTTAACTGAGGTGTTTCTAATTAAGACGAAGTTTATTTTTAAAGTCAGCTCAAATTGCTATTGAAAATGAGTGGATGTCCTTCAAGTAACCAGGAAATTGGGGCAGAGGACACTGCCCCAGTGGATGGAAGTTATAAAAATCACTATGGCTGTGCTCAGTCCATGTGAAAGTAACGTGTCACATCAGGAGCAGCCAAAAAGCTTCCTCCCCCATATGATCAGTTGGTGGTGGCAGTCTGGATTGCCAGGCCTCACTGGGATGGGTTATGGATGGGGCCAGGAGGAGAGACGGCAGCATATGCAGGCTCCCCACCCATGCAGGTTGCAGGGAGGCTTGGTTCCAGGCACTTTCATCTACCGCTAAGAACGTGTGCTACCGTATACAAAATGCCGTCATATATGCCACTTCCTCAATCTCCAGGACATTCCTTTGGGGCCACCAGGTAAGGCCAAAGTTCTGGTCTCCAATTGAGAGATGAGAAATACGAGCCTCAGGGCCATTTGGTGCCATTAATAGAGCTCTGGACGCGGTCTCCACACTCTTCATGCCCACAGCCTGGTTTTGGTTCACAGCCCCCTTGGGGGAGCCATAGACTCAACAGACAAATTATACCACAACACAGGGCTCATGTCACTTTCATCCTAGGACAGCCACCAGCCAGGTCTCAGAGGACAGAAGAACCCAGCTCAGTCGGCGCCAATACAGACAGTGAAGACAGCAAAGTGGCCCCACAGCTCTGGGGACTTGGCAAGGGCCAGAGGAATGCCAGAAAACCATCAGAGAGCCATTATCAAGAAAAGGACAATCGAGCTTTCAGCATATTGGGGAAGACAGGGTATAACCAGGTCATGCTTCATTAAGGGCTTCCTGCACACCCTGCGTCTGTTTATGACTAATTGGTTGGCACAGCCACATACAGATGGAGAAAATTGGACAGAAGGGACATGACCCAAGTAATTGGTGTTGGGGAAGGGTGGGATGCCCTACGTGGGAACTGGACTTCATCCTTTCTCACCCGAAGCCCCTCAAATAGTGCCCCCAAACCTACTGGTCGCTTTTGTTCAGCCTGAGAGTATAAAGAACTCCTGCAGGCATCCACGTCATGTGGACGATAAGTCACGCTTTTTCCCTTCTACGTAAGCAATGGTTTCGAGGCCCTGCGGGAGTCATGTGTGAGCTGCTAAAAGTTCAACTGTGTCATTTAGCGCTTTGGGCAACTACTGCTCTTTCAATAATTTACAGTTATGACAGAAAGAATGTCAACTCTGCAACAATATCCTCCTCATTATTTGTATCTTCCACAGCACCTGGCACAGTCCCTAGATGGGAAGAGTGAAACATATGTTGGGTTAAAAAAAAAACAACAACTACATTTTAAATCCAAGCAAGTGATTTGGGGCATGTGTAACCAGGGACACACAGGGAGGGTACTTGTGTTGCAGAAAACCAAGCCCACTTTTAGAGAGAGTCACAAACCGCAATAGTGGATACCTTCTAAACAAGAAAGCCAACAAGCAGGGTATTTAACTTAGAGCAAATCAAACAGTGAAACTTAGAGCCGCTGAATTACAAAATATAGGAGCCGGAAGTTGCCTTAGAGATCATTTAGTCCAAAGGTCTCATATTATGAATTGAGCCATAAAGAGTTTCCACTCTTTGACCTAGTGATTTTACTTCTGGGAATCTATTCTCAGGAAATAATCCTAAATACAGAGAATAATAAATACATACCAGTGTTTATCATAAAAATATGAATTTTAAAATGTTTTTGAAAGTACTCAAATGTCCAGCAAGAGGGAAAAGGTTAAATAAATTATGGCATACCCACTTGATTGAATATTAGGAAGACATTAAAATGACGATTATGCAGATAAAGGAGAAATGTACATAGATAGTGGTTATGATATAACAATAAGTGAAGGAAGCAAGATTTAGAACTGTAAGTACATTATAAATATAACTGTAGGCTGGGCATGGCGGCCACGCCTGTAATCCTAGCACTCTGGGAAGCTGAGGGATCACTTGAGGTCAGGAGTTCCAGACCAGCCTCAGCAAAAGCGAGACTCTGTCTCTACTAAAAATAGAAAAATTAGTCAGGCGTGGTGGTGCGTGCCTGTAGTCCCAGCTACTTGGGAGGCTGAGGCAAGAGGATCGCTTGAGCCCAGGAGTTTGAGGTTGCTATGAGCTAGGCTGACACCACAGCACTCTAGCTGGGGTGACAGAGCGAGACTCCTTCTCAAAAAAAAAAAAATTAAGTTTGGGATTTAAGGTAACATTTCCACTTTTTCGTAATGTTGACTTACTAAACTGTAAAAAATACACATTGAAAACCTAACCAGTTCTTCTCGTGCGGATGAACAATCTGAAGGTCAGTGACCAGGGCAGCCCCGTGTTATCAATAGGTCAATAATATCAATATATTGACTTGGAAAAGAAGCTGTCAGAGTCGTCTCTATTTTCTTTCTTTCTTTTTATTATTGTTTTAATGTTAACATGGGGAGATTTTTAAAAATTGTTCGTGGGTCTGAACAGTAGCCCTGGTAGGCAAGCATGGCCCAGGGTTTGGACAACCCTAGAGGCAGGAAAGGATGAAGGGGACTGACCACCTGACCACAGAGCCAGTGTGAGTTGTGCCTTTTGACCGGGACAGTTTTCACCACATGGAGGGGTGTTCTCAGAATCATGACTCAGCTCAACCATAAACCACCCTCCCACACCCCCAGACCTGCTGGGTCACTTGCTTAAGGTAGCTACAAAGTGCTCCCAGCTTTCTTGCCCCCCTGGGGGAGAAGGAAGTCAACTCAGGCATGGACAAAGGCTGACCCTCCTTCCAGAAAGACCTGGAACACACCAGTGGAGGCTCTATTTCCCTCAAATGGGCCTCCCAAGCCTGCACCTGGGCTGGTGGACAAACACGTCCTGCCTGCTCCCAGAGTACAACAAAAGGTGAACCACCACAAAGGGGCCCAAGGAGATGAGATGAATTTGCAAGACTACAGGTTCAGGGTTCCAAAGACTGCCCCTTGGGGGTACAGGTTGCATCTCTACAGGGCAGGTAATAACAGAAAGTGGATTCTTAAGCAGTGCTGTAGAGGACTTTTTCATCTGCTTAAGTAGCCAGTAGAGGGCTCTGTGAATCTAATCAACAATCGAAAATTAAGACAGCTTAAATCTGATTGATTTATAATGTTTTAAACTTTGCTGTAACCTCTAAGCCAACCCACTAATGAACAGAATTTAGATGCAGTTTGTGCCACGAAGCACATGAAGGCTGCAGGATCCACACTTCCTCATTGTGAAAAGCAGGGAGGCATCAGGCGGGGTCAGCCCACTTGGGTTTAACTCTCGTTCCACCTTAAATACCTGGTGACTTTGCCTAAGTCGGCCCGCTAGGAGGACCTCTGTTATCTAAACTGAGAGATGCTACTTGCCCAGGGCCCTGACAGCCAGTGGCCAGAGGAGCTGCCTGGAGAGAATCCGATGACCCCCAGTTGACCCTTGGTAATTGTTAGCCAGCCCACCTTAGAATACATTTCACAGACAAGTTCCTTGAGCGAAGTGACAAAATAATGCATGCCATCAATAGCATACTGTTGGCAAACAGCAGGTGCCAATAATGAATACTGCAATTATTGTACATGACAACTCACATCCCTCCTGGTGGCCCTATTCGTAGGTTTTCAAATACACGAATAATCAGATCTGCCCAAAAGTTCTTAAAACGTCTTCCAAAATGACTCTCCTCTCCTTTGTGGCCTTTCCCAGCAAACACTCCTTCCAACTCCTTCCATCGAACACAACCCTCCTTAAGCTTTCTAAAGACTGTCCCCAACCCCTTCCTCCTCAGACACCTGCTGAGAAGTTCCGAGTGAAATTTAAGGTTCAGGACAGGAATGCAAAGCCCAGGGGTGGGGAAGTTACTTCCTCTTCCCTCTCCCTGAGTTTTTTCCTGGTCATGTGCTCCCGGTATCTTTTCTAACAAGCGCTCTTAAATCCTTTCCGAGGTAGGCAGGGAATCAGTCGGTTCTGCCCGTGAGGAACAACCCAGGCATCTCCCAGCGCCCTGAGCACTTACCTTCTTGATCTGATCCTCCTTCAGCTTGGTGAAGTAAAACGCCATCAAGTGTACCGCAAACATTTTCCCCAAGTTTGCTTCCTCCCGAGCTGGGCAGAGATTTCGGTGCAGTGTTTACTCCCACGCCTCCAGGGCGCTGCACACTTCCAGTTCGGGCTGGAAGACCTCCTGGGGAGCTAGGTGTTCCGACTAAATACTTCCAGCCTGCTTGGTTCAATGATTAAACTTCACGCCCTCTGGCTGGTCCCTCCCTCCGGTACACACTTGATTGATGGGAGGCTCCGGAGGGCAGTTGAGGGCTGGCGAAGGAGGAGGCAGGGAATTGATGGGTTGCTTGATTATTGGAGAATCGGGTGCCACAAAATCTTGTTGCTAAGCAACACTCGCTCTCACACCAGCGCTCCACCAAGCCCACTCAGCCGGGGAAAATCTGAGAAGTTGGGCACTGAACAAAGCCAACTTTCAGCCGGTTGAGCTGCTTTGCCAATTTTCCCATCCCAGGCTTTTCTCTCTTATCTTTTTCTCCTCAACCCAGTAGCATAACTCCGCAACTCTCTACTTCTCTGAAGCGCTGCCTTAATTAAGACTAAACATTGCTTTTGGGCAAGGAGATTTCAAGAATGGTGTGCATGTCCCACTGCTAAATTTGGCTGGTTTAAGAAAAAAAAAAGAATGTTGGGGCAAGTTCTTCCATTTCTGACAGATCTGATCTCTTAGCTAACAGCCAGTAGTTAATGGAAAACAACCGATAAAGGTTTATCTATTCACAATGTTAAGCCGGACAACCTTTATTTTACAGGTAGTGACCCAGAAAAAAATATGTATGAGAAAAAATGAACTGAAGTCACCAGTACTCACTGGGAATCTGCTGCCGGAGAGAAAAATTGAAGTTACAGATGAGAAATGTCTCATGCCACTGAGATATTTGGTTCACTCACTTATCTCACTCATTATACTGGATGTGAGAAGGACCCAGAAAGTGGCCAACGTGTGGGGACAATACAGCTTGCACTCTTCCCACAGTCATTGGCTGGCTAATGAAATCCACGCGTGTCAACAACAGCAGCCAACATGGATGGAGCACTTACCATCCCCATTTTATAGATGAGAAAACTGAGGTCCAGAGAGGTTAAGTGACTTACAGTCAGAAAGCTTGTAAATTGGGCAGCACCGAATCAGTCCTAGGAGTTTGATTCCAGAGCCCAGCTCCTAACCAATGCATAATATTGGCTCTCAAACTGTTCTTTCTTCACGCAGTAGGTACTAAAACAACAACTTTTAGTAGCGGCAGCATTCTGTTGGGTTGTTAATAATTTCAACTACATATTAACTATATACTTGGAATACTAAATACAGAGCTATCACTTCAACAGTGTCTTCCTAGTAGGAGGAAAAGTCAAATGAAGAAATTCCTGAACATAATGACTCAAATACTAACCAAATGCTCCCTAAAATTGGCAACTGACCAGCTGTCAACAAAGGTCTGCCGGGAACCCCAATGTTTCTCACTCCCACGTGGCACCTGCTCTTCAATAAGAGGAACGTTTAAAAAAAAAAAAAAAAGATCAGCTTAACAGCCTCAGCTTCATTAGCTTTTCTACTGCACGATCTCGTTAAGCAAAACAATTACCGAATGATCGCCTGGCAAGGGGACCTTCAACAGCTGCCTCTTCAGAAGCCACTGATTGTCCACTCAGTGCTCTCCGCCCATCCGTCACATGGAGGAGCTGTCAGGAGTCCAGCGGCAGCCCACAGTGCGGGGGATGTGTGATTAAATTACTCCAGATGCTTTTCTCAGATTGATGTAGAGCCGCCTACCAGACTGAGAACCCCTATCCTCTTCAGTCTCTGTATCCCTCAGACTGTGACTTTTAGCTCCTTTACTTTATTACACAAGCAAAGGTTAACCTTTACATCCCCAAACCATTCAGTTCCCCAAATCAGGTAGGACTGTTGGTTTTCTGCAACAGGCCTGCTGTGCCTTAGCCTGTGCTGACTCAGGACAGCATCCTGGGCCAGGTCACCTGCCCACAGGTGATAATATTACTTGTCTTCATTCTTGCATTTATCTTTTTTTTTTTTTTTTACAGACAGGGTCTCGCTATGTTGCCCAGGCTGGACTAGAACTCCTGGGCTCAAGCAATCCTTCCACCTCAGCCTCCTGAGTAGCTGGGACTGCAGGTGTGCCCCCACCGTACCCAGCTTTTAATTTGCCCATTTAAAAAGTAACCTCCGCCGTGCAGTATGGCACCAACTGTTGTTGATTTATTCAACATAGGGATAAGAGGTTACAATGACCAGTGGACAAAAGAACACAAGCCGTAACCAAAGGTCTCTGCAATCTCATGGTTGCTTGTGTGAGTCAGATAGGCAGCCTTTGGAATTTTAATCAGGCATATGACACCAGAGGATTTTCATCAGTTACATCATTCCATTTTTAATCTAGGTACATTGGCATCTGCATTTCCGGTCTGAGTAAGCTGACTAACCAATAAGTTTAATGATTATAAAAATCATGTGCAAGGCTGGGCGCAGTGGCTCACGCCCATAATCCTAGCACTCTGGGAGGCCGAGGCAGGTGGATCATTTGAGCTCAGGACTTCGAGACCAGCCTGAGCAAGACTGAGACCCCATCTCTACTAAAAATAGAAAGAAATTATATGGACAGCTAAAAATATATATAGAAAAAAAATTAGCTGGGCATGGTGGCGCATGCCTGTAGTCCCAGCCACTCAGGAGGCTGAGGCAGCAGGATCGCTTGAGCCCAGGAGTTTGAAGTTACTATGAGCTAGGCTGATGCCACGACACTCTAGCCTGGGCAACAGAGCAAGACTCTGTCTCAAAAAAATAAATAAATAAATAAAATAAAAATCATGTGCATTTGCAGTCATCTAGCTCAGCCCCCTCACTTTACAGAATCAAGACAAAATAATTAGATTATTTTACCATTCCTCATCTGATTATTCCAATCCAACCCTTGGAATTTTTCACCCTTACTAAAGCTCTATGTAGCTATTCAAGGATATCTGGGTGTAAGTCTCTTTTTTTTTTTTCTTGAGACAGAGTCTCACTCCATCACCTGTACTAGAGTACTGTGGAGCGGCCACCACGCCCGGCTAATTTTTTGTATTTTTAGTAGAGAGAGGGTCTCGCTCTTGCTCAGGCTGGTATCAAACTCCTGACCTCAAGCCATCCTCCCGCCTCGGCCTCCCAGAGTTCTAGGATTACAGGCGTGAGCCACCTCGTCTGCCCCCTCTGGGTGTAAGTCTTATAAGCACTTGGATTCTGCTTAGGAACACCCATCTGAAGGCTGACACTGACAAGTGTCATTTTAGTTAAAGTGTATCACCCATCTGGCCCAAATCTTTCATGTAAGAAGGGAAACTCTCATCTCTATACACAACTGTTTCATAAAGCTCCACTTTAATCCACATGGTCCCTTTGGCAGGGCCCGAAGATCGTATCTGCTTTCCTTTAAGCACTGAGCATGGCAGGACTTTTTAGAAGTCCAATAAAATTTACCTATTTATTTAGCAAACATTTATATAGTGTTTCCTAGGTGTTTTAATTCCCATAGCAACTACTGTTCTTGCCATTTTACAGATGGACAAACAGAGGCCAACTAGGGCATGGTGGAATGGAGACTTGAATGCAGGCGGTCTGGCTCCAGAGTCCATGCTTAACCACTGCGCTGCACTGGGGAACCTGGAAGCCACGCACAGGGGAAAGGTGGGACCTGAGCTGGAAAACCGGCCCCAGATCCCGGTAACACAGTGGAAAGTGCACAGGCCCTGGTTCCCATTTTGGCTCTGTTTTCACTGAAGATGAAGGTCCCAGTTCATATTCATACTTGTGAAGGGTTCACAGCTCCCTCAGTAGTCATTGTAAGAATGAAGGTGAGTGAGTGAGATCACAGAAGGATGCACGTGTGACCTATAGTGCCCACACTAAAAGCATCTCCTGAATCTCCCTGGCTAGGGACCCCTTCTTAAAATTCCTATTTCATCTCCTCCCATTTGGCCTCTTGGGTTAAGACAATGTGTGCGGCCCTTTGAGTACATCCAGTAAAACGTAACTGTAAACAGTTAGAAGGTCCCAGTTCCATTTACTGGGATTATAAGAACAGTTAGGAATTTTATAAAAATCTATTCCTATCATTAAAGAAAACAGATCTTGAATCTGCCCTGTATGCTTTTTAATGGTAAATCCAAAGTTGAGTTTTCCATAACATAAATCGGTCTGACCTGCTGCTATTCCACTTGCTGCAAAATAATAAGAAAGAGTATGTGAGAAAGCAAACTTCCATAAAAACAAAATCAATGTAGAAACTTCCAAACTCTGCCAGTGGTTACAGTTACTATGGTGTATCCATGGGAGCAACCACAAATGAAACAGAAATGTTAACCTCAGCAAGTTTCAAAAGAATGCTACTGATCATTTTTCATAGGTTTATTCCTAACCTAAGAGAAGAAACGGGGAATGCTTATGAAGAAATTACCACACAATCTTTTTTACCACAACTGTGCATTAAGAGTCATATTTACAAAAGACATATCAAGGAAAGAAAAGCCATACCAGAAACAAAATGTGATTCACATAGCTTTTAACATTTTCAGTGTAATTACAATTTCAATTGCACAAAATAATCAACTTAAATTTTTTTTTTTCACTTTTTATATTATTTATTTTGGAGACAAGGTCTTGCTATGTTGCCCAGGCTCGTCTTGAACTCCTGGGCTCAAGCGATCCTCCCACCTTAGGCTCCCTAGTAACCGGGACTACAGATGCGTGCCACCACATCCAGCTTTATAATCAACTTTTAAAAGCAAACTAGACTTCTGGTTAAACATGGCATTGACCCACAAGGACAAATATAAATAAAAGGAAATAGTGATCAATAAGAGATTTTAAAATAATTCTGGAACACAGAAAGCTGACAGAGAAATAATAGGTTAGTAGAGGAAACACTGAAACCTAAGTGCCTGCAGAGGGTGACTGATTCTGCTGCTAAGTCAGCTGATGACAGTGGTAAAATCTAGAAATGCTCAGGAATCGGAGGCCCAGATACCTGAGAAAAGCAGGGGAAAGACATGGAGCTGCAGACCGGAGATTGGTTTAAAATCTACATAAAATAGCAGTTAGGCCCCAGGTACCCCCCGCCACCTCAAGCAATGAGATCACCCAATCCCCACCCCTATAGGGGACTGCGTACTTATTTTCTGGAGAGATTGAACCCAGTAGCCTCTGGCTTTGGGACCATCAGGCACCACAGGAGTGAGGAACAAGACTGAAACCAGGGCCACTAAGTGAAACCCCAAAATTGAACAATGGGACCCCCAATGACTCTTTTCTGTCCAGCTTCCATCAGCAGACATCTATCCATATACCTCCCTTTCCTCCCTCACTGGGAGGAGACACGGATCCCATTTTTCCTCAGCTAAAACTAAATGGCCTCAAAGAAAAAATTTAAAACCTACAGATACAGAAAAGTCAAAACTATAGAGACAGTAAACAGATCAGTGGTTACCAGGGAATTGGAGAGGGGGAAAGGTTGAATAAGTGAAGCACAGGAGAGTTTTTAGGGTAGTGAAACTATTCTGTAGGATACTCTAACAGTGAATGCATGACATGATACATTTGGCAAAACCCATAGACAGCACAGCACAAAGAATGAACTTTAATGTATGTAAATTTTAAAAAGTATCTAAGAGGTCAGGAAGGCAGCACAAACTTGAAAGAAGAACCTAATTGTATTATAAATGTGTGAAACAGCCTCACTGAAGGGGAAGGGGAGAGAAAAGATGCTGACCTAAGTAACTTTGGAAATGAATAGAACCAGCAGACCACAAGTGAAAGGAGCTGTATGTGGCATTGTACTCTGGTTGATAAAGTTGTTTCCCAGCAGGGCAC
Organism: Lemur catta; assembly: GCF_020740605.2. NCBI lineage: Eukaryota > Metazoa > Chordata > Mammalia > Primates > Lemuridae > Lemur > Lemur catta. The sequence goes on along the minus strand of NC_059141.1, from coordinate 47,562,463 downwards.
ACACAGCCTAACAACTCTGAAACCGCTGTACATGTATACTGGAATTGAACAATTACGTAAAGGGATGGTGGATGGTAGGAGGTAAGTTTCTCACTATTGGAGTGAGAGGTTTCAGACAAGCAAGGGAAAAGGCTAGAATGATCCATGTTACTGGATTAGAGTTGAGGACATCAGTATAAACTCATGTTTAGCTAATAATGGATGGATATATACATATGTATTTATACAAATATTTGAAGATGCATACAAACATAGGTCAGTATACACATAAATTTTCTTGTTTTGACAGCTAAGAGTCCTAGAAGCAATGACACCCAGTAGCAACAAACACACCTAGTGCCCCGATCGTGATTTCTAACCATTCTAGAAAAAGAAAGGGAAAAAAAAAAAAAAAAAGGAACCAGGTATATACAAGATGATCCTGGAGCATCTTGTAGCGCCAGAAAGTAAGGAAGTGATCAACAAAAAAACACACCAAAACGATGGGGATATGTCAAAGAGACACAGGAGCCAATGGAAAGTGAAAGAGCTCCCAATAACCAAAGCTAGAACAATTGCAGCAAGAGAAAGTATTATCGGATTTTAACCCAAAGTACAAAACCAATTTCCATTAGCCTATACTAATACAAATAAATAAAGGAATAAATATGTACACAGGGAGAAAAGACAAATCTCCCAAGCAGAAAAATTCCAAACAATTTATGCAGATACTCCACCCTCAAAGAGGTGGAGCATACTGTACATAGTGACTTCCAGAGTTCAGTATGGAAAGGGGAAAAAAGAGCAACTTTACTGTGAAAAAAATCTGACAGACTACTTCAATCACCTGATCAAGATCAACATCAACAGTGATAAGCCATGTTCACAGTATGTACCCTTGATATGAGATGATGAGATGGCGCTTTACCTTTGTGCTCTTCCTCCCACAACCCCAGTCTAATCATAAGAAAAACAGACAAATCCCAATTGAGGAATATTCTGTAGAATATGTAAGTAGTAATCCTCAAAGCTGTCAAAGTCATCAAAAGTGAGGGGGTGCCAAGACGAGCCTAAGGAGACATGACAATTAAATGTAACGTGGTAACCTGGATAGAACAGAGGAAGGACATTAGGTAAAAACTAAGGAAATCTAAATAATCTGCAGACTTTAATTAATAATAATGTAGCAATCTTGGTTCAGTAATTGTAATAAATGTACCATACTAATCTAAAATGTTAACAGTAGGGGGAGCTGGGTGTCAGTATATGGGAATTGTTTGTTCTATCTTGGCAACTTTTCTGTAAATTTAAAACTTTTCTAAAATTTAAAGTTCTAAATTTAAATGTTAAAGTTTAATTCTAAAAAAACTCTACAGATACTGACATTTGGGGAATATGCTAAAAAAAAGCCAGACTACCATCCAATCATCCTGCATCAAAATCCGAAAGGCAACAAGTCTGTCAACAGAGCTGGCCATTAGCTTAATTGCTCACTTTTAAACCTGGACATAGCCAAGGATCACTAGACACTCGAGAAAAGTTTCCAACAATAAAGTCAGAAATCAAATCAAACAAGAAAAAAAATTAGAAACAATGTAGGAAACAGATGAAAACTGAAAACAAAAACTGTAGTATCTGGAGATATCACAGGTAGAGGTTTATATATTTTAAAGCGTTGAAACAGGGAAGGGAAATCTTAGCCCGAATTCCCTTATTCACTTGCTCATAATAGGTTTGAGTTGGACACACACAGAGTGACTGCATCATAATTACAGACTCCCAGTTCTGAGCCATAAGACTTTGATGATTTGTGATGATAGTTTTGTATATTTGTGGTGCACAGTAAGTCAGTTTTCAGAAGACCAGTTTCATTTCGTAGACTTACACTCTTCCACAAATACAATGTACAAAACATTACAAGTCATCGGTTATTCCCAGCCAGTTATGTACCAACCACATTTTATTAAGTCACCCAGGTCTGTGGTGATAGAACTGAAATCAGCATGTCAGCCTCAGTCCACACCCCAAGCTGATGTTCAGCGGAACCTCCAAGAACCCAGACAGTTGCTTTCAGCCAAGTACCTCAAAACCTTGTTAGAAAACTACAAGGAAAAAAAGGGCTGTGTTTTAGAAAGAGAACACAACCACCGTGAAATGAACCCCTGGAACTTAGCTGGCCCTGCAGCCTGCCAAGAAAGATAAGTGACATCTCAAGCTTGTTGCAGAGAAGGAAGACAAAGCTGTTTTCTTGGTGACAATTTTAAGCACATTGCAGAGAATTATCCAGGGCCACTACAGTATTGTTTCACATAATGCCATCTTTCTTTAGTCTCTTCTGCTTAACCAGTGTCCTCCTTTCCCTGCAAAGAGAAAGGTGAAAGGGCAAACTATTGATCACTATTTATTTATAAAAGCTCTTTAGCTAAATGTTTAAGCAGCCTTTCCCTTCAACATCCCTCACCTCCACCTCTCTTATTTGAGGCTTTGTAAACTTTTAACTCATCTAAGTTTGCAAGTGTCTTGCCTAAGTCTCTTCTCTGAATTACCTACTCTGGTCCCAAACTAAAGAAAATAGGAGAGTTAATAACACTCTCATCACTTAAATACAATGGGACCAAATCCATTATGCGTTCAGTTCATGGGTATTTCTTGTAACCACCCGTACAAGAAGGACTATGTCTGTTATGGTGGGTAAGTCACCAAAGCAAATTCTAGAAGCTGCAGTTGCCCTCATACAGAATGTCAAAAAGAGATATGCCTTTCCAGGCATTTCACTATTTACCCACAAACAAGGGAGAAACAGAGTCAGTTCCATCCATTCAGCCTTTATTTCCATGAAGGCAAAAGTCAGAAGAATAAATTGTTATCTCAGTTAAATGAAATACCATCTTACCTCTGAACTACCAAAGCAAAAGCCAGAGAAAGATGACTGCCTTGACAAACCTTGGCTCTGTTCCCCGACCAATCTGAAGGAAATCGGGTTTAATCGTTACTCAAGTCAGCCTCTATTCAGCAGTTGTTCGAGAAATTCATGCAATTCTCAGAATGATGTAAGAGCTCAATTCACAGCCCAGAATGAACCTAAACCTTCAGGTTCATTTATAAAACACTCCTTGTGTGCAGGCCCTGTGCTAAATGGCACGTCATTGTATTTAACCTCTTGAACAACTCTGAGTAGCTGTACTGAGCATCTCCCTCAGATGTGGCGATCCACAGAGGGCAATGTCACAAAGCTAGCAGTGATGACACAAACTGAACCAGGTCTGTCCAACTCCAAAACTTACACCTTACTTGCTTACTTTACTTATTCATTCATTCATTCAGAGTCTCGCTCTGTCACCCCAGGTAGAATGCAGTGGTGTCATCATAGCCTACTGCAATCTCAAACTCCTAGGCTTAAGCGATCCTCCTGCCTCAGCCTCCCAAGTAGCTGGGACTATAGGCACATGCCATGATGCCTGGCTAATTTTTTTCTATTTTTAGTAGAGACAGGGTCTCGCTCTTGCTCAGGTGGGTCTCAAACTCCTGAGCTCAAGCCATCCTCCTGTCTCGGCCTCCCAAAGTGCTAGGATTATAGACATGAGCCACCATGCCTGGTCTCACAGCTTATATCTTTAAATTCCTTTTAGCTGTGTTTCTAACCAGGGCTGAAAACTTTGTTGCACAAGGTAGAGGCCACTATGCATCAGACTGGCCTTTGGACAAGGGAGGATCATGCTATTAAATAAAATAGCCCACTACCACCACCCCTCATCACTCTTTCCTTATTCTTTCTAGCATTACTTCTAGTCAATACTTCTGAAATTACACCCGTTGGGTTCACAAAGACTGACTGTGCTTCTGCTATATTCCAGACAGTGAACCAGACAGACACCAATCTCTGTCCTCACGGAGCTGACATTATTTATTTGTTAACTTGTTCATACCTGTTTCCCCTACCAAATAAGTGCTCCATGAGGGAGCTCTTGCTTACTGAATATTTCTAGCACCCAGAACAATCTCTGGTACATGGGTACAACAGACAGCAAGCAGTATTTGTCAAAGAATTCCACCCCTGACACCCTCGGCAATGGTGTAGGACACTGGTCAAACAATTCATCACAGTGATTTATCCCCATGCAGAGTTCCTTATAGTGCCTTGTCTTAATGCTATATTACAAATGGCCATTATATAAAGATTTAAATAAAATCTCTAAGACATCCTAGTATTTTCTGAATGTTGAAACAAACAGCAGTTCAGTCATCTTTAAGAGTTAATTTATCTGTGCAAAAAAATCCCAGTATCAGATAGTCACAATACTATAGCAAGCAGTAAATACATATGAGGAAAATAATTTAAAATAGATTTTTTTATTTGCAAAATTAAAAAAAAAAAAGACAACAAAAAACTACTCTGAATCAGGTTCCTTCTTCCTCCTTCTTGTCCCTTTTGAGTAAGTCCCAGAATCTGTTCTTTCTTTGCCCTGTTCAGTTTGTTGTATCAACCACTCTTGTTCCAGCTGTTTGAGCATGTCTGGGGTGAGCAGTCCTTGCTGCACCAATCTGGAAGCAAGAGATCTCTCTCCTGCACTGCAGCTGGCTGACTCGACGGCTTTACTCTCTCTTTTGGTGCTGCGTGTCCTTCTAGCTTGGCTCTTTAAAGTTTCTGACAATCGTGACTGGCTCCCTGTTGACAAGCTCTGCAAATTCAACAGCTTATGTGTCTCAGAAATTTTGATCAATTTGGTGATGTTGTGCACACCATCTTGAATAATGCCATCTAGTTCTTTCTGGAGGTGTCGAACAAGGCTGGCATCTGGAAACATATCCATGAATCGGTAGCTGGGAAAAGGACACATTACATTATGGCAACAGCTCTTATCACAGTCACTGCACTAATCGAGATGGCATTTACCTACATCTTGCCACTGATTAATCCCAAATGTTCTCTCCTCTTGCAAACTCTGCCCAGTGCCTTTGCTCAAACTTTATTTCTGCCCAAATATACCTGAGGAATATGTCATTATGAGGGTGGGTCAGCACTGTACCTCAACTGATTCTGACATACTCCCTGAGGGGGACATGCCCCTCCTTTGAGAATCACTAGACTAGAGCAGGTATTCTTAAATGTTAATGTACAAATGAATCACCTGGGGATCTTGTTAGAACACAGAATCTGATTAAGTCTGAGATGGGCCTGATATTCCTAGTTCTAACAAGTTCCCAGATGACACCAACACTTTTGGCCAAGGACCAACCTTTGAGTAAAACCACTCATAAAGCCTTTGATTTGCCCTATTACTCAGAAAAATAAGAGCACACGAAGGAAAAATTTGGGTACCTTAGCCACAGGTAAAGATCCAAGACATCATGAACTGCCTCAAGATCCACGAGGTCTTTAATATTCTTAGGTGGCAGCAAAGGCCATTTGATGTATCGGCGTAACCATGCAAAGGTCAGGGGCTCATTCCTGCTATACTGCCTGGCAAACTGAGAGAAAAAAAAAAGAAAAGAGTTAAAAAGTATCAGAATTCCCTTAAGTCTGTGATTAAAAAGAAAAAGAAAGCACAAAAGAACATTAACTGTGGTTGCTTCAATAAGCTGGTTTCTTTTTTCCTTTATACTTTTCTATATTTTTAAGAACATTTAATACTTTATAAAGATACTTTTTTTAAAAAAAAAAAGAATGATTTTCCTTTTTTGACAAAACCAGGGCAATAATATGTACATCAGAAGTTGTTCAAGGACTAACTTTCCAGGGCCTAAGTCTCTTAACTCTTACTTGCAAATATTTGATGTTCTAAGCTATGGGCAGTTAGTACCTGAAGACTCCCATTCCTAAGTCAGTATGTAATAGTTCTATAACCTCAAATATGAGCTTAAGTTTCTCTATCCTGTTAATGTCCTCCCTTATTATAAAGAAACCGTTTGAGGTGACTTGGTACAAGCCTGGTCATGAGCCAATCTGGAACCTGCCTCCTACTAGCAGTGTGGCTTTGGCCAATCACCACTCTGTGCTTCAGCTTCCTCATCGGAGCGTGAGATGGCATACCCCCGTCCTCAACCACGAGACACCTTGGGGAATGTGCTTTGAAAACCACACTGCACCCTAGACAACGCTACGTGTTATTATACATCACCTGTACTACAGAAGATAGAAATTACAACTGCAACAGAAGACTCCTCTTGTAAGAGTTTAAATAAAATCTTTAGCTTCAAGAACATGGTGATTTCAAATTGTTCATGTCCTAATTAGGGAAAATTATCTTTAAATGCTTAATCTAAGCAAGGTCAATTGGTCTAATTATTTAGACCAACTATGGTTAAATAATACCATGATTTTTATAAAATTCAGTCTGGTGCATTCTGCTAAGTTTAATAAATACCAAGTAAGACACCCATGAAGGGTATGTCACCATATTAACCTGCTAAGCAGGACATGCCAAGTATGAGTTCTCAAGTTCTCTTATAAAAGCTAGTGGCTTTATTATTTTTGGCCACAAACAACTAGTGGAAGTCCACTATGTACAAAAGCTAAGTAAGGAGCTGCCGACAGAGGACAGGGAGATGCCCGTCCACCCAGCAGCCAGCCCTAAAGGAGCTCTGTGAGCACAATTTCAAAACCGCAGTCCTAAGGGGCATCAGAAGTTATGGATGGGCCAGACATGGTGGCTCACGCCTGTAATCCTAGCAGTCTGGAAGGCCAAGGCAGGAGGATTGCTTGAGCTCAGGAGTTCAAGAGCAGCCTGCACAAGGCAAGACTCTGTCTCTACTAAAAATACAAAAAAAAAAAAAAAACCAAAATAAAAAACAATTAGCTGGGACCTGTAGTCCCAGCTACTTGGGAGGCTGAGGCAGGAGGATTGCTTGAGCCCCAAAGTTTGAGGTTGCAGTGAGCTACTGATGATGCCACTGTACTCTACCCAGGGTGACAGAGCAAGACTCTGTCTCAAAAAAAAAAAAAAAAAAAAGAAGCTATGGATGGAATTGAGCTCTTTTATAGTTCAGTAATGAAGGAGATCAAGGAAAAAAAAAAACTTCTAGATTTCACATTCTAATCTTTTAATAGAAAACAGAAGCAAATAATGACCTGCACTATTCCAGAGACTCCCTATTCCTTAGTATACAGCTTCTGCTTCATTAGAACAGCTGCTTGAAGGATGGTGTGAATGAGGCCAAGGCTACGGGATCGAGCTAAACTCAGGAGCTTAAACAGTGGTCTAAGATTCTGTTCATAAATTTCACCCTTAGCTAGCTAAGTCTTTCACAAATGCCAGATCTAAGAAACATATTTTCTAGGTAAACACCTAGACATGGAAGACCTCTAAGACATACTGTTAAGAGAAAAAGAAAAGGGCAAGTTGCAGAAAACACACCTGCACAACAATACTAGTATTTCTACATGTACATGTATGTAGGAAAATGCAGTGGAAAAACGTCTGCAAAGTAGTTATTTCAGAAGACTGAGATTAGGGGAGGTAGCCAAATTTAACCTATCCATAATGTTTTAATTTTGTACAAAGAGAATGTATTTATCGATTATTTATGTAATTTAAAAATGATTTTTAAAATAAACTTAGAAACAGATTTGGTTAGAATAGAGCTAGTATGCAGAATGCTAACGCTTTTAGAGGAGATGGCAATGAACCTCAATGAGTCACAACAAGATTCAGAGAAGAGGAGGGCTTTGGGTTTAGTGGGGTGGGGAGGGCATACCAAGCAGAAGCATAGGGTGTGCAAAGGCCCAGAGGTGTGAGAGAACAGCCAATGGGGTCAGGAAGTTCAGTTTCCACTGCCCTTCCTGGCCTCCCCAGAATCCTGTGCTTCTCCAAAGTCAGAGATTTGCATCTCTACCCAAATGGGTTAAGAGAAAAGGGTCTGGACCCTTTCCAAGACAGACACCCCTGGCTCAGTGCCTTACCGTTAAGAAAACTAAATACTATTGCTACTACGAACCCCTAATCCCTCTCCTTCCCAACTTTAATATTACCCAACACTAAAAAGGAAAAAGTGTATATCAGGAAAAGCCCCCTCTAACAATTTTATTTTTTTTGTTTTAGTTTCTTCAGAGGCTACCATATAACCCCAAAGATAAGTGTTCTCCCCACCCCCCAAAATTACCTGTAACAAAAAGAAATTCACTTTATATATAAGTTTTTATAAAGTCTCTCAGATTACAGGGCATTTTCTCAATTGTTTTATTTTGAACAACAAAATACCAAGTGAGGGAAAATGCACTGACCTGAAACAACTCAAAATACCTTAAACGTAAAGGCTTACCTGTAACAACGAAGAGCAAACAAAAGGCTGCTTCTTGTTGATAGGGGCTGTGCAGAAAACATACCTCACGCGTAGACTTAATGGAATATGCTGGATCAACTCTGCAGAAAATTTAAAATCATCCATATTGCAGACAAAATACTGCCCATCAACTTGTGAAAAATCTACAAAAATATCCTGGGAAAAAAAGATACATGAAATTACTGGACTGCCTAACTGGGCATGAATAAAGCACTCAAGTCTACAAAAGATGATCTCTTTAATCTATGACAGACTTCCAGGGAGGCCTGCTTTACTCACTGCTTCCTGAAGCTAACATTTCCCCCATATCCTTCCCAATCTGAAATACTCAAAAGAGAAAATTCCTCAGTACAAAAGTTCCAGAAGATTTTGAAAAAGTTTTTACTTACAAGATAAATTTCATAAATAGCAACTTCACAAAAGTAGACTATCCATTCATGCCCATGAGGTTAACCAGTAACTGACATATTGATATTTTTAGAAAAGATTGAAAACGGAGTTTCCACTTACAATGAGGTTAGACAGTGTCGTATCAGGGAGATGGTAGGCAAACATTTCAATTTGCTCAGCTGTTGGATGAAGACCAGCTGCCTTTTAGTAAAAATAAAAGAAAAAAACAACCATAAGCTGATTTGCTTTATAAAAAGTACAAATTTTCTTAAGTTATTTCAAGAGAAAGTCCTACATTCAGGCTAAGCTCTCATCAAATGAGTTAAATGCCAAGAATTTGAGTAAAATAGAAAATCCCATCATTTTACCATTTATTACCAACTATTAATAGAAAAGCTGATGAGATGATTTAGTAAAAATGACAGATTATGGTCACTGAGTAGACGTTTGTTTACATTTTAGTCATATTTCTAAAACCTAGGATAATCTAATGGAGTATCACAAATGCTTTCTAGGATAAAACCATTTTCCAAGTCTCGATTCTTCCTGCTGAATAAAAATGAACCAAAAAACCCCCAGTCACTTTAACCAGAGCAAGAAAACTGACATACAAAATAAGTACGTAAGAAAAATTTTAAACTGGAAGTCAGTTATCTCTTTAACTGTACACCACAGTGTTAAGAAATGCTCACAGTTCAGTATAAGGAATGAAACATGAAAAAAAGAAAGTAAATGGAAAAGACAAAGAGGAAAGGAAGAAGAGTATGAGTACAAGAAATGAGGCACACTGAAGGGAAATGGGGGTATGTCACTATCAATTGCACTGGGAGTCACCCATGAACCTAACTGTACTCTTTTTATTTATTTTTAAAAGGCAGGGTCTTATTCTGTTGCCCAGGCTGGAGTGCAGTGGCATCATAACTCACTGCAGCCTCGAACTCCTGAGCTCAAGCAATCCTCCCACTTCAGCCTTCTGAGAAGCTGGGATGACAGGCATGTGCCACCACACCTGGCTAATTTTTCATATTTTTTTTGTAGAGACCGGGGCCTCGCTATGTTGCCCAAGCTGGTCTCCAGCTCCTGGCCTCAAGTGATCCTCCTGCAAGTGCTGGGATTACACCTAACCTTACTTTTAACAAATGTTACGGAAATAATTTCAACCACAGCTTTCCTCCACGAACCTATGAACTTTTCCTTTCATCATCTCACATACACATTCCCTTTTACCTAGAGTCACTGACAAATGAGATGAGCCATGTAAGTGAATTTTCCAGGCAACTTTTAATTTTAACTATTTTTTTCAAAGATACTTTAAAATATGTATACTTCTGACTCATTAACTATATAACCAAAATTTAACCTTGTCCTCACTGGCTTGAAGTCATATTGCTTAGTGCTGTACACTAAGAATATGGAAAAAACACTCAAGGGTTTCTTCTATATTCAAGCTTCTGGTAATTTTTCAGTCCACTGACATGGCTCTATGTGCCCACCTGCTGCTAGATCTGGGAAGAACTAAAGGAAAATCAGGTTAACTAAACTTGTTCAATCTGGGTCTTTCACTTGCACACCATTCTCCAAGCAAGGGGTCTCTGCCTCTCCAAAGCAATTAAAGTAGGGCTTTCTTAATGTGGTTTCCATGGCACAAAATTTTCTTTTGCTTATTTCTATTTCCAGGTGTCTGAGACAAGAGTCTGGATAGTGAATGATGGAAGGATGACTGTTCTCCACAGAAAAGTAGTAATTAATATGTTACACCTTACCCTTATAGGATCCACAGGCCTATTCAAAATTTCCTTCAATAAACCGAGGTCTTCACGATTCATTGTTGTAACCTCTCCTTCTTTAAATTGTGTGCTGTATCTACCCGCTCTGCCAGCAATCTGCAGGGCTTGAGAGGTGGTGATTGGTTCTATTTCTCTCTCTCCCTTTTCATTGATACTGGGCTTTATAAGGGAGTAAAAAATAATTCTCCTTATGCTCCTGAAATAGAAATAAAAGTGATCCAAAGATTGCCTGAAAAACCCTCCATCACTTGGGTCATCTCAGAAATGCTCACTGCAATTCTATTCAGGCCCACTTGCAATCTTGCTTGCCATTTAAAAAATAAGGAAAAGAGGTCTGCTGGCAATTCTTTTTCTTCCCCTCAAATAATATTTTTTAATAATTGTGTATATTTACTAGAAATCATCAAACTACATACTTACAATGGGTGAATTATATGGCATATAAATTATACTCCAGTAAAGCTACAGAAAATGACTTTTTTACAAATAACCCAAATCAAGTGTTCCTATACTGCTTTTAGAAGTTGGGTGCCATTAAAAACAGCTTTTAATAGTTCTTTGATTCATAGAGGTATAGTTGCCTTAATTACTTAAAGAGGAATATTTAGGCTTAACCTTATTTTTAATTTTTGATTTTTTTTTTTACATATTCAGACAGGAATGGAATAGGCTTAACATTGTTATCACCAGAGGTAATGGGTAGCTCCACATGCAAAATAGGCACTCGGACACCTGTCTGTTGACTGAGACTGAGAATAAAGTGAGGTGATATGACAGGGTAGCAGCAGTGGGGGACAGCACTCTAAACTCCTAGTACTACATAATATCTTCTTTTCATTCCCTCAATAGGTGTTTGCAAGGTAAATCTCAAATCTGTACTATAACATCTATTCTCCTAAATCAAAGTTTGGTCGTTAAAGCCAATTAGAAAACTGGAAAACAAAAAATTGCCATCTAACCTACAGAATATCCTTGCTTATTAAAAACAAATTACTTACAAATTAAGTCCCATGCCAATTGCATCTGTTGCAACCAGGATTTTGCATGGATCATCGGGATCATTAAACTTTCTGGCTTGAGCAAGTTTGGTCCCTAAAATAAAAACATTTTATGTTAAATCAGTGTTCTTTGTCTCTTACCACATTACACTAAGTACATCTTGGAATCCCTTACCTCCTGCTTTTCCCATTTTTAATGATAAAACTTTTACTGTTTCAAACTTTTTCTTTAAATCCTCAAAAATTTCACTTCCCCTTTATTTCCCCTCCTCCTTTCAGTACCCCTCATATAGATCACAATCCCACACCACACTAGCCTATCATTCCTGAGGACACTTACTAACAGATTTCACGACTACAACTTGAAGAATATTACCACTTCCATAGTTTAATGACACTTCTGTAAGAAAATCATAAACTCAACATTTAAAATGTAGTCTAATAATAGCAGCAAATAACAAGAACTATAATAATTAAAATACTTTTATTCCCACTAAGATGAACTAGAAATATATTTACTTTATATGACCTATAACTGATTCTAATACATCAAGCTGCTGAATTTAGTATCTTTTCATGTGTTTTCTATTCATATCCTAACATAACCTGCAAAAAGAAGAGATTTCATTTCCTGCCACAATGAAAGCCAATAATTACCAGGTGGGAGACTGCCATATATTACAGCTGATTCCAATCCCCGAATTTCAATCTGTCGACTCACAGAATAAATATCATTCTTGCTAAAACAGACAATGCAGTCCCCAGGCCGAAGGTTATCTAAAGATTCTAGTGCATGATCCAGCACAGAAATGGGGGTAAGCCGCTCATAGCTTCGAACCTACAATAAAGACATGAAATGGTCAAGGATTATAACACATCCAACTCCATTTCTTGAGACTATTAAGTGAAAAGCTTGCAATGCAGTCAAGAGTAACTTAAAACTAGTTAAGTACCAACGTTTTTCAAAAGAAAACCCAGAAAAACATTTATTTTGATATTATAAGTGTTGTCATCAGTTCTCATTGGCATTTCTAAATAAGATAAAATACGGTGCTTCAGAGATTTTCAAAGCACTTTCACATATACTTTATTTCCATGGCAAGGTGGTAAGTTTAGAAGGGTTATTAACTGTTATTTCCTTTTAGGAAAGAGTAAAATAGAGCCCAATAAAAGAGTAGGTGTGAGGTTTTCCCCAGTTCTAGCCTTCTGTGATATGCCTAAGAGTGCAAAGCTAATAACAGAAAGCGTAGACTGCAATCCAGAATCTTCCATCACATTCCACTATCTTTCCCTGACAGCTGAGCACAAAACTAAAATAATGGGCCAATTTAAAAATACTTCTTCATTTTATTATAGAACTCTGGCAAAGAAAAAGAAAAGTAGGAAACCAATTACTTCCTACTCTAGGGGAATTTGAAAAAGGGATACAAACTGTGTCCAGGAATTAGGTGTATACCAAAGGCTCCAATAACTGACATAAAAAACTTTGAAAACCACAAACTATTGCTGGGTCTCCAACTTCCAAAAGTCCTGATTTATTTATTTCTAAAGAGATCTGCTCAAGCCCCAAAAGATTTTGTTGAGAGAAGATGAAGAATCTCCTGTATTCTTGGAAGGCTTAGGGTGTGAAGGCCACTCTGACAGACTTCAGATCATGAGGTTCAACCAAACATATATGATCTAGGCAATCACAAGAAAAGGGAGCTTGCTTTTTTTAGTTAAGTTCTGAGTTGGGCACTATCTAGTGCCTATGACACCAATGCCTAGGTACCCTGGGCTGATACGCCATCTTAAGGATGAAGCATATGATCTAATCTAGTACCTCCACTTCCTCCCCAGTTGTGTACATAAGCTCAGTAACCAGGTCAATAGCAGCAGATTCTCCACACAAATGAACTTCTTCAGCACAGAGTCCTGTAAATGCAAAATTGAGATTTTTTTTTTTTAATTTTAAAGATTTATTAATTAAATATATACCACTTCACATAGCAAAAATACATTACATTTGCTTACCTGTTGCTTTACAATTTTGCCAAGCATTTTCATAAATATTATCTCTTTGATGCAAACTTTAAAACTACCACCACCTTCTAGTGGGCAAATATTAGCCCCATTTTTACAAATCTCAAGGCTTTTAATTGCTTTGGCCAAGGTTCCAAGTCTATTTATACAGTGAAGCCAGCCAAGACTAGAATTCTGGCATTTTCATGCTCAGTACTGACACAGGTCCTATACTAGTGTTTTTCAAATTAGGCTCCCTGGAATCACTGAGCCATCTGTGAGGCTGAGGGCTGGAGGCAGAAGAAACTCCAAGCTCCTTATCCCTGAGCAGATCCACTTTCACCTATTCTACATAATGGGTTTCAATGGATACTCTTTGTTTGAATAAAGAGTTCAGCTACTTGTTTTTAAATTTGAAAATCCTTGCCCTAAAACATGCTGATCAAAAATGCACTCCAATATCAAATAGTAGATATGTTCATTCATGTCCACGAACCTCAAGAACTCCACTTCCAAGAGTCTATCCTAAAGAAATAACAAAAAATAAAAAATAAAAAGCTATGGGGCCACAAAGACTTTTACTGCAATATTATATTAATAAATAACAGAGAAAAAAATGTTCAACTCTATGGAACAAATAACAGTACTGCTCTTCAATGGAGAATATGCAATTACATTAATATGTGGTAAGAAAAAATGTCTATGAAATAACAGAACTAAAAAAAGCAACACATACAATTAAATGTTCTCAAAACACCACATGCACAAGAAAAACAACTGGCAGGAAACATGGCAAAATATAAATAGTTGTGCAAATATGGTGAGGTTTGAGCATTTTAACTTTAATTGCATGGTTATGCTAATTTTATAACAGAAAAAATGGATTTCTCCCCCCCCTTTTTTTAAGAGACAGCATCTTGCTCTGTCTAGAGTGCAGTGGCACCATCATAGCTCACTACAACCTCAAACTTCTGGGGCTCAAGTGATCCTTCTGCCTCAGCCTCCCAAGTAGCTGGGACTACAGGTGTGCACCACCATGCCCAGCTACTTTTTAAATTTTTTATAAAGACAGGGTCTCGCTGTATTGCCCAGCCCAGTCTTGAACTCCAAGACTCAAGTGATTCTCCTGCCTCAGTCTCCCAAAGTGCTGGGATTATAGGTGTGAGCCACCATGCCCAGCCAAGATTTCCCATTATTAAAATAATATTTAGAAATTAAAAACTCACACTTAGCTGAATTTTTTGATTAATTTGTGTCAAAAAGAGATCTGACTATTTGGCAATGTCAAGTAAACAAGAATGCATCTAGTGTAAATTACCACGAAGCACAGTTCTTATAACATTAGCATCACCAACCTAGAAGTGCTCTGGTCCAGGCCCATCCTCTGGCTGGATCTCTAATCATCTGAATTTCATCAATTACGGCCACTTCATCTTAAAACAAAAAATTTATCATGAGCAATACAATCTACTTGAATAGTATGACAAACAAATTACAACACCTAAATTCAAGCTTTCATCACCATCATCATCACTTACTGGGTACTTCTTTTCTGGCAGGCTTATTCTGAAGTGTTTTATGACTGTATCTCATTTAATCCTCACAGCAAACCTATGAGGTTAAGTATTACCATTATCTCCATTTGACAGAAGAGTCAACTGAGGCCCAGAGAAGTCAGTTGTTCAAGGTTATACAGTTAGTAAGTGTATAGCCTTGCACAAACCCAGGCCACCTATCTCCAAAGTCCATACTCTTAACCACTTTCCTGCACTGCCTCTCAAATTAAGCAGTTCCATTTGTCTATTTTCCGCAGTCTCAGAGACAGCCTGGAGAATCTGCCTAATAAGAACTATCACATCTATACAGTAGTCAAAGAAGAAAGAAAGTATCTATGCTTCAAGAACAAGGAGTAGATATATTAATGAAGCATCTCTACAACAGGAAACCAGACTGCTCTCAGGAGCAGAAAGTGAAGTGGAAGGTGTAATTTCTTGGGCCCCAGCAATGCTCATTCTTAGGTGTTTTAAACCCATCTCTATGGTGAAAATTATTGCCTCATTTTATTTCTAATGTCAAAATGCTTCCAAATATATTGTTTCATTCTCTGTAAGTATATATAAAATATACTATATTTTTATTTTCTTCCCAAAATACCACAGAATTGAGAAAAAAAATTTAATATACTTACAATAACATTTAAGAAACTAAAGAAAACTAATTTTATTCCGAAAAACCATCAGATTAAGAATTACTTATTGCATCTAGGCTGGGCGCGGTGGCTCACGCCTATAATCCTAGCCCTCTGGGAGGCCGAGGCGGGTGGATCGCTCGAGATCAGGAGTTCAAGACCAGCCTGAGCGAGACCCTGTCTGTACTAAAAATAGAAATAAAAATTATCTGGACAACTAAAAATATACATAGAAAAAATTAGCCAGGCATGGTGGTGCATGCCTGTAGTCCCAGCTACTCAGGAGGCTGAGACAGTAGGATCGCTTAAGCCCAGGAGTTTGAGGCTGCTGTGAGCTAGGCTGATGCCACGGCACTCACTCTAGCCCGGGCAACAAAGTGAGACTCTGTCTCAAAAAAAAAAAAAAAGAATTACTTATTGCATCTGGATATATACAAATAAGACTAGAAACACAGAGCAGAAGGAGAAATTTTGATTTATAAACTTTTTCTTTTTGAGATAGGGTCTTCTTTTGTCATCTGGGCTAGAGTGTAGTGGGGTCATCACAACTCATAGCAACCTCAAACTCCCGGGCTCAAGCGATCCTCCTGTCTCAGCCTCCCAAGTGCTGGGATTACTGGCCTGAACCACCACACCCAGCCTGATTTATAAACTTTTGTGCTGTTTGAATTTTTATAATGTATTACACCTTTATAATACATTGATTTAAAAAAAAATCTATCCACTTAGAAAGCTGATTATTAAAATGATAAAAGCTACCAAATAGTAAATAATATATAGTCCCCATTTGTTTAATATATACACATATAATGTACAGATAACCATATTCATATACAATATGAACACAAATATAGACAAAGTCTGGAAAATATACACCATAGAGTTAATTAGCACTTGTTGATTCTGTATAGGTAGGATTGGGAGATTATGTACGTTTGTTTTCTTCTCTTTGCTTGTATTTTTATATTTTCTATAATGAAGATATAATTGCTTATATAATAAGGAAAAAGTTAATTTTCATTTAAAATGTTTTCAAAACTATTTAAATAGAAGTTCATTATGGCCCTGTATATAACAGAGAAAAATTTTAAATAACCAAAATATCCTTTAATCAGGGAATGAATAATTTTAGTTATAAAGTGGAATACTACACAACACTTTAAATGAATATACTTCAGATATATATATAGCTATCTCAACAAAACTAGATCTAAACACTTGTGTAGAGTAAAAAAGCAAGTTGGAGAACAGTAATACAATATAATCACATAAATGTTTTAAAACATGACAATTTGCAGTACTGATAGGTAACATATATCAGTGATATAAAAACAGACAGGAAAGCTACACACCAAATACTTGATATCGCTTACATCAAAAGAGAGGAGCAGAATTAAACTGGGGAATGGTACAAAGGAAACTTCCCATACTTATGAACAGTTTAGCTCTTTTAAGTGAAAAAGGAAAAGAACATTCAGAAGTTTGGCACAAAAGAATGCTTGGCATTTGTTAGTGCTAGCAACTGGCTGTTTGTTGTACTATTCTCTTTTTTCTCTAGATTTAAATAAAATTTTTTTTCACGATTAAAAAACATATTTTGGCCGGGCAGGGTGGCTCATGCCTGTAATCCTAACACTCTACGAGTCAGGAGTTCAAGGCCAGCCTGAACAAGACAGAGACCCTATCTCTATCAAAAATAGAAAAAATTAGCCAGGAATGATAGCATGACCCTGTAGTCCCAGCTACTTGGGAGGCTGAGGCAGGAGCATCACTTGAGCCCAGGAGTTTGAGGTTGCAGTGAGCTATGATGACACCACTGCACTATACCCAGGGAGACGGAGGAAGTCTCTCTTTCAAAAAAAATTCATATGTTCAACTGTATTTTAAAATTAAAAATACCAAATCATAATTTTTAAAATGGTGTATACATACAAGGAGTTGTAACACTGCACATCTCAACAGTACAAGCAACATGGCCAGCCTGTTTCCCATCTGGCTCAACTGTCACACGCTCTTCACCTGTTACCAAGTCACAGGGCACACCCTAGAATAATGGAAAAAAAAAAAAAAACCCCAGAATTAATTCTATCTTGAAAACAATGGCAAAAAGAAGTTTTAGATGTTTAATAGAGTATTTTCTCCTTTATCATCAGATTTATTTAACAGTTGAAACAAAATATTCCCAATGATTTTTTCCCCTTTTTTATAAAAAGCAAAAGAAGAGCCATTCTTTTATACAGCTCAAATCAGCTAAATCCTCAGGTAACAAACACATGAGAAACTGCAGCAGTTTCACGTTTTAACTTTGTACATTTCTGTACTTTCTGACTTTATTAAAATGAATATGAATTGTTTCTATATTCAAGAACATCATAAATAAAATTTAAAACTGTCAAGACCTCCCAATATAATTCCCTATGAAGGACCAACATCAATGCTATGATATATTAGGGTGATCAACCATCCCAGTTTGTCCAGGACTAAGGGGATCCCCAGAACAAAGGATTCTTGGTGCTAATCTGGGAAAGTCCAGGCCAAACTGGGATGGTTTGTCACCCTATGGCCTGAATCTAATAATGAGGGAACATCAGACACCTCCAAAATGAGCAACAGTTTACAACACAGCTGACCTGTAGTCTTCCGAAATGTACAAGTTATGAAAGACAAAGGAAGATTGAGGATGTCGAAGATTAATGGAAACTAGAGACATGACAACTAAATACAGTGTGAGACCCTGGACAGAATCCTGGAGGGGTGGTATGTAGTTGGACAATGGACAAAATTTGAAAATGGACTGTGTATTAAATAACAGTATCCTATCAATATTAAATATCCCATGGCTATGTAAAGTCTACTCTGAGGAAATACATTCTCAAGTATTTATGGATAAAGAGGCATTGTTTGCAAATTACTCAAATTATTCAGAAAAAAATAGAGAATACAAATTACCTACCAAAACTGGTTAATCTCACATTATAATGTCATAATAAAACAATGAACCAAAATGTGGCCCATTTAGTGAAATGATGCCTCAGACCACAGAGTTTCAGTCCCTTCAGTTTTGAAAAGGTGGCTTCAGTCTTTATCATTAGTTCTAGCTGATAGCATCAGAGGTCTAATCTAAAAAAAGGTAAATTAAACATCATAACAGAGTAGTGGTCAACTCTGAGGAGGCAAAGGAGGAGTTCAGAGGGAATTCCAACTCTATCAACAATATTTTATTCCTTAAAAAACTAAGTGAAGCAAGCATGACAAAATGTTAGGATCTGATGGAGTTGGGAGGGGGTTCAAGGTTATTTGTATGTTATTCTCCGCATTTCTCTACATATGTGAAATATTCTGTAATATTGTATTTCATTCATTCTACTGTATACATTTTTTCACATTTGAGTATCTCTGAAATCAGGATGCATCTTAAGAATTGATGGCATGAATTGGTGTCAGAATTCAGTTGGCAGTATCTTTCTCTTTCTTTCTTTCTTTTTTTTTTTTTTTTTGAGACAGAGTCTCACTTTGTTGCCCAGGCTAGAGTGAGTGCCGTGGCATCAGCCTAGCTCACGGCAACCTCAGACTCCTTGGCTTAAGGGATCCTACTGCCTCAGCCTCCCGAGTAGCTGGGACTACAGGCATGCGCCACCATGCCCAGCTAATTTTTTCTATATAGATTTTTAGTTGGCCATATAATTTCTTTCTATTTTTTTTTAGTAGAGATGGGGTCTCGCTCTTGCTCAGGCTGGTTTCGAGCAATCCACCCACCTCGGCCTCCCAGAGTGCTAGGATTACAGGCGTGAGCCACCGCGCCTGGCCTCTTTCTCTTTCTTAATTGTACATAAAGTAATGGTATATCTTACACTTGATAGCTTCTTAGATACAATGAAATATGGTAATTTTTTGTTAACAGTAAATAACTACATGTCTTTTTCCCAACCCCACCTTCATCACTCCATCCCCAAAAAACAAAATTAACAAGAAAAAATGAACAATTATCTGGTAATATACTGACAGCAGCATTACTCTTTTCGAAGATCTCATGTGCCAGTAATTTTAAAGGGCCACAGTACACCCCGGATTTTGCTGACAAGTATTTCTGGATTGCATGATAAGTCTTTCCACTGTTTGTAGGACCCGAATGGAATATTATCTTCCGCTGTATGGCTCTGGCTTCTGGGTACCTAAAACACGAGTAAGTAAACAACTTAATCCAACTAACCTTGAAATCCATCCTGGTAAAGATATCCATTGAAAAAAATTCCAAATGAACACCCTCTTAGCATTCACAAGACAGTCTTTGGAAAACTAAATGAAACAATGGGTTTTATATCCACATTAAAATAATGACTGACTTCCAAGCATAGCATTTACTAACTAAAGGACAGAAAAACCCAAATGCAAATTAATGTCTTAGATATTTTTACCATTGTACAAATCTTTTTCTCCGGAGTTACTAACAGTAAGTTTAAATTGCTATCAGTTCCACAGATATATTTACATCATTACCACAGCTCTGAACACATGACCCTAAAAGCAAATATTCCCAGGCCTCTGAATTGCAGTGTACACAAATATAACTGAGTCTTCTGCTTCTGGCCATAATAACACGCACTGGACTTGCCCTACCACCACAAACAAGTACAAAAACAGACAAAATACATGCAGGAACTGTTGAAGGGCTGGACACACAGACAGTAGTGCAGGACTGCAACCCCTGAAAAAAGGGAACACTTGAGATAAGCCCTGCTGTACCCCAGGAGGGCACAGGGAGGTCACACCCAAGCGGAGTACAATAGTCCCACTGAAGCAAGCAGCAGAGATCAAATTCAGAGCTGCTGAAAGCAGCTGGAATGTGAAGGACAGAGTGTGGAAGAGAAGAAAGTACAGGGAGGGGGAGTCCTGAAGTCTGTATGGGGGTTCCCTTTGAGTTCTTGATCAAGGGCTGGACTAAACGTGTGCAAGAGAATAATGAGCAGGGCCTACAAAAGAACAGCTTACCAAAGGTTTAAGCAGAAAGTCTCAAAGAGGTTTCAAAGTGCAAGGAGATATTGCAGTTCCAGCCATGGTGGAAAGAAGTCATTAATGCCCAGACATTCAGCTAAGACACCAGAAAGGCCATACCTTAGATGGAACGACAACACTCATAAGGGCTACTTTAGGTTTTAATAAAACCTAAAACCAAGCTTTTGGTGTCAAGGGGAGACACTAGTTAATTGTCTGACAGAATTAACTGCCTACTTTTTTTTTTAAGGGAAAACAACATAATCCAGACTCCTTATAATTTATTACCTAGAATACAATAAAGAAATAATGATCATTAATCACCCAAAATTAGAAACTGGAGATTTCAAATCCACAAATGATGAAACTAACCAGTTAGGTGGTATTCTTAAGTCACTGATTTTACGTAGATCATCCTTACATTCCAACACAGGAAATATTTGTTTGGCATGTCTCAAGAAGAATGGAAATAAATCATCCACATGAGCTGGAAAATACAACAGTACATTAACATGTACAATCTACATGTTATCCATAACTCAATTTGGTGAAACCTCTTTTCATAGTGAGCTAAGCTAGAGGGGCAATGCCTGGATAAAAGAAAAGTCCTAGAGCAGGAGACCCTGTATCCTTTTCTGAGATCCTGCTTTGTCTTACTTTTTCCTTTTAATTTCACTTATATTCCCAGGAAAACAGAAAATTAGCTGCCAACCACCATATTATACTCCTTCTAATCTTTGCAAACAGGCAAAGATTAGCACTGGTAAAAGTTAAATTAAAAATGAAGAACCTAGAAATATACATTAGTGAGAAGGCCTGAGGTTACATGAAGAGAGTTGAAGGTGCAAACGTTTTTTAAACTTTAAAGATCATAGAGAGACAAAACATGAAAGTGAGTTGGTTCCTCAGCAAGAATCCTCCACATCTTAGTGGCTCTGAGAGAAGAGTGGGGCCATGTCCCGCTCTGTTTTGTACCCAGGTTCTCCCTCAGGGCCTGACACAGGGCCAAGGTCCAACAGTTAAATACATTTAAAAATTAAAACCTAAGCGCAAATGTTTATGGAAATGAAATGATATGTTCTTACATTTTCTTTTATAGTAAGAACTCTATTCTGATATGAAGGAGAAAGAGGCCAGTGGCAGCAGCAGATGGAATCTGCTATGTACTAACTCCATCTTGTGGGAGAGCTCATTTCACTGTGGCCTGTATTAACACACAGTAGAGAGCTCATGAGAACAGATCAAGGCTCCAGTCGTCCTCCAATCTAAGACATATGGGTGATTTAATTACTAGCTAAGGGACCCAACATAAAGCAAATGACCCACACGGCCTCCCAGCAAAGCACTGAATTACTTACAGAGATTGTTTACAGGACCTATTCTAAAACAGAAAGCCCTGTTTGAGAAATAAATATGAAGTATGGGAAGAAATAGAAAGCATGTTCAACAGGATTTAAAAAATTCTAAAAACACTTGCCTGCACTGAAGCAAATATCATTCAAAACAATGTGAATGTCCACATCCAGGGAATGAGACTGCATAATATAATTTCTGAAGCTTATGAAAGCTTGGTGGAAGAGACGAGCTGCAGAAAACACAAAATCCAAATACATAAAGCTTAGTTTTTCATTTTAAAAAGTACACACACACCACACCAAACTCCTACAAGTGTCTTTTTTTTTTTTTTTTGTAGTAAAGCTAGTTTATTATGATCTGGACTAAAACTGAAATACTAGCACGACATGCACGAAGGCTGAGCATGCAGCTCCTCTGGGTACAGTCTGCCTCACCAGGTGAGTCCTGCCAGTCTCCTGCCCAGGCAGAAGCAAAAGTCAGGGACATGTCTCCAGACCACAACTATGTTCTTATTTCCAGGCCACATGAGGTCTCACACAATCCTGACAAACTGTACTCGAAGAAGTAATCTCTCTATAAAGATGCTATTGGCCTTACCATCGAGTCCATAATCAGCACCCAGTTTCTGAATTTCTTTCCTCTTGTAAAATTTGTCTAAGATCTTCTTTACTTCATCTAGAAGAGAGACATCAAAATTTAACATTTGTTTCCTACCTTAAATACAGAAATGCCCAAAAAGCAAAAGAAACTTGAAGTCATAACACTAAAGCCAACAGTCTAATGAGTGTTGCAAGAACTCGAAGGTTTGGCTTGATTCCTCTTTATAGGCTGATATGTAACAAGTGTTCAGAAAAATGATAAAGTCAAATAATACAACACCTTGTTGCACTGCAGATGACTGAGCAAGACACTAGGGAATCAGAGACAGCCTCAAGCCTTCACCAAACTACTCAGAAAGACAACCAATACAGCAAGGACCACATCATCATGCATTGTGCAAGTGACTAAATGATGATTTTAGGGAGGACACATTACACTAGTTTTGCTCTAGATGGCATAACTAAAGCCAATGGAAGGTGAGGGAAGCAGATTTCAGTGCAATGTAGGTAAGAACTTCTTAACAATTAGAATAGTGAAAAGTGAGAGCTCCTTGTGAATGGAAGTACTCATGTGAGGGTTAGATAACGGTATTTTAAGGGTGACAAGAGAAATGTCTGTGCTATGGGACGGAGGTTGAATTAGATGCCTGCTGAGGCAACAAGCCATTATGAATGGATAATTTTATAGGTGAAAATATTTTAAATTCATCAAGCTGAGATTATATTAAGTACAAAGGTTGTACATGTTAAAATACTACAGCACTGTTCTTTAGAGATAAACATTTTCCTGACCCAGCCACACACTATGCATTTCTGGGAAGATAGGCCAAAATTGAGGATGCAGACTTTGCCCATGAAACAGAGAAAGGCCAAGTGGCTTGTATTTTTACCTCCCACAAATGTACCAACCACATCTTCATGTAGCCACAACACACACAACAGTCACTGAAGAAATCAAGCCTGAACAAAGCATCCCACTAACAAAACTTTGTTTTGTAGAATGAGGGAATTTCAAAGTTGCTGGTTTAGCAAGTAGATTTGCCTACAACTATATATGAGATACACACACACAAACACAGTATATATATATGTTGGATCACAGGCAGCTATCCTGATTATCTTTGGGTCTCTGTTACTTCGTACCTAGTGGGGGCAATAGTTTCTTTGCATAAATAGTGGAAAAATCAGTAACAAGTAACAGATTGGAAAAAAGTACATGCAATTTTTTTGCTTGAGAAAATTCTGCTGAACTATAAACTCAACACAAACTAAAGACAGATCACATTTATTTAGAATTGACCTATTTTCTGTAACTAACACTCAGTGTTATGTAAGAATCATACTACTTTACAAAATTTAAATGCTCTAAAAATGTGAGGTTTTGGCTAGGCATGGTGGCTTATGCCTATAATCCTAGCTGTTTGGAAGGCCAAGACAGGAGGATTGCTTGAGGTCAGGAGTTAGAGACTAGCCTGAGCAAGGGCAAGACCCCATCCCTAAAAAAACAGAAAAATTAGCCAGGCATGGTGGCATACGCCTGTAGTCTCACCTACTAGGGAGGCTGGAGCAGGAGGATCACTTGAGCCCAGGAGTCTGAGGTTGCAGTGAGCTATGATGACGCCACTGCACTCTAGCCAGGGCAACAAAGTGAGACCTTGTCTCCAAAAAAAAAAAAAAAAGAGTGAGGTTTCTCAGTGGTTGCCTGGGGCTAGGAGGAGGAGATTGGGGACTGGGGAAATGAGAGTGACTGCTAATAGATACCATTCTTTTTGAAGTGATGAAAATGTTCTAAAATGAAGTTATACTGATGACTGTACAACCTTGCAAATATAGTAATACTAAAACCCATTGAATTATATACATTAAAGGGTAAGCTTTTTGACTTGTTTTGAGACAGAGGTTCACTCTGTTGCTTGGGCTAGAATGTCGTGGTGTCAGCCTAGCTCACAGCAACCTCAAACTCCTGGGCTCAAGTGATCCTCCTGCCTCAGCCTCCTAAGCAGCTGGGACTATAGGCGTGCACCACAACGCCCGGCTAATTTTTCTATTTTTAGTAGGGATGAGGTCTTGCTCTTGTTCAGGATGGTCTCGAACTCCTAACCTCAAGCAATCCAAGGGTGAACTTTTTGAAAAGTATGTAAATTATATCTTAACAGAGGTATTTTAAAAATTTAGTATTGCCCACAAAAAAAGAGAGAATTCTCTGTATCAATACTTTATATGGCCAGGAGCGATGGCTCATGCTGTAATCCCAGCACTTTAGGAGGCCGAAGTGGGAGGATGGCTTGAAGCTAGCTTAGGCAACATAGTGAGACCCCATCTCTACAACAAAATTTAAAAATTAGCCTGGCATGGTGGTGCACACCCGTAGTCCCAGCTACTCTGGAGGCTGAGGTGAGAGGACCACTTGAGTCCAGTAGTTCAAGGCTGGAGTGAGCTATGAATGAACCACTACATTCCAGCCAGGGCAACAGAGCAACAAACACCCTTGTCTCAAAAACAAACAAAAAAAACCCCAATTTATTTTATCCAAAAGGATTTTCCAAAACCCATTATCAATTTTTAAAAAATAACTTCAAAATATGAACACAATGGAAACAGTGCTGAAAAAATTTTTTAATCTACTACATAAGTATATGGAAACATAGCTTTGTTTTTCATAAAAATTAAGCTTTATCTGTTTCATTGTTCCTAATATTCAAAAATCAGAATGAGATCATGCTCTGGAAGTGCATCTGTCACCTGTGGACGGCCAAGAGCCAACCTGGCTGATCTGAATGTCTCCTTCACTGCTCTACCTGAGATGCCCAAAGCTCCCAGATTAGTCAGGTTTCCCAGAAAGTAGAAGGCCACTCTGCCATCACAGGTAGCTGTACTTCACTGCTAGAACACTTCAAAATTCATAACAATGCTTAGGAAACAAATCAAAAAAAGCAAAAGGTTTAAAAACACTGCTTTGAAGCCAGCTGACTATGAGTAGAAATATGTCCAAGGAATTTTACACCAGCTATTAACAGCCCAAGGAAAGAGAGGCTCAGAAAAAAATTCTGTTTGTATAACAACATAAATAATATACATTACTTTGCTAAATCTTCACATCAACTTTTTATATAGGTGGAGCAGATTATCTGGGCCCCTAGAAGAATAATTTTCCCAGTTTCCACACATCACAGGTTCTACTTTAGGGTGACAACCTAGCAACTTTTCATTCCATTTCCCAAACAGCAAATGTTTAGTACAAATGATAATAGTTTACATTTGTTCATCCCTTTACAATTTTCAAAGTGCTTTGCCAAACATGTTACCCAATAATGATTTTCACAATCCAGAGATGTAGGAGGAGAAAATATTATTCTCATTTTACCAATTAAGAATAAAGAAAGGGTAAGTAAATTGCAAATTAGGCCAGTCACTTAAATGCTGTATGACTCTCACAGATATGCATCATTTTTCTAGCTGTTTTCAATCTATATCCATGTAGCTAAATGAGTTACAATCAACTAGAATATATATAGAGATACACACACATAAACACACACTGAGCACCTACTGCATGCCTAGACAGCGCTTAGTACATAAGACATCCAGTAAATATTTGCTGGAGAACTGAATAAATGTGTCCAACTGGAGACAGAGCAGTGAACAGACCCTTCCTTGTGGCCATGACCTCCTGAAGCCAATATGGAACCTGGTGTATGAATACAATCACTGATCAACACTTACAAGTGTGATGAGTGTTAAGCAGGAGAAATAGAGGATGCTAAGGAAGCTTGGAAACTTAATCTACTTTACCGGTCAGAAAGAAGTACTTAAGTTACTTTAAAGAAATCGAGAAGAATCAGCTAGATTAAAAGTGAAACTGAACGGACACACATAGACTGGGAGAAAATATGTGTAGACCATACATCTGATAAAGGACTAATATCCAAAATGTATAAGGAACTCAAACTTAATAGCAAGAAAACAAATAACCCGATCAAAAAATGGGCAAAGGACCTAAACAGACATTTATCAAAAGAAGACAAAATAATGGCCAACAGGTACATGAAAAGATGCTCATCACCACTAATCATCAGGGAAATACAAATTTAAAGCACAATGAGATATCACCTCACACCTGTTAGAATGGCTATAATCAAAAGAAAACAAATGTTAGCAAGGGTGCACTGTTGGTGGGAATGTAAATTAATACAGCCATGATAATCCAGCAATCCCACTTCTGGGTATATTACTGAAGAAACCGAAATCAACATGCAGAAGAGATAACTGCATTCCCATGCTCACTGCAGCATTATTCACAATAGCTAAGATATGGAAGCAACCTAGGTGTCCATCATCAGATGAATGGATAAAGAAAATGTGATAAATATACACAATGGGATACTACTCTGCCTTTAAAAAGAAAGAAATTCTGCCATTTGCAACAACATGGATGAACCTGGAGGACATTATGCTACATGAAATAAGCCAGGCACAGAAAGACAAATAGCACATGATATCACTAATATGTGGAATCTAAAAAGGTCAAACTCATAGAAGTAGACAGTAGAATGGTGGTTACCAGGGATTGGGGGAGACAGGTGGAAGAGGAAAGGGGAGATGTTGATGAAAGGGTACAAAGTTTCAGTTAGAATGAAGAAATAAGCTTTAGAGATTTATAGCACAGAATGACTGTGATAAATAATAATGCACTGTGGCCAGGTGGTGGCTCACACCTGTAGTCCCAACTACTCCGAAGGCTGAGGCAGGAGGATCGCTTGAGCCCAGGAATTTGAAGTTGCAGTGAGCTATGATGACACCACTGCATTCTAGCCAGGGCAACAGAGCAAGACCCTGTCTCAAAAAAAAAAAAAAAAAAAAATGCATTGTATATTTCAAAACTGTGAATAGATTTTAAATGTTTTCATCACGCACACAAAAAAGTAGGTGAACTGACGAATTTATTAGTTTGATTCAATCATTTCACAATGTAAGCGTATGTCAAAACATCACATTGTACCCCATTAAATATATACAATTATTATTTGTCAATTAAAAATAAAACTTAAGAGCTGGGCACAGTGGTACACATCTGTAATCCCAGCTACACAGGAGGCTGAGGTGGGAAGATCACTTGAGCCCAGGAGTTCAAGACCAGCCTAGGCAACATAGCAAGACCTTGCCTCAAAGAAAATAAATAAAAATAAAATAAAATTTTAAAAACTGACGGCACTACAGGGGTAATCCAGGCAGAAGGAGCAGCATGTGTAAAAGGCCTGGAGCAGAAGCACACATTTCATCCATATAACTGAAGCATGGACAGTGGCAGGCAATGAAGCTAAAGAGGTACCCATGCTAGAACAGGCAGGGCCTTTCAGGCCATGTTAAGGCTTAGAGACCCTTTTAAACTAAAGACAATAGAAAACATTAAATCATTTCTTGCAGGGGAGCAATATAATTAAGATCTTTTTAAGAGAACATTCTGACTGCAGGTAGAAAATGAAATGGAGAGATCAAAGGTGTACAGGAGACATGTGAAGGGCTATGTCAACAGTCCAGTCAAAAGACAAAGTTGGTAATTTAGGCTAAGTCAGTTGCAGTGGAGAAGGAGGGAAATAAATGAATTCAATATGTATAAGGTAGAATCAACAAGACTTGTCAACTGGACTTCAGATTATTATATGTAGGAGGTGAAGGGTGGGAAAAACAAAGACTACCAGGTATCTGACCAGAGGACCTGGAGAAGGAACAGTTTGAGAGAAAGATAAGTTGTCTTAGACATGCTAAGGTGAGGTGTAAGAAATCCAAGAGACACCTGGTAGGCAGCTAGATGTGTTAAGCCCAGGGTGAATGAGAGAGGTGTAGGTAGAGACAAAAATCTTAGAAGAATATTGAATTTAGTGGAGAGGTAGAGAATGACACACACTCTAAAGTGTACAGAATAAGGAGGCAAGGTGACATAGGGCAGAGCCTTGAAGTACATCATCTTTTCCAGCAAGCAGCAGGCAAAAGAAATTGAGAAGTGAGAGCTCCTCATCTCAATCTATGTGGAGATCTGATACCTTAACCATGTAGCTATATAAGAGTATAGTAATTCACCATCCTCTGCAGTTCCTCTTGCAATGCTGAAAAATTATTCTAGTAAATTCAACATCTGGACCAATCCCAGCCAAAGGAGATGAAAAAATAACCCAGCACATCTGGTACTGACAATCCTATGTCTTCATTCTGTCTTCATACTGGGAACATCAAAGACATTTACATTTTCAGGTAAATTCAAATAGTTGCACAAAATAAGAATAAGAATTTTATCAATATTTGAATACAACAAATAGGCAAATTGTCTCACAAATTACCTATGCCTTCACACAATATAAAATAAATGGGAAATTGTTTAATTGAGTAAATAGCTGTTTAACTGAGGTTCAATTTTGCAAGATGAAAAAGTTCTGATCTATATCACAATGTGACTATACTTAACACTACTGAAATGTACACTTAAAAACGATTAAGTCAGCAAATTTTGTGTTTTACAATTTAAAAATATAAATAATATAAAATAATTACATTACTAAAATTATTACAACAATACAATCCCTGCTATGGTTTGATTGTCCCCTCCAAAACTCATGTTGAAATTTAAATGCCATTTTAACAATGTTGAGAGATGGGGCCTTTAAGACCTTTAGGACATAAGGACTCTGCTGGCATGAATGGATTAATGCCATTATCTTGGGAGTGGGCTCCCAATAAGAGGAAACACCAGGTCCCTTTCTCTCTCTGTCTCCAAGGCTCATTTGCCTTCCGTCTTCCGCCATGGGATGATGCAGCCCAAAGACTCTCACCAGATGCTGTTCCTCAATATTAGACTTCCCAGTTTCCAGAACTGTGAGCCAAATAAACTTCTATTGTTTATAAATTACCCAGTCTCAGGTATTGTTATAGCAGCAGAAAAGGAACTAAGACAATCCCCCACCCCAAGTAAAGTGAAAGGCCTTGCTTAGCCCTGACTTCGAAGAACAAGTCAAACAGTAACATATACTGTGGGTTCTATCACATTTTGAGTGAAAGTACTGTACTTTTGCTCTGAAAAACTAGATCTGACCCACAGCATGTTGTGGACTATATTTTACAGTTACAGTAGGCACCAGTGTTGCTTGTTCAGGTGAACTGCCTGGAGACTTCGTGGATGGCATTCCCTCAACCTCCCAGACTTCCACTACTTGGTCAGAGCACACTCCCTCATCCCCTAATCGCCCAGAAACTAGAGTACAGCCATATAATCCGAAACCCACCTTGATAACATTCACATGCCTCTCTGTCATACCTACCCAAAGTTAGTTTTGCAGAACAAAACCCACTGCCACTCAATGGTGCTACACTTTCCCTTTCTCTCTGGAGCCCGGGATGAGTAGGGTACCTACCACCTTTGGCTGGGACACCCTACCTTCTTCTGTCTTGTCATGTTCTACCTTGTATTACAGCTGATTATCCATATGTCCTTCCTCCCCACGAGACCATTAGGTTTCTTGAAAAGAGGAGGTCTGGATCTGAGTCTGGTTCCTCTTGGCAACCGCCATACAGCTTAACAGTGTTTGGTTTCCGTTGGCGCCGGGTCAATGACACATAATCCTGAAAGAAGCCCCCTGCTGGCTTTTCACTGCCTCATCCTCTCGCCCCTTCTCACAGGCAACAGTTCTGGGGACGGGGGAGGAACAAAGAAGAACCGGAGAACAAGCGGTCGGCCCACCTAACGCCTCAAACTCAAGTCGTCCCCACACAAGAGTGTTTAAAACATTCAGAGAGCAGCACAGCGAAAGGGAAAAGGCCACTTCAGACACAAGACGTCAAGGATGAATCAGACAGTCTCAAGCGTTGCCGGCTCGCAAACCAGCGAGGGAGGCAGACACTGACACGCAGGATGACAACGCTCGAGGAGACCTGGGTGGCTCGGGCAAGGAGATGCAGCTTCCCACCCGCCCGGCTCCGTCCGGCAGGCGCCGCCCCCGCCGCCCTCGCCAGTTCCCACTCACTCTTGTCCAGAGGCCGGGTCAGCTCGGCCCCGACGTCGCCGTCGGCGCTGGGGCCCTGAGGTTTCACAGTCAGGGGCACGAACAAGGACGTATTCGGGGCTTTGGAGCCACCGGAGGCAGAGGAGGAGGCAGCGGCGACGGCAGGAACGCGCCCCAGAGCCCCAGGAAAGGGCCCAAAGTGGGGACGAAGGGCAGAGCAGACGGCTGCCAGGTGGCCAGCCTGGCGCCCCGCCGAGAGCCGAGCCCACAACAGGGCACACCGGGGTAAGGACATCGAGGCCGCAGGCCCTAAGGGAGCCCGGAGCAGCCCGCGGACACGGCGGCTGACAGTGACGCACACCGCGGCGCCGGCGGCCCGGAAAGCCCCAGGCCGCGCAGATGAGCTGCCCAGGAAAACGCCCGATCAGTAGGGAGAAAGGAGCGCCGTAAGACTCCTCTCACAGGGACAGAGAAGCTTCGACGCGAAACCCAGTAAAGATAATTCGTGTTCTCTTTCAGCGATTGAGGCTAGCTTTCTCTAAAGAAGGGAAAATAAACAGGCATCTTTGGGTTGTCACTGAGGAGAGGAGGGGGCCTGCCAGCTGTGTCACGTGACGCAAATTGGCGTGTTTGGTCAGCACGTGTGCAGAAGCACGTGGGCAGTGAGGTGGGCAGTGCTCGCAGGGCTGGTGGAGCAGCCGCTGCCTGTGCTCAGAGCGTCAGCTTGGCTTGCGGAGTCAGACACTAAGGAGCATTTCCCCAAAGTGCTTGCATTATGAACCATCGTTTCCTAATAGGATAACGTTGGAGAACATAACTTGACCTGCACCTCAGTATGGTTGCTCAGAAATTTTGTTGTACTATTAGATAACCCCCTTCTATGAAACGTGTGTAAGCACTTGCACTTTAATGCGAGCAGTTTGTTTATATCATCCTAGCAGCTGATGTGTCACACCACATGGCAATAGTATGTGCTCTGCATTCTTGCTATAGTTTTATTTGCATTAGTTGAATACTGTGTCCTCATATGAGGTTGCAAAATATTAAATTCAAAACAAGCTTAGCTTTTCCTACTTAAATCATTAAACTCTTGCAACTAGAAGGAATGTGTTATGTAACATTGTGTGTCAAATAGGATTCCAGTAACAATTTACTATGTCCCTTTGATGCACAAAATAATTTTTAACATCAAGAATACAAGATGATCCCTTGCCCTCAAAGAGTTTCTGATCTGGTTTTGTAATAAGGACAGCACATGTTAATAATACAAATATTTATTATTCTAATAGGCTAATGACAGTTTTAAAGAAAGAAGCGACTTTCGAACCATAAGGTGATTTGTGCCAGACTTGAATGCAAATGAAACAAGACATAGAGAAGTGGTAAGTAAATGCTAGGCATGGAAAAGGCATATTGAAAAATTTTAAATAACAGAATTGAGGCAGGCCTCATTCTATGCTTTACAAATAGTCATTAAATTTTTAAGATGAAAAATTAGTTTAGGAAGTGCATAGGAAAGACTGGAACAAACAAAAGTATGGAGATAGGAAAACCAATTATAATCCTAGCAATAAGTCTAGCTGCAGGTGGTGGGTTAGTGTGTCTGAATTAGGGTAGAGACCATGCATGTGGAGTGGAGAGACTTTACAAAGGAATCGGGTGGGGAATCTGCAGCCTTAAGGTGAAATATGGTCTTCTATAGGTCCTTAAGTGTAACCTTTTGTACAAATTTTGCAGAACAAATCCTTTTATTAAAAGGGGTGCAGCAGAGAAAGATGAAGCTTTTCTTGCCTCCTTTGGTGCTTAAAAAGAATCTTGAAATCAGAAGGCTGCAGTTCCCCCACCCTGAGAATGTGATAGAAAATGTCAATAAATAAGGATGTCTCATCGGTTTGGAAACTGAGAGAATGAGGAATAAAGCAAACATTTAATATGCAATTGAGGAAAGCACTACATTATTCCTTTTACTGTGTTAACAATGCTTGATAACTATTTAGAGGTATTAGTTTCAATCTGTAAATAGGTTTATAGGTAGAGTTCAGTGAGGTTAAGTAACTTGCCACAATGTTATATGTTAAGTGGTGGAGTCAGATACTAATCAAATCTATCTGCCTTCAAAGGAAATATGCTTTTCACCATAACATACTAACATTGGCAGTATTGTCTAGATGATGAGCTAGTGTATAATTAAACTCAGGGATGATTACTGCATAGCTTTTAGCATGTTTTTGGTGTTTTTGTTTGTTTTAACAATATTATTCAAACCATATGGGCTTTTTGGCCAAGAGCAGCATACTAATTATTGGGCCAGAATCAACAGTTATAACTGGTCTTGTAGATCTAGTCCAACCCTAGTATAATTTTGCAAAAAAAAAAAAGAAAACTCTCAAAACTATTTTAACTGTAATTTTGCACTTCCTCGTAGGTATAAAGTGTAGTCTGAATTTTATGATAATGCATACAGGTTTTCCCCTTCAGCCATTCAGAGCTCTGCTATAAACATTGAAATGCGAAAATTCAACATAAAATCTTTGCTAAACAAAATAAAGAACTGTCATATTATTAGCAGTGTGTGTCATTTATAGCACTAAGTATAAACAGCACCTAACACATATTAGAATAGCCATGTTTTGCTGATTGAATGAATTGATGAATGTGATAACCATCTAACTGGTATCCTTCTGTGCTCTAAAGCATCCTTCCATGCATTGCAGTGACACCATACTGATCTTTTGAAAACACAAATCTGATTAAGTTACTCCTGATTAAAATCCTGTGATTCTGATAAGTGTTCAGATAAAGCTCACATTCCATTCATTTGTTTGGCATCTGAGCCCTGGCCTAAATTGGTTTTCCCTATATGCCTCTTTCAGCCTCATTTCTCTACTCCCCACATTTACCATTCTGTTCATGCCAGAACTACACACCAGTTATGTCATCATTTCTCACCTCTGTACCTCTGAACACATTGAGTGCTTCTCTTACACACCATAGGACCTAGTAGAGGCTCTATCATAGCACTAAAATTGTATCATAATTGTGTCTCTAGGTCAGTGGTTCTCCAACTTTAGGGTGCATCAGAATCATTAGGAAAGCTTGTTAAAAACAAGATTGTTGGGCCTCATCCCTTAAATTTCTGATCCAGTAGGTCTGGGGTGGGGTCCCAGAGTTTGCATTTCTAACACATTTCCAGGTGATGCAACTCTACTGCTCTGAGAGACCACACTTTGAGAACCACTATTCTGGATTATAGTTCCTTCAGTGTAGGACTAATGAGATAGCACTGTCATAGTCCATTTTATATTACTATAGCAGAATACCACAGACTGGGTAATTTGTAAAGAAAATAAAATTTCTTACAGTTCTGGAGGCCAGGAAGATTGAGAGGCCAACATCTGGTGAGGGCCTAGCATCTGGTGAGGGCCTTCTTGATGCACCATAACATGGTGGAAGGCATCACATGGCAAGAGAGCAAGAGCTTGTGTATCAGCTCAGATCTCTTTTCGTCTTTTTATAAAGCCACCAGTTCCATCATGGAGGTCCCACCCTACCAACCTCATCTAATCCTCATTACCTCCAGTCAACATATGAACACATGAAATTTGGGGGACACAAACCACAGCAAGCACTAACAGATACTCTGTAAACGTGCCTAATACAGGCATGACTATAGAAATAAATAGGTAGAAGGGGAAAGGAAGAGTAGATAACCCAGGTGGGTAGAAAATAAAACAAGTTCTTCCCTCTTCTCTGCCTTTGTGTTTGCTATTAAGAAAATCTGGTGTAAAGGGTCTCACAAAAGCACATCCTGTAGATTTCTCTCCCCTACACCTTGCCTGCAAATTCTTTTCAAAGTTTCTAGTATTGGTCTGACATAAAGGTCATTATGAGGCCGGGCGCGGTGGCTCACGCCTGTAATCCTAACACTCTGGGAGACCAAGGCTGAAGGATTGTTTGAGCTCAGGAGTTCGAGACCAGCCTGAGCAAGAGCTAGACCCCGTCTTTTCTAATATATAGAAAAAAATTAGTCGGGCATGGTGGCACATGCCTGTAGTCCCAGCTACTCAGGAGGCTGAGGCAGAAGGATTGCTTGAGCCCAAGAGTTTGAGGCTGCTGTGAGCTGTGTGCTGCTGGCTGATTCCATGGCCCGGGCAACAGAGTGAGACCCAGTCTCCAAAAAAAATAGATAAATAAATACATAAAAGTGTGTTTAGTCCCAGAAGTGTGCATAGCATGCCTTGGCAGCACAGCAAAGGGATAACCCTGTCTTGGAGATGGCGATGGTGTCAGGCAAGATTTGCCAGGACAGTCTTACTAGAAATTAGTCAGCTGGAGTACAGGCAGAAGATTGGGCAGTATTCAAGGAGTTTGGCATAACTGGAGCTGACGGTGTATTTTGCAAGGTGGAATCTGACCCTTATCCTGGAAGTAATTTGGCCATTAAAAGATTTTTAGATAGGGGAGTGACATGAAGAGAATTATGCTCATAAAAGACCCAAGACTAAAAAAAAAAAAAAGGATTATATCTTAAGGGTACACATTTTCCTCTTTATGCTTTTATCTGATTGGAAACTTAAAATGTTAAGTTCCAGTCCGAACTAGTATAAACCCCTGAAGGGAACATTTATACATGCTCAACAGATTGAAGTAAATATAAAAGGAACAGCATAGAGGAACCTGCCGCCTTCTTTCTTTCAATATTCTTTTTTAAGCACCAAAGGAGGCAAGAAAGCTTCATCTTTCTATGCTGCACTCCTTTTAATAAAAGGATTTGCTCTGCAAATTTGGATTCAGTCAAAAAGCCACACTTAAGGTCCTAGAAGGCCACATTTTGCTATAAGGCCGAGGGTTCCCCACCCGTTAGA
Source organism: Lemur catta (assembly GCF_020740605.2). NCBI lineage: Eukaryota > Metazoa > Chordata > Mammalia > Primates > Lemuridae > Lemur > Lemur catta. The sequence continues at coordinate 47,527,037 of NC_059141.1, read as the reverse complement.
CTTTACTGACCCACACAAGAATTAGAATTGAGTATTCCAACTACTACTATATTGAAGGGGATCCAAAATACACCTCTGAGGCATAAACATTATTCTGAGCAGAAGGCATTTCATTCTTGAAATCTTTTACATGTCTAAAAGCCCAGCCTCTCAAAAGAACTCAATTTGTCATAAGTCCTCTCACTAGGACCAACCAGGGAAGGTTGACTTTTATCCTGAGCATTAACATCTCCCATGTGTTCTCCTAAAGACCCATTTATCTTTCCTAAAAGTCATTTGTTTTCCTGTAAAGTACCATTTCTCCCCACCACTTCACCTATTAAAATGGTATATAAGCCACAAATTCTACCCACCGCTTTGAGTCACATTTTTGTGAACTTGCCTAGGCATGTGATTAAATCAGTCTTTTCTCTTGCATGTCTCTTATATTTGCAGGACCTCAAGCACTCAAACTAGTGGATAGAGGAAAAGTTTTTTGTCCTCAACAATACCAAAACAATAAAGAGAAAATTCTTTGTTAGAGAAATAAGAATTTAAGTGGTTTAGATCAGTGGTTCTCAACCCTGGGTGGCTTTCTTAAAAATGCTGATGTCCCAGCCCCTCAGCTTCTGATTTTATTGGTCTGAGTAGGACCTGGGTGGGCATGGTTATTTTTAAAAGTTCCTAAGGTGATTCTAACATGCAGCTAGAGTTGATAACCACTGGATTATTAGACATTGTACTTTTTATTAAAGACACAAATTTCTTTTTCAGTTTATTATTTCTAATTCACTGGCTGACTTTTGACTGAAATCACCAAATACTGATTCAAATTTTTATTTTTCAAATTGGCTATGTAATGGAAAGTCTTGAGCAAAGTGAATAAGCATCCTGTGTATAACAATATTTTAGGGCAGCTAATTAAAACCATTATATAGCTAATTTAAAATTGAAACCAGTAATATTTATAAAAACTTGTCAAAATTATAGCTTCCACAACTACTGAGCAATCCTATCCTCAACTATAAGTCTAACAATGAAAAGAGATTTGAGAATACAGCTATCTTAATCATTCAAATAGCAAGTTTCTGTTTCAAATTCTTTATTATACATCATGTTGCACAATTTGAGGCTGGTTAAATACAACTGGTTTTCAAAATCTCTTTGAATATTTTCTAGATTACTACATGCAAGTGACCATGAAAATATTTGGCATTTTAAAATTTTGTAACTCTGAATAGGCACTTACATGAAGGAAAACATTACCATTCATAGTTATCCACATTTAAAATAGATGTTCCAGCACACGGTACATGGAAGGTTTTGCCAGTAAAGAAGTTGGTTACTGACTATTTTATCAAAGTGCCATAGTAGTAAAACAGGATTAAAGAAATGTAATTTGGATTATTTAGCTTACTCATAACGTAAGGTTAACTGACAAAACTTGCACTGAAGTGTATAAAAAATATTGGTACAAAAACCAATGAACTATAAGTTAAAGTAGTTTCCATACAGCAGGCTTCATTTTGGTTCCCACAGTCCACATTTAGTGTATTTGAGATCAGACTCCATGCATATGAACGGATGACTGCAACCTTTTTTAGAGACTTCTAAACAAATGACTTGAATTTAGTGTTTAAAAAATTAAAAGCCTGGGTGATGTTTAAATGTGAGTTTGAACTAGCCAAAGTTCCAGTTAGATAAACATGAAGTTGTCCAGATCTAGATAACGACATGCTTCACAGGTCCTCCTGAGTCCCCCTTCCCCAAATTTTCCCCTAAAAAGTAAAGAGAATAAATTTGTGAAGAAAATGATATTTGCATTCCCATGGCAAAAAGATTCTTTAAATTGAAATATATGTATATTTCAAAGTATTTATAGAAAAATTAAATAGTTTTTACAAATTCTAAAATGCCAACATAAGTCAACCCCACACTGCAGAAAACATACAGTGGTACTACTGGAAAGTAGTAGCAAAACAGTGACTTAATATGGCAAAAAATTAAAATAAAATAAAAAGGCAGCCACAATAACATGCCACCTAATCCCTTAGGGAAAAAATTTAATATTCATACCAGAGGAGACTTCAAAGAGGATAAATTCAGGAAGCCATGGAATGGTACTCAGAAGCACCCAAAGTGAGACACTTTGTATGCATTTTTCAGAACACCTATGTAAAAACAAATGTAGTTCTCAAAAATATTGAGATGCCATGTTTTCAATCTTTGCAGGACGTAAGGGCCACTCAGGTTTTCTAATTTTATTTAAACACAAAATATTTAATTTTTTTGCATGTAGAGAATAAGAGGTAATCATTAGCATAAAAAGGGAGAAAAAAAGGATTTCTAATTAACATTATGCAGAAAAAAGCAAAATTACAAATACCAGCCTACTTACATGAAAATCTTTAAATGTTTATGCTGATGCATATCTGAGTGCTTATCATCAAATCAAAGTGTGCAGTAAAAAAAAAAGGCAGCTTACGAAAGTTCCAGTGTTTCAAAGAAAGCACTTTTTAAAATGTATACACATGAAGAACATTTCATTATATCATAAAATAAATGCAGCACTGTATAATATAAAGGAAGACTAATATATATGGAAATTTGGCCTTTTCCCCCCTATGTGCTGCAACCATCTTTAACCTGCTGAACTTAATCTCAATGGTTATAGGAGCTTTTTGTTTTTCTTTTTTTCTCCTATTCAGTTCACATTTCAGGCTGTTCAGCAGATGCCTGTGATTCTGGAGATTCAAATCGCTGGTGAAAATTTGTTCTCTGTTTCCTCAGTTTTTCAGGAGCTTTTCTCCATAAGATGATCTCCTAATGAAACAAATGCAAGATATTAACAAATTAATATTCTCTATGATGCCTTAAATTTTCTCCATGGAAATACTGACTGCCACTTCAACTTTAACCATAACAAAATTAAATTCTTCCCTACAAAAGCCTTCATCTTTTCTGATTCCTGACTACCCTTCTGTCTTCTGTGCTCCCATCCCAACACCAGCACCCATGCATACCACCACCACCAATCCAATCTGGCAAGAAGTCCTAGCTATTACTGCTTTAAAGAATTCCCAAAATCTGTCCTTTGATTTCTGTTCCATTGCCCTCATCCAAGTTCAAGCCCTTGTCTCTTAGATACTAAAATAGCTTTCTGGTAGAGGGTTCAGAGCCTCTCTTGCCTGAGAGACCTCTTTTCTAATCAGTCCTTCGTTATCACTATCAGGTTAATCTTCTGAAATACTGCTTGGATTGGTCTTCAGTAGTTCTTAGTTCCTCCAGGATGAATCTCCAAACAGGTATTCATGGCCCTCCATAATCTTTATGCAATTTACCAACAATATCCCCCTTTCTCCCACCAGCCAAACTGAGCTACTCTCAGTCTCCAATGCGCTCCAAATAAACATGCCCTGCATCTTCCCCTAGTCTTCAAATCCCTGTTCCTCTGCCTATCTAAATCTTACCCTAACCAATTCATCCTGAGATCTTCTTCCTTCTAAATTTTTAAAATCATTTGTCTCATAAAGTCATGGCTGGCTGGGATTTTTTTTAGCCAATATATCAGAACTTAAACATCTAAAGGAGTGCCTATAGGAAACAATACACTTACTCCAATAGTGTCATGGTATGCAGTTGATTTTGAAATTGTATAATAAGTATCATGTAATTTATTTTGAAGTTATAAATTACCTAGGTTTAATTATACAGCATATGGCAGCATTACAAGAGTAAGTTTTCTCTCTTCTAAATTACTGCCAAACTATTAAGTTTTCTGTTAGTTGTACATTTTTTTTCCACATATCTGCAATGTGAAGACCTGGAGGACAAATCATGTTTATAAAAAGTAGCTTTTCTATTCTTCACAGTATTTTCTATTCTAGCACAGTATAATTTCTAACTTAGCTTTGAACACTCAACTGACATTCAAATACATATTTATTAATCTGATTCAGAATATAAAAGGCCATTCTAACGACAATCTTCATTCAAAATTCAGCAAAGGTTTTTAATTGATTTTCAAATGAGAACAAATTTTATGATAAATACTTTATATTTAAAAAGTATTAGAATTGGGTCATCTCATGGACATTCATAACAGAATTGTTTAATAAAGGAAAAATGAGCTGGGCACAGTGGTGCATGCCTGTAGCCCCAGCTAGTGGGGAGCCTGAGCCAGGAGGATCACTTAAGCCCAAGAGTTTGAGGCCAGCCTGGGCAACACAGCAAGACCCTGTCTTTAAACAAGAAAATAAAATAAGGGAAAAATTAAAAGCAAAAAAATCTATCAAGTAAATAAGGCCATTAAAAGTGATAATCAGCTGGGCGCTGTAATTACACCTGTAATCCTAGCACTTTAGGAGGCCCAGGTGGGAGGATTACTTGAGGCCAAGAATTTGAGACCAGCCCGAGCAAAAGCAAAACCCCATCTACACTAAAAATGGCATGGTGGCATGTGCCTGTAGTCCCTGCTACTTGGGAGGCTGAGGCAGGAAGATTGCTTAAGCCCAGGAGTTTGAGGTTCCAGTGAACTATGATGCAGCCACTGCACTCTAGCCAGGGAAACAGAGCGAGACCCTGTCTCAAAAAAAAAAAAAAAGTGATAATGGAGATCTGTATTTGCTGACAAGAGAAAGCTATTCAAGACAATCAGAGTAAAAATGCAAATTAAAGAACAACCCATGTTATATGATCTAAACACACATACACAAATTTGTCTGGAAAACTAATCACAATGGTGGTAGAATTCCTAATGACCTTTACTTCATTTTTTGTTCTTTATTGCCTGATTTTTTTTTAAACAAACAGATGTTTTTATTTAAAACAACAAGAAAAACCCAAAACTTTTAAGAGAAAAATAAAAGCCCTGACAAATTATAGCTATTCTGAATCCTACAGAATGATCACAACACAATTCCATTCTCATCTACTTCTTTATCGTACCCTCAGTATTTTCATTTACTTATTAACTCCCACTTGCTCAGTACAGTAAGGCTTAGAAAAAAGCTTTCTCAGTGTTTCTACATCTGCCACAGAACAAAATACCAGCCTGGGTAGCACCATACCTGCTGCTTGAAGTACCTTCTGTCTTCCTCATCAACAAGCACTAGATTCAAAAAGTACCTTACTGAAAATTTTTTGTTCACATCTCTCATTGTTGGAGTTGGGTCATATCCTGCTAAAAATAGTCTTATTGGAATTGATTCACCTGAAAGAAAAGGAATTTCCATTTAATTCTAAAAGATGATTAAATATAGTTATATAACATTTAGGACTAAGCATTATAGAGTAAACACTAATGCTTTATTCTCTCATGAGGTACAGCATAAAGACCAGGGTTTCTCAGCCTCAGGCACTGACATTTTAGGCTGGATAATTCTTTGTTGTGGGGAAGGTCCTATCCTCTGTAGGATGTTTAGCAGCATCCATGGCCTCTACTCACTAGATGCCAGCAGCACCCCCCCAGTCACAACAGCCAAAAATGTCCCCAAACAAGTTGCCCCTTGATGAGAACTACTCTAGAAGCCAGAATGCCTGGCTTCAAATCTCAATTGCATCGCTCACTGGCTGTGTGACCTTGACCAAATCACTTAACCATTCTGTTTCGAGTTCCTCATCTGTGAAATGGGGAATAACAATAGTGCTCACAGGGAATCTGTAAGGACTATATGGGTTAATATAGAACTTAGAACAGTGCCAGCAGGTAAGTGCTATAAGTAGTTGTTATTTTCTGCTTTCATGAAGTTTACCATAATTTCTAATCATGTATATATAAACTTCTGAATCCTTATTACTAATACATCCAAAGCAACAAACATGTACAGAATGATGATATTCCTTCATTACCAAAAATATTGCCATTCAGCTTGTCATTGCTTCTATTTTCCCAAGGGTAATTATGTGCATATTCTCTTTTGAATATTTTTTATGCAATACTTTTCTCATGTATATATATTTGCTGAAAGATATAAAAATTTTATGTAAAAATATTTTTTACATAAAAATCTATGGCTACTGGAATTTTAGAAAGTAATGTTGCATTATACAAGAGTACATATACATGGGTCATGGAGTCAGAAAGAACTGGGCTCAAACCTAAATTCTGCAATGATTACCTGTATCACCTTTGGCGAGTTCTTTAACCTCCCTACATCTCACTTTCATCTGCAAAACATGGTACCATCACCTAACTAAAAGAGTGGTAAGGAGCGTTCGAGCACCTGAGATTACAATGCCTCATCTACACTTGGCACTCAATAAATACTAGCTGCTTTCTGAAGTAATTACAAACAGTGAGAAAAACCCAAAGACATAAATTTAACATGATAAATACTGGCTTCATTGTTTCAGACACTGTAAATTATCTAGTAATGGAACTGCTTATTTTCTCATGGGACTGTAATAACTCCAAAATCCCACAGGAATTAATGCTCAGCCATACTGCATCTGTGGTCAGCATTAGAGAAAAGATTTACAAAGATGAACTATTACAACAGAAGACAATACAAATATTACAAATTCAGAACTCTCTCTATCTATGTATATATAATAAACACACACATACACAACTGTCTTATCTAAATTCTAAATTTAGTAATCCTAGCACTCTGGGAGGCCAAGGCAGGTGGATCCTTTGAGCCAGGAGTTTGAGACCAGCCTGAGCAAGACCAAGAGCCCGTCTCTACTAAAAATAGAAAGAAATTATATGGACAACTAAAAATATATATAGAAAAAATTAGCCAGGGATGGTGGCACATGCCTGTAGTCCCAGCTACTCAGGAGGCTGAGGCAAGAGGATTGCTTGAGCCCAGGAGTTTGAGGTTGCTGTGAGCTAGGCTGACGCCACGGCACTCTAGCCTGGGCAACAGAGTGAGACTCTGTCTCAAAAAAAAAAAAAAAAAAATTCTAAATTTAAACTGAGTGAAAAATTAAACCTTATTTCAGACTAGGAAGTACGATTGCAGTCTTCTTAGCAGCTATACAAAAGATGACCCTAAAAACCATCATTATTAACAATAGTTTTAAGAATTCACAAATAGTTTCACACTAAATAAATACAAACTAAACACCACCAACACTGCTGTTTGCACTACACAAAGAAGTAACTGAAAAGTGTGTTACCTTTTACTGGTGCACCATCCATTATTTCATATTTGGCGATTGTTTCTGTTTCCGTTGTGGTACTGGGTCCTAGTGCCATAAATAAATGATGTTAAAATTTTTCTATAATAGCATATAATTTTTATAATTAGAAAAAAGCTTAAATAAACAATCTCTTTTAAAACAACAAATTGGAAGCTGAAGTTTGGTTTTAATATCTTAAAATCACTTAAATTTACTAACAGGTAGAAACACAGAACTTAAGAAATCACAAATGTTTATAATTAAAAATTCCTTTTTTTTTTTTAGGCAGAGTCTCCCTCTGTCTCCAGGCTAGAGTGCAGTGGCATCATCATAGCTTACTGCAACCTCAAACTCCTAGACTCAAATGATTCTCTCCCCTCAGCCTTCTGAGTAGCTGGGACTACAGGCGTACAATACTATGCCTGGCTAATTTTTCTATTTTTTTGTAGAGACCAGGTCTCATTCTTGCTGAGGATGGTCTTGAACTCCTGGCCTCAAGCAAACCTCCCATCTACGCCTCCCAAAGTGCTAGGATTATAGGTATGAGCCACCATGCTTGGCCTACTGATTATAAATTCTTAAAAAGTATTGCCTAAATTATTTTGAGCAAAAAATGAACAAAGTTAAAGGGGACAAAGTAAATCTATATACTAATTAAAATTAAAAAGTAGTGATGAAACAATAAATGATATTGGGGCAACTAGTCAGCTATCTGGAAAAAGGTAAACCTGGATCCATACCTCATACTTACATCAGAACAAATTCCAAATGAATTAAAATTTAAAAAAAACACAAAATCCCCAAACCACAATTCATTATTTTAGTAGAATCAAGCACAGAAAATTATTTTTAGAACTTCAGTGTGAAAAAGACCTTTCTAACCATGGTACAAAACCCAGAGGCCATAAAAGGAAAAACTGATAAATCTGACTATATAAACACCAAGAACCTCTAAATGGCATAAACCACAACAGGCAAGACAAACTGGGGAAAATTTTAGCTACTCTTAATACAGATAAAGGATTGATTTTTCTAAAATATAGTTTCTACAAATCAGTAAGAAAAAGAGTAATAGTCCCATATAAAATGGAGCAACAGATACGAGCAGTTTAGAGAAAAGAAATACAAATAGTTTTTATACACACGAAAAGATGCTCACCCTCAGTCAGAATGAGAAAATTGTGAATTAAAACTACAATGGGATATGCTGATTAGCTTAATTGTGGTAATCATTTTACAACATATATATATATTTATCAAAATATCCCATTGTACACCTTGAATATATACAATCTTTATTTGCCAATTATACCTCAATAAAGCTGGGGGGAGGGGAAGAATCCATAACAAAAGATTTTGGCTGGGCATGGTGGCTCACTTTGGGAGGCCAAGGCAGGCAGATCATTTAAGGTCAGGAGTTTGAGACCAGCCTGAGCAAAAGCGAGACCTTGTCTCTACCAAAAATAGGAGGCTGAGGCAGGAGGATCACTTGAACCCAGGAATTTGAGATTGCAGTGAGCTATGGTGACACCACTGCACTCTAGCTGGGGACAACAGCACAAAACTCTTGTCTCAAAAAAAAAAAAAAAAATCTCAAAACTACAATGGAGTACTTTTTCTTCCTTACCCATGAGATTGGCTTCAAGTTTTTATAACACTGTGCTGGTGAGAATATGGGGGCAAAAAAGGCTTTCCTACATTCATTGCTGATACCAATGCAAATTGGCATAACCCCTAAAAAGAACAAACTGATAATATGTAACAGAATTATAAACAAATATACCCTGTGACCCAGTAATTCAACTAAGATTTTATCTTGTGCACATGTCCACATACATGCAAAATGACATTACTAATTAAAGCATTATTTGTAATAGCAAAAGACTGGAAACAACTTGTATGTCCACTAATAGTGGACTGATTCAATTCCAGTATATCAATAAAATGGAATACTATAAAAAAGATGAAATACTCTACACATTGCTATGATATTGATCTCTAAGATATACTGTTAAGTGAAAAAGCAAAATATGTATTATACATCACCATTTAAGTAAAAAGGGGTGTGTATAATATATAGGTACTTATATAATCACCTAGAAAGACTTTAAAACTTATAAATACCTACGAGTAGCTAGAGTACAGAAATAGGGCACTTTTTACTGTTTAGTCTTTTATACTTTATTTTTGAACCATGTGAATTTATTACCTATTCAAAAATTAATTTTTAAAAAAGCATTAACTTACTGACAGTTTAAATAATATTTTGTGATTTCAACTAAAACAAGGAATTTTAATTCAACTTACCAATTCCTGTGATCTCTTTTTTGATCAGTTGTAACTCCATATGTTGTATTTTTATTCTTACTAATAAGAAGTAAATTTTCCCAACAATCACATCCTTTAAATGATACCTATTGGGAAAGAAGTTCTCTTATTAAATATCAGTTTAAACAAAAAGAGTGAAACATGTCCTGAAAGACTGAGCTAACTTTAGTATAATAATTATTTAAGATTACCATTTTCACTATTCACATGTTTAATGTCCCCTTTTTTCAAAAAAGTACTTATTTCACTATGCTAATAACTGAAACTTGACCATCAATATACTTCAGAGGGAATAATTAGCCTGATTAATTGTTGGTCCTACTTAAATGCTAACTTAGTTTCCAGAGAACCTAAGCATGTAATGGAAAATTAGATTTTTGGGCCAAGCACGTGGCTCACGCCTGTAATCCTAGCACTCTGGGAGGCCAAGGCGGGAGGATCGCTCAAGCTCAGGAGTTCAAGACCAGCCTGAGCAAGAGTGAGACCCCATCTCTACTAAAAATAGAAAGAAATTATATGGACAGCTAAAAATATATATATAGAAAAATTAGCCGGGCATGGTGGCGCATGCCTATAGTCCCAGTTACTCGGGAGGCTGAGGCAGAAGGATTGCTTAAGCCCAGGAGTTTGAGGTTGCTGTGAGCTAGGCTGACACCACGGCACTCTAGCCCAGACAACAGAGCGAGACTCTGTCTCAAAAAAAAAAAAAAAAAAAAAAAAAAGATTTTTGTACTTGAAATATTTATTTGGTGTATAAAGATATTTTCAACATTAAAAGCTCTACATGAGAGTGTAGTATCATTATTATTCTAAGTGAAAGAATAGTTCAGCTAATGTAAATCATCTGGCTACAGAGAGAGATTAATAGGGCTACCTCCCTAGGTTTGAGTTTTAACTCAAAGACTATTCCCAGGTACCTTGAAATGATGTGGTATTAAACCTGGGAATCCCTATACTACCTAGAGGACTTTTTAGCCTCCTCCCAGGTTTGGATCTCAAAATAATATCCTAAGAGTTGATTAATACAATTGTGTTAGTCTAAAGAGAGGCTTCAGTGATAAGTTTTAGGGCCCAAACTATCTGATAATTTTATCAACAATATAATTTTAAGACACTGAAGGCATACTTATCACATTTTCAGTGATATAAACCTGGGAGTGACAACTAATAAAGAAATCACATAACAGAAGAATGTGTAGGAGGGGAATAATACAGGTTACGTCTATTTCTTCAACAAATAAAGTTTAACGAAAAAAATAGGGGGAAAACTTAAGAGATTTAAGACCCAAACAACCAAATGCAATATATGGACCTTGTTTGGATACTGATTTGAACAAAATCATGTGAGAAAAGACATTTATGAGATAATTAGGGAAATGTGAACACTGAATATATGAAGATAGTAAAGAATTATTAATATTTTTAGATGTAACAGTATTGTAGTTATATTTATAATGATACATAATGTTTTATTTTTAAAAACATTTTTCTGAACAGACAGAACATAAGCTTGTCATAGAACATTCAGATAACAGAGATGTATATAGTAAATACATAATTTATCCTCTAAAGATAACCACTGTTATCAGCTTGGTGTATATCATGGCAGGCTCTTTTCTATTCATATCTAAATACATTATTATTTTACAAAAATGGAATACTATAATATTATATATGCTGTTTTTGTGGCTAGCCTTTTCACTTAATAATATATCATGGATACTCTTCTGGAGAAGTAAATACACATTTGTCTCAATCTTTTTAACTCTTTGGCATCCCACAGTATGGTTGGACCATAATTTATTTAACTATTCTACTGATGGGGATCTAAATAGCCTTTGATTTTTTTGTTCTTACAAATAATATTTCTGAAAACATGTTGGTCCATGTATGAAATGATACATACACTCCCCCCATAGATTATACTGAAGCAAATTATGAATTAAATTATAAATCTGGAATTTGCTTCAATATAATCTATGTGGAGTGTAGAAGCTGAATACAGATAAAACAAATCTGACTATGTATTGATAACTGTTGGAGCTGGGCAATGTTTATGTGAGTATTCATTATATTATTCAGTATACTGTTCATATATTTTGGTATACGTTTGAAATTTTCCATAATTAAGTTTTAAAAGGCATTAAACAATAAACAAAATATAATCTGAATATACTGTCGTTCTCCCCCCCATGGAAAGATATACAAAAGGATATTAGTAATGGTTTAAGTGGTAAAGGTGAAAATATGTGAAAAGAGATGGCCAGGATGATGTGGTATCAAACCAGTAAGATAAAATTTTACAGACACCATAGGATTGGCTGCCTTCTGAGATGGTGAGATCCTCTACAAAAAAGTAGCCAAGCAGAGTTATCAGCAATAGAATATGAAAGACATCTGTACTGGGTTGGAAGCCAGACCAAACCCTTGAAGGTTCTCTTAGCTCAGATACTGTTGGTGTGTTAATATCAGATTAATGTCAATTCTATCCTTATTTTGACAAATTTACAAAGACCTGAAAAGTTCAGTTTTTAATTTTCCCTGAACATTTATCTGTGAAAGGTACTTACTTTGATTTATTATATTCAAATTCTATATGTAGACAATCTTCAATGCCCACTTCCATCTTAATAGAGTTGTTAACATCAGGATAGGTGGCAAGCTGGTGAACAATAAGATCATATTCTTTTACCAAGTCTGTCAGTCTTCTTACTATTGTCACTTTAAGAAAATACCTACAAAATGGAGAGGACGAGTTAAATCACCTGTGATAAATTTTAGTGTTTTAAATGAGTAAACATTAACTGCAACTCAGCTTTCTCTTTACTGGAACTCCTTAGGATCACCTTACTTCATTACTTCATAAAGAAATTCTACTTTTCTTTTAAATGCCCCCAACATGAAAAAAATACAAAGTTCAATTTTAAAGACAGTATAAATGCTTTTCAGATGAGTTAAGAGAGCTGTCATCAAGCCTACATGAAGAAATCTCTCCAGATAACTTTTTTTTTTAAATCCCTATCTAGTTAAGGCACTGCTACTTGGAATTTTGGATCTTTCTAGATGGATAACCCAAGTTAAACAATGAAAGGAGGATCTCAGACCTGATACATTCATATTTCCAATAGCCCTGGACTCTGAGGCATCCCTGGCTTCCTGCTTGAAGACTTGGTGAAGGGAAAGGACATTGGACTGGGAACTTAGAAAATAGGGTTTCTACTCCGGTTCTGCTAGGTAGTCAGCCTCTTTGGGGCTTCAGATCACTTCTTAACCATGTACTAAATGAGAATTGCTGAGAATCTCATGGATTTAGAGAGTAATTCAGTTTACAGGACAAATGAAGTGCCCAAGGGACAATTCACACAAGGGAAGTATATGATTACAACTTCTCCTAAGGGGTTCTCCAAATTTACAATGTTTGAAAGCTCTCAATAAACCTCAGATCAGCATTAGCCATTCAAAATATGTGACAGACTTTTTAAGAATCTTAAGTCTTCTAATCCAGAATTATAATTAGGAATTTGAATAAGATACCAATAATAACCATTACTTTCTGGTTTTGACTATGTTTACAGCTTCTTTCTTTATTTTTTTGAGATGGGGCCCTCATTCTGTTACCCAGGCTGGAGTACAGTGGTGTCATTATAGCTCACTGAAGCCTCAAACTCCTGGGCTCAGTCGATCCTCCTGCTTCAGCCTCCTGAGTAGCTGGCACTACAGGTATATGCCATCAGGCCCAGCTAATTTTTTTTGTTGTTGTTCTTTTGTAGAGCTGGGGTCTTGCTATATTGCCCAGGCTACAATTACAGTTTCTGATACACATTCATACCTCAAGCGGACATTGGCACCGATGTAAGATTCATATGGCTTTTCAACTTGCATAAATTCAAAATCATAACTTCTGCTCTGAGTCAGTTCTCCAGGTAGAGCTAGTTCTTTCACTAGGTTTACAAATTCATGAGTATTACTCTTGTCATTGAAAAGTTCTAAGAAATTTAAAAAAGCAAAAAGACCAATTATATTTCATATCCATTTCAATAAAACTCAAGCTTCTACTTCCAAAGCAAATAATTTTTACCAAAAGAAATGCTGTATTTGTCTCTACTTTAATAAACTAGAGCTATGATCTAAATATCATTATCCTTCTCATTATTATGCTCTACTTAGGCATAAAAAATTCAAGTAGCATAGCACAATGAAAATTTCTATTAAAAATGAGTTCATTTCTTTGATTAAAATGAAGCTGTCTGACACATTACCAGCAATTATTTGAACTTCCTCCAGACAAGGCAAAAATTGTTTTCTTTTAGTTAGGCAAAAATATTACCTGGATAAAACTACAAAACACAAAAGACTAAAGCCAACTATCAGTTAATTACTATAACTTGCCCCAAGTACAATCACATTCAGAATAGATATGTAAACAAATATCCACCCATTTCAATTTCTAAGTTTTACTGTACTTTAAAAATATAGAGTAAAACTTGGAAAGCTAGATTTAAAATCCCATTATGTAGACAGTATTATAAAAACATTTTCTCTTTTCTGAATCTGCAGTGCCAAAAGATTTATATATAGTTTAACTCCCTGCTAAATCAAGCATGTCTCTGAAATACAAGTATGGAAATGTACACAGGTTTCTAAGTCAAGAAGACATTACACTTTTCCTTTTCACATGGAATTTTCTGACAGGTAAGTCTGGCTACAGGCACACACTACATCAGGAAAACAAATGACATGGGTAATCAGAAAATGAAGGATGAAGGTGAGGCTGCTAATTAATTGTAAGGCTGGTAAAAAATGTAGGCAGATGGAAATTTCAGTAAGTCAACTAATTTACTTGAAATATTTTTCAAGGCTGGTAGTTTACTTGAACTCCTTTCATTTTTAGTAATGAAATCCAATAACAAATAAAGGCAGGATGAGTCACATATTTAATACAAGTAAAAGAAGCATGATTTAATATATTTATAAAATAAGTCCTCTCTTTTATTATGCACAATCAATTCCTTCCTTCCACAAAGCTAAGCTCTAATGCAGTCAATTTCAGTGCCAAATCCAACCCTCTTCAAACTGAAGTTATCAAAGAAAAAAAGTAATACTATTTTAAAACTCACCAATTTGACCTACAAATTCAATTCTAATTCCTTGGTGCTCTAGCCTCTTTCCAGGTTGCTTAAAGGCTAGGTTTACCTGCCAAAACATGAAATTGTAAGAGATGTTAACAATCCTTTGAGTGGGCCTACTAGTAGATTCCTTCCAGATGAATGAAATCTGTAAGTATTTCATGTATTCATTTATGAAGTTTCAGATACCACCATATACTTAGATAAGGATCATGTTATATCACCAGAGTAGGTATAATTTATGCATACACAATTACTAATGAACCTATTATTTACATATACACTTAAACCATCAGTTATGTCCGGAAGGAATCCTTCTTTATAGCTGGAGAAGTATAAAAAGATTCAAAGAAAGGAAAACCTTCAACTATTCATATGTGTTTTCTGGTCAAATAAACAACTCTATGACTAGTAATAACATTTTAATGTGAAGTAATTACTAACTCCAAGAATTGACCTAAAAACAGATATGATCCCAGGACATTTAAATCAAGCAACCCTAACATCCACACAGCCAGGACTATATTATGGACAATGCACAGAAGTCTGTGGGTCAAATCATAGCTTTACACCTACTGTACCTGAGGTATTAATATCACTTTTAGTTTTTTATAACCAAGAATATATTGTTTTAATTCTTAACCTTAAAAGCAATGCTTATTGCCGAGTCTGCTATTCATCCTAAAAACAGAATGTCTAAAGATTTAAATTTTGAGTATGATTTATCTTACGTATTTCTGAAGTAAAATATATAATCTCTAAATTCATCTATCTGCCAAATGGAAACCTTCAATTTATACTTTTTAAATTTGAAACAGTATCTGTCGAATACATATATTAGAAATAAAATTTTAAACATTAAGAATTATCTAACAAAGAATCCTTTTGTATACAAAAAGCACACTTCCAGGTTTATTCTTTGGTATAAGGAGTATTGGTAATGTGACTCTTAAAAAGCTTTTTTTCTATACAATGCTTCCCAGAAGAAAATAGGAATCAAAGGCCAAAAATCCCAGAGGTCTAATTACTTATTTGTAAACTTCATAATTAAAATATTCACTCTTTATCTTCCACATCTTGTAATCAACATAAGTTACATACTTGCCTGCAAAATTAATAGCTCAGAAAAAGAAGTAAATAAACTATGGTACATTATATGATGGAGTATTATTAAAAGTTTAAAAAGAATAATGTCAAAAAAAAATTTTTTTTTTTTTTTGTTTGAGACAGAGTCTCACTTTGTTGCCCGGGCTAGAGTGAGTGCCGTGGCGTCAGCCTAGCTCACAGCAACCTCAGACTCCTGGGCTTAAGCGATCCTACTGCCTCAGCCTCCCGAGTAGCTGGGACTACAGGCATGCGCCACCATGCCCGGCTAATTTTTTCTATATAGATTTTTAGCTGTCGAGATAATTTCTTTTTATTTTTAGTAGAGACAGGGGTCTCGCTCAGGCTGGTCTCGAACTCCTGACCTCGAGCAATCCACCCGCCTCGGCCTCCCAGAGGGCTAGGATTACAGGCGTGAGCCACCGCGCCCGGCCTCAAAAAATTTTTAATGATGTGGGAAGATGTGCATGATATGTTACGTGAAAGAAGCATGGTCAAATTGTATACAAGTATATGCCAATTATATTTTTTGAAACCATAGAAAAGAAATACTCTTTTTTGTTGTTGTTGAGGCAGAGTCCCACTCTGTCACCCTGCCTAGAGTGCTGTGGTGTCAGCCTAGCTTACAGCAACCTCAAAGTCTTGGGCTCAAGGAATCCTTCTGCCTCAGCCTCCCAAGTAGATGGGACTACAGGCATGTGCCACCATGCCCGGCTAATTTTCTATATATATTTTTAGTTGTCCAGCTAATTTCTTTTTATTTTTTAGTAGAGACGGGGTCTCGCTCTTGCTCAGAGCTGGTCTCGAACTCCTGAGCTCAAACAATCCACCCGCCTCGGCCTCCCAGAGTGCTAGGATTACAGGCGTGAGCCACCGTGCCCAGCCCTGAGTTTTTACTTTCTTTATTTGGCTTTTACTTACTTTACTTGGCTTGGATTGCAAGCCAAGATCAGAACCTTAAAAAAAGTAAGCTGTAGACTAGTAAGAATTTTAATATTAATACTTTTGGGCTTTTTTCCTGTTTAAAAAAAATGTCTTGGTTAAGAAATTATAATTTATGAACCCCTCCCCACAAAAAATTCCCAGATGAATCACTACACAAATTTTCACAATTAAAAAAAAAACTATACCTCAATACTTAATTAAACACAGTCAACCAAGACTCTCTCAAAGTTACTCAGAGGTACAAGGATACAAGGCCTATTTTTAAAAGGGAGAACCTAAGTCAGATATAGTCTTAGAGCATAAAAAATTCAGGATACAGTCCAGTTGAACTAGATTTAAGGAAGATTGGTTACTTGACATGAACCAAAGAGTAAATACTCTAAGTAAGGATAAAAAGAACACGAGTAAGTCACTTTTAAGAATTTCCCTATTGATTTTGTGGTAATCTAAATATTTCCAGTAGTCTTAAGGAATACTTCAAAAACACTCCAAAAAACTTTTGCCAGACAGCAACTAGTTCTAACTTTTGAAAGTATATGCCACAGGCGTGCCAAGATAATTCAATGGGGAAGAAATATTCTTTTCAACAAAAAGTGCTAAAACAACAAGGTGTCATCATGCTGGACTCCTACCTCTCACCACAGACAAATAATAACTCAAAAGGATAAAATACCTAAATGTAAGAGCTACAATTACAAAACTCTGAGGGAAAAAAAAAGATATTAATCTTCATGACCTTGGATTAGGCAATGATTTCTTAGATTATGATGCCAAAAGTATGAGCAATAAAAGAAAAAAACAGATAAATTGGACTTCATCTGGTCACCCATCTTGTAGTTTCCAATTACCTTTTCCTAACTTTCTATTTCCTATCAGTCTTCTTTGTTAAGTGGTGATTTAATAGCCTTTTTGGAACTGTCATTCTGGTATTTTCATTTTACAACTCACTAATTCTTAAAAGTGCTATGTGATATATCCTTTTAGTGTGTGAATAAACCTTTTATTAAAGTAAAGCAAACATACAGAAGAATAAACATAAAGTATATGAGTCATAAGTATATAGCTCAATGAATTTATTTATTTATAAACATACACAAAAGAAGCCACGGAACCCAATGAATTTTTACCAAATGAAGTCACACAGGTAACTACAACCCAGATCAAGAAATAGAACATTACCAGCACCTCAGGAGCCTTCCTTGTGACCCTTCCATTACTCCTGCCTACCACAAAGGTAACCTCTGCCCTGGCTTTTATCACAATTAATTTGTTTTGTCTCTTTTTGAACTTTATACAAATGGAATAATTCAGTTATGTCATGTATTTCTAGTATCTGGCTTCTTCCACTTAGATTGTAAAACTCATCCATGTTGTGTGAAGTGGTAATTCTCTGTTCCTTCTCATTGGTGACTAGATTTCATTGTATAAATATACCACAATTTATTCATTCCACTGTTCCTGGATGTTTAGGTTATTTCCAGTTTGGGGCTACTGTAAGTAGTGCTCCTATGAATTTCTTGTATGTCTTTTGATGCTCATATGTTTGGATTTCTCTTGAATATCTATGAGTAGAACTGCTAAGTCATAAGGGTACACATATATTAAGCTTTAGTAGATAATGCCAACCAGTTTTCCATAATTTGAGTTGTTCTGCATTCTGGCCAACACTTGGCTTTGTCTTTGAACTGGTGGGTAAGTAGGGGTGTCCATTATGTTTTGTATTGAAGCAGACTTTAGTCTGTTTAAAGCAGTTTTAGTTCACAGAAAGATTGCGTGGAAACTATAGAGAGTTCCCATATATCCCTTGTCCCACACATGGGGTCTAAATGTTTGTGTCCCCCCAAAAATTCATATGTTGAAATCCTAACCCCCAAAGTGACACCTTTTTGGAGGTGATTAGGTCATGAGGGCAAAGCCCTCAGGAATGGGATTAGTGCCCTTACAAAAGAAGCTCCAGAGAGCTGCCCTGTCCCTTCTACCATATGAGGATGCAGTGAGAAGGAACCATTTATAAATATTAACCAAGAAGAGGGCCGTCACCAGACACCAAATCTGCTGGCACCTTGATCTTGGCCTTCCCAGCCTCCGGACCCATGAGAAATAAATTTCTGTTGTTTATAAGCTACCCAATTTATGGTATTTTGTTACAGCATCCTGAACAGACTAAGACACACACACAGCGTTCTCCACTATCAACACGCCCTACCAGAGTTACATTTCGTACAGTTGACGACACTATATTGATACATCATTATCACCCAAAGTCAACAGTTTACATTAGGGTTCACTCTTGGCAGTGTACATTCTATAGGTTTTGACAAATATACTGACATGTACCCACCAACAGAGTATTAAAATAGTTTTGCAGCCTCTGCCTCTGCCTATTCATCCTCAATACCTGGCAACCACTGATCTTTGTACTTTGATCATAGTTTTGCTTTTTCCAGAATGTCATATAGTTGGAATCATACAGTATGTAGCCTTTCCAAATTGGTTTCTTTCACTCGGTGGTGTGCATTTAAGGTTCCTCCATGTATTCTCGTGGTGTGATAGCTCATTTATTTTTAGCATTAAATAATATTCCATTGTATGAATGTACCACAGTCTATTTATCCATTCATCTACTGAAGAACACCTTAACTGTTTCCAAGTTTTTAGCAATTATGAATAAAGGTGCTATAAACATTATGTGCAGGTTTTTGTGTGGACATAAGTTTTCAGCTCAATATGGTGAATACCAAGGAGCACAATTACTGGAATGCACAGTAAGAGTTTTGCAAGAAACTGCCAAACCGTCTTTTAAAATGGCTGTACCATTTTGCATTCTCACCACCAGTGAATGAGAGTTAATGTTGCTCCACAAGCTCACCAGCATTTGGTATTGTCAGTGTTTTGGATTTTTGCCATTCTAATAGGTGTTATCTCATTTTAGTTTGAATTTGCAATTCCCTAATAATATAATGTTGAGCATCTTTTCATATATTTATTTCCCATCTCTATATCTTTGGTGAAGTGTCTGTTCAGATATTTTTGCCTACTTTTTAATTGGGTTGTTTCCTATTGTTGCATTGTAAGAGTTATTTGTATATTCTGGATACAAGTCCTTTATCAGATGTGTTTTACAAAGATTTTCTCCCAGTCTATGGCTTGTCTTTTCATTCTCTTAATGTTGTATTTCTCAGGGCATAAGTTTTAAATTTTCATGAAGTCCAACTTATCTATTTTTTCTTCCATGGCTCATGCCTTTGGTTTATATCTAAAAACTCACTGCCAAACCCAAGGTCACCTAGATTTTCTCCTGTTATCTTCTAGAAGTTTTATAGTTTTGCATTTTACATTTAGGTATATGATCCATTTTGAATTTTTGTAAAATGTATAAGATCTGTGTCTAGATTCATATTTTTGCATGTACATGTCCTGTTGTTTCAGCACCGTCTGCTGAAAAGACTGTTTGTTCTCCACTGAATTGTCTTTGCTCCTTTGTCAAAGAGCAGTTGATTATATTTCTGTGGGTCTATTTCTGCGCTCTCTATTCTGTTCCACTGATCTATTTGTCTCTTCTTTCGCCAATGTCAGACTGTCATGAGTTATAACTTTATAGTAAGTCTTAAAGTTGGCTAGTGTCAGTTCTCCAATTTTGTTCTTCTTCAATATTATGTTGGCTATTCTGGCTCTTTTGCCTTTTCATATAAATATCAGAATCAGTTTGTCAATACCCACAAAATAACTTTTGCAATTTTTATTGGGATTGAGTTGAATCTACAGATCAGGCTGGGAAGTACAGACATCTTAACAATATTGTGTTCTCCTATCCACAAACATGAACTACCCCTGTAGTTATTTAGACCTTCTTTGATTTCATCAAAGTTTTACAATTTTCCCAAATATTATATATATTTTACTCTATTTATACCTAAGTATTTCATTTTTTGGGTGCTAATGTGATAGTAACCAAATGATTTTAACAGTAGAGCAGCAGAATGCTTACAAGAACCTAGAACTGGCTCAGAGGCATTTTGTTTTTGTCTTGCTATGTTGCCCAGGCTGGTCTTGAACTCATGGCCTCAAGCAATCCTCCCACCTCAGCCTCCCTAAGCACTGGGATTATAGGTATAAGCCCTGCATCCAACCTGGCTTAGAGTGTTGTCATCAAGTCCATTTTCTCTAAATTAAATATGGCTGCACATTCTTCCCATGACACCTAGACACATGGGAATCCCAAAATCCTAAATTCCCTATCTAAAAGAAAATAATCAGAGTGATTAAGACTCAAAATCCATGTTTCTTGAGCAATAATTAAAGAAAATAGCATGTTTAACTTAGAGAAGACTTAGGATGAATAAGACAGTGGTCTGGAAAATGTTTAAAGAAAACTCCTACATAGAAAAGGGATTAGATTTATTATGTATACCTCTAAAAAGCAGAATGTATAGTGTTACCAGGATAGTAGAATCCCCATACCATGAAAAGTATGCATAAATAAGCTCATACATCAAGAATATTGTAAAAGGAATTTACTCTTGCTTTGGACAGGATGTCAGACCTCCAAGATCCAAAATAATATCTAATATATGAAGGATTTTCATGCAGAGAATCCTACCAATGCAAAGGGGTGTTTGGAAGCTAATGATGTAGTCCAACTTCCTCAATTTACAGGTGAGATCCAGGAAGCTAAATGACTGCCAAGGGTTACCTACCACGATACTGGTAAAGTCAAGGCTAGATCTTCCAACTCTAGCCCAGTCATCTAAACCCTAGACTGGTGTGGCAAGATTTGTTCTTAGTGACACATGCTAGGTCATAGATAACCAATGCTTTTTTTCTTCTCTTTAAGCTTTCTTTTCAAAGCGCTCAAAAATCATCTATTTAATAATCTGTTTTAGAGGTATGTGAGGAATCAATATTAAGTTTACCTGAAACGAAATCTTTTGAAAATAGGGGCTTTTTGTATATTCTAGAACTGTTCCCATTTTCCATGATTACTAAAGGTAATTCTCACAGAGATTCTGTGATCAGTTCTACAAAATTATTTCAGTACTATAACATAACATTCATCTTGTCTGGTCACCAGAATGTTTGAAACTAATTAACTTATTTTTAATCTCCTTAATCATAATGAGGCTCTCATTCTCTTTTAATGTTCTACCTTTCCCAATTTAAATATTTTGGGGGGGATGAGAAAAAAGCTTTCTTTTACATTTATCATATTATGTGCTAAATGAGCATATTCTTTCCTTATTTATCTTCTTATTCTAAATATAATGTTTAAAATGTAATTTTCTTAGCTTTAAAAGCCTCAAGCTGATTATCAAGTCTTTTTTTTTCCTTTTTTTAATTTTTCTTATATGGCACAGAGAGAAAGAGAGAGAAAAGGAGCTCAAGTTAAGTCTTTTTAAGGTTATTCTTACAAATCCATACCATTTTTTTCATTTTCCTTAGTTATCCTCATTTTATTGAGCACAGGATTATCTTCAAAACAATTAATCCTTGTTCACAGATAGCAACGAGAAATAAAAGGGCATTTTTAGGCATTATAAAAAAGGGTGGATAGACACCCTTATCCGAGATAATCACTAACTTCTTAATATATATCCATGTAGATTCTTTTCAATGCATTTAAAAAATTTTTCAATTTTAATTTCAAACACAGTAAATATCAATTATATACACATAAACAAAAGCTCTTGTAGTGCTTAATAAGCTTTAAGAGTATAAATGGGGTGAGGCCTTTTACCCTGTTTGTTGGAGTTTGGATTTTCAGGCCTTTTCTGGGCTAAAGAGTTCTTTCCAGGCTACTTTGTAGCAATTTGAGAGTCTAGCATCACTTTCTGCTGGGACCCAAAGATCCAGGAGGCACTTACAGCTGTGACTGGACCACTGATGGAACCATCACAAAAGCTTAACCCAACCTTGATCCTGGAGTCTTCATAAATGCTCACTGAAGAAAATTCCCAGGACAATTCAGAGGACTCTCATCCCATCTGAATCAAAACATTAATAAAGAACTTGACCCTCAACCCTGGTACCAAATTCCCTTCCCTCAACCAGAAGGTTCACCCAAACAGCAGGAGAGAAGAGAAAAAAACCTTCCAGGAGATCAGAGATGGCCTGCCCCACAGGAGGACAGGTGTAAGGACACTGTTATCTGTGTGGAAAGAAAGGATAATAAAACTGAGATACCTCTTACTCAACAGATTTTCTCAGCTTGAAAGAAAACTAATAGACACTGGGATTAAAGGAGTTCAGAATGAATCAAGAAATGAACCATTCAAATGTGGCTGCAGTTTCTGCATTTGTCATAGATGGCAATGGATACTTTTGAGAATGCTAGAATAGGGAATGACACAGAACCAGTTTAGCCATAAACCTTACTTTTGTACCTTTCTTTCTTGCTGGTAATTTTTTGCAGCAGGTTGAGAAAGCTACTCTATGCTAGAATACACTGTCTACCAATAGTCCAAAAAGCTATGATGAGTTGTGATGTCTTCTTGTATCTTTTCCTTCCTACCTTAATACCAGTAATTTATAAGGGATCTGTGTAGTTTGAACGTATTTGAATGGCTTCAATATACTTTAGTTCCACTTTTTGATTTAACACAAAGAAGCACCAGTGGGTCTCAAGTACTCTCATGAGTTTTAGAAGCCCAAAGTCATTGAGATGAAACCTGACATAAAGAATCTGAAGCAGGCTGGGCAGTGGCTCAAGCCTGTAATCCTAGAACTTTGGGAGGCCAAAGCAAGGGGATCACTTGAGGCCAGGAGTTTGAGATCAGCCTGGGCAACATAGTGAGAACTGTCTCTACAAAAAGTAAAAAAAAAAATTAGCCAGGTGTGGTGGCATGCACCTATAGTCCTAGCTACTTGGAAGGCTGAGGTGGGAGGACTCCCTGAGCCCAGGAGTTCAAGGCTACAGTGAGCTGTTATTGTACCACTCCACTCCAGCCTAGGTGACAGAGCAAGACCCTGTCTCTATTAAAAAAAGAAAATTCGGCTGGGTACAGTAGCTCACACCTATAATCCTAGCACTCTGAGAGGCCAAGGCAGGAGGACTGCTTGAATTCAGGAGTTTGAGACCAGCCTGAGTAAGTGCAAGACCCTGTCTCTATTTAAAAAATAGAAGAATTAGCCAGGGGTCGTGGCACGTGCCTGTAGTCCCAGCTATGGAAGGGAGGGGACGGGAGGGGAGGGGAGAAGGGAAGGAGGAGGGGAAGGGAATTTGAAGCAAAGTAACTTGTGGGGAAAGAATGTAGAGAACATTGGGTAGTTTGCTAGAGCATAATAATTAATTAGATTTTCTGGTTTTCAAATATTTGAATTGCAATAAGAGGAAATTTCAATGTGCTATTTTAATTTTTAGTAGCAAATGAATGTGTGTATAGAGAAATGGTAAAAATGATGTATCTGAGTACCTTTAAAAAGAGTCTAAATGGGTCATGATGCTAAAAATCTTGGAAATTAATATACAGGTTATTTCTTATCTGAAATGCTTGGGATCAGAAGTGTTTTGGACTTTTTTTTGATTTTGGAATATTTGCATTATACTTACTGGATGAGTATTACTAATCTGAAAATCTGAAATCCAAAATGCTCCAATGGACATATTTCCTTTGACCATGACTTTTGAGCATCATGCTGGTTCTCAAAAAGTTTTAGATTTTGGAGCATTTCATATTTTTGGGTTAGAAATACCCAACCTACTGTATTAATGTATTTGCTCTGTTTACCTATATGTAACATGAAAGAAACATAGAGACCATGTAAAAGATAAGTGGTCCCACATTTCTACAAAGATGTGCATCTTATTTACTCCAACTTGTTTTTACTATTAGTTTCCTATTACACTAATCCGAAGTACTAATTTTAAAATATGTAAAACTAAATCGTAATGAAAATCTTCTATGCATTTTTTTACAAAAAAATGAAGACACAGTATATTGTCCTGTAACCCATTTTACATATGACATTAACTGTACAATCTTGAACAAGTTACTCAACCTCTGAGCTAACATTTCCTTATCTATGAAACAAAAACAATTAACAGTACCCACAAGAAGAATAAAAATGAATTATTGTGAAAAATTTAGAGGAATACCTGGGTCATGGGAAGTATTCGATAAATATTGTTATTATAGCAAACCTCTTTTCATATCAATACAGGTCTATATCATCACGTTAATCGCTATAAGTATTTAATGGTTATTTATCATAATTTAGGGTTTTTTATGTTTGGACATTTAAGTGGCTTTGAATTTTTGAATATTATAAACAGTGCAAATAAATTCTTATCAGAAGAATTTTGGGGTCAAATTCATACTAATCATTATTAGCACTGCTCAGATATTTCCAGCTGTATACATTCTGAGTGCACGGTATGATTGTGCTCCCTGTCCCCCTTGTAGTTGGGTGATATATGAGACTGATTCTAGAGATGATGAATTTTATCAAAAGTAATCTTCGTTACTTCTAGGATGGGGCATTTAATTGCTTGTAAGAGACCCTGTAGAAATTTCTCTTCTACCATGATGACTGTAATGTTCCAGGTGGTGGCTGCTCCACCAGTGGACATGGCACAGAGCAGGGCCCTCAGATGACTCACAAGGGACATGTTGCCTGGGCAAGAAAGAAGCCACTGTTGTTTTAAGTCACTGAGTTTTGGGGTTGTCTGTTAACACAGTATAATCCAGCCTATTCTGGCTCCTATAAATGATAATCATTTTTTAAGTTTTTGATACACATCACTAAACTGCCAAAATGGTTTACACAGAACTTTTTAAAATCTCAGGTCAATTTCTGAGAAGACAGCAACATAGTCTTTGAATCTACCCAGATCCCCACACAAAAAAAAAAAAAACCAGACCAACTAGACAGCAAAACCAAAAAAATCTAAGGACCATATTTACCACACACACACACACACACACACACACACACACACTCAAAAACATACAAACAAGGTATCCCCACAATCCCAAAATACCATGAGTAGGTAAACTATTAATACCTGCAAAATCTCCATGATACCAATGGCTGCATGATACCAGGATGAATTAAAGGCAAGCAATGGAGTGTCTCATGGACCTAAGAACCTCAAACCTGCTATCATATTTTCACTGGAAAGCACAGTGGATCAAACAGAATTAGAGCTGAAACTGGAAGGGGTTTTGCACAATCCAATAATACATGAACTCTCAAAACTAACCAGCCAGGTCTACCATCTAAGACAGCTGGTTAGAAAAACTATCCTAAATCAAATCTCCAAAAGTTCAGGAAAACTAATTTCACGTAAAAATATGAAAGTCAAATCCCATAAAAAGTTATTTTAAGGAAAAAGTGAAGGAACATATTAACATCTCTACAGACAAAACAGATCAAAACTGTAACCTATTTCAAAACAGGCTGCAAGATATTAAGAAAATGATACAATACATAAAAAAAATTTTAGGGTAAGAAAAATCAGAAAATAATTAGAAACAAAAAAACATTTTAAGCCTGGCTGTGGTGGATCACGCTTATAATCCTAGCACTTTGGAAAGCCGAGATGGGAAGACTGCTTGAAGTCAGGAGTTTCAGACCAGCATGAGCAACACAGCCAGACCCCATCTCTACAAAAAATAGAAAAAATTAGCTGGGTGTGGTGGCACAAGCCTCCACCCTCTCGGGAGGCTGAGGTAGGAGAACTGCTTGAGCCCAGGAGTTTGAGATTGCAGTGAGCTATGATGATGCCGCTGCAGTCTGGCCCAGGCAACAGAGTGAAACCTTGTCTCAAAAATAAATAAATAAATAAATAAGTTTAAAAAAATCATTTTACAAATGAAGGGTGAACTAGATGGAATACAAAAACAAAAAAATACAACATCTTAAAAATAGAAGGTGAAAAGAAATTTTGAAATTTAAAGAGATAAAAAGGACTCAAGAAAAAGGGACTAATATTGAAGATAGTTAAGTAAGATACAAAATATTGATAATAAACGAAGAAGAAAACCAAAGCAAAGGAATGGAACAAATACTAATGGCTATAATTCAAGACAACTTTCCTTAAAAGAAAAAATGAGGCTATTTAAGGAAAATACATACCAGGGATCTGAGACTATCACCCCAGAAGAATAACATCAAGACATATTCTAGTAAAATCACTGGACCTTAAAGCAAAAGAAAAAGAAATCCTTTGGCCATCAATGCAAAAGAGCACGCCATGTTAGAAGGAAAATTAAATTGGGCTTTGTCAAGAATACTCTATGCCAGAAGACAATGGAGTAATAGATTTAAATACTCAGGAAAATGTAATCCAAGCTTATTATATTCCGTGAAACTAACCTTCAAATATAAAGGACACAAAAAAGCCATTATCAACATGCAAAAACTTAGGGACTATTGTCCTCATGAGCATTTCCTAAGAAATCTATCCTACTCTATTAACTAGAAAATGAGTTCAGACAACAAAACTAAAAAGACAAAGACATAAGGACTGGTGGTAAGCATTATATGAACAATTATTTATGAAACAAAACTAAATGAGGACTAAAAGGATGTATGCTCTGACAATGTACTTATGGTATACTTATGAAAGGAGGGTAAAATAGAGATAGCAGATGCAAAATAGTTTTAAACTAATTTTATAATTATATTGGTAGTGGTAATATTAGTATTATTATTCTGAGACTATTGTATATATATATATGTGGAATAAAGCAAATGAGTAAATTATGGGATATGCTAATTGTATCTTCCCCTATGTCTCTGAAAGCCAGGATTCTTGGTGCAGAAGAGAGGAGATACATATGTAATATAAAAGAGGTTAAGTAAAAAACCCTGAAATTGAATAGGAAATGACAACATGAACTCCTGAGGTATTTTATCTCAGGATAAAATCTATCAACTGAAAAGCCTAGAAACAATGACCAATCCAATAGCAATGAACATTCCTAGCACGCAAATTATGGTTAAAAGATCTGGCCAATTTCAGGTCTGAAGCAGGAAAATAAGACCCTAGAACATCTTGTCATACCAGTTAGCAAGGAAACCACTAAAAACTCCTATGGTCCTTGGCAATTTCTTAAAAAGTTAAACATAAGTTTACCTAAGACCCAGCCATGGCACTTCTAGGTATACATACCCAGGAGAAATGAAAATGTAAGTCCACACAAAAACTGGTAAACAAACGTTAAAACAGCCAAAAGGTGGAAACATCCAAATGCCCATCAACTGGTGAGTAGATAAACAAAATGTGGTATACCCATAAAATGGAATACTATTCAGCAATTTAAAAAATGAAATACTGACAACAAATGCTACAGCATGGATTAACCTCAAAAACATTATATTAAGTGAAAGAAACCAGATAGGAAAGACCACACATTGTATCATTTCATTTATATAAAATGTCCAGAATAGGTAAATTCTTATAGAAACATGAAGTAGATTAGTGGTTGCCAGGGGCTGGAAGAAGGGGATAGAGGGTGACCACTAATGGTATAGGGTTTTGTTATTTTGTTTTTTGGGATTTTTTTTTTTAAGTAACGGAAACATTCTGGAATTAGGTAATAGTGATGGTTGCACAACCCTGTAAATTGACTCTAAATTTTAAGTATACTTAAAATGGGTGAATTTTATGGTGTGTGTATATATATCTCAAAAAAGCTTAAAAAGAAAAAAATCCAGCGAGATGCAGTGGCTCAAGCCTATAATCCTAGCACTTTGGGAGGCCAAGGCGATAAGATCGCTTGAGGCCAGGAATTTGAGACCAGCCTAAGCAACATAGCAAAACCTCATCTCTACAAAAAAATAGAAAAATTAGCCAGGTGTGGTGGCATGCACCTATAGTCCCAGCTACTCGGGAAGCTGAGGTGGGAGGATCTCTTGACTCCAGGAGTTTGAGGTTGCAGATGCCACCACACTCTAGCCCAGGCAAAAGAGCAAAAACATGTCTTCAAAAAAACAACCAAAAAAGAAAACATAAGAAAGTTTACTGCTATAAAAGTCAGCATAGTGGTTATTTTTGAGGGGAGGGGGCTGTGGGACAGGACATATGGGGTAGCTGTCAAAGTTCTATTTCTTGACTTAGTTGGTGATTACAAAAAAATATGTCTTATAATAACTTATTTTTGGTTTGTGTGGTTTTGTACATGGGTTTTATTTTACAATAAAAAGGTTAAAAATGAAAAACATCTCAGGCCAATAAACAGATTCAAGATACAGTAACTTTTCAACAGAAAAAAATTACCTATAAGAGATTTTATCATTTTTAAAAAACAATCTATAATTATTAGATCTACATATGATTTCCAGCAATTCCAATTATAATTTCAACACCAACTATTTTTTTAAAAAACACATTGAATAGCTTTATTTTTATCGTTAACATTCCCTTCTTCCTTTATCCCATAAACATTAGCCTTGAACATTCAATTGGCCCAGATGATATTAAGATTACTTTGAACTAGACAGGAAATATTCTCTACTAGCCTAAAAACAGTAAATAAAATAATAAAATCAGTAAATAAATGAAATAAATATTTAGTGAAAGCCTATTATACAATTAACACTATATTTTAAGGAGACAACAGAACACTCTGATCCCCTGATCTTAAAGAGCTTACAACTTAGCAGAAGAGATACTTACTTGTTCTATCTATGAATGAAATACCTAAGATATTTATTAGCAGGTTCACTCTTCCTAGAACGAAGATTAGACTGGTATTCCTACCCAAACCATTAACAAGTTGTCTTTTCCATAGGCCAAACACTACTTCTTTTACTCTTCTTTCATTTGACATGTTCCATCCCCCCCCCTTTTTTTTTTGAGACAGAGTCTCAGTCTGTCACCCCAGCTAGAGTGCAGTGGCGACATCATAGCTCAATTGCAACCTCAAACTCCTGGCTCAAATGATCCTCCTGTTTCAGTCTTCCCAGTAGCTTGGACTACAGGCACGCACCACCATGCCGGGCTAATTTTTCTATTTTTAGTAGAGACGGGGTCTCACTCTTGCTCAGGCTGGTCTTGAATTCCTGAGCTCAAGAGTTCCTCCCGCCTCAGCCTCCCATAGTGCTAGGATTATAGGCATGAGCCACCGCACCCAGCCTTCTTCCATCCTTTTGATGATTTTGTCTGCTCTCCTTTAGGCCTCTCTCTTTCTCTCCATCTTTTTAAAGGAAGAGTACCAGGGAAGTAAAGTTCAAAACCAAAAAAATTCACTTTCAGATACAACACTAAGACCCCAACTGGTAATCTGGCAAAGGACCACAATAGACAATGCAGTAAAAAAGTAACCTCTAATGGCTAAAAAACCTAAGTCTGACCTATTTAGTAACCAAAAAAAATGCAAAATAAAATGATAAAATCATTTTTGCCTATCAAACTAGCAAGCACTAAAAAGCGATCATATTCAAGTGCTGTTTTGGGTAAAACAAGACACTACAGGTGACAAGTTACTTGATACAAATATATTTTCCAGATTAATGTGTTTAAGATCCTTCAAATATTCATGTCTTTTGGTACAGCAACTCACTTCCAGGAATCTATTCTAAGGAAACAATCCTACAGAAGTCTAGAGAAAATGCATGTATGTGATGTCCATATTACCAAAGATAGGATGATATACTAAAAGCCATCTGAAAAACAGAAACTACTTAAATATCCAACAATAGGGAAAAGGTATGCTTAATATACTACATATACGTAGTCACTAATTAATGTAGAGAGGTTAAGAGGAAACATACCCAAATATTAACAGTGAATTATTTCCATATGATAAGACTATACATATGTTACTTCCCAAACTGTCTACCACATGTATGTATTACTTTAACAAGGGAGAAAAATCTTAATATTTTATATTTTAAAAATTATTTCACGTTTTGTGGCTTGCTTTTTTCTTTGATATTACCATTCCCCAGTATCAGAGACTATTGATTACCACTACAGAGTATTGATCCTAAAACATAAGGATAATCTTGTACATCACTGGATAAGGAAAAGGGGAAAAAAATGAAACCTTATAGAAGGCATCATAAATGTATCTGACCATGCACAGATACATTCCAAAAGTACTTAGGTCCTCTACAGAGTAACAAGAAATGAGATCAACAGACAGGAGAAATAAACTTTGGGTGGATCACAGCCCCATTCTAGAGAAACTTAGAAGCTAGACAGATACACACAGTCACAAACAGAAAATTCTGCATGAAATTTAGAGACTCTACCCTTGAAAGCCTTCCTGGGTAAGAATCTTTCCTGTAAGTGTTCTAACCAATCAAGGATTTTAGCTGACCTTCAGAAAAAAAATTTCCATCTCTAATAAAATCATTCAAATTTAGAAAAAGCAGAGACCATTTTGATGACTAATTCTAATATCCTACAACTAGGTAATTTTGCCAAGCAAAAGATTTACCTTCCCTGAAACAGATTCTCCATCATAGAAGAGATAGTGTTTTTCTACTTTGCCATCTTCAGTTTTCATTTCTGCCATTTTCCTGGTTTCTCCATCATTAAGGACAATATCAATCTCACAAATTGGACCAAAAAAGCCTCCAAGAAAACTCTGAAATAAAATGAAAATGCTCATTATTACCATATTTAGTCACTATATTTTGTAATCCAAATTTAATTACCTATGACCTATCATTAGACTGCAAATCTGTGAGTTCAAGGAAATGGTAAGAACTTAAATGCTACATCAAAAATGAACAAACTGAGTACAACAATATGTATATAGTTAACAATACTGTACAGTACACTTAAGAGGGTGGATTTCATGTAATGTGTTTTTTGCCACAAAAAAAGACAAAACCCTAAACAAATTTAAGCATGCTATAATTTCAGTCAAGTCCATTGGTAACCACTGTAAATAATCAAATACTAACATATATCAGAAATCTAAGAAATTACCTCTTAACATCTGGACTTGAAAAGTTACCTTTAGTTATACCTGTATCAGGTGCTTTCATTATAGTAGAACTTATACAATTCAAATTACTTATACAAGCCCAAATGAATTATCACAATGTACTGCTTATTATAAAATCTATTGCCGTATTAGGTCTGAACTGGTATGTTACACTGTGTAAGCCCTTGGAGTAAAATTGGCTCTAATGGAGGAAACTAATAAAATTTCTGTTAATTTTTCCAAAAAAAATACAAACTTTGTTCTGTAACTCCTAAATATGACAAAAACAAGGGACAAAGATCAATTAATTGCTTATCAATACTAAAACACATTAGTTGGTAATAATGCAGCATTCATCAGCAATTTTGATATTGAATGTAGTTATGGATTATTTTTGCCACCAATGAAAGCAAGTCTTCTAGTCTTTTTAAATTTACAGAGAACAATTTCCTATTATGTCATCCCCCGTCCCTTTTTTCTTTGTCCTACACAACAGTGAGAGCAAGCTTTTAAAAACATAAATCTGATATCATTCCTTGCTTAAAAATGGTTCAATGGGCTAGTGAGTGTGTAAATTGTAACAACAACTATAGAAAATAGTTGGACATTATCTAGTAAAGCTAAAGATGTACATATCCCATGACCTAGCAATTCCACCCCTCGGTATATATCCTAGACATAAACTCATATATACATACATGAACCAGGAGACAACTATAACAATGTTCATAACAGCATTGTTCATAAAAGCTTCAAACAATCCAAATATCAATCAACAAGAGAATGGATACATAAATTTTAGTATATATTCATACCGTGGGAATATGAAACAGCAACAGAATTAAAGAGATACAACTACATACAAGGATGAATCCCATAATGTCCAGTGAAGGAGGCCAGACACAAAAGGAATATACACTGTATGATTCCACATATACATTAAGTCAAAAACATGTGATGTACATTATAGTATTAGAAGTCAGGAAGTGGTTGAAAGAAAGCACAAAGGGAGGCCAGGTGCGGTGGCTCACACCTGTAATCCTAGCACTCTGGGAGGCCGAGGCAGGCGGATCGTTTGAGCTCAGGAGTTCGAGACCAGTCTGAGCAAGAGCGAGACCCCGTCTCTACTAAACATAGAAAGAAATTATATGGACAGCTAAAAATATGTATAGAAAAATTAGCCGGGCATGGTGGCGCATGCCTATAGTCCCAGCTACTCGGGAGGCTGAGGCAGGAGGATTGCCTGAGCCCAGGAGTCTGAGGTTGCTGTGAGCAAGGCTGATGCCATGGCACTCTAGCTCGGGCAACAGAGTAAGACTCTGTCTCAAAAAAAAAAAAAACAAAGAAAGCACAAAGGGAGCTTCTGGGGTGGTATTAATAGTAATCTATTTTTTCTAGCTGAGCACTTGATATTCAGGTATGCTTACTTTGTGAAAATTCATCAAGCTATATACTTGTGTACTTTTTATAGTTTACTTCAGTTGTTATTTTAAACACAAACACACACACACACACACACACACAACGTATTCCCTATGTGGCCTACATATATCTGGCCTTATCCATCTTTCCAGCCACTCAGTCTCAGATGACCGGAGTTCTTTCTGCAACAGCTCCTTCACATTTGCCAGTGTTCTTGTTGTCCTAGAGCCAAGCAAAGTATCCTAACTAATTCACCCTTTGAGTATCAGTTTGACTGATCTCCTTTAAGAGGCCCTGACTTCCTAATCAAAATTGGACTCTCCAAACTCAGGTCTCACAAGCCTTATTTATACAGTACCTGACTCTCCTACTGAACTGTAAACTCCATAAGAACAAATACCTCATCCTTTGCTCACCTAAAGCAATGTGTGGCATTTAGTAGAAGGCATTCAAATACTTGCTGAATGTTAAATTAATTTTGAATAAACACATACCATCCTAATAATAATAAATGAATATACAAGTGAAATTAGCTGAAATCTGGAATAGTTGGTAAGATTAGCCTTTTCCCAGCAAATCAGCATTGATGTAGTAGCAAAGTAGAGCATGGAATTTGTGTTAAATCTCAGTTTTGTCCTCAGGTGGCAAGGTAACAGCAAGCAAGCTAATGACCTCCTAAAGCTACCTAGCGCACAAAGTGATCAAATGAGATAGAGTTTTCCTAAATCCTTTATTAACAAAAGGGACTATAATTTTAAGAAACCAACTAAAAGAACTGCCAGATTAGTACTTTTGACATATTCCAAAGACACAAAAAGCAAACCTTCTTTTTGACAAGATGTTTTAACCTTTTCTGGCAATGTTACAAATAACAAATTCAAATTTAACCAGAAAACAAATATTAATCAGAAAAGTATTCTGAATTAATTTAGAAAAGAGAAAATGAAAAGTATCAACGATAGGTCACATGCACTACCCATTAATAGTTAGCTTTCATACTCCAAGTTTTAAACTCAAACCTTGCTCAAAATGGCAAATTCTGAAATACTGTAGTACATTTTCTCCTAAAGGATAGAGAAATGAGACATATAAAGCAGATCAAAAATCAACCAGCTGATATTTACTAATTATCAACTATGTGCAAATCACTGAGCCTGCAAGGAAGGGGGCTGTGTAGGAGGAGCAATTATGAAAGGGTGGAAGACACCTTCAAGTAGTTAGTTCTGTTAGATGGGAAACAAAATCAGATATGTTAAAAGATAATACCAATTGGCAGTGAGGGCAATAAGAGAATGAGCTCTCCTTCCTATGATACCCACAACATTAACTAGTGTGAGTTATAAAAAAAGAGGCAGGAAAATTAAAATTAATGTTCTCAGTCCCCCTGAAACGTCCCAGAGGTACTTCAAAGAAAACCATAAAAATTGTTTTACAGATAAAAGGAGACACTATAGTAACTTTTTCCACATACGTATGCTTAACACATAGAGCTGCACTTAGGATTTGAAAGCTGACATTAAAAGATCAAATAATCAAAATTAAACAAAATTTTAACAAAACTAAAATTGACACTAATTAAAGCAGTATAAAATGGACTGTTTTATAAAACTTCACAATTAACTAATAATGTAATTATAAACAATTAAGTCTTATTTTGACATCATTTTTAAAAATTAAAAATTCCTAAGCATTAAAAATATATGTAAAACTATATGTTACCCTCTATTATTTTCTCTATGCACAAAATATTTCATAACTAAAAAATTGACTTACTTTTCAATACAATCAAAAAGTAAAATTGGGAGAGATCAGAAGGTATTTTTTAAAAAGCCTAGTATAGCATATGAAGAAAAGTAATAGGTTAGCATTTCGTTAACATTCAGTTTTTTACATTAGGACACATCAAAAATGAACTAGTCTTACTAAAAGAAGCGTCCAGAAAATTGTGGATGTCTTAGATTTTAACAACTAGACAACAGAAAGAAAAAATATCTGCGGGGGGGGGGGGGGGGGGGGGGAGCTTGTCTTTTTTGTTTTCCTTCTAAAGAGAGTTGAAAGAAAAAGATTTTCTACCCAAAGTCTTGCTGTCAATGTTTTTTGTCAAGATGTGCATCTTCTGTCATTTCAAATAAAAAGTCATGAAATTAAATTCTTTTTCTAATTATTCACAAATCAAATCAATACTTCTAGTATGTGAAAGAGGAAGTAAAATACAGAATTGTCAAGACTAGAAGGGAATAAAAATTGTAAAAGGTTATGCTACATTAATGTAGACTTTTGCTGAAATTACAGAAGGCAGTTTTGAGATCTTTTAAGTGTAAGAATACCACTCAGTTCTTTTGGAAAAGATATCTTCAAGTAAGCATTCAGAATATGAGATTTTTAAGAACGATACTAGACAATTAATATACAAGTTAAAACTCTTAGGGAGCACTAGATTGCAATATATATGACCATGAAAACATAGCAATTGTTTTTATGGTTTTCTAATCTTGGCCTAAACATCCTATCACTGACTTCAGATTAATGTAGTATTTTTCACATAATTTGTAAGCCATCTAGCAAAATTATATCTAGAGACAAAAAAAGACAACAAGCTTTTTAGCCCTCACTGAAGAAATGTCACTAAGTCTAATGGATATAAACAAATGCAACTCAAGGTGAGGTGGAAGGCTGTCAAAATTTATTCACTTAGCCCATACATAAGCAATGAAACAGCAAAATTTCACATATATATTACATTTGTACCCATTTCAATGTTCTAAAGCTTTATAATTTTGCTTGACGAGAATATTGAAAATAAAAATAAAGTGCTCTTGAACATAATTCAAAAAGCTTATTAAAATAACTACATATATAACCAAAAAAAACGAGGACTTTTTAAGATTTCTTTTCAAATTATATTCACTTAAGGAAGTCTTCCCTAACTCCCTGACTAGGCAAGGCCCCCCCCCCAATACTTCCTTTTAAGTATTTGTCACAACTGTACTTTCCACGTTAAAAATATAATTCACACAAATAAATGTTTCTCTCTCCCTAGGTTGTAAGCTGTAAGAGAGAAGGCAAGGGCTGTTTCAGTTTTACTCCAGGGTCCCTGGACACACCTAAGTAATTATTTCTTGAATGAAAGAAAGCTCCAAGAATGAATACGTCTTTACTTTTTTTTTTTTAATGAAAGCAACACGATTTCTGACTTTGAAAGTTATCTATTCAAAATACTTTTTTTTTTTTTTTTAAATAAACCTGGCTTGGCCTTTAGTCAAAAGCCCCAAGCAGTTTATTCAATCAGTGCGCTTTGGGAAAGCAGATAGTATAAGAGTACACAGTAGGCGCTCAACGTACGCTTGCTAAATGAAACGAATTAACGAATATTACCATAAAATGAGCCAAATGAGAGCCAGTCTAGAAGAGATTGCCGACACACACGAAGTTCACCGCCACCACGGCCAGTTAGTGGGAAGCACCATTTCTCGTGCTTCCCATTAACTGTGGCTACAGCGCTCTGATTTCCCTCCCTCTGATTCCTAGGCCATTTCAACAACCCAACGCGTAAAGTTCATAGAATGGCTTGGGGAAGAAAATGAGAGCCAGTGCTAGGCAGGTACCAAGCTGGTGTCTTCTGAGTTAAAGACGTTCCCCTTTCCAATGTCCTTTTATTTTTCCCCTCTCATTTTAC
This sequence comes from Lemur catta, assembly GCF_020740605.2. NCBI lineage: Eukaryota > Metazoa > Chordata > Mammalia > Primates > Lemuridae > Lemur > Lemur catta. The sequence goes on along the minus strand of NC_059141.1, from coordinate 47,490,447 downwards.
AAGCGTCAACATAAAAAGCCTGAACTGGGGTAATGCAATCAAAGACTATCATCATATCCAGGTTAAAAAATTCGGAGTTTATCAAGCTTGTGACACACTGAGTGACCAGAGTCCCCGCAGAGTCCGGAACTGGGGGGGACTCCTCGCGTCACCCAACCTGTATGGAAGCAAGGCTGCCTGGGAGGAGCGGAGGGACAGGCTACCTTGGAAGGGGAGGCAGCGACAAGCCCCCGCACAGGGGGGGGTCCGAGTCCCCAGCCAGGGCCCCCCACAGCCGGTCGAAGAACGCTGGTAGAGGGCTCCGACATGGCAGGAGAGCGGCCGCCGCCCGTAGGTGCTCCGGCCTCGCGGGGACCGGGAAGAGGCGGCGCCGCCCGCTCTTCCCCGACCCCAGGGTGGCCCGACAGGCCTAACCCGGCTCCCCACCCTGCTCGCCCGTCCCCTCCTCCTGCGACGCCCGGCCCGCAGTTGGCCGTCCCGCCGCGCGCTCCGGGACAAGGGCGGGAGGCCAGCGCGCGAGCCACCGCGCACTCACCATTATCAGCGCCGCCGCCGCCGCCGCGTCCCCTCCACTTCACTCCTTTTCCCTCAGGAGAACTCCCAGCCCGGGCTCCCTCAGCAACTGCACCCCGTCACGTGACCTCGGGCCGCCAGCCACACGTGACCACGCCCTTCCTCTCCTCCCCTTCCCCTGCACCCAGCCCGGCCTCCCGCCCCGCCCTACGCCCGGTCCTCCGAGGAGAGGCCGTTTGGAGGCGGGGCCTCCTGCTCCCCCTTCGGAGGACGGGGCGGGGCCGCGGCGGATGACGTAGAGTGGGCGGGGTCTGCGAGGCTGTTGGTAAGCTTGGTCCTCCTTGTCCTTCCTTCTGTCACGGGACGAGCCATTTGCCGTCGGGCCCTTTGGCCACACCCCGTTCCTCTTCTGGGTGGAAGTTTGAGTGGCTGGGAAGGAAGGAAGGAAGGAAGAATAGAAGGCTTTGTTCGGGAGGCACTCTCCTTGGGCTGGGTTGCCCGGTTGCCGGGTTGCCGAGGGTGGGAGCTGTTACCTGGGCCCTGCTTCCTTAGGCCTCACAAGAGATGTGCTCTCTTAATCCAGGGGTGAGGCGTTCGTCCACCTTTCTGGACCGCAACCCAGCTTCTCCCTCCCAGAGTTTCTGGGTTTTGAGAACTCGTTAGCTTTCTTGCCTGTGAATAGAAGACCAATAGGAAAAAAAGATCTTAGGGTACAACATCCGTGGCTTCCTGAAGTCCACGGATAGCTCGTGTAGAGCTGCGGTCCCCAACCGCGGGGCCGGGGACCCGCAGACCGGTACCTGTCCGTGGCCTGTCAGGGTCTGGGCCGCAGAGCTCCCCCTCCCCGTCTGTGGAAAAATTAACTTCCATGAAACTTGGGAAAAGTGTGGGGGGCGCACAGCAGGAGGTAAGGGGGGGAAGGCGAGCCAACGTATTTACAGCCGCTCCCCATCGCTTGCATCACCGCCTGAGCTCCGCTGCCCCGCCCCCCACCCGAGGAAAAATTGTATTCCTGAAACTGGTCCCAGGTGCCAAAAAGGTTGGGGACCGCTGCTGTAGAGGGCTCACAAGTCAACTGTTCTGCCCTGCTCTTCTGGGAGAGGAAAAGGCCTTCCTAAAAAGCCCTGTGCTGCTGCTGAAGACTACTCTCATCACTGTAGTGTTACGGCTAGAGGACCTCCAGATGAATACAGTACTGGTTAGGATTTCAGAGCTTAGTGTGGAATCACCACACTGGACTCTGTACATAATCAAAGCAGAAAACAAAAATTCATACTCTGAAGGCACCGTAATTTTCCCAGCATAACAAAACAAAATCCAGTTTGTGAAGCAGGGCCATAAAGCAAATCTCAAATTTAAGCAGATTGAAATCAGAGTACTGTCTCTAACCACAATAGAGTTAAACTAGAAGTAAACAAAGAAGATAGAAGTTTCCATAAATATTTGAAGACTGAGCAACATAATTCTAAACCTCTAGATCAAAGATCAATGGAAATTTGAAAATAGTTTGAACTAAAAGGTAATACAACTTACCAGAATTTGTGGGATGCAGCTGAAGTAGTGCTTAGAGGGAAATCCGTAGCTTTAAATGTAAATATTTGGAAAATTTTTAAAAAATCAGTAATCTAAATTTGTGCATCGAGAAGCTTGAAAAAGCAAATTAGTGTGTGGGTGGTATAGGGAGTATATGATTCAATTTTGCTATGAACCTAAAACTACTCTAAAATACAGTCTTTAAAAAAAAAAGCCCTTGTGTATGTGGTCAAATGATCTTTGACAAGGCCAAGGCCACTTAATGGAGACAATTCTTCAAAGGAGAATTCTTCAAAAATGATGTTGGGAAAACTTAATCTCCACATGCAAAAGAAAAATTGGACCTTTATCTTACAATATACATAGAAACTAACTAAAAATGTATTAAAGACCTAAAACTATGAAACTCCTAGAAGAAGACATAAGGGAAAAACTTCACAACATTGGACTTGCCAATGATTTCTTGGATATGACACCAAAAGCACAGAAAACAAAAGCAAAAATAGGCAAATGGGACAACATCAAAGTTTAAAACTTTTGTACATCCAAGAGTATAATTGGCCAGGCACAAGGGCTCACACCTGTAATCCCAGCACTTTGGGAGGCTGAGGCAGGAGGCTGGTTGAGCACAGGAGTTTGAGATCAGCCTGGACAACAAAGCAAGACCTTGTATCTACAAAATTCTTTTTTTAATTTTTCAGAATATTACAGGGATACAGATGTTTTGGTTACATGAATTACTTTCGTACAGTTTGAGTCAAAGTTATAAGTGTGTCCATCACCCAGATAGTGTGCATCGTCATTGTACCTGTTAGGTGTGAATTTACCCATCCCCTGCCACCTGCTTGATTTCCATTGAATTTTACTACCACATGTACACATGAGTGTTGATAATTTAGTTTCAATTTAATAGTATATACAGTGTTTGTTTTCCATTCTTCTGACACTTCACTTAGGAGGATGATCTCCAGTTCCATCCAGATTGTTACAAAAAGTATTAGTTTACCATTTTTTTATGGCTAATACTCCATGGTATACATATACCACATTTTATTAATCCACTCCTGTCTTTATGGGCACTTGAGTTGACTCCACATCTCTGTGATTGTGAATTGTGCTGCTATAAACATTCGAGTATAAGAGTCTTTTTTATAAAATGTGTTTTTTTCCTTTGGGTAAATACCCAGTAGTGGGATTGCCAGGTCAAATGGTAGGTCTACTTTAGTTCTTTGAGGTATCTCCGTACTGCTTTCCACAGAGGTTGAACTAGTTTGCAGTCTCACCAACAGTGTATAAATGTTCCTTTCTCTCTGCATCCATGCCAGCATCTGTTGTTTTGGGAATTTTTGATAAAAGCCGTTTTCACTGGAGTTAGGTGATACCTCATTGTGGTTTTAATTTGCATTTCCCTGATGATTAGAGACACTGAGCATTTTTTTCATATGTTTATTGGCCATTAGTCTATCTTCTTTTGAAAAGCTTCTGTTCATGTCTTTTGCCCAATTTTTTTTTTTTTTTTTGAGACAGAGTCTCACTTTGTTGCCTGGGCTAGAGTGCTATGGCATCAGCCTAGCTCACAGCAACCTCAAACTCCTAGACTTAAGCGATCCTCCTGCCTCAGCCTCCCAGGCAGCTGGGACTACAAGCATGCACCACCATGCCCAGCTAATTTTTTCTATTTTTAGTTGCTTGGCCAATTTCTTTCTATTTTTAGTAGAGATGGGGTCTCGCTCTTGCTCAGGCTGGTCCCAAACTCCTCGGTCTCCCAGAGTGCTAGGATTACAGGTGTGAGCCACCGCACCTGGCCTTGTCCAATTTTTAATAGGGTTGTTTGATGTTTTCTTGATGATTTGCTTGAGTTCTTTGTAGATTCTGGTTATTAGCCCTTTATCAGATGTATATTATGCAGGCAAAAATTTTCTCCCCTTCTGTAGGTTGTCTATTTGCTCTATTGATTATTTCCTTGGCTGTGTAGAAGCTTTTTAATTTAATCAGGTCCCATTTATTTTTGCTGTTGCTGTGATTGCCTTTGGGGTTTTCTTAAAAAAATGTTTTTTAATTAGCTGAGCATGGTGGCACATACCTGTAGTCCTAACTACTAGGGAGGCTGAGGTGAGATCCCTTGAGCCCAAGAGTTCAAGATTAGTGAATTATGATTGCACCACTGCAGTCCAGCCTGGGCAACAGAGCAAGACCCTGTCTCTATTAAAAAAAGAAATGTCAATACTGGGGGCTGAAAAATCCTAGTTTAGTATGAATAAACCTAAGAAGACAAATACAGTTCTGAAAGATCAGTTGTATTAATATTTTAAATAGTGACTCAAATGGTAAAACAGACAACATACTGAGGCAGTGGAGACAAAAAGGTTCTGCAAAATCAATCATCATCTTTGCTACCTCTTTATAATTATTATAAATGTAAGGAAATATCTATAATGTAAAATGTCTGATAGTTATTTGGGTTTCCTTCACTAAGTTGTGAGTAGTCTCAACTATTAATTCCTGGTGGCTTGATCCTCAGTAGCCTTTTGTGGATCATATAATACCAGATGAGAAAAGTGACTATGAATTAGACTGTTACTCAAAAGTACAAATTGAATGAAGCTCCCAATGCTCAACCTCCCCCAAAAAACTCCTTGTAATTATGGTAAATGGTTGATTGACAAATAGAACCCAAAATGTAACAGCGTAAGAGTTAGAAAAAACCTACACGAGTCATATACTATTTCCTCTATGTGCCTGATAATATTTACTGCCAGCTATCTACCTTCCTTTGTGCCAGGCAAGACTAATGTATTACATTCACTCTCATTCAATCCCTTTTAGACTCTAAGCTCAAGAACAAAGACCATCTGGTGTGTCTGTTTCCCTCTTTATCCCCAGAACCTAGCACATAGATGGCATCTTTAAAATAATCTTATGAAGTAGCTATAACACATATTTTCATAATTATAATTTTCTAAGGACCTTCTATGTGCCAAACACTGAGCTAACCATATCCCATATGTTGCTTCAGTTAATCTTCACCACACCACTATGGGCAGATATTGTTAACCTATAGTGCAGATAATGATAATAGCCCACATTTATTAATCACTTACTCATTGGCATTGTTCCTAGCACTTTACATACCTTAATTTATTTAATATTCTCAACAAGTCTAAAAGGTAGGTACTTTCATTATCCTCATTTTAAAGAGGAGGAAACTGAGGTACAGAGAGATAAAGTAACTTATCTAGGGTTACCTGTTTGGTAAGTGACAGAGCTTTGAACCCAGATGATCTGGCTCCAGAGTCCACATGATTAACCTCTTTGCTATACTGCTCTCCCCAGACAAACTTAGCTAAACTAGGTCACTTGTCTAAAGTTTCATAGTTGCTGGGGCGCAGTGGCTCAGGCCTGTAATCCTAACACTCTGGGAGGCCAAGGTGGGAGAATTTCTTGAGTTCAGGAGTTCAAGACCAGCCTGAGTAAGAGCAAGACCCCATCTCTATTAAAAATAGAAAAATTAGCTGGGCATCCTGGTGCATGCCTGTGGTCCCAGCTACTCAGGAGGCTGAGGTTGCAGTGAGCTATGATGACGCCACTGCACTCTACCCAGGGTGACAGAGTGAGACTCTCTCTAAATAAATAGATAGATAGATACATAGCTAATAAAGAGTGAAACTGGTATTTAAGCCAGGACTTTGCAGTGCTAAAACTCATACTCTATCTACCAGTCTCATTATCTCTCCATAGCTTAAAGTTTAATAGGACTCTTACCATGTCCCCTGATGGAAACATTTCCCACAAAGAACTACAACATCTAATCTGCAAAACAAAGTTGCAGAAATGGGAAGCACAAACTCCTCATGTAGTTTTGATGTTAAATGGGTTCTCTCATACTTCCACTCCTGGGTTCCTGGACTCATGTGTTGTACCTGTTAGGGACACAGCGCCATATAAAGGTTATTGATTTAGCATACATACTGCATCGTGGATAATATCCTAACCTCAGTATATCATAGGCAAGCTGGCCTCTCAGTTGTGCCTTCAACAGACCCATCATTCTGTCATGTTGGTGGCATCTAGGTGATGTGACAGATTCTATGGTTGTGTGCCCACTGCTGCACCTCCTTGTAATGTTACTACGCCGTGTTATATGTGAAATCCTATTGGTGAATCATACACTCTGTAAGCCCTTAGATATTGATGCTGCTGGAGACCCCATGAACAGGAAAGGCAAACCCATACCTGGAATATGTTCTATTCCTATTAGAACAAATCTCTGGCCCCTCTAGGATAGAAGGGACCTAATATAGCCAGCTTGCCACCAAGGTCTCCTTCAGGGATAGTGCCATATGAGTGGCTCAGCAATGAGCTCTGTTGCTAGCATATTGGACATTTGGCAGCATTAGTGGCTAGATCAGTCTTAGTGGGAGCCTCCAACCCTGCCACTCTGGTCACGCTTCCAGATGTTCATTGTGCTAGCATCAGGGTGGTCTATGACAGAGGATGACTGACATCCACCCAAGTCATTTTGTCTACCTCATTGTTAGTCTCTTCTGTGATAGATGCTTTCTGATGGGCATTAACATCTGATACAAAAATATTCACATTTTGTGTCTTCTCTCATTGGTCCATTCACATACCTTTACCCCAGACTACTTTTGTTTTTTTTTTTTAATGAGACAGGGTCTCACTCTGTCACCCGGGCTAGAGTGCAGCGATGTCATCTTAGCTCACTGCAACCTCAAACTCTGGGCTTAAGCTATTCTCCTGCTTCAGCCTCCCAAGTAGCTAGGACTATAGGCACACACCACCAATGCTCAGCTAATTTTTCTAGTAATATCTTTTTGTAGAGATGGGGTCTTGCTCTTGCTCAGGCTGATCTCAAATTCCTGGCCTCAAGCAATCCTTCCACCTCTGCCTCCCAAAGTGCTAGAGTACAGGCATGAGCCATCATGCCTGGCCCATTCTACAGGATTTTTAAAGGTGATACTAATCTCTGACATTTCCCTTCGGATGAAATATTGGTTTTGATCTACCGATGGGAGAAGAGTAGCTGCAGAAATTTCCACCTGGTCTTCCCCATTCCAATAGCTCCTATCACACAGGTCAAGAAACCAACGTGGGAGTTGTACTAACTGCCAAGTAAGGCTATTTTCATTATATACTCAGGGATTGGAAAAATGACCACTGTGAGCCAGACCTGGGTGAAGATTCCACTTATTACCTGACCCCATATGCCCCCGCTAAAGGGGAGGCCATGATGATGCTTTGGGCCTGTGTATCAAAATCAGTTCAGATCCTGTGACCAACTGTCCTTGAGACATTTGAATATTCCCCTTTTCCCCAGTAGAAAGTACCGGAGTGAATGGCCATAGGTCCCTTTGGCTAAGCATTAGGGGAATCAGCACTGTATATACATGGTGTCACAGGGTCCTTAGAAGAACTAGCCTCTCTCTAGTCAGTGGGTTCCACATCTGCACAACTGACTTAGGTAAGAAAACTGGTCAAAGGCATCACACTTTTTTTGATTGAGGTAGTTGCCCTAAAGCTCCTGATCATCCATCCTTGATTTTTCTGGTTGAATAATGTGATGGTTTATTTTAGGTGTCAACTTGCCTAAAGGATACCTAGATAAAAAGTAAAGCATTATTTCTGGGTGTGTCTGTAAGGGCGTTTCCACAGGAGATTAGTTTGTAAATTGGTGGATTGAGTGTCCAAGATCCACCCTCAATGTGGGCAGGCACCATCCAATCAGGTGGGGGCATGGATAGAACAAAAAGGCAGAAAGGTGAATTCACACTCTCTCCCTCCTGAAGCTGAGACACCTTTCTTCTCCCACTCTTGGACATCAAAACTCCAGGTCTTGCACCAGTGTTCCCCCAGGTTCTCAGGCCTTTAGCTTCAGACTAAGAGTTACACTGTTGGCTTCCCTGGTTCTGAGGCCTTTGGACTTGGACAGTCACACCACTGGCTTCCCCGGTTGTCCAGCCGGCAAACGGCCTATGGTGGGGCTCCTCAGCCTCCATACTGGCATGAACCAATTGCCCTAATAAACCTCCTCTCATCTTTCTATCTATCTATATCCTGTTGGTTCTGTCTCTCTGGTGAGCCCTGCCTAATACAAATAGATTGAGCAATACCTTTGCTGGCTACACAACTACCTAGCCCCTAGAGATGCTGCCTCCTAACTTGGTGCCCATCAGTCTCCCCTGGATACCACTCTGACCTTGCTGCTCGTTATGATAATTGCCCCACTTGGCTCCCGATGGCTGAGCACTACCACTTGGTCTCTATTATTTTGATACCCATCATTCCCACTGCTATTAATGAGCACAGTTCTGTAACATCTACCACCAACCCTGCCCTTCAGAGGAGGGCCACCACCGATGGCTCCGAGGTGCTGGTTCCTCTCACCGGTATGTTCGTCATTGCTTTGGCCTTCCTGCAGAACTGTCATCTGATGGGTTTTCAAGGTGTACATGGTCTGTTCATTCTAGCATTCTCATTTCCTTAAACCTTTTGACCCCTTCTTCCACAGCCTGCCATGGCAGTTCTAGTATTTCTACTTCACTTAAGAGTGGGCTGTCACTTTCTCCAGGCTTCTAAGAACCATTCCCGCAGAGTGTCAGCACCTTCTCCTGGGGTTCTTGCCAGGGTGCTAAAACCTGTATCCCAGAGGAGTATTCCCACAGTTTATAAGAAAGTAAATTATCAAAGAAAGTGAATTACCAATAAGTCAAAAACAATATTTCATCCTAAGGGGAATGTCCCACATTGCTAAACACTCCTTTGTTCAACTTTATGTTCTATCTCCACCCCAGGATCAAGCACTTCTAGAATTAAGTCTTATAGATACTCTCTCAGCTTTATGTATCAGCTAAGTTGTATAGAACCTTCAGAGTATATTACCTTTTCTCCTTAGCAGGCCCAATAGTTCCCTGTTGGTTTATATTATAACTTATCTTTGATATTCATCTGGTGGCTAGGAGGGGAGGTGGGGACAGATCTTGAAGGAAGGTGCGTACAGTCTTTAAGGGTAGAGGCCTCTTAATCATCTTCAAGAGGAAAGCATTAGTTCTTTATTTAATTTATTTTTTATTTTTTTATTTCAGCATATTACAGGGGTACAAACGTTTAGATTACATATATTGCCTTTGCCCCGCCCAAGTCAGAGCTTCAAGTGTGTCCATACCACACCCATTAGTTGTGAGTATACCCATCTCCTCCTTCCCCCTCCCACCTGCCTGACACTCAGTGAATGTTGCTACTATATGTGCATGTAAGTGTTGATCAGTTAATACCAATTTGATGGTGAGTATATGTGGTGCTTGTTAAGCATTAGTTCTTAAAGAGTGGGCCTCTTCTACAGGTTGAGAGGTTCAAGGAAATCTGGGGACTCAGGATCTGACTATATCAACCCAGATGTCTCCATCTCTCAGGGTCCCATTTGTTCCCAGTCAAGACCCTGAGCTCGCATGACAGTCTCAGCTAGGCTGACAATTTAACATTCTTGGAACTTTGCTACTCCTATGAGTAAGAAGAGAGTTTGTTTCTTTTTTGTTTCTTTTTTTTTCTGGTTTTCACATTTAGCCTTTAATTAATCATCCTTGGCTTTTCGCTCTCTCTTTCAAAAGCATTAACTCCAGCAATAGCCATCCAATACCATTGCCTTTATAATTACTACTGCCTCATATTGTTCAAATGCCTAGTATATTGCACCCTGGTGCGCTCCCTTCCATGGGAATACCATCCCAGTTCATCGCCAGTGAAAGCTTTAACAATTGCAATGCTACCTCGTGCCTGTGCTCCATCTACAGCCAGGGATGGAGTCCTCATTGCCAGCCAGGAAGCAGGCAATCTAGCTCCCAAATCCCATCTTAGCACCCATTTTCTAAACCTCCAGGCACCAACTATCACAAGTTGTATTCTCCAAGAAGCAAACTCTGAGATGGAAACTAGCAGAAAGTTTCTAGGGGAACACTCTCAGAAGGACACCTGTGAGGGGAATGGAAGGAAGCCAAACTGAGGAAAGGAAGAAATTGAGCTGCAAAGTATTCCTGACAAAGCCTCAGCTGACCCCAAAGAGAGTTCTGCATCTATATGGCCCTTCTAAGTTCAGGGGAGTGACCAGGCCTTTATAAGCCCACATCAACTAGTCATTGGATGCAGACTACCCTGCGAAGGGGCATGACTTGGGTAAGGTGGCTCTTTGCAGCAGAGATTAATTTGAATAAGTCCTCAGTTCTGAAGAGGGGATCTGGATGGTGCGGAACAGAATCCATGACAGTGGTGCTGGTGGGCTTCTCAGAACTAAGGGGAACAGAGATGGGACTATCCTTCAGGTGAGGAAGTGCTTTGACAAGTGTAACTCTCTTTCCTTATCTACCTGTTAATATGGCAGGATTCCGGTTGCAAAATTTGCACTCACTGTAGAATAATTTTTAAGATGTTTTATTGATGAGACTTCTAGGGAAATATCTGGCCAAAAATAATTGTTTCTAAAAATAATTATTTCCTGAGTTTAGAACAAGAGATCTCAGACAGCTTAACCCTTTAGTTATATTTCTGCTTTAATAGAGTAACATTTGAAAGTACACAGATATCCAGGAAAAAAAGGTAAAGCAATATGAGGTATTGAGAGCACAACCGTGCTAACTTCAGTAATCTAATTGTAATAGCTATCATACTTCTAGATAAACAATGTCCACTAGCTCTGCAAACACATCCAATGGCAATAGTATAGTGCACTTCACTTTGTAGCACATGTCAAACACCCATTCTATGAATTCACTGTTTCATCTTGTTTTTTGTTTTGTTTTCATAAGAAAAGGAGCATATCTGTAATTCACAGAATAAGGTTTCTGAAGACTTAGATATGAAATATTGCCTGTCAATTTGCTTCTCAAACTGAAATTTTAAAAAACAGTATAATTTATTATTTAAAGCAATTTTGTAGACATGGGAATCTGATTAATTTCACAGTGATATTGGTTGAATATGATACCCCAAAATGCAGGTATTTTCCAGAACAATAGGACAGATAACAGAATTAAAGAACAATTCTTTAAGAACTCATGAGAAAAAAAAAGATGATAAAATTTAAGCTTCTTTTTCAGATGTTTTAAAATTTCTATAAAACTCTTTGTCCCAAGATAAATCATTTAACCGTGGTACCCGAAATATGCTGAATACATTGCCTGGCGTCAAGGTGGGGAAACCCTGTCTTTTATATAATAAAATCCTCTTTGAATCCATCTTGATCCAAGTCCTGGTTGTCTGAGGGCAGATTCCTGGCAAGAGACTTAGGGTTGTAATAGAAAGCATCAGTTTCATCTACTGGCTGGTACTCTGGTTCCGTTTCAGTTAGGAAGCCACTTCCAGATCCTGAGCCGGAGCCGGAGCCTGACCCAGAGGAGTCTTCAGAAATGGGGAAGATATCATCCACGTTCTGGAATCTTGTTATTTGAAAGTGTGAAAGAAAAATGAAGAAAACACAGTAAAGTTTGAGCTATGAGGAAGATAACTATAATAGTTTTTTAAGATAATGAAATATATGCAGCCCCCCAATTGCTCGAATTAACAGTTAAAAGCTTCCCAATTATTCAATGCTTTAAGGCAAAAAAAAAAAAAGTCAAATTTTCCTTTGTATTTCCTATACTTATTGTACCTAACTCATTGCACTTACCAATTCCACGTCTATTGAAGACTCATATAAACAGTGTTAATTTTCTTATCACTAGCATAGCAATCCTATACTTGAAATTTATTCCTGGAGTCATTTTTTTTAAAAAAAGACCTCTTTTTTCATTTTCTCCCTAAAGAAAGGATAAAAAAACAACTAAGTCTACCTAGACAGATGGCATTTTTTCTTAAATCAAAATTTCCATGAAACTTCTGATAGTTTACAGTACTTCAACAAAGCTCACTTTTGAAAAATTCTGTATAACAAGTTAAGCATTATATATACCAGCATATTAACATTTCATTTCTTCCCCACAAAATACTCTCCAGTCCAGGTGTGGTGGCTCATGCCTGTAATCCCAGCACAGGGAGGAGAAGTGAAGCCAAACAGGGGATAGGGAGGTAACCCAAAGATTAAATTAGCAGTGGGTGTGAGGACAAAAGAGCCCAGCGTTGGATCGGCACAGAGGCAGGGACCATTCATCTACAGTGACAGGAGGGAAAGCAGAATGTCAGAGTGAGAAGCAAAGTTACTGGCTTTGGGGAGGGAAAATAGGTGAGATATGAGGAGAGAAGAAATAGTATGAAAGGATTGTTTTGGAGATTTTGGGTTATTTCCCTAATGTTTTAGATTTAAATGAATTATTATCGAAACCCCTGACTTAAAATAATGGAGCATGCTGTCATATTATGTTCAAACTTAATGCTGTGGTTTTAAAGTCAGAGCACAGGGGTAGGACTGCAAAGTTGCACTTTGAGAATTGCTATGATGTAATCTCTAATGCAGGGAATGCAAGTGATAAACCAAGTCACCAGGATCCCCCAAACAGATCACAGGTTTTCCTGGTTTGGGGCATGATGATTTACCTATTGGTTTTGTTTTGTTTTGTTTTGTTTTTTTTGAGACAGAGTCTCACTCTGTTGCCCGGGCTAGAGTGCCATGGCATCAGCCTAGCTCATAGCACCTCAAATTCCTGGGCTCAAGCGATCCTCCTGCCTCAGCCTTCCAAGTAGCTGGGACTACAGGCATGTGCCACCATGCCCGGCTAATTTTTTCTATGTGTTTTTAGTTGTCCAACTAATTTCTTTCTATTTTTAGTAGAGACAGGGTCTTGCTCTTGCTCAGGCTAGTGCCTGGTTTTGAGGAGAGTGATTTTCTAGGTTTGAGCCTGAAGACTAAAACTTTTATGATAATCCTTTTCTTAATGCATTTTTGCCACATGCTATATAACATTGGTATTCATTGAAATAATGAATTTGAATATAATTCAATTTTTTGTTACTTAGGAATTTATACTGGGTATTTTTTGCAAGATTAAAGTAGGTTTTATTTGATCAAGAAGAGGTTGGATTTTTGTTTTCCAAGTCATGGCCATTTATTCTTCCTTTCCCCAATTTTTTTTTAATCATTACTATCTAATTTCAGAATATTTTAATCACCCTCCCCGCAAAAAACCCATACCCCTTAACAGTCACTCTCTTCCCCCAGCCCCTGGCAACCACTTTTCTAATTTCTGCCTCTAGGGATTTGCCTATTTGAAACATTTCCTGTAAGTGGAATCGTATAATATGTGGCTTTTTGTGTCTGGCTTCTTTCACTCTGCATAGTGTTTTCAAGGTTCATCTATGTTGTGGCATATACTACAACTGTTGTACTATTGTAGCAGCACTTCATTCTTTTTATGGCCAAATAATATTCCTTTGTATGGATATATGACATTTTGTTTATCTATTCAGTGATGAACTCCTATTGGATTTTAATAGATAATCTGTTTTGTTTACATAAGTAAAACAATGTTCAATCATTTTCAGTACCTGTTGGTGAAAAGTACTCAATGATCATGTCAGCCATCCATAAAAAAAAACCTTGCAAAAATGTAGATGAATTATGTATGCTTGTACCTCTCATATACCAGTATATACAGTACAATTTTACCATCTACTGCACAATAAAAACCAAACTACTACAGCAGGCACTTGGAGAAAAACTCTGGACAATCTTCCCACTTCTGTGTCAAGATTTCAACAGAGATTGTGAAATTACAACCAGTTTAAAATTGGGCCAGTCACAGTGACTCATGCCTGTATGTAATCCCAGAACTTTGGGAGGCTGAGGCAGGAGGACTGCTTGAGCCCAGGAGTTTGAGATAAGCCTGGGTAGCATAGCAAGACCCTGTCTCTAAAAAAAAAATTAAAAAAATTAAAATCAGAAAGTCCACTTACGAAAAACTGTCCATCCTTGGAGGGAGGATCCTGTTGGATTCACCTGGAGCAAGGTCAAACATTGGTCCCTTTTCATCAATGCAGTTTGCAGAATTACTGTTGGGATTGCAGCGGACCCACTGGTACCTGGCTCTCCGCATAGGATAACCTGCCCAAACAAGGGAACCCACATAGTAAGTATTTATTACAGAGCTTCTAATCACTTAGTCCCTAAGAAGTTCTTAACTAAATAGATTCTAAACTCAGGAGAAGGTAAAATGTGGACAGGTTTTATGTCCATTAATATAACAGCAGCTGGCCGGGCCCGGTGGCTCACGCCTATAATCCTAGCACTTGAGGAGGCCGAGGTGGGTGGATCATTTGAGCTCAGGAGTTCGAGACCAGCCTGAGCAAGAGTGAGACCCTGTCTCTACCAAAAATAGAAAAAAAAAAGATCAGCCGGGCATTGTGTCATGAGCCTGTAGTCCCAGCTACTCAGGAGCCTGAGGCAAGAGGATCACTTAAGCCCAGGCATTGGAGGTTGCTGTGAGCTGCAATGATACCATTGAACCCTACCCAGGGCAACAGAGTGAGGACTCTGTCTCAACAAAATAAAAAGCCAGGCAATTAGACAACCCTCCTCACTTCCCCCCACCCCCTTAATATTCTTGCCTAGAAGACTCCCCTTCCCCCTTTAAAAAAAAAAAGAAAGAAATATATAACAGCAGCACCCACAATGTGCCAGCCATTTATATATATTGTCCTTCTCATAACACTCCAAAAAGTAGCAGAGAGTTTGAGGTTAGAATAGGCTTTAGAATTAATTTCCGGAGTGAAGTCCCAGCTCTGCTACTGACTAGTTATGAAATCTTAACTTCTCTGAAACTCCACTGCAAAATGAAGATACTAATAGTGTCATAAGCTTGTCACAAAAATTAAATGAGAAAATGCTTATAAAGACCTGAATGTGGTGCCAGGCCCAAAGCCTGCCTCTTTTTATAGAGATGAGTTGAATCAGTTCAGAAAGGTTAAGGAATATACTGACTAGTACCTGTGATATTACAGAATCCTAGTTCTTGTGTTTTAGGACCAGATGGTGTCCTTAGGAATGAAAGGTTTATCTAAAAACTTGTCCTCAGACTGGCACAGTGGCCCATGCCTGTAATCTTAGCACTTTGGGAGGCCAGGAGTTTGAGACCAGCCTGAGCAACATCATGAGACCTGTGTCTACGAAAAATAGAAAAATTAGCTTGGCGTGGTGGTGCACACCTGTAGTCCCAGCTACTAGGGAGGCTGAGGCAGGAGAATCACTTCAGCCTGGGAACTTGAGGTTGCAGTGAGCTATGATGACATCTCTGCACTCTAGCTTGAGCAACAGAGCAAGACCCTGTCTCAAAAAAAAAAGGCAGCAAAACTTATCCTCTTTCTTTGCACTGAGACTTCATAAGAACAAGCCTCCTCTATTCACAGAGGAACAGGCAAATTGGAATATCAGAGTTTCTCACAGTTTCTTTTGAATTGAATTTCTAGGGAAGAGGCTCCAAATCTGGTGTTATGAGGTTATATGGGAGATCCTTTATTAGTTCATGAAATAAAATGTTCATTCCTCAATTTAGCAAGGATGGAAGCCTGGTGTGAGAAATACTTCACCGTTCTTCAGAAGGTCATCTCCTCCCCACCCCAAGCACACACTTTATTCTAACTAACAAGCGCTACTAATAATTGCCTAGCATGAAGGAACATGTCTAGAATTCTTGAAAAACAGCACAAAACAATGTAAAACACTCAGATAAGTTATACTCCTGAGAGAGAATATCAACCAAATCTTTAAAAAGTAGTTATGGAAAAAACTATGTAGCATCATGGGAAAACCTACCTTTAAAAATGAGTGGAAAAAATCAGAATACCACTTTGTATGCATAATAGTTTCAACTATACAAACAGATGTTGGGGGAAAATGGGAGGAAACACACAAAAATAACTATGGTGGTAGAATCTTTGGTGATTTTTTCTCATTTTGTTTTCTAGATTGCTATAATAAACAAGATTCTTTTAAAAATATAAATATTAAAACACTCTAATGTAGAAAAAAAGTAAATATTCTCCCACTGGTTTGTCTGTTCTTTCTTTCTTTCTTTCTTTTCTTTGCAACTAATATTCTATCATAATCTTTCCTGTGACTCCTGAGTATAGCTTACAGTGTCTGGGCTGGGACAGCTAGTTGTCTAAAATGGGTTAGCTCTGTCACTGCCTGGAGGCTGGGGACAAGGCAGGCAAGATGACATCTCAATGTCTGCCCGTTACTCGCTGTGTGATCTTGGTCAGCTTAACCTTCCTGTGCCTCAATTTCCTCTTCTGTAAATGGGAACAGTAATAGATTAACAATGAGATATGTTAGGTTCTTAGAATGGTACCCAGCACCATGGTCAGAGCTCTTTAATGCTACTTTCTCTGATGATGGTGAGGAGGAGAACAATCACTTATCTCTGATGGTAGACAGCTTGTAAATTTAAATTTAAATGTAAATTCCTATTCTACCATGTAGTACCCTCTGACCATCGATTTATGGTCTTTGAAATCTGAATAATGATATACCAAAGAGTTGTTGTTCAAATGAGATAACAGAATGTGAAGTACCCAGCACAAGCCTCTGCACATGGTAGGTTATTTCCTACTATTTGCAACTTCTTTCTCCTTTTCTGATTTTTTTCCTGAGGCAGCATTAGTTTGGCATCTAATTGCTACTTAGAAACTTCTTCTTGTAAGTGGGATAAAAATCCAACATCTCCTCCAGCAGAGGGCAATGTTTTCACACCCCATGCAGTCTAGACTAGTACCATCCAACAGAAACATAAAGCAAACCACAAAGGGCATTTAAAATGTTCTATCAGCCATATTTAAAAAAATAAAAACAAACAGGTGAAAATAATTTTAATACATTTTATTTAACCCCATGTATTCAAAATATTGTCATTCAACATGTAATCAATGCAAAGTTATTAATGGGATATATTACATTCTTTTTTCATCCCAAGTGTTCCAAATCATGTATATTTTACATTACAGCATGTCTCAAAGTGTTCAGTAGCCACAGGTGGCTCATGGCTACTGTATTGGACAGAGCAGGTCTAGGCAATCTCCTCTGCATGTGGCTGACACACTGAACACCAAGCTGAGGAAATGCTTGCTTGCGTGGGAAGTTAAACAGAAAAATAAAAACAATGCTTTATGAGGAAGCATCCAGGTGAAAGACCACATCTTTTCACTAGTATAACAAATACAACCTTTGACAAATTAGTAAAAAATATCTCTAAAATACAAAATTTCCCCAGAGTTCAAATTCTCAGCTATTAAAATTTAAAAAGAGGGCTTTCTTTTGGGGCATGTTGAAAATGTAAAAGCAACTATGGTGATGGTTGCAGAATTCTGCGAATGTAAAGCAAACCATTGGATTGAACACTTTCAATGGGTGAATTTTATGGTATGTGAACACTATCTTAATAAAGCTCTTAAGGCCAGGTGCGGTGGCTCACGCCTGTAATCCTAGCACTCTGGGAGGCTAAGACCGGAGAATCGCCTGAGCTCAGGAGTTCGACATCAGCCTGAGCAAGAGAGAGGACCCAGCCCTACTAAAAATAGTAAAATTAGCCAGGTGTGGTGGGGCATGCCTGTAGTCCCAGCTACTTGGGAGGCTGAAGTAGGAGGATTGCTTGAGCCTAGGAGTTTGGGGTTGCTGTGAGCTAGGCTGACACTACAGCACACTAGCCCAGGCTACAGAGCAAGAGTCTATCTTAAAAAAATAAAACTGTTAAAAAATGTACAAAGAAATCAAAGGTAGAAGTGCTTCCACTCCAAAAGTCTACTTAATTTGGGGCTGATGATGTTAAGTGTACTTTAAAATAAAGAACGTGGTTACAGGCACAAAATTCCTGACATAGCTATTCAAGAGCGTTGGCAAGATGTGAAAACGTCCGGTTCCAGCCCCTGAAGTTGCAAGAGCATCTTGACTCTATCTTGCTTGAAATAAATGTCTCATGATTATCGTCATTTAAAAAATAAAAGGGAATATTCTTGTGGACAGAAAGGTTATCTTCCTAAAGACCCACTTATAGGATCTGCTGGCTAATTTTGCAGTGAATTCCAGGGGAAAGAATGATTTTTATTTGAATCCCTTCCCCCACTTGCCCTCCCACCTCCCCCCAACCTCCAAGTCCTGCTTTACCAACATACTATCTATGAGTAAATGTTACCAGAACACACAACTTTCTCCAGTAGGTGCTCTGTATCTTTTTATGTTATGGTACTAATTTTTCCAACAACATAATCATAATTTACTAATTTAATGGAAACTTCAGCAGTAACTACCATGAAGGAGAGAAATGTCTAAGCTGGAGTTACTTCTTGTTGGCCTATCAATCCTACAAGATGGATAAGCTCCCCTGCCCTTGCATGGTTTGATAAGCTATAAAAAACTCCAAGTTTACTTTCAATTTCTCCCTCAACTCAGTAGGAAACAGTCAAAGGAAGGTTCTTTGTTTTAATTAAAGAAAACCTCTTATCCACAAGCTACAGTAAAGTTAATTCTGACCTTGAAATCAGGTGACCAGTTCTGCCATTAATTAGTTGTAATGGACCTTAGGCAAGATTCACAATTTTTTTGCAGGAGTTTGATGTGTAGAGCAAATGAGATGAAGAATGTCAGATCTAGTTTTCTCCTCTATAAATTGGTGCTAATTCCTCCTCACAGGGAATGTGATGCTGATTACCAGGGAATGGGTGTGGAAATCACTTTACAAACAGCAGCACACATGGTTGGAATCAATATCATCAGTAGACATGCAGAGCGATCACACAGGTGTGGCCCCCTTGGCCACACCTGGTGGTGGAGGTTCCATTTTCTCTCTTGATGGGCATCTTTGAAAAGGAGAGGCAAGAAGAGTGTAGTATTCACAGGCCCCATCAGTAATCTCCTGGAGCTCCGCATGAAATAGATTAGCCATCTGTGCTCTCCAGGCTTTCCCACAGATCCCCAAATTTCCGTTTCTTTGTGCTCAGTAGACATAGTTTCACACCACGTCTTTACTTGGCTTTGACTTACAGGAAAAATAAGAATATTATGGGCTGAATTGTGTCCCCCTCAAATTCATATGTTGACGTTCTAACCTGTAGTACCTCACAATATGAGATTATTTGGAAATAGGGTCATTGCAGATGTAATTAGTTAAGATGAGGTCATTAGGGTGGCTCTAATCCAATGACTAGTATCTTTATGAGAAGAGGGTCTTAGGACACAGATGCGTGGAGGAAAGGCCGTGAAAAGACAAGGCAGAAGGTGCCATCTATAAGCTAAGGAGAGGGGCCTCAAAATGAAACCAACCCTGCCAACACCTCGATCTTGGACTATAACCTCTAGAAGTGGGAGGAAATAAATTTCTGTTGTTTAAGCCACACACTGTGCGGTACTTCGTTATGGCAGCCCCGGCAAACTAATATAGTAACTAAGATAGTTTTGAATGTGCTCAGTAAAAGCAAGCCAAAAGCCTAGTTCATCTGATCATTCTAACCAATGGTTTGAGTAAACATATTTTAAAAGATGGGGGAAGAATGTTATCCAGATCTCATCTGGCGTCACATGAAGGTGATGAAATGGTGTCGTGGCTGTTTGCGTTGCAGCCCGTGCTGCGATCACGCATACATGCAGCCATGGGTGGCCATCTGCTTCCCTGCATGTTCACACGTGGGCACACGCCTTGAGTTCTATGCCAAGTTCAATGCCTTTCTTTGGAAACTCTAGTTTGTCAGTTCATTCATTGTCTCTGTTTTTGGTTTCCTTTTCTAACAAAGAGCTGAATCTACCAAGTGATGACATAAACGCTAGTATTTTATACAATTGCATGATAATTTCCTTTTTTCTTCATTTCTTTCTAATGAATACATACTATACAAGGAAATTTTTTTGTTTTCATATTAGTTTTACTTAACGAGTCATAGTGGGGAATGTGGCATTTCTGGGAAATTTTGAAAATATAAAGACTTCCATAGCTCTGGTTGGGGTATGCCCAACACCGCCTGGTCGCTCGAGTCTGTGCTACAGGTATGGACCTCTCTGCTCTAGGTCTTGCCAGAATACATCGTTATTAGAGAATTATTTCATCAAGCTGAAGATTTTCCTGAAAAGATCCAAGTAAAGCCTGTTCCCTACAATTAACAATGCTTTATACTTTAAAAATAAATAGATTAATGAAGTTTCAGCAACATTATTTGGTGTTTTTCTTCAATGTTAATATAACTAGAAGAAAATGATTTTACAAATTTCCAATATAAAATGAATGTCTCTGAGATCAACTGCGAGATTCCATTTCCATAGGAAGTAAGATCAGGACAACTAGAAGTCACTTCGAAGAAACAAATTCAGGACATGTATGTCACTGTGACTCAACATTTCCCTTACCATTTGGGGGAACTTAATGTTTTTCTACTATAAGTTCTGCCATCTATTTATCCAGCCATGACCTCTGTCTTATTTAGACACTATTCCTTATTTACCAAACGAGAAGAAATGGTATTTTGTTACAAACTGATCATTTTCATGTTCTTGGTCATTAGAGGTTTTAAGTTGTTTCAGTCTGACTAAACAACTCTAAATGATAGAGAAACCTAAGAAGGTATTTCCAAATGTGATGTTTCTCTGAGCAACAGAGCAACAGCACAAATACTAACATTCTTTGGCTTCTCTTTAAAATCTGAAATGGTTTGCATTAACTATATCTAACCACAACTCAATTTTCAGTAAGAACCAAATTACAAAGAAAAAAGAAAAAAATACACACAAATTTACCCCAATTAAAAAATAACATCTCCTAGTGTTAAAAAATATCATGCATTAAAACCTGGGGTTGACTCAGACACTCAGGAGCAGGTGGATACTCCAAAACACTCAAAGGTGCTGTCTCCTCCATCCAACTGACACATGGGTCGTTTTCTATATTCCTTACTTGAGCTTTTAAAATTTATAAACCACACATTTTCATCTAAAAATAAAATAGCACATTTCCATCATAGTAAGAGTTTACAAGACCGTACCTGCCTCAGAGTTTAATTTTTTTGGTATCAAATTGAACTCACACCAAGGAGTTCGGCGACCCCAAATCCTTCTTCTTTGCCTTCTTCCCCACAGTATTATGCATTTTGTACCTTAAAATGAGCAGAATCACTTGTGTGGACTCTGGGGCTTACAGAGAAGATTAGAGAGGAGCAAGACTCCCAAGTCTTACCTTGAACCGGGGATTCCAAAACCAGGATGAGGGCAAGAGCAAGGACAAGCCCACTGCACTTGAGTAGCCGCTGCATCATGACCAGCTCACTCCAGCCCTACCGGCTGCACCCCAACCTCACGATTAGGAAATGTAGCGCTGTGCTCTCTGTCCCTTTTAGAAAATGTTCCAAAACCTCAAACCCTGCCCAGAACTCACGTCACAATTTCCTGAACAAATAGAAAAGAGATCCACATCAAAACCCAGAAAGAAAGGAGGGGGGTAAGGCAGCAAAATAACTATTCATACCCATTATGAAACTGCACCGGACTCTCCCCAGGCCTCCTTTTTCAAAAGTTTTGTTGTTTGCCACTTGCCTGTTAGAAATTTTTTCCCACCAAAACAGTAGAATCAGCATTCAGGACAATTTGCTTTGCCTTTCTTCAGGTAACAATCTAAACATGAGATTGCTAACATTGAAAGTCACTGCGTGATTGATAAGATAAGAGAGCTAGGTGCTGCCTTTTTCTCACTGAGCACCTTCGACATAAAATGTGCTTAATTTTCTTTTTCATCAGGGAGTAGCATAACTTGCTGAGCCAAGCTTGAGAGGTGAAATGTCAAAGCTGAATTCTACTCTTTAAGAATAAGGAGAATGAGTTGTCGGATTTCTTTCTTTTTTTTGAAACAGAGTCTTGTTCTGTTGCCCCCACTAGAGTGTATGGTCATAGCTCTCTGCAACCTCAAACTCCTGGGTTCAAGCAATCCTCCTGCCTCAGCCTCCAAAGTAGCTGGGACTACAGGTGCATGCCATGACACCCAGCTAATTTTTCTATTTTTAGTAGAAACAGGGTCTCGGCCGGGCGCGGTGGCTCACGCCTATAATCCTAGCACTCTGGGAGGCCAAGGCGGGTGGATCACTCGAGGTCAGGAGTTCAGTACCAGCCTGAGCAAGAGCAAGACCCCGTCTCTACTAAAAATAGAAAGAAATTAGCTGGACAACTAAAAATATATAGAAAAAATTAGCCGGGCATGGTGGCACACGCCTGTAGTCCCAGGTACTTGGGAGGCTGAGGCAGTAGGATCGCTTGAGCCCAGGAGTTTGAGGTTGCTGTGAGCTAGGCTGACGCCATGGCACTCTAGCCTGGGCAACAGAGTGAGACTCTGTCTCAAAAAAAAAAAAAAAAAAAAGAAATAGGGTCTCATTCTTGCTTAGGCTGGTCTTGAACTCCTGCTCTCAAGCGATCCTCCCTCCTTGGCCTCCCAGAGTGCTAGGATTACAGGCATGAGCCACCGAGCCCAGCCAGAGTTGTTGGATTTCAGTTTCCTTCATCTTGGACTCAGTTTCTCCGATCAGATCATTGGCCGTCCCTTTACCTCAAAAATACAGTGAGGATTTTCAGTTACAAAGAATTTGTAACATGAGTTATCTTGCATTCCTCTGCTCCTTCACACTGAGTATTTCTCATGATTCGATTCCATTTATACTTTCATCTTTTCTCCTGGTAAAAAGCTTTAACTTGATTTTTGGGTCCTCTGGTTTTGAATAAGCCAAAAATCAAGAACAAGGGGAGGTTGTTCTCTCAGTGTGCTGCTAGAACTCAGAAAACACACAAACCTCTGCCCCATGTGAACAAAGGAATAGCATTTTCCCGGGTCCTGGGCATGGTGCAGATTTCTGGAAGACGAAGTCTCCATATTAAAGTAGTACAATAAATGGAAGTTTATCACACATCGTTCCCCTTGGAGCATGGAATTTTTCCTTACTTCCTTTCAAGGTTCAACCACTCTCCATTTCAACACATCCATCCATCCCTACAGCTCCCCAGGACAGATCACTGCTCATGCCCACTTTCCATTTTCTTCCTCGCCCTGGCCTGTCCTTCAATAGGAGGGAGGAGTTTCCTTTCCCTTGTTTTAGGCTTCCTGCTGATTCCTTTACCATTTCCTGCTCAGCACAGGGCCTTGGAATCTAATCGCTGTGGTACAAGAACACAAAAAGTGCACATTTTGACCCTCCTCAACAAGCCTGTTGGTTACGAAATCTATATATGCTACTCAAAAACAAACAAACAAAAAGAAGCCAGTTGGAACCAGCCAGAAGTGTGTCCACAACCCCAGGGGACTCCTCCAAGTGCAGCAATCAACCCCAGCACTCACTAGCCCAGAGAGCTGTTCCCTTTGGAATATTGGTTTCAGTGTGAAATATCAGCTGTCATCTCTGGTCCCTTTTAATCCTAACCCCCAATTTAGAACCCTGGCACCAAAACAATAATTCCTGTCAATAGCATCAATAAGTTTCCCGCAACCCTCAGAGCTGATTAGATTTTGTGCTTTAAAGTGGTCATTTTGGAAGCTTTTTTCATTTGGGAACTTCATCTTTTTCCTTCTCTGGGTCATGTTTAAAAACATTTGCAGTATTCATAAGCATTTGCTCTTCTCCCACTACACCAACAACCAACAGTTTCCAAATAGTCTTCTTGTAGTCTCATTTCCCTAGTCCTCTTCAAGCTACTGAGGAGCAGGACAAATGCATGCAGCAGCCAGAAGTCCTGGGTCCAAGCCCATGTCCTTCACTTCCTCTTCGTGCATCCATCATTCTAGCTCTAACAATGGTGTGGATGTCCTCAAAAGCACACGGCACATGCTGTGAGCGATATATTGACAGCACTCCTCTGGGCTGAGCACCATCTTCTTGCAAAGATTCCTGCATTAACCAAGTAGGAAGCACATCTTTCCTATGTGTTTCCCTAAACCTCAACCTCTACAATATGGATGTTTTCCATAATTTTTTTTTTTTTTGAGACAGTGTCTAACTCTGTCCCCCAGGCTGGAGTGCACTGGCTCAGTCATAGCTCACTGTAGGCCTGTAGCCTCTAGCTCCTGGCCTCAGGCAATCCTCCAGCCTTCGTTGGCCTCCCAAAGTGCTGGGATTACAGGCATGAGCCACTACACCCCCCGCTCATTTTATTAAAGCTCCGAGTTCAAGATTCTAGCATTTAGCAGCATCTAGCCTCTCAAAGAAAAGCCAAGAAAAAGTCTTGGCTCATTCAGGGTCTTGACTCTGAACTGGGCACTGCACCAAAAAAAATGAACAGCTAATAGGCCGGGCACGGTGGCTCACGCCTGTAATCCTAGCCCTCTGGGAGGCCAAGGCGGGTGGATTGCTCGAGGTCATGAGTTCGAGACCAGCCTGAGCAAGAACGAGACCCCCGTCTCTACTAAAAATAGAAAGAAATTATCTGGCCAACTAAAAATATATATACAAAAAATTAGCCGGGCATGGTGGCGCATGCCTGTAGTCCCAGCTACTCGGGAGGCTGAGGCAGTAGGATTGCTTAAGCCCAGGAGTCTGAGGTTGCTGTGAGCTAGGCTGACGCCATGGCACTCACTCTAGCCCGGGCAACAAAGCGAGACTCTGTCTCAAAAAAAAAAAAAAAAAAATGAACAGCTAATAGATCCTATACCACATCTTTATGTCTCTGGAGGCCTAAAGGATGACCCTCGCAAGAGTTTTTGAATTCTGGAACTGGAAGGGACCTTAGAAATCACCCAGTTCACCCACTCAGATGAGAACAGTGCAAGTCCAGAAAGATTACGTGACTTGCTGCTGGTCGGTCACACAGTTGGTGAGTGACAAATCTGGTCTAGCACTCAGGTTTCCTAACTCATACCCCAGTGACAGGTAAGGAATGAAGGGGAAACAAGACTAAGATTTGTAAATAATCAGAATCCTTCCCTTTAGATCATTTCTTTTAGAGGTACACACTACACATTTTTGTTTAGAATAATAAAATGACTGGGATTTGCATTTTCTTTTTTTTTTTTTTTTTTTGAGAATGAGTCTTGCTCTGTAGCCCAGGCTAGAGTGCCATGGGTGTCAGCCTAGCTCACAGCAACCTCAGACTTCTGGGCTCAAGCAATCCTCCTGCCTCAGCCTCTCGAGTAGCTGGGACTACAGGCATGCGCCACCATGCCCGGCTCATTTTTTCTGTATTTAGTTGTCTGGCTAATTTCTTTCTATTTTTAGTAGAGACGTGGTCTTGCTGAGCCTGAGGCTGGTCTTGAACTCCTGAGATGAAGCAATCCTCCCAACCTTGGCCTCCCAGAGTGCTAGGATTATAGGCATGAGCCACCACGCCCGGCCTGGGATTTGCTTCTAAATAATCTGGTTTGAGAAGGAGATGAGAAGGGTATAGCGGTGGTGTGATAATCGCCAAAGCTAAGCAATGGGTAAATAAAGTGGCATTATACTGCTCTCCCTACTTTAATTTATTTTTGAGAATTTCCATAATAAAACTTTTTTTAAAAAATCATCTTTTTAAAAAGATATCATTATTTTATTTGGAACCCATACAAATAAGAAAACATCTCCTAATTCCCGAAAGGACATTGCATAAAAAAAGAAGCCATTTCTTGAAAGTCATATACTATACTTTAAAAAAGTAAAAAATAAGGCCGGGCGAGGTGGCTCACGCCTATAATCCTAGCATTCTGGGAGGCTGAGGCAGGAGGATTGCTTGAGGTCAGGAGTTCGAGACCAGCCTGAGCAAGAGCAAGACCCTATCTCTACTAAAAATAGAAAAAATTAGCCAATCAACTAAAAATAGAAATAAAAAATTAGCCGGGCGTGGTGGCTCTCACCTGTAGTCCCAGCTACTCAGGAAGCTAAGGCAGGAGGATCACTTGAGCCCAGGAGGTAGAGGGTGCAGTGAGCTATGGTGACATCACGGCACTCACTCTAGCCTGGGCAACAGAGTGAGACTCTGTCTCCAAAAAAAAAAGTAAAGAGAAAGAAAAGAGGTCTTTATTTGACTTCTTAACTCTTGCTTTTTTCCCAGAACCCACTATCTATCAATGCTATTCTAAAATTTTCTTGTGTATCTTTAGTTAATTATCTTTTCTAATGCTTACTATGGAGAAGCCAGCAGTTGGGGAATTGCAAGGGGGTACCTAAAAGAAAGGGCAATCCCTTGTCACCTTCACTACTACCATGTCTGGCTTTTGGCAATTTGAAGTAGCACACACCACTTACCCTCATCTTCCTTTATTGCTTTTATTTTATACCCTACCCTGTGTACTATATAACCCCACCCATGTCTCCAGAACTAACTTGATTGTTGATTCCAGCCAGTTCTATAACCTGTCCATTTTACCACCTGAAGACTCTAAGCTGCCTCCAAAGATAAGCAAACTGTCCATGTTCCCAAACTCAGTGACAATATTTCCTAGGCTTCACACCCCTACCTCACTCCTATTTTCTACTCCCCCAAACACATACCAAAATTTCACTCACATAACTGTAATTATATTTAAGGTTATCAGTCACTAAGGAAGAGAGAAGTTCTTGCCCCTTAATTTGTAACCACAGAACATTAACCAGATCTTCAACGGCCATTTCGTTTCAATCCTCAGAGGCTGACCACATTTACCAATTAAGTTACTACACTTTAGTTGGTTCTTATTTTTTTTTTTTGCTAGACTCCAGGCTTCTTTTTTTTCTTTTTGGTCTTGGTCACAAACATAAAATATGAACAGAATTGCACGTAGTGAAATGCTATTTAGAAATTGCATGGCACAGAGATGGTATAAAAGTTTTTATCATGGTGAATTTTAACTTTTAATCCTCACTAAAAAGTAAAAGATGCAACCAGCCTCTATCGAAAAAGATAGTATCTACTGCTGGAATTAGCTGCTTCTCTTCTCACGTCAATGAAATGCTCTACGGCTTAATGACCGTTATTTGATGATATCCCCAAATGGACTGAACTTCCAGGTCAGCTTGGCATGGGCTATACATCCCCCTCAAGGCACCGAATGAATGAATAAATGAATACATTTTGTAATAAATACTTCTATATATTTTTTTGCATGTGCTAGTCTTGGCATCACACCAAGATTATACCAGAGAAGTAGTTTTGACTGTTATAGAACATAATGGGCTCAAATAACCGTTGATTTCCAAAAAAGTAACAGTAGTGTTTTCTAGACAGTAGGATGATAAATGTTTCTTCTTCATCTTTTCCAAAACTCTTCTAAATTTTGTAGAAAAAGGTGTGTATCATATTAATAGGAAAAAACGCTCAATAAAAATATTTTGATTGTGTACAAAAATTTAGCTTTAAAAAACTCCTATTAATGGAGGTTAGACTTTGGATAACCTCCACTGGGGCACGATGAGACTAAAGAAGTTGGTTCAGAGATTAGCACTCAGGGACCGCCTGATAAAAATAATTTGCCTCAAGACAACATAGCTGGGAAAGCTACAGATCGGAAGACAGGAGTACAGTTCTCAGGAAGGTTGAAGGGAAGAACACTTGTGAATTAAGTCGATAGTCCAAATCTCATCACAAATGAAACAAGAATAGTTTCTTTTCAGATAAGAATACTACTAGCTCATGGGGGTGAAAGTGACATCCCTACTACTCCTCCCAAGAACTTGGAACTAGGTACATGAGACCCCCTCAAGCAAACTTACAATAGTGAACTGGGGGAAAGACTCACAGATTCACCCTATCACGGCAGACTTCGGGGAGGAGGAGGCGAGGAGAGGCAGTCCTGTCCTCAGAATCAAGCCAGCCTTCCTCAAGGCACATCCTACCTCAAAGACCAGCTGAAATCTCCTTGAATAGGATAAAGGAGCTTTTTCCTAGGAAGACAGGGGTGGTCTTTCCTTCTTCCGGTGGGTGGGCAGGACCAGTCTGCAAAATACCTCCTTCACAGGACCCCTGATGTAGTTTTCAGATTTAGCTTCATTCACCTGGACAAAATGGACCCAAGGTGCCCAGAAAGTTGCTGTCTGCTCTCACTCCGCTGCCTGTGGTTAGTGAGGCTCCCATTAGAGCGAAGCTACTTGTGCTGAAAGCGTTCGTGAAAGCCGGGACCCTGCAGCATCAGCTCTGAGGGTCGCCCTGTCAATGCTGGGTTTTAAGCAAGGCCACTTCACAGAGCTTCCAAACGGAACCCAAAAAGGCACTGTGCTTCCCACCCTATGCTCTGCCTCAACTCCCCTAATCTCAGCTGTTGTTCAATGAGGGTATTATCTCAACAGTTGCATCTTTTTAAAATTTTGTTTTATTGACAAATAAAAATATACATTTACTGTGTACAACATGATGTTCTGAAATATGTATATGTTGTGAAACGGCTAAATAGAACTAATTAACATGCAATACATCACATACTTACTGCTTTTTGGGGTGAGAACACTTAAAATTTACTCTCAGCCATATTCAAGAATGTAGTCCGCTGATACTAACTCTAGCCACCATGCTGCACGATAGGGCTCTTCAACTTACTCCTCCTAACTGAAATTGTGTCCAACGTTTGCTTCTTAATAGAGGATGGTAATCAGTGAAAGACTGAAGATCATTTTAGAATTTAATCCTCAAGAGAGGTTAAGGTAAAGGGGTGGCGCTTGTGGGGAGGGAGGAAAAGACCGTTAGGAACAAGCAAGAACTTGCTCAATATGTCTCATTTCAGGCCCAGTGCGGTGGCTCCCGCCTGTAATTCTAGCACTCTGGGTGGCCAAGGCAGGAGGATCCCTTGAAGTCAGGAGTTTGAGATCAGCCTGAGCAAGATCAAGACCCCCATCTTTACAAAAATTTAGCCGGGCATTGTGGCATATGCCTATAGTCCCAGCTACTTGGGAGGCTGAGGCAAGAGGATCATGTGAGCCCAGGAATTTGAGGCTGCAGTGAGCTACGATGATGCCACTGCACTCTAGGTTGAGTGACAGAATGAGACAGTTTGGGGACAAATAATATATATACACGTGTGTGTGTGTGTGTGTGTGTGTGTGTGTGTATCTCAGTTCAAAATCACACTCTTGGAATGTGGGGCTTACCTTGGGATTCTCCTTGTTCGATGTGACCAGAAGACCCCCCATCTCAGAGGCTTTTCAGTTATCATAGTGTGATTAGGAGAATCCGGGTTCAGCCTGACTAGGCCACACAAGCTCACCGCCAGGAGCCATCCTCCGGTCACTTAAAACTGCATTTATCCAACATGGTAGTCACACGTGGCTATTAAACTCTTGACATGCAGTTAGTCTAAATTGAGATGCGTGGTATTTGTAAAATATACATTGGATTTTGACATAGTAAGAAAAAAAGTATGTAAAATCTCATTAATAATTTTTAACACTGATTAAATATTGAAATGATAATATTTTGAATATGTAGGGTTAAAAATATATTATTAAAATCAATTTCAGCCAGGCACGGTGGCTCACACCCGTAATCCTAGCACTTGGGAGGCCGAGGCGGGTGGATCGTTTGAGCTCAGGAGTTCGAGACCAGCCTGAGCAAGAGCGAGACCCTGTCTCTACTAAAAATAGAAAGAAATGATCTGGACAACTAAAAATATATATAGAAAAAATTAGCCAGGCATGGTGGCACATGCCTGTAGTCCCAGCTACTTGGGAAGCTGAGGCAGGAGGATTGCTTGAGCCCAGGAGTTTGAGGTTGCTGTGAGCTAGGCTGATACCACGGCACTCTAGCCCGGGCAACAGAGCAAGACTGTCTCAAAAATAAATAAATAAATAAATTAAATTAAATAAATTGCACCTTTCTCTTTTAAAAATATACCTACTTTAAGAAAATATAAATTACATATGGCTGACATATAAAAAATTTGAAATTACATTCATGGTTTACATTATATTCTATTGGACAGTGGGTGGCTTAGAAAAATGGTGGCTCTTTTAAAATTAAGGAAAATCTTGGTTAGAAGAAAGAGATAGATGCATGACCTAAAAGTTTGCCTGCACTGAAAAATGTCCCCTACATAGGCAGGCCTCAATGAAAAGCACTCAGACATCGTTTGGAAGAACAAATGTAACCCAAAAACAAAAGCACACAGTGGTGGCTTTCACTGGGACATTCCAGGTGCTGTTCTGAGGACTTCATGTATATTAATTCACTTGATCATCATAACTGTCCTGTAAAGTCATTTTTATATTAAATACCTATTATACAGATGAGGAAACTGAGGCACATTTAATGGTTTAAATGCAGGTGGGATTTGACATCTGGCAACCTGACCTTAGATCCTGACTCTTCCCTATTCTGCGACCTCACACTTGAGCTCTCCTTCGTGGGATGTACTTTCCTGGGGGGAATTTCTTTGTCAGTCCTGTTTCCCCAGCAAGCTCATCCCACCTCTGCCCTGGCATTTAAAAACCAAACACTCCTGTCTGTCGTGGGTGCGGAAAGCCCTTGTCTAGAATCACAGGTCCCTGAATCCCAGAGTTCAGGCAAAATCTACTATCTGCCAACATGATGCTCTCAATTCCCTCTTTTTAACAACTCTGTGGATTATGAGAATACAGTTTTGCATTTCTGGCCCCTACACCCTAAAGGCTAGGACACTCTGCCAGGTTTTATTTTTTTTAATTTGTCAAAGACCGTTTTTTTCACTGTTTGCATAATGCTTTCCAAACCTTCCCAACGGACGGACGGACGGACGGATGGACGGTTGCTTGCGAATGTTCTGAGCCTCAGCTAAGGAAGTGCTCACGGGGAGCACCTCGGAGCGCAGCTCCCGCAAAGGGAGGATGGGTACACGCTGGCGAGAGGAAAACTTCTGCCTCTTTCGCCTCATTTTTTTTCCTGACCAAAGGCTGAGCTTCTGCCTGTCTTTTCCTCAGAAGCCACAGAAGTCGGCTGGTTTTGCTTTATTTTAAAAAGTATTGATAATAAGAATAATTAACTTATTCATTAACTTATTCACCCCAGAAAGATACTGCCATTGCCATCTTATTTATAACATTACTGTTATTATTAATTATTACAGAGCGCACGCAGGCTGGCGAGCACTGGTGCTGGCTGTCTGCTTTACAGAAGAGACCACCGAGGCCCGGGCAGTGAGCGGCTTACTCAAGGCCACGTCCCAGTTGTGAAAGAACCTGGATCAGAGCTATTTCTGGCCACATTTGTCTGATTTCCGTTGGCCCGGGAGCTTGGGCAGAGCGAGGTCCCCAGGGTTGGCTAAATCACCCCACCCGCGGGGCAGCCACAATGCAATTAGCATAGGCACGCAAGCCCTCCCTCCTCCCTCCCCTCGGCCTTTTCTCAGACTCTATCTTTTGGGTGGCCCCTTCCTAATGTTTGTGTTGGATTTTATTTCTTTTAGGCTCTAGCTATTCCCTCCAACTGAAATGCTCTATTCCCAGACACTGGCAGGGTTAAATCCCCTCGCCTTCTTCAAGTCTTGGCTCAAATCTCACCTTCATAAGGAGGCAGACGCTGGCCCCCGCTTAATGCCACACCTTCTCTGTACCCTGCCACAGCCACGTCCTTTCCTTTTTCTGTGGCATTAACTCATCGTCTGCCACCCCCACTAGAATCTCGTGCTCGCTGATGTACCCCCAAGTGCCCAGAAGAGGCCCCAGCCATAGTAGGTGCTCAATAAATACTGGCTGAAATGGAAATTGTTCAAAGCTGTTCTTGATAAGCACAAGCTCAGTTTGTAAAACCCTCAGGGCCAGGATCCAGGAAGGCATCCCTGCCATACCCCCTCACAGTGCCCGGCACATAGGTCCTCAGGCTCAAAGCAAACTCTAACCTGTATCAAAATGTCAGGGCAGGAGGGATTAGGAGTAACTTTTTCCCCCCTGCTTCTTTGCTCTTTTATTTCTAACTTTCTAAATGTTCTCGAATATAAAAATAACAAAGCAAGCTCAAATAAAATTCTGAGCAGAGACAGAGGACCCCAAACAGTGCATGGCTTGCTTTGGACCCTGTGTGGACCCCAAGCGTATGTACCCACTGCCCCACGCATAAGCAGTGGAAGAAGCAAGCCCGGAAAACTCCAGGCACTTTCCTCAGGGCTGGGGACAGGAAACCAGCCTAGTGGAAAGGAGCCAGGTCCTCACTTCAGAGAAAAATGGGCTCAGAGAGATTTTGAGATACTGTAAGATGATTCTCAAGAGTGTGAAAGAACGTGCTGATCTGCAGTTTTCCATCTCCACGGGGGACGGAACAAGAGAAAATATTCCTAGTCCAATGTGACTTAGAATGCCTTACTTAGAAGTAGATTAAATATCAGCAGAAAATAACCATGGGAAATTTAAAATTTCCAACTCTGGAGTAAAATATCTTTTGATTAAAGAAAAAACAAACAACATTCATAGAACAAACACCATGCTCCTTTTCCAAATTCCTATGGCTTCTAACCGTCACAGTAACAGGGTGGCAATAAAATGGTGTGGTTAGGAGGTGGGGCTGGGAGTCAGACTACTTGGGTTCAAACCTTTCGCTTCCTAACTGTGATGCTAAGCAAGTTGCTTCATGTCCTTGTGCCTCAGTTTTTCTTTCTTTTAAGTATGGGATGATAATTGTACCGACCTCACAGCAACACCGTGAGGATCGAACCAGTGAACCAGTGCATCCTGTGCAGACCTGGCACGTGGTGAGAACAATGCCAGCAGCACTCAGTGCCTAGTGAGGAGGCACTGTCACCAGCAGGGGAAAGTCAGAAGTGCCGGGAGGTGCACATCATTTCCCAGAGGTGAAGGGCTGGAATAGGGACCGAAAGGGTCACCCTGAGTTTAGACAGAAGCTACAAGGAGACACATTGGCTCTGGAACTGAAGGATGGGAAGTCTGGGGGTAGGTGGTGGTGACAGGGTGGACAATTGGAAAGTCCAGGAGGAAAAACTACAGAAGCAAAACCTTTCCGAGAAATCTTAAACCCGCTTTGTTTGACCTTCTTTAGGAAGGTGAGAAGGTGCCTGCCCCGTGCCAGGCAGGGTGTGGGTGTGAGATCTCACCTGAGCCTCAGGCAACTCTGCCAGGTTGGCCCCCCATCCCCGTCCCACAGGTGAGCGGAGACTCAAGGCCGGCTGGCAAAGGGGTGGGAGCCAGGGCAGGACCTAGGCCTGCGCCCAAATCTGTTTGCCAGGCCAAGTGTTACCACAGCAGCGATCACTCGCACGCGAAACGCAAGCAGGCACTGCTCTAGCGCTTCGCACAGACAGTAGCAACCGTGTAACCCTCCCCACCGCCCCCAGAGGACCGGACTGAAGAGGAAGCTGAGGATATGATTTGATCCACTGAGGCTGAGCTCCAGCGGGGAAAACACAGGGACCAGTCCAATTCAGGGCAGGCTCCCAAAACTCAAGCTGAGGTGGACTCCAGTAGGGCTGACCCATGGGGGACAGTCCAGACGCCATCAATCCCGTCCCCAGTCCGCAGCCAGAGCCAGCTTGAGAAAACACAAACCAGGTCATGGCTCGCCCTTTCAGACCCTCCCAAGGCAGAGACTCCTCATCAAGCCCAATTTCTCCCTAGCAGAAGTTTCCATTGAAGGCCTCTTAATCCAGGCCTCAAAATCTCCTCGGGAGGGGCTGCTCTGACAGGGTCCTTGGGCAGCATCTCCTACTCTGCAGCGTGCACGTGAAGCAGAGGTAGGGGAGCCCCAGCGTGGGCGGGTGAGGCAAGACCCCCCAGAGGCCCAAGTCCAGAGATAAGCAGGCCCTGGAGACACCTGACCTCTTGCCTCAGAACCCTAAAGGGGGTAACCATTACCTCAGCGGGGCCATGCAGGATGAGGTTAGGCCCACCCTGCTTGTCCTTCCCAGGCATTGGAGACGGGAGGCAGGGCCACTCCCTGCCTGGGCCCAGTGTCCTCTGGACATCCCAGCCCTCTCCCTACCCTGACCCATCTGCACACCATCCTGGTGCGATGACGCCAGGAGGTAAGCTCCAGGGCAGGGACTCCCAGGGCCACTGCGTTTTTGTGGCTTAGACACAACTGGACCCGGCACTGACTATAGCACAACATGGGGGCAAGGAGTGCGCCAAACCACGCTGCCCAGGCCGGCGTCTGGCTCTGACAACTGCCGGCCGAATGCCTTGGGGAGCCTATTTAACCTTCCCGTACCCCAGTTTCCACATCTGTTAAAATGGGGCTAATACTACTTCCTTCACAAGGATGTAATGAGGATTAAATGAATTGAAACAGGAAGCCTTGTGGTGCCTTGGCCCATACTTGCTCGAAGGTGTTAGCTATTAATTAGCATTATTATATTTTGTTGCATGATACTAGGCAAGTCACTTATCTCTGAGCCTCCATTTTTCTTCCTGTAAAATGGGGATATTGTCTACCTCACACGGTTTTTGGGAAGAGAATATCGTGCAGGGGGCTTAGTGCCCTGCCTGGAAAACAAGGGGTAAGAAGCCAGCCATTCTGTGCATTGTATCCCACCCGCTCGGGGTCTTGCAGGTTAAGGGACCAACTAGCTGTGTATATTAATTAATATTAGTAGGCCAGGTAGACTCTCTAGAAAAGGTAGAATTGGTCTGACCCTCCCTGACTGGGAGCACCTTATGAGTAGCTCCCAAACAGAATTTCCTCCAACTTGATTCAGTGGTTAATTTTTTCCAAAGGAGAGTCACCTTGTGGCTCTTTTTTCATTGAAGAAATGGCTCAGAGAGACTCCGTTTCCAGATCTCTGCCTGAGCAGAAGCCTTCAAAACCCTGCTCTCAGAGAGTGACTGGCGGTGGGGTTTCAGAGGTTGGTGAGGAAATATTTGGGGGCGAGACTGTCACCAATCAGCAAATACCAAACCATCCCATTTGCTCCTCCCCACCAAGCCAATTCCTCCCATGTCCTGACGTAAAGCCCCTGGCAGGGCTGGCGTCGTCGCCGACCTCAGCACCAGGACCACAGGAGGGGAACGATGGCAGTGAACCCGCCTCCGCCCAGCACCATGGATGCATGAGGGAGGCCAGTCTGCACTGATCCATCGACTCTGGGTCCTAAGCCAAAAGGGGACATCACTTGGGCTGCTGCCTGTCCCCAAGGGCAGGGCTTTACCACCCTCAGTAGACTGTGAACCCACAGTGGGGTCCCATGTTTGACGAAGGGTTTTTCCTCCTCTTTTGTGATTTTATTTACAAAAGCTTAGGAGTATAAATAAATAGATGAATAAATAATTTGGTTACACATGTACTAAGTCACTTTAATTGAAAAGAACTAATTTATATGCAATCAAGACAAGAGACACAGGACTTGAACTTTTCCTTTGGATGGTAGTTTTGGGGACAGATGTGATTTCTTTTCTCAAGGCTTTATCTCCTGCAATCAAAATGCCTCTGGGTACCTTCAAACACAGCTAACCCTTTGGCATAAGCTGCCCACTGAGCCACTGATTCAACAAGTACTTACCGAGCACCTACTATGTGCTAGATATGGCCCTACCAAGTGTGGGGCCATGGGGAGATGCATGAACAAAACAGACCCAAGCCAGGCACGGTGGTGTACACCTGTAGTCCCAGCTAGTTGGGAGGCTGAGGAGGGAGGATTGCTTGAGCCCAGGAGTTTGAGGCTGCAGTGCGCTGTGATCGTGCCTGTGAATAGCCACTGCACTCGTAAGAGACCCCATCTCAAAGAAAAGGACCCAGCCTTCAAGGATCTCCATCTAGTCAGGACAACAAAGGGTCTCTGCCCCTCAAGTCCTGGTTGTATCCATCATGGAGCACTGAGGCAGAGTTTGGTTTTTATATTGCAACGATGGTGTAACAGCTAAAATTTAAGAGAAACCTTCAATAGTCACTGCCCATAATCTTACTGCCTTAACACAACTATTTCCATTTGCCTTTGCCTTCTAGTTTTTAACTACAATATACGCATACTGTTCTATCCTGGTTCTTGTCATCCTGGTTCATGTACCAAAATTCCAAAACTATTCCCTGGTGTTGGACTTCCACGATTTGGGGGCTGTTTTGGTTTTTGGTGTTGTGGAAAACTGCACTGTTTGTCAACCCAGCAATGCCCGTGGAGCGCCTACTTTGTCCAGGTCCTGTGCTGAGGTCACTGGGGGCCCAGGGCGTCACCAGCCAACCACGATCCTCACAAGCTTAAGGTCCTTGGGCCTTATAGACTCAAGGAACACCAGCAAACTGTTTCCATAAAGTATAAAGACACTTTAGAAGGCATACAAAATGAATCATACTAAAAGCCCCAGCAAGAGGGACTCCAGTCTGAGGAACCCAAAAGACTTACACATTTTCAAAATGACTGAAGTAAAGTGTTTGAGGAAGTCCCAGCTCCTCCTAAGTTTTAGTCACCAGTGGAGCTGAAACTGTCTCTACCCAAGGTTGCAGTTCTAAATGGCAACTCTTCTGATCTCCTTGGCGGCTAAGGGAAACTTTATTTCAAAATGAACCTTCTAACCCCACTGACCCGACAGGAAATCCCAGGCCCCCCTGCTGTCCACTGGGAGTGCGTGGTCAGGCCTGTGTTCGGCACAGGGGAAGTACCGCGTGGGCTGGCCTCTCTGGACTTTCCTTCCTCCTCCCCACTTGCCACGCCAAAGAGAGAACGGGAACGAAGCCCTAGAAAGAGAACTACAGCTTGGGTCTCCACGTTAGCGATTTTTCCAGTGTTCCCTTAGAAATAAAAACAAGAACACACATTCACTTACTCTATTCCCCCAGGACTTTCTCCTCTATAAAATGCAACTCCCTGGTCTCCACCCCACAACCCCAGCTGCCAGAAACTGATGGAGAAGAAAAACCAAAGGTGCCCAGCTGGAAACTCAAGCTGCCTAGAGCAAGCTTATGTGTGTTTGTGGCTTCTCCCACTTGTGCTGCACTCCAAGGCCCCACAGGGCCAGCTGTGCACCCAGTGGTGTGGAGAGGGAGAGACGGTTCTTGGTCAGATTTGCCCGTCTGGAAGCTTCTGCACAGCTTCTGCACAGCAGAGCCCCTTATCATTCTCCCCTCCAGGGCTGACTCCAAAGTCTGTCTCCTGTCTCATCACATAGGACCACACTGCATTGTGAAGAGCAGTGTACTTGACCCTACAAAGCCTCGAGTCTGAGCGCAGGACACAGAAGCCACAATGAGAGCCTTGTCAGTACCCTGGAATCCTTGAATACGGAGCCTTCTCTGGAAGCTGTATCTCCTCCCAGTCTTTATGAGATAGGGGATCCAGGACAAGCCACATCCAGATCCAGTTACCACCACCAGGACCCTCCCCACCAGCAGAGGGCCACGTGCTAAGTACACTGGGCTTCTTAGTCTGAATTTCTCTGGCTTTAAAAACATTTCAGAAGAGGAAATGCCCCACTAGACTCAGCTCAAGGGAAGGGGCTCCCCAGTGGTACTCAATAGGTGCAAGCTTATTTCTTGACAAACCCCAGGGGCTGTGGAGGGATCTGCAGAGAACCCCAGGTTGTAGCCAAGAAGAGGCTTACAGAGGAGCCCAGAAACTCTAGCTCCTAGTTCCCAAACTCGGCTGAATATTGGGGACTTGGGGCTTTAAGGAATCCTTTAAGGGAATGAGTGTTTGGATCAATGTGTGACAAAGCATAGTCACCTGTCCGTGGTAGAATCTAGGTGGTGGGTACATAGCCAGCTGTTCACTGCAGAATTCTTTCCATTTTGCTGTATATTTGAACATTTTCGTAATACAATTTAGGGAAAGAAATCCTGAAGCCTGGTTTCATCCCAGACATTCTTATTTAATTAGTGCAGGCTGTGCATTGAGAGTTGCAGGAACTCCCCCGTGAGTCTTCTAGTTGGACCCAATTGCTCCAGTCTGGGCCCAGTGTGGGCCAGACCAGCAGCATCAATATCACCTGGGAACTTGCTAGAAATGCAGATTCTTAGGCCCCCCAACCCACATGCAGAGTCAGAAACTCTGGAAGTGGAGCCAACACTGGTGTTTTAACAAAATGAACAGATGCTTTCCAGTGATTCTGGCGCATGCTACCTAAAGTTAGTGTTTCCCAAACGTCGCTGCACATTGGAATCACCTGGGGAACTTTGGGGGCAAAATAGACAAAACTCCAGGATAAGCTTGAGACCTCTGGAATGAGGCCTGCAGGGCAGGAGGCCTCCACATAAGGAACAGTGCCCTGCCCAATCCAGAAGCAATCGAGGGTATCCACTGCCCTCAGGGCAATCCAATGGGACAAGGGACATTCCCTCCTCCCAGGCAAGTCACCAAGTATTGTAGAAAAAGGTATGAATAGGATGGTGAGGATCAAAAGGGATCAAGTCTTCCGTTTTCTTACAGGTGAAGGACTGAGGCTCTGACACCTGTGCCTGGCCCTGCCCTATCCCTGCCTGTGCTGAGCTGCCAGGGACAGGAGCCAAGGAGTCTCTGGGCTTGTTAGGAATCCTGCTGTTCTAGAGAAAGAGGTAGAGTTTCTGTACCTAGTAAAATCAGACAGGAAAAACTTAAGGGTCTTTTACATAAAATAGAACCATCTTCAGGTCAGCTGACAGCCTGGTTCAAAAGAGGGGCTCAGGTTGCAACTCAGGGTCTACCAGAACCAGAAGGCACAGATGTGCAGCCGGCCAGGGAGACCCACCCTTGAGGGGCAACAGATCCCAGGTCCTTGGTCCTTTCTGGCCTGGGGTTAACTTCTTGCATTTGTGACTTGGTAGAAAGAGCATTGGAATTAAATGCAGGAGATGGTTTCATTTATCAGTGCATTCATCTGTTTATCCATTCCTCTCTCATTCACTCGGTCACTCACTCAATAGACAGGTTTGGAGCATCCGCTGTGAACCTGGCACTGCCAGGCACCAGGGAAGGAATGGTAGCAGACACCCCAAAGAGTTAAGCCATAATTTTCTCAAAGGAGTCCATGTCCCCTCAAAGTGTTCTTAACCCGGGGGGACGTTACCAAACCCCTTTAAGACATTGGCAAACACTCTTCTCAGAAAAATGACTGTAACCATAAAATTATTCACATAATTTTAGGGATTTTAATGAACCTTCAGAATTAGATTTCGCAGTCTGATGACTTTTACACGGGATCTGCCACCAATTCTCATGGACACATCCTTTCCCTATTCTAGGTCTCAGTTTCCCCATCTGTAACATGAATTCTCTAGACTCCCTTAACCAGATGGTCCCTGAGACCCTCTCAGATCTCAAAGATCAATGATTCCAGAAGTCCTCCCATTCTCGGAGAGCTGGGCAGCTGGAACAAGGTCAGGAGGGAAAAAGCACGCATGGCCTTAGAAGTACTTGAGGGTGAACAGGTGGAAGGTGAAGCATTGCCCTTGGGAGAGGGAGAGGGAGAGAATGCTTGGTCCCAGCCCAAGATACAATCGGTCTTCCCCTAGGACAAAGGTTGTCTGGATAGGGCAGTAATAAGCCCCTCGGGAAGGTTTAGGGACTATGTTCGTACCCAGAAGCCACCCTTTTAATTAGAGGAATTTCCAGGAGGATGAGATCATAGAATCCCCTATCCATTCAACAAATAGTTACTATGTAGGCTGGGGGATTAGGGGTGTG
Organism: Lemur catta; assembly: GCF_020740605.2. NCBI lineage: Eukaryota > Metazoa > Chordata > Mammalia > Primates > Lemuridae > Lemur > Lemur catta. The sequence goes on along the minus strand of NC_059141.1, from coordinate 47,451,013 downwards.
GAGGTGAACAAGCCAGAGGAGGCCCCTGACCTCATGGGACTTCCTTTCTGGAGAAGCAGATCAACCACTCACATGTAAAACAAGCAAGGTCACTTTAGGTCACAAAGCAAGAAGAGAATAGAGCCGGTAATGGGATAGTCAGGGGGCAGGGCCTGCTTTACCCAGGGACTGAACTAGCCAGCCAGAAGAGGATGGGGAAAAGCCTTTCCAGGCAGAGGGAACAGCAAAGGAAAAGGTCTTGAGGTGGGAAAAAGCCTGGCAAAGAAGGAAGTTGTGGTGGGTGGGGCTGGGGGCCTGGGAGGCACGTGGGCCGCACTGCGTGGAGCCTTGTAGGCCGGAAGGAGCTGGAAGCCACTGGAGGGTTGTGCAGAGAAGAAAGAATGGATGGATGTCTATAAGGCTCTAGTGCAGGGGTCCCCAACCTATGGTGAGTTGTATAATTATTTCATTATATATTACAATGTAATAATAATAGAAATAAAGTACACAACAAATGTACTGTGCTTGAATCATCCTGAAACCATCCCCTGCCTTCTGTGGAAAAATTGTCTTCCATGAAAACGGTCCCTGGTGTCAAAAAGGTTGGGGACCGCTGCTCTAGTGGATCCAGCCCCTCCCTTTACCTCCTTGCTTCCCTCCCTTTCCCCAACCACACTGGCCTCCTTGCTATTCTACAAACGCGACCACTCCAGGTCACTCTTACTTGAGTCCTTAGCACTGGCTGTTCCCTCTGCCTAGAGTGCTTTTCCCCCAGATATCCAAGTGCTCCCCTTCCTCACCAACATCTATCATCTCTGCTCAAATGACCCCCTTTCTAGGAGGCCTCCCCACCACTGAATGTTAAATTGCAGTCCCTCCTCTGCTCTCTTATCTCCAGAGCACTTACCCTTTTCTAGCAATCAAATAATTTGCATACTCATTTGTTTATTGTCTGTCTCTCGCAATGTCAGCTCCCTGAGGATTTTTGTTTGTTTTGTTGGATCACCCAGGAAGCGAAACAGTGCCCCGACACTAGTAGGTGTTCAGGAAATATTTCTGGAATGAATGAAGCCATTAAGGGGCAGCTGCAGTGGTTCAGACACACGTTGGGAAGGATGGTGGCGAAGGAGATGGAGGTACAGGTGGTGAGCATCCCGGAATGTTAGGTTGGCTGGTCCCCACCATGTCCCCCAGGTATGAGGCCAGGCTCAAACCTGCCCTCCTGCTCTCTCCCTTCTATTTGGCATCATCGCCTGAAGTAGATCAGATGGGGGAAAGTCATTTTTGAGACTATGTCCAGATCCCCAAAGTTCCTGCAAAACGTAAATAAGTAGCCAACTTAAATTTACCCAGAATTTAGTATACTGTTTTCACATTCATTATTTTTTGAGGTAGAACTCATATACCATAATAGTCACCCTTTTAAAGTGTACAACTGGGCCTGGCACAGTGGCTCACGCCTGTAATCCTAGCACTCTGGGAGGCCGAAGCGGGAGGATCACTTGAGCTCAGGACTTTGAGACCAGCCTGAGCAAAATCGAGACTCCGTCTCTACAAAAAATAGAAAAATTAACCAGGCATTGTGGCATGCACCTGTAGTCCCAGCTACTTGCCTGTAGTCCCAGCTACTCGGGAGGCTGAGGCAGGAGGATCCCTTGAGCCCAGGAGTTTGAGGTTGCTGTGAGCTAGGCTGACGCCATGGCACTCGCCCAGGCAACAGAGTGAGACTCTGTCTCAAAATAAAAATAGATAAATAAAAAATTAAGTGTACTAAGTGGTTTTTAGCATATTCATAAAGATGACGACTATCTAATTCTAAAACATTTTCATCATTTGAAAAAGAAACTCTGTAACCATTAACAATTTCCCCATTCCCCCACACACCCAGCCCTGGCAACCACGATCTACTTTCTGACTCTATGGACTTGACTATTCTGAGCATTTCATATAAATGGAATCATACAATATACGGCCTTTTGCAACTGGCTTCTTTATTTAGCATAATGTTTTTGAGGTTTCATCATGTTGTTGCATGTGTCAGCACTTCATTCCTTTTTATGACCAAATATTTAACTGTATGGTTTCATTTTGTTTATGCATTCATCTATTGATGGACATTTGAGCTGTTTTCACTTTTTGACTATTATGGATAACGCTGCTGTGAAAATTCTTACACAAATTTTTATGTGGACATAAACTGTATTTTCAGTTCTCTTAGGTATATATCCAGGAGTAGAATTGCCGGGTCACATGGGAACTCCCATCTTTAACTCTTTGAGGAACTGCCAGACTTTTTTCCAAAGCTTCTCCTCTGTGATCTTCCTCATTTTGCTGACGGGGAAGGAGGGAGAGAAGGGAGGTGATTTGCTCATATTCAACGGCTATTGAATAGCAGACCCAGAGGGTGAGGGTTGCTCATGGAAAGGAATCCTCTGCTTCCCTCAATAATGCATTTCATCCATTCTTCAGAATTTTTTTTTGAGACAGGATCTCACTTTCTTACCTGGGCTAGAGTGCCGTGGCATCATCATAGCTCACTGTAATCTCAAACTCCTGGGCTTAAGCGATCCTTCTGCCTCAGCCTCCCGAGTAGCTGGGACTACAGGTGTGCACCATGATGCCAGGCTAATTTTTTCTATTTTTAGTAGAGACAGAGTCTTGTTCTTGCTCAGGCTGGTCTCAAACCCCTGAGCTCAAGTGATCCTCCCACCTCGGCCTCCCAGAGTGCTAGGATTACAGGCGTGAGCCACTACACCCAGTCCATTCTTCAGAATTTTTGAGAACCTTCTATGTTCCAGTCACTAATCTAGATACTGAAATTACCTCTGAGAGTAAGACAGGCATAGTTCCTGCCCTCTTGGAGATATAATCTAGAGGGGAAAACTGACAGTAAGCAAATAAGTACAATTTTGACAATTCTACCAGAGGGTATGGGCTAACTTATCCTGTCCTTCGCATAGTGATGAAGAACTTGGACTTGGAGTCAGCTGCCCAGGTTCAAATCCCCACTCCCCAATTTCTAGCTGGGGGACCTGGGCAATTTCCCTAACCTCCCTTTGTCTCCGCTCCTCACGTGGAAAATGGGCAGAGTACTAGTACCCACTTTAAGGGTTGTAGGGTCAATTCAATGCGTCAAAACCTGTAAAGCACTTAAAACCTGGCACTGGTAAGCCCAAAATAAACACTAGCTGTTGAGGTTGCTATTATACTGTCTCCGCCTTACCCATCACTGAAGGGTACTCACCCTGGTCCCTCCAACCACCACTGTTTCCCACCACCTCTCCCCACCCCACCCCGACCCCCCAACTCCTACAGTGAGCAGGATTCCCACAGTGCTCTGTTCCAACATCCTGCAGCTGAGCTCCTCTGGTTTGGTACTCCGATTAGAATCCCTGAATGCCAGGCTCCTCGCTGCACAGAGAAGGAGATGCTTTTAATATACTCGTCGTTTCTCCTTAACTAGACTGTGAGCTCCTTGAAGCCAGGCCTTCTTGCCCCTGTACTGCTAAATATTTTTAGTGAGAAAAACGAGTGGAGGCAAAGTACAGAGTGGGGTGGCAGGGCTGAAAGAGCACAGGCTCTGGATCCAGCCAGCCCTAGAGCCACAGTCCCCAACTCTGCTACCCATACCTGACCTAGACAGCTTCTCTGAGCCTCCTGCGAGCACCTGTGAAATGCGGGCAGGGGCAGCTGCCCTCAGAGCTGATGGGAATCAGCAGGGACCTGCAGAAGTCACTGGTGCATGGTAGGCCCCCAATACCTGGCAGTTGCCTCTGTTCTAAGGAGCCAGAGCCCTGCTGGGCAGCGTGCCCGGCAGAGGCAGCAAAGTGCAGGAAATACTCAAGGTCAAAGGCAAACGGCTCTTGGAGATGTTCTCTGATCGCTATCGTGTACGCTGGGTTGGATGGAACAGAACTTGCTGCTCGGGCGTTTTTCCTCTCCTAACCCCATAGATGCTTCTTTTGCTATTTTTATTAAATATAAACAGGAACAGAAAGTATCCATTTAACTATCTCCAGTAAATTATTAAGAAATTCGTACAAGCAGAGATTGTGTAATTCTCAACCCTTGTCATCAGCCCACGAGTCCAACAAATACTATCACTTCTAAGTTGTCCTCTGTTCCTAAGAAATTTCCTGGGCTGGCTTTATCACAGTATGTGAGAGTCATGACAGAGGATATAAAAACTTGCTCCCACTCGGTGACGCCCCGCAAAGGGGACCACCCGTCAGTAGTGTCCCTCCCGTGCTTAATCTTCAGACGGTGTGTGAGAGATGACATGTTTCCCCTTGAAAGCTGTCTTTTTCAAGTAAGCTTCCTTAAGGATGAGTTGTTTATTTGTATTAAAAGAGGGTCACAAAATTTTTCTATTGCAAAGAGCAAGAATCCAAAAATACAAGTCATATATATTTTTTAAATTTTTAAAAACTTTTCAGCCCCATCATGGATGGGGTTCAACAGGTTCCCCATATCTGCCAGCGTAGGGGTCATTGCCATGATATTTTTTTCTTTTTACAAGTGGCTTTCCGGTTTGTTTTGTTTTGTTTTTTCCTGTGGCAATTTCAAGAGGCAGGGAGGATTGTTGTCCCTGAGCTTCCTGAGATACTGAAAAGAGGCCCTGGTAGTTCCTGCTTCACCTTTGTTTGTTATTGCAGAGGTACTTATAAACCAGGAAAATTTTGTGCAGAAGGAGCCCCAAAATACAATTTTAGACTTAGAGAAATCTAACTCATTTTGGCAGGGATGGAGCTGAAATTTACCTTAACTTAGCAAACTCCTTCTGAGATAGAGGGGATGAATTGTGCAAACAAGATCAAGCAGGGGCTGGGCTCAGGTTCAGTGGCTCACACCTGTAATCCTACCACTCTGGGAGGCTGAGGTGGGAGGATCACTTGAGATCACCAGTTCGAGACTAGCCTGAGCAAGAGCAAGACCCCATTTCTACCAAAAATAGAAAAAATTAGCCTAGCATGGTGGCACATGTCTGTAGTCCCAGCTCCTCGGGAGGCTGAGGCAGGAGGATGGCTTGAGCCCAGGAGTTTGAGGTTGCTGTGAGCTAGGCTGACACCACAGCACTCTAGCCTGGGCAACAGAGTGAGACTCTCTCAAAAAAAAAAAAAAAAAAAAAAAATCAAGGGGGGATTTCTCAATGATTTAAGAAAACTTAAGAGAACAAACTCTTTACTAGTCAGTCTATATATTGTCCCAAAATGGTAAAATTTGACCATGAAATAAAAAATTGGTTGGAGTCAGGAAGAGGGAGTCAGCTCCTCTTTGATGGCAGCTAAAATTGGGCAATGAGAAAAGTCGAGAATGAAAACAGAGAACAGAGAAGAGAAATGAACGGGTCCATGTTGAACTGATATTTAACAGAAACCAGTGAGGCCCGAGAGAGGAGGCTAGGGACAGGACTCTCGAAGCCACATGCTCCCGAGGATGCCACCAAGCCCTGCCCAATCAGACACACCAGGACTTAGTAATGAAAACTGTTCCAAATCAGTAACCAGAACCCAACGACTGAAGCGTAAGAGCATATATGAAATGACCACTAACTCAGAAAATCCAGGGCCTCTGGGCACAGCGCTCGTAAACCTCAACCTGGGACACCTGCAGCCTGAGTCCCATCTGAGCCCTTTGGGGATGTGGATCAGCCCTGACTCTGGGAGGGGACTCAGCTCTCTAGAAGCACATTCCTCATCCTTTCCTCCTTGTTTGTAGGTAGAGGCAGTTGGGAGATTGTGGGTGACCCTTCACTTATTTCCGGCAGGTTCCGTTTGTCGCCAGCAGTCCCCTCCACTAAAGCCAAGAGGAGTCTGGGGAGAGGAGTCTGTCCTGGGCTGCTCTGCCCATGCTGAGATGACACCACCTCCAGGCAGCCCCTGCATAGATGCCTCTGTCCCACCTCCTGTCAGATTCCAGCCAGGAGGGACACTGTGGGGTCACTGTGCTTTGGTTCTTGTTAAAGTCCTGAATCCTTTCTCTGCTTGAGGAGGAAGGTCTTAGAGAAGTAAGAGGCTAGAAGACAAGTCTTTTTCAGTCCCCCAGGAGGAGGAGGAGGAGGTGATAGGTTAGGTCTCAGGGAGAAAACCTGCTGGTCTTTTGCACTGGAATCAAGAAGTCAGAGGGTGAGAGCTGGGGTGGACCCAGGGCCTCTGTGGCCTTTGGTACCTGTGGTGTCCCGTGTTTATTTCTACCAGTTAGTCTCCCAGTGTGGTATGGAGCCGGAAGTGTGGGCCACCCCGTCTGACTTCCTCCTCTCGAAGGGAGACAGCGCAGGAGAGGGAAAGAGCATGGGACGAGCTGCCAGCGGTCGCGGGAGATCATTCCACCTCTGCAGCTTTGCATCTTCCCCTGGATGCTGGGGTGGGGGCTTCTGCGAGGGGTGCGGAATTCGGGCGACACCTGTGTGTGCTCCTGGGGAGGAGGCTCTGTGGCGTTCACCAGAGGCTGAAAGAGTTCCTCGACCCCAGGAGGGTAAAAGGTCACGCCTAGGGGTCCTGTTCTCTGGGCAGCACAGTGGCCACTTCCTGGGTCTGTCGTTGGACCAGGTTCGATGCAGGCTCTCGCCCCGGGGACCCCACTAGCAGCTCAGACGTCTCCTGCCACCCTCAACCGTTATTCTTTTTGCTTTAACAAAGCTTTGTCTTTGGCTGCTGGCCAAGAGGTCAAGCTCCCCCGTGGTGACACCGCCACCTCCTGCCAACTGGTCACCAGGGTGCATGCCCCACACAGCATGTGTGCCCGTGGGAAGGCGGTGGCCCCAGGGGGACACTCTGTGACCTGGGCAGCTGAGACTAGCTGTGCTGTAGCTAAGGCCTCGCTCCTCAAGCAGAGAAAGGCCTCAGGACTTGAACGAGAACCAAAGCACAGTGACCCCGCAGTGTCCCTCCTGGCTGGAATCTGACAGGAGGTGAGACAGAGGCATCTATGCAGGGGCTGCCTGGAGGTGGTGTAGTCTCAGCATGGGCCCGCTCTGCCAGCTGACCCTCGCCACCCCGCTTCTCGTTCCTTCTACTCAGTCTTGGCCTGGCTCAGCTGCTCACCAGACAGGCCGGGGTGGCGGGAGAGTGCGGGAGCAGCACGTGCAGTTAACCCATTTGTTGCTGGTTCGCGCTGTACACCTACGCCAGCTCCGGGATCCAACCTTCATCAGCCTTTCAGCTCTTCCTGCTCCGACTCCCGGCAGGACTGTGAGCTCCCTGCGGGCGGGGACCGTGCCTGGGCCAGGGTGTCCGCAGAGGCCGAGGGCCCGCTGGGCCCCAGCAGGCACTGATGGTCACCCGGTCCCCTCCTCCGGCCGGAACGACGCGAGGGTGGCGAGGAGCCAGCGGTCCACACGCACCGGCCGAGACCAGGGAACGGTTGTTTTGCTCCAGGGTAAGCTCTCATCTCCTCAAGTTTGGGTTGTCCCCTCCCCTATGGGTTGACATGCAGAAAGGACAGACCCACCGACGCCTCCCCCACGGCTGCCATGGGAGGCCACCGGGCATCCCGGTGGGAAATGGGAAACCGAGTGAGCGCAGGGGTCGCCCACTCCAAGGGGGCGTCAGGCAGCCCCAACATGAGTGATGTGACCTTTGCCTACAGGCCACGCGGGAGGACGAGGGGGGAGTTACTGTGTCTACTATATGCCACTTTGTCTCCTCCGGGTGCCACAGGGAGCCCCCTCCGAAGGTTTCTTGCCTTCTGAAGACCTTCACTTTTGTCAGGGACCCCTTGGCTGTCTGGGGAAGCCTATGGACCCCTTTCCAAGAATGCTGTTTTAAAATACATCTAAGATACAGAGGATTTTGTTTTGTTTTGCTTTTTTTTAAGAAAACACCAGCAAGTGCATAGAATTTTCATTAAAGCAATTATATTCAATACCAGTAATCAAACTATTAGAATTTTTTTATTTTTTATTTTTTATTTCAGCTCTTCATGGGGGTATAAACTATTAGAATTTTTAAATTGTGATATAGGCCGGGCGCAGTGGCTCACGCCTGTAATCCTAGCACTCTGGAAGGCCGAGGCGGGCGGATCGCTCGAGGTCAGGAGTTTGAGACCAGCCTGAGCAAGAGCGAGACCCCGTCTCTACTAAAAAAATAGAAAGAAATTATCTGGCTAACTAAAATATATATAGCAAAAATTAGCCGGACATGGTGGCACATGCCTGTAGTCCCAGCTACTCGGGAGGCTGAGGCAGGAGGATCGCTTGAGCCCAGGAGTTTGAGGTTGCTGTGAGCTAGGCTGACGCCACGGCACTCACTCTAGCCCAGGCAACAGAGCGAGACTCTGTCTCAAAAAAAAAAAATTGTGATATAGTCATATATATGCATCTTTATTAATGTATTCAACAACAAAATCTAGGAGAAAGTCTAATAATTATCTTAATTTTGAAGTAGGGATGAGCTTAAATGATAGTTCAAGATGCCCACCACAACCACAAAGTGATAGGAAAATAACTGCAATTTCTAAGGGTGACACAGTCATAGGCATGGTTGACACTGCTGTGGTCTGACACCGCCATCCATAAAAGAAGAAAACTCAATTTCAGTTGGAGGTTAATGAAAATCACAGTGCAATTTGTTCCCATTCAAGTTCACCGACTCCTTTGAATTCTATCTGTGGAGCTGCAGAGTTAAGAATCCTTACCCTGGGTCCTTCCACAACACGGGGACAACTTCTAGAGCGGTGGTTCTCAAACCTGGCCACACGTCAGTATCACTCCTGACCCCCAGCATCCTGTGTTTTTTAAGATTCCCCAGGGGGGCCGGGCGTGGTGGCTCACGCATGTAATCCTAGCACTCTGGGAGGCCGAGGTGGGTGGATTGCTTGAGGTCAGGAGTTCGAGACCAGCCTCAGCAAGAGCGAGACCCCATCTCTACTAAAAAATAGAAAGAAATTATCTGGCCAACTAAAATATATATACAGAAAAAAAAAATTAGCTGGGCATGGTGGCGCATGCCTGTAGTCCCAGCTACTGGGGAGGCTGAGGCAGTAGGATCGCTTAAGCCCAGGAGTTTGAGGTTGCTGTGAGCTAGGCTGACGCCATGGCACTCACTCTAGCCAGGGCAACACAGCAAGACTCTGTCTCAAAAAAAAAAAAAAAAAAATTCCCCAGGGGATTTAGAGTCCACCATGCCACCAGAGTGAAGAGCCAGCAGCTAGGGGAGCAGTCAAAGGGAGTGAGCCTTGCAGGGTCAGAGGGCGGGCGCCAGAGCAAGTCTCAGCTCTGCTCTGAGACTGGAGCGTCGCTGCCAATTCATCGAGACTCCACCTGCTGGGCGCTGGCTCGGCCAGGCCATGTGCTGGGCACAGAGAATACCATGGAGGCTGTCTTCAACCCGCTCCTCCTGGCCCTGGGCTGGCACTGCCCTTTCTTAGGTTGGGCCCTCCAAGCTCTTACTCCTGCCTGGCTGTGCTCACTCTCTCTTCTGAGCTCCGCACCCTGGTCCAGCCGCAGCCACTCCCCACCTAACACACCCCCACCCAGGCACAAGTCCAGCGGCACCACTTACACTGTGTTCTATGAAAATGACGTCCCCTGGAGTTGTGCAAGGAGGTGGCGCTGCCCACCCCACCCCCAATCAGAGTGTAAACTTCTTGAGGGCAGGCTGTGTCCAGCCCTTCTGCCCCTGACTCCCCAAAGAGTTCCTTTCCGTTCTCTGAATCTCAGTTCCCTCAGAGACAGCTTGAACTCATCCAGTTCAGTCGTTTAGGAATCTTCTCCACAATCCATTCACTTGTTTATTCATTTATTCACTCCACAAATATGTATATGTATTTATTTTTATTTATGTATTTTTTAAGACAGGGTCTTACTCTGTTGTCCAAGCTAGAGTGCAATGGCATCAGCCTAGCTCACAGCAACCTCAAACTCCTGGGCTCAAGCGATCCTCCTGCCTCAGCCTCCTGAGTAGCTGGGACTACACGTGCACGCCACCACACCCTGCTGACTTTTTAAATTTTTTATAAAGGCAGGGTCTCGATATGTTGCTCAGGCTGGTCTTGAATTCCTGGTCTCAAGCAGTCCTCCTGCCTTGGCCTCCCAAAACGCTAAGATTACAGGCATGAGCCACTGTGCCTGGCCATAATTTTTCTATTTCTTGTAGAGACTGGATCTCACTATGTTGCTCAGGCTGGTCTCAAAACTTCCGGCCTGAAGCCATCCTCCCATCTCAGCTTCCCAAAGTGCTGGGATGACAGGTATGAGCCACTGCACCTGGCCCCCACAAATACTTTTTGAGTTCCTGCTATGTGCCAAGCATTGTTCTAGGTGCTTGGGCTATAACATCAAGGAACAGAAGGTACAGCTCTCCGCCCTCATGGAGCTCGCTATGTAGTAGGCTAGGGGTGAGGGTGAGACGGACACTAAGTGACACGACAGGACACAGGGGACATGGGCAAAGGAAGGAGGCAGTTGAAGTGGGATGGGCTCAGGTACAAAGCCCACCCACCTGGCACCCGGGGACAGGGGCTGGGGCTATGTGTCCCCTTCCAGAGGAATGCACGAGCCAGCCTCAGACCCTGAGAGTCAGAGAGAAAAGTCCCAGGTGCACCCCTAAGAGAAGCAAGGAGGAAACAAGGGAGGAACTTTAGGACCTTGACCTTCCAGAGCCAGCAGCAAAGAAAAGACCCATTTCCATTCTGTTGTCTTGAAAAGACGAGATAGGACAACGGCGTTGGACTGATCCAGTGAGAGCCATAAGTTACCTGGCCTCAGCCCAGACAAAGGATGAGGGACGTGGGGCTGGAGGAAGTGAAACCTTTGAGCCAGAGGCCTTGGAAGTCCCCTCCCCTACTTCCCACCCAGGACAGCAGCTCTGGGCTGAGGGTGGGAAACCCTGCTCCTAGCTCACTCCTCCGTGGGCAACTCACATCATCTGCGCTCTTCCTGTGTTCTTTGAACTTGTCAAGCACATTCCCTGTTCCTAGGCTTTGCGCTTGCTCTTGTCTCTGAGCTGAACCTCTAGCCCCAGGTACTTCTGCTACTCAGTGTCACCTCAGAGTGGTCTTCCCTGCCCATCCTTTCCTATCAGAAACAGCCCCCACCTCTACAACCCTGGTCCCCTCTATCCCCTTTCCCTGCCCACCCCAACCCAACGCCATATTACATACTGGTATGTACTGATGGACTGATTGTCGGCCTCCACTGGCATGTGAGCTCCACAGAGGCAAGGACTGTGTGATGTTCATCATTGTGTCCCCAGAGTCTAGACCAGTGCCTGGCAAACATCACACCCTGTCCTGCCCCTTCCTCGGTTAGGGGATGCTGGGGAAATTACCCAGGCTCTGATCAGACTCTTTGGGAATATCCTTCTCACAAAATATACTCATCAATTGTACTGGGTTGAACAGTGTCCCCTTGAAATTCATGTCCACTGGGGCCTCAGAACGTGACCTTATTTGGAAACAGGTTCTTCGTAGATGTAATCAAGTGAAAATGAGGCAATACTGGATTAGGCTGGGCTCTAATCCAACGACTGGTGTCTTCTTTGGAAGATGAAAATTTGCATACAGAGGGAAGAGGATGTGAGACAGAGAAAGAATGCCATGTGACCTCGGGGACAGCGATCTGGGTGATGTATCTGCAAGCCAAGGAGCACCAAGGATTGCCGCAGCCACCAGGGCTTGGGGAAAGGGAAGGGAGGATCCTGCCTGGAGCCTTCTGAGGAAGCATGACCCTGCTGACACTTTGATTTCGGACTTCTGGCTGCCAGAATTGTGAGGGAACGTCGTTGGAAGCCACCCAGTTGATGGTACTTTGCTAGGGCAGCCCTAGGACACTAACACACCCATGTTACCTGGAGCTCCACTCTTTCATAAGTGGCCAAAAATGGATCACTCCATTTGCTGGGTGCCCATCCATGGAGAGATCCAGAAGCATTAAACATCTCCCGGCCCTCAAAGAGCTTTCAATCTTTATTATTTTTTTTAGAGACAGGGTTATGCTATGTTGCCTTGAACTCCTGGGCTCAAGGGATTCTTCTGCCTCAACCTCCCGCCTCAACCTCCAGAGTAGATAGGCCTACAGGCGCCCTGCTGGGAGCTTTCAGTCTTGTTGGGGAAAACACAGCTTACAGATTGTTCCTGCAAAGATTCCCCTGCCCATTCTCGTAACCAGATTTTCCAGAAAGAGGAAGTGCAGGGCCTGCGCTGACTGAGAGGACAGGGCGGTGAATCCCCACCAAGAGATGTCACCTCGGAGCAGTGCTGCCCAGTCAATACCTAGTGCCAGTCACGTACCGAATTTCCAATGTTCTAGCCACACTTTGAAAACAGAAAAACAAACAGGTGAAATTAATTCTAATAACATATTTTATTTAACCCCAAATAGCCAACTTATCTTTTAATATAGAATTGATGTAAAAACTATTCACGAGGTAGTTTTACATTCTTCTTCCTTCTAAGTCTCAGAATCCAGCGCGCGCTTTGCGTTTATGGCACCGCTGGGTTCAGACCAGCCCCAAGGCACGTGCTCAGTGACCGCGAGTGGCTAGAGGCTGCCACGGTCACAGAGGCTTCCAGACTGACCAGCGGTGCTCATCACGGGCCTTCGGACCCCTCGGGCTTCATGAATGAGCTTGGGGATGTCCATTAATTTCCTTGAAATTGTTAGCCCGAATCTGGGTGCAGGTGACTTTTCCTCAGGAGAAGGTGAATAGTGTTATTAGATTTTCCAAGGGGTCTAGGCCTCCTGAAAGGTGACAAACCCCTGCAGTGGGTACAGATTTATGGGCTGAAGACTGAGTCCGGCTCCTTCATTTCGCAGGACAAGGGTCTGTGGGCAGAGAAGGGGGAGGTTCCTCCCTCAGGGGACCCCTGGCTCGGTCTGCACGGGAAGCTGGGCTGCAGGACGCGGTCGGGGGCCCTCAGCCCGCCCCCAGCCCTGGAGGGCGGCCGGGATTCTGGGCGTGACGTCAGCAGCAGGATGGCGTGGGGGCAGCTGGAGTCTGCAGTTTCCACATCTTGCACCTATGAGGGTGATGCATGCTGCCCTCAACTCAGTTCTCACAGAAGTTTCCACAGAAGAGACACAACTTCCTCTTGTTTGCTGTCCCCACGTCTGACTCATCAAGAGCCTCCCTGCCACTCAGAGAGGCTCCCGGGAGAAACCCTTCTCTCCCCACCCAGGGCGGGCCTGCCACGCAGGCTCTGTGCAGCAAGGTCCCCAATCTACGCTGAAAACATAGGTGCCCGGGCCCCAGGCCCACTAACCCTGACTCTGCCGCTGATGAGTTCTCCCAGGGATTCTGTGTCGGCCGCTGGGTTTGCTTTTGGTTGTTTGCTAAAGAAGGTGGCCTGGCTGAGAGTCGGGCTTTGCAGTCATCTGAATTTTGAAGCCGGCCCTGCCACTTTCTAGCTCTGTGACCTTGAGTCTCCATGTCCTCACGTGCACAATGGAGAGAGGACAGATTACGTTATTCACAGATACAAGAGCCCTGCTCTTGTCCTTGCAGATGTCCCCCCCCCCCCATCCCCTCAGCCTGCCCCTCGCTCCCGCTCCGCCCAGACAGAGAAGTGTGGTCTAGTGGTATGAAGTGTAACCAAATGCTTCAGGCCCCAGCACAGTTTGTGTTAAGACTCTTCCTTAAGCTCCTCCCAAGATAAAGATAACTACTTTCCGTCCTCAAAGGATGGAAGAAGAATGTTCCTGCCACCAATTTCAGGGTCTTGACATGACCCCCGGTGAAAGTCAGAATCCAGTTCTACCTGCAACATGGAAGTGCGAGGCTCACCCTGCAGGCGTCCCGCAGGGCCCCTGGCCGGGATCCTGCCATTTCCATCAGACAGAAAAGTGACTGTTGACCGTCAGCCACACTCACTTAGAGATGATATGTTTTTTAAAGTCCATAAATTTCTATGTAACAAATTATTTCCAAAAGTGCCACAGCGGATTATTCCCAAACAGGCAACCTGAGGAACAAGCAGGACTTCCCCAACCCCAGTGCCAGGTGGCTGATGTGGGGAGCAGGGAGCAGCTCCAGTGGCCTTGGCCCCCGTGGCATCCTGACACCAGGCCCTCTGCCCCTTCTCCGCTCTGTGCCTGAGCTCTGCTGGACCGTGGCAGCCCGCGTCCCTGTCCTCCCACACAGCCTCTGTTCCTTCCTGCCCTTTCTCTTCCGTCAAGCCCCACCTCCTCTGCGAGGTCTCCAGGCCTCTCCAGCTCCCTGAGTTCCCAAGCTGGGATTACCTGCACGCCTCCTTGCCCCCATCCCTGGAAGCCGGAAGCAGGGGTTCAGTGCGTGGGGCCTCGCACAAAACAAGTGCTTGACAAAGCTTTACTGATCGTTGGACAAGATATGCCGTACCAAGGAGAAGTGGAAATTCAAATCAACTCAGGGCCTAGACATTAGTTCTATATCAGCCTGAGCACTGGGCCTGCCTGTCTCATGTTTAGGGCAAGTTCCATTGAAACTGAAATTTCAAAAGAGAGGAAACAAGTGTTACAAAACAGCCTAACCACAGTGCAACACATCTTGTTTGTTATCTGTATGATGCTTTTGGTTTCAGAAACACAACCCTATTGCAAGACTAGTTCTCTGGGCCAGGAACTAAGTCTTCTGTATTGGGTCAGCCGAAGACAGTGAGGGCTGGGCCTCTACCAAGGGTCAGGACCTCTCTCATATTCAGAAACACTTCTCCACAAATGGTCTGCCCTTTAGCAAAATGACTTACAAGGTCAGGAAGGAAGCATCATGAGAAAGAAAAGATCTTGCCCAGGTGTGTTTCTCCTAAGCTATAGCTTCTTTTATCTCATGGACAACAGGGTTGAATGATGTCATTGGTCTGGTTTCCGTTTTCTCATTGGTCACTGGGGAGCTCAGAGGCAATCCTGTGACCCATTAAAGTGAGGGTGTCCGTTTCTCTATTAGTCTCTCAGCTGGCTTCATTTTATGCTTGTATCTTTATTTTTCCTCTATTTTTCTCATCAACCTACTGGAATTTGTCTTAAGTCCTACTTAGAATAAGGAGGGTAAAAGGAGAAGGGAAAAAATGGTCTTTGCCCTTGAGCATTCAAGAATAGGTAAGTATAAGGAGATAAGTAATGATAATGAAAATAATATGAAAGTTAACATTTACTTAGCACTTATGCAAAGGACTGTGGTGTGTATCATCTCACTAAATTCCCCAACAGAGTCACCAATAAAAGTATAGAACTATTATTTTCACCCAAATTAGTATTACAGATGAGGAAAGGGAAGCTGAGGGAGGTCAAGTCGTGAGGCCAAGATCACACAGCTGGAAATGGTATGACTGGGACCCCAAGCCTGGGTCTGGACCATGTCACACTTGGGCTCATTGGCACCACACCTGCAAAACCATATGTTAGAGGCAGAAAGTGAAGGTGCCACCGTGAGATTCGCAGCCTGTGGAGTCGGGTTGGCGAGCTCACTTTCATCCAGTTGGCTGTAAAACACACCGATGTCTTTGACCCAGAGACTATTACCAGGTTCCTAGCGCCTTGGTTGTCACGTTAATAACTGAGACAGTGAAGAGCCTCCCTTCAAACCCAGCCTCAGAGATGGCGCTTGTACTGTACTTAGGCTACACGCTCCCTAAGGGCAGGGACTGTCTTGTCCTTGTTGGGTCCCCAGGTCCCAGCAAGGTGCCTGCACAGTGCGTGCTGGGTGGAGAAGGGACGCACCGGCTGGCAGATGCTTCGCGGTCCTGGCTGGCGCGGTGCGGCCCGAGGGAGCGAGACGCAAACCCAGGCAAACGCTCTCTGATCACACACATGCAGACGCGCGCAGGCCCCGCCTGTCACCTATGGAGGCACCTGCTTCTCCGTTACAACATCGCCATGGTTTACACGTAAGTGGTTTACGGTTTTTAAATGTCAATGAAAAGGAAAAAATCATAACCTAGATACTTTATATACAGAAATAAAATATAAACAGGTCTCCATTCAGGGTAAGGCAGAAGATTCGGGGGTTTACGGAGACAGTTCACCTGAGATGGCTGGAACGCTGGTTTCCGCCAGCAGGGAAAGCTGGTGTGACGTGGACGCGGTAAGACGCTGGGTTAGCCCCGGGGGCCCCTCACGGGGCAAGGCCACGGGAGCCTCTGGACTTCCTGTCCCCAGTGCTTTGCTTGATCGAGCCCTGGTTACCCCTCCAGGCAAATGCGAGCGCCGTCAGCAGTCAGAAGGCAGAATGGGGCGATCGGACCCCCTCGCAGGCAGCGCAGTACTCAGAGTCCTCCAGGGAAACAGAGGGAGATTTATTTTAAGGAACTGGCCCGTGCGACCGGGGGAGCTGGCAAGTCCAAAATCTCTGGCAGGGCAGGCTGGGAGGCTGGAACTTCTAGCAGGGGTTGATGTTGCAGTCTGGAGTCTGGAGGCAGAATTCCTTCCCCCTCCCGGGACCTCAGTCTTTTGTCTTAAGGCCTTCAACGGGTTGGCTGAGGCCCACCCACGCTACGGAGGGCAATCTGCTTTACTCAAAGTCTGCTGATTTAGATGTTATCTCATCCAAAAATGCCCTCACAGCAACATCTAGAACAATGTTTGACCCAACAACTGGTTACCAAGGCTTAGCCAAGCTGACAT
The DNA here is from genome assembly GCF_020740605.2 of Lemur catta. Lineage (NCBI taxonomy): Eukaryota > Metazoa > Chordata > Mammalia > Primates > Lemuridae > Lemur > Lemur catta. Next base: position 47,434,500 of record NC_059141.1, on the reverse strand, counting down.
AAAATTAACTATCACAGGTGTTTACTAGCTTCGGCCTTGGCCTTGGTGAGGATATCTGCTTCCTAAAGGTGTTGGTGGGTCAGAGAAGGGCACACACGAGCACTGTGCACAGTCTGGAGTATGGTGAGTGGGGTCACATCTAAGTGGGGCCCTTGCCCACGGAGTATGAAGGGGGTCCCAGCCTCTGGATTTCCACACGTGTGTCGGTGGCAGCTGAGCCACCTTTCCAACCACGGGCTGCATTCCACAGGCTCGGAGAGCAGCCTGGGCACAGGGGCGCATCCTCGTTCCCCATTGCTTCTGGCAGCAGAGGCCTGACCTCTCTTGAGCTCCACCCCGAGGGCAGTGACGCTAATGCACCAGCTGAGGGGAGGCCAGATCCTGTCCAGAGGAGCCCCAACTCCAGTGACCTATCTCTGTGTCCTTTGGCAGCTAACGGAAGGATCAGGCCCTCAGATACAGCCATCCAAGAAAGCCTTGCAGATCACCAAGAGGCCCTCAGCAGGGCTGCATGCTGCATGACAAGGTTAAGTGCAAAGGAACATAGCATATCGCAAAATCATATGTGAAAGGAAATCGTTTCCCTAAGAATTAATATCCAAAGTATATATAAGCTCCCAGATCTCCACTATCCAATAGTTTTCAGCCATTGACACTGCCCCGAAACACGTGAAATAAAATTTAAAATTAAGGAAGGAGGCCAGGCACGGTGGCTCACGCCTGTAATCCTAGCACTCTGGGAGCCCGAGGCGGGAGGATCGCTCGAGGTCAGGAGTTTGAGACCAGCCTGAGCAAGAGCGAGACCCCATCTCTACTAAAAAAAAATAGAAAGAAATGATCTGGACAGCTAAAAATATATAGAAAAAATTAGCCGGGCATGGTGGGGCATGTCTGTGCTTGAGCCCAGGAGTCTGAGGTTGCTATGAGCTAGGCTGACACCACAGCACTCTAGCCCGGGCAACAGAATGAGACTGTCTCAAAATAAAATAAAATAAAATAAAATAAAATAAAATAAAATAAAATAAAATAAAATAAAATAAAATAAAATAAAATAAAATAAAGAAAAGATGACTTGGCCAGGTGCTATGGCTCACACCTGTAATCCTAGCACTCTGGGAGGCCAAAGAGGGAGAATTGATTGAGGTCAGGAGTTTGAGACCAGCCTGAGCCAGAGTGAGACCCCATCTGTACTAAAAATAGAAAAATTAGCTCGGCGTGGTGGCACACACATATAGTCCCAGCTACTCGGGAGGCTGAGGCAGGAGGATTGCTTGAGCCCAGGAGTTTGAGGCTGCAGTGAGCTATGATGACTCCACTTCACTCTAGCCCAGATGACAGATCAAGACTCTGTCTCAAAAAAATAAAATAAAATAAAAATAAATCCCTACTACTGACCTTGGAACAACACAGAGTTGCCCATGTAAGAAGCAGCTTAATTAGCCATCAGTACTTAAATTTGGAGCTCGTAGTTCTGTTTATGGCAGCTTAGTACCATCTCTGCTGACCAGTGGTCACGGAGGCCTCTCACGCTTTATTAACAGCTGTTCTGAAAGGTTCTGCCTAGTCTCTAAGCACCCCAAGGTAACTCAAAGTGGCTTTCATTTATAACACATAACCATATTTCAAGTCAGATCATTCCAAACATACCCTCTGTATTTAGTGGGTATGCCTTATTGCATTCACGTCATAAGATACATATGATTTGTGAATTAAGGTGAAAAGCAGGCCTGTGTTTCAGAAACAGCTGGGTGCATACAAAAAAGAAGAAAAAAAAAGAAATAAAAAAATAAGAAAAGCAGGCCTGTGGAATTACTAAAATTTTTACAACTTGGGACACTCTAGCACATCCTCAGTGAATGAAACTTAAGCAACTTTTCCAGAAGAGCTTGAGAATCATTTCTCCTTATTTATCAGTGGAATGTCATTAGATTTTATGGGCTCCACACACAGGGAAAAAAAGGTGAAGGACTGACTATTCAGAAGCAGAGTTCAAAACTCTTGCATCTAAAAGTCCCGTTGGAGGACTTAACATCAAGCCATCCTCCACATGGCTTTTGCACAAAACTGATAGAGCAGATTGGAGATTATTCTGTTTTCATTGTTAAAACTTCTTACATAATTGTTCTATTTTCTCACTGCCCAAGCAATAGATTTAGGGTAGAAATTAAAAGCATAAAGATCATCCGCAAGAGTACAGATGACTGTGGAGGGTGATGAGGCTTCTGATAACAAAACCTGACTTAGAGTGGTAACAGGAAAGGCAAAGTGATCGAGATAACCAGTGGAGAAAGAGCGAGTGAGATGCTGCAGGAGGAAGTGGGGGGAACGAACCCTGTGCTGATACTGAGCTGGTGTGTGGCTGCTGCGGGTCAGGCTAGAGTCAGCAACTCCTTATCATCCAGCACTTTCTCAGGCTTGTTTTTCTTAACTATAATTTTCGAACCCCAGTTTCACACAGAGCATATAAAAGACCTTCTTGTCACTTCCTATAGATGAAAAATTAATATTGGGTCATGACCTTCCTGAGAAGGAGGTTACTGGCTTATAGAGTGTGGTTGGATTTTACGGGTTATGTCCCTGAGGTTTAATGAGAGCTGGACTCTCTCTGGGATTTCTCCTTGACACGTAGTTCTCGGTTGCTTTTTTTGAATTTTTTTCCCCATCCTAAGTGTTTTCAAAGTCTAATAATAATGATAAAAACTTTTTTTAAAATAGGGATAGACATTATGGCCTCCAATTAATTTTTTTATTTCTTTTTAAACATGGTTGATAGAGGTGAAATCCATTACATTTTTTTCAAAGAGATTACATCTCTCTAGAGTACAGAATGACCAAAAGGCCCATTTATGCACTGCCACTTACAGTATCAATGCATCTACATACACCAGGCCATTCAAAAAAATTATTGTTGCCCTAACATATTCAAGTTTTCTGTCTTCATATCTCATGATTAATAACTGACTATGGGCCGGGCACGGTGGCTCACGCCTCTAATCCTAGCATCCCGAGAGGCCAAGGCGGTCCCGATCGCTCAAGGTCAGGAGTTCGAGACCAGCCTGAGCAAGAGCGAGACCCCCGTCTCTACTAAAAATAGAAAGAAATTATCTGGACAACTAAAAAAAATATATAGAAAATATTAGCCGGGCATGGTGGCACATGGCTGTAGTCCCAGCTACTCGGGAGGCTGAGGCAGGAGGATCGCTTAAGCCCAGGAGTTTGAGGTTGCTGTGAGCTAGGCTGACGCCACGGCACTCACTCTAGCCTGGGCAGCAAAGCGAGACTCTGCCTCAAAAAAAAAAAAGAAATAACTGATTGTGATAATCAAAAAACAGACATACACTGACGCAGTGACGGTGTCCGTGGAAAGTTTGGAAACATTGCAACAGCTACTTAGAAACAAAATGGATAATTTTTATTTTTTAAATTATTATTTTTTCCTTCTACTCTGAAGGGATGGCTAATTTCCTTAAAATTTAAATATATATAGATAAAACTGTATATCCATATTATATAGCTATGTTATACATATAGCTATAATTATTGTTTGGACAATGTGTGACTTTAGGTTAATCTTCCCTTATTATAGCTTCTACCTGGCTTGGTAGCTTGCCAGCAATTTTACTTGAGGTGTGGTTGCCCGTTGTTATAGTCCATTCAAACTAAAATGGATATTAACAGAACAAGCAGCTTGTTAACTTTGTAAAAGATATTCATAGTGACCTTGGTTCAAATAGCTCTGCCACTTACTGGCTGTGTGACCTTGGGTAAGCCTCAGGGTCACATTCTGTAAAAGGAGGATGACAGTACCCATGTCATGAAGTACTCAAGACAATTGTATGAATTATTTAGTTATTTCAGGCTTATAAAGTGCTTAGCAGAGTGCCTGGAATAGATTAGACAGAATTCAATAATGTTAGCTTGTATAAGCACATTATATATACGGTGTCAAAGAAATTTCAAAAGCAAACCCGTAAAAATAAGAGTTGGCAAACTGTAGCCCACGAGCCAAATCCAGCCTGTCAGTTGTTTTCGTAAATCAAGTTTTATTAGAGCATAGCCGTGTTCATTCGTTGTGTATTGGCTGCAACTGCTTTCAAGAGCAGCTTTGAGCAGCTGGGACAGAGCCTGCAGAGCTCGAAAAGTCTAAACTATTTATCACCCAGCCATTTACAGAAAAAGTTTGCCAACCTCCCCCCCCCCAGTATAAGAAGAAATTCCATTGACCAAAACAAATAGCATTTGAAATGTGGACATGTCTATTTTCCAGTCAAAAATAAAAACAAAAATAGAAAGGAAAATATGTATCTTTATCAAGCCCTTCCTCTCACATGATTCAGGGAGAAACTGATGGCACAGGCTCAAACTGTGATCTGAGAAGCAGAGATGAACAAGACAGAGAAAATCCAGAAAATGCCACTGAGTTAGGCAATTGCAACAACTTTCCCCAAGGAATTGCAAAGGAGAAAGAAAAGTCTCTCCTTCATCCACTGTGGCCCCTGAGAACGTCAGCAAAGGAATGAGAATGACATTTAAACAAATCTGTTCTTAATAATTAGGATTTCCCCGGCAGATAGCCTATGCTATCTGGAAGACTTTCAAATTCATATACAAATTTCGACGTTTTTCTCAAACACCTGTTCAGAATTGACAGGTAATATGCATTCTTCTGATGACAGGCATTCAATATGTATTGTTCGATAAGTGAATAAATGAATGAATAAAGTGAATGAATGAATGATGCCTTTAGCTTATAGCTGTCTAAATCTAGCAAGACTAAGAAGGAAACTGCAAAAGACTTTTGTGTCAAAAGAAGCATTTTTTACTAGTATGTACTCATTGCCCCAGTAATTGGTTTTAGGGGTGAGGAAAAGAAGAACAAAAAGTTGTCTGAAATAAATTTGTGGTTCTGACAAGCCATTAACACTGGCCCAGATTCTCTCATGCTGCCAACACTTTCTAAGGATTTGGGGCATACGCATTTCATGTAAGATTTTGCAAAATTAACACAGAATAATGAACCAACTGTCTAGGTGAGAGAGAGCCCCTAATTACCCTTCAGCAACTCTACAGTAACAGAGATGAAAGCAACAGCTTTGGCAGAGTTCATGCAGATAAAACAGTATTAGTTAAAGCAGCAGTCCCCAACCTTTTTGCACCAGGGACTGGTTTCAGGGAAGACAGTTTTTCCACGGACAGAGGGTGGGGGTGGCGGTGGTGGGGGAGGCAGAGCTCAGGCAGTGATGCAAGCGATGGGGAGTGGCTGTAAGTACAGATGAAGCTTCCCTCATGATTGCCTGCTGCTCACCTCCTGCTGTGTGTGTCCCCCCTCCACCACTCCCGCCACTTCCCAAGTTTCGTGGGAGACAATTCTTCCACAGAGAAGGGGGAAGCGAACCGATACTGGTCTGCAGCCTGGGGATTGGGGACTGCAGAGTTAAAGAATCCAGTATTGCCAAGAAATCCCATATATTTTGTGGCAAAATAACAAAGACATGACATTGCCACGACTCCAGACTCAGCTAAAACCAATGTGTACTAAGTAATGGAGGAATCCATCTTCTTTGGATGTGACTCTTAGACCAGCCACTGCAGCCATATTAGTTTCCCAAACCAACCATCAGCATCATCCACTCTGCAATCTGCCCAACTCAGAATAGCCTAGGGTAGTGGTTCTCAAAGTATGGTCCAGGGAACCCTGGGACAATGGTGGTGGTGGGAGTCTCATGAAACTGTTTTCATCATAACAAGACATTACCTTTTTCACTCTCATTCTCTTACAAATGGACAATGGAGTTTTCCAAAGGCCACATGACATGTTGTAGCACAACAGCTGTGAGAATCAAGCTGTTTCCTATGAAGCCAGACATTAAAGATATTTGTAAGGATATAAAATATGTTACTCTTCTATTTTTTTTGTTTTAGAAAATAATGATTTTCATAAAAGGTCATGTTTAAATTTTAAGTGCAAAGGGTCCTTTTGGCCAAAAAGTCTAAGTGCTGGTCTAGAGAAGCAATGGAATCTTGGAAGGCATCTTGTCTTTGGAAAGCCAGGCTCAGGGAAAAGTGTGGAATAGGCTATGTGAACAGAGTGCAGCCTGCAAAGCAGCCAGCAAGATTTTCTGCTGATAACTAAAGACAGAGTCTTTAAATATAAGTCACTACAGGCAGTAAATACTAATAGCAGAGTATGTTGATGGCTATTGGGATAAAGACCAGTTTTAAGACCATGCCTGTTATACTTGAATTTTATCTTTTGAACTCAAGTTGAATAACATAATCTGGAAGAAGAAAAGGTAAGATTTAAGAGTCTATGTCGTAAAGATCGTATTCTCAGAGCTTAGCACAGTGCCTAGCTCAGAAATAGCTCGGTAAAAAAATCCTCTAATGAAAACCCAGGAAGTTGACAAGGAATTTTCAAATGTTTGTTGGAAAGATAAAAATCACAATATTAAGGAAAGAATAAAAAATGTTTATAATTCATTAAAATATGACTATTTCCATTTTTCCACCTTTCCAAGTATGTTTTTAATTATTGAAATTATAATGGATGCTAAATATGTCTATAAATTAATGTTGCTATCCTTTCTTGACATTCAGCCATATACTTCCATGCTTTTACAGAAATTTTATATTTGTATAATATATACAAATGCATATAATATTCCATTCTGTTGCTATAGCTGTCTTTATCTCCCTTAATATGACCTCTGTTTCCACCCCCACCCCCAGTGTTTTCTTATATTTGATTACAAGATACACTGCATATCGAATGAAAAACAAAAAAGGTCAGTTAAGCATCTGCTAAACAAATGAATAAATATATAAATGAAGTTATGAAGCTGAATAAGGTTGGCAGGGAAATGGCGATATCAAGAAAGACCTGTTATGGGATTCGTCCTAGAATCAGTTCTCAAGAGAGTGGAGTGCCATGTCACCATCCTCAAGAAATCTCCCTCCCCTCTGCCTCCTCTTGATCCTCCTCGTTTTCCTTCTGAAGTCTGATGAAAGGATGCTGTTAAATAACAATCATTTCATCTCAAGCTTAATATCCTAAACTCAACATGACCTAAATATAACTCAATTCTAACCCCACGTCTCCTCCATGAAAACATGCCTTGTCTGCATACTTCCTCAACTCAATGTGGTTTAGTCTTTTCCCCTCACGTCCTGCATTTAACCTTTTAGCCTGTCCTGTGCACAGTTCTACCTCCGAGGCACATACTGAACTCATCCACTTCTCTCCATCCCTACTCCATCCCCCTTGTCCAAACCACTTTTGCCTCTCACTTGGATTAATCTTAACACATCCTAGCTAGTCTCCCTGCTTCCTCTGGTTCCCCTCTGCCACCTCCCACTTCAAGCTATCCTTGCCCTAGGAGTCAAAGTAGTTTCCTTAAAAATTCCAATCAGATCATGCCACTCTTCTTTTTAACATTCCACAAAGGTTCCCAGCGCACCCAGAATAAAATCCAAACTCCTTACCCTGATCTACAAAGCCCTCTCCATCTGGACTCACTACCACTGCCCCACCCCCATCCCACCCCTCCCGCTCGTCTGCTCCAGCCACACTGGCCTTATCTTCTAAGATGCCAAACTCCTTCCTAAGCTTGTTCCAGCTAGCATTTCCCTAGAATACTCTTCCAAAGATGACTTGGCTGCTTTTTTCTCCCATTTAATTCTCAGCTCAAAGTCACCTCCCATCTTCCCAAAGGCCTTTCCAGATCTCCACAGCTAAGACAGCATCCCTTCCCACTAAAATTTGCCATATCATTGTTTTCCTTTCTCAATAGCACTCATGACCTAAAATTACCTTATTTGTTTACTCATACCATGAGAACAGGACCTTGTATCCTCTATACTTAGCGAAGTGAAAGCAGGGCCTGATCTATAGTAAACATAGTAAATATTAAATATTGAGTGAATTACACATTGTTGTTATACTCAAAGATTTTTTTTTCCCGGCAAATTGATATCAAAGGAAAAGATAATTTATTTTTATATGTATATACGCACACACACATATATATATATGTATGTGTGTGTGTATATATATTACATAATCTTAGAGTTCTGTTCCTAAGCTTTCAGAAGCAAATTAGTAGGCAAGCCAACCACACAGAACTTATTCTTGATATTAAGTTTTTTTTTTTGTTTGTTTGTTTGTTTGTTTTGAGACAGAGTCTCACCCTGGTGCCCGGGCTAGAGTGCCGTGGCATCAGCTTAGCTCACAGCAACCTCAAACTCCTGGGCTCAAGCAATCCTTCTGCCTCAGCCTCCCAAGTAGCTGGGACTACAGGCATGTGCCACCATGCCCGGCTAATTTTTCTATATATATTTTAGCTGTCCATATAATTTCCTTCTATTTTTAGTAGAGACAGGGTCTCGCTCTTGCTTAGGCTGGTCTCGAACTCCTGAGCTCAAACCAAACAATCCGCCCACCTCGGCCTCCCAGAGTGCTAGGATTACAGGCGTGAGCCACGGTGCCCGGCCTTGATATTAAGTTTTACAGCTGATCTTGATTATATTGATTGCACACTGGATAGGGACTCCATTTCAATTCTGCATTTCTTAAAATGATTAACACATATTCACAATGTTTAATTATTATGTATCAATATATATCCTTTTTCAATGCATAAAAGTTTACAAATATACCAGGATCCTCTGATGAGACAATGCAGCCAATAAGATTTTCTGGCACATAGTAGCAGCTCAATAAATATTTATTAAATTAATGATATTTTAATGTTTTCTAACTATGCAATGTTACTGAAGAAATATTCTTCTCTGGCTTCAAATAGCTAATATTTCTGAAGTGTCAAAAAATAAAACCAATTCTTAAAAGAAAACAAAAGAGGAAATGGAAGTTTTTATTAGTGAAACAAGTCAATTTTTTGTATTTCCAGTAAGGTCTTTTCCCCCTACAATTAAGACAAACTATTTTACAACACTTTACAACAACATAACTTAGTTTTTAGTATTTTCAAAAGGGAAAGATTTCTTTGGGAATTTAGGAAAGCAAATATTTTAGAAAGAATAACTACAGGAAGTTTTTCTATTTTAATATAATAACAGTCTTCTCTACCAGGTACATTACCCAGCATTTTTCTTTGTTAGGAGTCTATCAAGTACTAGCCAATGAAGAATCTACATTTAGAAACTGAGGCAAGAAATGTTTACATTTAAATAGGAAACAAGCAATCCAAAATACAAATCACATGTCACTTTTACAAGGCAATTTACATAATTAGGTGTCAATTATTAATTAACTTTATGTTGATTAACATCCTAGCAAAGACTCGGTTGATCTGACTGTATCTCAAGCTCAAATTACACTCATCTGGCTGTACAGGTAAATATTACAATGGAATTGGGCCTGTTTGACTAAGGGAAAAAAATCACTTCCACATTGCACATTTCCTTTCTTTAAAAACAAAGATTAAGTCAGGGCCATCTTGGTTCTGAATCTCTCCATTTTTGTTGGGAGAAGACTAACCATCTCTTTACTAAGTTCTAGCTCAACTTCTATTTCCTGGGCAGCCTCAGGGTGCTTTTCACAGTAATCAACGATAAATCTGTAATGTTCCAGTGATGTTGCCAGATTCTCTAGTTCTTTCTTGGGATCTGCAGTGATGATTTTGCCATAGAGACGGGCAACTCGAAACTTAGCTAACATGGCAGGGCGAAGAACATCTTCCCCTATATGCTCAGGAAATACTTTATTTGGGTCTCTTAGGGAGTCTAAGAAGAGCTGGTAGTACTTCAATGCTGACTTATTAAGATTATTTATTTTTTTAATGATGTGTGAGTCAGGATCCCTTAGCTTGTCTGCAATGGCAACCTTCAGATCCATCATATCATAGTAAGCATGTGCAATTTCAAACTGAATCTGTCTGTTGACCAACAGGTAATACTGTGGATTCAGGTCTACAATTAGGGGCTCTAGCATGGCTATTCTGCGTTTATGCATCTTGCACCGTCTCTCCATGTCAGTTTCAAAGAATGCAAGCACCTTAAACAGAGCACTGTGGTCTTGGACAACTTCAATATGGTCAGTGACATAACCATCAATCTGAAAGAATTCTTTTGCCTCAAAGACATAGTGCTGACCCAATAAGAAAAGTTCTCTGGCTTCTTCAAAATCTAAAGGTCTCAAATAGCTCACTTTCTCTTCTACTGCAGAAATGGCATCACACAGTTCACCGGTTCCAAATTGCACAGCTTTTTTCCTAATGCTTTCTTCCTCATCTAGCTCTTTTTTCCTTAAAGCTCTAAGTTCAGACTGTTTATCAAGATCAAGCTCTCCTATGTTGTCCTGAAAGAAAAAAATAAGTTATGGTTAAGCAGGACACTCATCTCCTGCTGTCAAATATTATTAAAGCAAACGTAAGAGTAAAGAAAACTCTCTTGCTTCCTTGCCTTGTTTAGGGAGGTATTATAATCTTAAACATCTTTTAAAACTTCTTTCTTTCTTCTAATTACGTTCCAATTACATGAAAAACTCAAGAAATGTAAAAAAAGTATTTAAATAAGATAGATAAACCACTATATATTACTTATTCTTTCTGAGGAACTCAAACTCATTTATAGTTACCCCTTCAAATAAAATAAGTGCTACATATGAAAGTACTTTGAGAATTGTGGAACATTATATACATGTAATACATTATCAGTAGTATTTACTTTTTAACTAGTACTTAAATTTTAGTAATATTTATAATTTTATAGTAAGACTGTAATCTATATCCTAAAACTATTTCACAAAGATACCATTAAGATTAGTGGTATGATGTTTACGCTGTAAGTTACGTAGTGAAATACATTACAGAGAAATGCTCTACATCTCTCAAAGACACTAAAGTGAAGGCAGAGTTAAATTTACCTTCATAGTTAAAGTTATCTCCCCTACCTTTAGTGAGGGGGGAATAAAAGAGCTAAGACAGTTAAAAAAAAAAATAGAGTAAACTTTTCCAGACCAATAAAATTAAACACCAGATTCCTTAATGCTCAGCCCCAAGTCCTTTTCTTCTTTTCACTTGACATTGTCTCTCCAGTAATCTTTCCAAAAACCCATCAAGGCTACAGCTGCCCAAGGGCTCATGCCTGTAATCCCAGTGACTTAGGAGGCTGAGGCAGAAGGATCACTTGAGCCCAGGAGTTCGAGGTTACAGTGAACCGTGATCAGGCCACTGCACCCGGGCAACAGTGAGAGACCCTATCTCCTTAAAAACAAACAAAAACCAACAACAACCCTTCAAAGACCTGCTTGTTCTAGCCCCTTTCTGACTCTATCTTATATCACACTACCTCTCCCTCTGCTCCAACTTCACTGGTCTTTGCTCTATCCCTTCTGATACCACCCTCCCTTATGCCACAAAACTCTGAACATGCTGCTTAGCTCCTTAGAATGGTATACCTTCTTTTCCCCAGTCTGGGTAACTCCTACCCATTCTTGGAGCTTGCTTCAAATGGTACTTCCTCCTATCATGCCTTCTCATCTCATGTGTCTCTCCTCTGTGGAACTTATCAAAGTTGCATTTTTACATGAAGTCAAAGACCAAGTCTGTATTTCTTCATCATAGTATCCCTTGAATCTTGGCCAATGACTGCACAGAGTTGGCATAAATAAACACTTAACTGAATAAATTTAAGTATGTATTAAAGCTTGAAGAAGGCCTTTCAGATAAATACACAGATGATCAAAGGATGAAGGTTTTTTTTTAAAAAAAAGTCAGTTTAAGGAAAATCTGAGTAATTTAGTAGCATGGCAAATATGTGAGTTTAAACTAATCAAGCGATGAAGTTCTAGTACTAAATGAAGAGTAAAAGTTAAATCATAGTACATTTTGCTTGGCACGATGACTTCAAATGCAGGCCCTAAGTTTTTAAGTCTTGTTTACTTCCTTCCTGGGCTGCTTGTTTATTTACCTGCTCTCTAGGTTGCTTTCTTACATAACTCTACTATTCTGCTCTAATAGTCCCTGAAACCCTCCTTTTCCACAATCTTCCTTGCCTGACCAGAAAAGAGCTGACAGCTCTTCCTGGCTCCACCTTCTCTAGTTCTTCTCCCTACTTCCTTTCTTTTCCTAATATGCATCATCTTTACTCTCTACCTCTAGAATGATATCATCTTTTTAAGACCTATGTTTCTGGGGTTTTGAGGTTTATTTGTTTGTTTAGTTTTCTTTTGTTTAGTAGTTTTACAACGTTCTGTTATTATTTACTATTAAAAAATATTATACTTTAGTGTATACAAACAGAAAAACAAAGTACAATGACTCTCCAAGAGAGCTATCTATGTATCTACACTTAGTATACTGTATCCAAGTGACTTATTTTATTTTCCTCCTTAGTGGTTAGGCCCTAGGATTCAATATAAATTAGTAATAATGATGATGTTAGTTAACAATTTGTTAAGGACTTAATATGTTTTGGGCACTTTTCTGAGGCTTTATATACGTTGATTTAACTCTCATAACAACAGTATTAAGCAGGTACTATTATCTCTATCTTACTTGTGAGAAAATTGAGGCCCAAAGAGATTAAATTTAAATTGCCATGAACATACAACTACAAAGTGACAGGGCCAGAGTTTATGCCTGAACAGTGTTTCCAGAGTCTATGTTCTTCACTGCCATCAGTTCTTCTTCTATACTTGAACTATTACACTATTACATGAACTATTTCTTTTTTTTTTTTAAAAGACAGGGCCTCACTCTGTCACCCAGGCTGCAGTGCAGTAGTGGCATCATGGCTCACTGTAGCCTTGAACTCCTGGGCTCAAGCAATCCTCCTGCCTCAGCCTCCTGAGTAGCTAGGACTATAGACGTGTACCATGTACAACTGGCTAATTTTTTTTTTTTTTTTTTTAGAGATAGGGTCTCACTATGTTGCTCAGGCTGGTTTCCAACTCTTGGCCTCAAGCAATGCCCCCACCTCAATCTCCCAAAGTGCTAGGATTACAGGTATAAGCTACTGCACCTGGCCAACATGAGCTGTTTCTTAAAAGTCTGCCCTTTCAGATTTTATCAAGTCCCTGCCATGTGTAAGATAACACTGAGAAGTAAATAAAAATTAGTAAAAATTATTTCCTGCCCTCAAGTTTCTTACAGTCTAAAAGGAAACAAAGAAATAAGATACAAATAAGAATACAAATAGGGGTAATACAAAACAGAATTTAAGTGACTTAGGAAGGGTCAAGGAAAGTTCTTGAGTTTGGAGGAGGGAAACAATATCAAATAAAATTTAGAAGCAACAGAGGAAATGACTAACGTGTTTGGCTATGTAAAACTCCTGTATAGAGAAAAAAAAAACTTTTGGATAATTTTGTTTTAAAAAATCGTAAGATCAGGCCAAGCGCAGTAGTTCACGACTATAATCCTAGTACTTTGGGAGGCCACGTGGGAGGATCATTTGAGCCCAGGAGTTCAAGACCAGCCTGGGCAACATAATGAGATCCCAACTTTATAAAAATAGAAAAATTGGGTGGGTGTGGTGGTACACCAGTAGTCCCAACTACTCGGGGGGCTGAGGCAGGAGGATCACTTGAGCCCAGGAGTTTGAGGTTGCAGCAGGCTATGATGACACCACTGCACTCCTGCCCAGGCAACAGAGCAAGACCCTGTCTCAAAATGAAAAAAAAAAAAAAAGGATATGATGCAGGTCCCACCTCTCAAGGAGCTTATATTCTAGCCAAAGAAAAATCTTCAAGGAAGAGGTGTAATTTAAGGTAGGCCTTGAATGATGAGTAAGATTTTAAAAGATTGAGAGGAGGAAGGCAAGAAATAGATATTTATGAGGTTATTTTACATGCCTTTCATAATAAACACACAGTGAGCCCAATGAGCATAATCCCCATTGTGAGCTTTTACTTATATCTTGCTCATTTAATGAAGAAAAAAGCAACTTTTGACTGCATTACCTGCATGGCGAGTTGGGCATTTTGCATGAGAGTCAAACAGTATTTGATCCAACATCTTGCTATTTCCCCTTTCCTTTGATGATAAAGTTCTGGTACATCTCCTTCAGCTTCAGAAGCTAAAAGGACACAGGTGATTTGTCTAAGTTAATGATCACATTGTGATTTTCATTGTGTACTATGTTCTTTTTTATATCACTCTTTCTTGATTATAAAAGTAAGAGATCCTCACTGATGCAGGAGGGGGAAACTCACCCCAAATCCTACTACCTGGAGGAACTCACTATTATTTTTGCATATTTCTTTCTAGTTTTTTCTTATGTTTTGTAAGTAAAAATTAAGTTCACACTGTATATTCAATATTCCATACTTTAACCATTTTTCTGATGTTGGGAATTTGTTGTGTTCAATTTTTTACTATTACAAACAACTGTATGTCATGCAATACACATTCGTAGGGAGGCTGGTGCTAAACCATTCATAGATGGCCTGCTTCTGGGTCAGAGTTTCATACATAGCAAAGCAGCTCCCTTGCTGCAATCTACTGAAAGTCAGCCCTCCACGTAAGGGTTTATAAAATTAAAAAAAAGAAAGATTAAAAAAGAAAACAGCTCAGTGCACTGGCACATGCTTGTAGTCCCAGCTATCTGGGAGCTGAGGTGGGAGGATCACTTGAGCTCAGGAGTTCAAGGTTACAGTGAACTATGCTCACACCTGTGAACAGCCACTGCCTTCCAGCCTAGGCAACATACAAGACCCTAGCTCTTAAAAAAAAAAAAATTTAAATTAAAAGAAAACAAACTCTAAATATGAAAATATCTGTGCATAAATCTGTCTGGATTTTGGATTACTTCCTTAGAACAGAATCCTAAAAGTGGAATTTACCAGGTCAAAGAATTTACATAATTTTAAATATTCTCACAATATACTGCCAAATTATTTTCTTTCTTTTTTTTTTTTTCTAGAGTGAGTGCCACGGCATCAGCCTAGCTCACAGCAACCTCAAACTCCTGGGCTTAAGCGATCCTACTGCCTCAGCCTCCCAGGTAGCTGGGACTACAGGCATGCGCCACCATGCCTGGCTAATTTTTTCTATATATATTTTTAGTTGGCCAGATAATTTCTTTCTAGTTTTAGTAGAGACGGGGTCTCGCTCTTGCTCAGGCTGGTCTCGAATTCCTGACCTCCAGCGATCCACTCGCCTCGGCCTCCCAGAGTGCTAGGATTACAGGCGTGAGCCACCGCGCCCGGCCTCAAGTTATTTTGAACCAATACTCCAACCAACAATCCATGGAGATGCTCAATGAAAGTAATTTGAAAACACTGAACATTGTCATTTTTTTCAGCTTTCTGTATCACTGTGAGTTAGTTTTCATTAATTTTTTTTTAAGACAAGTACCTTTTAGACTTTAACGAATCTATAATTAATTCAACATAGTAAATAAATTAAGTGGAAAACCCAACTATTTAATATGATAATGTATATTCCCTTAACTCTTCAAAGCCTTTGCATTATTCTGATCCATAATTAGAATGTCCACTTGTAAAGAAAACATGATATTCCAAAATCTAAAATGTCTTAGGTTAGAAACTGTTCAGCAGTGAGTTACAGAATCAAACAGAGGCCTACAGTATTCAGTACAGTAACATGCTGTAAGGTTTGAAGCCTAGGAGCTATCGGCTAAACCATATGCCCTGAATGTGTAGTAGGCTACACCATCTAGGTTTGTTTAAGTATGCTTGATGATGTTTGCACAAATTTGAAATTGCCTAATGACACACATTTCTCAGAACATAGCCCCTTCATTAATTGATACATGACTGTAACCCTAATTTTCAGATAATTTGGAAAAAAAATTTTTTTCAGATTTGAAAAAATTAATTTAGGAAAGATTCTACCAAATATAAAAATTTAATACAAAGCTTAGCAATTAAAAAGGGTCATGATGACCCAAGAATAGCTAATGACACAGAAGTAGATCAAATGGAACAAACTAGAGATCTTCAAAATAAACAAAATAGGTGCAGTATCTGGGAACTGAGTGTGTGAGAAAGGTGATATTTCAAATCAGTTCTCATTTGCCTACCCATCAGCCATTTCTCTCTCCCTTCCTTGTTAACAAAGCCCCAGTTTTGTTTTGATCTTAACTCAGTATGGCTGACTGCCTTGTGCTGTTGAATAGGGTGTTTTCCCTAGTCCCTGAGGGTGAAATCCTGGCTAATGAGACAAATGGGGAAAGTCTGAAGGGCTTTGGGGAAATTTTTTGTTGTTCTTAAAAATGGATACAAGTTAGGTATTTGCCCCCTCCCCTTTTCTTCTTGTCAGTGAAGATATGTAATGATAAATGTTTGGAGCTAATCTGTAACAGCCATTTGCTGACCATGAAAGGACAAGCATGGAGATGAAAGCCATCACACTGAGGACAGCAGGATGCAGACAGAAAGCACCTGAACTGTGCTTCCGAATTAACCAATCCTGGAACTGCTTTACTTTTGGATTTTTTGTTATTTGAGATATTAAATTCCTTATATTGTTCAGGTAAAAAAAAAAAAAGAATCAGATGAAAAAGAAAATGATGAACTTATTATACAACCTGTTAAATGACTCAAATACACATGTTAACTTGATTTTTTAAGATTAAATAAAACATTATAATTAAAAAAATAGATATTTTGATATATCACTTATGCATGTAGTATTCCAACCAAAAATGTCTGATCTGAATCTTGGCATAAGGAAATATCAGACAAAGCCAAATTGGTGGAAATTCTATGAAATAACTGGCTTGTATTCTTCACAAATGCTATGTGATAAAAAAGAAAAAAAGGCCGAGGAACTGTTCAAGACTAAAAAGATATAATAATTGAATGTAATATGCAATCTTGAACTGTATAATCCAGTATTGAGGAAAAAGAAAATGCTCTAAAGGATATTATGGGAACAACTGATAAAATAGAAATATGCACTACAGATGAAAGAATTGTATCAATGTTATATCTCCTGAATTTGATAACTGCTCTATGATTATTTAAGAAGACAATCTTGTTCTCAGAAAATACACACTGAAGTATAAAAGGGTAAAGGAGCCTAACGTATGTAGTAACCTCTTAAATGGTTCAGAGAGAAAAATAAAATTTGATTGCAAATGAGGAAAATATTAAAAATTGCTGAATTTAGGAAAAAGACAAAAGTTCTGTCTTAGAAAAGTTCTTGCAACTTTTCTAAAGTTTGAAATAATTTAAAAATAAAAAGTTTTTTAAAAGCTATGTAATGAGACATGCCCAGATAAACTTACTGTCTTCTGTGGCTGACACCTTTCCAGTTTGACCAAAAATGACATTAGCAGCTGATAAACAGTGCCTGGCCTCCATAAAGCATAGCTGTTGGGAAAATAAACAGCAGTAAATGTAACTCTCACACATCTTTATTTGCAACTAATACTTGCATAAAGTTTTTTAATATGGGAAAAGCTATAAAATCAGGTAAAATACTCTACTAAGGAAGCCCTTGTATAGTTGCAGAACATTAAGAAAGTATAAGAGACATATTATCATGTTATCTGGTTAAAAAGCTACCTCAAAGATTAAAATAACAATGCCCCCACACTCTTAAAAACTGGCTGAAATACAACTGCTGATTGAAAGTTAGCTCTCTTCATGCAATCAATAAATATATAGGAATGCCTATCAACCTAGACTCAAACTGCCTCAAGGAGTCCTTTAGGTTCAGTCTAAATAGCCAAAATTTTGTGCACAATAAATTTTTAGACCATTTACATTCTGTCAGAGGATTGAAAATTTAATTTTTATGAAGTTTAGAGACCCCATTTATATACTACTGTTCAAAGATAAATTCTGATAGGAAGAGATTCCTGTGTTCTAAAATCTTTGAAATTTACATACAATAAGGCTTCCCACCAAATTTTAAGTCAACAGATTTCTACAGATGAACTTTATGGAACTGTTTTACTAACACATTTGAAGACTTCATATTTTAAATCTGGGCACGGTAGGCATCTCAAACACTTAGAGAAGATCTCCTTATTAATATAAACACTTTGTATTTGTCATGTAAGTCACAGGACCACCCAGCGGAAGTACAAAGTTAAAGTCCAACTTTTAGTTGGAAGCCACCCTCATTGAATAGAATACTTCACATGAGTAATACGTAAAAGACTTTTAATGACTTTAAAACCTCAGCATTAAATGTATCTCTCCATTATGGCAAATTCAGAAGACATCTTGAGAATATCTGGGCACCATTTGCAGTATTAGCCCAGCAACATTTATAGATCAAAATGTTGGTGTTAAATCTCGTCAGTCAAAAGAAAGTTACAGTTTACATGAAGAAAATTCAGTTATCCCCCTACAATCCTTTAACCATTATTATCACTTCAACTTTGTCCAGATTGTCTCCCTGTGAGCAACCACTGCCAGAACAGTGAGTGCCTTGTGCCCTCTAGGTGGCTGGTAAATGTGGGACTTTAGCACCTGCCAGGTAGGGTCTCACCAAGTAACAAAACCTCACCACTGGAATCCGATGAAGATGATAATGATATAAATGACAATCATATTTTTAAAAACATAGTTAAAATCCCTCTTTGTAAAATATAACTTAGCTGGTTATAATAAAAACTCAAAAAAAATTTTTGGTAAAAAATAAAAGTACAGGGTGGGAGAGGTGCTCATGAAAATTACTGCATGCTCCACATAAGTAATGCTTAACAACTTTAAATTTTGAATCACACTTTAAATTAATATCTAGATATCTTAGTACTACCAATATCCATGGAGTTTTAAGTGTTAATTAAAATCTTAGTGAATATATAATTTTAAAGTTGCTAAACAGAATGAACAAGGGGCCTCCAACAGCTATGAAAAAGGTGCCACAAGCAGAGGCACTGGATAACACTTTTTGATGATGACCACAATGAAATGAATTCATGAGAATTAGAGTTAACTGAATGCTCTGATATATGCAGTAGCGTTACTTACACACTTGATCTTAGACCAAAGTCCTAGAAGCGATGCTGCAGTCACCACAGCCCTTTCTCTCCTGCTAATAGCTTTTCTGAATGAAATTCTGTGGGACAATACTTTAATCATAGGGCGCATTTACAGAACCAACACTAACAAAAAGCTTAGAAAGGATAAAGGCCCAAGGATAAGGCAGCAGGTAACCAGAGAGAGGAAAGAAGGAACTCTGATAAGCAGAGAATTACCAAAATTTCAAAGAGGCTTGTGAACTAGAAATACAAATAAAAGTAATTTCTATTGCTGTGATATCTTATTAAGGATCAACAGAAAGTCTGGTTGGGAAAGGTGGCTTAAAATTGTTTTAGCACTAGAAACTCTTAAGGACTAAATGAATAAATGGGTCAATTAAGAAGAGTACATCAACATGATCTAAGCAATTATGATAAACACCTAAGAAGCTCGAAAACATTGTCCTTGTGTAACAGTCCAAAAGAAGTATGTCATAAAGACATGGAACTTTGGAACTCAGCATAGATATTTCCAACACTGAAAAATTATTATACAGGAGTTAATTCTGAAAAATAACTGAAATGCATCACATGCTTTTATCAAAGCCCACATTTAACAGTCAACTTCCTCATACAAATTCTCAGAGTTACCAGATTACCATTACATAAAGATAAAGTTATATCTACAAGATAAAATCTGCAACTTAAGGTAATATCTCACCAAAATGAATTGAGTTAGCGTGCCTATATCACAAAAGAATTGGTCTTAGGTAATCTGTAATTTCATGGGCTAGCAACACATAAGACAATGATTAAACTCAGTATTTTAAAACTCAAAAGGATTCACGCAACGAAAAAACTACAACCTTTCAGTACAGTGGCAAATTGGGCTGTGTTTTTCTGTCTAGTTCTACATCACAAAATACAAGTTACCTGTTTTTAAAAGATGATATTTTCAAAGTACTACCAGTTCTATTTTCACACTCACTACTGATACTCTGTTAGATAACTACTTCAAGAAGCTTACCTTATTAATGTAAAATTGTGACAAGGTAGCAGCATTAATAGCCCACTCTATAGGATGGTAGGCATTGTGCTCAAGCTGGCGTTTTAGTGTACTGTGGCAATAATGAGCAGCCTTCTCAAACATTTCCATGTGCTGGTAGACTTGAGCCAGATAATATAGATTATGAGTATAAACCTTCTCAAATCTGCCAAGAAAAAATAAACCAATATTTGCATAATGGTTTAAAAGTAAATTTCATACATATTTATCTTGCTCTTCCCACCAACCCTTTGAGTTGGATTTGGTTATTTTATCTATTTGACAGATAAAGGAACTGAGTCTCAGGTTTTAACAAGGTCACATAACCAGTACGTGTCAAATGGAGGTTTTACTCACATCAGAATCCACATTCTGTAACCTTTATTTTACATAAGTGCCTCGAAGCAGAAAACATTGTGCTTTTTTGAACAATCACCTTATCTACACTATGTGGAAATGCCTTTGAGGGCTGATTTCTATACCTACTAACCTTTTTGATCTCTCTTGTTCAGTAAGTTTCTCTTCTTCAGGAAGAAAATGCTCTGCAGGATCAAGAGGAGGACTCCCAATCTACAATTAAGAAAAACAAGTGCTTTAAAATTTTAAACTGTAAACACCAAGCGCCCTCTCCTGGAGGAACTGCAGAAATCAACTTTTACAAGCCAAACACACTATTTTTTCGTAGTTCACTTTCCTGTCACCCAAGAAGTCATTTTCTTTTTTTTTTTTTTTTTTAATTTCAGAATATTACGGGTATACAAATGCTTTGGTTACATAAATTGCCTTTGCACCACCTGAGTCAGCTACAAACGTGCCCATCCCCCAAACAGTGCACACACACCCCTTAGGTGTGAATTTACCCATCTCCTCCCCACACCCGATGAACGTTACTTCCATATGTGCACATAGTGTTGATCAATTACTACCCATTTAATGGTGAGTACGTGTGGTATTTGTCTTTCCATTCTTGTCATAAAGAAGACATTTGCTTAATCATAAAATCTGAAAGAGTCAAACAAAAGATTGCCTACAAGCTCACAAAATTTTAACTGTTGTTGCAGTTAAATGGTATATATGCAAAAAGACTCTACCAATTTGCTTTTAGACATATACAACTCTTTTAGACATATACAACTCTTTTAGACATATATAATTCTTTAAGTATTTTAAATCTTAATTGTTTTCTGGTAAAAAAGGGTATTTTAAAAACCTGCTTAGGACCGGGCACAATGGCTTACACCTATAATCCCAGCACTTTGAGAGGCCAGGTAGGAGGATCACTTAAGCTCAATTTGAGACCAGACCGGGCAACATAGTGAGACCCTGTCTCTACAAAAACTAGCTTGGTATGGTGGCATGCATCTGTAGTCCTAGCTACCTGGAAGACTGAGGCAGGAGAATCACTTGAGCCCAGGAGTTGGAGGATGCAGTGAGCCATGACTTCACTACTGCACTCCAGCCTGGGCAACAGAGGAAGATCCTGTCTCAAAAAAACAAAAGAAACAAAAAAACCCTGCTAAAGCATAACAAATAAGAAAAATGTATAAATGTATATATCCTTAGAGTAAATATTATTCTAAACTGACCACTAATAAAAATCAAATCAAAGTTTTTAATATTCATTCTAATATTTTTTTCTCAAAGAAATAAGAAAGTATATAGATTACCCCCTTTCAATATAGGGACATTAAAGCCAGTGATTCCATTGTTTATTGCCTTGGACAAGTCACTCAATTTCTTGTACTTCTATTTCCTCATCTATAAAATAAGGATAATAATAGTACCAACCTCATCAGGCTGTTATAAGGATTGAGTTAATATTTATAAATCACTCACAATCCCATCTTAAGTCTTCTGAAACAGCAGAACTGCTTGACGTCTGCCTCATTTCTACTTCTACAAGGAGAGTCTCATCTACAAGCACATCCTTGCTTTTAAATGAATTCACTAAACTCCAAAAGCAACAATGCTGTCCATAAAAATTGTGATCTTACATTCTAGATGTAAACACTAAAAGCATCACAACTTGGGATCCTAGAATTCACAGGAAGTAAAAACAACTAAAATAGGAAGCAAGGCTCAAGGCAAACACAGTGATAGATAAGCAATTCTTAGAGACCTCTTCAACAATTCTGAGAGCTGTTTAATATGCCTATCCCTGTCTAGATGAGGGAAATTCATCAATGTATTATAATATTTTATGTACATACTTCACTGTTATGGCTATTACATTTCATATGCAACACTAACAGCCAAGTCAGTCTCTTCTCTTAACTGAAACAGAGGTATAACTAAGCACAAAGAGGTTTGCTGTATGTGCTGTTGCCATATCAATACTATTTTTTAATGAAATACTGTAAGTGCTTAGTATACTCACATTTTAAATCAACGATTTCATGTACAAGAGTGTAAAGAAGACTAACACCTCTATCTGGCTTTGTGGCACTCTGCTCTTCTTAGTACTTTAGTGGGAAAGTTAAAATGCCAAGGTAGAAGAGCCATGACTTTAAAAATGCTCCAACTTGGAGATATAATCCTCAGGGGAAAAAAGTGTTAAGGACCTATAAAACACATATTCTAAACATGCATTCTAAAATTCTTGTGGTTTTAATTAACATTTGATTTGCTCCAACCTGTATCCTCAAAGGGAAAGAGCTTTTTATGGATAGGAATCATATTTTATTCATATTTATTTCCTCAGCATTGTGCACAGTCCCTGGTACACAGTAATAATGATAAATGTTGGCCGGGCACAGTGGCTCACACCTGTAATCCTAGCACTCTGGGAGGCCGAGACGGGTGGATGGCTCAAGGTCAGGAGTTCGAGACCAGCCTGAGCAAGAGCAAGACTCCGTCTCTACTAAAAATGGAAAGAAATTATCTGGCCAACTAAAAATATATATAGAAAAAATTAGCCGGACATGGTGACGCATGCCTGTAGTCCCAGCTACTCGGGAGGCTGAGGCAGTAAGATTGCTTAAGCCCAAGAGTCTGAGGTTGCTGTGAGCTAGGCTGATGCCACGGCATTCTATCCCAGGCAACAGAGTGAGACTCTGTCTCAAAAAAAAAAAAAAAGATAAATATTGTTGAGACAGAGTCTCACGATAAATGTCAAGTAAACTAAACTGACAAAGCAAATAGGAATGCTGAGTATATGCATTCTGCTTACGGCTCATTCCTTTCTGGAACCCAATCACGTGAGTTGGAATCCCAGCTCCACCATTTACTTGTGTGTGGCTCTGAGCAAGTCACTTATCTCTGGTGCTTCTGTCTCTTCATCTATAAAATATGGGTAATAATAGTACCTACTTCATAAAGTTGTTATGAGAATTAAATAAATATTTGCAAATATTTGTAACAATGTCCGTGAGTACTCTAAGGAAGTACTGTAAATGTTTGTTAAATAAATAAAATATCCCTCTGACTTGTAAGATTTTTATCTCTTTTTTTTTTTTTGAGACAGAGTCTCACTTTGTTGCCTGGGCTAGAGTGCCATGGCGTCAGCCTAGCTCACAGCAACCTCAAACTCCTGGGCTTAAGCGATCCTACTGCCTCAGCCTCCTGAGTAGCTGGGACTACAGGCATGTGCCACCATGCCCGGCTAATTTTTTCTATACATATTTTTTTAGTTGTCCAGATAATTTTTATTTCTATTTTTAGTAGAGACAAGGTCTCGCTCAGGCTGGTCTCGAACTCCTGACCTCGAGCGATCCACCCGCCTCGGCCTCCCAGAGGGCTAGGATTATAGGCGTGAGCCACCGTGCCCGGCCAGATTTTTATCTCTTAACTGCCCCCCTAACCTACCAATGAATAACTCTTCATTACTATAGAATATATCTTCTTTATTCTCTTATTCTGTGTTTGAACAATTTTATGAAGAAAAAAGAATCCGTTTATCTTAATACAATAACTATTTAATTATATTACCATGGAAGGGAGCATGGTAGAGTAGAAAGAATAGGTGTTTGGGGTCAGACAAATCAGATTTAAATCTTTTTTTGTTTTTGAGACTGAGTCTTGCTCTGTTGCCCAGGCTAGAGTGCTGTGGCATCAGCCTAGCTCACAGCAACCTCAAACTCCTGGGCTCAAGCAATCCTCCTGCCTCAGCCTTCCAAGGAGCTGAGACTAAAGGCATGCGTCACCACACCTGGCTAATTTTTCTATTTTTAGTACAGACGGGGTCTTGCTCTTGCTCAGGCTGGTCTTGAACTCCTGACCTCAAGGGATCCTCCCGCCTCGGCCTCCCAGTGTGCTAGGATTACAGGTGTGAGCCACCGTGCCCGGCCCAGATTTAAATCTTGATTCTGCTATTCATACTATGTGCTAAGCTCCCTGAATCCAACTCCTTATCTATAAATGGGAATAATAATAGCTACTTCACAGAGTTGTTACAAGAATAAAATGTAGCCTGCTTAAGCACTCAGTAACTATTAGTTTTTATTAGTTATATCATCCAAAACAAAAATGTTTTTATTAGTTCATCTAATCATTTAGTTTACCTTTGCAAGGCCTTACCATAAAAAAATGTTTATACAGTTGTTATCAATGTGTACAAATGTACTGTATATATTTCCCATGTATTGATGATCCAAATATTTATCATTTTAATGATTATATAATATTTCCCTTTATTAGTGTACCATTGTTCACTTTTTTATAATTATTGAACATGTATATTTTCAGTGACTTTTACTATCTACTTTATTATCTGATCCCCACAATACTTCTGTATTGTAGAGTTAGGTGGGTTATCCCCATCTTACAATGAGGAATGTGTGGCATAGGAAATTTGAGTTCCCCCAAGTCAAGCCATTTTTTATGACCACAAGTGAAACTAGAATCTAGGTCTAGGTTTCCTATCCTCAAATTCAGTGATTTTTCTCCCCTTGTTTAAATCTTTCCTTTACCTAGAATATAGCCACTGATTTTTTGAAATGACAGATTCTAACTTCTGCCACTATTAAATAAATAAGCTTTATGAAATATTAAAAAGATTTTTATTCAGGATTACTAATAATTGGTTGATACCAAACAAGTAGAAACAACCATACAAGAAATTAACTTCTCCAACTAAAACCAATTTTATATTTTTTAAACTGAAATCCTCCATTAAATTCACTCAAACATTCACACAGTAGTAATACTATTTTATTGTTCTTCTTTGTATTGATCTGGATGGGCTATTGTTCATTATTTAAAAAAAAAACAATATACTACTGCTTTAGATGCTGGCGCTACAGCAGTGAACAGAATCGTAAAAAACATCTTTGTTATCATGAAGCTCACACTACACTAGTGAAGATGGATAACAAGATGAATCACTAAAATGCACAATATGTTAGCTAGTGGTAAGTACAATGGAGAAAAATAAAGCTGGAACAGTGGAAAGGAAGTTTTCAGGAGGGGTGATTTGCAGTATTGGATGGTATGACCAGTAACTACTCATTCCATGAGGGACATTTGAATCAAGAGCCAAAGGAAATGAGGGAGTAAGCCATGTATTAATAGATATCTGGGGAAAGAACATTCTAAGCAGAGGAAACTAAGTGCAAAGGCCTTGAGTTGGGAGCTTGTCTGGTGGGTTTTAGGGACAGTAAGGAGGCCAGTGTAGCTAGAACAGAGTGCGACAGAGGAGAATAGCAGATGATGAAATTAGAAAAGTTAGTGGTGGCCTGATCAGATATGGAATTTGTAGGTCTTTGGGGTCTACTCTGAGTGAGATGAGAAGGATTCTGAAGGGGGCATGAAAACAAGACGACCAGTTAGGAGACAACTGCAATAATCTCAGGAGGAGATGATGGTGATTTGGACCAGCAGATATAATTTGAAGGTGAAGCTAACAGGATTTGCTGGTAAATTAGAGTGTAAGGAAAAGAGGAGTTGCAAAAGTGTTAGGCCTTAGCAACTGGGAGAAAGTAGTTGGTGTTTATGGCAACTGGGGGGGGTTGGGGTGTGTGTGATTATCAGCTCACTTTTAGACAGTTGTTTTAAAGAAAACTACTCCACAAAAAGTGCAAATGTCAAATTGGCAATTGGAAAGATGAATCTGGAATTAGAGAGGTACAGACTGGAGATACAATTTGGGAGTCATCAGCAAAGGGATGGTATTTAGAGCAAGAAAGTGAATGCACATGGAAAAAAGAGAAAGGTCCCAGGACTGCACTTTGGGTACTCTAGTATTCAGAGGTTATGAAAATAAGGAAAAAAACATTAAAGATTGAAAAGGAAAACCAGACAAGTGTGGTCCTGTAACTCAAGTAAAAAAAGTGTTTAAAGAAAGAGACTGATCAATTGTGCCAAATGCTACTGATCAGTCGAATAAGATGAGAACTAAGAATTTACCACTGAATTAGCAAAATATAAATCACTGGTGAACTTGAGAAGGCATTGATTCTTAACTCTAACATTGAGAGACCTCAAAACACCTCTGGTTATTTAAAGAAGTGCCACAAATAACCTAAAAACAAAATTAAAATCTATTTTAATTAAAAAAAAAAAGACTATCAACTTCGAGTAGGCAAAAGTTTATTAAGGACTGGAATTAATCTATTAAGATTTCTGTACATAAAATTCTTAAAGAGGAAGCTATGATTTTACTAACATGATGTCACCAACTTAGGAAATCTGAAACTTTTATATCCTTTTGTAGTCAAGCATTCTGAAGGTTGAATTTAGCAAACATTTTTGCATATTTAGTCTCTTTTATATGGTATGTAATGTTTTTTTCAAGTTCTTTAATATTATAAGAGCATTTTATCAATGGATTTTTTAAAGCAGATAACTGTGACAAATAGTAATCCACAAAAAAATATTGTGCCTAATAATGTCTCTTTCATATTAAAAAAAAGTTTATTAAGGAAACAGAAGGTAATGCAGAGGTTTGTCACCTTTGCAGGCTATGACTCCCTCACGTGAGAGTTTTCAATCTAGGCTCCCCTAGAAGTTCTACAACACCTCTTTTGTACTACCATAGTGGAGAGGGAGGAAGAATCTAGTGGATTGGGTCCTCCTGACTTGCTTAACCAGAGTGGCTTGATCAATTTCTATATGCTGCGTTTCAGAAGGGTTTCAAAGTTAAAAAAAAATCATTGAAAAACCATTGCCCTGAAACAGTGGTTCTCAAAGTACAGAACAATACTTAGACCAGCAGCATGAGCACTATCCAGGACCTTGTTAAAAATGCAAATTCCTAGGCCCCACCCTAGAACTACTAAATCAGAGTCTAGAAGCCCAGCCTGCTGTGCTTTAATGTGCTCTCCAGGTGAATCTGATGCATGCCAAAGTTTGAGAACCATTGCCCCAAAGACTTCAGATATTTTGTTCAAGCAGTTCATTTGCTTTCCTTTAAGCAATGCTTCTTCATTGGAAACCAAATAGATTTTTAGGTTATAAATAGAAAAATATGCAAGTAGTATTTTAGGGTAACATTAGAATAATATTTCTCTTTTTTAAAATTTCTTTTATTTTTAGTGACAGAGTCTTGGTCTGTCACCCAGGCTGGAGTGCAGTGCTGCTATCATTGCTCACTGCAGCCTCAATCTCCTGAACTCAAGGGATCCTCCTGCCTCAGCCTCCCAAGTAGTTGGGATTACAAGCTTGCAAGCCACCGCGCATGGCTAATGTTTCCTTTATAATTATATTCAGACTAAGGTTGCCATTATACCTTTAAAATTTTGTAATTTTAAAATTATTTTTAAAACCCCAAAGTGTTTAATATACAATAATTTCAGCTATTAGATGACTTCCCAGACAGCTCTATAGAAAAGATCCTGGGAACATTGAAGTGTCACACCAACATTATGAATGAGGAATTCTTAATATCAATTTTTGACTAGTTTCAATCAAAACTTAAAGTTTATCTGACATGTAACATACCTCTTTCATATACTGATTATATAGTGCTTCTGATGACTCTAGGTAAGCCTGTGCAGTTTCAATTTCTTCTCTTTCAGACCACAGGATACCCAGATTATTCTGGAAAATAAAGAAAAGAGAAACAAACTATGATTATATAACATTTCCAATTAAAGTAATTTTCATAGTTTTAAAGTCAATATTTCCCAATCAAATAGTACTGGAGTTTGATTACCAATGAATTAATTATTCATGATAATATTGACCTTATGTAGTACGGTAGATAGCTGCTATTATAAGATGGACCCCCAATGATCCCTGCTTTCTAGTATTCATACCCTTGTGTAATCTCTTCCCTTGAGCATGGGCTGGATTTAGTGACTTGCTTCTATTGACTAGACGATGGCAGAAGTGATGGAAAGTCACTTTCAAGATTAGGTTACAAAACACTGTGGTTTCCATTTTGAGTACTCTCTTGCTTTCTCTCTTGGAGGGAAGACAACTGCCATGTTGTGAGCCACTCTATGAAGAGCAAAGGAAATGAGAGAGGTCAACAGTCTGAGGCCCTCAGATAAAAAGCCTCTGAGGAAGTGAATCCTGCCAACAACCATGTGAGTGAATTGGAAGTGGATCCTTCCCAGTCTCAGCTAGAGCTGAGACTATAGCTCTAGCAAGTCAACGATATGGATGAGGAACTTGAAGCTAGAGGCCATCAGCTAAGCCATGCTGAGATTCCTGAGATGATAGACAAGGAGAGACCAGAAACATATAATGCTTTCAAAATACTACAATCTCCTCCAGAGACCTTTAAAAAAAAAGGAAAAAGAAATATTCTCAATATTCACTGTTTGGTTCAAGCCTAAAAAATAAGGGATGATCTCAGATTCCAGAATAGCCCATTCAAATTATATGGTATGGAAATTCTGAACATACTATATGGCTTTTCTCATCAGTTAAGTCATATTCCTAATGTTTACCATTTCAAACAATAAAATATATGTATTTTCTATAGAGTTCTTAAAATTATAGTTTTATAATTATACACAGTCAATCAAAAAGTCATTGATTTTTCTTTCTCAGTGTCTTTTCTTGTATTGATCTCTTCCTTCTGATTTCCATTGCACCAACTTCCTTCTGTTACCATGAAGGCCAAGGTGAAGCTGACTGGATTCGGGGTTATATACTAAATACTTTAAAACCAGGTTAGTTTGTCCCCTGCTACATGTCTCTCTTATCAGGCTCTGCAGGGCAAATCAGGCCTGTTGAAATGGTCAGAACTGAAAACCGGAGGCCTAGCTCCCCTTTAGGCACAGGCTTAGCCTGCCCTCCATTTGCTGGGATAGTACTTCAGGTACAAGGATACGTCTGAGGCTGGGCTTCTACCGTATTTTGCTCACTTCCCTAGGGAAGGGAACAGGATAAGGAAAGAGTCTTTAATGTAGAGATTCTTAACTTCAAGTCTATGGACCCCCACAGAATCCATGAAGAGAATTCAGAGTCCATGAATTTGGATGGGGAAAAAAATACAAATTTATTGTCACTAATCTCCTACCAAAATTTAGCATTTCTTTTGATTATGAATATAGAAAACAAACTGCAGCAATATTATAGTGCCTGGGGCTTTGTGAACAAGAGAAATGAAAAAAGTGTTTATATTATGCTAGTTTGCAAATAAAACATCATTTTGCTCATCATTACTTCAGAATTATTGAAGCTATTAGACACATTATTGTTAATGTGTTAATAAAGCATGCAACTATAATACATTTTGTTTTAAAAATATTTTGATAACTGTACTTCTATATTATTGATTTTTTTGTAACCTTATATACATTTTATGCATTTAAAATCATTATTCTGTTTTATGAAATATCAGCTTCACTAGACCACCCAAAGGGGCACATGGAACAAAAAAGGTTTAGAAACCCTACAGTTTAAAAAAGTGATTTGACCATTCCACTCGAACATAGCTCTTTGATCTTCTGGTTTCATATAATATATCCATTCTATAATTTTTTTTTAAAAAAGTGACTTGATCAGTCCTCAGTATCCAGAACTGTAGGTCATAATATACTGAGATTGGTAGTTCTCTCCTCTATGTCACATATGAGGTCCTTTCCAGGACCCTCACAAGTAATAGAAGCTTAAAGGGCTCTGTCTTCCTACTAACCTACTGATTGTCATTTTCTGATCTTACAAATGGACCTACAACTCACCTTTTCCTTATTCTCAAGTTCAACTTATTTTTCTTTTGATAACAGATAGTCCTTGAGAAACTCTATCTGGCCGTGACACCAATTAGCCCTACCCCAGCACGCTGCACCTAATCTAGACAGTCTAGAGACTCTCCTAGTACCAGTAATTACTATTCTGAGATGGGAATGTGTTTGGTGTTTGTCCTGCTAGATCCAGGGTAGACTGTGCCACAGAAGGCCACAACTTTGGTGTGTAATAAATCTTAAACCAAACAGAGAACCTAAACTATGCCCAGAAATAAGATTCTTCTTCTGGACCATAACCTATTAAGGTCCTGAGGTTAGGACCATGTAAGGCAGTGGTCCCCAACCTTTTTGGCACCAGGGACCAGTTTCATGGTAGACGATTTTTCCACAGACAGGGTGCCGGGAGGTGATGGTTTCAGGATGATTCAAGCACATTACATTTATCGTGCAGTCAAGCCTCTTTGCTAATGATAATCCGTACTTGCAGCTGCTCCCCAGCACTAGCATCATCGCCTCAGCTCCACCTCAAATCATTAGGCATTGGATTCCCATAAGGAGCACACAACCTTGATCCCTTGCACATGCAGTTAGAGCAGGGTTTGTGCTCCTGTGAGACTCTAATGCCCCCGCTGATCTAACAGGAGGCAGAGCTTATGTGGTGATGTGAGCCATGGGGAGCTGCTGTAAATACAGATGAAGCTTCGCTCACCTGCCCTTCACCTTCTGCTGTGAGGCCTGGTTCCTAACAGGCCACAGACTGGTACTCTCTGGGGCCAGGAGTTGGGGACAGCAGATGTAAGGGATCTAGAATGGCTTTTTTTTTTTTTGAGACAGGGTCTCTCTCTCTGTCAACTGGGCTAGAGTGCAGCAATGCAATCATATTTCACTGCAACCTCAAACTCAGGAGCTCAAGCAATCCTCCTGGGCTCAGCCTCTTGAGTAGCTGGGACTACAGGCATGTACCACTGCACCCAGATAATTTTTTGTAGAGATGAGGTCTCACTATTGCCCAGGTTGGTCCCAACTCCCGACCTCAAGTGATCCTCCTGCCTTGGCCTCCCAAGCTGCCAGGATTACAGGTGTGAGCCACCATACCTCACCTTAGAATGGCTTTGTTTTTAAAATTAAATTAACCTTAGTGTTTTGGGATTTAAACATTTTATTTTTAGTGTTGACTCCACAGAGATAATTGCTACTGACATTTTATGTAAATTATTTTTTAAATACAATATAAATCCTACTAAGGGTAGAAAAACTACATCAGAAGGTCCTGCATCTTTCACACGTCACATCCTTGCCCTCATACCAAATTAGGTAGGGAAAAATTAAAATATAAAATAAAAACAGCTAAAAAAGTACTACTGGTGAATTCTACCAAATACATAAAGAAGAAATAATATCAACTCTAAACAAACTATTCCAGAAAAAAGGACAAAACATTTCCCATCTCATATTAAACCAAAGATACAACAAGAACATTACAGACTGATACACTTCATGAACAAAGATGTAAATATTTTAAACAAAATTTTAGTAAATTGAGTTGAACAATATAAAAAAGATAAAAGACATTATGATCAAATGGAGTTTATCTCAGGAATCCAAGGTTGGTTTAACATTGGAAAATGTCTCAATGAAATTCACCATATTAACAGACTGAAAATAAAAAGACATATGGACATATGATCATTTCAGAAGATACAGCAATGAAATAGTGATGCTGAGTATAAGAAGTCAGTCCAAAACAAGAGTATACACAGTATGATTTCATTTATACAAAATTCTACAAAATGCAGGGTAGGGGGCAAGAGAAGGGAGGAAAAGAATACAGGAGGGAGGGAAGGATTACAAAGGAGTATAAGGAAACTTTTAGTGGTGATAGATATGTTCACTAACTACCTTTGCAGCAATTGTTTCACAGGTGTATATTATACTTATGTCAAAACTCATCAAACTGTACACTTAAAAAATGTGCAGTTTATTGTATATCAATTGTGCTTCAATAAAGCTGTAAACAATAACAACACAAAGTACTCCTTATACATATATAATCTGGGGGTGGGGAGAGTTAATGTACTCATTGCTTAGGAAATTTTACTAAAGTGAAGTAATCAAGATGGTAGTGCCAGTACATATTGCTGACAAGGATCAGAAGGAATGCCAGAGAAAAATCATTCCTAAGGTCCCCAGAATCCAATGAAGGTAGAAAGGGATAGTCTCTTTTGATAATATTATATAATGTGGGTCCAGTTATGTAGTTCTGTAGTTCTCCAAGAAGACACCAGATTAAGACAAACTGTGGGCCGGGCGCGGTGGCTCACGCCTGTAATCCTAGCACTCTGGGAGGCCAAGGTGGGCATATTGTTTGAGCTCAGGAGTTTGAGACCCCCAGCCTGAGCAAGAGCCAGACCTCCGTCTCTACTAAAAATAGAAAAGAAATTAGCCAAAACAACCAAAAAATATAGAAAATATTAGCCAGGCATGGTGGCGCATGCCTCTAGTCCCAGCTACTCGGGAGACTGAGGCAGGAAGATTGCTTGAGCCCAGGAGTTTGAGGTTGCTGTGAGCTAGGCTGACACCACAGCACTCACTCTAGTCTGGGCAACAAAGCAAGACTCTGTCTCAAAAAAAAAAAAAGACAAACTGTGAGAATATCATGAATTCCCATGAATACTCTCAAACCTTTTCATATATATATACACACATAAATATGTATTTGTATATAATATTTACATGTATATATATAAATTTTTCCTCACTATGTATATATGTGTACATATAAAATTTTTGTATATTTCTTATACAAAAATAGGATTTTTCTACATAATTCTAAACATGCCTTAAAGTCTTCTCCCTCCCTGTTAACACTGGCAATTTTTGCTGACAAATATAAATCATTATTTTTAATGATTGCATGCTGTTCTTCCATATGGATGTAACAGAATTTAATCATATCCCTACTGATGTTTACATTATTTTCCTTCTTTAGTAATCAACAATGCTGTGATGAATATCCATGTTCACTTATTCCTATATTACATTAGAATATTGATGTGGAATTTTTAAGCCAAACTCTTGACTCAAGAGTTTTGATATTCATCTCCAGAAAGATTCTATGAATTTATATTTCTACTAGCAATGAACGATGGCATTCATTTCCTCACAGTCTCTCCAATATTGAGTGTAACTGATATCTTTAATAATCTCTGCTCATTTTTCTATTTCATCCTTTTAGTCTGCTTACTTATTAGCAAGGTACAATCTCTCATCATGTATAATAAATATCAAATGTAATAAAATGCTAATGGTGTGGTACTGTCATTGGAATAAATAGATCCATGAAACAGAACTTTTTTTATATCCTTATTAGTTTGAATGCACCATGGAACAGAATTATTTAGAAACAGACTACAACAAATAAAATGTAGTTAAATTATTATTGCTGTACTGTTTTAGTACCTGGTAGTCTAGTTACAGTGCA
The DNA here is from genome assembly GCF_020740605.2 of Lemur catta. Classification (NCBI taxonomy): domain Eukaryota; kingdom Metazoa; phylum Chordata; class Mammalia; order Primates; family Lemuridae; genus Lemur; species Lemur catta. Next base: position 47,400,995 of record NC_059141.1, on the reverse strand, counting down.
TTACTTTCCTTTTCATATTTTTATATTCATTTTTCTTTATGCTTTTAGATAAATGTATTCATTTTGTCAAGTTCTAAGAAAAAAAGCCTATTGTGAGTTCAGTAGGAATTACATTAGAATATTAACATATCAGGATAACGACATTTTCATGTTTAATCTTACCACCCAGAATGTCATATCTATTTTAAAATTATTAGTTCTATTACCCCTAATATTGTGAATGCAAAATTTCTAAAAATATTTTTTAACCAGTTATAGCTAACATATAAGAATACTATTGATATTACATATTTATCTTACATTTTCCTGCTTTGCTGAACTGATAATTCTAATAGTTTCTCAGTTAATAGCTTTAGGATTTTAGGCATACAAGGATCAGATATGCATTTGATGATTTTATTTTTATAAATGATTTCATTTTTTCAAAATTTATAATTCTTATTTGCTTTCTATATTTTGCACTAGCCAGAGTTTCTAATCAAGGTTTTGTTCCTGCTTTTAGTAAGAATATCTCTTATAATACAAGCTTTAAAAAAGGATGATCTAAAAGATAGATCTAGTGACCAAAAAGAAAATAAAAAAAAAGAAAAAGATGGCTGTTTGAAATACTGTTATTTCATTAAATGTAAGATGTCACAATTGTAAGACATACAATTATTTTATATATCAACAAGAAAACACTGCCAATGAAATAATAACCAATCAACTATATGATACATCCTGATTTCAACTAAAATGTGAAAAAATGTACATCTTAAAATCAGAAAAATACAGTATATACTGAAGATACTAAATTACATTAAGGAAAGTTCCTAATACTATATTTGAGATATAGAAGTAATTTTTTTTTTTTTTTGAGCTAGGGTCTTGCTGTTATCTGGACTAGAGTGCAGTGGCATCATCATAGCTCACTGCAACCTCAAACTCCTGGGCTCAAACAATCCTCCCGCCTCGGCTTCCCAAGTAGCTGGGACTTAATTTTTTGTAGACACGGGGTCTGGCTATTGCCCAGGCTGGTCGTGAACCCCTAGCATCAAGTGATCCTCCCACCTCAGCCTCCCAAAGTGCTAGGATCACAAGCATGAGCCACCACACCTGGCCTTGAAGTAATTTTTTAAATGTTTATTAAGGTCTTAGGTTGTATGATTACGAAAAATTTCAAATAATTGAGGTTTTGTTTGAATTCAACATCTTACAAATTTCATTAAATCATTCATCTACTCAACAAATTTTCAGACTGTGCTTACTATGTGTCACATATTTGGGCTATAAATAATGTGCAAAAAAAATGTAGTCCCTGTTATTATATGTGGCTTTTAATTTTATTGGGCCATGATAAAAGAATATGACCTATACAATTTCCTCCTCAATTGAGGTTTTCCTTTGAGGCCTATTTACCATCTGATCAATTTTGGAAAATGTTCTCTGGATCTCATATGTTAGGAACTGGAACTACTGGATGAAAAGGTGTCTGGGCCTAAGGCTTAGGCCCTAAGCAAAGTACCTAGAGCACATACATAGATTTCACACATATTTGTATTTTAAAGTGTTATGTTCCCAATGCAGAATGTCAAATTTATTGCTTAATAAACCAAGCACCACATAAATGAGAAGCAATAAGTATTGTAAGAATTCATAGGGAGGAAGGAGAGATAAGCTTGGACCAAAATGGTCCAGAGAAAGTTACTAAAAGAATGAGGTAATTCTTCAGACGGGTATTGAAGAATGGGCAGGAATTCCCTCGAGAGCAAACAAATGAATGTGGCAAGAATGGAGACTGAAGATTTCAGACATTTATTTTGAATTAAGTACTCTGGGCCAGGCATGTTGGCTCACGCCTGTAATTCCAGCACTTTGGAAGGCCAAGGTGAGAGGATTGCTTGAGTCCTAGAGTTCGAGGCTGCAATGAGCTATGATAGGGCCACACTGCACTCCAGCCTGAGAAACAGAGGGAGACTCTGTCTCTATTTTAAAAAAAAAAGAAAGAAAAAGAAAAAGTACTCTGGCCATTCTCTGTCATTTCCTTGAGACCTTAAGGTTTAAATTACTTTGGATTTTTTCTTTTTTTTTAGATACAGGGTCTCCCTCAGTCCCCTAGACTGCAGTGCAGTGGCGCGATCACAACTCATGGCAACCTCCAAATCCTGGCTCAAGCGATCCTCCTGGCTAAACCTGTGTGATAATGAACTCACAAGGGGGATTCAATGTTGTCCTCAGCACAGAAAGTCAATTATTGAGATGATGAGGATTGTTAAGGAGGAAAGGATTTATGTTTACAAAACCGGTTACACGAGGAGCTAGGACTACAGGGTAGTGGCCTGGCTAATTTTTAAAATTTTTTGTAGAAACAAGATCTTGCTATGTTGCCTCATTTTTTCTAGTCACTAGAATGAACAGGATTTGGACTGGTGGAGAAGAGCTGGAAAGGACATTACGATGTCGGAGGGTCTCGGCAACCAATGCGTTGCCCACGACTAAGGGAAGCAGCAAGTGATGTTGTTGGAGTGGGCGACGAGGATGGAGAGGGAGTTTGGAAGCCGACGGTGGGAGATCTAGTGACAAGGCAATGAGTCCTTAAGACTGGCCTTTCTGAAAGCCATAAGATTCCCTCTGGTACTCAAGCCAAAGCTTCAAAAACGTGAGGACAAACTGCGCCTTATTACGTTTGCCTTTGGCCTTGGCAGGGCCTTGGCTCGGCGCCGGGGCCCCGCGGTGCCCGCTGCACAGCGGCAGTCCGGGATCGCTCTCACCTGCGCCTGGATGTAGAGGGAGACGCAGTCGTGCGAGAGCTGGTACCTGCGCAGCAGCCGCAGGCATTTCACCAGATGCTCCTCCCCCGCCGACAGCTCCTCAGTGTCGATGTGGTTCACGCCGAGGTGGAACTCAATAACCGCCAGCCTGACCGCCCGCTGGGCGATAGGCCCCTCGGCCTCCACCACTTCGGCCGGCAGCCCCAGGGCGTGGTCCCCCGCCACCAAGCCGTCCTCAGCCTCAGGCCTCTCATCCTCGTCCTCAGGCGCGGGGCCGAGCAGCGCCTTGACCTCTTCCAGCAGCCCTCGGGCGCTGTATTTGGACTTGTACGGTTCCTTCTCCGGGTTTTTATGCAATTCCACCCGTGACAAGGCCAGCGCCGCCTGGAATTTCTCACAGACTTCCGCCCACGGAGCGTTCGCCATAGCAGCCCCTACTGCCTAGATCTCCTCAGCGCGCAGTCGGGACTCCCGCCTTCCTTCTGCTTTGCGACACTTCACTTGCGGCTCTCGACATGCCCACTGCAGAACGGTAACCAATGAAGCCCGCCAGAGGAAGCGCAGTACGCTCGGCAGCGACCAATGGGAAGACGTAGTGGTCACCATAGCACCCGTTGATATGAAACTGAACTTGTCAATGAGCGTGTTCCCCTCCAGCCCCGCCCCCTGCAGTGGTTCCTTCATCTCTAGCTTGACTCCGTGAAGACGTATTTATATAAAAATATGTGTAACATTGGCTTACTTTAACGAAACATTCAGAATATTGTTTACAAACAGCTAGCTTTACTCGCGTTAATTGATAGAAGCCGAAAGGCAAAAACCTTTTGACAATTGTGTATACCCCAGCCCATCAACGGATAAAAACTTCTTTTTTAGGCCAGGCGCAGTGGCTCACGCCTGTAATCCTAGCACTCTGGGAGGCCGAGGCGGGAGGATCGCTCGAGGTCAGGAATTCCAGACCAGCCTGAGCAAGAAGGAGACCCGTCTCTACTAAAAATAGAAAGAAATTATATGGACAGCTAAAAATATATATAGCAAAATTAGCCGGGCATGGTGGCGCATGCCTGTAGTCCCAGCTACTCAGGAGGCTGAGGCAGTAGGATTGCTTGAGCCCAGGAGTTTGAGGTTGCTGTGAGCGAGGCTGACCCCTCAGCACTCTAGCCTGGGCAACAGAGTGAGACCCTGTCTCAAAAAAAAAAAAAAAAATATATATATATATATATATAGGCCGGGCACAGTGGCTCACGCCTGTAATCCTAGCACTCTGGGAGGCCGAGGCGGGTGGATCGCTCAAGGTCAGGAGTCCGAGACCAGCCTGAGCAAGAGTGAGACCCCGTCTCTACCAAAAATAGAAAGAAATTATCTGGCCAACTAAAAATATATATAGAAAAAATTAGCCGGGCATGGTGGCGCATGCCTGTAGTCCCAGCTACTTGGGAGGCTGAGGCAGTAGGATCGCTTAAGCCCAGGGGTTTGAGGTTGCTATGAGCTAGGCTGACTCCACGGCACTCACTCTAGCCCGGGCAACAGAGCGAGACTCTGTCTCAAAAAAATATATATATATATATGTATATATACACAAAATTAGCTGGGCATGGTGGTATGTCCTGTAGTCCCAACTACTTGGGAGGCTGAGGTAGGAGGATCACTTGAGCCCAGGAGTTTGAGGTTGTCGTGAGCTAGGCTGAAGCCATGGCATTCTAGCCCAGGCAACAGAGTGAGACTGTCTCAAAAAAAATAAAAATAAAAATACATCAACCTTGACACTTTTGAACTGTACTTGTCAGGAATTTTGTTCACTGTCCATCAATTTTGGTTTGTTTGATGTGTTTTCATGACCATATTGAGTTTTAATGATTAGATTGTTTTGGGGCAATACCATAAAAGATGTGCCCTTCCCAATGCATCATATCAGGGGGTACATGATGTCAATGTCTTACTATTGGTAATGTTAACTTTGGTCACTTGGTTAAGGTATGTCTACCAGGCTTCTCCACTGTTTCCCCTTGGTAATTACGTATCTTTGAGGAGATACTTTGAGGCTATGCAAATATCCTGTTTCTTCAAACCCACTGATTTTAGCATCCATCAGTGGCACATGCCTGCAAGTTACCGACACTTCAAGACTGTCAAGGTATAAAGATAAGGAAACTGAGGCACTGTGATAGATTGGGTGGAGACTTAAGGAGACATGACAACTAAATGCAATGTTGGATCCTGGATTATACTCAGAAACTTAAAAAGAACATCAGTGGAAAAATCAGTAAAGTTTGAATTAGGTCTACAGTTCAATAATAATAACGTACCAATGTTAATATCCTGGTTTTGATAATTATACTATGGATATATAAAATGTTCACATTAGTGGAAACTGGGTGAAGGGCATATGAGAATTCTGTATTATTTTTCCAAGTCTAAAATTACTTGAAAATGAAATTTTTTTTAAAAAATTACAGGCAGGGGCCGGGCGGTGGCTCATGCCTGTAATCCTAGCTCTGGGAGGCCGAGGCGGGTGGATGGCTCGAGGTCAGGAGTTCGAGACCAGCCTGAGCAAGAGTGAGACCCCGTCTCTACTAAAAAAATAGAAAGAAATTATCTGGCCAACTAAAAATATATAAACAAAAAAATTAGCCGGGCATGGTGGCTCATGCCTGTAGTCCCAGCTACTCGGGAGGCTGAGGCAGTAGGATCGCTTAAGCCCAGGAGTCTGAGGTTGCTGTGAGCTAGGCTGATGCCACGGCACTCACTCTAGCCCGGGCAACAAAGTGAGACTCTGTCTCAAAAAAATAAAAAAAAATAAAAATTACAGGCAGTATCATGCTCTTGGAGTACACACAATGACACATTTTAATGTTGTCAATTCTATGCAATTCCAGTGGAAAGAAATGATTATTTTAAAGTTACTTGAGGGAAAAAAAAAGAAACTTGTCCCCAATTAAAACATACAGTATTTCAAAAATCAGTGAGATAGAATATGCAATAAATGTGTAAAATTATAAGTCACTAGCGAGAAAAATAATGCTAGATGCCTACTTAATCTTCAAAATATCCCAGGATGAATTAAAGACTGATCACTGATCATTACCTAAGAGCACATTTAGGAATGACATTGAGCGGGTGTTGGGCAGATGTGGGTGGGAGGGGATGGGTGTATACATACATAATGAGTGCAATGCGCACTGTCTAGGGGATGGACGCGTTTGAAGCTCTGACTGGGGGTAGGGGGGGGACAAGGGCAATATACATAACCTAAACTTTGGTACCCCCACAATATGCTGAAATAAAAATAAAAAAACCTTAAAAAAAAAATTAAAGACTGAGATATAGTCCAAAGAGTTCCAGATGAAAATATGAGTGAATATTTTTATAACCTTGGAGTTAAGGAATACTTTTCTAAAAAAGACAGGCAAATATGATAAAGGACTGATAGTTACAACTGTATAAAAATATAAAACTTTGTCAAGACACCCCACAGTAAATAATATCAATGGCCATTGTGAGATGTTAATCTTTACCCAATTAAAAGATGCAGATAAAAACAATGCAACTATATTTTGTGTCCAGCAAACTGACAAAGGCAAGGCAAAATCCACTGTTTGCAGTGCTGTGGGGAAATAGGTTCTCTCATAGACTAGAGTAGAAATGTAAATTGGTACCAATTTAGAGAGCAACTTGCACCAAAATTCACTTTAACCCTCCAACTCTACCTTTGGAAAATGTATGCCAAAGTGACAGACAAGTATGCAAAGATTTATATGAGGACATTAACTTTAGCGTTGTTTATAATGGGGAAAATTTAGAAATATGGCCAGCCACTACTGGTTAAATGTGTAGGGGCATAGTCATAAAAAATAACACGAAGTCAACAAAAATGTCACTGTAGGTCTGTACTTACAGAAATTATGCACATGTTGAGGGGAAAAAAGCTGTTCATAAAGCTGAAAGATTCCAATTTTATAAATGAATATATGGAAAATTGCTCATCAAAATGTTAGATATGGAGTTAACTATTGGTTTTTTCTGTTTAGATTTTTATACCCAGCTTTTATTATTTTCACAATTAAGTATCTCCAGCTATTTTCATTTTAGTAAACAAAAAGCCACCAAAAACAAAGTATTACTATCTTTATTAATGCCATAAGGCAGTATTTCATACATTAACTCAGCTTACAGTAGAAACATTTTATGTACAACTATAGAGTAACTGCTGCACAGATAGCTCCAACTTAAAAAATGGGTTGTAATTTTAAAGTCCATTGAGTTGTATGATATATAATTAGAAAATATTTTCTCTGTAGAAAATAGTAAAAATGACAACATTTCCCAAGTCGATTTAAACCAAATAGTAGCTGAGTACATTATACATTTATAAATACGATTTGAATCCAAGAGAAACATTAGTTTCATTTATTCAAACAGTTATGTTTTTCTTAAAATTAAGTTATGTGAAGTGAAATTCCTATTATTCTTCCCTATTTCTCTTGATTTATGCCTTATTATTTTTCTTTAGGCTAATCCATAACCCACATCAAGGTTTTAGCTATTCCTTCCCAAAGGACAGGTACCATATCATTTAATCCACTTGATAAGGTACTTAATTCCTACCCAAATCATGAAATGCTCTGGTTCTTATTAAAGCATACTCATAATTTGGGCAAAACCAGAATCTAATAAATTATAACCCACAAGGTATTAATATATGTGGACTATCACCAAACATCTTCCCCTAATTCCTTGTGGCTTGATGAGAAACCATGAGGAACCAGGAGTAGACTGATAAAATTGACAAGTGGATCAAGGAATAAAAGATAAGAGAATTCTGAGAACTGAGGGAAAGAAACATATAGTCAGGATTCAAGGATAGAACTGAAGTTCCAATAGAAAAAGGATGTTGCCTCGAGGATCAGGAGTTGAGTTGGCTATGAGAGCCCCTACTGCAAGGTGATCAAGAAAACAGCAGTTAGAGGAAGCATGTGTGCCTGGCTTCTGGCGGGGCCTCTCATTCCCAGCACCACAAAAAAAAGGAAGAAGAAAACAGCAGTTAAAGATTGGGTTAAGTGAGAGAAACCACAACCTAGAAAGATTTTAGTTGTTCAAACTGAACGAAAACAAAGACAGACCACGTAGTTTTAATTTTCCTATCATAGTTTGTTCCAGGATTCCCAATACAGAATCTCTAGGAATGAAGGCATGAAGACAATGCCACTCTCAAGCTCCTGTGCTATGTAGAACGTTTCCCAGAGAAATAACATCTGTGAAATCGGGCAGAGTGTTATCTGGCCAGGGGCTACATTAAGTTCTTCAGTTCCCTCAAATCAACAACTTAAAATAACCATACAGTTTGTCTTAAAAGGAAGTCTCTAAGCAGCTAAAAACCTTTCAGTAGAGAAGCTGTTTAACAGAAAAGCCACCTATACAGTAGCTTTAGGAACAAAGCCATTGGAGAAACTAAATGGAAGAATCATTCTACCTAAAAACCAAATCTTACCCACTAGAAGTTAACCTCTAGAAACATTAATGATCCATTAAGTTTTCACCATTAAAAGAATGTTGAATCATGCATCTTTACTTGTTCTCTTTGCTCTCCACAATTATGAATTTGTTTCCCTCTTGCACGTGAGGAATATTTCCAGTGGGTTTTTGTGACATACTTTTCAGCAATGCTCATCTGTGAACCCTCCTCCCTTAATTCCTTCTTGGTAAATAAAGTTAATCTTCCAATAGGAAGAAGTGGAGTACATTGTCATTTAAGCACCATTTATCCAGCCTTCTTACTTACAAAGAAAGCTATGGAGCCATCTTATATATTTGGAATTCCTTAAAGACAGTGGCTTTCTATTAAAATGTACTTCTATATACACTATCTGTGAAGAATTCACAGAAGCATGAATCACCTTATAATAACAAGCTAAAAATGTACCAAAATGCACGTAACTATGGGTAATCTATATCGAATGTACTACATCCTCCAAATCTAGAGCGTACAATGGCATAAACTGTATTACAACCCCCCCAGCTAAATCTGAAATCTTGTTTCAAATCATTGCTCAGTATTAAGTCTCAGAAGACATGTTATAGAACCATGTGAGTAATTGTTTGGCAGGTGGCCAAGGGATGCCAATTACAGAACTTTGACTTCCAAAGGCTCAAAATGGTCCTCCAGAGACTGTTACATTCCCTATTTACTTTAAGGAAGGACACTGTTAAGAGACACTTTTAAGTATAAAAACAGGTCAACTTACAAAGTGTAGTCAGATACATGCTTGATTTTTACCTTGTAACCTATAGACAATGCATTAGAGTAAAAGTGAAATGAATTTCCAACACCTTTTCAAAACGAAAACCTGATAAAGAAGTAGAAATAAAGTTAAAATGAAAATGATCAGATGAAATAATTTAGATGAAGCTTATCTGTCTGAAAGAGATGGACTGGGCAAGTGGTCAAAAGGAAGCACAATATGCTTGTAACTTTGTATAAAAAATAATGTTCAGTTCTGTTTCCAAACATAATTCTCTTTTTGCTATAAAATCCTCTACTTCTAATTATTTACCAAATGCTTTACTAAAACTCCGCTTCTGGCCTTTGTTTTGGGATCTATTACTTCTGTTGCCGCCTCCTGACCGCTGTCCCCTGAAGCCTCGACTGCCATCCCGCTGTCCCCTGAAGCTTCTGTTTCCTTCCCGCTGTCCCCTGAAGCCTCGACTGCCGTCCCGCTGACCCCTGAAGGCTCGATATCCTTCTCGTGGTCCTTCCAGCTCTGGTTGTTCCGTGGCCACAGAGAGCTGCCAGCGTCGTGAATCATGCCATTTCTCCTGTTGAGAGAAGATTTTGTTTTCACCTCCTTTAAAGTTTACTCAATTTAGTTTAAAAAGGCATAAGAAAAACATCCCCCCCCCCATTTCTCCAAGGAAAAACCAGGTTGGTAACATAAGTGCTTAAAAGGTCATTAGTCAAAAATAATGACCTTCATTGCCCAAAAGTCAATTTCCTGACACATGGGAAAATATGTCTCACTGTGAGAAGTAGCCCTCATCACTACTTCCTTTATTAAATCATTTATTCAATTCAATTGCTACAGAGCATCTACAGCTTTCAAAGGTAATAAAACATGTATCATGTATAAATTTTCACAGCAGTACTGAGTAAAGATGTAGCAATTTAAAATGTCTATAAAAACCCGTTTGATATACATAGCTGGGGAGTAGGAGAGGTGGATAGTGTTCATAACTCTGTAGAAAGGAAAAAGGAGACATGGACAAGCTCAACAACAAAAATGCCAGAATAAAAAGGTGAGGGGAAGCCAGGCACGAAGGCCCACACCTGTAATCCCACCATTTTGGGAGGCCAAGGTGGGAGGATCACATGAGCCCAGAAGTTTGAGACCACTATGAGTAACATAGTGAGACCCTATCTCTGAGCCATGATCGTGCCACTGCACTCCAGCCTTGGCAACAGAGTGAGACCCTGTCATCAAAAACAAACAAACAAACAAAAAAACACCCAAAAAACAAAAGGCTGGGAGGAAAAAAAATACAAAAATTTAATTCTCAATTGTCTTTTAGCAAAGGGACTATTATTGTTTCCCAATTATTCTGTATTTTCATAATGAAGATTTTACAATTTAGGTATGTTAACTTTAAAATCCAAGAGAAAAGAATACCTGTATTTCTTTTACTGATGCAGTAGGTACATCAAAGCAAACACCCTAGAAATCAAAGCAAATGGAAGTTAATCCAACCAATGAACGTTAAATGACACTCCAAAAGGCCAGGTATTATGTAGGGGGGGAGAAAAAAAGGTATTAATTTTATATGAACTTTAGACCAAGACCAACACATTGTAGGCTCCCAAAAGCACAGAGGAAAGCCAAGAAATACTGAAGAAAAAGGACTCCAAAACAATTTTGAATTTCCTGACTACAGAGAGATTCTTGACTATCACACTGTGCTAACCCTCAAGTAGAGAATAGCTACACTTTATACCTAAGGAAACACTGCTTGGAGAGGCTAGCTGACTTGTCTAAGACTTTACAGCTATTAAGTGGAGCAGGTACTTAAAATCTGGTCTGCATGGCTCTAAAACCTATGGCCTAAAGCCACTACAATATACTGCCTTCTATCAGAAAGGCACTGCTAACTAAAAGCAAAAAAATAAGTGATCTTCCATTGTTAATTTTCTAGTTTTCCTTAATTCAGACTCTTATGAAAGAGTATGAATGGACATCTTATTACTAAAGTGCCATCCTTTCCAATTAAGGAAGTCATCAACAAATATGGCCAAACCACCCGTTAAGTGACACATGTACTCCTCTACCTGCTGTCTTTAACTGATTATTTATGAGGAACACCCCTTCCACCCAACAATTTACCCAATTATAACACAGGAATCATCAGGTACTAGTGCATTTTGCCATTCATGGGAATATTCATTCATATGTTTACTAAACATTTAGAGTATAATACCAGGCATTTATTGAGGAATAGGGATAACTAGAAAATAGTTTTCACCCTTGAGTAGGTCATAGTGTTCTTTTTTTTTTTTAAGATAGAGTCTCACTCTATTGCCGGGGCTAGAGTGCCATGGTGTCAGCCTCGCTCACAGCATCCTCAAACTCCTAGGCTCAAGCGATCCCACTGTCTCCGCCTCCTAAGTAGCTGGGACTACAGGCATGTGCCACCACGCCTGGCTAATTTTTTCTACATATATTTTTAGTTGTCTATATAATTTCTTTCTATTTTTAGTAGAGACGGGGGTCTTGCTCTTGCTCAGGCTGGTCTTGAACTCCTGAGCTCAAACAATCCGCCTGCCTCGGCCTCTCGGCGTGCTAGGATTACAGGCGTGAGCCACCATGCCTGGCTGGTCATAGTGTTTTTGAGGCTCTCAGCCTCAAGCAAAACACAGCCAGGTAAAATTTATCTAAATAAACTTACGTCCCAAATACTCTGAAGTACAGATGTCCCTAATTGCCTATTAAGATTTTAAGCTAAGCAAAGTCACAGGTCCAGCGTGCACTTAGAGTGAGACAAACCATGGTATAATTGGCATTGCTGGAATAAAGGGAGCTGATGATGATGAGTCAGAGGTGGAGCTGGTAAGGGGGACAGAGGTCAGGACATGAAGGATCTTATCCTCCACATGAACGTTGGGACTTTACTCACAGGTTATGTGGAGTTGCTTAAGGAGGTAAATAACATGGTCAGACATGCAATGAGTTAAAGACAAACCTGATTTGGTTTACTAGGCCAGCACTCTCTAAGTATAGTCTAGGCATCCTTGGAAACCTGAGATCTTTCAAGGGTTCTGTAATTATAATACTTAGATATCTGCCCTATTCATGCTCGCTCTCTCAAGGGTACAGTGAAGTTTCCTAGGCACTATACGACGTGATGATGGCATTGCTCTGATGGCTAAAGAAACATGATATTGTGTTCTTAGAGTTCCAGGTTTAATTTCTAATACAGAAAACATCAATAGAAGTAACCCATATAAACAAAAGTTTTTGGGGGTCCAATATTTGTTAAGGGTGTAAATAGATCATGAGACCAAAATGCTTGAAAGTTGCTATGGTAGTCCATGCCATTAACCAAGGAGCAGGACTCAGAAGAAAGGACACTAGGTTTGGGAAGCAAGATTTAAAATTCTGAATTTGAATTCAAGTTTCTGAATAAGTTACTAATTAAGCCATCTAAGTGGACATGTCAGGGAAGCAGCTGTATCTTCAAGTCTACTGCTGTGTGCAGAATGGTTTAGGCTAGATGATATAGATAGGGTAGTTGTCAATGACAGAGTGACAACTGAGGGTCATGGGTGAGATTGCTCAGGGAAGACAAGAAAGTGAAAAGATGCAGAAACCCCATAGAAACAGGAATAAGCTATCATACTGTTTTCCTACCCACAAAAAGCTGGCAAACCAAAGCGAGTTTACAAGATGCCCCAGCCTTACCAGCTTGCCTTTGAGGAAGACCATTCCCTTCACTTTGGAATCAACATCCTCCCCCAGTTGCTCTTTAAGTTCTTTCCAAGCATAACTAATGTTTGGCATTTCAATTGAGCACCGCAAGATCATGGTCACAAAACCCTTATGGAAAAAAGAGGAACAAAATTAAAGTCTCAAAAACAAACTTCATTTCCCACCTTCAGGAGGAAGTGAAAACAACTGAGAAGCTTAAATTCAAATCCTATGCAAACCCCAAATTATAGTAGTGTCAGGAATGTGACAAGGAACCTTACCACATCTGAGTTGATTAAGGAGCGCTGGTCTACTGATGTGGCACCTGAAATATGGGCCAATGCTGCCGCCAGGGCTTCCACAGCTCCCTTCTCCTCTATCAGCTTCTCTGCTGACTCCTTGAAGTGACCAATGGCAGTGGGAGGCACAGAATCCAAAAGCCTACAGTTTCATTGAGTATATTTGTTAGGAGACAGAATAGCAGAAGTGGATAGATTTCATTTCCAAGACAACAGCACCTCAAGATAAATCAGTAACTTTCAAATTAAATCTTTCACATGTGTAACACATCATTTTGATGCAATAATCACATTTCTGTAGTAATAAATCCATTCCTTTCATTGTATCTAGTTCTAATTTACCGCCAACTCCCCTAAAGTTTTGTCCTAAGGAAATAATAAAACAATTACGTTAAGATGGTCAGCCAGGCGCGGTGACTCATGCCTGTAATCCTAGCACTCTGGGAGGCCAAGGCAGGAGGATTGTTTGGGCTCAGGAGTTCGAGACCAGCCTGAGCAAGAGCGAGACCCCATTTCTACTAAAAATAGGAAATTATATGGACAGCTAAAAATATATACAGAAAAACTTAGCTGGGCATGGTGGCACATGCCTGTAGTCCCAGCTACTCGGGAGGCTGAGGCAGGAGGATCGCTTGAGCCCAGGAGTTGGAGGTTGCTGTGAGCGAGGCTGACGCCACGGCACTCACTCTAGCCCGGGCAACAGAGTGAGACTCTGTCTCAAAAAAAAAAAAAAAAAAAAAAAAGATGGTCATCAGTGTTACTTATATAAAAAATGCAAACAATTTTAAAATGTGCATCAGTATAGACTACTTATATAAACTACAAAACAGATACAATAAAATATTGTGCTGTCATTAAATGCAATGATAAATAACATTGAAATTTATTAGTTTTTTTTTACAATAAGCATGCGTTACTTTTAGAATTAGAAAATACAGGCCAGGTGCAGTGGCTCACGCCTGTAATTCTAGCACTCTGGGAGGCTGAGGCAGGAGGACTGCTTGAGCTCAGGAGTTCGAGATCAGTCTGAGCAAGAGTGAGACCCCACCTCTACTAAAAAATAGAAAAATTAGCCAGGTGTCGTGGTGTGCCTGTAGTCCCAGCTACTTGGGAGGCTGAGGCAAGAGGATTGCTTGAGCCCAGGAGTTTGAGGTTACAGTGAGCTACGATGACGCCACTGCACTCTACCCAGGGCAAGAGAGTGACTCTGTCTTAAAAAAAAAAAGATCAGAAAGTACTACGGCTATTTCCATTCTGAAACAAAAAGAAAATAAAACACCCAAATCAGGTTATAAATGATAGGCACCTCTATGAGACTATATGCACATTTGTTAGGGGGTCACTATTATCTTGGCAATAATAAATGTCACATCTCAACATTGAAAGAGATCATCCAGTACAAGAATAAAACACCCACATGAGGCAGCCTCTGTGGCAGCACTGCCACTCTAGAGGGTATCTTTTCTACACCACCAGCATCTTTGTCTCTTTTCCCCTTCCTGGCCATCCAACCCCCTAATTCCTCAACTGGCACCCTAGGGAATCCCATCTGCAGGACACTTAAAGAAAAGTATGTCATACAAAAATAAATTTGAAAAATGCAGAATTAAAATTCTTTCCTTTGCAAAATTTTCCTGAACTATTAAGTACAATGCTGACTGATATCCAGCATTTCCTTTGATCAGACTCCCCATTGCCTATTTTTTAAATAAGCATTTATAGTAATTGTGGAAAGCACTGCAAAAATGATGCTCAAACTCAGTGGTTCTTTAGCAGAGGATGTAGCTCACCACTAGGAGGCATGTTGAAAATAGTTTTTGGTTTTCATAATGCCAACCCTACTTACCCCCAGGAGTATGCTGCACAGGGGCAAGAGCCAGGGACTCTGCCAGGAGCACCTCCACTGACAAACACTGTTTGTTAACCCAATCCTCACCATCTAGATATTTACTATAATTTCAAGAATCAACTCATTCTACCAGACAGGGAACTGGATTAATGTAGATATGGAATGTAATCTGCTATCCACTCTGATCAGTGGCTAGATGGGAAGCACTCATACCATATTTAAGTTACCATTCCTTAAAATGTTTAAGATAAACCAAACTATCAAACGTTAGTAGTGGTTTCCTCTCATCAACAAGACTGGGCAGCGATGAATAGAAATGATGATATTTACTTTAAAGTATTTGTAATATTCTACTTTAGCACAGTCTGTTTTTATAGTAAGCAGGTTATCAACTGTTAAAATAAAAAAATGCAGTATATAGAACAAGCATTAAAATAAACCACAGTGGTGGTAGGGAACATACCTAATGGCATCTTTGCTGGAAGCTTTTATTATTTCTGTTGCAGAAGGGACACCTATTCGTTTAAACTTAATTCCCTAAAAGAAAATGAACCATAGTTTAATGAACAATGGCCATCAATTGTTTTCATCAAAATTAGTACTTCCCTGATTTTTTTATATTCACCAAATGTATATATTACATATAAAAAAATAAATTTTGGAATGCTTTTAGGTTTACAGAAAAGTTACAAAGATAAGATAGAGTTCCTGTATAGCATCCACCAGGTTTCCGTTATTGTTAACACCTTACATTACTATGGTACATTTGTTTCAACTAAGAAATCAGCTTTGCTAAATTACTATTAACTGAACCCCAGACTTTATTACATGTCTGGTTACTACATGTCTTGTTTCTCATAATCTTGACAGTTTTAAGGCATGCTCATCAGGTATTTTATAAAATGTTCCTCAATTTGAGGTTGTCTAATATTTTTCTCAAGCTTAGACTGCTGTTACGCGTTTTGGAGAAGAATAACAGTGGCCTAAGCCTATCTCACCACCTCTTACCAGGGGAACATGCTTATCGCTGATGATGTGAATTATAATCACCTGGCCCAGGGAGTGTATGCTGATTTCTCCACTGTCAAGTCCTTACTCCCCAAGATATTCTAGTCTTTGTAAGTAAATCACTAAGTCCTCTCAAGGGAAGGGGGCATGGCGGGGGGAGAAGCCCTGCCTCCTGGAGGGGGAAGTACCTACATAAATTATTCAAATTATTCTGTAAGGAATAATTGAATAGTTGAAAACTGCCTTTTAAACATGAAAATGAGACCACTGTTTTCAAATGCAAAGTTATTACAAAATGGGCTTTATTATCATAGGACAACACAAAACATGTACCTAACAAGTTTTCAGTCATGGCCACATTCTAGAAACAAAAATAATAATTTAGAGTGAATAAAACTTGAATAAAGAACTCAACATTTGCCGAATAAAAGCTAAGAAAATAGTTTTACCGCTTTTTGTTCCACTTGTACTAATTGATATTCTTCCTTGTGCTGATAAAAGCAGATGCAAACCCCTGTCCTTCCAGCTCTACCCGTCCGCCCAGAACGATGAATGTAGGACTCTACATCCTATTGAGGTAAATAAAACACATGAGTGACAATGAGCAGTAAGAAGACACCAGCACCTGAGCAGCTAATGCAGGTCAGTGAACACCAGCAAATGTGGTCACATATCTGGAGGCACAAGGTAGGAGGTCCCTTAGCACTTTAATTTAAATTAAAGACATGTGGCAATTTTTAAAACCTCTACAGTGGTCCCTATCCTATAGACAAATCTGCAAAGAACATTATCCAAATAGTGCTTGTCCACTGGAGGCAAATATGTAATTCCAATTATCAAATTTCTAGTAGCCACACTAAAAAGTTGAAAAAGTTAAATTAATCTTAATAATATATATATTTTATTTAACTCAATATAGTCAAGTCTTATCATTTCATTATACTACCTCTATATAAAACAAGTCTCTGAGATGTTTTATATTTTTATAAGTCTTCAAAATCCAGAGTGCATAATAAAAAGTTAAATCCAGTGTATATTTTACACTTACAGTATATACATCAATTCAGACTACCTACATTTCAAGTGCTTAACAGCTACATGTGGCTAGTGGCTACAATATTAGACAGCACAAGTCTACAGGCTCATGAAACAATGTCCATGTCACACATTTATGGGACTTCCTTTTTAAGAATTGGTGAATTCATGCAGGGGCAGTGGCTCGCGCCTATAATCCTAGCACTTTCAGAGGCTTAGGTGGGAGGATTAATTGAGGCCAGGAGTTCAAGACCAGGCTGGGACATACCAAGACCCTGGGGCTCTACAAGGAAAAAAAAAAAAAATCAACTGGGCACGGTGGCATCCACCTACAATGTAGTCCCCGTTACTTGGGAGGCTGCGGTAGGAGGATCACTTCAGCCCAGGAGTTTGAGGTCATAGTGAACTATGATGATGCCACTGCCCTCTCCAGGCTGGGCAACAGAGTGAGACCCTGTCTAAAAAAAAGGAAAAAAAAAAAAAAAAAGAACTGGTGAATTCATAGTCATGAAGTTTTTTTCCTGTTGTTGTAAGCAACCTTTAATTGTGAGGATTTGCCAATTTGAGGGGAGGTTACAAGGTCTTCATGTTGGAAGTGACTGGAAGAGGCTCCTTTAGAATAACCTTTATTCATGTGAAGCACTATCCATACCATGGTAACAATGTTTCAGGGCTCTTCCCAAGAAGTTCCCATAACCCATGAACCTAAGCATCTCTAACCACAGAAGTTTTCCTTTTTTCCCAGTGAAGCTATCCTTCAAAAGAAGTTGTTAATTATAGGTCTATACTCTTTTGCCCACTAGCTCATGCAGTTACGTGTATCTTACCCTCACCCCACATAATTTCTTACACCCACCTTCAAGGTGCATCTCAAAATTGCACCAGTTGCCATAAGCAATCTTTCCAACCTCTGGCCACTGACTGCACTTCTACTCAATTGCCATGTTGAGAATTATAATTTTTATCATTTTAATTACGTGCATTTTTAAAATCACCCTTAGCATCCTAGCATTTCAGAGGTAGCTGTTATTAATCATATGCAAATAAACAATACAATCTCCAATCTGTTTTAATACCCAAAAGAAACAAAAGCAAATAAAATCTAAGCATAAAACACATACCTTTGGTGGACAGCTTTGCACAACCAAATCAACCTCAGGGATGTCTAATCCACGAGCAGCAACATTGGTTGCCACCAAAACTCCAAAAGTACCATTTCTGAAACCTTTCAGGGTGATTTCCCTTTGCTTCTGTGGAATGTCTCCATGTAATGACTGAGCATCCTGCCAAAATAAACACACTGACCTAAAGTACCAGTTCCAACAACAAAAGTGTTTTTTATAGTCATCCATTAGGCCTGTAAGAGATATGTGTATTTTTGTGATTCTCCTACAAAAACATTACAAAAGGGAAAACGTATACCTTAAATGGACAAACCTCAAAATTATTTCCAAATCCTCAGTCATTAAATCCAACTGGATCCAATTATACCTACTGAAGTTAAAAACATCAGAAAGAGCAATCAAACCTACTTTGTCAGTATAACAAAGATTTGAGGCACCATTTCCTCATCTGTAAGATGAGACATCATGACAGATTAGTTGAGCTCTAAAATGTACACTCTGACCATTAATTGAATGAAACTTCCCCTCATTTGTAACCTAAACTGAAAGTCACTGGATGAATGAAAAATAGACCCAGAGCAGTTATGTCCAAGGTAAAGATTTGTTGATACCCCCAGCTTTGCAGGCATGAGGGGAAAGACCAACCTGCTTTATAGCTGAATTCTGTGACAGCTCCTGGGCTTCTTTCTTGGTTTCACAGAAGATGATAGTGCGTCCTTGATGACCACTATACACTCGGATCACATCCCCAATCACTGCTGCCCTCTGAGTCCAGTGGCACTTGATAGCCAGATGCTTATAAGAGAGAAAGAAAAAAATTCTATTTGGTAAAACCTTGCTGGAACCTGAAATCATCTGCTCAACACTGATGATCTAATGTCTTAGTACTGGAAACAACTGCTCTAGCCTGGCAACAGGTGTCTACTGCCACCATTGCCTAGAGAGAAGAAAACAAAACAAAATACTAAATAAACCATTAAAGCAGAGAGCCATATATGGTCTGTTCCCCTGTGCCTCTCCCCTTTGGCCAGAGAGCATCTGGCTTATCTATTTTCTGACTTAACCAGGAAAATGAAGGAAAAGGAAATGTCATTCCCCAGATTCCACAGGAAATCAAATTAACTGATGAGTTTCTGCATGTTTTGCCCTTTAATCCAACTAAAAATGCAATCCATAGTCAGTTACTATATAGGTCTATTCCTCAGATGAAATGAAGTTAACTAGATATCAGCCCTGAAGATAAAAACAGCTTCAATGCAAAGAACTAAATTTCTCTGCTGCCCGCAGTGTTTAAATTCTAAGTGTGATTTCTTTGTTTATATAATTCACACAGATTTAGGTTCCAAATGATTATGAAATAAAATCAGGCTACCAGGTGGTCAAATTTAGGAAACATAGATTCCATATACAACTCAAATAGAAATATGTCTTGACTTGGCTTTTAATATGAATTTACTATTTATCTGGGAAAAGGGTGAATTTGCCAGTCTTAGTATTATCAGAAAAAGATACAATTTTATATTAACTCCAGCAACCAAATAAATCATTTACCTCCACAGTTATTGCCGTTTTCTGTGTCTTTTTACCAATCAGGTCCACCTGTTCATATGAAGATTTCATGTATTTCTTAGCAACATTAAATACCCACTGAGGGCAAGTTGCAGAAAAAAGCAATGTTTGGGGATTGTCTTCAGAATCTTCAGGGGAAAAAAAGTCAGTATGAATAATTCAAACAAGCCTACATAGTATTCCACCTCTCCTAGTACTTCCACTGTCCATCAACAATCACCAGCAACCACTTGAGGCCAAGTCAGGCATCGAGGACACAAAAGATGAAAGACACAGTGGTTTCGCAATGGGCAAAGAAATACTGCTGAAGAAATTAATATAAAGGATCCCTGAAATAGTGAAAGTACTTTAAACTTATTTTGCTTTGTGCCTACTGGGCTTTATGAATCACAAAGGAAATCTGTCCAACATAGCAAGACCTCGACAATTCATGAAGCCCAGTAACTATGCAGTATAGACTTCTGAGCAAATAACTTATAATAAACACCTGAACAGATTCTATACTCCCCAATACTTCCTCAATATTTTATTAACTTAGAATTCTAGTCTACTCATTCTTTGGGTTCAGCTACTATTTGGTTTGTACTTAAGAGAACCATTACATCTTCCTACATTTCAAAAGTCAATGTAAACCTGTAGAACCCTTTTGGGGAGCAATTTGACAATGTATATCAAGGAGCATGAATTATTTACACATTTTAATTCAGTAATTCCACTTCTGGAAATCTATCCTAAAGAAACAATTCCAGACACTGAAGTGTGAGAGAAGTTATCTGCATGAAAATGACTATAAGCAGAATTATTTACATTGAAAAAAATTAAAAAAAACAGGCAGATAGTGGAATTAAATCATGGCCAACCACTTAAAGGAGTATCATCCTGAATTTTTACATGTACAGTCAGATTATAATTAACATACACACACTAACACACAAAAAATCAGGGAGAAATACATCAAAAGCAAAATAGAATATGGAATTTTTCTTCTTTTACTTTCCCAAGTATTCCCCACTGTAGTTATGTGATAAATCATGACTTTTTTTAAGACAAGGTATTGCCGATGCCCAACCTAGAGTGCAGTGGCATCATCATAGCTCACTGCAACCTCAAACTTCTGGGCTCAAGTGATCCTGGGACTACAGGCACACACCACCATACTCAGCTAATTTTTAAAAACTTTTGTGGAAACAGGGCCTCACTGTTGCCCACGCTGGTCTCAAACTCATGGCCTCAAGCAATCCTCCAGCCTTGGCCTCCCAGAGTGCTAGGATTACAGGTGTGAGCCACTGTGCCTGGCCATGACTGTTTTTTTTTAAATCCAAGTTTGCCTGAATAAAATAAGTCCCCTTCCAATTTCACAAGGCTTCATTTATCTCTTAGAAGGCTACTTAATCATCACCCTTCCTTTGGTCCCTTTTATCAGTGTCTCAAATTTGGGGCTTACCTTTTTTATATGCAACACTTAAAATCTCTTCCACTTGATCAGCAAAACCCATATCCAACATCTGATCAACTTCATCCAGGACAACATGTTTAAGTTTGGTAAGATCTAGCTTGCCATTCTGTAAGTGGTCTTTGATGCGACCTGGTGTCCCAACCAGGATATCAATCCCATTCCGCATGCGTTCAACTATAAAGAGCACCAATGATAAGATTTTCTGGGTTTTTAATAAGTCTTTTATCAGTGTAGGGTATCAGAATGTATTGTCATTCCAAAATATTTATTAAACAACTACCAAGTACAAAGTAGTATGTTTCGTTTTTTTTTTTTTTTTTTTGAGATAGAGTCTCACTTTGTTGCCCTGGCTAGAGTGAGTGCCGTGGCGTTAGCCTAGCTCACAGCAACCTCAAACTCCTGGGCTCTACCAATCCTCCTGCCCCAGCCTCCCCAGGAGCTGGGACTACAGGTGTGAGTCACCACACTAATTGTTTTGTTTCTATTTTTAGTTGACTGGCTAATTTTTCTTCTATTTTTAGTAGAGACGGGCGTCTCACTCTTGCTCAGGCTGGTCTCGAACTCCTGAGCTCAAACAATCCACCTGCCTCGACCTCCCAGAGTGCTAGGATTAGAGGCGTGAGCCACCGTGCCCAGCCAATAGTAGCTTCCTATAAGGTAAACAGGTATAGGGAGGATCAGACAGGAGATGGAAGGACAAATATTCCAAGAAGGTATAAAGACATTGTGAAAAACGTAGTTCAATATAACTGGGATGAGATGGTTTTACTGAGTTGCTATTGCAGTCTAGGGATCTCATTACACACTTTATGTACATTATCCAATCCAATCTTCACAATACCCCCCCCTGCAGGGTAGGTTTAGTAATCCTGTTTCACAGATGAGGAAACTAAAGGGCAGAAAAATTAAGCAGTTTGAACTTGAACACCACAGCTACTCTGTGAGCAGAGTCTAGATTCAGGTCCTTCTGATGCCAAACCCTATGTTCATTCCACCACAGCTAGAAAGACACAATCATGAGCTCTGTGTGCCAAAGCTGTTCTTTAATGCCTTAAATCCTTTCCTGATTTATATATCTGCTCTCCATAATAAAGCTCCAAGGTCTTGAACTGGCAAGTAATGGAATATTAGAACAGGGCTGTAATATTTGGGCCTTGGGCCCTAAGCAAAGAAAGCCTGTCTATGCAAGAAAGAGACAAGGATGCAAAAAAAGGGCAGAAACCCAAGGTCCAGACTGACTTTCTGGTTCCCAGGACTCATCTGGATGCTGTTGTCTTGGGTTCAATAAGTTACCTTTGTAGCCTTTAGCTAAAAATATAGATAGATGATACAAAAGTCCTAAGAACCATAAACAGGATTTGCTCATCATCATGTAGGATGATGTTCTTGACCATATTTAAATGACTAGAAGGTAAAGAAGCCAGATGTCAAAGCCAGAAGAAATCCAATCAGGATATCCAACAATGGATGGCATCTTCTTTTCCTCACTTTTAAATTTACTTACTTTGACCTCCATAGGGGGTTCCACCATAAAAACAGGCCACTGCCAACTTTTTTGTGATGTCACTAAAGTCTTTGCTTACTTGATTTGCCAACTCTCTTGTAGGTGCAAGAACTAGTACCTGGAAAGGAAAAATAATTGAATTCAGTTGTTTCTTAATCAATTTGGAATTCACAAGAAAGTTCAGTTCATCCTAACCAGTATTCTCAAAACATTTATTATGTGCTTTATAATGCCCTATATGTATGGAAGGATCACAAATATAATATGGTTCTGACAAATATACTCCCTAAGGAAAGCCTGTGACCAGGTCTTACCTATCAGAAGAGAAGTAGATGCCCAAATGTATGGTACTCCAGCAGGCTGGAGAAATTGGGAAAAGTTTCATGGAGCTACTAGTCCTCAAGGAATAGCATTCCAAGAAAAGAACAACCTGAGCAAGGAATAATACTGATGATGGTAGTATTAGCTAACATTTGTGCTTTTACAGGCTCCACTAAATACTTTATATGCCTTCAGGCAATTGGGCTCCAAAACCTATAGGCTTAACTTCTACATTATAGTGAATTTAAAGGAGAAAAAAGTTAGGTAATACGGTAAGACCAAAAGTGAAAGAGGCTTTGACTCCTACAGCAGTCTGTGTTTGATCCAAGACATACATGAAACTACTATAAATCCTTGAACAGGGTAACAGTATGAAACAAATATGACTTAAAGACAATCTAATACATTCATCCAAAAGATATTTAATGACCATCTACTATGTGCCAGGTGGCACTATTCCAGGTGCTAGGGAATTAAACAAATGAATTAATGATGGGGGGAGCATGAACACTGGAAGGCCAGTGAGCAAGTGAGGTACGCACAGAAAGACAACTGCAAGAACCCACAACCAATGTGATAACATGGACATCCCAGGTTTATCAGTGAGGTTAAAGTTTGTTAAATGCCAAGTTCTCTAGAAATGAGCCCAGTGAACACCATCCTGATAAGCGGCCTTAGCCTCTTCACCTCTCTGAGTGCCCTCCTTCTATTCATCCTTCTCTACTACAAATGCTTTCTCCATCTAAGCAAAAATGGTCAGAGACACTTGACCAATGCTGTGAGTCCCAGGGACAACTAACTGTTTGAAGGGAATATGATGAGCATTATCAATTTACATGATCACAACCATGGGACAAATTACAACATTTACATATACAGAGTTTGTGGCCAACAGTCTTAAAAATCATCCTGGTTTACCCTTCAGAAAAAGACCCACAGTAAATATAATGGGGTGACTATAAGAACACAATAAAAAATAGTAGGGTATATAAACAAAGCCCAAGAGATGTTTTTTCCTGTGCTGATTTGGAGCCCCTGAGTTATGTGTTTAGTTACCTTAGGGGAACGACCTCTTTTCTTCTCTTGCAGTTCTCCCTGAAGTTTCTCAATCAAAGGGATGGCAAAGGAGAATGTCTTCCCAGTTCCTGTCCGCGCCTGTGCAACTAAGTCCTTCCCACTGTAGACATGATGGAAAGTCTTTGCTTGTATGGGAAACAGGAAGGTCACCCCTCGGCCTGTGAACAAATGAACTGTGTTACCGGATAATGCGATTCTTAAAATAACAGCCATAATAAGGGACTGAAGCATACTCATGCTTCTGGTCCTGCAGAATTAAGGAATTCTACCTTCTGGTCAACATCTACAAAGTTAGGATAAAATACATTCTTATTTTATCCTGGGCTAGAGTGCATGAGCCTACCTCACAACAACCTCAAACTGCTGGGCTCAAGTGATCCTCCTGCCTCAGCCTCCTGAGAGGCTGGGATTATAGGCACACACCATCACACCCAGCTAGTTTTTTCTATTTTTAGTAGAGACGGGATCTCACTCTCAGGCTGCTCTTGAACTCCTGACCTCAAGCAATCCTCCCCCGTTGGCCTCCCACAGTGCTAGGACTACCTCAAATATATTCTGATAGTAAAGAACCTGATTACAAAATATCACCAATACTTAAAGTACCAAATTATATTGCTATTTATTATTTTAACAGATTAAGTTGTCATGAAATTTCTTCCATAGGGCAAGACAAACCTGAAAATTTGGTGCTCTGCAGTCCAGACTGTGCTGCACCTGATTTAAAAAGCACCTAGTTGAGCATCTGTAACTACCTAGCTAGTTTCACAGACCGTTAAGATGAGTTGAGTCAGGCTGGTGTCATTAACCTAGAGATGCCTGAAGAAGTGGAAGAGGATAAAAAAAAACACCCCAACATGGTATCAACTAATTGTTTAATTTCACCAGCACTACCATTACATTTCTGAATATACATACTGTATTGAATAAATTTTAATCACTTGCTTAACAGGCAGCAGAGATCATCACTACAATAGTCCTATACTGAATATACAGGCCTATTTCATTATATGGTTACATACAGATTATCTATCCTACGTCAAGAATATGTCCTGGCTCATCTCAACAAAAATAGTAGAACACTTTAAAATAGTATATTCTAACACTGTACATTATTTCCAAGAATATTACCTTTGAGAAGCTTAACAGTCTCTTCAGATATGGGAAAATTAGAGAAAGCCCCTTCTTTTTGTTCCACAGGTATTTCCTATCAAGTAAAGGGCCACAGAAAGAAATCAAGAACTACTCATACAAGTTAAAACAAAAGGTATGCAAAAGCAACTATTCTCAATACATCAGTTTAAAATCAACCAAAAAGACACAAAAATCTTGGTATGCAAATTGAGACCTGAAAAGGAAATAATCTATAAAATCCTAACAAAAGAAAAATCTATAGCAAATATATACTGCACATATATTATGTATGACTAGTAAAGGCAGATTGTCTCAACTAGGAACTATTTTCCACAGCATCTCTTGTATACACACATCCACAGAAAATAAGGAATAAGCATTTATCAGTTTAGTGGTCACTGTGGCATTATTTGATAGTAAAAAATCTGAATGCTCAGCAAAAGGAATAATTAAATGAATTTCTAAACATTTATATGATGGATTATATAACCATTAAACATACTTAATATTTAAAAATGGGAAAACGCTTATACAAAAACAGAAAAGTCAGGATACAACATGGCATATAGTACAATCTTAATCTGATTAAAAAATAAGTACTGTAAGGAAACAACAAAATTTAACAACAGATTACCTCTGCACTTGAAAAATGCTTAATATTTACTGAATGAATGCATACTGAAATTCTAGGGATCATTTTTCTTTTTCATAAATTCCTACATTTTCCTAAATTCTCTAAATAATATTTTTTATAATCAGGAAAAATATTATAAATGTTGATCATGACCTAAGGCAAATAGAAAATCAGCATTAGGATTTCTCTTCCATGACTAAGTTTCTAAAAGATAACAGAAATTAGGTTCTGGACAAACATTTAATCATCCTTTTCAACTCAGGTTAGTTAATGGCCTAAACAAAAAGATTTATGCAATCAAGCAAGCACCTTTTCAGTGGTTCCACTTAATTATGATTTATTTGGTTAAACCTCTTAGAGGGAAACTAGGATCCATTTATACAGCTGTATCTCTCCTGTTGATGTCTGACTTGCAAATAAGCAAACCAAGACCATCACTAAGCTTGAACAGATCTGCATATTTGCAGAGGAGGCATTCTGACGTCATGTAAATTTTAAGATGAAGTCTCACTCTGCACCTCAAGGCATTCCCCCACAGCCCCACCCATGAGGTGGTGACATATCAAATTTTCTCCTACTATTAAATAGTATGTGTAGCAATTACCTACTTATTTATCAGAAACAACAATGAAAGATATATTCTATCTTTAAGGTGAAACTTTACCTGCTCTATCTCACTGTTACTTTCTTCACTGGCAGCTTCACTGGAGTTAGAGTCAGGTTCAGAATGAGAGAATCCATTCTTCAGTTCTGGGTTCTTCTCTCCTATTTCTCCATTCACTTCCTTTTCTTTCTTCATCCTCTTGGGCTTAGAAGCACCTATTTCTTCTTCAGAAGGCTCCTCGCTGATTATATTTTTGGTTTTAGGAGAAACAACTTTCTTTTCCAAGGGCTCCTTTTTCTTTTTCACACTTTTGGTTTTAGGAGAAACAATGTCATCTTGAGTTGGCTCCTCTTTCTTTTTTGCCTTTTTGGATTTAGGAGAGTTCATGTCAACCTCAGAAGGTCCTGCTTTCTTTTTAATTTGTTTAGCTTTGCGGGGAATAGTTTCTGCCTCTTCTGCTGCCTCTTCAGTCTTACTCGATTTTGGCTTCTCCCTTCTATTTTTCTAAAAAATTAACAAAGAAAACACAAATCCTAAACAAGGCTTTTATACATTTGTGTAATTTATCAATTCTGGACTATTTCAAGATCATTGTCAATTATGATGAACAAAATTTTGGGGCATTTCAACATTTATACTTGCAACTTTGTCATAAAGTAAAAATCAAACAGTATGCTTTTTAGTACCATTTTTCAGCTATATGGAGATAAGTGTATACCAACAAAATCTAAAGTACCTCTTAGTAACTTTCGAAGTCATGTGGTTAAACAATTATAAAACCAGCTTTTCATAAGGGACTTGGAGTAGCTCATTAGATACTCCAACAGGCTCTAAACTAAATACTATAGAAAGTGATCAAGTCCAAATTTAATTCTGATAGAGTAATAAGCCCGTATATGTCCACAGACAAATGATGTTAAAACAGATTTTTCTTTCTCCCTGCTAAAATTCCAGGTAAAACTGGAATTCATAGTATCTGTGTCTTGACTATCTCACAAGATCAAATGGATTTACATAAAGACACTTTATGAAACAAAAAGCTATAAAAATTCACAGTCTATCATCCTATGTGTAAAAAAAAAGTACCTAATTTAAAGTAAAACAAAATATATGCACAAGTTACAAGGATATGGAAGGGGTGAAACCTCAAAACCAAAGCAGACAGATAACCATGGATCCTATCTGAAATTTCTGATCCTCTCCAACTCTTCATGTTACAAAAACAATTAGGCAGTGTAGCCTCCTAAGAACCTTTCTAGCAGGGCGCCATGCCAATCCCAGAAGTATGGAGACTATTATATTGAACTAAAATCTGCCTCCCTGGAACTTCAGGACTTGCCTCTGCTTTCAAATCACAAATTAAGGGTAATCTCTCTGCCACATGACCATCCTTCAGATATATGAAAAACAAACTAGTCTCCCCTCAAGTTCAGTTCTTTCATCCCTTAGTTCCAACAAATAAATAGGAGTTTCCCATCCTGGTGGTCTCTTTTGGAATGTAATGCAGTTTGGTCATGTTCCTTTTGATTTGAGCATCCCACATTCTGAACACATTCTGACCACTACCTCTCCACCCAGTGGGTACAAATTTGCCCTCCCGCGGCTTCCTACAATGCCAAAATATTGCTGGTGTAAGAGCTCTACATCAAAAAGACAAAACAAGGAAAGAAAATTCTAAGTCATGTACAATGCAAGTTCAGGAACAATCTTTGTTCCCACTGACTTTATCTCATAACAGACTCTGTCACAAGTTAAATTACTATCTAGGGAAGCAACAGCAAAGATGCAGACGGCTGTCAAGGTACTTTAAGACGTATTGCACACTGCCGGCCTCTGTTAAAAAAATATGGTGTATAGTTAACACCACAACAGGTCTTTATATCTCCATGAGAAATCTGGTCAATAAATACTAAAGAGGAACTGAATTACGTCACCTTCTAAGGGCTGCTTACCGGAAAACAAACTGTACTTCCCTTACTAGTGGTAAAAAGAACATCACTGCAGACACCGCCCACGTGCGCAGATGAGGTTAATTAAGATCTCGCTAGTCTAAACCTTCAGTCCCTACTTTGACTTGATTTAGAATTCCCTTCGCGCACGCTCACACCGCGAGTTAAGTCTGATTCAAGAAAGTGGGGTCTAAGCGTGAACGTCTAACTTTGAGCACAGGGTGCTGGGCGCCCAGTCGCCAGGGACCACGTGGGACACCCAGCCCTCTCCCTTGTCCGATCGGGCCTCTAGGCCAGAGCCCCAGGGACCTGCGGTTAGGTAAAAGCCGAAAGAGGTCGGCGTGCGGCGGACCCAGCTCGGTCCGACCGGCAACGCGCCCACTGGCCCGGGAGAGCACTACTCTTGGGCACGGCTTGCCGAGACCCACGCCTGGGCTCTGGACGCGCTGCTCCTCGCCGCGCGCTGCACGTTCCCAGCCTGAGGACTTCTCTCGTAGCCCAGGACCCCGCTCTTCTCAGCGCGCCGGCCCTGGCCCGGCCTTGCCCCAGGTCCCTCGGTATCACCTTCTCAGCTTGCTTTCGCAGCATCTCTGCTTTTTTCACAGTTGTGTCTGATTCCAAACTGGCGTCACTACGGAGTTTTCCCGGCATTATTCAGCACAACCTGCTCAAGCCGACCGGTCTCCTCAACCGCGTGGAGAGGAAGAGACAGTACCGGCCCTCAACTCCACCCAGCTTTCGTCACTTCCTGTAGCAAAGCATTTCCGGCGGAAGCAGGAAGCCCAAGGAAGGCTGAGGTCCGCTTCATAAATGCAAATTTCTGGACTCTGTGGCTGGGCTTCATGAATTGATTGCTTACAGCCCTTGACACTAAAAGGCACCTAGAGAAGGGCGGAGCTGGGAGGAGTCACGAAGGTTATCTTAGCATTCTCAAACACTGGCCAGGTCTTCCCTCGTCCCAGCCTGATAAATGAAGGCTTCTAGTTGCTTTTGAGTGGCGCTTCGTCCGTGCTTTATATTAGATTGCTAGAGTTTGAAGGGTCCGTTTACGTACTGACGCGCCGGATATGTGTTCTTAAGCATCTTGTGGAAACGTCGACTCTAAAAGGTGACGGCCAAACTCACGAGCCTGGAGAAGAACCGGAATTCAGTCGGGTCTGTACCTTCATTCATTCATGCGTGCAATCACCAAACATCCCCTCAGCATTCTCTGTGTCAGGTATGAGAAACGTGGCAAGGATTCCTTAGCAAGCCTTGTCCTGAAAAAGCTTTATAGACTGGTGGGAGAGAAAGGCCGTGTCGGTTGTTTTTAAGGCATCGAGGAGAGGCACTAAACCGGCCTATGGAAAGGGCATCCAAATCAAGTAGACCCTAATTAGAATTTCACGGGGGTTATTAGTCATGCATAATTTAGTCATACTACTTCGAGCAGTTAAGGGAAAGTGGCCCATTGAATGATCAATGACTATTGTTAAACTTTTTCTAAAGAACTAGTGATCCAAAGAATTGGGAGACAATTTATCATAGTGGATTGAAAAAATGGGTTAGAATCATATCTGGCTTTGAAAATCTGCCTTTGCCACTATTTGCTGTGATTTCGGACACGTTACTTAATCAGAACCAGAGTTCCTCCTGCATGAAATGGGGATAATAAAACCTACTTCAGCCAGGCCCGGTGGCTCTTCCTTGTGATCCCAGCTGCTTGGGAGACTGAGGCAGGAGGATTGCTTGAGGCCAAGAGTTCCAGACCAGAAATGTGGCTGGTCTCCTCTATAAATAAAATAAAATTTAAAAAATTATCTGGGTGTGGTGGCACAAGCCTGTAGTCCCAGCTAAGAGGAAGGCTGAGGTGGAGGATTCCCTCCACCCAGAAGTTTGACGCTGCAGTGAGCTACGATCATACCACTGGACTCCAGCCTGGGTGACAGAAAAAGACCCTTTCTCTCTCTCTCTCTCTTTTTTTTTTTTAACTATTTCATCAGTTACAAAAATTAAATAAGATAATGGATGAAAAGATTTGGCATTGCCTAGAACATAGAGCACAGTAAATGAGAGCTATTAAAACTCATAGGTGTGTCACAAATGTTTGGAAAGACAATCAAAAATATTACATTTTATGACAAAGGAAAATGTTGGAAGTTTTATTTCTGTATTTCATGAGATTAGTTTTTTTATTTTATTTTATTTTATTTTTTGAGACAGAGTCTCGCTTTGTTGGCTGGGCTAGAGTGAGTGCCCTGGCTTCAGCCTAGCTCACAGCAACCTCAAACTCCTGGGCTCAACCTATCCTCCTGCCTCAGCCTCCCCAGTAGCTGGGACTACAGGCGTGAGCCGCCACACACATGGCTAATTTTTTGTTTCTATTTTTAGGTGACTGGCTAATTTTCTTTTCTATTTTTGGTAGAGTCAGGGTCTCACTCTTGCTGGTCTCGAACTCCAGACCTTGAGTGATCCTCCCACCTTGGCCTCCCAGAATGCTAGGATCACAGGCATGAGCCACTGCACCTGCTGAGATGCCGAAATTAGGGGTTTTTTTTGTTTTGTTTTGTTTTTGAGACAGTCTCACTCTGTTGCCCAGGCTAGAGTGCCATGGCACCAGCCTAGCTCACAGCAACCTCAAACTCCTGGGCTCAAGCATTCCTACTGCCTCAGCCTCCGGAGTGGCTGGGACTACAGGCACACTCCACCATGCCCAGCTAATTTTTTTCTGTGTATTTTTAGTTGTCCAGCTAATTTCTTTGTATTTTTTTTAGTAGAGACGGGGTCTTGCTCTTGCTCAGGCTGGTCTCAAACTCTTGAGCTCAAACAATCCACCCACCTTGGTCTCCCAGAGTGCTGGGATTACAGGTGTGAGCCACTGCGCCCGGCCGAGATTAGTTTTTTTAATCTGAGAGTTTTAAGGAAAAATTTTGTTTCACCTAAACTATTACTTGAACTATTATGGTTTCACATCTCAATTTTAACAATTTGTATAAACATGCAACAATGCTTTAACTTAAACTCTGTGACAGCCTTGAGCCAGGATCCTTGATTTATCCATCTTTGTGTCATCAAAATTTCAGACAGTGCCTGGCACATAGTAATCTGTCATTAAATGTTCATTGAACATTAACATGGCAGTGGTGTAGGGGAACTCCTTGAAATGAATTTTAGCAGTATGTCCAGGTAGGAAAACACTTCCATTATCCTGGTATTAGATGTGAAAGAAGGGAAAGCAAGCATGAATGCAATCCACCAATTGACCAACAAAATGCTTAACATCTGGGATTTGACCATTGTACCAAGGACTTTGGAGTGAGTACATAAGTAAAGACCTAGTCCTTGCTTCAAGGAACCTGCAGTCTGGTTGATAAACCACGAAACTATGTAATGCTGCTGTACTTGATACTGTTGTATTACAGTACAGGGACATGTTTTTATTACCAATAGATGTTCAACAAGAGAATAAGCCCCAGAACACTACTAAATGGAAAATTGCTGTTAAAGCTTACAAAGTATGTAAGTTCCTTTGTAACATACCTGCACATAGGTACAAACCCAAAATTCCAAGAGGAAACATGCAAAAGGCCCCTTTGACCCCAGGTGGCCAAATTGTCACTATAAAACTCAGTAACAAGTAGAAGAATTGTATATACATTTGATAGGAAATGTGAAGTTCTGTTTGAATACTGACTCCGCCAGACCAGTTTGCTCTGATCTAGGTGATGTAATGTTTTCATAAAATTAGGGGGAGAATTTCTATTTTAAAAAGTATGTATACACACACACTTGCACACACATTGAATTCAAAAGTCTACACAAGAAAATGGTAGCAGTAGTTATCTCTGAGTAATGTGATTATGGGTGTTATTTATTTTCTTCCATTTACTATCCTATTTTTTCAGATTCTCGACAATGGACATGTATACTAATAAGAAAAAAATGGAATATGGTTTTAAAAAAACTACTGTGAAGCACTAGCCCCCAAACATAGGAAACAATGTGAGAGAAGGCTCTCAAGACATTCACACCTAAAATGTGTTATTCAAACTTAAAATGCTGAAGAGAATAAAATAGGTGCTATTTCACTTATAAATTCAAAAACCAAAGATCAGTGAAACTGACTCAAATTCAAACAGCTGTTAAGTGACCAACTAGAGGACAGAATACCAAACAGGAGGCCAAAACTCAAAAAGTAGTGTCATGAAGGTGCTGGGTTCTAAAAGGAAGGAGCACAGTAAAGATACTTGTGGCTGAGTGCAGCCCAAAGCTGAGATTTTGATGAAAAATTTGCCGTTTCATCTTTCTTTCAAGAGATATGGACAGCTATTATTTTTGTTAGGACGCTTGCTAACAGGGAAGCTGACCTTTAGCAGGTAAATCCCTTCAATCCATCCACCCTTCTAGAATTTACCTACACACTTATCTTTTTCACTTGTCCCTGAAACCCTTCAATGGCTGTCCAAAATAAGGCTTCCAAGATAGGACTCTTGCCTTGTTCTCACCACTGCTTTCCTCACAGTGATGATCCCAGCAACAAGAGCTACTTATAGTTCCCCATACTCAGACTATGTTGTTTTATCAGCTTTTCTGTACTTTTGCTTGGATGCCCATTCCCACTAACCTGTTTTTTACCTGACTTAAGTAATGCTCAATCATCAGATCTAAAAAGCTTTCTCTGAATCCCCACTCCAATTCCTGAGCTGAGTGTCCTTGCTGAGTTCACCAATCAGTGCATTTAGTCATTGCTGTGGACCTAGGTTTATGTGTCCATCTATTTCACTAGATTCTGATCCCCTTAGTGTACTGGACAAGCACACAACTGGAGATTTTAGCCTTAGGTGACAGAAGCACATCTCTTAACATTTTGTCAGCAGAAAAGTATAATTATCTTGCAGGTGTTAACGTAAAAAGAGACAACTTGTAGTAGCTACAATTAGAGCAACTGAGTGGTTTCCTGTAGCAACACCTAGCATTCTATTGTATAAATGGGGCTTATTATGTTACTCACCCAAAACATAATGCCTGAGACACTGTAGGCACACGTGCTCTGACTGAATGTACTAGTAACTCATGCAACTTAGTAGGAATGGAGCCCCTATTTCACGTGGGTTATAAATCTGGAACTCAGTTACTCAAATGCAGAGCCAATTGAGATTCCTTTCCCCTCCACAATCATGGCTGTCTGAACCACTGTTCCCCATAATCAAAACTTCTCCCTTCCTTAATCCAGCACTGGATCCAGCACTGATGCAGTCCTTCCCTCCTCCTTGGCTTAACTGAAATCTGGCTCACTCTTAAAAATACACCCTCTGCAAGCTTTTTCACACAGATGTTGCTCACATTGCACATATCTCAGTTGGCATCAGTGTCCTCTTTTCTTTAAACCCATTTCCAAACCATTACTCCTTCATTTTCATATAAAAGTTCTTGTCCCTTTGACGGTAAGTAGAATGTTACTCTATACCCCTCCTCATTCAGGTAATTTACCAACCTCCATCATTCACTGATATTTTGGAACCTGACTTAGTCTTCCTTCCTTCTCAGTCCTGACTTGTTTTCATCCCAGGAGACTTTGTTGTCCATGGATACCACTCATGTGCCCACTGCTTTGCAGTTCCTTACCCACCTCAACTGAAATGACCTTTGCCCTCAACTGACCTACCATCATACCCTACACTTGTCTTCTCCCCAATTGCTCCATTCTTGAAATCTTAAATTCAGACAGCCCTCATGGACATTCAGACTTTTGCCCTCTCTGCATTCTCTCTGTTACACCTCCATCTCTACTTCAATCCCTCAGCAATCTAGACTCCATGGACCATTACTCCAATCACTTTTTGAGTCCTCAACATCTTTACTTTGTCATCCTTTTATTCACAAAGCAAAACCCCAATCCTGGGTCAACCAACTATTTCCCACCTCTATTCCAACAACAAAATGCTAAGTGTTGCTATAGGAAATCACTCAATTGTTCTAAATGTAGCCACTGCAAGTTCAGTCTCTTTTTACCTTAATACCTGCAAGATAATCATACTTTTCTCCTGACAAAATGTTAAGATATGCACTTCTGCCACCTAAGGCTAAAATCTCCAGTCGTGTGCTTCATCTTATCCCTCTGGGTCTTCATAGGGATCTTGCTCCATTATATATTCCTTCTCCTGAATCTTCACATTGCCCTCCCTCCTTTCTGGCTTCTTCCCATAGTACTTCAACATGCCCAAATATTCCCCACACCTTCCCCCACCAAATCCTCACCACAATCTCATGTCCTGTCTTCTACCTCCAGCTTTGGCTTATTTTTCTCTATTCACGGCCAAATTTCTGAAAGAGGTGTTATCTCCCATTTCCTACTTAACCCACTGCTAAATGGCTTCTACTCTCAATACTCTTATTAGTATGGCTGCTGCTATGTCAAAAGTTTCTTTTTTTGGATCACTCAAGGTCAGGAGTTCGAGACCAGCCTAAGAAAGAGCGAGACCCCGTCTCTACTAAAAAAATAGAAAGAAATTATCTGGCCAACTAAAATATATATATAGAAAAAATTAGCCAGGCATGGTGGCACATGCCTGTAGTCCCAGCTACCCGGGAGGCTGAGGCAGTAGGATCACTGAAGCCCAGGAGTTTAAGGTTGCTGTGAGCTAGGCTGACGCCACGGCACTCACTCTAGCCCGGGCAACAAAGCGAGACTCTGTCTCAAAAAAAAAAAAAAAAGTTTCTTTTTTGCCAAATCTAATGGCCTCAGGAGAGGCTCCTCTTCTGGTTCCTTTGAAAGCTAAATACTCCTGGGGTTTCTGCCATCTTCTCATTGGGATCCCCTTTCTTCTCCTCTGTATTAAGTACATTAGTGTGTCTCTGGCTTCCTTCCTCAGTCCTCTTTTCTAACTATACTTTCCATCAATAACCTTGTCTACTATCCTAACCACAATTATCATTTTGTATGATTCCAAAACCTATATCTCTAGAACAAATCTCTCTCCTGAGCTTCAGACCTATCATCCAGTTCTCTATTCTTTACTTCCTCTTCTATATCTTGTGAGCTATTCAATATTAAAATGTATGTAATCCTGAACTTATCATATTCCCACCTCATCCCCATATAATTTTTTTTTGAGACAGGGTCTCACTCTCTTGCCCAGACTAGAGCACAGTGGCATCATCACAGCTCACTGCAGCCTCAAACTTCTGGGCTCAAGCAGTCCTCCCACTTTAGCCTCCTGCGTAGCTGGGACTATAGGAGCATGCCACCACACCCAGCTAATTTCTCGTAGACACGGGGTCTCACTATGTTGCTCAAATTGGTCTTGAACTCCTGGCCACAAGTGATCCTCCTGCTTAGGCCTCCCAAAGTGCTAGGATTACAGGTGTGAGCCACCATGCTGGGCACCCATATGACATTTAATGCTCTTCCTCCTAGTACCCTATCTCAGTGAAAGAAATATAGATTTCATTCATCTGCCTCTCTCTCATCTTCCAACACAATATCTGAGTCCTAACAATTCTATCTCCTAAAACCTCTGTAATCTTTCCATGTTTGTCAATGTCCACTGCCACTATTTAGCACAGTGGTTAAGAATGCTGGTTCAGAAGCTAGACTTTTCTGGGTTTAAATCCTCATTCCACTACATATTATCCAGCTGTGTGATTCTGGACAAGTAACAACCTCTCAAGTGCCTCAGTTTTCATCCCTCAAAATATGTTACTAGCCTTAGTTCAGATCACTACCATCTCTATCTTAAATTACTCCTACAGCCTCTTAAGAAGTCTCCTGGCCTCCAGTCTGGCCTTTCTCCAATCCAGGCTCCTCAGTGTAGCCAGCAGTCTTTCTAAAATGTAAATCTAATCATGTTACGTCTTACTTTAAACCCTTAAAGGGTTCCCCACTATCTTCAAGAAAAGTTTTAAACTCCATAACAGTGCATGTAAGGCCTTTAAAATCTGATGCTGTTAAATCTTTCTCTCTTATTCCTGTCCTCTGCCTATCACATGAAACCCTACTGAACTAAGTCTTCAGACTTACCATGTTATTCTTTGCTTCTAGGTTCCACATACAACTTGTTCTACCTACAAGCACTTTCCCTTCTAAACTCCCCTTCCCACCTACATATACATGTGGCTTATCAACTGATACTTCTGCTTTGTTTCTTTGTTATCACTTCTAAAAAGTCTTCCTGACTCCTAAAACTGGCTAGGTGCACCCCAACTAGGTCCTTAGCATTCCATACCTTCCACTGTCTTGGCCTTTATGTTAATCTGTCCTAATTGCTTGTCTGTTAGACCGTAAGTTCCTTGAGGACAGCTATTATATCTTGTTCACAACTATATTCCCCAGTAACTAGCATAATGATGGACACATGTTAGAAATTCAGTAAGTATCTGTTGAATACATTAATGTGTGTGCACTGCTTGCGCACCCTTTTAATTATATTTGGAATTTAAAATGCTACACCTAATTAACCATGTCACTAGTTTATACAGCCCTTTAGTGTAGAAGGGATTTCTTATTTTCTGTCACATAAGCTATGGAAGGAATGATCTGAATATAAATACACCACATTTTGTAAAATGCAAGTAACCTTAAGTAAGAGTAACTTGACCGCCAAGATTAGAAGAAATTCTAAAAGATTACATTCAGAAAATTCTTAACGCATAGTGAAAAGAGACAATAAAAGGAGGTTTTTTTTATTCAAAGGTATAACTGGATAAGTAGATTTGTTTACAACCATTCTTGTGAAATACTTTTTAAAAAAATACGACCAACTTCTTTGCAAATAGCATACACATACCTCAACTATGATGACCTAATTTTTGGTGGATAATGTACATGATTAGGCAGAAATAGGCAAGCTCACACTGGTAGATTAACTATCCAATACTCAATCAAAACTCCGTTTGTGGCCCCCGCTTCTTGATCGATTTCTATTCCCACTTCGTCTTCTACCATCTTGTCGACTTCCTGAGCGACTCCCCTGTCGACTCTGTCTACCTGACCGGCCACCAGATCGACCACCTGACCGGCCTGACCGGCCCGACCGTCCACTTGACCAGCCACTCCTCTGTCTGGAATTAGCAGATGTGTTTCCATCATAATATTCTTCAATTTCAGGCAGTTTGGACGGCACTGAGAGTATCCAGTCGGAATCATGCCACTCTGCCTGTTAGAGGAATTTACAGCATTAATATGAATGCAAAATAGAAACCATAAGCAGGAACATGAGTATGAGACACCTTTTTCATATCTGTTGTTTATTGGCTAAAGGCTATTTACCTGTTAAATTCAATGTCTGGAACAAAAATGAAAACCGGAAAATAAGCAAAATAAAAACATGTTCAAAGCTCATTCACTAAAGTTCCTACGTTTTAGTCTCAGAAGAAACTCTCAGGCCCATTTCAAGACTCTAAATTCATATTTAGTTTTTATATTCTCTAAGATAGTACTACTATCTGGTTTCTCAGCACAAAGCAGATGGGCCATTAATAAGTAGTGCATTGTTTTCAGCAAGTGTACTGACAGAAGCAAGAAGTAAACAAACTAATGACTGAGATTAAACACCTGTCAATACCAGCCAAGTACCATAAAATGTAGCCACTGGAAATAATTTGGTACTGGAGTAAACAAACTCAAGATATACAAATTAGTAGCTCATAAAAGCATCACTTTGTTGTATCTTGCTATTATATTAATACATTAACTGTTCTTCATTGTAATCATGAGTTGCCAAGGAAAGTTATATTAAGACAATCTGTTGGTAAAGATGGGAAGAGACAAACATCTACACACACCACTGGTGGGCTTGGCAATATATGACTAAAGTCTTCAAAATGTACAAACCCAATTCCTCCACCTTGAAGCTGTGTTTCCTGAGGGGGACAGTACCTCCCACCTGCTCCCAAATTCTTGATCCCTCCCCCACCCCAGCCCTCTCCCAGTTTCAGATGGTAATATAAAACACAGGCAAAAAAAAAAAAAAAAAAAAAAATGCACAAACTTTTTGGCCAAGCAGTCACTTTTAAAAATTTATCTTAAAGAGATTAACATAGCAATTCATGAAGAAGTAGCTATACCAATGTTCAGGGCAGTCCTGCTTATATAATATATATAAATTACATATATATTACATATATAAATAATATAATCTAAATTTCAGAAAATAGGACATTAGTTAAGAAAATTAGCCACTCATATGGCTAAATGCTAGGGAGTCATTAAAATTAACCTTAGCATGCCCCTGCAGTCCCAGCTACTAGGGAGGCTGAGGCAGGAGGATCACCTGAGCCCACGAGTTTGAGGTTGCAGTGAGCTATGATGACACCACTGCACTCTAGCCCAGGCAACAGAACGAGACCCTCTCTCAAAAAATAATAAAAGTAAAAAAAAAAATAAGTAACCAGCTGGGCATAGCGGTGAGCGCCTGTAGTCTCAGCTACTGGGGAGGCTGAGGCAGGAGGATCACCTGAGCCCAGGAGTTCCAGGCTATAGTGGATTGTGCTCATTCCTGTGAATAGCCATCACACTCCAGCCTGGGCAACATAGCAAGACCTGTCTCTTTAAAAAAAAAAAAAAGGTAACTGTATAGTTGACACAGAAATGTGTCCTCAATATATTCTGAATTTTTACGAAGATTTCAAAAACAGAATCCCATTCTTATTTCAAAATACGTACATAAATATGCACAGAGATGCAACAGACAAATTCTTTACTATGGGAATCCAGGGGACAACCTCTTTAACAGATAAAATACAAGGAAATTTTTTAAAAAGAGAGTGAGAAAGGAGGGAGAATCTGTAGATTAAAAGAGATAGAAACATCACATTACAATGTATGAGCCCTTGGCGCATGCCTGTAGTCCCAGCTACTCAGGAGGCTGAGGCAGAAGGATTGTTTAAGCCCAGGAGTTTGTGGTTGCTGTGAGCTTGACACCATGGCACTCTAGCCCGGGCAACAGAGTGAGACTCTGTCTCAAAAAAAAAAACAGTGTATGAGCCTTGTGGACCTTATATTAAAAAATATTTAGAGAACAATGAGAGAAATTTAAACACAAAATTGGATTATATTAAGAAATTATTATTTGGGGGAGTTCGATTATGGTATTATGATTATGTCTTTTTTAAAGTGTGTTATATTTAAAAAATTAACCAGGGATGGTGGCACATGCCTGTAGTCTCAGCTACTCAAGAGGCTGAGGTGGGAGAATCACTTGATTTCAGGAGTTTGAAGCTACAGTGAGCTATGATGATGCCACTGCACTCTAGCCTGGGCAACAGAGTAAGACCCTGTCTCTAAAAAAATAATCAAATAAAATTTTTTATATTTAAATATGTAGAAATATTTATGGTTGAAATGATAGAATACTTAGAATTTGATTTAAAAGAATACAGAGCAGAGAAGTAAACAGAAGTTAAGATGAAACAAAGCTGGCCATGAATTGATAATTACTGAAGCTGGGTGATGGGTACATGGGGGTTGGTTATACAAGTCTGTTATTTTTTAAATATGTTTGAAATTATTTATAATTAAAAACTTTTAAATTGAAACATTCACATTGGATATTTTATATTGACTTAGGCATGATAATAATAAAAATCCCTATTTATTATAGAAACACACTCAAATGTTTAACAAATAAAATTTTTAAAATACCTGTAACCTTTCTGACTCAGCTGTGGGAACATCAAAGCAAACACCCTACAAGCAAAATAAAAACATTTTTATTTAGATGCATGTGAGTTTTTTTTTTACTAATAAACTTATACTTGCTGATAATCTTATATTAGCTTTAAAAAAAAAAAGGATTAGATGTGTCCCATGATTGCTTAGAGGACCAAAATAGATAACACAGTATATAATGCATGACAGAGAGTGACTGCTTAATGTATTTTCTAAATCTGAAAAGTAATTAAACATAATATCTAAAAAGAAGCTACTATTACTAATAAAAATCTAGAGTATTCTCTACAAGAGTTTTTGTAGACGCTATAATGTTGTGATACGTCCCTTGTAAAATGATCCTTCTAATAGATTCCTTTGAAAATTAAATGCCAGAAGGTTTCATGCCTGAAGAGCTGCAATGTTTATTAGATAATGAGACTGATGTAACCCAAGAAGTTTCCTCTTTGGTCTCAGTTGCCAATAAATTGAAAGTTAATTTAATACTCAAGTACAGCAACTAGTTTGCCTATTGATCTTGTTATATTTTCCTCCCCCTCTACAATTTTTCTGAATGTGTATATTTTCTTATACTTGCCTCAAATCTTTTTTGAAAGGAAGTAGTATTAAATGTTGAGAGAGATGATTATCTCCAATAAACAATCTAGCTAATAAATTCTAATCTAGAATGAACCTATGTAGTAAAGTTAGATGAATAAATATATCTTCACAAAACCATTAGAAGAAATCAGAGCCACTAAGATTACAGAGTTTTAATTTTGCTATACAAAGGTATTAAAATACTTATTTAATTCACATAATTATCCTCATTAACAACCAAGAGCAGGCCATTTAAAAACCAATACAGCATGTTCTCTAAGTTTTAGAGCTGTTTAATGTTGTAATCATAAGTTACATAGTCTTAAAGAATAAACACACACAACCACACACAATATGTATACAAGAGCAGAAACTTAGATAACTTGGGTATTAGTTAAAACTAAGCAGAATGACTTACAGCTCTGAATTATATATAAAACTCCCCAAATTTATAACTGGAAACAAATTAACACAAAAAGAAAACAGTATTATTCATCCTATTAAACTTCAAAAAAAAGAACAATATTTGCTAGTCTTTACAAACATCTGTGATGGTTGATTAAAAAGCTTTTTAATTGTCTAGAAAAGCCTACCATATTTCCTTTCAGGAGGCACATTCTGGTAATCTGGGACACAGCATTACTACTCAGCTTTCTGTTAAGTTCTTTCCACGCATAGCTGACATCCTGTATTTCCTCTAGGCTTTCCAGAGTCATGGTCACAAAGCCCTTAAGGAATAAGAGTCGTATTATATTTGGAAAAAAATCAGTAGCAGCAGGACAATGAAGTTCTAACTCTATAGCCCTTCATGATTTAACTGTGCATTTCTTATAAGCCAACAGTATTACATGGTTGCTAAAACAACTTCTTTGAAACTATATTAATAGAAGACTAACATTTACAGATCATTAAAAATACTATTCTTTTATGCATTACTGTAGAGATTATATTTAATTATAACCATCATGCTTTAAGAGAGAATTTAACCAGAACACTGAAGAAATAACAAGGTAGTGAAGAATTAAGGAAATTTTAAAGAAGTCAAAGTTAGCTTGGAATGTCAACTTACAAGACAACATGAACC
Source organism: Lemur catta (assembly GCF_020740605.2). Classification (NCBI taxonomy): domain Eukaryota; kingdom Metazoa; phylum Chordata; class Mammalia; order Primates; family Lemuridae; genus Lemur; species Lemur catta. The sequence goes on along the minus strand of NC_059141.1, from coordinate 47,359,425 downwards.
TATTTAAACTTTTGAAGGACTATTCAGAAGCAAAATTACTTGTTCTGTAAAACTTCACTGACAGAAAAACATGAGGCACATATAGGGAGGCATTCATCTAACAAATATTTATTGAGTGCCCCCTATGCATGTGCCAAAGACTCTACTAGGTGCTAAAGATACAGCAGTAAATAGTCTTTTCTCTCATGGAGGTTACATTCTATGGGGGGCTGAGGGGTTGGAAGACAGTAAACAAATAATCAAATACATAAAATGTCCGATAGTATTATAATAAGCATCATGAAGAGAAATAAAGCAGGGCTATGAATGGAGAGTGGAGGGAATGTCTATGGCCATACCACTCTGAATGTGCCCCATCTCATCTGATCTTGAAAGCTAAGCAGAGTTGGGCCTAGTTAGTACTTGGATGGGAGGAGTAAGCTATTTTAGAGTGATCAGGGTGATCAGGAAAGACCTCTCTAATACGGTGATACTTGAGCAGAGATTAGAATGAAGTGAAGGAGGAAGCCACATGGTTATTAGAGAAGAACATTCCTGACAATAAAAGTAATTGCAAAGAGAAGTAGGTTTATGTTTGAGGAACACCAAGTAGGTTAGGGTGGCTGAAACAAGCACGGGAGAGTGATAAGATATAAAGTAGCAAAAGGAAGACCCTGTGGGACATTCATTCACTGTAGGACATTTGTGATAAAGACTTTGTATTTTGGTTTAACCCATAAAAGAAATTTCAAACCACTAAAACTCTGTTTCTAAGATACTTAATCAGGTTAGATGATCCATCTGCCAAAGAAGGATTCTTTCATTGGATAAGGGCTGGGATTAAATGACCTCTTAGGTATTTCTTAGCTCTAAAATTCTATCTTAATAACTTCTTAAGAAATATGTTTTCAATACTGTCTTAAGAAGTATTTGGTAGATCATTAGGGATAGGATATTTGCTTATTGCTAAAGTATCACCGCACAGCTTACTTACTAATTACAGAGAATAGAACATACCATTACAATGGGAATACATGGCAGTTTCCAGTTTAAAAAAATGATCAAACTAAGCATTACTAACTAGTACTGGACCTCCCAATATGATGCAGTATGAGGTACACGATACTACCTATAAAGTCCTATAAAGTACTCTTACCAAAAACGTTTAACCTGAATATAAAATCAAGCTCTGACATTAAACTTCTAGTTTACAGGAAAGACTCTGGATAAAGGCAAAGTTAAATGACGCATGAAGAAAGAAAATTCAGACAAATCCAGAAGGTAGGATATTCTACCAGACAACTGACCTAGACCCTTCACAAAATCAATGTCATAAAAACTAAAAAAGATGGGAAAACAGTTCCAGACTAAGAGATATAATAGCTGGCGGGCATGGTGGCTTATGCCTGTAATCTCAACTACTCAGGATAGGAAGATGGCTTGAGGCCAGGAGTTCAAGACCAGCCTGGGCAACAGAGCAAGACCCATCCTCCCCACCCCCACCAAATTTTTTTAATAAGCCAGGCATGGTGGCACATTCCTGTAGTCCCATCTACTTAGGAGGCTGAGACAGAGGGACCACTTGAGCCTAGGAGTTTGAGAAGACCAACATGGGTGATACAGTGAGAACTCACCTCAAAAAAAAAAAAAAAAGTGACATAATAACCAAATGTAACATAAGAACCTTAACTGGATCCTGACTTCTATTTATATTTTTTATTTTTTTAAAAGACAGGGTCTCACTCTGTCACTCAGGCTGGAGCACAGTGGCATGATCCTAGCTCACTGAAGCCTCAAACTCCTGGGGCTCAGATGATCCTCCTGCCTCAGCCTCCCTAGTATCAAGGACTACAGGCGCATGCAACAACAAACTCAGCTAATTATTTTATTTTTTGTAGAGACAGGGTCTCACTATGTTGCCCAGGCTGGACTTACAACTCCTGGCCCCAAGCGATCCTCCTGTCTCAGCCTCCCAAAGTACTGAGATTCCAGGTGTGAGCCACCACACCTGGCTGAATCCTGATTTTTAAAAAACATATATACACACAGGTAGGGGTGTGTGTGTGAATATATGCATGCATATATGTATATATACGTGTGTGTGTGTGTGTGTGTGTGTGTGTGTGTGTGTGTGTGTGTAGAGAGAGAAAGAGGAAGAGAGAGAGAGTGACAGAGAAGAAACAAAGTTAGGCCCCAGAAGTAACTCCCAGTAAAATGCCATTTGGCTGAACTATTAACACATGCCAGGTAGAAACTATCAAATGCCCCATTGCACTAATTTGTGCTACACCAAATAAGTCATATGCAAGTTAACCTACCTGGCCCTTTTTGTTCCCTCCTCTGCCAAATGGGCTGCCCAAAATTAGTCTGTCCTGTCATTATTCCAAAACCCTGCCAGTAAGCTCTCATCTTATAGATGTCCCCAGGACTAGGCTTGCTTGCTCTCTCTACACCCACACATAAGAGAGGTCTTTTATTGATAGGTCCCCTCACCCTGGAGCTCCCCTCACTTTTACCTGAGTAAGTAATAAATCTTTGAACTATCTGCAACCAGTGGCTCTGGTATGGTATGTTTTGACATCTGATACCAACCTGGCAATGGGCCAGGTCAGATGGTGTTACACACACCCCTCCACAAATACAGGCAGTCCTTACTTTGCATGCTACTGTGTTAACTCTGCAGAGTCTATTTCTCACTTTGCATGGATCTATGGCAACTTACAAAATGAAGAATAGGTTCTGGTACGTAAGTTTCAGTTAACAAAGTTCTGTGCAAAGTGAAGATTTCCTGTATTTCTTTCCAGATACACAGATAGACATTTTTGGGATGAGGAAAAATCTGAATATGGACTAAATATTAGATAATGATATTGACTTATTAATTTTCATAGATGAGATTTTGGTATTGTGATTATGTAGGAGAATATCCTTATTTTCAGGGATGCATGTTGAAATATTTAGGGATGATATTATCTTTCAACTTATTTTCAAATGGTTTAGCAAAAAAAAGTATACACATATAAAGATATAAAGCAAGAAGAAATCTATCAAATGGTTCCTAACACAAAGAAATGATAAATGTTTGAGTTGGATATGTTAATTAGCCTAATCGGACCACTATACACATTGTATATATCAAAAAAATCACCATGTACCCCATAAAGATGTACAATTGATACATGTCAATTAAAAAAAATTTAAATTAAAATAAAAAACAAATTTTCAAAAAGCTAAAAGAAGTGCTATAAAGCAAATATAGCATAATATTAACAGCTATTGAGTCTAGGTGGATGGTATATGGTTATTTATCCCACTATTCTTTCAATTTTTCCATAGGTTTAAAAATTTGGAAGAGGTGGCTGTCAAAAAAGTATTTATTGAGGGGTCAAGGAAAATAAGGAGACCAATTTCTCACACAGCAAGTTTTTTTCTGCACAGAAAGCACAGTATATTGAAGGAGTTAAATGCAGTACTCAGTAATTCACTATACAATATCTACTAAGGTTCAATTTTAACCTTTTCTCAACCACATACAATTTTCTCACAGATTTCTACCTTATCAGAGGTGATTAAAGATCGTGGTTCAAAGTTCGATGCACCAGAAATGTGGGCTAATGCTGCAGCCAATGCATCCACTGCCCCTTTCTCTTCTATCAGTCTCTGAGCTGATGGTCGGAAAAAATCAACAGCAGCATAAGAAACAGAAGCCAGAGACCTGTGGTTTAAAAACAGTAAATTTTTTGGTCAAGATACAGGGAAAAAATGAAAGATAGAATGAATGGGAAAAGAAAGAGTAACATTTTCATATTTTAAAATAACTGCTGATAAAATTGGTGATTAAAACTTTCTGATATTTCAACTAGGAAAGCCTAAAGATGAATTGCCTAATACAAAAGAAAAAATTATTCAGCAAGATAGAAAGCATACCTGATGGCATCCATGCTTTTAGATTTAACTAAATCCATTGTGGAAGGAACACCTACACGTTTAAAAGTAATTCCCTGAAAATAAAAGAATTACATTAAAGAAAAATGGAAGTCGTTACAATGAACTCCTAAATTAATATAGTTTGTTGAATTTCCATTTCTAGGACTTAAAGATTTCCAAGCCCTAGCACATTAAAAGATCTGCTTTATTTCTAATAAATCACCATTTACAAACTTTGGAAAGAAAAAAATTTCTGTCTATAGGCATGCGCTATCACACCTGCCTAATTTTTTCTATTTTTAGTAGAAACAGGTCTCACTCTTGCTCAGGCTGGTCTTGAACTCCTGACCTCCAATGATCCTCCCACCTCGGCCTCTCAGAGTGCTAGGATTACAGGTGTGAGCCACCATGACCAGCCTTACACCAAGACAATGTTATAGTCACCCATTTACAATGCTGGACTAAGAGGTACTGAAACCACAATGCACTTTTGATTTTAGGCTCAAGGGAAAAATGAGAAAGTCAGCTCTTCTGTCTTCACAATAACAGCTGTATTAAAAAAAAGTCTTGCAGCTAATATAAATTTAGATCTCCACATGCTTCACATCCAAATGCAGCTTAAACTGACAAGTTATAAAGACCTACTTATAAGAACAAATATAAAAAGAGCTCTTTCCTAAGGCACCATTTAGATAATAAGCCCCAAATAATTTAATTCTACTTACTGCTTTTTGTTCCACATATCTTAGTTGACCTCTTTCTCTTGGTTGATAAAAACATATACAAATCCCTGTGCGGCCAGCTCTACCTGTGCGTCCAGAGCGATGGATATAGGACTCAACATCCTAAAGATAATAGAGGTAAAACTTTAAAACAATATGGCAATTCCAGTCATTCCAGCACCCAAATAGTAATGCTAATAATAATAATAACATTTTTATTTCAATCCTATTGCTCTTTTCAACATCTCAAAAAATTTACATGTGTGAATTTTGGGGTAAAGATCACATGATTTAAAAACTTTTGATCTACTTCATCTTAGGGTACTTTATATGGCAACTTTTTACAATTCCCTTACATGATTTCTTTGTTCCACACTCCAAATCCAAACAATAAAGTTAATCATTTGCAAAGGTATCAGATTCTGATCAATTTAACACACTAACAAAAAATGGCTAAGAGCAAGAAGAGATGACATACTTTTCACATCCCAAGCAATACCTTGTAAATAAAATGGAAATTTATAAAATTGCTCTTATTTTCCCCAAATCAAATCCCATTTCATACCTGAGGAGGAGAACTTTGGATCACCAGGTCAACCTCAGGAATGTCCAAACCACGAGCAGCCACATTGGTTGCCACCAAAACCTTAAAACTACCTTCTCTGAAGCCTTTCAGTGTAATTTCTCTTTGTGATTGTGCAATGTCTCCATGTAAACACTGAGCATTCTATTTGGAAAAAAGGGGAAAAAATGAAGTATATAGCTCATACTTACAACTGACAGCACCCTAACACCAGTCCGTGCCTTTTTGCATTGTTTTTTTGTTTTTTTTTTTTTTGCGATAGAGTGTCGCTTTGTTGCCCTGGCTAGAGTGAGTGCCGTGGCGTCAGCCTAGCTCACAGCAACCTCAAACTCCTGGGCTTAAGGGATCCTACTGCCTCAGCCTCCCGAGTAGCTGGGACTACAGGCATGCGCCACCATGCCCGGCTAATTTTTTCTATATATATTTTTAGTTGTCCAGATAATTTATTTCTATTTTTTAGTAGAGACGGGGTCTCGCTCAGGCTGGTCTTGAACTCCTGACCTCGAGCGATCCACCCGCCTCGGCCTCCCAGAGGGCTAGGATTACAGGCGTGAGCCACTGCGCCCGGCCTGCATTGTTTTTTAATCTTGTTTTCTGATAACTATAACAGTGCATACTTATTGTTATTAAAAAAAAATCAAACATTACAGAAAATATTTAACACAAAATGTAAAGGCTTCCCTAATACCAGCCTCTTAGAAATAATTCACTGCTAACAGTTCAGAGGATATTCTGTCAGATTTTTAAAAAAATATATACACACACACACATTATCACAGTACTCACAAATATTACTATATATTATATAAGTTTATGTACTCATGTATAAAAATGGGGTCATACTATATAGGTACTGTTTTCTAACCTACTTTATAAATTTAGTATATTTTAGCTATTTATCCACATCTGTAGATGTAACTGTTTGTTTTTAAGAGAGAGTCTCGCTCTGTCACCCCAGCAAGAGTGCAATGGCATGATCATAGCTCACTGAAACCTTAAACTCCTGGATTCAAGCTATCCTTCTGCCTCAGCCTCCCAAGTAGCTGGGACTCCAGGCATGTGCTACCACACCTAGCTAATTTTTTCTATTTTTGGTAAAGACGGGGTCTTGCTTCTGTTCAGGCTGGTCTCGAACTCCTGACCTCAAGCAATCCTCCCGCCTCAGCCTTCCAGAGTGCTAGGATTACAGGTGTGAGCCACCATGCCTGGCTATTTTTTTTTTTAAGATAGGGTCTCACTCTGTCATCTGGACTAGAGTGCCATGGCATCATCATAGCTCACTGCAACCTCAAACTCCCGGGCTCAAACTATCCTCCTGCCTGAGCCTCCCAAGTAGCTGAAACGACAGGCACATGCCACCATGTCCAGCTAATTTTTCTATTTTTTTGTAGAGACAGGGTATCGCTCTTGCTCAGGCTGGTCTCAAACTCCTGACCTCAAGCAATCTTCCCAGCTGGGCCTTCCAAAGTGCTAGGATTACTGGTATAGAAGAATATGAACTTTATCCTGAGAACAATATAGAACAACTGAATGACTGTAAGCAGAAAAATACTATGAACATATTTACATTGTAAAAGGAATACTCCAGCTACAATGTATAGACTACATTAGAAAAGGACAAGATAAGGCAGGGCTGCCTTGGCTCAGGCCCATAATCTCAGCACTCTGGGAGGCCAAGGCAGCAGGATCCCCTGAGGTCAGGAGTTCGAGACCAGCCTGAGCAAGAGAGAGACCCAGTCTCTACTAGATAGAAAAAATTAGCCAGGCATGGTGGCACGTCCCTGTAGTCCCAGCTATTCAGGAGGCTGAGGCAGGAGGATCCCTTGAGCCCAGGAGTTTGAAGTTGTGAGCTAGGCTGACACCACGGCACTCTAGCCCAGGCAACAGAGGAAGATTCTGTCCCACAAAAAAAAAAAAAAAAAAAAGAAACGAAACGAAACGAAACGAAACGAAACGAAAAGAAAAGAAAAGAAAAGAAAAGAAAAGAAAAGAAAAGAAAAGAAAAGAAAAGAAAAGAAAAAGAAAAGGGAGGTCAAGATAAAAGGTAGGGCAGACATGGGGAACCTGCGGTCTTAAGGCCACATGTGGTCTTCTAGGTCCTTAAGTATGGCCTTTTGACTGCATCCAAATTTTACAGAACAAAACGTTTTATTTTTATTAATACATTTTTGTCTTTTATATTTCTATTTTTTTAATGAACATATTTAAAATACCAAAGAATAAAATAGGTTTCAATGAAATAATCCTCCAAGATTGGCACAATTACAACATACAGCATAAAATAGCCTCCAACCTAACAGTACAACTTCATGTAATACTTCAAAAGGAAAATATATATTATACAATCACTTTGGATGAATCAACTGTTGACTTTGAGCAGGTTTTATACTTCATTTGGGTCATAACAGAACATTTTCTTTGCTATGAAGAGTTACTCGCTTTGGGCACTCTTGGAAACAGAACATAGGGAATAGATACCTTCAACAACTTTCAAGATAAATGTCCTGAAGTTGCACTGAATTTGGTAAATTTAGTGAGTGCATGTACAGATGGTGCACCTTCCATGACAGGAAAACATGAAGGGTTTATTGCACAGATAAAAAACTATTAACAGATCCTGATGCTCTTCTTTCTTTTCATTGTTATCTTGCATCAGCAAAATATCTGTGCAGAAGCTACTATTTTAAGTGACACTTTGCAACAAGTTATAAGTATGGTTAACTATATTTGTGCAAATGCAACATAGCATCGTCAGTTTCGTAACATGCTGAAGTTGAACAATGAGGTATTTGGTGTGGATTTGCCCTATCATTCTAAAGTGTGCTGGCTATCACAGGGACAGGTGTTGCCAAAATTTTATCTCTGTGAGAATAGATAGTTAAATTTTATGAAGAATAAAATCAGCAATGTGAATTATTGGAAGAAGATTTCTATAGGAATGCCACATTTCTGTGTGATATCATGTCAAATCAAAATGACTTAAATATTTCTTTGAAAGGTAAAACTAAGTCTATATATGATATGTGGCAAAAAATCCATGCATTTCAAGAAAAGCTATTTTTTTAAAACACTTCTTCAAAAGGAAATTTCAGATGAACATTTTCCCCAGTTAGGAAAGGTCACTGATGAACAGGATGATGTATAAGAATCATTTGAAGAATACGCAGCTGTTATAGACCTATTAATTGGACAATACAATTCACTGACTTTGAGAATCATGACATCACACTCAAATTAGCATTTCAGCCTCACATAGTTGATACCACCAAACCATCTAAAGAACTACAGATGGAACTGATTGAGCTCTCAGTAGATGACATTTTAAAGTCATTGTCTGAGGCCGGGCGAGGTGGCTCACATCTGTAATCCTAGCAACTCTGGGAGGCCGAGGCAGGCGGATCGCTCGAGGTCAGGAGTTCGAGACCAGCCTGAGCAAGAGCGAGACCCCGTCTCTACTAAAAATAGAAAGAAATTAGCTGGCCAACTAAAAAATATATACATAAAAAAAATTAGCCGGGCATGGTGGCGCATGCCTGTAGTCCCAGCTACTCGGGAGGCTGAGGCAGTAGGATCGCTTAAGCCCAGGAGTTTGAGGTTGCTGTGAGCAAGGCTGACGCCACAGGCACTCACTCTAGCCAGGGCAACAAAGCGACACTCTGTCTCAAAAAAATAAATAAATAAATAAATAAAGTCATTGTCTGATGCTAACAAAGATCCAACTGAAATACGGAAATATGCAGAATACCCACGCCTTTGGCAACATGCCCAAAAAATGCTTTCTTGCTTTTCAACCACTTATTGCTGTGAATCTGCATTCTCCTACCTAACCCAAATCAAGATGCCCTTAAGGTCACAGATGACTGATACCCATCTAGAGGATCAACTGAAACTGCAGATGTCCATGCTGTGACCAAATATTCAAATGCTTTCCAACAAAAAGCAGACAAAACAAAGTCATTAAAAGGTTAACTTTAAATAGTTTTCATTTTTTGAAATTAAGTACATAGAAGTTAGATTTTTACAAAATAATGTACATTTTTAAGTATATCTAATTGAAGTTTCTTGAATGCAGCCTTGTTTGATTACAGCTAAATTAATGCAGCCTTCCAATATGAAAAGGTTCCCCACTCAGGAGCTAAGGAGACCCAGTAAGCAGGCTGGTGTAGAAAGTCAGAAGAGAGGAGAGTGGGGGCGGGGGGAGTCAGAAAAGATATCAACAGCCTAAATAAGGTAGTGGCAATGATCATCTATTTACTCAACAATATTTAGTGACCTACAGCATGTCAGACGCTAGGGATAAAATGGTCAACATAAATAAGAATGCCTCTGTCCTCATGGTCTTTATACTCTGGTTGGGGAGACTGAAATGAATCAAATAATTAGGCTTGCAAATAAATTTAGTAAGGAAGTGTAATGGATGATGCATCGGTCTAAGCAGCAATGAGCTGTAAGAGAACATCCTGACCCAGTTTTGGGCAAGAAAAGATTCCCTAAAGAGTGATGCTTTGGCCTGAGATCTGAAGGATGAGTAGGAGTCACTAGGCAAGGCAACAATAAATTCAAGAGCCCTGTGGTGAGATCAAGGATAGCATGTATGGGGAGAGGTCAGAACTATTCATTGATGAAATTGAGAGGACTTGATGAATGGAATGGAAATGAGGTGGAAAGGAAAGGGATATATTATACATGATTCCCAGATTTTGAGCTTCTGCAACTGAAGTAGGAAATAAACGGACCATTTTAAACCTTAGGAAACACAATCCAAAAATACTCCGTAGTTAACTGGATGGCAAGTGGTGAGGAATAAAAGGCAAGGGTACATAAATTTCTGGCTTAGCCCGTGGATAGATGTATTATTCAACACTAGGGAATGAATGGTGGAGACAGAGTAGGTATAGGAGTGTAAAATAGGATGAATTTAGTTTTAGGAACATAATGGGTTGGCGTGTCTACGGTTAGAAGGATAAACACAATCTAGTATTCTGGAGGCAGATCTAAGCGGGAAAAAGACTTGAGCATCATCAGCATATACAGAATGACTAGAGCTACACAAGTGATGAGATATATGTATCTATATATACATAGCTATACTTCTATATTCCCATACATATTGACAGCTTGCTTCAAGAAAAGCACCGTGCTAACTGCTTTAAATAATTCACAGTTTTAACAGTATACATCTTAAAACTGTAAAAAAAAAAAATTAATATTTAATATCACTTCTTAAAAAGAAGAAACACAGGCACAGAAATATGAAGTGATGTTTACAGCTATACCACCCTAAACATATCTGATCTTGGAAGCTAAACAGGGTTGGGTTTGGATACTACTTGGATTAGAGAAATATGAAGTGACTTGCCCAAGGTTACACAGGTAGTAAGTAACACAACTGGGACTTAAACTCCAACCTGACTTTAAAGTCTGTGCTATTAATCACTATCCTTTTTTTGTTTCCAGGAGGAATATATAGGGTATAAATCAGAACTGTGAGGAATGCTTTAAAGCATAGACAAGAATACAAAAAGACCTATGCAGAAACTGGAAAAGGTCAGCCAAAGAAGAAAAAAAACTTGTGTCGTTATCAGGCTGGGCGCAGTGGCTCATGCCTATAATCCTAGCACTCTGGGAGGCCGAGGCAGGCAGATGGTTTGAGCTCAGGAGTTCAAGACCAGCCTGAGCAAGAGCGAGACCCTGTCTCTACTAAAAATAGAAAGAAATTATATGGACAGCTAAAAATATATTTAGAAAAAATTAGCCGGGCATGGTGGCGCATGTCTGTAGTCCCAGCTACTCGGGAGGCTGAGGCAGGAGGACTGCTTGAGCCCAGGAGTTTGAGGTTGCTGTGAGCTAGGCTGATGCCACGGCACTCTAGCCCAGGCAACAGAGCGAGACTCTGTCTCAAAAAACAAAAAGAAAAAAGAAAACTTGTGTCGTCATCATAGAACCCAAGTTGAAAGGAGTATTTCAGGAGAGAAAACGTTATCTTATTTTTTTTAAAAAAAGTTATAAGCAAACATACTTTTCTTATTTCTTATTATTTTAGAGACAGGATCTTGCTCTGTCACTCAGGCTGGAGTATAGTGGTGTGATCAGAGCTCACTGTAACCTTGAATTCCTGGGCTCAAGCGATCCTCCTGCCTCAGCCTCCTGAGTAGCTGGAACTACAGGCACATGCCACTACAGCCAGCTAATTTCTTATTTTTTGTCGAGATGGAGTCTCACTATGCCTGAGCTGGTTTCAAACTCCTGTCCCCAAGGGATCCTCTAGCCGCAGCCTCCCAAGAGTGCTGGGATTACAGCTGTGACACATCATGCATGGCCAAGCAAACATACTTTAAATAAGTTGGAAAGTTTTTCATAGTAAAGTTTTCAAACTCACTTTTTTGTTTTTGAGACAAGGTCTTGCTCTGTCACCCAGGCAAGAGTGCAGTGGTGTCATCATAGCTCACTACAACATCAAACTCCTAGGCTCAAGCAATCCTCCTGCCTCAGCCTCCTGAGTAGCTGGGACTACAGGTACATGCAATCACGCCTCACTAATGTTTGTATTTTTAGTAGAGACACGGTCTCACTCTTGCGCAGGCTGGTCTTGAACTTCCAGGCTCCAGTGATCCTTCCACCTTGACTTCCCAGAGTGCTATGATTATAGGCGTTTGCCACTGCACCAGGCCTTCAAATTCACTTTTTAAAAATTCAGTGCAACACAAATTTTTTACTTGACAATTAGTCCTAAAAGGAACATACTACATTCATGATATTAGTGATGGTTTCTTTGTCTCCAACTTTTGAATAAAATTTTTTCCAAAAGTTAGTGTGTGTATGAGTGAGAGTGAGACAGAGAGAAAGAGAGAGAGAGAGATGGAGAGAGATAGAGATCTTATTTAAAATTTAGAAGGCACATTCCTGGGGAAATCAAGTAAAACTTGACCTTAAAAAGTTAAATTAAAATTTAAAAATAAAAATACAGAAACTATTCAGGTTCTCTGGTTAGTCCATAAAAATCCTGTATCAGTCATAATGAGATGTTACAAGTTTCTACCTAAATAACAAACATCACCAAGCAGAGGAGAAATTCCATTATTCCCAACCACAGAAACTGAAAGGGGAATTCTCCCCCAGCTTTTGCAGCAACATTAATTCCCCCCTCTGAGATAAAGCTTCTCCAACACAGCTGCTACTGAGTGTAAAGTAATAAAAGGAAGAGTAAATCAACTACCCTCCAACTCTTTTATTCTTTAGCATCTGTTTATACTGGACATTTTCTTTCTTTCTTTTTTTTTTTTGAGACAGAGTCTCACTCTGTTGCCTGGGCTAGAGTGAGTGCCGTGGCATCAGCCTAGCTCAAAGTAACCTCAAACTCCTGGGCTCAAGCGATCCTTCTGCCTCAGCCTCCCGAGTAGCTGGGACTACAGGCATGCACCACCATGCCCGGCTAATTTTTTCTATATATATTTTTAGTTGGCCAGCTAATTTCTTTCTATTTTTAGTAGAGACGGGGTCTCGCTCTTGCTCAGGCTGGTCTCGAAATCCTGAGCTCAAACAATCCGCCCTCCTCGGCCTCCCAGAGTGCTAGGATTACAGGCATGAGCCACCGCACCCAGCCTATACTGGACATTTTAAATATCAAAGCTTATGCTACATGATTAGTTAAAATGACACTGGGGTAGATGGTGACAGCATAGTCTTTGAATCCCCAGTTCCCACATAAAAACATAGGGCATAACATGGATAACAAAATTTAAAATCCACAAACAACATATATGACAAATAAATGAGAAGGTATTTTCATGATTTCTAAAACATGAGCAGGTAGATAAGGATAAGACCTGTATGTATGTGGTAGGAATGTGCTAGTCCTAAGTACAGATGCTCCCTGGAAAACATATTCTCAAATTATTGAGAATAACAGCTAAAACTGGTGGATTTTTCGACACTCAAGGGTGATTGTGAGGAGCCAGAGGAAAGGTGTGCAGGGACTGGAGCAGGCTGGGCCCTATATAAACTTTCAAAAGTAACAGCCAATGCTCCCAGTCCTGGACAAAGCCCCATACTGAAGAGAAACTGCTGGGCCTAGAATCTAAACTAAGGATGCCAAGGATAACAGGATCAAAGAAAAGAAAAGATCCAAATAAAAGTGAAGGAGGACACAGCTGGAGCTCAGAAAGTAGGAGACCTTTTTTAAAAAGTTTTATTGAGATATAATTTACAAACTACATTTTTAAACACTAACAAAAGTAACAGAAGCAGCAGCTCTAGAGCAGTGAAGCTAGAAAACTAGATGCCTCCCCATCTAAAGTTCAAAAATATTAATTTCATCTAAAAACGAACAACAGAAAAGATCACAGCCTACTGTCATAGAAAGGAATTAGGAAGGGGAAGAAAAGAACAAGAAGTAGGATAACATCCCTGCAAATAATTGCAGTGATCTAGAAAAGCATGGCCACAAAAGTATAGCATTATATTTCTCAATGAACTAAAAGAAAATTGTTTAAATGCTAATAAGAACAAAAATCAGAATAAGGAAAACTACCATATGAAGTGAAATAAATGACTCAGTAAAGAAGAGGCCAAGCACAGTGGCTCACGCCTGTAATCCTAACACTTGGGGAGACTGAGGAGGGAGGATTGCTTGAAGCCAGGAGTTCGAGACCAGCCTGAGCAACACAGCAAGACCTTGCCTCTACAAAAAACAGAAAAATTAGCTGGGCATGATGGTGCATACCTGTAATCCCAGCTACTCAGGAGGCTGAGGCAGGAGCTTGAGACCAGGAGTTTGAGGTTTGCAGTGAGCTATGATGACACGACTGCACTCTACCCCAAGGAAAAGAGCAAGACCCTATCTCACAAAAAAAAAAAAAAAAAAGAAAGAAAGAAAGAAAAGATAAAACCTTTTCACAGATGACTACTATACTAGGAGGAATACAAGATAGTATAAACACAACAGAAGCCTTAAAAATAGGAAATTTTGGGCCGGGTGCAATAGCACATGCCTTTAGTCCTAGCTACGTGGGAGGCAGGAGGATTGCTTGAGCCCAGGCGTTCAAGGCTACAGTGAGCTATGATTGCACCTGTGAATAGCCACTGCATTGTAGCCTAGGCAACACAGCAAGACCCTGTCTCTTAAAAAAAAAAAAAAAAAGGAAATTTTGAAAATTGCAATAAAGAGGAAAAAGGTTTGCGATAGAGTGACAAAGGAGAGTAGAAAAGGAGAGCCAGCATATGTATAACAGGAGTCCTTAAAGAAAAAAACCAAAGCAATTAAACAACCCAAATACTAAAAATTATAATTCAAAAAATTTTTAAAATTACATCTGAAACTACAGATTGAAAGTGTAAACCTAAACTTTTGTACCCCCATAATAAGCTGAAATAAAAAAAGTGCACATTGTATACCGAGAAAAACTGACAAAGAACGTCACCAAAATATATTCTAGTAAAACTACTGATTTTTAAAGAAAGTCACTTATAAGGAAAAAAATTTTTCAAGAAAATCACTTATGAGGGGAAAAAAATCAGACTGGCATTTGACTTTTCATAGCAATGCTTTATTCCAAAAACAGTGAAATAATATATTTATTTACCATACTGAAGGAAAGAAAAATGTGAACCAAGATTTTTCTTTTTTTTTCTTTTTTAAAGAAACAGGGTCTCACTCTGTCACCCAGGCTGGAGTGCAGTGGCATGATCATAGCTCATGGCTTCCTCAAACTCCTGTGGTCAAGGGATTCTCCTGCCTCAGCCTCCTGAGCAGGTAGGACTTTAGGCATGCACCACCAAGCCTGGCTAAAGACAGGGTATCACTATGTTGCCCAGGTTGATTTTGAATTCTTGGCCTCCTAGAGTGCTGGGATTATAGGCATGAGCCACCATGGTCCCCGGTCTGTGACCCAAGAATTTTATATACAGCCAAAATAATTTTCAGGTATAAAGTCACAAATAAACTATTATTAATGGCAATATTGCTTCCATAAGCCCCTTCTCAGGAATCTACTAGGTAACAAGTCAGGCAAGAAAAATGACTGGACAGACATTGACATAAAGACTGATGGTGTTATCAGTGGATATAAACATCACAAAAAGAAAAAGAACTATATAATACCTCTTGCTGCAAGTACACCATTGTGAATTAGTTTTGCCATAAACAAACAATCAAACTTGAATATTCAGGAAATACAGAAGACAGAAGAACATGTTAAATGATATCATGTGGAAGCAATACTCTATATTTATGGAAACTTAGTTTCTTAAACAATGATAAAAAGAGCTACCCAAAAAAAACAGAGGAGAAAGCCATATATTAAAAGAGATAAGAAAAATCACATGATGTAAGAATCTTATTTGGATCCAGATTCAAGAAAACAAATAATAAAAGAAAAAAGCATTTATAAGACAATTGAGGATTTGAATACTGATACTTAAAAATATTAATTACTATTAATTTTTTAGATGTGATAACAGTATTATGGGGTTTCTTTTTAAATTCTTTTCTTTTGAAGATACATATGCAAATATTTATGGACATAATATGGTATCTAGGGTTTCCATCAAAACAATTCTGAAGGAGGAAGTAGGTGGGCATACACATAAAATAAGGTAATTATTAAAGCTAGAGGATGAATACATAGGGGTTCATTACATTATTCCGTCAACTTTTGCACGTTTAAAATTTTCTACTATAAAATGTTTTTTTAAAAAAGAAAAAAGACACATGGATTTACTATTCTGATTCATTCATTCAATAAATATTTGTAATTAGTTTTATTACACAATTCAATATTACCCTCCCTTACGAACAGAAATTCATTTTGTTGTTTTTGAGTCAGGTTTTCATTCTGTTGCCCAGGCTGGAGTATAGTGGCCCAATCACAGTTCACTGTAGCCTCTAACTCCTGGGACTCAAGCAATCCTGCTACAGCCTCCCAAATAGCTAGGACTACAGGTGCTTGCCACCATACTCAGCTTTTTTTTTTTTTTTTAATTGGTAGAGATGGGGTCTCACCATGTTGCCAGGCTGGTCTCGAACTCCTGGCCTCAAGAGATCCTAGTTACGTTGGCCTCCCAAAGTGCTGGAATTACAGGCATGAGCCACCACACCTGGCCTAGAAACTCATTTTTGTCAACCTTTGTATTTTCCAGATCCAGATCACGTTTTCAAAGACTTAAAATAATTTTGACAAAAAGTGATAGAATCCTATCCTGACTTAGTAAGTCATAAGACGCTGGCTATAACTTCTTTGTGAATTAGACCCAATTTTAAGACTATCAAATTTGGTCCATAAAGGACAGTATGATTTTTGTTCAGTGATTCATCCCCATAATCTCAATTAGAGAAAGCATAAGAAAAGACTTACCTGTTTTATGTGTGGATTCATGGCCATTTCAGTTACATTCTTCTTGGTCTCGCAGAAAATAATAGCCCTCCCTTCAGACCCACTGTAGACTTGAAGGACATCTCCAATAACTGCTGGCCTCTGAGACCAATGACATTGGATTGCCAAATGCTTTGAGGAAAGAAGATGTCAAATATCTGTTTCATTAAAATGATTTAAGAAGATTTCTCTTGTACATTTTTTCTATCAGGTCAAGAATTAGCCTTCCTGGGAGACTTATACAAAGACTCCCCTCAACTCCATTTAAAAACAATATACAAATGACCGTCAAATAGGTGAAAGGATAAACAAATCATAGTATGTTCAAATAACAGAATAGTATCCAGCAATAAAGAAACCAACTACCGATACACAAAAAAAATGGATGAATCTCAAAATATATGCCCAGTGAATAAAGTCTTAGAGAAAAAGAGTACGTGTAGTGTGATTCCATTTATATGAAGTTCTAGAATAGAGAAAACTAATGTATAGTGAGAGAAAAATCAAAACAACGATTAGCTCCGGATGGGGGGAAATGACTGGGGAGGAGCATGGGTTGGTGGTAATATTCGCTGTCTTGATAAGGGTTTGAGTTAAAAACACATGTATGAACTTTCAAAACTAGGCAAATGTACACTTAAAAGTTTGCATTTCGTTGTATATAATTTTTTTTTTTTTTTGAGACAAAGTCACCCAGGCTAGAGTGCAGCGGTATCATCATAGCTCACTGAAGCCTGGGATCCCTGGGCTCAACAATCCTCCTACCTCAGCCTCCCAAATAGCTGGGATTATAGGCACACGCCACCACATCAGACTGACTTTTTAAAACTTTTTGTAGAAACAGGGTCTCACTATGTTGCTCAGGCTGGTCTTGAACTCCTGGGCTCAAGTGATCTTCCTGCCTAGGCCACCCAAAGTGCTAGGATTTACAGGTGTGAGCCACCACGCCTGGCCTCACCATACATAAATCTTATCTTAAAGAATTGTAAATATTATATGGATGAACCTCAAAAACATGCTAAGTGAAAGAAGCCAGAAACAAAGTCACATATTATATGATTACATTTACAGTCACGCGTTGCTTAACGACAGCAATACATTCTGACAAACGCATGGTTAAGTGATTTTGTCATTGCGTGATCATAAAGTGTACTTACACAAACCACCTAGATGGTATAGCCTACTATACACCTAGGCTATATGGTATGGCCTATTGCTCCTAGGCTACAAATGTGTACAGCATGTTACTGTACTGAATATGTACGCAACTATAACACAGTGGTAAGTATTTGTGTATCTAAACATAGAAAAGATACAGTAAAAATATGATATAAAAGATAAAAAATAGTACACCTGTATAGGACAGCTCCATTATAATCTTATGGGACCACCGTCGTATATGCGGTCCATCGTTGACCAAAACATCGTTATGCGGCGCATGACTGTATATGAAATATCCAGACAGGCATATCCATAGAGACAGAAAGCAGATTGGTGGTTGACAGGGGCTAAAGAAAGGAGGGAATGGGGAGTAACTGCTTAATGGTTATGGGGTTTCCTTTTGGGATGAAGAAAATGTTTTGAAACTAGATAGAAGTGATGGTTGTACTATAAATGTACTAGATGACACTGAATTGTATACTTTAAAATGGTTGGTATTAGTTATATGAATTTTGCCTCAATAAAAATATTGTAAATATTGCGCTCTAAAGATGTGCATGCTGAAATACTTACGGGGAAGTATACTCATTTCTGCAATTTGAAATCAGTCAAAAAATAAGATGGATATAGGGATGGATAGACATGTAATAAAGGAAATATAGTAAAACATAATGTAGAATGCAAATGACAGTGAACACTGTAAAATTCTTCCAACCTGTGTGTTTGGAAAGTTTTACTATAAAATGTTGGGAAAAACTTATATATTTTAAATCTGTGCATTTTAACATACACCTCAATAAAATTGTTTTTAAAATAACTGTAATATATATTAATTACAGAATACCTGAAAAGCAGAGAAAAACACAAAGAAAACTAAGAATCACTTATACCACCTACAACAAAGTCTTGCTTCTTCCCCACCTCAAAAAGAAAAAATCAAAAAAAACCTGAAACTGATCAGCCCACAAGCTAACTAACCATCAACTCAAAGGAAAATGAAGGCATAGCAACATGTTAAATAACACCACAGGGATGCAAATAAGCAAAATTGAGACTATGGAAAACTTGTAAGACAAATAATGAGTTTTTTCAACAAAAAATTGCAAAGAAAAATAACTTGTAGATTAAAAAATATGTAAGACACATATCAACCAGTTGAAACGTAAGGATCTTATTTGGATCCAGAGTTAAAAAACTTTTTTTTAAAAAAAACAAAAAGGCAGCTAGGGTAATGTGCACACTAGATATTTAATGATATTAAAGAATTATTGTTTTTCTTCTACTGCGATAATGACTGTGGTTGTTTTTTTAAAAGAGCCTTTACTTATCATTTAACAAGTATAGACAATTAAATGAAGATGAAATGATGACTGGGATTGCTTCAAATGCACGGGTGAAGAATGTTTTAGGGTATAGAAAAGATCATTATTAAAGCCTGGTGATGGGTACATCATGTTCCCTATGCTACTCAATTTTTGTATAGATTTGAAAATGTCCTCAATAACTTTTTTTTCCACTGATACATTTTACATCCTTAGTGTAAAACTTTCAACCATTACAAAATATACAAAGCTTCCTTTGACCATTCTGCACTGCAACAGTCCTCTTTTCTAGAAGTAATCATTATTTGATGTTTATTCTTCCAGCCTATTTTTGCACGTTTACATAAATACATAAAGAATCCAATTAGCATTAGTTTTATAATTCTTTAAATAGTGTGATTTTGTACATATCACTCTGCAATTTGGTTTTTATCACTCACTCTTAATTCATTCTTTTTAAACACTACATTGTATTCTATAGATAATACTATTGTTCACTTACCCTATTTTTTCCTACATACACACATCTATGAAATGGAAAAGTGATGTATATGGTACATACCTGTCATAAATACTATAAATATTACCTTTAATTTTTTTTGGACATACTATTAGTTTGATTTTCATGAAGTCAAAATTATCAGCCTTTTCCCTTATGGATTCTTCTTCTGACTTCTATGTTTAGAAAAGTGTTCCCTTTCCTGAGACCAAATAACTATTCATTTGCATCTGCTTTAACTTATTTTATGGCTTAATTTTTGAATACTTCAGAAATTTTTTTTTGGTATAGGATATGGGATGAGGATCTTCTTTCCCTAAGCTTTAACAAATTATCCCAGCATTATTCTTTTCTAGTCAATATGAATCACCTTTGCATTCTAAATACAAGTCTTTCTTTGAGCTGCTTTAAATAAATAAATAAATACTTTAAGTCTATCTCTATGGCTGCTTGTATGTCTACTCTTAGGATGTGCCTGTTCACATACCATTTTTTCTCTATTTATTCTATTCTGCTCTTCAGTCTCAGACTATAGAAACATACATAGTTATCTTATTGACTAAGAGCAGAAAAGAGAGATTAGGCCTGAATAGGTACCCAAAGCTTAAGTATAGCTTCAACAAATTTCAAAAGTAAATACCAACTAAAAGCTAAAATCTATCATGCTGGAAAGCTACTTACTTCCACAGTAGTTGCAGCCTTTTGAGTCATTTTTCCAACAAGGTCAACCTGTTCATATCTGGATTTCATGTATTTTTTTGCAACTTTGTATACCCACTGTGGGCAAGTTGCAGAAAAAAGTAAAGTCTGAGGATTGTCTTCAGAATCTTAAATAAACAAAAAGAATTCAAATGTTTTCTTAATATCCCATGATGTAGCCAGCTCTTAAAAATCCCCCCAAGCTTCAAAGAAATAATGAAAAATTTAAAACTTGGGGTGAATTTTTAACATACAGACTTCATTGCAATTATTGAAACTTTAAACTTTCAAAACTAGGGGACAATATGAAGAGAACTGAACCCGGAAGGAAGGTGAGAATTTAAGGAGGAACAATGAACAAAGAAATCAATAAAATGAGTTAGTAAATCTAAATATTCACTATAAAAAATCATATACGGAAGAAAACATAGAAAGCTAACAAAATAGTTAAAAGTATGTTATAGTACTTTCTTTTTCAGTGAGAGAACAGATACTAAATAACTTTAGTTTTGTTAGAATACCAGGGGACAATGTAATGTAAATTACGAAATAAAAAACTCATACATTTTTAAGAACAAAGAATAATTGCTAATGTGCTTATTTTGAATTAGGATATACCAGTTTTGTAGGATTCGTGAATAATATCTTCAACTTGTTCAGCAAAACCTAAATCTAACATCTGGTCCACTTCATCAAGCACAACATGGCGCAGTTTAGAAAGATCCAATCGGCCACTCTGCAGATGATCTTTGATACGACCAGGGGTCCCAACCAAGATGTCAATACCATTTCGAATATGATTAACTGGAGATGAGAGAAATGCCAATAAAACATAAAAATCAAATAGATACTTTCACATTATTTCTTTAGACTTAAGTAGCAAATACATCTTTGCATTACTATCATACATATTTACTCACTTTGGCTTTGATATGATGTCCCACCATAAAAACATGCCACACTGAGTTTCCTAGTTATATCTTTGAAGTCTTTGGCTACTTGGTTTGCCAATTCCCTTGTTGGAGCCAAAACAAGTACCTAAGCAAGAGGTTTAAAAAACAAAAAAGATACTTTTCTAAAGACTTATGTAAATTCAAACTGAGAAGACTTTTTTAAGGTGCATTTAAACTAGGAGTCTCAATATTAATGTCTTAAGTATTTAAAGTCAATACAAAATAACAAGAACGATAGTTCGTATTTATTATATTCTCCCTTACTTCCTTCAGGTCTTTTCAAAAGTCACTTTCTGTCAGGTTCCCAAGCCTCTTTTCGTATCCCCTACCCCTCTTTACTGTTTCTACTCAGCACTTATACCACCTAAGATATTTATACTTTACTTATTTGCTGATTATCTATCTCACCCCCTAAAATGTAAGCTACACCAAAGCAAGGACTTATGTCAGGTTGGGTTAATGTATCCCTTACACTTCAAACAGTGCCTGGTATAGAAGAGAAACTCAAAAATACCTGTTAAACGAATGAATGAATGTTCACCATGTGCCAGGCACTAATGCTTTACAAGAATTATCTAATTTTATTCTTACAAAAACCCTATGGGGCAGCACTATCGTCTCAATTTTATAGATGAGGAACCTATATCTCGGAGAAGTTAAAAGTCTTACGCAAGATCAAACAGCTAGAAGTGTTGGAGCTGGACTCACCAGTAACATTTTTCTAGCACAAAAGCTTTTGAAGGAACTGTTGAGACTGTGTCCTATCTCTATTACTTGCAGTCTTTCCTAATTTTACCCAAGACATACAACTCTCCAAAAAACATTTATCCTGTTAGCCAACAGAGCCAACCTGATTTGGGATAGCTGATCCAAGACCATTCTGATTTAATTATATTTATATATGTGAATTTGCTTTTATACCACTTAGGAGTCTTTGAAAGAACAAACTACTCTCATTTAATTATATTTATATATGTGAATTTGCTTTTATATTGTAATACCACTTAGGAGTCTTTCAAAGAACAAACTACTTTTAGTCACACACCTGTTCAAATTATGATGCCGATTTTTTCTTCTTCACTTTTAGAAATCTTAAAGTTTGCACAGCTTCTAAAAAGGTCAAATTTTAGGCTCAAATTTTACTAGTCTCCTTTGTTAGCTGATTTCACTACTTATAAATTAAGACAGATCTCTAGTACCCCAATAATATAGAAACTAGCAATATAATCTCCGTAATACTCTTCTTAAGAAGCCAACCAGTAAAATAAATGATACGGAACCAAATAAATTAACCTGTTTTTAGAAAATTCATTTGTTTAAAAGTAAAGCTCAGGACTGAAAAAAGAGAAGAAAAGGGTCACTAAATATATTAACCCTAAATACTACTCTAATAAGACCTGCTAGCCTCATAATACAAAGTTATCAAAGACATCTATGGATTTATACATGTTACATTCATATGCAATAACTATTTCACTTTAGCTTCACTTGAAATTTCTTTCTCTGAAAATCAATATATTTTTGCTTTATGCCACAGGGCTGACTTTTCTACCTTTGAGCTTAGGTACTTGAGCTTTGAATGAGTATAACTCTTTCTTTCCCTTTCCATTAATGTTTACAGCTTTTACTCCCTATAATGATTACCTTTGGTGAGCGGCTTTTTTTAATTGTTTCTTGATTTCTTTGGAGTTTTTCAATCAAGGGGATGGCAAAAGAGAATGTCTTTCCTGTTCCTGTCCGTGCTTGAGCTATTAAATCTTTTCCTTCATATACAGGACAAAAGGTCTTAACTTGAATGGGAAAGAGATATGTTACCCCTCGACCTGTAAAATGAGATTTCATTAAAATATTTCTTTAAAACTAACATTAGGAAAAAACATATTCATCTAAAAATGACAATACTGATTCCTCAATGTCTGCCTAAAGATACACCATCTAGTGACATTTACAGTTATTCCTACCGCAAACAGGAATTTATAAAAAAACTGGACTGAGTGCAGTGGCTAATGCCTGTAATCCCACCATCTTGGGAGGCCAAAGTTGGAGGATCACTTGGGGCCAAGAGTTCAAGACCAGCCTGGGCAACATAGCAAGACTCCATCTCTACAAAAAATAGAAAAATTAGCCAGGCATGATGGCATGTGCCTGTAGTCCCAGCTACTTGGGAGGCTGAAGCAAGAGTATCACTTGAGCCCAGGAGTTTGAGATTACAGTGAGCTATGACTGGGCCACTGCATTTTAGCCTGGGTGACAAAGTGAGAACCTGTATCAAAAAAAGAATTACAAAAAAAATTGGTCTAAAGCAAGGTGCCATGGCTCACGCCTATAATCCTAACACTTGGGATGTTGGGATGTTGAGGTAGGAGGATTGCTTGAGGTCAGGAGTTCGAGACCAGTCTGAGCAAGGGCAAGACCACACTTCTACAAAAAATAGAAAAATTAGCTAGGCATGGTGGCACACACCTGCAGTTCCAGCTACTCAGGAGACTGAGGCAGGAGGATTGCTTGAGCCCAGGAGTTGGAGGTTGCAGTAAGCTACAATGACACCACTGCATTCTCGCCTGGGCGACAGAGTGAGACTCTGTCTCAGAAAAACAAGTGGTCTAAACTTTTGGCAAATATATATAATTCTTAAGGCTAAAAACAGCAGAATATCGAAAAAGATGATGTAGAAATAACTGCAATTAAGAAAGTGCTATTTCTCTATGCTTTTTATATTCTCTTTTTGGTCAAAAGAGGCATGAGAGTTCTACAAAATCTATTAGATTTCCAATTACATATCCATTAAGATTCACAGTACCTTTCAGAAGCTTTATAGTTTCTTCAGAAATAGGAAAATTGGAGAAGGCTCCCTCTTTCTGTTCACGTGTTAGAGTCTGTCAAAATGAAAGCAAAGTTTTAAATAATACAGTTTATATTCTTCCTTGTTTACCATTTTTAATTTTACTAAACAAATTAACTTTCGTTAGTACTTACAAAAAATGTATAGATTAACTCACAAGGAAAATTAGTGGGAAATTATTTTAATTTCAAATAAGTATCCCTTTAAATAGCAAGCTTACTTAATACATTTTCCCATAGTAAATTTTTTGTTTTGGTTTGTTTTTTGAGACAGAGTCTTGCTCTGTTGCCCGGGCTAGAGTACCATGGCATCAGCCTAATTCACAGCAACCTCAAATTCCCAGGCTCAAGCAATCCTTCTGCCTCAGCCTCCCGAGTAGCTGGGACTACAGGCGTGTGCCACCACACCCAGCTAATTTTTTCTATATATAATTTTAGTTGTCCAGACAATTTCTTTCTATTTTTAGTAGAGACGAGTCTTTCTCTTGCTCAGGCTGGTCTCGAACTCCTGACCTTGAGCGATCCTCCCTCCTCGGCTTCCCAGAGTGCTAGAATTACAGGCATGAGCCACCGTGCCCGGCCTCCCATAGTAAATTTTTAAATGTTTAACTCACCCATAAAACTCCCTTTAGAAATACATCTACTGTATAAATTTATATCTCCATTTGACTAAGATATTATAAAAGTTATTTAATAATCTAAACCATACTTATATAGATAATATTAATTATAAAGATTAACATAAGCCTATAAACTAAATTACATAATGAGGAAAGTATACTTTTTCAAAAAATGAAAGTTAAAAATTTATTCTATGGCTTTAAAAAGCTTTTTTTTTTTAGGTCACTAACATAGGGGAAAGTTCTTGTAAACTTAAAGACTTCCCTAACATATACTCAAGTTACCATGATGTTATCATTTAACATTTATTGAAAACTTTGTGTACCAGTCAATGTGTATACACAACAAAGACACTATGTCTACCCAGTAAACTTTATTACTCATGTGTTTAAAGAAAGTAGTTTCAGAACCACACACAACAGCTATTTGCAAACTGGGAACCAGATAAAAGAAATAATTTCAAATTCAAATTGTAAGCCATTTAAACAAACCTCAACGCTGTTATCTTTTTAAGATTAAAAGAAAAAAAAATTATTACAAAAGTAATACATTTTCATTGTAGAAATTTTAGAAACCATAAACAGAAACAAATTTAAAAAGTTATCTATTATATAATCCACTCAGCTGAAGCCACATATGAAACATACCCCTCCAATCCTTACTCTATCCACACAAAAAATTTTTCAACAGAAATAAGATCATAGTGTATATACTGTTTTATAACCTCCTTTTTAAACAAAATAGACGGAATATCTTTCTAACATTCTTGTATATCCCTTGGGATAGCTGTATTCTATTGTACAGATAGCATACCTTATTAAACTAATTGCCTACTATCAGACATTTAGAATGTTTAAATTTTCTGCTATTATCAACAATATTACTGTGATAAGAATACTTATTCATAAAGCTCTGCATACTTCTTGATTATCCCTTTAGGATAAATTCCTAGAAATAGAATTCCTGAAATCTAATACGATCTAAACAAAATAATAAAGTTAAACCTATTATAATACAGAGCATTGGACCAGCCAAAATCCCAACAGAGCAAGCAGCAACCTATACATTCTACTACTAGCAATACAGATTTATAGGGCCTCATTTAGCTCAAATGACATACGCACTTCCTGACAAATAGCAAACTCCTACAAACAAAAAACACCACATTATGGGGCAAGAATTCAGTATCTTTTCCCAAAGCTCCCTAAAAATTACCCATTAAATTAAGCTCAAATGTATTTAAGTATAAGATTTAAAGAATTACTGATTATCAAGAATTAAGAATATCAATCAAAGTTGTTTCTTTGTGAAGACCTGAGTAATTTACTAACAATTTCTAACACCTAGATAAACCTGTGAACTTTCGTATAGGAAAACTATTAAATACTTTTAAACAAATTCTGTACAAGAAAATATCTAGTCTAACAGTTACTAGCAAAAGCAGTGGGTCAAGAATGCAGATTCTATACTAAGCATATTTACTGCACCTTCCAAAAAATTAATACCCAGGAGGACAAATTTCTTTAGATCATTTTTATGGCTTTTTGTTCTTGTGACAGAGTCTCACTCTGTCGCCCTGGGTAGAGTGCAATGGCATGATCGTAGCTCACTGCAACCTCAAACTCCTGGGCTCAAGGGATCTTCCTGCCTCAGCCTCTTGAGTAGCTGGGACTACGGACTTATGCCACAACATCTGGATAATTTTTCCATTTTTAGTAGAGACGGGTCTCATTCTTGCTCAGGCTGGTCTTGAACTCCTGGCCTCCAGCAATCCTCCCGCCCCAGAGTGCTAGGATTACAGACATGAGCAATCGCTCATTTTTATGTTTTATTCCTGTTTTAAAAATGCAAACAGCTTTACACTGAGACACAGTTAAGATCTAAAGATCATTTAACATTGCTATTGTTACAGAAGCAGAAAAAGCAGAAAGCAAAATATACAAAGTCAAGAAGATTTCTGTACCTTGTTGCAGGAAGTCAGAAGTCAATTCACAAGTACTGGTAGGGATTAAAATAACCATAAGAAATGCAAGTAGGTGACTATCCATAAGCAATTGAGAAAAACTGTTCAGGAACCCAACTGTACAGGAAGGGTTTAAATTTGACTATTCTCCCACTCTTACACCAAGAAAAAGGTAATACAATGAAAGAAACAAGGGCCAAAGGAAAAAGGGCCAAAGGAAAAAGGGTCAGCCTTCACCTCCTCAGAGACTCTCCAGTCCAACTGAGAGTGCTGGACACTAAGCAGGAAATGTTATAAAATCAATTCTAGTTAGCCTAAAAAATCAAATCAGCCTGTATTTTGAGGATAATGTCAAATGCAAAATAAAAGTATCCATACCTCCTCCAGTTTATTATCATTTGATTTATGAGTAGAACTATCTAAGGACGATACTCGCTTTGATTTTTTTTCATATTCATCAATATCTCCATTTGGTAGATCTTTTCTTCTTGACTTATGAGATTTAGAGAATTCATCTGAAAGTCTATTAAATCCTTCCTCAGTGTCTCCATTTAGCTTCTCTTTCGTTTTAGCTTTTTTGGGCTTGGGAGCATCCAGGTTATCCACAATACCATTTTCTCTTGCTTCTGATTTCTCATCTGAGTCATAATGGTGCCTTGACTTCCTTCTATCACTCTGTGGACAAAGAAGCAATGACAAGAGGCTCAAAAGGTTTCCTTTTAAGACTCTAGGGAAGTTAGAGCATGACTTCCTCACCACTTAAAAGCTCATTCTACAGTACTTTTGAAAACCTACCTGGTAGAAATCCAGACTAGTTACTAAAAGCCAAGCTCTAGGGCTCACCTGTTGCTATCTTTCTCATCCCATCCCTTGCATTCTCAAGTCTCACCCTTTAGCCCCTCTCTAATACCATCATAAGATTTAAGGGAATAGCTTCTCAGGAAAAGAATGACAACCCCAGAATTATAAATTAAAAAACAAACAAACAAAACTAACATTTCCAAGAAAAAAAATTAATATTTATTGAGTACCTACCCAGTATTGCGTAATGTGTTTTCAGCTTATCTTGTTTAAATCTTCATAACAACCCTATAAGGGAAGTACAGGTCCATAACCCTTATCCAAAATTCCGATATCCATAAAGCTCTGAAAACCGAAAGTGTTTTTTGTAACTTATTTGGAGGCAAAACCTAACCTGACCTGAACTGATCTGATGGTAAAATTTACTTTTTTTTTAAATTTGTGCAATCCTTCAGAAACAAAATGGCAAAATTTAACTTGAACTAATGTGAGGCTATTTATAATCTTTATTAATCCCACTTAGTATGATTATTCATATTTAATATTAATGTATTCGATTGTAAGTTTCAGGTCCCAAACCCTGCTGGGGTGTTCCCCTCCTAAAAATTCCCAGAATTCTGAATTCCAAAACACATCTAGTTCCAAGGATTTTGGATAAGGGATAGTGAACCTGTATCACCTTTTTACAGATGAAGGAACAAAAGTTCTAGGGGGTTAAGTAACTTGCCAAAGACCCACATATAGGATTGCCTGCAAGTGGAAGTGCTAGAAATTGAATCTAGCACTGTCTGGCTTGAAAGCCTATGCTCTTTGCACATCATGCTTTCTCCCTGAACTTAAGAATTGACAGGTTTTAAAGAAAAATAAAACTATATAATTCACATAAAAGTCCAACTGCTATGCTTTCATGGAAGGACAGTAATCCTGGAACTTTTTTTAAAATTTTATTTAGTTAATAGAACTTAAAAAAATAAAGCAGGCTTCTGCAACTTCAGTTTTAAAATGACAAACTGGTGACCAGTGTTTAAATATTTGCAGAACACAAGAAATGATTTGGAAATTTAAGCACTTCTTCAGAATTACTTTGCCAAGATAGTAGTGATTAGTGATAGCAAAAACTACTACCACAAAATTTTCACCATGACTTACACAATTTTTAGTGTTCTTTCACATACAATTTTGTCATCTTCAAGACAGGAGTTGCTGTAAAAATTGAATAACACAATATGTGTGAAAATGCTTTGTAGTTAACATGTTACGTCATTTGATCTTTAGTTAACTGCACTAGCACACATCTCCCCAAACAAATAGGTTCTATAGAAACTAGATTTATTTATAGAGTTGGCTTTGGGGTTTGAATTGCTCCTGGGCCCTGCACTTCAGGGAGAAGTTGAAACAAGGCAAAGTGAGAACTCTCAGTCTAAGCCCAGCAACATGCCAAGGTGATGAATTACATCATTCCACTTTGGACCCACAGTACTTGACACTCTCCGTTTCTTTGGTTTCTTTTACACTCTATATGTCCTTCTTATCCTCTTACCTTTATCACATCTTCTTCAATGGTTCCTCTCCCTCCTCCTTCTGTGGATGTTCCTTAAATCTTTCTGTATTCTTTCATACCGTTTTCATAGCTTCAACACACACTTTCAGACTCCCTTCCTCACCTGCATTCCAATTCTAAGAACCTAAGGACCAGTTCCATATCTCAACACATCCAAACCAAAGTTACCTTCATCTCAACACCAGACCACTACTCTCATGCTCTACTTCTATTAGTTGGCATTCCAATCCAATCATTTCCTAATCTCCAGTTATCCTTCATAGTTAAAGGGCCATCAACAAAGTATTTCTGGAGAATTGACAACATGAAAGCCATCAACTTACAAGAACATGGTGAAATGTAAGGATGGACAAAGATAAGGTCATTTTCCTTAAGAATATTTGGGAAAGATACACACAGGAAAAATGAGCTAATTTTACAAGGAAGCACATAATAAATGCCAACTGAATGACAAAGATAGTCACTGGAACAAGAATTCAAAGGGGAATGAGATTACTGTACACTAGAGTGGTTAGAAAAGACTAGACCTTGACAGATGGATGGGATTTGGATGCAAAAGGAAAGACAAGTATTTCAAGATGAGCCAAAATTAAAATAACTGCTTGGTGATTCCACTTACACTCTACTCTAGGTACCTACAGTAGTCAAATGCAAAGAGACAGAAAGTAGAATGATGGTTGCCACAGGTGGGAAGAGAGCTAAATGGGAGTTAGTACTTAGTGGGCACAGAGTTTCAGTTTGGGATGATGAAAAAATTCTGGAGACAGATGGTAGTTACGGTTGCAGAACAATGTAAATATACTTAATGCCACAGAACTACACACTTAAAAATGGCTAATATGGTAAATTTTAAGTTATGTATATTTTGCCACAAAAGAAAACTGGTTGGCTGCAATGGCAAGTTTACCTTAATGATAAGGTCAGAGGGGTAGGTTCTGCTAAGCCTATACAAAATAAAGCTCTTTTATTTTTGGCAAATGTCAGCCTTCAAATACTGCCACCTTAGCCTCCTCAGCTCTATTTTCTTTTCTGTAGGTTAAATACCTGTGCATTTTTCAGCACCATGTGATCCCCTAATTATTCTGGGATTTTTGTCCCCCTTTTCTTTTCCTTTTTTTTGGAAGGCAGGGAAAGAGAAGTCTCTACAACTCCTCTACAGGCACCTTGAGGGCAGGAGCCATTTCTTATACTTATTTAGTTTAAACTCCTTGGTGCTCAGCAAAGAGTATGATATAAATTAGGCTCAATAAATACCTGCAGATTGAATGAAAATACTGACAGTGAGGGCTATTAATAACACAACCCACACAATCTCCATCACTGCCAAATCCTGACAACGCTGACTGACACTTTTCCTTAAGCCTCTATAGACCAGTTATCAAGGTTTGTAAAAAAAAAATCTTTCCTCAAGATTCTTGCACACAGGACGGGGTGACAGAGAAGCAACACATATTCAAGGCAATCATTTTTCGTAATCATCTTCTAAGGCGCCAATGAGAACCAAAGACAGGCCTTGCTACTTGAGAAAGAGGAAAGAAAGAACAGATTTCGTGGTGATGGGAGCTTGAGTCTGCCCATCTTTTAGGAAAGATTCAGGCGCCAACGGGAAGGGATGAGGAGCCACGGGGGGCCGGCCCAAAGCCCAGGACTGTCCTTCTCCAGGTCGGGAGCGTGGAGGTGGGAATGGTCCCTGAGCGACCTCACAGGGCCGAGGGCGGCGCGAGAGGAGGCCCTCGGATGCTCCGGCCGGGTTCTGACAGGCCATCATCAGGCATAGTTTCCCTCCCCGCCCAAGCCGGCGCAGCCCAAAAGGAGGCGCGGCCCTTCCTCAGCGCACCTTTTGCCTCTCCTTCCTCTGGCTCTCGGACTCCTCCAAGGGTGCTTCCAGCTCCATAATGTCCCCCCAGAGGAGTTTCCCAGGCATTACTGGCCGCCGCCGCCTCCCTCCAGGCACAGTGGCCACAACCACCTACGGGCAGCGACGGCGTGAAAGGAAGCGGGGGTAGGCTGGCCGCCCGGCCAGGGCAATGCGTCACTTCCGGGACACGCACCGCACGGCGGGGGGGAACGATGATCCCGGAAACTCTAGTTTTAAACTCTCCCCTAGCGCCGCAACCTCCCAGCCAATGAGTGTGAGCGATCTCGACGGGCCCACCCTTGTTCTGAAGTGATTGGCTTCTAGAGTAAAACCCTGGCCAATCTCCGTGAAGGACGTGCACACTGATTAGTATAAATGGTTCGGTGTCTCTTCCCCTCCCCCACTCCGAACACTTCGCTTCGGCACCTCGGATACTCTTTGGAGCGTCCCAGTGTGCACTGCCAGGGCAGGGAAGCCCCTGACGGCGGCAGAGAGGGGCCGGCGCACGCAGCAGGCCCGTGCCGAAGCGAGCGCGGAGCGCCACGCGCTGCCCTGCCATTCGCCGCCGGAAGCTGCAGCCCTTCCTCCCGCCCATTGCGGGGGGAGGCGTTAACGTCCAACCGCTTCGGGCGAGGCCAGAAAGAGGCCTGGCTTTGGTGGGGAGGGACTTCGTGCGGTCTCAAGTGGGGCAGATGGGCTTGAAGTGAAGGCCGGGACCGGACGGACATCCGTCCCTGAAGTCTTAGGTTTTAGTCACGCAGTTGGTCTTTGGTTCATTTTAGTCCTCACGCTCCCCATTTGACATAAGAGGAAACTAAATCCAAGAAAGGAGTTTACTTATCTGAAGTCATACAATCAGTTAATGGCATAGTCAAGACTAGAGAATCGTTATCTTCTGAATCCGAGATCAGTGCTTTCTCTGCCACGTCAACCTGAAAACTTGAGTTTCAAAAAAAGCGTTTTGGGGAAGATGCTCCCATGAAACGAGTGGGAAAAACCTGAAGAAACCTAACAGTTTCTGCTAGGAAGAAAACAAGCCTAAATGCCTTCGACAGATTATGTGTTGGCAGTGAACTAAAAAGAGCTTAATTTTACTGATGGGGATTAACTGCCCCTGCATCACAATCTTATACAAAACTGAAACCTTTGACAATACTAAGAGTAACTTCCTTGGCATACGTATGACTTTTCTTACATCACCAGTACGGGCTAGTTGGCTTTCTTTTCAGAGCCATTTTTGTCTCTTCATGATCTTTTCGACCCAGCCACTCTACTCTTGAGTGGAGAACAAGAAACTAAACTGAGATGTAGGCTCAGGGGTATTCTCACAAACTACTTGATAATGTCTAAGACACCAGCCTTACACAACCTGAGCATCAAACTCACATCTTAGCAAAATTACAAATCGCTGTTATGTCGTGAAGTTTGAGAATTGGTCCTGAATAGCTGGAACCACAAATGTTAAGTCTGTGATTGCTTCAGGCCTTCTCCATAAGTATGGATTGGCCTGAAGTCAAGGGTTGTATGTTTAAACATAACCTTATCGATTCAATACTTATTAACACAAGGAGTGTTCAGCTAATGATGATAGAAAAATGCACCTCTCTCCCTAGATTATGAGGATAGCTGTGCATCTCTAGATCTGTCCTTTTCTAAATCCTTTTGTCCCAATACCTCACACCTACTCCCAATTTTCCCATGGTAAAAGTCTTTATAGCCCTACAACAGGGTACAATTTGTGATAAAAAACACAGAGTAGATGTGGCTAAGAATGCCACACATAAAATTGGGATAAAAGGAACAGATGTTAGTATCTTGTAGTTAAAGGTCAAACGAGGATGAAGTAAAGTTTTAGCTCTTCAGAACTCTATTTTTGGTATTCACTTGTAAGTCAGAAGTCCTGAGATCAGGTCTGAAGAAGGAAAGGACTAAACTGTTCCATTCTCCTTAATCAAGTGACTCACAAGTACACTTGTGTTTTTCAGAATGACCTTCTGTGACTTGCAACACTATAAACACTGCCTTTCTAAGCCCTAAACTCACTGAACCAAATCTCTAGCTGCTGTCTATGTCAAGTGGAAAGGGCAAGTGTAAACTGATGCCTGAGTTACTTGACCAAGGAGTGGCTTAGCTGAAAAAATTTTGGGTTCTGCACTATAAGAGTTCTCAGTGGATATCATCTTGCCTCAGTTAGCTAGAAAACTTGGGAATGGAATACAGGCATAGAGAATTTTTTTTCTTCATATTTGCTCCCTCTATAAATCTCACGAGATTTGTCTGATGATGAGATTTGGAGGCATAGGGGAAAGCATAAATGTACATGAACAATTAAAATGAACAGTAATTCAAAATATAATCTTAATAGAACATCTTTATCTTCCAAATATCTTACCCGAGTCACGGATGTACTTCCTTTCGCAAAAAAGTTGAGTGCTTTACCTGCTACTCTTTGTTCCAAGGTTGAATAAAGATTTTCTTTGCTTTTGGCCTCAGCTAAATTAAACTCTGTAACCTTTAAGATATAAAAACAAGATGGCTATTTCCAAATTTGCCTCTCTGATCATTTTCAAAACTTACAAGGCTATATTTTTATTTTTACTCCATGATTTGAAAGTAAAAGGTAAAAACAGCCATCAAATACAACATTTTGCATCTGCATGCCAATCTTATGTGACAAGAGAACCATTATTTTTAAATGCTATGACATGGAAATAGTTTAAGGGGCGGTTATAAATTGACTAAGACATTGGGGGCACAGAATGAGTACAAAGGGAAAGGCAGAAAGTATTATAAAAACAATGAGAGGGAAGAGGGTGTTTTTCCCATTGTCATGTGACCTTGGCCAACTCAACTCTAACATCTGTTGTTAGTAAAGTGAGGACAATAATGCTTACAGTGTAGGAAATTGGATCATTTGATATAACAGCACTACAGAAGTAATGTACAGAGATGCTTACCTTTGCTTGAGGTTTTTGACAGCATTAAAAGCAGCCATCTTTGAGCACATTTATCACACATATATTTATGTATGTATCTACCTCCTAATTCAAATCTTCTCTGTTTTTTTTTTTTTTTTTTTTTTTGGAGACAGAGTGTCACTCGGTGTCCTGGGTAGAGTGCAGTGAGGGTGGGTCACCGCAAGCTCCAGGTCCCGGGCTGTGAGTGATCCTCGTGCCTCAGCCTCCCGGGTAGCTGGGACTACAGGCGCTTGCCAGAGCGCCCGGCTGGGTTTTGTTGGTTTTGAGTTTTTTTTTGGTCTTTTTTGTGATTTTTTGTTTACGGCGACGGGGTCTCACTGCGCTCGGGCTGGTGTGGAACCGGCGAGCTGCAGCTATCCGCCTGCCGCCTCAGCCTCCCAAGAAGCTGGGACTACAGGCGTGAGTCACCGCGCCCGGCCTAATTCAAATCTTTAGAACAGCTTTTTAAATGTTTAACCGTTGGAGAGACATCGTGCTGTTTCCTTAGTCAATTACTTTGTAGATGTTTTGAATCCCGTGGTAGGAAAGAGGGTTTCAGAGTTACATCGGTCATCCCAGAAGAGGGCACTATTACCCAAGAAGTGTTTGGAAGCTGCTTGTTAAAGAGGGAAAATGCATCTAAGCTTTCCAAAGGGAGGAAGATATATGAGATGCCAGCAAAGTAGCCATGAGTTTGTATTTGATATACCCTCATTCTTGTTTCATGACTCTGATGTCTCTCTTCCCCGAGCCCTGTTAAGCAATAGCCTGTTTTCCCCATTTCCCAAAAACCTTCTCAGGTAGCTATACTCAATGCAGTGGATCCCAATCTTTTCACTTCTATAGGCTCTTTCCATTATTTTTTCCCATGGATTTGACATTTGAAGTATATTGTCTGCTAAATTGCATTTAGTAATAATTGACTCATGGTCATTCTTCTAATCTATGAATAAAACACAAATGCAGTTTAACAGTGTCACACCAGCACGGGATAGGATTACATTAATGAGCTGGTGTAATTTCAACCACTGGCAAAGAAACTTAATGTTTTAGTTAGCAAGAAGTTAGATTAGGCAAAGGAAATGTACGATTTCTATTAGGATTTTTGAAATATTGAAAAGAGCTTGCAAAGAACTCAGCTACTCTTTAGGGACTCCTAGGACTCTAAAATCCCAGATGAGAGAGGATAAACAGTATCTCACATTGTATGAATGTCTACAATAAGCCCATAGTTTGTATATTTTATTCCTATTTATAAAATAAGGTATTAACTGTAAACTTGTTAGCTAAAAGCATAATACCTCCCCCAAGCATACATGTATTTTGATGAAAGATATATTTTGTAATCTTTACCCAAAGGACTAAATCTGTAATGGAGGAATTCCAGACAAACTGACAAAAACAGGGGACCTGTATAGTAGGCCATGTATTTATCAGGCAAGTTTTGTGTCTATATAAATATATTAAAATTATACACATATATATTTATAATAATATTAGGTACTTCCTACATTGGACACTTTTGATAGATCATCCCAAAATCTCACAACAATCCTGTAAGGTACATATCATTACTATCTCCCTTTTACAAATAAGAAAACTGAATCAGAGAAGTTTCACAACTTGCTCCATCACACAGCTACCCAAGATGGGATTGGGATTCAAACTTCTGTGTGAATCCTAAGCTCAGATCATCAAGCTGCCTCAAGAAAACAGTTTTCTCATTAGAGAATAGACTGCAATAGGAAAGTGAAATAAAGAACTAAAATTTCCACAAAAAAAGCAATTATTGGGGAAAAAAATGCAGGTCACCTATTTTATAGAATAATTTCCCAAATGACAATTTAATAGCACATATTCTCATCTTTAATATCTGTGTTATATGATGAGTTTTATAGGAGAATAGAAGTTTATGGGTTTTATAACGGGCTTGCTTCATTTAATACATCTAATTAGAGAGTGTCATATGCATCCAATGGCAAAATTAGATGGATTTCATTGGTACCTAGATGTGGCTAGAGCCCCAAGAGACTTTGGAGTCCTCAGTCTACTAAGAAAGTTGTCCAGTCCAAAAATCAAAGATGAAACACAGTTGTTGGTGCTGCTTTTTCCAAGGGTTGGCGGGGATAGGTGCAGACATGGAGACCTGGAAGCAATACTCAGGAATCTTGGATGAGTTCAATATTTCACATGACCCTCACTAAATATTATAAACATAAATCCTTACGGTTGGAAGGATTCTTCAAAATCACATAGTTCAATCTGTTAAGCTAAATATTAGAAATTCCTCTGCAA
Source organism: Lemur catta (assembly GCF_020740605.2). Classification (NCBI taxonomy): domain Eukaryota; kingdom Metazoa; phylum Chordata; class Mammalia; order Primates; family Lemuridae; genus Lemur; species Lemur catta. The sequence goes on along the minus strand of NC_059141.1, from coordinate 47,323,314 downwards.
CATACCAGTGAAGAGATCACCAAGCCTCTGCTTGAATGCCCTAAATAATGAGAATTCATTACTTAACAAAGCTGCCTACTTCATCTTCAGATAGTTTTGTCTAACAGGAAGTTCTTTATACTGCATTGAAATCTTTGTCCTAACTTCCATTCAGTGGTGTTGATTCCATGCTGTAAGGCCCCCTAAAACAATTCCCACACCCCTACCTCCCCTATAAGTCTTTTCTATGCCAGATTACCCCACTTGGTACTCTGAGCAGGGTTTACAATGTCCTTGTGACCATGACAAATCTTCTTGGAATGCCATGGTAGGTTGGTTGGGGCCCACTGAAAACCAAGTCAGGAGTAAGTGGTCTCACCACTGCAAAACAGAGCAGTAACTCCGACCTCCACTCTTTTGCACTCCCACAGGGCCTACATTGCAGCTCCTCATGGTGCTGGGCTTTACCCTGGCCGTCATTGTTATCAGGATGGTGAGAGCTGGAAAGAGGTACTCTAATTATTCAGTTATCCTTGAGATCTAAGGCCTTGACAATCCTTAGAAACCTCTTAGAAAAAATATCCCCTCAACCATAATACAGCACCATCATCTACCTGGTGTGCTAAAACCAGTCTTGATTTCTCCATGTTCCCCAAACCAAATTTGGTCTGAAAAGGCCTGCTAGAAAAAATTCTGGCAAAGCTATCTAGGTCATATCACAAGCAGAAATGGACCTAAATGTGGATGAACTGCTAAACATCTATCAGCCATCTTCCATCTTTTCTCTAAATCTCTGATTCAGAACCTCCCTTTTACTCATAAGCCATTTGGTAACCATCGTGCTTCTCTTCTATCTTCACTTTCTATCTCCACCATCTGACTTTTCATTGCCATGCTATAGAGAGAGCCTGAAATGTAAAATGTAGGGAGGAACCAGAGTGGTAGAGCCAGATGTCTACTGCCACAGGAATTTTGGACATTGTCAGTCAGTCACATTTGGAGCCATTTGTTCATGTCCAAGCTGGTTGAAGAGAAGATCCTGGGCAGCAATGATTGGATGAAAGGAATTCTTGTTGCAAAGTAGCAAACACCATTTATATACATTCTTTCTGATAATAAGACTTCAGTTGCATCTATACAACCCTCAAACACACACAGTTTTCTAGACTTTGTGTTGAAATTTGGTAAGATCCACTTAACATAGAACTCAGTATTAGTGTTGGTAAAAAAAAGTTCACTACTGGGTAATAAATTAGTATCCTATATATTTGAGAAACTAATGAATGTCTAAAAATTCAAGTCAATTTACATTTAATTGGAAGGGGACTAATGATTCCATGTTTTTTATTGCAAACAATCTATATATTCCCAATAAATTCATAGTAAAATAAGCTTTAAAAAGCTTTAAAATACCAAAAAAGGAAAAAAAGCCAGTAATTACAACAAAATATGTAATAAGGTTAATTGCATATATGTACTTAGCTTTTGAAGATTCTTATAATACTCAGTTGGTTGAAAGAGTCTATAGTAATGCTGTACATTTAAAAAAAAAAGTTTCCAAAGAAAATTAAACATTGATGACTGGAGTTAGCTGTAGTAAGGAACTGGATGTGAGTGTTTGACTGCTCTTTGTGCCTTCAAAGTTCTGCAGAAAATTCTGTCTTCTTTTTAGTCCATCCAAAATGACTGAATTATTAGATGCCAGACTCTGTGTCCTAAAGATATTAAAAATAACAGAATTATTGCCTCAAAAGGGAACTATATTTCTAATCAAGGCATTATACTTTCATTTGTTACTGTTACATTGAAAAGTACATTTGCTCATACTAAGGTGCACTTATCAAGTAAGTTAACCTTTAAAAATCTAAAGTTCTCTTTACATTTTAAAGGCTTCACAATAGCACCTCAATTATTCGACAGCTGCTTTCAAAGAAGTTCATATTTTCTGAACAACATCTATTCTCAGATCCAATATCAAGTATATTCTAGGCAAAGACAACATGTTCCCTAAAAAACTTCTTCCATACATCTGAAGTGGCCAACATCTTCCTGTGTAATTTATTAATTTTTGAGAAATCATATGAAAGGGAAAAGCCAACTATTATACTTTTCATATTGATAATGTTCTTTTTCTAGGAGCTATAAGCTATGTTAGTCCCTTACTCATACATTTGCCTTGCTTCAGCCAACTCACATTACTGTTTGGTTATTCTTGCTTTTAACATTCCTTTTTTCCCACCTTGTTCCTCTCCATCAGTTGTCCATTATATTAAGATATATCTCAAAAGTGTGTCCTCCAATAAGTCTTCCCCCACATGGCCTATCACTCTTAATTTCACATCTCTTTGACTGTTATGATGAGTTTCCACTATATTCTTACATTCAACCTGTTTGTTGGTCTCCTGAACTGGACTAAATTGTAATCCTGTAGGTAGCAACAATGTCTTGTTCATCTCTGTCCCCCTAATCCTTAGAAGAATTATACCACATAGCTGATGTTCAAATGTTATGTTCCTTCCCCTTTCCTCTAAATGTCTTTAATGATTATAGATTATACAGTCTCTCAAGAAAAATATGTAGGCAACTTTTAAGAAATTAAATTTCTGGCCAGGAGTGGTGGCTCATTCCTGTAATCCCAGCACTTTGGGAGGCCAAGGCAGGAGGACTACTTGAGGCAAGGAGTTTGAAACCAGCCTGGGCAATATAACAAGACCCCATCTCTACAAAAATTTTTAAAATGAGCCAGGCATGATGGTGCACACCTATAGTCCCAGCTACTTGAGAGGCTGAGGCAGGAGGATCTCTTGACCCCAGCAGTTTGAGGGTGCAGTGAGCTATGATTGCACTGCTATACTCCAGCCTGGGTGACAGAGCAAGACTTTATCTCAAAAAAAAAAAAAAAAAAACACTCAAAATTTTGCAAATTAAAATTCTCAATTGCATGTTAAGGAGTAATTTCCCTAATCTGTTTTTTTATTTTATTTTGTTTTTGCCAGAGAGAAAAAAAAAAAAAAACCCACAGCTTGTTGGTTTACCAACATTGTTTGCTTTTAATCTTTTTTTTTAACTCTTTAGAGATTGGGTCTTTGTATAGTGCCCAGACTGGTCTCAAACTTCTGGCTTCAAGCAATTCTCCTGCCTCAGCCTCCCAAAGAGCTGAGATTGCAGGCATGAGCCACTGCGCCTAGCCATTGTTTACTTTTGAAGACAACTTTTTTTTATTCTTTTATATACTTGATATGAATCAAATTATTGTTTCAAGCCAAAAAGACCTTGTTGCTCCAATAAAGATGTGATGATATGTTTAGAAAATGTAAAGTTCTAGGAATTTATCCTATGTAAATAGTCAAAAGTGCCCACAAATATTTATATGTAAAAATAATTCACTGCAGATTGATTTATTAATAGCCAAAAATTAGAAATAATCTAAATGTCAAAGAAAAGCAAATAATGGTTATAATAAATAATGGAGTCCACATAATGGAGTACTAAGCAGCCATTAAAAATAACAAGCTAGATCTATACGTATTGATTGCAGGATATCCATGACAAATTAGGAGAAAAAAGAAAGCAATAGCTGTATATGATTTGTTGTTGAAAGTACTTATATTTATAAATGCATATAAAAAAGTCTGAAAGAATATATACAAAATGGTTAACAATGTTTTGGTCACCTCTATGGAAAGGGGATGGAAAAGGTCAGGGAGTGGAGACTTCCAGTTTTACTTTCTATAATTTTGTATTACTTTAATTTTTCAAAACGAAGCACATAGTAACTTTATATAATAAACAAATCTAATAAAGATATACACCAAATTTTTAGGATGACCTTTTAGAAACTATTTAATAACATGGGAAGAATATTCATAATATACTATTAATTGAAAGAAGCAATAAGCAAAATAGTAACTCAGTATAAGCCCAATAGACAAAATACATATATGCTAAAACTGAAGTATTAGAGAGAAATACACCAAATACAAGAGGATTTTAAAAAGATATCTAAGCCAGGTGTGGTGGCATATGCCAGTAGTCCCAGCTACCTGGGAGGCTGAGGCAGGAAGACCAGTTGAGCCCAGGAAGGAGTTCAAGGCTGCAGTGAGCTATAACCACAGCTGTGAATAGCCACTGCACTCCAGCCTGGGCAGCATAACAAGATCTCATCTCTTAAAAAAATAAGAAAATTAGAAATTTTAAAATATTAAAAAGCAATGTAAAAATATCTATCTAGATAGTACAATGATTATAGGTGTTTTATAAAATACTTTCCAGTACTTCTTTTTTTTTTTTTTTTTTGAGACAGAGTCTTGCTTTGTTGCCCGGGCTAGAGTGAGTGCCGTGGCGTCAGCCTAGCTCACAGCAACCTCAAACTCCTGGGCTTAAGCGATCCTCCTGCCTCAGCCTCCCGGGTAGCTGGGACTACAGGCATGTGCCACCATGCCCGGCTAATTTTTTTCTATATATATTTTTAGTTGTCCAGATAATTTTTATTTCTATTTTTAGTAGAGACGGGGTCTCGCTCAGGCTGGTCTCGAACTCCTGACCTCGAGCGATCCACCCGCCTCGACCTCCCAGAGTGCTAGGATTACAGGCGTGAGCCACCGCGCCCGGCCTTCCAGTACTTCTTAAATGTTCTGTCATGACTATATTACTTTTATCCTCCAAACAATATTATTTAAACAAATTGGAGTGAAAAATATTAGTGGAAAATAGCCACATCCCTTCCTCAAACTGGGTAGACCCAGAAATGTAATGAAAACTTCAAACCCTCAGTTCAGAAAGTGCTTGGTTTATAGCAGTTCCTTTTTATTTCTAAAAATAATTCAAGATTTATGAGCAGTGGAGCAGTCAAATTTGGTTCACATTAAAAAATAATTCTATCCTGCTATGTAAGAGATTTCACTGTAACTTTATGCCATTTATTCAGTAAAGGCGGGAAGAATTGTATCATTATAAAAGTTTATTCAGGAGTTTCTCACTTGGGTACTCAATATGCCCTTGATTTTAATAATTCCCATGGGACAGTGGCTAATGAAATACTTTTACGTGCACTTACCGTGGAGAGTCTATTCCACTATCTCCTGCCATGCTGTGATTTTCTGTTCCTTCCAAGTGACTGTGTTCATGTTGGATATTCTGAGCCAACACTGGCATATGTGAAGTGCTGAAAAGTTCCAACTTTTGTGTGAGATGTTTTCTCATTTCCTGATTCTGAGCTCTCTGACTCCAGCTAGCTGGTTTCTTTTCTGTGTTACCAAAAGAGTCTTGCAGGATTTCAGCTTCAGAACTGGCTTTTCTTGCGCTATGATAATCAAATATACTTCCATCAGCTGCTGAGGCCTGTACGCATGTAGCAACACTGGGTTCTTCTTCATAGATAAAACCAAACTGGGTCCCTGAATTTAGGCCACAGCTTTCAGCAGAGAAATTAGGTTTTTGGCTTTCCCCTGGGTTACTAAGCAAACTTGTGGGTTTGTAACATTCATTTCTTTTAAGCACCTGAGGCTCAAACCTATCCATTTTGCTGTTATACTCAGTCAGAGATCTTTCAGTCACTTTTTGTTTTCCTAAATGATTCCCCTTGCTTCCACCTGTAAAGGAATACTGAACGTGGCCTGGCAGCATTTGAGATAAGTCATCATTCTCAGAAAAGTCATCCTCCTCAAGATATAATGAACTGCAGGCACCATCATCATCTTCCACTTCATTCTGATACAAGGCCTGGTCTTCGTCAGAAAGCCCTTCATTTTTTAGACACTCTTTCTCTGCATCCTGGACAAATGCCTTTCTCATTAATTCTTCTGAGTCTCTGTCTTCTCTCTCAGGTTGTCTCAAATGGTTCACACCAACTGGGTAATCCAAAAGGCTAAGATTTTGAAACTGGTGTATTGTCTTATCAATTAACCTGCAAGCAGAGGATGTTTGGTCTAAAGACGAGGAACCCTGTGATGACAGGCTATGCAGTGTTTCTTGGGTCTCCCCTAATTTGTCAAAGTCCCTCAAGACTTCAGGGATTACCTCATTTTCTCCACCACACACTTCATATCTCAACATGCTTTCCCTAAAGGAACAGCGTTTACCATTATTTTGCAAAACACTACGTGGAGGGTAATTTAAGAGGTGATCTCTGAAGTCATCACTGATGGGTTTGACAGTAGAATGATTCATAAAAATGGATTCTGCTTTAAATTTGTCATTACATTGTTCAGCATATGGCTGTTTGGCTTCACCATCAAAGATTCTTGAGGAATCCAAAGACCTTGACCTTTGGAAAGGCTTTTCCTTTGGTCCAGGCTGAGTGGGTTTTAGATCACCAGTCTTCTGAATGTTGTGCCCTTTGGTTATTAGGCTTCTTCTGTGAGACAAACCCTGGAAAGGATTACTGATTCGCTTTTTATAAATCAGATGGGAACCTAGCACTGTCAGATTCTCACCAACTGGTTTCTGAACCACTGCTTCATTAGGGCTTTTAGTTCTAGGGGTGGGCTGTGTAGTAGGAAGCTTGGGATGTTTTTCCAGTTTAATGCTTCCTGGCTGAAGCTCACTTCCCTGATTCCTGGCTTTGTGCCTTTCCCTATGAGAACGGCCCCGCCCTCGAGGCTTTGCAGACCGACTCTGCCTTTTCTTAACTCCCTCTTTAGAAGGATAGTTATGCCTGATTGTCAGCATATCAGTGGAAGTGCCCTGGCTGTTGTATTTTTTCTGTTCTTCGTATTTTTGCATTAGGACAGTGTGTTTGGTTAAGTTGTCAACAGTCAGAATGGGGTTAATTCGTTTGATTATCTCATGTTCAACATCTCGAGGGATATTGTCCAAGCTATCCTCATCTCGCACAGGCCATTCTTCAGGTGGGAACTGAGCAGAAAAACTGCTGTGTTCTGTTTTGGGTTTTTCTTTTCTGGATATGCCACGCCACAAGAAACTAAAACCAAACTTCTTGCCTTTTTCTCTGTCTCTTGTGTACAGTAAAGGTTTGGTGCTCTCACAGATGTGATTCTCCTCAGACACTGAAACTGCCCCATTCTGTGCCCAAGGTTTGAATTCCCCAAGACGTTTCTGGCCTTTTCTAGTCACTGCTGCAGCAGTGGGTGATTCCCGAACCTCCTGGGTGCACACGTCAGGGCAACACTGGCAAGACTGACAATGAGAAATGGGGACAGCATTCTCTTGGGTTGACTCTGAGCAGCTCTCCACGCTCACCAGATATGTCATGGAAGTTGGCATTGGGCGACTTTCTTCTGATAGGAAGACTCTCTTATTTTCCTGGGTGGTTGTGTTTGTAATGAAGTAAGTCTGAGGGGTAACGATGAAGTATCCTTCTCCAGTGTGATAAATCTTCCTTTCTTTAATCAGAGTTCCCAGAGTAGTGTAGAGAATATCTTGAGATGGAATTGCAATACCTAAAACAAATAAGCATTTTACACTGACAGAATCTGAATAAGAAACATTTTAATGAGTGAAATCAGTAACTCAGAAATGACCACATTATTTGCTTGATAAACCCAGAGCTGATTGTAACACTATTAATATGTGTCATTAAAATGCCAACAAAACACAAATAATATTCATAATTTACTTACAATAAGAATATAATTTGGCCCACACAAAGACACATGGCTAAGTTAATGGATAAATAGAAAAAAAATCTGAATTCACTCAAATACAAACCCATTATAAATTTAAATTTTAACTGAGGAAAGCATTCTTGATGAATAAACATGAGAGTTTTGAACAACCACAGTCTCATAGCTTAAATATTAATAAGAATCTAAAGAAAAATTGAAAACCTGTCTGTGCTTGGATGAGGGCAAACTACCTAATACCTGGATATAATAGAGCAAAAGGTAACAAAATAATTTTAAAAGAAATTCCCTTTTCCAAATACCAGGGTTCAAAATTATATTATGAAAACAATGTTAAGAATGTTTGTATAAGAAAAATACTGGAAGAAAATATATCAGTATGTTAACATTGATTTCCTTTGGGCTGTGGTACTTTTCTATATTTTCTGGATTTTTCTACAATAAGTATATTCATTATATAATGGGATAAATAAAAAATATCCTTCTATAATCATGCATTAGGATATCATGCAGCTATTAAAAGAATGAGATAAATCGATACATGCTGGTATGGAAAGATCTCTAAGATTTTTTTCTGTTTTTATTTTGAGACAGCGTTTCACTCTGTCACCCAGAGTATATTGGCATCATCATAGCTCACTCAAACTCCTCAAACTCCTAGGCTCAAGCAGTTCTCCTGCCTTAGCCTCCTGAGTAGCTGGAACAACAGGCGCATGCCACCACACCTGGCTAATTTTTCTATTTTCTGTATAGACGGGGTCTTACTCTTACTCAGGCTGATCTCAAACTCCTGGCTTCAAGCAATCCTCCTGCCTTGGCCTCCCAAAGTGCTAGAATTACAGGCATGAGCCACTGTGCCCCACCTCTAAGATATGTTTGTAAGTTAAAAAGGGAAAGGTACAGGAAGAATGTATAGAAACTCCAATTTATGTTATTAAAAAGGAGATATATATTCAAATACAATTTATGAAAGTATACATATAAAAAATAGCAGTTGTCACCTCTGGAAAGTGGGAATGAACTAATGGGAGGTGAGGGTAGACGAACTTTTCCTTTTTGTTTTTTGCACTTCTCTCTACAGAGTCTGATCTATTTGATCACTACTCATGACTAGAAAAAAAAAGAGACTGATCTATTTATTTATTGCCATTAGCATTTGTTTTTGAAAAAGTTCATCTGGAAAGCAAAAGAAATACCCTTATCAAATTTGTTGCCGCAGGACTTTTACTGGCGGAGTCTGATATAAGATTCTATAGATATAAGGTTCTATAGAAGGAACCTTATTCAACCCAGAAATTCCACTACTGGGTATCTACCCAAAGGAAAAGAAATCATTTTATCAAAAAGACACCTGCACTTGAATGTTTATTGCAGAACAATTCATAATTGCAAAGATGTGGAATCAACCCAAGTGCCCATCAATTCATGAGTGGATTAACAAATTGTGATGTATATATCACCATGGAGTACTACTTAGCCATAAAAAGGAATGAATTAATGTCTTTTGCAGCAATTTGGATGGAACTGGAGACCATTATCCTAAATGAAGTATCTCAGGAATAGAAAAACAAGCACCACATGTACTCTCTAATAATTTGGAACTAATTTATGGGCACACAGGGAGAAGTAAAGATCACTGGAAGTCAAGAAGTGGGCAGAGGGGAGGAGGGGAGGGGCAAAAACCTACCTAACAGGTACAATGAACACTATTTGGGTGATGGGCACAATAAAAGCTCTGACTTAAGCATTATAAAAGCTATCCATGTAACAAAAACATTTGTACTCCCTTAATAGTTTAAAATAAAAATAAATAAAACCCAGGTGAATTTTATATATAAAGGATATCACCCAATTTACTTAGGTATTCAAGACTATTTATAAATAGAAAACAAACACATACAATGAACTGCAAATAGAGAAAAATGTATTACTCTACCTGCGTAATGTTTCATCAAATGCTCCAAAAGTGATTCCTGTGTTACTACAGTCTGAGCTGCATTCATATCTGATATGGCACAGCAAAGAACTTCAGCCAAAGGTACAAACTGAGATTGAGCTATTGGATTCATTTGCACTGGAAAGACATCACCTATATCAGAGATTTTAAAAAAAACAGGGGTATGATAAAGTTGATATAGGATAAAATGTTTGGAATAATTGAATCAAGAATAAAGACTGAATAGTAGGCGGAACTGCTATTCTTTCATCAGTCTTTACTCAGAATCTGTTAACATGACAAGCACAATGATAGAAACTATGGCAGAAAAAGGTTTACATTATAATCTCTACTTTTAAGAAGTCTAAAGTATCTGTCATCATTTCACAAGCAAGAGACACTGAGTTTCCATAAGAAAGTATAAAGTGCTATCAGAGTTCAGGAGGTCAGACAACGCTTATATAGCAGGTCACATCTTTCTAAGCATTTTTTCACATTAACTGTCTTGAGAAAGGTAGACAGGGGATTATTATTCCCTTACTAAAGATATATAAAGTTATAGAAAGTTCAAGTAATTGTCCTAATTCTAAAAGTAAGTTAAAGTAAGAGAAATAGGTCTTTTGATTCCTAATCTGGTATTTTCACCATTCCACACTTTTCCTGATTGGGATTTTCAGGAAGATTTTAAGAAGGGCAGAAGTGTTTTCCAATTAGCAAGAAGACATGGAGCAAAACCAAGGAAGGAGGGAAGCACAAGGCACGTAAGAGCATGGATAGAGTCATCCTGGTTGGATAGAGTTTAAGGCTTATATAAGACCAACGTGGAAGATAAGGCTAGAAATGTAATCTAGGCCATATTATCTTTTCTCCTAGACAACATTAGTTGTTACTAATTAAATGTTCTTCTTGACCTGCCATCACTCAGGTTGAGTTTTAGATTCTGCTGGACATCCATGGGAACCCCTCAATCAATGGAAATGAAAGACTAGGACTCGAAAGAGATTTGGGAATCAACTAATAGAAATGAGATCTGAAGCTAAGGAGCAGAATAAATTCTTTAATAGGAGAGTAAAGAAAAGATGCCAAGGACCACCTAAGAGACTGTCTACACTTAAGAGATAGTAGGAAACAGGAATGTACAAAAGAGACAAAGACGCATACCAAAAGTATAAGAAAAATGGGCTTCAAAAGGAATAGCAAGTCAACAGTGTCAAATGCTTCAAAGAGATCAAAAGGGCTGAAGAAGGAGAAAAGCCATTGTATTTCTTGATTGGAAGGTGGCTGTTGGTGACTTTCAAGAAAACTGTTTTAGTAACAAGAAGACAGAAATTAAAGGTCAGATTCAAGGCAAGGGAGTTGGTAAGAAAAAAGTGAAGTTAATGGGTTTTCCTTCTAGAGCTGGGTTTTTCAACTTTGACACTTTTGACATTTGGGGTCAAATATATAAGAGTGACCAATGATCCCAGTATGCCCAGGACTGAGGTATTTCCTGGGACACAGGACTTTGAGCACGATAACCCTATAACTTGGAAAGTCACAGGCAAACTAGGATGGTTAGTCACCTAGCCAGATAATTTTGTTGTGGGGGACTGTCCTGTGCATTATGGAATGTTTAATAGCATCTTGGCCTCTATCCACTAGATGCCAGTAGCATTCCCCATAGTTGCTGTAACCAAAAATGTCTCCAGACATTGCCAAATGTCCCCTGGAGGGCAAAATCATCCCAGTTTGAAACCACTGTCCCAGACCAATTGTATGAGAAATCTGATTGTGGAAGGGGAGAAACAGATCACAAACCAGAAAGGGGGGTAGGATCAAATGAATACAACTGTGTGAGTATGTTGAGATTTTCTTAAAATAAGATCTCTGCTCCTTTGGATGCAAAAAGGAAGGGCTTAGTGGAGGTGATGGAAATGATCCTGGGAGCAAGATCAGTAAGACAGCAAGATCCCAGAGAACAGGAAAAGGAATGTGTACCAAAGGCACAGGTAGAGGAGCTAGCTCAGAAATAAGGAGATGTTACTTCATCTGAGAGTTGAAAAAAGAGTAGAGGGTGGCAGAAGGCCAAAAATATATTGAGGCAGAGAAGGAAAAAAATGTTAGTACAGCAAGGTCATTTGATCTCTGTAAGTTAGTCAGGAAAGGATGGGAATGGGAGGAGGAAAAAATGGGAGGAATAGGGGATGGAGGGTGGAAAGCGTTTTGTTGTTGTTGTTGTTGTTGTTTTAAAGATGAGGTCTGGCTAGGTCTCCTGGGCTCAAGTGATCCTCCAGATCCTCCTGCCCCAGCCTCCTGAGTAGCTGGCACTACAGGTGCTTGTCACCACGCCCAGCTTAAGGAGCTATTCTTGAAGTACTAGGAAATAAAAAATGAATAAGAAGATTGTGAGGGAACCTTGAGTCTCAAGGTGATTTAAGCACTATTTCTGGCAGACGGGTGGCAGTTTGGAAGGGAAGAAGGTGAGCATCAGGGAGGCCAACACATGCTTCTAACACTTCAATGTGCATATGAGAATCACCTGGGCATCTTGCTAAGGTGCAGATTCTGATTCAGAAGGTCTGGGGCAGAGCCCAGGATTCTGCATTTCTAACAACCTCCCAGGGGATGTTCATACTGCAGGTCTGAGTACTACTCTTTGGGGTGGTAGAGGGTTAGGGTGTTAATGATAACAATGTTAAAGTAGCTGACCATTCAACAAATAAACATGGTCCTGAGGCTGGATGGGGAGTCAAGTATAGCCAGAAGGAGGCTAAAGGATTCAGAAAACTTGACTATCCCCTGCACTTAACTCCCAGTGACAGTGGAGAAATCAGTACATTACACTGGTTGTTGAGGGAGGAAAGAAGGTGTCGGATTGGTGAGGTTTCATGAAGGGTTGAAGCCAAAGCTGGTAGGTGGCCAATACTGTATTCTTTTTATATCTGCCTGAAAATAAAGGACTTCCATAAGGAAATCCATAAACAGTTTGCTACTTATACATCCCGTTGTTCTGTTCCCTGGTTCACTTAGGCTTCTCTATCTGGCATTGGAAGGTCACATCACAGGGTAGAATTGCTGTCTGCTTCTGCAGGATCTCCTCTTGCTGTGGCTGTGGCTGTCCAGCTAGGTGATGCTAAGAGGCCTATAGCCTTCTGAGAAGCCAGGATGAATGGCTAATCAATTAATTAGCATTTCAAAGGGTGGCGACAGATAATGCCCTGAAACTCCCTGTCCAAGTGGGACATTAATTTACCTAAAACAAAATCTTCCTTGAAACTCAACTTCTGAGCTAAGGATAACAAGACTTTTTCCCTGTCCTCACTCTTGGCCTTTCTTTTTTCTTTCCACCTCTGAGATTTACTTTCTTCTCTTTCATCCCCCTCCTCAACCAGACAAAATGTGAAACTAAAGTACAATTTTAAATATTTTTATGCTTCCTTAATATAACTTTATGTGCTTCATTAAAATAAGTGACTTTAATTAAACTTTTATATCTCTCTTCCTCACCTCCAAAAAAAACGTTTTTCTCTTGTGTGTGATCTTGAATTGATTACCCGTCCCCACTGCATTGGACTAGAAGCTCTTAATTTTTAAAAAGGGGAAGAAAAAGGTCACCCCTCCTTGAAAGACGAAGGCTAGAAGTGCAGGCAAAACCTAAAAAGACTTTGCTCAACTGCACAGTACCCATTCAAGCCTCGCCTCACCTTTTCCCTAAACCCAGGCACTCTGAACTTCAAGATGGGGTGGGGAAGGACACTGAAAAGGAAGAGCCGAGTGGCTGGACAAGCCTGTGCTGCTGTCTGGTGTCCCTGCTGCACCCACCTGCCATGGCTTCCTCAGTCTGTCCTGTGCTCCCACTGTGCCTTTGGGCTAGAAGTGAAGCAACCCATTTTCTAGTTCAATACTTAAGTATGTTTCCTCTTTTCAAAGGAAAACCAATAGTCAAAATTGATTTTTCCTGGGGCTGGGGGAGAGGTGCCTGGGGCTTCCTATACATTTGTTTGCAACCTCCTGTGAATCTGTAATTATTTCAAAATAGAAGTGAAAAAACAGATCTTTCAGAAAGTATTACTTTTCATTAACTTCTCAGAACCTTTTTCTTACTGTTTTAAAACCCCAAACAACTTTTTTAAAAGAACCCTAACACTGCTTGCCAAATCTAAAAATACTTTTAGAAAATTTATTCCTAATTTCTACCATGGTGTTGGGATGGGTATTTTAAAAGAGTAAACAAATGTACTACCAACTAGGAAGACTAATTGCCTTTTTTTCCCTCCTTAAAATTAATGCAACTATATGTAAACAGCACGTTAGAGGATACCTTAAATCGCTTTTAACCTCTGTGGTGGAGCTCCCTCTAGGCAAAGCCTACAAAAAATTAGTTTCTCAGTACATTTCCTTCAGAGCCATTGCTAAGATATGTCCTTCAGGTGCATAAATCATCAGGACCTTTCTTTGTGCAGGAAAGCAGAGTGAACCGTGCCATGAGAACACTAACGACAGATGTGGAAATCATTTTCAAGCTACAGCCATAGTCTGTTTCAGTTACTTTTTCACTCCTTTGGTTTTGGAATACATAACTCTTGGAGAGTTTTCCACCAAAAATTAACTTTCTAGGCAGAAGTTTCCACTTATAGATATTATAGATGTAACCAGATTTCACAATAAGAGAAGGCCAGCCCTTTGGCTTTGTCTTCAACCACTATGGAGTAAATTGAAGAGTACCCTTAAGTGTAGGCCTGCCAGGCACCTTTGACCCTTGATCTGGGGCAGGAATTAGAAGGCTAAGGAGAGACTGGGAGCCAGAGAGTAAACAGTTGACAACAATGTTCCCTCTGTTTACACAGTCTTGTACTCTTCTGTGCCTCAGAAATGGAAAAAGTGCTTAAGCTGCAAGACTGGTTTCACAAAAAATACCAACAAAGTAGAACCATATAGATGAGGCCATTTGTGCCTGCTACATTTTCCACAAAGGGTTTTTGTTCTTCATTTATTGATTCCATGGTCTACTCCAAAAGGATTTAATTTGTGTATAATTTTTTTTTTTTAATTTCCAAGTCATGATGAAAGCAAAGGATGAGTTTAAAAGCAATTTTTTTTTTTTTTGAGACAGTCTCACTCTGTCATCCTGGCTAGAGTACAGTGGCATCATCTTAGCTCACTGCAACCTCAAACTCCTGGGCTCAAGAGATCCTCCTGCCTCAGCTTCCTGAGTAGCTGGGACTCCAGGTGCACACCACCACACCCAGCTAATTTTTTGTATTTTTAGTAGAGCTCAAGCAATCTTCCCGGCTCGGCCTCCAGCTCCCAGAGTGTTAGGATTATAGGCGTGAGCCACCACACTGGGCCAAAAGCAATTATTCTTTTAAAAGTCCACTTTTTGAGGCCAAAAAAAAAAAAAAGAACAGTGCAAGGCAAATTCAATGTATGTAGCATGTGGATGCCCAATCAGCAAAGAAAACTATTGAGCTCTTCACTATCAAAAGCTGATGACATCCAATAAAGTCCAGGGCAGGCGTTCCTGGCTGACAATCCCAGAATCAGCCTCCTGCAGGATGGACATAGATTCATATAACCCCAGGCAATCAGTCCCTTTCCCCCATTCTCCCCTGGTGCCTAATGACAGTGCCCTAGAAAGGCCCTGGCCAGTAGGATCAGACCCTTGGGAAAGTGTGACTTGCTCTTGGAGTTGGTGACAATAGCTCAACAATAGCCCTATTCAGTCCAAGACCTCATCAAAGTTCTGAGGAAAACAGGTGGTTTCTTTATGCAAGAACACAGAGGCCCTCTCCGCAAGCCCCTGGTGGAAGGTCTCTAGAATACCCTATCCTGGCTGTTTTCTATGAACAAAAAAAGTGGCTCAAAGAGACATTTCCTGGCCAATGCAGAAGGTGTGAATACTCATACCCTAATGTAAGATATCAAGAGGAATGCCTATGACAAATGTGGACACAGTGAGATTGCCTTTCACCAGACAGACCCAGCAGGGCAGCTGGAGGGACCAAGCAAGCCCTCCCCAAGAACTGTGATACTGGAGAAATTGTCAACCAGGACCGTAGACTCCTAAAATTGCCAGTCACAGATTATCAGTGGGCAGCTTTAGTAAAATTAAAATAAGCCTAAACTTGCCACTCTTCTAAGTGGGAAAGTCGGCGTCAGCATACTTGTGAAGTCATTTTTCCCAGGGGTGGTGGGTGCAAAGAGCACAAGCCAATGGGAGTGTGACTGTGAGGAGGCCCAACACCCAGAGAAAAGGTCTGACACGGGGCAGCAACGCCGGGGGTTCAAAGAGCATATTCATGCCATGTCTTGCAGGTGATTAAAAATCAGTTTAAGGTGAGGTTTGGTATTGTAAGCATTTTAGAGGAAACACAACTAGACACATAGAAAGCTTGTGACCTCGGGTCACTAAGTGAAAAAAGGAGACCCAAAATCACTATAATCTGCCTGGCCCAATCCTGTGTTTGCTCTGTCCATTGAGGACACCGTGGAAGAAAAAGCATCTTTATCAAAACTGAGTGTATTTATTTTGATATCTGAATGCTTGAGTAAAATTTTAGGGACAAAATTAAAGTTTTGCATAAAAACTGTATCTTTAAGGGAAAAAAATTAACTACCATGCTTATTTTACATTTATCTTACATTTTTTAAGGCACCTAAACAAATTCCAAGAGGGATATGGAATTTAAATTCTGACGTTTTGATTTGAGATGCTTGAATCTGATTTTATTTAAGGTCCATAAGAGACTGTGCTAACAAATATGCAAAACAGAGGAAAGATTTCTTTGGAAATTTGGAAAGCATGCACATCCACACTTTTTTGTGTCACACTAAAACGTGAATTGTCATAGAATTAAATTCTAGGCAAAACTAATCCTAATATTACTTCTTTCATATTTAAAACACAAATCTTACTATAAAAACAGTCTCTATACAAATGTGTTTATGGACTCTGTGCTAGGCAGTCTGCCAGAAATTCATGCATTATTGACCTTCAAGTGGTTTAACTGAGCCGCTCTAACTCAGCTAATTACCCGGACACATGAAATCTGAGACCATCTTTTTGGGCGCCTGTATTGAATCACACTGTGGGAAAGGTATCTTCTATGTGCATTAGAGATGACAATAGAGCATGAATAAAACAGCCTGCAGATACACTCAAGTTTAATAAAAAAGGATGTTTTGTTCAAAGTAATCCAAGAAGCTTCCTTGATTTTTAAACCGTTCTTTTATCCAGTACAGAATTTCCACCAAATTTTTTTAACATTAAAATTAATCCTGCACTTTTAAAAATGAAAGCATTTTGTAACAACATGCTCCTCATCAGAGATAAGATGCTGTGCAAAAGCTTCGAAGGTTTTAAATAATTAGGTCTATTGTGCTATAACATCAAATAGGTTCAGAAAATCAAAGGAAATGGAAACAAAAAGAAGAAAAGTTTCAGGCCAGCAAAACCAAGCCCCTTTCCACGTCTCCCTTTTATTTAGGTAAAGTAAAAGAATGCAAACACTTTCCTCCACATTTAGAAACAAAAGAGTACCAAGACTCAGAACCTGGCTGTAGATCTAAGGATAATTGGGTTATCTGCCATGGAAGCTGAAATTCTTTCTCAAGCACCGTGATGTTTATTTTGGACTCCTAGACAAATGGCTCCCTTCTGGGACATGCCCTCTGCTGAAAAGCTAAAGGCTTCCTTTAAAAGCCTGGGCTATTCAACAGTAGGAGCCTTTAGTAATATCTTCTTTAATAATCACATTTCAACCTGTCAGGATTTTGTGAGTTAGCAGCCTCCGTCTTTCCAAGTGATATATCCACTAATATCCACACTATCAGTTGAGTCACAGAGGCCCTGGACCAATTATAACAGACCCCGTGATTTGGTTGTCAGACAACACATAGAAACAGAGAAGACTGAGGTGACTCAAACCAGCTGGTTTTCAAAAAACATTAAAATGATTCACACTCAGCCCAAAGCCCTTCAGGCCCTGAGGTACCTTTGCCTAAACACTTTTCCCTTCAAGACTTCCACTCTGAAAACAAAAAAAAAAGGAGAAGGAAGACTTCCACTCTGGATATGTTACTGACTCTGAGTGTGTTAGTTTTCAACGGCTGTTGAAATCAATTATTGCAAATTCAGTGGCTTCAAACAACACAAATTTATTATCTCACAGTCTATAGGTCAGAAGTCTGGGCAGCTTGACTGGTTCCTCTGCTCCGGTCTCAGAGCCAAAATCAGAGTGGTGGTCAGCCCGAGCTCTTTTCTGGAGACTCAAGGGGGATAATCTGTTTTCGCATTCATTCTGGTTCTTGGCAGAATTCAGTTCCTTATGGTTGTAGGACTGAGGACTGAGGTTCCCATTCCTGCGAAGGCTGTCAGATGGGAGCCTCTCTCAGCACCTTAAAGCCACCTGCATTTGTCATCAGGTTGCCCCCTTTTTCCTCAAAAACAGCACTGAATGCCTCTCACACTTTGATTCTCTTTGACTTGCCCTTCTGTTGCGTCACTTCTGCTTCTAGCCACAGAAAATTCTCTGCTTTTAAGAGCTCCTGTGACTAGACTGGGCCCACCCAGAGAATCCAGAATAATCTCCCTAACTTAATGTCCATAACCTAATTACATCTGCAAAGTCCTTAGGATGTGGGCATCTTTGGGGGACCATCCCAGTTACCACACCAGCTATTAAGGGTTGGGGGCAAGGAATAGCGAAGGTGAGAGGTACAGTTTATAAAAACGGTTACAGCAGGAGAACATCCTTTCTTTGCCCTACAGGTAAACCTGGGGAGATGAGAGGTGACTTTTCTTCCCAAGATTCTGGAGGCCACACAAACAAATGACAGTGACTGACAGCTCATCTCTGTCAGTCAGGTGGTGAATATAAAATGCCATTGTACAAAGCTGGGGGGAAAAAAATCCAGCACCAAAGTTGTTATTTGAATAATAGGTAAATAAATGTTCCTTATGATGTTTTTCAAAGCTGTCCTTTCTATTCACATAGTCCTCACATCACAAATGCGCCAAACACTGGGAGTCAAGCGATATGAACAAGGTACCAGGCCTCTAATCCAGATTCTGCTACGTGGCCCTGAGTAAGCCAACACTCTTCTCTGGGTCTCAGTTCCCTTGCCTCTGTGTGTGGGACTGAGCTAGCCGTCCCCAAAATGTGTTCTGTGCAACATTCATTCCATGAAATGCTCTGCAAGAAAAAGGATCCCCAAGGCCAAATGTTTGAGAAATGCTACTTAGAGTCACAGTAGTATTGTTAAAGGCTTTGGAAATGTCTGTAAGGAGCAACAATTTAGCTTATTTAACCCATTGTTTTCCGATCACATTTGAGAACAAACTCCTCAGCGTGACTTTCCTCCATTCAAACTGGCCTCTCCCTGGATAGTATGGACCTTCCCACATCTGTGACCTTGTCCCTATGGCCTTCACCTACAGCATTCGTCCCTGTACCTCAGTGTTTCAAAATCCTCCCTGTCATTTAAGACTGACTCAAATGCTGAGTGACTCTATCATGAATATTCTCTGAGCCCATTGGCTGGAAATATATTCTCCTTCTTCACATGTGCCACTTAAGAAATATTTCATGAGTGGCCACCAAGGTTTGTCATTAGGCACTCATAGTACACTGACATTATAATGGCACAGTCCCTCAATCATTCCTTATCCAGCAAATATTTATTATCTACTATATGCCAGTTACCAAGGTTACAATAGCGAACAGGACACAGTCCTGGCCCTCAAGGGCTTCAATTCTAGTGGAAGGAGCAAAGGTTGGAGGCAACATAACCGAATCTGAGGGCTATAATTGGGAGGACTGGGACTCAGTATTCCTGGGTCCCCTGCCTGAATACTGTTCTTACAAGTCTGTGGACATCTGGGCAGGACCCTCATGAGGACGAAGAGCCAGATTTATCCCCGTGGGGCTCTGGGTATTAGGACAACATAGGATAATAAAGGGAGTGCTGGAATTGGTCAGGCAGACCTGGGCTCAGATTCTCCACTTCCACTTACTGTGTGTACTCTTTGCATATTAATTAGGGACCTCAACTGTTTAAGATGAATAATAGCACCTGGCTCAAAGGTTATTGTGGGAAGACATTTGAAAATAGCTGGAATAAGATTTGACACGTTAGTCTTTCCACCGATATGAGCAGTCTAACTTTTCTTCCCAAATTAGGTATATGAACTTGATTATCCTTTGTTCCATGTCATTATTGGTACTCCGAATTTTTCCTGTAGGGCCCTGGTTGGGCTGGCGGATGGATTTCTTGCCCAATCTGTAAGGAGGCGCAGTAATCACTATAGCTCTGTGAGCCACAGTGAAGCCATCTTGTGTACCGGCTCACTGCTGCTGTGTGATTCATGGGCCCGTGACCTATGAGCTGGGAAAGCATACATGGAAAACAGGAAAAATAAAGTGACTAACTTGTAATTAATTGTTTAAAATCACTAAGTGTATATAGTTTAATTTTACTATGCTTGAGAAATGTTCCTTGACTCAACTGATGCTATCTGCTTCTGTGAACTTGCTTGCGTATAAAGTATAATCAAAACAGGTGATCTGGGGCTGGTCCCAGGCCCCCTGATAAGGGAATTTATTGCAAAACTGATTCCACCTTGTGTACTCAGAGTTGCATAAGACCCCGATATAGAATAATATAAAAACCCTTCTTCTTTTCTGGTTGAGCACTGCTTTCTTTCCGTGCCGCCACCTTTGGCGGTGCAGAGGGTAGTCGCTGGCCAGCTAATAAAGACTCCTAATTTGGCTTAATTCGACTTTCAAGTGGTCATTTTCTCGCGTTCTAAACCATAACACAATCTTGACTTTTCCTTTCCCAACTCCCATAGCCTATTTGACCAGACACCAGTCCTGACCATGACCTTCTGCCCACCTGGAAGGAAACAATTTATATGCTGGCAAAGCCTACTGCTAGCCCTTCTTTGCTTCTGAGAGTCATACCTTCGTAGTCCATCCTATCCAGTGACATTTTATTGTGACCCCGTGTGGCAGATAACATAAATTGGTGCATTCAATACATGTTCCTGGTCTCCTTTTCTCTTGTCTTCCTCTAGTGTGGAAGCAAGAAAGTTTAATAGTCAATTTCCCAGCCTCACTTAAAACTAGCAGACATGTGACATAATTGTGGTCAATGAGACTTTTTTTAAAAAGGCTCTTCCTTCATCTTTTATCCTTTCTTCCTTGATTCTTTCTTCCTGCTTAGATCTTGAAGAGGATGCAGCCATCTTGTGACCATGAGGTGGTGGGCACAATGTCAAAAGGCAACCCTCTAAGGCAGGCATAGCAGAAAGAAAGTGCAAGCCCAGATCTCTGACAGCCTTGCTGTGCTGTGCTTGCTCCAGGTGACCTACCTCCAAACTTCCTGCGATGTGAGACAAACTACCCCTCATTTGTGCAAGGCATTTTTAGAGGGCTGCAACAAAACACATCTCTAACCAAAATACCTAGTCAAAGACATCTGACATTTATTGCCTCATTTTTTCGACTTTGAGCAAATGTTTGTCTTGCCAAGGGCTCGATTAAAGATTTTAGATCTGGCAACCAGTAGATGCTTTTTTTCGACACCTTAATTGCCAGAAGCTAGAATGCCACGCTGATGGGTATGTGCAGAAGCGGTATCAGGGCTCCTGCTGCTTTACCCATATCGTATCAGGTCTAGGAATGCAGAAGCTTGGGGACGAGGCACAGAAGCTTCATCTAGTCCTGCTAGTTTTTACCTGTTTGGGGAAATCTGTACCGAAAAGGTAATGATAGGCACTCTCTTGGATGAGGAAGGATTTCCTTACTGCACTTAGAAATCACAGAGGGGAAGATAAGAACCGTCACAGCTGTTCACAGAACAGTTCACTCTCAACGTGGGTGTCTACGGTTACAGCCCTGAAAACAGGATGCTTTTCAGTGGCTCCTGAAAGGAAGTCTGGTGAAATGAAGACAATAAGCCAGCATCACCTTAGCATCAGTGCTGGATTAACTCAGGACTTAAAGAGGCAAATACTGACTAACCTCATTTCTATTTCAGAAGTGGGTAAGCCCTGCCAGTTGTTGAAGAAAGTTGCCTTCTGTCTCAAAAGAGCCTGAACCCACCCAGGCCCCAGGTCTCTGTGGCTGGGTCATCCTGGAGGTGGATTAAGCCCACCAGAGGCCTCCTGCTCCAAGAGGACTGGGGCTCTGTGGTGACAGGAGCTGGGAGACGGCTCCGCTTTGTGTCACAAGATAAACACCCATTATGCTATCTTCTACCCCAGACCATACACATATACACATGCCCCTGCCTCTCCTGCTGATGGAGGTGGGGGTCGGGTGACCCAGAATAATGAGCAGGAGCTGCCCCAGAGTCCAGGGAGGCCTTTGCATGTCCACAGGTGCTTCCTCGTGCCCCCTCAGTGGGGCTGCCCTGCCCTGTCGGATGCCCTCTCTCCCAGCCTCTGAACTGCTACCGCCCCAATCTGGAAAGCATCACTGAGTTTCTGCATCAGTGGTCTCTTTCAGTCTCCAGACTGTCTGCTGTGCTCCCACTGCTTTCAAGTTGATTACAGACTCTTTTGGCTTCTGAAATATTAACTTTAAAAGATAAAAGCCACTTCAGTAAATGTAGTTTTACTAAAAAGCATTTCCAGCCTGTTAGAAATTTTTAAGACACAAACTGTTCAACTTTAAGACTCAATTCCCTTTTCTTCAGCATAGAAGGCTTCATATAACATCTCGGCAGATGTGTGATTGCATCTCAGCAGGACTTCAGCATATTTTCACAAGGTCTGTGCCTTACAAACCAAACATAAAGGTCACAACCCCTGAGAAATCTTAAGAGAGGCTGTATAGGTCAGTGGCTCTCATCTCTGCATCTCTGCATCGGAGGGTCAACCTGATTGCTGCTTCTAGGAGCAACCTACTTCACACTAAGCCATCCATTACTGCACCTTTGACCCGGACATCCTGAAGATTTTCTCAGTGTGTCTAGGCAGAGCCTGGTAGGCCCATCTGCAGAGGTTATCTGACCTCCGCCTTGGCCTTGCACACTGACATGGCTCCCCAACCCACTCCAGACAAGCACTCGTACTGTTTTCCTCTCTCTTGGGTTTCAGCCAAAAAAGGAGCCCCAACATCTCTTAAATACACTCACTTCCTAGCCTATTGCTTCCCTAGCCCCCTCTTCCTCCTTTTCAGGCACCTAAGACTGACATTCTCCGTTTACTCATGAAATATCCCCTCTTCCAAGTGCCTACAGACAGCACTCCCACTCCTGAAGGTCTTCTCAACTCCAGCTCACTTTACCAGCCCTCATGCCCTGGCCACCTCCTTCCCTTCCTACCTCCACCTCAGGCTTTTTCCTGGCTGCCCAGTGCATGGTGCCTCAGCTCCAATTTCAGGGGGCAAAGCCAATTCCTGTGAGCCTAGAGCCACAGAGACTGCTAGGTCATGACCCATGTACCTGTCCTGCTTCTGCTGTGGCCTAATGGGGCAATTGTTAGCAAGAGAGGCAGAATCTTTGTCTTTGAAGGGTAGGGGTGTTTTTGATGTGTCACTGAAAACTTGAGATGCTCAGCTAAGTTATTTTACAACTGTATAATGAGAGACTCTAGAGAGATTTACCTAACTCTGTGTTTATATTTCAAGGGAAAATGAGGCCCAGGACCTTGGAGACATGTCTAGGTCATAAAAACTGGAGCCACCAGAGCCAATCTGGTTCCTGGAAAATGTATTTATATTCCAAAAGGTTAAAGGGAAAACCCAAGTTCTTTTCCATTCTGTCTCCAAGCAGCAAAAATTTTTCCTCCCTCCTTTTAGAAGAGGAGAAGGAAGCAGTTGCCTTTTTCTCCTGAATATAAACAAAGAAAATCTATTTTTCTCTGTCCCTCACCTGTGGTGTATCTGCCCACTCAAGCCAGAGATTTTTCCATCTGGCTTTCATCATGTCACCTTGGGGTAAGCACTGGAGCAGGGGGTGCCCATACAGTTGCAATCATTCACACGATATCATGTTATCTTAGTATGTAAATAACTAATCTGTCTCTGACCCAGAACACCTCCTGTGTGCATTCAGAATAAAATTAATAAAGATGAATATTAAAAGCTCAACAGTTATGGCAGCAAGGATGATGGGGTCCTATTTGTCACACGGTTTACAGATGAGAGCCCTGCGGCTGGCTGGCAGGATTTGAGCAATATCCATGGGAAAGCAGCACAGACCTACCGAAAGGACTGGGAAGTTTGTTAGCCAGGGATTAGGATACAGGCTTGGAAAATGCAGCCCAAATGGTACTGTTCATTTTGCTCTCCCCTGCAGGTGGTAGGGGAAGGGGCCCAGGAATTCTTGGAGGTGGCCTTTAGGTGGGATAAAAAGTTTCTGTTGCTCTGTCCTACAGGGGAGAGGAGAGTAGGTTCATTAGCTTCCACAGCCAGGGCAGCTCTAGGATGGCAGAACCAAGATAGTCCACACACGGAATGTGTCTGGCTTACTTTCTCTGCTCCCCACTGTCCTTAGTTCCCTCGCTACCCCAGCCTGTCTTCCTGTCCCAGGAGGCACTGCACTAGTCCCCTCACACAGGGGAAATGGGAGTGGAGGGGAGAAATTCGAATGCTGATGGTTCTGCTGGATGCTAGCAACCATGTGCCCACATGGAGAGGGGACCCGGAACCTGGGGAGATGGAGATGCTGAGGAATGTGGAGTGAAACCTCCATGAGGGGCAGAAGGAGTCCTGGAGCCTTTTCTCACATGGGCCATACGGGGTGAAGGAGGGCTCTAAAATGCCACCCTGTTGCCTACATTTCGCCTCCCTTTTTGCATTTCCTCCAGGAGGGAGGAAACAGCTTCTGCCTGCAGCTGTGATTTTATCTCTGTAAATGCTGGGTTTAACTGTTGAGAGGGGGCGGTTTACTTTGTTGTGGGGAAAAAAGAGGAGTTTTAAAACGGCTTTGTATTGTTTTCTGTGCTACTGTGTCTAAATGTATGGCAGAAACTGATTTGGATGTTATATGCTTGTCATAAGTGCTAAAGAGGGACTGTCCCACCAGGGAAGCTGCAAAGAGTGAATCAATGTCTTTGCTGTTGCCACCTATGGGTGGGATGAATGCCTCTTACCCTGGGGGTTCTGGAGGTAATCAGAAAACCTCTGGCTTCCTACTACTAATGGAAGCCTAAAATCTTATCAGACGCAAGGTGTGGGAGACAGAACAAGTCCCTGTGCAGATTTTTGCCCTTCTGTTTGCCTAAAAAAGGCACTATCCCAAAAGAGCATAGAAAGGGAACAGTTTCCAGATTGAGGTACACTTTTGGGAGTTTTTGTAATGGTTACTAGAAACATGTCTTTTTGAAAAGGAGCCCTTAAGCTTGCTAATGAGCTCTGGTGGAAATCAGATGTGCCCATTTTGGGGGCGGGTCAACTATGTCTCTGTGACTGACAGGAGTGAAAAGAACTTCTTTAAAAATCCTCACTAGAAAGGCCAGGCTAGCCAGGCAGCCTCTCAGCTTTGCATGAGAAAGGGGCAGCTATCTCCATCTGCTGCCCGAAGCAAGGAAAAGCCAAGGGATCAGGGCAATCCTAGATTCCCAGGTTTCCCCCAATTGCCTGGGCCTGGCTCATCCATGCCTGCTGTAGTTTTCAGGAATCCTAAACTGAAAACAAGTGAGTGGTCGCCCTGCTCAGTGAGCAGGACTCAGACTCTGAGACTGTTGAAAGACACCCCTTTGTGGGGCCATGAGCTGTGGAAGGAATCGTAGATGCTGGGGACCTGTCTGGATTGCACAAACATGCCCACAGAAAAGGCTGTTCTCTGATGAGGCCACTGCTGACAGAGCCTGACTCTTCCCTGGCTAAATTTCTATCCAAAGCTGCAAGGTGGAGAAGATCAAATGGCAAGAAGCATGGTCCCTCTGCCCACTCTGGGTAGACTGAGTCAGGTGGGACTTTGGGCCTCCTCTTGGGGAGATCTCATTGCTATTGGCTTTTTGTGTTTGGCCTTTCTGACTTGTGCAGTCTGGCAAGTTGTGCCTTTTCTGGTTCTAGCAGAGGTCATCAACAATCAGCTAGTGGCTAGCATGACTCAATTCCCTCACCTTTCTCCTGGTACACACACCTCAGGAAGGCAGTCTGATTATTCAGTGCAGCTGTCACCAGAGAGGGCTGATCCTCTCTCTAGGCCTTTCATTGGGTCATGATCAGAACAAGAAAGGCAACAGAGATCCATTTGGAAAACTTTTTAAAATTTAGAATTCCAATGTAAATCAAAACCACAATGAGATATCACTTAACTCCAGTGAGAATGGCCTTTATCAAAAAGTCCCAAAACAATACATGTTGGCGAGGATGCAGAGAGATAGGAACACTCATACACTGCTGGTGGGACTGCAAACTAGTGCAACCCCTGGGGAAAGCAATATGGAGATACCTTAAACAGATTCAAGTAGACTTACCATTCGATCCAGCAATCCCATTATTGAGCATCTACCCAAGAGAACAAAAGTCATTCTATAAAAAAGACACCTGCACCCAAATGTTTATAGCAGCACAATTCACAGTTGCAAAGATGTGGAAACAACCCAAATGCCCATCAATACATGAGCGGATTAGTAAAATGTGGTATATGTATACCATGGAGTATTACTCAGCTATAAGAAATAACGGTGATATAGAATCATTTTTGTTCTCCTGGAGAGAGTTAGAACCCATTCTATTAAGTGAAGTATCCCAAGAATGGAAAAATAAGCACCACATGTACTCACCATTAAATTGGTTTCACTGATCATCACCTAAGTACACATTTGAGAATAACACCAATTGGGTGTCGGACAGACGTAGGGGGTGGAGGGAGGGGATGGGTGTATACCTACATAATGAGTGCGATGCGCACTGTCTGGGGAATGGACACACTTGAAGCTCTGATTTGGGGGAATAAGGGGGGCATGGGCAATACACATAACCTGAACTTTTGTACCCCCATAATAAGCTGAAATTAAAAAAAAAAAATTTAGAATTCCACCCTGACCATTCTTCTGGACACGACGTATTTCCCCCCTCCCCTAACACTAATCTCAAATCAGCTTGCCTGAAAGGGGTTTTAGGAGATTCAGACTTAATTAAATCTGTTTAAATTGTGTGAAAATGTTCTGTAAAGGTGCTTTGTCTCTCTTGTACCCAAACCTTCTAGACAAAAGGTCTAGATGAGAGTGGAGGATAACACAAAAAATTAGAAGTTATAATAATGATTTACACTGATTTTGTAACAATGGAGGGGAAGCAAAAAGCAAGGCCCCCAGGGAAGGAAAACTTTCCACCATGGGGTTGAGGTGGGAGGGGGATTAATGACCTTTGTTCTGCACAATCTGCTCCTGGAGCCCTCCTCCCAGAAGGAAAGCCCTCCCACCCTGCTGCCCTGCGCCCCTCTTCCTAACTGCTTTGCTGGCTGCAGTGATCACTTTGAGTTCGAACTATTAGCTGACCATACTATTCCTACCTGACAGCTCTGACCACAGACAGTATGGGATGGTCCCAGCTCCTGCATTTTCCAACCAGAACACCTCCTGATGTCATCCACGCAGCGAGACAGATGAGTTGGTGTCATGAGCAAGCAGGACTGCTGGAAACTGACTACCTCCAGGTCGTCCCTCAGAAAACAAGAACTGAACTGACCGGAATTATTTGGAATGAAGTAGGGGACCCCAAAACTTATCAGCTGATGAGAGATGAGAGGCCACATTAAGAGTCCTGTCCACTTGTGCTGCCTAATGCAGGTATGTCCCACTTAGGGGCCCTAACAATTATAAACTCTGTTGTGCCCCGTGTGGCCTCTGTGGTTGTGTGTACGAAAGGCAGGCATTAACTTAACTCTGGTGAAAACACTGATTTATACCTAGAGGTGGTTACCAGAAACATTCAAGTGTTTAAAAAAAACGCCCAGGTAGATCAAGTAGCTCTTAGACACATACTCTGTGAGCAACGTACCTACAATGACAGTTATGCCATTAGAAAAGAGGTATGAAATTCTACGGAAGACAGAATTTGCTAGATTTCTTCCTTGTAGACCATGGCAAAGTCTACCCAAATTATTAATATATCCAGCTATGCCTTGGGCCAGATTAATACAGAAACTTGAGGAAGCCATTAGACTTTCTAAGGTAGACCTTTGTGGTAAATGAGACTTATTCAACTGACTAAAACCAGAAGCCTTGGAGGGCAAAGCTAAGACCAATACAGTGGGTTGACCTCATCCTGCCCTTGGAGTTCTGCAGGCAAGAGCTGGATAGGTGCTATTTAAGATAAACCCAAAGGATTTGGTCTTAGCACCTGCAGGTCAAATTAAAACAAAATGACCAATGCAGTGACATATTATGGAAAATTTACTAGTAGCCAACTATGGAGAAATGCAAAAGGTGGAATGATGGGAGTGTAGAGAAAGTAGGTTTGTGTTTCTGCACAGTTGGGGCTTTCTGAATAAATTTCGCTGAAAACAGGATCCTGGGCTAAAAGCAAGCCTTGGAAAATTAATTTACAACTGTATAGATAGAGAACTCAAGATAGATTTACCAAACTCTGGAGATATGTGTCTATATTTCAAGGGAAAATGAGGCCCAGGACATTGGAGACATCTCTAGGTCAGAAAGCTGGAGCCACCAGGGCTTATGTGCCCCCTGGAGAGATGTTTTACATTCCAAGGTTAGAGAATCCAGAATCCTTTCCATCCATTCTACAAAGAGCAAAGGATTTTTTTGTCCCCCTTTGAGAAGGGGAGGGAGAGGTAATTCCCTTTTTCCTGTGTATAAGCAGAGAGAATTTTTGTCAGTCTCAGGCATATGGCATGCCCAGCCACTTGTGTGGGAGGTTTTCCCATCTGCTTTTCATGACATCATCCCAGGGCTGACGCAGTTATGTAATAATTAATCTGGTCCCATCACAGGTTGTCTGTGTAAGAAGCTCTGTGGACCCACTCCTCAGCAAAACAATGCTGGCAAAAACTATTTAAAAAACAACCATTTAAAGTCTCTGGAAATCGTTTTATGGGCATTTGCCAAATGAAGAACCATTCAAGAAAATCTACTAAAACTTGGTCACAATAGTGAGAGTTGGTGTCCCTTGAGCCATGATCTGCTCCCTTCCCCACATACCCTCCACCTCTAGCTCAGCTTGACATAAGCTCCACTATAGATGGAGTGTGGTCAGGAATCAGGGTTGCCTCTCCCTCAGCTCCCAATGGAGGTTTACGGCATCTCCTGAGGAGAGGCAAGGCTCCAATATTTTCAATCCCCTCCAGCTCAAAGCTGAAGGGGTTAAATTTCTGGTGAGTGTGGCTGAGAGACTGAGGGCTCCCTTCCTCCACCCAACTCCTACCTATAGAACAGAAGCTCTATCCCAGGAGCAGCAAACCAAGAATCCTGGAGCCCTGACCATTTCCATGCAACTTGCAGGACACAGGTTCCACCCTGGGAGAGCCAAGCTGAGAAGACCAGAGGCTACCATCCGGCCCAGTGCCCAGAGTAATGGCTCACTTTGCCCAGGAGGAGAGAGTTCCAAAGCACCCTCGCCGCAGGGAACTGACTTGATTTGAAACAGTGTCTGGGGAAGTTCAAGCCTAAGGATATTCCTGAAAACAACAGCTCCTCTTAAGAACAATGAGATAAACTATGAGCCAGCTTGTTCACCAGAGAGAAACTGAAAAAAGGCCCTCCAGGGGTGAGAACAAATTTCAAAGACTAAATCTCAAAAAACTACCCCAGCTAGAATTTAATTGGATCAGACTGCTGTGCAATTTTGCTCCAGGGCACTGCTGAAAACAGTAGAGTGATCAGCTGGTAACTGGTCGAGTTTAATGAGCATGGCATAATATCAAATGCAGCAGAGATTAGGGAAAGAGTCAAGGAGAGCCCTGCTAAAACCACAGCCATCCCAGGGAGACTGTCGGCATACCCAAGGCTGGGCCCTTTGAGGAGCAATATCAGAGGCTTCACACTACAGAGGAAAAAGACTTCGCTAAAATAATCTAGGCAAGTCACAAAAACAAACAAATACAAACCCAAGAGAGAGGAAAGAGGAATCAGTAACCAGAGTTGCTACCATATTATTACCTAAAATATCCAGTTTTCAACAAAACATCCCAATGTTAGGTAGATAGCGAGGGATTCCAGGTCTGCTAGGGAAGAGAGTGGGTGCCACTGCCCGCATCTTGGTCCTGCCCCACCCTAATTCTCCATACCTAGGGGAGGAGGGAACACCCTACCAATCTGCCAATCGGAACTTGGCACGCCAGCTGCAAAAGAATGCAGAGGACTCTCTAGCCCACGGGGGCCAAGCAGCATAGGTACCATAAAGTCGGGAAAGTGACCTAGAACCCACATGCACAGTAAGACTCAGGTCACACAACTCCCAACTGTCCAATCAAAGTGGTTCCATGGTGACCTCTGAACCACAAGGGAGGTCCCAATCCAGCACTATAAAACAAGACGCAGACCATAACCAGATCCCTCCCCCTCTTTTTTTTGTGCTCTTCCTTTTGCTATCCCTGTGCTGTGACAATGGGTCCGGTTGTCATCTGTGGTGTATGTACCATGCTCTGTAAACCTATATCTTACTCCTGCCCTCGTCAATCAACCTCATTTTCATGCTTACCTAACTGGTGCGTGTGGTCATTCTTTGGCCATGAGCGCACCAAGAACCAACATTTCAGACTAAAACCTGACAACAAGACATGCAAAGAACTATTAATAGAAACGTGACCTATATGCAGGGAAAAAAGCAGGCAACAGAAACTGCCTGTGAGAGGGACAAGTTTTCATACTTAAAGACTTCAAAGTAGCCATTCTGTTCAAAGAACTAAAGGAAACCATGCTTAAAGAAGTAAAAGGAAGAAATGACCACAGTGTCTCATCAAGTAGAGAATATCAATGAAGAAAAATTTTATTTATTTTTTAATTTTTTTTTTTTGAGACAGAGTTTCACTCCATTGCCCCAAGTAGAGTGCTGTGCTGTCAGCCTAGCTCACAGCAACCTCAAACTCCTGGGCTCAAGCAATCCTGTCTCAGCCTCCCAGAGTGCTAGGATTATAGGTGTGAGCCACCGTGCCCGTCCTTTCTTTTAGATTTATTTTATTGATACATAATAAATGTATAGCCTTCTTTCAGCATGTGGGGAAAAAAATAAATGTACATATTTCCCAGGTATATATGATAATTTGATACATTCTTATAGTGTGAAAAGATCAAAGCAGGGTAATTGGGGTATCCATCATCTTAAATATTTATAAGTGTAAAGACTTTTTACCACTACAATTGGAGGACAACTATGTTAGAAAGTGGGGGGGAGGGGGGGTGGCTGAAAACCTACCTAACAGGTACAATGAACACTATCTGGGTGGTGGGCACACTTACAACCTTAACTCAAGCATAACAAAAAAAGAAAGTGAGTTAAGACACGTGATTAAGTATACTCATGGAGCATTCCAACTTCCTAGATGCTGAGGCTTCCTCTTCCTCCTACCCTTTTTAAGGATGGAGTTCTGTTGGACTGTGTGTGAAGACCTGTTTCCCCACCACCACCCGCCCCATTCTCTCTGCCTCCACCCTGTGTGCTGGAAGCCAGTGGTCAGAGTCTGTAATGTCCCTGTAGCCACAGCTCTCGCCACAGCTCCTATACTCCTAAAGGCCTGACAAACTACACAAAAGTCTGAGTACAAATAAACAACGTGTCATGGGATCTCAGCTACTGATAAAGTGTTAACTTTAAAATGAGTGTGTCCCATAGTATTCAACTCCAAAGAAACTTTTGCAACACAAAACCCAACAGATGTTTCCTTATAGTTTAGGGGAGCTGAAAAGTTAGTGTCTTAGAAATGCTAACCCAATATTTCCTAAACTTCAATCATTTGGGTCAGCTTTGAGATCTGGGACCTCTCTGCATATGTAACATTTGTCTTCAAATCAATTTTATTAAAATCATTAAAAAGGAAGCCTTATGTACCCACTTTAAGTAAAAAATCAGTACCCTTTGCCATAACAGAAGGTACACCTTAGCACATTAAAATTTGTTTAAATGTTTAAATTTGTATCTAAAGCAACTTATGAACTACCGTAATGATATACACACCACACTTGGGGAAATATTAATCCATTGTGTGGGATGAAAGGGTATAAATAGAAATAGCAGGCACTGTCTTTGTGAAATGCCCTGGGTTTTAGAACCACACTCCCTTCTGAGAAATATGTCTTCCACTTTTCTGAACTTTGTGCTGAAGGCACACGAGTAACCACTAACCTTTAACGCACTTTGATTTGGTTATAACAGAACACTTACAAAAGAGAGGGAGAGGCAACTGCAGGGCTAGACAATTAGGCTCAGCTTAAAAACAAAAAAACACAGCTCTGGGATTTCTGAAAAGCACCATCACCAAATGCTATTGCTGTCCAGCGATTGGTCATTTTATATTACCCACAAATACCATTTAAAGGGCATGCCATTTTATTCCCTTTTTTAAGGTTGTGAAGAGTCAGACGATAATAAGTTTAAGAGAAAAAGATTCTGGCAAATGCTGTGACAAAAACAAAAATAAAAACAAAACAAAACAAAACAAAACAAAAACATCAAACACTAAAACTGCTCCTTGCAGGTAATTTTTCAACCTGTATTCCAACAGAAATCAAAATCTGGAACAGGAAAGAAAGAACAATCATAGAAGGCATTTGAGAAACATACCTCATCCAGAATTAGCACCTTCTAGTTATGGTCAATTAGCTTTCTGTTTCTGTGTATGGGGCCTTGGCCCAACCAGATGGGAGAGGCCTTGTGCACCAAAAGGCAGAGTAGGGTGTGCCTTCGCCTCCCTGGGTCCTCCTCAGCGTGATCCAGAGATAAACCTCCTCTGGTTGAGGTTTCCTTCCACAGCTCCCAGAGACTGAACGTGCCCCTCTTAGATGGGGAATGGACAGAAATCACAAATTTTCCATTTTTCAAAATATGTATTTTTCAGTCTAAATTAAAAATAATATATGAACCATTCCATATTTTTAGGAAACAGTGATTTAAAAATTAAACAGTAGGAAGATATCAGGAATTGATGGCCTAAGAGAATCACTCAGTGATTCACTGGGATGAAGATAGTCCATGATAGCATGGAACAGGTCACTTCACAGACTGAAGCAGAACTCCAGAGACAGGAAGGGGCTGGACAGCCTGGGGAGAAGCTAGGACTGGAATCCAGGTCTCACGGATCCATTGGGCCAATAAAGCCTGGTTGAATCTGAAAAAGCAAAGCCTGGGCCACACGAGTATAGTCCTAGTAAAAAGGAAAGTTGTTTCTATGTCTAACACCATGACTTTTCAGCACGTGAAATCAAGATGGTCAGAGGATATACTCCAGATTGATAGATCAAGGCCTCCAGGATAGTCTGAAATGCCAGACTCAGGTGCCACAACTGCCTGGCACCCTGTGAGGTCCACAATAAATAACTGCTAATATTTAACCATAGCTCATTGTGTGCTGGGCACTCTTCTAAGTGCTCTATATGCATTGTTTCAATTAATCCTTGCAACAACCCTATGAGATTGGTAGTGTGATTATCTCTGTTTTACAGAAGGGGAAGCAGAGGCATGGAGAGTTAAGCAAATTGTTCACTCTCTCACAGTTAGTGTCTCAAGCCAGACAGTCTGGCTACAGAGCTGGTACTCGTCACCACTGGTAAATATTAAGCACTATGTTCTGAAATCCGTCCTCCCCCTTCTTAAGTATCTGACCTGACCAGTGGCATCAAAGGTTCCAAGCAGTGGCATGAACAGTCCAAGCAAAGGCTGGGTGAAAGAAGGCCTCACAGGCCACCTGGCCTTAGGTGGCAGGTAGTAGTACAGCTGGATAGGCCTGACCTGGCAAAGGTCTGACCAGAATTAGCAACTTCTAGTTATGGTCAATTAGCAGGGACTAAGGGCTAGGCTCCTTGCCTCTGCCCTGAAGGAAACATAAGAAGAAAAATGACAGATTTGTTTTCCAGTGCAGGAAATCCTGCTCAGCTTATGTCCACAGGGCAATGAGACCCAGTGGCCCTCACTGTGCCCCACCTGGCACCCAGGTCGGGGCTGGCCCAGCATAGTTCTTGATCAATAACTAAAGGAAAGGCCTTGATCAGCTCCAGGCACGGAAAAAGTTGAAAATACTTCTACCTTAGAACCCCCAAACCCACCCTCCACCCAGCAAAACAACTGCCCAAAAACCCAAGCCACCACAATAATGTGTTTCCTGATGCTCTTAAAATTTATATTAGGGTCATCTTTTGTTTCCTTTCAAAATATTTTTCCCTCTCAGTTGATGCTGATTTTCTAATTCTCCTCAAGGGATTTGTTTCCTTTTGATCCTCAGTGCCCCTGTGCCTCTAGAGAACTTAAATGGGTCTTCTGAGGCTTCCATTTTCTCTGCTTCTTCAAGCACCTGCACTGCTTACTCCTTGGTATCTGGAAGGAATTTTGTTTCACAGGAGGTGTTCAAAGACTCAGGAGATCAAAGGTCAAAATTTACATTTGTAACACAGTCAGAAACAAAGCAGATTTATGAGAGAGATATATTGCCTCCATGGATCAGAAGACCCAATATTGTTAAGATACGAATGCTCCCCAAATTGATCTATAGATTTAACACAATCCTAATAAAAATTCCAGCAGGATTTTTTTTTTAGAAATGGACAAGCTGATTCCAAAGTTTATATGGAAAAGCAAAGGACCTACAGTAGCCAAACAAAAAGAAAAAAAGTTGAAGGATTCATAATACCTGATTTTAAGATTCACTATATAGCTATAGTAATGAAGACAGTGTAGTATTGGTGAAAGCATAGGTGTACAGATCAATGGAAGAGAATAGTCCAGAAGTAGACCTATATGTATGTGGCTAATTGCTATTTGAAAAAAAGCCAAGGTTATGCAATGGAGAAAGGACAGTCTTTTCAGCAAGTGGTTCTTGAAGAATTGGACATCCATATGCAAAAAATAGTAACAATAAACCTCAATCTGTAACTCATACCATATACAAAAATTAAAATGAAATGCATCAGAGATCTAAATGTTAAATGTAAAAGTATAAAATTTCTAAAAGAAAACATAGAACAAAAATCTTTGTAATCTTTGGTAAGCTGAGATTTCTCAGATAGGACATAACAAAAACAAATGGCACAGAAAAAAATGATAAATTAGACTCCATTAAAATTAAAAACTTTTGTTCTTTGAAAAAAAATGATAAAAAATGAAAATAAAAAGACAAGTCACAGTCTAGGAGAAAACATTTGCAAAACACGTATCTGATAAAGGACTTATATCTAAAGTACAGGAAGAACTACAATTTCATAAGGAAAAAAAATTTTTTTTTTTTTTTGAGACAGAGTGTCACTTTGTTGCCCGGGCTAGAGTGAGTGCCGTGGCGTCAGCCTAGCTCACAGCAACCTCAACCTCCTGGACTTAAGCGATCCTACTGCCTCAGCCTCCCGAGTAGCTGGGACTACAGGCATGTGCCACCATGCCCGGCTAATTTTTTCTATATATATTTTTTAGTTGTCCAGATAATTTCTTTCTATTTTTAGTAGAGACGGGGTCTCGCTCTTGCTCAGGCTGGTCTCAAACTCCTGACCTCGAGCGATCCACCCACCTCGGCCTCCCAGAGTGCTAGGATTACAGGCGTGAGCCACCGCGCCTGGCCGGAGAAAAATTTTAATGGGCAAAAAATTTTAATAGACTTAGAAGATACAGAAGTGGCAAAAAGCACACGTGTAAAGATACTTAACTCACTAGAGAAATACAAAATAAAAGTACAATGAAATACCACTATCTACCTATTAGAATAGCCAAAAATAATAAATAACATACTAACACTATCAAATGCTGAACTGGAACTCATACATGGATAGTGGGAATGCAAAACAGTCAGTCATTTTGAGAAACAGCCCTCCAAACCACACCCAAGAGAAATGAAAACACATTTCTTGCCCACGCCAAGACCTGTAGGTGAATGTTTACTGTAGCTTCATTCATAATCACTAAAATCTGTAAGCAACTCAAATGTCCATCAACTGGGTGAATGGATGAACATATTGTGGAACATCTACAGAACTGGATACCGCTCAGAAACAAAAAGAAATGAACTACCAATCCACACATTGATGGATCTCAAAAGCATTATCCTAAGTGAAAGAAGCCAGACACAAAAGGCTAAAGACTGCATGATTCATTTATGACATTTTCAGAAAAGGCAAAACCATAGGGACAGTAATCAGATCAGTAGTTGCCAGGGGTGGGGGCCAGGGTCCAGGAGTTTGGGGGGGGAAACTGACTGCAAAGGGTCACTAGGGAACTTTTGGGGATGACGGAAATATTCTATATCTTAATTGTGATGGTGGTTACACAACTGTTAATATTTGTATACAGTTCTGATGACCCAAGGGTAAATTTTCTGAGTGTAAATTTTACCTCACTAAACCTCAAAAAAAGAAGCCTAGATATTTCCATTTTAAAAATATAATTTATAAGTAACTGCAATTATGTAGGACCAGGAAATCATGGAAAAAATTTGTGTTGCTAGATCCTGCCTCCTCCCTTCCATCAAATGAATACAGTCACAATGATGGTTTTAGACCTGCGGGTGGGGTAGGGTCAAAGGCTGTTTTGGTTTGAAAAGAATTTCACAAGAGACTCCTAAGCCTTAATCAACTGCTAAAGAAATTGCACAGAGCTATGGAAAGGCACCTGGCATCAACAAGAAAAAAAGGGATCACTTTGCATATTTTTCTCCAAAAGAGTAAATCAAAAGAAAAGAGAGCCAATTATCATGGAATAAGCTAAATATTGCAAGTGATCTTGGCAAGCAGTTTTAGTTTCCTTATCCGTAAAGAGCTAGCTGATCTAGAGCATTATAAAAGCTTAAGGTCTGACTTTCCCTACCAACACAGAATTGAGCTAAACCTTCAGGGAGCCTTTGGAAGCCCTCAGACCTATGAAACCTGTGAATCCGTGGGACATCCAAACCCTGCCCCTTCCTGAAAGCTCCATTGTGGGGTGGGGGATGGGGAGAATAACATCTTCAAACAAAGCATTTCCACATCCCAATCCCACAGCTTTAGAACAGGGCAAGCATGGTGGCTGTCATTTACAAAGGGCGGAGGATTCTGCCCCATGTTACATGGTTAGCATTGAGGAGAAGGCCCAGAAGCTATGTCCAATGCTGTTTTCAAGGCCCAGCCTCAATCTTCCAACACACAGACCTCCCTCCGGCAGGGGGACTTGGGCAGTTTTCACTTTTCTCTCTTTTTCCACCTCACTGTCAAAGGGGCTCTGAGACATGGCTTTCTATAGGGTGGGCCCCAGGCTCACAGGACAAGCTGGTCAGCCCATTCCACAGGAAGATGCTACAAAAGGACTTAGACTTTCCCAAGAATCCCTCAAACATCTAGCCCAAGAGGAGTCTGGTAAAAAGGGGCTTCTGTGGTAGAATAAGCTTGGAGCACTCAGACTATTCTCCCACCTCCTGGATACAGACAATCAGCATACCAAGGTCTCCTGAAGTCTTTGCACTAATGAAACCTGTATAAACACAGTTTATAGGAGACTCTTTTGATAAGGAAAACCCCCATTTATTACTTAGCACAGCAGCCACCTGAGATCCCCACCCCTCACGGAAGACCCACATTAGCATATCACTAACCTAACATCTGGCACATCAGCATAACACTAAACCTATTACCTGGTGCAGACACTAAACCTATTACCTGGCAGGCATTAGACACCTGAGACCCCACCCCTTGGATCACCCCAACTTAATAAAATTGGGAAAAATTGGGTAGACAGGGCTCAGAATTTGATGGTAAGACCCCTCTGAGCCCACCGGTGAATAAACCTTGATTTTCCGACT
Organism: Lemur catta; assembly: GCF_020740605.2. Lineage (NCBI taxonomy): Eukaryota > Metazoa > Chordata > Mammalia > Primates > Lemuridae > Lemur > Lemur catta. Next base: position 47,285,955 of record NC_059141.1, on the reverse strand, counting down.
CTCCGTGTGCTGCTCGGTTTGTCCTCGGGACCACTCGCTGTAACACTTGCTATAACATTTTGGTTCCCTGACCAGGAAAACCGACCGCACTGGCCCCTTGAAGCCACCGGTTTGGGGACAGGCACAGCGACCGGCAGGACCTCAGCGACAGAAGCGAACCGGTGCCAACCGCCTTTTTGTGGAATATCTTCTTCGCTCCTCGGGAGCTCCTGCCGGCTGCGGGGTCCCAAACTCACCCGGACACGCCGGAGAGAAGGACAAGCCAAATCAGGTCTGGAGGCATCGGACCAGGTAGGGTCCCAGGACCCGTCCGAGTCAGACGACGGAAGAGGAGCTTGATCACCTCCTGAGTGCAGGGAATTCCCAGGGTGGGAACGTGTGACCTCTGCCTGTCTGAGTGAGGAAGAGTGACTGTTTGTGGTTCCACGGCTAACGGCTACGGAATCTGAGTGGGTCCTCACCTGCAGTTCTGTGGCAGCATCGTACGGTATAACGGTGATTCACTCCCCTAAAAGGAGCGACCAGGCCCAGGGTTTATATGGGCACACCTTAGCCAAGACGCCCTAAGTTCCCACAAGGGACGCAGCCAGGCGGACACCTGAGAGAACCCCCCCTTTTGTCTGTTAAGCTGCGACACTGTTCAAGGGTCTAGGATGGGTAGTGTAGAATCTAAGCCTACAGTCCTTAAATGCATGTTAAAGAACTTTAAGAAGGGTTTCACGGGAGATTACGGTGTCACACTGAGTCCCAGCAGACTTAGGGCCCTCTTTGAACACGAATGGCTCATATTCAGGGTTGAATGGCCTGCAACAGGAACCCTAGACCTCCCCACCGTCCGAGCAGTTTGGAAAGTTGTGACTGGGACTCCTGGCCACCCCGACCAATTCCGTTACATAGATTCATGGCTAGAGATTGCTCAGACCCTGCCCCCTTGGGTCCGGTTCTGTGCTAATAAGGGACAGAGCAGGATTTTTGTGGTCCAAGGGACCAGAGACTCCAAATGTACAAACCCATCCATCAGGAAGCTCCTTAAGAGGAGCCACCACCGCCGCCCTACAACCCTACCATGACACCTCCTGAAGTGCCCCCAAATCCACCAGACACCCCGCCACCGTCAGTCTCCTGGCTGCCAGTTCCAGACCAACCAGGTGCCAACATTCCCATCACCAGCTGGCTACAGTCAGCTCAGGCCTCAACTTCAGCCCTCCAGATGCCCCTGCGTGAGGTGCAAGGTCCGATGCAGGTTACAGACGATGGGTCCGTTCAGCCAGGGCAGCCAGTCCTGTACTACCAGCCCTTCTCCACCACTGACCTGAACTGGAAGCACCACACCCCACCATACTCCGAAAAACCTCAGGCTCTCCTTGACCTCCTAGAATCCATCTTTCAGACCCACCATCCTACTTGGGAAGACTGCCGCCAGCTCCTTCTGACCCTTTTTAACACGGAAGAACGACGTGGGATTGTAGCTGGGACCTGGAGGTGGCTCCAGGACCAGGCTCCAGCAGGGACCTTGGATGTGGAGCAGTGGGCACTGAGAGCAGCACCTGAGACCAACCTGGATTGGGATTTCAACTCCCTGAGTGGACAAGAGGCACTCAGAAGGTATCAGGAAGCTCTCCTCCACGGGGTCCGGGAGGGAGCCAGAAAACCAACCAACATGAACAAAGTCGCTCTGATCACCCAGAAGCCGGAGGAATCACTGAACGAATTCTACGAGCGCCTTTGTGAGGCCTATCGAGTCTATACACCCTTCGACCCAGAGGCGGCCGAAAATCAGCGGATGGTGAATGCTGCATTGGTTGGGCAGTCCCATACTGACATCCGATGGAAACTCCAGAAACTCGACAGGTTTGCAGGAATGATTATCACGCAGCTGATGGAAGTGGCCCAGAAGGTATACATTAATGGAGACCAGACCACCCAGAGGGAGAAGGACCAGAAAATGAAACAGAAAGCCACTCTCCTGGCCACTGCCCTCGGAAGACCTGACCCAGCCAGGAAACCCGGCCCACTACGGGAAGGAGGACCCAGGAGACGAGGGACCCTGAAGCCTGACCAGTGTGCCTATTGTAAGGAGTCTGGTCACTGGAAGCATGAATGCCCCAACAAAAAACCCACCACCAAACAGGAACCTGCCCAGGGGCTTCCAGCAGGAGCTGGAGACCCAGGGCCTCATTGGTCTCACTGTGGTCGACTCAGGATAGGAAAGACCGGGTTCCCTGATTCTTGGCCCCCAGGAACTTACGGTTGTAATGAAAGTAGGGGGCCGACCAATAACGTTCATGGTGGACACTGCGGCAGAACATTCAGTGGTAACAACCCCCGTGACTCCACTTACAAAGTGGGAAACCACCATTGTGGGAGCCACTGGAACTCTAGTAGCTCGACCCTTCTGCCAATCCCAAATATGCCAGATGGGGGGCCACCAGATAAGACATGAATTCCTATACATACCAGACTACCCCATGCCCCTCCTAGGTCAAGATCTCCTGAGCAAACTGGAAGCCCAAATCACCTTCTACCCGGAAGAGACCACAAGCTTCACGCTCGGTGCTCCAGAGACTCTCATAATGGCAGTCACCCTGCCTTGGGAATCAAAGGGGAAGCTATATGATGAGGCCAAAGAAGAACAGAACCCGACCGACTTCCGGCAGGACTTTCCATCGGTAGGGGCGGAGGACAACCCTCCTGGTCTTGCACACCAACATGCACTCCTGGTGATCGAGATGAAACCGAGCGCCCAACCGACCAGGAGACGACAGTATCCTATCCCCAAGGAGGCTCGAGAGGGAATTCAGGAACAACACATCGATAGACTTAAGCAGGAGGGGATTTTGGTGGAGTGCCAATCCCCATGGAACACTCCCCTCCTGCCAGTCAAAAAGCCCAACGGAGGTGGATATCGGCCCATCCAAGACCTGCGACTGATTAATGAGGCCACAGTGACTCTCCACCCAGTAGTACCGAACCCATACACCCTCCTAGGCCTCATTCCTCCTGACGCTGCCTGGTTCTCCTGCCTGGACTTAAAGGATGCATTCTTCTGCATGCAGCTCGCCCTGAAGAGTCAGTCCCTGTTCTCCTTTGAGTGGGAGGATCCTCAGACTGGAAGGAAAACCCAGCTCACCTGGACGCGACTACCACAGAGATTTAAAAATTCACCAACTCTGTTCGGGGAGGCTCTAGCCACTGACCTCATCTCCTTTCCGAGAGAAGAAACCTGCTGCAAACTTCTACAGTATGCTAATGACCTCCTTCTAGCGAGCCCAACCAGGAAAGACTGTCAACGGGGAACCCGGTGTCTGCTCCAACTGCTCACTGACAAAGGATACAAAGTCTCCTGGGAAAAGGCACAGATCTGCAGGCAACAGGTGAAGTACCTCGGTTTCCACATCACTCAGGGGCACCGGACACTAGGACATGAGCATAAGCACACCATCTGTACAATTCCCAGGCCAAACAGATGGAGACAACTCAGGGAATTCCTCGGCACGGTCAGATTCTGCCGCATCTGGATCCCAGGTTTCTCCCTAAAGGCCAAGCCTCTGTACGAGGCCGTATGCGGGCCTGAAAACAAAGAATTGGAATTGGCCGAGAGTCAGGAGAGGGCTTTCCAGGAAATAAAAGACTTACTAAAAAGAGCCTCCACACTAGGGCTACCGGACCTCACCAAAGACTTTAACCTGTTTGTACACGAGAAGAAACAAGTGGCTCTGGGGGTTTTGACTCAAACTGTGGGCCCCTGGCAGAGACCAGTGGCTTACTTGTCAAAACAATTGGATCTGGTAGCGGCAGGATGGCCACCTTGCCTCCGCGCACTAGCAGCCATCATCCTGCTAGTGATGGAGGCAGACAAACTCACACTGGGACAAAACCTCCGTGTGCGAGTCCATCATCCAGTGATATCTCTAATGAACACCTCAGGGCGCCGGTGGCTCTCAAGCAACTGGTTAGCACAGTATCAAGGACTGCTGTGCGATAATCCACAGGTCACCCTGGAGACTGTGTGGACCCTGAATCCTGCCACCCTCCTACCCAGTGAGCCAGGGCCACAGGACCATGACTGCACCGAGGCGGTAGAGGAGGTCTATGCCAGCTGGCCAGATCTGAAAGATAGTCGTCTATCGGCACCAGGCTTAGAACTCTACAAGGATGGTAGTAGTTTTATCCAGAATGGGAAATGACTGGCGGGCTTCGCTGTCACCACAGTGGATGAGGTCATCATGTCAGCTCCTTTGTCCCAAGGGTGGTTGGCACAAAAGGCGGAGCTATGGGACCTCATCCAAGCCCTCAGGCATGCCCGAGATAAGAAGGCAAACATATACACAGACTCTAAATATGCCTTTGCCACAATACATATCCACAGGGCAATATACAGGGAGAGGGGACTGCTGACTGCAGGTGGAAAGGAGATCAAAAATAGGGATGAAATTCTCCAACTGCTGGAGGCAGTTTGGGAGCCAAAAGAAATTGCGGTCATCCACTGTCGAGGGCACCAAAAGGGCACAGATCCAATTGCCACTGGCAATCGCCTGGCAGATCAAGCAGCCATAAATGCAGCCACCCGAGAATGTTCAGAGGACAACACTGCGACCCAATGCCAAATCTTGTTGGCACCCGAATGGCCTGAAAAACCAAAATATGTTCCAGAAGAGAACCAGTGGGCAGAGCAGGAGCAGGCCAAGAAGGACGCAGATGGGTGGTGTCACCTTAGAAACCATAACATCTTTATCCCCAGTAAATTAGCATACTCTATGGTCTCCTGATATCACAACCTGACTCACTTGCGGGAAACAGCCCTCACGCAGCTACTCGCCCGGTACTACTACATTGCCAAACTTCCATCCATCGCGGCAGCAGTCAGCACCCGCTGTCAGGCCTGCGCTAAAAACAATGCAACGGTCAGGCCAAGACCCGCCCCAGGAATTCAGTACACCGGAACCTCTCCGTTCAAGGATGTTGAAGTGGATTTCACAGAAGTAAAACCATGTCGGGGCTATAAATACCTGCTAGTAGTGATATGCACCTTCTCAGGCTGGGTCGAGGCAGTCCCTACCCAGACTGAAAAGGCTAGGGAAGTGGCAAAGTTTCTGTTGAGAGAAATCATCCCCCAGTATGGTCTACCACTCTCATTTGGCAGTGACAACGCACCAGGCTTCACTGCGGAGGTCATGCAAACCCTCACCAAGGCACTAGGAATCAAATGGAAACTACATACAGCCTACAGGCCACAGAGCTCAGGGAAAGTAGAGTGCATGAACCGGACCCTCAAGACCACTCTAGCAAAGCTATGTCAAGAAACACAATTACCCTGGGTAGACATGCTAAGCCTAGCCCTGTTCAGAGTCAGGAGCACACTGGGGCCCATAGGATATTCACCCTTTGAAATCCTGTTCGGTAGACCTCCCCCACTCATCAAGCGATTAAGGGGAGACATCAGACGACTAGGGGAATTAAATATAAAAACACACCTCCAAGCCTTAGCCAAAACTATGTGCCATATCCACCACACCATCCTAGAAAAAAACTCTATTGCCCTGGGTCTCCCTGTCCACCCCCACCAACCTGGGGATCTAGTCTGGGTAAAGGACTAGAAAAAAATACTCCTAGAGCCCACCTGGAAGGGTCCCCCATACTGTGATACTAGTTACTCCTACTGCTGTTAAAGTTGCAGGTATCACTCCATGGATCCACCACTCCCGGGTGAAAAAGGCAGAACTAGACAATGAAACTGATTTCTGGACTGCACATCAGGACCAGCAGAACCCGCTGAAGATCCAGCTTAACCATCTGCCAACGAGGACAGCCACACCCAGGACTGAACAGGAGTAAGTGGGACCACTGGCCCTGACCTTCACTGGGGTTGTAGTGACTTTACTGGGGATTGGACTCTTCTCGGTAGCTCCGGAAGATTGGACTGTACTGCAGAGGGCATCTCTAACTGTGATATATTGGCTCATTGTAGGATGTCTGCTCGTGCTTCAGTCCCTATAGTCCTCCTGGTTGGGGCACTCACCCTAATAACTATGGCAGAAAAACCCTGCCCTGAGACTTGTTATGCTAGGACTTGGATTCCCTCCACTAACGGGATTACTCGAGGCTTCTGGACCACGGGAGGTTTCACAGTCAGCACCTACATGCCAAAGACATGTTATAGTGAGGCTCAGGTATGCCACAGTGGAGGAAAGAAATATTGGACTGGCACCATTACAGGTGATACTCGAACCTGTATAGCCCCAAGGGGCAAACCAGCTTGTTGGACTTACTACACCCACTGGGGAATGTCTGATGGGGGAGAAGACCAAGAGCAGGCTAAAATCCAACAGGTCAAGGATGTTAAGGGCCAAAAGATTCAAGACTACTGACTGTTATAACTTTTGGCCATATAATATTAAAAGCTGAAATTTTAACATTGTCAAAGCTATTTCTATAATGTCATAATGTGAGTTTTGTGCCGAAAAATCATTAACCTGATATCTCGCTTCTGTAAAACTGCTTGCTAAAGACAGTGCCCCAAGTGTGGGAATACAACACCCATGTTCTGCATGACCAAGCCCTAAACTGCCCAGATCCTGTTGCACCAGGACATGAGAGTGATGTAATGCAGCTTTTTGCCCCTGTAATCATGCTTGCTCTGCCCCAGTGATTTTTCACTCATGATAAAAGCTTTCTGCTTCAAAAGTTCACTGCTGCGCTCTGTGCCGCCACGGCGGCACAGCGAGTAGTCACTGGCCAGCTAATAAAGACTCCTGATCTGGCTCAATTTGGTCTTTAGGTGGTCATTTCTCGCGTCTCAGACCATAACTGCCACTGCAGTTGTTTCCAGAAAACGGCAATCGGTGGCTGTCGGCAGGGGAAAGAAAGATTTTTTACTATATACCCTCCTTTTGTACTTTGTGAGTGTGTTACCTAAGCAATCCATCAAACTAAAATAATAGGCGCTAACCACTTCATACTTTAAAACTATAAAAACATTTACAAGTGCACATGCACACACACTCTCATGCCCTCATACCCATAATCCACACCAGAGATAAAATACCAATGTTAATATTTGATGTTTGTCCCACCTGTCTATTTTTGCTTTTGTTGCCTGTGCTTTTGGTGTCATATCCAAGAAATCACTGCCAAGACCTATGTCATGAAGTTTTTTCCCTGTGTTCTCTTCTAGAAGTTTTGGTTTTAGGTCTTAAGTTTAAGTCTTTAATCTATTTTGAGTTGTTATTTGTATATGGTGTGAGAAAGGGTACAATTTCATTCTTCTGCACGGGAATATCCAGTTTTCCTAGTACCACTTGTTGAAAAGACTATCCTTTGCCTATAGTGTATTCTTTTTTTTTTTTTTTTTGAGACAGAGTCTCACTCCGTTGTCTTGTGTAGAGTGCCGTGGCGTCAGCCTAGCTCACAGCATCCTCAAACTCCTGGACTCAAGTGATCCTCCTGCCTCAGCCTCCGAGTAGCTGGGACTACAGGCACACACCAAAACACCTGACTAATTTTTATATTTTTGGTAGAGACAGAGTCTCACTGTTGCTCAGGCTGGTCTCGAACTCCTAAGCTCAAGCAATCCTCCCACCTCGGCCTCCTAGAGTGCTAGGATTACAGGCGTGAGCCACCACACCTAGCCCCATAGTGTGTTCTTGGCACCCTCATGGAAGATCAGTTAACTGTAATATGCCCTGTATATGCATGGGTTTATTTCTGGGCTCTGTATTCTGTTCCACTGCTGTATATTTCTGTATTTATGTCAGTAGTATATTCTTTTAATTGCTGTAGCTTTGTAATACATTTTGAAATCAGGAAGTACGATGCCTCCAGCTTTGTTTTCCTTTTTCAAAATTGTTTTAGCTATTCGGGATGTTTTGTGATTTTAGAATTGTTTTTTCTATTTCTGTAAAAAATGCCATTGGGATTTTTAAAATTTTTTATTGATACATAATAATTGTACATATTCATGGAGTACATGTTATATTTTGATACAAGCATATAACATATAATGATCAAATCAGGGTGCCACTGGGATTTTGATAGGGATTGTATTGAATGTGCAGCTCTCTTTGCATAGTACGGACATTTTTAACAATATTTAGTCTTCCAATCCATGGACATGGGATGAAATCACTTCAACACAATAATGGCCATATATGAAAAGCCCACAGCTAACATGATACTCAATGGTGAAAACCTTTCTGCTAAAATCAAGAACAAGGCAAGGATGCCCACCCCTGTCACTTCTATTTAATATAGTACTGGAAGTCCCATCCAGAGGAATTAGGCAAGAAAAAGAAATAAAAGGCATTCAAATCAGAAGGGAAGAAGTAATATCATCTCTGTTTGCAGATGACATGACCTTATATATAGGAAACTCTAAAGACTACACACACACACACACACACACACACACACACATACATACACACACAAAACTGTTAGAACTAATAAACAAATTCAGTAAAGCTGCAGGATACACAATCAACATACAAAAACTCAGTTGTTTTTCTATATATTTAGCAATGAGTTATCCAAAATCCAAAAAGAAAATTAAGAAAACAATCCCATTGACAACAGCATCAAAAAGAATAAAATACTTGGGAACACACTTAACTAAGGAGGTGAAAGACCTGTATGCTGAAAACTACAGAACACTGATGCAAGAAATTAAAGACGACACAGATATGTGGAAGGACACTTTGGTGTTTGTACTGTATACTTTCCAAAGTGTTTTCACAGATGGTATCTCATTGGAGCCTGAGGTCAACGATGTGAAGGAGAGAGGGCAGGTGGAATGTTGTCCCACAGAAAAGGCAACCAAGGCCCCAAGAGGACTGGATGAGAAGTGGGTCACTCAGCTGGTTAGTGACGGAGGATTAGATCCTGGGTGTCCTGCACAGCCTTTGAGCTCTTTCTAGAGCCTTCCTAGGATGTCAGACCTGCCACTTAACAAGCACCAAAGGCATAAACACCGGTAAGTCCATGGGAGCTTATATAACCCCTTAAAGGCACCAGACACCACTGCAGGTGACAATGTCAATGGAAGATAATGTACACATCAGGCCAGGAAGTATCTACTATGGACATCATGTAAACAGGACTATAAATGTAATCACATGCATGCACCTTACTGCTTAACACTCTTCAGTGGCCTCAGGCTCAAAACCACACCCTTCAGTACAGCAGTCAAGGCCCATCCCAACCAGCCCCTCTCCAGGCTTTTGTGTCTCTGCCCACCTCCTACTCCATGCTCTGTGACGCTCAGCTGCTTGCAGTTTCCCATGTGGGTCATACAACTGGGACACAGGCCCTCCCTCTCTACTTAAAATGTGCTTCCCTCTAAGCTAACATCTACTCATTCTTTGTACCTTAGTTTAGGCATCACTTCTTCCAGTAAGCCTTCCCCAAATATACATGTACACATGCATGGGACCCTTGGTCAGCTGTCCTTCTATTGCTCCCCATAACTGTGTATCATTTATTCATCCATCTGCCCCCTAGGCTGTGAGCTCCTTCAGGTTAGAGCATGAGCCTATTGCCCCTCTGTATGAACTGACCATTCCAGAACTGGGCACACAGAACGTGCTCAATACATACCGGACCAATGAGCCTGTGAGCAAGCGAAGCCCAGCATGCTGTGGCTGCTTCAACAACCGTGTTGCCCTGGATGCTTCCCCAAAGGGGAATGGTATTAGAGAATTGAGATGTCTGGGCAGGACTAAGGGGAAGGTACAACCTCCCTGTTTATAGAAAATATCTTAAGAAATCTCAGTGTGAGCTTTTGTCTGTTCTTCCCTGGGCCTCTCGAGACAGGTGACTGGCAGGCTGACCCAGCCAAGGCCAGTGCCAAGCCAGGAGTTGGGAAGCCTCAGCCAGTCAACAGAGCCAAAGCAAGCAGGAAGCTGTTCACGGAGGCCTAGAGAAGTGAGATGACAGGCCAGAGGGCTCCCAGCAGCGTAGCAGCAGGGTTGGTTCCAAACCAGGCATCCGGATCCCAGTGCAGGTTCCCTGTACAGCACCAGGTACCCTCGGGGATCTGAGCTGAGGCACAGGACAACCATGGGCCGTGGGCCTGACCAGCACTAAGGAATCTGGCATATGACAGGAAGGACAGGGCAAAAAGGACAGACAAAGGGCTTAAATATAAATATATGCCAGGCTAGCAATGATTAGCACAGGCCCCACTGGAGACAGGCTGTCTAGAGATCAAGAATCCAGAGACTGGTTCTCTTTGTCCTGCATGCTTCAAATTGCCATGTGTTTTATTGTTTTCCTGACATTGACTCTGGACCAGGCACACACTGAATGCTCTCAGGTACCTTATCTTCAGTACAACCCGCAAAGGAGCTATTTATGTCCTTATTGTACCCATGAAGACAAAGGGGCAAAAGGGGTTTACTAGCTCAAGGTTACACAGCTAATAAGTGGCAGGGCAGGAATGTGAACCAAGTTTTCTTCACTAACCAGAGCGGTTCTAGGTGATTTGGAAACTTTAAATTACAGTTTTCAGTGGCGACTCAAGTCTGTTTTGCTGCCTGTAATTGAAAGTAATTTTGCACTGGTGTTCTTCAGCAGTAATGCCCAGATTCACAAGGATATTAAAAAGGCTCAGTGCATGTTACAATGAAAGAAGGAAGATGACCAATCTGTTAAAAAAACAAAAAAAGGCAAGGAGTGGTGACTCGCACCTATAATCCCAAGCACTTTGGGAGGCCAAGGTGGGAGGATCACTTGAGGCCAGGAGTTTGAAGTTGCAGTGAGCTATGAGCATGCCACTGCAATCCAGGCTGGGTGACAAAGCAAGATCCTTGTCTCAAACAAAACAAAACAAACAAACAAACAACCATGGAGCTGTGGATACTTGTTAACTATCCAGATGCTACATAAACATGACCCAGCTTGATAACAACAATATGCCAACAAGACATCCCATTGTGAGCCCTTTGGGCTCTTTCAGACTGAACCCTTCGGTGGCCCCTGAGCAGAATAAGGTAAAAGACAACATCTGGCAGAACAAAACTAGGAAAACATGGCTGGGAAGATCCTATGGGGGAAGGAGGGAGGTGAGAGCAAGGCGTGGTCAGAGCAGCTGTTTCTGCCATTTCCCTGGGGCCTCTGAGTGGCCCAGAGACCTGGTGGGAATCTGCCACCCTCACGAGGAGCATGAGTTCCAGGCACTGGCTGATGAGACTAGCAGAGCCTTCCTGGGAACCTGGGAGGACTGGTGGGGAACAGAAAGGACAGCAAGAAACCCAAGCAGCACCAGCCACATCACGGTCTTGATTCCATTTCCTGTCTGCAAAATGGGCAGAATTATTCCAGCTTGCCACCTAACAGAAGAAAAGGGATAATTGAGCTAGACAAGACTGGAGAGATGCCGAGATCTGTCCAGAAGGAGGACAAGATAAAACAGAATTCTTGTTGGTGACCATTTAAGTGATCTTGTCATGGCCATTCATTTCTCTATGGCTAGAGATTTCTCACCAACAGAACGACATTTTAAAAGGGGAGAATACGTGAATTTTTTTTTTCTTAAGGTTGTGAGGAGGGGCGTTTGGTTGCCTTTTGTTATTGCTGTTGTTGTGACAGAGTTTCACTCTGTTGCCCTGGGTAGAGTACAGTAGTATCATTGTAGCTCAATGCAACCTCCAACTCTGGGCTCTAAAGTGATCCTTCAGCCTCAGCCTCACAGGTATCTGGGACTATAGGCATGCATTGCAATGCCCAGCTGGGTTCTTTTATTCTTTTTTTGGTAGAGACAGGGTCTTACTGCTGCTCAGGCTAGTCCCGAATTCCTGAGCTCAAGCAATCCCCTGCCTCAGCCTCCCAGAGTACTAGGATTACAGATGTGAGCCACCTCGCCCAGCTGAGAAGATATGAATTAAAAACATTCATGGAGTCCATTTGCTCAAGGATTCTTGGGCTTGACTCTGGGCCATGGTCCTCAAATTTGGCTCAGAATAAACCTCTTTAAATTAAAACAAAACAAAACAAAAATTCGTTCGTGGGATTTTTGTTACAATAGTGGTGGACTAGATCCTATTAGACCAACACCTTACAAATAACCATTATAAACTTTCAGCAAAATATAAAAAAACCATTACCCAAAAACCCAGACATTAGCACTGTACAATTCATCCATGTAACCAAAAACCACTTGTACCCCTAAATCTACTGAAATATAAATTTAAAAAATTTGGCCAAGCGTGGTAATTCACACTTGTAATCCTAGCACTCCGGGGGGCCAAGGAGAGAGGATTGCTTGACCTCAGGAGTTAGAGACCAGCCTGAGCAAGAGCGAGACCCTGTCTCTACCAAAAATATAAAAATTAGCCCGGCGTTGTATGCACCTGTAGTCCCAGCTACTCGGGAGGCTGAGGCAGGAGTATGGCTTGAGCCCAGGAGTTTGAGGTTGCTGTGAGCTAGGCTGACACCAAGACACTCTACTCAGGGCAACGGAGTGAGATTCTGCCTCAAAAAAAAAAAAAAAAAAAAAAAAAAGCATGGTAATTAAGACAGTATGGTATCACCTCTGTGTGATGTGATGAGGGGAAAAAAAAAGACAGTGGTACTGGTGAAGGATAGATTCATACATCAGTGGAACAGAGAGTCCAGAAATAGACCCTTACATAGACAGTCAGCTGATTTTCATCAAAGTTACAAGGCAAGTCTTTTCAACAAGTTGTTCTTTTTTTTTTTTTTTTTTTTTTTTTTGAGACAGAGTCTCACTTTGTTGCCCGGGCTAGAGTGAGTGCCGTGGCATCAGCCTAGCTCACAGCAACCTCAGACTCCTGGGCTTAAGCGATCCTACTGCCTCAGCCTCCCGAGTAGCTGGGACTACAGGCATGAGCCACCATGCCCGGCTAATTTTTTTGTATATATATTTTTAGTTGGCCAGATAATTTATTTCTATTTTTGGTAGAGACGGGGTCTCACTCTTGCTCAGGCTGGTCTCGAACTCCTGACCTCGAGCGATCCACCCGCCTCGGCCTCCCAGAGCTAGGATTACAGGCGTGAGCCACCGCGCCCGGCCAACAAGTTGTTCTTGAATATCTAGACACTCATCTGCAAAAAAATGAACCTCAACCTATATCTTATGTCATTTACAAAAATTAACTCAAAATTGATCCTAAACCTAAGTGTAAAACTATAAAATTTCTCAAAGAAAACACAGGAGAAAATCTTTGGGTTAGGCAAAATTTCTTTCTGCAGGATACAAAAAGTATAGGCCACAAAGGAAAAAAAATAGATGTTAGACTTAATAAAAATTTAAGACTTGTCTCCAAAAATACCACGGAAAAACTGAATAGGGTAGCCATAGGGTGGGTGGTATTTGCAGAGCATACATCTAATAAAGGATTGGTATTCAGAATATATAAAGAACTCCTACAATTCAGTAACAAAAAGACAAATAATCCAATTTTTAAAAAATAGCAAAAGATTTGACAGACACTTCACAAAGGAAGTTCATAAGCCCATGAAAAATTGTTCAACATCATTAGTCATCAGGGAAGTGCAAATTAAAATTACAAGATACCACTACATACCACCAGAAGAGATAAAATTAAAAAGACTGATATCAAATGTTGGCAAAGATGCAGAAAAACCAGAACTGTCTCACTTTGTTGGTAAGAGTATAAAATGGTACAACCATTCTGGAAAAAGTTTCCATAAAATTAAGTATAATCTACTGTATGAGTCAGCAATTCCTCCTAAGTATGGACCCAAGAGAAATAAAAGCATTACAAAATTGCATATGAATATTCATAGATACATTATTCCAGTTTATAGTCATGAACTAAAAACATCCAGGTGTTCACTTAAGGGAAAATGGATAAACTGTGATACATTAATAATGGAATACTACTCAGCAATAAAAAGGAACAAACTACAGGGATGAGTTTCAGGAACATTAAGCTGAGAGAAAGAATCCTCACACAAATGAGTACATAACATAATACGTGGTGTTATGATATATATATTGGTTTTTATCAACAGTTCCTCTGGAGCTTTGTAAAACTCACAGTCCTTGTTACAATGTTGGGGCACTTTAGGCCTCAGAAGCAGGCCTGAGGAGACAGAATCTCTCTGACCTCCTGTCCTCCTTTCACCTGCCCAAGGCAGGACTCTAATGTGATTGTGGATCAAAAGATCCTCATTCCAGACGGGGTCCTGCCCCACACACTGGAGGAAGGAATGCTGCACAGAGAGGCCAGGAAGAATCTGAACAGACAGGCCTCACTGGGTTTTAGATCATGCACTTTTTGCCCAATCACATTTCTACATGGTTGTCAATCATGCCTATGTCATAAAACCTCCATAAAAACCCAAGAGGACTGGGTTTGGAGAGCTTCCAGATAGCTGAACACCAGGAGGTTCCTGGAGGGTGGTGAGCCCAGGGAGGGCATGGAAGCTCCATGACCCTTCCCCCATACCTTGAGCTACCCATTTCTTCATCATTATCTTTTGTACTATCTGTTATAATAAATCTGCAAACATGTTTCTCTGAGTTTTGTGAGCCAGTCCAGCAAATTAGTTGAACCCAAAGGGAGAAGGGGTTATGGGGACTCCAATTTGAATCCAGTTGGTCAGAAGCTCTGGACGCAGGGACTTGTGACTGGTGTCTGGGGGGCGGGGTGGGGCGTCTTGGAGATGGAGACCTCACCCTGTGGGATCTGACACTATCTCTGGGTAGACAGTATCATAACTGAATTAGAGGACATCCAGCTGGTGTCTGCTGCTTGGTGTGTGGGGAAGAACCCCAAATTTGGTCACAGAAGCCCTCTGCTGTGTTGATTGTTGTGGAGTTTAGAGGAAAGCACGGTTTAGGGAGTGTTTTTCTCAAAGTACCATATGATTCCATCTATGTGAAGTTCTTGAACATGCAAAACTAATTTATGGTTGTAAAAAAATCAGAATAGCGGTTATCTCTGAGGATGGGGGCAGAGCTGACAGAGAAAGGGCAAGAAGGAACTTTCTAGGGTAGTGGTAATGTTCCAAATCCAGTTAGAAATTTGGGTTACACACATATGCATTCGAAAAATTCATCAAATAATACACTTAATATTTGTGCATTTCTCTAAACATAAATTTCACCTAAAAAACTCCACTAGCTACTAAGCCCTACAAGATGCCCTGCTGCCATCCAAGGTGGAACTTCAGAAACAAAGCAGAGTAGGAATTGGACCACTCTCTTTCTTTACCATCTCTATACGCTCCCCCATGACATTCCCCAAGTCACAGAACAAGTAAGAACAGCAGTTCAGAGATTTGCCCAACTCTTGCAGCACCAGGCACCAGGTACCCTGGAACTGAACCTCCTCTTCCAAACCAGATCCCAGGACAGATTCTGAAATCACTCGACATCTAGCATTGATGACTGGTCTCTACACTCCTACGGCACTTGCAATTTTGCCTTGATATCTCTCTGTGACTGGAAGCCTGTGTTCTGAGATGCTTCCAGGAGCAGGAACAAGGGCAGAAGGAGAGGAAGGAAAATCCATCACCTCCCTTCGGCCAACCTGACCTACCCAATCTTCAGTATCCCCCAAAGCACACATCAGGGAACTCTTGCCCAACTACAGGCAAACCTGCAGGGCCCACACATGTCACTGTGGGATGGAGAAGACTGTAGGAACCAGCCAGCTTTGGGAACACAGCCTCCCACTCAGTTATCCTCTCTTGAACTGAATGTGGAGGTAATAGGTTGACTCCACTTTCCTTGAGCATAAGCAAATCTGAATGAAAGAAGTATTAAGACACAGAGGCACCTAGAATAAGTACATAGCACATGAATAAATTCATGAAGCAAGTATTAAAAAAAGAAGCAGTGTGACAAATAGGTTTTCACGTGTCCACGTGAGATGTGCCTCCCTCAAACCTTCTGTCCATTATCCTCTGACTTGAAAGAAAGAGAAAAACAGTCACAGGCATTTGGGGCATTTTTATTCAGTAAGAAAAGACGCAAGGCCCTGCTTGGGGTGAGAGGGTGGAGACACCTCAGCTATAAATTTCAGGAGAAGGAAACAAACTTGTTTAGCCAAGTGGCCTCCCTCCCTCTTCAGAGGCTTCCTGCCATTAACCTTTTGCATCCCAGTAGGTGTGGTCTCAGAGTAGCGACATTCTTCCAAACAAACACAGGAGTCCCCCCTCACTAAACACCCCTACCGAGCCCACCCCAAGTGGCTCAGCTGGGTAAGCAGCTGTCTCCCAGGAGCTTCCAGAACTCACCCTTTCATTTGTTAATGTCATTGACCAAGGAAAAACAAAAAGCAAAACACTTGAGGACTGGAGCTCCAAAGAGTTAGCTCCTTATTAATCAAGCTAAAGCTCCAATGTCCCTCTTTCTAAGGAAATACTCTCTACCTGGGAACTATTTTTCTCACTTGAGGAAAGGTGAGGTAGGAAAAGTGAAGAGGGAAAGAAAAGGCACAAAACTCAGAGAAAACATAAACCCCTGCAGGCTTTAAAGCTGAGGTCTGCACCTGGGGCTCAAGTTACTCCTGTCTGCTCATGTGTTAGGAGGCCCCATGAGCCCCAGGCCCAGAAGCCCAGAAGGACCCACAGGAGCACAGCTGAGCTCATAAAGCTGGTGGCCATCCCTCCTCGCCTCCCTGCATTTCTGTCTGAGCTGGCCAGCACACTCCCTGTGCCCAAATGTTTTTCCGCAGGAGCAAATGAGCCTTTTAAAAAAATCTACAGCAGGCCGGGCGCGGTGGCTCATGCCTGTAATCCTAGCCCTCTGGGAGGCCAAGGAGGGAGGATCGCTCAAGGTCAGGAGTTCGAGACCAGCCTGAGAGAGACCCTGTCTCTACTAAAAATAGAAAGAAATTATCTGGACAACTAAAAAATATATATATAGTAAAAATTAGCCGGGCATGGTGGCGCATGCCTGTAGTCCCAGCTACTCGGGAGGCTGAGGCAGAAGGATCACTTGAGGAGTCCAGGAGTTTGAGGTTGCTGTGAGCTAGGATGATGCCATGGCACTCTAGCCCGGGCAACAGAGCGAGACTCTGTCTCAAAAAAAAAAAAAAAATCTACAGCAAAGAGACCAAATTGATCCTTTGTCCTTTTCTAGCATCTTGCTCTTTCCTGCGAAGTAACAGGGAGAATGGAAAGCCCATTTTTGTTTCTAGGAGCCAATACTGCCAGGGTAGGGAGAGCAAGCAGACAGAAACTTCCAATTCCATAGAAATACCATTTGATCCAGCAATCCCACTACTAGGCATCTATCCAAAGGGAAAAAAGACATTCTACAATAAAAACATCTGCACTCGAATGTTTATGGCAGCACAATTTATGATTGCAAGGATGTGGTGGCAACCCAAGTGCCCATCAATACATGAGTGGCTTAATGAAATGTGGTATATGTTTACCATGGAATACTACTCAACTACAAAAGCAATGATGATCTAGCACCTCTTATATTATCCTGGATAGAGATTGAGTCCATCCTTCAAAGTAAGGTATCACAAGGAGGGAAAAACAAGCACCACATGTACTCGTCATCAAACTGGTACTAACTGACCAACACTAAGGTGTTCACATGGTAATAATACTCATTGGGTGCCGGTTGGGGGTGGGGTAGGGGGGTAAACCCACAACTAATGGAAGTCGAACGCACTGTAGGGGTAGAGACACTCTTGTAGCCCTGGCTTGGCCGGTGCAAATGCATTACATGTAACCAAAATGTTTGTACCTCCATAATATCCTGAATAAAAAACAAACAAACAAAAAACTTCCAATTCCTTTGGGGAAAGCAGCTTCTCCTGCCTTCACCAACCTCCGGGACTCCAAGGTGGCCCAAGAGCTGCCATGATGCCTATTCTCTTCTGATCTGACCCAGGGACCCCAAGTTAGACCTCTAGTTAGCAATTGGCAACCCTATTCAACCCTAGTCAAAACAAAAGCCGCCCTTCTGCTCCCCACCTGCATGTATCACTTGGCATCAATTAAGATCTTTCCCCATTTTGCACCTCAAAATTCAGAATGGGTGGTTTTGTCCAAATTCCAGCTAAATGTTCAAATTCTTGTCAGGACTCAGTTATTAAAAACCTCAAAATCATTCCTGCAAAGAGACCCAAGTCAAGAGTGATGCCACAGGGGAAAGACTATTGGGTTGCACACCCCATAGAATACAATGTCCCTTGCATCCTGAGTCATGTTTGAGGTACCATTACCCAGTGGGTGGAGAAAAAGGGGGCACCAGGTGACATGTGCTGCATCTTTCAGATTGCAGCAGACAGCATCATCCCGGACACCAGCATTCACCACTGCTCACTGGACCCCGGGGTAGGGGAGTAGTGGCTGCCTGACTTAGCCCAGTCCTCTCTAATTTCACCCCCAGGTCTCGACCCCCACTGCATCCCACTCCCCGGCTGCAATATACTCTGTGCTCACCCTTTGGAAGCCGGTGGGGGAACCAGAGAATGTAACCACTAATTCAAACCAGAAAAACTGAGGACACAGAACTGAAAAGAGTTTTTCATGCAGCCTGTCTGAAAGACCCCTTCCCCCGTGAGGATTTTGGCTTGGCTACTTGGCTCACTGCTCTCAGAGCCAGAAACCTAGTTTCTTCACTCACTCCCGAAAGTAAAAGGAGATGAAACACGTGTATGTGGTTTTGTAACAAGCTCTCTTTTGCTCTTAAGGAAAGAAAAATCGGGGTGGAGGTGGGGAGGAGACAGACAGCATGGAGGTGAGAAGTCAAGGTTCAACCAAAGGCACTGGCCTGGGCTGCCTGGGATGTGGAGACACCATCTCCGAACAGATGAGACAAAGTATCAAGTGTCTCTTGCTGCCCTGTTCCCTTATCCCTAAGGACTAAAACAAATGTTTTTTATATGCTGTTCCTTCTCAGATGGAAGAGGAGGAGGATTTACGGACTAAGACAGAGGAGGTCCTTGGTAGGAGTCAAAGTGAGGGCTGGAACAACTGGTGACTTGTCAACAACACACCATCGAATGACCCTCGCAACCCCACATAAATGCAGACCCACAGAACTGGGCTGCCACAGGCAGCTGACATGCCTGCCTCGCTTTAGTGGCCAGTCAGAGACCACTGGTGCAGTGGTTTAGTTTCTCAAATGAGAAACTATTTTATGCAGGCAAAAGGCTGTCTGTTTTCTAACAAACCGGTTAGTCTGAAAAGACTGGGGAGGTGGAATTCTCTCTATTCAGTTACTGCGATGGGACATGTCCAGGGCACCACTTATTTCTTTTTCCCAGGCAGTGAAGGACCCCTTCTGCTAGGCCCTGATCCAAGACCAGCACACCACCCAGTACCGAAGGACATGAAAACCTCAGACTGTCATCTGCTCCAAGTCTGTAATTTAAAAAAAGGAAAGAGAGGAAGGAAAAAGAGAAAAGAAAAAGCCGCGCCGGCCAGATTTGACAAATTCTGGCCATGCCCCTGGAGTACCCTTCCTAAGCGCCCCATGGAGCGCAGCGTCTCTCTCCAGAGCATCACTTTTCTAAGTAGAAAGTTCCTTCTGCCAGGAACCTGAGCACTCCACGGGCTTTAGGAGTTGAGTAACAGAGGCTTCCTGGAGCTGGCCCTGGCAGCTGCCCCGCACACCCTGGGGACTGGAGCTTGTGGTGTCCCAGCGGGAGGGAATGTCGCCGGGGCATCTCGGCAAGCCAGCCCTCCACCAGCGACCCCGCCTGGCCCTCGGCCCCAGCTCCCACTCCCGCAGGCTGGCGCCTCAACTCTGCGGCCGGGAGCCGGGACCGCACTCGTCCCCGCAGCCCGGAGTTCGGACCCCGCAGCTCGCGCGGGCGCCCCTCCCGTTGGGGCCCCTCACTCACCCACCGCCCTGATGCGGAAGCCGCGCGGCGGGCGCAGCGCCCGGCGCCGCCAGGCGTCCCGCAGCACCTGCAGACAGGCGGGGGGCGCTTGCACCAGCAGCACCCCGCGCCGCAGCCAGCCCTGGAAGGCCAGCCGCGAGGCGGCGCGCGCCAGCCGCGCGTTCCAGAAGCAGCGCGCGTTGGCACGGCGGAAGGCGCGGAACACCGCGCGCCCGCCCGGCCCCTCCGCGCCCCCAGCTGCCTTCTGCGCCTCCAGCCGGCGCAGCACCAGCGCCAGCGAGCCCGGAGCCAGCTGCACGGGCCGGGCCATGCTGCCGCGGGCGGCCGGGAGCCCACAGCCTAGCGCGCGGGCGAGCGCGGCAGCCGCACGCCGGGCGGGAGGGAGCGGCCGACTGCGCGCGGCGCCGGCTGCCGGGGAAACGGGGCTCAGGGGGCGGGGCCGGCTGAGCTCGGCGGGGCCGGGGGTGGGGCGGCCGCCGCTCCGGCAGGCGGAGCGCCCTGCGGGGTTTCCAAGTGCTGAGCTCCCCGGCTCAGTCTCCACACCGTAGCCCTGGGCGACTCCTGCACTTTCCGGTCGCCCCGCAGCCGAGCGCTCCCCTCCTCCTGATGGGCGCGCATGGGGCTTTCCCAAGTCCTAGGGGGGTCCCGCAGCCCCCTGGAGAGCTTCTAACCGCTGCGCGAACTGCAGGGCCAGGAGTCCCTAGAGCCGGGACGACCAGGGTAGCCGTCGTCGCCCTGGCCTTGGGGTCGTTCCCAGTGAGAGTCCACAAGCGGTGGACTGGGGTGTCCCGGACCTCGCTCAAACCGGAGGCAGGAAACCCAGGTTTGAGTCTCGGTTATGCTCCCAACCTGTTTTTTTGAGACAAAGTCTCGCCATGTTGCCCAGGCTGGGGTGCTGTGGCTGTTCACAGTCGCGATCTAAGTAGCTGGGAGTACAGGCGCGTGCCAGCGCACTGGCCTGCTTTACACAACTTATTTCCCTTCTCAGGACCTCAGAGCTGTCCCAACAACTCGTTTTACAGAAGAATAAACTGAGGACCCTTTCATCCATGACTTTCTGAAATTTCTAGGCTCTGGCCCCTGGGATATTTCATACACTTGAGTGGTGAGGACAGGAAAGTGTTCTAGAGGTGCCACCCTGCTTGGTGAGGCGCAGTAGTGAAATCCGTGGGATTCAGCCCTGAGTTGGATATGGGAGTTCCAAAAAAACAGACACTGTCCTGCCCCAGGAGCTCCCAGGGGTGAAGGGAGAGAAGCTTGTGATGTGCTGTTTCAGCAGAATGTAGCCAGTGCCTCAGCAATGAGGGACAACAATTCAGATGCTAAGAGAAAGAGGCTGAAACCCAGATTTGGGCCCTGCGTGAGGGCTCCTTAACGAAAATGAAAATGAGTATTTGAAAAGAGAACATGGGAAAAGGAAAGGAAGGGCATTGTGCTTAGTACCAGAACTCAGTACTATGAGGAAGCAAAGGTGCTTGGCAAAACCTGGGGCTCATTCCTGGTTTCCCACTCCTTTGGCTCATCAATCATCAATAACTATAATAATTTGAGATAATCTATACCTTGCCCCTAGTGAGCACACAATGAATTATAAATGATAATAACAATAGCTAACATTTATTGAATACTACATGTTGGCAGCATTAATTTCACAACTCTGTTAATTGTTATTACTATCTCTGTTTTGTTTTTTGTTTTACAGATGAGGAATTGCAGCAGCTGGATTAAGAAGTGTTTCCTAGTGACACAAGTAGTAAGGAATGGACTCAGACAACCATCAGGTCAGGCTTCCCTATGACAAATATGTCTGATTTCATCTTCAAATAAGCACGTGAACCTGAGACAAACATCTGACATCTGAATTCTGATTCTTGGATGGCTGGGTGGATGGGTGGGTGGATGGATGGAAGGATAAACACGGCCCAGAGAACAAATGCAATAAACTCCTATGCCTGTATAATTTCACTGAGGAGTAAGCTTCCTCCTCTGGGTTCTATCATGGCTCTCACCTTGCAGGATCAAGGGGGCCTTTCTGCTGGGGAAGTGCAACTGTGATCAACATATCTCTAGTATCTAGTACAGCGTCTTCCCCAAAATAGTAAGGATGGTGATAATTTCCATTTACTCTCAGCTCACTTTATGCCTAGAACTGTATTAAGGATTTTACATGTATGATCTAATTTTATACAAAAATTAATCCTCTGAAAGGGATATTATAATTAAACCATACCTTCCACAAGAGAAACAAAAGCTTAGCAAGTCTAGGCAGCATGCCCGTGAGGACAAAGCTACTAGATAGTGAAGCAGTGATCCCATTGTCTTCTTGCCCACATACCTGACTAAAGGACAAGCCAGGAGACCGTCACCCTGACTCACTGGACCTGTGGCCTGGTGTGAAAAGTTGTCCTGAGCTTGAGTCCCTCTCCTAAGAATTTGAATTGGAAATACACAGAGACAGGTCTTTCTTAGTAGGGGCTGTAGCTGCAAGGATGCTGCGAGGTAGAACCCAGCTATGAGATTTTATGGCCTGAAATTATTAGGTAGAACTGTCTTAAGCATTGGGACCGTTTGTTCAGATGTATGAAATTCCTCTTATCATTTTGCTTAAGCTAGTGCAATTAACAAAAGCACCCAGTTAACAAAAGGGGGAGAGAATGCAAGGAGAAAAAATTTAAACTATAGCCAAATACTTAGCCACATTTTTTCCCCAAAGGATCAGCTACTCCCCAAACTCCTACAAAATGAAGCATGTCTTAAAAAGTTAAATGGAAAACTGTAGGCTTCTAACCTGAATGGTATTGTATTATTACATGGCAAAACTAGAGAAACAACTTTCAAGAGGTTGCCATCTTTGTGGTCTCTGCAGACCAAAGAAACTAGAAGACAGAATTAACATCATTCTGTATTTATAGAGGCCGATAAGTAGTCAAATCATATTTGTTTGTTTGTTTATTGATTCACTGATGGATTGAGATGGGGGGGGTCTCCCTATGTTACCCAGGCTGGACTCGAACTCCTGGGCTCAAATGATCCTCCTGCTTCACCCTCCCCAGTAGCTGGAACTACAGGCATGTACCAGCGCACCTGGCTCAAATCATATTTGTTTTCTTTTTCTTTTTTTTCTTTTACTTTTTTTTCAAGGGGGGTGCTGTGAGGTGGTATCCTATAAAACCCAGCTCATAAAGTCTGTGACACATCCAGCAAGATTTCATCTGCTCTCAAGCACATTGTTAACCCTTTTATTATATAACTTTTAACCCTTTTAACCTTGTTAACTTGTCTGATACAGGCCATAATATTTAGTTACCTGTCTCATCAGGCAACCTGAGATTCCTTGAAGGCCAGGCACCTGCCTGATTCATCTCTGCACCCTGGCACCTAGCCCAGTGCCTGGTACAAAGATTTGTTCAACCTGAACAAATGCGATGTAATTAGTACTTGATGCAAACTAACACTGCTTTTGCTGTTTTCTCACTGGCCTGCTGGCACCACACACAAGGACATTTCTGGTGGTGAATCTGGAGGGTAAATCACCTGGTTGTCCAACAGTCAAAGGCCAGGGCGAAGCCTCAAGGAACAGGGGTTTCTCTGGAGCCTGTTTACAGCATACATGTTGTACTCAGGATGATGTTTGGATTATCTGCCTCAAATTTTTTTTTTACACCAAAATTCAAAATTCCATTAACTCAGAAAATCAACCCTTGACACTTAAGGCTGGTTTAGAAAGCATTTCCTGTCTGGATTCTCTTTATTAAGACCCTTTCCTCTTCTATAGTACCTTTCTTCCCTTTACAAGAAAACAAACAAACCTAGAGACTCCTGTTTCTGTATCTCAAAAGGAAATGTGAGGCTTTGCCAAGCAACCGTGTTGACTCAAAGGTCAGAAAAAAGACGGTGAGGGGCAGGGGATGTTAAAGAAAAATTATTCATGATACTTGGTAAAGGAAGACTTTATTCAAGCCATGGCTATAGGTATGGGGACCACTGCAATGGGGAGAGAGATTGGGCTCAACTCCAACTTCAACAAGGACAAATGGAGATTTATACCCAAGGATTAGGGTAGGGGTAGGTGGATGGAAAATTACTAAGAGGAAACTTCAGGGGTGAGAGGCATTCTCACTAGGCCCGCTCAACAGAATTCCCACTGAAGGCAGGACAGAGTGATAAGATATCGGGGGTAGCCACATGAGGTGGCTCACGCCTGTAATCCCAGCACTTTGGGAAGCTGAGACGGGAGGACTGATGGAGGCCAGGAGTTTAAGACCAGCCTAGGTCGAAAAAAAAAAAAAAAGTCCTTAATCAGTTTAGTGAAAAAAATCCCCCACCGTTGGTATCTGACCACATTCAATTAATTTATTTCTTCATTTCTTTCTTTCTTTTTCTTTCTTTTCTTTCTTTCTTTCTTTCTTTCTTTCTTTCTTTCTTTCTTTCTTTCTTTCTTTCTTTCTTTCTTTCTTTCTTTCTTTCTTTCTTTCTTTCTTTCTTTCTTTCTTTCTTTCCTTCCTTCCTTCCTTTCTTTCTTTCCTATCTTTCCTCTCTCTCTCCCCCCACCTTCCTTCCTTCTTCCCTCTTTCTCTCTCTCTTTCCTTCCAGACTAGAGTTCAGTGGCATGATCATAGCTCACTGCAACCTCAAACTCCTGGGCTCAAGCGGTCCTCCTGCCTCTGCCTCACAAGTATCTGGGACTACAGGAACGTGCCACCTGCCTGGCTAATTCTTAAACTTTTTGTAGAGATAGGGTCTCACTATGTTGTCCAGGCTAGTCTGCAACTCCTAGCCTCAAGTGATCCTCACACCCAGGCCTCTCAAGTATTACAGGTGTTGAGCCAATCCCACCCCACCACCAGGCCAGGATTCTTACTCAAAGTGGATTCCACAAGGACAGAGAGGGAAGCCCAAGGTTGCACCTAGTCAGAAGGGACTCTGAGGAGCCTGATGAAAGTTTTGATCAAAGGAGACTTCGTTACAGAAGGACATTTAATGCCATTTCTTTAAAAAAAAAAAATGACTTTCACTCTACCTGCTGAATTTAGACAAGACAGACGTCTCTGGACCACAGTAACCCTGTGTGTAAAATGGGAGTAGAAATACCTAGCTTACCTGAAGGATTTCTTAGAGTCCCTTCCAGCTTCATGATTCTACAGGCTCCACTTTTACACCCCAGGATGAGAACTGTAAAGTAGCTTAAATAGCTACTGAGTCAAATGAGGTACTAAAAAGATGCAAAATCAGGCTGAGAGCCAGTTATTGCCAAAGCTGATTCTGATTTGCCTTAAATAATTCGTCGGCTTTGTCTTTGCAATGGCAAGAGGCCAACACAAAAATATTTATTGGAGAAAAAAATAAGGTGCTTAGCTGGAACAAATAAAAGTTAAGAATACTAGAAATCCTTTACTTAAGATGTGAAGATCCAGTTCACACTTCCCACTACCCTGCCCCTCCCGACTTTATTAAAGGAACTAACACCCATAAAGCATTTAAAACATCCCATAATCCCATTTTTGTTTAAGGGGGGAAAACTGGAATAATGATCATTATGGTTAAGAGAAATTATTTCTGGGTGATGGAGTTACAAGCAATTTTATTTCTTTGAGCTTTTCTATACTTTCCAAAAGTTCTACAACAAAAAAAGTCCCCAATAATTTTTGGTTTGAAAGAAGTTAAGGCAGCTGACTCTCCTGCACTTGGGACCATCAAAGCCAATAAGCTTTCTAACCAAAATGAGGAGATGCCACCACTCCATCGCCCCATTAAACTTGGGGTCAGAGGGCAGGTCTCAGAGCCTGAAAATATTACTTCCTGAAAGAAAGCTGGAGCACCAGCCTGTCAAGAAGGCCTGTAACCAAGCAACCTTGAGCAGCAAGTCAGCAAAACTCCTATAATTTGAAACATGGAAAATTAGACTCACCTTTCTGGCTACCAGAAAAAGAAGAGTATGAAGGCCTAAGGCAAGATGCCAAACCCAGTTTCAGGATTTTAAAGGAGAAACCACTTTTCTTCAGTTTTATTATAGCACTGAGTGTAAAGCTGGGCCTCATATCCCACTATTTACATGCAAATCCCATCAAAAATGAGCTGGCCCCACTCCAGGTGCCCAGATCTCAAAGGAACTCTGTTTCCAATGAAACCCCTGCCCTCTAGCCCAAAGTTTCTCTTCCCTGCTCTGTCTTGGGAGGAGGGGAGAAAAGATTCTTGAGGTGTCTCCTCCCTCACACCCTGAAATTATTATTGATCGGAACACAAACTGTTCTTTCTCCCTTCACACATTCCATCTATTAGCAATTTTTTAAGCTTATTAATGGCAGGAACACAGGCATCCTCTTAGTCATCCATGTATCTTCTAGAACACCCCCACAGTACGGCTCAAAAGGAAGAAAATGTTTCCCTTAACAAAAGGGTAAAGAACAAAAGTGTGATACAGGACTAGATCAAGTTGGTATGAACCCTGAACCAGAATGAACTGAGCAGATTTAGTTCATTCAACATTCCACAGAATGTAGAATCATCCTGGAAAAGCCAGGTGAGGTGGCTCACACCTGTGATCCCAGCATATTGGGAGGTCAAGGCCAGAGGATTGCTTGAGGCCAGGAGTTTGAGACCAGCCTGGGCAACATAGCAAGATCTGTCTGTACAGAAAAGAGGAAAATTAGCTGTACGTTGTGGCATGTGCCTGTAGTCCTAGCTACTGTGGAGTCTGAGGCAGGAAGATTGCCTGAGCCCAGGAGTTCAAGGTTGCAGTGAGCTATGATCAGGCCACTGCACTCCAGCCTGGGCAACAGAGAGAGATCTTGTCAAATAAATAAATAAATAAATAAATAGATTAGATAGATAGATAAAGGTGGAGGTATCCTAAGCACATATTTATTCATTCTCCTTAATATTAAATATCTAATTTTCAGATTTCCCTGTTTCTCATAAGTTGTTTTATATTTGTTCAAATTAGGACCCAAACAAGGCTCACACTTTTCAATTGCATTGGTTGACATGTCTCTTAAATCTCTTTTAATTTATAGATTCCTCCAACCAACCCCCACTCCTGCCATGGGTTTGTTTTTCTTGTCATCAATTTGTTGAAGAAGACTGTGCAGTTCTAAGAAATACTGGACCGTAAGCTATTGGAACTAATGGAAATGCTTTATCTTTGTGTCCTTCCTTTTCTTACCCAAAGCAATACCTGGAATTTATAGACTCAATAAGTATTTATTCCTATTGTGTTACAGATATTTCTATATGATCCTCTGTAGAATGTTTTTTGGTTTTTTTGTTTATTTTTTTTAAGAGATGGAGACTGTCACCCAGGCTGAAGTGCAGTTCAGGCTGGTCTTGAACTCCTCGTCTCAAGCGATCCTCCTGCCTCAGCCTCCCAAGTAGCTAAAACTATGCACCACTGCACCAGGCTCCTCCACCTTTATTTTTTAAATATCAGTGCATTGGATAAGTTTTGTGATTTTCTTTTTGGCTCGTCAGTAAAAATCTATTACTAATCCTCAGAAATCACCTTTTACAATAAGGTGCATCTGGGTAGCAGAATGCTTATAAAATATACTTGCCAATACAAAAAACATGAAATTTTTAAATAACATCTTTGAAGGAGAAAAATGTCTGTTTTCCAATAAACTCTAGCAGGTACCTTCCCTCCCTACCTGTTCCCTTCTCCCCCAAAAAATAGTAAAGAAAAAAACTCAGCACTGGAAACACAGAAAGAAGTAGTATGAGCCTTCAAATGATTAGGAGGTTGCAAATTCTGGTTTAGATACCAAAGTGTGGCAGTGTTCCTCACAGGACAAAGAGTCACATAGAGAATATTAAGATTTGTTTGTTTTCTTTAAGTAAACTAATTTTCATTGCACATACATAACATTGTTTGGGTTGACATGTTTCTATATTAATAGAATCCGGATCCTTGGGAGGCTTGA
Organism: Lemur catta; assembly: GCF_020740605.2. Taxonomy (NCBI): domain Eukaryota; kingdom Metazoa; phylum Chordata; class Mammalia; order Primates; family Lemuridae; genus Lemur; species Lemur catta. The sequence goes on along the minus strand of NC_059141.1, from coordinate 47,258,240 downwards.
CCTCAGGACTTTGTGACCAGTCTGGGCAATACAGTGAAACCCCATCTCTGCAAAAAATAAAAATTAGCCAGGCATGGTGGCACATGCCTGTAGTCCCAGCTACTCGGGGGGCTGAGGCAGGAGGATCAGTTGAGATTAAGAGTTGGAGGTTACAGTGAGCTATTATCTGGCCACTACACTCCAGCCTAGGCAACAGAGCGAAACCCTGTATTAAAATAAATAAAAAAGAAAAATAAAAACAATCAGGAAATCTAATAATACAGCCAAAAGGAATTTTGTTTCACCTATTCCCATTCCTCCCATTCTGTCCAAACACACTTGATAAAGAAACTGAGGCCCACGGAAGTTAAGCAAGTGCCATGGTTCCACAGCTAGCGGTTGAGCCAGGAGTAGAAGTGAGAGAAATCTCCAGTTCTGGTTAGACAACAAAGGTCAGCAAACCATGGCCCAGTCTAGCCTGTTTTTGTAGGGTCCAACAGCTAAGAATAATTTTTAATATTTTTATTTATTTTTAATTTTTTTAGAGACAGGGTCTCTGTCGCCCAGGCTGGAGTACAGTGGCCTGATCATAGCTCATTACAGCCTCAAACTCCTGTGGTCAGGTGATCCTCCTGCTTCATCCTCCTGAGTAGCTAGGACTATAGGTGCACACCTCCAAGCCCAGATAATTTTTAAATTTTTTGTAGAGAGGTCTTTACTATGTTGCCCAGTCTGGTCTTAAGATATCTTCCTGTTTAGGCCCCCCAAAGTGCTGAGATTACAGTTGTGAACCACTGAGCCCAGACAATTTTTACATTTTTACTTATTTTTTAAATTTTTAAAAAAACTTTTATTAATATGAAGGTGGGAGAGTAAGGTTTAATTTCCTTTTTTTTTTTTTTTGAGACAGAGTCTCACTCTGTTGCCCTGGGTAGAGTGCAATGGCATGATCATAGCTCACTGCAACCTCAAACTCCTGGGCTCAAGGAATCCTCCCGCCTCAGCCTCCAAAGTAGCTGGGACTATAGGCCCATACCAGGACATCTAGCTAATGTTTCTATTTTTAGTAGAGATGGGATCTCGCTCTTGCTCAGGCTGGTCTCGAACTCCTAAGCTCAAGCAATCCTCCCACCTTGTCCTCCCAGAGTGCTAGGATTACAGGCATGAGCCACCACATTTGGTTTAAGTTTTACATTTTTAAATGGTTGGGGGAATAATAACATTTCTTGACATGAGAAAATTATATAAAATTCAAATTTCAGTGTTTATAAAATTTTATTGTAACACAAGCACATTCATTCACTTATGTATTCTCTATGGCTGCTTTCACAGGCAGAGTTGAATGGTTGCAAAGCCTAAAATATTTCCTCTCTGGCCCTTAATGGAAAAAGTTTGCCTGGTCTAGAGCCCTGTCAGTTTGGGGACCGCTTTACAGAAAAGGGCCAGACATACGGAAAGCATTGTTATACACAAATGGTGGGCCTCCTGGTCCAACCCAGTTGATTTCTATGTTAGATGCTGCTGGAAGACAGAACTGGTAGCTCCTGTGTGTGTCCTCCAGCCAACATGCAGAGCAGAGGTAGGGCAATTTAGTTTTTGTTCTCACTGCCCATTCAATCTTGAGCCTCTCAGCTAAGCCAGTCAACTGGGAGACCAATTAGTGCCAATTTCCATATGAAAAGCATTTCCTTAAGGCAGGCTGAGATCACCATCTCATTTCACACAAACAATTCAGGGTCACGAGGTTCACCTGGGTTAGATTCACACCAGGGCTTAAAAAGTGAAAGGCAGCCCTCTTACCAATCCCCAGAGCTCTCCAGACACCTTAGGAAAAAAATGTCAAAGAACCCACCTCATTTACCAGGAGGGAATCTAGCAGTATAGGGGTCAACTGCCAACAGATCCTACAAATTTTATATTCCTCTACAGTTTACCCTCAGATTTCCCACAGATATTTACGATAAAACTTTATTAGGGCCATGTGTAGTAATCAGTTTCCCTAGAATTCAATTCAAGCACCAGATAGCAAGCCCTCCATTTAAGAGTTTTAAAGTTTTAGGGAACCAGAGACCCATTTCCAAGAGACAACGAATTCTCAAAACACATTTCTTATAAGTGAAAATATTCTTTTGCTTATGGGGAAAAGATGCATTTATAGTCAACCTTATTTTATACTAGATTGCCTAAAATCTATTGTAAGTAAATTTTATGTATATGTTGGAATATTTTAATAGGATGAACACAGCTTACTACTTAAATTCTTGGGTGAAACATTACATAAAGATAATAAAAATCTCTTATTGAGAGCATATAGTTTGTCATTTAAAAGAACTTTATAATTTTAAAAATTGAAGTGCCATTCATGTAATATAAAATGTGCCCTTCTAAAAGGGAACAATTCAGTGGCATTCAATGCATTCACAATGCCATAGTTTGTCTTTTATGTCAATATAGGCTTTTCACATTTGCATAAATTTTAATATTTTGAATATTAAAATGGCACATATACCCCTAGTGTCCCTGTTCCTTTAATGAATTTGAAGCCAAGAATTGTTTTTTAAGGCCTGGCATGGTGGCTCACGCCTGTAATCCTAGCACTCTGGGAGGCCGAGGTAGGAGGATCACTCGAGGTCAGGAGTTCGAGACCAGCCTGAGAAGAGCGAGACCCCATCTCTACTAAAAATAGAAAGAAATTAGCTGGATAACTACAAATATATAGAAAAATTAGCTGGGCATGGTAGCGCATGCCTGTAGTCCCAGCTACTCGGGAGGCTGAGGCAGGAGGATCACTTGAGCCCAGGAGTTTGAGGTTGCTGTGAGCCAGGCTGATGCCACGGCACTCCAGCCTGGGCAACAGAGCGAGACTCTGTCTCAAAAAAAAAAAAAAAAAACTCAATGGATCACCCAGCAATTCTATTCATAGGTATATACCCAAGAGAAATGAAAATATAATATCCACATAAAAACTTACATGTGAATATTCATAGCATTATTCATGATAGCCAAAAAGTGGAAACAACCCAAATGTCCTTCAACTGAGGGATGGATGAACAAGTTTTATCTGTAGCTTGGAACATTATTCAGCCATAAAAAAGAATAGAAGAACAAACGGATGCATCTTGAAAATATCATGTTAAGTGAAAATGAAAGCAGCCAGACACAAAAGGTCACACGTTGTATGATTCCATTTATGTGAAATGTTCACAGTAAGGCAAACTCACAGATGCAGTGAGTATATCAATGGTTGTCAGGGGCTCAGGGGAAGAGAGGAATGGGGATTGATACACTGCTAATGGGTATGAGTTTCTTTTTAGGGTAATGAAAATGTTCTGGAATGTGTCCTTGAGTACACTATAAATATTAATAAAAATCACTTTAAAATAGTGACTTTAATGTTATGTGAATGTTATCTCAATGTTAAAAACTGCAAACAAACAAGAAAAACCCTCCAAACATTTCAGAGCACCAAGTACTTATGAGGCCCATAAAGCCTGGCCTGAAATGACTCACTGAGATGCCAGGGCTCCCACAGGTGGGCAGAGATTGGCTGTTTGTGGGGAGTGTCTGAGCCCATATTTGGGGGGAATTTCTTTTGTGAATTCATATCTTTCTTCTGACTTTTGTTTATACTTCTTTAGAGAGAGGGCTTTTTTAATACTTAGGTCCCATGTTTTAGGGGCAACTTCCCCTTTATGTTATCTCAAATGCCCTTTGTCCAAATCTGCTGCTTCCTTTGTTCTATGGATACATCTCCCTTTAGCTCTCAGGACTCAAGAGAATTGACACAAAGTCCTTTATGCCACAGGCCGTCTGCTTATTGCTACCATACCACCTCCTTCACCACATTTCACCTCTAAGGCTCCTCCCTTAACAAGCTAGGTAAGAGAGCATAAAAATGGCTGGGATGGCTTACTTTATTCCCAGCTCCACCTCCTGGACAGAAACTGGGTCTACACAAGAATATTCTCTGCTTCTCCTGTGGCTTGACCTTGCTGTTTTCTGGGATTGCTCTAAGAATCCAAGAATACTCCTTTTAAGATTGTTCAGGGTCTGAGAGGGGAGGTGTCAACTCTTAGCATGCACCTTCACTTCACAGTAGTTGTGACTGCTTTTTCTTTGCAGGTGGGAGTTTTCCCTCCATTTCATTATTTTTGTATTTTTAATGATCCTCAATAGAAGATAATGCCAAAAATGACTTTATTTCACCATTTTTATCTTGATAGACCATATCCCAACGCAAATGTCTAGGACAGCCCCCTTACCAGCTGTGAAATGAAGATGTCTGCCCTCTTTGCTTTCATTCATCCACTCTTCACCCTCAAATAGTTTATATATGCATTTTTTTTTTTTTCTTTTTGGAGACAGGGTCTCGCTCTGTTTCCCAGGCTGGAGGGCAGTGGCATCATCATAGCTTACCATAACAGTGACCTCCTGGGCTCCTAAGCAATCCTACCACCTCAGCCTCCCAAGTTGCTGGGACCACCCCTACGTGCCACCATGCTCAGCTAATTAAAAAAAAAATTTTTATGGAGATGGGGTCTCACTATATTGCCCAGACTAGTCTCAAACTCCTAGCCTCAAGTTGATCCTTCCACCTCGGCATCCTAACATGCGGAGATTACAGGCGTGGGATATAGGTATATCACAGAATAACGGCCACCTCTGGCAGATATAAATATGTGACTTCATAATCTTGGGCAATTCTTTTTTTTTTTTTTTTGCTGGCTGCTTGGAGTTTATTTTCCACTTGGTGCACGGGGAGGAGTTACGGGTGTCAGGAAAGCTCAGTGTGCTTGGACAGTAAAGAGCAGGGCTTGCTCGATTTCCTGTTGGTGTCTGCAGTGTTGCTACCAAAGAACCCAACTTCTTTCCTGCTTGCCACAGCCTGCTCTACAGGACGGGCGGGGCTCTGCAGCCCGGAGCCTGGGCTGGTGGTGGCTGCTCCAGTGAGGACGGGGCCCAGCACCCGCTGTGCTGGGCTGGAGGTGGTCATGCTTCTGGAAGCCTGGGGGGCTTCGGAGTGCTCTGGGGACTTCACAACTGTGGTCATGAACGGGAGAGCAGACTTCCCGAAAAAGCAGCTCACCCACCAGTGACCTGGGTCAGCCTTGGGCAGCCCCGGGTGGTGGAGGATGGCTTCCCCAGGGCGCTTGGCGCTCCCACACGAGCTGCTGCTGGAAGCGGAGCCCAGGCAGCGCCGGTAGTAGTCCTGGGGGGCCGCGAGCGAGCCGCCGGGCGGGGAGGGGGGGATAGCCGCCAAGCTCTGGCTGCAGGCTGGTGGGAAGCTCGGCGGCGACCCCTCGCGGGCCTCGGCGCATGATCACGGGCGGCAGGGCCGGGGGCGGTAGGCCTCGCAGCCCATTTGCAGGAGACCGCAGGAAGTCGCTTCACGACCTAGACGCGTGTGCGCGCGGGGTCTTGGGCAATTTATTCTAATGAAGTAAAGACTTCATTTAAAACCTTTGTCTTATCCAAGCAGATAAAGATTGGCTCCCAGGAAGCAAGAGCTGGCTTGCTACTTTTTCCCCCCCAGACAGGGCCTCACTCTGTGCCCGGGCTAGAGTGCAGTGGCATCATCATAGCTCACTGCAACCTCTAAGTCCTGGGCTCAAAGGATCCGTGCCTCAGCCTCCTAAGTAGCCGGGACTACAGGTGTGTGCCACCACACCTGGTAACTGGCCTGCTATTTATTAAAATAAGAAAATTCTTTAGGTGGTAACTTATTTACAAGAAATCCTTAATAATTTAAAATAAGAGTACTGCTGAAGTCCTCACTGTGACTAAAGAGTAAGGAGAAAAAAGAAGGAAAAAAACCAAGTACTGCTGAAGCAACACTGAATGCCTGGGAAAGCAAGAAGTTTGTGATCACAGATTTACTTTTGAACCTGTTTCCTAAAATGATCTTTATCTGTAGACTACTGGAGATCCTAGGCAACCAAGAACTAAATATCACCATGCCTTAAATAGAAATAAATTAACTGTGAAGCTGAAGGCGTGGCTTCAGAATGGCATATTTTCTTTCTTTTTTTTTAAAGACTAGGTGTTGCTACGTTGCCCAGGCTGGAGTACAATGACTATTCACAGGAGCAATCATAGCGCACTATATCTTTGAACTACTGGGCTCAAACAATCCTCCTTGCCTCCACTTCCCAAGGAGCTGGGACTACATGTGTGCCACTGCACCTGACTTCAAATTCAAATTCTTAGAATGATTGTTAGTTGGTTGGTTCTCTTCTGGAAATAGCAGCTCAAAGTTTAAACATGCATCTCCTGGCAGCATTTCTAACTGCTAGGTGAATGCCTCCTGAGTTTGTAAAGCTGGTAAAAACCCTGGGATAAGTAACAGATGTATCTGGGAAGTGGCATAATTGTAGCCCAAAGCTAGTGTACTTTATGCTTTATAAAAGAATGGTTCAAAGTAGTTTTCCTTTAATTAAATATTTATGTTATAGCCAGAAACAGTAAGTGGTCTTTGTGTGGCCAGGGACTGGCTTTCAACATGTTTATCTTATCTAATAAAGAAAATGAATGGCCATTAAACATTAATTCTTTACATGTTAAAAGATTCTGTTTTTTCCCTGCCTGAAGGAAGATAAAAAGGCTACAGATTATCTATGAGCTGCATTTGGAAACACACTCTTATAAAAGGACTGGAGGGCAGGTTCAACTAGGAAGTGGATCTGAAGTTTTACTGAGGCCAGATGATGTGAAACATAACCCTTTACCATAATCTGGAGACCACAAAGGAAAAACTTTTTATTTTAGTTGCATTTTCTCACCTTTAGAATGGGGAAAGTAAGACCATTTTTTCATTTACTTTTTATATTTTTTATTCTTTGCCATTAAATAGCTGTGTGAAAGACCAATTTTTCGATGAAGCTTAGATTACTAACTGCTATTAGCAACTTTCCAAACTATTATATGACCCTTGCAAATAATAATTTGTCAAAGCAAATTAATCCCAGGACTAATTTACATTTTCAGTTTATCTTAAATTTGAAAATTTAGAATGATCATGAACCAGATAATGCAAATTCCTCATATTTAGTCTCCCTTAGATGTGAGAAAGTTTTTTTAGAAGTTTCAAACTCCAAGATTAGTGTTTTAAAAACCTCCATTTAATGGTTTCCTATAGATCACATTTAAAGTTATTCCCTGCGCTTTATGAAGCTTAATTTGCTTGAACTGCTAGAGCAACGCTACAATATCGATTATTGTTGGAACAAAATAAATATGTATACAACCAAAGGCAAAATCTGCACCTGATTTTGGAACACAGACAACTTTAGGGCAAAGGCCAAGAAAACACAAATAAATTGGGTTTTTTTGTTTTTTTTTTTTTTTTGAGACAGAGTCTCACTCTGTTGCCCGGGCTAGAGTGCCATGGCGTCAGCCTAGCTCACAGCAACCTCAAACTCCTGGGCTCAAGCGATCCTCCTGTCTCAGCCTCCCGAGTAGCTGGGGCTACAGGCATGCGCCACCATGCCCGGCTAATTTTTTCTATATATATATATTTTTAGCTGTCCGTATAATTTTTTTTCTATTTTTAGTAGAGACGGGGTCTCGCTCTTGCTCAGGCTGGTCTCGAACTCCTGAGCTCAAATGATCCACCCACCTCGGCCTCCCAGAGGGCTAGGATTACAGGCGTGAGCCACTGCGCCCGGCCAAGAAAACACAAATAAATGCTAATTAACAAAAACCAGGGAGGGGTTTGGAAAAAGTTTAATTCTGAAGTTAAATGAACTCCCCAAATTTGAGAACCTAGAACAAACTTCATACAAAGAAGCACCCTATTATCCACATGTTAATAATGAAACTGCAGTAGTGCAATAAAGGAGAAAAAGTGATTATATGGTATCCTTTGATGTTAGGTCTAGGGCACATGGGTTCTAAAACCAGTGAATTGGAAAGCCATATGTTCTCAAGACATTGTAAAACAATGCCAAGAGCTAAATATTTAAAAGGTAATTGAGATATCAAAATATTTTAAAAGTTTGAATACCTTAGTAAAGAATAAATGTTTTACAATATCCACTTAGAAAATATGAGGGGAAAAAAATCCAGTGAGACTTAAGCCAGAAACTAGTTATCCCAGCTGAGGCCCACTGTCAAACTTTGTTACCGTTTGAAGGAAGCTCTCCTGACAGGTTCATGCACTTTACATGAACAAAATTTCTCAACACACAAAGATCCATCAGTTTAGGATCTCCTACAGAAAACACATGGACTCTTTAAAAATTACTAGTTTTGCTTACTGGTTTTGACATCACTTCTAAGCAAGAGTACTGCTGGAGCAATACTGAATGCGCCTGGCAAAGCAAGAAGCTCATGGATCAGAGCTATTACCTTTGAGCCTCAGTTTCCTAAGGTGATCTTTATCTGCAGACTAATGGGGAGGTTCCAGGCAACCAAGAGCTAAACATTACCAAGCCTGAAAACAGAAATAAATAGCAGAGCTGAAGGGTTAGCTCTATAATAGTAGGATTCTTATTTTACTCCAAATCCAAATTTACTCTGGATTTGATTTCAATTTGAAATTAGGCTGGCTCACACTAACATATTAAATACATTAAAATGCTTTGATTTTTTTGATTAATAAATGTCTGCAAAAACCACTCAAGTTAAACCTGCATTTCAGCCCTGCATAGTTTAAGTATCTGATATCATCAAACTGTAGACTTAGGTTCACCAAGTTCCTGAGCTAATCAAAACTATGTCCAACACAGTTTGGAGTTAGGAGTTCATCATACCAATGGATTTACAATTAGTTTCACTGTGTTAAATATGGTGTGAACCCAAATGGCCTCATGTTCACCAAGCTCTTCACTCAAAATCTGTATGGTTGAGAATATGTGGAGAAAGGAAAAAAAATTTATATGGATGAGGCACTTCAGTTCCTGGCCTCTGCCCAAGTTTTTTGCTGAACTTGGGGCCCAGGCTTGAATCTTGCCTCTATGGTTGGGACCCTGACAATTTCCAAATCCTCTCTACTTTAGGGGCTGGACTCTGTCTCCCTGGCCCAGGGGCCAGGTATAACTCGAACTGATAAACTTCCCTGGAAATAAGATTACAATCTGTTGATTTTTAGTAATACTGATAACTGCCTGGAGGACTACCCTCTCCTCACCCTCTCTCTTTCCACTAACAAGACTGGACCTTTGCATAGTGAAGTTAGCTTGTACACAACAATCTGGACTGTTAACCACCCCTGGGTAGGGGAGAAGCATCATCAGTCCCACTGATTATGGGCATACTTGAGTTCCTTAATTCTTATCCTTTGAAACTCCAGTATGCCTCAAGGGACGCCTACATAGCATTCTAAAAAGTCACCATCCCAGAAACACTTGTGGGAAAAGAGCTTCCCTTTTTTGATACATAGTAAAGGTATTTATGAGAATGAGGTGGTAGAAGCACCTTTGGCGTAATTTTTGCCTGAGAAACTATTAATAAAATATATGGAAACTTTTGGTTTTGGCATGACATGCTGCTGGTATGAGGTTCCAAAGATCATACTAATTTCAAGAAATTATCTCCCACCCCGCATATTCCTAAAGAAGGTAAAATTAAATGACAAATTTGAGGGTTTAGATTTAAAGGTACGTTCATTTCATTTCATTTTTTAGATGAGTCTCCCTCTGTTGCCTAGGCTGGAGTGTCATGGTGTCAGCCTAGCTCACAGCAACCTCAGACTCCTGGGCTCAAGAGATCCTCTTGCCTCAGACTCCCAAGTAGCTGGTACCACAGGTGTGCAACACCAGGCAGGCCTGACTAATTTTTTCTATTTTTAGTAGAGACGGAGTCTCACTCTTGCTCAGGCTGGTCTCCAACTCCAGGGGCTCAAGTAATCCTTCTGCCTCTGCCTCCCAGTGTGCTAGGATTACAGGCATGAGCCACCTTGCCTGGCCTTAAAGGTATGTTTAATTTTTAGAAACTGAACCTTAAAAATTTATTTTCAATTACAAAGGGAAAGTTCTCAGGATAGAATATCCATATATCTACCCCCTGAACTTAAATAACTGAGTGGATCTTTCTGGAACCTAGAAAGACAAATATTCCATAGAGCAACATCCCAGGAACATATCTAATTTAGCCAAATTAAGTTTCTCTCAAATTTTACCTTGCTCATTTAAAGCAATTTCTATCCAAGGGCCTAACTGGTCATGGAAGTTCCCCTTTTGCCCCAAGGAAAGAACAGTCTTTTCAGTTATGACTTCACAGAGCATAAAGTCACTGCTTGAAGGTTAGGTCCCTTTAAGAGTCAGGCAGATGACTAACCCCTGGCTGGGCATGCACAAAGAACCTGGAATCGAAAGCCTTTGCTTAAACTCACTCTCATCTTTTCAACAGATCCCCCCCTTACTTCTTCTGACATCTACCCAATACCTGCCTTGCCATTTTCTTGATCTCTCCATTGTTGAAACAATGCTTCATTGCCTATTGCTTACCTCTTCCCCTGCTGACCATCTCAATTCTTAATTTTTTTTCCTCTTCGACCTAGCAACCTACTCTAGTGTTCTTGCTCTAGTCAGCTTAGACAGGCTCCCTCACCACCTACCTAGTCTCCCAACCAAGCACTTACCAACTTACCAAATTATGTCTCAGCATCTTACTTTGTTATCCACCTGACAAGGTAAGGTAGGGACTACACTGACCCGAGAGACACTTCACATTAATTAGATCATGTTTATAATTTGAAACCACAAAAAGGAATTATATAATCATATCAGCTTGAGAGTGAGGAGTGAAAAAAGAAAAATTAAAAAACAAAAACAAAACCCTAGGGCTGGTTGTGATGGCTCATGCCTATAATCATCCCAGCACTTTGGTAGGCCAAGGTGGGAGGACTGCTTGAGGCCAGGAGTTTGAGACCAGCCTGGGCAATAGCAAGACCCCTTTTCTGTACAAAAAAATAAAAAAATTAGCTGGGTGTGGTGGCTCAAACCTGTAGTCCCAGCTACTCAAAAGACTAAACCAGAAGGATCACATGAGCCCAGGAATTAGAGGTTGCAGTGAGCTATGATGACATCAATGCACTCTAACCCGTGTAACACAGTAAGACTCTGTCTGAAAAATACCCCTCCAAAACAAAAAAATAAAACTATGAAATAAAAAAAATATGATTGTTTTTCCCAGCTTATTTAATCTGGTTGATTAAAAAGTTGTGACCCTTTCTGTAAAGCAACTGTCACAAATTAGCTTTTCAAAGTGATTACCTGCAGGTTCCTAGACTTGCATTCATTAAGTCAATAAGTATTTCAGTGTCAACTATAGTTTATTTTTGCCCCTAGAGAAAAAGCCCAAATGGCTGAGTTATGATCTCCAAAACTTCTCCCAGTTTTCATCTCATTTTAAGTAGGGAAACTTGCTTTCTGTGAATACCTTAGTTTGGAGGTTCTCCAAGTGTGTTCCTCTAGACCAGCAACAGCAAGCAGTGCCTGGGAACTTGTTAGAAATGCAAATTGTGTGCTAGAGTCCTCAAAGAGTAATGGATGACCTTATTCTCTGGCTGTGGTCCTCATGGCAGTTAGTCACCAGGTTAGTGACATCTTTCAGACTGACCTATGCAACTGTTAGACTCACTTATATTCACAAATTAAGGAATAGTTTAACTAGTTCTTTAGAAGATCTCTATTTTAGGAATGTGTAGATTTTCCAGAGTGCTGTCAAGTGACTTGAATTTTACTCTTGGCACTGCCTGTTTCTTCCTTAGTGATTTATCCTGATTCTATGAAATAAAGCTCACCTTTTCCTCCTGGGGAGGGGGCAGGGTAAGAAATGCAAATTCTTAAAAAAAAAATGCAAATTACTGCCAGGTGTGGTGGCTCCTACCTGTAGTCCCAGCTACTCAGAAAGCTGAGGCAGACACAGGCAGAAATAGCTTTTAAAAGAAGGGACAGAAAAACAAAAAAAAAAAGAAGAAAAAGAAAGCTGAGGCAGGAGGATAGCTTTAGACCAGAAGTTCGAGTGCAGCCTAGGGAACATAGCAAGATCTCATCTTTAAAAATTGAAGGGAAAAAAAAAAAAAAAGCTCAAATTCTTGGGCCCTAACCCAGACCTCTAAATCATAAAATGTGGGAGTGGAGCACAGCAATCTGTGTTTTAAAAAGCCTTCCAGATGATGCAGATACATACTAGTTTGAGAACCACTGTTTTAGATTACGCATAAAATAATCACATTCAGATTCTATCATTAATGGGACTGAAATGGGAGCTGACTCAGTGACTTAAATACACCTCATCTTACTCTCATAATATGCCTCCAAACACAAGAAAAACTAAGTATATAATTTATGTCAGCTGGGCACAGTGGCGCATGCCTATCTATAATCAGAAGGATCACTTCAAGCCATGAGTTTGAGTCCAGCCTGGGCAACATAGTGAGACTTCATCTTTACAAAAAATTTAAAAATTAGCCAAGTGTGGTGGCACACACCTGTAGTCCCAGCTACTTAGGAGGCTAAGGCAGAAGGATCTCTTGAGCCCAGGAGTTGAAGGCTACAGTGAGCTATGATCATGCCACTGAACTCCAGCAGCCTGGGCAACAAAGTGAGAGGGGAAGAATTAAAAAAATATATTTATATTTATATATATATGTATAAATATAAAACAGACATCCACAACATAAAAAAGGTAGGAAAATAAAATGTTATCACTGACCTAGTTTATTATCTTTTTTTTTCTTTTGAGACAGAATCTTACTCTGTTGCCAGACTAGAATGCCATGGGGTCAGCCTAGCTCACAGCAACCTCAAACCATGCCCAGCTAATTTTTTCTATTTTTAGTAGAAACGGGGTCTCGCTCTTGCTCAGGCTGGTCTTGAACTCCTGAGCTCAAGATACTCTTCCACCTTGGCCTCCCAGAGTGCTAGGATTACAGATATGAGCCACCATGCCCAGCCCTAGTTTATCATCTAATTAAAGTTTTTGGCCTGGTCAATGACAGAAGAAGAGATTGTATTTTTACTTCTAAATAAATATCCAAAATAGTTAGGAAAGGCAAAACAGGTTCTCCCCTCATTTCCTCTAAAACCAATTTTTCTGTATGTGACTTGTTTTTTCCCCTTGCTTAGTAATGTCAATTTCTACTTCCAGTGAAACTATTTTGTAAGAAATATACCTCTAAGTAACAATATAATGGAATGATTTTGTCTTTTTTTCCATCATCCCAATTTTACTCTGATTTAAATTTATGTAGGAGGAAAAAAGCCTGACATGTGGCCTTATATGATCTTTTTCATTGAAAAACAAACTTTTTAAAGTAACTCTATCATTACTATCTTTTAGTTAGAAGTATATCTTCAAATTTTTCCTTTGAGGAAAAGTGCTTTCCAACAACTCTATAATGTTTCATCTCACCTTAAAGACAGAGAAACATTTACACAGTAACTGTATAATTATGGATCAATCCATACTCCGACTTTGGAGAGGTTTAAAAAGCTGTAAGAACAGAAACAGCAACTTAAGACAAAAATTAGTCTGAAGGAATCTGAGGTATTTTAATCTATTTCTTATTAAGAGCCATGTGGATTCCATTTAGCTTGAGTCACATGTAACATGGCACTTTACATTCTCATATTCATCTATTTGGAATACCTAGCCATTATTCTAACAAAATAAAGTAAAACAAAATGAAATAAAATAAACTCTAATATGGCATGTATTTTTATGACAGTGAAACATCCAGTAAGTGTTATTTAAATACAAAAAACCTAATCATCTGTTATAGACTCCATTAACTTTCTACTAGTATAACTTGAAAGACAAAATGTCATTTAACTTTATATTCCTTTAGAGCAGGGTTTCTCAACCTGGGCACTATTGACATTTTCAGCTGGATAATTCCTTGTTGTAGGGGCCGTCCAATGCAACACAGGATGCTTAGTAACATCCTTGGCCTCTACCAACTAAATGCCAGCAGCACTCGCCCAGTTGTGAACCAAAAAAACCTCTCCAGACATTGCTAAATGTTCTCTGAGGGATAAATTTACCCTAAGTTGATAACCACTGTTTTAGAGTATATCACATTTCCTACCTTTTCACTCAATAGTTAAATCAACTCTTAAATATTCACTAAAATCCTAAAGGAAGTACACAGATTAATTAAAAAAAATATTTTTAATTAAGGAAGACTTAAGGCATCACACTGACATCTACTGGCTTGGTACTAAACTGTTCATTTGACATAAACTACATTTTTAAAAAACCCTCAAAATTAAAAGCAACATAGGTGCTATTCTGGGAAGGTAGGAAAATTAACTGAGTGCAGTAACATTAACATCAGGACAATTAATTTTATGTAAAGCCTAAGGTATACAATAAAAATACTAGTTCTCTATTGCTTTCTTAGTTTTTGATATATTTTCTTTTGGATGAACTGAATTCTTAATGAATGCTTTTAGAGACTAATAATTAGAGGGAAATTTTTGGTGACAAGTAAAAAACTTTGCAGTTCAAAAAACTTGCAAAAATCAAGCAGCATGCTATTTTATGATTTATACTGAAAATTTAAAAGATGGACTAAAAAAATCAAAATCCTAATAATGATAATTCTATAAATAAAATTTTCTAGGCATTTTAATAAAAGACATTTGGTAATTAAATACTACTGTCAATTAAATTGATGAACTTTATTGGGGTTGAAACTATAACAAAGTTCATCCTAAAACATTTTGCAATGCAAAATTATTTCACTCAAGGAGTGTTTAATAATTTGAATGCTAGGAATTACAAGCAATTTTCAAAAGCAGAGACTCACATTCATAAAACTTTATACATCATTTGAACTAACAGGTATTTATACTACTAAAATCAAACATGCATCACCTTCAAACATTCTTATATCATGATTTTATATATTACATTATTTAACACCATTCCTCATCAGTACATGAATTTTTATCATACACTCGCACCATTTTCCTTGGATTTCTGATCTTTGTCTTCATTCTTTACATTATCCTGTAAAACAATATAGAAGGAAAAAGTACATTTTATTAGATGACCTTAAAAGTTACTCTGAAAGTAGCTTACAATGGCATTCAGTTATGAGGTTTTTTCCCTAGTTATAACGAATACTAATAAATTAATTTTAATGTCTTGGTGCCAAAGAGTTTTCTTCAATTCTGCCCAAAAATAAATGGGTTTAAAAAAGAAGTGAAAGATTTTATCTTCCAGAAGTTCATATCTACTCTCCAGTATAGAAAGAAATATTAAGACAAATAAAATTTGCTTTAAGAAGTTTGTACACATTAATCATGTTGACATTCAGTTTTAGGAAAATATAATCTTTTGGGCATCACTTTTTTTTTTTTTTTTTGAGACAGTCTCGCTCTGTTGCCTGGGCTAGAGTGCCGTAGCATCAGCCTAGGTCACAGTAACCTCAAACTCCTGGGCTCAAGCAATCCTCCTGCCTCAGCCTCCCAAGTAGCTGGGACTACAGGCGTGCGCCACCATGCTCGGCTAATTTTTTCCATATATTTTTAGTTGTACAGCTAATTTCTTTCAGTTGTTTTTTAGTAGAGACAGAAGTCTCGCTCTTGCTCAGGCTGGTCTCGAACTCCTGAGCTCAAATGATCTACCCGCCTCTCGGCCTCCCTGAGTGCTAGGATGGGCATCACTTTTGACTAATGTCATGAAGGACAAATGCACCATGATTTGCTTTTTGAAAAATCACTAAGAGCTTAATAACATTAAAATACATTAAAGAATGCCACAAATAGGCCAGGCATAGTGGCTCACGCTTGTAATCCTAGCACTCTGGGAGGCCGAGGCGGGTGGATCACTTGAGGTCAGGAGTTTGAGACCAGCCTGAGCAAGAGCGAGACCCCACCTCTACTAAAAATAGAAAGAAATGATCTGGACAGCTAAAAATATATAGAAAAAATTAGCCGGGCATGGTGGCGCATGCCTGTAGTCTCAGCTACTCCGGAGGCTGAGGCAGAAGGATTGCTTGAGCCCAAGAGTTTGAGGTTGCTGCAAGCTAGGCTGACACCACAGCACTCTAGCCCAGGCAACAGAGCAAGACTCTGTCTCAAAAAAATAAAAAAGAATGCCACAAATAGATTTAAAAAAATAAAATAAACCATGAAACTATTGAAAGTACAAAATTTCTAACCTTCTTGAGAACAATGTGGATTTCATCCATTACTGTAGATAAATTTCTGATTGTCTTATTCAGTTGGTTTTCAAATTGCAAATTCATGTTTTCTGAAATCTTTAAGTTTTCTTGTAACTGACTAAGGTCCTTTTTAACTTCTCTCAGTTCACCAGAGAGACTTTTGTTGGAATTCTCCAAGTTTAATATAGTTTTTTCATCTTCATCTGTTAAAAAAAAAAAATCCAAAGTTCACCATGTTACTCCCTAAAATTTCCAATTTAACTTTGAGGTTAAAAATATTTAAGCCATGGTGCGCTTGCCCCTCCTGTCTTCTTTCCATGTGCATGAATGCCCTGGGTGATACTCTCAAGAGCATCAACAATGCTGAAAAGAGGCAAATACCAGGTTTGTATCAGACTGTGCTCCAAAGTCATCCTCTGGTTTCTAACTGCAATAATGAAGCCTGGTTACATTGGTACAGTGGTGAATTTGAAATCACTGATGATCACATAGCTGGGAAAATTGTTGTGACCCTCACAGACAGGTGAAACAAATGTGGAGTGATCAGCCCCAGATTTGATGTGCAAGTCAAACATCTAGAAAAATGGCAGAATAATCTGTTCTATCCCATCCGTATGGTTTTGTTGCACTGACCACCCTCAGCTGCCATTATGAATCATGAGGAAAATGAAAACACAGAGAAGGGAAAATCCTGGGATTCTTTTTCTGGGGATGTAATACATACTTGCAAATAAAATGCCTCAATGGAAAAAAAATGCTTAAGCTATGAAAATAAGAAGCTGATACAATTACATAACCATAAATGTCGATTTCATTAGTTATAAAGCACACTGTAATACTCATTTAATTTAAATTTTAACTAGTATTATTTCTAAACCCAGGTTCCATTCTTAGATGATGGTATAGGCTAAAGAAAGTAAAAACAGGTAAAAACTACGTGGAACTAGAGGAGGATGGAAAGAATAAAATAACAAATAAATGTGAAGATGTACATGAAGGGCTAAAAAAGCTACGCAATTTTATAAGCTGAAACAGAAAAAAATCAAAAGTAAAGTTACATATATGCCCCAACTAAAATGCATGGTATGTATATGCATGGGTGTATAAGTATGTCATGTGTATGTACTCATTCATATATACCCTAGCAGGGTGCTGAAAGCATTAACATAGTCAATGCCATCCCTTACCTGTTTTTTCTTCTAGTAACTGCAGCTTCTGTTCTACTTCAGCTCTTACTTTTTCACTTTTTTCCAATTTTTGCAAGAGGCTTCCTACATCTACCATTGCACCATTATACACAATGAGGCCAACATTTTCTTCTACATCCTTTGATTCCTGTTTTACTGTTGGTGTAGGAAGTAATAACCTGTTTCCTAGAACACAGTATAAAAGATTCCATGTTTTAGTAATCTATTTACCTTAATAACCTAATTAATATAGTTATAAAAAAGCAAGATGTTAAAATAATGCACTCAAACCTAGCATATCTTCCAATAATGATTCAGACTCTTCGTGGTTTTCTTCATCTTTTGAGGTGTCTGTTAATTTCCGGTAAAAGCAAGATTCACGGAGCACTACTTTATTAAGAAGCTTCTTTACCTTATATGCAAGTAAGTAAACAAATTAAAAAGATGAAAATACGTTATTTGATTGTCCTAGAACAACTGTGTTCTAATTTTCACCTATCATGAACATCCATGAAAACTTGTTTTCTCAAGTATCCACTCCCATTCAATTAGAGCAGTTATGCTTTTTAAGTGTCTTCCCTATAAATCTAAGTTCCAAGCTATTATTTGAAAAAAAAATTCATTGTTAAAAAGAAAACATTGATGAAAATTCTAACACATACATTAAAATATATGTAAAAAGAATGTTTATTACAGCTTAGCTTGTAATTCCAAGAAATGGAAACTACCAGCAATAGGGACTAGTTAAATCAATTACGATATATCTACATAATGAGATACTATGCAGCTACAGAAAGAATGATGTAGATCTCTATTTTCATGGTAGAAAGACTATAATATATTGTTGAATGAAAAAAGGTGCCAATCAATATGTACAGAATGATTTTATGTCTTGTTTATAAAAATGGAACTATCATATGTATCTGAGAACTAGAAGATTATATGTTAGCTCCAAGGAATAGAACTAGAGGAATCGGGAGAAGGGACTGCATACGTTTCAGTATTACTTGACTGTTTTACAATCAGCATGCGTTGTATTGCTTTTATACATCAAAAAGTCAGTAGAGATTAAAAGGAAAAGATAAGCACCAATCTATAGAAGTAAATACATTAACCTGTTTTCTTTTGAAAAGGTAACTTTTTAAAAAGTCACTAAAAAATGATTTCATATTAAATATTAACAAGATAAATTACCTGAGCCCGAGAAAGGTGTAGTCCAAGAGTATAAAGTATTTCTTCCAAATCCTTTTCAAGAAGGTAACCACAATGACTTTGATCAAAATAAACAAAAGCCATTAACAGATCCCTGTTAATTGTGATCATCTGAGTCTTCTCTTTTTCCTAAAGAAAATGCAGAAGTAGAAGACATACTATACAATTCTTTTTTCGTTCCTGAAAAGTGAGAAAGTGGGACTGTTTCCATCTAATAACAATAATCTGACAAGACTTTTGCCCATCCTAGCTAAAATGAGTTGATTCTGTATAAGAATACGGGAGAAAAGAATCAGATATACTGGTTACTTGACAGCCACAAATATCAAAAAAACAACTGAATGAATTTTACTTAATGGTAATATATAGATATACAAAGTATTACTAAACTTCATGACTGTTACTTTCAATCAGTTTAGAATATGTAAGATATAGGAATCATCACATTATAAAGAATACAGCATTGAGTAAATACCTTATCTTTGGAGGGTCTCTCCTTGCAGTACCTGTTGATATCTCTTTTATCATCTCGCTTGTTCATTTCTTCCTCATCCCTATCTGTAAAATAAATATAACAGCAGCAAAAAACTCATAAATACAGATATTTTCAAGTTGGGCACAGAAGCATACACCTGTAATCCCTCAGGAGGCTGAGGCAGGAGAATTGCCTGAAGCCAGGAGTTTGAGGCTGCAGTGTGCTACGACCGTGCCTGTGAATAGCCACTGCACTCCAGCCTGGACAACATATTAAGACTTCATCTCTTAAAAAACAAAAAAAACCCATATATTTTCAACTACTGTAGAAACCAGAACTACTATCTCATTACAGAACAGTTTTCAAATGACGAAACAGCAAAGAAATATTATATGAATAAAAATACTTTGGATCATAAAAAACAATTATAAATACGGAATTTAAAAAGAGATTACATAGAGGTGACTTTACTGAATCAACTAAAAGAACTTAATTCCATAAATACTTGAACATTTTCCAAAAAAATGAATTAATTTTATGCACAAAATTGAAAACTACAGGAAAAATTTAAATAAAACAAAACAGGGTAAAGCGTATTTTTCTAAAAGCTAAAAGGAGAAACAGCCAGCATACTAAAAGCTAACTGCAGATAGATTATTTTAAAGTAACACTACAGGAAAAATCGAGATGTTCTTGAAGTAATTAAGAAGATCTAATAGTGTTTGTTTGTTTGAGACAGAGTCTCACTCTGTTGCCTGGGCTAGAGTGCCATGGCATCAGCCTAGCTCACAGCAACCTCAAACTCCTGGGCTCAAGCGATCTTCCTGCCTCAGCCTCCCAAGTAGCTGGGACTACACGTGGATGCTGCCACGCCCAGCTAATTTTTTCTGTTTTTACTAGAGGTGGGGTCTTTGGTCTTGCTCAGGCTGATCTCAAACTCCAGAGCTCAAGCCATGCTCCCACCTCAGCCTCTCAGAGTGCTAGGATTACAGGCATGAGCCACTGCACCCAGCCTCTAATAGTGTTGATATCTAGATTTGCTGAAACTGACGTGTGTCCCATGATAAAATATGGATACTGAGATAATTTATTATTAAGGAAAAAAAGAGAAAATCTAGTAAGGAAAATCCATAATTGTGGAATATGATTTCAAATCTATACTGTTATAGTCTTAATAACATTCAACTATCAAAAATACTTGAGTGTGGCCAGGTGCAGTGGCTCATACTTGTAATCCTAGCACCCTGGGAGGCCAAGGCAGGAGGATTGCTTGAGCTCAGGAGTTGAGACCAACCTGAGCAACAGCAAGACCCCGTCTCTACTAAAGAAATAGAAAGAAATTAGCCAAACAACTAAAAATAGAAAAAAATTAGCAGGGCATGGTGGCGCATGCCTGTAGTCCCAGCTACCTGGGAGGCTGAGGCAGGAGGATTGCCTGTGCCCAGGAGTTTGAGGTTGCTATGAGCAAGGTTGATGCCACGGCACTCTAGCCCAGGCAAGAGTGAGACTCTGTCTCCAAAAAAAAAAATACTTAAGTGATACAAAAGTCATGACACTAATTTTATTTTCTAAATTAGAAAATTTTGTTATCATCTTTACTATTTGAAGACAGATTCTTGCTCTGTTGCCCCGGCTAGAGTGCAGCAGTGTCATCATAGTTCACTGCAACCTCAAATTCCTGGGCTCAAGCAATCATCCTGTCTCACCCTCCTGAGTAGCTGTAGCTGGGACTACAGGTGTGTGCCACCATACCCAGCTAATTTTTCAAAATTTTTAGTAGAGATGGGGTCTGGCTCTTGTTTAGGCTAGACTCAAATTCCTGACCTCAGGCAATCCTCCCTCGGCCTCCCAGAGTCCAGAGTGCTGGGATTACAGGCATAAACCACCACACCTGGCCTCTGTTATTAATACATATATTAGACTGTAATGAACTTTGTGCAAAATTCAAAAGACGCAAAAAGTAGCTGACAAAAAATAAAGTTCCATCTCTTACCTGTCTTCTGGCTAGCTAGTTCTCTAAGACCTCAGCCATCACCCTCTATACAACCACAATCACTAGCTTGTTATAAAGTTAATACAGGCTGGGCACAGCGGCTCATGCTTGTAATCCGACCACTTTGGGAGGCCAAGGCAAGAGGATCTCTTGAGGCCAGGAGTTCAAGACCAGCATGGGCAAGAGAGAGAGATCCCATCTCTACAAAAAATAGAAAAATGAGCTGGGCATGGTGGTACCTGCCTATAGTACCAGCTACTCGGGAGGCTGAGGCAGGAGGATCACTTGAACCCAGGAGTTTGAGGTTGTAGTAAGCTATGATGAAGCCACTGTACTCCAGCATGGGCAACAGTTGACCCTGTCTCAAAAAACAAAAAACCAAGTGCTATTATAAAAAGGTTTCATCTGTTACGGGTTGAATTGCGTCTCCTAAAATTCATATGTTGGAAGTCCTAACCCCCAGTATCTTAGAATGTGACTGTACTTGGAAATAAGGTCTATTCAGAGGTAATTAAGTTAAAATGAAGTCTTAAGGGTAGGCGCTAATATAATGACTGATGTCCTTGTAAGAAAGGAATTTCTGGACAGAGTTAACACAAAGACAGAATGTTCCTTCCCAATGGCATCTAGAATGGTGACTCCTTCCCAGAAAGTTTTCAATGGACTTTTCCCAGGTCCATCAGAAGAATCACTATCTACAGGAGTAGATCGTCTTACAAAATGCATTTCTCAAATAAAAAGACTAGAAAGTCAAAATGACTCCTTGATCCATGGACTGCAGAATGGATGTTGTGTTAGTAGGCATGAAAACATTAATCTCCTAGCATATCTCCATGGGTGTTCTTGAGGGACTAGGTGCATTGTCAATGAGCAGTAACATATTGAAAGCAATCCTTTTCTTTCAGTAGTAGGTATCAACAGTGGGCTTAAAATGTTCAGTAGATTAGGCTATAAATAGACGTGCTGTCATCCAGGCTTTGCTACTCCATTCATAGAGCACAGGCATAATTCTTTAGCATAATTCATAAGGGCCCTAAGATTTTCAGAATGGTCAATGAGCACTGGCTTCAGCTTAAGTCACCAGCTGCATTAACCCCTAATTAAGAAAGCCGGCTTGTCCTTTGAAGCCAGGCCTTCATTGACTTCTCTCTAGCTATGAAAGTCCTAGATGGCATCTTCTTCCGATAGAAGGCTGTTTCAACTACTGAGAAAGTCTGTTGTTTACCGTAGCTACCTTCAATCAATTGTCTTAGCTAGATCTTCTAGATAACACATGGTAGCTTCTATATCAGCACTTGCTGATTCGTCTTGCACTTTTATGTTATCTAGATAGCTTCTTTCCTTAAACCTTATGAACACACCTCTGCTACCTTCAAACTTTTCTTTAGCACCTTCCTCACCTCTCTTGCCTTCAGACAATTAAAGAGAGTTAGGAACTTGCTCTCAACTAGGCTTTGGCTTAAGGGAATGTTGTTGCTGGTTTGTTCTTCTATTCAGACTGCTTAAAGTTTCTCCGTATTAGCAATAAGGCTGTTTTGCTTTCCTATCATTTGTGTTCACTGGAGTAGCACTTTTAATTTCCTTTAAGAACTTTTACTTGAATTCACAACTCACCATCAAAGGACCTGCGGAACTAACTGTCACAAGCAGTTTAGCTTCTGGCCTATCTCAGCTTTTGACATTCCTTCTTCACTAACCTTAATCATTTCTACCTTTTGATTTAAAGTGAGAGATGTGCCTCTTTTTACACTTGAACACTTACAGGCCATTGTAGGGTTATTAATTGGCCTAATTTCAATATTGTTTTCTCTCGGGGCATAGGGAGGCCCAAGGAGACGGAGAGAGACCGGATAAGAGCTGGCTAGTGGAGTAACCAGAACACAAACAACATTTATTAAGTTTGCCATCTTCTATAGGCATGGTTTACGTTGCCTTAAAACAATTATAACAGTGATATCTAAGATCACTGATCACAGATCACTAGAGAGGGTTTTGCTACGTTGCCTAGGCTGGTCTTGAACTCCTGGCCTCAAGTGATCCTTCTGCCTCAGCCTCCCAAAGTGCTAGGATTACAGGCATGAGCCACCACCCCCAGCCATGGCATTGACCTCAGATCACTAAAACAGATATAATAATACTAAGTTGGAAATATTACAATTACCAAAACATGACACAGAGACACGAAGTAGGTATATGCAGTTGGAAAAATGGCACTTGATAGACTTGATGCTGGGTTGCCACAAACCTTCAATTTGTAAAATTATCTTTGAAGCACAATAAAGTCCAACAGAATGAAACAAAGTATGCTTACAGGTTTAAAAGGGTTAATTATATGGATGTGTGAATTGTAGCTCAATAAAGATTATTATTTAAAAAGGAAATAGGCAAATGTTGTAAAACTGGCTTGTGGTGATAGTTTAATAATTCTATAAAGTTACTAAGAATTATTAAAATGTACATTTAAAATTGGTGAGTTTTGTGATACTGGTACCTCAATAAACTTTAAAAAAAAAACAGAACGTGTCCCACAACCTAATTACTTTTATACATATAATATAGTACAGAATGGCTCAGACACTTCAAAGTTTTATTACCTAGGAGAATTTCATTTATCACTATAAGCTTTAATTTCCTCAATTATAAAATGGAGAAACTATTAGCCTCTGGGTAAAATCATGAGGGTTAAGTACAGTTTTTGTCAAGAGTCTACCATATACTACATAAACGTTAAATTCTTTTTTTTTCCATTTACTCACATCTTATAGTTGTAACACACTTTAAGTATTTATCTTAAAAGCTGTCACTTATAAAGCTTTGTCTCTCTGAAACATGTGTAATTTTTTAAATTTTTTATTTTTAAATATTATGGGTACATAATAGTTTTATATATTTACAAGGTACACATGATGCTTTGATACAGACATACAATGTGTATTAATCAAATCAGGGTAATTGGGGTATCCTCAAACATTTATCATTTGTGTTAGGAACATTCAAATTCTACTCTATCAGTTAAAGTATACCCTAACTTTTTGTTGATTATAGTTACTTTGCAGTGCTATCAAATATTGTTCATTCTATTTTTGTACTCATTAACCATCCACAGTTTATCCTCCTCTCTCTGCTACCCTTCCCAGCCTCTGGTAACCATCTTTCTATTCTCTGTCTCCATGAGATCAATTGTTTTAATATTTAGCTCCCACATGTAAGTGAGAACACATGAGATTTGTCTTTCTGTCCTTGGCTTATTTCACTTAACATAATGTTCACCAGTTCCAACCATTTTATTGCAAATGTCAGGATCCCATTTTTACGGCTATGTAATATTCCCTTATAAATATGCACCACAATTTCTTTATCCATACATCTGTGGGTGGAGACTTAGGTTGATTCCAAATGTTAGCTATTGTGAATAGTGCTACAATAAACATAGGAGTGCAGATATCTTTGATACACTGGTTTCCTTTCTTTTAGATATATACCTAGCAGTGGGATTGCTAGGTCATGTTCCATTTTTAGTTTTCTGAGGAACCTACACACTGTTCTCAACAGTGGTTGCACTAATTCACATTCCCTGTAACAGTGTATAAAGGTTCCCCTTTCTCCGCATCTTCACCAGCATTTGTTATTGCCTATCTTTTTGATAAAAACAGCCTAAGCATGAGTGAGACTCTGTATCTACAAGATAACAGAAAAATCAGCCAGTATGGTGGCACATGCCTGTAGTCTCAGATCCTCAGGAGGCTGAGACAGCTGGATTGCTGGTGCCCAGGAGTTTGAGGTTGCTATGGTGAATGAGACCCTGTCTCAAACAAACAAAACCCCATTTTAACTGGGGTGAGATGGTATCTCATTGTAGTCCTGATTTCTATTTCTCTGATAACTGATGTTGAGGATTTTTTCATATACCTGTTTGCCATTTGTATGTCTTCTTTTGATAAATGTCTATTCAGATTCTTTTCCAATGTTTTAACAGGATAATATGACTTTCTCCAATACTGGTTAGAACTCCTTACATATTGTAGTTATTAATCCCTTGGCAGATGGGTAGTTTGCAAATATTTTCTCCCATTCATTGGGTTGTCTCATTACTTTGTTGACTGTTTCCTTTGCCGTACAAAAGCTTTTTAGCTTGGTGTTATACAACTTTGGTTTGGTTGCCTGTGCTTTGGGGGTACTACTCAAGAAATCCTTGCCCAGATCAATGTCTTGAAGCATTTTCCAACATTTTCTTTTAGTTTCATAGTTTCAGGTCTTCGATTTAAGTTTTTAATCCATTTTGATTTGATTTTTATATGTGGCAAGAGATAAAGAGTCTAGTTTCATTCTTCTCGATGTGGATAGCCAGTTTTCCCAGCACCGTTTACTGAACAGACTGTCCTTTCCTCACTGCATGTTCTTGGCACCTTTGTCAAAGATAACCTAACTATAGAGGAGTACATTTCTTTTCTGGGTTCTCTATTTTGTTCCATTAGTCTATTTATCCATTTTTATGTCAGTACCATTCTCTTTTCATTACTATAGCTCTGTAGTATAATCTGAAGTTAGGTAATGTGATTCCTTCAGTTTTTGTTCTTCTTGTTCAGGATGGTTTTTGCTATTCTGGGTCTTTTCTGGTTCATATAAATTTTAGGATTATTTTTTCTATTTCTGTGAAGAATGTCATTGGTATTTTGATGGGGATTGCACTGAACCTGTAGTTTTCTTTAGAACATTTTAACAATATTGATTCTTCCAATCCATGAACATGGAAGATCTTTCCATATTTGTGTGTCCTCTTCAATTACTTTCATCAGTATTTTTTAATTTCAAAATATTAAGGGGATACAAATGTTTTTACTACATGCATAGTTTTTGTAATGCTTGAGTCAGAGCTATCAGTGTGCTCATCACTCGAAAGTTGTTCACTAAACCCATTAGGCAGGTTTTTGTCCCTCTTCCTGATCCTTGATTTCCAATGACTTTCCCTTCAATCTTCTTTCATCAGCATTTTACAGTTTATATTGTAGAGACCTCTCACTTCTTTGGTTAAGTTTATTCCTAGGTATTTTATTTTATTTGTAGGTATTATAAGTGAGATTATCTTCTGAGTTTCTTTTTCATATTGTTTGCTGTTGGCATATCAAAAAATGCTGATTTTTTAATGTTGATTTTGTATCCTGCAATCAGTAGTAATGGGTTTTCTGTGGAGTCTTTAGGATTCTCTAGATAGAAGATTGTATCATCTTGGAAATAAGGATAAACTGATTTCTTCCCTTTGCAATTTGGATGCCCTTTATTTTTCTCTTGTCTGATTGCTCCAGCTAGAACTTCCAGTACTATGTTGAATAACTGGGGAAATTATGCATCCTTGTCTTCTGAAACTTACTATTTTTGAAATAACTTTTTAAAGTTAGTAATACTGGTTCATCACAGAAAATAAATAAATTCCAGTACAGAAAATTATAGCAGTGATCATATCCTTCTATTTTTTTCCTACAGGTATACATTTATCCATATTAAATAATTATAGAACATCTCTTCTGGCCGGGCGCAGTGGCTCACGCCTGTAATCCTAGTACTCTGGGAGGCGGAGGCAGGTGGATCACTCGAGGTCAGGAGTTCAAGATCAGCCTGAGAAAGAGCGAGACCCCGTCTCTACTAAAAATGGACAGCTAAAAATATATAGAAAAAATTAGCCATGCATAGTGGCGCATGCCTGTAGTCCCAGCTACTCGGGAGGCTGAGACGGAAGGATTTCTTGAGCCCAGGAGTTTGAGGTTGCTGTGAGCTAGGCTGACGCCACGGCACTCTATCCTGGGCAACAGAGTGAGACTCTGTCTCAAAAAAAAAAAAAGAAGAAAGAAAAGAACGTGTCTTCTACCAAAACTACTTTATAATCTTTTTCTATGTCATTATCCTTCTCCAAAATCTTTTTCAATGGCTGCACAGAATTTAATTGCACAGCTATATCGAAGTACATTTAAATAATTCCTTATTGCTGAATATTCAGATTGATTATAATTTTTTGTTTTATAAACAATTATGGAGTATACATCCATGTTATTTTAAATGATATGGCTAATTCACATTTCTAAATTTCTGTCCAGAAAAAGTATAACAATTTACACTGCTCCAAGAAGAGCGATGAAAGTTCACCTCTTTTTATTCTTGTTGAACTGTTACCTTTTATTAGAAAACTTATTTTTTATCAGTTTGATAGGGAAAAAATAGTATCTTATTATCTGCTCTTCTAATTACTAACAAGCTTCAACACCATTTGAGACATTAACTGGCACTGTAATTTCATTTTTAAAAAACAACCAATTCCAATTTTCCACTGTAGAAAGAGTAGTCTCTTCAGATCTAGGCTTTTTAGAAAAAAAAAATAGTAAAGAGGTAAAAACAAACAGATTTCAAAAAGAGGAAAAAAGAGTAGTCTCCAGGTAATTTAATAGGATAATAAGATATAAAATATGAAGAAAAAACCATGACAAAGCAAAAGCAAGCATCAATTGAAAAGACCAAGGAAACAAAAAAAGAACTATAATCCTATCACCCTATTTGGTTTTGTAGATTATGATATTTATTCAACAAATATTTACAGCCTATTTAGATATTTAGACCATTCCAGGGACTTAGAACATACATTAGTGAAGAACACAGAGAAAAATCTTTCTTCTATAAGAGCTTTTATACAAGTGGGGAGTAGACGGACAATAAGCAAAAAAAAGTAAGTGGTAAATGGTAGAATAGGTTATTAGTTGTTTGGGGGTAAAAAAAATAAAGCAAGATAAGGAGAGACTAGGAACGTGTACTGGGGGTGGGGCAGGGCAGAGGACTGTGGTTTTAAATAGAATGGGGTACAGAGCAGTCTTCACTGTGAAAGTGATAGTTGAACACTGATTTTTAAGTGTGAGAAGTTAAGGACAGCGGATCTCCAGGAAAGAATTTGCTGGCAGAAGGAAATGCCAATGAAAACCTAACACAGGAACATATGTGATGGGTTCAAGGGGAAGAGTGATAAGAGATGAAATTGGAGACATGATGTGGTAAGGTCTTGTAGGTCACTGTAAACACTTTGGCTTTTTCTTTCTTTCTTTCTTTTTTTTTTTTTTTGAGACAGAGTCTCGCTCTGTTGCCCAGGCTAGAGTGAGTGCTGTGGCATCAGTCTAGCTCACAGCAACCTCAAACTCCTGGGCTCAAGCGATCCTACTGCTTCAGCCTCCCGAGTAGCTGGGACTACAGGCATACGCCACCATGCCCGGCTAATTTTTTCTATATATAATTTTAGTTGGCCAGATAATTTATTTTTAGTAGAGACGGGGTCTCGCTCTTGCTCAGGCTGGTCTCAAACTCCTGACCTTGAGTGATCCACCCGCCTCGGCCTCCCAGAGTGCTAGGATTACAGGCATGAGCCACCGCACCCGGCCAACACTTTAGCTTTTTCTATGAGTTAAGTAATAGGGAGCCACTGGAAGAATCTGAACAAAAGAATGAAATGAACCAAATTTCACAAAGATCACTGCAACTGTATTGAGAAGAGACTTGACTGGACAACGGAGGAAGCAGGGAAACTAGTCAGGAGACTACTAATATAATCCAGGAAAGAGATAATGTGGCTTGGATTAGGGTGAAACCACTGGAGCTGGTGAAAAGTGGCCTGATTCTAGTTATGTTTTGAAAATAGAGCCAATGTGACTCCCTGATAGATTAAAAGTAGGATCTGACACAAATAAAGGAGTCAGAGATGACTCCTGGGTTTTAGTAGCCTGATCAACTAAAAAGATGTAGTTGCCATCTAAGGAGCTGTAAAATAGGCAAAGGGTGGAGGATTTGTTTGTTTACTTTTTGGTAAAGAGGGACACCAAGAGTTCAATTGTAGAGATGTTGGTTTTGAAATGTCAGATAATTAAGTAGAAATGTACAGCAGACAGTTGGATATGGGAGACTGGGAGAGAGGTCTGACTTGAGATATACATTTGAGCATTATTAGTTTATGGACAGTATCTAAAAGCCAGAAGAATGGATGAGAACAGCACCAAAGGGAATGAAAGTAGAAAAGACAAGACCAACTGATAGCTGAGAATTAGGATACTCTGATACAGACAAAATAATGGAAACAATGTTTAATAAGTAAAGCAGTGATTAAAAAAAAGTATTATGAGGATAGGGGAAAGAAAATAAGGCTATAAAAAGGGCTAAGTCTTCATTAGCAAAGCAAGTAACAAAGAAAAAAGAAAAAAATTGGTCTATGTATAACATTACTACTGAGTTATTAAGGCAAATAAGATTAGATATTACATAGTATTAAGAGATGTTATGACATTATTGTTAATTTGTTTAAGTATGATTATGGAATTGCAGTTACTTAACTGTATATTTTCTCCTAGGCAAGTTGAAGAATTCATACTTTTAAGTGGACCAGAAAACCACAAACACAGAGAAAACAAGGCAAATATTAACAACTATTGAATCAAAGTTGATGGATTATGGCATATATATGGATTTCAACTTTTTAAATGTTTGAATATTTTCATCAAGGAGGAAAAAATGATACCGTAGAGAGAGGAAAATGTAGAGGTAAACAAAATATACCTTAAATAATAATAATCCCCAGAGATACAAACTAAAAAAAAAAAAACAAAAACTTATGATTTTATATCTCAGAAAAAGATAATTAAAAAAAATCTCCAAATCTACACAGAGAAGAACAGGTATAATATTTAGAGGTACTTGATGGCTGACATCTATGATTACTCAGGATATCTATTGTAAAGTATTTTGAAGATCACCTCCATTGGTAGAAGTCTGTTTATTAAAACCTGGGCAATAGTTATATGGGTGTTTATAATTATTAGCCTTTAAACTCTATATGTACTCTTTTGCATTATGGTAGTATTCATTTAAAAATGCCCAACTTAGGCCGGGCGCGGTGGCTCACGCCTGTAATCCTAGCTCTGGGAGGCCGAGGCGGGTGGATCGCTCAAGGTCAGGAGTTCGAGACCAGCCTGAGCAAGAGTGAGACCCCGTCTCTACTAAAGATAGAAAGAAATTATCTGGCCAACTAAAAAAAATATATATATATACAAAAAAAAAAAAAATTAGCCGGGCATGGTGGCTCATGCCTGTAGTCCCAGCTACTCGGGAGGCTGAGGCAGTAGGATCGCTTAAGCCCAGGAGTCTGAGGTTGCTGTGAGCCAGGCTGATGCCACGGCACTCACTCTAGCCCGGGCAACAGAGCAAGACTCTGTCTCCAAAAAAAAAAATAAATAAATAAATAAAAATGCCCAACTTAATTTTCTAAAGAACATATTGATTGAGACAATGGGGACTATTATACCTTTTATGTCACATTTTCAGCACCACATTCAGGGAAATTTACTCTTGAAAGTTGGGTAAGTATTAATTATATCATGAGACATATGGCCAGGTACAGTGGCTCACACCTATAATCTTAGCACTCTAGAAGTCTCAGGCAGGAGTACTACTTGAGGCCAGGAGTTCAAGACCAGCCTGAGCAAGAGCGAGATCCCATCACTACAAAAAATAGAAATATTAGTTGGGTATGGTGTACACACCTATAGTGCCAGCTACTAGGGAGACTGAGGCAGGAGGATTGCTTGAGACAAGCAGTTTGGAGTTACAGTGAGCTATGATGAGGCCACTGCACCCTAGCCTGGGAGAGAGAGTGAGATCTTATCTCAAAAAAAATTATACATGGGACATATGATAATCAATAATAAATATGTCTTAAAACAATCTTTTCACCTAAAAACTAATAGAACTACAATTAGTTAATATGAACACTTTTACTAGAGAATATTTTACTGTTTCTATTCTAAATAAAAAATATTAAAATTATAAATTTCAGGGACACAAAGTCACCAAACAAAATGTTATTTTTAATCCTAAGGAGTAATAAATAAATTTGAATTATACCGTCTTCTTCATCCTCAGCTTCTTCTGCTTCCATTGGATCATATTCATCTTGATTATTATCTTCTTCAGTTTCATCATCATCTTTAGAATCATCTTTTCTTTTATCTTCTTTCTGTAATTTAAAATGCCTTAAAATTAAGCAAGAAATCTCAAACATCAAGTGACTAAAACTAGAAAACAAGGCCGGGCGTGGTGGCTCATGCCTGTAATCCTAGCACTCTGGGAGGCCAAGGCGGGTGGATTGTTTGAGCTCAGGAGTTCGAGACCAGCCTGAGCAAGAGCGAGACCCCATCTCTACTAAAAATAGAAAGAAATTATACGGACAGCTAAAAAAATATATATAGAAAAATTAGCCAGACATGGTGGTGCATGCCTGTAGTGCCAGCTACTCGGGAGGCTGAGGCAGTAGGACTGCTTGAGCCCAGGAGTTTGAGGTTGCTGTGAGCAAGGCTCACGCCACGGCACTGTAGCCCAGGCAACAGAGTGAGACTCTGTCTCAAAACAAAACAAAACTAGAAAACATCAAATCCATTCAAGTTAGTTTCACATTATACCCTTTTAATAATTATATTAACATGCTTCAAAAATAAATGATTACAAAACTAGCTACAGATGTTTATATGGGCTTAATGATTTATATTTCTAATAATACACTAAAATCTTTCAGTTTGTCCATTATATTTTACTATTCTCATGGAAATTAACATTCTGTTACAATCTAGAAGACTCATTGAAAACATCCAAATCAGGTTCCTAGGCATAGAAATAATTAGAGACCTTTCGTTCATCTCTATCTTCTTTTTTATCTTTATCATCGCCTGATTTTCTCCGTTTGGGTTTTGGATCATCGTTTTCATCATCTCTTTCTTCTTTCTTATCTTTTCTGTCATCCTTTTTGCTTTTCTTATCCTTTTCTTTTTTGTCCTCTTTCTCAGGAAGAGACAGTAATGATTTGTATATTCTGACACCAAAATCTCTTTGAAGCATTTCATTAAAAAGTTCTGCAAACAATGAAACCTATAAAAAGACACTAACATTAACTCAACCAACTTCAACAGAAATACTGAATAAATCCAGCACAGTTAGTAATTTATTAAATAAAACCTGGCCACATCTAACAATTATGTACACTTACAATACAGTTATAATAATTGATAATGAGGAGGCTTGAAATTCTCAAAGGAATACTCTCAAGAGTAAAATACCATGTACAGTTTTGGCCAAATATTATATATAAAATAATAGCCCTACTATAGAAAATATGGAAGTGAGTGGAAAAAAAGAATTTCTATCATCCAAATATAACCATTAATCTTCGTGATAAATGTACCTTATTCACGTACTCAACAAGTTTTAAAGCAAACGCCTACTATAAAACAGAGCCTGTTTTAGGCACTGGAGAGACAGTATTGAAGAAAGCCAATACCCCTCCCCGCCCAGTGCAGCTAACCATCTGATAGAGAGTAGGAATAACCAAATCAACATAAAATTTAAGGAAAAAAAGAAAAAAAAAGCAGAATAAGTACATAGAGAATAACAAGAGAGGGTAGTCAGACAAGGCCTCTTTGATCAGATGACATGTGAAAAGTGACCAGAAGGAAGCAAGGAAAGGAGCCACATATAACAGATATCTAGAAGAGCACTCCTGGCAAGAGAAACAGTTCAAAACCTTGAGTAGGGAGCATGTATTACTACTATGCAGGGATCCATGTATAATGAAATACAGCATACTCATGAACCTAAAATTAAATATTAAATTTCCTATATACATATTTCTAAGGTTAAAGATCCACTGCTTTCAACTGATCCTTAAAAGGGTCTAAAACTTGAAATGGTTCACCACAGCTCTAAATTGTGTAATCTTTGGCAATCTGCTATAGTTGGTAAAATACTTTAATCATCCTATTTTCCTGACCATAAAGGATAATGCAATTTATCACAATTACAATTGATTTTACAATCTATTTTTCTTTAGTTTATGTACAATCTCTATAGATTTTAAATTTAAAAAACTTAGTAGTAAAATGATCATGAAGATGTTGAAAATTACATTCTTAGCCATTAATGTAAATTAAACAAAATCCCTATTTGTGTAAGTAGTAAGAAGCATATTTTTCACCTAGAGTTTTCTATTTTCCGTTATCTAGACATAGAAAGCAATAATCACAATGTATTATATAGAAAGAAGCCTAGAACTGTAAACAGAAGAGCAAAATTATTTCTACATACTTTATACCTATAAACAATGGAAGATGAAGACATATCTAGCATTAATATTAAATAAGCCAAAGATTTATAATTAAATTTTATGATATATTGTCTTACAGAATTTCTTTTAAACTCATGTACCAAAATGACTTCTGCATTCTAATGTAGATTAAAATGAAACTAACCAAGAGGATATGTTAGGTGGGAAAGAAAAACTAAAGGAACAATTTGCTAGCAAAGGGCAGCTTCAAAAATTGCTGTTTCCACCAGAGTAGCATTAATTTGAGATGCCTTAAACTATTTTTTCATTTATTTATTTCTTGAGTGATTATTACATGATAGGCACTATTAGGAATTATTTAAATTTATGGCAACTGCTAACAAAATAATGTAAAATCACACAACATCTAATGTTTAAAGACCCTTGCTTACTAGGACCATTAATATATAAAAAATTTTGAAATATTTTTATACTTATAACATATTTTATATCAAGACCAATAAGCATGCACTTTATCTTTTATGATCACCTCAGTTGTCCTCTATATTTGTCTGTAAACATCTCTAGTCTTTTCCTTCATTTTCGTCTTATCACATGGTGAACAATGACCTTCTGGATCAAGGAAGTAAGACTAATTTTTCCAATTAATGTATGAAAAATTTTAAATGTGAGATATGTTAAGATATAATAATAGAACATGTCATAATTTTAGTTATAATTTTGTGTAGGGTACTACAAAATATTTTTGGAAATTCTATTTCATTTAAAGAATAAAGTAATTACTTAGGAATAAAAGTCTTCAATTGTTTTCAGAACAGAAATATGACTACATGTTGCAAAGCTACTCTAAAATAATGGTACAAAGAAACAGATTGGCACTGAAAACATCAATTATTTTTTCTTACAACCCAACGAATCAAAAGTAAAATTTTCAATCCTGTTAAGTGGCATTAAATGTTGTTTTAATTCTATGGAAAATAATAAAGCATTACCTAATCCCCAAAGGAGACAAATAAACATAACGGATATCCTGATGAAAGAACACTCCACTACTTACAAAGAATCTTAGAGGAAAAAAAAACAACTGAACCTGAACCTAAGTGACAATTTAGATCTGGCTGTCAATCTACAAGAAATACAGAGGACAGAGGAACACGTAAACCAAATCACAGGAGGCCAAGTGTGGTGCTTCAAACCTGTAATCCCTGAACTTTGCGAGGCCAAGGCAGAAGGATTGTTTGAGGCCAAGAGTTTGAGACCAACCTGGACAACATACTGAGACCTTATCTATAAAAAATTGTTTTTTAAAAACTTAGCCAGGTGTAGTGGTATGCACCTGTAGTCCCCAGCTACTCAGGAGGCTGAGGCAAGAGGATCACTTGAGCCCGGGAGTTTGAGGTTGTAGTGAGCTATGAGGATGCTACTACTCTCTAGCCTGGGCAACAGAGAGAGACTATCTAAAAACAAAACAAAACAAACTACTATCACAGGAATGCAATCAGCAAAAATGAGTCTGTAAGTAACTTTTGAAGAGAGATCATTTGTATTTGTCCTCCAAAAAGCAAACTAAAAGAAAACACAACAAAACCAGAAAAAAACAGAAGCGATTAAAGAGGCACTCAAAGAGACTTCAGAGACACATTAAACAGTCACAATGTGAAGCCCTTATATGGCTGCTATTTCAAATTAAAAACATTACCTCAAATGAATGTTCTTTATTATCCTCTAATCTGTAGTCCAAAAGGACACTCAAAGACATGATGCTACAATCAAACTTGCCACTTTTTGCAGCCCAATTTGGATGTACTATGATGGCTGGTTCATCAGGCAAAATATACCGTCTTTCCCGACGCTGGCGCTCCATTTCCTCTTGACGTTTCCTTTCTTCTTCCTAAGTATTTGAAATGTTAAGCCATGGTTAAGCTTCCACGTACAATATTATACCATATAAAGAAAAAGAACAAAGTTCCCATAATGATTATACTAGACATAGGGCTGAGAAGGGAGGGAAGTTTAAATTTACAAAGGATAGTAGCTTTTATGGCTCCTAATTTTCTTTTGGATTTCCCAGCATAAAAACTGCCTTCTAAAGGTGGGAGGGGGAATTACCTATATTGAGATTATATAAATCAGGGGATTCTGGGAAAACAGTAGCAGTAGCACAGTTTTGGTATCTTTCTGAAATACCGCATCTTAAAAGACAGCAATACATACATCAAAACCAAAAACCCATGGACATTCACAACAAACCTAAGTGGCAAGGTAACCCCATAAACCCATACACAAATGGATGGGAAAAGCCACAAGATCTATGTTACTGGATTCTGTGGGGGGAGTAGAAAGCAGAAAGAAGTAATGGGTTGTAAAATGTACCTGAGAACAAGGAAATCACAAAACAGCTAATAGGTACACGCTGGAAAGTACAGCAGGTCAATTTAAGAGAACAGCAGCAGAAACTAGGCAAAGTTTTACCCCCAACAAGAAAGTGAAGGCAGAATCCATGTTAAGATCTGAAGGGTTCTAGAACACTCTAGTCGTAGGATCCTGCCAAGCTAATTTACCAGGGCTTCCTTCTAGCACAGCCCCTCCCCACCCCCCCAAGAGAAACTGCTGGAATCAAAACAATATAGAGCAGGACATGGACAATAGAGACACAGGAGAAGGCCCAGATAAAATAGGGCAATAGAGATGAGAAACCTCAGAAAGCAAGTCATCATTTGTTTTTGATAGAACAAGAAAACAAAGAACCTAAGAGTAAAGCTCTTATACAGTTAGAAAAGCTATTAATATTTGAAGCAAACAACCTAATAAAAGTCTGGGCAAACTTAATTCACATAAAAACAAATAAAAAGTACTGAGGTAGCTAGGCATGGTGGTAAGCATCTGCAGTCTCCCTCTTGCTCAGGCAGGTCTCCAACTCCTGTCCACAAAGCAATCCTCCTGCCTCTGGCTCCTAAAGTCCTAGGATTACAGGCTTGAGCCACCATGCTCAGCCTTAAACTTACTATTTTTAATATATGCTAAAAGACATTAAGAAAATGTTAGAGGGAACACAGGCATTCTGCATCATGTACTTAACATTCTGATTAATTGATTGGTAGGTCACATATATGATCCTTATATCAACCCTTCAGCTTCTCTAATGGAAGTGGCTGTAGAAGGTGGGAGGGTAGGCCTGCTAAAAGACAATCCCAAAAAGGACTGGATGGAAGATGGAAATGTTCTATACTGGTAAGGAATTTTGTATTTCATTTTATATAAGTTTTACCCAAACAGACAAAGAATAAAAAAAAAATCTTTAATGATATGCATATTGAAGCATAATACTTAGAAGAAAGTAGGCTGGGCAAAGTGGCTCCCACCTGTAATCTTAGCATTTTGGGAAGCCAAGACAGGAGGATCATTAGAGGCCAGTT
Source organism: Lemur catta (assembly GCF_020740605.2). NCBI lineage: Eukaryota > Metazoa > Chordata > Mammalia > Primates > Lemuridae > Lemur > Lemur catta. The sequence goes on along the minus strand of NC_059141.1, from coordinate 47,221,731 downwards.
CTGAGACCAGCCTGAGTAAGAGCCAGACCCTGTCTCTACGAAAAAAAAAAAAAAAAATTAGCTGGATATGGTGGTGTGCACCTGTAGTCCCAGCTACATGGGAGGCTGAGGCAGGAGGATCACTAGAGCCCAGGAGTTTGAGGTTGCAGTGAGCAAAGATGATGCTACTGCACTCTAGCCTGGGAGACAGACAGAGACCCTGACTCCAAAAGAAAAAAAAAATTTCTTTTAAAGCGTACTAGGCAGATGTATTTACAGTATGACATAAGGGGACAAGTTGCACTACAATATAGATAAGACTTACAAGGAATTAAAACTCAAGTATGTTTAAATAAATGCATTCATAATGATATTTAAAAACAAACCAAAAACAGGTAACCAAATGAAGATGGCAAGGAACCAATTCATTATCTTAAAAAATTAATAAATAAAAAGAAAATAATCAAGAATTAATCCTGGCCGGGCGCGGTGGCTCACGCCTGTAATCCTAGCACTCTGGGAGGCCGAGGCAGGTGGATTGTTTGAGCTCAGGAGTTCGAGACCAGCCTGAGCAAGAGCGAGACCCCATCTCTACTAAAAATAGAAAGAAATTATATGGACAGCTAAAAATATATATATAGAAAAAAATTAGCCGGGCATGGTGGTGCATGCCTGTAGTCCCAGCTACTTGGGAGGCTGAGGCAGGAGGATCGCTTGAGCCCAGGAGTTTGAGGTTGCTGTGAGCAAGGCTGACGCCCCGGCACTCACTCTAGCACGGGCAACAGAGTGAGACTCTGTCTTAAAAAAAAAAAAAAAAGAATTAATCCTGACCGTTCTATATGAATATACCACGAGGTAAAACTGTACTACTGGTAATCAAATTAGTAGATAAGGAGAATATGTGAAAATAAAATAGTAAGAATTAGAATATCACTATATTTCAACCCCCAATGTATCAAAAGATCTAGGATCTGAGCACCAATGGCTGCTAACATCAAAAAGTGAAAACTGGCTCTTTTTGCTCTTTCTGCCTGTCCTAAACAATTCAGTTTTAAAGCAATTTTTTCAAGCAAGGCAGGTGTCTACATAGCAGATGCAGTCTAGCAGAGAGGTGGAGCCACAAGGCATAGTGCAAACTCGAGCTACCAGGTTACTAGGTACTGAAACCCAAATGGAGCAAGGAGGTTATGTGTGTACAGATAGCATAGGGTAGCAAATCAGACTAAAGTATAGTAAGGAGAGCATCCAGGTAGGAGAGGGAATGATGTTGAAAAACTAAGTAAGCAAATATATTAAATATGATGGGAGCCCCGTTTTTCTTTCTTTTTCTTAAGAGATAGGGTCTAGCTCTGTTCTTCAGGCTAGAGAACGGTGGTGGCACAATCATAGCTCACTGGAACCTTGAACTAACTCCTAGGCTCAAGAGATCCTCCTACCTCAGCCTCCTGAATTGCTAGGACTATAAGAACATAGTATCACCATACCTGGCTAATTTATTTTGTTTTACTTTTTTGTAGAGATGGGGTCTTGCTATGTTGCCCAAACTGGTCTCAAACTCCTGGGCCTCCCAAAGCACTGGGATGACAGGCATAAGCCACTGCACTTGGGCCATGTTTCTTATATCATTAGACAAAAAAGTTAAACAAATGAAAAACGAGAAAACTAGAATGAACGCTGTAATGTTGAATTAGAATTGGAAAAATTGGAGATACCAGTGTAAACTCATGGCTTTCAATATGCGTAAAATATAAATATAGATGTAAACATGTACATGTAGATATATATTCCGTAACTCTGTTCACTGAGAGAGGTTGGGAGCAGCAATCTGATAACAGTTAGCACACCTTGGCTTCTAAATACCATTCTTCACTAAAAAGTGACAGGGCTTCATGGGGAAATGGTTGATTCCTGAGCTAGAGCAGGAATAGTACTAAGAATGAAATATCCTATCATGGTAGAGAGTAAGGAAGTCCTCAAAAAATAAGGCCATGTCAGAAGAGCACATAACTTAAAAGGACTCCCACTGGCCAACTCTGGGACAATTTCATCATAAAAATAAATATTTATAACTCATTGAATAAAATAAGAAATCAAAATTCCATGCGTTGCCTAAGAACAAGGTATTTCTACAAAATTACAAAACGATTATCACATTCGAGAAACTGAACACTGCTCCAGTGTTATCCAATGTCTCACCCGTATCCACGAATTTCTCCAACTATCCCAAAAATGCTTTGGCTTTCACTGATCTCCTTTAACCTAAGAAAGCCCCTAAATAATTTTTCTTTTGTCTTTTATTATGTGGACTTTTTTTGAAAAGTTTGGGCAAGCTGCTTTGTAGAATTTTTCATTCAAGATATATCTGATTGTTTTCTCACAGTCAGATTTAGATTAAATGTTTCTGCCAAGAATACTTCGTAAATAATTGTGACATATATATTTGGTCTTCAACTCATATCCCGGCATACAACTCCTAAAATCCTTGGGATCTCCAGTGATGTCTTCCTGTACATGAATTATTAACTGATAGCTTTAGGATGGGGCTGATCAGTGGAAAGATCAAGGCATGATTAGGGTTGGGACTTTCAGCCCCACCTCCTAACCTCCAGTCAGCGGAGGGAACTAAAGATTAAGTTGATGGCCAGTGGTCTAACCAATCATGCCTATGTAATGAAGCCTCCATAAAAACCCAAAAGGGCTGGCTTTGGAGAGCTTCTGGATAACAGAACATGAGGAAGTTCCTGGAGGATGGCTTGCTTGGAGAGGGCAATGAAGGTCCACACACCTCCTGATACCTCGTCCTACACATCTTTTTATCTGTATCCTTTTTGGTAATCTTTACAATAAATGGGGCAAATGTACGTAAATGTTTCCGTGAGCAAAGGAACTAAACCCACAGAAAGGGTTGCAGAAACCCCAACTTGAAGCTGATTGGTCAAAAGTTCCAGAGGCCTGGACTTATGATTGAGTATCTGAAGGAGGGGGGCAGTCTTGGGGACTGAACCCTCAACCTGTGGGATTTGACATTATCTACAGCTAGATGGTGTTGGAATTGAATGGGAGGACACCCAGCCGTGTTGACTGCAAAACTGCTTGCTTACAAGTGGGGAGAAAGCCCAACATATTTTGGGGCCGTAGAAGTCTTCTGTGTTGATTACTGATACTGTGGTGTGAGAGCAGAGGAAAAACAAGGTTTGAGTTTTTCCTTCCAATAATGCTATAAACTTGAAAATGCGCAACAATAGGAAACACATTATATAATTGATCCAATTACTGGTGGTAAAACACCCTTCTCATAGCCCTGCATTTCAAATTTAGGAAACAAATAACAGCCTTATGCATCCGTGAGTTTTCTATTGGACAGAAAACTGAGGCATAAAACAACTTGAATAAATAGTCTCTGAGTATTAAAGCAGTAAGATCTAATCAAATACACTTAGAAGCAGCAAAATTCTGGGATAAGTACTACACTAGAACGCAATCTCTAAGCTGTTTATATAGAAATGTTTTATATCTTGATTGATGGTGGTTACACAATCGTGTGCATGAGTCAAAGCTTAAGGAACCATTTACTAAAAAGTTTCAATTTTATTGTATGCAAATTATACCTTTATAAAAGTATACACACATACGTACAACTGAAGTCATTCTAAGAACCCCTATACACCAATATTAATACCATTAAAGTACATTTAAATGATTGAGTACATACCTCTTTATCATCCTCCGATTTCCTATCATCCTCTTCTTCCTCTTCTTTTTCAGATTTCTCTAACTCCTTCTGTTCTTCTTTTTGTTCTTCTACTTTAAGCTGCTTTGTCAAGCGGGCTATTAACTGGGATTTTAATCCTTTGGAACTAAGAGCTCGACTTTCTAATTCTTTTCGGAGATCATTTACCTAAATATAGGAAGTATAAAAACAGAAAAAGAGAAGTGGACACTGAAAAAGAGAACAAACTAAAGTTATCTTTTGTCTGATTTTTAAAAAATCTGGTGAAAGAGACACTTGATAGCTATAGACTGCTTGTGGAAATGCAAAATGACAGAAACATGTTTTAAGATGGTTAGAAGTTTTTCTCAAATGCCCCTTGACGTTATACTTTCTAGGAGTCTACCCCTAAAAAATATCCTAAATAGAGGGAAAAAAACCACAAACAAACTATAGATTTATGTATAACATTCCATCCAATAAGGAACTGATGAGAAATTGAACAAAGAATCTAATAGAATAATACTCAAGAAAAATCAGTACATCAATTAGATTAGGAACAGTATAGAACATTTAAAAATAACTACACAGAAAAAAAAAATTTCTTTTTCTGAGACAAGAGTTTTGCTCTGTTGCCCGGGCTAGAGTGCTGTGGCATTAGCCTAGCTCACAGCAACCTCAAACTCCTAGGCTCAAGCAATCCTCCTATCTCAGCCTCCCGAACAGCTGAGACTACAGACGCATGCCACCTCGCCTGTGCCACCTTGCCTGGCGGATTTTTTCTATTTTTAGTAGAGACAGCATCTCGCTCTTGCTTCTGGTCTCAACCTCCTGACCTCAAGTGATCCTTCCACCTCTACCTCTCAGAGTGCTAGGATTACAGGTGTGAGCCACCACACCCAGCCTACATGGAAAAAATTAATATTAATTTTAACTAATATTACCTCAGAAGGATGAGATAGTAACTTTGATATACAACAACCAACCAATCACAAAGCTTGTAGTCAGAAAAAGAAAATGGAAGAAAATACATAAAAAGTTTAAGAGTAGTTATGACTGATAAGCTTCAGTAATTTTCCTCTTTTTTTCTATATATACCATCTTCAAAAGTAAGCATGCATTATGTTTATAATAAAAAGAAATGCAAAGCCAGGGGACTTAAAAAAGTCCTGGGGGGCCAGGCGCAGTGGCTCATGCCTGTAATCCTAGCACTCTGGGAGGCCGAGGTGGGTGGATCGTTTGAGCTCAGGAGTTTGAGACCAGCCTGAGCAAGAGCGAGACCCCGTCTCTACTCAAAATAGAAAGAAATGATTTGGACAGCTAAAAATGTATATAGAAAAAAATTAGCCGGGCATGGTGGCACATGCCTGTAGTCCCAGTTACTCGGGAGGCTGAGGCAGGAGGATTGCTTGAGCCCAGGAGTTTGAGGTTGCTGTGAGCTAGGCTGCCGCCACGGCACTCTACCCCAGGCAACAGAGCGAGACTCTGTCTCAAAAAAAAAAAAAAGTCCTAGGGCACAGGCTTAGCCTAATTGCCTGTATTTTCTGAATGTATGGTACTCTATATGAAACCTTATGTTGTTGAAGTCAACTTTAAAATAATGTGAAAATAACAAATATTATTAAGATATACATTCTCTACTTATTAAAAAAGCAGTGTGGGTTAAAAAAAACCAAAGGTTCATAACAAAAAAGAAAAACCACCTTCTGCTAAGAAGAAAGTTAACCAAAAGGTTACATAAACTGCAAAACTGATAATCATCTTCTGACCTTCTGACCTTCTGACCATAGATCTATAGTCACATTACAGGCTGAGAGATGCAAAATTACTAAAAGACAGCAGATCCACAGATAACTGGAAAGAAAAACTAGTATAGGTTAACCAAAGATTTTCAAAAGAGGCTCTTAAATAATTTTTTCCTTCCCAGTTTAGATGTTTATATACATTTTACTTTTAAATGTATTTTAAAAAACAGGATGGGTGCCATGGCTCACGCCTGTAATCCTAGCACTCTAGGCGGCTGAGGCGGGTGGATCATTTGAGCTCAGGAGTTTGAGACCAGCCTGAACAAGAGCGAGACCCCATCTCTATTAAAAATAGAAAGAAATGATCTGGACAGCTAAAAATATATAGAAAAAATTAGCCAGGCATGGTGGCGCATGCCTGTAGTCTCAGCTACTCCGGAGGCTGGGAGGCTGAGGGAGGAGGATTGCTTGAGCCCAGGAGTTTGAGGTAGCTGTGAGCTAGGCTGACACCACGGCACTCTAGCCTGGGCAACAGAGTGAGACTCTGTCTCAAAAAAAAAAAAAAAAAAAAAGAAAATTTTATTTTAAAAAACAGATTACATTTTTCATGTTTCTTCCATACCCTTCTGCAGTTATTTAAGCACAATAATCCAACCTTCTTGGTCAGTTCTCAAACCAGAAACCAATGTCACTCACACTACAGGCCCTTGTATTAATATGTTGCAGACATTCAAAAGATATTGGCTAAACTGATTCATAAAGTTGCCCTATATCTAATTGATACACATACAAATATATACATGTATAATGCAACATATTTTATATATACATATATATAATCAGCAGACTTCATTTTGAATGGCGTTTGTCTGAAAAAACATTGCTCTCATTCTCACCAATGTTAATCTTATTCCTGTTCAGAGATTTCAAATTAACCATCGCTTTCAAAGTTACCTTCATTGTCTTTGGATCAAGTTTAGACCAATGGGTTGGAGTGGAAATTTCTTTAGCTTCACCATCATCCTTTTCTTCTTCATCCTGATATACAAAGTTAAGAATGTAATTACTACTATGAAACCTTAAAATAAAAGTAATTTATTTTTAAAAGTCTGTTGCTGATCTGTGCAAGGTCACAAATGTTTCAGATTGTCTTCTCCTAAAGTTATTATTTAGGCAAGTCCACGTACATACATTCTACCACTTTTAACTGATAACAAAGACACTCATCAGCCAATCAAAGCCAGATCTGTGAAACACAAAAGGGTGATAAATTACAACACAAAGGATATCAGGGATGCACAAACACTGCCGGTCTCCACTAACCACACAGTGTGTGATCTTGCCCCAATTTTCAAGCCACCCAAAAACTGATTTAGTCAGACCTTTGAAATGTACCAAAGACGTTGCCACATAGCCTGAAATTTCAAAGCTCTCAGACTTGTGGTTGTCCAATTTCAAATATCCATGACTAGAACTGATGACCGTGAAAGAGAAAATTTTTAAATTTCAGAAAATGGCAAAATGTTTAAAATGGCTTAATACTGAATCTTGTTCAACAACTGGTCCCAGATTCCAGCAACTAGACCTATGATAAAAACAAAATTCTGTGCAATTTAAGCACAACTTATTTTCCTTTGAGGTCTCAGCACTCTTAAAGTTAGCATAATGGACAGAATTTTTAAGAGAAAAGAACATACAACTATACTGCTGAAAGCTGGATTACCAGTCGCTGTTAACCAGTTATGTTCCTCCATGTGTGTTTGTTATGTAGTGTGTGATGTGCATTTGTGCCTGTGTTCCTGTGCCTGTGAGAAGCGGAAATAGAAAAAGGGATTAGCGTTCAGTGCCTGTTCTCCATCAGCCTCCTTGCGTTCACCCTGAAGCTTCTCGACCAGCTGCTGCTTGTATCCTCGGGAGAGGGTTTCCCACTCTGAGCGGGTGGGAAGGCAATGCCAAACATCCGGGAAAAATAAAACCACTGTCTCCACATGAGCTGGAACTGTACGCCCCTTGTGGGTCTCCTCAGGGCGATGGTAGCGAATCTCTGCAAAACGGTACCTGTTGCAAGGGAAGAAGCATGTTGGAAAAAAAATTCTAAAATACATTTTAAAGACCCTAGTTCACTTGTAGCACATCAAGTAAAGAAATTTTGCTGCAAGAACTTGAGGTTGGTCTAAAGAAAAAAAAATTATAGAAGCCATAGTTCCTCTTTTGGTACATTTGTACAATATTTTATTGGTTAAAAGAGTATGTTCCCCCAAGGCATTTTCAAGTTTGATTACAGAGCTACCCATATTTTACAGAATACCTGAAGAAGCTGGATAGCTGTTCAGATTGCATGTGCTAAAAAAGAATATTCTCAATTAAGTCACAAGAAATATACTAAAATACACAGGACAAATAAGCCTCAAGAGAAAATATGGCTGAACAAAAATAATCAGCAACTACATCATTTTATAACAAAAGAATTATAACGAAATGAAGTTCTCTCTTGACGATCTTCTCCAGCTATGCATGAAATGAAAAGTATTTTCAACATACATCCAACTTCCGAAGTACAGCGTAACAAAACATTTAAATTTTCAGTTTATTTTGATTAGTTCTTAGTCCTTTTTCCCCAAAACATTTTGGCACCAAATAAACTTTGCTATAAGTGGGGATTCTCCTTTGAGAATACCTGCATGACCAGGGTTGCTAAAATAGGGGGGTAAAAAGGCTGATCGACAAGAACATCTACATAAACTATTAGGAAAATACTTCCAATCAAGAAATGAATTGGTACTTACCATTGTGTGCATACACTTAGATCAATGCCTGTCAGAGCCTTACAACAACGAATAGCAGTCTTAATCAACACAGAGGGATCTTTTTCTGGGTCTGGTCCATCCAACGAAGGAGACCAGTGGCCTCCAATGGCCATAGCTTCATCCTTGCCTTTCATGCCCACTAAAAACTAATTCAAAACAAAGAATCATTTACATATATGACACAATCTGTAAATTACAAATAAAATACTTGAGAAGGAAAGGTACAAACCTTTCCAATATCATTTTTACTACCTCTGGTATCTGTCAGTCAAGGAAGAGTTCAGTTCATCGTGTTCCACACTGCATTTCAGCAATGGAATAGGATTTACACATCATAACTCATCCTTCTAAAATATTTCTTCAGATAGCGTTCTTTTAAAGAAACAAGCTATAATTTAAACTTTAGCAGCATCCAAAGACACTCTGAAGTCCATTACCACTAAGTTTTACTATGCTACAAACATAAAACATCACAATGACGGTTCAACTAGTGACATAAAAATAAGATATAATCTACAATGAGAAAAACATCTACATTATTAAATTCTAGGTATCTTAACAATACTGAAATTTGTTATTAAACTAATTAACAAAATGAAAAAGTGTTTTAAGTTTTATGTATATACAGTTAGAAGTAAAGTAATATACACCTAAAGTTAAAATAAACGTGTTATTTTACCTTAACAAGTCGAGCAGGATGTTGAAATCCATCTCGAAGTTCTTGTGGGTCTTCAGCAAGAGCACACGACTTATGATACAAATCTTCCATACTAGGGCTAGCCATCAGCATTACCTATTATAGTCAAATAATTCAATCCTGTCAAAAGTCTAAAGTAATGTAAAAAAATGAGAAGCACTACTAATTATCTTTACATATTATATATCTGAAATTTTTTATAATAATGGAAAATAAAATGCTATAGCAGAAATGATATTAAATACCTTATAATTACTTAGTTTTAAATTTTCAAGGGACACTTTCTTGATCAAAAGACATCTGAAACATCTGCTGACTGTATGCAATATAGTGACTATTACCCTAAAGGCTAAAATTTAATGCATTCATCCCTGGGGCTACCAAAGTCATATAACATTCCAAACAGCTCAATAACATCAACTTTATCTTCACATTTTTATGAAGTTTAAAATGTTGTAAAAACCATAGTTTCATAGCTTCAGAGGTGAGGCAAAGAGAGTTAAATTAAATTACTTATATAAACAAAACAGAATCAGGCAGTCATGAAAAAAACAGGTATTTAGGTCTTCCATACCACTTTGTAAAGATTAACTCCACATACCCTTTTATTATAAATAACTGCTGTAATCACAGTGGAATACAAACCTTTGCACTGTATAAGTGGTCAGCATCTGGTGGATCAAGAATGGCCATATTTTTTTCTAAGGACTCTACTTCTCTGTGCATTACATAAAAATTGCAGTAATTTCCCAGCTGAAATGGTCTTGACAAAGGGAAAGCATCCACCCATGTAAACTGAGCATCAAAAAAGTCACTAGGTATATACAAATTCTGATAACGGCGCCTTAGTTCCATCATGTCACAACTGGGACTGAAAAACAGACATAAGTAGTGAATACATAGTCTTAATATCAAAGGCTATGCAAACATTCACTCAATTCTGAAGCTAAATATAATCTGACACAGCGAAAAGCTGAAAAAAGAGAGAGTCAATTATTAATGAGCTATAGATTTGCAGAGAGACATATAAAAATCTTATTTTCAAATATGTATATTCAAAGCTTTGAATAAATCAGCAGTATCTAATTGTTACCTTTTTTCTTTACTTTTTGTGTATAGCTTATAATTCATTAGAGAAGACCCTTTGAAATAACTTCGACCCCAGCTCCACAAAAGATGTGAATAAAAGTAGTTCTTCCTCAGAATCATGCATTATTTGAGAAAATTAGGGTTCATATAGAATGGATAGAAACAAAGAGTAAGTGGTACCAAATTAGTATTTTTGAGTGCCCTTCAATCAGGTTTATACAGTGTAGAAAAATATAACTTTCATTCTTACTATACTAAGTTCCTAGATCAAGTATACTTAACATTCAAAATTATTATAAATATTTGGATTATAACTTTGGATTATATGATTATAAAGTATTGGATTATCTGCACCTCCATACACCTTTCTATGTGAACGATTAAGATCAACACCCGATTATCATGTAAAGAGAGGATAAATTTCTTGGCACTGATTTTTTTTTTTCTTTTTTTTTTTTAAGAAATAGGGTCTTGCTCTGTCACCCAGGTTGGAGTGCAATGGTATTATCATTGCTCAATGCCACCTCAAAACTACTGGGCTCAGGTGTTCCTCCTACCTCAGCCTACCAAGTATCTAGAATACGGACACATGCCAGATGCATGTCACTCCAGCCTGAGTGACAGAGCAAGACCCTATTGATAACAACAACAAAAAAAGTAGTTGCTGATTTGACCACAAGCAAGAGTAATTGAACACCAACTACACACATAACATAATTAAGCCAAATCACAGAAAATTTTCTTGGCGTTAAGAACCTTAAATAAAATATACTGGTTTACTAGACTTAAAACTGAATATATAGAAATTTTAACTTTTTATAGGCTACTATTACGAATATTAGCTATTACACTTTGTTAAAATGTAATATTATCCTCTCAGGTCACTGAAGTGCATAAAGTTATTCATTCCCATGCTAAAGAGCTTTGAATACTGCTTTAAGTGATTTTCCTGTTTTACTGTCAATTTGTTTTTTCCATCTGTTAACCTATGACTTAGATGCCACCACAACTCACCATTAAGTATTGAGCATGTACAACTACCACACACTGGGTTAAGTGCTTTAGAAACATGAACTCAACCTCACAATAATTTTGCTAATTCATATTATCTCCACTTTGCAGGTGAAGCTCAGAAATTCTGGGTAACTTGCCCATGACCTCTGATTGCAAGGGCTGAATGATATATTTAGGTATATACATATATGTGTGTGTGTTATATAGGTTTATGTTTCTATTATACTACACTGACATAGCTAAACTTGAAATGATTCTTTCACTGTTGAATTACTGCTGTCACATACAACAGACTATACATGAACTTAAGTTATCAATAAATCTAAATATTAAACAATTCTAACTTTAAGGAACAACTTTATCACCAAGGAATGTCCTTGAGGGGCTGCTTTTCAATACTAGCTGATATCTTTAATGAGTGTGTAAAAATAACGCACCCTTTCAGAGAGCTAACTGCTACTTCAAATTGCTTATCTGCCCTTAAATAAGAACACTAAATGTCAGTAAATGAATGTTGTAAGAAAACTATTTCTATAACACATTCCATCAATTTATACAAAATTAGTAAATTCAATGAAATGAGGGAACAAAAAGAACCTACCAATCTAGAGAAAACTTTGAAAACTGAACTGTATAACGTGGAACTACACGTCGAACTCTCCGAGGTGATCGTTCTCTCTCTCTTCGGGGAGATCTTTCCCGGGAGCGTTTCCTCTGAGGCGATCTTTCTCTGGATCTACGCCTTTCTCTCTCCCTTTCACGACTTAAAGCAAAATTTTCCACAATTACTAATATTTCTGGCATTATGGAACAGTTCTTTAGTGAAATATGATAGGTAATATAAGCAAGATTCCACTGTATATTTAACTCTTAAAAATTTTTGATAAAATATACATCACATAAAATTTACCATTTCACCCTCTTTTAAGTGTATATTTCAGTGGCATTAAGTGCACTCACATTACTGTGCAGTCATCACCACCATTCACAGTATACTTTTTAAAAACACACCTTCGGTCATCTTTTCTGTTAGGCACTTGATCTCCTCTGTCATTCCTTCCTGAAAATCTGGACGGTGGATCTAACCTTCGCGCAGGTTGTGGCTGTGAAACTATACGAACAGGAGGCTGCAATAAACCAGCTTTAAAAGATAAAAGAAAAAAAATTTTAACTTGTTTAAACAAAGTTCAAAAGCATGGTTAATTAGATGAACACAGACAACTAATTGGGAGTCACTAAAATTGTTTACTCAATGTTAGTACAATTTATAATTTTTTAAAAGAATAGGTACTGTCTGATGAATTCTTCCTATTACTGAAAATCAACAATTTCATTTTGAAATAATATAAATATTTACTTTATCTCCATATAGGATATAATCCATGTAAGATATGACAAATCTATCTTCTTGGATACAATGCAAACTGAAAATAATTTATTGACAGAAGTATTTTAAAAAGATTAACTAGGCTGGTAGTGGTAGCTCATGCCTTTAACCGCAGGACTTTGGGAGACCAAGGCAGTTCAGATCAGCCTGGGAAACATAGTGAGACCCCATCTCAAAAAATAAAATAAATAAAAATAAAAATAATAAAATATAAAATAAAATAAAATAAAATTAGCAGGGGGTGGTGGCATGTGCCTCTAAGTCCCATCTACTTAGGAAGCTAAAGCAGAGGTCTCCTGACCCCAGGAGTTCAAGGCTTCAATGAGCTATGATTATGCCACTGCACTCCAGCCTGGGCAACAAAGCAAGATTCTGTCTCCAAAAAAATGAAAACAAACAAAAATTTTAAATTAAAAATCTCTGAAGTAGATAAAACTACATCATAGAAAATAAGAAACATAAGAATACAGGACAAATAACTTTACACTTCTTGACTGATAACATGAAAGATTCACCATATCTCACCTAGATAATACTTTTCTAACATTAGTCTATTTTAATGGTATTAATCCCCAGCATGAAGCCTAGTAAGGTAATCATCTGAATTACTCCTCTAGAGTTTTAGCAGGAAAAAAATTTCTCAACTACTATGTTTCCTAAAAAATTAATTCAATATGAGTCTGATTTTTTATTATGAATGAAAAAATATGTGTCAGCAGAATTCTTGTGCTTCTTGATGCTTGTAATGTATCATCGCAGAAACATATAAGAAGCTTTCAACTTAGTAACACCCTCAATGGGACATCTCAAGTAAGAAAGAAGTACTTGATGCCTTAATGAAGGCACCAGAAAAGAACACGAGTCAGCTTGAAAAGATTCCCACTGCAATTATCTATAAATGGACAATTAAAGCATTAAATAAAAGAAAAACAACTGAGTATAAAACAGCAAATACATAAAAATCCAGAGGCCACAATGATAATAAAACAGACAAGCAAGAAAGAAAAAAACCTCATTGCCACCATTGGAGATGAGTTTTACCACCAACTCCTTACCCTGCAAACTGATAAAGGGAATTCCCCACTTGAAAAGGGAAAGCTCTTCTCTGCAGACAGTGACAGTTACTAGTGACCATAAGAAGGATGAAAGGGGATTAGAAAACTCCGGCCAGTGGTGGTGGCTCATGCCTGTAATCCTAGCACTCTGGGAGGCCAAGGCAGGAGGACACTAAAGCTCAGGAGTTTGAGACCAGCCTGAGTAAGAGTAAGACCCCGTTTCTACTAAAAACAGAAAAAATTAGCTGGTCGTGGTGATGTGCCCTGTGGTCCCAGCTACTCGGGAGGCCTTTAAAAACCACAAACACCATTTTTAACTAAAAGACCACACAAAACCAGGCCATGGGCCAAATCTAAGGGCTATGGTTTGCCAACCCCTGATCTATAGACATTAAATCAAAGATTGCTACACAATAATATATTCACAGAGTACCAAAGTATTATCCACAGATTATTTGCACGTGGAAAAAGAGTCCCTTATAATGAAAAGATCTATGGCCACCACTTTGTCCAAGTAATCAAATGTAGCATCAATAATAGTTGAACTGATAATATACACTTTCTAACATGATATAATATGAACACAAAGCATCACCTTTAAACTTATCTTCTAGTTTACAGTTTATAAGGCAGATAGAGGAACAAGGTAAAAACACCATAAGGTTTCAAGGGAAATCCATAGGACTAAACATTCCATAAGAATCTACAAGTCAACTAGCCCAATTTCTTCAAAAGGTCAGTGACAGGCTGGGCGCGGTCGCTCAGGCTTGTAATCCTAGCACTCTGGGAGGCCGAGGCAGGTGGATCATTTGAGCTCAGGAGTTCGAGACCAGCCTGAGCAAGAGCGAGACCCCATCTCTACTAAAAATAGAAAGAAATTATATGGACAACTAAAAACATATACAGAAAAAATTAGCTGGGCATGGTGGCGCCTGCCTGTAGTCCCAGCTACTCGGGAGGCTGAGGCAGGAGGATTGTTTGAGCCCAGGAGTTTGAGGTTGCTGTGAACTAGGCTGATGCTACGGCACTCTAGCCTGGGCAACAGAGTGAGACTCTGTCTCAAAAAAAAATAAATAAATAAAAAATAAAACATAATGTTGAACAAAAGAAGTTTTACACAGAAGGTTAAATATATGTCATCACACATTAAGTTCAAAACAGACAAAGCTAAAGCATATTGAGGATGCATAGAGAGTAAAACTATTAAAAAGGAAACAGTTAGCAATGTTATTTTTTGACCTGAGTATTGATTACACAAGGTTCATTTAAAAATAACTCATTAAACTTTAAACTGTCCTATCACATTAAGTATGTCATAATTTACAACAAAAAAGAAAATGCCACAATTACACTCTTTAAATGCCAATTGAGAAGACTTCCATAATCTAAGGCTATCATTTTAAACACTGTTTAAACATGTCCAGCATATCAAAAAAAACATTTTGCAAAGAAAAATTTAAAACTCAGCTCATTCATCTGATGCACTATGGTTCAGTAAGTAATTTAAACCATCAGACTCTACGTGTATATAAAATGTTATTCGTATAAGAAATAAGTCTCAAAAACATTGTCTTTCATTACAGATAAGACACCAAAAAGAGCTGACTGCAGTGGCTCATGCCTGTAATCTCAGCAACTTAGGAGGACAGCCTTTGGCCAGGATTTCAAGACCAGCCTAGGCAACATACTAAGGCTCCATCTCTAGAAAAAGTAAACAAAAATTAGCTCAGCATGGTGATGCACACCTGTAGTCCCTGCTACTTGGGAAGCTAAGCCAGGAGGATCCCTTGAGCCTAGGAGTTGAAGGCTGCAGTAAGCTATGATTGAGCCATTATATTCCAGCCTCAATGATAAAGCAAAGCCAGTCCTGTCTCTTGAAAAAGAAAAAAAAAAAAAAAAAAATCAAAAGATACCAAAAATGGGACAAGGGATTAATAGATTTGATATTTGTTTTAAGTCCACATAGAAGACAACATTAAATTTGCTAGTCACTGAACTTATTTTTACCATTAAGGGCAATAAAATAAAAATACTTCCATATAGCTACAGAAGTAGAGGTGTTCTATTAAGGATTTTAAAGTTTCAAGTTAAGTTTTCTGGAAGTCTCGGTTGTTTCTGTCATTAAAAGTGTACTGTTATTATTTTAACAACTAAAGAATTATGTATTAGTCTGAAACAGAAGCAAAGATACCTTTCTGCTGTGGCTGCTGTAATAAGGGCTGTGGTTGAGTCTGCAATAGTGGTGTAATCGAAGCTGCTGAAATCTGTGCCTGCAGCAGAGACTGGGGCTGAGGCTGAGCCTGAACACCAAATGTTGTCTGTGGTGCAATTGGCTGAAGTACAGCAGGAGGAGTCTTCAGTAAAGGTTGGGTTTGGGACTGATTCTTAACAAAAAAATAAAGAAATAAAATTTAAAAAAGAAAAAGAAAAATCTTTGTGCATTGTAAGACTCAATTATCAAGTTTCCGTAATACCTAACTCAATATTTTATGTACCTGATTTGGTAGTGTTTGAATTCTTTGTGCATTCCATTTAAAAGGCATATTAGGATTATAAGTAGCTTCAACCAATACTCTGTCACCCACTTGGGGGGTTTTCCCTTTGACAGCGCTGCAAAAAAAGAAAAAAAGAAAGAAAAAGTTAAATATAAATATTAATACAATTAAAAGTCATTCTCTCAGTAAGCACATACTTATAAACTATATCTGGACAGGTGTGGTGGTGCACACCTGTAACCTGAGCTACTTGGAAGGCTGAGGTAGAAGGATGGCTTGAGCCCAGGAGTTTGAGACCAGCCTGAGGCAATATGGCAAGATTCCATCTCAAAAATAAAATAAAATATTAAACTATATCTGAAACGGAAGCATGGCAATCTCTTTTAAGAAGTAGATATACCTCATAGACTCACTTTAGAAGTGATGTTTCACTTTCTGCATATAAACACAAAGTTTAAAGTTAAAAAGCACATGACTACTTAAACTTCCAGCCTCACAAGTCTGCCCAAGAATATTGTGAGAAATGCCATGTAATACCTATAAAATATTTATAAATAATGTTCCATAAACTAGTTTGTTCAATAATCATAAAATATCTTTAATTATATTCTTCATCAAAATAGGTCACAAGTACAAACATAATACAAGCTAAATGATAAAAACAGTAAATTACTTATGCTTTTATGGGTCTTACAAAAAAATAAAGAAAATTATAGCTAAATTAAAATCTTTATCACGATTAAGCAGGTGGCTTATGCTAAATGCAAGGAGCCATCTGACAAAACATAATAAAGTTTACCTAAGCTGAAAGAACACATCTTCATCCACAAATCCAAATGTATCATGTAGCTTTGTAACGACCCCTGTGAAGACACGCTGCTTCTGAGGCTGGGTTTGCTGCTGACTGGACCTTGGTGTTGGATATGATACAGTTATCTGTGCCGTAGGCTGAGGAGTAGACAGGCTAAGGCTTGTAGGCAGTGCAACAGCTGGCTATAAAAAAAAAAAAAAAAAATCAACATCAAATTAAGGTAATGACTTGAAATTATCTTAAGAATTTAAAATGACTATTTGAAACTAACCAAGAATGTTAAAAAAAGTAATTTATATAAAGTTAGAAGATAAACATGTAATCTTGAAAGTGAGAATCAAGCCTGAAAAATTACAAATTGTTTTCAATCTATTTCATCATAAAGTTCCCTTAGACGAGTGGTTTCTTGGTTGCTGTAAGAAAAAAAGGTACCATCGTGCAATGAGTTTAAAAAACATTGCCACATTGCCTATTTTAATCCCCTCTTAGAAATTCAAACTCCATGCTAGCATGATAAAGGATCAGGCAATTCCTAAATATAGCAAAGGAACTCAGCATTTCTTAAACTTGACCACAAAATTATTTTCTCATGAAATTTCTTTAACATCTTAAGACAGTAATGCTTTATGGGCACACTTTGGGAAATGTAGTTCTAAAAAAAGAAATTTCTACAGCTTTTCTACTTTATTTGGAAATTCTGCTGAGGACTGAAAATATGAGATAGGTGTTAGTTGATTTCAGTTCTTTAATAAAAACAGAGTAAGGTTGATTTCTCAACTGACGTATACTTTTTTTTTTTAAATAAGAGATTCAAGACCAAAAAAGTAGAAAAGGTCATACAGCAAATAGCTTTTTTCCTATCCCTGTTCCTCAGCTACCCAGTTCCCTAACCATGAAGTAATGATTGTCACCAGTTATTATTATTATAGGGCCTCCTGGAAATGTTGTATTCAAATATGTACATACAGATAAAGAGATCCCCTTCTCCTTCCTCTTATATAAATGGAAGCAGATAATACACACTGGAGCTTTTCTTCTTCATATTATCTGGGCTAACATTCCATATCAGTACACAAAGAGGTTCTGCAGCGTTTTTAACACTGCATAGTATTTCACTCTATATACAACCAGGGGTCAGTCAACTATGGCCCATGGGCAAAATACAGCCCACAGCCTGTTTTTGTACAGTTTATATCCTAAGAATCCTGTTTATGCTTTTCAAGAGTTGTAAAAACAGAATATGTGACAGAGACTGTAAGTGCTCCAGAAAACCTAAGGCAGAATTACATATCAAAAGTTCAAAACTGGCAAGGCGTGGTGGCTTACGCCTATAATCCTAGCACTTTTGGAGGCTGAGGCTGGAGGAAGGCTTGAGGCCAGGAGTTGCAGACCAGCCTGAGCAACATAGCGAGACTTCATTTCTACAGGAGGAAAAAAATACAAATATTAGCTAGGCATGGTGGCGATAGCCTGTAGTCCTAGCTACTCCAGAGGCTGAGGAAGAGGATCACTGGCGCCCAGGAGCTTGAGGCTGCAGTTAGCTATAGTGATGCCACTCACTGCACTCTAGCCTGGCCAACAGAATGAGACCTTATCTCCAAAAAAAAAAGAGAAAAAAAAAGTTCAAAACTTTTGAATGTTGCTTAAAAATTAAGATAACATACACAATAATCTGACCTGCTGAGGATGAGGTAAAAAAGAAATAACATTCAAAAAATCTCCAAAAATATTAGCTACAAAAAAAGCAAAAGCAAAAATTTAGTTTAAAATAAAACCTCATATTTATTCAAACTATATCACAGATAGACTTGAAAGAAAAAAACATAAAAGAAAACAGAGCACACCTTCCATCTTTATTTAGCATTATATTGCTTAAGTATTATATGAATCTAATAAATATCTTTCAACCCTGAAAGAAAAACTAGAATAAGAATAAAATTTTACGGTTCAATCAGATATCCAAAAAAACCAAAGTAACACCAAACTGACCTGCGTTAAGATGGTCTGCTGGGGTTGCTGTAACTGAAAATAGGAAAAAAAATACATAAAAAAAAAAGGAAAAAGGTCAATCAGAATTGTTGTTTCATAGATACTTTATTAAAGGAAAAATTCCTGTTAACTAGTTACTTTAAGTAAAATGTGAAAAGTAACAAAGGTCATTAGGTATAAGGTTTTCTACAACTATTTCTAACAACTGCAGACCATATATCTAAGTAACTCATTCACTAACAGGCACTTAGCTACATTTAATAAAAAATTGAAAAACTGATTTTTTTGTTGTTGTTATTTCGTAGGAATAACACCCACAATAAAACCCCACAAGTACCTAAAGGCAAAGATTTCTAGTTTCCCAATGTGCTACAGAAATGATTCAATATCATCACTATGTTATTTGTATCAAAAAATATCACTGGCCATCTAATTCATATATATCCCCTAAAATGAGGACTCCTGATGGTCAGAATTGCCACAGGCATGGGGACTATGAAGGACCACACACTTTGCCCATGTTTCCTAGCAATAGCAAAGTGTGCCATTACAAGAAAGTAAAAAGAATTGGTGTGAGGGGGGAAATTTAAAAACTCTAGAATATAAATTTCAATTAGGCTAAGACAAAAAAACCTATACAGTGTTTTTGGGGTTTTTTTTTTGTAGAGACAAGGTCTCTCTATTGCCCAAGCCAGTCTCGAACTCCTGGCTTCAAGTTATCCTCCTGCCTCAGCCTCCCACCCAAAGTGCTAGGATTACAGGTGTGAGCCACTGCCAAAAAAAAAAAATTTTTTATAGGCACCTGTCCTGTGATGAGGTTCTAATTCAAAACACTCAGTTTACTTGAAGTCACCATGTATTACAGGTAAAATCAGACCAGAATGCTATTTTTCTAAAAGTACAGAACAGTTGAATAATGGCATTTTTAAGGCAAGAATGAGTAATGCCATTTTCATATAGTTTCACCTAAACCATTACAATTTTTAATAACATTTTATAAGAGTGAAATAAGTCTAAGAGTATTCTGAAAACAAGATAGCTGACTTCGATGTCTCTTGCCAGTATTTTCGAATTTTAAAGCAATTACTAGTGGGATACTATAATGCTGAGGGAAAATGGAATGCTTCTGAAGTCTTAAAGGGCTTAAGCCAAGAATGAAACTAGGCCATAGATTTAGGGACAAGAGTATATGCACTGAGAAGCCTCATGTTCCTCTACACAGTCTCTGAATCCAGTTTTTTGTCCTTATCTTTTGTATTCCTTTTTCCTCTCCTGAATCCTGTATGTTCTTAAAACTTTCTAATGGCACCAGAAAGGACTGAAGATCACCTCCTAGCCCTGGATAAGCTTAGAATGGGCACTTAGACTAGAGCTTATCTAGATTCCAGCAGGGCAAACTCTCTTTCCTTTACAATCTTCTCTTGGGGTTCATTTTTTTTAACCTCTTCTGACCAACATAGACATAAGACCTTGAGGAAAATGATTAGAGTATGAGTCTAAGGAAAAAGGCCCAAAGAAACTGCTTTATGTCTAAATCAGGAGTTTTCAGATTATTCAACTATGCCTTGGGAGCAGGGGTGTGAACTACAAGGGGAGGCTCTCCCATTTTCAACAGTTCTATTTTAATATTTTATATATAAGATTTCCATACAATTTCAGTAATAAAATAACAAGCAGAGGTTCTACTGCTTTAAAGGCTGAAAAATAATGGGATTTAGGCTACAAGCACAAAAAGGAGCTTTTCATTTTCACATGTGGTCTAGTCCAGCAGAGTTGGCCTAGAGGTTCCAGACAGGAGTATAGGGCCAAAGACTCAGTAATGGGGTGGTTCTTTCCAGATTATCCTCTGCATACTTTCTTACAAACAAGTAACTAAGACTGGCTGCTAGTTGAGAATCTACGTTTTTAGGACCATCCCCATATCCCCATTGACCTTGGAGACATTCCTTTTTTCCTATCTCATTTCCCCCATACCCTCCCAAATAATTCATTTCACACATTAAGGTAGCTGGTAAGAATAAAAATCTAAATCAATTGAACTTTGGAACAAATGGCTATTTTAAATCAGTTTAATAATGGAAAATATAAACTAACCTGTTGTTGCACACTATACAAGGTCTGCTGAGGTTGGGAATATTGCTGAAAGATTAAAAAAAGATTTTTCAAAGAAAAATATTTTTATTCATTCTCAAAAAGTGGTGTGTGTGTATATATATATATAAATACATAGAATTACACTAAACAGAAATGTTCTTGAAGCTAAATTTCACCTAAAATAAACAAAATGGTAATTAGTTATACTTTGGGATCCATCAAGAACTAATTTTGTTCAAATAAGTAAGGTAAAAGAACTGCCCAATTTAAGAACTTAAGAATTTTTATTATTCCACTATACTTCTCTATATGTGCTGGGCATATATAATTTTCATCACCTGAAAAAAAACAATAAGCATAGTAAAAACCCACAATTCTTCATTATTTATAAAATGAAGGTCACTATAATCACAAAATGAAACCTATTGAAGATTCACCTGTTGCAATGCAGCTGCTGCAGCTGCAGCTTGTTGCTGCAATGCTGCAGTCTGAGTTAACTGATAGTTGGCTGGAGTTTGTGTGGTAAGGCCTGCTGCCGCCAGTGCAGTTTGCTGTGTATAAATGGTTGGAGATGCTCCAAGAAGTGATGGCTGCTGAACACCCAGTGCAGCTAAAATGATATTAAAAAGAGAAGGAAAAAAATCAAGATTATTAAGGATATAAAAGAATATAAAATCAGTATATTGAAGAAACATCTGTACTTCCATGTTCATTGCAACATTATTCACAATCTTCAAGATGTGGAATTTTACAAAAATACACTTAGAATAAAATCTAGTGTGGTAGCATAATAGGGCAACTAGAGTTAACTATAATTTACTGTGTATTTTGAATAACTAAAAGAGTGAAATTAGAATGTTTCTAACAAAAAGAAATGATAAATGCTTGATGTGATGGCTATCCCAATTACTCAGATTTGATCATCACACATTGTATGTCTGAAGCAAAGTATCACTTGTATCCCATAAATCTGTAACTATCAAATGTCCATGAATATTAAATATATATATGGAATCAACATTGAGTGTCCATCAATAGATGAATAGACAAAGAAAATATCAGTCACACACAGTGGCTGGTGCCTGTAATCCCAGCTACTCAGAAGGCTAAATCAGGAAGGATGTGTGAGCCCAGGAGTCTGAAGTTATAGTGAGCTATGATCGTGTCACTGCACTCTAGCCAGAGGAAGAGAGCAAGACACTGTCTCCAAAAGAAAAAAAAAAATCTTGTCATTTGTGACAACATGGATAAACCTAGACGACATTATGTTAAGTGAAATAAGCCAGGCACAGAAAGACAAACGTGATATAATCTCACTTATATGTAGAGAGTAAAAAAGTCGAACGCAGGCCAGGCACGGTGGCTCATGCTTGTAATCCTAGCACTATGGGAGGCCCAGGCAGGCGGATTGTTTGAGCTCAGGAGTTCGAGACCAGCCTGAGCAAGAGCGAGACCCCCATCTCTACTAAAAATAGAAAGAAATTATATGGACAGCTAAAAATACATATAGAAAAATTAGCCGGGCATGGTGGCTCATGCCTGTAGGCCCAGCTACTTGGGAGGCTGAGACAGGGATCCCTTGAGCCCAGGAGTTCGAGGTTGCTGCGAGCTAGGCTGACACCACGGGCATCAGAGTGAGACTCTGTCTCAAAAAAAAAAGAAAAAGTTGAACTTGTAGAAACCAGTAAAACAGTGGTTATCAGGGGAGGAGGGCAGGACTGGGCAGATGCTGGTCAAAGGTCACAAAATTTCAGTTAAAAGGACTAAGTTCAAAAGACATATTGTATATCATGTTGACTACAGTAACAATATATTGTATATTTGAAAATTTAGCTAAGAGAGTAGATTTTAAGTATTCTCACCACACAAAAAAATAAGCATGTGAGGTAATAAATGTTAAATAGCTTGATTTAGCCATTCCACAATGAGTGTATACATATACATATAAAGACATTTTGTATACCAAAAAAATTTATAATTTTTACTTGTTGACTAAAAAATTTACCCAGGCAGTGACTTAAAATGATAATTTGCTAAGTCAAATAATTGGGGGGAGGGGCTCAGAATGACCTATTTTGGTATTTAATGTTTAATACACACTTAAGGCTAAACAATGAAGGGAACATGAAAAAGGCTTTACTTGATATTTTTATGCAATTCAATGAAATGCAGAAAATTAAGTAAAATTTACAGTCTGGCATTATACTTCCCCAAACTATATCTCCTGGAACAGTGACTGCTAGCATTCTGGGACAAGAAAGCTTTAATAAAGGGGAGAGGGGAGTTAAGGTTTAAAAAGTTTAGGAAAGTGAATTAAGCACATTTTACTGTAGGATTTCTCAGAACCTACAACATGACATTATCAATCTCAAAAGGGTGGCTATAAAAGCAATATTTGCTCACGGAACACTCCCTTCTCCAAAGTATCTTGCTCACATCTGAGAACTTGAAAAAATGCTGCTTCATAGCTATTAGTTAATAACCCTATAGAAGAAAGAACATTGTGCTTTATAGGAACAGAATAAAGAGCATTAATGAACCAAATAAAGCAAGGTAACCTACTCTAAAACACCCCAGAAATTTGAGATTCATTATCAATTAAAAGTCCAGATTAATTTTACTTAAAAACAAAACAGTAACAAAATAAGACAAAAACAAATGAAAAAATCCCAGAAACCATGTTTGGAATTTTTATAAATTCCAAATTATAAAAACACTGATTTTTAAAAATTAAGAAAAGGGGGGAATCTATGGTAGAAAAAAACTTTCCAAATGTCCTAAACACACAGTGCTAGTCATTACCATACCAATGTTTTAAGTTCTTTTTTAACTGTTTTTAAGGTATGTGAGATGTCACAGATGGGCAGAAAGGAGAAACCAGGACCAACAAAATGAATTTAAATAGAAAGAAGTGGGGAATATCTTATTATCAATGTCAATTCAAAATAAGGTTAACTGCAATGAGAATAGAAAAAAAGTGAAGCAAAATCTAGGGCACAAGTTCTAAAAGGTGGGCCCTGTTAACCTGAAATTGTATGCAAAATTGCAGACAAGAAAGTCCACAGCTTTCACCAGATTTTTCAAAAGGATTATGGACCCAAAACAGGTTAAGAACCACTCTTCTAGGGTAAAAGAAGAAAAATTCTCATGGAAATAGTAGACAAGGAAGGACTCTAAGAAAATTTACTAGTATTTTAAATTCTAAGATTGGCATGGACTGTACTTGACAAAAGTTAACATCCCAGGTTCAAACAGGACGCCCATCTCCTTCACCCGCCTGAGCTCTGGCCTCAGCTGGTACCAATTTCCAGACTCCTGGGAAGCACTGATAGTTGCCACAGCAGAAGAGCTCAGAGCCAATTTCTCAGAATGTCTATATTTTCTCATAGTTTTTATAACTGTTCTGTACCCTGCCACACAGTAGTCCAGCACCAAATAGGTGGGAAGACAATCAATACCCACCGGTCTCTTTTCTACTCTTGATAGTCCATGTGATGAGTTAGAAAATACAAGACAGATTAATTGGTAATGAAGGATTTGACCACTAAGAGAAATTGATGGGAAGGAAGGTAATTAACCTTCCAGTACAGTAGTTGCTTCACACACTAGCTACTTATCCAAATTTTGTGAAACTGCTGGGCATGTGAGTGTGGTTTTTATAAATCTATAATAGCTCTTTTTAAAAATCATTTATATTTGAGATTTTAATTTCAATGAATGTATTTTATCAATATTTATTAATGCCCCATTTTGTGGCTATCTGAGAAGCTACCTTTGAATATTTATGTGCATTCTGCAGTCTCAATGTGAATTATTAGAATCAATATTCTGCAAGGTAATTTTATAACATGCAAAGTATAAAGGTTTTTATCTCTGATTTAATCCCACCCAGCCCCACAGAAGTGGCCAAACACATCATTTGGAGATCTTTTTGAATTATGCATATAAGGGTTTGTTCATTTATCTGTACCCAATTCAACATGATTATGAAGGGTCTAATAACCCATCTGAAACAGCTGTTTATCACTATATATTATTACTACCACAAACAAACCTATGAAATGAGGCCTACATGACTACCATGACTATAGGCTACCAGCTAAATAAGTAATTTTAAGGGCTGTTTTCTTTCCTTTTTTTTTTTTGAGACAAGGTTTTGCTCTGCTGCCCAGGCTAGCATGCAGTGGTGTCATTATAACTCACTGCAACCTCAAACTCCTGGGCTCAAGCTATCCTCCTGGCTCAGCCTCCCAAAAGGCTGGGACTACAGGTGTGCATCATCACACTCCACCTAATTTTTTTTTTTTTGGTAGAGATGGGGGGCTCTCACTATGTTGCTCAGGCTGGTCTTGAACTCCTGGCCTGAAGTGATCCTCCCACCTTAGCCTCCCAAAGTGCTAGGATAACAGACATAAGCCACCTCACCCAGGCAAGGCTAAGTTTTCTTAAACCATCTTTAAGGACAAATGTAAAATACATTATTTTCTAAAAACAAAGATCAATTTCATGACTGAAACATTCATGTTATAAGATACTACTAAAGTAATTATTTATTGACCAGTGAACGTACCATTAAAACACAAAAGAGGAACCTGTCATCTTATCAAATTTACTGTTAAATTTTAAAATCTTCACTATAAATAGGTGCTCTATCTCTGTTAAGGTGTGTCAACTTTCTGAAATAATGGATAAAATTCAAAACCTCAGATTATCCCAAGAAACTTCTCTTTAACCTTTTGAAAAATTATTGAAGCAACGGTCAGCAATGTCTTAACCTTTGATATTTCCATATATTGATGTACAGTATACTCAAAAAGCAGTCTCTTGCTATTTGGAGAGAACAACATAAAGATATGGACAATCCTCTTAAACAGATAAGTCACTACTTTCTAGGCTTTACTACATATTTGGAAATATTAAGGCACTATAAAGAAAAATACGGTTCCTTTCTCTCCAATTATATTAACTTTTTTTAAAAAAAATAAATTAGTTATCCAATTCTTTATAACTTTTAAGTTTACTAAAATACTTATGAACCCAGGTTTTAAATCAAGTAAACAAAAGTCTTCAAAATGTCATCTTCTATTCAAGAGCCTTCCTAAGAAGTGGTCTTTAAAGATTAGATTTCATAAAAGTATAAAATCTTTGGTGCCCTTGTGCATCATACAACTCATAGGTCTATCCACGGCTGCGGATTTCCAGGTTCTTTTTTTTTTTTTTTTTGAGACAGAGTCTCACTCTGTTTCCCGGGCTAGAGTGCCGTGGCGTCAGTCTAGCTCACAGCAACCTCAAACTCCTGGGCTTAAGCGATCCTACTGCCTCAGCCTCCCGAGTAGCTGGGACTACAGGCATGCGCCACCATGCCCGGCTAATTTTTCTATATATATTTTAGCTGTCCATATAATTTCTTTCTATTTTTAGTAGAGACGGGGTCTCGTTCTTGCTCAGGCTGGTCTCGAACTCCTGAGCTCAAACAATCCGCCCGCCTCGGCCTCCCAGAGGGCTAGGATTACAGGCGTGAGCCACCGCACCCGGCCTCCAGGTTCTACCCTAAGCCCAGTGTACGAAATGCTGGATATACTCATTACCTTTTATTTAAGAATAAAAAATTAAGGCACAAAATTTTTTTTTTAAGAGACAGGGTCCCGCTATGTTGCACAGGCTGGAGTGCAATGGTTATTCAATCCTGGGCTCAAGCAATCCTCCTGCCTCAGCCTCCCAAGTAGCTGGGACTACAGGTGTGGGCCACTGTGCCCATCCCCATCCCCACATTTTAATGCTATTTTAGTTATAAAGATACACATGTAACTATTTTGAATCAAATATATTGAAGGTACCTGTATGCTGAATAATTGATCTAAGGGCTATTTAAAGATTCAGTAAGCAATTCACTGGTTCTTTCTCTCAATGTCTCTATACACAATAAAAAAACTGTTAAACTTTCAAACCTAAAAGCTCTGGGGTCTCTAGCATGACAATTACTGAAGACACTGCAGAACTTCAGGTAGAATATGAAAAAATAGAATAAATATTAAGAAAAGAGGCCGGGCGTGGTGGCTCATGCCTGTAATCCTAGCACTCTGGGAGGCCGAGGCGGGTGGATTGCTCGAGGTCAGGAGTTCGAGACCAGCCTGAGCAAGAGTGAGACCCCATCTCTACTAAAAATAGAAAGAAATTATCTGGCCAACTAAAAATATATATATAGAGAAAAAATTAGCCGGGCATGGTGGCGCATGCCTGTAGTCCCAGCTACTCGGGAGGCTGAGGCAGAAGGATCGCTCAAGCCCAGGAGTTTGAGGTTGCTGTGAGCTAGGCTGACGCCATGGCACTCATTCTAGCCCGGGAAACAGAGCGAGACTGTGTCTCAAAAAAAAAAAAGAAAAGAACAGAGTATTTCAGGGTATAGGAGAAATGAAAAATGGGGCTGGAAAAATATGTGACTGTGAATACAACCCCAGGGAGTTTAAACCATATTCTAAAACTCCTTGAAGATATTTTTGCAAATGAAGAAGAGAATGGTGTAATACAATGAACCACAATTCTGAAGTCCTAACATTGACTCTTCTATGACTTTAAGTGAGACCTCAACAAATTTGTTCACTTTTCTGGGCCTCAATTTCCTTATCTGTTTTTGAGAAAGAAGTTGGGACAGAATCTAGTTCAGGCCCCATCCAGCTTTGAAAAATTCTGTGTTATCGACAGAAACTATGCTTTAGGAATATCATATCTGACAGATACACTGGAGCTGGGAGAGAATTTAGCAATAGTATATACAGCAAGCAAGAAAGGAAAGCAAATATAAGCAAGCAATTACAACTAAAACAAAAGGATAATAAAGATAGAGCATCATGACCAAGTGAGAGATGGGACAAAAATCTTCCTGACAGAAGTGAAAGATCTATGGCAAGCACTTTTGATTAAGATACAAAGGTTTGGGAAAGGTCCTGAACGGCCTGAAAGTCAGGTGAGAGAATTTGGCATATAAACTGTAATAAACAGAAAGCTGCTACTGATGGAGTTATCCAAATATGAAGTACACGAGGCCTAAATGTAAAATGGAGGAGTAAATTCCACTTTCCAAGTGGAAAAAAGTTAAAGTCTGATATGTGATTAAGTATGGGGATTAAAGAAAAAGAAAATGAAAGACGACAGATGATACCACCTAGGAATTACTAACTCTCCTTAACTGAATAGGCTCAGTATTAAAATTAATCAGAAACAATTCAAGTACAATTCAAATCTTCAATTTTACATAAGATTTCAGCAATAAACTGATAGTGTATATGCTGTCATGTAAGTTTTTAACATACTAAATGTATCATCTGTGTGAATGCAATGAAATTTTCAAATACTGTTAACCGAGAATTTTCATTTAGTACAAATGCAAAATAATCTTGTTAGAAAATTCAACAGTAAAGGTACTAATCGGACAAACCTATGTTAAGTTATACACATAAAGGAAATAGAATGGTAATTTTTATATTGCTCTCAAGAGAAATTGAGTTAGAAATAGAGGCACAAAGATCAACATACAGGCCGGGTGTGGTAGCTCACGCCTATAATCCTAGCACTCCGGGAGGCCAAGGCGAGAGGATCGCTCGAGGTCGGTCAGGAGTTCAAGATCAGCCTGAACAAGAGCGAGACCCTGTCTCTACTAAAAATAGAAAAATTTAGCCTGGCGTGGTGGCATGTACCTATAGTCCCAGCTACTCCACATGCTGACGATCCCTTGAGCCCAGGAGTTTGAGGTTGCAGTGAGCTATGATAATGCCACTGCACTATAGCCTGGGTGACAAAGCAAGAGCTCATCTCAAAATCAAAACAAAACAAAACACCAACATACAGTCAGTTATCTATATTTGTGGGTTCCTCTATTGAGGAAAAAAAAACAATTAAAAACACAAGAAAAAAGAATATAAATTAAAAAAATACTGTTTTTATAGCATTTCCATTGTATTAAGTGTTTTGTTTGTTTTTTCATTTTCAGATAAAGGCTCTGTTGCCCAGACTAGAATTCAGTGGCCCAATCATATACCTCATTGCAACCCCAAACTCCTGGGCTGAAGCAGTCCTCCCAGCTCAGCCTCCCAAGTAGCTGGGAATTATAGCTGTGTGTGACCAATCCCAGCTAATTTTTTTTACTTTTTTAAATAGAGACCAGGTCTCACTGTATTGTTCAGGCTGGTCTCAAACTCCCAGCCTCAAGAAATCTTCCCGCCTCACTCTCCAAAGTGCTAGGATTACAGGAATAAGACACTGAGCCCAGCCTTTTATTAGCTGTCATAAGAAATCTAGAAATGATTTAAAGTGCATAGGCTACATGCAAATACTATACAATTGTATATAAGGAACTTGCATGTCCACGGATTTTGATATGGGGAGACACGTCCTAGAACCAGTCATGAATAGGAGGAAGACTGTATCTCATTTGAGTTGAATAATTCAGTTAAGCTTTTTCTGTTTATGATCATTGGTTTGATAGTGGCCTCTGATACTACTGTACCTGATATGTTTCAATGGTTGCATTTTTCTTTTTAAATAGAGTGAAACTGGCACCCGTTATTATCCTGAAGTCCTTTGAAAGTCCTTTGTTGAAATTTTTTTCTCAAATTGGGTTTGAAGATGCAGGAGAAAACTTAAGGTGTTATACATAGGTTAAAATGCTCTCTATTGATATTAGGCATAAATAAGACAAACTTTAATTGCGCCAGAATTGAAAAAAAATTAACTTTGCTTGGCTCTGAGAATCAACTGCACTAAGATGATATATAATTAGTCACAAGGAGGCTTTAAAACAAGGCAAGAGGGAACACTCACTCTATTTTATAGAATCAGGTGTTGCCAGATTCTTTAAAAAAAAAAAAAAAGGTGGCAAGAAAATATCAAATGTTCAGGAAGTAGCCCAAATATAACACCTAGAAATTAGATATTTTAATCAAAACAAAGCCACCAGACAGTTCCATTTAGAACCTACTCCGGGATTTTCATAGGAAAGCTAAGCTCTATACACTAAACAACACCTGCCTACTTACAGAAGTAATGATGTCAGCAAATTTTAGATTTTATTATTATTTTTTTTTTTTTGAGACAGAGTCTTGCTCTCTTGCCTGGGCTAGAGTGAGTGCCGTGGCATCAGCCTAGCTCACAGCAACCTCAAACTCCTGGGCTTAAGCAATCCTACTGCCTCAGCCTCCCAAGTAGCTGGGACTACAGTCATGCGCCACCATGCCCGACTAATTTTTTTCTATATATATTTTTAGTTGGCCAGATAATTTCTTTCTATTTTTAGTAGAGACGGAGGGTCTCTATTGCTGAGGCTGGTCTCGAACTCCTGAGCTCCAGCGATCCGCCTGCCTCGGCCTTCCAGAGTGCTAGGATTACAGGCGTGAGCCACCATGCCCGGCCTACATTTTAGATTTTGAAAAATTCTGATTAATGGTAGATCTAAGAAAATCCATAAATAGGCCGGGCGTGGTGGCTCACGCGTATAATCCTAGCACTCTGGGAGGCTGAGCTGGGAGGATTACTCGAGGTCAGGAGTTCGAGACCAGCCTGAGCAAGAGTGAGACTCTGTCTCTACTAAAAATAGAAAGAAATTATCTGGACAACTAAAAATATATAGGAAATATTAGCCAGGCATGGTGGCGCATGCCGTAGTCCCAGCTACTCGGGAGGCTGAGGCCACAGCACTCACTCTAGCCTGGGCAACAAAGCAAGACTCTGTCTCAAAAAAAAAAAAAAAAAAAGAAAACCCATAAATAATTTCAGGCACAAATAAAATATAAGCTGTTAACAAAATTCCATTATTTATGTATGGAATCTCTATATCCAAACACAGAAAAAGAGGACCTACATTCACTATTGACTTAGCCTTTGACAAATTTTATAAACCTCTGGTGTCTCCTTTGCTCAATCTTAAAATAAAAATAAAGGAATAACATACATTCAAATAATTATAATACAAATATTAAGAGCTAAGGACAACAGATTTGTACCATAACAGCTATTTTATTGACAAAACACAGACATGAATCTAAAACAAATCATATGTAGTAAAAGCCAGCTAAAACATGCTTGTTTACCACACAGCACTTGCTTCTGTACACACAGTAGTTGCTAATAATTCCTGTTTTCCCATTATGTAACGTAGAAAAGAAATACTTGGATTTGAATTCAGTATATCTATAATGATTATTTCATATAATTTTCATTTGTCAACAGAAGTAACTGCTGACCTTTAATCACCCAAATCAAGAGTAATTAAAAACACTATCTATTTCCATGACTAGAGGAAAAAAAAACCAAAACACTAAAGTGCCCATTTAAGGAAAAAGGTCACCTAGATAACTATCAGTCCCACCAAATTTTAGAACACTTCTGGGACAAGAGAGTAACATACAAAAAAAGAAAAAAATTTTAGAACACTAAAGTTAGAAGATCACAGTGTCTCTACAACTGACCTCAAATGACAAAACATATTTTAAGCAAATAAAACACAGCTAAGCACTAGTACAAGATATATCATAAATAAAAATATACTCAAATTAACAGATTAAGCTGCAACTTTCTGGGTACTCAAAATCTCATTCTGTAGAAGCCCTGGGAAACTTATCTGAAATGCCTAAACACTACTGGTTTATTATATTTAAGTAAAAAATGCAAAGCTACAGAAGGAAGAGTTAAATGTTTTAAGGTTCAACCAGTAAGTCAAGAAATGGTAAAAAATTCTTCCTCAGAAAATTGGGAAAAAAATCTATTGAAACAGTTTCAATAGCATTTTTCATTTATTTTGAAAATAACATTTTGTGGACTTTATTTTGAAAATGTCAATGTTCACTTACTGCTTTAATAACTATCATTTTCCTTTGCCTGGTAATTACATTCTTTAGTTTTTCTACTTTAAATTCAAACTGAAAACCACAGGCACGTATATAGTTTTTCATAAACTCTGGCTTTCAAATACATTAATTTTAAACATAACTTGTAAATACTGGCACCTTAACATGCAAAATATACTCTATTTAATGAAGCAGTGGCTGCTAACCTCTAACATAATTAAATCAATTAAAAGTTAATCAATTTAAGATATTTTTAAACGGTAATACTGTCCAAATTGCTAGGTAAAACAGCCTTTTTACGAGTTTTTCTGTGAATTTTTAAAAGGATCCTCACAGATAAAGGATGCACCATTTGCAAACATTTTACAGTATCATGCACAGTCTAATCCATATAGTTATAACAGGGTCCTCCCCCAACATTTACAGTACATGTGTTCAGTAGCCTGACCTGGCTGTGATACTGCAGTGGCTGTAAACTGAGTAGCCCATGGCGGATTCTTCTGTCCTCCAAACTGAGCCATGATGCACACGGAAAAAAACCTTTGCTTGTTTGTCTTCTATAGCAGCGATCTATTAAGAAAGGATCCACATTTTAAAATTCAGCCAAATTACAAATATCACAAAATGATATTTGAAAGAAATGTTTAATGTATCAAGGACATCTTCGTAGATCTAAGTAGACATAACTGGAAGTAGAAAAAGGGCAAAAGAACATCTGAAATGCAGCAAAAACATTTTACATCAAGTACATCACCAAAACTACCCTAGTTTAAAAGATGACCTAAGGAGTACACTTACAAGAAAGGTATTCATGCGACTACAAATTGTCGCATTTAAACGGAAGACTGTCTGCTGTGTCTACCCAATTGTTAACAAAAAGAAGTTCACAACTTTATGTTCACAGGAAACACAGCCTGCGTGTTTCATACGGCAATAGGTTGGGGAGTAAAGCCAAAGAAGTGATGAAGCCAATTACGGAAATTAGGACGAGACTCCCAAGAAAGGTTTTAAAGAATATCATTTAAATAACGAACATCTCTTTACTTTCTCCAGTAAAGAAGCCGTGGGATTCTTTTCTATCCTCTCCCTCGAGGGAAAAGACAGTTGAGATAACGGATGTGCCCTCAAGAACCACTGCGAAGACCCCTCCCCCAATTCAAACGAGAAAAGGCGCAGACCTCCGCCCGCGCGCCCCTCCCCCCGGCCGCCGCGACTCGGAAGGGCCAGAGCTCTGCCGTCCATCTTCCGCAGGCCCCAGCCGGCCGTAGAAGACGGAAGGCAGAACCTACCGACCCACGACAGTGGCTGAAGCGCTAACGAGGGGATACTGAGTGCTGCGGACCCTCAACCCCTGGGCAGGACGGAGGAAGCCTCCATCCCTCAAACCGCATGCTGCCGCGAGCCGCCCCAATGCCCTGGGCCTGGAGACCAGGAGGCTAAAACGGCAGCGGCTCGGGGGCGATGGATGGCGGACGGCAGGCTGAGGCGAGGCTGAGGGGCGCTGGGGGCACCTAAAGGGCCGCGGGGAAAGAGCGAGGCGGTGGGGGGAGGGGCCGGCCGCGCGGGGCCTGCTCCGACCCGCACAAAAGGGACCGTGTCCCTCCCGCCCTAGTCCCACAAGAGCCCCACCGTCGCCGGCCTGCGGCCGCCGTGCTACCAAAAGTCGCTCCTGGCCCTTCCGCGGATCCGAAAGGATGTTAAGAAGCCTGGCTTGGCCGCCCGCCGCTCCAGCCGCGCGGACCAAACCTTCACCTGAGTCGGGTCCCGGCTAACAGCGAAGCCATTTCAAACCCGTCAGCCTTAGGCGCATGCGCCAACTTCCCCCTCTTCCTCCACGCCTCTCTCCTCCTCCCAACTCCTGGAGGAGCGGCGCTCACGGGTTGGCGTTCTACGTGCGCGCTCCCCCGACCGCCTCAGTACGCTCGTCCCTTTCACTACGCGGCTGGAACTAGAGCGCGCCTAAGAAGGGTTACCTTGGCTTCGCTTAGCAATGAGGAGGGCTACGTCTTCCACTCGCTCTGAGGGAAGGACTTTCCGGAGGGTGGGAAGGAAAGAAATGGTGGTCACGTGATCCGAGCGGGCCGCCGCCATTTTATGTTTTTTCCTTTTTTTTTTTTTTCTAGTTCAATAACTTGGGAGAATGAATATATCTCGTAACATCGTAACATTTTTGAAAAATTAGGTAAAATTTACATAACATACAATTTACTATTTCAAATATTTTTAAACATTTTTCAGCACCGGAAAAAGAAACACACCTATTAAGCAGAAGCACTCTAATCCCTGCCCTCCCCAGTATCTGGCAACCACTAATCTTTGTGTCTCTGCACTTGCCTATCTTAGACATTTCACGTAAATAGATTCATACAATATGTGGCCTTTTGGGTATCTGGCTGCTTTGACTTACACACAATGTTTTCAATGTTCATCCGTGTTGTAGCATGGATCCGTACTTCATTTTATGGCCAACGTTGGTGATTATTTAATGTTTGGTTTCCCAGATTTAAGGCAATTTTTGCTTTTCTCTCAAGTTATCTATAGCTTACAGCAATTTGGTAAAGTATACCTTTGTGAACAAAGATGAAACTTACTTTTTTCTCCCTGATCTCTCTGGAATTCAGAAACTATTAGTGAGTATTATTATTTTCATGACAATATAGTAATATGCATCAGTTCAATAAGAATTTGTTCTCCTTGTAACAATATACAATTTAGAGACATCGGTTATATTACTGAGGCTTTGACTGAAATGTCATATTCTCGGCTATGACCAGACAACTGTAAGGAACTGAGCTTGACCTTATGGAGCCAATAAAGTTCCTTGGAAAAAACTGGCCTGGAGCCTTGTATATGTTGAATTAAAAATTAAAATGTGGAGAAAAGTCTCTACTGTTTTATTTGGGAAGGAAGAATTGCAGTTTGAGGTATACGTGTAGATTGGGTGGTCTTTGGTATGTCTGAAGAACAAAGAGAAGATTAGAGGTTTTATAAAAGAGAAAAGTTACCTGTTGTTCTCTAAGAAAGTTCATTGGCTCTAGTAAGGGTTTGGGGAGTTACCAAGCTCTGATTGGTCAGCCACAGCAGTGGGCAATATTAGTCCTAGAGTTGTAGCAAGCAAGTTAGTTCAGAAGCTATACATAAAATGGGTTTTAGGTGACAACAAGCAGTTTCAGCAGTAAGGCTTGGAGAGAATTACATCTTTGGAGCAATGTATGTACCCTGAGTGCTTTTTGCCTGGCTTCTCAAGTCTGTTTCAGTTGGGTGTGACAATAAAGACCCAATTCCTATGATCAACTTTCACATATACATGGCCCTCTTCCATGGTTGCCTTACAGGTGAGTAAGGAATATCACTTCCTGGCACTCTCAGGAACCTTAAGATGCTTTGGGTCTTAAGTAACTTTGACCCTCTCAAAAAGAGAGGAATTCATCAAAATCTATAGGTATTGCTGGCAAAGTCTAATGGCAAGTCCTTGGCTTGGTTTCCCAGCCTTAGTAGGCTTTTAAAAGTCCAATCAGATTCCTTAGAAAAGTTTCAGCAAAGCAAACTTAAAGAGAACCTATATATTAATATTCTTGCTATTATGTAAACAATCAGGCCACGTTTACTGAATAGAGTTATTTTACAAATTAGTCTGACTTTGATCATCTTTGATAGAAATAAGAGTGATTTTTAAAGAGAAAATTGTTTCAGTAGAAAACTGTAACATACCCTCTGGGTGTCAAATTCTAGTCTTGTTCATTGTCCTTGAAGACTATCTGCAAATTGAACTGGATCCTGTATTATTCTATTAAAAATAGTTTCCTCCAATATTTGGCTACAGCTCTCCAAACTATTATTTCCAATTTTTCTCCCATCCTCTGGCTTAGAGTAATGAAAAATTAATATTGCTCATTTTCCCAAAGCCCTACAAGCTGAAGTTGGAAAACTTGATATAAACTTAAAAGAAATCATTTTTGCACCTGCTCCTGGGTGGATTACTCAGAAACTTCGCCATAAACACCCAGTGCCATCACCAGAGACATTGAAACTGCAAACTAGTAAATCTGTTGGATCACCACCATCATCCTCAAGCCCAACACCTAGAAATCTTCTTGACTGGCTGCCCTCTGGACTCAGAAACTGGGTTTCCAACTATTAATCTTTGCTTTTCTTTATTTTTATAGAAATTCACCTCATTAAATGTCTGACTGCTAGCACCATCAGCAAACATCCTCTGCTACTAAGTTCCAACAGATGATCCTTAATGAACAAGAGATGACTGACTGAAAAAAGAGGCTTAAATTTTTCAAAGGAAAGAATGTTTCTTCTTTCCTTGAAAAGAGGAGATGACAAAGATTCTCTATGTGACTAGACTTAGGCTCTTGAGCTTTTATGTAGGCCCACCTGTGCACTTCCTTGTAATCCAGTTTTTTAATTAATTAATTTATTTATTTAAGAGATGAGGTCTTGCTGTGTTGCCCAGTCTGGAGTGTGCTAGCTATTCACAGTCACAGTTGTAACACGCTGCAGCCTGCAACTCCTGGCCTCAAGGGTTTCTCCAGCCTCAAGATCCCAAGTAGCTGGGACTACAGGCACACTACCTCACTAGCTAAAGTTCAGTTTTAGCAAAGAACCCTGCTAAGTCAGTTTGGCAAGAACCCTTTACCCCCTATATCTGATCAAGTTCCTCATCCTTCACCATCTCCCGGGTGATGTGTCAGCACCCTGATCTGTCTTCAGCAAGAATCCTGTTAGATGGGTTTAGCCAGAATGCCCTGACCCCTGATGTTACCTGTTATTAATGGTAATTTTCTATCCACTGACCTCCAACCTGTTCCTTGACTATAAATTCCCACTTGCCCATCCTGTATTCAGAATTTAACCCAACTCTCTCCCCCATTGCAAAATCCCATTGAAGTGGTTCATATCATGCATATCATGATGGTCCTGAATAAAGTACCATTGAAAAAAATTTTTCCTTAACAGTATGGATATACCACATTTTTTTATCCACTCATCAGTTCATCTTTTGGGTTGTTTCCACTTTGGGGCCATTATGAATAAATAATGCTGCAATAAACTGAAGAAAACCAGAATAAGTCATCCCAAAACATGCCCCCTTAACATAAGAATTATTTTGAGCTAAAGGCAATTAAGAAGCAGGAAAATCTCTCTCAATTCTCCCCTTTTTTGCCTAAAGCCAGGATATAAATTTTCCTTTACTAGCTGTGATTCTTGACTTCTATTAACCCAGAAACTGCACCAAAGGAATCTGGAAACCTTACTCCATTAGTTCCACCCTTATAATTACCTTCCCACAGTTTGCTGTCCTTGGAAGCCAAAAGTCATCTTCGTTCATCTTGATATTTCTGTTTAAATTTATTGTTCCTTTGTTATGATGCCACGTAAACCCAAGTTCTAACCAAACCTTTGAGTTACTTGCTCCCTGAGTTCTCCCATGTATATATAGAATAAACATGTCAAAAACTGGGGGTTTTTTTGTAGTTAATCTGTATTGTTATGGAGCCCCAGCCAAGAACCTAGAATGGTAGAAGGAAAAGAGATTTTTTTCCTCCTCTATAGAACATTCATATACAAGTTTTTATTTGAACTCCTGTTTTGGGTTTTTTTTTATTTCAAAATATTAAGGGGGTACAAATATTTTTCTTACATGGATACCTTTTATAATCCTTAAGTCAGGGCTTTTAGTGTGCCCATCACCCAAATACTGTTCATTTGTTCGTTATACCCAATAGGTAGGTTTTTACTCTTCCCTCCTCCTTGCTTGAACCTCTGTTTTATAAGTCAGATATAAAGGAAGAAAGGAGAGGAGTCAATGGAAGTTCCAATGAATTAGAAAAAGTGTCATGGTAGAAAAAGTTGGAAAGCAAACAGGAAAGACAGGAGGTTGATGTCATAATGTGAGATGTTTGAACTAATGATTTTGGAAATGATGACATACTCTATCTTGTGACTGTGGGAATAGATGTTTCTGGTGATGCTGGGGAGAAGGTGAGCAGAAAAGATCAAAATGAGATTTGAAGTTGTTAGATGAGGTATCTATTTGTTCAGTGAAATTACCCAGAACGTTACCAAGAATCAGGGCAGGGAGAAATAACATGTGCCAAGTGCAAATTCATTAATGAGAAGGAATGCTGAGGAGGGGGATAGAGAAAGGGAGGTGTGGCAGAGCTAGGTGGTGTGAATCTTAAAGGGAGAGCACTTGGAAATAAGGAGAACACCCCCCTTCACCCCTATCCAGAGGCTGGTGCAGTGTTGAAGGTAACCTTCCTCATTTTTGAGGCTACAAGTATAATGTTGCCCTCAGGGGAGACTCAGATTTCATTTATACAAGGTAATGAAACATGCATCTAAAATAATCAGGTAGGACCAAGCTCATGCCTATGATTCCAGCACTTTAGAAGGCCAAGGCAGGAGGATCACTTGAGGCCAAGAATTCAAGACCAGTCTGGGCAACATAATGATACCCTGTCTCTATAAAAAAATAATGAAATAATCAGGCCAAGCTGGGTGCAGTGGCACACATCTGTCGTCCCAGCCACTTAGCAGGTGGAAGATCACTTGAGCTCAGAAAATCTGTAATGTGCTGTGATCCTGCCTGTGAAGAGCCACTGCACTCCAGCCTGGGCAACATAGCAAGAACCCATCTCTAAAATAAATAAATAAGTAAATAATTTAAGAATTGGGTAAAAGTCATAGTGAAGATTGCTGATCACAGTGTAGGAATTCCAGAACACTTCTTGGAAGGAAAGAAACTTCTTCCAGGAAGAAAGGTATAGGACTAAATGAGCAGGTCAGCAAAGATAATATGGAATAATATGGGGATGACCACTCAAGAGATGATGGATGACCAGAGGGGCTTACATTTTGAATGGTGACCAAGTAAAACTAGGATGTGATGCATTTTGCACATAGTCCTAATAGAAGCTTATAGCAGAGTTGGCCATTTGGCAAGACAGATTGAAGTTGGGAGTGAGGCCCACCAGCTGGGGAAGGGATCTGGGGTTTCCTGTGGTCGGTTGGTGTTGATAGCTTGCAGGGAGAGTCCCTGTGGCTTGTGGCCTGTGATGCTTTTTCTGCCATTGGTTGGGGTCTCTCCAAGAACATATAAATATGGTTTGTATTCATATGGGACTAAATGCCATTTACTATATTTTAGAAAACTCTTATCATTTTATTGCTGAAGGGCTAGCAAAATCGTAGTTGCAGAGGGCAATTTGGCAATATTTATTATACGTATTTTATAATGTATATTCAAAAGATTGGGAAAACTTGAATGGTCATCAAAAGGAACTGGTTAAATAAGATGTGATTTGTCCATACAATGGAATATACCATAGAGGTGTTAATAAGAAAGCAGTTCCACATGCATTGATATGGATTATTAGATTAAAACAAGAAAAGTAGGCTGGGCACACTGGCTCACGCCTGTAATGCTAGCACTCTGGGAGGCCGAGATGGGTGGATCCTTTGAGCTCAGGAGTTCGAGACCAGCCTGAGCAAGAGTGAGATTCCGTCTCTACTAAAAATAGAAAGAAATTATCTGGACAACTAAAAATATATAGAGAAAAAATTAGCCGGGCATGGTGACGCATGCCTGTAGTCCCAGCTACTCGGGAGGCTGAGGTAGGAGGATGGCTTGAGCCCAGGAGTTTGAGGTTGCTGTGAGCTAGGCTGACGCCATGGCACTCTCTAGCCTGGGCAGCAGAGCAAGACTGTCTCTAAATAAATAAATACATAAATAAAATATTATTAAGGCTGTTGTCTAGAAGAGTATTAAAAAGATAAGAAGGTGGATGCCTTTTTCAGTCTCCACCCATCTGCACCCAGATGCTTAAAATAAATAGCAAATTAAAATTTAAAAAAAGTGAAAGAAGATAAGGGGCCTGAAAACCTTATCACCAGAGAAACATTGAAGCAACTATATATTTGGCTTGAAAAAGATTAGGAAAATGTGACAGTTGTCTTATGGGGTGCATGGCTAATTAGGATATTGGGTGAGCTATTAAACAGGGTGCAAAATAATGGGAAAGAGTGTTTATTTTTCGCTCATATAATAGATCAAGTTGATAGGTGGTTCAGGGAAGTAGGTCATCCAGGGATCCAGGTTCTTTCTGTTTTGCTGTTCTGCCATGACCTAGGATGATGCCATGTCTGTATGGTTAGCCCAGCTCATGTGACCATATCTTCCTTTTAACCAGCCAGAAAGGAGGGGGAAGTTCCATTCACTGAAAAAGTACCCTAGCTCCCCATCTAAACTTGGGGAGGAGGTGAGGCGGGGGTGGGGAGTTGTTCCCATTACTAAACAAAATATTTGTTGTAATAGCACTAAAAGCGTATGGCCAATGTATTTTTTTACTTCATGTTTTGAAAAGTACTTTAGATTGTCTCCTTTAAAATACCCTTGGTAGGAGCCTTGGCACAGTGGCACATGCCTATAATCCCAGCTACTCAGGAGGCCAAGGTGGGAAGATCAAGTACTTGAGCCCTGGAGTTCAAGACCAGCCTAGGCAGCATAGTGAGACCTCATCTCAGAAAAGAAAGAAAAAGAGAGAGAGAAAGGAGGAAGGGAGTGAGGAAGGAAAATGAAAGAAAATACTGTTGGCAAACTGCATTTAGAATTAAGTTTATTGAAATGATAAACTTAAGTTAGGACATGAGTTGAGTAACAGCTCTGCCAATTACTAGTGCTGTGAACTTAATCACTTCAAGCTTCAGAATTGATCTATAAAATGGAGCTGATAAGAATCCTTACTAAATGCCATCACCATAGGAATTAAATAATTTACATAAAAAACAAGGCTTCTGGAATATAATAAGGGTTCCATTAATGCTAGGCATTTTGGTTTTGTGTTGAACACATCCATACATTTGGTCATCTCCAAATATTAAATCTTATACTCCTTTGTAGTTAAAATGTGTGAATATTGTTGGATATTAAATTTTTAAAACATGATTTTTAAGAGGAAAGAAAAATTACACTATCAGGTACAAAATAGAAGTATAAAATTTATTTAAAACCACCCACAAAGTTCTGTGTAATCAGGAATGATACAATTTGCAATAGTTTTTTAAAAAACTCATGACAAAGATTTAAAATATATTTTCAATTACAGTATTCATTTAGCCTTATTCAGTTAGAACAATTAAAAAAAAAAAAGAAACTTTATGCTCTAAACAAATGAGACACACAAGGAAAATATAACAATTTCCACAACTATCTTTACATGTACGCTTCAATACTAATACATTTCAATGCATTTTGCTACATAAACATGAAATCATGTACAACTGCTGTGCACCAAAATTTAGCTTAATTAGATCTTTCAAGTAACATGCAATTCCACCTCACAAGTCTTCAAGTACTGCTAGTAAGTGTTCCCTTGTTTGCAGAGGACTAATTGTTGATCATGAATTGAAATCGTCATAATTATCTCTTTCCCTTCTACTTGGTGAAGTGCTTTTCTTTAAACCGTTTCCCGTATGTGTAAAAATTCAAAACGGACATTTGTGGAGTCTTAAAAGCATTTCCTTGCTAAATTATTTCATTGTACAGGATATTTAATACAGTAGGACGGCAATAGGTAAAGATAAATTCCCCAAGCAAAAAAATCAAGGGGAAAAAAATAAATAGTAAATACACCCCGAAGAGAGAAAGAAGTCAGCTAGAAGGTAGGATTATTAACCTATGAAATTGCTGTTTCTATATTGGGAACTCAGCACTACTCCTTCACCATGGTGAAGAATCTATGAATATATTACTCCCACCAATGATAAGCGTTCTGGCTTCTCCTTTGAACCAAGGTAAACTTACTTGGTAGATAACCATATAGCATGAGAGAAAATGAACAAACTAGAAACTGATGTTTTTTTCTTACTAAGTAGTTTTGCAAGTCTTTCATTAGGGAACACTTCAGGATTTCTTAGTAACCCAAATATGATCATCCACACATACATCACAATGCAAAAGCTGCCATTAGTTTTTACTATAAACCATTTCTGGAAAAATATTTCTCTTAAAGCACCTATCACAATGTTATCTCATAAAAGTTAAAAAAATGAACATATATTGCAATAAAAAATATTTAGTCTTTCTTTTTAAAGAGCTATTTTTGTAAAGTCCTAGTTGTCAGCCATTTTATCATAGCACAAACAGGCATTGATGAAGATAGGCAGTTACTGAACTCAATCACCAGAAGAGGAATTTGAATATTTAGAGCTGTTTGGCCTATTTTTTTTTTATTGTGACCCAGAATGTGCTAATGGGATAGCCAAAATAACTTGCTTCTTGATAGATATAAATATACTCATATTCATATCTATAAAGAGGTTACTAAAAACTTTACAAATATACCTCATTATTTTTCTTAAGTCTCCGGGCAAAAGTATGTTCATCCTTTGACCCAGAGATTTTATGTGACTGGAAGTAAAGCGGAACAAAAAAACAAAACAAAACAAATTCAAATAAGTGGGAGACAGTACTCTCTTTTAGAGACGCTAACAAGAAGTTTGCATTTTTACCATAAGGGGCTGGGAACTATGATGTTTACCTAGCACATTTTCTTCAAGAAATCTGCATTTCAATATAACTAATACATGAAACTTTGATTGTGATGTGCTGACCTTAGTCTTTTTAAAGCAATATTTTTAAAAAAGATATTATTTAGGAGATTTCCCCCATTTCAATCATGCAGGGATAATCTGTCTAAAAAGAGCTTTTTTTAAGGAGGAAAAAATATAAAACTTCATAAATCTAAACCCTAATGCAGAAATTAGGGAATTTGGGGAGACCTTCCTTAGCATGCATGAAAAGAATAGCTGGCTAAATTAATAATGGAAACAAAATACTTAAGCATGTTTTACAAATAATATTTTCCATCATGCTCAGATCAGGTCTGACAAATTTTCTACTCAGTCACACTCAGTCTTTGCTCATGGAAGAGAAATGCATCTAGCGGTCTGCAGATAGTAAATGTTTGT
The DNA here is from genome assembly GCF_020740605.2 of Lemur catta. NCBI lineage: Eukaryota > Metazoa > Chordata > Mammalia > Primates > Lemuridae > Lemur > Lemur catta. Next base: position 47,179,039 of record NC_059141.1, on the reverse strand, counting down.
CTCAGATTGGTTGACTTGCTGTGTGACTTGGAGCAAGCCATTTGCTATTCTTGCCATTTACAGGTTCTTCGCCTGTAGGAATGATGTTCTCTGTCTAACCCTAGGTATTGGGGAGAAAAAGTTGCATCATAGTAAAGCAGCTTGATAACCTAAAACATCATAAAGTACAAAGATTATACTTTTTATTACTACCATATTTGCTTTCAAAATGGTTCCTCATTTTTTAGCAATTTTTCCAGATAAAATTATTGTGGAGTAGACAGAAGAAATATTAAAAGTATTTCTTGCTTTTGAGTTGGTAGAGTGACCCCTCAGATTACTGACAGGAGCACAATTCTCCCTCCTTTCTGCCCCTTAATTTCCCCTTATTATGCTCAAGACACAGCTTCTGATGGCTTTCTTATTCCCTCTTCCAATTACTCTCAGTTCATTTTTTAATCTTTCTCATCTAGATTATAGAATAGCTCCTATTATTGCCAACAACCAAAGAATTCCAAAGGGGTATATTTATTTACATTAGAAATAGCAAAGCCATACAGAAATAGACTTAGAATATTTAACTTCTTATACAATTTTTTATAAAACACTCAAACACTAATAAAAAGAGTTAAACATTATTGGGATTGGTAGAGGGAGAGCACTCAGATGATTAACCTGTGATCTTCTGACTACTTACCTACTCCTAAAAACTGAATTTGCCTATACCTGAAAAGAGTTGAATGAAAGCTCTTGATTCCTTATGGCATTATACCTAAAAGGACTTCTGAGACATTATTTTAAAAGACAGGAAAAGACAACTGGACCAAGATCACTGCTATTCTTAAAATGAACCATGTATATTCAGGTAGAGGATTGGGGTAATGGAGAACAGATGAGAGAAATGGGGAAGCAATAGATAATTTTAAAGAAAATCAGAGGAAAAAATTAAAACTTTAAAAAGAATGAAAGTGCACCTAGTGACACTGCAGCTTCAGTAAAATGAGAAAATAAAAATAACAAGTAGGCTGGGCACGGTGGCTTACGCCTGTAATCCTAGCACTCTGGGAGGCCGAGGCCTGTGGATTGTTTGAGCTCAGGAGTTCAAGACCAGCCTGAGCAAGAGTGAGACCCTGTCTCTACTAAAAATAGAAAGAAATTAGCTGGCCAACTAAAAATATATATAGAAAAAATTAGCCGGGCATGGTGGTGCACGCCTGTAGTCTCAGTTACTTGGGAGGCTAAGGCAGAAGGATTGCTTGAGCCCAGGAGTCTGAGGTTGCTGTGAGCTAGGCTGACGCCATGGCACTCTAGCCTAGGCAACAGAGCAAGCCTCTGTCTCAAAAAAAAAAAGAAAGAAAAGAAAAGAAGAGAAAAAAGAAAAAACATAACAAGCAGAGTTGCTGGTCAGGGATTATAAGGTTCATATTTCGCTAAATGAGGAAGAAACCAAATTACTTTCCAATATTGTTTCCCCTAAAAAGAAAATCTTTCTGACAGCTGCAAGATTTCTTTCTTAAGAACAAGATAAGAGAGAATGCCTTACATAACAGTTGCTAGGGACAAAATTTCTATTTTTAGGAAAACTAGGTTTATATTGTTAACCAAGTGTTTTCAAAGTTGTACTAAACATAAATGGGTTACATCAGCTAATGTTTTATACTTGATAATAGTATCCCTACCTCAGACGAAGTTTTGCTTTAACATAGGGGACATCTACAGCTGAACAAACCAGAAAACTTATGACCCAGGCAGGATCAGGGTTTTGCAGTAAGAGTGGGAAAGGAGTACAGCCATCAAGGAAAAGATTAATGATGGAATTTCAGAGCTAAAAATATTAAATATTATGAAAAAAGAAATATTAAATATTGCATATTACCAAAAGAGAAATTTGAACACACTACAAGGCCCTTAAAATAAGTGAAAATGAGGCATGGCAAAATAAGGAATACCTTTGGATTGCTTGAGGGAATAAAATTATGCCTTTTGAAGCAAACAGTGGTATTTGATCATGAGCCCAAAAGAAATAGGGATCAAAATAAAGTCATCCAGATACTGGAAGGCAGCGAATACAAGTTTGTAGAGTTCAACCAGGACAAAAATAGTGATGTCCTGCAGAAAAGCCAGCTCTAAAGTCTCAGAAATTAACAAAGGAATTCAGTTTCCATTTTACACACATAAGAGAAGCAAAAACATGCCAATGAATCTCAATACATTCAAAAATACACAAATGTCGCTTCCAATGAAAGACATACTGATTCTGAGTGCTGTGGCGTCAGCCTAGCTCACAGCAACCTCAAACTCCTGGGCTCAAGCAATCCTACTGCCTCAGCCTCCCGGGTAGCTGGGACTACAGGCATGTGCCACCATGCCCGACTAATTTTTTCTATATATATTTTAGTTGGCCAGATAATTTCTTTCTACTTTTTTAGTAGAGACAGGGTCTCGCTCTTGCTCAGGCTGGTCTCGAACTCCTGAGCTCAAACAATCCACCCGCCTCGGCCTCCCAGAGTGCTAGGATTACAGATGTGAGCCACCGCGCCTGGCCATGATTCTGACTTTCTGAATTGCATTCCAGAGGCATGGATGACATCATTTTCTAAAGCTGTTAGCAAAAAGCTCAACATGGAGCACAATTTAATTTGGATAAATCCAGACCCCGTCAGCAATCAGGTACTGATTACATCACTCAAGTGTGTCATATGACTGGTGTTACAAGTTCAGCACGCTTATTGGGGAAGTTTAGGAGCTATGCACAATAAAATAGTATTCCAATACATGTAGACAACCACATCAAAATAAACTATGTGGAGACTTACTTGTGAGGCCAACTAGGTAAGGGGTGTGAATGGACTGTACAATCATGGCTAGGTAGTATATACAGTGGAAATATGCTGTCCTTAATTGCTTCAAAAATCCAATCTTTATAACTCCTTATACGTGCTTAATACAAGTTCCAGGGGAATTGAAAGCTTATACTGTATAAGCATTTGGTATTTGTTTTTTCCCAGTGATAAAATACCCTCTGAGTGAGCGAATTGAGTTTTTCTTCAGTTCTCCTAAACACAAAGTGGCCTTCATCTGTTTAAAGTCTAATTACAATCATAATTACAAACTGACATTAACATCTGCTCTATGGACCCCAGTTATTGAACTATGAGACGTCTGAGATGGCTTTCACTGTTGGGAGAGGCCACTACCATATTACCTTATTTCACAATTCTTTTGTCATAAATTTCTACAAAAGATCAAAACTCACCGTTGTATTAGACTGAGACAAAAAAAGATTTTCATGCATTAAGGTGTGAAATTGAAGGTAACTATATCTTAAAAGTCGCATACAGCTACTGATTTAGTTGGCACGTGCAAACTAAATGCTGTGCCCAATGTTGGTGGAAGTTGTCATGCAATAATGTCATAACTTTGTCTCAGATAAAAAGTCAATATAATTTTTGTTTTAAAAAGAGTAGTTTAGGGTCATTCTCATACATGCTATTGTGAAATGATAATCAGTAGGAGTCCACTGGAGTAATAATGTTAGAAAGTAGGTTACTTCATGTAAATTAAGACAGTAGCTCATTTACACAAGGGTATGTATTCAATTAAGTATGTATTGGGGTTATGTCTTAAGTTTCTTATGGATTTCATCTAGTTGATGTTCTATATTTAAAAAAATTTTATCCACATGCAGATTGAATAACAAAGATGTTGGAAAGTTATATAAGAGATAAACATGTTGCAATAATTTACCTACAGCTATACATTTGCATACAGCTTCACTTTCCAATAATATATTTCAATTATGTTTATGACATGGAACATTTGGTACTTTGTGGATGAATTGGAAACAAGATGTAGGTGAAGCTGACAAATGCAAGAAAAAAATTTCAACAATGGCCTAAGAGTCATTAGAAATAGAATTTCAAGGGGCAGCATGGTATTTTGTAGGATTCTATAATAGGCAGGAGTTATTCTCTTATTATAGTCAGTAAGTTTGTAGCATATTATGAATTGGATGGGCTACCTTGGAGGTCATGTATCAATGAATTTAATGATCATACCATGGACAAAGGCATAAGATTTAAAACCCAATCTGAATGCTATACAAGAGATATAAGAGAAGGTGATTATCACAGTAAAACAAAATAGAGGGGAAGAAATAATGTTAGATGACCAGTTTTATGAGTGAAATTGTCATTTCAAACAAATTTATTTCCTTGTTTCAATAAGAAAGAGCATTCTAAAAGCAATGTAGCCAGCATACAATCACAATGTGGCAGAACATTGAAAAAGCATAAGCTGTTTTGAAATCAGAGAATGGGATGGTAAACTGTTAAAATTAGGAAATATAGTCCAACAAAGTAGGAATCCAATGTGGTTCCCACAAAGGGATAATCAGTTTAGGCAGTCCATTCAGGATGTTAATTACAACAAAGGAATGGAAACATTTTAGTTGAGACTAGATATTTTCATATACTTGTTTTGGCAAGCTGCAACAAGTTTGACAAATCCCAATAGTCCCAAAAATTAACATTGGTGTTTAAAGTTTAGATTATTGAGACATTTCTTTAGCGTTAGAGACAAATTTATTTGAATTATGGCAGATATATTACCACGGATTATTTTGAAGGTAATTTGCTATTTCTTTTAAAAATGTTTGTAAGGGCATCTTTTAGAATTTTAATTATTCAAGTTCACTATATCATAGGTGGTGATTCAAAGAAAAACAAAAGTGGCTGGTACGAGTGCAGTGGTGTTTACAACTCATTGATCATAAACAGAGATTTCTTTATTCCTTCCCCACTCCCACTGCTTTACTTGACTAGCCTTTAAAAACAAAACAAAACAAAACCAAAAAGAGCAAATAAAAAATGCAAGGAAAAACAAAAGTGATACTTCAAAATTTTCAGGTATTCAATAAGTATAGACTGGAAGAATGAACAGATGGGTGGATAGATAAAGGGCCATAAAACTTTATCCATTAAATCTGGTGAGGAAATAATTTCTAGTGGGCACTAAGGCCTAAAATCTAAAACATATCACAAGGGTGTATTCCTGATAGTCTAATACTAGTAAATATCTTATTGAAGTAGCTGAAGCAATAAACGATCACTTATTTATATACTTATATGTATAAGAAACCTTAGGCTCACAAAAATATACATGTTTTAAAACGGAAATCTAAGGCACACAAAATACTAAAACAAGTCAATGAATTACCCTATTTTACATATTCAAGAAGCAGAAATCTACTTGTACAAGATGATGGTCTATCAATGGACATTTTGTTATTTACAATCCCTTCATATTCCTTTACTTGGATTAGTCAAAAGCTTGAAACTGATACTTTGCACAATATATATTTTTTAAAATTAATAAGTTACAACATGTTTTTCTTTAGAGAACTTGCTGGAACTGTTTGCTTTTGCACCAAAATTGTGAGTGTTAGCGGTTGTCGGGTTCCTATGGCATTTCCAAGGGAGAAGCACCATTAGGTTTTCCATACTCCCAAGGAATCTGACACTTTGAATGTTATAGCACCTCTGCATTTTAACAGAATCAAGTATTTCATTGAACGTTCTCTTGTTCTAAACATGTTGTTTGGGTAATCCTTTTTGTTTTACCTTAATTGAGTCAATAAAGTAATGGGAAAAAATAATGGGCAGACTAAAATAAATAGAATGTCTATTTTCCTGTTACCTAGAACTTAGGCAATTATCAGAGAAGATGAGTAACGGTTTTTCCAAACATAATATGCTATAATAAGATAAACAAATGGATTAGCTCTTAATGGACAAAGCCATTTCTACTGTTTAACTGGAGTCTGGGTCGAGGATACGTGATAATAGGAAATTTGTTTTAAAAAGATTTCTACAGGAATTTTTTTCCTTATTCTATACCAGACTTTCAGAACAAATAAGGCAGTTTGGGATGGGTAAGGTTCTGGCTACTTAATTTTTACATTTTGTCACCTTGAAACATTAGAAGCATTTGATTCTTCTTAAACCTATTCTGTCCCATCATCTCCTTTTGTAAACACCTTTCATGGGTCGTACTGAGAAAGCTGGGATGAAAGTAAATTGAGGCCATTGTTGCTCAATAAGCCAGAAGAGACCCCCCCCTTTAGTTTCAAAGAAAATATTAATCAATATTGGCGATACGTTTCCTAATTCCAATTTTAGACGTAATTTACAATTTTTGCATTAGCTAACTATTTTATATACTGTAAGTTGCTCATATTTGAATGTGAAAGGACACAAACCATATATATGATTGGAATACATACTGCAGTTAACAAGATGGAACTCTACACAGCAAGGATAAATGATTTCTCTTGTATGCAAATATGCACAAACAATAGACAATAGGATTCTTATACTCTATTATTTCAAGTTACTTTTAAAAATAGAAAGTGCTTTTAAAATATATATTTACAATTTATGAACAGCCTCCAACCATTACTAACAATAATGAGTTATTTTATATAGGAGAAATATTTTAAGAGAGAAAACATTTCATACATTTATTTCAAAGGAATATGCCGATTTTCTAGCAATGATTGGAAGATGTTGGAACAATGGCACCATGAAATAATAATTCAGCTTATTTTTAACTGTGTCGATGTGGTTAAGCACCAGGAGCTGTGTAGAGTTAACACTGTTTGTCTTGATTTTACATCATAGAACATGAACCTGTTAAAATCCTCTAAAAATGACTCTTGTTTCATAGTAAACAGACTTAATTTAAAGCACCAAACTGAGTGATTCTATCAAGGTTAACACCTAACCAAAACATTTCTTTTATGTATTTAAAACTATAAAACATTTATTTTTGCTTAAAATGTGCACCTTCTACCAATTGTCAAAATATAGTCACAGTTAAGAATACCCACCCCATTTTTTTTTTTTTTTACCTCGGACTTGAAATGGGTGAGATGAAGATATAGTAAACCACAACATGACTTTCTTTCAAAAGCACCTTGTAAAAATACACTACATCAGCAAAGGCATTAAGAAGGGGAGAAAAGCTTTCAGACCCAATGGTTATAGGGCCCTGCAACATGTGTGAGAGCGTAGGGGGATACGGTGACGACATTGTCATGGGTTAATGTTAATGCTTTATGAGAAGGAATTTGGTTCAATTCATTTGCTTCAGAGGACAGTTCAGGGACCTCATTAGCTGCCTGGTGTTTTTGCTCTGAGGCTTTCATCTTCTTATTCTTAGCTTCTTTAGCCTCAAATTTAATCTTGTTCAGTTCAAAACCATGTTGGGGCTTATTCAAGTTTTTGTGCTGGTAAAAAACAAGGGAGAGGCGAGTAGGATGATTACGGTTTGGATGCTCAACAGGAGTTGTAGCATGAAGCTCCCGCCGGGCACACTCAATTAAAACTGAGCCATGCGCAGGGGCTATTGCCACCCCGCCAATATTGGCATCCAAGAAGATGTGCTCACTGTCTGACCAATACTCATCAATGTGGGGCAATTTCTCTTCAGCAGGCGACAGGAGGTCATCAGAGAGGGGCTCATCTGACAGGGGCTCATCTACTTCAGAATGCTGCTCATCTTCTTCTATCAGAGAGGAAGCAAGTTCATGAGGGGTGAGGAGGAATGAGGGCTGCTGGTTTGGCTGGTTAGAAGTTAGCTGCTCAGGTGGACCAGTGGGAGGCTCAGAATACACCAAGGAATCTGTCACAGGTGTAGATAGGGCGGGAAGAGGAGCCACTTCACCAGGCTGTGCAATTCCAGTGCATTCCCCAGCAGTTGCATTGGCACCGCTGTGGCTTCCATAAGGCGTTGTGTAGTGGGGTACGCTACTTCCTTCTGAAAACCCCTGCGAGGCTGTTGCTTCACTCTTCAATGGAGCTGTGGTGGCTGGAGCAGTCTTCGAGGAGCAGGAGAAACCTGGAGATAGGTTTGCCTCCTTTGCCGGGTGAGGAGTGGATGACATCAGGGAACAGGTTTTAGTGTTTTCTGAAACTTTAAAGATAAAATGGGGTTCCGTTTCACTTTTTATTTCAGGTTGCACCGTCTCGGTTTTATTCCCTAAACAGAGAAAAGGACACCCAATGTGAAGATAAATACAAACTTCTTTTGGTAGCTGTTGTCTTTAAAAGATATTTTTATAAAGAGAAGTACAGAGAAAATAATAAAACATTGATGTTGGCCAGTTTTGTTCTATTTGTTGGTAATCATACTCAAATGCACACAGAATTAAATATTATATGTAGTTTGGTATGCTTTTTCACCCAACAAATTTCCTTAAAGAATTCTTCTCTTGGCATGTAATCATAAGTACAAAGATTCAGCCAAAAGAATGGATATTCATTCTTTAAAATAGTAAAATATTAGAAATGACCTAATTGGCTATGAAATAAAAAATACAACTATACATTGGAATATTGTGCAGGTCTTATAATATTATGACACAGAAAAATATTTAACTATTTAAAGAGATGTTTAGATATATTTTAAGCATTGCATGACTTCATTTTCCAAAAAGTAAAAATAAGTAATAGTTTATAAATATTTCTGGGACAAAAGCATCATAATTGGCAAAGCCAATTATTAGGCAGAAGGAAGTCATACAAAAAATTTTTAGTTAAAATAAAACTCTGTGACCCTCAACAGCAAGAGCATTTCAGCTCCCTTTCTTTCTCACTAATTAGGTAGATCATTATTATCATACTGGCACATGTGAGTTATTTACTAAGATCCACACAAACCTCCTATCAAATGGCAACATTTTTCTTGGGGACATTCTCTCTGTCCTTAAAAAAAAATTGGCCATGAAAAAGAAGGAAATTTTGTCATTTGCAGAAACATGGATGGATCTGGAGGACATTATTTTAAGTGATGCAAATTTTAGGACCAAGAAAAAGAAAAAGTAAAGTAGCCATATTTTAAAATAACTAATAATATAATAATACTAAAGATTGACTAACTTCAAAGATCTGCAATTGTCCTCTCAGATGATACAACCTGGAGACATGACACTTCTCATTACTTAAAACCCAAGCAATGATACATCAGGAAACCTGTGCTACTATCTATGGTGGTCTCTAGAGGTTGTCAGTAGAAAGAAAATAATAGGAAGGAAAGATTAAAAATAGGGATGGGTAGAATTACAAAGGAACAGAAGGTTGTTGGCCATTGTACTTATGGCCATTAGTATCAGGAAATACATTGTAAGAAAATAGCCAAAAGATGACATACAAAAATGATTCACATTTTAACCAGCATCCTATTGGGGAATGACATAAAAGATGAAAATGATATGGTTGCTCTTTATAAGCAACATAGAACCACATGTGTGAATCATAAAATAAACCTAAATTAAATATCTGTAAAATGGAGCTATAAGGGAGAAGGAATAATAATTCTCCCCACTTTGCCTCTTTAGTATTTCTCTGTATTGAATCCTTTCCAGCATTATATAAATGCCTGTACTGTCATTTCTCTCATCTGACAAAAACAAACAACCTCTGTTATCAATGTAACAATAAAGGAAGCTAAGGAATATCCTGTAATTCTAAGTTTGAATATCAGTGTAAGTTCAGGATGTATTTTTTTCTGTAGCTCCTTAGAGAAATGGCTGATTTTAGATATAGGGCAGAACTATTTAAGATGAACCTGGCACATCTTGTTACAGAAGCAAAGAAAGCTATCAAAGACAACTAGGATTGTGACAAAAGAACTCAGAAGCCAGCTTAAGAGGTTTCTATAGACCAAAGATGAGACAAGTTGAACATTTTTCTTCCCTCCCTTCCTTCCCTCTTTCTCTCTCTTTCTTTTTATTTATTTGAGACAGAGTCTTGACCTGTTGCCCAGGCTAGAGTGCAGTGGCATCATCATAACTTAATGTAGCCTTTAACTCCTGGGCTCAAGTCATTCTCCTGCCTCAGTCCCTCATGTAGCCAGAACCATACATGCACACTGCCACACCCAGAGAATTTTTTCTATTTTTTGTAGAGACAGGGTCTCACTTTTGCTCAAGTTGGTTTTTTTTTTTTTTTTTCTTTCTTGATCTTGGAATTCAGATTGGTCTTGAGCTCCTGGCCACAAGTGATCCTCCTGCCTAGGCCTCCCCAAAGTGCTAGGATTACAGGCATGAGCCACTGTGCCTGGCCTACTTTTGTACATTTTTTAACATTTTCATTAAACTCTTCTCAACTCGATAACCTTCACTGCATTCCACTGATCCCCTTTGTAGCCAACCAAAAGAATTTCTCCGGTTCCTCTTCCTCTTCCATTTCCTCATAAATCCACTTTCATTCATTCTCTGTTCCACCATTCTACTGAATCTGCTCTCACAGGGCCTCTAATGGCCTTTGCATAGAATGGGGAAATTTTAGTCTCCACATCACTGGACAAAGGAGGAGCATTTGACAAGTCAGTCATTCCTTCTTTAAAATACTAGCCTTTGGTTTCACTCTTATCTCACCACACCTTCTAAATTTTCCATGCTGTTTCCTTCTCATCTCTGAATCCTCTAAAAATTGAGAATTCCCAGGTTTTGTTCTTGAGTTGCTTTTATCCTTCTTTCAGTTTCTTGGCTTTCATACTCTCCCTATGCTGCTGACCTGCCTGAACTTACATCTCCTGCCTGAACTTCTTCTCTGCCTACCTAACACAATCATTGGAATGCCTGATAAGTTCCTTGAAATTGATACATCCAAAAGTGAGCTTCGGATCTCTCACCATCTATCTTTCCGAACCTGTTCTTCTCTCCCTGTTCCTCTTGCTGACTGCATCCTTCCAGTTCCCTCAGGCCTCTAACATCAGGGTAACCCTTGACACTTCTTTTTGTCTTATACTCTATGTTTAATCTATCAAATTCTGTTGACTCTAACTTCAAAACATCATCAGAATCAAGACATTGCTCATGTCCTCCTCATTAGCTACTCTGGTCCATTCTCCATCCTCTCTCTCTTGAAGTGTTAGGATAGACTCTGTGATCTCCCTACTTTTCTGTCCTCTGCCCCCTTTTATTATAGTTTCAACCCACTAACTGCAGGGTTACGTTTGAGTCAGATCATAGCTCTGCTTTATTCTGATATCTGCAGTAACCTTCTCCTTACTCACAATAAAGGTCAGCGTCTTTACAGAAGTCTACAAAGCCTGGGGGGAGTTGCTCACACACCCCCCTCTTGGACTCTGATCTTAGCTGTTATTATTCTGCTCATTTCACACTCTGCGCTCCAGTCACGCTGGCCTCTATACACACCTCAAATAGTCAAGGTAAAGTCCTGCCTCTGAACCTGTGTACTTGCCATTTCCTCTGCCGAGAATATTATTTTCCAAATATTGACATTGCTGACCCTCTCATTTCCTTTTGGACTTTGCTCAAATGCCATATTCTCAGTGAATCCTTTTTTTAGCAGCCATATTTAAGTAGAAAATCTCTTACAGCAGTGTCTCCCTTCTCCCTCACTAGAACATTTCTAACACCTAAAGCAGTTCAAAGATGTTCATTGACAGTTTTCATAAGATACTAAAAAAAAAAAAAAAAAAATCAAAGGGCTTCAAAGTGGTGTTTAGTAATATCTGTTGACTGGATAACCAAAAACAAAAACAAAAACAAAAAACAAAAAACTGATGCTAAAGGTGATCAAGGAAGGCTTCCAGGAAGTCATGTCATTCATCAATACCAAGAAAAATGAGTAGGGCTTCAAATTATATGGGAAAGTCACAGGAACGATGATAAGAATATTAAAATATAAAAAAGGATAAGTAGAAAAAATTACCAAGAAATACTTAAGGGTCACTTTTTTATTGACTTTTAGTTCAGGCACATATGTAGAAATATATTCAGTGTCTGAGTTGTAACTCCTAACAAACTATAATAATGACAAATTAGATTCAAGAACAATGAGTTAATTAATATTTGCTCTAAAATTTCTCTTTTCACAATGTCTCATCACTAAGACAATAAGTAAGATAGAAGAGAGGAAAAATAACATGAAAGGGAAAGTCCAAACTCTTTTGTCAATGAAAGTTGTAGAGAGAAAATTAGCAGGTTGCATAGGACTCACCTAAGAGTGGCAGTGAGGAAGCCTTATTGTTGTTTGTTGTCGTGGTGCTGTTATTTTTCCGCTTGATTTTAGGAATGAGTTTCTTCTCAACTGCCCTTATCTTATGTGCCAGAACCTCTGTCATCATTGCAGCCCTCTTTTTCCCAGAACGAGGAACAGGCTGAGTGAAACGTGTTCTTTTTTTGCGGCGGGGTGCGAGGACCTCGATAGCCCCAGATTTGATCTTGGCATCCATTCCTTCCCTTGAGCCAAACTCATCTGTGTCTGAAAGTTTATAAAGAGGTAGCACATGGAGCTGCTCATCTTGAGGAATAACACCCAATGAGCGGTTATCTTCTCGTGTTAAAGTACAAACCTAATAGGAAGGAAACATGAAATGGGAAATATAGGTTGTGCACATTCAATATAGTTATTCCTACATTCCTTTTGTTGCCATTGAGAAAGTAATATGTATTCCCAATTTATTAATTGATTACTGATGGTCTATTAATTTTGGATAATTATCTTATATCAAGGAACCTAACTGTACTCGATTCTAGTAACTTATCATTTGTTTATAAGCAGATAAGTAATTTTGAGTTGATTTTATAAATAATATTATACTATTATACAATACTTTTTTTTTTATATTAAAGCTTCCTGTTACATCCATCTTACTGCATTGCCTAAGTTAAGCAATGGCTCTTAAATTGTGTTTACTGAGTTCATATTAAGTGTTAATTATTAAGATATGTCTGGAAGCAGACCTGGTGAAAAAAGAAAAACAACAGAAAAATAAAATAAGTAAATAAATGGTATGATTTTAGCTTATATAGGACCCTATTTCTGAATATTTCAATAATATCACATTCCTTGGGTAGAGGGGGCTTAATTATAATGAATTATCCTAATTTCCTGGGTTTTCCTTTAGGACTTTTCTCACTTTTGCTTAAAAGTGGGATTTATTTATAGATATGTTCTCTGTCTTCTTTGTCAGGATAATTTTTTTTTCTTCATGAAATTAATTGAGAATATCAGAAGCAAAAAAAAGAGGTATAAGAGGTTTCTCTTTCTTAAAAGGACTTACAGTTTCAGTTTCGAAAATTTAACTAAAATATTTAACATCAACAAATTTTCTCTTTCTGCTCCATTTTGATTCTATTCCAGTGAGAAGCCACAAAAAAAACCACTAGCCTATCTTTTGAATATAAAATACTATATCTTAGGCTGGGCACGGTGGCTCACGCCTGTAATCCTAGCACTTTGGGAGGCCGAGGCTGGAGGATAGCTCGAGGTCAGGAGTTGGAGACCAGCTTGAGCAAGAGCGAGACCCCGTCTCTACTAAAAATAGAAAGAAATTATATGGACAACTAAAAATATTTATAGAAAAAATTAGCCAGGCATGGTGGCACATGCCTGTAATCCCAGCTACTCGGGAGGCTGAGGCAGGAGGATTGCTTGAGCCCAGGAGTTTGAGGTTGCTGTGGGCTAGGCCGACGCCAGGGCACTCTAGCCTGGGCAACAGAGTGAGACTCTGTCTCCAAAAAAAAAAAACAACAAAAAACAAACAAAGATACTATTATCTTAAAAAAAATTTTCTTTTAAATGCAATCGATCTAAGCCTTCATTTTAAAAGTTGTACTTATTTTAGAGAAATGAAAATACAGAACTATATTAATAGATAAAAAGATTCCTGACCTTTGATAACTATTAATATTGTTTTATAAAGTAATATTTTAATTATAATTCCCCAGTGTTAATAGAAATCGAAGAGAAACATATAAAATCATTTCTTTATTTTTCAGTAAAAATATCTTTCCAGAGCTCAAAGCTGTTTCTAAGATAACAAAAACTGAAAATAGATTTGATTTTCAAAGGATTTTTGGTTTCATGATAGATATCTACAGTTACATTTATCAGCAAGGCCTGAAATATGCAGCTGTCAGGGTAGTAATATGTTAATAATTAAAAACAGTCATGTTGAAAATCAGAATCTTTCATTAATAAATGTTACTGCAACCAATTTAATTATCTACAGGAGACTAAGAAGGAGACTGGAGTAGACATGAGCATAATTAGAAAGACTGGGAAAACAGAAAGGATGAGAAGATAGGTAATGGCAGAATTTCAAGAGTTTAAGTTTTTGAAGATGGAGAAATTTGGAGAGTTGTCAAATTCCAGGTAAGAGCCACATTGCATGAGTAATCAGAGCAATGGAGGTCAAAGAACACAGAAAAGAAACGGTAACTTAATTTGATTCTGAACCTAATCCAGTCTGATCAGAGATATTCAGTAATTTAGGTAAGATGTACTGACCAAGTGATGATGAACCACTGCCTGGCTAATATTCACCAGGCTAGATTTACATAATTTCAACATTGCTAAACAACATTAGTCTCAAAGACTACACTCAACATTAGTGGAGAGGAATGATGTGCAAAAAAAAGTTATTTTGGCTTCTTAATCTATCACAGATACACATCTGTTGCCCAAGCAAGGATGGTGGCCTTTTGATAGATCTCGTTGTTACACTTCCAATCACACTGTAAGAGCCTGTAGCTTAAGTCTTAATGAAGGTTTCCAAATCACCAGGCAAACCTAACAAACTGGTGCAGTGGAAAAACAGAAGCAATCATTCTCTATTGATCTCTGTTTTACTAGGTGACAAGGAGACAATTAGTTGAAGCAAACAAAGGACTGTTGCATGATTTTGCACTGGGTCTTCTGCCTCTTGACTGAGATACTTAATGGGTATGTGATTATTTCCATGACTACAAACATAGTAGGCACATCTGAATGCATATATTGCTGATAACTTTGGAATATTTATTACTTTGTGCACACTGGTATTAAGAACCAATAAGCATTTAAATGATGGTGAGTTTGGCACAAATCCCTCACAAAAACCCTGAGATACAGATGGAAAAATGAAATATTAAGTAACCTGCTCAACTTCATACCTACAAGTTTTTGATAGCACAGAATGGACACTTTAAATAATCGTGTCTTACTATCTCCCAGCAAACATACCTGAATTTTTTTTTTTTTGTAGAGACAGCATCTGGTTCTGTCCCCCAGGCTGGAGTACAGTGGCACGATCATAGCCCACTGCTGCTTTGAAACTGATCCTCCACCTCAGCCTCTCAAGGAGCTGGGATTATAGACACCTGCCACCACAACTCACTAACTTTTTTATTTTTTGTACAGATGGGGTCTCACTATGTTGCCTAGGCTGGTCTCCAACTCCTGGGCTCAAAGATCCTCCCACTTGGGCCTCCAAAAATTGCTGGGATTACAGGGATTACAGGCATAAACCACCCGTGCCCAGCTCACAATTAACCTAAGCCTATCAACAAAAGTATTTGTTTAAGGTTGGTTCTGTAACTTTTCAAAGCACATTGATAATAAATTTAACAAATACTACCTATAAATATGCTTATATTTAACAGCACATAAAATGCGATTTGTAACAGTAACAATCGGAGTTTAAGGACTGCAGCCTAAGTATACAGTGATGGAGCCTTGAGAATTGAAAGCTACCCAGGTACATACCACAGTGCTTCCATTGTTCATGTTGTGAATGTCCCTGTGGGGATGGGCACAGAAGTCCAGGCAAGCAGTGACCCCAGAGAAAGGACGACCTTCCTTGCTGCCAAGCCGACATTCTCGGGCAACATTTTCATATTCTACCTGAAGAAGAAAGCGTGAAACACAGCTTTAAAAGACAGGAAAAAAAAAATCGCCTTTAGTAAAGTCTACAAATCATTTCCTGGCAAGTTCTCACGTTAATTACACTTTGTCATTTCTGAGACTACAGTGTATTATGGTTGTGAATGTGTAGTTTAGCAATACTGTGGATATAAAGTGCTTGAGAATACATGAAGAACAATGACAATGCCCAACTTTACATCTGAAGGCAGAGTGAGGATACTAATTGCTGCTAAAGGTGGGTAAACAAGTAAAGTAGCCTATATTATTCCATTAGAAAGACCAATAAACATACATATGCATAGTTTTCCATTTCTACAAAAAGTACATATCTATACAATTCCATGAACCATGACAGAAAGTGAATTTATAATTCCTTTTAAAATGAAAAGTTGGAACTTAACAGAGAGCATGTTATTAATGTTAATACAAATAAACTAAATGTTTTTAAAAATATGGACCTCTGCCTTGATGTGGTAGCTCACGCCTGTAATCTCACCATTTTGGAAGGCCACGGTGGGAGGGTCATTTGAGGCCAGGAGTTCCAGATCAGGTTGGGCAATAGCAAGACCCTACCTCTACAGAAAACTTTAAAAAATTAGCTGGGCCTGGTGGTGTGTAGTCCCAGCTACTCGAGAGGCTGGGGCAGGAAGATCACTTGAGCCCAGGAGTTTGAGGTTGCAGTGAGCTATGATGACACCATTGCAAAATATAGCCTGGGTGACAGAGAGAGACTCTGTCTCAAAAAAAAAAAAAAAAGATACAGACCTCTGGTCATGTTTTAAAAAAAAAAAGATTACACTTCTTTTCTAATTTGACATATGATTTAAAATTATTTTTCACAAAATGATTTATATTTTCACTTTCTTGATGGTGTCCTTTGAAGCACAAAAGTTTTAATTTTGATGAAGTCCAATTATCTATTTTTTCTTTTTATAAAGAAATTTTTTGTAGATATGGAGTCTCACTCGATATGTTGCCCAGGATGGTCTCAAACTCCTGGCCTCTAGTGATCCTCCCTCCTTGGGCTTCCAAAGTGCTGGAACTACAGGCATGAGCCACCACACTTGGCCCAATCATCAATTTTCTCTTACTTTCATTTTTGAATTGTTCATGCTAGTGTACAGAAATACCGTGGCTTTTACATTATTAATCTTCTGTCCCGAAACCTTGCTGAACTTGCCTATTACCTCTAATAGTTTTTATATGGATTCCTTACATTTTCTGTATACAGGATCATATAGAGTTTTACCTTTCCTTTTTCAATCTGGATTTCTTTTACTTGCCTAATTGCCATGGCTAGAACTTCCAATATAATGTTTAATATAAATGGTGAGGGTGGACATCTTTATCTAGTTCCAGATCTTAGGCAAAAAGCTTTTAGTCTTTTACCATTAATTATGATGTTAACTGTGTGTTTTGTGTAGTTAGTTGCCCTTGTTTAGGCAGGGGTAAGTCCTTTCTGTTCCTATTGATAGTTTATTAGAGTGTTTATTTTTTATCATGCAAGAATGTTGGTTTTATCAAATGCCTTTTCTGAATCTATAATGTATTACATTTATTGATTTTCATATGTTGAACCAACCACGCATTCCTGCTTCTATAATTTTTATTAATACAAATAATATACTTCTACCACCTTGGAGTTTTAATTCAACTGTCATAATTGGAAGATTATCAAAAAAGACTAATCATTTAAAACACAATTTTATATATTTATATAAATATATTATCTATGTATATATAAATATTATGTTCTAATTTGAAAAGTTTTCTATTAATAATGATTTTTTAATATATATAAAAAGTTTGAGGCTGAGTACAAAGCATGTAATCCTGGCACTTTAGGAGGCTGAAGTGGGAGGATCCCTTGAGCCCAGGAGTTCAAGACCAGCCTGAGCAACATAGTGAGCATAGTGAGAACTTCTCTCTACAAAAAAAAAAAAAAAAAAAAAATTAGCTGGGTGTGGTGGTGCACACCACCTGTAGTCCCAGCTACTCAGGAGGCTGAGGCAGGAGGACAGCTTGAGCTCAGAAATTTGAGATTGCAATGAGCTATGATGATGCCACTGAACTCTACCCAGAGAGAGTGAGACCTTGTCTCAAAAAAACAAGTACAACCATGCTTAAGAGCAGTGTATAAGGTTCCAAAACATACCTGATTTTGGTAAGCAACCGGAGCATACTGCTTATAAATAGGAGCTAATTGTGTAGCCAAACTCTGTAGGTTATCTTCAAGGTTTTTTTCCTACAGGAAAAGACAGTCTATATCAGTTATTTTATGATATAAAGTGAGTTTAAGGTATGAATTGAATCAATAATCATTGCTGATAGTCGTTGATGCACAATTCATACTTACCCTGATAAAAGAGATACCATAGAAAATATAACGTTTTCTTAATCTACACTATTAGAAATTGTTATGCTTTAAGTCTTTTGAAATGACTATTTTGTTATAAGTTAATTAGAAATTTAGTGTTAGAGGTAAGTTACAAAACTGTTCATATTGTTAAGAATGAGAATCATTATTTTATATTTATTCAATAGTACTCAGCACTTGGAATAAATGAAGACAAGTTTCCTGCTGCTAAGCGGAGATGCCAAGGTATACAATTCAGATTCAATTCGACAACTTTATGTAACAGAGAAGGGAGAGAACATATATAAAGCACATACTATGTATCAGATCCTATCTCATGTATAATCAGTATGTTCTTAAACTATCACAAGAAGAGTCTCTATTAAAAATGTCAGTGATGCCAAGTATGAGAAATGAAACAGAGAAGAGATACTTTGCAAATAAGAATAGTTGAAAGGCCACTGAAAGTTTTTCAGAAATGATTATATTCTATTAAAAGTTAGAGACTTGATAAATGAACAGTCAGATCTAAGAAGTCAATTGAAAGGAAATAGAGAGCAAGCATGGAGAAGGGACTAAAAAAAGATTGAGGCTTTCACCTCATGTGAGATTGAGTAGATGGAGATGTCATAAACACAGAAGGAAAACCTTCATGTAAATCAGTTCACATCTGGTATTCAAATTATTATGAAAGACAAAGCCACAAAAAATGCAGACATAGGAAGTTGGTTCTGTAGTGATTTTTGACAAGCCTCAATCTTGGCAACTATAAAGCATCACAGATAACGTTTTTGGTTTCCTGCTGGTTTACTATGCAAAAAAATTTCATAGAGTCAATTCCTAGATTAGTCTGTTCAAATGTCTACTTTTGTATCTGTTACTTACAGTAGCTAAAAAACATCAGGAAAACCATGATTCTACTTTAAAGGCATTTCCTAGATATACCTGCACATAAATTACTGCATTTATTGAGAACAAAATTTAGAATCATTTAAAGACCCATGAAAACTATTTTAATTGTGTTTTCTAACCCTGGAAATATTGTGTGGGGTGGATAATTGTGTTTTATTGCTAACAGAATTAAGCAGGGAAATATTAATCTATTTTATAGTTATATCTATTCTATCATGGGCCATCCAACATCACAAGTCAAACTGAGTGGTTTGTCGTCTTGCAATATCTCATTTATCGTGTGAGTGTTGAAATTAAGTAGGCAAACAGAAACAACTCAAATAAAGCTTGTATAGTTGACTACTGGCATCATTTTATTATTGTGAAGCTCATTATTCATATTGTAAAAACTCTGAATTTCTAATTGTTTCATTAGAATGAATGTGCACATCACGTATAGGGGCAGCTTTTTTTTTTTTTGTAGAGACGGGCTCCTGCTCTTGCTCAAGCTGTTCCCCAGGCTAGCCTCAAACTCCTGACCTCAAGTGATCCTCCCGCCTCGGCCTCCCAGAGTGCTAGGATTACAGGCGTGAGCACTGCGCCCGGCCTAGGGGCAGCTTCTTATCAGATCTTTACCTATTGGTGTTCAAGACTATATCCCATTGTGCTTCTCACTCTCTGCCTAATCTATAGGACCATGATGTCTACACCTATGGCTGTCATTACAACCTAGACCATGCTTTCAGCTCCAGTTCATATTATTATTAACCTGACAGCCCTACTTAGATTTCCTTTAGGAACCTTAAAACAAATATGTCCAAACTGAATTTATGATGTCCCCTCTGCAAATGTGGTCCCATTTCAGTGTGCCCCATGTCAATGGTGAGCACCACCACACAGTTTAAGCCACCATTATCCCTTAAGGGATTGTTCTCATAGATAGTTGGCTCATCTTGCCAAGTCCACTCTTGGCCAATCAATTATTCAAAGACCACCAGAGAGATCTCATCAAAGGACACATTTAATTATGTCACTTGTCTTAAAACCCTTCAATGATTTAATAAAATTCTTGATATGGCTCACAGGGCAGCTGCGTGTACCTCACTCTCCCTTGCCTGCTGAGCTTCAGTCAGATTGGCCTTCTGACAGCTCGTGGTATAAGCCATGCTTCTTCCTGTATTATAAGCACTTACAAATGTTACTCACTATTAATGCTAACCACAAGCAAAAACTGATCTCACATTCATTAATTGTATAACAGCATTATTGTAATAGCAAAGAATTGAATAGTCATTTCAGTATTACTAATACACAAGGGGACTTCAAAAAGTTTGTGGAAAAATACAACTAAAAGATAAAAATAAAAAAGATAGCTGGGTGAGGTGGCATGTGCCTAAAAGTCCCAGCTACTAGGGTGGCTGAAGCAGGAGGATTGCTTGAGGCCAGGAGTTCGAGGCTAGCCAGGGCAACATAGCCCTTTATAGATTTTAAGATTAGGAAACAAGGCTGGTCTGAGTGCAGTGGTGTTTACAACTAACTGATCACAACCAGTTACAGATTCCTTTGTTCCTTCTCCAATCCCACTGCTTCACTTGACTACCCTTTAAAAAAAGGTGAGGAAACAAAAAAGTCAGAAGGAGGCAAATCGGGACTGTAAAGTGGATGCCTAATGATTTCCCATGAAAGGTTTTGCAAAATTGCCCTTGTTTGATGAGAGGAAAGAGCAGGAGCACTGTTGTAGTGAAGAGGGACTCCCTGGTGAAGCTTTTCTGGACTTTTTTCTGGTAAAACTTTAGCTAACTTTCTCAAAGCATTCTCATGATTAGCAGATGTTATTGTTCTTTGTCTCTCCAGAAAGTCAACAAGCTGAATTCCATCAGCAAACCAAAACATTGTTGCCATGACCTTTGCTCTTCACTTAGTCCACTGGACCACTTCCACTTCTTGGTAGCCATTGCTTTGACTGTGCATTTCCTTCAGGATTCTACTAGCAAAGCCATGTTTCATTTCCTGGAATTCTTCAAAGAAATGCTTTAGAATCTTGATCCCACTTGTATAAAATTTCCATTTGCATCTGTAGCTAATCTGGGCGCAATGGTTTTGGTACCCATAAAATGGAAAATTTGCTCAACTTTAATTTCAGTCAGAATTGTGTAAAATGAACCATCTGAGATGTCTATGGTGTTGGCTATAATTTCTGCTCTTAATTGTCAGTCCTCAGCTAAGGCACAAACAAGATGAATTTTTTACTTGCAAATTAATGTAGATAGTCTGCTGCTGTGGGCTTCACATTCAACATCATGTTTTGCCCTCTTAAGACAAATTATCCATTTGTTTTAATGGATTTTACAAATAATCCATTTGTACATTGCTGATTTCTCTAGGGCATCGTACCCAAAAAGTTTTTTTTTTGTTTTTTTGTTTTTTTTTGAGACAGAGTCTCACTTTGTTGCCCAGACTAGAGTGAGTGCCATGGCATCAGCTTAGCTCACAGCAACCTCAAACTCCTGGGCTCAAGCAATCCTTCTGCCTCAGCCTCCCGAGTAGCTGGGACTACAGGTATGCGCCACCATGCCCAGCTAATTTTTTAATATATATTTTTAGCTGTCCAGATCATTTCTTTCTATTTTTAGTCGAGATGGAGTCTTGCTCTTGCTCAGGCTGGTCTCGAAATCCTGAGCTCAAACCATCCGCCCGCCTTGGCCTCCCAGAGTGCTAGGATTTTAGGCGTGAGCCACTGCGCCCAACCCCCATAAAGTTTTCATAAAGCATCAATGATCTCACCATTCTTCCACCCAAGCTTCACCACAAACTTGATCTTTGTTCTTGCTTCAATCTTAGCAGAATCCATGCTGCTCTGACAGAGGCTCTTTTTAAACTGATGTCTTATCTTTTCTAGTGCCTCAAACTAAATTTTGTTCAGATATGTTGTAACAAGTTAGCACAACTTTATTTTGGTGCAAATAAAGTATGAAATCCATGCATATTTTTTTCATAATACATATTTTCCATGAAACTTTTGAAGACCCCTTGTATTTGTATAGTAACAGATATTATACTTTCATCATATAATATTTAGAAAGAATACTTAGCTCGTTAATTTTAAGAAACATCTGACATCACATTATCAAGTGTCCTGATCCTTGAATATGGTATCTTCCAATTTCAAGTCCAATAGACTTCTTGTGAGGTATTTTATAGATTTTGTTGCTAACGTCAATGGGACTCTTTCTTAATGTCATGTTTCCTAATGGTTATGACTGGTAGACATGAAAGTTAATTGATTTTTAACAAGATAGCCTTGTATTTGCCATCTTGTTAAACTTATTAATAGTCATAATTTTCAGTAGGTTGATTATTTTGTTTTCTAGATAGAAAATCATATTATCTGCAAATAATACTTCCCTCTCTTTTGAGCCACTTCCTGGTTTTATTCCAATAGCTGGAAACTCTAGAAAATGCTAAATAATTGATTACATCTGTAATAGGAATATTATTTGTTAATTGTGAGCTTTTTTTGAAAGGTACTATATTAATTATATTACATACTTAGTTGGATTAATTCCTGCTGTTTAATTTGGTGTTTTCTATTTATCATGCATGCTAATGATTTAACTGCCTTCACTGACTTATAGAATACAAGACTAGAGTGCAGTGGTATCATCATAGCTCACTGCAACCTCAAACTCCTGGGCTCAAAAGAACCTCTTACCTCAGCCTCCCAAGAAGCTGGCACTATAGGTGTGCCCACCACCATGCCCAGCTAATTTTTCTATTTTTGTAGATACGGGGTCTCACTATGTTGTTCAGGCTGGTCTCAAATTATTGGCCTCAAGTGATCCTCCCCCCTAGACCTCCCAAAGTGCTAGGATTATAGGCAAGAGCCACCATGCCAGGCTCCTGATTGCTTTCTTTAAAAAAATTTCCCCACTAGTTCAAAAGATATAAATTCTATTGCTACTAATTAAAAAAAATTTAACATACACTTTGTCAAATGTATGTTTTCCAATCTTTGGCTCATGACTTGTTAGTGGGACATAAAATCAGCTTAGTAGGTCAAAACTAACAGTTCAAAAAGAAATGAAATCTAATTTAAAATATTATGATGCATCATACAGATTAGAAATTACTACATTGACATTAACTTTCTTTATATTTTAATGTTAGTACTGTTACACGGAAGAAGAGTATTGTTTTCCATTAGTCTTATTTTAATTGTTATCTTGTGTGTATGTATTTATACACTTGTTTGTTTTTTTCTGTTGTTCACTGCTCAGTGATTAAAACACACCAATTTTAGAGTTAATCAAAATGTAAATCTTCTCCACCCAAACAAAGCCAACAAACATTACCATACTTAGTTCCTATAGGTGCCCCAACCACTCCCCACTGCCTACCCACCCAAGAGTTGATAAAGTTATGGAATTATACGTATAGGTTCTACTCAACTTATTTAAACTTAAACTTAACACCAAATTTGACTAATTTCTTTGCTCACCATGGCCTCGTGTCCCGGACAGATTCGTTCCGGTTTCATATATCTTCTTTCTGGATTACGTCCTTTAGTAATTCTTTCATAGTAGGTCTGTGGGTAGTAAACTTTCTGAGTCTTTGAAATGTTGGCAAATGTCTTTTTCCTACTTTGGCTGGGTATACAATTCTAGACTCTTTTAACGAAGATTCCCTCTGGGGTAGGGGAGCAGAGCAGGAGGAGGAAGCCAAGGACAACTGGAATTTGGGTTGATTAGCTAAAGACTTCACCTAATTTATTTAGAATTTTAAATTATTTACTTATACATATATAAATAAATTCTTACTATTTTATTACTACTTTTTAATAGTTAAGTTTTTTACTGTTTAAAAAAACTTTTAAAGGTATGTACTTACATATTTATTGTGTAAATAAAAAATATAAAGGTCACTTACGTGCAAGGGAGAGCTTGGATCAATTCTAAATCTCCTGGGGCTTGGGCTTCTACCAAACTTACAACCATTGAAGTACATACTCCAGGAACAGCCGAAAGAGAATGAAGCTCCACAAGTCTCTGGATCAATTCCTTGACAGGCACAGGTACGACTGTAAGATGGTAAAATTGCAAAGGAGTGAACTGATGAAGCAGGATAATATCTCAGACACAGCATTTCACGTTTATATAACTTTAGAAGTATAGATGCCTAATGAGCTGGTTATAACACTTATCTATTTTATTACTTATTTAATCTAAAGTGGTTTTATGCCAACAATAAGCTAACTATACTTGATCATAACCAAATTTTTCCCTAAAACATTAAGATTGTAAACACAAAGAAATGGAAATACACAATACAGATCTAAAAATATCCACAAACTCAGGGCCAGGCCAGGTGTCTCATGCCTGTAATCCCAGCACTCTGAGGCCGAGGCGGGAGAAATGGTTGAGCATGTGTGTGGTGGTGTGCACCTCTAGTCGCAGCTACTTGGGAAGCTGAGGCAGGAGGATCACTTGAGCCCAGAAGTTGGAGGTTGTAGTGAGTATGATGACACCACTGTATACTAGCCAGGGCAAAAAAGCAAGACTCTGTCTCCAAAAAAATAAAAATGAAATAAAATATCCACAATTTCATTCAATTTGGAGATGTCTGAAATGGGGAAATAAAGAAACTGGATTTTAAAGCTTACATGTGTTTCCTGTCAGAAATGAAAATTAGAACAACTGATTAGCTCTTTGAAATTGTTTATGTCAAAAATGATGTAATTTTCTGAGGATTAAAAAAGGATAATATATTTATTACTTTCTCAATTTTAAACACTTTATAAGTGTGTATCAGAAAAAATGGAGGACAAGGCCTGTTACATTCAGTAACTTGGTAAGTGTATCACATTTAGGACATTTCCAAAGCTCTAAAGTAGACTCTACGGTAAGAGCGACAATGTTTAGAATATACATACCAAGATTTGAAACCAAGAAAATAGCATATACTCTTCTTGTGGTTCTAAATTTGCATATTGCTTAAAACTTCCAATAGTACATATGTAGTATTTATATAATGATGAAAATATACAGTCTAAAAACACAAATATTATATTTTAAAGGTGAAAATGATATAGACACTTAGCAATCAAAACTATTTTTTTTTTTTGAGACAGGGTCTCACTCTGTTGCCCATGCTGGGGTACAGTGGCACTATTATAGCTTACTGTAACCTCAAACTCCTGGTTCATGCAATTCTCTCACCTTAGCCTCCAAAGTAGCTGGGACAAAAGGACAGTCTCTTCCTGTATTCCCTAGGCTGGTCTCAAGCAATCCTCCTGCCTTTGCCTCCAAAAGTGCTGGATTATACGTGTTAGCCATCTATTTTTATTTTTTAATTGTGAAAGTCAGGAAAATGCCTGATATGTGACATAACATTGCTTGTAAGAAAGACTACTATAAGGATCAGTCAAGATGCTATGAGGGGGAAAAGAAAAAAAAAAAGAGTACTCCAAATATGCTAACTTCCCATAAAACTTCTTAGCAAGAAGATATACTTTTAAGGGGCAAAATGTTACAGTAGTTTGATAAGTAAAAAATTATATACAAATGAAATCAAAGAGGTTAAATTAAATTTGAAATTGAAGAAAATTAAAGTTACCAAACAAATAGAAAAATAAGAAATTATTTATATCAATGAAAAGATACATAGAAGAGAAAAATATACCTTAATTTACTATTGACTATTATATAAAAAACTAAACACAGAAGAAATGTGATAAATTGTGAGACTTAGAAGAGCATCCTTAAAATATTTTAAATAGACAACACCAGCACTAATGGGAGAAATTAACTTGGGATAGCTTGTATTATATTTACTTATTTATTTATTTGAGACAGTGTCTTGCTCTGTCGCCAGGGCTAGAGTGCTGTGGGGTCAGTGTAGCTCACAGAAACCTCAAACTCCTGGGCTCAAGCAATTCTCCTGCCTTAGCCTCCCGAGTAGCTGGGACTATACGCATGCGCCACCATGCCCGGCTAATTTTTTTCTATATATGTTTTTAGTTGTCCATATAATTTCTTTCTATTTTTAGTAGAGACAGGGTCTCGCTCTTGCTTAGGCTGGTCTAGAACTCCTGAGCTCAAATGATCTGCCCGCCTCGGCCTCCCAGAGTGTTAGGATTATAGGCATGAGCCACCGTGCCCGGCTGGATAGCTTGTATTATACTTACTGTAATATTCCTGCCAATAATTCATAACCTGACTTGATGCAAAAGGAAACAATCAACAAACCAAAGTTGACTAACAGTCTACAAAATTAGCCTTTTCCCTTCAAAAATTTCAATGTCATGGAAGACAAAGTCTGAAATAAAAGGACTAAGGAGGCAAAAGGACAAAATAACTAAATGCATAGAATTGTGAATGGGGGACAATTACTACACAGTACATTATTGGGAAATGGATGACATTTGAATATGAATTAAAAATTAGATAAAAGTATTTGATCAAAATTAAATTTCCTCATTTTGATCATTATGCTGGGGTTATATAAGAGAATATCCTCATTTTTATAGTCTGAAGTATTATTTGTGAGAAAAAAGACATATAGTCAGCATCTAGCTCTCAAATAGTCAAGAAAGAAAAAATAATCAATCAACAACAATATGTGTTTATATGTGTACATGTGTAAATAAACACATAACAATGTTCTCAACTGTGGAATTTAAGTAAGAGTGTATAAGAATTCCCTGATGTATTCTTGTGTCTTTCTGTAAATATAAAGTTGTTTTTTGTTTTTTTCTTTGAGATAGGATCTTGCTTTGCTGCCCAGGCTGGAGTGCAGTGGCACCATAATAGCTCACTGCAGCCTCAAACTCCTGGGGTCAAGGGATCCTCCTGCCTCAGCCTTCCGAGTAGCTGAGACTACAGATATGCACCACCAGCACCAGCTAATTTTTCTATTTTTTTGTAGAGACAGTGTCTTTATCTGTTGCCCAGGTTGGTCTCTGAAGTTCTTTTTAAATGGTATGCTAGATCTACATTAAATGAAATAGAATAATACTTATTTTATTTGATTACTAGGAATATTAAATAAGAATATATGCATAATTTTTGGAGCATTGACTTTACACAGGAGGTATTATTATTGTACATCCACATAGTAAAATAATTAGCAGGCTTTAAAAATTATATACACTGTGATCTTGGAAAGATAAGTAAATTATAAGGAAATGATATTATAAACATAAACAAAAACTATGGAATGTGTAAGAATTAATCTTGTATGGGGATTGGGAAGAGGATGACTTTTGTTCCTATTTTGCATTATGACTATTTTTTTCTTAAAAAGACTTGAGACAAACTATTAAATACTCTCAAAAGACAAAAGGAAATCGAACAAATGGAAATAAAAGTCATGTTATTGAATTAGAAGACTCAATATCATAAGGATTTCAGTTCACTACAAGTAAATTTGGTGCTAGTATCTGAAAAGACAGGACAAATTCCTGAGATACAGAATTCAAATCCGAGAGATGACTCGATTATATATGTAATTTTTGCATGCAGTAAAGGCAACGTTTCAAATCAAGGGGGAAAGATGTGCTCTTTAGTAAGCAGTGTTGGGATAAGTGGAAAAAAGGATGAAAACTGATCTCTTCTTCCCACAATTCATCAGCAAACACGTAAGATTCACATTTCAAAAATTTACATTTTAGGCCGGATGTGGTGGCTCACACCTGTAATCCTAGCCCTCTGGGAGGCCGAGGCCGGTGGATCGCTCGAGGTCGGGAGTTCGAGACCAGCCTGAGCGAGACCCTGTCTCTACTAAAAATAGAAATAAAAAAGTTATCTGGCCAACTAAAAATATATATAGAAAAAATTAGCCGGGCACGGTGGCGCATGCCTGTAGTCCCAGCTACTCGGGAGGCTGAGGCAGTAGGATCGCTTAAGCCCAGGAGTTTGAGGTTGCTGTGAGCTAGGCTGACGCCATGGCACTCACTCTAGCCCGGGCAACAAAGTGAGACTCTGTCTCAAAAAAAAAAAAAAAATTTACATTTTAAACAAGTACAGTAAATCCTTGCTTATCCTGGTCGATAGGTTCTTCAAACAAGATATATTTAAACTAATCTTTTTCTCATCAATGTTATAATTAAACAATGTTGAACGATACTCAAGGACCTGCTGTACATCATTTCTCTTAAAGTCACAGTTTCCAAGAACCTACGGAGGACGTTATATGAAGACTAAGTGTACCAAAAGAAAACATGATAATATGCTTAGTTGGTAGTTGCTTCACAATTGACCATGATACCATGACATAATGAAGATCTGAGTGGCAAAGCAGCACAAAACAGATTTAATTACTTTTCATTGAGGGTGCATCTTCGGTCTGTGGGATGACCGTTGTATGACTTTAGATTCTCAGTAAGCTCCGTGTACAATCTGTCAGCCATGGGAAGAGGAATGCCATCCCACACCATGATGAGCACCACCATCACAGCTGTTGGACAGTGGTGGCCAGTACGCTGCCGGACCAAACAAAGAACTTTTTCTTCATCACTGCTTCGTCTTAAAACCTGGAAAAATAGAATGCATTTATCTATGGAAAATGAGTATCCTAAATTCAAATGCAATGGATATTCCTTTTAAAGCTCTGTATGATTATGTTTTAGGGTTTTTTAAATTACTATTTCAAGGGATTCAAGCTTATAGGACCTTCCGTTGTCTCAATAGTTGCCTTCATGCGACTCATCACAAGAGTATCCCGGCTTACATGACTAACAACAGGCAGAACAGAAATCTGTGGTATGTGATTATTTTTTGTAAATGTAGTACAAAGCACTCTGTATTTTATTTCACTGTTGTTACAATTTGCACCAAGAGACAACAGAGGGCCCGGTGGAAAACTTTACTAACTGCTGTGCACCTCCGCAAGTGTCACAACAGGACAAACGTAGTTAGATGGAAATAACCAAGAGCTCCCCACGTTAAAAATAAACTTGAATAGTAAAATTTGGCCACCTGAGGACGGTTCCAAATTTTTCTTTTGGGTGACTCACTTTACTATATAGAAAAATGTACACAAAGTAATGTCCCTGCAATTTCTATGATTTTTCCATGCTAACAGAAGGATACAATATACTCATTTAAGACTAATGTGGTCCAGCTAACGTGGTGAATGCAAAACGCAACAATTAATTTTGAATTTTCATACATTTATCTTACACTGCATCATACCCTTAGGATGAGAAAAAGACTTCAGAAGTATATAAAATATTGCCCAGTGGTCCTAGTGTTTACTTTAAAAAATTCTATAGAAAAGTTGTTACCACATAAAACCATCCAATTGTTGAAAACCCCCTCCATATATCACAAATTTACAGAGCAGAGAAATTGACCACATTAATCAGTACATAATTCATGATGCAACTGCCCACCCATGTGACCAAAATGGAGCAACCAATAGCATAATCAATATTTTGTTGCTATAATATTACAAAGTTTGAGATGAAACTTCTTAAGACGTTAGTTACCCAATATCACTTTCTTCTGTCACTCCAGATGGTTAACAATCATTGCTACCAAGGCATTCCTTGAGTAGAGTTGGCTTTAGGACCTTCCCCCTAAACACAATTATTTATATTAAAATTTTTTCTATATTTATATGTCCTTTTACAGCCAAATAAGAACACATTGCTTGCAAAAACCTCAAATACAAAATGATATATATTGTATCAAACAAAATTATACCGATTAATTTTCAAGTTGTCAAATTAACAACAAATTTATATTAATCAAGCCTTTGTATTGGAAATGCTAAAATACTTTTTAGTGATGATGTTGGTGTTTTTTCTGCATTTTCTAAATTTCTTTCAGTGTACAGTGAAAAGTTACACATAGTGGTTAGGAGCTTTGCCTTTCAATTCAGACCTACATTCAATAAACTGCTTAAGTATTAAATCTGCTGGGTATATCTGCGCACACCTGTAATCTCAGCTACTCAGGAGGCTGAGGTGGGAGGATCGCTAGAGCCCAGGAGTTGTAGGCTGCACTGAGCTACAATCTCGCAACTGCACTCTAGCCAGGACAACAGAGCCAGACCAAGTCTCTTAAAACAAAACAAAACAAACAAACCCCAAAGCAAACTAACAAAAACCCTATCAGAGGTTATTTGGGGTGTGTGTGTGTGCGTGCGCGCGCGCGTGTGTGCGTTTGTGTGTGTGTGTGTGTGTGTGTGTGTGTGTATTTAAACTGACCAAATCATTCCAAAGTCTATGTGGAAATGCAAAGAACCAAGAAAAGGAACAAAGACAGAGAAAGTGACTTGCAGTGCAAAGAGTATAGCCCTTTCAATAAATGGCACTGTAGATACCCATATGGATAAAAGTGAATCTTGAGTCCTACCCTCACAGGACAAACTTGAGTTATGTTGTAGATCAACATATGAAAAAATAAATCAATAGTTTTTAGAAGAAAATATCTTCATGGCCTTGGAGCAGCAGGTAAATCATTCAAAAACAGATTACCAAATTTGCTAATTATGAATTAAAATACTATATTAAAATTAAGAACTTCTGTTCATCAAAACATTAACCAGCAGAAGATTATCAATGTATAAAGGCAAGCAAGACAGCATGATAAAAAATTTACAATACAGGGGCGAGGTGGCTCACGCCTGTAATCCTAGCACTCTGGGAGGCCGAGGCAGGTGGATCCCTCGAGGTCAGAAGTTCGAGACCAGCCTGAGCGAGACTCCGTCTCTACTAAAAATAGAAATAAATTATCTGGACAACTAAAAATATATATAGAAAAAATTAGCCAGGCATGGTGGTGCATGCCTGTAGTAAAAAAAAAAAAAAAAAATTTACAATACATATAACAAAATATTCATACCTAAAATATGTAAAGAATTTCCACAACAGAAAATTGGCCAAAAAAAAAATTGAGCCAGCACTTCACAAGAGAACATGCAGATGATAAGTATATGAAAATATGATCCACAACATCAGTCATCTAGCAAAGTAAAACATGATTTAAATGCACTACCAATGTTGGTGGAGAGAAAATAGACTGTTCTGCAAAAGTTACTGTTGTAATGTCCCAGGAGGCAAATGTAGGTGACGGTATTTTTATATTCTCAGGATATGGATAGAAGAAACTCAAAGCCCAAAAAACTTTTTTGCTAATGCAAGCAAATCTGGCTTCTAGTTAAAAGTATACATATATAGAAAACAGAAAATACAAGTATTTAAACAGCTTTATTTTGGGGGGGAGACAAAGTCTCACCCTGTCACCCTGGGTAGAGTGCAGTGGTGTCATCACAGCTCACTGCAACCTGAAACTCCTGGGCAGGAGGCTCAACTAATCCTCCTTCCTCAGCCTCCCGAGTAGCTGGAACTATAGGTACACGCCATCACACCCAGCTAATTTCTTCTATTTTTAGTAGAGATGAGGTCTCACTCTTGCTCAGGCTTGTCTCAAACTCCTGAGCTCAAGTGAGCCTCCTGCCTCAGACTCCCAGAGTGCTGAGATTACAGGTGTTAGACACTGCATCTGGCCCTTGAAATGTCAATGAATATAGTATGTGGACGTTTAATTATTTTTTCACTATATGTACTGACTTCCCTTACTGATATATAGACTTCATAATTGTTCTATAGTTCTATTTGAAACATAGACAATATTATAAAAATGGTATTAAAATGGTAAGACACAATTATTATAGACATAATAGTCTTTCTAGAATATTCAAGACATTCACAGAAAAATCTCTACTTTTAAAGATAGTAAAACAGGTGGATACTTACAAATATTAAAGACTGAATAACTTTAATATATACCAAGAAGAACCAAATAGAGGTTTGGATTAAAGCTTGAATTAAACATACCAGTAAAGATGTTCTTAAAGAATATGCATGTAAATGTTATCTAAGTAAAGTTGTTAAAAAACAGAAAGATGCAAAAGTGATAAGAATAAAACTTTAAACATGCAAACAGAAGATTATAAAAGAAAGCACGGTTGAAAGAACATAGTAATAGTATTCCTAGAAGGGAAAGTCAAAGACTAAAAGCCATTGCATCTAGCTACCAATCCCTTCCCCAATCAATAAAAATTTAGCTTGTTTGTATGTTCATATGGAAAAAGTAAATGAGCATCAAGTAAAAAAAATTTTTTTTCAGTTAACAGAAGGGAATTAACCTTCTAAATTTTGTGGGGTTTTTTGTGACAGGTTCTAGCTCTATCGCCAGGGCTGGAATGCAGTGGCACTATAATGGCTCACTACAACCTCAAACTCCTGGGCTCAAGTGCTTCTCCCACCTCAGCCTTCCCAGTAGCTAAGTAGTAAGACTATAGGTGCACACCACCAAACCCGACTAATTTTTAAATTTTTTATAGAGACAGGGTGTCTCACCATGTTGCCTAGGCTACAAAGTAGTTCCAGTGGTACCTTAGCCAAAAATAAGTTTAAGAAGAAAAACATGTTTTACAACCAAAAACAAAAAAACCTCAAAAAACAAAAAACTGAGACAGTGAAAAATGTAAGTCAGTTTAAGATTACTGACAGTTAACATCAATTACTACAGTTTAACATTACTAACCGTTAACATCAACTTCTTGCCCTCTACCTAAATTTTGAGAATAAAATGGTTATCTCACATTAGGAAGATATAAGAAGGTACCCAACAAGTAGCCTAGGACACCAACTACTCCCTTTATTTGGTGTCATGGTAATATTCAAAGAGGTGTCTGATTTTGGTACAGAAATAAGTAGCACCATGGTATAGCTCAAAGACAACCAAGGCAGAACCCAGGAACAAAGGAACAAAAAAGGAACATCTTTGAAGACTGGATAAATGTATAAATCCAAGTAAGATAGTTTGAACACTTTTGGATACTTCAGCTTGGTTTACACCTCGCCCCAAAACTCAGGTCACATCAGATGAGAGTAGTCAATGAAACTTGTATGCATTTCTATTATGTTTGTATAATTGTATATATTCACTGCCACACCTGTTCTATGTACTAATACCCAATCCTATAGAGGTGAACCTATGAACTGGTGCCTGGTATGAATCGCTCAGGCATTGGAGCCAAACAGGCAGCTCATTGTTTAAATTCTACTTTCTACTTCTGCCATCACCCCAGAGTCTTAAGAGGTCAAGTAGTATAAATAGTTAACAGAGCCTGGTGCATCCAAGAAACCGTATCACCCTTCATACCAAAGTCTACGGAATAACAAGACAATTGGTCTCAGATAAGAGCCAAAGTGACAGCAGAGAAAGAAAAAGTAAAAAATCTGGGCCAAAGGCTAATAATTATGTGGAAGTGTTAATGACCACACCTGGCAAGAAAACCTTTTAAGAAAAGAATAAGACAGTGTGGAGTGCAAAGACAAAACAATGTGAGAATGTCTCAGAAAACAGTGCTGCCCCGATTTTGCTGTTAGACTTTTTGTGTGTGACCATTCAACAGAGAAGCTATAAACCTGTCCTCCAAGAAAAGAAGGCAAGTGCAACACAATAAAAAAGTATAGGGCGGCCGGGCACGGTGGCTCACACCCGTAATCCTAGCACTCTGCGAGGCCGAGGCGGGTGCATCGTTTGAGCTCAGGAGTTCGAGACCAGCCTGAGCAAGAGCGAGACCCCGTCTCTACTAAAATAGAAAGAAATTATATGGACAACTAAAAATATATATAGAAAAAATTAGCCGGGCATGGTGGTGCATGCCTGTAGTCCCAGCTACTTGGGAGGCTGAGGCAGAAGGATTGCTTGAGCCCGGGAGTTTGAGGTTGCTGTGAGCTAGGCTGACGCCATGGCACTCACTCTAGCCTGGGCAACAGAGTGAGACTCTGTCTCAAAAAAAAAAAAAAAAAGGTGTAGGGCAGAATTCTACTGCTGTTGAAAAATCTAAGTAAGCCTACATATGAAGATTTTAAGAATGAAATCAATACATGAAATCAAACAGTACTTGATTTAGGTTAATGCTGAATAAAAAAATATGCAAAAAGTATACACTATCCAAGAAGAAAAGTAAATTTAGAGAAATGCAATTTGCTAGTTGAATGTTCATTAGACTCCTTAGTTCAAAATTATTATTTCCTTCCTGCCTCCCCATATACAAGTACTAAATTGCACTAGTGTCATTCAAACCAATCTACTGGTAAATTCCTAAAAACTATGCAGAGTATAATCTCTGTGGTTCATCTAACCTCCACCTAAAGTTCAAGTTTGGGTTGGACAACTTCAGCAGACTCCTGGCTCTAAAAATCAAAGTTTCCCAGGCCTTGGAAAATGGCTAATAATGAATACCACAGCAATAGTACTTCAAGATAGCAATTCAAATATGCAAATTCAAAATACTCAATTAATTTTTTGTTTTTCTTTCTTTCTTTTTTTTTTTTTGAAACAGGGTCTCACTCTGTTGCCGGGGCTAGAGTGTAGTGGTGTGTTCATAACTCACTGCAACCTCAAAACTCCTGGGCTCGGCCGGGCGCGGTGGCTCACGCCTGTAATCCTAGCACTCTGGGAGGCCGAGGCAGGTGGATCGTTGGAGGTCAGGAGTTCAAGACCAGCCTGAGCAAGAGGGAGACCCCCGTCTCTACTAAAAATAGAAAAGAAATTATCTGGCCAACTAAAATATATATATAGAAAAAAATTAGCCGGGCATGGTGGCGCATGCCTGTAGTCCCAGCTACTGGGGAGGCTGAGGCAGTAGGATCGCTTAAGCCCAGGAGTTTGAGGTTGCTGTGAGCTAGACTGATGCCATAGCACTCACTCTAGCCTGGGCAACACAGTGAGATTCTGTCTCAAAAAAAAAAAAAAAAAAAAAACTCCTGGGCTCAAGTGATTCTCTTGCCTCAGCCTTCTGAGAAGCTGAACTATAGGTGCATACCATCACACTCAAATAATTTTTCCTTTTTTTTGTAGATATGGGGTCTCACTAAGTTGCTCAGGCTGATTCTGAATTCCTGGTCTCAAGTGATCTTCCCACCCAGGACTCCCAAAGTGGTAGGATTATAGGTGTGAGCCACCATGCCTGGCCCATTGGCCTAGGCAAAAAATTTATGAAGGAGACCCCCAGAGCAATCACAGCAGCAACAAAAATAAATGGGACCTGATCAAATTAAAAAGCTTCTGCAATTTTCTAAAATATTCTTATTTGAGCTCCGTATGAATTCACTCCACACAACTGTATTGAGTGCTAACTATATGTTGGGCATTGCTCCAGGCAAAAGCAGTGAATAATATGAATATTTTAAATAAGATAACCAGAATGTTTGCAGATAATAAAGTCTGATTAACCTTATGTGGGTACGGTAGCTCACGCCTGTAATCCCAACACTTTGGGAGGCCAATGCAGGAGGATTGCTTGAGGCCAGGAGTTCAAGCTTCCCTGTCTGGGCAACATCGCAAGACCCTGTCTCCACAAAAAATTAAAAAACACTAGCATATATAATAATTTATAAAACCTATTTCTTTTTCACAGACATACAGTATTATCACTTGGTTTTATTATCAAGATTATATTTTTCAATTATCATTAGTAGATATAGAAATTTTCATTAAGATTCTCAGCAACAGTGCTTTCATTCCTTATCTCTGAGTTATTTGTGCATTTATAAAAAGTGCTAGATAACTATTCTGTATATATCAAGTATATTCTGAGATGTTCTACTTATTCTGAAAAAACTTATTGCACAAAAGAAAATAAGAAAGCAAGACTGTCTCTATAAAAAAAAAAGCAACTTTGGCATACCTAATTCATGGGAAATGTTAAACAAATGCTCTTCTTTGTATCTAATAAATAACCCTTGAAGAGGACCAAAACCAATAGGACTTAAATAGAATGTTGCTACTGAAATATATAAGCTATGGAGTTTCTATTTGCCCTTGTTAGGAAAAAAAAAAGTATACACCCCAACTCCCCAGCTCTATCAGTGTCATTATTATTACATTAGGAAAGATTTGAAAGGCAGGAAGGAGAAATCATCCAGAACCCCACCAGTTAACCCAGCTACCTTGCTCTCTTCTAGATCACTCTCTACAGGGGAAGCCAGTTGGCCTGTCACAGGATATTTTCACTTCTTGCTACTTAAGTAAACAATTCAGAAATACATAACAAATACAACTTAATACACACGGATCAACCATCAGTGACAGATATTGAGAATCATTCCCTGCCCTTTATTTCAGCAAATGTACAAAGCACTGTGTATGGGTAAGATACAAAAGAGCAAAACACAGAACTATACTGTTAAGAAAAACATTAAGCTGGGCGGGGCACTGTGGCTCACGCCTGTAATCCTAGCACTCTGGGAGGCTGAGGTGGGAGGGATGCTTGAGCTCAGGAGTTCGAGACCAGCCTGAGCAAGAGTGAGACACCGTCTCTCCTAAAAATAGAAAAATTAGCTGGGCGTCATGGTGTATCTGTAATCCCAGCTACTTGGGAGGCTGAGGCAGGAGGATCTCCCAAGAGTTTAAGGTTGCTGTGAGCTAGGTTGAAGCCACGGCCCTCTACTCTGGGCAAATGGCAAGTTTATGATTGGGGTTTTTGATAATCTAGTTATGGTCTTTTTATTTTTAGAGACAGGGTCTTACTATGCTCACAGACTGGAGTGCAGTGGCTAGACATTCACAGGCACGATCATAATGTACTTTGGCTTCGAACTCCTGGTGTCAAACTCCTCAGGTGATATTCTATTTTTGGCCTGGGTAGTTTTTTCATAAGAATTCACTTTATAGGCAAACTGTACATTTGTTATAAACTTTTCTGTTTATATATTCCATAATGAAGTGTTAATGTTTAATAGCATAATTTTGTGAATAAAAATTCACAAAACAAAACATTACTCCCTCAGAGAAAAATTGGCTAAGGTAGATAGATATACTTTACTATGCCAATGTAGTGTCCTTAACATTGATATTATTGCTACTAATTACTGAACGTATTGATGTTATTTTTGGTGAAGAATGGAGGTTGAATTTTGTTGTAGCCAGACTCTAAGATGTCCCCAATGATCACCATCTCCTGAACTTCATACCCTTACTCAGTCACCTCCTCCACAGCAAAGGGCTGACCCACGTAGCAATTTACAGGGTTAGGTCATAAAAGACGTAACTTCCTCCTTGCTCTCCTTTGATTCATTCACACTAAGGAAAACCAAACTGACATGCTACGAGAACATTTAAGATGAACAACTGAGGCCTCCAGTCAACAGTCATCAAAGGACTAGGGCCTCTGGTAGAAAAGGTTGGAAATGGCCACACACTGTCCTCCAGTCAAGTTTTCAAATGATTTCAACCTCATGAGACCCTATGCCAGAAGCATCCTGCTAAACTGCTCTTGGATTTCTAACCCGCAAAAACTACAAGGATAATGCCTGTTTCTTGTTCAAACCTGTTAAATTTTGGCCAGGCACAGTGGCTCGTGCCTGTAATCCCAGCGCTTTGGGAGGCCAAGGAGGGAGGATCACTTGAGGCCAGGAGGTCAAGACTAGTCTGAGCAACATAGTGAGATGCTGTCTCTACAAAAAATAGAAAAATTTAGCTGGGCGTGGTAGCGTGCACCTGTGGTCCCAGCAACTTGGGAGGCTGAAGCAGGAGGATCGCTTGAGCCCAGGAGTTTGAGGTTGCTATAAGCTTGGCTGTTGCCAGGGCACTCTAGCATGGGTGACAGGAGACTCTGTCTCAAAAAAGAAAAAAAAAGAAAAAGCTGCTAAATTGTGGGGAGATTTGTTAAGCAGCAACAGATAACCAACACAAATTTTATGAATTAATTCTTCAAATACTATTTATAAATCATAAACCAGACAACGTACCCCTATTTAAAATACTTCAAAGGCTTATTATGTTACTTAGGGAATAAAACTGCAACTCCTCACTACGGCCTGCAGAACCATTCCTAATCTGGTTTTTGCTTATCTCTTTATCCTTCCCTAGTTCCATTCCCTACCTCCTCAATTTGAATGGATTCTTCTTAGAGTGTTAAAAAAATAAAAGTATCCTCTTCCTTCACCCAAGACCTTTGTACTTGCTGTTTTCTCTGCTTAGGAATGCTATTTGCTGCATTCCTGGGGGTTTTTCCTTTGAATACTTGGTCCTTTTTGTCACTCAGTTCTCAGCTTAAATGTCCCCTCTCCCAAAAGGCCTTCCCTGAGGACCCATGTTTAATGGGAAAACCCTGGAAGGATTCCCACTGACAGAGATCCAAGGTAAGGAGACCATCATTACCAAAGCAATATGATATTAGAATAGTCTGGTGGACTAACTAACTGTATTAGAAGATACACAAGAGAAATAAATTGGAAAACAAGAAACATGTAACTTCTATAGGCACAAAACCTTAAAACAGCTCTCAAGGACAAAAGAAGGCATAAGCAAATGGAAAGGTATAATATTTGGAATAGGGAGACTAAATACCAAAAAGAAGTAAATTCTTCAAATTCTCCATGTGATATGAGTCCAATAAAAATACCAATAGGATTTTATTCTTGCAACTAGACAAGGGGATTGTAAACTCACGATATAATAAACAAGGCAGAATAGAAAATTTCTGAAAAAAGGAAGAATTAGCCTAACAGATATGGAAACATATTATAAAACCTAAATAATTACAGCAATCTGATGCTGATAAAGGAAAAGACATTGATGTAGCAATAGAAAATCAACAAATGTAAACAAATACATATTAGTAGGGAAAAGATGGACAATTAAAAAGGCGGTGTTGGATAACTAAGTAGCCATCTGAGAAAGTGTAAGTTGTTACTAATACTCCAAACCAGGATAAGTATAAAATGGATAAAATATTAAAGTGGAGAAAAAAATGAAATCATTAAAATACTACAAAAAGAAAATGAGAGAACTATTTATAGTGGGAAAATTTTTCTAATTAAGATATATTACCCTAAAGCTATAAAAGAAAAGATGAAAAAGTTGACTACATTTATAAAAAAAATCTAAAAAATGGTAAAAGCATAACAAACTGAGAAAATACATTTACAACTTTTATCACAAATGGCCAATTTTCCTAGAAAGCTACTATAAAATCAATCAAAAATAATACAATAGAAAAATGAACAGTCTGTATATTATTTCCTACTTTAAAAATGTTATAAGTCACACTTAAAAAGGTCATAAGTTACTTTTTCAAATGGGGGAATAAAATATGAAAATAAAAATAAAGATCACCCAGGCTACTGTTTGGATATATCTTCAAAGTCTCTTACACGTATAGATTGATTTAGATGAATGGTGCTTTGTGAAAATTAAGTAGTAACCATCATTGCTCAGTTGACACAGTGTGAAAAAATCAGTGCATAGCAGGACAAGAAGTTGATCCATGAACTGAGGAAGTAACAATTCACAATCACCAAACCCTGCCCTACTCCAGCCATTCACACTTTTAAAACTCTTAGGTAAAGTTTTAAACTACAAGGGAACAAAACTGAGGACTTTAAGAAATTTTATTTAGTTCTTAAGAGGCAAGGTGACACCAGCTAACATTTGCATTATCAGAAGATAAAGTAATGAACCTGCTGTCAGCAAGTCAAGTGTCAAATGTGTGTATAATGGCTGACGCCTCTGGGCCATACTGCCTTCACATCTGCAAATTGAAATGATTAATAGATCCTAATTTACATTTACATTCCCAGTATCTAGCCCAGGGCATGGCAATAGAAAGTACTCAATAAGCATGAGTTCCTTCACTTATCTTTCACATTTTGAATTTTTTTTTCTCCAAAATTCACTCAGATTATAACAAAGTGAAGGCAGATATCTCAGTCAGGACTCACTTCTATTGCAAAATAACATAGTTTAAACAAACTAATAAAAGAAAACTCATAGAACAATTCTCTCTCATGTTACAAAAATCAAGATTTAAGAAGGCCTGGGGGTAGTATAACAGCTCCATCGGTATCAACAGGGACTCAGGTTCCTATACTTCTTCCCACTATCCTACATGACTTCCACATCAGATCAATTCATGATTCCAGAAGGCTGTTGAGATTCAAGCCTTTAAATCCATGGCACATAAATGTTGGATGAAAGGAGGCAGACAAAAGAGTACATAATATAGGATTCTAATTGTATGAAGCTCAAAAAAGAAGCAACACTAATCTATGCTCAAAATAGTGGTTACCTTTAAAGGGAGTTATTGATTGGAAAGGGACTCCAAAGGAGGCTTTTGAGGTGCTATCAAAGGTAGCTATCACTGTCATCATTATTATTACCACAATCATCATCATTAATAGATTATAAACCATAAAATGCTATGGTCAAGAATTCCAAATAAACTGGTTAACATCTTTGCAAATGTGAATACCCTACTGAAAAGACACATTTGGCTATGAACATGGTTTTCAGTTTGAGAACTTCCTAGAGAAGGTGAATCCAGTTCTTTTAAATTATGCATTTGTGGAAAAATCAAAGTAGTCATAGGAACAATTTTGGGAATATGTTGTAGATGTGGTTTTGTTTTCGATACCATATAATCTTCATTAAGGTGGCTCTATGGATACTGAATTGGAAAGACTTTCAAAATACAGTTACTGACTAAAGTAAGATATAAAGCAGTGTGTATAATTCGGTACCATCTCTTTAAGCTGATTATGAATGTATTGAACTATCTCTAAAAATACACAAGAAACTGGTAAAAGTCATAACCCTGGGGGCAAAAAGAAGACCATTGCCCATAACAACTGGGCAGGGCTATTCCCCTCTATTATTTAACATAAAAACCACATCCAGGAGTGGAGACCCTGCAGCCTGGGGGCACATGTGGCCTTCTGACTGAATCCATATTTTACAGAACAAATCCTTAAAATATCTTCCTTGTTTTATCCCTGTGGGAGTGCCTATTTTTCTAGTCCATATTTTCATAGGTCAAAAAAATGTATTCATTTTATATGTAGAATAAATCGATTTTCAAAAATGTATAAATGAGAACTACTTACCCACTTAGCTATTGGACACCCATGAGAGCTTTTGCCTTCTTTCCCAGTATACACTACTATTTCTATCCTTATCGCATTTCCTTTTTGACCATACCTGAGTATAAAACACAGGAGAGAATGTACTAATTAATTGCAATCTACACTTGGAACCTTCAACTTTTAACATCTTAATATGTATAACAGATGGATGAACAGAAGTTCAAAAATCAAACACTTCTCATAATTTACTTTTGTAAAAAATTTGCATTTGTGCAGCAGATGTTTTTCTTTATTATCAGTTCTGTTTATTTATCCTTAAAAATGACTCTTTTAAAAAAGCCTGACTCCAAGACAAACAATGGGAATGTAAACTGTGCAGTGTCAAGGGGGTAATTTGACCTATTTCTACTCTTATACAATAATATAAAAATAAGTATTTCTGAATTTATCAAAGACAATTAAGCTTGCCTTGTGAGTGCCCAGTTATGTGCCCAACAGCCCATGCGATGAGGGACTCAGCAGGGACACCAGGGTACCCCTTTTTTCCTGGGCCCTAAAGAACATCCAACTCATACTGCTCAAAATTTTCTATTCATCTCATGTTTGGTCCCAGAGATAATTTATCTGGATTGAGTCAGGTCCACAATAAAAATGATTTTAACAGGGAAGCATATTTCCTCACCTATTCTCCATGATTTCCCTGACAGCAGCAACACTTGGTCCTGCCCCAAGGTGTGTATAATATGGGCCTTTGTCTTTTTGTATAACTCGATCTGTGGAAGGAATAAGATTATTAGACCCAAAGTTTTACAGATTTACATAGGGGCAAGGAGGAGCTATTTTTACTTTTTCTTTTCCCCCTCAATTCAGAACCATGAATCTTGACAAGGTTTTAATAATTAAAGTCAAGGACAATAGGCCATAGAATTTAACTTGTTAATGTTCTACTCTTCCTGCTCCTAATTCTTTCTCCCTCTAAGAATCAGATGGAAAAAAATATTTTAAGATGTGGGTCAGATTTATGATCCTATCTCCTGCTTTAAAAAAATCCGTAATAATTGAAGTGCAAAATTAAAAGCTATCCAAGAGTGATAAATCTAAAAAGCCTGGCCTCAGAATCCTATTAAAATTGAGCCAAGCAATTTTACTGCTAAGAATTTATTATACTATACACTAGTGCAATTATGTATTTATAAACATACAAAAGAATGTTCCTTGTTAATTATTTGTAATATGAAAGAGAGGAATATTCTTAACATCTGTCAATAAGATGTAGGTTAAATAAATTATGGGATACTTATATAGTGGAATGAACTAAAGCTATTGAAACAGTTTTTACAAACATTACAAAATCTACGATGAAATGAATTTAAAAAAAAGCAAGTTGGAAAAATAGTGTGTTCTAAAAGTCCTAAATTTTGTAAACATGGAAACAAAATCAAAATCAGTAACAATGTTAATTCCTATAGAAAACTGTGTAACAGGAACTTTTATCTTCAGAGAATGGAGACTATGAGAAGATGTTTGCATATTTCTGTACCCTTTGAATTTTTTTTTTTTTGAAACAGAGTCTTGCTCTGTCACCTGGCTAGAGTGCAATGGCATCATCACAGCTCACTGCAACCTCAAACTCTAGGGCTTGAGCGATTCTCCTGCCTCAGCCTCCCAAGTAGCTGGGACTACAGGCACGTGCTACCATGCCCAGCTAATTTTTCTTTCTTGTAGAGGCTGGGGTCTTGCTCTTGCTCAGAGATGGTCTTGAATTTCTTGCCTCAAGCAATCCTCCAGCCTTAGCTTACCAAAGTGCTAGGATTACAGGTGTGAGCCACTGCACCCAGCCCTGTTTGAATTTGAGAGCATAAATTATACATTTCTTGGGAAAACAATATTTTTAACTTGGTCTCTTAGCATTGTGTATAACCAGAATCACTGGTTCCAAACCTAGATGTACTGTTAAAAAAAAAAAAAAAAAAAGAAAGAAAACAGAGAAGAAAAGGAAAAGAATCACTGGGGGCAGGGCGCAGTGGCTCACCTCTGTAATCCTAGCACTCTGGGAGGCCAAGCTAGGAGGAAAACTTGAGGTCAGCAGTTGGAGACCAGCCTGAAAAAGAGCAAGACCCTTTCTCTTCTAAAAACAGAAAAAACTAGCCAGGCACGGTGGCACAGGCCTGTAGTCCCAGCCACTACAGAGGCTGAGGTGGAAGGATGGCTAGAGTCCAGGAGGTTGAGATTGCAGTGAGCTATGATGATGCCTGCCACTGCATTCTAGCCTGGTGACAGAGTGAGACTCTGTCTCAACAACAAAAAAAAATCACTGGAGAATTTCTGCATTTCATGAATTTCTACCTACACCAAAAAGTCATTATTTAATAATTTTGATCAGACATCAAATACAAAGAAGACTTACTTCTGTGGCTTATTAAGCATGATACATTGAATAGATTTTAATTTACTATTGGTGAGTAGAGCAGTGGTTCTGAACAAGGGGTAATTTTGCTGCTAAGGGGACATTTGGCACTATCTGGAGGGAATTTTTGTTGTGAAACTCAGCAGATATGTATGTGTACTACTATATAGTGGGTAGAGGTCAGGGATTCTGCTAAACATCCAACAATGCATAGAATAGCTCCCCTAGAACAAAGAACTATTAGGTACAAAATGCCAATAATGCTAAATTTGGAACCCTAATCTAGAGATCAATTTACTGTATTTTGCCAGAACATGGTACCACCATGGAAATTCCTTACCCTCTGATATGATGGTCTTACTTGGAATGTAAAGTCTTAAAGTTACCTTTTTTACACCATAAGCACAATAAACTAACATGTAATGATTAATGAAAGATACGTTAGTGACAGTGTATAAAACAGTTCTCAGTCCACTGCAGGTACTCAATCAACTTTGAATGCCTGGCTGTCCTTACTCTTATAAACTGTGACTGGTTATTTTGTATAAAGAAAGGGTCTCGAAACTAGACAAGCATCCTTTTAGAACCATGTACACAGTAAAACTACACTAGCTTAGGTATATAAACTTTACTGGTATTTACATTTGGAATTATAGGCCTTTTTCCCAATTTTGGTGATATTCAGATAAGTGTTCTCCCTTTTATACTTCAGATTTTTGAAGCAACAGAGGGTTAAAGTTATAAGCGTAGGCTCTGGAGTTGAGATTGCTGCATCTCTCTGAATCCCAGTTCAGTTACTTACTAGCTGTGAAGTTTTCTGTGTCTCAATTTCCTCATTTGCAAAATGGGGATAAAAAAGCCCTCCTTTTGTAGAGTTGCTACGAATATCACAAGTCAAGGCATGGCCCAATACGAGACTTGTAGTAAGAGCTCTAGAATAGGAGCCATTATCATTTTCTACTCTTGTCTCCTT
Source organism: Lemur catta (assembly GCF_020740605.2). Classification (NCBI taxonomy): domain Eukaryota; kingdom Metazoa; phylum Chordata; class Mammalia; order Primates; family Lemuridae; genus Lemur; species Lemur catta. The sequence continues at coordinate 47,134,828 of NC_059141.1, read as the reverse complement.
GGTCCAAGAACCTCTTATTCTCCCAATTCAACCCCATTCAGGCAGCATTGTCACCCATTCCAGATTATGAGATTCTTCTCAGGAGACCCTATCCTTGGTGGCTGGCACATGGTAGCTTGTCAAAAACTGTGTGTTGGGCCGGGCACAGTGGCTCACGTCTGTAATCCTAGCACTCTGGGAGGCTGAAGCGGGTGAATCGTTTGAGCTCAGGAGTTCGAGACCAGCCTGAGCAAGAGTGAGACCCCGTCTCTACTAAAAATAGAAAGAAATTATCTGGACAACTAAAAATTTATAGAAAAAATTAGCCGGGCATGGTGGCGCATGCCTGTAGTCCCAGCTACTCGGGAGGCTGAAGCAGGAGGATTGCTTGAGCTCAGGAGTTTGAGGTTGCTGTGAGCTGATGCCACGGCACTGTAGCCCGGACAACAGAGTGAGACTCTGTCTCAAAAGAAAAAAAAAAAAACTAAAAGGCATCACTACACTACACTATTTTTTCTACTGTGGTTAAAAAATATCAAAATGAGTACTTATCCTTTCCAATAATCAACACAGGAGTCAACTTAAGTTTTCACATGTTTCGAATATTGAGTAAATTTCTCAAAACTCTTGCTGAGAATCTTTACCCCAGCTAGATTTTCTCAGTGCTTTTAACACACCGATAAAAAGAAAGTTAGTTTCCGAATGTTCTTTCAATGACTCCTAAGGCACAAAATGTATAAATACATTGGTTAGAAATCAGTTCATTAACTCAGCTATTAGCATAAACCTATTTGTTGTTTTTTTTAAAATAGGAAATCAATATTTATTGGACTAATTTATTAAAATGTTAAAACTCAAAAAGATTTATGAATTCTTCAAGTGACCAAGATTTTTATGGAATTTCTTTAGATATGAGTGTACCCTTTATATTGCATAGAGCACAAAAGCACAAGACACTTAAAAAGATATAAGCCAGTTTCAGTTCTAGACCAGGATGGCAATTGCCATCTATACTTTCTATACTTGTTTAAGTTGTATCCACGTTTTACATTCTCTGTATGCATGTTCTTTCTCACACACACAAAAACGTTAATTAAAGTCTGGTAGACTGAAATACTTTTGAATACGGGAAGAATAAACAAATTGTAATGAAGTAATAAGGGAATTCATTCTTATGCTATGCACAGTAAACAAGAGACATTTTGCCTTGAGAGAAATTAGTATATTTTCCACGTGAGAAAATTTACCTTTGTTTTCCAAATTATGAGTTGAATTTTCCATTTTCTTCTGAGCAGAATCAATAAAGATCCCACAGAAAAATGGGTATAGAATTACTAAGTCTATCTTAGCTAGAACAGCAATGGAGCAAAAATACCACACAAGCTTCTCTCAGGACTTGAGACAGTTTATGCAGGTGAAAGAACACATCCACACAAGTACTTACCAAGACAGTTGCAGGTGGGTGGTTCAGAATCTTTAGTTACAGACACCAGGTTTTTTGTTGGGTTAGTAAAGAAGTTCATAGCATAATCATTAAAACTTTTCTGTGTGCTGTCTACTGGGGAAAATTCTGATTCGGCAATGCTAGATGAACAGACTTCGTCTTCACTTTTGGTAGAAACCACTGTAATTCCACCTGAACACACTACATTTACATTCCTGAGAATTTGTGCTGGGTCCGATAAGGGTGTCTCTTGAGAGATACCTGGTAATGTTGGCAGTCTCTGATGCATGAGTGGCTCCTTAACATCTTGTTGCAACTTTATTTGGTCATCACCAGCCATCCCTTTAGCACACTGGTTAGGTGGAGAGGAGGGCTGGGTCGAAGGGTGAGCTTTCTGATTGACATTCACTGTTGACTGTACCTGAGAATTATAAGCTTTATCTGTAAACGCCTGCCCATTGGATTCCGTTTTAAAATGAAATAAGGTGAGAGAATCCAGTGGTTCAACTTTCACCATTTTTTCCTGTGCTAATTCTGTATACCTCTCGAATTTTATCTGAGTGACTGGAGGAAAGAATTTTTTGTCTTGTATCGTTAAACTTTTTGGAGCCAGTGGTTTGCACATTGTGGTTATGGGCGGAATTTCTCCCAAAAGGATAGGAAAAACATGTGGATAAAATTGCCCATACCTTTGAAATCTGGCTCCTATCCAAATGTCATGTAACTGACGGTACTGATATGACTTTTTCTGGTTTTGCTGATGCTTTTCTTGACAACTTACAACTATGGGCTTCTTTTTCCGCCTATCTCTTGATGGGGTGGATTTTGTCTTTTTCTGGGTTGTATTCTTTTGCTTTGTTAATGATGAACCATTATTTTGTACACTTGAAGGTGGTTTCTGTTGTATTAAGCCCTTTTCCTGACTATGTTTTTGCCGTGCATTATTATTACTTTCAAGTTTTTTGTCATCTGGATTTGTATTAGTTGATTTAATTATCGATGCAAGTTGTGTTAGTTGTGTTGCAACATCTTCCTCAATTTGAGTATGGGCTGCATCCTGACATAATACATCATCTGAGTCCAAATTTTTACTGTTGTCCAGTAACTCATTACAATACCCCAATTTATTACTTCTTGGTGGAAACTGATCCAGAATCTTGGAAGAACTGTCAAGAGTAATCCTACCTTTAGCAATATTTTTACTGGTATCAGTCTTGGATGAATTTGTTTTTGGTATAAGAGGTATTGAATTTGTGACTTTTGAATATTCATGTGATGTTGTGGATGCTTGGTTAGTAGCTGAGCTGATATGTGAGTTGGAAAGAGTATTTTGGCCATTGAATACCACTGTGTTGCATGAAGTTTGCTTTTCCAAAGGTGGACAGTGATGAAGGTTTGGTGGCTCTCCTTGTATGTTTGAGTCTTGAAGGTCTTTTTCTACATAACAGAAAGCTGTCTGGCTGCTGTTAAGCAATCTAGGTGTTCTAAGTTCTGAACTTTCATCTTTCTCTGACTTTGATGGTGAGGAATTCTCTGACGGGGCTTCTGAGAGTTGAGTCAGGGCCTCTATGGCTACCACTTGGTCCCGTGTTAATCTCCTAACTTTCATTAAGGATAAAATTCGTGCTTGAACTGGAGACCCATCTTTTGGTTCTTTACTTGGCATGTTGTCAGGAGTTTTTGGTTGATCACCTTCATTGTGTGTACTAGTGTGACTGTTTATATTGAGGTTTGAAGAATCTGGATTAGAATTACAGTTAAAGCCAGGCTTCTGGAAGACTAACACATTACTTCTCCCCTTGAGATGATCGCAACACACACTAGTAGCAATAGAGCTCATGGCATTGTTATGGTTTGCAGTGTCTTGTAGGAATTTATACGAATTGTTGTCAAATGCCTTGCCAAATTCTTCAATATTGAATTTTTTAAATGACACATTTGTTTCAGTTGGTAAATAGTGTACATTTTTAATGCCATTTCTTACAGTTTGTATAAACAGTTGTGGAGGTTTGTTTTGTTTCTTGTCAATTTCAGAGTTTTTTGATTTTTCAGCTTCTGTCACATTAGCACTGAAATCTCCTTTGACATGATCAATTAAGTGTGATTTCTTGTTTTGCGTCCATTTCTCCACTTCAACACCTGTCATACTTTCTTCATTTTTAGCTACATTTTCAAGGGGTTTTGGGTTCAATTCCAATCTTTGTTCGTTCCCATGACCACATTTACTGTAGTCCATGGATTCTGACTTGGGGCCATTTACTAGTTTGTTGTCAAAATCTGCCTGTAAAATAAATATAGAAATTACTCATAGCATCTATTTAAATATCTAAATAAGAGCTGTAAGAACTTTAAAATGTAATAGCAACTAAAGATGAAAGCCCGGTGGATACAGCCTAAAAGAGTATTATTTTTGCTTTTTACATGTTAAGAGAAGTCATAAAATACCAAAAAGGGAGGTGTAGGGAAAAAAGAAAGAACTAGAAGCTACCATAATCTCATCCTGTTAATATTTGGGTATGTTCATTTGTTTTTCCAAATAAATTTTTAAACTATTCTAACATTGCTACCATTCACTGGGAATATCTATTGTTTTAATGCAAACTGTATTCAAGAGGAACATACACACTGTAAAGTGTAAAAATCATATAGCTTATTGAACTTTCACAAAATGAACATATATGTAACCAGATCCCAGGCATGAACTCCTCTGTCTTGTCATCACTCACCGCCCAAAAGGTAACCATTGTCTTGATATTTAACATCATAAATTTCTCTTGCTTATTTTCAAACTTTATATAACTGACAGGTTTTTATTCAAAATTATACTTGTGAGATATATCCGTGCTATTAATTATACTTGTAGTCCACAGATTATCATTGCTGCATATAACAATGTAGTCATCTATTCTATTGGAGATGTACATCTGGGTTATTTTTGGGTTTTGGCTGTTTAAAGTATACTGCTATAACATTCTGATGTCATCTTTAGGTGAACATACATATGCACTGGGTGGAGGGAAAGTGCTGGGTGATAAGAGTGCGTGGGTATCTTCAGCTTTAGAAGACAGGCCAAAGAATTTTCTAAAGTGGTTATCAATATACACTCCCACCTGTAATTATGAGAGTTCCAATTGTTCCACAGTCTCATTAATAATTAGTATTTTCTGACTTTTCACTTTAGCCATTTTAGAGAGTGGAGAGGGATATAATTCCCCTTTTTTATTGAGATGAAATTTACATGACGTGAAGTACATCACTTTACAATTTAAAAGTGTACAATTCAGTGGTTTTAGTTCATTTGCAATGTTGTGCTACTATCTAATTCCAGAACATTTTCCTCATCCCAAAGAGAAACTCTGTATCCATTAAGCAGTCATTCCTCATGCCCTCCAACCTTCATATATTTATTTATAGAGACAGGGGTCTCCCCCAAGTTGGAGTGCAGTGCCTATTCACAGGTACAATCATAGCACACCACATCCTGGAACTCTTGGGCTCTAGAGATCCTCCCACTTTAGCCTCCTGAGTAGCTCGAACTACAGGCTAATCCTTATTTTGTTCTTTTGTTATTAATAACATTGAAACAGCTCATCAAACCTCATACCACAGGAATTAAGATAGTAGAGGTATTGTCATTGCTATTAGGAGTCAATAGAATGACAATTACCATTTCCCAGTGTATACATATTTCAAAACATCATGTTGTACATGATAAATCTATAAAATTTGTATTTTCCAATTAAAAAAAAGAAAAAGAACCTCTAGACCACTGACACTTAACATGACTGTGGAAATTCTAGTCAATATTTCAAGAAAAGAGAAATATATAAATATCAAAAATTAGAAGACTTGTTGTTTAATAAAGTAAATATAATTCATTGCATAGGCAATTCCTAGCACTCTGGGAGGCCAAGGCAGGAGGATCACTTGAGGTCAGGAGTTCCAGACGACAAGCCTCAGCAAGAGCAAGACCCCATCTCTACTAAAAATAGAAATAAATTATATTGACAACTAAAAATATATACAGAGAAAATTAGCCAGGCATGGTGGCTCATGCCTGTAGTCCCAGCTACTTGGGAGGCTGAGGCAGAAGGATGACTTGAGCTCAGGAATTTGAGGTTGCTGTGAGCTAGGCTGATGCCACAGCACTCTAGCCCAGGCAGCAGGAGACTCTGTCTCAAAAAAAAAAAAGACATGTACCAAAAGAATATTTTCATATGATATGCTCATTAATTAGTTAGCTTAATTAAGAACACCTAAGCTTTGTTAGTCAGTTATATTTCATGGCTTTTTTTTTTTTTTTTTTTTTCTGAGACAGTCTTGCTCTTTTGTCCTGGCTAGAGTGCCGTGGCATCAGCCTAGCTCACAGCAACCTCAGACTCCTGGGCTTAAGCAATCCTTCTGCCTCAGCCTCCCGAGTAGCTGGGACTACAGGCATGTACCACCATGCCCAGCTAATTTTTTTTCTATATATATTTTTAGCTGTCCAAATCATTTCTTTCTATTTTTAGTAGAGACGGGGCCTCACTCTTGCTCAGGCTGGTCTCGAACTCCTGACCTCGAGCGATCCACCCGCCTTAGCCTCCCAGAGTTCTAGGATATCACAGGCATGAGCCACCATGCCTGGCCTTATTTCATGGCTTTTAAAGAACATACTAAGACTGTAGGTGGCTCTGGGCTCCTCCTAACCACTCTGAACCAACAAGAAGATTGAACTTCTTAGATCAAGTCTAGGTCCGATACTTCCCAAGCCCCCTCCATTTTCTCATTTTTCCAGATTCCCATTGTCTTGATAATCTCATACTCACTCTTGAAGGAGCTCAGTGGCATTGAGCAAGGTGGTATTTTTTTCTGAAATGCCCGTGTCATTTGAACAGAATCGGATTATAACCCTCTCCCCCAACTCCATACATGCAGCATTTCCTGTATCAAGACACAGCTACTCAAATCAGATAGAAAAATAAGGCCTTTCAAAGTATGTTCATAGAAAGGGTCCAGTAAGACTATTAACTACAGGTAGATCAGTGTTGCTTAACTTTTTTTCATTTTCACCAATACCTCGCCTCCAAGCAAGCCTTTTTAGGCACTTTTTCCTAATAGCCTTCCCATGACATTTTAATACCACAGATATACTATTTATTTCCTTTGTACATTGTTATATTTAAGATTCCCTGACTCACCAACAATCAATTCTTATTTCCCTTGAGAAAGCATGAAGTAAATAAACCACATTGTTAAGGTACAAAACAATTTTTCATAAACTATTATGTAGAACACACAAGGGGCAGCCCACAAAGTATTTGTGTCTAACCAGAAGTGACATCCTCAGGACCTACATTCTCATCCTGAAAATTGAATGTTTGGGGAAAAAATTCACAGAGAACCACTAGTGCCTGTATAACATTGACTTTTTGGGGTTTTGTTTGTTTGTACAGAGTCTTGCTCTGTAGCCCCAGCTAGAGTGCAGTGGCTTCATGATAGATCCTCACAGCAACCTCAAACTCCAGGGCTCAGCAATCATCCCGCCTCAGGTTCCTGAGTAGCTGGGGATACAGGCACATGCCACAATGCCAGGTTAATTTTTCTATTTTTTTGTAGAGACAGGGTCTTGCTCTTGCTCAGGCTGGTCTTGAATTCCAGACCTCAAGGAATCGTCCCATCTGGGCCTCTTAGAGTGCTAGGCTAACTAACCGTCGTGAGTCACTGCACCGGCCTCACGCTGACTTTAAGGTACTATATTTCACTTCTTCCCACTGACCCTAAATAAGAAGCATGGAGTTCAGACCCTGTTCTACAACAAACCACCCTACAATGGTCACCACCACTGCTTGCTAATAAAACCAAATTTAAACTTAAAAAAAAGACGAACCAACTACCTACCAAAGATTCACCCAAGAAACATTCTAAAATGAACATTTAATACAAAAACAACAAAAATCTCTCTCAAAGGAGACCTAAACAACAGCTACCTTATCGTACCAGGGCAGTGAAATCGGCTAGTCCAGATTTCCAGCCACCAAATTCTCTTTTCCCTCTTGTAAGGATAAAAATAGGTCAGCTACTAAACTGAGTTTTGTAGTCCTAACATTCTTTGAGTTTTGCTTCAGCTCCGTTTCCCTACTCTGCCCACAACCATTAGTTGAGAGAGTCAAAGGCCACAAAAAGACAGGGCCAAAGAAAGTGCTGGCCCAAAACAGTAGGTCTAAAGGACCAGATGGTCCTCACCCCACTCACTCTACCTTGATGCTGTTTGGCCTCCTGGCTCTTCCACGCCTGGGCCGGATCGGAGCCATGGCAGAGACAGAAGTCTTCTCTAGAAGCGGGCTTCTTTTTTATTCCAATTTTTTCATTCCTACCCCCAACAAAAACTCCACCCTGATCTGGCCACAGGGTATTAGAACCCAAAGCAAATGCTTTTAACTCAGGGGTGGGGTGAAGGGAGGAGGGGAATTTGAGCAGGTTGTTGATAGAGGGTGGCTCCCACCCTTAATCCTAGCACTCTGGGAGCCTGAGGTGGGAGGATCGCTTGAGGTCAGGAGGTTGAGACCAGCCTGAACAAGAGCAAGACCCGATCTCTACTAAAAATAGAAAAAATTAGCTGGGTGTGGTGGTGTGTCTTAAAAAAAAAAAAAAAAAAAAAAAAGAACAAACCAAACCTCTATTTAACAAAAACAACATGTACACTGAAGATTGGTTCCAAATGTATAGATAATCACTACTGACCTAAGAGCGAAACCTCTCTAGTCACAGGTGTTCCTGGCCACAGTCCTCTTCCTTTGGGGCTACGAGTATTTCCAGTCAAAAAGAAGAAAAAGTACTCTAAGACCTCAAATCGGTCTCAAGCTATCATCTTACCAACTTCCCTCCTCATTAAAATACCTTAAACTTCTTCTTCCAAGGTTATAATTGAGTTCTCAAATGCCAATTTCAATCATTCCTTAAATACCATAGACTTAACTTGCTTAAGACCCCTTAAGGGTCTTGTTCGTAGACCCCCAGGAAGAATTTACACTGAAAACTCTCTGAAACCTAGCTCTCCCCTGGAGCTAGCCACACCTCTGGGTGACTTGACTGTAGCTGTGTCCTCCCTGAGCTTACTCCTGGGGGTTCTAAAGCCAAACCCACTGCCCTTTTATTCTTCACCGTTTCGTGAACAATGCCACACATGCTTAAGTTTAATAATCAACTCTGGTGTTCTGTGTATTATTCATTATACCCCTTCAGTATCTGAACAATTTCATATATTTTTAAGTACATAGATTAGGCTGGAATCAAACAAACTTTGGCTATTCTCTCAGCTCCATCAATCACTTATCAAACATTCTGAAAGGATGTTAACTTTGAATTGTAGCAGTATAGCACAGCTATTCAAAATAGTATCACCTAATGTTCAAAATCAATATATACTGCATACACTGGGTTCACACCAAGTTACTAAGTAAAGTGTGTGAATCTACAACTCAATTTAGAATCTAATCCTTGAGGATGTGGTCAAAGGTCACTATTTTTCCACCAAATGTTCCTTGGACTATAACCCTCATTTCTGGATAATTCTGATAAATTTTATCTTTTTACCTCAATTTTTTTTTCTTTCTTTTTTGAGACAGTCTCACTCTGTTGCCAGGGCTAGAGTGCCATGGTTTCAGCCTAGCTCACAGCAACCTCAGATTGCTGGGCTCAAGCAATCCTCCAGCCTCAGCCTCCAGAGTAGCTGGGACCACAGGCATGTGCCACCACACCCAGCTAATTTTTCTATTTTAATAGAGACAAGGTCTCACTCTTGCTCAAGCTGGTCTTGATCTCCTGACCTCAAGCGATCCTCCTGCCTCGGCCTCCCAGAGTGCTAAGATTACAGATGTGAGCCACCATGCCCAGCCTTTCCCTCAATTTTTTAAGTTCCACATAACTGGGAGACTAAGATCCAGTACAAACTTATTGGTATTAAATAATAGCCCCAAAACAAACTTAAAAACCATACAAGCCCCAGAGTTGGAGGCTGCAGTGAGCAGTGATCATGCCACTATACTCCAGCCTGGGTCACAGAGTGAGACCCTGTCTTAAGAAAAAGAAAAAGTTTATCTTTGCCAACTGTCAGAAAGAAATTAAAGTTAAAAAAAAATTAAAGAAAAAACATGAAGCCGAGTGCGGTGGCTCACACCTGTAATCCTAGCACTCTGGGAGGCCGAGGTGGGTGGATTGTTTGAGCTCAGGTGTTCGAGACCAGTCTGAGCAAGAGCGAGACCCCATCTCTACTAAAAATAGAAAGAAATAATATGGACAGCTAAAAATATATATACAAAAAATTAGCCATGCCTGTAGTCCCAGCTACTTGGGAAGCTGAGGCAGAAGGATTGCTTGAGCCCAGGAGTTTGAGGTTGCTGTGAGTTAGGCTGACCCCACGGCACTCTAGCCCCGGGCAACAGAGCGAGACTCTGTCTCAAAAAAAAAAAGAAAGAAAGAAAGAAAAGAAAAAGAAAAAACATGAGAAAGAAAGAAAAGAAAAAGAAAAAACATGAAAAAGAAAGAAAAAAAAGGTTTTTTTTAATTTAAAAAAATCATATAAGTTTAGATTACTTAATTCCATCAGACAAGATGCAATCACACTAGTTTTACAAATACAGTTTATCATCACGCATACTGTAAAGGCTCAAGATAGAAGGCAGGCTCCAAAAACCCTGTTTTTTCAAATAGCACTTAAATTTTCCTCAAGATTTCAAGAGATTTGTCCTATGACAACTGCTGTTTTCCACTGGGGTTTAGCCTCTATTAAGTCATCCTGCCTGGAATTCTCCCTCATGATCAAAGATAATATTCAGGGATCTTGCCCAACTCCACGAAGGAGGTCATCAGATAACTAGTTAATTTATGATCATACAAGGCCCCAGTAAAGGTTTGGCCTTTTATATTTTTCTATACTGCCCAGTGATCTTAGGTTTCTAGTCAGTTCCTCCAATGTTTTCCCTTAAAGAAAAAAACGTCTATTTCTGTCCCAGCTTTCTAAGAACAAATACTCCAAGAATAGTGAGTATTTACCGTTAGCACTCAGCTGGTGATGATATGCACAGAGATGTTTACACATTCCTAAGAGAAAAATCAGAGAGCTGTTTGGAGCCAAAGTTTGGAGATCTGTAAATCTTCCCCTCCAGACTTCTTCCCCACAGGCTATAACAAGCTGGAGTCTTTTCTATCTTAAGAAAACAAAACCTGCCAGGAGTATCAAGCTCCCATGGAATCTCACTGCATCATTTTACAACTGAAGTCCTTTAAATAATTGTCTGCAATCATTGTCTGTCTAACATGTACTCTTCAGCCCACTACAATTAGGTTTTTATAGCCACTGCTACACTGAAACTATTCAAGATTTACCATTGTAGTCTCAATTGCTAAATTCAATGAATTTGCAGAATATCTTTTGATACTATTGCTCGTTTCTTTAGGATCCACCCTTCAATTCTCCACTCATTATTTCTGTTACCTTTGCTGGCTTCTCTCCCTACTTAGAAATGATGGTGATCTCCTTTGTCCTCTCTCCAACCTCCCCACTTATCCACGTTCTGGGCTCCAGCCTACACATATTTGCTAATAACTCCCAAATCAACACAAGATCTCTCCCCTGAAGTCCAAGCTCAGTCAACCACCAAGTAGATATCTTCACCAGACAAAACCATATCTAAAAGTTATCGCATTACCTTTTCCCCATACCTCCTTCAACCTCATTACCCACCTAATAACTCAGGAATCTTCTCAGAAGCTTCCTGTGTTCGAGATCCAAATTCAACCACCAATTTCAGCAGACTCTATCTACTTAACACCTGTTTCATCCAACCCGTGTTCTCCATTCCTTCTCCATGTCTCAGTGTATTTTTTTTTTTTTTTTTGAGACAGTCTCACTCTGTTGCCCTGTCTACAGTGCCGTGGCATCAACCTAGCTCATAGCAACCTCAAACTCCTGGGCTCAAGTGATCCTCCTGCCTCAGCCTCCCCAGTAGCTGGGACTACAGGTAGGCACCACCATGCCCAGCTAATTTTTTCTCTATATATTTTTATTTGTCTAGCTAATTTCTTTCTATTTTTTTAGTAGAGACGGGGGTCTCACTCTTGCTCAGGCTGGTCTCAAACTCCTGAGCTCAAGCGATCTACCCACCTTGGCCTTCCAGAGTGCTAGGATTACAGGCGTGAGCCACCGTGCCCGGCCCATGTCTCAGTGTGTTAATTCAACAGGTAGTTATAGAGTACCTAGAACATGTTCTAGACATGGTTAAGAGGATAGAAATGATACCAGATTTATGGAGATTACATTTCAATGATTTTTAGGACAAACATTTTCAGAACCTAATCTTCTGTCATCTCACACTCTTGTAAGATTAGCCTCAGAACTGAGGCTGGCTTCTAGTATGTAATACTTCTAATCATATTGTTCTAAGGAAGTCCCGTGCAACAGAAATATAATATGAGACACTGACGTAATTGTAAAGTTTTTAGTAGTTTTTTTTTTTTTGAGGCAGAATGTCGCTTTGTTGCCCTGGCTAGAGTGAGTGCCGTGGCATCAGCCTAGCTCACAGCAACCTCACACTCCTGGGCTTAAGCAATCCTACTGCCTCAGCCTCCCGAGTAGCTGGGACTCCAGGCATGCGCCACCATGCCCGGCTAATTTATATATATATATACATATATATATATATATATTTTTTTTAGTTGGCCAGATAATTTCTTTCTATTTTTTAGTAGAGACAGGGTCTCGCTCTTGCTCAGGCTGGTCTCGAACTCCTGACCTCGAGCGATCCACCCACCTCGGCCTCCCAGAGTGCTAGGATTACAGGCGTGAGCCACCGCGCCCGGCTAGGAGTTATTTTTAAAACGTAAAAACAAACAGGTGAAATTTATCTTAATAATATGTTTTTATTTAAGGCAATATGTTTTTATTTAAGGCAATATATCAAAAATATTATTTCTACATGTAATCAATATGTAAAAATCAGATATCATGTTTTTAAAATATGAAGTCTATGAAATTCAGAGTATAATTTTCACTCAACAACACATCTCAATTTGGATGCTAAATTTTAAATGATTAAAGTAAAATGAAGTGGTATGGTACCAAAACAGTGAAGTTGTATGCCATGGAAAAATAATTTATATTGCTTCAGTTTTAAAATTAAATTAATTGAAATGAAATCTCAAAGTCAGTTTCTTACTTGTGCTGCCCAAATTTCAAGTATTAGACAATGCAATTGTAAGGGGTTCATTCTAAAATGTAAATCTCATTCCTTCAGGCTGCATTCTGCACCTGGCTGAACAACTACATCACCTAAGGGGATTTTAGAACACTGCAGATTCTAAATTAGCCCCTGCATGATTCAGATGGGTCTGGAGCTAAAAATCCCATAAATGTTCAATGAGAACCTTGGTAAAGGAATTTGGGAACCACTAATCCCAGAGCAAAATCCACATTTTTCAGTCTAGCAAGCAAGCCCTCTAGTTCCCTGACTGTGGCCAATTTTTGCACAATGTCTCTTGCCACCATTCTATCCCCACCCCCAGGTTTGCCAAATGCTATTTTAAGCAGTCTTGCTTGATGTCACAGCAACCTCAACCTAGAATGCCCTTTTGTCATTCAGCACCTCCCCCAGCCTGTCCAATTTAGCCCCCAAATCACCTATTCATCTATCAACAACTGGACCAAAGGTGAAGGTAGAAACAGGCATTCACAGGCATTTTTTTTTGCTCCTGAGATGGAGTCTCACTTTGTTGCCTGGGCTGGAGTACAGTGGTGCCATCATAGTTCACTGCATCCTCCAACTCCTGGGCTCAAAGTGATCCTCCCTTCTCAGCCTCCAAAATAGCTGCAACTACAGGCTTGAGCCACCACACCAGACTAGTTTTTTCTTAAATTTTTCATAGAGATGGGGTCTCACTGTTACCCAGGCTGGTCTCCATCTCCTGGCCTCAAGAGATCATCCTGTCTTGGCTTCCCAAAGCGTTGGGATTCCAGGAGTGAGCCACCAGTGCCTGGCCTAAAACCATGATTTCTTAACCAGCCTCAGCCAGATAAACCAACAATTCCTTGCTTTACTATCTGTGCACAGCTCTTTATCAAATCGATTGATTATACTTACTTATTTGTTTGCAAAGCTATCTCCGCATCCTGGACTTATCTTGGTGGTTGTCTCCTAGGTTCAAAATTGTTTCATTTGGAAAACAACTGGGGAAATCTAAGTATGGACTCGATATTAGATAATAGAAAGGAATTGTAATACTGACATGAAGACATAGAACACTCTTACTGTTAAGAGATTTAACCTTAAGGATGATAACTTCTACCTTGGAATGGTTCATACACACACAAAGATAATTGTTGAATTGAGATAATGGGTATACATCAGGTTCTATCCCTTCTTTTGGTGCATGTTTCAATCATGACAAGTCAGGAAGAAAAAACAGAATAGGCACTTACAAGTAGATGTATAAAGCTAAGAGATGCTACACACCAGTACAAATTGTCTTTGTACTTCAGTGGGCAAATTGGTACATTCAAACCTTGGGTTTAGTTATCGTCTTGGTTTTTTCCCTTCTTTTATTTCTACAAATAAATACAAAGATGAGAAATTTTTCCTTATTTTTCTATTTTTATTACAAGTAATAATTTAAGATATTTAGACATCTTATTAATAAGAAAAAGAATTAAAAATGTATACAAAGTGGGCAGGCATGTTGGCTTATGCCTGTAATCCCACCAGTTTGGGAGGCCAAGGTGGGAAGATCATTTGAGGCCAGGAGTTAGATACCAGCCTAGGCAATGTAGGGAGTCCCCAGCTCTAAAAGCAATTTTTAAAAAACAGCCTGGCATGGTGGCATGCACCTGTAGTCCCAGCTACTCAGGAGGCTGAGGTGGGAGGATCACTTGAGCCCAGGAATTCAGGGTTACAATGAGCTGTGATCAGGCCACAGTCCAGTCTATGTGATAGAGGCTACCGTGTCTCTTAGCTCATGAGTTTGAGACCAGCCTGAGCCAGAGCGAGACTCTGTCTCTACTAAAAATAGAAAGAAACTATACGGACAACTAAAAATATATATAGAAAAATTAGCCGGGCATGGTGGCACATGCCTGTAGTCCCAGCTACTCGGGAGGCTGAGGCAGTTGGATTGCTTGAGCCCAGGAGTTTGAGGTTGCTGTGAGCAAGGCTGACGCCACGGCACTCTAACCCGGGCAACAGAGTGAGACGCTGTCTCCAAAAAAAAAAAAAAGTATACAGGAATGTTTACTGAAGGTTTATTTAAGCTGCATAATAACAGGCATGTATACAAGACTGGATGAATAAAGTACAGTATGACATATCTATATAATGAAATTCTAAGCTGGGCATGGCAGCACATGCTCGTCAGTCATCCCCCTTACTCAGGAGGCTGAGGTGGGAGGAAAGCTTGAGACCAGTCTGCGCAACATGAGACTCTGTCTCTAAAAGAATTTTAAAAGGCTGAATGCAGCGGTTCATGTCCATAACCCTAGTACTTTGGGAGGCTGAGGCGGAAGAATCGCTTGAGGGCAGTTCAAGACCAGCTGAGGCAACATATGAAGACCCTGTCTCCACAAAAAAAAAAAGAAAGAAAAAGAAAAAAGAAATTTCCTGGGTGTGGTGGCTCATGCCTATAGTCCCAGATACTCCAGAGGCTGAGGTGAAGGATCACTTGAGACCAGCAGTTTGGGGTAAGCACAGTGGCTCACACCTGTAATCCTAGCACTCTGGGAGGCCGAGGCGGGCGGATCGCTTGAGCTCGGGAGTAAGAGACCAGCCTGAGCAAGAGTGAGACCCCATCTCTACCAAAAGAACAAAAAAAGAAGTGGGGAAAAAAAAAAACAAAAAAAAACCCAGCCCGGCCTTGCAGCTGGTGCCTGTAGTCCCAGCTACCTAGGAGGCTGAGGCAGAAGGATCGCTTAGAGCCCAGGATTGGAGGTTGCAGTGAATTACAATGACGCCACTGCACTCTACCCAGGGTGACAGAATGAGACTCTGTCTCAACAAAAACAAATAAGGCAACTGAGCCCAGGAGTTCAATACTACAGTGAACTATGATTGTACCAGTGCACTGTAGCCTGGGTGACATCTCTAATCAATCAATCAATCAATCAATCAATCACTAAACAAACTCCACCAGAACATTTGTGGCAATAATTCTTATATCTATTTCACAATGCAAATAAACACCACATATAAAATGAAAGCATTTCCAAAAAATATTACAATTATAAGTCCCACAGCCACACAGAAGACACTGCATTCCCTCCCCACCTTTTAAATATTTCTTTGACAGTTATAAACAATATTCTGAATTCCATAGTTCTCAAAATATTGGTGCTACACAATAAAAAAAAAGAACACTGAATTTTTAAATCATACAACTGAGGAACATTGTAAAGACCAACACAACTGAATATTAGGCTTTTAATGAAAATAAAAATAACACCAGAAAATGATGTGGCTTCCTAGTCTGGGAACACTGAAGGTTTTCTGTTACTGCTGAATTTTTCTCACCTCTTTTATGAATGACAAAGTCACAACCTGAAGTCAAAATACGTCTAATCTGTACCACTCCAGAATGTTGCCAAGTAGCCTTTTGTGGTCTGTTTTTGAACCATTTTGATGCCTGCTAACAAATAAGATGACAGCAGTAGAACTAATGGGACTTTTGAGAACACAAGGCTCCTGCATGATGCAGCCTCAGCAGATGTTATACATTTGGACATTAATAATGAAGCAAGTCCTACAAGGCCTCTTGGTATTTTACTTGCAAAATGGATTCAAACAAATCAGCTTGGAAAAGGGCAATCACAGGGACTAAAAACTGGATTAAATACAGCCAACAAAGGACCCTTGCCAGCAGTGAGCATACTGGGCTAACAGAGATTCAAATTAAATCTCAGACCTTCTAAACTTAATTATTTAAAAAGGAGCAAAAATCAAGTCTTGGACCAATAACAAATGGGACCAATACTCCAAGCTACTAAAAGGGAAGAAAATTTCAGTGGCATTGTAAAAGAATGTAAAATGAGAAAATAAAATATGTTTGTCATATTGTTTCATTAAAATATTTCAGACATGGGGGGCACGAGCAACATGTATAAAATTCAGCTGAAAGGCCTGGTGAGGTGGGCACAGGCCTGTGATCTTAGCACTTTGGGGGGCCGAGGAAGGAGGATCATTTGAGGCCAGGAGTTTGAGACCAGCCTGAGCAACATAGCAGGATCCAATTTCTACCAAAAAAAAATTTTTTTTTAATGAAATTAAAAAAAAGTTTTTTTAAGAAAAGAATTCAGCTGAAAAATATGAAAATGTCTGGGGCTTATAATTCCAGGCTGAAATTCAGAGGAAGAAATGCTGACAAAGGATTTGAGGCAGCAGCAGGCAACAAATCACACAGCACTGTACTTAGTATCAGAAAACACCACCAGAAAATGAAATAATCCTTTACACATTCCAAGAAAAGTCACCTTGAGCTACACTTATGCATCATTATGTTTTGCGTTAGAAGGGAGACCCCAACTACATGGATGTTGTAGAATCCATCACGTATGGCATATTTAGATTATTTACATTGAACTTCTACCACTTTATGTTTTGCTGGGGAGTCCTGCTGGATTCTACTAATTACATGACAGACACACCAGAGGCTAAACATGCTGCGATGCAAAACTCTGCCTACACAAGCTTAGTAGTTAAGTAAGTTATGAAGTGGCCATCTGTGTTTTCTGCTTAAGCTGCTCAGAGGATCTCAGAGTTAGAAGAGATCTTAAAGGGCACTGAGTCCACCTACCGATGCCAGGTGTGGATTCTCACTGCATTACCTTTACTAAATGATTCCTCAACCTTTGCTAAGTACCCAAGGTAACAGGAAACTAATTACCCCCAAACAGTATAGTGTGCTGTTTCCTCCACCCACCCACCCATCAGTCCTATTTTTATCTCTTAGAACCTGAGATGGCAAGTAAAAGACATTCGCTCTTCCTTAATCCTTCAAATATCTACCAGTAATGATTTACAGTCCATAGAATAAAATAAATAGTCATGAGTTCACACTGATATAATAAATAATTGAATGAATAAATGAGAGAAAAGGGACAGTGCTTTCTTGCAGTACAGTTTCCATTAATAAATGCAGAAGGAATGGTAGAAATAGAAAATGACCATTTGGTAAAACACCACATTAATAATTATTGGAGGCAAGAATTGTATATGGATGCTAAATATGAAAAATGGAGTATTTGCGTATTTTCCCAGTGTCTCCCTACAAGATATTTGTTGATTACAAAGGGAAACAGTAATTTTACAAAGAAGAAACTTAGCAGGCAGGTAAGCCAAGAGATCAAAGTTAAGCAAGATATGAGATCTTCTGATACAATACACAGAGATGGGCACATAACTTCTATGAGTTATTGCCAACAATGCATATCCTAAATCTAATCATGAGGAAGTAATGGGGCCGGGCGCGGTGGCTCATGCCTGTAATGCTAGCACTCTGGAAGGCTGAGGCAGGAGGATTGCCTCAGCTCTGGAGTTCAAGACCAGCCTCAGTAAGAGCGAGATCCCATCTCTACTAAAAAATAGCCTCTTCTCTACCAAAAATAGAAAAATTAACCAGGTATTGTGGCACATGCCTGTAGTCCCAGCTACTTGGGAGGCTAAGGCAGGAGAATCGCTTGAGCCCAGGAGTTTCAGGTTGCTGTGAACTAGGCTGATGCCAGGGCACTCTACCCAGGGCGACAGAGTGAGACACTGTCTCAAAACAAAAACAAACAAAAAAGGAAGTATCAAGCAAACTTAATTTGAGGGACATTTTACATAATAATTGACCAAGATTCCTCAAAAGTACCAATGTCATAAAACAGCAGTCCCCAACCTTTTTGGCACCAGGAACCAGTTTCATGGAAGACAATTTTTCCACAGATTGGTCGGGGCGGGGAGGGGTGAGAGTGGTTTCGGGATAATTCAAGTGCATTCATTACATTTATTGTGCAGTTAAACCTCTGTGCTAATGATAATCTGTATTTGCCACCACTCCCTAGCACTAGCACCACGGCTCAGCTCATCAGCCTCAGCTCCACCTCAGATCATCAGGCATTAGATTGTCATAAGGAGCGTGCAACCTAGATCCCTCACATGTGCAGTTTACATTAGGGTTCAGTTTACATTAGGGTTCCCACTCTCGCTCGCACACCCCTCACCTCCTTCTGTGTGGCCCAGTTCCTAGCAAGCCACTGGTCCTTGGCCCGGGGTCAGGACCCCAACATAAAAAGACAAAAGAAACACTGAGGAACTGTTACAGACTGGAGATTAAGGAGTAATGACAACTAAATGCAATGAGAGATCCTACATTGAATCCTGCACCCCGAAAAGAACATTAGTAGGGACTGGCCAAATTTGAATTAGGTCTTTAAAATAGTTAATAGTATTGTGTTAATATTAACATCCTGTTTTTGATCATGGTACTAAGGTTATGAAAGATGTTAACATTTGAGGATGTTGAGTAAAGTGTATAAGAGACATTTTTGTACTATTTTTGCAATAGTTTTATAAATTTCAAATAATATCCTAAAGTGCTCTTATTTCTAAGGACTGTTAGCATTATGGGATATCATCCATCTTAGAAATTTGAACTTTTTAAAGAAGAACTATGAGTTTTTGCATGCTATCATTAAACATTTTGAACTTTAATTTCTATTCTCTACCTTCTATCTATTCTTTAATCCAAACATTGAAGGCAAATGGCAAAACTGCAAGACAGGTTCTGTTCCTTTTTTTATCGCTACCCAAATTCACCCCCAGCTCTTAGAATAAAACAAAACAAGATGACCTGACTTCATCTTTTATTTTTATTTATTTATTTACTTATTTTTGTTGAGACTGGATCTTCCTCTGTTGCCCAGGCTAGAGTGCAGTGGTATGATCATAGCTCACTGCAGCCTTGGACTCCTGGACTCAGATAATTCCTCCTGCCTCAGTCTCCCAAGTAGCTAGGACTGTAGGCTCAAACAACCATGCCTGGCTAATTTTTTAATATTTTTTATTTTCATAGAGATGAGGTCTCCCTATTTTGCCCAGGCTGGTCTTCAACTCACTTCACCTCCCACCTCGGTCTCCCAAAGTGCTGGGATTCCAGGCATGAGCCAACTCATTTGGCTCACTTTTTAAACCTTATTGTTCCCCATGGTGTTATTACAAGCTTAATATTGTATAATATTTGCATAGAGTATATACTATATCCTAAAAATCTGTGTTCATTCAAGTTTGCTCACCTTAGTAGTGATTGTAATGGTGAAAAACTAAAAGCCAATTCATTCTCCCAGAGAATAGTGTTTTCTATAAATGTTATTGTAGTCTAATACATGCTACTATTTTGGGGTTAGAATATTATTCAAAAATAAGCAAGTATTATAGAGCCATATGATGTAACAATTAAAAAGAGTTGCTATCACTAGAATTACTATATGAAAAAATTGCTAAAACCAAATGTTTGAGAAGATGTGGAGCAACTGCACTCTCATAATTGCAGGTGGCAATGTAAAATGGTACATCAATTTTAGAAAATTGTTTGGCAGATTCTTTAAAAAATTTAACATCTACTCTGTGACTCAGCAATTCCACTTCCAGGTACTTATCCAAGAGAAATGAAAACGTATGGTATATCAAAGGAAAAAAACAAAACAAAACCATGTATAAGAATGTTCATAGTGGCTTTATTTGTAATAGCCCCAAACTGGAAACAATCCAAATGTCCATCAACAAGAGAATGAATAAACAAAGTCTGGTATATTCTTACAATGGAATACTTCTCCGTAATAAAAAGGATCAAATGACTGATACATGCAACATTAATGAATGTAAAAAATATTGTGCTGAACGCCAAGACAATTCAATGGGGAAAGAATAGTCTTTTCAACAAATTATATTGGGATGACTAAATATCCATAAGCAAAAGAAAGTTGGACCCCTACGTCACACCATATAAAAAATTAACTTAGAATGGATCTAAGATCTTAAAATAGCAGATAAACTATAAACCTCCTAGGAAAAAATATAGATATAAATGTTTGTAACTCTGGATTAGGCCAGTTTTTAAAATATGACACCAAAAGCACAAGCAACCAGACAAAAAGATAAACTGGACATAATCAAAATTAAAAACTTCAAAAGACATCACCAAGAAAGTGAACCAATAACCCACAGAATGGGAGAAAATATTTGTAAATCGGATATGTGATAAGAGATTTACATGCACAAAGTACTATGATAATTCAATAATAAAGACACAAAACTAGCTCAATTTAAAATGAATAGAAGAGATAAGTGTGATGGCTCAACCAATGATCTTGGCTTGGGAGGTTGAAGGAAGAGGATGGCATGAGGCTAGGAGTTCAAGGCCGCAGTCAGCTATGATTGTGCCACTGCACTCCAGCCTAGGTGACAGAGACCTGGTCTCAAAAAAAAAAAAAAGAAGAAGACAATTCTCCAAAGAAGACATACAAATGGGCCAAAGGGCACCTGAAAAAATGATAAATATCATTACCCATCCAAGATACCACTTTACCCACCCACTAAGAAGGCTAAAATTTTTACAACGGATATTAACAAGTGTCAGCCAGGATGTAGAGAAATTAGACTGCTCATACATTGCAAGTGGGAATGGAAAATGATGCAGCTGCTTTGCAAAAGTTCAACATAGAATTAACATATGACCCAGCAATTCCGCACCTTGTTAGATACACAAGAGAACTGAAAACATGTCCACACAAAAACTTGTATATGAATGACCATAACAGCATTTCGCCTAGTAGCCAAAAAGTGGGAAAAAAACAAAACAAAACAGGTGGCCATCAACTGGTGAAAAGAGAAATAAAATGAGCTATATACAGACAGTGGAACATTATTCAGAAAAAAAATAAAGTACTGATACATGCTACAACATGGTTGAACCTTGAAAACGTTATGCCAAATGAAAAAAAGCTAGTCATAAATTATCATGTATTATATGATTCCACTTATATGAAATGTCTGGAACAGGCAAATCCATACAGACAGAAAGTAGACTAGTGGTTGCCAATGGTTGGGGTGGATGGAGAGATTGGGGAGTGACAGCTAAGGAGAATACGGTTATTTTTTGGGGTAATGAAAACATTCTAAAATTGATTGTAGTGATGGATGCACATTTGTGAATGTACTAAAAGCCATTGAATTGTACATTTTAAATGGATGAATTATATGGTACATAAATTATATCTCAATAAGGCTGGACTTTTAAAATAAACATTTATTTCTCACAGTACTGCAAGCTGTGGAGATTGAAGCTGGGGTGTTTTCTGGGGGCATTTTTTTTAAAGACACTGCAACATGCCTCATCCTCCCTAGTAGCTGGGACTATAGGTGCGGTGCCACCATGTGCAGCTAATTTTTGTATTTTTTTGTAAAGACTTTCTGGCTCTTGCTCAGGCTGGTCTTGAATTCCTAGCCTCAAGCGATCCTGCTGACTCAGCCTCCCAGCGTGCTATAATTACAGGTGTAAGCCACCGCCCCAGCCATGCTGTTTTAAAAAAAAAACAAAGATATACAAATTGATCTATCTTTCTGCATATTTATCTAGTCCTGAGCGAAAGAAGCTAGACATAAAAAATATATATTCTATATAATTGCAAAAAGTATACAAAAGACAAAAGTAACCCATGGTGATAGCAATCAGATCAGCAGTTGCTTGGATTGAGAGGAGTAGACTGACTAGGAATAGGCACAAAGAAGTTTCCTTCAAAGAAATGTTGAAGTCTTGCTATATATTCATTAAAACTGGTTGAATAATATACTTAGGAGCTGAATATTTCACAGTATGTAAAATATACTTCAAATACAGCACAGCATGGTAAATATACCTAATAATAGTATATTGTATATTTCAAAATCACTGAAAGTAAATTTCAGATGTTCTCACCACAAAAAACAAGTATTTGAGGCAATGACTGTTAATTAGCTAGATTTAATTATTCTATATCAAGAATTCTATATCAAGAATCAGGCGTGGTGGCTCACGCCTGTAATCCTAGCACTCTGGGAGTCCGAGGCGGGTGGATCGCTCGAGGTCAGGAGTTCAAGACCAGCCTCAGCAAGAGCGAGACACCGTCTCTACTAAAAATAGAAAGAAATTATCTGGCCAACTAAAAATATATATAGAAAAAAATTAGCCGGGTATGGTGGCGCATGCCTGTAGTCCCAGCTACTTGGGAGGCTGAGGCAGGAGGATCGTTTAAGCCCAGGAGTTTGAGGTTGCTGTGAGCTAGGCTGACGCCACAGCACTCACTCTAGCCAGGCAACAGAGCGAGACTCTGCCTCAAAAAAAAAAAAAAAAAAGAATCATAATGTCACATTGTACTCCATAAACATATACCACTATTATTTGTAAAAGTAAATTTTAAAAATAATACTACCATTAAAAAAGAATGAGTTGATACATGTATACGTATACTACATATGTAACTATAGATATACCCAGATGTCTATAGATCATATCTTGAAGAATACTCACAAAACTATCAAGAGTATGTACTGAGATATGAGGCTAAGACTGAAAGAAGGGAGGATCAATGAGTATATAGGAAAACTTTTACTTTTTGTTTGTACATTTTTGTTTTAATTTCTTTCAAGAGTGTTTTTTATAACTTTAAACTATTTTTAAATGAGTTAATTGAATTTCCTTTTAAATCATACTGATTAATTTGCATTTTCCTCCTTAACTAATCTTTGACTCGTTACCTTTGTGTTTTTTTGTTTTTGTTTTTGTTTTTTGAGACGGAATCTTGCTCTGTTGCCCCGGCTACAGTGAGTGCCATGGCGTCAGCCTAGCTCACGGCAATCTCAAACTCCTGGGCTTAAACAATCCTACTGCCTCAGCCTCCCGAGTAGCTGGGACTACAGGCATGTGCCACCATGCCCAGCTAATTTTTTCTATATATATTTTAGTTGGCCAGATAATTTGTTTCTATTTTTAGTAGAGACGGGGGTCTCGCTCTTGCTGAGGCTGGTCTCGAACTCCTGACCTCGAGCGATCCACCCGCCTCGGCCTCCCAGAGTGCCAGGATTACAGGCGTGAGCCACCGTGCCCGGCCGACTCCTTACCTTTGGATCATCAGTTGTATATAGGATTGTAGGATACGATCCTACAATAGCAATAAAATTGCTATTATTATAAGCTATAAGTTTCACTCAGAGGTAATTTTTGTGGGGTTTATTGTATAGAGCCTAAAGGACATTTTATGCTATTTGTTTCCTATCTAGTTCATAAATAATTTTTTTTTCTTTTGTTAAAGCTACTTGATCCTAGATTGGAAGAGTAGGTTGTCACTGATTAATTGGTTCTCTTCTATTTTACTTTATCTCCATTGAGTTTGAGTTTGTCTTCTTTCTTTTGTATTAAGTTCCTGGTAAGATAAGATCATGTGGAAGATAACAGCAGGAAGGGCAAGATAAAGAAAGAATAAAGTCCATCTCACATTCCCTAGGAATTCCAAGCCTAGTTAGCCACATCCTTTAACACCAACCTTTTCTCAACATCCCAGTTGCTATCCCACATTTTGCTATACAGTAACCTGAGTCCAACTTTCTCAACCAAAATTAACCATTTGGTTACACTTTGCAATATGACATTAATCTAGTTTACCTGAGGGCATAAACCAGAATTCATGGGAGGACTACAATATAGCCATAGGCATTTTTTCATTATTACTTAAAGGTTTTGTTCATTTACTCTTTAAAAATTAAGATGTGCCCCAAAGAAATTCAAAATGCCTTAAAGGAAACACAGTCCAAGACAGAATGTTTAGGTTACAACAGAGTCCATCATATTAGTTCATCCAGTAAGGATCCTTAACGGATGCTGACAACCAGTGAGAATAACAGAATACTTACATAGTGGTAATGTATCTTCTCAAAAGATGACTTAATTACAAAGTGAAAAAGAGTAATTCAGTACTAGAGAAACCTGGCAGATACCACCTTAACCATTTGGCAGTTAAGTATTCAATGTTAAGGTCATAATTATGGGATGAATTGACATTATGTGCCCCCACATATGATGCAGTGAAAAGATCATAAACTCACTTCAGTAGTATTCTTGTGAAAAATATATACCTTTAATTGAATCACGAGCAAATGTCAAATTAACTCAAATTGAGGTACATTCTACAAAAATAACTGACCTGTACTCTTTGAACACATCAGATTGAGAAGGCAAAAGAGAGAGAGACACAGCAACTGAATGCAATGCCTGAGGAGACTGTCTTTTGAAGGAGAAGACATGAGGACAGGCCGAGTGCCTGTAATCTTAGCATTCTGGGAGGTCAAGGCAGGAGGATCCCTTGAGGTCAGGAGCTTGAGACCAGCCTGAGTAAGAGTGAGACCCCAGAACTACTAACAATAGAAAAATAAGCTGGGTGTGGTGGTGCCCACCTGTAGTCCCAGCTACTTGGAAGGCTGAGGTAGGAGGATAGCTTGAGCCCAGGAATTTGTTGAGGCTGCAGTGAGCTAAAAGGCCCCACTGCACTCTAGTTAGGGGGACAGAGCAAGACTCTCTCAAAAAAAAAAGACATTAGGACAATGGTGAAATCTGAACCAGGTTCTGATTGGTAGATTAGATAATAAGAGCATTGTATCAATGTTAATCTCCTTAGTTTGATCATTGTACTGTTAAGTTATGTAAGATGTTCTTATTTGTGAGACATACTCACTGTAGTATTTAGGGTTAAAGGGACATAATTTCTGAAATTTACTCTCAAAGAAAAAAAATCTATATATGTGGAGCAGGGGAGAGGAAAAGATAAAGCAAACTAGATAAAATATTAACATTTGGGAAACCAAGTGAAGATATATGTGAGTACTTTATACTATCATTACAGCTTTCTTTGTATTTAAAATTATGTAAACAATTTTTTTTTTAATTTCCTGAAATGCACAAGAAAGAAGTGGGAAGGCAGTATGTGTTCTCATTTCAGAGTTGAGCAAATTACATTTCTTGGGCAACATATTTTACTGAGTTTTCTAACTGAAAAGTCAAAATACAAAAATATGTTATTTAGATTGTCTTTTCTTTCTGACCATGAACACTACATAAATTGACTTCAGAATTTTCCCCTAGAAATTACACTGAGCAGAAATTACCCTATTAAGCCTTATATTATAATGGTATCATCTGTCATAATGCATAGTATCTTAGGAATATGGCCCAGTTAAGTGAGCATTCTGATCATCCTAACTTGTTTAGTGAAGTGATCAAATATCAGAGGCTTTAAATAAGCCTTGCACAGCTGGATTAAATTTGTGATAAAATGTTATAACCTGCAATGCAACTATTTTACACTGTCCATTAAGTGAGGACATAAACTAGATTTCACGGGTGGAGTGACAAAATTAACATTTTGAAGTAGATTCTAGTTATCTTAATCGGCAAATTTCTCAGATTTCTCAAATTTCTCAAATCTTCAGATTTTTCTAAGGTCCACCAAAGCCCTTACTGCAAGGCAATAATGTTTTTGTGTATGCTTCCCGATTGTTCTATAAATACCACTACTTCATTTTTTCCATTTTTCTTCAATGAGCCAATTATTAGGGCACCCCTTTATCTTCCATTCCCTGATACACCTGGAATGGATGCAGCAGATCACTTTAATCTCTAAGGTTACCTGACTACATTATTTTTTCCCAATCTGCTAATCTCTTCTAATTAGGAATTTAAAATCCTGGAAGTGTTGGACAGTTTCCAACAAAAACCCCAACAGCTAAACATAGATTGGACAATCTACATGAGACCTGAAATTTACTGTCAGTTACCCAGATAATCTGACCTTCAAATCAAAAGACTTTGTAAAAATGTTAACAAAAGATAACTAGTCTATAAAATCATTAGTCAAGAAAGACATACACACACACACACACACACACACACACATACACTCATACACAAAATGGAGGGAAAACCAGATTAAAGAAGACCAAGAAAACAATGACAGCCAAATGCAAGACTTGATCTAGGATTAGACGCTAGACCAGGAGGAAAAGGGTAAAAAAGATTTGCTGGGGGAACAAATTGAAAAGATTTTAAAATGCACAGGATATTACATGATATCAAATTGAATCAATATTAAACTTCTTCAGTGTAATAATTATATTGGGGTTATGTAGAAGATTATTCTTGTCGCCAGGCCGGGTGGCTCATGCCTGCAATCCTAGCACTTTGGGAAGATGATGTGGGGACTTTGAGGTCGGCCTGGGCAACATAGGGAGGCTCTGTTTCTACAAAAAACTTTTTAAAAATTAGCCCGGCATGGTGACACTGGCCTATAGCCCCAGCTCCTTGGAGGCTGAGGTGGGAGGATTGCTTGAGCCCAGGTGTTCAAGGCTGCAGTGAGCTATGACTGCACCACTGCACTCCAGCCTGTGTGACACAGTGAGTCTCTCTCTCTGAAAAGAAAAAAAAAAAAAGAATATTTTTGTTCTTAGGAGAGACATGGTTAAGTATTTCCAGGTAAAATATCAAACAGTTCAAGAGAAAAATGTATATAAAAAGAATACTAATATTTCACATATTCTATGTATTATTCTTTCAACTTTTCTGTAGCTTTGGGATTTTTCTTAAATGTTAGAGAAAAAATTAAGCACATTAAAATAAATGTATATTAAATATGTATCATAATTTCCATTGAAATTCATTACAGATATTATCAAGGCTGGCCCAATTTTGAGAAAGTAAGACCTGGCAAGGTGGCTCTTGCCTGTAATTCTAGCACTCTGGGAGGCCAACGTAGGAGGATCACTTGAGGTTAGGAGTTTGAGACCGGCCTGAGCAAGAGCGAAACCAATCTCTACTAAAAATAGAAAAAATTAGACCACTTGAGCCCAGGAGTTTGAGGTTGCAACGAGCTGTGATGATGCCAGTGCACTCTAGCTGGGGAAGCAGAGGGAGACTCTTTCTCAAGAACAAAAACTACAAAAAAAAATGAAAATAATTTTTGAGAAAGTAGTTTCTCCTATATATCCAGATGTCATTACAATAACCTCATACTTCACAGCTAACTGACTAAAGTTAGAACATAATATGCATCAATTCAATGATTCATTAAACTGACAAATTTATTGAGTTGCAGGCATAAGATATTCTGTTAGACACTATGGAGAATGCAAAGGTGAATACTGCTCTACCCTTAAAGGGCTCATAACCTAGTATAAAAAAGAAGAAAGGCAGCTCAAAATCTAAGCACATTAATATTACTATAAAGGTTTTTACTTTACATTAATAATCATAAAAGTAATAATGATGATGATAGATACTATTTGTTGTACATCCACTATGCACAGGATAAATTCAGCAAATTATAAACTGTATAATCTACCAAACAACTTGTAGATTAGTTATTGTTTCCATTTTACAGATGATGAAAATAGGACTCAGAGAATTCAATTAAATTTCCCTAGGTCACACAGTTAATAAATAGAAGAAGCAGGGCTTAAACCTAGGGCTGAGTGACATTAAAGGTCATATTCCTAGGCCAGAAAAAAAGAAAAGAAAAGAAAAGAAGGTCATATTCCTTCCTTTGGTGCTACTGAAACCACAAAGAGGCATAGTTAAAAAAAAAAAAAAATGGATACAGTTTAATGCTTCTTGCACAAAAAAGGCTAATATGTAAATGTAAAAAAATAAAATAAAAAAAGAAAAGTAATCAAAAGCACTAAATACATGGCCCTATCAAAATGTAAATGCTCAGTAAGTTTCAGGTGTATTTTCCTATTTTTAAGGGAAATTATGTCTAAATAACTTTAAAACCTATTTCAAGCACTGGAATATATATTTATTAGGTGAATAATAATTAAACACAAAAGATACTAGGTAAAAATGTTTCCTCTTTCTAAAATAGAACAAAAATCTTCAGACATTTAAAATACATTTTTGGGGCCAGATACAGTGGCTCATGTCTGTAATCCTACCACTCTGTGAGGCAGAGGCAGGAGCATGCTCGAGGTCAGGAGTTCGAGATCAGCCTGAGCAAGAGCGAGACCACATCCCTACTGAAAAAAACAGAAAGAAATTATCTGGACAACTAAAAATATATAGAAAAAATTAGCTGAGCATGGTGGCACATGCCTGTAGTCCCAGCTACTTGGGAGGCTGAGGAAAAAGGATTGCTTAAGGCCAGGAGTTTGAGGTTGCTGTGAGGTAGGCTGAAGCCATGGCACTCTAGCCAGGGCAAAAGAGACTCTGTCTCCAAAAAAAAATATATATATATATTTTTTTTAGTAGTTTACTGGAAACTTCCTTATGTGAAAGGAAAAAGAAATCAAAGTATATAACTTGCAAATATCACTGTTACTCATATCCAGTTTCAAATGTGTTCATCCCTGTCTAACTTTATCTTTGCAACTGAGTTCTATAATTCAAACTAATGATCAAATGTGAGATTATTTTTCATATTGATGATATTCTAGTTTTTATGATGAAATCCTTATTTCAGTAAAATATGCTTTATAAATAAAAGGGGAAAGAGAAATTTAGTATTTTCAAGATTTGAAATCTTATTTAAGATATTCCTTCCTTATTATAAATTAATAAAAACAGAAGTGATGTTTTTATTTTTATTTATTTATTTATTATTTATTTATTTTTTTGAGACAGAGTCTCGCTTTGTTGCCCAGGCTAGAGTGAGTGCCATGGCTTCAGCCTAGCTCACAGCAACCTCAAACTCCTGGCCTTAAGGGATCCTACTGCCTCAGCCCCCCAAGTAGCTGGGATTACAGGCAGGCACCATCATGCCCTGCTAATTTTTTCTATCTATATTTTTAGTTGGCCAGATAATTTCTTTCCATTTTTTTAGTAGAGATGGGATCTCGCTCTTGCTCAGGCTGGTCTCAAACTCCTGAGCTCAAACAATCCACCTGCCTCGGCCTCCCAGAGTGCTAGGATTACAGGTGTGAGCCACCGCGCCTGGCCAAAAGTGATGTTTTTAAAAGGAAAGAAAAGGCTCTTATATTTCTCAAACAAGGCATTTAAGTGATTATGCAGTGGTACAATCTTAGCTCACTGCAACCCAGAACTCCTGAGCTCAAGCGATCCTCCTGCCTCAGCCTCCTGAGTAGCTAGGACTACAGGCACACATCACCATGTCTGGCTAAGTTTTTTTTTTTTTTTGTCTGTAGAGACAGTCTTCTATTTTTTTCAGGACTAGTCTTGAACTCCTGGCCTTAAGCAGTCATCTGCCTTGGCCTCCAAAGGTGCTGGGATTACAGGCATGAGCCACTGGACCCAGCCCATTTTTCTCTTTTTAAGGAACACCTTAAATGCCCAGGCTGCATTACAGTGGCTATTTACAGGCAAAATCATGAACTCCTGGACTCAGATGATCCTCTTGCCTCAGCCTCCCAAGTAGCTGGGACTACAGGAGTGTGCCACCACACCTAGCTAAATACACATCTTTTGAAATGTTCACTTAATATTTTTATTTATTTATTATTTTTATTTTTTTGGAGACAGAGTCTCACTCTGTCACCTGGGCTAGAGTGCCGTGGCATCAGCCTAGCTCACAGCAACCTCAAACTCCTGCGCTCAAGGGATCCTCCTGCCTCAGCCTCCTGAGTAGCTGGGACTATAGGCGCATGCTACCATGCCTGTCTAATTTTTTCTATTTTTAGTAGAGACACGGTCAGGCTGGTCCTGAACTCCTGACCTTAAACGATCCTCCCGCCTTCGCCTCCCAGAGTGCTAGGATTACAGGTGTGAGCCTTCGCCTCCCAGAGTGCTAGGATTACAGGTGTGAGCCTTGGCCTCCCAGAGTGCTAGGATTACAGGTGTGAGCCACCGCACCCAGCCTTGGTTTCCTAGAATTATAAAAACAGCCTATGCTTTAATCAAATTCTTGCATTATTACTAAAATTTAAACATTGATGATAAAAGTTGTAGCATCTCTTCTTTTAAAAACTTTACATGTGGCCGGGCGCGGTGGCTCACGCCTATAATCCTAGCACTCTGGGAGGCTGAGGTGGGTGGATCGCTTGAAGTCAGGAGTTCGAGACCAGCCTGAGCAAGAGCGAGACACCATCTCTACTAAAAATAGAAAGAAATTATATGGACAACTAAAAAAAAAAAAATATATATATATATAAATTAGCTGGGCATGGTGGTGCATGCCCCTAGTCCCAGCTACTGGGGAGGCTGAGGCAGTAGGATCGCTTAAGCCCAAGAGTTTGAGGTTGCTGTGAGCTAGGCTGATGCCACGGCACTCTAGCCCAGGCAACAGAGCGAGACTCTGTCTCCAAAAAAAATAAAATAAAATAAGAATGTAAAATGTAAAAACTTTACATCTATAATGTGAATAATAGAGGAGAAAAAACCCCAAAACTTTACATGTGCAGATAAGGACTAGAAGAATTACTATTTAAAACTATGAAGCATCAGAGCAGGTTAAAAAAAGGACATTGTTACCTACATTCTCTTGCATACGCCATTGTGGTGGGTACCTCTTACCATCAAATCTTTGAAAAGACAAAAATAAATGACATGTTTCGGATCCTGAAAGACATTCCGTTATTAAAATAATCATAACTTGAAATGAATTAAGATCAGTACTGGCAAGATTTTAATAAAAATTAATTTTTTGTTACAGTTATTATTTGGCTGTTTTTATCTAACTCTTGAATATATCCTAGTCTGTATATAAAGAGGTATACAGTAAGGAAGGTAGACCTCAGAAACATGAATCCAGCACCATCAAAACACAATTAAGCCGGATGTGGTGGCGCACACGCCGTTAGTCCCAGTTACTTGGGCGGTGGAGGCAGGAGGATTATTTCATCCCAGGAGTTTGAGGTTGCAGTGAGCTATGTATGATGAGCCCACTGCATTCTAGCCTGGGCAACAGAGGGAGAACTCTGTCTCCAAAAAACAAACAAACAAACAAAACAAAAAACCAAGAAAAAGCCACACACAGTACCAGATGAGCATAAGTATTCAAGATGCAAAGCATATGTTCTTTTGGGGACTAGGAAGAATTCAACAGACTTTTTTTGTAGCCTGAATGAAATTTTCCTTAAGCCCATCCAACCCCATTTGGCTTCTATTCACTCTGATTCTCTGTCTGGGATCATTCCTAGAAATCAGACTGGACGTGAGTCTTGAGTCACTGGAAATATACATGCTCCAGTGATAAGTGAATGCCTGTGTGGGAGCTGGCTCAGTGAGAACCCAGCCCTGAAGTTGGTCTGATCATCTGTGGGCAAAAAGCTATATTACAGTTTCTGGGTATGCAAACCAGAAGCCCCATGTGTGTCTTTGATTGTGTGAATAAACACTGATGGAAAAACACACGTCTTTAACAGTTTTTGCCAGTTTGTGACAAAATGAGTAAAATAAAGATCATATGTTGTCATAAAACTAAATTATTAAATTTATATGACCCTTCTGTGTTCTGAGATTATCTTCTTCCAATTTTTTTTTTCTTTAAGCTGGGATCCCTTTGCGGATACTCTCACCAACCACTCTGAATTTTTTCTTCACTGTCCCATTACATTCACAAGTCTGGGATTAGTTGCCTGGGACCATGAAGAACTCTATCAAAATGGTACGTTTTTTTCCCCCTGAACAATGGTCAAGCTTAGTATTTGATCTAGCACTTAAATTTGCAACATGATGCTACAAGTAATGGAATGTTGCATTATAACCAAAGTTAAGAAACTTTAAAGAAATCATTTACCAATGGTTATTTTTACTAACTGAAACAAAGTTGCAGATTAAGTGTGCAGAAAAAAATCTTTAGCAACTCTGTTATTTTCCATTTCTTGTATTAATAGCTTAATGGATTTGAAAATTAAACAAGGTAACTCAATTGTATCTAATTGTATTTAATTTGAATTGACACTAGTATATATAATAACAATTTACAAATGAAGGGAATAGTTTTCAAAGATACCAAGTTTCCCTGATGTTTTCTACCACCTCAGCACTTTTTGTGTCCTTCAAAGCATTTACCGCAATTTGTAATTAATTCATTTGTCCATAATTTTTTATCTGCCTTTTCTCAGCAGTACTTAATCTCCTTGAGGTCAGGAATCACACTGGTCGTATGTATCATTGTAGTCCAGCATTTAGTATGGGCTCAAAAAATATTTATTCAATGTTAATAATAATGTTATTCAGAAAGAAAGACTTTTTGAACATTTAATATGTGCTAAGCAATGGTACAAAGCGTTAATATTTTGAGTGTCACTATGTCATGCAAATGAAGACCATGAACAAATGTGATTCACTTATGATTTAAAATGTTTCAAAAAGACATGTAAGTACAGCTATATGCAAGTGTCCTGTCCCTCTCTCCTACTGAGACACGGCCTCACACCCTCCCCCTCAGCCCCCCACCACTCGTTCTTCTCCTTTATCAGCATCATCAAGGAAGGAAGGAAACAGTGAAGAGCAGGGTGGCCAGAGCAGAAGCGAGCAGGAACATCACTTAGTTTTCATTTTTTCTTTTCTAAATCAGCCTCTGTAGACAGTTTCCTGGTTTAATAACCACTGACATTTCTTTGTATTTGTTCACCCAGTTTTTCTAAATACTATTTTGGTGATATTTTAGAACCAAATAGCTAGAAAATGTCCCTTACTAGCCAAGAATGAGTATCTAATTACAGAATGCATAAATGTGTCCCCTCTCAAGGGTGCTCACACTTTTTATTTGAGATGATTTTGGATTTACAGATGAGTTGCAAAATCAGTAGAGTTCTTATATACTCTTCACCTAGCCTTGCCTAACATTACTACCTTACGTAATCACAGCTCTGGAACTATTTTTGACCCTACCATTTTGCCCTTCCAGGTCCACACTCCACCTATATACCCTCTTATATGTCCCTGGAGGCTGAACAGAATGCTTTTTATCAGAGGGCTCCCTCTCTCTCATTTCCCATTGGGATCAACCAATCAAAGAAGAGGGGTCAGAAGGTAGGGTATGTATCACACCCACTCACCCTCATGACTCCTTGCAGAAGCATCCCTTTACCAAAGGCCACAGAAAAAGCACCTGCTCCCACTATTCAGTTACTACTGTATTACCTGGGTTGCTTCTCCTCATCCCCCTACCCCTTCCAGCCTAGTAGTGGTAACAGCTCTCTACCTTCATTAGTCGTGGGATCCTTTGCCCTCTCCAGTTCTTTACTTAACCCTGCCCACACCCTTTAAAATAATCTCTTCATTAAATTTTACTGAAACCCCCAATTGACTGTGCTATCTGATTTTCTCCAGGGACAGTGACTAATAATCTAATCAAATGATATTAATTTAAGGTCAGGCACGGTGGCTCAAGCCTGTAATCCTAGCACTTTGGGAGGCTGAAGCAGGAGGATTGCTTGAGCTCAGGAGTTCGAGACTAGCCTGAGCAAAAACAAGACCCCGTTTCAACTGAAAATAGAAAAATTAGCCAGGTGTCGGGCATTACTGTAGTGCACCTGTAGTCCCAACCACTCAGGAGGTTGAGGCAAGAGGATCCCTTGAGTCTAAGAGTTGGAGGTTGCAGTGAGCTATGATGACATCACTGCACTATATCCAGGGCGATAGAGCAGGACTCTGTCTCAAAAACAACAACAACAACAACAAAACCCTTAAAACTGACTTCCTCTAAGGGAATATATCTTCCTACACACCTCCTTCCACACACAAACTAGAGATTATTTACATAAATGTTTCTTCCAAGAGGAGTCCCAAACCACCTCACATTTAAGCCCAAGTTCATGAATCAAATACTGAAACTAGTCCACATCTCTACTTTATTCAAGAGTCAAGGAAACTCTTATGTTTCCAATGACAGTATTGAAACATACGATGACATATATAGCTGTCGTCTATATGTGAAAAAAATTCTAATGATCACCAATAGGGCTTAAACGGGAAGCTGATGCTAAGCTACTTCCCACCCACCTGGCCCATGAACATTTGATATCCATTCTGGCCATTAAGAGTGCTTTGGACAGAAACCATCATTTCAGCTAGAGGAAGACTCTCTACTCAGGAACGTGAGAATATTATTTATAGTTTTAAATTTTGAGGTACAATAGAATTAATATAGGTATCAATATATTAATAGATAAGATATTTTTTAGGAGGAGAGGTGTGAGAGGTTTCAGCCCCACAGCTGGATTCAGTAGTTACAGGGTACAGTGTAGAATGGAAGGAGTCTCCAATTCTACACTCACTTTCTTTAATCAGCCTCTTCATCTATCCAACTACGTTCTAATAGATGATGAAGATGAAAAGTCAGTCAGGATACCTGCAACATCCACCCTGACAAAGAGCAGGTGACCCAGGAATTTTGAAGATCTAAGAGGACAGAGTCAAAGGAAGCAGACTAGATCTCTGCTATGATGCCACATGCAAAGACAGAGAATTATGATAGGAGACCAAATTGCAACCTGCAGATTCCCATCATGGATCATCTGGGTAGCATACCGCTGGAGGGTTGAAGTCCTCACACATAAAACCTAAAACTGAAAGTTGTATTCTTCTCCCACTCTTCCTCCCAAAACACAGGTGTCATTTTCTTAACATCTCCATTAGGGTTATATAATATTCTACACTTGCTCTGGTTGAATTTCACACACATCAAGCTCAAATCTGAAAGTTTTTAGCATTTCTACTCTAGAAACAAAGCTTTCCTTGGAAAAGAAAAAAAAAATATGTCTAATAAAATTTCTTAAAAACATCCTAAAATGACAAATCAGAAAAAATGAATTTTTTCCCTTTTAAAACATTTCCCTACTCTTGTACAATAATCATTAACCATAGAAGAAAGTGAGTGACAATTCAGTTCTGCTTGCTGTGGCAGATGAAATTTGGCCACCCAAAGGCACTTTAAAAAAAAAAAAAATGTCAGAGTTCACTGCGATGATTCCAAAAAGCAACACATGGTATATTTACTTCTGAAATTTATTTCAGGTGACAGGACACCCACAGACTAACAAAATAAACATAGAATGAAATAGCATTCCCAAAGTCCAATTCTACTTCCTAGCAAAGGCGAGAGAAGAGTTAGCTACCAGTCTTGGTCTATATTAGTTTCTCCGCGTAGTCTGTCACTTCCTCCTGCCCCTCCTCACCAAATTTGAGAGCCATTTATAACAGTAGGACTGAAGCTATTTCTTACTTAAATTTAAGACAAAATTCCTGAGATGGATATACCCAATACAGAAAGTGTAGAAGGAGATTAGGAACTATAAGTAGAGCTTTTAATGATACACTTCTATAGTTGTTGGAGGAGTAGGTAATAAAATGGGATGGATGGATCAATATGAAGAAAACCAGAAAAGGGTTTTTATCTTAATATTTACCTTAAAAATTTTACCTTAAAAATAACCACTACTCTATTTGTCCAGGCCCAGTGAGAATTTGTGTCAAGCAATTTCATTCATTTCACAGTGCCTAGCACATTGCTGACTGTGTGGTAAATATTAAATAAATACTTGTTGGTTGATGAAAAATGTACGTGGAAATGCTGTGTATACACAGGAAACAGAAACTCAAGGTGGTCAGACAAATTTGAAAGCAATGCAAGGTTCGGTTCTCCGTGTCAATATTTTCAAGTTACACAACTGGGGGGAAAAATAAGATAAAATTCTGCCACATGTATAGTTCAACATGTTCCTCTTTGAGTGCTAAAACTTTATTTGCAAAAGAAAAACTACGATGAGGTTAAAATATTTTAAATTAAATGTAACACAATATAATTTTAAAGACCAGTCATTTTATTGCTTAATATTTTACCCTGCATTTAAAAGGTAGCTTGCAAATATTGCTTACATTTATAGTAGCAATATACCACTGGAAATTTTAAACACATAAGCACCTATGTGCTACCGTAAAGCTAGCTTTGAACTTTTAGTGATGCCATATGCTTTTAAATTAACCCTTCTAAATACTGTACAAATCTCATAACACAGATTGCTAGCTTATAACGGAATTAGGTTACTACTAAATACTCATAGGCACACTATAGAAAATAAAGAAAACATGCATATTCCTATAGCTCCATGAATGCCAAAATTAATGATGATATAATGGAAATCTGAGATCAAACAATTATAATTTGGCTGTGAAATCTCAACCACTTACACATTTTAAGTTAAACTAAAATGTAAGGGCTTTTTTTTTTTGAAGAAAAATCATACATTTCAAAAGAGTACTTAAAGGATAGTCTATTAAAATCACAATGGATCATAGCTGTCAACTTCAAATAGTGTCTTTCTCCTAAAGAGCTTAAGTTTACACACTGGTGCAACAACATCACAAATGCAGATGCTACAAGGAGAGCTCTAAAGAAAAACAAATTTTATTCACAACACTTTGCATATAAACTTTTCCTTCTGCAGACTTGTGTGGAGTTGAAAATAAAGGATGCTAATATGCACATTATGCAGCACATCAAAAAAAAGAGAAAACACTTTAGTTGAGGGAGAATTCATTTATCTACTGAAAATCTGGGAGAATGCACATCCACTGTACTGCAAATTTACCCCCAAGTGACAGAAAAATACTATATGAAATGGAAAAATAATTAAATATTATTTAATCAACAGCTGATTACCTTTAAAACTTTGGGCTTCTTTTCCCTCTGGGGCCTCTTGTTTTCCTTTATAACCTAAAAAAAAAAAAAAATCAAATTGCAAAATGAGCCTCTGTTTAAGAAATAAAATTAGCTCCCACCCCCAAAAAATTTTTGGCTATTTCTCTGTAAAACTATTTATACCATTTAAAATCATCAACATGTTTGCTAGGCAGAACCTAAAGAGTTTATGTAAAATGTATACTTTAAAAGTCACTGAAAAAAATTCTTGCATAAAGATGAAGTAGGGAAATACCCTTTTTTCCCCTTAAAGTCTGTCTTAATTAGCCTCTGCATTCTTCACAGCGAAGCCCACGAGGTAGCCATCTTGCTTGCTTCTGCAGAGGAAGCCTCTACAGTGGAACAGTTCTGCAAACTGCTTTTTGGTATTATTATCATGGTGTTTAAAGGCAGCCCTGGCCTGCCAGCACTGTAGACGTGCTGGGCATGCCTTTTGCAAAAACAGCCCC
Organism: Lemur catta; assembly: GCF_020740605.2. Taxonomy (NCBI): domain Eukaryota; kingdom Metazoa; phylum Chordata; class Mammalia; order Primates; family Lemuridae; genus Lemur; species Lemur catta. The sequence goes on along the minus strand of NC_059141.1, from coordinate 47,097,282 downwards.
ACAAAGAGTGCAGCCAATGGCAATGCAGAGCTTAGCAACTCCAAAGTGATCTTCTCAGCCTAGCCCTTCCTAGACAAAGGATCTCCTGTGCGGCTGGGCTCTCACCACAGGACACAGGCAGCCACAAGCTGCGACATGGAGTTCGCTGCAGAGGATCTGGTCGCGCTGAAATCACAGGAGGCTTCAGCAAAAACAATGCACACAAATCCCCCAGGTTGCCACCATCGGATCGATGGCGGAGTCTCCCTGATTAGTAACCTCTTGGTGGCTCTGAGGGCAGGTCTGCATGGGGTAGGGGTGCGCTGCTCTGCCTCCAATGTACAGGAGATATAACTGAGCCTAGGGGGGCATTTGGGCTTGCTGAAACTCTGGAAGGTATTGTGCATTTTTACTTTATAAGGCAAGGCTAAATATTGGCGATATTTAAGGCAGGGAGGTTATGTGAGGACAGTGTAGGCTCAGCTGTTGGGCTGCGTGTCTCATTCCTCAGGAACCACACCTCTTTGCAGCAGGCGCTTTGCCCAGAAACACAGCAATTTGATTTCTGTCAATAAATGTCCAATGACAACAACGGATTAAAAAATAACAATAAAGCCACTTAAAAGGAAAAGGACAGGAAGAGGACTAGGAGGGAGGAGGAGTTTTCAAAATACACTTGCCGCTCTGAGTGGCTAGAGAGAAAAGATTTTTCTCTCTTGCTCTGGGCATTTCTGATGACCTTCCCTTCTCAACGAAATCTCTGCCCTGCTAGAAGGAGAACTTGGACTCATACCTTTGGGGGGAAAAAGGGCACCTTTGGCTTCTGTCTCTCCCGAGATCATCAACTGTCACTGAGCATCTCTCTGCAGAGCTGCCAAGCAAGTCCCCACGTGGAGTCTGTCTGCGCACCAGGCTGGCGGTCAGACAGAGCCACCCACTTCTCAGAGATTGGGACCTGAGCCAGAGGTGGAACAAGCCACTATCTCCCCTGACACACCTGGAATGCCCCTATGCCCAGTGGGTGGTAAGCACTGGAAGAACTGGCAGCACAGTTGGCACCTGCCAGACACTGGGAAGGGCAGGACCAGAGGAGTCTCCCTCCCTTTAGCCTCCTGGCATTGCAAAAGTGGCAGCAGAGGACCAGGGCAGCTGCAGTGAGCTGGCTGGTCTCAAGGTCACTGCCAAAATGCAGTGTGGAGGCTGGTCACATCACAGCTACCTTGACAGCTGCACAGATCTTGGGAAGACAGCCCTAGCTCCAGCCTCGCAGGGCCAAAGTTTCAACAGCACATTTGGGGGATTGGCAGGAAGGCCTCCTTGGCTGCTCAGCCAAAGATGGGTTTTCCACTTGCAGTTGGATTCAGAACAGATTCCCACAACCAGAAATCAGGAACAGAGTGAGGGCCGGAAGGCCTGCATTTCATCACCCTTGATTCCTAGCTTTTCAGTTTGCCACAAAAGCATGCTTTCCTCGTTGGAATGGGAAGTCCAGCATGCGTTGTTTTCCCACTTTTAAACTACCTCCCCCTCCCCCTAATTTTTAGCAAATTCATGTAAGAAAAAAAACCTAATGGGTGTGGTGTTCTCAACTCTTCCTTAAACACTTGTAGCAAAACCAATGAATTCTGACCTAACCACATCCACCAGCACAACTCCAAACACACTGAGCCCACACTACCTCTAAGAAGCTCTCTGTGAGGAATGAAGCAGTCACGAAACAGGTAGAAAAACAGGACTACATACAGTAAGGTTTGAAAATGGGTACAAAACCTTTTAGCTTCACATCTTTTTTTTTCCTTTCTTTCTTTTTTCTTAATGATTTTTTATTGTGGTAAAATATCCATAACATAAAATTTATTCTTTAACTATATTTAAGTGTATAATTCAGTCACATTAAGTACTTTTACAACGTGCAACTATCACCACTCTCCATCTCCAGAACCTTCCCACCCTCCTAAACAGAAACTGTCTACCCATTAAACAGTATCTCCTCATTGGCCTTGACAGCCCCTACTAAATTCTATTCCACTTTCTGTTTATGAAATTGACTATTCGTGGTACCTCCTATAAACAGTTCACACAATATTTTTATCTTTTTGTGTCTGTTCACTTCACTTAGCATAATGTTTTCAAGTTTTATCCACGTTGTAGAATGTATCAGAATTTCACTCCTTTTAAAGGCTGAACAACATTACTTCATGTAGATATATATAATGCATTTTATTTTATTTTATTTTTTTTTTTGGAGACACAGTCTCAGTCTGTTGCCTGGGCTAGAGTGCTGTGGCATCAGCCTAGCTCACAGCAACCTCAAACTCCTGGGCTTAAGCGATCCTTCTGCCTCAGCCTCCCAAGTAGCTGAGACTACAGGCATGCACCACTGTGCCCAGCTAATTTTTTCTATTTTTAGTTGTTTGGCTAATTTCTTTATATTTTTTTTTCTAGTAGAGATGGGGTTTCACTCTTGCTCAGGCTGGTCTCAAACTCCTGACCTCGAGCGATCCTCCTGCCTCAGTCTCCCTGGGTGCTAGGATTACAGGCGTGACCCACCTTGCCCGACCTATATAATGCATTTTCTTTACCCATTCTTCTGTTGTAAGACATTTGAGTTGTTTCTACCTTTTGGTTGTTGTGAATAATGCTGTTATGAACATTGGTGTACCATATCTATTTGAATCACTGCTTTCGATTCTTTTGAGTATATACCTCAGAGTGAATTGTTGGATCACATAAGTCTGTTTAACTTTTTGAGGAACTACCAAACTGTTTTCCACAGCAGCTGCACCATTATACATTCTCATTAGCCATGCACACAGGGTAGCCCTACATTTCTTAAAATGCCTTGCATTTTAATTACATATAATATTACACCTCCTCCCTTGAATATTTGAATATAATTTTTAAAAACCATCAACATTTTTTCTAGGTTAATTATTCATTATTTAGTAAGGTGGCCATGATATATTATGACATAATTATGTGTGTGTATATATATTATGTATCTATACATATATGTGTGTATATATACATATGCATATATATGTATATATAATTTTTTTTTTTTTGAGATAGTCTTGCTCTGTCACCCTGGCTAGAGTGCAGTAGCATAATCACAGCTCACTGCAACCTCAAACACTTGTGCTTAAGCAGTTCTTCTGGCTCAGCCTCCTGGGTAACTGGGACTACAAGTACGTGCCACTATGCCTAGATAATTTTCTCTATTTTTTGTAGAGACAGGGTCTCACTCTTGCTCAGGCTGGTCTCAGACTCCTGGCCTCAAGCAATCCTCCTGCCTTGGCCTCCCAAAGTGTTAGGATTATAGGCAGGAGCCACTCCGCCCGGTAATAATTATTTTAAATCAATCCATTACCCATGAGATCCATACATCTGACTCAATAAAATAAAATAAAATTAGGCTCAGAGTATTAGGTGTACTGAAATCTACAATGGTGAGAAGTCCATGTTTTAAAGCCCTACGGACAGGCATTTCCACTGCACAGAATACTCATGAAACCATATGACATTATACTTGGCAATCTAAGAAACGGCAAAGGTCTGTGTGCACTGTTCTGTAAAATTAGTTAATAAATAAAGCCAAAGCTCATCCTAGCTAGATATTAAAGTTAATGAAAGTGACCAGAGCTAACATTAATTCCAAATATCAAACTGATACTACACTATGAAGATCTGTACTTGTTTGAACACAGAATAGATTGGTAACCTCTATCGGTTGTGACCATCTGTTTCAATTCCTTAGGCAACAGTGAGTTTTGATGGGAAAGAATAATCAGAAATTATGAGCAGAGAAATTAGAGGTCAGTCAAAAGAGCCATTCCCATTTTCTTGTTACTTAGGGTGAAGTACATACAACTAGATCCTGTTGAAAGAGCAGAAATTAAGAAACCTTGTGTGATAGTTCTAGTTATGCAGAACTTGTTTTTGTCACTTAAATCTATTTTTTTCCCACAAGGAATCATGACTGTTAGATTGCATGAATTGATATTTAATTTTGAAATAACTCAGGGGTATAAGGTTCTTTTATATATATTTTTTTATAGTTTTTTTCTTTTTTTATTTAGCTGCTAAGTTTTTTTTTTTTTCTTTTTGACAGAGTCTCACTCTGTTGCCCAAGCTAGAGTGCCATGCCATCAGCCTAGCTCACAGCAACCTCAAACTCCTGGGCTCAAGCGATCCTCCTGCCTCAGCCTACTGAGCAGCTGGGACTACAGGCATGTGCCATCACGCCCGGCTAATTTTTTCTATTTTTAGTTGTTTGGCTATTTTTTTTTTTTTTTTCAGTAGAGACGGGGTCTCGCTCTTGCACAGGCTGATCTCAAACTCCTGACCTCAAGTGATCCTCTCACTTTGGCCTCCCAGAGTGCTAGGATTACAGGAGTGAGCCACCATGCCTGGCCTAGCTGCTAAGTTTGTTATGGAGGTTCTTTTATATATTTACTAAATGAGATCTATCTCCTTTCTCTTGAAAATCGCAGGATTATAGAACTAAAGAAAATATATGAGAAAATTTGGCATAATAAATTTTAATAAATAAATAATAATAAAAATAAGAAATTACTTTACTTCACAGAGAAACTGAGGCTCAAGAAGGTAAAATAATTTAACTCAGGTTACACAGCAAGTTAGAACTTAACCTACTTCTAACCATCTATACTGCTTTCTCTACAGCTTTGCTTCAATTTTAATATCCAGCAATATATATTTGTAAAATTTCCTAAAATAACCTTAAAAGAAATGTCCTCTAAAATACATACCTTCATTTTTAGAATAGAAGATTAGCAGCTCATATTTCTAGAAGATTGGTGTTTTAAATCAACATTACATTAAGGAAGCTTTTAAAAAAAAGAAAACATGTTTTGTGCCCTCAGTGATAGAGTTATGAAGAGTTTCAAAACTCTACTTCTCTTTCTGGGTATAAGTGATTCTGCATTCGCAAAAAACTAGATGTACAAAGTCTTCCCAGGTTAAAACAACAGCAGCATTATGAGGAGGAGTCTTCTTGTAAATTAATTTCAGGGGTGATTCACCTTTCCAAGATTGAAGCACATCCTTCCAATATTTGGCGCACTCTCCTCTCCCATGAAATCCTTTGTTTTTCTTCTTACATTTCTTTTGGGGGCTACAACATTTGCAATGATAACTGAATAAAGATATTCCATGTACCATCTTCTGTAAATTTCCAATCAATAAGAAAACAATGTCTCATACCTTTTACGACAATTCTATGAGATTTTTACAGTTAGTTTTCTTTTATTTCCTGTGAGAGGGACCTGAAAGACTAAAACTGGAGAATCTTCCTGGGTGACTGGATTGAGCAATAGCCTGGGTGTCAGTGGCTGATCTCCTAGTACAGTCTTTCCCTGGCTCCCCTTCCCCACCCCTTTCCTTGAGGCTACTAGAGCTATTTTTCCCTCAAAGGGGCCAGGTCCAGTTGGTATCCAACCCCATTCCTTCCAGTTTACTGCACGTAAAAATATCTGTTCTTCAATGGCAGGAATTAAGGGAAAATATGGGCAAATAATCTTCAACGGTTACTGCCTGAGAATCATACAGAAAACGAGGTAAATCATAGACTGTCACACAAGTGAGGCTGAAATATCACCTTTCTGCAATTTCCCAACTCTTCCTTGTACTAACTAGAAATTGGCAAGCCTACACCCTCTCTTAGTGTCTAGATCCATTATTTGGACAGAAAAAAGCCAATAACAACATCTATAGGTTTTGGCAAAAAGAAAGAAATCAAGGAAGAAATTTCTATTTAGGACAATTTGCCCTTGAGTGAGTGATATATTAAAGCTTGCTTCCTATTGCTGGCCTGTCCTATTTATTTTGTAATCAGTAATACTCTTTCTTTTTCATAAAGGTATTCTGTACCTTCAGGCCCTTCCTTTTCTATGTCATTTACGCTAGACAGCTGACTCAAGGTAACATTTCACCTTCCATTTTTAGATAATCTAATTATATAGTCAAGCCTCATAGCAAAATCACAAAAATTTATTCTTTCACTTCGAAACTCAACACACACACAAGACTTTCTGAGAAAGTTAGAAATAGAGATTTCCCAAGTTAAGCAATTTTTTTTTTTTTTTTTTTTTGAGACAGAGTCTCACTCTGTTGCCTGGGCTAGAGTGCTGTGGCATCAGCCTAGCTCACAACAACCTCAAACTTCTGGGCTCAAGCGATCCTCCTGCCTCAGCCTCCCGAGTCGCTGGGACTACAGGCATGCACCACTATGCCTGGCTAATTTTTTATATATATATTTTTAGTTGTCCATATAATTTCTTTCTCTTTTTAGTAGAGATAGGGTCTTGAACTCCTGACCTTGAGCGATCCTCCCGCCTCGGCCTCCCAGAGTGCTAGGATTACAGACGTGAGCCACCGTGCCGAGCCAGCAAAATTAAACTTAAAATTATTGAACAACCTCAAAAGACCCCCAAGCCCAAAAATGTTTCCTTTAAAATTTATCAATTAGGACAGTTAGGGGGAGGGGAATAAGGTGGGATGGTTAATAGGTGCAAAAATATAGTTAGAATGAACAATATGTGACAGCACAACAAAGTGACTATAATCAACAATAAGTTAGGGTATATTTTAAAATATCTGATACAGCGGAATTGGAATGTTTCTAACAGAAAGAAATGATAAATGCCTGAGGTGATGAATACTCCAATTACCTTGATTTGAATAATTTACATTATATGGCTGTATCAAAACATCACATGGGCCCTATAAAGATATATAACCATTGTATACCCATAACAATTAAAAATTTTAAAAAAATAAATTCATTGGCAGAAATAAATAAGTCACAATGACTCATGCCTGTAATCCTAGCACTTTGGGAGGCCGAGGTGGGAGGATTGCTTGAGGCCAGGAGTTTGAGACCAGCTTGAGCAGCATATCAAGACTCTGTCTCTACAAAAAATAGAAAAATTAGCCAGGCATAGTGGCATGTGCTTGTAGTCCCAGCTACCTGGGAAACTGAGGCAGGAGGCTTGCTTAAGCCCAGGAGTTTGAGGTTGCAGTAAGCTATGATGATGCCACTGAACTCTAGCCCAAGCAACAGAGCGAAACCCTGTCACAAAAAAAAAAAAAAAATTATCAATTCATTTCTCACAATGACATACCCCATTTAATAACCAAAACCCAAGAATTTAATAAATGTCAGGCACCATGCTTATACAGACATGGTACTGAGCAGATAATTGGGGGAATATCATTGCTGATCCCTGGAACTTAGCATCTCATGAGAGACACAAATAAACAGACATTCATGATGTAGTGTAGAATGGACACGAGACCAGGAAGCTATACAGGACGAAGAGAAGGCTTTCCAGAGAAAGTGACATTTCCAATGAAATCTAAGGATAGGCAGGTAGGAGTTGGCAAGAAGGAAGAAAGATATGTGTCCCAGAGGGAGGTAATAGCATGCGCGAGAACACTGGGAGCATTGCGGTTGCTGAAAGTTACACTCCCGTACAAGTGTGAAGGGGCACTGAGGAAATATGCATATAAATTAATATGCCACCACTTGGGTAACAAGGCTAGTTATTGAGTATGCATGTGAAGAGATGCTGTCAGCCTTTAGTTCTCCGCCATTCCAGTTCATTGTATTTTCTTGTTCTTTTTGTTCCATCTTTCAGTTTTCCGTAAGTGGTTCTTTGAAAAGCCAAAAATAATGCTCCTACTGAGGTGATCATCACAAATATCAGCTACCTTTTCAAGGGAGGAACTAAAAGGGAAGTGATTGATTTGTCCTAGATCTGAAATCTTTGTCTTTCATCTAGAAAACACCCTTGTACAACTAAGACTCCTAATCAGAGAAAAGCAATTATTTTGAGAATGGATATATGTTAGATCTTTCTGTTGAGATGAGATCAGTTACTCAGGAAGAGTTAACATCTTTAGTTTCTGAACTCATTTACTAGAATCTCACACCATCTATGGAGAAGAAAGATTTGACTGCCTAGAAATGAGGTATTCTCTCAGCTGGACAGCCCTGTACTGCACAGATGCTTCCGATGTTTGGAGTGAGGGATGCTCTTCCTTTGTTCATGCCAGAGATGGAATATCGAACACCAACTATGTTCCAGGGCACTATGTAACATCTGTGGGCTCTCTGACTTAATGAACAACACTTTTCCATGGAGCTTAACTCAGAGAGCGGAGAAGAATTACAGTCCCCCACCCCCAGAGGGACTCAAAAAACAAAAAATAAAAAAATTATCATTGAACTCATAATATTTATAATAGAATTCCTAAAATTAAGTTTTTTCCAAAGTCTGTTTGATTTTCCTGACATCCAAATACTTATTGAATGGCACATTAGCTCTTATTGCTTAAATAAAATAAATAAATGGTCCTCGGTGTTCTTACCAGAGACCTATCTTTCTAACTTGCTACCATTTATGTGTCTGAAGGGGATTCTTTTGAGATTTTGCAATGTAAAGCCCTTGATTTAACAGGAAAAGAAGCAGGTTTACCTTAGCCCACTGTAAAAACCAATAGGTATCACGCTCAAGCTTACACTTGTGTTAACTGTGCAAAATTAAATGAAAAAAATTGCCTATCTTTATCAGGAATATTTTAGCACAAACAATTGTAACAGTGTTTCCACAGATACTGACTCTTAATGACTATTAAGAAAATGCAGCTTTGCACAGGCAATATCATAGCCAATGAGGTTTATCAAAGGCACGATTATTGTTAAAAGAAAAAAAGAAAGAAAATGCAATTTTCCCACAGAAGTCTGTTTGATCTACCTGACTTCCAAATGCTTATCCAAGAAGCACATTCACTCTTGTTGCTTAAAATAAATGGTTCTTGATATTCTTACTAAATATTTATAAACCATGAATTGATATTTTCCTTGTCTTGCCCAAAACTGATGTTCTTTTTAAGTACAACATTTAAGAATAAGTCAATAGGCCGGGTGCCATGGCTCACACCTGTAATCCTGGCACTCTGGGAGGCCGAGGTGGGAGGATCACTCGAGGTCAGGAGTTCAAGACCAGCCTGAGCAAGAGCGAGACCCTGTCTCTACTAAAAAATAGAAAGAAATTATCTGGACAACTAAAAATATATATAGAAAAAATTAGCCGGGCATGGTGGCACATGCCTGTAGTCCCAGCTACTCGGGAGGCTGAGGCAGGAGGATTGCTTGAGCCCAGGAGTTTGAGGTTGCTGTGAGCTAGGCTGATGCCACGGCACTCTAGCCAGGGCAAAAGAGCAAGACTCTGTCTCAAAAAAAAAAAAAAAAAAAAAAAGAATAAGTCAAATTCTATTCACTGATGCTGTGATTACATTTCTTATTTTATAAACATATACCCATATTTTCATAGGGCTACTTTTGCTAGTCATGATAACAAATGAAGTATAAGTGGATTTTGGGAGGGTGAAGGATCATCATACCCAATAATTCTCTTAGGCACTTACCATGTATGTGATAAGAGAAAAAGGCTTTAGATGTTTTGAAAAGAAAGTATTATTTTCTTTTGGCCTGTCCAACTTAGAATACTACCTTATACAAGTTCAGTATGTCCTTGAGGGGATCCAAATCCCAATGATTCTGTTAACTATGGGACCATGAGCAAGTGAACCTTCTGTTGACTCAGTGAGGGATAATGCCGACATTAGGGTTAGATGCAATAATGGACATGAGAAGCATGTGGTATGGTGCCTGACTTTCAGCTGGCAAGAGCAGCAATGCAGAATCATAGATGTCACTAACTGAGAAAACTATATACAAGTAAACAATGGAATGAGCGATTAAAACTCATTTAATATAAGAATGGGAGATATTCACAACACACAATATTTGGGACACTGGAACCTCTCCCAGATAAATCTAGTACTAAAAAAGATTGCTCCTGTAGTGGGGACATGCCAACACCATGCTAACTCCACCATAAAATCATAACATAACCTTACATTTATTAAGTTAAAAAGAATATGAAACTTACACTTCCAGTGATAATGGAATTGTTACTTTGGAATAACCCTCCTGCTGAAGACAATTAGAAAAGCTGAACAAAATACAAAGCCATCTGCCTGAAGGCATAGGAGAGTGAAAAACCACCGTGATAGTGAAGAATTACCAGACCATGATTCAGAGGAGAATGAGGTCCAAGGAAGGTAAAAATATTTTAAGTAAAGATTTAAAAATGGAGAGAAAGAGTTAAAGACAGTTAAAGGAATACGCTGAAATTAAAATATAGCAGCAGAGGAATTGGCAAACTCGAGTCTAAATATTTGACTCATATATTTTTTGAAGTTTATGTTTTTGTGAAATTAACCTGTTAAGATTCTATTAATAATACAACATCTCTTTCACAGTTTCACAAGTCTAAAAGACAGCAGCAATAACCTCAGCATGACTATTCCTCAACAGTCCACCTCTTGGTCTCACTCCTTTCCCACCTCTGGGCCCTTCATTTTGCTTGTTGCCCTGGTTCAGGGACATGGGGGTTAAAATGAGGACATGCCATGCAAGCCAATGGTTCTAATCTCAGGCCAACTGTGTGGTCTTAGGCAAGTTAGTTGGCCTCTCCAAACTTCAGTGTCTTACTTTAGAAATTAAACGCAGAATGTGTTGCTGGGCATGGTGGCTCACGCCTATAATCCTAGCACTCTGGAAGACCGAAGTGGGAAGATCACTTGAGGTCAGGAGTTGGAGACCATCCTGAGCAAGAGTGAGACCCTGTCTCTACTAAAAATAGAAAAATTAGCCAGGCATGGTGGTGCGCACCTGTAGTCCCAGCTATTTGGGAGGCTGAGGCAGGAGTGTAGCTTGAACCCAGGAATTTGAGGTTGCTGTGAGCTAGCCTGATGCCACTACACTCTAGCCTGGGCAACAGAGCCAAACTCTGTCCCAGGAAAAGAAAAAAAAAAAAAAGGCACAATGTGTATTTTATAGGATTGTTGTAAGATTAAATGAGACAGTGAGTATGTCAGTGCTTAATGCAGTGTTGGGCACTTAATAAATACTAAATACACATGATAGGTGTTATTAATGCCTTCAGATATCAATATTTACTACATACCAGTTCCACAGCTATGATCAATATCACTCAATTCAATCAACATTTATTCGTAGCCAGATGTGGTGGCACAAACCTGTAGTCCTAGCTACTCAAAAGGCTGAAGCAGGATAATCACTGGACCTCAGGAGTTTGTGGTTGCAGTGAGCTATGATGATGCCACTGCACTCCAGCCTGGATGACAGAGTGAGACCCTGTCTAAAAAAAAAGAAAGAAAACTCTGGGAGGCCAAGGTGGGAGGATTGCTTGAGGTCAGGAGTTTGAGACCAGCCTGAGCAAGAGCGAGACCTCGTCTCTACTAAAAAATAGAAAGAAATTATCTGGACAACTAAAAATATATATATAAAAAAAAAATTAGCCGGGCATGATGGTGCATGCCTGTAGTACCAGCTACTTCAGAGGCTGAGGCAGAAGGATCACTTAAGCCCTAGGAGTTTGAGGTTGCTGTGAGCTAGGCTGACACCACAGCACTCTAGTCCAGGCAGCAGAGCAAGACTCAGTCTCAAAAAAAAAAAGAAAGAAAGAAAGAGATAAAGGAAGAAAGAAAGGAAGGAAGGGAGGAAGGAAAGAAAGAAAGGAAAATTAGCTGGATGTGGTGGCACACATCTGTAGTCCCAGCTACTCAGGAGGCCAAGGCAGGAGGATCACTTGAGCCCAGGAGTTTGAGGTTGCAGTGAGCAACCTGACTGTGCTCTACTGGACTACTGTGCTCTAACCTGGGCAACAGAGTGAGACCCTGTCTCAAAAAAAAAAAAACAGGAAAAAAGAAAAAAAAATAGACAAAATGGAATTCATCAAAATTGAACACTTTTGTGTACCAAAGGACATCATCAAAAGAATGAAAAGACAACTTACAAAGAGAAAATATTTATAAATCATATATAGATAGGGGTCTAGTATCCAAAACATGTAAAGAACTTTTGCAATTCAACAGCAAAAAGATAAACAGCCCATTTAAAAAATCGGGCAAGACCTTGTATATCTTCCAAAGAAGATATGCAGATGGTCAGTAAGCATATGAAAAGGTGCTAAACAACATCAATTATTAGAGAAATGAAAAGCAGAACCACAGTGACATACCACTTCACACCCACTACGATAGCAATAATGAAAAAGTCAGATAATAGTAAGTGTTGAGGAGGATTTGGAAAAATTAGAAACCTGTACATTGCTTGTGAGAATGTAAAATGATAAGGCTGCTTTGGAAAAGTTTGGCAGTTTCTAAAAAAATTAAATGACCATTTGATCTAGTAATTCCACTCCTAGGTATATGTATATATATATATATATATATATATATATATATATATATATATATATATATATACACACACACACACACATATACATATATATATAAAATATAGATATAAATAATGAAAGACATACATCCACACAAATATCTGTACATTACTGTTCATAATATTCATATCCAGAAAGTAGAAACAATCCAAATATCCATCAACTGGTTAATGGATATATAAATTCTGGTTTTGTTCATACAATAAACTATTATTCAGCCATAAAATGGAATAAAGTCCTAATATATGGTATGAAACGGATAAATCTCAAATTCATTATGCTAAGTGAAAGAAGCAAGTCACAAAAAACAAAATGTTGTATGATTCCCTTGATGTGAAATCACCAGAATAGGCAAATCCATAGAGACAAAAAGCAGATTAGTGGTTACCAGAGGTTGGAGGAGAGAAGGTGGAATGGCTGCCTAATGGTACCGGGGGTTTTATTTCTGGGGAGGATGAAAATGTTCTAGAAGTAAATAGTGGTGATGGTCACATAGCCTTGTAAATATCTGAATTGTGTTCTTTAAAAGAGTAAATTTTATAATATGTGAATAATATAAATCTCAATTTTTTTTAAAAAGTAAGAGATTGATTATTGAATTCTCTTTTATTGTAGCAGAAAGAGTGGCTCTACCACTTTCTAAGCCATGGAAAATTAAACACATTTTTTAAAGTGTGTTTCTATTTCCTCGTTTGCAAAATGAGAATCCTAATACTTACACCTCATGGGTTACTGTCAGAATTGAATACGGTAATGGAAAGTCTTTTATCAGTTTCTGGCCCATGGTAGACCCTCCAAAAATGTTAGTTTCCTTCCTTCTTCCCTACTTTTGTCAGCTTCCTGTGTTTCAAGTCAAAGAAGTTTAAATTTCATTAAAATCTTATGTACCTAATTAGTAATGAAGTAATGTTAATTAGTAATGTGCCTAATTAACAAAGGTTGTTGATTCTTTAAGAAGGAAGAAAAAAGAGTTAAACACTATCTTGTTTTGATTTCTTTGTTTTGTTGTTTTTTGTTTGTTTTAACATCTCATCACCAGAAGGGCCTCTAGAAAATGGGGTTAGGAAAATAAAGAAAACAACTTAATTTCTATGTTGCCCAGTAGACAAATCTCTCTGCAATTCTGTATAAACTCCTGTAAAATTACTCCTGCAAGTGTAAGAGAAACTAACACACCCATGCACATGCTTCTCTCTAAATCTAACCTATATCCACTCCTTCCAAAATTCCATGGCTTGGAGCAACTGTGGCTTTCCACTGTCTTGTCCTCCCACTTCCTCTTCCCTTGATCCTGCTTTTGCTCTTTAACAGAAAACTCACCACAAAATAGTGTTGCGTATGAAACATGATATAAAAATAAGCTGTATAGTGTAAATGTCCCGAACACAGCAGAAACACCAAAACCCTCTCATTATACAAGGACAAGAAAATAACTGTGGCATAGTCGTCTCATTGGAAACCACAACTATAATTTTGCATCACATGGGAACAGTGAAACCAATTCATTCATAAAGTATCTTAATCCTCCAGCAGGAAAAATGCTTTTGCAGATATTGAGAAATGTTGTGTATGGGCTACTTGGGAGGACTTCGGTTATTTTCCTTTAAATAGTATGAATAAATGGTAAGAGGGAAAACAGGTGAGTGTAATGAAATAAATACACAAATCTCTTCAAGGATATAACAGTCCCCACCATGTCTGAGCACCAGCTATGTAGCAGGTACACTGGGAGACCCTTACAGACAACATCTCTGCTCCTCCCAGCATCACTGCCTCACAGTTTGACTATCTTGATGCTCCAAGTAGGTCCATTCTCACACTGATGACCATATGGGGAATAACTAAATTCTTAGTGCAACCGTGTTTTCCTTAACCGTAGGAACAGTGGTCAATTGCATTCCTTCAAAGCCCTAAAAGAGTGGTGTGATTCTTTTACTTGTTTTTATTTTGGGGGTGGGAGATGTGACTTAAATTTCTCTGAAATCTAATAAAAGCTATTGACAATCTCCCCAGAAAAATGAATATAAAAACAATATGCTGCATGTAATTTTGAGGAGGTGGGATCACAGACCCCTGAAGACCATCCAGATTAAGAACCTTTGATGTAGAAATTGTAATTTTTTGCTTTCTGAAGAATCCAAAAGACTGATGTTGGGGTCATTTAAACTAGGATTGAATTAATCTAAGAAATTCTTGTCCAGCAACCAAAAGACCTGTGGAAAGTTTAGCAGGACTAAAGCGCTAATAGAATAATACAGTTTAAAAATTCTGATTTTCCATGGTAGCTAAAAATACACAGAATACCTAATCTGATCTGGCTAGTATCCAGTCATTAGTTAGAGATTTGCTGAAATGCTGACTCAATTACCATCTATGAAAGGGCTTTAAGATGTGTTTACCAAAAAGAATTTAACAGAAACTACAGAGTTTCTCATTTAGGGAGAAGAAAATGGACCTGACATTCCAAAAAATACCTGGACCATAAACTTCAGGTTTCCAAAAGTGATTAGAAGTCATTAGACATTAACACGTCAGCAAAATACAAAATATTTTGGTTGGTAATACTTTCAGCTGGAATAAAGAATCTAATGATCCTAATGTCAGAAAATAAGCTGGAATGGGAGCCAAGATTTATGCAGAAAAAAGTTCACTACCATATGGAAAATTGTAAGACACTGAAGGATTCAGCCACAAAAAACAAACTTGTAAATTATGTTCATTTACCTAAAGGAATATTATGCAGGCATTAAAAAATCTTTACAAACTTCTAATTGTAAGAGAAAATACTGAGTGAAAAAAAATAGAAGAAAAAATTTACCTCATTTGACCTCAACTATGTTATTTTTTAAATGCAGTAAAAATACTGGAAGCAAATATGCCAATATATTCATGATGGCTGCTTCTAAGTGGTAGGATTATGGGTTTTTTTTTTCCTACTTCTAAATTTTCTACAATGCAAATTATATTATTTTGATTTAATACATTTTATTATTTTTTAAAGTAACACAAGCTCACTATGTAAAAATTCAAACCACATGGAAAAATTTAAGCAAAAAGTTAAAGTAACATATTTTCTAATATATGCCTCCTCCACCCAAAAAATCCAGTCCTCAGGTAAACACTTCCAACAGTTGGGTTTGGTAGGTATCCTTTTGGAGTTGTTTTCCTAAATTCCATTTACAATTAGAAAAATACATGACTTTGAGCTTGCATGCTCCTTTTCCCTTCTTGGTGTAACTCACAATCACAAATGCATGTGGTAATAATTTTAAACAACACAGGCAGACAGCTTTTATCATTTTCTTTTTTTTTCTTTTGTAATACAGGGTCTCACTCTGTTGTCCAGGCTAGAGTACAGTGGGGTCATCATAGCTCACTGCAACCTCAAACTCCTAGGCTCAAGCGAGCCTCTGGCCTCAGCCTCCTAAGTAGCTGGGACTACAGGCACGCACCACCACCACCACGCATGGCTAATTTTTAAATTTTTTATAGAGATGGGTTCTCTCTATTGACCAGGCTGATCTCAAACTCCTGGGGCTCAAGCAATCCTCTTGCCGTGGCCCTCCAAAGTGGTAGGATTATAGGTGTGAGCCACTGCACTTGGCCTATTATGTATTTTTAAAGCACTCCATACTCTCCTAAAAATCTTTTCCTTAAGCTTTCTACTTGAATTTCAGTTACAGATATCCCACGATCCTAATATTTTTGGTACTTGAAAATGATATGTGTAGAATAAACCCTAAAAATGTTCTTTTGGGGTAATAGCTGCTGAAATAATATATCCAGTACATATGGAGTAAAATGAACAATATACAGTATAGTTGTTTTGGGTTTTTTTTTAAAACATACATTGTTATATGAGAAATAGTCTGACTCTTATAATTTTATAAGATTTTATTAATTCACTAATTTAACCATTTGTATAGCAAATATTTGTTGAGCACCTATTATGTGCTGCTAAAATCTCCTAAATCCCGGCTTTGGGCTTTAGAAGTAACTTAAGCATCTCACTTAAGTATTTCATGGCCTTCTTTTAAAGACAGTGACTTGGTATTAATGGGGCATAATTAAATCAGAAAAACAAGATTTTTCTTTTGTTGTATTCATAACAAACATGAAGAGCTGATGATAATTAGCCAACACCTTCTGGGTACTCATGACTTGAGCACTGAGTCTCATTATCAAGGTAATGCCCTGACTTGCTTAGATTCATTTGATGTTTGATTGATTTGCTAGTTCTGTCTTATTTTAGTACGATAATAATGCAAAAAAAATAAGATCCTTTCTTCTATCCTTCCTGATAACACTTGTGCCACATCCATCATAATCCTACAATGGCTAGCTACTGGAAAAGGACTTTTTCAGCTTTGATATCATCAACTCTTGAAATATCACTCTGCAATAAAAAATCAAGAGCATGACCAACAAAAAGGGATCTGGAGTTAGGCTCTGTAGTGAAATAAACATGTAAAATACTGGGGTGCTCAATATTATATGATAGTATAACTTGGATTATGCTGACATTAGATGAAGGTGTGAGCCAGTTTCACACATTTTTCTTCCTGGATAAGATGATATACAGAAAATGGCAAGGGATTTGAACCATAGTGACAAGATTCCAGAAATTAACACCCAAGGGTCAGAATCAATCAAGATCAGCATGGTTTTGTTGACATACTTGGAGTTTACACACGTATGTACACTAAGCACCAAGGGTTTTTCTTTTTCTATGTCCAGTTCTGTGGTGCAGTGTGCTACTGAAGTCTCAGTAGTGATACAAAGAGATTCCTTAAAGGCATATTTAAGGACATATAACATCTGCCCTCAATTGAAGGAGCTGGTAGCAAAAATTTGTTCCATATGCCATATACAACATATGCCAAAATGAGATCCAGCTGTTTGAAAACTCTAAGAAAAGCAGTGGCCAAGAGAGGCTAGCCCCACCCCCACTACCACCAAAAAGGATAAAATAAAATAAAATGAGTATGTCAACTAATTCTAAAAGGGCAGCTCTAAAACTAGACTGTTAGCATATCCATAAGTATAGATAGTCAGTGGTTCAATTTTATATCATAACATTATTTACCTGTTAGCTTTTGAAACACAGCCTATGTAGGTATTACTATTTTTCCAGGTGGAATTTGTATTAGTTAAGAGGATAGTGTGGTAATAAACACAGCACACTTAGCATCTAATATGCTGCTATTTAATCTAACCAAGCACATAATAACCTTTTAATATTTTGGAAAAAAATCACCATTAAGCAGGGTAAATACAAGAGAGGTTATTTCACTTTGACTAAATCAACTTGCAAACTCCTTGTCTAGTCATTCAATTAATGTTAATTAAATGCATAATACCATACCAAAATCATCTGCCTAGACACATATAATGAAACTCAAGACCCCACCCTCAGAAGCATAGTCTACAAACAACTGTTCTGTTTCTTTTGCTTTTATACATACTAAAAATTACCTGTGAAAGTGTAGCCTACCCAAAGCACCTATTCTTTTTTTTTTTTTTTTTGAGACAGAATGTCGCTTTGTTGCCCTGGCTAGAGTGAATGCCATGGCATCAGCCTAGCTCACAGCAACCTCAAACTCCTGGGCTTAAGCGATCCTACTGCCTCAGCCTCCTGGGTAGCTGGGACTACAGGCATGAGCCACCATGCCCAGCTAATTTTTTTCTATATATATTTTAGTTGGCCAGATAATTTCTTTCTATTTTCAGTCGAGACAGGGTCTCACTCTTGCTCAGGCTGGTCTCGAACTCCCGACCTTGAGCGATCCACCAGCCTCGGCTGCCCAGAGTGCTAGGATTACAGGTGTGAGCCACCGCACCTGGCCCCAAAGCACCTATTCTAATGTCTGTAAAAAGCTCCTACTCATTCTTCTTTCCCCCGTTTTTTATTTTACTATCTTTCACTGTTCAATAAGTAGGGTAGTGCATAAATCTCAAAATGCTAAATTACAAATACACAGGAATACCATAAGCAAAAGCAAATTTCTAGGTAACTATAAGAATGACACAAGCCTGAGCAAGAGCGAGACCCCATCTCTACAAAAAAATTAAAAAATTAGCTGGGCATGGTGATGCATGCCTGTAGTCCCACATGCTTGGGAGGCTGAGGCAGGAGGATAACTTGAGCCGGGAGTTTGAGGTTTACCCAGGGCCACAGAGTGAGACTCTGTCTCAAAAAAAAAAAAAAAAAAAATTATCATTGAACGAAATTCCATGAGTCTTACATAAACAAAGACATACCATAGTCATGAACTGAAAGACACACATTGAAAAAAATGTCAATCTCTCCAAGTTAATCTATAAATTCAACATCTCACAAGCAAAATCTCAGCAGTGTTTTTTAGCAGAAATTTACAAGCCAATTCAAAATTTTTTATGAAAATGTAAAGAACCAAGAAAGAGCTCAAGTCAATATTGAAGAATAAAGCTGAAGGACTTATACTACTGGTTAGCAAGACCTGCTACAAAGCTACCATAATAAAGCGTTTAGATACAAGGAAAGACAAAATGTCAATGAACAGAGTCTAGAAACAGACTCAAAATGTATCACCTGATAAATGACAAAGTTGACATTTTATTAGGGGATGTATCTTATTTATTTTTTGAGACAGAATCTCAATATGTTGCCCATACTGATCTCAAAGTTTCGGGCTCAAGTGATTCTCTCACCCAGCCTGAGTGGCTGGGATTGCTGGCCCATGCCACCACTCTAGCAAAAGGTATCATTTCAATAACGGTTCTGGTCTACTAGATATCCATATGAAAAAGAACGAACCTCAGCTCCTATCTCACACCATACACAAATATCACTTCCATATATACATATAAAGATAATAAGAGATAATAATAATGATGATAAAGGATAACAAAATCATTGAATGTAATAAAAATCCATGAGTTCATACTGAAAGACGTAAATTAATAAAAAAAAAAAAGTAAGTAAATAATAAGGGAAAGCTCTTCCTTAGAGTTTAAAGAGCTAATTAATAGATTTATAAGAAATGATGGAAGCAGGACGTGGCCATGGAAGTCAGAATCCACTAAGGACTGTGTAATACTGTGGAGAAAGAAAGAAAGAAAAGAAAGAAAGAAAGGAAGGAAGGAAGGAAGGAAGGAAGGAAGGAAGGAAGGAAGGAAGGAAGGAAAGAAGGAAGGAAGGAAGGAAGAAAAAAAGAAATTATGGAAATAGAGACTCACTACCTGGCAACTATCAGGCAATAATTGTCAAGGGATGCTGAAACCAGGGAGTGAAAGTTTGAAGGGTAACAGGATATTTACAAAGTTCAACTTCCCAATCTCTACTAAGTACAAAGGGAAAAATGCCAACATTACAATGGAAAAGGCTGGAAGACACTACCTTAACCAAGGGATCAAAATAAAGATCATGACTACTGGGATGAATTGACATCACCTGTCTCCTGATATAATGGATCCCCATAAAAATGCATAACCCAAATCTAGTCAAGAGAAAACTTTAGATAAACCCAAATTTGATGGACAAAACAACTGATCTGTACTTTTCAAAAACAGCAATGCCATAAAAGACAAAAATTGAGAAATTTCTTCAATACTCCCCACCCGGAAAAGTGCATAGTTTGCAATTTCATTTATATAAAGCTCTAGACAATGCAAACTAATCTACTGTGACAGAAAAAAATAGAATTTACCTGCGGAGGAAAGATGCAGGAAGGTGGAGAGGGACTATGAAGGGGCACAAAAAAACTTTTGGGAGTGATAGATTTTGACTGTGGTAATGGTCACACAGTGTAAACACAGGTCATATTTACCAAATTTTGTATTGAAAATGTGTGCAGTTTATCGTGTGTTAATTACACCTCAATATAAAGTTGTTTAAAATTTTTGAGAAGCTGTTCTAGATCAAACGAGGCCAAAGGAACATTTTCTTATAGGATAACGTGTAACATAAATGAAGTCTGTGGATTAAATAATAATAATGGTTCAATGTTAATTCCCTAATTGTGATAATATAACTGAATATCCTTGTTTTTTTGGAAATATACTCTCTAGTATGTAGGGGTAAAAGAATATCATGTTTGTGAAACTTACTCTCAATTGGTTCAGAAAAAGAGAGAGATGCAGTAATGACACAATATGATAAAATGCTATCATTTGGGCAATCTGAATGAAACTATACCAAATTCTCTGTACTACTCTTGCAACTTTTCTATAAATTTAAATTATGTGAAAATGAAAGTTTTTTGAATCAAGAATGTGGTGCTTAGTATATTATGACCAACAGCCAGGGTATTCATTCATTTGTCAACAAATATTAGTTTTTTCCACACTGATAAAACTTGACAACAATGACTACACTTGCTTGCCAGAGACACCACATGCCAACACTTAAATTTATAAACTTGATTATTTGAGTTACAAATACATTTTCTCTTCATTTAACTAACAAGTATTTGTGCATAGCCCAGAGAAGTACCTATCACTGTGCCAAGATAGCCAGGTATAGAACCTGGAGAACACACACATACACAGTTATGTCACAGGAAGGGGTGAGTAAATGGGTGGGGTCAGATAGGGAAAGGAAGAAGGGCATGACGCAGGCATGGAGACTGGCAAGACAGGCACTGGGGAAATGTAAGTAGCCAGTAGCTGGAGACTGCTGCAACCTCAAGTATAATGTGAAGAGATATGAAGGGAAACAAGACAGAAGAAGTCAATTGTGCCAAGATCTTAAAGGCCCTTTATTCCATGCTGATGAATCTAGGCTTCATCTATGATTGGAAGGCACTGAACATTTTGCTGTATTTTCTTTTGTTTTATTTTGAGTAAAATATATTACATATACAGAGGAATACTAAATGTACTTAGGTAGGAGAAACAGATTTTCAGAAATAAAGCTTGAACTGCACTAAGGAGAGCTTATTATTCAACTTTGTTTTCTTTTCTTTTTTTTCTTTTCTGAGACAGAGTCTTGCTTTGTTGCCCGGGCTAGAGTACCATGGTGTCAGCCTAGCTCACAGCAACCTCAAACTCCTGGGCTCAAGCAATCCTTCTGCCTCAGCTTCCCTAGTAGCTGGGATTATAGGCACATGCTACCACGCCTGGCTAATTTTTCTATTTTCATTAGAGATAGGTCTCCTTGCTCAGTCTGGTCTCTAAATCCTGAGCTCAAGCGATCCTCCTGCCTTGGCCTCCCAGAGTGCTAGGATTACAGGCATGAGGCACCACACCCGGCCATTATTCAAATTTCTGACATCCTGCTAGCTGGTATGCTCATGATTATATCCCCAGTGCACAGCCCAGAGAAGTGCAATAAATACTTGTTGATATGGGTGTGGTGGCTCACACCTGTAATCCCAGTGACTCAGGAGGCTGAGGTGGGAAAATCCCTTGAGCTCAGGAGTTTGAGGCTGCAGTGAGCTACGATAGTGCCACTGCACTCCAGTCTAGTAGATAAAAGAAGACCTTATTTCTTAAAACAAAACAAAACAAGAAACTTGTTGATAATAAAGAGAACATTGAAAATATCTCAATAAGAGATAAAAGCCTCAACTATAGCAGTGGCCGAGAAAATGGAGAGGGTAGGAGTACTCAGATCTTGAACAAGAGAAAATAAATGGGTGAGACAGAGAGAAGAATCAAAGATGACCAAATGTTCTATTTTGGGTGACCATGTAGATGGTAAGCCATTGAACCAAACATGTAATGCAAGAGAAGGAACCGGTTTGGGAAAGAAGAAAACAAATGTTTATGCCCATTAGAGATACAGTGTTTCTGCCAAAGACCTTAGTTAGAAATGTTACAAATCAGTAGCTTATAAGGGAAGTCTCTCTGTTAGAGATATTGCTACAAAGTGTTTTAGATGTTACTTAGTAAACCATCAGTAACTGGCTACATTTGATCTACTACCATATGTATGAAATGACTTGAGTAAAGGAAAAGTATGCATTACAGTAAGGTTTTTAATAACAAAATATTTTAGAAACACCTTAAATGCCCATCAATACATGATTGGTTAAATGTCTAATCTTCTTGTTTGCAATGGCTCTGTCAAATACAAAATCAGCATTTTTTTTTTTTTTGAGACAGAGTCTCACTCTGTTGCCCAGGCTAGAGTGCCAAGGCGTCAGCCTAGCTCACAGCAACCTCAAATTCCTGGGCTCAAGCAATCCTCCTGCCTCAGCCTCCCGAGTAGCTGGGACTACAGGCATGCACCACCATGCCTGGCTAATTTTTTCTATATATTTTTAGTTGTCCAGCTAATTTCCTTCTATTTTTAGTAGAGATGGGATCCTGCTCTTGCTCAGGCTGGTCTCAAACCCACCTCAGCCTCCCAGAGTGCTAGGATTACAGGCCTGAGCCACTGCTACCAGCCAAAATCAGCATTTCTTAACTGATAATTTAAGTCAAGAATGCAATAGAAAAGGTTAACTGAATTAAAGTTCACAATACTTTTAAATCTATCTATTCTCTTATGCCTGCATTTATGGTAGACACAATAAACATAACTTTAAGTGGGTGATCTAAAAATGATGAAACATATTTGGCAGGTGTTCTAAAAGTCTATAAAGCAACAGTTTGAGTGTTAATCACGCTCCATAACATTTTTTAAATAAATTCTAAATCAATCAATACTTTTACTACCTTAGGTTCATAAAATGTAACAATAAGAACTAATGTTTGTATGTCACTTTAGAATTTCCAAATCATTTTCATTTAATCCTAACAACCCTATAAGATATGTAGAGTAGGTAGAAAGCATTAGCTATAAATTGATATGAAAGCTGTGTTATTGTTATGCCTCCAAGGCAAAGTTTCAAGATTAAGAATGTAGACAGTTTTATTCTTTCAAAAGGAAAGAAGTTTAGGTCCTCTGGTTTTTTGGGCTGCAAGGGAATTAATGAATTTGTTCCACTCTTAATTTTTAAATCTGTTAACTTCCAAAAAAGACATGCAACTAGCCAAAATGAGGCATAGTGGAAATCTTTGCAAAACCACATTTCATATAATTTCCCTATGTTTCCATCAAATCCTATAATGGAAAAACTGTATGTTCTAGTTTCTGGGACAAATTCTAAAAATAAGCTAAGGCATCACTGCATAAGACATACTTCAGGTAGGTCCACAAATTCCTGTTGATAACTCAAAGCAACATTTTACCGAAGTAAAAGGGCATAATACTGAAGTAAATCATCTACACAGATCTCTATACCAAGTGTCACAGGAGTCTCCCAGCCCCTTGGCTATATTTGCTTACCTCCAACCCAGTCCCTTGGCTATTTCTTACCTCTAAAGGCACGATGACCGATGGTTTCTTTTTCAGCTCCTCACATTTCCTCTTCTTACAGATCTGATGGCTGTTCTTTCTGTTCTTGCAGTAAGTACATTCACCACAGTTGGTTTTCTGCTGGCAGGGTTCACAGACCCCACATCGCTTTCGTTTCTTCTTTTCCAAAGTAGGTAGCAAAGTTGTGTAGGAAGAAGAGGAGGTACTAGAGAGTGACACTGGCATCGATACCACTGTGGTGTTGACAACATCAACCATGCTGGTCGTGCTGACCTGGGAGCTCCCTCCTTCTGATTTGCTGGGACTAGCCTGGGAGAGTTGGGCAACACCCAGTGAAGTGTGGTAGAGCCCTCTCTCAGGGGCTAATGTGAACCCCTGAGTGTTAGCTGGCAGAAAGCTTATATGAACCTGCTTCTCATTTTCTACATTGCTTATAGCCATTACTGGAGGTACCAAACTTATCTCTGAGTTTGATGATGATTGAGGAGTGTGTCCTGAGCCCAAAGGCAAAATATGCATAGCACCCTGGACCTCAAGCCCACATGAGACAGTGCTCTGGGGCTCAGGCCATTTGGGAGGAGCATTACAGGTAGCAATTGTGATTGGAGGAACAGGAAGGAAGATAGGCAGGTCTGGGACAGCACCTCCACCCATATCGAGGGTCTCTTGTTGGTTTAAAATAGTACCAAAGACCTCTCCTTGGACTGGAATAGCACCAGGAATCTCTGGTGGGTCTGGGGTCTCACCCAGGGCCTCACCATGAACTGGGTTAGCACCAGGAAATTCCCATTGATGTGGGATAGCACCAAAAGCCTGTCCTAGGACAGAGGTGGTATCAGGAACTTCCTGTTGATCTGCAGTAGCTTTGAAGGCCTCTTGATGATCTGGTTTAGCACCAAGGATTTCTTGTTCTGAGCCTGTCAAGAAGAATTTTATTATAGAGGTAGGATATGTAGACCCACCAATAGACAAGCAGTTTCTAAGGTTCGATTCAGGTATAACCTTATTAAAACTGGAGGTGGGGCAGCAATCATACTCACTTTTGATAGGATCCAGGTAAGAATCAGACAACTTAAGAGATTCTACTCGTGAACCCAAGTCTTCTAACTGAATGCCGGGGCTTCTTTGAGAGGTAACTTTGGGAGCTGCTCTTTGGGGTAAAGGAGCACACATAGTGTCCTGAGCAAACATTCTAGGGGAACCACTGGTATCATGCCATGTCTCTTCAGAGAATAGTCCTTCACAACATGTCCCTTCCAAGGGCCCAGAAAGGATCTCTGCTGCAGGGCCACTGTGAGTAGGGATATTGATTTTGGAATCCTCAACTCTTTGGGACCAAGACTGACTTGTCTCTTGGCTCTCACCTTTAATTAAAGATCTATTTTGTACACAGATTAGATTCTCTATAGTAGGAGAGATTAGAGTATCTTGCACTGGGACTGAATCATTTTCTGAGTGCTTTATTCCCATGTCAGTGAGTACCTTATAATCACAATCATGTTGCTTTTCTAAACCCTTAGAAGGTGGAACTTTCTTGGGTTTGGCTATGACCACTGGGGGTTGGGAGAGTCGCCTGCTAAGAGAGGTGCTTCGGAGAGCCATTGTGAACCCATTGCAAGTTAAGGACTCTGGGTTCTGAAAAAGAACCTCAGTCCTATCCAAATTCATGCGTGCTGCTCCAGCTCTTGTCAGAAGGCTTCTGACAGGCATAGGTGGCTTAGGATCTGTTTTCTTCTTAACATCTCTCTCTTGAATTAATTGCTTTAATTTTCCAGGGCTTAAAGTCTTGACTGATGCCACATGCTTGTTGACTGGCTTGGATGTCTTCTTCAGCTGGCTGTTTTTCTTTTTGTTTACATCTTCCTTCCTGACTAATCTGGAAGGCTTTGCATGGCGGGATCGAGACATAGCTACAGAGTAGGGAAAAATGAAAGGGCACGGGAAACAGAGTCATTGGTCCTTTGGAAAGTCTCACTTCTGAGGAGAATCTTGATATATTGCTGTTGAGTGCAGTCACACAAGGTTTTGGTCTGAAATAACAAGAAAAAACACTGTGGTGAGACTTTTTCCTATGCATTCTTCTATTTGAAATAGAACACTTAATATTAATTATTAATTAAAATTAGGGAACTGAGAATGTTTGCTGCAAAAAAAATATGTAATAGACCCCCAAAATACTAATGTCTCCTTTAAACCTTGGAGTCACTATATAAAGCTCCTTTAATTACTATGACAAAAGATTAAGTTGACAAAGTTCTTCAAATAAGGTAAGAATGGGGGTTTCTCTACATTAGAAACCACATCTGCTGTAGTTATATGTATTTTAAAGCTTAAATCCTAATCTTTACCAATTCAAACACTTTACAAATTAATCTTGCCCGGGCTCAGTGGCTCACGCCTGTAATCCTAGCACTCTGGGAGGCCGAAGTGGGAGGATTGATTGCTTGAGGTCAGGAGTTCGAGAAGAGTCTGAGCAAGGACAAGATCCTGTCTCTACTAAAAGTAGAAAAAAATATTAGCTAGGAGACTAAAAATAGAAAAAATTAGTTAGGCATGGTGTTGTTCACCTGTAGTCTCAGCTACTAGGGAGGCTGAGGCAGGATGATCGCCTGAGCCCAGGACTTTGAGGTTGATGTGAGGTAGGGTGACACTATGGCACTCTAGCCTGGGCAACAGAGCAAGACCCTGTCTCAAAAAAAAAAAAAAAAAAAGATCTCTTTGTTGTCTCTTTCCTGAGCACATCCCCACATAGGCAGAAGTATCATCTGTTTGAGAGTAAAGCTGGTAAAACCAGAGGAAGAGGCTAATATAATCCAAGAAACTCTACTCCCTGGAGATCCAACAATGATTAATACCACATTCCAATTAACAATTCACAAATTTTGAACTTTTCACATGCACAAAAATACCATAAAATCTCAAGAGTTAGTATTGACAACTAGATCACAAATAAGACTCACAGGTCCAATAAATATCTGTTGAGGGCTGACTCTGTATAAGGAAGCCATTGTGGTGGGCACTGCCCACACCCAGAAATGTTTTCTCTTTCACTTGACCTAATCCAAAGGCTGCTGTTTCTAAAATCCCTTCTACCAAGGGCCCCAACAGTCTTATTATGAATGCCTATGCAAGGAAATTGGAAATAAGAAGAAAATGAGATAATTAGAACAATAAAGCATACTAGGCAAGCAACTATTATTGTAAAGATAAGCAAGAAAAGAGGAGAAAATGAAAGAGGGTTGCCCTAGAGCTGTCACCAATTGCATCTGGGTCTCCTCATAGGTCTACTACCTAACTCAAAATAAGACCAAGTAATAAGCAAAAATGAAGCTCACCACTGTACTAACATATCAATAGTCTCTCTAAAGACTACAGAATCAAGAGTGTGGCAACAGAATAGCTGAAACTAGTTGACAAGTTGTTGAATTTGTGAGAAAGCATGGTGTAGGAGAATGGTTACCAACAACTGGTCTGTGACCATGATCAGTAGTCGTGACAAAATGAGAAAAAAAAAATGGGATGATTGATGTGAGGTTTTTCAAAAAGCTGTATTTATTCATTTTAAATAATAATCCTTTATTCTGATATTATACTTTGCTGTTTCCTCCCATTAAAATGTCCTTTCTTTAAAAAGCAACAAAAAGTTTTTCTTTTGAGAAAAGGTAAGGGTAGGTTTATTTTTTAATGTTACTACTTGGCAAAGTAAAATGTTGACAGCCTTCTATCATCTTCAAATTTTCTTTTCCTTTTTTTTTTTTTTGTTTGTTTGTTTTATTGAACTGATCCAGGCAATCCTGGGGACCTACTGGTTGATTTAGAGGCCAGAAATAATCTCACGTCAGAAAACCCTGAATTTGAATCTGTGATCACCCACTATGTGTCCTTCAGCAAACTGCTCAACTTAGTCCACATTCTTTGACTGAAATGAGGTTGTCATGAAGTTTCATTGGGCTTCTTCAAAGAAAACCTAGTTTCCTTGTTTCATCCTTGTGGTATCACATTGAGTGTGGGGGGAGGTGGAGGCAAGGTAAGAAGATGGACATTGGAAGTAGGCAGAACTGCGTTCAGTTCTCAGTTCAGAAACATTACTGGCCATGTGATTCTGACAGATTCCTTGGTCTCTTTATGCTCAGTTTCCTTATGTATAATAGAAGAGGAAGCATAGTATTATAGCATTGACCTGATTAGGTTATCATGAGAATAAAATGAGATGATATTTGTAAAGCCTTAGCACAGGGCTGGCACATAATAGGTGCTTCATAAATATGAGCTTGAAAAAAAGGCTGTTTACAACTCCAAGAGATACAAAAAATAATAAGAGAAAATAAAATAAGTGGTAGTTACCATTATTATGGAACCAGTGTAACCCACAGTTTGCCAAATCCTGCAGAAAAAAACCATATTCTTTTGTTTCCATTCCCACCTTACATACTGTAGGTCTCGCACACACAAGAGATCCTAAAGCACAAGAGTCAATGCATTGTGCCTTTAAGACTTTTTAAATAGACATGAGTGATAACATTAACTAAACAAAAAATAGCAATTTAATAAATCTGTACTAAATACAAACTAGGTCAGAGAATACTTCACTTGAATTCTTGGCACCTAAGCTTACTGCTTTCCCCTTTTCCTAAAAAAAAAATTGGCTTACAGTAACTCAGTCTTGGCTATAAAAACAAACAAACAAAAAAAAAACTGTAGGATATTTTGTCCAAAGACTGCTGCTTTTTGTACAAACATTTTTAGAAAACAAAAGACATTCCAATTCCCATCTGCAGAAAGTCAACAATACTTTTATAAGGATGTTTTTATTATAAAAAAGAATCCATTTCAATCTCTAGAAATTCAACAATATCAGTAAAAGCATGCTTTGTCTCCTCTATCAAGATTACACTTCTAAAAATTTATTAGAAGCATGTATCCAGGTATTGTAACCAGCCATAAAAATTAAAATTCATATCTGTAGGCAAGTAATCTGGCTATGCCAGAGGGTGTCATGGGATCTGCTTTTGAAAGTAGTGTATAACCTGATCTCTATCTCTTCTATATTCTTTTATATTTTTAAATTGAAATGCTTTAGAAATTCAGACTTGTAATTAAGATAATGTTTATCATTCACACCTTATCTCCTAAAAAAAAGAGTCCGTCAAGAAAATAAAAAAAGGTATGAACAACATGGATTGGGAAGATGTGGCCTCTTTAATTGGTAACAGCCTTTTTATGAGATCGTGAAAGAGGCCAATGACCCCTGAAAAACCCAACTGCAGGGGAGAAAACCTCTGGGTATCATCCAGCCAAAGAATCAGAGACAACAAGAAACAAAATAAGAGCTCCTGTAAAACCCTAATTTTGTCATCACTGGCTCCACTAATGAAATGTAACCTTCTTTTGTGGTAAACTAAGCTGTCCCTAGGGCTGAACTCTTGGAGTAGGGGCAGCAAGCTTACCTTTTTTTTTTTTAGCAAGCTTATTTTGAAATTTGTCGGGGGTGGGGAGGAGATGCAATGTAGTCCATTCTATTAAATAAGTCCATATTTAAATATGGAATTACCCCCAAAGATCTTCTGAAATTAATTTCCCTTTTTAGTTTATAAACATTATTAAGTGCTCTGCTTCCACTTTTAATGCTTTTATTGATCAGAGTATTCAACTCATATAAAAAGGTACATTTTCAAATGCATACTCAGATCCTACCACTCAGATGAACTAAACCATTTCCAAGAGTCAAATCTCCCTTCCCTAATTCCACTTCCACTTTTCATTTCTGATGAAAACTGATGTTTCAATATTTCTCCAAATCAGTTTTATTCTAATCCAGAATGTCTTCAAGCTACATGGTATCATGTTCTAAGCAGAAAATAAGACTGGTGACCCTGTTATTTTGTAGTGGGCTCAGGACAGGGAACCATGTGCAACTGACACCATCCTGAGTTCTTATTGTCTTGGAAGGGAAAAGCAAAAAACAAAACAAAACAAATAAACACCTAAAAGCCAATTCTGGGATGCAAAACATTACTCAGTTAACAGATCTTTTCACTAGAGGGCAAGACCCCCTAACCTGCAATAGAACTTTTTTTCCCTAAAATGTCTAGAGGACTAGAGTGTCTGAGATCCAAAACTATGGGGCCAGGAGATAAGACGCCGACTCATAACTTGAGACATAAAAAGGTATGATGCTAGCCCAAAGTAGACAATAAAAGGTTAAGGACAGAGTAGAGAAGCAGCAACTGCAGGTCCCTGAGTGAACACTGATAACCATGGCTTGTGTAAGGGGTCTGCTAATGGATCCTCCTGGATCCATGAGGGCGGCCTTTGGACTGAATCCAAATGTTACAGAACGAATCCTTTTAATAGAGGGATTTGTTCTGTGAGGTTTGGATTTGGTCAAGGGGCGGCACTTGGGGATCCCGAGGGCCACATGTGGCCTTGAGGCCACAAGATCCCCCACCCCTTGGTCAACAGACAGGATCAGAATTTTTGCCTCAATATTATTTGAACTTACTAAGTGATGAGGCTCTTTCCCTAAGGAAAGTGAAAAGTTGACTTCTTAAACTGTATTAGTTGTCTGTAAAGGACAACATGTCAGAAACCATGTCAGAAAATCTTCTCCCACCTCCATACCTCTCCTTTCTGGATCTCAAAGTAGTCCCCTGGGCAGGAAGTGGCTGAACTGATGTAACCATCCAGCCCGCATGTCAATTTAAAATTATATTGCAATCCTTCCCACTACCAGCAGTGGCCGAAAAAGTGGTATTTGCATATATAGAGCCAGTTGCAAAAAAGACTGCGATTTCATAGTCTCTCTATTCAGCTCCATAGAACTTAAAGCCTCTTGCACTTGGCTAAGAAAAACAAGACAAAATATTTCTTTTAAAAAGACACCACCTAGCTCTGTCTCCTCCAGCAACTAAGTTCTACATCTGAAGGAAGAGGAGGCAGCAGTGGATTGCTTGCTGTTCCTAGATAGTTTTCTATCACAGGAAGTGTGAGAGCCCTCGGCAGAGGGAAAAGCTGTTCAGGGAACCTCACTAGAATGCCAGCAGATTTAGTGAAAGCCTCCTTCCATATGTAAAACACCCCTGCTGCCCTGCATAGAGCTAGGGGGGGAAAAAGCCCAAACAGACCCCAGAAAAGGGAAGGGAGAAGTGAAAATGGAGATAGAATGGCCCTTCTGATGATAAGAAAGGCATAAAACACATTAGAAGGAAGCAGAGGAAAAAGTATAAGAAGGAGGAAAATGCTTTAAAAAAAAAAAAGAAAAAGCCCAAAAACTGGGGAAGGGGAAGAAATCTATAGTAATAAAGTCAGAATATAAAAAGACAATTGGAATCAAAAGACTTTAAAGTAGGAAGACCTTAAAAGATGGTGGTGGGGGAATTAAATGTGCAGGAAAGGGAAGATACAAACCCACTGAAGAAGGTGGGGGAGGGGAGGGACACATCAGATTGGAGAAGGAAGAGAAACAAAGAGCAAGGGACAGTGGAGATCCAAACCTCCCACCCATAGGTTCTGGAAGACCAGCATAGAGATGGAAAGTCAACTCTCATAAAATGGTTAAGTGGCGGTCCCAGAGTTGTAAGTCTGGGCTACTAATCTTTGGAAAGAAAAAGGGACACTGTTTGCCATTTCCCACATATCTTGTTTCTGAAATTTAACTGAAACCATAGCTTGGCTTTAAAGACAGAGAGGTTGACAACCTAATTAAGATCTCTTAATTGGGGAAGGAGAGGACCTGAGTTTTAACCTGTATAACCTACACCGGTAAAATCTGGAAACACACCACAAATCGCCTAAGTCTTTTAGTTCTTGGAAATAATACGGACTAATCTCCAAACATCTCCTTATTTACATACCTATCTACCTATCCCCCCTTGTTTAATTGTAGTCATAAAT
Organism: Lemur catta; assembly: GCF_020740605.2. Taxonomy (NCBI): domain Eukaryota; kingdom Metazoa; phylum Chordata; class Mammalia; order Primates; family Lemuridae; genus Lemur; species Lemur catta. Next base: position 47,065,767 of record NC_059141.1, on the reverse strand, counting down.
TCCTAATATGCTCTAACCCTTGCCCCAACTGGTTAAGAAGCGCCTTTTCCACATTTTTTTCCTAATATCTGGAGGCCAAATTAAGCCAAAGCTTTTATTTTACTTTATATGAGGGAGGGTGAGGAGGACGAGCACATTTCGGTCTAGGGGGACCTGGGGTTGCTGCCCTATAGCGCAGCCCTTCAACCCATCCGGGTGAACCGCGCAGCTCACCCTGCAGACCCAAGGCTGTGCACCTAATCCTTTACTCGCTCGAAGGTCTTGAAGCACTTCTCAAACGTTTCTTCATAAACCGGTCATTCCTATGGTGCATTACGCAGCTCGTATAGCGCCGGAGAGCGGAACCCGGGAGGAGGGGAACAGGCATCGTAAGAAACCTAGGCATCCAGGTTGGTTAATTTGGGAGGAGGACGAGTGAGGGACTAGCTCAATATTCATCAGTCCTCTTGGAGACACATTAATTTTTACTGGATCAGCAATGTCCAATGTAGGTCCCCCGTTCCTGTGGAAAGGTTACTAGCACCGGCCAGTTCTTTCCTACTTCTTGCAGAATGTATTTTATATGTGTGTATATATGTATAAGTGGGCTGCACAACCTTATGCAAGGTGAAATCAGGCGGGGTTGGTGGGGGGGCCAGGAGCAGGGGGAGACGGAGGGAGCGGGGAGAAGGGTGGGGGTGGGAGAGAGAGTGAGAGGGAGTGAGAATGGGAACGTTCTCTCTGGGGGCGGTAGGTTGCCTCTGCCACCTCCTCGCCCTCGGGCGGGGACCCGGCCACTCACGTGCGCCTCGGCCAGTCCCGGGCACGCGACTCTGCGCACCTCTCCCCCTCGGGGCCCGCTCCGGGATCCCGCCGGAGTGGGACTGAGGGGACCGTAACGCCAACGCATTCAAGGTCCGGGTGTTGCTCATGAGAGTTCCTTAAAAGCCATTTTGACAGACCGCTCATTCTATTCCCTCTTCTCTTCCTCCCCGATCCACACCACTCCAAGTCAACCCCAGCAAGACTCGCCAACTGCCTTCATTCCAAAGATTCGCCCCTGAAGCCTGAAGTCGCCTCTCCAAAACGCTCTGGGAGACAGGAGCCAAAGTGTCTTCCCTACCATCCAGTCCCCTATATAATTATGGGGGGCGGGAGAAAACTTGTTTAAGGGGTACGCTTGAGCGCGGGACGGCCCGGGCTCCCCACCTCTCCGCACCCTGATGCGCCCCGACCTCCGATTCTCCTAAGAGGCCCGGCAATCGCCGGCACGTTCAGGAATCTCCCCCAGGCCACACTTGCCCTCCCCCAGCTCCGTTTCCAGCTGAGCCCCGGGTCAGAACCCCAGGCGCCCCGCTGCGCCCACCCAGTGCCTCGGCGGGGCCTCCAAGGCAGGCGGGCGAGACCTCCGGCCGGGGGCATTGTTTACCACCCGCAACAAAAGCGCCCCGAGCGTCCCGGGGTGGGGGGGTCGCGGAGGGGAGAGGGCCCACCCCGGCGGCCGCGGGAGAGCCCCGGCCGCAGAGCCCCCGCCAAGTCCATCCCACACCGAGCGCCGCCCCCCGCACCCCCTCCGGCTTCGGCGTCCCAGTCCCCCTTCCCGCACCCCTGCCCTCTGCCCTGGCCCCCACTCACCACTGGCCGGCTCCGGCTCCCAGGGCAGCGCGGGTCCTCCAGCTCCACGCCCGCACCAGCCCTCAGGCAAACTTTCCAACTCGCGCTCGTACCCACAACTTTGGAGCTTGGGGACCCGGCGGGCGCGAGGGGCTCAGGCGAGTCCCGGGCGGACACCTACCCGCTCCCGGCACGGTCAGGGCCCGAGCCCCCGGCGTGGGCAGCTGCTTCCCAAAGGTCCACAGCGGAGAGGCAGGTAGAACTGCATGACTTGGGCGGGGCAGGGGGGTGTCCCGGGGGGCAGACCCGGGAGTAGAGGGGCCAGTGGCTGCGCGCACAAAGCGGCGCCGGAGCGGACTGTGCGGCCACTCCCCGCCAGGTCAGCCCCCCGGAGCAGCAGTGTCTCCCCAGGACAAACCTCTGGGAGTGAAGCTGGGGCTCTGCCTTCGCTGGACCCTGCACTGCTGAGCGAGAGGCAAAACACGAGCTGGATTTCCCCAAACTGGAGCTGGACTGCCCTGTCGACCCCTCCCTCTCCCCCTCCGCCCCTTCCTCTTCTCTCCCAACATCTTTTTTTTTTTTGGAGGTCAATGGAGAGTACTGGAGATGTAGAGAGGTGTCAAGATTTTGTCATTACCTTTTTTCGGAGGGGGCATTAGGGTTGAGAGAAAAAAGATTTTAGGATCTCTAAGTTGCATGTTTATAGACACATGAAGGGGTTGCCAGGTCAGAGATGACACCATTGAGCAGTATCTGGGTCGCGAGCAGTGGAAAACCGCCCTGAACACCAAAGAGAGAAACCAGATGAGGGTTGTATTCCTTGACTCTGCTCTTGATGTCTGCACAGGTCATCATAATATTTTTGTTAGTTATATGGCCCTGGACCTGGGCAGTGGTGGTATCAATTTATGGATGAAGAAATAAAGGCTCCAGAAGAGGTGAGTTTTCAGCATTACGAGGAATAATCAGTGGCATTATGCCAGAATTAACACTGACTAGAGCATCTGAATTTCTCCCTGAATGTTTGATGGCTGTTGCTCCTTCCAGCAGTCAGTCATCACACAGACAAAGGAATCTAGGACTTTAATGGGGTCATGGTGGTAAGGAAATTGCTGTTGATGCAGCTATCATTCCTTCAGGTCAAATTTAAACGAAACAGAAAAGATTCAGTCTCTCATTGTTTCATACACCATTCTACCCCCATTCAGCACTTAAACTTTACTCTTTGTTATACATATTTTGTAAGCATCACCAGGATGTCCTTTTGAGAAAGATTCCTTCCTCTTTAGTGTAGTGGTAAGTAAAAAAAATAAAAGACAAAATTATTAAATTTTAAATATAAATAATGAAAAAAGAGAAAGAACCCTAAACTTTCAACCTTCCCCACTAAGTCACTCAAAGTTATTCTTCAGCTAGGATCTAGGCATACAAAGATGAATAAAATTTGTCTTCTCCTCGGAAAGAACACAGATTCCAGGATGGCAAGCAAAGCAAACTGATTACTGAGTTACAGTGTTTTCAGTGCTACAATGAGATAAAGTATCTTAGTTGAACAAAGTCAGAAATGAGGCATTTGAAATAAATCTTTTTTTTTTTTTTTTTTTTTGTGAGACAGAGTCTCACTCTGTTGCCCAGGCTACAGTGCTGTGGCATCAGCCTAGCTCACAGCAACCTCAAACTCCTGGGCTCAAGCAATCCTCCTGCCTCAGCCTCCCAAGTAACTGAGACTACAGGAATGTGTCACCATGCCCAACTAATTTTTCTATATATATGTTTAGTTGTCTGTATAATTTCTTTCTATTTTTAGTAGAGATGGAGTCTTGCTCCTGCTCAGGTTGGTCTTGAACTCCTGAGCTCAGAAGATCCACCCGCCTCGGCCTTCCAGAGTGCTAGGATTATATGCGTGAGCCACCGCGCCTGGCCCTGAAATAAATCTTACAGCCAAAAATTGACTCTTCTTAGTCAATGCTTTGAAAAGCCTAATTGTTAATATCTTGTTAGAAACATTCTCCTGGGACTTAGATAAAAAGAAAGGAATATTGGGAGAATTTGACTCAAAACTTGATTTTCAGCTAGGTGCAGTGGCCAGTTCCTCTAGTCCCAGCTACTCCAGAGGCTGAGGCAGGAGGATCACTTGAGCCCAGGAGTTTGAGGCCAGTCTAATCAACATAATGAAATCCATCTTAAAACAGAACAACCACCACAAAAACAAACATACTTGGTTTTCATGAAGAACAAAAAGAAAAAGACTATCATGAAATAGCAATATCAGCTTCTTGTCAATTAGTTGAACTGATTCACTTTAAAATGTATTGAAATAGGAAAATCATACAATGATGCAGAAAGAGGCCGGGCGCAGTGGCTCACGCCTGTAATCCTAGCCCTCTGGGAGGCCGAGGCGGGTGGATCGCTCAAGGTCAGGAGTTTGAGACCAGCTTGAGCAAGAGCGAGACCCCGTCTCTACTAAAAATAGAAACAAATTGGCTGGCCAACTAAAATATATATAGAAAAAATTAGCTGGGCATGGTGGCACATGTCTGTAGTCCCAGCTACTCGGGAGGCTGAGGCAGTAGGATCGCTTAAGCCCAGGAGTTTGAGGTTGCTGTGAGCAAGGCTGACGCCACGGCACTCACTCTAGTCCGGGCAACAAAGTGAGACTTTCTCAAAAAAAAAAAAAAAATAGAAAGAAGTTATATGGACATCTAAAAACATATATAGAAAAAAAAATTAGCTGGGCATGGTGGCACATGCCTGTAGTCCCAGCTACTCGGGAGGCTGAGGCAGGATTGCTTGAGCCCAGGAGTTTGAGGTTGCTGTGAGCTAGGCTGATGCCATGGCACTCTGGCCAGGGTGACAGAGTGAGACTCTGTCTCAAAAAAAAAAAAAAAAAAAACAATGATGCAGAAAGATGTCCATGGTAACACTCATTCTCTTCATTCATTCCACAAATGTTCATTGAGTCCTTACTTAGTGCCAGGAACAGTTCTGAATTCTGAGAAAACCAGCAGTAAGCAAAATGAAACCTCAGCCCTTGTGGATTTGTCATTCCAGCATGGGGTAGAGGTAGGGGTGTAGAAAATAAATGAAATAAATGAGCAGAATATATACTGTGTCAGATGACAATAAGTTCAAGGAAGGAAAAAAAGCAGAGGAGACTGGGAGTCCCGGGGAGGACTGCAATTTTAGATTCAGCAATCAAGGAAGATCTCATTGAGTAGCTCTGAAAAAGGTAAGGGAAGAAGCTGGGGGAACATTGCATGCTTAGGAAAAAGTATGTGCAAAGGCCCTGAAGGCTGGATTGTGTCTGTGTCAATAGAACAGTTTCACTGTGTTCCACAACAGTAAAAAATTGGAAACCATCTAAACGCCCATCAAAAAGTATATATGTCCCTCCTAATGGCCAAGTCTGGGGTGATTTTGAGTTTGGAAAAGATAGTTATCTAGGAGAAGCAAATTTGGGAGTCATCAGCTTGTAGATGACATTTAAAGCCACCTTGATATCTGCTTCTCAGACATAGTGCCTAGCAACATCAGGTCTATCTGAACCTGTCAGAAAAGGGGTTGCATATTTATAATAGAAACTAAAAGGTTGAACAAGTCATGGGAAACTGAACAATAACATGAAGTGTCTACCCAAGGAGAAGAAAAAAAAGTGTCATTCTTTCCAGACCTCAATATCAAATACTAAATGTTTATGAAATTTCCCCCTATCCTTACAATTATAATAACTTACCCCATTTTTCTTGAATAACAAAGCAAGAATTCATGTCTTATTTCCAGTCACCTCTTTAGAAAAGAGATGTGAAGATATAATATGGGTATTGGAACTGCACTTATCTAACTCCTAAAAACATAACTCTAGTTCCTTCTGAAATTCTTTCTCATCTTACTGTTGCTCTATCTCTAAATCATCTTAGCTGCCCTGCTTATTAATTAACTTGGGTAGTGCCCTAGGAAAAACATATAGTCTACTCTCCTCAAACTCATATACCTATACATACACACAGGGCTTTTTTCCTAAAGAATGTAATCTACATTGGCCAAAATTTAAAAGTTTGGCAATACTAAGTGTGGTTGAATTCCTGGTGGTATAAATGGTATAGCAACTAAGAAAGACAGACTCATTATTTCCTATAAGGAGATCAGGGTCAGATATAGATAGATAGATAGATAGATAGATGATGTAATATTAGGTAGAAAAGGGTTAGTTCTCTCTTGGTGACCTGGGACAGCACAATCTTCAAGGACTTGTGGGTGATCAGGGAAAAAACTAGGCAAGATAAATCTGCAACAGCAGAAGCCAGCAGTAGCTAAACATTACAAAAGATCTAGTGCTGTCAATTCTGCTAGGAATCCAAGGGAGCAAGAAAAATTTAGAGTAGAAAAGACCCAAGGGAATTATCAGAGAATTTGCAATGAGCAGGTTTTCAAGAATTGGCATTTACTGGTAGACTGAGGAAAAAATGGTTTTTTCTCTCTACTTATACTCAACAGCACAGAACACTTCTGTGATTAGATGTGTGAGGGTTTTCCCACACACACCAAACAATTCTCAAACTGAGTGTCCTGTAATTCAATTCAATTCTGAAACTATCTCACAGGTTAAGGGCTTAGTCAAGACACCAATTACAAGTTCCAGGTTGTGACTCGTGCTTCTGACCAACTAGAAATCACAGTTCCCACAACCCTTCTCCTTGGGTTTGATAATTTTCTAGGATAGCTCACAGAACTCAGGGAAAATGCTTTAAAAGGCTACAAATGATCACCCAGATGAAGAGATGCATGGGGCAAGATTGTGAGAGGGAGAGCTCACAGAGCTTCGGAGCCCTCTCTTGGCCGCCATCCTCCCAGCAGCTCCGTGTTCAGTAACTCAAAAACTCAACAAATTGCATTGTCCAATAGTTTGTACAGTGTGTCATTTCCAGCCCACCCACGCTCTCTTTCCCAGAAATCTGTGGATGGGGCTAAAAGTTCCAATCCTGAGGCCAGGGAGCGGTGGCTCACGCCTATAATTCTAGCACTCTGGGAGGCTGAGGCGAGAGGATCGCTTGAGCTCAGGAGTTTGAAACCAGCTTGAGCAAAAGCCAGAACCTATCTCGAAAAAATTTGCTGGGCGTGGTGGCACGTGCCTGTATTTCCAGTCCCAGCTACTTGGGAGCCTCAAGCAGGAGGACTGCTTGAGCCCAGGAGTTTGAGGTTGCTGTGATCTAGGCTGACGCCAAGGCACTCTAGCCCAGGCGAAAAAGTGAGATTCTGCCTCAAAAAAAAAAAAAAAAAAAAAAAAAAGTTCCAATCCTGGAATCACTTGGTGGCTAAACTTAGGCTAAGGCTACCTAGACTACCTGGCAACTCCACCATAAGTCACCTCATTAGCATAAACCCTGCTGTGATAAAGGGGCTTGTTATGAATAACTAAAGACATTTCTTCCACTCAGGAAATACCCAGAGTTTTAGGAGCTCTGTGACAGGAGCTGGGGACAAAGATAAAACATAGTTCGTATTGCAGTAGTCCCTGCCCTTACCCTGGGTCAATGTGGTCTGAAAATATTCAGTGGAAAATTCCAGAAATTAACAATTTATAACTGTAACCATGCTGTGTACACTACCCACCCATTAGTCACTTAGTAGCTGTCTTAGTGGTTGTCAGATCAACTGTCTCAGATCAAAAAAAAAAAAAAAAAAGTCCCAAACTCAACCTGGAAGTACTTCCACCTCACCTCTACATACTCATCATCCATTTTTTATACTCCTGCTTGCAAGTGGTAGAATTCTGTTGGAGCTCTAACCAGCTCCAGAATCTTAAGAGGTGGCCTGGTGTGGTGGCTCACAGTTGTAGTCCTCGCTACTTGGAAGGCTGGGGTGGGAGGATTGTTTGAGCACAGGAGTTTGAGACCAGCCTAGACAACATAACGAGACCCCTGTCTTTATTGAAAGAAGAGAAGAAAAAACAAAGAAAATTGGAAAAAAAACCTCTTTTTTTCTTTTGAGACGGAGTCTTGCTCTGTCACCTGGGCTAGAGTGTCATGCTATCAGCCTAGCTCACAGCAACCTCAAACTCCTGGGCTCAAGTGATTCTCCTGCCTTAGCCTCCCAAGTAGCTGGGATTATAGGCATGCACCAGCACACTTGGCTAATTTTTCTGTTTTTAATACAGATGGGGTCTAGCTCTTGCTCAGGCTGGTCTTGAACTTCTAACCTCAAGTGATTCTCCTACCTCGGCCTCCCAGAGTGCTAGGATTATAGGGATGAGCCACTTTACTGGGCCAAAAAAAAAAAAAGAAAAAAAAAATCTTAAGAGCTAAATTTTCCTGAGGCCTTTTGCTTCTCAGCAATCCCTATTTTGGTGGCTTCTCACCATTTCCTCCCATGGGACCAGCTCTAAACCTTCATTCTCTTCAATCCCATAGCTGTTCACAGCCCACCATCTCAGGAAAGGCCCTCAAGCAATAGATTTCTTTCTTTCTTTTTTGAGACAGAGTCTCGCTCTGTTGCCCGGGCTAGAGTGCCATGGCATCAGCCTAGCTCACAGCAACCTCAAACTCCTGGGCTCAAGCAATCCTCCTGCCTCAGCCTCCTGAGTAGCCGGGAATACAGGCATGTGCCACCATGCCCAGCTAATTTTTTTTCTATATATATCTTTAGGTGTCTAAATCATTTCTTTCTATTTTTAGTAGAGACGGGGGTCTTGCTCTTGCTCAGGCTGGTCTCGAACTCCTGACCTCGAGCAATCCTCCCGCCTTGGCCTCCCAGAGTGCTAGGATTACAGGCGTGAGGCACCACGCCTGGCCAATAGATTTCTTATTTACCTTTTCTTCCCTTCCTCAACAGTACTATTTCCTTCCTTACCTGAAGTTTCTTCCCTATGTTGTATGGCTGACCATTAACTTGTGTCCTTCAGTCCATAGTTTCCATGTTGCTTTATTTAAGCAGCTCTTATTCCATTAATGAGCCCCTCTTTCTAGCATCTTCAGTCTCTTCTTTATTAATTCCTTCTCAGCTGTGTATAGGTCTTTTATGTTTACTAAAACTTGACCTTGCTCAACAGGGAGAACTATGAAACACAGAGGAAGGAAATTGCAGAGGATCTCAACAAATGGAAAAACATCTCATGCTCATGGATTGGCAGAATCAACATTGTTAAAATGTCTATACTACCCAAAGTGATTTACAGATTTAGTGCAACCCACATTAAAATAGCAATGTCATTTTTTGCAGATCTAGAAAAAATAATTCTATGCTTTGTATGGAAGCAGAAAAGAGCCCAAATAGCCAAGGCAACCTTAGCCAAAAAGAACAAATTGGGAGGCATCAATTTACCAGACTTCAAGCTACACTACAAGGCTATAGTAACCAAAACAGCATCATGCTGGCAGAAGAATGGAGATATAGACCTATGGATCAGAACAGAGAACCCAGATGTAAAACCATCCTCGTATTGCCATCTGATCTTTGACAAAGTAGACAAAAACATACACTGGGGAATAGAATCCCTATTCAATAAATGGTGCTGGGAAAACTCTACATGTAGAAGACTAAAACAAGATCCACACCTCTCACCACTCACAAAAACTAATTCACAATGGATAACAAACTTAAACTTAAGGCATGAAACTATAAGAATTCTAGAAGAAAATATTGGAAAAACTCTTATAGACATCATCCTAGGCAAAGAATTTATGAAGAAGACCCCCAAAGCTACAATAGCAACAACAAAAATAAATAAATGGGACCTGATCAAATTAAAAAGCTTCTGCACAACCAAGGAAACAATCAACAGAGCAAATAGACAACCTATAGAATGGGAGAAAACATTTGCACGCTATACCTCAGATAAAGGGCTGATAACAAGAATTTACAGAGAACTCAAGCAAATCAGCAAGGAAACATCAAACAACTCCATGAAAAGTAGGCAAAAGATATGAACAGAAACTTTTCAAAAGAAGATAGACTAGACTCATGGCCAACAAACATGAAAAAATTCTCAATGTCTCTAATCGTCAGGGAAATGCAAATTAAAACCATAAACTCCAGTGAGAATGGCTTTTATCAAAAAATCCCAAAACAACAAATGCTGGCATGGATGGGGAGAAATAGGAACACTTATGTACACTGTTTGTGGGACTGCAAACTAGTACAACCTCTATGGAAAGTAGTATGGAGATACCTCAAAGAACTAAAAGTAGACCTACCATTGGATCCAGCAGTCCCACTACTGGCATTTACCCAAAGGAAAAAAGAATATTTTATAAAAAAGACATCTACACCTGAATGTTTATGGCAGCACAATTCACAATTGCAAAGATGTGGAAACAATCCAACTGCCCATCAATACATGAGTGGATAATAAAATGTGGTATACGTATACCATGGAATACTACTCAGCCATAAAAAAATGGTGAACTAATACCTCTTGTATTAACCTGGATGGAACTTAAGTGAAGTATCACAAGAATGGAAAAACAAACACCACATGTACTTGCTATTAAGTTGGAACTAATCGATCAACATTTATGTACACATATGGAAATAAAACTCATTGGAAATCAAGCAGGTGGGAGGGGGGAGGAAGGGATGAGTAAATTTACTCCTAACAGGTCCAGTGCTCACAACCTGGGTGATGGGCACATTTATAACTTTGACTTAAACTGTACAAAAGCAATTTATGTAACCAAAATATTTGTACCTCCATAATACTCTAAAATAAAAAAACAACAAACTTGACCTTATTGCGTTATTTATTTCCTGGACAATTTCTATTTGCTGTTTCTTGTTCCTTCAATATCATTTATTTTTGAGTCCATTTACCCACTCTTCTAGAGCTACATTTACAACACATCTTCATTCTCCTTTGTCTTAAAATGCCTCCTTCTTGGAATTCTGTGACAGCTATATGGGCCACCTACATGTCCAACCACATTGCTTTACCTTCTTCTCTCTCTACCTGCTCCCTTCTTCAGAAGCCTCTTGGTACTGGAAGCACTTCAGGACTCCTGGTCTCAGTATAAGACTTGCAAAATTGAATTGCCAGCCCTGACTGTTTGGTTTATAACTCTAGTTTGTCATCTCTAGCCTCCAAACCCATGTGCTGTGTTCCTGGTCTATTTTCCTTTCATTTTCACCTGGGACATGCTGGGACCTGCTCCACTCTGATGCTTCTCTTTATGTCATAACCTTGACGTAGTCAGCACTTTAAAAACGACTAACTGAATTATTTCCAGACATCTTTCCCCTAAGAATTAATGTAAAGGTCTCTTAATTACCTGGTGAGTCTCTCCTAACAAATATATTTTCTCAGGCTTTGTGAATAGAGGGGATGGAAAGGTTGGGACAGATGCAGGTCTGCCTAGAACGTCCTTTCCTTCATGTCTGTCCTGTCCTTCCCCTATGTTATTTTCATTCTTGTCAACTTGGCAAACTCATCCTAATCCCTCAAGACCCAGCTCACAGACCTCCTACTCTGTGAAGCCTTACATAATTACCCAGGCAGAATTAGGAGCTCCATAACTCTGTGGAACTCAGTGATGCTTCTGCAATATTACCAAATCTTTCTCATGGCAATTCTCACATACTGTACTCCAATTACTCACCAACTTGTATATCTGTTAAGGGACTGTCTTTCATTTTTATGTTCCCAGTGCCTACCTCAGGGCTTGGCACATAGTGGGCACCCAATAGCTCAAGAAATTTTTGTTGAATGCCTATCTAAGGTCCTATCCAAATTTTATGGTTGCAATTATGTAATTCTACGTGTTTGTACAAATGAGGCTAATTTGTTGGTAAACTCAGTGCTACAATATCTTAAATAAGACAATAAATGTAAAGCACTTAGTATCAAACCATACAAAACAGTAGCTTTATGGGTCCCTTTCCCATCCCCTCCTCTAGATATTCAAAAGTATTGGCCAGATGTGGTGGCTCACACCTGTAATCCTAGCACTTTGGAAGGTGGAGGAGGAAGATTGCTTGAGGCCAGGAGTTCAAAACCAGCCTGAGCATGAGCAAGACTCCACCTCTAGAAAAAATAGAAAAATGAGCCTGGTGTGGTGGTGTGTGCCTGTTGTCCCAGCTACTCTGGAGGCTGAGGCAGGAGGATCACTTGAGCCCAGGTGTTTGAGGTGGCAGTGAAGTATGATGATGCCACTGCACTCTAGCCCAGGAAACAGAGCAAGACCCTGTCTCAATCAAACAAACAAAATAATAAAATACTGAAAAATATTTGTCATTGCCTTGAAAATTTCTTTTTTTTTTTTTTTTTGAGACAGAGTCTTGCTGCCTCAGCCTCCCGAGTAGCTGGGACTACAGGTGACTGCCACCATGCCTGGCTAATTTTTTCTATTTTTAGTAGAGACAGGGTCCAGTTCTTGCTCAGGCTGGTGTCAAATTCCTGAGCTCAAACGATCCTCCCACCTCGTCCTTCAGAGTGCTAGGATTACAGGTGTGAGCCACTGTGCCCGGCCTTGCCTTGAAAATTTCTAAGGCCCTTACTATCTCTAGAATTCTATTATTTAAAATCCAATGACAACTCAATTCCCCTAGAAGTGTTCTTGAACAATCACACCAAACTGAGATAACACCTGAATTATTACCCTGTCCTCAGCATTCATGAAGAATAGTATTGAACTTTATTAATTTGTACTCACCAGCATGTAATTTTGGTACCATTCGTTAGTATAACATGTGTCAATGTTTTATTTCCCCAACTACTTGAAAGCTCCCTGGTACAACTCAAAATCTTCTATTTCTTTTGTATCCTATCTTTCTATAGGGCATTATCATGCTATAATGCCCTAAATAAATATTGCTGATAGAACAAATATTGACTGACAGCAGCTATTGGATAATATTTTCAAAGTGTTTTTATCTTTTAGGAGACAAACAGTAAGTAAATACTTTCAGTGTAATTATTGCTGGTGGGTGTGAATAATTGCTACTATTGATTGAATGACATCTTTACATCTTTACACACTTCACTTTAAAAACAGCTTTGGTTGTAACTTAAATCCCTCAAACTTCCACATTTCTCTCTCTCTCTCTCTCTCTCTCTCTCTTTTTTTTTTTAACTTTTGAGAAAGGGTCTTGCTCTGCATCACCCGGGCTACAGTGATCATAGCTCTCTGCAACCTCAAACTCTTGGGCTCAAGCGATTCACCTGCCTCAGCCTTCAGAATAGCTGGGACTGCAGGTGACTGCCACCATGCCTGGCTAATCTTTTCTATTTTTAGTAGAGACAGAATCCAGTTCTTGCTCAGGCTGGTCTCGAACTCCTGAGCTCAAACAATCCTCCCGTCTCTGCCTTCAGAGTGCTAGGATTACAGGCATGAGCCACTGTACCTGGTTGACAAATTCTACATTAAAGGAGCAAAGACCATATGTTATACATGGGGCTAATTATATATGACCCTAAAGTTTTTGAAACTAATAAGGCATCTGTGATATGTGATACCTATTTCTGATAAATATAAATATATAAAAGTTAATGATCTGTTGTCTAAAAGAGACTACATAATAGAAGTCTTAAAGATAGCTAAGGTCCAAGGCAATGTTTATTAAAAAGCACACCAATTTCTCCCTATTCATGTTATGTTGAGGTACATGTGGTGTTGAGAGGAGCTTTCAAGGAAGTCTTTTTTAGGTAGTTATTGTTATGTATGGTCTATGCACTAATCGTATGTTGTCTATATTCAAAAAACCTTTGCTATCCTGATATAAGTCCTTTGGTGCTTTTGTATGTTTTCATCTTTAGTTTGTACCAACCATCCTTGATCCCCTCTGTGTCTCAAACCAGCTCTTCTTTCTGTCTTTCCTATTCTGTTAATGCTACCATCAAGTCTCTTAACCACCCTGGCAAAAAAACTTTGCAGCAGCTTTGACTTTTTCTGTTTTGGCCTTGCCCTCCATATCTAATTCCTCAGCAAGCCCTGCAAGTGCTGCCTCCTCTATCCAATTCCTTTTGGATCACCTTGTTTTCATGCTCCCACCAGCCCACTTGGCCTGGAGTGTTGCAAAACCTTCATAACTGGTTTCCCTACTGTCAGGTCTCTCACTGTCTGCCTTCCCAATCACCCTATCTCTCCCAGATTAATTTTTCTAAAACATAGCTGTCACCAAGATCATATTATCTACTGAATTAAGTCTATACTCTTTAGCCACAATTAAACCTGTTTATAATACAACCTTGATCTACTTCTCTAATTTTATTGCTCAGTGGTCTGCTGTACAAATGTTGGGGAATTATGAGGAAGGAGTTCTGAGAAGGTCGAGGAAATTGACCTAGGCAAACTGGACTGTTCTTTGAACAAGTTGTGTTTCCTTATTTTGTGTGTGTCTGTGTGTCTGTGTTTGCCAGGGTACATGCTTAGCCATGGCAAAGGACTTCCTTCCCTGATGACCATTGACAAATATAGTCTTTCTTCTGCATCTCTATTTTTTACCTTATGTGTGTCTTACTGTACTTATTTTACCATTAGGTCCACATTCATTCCATGAAAGAGTAAATTCCTTGAGGGACATGATTGATTTTTCTTCTCTTCCTCAGACTCCAGCTATTAGTTGTTAAATATTCTTTTTTTTTTTTTTTTTTTATACAGAGTCTCACTCTGTTGCCCAGGCTAGAGTTGAGTGCCATGGCGTCAGCCTAGCTCACAGCAACCTCAAACTCCTGGGCTCAAGCAATCCTACAGCCTCAGCCTCCAGAGTAGCTGGGACTACAGGCATGCGCCACCATGCCTGGCTAATTTTTTCCACATATTTTTAGTTGTCCAGCTAATTTCTTTTCTATTTTTAGTAGAGACGGGGTCTCGCTGTTGCTCAGGCTGATCTCGAACTCCTGAGCTCAAAGGATCCACCCACCTTGGCTTCCCAGAGTGCTAGGATTACAGGCGTGAGCCAGCACGCCCGGCCTTGTTTTAAACATTTTTAAGCATACAATTCAGTATCATTAATTATATTATGCAACCATCTCTGCCTTAGAGAACTTTGTTTTATTTATTATCATTATTTTTTTGAGATGGAGTCTCGCTCTGTCAACTGGGCTAGAGTACCATGGTGTCAGCCTAGTTCACAGCAACTTCAAACTCCTGGGCTCAAGCGATCCTCCTGCCTCAGCCTCCCGAGTAGCTGGGACTACAGGCGTGCGCCACCATTCCTGGCTAATTTTTTCTGTATATATTTTTAGTTGTCCATATAATTTCTTTTTTTTTTTTCTGATTTACCCAACATGATGTATTTATTTTTTTCATACATACTATATTAATTTTATTTGTGAGTTTAAGTGTTTATTTCTTTTTTTTTCAGCATATTATTGGGTTACAAAAGTTTAGGTTATGTATATTGCCCCCCCCATATAATTTCTTTCTATTTTTTAATAGAGATGAGGTCTCGCTCTTGCTCAGGCTGGTCTCGAACTCCTGAGCTCAAACTATCTGCCCGCCTCGGCCACCAAGCCACCGAGTCCGGCCTAATTTTTCTATCTTTTGTAGAGATGGGGTTTCCCTGTTGCTCAAGCTGGTCTCAAACTCCTGACCTCAAGTGATCTTCCGGCCTCAGCTTCCCAGAGCACTAGGATTACAGGTGTGAGCCACCGCCCCTGGCTGGAACTTTGCGATTCTTCAGATTAGACATGTAAAATATAAATAATAATGTAAATAAATGGTTCTGTATTTTCTGGTAGAAACTGAAAATTGAGAGGGAAAAATAAATTTGAAATCTTGATGCATCATTAGTAACTCATCATTTTTTTTTTTTTGAGACAGAGTGTCACTCTGTTGCCCGGGCTAGAGTGAGTGCCGTGGCGTCAGCCTAGCTCACAGCAACCTCAAACTCCTGGGCTTAAGCGATCCTC
The DNA here is from genome assembly GCF_020740605.2 of Lemur catta. Lineage (NCBI taxonomy): Eukaryota > Metazoa > Chordata > Mammalia > Primates > Lemuridae > Lemur > Lemur catta. Next base: position 47,050,334 of record NC_059141.1, on the reverse strand, counting down.
CTGCCTCAGCCTCCCGAGTTGCTGGGACTACAGGCATGTGCCATCATGCCCGGCTAATTTTTTTCTATATATATATTTTTAGCTGTCCATATAGTTTCTTTCTATTTTTAGTAGAGACGGGGTCTCGCTCTTGCTCAGGCTGGTCTCGAACTCCTGAGCTCACACAATCCGCCCGCCTCGGCCTCCCAAGTGCTAGGATTACAGGCTTGAGCCACCGCGCCCGGCCAGTAACTCATCATTTACCAACTCAATGTGTCAGAGGCACATGCATAGAAAGAAAAAGAAACCGGGGAAGGTTGTAGTAAGTACTGAGGACAATTATAAAAGATAATTTCTGAAAGAGAGGATGAAAGTTCAGAATAATTTTGGTCATAAGAAATAAGAATGAGTTTTGCCCAGGTTGGAAGTGATAGGGCTCACAGTAAGAGAATAGTAAGGGGTAATTAATAAATAATCTTGGAATACTGCCAGGGCTAGGGAGAAGAAACTGGGATGTTCACAGGAGTGTAGGGCAGGGATTTGGGCTTGGTAGGAAGTAATGCTCAGTAGAATTTAAGAATTAAGCTGAAAGCGGGGACAGCGAGGAGGCTCACACCTGTAATCCTAGCACTCTGGGAGGCCAAGGTGGGAGGATCGCTTGAGCTCAAGAGTTTGCGACCAGCCTGAGCAAGAGTGAGACCCCGTCTTTACCAAAAATAGAAAAAATTGCCGGGCGTGGTGGTGGGCACCTGTAGTCCCAGCTACTCGGGAGGCTGAGGCAGGAGGATCGCTTGAGCCCAGGAGTTTGAGGTTGCTGTGAGCTGGGCTGACACCAGGGCACTCCAGCCGGGGCAACACTGCCAGACTGTCTCATGAAAAAAGAAAAAAAAAAAGAAAAAAGAAAAAAGGAACTAAGCTGAAGACACAAACAGATTCAGAAGGGCCTGACGAGGCAGAAGTATTTGTGTAATTTGTAGGGCTCCAAAGGAAGAATAACTTGCTTTAGCAATATGTTTTTGGCAGAAGTGGTAGGGGTGGAGTGGAAGCTTTGTGGGGGTGGGGGCGGAGACAGGGTGATTAGAGAGGGCAATAACTGAGGTTTATTGAGGAGCTCTGAGAAGGCAGAGCTGATTTAGTTGGATATGGGAGCAAATTCAAAGATGCCTGGAAAGGTGATGAGGCAAATACTACTTCTGGAAAGGGTGCATCTTAGGGGGGCGTCAGAAGACAGCCTTATGGGCGGTCACAGGTCAGTGGTCACTACAGGTCAATGGAAGGAGAGCTTTGGAAGGTAGTGGGTTTCGATAAGACCTCTTCGCTGGCCACCCTTTCCTTCTTCTGCCTGAACAGAGGGGCCTGAGCAGGGAAGCGGGCAGAAGGGACTCGGGTCGTGGCCGAAGTGGGGAGGCTAAGAGCCTGAGAGACTCCCGCTTCCGCCCCCCGGCCCCACCCCGGCCCCACCCCGGCCCCGTCGGGCGGAGACCCAGGCCCCGCCCCTGGCCTACGCCATCAGCCTGCGCCGCGGCGCCGGGTGTCATTCGGCCCCGCCGGCGGGGCGGACGGCCTCTTATAACTGGCTGCTCCGGCTATGATACCAGCTGGCGGTTCGTAAGTTTGCGGCTGAGGCTCCCGAGGCGGCCCTGGTCCTGATGGCGGCCGCGGCGGCCCTGGCAGCGGCTGACCCTTCCTCCGCGATGCCGCCAGGGGCCGGAGGGCCCACCGCCCGCCGAGACTTCTACTGGCTGCGTTCCTTTCTGGCGGGAGGTAGGTGTCCGGCAAGAAGATCCGGTTGTGCTCACGGCTGCAGGGGCAGGATCGGGTGCGGGTCGGAAGCCAGCGGCCTTAATAACATTCCTGGACGGTGGCTGCTTCATTGCGCTGCCGGGTGTTCTCCGTGACCTGCCATAACCTGTTTCTAATAATCACTTGACTAGTGACAGCCGAGTCCTGGCGAGTGGGGCCTTTGGCTTTCGGGCAGAGGCTGGGGATGTGGAAGGGCTGAACCAGGCACCTCTTCTCCAGGGCTGGATAGTGGGGAAAAGAAGGAGATCCCTTACAGAGAGGAGGGTTTTAGTGAAACATGCTGGGCACTCCTTTCTTTTGTAAAGATCATGAGTGACCGAGAGTGTAGAATTGGATTTTGCTGTTTACTGAAAGGAAAGCAAATATTGGAAGTCAGCTTTTTAAAGATGACCAGAAAATTGTGCAAAACTGTCTACAACCAAAATTGGTTGCAGTGATTCTAGTAAGCGGTGCCACAACTACTTGACAAGCCCTACTGTTGGTGTGACTGTGGGGCCAAAAGGTTCATATTGCCTCTTAGGAATTTCCTCTGCCTTCCCAGAAAGAGATGTTTCAATCTCTACCCTTTCTTAATTACTTAATTACTTCCCTGGGTTGTCATCACTTAATTATTTAAGGCTGGGAATTTAAAAAATTCCACATTATGAGGACTTGTAGAAAGACAATATCTGTAGATTGCAGCAGTAGTAAGAATTTAATTATTTTGGCCGGGCGCGGTGGCTCACGCCTGTAATCCTAGCACTCTGGGAGGCCGAGGCGGGTGGATCGTTTGAACTCAGGAGTTTGAGACCAGCCTGAGCAAGAGTGAGACCCCATCTCTACTAAAAATAGAAAGAAATTATATGGACAACTAAAAATATATAGAGAAAAAATTAGCTGGGCATGGTGGTGCATGCCTGTAGTCCCAGCTGTTCGGGAGGCTGAGGCAGAAGGATTGCTTGATCCCAGGAGTTTGAGGTTGCTGTGAGCAAGGCTGACGCCATGGCACTCTAGCCCGGGCAACAGAGCGAGACTCTGTCTCCAAAAAAAAAAAAAAAAAAGTATTTAATTATTTTGTTCTTCTGCTGATTAAGAGGACATTCATTAATTCTTACAGGGAATATTTAGAATGGCAGCTATGTGCCTTCTACTTGTTTGGTATACATCAGCGAATAAAGTGCTTCCCAGAGTGCTAGAATTACAGGCGTGAGCCACCGCGCCCAGCCTAGATATTTTAACCTAGTACCTGGTACAAAGTAAACTCTCAATAATTGTTAACTATTATTAGCAGTGGCCTTGTGCAGATCTCTTAACTTTAGTTGCTTAATCTTAAAAGGAAGATAAAAAGCTACTTGACCTATGGCTGGGCGTGATGGCTCATACCTGTAATACTAGCATTTTGGGAGGTCAAGGCAGGAGGACTGCCACAGAGGCCAGAATTTGGAGACCAGCCTGAGCAACTTAGTGATATCCCATCTCTACAAACAAACAAACAAAACAGAGAGAGAGAGAGGGAAAGAAAGAAAAATTAGCTGGGCGTGGTAAGAGCATACCTGTATTGCAGCTACTCAGGAGGATCAGTTGAGTCCAGGAGTTAGAGGCTGCAGTAAGGTATGATCATGACACTGCACTCTAGCCAGGGCAACAGAGTAGAAAGAAAAAAAAAAAAGCTACTGAACCTAATTGAGCTCTGTAGTTCAATAGTCCCGCCTTATCTGTGGGGATATGTTCTAAGACCCACAGTAGATGCCAGAAACTGCAGATATTACCAAACCCTATATTATGTTTTTTTCTATACATACATACATGTGATAAAGTTTAATTTACAAATTAGACACAGTAAGAGATTAACAAGAATAACTAAAAATGGAAAAATTATAACCACATATTGTAATAAAAGTTATGTGAATGTGGTCTGTCTTTTTTCCTCAAAATATCTACTTTTTAAAAATTTTTTTAGTGCTTGCTTTGGCAGCACATATACTAAAAAATTGGAACAATACAGAGAAGATTAGCATGGTCCCTGCACAAGGATGACACACAAATTCATGAAGCGTTCCATATTTTAAAAATTATTTAAAAAAAATTTTTTTTTATACATAGGGTCTCACTTTGTTGCCTAGGGTCAAAATATCTTATTGTGCTGTACTTACCCTTCTTCTTATGATGATGTAAGATGCTAAAATGCCTATGTGATGAGATGAAATGTAGTAAATGGTGTAAGCATTGTGATGTACCATTTAAAACTTATGAATTGGCCTGTCGCGGTGGCTCACGCCTGTAATCCTAGCCCTCTGAGAGGCCGAGGCGGGTGGATCGCTCAAGGTCAGGAGTTGGAGACCAGCCTGAGCAAGACCCCGTCTCTACTAAAAATAGAAATAAAATTATCTGGACAACTAAAAGTATATCTAGAAAAAATTAGCCTGGCATGGTGCTGCATGCCTATAGTCCCAGCTACTCGGGAGGCTGAGGCAGTAGGATCGCTTAAGCCCAGGAGTTTGAGGTTGCTGTGAGCTAGGCTGATGCCACGGCACTCACTCTAGCCAGGGCAACAAAGTGAGACTCTGTCTCAAAAAAAAAAAAACCAAACAAAAAAAACTTATGAATTGTTTGAGAATTTTCTATTTAATATTTTCAGACTGTGGTTGACCAGGGGTAACTGAAACTGCGGGAAGTAAAATCCCAGATAAGGGGAACTACAGTAGTGTGAAAGCAAGTTAAGATACTATTAAAGGAAACTATTCACTGAGTGCATTCTCAATAATTTCATTATAAGGTTAATTCGTACATGAGTGAGAAGATAACAGAAAATAATCTGAAACAAAACTTAACCAGCTGTAAATTATTTTTAGTTTAATCTCAATTTTGGATAGCCATGACCCTTATTTCCATTAGTTCAGAAAAGAGAAATTTGATATAGAAACATATATGGATATGATATATGAGTACAGGTATATATTTTATTTTTGTATATCTCAGAATATAGATTTTAATATCAGTTATATGCTGAGCTATTAAGTAAATTTTTGTGGACTTTGAGTGATTTTTTTTTTTTTTTAAAGAGACAAGATCTCACTCTGTTGCCTACGCTGGAGTGCAGTGGGCTTAGAACTTCTGGGCTGAAGTGATCTTCCTGCCTCAGCCTCCTCAGTAGCTAGGACAATATTCACGCTAACATGCCCAGCTAGATTTTTTATCTTTTGTAGGGATGGGTTCTTGCTATGTTGCCTAGGCTGGTCTTGAACTCCTGGGCTCAAGTGATCCTCATGCCTCAGCCTCCCAAAGTGCTGGAATCACAAGGCATGAGCCACTGTGCCTGGCCTGAGTGATTTTTGTCTTGTGTTTTTAAAAGTTTTGAATGTAAGACTTTCTATATTCATTCATTCAGCAAACATTTATTGAGTGCCTACTATGTGCCAGGGCCTGTACTGGTCTTTGGGGATATAGCACTGAAGGAGACTCACAAAATTCCAGTCTTGTACCTTGTGTAATACACATTCTGTGGTGAAGAAGAGCTTAATGTAATCATAAAAGATACTAAAGACTTTTTATTCAAAGAGTAATAGTTCATTTTATCAAGTGCTTGCTACATGGAAGGTATTGCAGAAAAGTTTTTATATCATTGCTTTAGAAGCATGCCGAGCTAGTAGGATTGGCTTGGATTCTGACCTGTGTTAAAGTCCATGTATGTACCTTAATTCTGCTTTCATCTACACATCTACCCGGTGGCACAGGTTAGGGACCAAATACGTATTTGCTGGATGTATAAGTGAATGACTGATTTTATGGGTAAATCTTGGTTGTTTCAATGAAAAAGTCAACTAGAAGGAGAGGTGGTTACTTCAAGCAGAACCTTACAGTTGAGTAAATACCTTTAAGTGTCTTTCTCCCTAACCACATTTTAGCAAGATTCTCAGTGTTCAATCAGGTATTTTGGGTATTAGGGGCTGATTTACACTCCTAAAACTTATTTTGAAGTCTGACATCTCAATTATTAAGTTACAGGGAATGGGGATCAATTATCTGTATATCCCTGCTGTTGGGCAGTTCTACTCATGGAGACCAAATTAGAGATCAGAGGGTTTGCTGGCTGAACAAATAATGATTTCCATCTGAACAGAAATGGGATGCAGTTCCTAACCTTTTAAAAACTTTTTAGGTATTGCTGGATGCTGTGCCAAAACAACGGTTGCCCCATTGGATCGAGTAAAGGTTTTATTGCAAGCTCATAATCACCATTACAAACATTTAGGTGAGTTCATAAATGCTAAAGATAAAAATGAATGAATACATTATCCATCTGCAGGTTTGGTTTCTAGTTGTGAATTATAGTAGAAAAAGGGCACAAAAGGAAGTTCAAGTTTAGGGGCAAATTTTGCAAGAGATATATCTTTTATCCATTTTAATCTTTTCCTTTGCAGTAGTGGTTATGTTTATCATTTTAAGGTAATGATATTTTCCTATCCCAAATCTTGAAATCATTGGAGTATCATAAGTACTATTTGTTTATTGAGATTAATGGATCACATTCTTCACGGACACACATAACAGCTCAGTCTGATTTTTTAGTGCAATTAGAGGATGGAGATAAGGTTTGATAAATGTAAAACTGAAGCAATTACTCCTTTTAACATTTAAACGGGCATCTTAGAAATCTTAGGACAAGCAGAATCCAGTGCAATTAGTATTTATTTATGGATAAACTTGCTTTATTAAAAAATATCAAGACCTTCCTTACAAACATAAAAATCAGCCGTTTGATTAACATGTTTACTGTAATAATTTATTATTGGTAGGAATAAGAATTTTTTACAGTGTTTTTAGAGGCCATTTTGTCAATATGCATAAAAATCTGGAAAAGAATTTAATACATACTCTTTGACCTCGCAATTCCAATTCTAGGAGGTTATTCTAAAGAAATAAGCAAAGATTGGGCACAGTGGCTCATGCCTTTAATCCTAGCACTTTGGGGAGCTGAGACAAGAGAATCGCTTGAGGCTAGGAATTTGAGGTTGCAATGAGCTATGATGAATACCACAGCACTCTAGCCCAGGCAACAGAGGGAGAGCCTGTCTCAAAAAAAAAAAAAAAAGTAGATAAATGTGGTCAGAGATGTAAATGCAAGGATCAAAGCATTATTTATGTAGTTAAAAAAGCCCAGCAACACTCATTTCATTTTATGGAATGAAGTGTTGCCCAATTTAAAAAAAATAAAAAAACTCCAACCACTAAACAACTAGAAATACTCAGTAATAGGAAACGGGCAAAATAAGTTTTAGTTTATCTATATTATGGACTATTCTGCAATCATAAAAAATTTATAAAAGAATATTAATTGACTAGGGACAATGTTCATAATGTCTTAGTTAAATGAAAAAAGAATATTAAAATGGTTTATTCATATTGTACTTTATTAAACATTTGCTTAGAGAAAAGACTAGAAGGACAAATAACATTAAGTGGTTTTTTTTGAGTGGTCAGATTATAGAAAATTTTTTCTGTAAGCTCATTTGTAAAACATGTTGAACATATATTACTTTTTCAATTAGGGGTTGAGGAAACATTTAAAGGAAAAAAAATTAATGTGGACAGAAACGAAGAAAGAAATTAGGTTGGAGCAACTAACTCATACCACTCCATTGCTTTACAGTTTCATGCTTCACTAGCTAGGAATGATGATACCACATGATCTATGTTGTATCGGACACAGAAAGATGTTTAACAGGGTGAATAAGAATCAATTATTTTTCCAATTGTGTCTTTTGAATGTGATTTTTTTTCAAAAACCTGAATAGATACTTATGTTATATATTAATTATAGCTAATTTTCTTGGCCGGGCGCGGTGGCTCATGCCTGTAATCCTAGCACTCTGGGAGGCCGAGGCGGGTGGATTGTTGGAGCTCAGGAGTTCGAGACCAGCCTGAGCAAGAGCGAGACCCCCGTCTCTACTAAAAATAGAAAGAAATTATACGGACAGCTAAAAATATACATAGAAAAATTAGCCGGGCATGGTGGCGCATGCCTGTAGTCGCAGCTACTTGGGAGGCTGAGGCAGGAGGATCGCTTAAGCCCAGGAGTTTGAGGTTGCTGTGAGCTAGGCTGACGCCATGGCACTCACTCTAGCCCGGGCAACAGAGTGAGACTCTGTCTCAGAAAACAAAGAAACAAACAAACAAACAAAAACCTGAATAGATACTTATGTTATATATTAATTGTAGCTAATTTTCTTGTCAATATTTTTAATACTATGGAAGTCTGTACTTAAAATTGAAAGAAAAAAGTTGCAAATATTTCTGTATCCATCAATGAATTCTGTATCTTCATACTGTGTATCGCTCATGGTTAGAAAGAATAAGACTTTTGAACATACTGAGAGATTGTAAAAAACTGGAAAGGAAGGAAGTATTTTCTTTTGTTGTCTACATTGAGGGAAAAAGGAGATGAATTATGTTACACAGTATCTCGGGGTGTTTTACAATGACCTGGCATACGAATGTTGGAACAGGATTGTTTTATTCCTTTAACCTCCCCCCCATGCTGATGTATGTTGTTTTGTTTCCTGATTTGTAATCATTAGATTACATATTCACATTAGATTTCACGCTCTACAGGGCTACATGCCACGGCTTATAGCATACCCTACAAGGCATGCAAAATTTGAAGTGGAATTCCTGGAGTGCAACAATGAACTATTCGTGTAATTTGAAGTGTCATGTATCTTTAAAGTATACAAGCCAAAACAAAAACATATTGGTGTCTTTTAATTTTGTTTTTTATATGTTTTGGGGTGTTTTATCCTAGGTACCTCCCCCCTTTTATATATAGTTTTTAAAATTTTGCTTTTATAGTCAAAGATGATCAAGATAAGCTATCAAACAAAGCTATTACTTCTACTTTAGCTTCTTTTAAAAATGTGGCATTACTTCCAAGAAATCAAAAACTACTTTTTTGGGGAATGAGCATATGTGGGGAAAACAACAACAACAAAAAACCCCTACCTTTCATTTTAAATCAAATTTATTGTAGCCAGATGAAGAGGAATGAGTATATTTAAAATTTCTCCTTCCCCCAGTTTGCAATGTTAATGTAAAGACCTTTTCCCTGTAATATATTGAAAATCTATGACCTCTATTTAGCTTTGTACAGTCAAATGTGATATAGATATATGAATCACAATAGGATTCTTTTAAAATGTTTAATTTTTTTGCTTTTACATTTTATTTATTCATTTTTAATTTTTTGAACTATAATATTTTCGCAAAGTTCATAATTCAATAAGTATAAAAGTAAAAAATCATTCTCCCTTCCTTGTTGCTTCCTTAGAATTCAGCATTTTTATAAGTTTCTTTCATTTCCTTCCAGAGCTAATTATACATACACAAGCATATATTTTACCAAATGTTAGTTCCTTTTAATCCTAGCTTGATAAAATAAGTAAAGACACAGAGGTGGATTTAAATAACACACAGCTTGATATAACAGATATGACAGAGAACTTTGTACCCGATTGAGAATACACTGTTGTTTTGTTTTGTTTTTGAGGCAGAGTCTTGCTCTGTATCCCCAACTAGAGTGCAGTGACATTATCATAGCTCACTACAACCTCAAACTCCTGGGCTCAAGCAATCCTCCTGCCTCAGCCTCCCTAGTAACTAAGACTACAGACACCTCGCCATGCCTGGCTAATTATTTTATTTTTTGTAGAGATGGGGTCTTGCTCTGGCTCAGGGTGGTCTCCAACTCCCTGCCTCAAGCGATTTTCCCGCCTTAACCTCCCAAAGTGCTAGGAATACAGGTGTGAGCCACTGTGCCTGGCCAATTTGCTATGATTAATAGCTGTTCTTGCTAAAATAGATTTTATATTTTTATATAAGGTGTGCTTATTTGTATAATTTGGATATTTTAGGTAGGTTTAACTGTTGTATAGAAATTATTATTTGTGTAATTCCTTAAGCACAGTTACAAGTGATGGCATAGTAATCTTTATCTGTGATTGTTGTGAAAATTGTGAATTTATATAGTTTTCTTTGTTTTAATAGTGTTTTTCTTCTGAAAATCTTTCAAAAAATAGGAGTATTTTCTGCATTGCGTGCTGTTCCCCAAAAGGAAGGATACCTTGGATTGTATAAAGGAAATGGTGCAATGATGATTCGAATCTTTCCCTATGGTGCAATCCAGTTTATGGCATTTGAGCATTACAAAACGGTAATTGAATCTTGATCTTTTCACTTTTGTGTCCTTAAATATCATGCTTACTTAATCAGTCATTTGTTTTAGACTTTAAAATTACTTTTTTTTTCTGTGAATTTTGTGGAGAAGTATAAAGTTAGTTTTGATGAATGGATAAAGTAATGCCTTTTTTAAGGAGTAAGACTTGTGATGGTTTAAGTTTTTAACCATAACTTGGTTTTAGAGTTATCTCTTCCAGAACTGTTAGTAATTTAGGTGTAAATTCTTTATGTTCACACATATGAAGAAAAGCCAGAGTACCTTTCAAGAAGATAATAATAAATTCATAAAATATTAATAGTTTTTTAATGTGCTTTTTGTTCCTCAGTTGTAGGAGAAGAACACTATGGCTTTGGATTTTCTTACTAAGTAAAATATGGCTTGTGGTGAAATGCATTATGAAAGTCTGTTTTAGAATAATGCTATAAGTTAATACCTTTTCCTATCCTATTCGTTGATGAAGTTCTCTGGCTGAGTGAAAGTGTATCCTCTAAAACATTCTCTTAACACAGAAAGGAGTTAAGTATATTAAGTTTCAAAGAGTATTTCAGAATGAAAAGTAAGCAGTAGAGATGAGAACAACATTCTGTAATAACTGATCAGTCAGATAGAATTGATGCCATCAGTATATTAGGACTTCATCGTCTATAGTAGCATTTTATTCCTACTACTGCCATTTGCTCTTCAAGAGTCTATGGTTATTAACATACGGTATTGTATATTTGGCAATTCTAAGCTAGATTACTTCTGCAAAAGTGCAAAAAGAGCAGAGGGAACAGAGGAAACATCTCTTTCTGATGTGAAATAACACTGCCCAGCTTTATATAATTGTGCTCATTTCATTTACATTTATAATTTTCTTTTTATTAGTCTTGAAACTTTTTTGACATAAGTCTTCATTACCAAACAGTGAAATGGGCAGCATTTAAAAATATCTCATTTAATTCAGTGTTTTTGGTTTCTAGTTAATTACTACAAAGCTGGGAGTTTCAGGTCATGTGCACAGATTAATGGCTGGATCCATGGCAGGTAAGAGGAGTTACATATATTTTATTTCTGACAAATTAGTTTTCTATTAAAATACTTAATTTGAATACTTAGTACTAACATTGATTAGGTAGCATACATTTGTTGTCTTTCTATACTCAGTTATATAAGAAATCATTAATGGCTGGACCCGCTGGCTCATGTCTGTAGTCCTACCACTTTGGGAGGCTGAGGTGGGAAGATAGCTTGAGTCCAGGAGTTCAAGCGCAGCCTGGGCAACAGTCTCTAAAAAAGAAAGAAAAAGAAAAATTAGCAGGTGTGGTGGCATGTGCCTGTAGTCCCAGCTTAATCAGGAGGCTAAGCCAGGAGGATTGCTTGGGAGCCCAGGAGTTAATGAGGCTACAGGGAGCTGTGATTGCACCATTGCACTCTAGCGCAGGCATGAGCCACCTCACACGGCCTTGCTTTTTTTAAAAAAAATTATCCAAAAGTTTTATTTCCTCAATTTAGAAGTTTTACATAGCCAAATGTGTTTGTCATTTCCCCTGTTGGTTCTAAATTTTCTGTTGTGTTTAGGAATGCCCTCCTTATTTCAAGATAAAGACATTTAATCATGTTTTCTGCTAAAATTTTTTTGGTGTGGTGATCTCATATTTATTTTTATTTAAGGAATGAGGTACAGATTGAATAATTTTTTTTTCCACATCCTTTTGCAGTTCATAACCATGATGATTGGGTTTTCACATGCACGTGTGAGGTGTGGCTCTCTCAAACCTTGTTACAACATCGGCATATTACCTTTCTTTTTTTTTTTAATAGTCTTAAGAATTGAGTAAGCATGTTACCTTTCTGATGTGAAGAAAAAACTTTTTTTTCCCCAAATGACTAGTCCATTGTGCCAATGTCATTTTTTCAGTAATTTATCCTTTTTCCCGATTATTTTTAAGAAATGATGTCTTGCTATATTGCCCAGGCTAGCCTTTAATTCCTGGGCTCTTTTTTAGTTGTTGAGGTGACAGATGTGGTCTTGGATGATAGGTATTAGGGACTTTTCAGACACTACCTCAGACTCTGAAACTACTAGTGACTCTTTAGTCTTACATTTCTACCTAGAGCCATATCCTGATCTACCTTGCTCTATCTGTGGTTTTGCCGTGTCCTATGTTTATTCAGCTGTCTTGACTTCTGGCTGGCTGACTCAGGTTTCATAAGTAGTAAAAATAATCAGGAAGAATATTCAAAATTCTTAATAATTCAACTGTGGAAGTAGGGGATGGGGAACCTGTGGCCTTCTGGATCCTTGAGTGCGGCCTTTTTTTTTTTTTTTTTTTTTTTTTGAGACAGAGTCTCACTCTGTTGCCCAGGCTAGAGTGCCGTGGCGTCAGCCTAGCTCACAGCAACCTCAAACTCCTGGGCTCAAGTGATCCTTCTACCTCAACCTCCCAGGTAGCTGGGACTACAGGCATGTGCCACCACGCCTAGCCAATTTTTTCTAGATATATTTTTAGTTGTCCAGATAATTTTTCTTTCTATTTTTAGTAGAGACGGGGTCTTGCTCTTGCTCAGGCTGGTCTCGAAGTTCTGAGCTCAAACGATCCATCTGCCTCGGCCTCCCAGAGGGCTAGGATTACAGTCGTGAGCCACCGCACCCCACCTGGGTGTGGCCTTTTGACTGAATCCAAACTTTACAGAAAAAATCTTTTTAATAAAGAGATTTGTTCTATGAAGTTGGGATTTGACCGAGGGGCCACACTTGGGGATCTGGAGGGCCCCATGTGGCCCAGAGGCTGCAGGTTCCTCCCACACCCTAGAGCTACTGTAACAAATTACTATAGACTGGATAACTTATAAACAACAGAAATTTATTGCTTGTCATTCTTGGGGCTGGGAAGTTCAAGATCAAGGTTCTAGATCAAGTTCAAGATCAAGTTCAAGGTTCTGTGTCTGGTGAGGGCCCTTTACTCTTAGATGGTGTCTTATGTGTCCTCAGATTGTTGAAGGGGTAAACAAGCCCTCTGTGGCCTTCTTTATAAGGGCACTGATCCCATCCATGAGAGCTTTGCCCCCATGACCTAATCTAAAGGCCTCACCTCTTAATACTGTTGCATTGGGGATTATGTTTCAACATAGGAATTTTTTGGAGGGCACAAACATTCAGACTATAGCACAACTGGTATAGACATATTTCAGTATTTTACACTGGTGTGATGGTACTGGGAACCTGTATTGATTACTTGCTGTGTACCCTACACAGACTTGAGTTTTTTTTTGTTTTGTTTTGTTTTGTTTTTTTGAGACAGAGTCTCGCTCTGTTGCCCAGGCTAGAGTGCCATGGTGTCCTCCTAGCTCACAGCAACCTCAAACTCCTGGGCTCAAGCCATCCTCCTGCCTCAGCCTCCCGAGTAGCTGGGACTACAGGGATGCGCCACCATGCCCTGCTAATTTTTTCATGTATTTTTTTAGTTGTCCAGATAGTTTCTTTTTTTAATTTTTTTTAGTAGAGACAGAGTCTCGCTCTTGCTCAGGCTGGTCTTGAACTCCTGAGCTCAAACGATCCACCTGCCTTGGCCTCCCAAGTGCTAGGATTACAGGCGTGAGCCACCGCGCCCAGCCAGACTTGAGCTCTTGACATGCAATCTTTGGACACTTGACACGTAGTCCACAGAATAATACTGTGAGGAAAGTGCTATGATTATCCTCATTTTGCAAAAGAGAAATTTTAATAAGTTTCTAGATCTTAGAATTTATGATTTTTTATATCACTTTTTAATTTTTTGTCTCTCAAAACTTTTTACAAGTGACCAGTCAAAATCTTTTCTTTGAATGTTATAGGAAAGATGGAGTAGCATTATGAGTATGAGTTTAATTCTGAAGGCTTTTATTATTTCCTTTTCATGGCACTTGATTATTGATTGCATGTTCATTTAAATGGTATTTCTAGTTTCATTCTTCTGAAGTTAAAGACAGTCAACATCAAGGTTTCGGTATTATATTAGAAAACAATAATAAACAAGAGGAATTTCAATTACAAATTTTAATTTGTAAAGACAAAAGGTTTTTAAAATTCTAGCTATTACAGATATGGCTAGTGCTGCCACTATCTAATATTTCTTTTAATCATTATGTTTAAGTAATTACAATTGAAATTTTGTTCTTATGATTTAAAAGTTGAAATGAATGTTCTGATTAATTTTATTTATGTCTGGTATATTTACTCTGGTACTTTTGGTGGCCTCTAAATGTAACTTTGGAAATTTTACATTTGCCAAAGTAAAAAGTAGTGTTTTTTATGATAATTTCAATAGAGCTTATTTTAAGGCTTTTTTAAACTTTGATCTTCTCCCTCATCCTACAACTACAATCCAATACATGCTGAATCTCAGTTGGCCAGAAAAAGGAAAAAGCACAGACTGAGAATCAAGGTTTGTATATTTAAGGAAGGTCTTCTTGCCTTGCATATGTTTCAATTATCTGAAATCCATCTGCCTCTGGCAGTTCCCATGGAACTAAGGGTGACAAGATAAAGGAAAGAGAAAAAAGAAGGAAGGTGTTAGAAACTAGAAGCTATGAGCTGAGTTCTGCTTCTTGCCCTTCTTGTTCTACTCCTGCTTAGTGTTCTGGTCCAGAGCTGGATGGTTGAGTGGACAGAACACTTGCTGGAATCTTGGCTGGGATCCTGGCTGGGATCCTGGCAGGCCTCCATGACTCAGTTGCCCTTTGACCATGGGCAGATCACCCAAAACCTCTGTAACTCATCCATTTGTTAAAGTGGAGCTTATGGTTGTTTCTCTCTCTCTCTCTCTCTCTCTCTCTCTCTCTCTTCTTAGTTATTCTGAGTGTCAGAGTAAAGAATTGTTACGAAAACATTCTGTAAGATCTGAGGTCCTCCATAAATAATGAGGAAATGTTATTAAACCTTACATGCCAATGACTTGTTGCATGCTTTTAAGCCAGCCATCTGAGTTTGTTATTCTTCTTTTTGTCTCATTTGTAACATAGGGAAAATTTTGTAAATAGAAGTGATAATAAAAATATTTAACAACCAGTATAGCAAAGGCAACAGCCATTCACAGCAGAGGCCAGACATCAGCTGCCAGAATGAATGGTATAGTACAATGATTATTAGAACAGAGTACTCACTATACTTTTGAGAATCTCAAGGAGGCTTGGAGATACCTTTCCCAAATACTTTTTTTTTCCTTTTTCTTTTTTCCGTAGAAACAGGCTCTTCCTCTGTTGCCCAGGCTGGAGTGCAGTAATGTGATCATAGCTCACTGCAGCCTTGAACTCCTGGGCTCAGGTGATCCTCTCACCTTAGCCTACCAAGTAACCAGGAATGCAGATATGATCTGCCATGCTTGGAATCAACTACTTTTATTTTTAAAAGGGAACTCTGTCCCTTTTGAGCCCTGATTCTGAATTCAAAAGCAATAGCCTTCCTATTAATACACATTGAAAAATTGCTCTTCTGAGCTAGTAGTCCAACTCTTAAATTTAAAAAAATCAGAACTTAAGTTCCAATTAATAGAATTTGGATCTTGATTTGTGTGTGGGGTGTGGGAGTGGTGTGACACTCAGACTTCTGCTCTCCAGTCCTTTGGCTCTTTGACCTACGTTGTAGAGTTACCAAACATCTATGATTTCCACATGAGAATACTGTACAAAAGGCATCAGTTATTCCTTTGGGTAATAATGTTGCTATTGTGGCTTGTGAGTGTCATAACTGAATGATCTCTCTCCTAGAACCTTCTCTGAGAGCACGATTTTACTTGTCACACCCATCAGATGTTGCACACAACTATAGACAGTTGTATATTGGTTATTTGTAACAAATATTCAATCAAGCTCAAAGCAGTGATGTGTTTCCGAAGGACAAGGTGTAATAGAATTGGACTTGCTTGGAAATCTCCAGGCCAATTTGTTTAGCTTTGTGACTTAACTTTTATATTTGTGATGCATAGTCCTTCCTTTGTCTAAAGCATATATTTAGAACCTATATATTTTTATCAAACTTCACTTTCTTTGGATACATACACAGATTCTAGATGCTGCTCCCACCATGGTAACCTCAGATAGGAATGGAGGGTGGTGTGCTGGGAGAGAAGCCATGTTTGAAATCCATATTCTTTGAGCAGTTGAGAAGAGGATGAATTGATGAGGGTCTGTTAGTGCTCATCTACTCCAACCCTGTATTACGCAATTTCTAATATTTATTCCTCTTTTCTCTTTACTCTCTCTTTCTCATAAGGTTAGTTCCTTTTCTGAGAAGTCCTTTATGGCTGGGAAGGTCACCTGCACCTGTAATCCCAGCTGCTTGGAAGGCTTTTCTGTAGCAGAATAAAGAATTCATATTTACCATACCTTCTGAATATGATCTCAAGCTTTAGTGATCAAGGGTTATCTTTGTCTTTGGTAGTGTGGTTAGAAACATAATTTACAGCCAGAGGTTTTTGTTTTTGTTTTTGTTGTTTTGTTTAAGCATACAGTGAGCATGCTGTGTAGATTATGGAAGGCAATGTCAGGCTCTTCTAAGCTTCCCAAATTAACAAAATATAATTCCTGATTAAAGTATGTTCTTAGGTTTTCCACAATTCCAGGGATTCTATATAGAGAATGTAAGAGGATGAGAATTTAGAGAAAAAAAGTCACTTGGTTTGGATTCATCATTAAGTCCTCAGTTTCTTGACTCAGAGGAGGGAAAGAAAAGAGTTTTGCACATACACAAAAAATTGAAAGCACATCTCAGCTTGATTGAGTCTCATTGCTTCCTGATAGGTGAAGAAATTTATTCTACTCTTTGTATTGGATTGTAGTTGTAAAATGGGGGAAGAGGAAAGCTGTCAGTCACCACTGCTATTTAAGGTAAGCAGTTTCTAATTTCCTTTATTTGCTCTTGGAGAGCTTTTTTTTAACCTTTCTATAAAGCAGTGCTAGGTACAATAATGAGTATGTGAGTGCAGAAAAGGGTCCCAAATGAGAGACAGTAGCTTTATGAATTGAAAATCCCAGTCCTTCTCTGAATGACTGGTATGTTTGTCAGTCTGTTGACTAGCAGTCAAGCTGAATTCCCACTTCATTACTTATTCCTTTCTATTATAATAATTCTCTGAGTGTGCCTCCCTTTTTATTTAAATTCCTGAGCATTGATATGCAGGAGAGAGATGAGGGGGAAGGAGATTTTAGTAAGAAGAAAAGACAAATGATTTGGTTCTCAAAGAAAGGGTCAAACCTTTACTATGTACCAGGAATTATTTTAGGGATTTATGTATATTAACTCATTGAATCTTCATTAAACTCTAAGTTGGGTACTACTTATTATGATGTCCATTTTACACATAATGAAACTGAAACATAGGTTAAGTAACTTGATCAAGATCATATAGCCAGTGGTAGAGCCTAATTTGAACTAAGGAGGTGCACCCTAGAGTCCATACTCTTAACCTCTTTTGACCATTTTGACCAATTTTGACAGTAAATCAAAAATAGCTTAATAATAAAGTAAGAAAAAATAAAGTAGCTGAAATGAGAAAAGTTGTCAAACCAAGAAAATAATGCTAGTGCCAGATTACTTCATAGGCAGACTACCTGCATACTTCGGCCCCCAACAAAGCTGGAACTCCAGAAATAAAGAGAAAAAAAATTTTTTTTTTTGAGACAGAGTCTCGCTCTGTTGCCCGGGCTAGAGTGAGTACCCTGCATCAGCCTAGCTCACAGCAACCTCAAACTCCTGGGCTTAAGCGATCCTACTGCCTTAGCCTCCCAAGTAGCTGGGACTACAGGCATGCACCACCATGCCCGGCTAATTTTTTCTATATATATTTTTAGTTGTCCATATAATTTCTTTCTATTTTTAGTAGAGACGGGGTCGCACTCTTGCTCAGGCTGGTCTCAAACTCTTGAGCTCAAACAATCCACCTGCCTCAGCCTCCCAGAGTGCTAGGATTACAGGTGTGAGCCACTGCGCCCAGCCTGACTCGGTAGTTCTATATTAGGAATTTCTCTATAGTGGAAATGATATGCAGAAATATTTAGTTATAAGGACATTCACCAAAGCATTGTTTGCTATAATAATGTCATATAGCAAATAGTGAAGACAACCTAAATGTCTAAGAGGATTGTTTTAATAAATTGTGGTACATTTAAATTATCTTTTTCGTTGGGTCCCTCCACTGTTGCCGGAGTGAATTGATCCAGAAGTTGAAGAGGCCTCCAAAGGTGGGAAATGAAGTCAGTGCCTCAGTTGCTAGTCAGAGTGTGTTTTGTGCCCTATTCTTTATCACACAAAAAAGAACAAATACTGCAGTGAATGAAGATTCCTCTGCATTTTAGCACTACTTTTTCTACTGTAGTTGGCCTTTTTTTTTTTTTCTTGAGACAGGGTCTCGCTCTGTTGCCTGGGCTGGAATGCCATGGGGTCAGCCTAGCTCACAGCAACCTCAAACTCCCGGGCTCAAGTGATTCTCTTGCCTCAGCCTCTGAGTAGCTGGGCCACCACACCTGGCTAATTTTTTCTATTTTTAGTTGTCTGGCTAATTTCTTTCTATTTTTTTTTTTTTTCCCAGTAGAGACGGGGTCTCGCTCTTGCTCAGGCTGGTCTTGAACTCCTGACCTCAAGTGATCCTCCCACCTCAGCCTCCCAAAGTGCTAGGATTACAAGCATGAGCCACCACACCCGGCCTATAGTTGGTTTTTGAATGGATAGCTTTTTAATGAGCTGGAATAAATAAATGTGTCTGCAACTCAGACACTGAGAACCACTTTCATTAAGGTTGAAAAAGAAAATCCAGGTATCACACAAGACATCATTATGAAAATTTTAGGGGAAAAAAGCATAGGTGTTAACTTCATGGAGTCCCTTCTTTGTGTTGCAGCTGATGATGTAGAAGAGTTATATGATTGAGTATATGATTCCAAGACCTAAATGAAAAGTCACAAGTACATAAATTCTCAATAAGGTCCTGGAATGAGATTAATGACAAATGAGGTTTCTGCAGACAATTGAGGACATAGCTAGTGCAGTAAAAGAACTTCTTGGTACAGTGAATAATGTCTTCAAGAAATATCCATACCAGAACCACAGGGCACTTAAATACAAAAGTAAAGAATTTGTAGGGCTGGGCAATGTCTCATGCATATAATCCTGGTACTCTGGGAGGCCAAGGAGGGAGGATTGCTTGAGGTCAACAGTTCAAGACCAGCCTGAGCAAGAACGAGACCCCGAATCTACCAAAAATAGAAAAAATTAGCCAGGCATGGTGGTGCATGGTTGTAGTCCCAACTACTCAGGAGGCTGAGGCAGGAGGATCACTTGAGCCCAGGAGTTTGAGGTTGCTGTGAGCTAGGCTGACGCCACGGCACTCTAGTCCCAGCAATACAGCGAGATGAGACTGTGTCTTAAAAAAAAAAATTTGTAAAGTACTCTAAAAGTTTCCATGATAACTCTGAAAAATGTAAAGATGGTAAGGCAATAAATGTGTTCGTAAGTGCCAACTAATTAATTCATCAAACCAACTTAATACTTAAGACCTTCAAAACTGTGGGCTGAACTTTGTATATGTTAAGAGATGTGCTCCTCAGTGGCAGTATTCAACTACCTTTATAAGTAAATTTTAAAGTTTTACTGTATAATTTGTCAGTCCCTCCTGAAGAGATCTAATCCAGGAGGTTGATTGGGATTATTGCCATTTTATACTGTATTTTTGTAAAATGTAGCTTAATCATAATCTCACACTGAAAATTTTGCATCACTTTTGCTATTATCATTCTTTTAAAAATCATAGGCCAAAAGAATTTATGCCTTAATGTATCATTATATAACGTTCCTTAAAACAATTATTAATATTAGTGTTTGTTTCTGACATTTTACCTTGAAAGCGATACACTAAAATATTACGTGTTTAACAATATTTGGTGGCAAATATTCAACAAATAGTTTATATCTGTTGAATATTTCTTTACTGGAAAAAAATGTTTTTCTCACATGGAAAGATGTTCACAATATAACGTAGAGAATTGGCTACAAAATATACTTACGTTATTACCATAAGTTTTAAGTGTGTATGTGTATACATATATGTAAATGCACATGTATAAAAGGTTTAAAAGATTATAAATCTAGGTAGTTATTACTGGAGGATGAGTATATGTATTAAAATTTTACTTGTCTATATTTTCTAACTTCCTACACTGAACAGATGTTCCTTTGGTTCTTTAAAAAAGATTTTTTTTTAGGTTAAAAAAAAACCTCAGCAGGGCTGGGTGAAGTGGCTCATGCCTGCAACCTAGCACTTTGGCAAGCCGAGGCAGGAGACTCACTTGAGCTCAGGAGTTTGAGACCAGCCCGAACAACATAGCAATACCCTGTGTCTACAAAAAATTCAAAAATTAGCCAGGTGTGTGGCATGTGTCTGTAGTCCCAGCTACTGGGGAGGCTGAGGCAGGAAGATCGCTTCAGCCCAGGGGCTTGAGGTTGCAGTGAGCTACCATGGTGCCAGTGCACTCTAACCTAGGCAACAGAGTGAGACTTTGTCTCAAGGAAAAAAAAAAAAAAACCCAAACAATTCTGCTGGATAGTTTGTGGAATTTGAAATCATATGTTGGTGAAAATCTAGAACTTAATACTAAATTTGCTTATCGTCAGGAGATTTTATCCCTAAAACCAATTGTTTGTATGACCTTGGGTATTTGTATTTTTATTATGCTTAGTCAATAACAAATGAACTGAGATTCTAAAAAGAAAATTGCTCTGAAGTTTTTTTTAAAAAAGGGTCTTTATTTTTATAAGGATTCCATTCAAGGTGATGGATATGATAATTAGCTTGTTTTAATTGTCCCACTTTGTATTCATAAATCATAACATCGCTTTATACCCTGTAAATATATACAGCTATAATTTTTCAATTTATTATTTAAAAAATAGAAATTAAAATAATGAATTCTTTATGTTTCATTAGGTAAAGCATCTTTCCATTTTAGGATTAGAGAACATAAGTAAAAAAATGAAACATCTTGCCTAGTGTTGAGGAGATAGTATAAGTCATTCCTTGGTATCCATGGAACATTGTTACAGCAGCCCCCAGGCCCCACATTATAATCCACAATTGCTCAAGTCCCTTATGTAAAATGGCATAATATTTGCATATAACACACATTCTCCTATATTCTTTAAATCATTTCTAGATTACTTGTAATACCTAATACAATGTAAATGCTATATAAATACTTGTATACTATATCATGTAAGGAATATAATGGCAAAAAAAGAGAAAAAGAGTCTGTACGTGTTCAGTACAGACACAACCATAATAGACCTAAGTCCATTTTCCATCTGCAGTTGGTTGAATCTGTGGATGAGGAACTCACAGATAAGGACAGCCTACTGTGTTTTCTTTCTGATATCTTAAGTGGGAATAGACAAGTAGTAGAATAAATTTTTTGAAAAACCTT
This sequence comes from Lemur catta, assembly GCF_020740605.2. Lineage (NCBI taxonomy): Eukaryota > Metazoa > Chordata > Mammalia > Primates > Lemuridae > Lemur > Lemur catta. The sequence goes on along the minus strand of NC_059141.1, from coordinate 47,028,910 downwards.
GTGATTCACTTACACTATACTATTTTGGTGCCAACAAATTAACTTCACAGTGGGTGTGTATATATGTGTATATGTATGTATATACATATGTATATATGTATATATGTCAAAAATTTATTTTACCTATAAGTTTCTACTTTCTTTTCAGGTATGACAGCAGTTATCTGTACTTATCCTCTCGACATGGTTAGAGTACGCCTAGCATTCCAGGTGAAAGGGGAACACACCTATACAGGAATTATTCATGCATTCAAAACAATTTATGCAAAGGTATTTAATATTTATCTTTCTCATCTATAGCATGTCCTTTTATATTTAGGAAAATATTTTGTATGTTATCTAAATCTTTTATTTATAACTGTTTGATAATAAATATGAAAGTACATCTTTGTACTTTCAGGGTAGGTCCTAGAATAATTTTTTCATTATTAAGTGTGGTTTTGTTCTTTGATGTTTATCATAATGAGCACAATGTAATCTCTCTTCTAATTTTCCTTCACTAAAAAGGAAGGTGGTTTCCTTGGATTTTACAGAGGCCTGATGCCTACTATATTAGGAATGGCTCCATATGCAGGTATGTTTCAAATTTGGCCAAATCCTAATTTGTGTGCTTAAAAATGTGTCACCAGTTTTTTTCTGAAATGATAACATGAAAAGATACTATTGATACTATTGGTAAAGTACTTTTATCTAAGAAATGATGAAGAGAAAATTATGATCATACTTGGTCATGCATCGTCATATCTTATATGTAAAGATGACTATGTACAATGAATAGAAATGTACTTTTACATCTTGTTTCTTAATACCTGAGCCAGTGTAGTCTTGTTAATATACACATATGTTAGATGACTGTTACGGATTCAGTTTTTATGAGCATGCTAATTCAAGAGGTGGAAGTAGTTTTTTGGCCAAGCACAGTGGCTCACACCCATAATCCCAGCACTTTGGGAGACCAATTTGGGAGGATTGCTTGAGGCCAGGAGTTCAAGACCAGCTTGGGCAACATAGTGAGACCCCACTTCTAAAAAAAAAAAAATAGCCAGCCATGGTTGTGCACTCTTGTACTCCTAGCTGTATGAGGGGCTGAGGTGGGAGGATTGCTTGAACCCAGGAGTTGGAGGTTACAATGAGCTATGATCATGCCACTGTACTCCAGCCTGGGCGACAGAGTGAGACCCTGACTCAAAAAAAAAAAAAAAAAGAAGTTTTTTTCCTAATTATAAATAGGGAAGACTTACGGGAAATTTGGAAAACAGAAAAGTAGATAGAAGAAAAATAGGATACCTGTAGTCCTCTAATCTTACTTTGTATCTATTCCTGTTTTTTTTTTTTTTTAAAACTAAAGCTTTTTATCTTGAGGTAATTGCAAATTTATATATGGTTGTTTCAAAAGACAAAATTGCAACAAATTTGGTTTAATGATCTCAGTTGACCTTATTTGCAGTTCTAGAATTCCATAAAATAGAGTAAGTGTTCCAGTGAGTTAGGCAGAGAAAGTTCATTTTATAGACAGGACTGAAGAAAGCAGAAACAAAGAACAAACAGATTTGTCATTTCAAAGTTACTTTCCTTGTAAGGTGGGGACAGGGAGACAGAATAATAGAAAAATAACTAATCGGTTAACTTCCAGTTATGTTAGATTACTTTTTTGGTGTAAGGTTTAAAGCAGAGGGAACTTTATTATCAAGCCTATGAAAGATTGAAAGCCCTGTTTGGGAAATTGGCTGTTATCTCTCTGTCCTGATTTCTCAGAGGGTCAGATAACAACTTAGTTTTAGTTTGATGTTATAGAACTTTAGTATGGATGACTTCATTTTCTTTTTTAGTCAGTTCTGTTGGGGCCTACTGCAGGAGCTTAGTCCAAAACAATGGCCTCCTGTGATTTTCCTTTACCAGTTGAAAGAAACAGTGCAAAGAGGCTGGGTGCGGTGGCTGACGCCTGTAATCCTAGCACTCTGGGGAGTTCAAGACCAGCCTGAACAAGAGGGAGACCCCCATCTCTACTACAAATAGAAAGAAATTATCTGGACAACTAAAAATATATGTAGAAAAAGTTAGCCGGGCATGGTGGCGCATGCCTGTAGTCCCAGTTACTCGGGAGGCTGAGGCAGGAGGATCACTTGAGCCCAGGAATTTGAGGTTGCTGTGAGCTAGGCTGATGCCATGGCACTCTAGCCTGGGCAACAGAGTGAGACTCTGTCTCAAAAAAAAAAAAAAAAAAGAAATAATGCCAAGAGATCCCGTGTACCCTTTTATCCAGTTTCCCCAGTGGTAATGTTTTACAAAACTATCGTATTGTATCATAGCTAGGCTATTGACAACATAGTCAAGATACAGAATAGTTCCATCATAAGAAGTATCCATCCTGCTGACTCTAACAGGCATACCCTCCCTGCCCCTTTCCCTAACTCCTGACAACCACTTATCTGTTTTTCAGTTCTATAATTTTGTCATTTTAAGAATTTTTATATGGAGCTTGGTTGCAGTGGCTCATGCCTGTAATCCCAGCAATTTGGGAGGTGGAAAGATTGACTGAGTCCAGGAGTTCAAGACGAGGGACCCCGTCTCTATTAAAACAATAAAAATTAGCCAAGCATGGCGGCGTGTACCTATAGTCCCAGCTACTTGGGAGGCTGAGGCAGTAGGGTCTCTTGAGCCCAGGAGTTCAAGGTTACAGTGAGCTGCGATCACACCACTGTACTCAGCCTGGGCTGCAAAGTGTCTCTAAAAGAAAAAAAAGAGTTCTCATAGTGGGTACAGTGGCTCACACCTGTAATCCCAGTACTTTAGGAGGCTGAGGGGGAAGGATTGCTTGAGGCCAGGAGTTCTCTGAGCAACATGTGGCTCTTGCCTGTAGTCCCAGTTACTTCAGAGACTGAGCCCAGAAGTCTGAGGTTGCAGTGAGCTATGATGACATCACTGCTCTCTAGGTTAGGCAACAGAGTGAGACTCTGTCTTAAAAAAAAAAAAAATTTTTTTTAATAAATGGTATCTATGCTATGTGGCCTTTTGAGATTAACTTTTTTTATTTAGCATAATTCCCTGGCAATTCATTCTAGTTTTGTGTATCAATAATTTGTTCTTTTTAATTGTTGAGTATTGTTCCATGGTATGAAAATATCAATATTTTTTGTTTCTTGGATTCATTATATTTTAAAGATTTATTCATGTTGTATATAACTGTTCATTCATTTGTCCAATTGTGTGTGGTCCTGCTTCAGGAATTTTTCTAGAGTATGTACCTGGGAGTAGAATTACTAGGTTGTAAGTTAAATGTATATCCAGTTTTATTAGATAAGATCAAATCGATTGAAAACAGTTGTATCCATTTATAATTCTGCCAGCAGTGGTTAACAATAATCATTGGTATTAGCTGACTTTTAAATTTTTGTGAATTTTATTGAATATAAAAAGTAATTTATAAGCCTGGTATGCTGGCTTGTGCCTGTCATCCCAGCTACTCTGGAGGCTGAAGTGGGAAGATTGATTGAGCTCAGGAGTTTATGACTAGCCAGGGCAATATAGTGTGACAACATCTCAAAAAAGAGAAAAAAATTAACTTATAAGGTCTTACTTAGGCCAGGCGCGGTAGCTCACGTTTGTAATCCTAGCACTCTGGGAGGCTGAGGCAGGCGGATCATTTGAGCTCAGGAGTTCGAGACCAGCCTGAGCAAGGGCGAGACCCCGTCTCTTAAAAAAAAAGGTCTTATTTAGCATTTCTCTCATTACTAATAAGGTTGAGTACCTTTTAATATGTTTATTTGCCAATTATATTTTCTGTGCAATACCTACTTATGTGTTTGGCCTACTTTTCTACTGAGGTGTTTGTCTTTTTCTTATTGATTTGTATTTATATAATTTCATCATCAATTGTTTGCTATTTATATGTTGAAAATATCTTTCCCTTGTTTATGGCTTGGCTTTTTCATTTCTTTGTAGTGTCTTTTAATGAACAGAAATTCTATTTTGGGGGATTATAGCTTTATTTAGATATAATTCACATATCATACAATTTATTCCTGTAAGTGTGTAATTAAATGGTTTTTCATATATTCACAGAGTTGTACAGATTTCACCTCAATTAATTTGAGAACATTTTTATTATCCCCAAAAGAAACCCTGTACCTTTAACGATCATCCCTCAGTCCTAAGTAACCACTAATCTTTCCCTCTGTATAGATTTGCCTATTCTAGACATTTCATACAAATGGAGTCATATTATATGTGGTCTTTTGTGACTAACTTCTTTCACTTACCATATTGTTTTAAAGTTCACCCATGTTGTAGCATGTATCAGCACTTCCATTCCTTTTTATGGCCAAATGGTATTCCATTATATGAATATGCCACATTTTGTTTATTTGTTCATTAGTTGACAGACATTTGGGTTGTTTCTACTTTTTGGCTAATATAAATAATGCTGCTGTGAACATTTATGTACAAATTTTTGTGTGGATTTATGTTTTCATTTCTCTTGGATATATTTCTAGGAGTGGAATTGCTAGGTCAAATGGTAACTATGCTTAACATTTTGAGGAACCACCAAACTCTTTTCCTAGCAACTGCACCATTTTACATTCCTACCAGCAGTATATGAGGGTTCCAATTTCTCCGTATCTTTGCCAACAATTATTATCTTTTTTTTTACTCAAATTCTTCCACTTCTGGAAACAGTTTTATCTGACTTTGGGTTATAGCCATCCTACTGGTGTGAAGTGGTATCTCATTGTGGTTTTGAAATTCATTCCCTTTTTTTTTTTTGCTAAGTCATATTTCGTTGTATGGGCATAGCACAATTTGTTTAGCCATTCTACTGTTGATGACCATTTGGGATATTTCCAATTTAGGGCTATTATGAATAAAGCTGCTATAATCATTCTTATAAAAATCTTTTTGTGGACATATGTTTTTATATGTTTTGGGGAAATACTTAACAGAGAACTGCTGGGTCATAGAATAGGTATATGTTTAACTTTAGAGGAAACTTTCACACTGCTTTCCAAATAATTGTACCTGCCTGCTATGTGTGAGAAATCGTTGTTGCACACTTTCCCAACATTTGGGGTTATTAAAATGTTTTTAGTTATTCTAGTAGCTCAGAAATTCAAAATTTTGAATTTATCAATCTGTTATTTTACACATAGTGCTTTTTAAGTCAAAAATGTATTTTGAAATGATTTTTAAAGTGTAGCATTTCATATATAAGCTCCTAATTCATCTGGAAGTATTTTTTTTCCTTCCCCTTTGACCCAGGACCATTTATATTTATAGTCTGGGTCAAATAGTCTCTCCTTTCCCCAGGGATCTGCAGTGCTACTTCTTAAAAAAATAATTGTGAGCAGTTTTATAATGATCCTTTATATTTGGTAGGACAGATCCCTTTACTTTATGCTTCTTTTTTTCAGGAATGTCAGGACTATAGATACTCTGCTACTTCACATGTATTTTAGAATTTGGTTTTGCTGTTGCATAAAAATTTTTGTTGATATTTTGAATGAATTTTCAAATAGGTCTTGGACATTTTTGTTAGATGTATTTGTAGATACCTTATAAGTTTTGTTGTATCTTTTAGGCGATTAACATTTTCTGTTTATTGCTTGATTTAATTTTTATGTTAATAGCCATTTTCCTATTTGTTGATTTTATAGCCAGCCAACATGTTACTTGTAAATGCTTTGGGTTTTCTATGTGGACAGTCATATCCTATGCAAATAATAATTGCTTTTTAAATTTCCATTCCAATCCTTTATTTATTTATATTTATCTTATCTTACTATACTGGCTAAGGACCTACAGTCTAGCAATGAATAGAAGTGATGATAATGGACATTTTGGCTCATTGCTGCTTTTGAAGGGCAAGTTTCTAACACTTCTTTAGCATAATGTTTGTTGTAGTTTTTAGTATATATACCATTTATCAGATTAAGGAAGTTTTCATGAGAATTTTGATCTGAGCTGCTGTTGCATTTTAGCAGATGTTCTTTTCTACACATTGACTGAGGTGATCATATAGTTTTCTCCTTTAATCTGAAAATTGATGAATGACATCAATAGATGTTGTAATGTTAAATTACCTTGGGGTCAACTCAAACTATTTACGATATAATGAACTTCTTATATCCAGCTTGATTCAATTTGTTAATTGTTTTTAGAAGTTTTACATATACACGAGTGAGATAAACTTGTAATTTTCTTTTCATGTAATATTTTTATGTGGTTTGGGTATCAAAGTTATATGATTCTCATAGAATTAGTTGAAGAGCGTTTCTTCATTTTCCATCCTTAGGGAAGAATTTGTATAAAATGATTAGTGGATGGGACCCCAGTCCAAACACGAAATTCATTTAGGTGTTTTCTTTTGTAAGCATCATATAGCTGGATATTTTTAAAAATCTAGTCTGAAACATCTTTTTATTTCCCATTAGTCCACTTGTTATTTATTGTGATTATTGATGTTTTTGGACTTGTATCTGTACCTTGCTATTTTATTTCTACTTGGTGCTTTTCTCTTTATGTTTCTTTTTACTACTTTTTAAATGTTACTTGCTTATTTGTCTGAATCTTTACTCCCTCTACTCTTTTGTGAATATATATATTTGCCTCTTCTTATGCTTGGTGGTCTTTGATTAGGAGTTCATTGCGTGATATTAATCTCTGAGTACCCTATGGGTCTAAATTGGGAATGTTTTTTTCCAAAGAATCGTTATTCAGCTTCTACCAGGAGCTCCTGTTCAGAACTGAGCTCTGCCCACGAGTTTCAGACCCAGTGATTCCACTTCTGCAGGCTCAGTGACAAGATCCATTTCAATGTCTCTGCTGCTACTGGCATCTATATGCAGTTACTTTACCTCCCTTATGTACCCACAACTCCCAATCAGACCTCAGCTTATACTTTTGTGAGGCAGTAGTGCTGCGTTGTTTCTTGGAGACCTTTCCATCCTTTTTACAAGTCCAGTAATGGATGCAGTTTTTCTGTAATGGTAAAGTCCGTTAGAATACTTAGACTGCCATTGTGCTAGTGCAGAACTCTTTATTTTTTGCTGTATTTTCCTCACTCTTTTTTAGTTTTTAAAATATATTTTTTACATAGTTATAGTATATATACAAATTTTTTTAATTTTCCCCATTTCCCAAATATTTTTCACATATTTGAATATTCTTCACAAACATCATTATTAATTCTGTCATATTACACTTAATACCATTCCACATCATTTAAGTATTTATAATATTTTTCTACTCATGTTTAATTTGCTGTGAATTTCCTTTTCATGAACTTTTTCTGTATTTAAGACTTTAGAATAGATTCTCCAAATATAAAAGTATATGAATATTCTAAAATTGTATATCATCTCAAAATATGATAATATTATAAGAATTTTGCATAAAGAATAAATGTATATATTGAAGTGTTATCCTGGACTGGATATTTGTTAGTAATTATTTGTTCTTAAGCATCAGGTATCTTTTAAGATATGTTCTTTCAATTTAGTAGATATCAAGATATCTTGAGTAATGCTTAGTTGATAGGAATGCTTGAATTCTTTTTCTAATTTATTAATATATAACCTTACTGGTTCTATTAGAATCATGAGCAGTTTAGCAAGCTCTAACTGCATACTATGTTTATTAGATTCTACCTGTCCAATATGAACATTTCTCTCATTGTCACAATTCTTCCTTGAAGACAAAATTAGTCACTGAGTTAACATAACAATGCTTTGTTATTTCTGAATTTTTGTGCCTCTATCTTACATTATCACCATCATTATTATTATAAATGTAATTGCCATATTTACTTATAATTGTTAATCATGAATTTAATTTTTACTCGTGAAACCTTGGAAAACTGTTCAATTCTATTCATATATAAGGTGGCATTATATTCACTACCGCCTCCTTCAGTGCACTGAATATAATAGTGTGTGAAACCAATGCTACAATTTTTATATAGGTGGTAATTTTGTAATCTTTTACAAACATTAACTAACTCTTTTTGTCTTAGATTAAGCCAAACAGTGGAAATTAGGAATGCATTTGTTGTGTAAGAATGGTGTCTTTTTCACAGCTCATGCTCTGTTAAGCATCATGGTGAATTTATATTTTGTTTTTCAGGTGTTTCATTTTTTACTTTTGGTACCTTAAAGAGTATTGGGCTTTCCCATGCTCCTACACTTCTTGGCAGACCTTCATCAGACAATCCTAATGTCTTAGTTTTGAAAACTCACATAAACTTACTTTGTGGTGGTTTTGCTGGAGCAATAGCACAGACAATATCGTAAGTTTCTTCATCAATTTAATTCAATCAAATTACAGTTACCCAATCCCAATTTTTCAGCATTGGTTGATCATTTTACTTTTTCTAATAGATTATTCAAAAATAAGATCCCTTACAAAATATAAGTATTAATTTAATACAGTTTTTCAGATGTGCCTGCACTGTAAGCATATTATAAATAATAATTACAGGTGCAATGGTGTGTAACTGTAGTCTTACCAACATGAGAGGATAACCTGTGCGTAGGAGTTCAAGGCCAGACTGGGAAACATAGTGAGACCCTCATCCCTTAACAGAGAAAGAAAGAAAGACATGCCACATTGACCAAATTAAACTAAATTCACCCAATTTCCTGTAGATTCATTTAAAAGAAAGAAAGAAAAAAAGAAACGCTAAATATAATCTTTATATTCTCACGAATTTGCCTACATGAAGTTTCTGAGTTTGAACCATGTAGAGTGTGTGTGTAAGGAGTTACAACTTCTCTTGCATTAAATCTTGAAGGACTACTTTGTGCTAGACAGTGTACTAGGCATTGGGAGGGTCACTGAAAGAAAAACAAAGTCGCTGCCTCAACAAGGCTATCTCCTTATTAAGACAGTAGCAATACAATGGAGTTAAGTGGAAACATAGACAAAGGTATTATTTAATACTATATTGTAATTGGAAAAATGGCTTCAAAGAATTTCCTTATATCAAGAGAGATGGAGTAGAGTGAGATAAAAAGAGGCTAGAATACTGTGAAAAAGAAACTGTTTAGGAACAGGAAGAAGAAAAGCTTTCTGTGACTGAGAAGTGAGAATCCTGAAAAACAGGAAGACAAGGAAGTAGTAGTGTCACAAAGACTCAAAAAAGAATATCCAATGGGAAAAGTCAGAATTAGTTAAGTCAGGTTTTCATTAGATTGTACAACTAAGGATTATTTTTGTGAAAGCAGATTAAGTGTATTTGTGGATGGGACAGATTATACTAGATTGAAGGTAAAGAAGAAAAGGAATGTGGTTTACTTTTGGAAAGTTGGCTGTGAAACCTTGTTCATTTGCAGAGACATGATCACCTCCAGCTATTCTGATTCTTTTCTTGCTTTTATTGCTTCCCTCTCTTCACTACTCACTCCCAACCCCTAGATCCTTAAAATCTACCTTCTCTTTCCCACTTCTCTTCTTAAACTGTATTGTAAACCCATTGATCCCTTAATTCAGTGCCTCCCTTCTTAGTTCTTTTATCTTCTTTCCAATTGTTCTAGTTCTTTGGCTCCTGTAACAGTGCCCTCTCTAGGCGGTCATCCTCCAGAACCTTCTCTTTTCAAGTATCTTCCTACCTATCTGTGTAGATTTTTTAAGGCCCAGCCAGACTTTAGTTTTCTACGGTTCCTATAAATATCTAGAACAGCTCATCTATCTTCATGGTATCAAGGGTCACCACTGTAGAGATAACCAATTCTGTTTAAATCTCCATTACTGCCTCCCCATTACATCTCTAGCAAGCTTTTGGATGTTTCCCTTGGATCTTTGCCATTAGGGCAAACTTCGTAAGTCAAATACTACCTTCTTATCTTCTTTACGACAATCCTCAGCTCCTAACTTTCCTGTTACTGATAACTACCAATCTACTAGTCCTGATAACTTGAAGTCATTTTTCACATTGTACATATCCAAAGAGTCACTAAGTCTTGTCATTTTTTTTACTTCAGAACGTTGCCTAGAATGCAATTTTCTTTCTTTCCCACTATTACTTCCCTAGTCCTGGTCTTTGTCACCTTGTCTTCTTACATTCTGTCCTTTCTATTAATCAATTCCTTCTACCCACATACATCTTGTCCTGGTTGGAAACTCAATCCCTCAGGTTGAAGATACTTGGTCACTTTACCCCCATAACACTTTTTTTCTCTCCCATTAAAAAATAATTTGTGGAGATGCTATTGAAGTGCATAGGGAGCCTCAACTATTGGTAATGTTATTTCTTAAGTCATTTGGTTAGTGACTGGATGTTTTTTATCATAACTACTTCATAGTAAATTTAAATGTATATAAAAACATTATTTTTATCATATATCACTTATGTATATATTAGATACTATGGGGAACTTTAAACAAAAAGTAGAAAGCACTGTGACATTAGAGAATGTCTCTAATACTCCATTTTTTTAATCTTAATGTTGGGATAACAGTAATGTGAAAATGAAATGAGATAATATAATGTTTAGCACAGGACCTAACACATGGGGTTAATATTAGCAAAATAAAAATAATTCTTAAAAATCACCTGTATCCCACTCCTAAAAGAGATTATCTTTGCATATTTCATTTCAGGCAATCCTGTGATATGATTTTCTCTGTCCTCAAAATGCAATTACATGTATCATTAGTTTTAGCTCTTTTTTTTTTTTTCACTTTCTAAAATTTTAGCTCTTAAGAAAAGTTTTGTATTGGTCTACTATATTTGAGGAGACTTGCTGAATAGCCTTAGAGTAGTTCTCAACTTGGGGTGATTTGGTCTCCAATGAACATTTGTTCATATCTGGAGACATTTTTGGTTGCCACAACTGGGGAAGTGCTACTGGCATCTAGTGGGCAGAGGCCCGGGATCACTTAAACATACTACAATGCACAGGACAGTTCCTCACAATAAAGAGTGTTCCAGCCCAAAATTTCAATAGTGCCAAAGTTGAAAACCCCTATTCATTACAACAATAAAAACCAGTTTATTTCTTTGTAAGCAGCATTTAATTTGGCTTTGAGGAGTGAATAGAACCTGATATTGTGGTGATGGGGGAGAAGAATCCTCTAACCAGAGGGAGTCCCATAAACAAAGACCTATGCATTGTTAATTGATTTTATTCATGTGCCTATAAATTAGACAAAACAATAAGAGAATAGGAACACATTATTTCCTAGTGCACATAGGGCTTTGTATTCAACAGTCGTTGAGTAGAAAACTAAAAATTATTTTTAAGTCTTTATGTCTTTTTCTTCTTTTAGCTATCCATTTGATGTAACTCGTCGGCGAATGCAACTAGGAACTTCTCTGCCAGAATTTGAAAAGTGCCTGTAAGTTTATCATATGTCATCGTTCATTTTCTTTGGGAAATGTAATGTTTAAAGGAGGTGGGGAACTGTTTCACTTGACCAGCCTTTAAAAAAAAAAAAAAAAAAAAAAAAGCTAAAGTCAGGAGGGAGATGGGACTCTGGTCTCACCAATAGTCTATATCCTCCATTTTATCCCCCAGAGTATGCTTTGGTAACTTTATAAGGTTTCCATCAGTTTCCATTCTATTTTAGAGGAGCTTCATTAAATAGAAATATAATGTGAACTACATGTGTAATTAAAATTTCTTGGTAGCCACATTTTTAAAAAGTATAAAAAGAAAGATAAAATTGTTTAAATGTATGTTTTGTTTAACCTAAAATATCTAAAATATAATCAGTTTAACATTTCAATATTTTGCTTTCTTTTTTTTTTTAATACTTAGCACTTTAAGTTCAGGGTGTGTTTTACACTCACAGCATATCTCAATTTGGACTGCCACATTTCAAGTGCTCAGTAGTCACACATGACTGTTCGTTACTGTTATTGTACAACATGGCTCTACAATTTTCTATAAGCTGTAGAAATTTAGAACCATTCTATTTGAGTGGTGATTTGTTGCCTTCAGGAGAAGAGCAAAATGTTTGTTCTGCCTTGTTCACCCAAAAGATTTTTTGAAGATTTGAGCCCAGATTGCCTATTGAAAGGGAAAAAGCAAAGCCCAAAATATTGATTTGAAAGGAAAGAAACAACTCTGTCTGAAACAAGAAAGTCTTCATTGCTGAAATCTGAAAGATAGTGCTTTAAGCTTTAGTTCTGTGACACCTGCTTTTTATAATATAGAACTTGAGCTGTGGCCAGGCACGGTGGCTCATGCATGTAATGTCAACACTTTGGGAGGCTTAAGTGGGAGGATTGCTTGAGTCCAGGAATTCCAGGTTGTAGTGAGCTATGATTGGACCACTGCATTGTAGCTGGGTTGACAGAGCAAGACCCTGTCTAAAAACAAACAATGATAACAAGATCAACAACAGCAGAATGAACTTGAGCTATAATGAAAGCTTAAAGGGCAACTGCTCATACAACCTTTGAAAGGATTGCATCAGTATTTCAAATATTAGTATGAAATAGTGTTGTCGGTAAATGTCATAGACATAGGACAAACAAAATATATTGTATTAATGAACCCTGAAATTCTATGCATAATGCTTGTACTTGTTTGGAATGACTTGCTGTTTTATTTTGAAAATTTTTAGCTTGTTAACGCTTGCCTTCCCCAAGATATTCAAGGTGTCATTTTAGCTTCATTTTTATTATTTTTTATTTATTTTTTCTCTAACCCCATGACAGATTAGCATTTTAGCTTCTTTTAAGAATGCTATCTCTTATGGATCCTGAAATTGTGTCTTCATGAGTGGCATAGATGTGTCATCATTTAATCATTGTCTTTCAGTACCATGCGGGATACTATGAAGTATGTCTATGGACACCATGGAATTCGAAAAGGATTATATCGTGGTTTATCTCTTAATTATATTCGCTGCATCCCCTCTCAAGCAGTGGCTTTTACAACATATGAACTTATGAAGCAGTTTTTTCACCTCAACTAAAATTTGTGGTTTGTCTTCCTTAACAAACTCTGAGGGGGGGGAAATGTTAATTTAATTATGGGGAGAACAGTACTTGAATCAGGATATTTACCCTGTTACAGGAACCACTGGTATTTTAGTACTTGATTTTTTTTCTTTTTTACTCACAAATCAAAAGTGCTTACCATACTTTTTGATGCCAAACATTATACCTTAGAACACTGAAAAAATATTCCTAAGCTGATGCTTGCTAGACAATTAGGTTATTTAAAACCGTTTTAAAGTTTTCTTTGGAAGAAGAGCTAACTTCAAGACAGGGTTCAAGAGGTTGCCATTAGATTTATCATGCTGTTCCAAGTTTTTATTGTAATCAAGATTTTTAAAAAACGCTAACATTGTTTATTATTAAAATAAGCAGTCTTGGTTATATTGCAGCAGAATGATGAGAACTGAATTTTTGAGTTCTATAAAACAGCTAGCATTGAAGTATTATTATCTCTCTTATAATTCTGCTCTACTACATAAAAGGACACTTTTTTCCTTTATTTTTAAAATAAAATTGATGTTATATTTAAAAAGTAGCCACATAGAGACAAATGTAAATGAAGAGGCTGGATGCAATGGCATGATAGCATGTGACTGTTGTTCCAGCTACTCCAGAGGCTGAGATGGGAGGATCTCTTGAGCCCAGGATTTTGAGGCCAGCCTGAGCAACATAGTGAGACCCTGTCTCTAAAATAAATGAAGGAAAAATAGAAGGATAGATCAGGTTTTGCTCAAATGGTAACCAGGTACTATGTGTGATTTCCAGATGTTTTTAAGAGGCAATGTATTTCCCAAAGACAGTAATAATAAATACTAAATATCTTTGCTCTCAAAAACAAAGTGGCACTATAGATTTGTTTTTGTTAGATGATTTGGTTTATATTAGAAAATTTATTTAAGTGGACTGTGAAATATCCATTAATGTAGATATGAATATCAAAGAATGTTTCTAAGGTATTATGTCGTGATACATCAACTAGTTCTTCCATGTAAAATAATTTTAGTGCAATACAAGCAAGTAGAAATGTAAAATATGATTTGACTTGTTATTCATATTAAGAAAATGGTGAAATGTCAGAATTCCATTTATTGTATTTAGAGCAGTTTTATGTTTTATTATTATAAGCATGATAGAAATGGGAGGGGAACAAATTAAAGTTCTGTCTTCAGAAATAGTAAATTGTAGAATTGATGTGATTTTTAGGACATTAGAAAACTACGTTGAAAGTGTTATTTTTGCTTCAATTTTTATTTTTTTGCATAAAAGATGTCTTGTCATACCTCGGTAAAAATTTGATGAGCTGGTTTCATTTTGAAAGTCTTTATTTTAAAAATAAATACGTATCTTTGTATGACCTATAAGTGTACCAGCAGGTAGAAATACTTGTGCTCTTAAAAGTATTTTGTATATTTTCATTTCTGGGTCACATTGTAGCTAACTATTGTTATTAAATCTTAAAATAATTTAAATATATAAAATAAGTATCTCAGTTATGTTATCAATAAAAGGGCACTGCAAATATTTTTTTAAATAAAAATTTGCATTCTATGTCTGTTATAGAATTCATAGGCTATTAAAAATAAATTTTTCCATGTTTTGACTATTTCTTTTTTTAGCTGTTTACATTATTGAAACATAAGTCAGAATGGAAGAATACTTAAAATAATGACTATGTTTATATCTGATTTATTTCAGATAGGTAACCCAAAGCCCATTTAGCTATGTTATCTTCCATTTGAAGATTGATAATTTATTTCTTTTTTGAACTCTGTTCTTCCTGTTTTCCTACCTTTCAGTGCATAGAGCCCCGTGGCATATAGAATGAGACAGTGGTCTGGTCTAGGGATTGCTAAATGAGGTATCACCCTTAGCTCTCAATGGCTCCCTGTGTGTAGGTGTAGAAGTTACTGGGTATGTACAATAATATTTTGCTTCATTCTCCACCAGGGTACTCAACATCCATTTATTTACCACCTATTATGTCAGCATTATGTAGAACTTCCCTTGAGAGGCCTATTAGCTGTACTTACAGTTTAATTCGGATGCCAAATAGCATTTAACACCAGGTATTTCTCTAATAGAGTATGTACCACACTTTATGATAACTACCTGTTTATCTATGTCCCTCCCTCCCCGCAACTGGTTCCTTCAAGGGCAGAGCCATGCTTTCAACCCTGGTGAGGAGCACAGGGTAGCACCACGATAACAGGTGCTCAGTGATGTTTACTGGTGGGAAGAAAGAAGACCCAGTCCCTGTTTTTGGAAACTCTGTATTCTGTTAGGGAGAAATGAAGCACAAATAGTCCACGAAATGGATGATTTAGAAATACAGTCACTTGGTTTGTTTCATGGAAATGTCTTGTTGCTAATTTGCCACAATGAGTGGTAAATAATAAAACCTATGTACAATTAATGCATTGCCTTCCAGAGTCTTGCCAATAATATCTGACACACATAACAGCTATATACTTTACACAGTTCCTTATATCTATTCTTTGAATATCAGTCACTATATTAGGCACCAGAAACCAGTGATAAATAATGTTATGTATATTTCCTGGAGACTTATTATGTGCCATGCCTTGTTTTAAACACTTTTGATGCCTTAAGTCAATCTCTACAACAATACTATGAGATAGGTACTGTTTAATATTCCTTTTTCACAGATGGGGGTAATCAAGGCCTAGGGAATTTTTATTACTTGCCCAGGTTCACATGATAAGTTGGTGGATCTAGGATTCAGAATCAGCTTGTCTGAATCTAGAGCCTAGTCTTACAGCCATGATGCTATACTCTAACACAGTAGTATCCTGTTC
Source organism: Lemur catta (assembly GCF_020740605.2). Lineage (NCBI taxonomy): Eukaryota > Metazoa > Chordata > Mammalia > Primates > Lemuridae > Lemur > Lemur catta. The sequence continues at coordinate 47,013,151 of NC_059141.1, read as the reverse complement.
AGATGAAACTTTAACATGTCCATAAATTTGAACATGTCAATAAACATAAACCAATAAAAAATGATTACAGTTTGTGGAAAGTGTTTATGAAGGAAGTAAATAAAAGAGTTACTTTATTTAGAATGGTCAGTGAAAGGTTTCTTTGATGTGCTATATATACTTTTAATCTGACACATGGAGGATTAAGAGGAAACAGTTATACAAAGAGTTGTGGGGGAAGAATGGCCCAGGTGAATAGAACAGCAGGTACAAAAACCCTAAGACAGGAAAAAGTTTGTCTTGACATAGGAATTGTCAGAAAGCCAGTGTGACTGAAGCATTGTGAGTGAAGGAGTAGCAACAGATGAGGTTAAAGAAATAGACAAAGGCCAGATCATGTGGGGTTCTACAGGATCTGGTAATGATTTTATGTTTTATTCTAAATGCAATGGGAAGCTATTGAAGGTTTTTGGCAAGAAAATTGATAAATCCTTGGCTAGACTGGTAACTAAAAGAGACCATAAGTTACCAATATCAGGAATAAAAAAGAGCACATCACTTTTTGGATCCTACAGATATTATAAAGATAATAAGTGAGAATGCTCAGTCTCAGAGCATTGAGCTCAGTCTCAGAGACACTTGATTTTATAGAATCAAGTGTCCGATTCCTCTGCCCTGAGATAGAGTCTCACTCTGTTGCCCAGGCTACAGTGCCATGGCGTCAGCCTAGCTCACAGCAACCTCAAACTCCTGGGCTCAAGCAATCCTTCTGCCTCAGCCTCCTGAGTAGCTGGGACTACAGGCATGTGCCACCATGCCCGGCTAATTTTTTCTATATATATTTTTTAGTTGTCCAGCTAATTTCTTTCTATTTTTAGTAGACGGGAGGGGGGTCTCCCTCTTGCTCAGGCTGGTCTCGAATTCCTGAGCTCAAACGATCCACCCGCCTCAGCCACCCAGAGTACTAGGATTACAGGCGTGAGCCACCACGCCCAGCCTGAATTGTCCATTTTTTTAAAAAAGGAAAAAAGATAAGGGATTTCTAAATAATTATTTGCCAAGGAATTTGACAATTTGGGTGAATTGGACAGAAATGCCTTGCAAAACACAATCAAGACTGACACAGATGAAACAGAAAATCTGCATAGCCAATTAAAGAAATTGATCATTAAAAAACCTTTCCACAGTTGGGCACAGTGGTTTATGCTTGTAATTCCAGCACTTTGAGAGGCTGGAGGATCGCTTGAGGCTAAGAGTTCAAGACCAGCATCGGCTACACAATGAAACCCTGTCTCTATTTAAAAAAAAATTAGCAGGATGTGGTAGCCTATGCTGGTAGTCCTAGCTACTCAGGAGGCTGAGGCAGGAGCCTGAGTCCAAGAATTTGAGGTTGCAGTGAGCTATGATGATGGATACAATCCAATAATGGAGGTGAGACTGATGATACCAGAGACCAAGGCAATGATGAAGCAATGCCCTGGAGAATACTAGCCCTGGAATCCGAGTACAGTGGAGGGATTGCCCATTGACAGGAAGAACATTGTCCAGTGTTGGCAAAAAGTGGAAAGAGAGAAGATGGGTGCACATATTGGTAGTTTTGTAGATTTAGTCGTGGCATGATGGAGTTCCTATCTAAGTTTCTATTTTCTCAATGAGTTTTCCAGAAAAAAAGGAGGAGAGGATGTTTCCCAGGGAATGCAAAATTCTGAAGGCTAGGGACGCCAGGTTTTGGACAACCGCAAATGGTCCTCTTCAAACTAAGAGCGTGAGTCGGACACGGGCTGGAGTGTCAAGGGAGAGGGCAGGAGTCTGGGCCAGGTGTGAAGACTTTTCCAAGCCCTAAGCTGGGGAGCACAGGGGCTGCCAAGCGCCTCCGCGGGGCCAGCGAAGCGCTCCAGTAGCAACGCGCCAGGAGCGGGAAGGGCGGCCTCGCGCAGGTCAATTGGGACCGGGTAGGTGGGCGCATGCGCGCAGCGCGGCGTAGACTCGCGCTCGTTTTTTCCGTTTGCCGTGTTGCCGCCGATTCCCCCTGATTTTCCTTGGCGGCAGTTTGCGGTCCCGGCGCCCGGGATGGAGCAGCTGGGCGAACTGGAGCTGCTGATGGAGAAGAGTTTCGGGGAGGAGGCTGCGCTGCCGGCTGAGCTGTGAGCGGAGCTGGGCGAGGGTGTGGGAGTAAAGCGGGAGATTTAAAAGAAAGGAGCGGGAGAGGCCGCACCCGCGCCTGCGCGATGACCGGGGCTGGGGGCCCGGGGACCCGGCTCAGCTGCCCCGGCCCCGGCGAGCCTGCGGAGCTGGGTCCGCTTCCCGGGGTTTTCTTTGGGGCCGCACTCGGCCAGAGCCTGAAGAGGCTGTCGCCCAGCAGTTCATTCTTTCCCTTGGTGTCACCTCTTTCCCAATTTGGGGGAGTTTGGGCCATTGAAATATCTTCATAAAAAGAAACTGCAACTGCCTGATGCTTTTCTCGATGTTTAGTTGGAGGAACTTATTCCAGGGAGAACTCTGCACCCTCAGTCGGTGTAAATGGTCGGAGAAACTTAACCAGTCATAATGTGAAATTAATATAGTAGCAATAATGCTACTTAGTGCTGAGGGACTTTTGCCTTTGAGGTTTTGATCAGCCATACCTTTTGAGAGATCCATAGGCATCACACAGCCTTCCTTGCTAAATTCATGGCCTGAGGCTAGGTGAGATGAATGAAATGTTTACAAAATTATAGGATCTACTGTCGGGTGACTGAAGATAATTTATAGGGTAATGTCAAAGGCATTTGGTATTATAACTGGAGACATAGTGACTTTGGACTCTTATTTGATCTTTCACTCAAGAAGTACTTAATAAAAGAAGGGCTGTTTTTCGGAGGAGAGATTATTTTGCATAAGTTTAGGCGGCTTGGAGCACTGGATTAAAGTATTGTGAAATTGACTTGTCCATTATAAATATAAATAAAAAACTTCCAAGTTACTCTATAAAGGAATAAGCTACTGTGACAAGTATTGAGCTTGCTTTCTCTACAAAGCACGGGCTAGGTGATCCCTAATGAGATTTTGTAGAAAGGTTTCCTGCATTAAATATTGGGTTGGACCAGGTGATTTCAAGTACAATTCTGTAGTTTATGATAGGACTTCCACTGAACCAGCTACACTACACTTTTCCATAACTTAAGCCTCTTATTTGCAAAAAGGATAATGTCCAAAACATCTCCTGTTACTTGTACTTTGGGAAGGTTTGCGCCAGTGGTAGAAATTTGTTGTTTAATATTTTCCAATTTATTTTTAATCCGCAGTTATAGATATCCCACAGAACTCCTCACAGAGATTAATATGGAAATCCTATATTGGGAGCATGATTTAAGTGGCATTACTTTTGGGATGTTTTTATAATGGGAATTCTACTATGACTTTACTCTCTTAATTTTACCTATTTTAGTTAACAGCCATTGTAATTAGCTTTCCAGAAGAAACAAACCTAGGAAACTAGAAGGTTGGTTTTTGATAAAAGAGATTCGTGGCTTGTTATTTCATGGTTGTGCTAAAATAGTTTTGTATGTGTATGCTTTAGATTTCAGAAGAAAGTCGTATCTTCTTTTCCTAAAACAGTTCTGACCGGAGGAATGGATAACCGGTACCTGGTGTTAGCAGTCGATATTGTGCAGAACGAAGAGGGAAACCATGAAAAGCACCTAATCATCACTGCTCACCAGTCACTAGAATATAAAGATCGGTGCATCCTTAGGAATGACTGGTAATTTTTGTATGACTTTTAGCTCTGGTTTGGCAGAGTCTTAAGGGTACCATCTTAAATCCCATCAAATATCTTGTGTGGATGTTACTATAATTGTTAAGAAGGGAGTATTTTGAACCTGGCTTAATTCTACATGCAAATTGTGTCTATTCCCCAGCATCTCAAGTCTCTTATTCCAAAAGTTGATTTTTATTGTCATTTGAAAGTCAAGTACAAAGGGGCTTATTCATGATTACTTCCTATTTCCCAGTATATTCTGTTTTAAGATTGCAGCTTAAAACCCATGGTATGCCAGGCACAGTGGCTGATGTCTTATTTAGCACCTCTGGGAGGCTGAGGCGGGTAGATTGTTTGAGGCCAGGAGTTTGAGACCAACCTTGAGCATCGTGGTGAGGCTCTGTCTCTACAAAAAAATTAAAAAGTTAGCCAGGTGTGGTGGCATGCCTCTGTAGTCCTAGCTACTCAGGAGGCTTAGGTGGGAGGATCCCTTGAGCCTAGGAGTTTGAAGTGGTAGTGAGCTATGATTGGGTCACTTTACTCCAGCCTGGACAACAGAGGGAGACCCTGTCTCTTTAAAAAATGAAAATAAAAAGACTCAGAATTCAGAAATAACTATTTCTTCTTCAGATAAAATGCTCATTTTTTTTACTTTTTGAAGTTTTGCTAATACATTTAAATGTAGGAACCTAAACTATGTGTTAATATTTATACCTTAACTTTGCTATATTTTCAGGTGTTCTGTACCAGTAGAGCCAGGGGATATCATTCATTTGGAGGGAGACTGCACAGCTGGTACTTGGATAATAGATAAACATTTTGGATATTTGATTCTCTATCCAGACATGCTGATTTCTGGCACAAGCATAGCCAGTAGTATTCGTTGTATGAGAAGAGCTGTCCTTAGTGAAACATTCAGGGTAAGTAATATTAACTACTGATGTTTCTACAGGGTCTTAGAGTTTATAGAGCATTTTTACATTTTTTGTTTCATTTAATCCAGCAATTCTGCAAGATAGATGGTATTAATCGGCTGTATTTTACAGATGAGGAAAATGGGCTGAGAGAGGTTAAGTGACTTACCCCCAGCCATGTAGCTAGTAAGTGGCAGTGCTGGTACTCAAGGCGAGGTGCCTGAGTCCTTTGAATCTTGTTCAACACTTAATAATATACATAAGTAGGTTTAATGGTAAGAAAATTAATTTAAGTAAAACTTATTCTGTACATCTAGGCATTTCCAAAGTTGGCTTCAAATGGTTCTCAGTAAACTAACAGTAAATATACAAGTCTTTTTTAAAAACATTATTTTGGAATATTTAAAAAACATACAAAGAGATGATTATAATAAATCCCCCTGTATGCAACATTAATAACCAACATTCCCAAACATTGTATTACTTTGTGAGTAAATGACAACTGAGAATTTTTTTAAAAACTTAAATATAATGTCTTTATTATGCCCAGTAAAATGAACAGTAATTCCTTAAATCTAATGCTAAGTTTATCTTAAATGTTTTTTTTTTTTTTTTTTGAGTCTCACTCTGTTGCCCAGGCTAGAATGAGTGCCATGGCATCAGCCTAGCTCACAGCAACCTCAAACTCCTGGGCTCAAGCAATCCTTCTGCCTCAGCCTCCTGAGTAGCTGGGACTACAGGCATGTGCCACCATGCCCGGCTAATTTTTTCTATATATATTTTTAGCTGTCCATATAATTTCTTTCTATTTTTAGTAGAGACGGGGTCTCGCTCTTGCTCAGGCTGGTCTCGAACTCCTGAGCTCCAACGATCTGCCCACCTCAGCCTCCCAGAGTGCTAGGATTACAGGCGTGAGCCACTGCGCCTGGCCTATCTTAAATGTTTTTTATCAAAAATATTTAGTTGGTTTGTTTGAATCAATATCCAAACAGGATCCTGGTCGATAGGTCTCTTAAGTTAGTTCTTAATCTATGTCTCTATATTACTTCTGCCTTCCACCCACCTTTTGTGTTTCAATGCCATTTATTTGTTGAATGTTTTTCCACTCCTCTTAGGATGTTTTTTTATTTTTTTATGTTTTGAGACAGAATCTCACTGTTGCTCAGGCTAGAGTACCGTGGCATCAGCCTAGCTCACAGCAACCTCAAACTCCTGGGTTCAAGCGATCCTACTGCCTCAGCCTCCCGAGTAGCTGGGACTACAGGCATGTGCCACCATGCCGAGCGGATTTTTTCTATATATTTTTAGTTGTCCAGCTAATTTCTTTCTATTTTAAAAGAGACAAGGTCTCACTCTTACTCAGGCTGGCCTTGAACTCCTGAGCTCAAACTGTCCTGCCACCTCGGCCTCCCAGAGTGTAGGATTACAGGCATGAGCCGCCGAGCCCGGCCTTAGAAAAAACATTTTCTTACCAGTGCATTTTGGCTATGATGGTTTAATACATTAGGTAATAAATATACAATCATGTCTGCTAATATGTTGTGAAATAAAATGTTTGTATGATTTGCTTCCATAAATATGTTGTGAAATAAAATATTTGTATGATTTGTTTTCGTAGGGCTCTGATCCAGCCACTCGTCAAATGCTAATTGGTACAGTTCTTCATGAGGTATTTCAAAAAGCAATAAGTAATAGCTTTGTCCCAGAAAAGCTACAAGAGCTTGCTTTTCAAACTATTCAAGAAATAAAGCATTTGAAGGAAATGTAAGTAGTTATGAGAATTACTGCAGGTATGATTTTATTATATAACTTCTTTCCTAGGATCTATAAGGTATTTGGATATGAGACTATTCAGTATAAGTTAGTGGAATCTAGAATGCAGATTCCAAGGTTACAGTACCCTGTTACAACTCTGAAGTTTCTGAAATTGTACAACAGGAACTCTTTGAGTAAAAATATAAACTGTAGGCTGGGTGCGGTGGCTCACGCATGTAATCCTAGCCCTCTGGGAGGCCAAGGTGGGTGGATCGCTTGAGGTCAGGAGTTTGAGACCAGCCTGAGCAAGACCCCATCTCTACTAAAAATAGAAATAAAAATTATCTGGCCAACTAAAAATATATAGAGAAAAAATTAGCCGGGCATGGTGGCGCATGCCTGTAGTCCCAACTACTCGGGAGGCTGAGGCAGTAGGATCGCTTAAGCCCAGGAGTTTGAGGTTGCTGTGAGCTAGGCTGACGCCACGGCACTCTAGCCAGGGCAAAAAGAGCGAGACTCTGTCTCAAAAAAAAAAAAAATATATATATATATATATAAACTGTGTATAAGCACAACATATTTTTTAACTGCTCTCAGAGAATGTGTAAAAGACTTCTTTACATTATTCTAGAAACAGTGTGATATAGTGGAAATTGTATGGGTTCAGAAAACAGATGGAAGTAGTTTCAGAATCTAACTGCCAGTTTTATGACTGAAAAAGATCCATACAGATTCTGAAAAAGGTGATAATACCTACTTTTGCATGCTTTTTGTGCCAGTGGAGAATAATATATGTAAACCCACAAATGGCTAATTGATATTTTACATGTGACTTCCTGCAGAGATTGGTGTGTTCTACTGTCTGTTCTTGACTCGTATGAAGTTCATCTATTTTTCACAGAATTTTTCTTTCTTTTTTTTTTTTTTTTGGCTAGTCAAATGAAGCAGTGGGGCAGAAATGTTTTTATTAGTGGTGATTTTGCTTTCTAGACTAGTTGATGTAAACCTCCATTTCCCAGAATATAGTTCTGTGGTTAACACTGTTTATACAGGGAAAATGTTTTGTAAAATTTCACAGCTGATTTACTAATGATGTACAATTTGTTCTGTAGACATTTTTGAGTTCTGTCATATGCCAGGCACTGTGTTAAGTGCTTTTAGACATCTTATATAATCTGACATCAACTTGTTATAAATGAAGCAACCAAAGCACAGAGAAGTTGTCATTTGCTATGGCCACACCACATATCATTCAGAATATGAAGAGATTTAATAGTTTGGACTTTATTTATTTTTGAGACAGAGTCTCGCTCTGTTGCCCGGGCTAGAGTGCCGTGGCGTCAGCCTAGCTCATAGCAACCTCAAACTCCTGGGTTCAAGCGATCCTCCTGCCTCAGCCTCCCGAGTAGCTGGGACTACAGGCATGCGCCACCGTGCCCGGCTAATTTTTATATATATATTTTTAGTTGTCCATATAATTTCTTTCTATTTTTAGTAGAGACGGGATCTCGCTCTTGCTCACACGGGTCTCAAACTCCTGACTTTGAGTGATCCTTCTGCCTTGGCCTCCCAGAGTGCTAGGATTATAGGCGTCAGCCACTGCGCCCGGCCTGTTTGGACTTTATTAATCGAGTTTCACTTATCTCCTTATTTGCTACTTTGCATTTCAAAGTTTGGGCTATTTTGTCACACTAATTAGCATATGGTAATATGTTATCTGTTGTGTATTGATTATTGTCATGAAACAAACTATATCAAACATTAGTGTCTTAAAATGACAAACATCTATTTTCTCTGTTTTTTTAGGTCAGGAATTTGGAAGTGGCTTAGCTTTGTGGTTTTGCCATGTGGTTCTTTCATGTGGGGCTGCAGTCATCTGAAGATTTGACTTGGGTGGGAGGGAGGATCCACCTCCAAGGTGGCTTACTCACATAGCTTTTGGCAGGATGGCTCACTTCTACATAGGGTGGCCTGATATGTGCTCATGACATAGCAGCAGCTTCCTGATTCAGTGGTCTAAGAAGGAGACCAAGCAAGAAGCTGCAGTGCCTTTTAGAACCTAGTCTCTGAATTTGTACATTGTCGCTTTTTTTTTAATTCATTTGGTGCAAGTTACTAAGTCCAGGTCTTCCTCAATGGTAGAGTACTTATGTGCCATCTTCTGAAGGGAGTATCAAAGAATTTGTTGGCATATTTAATTTTTTAAAATTTACTTAATTTTTAAAATTGATGAATAAAAATTGTATATATTTATCATGTACAACATGATGTTTTGAAATATGTATAACTGGAATGGCTCAATTAAGCTAATTAACATGTATTACCTCATATACTTATTTTTTGTGGTGAGAACACTTAATTAAAATCTACTCTTAGCAATTTTCAAAATGTAATAACATTGTTTTTGACTATAGTCACCATGTTGTACAATAGATCTCTTGAACTTATTCCTCCTACCTAATTGAAATTTTGTATCTTTTGACCCAACATCTACTCTCCCATTCTTTGTGGACATATTTTAAACCACCACAGATGTTGAGGTCCAGGTCCAACCTGTTTAGTGCAGAACCCAGTGTGAAAAAAAGATGAAACAAGGTTTCTGAGCAGAGAAACTTAATTTTATGAAATCCATATATTAGACCTTATGCACTTTACATAATGGAGTGTCTCTCATGCCCTCAACATCTGTTACTATTTTTCACTAATTTCTAACAGTCCTAGTTATCTGGTTTCCAAGATGCAGCAGGGAATGAGGGGGCTGCTATAGAGAGGCACCTTCATGGTCATATAAGATAAGCGCTGCTGTCTTCTTTGCAGGATAGGAGAGAGGAAGCTATTTAAAAATTCAAGAACTGTAAAGGTCACGATTTTGGGGGATTTATTCTTAGCAGTCACTGGGTGTCACTGAATTATGTCATTGTTATTTGTCATGATATCCTAAGTCATTAAGGGAAAACATGATGTGTTTCATAATTATGAAAATGTTAACTCCCTCTTAATTTTTCCCATCCCAAGTAATGCCAGTCCTATTTAAGAGAATGCTTTTTCAAAATTCCCAAATCCTAAAACAACAGTTCCAGAGTTCTTTTCTGTCCTCTCTCATAGACTCTTCTCCCTTGGTACAGAGAAAGATCTGTTCATGCTCATTATATGGATAAAAGACCGGGCTTGAAAATCCTACTTTAAATACCTTAATAATCTCAGGAAAGCCTAGGCTGTTACATATCATTTGCTAAAATTGACTGTTTTGGAAACTTTTAGATTCCTTGGGAGTCCTGGTCTGTAAAAAGTAAAACACTGGTTTTGCTAAGAAACCAGAAAAAGTTACCTAAGCAGTTCATAACAATGAAGGAAGGTTCCTGTATGGTTGGAGAAAGTAATTTAGGAAAAAGATTACCCAATTGCACAGATTTTTTAAAAAGTTATTATTTCTAAATAGCTTATAAATTTATATGTACCATATGTTGGATAACAGTACAAGAGGGTATATAGTAAAAAGTAAGTCCCTTCTACCCCGTGCCCCTAGTCAGTTCCTTACCCGAGAGGCAGCCACTTTTTCCAGTTTCTTGTATTTTCATCCATGGAGATGTCAAGGATTTATGTGTGATACTGTGTATACTATATGTATTATTGTGCTCTTAAACATTAAATCTTGGAGATTATTCCACATTTGTACTTACTGAGCTGTCTCATTTTTAATTAATAGTGGCATAGTGTTTCACTGTATGGCTGTACCATAATTTAAGTAGTCCCATGACATTTAAGTCTTTGCTTTTTAAAAAATACTATAATAATTACCTTTGTACATCCTTCATCTTATAGCAGTTCGAGCATATCTCTGGGTTCAATACCTAGAGGTGGAACTGCTGGCTTAGACATTATATGGATTTAAACATTGTGTAAAATATTTTTATTTGGAAATAATTTTATAGAGAAAAGTTACAAGAGTGGTACAAAGAGCATCCATATACTCTTCATCCAGATCGGATCAGCCTTTTCATTAGTGTTCTCTCTCCTCCCCCACCACTGTAGATTTTTTCTAAACCACAAGAGAATAAATCATATACATCATGATCTTTTACCTAACTACTTAAGTATTCAATTCCTAAGAGTAAGATTTTCTCTTATGTAACCACATATAACATTGCTACAATACTTTTATCTGAACTACAGCTTTTCAAGCTTCAGTTTTGTCAGTTGTCCAATAATGCTCTGATTTTTTTTCTTTCTTGCTGGCTTTTTTTTTTTTTTTTTAAGAGACAGGGTCTTACTCTGTCGCCCAGGCAGGAGTGCAGTGGTGTGATCATAATATACTGCAGCCTTGAACACCTGGGATCAAGCAATCCTCCTACCTCAGCTTCCCAAGTAGCTCGGGCTAAAGGTGCATGCCAGCATGCACAGCTAATTTTTAAAATTTATGTAGAGACGCACAGCTAATTTTTAAAATTTTTGTAGAGATGGAGACTCACTGTGTTGCTCAGGTTGGTCAAACTCCTGGCCTCAAGTGATCCTCCCACCTCGGCTTCCCAAGCATTGGGATTATAAGCATGACCCATCATGCCTGGCCAATAATGTCCTTTATAGAATTTTTTTGCTTTAGTACAGGATCCAGTCTGGGTGCATTTGAAGTTTTGATACATATTGCCAAATTATTCTTTATAGACATTGTCCCAGTTTACATTTCTGTTGGCAATATGAGTTCTTATTGCCCCACATTCTCACCTATATCATCTTTAATCAACTGGAAGCTATGTGATTTCAAACAGCCTTTTGCAAGGATAACATTCACCTGGGGTAGTCTGAATATGTGTTTCTCTGGATCTTTTGGGATACTTTGGTTTAGCAGTTGCTTCCTGGCTTAAGGAATTTCAGCTTGTCTTCCAACGTGAGGTTGGTGCTGTGCTCAAGGCAATTTTGCCAGAGCTCTAGGGTTGCTGATTTTGTCTTCTCTGCTGAACTGGCTCTCTCAGAGGGCTATCACAGCTCTGCTCTCTTAGTCTTGGTAAGCTGGAGGTAGTAGAAACCTAGGAAAGTAGGAGCTTATTAAATTTGGTATTAGAAATATTGCAGTTATTGTATGGTAAATATGTAGTATCCTGGAGTGTCATATTTGATGAATGTGCTGTTTTGCTACCTTCAGCATGTGAGAAAAATTATAAGTTGTATCTTTTGAAAGAAGTTTGCAGATTGTTGGAGGCTTTGTCAATACTCAAATGAACTCATGCCTGCAGGGAGAGAATAATGGCAGGTAGATTGTTACAACAGTATAGAAGGGAGTATAGGGATTAAGAACTTAGGTTCCAGAGCTAGAACTGTGTGTCCTTTGGAAGTAACCTAAGTTTCCTCAGCTATAAAATGGAGGTGACAATGGTACCTCTGTCATAGAGTAATAAGGAGGGTTGAAGGCATTTATTCATGTGAAGCATCTAGAATGGTACCTGGCCTATAGTCAGCACTATATAGTGTTCTTTCTTATCATCATCTTCATATCTTAATGAGTTCTTAGCATAAGCTTAGTACTTTACATATGTTGTTTCATTTAATCCTCACACTAACTCTGTGAGGTAGTTATTAATATTGTCTCCACCTTACAGAGGAGAAAACGGGCTGAATTAACGGTGAATTGCCCGAAGTCATATGTCTGGTTAGTATGGAGTTAGGCGTGAGCTGACACACAAACTAATACACTCTTTAACACTGTAGCACAGTTATTAAGACTGGGAAGCTTAAATATAAAGAAGGAACTGGAAGAACCATCCTGTGAGGGTAAGTCTACAGTAGTTCTCAAAATTTTCTGGTCTTAGGACACCTTTATACTAAAAAATTATTAAGGACTATAAAGAGCCTCTGTTATTGTGGCTTATATCTACAGATAATTACCATATTAGAAATAAAAACTGAAATAATTAAAATGTTTATTAACTCATTTAAAATGAAAAATGTTTATTAAAAATAATGACCCATCTATTTTAACATAAATAACATTTTAATGAAAAATATCTATTTTGAGAAAAAAATGTAACAAGGTGGATGGCATTGTTTTACATTTTTGCAAATTTTTAAAATGTCTGCCTTAACACCAGATTGCTATTTTCTCATGTCCACTTCTGCATTCAATATCTTACTATATTTTTTGTCATGTAGCTTCAGAAAACTCCACTGTGATGCTTGAGAGAATGAAAGTAAAAAGACAAATAATGTCTTAGTATTGTTATAATTTTTTTTGTTTCTGCTGATTTTTTTTTCTTTTTTTTTTTTTTTGTTAACCAGAACTTATCTGCTGATTTCTTTTTTTTTTGAGACAGAGTCTCACTTTGTTGCCCGGGCTAGAGTGAGTGCCGTGGCGTCAGCCCAGCTCACAGCAACCTCAAACTCCTGGGCTCAAGCGATCCTACTGCCTCAGCCTCCCGAGTAGCTGGGACTACAGGCATGCGCCACTATGCCCGGCTAATTTTTTCTATATATATTTTTAGTTGGCCAGATCATTTCTTTCTATTTTTAGTAGAGATGGGGTCTCACTCAGGCTGGTCTTGAACTCCTGACCTCGAGCGATCCACCTGCCTCGGCCTCCCAGAGTGCTAGGATTACAGGCGTGAGCCACCGCGCCCGGCTTATCTGCTGATTTCTGATGCAAGAAGTTAATGTTCCTCTAGACATCCTTTAATATTGTAAGACTGAGATTACCTTTCTATGCATGATGTGTTTCCTTTTTTACATTTCTACTTTCCATTGCTTGGTTCAGGAGCAACATCTCCTACAGTTTCTTTTTTATCCCAAAAGCATAACTGGACCCCTCTAATTTGACCTGACATGGTATGAAATAGAACAAATAATCTGAAATTCAATGTTATGTCACTGTGGTTTAGATGGTTTTTTTACTTTGGTAAAACACATATAACATAAAAGTTACCATCTTAACCATTTCTAAGGGTACAGTTCAGTGGCATTAAGTATTATACATTCACACTGTTGTATAACCATCACCCCATCCATTTCCAGAACTCTTTTCATCTTCCCAAATTAAAACTCTATACTCATTAAAATAGAAATCCCTATTTTTCCCTCCCCTGGCCCCTAGTAACACCCATTTCTGTTTCTTGGATTTTGACTACTGTAGGTACCTCATATAAGTGCAATCATACAGTATTTGTCCTTTTGTGACTGGCTTATTTCCCTAAGTATAATGTCCTCAAGGTTCATCCATGTTGTGGCATATGCCAGAATTCCCTTTTATGGCTGAATAATATTGTGTGGGTATGCCACATTTTGTTTATCCATTTATTGGCCTGTGGACACTTAGGTTGCTTATTTGAATGTTTTTGTCCTTCATTTACTTTTCTCATATTTTCATACTTAATATCTCTTATTTTGGCAGGTACCGCTTAAATCTGAATCAAGATGAAATCAAACAAGAAGTAGAGGAATATCTTCCTTCATTTTCTAAATGGGCTGGAGATTTCATGCATAAGAATACTTCAACTGACTTCCCTCAGATGCAGCTCTCTTTGTAAGAAACACATTTTGTTTATATAATGTTCATATTTTTAAACCAGGACTCTATTATGTATGTCAAATTAAAGCTTTTTAAAGGTTGAGCTATTACTTTTTTTTTCTTTCTTTTTTTTTTTTGAGACAGAGTCTTACTGTGTTGCCCAGGCTAGAGTGCCATGGTGTCAGCCTAGCTCACAGCAACCTCAAACTCCTGAGCTCAAGCAATCCTCCTGCCTCAGCCTCCCAGTAGCTGGGATTACAGGCATGCGCCACCATGCCCGGCTAATTTTTTCTATATATATTTTTAGTTGTCCAGCTAATTTCTTTCTATTTTTAGTAGAGACGGGGTCTCGCTCTTGCTCAGACTGGTCTCAAACTCCTGAGCTCAAACAATACTCCCGCCTCGGCCTGCTAGAGTGCTAGAATTACAGGTGTGAGCCACTATACATGGCCTTATTTTGTTATTGTTATTTATAATTCAGTGACTTTTGGTATATTCATGGAGTTGCCCAACCATCAGCTCAGTCTAATGGGACTTTGATACATATTTTAGAAATATGTAGTGGTTTTTGAAAAAAGGGCTTGTGTTGCTTTTAGAATTGAGTTTATTTCTCATATTCTTTTTAAAAATATGTTTATTTTATTTATTTTTTAGAGGTAGGTTCTCACTGTGTTGCCCAGGGTGGAGTGTGGTGGTGTGATTATAGTTCACTGCAGCCTTGAACTCCTGGGCTCAAGTGGTCTTCCTGGCACAGCCTCCTGAATAGGTAGGACTACAGGTGCCTGCCACCACACTGGCTAATTTTTAAATTTTTTGCAGAGATGGGGTCTTGCTCTGTTGCCAGGCTGGTCTGAAACTCCTGGCCTCAAGTGATCCTCCCACCTCAGCTTCCCAGAGTGCTGGGATTATAGGGCTGAGCCACTGTGTTCGGCCATATTTGTTATATTCTTTATTTCTGTAGTGGTCATAAATTTGCTAACAGCATATAAAGGACAGAAGGAGAGAACAGAATGCACTGAAGGAGGTTTAGAAAGGAACAGCAAGGGATTTGGGACCCTGGAGGAAGTGTATCATAGAAGCCAAAGAGAGAGTGTGGGATTCAGAGTCATTTTTGACTTGAAAGGAATCTTTAAAATCAAATATGAATTAAAAAAAATCATATACAAAATTTATATACAGCGTAGTCATGTGTAGCTTTATGGGGACACATTGTGAGAAATGTGCTGTTAGGGCCAACTTTTCAGATGTGCAGGTTTCCCAGGGTTGAGGCTTTTGGTATCTGCACAGGGTCCTGGGACCAGTCTCCCCACAGATACCGAGGGGTGACTGTACTGTCATTTGCTCCACAGGTTTAGATCTTTTTTTTTTTTTTTTTTTATTTCAGCTCATCACAGGGGTACATAAGTTCAGGTTATATACATTGTCCATGTCCTGCCCATCCCACAGGTTTAGATCTTAAATCACGTTGCTCTTCTTCTAGGGCACTGAATTTTGGTAGCAACTTTAAAAGTTTTATTACCTTTCTTCTATTAGGTATCCATGTGACAGTTTATAAATAATAAATTTTGCTTTATTTAATGAAAGCATATTTGGATACATGCCATGTCCAGATAACATTTGGTAAGAGAAAACAGAATAATATTTAAAAATTCTCAGGCTGGGCATGGTGGCTCACACCTGTAATTCTGGTACTTTAGGAGGCTGAGGTGGGAGGATCACTTGAGGCCGGGAGTTTGAGACCAGCCTGAGTAAGAGCGAGACCCCTGTCTCTACAAAAAATAGAAAAATTAGCCGGCATGGTGGGATGCTTCTGTAGTCCCAGCTACTTGGGAGGCTGAGGCAGGAGGATTGCTTGAACCCAGGAGTTGGAGGTTGCAGTGAGCTATGATGATGTCACTGTACTCTAGCCTGGGCAACAGAGACCCTGTTTCAGAAAATAAATAAATACGGTGGCTCACGCCTGTAATCCTAGCACTTTGGGAGGCCGAGGCGGGTGGATTGCTCGAGGTCAGGAGTTCAAGACCAGCCTCAGCAAGAGCGAGACCCCGTCTCTACTAAAAATAGAAAGAAATTATCTGGTCAACTAAAATATATATATAGAAAAAATTAGCCAGGCATGGTGGCGCATGCCTGTAGTCCCAGCTACTGGGGAGGCTTAGGCAGTAGGATCGCTGAAGCCTAGGAGTTTGAGGTTGCTGTGAGCTAGGCTGACGCCATGGCACTCACTCTAGCCCGGGCAACACAGCGAGACTCTGTCTCAAAAAAAAAAAAAAGAAAGAAAATAAATAAATAAATAAACTTAAGAAATTTCAGATAAATTATGTCGTCTCTGAATTCCACTATTGTCTTCTTCAAAGATTCTTCCTTTGAAGTATACATATATACATATATATTAAAAAAACATATATTCTATCTGAATATAGAAGTATATATATTCTTGGAGATTATATTTGAAGCATCTTGAAACAGTGTTTTAAAGAAAAATTATTGAAAACAGCATTTTTATCCTCAGAAAATATTCTCATTTGTTAAGAAATAGCTGCTGACCTCAATAACATGAAACTAGTAAACCAAAATCAACTAAACTATATATTCTTACAGCTAGAATTACTATACTTGTTAAAATATTGATTTTGATATATAAAATGTTTTATTACTAGAAAATTTATACTTCCATGTAAAATTTCCATTAGATTTAGTATTTTATATGGCTTTGAATCTCAAAGTTTACAATATTTTGCCGGCAAATAGGATTAATAAATAAGAGGTAGCTCTTACCTGAATTTTCTTCTAATCCCTTCTGCAGAATACCTGTAAGTGCTGTGAAAATGAGTAAATCTTAGATGAGAGATATAAGAGGTTTTAAAAGTTATTTCCATCCCTTTTAATTTCTTTCACATTTATATATTCTGTTTTTTATCCTTTCTGTCCTCATGGCTTATTTAACAGTTAAGATATTAAAAGTTGGAACTTCTTTTATAATATAAAAAACAATGTTGAGTACTTATTTTAAATATCAATAGTGGCAGAGATAGTTTCATTTAATGATTAAGTTAAGAAAGTGATTGAGATGTGTGGGAGTACCCATTAACTCCTCTAAAGATTGTCACATGGGGGTATGTAGATTAAGTATTAGATCAACAAAGCCCCGTGCTTCCTAGATCGTGGGGACAGCTCATTCTTACCTGATTTAATATGGTGTTACATGAAGGAACATATTCCTTGTTACCTAGAGTGCAACCACATGCAACCATTTACATATTAATTTGTGTAATAATTGTATATGAAAATCCTCAAATTGGAGTTGTAGCTTTAGCAATCTATGTAGCGAGACTATTATAGTCATCTAGGCCTGAGGAGGTAAGGGCCTGCGTTAAGATTGTAGGAATGAACTAAAAGGGACAGATAATAAACATTAAGAAAGATTAAATTACATGAGTCAGAGCCTATAGAACAGTGGTTCTTAAGTGTGCATCACAGTCATGGAAAGGTTAACTAGATTGCTAGGTCTTATCACTAGAGTTTCAATTTGAGTAGGTCTGGAGTGGGGCCTGAGGATCTGTGTTTATAACCATGCTACTGGTCCAGGAACCACCCTTTGAGAATCACTGCCATAAAGGTGTGTAGACTCTTTCCCATCCCCGCATTCTGTGTGTAATAGCAAGTCAGAACTAGCATACGTGAAATAAGCTGTTCTAATTGTTTTTTTTCCCCCCCTTAGGCCAAGTAATGATGGTAAGAATAACTCAACATGTAACATTGAAGTAGTAAACTCAGTGGATATTGAAGAAAGCATTTGGTCCCCTAGGTTTGGACTGAAAGGCAAAATAGATGTTACGGTTGGTGTGAATATACATCGAGGATGTAAAACAAAATATAAGATAATGCCATTGGAACTTAAAACTGGCAAAGAATCAAATTCTATTGAACACCGTAGTCAGGTATAAATCTTAATAAGAAAATTGAATAATGTATTTGAAATGTAGTCTGCTTTAAATATTTTGGTTCAATTCAGGTCATTTTAATTTCAGTTCTTATAGTACTTTTCAACTTGTTGTGTACATCCAGGGTATTCAATGTGTTTTATAAATATTAATATATACATATTAAAGTAGAAATTTTTTCTAGCAAAGTAATATAACAGTTGAATTTGTAAGGTAGTGTTGCTAAATTTAGGCTGCCAAACAACCAGTCTAAACAGATGCTCCTAACCAAAAGGTTTGTTAAATACATTGCTAGACCTTACCTCTGATTGAGTAGGTCTGAAGTAGGGCCTGAGAATCTGCATTTGTAACAAGTTCCCAGGTGATGGCTGGGAATGAAAAATAATTCTTGGTCATATAAGTTGTGGTAGCCAAGTGGATTTGGAGATTTCTTTTTTTCCTTAGCGTCTCATTCTGTTGCCTGAGCTAGATTGCAGTAGCATTATCATAGCTCACTGTAACCTTGAACTCTTGGGCTCAAGCTATTCTGCTTCAGCCTCCCAAGTAGCTGGGACTACAGATGCATGCCACCATGACTGGCTAATTAAAAAAAATTTTTTTAGAGATTGGGTGTTGGTCTCTTTTTTAGAGATGGTCAGGCTGGTCTCAAACTCCTGGCCTCTAGTGATCCTCCTACCTTGGGCTTCCAAAGTGCTAGGATGACTGGTTTGAGCCACCGAGCCCAGCTTAAGTGGAGATTTTACAATGTACTTTATTAAAGGTTCTGAAAAATTTAAAGTAAAATGATTTGTGTTAGCTATATTTAATCTAGTGTTTCCTAAACCTAATTTACCACGGAGCTGTTTTTATGTGTAACATTTACTTAGGCTATTCTGTAGGAAACATCAGTATAAGCTCATTCTTTTATTTCTAACCTTTATGTGATTGTATTGATTTTTAGCTAAGATGAAATATAGAACTGTGTATTACCATAATATTAAATTCAAGTTTTTCATCATTTTTTTTAAAAGACAGGGTCTCACACTTGTTGCCCAGGCCCCTGCACCTGGATTTGTTATCTTTTAAATTCATGTTTCTCTGTGATAAACATAAAAATTTTGTGTTGTCCTTACAAAGTTATTTTGAATTTATATTTAGTATAGTGACTTAAACCAAAGTAATTAACACAAAGTTGTATTTTGTTTTCTAATTATTTCCATCCCCTCTGCCCATCTCCACATTGGTAACCTATGGTATGTTCTCATAGAAACTTTTATTTTTTAATTTATTTAAAAATTTTTATTTTTATTTTTTGTAGAGATGGGATCTTGCTACGTTGCCTGGGCTGGTTACTCTTGGCCTCAAGTGGTCCTTTTACCTTGGCTTTCCAAAGTGCTGGGATTATAGGCATGAGCCACCACCAATTTTTAAATCTTCAACAATAAAACTAAAAGATAGTGATATTATTATATTTTTATGACATAATAATAAATATTAAGGTAATAAATAACAAATAATGTAGCACTTGTAATATAACTTAAATTTCTTTTGCCCTTGCAATTTTGCACATTTTTTGAGCAGATTTTATATAAAATAAGGTTCAGATTCAAAGTACTGAACTGTATCATCAGGGATTAAAGAGACCTTCTCTATTAAATCTTTCTTGCGATTCTTAATTTTGTATCAAACATTAAAGCTTTTCGTGAAAGCTTTTCAGTTTGGGAATGAAAATTAAGATAATGTTGTTGTTTCACCTATTTTTGAACTTTACATAGATGTTGGAAGGGGAGCAAAACATAGGTTTCCCCTATTATTATAAAAGAACTTGAACTTTTCACTTTGGTAACACAGAAATGGCTGAAATTACAAACTAAAGACCTGCCTAGATTAAAGCCTTCTTGAGGAAGGAAGATCATGCCAAGATAGGAAAAAGGCTGTTTTTGAAGTCAAGATTTAATGAAATGTGTTTTGTATAGAAGACTAAAAATTTTTTACTTGAGTTTTTGAAATCACAAATTTTAATCAACTCACTTTAGAATGTGAGGCAGGAGAGAAATATAAGAACATTTCAGCATCTAAACTTGTCTAGATTCAAGGACTTTTTTTTTTTTTTTGAGACATAGTCTCTCTCTATTGTCCTGAGTAGAGTGTGGTGGCGTCAGGCTAGCTCACAGCAACCTCAAACTCCTGGGCTCAACCAAACCACCTGCCTCAGCCTCCTGGGTAGTTGGGACTACAGGCATGTGCCACAAGGCCTGGCTAATTTTTCTATTTTTAGTAGAGACTATTTTAAGAATAAAACAGTAATTCTTGTATTGAAAAAAATGAGGAAATTTGCTAGAGTAAGGCTCAAACAAAAATGTTAGAGTTTATATTGCATATTTATTGTGCAAGAAACAAGACAGCATTGAAAAATTAATTATGGTAGTTCATTATTGAGTTATATAAATGTCAAGGATAAAGAAAGAAGTAAAGTTCCCCTCTTAAAAGATTTGACTATTTTACTTTGGTAATTAAAAAAGGTTTAAGAAACCTTTTTTTAAAAAAGCTTATATTATAAACTAACTTTAGAGGCTGGGCGTGGTGGCTCACACCTGTAATCCTAGCATTTTGGGAGCCCGAAGCAGGAGGATCAGTTGAGCTCAGGAGTTTGAGACCATCCCGGACAACATAGCAATACCCTGTATGTAAAAAAAAAAAAAAATTAGCCGGGCGTCATGGCATATGCCTGTATTCCCTGCTACTCAGAAGGCTGAGGCATGAGGATCTCTTGGGCCCAGGAATTCCAGGTTGCAGTGAGCTGTGATTGCATCACTGTACTCCAGCCTGGGCTACAGAGTGAGACAATATCTTAGTCAGTCAGTCAGTCAAAGGAAGACCTTTATTTTATAAATGGATTTGTTTCAAAAGCTCATTTGTAATTTAATAATTTGGCATTTGGAATACATTTTCCAAAGGAAAAATGTTATATGGAATTGGGATCTCCAAACCAGTTTATAAAAACCTATTTAACTTGTGATATAGTTGAATTACAATAATATTATAGAATTCAATTCATTCGAGGCATTTTCCTCTTTTATTAAGTTCCAAAAGAAGAGTCCTGTATACCTTTTCCTTCTGTCTCAGTTGCCATGGAGGGAAAATGTAACCTGAAAGTACTGTTAGTTTTGGATGACTTCCTTGTCCATAGCCCCAAGGCTCATCCTGTCATTTATAAGTTCACTTTAATTTTAAAAAGTTTTGTTTGGTAGCTATGCTATTTAGGGACCACAAGTAGAGTGCTTGTAAGAAGACCTCCGAAAAACATGTTTCATGGACTCAGAAATTAAAGCAGTAGCCATTCATAAGATCTTATGTATATAGTTGAATTTAGGAGATCAAACTAAAATATCAAACTCTGACATGATTATTTCCTAAGGACTAAATGTTTCCACATTTTACTTTGTAGACATTTGAGGTTACCATAAATATTTCAATATATGTCGTTGAACATTGAAGCATGTGGTATTTATTTTCTTTGCAACGTTTGCATATTGAGATTTCTTTTTCGTTTCTGTTGCATTTGCTGATTGCACAAACACCATTATTTTTGATAGGAACAAAAGAGCAAAACTTTTTGATTTTTGTAAACCAGCCATGGACACTTAATGATGAATTTATAGATGTAATATTTTTGCAGCAGATATTTTGTGTCTTCTATAAATTAATCATTATATTTTAAATATAGTTTAGAAAACAGATTCTAATTATAATTATTAGAGTTGTTATTTTAGAATTTTATGATTTAAGGACTGGGCCTTCTTAAATTATTAATATTTGAATCTTGGAGATCTACTGGAAAACCAATTAGCTCATCTTTAGGTTGTATATGACTCCAAGTAAATGACATGCTTTTGCCACTAAAGCTTTTTAATGTGCTAAAGGGACTATTTTTAACTTGTTTTAGATGGTTTCTCTGAAGAACACCATTAAACATAAGGCAATTAGTGACATCTTATGCTCTCAAAAGACAAACTGTAGAGTTAGTCTTATTTGTCACAGTAACTGTGACATTTAAGCATTTTAGTGTTCATTTAATAGGGAAAATGGTGTCTAAAGACTGTTAACGTCAAAATGTAAAACATAGATTAATTTCCCTTTTTAATTTATTGCAAATCTAAACATACTGTTTCTGAAAAATTCTCTATTTTGCTTCATTGTCTTAAGTAAAACTGAAAAGCATGAACTATGTTTGTTTTGTGGAAATTAAATGTTTAACATCAAATTTGTTGTGTTACTTTACCTATATGGTTCAGGTTTTCAAAATGGAAACGGCATTGATCTTTTGATTTTAAAATTATAGTATGTGGGCCGGGCGCGGTGGCTCACGCCTGTAATCCTAGCACTCTGGGAGGCCGAGGCGGGCGGATCGTTTGAGCTCAGGAGTTCGAGACCAGCCTGAGCAAGAGCGAGACCCCGTCTCTACTAAAAATAGAAAGAAATTATCTGGCCAACTAAAAATATATATACATAAAAATTAGCCGGGCATGGTGGCGCATGTCTGTAGTCCCAGCTACTCAGGAGGCTGAGGCAGTAGGATCGCTTAAGCCCAGGAGTGTGAGGTTGCTGTGAGCTAGGCTGACGCCATGGCACTCACTGTAGCCTGGGCAATAAAGTGAGACTCTGTCTCAAAAAAAAAAAAAAAAAAAAATTATAGTATGTGTTCACTGCAAGACAATGTAGGGAAATATAGAAAGTTACAGTTTTGTTTGAGAAAATGTTTGCTGTTTGTGCAGGTTGTTCTGTACACTCTGCTAAGCCAAGAGAGAAGAGCTGATCCAGAGGCTGGCTGGCTTCTCTACCTCAAGACTGGTCAGATGTACCCTGTGCCTGCCAACCATCTAGACAAAAGAGGTTGAGCTGTTTTCTCTCAATTGTACTTCTCTGCCCATCACTCCACTTCAGCTTTTGGTGATACATATTATATTTGGCAGTCTGCCCACTGCACTTGCTAGGTGTAATACAGGTTGTAATTTTCAGTTATATTTTTTAAAAAGAATTTTTATAATATACTCATAAAATGTCAAGCTTTATAGTTGAAAACACTTTAAAAGGTTAGTACCTTTGAAAATTTTATTATATAAAAGTTGGTTTTAAACTTCCTGTCTTATATTAGAGCTATTCTAGTTAGCTCTATTTATCCTCAGCATTCAGCTAATAAAACACCAACTTTGCAATACTACTAGTTATTAGATAAGTAGTTTAAAGAACTTACCAAGGGAACAAAAACTTAAATATACCAAAACGTTAACAATAGTTGTTCTAATATAGTGGGAAATATGAATGTTGTTCTCCACTTTTAAAAATTTTCTTAAATTTGAAAGTTTTACTTATATAATGAAAAAGATATATGATATTACATAGGTATATGATAAATTTTATTTCTTAAAAGTACACAATTTTTGCCCCCCATAGAATTATTAAAGCTGAGAAACCAGATGGCATTCTTTTTGTTTCACCGTATTAGCAAATCTGCTTCTGGACAGAAGACACAGCTTGCTTCTTTGCCACAAATAATTGAGGAAGAGAAAACATGTAAATATTGTTCACAAATGGGCAACTGTGCCCTTTATAGCAGGTAAATACTGTCTGCCAAAAGCATTATTTCAATTTGAGTATGAACTCAGTATGATTTAATATAGGTTAAATCTGGTCTGGCATTGACTATTTCATTTTAGTTATTTTTCTTTTAGATTTTCCTTTCTGTGTAGTGTTTCTAAAATGAAGGGAACAGAAGAAAAAACACAGTTTATTTTCTTTTATTTTTTTATTTATTAGAGACAAGTTCTCTCTCTTGCTCAGGCTGGTCTCAAACTCCTGAGCTCAAACAATCCTCCCGCCTCAACCTTCCAGAGTGCTAAGATTACAGGCATGGGCCACTGCATCCCGCTTCATATTTTTTTTTTTTTTTTTTTTTTTTTTGAGACAGAGTCTCACTCTGTTGCCCGGGCTAGAGTGAGTGCCATGGCGTCAGCCTAGCTCACAGCAACCTCAAACTCCTGGGCTCAAGCGATCCTCCTGCCTCAGCCTCCCAAGTAGCTGGGACTACAGGCATGAGCCACCATGCCCGGCTAATTTTTTCTATATATATTTTTAGCTGCCCAAATCATTTCTTTCTATTTTCAGTAGAGACGGGGTCTCGCTCTTGCTCAGGCTGGTCTCGAACTCCTGAGCTCAAATGATCTGCCCGCCTCGGCCTCCCATAGTGCTGGGATTACAGGCGTGAGCCACCGCGCCCGGCCCGGCTTCATATTTTCTAGCAAGCTCATTTCCTTAGGAAATAATAGAGTGCTTTTAAAACTTTTTTCCAGGGCCAGATGCAGTCGCTCAGGAGTTTGAGACCAGCCTGGGCAACATAGACCCCTTTTGTGTAAGAAATTTTTTAAAAAAATCAGCTGGGCGTGGTTTTGAGGTTACAGTGAGCTATGATCATGCCACTGCAATCTAGCCTGGGTGACAGAAAGAGATCCGTCCCTTACCAAAAAAAAAAAACTAACTTTTTCCAAAAATGGATATTTTATTCTTGCTGCATCTGGTTTCTATAAAGTGAAATAATTTTAAGACTATGGAATCTGGTTAAGAAAGATATTAATATAAGATACTTTGGGGCTGGCCGGGCGCGGTGGCTCACGCCTGTAATCCTTGCACTCTGGGAGGCCAAGGCGGGTGGATCGCTCGAGCTCAGGAGTTCGAGACCAGCTTGAGCAAGAGCGAGACCCCGTCTCTACTGAAAATAGAAAGAAATTAGCTGGCCAACTAAAATATATATAGAAAAAATTAGCCGGGCATGGTGGCGCATGCTTGTAGTCCCAGCTACTCGGGAGGCTGAGGCAGTAGGATTGCTTAAGCCCAGGAGTTTGAGGTTGCTATGAGCTAGGCTGACGCCACAGCACTCACTCTAGCCAGGGCAACAAAGTGACACTCTGTCTCAAAAAAAAAAAAAAAAAAAAAAAAGATACTTTGGGCATCCCAAGTCTGAAAACGGAAAATCCAAAATGCTCCAAAATGTGCAAATTTTTGAGCACCAACATGATGCTCAGAAGAAATGCTCATTGTAGCATTTCAGATTTCAAATTTTTGTATTAGGGATTCTCAACCACTATGCTGCCAAATATACCAAAATCTTAAACATTTCTAGTGCCAAGCATTTCAAATAAGGGATGCTCAACCAGTATGGGCATTTTGAATTCAGATTTTCTTAAATAATACTTTAAGACATCATCCATCTCTTAGTTGCTATTTTAATTTCAAGCCTTTTATAGTTAGATACAGGGAAATTGGTTTTTCCAGGTAGACACTTTGATATGACCCAATAAATGGGCCTGTCCTATTTATGTGTGACTATTTTTCTACAAATGGAAATTTTATTAGCTGTCATATGAACAACTGTATATATGTATACCTTCATGGGCCAGTGAAAATTCTGAAGGGCACAAAAAGTAGTTAGATGTAAATACAGACTAGGAAACAAGGTCAAATCTGAGCCAAAGTTCTAGTTTGGCCTGAAAATTCATATAAAGTACTTTTTTTTTTGGTGAAACAGAGTCTCATTCTATTACCCAGCCTAGAGTGCAGTGGCATCATCATAGCTCACTGTAGCCTGAAACTCCTACGCTCAAGTAATCCTCTTGCCTCAGCATTCTGCGTAGCTAGGACTATAGGCACGTACCATTATGCCTGGCTAATTTTTCTGTTTTTTGTAGAGACAGGATCTTGTTACATTGCTCAGGCTGGTCTTGAACTACTGGCCTCAAGTGGTCTTCCCACTTCAGTTTCCCAAAGTTCTGGGATTACTGGCATAAGCCAGCACACCTGGCCCACATAAAGTATTTTTAAAGTATTCTTTCAAAGGATCTCTTAATTGGAGAGGACTGTGAACCATGTCTTGGTTTGTAGCATGTTTCTTTGAAATCTTATGTTTTATTTTCATTGTTTTGTATGCTCTTCTATAACATGTTTGTTTCTACATTAAAATGTTTTAAGTTAGTATTAACCAAAATCTAAATGATTTTCCATGTTTTTATGTTTTTGTCCTTATGTCACATAGCTGGATATATTAATTTTTTGTGATTTTGAGAAATACTGTTATACAGAAAGCCAAAACTTGTAGCATATGGGAATGAAGACTAGAGCATACCAAACCAAACTTAAGTTGTTTAGGGGATAGTCATTGAAAGCAAAATAAGGCAGTATTAAGTTTCTTACGCATTTTGTTTTGTAAAAAACTGTATGGCTTGTAAAATATTGAAATGGCATTTAAGGAAAACTAGATGCTGTAGTTGTATGTTATAACGATTATATATGTGTACTTATTTTAGAAATACCTCGTTTTATAGCCAGCCAGTGAAATGGTCTATAAACATTTAACTCGGAACTTTATATTTAGAGCAGTTGAACAACACACGGATGACAGTTCGGTCCCAATTGTCATGCTGCCCAAAATAAAAGAAGAAACCCAGCATCTGAAGCTATCACACTTAGAGTATTTCAGGCTTTGGTGTCTAATGTTAACCCTGGAGTCACAATCAAAGGATAACAGAAAAAATCACCAAAATATCTGGTTAATGCCTGCTTCAAAAATGTAAGTGGCCCATTTAATACAGTAAAATTTCAGTATTTTGGATTAGCTAGTGTGATGGAATTTGGAATGCTACAAATACAGGTTATGTAGCATTTTAAAGATTTGTGATTTCATTTATTCATGACAACTCCAGATGGGTGTCAATGAATTGTTTCCAAGTAGAGCACCATTTCTACGAATGCTGTGTGCTACAATCATTGTTAGTTATGTATTTTCTGTAAGTTAAATATGTATGCTTTAAGAAGTCTTATTTTAAAATTGATTAGTAAATACTTATTAGTAATAACATTATAAAACTTGAATGGTTACGTATTAGTAGAATGCAGATTAATGATGTTTTATATAATTTTTTAAATAGCATTTTTAAAAAAAGAACGAAAATTTTTTTTTTTTTTTGAGACAGAGTCTCGCTCTGTTGCCTTGGCTAGCGTGAGTGCCGTGGCGTCAGCCTAGCTCACAGCAACCTCAAACTCCTGGGCTCAAGCGATCCTACTGCCTCAGCCTCCCGAGTAGCTGGGACTACAGGCATGTGCCACCATGCCCAGCTAATTTTTTTTCTATATATATTTTTAGTTGTCCAGATAATTTTTATTTCTATTTTTAGTAGAGACGGGGTCTCCCTCTTGCTCAGGCTGGTCTTGAACTCCTGACCTCGAGCGATCCACCTGCCTTGGCCTCCCAGAGTGCTAGGATTACAGGCGTGAGCCACCGCGCCCGGCCAAGAACTAATTTTAATACAGAAAACGAAGACAGCATGTTGCAAATTTATCATTCAAAGGGGTATCTCTAAGGAAATTAGTGTGTTAACACTTTGAGAGGTGAAATGTTATAGCTTGTACACCAAAATTAAAAAGTGAAATTAAATTAAAAAATGAAATGGTTACAAGGTAATGCAAGTCAGGGGATCAAAGGTGAAGGGTCACACATTATTAAAAAGAAATCCAAAAGGATGGAACGATGGCTGCATCATGATCTCTCATTAGTGTTCCAATGGTGCCACTCTGTTGGCGAACTTGAACATTTCAGCAGACGTTCAAGCAGCATGACTGCTATGCTGTTCTCATGATTATCTTCTGGCTTGTTTTCGGCAGCCATTTCCTCTCTGAGGGTCACATCCTCCTCCTCCTCCTCATGACCAGGACCCTTAGTGCACCAATATTAATATTTTAAAAGTTTGTATTTTCAGTAAGTTTTTGATAGAGATTCAAATTTTCTTTTTTCTTTTTTTGAGACAGAGTCTTGCTCTGTTGCCCGGGTTGGAGTGAGTGCCATGGCATTAGCCTAGCTCACAGCAATCTGAAACTCCTGGGCTTAAGCGATCCTACTGCCTCAGCCTCCCAAGTAGCTGGGACTACAGGCATGTGCCACTATGCCCGGCTAATTTTTTCTATATAGATTTTTAGTTGTCCAGATAATTTCTTTCTATTTTTAGTAGAGACAGGGTCTCACTCTTGCTCAGGCTGGTCTCGAACTCCTGACCTCGAGCGATCCACCCGCCTCGGCCTCCCAGAGTGCTAGGATTACAGGCGTGAGCCACTGCGCCCAGCCAAGAGATTCAAATTTTCTAAAGGTCAACATCATTGTCTTTGTAGAACTCTCTTTTTTTTTTTTTTTTTTGAGACAGAGTCTTGCTCTATTGCCCGGGCTGAGTATTGTGGCATCAGCCTAGCTCACAGCAACCTCAAACTCCTGGGCTTAAGTGGTCCTCCTGCCTCAGACTCACTAGTCTAGTAGCTGGGACTACAGGCACACACCATCACGCCTGGCTAATTTTTTTCTATTTTTAGTTGTCTAGCTGATTTCTTTTCTATTTTTAGTAGAGATGGGGTCTTGCTCTTGCTGGGGTCTTGCTCTTGCTGTGGTCTTGAACTCTTGAGCTCAAGCAATCCTCCCGCCTCAGCCTCCAAGACTGCTAGGATTACAGGCGTGAGCCACCACGCCCAGCCCCCCTTTTTAAATGTTATTTGTAAAGTTAGAATTTTGTATATATTCACACAGTATTTTTCTCAGTATAAAATTTTATTGCTTTGGTTCCATTTTTTTTCTTTCTAGAATCAATATTAATGATAATGTGACTTTAGAAATAATTGGGTTATTTCCTTAATGTTAGACTTTAACACAAGGAAACATTACAGTAGAGGAAGTTTTTGTAATTGGAGATAGACGTCATAAGTATAATCAATATGTCAAGTGTATTTGTAAACACTACAGAATTTTTTTTTTTTTTTTTTTTTTGGGAGACAGAGTCTTGCTCTGTTGCGTACAGAGGCATCATCATAGCACATTGCAACCTCAAAGTCCTGGGTTCATGTGATCCTCCTCCCTCAGCCTCCTGAGTAGCTGGGACTGTAAGCACCTGCCAGGATGCCTGGCTAGACAGGGTCTTCCTCTTGCTCAGGCTGCTCTTGAAGTCCTGAGCTCAAGCAATCTTCCCTCCTTGGCCTCCCAGAGTGCTAGGATTATAGGTATGAGCCACCTCTCCTGGCCTTATTTTTTTCACATCACATTTAGGAGAAGGTTATTATGATTTGTCTTTTGTAATGTTATGTGTATCAGCCCAGGATTTGGGGAATTGTTCAAGGATCAAAGTGCCAATAAAACACCTTGTTCAGAGATGGCAGCCTGGGGGTACAAGTAGGAGAGTGCTCCCTGCTACTTTTCTGTAAGTCTGTTGTTGAGAGATTAGTTAAAAATTTATAGAGAGAATGTTTATTTAGCATTTCGAACACTTCACTGTAGATTGTGGAAAACGTGAAAATGGCAGACTCAATGTTAGCATTAGTTTTTAGGGATCAGATGGACAACTGTGTGAAAATACAAATACAATACTAACATATGTGATGTAAATGGAAGTTTTCTCTCTTTGTCCTTCTTCTTCATAGGGAGGAGAGTGGCAACTGCATTGGAAACCTGATTAGAACAAAACATGTAAAGACAGTTGGTGATGGACAGTATTTACATAATTTCCTACGTAAAAATGGTACCATACCTGTCACAAATCTAATGGCAGGTGACAGAATTATTTTAAGTGGAGAAGAGAGACCATTGTTTGCCTTGTCCTGGGGATACGTGAAGGAGATTAACATGACAACAGTAACCTGTTTATTAGACAGGTAATGAAACATTACTTTTTTTGGTAATAGCTTTATCAGTACATAATTCACATAACATACAGTTAATCCATTTAAAGTGTATAATTCAGTGGTTTTCAGTATATCCACAGAGTTGTGCAGCCATCACCACAATCGATTTTAGAGCATTTTCATCACCCTAAAAAGAAACCCTGTATTCCTTAGCAGTCACTTCTCATTTCTTTCCAACTCCCCCCACCCAAGACAACCACTCATCTACTTTTTGTTTCTATAGATTTGCCTATTCTGAACATTTTGTATAAATGGAATCATATGTGGTCTTTGGAGATTCATTTTGTTCACTTAGCATACTGTTTTTGAGGTTCATTTTCGTGTCGTAGCACATGTCAGTACTTTATTCCTTTTCTTTAATGTTGAGGTAAAATTCACATAACATAAAATTGAACATTAATCATTTTAATGTGTATAATCCAGTGGCATTTAGTACACAGTGGCATCAGTTTAAACACTTAGATTGAAAAAAATCTGTACCTCATTTCTTTTTATGGCTGATGATTGTATGCTATTGTATAGATAGACCACGTTTTGCTCATCCATCGCCAGCTGGGGGACATTTGAGTTGTTTCCACTTTTTTGCTGTTTTGAATAATGTTGCTATGAACATTCACATACAAATTTTTATGTGGACATATTTTCATTTTCGTTTGTAGTTACTTAGGTGTGGAATAGCTGGGTCATTTGCTAATTTTGTGTTTAACACTTTGAGGAACTACCAAACCACTAAACTTCTGTTTAGTACATTAGTTAGTACATAGTACTAACTAATAGTACATTATAACATAGTTCCATAGTGCTAACGTGGCCATAATCTTATGTAATTCTCAAAACCACATGTATAGGAGGCAGCATAGATACTACCCTGTGTTAGCTATAAGGCTTATTTCTCCTTAGCACTCTGGGCACTCATCATTTTGTTTCCTATTAAAAAAGAAAATGTTTTTTTCCATTCATATTAGAATAGTTGATATGAAACTCTGTGGCAGAGATCAATATCCACATTCCCTAATATCCATATCCCTCTTCTTTCACATTCAGCTAGGCTGTATTGCCCAGCCTTCCTTGCAGGCATGCCTCACCATTTTTTAATGGATGGAGGTCAGCAATTGAAACTTAGTGACCCTGATGGTGAGCCTGAATAGCCATAATGTCCAGGCTTGTTCCCTACCAATTAGTAATGCTAGTGGAGTCATAACCAACCCTAGGCTGGGTCTCATGATATGGGATTATGAGATACAAAATATTCCTGTCATCTGTTAGGATTCCCTGCAGTCCCTTGCAGTATTTATTTAGTGCCTAGCATGTATTAGGTACTTTGCAAATCCTTGAGGAATTTATGATCTTGTGGGTAGACACTTACACATATTTTCAGTCTAATATGATGTGTTCAAATTGATGAGAATGCAAAGGAGAGGCATTTAACCCAATTTTAGGAAGCTCAGGGAAGGCTTTTTGAAAGAGCCAATTCTGGATCTTCATCCTGTGGATTAATAAATCAGCCTTGTGAAGCAGTGTGAGATGAGTATGCCAGACCAAGTGAGCATGTGCACGATGGTGTGATACAGTATGGAGCATTGAGGGAAGTGCAGGTAATTAAGTATTTCTGGAATGTAAAATACAAGGATGGGATGGTTGGAGAGGTCAGTTCGTAGAAGGTCTTACATACCATGTTAAGAAGTTTTGATTTTATTTATTCAGATGTATTGAAGGGTTTTAAACAGAAGAATGTATAGTACTTGGATTTGCATTTTTTCTGTGGATACGTTATGAAGAATTGAATTAATTAATGGAGGCAAAACTGAAAGCCGAGACTGTTGTAGTGGCCCGAGATAGAGGCAATGAAGGCAAGGTAGTGTTGGCAGAGAGGACAGAATGACTTTGATAAGTATTTAGAAAGTCAGATTATCTGACATTTGGATACTGATGAGATGTGTGGGTTGGGAAGAAGGTGAGGAAGAGGGAAGGATCAAGACAGCAGTGTAGATCCTGAAGCTTAGATGAGGAACTGTGGGTAGGGGAGGAGTGTGAGGTCAGGCCTGAGGATGTAGATTTGGGATTTGGAGCCACATGAGGGCCTGGGACCATAGGGAAAGTGAGAAAGAGCAGTACAGTGGACCAGGGGAGGGACTAGGGAACACTAGGGCTTAAGGGGCGGATAGAGTAGTGGGAGAAGGCAGTAGGAAAGAAACCTGTATTCCAGTCTGGAGGAGGGAGTAGGGGAGGAGCCATGTGCTCAGGTTCCCTCTTGGGAGTGGTGAGTCATGTTAGACTGCAGGGTCAACTGAATTTTCAGCAAATGTTGCAGGTTCCTGATTATTAATTGCTTTGATTTTGGTGCCCTGTGCTCTCCCCTTCCCCCTTTTCCCACCAATCCAGGGCCTCATGGTTTGTCTTTGATTGGCAAGTGTGACTGAGAGGCTGGTATCCATTTTAATAGCTATTCTGGCCCATTTACTCTTTTAGCAGATAGCAGTATGTTTCTCATACAGACTATGAGAAGTGAAAAGCATTCATGTGTATTTGTTTTGCTATTACAGGAACTTGTCGATACTCCCAGAATCAACTTTGCTCAGATTAGACCAGGAAGAAAAAAGTTGTGATATAGATACCCCATTAGGAAATCTTTCTAAATTGATGGAAAACACAGATGTCAGGTTTGTAACAATGAATGAATCTGAATTTCACCCTGGTTTTTAAAGGAATATTACTAAAAGTATTTTTTTTCTTTTCAGCAAAAAACTTCGAGATTTAATCATTGACTTTCGTGAACCTCAGTTTATATGCTACCTTAGTTCTGTTCTTCCACATGATGCAAAGGATACAGTTGCCTGCATTCTAAAGGGTACGCTGTAGTCAGCATGTCAGCTGTGATTACTTTTTCTTGGTTCTGTTTGATTTAAACTATAGTCTAATATCTTTTTTTTTTTTTTTTTTCTTGAGACAGAGTCTCACTTTGTTGCCCGGGCTAGAGTGAGTGCCGTGGCATCAGCCTAGCTCACAGCAACCTCAGACTCCTGGGCTTAAGCGATCCTACTGCCTCAGCCTCCCGAGTAGCTGGGACTACAGGCATGCGCCACCGTGCCCGGCTAATTTTTTTGTATATATATTTTTAGTTGGCCAGATAATTTCTTTCTATTTTTAGTAGAGACGGGGTCTCACTCTTGCTCAGGCTGGTCTCGAACTCTTGACCTCGAGCGATCCACCCGCCTCGGCCTCCCAGAGCTAGGATTACAGGCGTGAGCCACCGCGCCCGGCCTATAGTCTAATATCTTAATAATTGTTTAGACTTTGTAATTTTAATGTTCAGACCGAGACTCTTTGGAAGTAGTTTATGTATTCTTTAATGTCACTATGACATTTTTTTTACTTTGAAAAGATGTATTGAAGAATAGACTGGGATAGAGACTGGTTTTCTCATAAAATAGTTGATTTGTTCATTGAAATTCTTTTTCCTGTTATTTTTTAATTTAAATGTAGGTTTGAATAAGCCTCAGAGGCAAGCAATGAAAAAGGTACTTCTTTCAAAAGACTACACCCTCATCGTGGGTATGCCTGGGACAGGAAAAACAACTACAATATGTACTCTCGTAAGGTTATTATTCTTTTGCTTAGAAACGAAATATTTATTAATATATCAGCTTCTCTGAAATATGTACATCAGTTCAGAGGATGTGGTATTTGATATCAAAAGGGCTGAATTTTAATTCAAAATGTTTTTATTTCAACTAAACTTTTTAGAATGACATGAGACTTAGTAAAGCTGAATCACAAATAGTTGTAGTCATGTTATAGATTTCTTGCATTCAGATTTTTCAACAGTCTCTTTCCATAAGTGTATGTGATATGTATCACTGTATGTTTTATGATAAATGATTTAGAGATGGTTGAAATAGATTTTTCTTGGATTTTTTTTCACATCAGTAAATTTCTTTTCTTTTTTTGAGACAGAGTCTTGCTCTGTTGCCTGGGCTAGAGTGCTGGGGCATCGTCGCAGCTCCCTCCAACTCATGGGCTTAAGCCATCCTCCTGCCTCAGCCTCCCAAGTAGCTGGGACTACAGGCACACACCACCATGCCCGGCTAATTTTTTCTATTGTTAGTAGAGACGGGGTCTTGCTTTTGCTCAGGCTGGTTTCAAGTTACTGACCTCAAGTGATCTTCCCAGGCCTCCCAGAGTTCTGGGATTACAGGCGTGAGCCACTGTGCCTGGCCTCATGTCAGTAAATTTCTAAGCAGTCTTACAATAATCATGATGATGGCAGCAAATACTTATTGACACTGTATGCCAGACATTATTAAAAGTTTACAAGTATTCAATTTTATTATCATTTATAATATATTATAAATATCATTAATAACAATACTATGTAATTTTTGTAATATATTTTGGCTTTATAATTTTTTTTTAAAGTTACTTGGCTCAGCTTTTAGGTATGCTTCCTGTTAAGTTTTTAAATTCTGTTTGGAAAATGTAAGTATGTTAAAAATTACCTGGAATTAAAAGTAATGCTGTTTTTTCTTTATCCATTATTAGGTAAGAATCCTCTATGCCTGTGGTTTCAGTGTTCTGTTGACGAGCTATACACACTCTGCTGTTGACAATATTCTTTTGAAGTTAGCTAAGTTTAAAATAGGATTTTTACGTTTGGGTCAGACTCAGAAGGTTCATCCAGATATCCAGAAATTTACAGAGGAAGAAATTTGCAGATCAAAGTCCATTAAATCCTTAGCTCTTCTAGAAGAACTCTATGATAGTCAAGTAAGTACAATTATTTTGTAATAATATTGACAGTAATTTCTATAGCCAGAATGAGAGGAGAAACTGTACTCTGGGAAATTTATTCTTATTGACCACATTTGTACCTGATTAATTTATATATGCCACAGGACCAGTTTATTAATGTATAGTTATCTGTTTCCTTCTGAACCAAAATGAGCTTTTTGGTTTATTATTCAGAGCTCCCTTCTTCTAGTTTGAGATGTCCTAGAAAACTACTAATAATTAGGATATTTTAGTGAGTTTGAATCAAAAGCAACCGTACTTAAGAGTCTTATGGTAAATATTTCTAGGCTTTTATATAGACTCTAATTCTTTTTTTTTTTTTTTTTTTTTTTTGAGACAGAGTCTCACTTTGTTGCCCGGGCTAGAGTGAGTGCCGTGGCATCAGCCTAGCTCACAGCAACCTCAGACTCCTGGGCTTAAGCAATCCTACTGCCTCAGCCTCCCGAGTAGCTGGGACTACAGGCATGAGCCACCATGCCCGGCTAATTTTTTTGTATATATATTTTTAGTTGGCCAGATAATTTCTTTCTATTTTTGGTAGAGACGGGGTCTCACTCTTGCTCAGGCTGGTCTCGAACTCCTGACCTCGAGCGATCCACCCGCCTCGGCCTCCCAGAGCTAGGATTACAGGCGTGAGCCACCGCGCCCGGCCTAGACTCTAATTCTTATTTTATTTTTGTTTAATGTCTACTTTTACTGGAAGTTTTAAATGATTTATTTAAAGAGACGGACTCTATGTTGTGCAGGCTGGCCTTGAACTCCCAGGCTCAAGTGATTCTCTGGCTCAGCCTCCCAAGTAGGTAGGACTGCAAGCGTGTGCTACGGTGCCTAGCTTAACTGATGCTTTTGTCTTTAAAAATTTAACTAAAATTTAAATTAGATTTAATAGGCTGTTCCTCCAAATCCTTTGTCTGATACTAACATGTTTTTGTTTAATACCTATACCAATTGTTGATAAATTTTGAAGTGGCTAAGATGTATGTCTGGTTGTCTGTTGAAATTAAACTTTTTATTTTGAGATAATTATAGATTCACATGTAGTTGTAAGAAATAATAGCCAG
This sequence comes from Lemur catta, assembly GCF_020740605.2. NCBI lineage: Eukaryota > Metazoa > Chordata > Mammalia > Primates > Lemuridae > Lemur > Lemur catta. Next base: position 46,977,737 of record NC_059141.1, on the reverse strand, counting down.
ATCCTGTGTACCTTTATCCAGTGGTAACATCTTGCAAGTCTGTACTACAAATATCATGGCCAGGATATTGACATTGATACAACGTTCTATTACCACAAGATCCTTCATGTTGCACTTTTACATTTGTACCCACTTCTCTCCTGCCCTGTTCACTCCTTTATCCCTGGCAACCACGAATATGTTCTCCATTTCTGTAATTTTGTCATTCAAGAATGCAATATAAATGTAGTCATACAGTATGTAACCTTTTGGGATTGGCAGTTTTCACTCAGCCTAATTCCCTAGAGATTCACCCAGATTGTTGTATATATTAATGGTTTGTTCTTTTTTCTTTTATATTTATTTTTTTGTCCCCCATGTTCAACCAATGTCCTTTTTTATTGCTGAGTATTGTTCCATAGTATGGATATACTACAGTGTGTTTAACTGTTCATTCACCCATTAAAAATCTGGGTGGTTCCCAGTATTTATTTATTTGTTTATTTATTTATTCATTCATTCATTCATTCCCTCCCTTTCCCTATCCCTCCCTCCCAGGAGGCTGAGGCTGGAGGATCACTTGAGCCCACGAGTTCTAGTCCAGCTTGAGCAACATAGTAAGAGCTCATCTCTAAAAAAATAAAAAATACACAATCAATTGAGCATATTTGTGTGGTGCTGAAATGCTCAACAAAATACTAGCAAGCCAAATTCAGCAATATATAAAAAGGATTATATACCATAACCAAGTGGGATTTAGTCCCATAAGTCAAGGACCATTCAACCTATGAAAATCAATCTAATACTTCATCATTTTGCTTTCAACATACCTATATCATTATATTTGAAGGGAGTTCCTTGTAGATGGCATAGCTGGATATGTTTTTTAATCTACCATTTGCTGTCTTTTAATTGGTGTTTTTAAACCATTTACATTTATCATAATTATTGATATATATATTAGGGCTTAAGTCTGCTACTTGATTTTTTATTTTCTGTTCTCTGTTCTTTGTTCTCTATTTTCTATTTCCTGACTTCCTATGGATTGTGTCAACATTTTTTAAAATTCCCTTTTAATTTATCTGTGGTTTTGAGTGTATCTCTTTAAGTAGCTTTTTTACTGGTTGCTCTGTAGCTCTAGGTATTATATTATATATACATCACAGTGTACTGGTGTCGTCATTTTGCCAGTTCAAGTGAAGTGAGAAACCCTATCTCCATTAATGTCTCTTTACCCTCCCTTGTTTATAATTATCTTAAATTAGTTTAACATTAGAATTACATCATATAGTATTATAATTTTTGCTTCAACCATCAAACATAATTTTGAGAAGGAAACCCTATTGTATTATTCCACTTTTGCTTATCGTGTTCTTTTTTCCCTCCTGATGTTCCAAATTTCCTTCTTTTATCATTTCCTTTCTGTTTAGAGAACTTTATCAATTTTTTTTTTTAGTAAAAATAATATAGATCAAACTTTTTCTTTTCCTTTCTTTCTTTCTTTTTTTTTTTTTTTTTTTTGAGACAGAGTCTATCTTTTTTGCCTGGGCTGGAGTGCAATAGTGTGATTGTAGCTCACTGTAAGTAACCTCAAACTCCTGGGGTCAAGCAATTCTCCTACCTCAGTCTCCCCGGTAGCTGGGACTACCGGCACACACTACCACACATGTCTAATTACTTTGTAGAGACAGGACCTCACTGTGTTGCCCAGGCTGGTCTTGAACTGGCGTCAAGTGATCCTCCCACCTCTGCCTCCCCAACCTGGGTATCAATTCTTTTAGAGTGGTAGGTCAGGTGACAACAGATTCTCTTCGTTTTCCTTCAGTGTGAAAAGTCTTGAGTTTTCTTCTCATTCCTGAAGGATAGTTTTACTAGGTATGGGATTCTGGGTTAACAGGTTCTTGAAAAATGTTCTGCTACTTCCTTCTGGCTACCATGGTTTCTGATGAGAAATACACAGTTACTCAAATTCATAAGTTTTTCCCCGATTGCAAAGTATTGTTTTCTTTGGCTGCTTTCAAGATTTTTTTTCCTTTAGTTTTTAGAATTTTAATTATGATATATTTTGTAGTAGATGTTTTTGCTTTATTCTATTTGGGGTTCTCTCAGCTTATCCTATCTATAAATTTAATGTCTCTTGGGGAACCTTTAGCTGTTATTTCTTTTTCTTTCTTTCTTTTTTTTTTGAAACAGAGTCTTGCTCTGTAATGCCTGTAATCCCAGCTACTTGGGAGGCTGAGGCAGGAGGATCGCTTGAGCCTAGGAAGTTGAGGTTGCAGTGAGCTATGATCACGCAACTGTACTCTAGCCTAGGTGATAGAGAGACCCCACCTCAAAAATAATAATATTGGAGGATTCCTGATGCTACGGGACAAAAAACTTTCTTTGATCTTTTAATTTCAAAAATTGGAAAAACAAAACTGCATTTCTTTTACATACTAAATAACTTATTTATTTTCTTTGTTTTTAGCTTATAGTTGCAACAACATGTATGGGAATAAATCATCCAATATTTTCCCGTAAAACTTTCGATTTTTGTATTGTGGATGAAGCCTCTCAAATTACCCAACCAATTTGCCTGGGGCCACTTTTTTTTTCACGGAGATTCGTGTTGGTGGGGGATCATCAGCAGCTTCCTCCCCTGGTGCTAAACCGAGAAGCAAGGTGGGTGGACATTTAGTTTTCATTTCCAACTGGATTCTTTTTAAGGGACACTTTTAGTACATTGATAAGCCTGAATTTGATTTGTTGACAGAGCTCTTGGCATGACCGAAAGCTTATTCAAGAGGCTGGAGCAGAATAAGAATGCTGTTGTACAATTAACTGTGCAGTACAGAATGAACAGGTATTTGTAACAGGATTAGCTATGAGTGGTTTTCATGTTTGTTTACATCTACAAAAACTAAAATTATTTTTTGTAATTCCCTTAGTAAAATTATGTCCTTAAGTAATAAGCTGACCTATGAGGGAAAACTGGAGTGTGGATCAGAGAAAGTGGCCAATGCAGTTGTACACCTACCTAACTTTAAAGATGTTAAGCTGGAACTGGAATTTTATGCAGATTATTCTGATAATCCTTGGCTGATTGGAGTATTTGAGCCAAACAATCCTGTTTGTTTTCTTAATACTGAAAAGGTAAAAAAAATTTTTTTTCTTTAGTTTTCTCCTTTTGCCCTATTATTTACATTTCTCAGTTTGCATTAGTTTATGCTCCCTTAAAGCTTATCAGTTAAAAGGCCAAACCAGTGAACTTCTCGTACTTCAACACAAAAGAGTCTTTTCTTTTTATAGGCCTAATATCTTTTGGAGGAGGTTTATTCTGGGGGTTGGTAGATGTCAAAATTGACTTTTGAAGAAGGAAGGTAACAAAGTCAACTCAAGGGTGTAACTATATTTCCTAGAAAAGAAATTGGCACTGATACTATCAAAGGGCTGGATTTACATGTGGCCAGAAGATAGAATAAATTGATATCATTTTAAAGACTTTTAAAAATAGGCTTTATTTTTTAGAGCAGTTTTAGGTTCATAGCAAAATTAAGTGGAAGATGCGAAGATTTCCCATATACTCCTGCCCCCACATATGCACAGAAAGACCTTTTTACAAACCTGTCATTAAAGAAAAAAACTTCATGAGGACTTTAAATGACTTGATTCTTCTTTCTGGGACCTAAGAATGAAGTTTTGACCCTATATTCCTACGGTTTGCTTTATATAGTGCTTCTCAGCATTGAGTTGAAGGTCTTTACGTAAGTTTAAATAAAAATATAGCAACCAATTATGTGCATACATATTACTTTAAAATAATTATGTCTTTTTTTAAGATGGGTGGAGCCAGCTGGTTGTTTAAAATTGGGCCTTGCTATATGTGTTTGATAGAATTTTCATCTCTTAGGTACTGCGCTTAGCAATTCAGGTTCAAGAATTTGATTTTATCTTAACACCTAGAGGCAGGCAGCCTCTGGGAAATTTATTCAGATAAACTGATTTCACAAATGACTGCTTTCATAAACCTTGATTTCAGTTTATTTATTGTAATTTACAATTATTTATCTCACCAGCGATTGCTCACATTCTTTATTTTTGTTATTCAAGTTTCCTCTTTTATTAGGGTTTCAAATAATATGTGTTAAAAATTATCAAGGTTTCTGGCTGGGCGAGGAGGTGGCTCGTGCCTGTAATCCTAGCACTCTGGGAGGCCATGGAGGGAGGATTGCTTGAGCTCGGGAGTTCAAGACCAGCCTGAACAAGAGCAAGACAACTGTCTCTACTAAAATAGAAAAAAATAGCTGAGTGTGGTGGCAAGTGCGTGTAGTCCCGGCTACTTGGGACTTGGTAGTGGAAGGATCGCTTGAGCCCAGGAGTTTGAGGTTGCAGTGAGCTATGATAACCCCACTCTACCCACGTGACAGAGCGAAACTCCATCTCAAAAAAAAATATATCAAGGTTTCTCAGAGATGATATTGAAGTAAAGTAGTCCTTGGACAGTTTTAGCAGGTATGGTAGCAGTTTTATTTGCCCCTTTATTTGTATAAAAGGGGGCAAGAAAATGGAAAGAGCACAGACAGCAGAGCAGATCTAAGTTTGAGTTGTAGTGCCACAGTTTATTGTGAGGCTTGGGCAAGTTACTTATCTTTTCTGCATTTGATTCCTATAAAATGGGGGATAACAAAGTAAAGTACGTGAAGCTCAGCGTGTGGTCAGCTTTCCTAGGTATTTTTAGCTCCAACTGTAGCATGTTTAAGATGGGCTGGCTCTGTGTGGCTTTCTGAAAGTGACTAATATCATTCATTTTTGTTGATTCTTTCACCTTCAACGTTTAAGAAGATATTTTCATCTGTCTCCAAATCTGGTAGTACAGTCTCTGTGGCCACCAGTGCACTTCCTGTACTCTTAACATACTGTGTTATAAACAGACTACATATTTTTCTACTTAGCTTCCAGCACCAGAACAAGTTGAAAAAGGAGGTGTGAGCAATATAACAGAAGCCAAACTCATAGTTTTCCTGACCTCAATTTTTATTAAGGTAATTTAAAATTATTTCAAGGCTAGTAAAAATTAAGGTGCAGAGTAGTAGCATATTAGACTGTAAGAAACTTATGATCAGGCATTAACCCTTGTTTATTAAGATGAGGGGACTGAAGCCTGATTGTTTTTATTTTGAGAAAATTCATGTAAAACATGTAAGTTTTTATAATGGCATTGGAGTTTTCATTTAGGATAATTTTGTGATGTCATAATTGTGTCAATACTGTGCTGTGATCACTATGATTGGGGATTGGAAACTTTTCTATGTAAGGGATAGCAGAAAGTGAAATGTATTTCTTTGTACTTTTTTGTGTGTGGCAGCACTGTTGTAGTGGCATACAGACCCTTATGCTGCCGTGAACCTCTAAAAATTAAGGGAACAATGTCTAAGGAATTATTTCATCATGGGAAATATGGACATAAATTTAGAGCAAATTCAATAATTGTATTTCATCCTTGAGATAGGAACATCTGTTATAAACATCAGTTGGTTACATAATATAAACATTTAATTTAAAAAGTTCAGAAAAGCTTAAATAACTTAAAATCAGGATTTTTCATTTTAAATTGTGTCATTTTCTGTTTAGGCTGGATCTAATCCCTCTGATATTGGCATCATTGCACCATACAGGCAGCAATTAAAGATCATCAATGATTTATTGGCACATTCTTCAATTGGGATGGTCGAAGTTAATACAGTAGACAAATATCAAGGAAGAGACAAAAGTATTATCCTAGTATCTTTTGTTAGAAGTAATAAGGATGGAACTGTGAGTTAATTATATTTGGTACTAATTGTTTTGGGGCATTTTTCTCTCTCTCTATTAAAATTATGGTATTAAAAAACAAAAGTTACCATCGTAACCATTTTTTAGTGTATGGTTCAGTAGTGTTAAGTATATTCCCTCTGTTGTTCAACAGATCTCCTAACTTTATTTCACAAATCTAAACTCTATACTCATGATCAACTACCAATATCTCTCTCCCTCTATTCCCTGTAACCACCATCTACTTTCTGTCTCTAAGAATTTGCCTACTCTGGGTACCTCATATCAGTGGAATCATACAGTATTTGTCTTTTTGTGACTAGCTTATTTCACTTAGCCAACTAGTTCATCCATGTTGTAGCATGTGACAGGATTTCCTTCCTTTTAGGGCTGAATAATATTCCTTTACCTGTATATACCACATTTTATTTATCCATTCATCCATCAGTGGACATTTGGGTTCCTTCCAAAACCTCTTGGCTGTTGTTTGAAGCATTTTAAAAGGCTTCCTTCATATACTTTGAAATTTGTAGATAATTCTAGGTCTTTTTTTTTTTTTTTTTTTTTTGCATTTTTACCTCTCCTTAGTTCATTTTTTCTCAACTATATAATATATACTTATGGTTTTAAAAATATACATAATAAAAAGTCTCCTTCCTACTCCCTCAGCTACTCAGTTCTTACCTCATAGATAATTACATTTTGGGGTGTTTTTTGGGGGGGGTAACCTTCTAGACAATGTACACACTATTCTGGGCTTTGCTTTTTTACTTAACAAAAGAGCTTGGAGATCTTTCCATATGAGTACACAGAGGGAGGTTTCATTCTCTTCTTATAGTTGAATGGTTGTCCATTGTGTCAGTATATTTAACCACTTCCCTGAATCTTTTACTATTACAGTTTTTTATTACTGTTACAAATAATGATACAATGAGTGGAGAGAGCTCCAGTTCTTTATTTTTATTATATGTGTTTAACAATTTTAAATTATGGCCAGGGTAGCATAATAAAATATTTGATTGGCATCGTGGGCAAATTTTTCCAACTGCCTATAATTTTAAATGTGTTGATGAACCTTTTTTGTAATCTGTGTTTCAAAAGTAGCAAAATAGTTCAAGACAAATGGTGGTTTTTGTCAGAAAAAACTCAAATATATATTATAAGAAAACTCAAATAATTGAAAATTGTATTTCTTACAGCTTGGTGAACTCTTGAAAGATTGGCGACGTCTTAATGTTGCTATAACCAGAGCCAAACATAAACTGATTCTGCTGGGGTGCGTGCCCTCACTAAACTGCTATCCTCCTTTGGAGAAGCTCTTTTATCATTTAAACTCAGAAAAATTAATATCCTTTTTGTTCTGTGTATGGTCAGATTTGATTGAGCTACTGTGGGTGCTTTATTTATATACCTGTATGAATTAAAACTCAGTGTCTTGTGTTTCCATTGGTATATTTCAAAGATCTGATTCCACAAAAGAAAGAGAAAACAATTCACAGGAAGTAATGTTAGACGAAAATGAAATAATGAAGGTGATAGGGAAGATTAGTTTGTGTAAGAAAGGGGAAAAAAGGGTGTTGATCTGTTGCTCTAGAATGACCACATATAGAAAATTGGTTATTCCTTCTGACTTCTCTCACCCCAAATTTATACTGCCTTTTTAAAAAAATCCAGGACAAATGATTATCATATTAAAAATAGAGAATTATTTCTTATAGATTATTTTTAAAATAGATAATTTAAAAAAAAAACTTATATGAAGGTCTTAGGCTAAGATAAATAAATCTTATTGCTTAAGTGCATAATTGTCCATAGAATGCCATAAAGATCTTTATTTTTTTTTTGCAGTCCTGTAAACCAAATTACAAAATGTTAAATAATGTCATAAATGTTTCTCTGCAGTTCCATATTGTGTTAATATATGTATTCCTTAATTTATTTTACATCATTGATCTTCCATCAAGAGAACATGAAAGTCTTTGTTACATATTGGGAGATTTTCCAAGAGGATAAAGCACTGTTTTCCTTGCCCTTTCATACGAGGGCAGTATCTCCTCTAGCTAGTGCCTGTGGTTTGTATTTTGTTTGCTATAAAAGTAGTGCCTGGTTAGACTGTGAAGATAACTTTTATCTAAAGGGTACAAAATGAAGTAAATGTACGCTGTTCAGAGTTTGGTTTTTGTTTTTAATTTTTTTATTATAATCTTGTTAAAATATAAAATTCTATCAACATACAAAATTTAACAGAGTATTTTTTAAAGTACAGGTGTATCCAAAACTGTGCAAAGTCTAAATTTATAGGTATTATACTACATGTATTTTTGTATGACCCAGAAAAAGAGTTTGATAAATTTTTTACCAGCTTTAAAGATAGATTAACTTTTGGGTCTGAGCTTTTAAACTCTTAAGTCCAAAATTCCAGGACTAATTTGATTTTGTAGATGTTATCATAAGAATTTTATTTGAAAGACTGGATAAAGAGAGTTGTTTTGTTTTCATCCTTTAAGCACAGTCTTGTGAGGATGAGAACATAGGTGTGATTCTTTTCTGTATTTCAAGGTCCCTAATCCACAGGCCATTTTGCTGGAGTTTTTTTCTGACTTTGCTTTTCGGTATTAGATGTGCTTTCACTGTAAATTTAGTCTTTTATGACATGAATTAATTACTTGCAGTTAATTTCCTATCTTCCCTTACTATCACCCTTTTTTATTTTCAATATTCAGTATTTCAGTATTCTAGAGTAGATTTTGATATGAAAGAAAATAATTCTTCCTTTGAGAAGAAATTTTGTTTTCTGAATTGACAGCAAGTTAAAAAGGCATGTGCCTATTTTCACTTATATTTGTATGCCCCTATGTTTGGGGGCATTACTCAATTTTCCCCTTTTGTGTAAAGATATTTTATAAAACAAAATTGCCCTGGCGATTATTTATATAGTAACAGATTTTAATGTCAGTGTATTCATCTTTGGGGCTGGGTTGTAGTGGTGGGAATCTTCCATTTCTCTGGAGGACTTTTTTTTTTAATGGATGTTAAATATGTTAAAATTTTTGCTTCTACCTCATGTTTTTTTTTGACAATTATTACTTAAAATTTTTATTTAATAAATTGTTTTCTACTGATGGATCTTACTGTGTCAGTTATTAATATTAAATAATTAAGTTCAGGGTTGTCCAGCATTTTCTCTAGTAGTGGTAAGTGAAATATTGATCGTGCTCTAGAGCCGAAACCAAGGAGTGTTGATAGGAGGGCACACAGGATGGGCTTGATCATGGGGAGATTATAGATCAGACAGGAAAAACTGGAAAGGGTGCTGTCATAGGACTTAAATATTGGTTAGATATCATGAGGTTATAAATCAGGAAGGAATCTAAGATAGAAATTTCAGTTCCTGGGAATGAAATGAATAAGAAAGTTCTTTTGGTTTAGTCAGCGGTTGCTTCATTCCAGGTGTGTATGGCCTGAAAAGTAAAGCTCCATAGAAGAGCCTAGGGAGGAGTTCCATGTTTCCTGTCATTTTTGGATCTGTCTTGGTCACAAGATTTTAGCCGTTTAATTATTTTAAAAAGTTAGAATATATCTTCTGTGTATTATATAAGGTGCTGTGAGTTGGAGGCTTGGGGTAAGTTGGAGGTTAAATCCAGATTAGGCCTTCAAGAAGCTAATAGTGAAGCACAAATAGGAGATCCATGTCAAGGACTAAGAACAGCAGTGGCTTCCAGTCACTAACATTACTGGAAACTCACTTTGTGCAGTTCCAGATCAAAAGTACCATTAGCCTAGACAAGGCTTTTCTTGTAGAAGTGTAAAGCCAGGATGTAGCCATTCCAGTGGCCCCATTCCTGAATCAGTTCAGAGTTCCTGCCTCCTGACCTCTCCCTCTTGCTGCTGCCTCTGATTCCTTTCATTTCTCCTCATACCTCAGTCCCCAAAGGCAGCTTTTCCCCAGAGCTCTAATTCTGGTTTGTTCCTCTTCTTTCCTTGGACAGTCACTGGCTTCGACCATCACCTACATAGCTGTTTATCAAACCTGTACTCCACCTTGTCTGTCTTACACATTCTACTTATATAACTGCCTTCTAGCTCATGCTTTCAAAATATTCTGTGAGCACTTCAGACCCAGTGCAAAGAAATTCATCTAAAGTGTTCCTCCTCTGATTCCTTTTTCTGTAAGTGACACCATCACCCCTGAGCTTAAAAGTCTTGGCATGTCTTTAAAACATATTTTTTCCTTCTGTTTACAGAGCAGTACATGATTTTAGTGAGAATTTCAAACACTATACATTTTAGAAAATGAAATTTCTAGGCCAGGCATGGTGGCTCATGCTTGTAATCCTAGCACTCTGAGAGGCGAAGGTGGGAGGATCACTTGAGCTCAGGAGTTTGACACCAGCCTGAGCAAAAACAAGACCCCATCTCTACTAAAAACAGAAAAATTAGCCAGGCATTGTGCCTCGTGCCTATAGTCACAGCTATTCGGGAGGCTGAGGCAAGAGGATTGCTTGAGTCCAGGAGTTTGAGCTTATACTGAGCTACGATGCTGCCACTACACTCTACACTCTACCCAGCAAGCAAGACTCTATAAAAAAAAAAAAAAAAAAGATTTTTCTGTAATCTTATCTTTTAGTAATTACTGGTTGTTCAGTATATTATGATCTAGACTATATTTAAAAAACAAAAATTACCACAACCCCATCTCTAAAAAAACAAAATTATAAAATGTTTTGAAAAGACAAAAGTAGACTAAGTACAATGAACTTCCATATCCCCATCACCCTTGTTCAATACTTACAAGACTTTCCTGCAATTGTTTTCAACATCTTTTCTTTTCTTTGCTGAGATATTTTAAAGCAAATTCCAGACATCATTTAATTTCACCCCCTGTGCTTCAGCTTTTAAAAAACAGTATTTTTGTTACATAATTATGTTTGTAAGTTTAAAAATCTAAATTTTTAGCTTTAGCAGAATAAGGGCTTGGAATAGGTTAATACTGTCTGCTTCAACCCTATTAAGTGTAGCTTAAACACATACCCTAAATTCCAATTCTGTTCAACACAAGGGGGCTAGAGTATCCAGCAAATGTGTATTTCAAAGTTTAAGAATATCTGCCTCAAAGGGGGAAATGTTTTTTACATAAGGATGGTCTGTTGCTAAATTAAACTTCTTTTGTAATTGTTACCAATAAAGTATTTGGGGGAAAAGCAACCTAGAAAGTAAAGCTCTTTTCCATTGTTCTCATGATTCTATGAAATAATTAAATATTTACTTAATTTTCTTAGCCTTTCCAAATGCACTTAGAATCCATGTTTTCACTCATCATTTTGGAGAGGAGAAAAATGAGCAAGTCAGTCGTATTTCAGTATTTCAACATTTAATAGCAAGATAACAGATTCCCAAGGCTTTTGGATAGAAAAAAAAAAGATAACAGGTTAGACTTGTGGGTTTTGACTCCTTGAAACACTGTAAAACCCTCAGGTACATTGTGAGATTATGAAAATGGAGGCTACTTTTTTTTTGATACAAAGTCTTGCTCTGTCACCCAGGCTGGAGGGTGGCTACTTTTTTTACTGGTTCAAATTCTGTTTCTGTGACTTTGGGTAGGTTACTTAACCTTTCTCGAACTCCTGGCCTTAAGCAATCCTCCCACCTTAGCCTCCCAAAGTGCTAGGATTACAGGTGCGAGCCACTGTACCTGGCCTTTTCTAAGGGTTTGTTTTTTTATTTTTTATATTTTTATTTTTTAGAGATGGGGTCTTGCTCTGTTGCCCAGGTTGGAGTGCAGTGGTGCCATCATATCGCACTGCAGTCTTGAACTGGCCTCAAGCCATCCTCCCAACTCAGCCTCTCAAAGTGCTAGGATTATAGGCATGAGCTATGATACTCGGCCTTTCTGAGGTTAGTTTCTTCATCTGTAAAATGGGGATAATGCTTTCTTCATGAGGTGGTTTTGAAAATCAAAGGGACTTCAGTCTAGTAACTGACCTGCTCATGTTAATATATATGTTCATCAGGCCAGACGCGGTAGCTCACACCTGTAATCTTAGCACTCTGGGAGGCCAAGGCAGGAGGATCACTTGAGGTCAAGAGTTCAAGACCAGCCTGAGCAAGAGTAAGACTCTGTCTCTACTAATAGGAGAAAAATTAGCCAGGTGTCATGGTGTGTGTGCCTTAAGTCCCAGCTACTTGGGAGGCTGAGGCAAGATGATGGCTTGAGACCAGGAGTTTGAGGTTACTGTGAGCTAGGCTGATGCCACGGCACTCTAGTCCCAGCAACAGAGGGAGACTCTGTTTAAAAAAAAAAAAAAAAATATGTTCGCGGATACAAGATGGAGAATGGAAAATCAAAAGTGAAAGGATAATGGGACAGTTGACTATACATATGGAAAAAGTTAAATTTGATCCCATCTCACAACATTCACAAAAATCAAGTCTGGGTACAAGAACAGACTTAAATACAAAAGGCAAAACTATGTAACTCCTAAAGAGAGTATCTTCATGAACTTAGGGTAGGGAAGATGTCTTAAACAAGACACTAAAGTATAAACTATAAATCCAACTACAAGAAAATTAAGGACTTATATTTATCAAAGGCCACCAAAAAGAGACAAGCCAGAAGATACTGGCAACACATAACTGACATCAAACTAGTATGTAGAATATTAAGTAACTCATACAACCACCCCCAGAAAAGTCAATAGAAAAACAGGCTAAATGGGCATCATGGTGTACACCTGTAGTCCCAGCTACTTGGGAGGCTGAGGCAGAAGGATCACTTGAGCACAGGAGTTTGAAGTTGCAGTGAGCTATGATGATGCCACTGCACTCTAGCCTGGGCAAAACCAAGAGTCTGTCTCAAAAGAAAAAAGAAAAGAAAAGAAAAATAGGCTAGAACAGATTCTTTGTAGAACAAGAACTCCAAATAGTCAACATAGAAGAAGGTGCCCAATGTTCTCAGTAATAAGGTAAATACAAAATAAGCCCACCATGCAATCACACCCACGAGAATGGCTAAAAACGAAAAAATTCTCACAATTCCAGGCATTAGAATGGACATACAGCAATGGAAAAACTATGCTGGTAGGAGAGTAAATTTTGAGAAGTTTTGAAAACAGTTTGGCATTATCTAGTAAATTTAAAGAAAGACACACCTGATTTCCAAGTAGTAATTCTATTCTTAATTATATGCCTATAGACTCTTGCATATGTACATCAGGATGTATGTACAACCTGGAAGCACCCCAAACTGGAAACTCGTCATGGACTTGGATGAAACGCAGACATACAATAATGAGCAAAAGAAATAAAGTTTGTACAGTGTTATTCCATTTGTGAGAAGTTTATAAACAAAGATAACCTACATTGTTTAGGGGCACACAACTGAGGTGGTGATAATATTGAGAAAAACAAGGAAACGACTTTCATAAAAGTCAGAATAGTATTTACCTCTGGGAGAGATTGTGATTGGGGCTTACGGCTATTTGCGGGGAGTTTCAAGAGACAGCCTTGCTCAGTCGCCCAGGCGGGAGTGCAGAGACCAGATCACAGTTCACGGTAACCTCAAACACCTGGGCTCAAGCGATCATCCAGCCTAGGCCTCCCAAAGTACTGGGATTACAGGTGTGAATCACCACGCCCAGCCTGTTTTATACATTTTTATCCATGTATTTTTTTTTTGGTATTTTTTTATTTCAAAATATTATGGGGGTTCAAGTGTTTTTCGTTACATGGATCGCTTTCGTACTGAGTTAGGGTTGTAAGTGTGCCCATCATTGTACCCAGTAGGTTTTCGCCCATCTGCTCCTCCCCCACCCCCTTATTTCCACTGAGTTTTACTTATCTCCACTGAGTTTTACTTATCTCTTTGTGCACTTGTGTGATAATCTCAGAATACAGAAAACTTAAAACCAAAAGAAGTAAACAGAACTTTATGCTGGTCAAAGCGATGAAGGAAACACACTGCCCTGTTTTCACGAAGTATCTGGGTCTACTTTTAGCTCAGCTGGTCTCAATAGCTGCAGATATAACTGGGTGATAGCTTACTTTTCCCAAGCTGATGTAACTTAAACCTAGTGCTATGTATGAGGGTTTTTTTTTTTTCCCTTCTCGAAATGAGAAAACGCATTCTATCTCTTTTCTTGATTAATGAGATTATTGCTCGTTGCTTCTTATAAACCAATGTATTCACTGGTTTAAGTGTCGTGATTTGGGGCTGTGTAAATAGTTTTAGCTTATATCATAAGCGGAATAAAATTAAAAAGTAAAGTTTTAGTAGATTTGTGCCTATCTTAAAAAATTTTTTTTTTAGTTCTTAAAAGCCAGTCAAATTTAGCAGTGGGCGTTGTTTACCAACTTCAGTGACACTAATGTTAGTAAGTTCTGATAACCCACTATCATCGGACCAGCAGTGCCTATTTTTATTTCTTTCGTATTTACCAAATTCTTCTGGTTCCCTACGAGATTGTGCAGACGAAAGGGAAGCGGTCAGGCACGTGCCATTAAACCCAGCTGGATGGAAACGTTTGCACGTGGCTCGCCGCCCCTGGGAAATCCAGCCTCCGCGCCCTGGCGAAGCGCCTGGGCCGAGAGACCCGTGACCCGAGCAGGGGTCCAGCCTCCGGCTCCTCACACCGAGGTCTCCTTCACGCTCCTTTTCCTTCTCCCGGTCCCCGCGGCGGTGAAGAGGCTCAGCGAGGGCGCGTTTTCGCCCCCGCCCCGCCCCGGGCGCCGCTCCCCGCCGGGACCGCCCGGGAGTCCTCCTGCCGCCGGGGGCGCTGTGGGTCGCAGCGGGCCTGGCCGCAGACGCGGTGGCGGCCGCGGAGCCCTTGCAGGGAGCTGCCGGCCGGGCCGAGGGAGCCCTCGCCGGAGACCGAGCCGCCGCCGCTGCCGCCGCCGCCGCCATGGGTAAGGGGAGCGGACAGGGAGCGGACGCCCAGCCCTCCGCCCCGGGCAGAAGGCCGCGGCCGGGGCAGGGGGACTGCGGGTGGGGCTGGGGCGCTGAGAGCGCCAGTCGGAACGGCCCGAACGTGGGATGGGCGGGGACAGCCCGGGACTCGGGGGCTCCTGGGGTCGTCATGGCAACGCGCCCCCCTCGTTCCCTCCCGCCGTCGCCTCGGTTCTGGGGCCTGGTAGCCGAGGCCTCGAGGTCTGACGGCTTCCAGGGAGCAAGGACAGGGTCGGCCAGGGTGTCGCTCGGGGGTCGGGGAACAGTCGGGGACGGCCGATGACTTTTCAAGTTTGGGGGTGGCGGAGGGAAGACGTGTCCCAGGTTTTGGCCTGGGTGCCCGACGCCGAGGGCGGAAGAGGGGCAGTGATGACGCGCAAGACCTTGGGTGAGCGCTCCGCGGGGGTCCTGGGGGGCCCGAGGCCTGGAGGCAGCCTTGCTGGAGGGCGGGTGGGGAAGACAGACAGCGAAGGGGCTCCAGGCCCCGGCAAGATGCAAGGACTGGCCTTTTCCCCGTCTCCCCGCGCACCCGCGCCGGGCTGGGGGGGCGCGTCCCGGCGGGACAAGTCGGAGAGCCTGGTCGGGGCGTGGCCGGGTGCGGACGCCCCTCGGCGTGGGAACCTGTCTGCCCCCGGCTGCGGAGCTCCCGCCCTTTGTGTGGCGGTTGCGTCGCACATTATGGATTGTGGTGCGCAGTGTTAAGAAAAATGAGAATTGTCACGGATTGTAAGACATCAAGTGGTTTTGCTCCGCCCTCCCCCGGCCCCACAAATGGGAATCAGACCACGGTGCAGATCTGAAGAAATGTCGTGTGTGGGCATTTTCCACCAGCCAGCTTGGTCATAGCAGTTGCGACTGTTTGCATTTTAAGTTAAGATTCCGTGTCAGGCTTCACGCCTAGCTATCCGAGATCAGTACTAGAATACTGAGTCCTTGGGGACTCTGGGATTTTGTTCGGTGAAGGAAAAATGGACACTTTGATTACTTGAACTTGTAAATTTGTCAGAGATTGTGAAATGTTCATACTAAATGCTTCATTTTTCCACACCTGAACTTTGTTATCTGTGTTTTGCTGAAAATATTCCTGCCATTCCCAGCAGTGATGAAAGGATGGGGAAGCATCTGAATTTCTAAGTAAACTGAGGATAAAATTTGTGGGGACGAGGGCATTTTTTTGGTGTGTGAATTTAAAATATCAGTTAAAATCAGGGCTTTTAAAATATGCATCTATTAACTTGGTATTCAAACTGGAAACAGTGAGCATCATCAACTTTGTGGAAGGACAGGAAGCTTGGATTAGAAACTGGTCCCTGCTTTTATTTCCTCTTGGAAATAAACGAGTCGTGCAATACAGAACTACAGTCAGAATGAAGAAACAAGACTGAGGGTTACAATGAGTGAAAGCATTGGGTGGCTTCTTCTGTATCCCCTTGTTAGTGCATTTTACTTGTCATGTTTGTTTTGGATGATACTGGAATCTTAGAATTTTAACTGCCTTTTATTTTTTTGCCAGTTTATTCTACACATTTTAACCTTAGAATTCATCCTTAGACCATAAAAAAAATCATTCTCCATGTAAGAGGTACTACAAAAGCAAAATAAATTCAGGAGAATGGCAAATTTGCAGGATCTTGGAAATAATTCATAAATGTTGAATGGAATGGGTATGGCAGTTTTCTATGGTATATGTGAGAGAGGACTGGAATGGGTATGGTAGTTTTCTATGGTATATGTGAGCGACATAACGAGAAGTTAACTGGGGGTATAGTTTAGTTGGGGAGGCAGTTTGTTGACCAGGGAAAAGCAAAACACCATTGGTTTTATAGGATATGAGAAGAATTGGCATATTTTTCATTGTCATGTCTTGCAAATGATGTTGGACGCCTTTCTTGTGCTTTCAGCTACAAAAGACCCCACAGCTGTAGAGAGAGCAAACTTGTTAAACATGGCTAAACTGAGTATCAAAGGACTCATTGAATCTGCTCTAAGTTTTGGCCGCACTCTGGATTCTGACTATCCTCCCTTGCAGCAGTTCTTTGTTGTTATGGAACATTGTCTGAAACACGGTCTTAAAGGTATCAAGAGACTTAAAAAATTTTAATTCACTTTAGAATCTCCCCCTTTCCATTTTTAAATATATTGAAAATGTGTTATTTTTTGAGGCCATAATAACTTAATTTGCATTAAAAACATTGAATTGGATGATTTGGGGAGGAAATATCTTACAACTTTATGTTTTCTAATAGATGGTTTTCAGAAAATGCTTAGTGTTTTGTAAAAAGCATATTTGATTTTTAAGCTTTTTCAACATACATACTCTGAACTGGTTTCCATTTTCTAGGACAATTATAGAGTTATTTTAGGACAGGTGCATTGGTGAATTCCTGTAATCCCAGCATTTCGGGAGGCCAAGATAGGAGGATCTCTTGAAGCCAGGAGTTCAAGACCAACCTGGGCAATATAGCAAGACTCCATCTCTACAAAAATTTTTTTTAAAAATTTAGCTGAGCATGGTGGTGCATGCCTGTAGTACCAGCTCCATAGGAGGCTGAGGCAGGAAGATAGGTTGAGCCCAGGAGTTTGAGGTTATAGTGAGCTGTGATTGGGCTACTGCATTTCAGCCTCGGTGACAAAGAAAGACCCTGTCTCTAAAAAAGAAAACAAAAGAAAAGCTTTGTTTTTTTAAAATAACGGTGATATACATCTTTATTTTCCCCAATTCTGCTGAAATGGAGTTTTCCAAATGATGGCCCAAATAATTACATTTTAAGCTCTTTTTAGAATTTATTTATTTATTTATTTATCTTTTTTTTTTTACTGAATTCCACAAATGAAATATTTATTTATTTTTGAGACAGGGTCTCACTCTGTTGCCCTGGTTAGAGTGCAGTGGTGTGATCATAGCTCACTGCAACCTTCAAACTCCTGAGCTCAAGCAATCCTCCTGCCTCATCCTCCCAAGTAGCTGGGACTACAAATGTGCTCCACCACCCCCAGCTAATTTTTTCTATTTTTAGTAGAGATGGGGTCTCACTCTTGTTCAGGCTGGTCTTGAACTCCTCAGCTCAAGTGATCCTCCCCCCTCACCCTCCCAGAGTGCTAGGATTACAGGTGTGAGCCACCATGCTGGCCTAGAATTTATTATCCTTTACTTCACAAAATACAGTGAGCCACATCCTTAGGCTTATCTTGATGAATTATTATAAAACTACTTTGTGCTTGTGATTTTTGCCCCTGGTAAAAGTTGCCTATCTTCTTGGTTGTCCTTGGGTGATGCATGTGATTGGTACACTGTGTGCAGGAGATCTGATCAGTATTAAAGAAATGTATGGTGATTTCATGGTTTTTTTATTGCCCAAATCTCAGAATAAAATAAAAGGAAAAGCAAATTCACAATTTTCATATTTAAAATTAAAATAACTTTTTATTTGTGCTTGGTTTATTTAATAGACTTATAAAGATCAATCAGCTAAAGCCACCAGTCTCTGTTTTGGTACTGGTAAGGAATTATTGGAATTATATTTTACTTTAATTTCTTGCCTGCATATTTGATATGAAAGAGTGGCCAAGGTGCATTTTTGTGATATGGAAGAAAACAGCAGGATGGGCCACAGGCTCCTGATTGAACAGGCTCTTGATCAACAGGGCTGTGTAGTGATTGAAAAAGAGGAAAGATTTCTGCATAATTAATTGTATGTTAAGTTGAAACTAATATTTAAAATCAAGTTAGCAGCTGGGCGCAGTGGCTCACGCCT
The DNA here is from genome assembly GCF_020740605.2 of Lemur catta. Classification (NCBI taxonomy): domain Eukaryota; kingdom Metazoa; phylum Chordata; class Mammalia; order Primates; family Lemuridae; genus Lemur; species Lemur catta. The sequence continues at coordinate 46,959,269 of NC_059141.1, read as the reverse complement.
GTAATCCTAGCACTCTGGGAAGCAGGTGGATTGTTTGAGCTCAGGAGTTCGAGACCAGCCTGAGCAAGAGCGAGACCCCGTCTCTACTAAAAATAGAAAGAAATTATATGGACAACTAAAAATGTATGTAGAAAAATTAGCTGAGCATGGTGGCACATGCCTGTAATCTGAGCTACTTGGGAGTTTGAGGTTGCTGTGAGCTAGGCTGACGCCATGGCACTCTAGCCTGGGCAACAGAGTAAGACTCTGTTTCAAAAATAAAAAAGAAAAAAAAATCAAGTTACCATTATTTTATATGTGGAAATTGTGTGCATTATATTTTCTTTTTTTCAGTAAGAAAATCATTTTTGAGTTATAACAAAACCATCTGGGGCCCTTTGGAACTGGTGGAAAAATTGTACCCAGAAGCAGAGGAAATAGGAGCCAGTGTCCGGGATTTACCTGGTCTTAAGTAAGTAATCTTATTACTTGTTTATCCTTAACCACAGAAGTGCATTCATCGTTCCTCTGAAGTACCTCATGCTCTAGTTTAGTATCTTTTCTCAGTCTTCAATCCCCTTCTTCCATTCTCTTTTAATAAAATTCTGTTCATTCTTTATTGCTCAGCTCAAATTCCATTTCCTTTAAGAAGTTTTTCTTAGCCCCTTCAATAAGAATTAACCACTCTTTCTTTTATAGTCTTATCACTGTATTTTCTGCTTTACTATATCTTCAGTTCTGCCTTGTATTGCAGGAAATTGAAATTCCCTTTAAGATAGGGTATATCAATTGTGCATCTCTGTTTTCTGAGTGTTAAATTAGTTTGCATGTAGTAGGCAGTCAATAACCATTTATTGAAGACGGATTTAGGTTGAATCCAGGGCAAAGGCTCAGGAGATTCAGGTTCTTAGATAAGCCATTTATGTTCATAGGAGTTGTATAAATTACTTTTCTTCCTTGGAAAATGTTGTGACCTATAGTGTCAACAGCCTGTTTCATCAGACAAATGTATATGAAATGTCCTAAAAGCTAGAGTATTCTAGCTAAGAACTCTTAAGTATTGAAAATTTTTTGCAGGCTTGAAGAGTTAAGGCTAAGTTCTTAGGTTCTTTAGGGGTAATTAAAATGTAAGCACTCCCTTTAGTTCATCTTAATTCTTGTGAAGGAGATAATTTTTTTTTCTTTTTTTGGGGGGGGGTGGGACAGGATCTTACTCTGTCGCCCAGGGTAGAGTGCAGTGGTGTCATCATAGCTCACTGCAGTCTCCAACTCCTAGGCTCAAGTGATCTTCCTGCCTCAACCTTCCGAGTAGCTGGGAGTACAGGCACGAACCACTATGCCCAGCTAAATTTTTCTGTTTTTTGTAGAGACGGGGTCTCGCTCTTGCTCAGGCTGGTCTCGAACTCCTGAGCTCAAGCAATCCTCCCATCTTGGCCTCCCAGAGTGCTAGGATTACAGGTGTGAGCCACTGAGCCTGGCCAAGATAATTTTTATATTTAGTATTTTCTGTCAGATTATCAGTTTGTTTTCTCTTAGCTTTACAATTTAGGGTTTCATATATTGTGGGAAATATGGTGATGTTTTCTTGCTGTTATTTCAAGGTTCAAATTTGTATAAGTTGGACTTAATTGAGTGATAAAAATAAATACCTACCATTGAGCATTGTGTGGAGATAATTGATAATAAGGTAATTGTTTTACATGAATTATCTCCTTTAGTGCTTAAATCAATCCTACAGGTAGAGATTATTATTATAATAATTGTATATATGTGAAAAATAAAGGTCAGAGAAATTACAGTTAATAAATGGCAGGATGGGCAAGGTGGCTCACACCTGTAATCCTAGCACTTTGAGAGGCCCAGGTGGGAAGATCACTTGAGGCCAGAAGTTTGAGACTAGCCTCAGCAACATAGCGAGACCCTGTCTCTACAAAAAACTAGAAAAATTAGCTGGGCATGGTAGCATGCCTGTAGTCCCAGCTACTTGGGAGGCTAAGGCAGGAGGATCGCTTGAGCCCAGGAGTTTGTGACTGCAGTGAGCTATGATGATGCCACTGCACTGTAGCCTGGGTGACAGAGCAAGATCCTGTATCTAAAAAAAAAAAAAGTGGAGAGGAAAGATTAAAACCCAGTTTTTAGAGTTAAATAGCAAATGATGTTCAAACCTGATGTTACTTACAATGGCATATTAGGTGTAGTAATTTTTAACAAACACAGAGGAAAAATGGAGTTTCAAGGGAAATATGAGATTTGGTTTTATTTTAATTTCAAAATACATGTTCATATTTTTTTAAAAAGCCAAACTTTACAAAATGTTTCCTGATAATGTTTGTTAAAATGCTCAGCTATAAGAAACTCATTGACGTTTGGAAGTGAAGATTAAGTATCCTCCCAAACTACCTGAAAAAATGTTCTATGTGTAAGAAAACATAAAATGTGAATGATATTGTTCCTTTTTTTTTTTTTTTTTTACAAAAATACATATTCTTTAAAACTTGCTTTTAAATAGAACTTAGGTAAGAGAGATATGAGATTTAATTTCTTAAGTGCAACTGGGTAAAAGAAACTTTCAAAAAACACCAAGCAGCACAGTGATTTCTCTTTAATTAGCACCTTGGTATCTTCTTAGGTTTATTATGATTTTTAAAATTCAGATATAATGTTAACTAATTTTCGAAGGCATTATACTACCATATTGATAGATTTCACATATTCATTTTTAGAGGGCTAAGCCTACTTGCACTAAATATTTCTTGTAGAAATATTCTCACTACAGTCTTGCTCTATATAGCAATGTGTCAGTCAACTATGGTGTTCCCATAACATTATAATACTGTATTTTTACTGTACATTTTCTGTTTAGGTACATTTAGATGCACAAATACTTAACCATTGTGTTACAGTTGCCTACAGTATTCAGTACAGTAATATGCTGTACAGGTTTGTAGCCTAGTAGCAATAGGCTATGCCATCTAGGCTTGTGTAAGAGTGATGTTGGCACAATGATAAAAGTGCCTAGGGACATATTTATCAGAACATATCCCCAGTGTTAAGTGACCCATGACCATATTTAGAGAGTCATTTCTTCGAAGGCATAAAATGGTACCTAGGTGACCTACAGGAGCAGATTAGCTAGCTCCCAGGGATTGGTTTGTTAGCTTAACTACAAAAATGTGAAGAAAATTATGATAAAATGCCCCTTTTCTTTGTTAATGTGTACCTCAACAGAGATAGAACATGTTGTCCTGATCTTTGGAATAGGGTTGTTTTCTGACCAATTTGTTCTTCTCGTTAGGACACCCCTGGGTCGAGCAAGAGCGTGGCTTCGATTAGCCCTCATGCAGAAAAAAATGGCTGATTACCTGCGTTGCTTAATTATTCAGAGGGATCTCTTGAGGTTAGTATTATTAAGTCATGTTCATTTTCATTTTTTTATTTCATTTGTGTCCTGTCTTCTAAAAAGGATTGAAGATGGAGTATAAAAGGTTATATAAAATATAACAAGATGGTATAAAATAAAAGGAGGAGCAAAATAAGAGAGACAAACATGGTGGGGGCATAGCATGGATCAGGAACTAGCCTCAAATATGGACACTATAAGCTTGTTATCAGCCAATAAAGGGAAATTTATATATATTTTTTAGTTTCATTTTTCTGAATTATAGTTAATTTTATAGATAAAAATTTGTGTTGGAATTTGACGCTTTAATTCCACAGGTTTCTTTTTTGATCTTGAATGTCCAAATTACTGCTTTGACTGTATTGTGGACTTTTTTTTTTCTGAGACAGGGTCTTGCTCTGTTGCCCAGGCTGGAGTGCAGAGGTGCTATCATAGCTCACTGCAACCTCTAATTCCGGGGCTCAAGCCATCCTCCTGGGTCAGCCTCCGAAGTAGTTGGGACTATAAGCACTTGCAACCACGCCCGCCTAATTTTTTAAAAAATTTTTTGTAGAAATGGGGTCTTGCTGTGCTGCCAAACTCCCGGCCTCAAGTGATCCTCCCACCTAGGCCTCCCAAGGCGCTGGGCTTATAGGCATGAGCTACCACACCTGGCCGCGGGCACGCTTTAAATTGAAGGCCAAAGCTTATTACTTTCAGAACAAAGTATTCAGTCTTTTTTGTAATCTCCAACTCCTGGCCTCAAGCGATCCTTCTGCTTTAGCCTCCCAAGTAGCTGGGGTTACAGGCACACACCACCACACCTGGCTAAGTTTTTTCTATTTTTTTGTAGTGATGGAGTCTCTCTCTTACTCTGGCTGGTCTTGAACTCCTGAGCTGAAGCGATCCTCCTGCCTTGGCCTCCCAGAATGCCAGAGTGCTAGGATTACAGACATGAACCACCATGCCTAGCCCAATAGTCTTCTAAAGGAGTAGATCCATGATAGCCCTCCATCTGCCCTTGTTCTTTTAGAATGCCTTTTTGATGTTGTAGAGAATTTGGTCCTGTTTTAGGTTTTACTTTTTAAATTTTTTTTTTTTAGAGATAAAGTCTTGCTTTGTAACCCAGGCTGGAATGCAGTGGCACTATCACAGCCCATTATAACCTCAAACTCCTGAGCTCAAAGGAATCCTCCCGCCTCAGCCTCCCATGTAGTTAGGACTATAGGCATGCTATGCCTGGATAATTTTTTATTTTTTATTTTTATTTTTTTTGAGGCAGAGTCCTGCTCTGTCACCCTGGCTAGAGTGCTGTGGTGTCAGCCTAGCTCACAGCAACCTCAAACTCCTATGCTCAAGCAATCCTTCTGCCTCAGCCTCCCAAGTAGCTGGGACTACAGGCATACTACAGGCATGTGCCACCATGCCTGGCTAATTTTTTCTGTGTATTTTTAGTTGTCCAGCTAATTTCTTTTTATTTTTTTTAGTAGAGACGGGGTCTCACTCTTGCTCAGGCTGGTCTTGAACTCCTGATCTCAAACGATCCGCCCGCCTCGGCCTCTCAGAGTGCTAGGATTACAGGTGTGAGCCACCGCGCCCGGCCTAAAATTTTTTATTTTTTATTTGTTTCAGAGACAAAACTTTGTTTTTGGACTGTCCTGCTTCTTTCACAAGTCTCTTGTTTGGACATTTTTAAGAGTGTAGATAGCTGTGTTTTTAATTTATGATTATCTATTAAGGGCACTTACAATATACCTATCAAATGCATTGACTTGAACTTGGGCTTTGAAATGTTTCACACGTTCATTTCCCACTTTAGTCTTATCCCAAGGGTCTTAATAAATCTTAAGATTGAAAATTCAGCTCTAATAAAAAATGTCATAATCAGGCAGGGCACGGTGGCTCACGCCTGTAATCCTAGCACTCTGGGAGGCCGAGGCAGGTGGATTGCCCCAGGTCAGGAGTTTGAGACCAGCCTGAGCAAGAGTGAGACCCTGTCTCTACTAAAAATAGAAAGAAATTATCTGGCCAACTAAAATATATATACAGAAAAAATTAGCTGGGCATGGTGGCGCATGCCTGTAGTCCCAGCTACTCGGGAGGCTAAGGCAGAAGGATCGCTTAAGCCCAGGAGTTTGAGGTTGCTGTGAGCTAGGCTGACGCCACGGCACTCACTCTAGCCCGGGCAACAGAGTGAGACTCTGTCTCAAAAAAAAAAAAAAAAAAAAAAAAAGTCATAATCAGATCAGCAACAGTCACTATGTCCTTCTGAGATTCAGGAACATTCTAGGCTTCAGTGTCACCCCTTTCTCTTTCTCTCATAACTGTTCCAGGCTTCAGTGTTGCCTCTGTTTCTTTTGATGTCTCTTTGCTTCTCTTCTTTTCTCTCTCAAAATTCCTTTTCCTCTTTTTTCTCCTTTTGTGTTTTTCTTTTAATTTTTCTATATAGACATTTAAATTTCAAAACTTTAAAAAGTTATTCACATGTGGAAAGGCTAATTTGAGAGTTATGTAACTTAGATTACTTCTATGTCTATAAAGTGGAAGATAAGGTGATTTTATTTTATTTTATTTATTTATTTATTTATTTATTTAAAGTCCCCCTCCTCCAACCACCAATAAGGTGATTTTAAAATTTAGTCTTTGAAATAAATTTGTGAATTAAGGTGGTTTTTTTTTTGTTTTTTTTTTTAAATTTTCACAGTGAGTTCTATGAGTATCATGCACTAATGATGGAAGAAGAAGGAGCAGTAATTGTTGGGCTGCTGGTTGGCCTGAATGTGATAGATGCTAATCTGTGTGTGAAAGGAGAGGATTTAGACTCACAAGTAAGTGAAAGTGATCACCACCAAATGCAGAGTGTTTTCAGTTTGCACAGTCTCCCTTGATCCAGGGATCACTTTAATCTGTAAACAGTGCTGTTAAACCCTAAAAAAGAATTAAGAATGAAATTCAGTAAAGGTACTTCTGATTAAGTAATATTTCTCTCCTTTAAATAAAAATAACTTTATTTGCTTCAGGTTGGAGTGATTGATTTTTCTATGTATTTAAAGAATGAAGAAGATATTGGAAATAAAGAAAGGTATGATTTTCGTAAGTTATTTCACGTTTTTTTTTTTTTAGATAGCTCTTTACAAATCAGTATGAGATCCATCTATTTGTTATAGTGTGGTTTTCTGTCCCCCCCCCCCCCCCATTTCTACTTTGTTGCATTTTCACTTCCACTTCTGTTGTAACTTTCCCAAAGCAAATTAGGGAAAATCACTTAGCAGAGGGAGGCTTCAGTATAAAGTAGGGCTTTTGGCTGTACCTGTAGTTACTGAGACCCATTTTAATAATTATTTTTTGTGATAAAAGAGATGAAAGCTTATTATTCACAAGCTTACAAGTGGTGGTTTATTTCAAGATATAATTGTGTTTAAATTTAAAATATACTGGCCTGGTGCGGTGGCTCACGCCTGTAATCCTAGCATTCTGGGAGGCCGAGGCGGGAGGATCGCTTGAGGTCAGGAGTTCAAGACTAGCCTGAGCAAGAGTGAGACTCCATCTCTACTAAAAATAAAAATAAATTAGCTGGACAACTAAAAATATATAGAAAAAATTAGCCGGGCATGGTGGCGCATGCCTGTAGTCCCAGCTACTTGGGAGGCTGAGGCAGAAGGATTGCTTGAGCCCAGGAGTTTGAGGTTGCTGTGAGCTAGGCTAACACCGTGGCACTCTAGCCCAGGCAACAGAGTGAGACTCTGTCTCAAAAAAAAAAAAAAATATATATATATATGTATATATACACACACACACACTAATGGTATTGTTAAGTCTATTATTAGCAAGTAATTTATTCAACAAGGGCTATAGGTAGTCAGTACAGAGCTTACATGCATGTTTTAAATGAAGATAATGTTGTTACACCGTTATGGTTTTATAACAATTTTAGATGACTTAGGTTTTTTTTTTTTTTGCATCTAATAAGTACCTTTCAACTAGTACAAAACTATTTTTTTCTCCCCCCAGGAATGTTCAAATTGCTGCCATATTAGACCAAAAGAATTATGTTGAAGAATTAAACAGACAACTGAAGTAAGTATTATTGATATTTAGCACATTTATGAATATTGTCTTAGGTTTTTGTTTTTGTTTTTCTTGCCTTCATTTCAGCTTACCCCTGTTTCTTTCTTCTAAGTACCTTTGAGGGGTTGAGGGGATAGAACATGGAAATTAAGAATACTGAGAATTATTGGAGCTAATTCATTTTCAGCAGAAAATGAGAGTAAGATTTTTAAATAGAATCTTCATAGAATTTAAGTAAAATTTTTAACTTAATCACTATTCCTTTAAGAAAAAAGCCTAGATAAGGTAGAAGTTCATATAATTTGATGCTTCAAAAATTCATTTTTCCTACTTCAAAGGACTTCATGTGTAAATGTGGCTGTCATCTTCTATGGGGGAAGTTTTCTCCTTCTTACATTGTCAACTGGTCATTGAAGCCATCAATGAATACTCTAGCTGAGAAGAGTTTCTGAGATCTGTATGTAAAATAGTATAGTGCAGTTGTTATAGAAATATAATGTGTGGCACATAGGTAATTTAAAACTTCTGGTAACCACGTTACAAATGTTAAAAAAATTAATTACAAAATATATTTTATTTTGCCTAATATACCCGAAATATTATTTCAACATGTAATCAATATAAAAAATTATTATTAGCTGGGTGTGGTGGTGTGTGAGTGTAGTCCCAGCTACTTGGAAGGCTGAGGCAAGAAGATCCCTTGAGTTCAAGACCAGCCTGGGCAATATAGCAAGACCCTGTCTCCTTAAAAAAGTTATTAATAAGATATTTTACATTTTATTTGGTACTGTCCTCAAAATCCAATGTGTATTTTACCCTTATAGCACATTTGAATTTGGACTAGCTACATTTTTTTTCTTTTTTTTCATCTTGTATTTTTAAAGGAGAAGGACTTGCTACATTTTAAATGCTTAGTAGTCACATGTGGCTCATGGCTACCATACTGAACAGCACAGGTATATTGAGTAATATTTGCTGCATAATTAGAAATGAATGGACTGTTCTCATTAATTGTTTTTACATATAAGGTAGCATACTTTCACAATACTCTGTACTATTTTCACTCAACAGTTTATCTTGGCATCTATTCTATTCAGTTCAAAACAGTTTTCTCATTCTCAGTCTTTTAAGTCACGTGTATTAATCAGTTACAGAACTATTAGTGCCTTAATTTTGTACACTTTATGTTTTTAAAATGTTTCATTTTTCTAATAAAAAGTTATTGTACATTTAGAATATTTCATCAATATAGAGAAAAGATGCAGAAAAAAAAGAATTCATCTATTATTCTTCACTCAAAACTACTATTGAGGGTTTATTGTTTTCAAAGTGCTTGTTTGGTGATTATGGGTTCTCACACAAAGACAAGGCAAATACTGTTGTCTGATTTTATAGAAAAGAAGCTGAAGCTTAGAAAGGTTTCATAACTTTCAAGGTGACTCAGTTAGAAGGTAGAAAAGCAGGGCCCATGACCTTGGTCTTACATTTCCCAGACCTGTACTTTTCTATCTCAACATCAGTACATCCTGGTGCTGTTTGTGAAAAACTCAAGTTGTTTACGTAAGAGTTATTATGTTTAAAAAATGATTTACTATGAATGGAAAAACATTTTCTTGTTTCACCGGTTAACCTAAAATACCAGTACTTGTTTCTGAGGCTAGTATAAATTTTGTTGTATATTTTATTGATTTTGCTATAATACACGACATATATAGCATATTCCATTTTATTAGAGAAAGTTTGAGACAGTAGTGTCAAGCAGGCCTTAGACAATAGACTTAATGAAGTGTACATTAATGTCTAGTCTTGATTCATTTAAACAAAAGAGCAAAAAACAGGTGTGTTCATGTGGTCTAACCTGACTTCTGACTATTTTCTGGAAAGACAGGTGTTTAGCTGCCAGGTACCTGATGTTAGGTATCTGATGATGGATATCTTGGATTCGTATTTCTCAAACTATGGGTGACTTTGGAGGTCTCTAAGTTATTATGAAAATGGAGAGGGGAAACAGATTGGGCTTGAATTAAAGACCATTGTTTATATGCTTCATCAAGCCACATAATTATAAAGTAGACAGAGTTCATACTTTAAAAAATAATTTAAAATATAATTTTGGCCAGGCACAGTGACTCAGCCTGTAATCCTAGCACTCTGGGAGGTCAATGTGGGAGGATCGCTTGAGGTTAGGAGTTGGAGACCAGCCTGAGCCAAGAGTGAGACCCTTTCTCCACTAAAAATAGAAAAATTAGCCGGGTGTGGTGGCATGTGCCTATAATCCTAGCTACTCGGGAGGCTGAGGCAGGAGAATCACTTGAGCCCAGGAGTTTGAGGTTGCTGTAAGCTAGGCTGATGCCACGGCACTCTAGCCCAGGTGACAGAGCAAGACACTGTCTCAAAAAATAAATAAAAATAAAATAAAATAAAATTTTAATAATATTTAGTAATCTGTGTGTGGAATTTCCATTCCCCCAAATTATCAGTTAAATGTAAGAAGCAGCCTAAGAAGATGATAAAAAATAATTAGTAATGCCAAATGGAATTTCAAAAGAAATATTGAATCTTTTACTGTATTCTTTATTGCTCTCCTCGCCAAATCAAGTCACCCAAGTTAATGATATTTTCCACACTCACAAATTTGGACAGGACTGTTGGTGTATGTCAGTCAACATAATGAGTTTAGGTTAACATATTTTGTCTTGCCTTTGTTAGTTTGTGTGATTTTGAATAAGTTTTCTTTATTAATTTCAGCAGCACAGTCAGCAGCCTCCATTCAAGAGTTGACTCATTAGAAAAGTCAAATACTAAGCTGATTGAAGAGGTACTGTCACCCAGTAATGGATAAAAGTATTTCATGGACCTAGTGTTTGTGATCCCTTTCCATTTTAAGTATGAATGCATTAAGCACTCTCACACACATTTTCATCATTTAATGGAATACTTGTAATGTAGTTGTAATTGATGGTATAAGTTCTAGAGAAAGCACATATTCTTAGGCAAATTTTCAGTTAAGTCAATCTATATATGAGATACTCAACTTTCAGAAAGGAGCCCCAGAGCTGAAACTCAACACAAACTCCTCTGTAGATAAGCTGTGATTCTCATTTTAAAATCTGGATGGCCTATACTTACCTAGTAGAATCACTTATAGTTAGAAATTCTTCTTAAAATGATACTGTTCCCCTGGACAGATTACTTTTTCTTCACAAGCATCCCTGTATGATCATGTCTACACTTTCTCCACCTTCCCACGTGTAAAACTCATCCCATGTGCTCTGGTTTCTTGCATTGTGAAAGTGGCTATCCCGTGGTCCCAGAGCTCATTTGAAGAAGAACCAGAAATTTGTCTTGGCTCTCTTTTTAATACTTTTGCAGAGTTGCTTTTTAGATAAATTTTTAAAAAGAAAACTATCAAATGACAGAATATTGTTTCCTACTTTCAGAATTATTTAGTTCTGTTATTAGTGCTATGAACACAACTCATTCATATTTAAGTCTGATGGTGAGGCTGTCTCATGTTTGTCATAGTCACTTAAGTTCCTATGACATGCCCAGATTTTACAGGGTGATATATTCAGTTACCATGAATGTCTGTATTCATGATGGCACAACTTACTTTCCTTATACATGTTTTTATATTTACACAAGTCTTTACAGTCTTTGTTGTTTAATGCATAATTTTTATATGTTTACTGAGACACTTTTATTCAGATCATATTGTAAATCAGACAATAAGCATAATATGTTTATTATAAGCATAATAAGTAAGCATAATATGATTCAACTACAAAAGGAAATAGTAGGAATAGTACAAAAGGAAATGAGTGTAATTTCTTTGATTGGTATCTTGGGATAATAAGGAGCACATTTGTCTTATGAAAATTTTTATGGATGTGAGAGACATTTTACTAATTTTAAGATTTTATTTTCTATTGTTTATAGACATAAACATAACCTATAAAACAAGTATAAAGATGTTTAAAATCTTTTTTCTTGCCTCTGTTTCTTAATTTTTAGTTAGCAATAGCAAAGAATAATATCATTAAACTCCAAGAAGAAAATCATCAATTACGAAGTGAAAATAAACTGATTTTAATGAAAACACAGCAACACCTAGAGGTGAGGATAGATTGCTTTCAAACAGACTGTCTTGTGTCAAAGAATAACACTTTTAAGGACTTTTGCGTAAAGTAGGTATTTCTCTGCTGTATTAATAGTAGTGAATATAGAATAAAAAGTTGTTATGTTTTCTTCCTAGGTTACCAAAGTAGATGTGGAAACTGAGCTTCAAACATATAAACATTCTCGGCAGGGGCTAGATGAAATGTATAATGAAGCCAGAAGGCAGCTTCGAGATGAATCTCAGTTACGACAGGTAGGTAATATTAAAGTTACATTAGCAAAACCTTGGGAATAATTTACGCTTAAGCAAGCACCATTTCAAGTCTTTTTCAGCCTCATCTGTCTTATGTTTTTTGGTGTGGGATAGCAAACTCACCCCTTAATCCTCTTGAAATCCTTATGTTCCCACTATATCAGTGTTTTTTATACTCTGAGTTACAATCTATAGTTGTAAAATGAATTGGTTGTGACCAGCATTACAAAAAAGGAAAAATAGAAGACATAGAATGACATATGTAAAATTAACTTATTTTTAACTTTTGAAATTGTGAGATATACCAACAGAAAAATATGAATGGATAGTTTCATGAATTATAACACAAATACCTGTGTAACCACCACCCAGGTCAAGGAGAGAATGTTGCCAGCCTTTCTGTCCCCTTTGCTGCTTGTCTTTAATTTTAAGAAATTTCTTAAAATAAATAAATACATTTTTAAAAAGAAGGAAATTTCTTAATCCTTCTTATAAAAATTCTTTTGTTTTGGAGACAGAGAGTCTCGCTCTGTTGCCCGGGCTAGAGTGCCGTGGAGTCAGCCTCGCTCACAGCAACCTCAAACTTCTGGGCTCAAATGATCCTTCTGCCTCAGCCTTCTGAGTAGCTGGGACTACAGGCATGCACCACCATGCCCGGCTAATTTTTCTATATATTTGTAGTTGTCTGGCTAATTTCTTTCTATTTTTAGTAGAGATGGAGTCTCGCTCTTGTTCAGGCTGATCTTGAACTCCTGACCTAGAGTGATCGTCCCGCCTCAGCCTCCCAGAGTGCTAGGATTACAGGCGTGAGCCACTGCGCCCGGCCATAAAAATTTTTTAAGGAAAGAAATTAAAACTGAGTTATCTTTGGCCTTAACCACTTTATTGCCTTTTATTTTATTTTTCTATCAAGCAGCCCCCCAAACCAGAATAGGTTCAGAGAGACTCATTTCTTTTTGTTTAAGGAAAATTAATACTGAATTTATGAGGCATAAAAATATTTAATTCTTGAACCAGTAAACTAGTAATGATTAACAGAATGTAGAAAATGCTTTCATTTTAGCAAAAACTTTACTTGAGAATATTTAAAGTATTATGTTGTTATAGGGCCTGGTAGATTTCCTTTACTAGACACAAAAGTTGTAGTCTAGGCCGGGCGCGGTGGCTCACGCCTGTAATCCTAGTACTCTGGGAGGCCGAGGCGGGTGGATCGCTCCAGCTCAGGAGTTCGAGACCAGCCTGAACAAGAGCGAGACCCCGTCTCTACTGAAAATAGAAAGAAATTATCTGGCCAACTAAAATATATGTAGAAAAAATTAGCCGGGCATGGTGGCGCATAGCATGCCTGTAGTCCCAGCTACTCGAGAGGCTGAGGCAGTAGGATCGCTTAAGCCCAGGAGTTTGAGGTTGCTGTGAGCTAGGCTGACGCCATGGCACTCACTCTAGCCAGGGCAACAAAGTGACACTCTGTCTCAAAAAAAAAAAAAAAAAAAAAGTTGTAGTCTACATATTGAATGGAAAATCTTTCTTGGTCTTATTAACTGTTGTGTATCTGATTTTGACATTTTGAAGTGGCATGTGAGTTGAGGATATGTTGAAATTTCAGGATGTGGAAAATGAACTAGCAGTACAAGTGAGTATGAAACATGAGATTGAACTTGCCATGAAGTTGTTGGAGAAAGATATCCATGAGAAACAAGATACTCTGATAGGCCTTCGACAGCAACTAGAGGAAGTTAAAGCAATTAACATAGAGATGTATCAAAAGTTGCAGGTAAGAAATGTTCTTAAATTCTTGCAATTCCATTTTATATAAATTGAAAATGAATGTTTGTAGGAAGGGTTTGGTTTTTAAGAGATAAGTCTGTTTTAACTGTGCCATATTAGTTATAAAAGCCAGTGTCTTTTTGTCTAAATGGAAGCTTAAAAAATGTAATGAAAAAGGTATCAAAGAACAAACAAAAAAAATCACCTGTCTCAATTTGTTTCTTAATGCTGATAGATTAACAGTATGAAGATTAGATCTTTGGAGAAAACTCTTGATCCAAATACACGAGACATTTTTATGAACTTTTTACAGTATGGTCCTAAGAAAGATTTAATTTTGATTAAAATGCTTTATTATTATAATTGTTGTGAATCTTCTAATAAAGTCACAGTGCTATTAAGTAGGTGCTTGTTGCCAACAGTCCTTTACAATTTAATTAATTTGGAAAATGGCATATTTTTTAAGAATTTATTCTGTTGTCTTCCAAAAACATTGAAAGCTGAGGGTTTTTTCATTATTACATTTTAAAGAATTACATTTTTACTACACTTTAAATGAAGACTCATAGCACTGTTTTATATCATAGAATTATTTTAATGTAAAAATTAACTCTGCTTATTTCAATGTAATAATCCCATAGCAAAATGGTGTAAGAAACTTATTCATGTTTAAAAATCAAAATGCTACTCGGGAGGCTGAAACAGGAGGATCACTTGAGCCCAGGAGTTTGAAAACAGCCTGAATTAGACACTGTCAGAAAAAAAAAAAAAATCAAAACCACTATAGCTTTGTTTTTATAACTAGGGTTCTGAAGATGGCTTGAAAGAAAAAAATGAAATAATTGCCCGACTAGAAGAAAAAACCAATAAAATTACTGCAGCCATGAGGCAGCTGGAACAAAGGTACAGCATTTCCAGTCTTAGTTTCGTTTTTTCTTTTCTTCCCCCCCTTTTTTTTATTCAACTCTGACACCTGCCACAAAAAAATCCATCAGGAAGATGTAGATTAGGACATGTTTTTTGTTTAAGCCCAGCAGGATTTTGCCTTTTTGTTTTGGTTGTTGCATGGAATCAAGTTGCTTTATATTAGGCTGATTCATTTGAAGTTGCCATTTTGTAGATTTTTTTTAAAGGCCTAATATCAGCAATTTCATGTGGTTCAATCTACTACATAAAACAAACACACAAACAAAAACCTCAAAAAAATTAAAAGCAAACAAAATCCATGGTGGGATTATCCATGATTGATTTCCATGCATATTAATTGCCATATTCTTTGCCATTCACCATCTCTTTATCTAAAATCAAGCATTCTGAATTGGTGCTTTAGTTTTGTTTTTTTGAGCTAGGACCCTCAACCCGATCAAAGATATAATTTTGTTTAAATTGAATTGTTTTATATTGGCATTTTTCACTTTTATTGTTGGAAAATGTAATGTATTTCCATTGCCCTGTCATGTTGGTGTCAACATATGTCTAATCATTGCTTTCTTTGAATCTACTTATGAAAAACATAACTATTAATGCTTTATTGACATGAATATTCTTTTATTGACATCCTCTTTCTTCTTTTTTCTTTTTTGTTTTCTTTATCCCCATTTCTACATTTTGGACATTTTTATTACCTTTTTCTGTCTTTGATTTCTGTCCATTCCATTTTGAAGTGACAACGATTTGTTAACTCAAACTAGGACAATTGCAATGTCATTGGTGAAATGTGCCAGCAGTGACACTCAGGACCAGTACAAGCTGGTCAAAGATATATCTTTCTGAAAACAACTTGTATTTAAACAGACTGAAAGAGAATCAACAATTTTATAATATATTAAATAGAAGATAATTTATGCTATTAAGTATTCTAAAAGGGTATTAGGAGCCCTGTACATTTTTGGTCAGCTGCTATGGTAATATACACTGCCATAAAACAGAGTGGGTGCACCTGGATTTACAAAAATACATTCTTCAAACCTTGTGCACAAAGGCTGATTTGAGTATTGACCCTTTGGGGGTCAGGATTTTCAAATATAGTTTTATCTTTTTAGCTACTTTTTGATGGAAAATATAAAAATTGTTTTAAAATAAGTTAACCTTTGGTTTCACTATGTGTTGGCACACATATTTTTTCCCATTGGCCCACTCCTTGCCTAATGGCTCCCTTACTGATTTTTTAATATGCTTTAAAATAGTTTATAACCCAGATTGGACATGATCCTGTGCTTTAGCATCTCAGTTTTCCAGTTTTCCCTAGCACTCTTCTGTGATAGCACAACTTCAAGGCCTACCTCACTCTGACTTTTACTTTCTGTAATCTTAGAGAAAAGCTTGGGTCCACCCCTGCCATCTTAATACTTTAATTTAGATTTAGAGATAACTTAAATGTTACTCTCCTTTCCTTGGAAGCTGCACTTATATTCCTGAAATATGTAAGGGTTGCCTGATTGATACGATCTTAAGAAAGAAAGGAAGAGGCAGGTTTTTTTGGTTAGTTAAACAGAAATTTCTCTTGTGATTCCCTACAAGCAGTTAATGGCCCTTGAATCTTGAAAGATATTTTCTTATAAAAATATTGAGGTTAAATCTAAGAAGTCCTAGATGGCCAAAGGAAGGCAGGGAGTGGAGCTAAGCACAGGGAAAAGCAATGACTTACAAATAAAAATAGGAAAAACGAAAATCACATTTGAACTATTTTTTAATTCAATGTTGAGGAACCAAAATGATCTTTAGAGAATGATGCCAACTAGCACAGTTCTTTTTGAATCTTAAAATAATATACACGTGCACACACACACACACACACGCACACAAACAAACACAAACACCTAGAGCTTTGGTATAATTCAGTAAAGACCCTATAGGAAGAACTTGATTATCATTTGAAGTAATTGCAGGTCTTTGCTCTTGGCCTTGTAGCACACTTGATTCCTGGCATACACATCCTAGCATAAGGCTTCTTCACCTAGTGTAGACATAAGTACTATGCTTTTCATGGTTTTCTAAAAAGGCAGTAATATACCTATTATACTTTGAAATTTGATTCATTATGCTCTACATCAGTGGTAGAGGCTGTACTGCTTTGCATTGTTAATTATGAACAAGAAATAAAACAAATTTGAAGAATAGTATTCTGGGCATATTATATGTTATGTTGAAAACAAACCACAAAACAATTTCTAGACATTGTGTGGCTCTTTCACGTTTGAGTTTGTGAGTTTTCTCCCAAACTTTGTTTTCATTTAGAAATGTTTCTATTTCCCCATTTTTCTTTTATTTGTCTTCTTCACCCTTTTACACCCTAGTTCTAGCCTCAGTTTTACCCAAAGTTGATTTGAATTACACCAGATTGCAGCAAACAGAGAAGGCGCAAATGGAAGCTGAAGATGAGGACGAGAAATACCTACACGAATGTCTGAGTAAATCCGACAGTTTGCAGAAACAGATTTCCCAGAAGGAGAAACAGCTGTGAGTATTTTACTCTTGGAAACAAATACTTGTATTTAACATAGTGAACGCTCCTATTTTTTGCATCTCATGGTAGAATACTAATATTTTTATTTATCTAATGATGCCAGTTAGGTTATAGTATTCACTTTAAAAAACAAATCAGAAAATAATAATTGTGATACTACTTTTTTTACGCCCTTTATTGTTTACAGAGCACTTTCAATTCTGTCTTGCTATCTTCTTGCTCTAGGAGAGTTTTTTTCTGTTGTTTAACATTAATCTGATGGCCATTATATTTCTAGGTACTGAGTATATTAGACTTTTATAACTGCAAAGGAACTAACATTGTCAAAGAACATGCTGTTTTCTGAGAATATTTTTATTAATACTTCATATGATCTATATATGACAAATTAGGAAGGATATTAGTATTTGTCATTGTGTTGGAAAAAAGCAAGTTGCAGATAGTATGTCAAATATCTCATTCTTTATAAAATTAAAGAAAACCATGTATGTGCATATATGTTTACATATATGTAGAAAAGATTTCAAAGAATACACATTCTGGGGAATGGTCATCTCAGGGGAGTGATGGCAGGTTGAAAGGGGCATTTTAGTTTTTACTTTGTAAGCATCAGTATTTTTTTTTCTGACTTAACATGTGTCACTTCTGTTATGAAAAGAAAATAGAGGGTTATGTATTGTGTTAACAGATCATTAAAGAAGACCACATTCCATGTATGTTGTGTAAGTTGCTAAGCTGCCTTTAGATCTGTTGGTTGAAGTATTAAGTTCTTCTCTATCCTTGCTGATTTTTCTGTCTAGTAGTTCTATTAATGGGGGGAGGATTTCTTGAAATATCCAAATGTAATTGTGGATTTGTGTATTTCTCCTTTCAGATCTGTTAGTTTTTGCTTCTTGTATTCTGAAGCCCTGTTGTTTAGTGCCTACATATTTAGAATTCTTGGTAAATTGACCCTTTGTCATTATATAATGTACTTCTTTGGCTCTGGTAATTTTCTTTGCTCTGAAGTCTAGTTTTTCTGATATTAATATAGCCACTCCTGCCTTCTGTTGATTATTGTTTGCATTTTTCCATCTTTTTACTTTCAGCCCACCTTTATAATTTTTGAAGTTTCTTATAGACAGCATACAGTTCATATGTTTTTTAAATGAATTCTGCCAACTCTGTCTTTTCATGGTTATTTAGTTTATTTACATTTAGTGTAATTATTGATACATAAGAGCTTAAATCTGCCATTTTATTGTTTGTTTTTCCTGCTTTTTATTCCTCTTTTATTTTTCCTGCCTTCTCTTGGGTTACATGAATATTATTTAGAATTCCATTTTGATTTATCTGTAGTGTTTTTGAGTATATTTCTTTGTATAAATTTTTGTTGTTATTATTTATTAATTAATTTATTTTATAGTGGCATCATCATAGTTCACTGCAGCCTCAAACTCCTGGGCTCAAATGATCCTCCCACCTCAGCCTCCCAAGTAGCTGGGACGACAGGCACATGCCAATGATACCTGGCTAATTGTTTTTATTTTTTGTAGAGACACAGGGTCTTGCTGTGTTGCTCAGGCTGGTCTCAAACTCCTGGCCTCAAGTGATCCTTCCACTTCGGCCTCCCAAACTACTAGGATTATAGGCATGAGCCACTGCACCTGGCCTCAACATGAGTTTTGAAACGGACAAACATTCAAGCCGTAACAGACACCTTATTACTGTTGGGCAGTGGTGAAAGTCCAGGTTCCCCACTTGGCATTCTCTCATACTACCATAGCATGGCCCAGGGGGATACCTCATTATTGCCAGGGCAGGGTGGAAATCTAGGTTCTCCACTCAGCTTTTGCTGACAGAGGTATGGAGGGGGGTATGCATGGGTGTTTTCTCTGGTGTTTTGCTGGAATAAGATGTTTCTTGTCAAAAAGTTTTCTATCTTGCTAGGCTGTCTCTTTCCCAGCCCTTTGGCAAAAGAGCAGGTTCTTCTTGAGGCTTTTTGGTCTTTGCCCATTAGTGTTTATAGGTTGAGGGCTTCTTTAATACCCAATCTGGGCCAGGCGAGGTGG
This sequence comes from Lemur catta, assembly GCF_020740605.2. Lineage (NCBI taxonomy): Eukaryota > Metazoa > Chordata > Mammalia > Primates > Lemuridae > Lemur > Lemur catta. The sequence goes on along the minus strand of NC_059141.1, from coordinate 46,940,187 downwards.
CTCACGCCTGTAATCCTAGCACTCTGGGAGGCCGAGGCGGGCGGATTGTTTGAGCTCAGGAGTTCGAGACCAGCCTGAGCAACAGCGAGACCCCACCTCTACTAAAAATAGAAAGAAATTATATGGACAGCTAAAAATATATATAGAAAAATTAGCCGGGCATGGTGGCGCATACCTGTAGTCCCAGCTACTCGGGAGGCTGAGGCAGGAGGATTGCTTGAGCCCAGGAGTTTGAAGTTGCTGTAAGCTAGGCTGATGCCACGGCACTCTAGCTGGGCAACAGCGTGAGACTCTGTCTCAAAAAAAAAAAAAATTTATTTAGCAATTACTATAATTCTCATGTCAGAATAATCCTTTTCATTAGGTTGTTATAAAATTTTTCACATGGCATAGAGATGTAAATAATTACAACCCCACATTCTTCCCCTTCGTTCCATTCCTAAGATGTAACCAGTTTAAATAGTATGGTGGCTGCCTTTCCATAGCATTTTCTATGCCTATACAATATTTGTATATACAGAATTAATAAATGATATAAATTATTTAGCAAGGATTCTTTTTGTGGCGGGCAAATGAACTGATACTTTGTGATTGGTAATCGCTGTGCTGCTGAACTTGTTTACCAAAAAGTATTTATGAAAGAAAATGTCTGAAGAAATGTATTATAAAGGCCAAAGTAACCAACCAAAAAAGATGCTCTTGTTAAAGAACACATACAGCTGTATGTGAGAAATAGCGCTGAGTTTCTGTGTATTATTTGTCATTCAAGGGTGCAACTGGAAACCGATTTGAAGATTGAGAAGGAATGGAGGCAGACTTTGCAGGAAGATCTTCAAAAGGAAAAAGATGCCTTATCTCATCTTAGAAATGAGACCCAACAAATCGTTAGTCTTAAAAAAGTAAATAGTGGTAAAACTTTAAAAATTATGTCTTGATGAATGTTAACTTATTTAAAAAGATAAATCATAATTTACATTTATACCAAGGAAACAGGATATACAGTATCTTAAAAAATATCAGTAAGGAGATTAAGTGAATGAAAAACAGCTGATACATAGAGCAGCTAGGAAAGAGCTTTAGACACAGTTCTGTTTCTTATAAAAAGCTAAAGTATTAATATATTTGTTCCTAATTAGTGGTATATATATTATACAATGTGGAGTTTCTTTTTTCTTTCTTTTAAATTGCATTTTCTGTCTTTTATTGTTCTGAAGGAGTTCCTTAACCTCCAGGATGAAAATCAGCAGTTGAAAAAAATATATCATGAACAAGAGCAAGCTCTTCAAGAACTTGGCAACAAACTTAGCGAGTAATTTCTCTTTTTTCCTTCAACTAAGTAGTTACTGGCTTTTATAAAAGGTGTAAGTGTACTAAACCGAATAGGCAGAAAAGTTTAAATACAAGAAAGAAAGAACTATTAAACAAGATAAAAACTGTAATGATTAATAAATAAGACAAGATTAGAGAGATCTTATTAAAAGTTATGTTCATTTTAGTAGGTCTTAGCTCTGAATGTTTCCCTGTAGACTTTTATAAAATTTCAGGGAACAGAAGGTCATTTAATATATTTTTCTCAGAAAAACAGAAGTTGAATTTTCAAAATATCCACAGAGTCTGTCTTTCAGACTGTTTTGAGAAGGAGCCAGCATCATGAGAAGTGGAAGTGGTTTTATGTTCTGGAGTCAGGGCTTAACTTCATATGATGTGGTCCTATTGCAGTAAAATGTCAGCGGGATCCTATAAAGAAAAGGAGAAATGGTGTTCTACCTTTCTTTTACACTCTTCTTTTTGTTCCTTATAGTCTGTGTTTTGAGTTAGCAGTTCTGTCTTTGTGCCTTGATTTAACATATTACCAGGTATTTGGAGTAAGCACAAGGTTTAATTTAGTATTGAATGTACCACTGCCATGTTAAAAAAAACCCTATCATTCTTTTTAATACAGAACAGTAAAAATGAGAAAGCCACAATGGCTCATAATCCCATCACCTGTCTAAATCTTTTTAGATGTTTAATATGATTAGAAAATTCAAATAGCACAAAAAGATATAAAATTTTAAAAAGTGCCTCTCCTCCCAAGTGTCAATCCTCAAAGTTAGCTAATCTCTGAACAAATCTGTGTGTAAACATCTTGTCATTTATATAGACAGAATTAGTATTATGTATGTGCATATATGTTGTTTGTAAAAATTTAACTCAGTAGAACTCATTAGAATGGAGACCTAATGGCTGAAGGTGGGATTCCATTAAGAAGTAATGAAACCGGCCGGGCATGGTAGCTTACGCCTGTAATCTTAGCCCTCTGGGAGGCCGAGGCGGGTGGATCCCTCAAGGTCAGGAGTTCGAGACCAGCCTGAGCGAGACCCTGTCTCTACTAAAAATAGAAAGAAATTATCTGGCCAACTAAAAATATATATAGAAAAAAACGAGCCGGGCATGGTGGCGCGTGCCTGTAGTCCCAGCTACTCGGGAGGCTGAGGCAGGAGGATCGCTTGAGCCCAGGAGTTTGAGGTTGCTGTGAGCTAGGCTGACACCACGGCACTCACTCTAGCCCGGGCAACAAAGTGAGACTCTGTCTCAAAAAAAAAAAAAAAAAAAAAAAAAGAAGTAATGAAACCAATTCAGGAACATAAGAAAGTAATTCACTAGAACCACAAAAGGATATATTAATATCAACCCTCAAAAAGAAAAAGCTATTTTTGTCTCTATAGCTTTTCAAAGAATAATGAATTTGCATTCTAGTTCTAATAAGCAAGATTTTGATTCCAATCTAGCATCCATTTATTGAGTACTTTGAGCCAGACCTTGTGTGCTATATGCTTATTACCTTATTTCCCATTTATTTATTTGACAAATACTTATTGAGCTTCTACTATGTGCCAGGCACTATGCTAAGTGCTAGAAACTTAACAGTGAACAATCCCCACAACAAAAAATAAACATATTTACATTTATTAAGATCATAAAGGTTTAATTTAAAATATAAGGGAATAGTAAAACAAGGAATGTATATTACTTTTTACCCATCTCCTACTTAATACTAGAGACTTTATAGTTGTATTAAAGGCATGATCATTTGAGTGTCTAGATGTTGCCCTCAGACTCTTGTTATTTCCTTTAGTCTGGGTCATTGTTTCTCAAATTTTATTTTGCAGGAAAGTTACTGCTCAAGGTTGGTTATATGAAACAATCTATACTGAACTTTATGGGGTATTTAAGGAATCTTTTTTTTTTTTTTTTGAGACAGAGTCTCACTCCATTGCCCTGAGTAGAATGCCGTGGCTTCGGCCTAGCTCACAGCAGCCTAAAACTCCTGGGCTCAAGCGATCCTCCTGCCTCAGCTTCCTGAGTAGCTGGGACTACAGGCTCATGCCAGTGCTAGGATTACAGGCGTGAGCCACTGTGCCCAGCCCTATTTAAGGAATCATCAAGCGTTATTTTGGCTACTTTTTCTCCTGTATACTGACTTGCATACCTAACCCATGTAATTCCACTGTATGCATGTTCTTCTGTAGTGTGTGGACTTTTATGTTAACATGAATATATGTTAGAAGGCTGGGTAAGGTGGCTCACGCCTGTAATCCTAGCACTCTGGGAGGCCAAGGTGGGAGGATCACTTGAATTCAGGAGTTTGACACCAGCCTGATCAAGAGTGAGACCCTGTCTCTACTAAAAATAGAAAAAATTAGCCAGGCACACCTGTAGTCCAGCTACTCAGGAAGCTGAGGCAGGAGAATCGCTTGAGCCCAGGAGTTGTAGGTTGTAATGAGCTATGATGACACCATTATACTCTAGCCAGGGTGACAGAGTGAGACTCTGTCTCCACAAAAACACCGTATCAGTGGATATAGATAGATATTCCATAGGATGGATGCTGTAAGTTAAACTTCCAAGTTTTCTTTTATAAGCAGTACTGCTGTGAACATCTTGTATGTATATTGATCTATCTTGATATATTTGAGTTTCTCTGAAGAGGAAGTTTGTAGAAGTGAATTGGTGGGCCAAAAAGAATGTACTTTAAAATTTTCAATAGTGCTAAATTGCCTTCCATCTCCAATCTGTACCCTCTGCAGTAGTGGGGCAGAGAGTGCCTGTTTATGATAGTATGATAGTTAAAAATCTTGAGGCGGGCTTGGTGGCTCACGCCTGTAATCCTAACACTCTGGGAGGCTGAGGTGGGAGGATCGCTTGAGGTCAGGAGTTCGAGACCAGTCTGAGCAAGAGCGAGACCAGCCTGAGCAAGAGCAAGACCCCATCTCTACTGAAAATAGAAAGAAATTATATGGACAACTAAAATATATATATAGAAAAAATTAGCGGGGCATGGTGGCGCATGCCTGTAGTCCCAGCTACTCTGGAGGCTGAGGCAGGAGGATCCCTTAAGCCCAGGAGTTTGAGGTTGCTGTGAGCTAGGCTGATGCCATGTCTCAAAAAAAAAAAAATCTTATTATTTTGATTTATATTTTTTTAACCATGAGCTAGGTTGACCATACTTATTTATATTTGTAGTTTATTTTCTGTAAATTGCCTGTTCATATCCTTTACACATTTTTTTTAGTTGGATTGCTCATCTTTTTCTAATGGGATGTTTGCAAATTAATTGTGCACATCTTTTTTTTTCCTTAGAAGTTTGTCTTTCATCCATTTACTTTATGATATGTATTTTTTTCCTTGCTTAAATTTGAATTTTTATGGTGCAGATTTATTGGAATTTTCCTTTATTACTCCTGAGACCATAGTCCCTAAAACATGGATAGCACCAGTTTTAGGTCAGAACATATTTTATCCTTTCTCAGCTCTAGTTCTTTGAAGGGACAAGAATTTAATCGGGGCTAGAGAAAGGATCAATGGCTTCTTCCATTGAGTTTTCCCAGACCATACTAATTTATCTGCTGAAACACTTTTACTTCTCTTCTCCTATTCTTATATGTTATCAGATTGAAATAAATAAAAACATTTCCCTCTGCTACACAGGATGATGAAATATTTCTTTAAAAACTTGTTGATGGTGAGGGACTGAGATTGGATCAATGCTGTTTAACCTTGCTCCTCATTTACCAGAATTGACTTTAGGCTTTATAGACCATTTAGGTTTTATTAAAATGGGGTGGGAACATCATGTATTTAACAGAATAATAATGAAACATATTGGAATGGTTTATTTGAATCTTCTTTTAATTTTGCAAAAAGGGAAAATTAAAATTTCAGAGTTATTCTTTCTTTTTTTTTTTTGAGACAGGGTCTCGCTCTTGCTCAGACTGGTTTCCAACTCCTGAGCTCAAACGACCCACCCACCTCGGCCTCCCAGAGTGCTAGGATTACAGGCGTGAGCCACCACGCCTGGCCAACAGTTATTCTTAAACTTACCATTTGAGCTCTGCATTTTCAAGTTAATACTAGATTTAAAAATTAGTACTCATTAATATCACTCACAGGAATATCTCATCCTTCTGCCACTTACCAGTTGTGTGGCCTAGGGTCAGTTATGTAACCTCTTTAAGCCCATTTCCCCATTTGTTAAATGGAGACTTATAAAATCTTCAAAGGGTTCTTTTTCTAATTAACTGAGAATAAGTATGTATGTGAAAACACCTAATACAGTGCCTTTCCTCATCACAGCCAGAATATCAGTTTCTTGACTGTAAAATGATTGGGGTGGATCTGGAAGTTACTTCCTAGTCATTACCATCTCAACTTGCCATTTTAAATGTAAATGGTTAATTTTAATTAGAAATATACTTTTGAAAATGAAATATTTACTTACTGGTTTATTATTGAAGGATTCAGATAGAGAATTTTTGATAGATTTTGGAAGGCTTTAAACGTTGTTCTTCTGAATGAATTATAATTATAGTAGACTAATTTGAGAATTAAATGAAAATAAGCCTAGAGGAAACTATTCATATTTGAAGAAAACATGGAACATATGAAATATTAGGATGGACTATTCAAGGAAGAAAATCTAGGCTAATTAGTATATCTGTATTATATTGACTGACAGTTTAAAATGCATGGAGTATTCTGTGAAGGATGATAACTAGCCTTTTCCTTATCTCATTGAGCCTTAAATTCTAGCAAGAAGAATTTTTAGTTTAGAAAAAGAGGGATTACCAGGACTCTTCCAAGTCTATATTCTGTAAATATTCTGTAAATGCTATCCTTTCCATTTAAAGACATTTATAGCTTTTTTTTCCCCCTTGAAAGTAAGGGTTTCAGGATTATCAGAGGCTTGTGTAGTTTATGGATATTTTCCTGTGGCATCATAATTGATTGTATCACATTCATTATATTCATTCATTCTTTTATTTATTCATTTATTTATTTATTAACAAATGATAGAGTCTTGCTGCATTGCCCAGGCTGGAGTGTAGTAGGCTGGTGTCATCATAGCTCACTGCAACCTCAAAACTCCTAGGCTCAAGTGATCCACTTGCCTCAGCCTCCTGAGTAGCGGGGACTACAGGTGTGCACCGCCACACCCAACTAATTTTTTTAAAAAATTTTTTGTAGAGACGAGGGTCTCACTATTTTGCTCAAGCTGGTCTTGAACTCCTGGCCTCCAGCGATCCTCCCACCTTGGCCTCCCAAGTTGGTAGGATTTAGACATGAGCCACCATGCCCGGCCTCTTTTATTTTGACCCATTTCTATGCTGTTTTCATGCTAAGGTCAGAATATTTTCACACATTTAAAATATATGTTCCCTAATAAAAGCTAATTAAAACAAAAAATGGATACCTATTTCCTCTCTATTTAGGACAAGGAGAAGATATTCTTGTACATTACGTTTATTGGAATAGTAACTGATGGCCTTCTGTAGGACACTTTGGCTATATATATATGTCATAGGGAGACAATCTTTTTTGAGTCCATATTTGTGAATAGAAAGCATTTTAATCAGGAATATATAAATAGTAAATTTTCATAACTATTTTTTGTGGTCAATGCCATTATGCCACTGTCATTCCATATTCAGTTTTTCTATGTAGCACACAGATAAACCATTACTGTTGTGGCCATTATTCCCACCAGAGTCAGTTTTCCTGAGGCACGTTTTATAGATGTGAATTTTAGCCAAGAAAATTTGATTGTTCTGTCAACATTTTTACAGTGTATAGTTTTACATTTATTATTTCCACCATAAGAGTCAGTGTAAACTAGATTTATGTCTTGGCATGAAGAGCACCTGTAGGGCAAAGAAGGTTTGTAATGTTCTGTTTCAGTAGCAGAAACTGAAATATTTGATATAGCTTTTGATCCAGTAATTTCATTTCTAAGAAAAATAATACAGATTTTCTAGTCATTCAAATTTACTTTTTTTTTTTTTTTAACCCCCTTTTCTTCCAGGGATGATTCCAATTTTAATGAACAGCTTTTGTGGTGAAAAATTTGAAACAAGTTGAAAGTTTAACGGTATATCATAATTATATAAACCATTTTATATTCTTTCATGTTATATACCAACCCACCAGTTACTAAGTATCTGCCACATACTATAGTGATGTGGCAGATACTTAGTAACAAGTCAGTAGCTGTAAGCTGTTCAGGATATATTAAGTGAAAAGAGCTGGTTATAGAAAACTATGTAAATAATAATTCCATTTAAAATACACATATAGACATGTAGAGAAGATTATCTCTGGGTAGTGGGATCACTACCAGATCCCACTATTTAATACAATTACTGCTTTTTATAAATCTGTATTTTCATTAACATATGTATTTACAAAAAGTAGAAGAGCATCACAACTATGTCTTCTGCAATATTTTCTTCCTTAGCACTTTTATATCTGCTGGATGCATAGTGTATATAATGGTTAGCATGCAGGCTTTGGGGTCACAGACCAGGGTTTGGACCTTGGCTCCTCCAGTTACCGCCTCTATGACCTCTTACAAGTGACTGAACTTCATCAAGCCTTTTTTCATTGTTAAAATAGGCTTTTGTGAAGATTAAGTACATGCAAAGGTTACAGTATAGTGTCTGGCACATAGTAAATATATAATAAATGAGAGCTATTAACATCATCATCATGTGAACATGCTAATATTTCTTTCCTTAGAAATACAAGTTGTACATCTAAAAAATAGATTTTGGCTTTAGGACATTTAGAAAATATACGAAAATATTCTGGTCAGAGAAGATCATTAGGATCACATACTATTAAATATATACAATTTTATATCCTATGAAAAACCAATATCTAATGAATTACTAGGTATTCTGTATTTAAATATGTGTACTAAAATTTGGACTTGTTATCTTTTTAGATCGAAACTTAAAATAGAGGATATAAAAGAAGCCAACAAAGCATTACAGGTGAGTAGGAAATGTTTTCCTTAAGTAGGAAAGTATAATGTATGTGAAAGTCTCCAATAAAAGGCAAAGCCCTGTATAAATCTAAGGTATTATTAATGAATCCCAGGATGTATGAAGGCAGAAGCATCGAATGGGGAACTTGGATGATGGGGGTTCATTCAGCTCTTTCTGGCACCTCTAGAAATCACACTATTATTAAATAATAATGTTCTTGTTGGAAATTGACTTTAGAAATAAAATTTTGTCCACTTCCCTATGAAGTGTGGCACTATAGAGTGAAACTGCCTTTGAACTTAAGAATCCTTGAGTTCCTATGCCAGTCTGTTACTTGCTAGTTTTTGACCTTCAACAAGTCACATGTCCTCATTGAGCCTCAGTTTCCTCTTCTGAAATGGGCTTATTTCTGCATAGGGTTGCTTTGAGTTTTGAATAGGTTAATACATATGCAAGTGGTGGGTACAATTTATCAGTATATGGTTGTGAATGTGTCTGGATGCAAGAATCCCTTCTACAACATAGAAAAAGACAGTGTCTCTGTGAGCACTTCAGTGACAGGTGGCTTCCTACCCCATAACTTATTTCATTTTTTTTTATCAAAGTGTTACATGAAAATAAAAAAACATTGCTAAAAAGACTTAACACCAAAAAACATTGTAAAAAAGACTTAACACCGAAGTTAAAAAAAAAAAATGGTAGTGGTCTCTTGACTGCCCCAGATGAGGAACTAGCCTAGCTACTTTCAGTTCTTTTACCTGTTTCTTCTGGCATTTATCCCTGTATTTCTAAATAATATGTAGTATCTGCTGTTTGCTCTTGATTCACCGATTTTAGGGCTATCTGTTGACTTCTTAACACGGTGGGTGAGTTTTGGTCACTCTCACCGGAGTCTTTCTGTACTCCCAGTATAATTTGTGGCATTCATTTACTTTATATTCTTCATTATGACTATTGAATTGTTCCTTACTGAGCCAGGTACTGTGATTTTGTTTTCTTACTTGAACTATTAATACTTTTTATTTCCCCCTGAGTAATTGCTCTTCTCTTTAACATCTGAGTTTTCTCATACCTTCAAACACTTCTATAAAATACTTCTTGATAAAGTTTTTTTACATGGTAAAATGTATCAGGTAATAATAGGTTAGTTTATTTTTTCCTTGGAATCATTCCTTCAAGTTCAAGAGTTCTCTACTCTACTGCTCATGTCTAGTCTGGTTCCTCCTGTCCTGACAGTTCCATTTGCTGGTATTCTCAGAATACGCTTTATCCTTCTCTTACGTGGGAGTCCTGTTACCTGAACCCCAAAACTTCTCTGTTGGTTTACTCCCTTGTTTTGGGCAGCACATCCTTCAGTAGCTTCCTGAAAAATGGTGGATGAAGATAAAAATTGTAGGAATTTGCACATCTAAAACCAGCCTGACCGAGACCCTGTCTCTACTGAAAATAGAAAGAAATTATATGGACAACTAAAAATATATATAAAAAAATTAGCTGGGCATGGTAGCACATGCCTGTAGTCCCAGCTACTTGGGAGGCTGAGGCAGGAGGATTGCTTGAGCCCAGGAGTTTGAGGTTGCTGTGAGCTAGGCTGATGCCATGGCACTCACTCTAGCCTGGGCAACAGAACAAGACTCTGTCTCAAAAAAAAAAAACAACAAAAAAAAAACCACTTGCATACCCTCTGCTCAGCTTATAATAGAATATGTTCATATCTCCTGTTGGCACTTTCCTCCTTATAGTAATCCTCTATTTTGTGGAAATCATTATTTTGCCCAGGAGTTGGAGGTTGCAGTGAGCTATGACCATGCCCCTGCACTCCAGCCTGGGTTGACAGAGTGAGACTCTATCTCTGTTGAAAAAAAAAGTAAGGTCTTATCTACAATAATGAACTCAAATATCTGATTTGCCAATTTTCTTCAGATTTTAGGGCTTTACTATGTATAAGGTATGCATAATGCCAAAATCTTGCATTTCACGTAGTGAAAATTTCTCTTTAAATGTTGGACTAGAAAATCTTGAAGGTTCTTTTCCTTAAAAGAGAATTCCCATCAATAATAGATTTTTATTTCTTAAAAATATTTTATCCTGAATACGATCAAATATATAACAGTTGTAAAATGAACTATGTTTGATCATATCCAGGAAGAGTAAAATGAAGTGTTACCCAGTTTCACTATTTATCATTATATTGGCAATCTTGTTTATACTCAATACACATCTCCACTCCCAACCCAGGATATTTTGAGGCAAATTTCACACATAGTTCATCTACAAATGTTTCAGTACATCTCAAAGAAAAAAACTTTTATTTCTGCTTCTTCATATATTTATTTCTATAAAATGTTCTTGGGCAAAAAAAAGTTTTCACATGTAATTTTTGGTGTTACCAATTTAAGCATTTTGACTTTTCTTCCTACTAGGGACTGGTTTGGCTAAAAGACAAAGAAGCAACACATTGTAAACTTTGTGAAAAGGAATTTTCACTCTCTAAGAGAAAGGTAAGGGAGCTAGGAAGTGAGTCCCAAAATTTTGGTGCAAAAATGCCTCCAACTATGTTTATTCATAGATTATTTTCTCTTTTGATAGCACCATTGTAGAAACTGCGGGGAAATTTTCTGTAATGCCTGCTCCGACAATGAACTGCCTTTGCCTTCCTCACCAAAACCAGTACGAGTCTGTGATTCCTGTCACGCGTTGCTCATTCAGAGATGCTCATCTAACTTGCCATAGGACTCCAGAACTAAATCTTGATGATCCAAGTACCTACAATGAATGTTATGTATGATCTGTATGTATACAAGACAGCCCTTCTTAAGCAGCTTTCAGTCAGTATTGGTACCAGTTTATTTTCCACATACTCAACTCATGGTAATTAGTTGTGATTTGATATTTCCTTCCTCATTGTTATTCAAAAAGAATTTAGCAGAGCATGCTTAAAAATGTTAGCCTGATTTTTAATTGATGTAATAATCATGAACACTTAATTTCATTGAAAGGCCAGATAGCATAGCTAACACACATTTGCCTTATCTTGTAAAGGCCTTCTTAAAAATAAGGCTTCAGATTGTTTTATTCTTCCAAATTCTGTCAAGTTGATATTTGATGGTGCCTGAAATTCTTTTAATGCACTTTAAAGCTTCACAGGTCTCATGGAGACTGGAAATGCATAAAACTTTTTAGAAGTATTAATATTCCAATTGAAGATTTTTCATTATCTTGGTAAGATTTCAATTTAACTCTATTTATTTGCCCCTTCTTCCCCTTTCCCTCTTTTGCATTAGAAAGGACCAATATTTTGTCCTAAAAAATTTCCTTAAGTGTTTTCAAAATTATTGTCATGCTTACCTATACCTTTCAGATACAGTGGATTTAATTAAAGGGGCATTATTTGGCCTCAACATTTTTTCTTCTAATCTTGAAAGGAAGTTACATGTATATATCATACTTTTACCTTAAGTTAGTTATTTGCAGATCTCATGTGCTACCTGTCTCACTGAATTGCTTATTTAAGGTGGCTCAGACAGCCCTTCTTAAGCAGCTGTCTGCTTAAGACCCCCTCAATTCAAAAATGAAAACAAGAATCTCTCCCCTGAAAAAAAAGTATGTATAAAAGCAGGGGATTACAGGTTCCTTATAAAGATTCTCCTCTCTAAGCATTACAAATGAGGAAAAAATTAAAACTTTGCCTTTTATATTACACAGAGGTTTGAATAGTTCAAGAAATTTTGTATTATATTGCCACTGGAGTAACTTTTAGGAAGCATTACATTGCAGCAGTCTACCACTGCATTATATGCCCACAGTAAAATTACACCAATATACTGGTCACCTCTATGCCAGGGTATTGAGCAGATGAAAATACAGTCTCTGTCCCACTGTGAAATATATATTTGAACTATTTGAAGCTGACTCAACGAACACTAATCCAGTTATACTGTTTATAGCATACTAAGAATCTAATCTGTAAAAATTAAGTTACCTCTATATAAACAGCATCACAGTATCTTTTTAATTTTTTAGCCATGCACTTTAAGTTTGTGAGCCTATCAAAAATGTATAGGAATTTTACATCACTTAGAAGCATTACATTTTGTGATTTATCAAAACACTTTCCTCTCCTCCCCCAAAATAGTTACTCCACAGGATCTTTCCTCATGAGTATATACTGTCATTCAGATTTAAAATTATGAAATTTTCTAATTGCCAAAGCATGAGACTAATATTTTACTTGAAGATCTATTATCTCCAGAACCCATAAATTTTCAGCTTTTGAGGTCAACTTCAGTATCTTGACATATTTTTAGATGGTCTTTCTTTTGAATGATAGAAATGTCCTCAAGAAGGAATTATATTCTTGAATGAACCATTTTGTATTGATGGGATAGATTAACATTTTTTATGACTGTTGAAAATGAGAAGCATAAATGAAAAATTTCAAATAGGTGTTTTTTATTACTGTGCTTGAACAAATTTTAAAGTAACTTAAATTCCAAGAATGATTTCATTGAACAAATAAACCATGACTTCTAGTCACCCTTCTAACTTCTCGCCATTCAAAACATGTCTCACCATTCATTTGGGCTTTTTCTTTTAAAGGCAGCTTTTATGAATGCAACTTGCTTCGTTTTTGACTCAAAAACCACTTATAACTTTGAGTTTTTCCTTTTACAAAATGTTCACAATTTGTGATTACGAACCTTTTCCTTTTCAAAAGATTTCACATACCATTCCCTTACCTAGCAGTACTACTATAATAATGCTATCATGGTGCCAAGGAATTGCAATTGTAATTCTTCTATTCTGTAATGTTTTAAAAATAAAATGTGAATTTTATAAACCAAATAAAGATCTGAAAAACTAGCCTGCCTAAAAAGGGCAACTTTGATTTCTAACATTTTATGCTTTTACTGCGTAAAGATTTTAAGGGGAAAATAAATGCACATGTGCCTTTCAAAAGACAGGTGCTGTGAGCCCTCGTATTTAAGTAGCTGCTTCAAGGAAGTGACTGCAAGTATTAAGATGAATCATTGCTTGAGTCAAGAGGCTCCAGGCCAGGAGTTCAAGGCCAGCCTGTACTACATAGCAAGACCCCGTTGATGTGTGCTGTAGTCCCAGATATTTGGGAGACCGAGGCAGAAGGATCACTCGAGCCCAGGAGTTTTGAGGTTGCAGCGAGCTATGATGACACCACTATGCTCTAGCCTGGGCAACAGAGAAGACGACTGTCTCAAAACAAACCAAACAGCTTCCAAATATACAGGCTGTCACAGCTCCCTCTTCTAACAGCAGAAATCACTCCTTAGGAGTCACTTGTTCTAAATCTTGAATTAGACATCATATCCAGTACTTTCTACCACTTTGATACAGTAACCGACACAAAGCATTCTAGGACAGACACCATACTATTATCTCCCACATTGACATTTATTACATTAATAACATTTCTAGCAAAAACAATAACAAGTTCAGTTAACTGAATTCACATTGACAGGTTTCATTTTGATCCATTAGCCAATTCGGAAAAAGCCATATTGATGAAAGGGATTAAACTAAAAACAGCACCTTTTCCTTGCTACATATAGTATTTTAAACTAAAACTCCAAGCAGATTATCAGATGCAAAAAACCCAACTGCAGATTCTTATTTTAATTGACTATAACATGGATTTGTCTTACATTTCTTTAAAGTAGTCATTTACAGTTATTTTAAAACCATATGCTCCATTGGGCAGGAAACTGAAAATACATCTGTGAAAATTATACTCCATAGTAAATACCTATGTACTTACACTGAATTCTCATGTCACTGAGAACCTTAACCTACTCTTAAGACATCTTGAGATAACGTACAACTTTCAATTTTCTAGAAACATTTTTGGTACTTGGGTTGGTCAAGTGTCACGGGGATTTTACTCCAAAATCTAGGGTTAGAATTTAGAACTTCCAATGCTCCCATCCCCCAGTTACACAATTACGAATACTCAGAAATCCAGATACCTCTTATATCATCAACATTCCAGAGCTAAGCCTGATAAATTACATTTGAGAAAGAATAACATGGAACTAATTAGCTGAATTTATACTCCTGAAGCTACCTCATCTTTAGGCTTTATATTTACAGTGTTGTCCAGGAGAAATTAACAAAAAAAGTTACACTAACTATATTTGTGAAGCTCTATTTCAGATGTCTACTTAAGACTTGTAATTTATGCAGAGGTGAGCCATTATCCTCTAAAATTACACCATTCTACTTAACAGAGCTAATAAAATACACCAACCCAAATCTTGTGAAGGCAGCACATCTTTAAGAGTAACTAGTATATAAAAAGTATCAACATCAGTGGTTTGAATATAAAAATTTATTTAAGTCAAAGTATGCAACAAATAAAACCTACAGAAAACAGATTTCCCCATCACAATCTGTTGCTTTACCAAATAATATTTTGAAAACACATTCCTTCAGTCATTATAAAGTTCTTAAAATACAAAAGAAAGTAAATCTGTAAGAAAGTCTAGTAGACCAGATGCTGTTGTCAGGACTTGTATATGTTGGTGGTTATGCTTTCAGTACATCCCACGCCATCCACCTCCACTCATGCCACCTTGCCCATAGTAACCTCCACTGCCTCCACCGCCACGGCCTTAAGAAAAAATGACATTAAGAATCACTTAGCACAAGACATTCATGCGTGAGATGTAAAAAGTATTGTGTGCATTTTTAATTGTACTGTATATGGGGACTAACACAAACCGAACTAGAGATACTTACCATAACCACCCAAGCCATCAGGAGTACCATATCCTCCACTGTAATTGTTCCCCATTCCCATCCTTCCAACAGATCCATAACCTCCCTGATTATCTTTTGGGGAAAAAAAAAAAAAGTTTGAGACGGATTGCTAAGCAGCTAACTCTGCTTATCTTAAAAACTTTACATACCCATTCCATCTCTGCCGTAGCCTCCCATTCCTGAACCGCCCATTCCAGAGCCGCCTCCAGGAGTAGAATTCAGGAAGAGTTCAATGTATCGATGTTCTTTAAGAAAAAAAGCAAGGGTATAAGGGGAGAGAGAAAGGAATGATGGATCATAATTTTATCAATAAAAGCTTTAAAAGGTTAACTGGCTAATATGAAAGTAAATATTAAATATCAATTCCTAGTGTGGTGATGAAAAAAACACAGGAACCATTAAAATCTGAACTTCATATAGAGGCCAATGGCTGCCAAGAGTAACCTACAGAACCTAGGACCTCTTGTATTTACTTAAACAAATGAGAGAATTCATTTTACATGTAAGTTCACATCTAGGAAATGATAGCATGGCAAGAATACCACTTACGCATGTTATTTTTATCTTTAGACATGGCAGCTACTGCATCTTCATGTGTTACAAACTCTACATCTGCTTCTCCTGTTGCTCTGCCATCAGCTCCAATATCAATATGAACTCGTATTGGATTTAGTGGTGAGAAGAACTAAATGAAAAAACACATTTCTTTTCTGTTCAGATTATTGCAAAGAACTTAACCACTTTTAAAATAAGCAAGGTGATACTAAATTTTGAAAGAACAATGTATCTAATCTAGAAAATATTTTATCGTAAACAGATGAAATCTTTTTACCCTATGACCTGAGATGGAACAAATCCCCACCCCTAATCTTGCCTTCCAAGAAATTTACTTCAAAATTGCTGTCCTAGATATAATAGGTCCCCTGAAACTCAGAAACTATATGCAGAGAAATAGGGTATATCATGATTCAGAACAACGGGGTTTGATAAACCTGCAAACTCTACATATAGTTCTAATCACAAGTTAACCAGGTTTAAGCTATCAGTATAAAGGCATTTGGAACGTACACCAACTGGTTCCCAGTAAGATCTAGAGCAAACTTTGGCTTTAAGAGCCAGACAGTATTTTTGGCTTTGTTTACCACTGGCTCTCTAATGCACCTACTGAATAAACAAATTGGTGTGACTGGATTTAGTCCACAGGCTGATTATTTGCTGACCCCCTATCCAATTTAAAACCAATCAGTTTCAAATCAATGACAGCAGCAGCATCTATTCCTGTTATTTGCAACGCCTCAGTCTTTAATCACCATCTAGCCTATAAAGCGAAACCCAACCACCAAAACTTAAATCTTTTGAAACCTGACACAATGACAAAAAAATATTCTCCAGTCACCAGCACTCTATACTGATCATTCTCTTTCACTATATCCTTAACTGAACTTTATGAATGTAGCTTTTTACTTGCTTGAATCCTATGTAGGTCAGGACACAATGGACACAAAAATAACTGTAACACTAAAGATAAGGGAGTAGATGTGTTTTTTATGTTCAAGGGATTCTAATGTTAACTATAAACATGAAAACAATAAGAATGCTTCAAAATTTAGATACCAGGACAAGTACAAAACCACTAATAATTACTAAAATTACTCACATTAGCAATGTCATTTTCAGTTGCACGAAAAGGCAACCCTCTCATGTGTACGAAATGACCACCATGAAATCCTGAACTTGCATCACCAGCGCCACCATAGCCATGTCCTCCCATCCCTGGAAAATAACATTTGCAAAGATTATAAACTATTATAGAAACACTGTTAGAAAAGTATACATATGTACTATACAAGGTATAAAAAAAGCCCTACACAGGACCACACTGAAGTATGCTCAACTTTTTATACAAGTTACCTTTATTACCACTAAGAGCTTGCAAATACTAAAAATTATCTCAGAATAAAATTATCTTTAATATTTACTGTACCTCTTCCATCTCTCATTCTGTCATCAAAGCCATCATTTCCATAGCCATAATTATTATAGCCTCCATAGTCATCAAAACCTCCATAACCTGTGTAATTTAAGGAGAAATACATGAATACGTTTTCAAGAGATAAATTTTATAATCTAGTTTACAAAACACATTTTGTGATAAGCATTTTCACTTGACTATTTTTGTAATTTCCAACTTAGTGCATATGAAGTATTTAACACCTATGGAAATAAAAAATCTAAAAAGGACAAATTCAGACATGTAAATTAAATTTCATTCCCATGCCAAAATATGCCAATATCTTCCTTTTAATTTCTGCGTAAGTTTTCTGGGTGCTAATGTGCATCAATCCAGTCCCATAGCTGGCCACATAAATCCGTATTTTCATGAACAGGTTTTAAAACCTTGTAGGTACTGAAATTACTGCCATTTCTATATTTCTTGACAAAATGTCAGGAATATTAAGAAAATGACAACAGAACCTGTGTTCATTAGATACACATACCACCATCATATCCATCACCTCCTCGTCGCATTCTGTCATACATACTTCCACGCCCAGCTCCATAATAACCCCCTCTTCCTCCTATTGGTCTATCATATGGTCCCGGTCGCTGTCCCAGCAATCTTCTTGGTGGATCATAAAATCCTTTGATTTCACTCCTGCTACTTCTGAAGATCTCAATATACCTATTTAAAAACGTTTTAAGGTATAGGTTTCAGCATAAATGTATTAGAGAAAATTAGATATTGGGCAAAATGCAGTACATTTTTCTACATCTAGATACATAACCCAATTTAAATTGCCTAAATACACCACAAGTTAACATTTTTTACACCTACAAACTTAAATAATTAAATATTTAAGTTTTACATAGACAAATTAGTCATTTGAAAACAATTCATAAAATATATTTTTAGTTTGTTTCCTTTAGTACAAGATAGTGTTTTAAAGAAAATAGGTTGATTATACAAATGCATTCATTGACAACATCCTACAGAGAAATGGAAACAATCTAATTTTAATTCAAATAAACTATTAGCATTAATTCCCCACCCAAATCTGTAGTTTCCAAGTTAAATTTAGGTAATTATCAATTCTTTTAAACTACCCCAGAAAAATGTTATGGTTACCCCCCCATTTAAGCAATAGTGACCCACAACCCCCAAAAATAAAAATTTAACACCATCCCAAACTCTCCATCCCCACCTGTGCCCTATTCTTTCCTTGTGTTTCCCCAGAGCATTTTCTGCTATCTCCTTTGAAGCAAACTGCACGAAGGCCTCCCCTGTGCTTCTCCCCTGGTAGTCCATCGTCAATGTTATCCCATTTGGCACGATTTCCAACCCTTTAACCCAAGGACAAATAACCCCATCAAGGGGAACAGTGTTAAAGGCTGAAACATTCCCATCTGAATCAAATATTTAAAACAAGTCTAAAGAAAACAAAACAAAACAAAAAAGCTTAGTTTCCCATCACCCCATAATACAAATGAAAAGATTTTTTCAAATATTACTGGATTAAATAAATTTTTTGCAACCAGTGTAAAAACACTGTGTAATTATACTCTAAAAGCCCACCTATATTACATGAAAAAAATTGCTACAAATCAAACTTAACTCCATATGCTCCATATGCTAATTCATGGTTTATTTCATCACACAATTATTCTCAATTAAGTTACTGTAAATTAATTAGGTTTTACATATTCTTACACATTCTGTATTGAATATTAACTGGAGCACATTTCATATTTTAATACATTCACCAAGATTATCATGGTTAAATTTAAAAGTTCCAAAATCAAATGGGTTTTACAAATTAAAAACTGAGTAATATAATACAAATAGAAAATCACACTACTAAACTTTGACTAATACTAGAGGTACCTTGAAAGAACTGAACTATTTCCTCTTTGCTGCAACCAAATGGTAGTCCTCGAAGTCGTACTGTCCCATCACTAGCGTCATTTGGACCATTATGTTTCATAACCCAATCCATCTCAATACCGTTTGATTTAAATGCTATAAAAAATAAACAAGCACATAGAGCAGTCAATCAAAATACACTCTTTTCAAGAGGTACTGAAGAAACACCTCTCAGAGGTGTCACAAGAGGAAATGCAACATAGGGTTAGAAGACTCCTGTTGACAATGCCACAACCCAAGGGATACCACCTTTCTATTTGGGGGTGGGGAAAAAAGGCAGTGAAACCTGACACTTCCTGGCAAAAACCACTGAATTCTTAGGATCAAACATATATTTCCTACTTTTAAGAAAACTCAATAATTCAACTACCAGAGTCTTCAAACTATTTGTCACCTGAATGCCAACTCCAGCCTTTTCATCTCACATTTTCTTTCATACTTCTCAGATTTCACTATTCACCTGAATAGTCATGCACAGTCTTTAAAACTTGAATTATTCAAAAGTTACATATCATACCACCATCTACTCACATCAGAGAGCCTAAGTAAAAATGTAATGAATAGTAGTTGATGTTGAAAAGTATTACAAAGGTGATGCACTCTAATTTTCAATACACCAAACTGTCTTTGAATGGGGGAAATTTTAGCTGTATCTAGTTTAAACTCACCAAGAGCAAGAGTTTTAAAATTAATTAATTAGAACTGAGTTAAAACTGAAGTCGAAGGCCACTTTAAAATAATCATCTTCCAACAGTACCCATGTTTTAGAGGCCATCTATTTGGAAGTCACTGGAGATAGCGAA
This sequence comes from Lemur catta, assembly GCF_020740605.2. Classification (NCBI taxonomy): domain Eukaryota; kingdom Metazoa; phylum Chordata; class Mammalia; order Primates; family Lemuridae; genus Lemur; species Lemur catta. Next base: position 46,920,364 of record NC_059141.1, on the reverse strand, counting down.
CCCATCCACCCAGTTCCCTTCCCCAGAGGCAACAGGCATCCATCCTTTTAAAATTCCAGGACACTTTCAAAAGAGGCTGATGCAGAAGTCCTTCAGCTGCAGAAACTTACCAGAACCTTACAAATTTCACTATGCAGCTGTAGGAATCCTACTCACCTGAATATTTCAAACCTTTCCCTCACCACCTCCTCCCCTGTAAACAAAAGTTTGTTCACTTGATTCCTTTATGCTCGAGGATATTTCATACTATTTCATACATCAATAGCATTCACTAATGCTTAATTTCGCATGCTCTAATTATCAGTTCAACTCTTAAGGGTGGCATCCGCAAAGAGTAAATTTCTTTTTCCTAGAATTCACGTACTTAAAGTAAGCTAATGTAGGAACTCTCCAGAAGTTGTTACTAATCAAATAACCTCTACATATGAATCACCTTCAGCACCTGTTTTGTTAAAGCCCTAGGTGCCACCCTAGACATACAGAACCAAAACGAACTGACATTACAACTTATTCACAAATAAACATTATCAACTTTTAAGAGAAATACCCCGGGGGCTTGAGTCTCTACTCTGTCATCCACAGGCTGCATCAACTACTTAACCTCTGAGCCTATTCAACTGTAAAATATAGCAGTAGAACCCATACCTCACTGGGCTGTTGTCAAGAATTATTTAAAGAGCTTGGTCTGCCTCATGGTAAGCATTTGCTGACAGCAACTGTCACTGAATTTTAAGGTGCCCTGCAAAAGCAATGAGATTTACCACAAACAGAATTTCTGAACCTTAAAGAATAGAAAATTATTCTGAGTCTTGAAAGGAAATAAGGACTGTTAAATCTTTTCCAAGGCAGCAAAGGGTTTTTAAAAGTTTAATACCATTCCAGAGAGTGGCTCTGAAAAAAGCCGCCAAATCAGTTTGAGAAAAAAGTTCAGAGACATCTTGAAGATCTCTACCATTTAAAAAAAATAAAAAAAATTCAAAACAGCACCAACCTAAACAAGTGTGACCAAAAAGCATGATCTAAGAACAGAAGAGAGGAAAAGGTGGAAAAGATCTAAAATCAAATGTCAATTCCTCATGAGAAATTTAAAAATCTGAAATCAATCTAATTTAATGTGAAAGGATTAGTTGGTACTTTCCTATATGAAAACAACAAAGTATTGTCTATAAGAAACACTAAACTGTTAACACAATTTTCAATTGAGGAAAACATACCCAGATTCAGAACATGAGTGTACAATAAAAAGAGAGCCTTGCTCTACTACCCATTCAGAACTCAAAATTCTACTTACAAAACAAAAAAAGAAAGAAGAAAAAAAACCCAAGCGAATAGAAAGAGGCAATCTAATGTATTATCTTAATAAAGCTGTCAGAAACTACCTAAACAGTTTACTAATTATTCAAGATAATCCATCTAAACCTTTCTTTGCAACAATGTCATCGCTAATCACTTACTCTAAGAATTTCAAGTGTTAAAATACCAGCAATTAAAATATGAGGATAACTTTAGTCAGTTTTATGAGACTTTAAAAATATAACTTCCTAAACATTATACTAAATGAAACAAACCAGTCACAGAAGACCACAAATTTTATGATACCATTTATATTCGTGATTGTCTGAGGCTTGAAGGGAATGGGTGCGAGCAAGGGGAATGACTGCTAATTGATATGGGCATATTTTGAGTGATAAAAACATCCTAAAACTGTAGCGATGATTGTACAAATCTGGGAATGCACTAAAATCCACCGAATTCTACAGTTTAAATGTGTCAAGTTTATGGTATGTAAATTATATCCCAAACCCGTTAAGGAAAAAATACCTAATAAAAACAATTGAAATACAAAATTCTCATAATGTGGGGGCATATCCTATCTTCTTGAAGTGTCCTCTAAATGGTAGCCTGGTGGTCCAAAAAAATGAGAATGAATTTTATTTTTTGCCAAACAAGTGGTGATAATTAAGTTTAACTATAATGGAAATTTTACACCATTCTTCCTTTCCAATGTGCCTGCACCTTAATTTTAAATAAGAAAGTTAGACATACCACTAATACCTTAAGGAGATAAGGACTCAGTTATTTTAAAAAGGCAACTAGATGGGTTTCCAGATTATGGCGCAGACAAAAGAGGGCAGAAAAAAGGTGTGTCGTCTAATCCAATCAGGAAAGCTATTAATCATAACGTATACTACTTTGTAGGAATGTCTGAGCTGTCTTTCTAAAGTCCACCAAAACCTACTGTTTCAAAGTAAGAATTTTGGTAAACTTTTCCTTGGCAATCTTGACAAAGCATCATAGAACATCTTCAACAACAGGCAGGAAGGTTTTGTTTTTGTTTTTAGAGCTGGAAAAGTAGATAACAGACTTCTTGTAAAGATTTATATGAATCATTAAAAACACTTTCAGGCCTTTCCCCTCCCTTCTGTACTGTCTTCAATGAAAACTACCCACCAGTTCGCTGTTCTAAGAAGCCTGTCCTCAAAATTACACCACCACGTGACTGGGTTTACAACTTGTCCTGTTTAGTAGGCTTATTTCCCTGTTCAAAATACGATTACAAAGTAGTATACTCCTACACTAAAGGAAAAACATGCTTAGCTACCAAAAGAAAATAAACCCTAACTGTATTTTTAAGTATTTTATGTCTACAGCCTTATGCCAAGAAAAAAAAAAAATCTCTCTGCACAAAATACAACTCTTGGAGATTGAATATTTAAAGCTACTAACGCAATTCCTATATGTACACACATATACTTTTACCACCACTGGTTGTGTTTAACTATTTCCTAAAAGTGAAACTCTTAAATTCTAACCCACCTGGGCCAAACTACACAAAACCACGGTTAAACCACCCACCACCGCCCCCCAGTTCAAAAAGCAGTATCACAGTTCACTGGGCCCAGACGACCTCTCTGAAATATGCCCATTTCACATTCCTATTCGATAAGTCACCCAACTTTTCTGCGTACGTAATTACCCGCAAAATTAACGTTTAAGCGTGGAAAAGAAAAAAAAAACCTTGGAAAATGAGTACGTACTCTTTTCGAAGTTCCAAATCGGGAATATAAGGGCCGGCTAAGCGTCCTTTATTCCTCCCCGGAGACTTTTCGTTTATCTAGCTGCCCTAGAGACCGGAGAGCTAGGGAGAGTACGCCCCTTCCCCCTCCCGGCCCGGCAGCCAAGCCTGGCTTAAAACCTTCGCCACCGGGCGGCGGGATTACAAAGGAGGCCGTCTGCCTCCTTTGTCCTGGATTTGGGAGTTGAGCGCCTTCGTCGCCATTGGCCTTCTTCCCCCAGCTCCAGCCTTTCTCATCTTGGGAATCTGCGTCAGAAGTCACTCGCAGCCCCGCCAGCCCAGGTAGCCCTGCCGAGACTGCGGAGGAACGGAGGCCGCGGCGGGAGGCCAGGCCCAGCCGGCGCCATTTCCATCGGGAGCGCGCCCGGCAGCCCTGACTCTCCCCCCACCCAACTGCCCCGCCGTTCCCTGCTCGCTTCGCTCCCCACCTTCATCCCTTCCGAGGAGCTCTGACCAACCCCACCCCCGGCCTTCTAAGTCAGTTTTCGGAAGCTGGGGAACAGAAAGTAAAAAGAGCGGGGAAGGGCGGGAAGCCAAGGTGGCCGCGCCACCGTACCCAAAATGGCGGAGGCCATTTTGAAGAGGGAAATGCTGGACGTCCCCCACTTCGGGCCTTGGTGTCCTCCCCTCCGCAAGCCGCCCTCCTTGAAGTGGGAGGTTAGCGGGCAGGCGCACCCCAGCCGTCACCGGGCAGCGACCTCCACCCCCTTCCCCCTCCCGGTCTTTCGTCCTTCTCCCGACTCGGCTCTCAAAACCACCAGCCCAACCTACCCCCTTTTACTTCGGATACCCTGTCAGGCGATAGTAACACCGACTCCGGTGCTCGGGTCCGGTCGTGAGGCGGGACAAGTCGTTCGCCTCGTGTAGCGCTCACCACAACGGCTATTCCAACCGTCTCCGGCGGCGACAACCGCTAAGGGAGCTGCGTAGCAGAGAGACTGGCTTGGGGGGATGGGAGAGAGCGAGCGAGAAGGAGGGGGTGGAGCGAGAGCTGCTAGAACGCCCGGCCCTACTCTCGCGAGATGATAGAATCGGTTCCGCTTTGGCGTTGGCGGCAAGAAAAGCGCTTGCGTGCGGGCGTGCTGACCAGTTGCGGGCGAGGTAGAGAGAAGCAGGGGCTCGTCCAGTTAGAGAAAGAGCGTCTAGCGCGCCGCCTTTGTTGGTTACCGTACGACCGTCACATCTCAGACCGTGCTGTTCTGCCCTCTTGGGGAGGTGGCCGCAGCAGTCCTGCGCGTGTGCTTTGAAGGGACCGTGGTGTCACGGTCTGGGAAAGTTCCCCCATGGTCTACCCGATCATGAGCAAATTCCGTGAAGGTCCCGCCCTTACCCCCGCGTCAACAGCGTGGAAAGGGCGCCACGTGGTTCGGCAGGCGAACGCCAGGAGGGTGTTGTTTGTCCACCATGTTTGCATTGTGCAGTAAAAAATAGTGTTTCTCGGCTACTAAGATACAAGTGCCCACCGGGACCCTGTTTCGTCCCTCTGGCGGGGATCCTCCTCCTTCCCCTGGGCCTGGAGCTGCCGGCTGCCCCCCAGCAGGCCTCGTCCGGGTGCGTGGCATGGGCCTGAGGCTTCTTGCTTCGTTTCCCTTGTTTTAACAAATCGTTCCTCTCTCCTCTCGCCTTCGCGTTGTCTTTAATCTCTCCCACCGTTAAAGCCTCAGTGACCGATCGGCCGCCCGTGGAGGTCACCTTCGGGTAGTTTTCTAAATAGAGCTTTGCATTTTTGAAAACTGTGCTTACAAGTAACACCTAATAAATACGTTTCGGTTGTGCTGTCACTTCCCTGAATGCCTCAGGACGCGTTAAGGCCTTTAAATAAAAAAAAAAAAAATGCTAGACGAATTTCTGTGGGAAGATGGAGAGCAAGTCTGGTAAAGAGATTAGTGCAAGTTAAAGTGCAAAGGTAGGAATGTACATGGAGTGCCAGGAAGAGAAAAAGAACTTGACCACAGTCGAGTGTTTCTGTGGCATGGGTAAGATCGGAAATGTGGACGAAGCTAGATTGTAGACAACCTTCAATGTATAGCCAAAAGACTTTGGACTTAGTGTTACAGACATTGGAAAGACTATTGGGGGTGCGGTGAGGTATGTTAGCAGTGTAGAAGGATGAAATTTGTTTCGCCATGAGATCTGCAATGTGTAGGATGGAGACAGGAAACCATTTATCTTCATGTAATGGAAACTTCCATTTCAAGGCTTTAATTCATTCTCAAACTTGCTTAAGACAAGTGTGGAGCAGTAAGAATTGCCTAGGTTATTGTGCCCTACTGCCGTTCTTGAGACCGCTCGCTGATGCTGTAATTGCAATAGCTTGCAGTTATTGAGAGCTTGTTTGAGCTAGGTGTTTTACTCAATTCACTGATTCTTTACAACTGTGAAAAATAATAATTATCTGCTTTTTTAGATGAAGTGCCTGAGTCCTAGAGAAATGAAAATGCTCAAGGTCACACAGCTTAGTGGCAGAGCTAGAATTGGAGCCTATATGGTTTTACCCCAAGGGCCAGGGGCTGAAAACACTATGAACCTTCCTGGAGTTACAAATAACTTATCCGTATATTAAGGGAACATTGTTATAGGCAAATCGAAGTTAACTGCCCCTAATAAACACTTGGAGTTACCATCTCAGGAGACCTGTGGTTACTAGTTTACTGGCCAGAGGCTTTTAAACAGGCCTGAAACTTGATAGTCCTGATTATCACTGATACTGTGACCCCCTATATCCGCCCCTTAAAAAAAAAAAACAAATTTCTGTATTAGTAAGGCTTCTAGCTCCCACACTTCAGATGGAGTTCTTCCCTTAGTCCTCCTTCCCTGGGTTCGAGTTACATGGCTACTTGATCCAGGGAGCTTTCTACCTGACTTGGCAGGTGGAATTCTGTTACCCCTTTCACCCCTTGCCTGAATTCAAACAATCTATTTACTGCCTGATTGAATTTGGCATTCTTTCTACATACTTACTTTGTGTGGTTATGGGCCACAATCTTAAAATCATTCTAATGACATGAATAACTTTTCACTACCAAACTGCTATGTTTTAAGTTTTTTGGCCGCAATTTCTTTGTGTTGGGCACTCTTTGCCAGTGTAAATGCTTAAGGAATTGAAATTAGTACATGCATTCCTTTTGCCTTTTATTATTACAGCAAGTAGGAAGTTCTGAGTTAAAAAATATACCAGATAGTCATAAGTATAATTTTTATTTGGCCTCTAGTTTTATTACTTTTCTCCAAAGAAAACAACAACAAAAAACAATGTCAAGTATTGTCATTTACAAGCTGAATCCTGTAAGTAAAGTGAGATTAGCTCACCACAGCTCCAGTAATCCCTACAGAATTGTTTCCAGATCAATCTCTGTGGAATTGTTTCCATAGAGATGGTTAGAACTAAGGACTCCCAGCTGCTTTGGGGATTTTTTTTTTCTTTGTCTTCCTTTCTGTCATTTCAGTGCTTTGCTATTAGCATAGAGATCAGAGGGACCCTGGAGAGTATCTTGCTAGAGGCCATAATGAGAGAAAAGATGAAAAAGAAGAAGGAAATAGAAGTACCCACACCACCCAGGGGAAAACAGGACAAGGAACATGTGATCATGTATTTTACCATCAGAAGGAAGAGGAGAGGAAAATGCCATGCAGAGCCTGAGCGAAAGAAAGAGAAATTGAAAGAGATTGCATTCTTGTGGAGGTGCGAAGGCACATTAACTAAAAATTGGTTAAGATAGTTGTTCACATACCCCCAATGGCATTGTAAAGTACCATAAAAACTGGATTATCATAATCGCTTGCCTATGGAAAAGCAAACAAACTAAAAATGTGACAAAATCCACAAATAAGTTTCTAGGAGTGTGTCTAATTAAAGCAGTAAATGCCTTTGGAACAACAAAATTTTCTTAAGGCTTTTTAAACTGCTTGTTCTTTGGTTTATATAATATATACCTACTGTCTTTAGAAAGCACTAATCTTTATTCTGTTTAACATTGTTTCTCAAAACAAGGATTAATTACAGTTTATGTTCTTGATAACTTTTTAAGTCACGTAAATGTTCAATGTGGGACTATGGAAACCAAATGACCTCATCCAATCTTAATAATTATGATACTAAATAAATAGAAACTCAAAAGGAAGAAAACACCTAAACACATTCTTTCTCTAATTTTTGCAAATAATTAAAAATATTAAACATTCTGTTCTGGTAGATTGCTGTGAAGACCAGGGAAAATAGCTAAAAAAGATAGGTATTTAAAGAATCTAAATCAAATTACTGTTTTTAGCATGTTGTAAGCACATAAATAACTTAGAAAATACAGCATTGATAATAGAGTAACAGACCATTTTCCCCAAAGTGATTTTAAACTTCTTAGTGATAGATCAAAATACAGGTTTCATTATTTATGTACCTATGCCTCTCAGTGTGCAAACAATAATGGTCACATTGGGGTGGAGACATTTTAAGTAATTCATTTTCACCACAGTCTAGCAACGTTATTATATTATGGGCCAAGAAATTGAAGAATCAAGAGATAAAGTAATGCTCCAAAGTTCACCCAAAAAACCAATGGCAAAACTTAGAATTGCCTTCAAAGAGTCAGACAGGCCTACCTTTCAACCCTAGTTCTGACACCAGCTACCAGTTAATTGATTCTGAAGCAATAACTTTTCTGAACCTCAGTTTCTTAATCTCTAAAATGAGTTGTTAGGTTACTATATAGGGTAAAGGTTGGTGCTTGAGATAATAATAATTCTAGTCCCATGCTGTTTCATATGGAATTATCATGGCATTGTTAATAAATTTGGTTCATTACTGTTAAACTCACTTCAACAGTGAATTTAATAGAATTTTTTTTAGTAAGTACAGTGTCCGAAGCACTGTGTTGGGAGCCAGGAAATTATTCCAGTGAAATCTGTAACTCATATGAACTCATCTGTGGACACAATAAATAGTAGTTCACATGTAATGTACTGCTGATTTTCCAATCTAGGCAGATACAGCTGCTATTAATAAAATGGAAATTTGAGAGCATTACTGAATTTCTAGTAGGTCAGTATATATGTTTCCAGCCACAAAAAATTACAAGTACGTAAAGTGAAGCTGTCCTGACTTTTAAGAGCATACAGGTACATTCCATTGAATAGATGAATTATATTAAACTATAGTAAGTGATAAGACAGTAAGCACACAGTGTTAGGGGAGCACAGAATAGGGCCATTAGCATACCCTGGGGCTTCAGGGAAAGCTTTCTGAAATAGATAACTCCTGAGCTAAGAGTTGGAGAATAAGTAAAATTTAGCTGGGCTTTGAAAGATAGGAAAGGTATTTAAGGCTGAGGACACAATAAGATCCAAGGCATGGATGTAGAAAATAACTTGGTAGAAGTGGAAACTCTAAGCAGATGGAGCACTGTAAAATAGATGAAGGAAGTAGGTAGTAACCAGATCCTGGAGAAGTTTTTATTCTACCCTGTAGAACTTGGCTATTGTTTTGATGTTGATGGTCAACTTAGTGTTTTAATTAGATAATTCTGGTTAAAGTGTGGAGGGTGGATTTTGGGAATAGGAGAAGAGAGAAGACTATGAGAAGGCCCAGCAGAGATAATGAGCACTTAAACTAGAACAATGGTATTAGGGATAGATACAAGAGGATGTCTTTGAGAAATATTTGGGAGCTATTATCAAAAAGATTTAGTCTTGGAGAAGAGGGGCTGTGAATGGGTGAGTGAAAAGAAGTCAAGGATGAATTATTTTTGGCTTAGGGTTGGATGGCAGGAGCAGCAACTGATAGGAAATGTAGGAATGTTGGGTATGTTGATTTTGAGATGCCATGTACAATCCAAGTGGGTGTGTCTATTAGGAAATTAATTTGGGATAGGGATATGAATTTGGCATTCATCAACATACGTTTTGCTTTTATACTATGAAATAAGTTTTTTGGGATAGCCTCAGGCTAAGTAAATTTGCTGTAGAATCTGTTGTAAAAACCAGAATTACAGCTTAAACAACAAACTTTTATTATTTCACAGTTTCTATTGGTCAGAAATCTTGGGGCAGCTTAGTTGGATGCCTCTGGCTCAGGGTCTCTTACAAGGTTGTAATTAAAATGTAAGGTGGGGCTACAGTTATCTCAAGGCTCAAGTGAGGGAGGATCTGTTTGAAAGTTCACTCTCATGGCTACTGGCAGGCCTCAGATCATCTCCCAAATTTCCTTTTCCTTCTGTTATTGATATGTAATTTCCTTCCAGTGTGGTTGAAGGACATACTTTATATGATTTTAGTCCTTTAAATTTATTGAGACTTCTTTTATGGCCTAACAAATAGCCTATCCTGGAGAATGTTCCCTGTGCACTTAAGAAGAATGCGTTGTCTGTTGCTGTTGTGGTGCATTCTATAGATGCCTGTTAGGTCTAGTTGGTTTATAGTGTTATTCATTCAAGTCTTCTATTTCCTTGTTGATCTTCTGTCTAGTTGTTTCATTCGTTAAAGAAAGTAGGCATTGAAATCTCCAACTGTAGTCTGTTCTCCATATCCATGGATTCAACCAACTATGGACAAAAATATTTGGGAAAAAAAAGGAAAAATAATAATACAACAATAAAATATAATACAAATAAAAGAACAATATAGTATAACAACTATTTACATAGCATTTACATTGTACTAAATATTATAAGTAATCTAGAAATAATTTAAAGTGTATAGAAGGATGTACGTAGTAGATTATATGGAAATACTATGCCATTTTATATAACGGACTTGTGCATTCTTGAATTTTGGTACCCATGGAGGGTCCTGGAACCAATGCCCCGTGGATGCCAAAAATGACTCTATTATTGTTGAATTGTTTTTTTCTCCCTTTAATTTTGTCAGTTTTTGCTTCATGTATTTTGGGGCTCTATTAGGTGCATATATGTTTGTAATTGTCATATCTTCCTGATGGATTGATCCTTTTAGTGTTATAAAATGTCCTTTGTTTCTAGTAACAACTTTTGTCTTAAAGTTTATTTTGTCTGATACTAGTATAGCCACTCTGGTCTCTTTTAGTTACTCTTTACATGGCATATCTTTTTTCCACTCTAATTTCCAACCTGTGTGTGTCTTTGAATCTAAAGTTTGTCTCTTGTAGAAAGAATTTAGTTAGATTAATTATTTATTTATTTATTTATAGACAGATCCTCGCTCTTTTGCCCTGGGTAGAGTGCAGTGGCATCATCATAGCTCACTGCAACCTCAAACTCCTGGGCTCAAGTGGTCCTCTTGCCTCCACCTTGGAATAGCTGGGACTATAGGCACGTGCCACAATGCCCAGCTAAGTTTTCTATTTTTGGTGGTGACAGTGCTCAGTGCTCAGGCTGGTCTTGAATCCTCTCAAGCAATCCTCTCTCCTCAGCCTCCCATAGTGCTAGGATTACAGGCGTGAGCTACCTTGCTTGGCCTAGATTATTTTATTTATTTATTTTTTTTGAGACAGAGTCTCACTCTGTTGCCCAGGCTAGAGTGAGTGCCGTGGCATCAGCCTAGCTCACAGCAACCTCAAACTCCTGGGCTCAAGCTATCCTCCTGCCTCAGCCTCCCGAGTAGCTGGGACTACAGGCATGCACCACCATGCCTGGCTAATTTTTTCTATATATATATATTTTAGCTGTCCATATAATTTCTTTCTATTTTTAGTAGAGACAGGGTCTCGCTCTTGCTCAGGCTGGTCTCGAACTCCTGAGCTGAAACAATCTGCCCGCCTCGGCCTCCCAGAGTGCTAGGATTACAGGCGTGAGCCACCGCGCCCGGCCCATAACATGTTTTAAAAACACTGTTTCTCTCCATTGCTACAGTTAAATCCAAATAGTATAAATGTAGAGTGATAGATAATATGTTTCCCTAAAGACTCTGTAGACCCAGTTTTCTCCATTAATGTCAGGATAGAGGAAACCTCCACTAGTGCTTTACAAAAAGATGGATAAGTCTTTAACTGTGAGTCTAAAAATTCTAAATTCAAAATATAAATATCAAGTACAGTTGGATAGTCAAATACAGCTTCCTTACAGAGCAGTAGAAAGAATTTAAGCAATTCATTTGGCATATGCTAAAGGTTTTACCACTGCATAGTACTGAATCGTATTTTTCTTATTTAGAAAACATCATAACATCAGGTTTATAACCTATTTTCTGAAGTTCTTTCCAGCCCGTTGAACTTCTGAATGGGCAAGAATGGGGTTTTTTTGTTTGTGTTTGAGGCAGGGGTCTCACTGTAGCACCCAGGAGGCTAGGAGGTTGCAGCTTCCAACTCCCTAGCTCAAGTCATCCTCCCACTTCAGCTTCCAGGTAGCTGGGACTATAGGTGCAAGCCACTGCACCTGGCAAGAATGTGTTTCTTAACACCAAAGTGTTTTTACACAATTTGGTTGATAAATGGTAAATAGTGATGATAAGATGAGAACCCTAAACTATAGCAGAAAAGTGAAAAATTTCCCAAACAATGGGCATTTGAATATAAATATAGTTGAAGAATTCAGGACTAGCCTATAAATATTTTAACAAAGGTTATGTTCCAGAGCTTCTGTGAAGTCTAGGAAATATGCATAAAAGTAAACACAAAGTATTTGAGCACTATATGTAGTAGTTGAATTATATATATGTATATATATATGTATTATAATAGTAGCTAGGTGAAACTAATTTAGAAATTAATTTTCTTCAGGCAACAAAAGCAAAAATAGACAAACTAAAAAGCTGCACAAACCTTCTGCACAGCAAAGGAAACAATGAGCAGAGTAAGAGACAACCTGTAGAATGGGAGAAAATATTTGCAAACTGTACATCTGATAAGGGATTAATATTCAAAATATATAAGAAACTCAATTCAATAACAGCAACAAAAACCCCAACAAATAACCCAATTTTAAAATGGGCGAAAGATCCAAATAGACATTTCTCAAAGGAAGATATACAAATGACCAATGGGTATATGAAAAAAATGCTCACTATCACTAATCTTTAGGGAAATGCAAATCACAGAAAGGATGAGCTATCACCTCACTCTTGTTAGAATGGCGATTATCTGAAAGACAAAAGATAATAAGTGTTGGTGAGGATTCGGAGAAAAGGGAACCCTTACACACTATTTGGTTGGAATGTAAATTAGTACAGCCATTATAGAAAAGATTATAGAGGTTCTTCAAAAAATTAAAAATAAAATTACGATATAATCCAACAATCCTACTACTGGGTATATCCAAAGGAAATGAAATCAGTATGTTGAAGAGATATCTGTGCTCCGGTTTTTATTACAGCATTATTCACAATAGCCAAGATATGGAATCAACCTAAGTGTCCATCAACCCCTGAAGGGATAAAGAACATGTGGTATACAGACAGTCCTGGACTTTCAATGGTTCAACTTATGATATTTTGACTTTATGATGATGGGAAAGCAATATGCATTCAGTAGAAATTGTACTTCAAATTTTGAAGTTTGATCTTTTCCTGGGCTAGCAATATGCTGGAAAGTAGGCAATACTGGGTAGCAGCTGCCAGCTGCAGCTTCCAGTCAGCCTTGCAATCATGAGGGTCAACAACTGGTATTTGCTATCTTCTTGAAGACCACTATCCTGCTAAACCATCAACACGTGTCAATGCCCCGTGCCTTCTACCAGCTATTCTCAAGCTTCATGAGAAGAGAGAGAAATTGGTGACTCTGTTGCCGTAGCATCCCCATCGTCCAGCAATTTCAGTTCAATGCTTCAAACATTCTTTTAGGCCCAGTGTGCTTTCAGCTGTGTATGTTAATGATGAGTACCCATACAACCATTCTGCTTCTCACTTTCAGTATAGTGTTCAATAAATTACACGAGATATTCAACACTTTATTATAAAATAGGCTTTGAGTTAGATGATTGCCCAACTTTAGGCTAATGTAAGTGTTCTGAGCACATTTAAGGTAGGCTAGGCTAAGCTATGATGCATGGTATAGGCTTAGGTGTGTTAAATGCATTTTTGACTTACAGTATTTTCAACTTATGATAGGTTTATTGAGACTTAACCCCATTGTAAGTCGAAGAGCACCTGTGTATAAACAATGGAATACTACTCGGCCATCAGAGGAAGAAAATTCAGTCATTTGAGACAATATAAACGAACCTGGAGGGCATTATGTTAAATGAAATAAGCCAGGCATGGAAAGACAAATACCACATGATCTCACTCATTATGTGGGATCTAAGAAAGTTGATCTTGTAGAAGTAGAGGGTAGAGTGGTGGTTATCAGAGGCCGGGGTGGTTAGGTGGGCGAGAGGGTTGGGGAGATGTTGGTGATATATAATTACAGTAAGTAGGAGAAATAAGTTCAAGAGATCCATTGTACAGTGTAGTGACTATAGTTAATGACAACCTACTATATCCTTGAAAACTACAGAAAGTGGATGTTGTGTCCTCACCACAAAAGTGATAACTGTGAGGTAACGCATTTGTTAATTAGCTAGACTTAACCATTCCACAATGTGTATATATTCAACACATCATATTATACATAATAAATACAAACAATTCTATCTCTCAATTTAAAAATACCATAAACAATGTAAAGAGACAAGAAAAAAATTTTCTTCCAAATTTTGATTTAAAATTTATTTTCCTTATAATTTGTAATTCTTTTTGATACTTATTTTCAGCAACTGAAAAAGCAAATAGCGTTCATGTACACTTTGAATGCCAGTACTCTATTATTAAATATTTACATTTTCAGAGAACCAAAGTGGCATTTATTAATGAGTAGCCTACTTTTGAGGCAGCAGTCATAAACAGTATCTAGGTGAGTTCTTTTATGCTAACAGCTACAGAGTAACAGGAATCAACTTTCTGTTGTCTGTAGCCACAGGAAACCATAAACAAACTATTTATTACAGAGAGACAAATGCATTCCAGCGTTCCCAGGCACACCCACAGGCAGGGGCAGGTTTGATGACTAAGCTATTTGAACAAGGAAGGTTTATGATTTCCCTACACTTACATGGTAAACAGAACCAAGATTAGAATTCAGGAAGTGTCTACAATATTCTCAAAAAACAACTCAGATGGACCCCTGGGGAAGGTAGTGGGACAGGAAATTGTCAAAAGGGACTTTAGCTTCTTCTGTACTATCTTATTCTTTATAAGGAGATTATATTCATACACTAAATTGGTGATTAAAAATCAACTTATAAAACAGAGTTAAAAAAGAGATGTGAATGGTTGAGAAGTCATATGAATTTACATTTATGAGTTAGTCCTCCCTGGGAGTAAGTGATTTCTACTTAAACAGTGTATTTGTTTGGCATTATTGGGGGGCATATAAAACCACTCTTGGGGTCCACATGGAATGTAAGTGAAACTAAAGAAGGATAATATAAATTATTTGGGTCATTTGAAAAAGAAACACAGGAAGACAAGAGTCCTTCCTGATAGCTGTAACTCAGGACCAGACATTAGGTTGACCTCGAGCGATCCTCCCACCTCAGCCTCCCAGAGTGCTAGGATTACAGGCATGAGCCACCATGCCCAGCCTGAGTGTTGGACTATATTAGTTTAATATGCTTCCATAACAAATTACTATAAACATAGTGGCTTTAAACAACATAACTTACTAACGTACAGTTCTGGAGGTCAGAAGTACACAATGGGTCTCAATGGGACAAAATCAAGGTGTTGGCAGGGTTGTTGCTATGGAGTAAATTGTGCCCCCCTCAATTTGTGGTAAAGCCTTATCCTCAATGTGATGGTATTTGTAAATGGAGTTTTTTGGCGGGCGTTATTAGGTTTAGATGAGGTCATGAGAGTGGAGTCCTTATGATGGAATTAGTGTTCTTATAAGAAGGGACACCAGAGAAGTTGCCCTTCATCTCTTGCTGCCACATAAGGACATATCAAGACGACAGCTGTCTATAAGCCAGGAAGTGAACCATCACTGAGAATAGAATTGGCCAGCACCTTGATCTTGGAATTCCCAGCCTCCAAAGTGTGAGAAAATAGGCCGGGTGCGGTGGCTCACGCCTGTAATCCTAGCTCTGGGAGGCCGAGGCGGGTGGATCGCTCGAGGTCAGGAGTTCGAGACCAGCCTGAGCAAGAGTGAGACCCCCGTCTCTACTAAAAATAGAAAGAAATTATCTGGCCAACTAAAAATATATATACAAAAAAATTAGCCGGGCATGGTGGCTCATGCCTGTAGTCCCAGCTACTCGGGAGGCTGAGGCAGTAGGATCGCTTAAGCCCAGGAGTTTGAGGTTGCTGTGAGCTAGGCTGATGCCACGGCACTCACTCTAGCCCGGGTAACAAAGTGAGACTCTGTCTCAAAAAAAAAAAAAAAAAAAAAAACAAAGTGTGAGAAAATAAATTTCTGTTTTTTAAACAATTTATTATTACTATTTTTGAGAGAGAGTCTCACTCTGTTTCCTGGGCAAGAGTGCAGTGGTGTCATCATAACTCACTGCAACCTGACTCCTGGGCTCAAGCGATCCTCCTGCCTCAGTCTCTCAAGCAGCTGGGACTACAGGTGTGTGCCACCATGCCTGGCTAGTAAATTTCTGTTGTTTAAGCCACCCAGTCTATGGTATTTTGTTATGGCATCCTGAGCTGAATAACAGAGATTTGTTCCTCCTGGAGGCTCTAGGAGAGAATTTTTTTCCTTGCCTTTTCTAACTTCTAAAGACCATGTGCACTCCTTGGTTTGTGGCTCCTTTCTCTATCTTTAAAGCCAGAAGCGTAGCATCTTCAAATCGTTCCCTGATTTGGACTTGCCTGCCTCTCTCTTCCACTTTTAAAGACTTCTGTCATTACATTGGGCCCACCTGGGTAATCCAGAACACTCTTTATTTTAAGGTCAATTGATTAGCATCCTTAATCCTACCTACAAGCTTACTTCCTCCTTGCCATGTAACAAAATATATTCACAGGTTAATTAGGATGCGGACATCTTTGGGGAGCCATTATTCTGGCTGCCACGTGGACTAACAATAGTTTGAACTTAAGGACATTTATTATTTACTAAACAAGTTTGGAGGTGAGAGCTTCTAATATTTATTTAGTAGGTTATCTCTATCATCAAGAACCATACTCTGTCTCCTTTACCTAGCTTTTTAACTTTTCACCTTCATGTTTGTTGCCTCATGGATTGAAAGATGATTGTTGAATTTCTGTGCATCAGGAACATGTTCAACACAGGAAAAGACGAAAGGGATGGTGGCAGTCTATTCTCCTCTTAGGTCCACCCCCTTTTAATTAATTAATTAATTTTTTTGAGACAAGGTCTCACTCTGTTGCCTGTGCTAGAGTGCAGTGGCATCATCATAGCTTACTGCAACCTCAAACACCTGAGCTCAAGCGGTCCTCCTGCCTTAGCCTCCGAAACAACTGGGACTACAGGCGCACACCACCATGCCTGGCTAATTTTTCTGTTTTTCTGTAGAGCCAGGGTTTTGCTGTGTTGCTCAAGTTGGTCTTGAACTCCTGGTCTGCCCCTTTTATCAGAAGGCAAAATATTCTCCCCTGAATTCCCCTAGCAATTTTTCCCTAACTTGGTCATATGGCCATCTCTAGCTTCGAAAAAAGAGTGAGCATCTGGCAAAGGAGAATGAGACTGTCCTGACTGACTTAGAACATTTATAATTCATTGTCTAGGACTTCGTGCATTGCCTTTCCAAACAAAATTGGAGGTTTTTTCAGGAAAAAAGAAAATTCCCAAATAATTATATAAACAAACTATAATGTACTGTGAATAATGGTGATGCTACTGAAACTGAAATGTTGGCTGGCATGATAAGAAATCCTAATATTTTTCAGCCAAATGTATGAAACTCAAGTTTTGATGTATGCTCATTATACTGTTATTTAATTAATTCAATAAATATTTACTGTGTGTCAGGCACTGTCCTAGGAGCCGAGATTATAGCTGTGATCCTAGCTGTAATCCTAGCACTATGGGAGGCTAAGGCAGGAGAATCGCTTGAGCCCAGGAGACAGGTTATAGTGAGCTATGATGGTGCCACTGAACTCTAGCCTGGGTGACAGAGACCCTGTCTCAAAAGGCAAAAACGAGAAGAGATTCTGAATTTATGCTTTTACAGTCTGATTAGAATAATCTAAGAAATGCAAATGAAAACTCAAGATATTTTTTATTTATCAGATTAGCAATGGTGGGACACTCTCATACACTGTCTAAATTGGTATACTTTTTCTGCAGATAAATTTAACTGTGTAAGTTAAAATACCTATATACTTTGATCCAAGGATTTCACTTTTAGGAATCTATTATAATTAAAAAATCAGAAACACAGGTCTAGATTTACATTCAACAAGTTTGGTTACTACATTATCTTTACAAATGAAAAATCAAAAATGACTTAAAAACTCACCCAAAGGGATAGAGTTAAATAACTTACAGCATATCTATAAGCCTATTGTAAATCTACTAAAATGATGATTAGAAGCATTTGGTGTCCTTGGAAAATACTGATGTTATACAGTTGATCCTCCATTTATGATACTTTATAAAAGGGACTTGAGCATCTGAGGATTTTGATATCTGCAAGGAGTCCCGGAATCAATCCGTTGAGGATACAGAGGGCAGACTATACTGTTAAAGGAGTAAAAATTCTGGTAGAAAACTGTACATCTAAAAACATTAATAATGTTATTACTAATTTATGTGTTTACAGGTCATTTTTTATCTCCCAAGTTTTTTATAATATTTCCAAATTAGAAAAAATGCATTCTTTTAAAAGGGTAATAACCTTCACTGGGAGACTGTAAGTAACATACAAGCCTCTTGGATGTGTCATGCACTTCTTTAGAAACAGAGCCTTAGCTAGTTTGGTCACTCTAAGAAAGAATACGATTATGCTGCTATGTCCTATGTACAGTGTGAAAAGTCAATACAAAATTTGAAAAAAATATTCCATTTAGGCAACATTTTAAAACAAATTCAATTTAGAAGCTTGAAAAATGAGGGATCACATATCTTTAAATGTAGGTGTATTGGAATAATTAGCTTGGCTTTGTGTCTGGGAACTATTAATTGGTTCTGTATATTAAGTAAAACATTAACTTTTTGACTTTAGGCAACAACAGGAAGTAAAGCAGGCCATCAGCAGTTCTGAGAGTTTGCAAAAACAGCTTGCAAGGAAAATGAAGCTCCCGATTTTCATAGCAGATGCATTCACAGCAAGAGCATTTCGTGGGAATCCAGCTGCTGTTTGCCTCCTAGAAAATGTAAGTGCTTGTGTTTTAAAGTGCAGCACCTGAAATGCTATTCTAATAAATTCCTGTAGAACCAGTTAATTCTTTTTAAAAAACCCAAACCAGTGCCACCTGTTTGTTTACCTCTTTGGTTTATATTCTTTGTCATGATATCAGTGATGTTCAGCTATGCAAGTTGATTTGGACCAAATTATGTGATGAGAATGCTTATATCTAGGTTAAGTCCAGAGAAATGAAGATTCATAAACAGAGGAACTAGACCTAATTTTAGAAAAGGACTAGAGTTCCTTTTTAGCCATCAGATTTTCATTTAGTCAGCACCAAATGTTGAAGAGAATGAAATGAGTTTTGAGTGACTAGACATGGCTGATGGATCCAAGCTGGTTATCTTTAACCTTACCTGTAGCTCAGACCATTAGAAATTCTTTTCAGGACCAAGGAAAAGAGACATTTTTCTAAGGAATTTAAGTGATTATGTAGCAAGGTAGAAGGAATTAAGCTATCATATATAAAGAACTTACTAAAAGTCTTGTTTTTGAAATGGCTTTTTGATTAGGATAAATATTAACAGACTAGTTAAATATTCCTTGACCTTAGGAGCTTTGTGTTGTTCCCTGGGTAGTTGGAAATAAGGTAAGGTACCCTTCCCCTCAGAGCAGTCAGCACAAAAGCAGATTATCTGAGAATTATTTCACAAAAACAGTAGCAATTGATGATCTTAAATAAGTCATACTGAGTTGGGCAGAGTGTGCACTGGGGCCTCGAGGGCAGTGAATCTCGACTTGTCCTGTACATGAAAATCACCCAAGGGGCTTAAATAATTCCTATGCCCGGGATGCATCCCGGACCAATTACAACAGATTCTCTAGGGGTGGGACCCAGGCAGCACTGTTTTTTAAAACTCTCCAAGTGATTCCAGTGAACAATCAAGATGGAGAATGGTTGAGGTTTTACTAAGATAGATTAATATTGTTAACTGAGTCATTTTTACACTTCTTTTCTCCCTCAAGTGGAATAATAAAATGGTGATCAAAGTCCCCATCTTACCTTAACTACGCATTCATTATGCAACCTTGCAGCTTCCACAAAATGTGGAAGGTAACAAAATTAATAGACTTTATCCAGCAGCACAAGAGCTTGGGAAGATAAGTGAGAGAATAATTAACAATCAGATTCCAAACTGTGAACTTTCTTTAGAAACAATCTGGCAAACATAACTTCCTGTTAAGGAATTGTGGAACTGACTATAACTGCTTGTTAAGAGTCTTAGCATATTTGCCCAGTGTCCTCATGTAATATCCTTGAAGATTTTTGACAATAGTTTTGAGTAATTTATATATTCAATTTTTACCAGATAATAAGAATTGGTATTATTCCCCAACTTACTCCTTTTACATCCAGTACATTCATTAAACATCAGACTTACAGGATCTATCTTCCTCTCTCTCCATTAAAATATATTTTATATGTTAATTATATATTTGGAAAAACGAGGAAATAAAAATTTAAGCAAAGAACTTGACATAATTCAAAGCAATATGCTTTAGTATGAATGGAAGAAGGAAAAAGAACATAAGGAAGTCCATGATTGGGGAAGCTCCCTCTAAATATTTAGTCTTCCAATTCACTTCTTTTGAAGATTGGGCCTATGAGACCAGGCTAATTTGATGGCCTGTCAGGGACACCTGAATAGGTACCTAAAGATATAGGTATCGTGCTCACCTTTTTCCGCTCTTTGGACATGGAATATTGTCCTCCTGGAGGCTAATGTAGCACTTTTCCGAATTCATAATCAGTAAAAATTATAGTAGAAGTATAAACAAACTGTGGTCTCTGTCCTTGGGTTCTTTGCTCATGGCCTGAGATGAGGATACCCAAAACACCTAGAGAGAACACGGTGGACACAGGAAGGTATCAGAGACAAGTAAATGCTAAACCTTATACTGTTGACCACACTTCAGCAGGAATTTATCTTGTCGCTAATGCATTCTACAAACATTTATTGACATCTACCACAAACCAGGCTCTCGTCTAGGGGGCAGAGGCACAAACGTTAACAAGTTTGCCTGCCCTCGAGGTGCTCAAAGTCTAGTGGGGGAAATAGTAAACCTGTACATAGGGGACTACTAAATAATGATCAGGTTTACACTATTTTCCCCACTAGATAGTTAACCAACAATGATAGATTTCACATTCTTAGTCATGGGGGCTGGATGGCCCGGGTATATAAAAGTGAATACGAGTTTGGGGTTCTATGATGAAGGTGGAGAGACTAGGAGTCTATTAGGTACAACTGAAGATGGTCTATGGTTTGAGTGCTGCATTGTATGAACATAACTTCTGTAGGAAGTCCAGGCGCTTCAGAAGGAATCTCCCATTTCTTCCTGGATGACTTTAGAACTTTCTATACCCAGGTGCTTTTACTTTACTGGAATCTTTCTACAGCAGAGGGACAAGTGAACAATAAGGACTGATAAGGCAAGGCTGTCATATTTAGGCTGCCATATTTATAAACTGCCACAAGATGGGAGTATTTTAAAACTTTAGTCTGATTTTCTGATCCTTAATCTTTTGTAGGTCATAAGGTAATAGAACCTCAGTGTCCCAGTGTAGGACAACTGGAACTCAGAAAAGCAGACATCACTCTGTTTTTGCTGTTGGAAATTTGATTCACATGAGATTGCCAAAGGGCAATGGATAATTAAGCAAGAGAACTAACAGCTGTCTGTCTGTTAGTGCAGCACTTGAAAAGAAGCTTGTAGTGTAAAATGGAAAAATCATTGGAACTGAAAGCCAGTATTTTGAATGAATACTTTTGTTTCTCCAGGTTTGTTTCTAAGGCTCTCAAAGTTGAAACCTTTTCACAGTTCACTATTATCTTGACCTTTGTTTGCAGTGTAGAAATTCAGTGAAAGTCCAGCTGCCTGTGGTACACATGGAAGGCTGCTACTATCAAACTTTCTGTATTGTCTCTGGTCCCTGGAAAATAGTGGGTGCATTTTTAATTGTCCTGGGACAGCAGTTATAGTTACAGAAATTCAAATTGTGATCAGTGCAGTATACCAAGGTAGAGAGGAATAAAGAACTGATGGGCAGTGAAGTGTGTGTACCTATGTATGTATGCATGTATATATCTTCACAATAAACCTTCAATTTAAGTGCTGTTATCCCCAGTTTGAGGGTATGGAAACCGAGGCTCCATAAGATTAAATGACTTGCCCACTATTGCACTGCTACTAGGGGCTAACCCAGGACATAAAGCCAATTCTATTCCCAAAGCCCACATTTATTTTTTAACTTTTTTTTTTTTTTGAGGCAGATTCTTGCTCTGTCGCTGAGACTAACATGAAATGGCATCATCATTGTTCATAGCAACCTCAAACTTCCGGGTTCAAGCAATCCGCCTGCCTCAGCCTCCCAATTAGCTGGGACTAGAGGCTCGTACCACCACACCCATCTAATTTTTTCTTTTTTTCAGTAGAGACTGGTTCTTACTCTTGCTCAGGATGATCTTGAACTCCTGAGCTCAAACGATCCCCCCGGCTCAGCCTCCCAGAAAGCTAGGATTGCAAGCGTGAGCCACCGCACCCGGCCTATTTTTTAACATTTTATTTTGAAAAATTAAAAACCTACGGAAAAGTTTCAAGAATGATACAATAAACAACCATATACCTTTCCTTTAGATTCACCAGTTGTTACCATTTCTCACTTTTGCAAAGCCCTCATTCTTAATCCTTCTACCATTTATTAGGTATATTGTGTTCTTAGGATGTGACACAGCCTCTTTAATTTCTTCATCTGTGCATAGGCCTGAGATAGTTAAGGGAAAAAAAAATTCATAATCTGTAAGAGTATAAAAATATTTACATGGAGTATTTTAAAAATGAGATTAAATGAAATAATGTATTTATTCTTTCAGCAAATGTTTACTGAGCTCCTGCCATCCTGAGATAAGTACCAAGCATTGTTCTAGGCCTAGACAAAGCAAGACAGCGCAATCCACACCCTCGTAGAACTCAGAGTCAGAGGTGGGAGGCACACCAGGTAATTTCAGGAGCTCTAAACACTGGAGAGGAGACAGCATCTTTAGACAGAGTGGTCTGGGAAGGCTTCCTGGAGGAGGTGAACTCTGGCCTGAATCCTTTCCCACAAAAGGGAGTGAACAATGCAAAGACAGAGGTCCAGCCTACCCAGAATGAGTATTGAACATCTCTTTATCCAACATGGCAAGAGAGATTAAGGGCTTTCCTTCTGTGGAGATTGTTTTAAAAAGAGAGCACATGCTCTCAAATAGACTAGACATGAGTCTGACAAAAGACAGGCCAGGCCAGCCAGTTTTTCAAAATCTATTCTAGCTTTGCACATCGGTAATTCTTCATAGGGTGCTGCAAGCATGGATTTCTGAAGAATGATCTTTATAAAAATGCCTTGAATTCCTTGGCAATTATGTCTTTTTAAGCTTGTAACTTTTAATATTAATAAACTACTTTTTGAACTAATGGTAGTTGCTGTCCAAGGAAGTCTGATCTGTGTTTCTGAAATCTCAATAATCTTTTGTTTTCTAATTAAGAAATTGGACGAAGACGTGCATCAGCAAATTGCAAGGGAAATGAACCTCTCTGAAACTGCTTTTATCAGAAAACTGCACCCAACAGATAACTTTACGGAAAGTGAATATGCATAATTGTTTTTTTACTATTCTTGAATGGCACTAGAATTTATTTTTTAGGTGAGGGAATGATATTTAAGGGAAATGACCATTTATTGCTTGCATGCAGTAGTAGACAGAGGAGGAGATTCTGATTTGAGTCTCAGTTGGTGGGAGAGGGGGCATGGTCGGGGGGAAGAACCTGAATGTTTCTGTTGCAGACCTAGCACCAGGGACCCCTAGGATGCTTGCCTAGCCTTCAGTCCTCCTTTTGCAGCATGTTTCAGCTATTAATCATGCTAGTGAAATATTTAGAAGAAAAGCATTAAATGACAAGTTTGCGACCTGGTTGCATGGGAATGATCTTGTCTCCCTTTGGCTTTTCCTCCTCTGAAGGTTCCTGCTTCGGACTAAGGTGGTTTACGCCCGCGAGTGAAGTCCCACTCTGTGGCCACGCCACCCTGGCTTCTGCAGCTGTGCTGTTTCACAAGAGAAGTAATATGACTTTCCTTATTGAACTTATCACTTAGAAAATAGCAAATATTAAAAAAAATTCTCACTCTGTATGATCAAAGTGACTGTTATAAAGACATTGCAGAGTTTATTTCATGTAATTTGTGATTCAGAAACACAAACAGCAACCTTCAACAACACTTTGGCATTTTAGGGAATGTGCTGGCATCATTGGAAAGCCACAGTCAGAATGCCATTTTATTTTAAATAGGAGATATCTGGTCTTTGTGACCAACACGGCAGGGGAGCTTGCACGGGGAGAATAGTCATCTCACATGATGTGATATCAGGGGACCAAAAGGCAATACACTTTGCTCCCAATATTTACCCATCATCATTGAAATTAGTTCCACAGCAAGAGCTTCTTTGCTCTGAATTTTAAAGATTTTTCTGGGCCCCAACTGTGTACATTTACCTTAGGAGGAGTTGCAGCACCTTAATCTTAGCTGCATTTAGTTTAATGGACAAAGATCAGGGCTTTGTGGGAATGGGACAGAGGAGACGACAGCAGCCACAAACAAGCATAGACAACAAACAGAAATGCAGACAAGGAAATAAACAGGATGATAGTTGTATCAGAGAGTCACTAGGGGACTGAGTTGTACAGAGAGTCACTAGGGGAGTTGGGAAAGGAAGGTGTTTGGGGGAGTTACTTTAGGAGGGTGGGTAAGGGGAGCTGCTGCAGGGCAAATGCCCCAGTAAGCAGACCCCATGCACATTTGCACGCAGGAGGAATTGGAGGGAGGAATATTCTTGGGCTCAGTGTTGGTAGGGGAGCAAAGAAAGCCGGATTGAACAGAGGGAGAAGTTGTACCGCAAATTAGTAGCAACAAAGAAAGGCCTAGGCCAAACCCACGGTGAACTCTGAAGCTGGGAATTTCTTCACCTAGTGCAGTTCCAATAGAGGCAGAGGACCAGTCCCCCAGGCCTGGAAAAGATGCTATGACTTTGGGCAAGGTAGCTCTGTGTACCCAAGGGCAATTCCCAGATAGGGACTCAGCTGGGAGCTGTGGGCCACCAACGCCCCCAGTGGCAGGATGAGGGATGGGCGTAGGGGAAGCAGGCAAGGCCTCAGGTTGCACCTGAAAGCAAGTACCTGCTTAAATTTTGCACCCCATGGGACTGCCTTGCCTCACCTCGTCCCAGCCCTGAGGTGGGGGGTTGGGTGTAGAATCTGGGTAACAGCACCCTCTAGAGAAGGGGACGTTGGGCTGAAGAATAAGATGAAGTCTGGGCAAAGAGCTAGAGTGCGAGGAGATCCCAGGCAGAGGCACAGCAAAGGCAGAGCCCCTGGGCGTGCCCTGTAGGGCCCGAGCTTCCTGAGGGGGGCCCTGATGGGCAGGAGATGAAGGTGAGAGTTAGGCCAAGGTGCTGCTATACCGTGATCCAATATATACATTTCAAAAAGATGACCTTGGTTTCTGTGGATAGGCCACAAGAGCGAAGACAAGCAAACATCCTGAAATGTTCGGGAACTCAATCCTGAAAAATAGATTTTACTGAAGTTGGACTGAGTGTCTTGTGAAAATGGGGCCCCACATGGGTTGGTACGACACTGAGGTTTGGTATAATAATCCTTGGGACTGTCCCCCCCACCCCTGCATAGGGCTGTTTTAAGGTTTGATGAGATGACGTATGAAACAATGCTTTGTAAACAATGTTTTACACCAATTATAACGAGAAAAACTAAGCTTTGGGTTTGAGAATGTCAGTTTTATGCTCAATGAAAGATAATAAGCCAAATCTCTTCACTTTTCAGATATGGTTTAAGTTTTACAGAAACTTATGGGGAGAAAAAATTAGGTCACAAGTCTTTTTTTACTAAAAATGTTATATACACTGGTAAGTGGCCCAAGCTGTGTCAGTAACATGAGGTGCTATCAGCATTTGTGGTGCCTTCTTTAAATCAATTTTTTACCTATAAGCTGGGTTTGTTTAGGATAAACCTGATTTGTTTCATATAAGACTGATATTTACAGCTTATATGTTTTATTTGTCATTCCCTTGGCATATTTTAGACTAGAAGAATTTATGACTCTATAGTTACGGTTGCTGGATATTTTAAAATCTGCATTAGAAAACATTATAACAGCCCTATGAGGTAGGTTTAATTATTAACTTCATTTTATAGATGAGGAGACTGAGGTTTAAGGAAGTCCAGTAATTCATTCAAGGGCACAGTTAGCAAGTGGTAAGGAGCTGGGATTTGAAGCCTTTCAGTATGATGCCATATCCAGTCGGTTATGTTCTTGGTTCTCAAGTTGGAATCCAGTGGGGGTTTTCTCCCCTCTACACCCCAACAGCCCAAACCTGGGCCCCATCACAGTCCTGGAGGACACTGTCAGAAATCTAAGGCAATGAAAAAGTGATTGAAATGCAAATATTTAGCAAAGTTTATTTTCTGTTTCTTGATCCCCCCCCCTTTTTTTTGGCCAGAAAACGTGAACAGCACTCTAACGTTTGTCACTCTGAGTGGGGAACTAAAAGCCAGAAGAGCAGAGGATGGTATTGTCTTGGACTTGCCTCTTTATCCAGCCCACCCGCAGGTCAGCTCTTTCTAATTATTGCCATAAACTGTGTACAACCAACAACTCACCTGTTTTACGATGATTTTTGTCTATTTTTTTTTCACCCCATCTAGGACTTCCATGAAGTAGAGGACTTGATAAAGGTCAGTGAAAAGAATTAAGCCTGAGCTTGTATGAGTTGGTCATTTGTTATTGTTTGGACACAAAGATTCGGGACCAATTGATCCCCAAAGATGGCCCTTACACCAGTATAAATGTTACAGTAGTTCAGGTTTGAATTTTAATGTTCATCCTATTTGGTGAGAAGCTTGAACAGTTTTCCTTGACTCTTAGTTGTCCATGCTAGCCTCTGTGGGTGGGGAAAAGGGAGACTCTTGTATGGCAGATGACAGCAAAAGAACTGAAGGAGGTGGCAGGGAAGAGGGAGAGGAGGCTTCCAGGAACCGTAAGTCTCTGGGAGGAGACCAGCCTCTAGGAAAGGAAGGGATGTGGAATTTCTGTCCTTCTCTAGCTAGGAGAGCAGTGGGCCCGGGGCATGGCCATACAAATTTGGGCATGAGAGCTGGGGATTTCTGCCAGAAAAAGGTCGTACCATAAAATCCATACAAACAAGGTTGAGGGAAAGAATGGAAACTGCCTGGCAGCTTTCAGTGTCCCCAGTTTCTGTGGTGGAGGGTGGGACTGGGGTGGGAGGATTGTGCTTTGACAGAGGAGACCAGGAACCCATGGGTACCTCGACAGAGGAGATAAGATACATGGTCTGGCCTCCTCATGGGGTCTATGTGGGTGTGGGGCTTGATAATGATGATGATGATGAAGATGATAACATTTTTGAGAGTCTGCTCTGTGCAGGGCCACATGCTAAGCGTTTCACTTGCATGATCTCATTTCATTCTCTATGTTACCCTGTGAGGTGGGCAGTACAATTGTCTCACGGAGGTTCCAGAGAGCTGAGCAGCCCTGCATGGCCAGGTGCTAGTGTTCTGAGAAGAGGGGCCCAGATCAGCACCAGGGCAAGGGCTGTCTTGAGAAAAATGCTTCTGTGAAATGGTCTGTTGTGGGTATCAGTGCAGTGTTTCTCTGTGAGTTTTCAACTAGAGCATTTATAATCTCTTTAGTGTTTTGCTTTATCTAAGTTTTTAAAGAGTATAAGCAAGGATCACAGATCCTGATTTTACACTCTGCCCCACCCATGACCTTGAGTTTCTGGAGACATGCCAATTTATAAATGACCTGCTTTAAGCATGTTGGTAAGAAAGTGGAAAATATTCCTAATGGTAAACTTTGTTCATGGTAGAAAGAATTAACCTAATCTCTTTAAGCCTCTGGGTCACCATTTGCAATATGGGATAATAAAGGGTTATTTATCATGAGTGTTGTCATTTTGTGTTCTTCCCTAGAAACTAGCAATGAGATTCCCAGCTAAGAAATAAATTTTCAAATCAATATACAGAGCCATGCAGAGAAGGGCAGGTTTGAGAGACTGAACACCCTGGAGAGCAGATGAGATCTGGCTGTTCTCATTTCTTGAGGGAGGGACATGGTCAGCCCATGATCACAGAGACAGAGAGCCCAGGTGCCACCCAAGGCAGGGGGAGTTCTGGCTGTGGGAACCTGAGCATCTTCGTCCCTGACAGGGTTAGCGAACCTGAAGCCACCTATATAATGACTGCCGTACAACTGCCATGAATTATCATCTGCTCTGCCTGGCAGCTGGGGGTGGTGCCAAAGGATGACTAGGGGAGGAGGGTTCTCCCTTCATCATCTCCTGCAGTACCCCAACCCATCCCCAAACAAACATACAAGCAAACAAATGATGTTCTTGGATTTGAACAAGATTATGTGCAGTCTTAGATAGTGAACCAAGGTATCTGGAGAAAATGTTATGTTACTGATCTGTAACATACAATCTAAGTGAAAGTGGTGTGCTTGCCAAGCAGAGCAGCATAAGATGAGTCCTCTAGTCCCCACTTCCAATCAAACGGCCAACCCTGAGTCCTTGCCATGCAGAATGTTCTAGTTGCTGCTGCAGGTACTCCACATATATTGCTTCATCTAATCCTCATAACAACCCTAAGAGGTGGGCATGAAGCCCCCCATCTCTAAATACAGTAGACAGTAGGGACTCAGAGCTTGGACTGCAGAGCCACTCAGACCTGGGTCAAAATATGTGTGTGCATGTGTGTGTGTGTGTGGGGGGGTCTATGTGTGTATATGTGTGTGTTTGTAACATTTTTGTGTATGTGTGCATATGACCCTGGGCCTCCTTCTCCTTCTCTATGGGGAAAACACCCATTTGAAGGAGTTGTGTGTGTTGAGCATGTAGTAGGCACTTGTGAGCAGTGCCAATTTTGAGGCTCACAGAGGCCTCTTTGGTAGCCAGGAAACTGGGCATCCTTGGGCAACACCTTGAGCCCTGAAACTGAACTTACACAATTGGGGACTGGAGTTGATGGGTATGGCTCACAGTAGATGCTCCATGAGAGGTCATTACCTGTTTCAGAGGATGAAGGACTTGACCCAGAGTGTGCTCCTGAGGTTTTGGTTTGTTTCCACAGACTGCCATTGGTGACACACTGGTCCAGGACATCCGCTATTCTCCAGATACCCGAAAGCTCCTCGTCCGGCTCAGTGATACTTATGACAGGTAAGTTTTTTGGCTGTGTCAGCACTTTGGGGAGGGCTGAGCACCCGGATTTATAGCTCTGGCTTGGTCTGGTCTTTCTGTGTCCAGTCAAATCAGGATTTGTGCAGCCAGAGTTTCTTTCCCCGTGGGAAGATATTACCACTTGTTCTTCCCTCCGCTCCTGCTGAGCTGTTTGGGCAAGTGCACCCTGGCCTGTTTCGTAGAGTCTGCGGTGGCTGGTCTGTGAAATGCATTTGTCCTAATCCCTCCTGTTTATGAATAAGGTCATTTCTGGAGAACCTGAAAGTGAACACGGGGAATCTGCCGCAAGTTGAAAACACAGGGAAGGTGAAAGGACTCATTCTCACCCTGAAAGGAGAGCCTGGTGGGCAGACCCAAGCATTTGACTTTTACTCCAGATATTTTGCACCGTGGGTTGGTGTGGCTGAAGACCCTGTAACAGGTACTTCTTACTTGAGTCCAGGAGAGGGTTAAACAATGGAAGAGGAGAATAACAAATAGTTATGTAAGTTGCCCTTCATGTGACCTTTCAGATTGCTTGGGTTTTGAGCTGCCTTTGTTTCTCTATCTCTTCCCCTCCCTGTCCATCTTTTGAAAGACACAAAATAAAGGAGGCAGTATAGCAGTCAGACAGCCTGGTTTGCATTCCTAGCTTCCTAGCTCTTGACCTGGGGTAAGTGACTTAACTTTTAAAAGTCTCAGATCCCTTCTGTATAAAATGTGTAAAATACCTCATAGGGTTATATAAGCACAATGCGTGTTAAGTGCTTAATACAGTGCCTGGCACATGGTAGGTGCCCGATAGCTATTAGCTATTTTAATAATAACAACGAAACTTGCTCTGGGAGCCAACACTTCCAGAGCATCCACCAGCTGGAAGCAGAGGGATGGAGTCGAAGATGGGCAGAGACGTCGTGCGTCCTGCTCTCACAGTCTTTGGGAACAGTGAGCACGGGAATGCTGATGGGGGAGGCCAGTGGGTGGAGCGGTGGCCAGGGCAAAAGGAGGCCGGGCAGAGGCTTCAAGGCCCCTGTTCTGGTCAGGTGGCAGGGGCTGGATGGCTTAGTTATTCTCTGAGGAATGAAGCACATGACATTTAAAGCTTAGCAAACAAGCATTTTTAAAGACTCAGGAAAATGCCCAACAATATCCAGACAGTCCCACTTCCCCATGGAAGAGAAGTTCTGAGCAGATTTGCACATGCACAGCTGCTTCACAAAGATTTGAACTGGCACAGAATGCAAGTTTGTTTTTTCCTTCAATAATGCTTTTCGAGAGTGTGAAGCTCTTAGAACTTTGATGACCAACCATCTGGGTTTGCTTAGGACCGAGGGGTTTCTCAGGATACAGAACTTTCAGTGCTAAAACCAGGGGGGTCTTGGGCAACCCAGGAGGGTTGGTCACCCTGCTTGGACATCCCATAACTCTCAATAAGTTTTTCTGATGTTGGGGGGCATATTTGCCTCCCCATTCTATTCTCTCTCAAAGACTTTTCTGTCAGTTATTACTTTACATTGTGTATCTTCATTTTAATATCCAATCTCTGATCTAAACCTCTAGGGTACAATTATGTAAAAAAAACACCTCACTAAGAAGAAAGTTCTTTTGGTGGCAAAGCCCAGGAATGTTGGCTCAGTGGAAAATCTGGCCTTTTGTCAGAGTTCCCGCCTTTCCTTGCACATGCCCTAGGAGGAAGGAGATACTTTCCCTGGGAAGATGTAGAAAGATTTATGTGAAGGCCTTGGCTTTCCTACCAAGGGCTCACAATGAGCTGGGAGAAAAGACGAGAATTAAACTCTGCAGTTTCATTCAGCCTTAAGAAATATAAGACATATTTGATTCATAATTTGGAAGAGCTTATCCACAAATTCTGTGTTTTCCTTTCTGTCTCCATTCATAAATCTACACTCTGCTGTGGGTCGGCCAACATGATGATTAGGTGATCAGAGGTTTAGTCAAACTGGATAATTGATTGTAATTGCTTGTGAATTTACCACAAAGTTGCCCCCATTTTCTTTGGAATTGTCTCGTAACTTTTCACTTCTTTTAAGGGTCTGCACACACTGTTCTCAGCAGCTACTGGTCCCAGCAGCTGGGGAAGAGAGAAATGCGTGGTAGGACAGCTCTTTTCCAATTTCTTTTTTATTTCCATAACTTTAAGCTAGTGTTCCTTCTCATATGTACTGTCCCCTTGAAAATGTCATAAAATGTTATGTATCATCCATGTGAAAATGAAAGGTTTTTAAATTCCTTCACCCTTAAATATCCTCTACCCACCTCTGCCTCCCCCAACACACAGGCTCTTCTGAGACAGTAACTGCCCAGTAAGTGTTTGTTGAATGAAATTGACTAGCTGTATAACTTTGGCCCAGAGAGGTTATTTATGAAGTGATTGGTTAAGCCTGGATGATCACCAAGGTTCCTTACTGCTATTGCTAGTCATAGGATTGAATCAAACAAATTACTTCCAGACCAAGTCCCCTGGTGATTAACATATTGCTTAGGGACAGAGAAAGAGATTGCAGCAAAGGGAGACTGCACTGCCCTGGTGATCAAAGGGGGAGTCTGACCCCTTACTTAGTGGAGGGTTAGGCCTCTGTGACTCTGATTTGGAGGAAGCAGGGTGGCTGTTCATTTTCCTCGGTGAGTCTAATTTTTCTCCTAAGTGCCGAGCTTCCCGGAAGGCTGATGCCAAGCCTCTCTTGTCTGCCTGGCACATGTGGTTGCTTGAATATGTTATGAGTGAACAAACTCCCTCTGTCCTATTCAGAGTTGAGAAGATGGGCCCTTCTCAGGAGGGCCAAGACCACCCTCTTCATCTTCTTAGACTTCTTTTCACACACCCTTGCTTACTCCTAGAGAGAGCTGGGGAAGAAGCTGCGGGTAGGATGTGTCTGGGGCATTATAGGAAGTCGTAGAGGAAGTGGCCCAGGAAAAGGCTCAGGAAGGGAAGCAAGGGAGGATGTGGAGCTGTGTGTTTGTAGATCAAATTGAATTCATGGCTTTCTCAGTCTTCTGGAGAACGGGTGGGGGTGGGCAGTACCGTAAACAGACAAAGGAAAAACTGACCTGGGAGAACTCTAGGGTTTGTAATAAGGAGTCTTTCACTATGTTCTGTTAATTTACAAGGGTGAAAATGCTCTTAATTTGTGACTTGTTCTGTGCTTTCTTTAGCCTTTCAGTGTTCCACCCGGGGAGGAGAGCTGGAGATTTCACTGCGTCCAGACGGCCGAGTCGACATCAGGGGAGGTGCTGCTGTTGTTGTAGAGGGCACGCTGACAGCCTAGGGATGCTCGTGCTGTGATGCTGTCTCTAACCACCACGTGTTTTCTGCATAAATGGAAATGTGAGGGGCTGCCTTCAGCAAACTTGCATAGTAGTCCACTTAATCCTCATGGTAAAAATACAAAAATGTCCCAAGATCTGCAGTTGGCAAAGAAAGAAAAGAAGGAAAGAAAAAAAGGAAGGAAGGAAGGAAGGAAGGAAGAAAAATGAAGCCATGGTAATGGAGATTTAATAATGCTAATGAACTAATGGAGTTTTGGCTCCACCCATGAATATATTTGAAATTTAAGTAACCAGCAACAAACAATAATGTTGTCATTTCATTGATTATGACTATCAATTAGAGAAGGAGGAATATGTTTATGAGGAGTGAGATTAAACCATTTAAACTTAGGTTTGAGTACCTGATAGAATATTTTGCAGCCATTATAAAAGACCCAATAACTATGTGGAAATATAGAAAAATATTTCATGATATAATACTAAGAAATAAAAGTACAGTGTGCCATAAAACCTTAGCAATGCCATTCTGTGTCTATGGAGCGTATGAATAGATAGACACAGACAACTATGGGCCACGAAGATACCAAAGTGAGAGCAATTCATTTGTGAGGGCAAAGATGGGAAGTCATTTTAATGTATCTAAAAAATTATTGCCTTTGTTGCTGCACTCATGTACAATAACTAAAAATCAGGACAAAACCCAGAAAATTAAAACAAAGCAGTGTTTATTAAGCTAATTCCGTGGCAATAAAATTAAACACTCAAACTAATGTAATCTCTTAATCTTCTTCTTGATATGTGACTGTAGAGTGATAACCTAAAAGGAATTCTTCTCTTACCTTAATAAAATGAGTTTTAACATAACTTTAAATTCAGTTAAATCTGTAATATTGAGTACCTATAGTTGACTTTGGCATGGGGACTTTGTCAAGTCTTTGAGAGTGTTTGTGTAAGGTGGTGTCATTGATGGCAATTCTCAGCCACCTCAAAAACTGCAAGCTGATAAGTTAGAAATTCCTGTAGTGTCTCAAATTTTTCAACTTAATTGCTACCACGTTTCCTATTTTTATTTCTTTTCATTAAATCACGTAAGAGTGAATTTATGATAGCAGCGATCTTGTGTTTCCCCTGATTTGCAATAAAGTCAATAATTCACCAGCTTTGGTGTCTTAACTTAATGAGTAACCAGTTGGCCTCCCACAGACCTCACAACCGCCACAACATACCCACGGGGCGTGACACCAAGGGAGAGAATCACTGGAGGGTTTTCACCAAATGTGAGGTTCTCCCAGCCTGGGACTGAACTATATGAATAATTTTATAAAAATGTATAGTTGAAAGGGCTTGAATTTGACCTCTCAAATGTGTGCTAAGTTCTTAATGGATATTTTTGGGAAACGTTCCCTGAGATGACCCTGGATTCTTTTTTGCAGGAAAGATGCTATTTGCAGCACCTGACTTGACTTTTCATCCTATATTTTCAAACCATATATTCACTTGTATAAATGATTTTTTGAAACTGTCCATTTAACAATGGACAATTGAGTCAAAATAGTCAGAACTACTGATTGTGTTTACTGTGTATACTCAGCCTACTGAAGATTGACCCAGTGGCTGTCACGCACCCATGTGTAAGAAAGAGCCACTGGGGAAGCAGGACAGAGCCAGGGCAAGCACACCTGGATAGATAAACAAGACATCCATTTATCTTTATATAAATATATTTATATGAAAATAAATATATTTAAACACTAAAATCACATTTGGCCTTGCCCTGAGCACATATAGTCAAATTCAACTAATTTTTTTTTTTACCACCTGGCCTTCCAAATTCAACTAAATTAATCAGAGTATGATGGGATTCTAATGTACTATTTAAGTGGGGAAGCTTATCATGTCTCAGTGACATCTACCATGTAAGTCCATTTTGCTGACTTTCCTAGTTTTGGCTCCATAGTCACAAAGCAGTTTTTTATATTTTTATTTATTTTTGTTTTTATTATTTTTTTTGATACAGTGTCTTACTCTGTTGCCTGGGCTACAGTGCTGTAGCATCACCCTAGCTCACTGCAACCTCAAACTCCTGGGCTCAAGCAATCCTCCTGCCTCAGCCTTCTGAGTAGCTGGAACTACAGGTGTGTGCTACCATGCCCAGCTAATTTTTCTATTTTTAGCAGAGACGGGGTCTTGCTCTTGCTCAGGCTGGTCTTGAATTCCTGAGCTCAAGTGATCCTTCCACCTTGGCCTCCCAGAGTGCAGGGATTATAGGTGTGAGCAACTGCGCCCAGCCGCAGCTTTTTATATTTTTATACAACTATAAAAAATGACATCTTTGGGGAGCAGCAGCAAAGAGCATCTGGGATTAGCATACTGTGTACGGTGAGTTATCAGCTAATATGAGTAGGGCAGGTTTGAGAGCGCTTTAGAGACTCTAGTTCCAGCTAGGGTTGTGCCTGCCTCTTCCGCTTCTGCCCGCCTCTCACCTCCCTGATCTTATGAGAATGGACATAGGGGAACGTGGAGGGAGACCATGAGAGTTGTACTCTAGCACTCCAGTTTAATGTTGCCATTAAACTGGTTGAAAAAAGTGCTTCCTGCAAAGTTGGCATCCCTGGTATATTGAATTAAACTGAGTAATGCTAAAATATGAAATATCCACAAAATCACAGTGGCTTAAAATAACAAACATTTATTTCCACTCAGTGGTCTAGTACAGGTCAGGAGGGGTTCTGTTCCTGGTGATCACACAGGGACCCGGGCTGATTTTTCATTCTGCCACCTCAGTGGATGGCCTCCGTGGCTGCTTCGGCAGGAGGAAAGAGCATGTGGAAACTTCACTATGCTTTGGCTCAGGAGTGACAGGTGTCCATTCAGTTCACAGCCTGTTGGCCAGCACTGGTCACATAGCTCCATCTAACAGCAAGGGAGCCAGGAAAGGTGGGAGAGCTCATGGATTCATCTGTGTACAGTTAACATAGCTGCTACAACGGGGGAAGGTTTGCAAGTCACTCAGATGGTTCCTCCTAGGGTGGCATTACTTGGGTAAATTTATCACAGTCCAGGCGCTTAGGGGTGCAGACTCAGATGCCTATTATGTAAATGCACCAAGAGTGAATCTATCTCTCAGGGGCAGACTTACATTAACCTAGCACATAAAGACTGATGTATAAAGCCAGAATATCGATTTGTTATTTTACAATGAGAAATGTAACCATGGAATAGATTAGATCAGAGCATTTGCTCCCCATTTGCATATCTGTCTGGGAAGCCAAATTGTGATCAGAAAGCTGCATGGTGACTACGGAACCAAATCAAGGAGAATCAGCAAAATGGACTTAAATGGCAGATGTCATCGAGACATAATAAGCTTCCCCACTTTAACAGTGCATTAAAATCCCATCATGCTGCATTTAATTTAGTTGAATTTGACTATAGGTGCTCAGGTCAGAACCAAAGGGAATTTTAGTATGTAAATATATTTATTTTTGGAACCACCATGGTCTCTAGTTCAAGCCAACAACTTCATCTAACACTCAACAAAACAGCGATGTGGGCTGGGCACGATGGCTCATACTTGTAATACTAGCACTTTGGGAGGCCGAGGTGGGAAGATCACTTGAGGTCAGGAGTTCAAGACCACCCTGAGCAAGAGTGAGACCCTGTCTCTACAAAAATAAAAATAAAAATAAAAAATAGAAAAATTAGCTGGGTGCGGTGGCACGTGCCTGTATGCCCAGCTACTCAGGAGGCTGAGGCAGGAGGACTCCTTGAGCCTAGGAGTTTGAGGTTGCAATGAGCTGTGATGATGCCACTGCACTGCAGCCTGGATGACAGAGACCCTGTTGCAAACAAACAAGACAAAACAAACAAAAAAAGCCCCACAGTGATGTGTTTCAGCACTGTAGAAAGAACTGGCAGTGCTGGGCTTATGAACTGGTGTATCTGTCTACTAGTCTTTCTAGGTTATTTATAGGATTTTCAAGGATAATTTTGGCAACGCCCAGTTTTTGCCTTATGCACTATAGTTGCTTGCCTCCAAAATGGCTCGCAACGATCCCCGTCTTCTGTTGCTCAGGCCCTTATGCAGTCTTCTCCCACATTGCCTCAGTGTTGGTCTGCAAGGCCAGTAGAATACGCAGAAGTGATGGTGTGTCACTTCTGAGATTAGGTTGTAAAAGGTTGCATTTCTGTTTTGGCCAGTTTCTCTCTGTCCCTCTTTCTTGGGTCACTTGCCTGTGGGAAGCCAGCTATCTCATCAGGAGCAGCCTCAGGAAGAGGCCCAGGTAGCAAAGAACCGAGGCCTCCTCTGACCAACAGCCGCATGCATGAGCTCGGCAGCAGATCCTCCAGCTCCAGGCAAGCCTCAGAGGACCTCGGCCCTGCTGACACCTTGACAGTAGCCTCGCGAGAGACTCTGAGCCCGAGGTGCCCAGCCAAGCTGCCCTAGATTGCTGACCCACAGAAACTGAGATGATAAATGTTTGTAGTTTTAAGTCACTTAATTGTGAGGTCATTTGTTTTGCAGCAGTAGATAACAAATATACATGCTGTCTTTGTCTTTTCATTTTTAGTTTTATTATGAAAATTTCAAACATATTAAAAATTAGAGAATAGTGTAATGAGTCTCCGAGCCTATCATCCAGGTTCAACAGTCATCCGTACTCCACCCACATCCCCGCCCACTGGATTATTTTGAAGCAAATGCCAGACAGACATCACATGCTCTCATTGGCAAATATTTCAGTATTTATCTCTCAAATGTAAGAACTCTTACCAAAAAGTAACCTCAATACCAATATCCCATCTCTGGTAGACAGACTGTTAGGTCATGCCATTGTGTAATCACCGGTCCTCAAGAGTGACTTGCTTCTAACCAATACGGTACCACAAAGATGATGGAATACATGTGACTACATACAGGTATTATAGGGTTATGTTACATAAGACTGTAGCACAGTCTTGCTCGCGTCCCTTTCGCCCTTGCTGGCTTTGAGGAAGTCAGGCACCATGTTGGGGAACCCAAAAGGAACTGAGGGTGGCCTCTAGAAGCTGAGGGCAGCCTGGAGCCAATAACCTGCAAGAAAATGAGGCTCTCAGTGCTACAAGCGTGAGGGACTGAATTCTGCAAATAACCTGCGGAAATTCTGAAGCAGATCTTTTCCCAGTTGAGCATTCTTAGGAGACAGAGACCCCAGCCCTAGCCAAGACCTTGATTGTACCCTTGCAGAGGACCCCGTTGTGCCTGGACTTCTGATCCACAGAAGCTGTGGAATAACAAATGTGTGTTGTTTTCAGCCTAAGTTTGTGGTAACACGGGTATGCAGCAATGGAAAACTAATACAGCATCCAAAAATTAGAAACAATTACTTAATATTATTGAATGTCCAGTGAATGTTCCTATTTCCCTGACTGACTTACACATTTTTTACAGCATTTTTTAAGACACGCTGACTTCAGCCTGCAACTGCGTGAGGCATGAGTCCACTGCCTGTGACTTGCCCCAGAGCGCGGCCCGGATTCTCCTTTGCCTTTCTCAGATCAGACCGGCCTCAGCCCTGCCGAAGCTTTCCCCAGCTTCCATGCTGACCAGCCATCTTTCCAGTTGTATCGGATTATAGTTAAGACCTTCTGTTCCTTTAATTCGCTGGGCATTGCCAAATGTCCCTGTGGAGGGTGGGGGGAGGGGACAAAAATCCATCACCCCCTGGGTCTGAGACCCACTGCTTTAAGTTGACCTCGCTTTTCTCTTCTTTGACTTACTCATTCATTTTGTGGTTTAACTCTCAGAGGGTAGATTGTTTTCCTCTTTCCAAGTTCTTGTCAGGATGGGAATCCACCCTGCTGTTGCTCCCTGTATCCTGCAAGTTACTACGCTGAATTCATAGCCTGTGGGTCAGACCTGGCGTTAAGCAACCTTATATGGTTGGTAAAAAGCAACGAAATGTTTGCTGTCTCTTGTTATAAGACACCTGCTAAAATCTGGCAGGGTGGAGAGCTTGGGGGTAGGCTGCAAAGGAGACTAGAGAGGGAGCTTACAGAACTCTCAAGGGACTCACTCTAACTGGGGAGACCAGGCTCATCTTTCATGAAATGATAATGAACTCTTGTGCTGGTCTGTGATTAGGGCCTACATATGGCACAGAGCCAGGTGCTATGACAGTCAGGGGAGTATTGAAGAACACAGTTTAGAAAGACAAGGGCATGAGCAAAGATTCAGAGATGAATGTACAGGGCATGTGTAAATTTAGGCTAGATTTTCTACATCTAGAAAGCAGTTGTTAGGTTCTGGAGGGCAGAGAGAGAAATAAAACAGTAATTCTTAAACTAACAATCCAGTGAATAGATAACATGTAAACACGAGGACAGATAAATAATACTGATAGTTATTTTTACTGGTGTGTCTTTTTTTAACTATTAAAATCTATAGGCCGGGGGCGGTGGCTTACGCCTATAATCCTAGCACTCTGGGAGGCTGAGGTGGGAGGATCGCTTGAGGTCAGGAGTTCAAGAACCAGCCTGAGCAATAGAGACCCGCTGTCTCTACTAAAAATAGAAAAAATTAGCCAGGCGTGGTGGCGTGCACCTGTAGTCCCAGCTACTCGGGAGGCTGAGGCAGGAGGATCGCTTGAGCCCAGGAGCTTGAAGTCACTGTGAGCTAGGCTGACGTCACAGCACTCTAGCTTGGCCAACAGAGCGAGACTCTGTCTCAAAAAAAAAATCTATAGATCTGTAGGAAGGATACTGGAAATCACAGCAATTGAGAGTCCTCCCCAGTGTATGAGAAAGGGTAGAACTGTGGTTCTCCAAGTGTGGTCCCAACCATGAGCATCGGCACCACCTGGGGCCTTGTTGGAGCTGCACATCACAGGCCCTATCCTGTTCAGCTGAATCAGAAGATCTGG
The DNA here is from genome assembly GCF_020740605.2 of Lemur catta. Classification (NCBI taxonomy): domain Eukaryota; kingdom Metazoa; phylum Chordata; class Mammalia; order Primates; family Lemuridae; genus Lemur; species Lemur catta. The sequence continues at coordinate 46,881,552 of NC_059141.1, read as the reverse complement.
GGAGGAGGCCCAGCAATCTAGGTTTTAACAAGCTTTCCTGGTGATTGTGGTGTATGCTTACATTTGAGAACCACTGGGTGTTTGGGCTTTCAAATTTAGCCACTGTTTTCTTCACGCCCAAGTGACAATTGCCTATGCAGCTCAATAATTTTTAAATGTGCATTGCCTCAAAATCTCCCTGACTACACCAATATACTTGCTGCTTCATGCACTTTTAGAGGAGCTTTTTTTTTTTTAAATTTTTTATTAGGTTCTAGTTCTGTATAGCATAGAAAAATTAGCTGTGCTCAGGTGGGAGCTGTTCAGTAATGCGTTGGTAATAAACAGATTAGTTAATCAGCCATGATTTATTAATGATGAATTAATTATACCTGATTGTGCAGTTCTGCTAGCTAAATGGAGCTTTAAAGGAGTTATTTTATTAATCATCATGATGTTAATTGCAGACACTTACAGAAGGATCACCAATTAAACATGCAACCATATGCAGAGCAAGTTGAGCTGCTGAGACCTACAAGAATAAAAAATACTCATTTTTAGGGGCACCAAAACAAATTTTATTTTATGCAATATTAGGGGAATTGACTTGGCAATGTTAATCACTGCACCGTAATATTATAATCTTTTCCATAAGGAATTGATCCGTATATCAAAACTCGTGTAGTACTCTGGTGAGATTCTATTAAAGGGGAGTCTTGGTCAATCATATTTTCTGTTTACACACATGCAAACGGCTTTATCAGAGACCATTGGTTGATGGGATGGGACTTAGAGAAGAAAGAGTTAAAAATCACACACCAGACCTTTGTACTATATAGAGAGCATTGGGTAAGTGGGAGATTGTAAACTCCTAGAGACCAAGAACACCCCTGTGTGTCGAATCACAATAAGAGGATTTTATACGGCCTTGTGCTGTTGGAGCAGAGAGAGAAATGAGACCGTCAAGTTGAAGGCGCATCAGGTAAAGTCAATGATGGCTAAATAACAGGGAACGTGTTTTCACATTTTGGCTCAAGATAGATTAAAGGCAGTTCATGATATTTTGTTGTTATGAACATTTGTCCTTTGGGGTCATTCAGCACCCAAACACCATCGTCCTGGCACCTTGAATTGGGACATTCTCATTGTGAGTAGTCTGAAGAGGTAGTGCCCAGATGCTACCTCTCCCTGAAAATCAGTGAGTGGGCATGCTACTCAGGCTCAACCAAATTAGAGATACTGTCCTGGGAATTTGGATCCTCCACAAGGGAAGCAGTACTGTGCAGGTGGCTGGAGGCCATGGTCCTGCAGTGGCAGCTCTGTGCGCTGACCCAGGATTCTGACAATTGCAGGAGCTGCTCAGAGTATTGGCTGCAGAAATAATATTTGTTTAACATTGGTCCAGTAGGTAACAGAGTCAAGTTCGTGTTGTATGAACCTATAATAAATGTGTGGATGATAATGATGATGGTGATGACAGACTTCAAGGTTGTCTTGATTTCACTGGAGTCCCCCTTCCTGCACAGTTCATTGGTTTAGGAATGAGCATGTGATACAACTCTGGCCAGTGAGACATGAGGGTAAGTTTTCAGTGCAGGGAGCAAGTGCGGAAAAAGGACCCGGGCTGGGGTGAAACAACATTTGGCATGCATAGGCTTACTTAATCCCCCGATTTTCAGGACAGCATCCCTTCCTCATCTATGCTTCATGCTGAGTCTAGAGATCTTTGGTTTTATATTCTCCAAGGGGGAAAAGAAGCCAGTTTTTCCCAGGATGGGGCAAGTAAATTGCCCAATGTGTAAAACTGGGCACATATGTATAATACTATATATATTTTAACATAAGTATACAACATGTATCAACCATCCAGATCAAGATATAAAATGTTTCGATCACTCTGGAAGGTTTCCTCATGCCCTTTCTCCATAAAACGAAACAAATCCACTCTCCATCCCTCACTCCCTAAAAGAATCACTGTTCTGAGACTTGCATCACCATAAATCATTTGCCTATTGTTGGGCTTCTATAAGTAGATTCATGAAGCATATACTGTTTGTGGTGTTTGGCTTCTTTCGTTCAACATAATGTTTTTGAGATTTGTACATGATGTTGAGTTCATTCTTTTTTGTTGCTGCATAACCTTCCACTGTGTAACTATATTACACTTTTTTTATCATTTGGGTTGTTTCCAATTTTTGGTTATAAGTAAAATTGTTATGAACATTCTTGAATGTATCTTTTCATAGTCATATATACTTATTTACTTTGGATAGCATACCTAGGAGTATAATTGGTAAGTAATACCTTTATTATATGTTTAACTTTGATACTGCCAAATGGTTTTCGAATGTAGTTGAATGCATTTACACTTTTCACCAGTAACATATGAGAGTTCTATTTGCTGTACGTTCTCACCAACACTTAATAGTGTCTGTCTTTTGAATTTTAGCCATTCTGGGATAGTGTAGTGATATTTCATTGTGGTTTTAAATTGCATATCCCAGTGAGTTCCAGTGTTGAACAACCTTGTCATAGGGTTATTGGATATTTGGAGATCTTCTTTTGTGAAAGTTCCTGTTCAAGTTTTGTCCACTTTGTAATTGAGCTGTCTTTTTTATTAATTTGTATTCATATTAATTAACATGTTTTGGATATGAGTCCTTTGTCAGATGTATGTACTGTAAATATCTTTTCCCAGATTGTGGCATGTTTTTTCATTTTCTTAACGATGTAGTTTAATGACATAAATTAATTTTAATAAAGCCTAATTTATCAATTTTATCTTTTATGGGTAGTGCTTTTTGTGTTCAGTTTAAGAAATCTTGGCCTATACCCAAAATATGAAGACTTTCCCCTATGTTTTCTTTTAGACACTTGATTATTTTACTTTTCATTTATAGATCTATGATCTACCTCAACTTAATTTTTATGTATGGTGTGATGTAGCAATCAGGGATCATTCTTTTTTTTTTTTTGAGACAGTCTCATTCTGTTGCCCAGGGCTAGAGTGCCATGGCATCAGCCTAGCTCACAGCAACCTCAAACTCTTGGGCTCAAGTGATCCTTCTGCCTCAGCCTCCCAAGTAGCTGGGACTACAGGCATGAGCCACCATGACCGGCTAATTTTTTCTATATATTTTTAGTTGTCCGGTTAATTTCTTTCTATTTTTTAGTAGAGACAGGGTCTTGCTCTTGCTCAGGCTGGTCTCAAACTCCTGACCTTGAGTGATCCTCCTGCCTCGGCCTCCCAGAGTGCTAGGATTACAGGCATGAGCCACCGCGCCAGGCCTCTCTTGTGTCTTTTGATAAACAAGGGATGTGGCTGAATTTACCACTTTTTTTCCTTTATAGTTTATGTATTATTTTGTGTCTTGTTGAAGAATTTTTTTTATACTTTTGAATTCCTGAAGATATTTTTTATCATCATTGAAAAACTTTATAGTTTTCCCTTTCACATTGAGGTCTTTACTTCATCTGCCATGTGTGTGGTGTGAAGGAGGGGCACAGCTTCATTGTTTTTCTATATGGATAACTAATTGGCTCACAGCCATTTATTGAAAAGTCCATGTTTTCTCTGATCTGTAGTGCCACCTCCTTCAGACGTCCAGTATCCAGGTGTGACTGGCTGTTTGTGAGGTCTCTATTTTGTTGAATGTACCATTTGTTTTTCCTATGGCAATACTGCACTATCTTATTTTTTCTACTAAACATTTAAATTTTTTTTTTTTTGAGATAGGGTCTTGCTCTCCTGCCCAGGCTGGAGTGCAGTGTGGTGCAATCACAGCTCATTGCAGCCTAGAAATCCTGGATTTGGGTGATCCTTCTGTCTCAGTCTCCTGAGTAGCTAGGACTATGGGTGGGCACCACCAAGCCTAGCTAATTTTTAAAAAATTTTTGTACAGACACTGTCTTGCTATGTTGCTCAGTCTGGGTATGAACTCCTGGCCTCAAGCAATCCTCCTGCCTCAGCTTCACAAAGTGCTGGGATTACAGGACTGAGCCACTGCACCTGGCCAAACATTTAAATCTTTATTAAACAAATTTTGCCATATAATTTTCCAAAATTTATTTTAATTTTATAATTGTTTCAAAATAGTTAACACAAACACTTGGTAAAAGATTCAAGTAATGCAAAAGTATATGGCGTGATAACTAAGTCTCCCTCCCACCTCTGGTCCCTAGTCTACCAGTCCCTTCCTCAGGGGGTAATTTACTGTTACAAATTTGTATTCTTCTCATTATATTTATGCATGTACAAATGTATCAATGTGGGTATGTATATGTACATATGCCTGTGTATATACATATGTCTTACACTAGGGTGGCTTACTCATCATATTGTTCTGCATGTTAATTTAAAATATTTGATGTATATTTGGGCAGTCATTATTATCCCCACTTTATAGATGAGGAAAGCAATGCTCAGAAAGAAAATCGACTTGCTTAAGGTTACTCAGCTAGGAAGGTTGTAGGTTTGGATTCAAAACCAGGCTATGTGGCAGGGTGCGATGGCTCCAGGCTGTGTGTGATCCCAGCACTTTGGGAAGCTTAGGCAGGAGGATCCCTTGAGGCCAGGAGTTTGAGACCAGCCTGGGCAACTAATGAGAGCCTGTCTCTGCAAAAAATAGAGACATTAGCCAGATGTGGTAGCATATGCCTGTAGTCCTAGCTACTTGGGAGGCTGAGGTAGGAAGATGGCTTGACCTAGGAGTTTGAGATTGCAGTGAGCCACGATGATGCCACTGCACTCTAGCCCAGGCAGCAGAGCGAGACCCTGTTTCAACAAACAAACAAACAAACAAACAAACAAGACTATGTGACTATAATTCTAATGTCCTTTTAACACTTCAAGGCTTCACTCCTAGAGAGTTATTTTGGTTACTATTCTGTGTAACAAATTACTCCCAAAATTTAGAGGCATAAAACAATCACTTATTATGCTCACAGATTCTGTGGGTCAGGAATTTGTACAGGACATAATGGTGAGGACTTGTCTCCACTCCTCTTGGTTTCAGCTAGGATGGGTCAAAGGCAGAAGTTGTGGTCATCTGAAGGCTTATTTGCACACATTTGGAGCCCATGTTGGGAACACTCAAACAGCTGGGAGCTGGAACAGCTGGAGTTCCTTGGACTCCTTTCTGTATTTCTAAATGATCTCTCCATATGATGTTTCCCTCCTGGTGGGTTTAGGATAGCTGGACATCTTCCCTGTTGGCTGGACTCCTAAGGTGGTGCGTGGAGGGAGCTCAGTGGAAGTTGTGTCACCTTTTATGACCTAGACTCACACAGTTTTGCTTCTGCTACATTCTACTGGTCAAGACATTTACAAAGTTCTGTCCAGTCGCAAGGATCAGGAAAACAAATCCCATGTCTTGATGGAGAAGTGTCAATATCACATTGTAAGAGAAGCATATAGGATGAGGTATATTCGACTGCAGTCACCTTTGGAAAATATAATTTTCCATACGAGAGTTTTGGGGAATTCTCATATTCTCGGGAAAATTGGGACATAACTAGTTAGCAGGAACAGGGAATACGTTTGTTTAAAAGAAGAAAACTTGGCGTGAATCCTGAACATTTTTTTGCGACGCAAAGACAACTCCTGTCATTGAACCATCATCACCAAACATATGGGTGTACTTACAGATCATCATCAAAGACTTTTGAAAATGTTCTTAGACCATCGAGCTGGAAGACACTTTCAAGGAACCAGAAACATTTAAGTGTCAGCTTTCAAGGACTTTGTGGGCTCTCAAGCATGCTCTGCAAATTAGACGGACCAAATTGGATCTGTTCTGCAGTCCTGCATCATTCAGAGGATGAAAATGTTCCTTGGCTTAGCCCTTTTGGGGAAGTGACTTGCAGTCACTGTTTTCTGATGCTGCCAAATACTTCTGGGGTAGGGTCAGAGTGACCACTGTCAGGGATGCGTGGTCTATGACTTTGTGTAACAGCCATTTGAGGTTATCACAATACCTTTGGGCCAGATTATTTTAAGTTACAATAGACAGTTTGTGAATTTCATCAACCAACTGGAGGCTCTCTAGCTAAAACCATGATTTCAGCATAAAAGAAAAGAAGAGGTAAGTTAAAAGTGAACACCTGTTCTTCTAAAATTGCTCTACTGCAGGTACCAGCCCTAGAGAATTGGCAGATGGTTTTGTGTTTCTAAGCCTGACCTTAGCAGCCCTTCATCAATCTTGGGCTGATTGATTCTCAGGAAAAAGGAGACTCCAGCTTCCCAGGGTACCCAAGACACCTTTGATTTAGTTACTATCTGAAGACCAATTAATTAGCCCACACTGATACTTTCAAGTTTTTCTAACAAAGCTAGGAAACCCTGGGCACAGCCTCGCTGGAACAGCTTTTTACTAGCTCATTAATTACTGTCATCCCAGACATGGATACTCCTAAAAGATAAAGGAAAAACAGCATCATTCTGCACCAGGGAAGATGGGTGATCTCTGATGCCTACAGTTATCCTGTGGTATAATTCCTGCAGCCAAAGGGCTCCCCGTATTTAAAATCTTCCACCTCCAGGACTGAAACTATCACCTGCTTCTCCCATGGCATCTTTACTCACGGCTGCAAAGGGGAGCTTGGTAATCTTGAGAGAATTTGCCCCCTTAACTATCTGGCACTTTTTATTTTTTAAATTTAGAAGTTTTACTTAAGCTATTTTTCTTTTAAAGTCAAATGGGATGTAGTGGTTTTTTAGGACAGAGAAGTAATTCACAGTCAACTCTCAATTATCCTCTGGTTGGATTATCTGGGGACCTCTCTGATTCTTCTCCCTCACGTGAGGCTTTTCTGCCTCTCATTTGGCCCCATTTCTCTCCTCGCCACTAGATCTTTGCTCTCCAGCCAGGGCTAAACTAAGAAGAGTCAGGGCTGGATCTGGGGACGTGTTGTTGATGTGATGAGAGGTGATCAAGGAGAAGTAATAGAATAGTACACACACTTTTAAAGATTAGCTTCTCTATGACTCTTCTCCATTAAAAGGATAGCCAGAAGTTGACTTTTGTTATTAAGAATTTTCTCCCCATGATAGATGCTAATTTTTGGCAGTGCATGCATTAATTTTTTTATTATGGAAAATTTCAAACCTACACAAAAGCAAAGTAAATACTATATTAGTCCCCTCTCCTCCATGTATCTGTCATGCAGTTTTTAACACTTACCAACTCACCACCTCATGACCAATTTTGTTTCACATATGCCCCAAACTCAGGCGTTCTGTGCTCCATGTTTGGGTTCACCCTGCAACCCCATTTCCTCAGCTAACATGCCCAGAAGGAGGTGACCTGGGTGTGGTGGACTCCTGCTGGCCTGTCTTCCACTCCACTCAGGAGGACCAAGGCTTGAGAACACCTCCAGTGTCACATTCTATTAAACTTGATGGGGAAACGCCAGGCGTCCTGGTGGCAGGCAGGACAAAAGGACAGCTGTGCTGGGCTGCCCACAAATTAGGGCATCTCTGGAGGCTGTTCTCCAATTCTCAATTAATTTTTAGGAGAGCTTTAATTATGCCACCAACAGTCCTCACTTGAACAATCGCAGGCTCTCGGGCTGGGGGGAAAAAATGATTGACTGGATTTGCATAACCACTTACCCTAATTAGAATGTCAAAAGTTGGTGTCGAAGAAGCCTAGTTGTGCTGTGACTTAGGATCATTTTAATTTAGTGCAATTTCCCATTATTAAACCGTCTTCCTCTTTGCACCTCCTGTCCTCTTTCCTTCTAAATGGTTGTAGAAAAACCAAAACTGAAACAATTAGTAACTTGATTGTCAGACTGAACTCCTGAAAAAGACTATGAGGTTTCTTTCCTGGCTCCGAAACGTGATTTTAGTTTCTATCTAAATTTATAATTGTGTGGATATTTAGATCTACCACTGGTAATTTAGGCAGACACTTGGCCTTGCATCTAGAAGCCTAATGTTTGTGTGTGTGTGTGCTTGTGTGTATCTAAGGGGGTAGTATCATCTTCAGGTTGTCCTATGAGAAAAAAAAGTCACTTTGGAATAGTCACTTTTATTCTAATGTTTGAACATAAGGATTAGTGTGTAATAAAAATGAATTGTAAGATATACTCATCAATAGATACTATTATTTTAAATAATTTATAAAGCTTCCATGACAAACATTTGGACTAGAAGATTTGAAAGTCCAAAGGGGTTTGAGAATAAGCAGAATTCCAGGTCTCAGGCATAGAACCCTCCTGACCCATTAGAGGCTGTTTAAGCACGCATGGTGATTTCTGGGTCCGGCTGGCAAGCTACTTGCCCAGGTCCTAGTTAAATCAGGCATCTTCTGTCACCTCCTCCCCCACCCCCCACCCTCATTCCCTTTTAGCAGCAGGAGGCCAGCTATTTAATTAGTTGGGAGTGGGAGCGTCTGTAATCTCCTGGGGGTGGCTTCAGCCCCAGGGTTGGATAAGAGGGTGAATCCAACTCCGGGGCCTGGCTGGCCTCTTTCCTGCAACATATGGGGAACCCACCACGCCTTCAGCCCAAGTTCCAGCAGCAAGCATTAGTGGAGAGGCCTTCCCTGCTGGGAACACACCCTGTAAAGCCAAGGGCAGGTGGCGTCACTACCAGAGGTCAAGGCAGTTCTTAAACCAAACAGCATCTGGCAAATTGTGCCAATTGGAAATCAATGGCCCTCCCTGGGTGGGTTTAATTTTATGGTCATTTGCACAAACTTTACAGCCCCTAATGGGCAGGGCAGAGCACAGATCATCCTCCCAGGATTGTTCCAATGGAGTCTGATGTCTTCACAGCACATCGATAAGCTGAAGAGTCTGTTTACTAGAGGCTAGTGTTGGAGCCCAGCTGTCATGCTAAGGCAGACTAATGGTGACGTTCGCCATTATTTATCCAGGGCCTGGAGTCTGACCATCAGTGCAATATGTGTAAGCCCCAAACGCCTTACCACACTGTCTGTAGCCTGAGGGAGATGTGTAGGTTCCTCTGCATGTAGCAATATCGGATCATTATGTTCAATGTGCCAACTCCATGTTAAGTAAACCAGTTTTCTTTACATGAAATTTTATATAAGATTTTATAGCAGTTGCATAAGGTTTTCTTTACATAAGACTTTATAGCAGCTAAGAGGTTGTGTCTATAGTCAGACAAATGCAGGTTCCACCACTCACCCGCTAAAGGACCTTGGGGCAAGCTTCTTAACCTCACTGGGCCTCATTTTCCTCATCTGTGAAATGGGGGTAATAATAGTACCCACCACACTGAGATGCTGAGAGAATGAAATAAGCCCTGAAAGGGCTTACTATAATACCTGATGTACTTGTGCACTTTTGGTAAATCCTGGGTGTTAAAAATGACAATAAAGATGATAATGAAAAGTCCAGTCAAATATGAGCAGAACAGGCATGTTAAAATAGGATGGAACAGTAGACTTGAATGAGTAGCGCTAGTTTTAAAATCTTAATTTTTAACATTCTTACCATTGAACTCCATAGTCTTGAAGTTGAATGGGAATTCATTAACTTGCTCATTTCACCCTTGCTCTGACTCATTAATCTTTCTTGTTTTTAGTCAAAGAGATGAGGATTCACCCTGCAATGAATGGGTTATTGCTTTGGAAGCACTTCATGCCAATCTCCCTGTCTTAGCAGAACCAGAACTCAGGAACCTGGCAGCAATCATGGCGATGGCTACTGTCATGTTTCCCAGACCATTCTCAGGAGAGAGATGGATTCCCAGGAGAGAGACGGGCAGTCAAGATCAAGTGATGAGCCATATGGGAGAAAAGCTTTTATGTAGCTGGGGATGGGGTTGCTTTCTTCAGAGCCAGACGCCGATGGAGTGTGGGCTGCCTGGCCATACATACCCCAAGCTCTCCTCTGTCCCATCTGAGGCAGTTTCATTGCGGTGGACACTGAGGGAACAGGAACAAAGAGCCCTGCCTCTGGGTGCGGCTGGGTGAGGAGGACGGGAGAGGAAGGGCCAATTCTACCAGCCTGGTAGAGAGCGGTGGCAGATGGGAGAATTGTGTTGTAAGCCAGAACCACAGCTTCTGTAAGATGCTTGATTACTTTTTTTTTCCTTAATCTACAGCTTTAGCCAGGTCCTGTCACTGGGGCAGCATGAATGGGTCCTTCTTTCTCCAGCAGACACAAACTTCAGTGCCTTCTGGCTCACAACTGGTCTCCCAGTGACCACGTTGCTTCTCCCTGTCTTGTTCCCTGGCCAAAGCTAGAGATACCTGACAAGCTGGCATATGAAATTCTCTCTCCTTGGTATTTGAAAACTTGACTGGAAAAGACAAGTGGTGTGGCGTAGAGTCATCTGTGACAGTGCTCCATGGCCAGGTACAATAGCTCTTAAGGTCCCAGGTCACCTTTATTTATATCCTGACAGAGAATTGGTTGTTTCAGCTTCATTTGATTTAGTGAGCTACTCCTAGCATCTTTCTCAAAAATCCCCTTTTTGTTTAAACTTACTAAGGGCTGGTTCTGTTTTCTTTTTTCTTGCTTGCTTCTAAAAGAAGCTTAAGTGATACTGTTTCCTACTGAAAACTTAAAGAAAAAAAGGAGTGGAGGTGAGTTTTGTACAGTAGGCTTGCCAAGTTTGCAAGTGATTTAACTCAAAACCTCTGGATTCCCCAATCTTGAGAATATCATCATAACATAAAATTTCCCCCATAAAAGGCATCTGAGCTATACTGTACAAGAGGTAGAAGGCTACATGGGGACGCACACACCAGTGGGTAGCCAGCTGGACCTGTTCCTCCGCTAAATGATTTGTGTCTACATCTGGCAACCTGAGATTCCAATTTGTGCCTATACAAAATGATCAAGTGGACTTCCTCAAGAATAGGTGTCACTGGAGTATTAATTCTTCAAATGCCAAAGGTCTCTGCATCTGAAAAAAGTCTCCAGGCTCATTTAAGCTGCACAAACTTGTACAGCTAAGGACATTTTTATCCTTCATGAACTACAATGTTACATTCAGTGATGAACTGGAATATAGTTTCAGCTACGCTAACCATACAGTGAAGCAGGCCATGGGCTTCCTACAGTTATCCCTGGAATGGCTTCTTCTGTAGTATTCATCATTCTAATTCATGCTTGCGCACTGATTCAGACTTGGAAGGCTCTGGCCTCATCTTCTCCAAAAGGCTTCCTCTGAGGATCTGAATGTGAGGTTGGGTCCATTAATCTGTGACAACTCTGAAGCTGGGCAAAATCCCTGAACAAGAGGTCAAAATCTTTCTCCCGGCTCCCTCAAACTGGGAGACTTTCCATATGACATCACCCAGGGCTGGGTAATTTTGTAGCAGAGCCAAAGACACAAGTGCTGTTAGGGCCAGTTCAGTTTCATCTCTGGCCATGGACCGGTACCTCCCCCTAGACAGCCGCCCTTGGCACAACCCATCCTCACTTCTGCAGGAGTTAGCATCAGCGGCATTGTTTTAGCTCATGATAGACATCACCCGATCCACCAAAACCTCCTCTAAGCTTCCTGGAGTTTGTATGCTTCCATGCATGGACTAGCAGTTACAGCCTTCTTGTGGGGGTCCCTCTTTGAGGACTATCACAATTTACAGTTAACTCTCCAAGTCTCCTGCCTTTTCTCCATTCCTCCCTCAGCACACATGGCAGGTAACAACTCAACTAGGATCAGGCCACGGGGCAGCAGCTGAGTGTGTCTCTAGACAGGTCTTGGGTAAAATTGGAAAAGGGTTGGGTTAATGTCTGGGACTCAGGCAGACTCTGTGAGGTTGACTGACTGTAAGCAGGTCACCTCCTTGATCCTAAGGCACTGATGGTGATCACCAGTGTCTGAAGAGGCACATTGGTCCTGTTCTGGATTCTGTCCCCATTTCTTTTCTTTTTTCTTTTTTGTTTGAGACAGAGTCTCACTCTCTTGCCTGGTCTAGAGTGCCATGGCGTCAGCCTAGCTCACAGCAACCTCAAACTCCTGGGCTCAAGGGATCCTCCTGCCTCAGCCTCCCAGGTAGCTGGGACGACAGGCACGTACCACCATACCCGGCTAATTTTTTCTATTTTTAGTTGTTTGGCTAATTTCTTTCTATTTTTAGTAGAGACAGGGTCTCACTCTTGCTCAGGCTGGTCTCAAACTCCTGAGCTCAAACGATCCACCTGCCTTGGCCTCCCAGAGTGCTAGGATTACAGGCGTGAGCCACCACGCCCGGCCTGTTTCTCTCTTTTTAGTGGGTTAACTGAACAATTAGAAGAGCAATATAGCAGAGGCAGGTTACTCACGGACAGGTCTCTACCACCAGGCGTTGGGCAATAAACCATGGGGTAGCCCAGAGTTTGAATCTGACCTCTCCACTCCTGCCCTTCTCCACATGGGTGTTTCCTTCCTTTCCTGGGCTCCTGTATATGCAGCAGGACTCTGGGCTGCCTGCTGATTGGGTTCAGGACACGCTCCCCCAGAATATTCGAGAAAACAGCAGAAGCAGGAAGATCAGTCTCACTTTTCCACTGAAACAAGTTGAAAGACCCTCACTCAAGAGATGCCCACCCTGTAATTGGGGGAAAGGAACATCCTTTTCTCTGAAGAAACAGGGAAGAACAAACAGGCCTTGCTAAGTCCTCCCTGCCCCCAGTTTCTCCCCATTAGATCATACGCACTTTGTGCAATCTCACTTCTCCACAGCTGTCCAGTTTTTCATCACACCTATCATAAAAAATACACAGGTTTACCTGTTTCTTCAAGTCTTCCTTTCCTTGTGAGGGCTCCCATGTCACATAAAACTTATATTATATGAATTTGTGTGCTTTTCTCTTGTTAATCTATCTTTTGTAATAGGGGCCTTGGCCACGAACCTAGGATGGGTGAGGAAGAAAAATCTTTCCCTCCCTTGCACTGCCAGCTGAGCTGTGGACCTCTCACTATCCTCCTTGCTGACCAGTTCTGTCCCTGAAAGTCCCCCTGGCCCTAGCATGCCTCTTGGGCACAGCCACCTCACCCTTGGCACCACCCAGAGAATTTGCATGCTCACAAATAACTTTGTAAGAGAAATCTTTAGGGCTCAAAAGAACAACTAGAATGTAGGGAAAAGGGGGTTAGTTCTTTTTTTTTTTTTTTTTTTTTAAGACAGAGTCTTGCTTTGTTGCCTGGGCTAGAGTGAGTACCGTGGCATCAGCCTAGCTCACAGCAACCTCAAACTCCTGGGCTCAAGCGATCCTACTGCCTCAGCCTCCCGAGTAGCTGGGACTACAGGCATGCGCCACCATGCCCGGCTAATTTTTTCTATATATATATTTTAGTTGGCCAGATAATTTCTATTTTTAGTAGAGACGGGGTCTCGCTCTCGCTCAGGCTGGTCTCAAACTCCTGACCTCGAGCGATCCACCCGCCTCGGCCTCCCAGAGTGCTAGGATTACAGGCGTGAGCCACCGCGCCCGGCCTGGTCAGTTCTTTAATTTCAAAGTAGCAAGTTAAAAAACTTTGAGTATAAAGATATGCAGATTTTTATTTTTAATTAACCACTAAAAATTTTCAAGACAGCTTTCTCTTTAATGTCAGGTTGTATATTCAGCTTACCTTTTTCCAAACATGTTTTCTGTGGACACTGCTCTCTGGCTGTCCTCTGAGATGAACAGATTCTATGGCCACACAAGTTTGGGACATGCTGCATGGCCTGTCCTGAGAAGGACCATGATTACAGTAAAGCCTCTAAAAAGTCCTGCAGTGAAAAACCTACACAGTCGGCCCTCCGCATCTGCGGATTTTGCATCCATGGATTCAACCAACCAAGGATCAAAAATATTTGAGAAAAAAGGGCCAGGTGTGGTGGCTCACACCTGTCATCTCAGCACTTTGGGAGGTCGAGGCGGGAGGATTGCTTGAGGCCAGGAGTTTAAGACTAGCCTGAACAATGTAGTAAGACTCTGTCTCTACAAAAAATAAGAAAAATTAGCGGGGCATGGTGGCGTGAACCTATAGTCTTAGCTATTCAGTGGCCTAGGTGGGGGAGAATTGCTTGAGCCCGGGAGTTTGAGGCTGCAGTGAGCTATGATTGTGCCCCTGCATTCTAGCCTGGGTGACAGAGACCATGTGTCTGAAAAAATAATTTTAAAAAATTTTGAGGAAAAAAAATCATATCTGTACTGAACATGCACAGACTTTTTTTTCTTGTCATTGTTCCCTGAACAATACAATATAACAATTATTTACACAGCATTGACATGGTGTTAGCTATTATAAGTAATCTAGTGATGATTTAAAAGTACATAGGAGGATGTGTATAGTTACATGCAAATACTACACTGTTTTATATCACGAACTTGAGTGTTTGTGGATTCTGATATCTTGGGAGGTGTGGAACCAATCCCCCATGGAAAGCGAGGGATGACTGTATAGCTTTGTCTAAGCCAGAATTTTCTTTTCTTTGTTAAAGGGCAATAGTTTCAGGACACACTTTGGGAAGCTCACTTCAGAGAACCAACAAGGCTGATCTGCGTAAAGTGAGGGATAAGGCGGATTAGGGTTCCAGCCAGTACTCTGGATTCCTCTGACCCACGTGAGTCTGGGGACACTTGGAGGATCTAACTGGTAAGAGGTGGGTATAATGGGCTTCTGCAGAAAACTCATGTTCCAGGGGTGTTTCTTGGCTTAAAGCAGTCAAGTATATAAGGCAACTTTGGCTTCCATCCTAGATGACTCCTGGGTTCCGCATACCACCAGTGTTACCTGGAACCCAACTCAGTGTTCATCAGTTAGTAGAAAAGCAAGCTTGCTAAGGTGAATCAAGTGACCTAGAGTGACAAATTATATGGCATCCCAATTTTGGATTCCACTTAGAGATAGCCTAGGACTCTGGCACAGACGTCTGGCGAGTGAGCTATGATATCTTTCTGTCCCCCTCACTGGAGGTCAGTAGAAGGCTGGGGCACAGCTAGAGTCAAGAACAACGGTGAGGAGGGATGGGAACATGAGCTCAGAAAAGCTCTAGTGTCTGGACATTTGGAATAACTTGTTCAGCCAAGCTGTTGAAATTGCACAAGGAAACAAAAAAAGCAAAACCAACTAAAATAAACAGAAAACCGCTTCCCCCCGGGGCAGGGAGCCGGCATCAGCGGCTGGCCTGGGCCAGTGAAGCCTCTGGGCTTTTACCCTGAGCTGACTCAGGTACTGCCTGAGACCTGGATTGTAATGAGAGCCACCCTTTGGGGAAGGAAGCCACCTGCTCTCTGCGAAACAGCGAATGCCACAATTTCAGAGCAAAAACAAAAGCAGCAGGTCTGTTGCCATTGTTTTTGGAGGACATGGTTTCCCCCAAAAGGGGCCGTTAGCAGGAGGAAAGAGAGCTGTGTTGCCAGTGGAACGGTGTCTACTCTCCCTCTGCATGTGGGTCCCTCCATCCGCCTGCTTCCCTTCCCCTGCTCCTTCCCTTCTTACTTTCAACATTATTTCCTGAGCATCTATTGTGTACTAGAGACAACTCTAGGTGCTAGAGACAATTCTAGGATCCAGCTAGGAAAAGTACAGAGGAAGCCCCTGAATTCCTGGAGTTTTCAAACAAACAACTAAGGAAATAAAACGTCAGATAGGATAGGAGCTGAATGACACACAGGAGCCAGCCAGGGAAGAACGGGGGAAACTTCATTTGGGGCTGAGGGAGCAAGCAGTGAAGAAGCCCCACACGGGAGTGAGCCTGGGCAGTGGGAAACGCGCAGCAGCCCTGTGAGGGGGCAGCAGTAAGAGGTGGTGTCAGAGAAGCGGGGCCACCAGCTGAAATCCCTCTTCCTCCAGAGCCAGTAGGACCTCGGTGCTCTGATGTCCTAAAGCTCCTAATCGAGCACTGCCTCATACCTAGGACAGCGGACCCAACTTTTCCAATCACACACATTCCTATCAGAAAAAAAAGCATCAGTATATACTCACATATAAATATATGTGTTTATATTTTGTACATTATAAAACATACCCCAAGAAAGAAATGAAAAGGATGAGGTAAAATAAATATCAGTAAAATTTCTAATCTTTTCCCATACCATAATGGATTGTCTTGTATGCCTCTTGGGGAGAAAGACCCTGGTTTACTGCTTGGGGGAGTTTTTAACGCGTGTTGGATCTCATCTGCATAATTGGATTGTGAATTCCAATAGGTGAAAGGCTGTCTTATCTCTGATGTTGCCTGGCACAGGGCTGAACAGATAGAAATAGTAATTACTATTTAATCCTGGTGGACACATAGATAACGGGGTGCTGGTGTGGAAGGTCTGCACTGGGAGGCAGGGACAGGTCCTGTGGCCTTACTGTGGCCGAGGTGAAACATTCCTTGTCTCAGTCAGGGTTCAATCAGGAAAGCAGAGCCACTATGCATATGGTGGAAGTAGGAATTTATTATAAATATGAGGCCTTATACAACTGGGGGAGGAGCTGAGGGCATAAGGTCAAAAAAGCATTGCCAAAGGGTTGGAGAATAGTCCTGAAGCAGCCCTGGCTTGGGCGAATGAGTCAGAGCTTGCAGGGGAGCCTGAAGCCAGGCATGCCCAGCTGCCGGAAGTGAGACCGGGCAGGGTGGCTGGTGTGGAAGTCGAGGTCCCTGTCGCTACCACCTCTGTGAGTTAGTATGAAGCACCTGGTAGTGGGTCTGGGGCTGCTGTTGGTCAGCAGGGCCAGCAGTCAGAATGTGCTAGACGTGGAATGAGAGAGAACAAGGACAACTGGGATCCAGTGGCACCTCTTTGTCTGACTCTCGAAGCCTCCAGCCTGCAATCGTCTTCACAGTATGATGGCTTTACTTCTGCCTCCCAAAGCTCATGCAGCTTCACTTTTGCCCAGCTCAAATCGGGGACCACAGAGGGAAGGCCATCCTGAGAACTGTAGCTTCCAGCCTAAGTTTACCACAGAACAGTCCAGCACATCCTTAAGACCGATTCCCTTTGTTCTGGGGCTATACTCACTCATGAAGCAACATCATGTTTATCGATTTTGCATCAGGAAGGAAGGGCCCCAGATGGTGGATGCAGACATTTCAATCACGGGAAAAGTAGCATCCGCTGAAAATTAGCACTTTTAAATATGTGTCTGCAACTAAAACTGAACCTCAAACTATAATGAAACCACTAAATATACTACCAGTAAAAGCTTTCCTGAGTAGACTTTTGGCTTCTATCTGTGAAATTTCAAACTCAAATTGCTCTAATATCAAAGGCAAAATAAATTCCTTTGAATTTTTTCTCCTTTCCCTGTTCCTGGTCACCCTATGGCAGTGGTCCCCAACCTTTTTGACACTAGGAACACCGGTTTCATGGAAGACAATTTTTCCATGGACATGAGGGTGGGGTAGTGGTGGGGGGATGGTTTCAGGATGATTCAGGTGCATTACATTTATTGGGCAGTCAAACTTCTCCGCTAATGATAACCTGTATTTGCAGCCACTCCCCAGAGCTAGCATCACCACCTCAGCTCCACCTCAGATCATCAGGCATTAGATTCTCATAAGGAGCGCACAACCTAAATCCCTCGCATGCGCAGTTTACAGTAGGGTTTGCTCTTCTATGAGAATCTAATTCTGCCACTGATCTGACAGGAGGGAGGTGGAGCTTATGCGGAGATGTGAGTTATGGGGAGTGGCTGTAAATACAGATGAAGCTTTGCTCGCTTGCCCGCTGCTTACCTCCTGCTATGCGGCCCAGTTCCTAACAGGCCACAGACTGGTACCAGTCCACAGCCCTGGGCTTGGGGACTGCAGCCTTATGGTACAAGCACTGAAGAACAGAAAAATGAGCAGAAGAAGGGGGTGGCTATTTTACACCTTGGATAATCACAGCAGGTCATTTTGTTTTTTTAAACCAGCACCTATCTTGCATTTAATTGTAAGCTAGGCATAGATCTAAGTGCTTTACAAAGATAAACTAATGTAATCCTATTCTATGAGATTGGTTCTACATATTACTAACCCTCTTTTACATACAAGGTAAGAGGCACAGAGAGGTTAAGCAAGGTGCCCAAGATCACACAGCTAGAATTCACATCATGACTTTAACTGTATATTTATGTGTAAAAATTTTAAAATTATTCATTACATTCTAAAACTGCAGAAACCGATGAGTTCATTTTCATTAACTTTTATAAAAACTATTCAGAATATGTTATACTAGTTCTGATTTAAAGGGTGACTTTCTTAGAGACCAGGCAGAGTCCTTTATAAGTGCAGGCTTAATGCTCACTATTGCCCTGTGAGGTAGGTGCTATGATTCCACCTTGCAGATGGAGAAACAGAAGTGATTTGTGTAAGACCACACAGTTCAGCTAGTGGATGGGAGATTCAGGATTTAAAACTGACTCCAAAGATGTTGTTTTTTTTCTAGCCCGAATGCTAACAGGACTCTAAGATCTACTAGCAAGAAAAGTAAAGGCAGAGACCAAACCACATAAGTCAGTCTAGCTCATGGTGTCTAGAAATAAAAGTACCTGCTGGAATTCTCAAGTAGTATCAAGTGACTGGGGCTTGGAGAGTCACCTGGGGCCCTTTGATGAGCCTGTACTTTCTGGTAAGTGATCACTTCTGGGGTCTGGGATAGGGCCCCTCATTGTTGTCATCTTTCTCTTGACCCCATTTTTAGTCTCTGTCCCTTCTCAGTTTCTGCCCTCGGCTAAGTTTTCTCTTTCCTGGACCTCTGAGTGGCAGGATGCAGAGGTATAAGGCTTGGCCTCTCCCTTCCTTTCTCTAAGCATATAAATCCTTTTGTGGGGTTTTTACCCCTAGTAACTACATAGCACATTATAAAGCTATAAGAACTCTTAATACCTTGCACTAGTGGTCTTTAATAAAACAAAAGTGGACTTCAAGTTCATTGTTCTTTTGTCTTTTTCTGGCTTTCCTCTTAGTCTTTCAGGATCCGCAATCCCCTAATTACCACACTCTCCATAAGGAAGCCCCAGACTTCCATTTCCATATTTTTTCTGTAGATTTCAGAATGGATATTTTTTGCTAAGTGTTTTCCTTCCTTTTAATTGTGTATTCTTTTGAGAACCTCCATTTTAAAAATTAAATACAGTTTTGGATAATAAAGTAATGTTTATCCTTGAACCTATTATACATATTTTATGCAGTAATTTCAAACCATTGATCTTTTACCTCTAAAATGATATTTCTCCTATTTTTCTATTCCTTGTACATATGTAAGCTCCTTTTCCCCAGCCCCACCCCCAACTCCCACCATCTCCATATCTCCATCTTCCAGTTTTGATTTCTGACTGACCATCAAGTATACAGTAACTGCCAATGCAACTGGTAGGATTATGCCTTCAATATAGAAACACAGTGGAAGTTGGTCTGATGTACATGTTCTTCTGGTCTAAAATTACTAGGGATTTGATTTTGAGAAGAAAGAACCCATTCTGCTTTGAAAATGTGGCAATAGCTTGTGTTCTCTACAGGTCAGGGAATGCAAATCATTCATATGAGTTACTCATTAGGAATGTGCTCATTTTGATCAGCATCTATCTACTAGTTAGCTAATTTATTGTTCCAGCCATTCATTCTGGGTTACTTATTGAGCACTTACTATTTCTAGTGTCTAGTATCCTAGACACTAGGGTTATAAAATAAATGACACTGTCCTTTATGCACAAAATTTCTAATTCTACTCCTGAAACTTTTCAGAGTCTCACTCTGTTGCTCTAGCTAGAGTGCATTGGTGTCATCATAGCTCACTGCAACTTCAAACTCCTGGGCTCAAGGGATCCTCCTGCCTCAGCCTCCCCAGTAGCTGGGACTACAGGTGCATGCCACCACACCCATCAAATTTTTTCTATTTTTTTTGTAGAGATGGGGTCTTGCTCTTCCTCAGGCTGGTCTCAAACTCTTGATCTTAAGTGATCCTCCTGCCTCGGGCTCCCAGAATGCTAGGATTACAGGCTTGAGCCACCATGCCTGGCCTCTCCTGAAACTTTTGTTAGTGACTTGTCTGACTGGGAAGTCACTGGTAGATCTCTGCTGCTCCCTTGTAAAATGAGGAGCTTGAATTAAGTGATCTCAGAATTTTAAAGCCTCTCAAATCAAAGGATGTAGGAGATTTGATTTATTGTCTTAATCCAATCATGAAATTGCTCGGTGCCTTTCAGCACAATGTACAGTCTCTGGATCTCAGTCTCCTCCTCTACAAAATAAATGGAAGGTACTAGAGCAGGTTTGAAAAAGTGTCCAAGGAAACTTTGTTAATAGATTTTGCTAGGAAAAGGAGGTTCTGTATTCAAGAAGGTCTAGAAAATGCCGGAGTCAATAGGTTTCTTTAATCCACGACTTCTCAGAAACTTTACTATGTCAATTTTGCTTCATGACTCTCCAAGTGGAAAGTAGCAGATGTTTCTCAAACTTATTTGACTATGGAAACCCTTTTCCCAGACACATCTTTGTAGACTTATAATGTCTTAATGTATGCCTTCTAAGGCCCTTTATTGGAGCAATACTATCTATTTTTTAACCAATTTCATGTCATACTTGTCCGCTAATTTAAATTCTAATATAACTGGGTTCTGTGCATAGTATTGTTTCTTTTTTCTCTTCAAGTTATGCTTTTGATGCTTTTGGTACAAGAGCTATAATCCCATCATCCTGGGTACATGGCCTGCAAAAGCCTACATCTCATTAGCACTTTGGACAATAGTGTCCAGAACAAGTGCATAGTCTGTTTTGCAGAGAAACATTCCACAGAGCAGCACCGTGGGAGCTCTTTGGAGGAAAAGGTTGAGATAAATGAACACCAAAAACAACAGCATTAATAGGGCAGATTTTCATGAAAACTCAAAAAAAATTTTGACATTTTGATGAGTAAATAACTTAGTCTTTCCTGTAACAAGACTGCTGTTCCCAACCAAGACTGTTAGGACTCAGAGAAACAGAGCTGAGTGGCTCCATGTAAAAGTCTGTGTTCAACATCTGTCATGCTGGAGATCATTAATGTTCAATTGCTTCCTATTGTCTTCATGTTATTCAACTTCATTTCATTGTCATTGCTTCAGCTGGGGATTAATCAACTATTTATGGGAAGACAGGACTTAGAGTCAGGGCACTCACAGTGTGGGTACAGTCTGAGGCAGGGGGAAGCAAGTCATGGTTAAAAGACTCCGGATTTGTGAGAGTTTGTTGATAACTTAATTAAACAAACATATTTGAGAATAATGCTGACATTATCCATATTTCAAAAGGAGAAGAAACATACTTGGTCTTCTTGAAGAATCCAGAAATGAGTCCGTACTATTTGGAGCTGGTTTCTTCCCCCCTTGATTCCTCTTAAGCGTAAGAAACAAGCAGAGATAAGAGAATGAAATTAATGATTTCTCTGTAAAAATCAGATCCTTGTTATCAATAGTGGAAATCATACTTCCTTATTGTTGCTGAAGGCAGTTGACACAACTGAAACATCCAAGTAGTATGAAACATATTCAGTTTTATGAAGTGGGCTAAAATATTCCATCAGGAATTAGTTTTAAAAACCTCACATTACTTAGATGTTTTCATTTTGCACATATATGTGCATTATGATTAGTTTTAATAGATTTAAATGTCAAATCTAAATGATTAGTTATGATCTCAGTGTATGTTCCACAAACATTTGTGAACCTGTGTCAGGAGAAATGAAGTATAAATACTCATGCAATCCAATTATATAATTAGAATAATATAACAAAGTTTTTATATGCACATTAATATATTTTGATTTCACAGAAAATAGCTAGATTATTTACAGTAAAATACCGGGTCTGCAATATTAGAACCTGCTAAGCTGTCCCCATTTACTTAATAGCTAAAATGAAAATGCCTCTATATTAGTTCAGCATTATGCAAAATTGTTACACTTCTCGACAAAGCTACATCTTTTTACACTATACTTCTGATATATCTCATAATGCCAAAACCAACATCTTCACACAAATGATTTCTCATAATTTAAAAACCTCCGTTAAGTTTTTGATACGTAAGCTGCCCGCAGATGATATGGGAAAAGATAGATCAAGCTGTCCCCCACCCCCACCTTGTTATTCTTTTAAGGACAGCCAGGCCACTCCAGATGGTGTGTTAGTTAGTGTTGGACATAGCTTTGGAGAAACTTCAACAGACTAAGGCTGTAATGTCAGGATTTTGCTGTGCGTCGCCCCCTCCCCCCGCAGTTCCCAGGGTAGGAAGGTGCTGAGATGGAAGCCGAGGGACGCCCGCCCACCTGCCACCACCTGTTCCCTCCTCAGCCCTCTGCTATAAATTCTCCTCCCTCCAAGACTCATCCCGCACTCTCCGACAGCTACCGCGCTAAAAGCGCTCCTTCCCCATCTGAGCTTCGGGAAAGATTTCATCTTCCTGAAAAGGAGTCTCGGGCTTTCCCAGAGGACCTGAAAGGCCTTCCCCGAACCAGCCCCACCAAACTCTGCTGGAAGGTTTCCTTTTCTTTTTCAACTTCACCTTGAGCAAATGACTTTCTCTTGAGCATCTCAATTTCCCCTCGCCTGGGGCAAGTGTAGAGACGTCAACCTGGTTATCCAGTAGGACAGAAGGCCGAGTCCCGCACTGGCCCCTGTGAACTGTTTGACTGCACGTGAGTTGCTCTGTTTGCGACTTACTCGCTAAGAAGAGCCACGCTGGGAAGCGGCCCGACAGACGAGCCCACGCGCGGGAGCCGAGCGGGCGGGCGAGCCGGGCGCCTCGCCGCCGCAGGCCGGGCATGAAGTCCTGCAAGCCCCGCGGCCCGCCGGCGGGAGCGCGCGCGGCGCCCCAGTGCGCGGGCGGCGGCGAGTGCGCGGGCTCGTGCGCCGGGGCCGGGCGGCCGGAGAGCGCGGCGCGCAGGCGCCTGGCGGCCAACGCGCGCGAGCGCCGCCGCATGCAGGGGCTCAACACGGCCTTCGACCGCCTGCGCAGGGTGGTGCCGCAGTGGGGCCAGGATAAAAAGCTGTCCAAGTACGAGACCCTGCAGATGGCGCTGAGCTACATCATGGCTCTGACCCGCATCCTGGCCGAGGCCGAGCGATTCGGCTCGGAGCGGGACTGGGTCGGTCTCCACTGTGAGCACTTCGGCCGCGACTACTACCTCCCGTTCGCGGGCGCGAAGCTGCCGGGCGAGAGCGAGCCCTACGGCCCCCGGCTCTTCGGCCTCCAGCCGGAGCCCTTCCAGGCGGCCACCTAGGGCGCCCGGCGAGGCGGAGCCGCCCTTGCCCACGTAGCCTGCCGTGCGAAGGATGCTTTCTTCCAATGTCATTAGTAAACTTTCAGGTTACCTATATTCGCAACATCAGACCTGTGGACACAATCATTTTATTGCCTTTCCTTTCCCCTCCTCTGTATTTTGTAGATGCCATTACTGGATCTTGTGAATGGTTTTGTTTGCTGTGAAAGTAATGTCCCCGGCCCCTTTTCTGGGCTACTTTGAGGGAAAACAGTCTTTAAAAAAAATAAGAGTAGGCTATTCTGCTGTTCCAGTCCTCAGAGAAATAATCACGTTCTTAAACTTTGTAAGTTTGTCCTGTTCCGGTGAAGTTACAGTATCCATTACTTGTGTACGCTCAAAACAGAGCTACCTTCCTGTCGTGTACGTGCATTTACTCTTAGTGCATTGTGTTGCATGCATGATGTAGAGTCAGACCCTTTCGTCGGTAGAGTACATGGGCATGAGCGCTCTGTATTTTTTTAAACTGCGTACACATTATTAAAATATAGATTTTGTAAGATATAAATAAAAACGTGGATTTGTTTTTCATGCCAAGTACGCTGCTAGTTTCCTGATGGTACTAAAGGCCTATTTGGGGGCGATGATATAAAGTGTTTCTCTGAGTAAACGTGGAATGTTTAAAACTAATTTACACCGATTGGCAAATGTACTGTTTTGTAATATTTCCTCAAAAAGCTGACGAGAGTACAGATAATTAACTTGAAAGTTTTCTGTGCCAACTTGGAAATATAGATATATTTTTGTGATTTTTAAAAAAGATTAAATTGAGATATTAATAGCTTTTAATTAAGTAGATATGCAGTTCTTCAGTATTTTATTTTCTTTATTAAGCAAATTACTCCTAATTCATTACAAGTACCCAAATATATTTATTCCTATATGTATATAGGAATTTATATATACATATATACACATACAAGAATAAATAAATATATATATTTCTAAAACTAACACAAATAAAAAATATTGCTTTTTGAATACCATCAAAGCTAATCAAAATGGGAACAAAATAATATACATGGTATTGGATTGAATTACTTTTATTAGTTTGCTTTACCATTGCATGAATAAACCAAGCTCTTAATGTAAAGAGTGACTTGGTGGTGAACAGCACTGCCTGCATTTGGGACACAGTCTTACTCATAGTTAGGAAAAGCAGGACTCTTAAGTTATCTGTGCAGTTGGAATTTGTCACAAGTCAACAACAACAACAACAATGACATTTCCCAAATCCTTTTTTTATGGATTCCAAAACCTAACCTCAGACACAGCCTCCTATTTGCAATTTATCTACAGAGTCTTCATTAAAATTTTTATTTTCTTAGTTATCTTTATCAAAATCCATTTGGTTCGTAATGAAGGAAAGTATCTCCCCCGGTCCATACATACACTTAAATTTAGAAAAATCACAAGTGTATCTCCAGAAACCCCTTTGGAAATTGAAGCTGAATTTCCTTTCTGTCTGATAGCTGTTAATAAGAAACTGAGGAGGGCTCAGGGCTTTGCTTCTTTACTGTAAATTTGATAGTAAAATGTTTAATCTCTTGACTCCACCAACTCTTAGAAGATGTTGTGTAGTCCAGCAGGCAAACAACACAATTCTGGAAGTGATGCTGCCAGAACTCTCTGGTCACACTCCAATCTGCAGTGTGCACTTAGGTCAATGGCAAGATTCAAGGCATTTGCTTTACTCACTATATGGGCGCACTAGTCTACTTACTTACACCTTCTAAAGAGCTTCGTCAATAACCTCAGTAAGTTGGTAGAGTTTGAGAATGAACAAAATCAATGCTAAAAAAATGTATTCTTCAGAGAAGTTCTCAAAAATATATTAAGATCATTAGTCATTTTTGAGATAAGGTGTCACATTCCCCTCTCTGGACTGTAAAAACCTTGTGAAAGAGAACTGTACTTTTCATTATATCTCTGTGCCTCCTAGTACAGGGCCTTGCACAGGCAGAACACTCAACAAATATTTCAATTTTGGCTATTAATTTGATAGCACTTTCTTAATGAAATCAAACAATTCAATTAAAATGATGGGATTCTAATCCCATGCCTCTTCTTCCCTAACCTCACTCCTCCAAAATAATGGGAATCAACCTGTTAAATATTATGCCTTTGGCTGGCTGCTTTTGTGTTTTGGAAATTTCTGGAAGCAACTTAGTTCTTACCAAATTCCTAAGCTTTTTACTCTACTCAATGTGCTATTTTTTCCAGAAAGACATTTGAGGGAAAAGTAAATGGGTCCCAGTGATCACATTCAATCATGGATATAACTCTTCAAACTGTATGTTGGGACATCCTTCATGGTTTATGAAATAGGAGCTTAGATAAAGCAAGTGTAAAATCTTTTTGAAGTCAAGATTCATATATCATTGTGGATAATAGAATTTAGGTTGCCAAGCATCCCAAAAGTTGCCACAGTATTTTATACTGTTCACCTTTGAAAATCCATTTTCTTTCTAGTTTGACAACAGGATATATCGAAATTCAAAAATATTCTTGTTCCTGAGTTCCCTTTTCTCAACAAATCAACACATATTATCAAGTACCTATTTATACTCAGGCTCACACAACACCATCCCTGCCCTTGGCTAGGCAGCCAAAAAGAACACACACACACACACACACACACACACACACACACACACACAGACACACTAATCAATAAGCAGTACTAAACAGAGTATAGCTGAATCTTTCAGTAGTGTAGTACCAGTGATATGTGCCACAAGAGCTCCTAAGAGGGGGTATTAAATAATAAAGGAAGACCTCCCCTCGCAGGATTTCAGTCTGACTAGCCATATGTAGGGACTCTCCCTAGGTGCAAGCTAGAGGCTGAGGTTCCAAACCCCAAGGTCAGAAGTCTTGAAGAAGCACATACAAGTGAACAGAGCTTTCAAGATGGGAAAGGCCACCTAAGCCAGTGGTTCTCAACCCTGACTACTCATTAGAATCACACCTAAGAAGTCTTTAAAAAATACCGAGCCTGGGGCCCCCACCCCAGGAACTGATTCAACTGTTCTGGGGTGGGATCTAAGCATAGATACTTTTTAAACACTCCCCAGGTGATTTTAATGGGCTTCCAAGGTTGAGAACCATTTAATTAAACAATATCTACTATGATACCATTAACCTCATTACCAAAAACTGGTTATATTGACTTCCTATTCTTTTTTTAATTTCAAAATATTAAGGAGGTACAAATATTTTTGTTACATGTATCACTTTCGTAATGCTTAAGTCATAGCTATAAATGTGCCCATCACCTGAATATTGCTCATTGTATCTGCGAGGCAGGTTTTTGTCTGTCCTCCCTCCCTTCTCTCTCTTGCTTGATATCCAGTAAGTTTTATTAATACTTCCATCTGTGCACATCCTATTCTTCCTATTTGCAGGTCTTAAGAAGGACTAGGCTATCTTTCCAAACATCCAGCATAGCCAGTTTCTTAGTTAATGAGTTGACTAATGAAGATTTAAAATTTCTGCTAGATATGGGCCAGATGGGGTTGTAGTAAATAGAGCTGCAGGATTCAACAATTAAGGCTCAATTCACTTAAATTTTGCCCTGTTACAATAAAAACAGTGCTATTTTTGGACTGAATTTGGCTAGCAGCTGCTCTCTGCCTATGTTTCACTAAAGATATCTGTTTTTGATACCTATGGGTGAAAGAAATTTCAAAGTACATATAAGATCATAAATATATGACCTGTCTTCTCACATGTATACCCATTCCCCTCTCTGATCATAAATATACTAATGGGTACAAACTTTAATGAGTATTTTATTGAATTAACATGGGACTTTTGGATTGCTGTTTCAAACTGGTAGTGTACCCCTAAAATTCCTTCGTTGCTTTTAACAATGGGGAAATGTTCCAAGAAATGAGTTTCGTTGTGTGAGCATCATGGATCGTACTTATACAAACCTAGATGGTGTAGTCTACTACACACCTAGGCTGTGTGGTGTAGCCTAATACTCCTAGGCTACAGACCTGTACAGCATGTTACCCACCGAATACTGTAGGCAATTCTAACACAATGGTAGGTATTTGTGTATCTAAACATATCTAACATAGAAAAGGTACGGTAAAAATACAGTATAAAAGATAAAAGATGGTACACCTGTATAAGGCACTTACCATGAATGGAGCTTGCAGGACTGGAAGTTACTCTGGGTGAGTCAGTGAGTGAGTGGTGAGTGAATGTGAGGCCTAGAACGTTCCTGTACACTACTGTAGACTTTATAAACACTGTACACTTAGGCAACCCTAAATTTATTAAAAAATTTTTTCTTTATTTGGTAATAAATTAACCTTACCTTACTGGTAATTTTTTTACTCTCTCAACTTTTAAGTTTTTAAAATTGTTTGACCTTTTTGAAAATCATACAGCTTAAAACAGAAACATATTGAACAACTATACAAAAATATTTTCTTTCTTTGTATCCTTATTCTAAAGCTTTTTAAAATTTTTAATTAAAAACTTTTTTGTTAATAACTAAGACATAAACACACATTAGCCTAGGCCTTCACAGGATCAGGATCATCAATACCACTCTCTTCCGCCTCCACATCCTGTCTTCTGGAAGGTCTTCAGAGGCAGTAACACACATGGAGCTGTCATCTCCTGTGACAACAGAGCCTTCTTCTAGAGCGTCTCCTGAAGGACTTGCCTGAGGCTGTTTTACAGTTAACTTTTGTTTTTATAAGGAGAAGGAGCACAGGTTAAAATAACAATAAAAAGTATAATATGGTAAATACATAAACCAGTAACACTCGTTTACTATAATTGTTATTATGTACTGTACATAATTGTATGTGCTATACTTTATACGAATGGCAGTGCAGTAGGTTTGTTTACACCAGCATCACTGCAAGCATGTGAGTGATGCGTTGCTCTATGACGTTATGTCATCTGTGAAGTCACTAGGTAATGGGAATTTGTCAGCTCCATTATAATCTTACGGAACCACTGTCCTATATAGTGGTTGACTGAAACGTTGTTATTCAGCACGTTACTATTGTGGAAAGAAAGAATTTATCCATCTCACATACTAAGTATATTGTTTATATTTTAAAATTTCTATGTATTATGATGTTTTAACATCTTAAAAATCTTTCTGGCTGGGGAGAGACTGCCCCTCCCAGGGCTAGCCAAAAAAAGCAAAGGTCGATGGAATGCTTGTCTTTGATATGCAAACTAACCAATCCAAAACCAGACTTCTGTCAGACCCATACACCCCAGGAGGCAATATTCCTCTGCCTTCATTATTCCAGGGCCAGGTACCAGCCAACTAGGGACCCCTCCTTAGAGTCTGCCAAAATTATTTACCCTTGCCAATCCTGCCCTGCCCTGCCTTTCGCACAGAAACTCCAATCAGGGCCATGGCCTAGGCTCTTTCCTAGCTCCAGCCCCTTCTGCCTCCTGACCGAAGCTGGTGCTTTCCCACGTGACCCTGCGTGGTTTGCTGTGCCTCCTGTCTCTAGAATATTGGGAGTCCAATAAACTTTATTTTCTTGAGCCTCTCCTGTGCTTCCTCTTGTGGCCACACCTGACTGACCGTCACATAACACAGACTGACCATCACAGAACACGAAATATTAAGTCTGGGACCAAAATAAACCAAAGCAAAACAAACCCAATAATTGAGAATAAATAAAATTTTATTTAATGAATAAAGAAACAGTCCATCACATCCTCTAAATTGCCTTTAAAAGCATCCAGATTAAATTAAATACTGATTATTAGTTCTTATTTTTCGTCTTCTAATTGCAAAGTTTCCAAACAAAACACAACTCGAAGAAATCTTTAAGAAAGCATGACTAGGGAACAGCAACAAGTGTCACAGAGATGACGTGGTCTACCAGAATACAGTACCATAAACTTCTGGGGAAGGACACGACTTGTGCTCACAGACATTTTGGCTTAAATGATCACTGGTTTTCAGTTCCACAAAATGCCTTAACATGCATGATGCAGAGGAACGGGAATAAAAGTCAAGATCCGTTAATTGCTTTCTAGTAACAGAGGCAAAATATACAGGTTATATAATTCACGCATTTCAAAATGGCTACAGTAATGGCTTTTGCATTAAGATTTCAATAACCAAAAACGTACTTTAGAAAATAAGTTGACTCAAGCTTCCTGAGATGGAAGCATACCGTGTTTGTGAGCCTTCTGGGGCTTGGTGTGTTTTCAAGTGGAAAGAACTCATGCAAGGAGTAAAAGGAAAAGTGTTAAGAGACATAACTTGATGCCCGTTAAATTAAGTCAGCTATGGGTGCTCTGTGACTCCTTACTTGAAGTGTGTGTGGGAGGGGTGTGGGTGTGCATGCACATGTGCATCATTTGTCAGTCATTATCTGAATCGACAGGGTTAAATTCAGGCTTGATGTAGCTGAGAATGCCAAAACAGAGACCAAAGGGTATGCTCATTTTTGAGAGTTCATGTCTACTAGCTATCCTAAAGTCGACTCATTTCAACATAAGGCCACTGATGGCTGGCATGGAACATTATTTATTAGGGTTTGGAACACTACTGTGGAGTTGTCCTTGAACTGCTTAAGCCAGAAAGGAATACAGGAAGCTCCCTTACTATTATTTCTCTGCACTGCGGAGTCATCATTTCCACTAGCTTCAATCAAAGATGCAGGAGTCAGAATTCCCCTAGGCTATTCTGCCTATCTTCCGGTAGTAAATTTCCTTGGAATCTGCCTGCAGAAAGCAGACAGGATATTTCTTGAATTCATTTGATTTTTCTCCAGATTTATCTATTTATTTTTTTACTGCGTACCATTTTGGAAGAAGGCATTCCACCTTTGTATACTTTTTCTCTTCTAAGGAAAAAACAAAGTAGTGGGACAGGAAAGAAATATGAACTTTTTAAACAAATTAACTATTTACTTTGGAGAAAAATATTTTTCACATTTTTCTTGAAATAAAAAAACTGCTACCACTTTTTTGGGGTCTCTAAAGTAAATTCTTCATAAATATTTATTTATTTATTTGTCCTAGCCTCTATCCTTGGAAAAGCTCAAGTATTTTGCCTATTTTTCAGGTAAAGAAAGAGACCCCAGAGTTATAGAAATATTAGAGAATGTATCCAAATTCATCTGAATTATTAAAATCCACCTAAGAATTCCTAGAAAGCGGGAGCTTTCCTAATGCTCTCATATATTTTATAGATTTTTATTGAGAGGGAGGTCATGAAGGGAGAAGAGTAGGTCAAGAAATTTAATGCTAAAGATTGCAAAAACTAAGTGAAAATCCTAAAAGAGGATAAAGTATTTCTGAAATCAAAATACTGAAAAAATTTACCAACATTGTGTTAAAAAAATACAGTTGCATTCAAATTTTCTTGTTTGAATTATTTTAGGATTTTTACTGTCCTTAAATTACACAGTAAAACTGTGTACACATACACATGCAGTAATCTTTTGGTAGTGACCACTATAGTCAATACTAGTATATAGTTCACTGGATACTTACAACACTAATTGTGGGGAAATTATAAGAATCTGCCTCTAGTTTGCTGATAACTCATCAAATCTGTGTAGGAACATCAGGTTTTTTGGAATACTGAGCAATTCATTTTTACCATGCCATATGAAAATAATTCATGTTTCTTGTGGGTATTTTTAAAAACACTTCTTATTGTAACAAAACTATATTCAGATCTCCATGAATTTTCAGTTGAAAATGGTCAAATTGCACCTCTCCATCTTTAGACCCCATTTTTTAATGTGTCTTTGTTTTCAGTTAAGAAGCATTTAAGAATGAAGACTAAAATCCAGTTATTTTTCTGTTGCTCTACAGATACTTTAACCAGGTTGTATATAACTCACGTAGTAATTTCCACAATTTGAAGGATAATAATTTATAAAAATTACTTTTAAGTGTCAAATATATTTGTACATGAAAAATTTGTTCATCATCAAAAAGTAATCTTTAAACCTGTAAACTAGAACTGTTTTCTGTATTTTAAGAAAAATATACATTTATTTCAGCCTTAAAATATTTATTGTCAAATAGGCCGGGCGTGGTGGCTCATGTCTGTAATCCTAGCACTTTGGAAGGCCAAGGCAGGAGAATTGCTTGAAGCTAGGAGTTCAAGACTAGCCTGAGTAACATAGTGAGAACCCATCGCTACAAAAAAAATTTTAAATAGCCAGATGTGGCGGTACATGCCAGTAGTCCCCGCTACTCAGGAGGCTGAAGTGGGAGGATTGCTTGAGCCCAGGAGTTTGAGGCTGTAGTGAGCTATAATTGCACCACTGCACTCCAGCCTGGGTGAGTGCAAGAATCTGTTTCTATGAAACAAAAAAATATTTATTGCCAAATAATGTTGAAATATTTTAATTTTATTATTAGGGAAACATTTTCTATTCAGGTATATGTTAAAATCTTCTGGCAAATTGGTGTTTATATGCCTCTACAATACAGCCATTTTCTTTATATCTACTCCCAGCATTTATGGCCCTATTCTCAGGGGACTGAAAAGTGTGCTCTTTCTCTATTTCTTGCAGTTTCAAGGCTATTGCTCTTCAGAGTTTGAAGTGGCTATTATTTACACATTAACAAAAGGCAGCTTGTTTATGGTTCTATAATACCAGGCATGCTAACTAATATAATTAGACAGAAATAAGAGGCAAACATTTTTTTAACAAATATGCAATTTTTTTTGCAGTGCACAGATTTAAAAAAACATGATATTAGCAACTTTTTTAGCATACTGATGACCGCTGCATTGTCAAAGTTTAGAAGATGCTTGGCATTCTTTAAGCGACACTTCAGCAATTAATTTTCTGAAACATTGATCCACTTAAAAAAAGAAAGGGCAATTAGTGGTGAAAAGGACTTCAACAACTCTATCAAAATCTAAGTAACTGTTCATCTTACTGGCAAAGCATATTGATTGTCACTTTAACCACTAGTGGAAATACTTTCAGTCCAGGCTACCCAAGGACCATGGAAGGGAACTTGAATAAAGGCCATCATAAGTAAATTTGCCCACATTAACGATTTCTCTGGCAGCTTTGAGTTTACAACCAACCTATCAAGAGCCCATATGCAAACAGATTCAAGATCCCAGTTTGGAAGGTACTTTGGACGAGTGTGGAGGAAAAGGAGGAAAGGAAGACGCTGTAATCAACAAGAATAATTTGGGTGTCTGACTCACTTTCCTCTATCTCTCCTCACAGTCTGATTTTTTTTTTAATACTCTGCCAGCAATTCTGACAACTTTAATAGAAGTTGATGGGAGTGAGAAAGCAATTGCTTTTAAAAATGCAGCACCTCTGTATAGTTAAAAGACTCTCAGACATTTGGAGTTTGTTCAGTTGGACAGAACACCAAGCCAGACACCAAGCCAAGATGCATGGAATTGGAGTTAGGTCATTGTGGAGCATGAAGCACCCTAGCAGGCCTTGGGGGAGGGGTGAGATGGGACGAGTTACAGAACATGGGGTACAGGGACCTGGGGAGAAACACAGAGAATGAGGGCTAGATGCAGAAAGGACCATAGACATTCTTTAGCTTTGACCACATCATAGACACAAAAAGAGCAAGATGAAGTAGTCTTTCTTCTCTTCTTCTTGGCTGCTTTGTCCGGTGCCCTGTTCTTGGGCAGAACCTAATCTAGTGTAGTAAACACAGGCATACCTCAGAGATACTGCAGGTTCGGTTCCAGACCACTGCAATAAAGTGAATACTGTAGTAAAGCAAGTCATATAAATCTTTTGGTTTCCCAGTGCTTATAAAAGTTATGTTTACACTATAGTCTATTAAGTGTGCAATAGCATTACGTCTTAAAAAAAAAACAATGTATATACCTTAATTGAAAAATACTTTATTGCTAAAAAATGCTACCAATCATCTGAGCTTTCATCAAGTCCTAATCTTTTTGCTGGGGGAGGGTCTTGCCTCCATGTCGATGGCAGCTGACTGATCAGGGTGGTGGCTGCTGAAGGCTGGGGTGGCTGTGGCAATTTCTTAAAATAAGACAACAGTGAAGTTTGCCGTATCGCTTGACTGTTGCTTTCATGACAGATTTCTCTGTAGTATGTGATGCTGTTTGATAGCATTTTATCCACAGTAGAACTTCTTTCAAAATTGGAGTCAGTCCTCTTAAACCCTGCCACTGATTTATCAACTAAGTTTAAGTAATATTCTAAATCCTTTGTTGTCATTTCAACCATGTTCACAGCATCTTCACCAGGAGTAGATTCTGTCTTAAGAAACCACTTTCTCTGATCATCTATAAGAAGCAACTCCTAGCCTGAGCAAGAGTGAGATCCGATCTCTACAAGAAGAAAAATTAGCCAGGTGTAGTGGTGTGGGCCTGTAGTTCACAGCTACTTGGGAGGCTGGAGCAGGAGGATCGCTCAAGTCCAGGAGTTTGAGGTTGCTGTGAGCTATGATGACACCACTGCACTCTAGCCTGGGTGACAGAGTGAGACCTTGTCTCAAAATAAATAAAATAAAATAAAATGAAAAATAAAATAATTTTTTAAAAAAGAGGAGCAACTCTTTATCTGTTCAAGTTTACTATGAGATTGCAGCAATTCAGTCACGTCAGGCTCCGCTTCTAATTCTAGTTCTTTTGCTGTTTCCACCACACCTGCTGTTACTTCCTCCATGGAAGTCTTCAAAGTCATCCATGAGGGCAGGAATCAATCTCTTCTAGCTTCTGTTAATGTTGATATTTTGGCCTCCTCCCATGAATCACGAATGTTCTTAATGGTGTCTAGAATAGTGAATCCTTTCCGGGAGGTTTTCAATTGACTTTTCCCAGATTCATCAGAGGAGTCACTATCCATGGCAGCTATCACCTTACAAAATGTATTTCTTAAATAATAAAACTTGAAAGTCAGAATTACTCCTTGATCCATGGGCTACAGAATGGATGTTGTATTAGTGGGCAAGAAAATGACATTAATCTCCTGTACATCTTCATCAGAGCGCTTAGGTGCCCAGGTGCCTTGTTAATGAGCAGTAATATTTTGAAAGAAATCTTTTTTTTTCTGAGTAGTAACTCTCAATAGTAGGTTTAAGTGTTCAGTAAATCATCCTGTAAACACATGTGCTGTCACAGGCTATGTTGTTCCATTTATAGAGCACAGGTAGAGTAGATAATTCAAGAGGCTTAGCTTTCAGCCTACCTCAGCTTTCAACATGCCT
The DNA here is from genome assembly GCF_020740605.2 of Lemur catta. Classification (NCBI taxonomy): domain Eukaryota; kingdom Metazoa; phylum Chordata; class Mammalia; order Primates; family Lemuridae; genus Lemur; species Lemur catta. The sequence goes on along the minus strand of NC_059141.1, from coordinate 46,847,220 downwards.
TCCTTACTAAGCTTAATCATTTCTAGCTTTCGATTTAAAGTGAGAGACTTGTGATTTTTCCTTTCATTTGAACACTTAGAGGCCATTGTAGGGTTATTTTATTTATTTATTTATTTTGAGACAGAGTCTCGCTCTGTTGCCCTGGCTCGAGTGCAGTAGCAGCCGCATCATAGCTCAGTGAAACCTCAAAGTCCCGAGCTCAAGTGATCCTCCTTCCTCAGCCTCCCAAGTAGCTGGTACTATAGGCATGTGCCTCCATGCCCAGCTAATTTTTTTCTATTTTTTTTTTTTTCTAGAGACGGGGTCTCACTCTTGCTCAGGCTGGTCTCAAACTGCTGACCTCAAGCAATCGTTCCACTTCAGCCTTCCAGAGTTCGAGGATTATAGGCATGAGCCACCAAGCTCTGCCTCATCGTAGGGTTGTTAATTGGCCTAATTTTAATACTGTACCTCAGGGAATAGGGAGGCCCAAGGAGAGGGAGAGAGGCAGAGGAATGGCCAGTGGTGGAGCAGTCAGAGCACACACAAGATTTATGGATTAAGTTCCCTGTCTTCTATGGGCATGGTTCATGGTGCCCCCAAACAATTGTAATAGTAACATCAAAGATCACTGATCACAGATCACCACAGATATAATGGTAATGAAAATGTTTGAAATATTGTGAGAATTACCAAAATGTGATGCAGAGACACAACATGAGGGCATATGCTATTGGCAAAATGGTGCCAATAGACTTGCTCGACACAGGGTGGCCACAAACCTTCAATTTGTAAAAATGGCAATAACTGTGACACACAGCAAAGTGAAGTGCAATAAAATGAGGAATTTTCTGTACTGTAATTCAGTCATGAATTATTTAATAAATGGGCTTTTCTGGATTCACTTGGGAATCTAGCACTAGGTAATACATGGGGATGGAAATATACTCTGAGGTTTAAGGAACCAATTTACAAATGAACATTTGGAGGGCAATCCATTTATCATTTGAGGATTATCCAAATAAACCTATCCCTACAAACATCAGCTTTTGACTCCTTTGGGAATTATTCTCCATGGCATGCGTCATTTAGAGCATTAGTTCTACCTACTGCTTGTCTCTTGACCATTTAATTTCTCAATAGATACCTACAAAAGTTAAGTGATGAATAAAAAGGAAGATGCATTTAAACCAGTTCTATTTGAAAATGCTGAGTAGGTTTAATTAGGTGAAAAGTGAGATGTCTCAAAAAGTCGGTTTGGTTTTAACGGCGCATTTCTTTCTCTATTTTCCCTCTGATCCCCAGTGCCATGACTAATCAAGTTATGAAAAGCCCTTCAGTTACTTGGAGAGAAGAGTGCTTTTGGGATCTGTATGGCTTTTTGAAATGAAGAGCCAGGTGAATTACATCAGCTTTTCTTCTTTCCCTGGTCCATTTTTGCAGGGTTTTGGTTTTCCTCTGGGTGTTCCATGAATGCTACATGTCTAACAAGTGTAGCACAAAATATAATAGTAGGGTCTAATAAGGGCGATGTCTGTGCTTATTTCTATTTTCCAGGCATGCACTGCACATGCAATCAGGGGTGAGTACTTTCTTCTTTTTTTCTTTCTTATATCATATAGTAAGATGAAAAGTACTTGCTTCATAGATGCTAACACTATAGCTTTATGCCATCTATATCTCTTCGGACCTTTCTGGGTAAGTTCTGTGATCCAATCACGGTAATGAAATGATTCTTCTCAACCTTGGCTGCTCACTGGAATCACCTGAGAAGCTCTAAAAACTAGTGATGCCTGTGTAACAATCTCAGAGCTTTTGACTTAATTGATTTGAAGTGTGGCCTGGGTGTTGGGATTTCTAAAAACCTCCCCAGGAGATTCGAAGGTGCATCCAAGGTTAGGATCACTACTTGGGCTCAATTCACTTTATATAGAAACACACTAACTTATACAGAATTTTAAATTCAATTTAGGTTGATACATATTTATTGGGCGCCCGCTCTGTATAAGGCACAAAGACAAACTCCTGACTTAGTCCATACCAACAAGTAGCTCAAACCTAGTACAGGCAAGAGTGGTTAGTGCCAGGGGAGGGAGCAGGAAGGTATACAGAGGCTGCATTTTGCGTAAAACACTATACGAAGTAAAATTCTCTTCTTCTAGACTTAAGAAATTTGGCATAAGGATTCACAGAAAGGAGAATTCTATTTGGTTGGGGTGTGGGAGATCAGAAAATATTTCACAGAGGTAATAGCATTTGAGATGGACTGCAAAGAACAGGTAAGCTCTCCATAGATGGAGACTGGGGAAAGAGCCTTCCAGGTGGAGGCAGAAGAGAGGCATGTGGCTGGGAAGCAGGGCCCTGTGTGAGGTTTGCTGCTGCACTGGGTGTGTTTTCTGAGTAGTGGATGAAAAGCTTTGGGCTTATGTTGGGGTGAGCCTGAATACCATGGGGCAGAACAGCTGGTTCCCAATTTGGTACCTGGTACTCCCAGGTAGCCACTGGGGGGTTGAAAATTTGGGAATAATGATCTGCAGCTGAGATCTGGGCTGGATCTGAGTGGGGAGAAACAGCAGAACTAGCGGTGGAAGAGGTTAGGAGTCTATTATGGTTGAAGTCAGAAGTATTGAGGAAATTAAGAAAGTAATGACAGTCTGAACTGGGGCACTGCATGGAAATGGAAAAAAGTTCCTGAATAGAAAAGGAATAATAGAGTTAGAATTAATAGAACTTATCAACTGATAGGCTAGAGGAAGCAAAAACTGACTTGGATGTTTCTTATTTGGATTATGAGGAATGTGATGGTGCCATAATAGAAATCACCCAACCAGGCTGAGGAATGGTTTATGAACGGGAGATGATGAGTCTAATTTTGGGTATGTTGAAAACAAACACATCCGGTGGAACTAAAATTTCTTATTTGACTATCCCTCATTGTAATTGAATTGTAATAGAATTCTTAAAGGAGGGCACTGATTTGTTTAACAGTGGTTCTCAACAAAGGATTTACCTCCCAGGGAACATATAGCAAAGTCTGGAGATATTTTGGGTTGCCACAATTTGGGTAGGGGTTCCTACTGGCATCTAGTGGGTAGAGGCCACGGATGCTGCTAAACATCCTACAATGCACAGGACAGTCCCCCACAACAAGGAATTATACAGTCCAAAATGTCTATAGTGTTAAGGTTGAGAAACCCTGCTTTTAACACTGATAGCTCAAATTTCAGGAATTTTTTGGTCTGTTATATTTGGGGTGAGATAGTGCCACCTAGTGGCCAAGAATAATATTTACCCTAGTTTTCTGTTGAACACTAAAAAGACAACAGATGAAAAATATTCAGAAAGCTAAGACACACAGTGATGAATGAAGAACATCCCTTCATGGGAGAACTATCTAACATTTACAGAAGTATATGTGATGGGGGGTCAGGTGTACAATCTAGAGAAGTCTTGGAGTTAAAAAGTACTCGTTGGTTGTAAGAGATATCAGAAGTCAATATGGAAACAGAACATTTTACAGGATGCATTCCATATAAAATGCATTCTATTCCATTAAAGTTACCTATATTTTACTACTGTTATGCATACATAAAAAAGAAACAAAATCTAATAATTCTGCTGAATAATTGACTCAAATTGTTATTTCTAAAGGATGTAACCTATAGCATTTTGTTTTATTAAGAAATAAAGGTTGAAATTAGATTGAAAAGATTTTAAGTTATGCAAAAATGAGAGGAAGAACACTAGAAGCTTCTGTTTGCTAAAGAGTAGATTTTTGCCTCAAGAAGCAACATTCTATATACCTTAAATATTACCTTCCTCCCAGATTGTAAGCTCCCTGAGGACAGGGACTGTGTCTTAGTCATATCTGTGTATCTGCCACAGTGTCTAGCATTGAATCTTATACAGAGTATACACACAAATGATTTTTTGAGTGAATGAATTTATTCTTATACTGGAAATCCTTGCCTTGAAGTGAAGAAAGTTTCAAGTCTTTCTAAGCAATTGCTATCTGTTCACACAGGTACGACGCTAGCTGAGGCTGCCTGGCACAGAGATTGCAGAGATTTGAGTTGATAACAGACATTTCCAATTCATTACCCTGGTAAGCCTAGAGCAAACTGTGCCATGACAACCATTCCCAGGGAAGTGTTTGGACTGGTGTGTGAACTTTAGATTCTCTAATGTAAGATTAGGTTAATATAAGACTCATTCATCCAGCAAATATTTATTGAATGTCTACTTTGTGCTAAGGTACTCTTCTAGGCAGTAGGGATACAGCAGTGAACTTAAGTCTAAGAATTCCTTGAGAGGTAAGTTTTAAATTGAAATGGTGGATTAGAATAAAGATTCATATTTCTCTTTCCCCCACTTTCCCAGTTAGCATAATGTCTTCTATGTAGAAAATGCAATTTGATCAATGATCTCAAAGCATTTTACAGCTATTAAAGGCCTCTCCTTCCACAACTGCTGCTCTGCTGGGGCAAGTGAAAAACCAAAACTCACTTATCACTTCCTTTCCTTGTTTGCATCTTTTCTTTCCACCTTGCTTCCTACACTTTCAGAGTTTTGGGGAAGGGGGAGGAGTGTGTGAGGTGGTATTTTATGGGCAAATGATGACTCTTGCACATTTTGCAAGTGGTAATTGAAGCCAGTAGTTTTTAAAGTGACCCCACAAAACAATTTCTTTCTGATTGGTTTATTAACAACCCTTTAGTTCTATAATCTATGGATATGCAAAGTCAGAAAAGAAAAACCAGTTACCTCCAAAAGAAAACGGTGCAGACAAGCTGGTGGGGCCCTGTTTTGGCCACAGAATAAGTGCACTGTGCAATATCAAGTGTTTCGGTGCTTTTTTCTTAACCTCAAGCACATTTTGGCACCTTATTATGTGGCTCCGTATACCCAGGATATGCAAATCAAAAGTGTCCACATATGTGAGTTGCATGGCATGGTCTCCTAATGCTAAGTGGAAGCTGATTTAGTGAATTCACCAAAACTATTGCTATAAATAAAATCTATGACAGGTGATGGTGACCTCCTCACCTTTTTCCTTTGCATTATTTGTTGAGTTAGTTATATCCTAAGGTCACTACTATCTAACTCTTCTCAGCCCAGGCATATGGCTCCTAATTGCTCCTAAGTGGGACCTAAATATCCCTAACACAACACGGGCAGGGGAGCATGCTAGTTTTTTCCCAAAGCAGTGGATGACAGCTGTATGACATCTTTGGTTCATCTGCGTTGTCTTCTCACATTTTTGTTGGAATCTTTAGAAGGCACAGCCTACATCTCTCCCTCAGCAGAGACTGCAAGAGTCCCCAGCCGACTTATTCAAAGCACTCCTTGCCACAGGTCCAGCAGGGTGGGAACTTACTCACATCCAGTTGCTTGGAAACCACCACGTCTGGCTTGTCCTCCTTCCCCCTCCACAGTCTGCCCTCTTACAGGGCACGCGGCCAGACATTCTTAAAGTTCGTCACTTTCCACAACACTCCGAGAAGAGCACGAATACACCATTGTGCTTTCCATGGAGGAAAAGGCAGAAAAGATGTCAAGTCCTTTACTGGTGAGAGATCCATAGCGACTGCCACTGGGCCGGATGGACATGGGCGTTGGGAGCTGCTGGTGCCACTGAGCTGGAAAAGGGACCAAATAATGTGTTATGACCAAAGGACTGCAGTCCAGCAGGTACACGGAGAGGGGCATTCTGTCCTCTCACCAACACCCACTGTGGATTCTTGGTAGAGCGTTTAAATATATCTGGGTCTGAAATGCCTCATTTGTAAAAAAAAGAGCTATAAAACCTCCCCAGCCAGGAGTAGGGAAACCTGGCTGGTGATCTCTTAAACCCCTAATTCCAAAATCTGTGATTCTAATCCAGTCAGATATTAGAATCCTATAAGAGATTAGAATTCATACACTAAGGAAGAGTGAATGACTAAGGTGATTTCTCAGAATTATCCCCTCCCACTGAGCATGGGTGTCTGCCAGGGGCAGCGCAGAGAGGATTGTAGGCTGTCACGGGAGGGTGCTTCAAAAGGTAGAGAAAACTGCAGAACTGGAAGCCAAAAGGTGGATTCAACCCTCTGAGCAATACCCACCCCACACCCTGACCACCCTAATCAGCCATTACCAACCTACACATCACCCTAATCAGGTTCTAACATGTTACAGCAAGAAGGTTGAGCAGTAATTTAGGTGCACTCAACCATGGTTCAGGGACAAAAGAGGATTTCTTAGAGTGTCCATGTTCACCAAGCACTGTCCAGAGTGGACTCTGTTTTTAGCAGACATGATCCTTAGGCTTGAACATGGCCTGAATGAAATACCCATGCACTTCATAGTCTCCGCTGTTGTCTCTGATTCAGAAATTACCAAGCAATCTTCTGCTTAGGTTTCTCAGAACCTTGATATGGAGAAGGGTGTTCACGAGGTGGGGAACACTCATGCTCTGGTTCCTAGAAAGCTCTGCCCTTATTTAGCATTCTGATTTATAAATTGGTCCTTTGTTGATTTTGTTGTCTTGATTCAGTTTTTCTGAGTCTAAATACCTCTGAGTGAATTGAAACTATAAAATTTCGTAGGACCAAACCTATAGTGATTCCACTAAAGAGCCGGCTCTCAGTAAGATGCCTCCCCTCTAACAGTCTCCCCCCCAGTCCCTCCATCTCTTAGCCTTCCCCTGCTCTCTCTGACATCTTAACCAGATCACTGTACTTCCTCGTATTAGAAGCCCTCCTTTGAAAGAGGGAGGGGAGCTACTGTCCCTGCTCCTCAGACAGGCAGAAGTGTGGTGGTGGTGGGTGGGGGCTAGGGACTTGATTCCAGCCTAAGTCCTCCCACCCCCTCTCAACCCAGGTCCCAGCTGAGGAAACCTCCTCTTGTTGGTGCTGTGGAATCAGGACAGGAATGGGGGCGAGGTGACCTCACCTGGGGACTCAGCCACTGGAGGGCAGGATTGGGATGAGTCATCAGTTCCTGGGCTTATTGGTACTGAGTTTCTCAGATGGAGACCTACTGCCTTCCGACATGGGGAAGGACTGGGAAATGCTTAAGAACTTAGCCTAGATTAAGAAACATATCACTGGCCTCTGTCTCCCCCCAACTTTCCCAGGGAAAAGTACATTAGTGTCAGCTTTCCTCACAGTTGAATTTGCTCTCAAGCCCAAGGATAAGGGAAAATAATCAGAAAGCCATATTTTTTCCTCCACAAATTAGATGTAGAGACAATGGCAGGTGAAGGCCCCTCCTGTATGGCACTAAATAAAGGGAATACCTGGTGTGCCCCTAAAAATAGCTGAGATCTTAGGTTCTAGACAAAGTTACTCTTGTTTGTTATTCTGGTTAATCATGTTAAACCAGTTATGAATATGAAATGTATTCATATTCTAACCCTGCGGTCCCCAACCCCTGGGCTGCAGCCTGGTACCAGTTCGTGGCCTGTTAGGAACCAAGCCATGCATCACTGCCTGAGCTCCGTGCAGTACCCTGCATCCCTATCAGTGGAAAAATTGTCTTCCGTGAAGCTTAGCAGGAGGTGAGTGCACGGGCAAGCAAGAGAAGCTTCATCTGTATTTACAGCTGTTCCCCATCGCTCGCATCTCCGCCTGAGCTCTGCCTACCCCCTTCCATGAAACTGGTCCCTGGTGCCAAGAAATTTGGAGACTGCTATTCTAACCAATTGTTTTTTAAAAAATGAGAAAAAAAGAGGCACTCTTTTGAGTTAAGGACTATGCTTCCAAAAATATCAGTTAATGCCAAAAAGTATAGGTGAGAGGAATAGAGTACACAAATGCATTAATAAAAACTAATCTCCTAGATCCTTTTGAAAATTGGAAACATTGCTCAAAGAAACGATACAAAGACCTAGATTTGCTTCCTAGCTGTAGTCACTAACCTCTCTGAGTCTTGGTTTCTTCAGAATTAAATGAGGGTAACAACAATTACAATAATCTCATGGGTCTGGGAGGATCCAAGGGTACCACTTTGTTCATTACAAGTTACTATACAAATGTCATTTGATATTATTATTATTAGGACAGCTCTCTATTATTAGAGAAGTCTGATCAGGGGATTGGAGCAATACGTATTTGTTGAAGGAATAAATGAATCAATGGGGCTTGGAAAATTCTGCCAGGGGATCACAGGCAGGGGGGAGTTCCAGTGGGTGGCCTGTGGCAGCAAAGAGACAGCATGAAGGTGCGAGTTGCTCAGAAGCACAAGCATGTGTAAACTCTGGACTAGCTGTAATTCCTAGTATTAGAAGCCCTTGTTTGGAAGAAGGTTAAGCTCATAGTAAAATATAAAAGTGCACAAAAGTCCTGAGATAACCAGGATGAGATGACTTTAAAAATCCATCCCTAAAGCATAAAAATATAATACAGTCTACTCAATTCACTTATTCCACCTATCCTTGAAAAAAGATTTTTAAGATGTCTATTATACATGAGGTTCAACTGAGACATTACACTTACCGTATATGTCCAACCTGGCAGTGCATGACACGATGCCGGCTTCGTTCTTGGCTGACAACGTGTACCACCCAGCGTCTGATTTCTTGGCTGGCTGAATGAGGAGGCAGACATACCCTGTTGTGTCCTGGTGCATACTGCAGAAAGGAAAGAACATACCTGTATTTTATCTAGGGGCAGAAGCATCCTTGTCAAGTTTAGGGCTCAGGGAAACTCTTAGAGCTTTTTTCCTCCCTAGAGGAAAGAGAGGGGAACTAAGCTTAAGGCAAACATGAAGACAAATTTGAAAGGGGAAAGAAGTTACAAAAGAGCAGCAATGAACCTAGTGATGCTAAGAGGAGGAGGACAGCTGGGGCTGAGATCTGCCATTGCCCTCCCACTGCTCCAAGTCCACCGAAATTATACTCCTAGCCAGCATTACCTTGACTTTTCACAACCAAAGTCCAGAAAAATCTCCTCCAAACAAAGTTGGAAATCTCAACAAGAACTTTGTTAGGAAGCTACGAGAAAGCAGACCAAAATGAGAGCCCAGGGGTGGATGGACTGACAGCACGGAGATACCATTTCCTCATGTAACCAGCAAGGCACGCGCAGCATCTAGCTTAATTTGGTTAAGGAGAAAATCAGCCTCCATTTTCCTTCTGTTTGTTCTACATCAGTAGTTCTCAGCCTTGGCTGTACATTAGAATCCCAGGCCATGCCCTAGATAATCATATCAGAATCTCAGGCTGGGACTCAAGCATTAGGACTTTTGGAAACTTCCCAGTGATTCCAATATGTAGTCAGAGATCAAAACCACAGGGATACATCTCCCCTAAACCCCTTGGTGGCCTGGCCTCCTTACCATACATTGTTCCAAGCTCCCTTCTGATGCTGCTACAGCTCATTGGCAGGGCAGAGATAAGAGGAATAGCTTCCTGAGCTCAAAGGATGAACAAGTGTTTTCTTTTTGTTGAAAGTTATTATGATATATCCAAGGATTTATAAAGTAATAAGAATAAATAAGAATAAGGTAATGAGAAGTATAACAAGAATAAAGTAATAAAATATTCATCACAATCTCACCACCCTAGCACTTTGGCAACTTTTACATTCTGTTTAATTAATTAACCCATTCATTCTTTGATATATTTCTTTAGTAAATCTTTATTGAATACTATGTTAGGCACAATGCTGGATGCCACTGTCTTGGGAGCTGAGGGTGCAAAGATATGTATGACAAAAATTTCTTATCTAGAAGAGTCCCTAGGTTTAGTGAGAAAGAAAAGATAAAAATATAGAAATAAATCACATGAAATAAATCATAGTGACATGAAAACCACGGACACTTACAACATAGTTATAATCACAGTAATACACAGACAGTTCCCAACTTAGGATGGTTTGGTTTTTCGACTTTATGATGGTGTGAAAACAATATGCATTCAGTATGCTCCTTGATTTACGATGGGCTTATGTCTGGACAAGTCCATTGTAAGTTGAAGAGCATTTGTATACATATCTATCTCTATATCACTATATCTCTATCTGTGTGTGTGTATAAGTATATATGGGGGAGGGGAGAGAGAGGAGGCTATACAGGTATTCCCAGGTGTGTGGCTTTCCAGAAACCAGTAACTATGGCTTCAAAGTATCAGAACGTTCTGTTCTTACAATAAAACAACAGGCGTGCTTGTCACCAAAGGCAGGGGGAAGATTCTGTGTGAACGGGTAGCGGTCTCTGAGTCTTAGGCCCTCCCCCTTGCAGGATGCCAGTCACCCTCCAGCCCACCCCCACCCACCTCCATCCGTACCTCCCAGGCTGTCTTCCCCGGGGAAGTGATAACTAGGCTCAGCTTGTCCCCAGAGTCCAGAGGCTGAGCAGTCACCCAGCCCCAGCAGTCAGCCTTGACTAGGAATGTGATTTCCAAACATTGACTTTTGTGTCCAATTCAACCATATTTAAAATACTAGACCCTTAGTTTAACACATTTAACTGCCATGTGAGTAGTCTTTAACTCATGCTAGTTTTGAGCCCGGGGCCTTGAGAAGCAAAACCCTGAAGTTGGTTTGTGAAAATCTTACTTGTTAATGTTCTTATTGTTTCAATTAATATTGACAATTTAATTCAAAAGATGTGGATTAAATGAATGAAAGTCAGTAAATTTTGTTTTTCTATTTATGTTTACCTTTAAATTACACTTAAGCCTGACAAATCAAGAAAAACACTTTACACTTATGAACTATTTTTCAAGTTTTCACATTACTTTTTACATTACTAATTTGCAAGTTTTTATATTACTTTTTTTAAGAAACACAGAAAATAATAAAAAAAATAGCAAATTTTTTGTTCAGTTAGAAAGGATAATTTTGTTTTTTGAAGTTTTTGTTCTATTTTCATAATAAAATACCAATGGCCCCAAGGAAAATATTTTTTTTTTGTGGCAGTCAGCGTGTTAAGGGAGACACCAGGCCAGTTTACCTAGAGTAATGCATTCAATCTGGTTTAACATGTTACATTAATTTAGATGGAAGTGTTAACTCAAGAATATTCTCTGTTCTCATTTAAGTTTTACCAGAGAAAAACCATTATATATTTGTAAAACCTAACAGCGACAATGTCCTCTGGGGCATATTCAGTTTACTGTGGAGATAGAATTCTCAGCAGAGTTTTGTCCAGAAGCCGTGATACCTTTGCTCTCTTGCCCCCTTGTGGTATAAAACCAAAATGGCAAAGAAATAAGGTTGGTTAGGAGAATGAAGTGAGGCACCCAACTTAAAAACTGGATCCTTAAGCTTACTTTAAAGACAACCATTTAGTGGTGGATATAAAAAGAGTATAACTGCCTTGACATTGTTTTGTTTTATTTTAGTTTTTTATTTTGAAGAATTTTCTGGGTCTTAATATTACTGAAGATACAAGACAAAAAATATGCAAGATCTTCATAAATTCCTTGTACATTTTTAAACTTAAAATTTAAAGTTTTAAAGCTGTGAGACATCCATACAATGGACTATCAATCAGCAACAAAAAGGAATAAGTTCTTGATACACACAATAAGGTCAAATGCAATATGCTAAGTGATAATCCTAGCACTCTGGGAGGCTGAGGCAGGAGGATCGTTTGAGCTCAGGAGTTCGAGACCAGCCTGAGCAAGAGCGAGACTCTGTCTCTACTAAAAAAAGTAGAAAGAAATTAGCTGGACAACTAAAAATACATATAAAAAAATTAGCCGGGCATGGTGGCACATGACTGTAGTCCCAGCTACTTGGGAAGCTGAGGCAGGAGGATTGCTTGAGCCCAGGAGTTTGAGGTTGCTGTGAGCTAAGCTGTTTTCACGGCACTCACTGTAGCCCGGGCAACACAGTGAGACTCTGTCTCAAAAAAAAGCCAGAGCCAAGGCTACAGAATTATCTGGGTGGCCCAACAAGCCCCCCTGACAGTGTTAGCCCTTCTGGATGTGGCGGCTGCTGTACCTGATCCTCTCTCTGGTGAAAGGGATGGTCTCGTTGTCTTTCTTCCAGTAGAACACGGGCGGGGGCATGCCTATCACGCGGCACTCCAGTCTCACCGGGTGGCCTTCGGGCACACCGCAATTCTGCAGTTTCTCCAGGATCACAGGCGCTTTCTTCACCTCTTTGGCTGAACAAGAGAAGGGTCGTTCTCATTTGAATAGTAAGTCCTTGAGGGTCGTGCCTCAAACTCACTACAGTTGTGGAATTTAGCAGAGGGCGGACACACCCGTCAGACTCTCATGCCTCAGGGTCACTACCTTGAGGAAAGCTCCACAAAGGTTAAAAAAGAAATGGGGCAACCATCTCTGCCCATCCCATGATAGATGATACTTGAGGATCTGGGTCCCACGCACAGGATGCAAATGCTAGGACTGGTCTCTTTTATTGCTTAACAGTAAATTTTCAGAAACAATATACTCTATGTACTGAAATTGATCCTTTTTTTCTATTTTGGAGGAGTTTATTTTGTAGGTGATATATTAATTTTTCCTCAACTTTTTACTTTGAAAAATCTCAGACCTACAGAATAATACTATTTAAAAAAAACAACAACAAAACGTAAGATTGTGCTTCCCAAGGAGGCTTTATTTGGCCAGAACAAATTTAAATAAAGATTCCTCACGTCTCAGGGTTTCAAAGTCACTATTTAGCAAAATAGTGGGAAAAAAGGTAAAAGCCTGAAATCAATGTATCCTTGCAGAGCTTTCCCTACTCTGTTGGGGAGAAGAAAGTAAGAGTGTGAAAAGGAAAAAGAAATACAGAGGACACAGCCACTAGCCTGGGAGAGGATTAGCATGCTGAAGCCACCCTGATTCTCTCAAAGGGCCACACAGACAGCAGGAGAAAGCCCAGCACCCGAATGTCTACATTTTGAAATTTAATTCTTGGTGGACTACTGCCCTGCAGGGTTGGCACCACCGAGGTGACGATATCTTGTCTTTGTCTATAGGCATTACAGTGTTTTGTTCACATCATCTTAGAAGGTTTTATCTGTTTAGTTATTGATTCAACATGTGTTGAGCACCTCCATGTTCCAGGCACTGGGATACACAGAAGAGATAGGCAGGCGATGGAGATATACGGAAGAACAAGCTCAGCGTCTCTTCACGGAGGCAAAGAAGTAAACTGTTACACAGAAGGCTCTAAGTACTCTGTGAGTCTCTCCTGTTCTAAGTGCCAGGGAAACACAGAGGAGGCTTTATTTGGCCAGAACAAATTTAGGAAGGAGTAGTTGTGTCCGTGGATCTGCTGTGCCTGGACAATGACATTTTGAGTCAGGCCTTAGAGAGTGAGTAGGAGGTGGCTAGGCAGAGAAGGGCATTCCAGGTAGGGGGACCACTGGTGCAAAGGCATGAAAGCTCAGAGGGAAACAAAAGAGCCTGGTATGTTCCAGGAATAATGGACTGTAGGTCACTAAATGACCAGAATTTAGTGACAGTCAATTGATTGGTTAATGAATTATTACAATGGCTCCCATTTATTGCATGTATAATATGCAAAAGGTACCACATTACATTTTTAGATTACTCACGTGTATTTGAAACCAGTGTAGGCAATGTGGCCCTTACCATAGTGAAAGGGAAACAGACTGAACTCAGTGGGGCAAAGGACTAAGGAATTCTGCCAGGAGCTCTGCATATTTGGGCAACAAGGGTGGATGGAGTTATGTTCAGGGGTTCCAGCAGCAAACCTTACCTACTACAGAAAGCTCCAGACTAAAAGAATTCTGCCCGGTTTTGTTGGTAGCAACGCACGTATAGGTCCCTGCATCGCGTTGAGTGAGCGGGTCGATGAGCAGGGAGTGGACTCCGGTTTCCCTGACCAGCATCTTGTGGGAGGCGTCTGGTAGCACAGGTTGGCCATTGAGCAGCCACGTCAGCTCAGGGGGCGGTAAGCCACTCACCTAATAAACAACAGGACAGCTGAGGCAAATGGCAGACTGATGACAGGCAGATTTATTTGGTGACTGAATTCTTCATCCTTGTTTGGCACCAAATATATAGTGAGAGAAAACACTGGGTGGTGAGAAACCTCTCCGTAGGGGCATCGGGAGAAAGAGGGGTCTGAATGAACGGTTGCATGAACTTGAACTGTGTGGTACTTTGACCCCAATTCAGGTCATGATTAACCTATTTGATTATATTCTAGATTCGAGTAAATGAGAATTAAAAAGCTAAACAGATAGTTAAAATAGGCCTTCAGTATGAACTTCAGAGAGGATATATTGCTTACATAAGCAAGAGGTGGCCAAGAGAAAGGCCAGTATTCTCAAACTTTGCTGCATATTCTAATAACGTGGGAAGTGTTTTAGGATCCTGATGCCCACCCACCTCATTAAATTAGAATCTCTGGGGCTGGGACCCAGCCATTGGAATCTTTTAGAGTTTAGGGAGGGGGAAAATAACAGTCAACCAGAATATTATTTAGGGAGCCACGGGGAGAGTCAGAACCACCTACAGAAGTGGGCTCTTTATGAAGCTTAACCTCACACCTCCACTAATTTGCATCTAAGTCTTCCATAGCATCCTATATCTTTGGGGCAGAAAGGGTGACTTAAGTTGCTCTTCATACTGAGAGATATCTACACTGTACAACTAAAGCCTACTTGAAAAATTAGAATGTAGAATAGCTAAGTGTGATGGAGGTTGATTGTTATGAGAAACTAGCTTCTGCTCTCATAAACTGCCTTGGAGGCATCTTTTCATGACTATAATTTTTTAAAAGGCTACACCTCGGCTGGGCGAGGTGGCTCATGCCTGTAATCCTAGCACTCTGGGAGGCCGGGGCAGGAGGATCCCTTGAGCTCAGAAGTTCGAGACAAGCCTGAGTAACAGCCAGACCCCATTTCTACTAAAAATAGAAAAAAATTAGCTGGGCAACTAAAAATAGAAAAAAAAATTAGCTGGGCGTGGTGGTGGGCACCTGTAATCCCAGCTACTCAGGAGGCTGAGGCAGAAGGATTGCTTGAGCCCAGGAGTTTGAGGTTGCTGTGAGCTAGGCTGATCCCACAGCACTCTAGCCCAGGGGACAGAGCAAGACCCTGTCTCAAAAAAAAAAAAAATGGCAGTTCACTTCAAGGATTCGAAAATCACACTTTTGGCTTTATATTAATAGTAATAGAGGCTTTCCAGGCACCGTATGGAAAATGTCAGAACTACAATAGTCCCCCCCTTGTCTGAGGTTTTAGTTATTTGAGGTCAACCATCATCTGAAAATATTAAATGGAAAATTCCAGAAATAAATAATTTATAAGTTTTAAATTTTGAACCATTCTGAGTAGCGTGATGAAATCTCTCACCATGCCACCACCCAGGACAGGAATCATCTATCGGTTCAGTGTATCCACGCTGTCTACGCTACCCACTAGTTGGTTACTTATTAGCCATGTTGGTTATCAAATTGAAAAAACATGCTATATACAGGTTCAGTATTACCTATTATTTCAGACTTCTACTGGGGGGCATGAAATGTATCCCCCTTGGATAAAGTGGGACTACTGTATACCACCTCTTTGGTTATCTTCTAAAAACACAGTTAACTTGATACAATACCAATGTAATTTTTATTAAGATATAAACATTTAAAAGTTTCATAAAATAATTTTGTCTGATATTAAATGCTCCAAAAGAGCCTTATGGGGAAAAAAAAGTGATCTCTGTCCTTTCCCCATCCCATCTTCCCCTGAAGAAGAAATGCTGCAAAACAAATATAAACAAAAATAAATGCAAGATATGAACAGATCTGGAGCCAAGGATGAATGCTAAAGTCTACCTTACAGTCCAGTCGACAGAGGCGCCCCTCGTGAGCTACCATATCCCCAGGAGCCTGCAGGAAATGTGGTCGGAAAAAGCGTTCCTGTAGGGGCTCTTTGTCTCTTTCTTGAACTCGGGACCTTCCCCTACAATAAGGAGCATGTTCAGGTTCAGGCATTAAACACAGAAACCAACTTACAAACTTACAACCACAGGAATTTAGGCATGGCTATGAGACCTGGAGAATGGATTTTTTTTTTTTTAAGGATTGTGGACTGTCAGCAAATAATAAATAATGGTGTGGAACTGATGTAAAACACAAAGTGGTGAGCATCTCACACACTGTAGGATTACCTCAGGAGATCTGTAATCAAATAAACAGGCTTTAGCTCCTTTCTCTCTGAAGTCATTCTGGGTTAAGTGGCTCAGCTCCCCTTGCTCTGGGTTTGACCAGTTGTTCAAAAGTCATCAAAATAAACAAATAAATCAGTGTTCAATCTGAACCTCAAATGAGAGCCAAAAGAGAAATCCTGTTTATTACCCACAGCAAGGCAGCTGCAATCCCTGTGTCTTTGAGTAATAAAATTTAACCTGGATATAAATTATGGCAGACCATTAAAGATGGCCATGAACTTAAACTGGATAAGACTGACCAACGGTAACAGCTGTTATTAAAAAAAAAAAAAAAGGAGAAGAAGAAGGTATAGTTGCAACCGTGGTGAAATACTGTATCTGAAACATGCGACACTATTTTTGTTCATTTAGTAAGTCACATTTAATTCATCTGTGTCAGCAGCTATGGAATGCTTTGCTAAGACTTTGTGGCACCATAAGATTCCAGGGGAGAGCCAGGCTCTTCTTCTTAGCGATTAGTAAAATCAGAGAGAAAGTAAAACCAGTTGTTTCATTGGAGACAACAGCAACAACAAGAATATTCCATCGATAGACACATAATCATTAAAGGTTTCTGTTTTATTAAACAAAAGATAGTAATTTAATTCAAAGGGTCTGATTTATATATTATGTGTCCAGGTGCTACTGAAGGTTACAAATCTTGAATCATTAAAAGTGGTGCTTCTTAAAGTTTAATGTGCTTGTGAACCACCTGGGGATTTTGTTAAAATGCAGATTCTGATTCAGTAGATCTAGGGTGGGGCCTGGAGGCATTTCCTACAAGCTCCCAGGTGATGCTAATGATGCAGGTGGAGGTAATGATTTGTAGATCCAATACTTTGGTGCTCATTATGGTGGGTAGGCTTAGTGCCTGGGAGGGGCCCAGAGGAGGGGGATTCGTACCGCCCTTACCTGTGAGACTGACCAGAGGGGCTTAGTCGACTGCGAATGGGCAAACTCTGTACCATCAAGTGGCCAGAACAGCTGATTCTCCCCTGAAAAACAGAAAATGAACAAGATTAAAATAAGAAGAAACCCACATTTTTAAAATGTTTGTAAATTTTTCCAGACCAGAACATTATGAAACTTTTGGCTAACTAGTATGAGTTTTTCTTCAGGGGAGAGCACTAAAAACAATATAATACGGCTTCTTTCATCACTGTTAATATTCCAGGGGGAGAGATTTTTAAGAGTATTGTAATGGCTTTCATTTTTAAGCTGAGAAATGAACAGCACAAATGTAAAAGAATTTGAATTCTTACGTACTTAACATTATTTGCAGCCACAATGCAGAGAGCATGGCCAAATATTTTTTTATACTTCCCCCAATAAAGAGTCTTCAAAACTAACATTTCAATAGGAAGCATGGATGAGAGTGGAAATTATAGTTCTGTACTTCCTATTCAAATAGTAGTTGAAGGTATTTATTCTACCATATTTTTTAGGGGAATTTTAAGACTTGGCTTCATTCAGAAAAGGAAAGTGGAAGATTATGGACTTCCAACTTTAAAAAACAAGATAATAAAAAAAAGACATTATGAATTTGAGGGACATTCACAAGGCTTTACAAAGTAATTTGCCTATTTTCTAAAGAAAAAAAGTGACAGATCACTCTTTGATAGAATGACTTATTGACTCTAAGAGAATCATGAGTTGTTAAACATAAGATACAGCCCCACAGGCCTGGGAGGTATACAGAGTGAAGAGACAGTACAAATGTCCCTTGACAAAGGCTGAAGGATTGAGTGACCCATCAGTGGCTAACTAGTCTTTTAATTGTGATGCTGTGCTCTAGTTACACACAATCACAATGCTTCTCATTCATTTTCCACAGCAATCCTTAGTAACTTGCACTTCTCAGGGTCTCATTCACAATGACATCAACCGCTCTTTCCTCAGAGTGCAGCACAGCGCAGAACCCTGCGTCTCCACCTGGGGGTTGGCTGCCATGATGGTGTAGTTGCCATCGTCATCACTGGTGGTGGATTCGATGTGCAGAGAACATGTCCCATCTCCTTCTCGCCTCATTTTGCAGTGCTCATTTCTCTTAGAAATCTGCTTTCCATCTTTGAACCAGTAAACCTGAGATGAAAGATAATCAAGGAGAATATACACTGTTGCATGTCCATTATCTTTAGAGGATAATGATCTAGGGAGTAGGGTGAGGCGAAGGCCAATTGGCATCTCTACAATAAGCGACCCATCCCTTACAAAGCACTTGGGAAAAAAGTTATAAAACATATTCAGAATGACGGTATAATATGCCCCTCCACTTGTACCTATACAGTATTTAAGCAAAAAATCCAATATAATTTAGGACGAAGGGCTTTTGACTGCTATTTGTACTTCATAATTAGTTTAAAAGACACCCTAAGGATCAGATGTGTCTTAAGAAGCAAAATCATGAAAAGTAGGAGACTAGATCTTTTCCCACTACCCTCTTTACAAGCTCAAGTCTCTTGCAGTTGCAGATCACAGCACCTAGACTAGCTCACCTTGCTTGAAAGGATAGTATGGTTTATTGTACTAAGTGGAATGAGGCTACGATTAACTTGCTAAATTTTTCATCTAGCCAAAATTTAAATATATATATATTCATGTTTAGTTTTACATGCATCAAGGAGATTTCTCAAAGAGAGAAGATAAAGTACTGGTTGCAGCTGCCGTCCTCTGCTTTTCCTGGTTACCTAACCATACATGATAACACCCTGCTAATGTTTATGCAAGTAGAGTGGAGAGCGATCCCCTGCCACAGCCTCACCAGGTGTAAATCCTTCTCTCTGCTGACTGCCAAAAAATCTGGTGACTCATAAGATTTTTCAGCAGCCAGTGATAATGATATGACATTTTTGGCATTTACCAAGCTAATAGTAATGATATAAATATAGCTCACTTTGTGCAACAACAGATACCCTGTGGATATTCAATAGATATTAAATAGAAAAGTAACAATTTGGTGAGTTTGATGGCTAAGAGAGTCAATAGCCCAAATATAAGTATCATGACTAAGAAATTTATTTTAAACTTTTATTAAAATTCTAACTTACCCATAAGTCTGATTTCTTTTTGGCCTATTTGATGATTCTATTCCTGATAGTCATTTTTTTAGTCAAATTATCTGGCCTTTGCTAATTTTCTTTTTATTATTAGTATTATTATTATTTTTTTAACAGAGACTCTTGCTCAGGCTGGTCTCGAACTCCTGAGCTCAAGCAATCCTCCCACCTTGGCCTCCCAGAATGCTAGGATTACAGGTGGGAGCCACAGGGACCCGGCAAGGCTTTGCTAATTTTCTAGTATTGGTTTTCATTCCCTCTATAGATACTTCACTAGAGTCTGATAAGACTTTCTTACTAAGAGGGAAGTGTATAGCAATGAACATCTACATAAAAAAAAAAAAAGACTCCAAATAAACAACTAATGATGCATCTCAAGGAACTAGAAAAGTAAGAACAATCCAAACCTCAAATTAGTACAAAAGAAATAATAAAGATTAGAGCAGAAATAAATGAAATTGAGACTAAAAAAATTCAAAAGATCAACAAAAAGTTGGTTTTTTGAAAGGGTAAACAAAATTGACAAACTTTTTTCTAGGCTAACTTAAAAAAAAAAGAAAGACAAGACCCAAATAAAAATCAGAGATGAAAAAGGAAACATTACAACTGACAGACACTTCAGAATATAAAGGATCATTAGAGACTATTATGAACAACTATACTCCAACAAGCTGGAAAACCTAGAAAAAAATGTATAAATTCCTGGACACATACAACCTCCCAAGATTGAACCATGAAGAAATATAAATCCTGAACAGACCAATGAGTGACAAGATTAAAGTAGTAATAAAAAGTCTCCTATCAAAGGAAAGCCTAGGACCTGATGGATTCACTGCTGAATTTTACCAAACACTTGAAAAAGAACTAATACCAATTCTACTCAAAGTATTTCAAAAAATTAAAGAGGAGGGAATACTTCCAAGCTCATTTTACAAGGCCAGGATTACCCTGATACCTAAACCAGAAAGATACAACAAAAAAAGAAAACTACAGGTCAATACCCCTGATGAACATAGGTGAAAAAATTCTCAACAAAATATTGATACTAGCAAACAGAATTCAACAACACTTAAAAAGATCATTCACTGTGATCAGGTAAGATTTGTCCCAACTATGAAAAGATGGTTCAACATATGCAAATCAATAAACATGATATATCACATCAACAGAATCAAGGACAAAAACCATGTGATCATTTTAATAAATGCTGAAAAAGCATAAAATTCAATATCCCTTCATGATAAAAACCTTCAACAAGTTGGATGTAGAAGGAACATACCTCAACACAATAAAGACCACATATGACAAACCAACAGCAAAAATCATACTGAACAGAGAAAAATTGAAAGCCTTTACACTAAGATCAAGAACAAGACAAGAATACCCACTTTCACCACTTTTATTCACTAGTACTGGAAGTCCTAGCCAGAGTAATTAGGCAAGAGAAAGAAATAAAGAGCATACAAATTGAAAGGAAGAAGTCGATTATCTTTGTTTGCAGATGACATGACCTTATATTTAAAAAACCTAAAGACTCTGTAAAAAACTCTTAGAATTGATAAATGAATTTAGTAAAGTTTCAAGATACAAAATCAACATGCAAAACTCAGTAACATTTCTATACACTAACAGCAATCAACTGAAAAAGAAATCAAGAAGGCAATCACATTTACAATAGCTACAAAAATAACAGAATACCTAGGAATAAATTTAACCAAAGATGTGAAAGATTTCTACTAGGAAAACTATAAAACACTGATGAAAGAAATAGAAGAGGACATACAAAAAAATGGAAAAATATCCCATGCTCAAGAATTCAAAGAATTAATATTGTTAAAATGCCTATACTACCAAAAGTGATCTATAAATTCAATCCAATACCTAACAAAATACCAATGACATTCTTCACAGAAATAGAGAAAACAATCCTAAAATTCATATAGAACCACAGAAGACCATGAACAGCTAAAGCAATCCTAAGCAAAAAGAACAAAGCTTGGAGGCATCACACTACCTGATTTCAGATTATACTACAAAGGTATGGTAACCAAAATAGCACGGTATTGGCATAAAAACAAACACATAGGCTAATGGAACAAAATAGAGAATCCAGAAATAAATCCATGCACTTATACCCACTCATTGTCAACAAAGTCACCAAAAACATACATTGAGGAAAGGGCAGTCTCTTTAATACATGGTGCTGGCAAAACCGGATATCCACATGCAGAAGAATGCAACTAGATACCCATCTTTCACCATATGCAAAAATCAACTCAAAATGGATTAAAGACTTAAGTGTAAGACCTGAAACTATGAGACTACTGAAAGAAAATATTGGGAAAATGCTACAGGATATTGGTCTGGAAAATTTTTTTGGTAAGAACTCAAAAGCACAGGCAGCAAAAGCAAAAATAGACAAATGGGATTACATCAAACTAAAAAAGTTTCTGCATAGCAAAGGAAACAATTAACAAAGTAAAGAGACACCTACAAAATGGGAGAAAATATTTGTAAACTATCCTTCTGACAAGGAATTAATAACCAGAAGATATAAGGAACTCAAATAACTCAATAGCTTAAAAGAAATAATCTGTTTAAAAATGAGCAAAAGACCTGAATAGACATTTCTCAAAAGAAGACATACAAATGGCCAACAGGTATATGAAAAAATGCTCAACATCACTAATCATCAGGGAAATGCAAATCAAAAACCACAATGAAATATAATCTCATTCCCGATAGAATGGCTATTATCAAAAAGACAAAAAACTAACAAATGCTGGCGAGGATGTAGAGAAAAGAGAATGCTCATACTCTGTTGGTACTCTCATGTTTATTGCAGCACTGTTCACAATAGCCAAGATATGGAATCAACCTAAGTGTCCATCAACAGATGAATGGATAAAGAAAATGTGGTACATATACAAATGGAATAGTATTCAGCCATAAAAAGAATGAAATCCTGTCATTTGCAGCAGCATGGAGGGAACTGGAGGTCATTGTGTTAAGTGAAATAAGCCCAGCACATAAAGACAAATATCACACATTTTCACTCAGATGTAGGAGCTAAAAAAACTGATCTCATGGAGGTAGTGAGTAGAATGGTGGTTACCAGAGGCTGGGAAAGGTAGGGAAGAGAAGGTGATGAAGAGATGTGGTTAATGGGTACAAACACACAGTTACATAAAAGGAATAAATTCTAGTATTTGATAGTACAATAGGGAAATTATAGTTAATAAAAATTTACTGTATATTTCAAAATAGCTAGAAGAGAAATTGTAATGTTCCCAACACAAAGAAAAGGTAAATGTTTGAGGTGATGGATATTCCAATTGCCCTATTTTAATCATCACACATTGCATACATGAATCAAAATATCACATATACCCCAGGAATATATATAATTATGATACAATCAATAAAAAATACAAAAAAAAAGGGAAGAAAAAAGTGTAAAAAAAAGCTTTCTTGAAGACATTGTCTATAGTTTCATGCTGTTGGTTGGCCAATTGGCTGGTCATCATCTCCTACCTTCGGAACAGGTATCCCAACAATTTTGCAGGTGAACGTGACTGGAGAGCCTTCTGTGACCCGGAAATGCTTGAGTCTTTTGTCAAAGATGGGAGCAATACACTTGCCCGTGGGGATCTCATCATGTTGGATTTCATCATCTGATTCATCAACAGGAGTTCGTTCCAAGCGAAACTCTATTTCATTCATCAGCCTCTGCTCAAAGCTTGAAATTTTGTACTCCTGTCAAAGTGACAAACATGCTTCAATTTCAATTTCTATATGGTGAGAAAGAACATGTCCATCAGTGTAATTGAGGATGTAACTTTTCAAGATTCAGATGTTAGATTTATACCATGAAACACCAATAAACCAGGCATGTTCTATTTCTAGTTTCTCACCATGGAGCACTAAAGGAAATTTCTTTCTACAGTGTCTCTAATACCAAATTGCGTTAGGGAATCCTGATTCCTCACCTTGAGCCTGGAGCCCCAGTAGAATACTGTAGGGAATGGAATGAAGATGACATAATTTCCATAATGACTACTGGTGTTCTTTTCAATATGTAGAACTGCCTATAGGGATCAAGATTGTTATTTTACAACAAAGTAACCATGGAACTTGATAGGAACTAAAGGTGGCCCAAAAGGTTTTAAGATTGCCTTGCATTTGACATTGCCAGGAGCGGGAGAAGAATTAGCCCCACTGGATAAATTTAAAGGGATAATGGGAGATAATGATAAATTGCTTTTTAAGAAATACTTATTTAATGTATCAGCTATGTAATATAATATATAAGTTACAGATGAGCAACAAAATAAGAATACATAGATCAAGGAGCTTTCATGAAAGATTCATTAAATATTTGGGAAGTCGAGCCACAGGAACAAGGAAACTATGCAACTGTATGTGGCCTGTTGCTAAAACACAGAATCTTTACATTTGAGATGTTAACAAAGATACACACCTTCCCCAAAGCAGGAATTGATGTTTTTTGTAGTGCTTTGCAACTAAGAGATAGTTTGTCCCCCAAATAACTATTCTTACTACACATAAATCAAAGTTGTCATTTTAAGATATGACTGACATGACTCAGATTTCATTAGGAAATTTGCAAACACAAGCAATATGTTTCAGTTAAATTTGAAGGTACTTTCTGTACTGTTTTGCACAAAGGTTTCACTACCGATCCACTACCAGTGGATGTGCATTTTAAATTTCCAATACTGAATTTATGCTGTGTTCTCCATTTTCCCTTGCCTCATCTCCTTTGTGAGTAAAAACAGGAGTTTGTGTGTCAGTGGCTCGTAGCTGACATCTGCACTCAAAGGAAAGAATTTGTTTTCTCTGTAAATTTGGCCTGTATAGTAATCAGATCAATGATAAATGACCCATCCTTTTTAGGCTCATAAATTGCATAGAATAACAGTTGCTCTGTGAAAAAAGATGAAAAGCTAAAAATATTTATTTCAGAAGAATATGCCACTTGAAAATATAACCTTTTTTTCCCTTTAAAGATAATCCTCTTAAGGCTGATAATTTGACAACTTGAAACATTTGATTTCTGGGACACATCTACAGAAAGTTTCTTTAAATTGGAAGAGTTTCTTCAAATTGGTAGAGAGCATTTTCCTTCCGTTGAGAACCACAGTGTAATGACACATCTCAATCAGAAATGGCATTGCCAAGGCATGGACCATGAACCAACACTCACTGCCTGAGTTCACCACTGGCTTCCTCTACTCTGGGTGCCAAATTTGGGCTTCAGGGGCCAATAATCAAATAGGATCAAACCAAGTAGAAAACCTGCTCAAAGTATTCCCAACCCTTTCTGGGTATGATGTGCACTAAAAGAAAGTATTGTATGTTACAGAAAGTGTTCTCCTTTTTGTTCCAGGGACTGCAAGAGTTTGGAGACAGCAGATAAAATATTCCTAGATAAATTTGAAGATTAACATACATTTTACTATTTATCTAATGATCATGCATTGCCTTCAATAGAAATAACCAGTTTTCATAGCCTACCCTTTGTCCCTGTTGCCAAATTCTTGGTAAGTACATATTATGTGCTAAATAGTATAGTATCTTATAGGCACTGAGGATGCAACATTCTTTAAAACATAGACTCTACCTTCAAGGAGGTGGCATAAAATACTTTTAATCCAAATTTTGTACTTAAGAATAAATGATTACTAAAAGATGCACAGATTTACTTTATACTTAAAAGTTCAGTTAACATTAGTTTCAGCATATTTTTAAAAGTTTTCATCTTTTTAATCAGCTGATTTAAATGAATAGATATAATACTGGGTAGTACCCACAATTAGCTCTGATCAGAATCTGTATAGTCAAGTGAGATATTTTCCATAGATATGCAACAAATCCAAACTTTTCTACTTAGTTAAAAGTTTCATTATCCTATCTGAAACTAATGTGAATGCTATAATTGTGTGTTAGTTCAGCAAATATTCACCCAGTACCTACTTTGTGCTAGTCACAACAGGGATGCAGCAGTGAACAAGACACTCCCTAATCCCAGGCCCCAGGGAGCTCATGGCTGGTGCATTCTGTGTGGGCCCATGGCAGAGGACGAAGGGACACCTCACTATCGCAGCAGTCAGGGTCCTGCAATGCTCAAGGTAGGCAACGTAAAACCAGTGGCCTTACAATCTGCAATGTAAGGCCAACGTGGAATTCTTATTATAAAAGAATGGATGGCATGACCATGTGCTCACAAAAGAGGATTGTCATAAAGAATTCATGGTAAGAGATGAAAGAGGTAAGATTTAAATAGAGGCAATGACTAAGCAGCTTAGAGAAGATTAGGTGAACAAAAGGCAGAACAAAAATTAGGTACTTATTTTTTTCCCTCTGTCATATAGGGCACTATCTGGGTACTGCAGAGAGTTTTAAAGAAGCATTAATAAAAAAGCAAGGGGGTGGGTGAACAGAATAAAGAGATGGGAAGGTTTCCAGAAAAATGAGGTCAAGGAGGAAAGTTAGAATAAGATATTAGATGGGGGGGCATGAAGATTAGAAATTAACAGTCAACATAGCAATCAACAAATATTTACTGGGTGCAGAACATCATGCTAAGTCATGTGTGAATTAAAATTATGCATCATGAAGGCTCCATTATGTTTTACAATCCTGGGTTCCTTTGACCTCTCAGATTTACCCCACTAACCTACACCATTTAGGTTTTGCTGATGTCCCATCAAGATCTACCAGTGATGAATGGCACCCTTCGAAAGAAGAAATGATGTAGCCTACAATAGAGAAATCAGGAAACCTCTCTCTTGGCTTATCGCCAACCCAAAGACACTACGTTGCCAGTTTAGAAAGCTAAAAATTTTAATAAATATGAGTGTCTGAAAGTATGACACCTTTGTATTTCACAAAGTTCTAAGAATCAACAAATGTTAATTGCTAATTAATACATAAAATGTATTAGAGGGTAAACACTGAAATATTACAACAGAGAAATACAAAGTGGTAGATATATCACAGAAAACTCATTTTCTAAAATATAATTTATAATTTTGAGTTCTAGGGAGGAAATATTTTCTTAATCAGTAGTACTAATTGTTTAAGGACTTCAGATTTATTTTCATGCTCAGCGCAATGTGGTAATTCTAGACCATACAAAGGTTCTAGGACAGTTTATTCTTCACTTGCTTGGGACTAAAACAGGGCAAGAGAATCTAGCTTTCTGGGCCTGAAAGTTTTCAAAGCAAAATAAAGCAAAAACAAATGCATATTCTTGAGAAGGAATTATTTGCTCCCTAACCCCTGACATGTGTAGGCTAATCTGGAAATGAGAAAACATTATTTGCATTCCTGTGTCTCCAGACTGCAGGTATACACAACAACCAATACACAGTGCTTCTATCTGATTGTTCTCCAGTTGTCTAGTGTTCTTACACTTTTCTGAGCTTTCTTCTTAACCTCACCAACGTGGGCCACAGTACATTTTAGACAGTACTTCATGACATTTTCACTGTCATTTCCCAAGGCAGCAACAGATAAAACAATATTGTAATATTATTTCCCAAAACTTCATCAGACTCAACACTGCCAACCAAATGCAAGCATTCCATCTCAGATAGCTCCTTAGTTTCCTGAATTTCATTATGCAGTATGGATTTTGTTATCTATGGCATAGAATGCAGTCTAAGACCAATTCTGTAATTAACAAACTGTAATGATTCTTAGAATAATAATTCTCAGAAGATTGACACGTCACAGATGTTCAGATGGAGAGGACTGAGATGCTTTTAGAGACTTTCCTTGTTCCTGCTATTAGTCCAGAAGTTAATTCACGATGGAGGTTTAAGAGACAGAGTTCTACTGGGTTTATGGCACTCAACTCAGGGAAAGTTTGTTTACCTGTACTCACATCTCAGGTAATTAAGAGAAAAACCCTTCTTTACCCTAGACTTGGGCAATAGATTAGCCTGGATCTACCTACAGAATAACTATAAAAGTAAAATCCAACAGCTCATGTGCTGAGCTGGTATTATTTTTAGAGGGTTCTAATTGCTCCCTCTCTGAGTTGTAAACGACATAGGCTGAATACAGCTCTGATTTCAATGACACTTGGAAGCATTAACAACCACAATGTGATGACAGAATTATAGGAAAACAAATCTGCATTAAACAGAGCAACATTCATGGGGCTTGAGGTTAATTGTCATAAAACAGGAAAAGGGGGCAGAGTTTCAGGGAAAATGTGAAAGTGTCCTGGAAACCACAGCTCTAATTGTAGTTCCACCACTGACTGATACTCGTGCCTCAGTTTCTCTATCTAGAAGATGGAAGAGAATAGTGGCCTTGGTATTTGCCTCCAGAAATATATGTAATTTGGTGAAATAATATATGAAAAGTATACGCCGTTATAGCAAGTTTAAATATTCTGCCTCTGTTTAATAATTTAAAATGAATTTTTAAAAGACTTTAAACAGCACATTTTCAAAAGAGCTCACTCAGTAAAAGTTGCCCAATATATAACATAATTGCAAAATATTGTATATCCATGGCTCTACTGGAAGTAAGATGTAGGAACACTAAGGAAAACAGCATACAGGCAGGGAAATCGAGAGCTTTGTTTCTAGGGGTCACTTAGGTCACAAATTCCATAATGTTTGGCATATTGTTTTGTTATATTTTAAAAAAGATTTTATCAGTTCTCATCTTGGGGAATAAACAGAGTTAGATCATTAAAATGTGAAGCTACATTAAAAATAACTATTTGATTATCAAAAACAAAAATAAGTGGTTCAAATAAGAAAATTATCTATCTTTCTTTTGTTTGAATGATGTATTCATGTGGCTTTTCTCTTTTTCTTTCAGTGTAAATACTTACTAGAAAGCAAGGAGTCATACAGGTTGAACCACAGGATGTTGCCTAATGGCTATGTCTCATGATTCAACCTAATATAAGGATTGATAGGAACTGAGATCAGACTTCCAGGCACATTAGATTGAAGGGCAGCTTAGAACCCCAGAGTTCCTTAAAGTCTAGATCATCTCAAGGCTCAGATATGGAAGTATCTCAAAGACATGATGGTGTTTGCCAAAACTTGAGCTGAGGATTGCTGGAATGGACAACAGACTATCTAATCTCTCTCCTTCTTGAATATATTCTATTCTTGGTAGACACATGTAAACAGGTAAACTGAGTTAACTGTTGGGGTGATCAGGAACCGCAGATCTACATGGATGAGTTTCCTACATGACCCTGGGGTAGTCTGTGCTCTACCATCTAAGCTGCAGCATCAACCTCATCGAGGTCAGATGACCTGGGGATCCAAGGGCTGAATTAAGCAACATCATATTCCTTGCAATAAAATTGCAATAAATCATCTGAATCCAACAATCTTACCTGCTGGTTTGATCTGACATCACTGAAATTCATTTTTTTCCCCAAGTCTAGGATCACTGCATTCTTAGTTTCACGAACGTAATCATCGTTCACTGGTTGAGGAGACTTTGTACTTTTCTTCATTAATCCCTGGGATGGCCTGTAAAATAAATTCACACCTGACACACCCATGAAAAGCACTAGCCAGTGTACAAAGGCCGAGAAATCAGAAGGATTGAAATGACAGCCCGATACCAGCTGCCATTAGACACTTATGGAGTTGAGAGCACTGTACAGAGAATCTGTGTTTCTAGAGGTCTTTTTGGTATTTTAATTATGAAAATTTATTCAAAGTAATCACATTCTTTATCCTAAGGTGGTGAATATCCATTTTGTGTCTAAGAGATAGGATTATCTAGGAATTCACTCAATGAGACTCCTGTCCCAGATCAAGCTATTCTACAAGTACATCTCCTCTTAACTGGCATCTCTCACACTGAGAAACCGCAAGGACACTTACACAGACGGCGCGCTTCTAGGCAGCCCCATGGCATTGGTGGGCGGGATGGTAGGGAGAGAAGGCAGAACGGAGCTGAGGAAAGCCACTGGGTTCTGAATCCGGCTAGTGGGAGAGACAGGAGTTGGGGACACACAGTGAGGCTGAAACTGGTTTCCGCTGGGGATGGAAAATGTGAGTGGTGGTGGCGCTGGCTCTGTTGGGCCTGGTGGGGGTGGCTCATTTTGGATGGAAACCCCTCCTGGAGATTTGGTTTTCACGGAGGGGTGAGAAACTAAGAGGCTTTCTTTGCTCACTGTCCTCTGAATGGTTTGAGGAGTGCTGCTCAAGGTGAACACCGGAGAGCTGGAAGGGGACACTGTTGCCGCCGTGGTGTTCATGGAAGGGAAGAAATGCTTCGGCCGGGCCAAGCTGAACGTCTGCGATGAAGGGGCCTTCACCTGCTTGCTGGACGTTGTCACCAGCTGGGGAGCAGTGGAGTTCAAAACACTCATGTTGAAAGGAAACTCCTTAGGCGATGAAGGAGATGGGTTTTGCAACTGCTGTTGTTCCAGGAGGACTTGCTTGTGAAGCTGTTGTAACTGAGTGGAATCGCTGCACACAAAACAAGAGCGGAGAGAGAGAAGGAATATACAGTTAACAACTTGATGCTGATTAAGAACACACAACCAGAGTGGCAAGGAATCAGCTCATCAATCACCAGTGACTTGTTTGTCCTTCCTTCTTCCCAAGGGCATCATTCACATTGCATTCTTTGTGTTGTGACCCTGAAGTTGTGCAACATAGAGTGTTTATTAATTAGAAAAAAGAGGTAGAGACAATGTTCCTCTTGCTGGCAGTGCTCAAAATTCTGATGACCAGCAGGTAGTATCCTAGCTTCAGATCTGAGCTACATGCTGATGTGAGTTACCAAAAGGGGCTGAATTCTCCAAGAGAACACGCTATATTCTTCACTCTGCCTTGCATTAGAGCAAACCTTAGCAAAGAAACTGGATGTGTCTTAGTGCTTCTTATCCTCTCCTGACAGCAAAGCTTTTTAGATAAGGTGACCACATTCATCTAGGACAGTCCTTGTTTAACCTCTTTTCCAGGCATAATTATTAATAGCACTCACTTTCACTCTCAGAAATGTCCTGATTTGAATGATAAATTATATTGTCACCATAAATAAATATTGACTCAGAATTTTCTGCTTTCTAAAAGGAGAAAGAAGATCAAACTGGGAGCAATTTCTCCATTTGTAGGAACCTGAGTCACAGAGGTACTACGTGATTTGCCTTAAGTCCCACAGTCTATTTAATTTCTCTTCACAAAACAGTTAATTATTTTTTAAGAAAGAAACTGCAACAAAATATCTTAAAATCATATATGCATAAAGTCACCAAGGATGCCAAACTTTGCTGTTTAGGAGAATCTACTGTTGAATGAGTAGCCATGGGAAGACTCACACGAGAGATTACAGTTATTCTGGGCCACTAGTTTCATGTTCTTTGGAAATATGTGTTGCTTCTGGGACACAGAGGGTGATATGCTGAACATGAGATCTACTAAAAATGAAAAGGTTCTGTGTTTTCAGTCCATCAGGAAAGTCAACACCAACAGCAACACAGCTGAACCAGAAATTCTCCAAATCTTGATTTTCCCAAGTCTTGGAGTTTAAGACCTTTCTCCTTCCCTTTGTGAACATTTCTGACATCATATGTGGAAAAAGTAATTTCACAAAATAGAGACCCACTCCCAGGTCCATTACTGCTGTCAGATCCTATATACTGTGCAATCTTTTGTTCATCCATGAAAAAACTCTTGTCTTGAGTTAAACTAAAAACTGAGAAGTATTAGCCTCTTGGCATAGTCACTTTCTTTCCCTCTTTTTTTTCAGAAATGAGTGTTTAAGCTGAGAGAATAAAGTAATGTAATTAAAATTTAATTAAACCTTCTCATTTCTTCATAGATGAAAGATTCAGTTCAGACCAAGGAAATATTAAAAGAAAAAGAAAAAAGAAAGATTCAGCAATCAAGAGAAGCAGAAATATCTTTGTTAAATTTTTCTTAGAAATATATACAATTAGCACATTTTCTGCTGGTATTGGCTTTCCTGATGATCTGAAAATACAGAACCTTTTCATTTTTAATAGATCTCATGTTCAGCGTATCACCCTCTGTGTCCCAGAAGCAACACATATTTCCAAAGAACACGAAACCAGTGACCTTTAAGCACTGCCATCTCTTATGTGGGTCTTCCATTGGTTACTCATTCAAGGGTAGATTCTCTGAACGGCAAAGATCCATTTGATGGATCTCATACTTGGCAGGTCACATTCTGTGACTGCTATAGAATAAAGAGTGCTATGTGGTTTTCAGAATGTGTTTGTAGCCTGAGTAAATTTTAATCTGATGATGTTGTAGAAATATTTTATTGTGGCTATGGAAATAGAGAAGGTAGTACATGAAAAGTATGTAATCTTAGAAAGAAAAAGATGAGCAAGAGGTGCCAGGAGGTCATTTGGTATTGAATAGTTCTTATTTTCCCTTACTTCCAATTGAATAAAAGCTAAGATCCAGTCTTCTCCTTTAAGTAAGACTTCACATGACATGTTACCTTTCCCTTACCATTCAATGCAATGTATTAGATTATAGAGGCCCACAAAACTTAAACAAAATGATATATAAGATACAGTGTCGAATTATTTTGATTGTCTAAAATTCTGGAAGAATTCATTTGAGAATAATGTCTTTTTGTTTGAACAGGTTTTTCTTTTTTCCATTAAAAAAACCTCTATCTTGTTTCAGAAGAGATTTAAAACAGCTGTTTGGATTGATTTATTCATTACATCAGGGCAAGGTGCTAATTTTATTATTCAATGAGCTTTTATTGAATCTTCTGTGGGTCTACTATGCTAGGTACTATGGGAGATACAAGTATGCCTGAGACTGTATGAGTTATTGAGGGCTGACTAATTTAGTGGGACACACATTCATATAACACAAATAACCAAATAACTTATTTACCATTTCCTAATACATGTGTACAGTGCAAGGAAAGAGTAAAACAAAGATTCATTACAAAGCATACTAGTTCTAAAATCCTGAGTAACCCCTCTAATTTAAAGTAACAGCCTGTCATAAATTGCTATAAACTCAGCTGCTCATTTCTTGTTGCTATGAGGATTTCTGAAATCAGGATTATACCCAAGCTTTCTTTCTGTAGCTTTGTCAACTCTCTCTGGTTACCTTAAAATAACTTCCCTTTTGCCACGACTTAATTTAAGCATATGGGCTCTGCGGACAGACAGACTCAGGTCCTAATCCTGGCCCTGCCACTCATTATCTGCGTGGCTTTGGGTAGGTTCTAGACTTTTCTGACCCTGATTCCTTCATGAGTAAAATAGTAATAATAATATCTCTTAATGTTGTCATGAAAATTGATAAATAAATCACCCCAAACACATAAGTGATCAATAAGTATTATATTTTTTAGTTTCTGAACTACAAAAGTTAATTTCAATATTTGTTCAGATGAATCTCAGAGTCTCAGAATTATAAGGAATACAAAATAATACGTTAGGGATTTTGAATTTTTGAGATAAAATGTCAGACAAATACAACATGACCAGTTTGGGATACTGTACTGAGTAGTTTTGAGAGCAGCTTTGGCAGTGACGATTTCGGGCAGCGTGTGCTGGAGCCAGCTCTCGCGGACCCTGAAGAACAGAGAGTGTGCATCTCCTCCTAACTACCCCTTCAACGACTTTCTCTTGGTAGCCTGAAATTCCTCATGGTGGGAGGAAACTGGCAAATGCTAAACTTCAGGCCCCTGTTGGTTGTTAAATATTTGCCAGCGCATCACGGCTTAGGATAACCAGTTCTGAGTGAATGTGCTGTGGTTTTAGCAGCGGTTGCTGTGCTGGCTGTGCACTAGAATTACCGAAGACAAACAAACCTCGCTGATTTAGGCACCACAGCCCAGAGAGTGAATTGGCCTGGGAAAGGAGCCAGGCACAGTTATTATTATCTTTTCAAATGTAGGTCAGTTGTTTACAAACTTCACTGAGCCTCGGAATCCTCTGGAAGGCTTGTTCAAACACAGATTTCTGGACCCACCCCCATACCCAGAGTTTCTGATTCAGTAGCCCTAGGGGTGGAGCCTCGATTCTTAATCTGTATTCCTGTCAAGCTCCCAGGTGATGCCAATGTTTCTGGTCGGCCTGCCACAAGGCCCCAGGTGAGTCTCACCTGCATCCAAGACTAAGAACAGCTGCTCTAAAGAAACACTTGCTCCCAGAGCACAGGCTTTCCCAGTATATTCTGATTTTTGTTTGACACTTTGTTCACTTTTAAATGTTAATTATTGTTTTTGCCTGGGTGTGGCAGTTGGCGAGTGGGAAGGGCTGCAACTCAGGTTATCGCTCTGACTCTAAACCAGTGGTTTCCAAACTGGATGCACATTAATCTGTGAAGAGATTCGGATTCAATTGAGATGGAGGACATAAATCTTTTTAAAAAGCTCTACATTGTTTTCTAGAGCATAGCCAGGATGAAGACTCACTGCTCTAGACAGCTTGATATTCAAGCTGAAAATTTCAAAGTCAGATTATCTAGGTTTTGATGTTATAATGTTCAAAAAGGACAGCTTCCTTTACTGTTGCAATTTTAAGATTTACATTATCTCTGTTTTCCATATGCATGGCAAATTGAAGGAATAAGCAGAAAATTGTATCCTCAAGAGTGAGTCAATATTTTTTAATGCAAAATCTATGAGGTTAGTATCAGTGAGGTTAAAACTAGTCAGTAAAGGTTGTAGGTATGTGGCTTCACAAAGGGGGTGTGTGGGTGTGAGAGAGAGAGGGAAAGCATACACATGTATATTCATACCTATACTATATATATAAAAACATATATACAATTAAAAGAAAACTTAAGGAAGGCAAGGAATATTAAAGAATTGTGTAGTGCTGAGGACTGGATTTTTAGAGTGTCACTACATAATCTAGCAGAAAGTATTTTTATATTAATTGGAAGTCTCATATGGTAGACACTGCTGGCTACTTAATTCTCCCTTTGTAAAAGACCCTGATTTTATTCTTGGTGGCAATATGTGCAGCTAAAGACTATATTTCCCAGCCTCTTTTGCAACTAGTATCCCATATGACTCAATTCTAGCCAAAGAGATATAAGCAAAAGATTTTGGGTGAGACCTCTAAGAAGGCTCCTTAAAAGGGATTCTGACATAAAGAGTGTGACTTCTGCCCATTTGCCCTTCCTGCTGCCTGGAATACAGATGTGATGACTAGACCACATCAGACAGCTTGGTCCATGAGGGGACCTGGAGAAGAGGCCAGTGTTTGGGATGGCAGAGCAGAGAGATACGATGGAAGGAGGTTGGGTTCTTAATGAACATGGAACCACCATAACAGTCCCAGACTCATCTACTCCCTTTATGTGAGAGAAAATGAACCCTCAAGTATTTACCCCTGTTAGTTTGGGTCTTCTGTAATATGAAGCTTGACTTAATCCTACTTGACATACCTAATCGCCCTTCAAACAGTCCATGGGTAAGAGAAAGCTCTACAAAGGAGGCAATTCCCAAGGAGGTTGTTTGGGTTTACTGTTCCCCACAACTCCCTTCTCTGAGAACTTCCCCCACCCATGGTTCCTGATTTGGTCCATGTGACTCTTCTTCCTTCTACCCATGAATCCTCTGCACAGCTGAGTATATGGGGGAGGGGGGATGGAGTGGAGGGGGTGGGGGAGGTTACCTGACCAGGCTGGACCAACTGGAATTTGGAATCCAGCTGCTGAGAACAATTTAGTCAGCAGTGGCACTTGACACTGATGATGACGCAGAATGGGGACATGGCCACTTATGAATTGATGCATCTTCAAAGACAGAAGAAGGGAGAAGATATGTAAAGAAGCAGGGAGATGCTCAGGCAGACAAAAGATAAGCTAGCCCTCTGAGCTCCAGCAGACAGGCTAGACTGGCTGTGTGATCCCTGAGAGACAGGTGAGGAGGCCCAGCTCCCAACTCTTTAGTTCTCCTGCAGGGCCTGGCTGTGCTTCGTTTCCCATTCCTGCCTATACCCCTGCAATAACCTCTTCCCCTCTCTTTACTTTAAGTGTATTCCTGTTTCCTATGACTGGCAGAACTTTGAGGGGACTGAGACATTTCTGGATGTGACATTTCTGGATGAGGCATGTTTCATAACATTGAATTTTATGTACAGAATTTTGCCTTATGTGGTGGTAAGAATATAAAACTGAGCAACATGAACTGCTTCTAGTGAACATCACATGGCCATGAGCAACACATGCTGGGAGCACTGTTGCTGTATATTTCGATGTTGATATTTAAAGGTTTATGTAATTATAAATATAATTTTTATCATTTTGTGGATGAAACAGAACACAGTAGTATCATGCTCTGTATTTGCTTTGCTATGGATGAACATTAAACGTTGCAACATGGCTCTGACAGAGGCTGTCTGCAGAGTTAGAGCGACAACTACAGCAAGCTCCTGAGTCAAGTCAGAAAATCATGATTACTTCTATCATTCTATTATATTTATATAAAACCTACTATGGTTACTACAGTGTATCCAGCAATAGCTAAGAACTATCTAGAAAATATTAAATAGCTTTTCCATAATAACTACAAAAGCTTAAGTTCAAGCAGAGATGGGAAATATAAGGGTGAAATTACAGACTATAAAGACTGTTAGACATAAGCAAGGGCTTTATAAGAAGAGCATACAAGTGCTTTACCTAGGGGCCTCGAATGTTAGACAAATGTTTCTGAATTAGTTTAGGTGCAACATTGCTTGGAGGTAGAATATTAATAAGGATGATAATCACTTACATTGATGTAAGGATCACATTTTGCAAAGCATTTAATGTTCATTTTCTCATTTGGTAATTCCCTTTTTTAGTTCCACCATTTTTAAGAAGGTGAGACTCAAGAGAATTTCACAGGTGCTCTTGGTTATCCACCTTACAATAATTTTTACTTACAGTTTGGGTTTGGCCAGAACTGGAGGGGGCT
Source organism: Lemur catta (assembly GCF_020740605.2). NCBI lineage: Eukaryota > Metazoa > Chordata > Mammalia > Primates > Lemuridae > Lemur > Lemur catta. The sequence goes on along the minus strand of NC_059141.1, from coordinate 46,811,139 downwards.
CTTTGACGGGTGAAGAAGGCTCTGAGATTTTTGCTGCCTGTCCATTGAACCTCTCCGGGAAACAGGTGGGCCTGGTCTGGTTGGCGGCTGCCACTCCACCCTCCCAGGACGCTTCGCTTCCTTTGTCATCTTCAGGCAGGTTGAAGTGCACACGAAGTCCAGCCCTGGAGCTGGACCGGGGCTCGTTGTGGTTCACCAGAACCCCCTCGAGTTTGGGTTTGGGGGGCTGTTCCACAGAAGGAGGCTCTGGGTTGGGTGGAGATGGCTGTTGCTCAATAACAGCCAGGTTGGTGGTAGAGTTGGCTGAGTGCAGAGACCCGTTACTGCTGAGGTCTTCATTTCCTGCAAGGACATGCATGGGACCTGAGCTGTTAGCCTTACCCAGCAAGACTGAGGTAGGATTGTAAACCACATTTATACAAATAGGAAAATATTCAAACCAGGTGGGTGCATGATGGGAAAATGCTTGTCAAAACCAGACTATAATCTGCGGTATTAAAGAATGGTGAGAATGCAGGAAAAAAACTAAATTAAAAATCTAAGTATTCTTTTGGAAAGAATTTTAGAAGTCTATATAAGACCGAGGAGATGTTTTCTTATGAAGTGTAATGATGACAGCAGGATAACTGAGGTAGTGGAGGTGGTGGCTCCAAGTGCAATAAGAAATTAAAAAGTGGACATAATTCAAAAATATTTTCCTCAATAATTTCAAATCTTTTTAGGAGAGCCAACTAGCTTCATATGAAAAGCAGTAAGGAAGGGTAACACAAACTGTGCATACTCACATTCAAAGTCACAGGCTAAATTGTTCTGGAATTTAGAGAGCCCTTACCTCTCACATCCAGCCGTGCGATGCTTGACACTGTGCCGTATTTGTTGCTTGCAGTACATGTGAAGCACCCAGAGTCTTCTGCAAACACCTCAGCAATGACCAAAGTGCAAATCTCCTCTGTATGCCAGTAAAACAGAATGGTTAGTGACTTAATTATGAAAATGAAATTATGAAATTTACTGATATCAGATGAGGATTCTACAAAAGTCAATAGAAGATGACTATATTAATTCTTTAAAAACAATTAGTCAAAACAATTATTTGATCAAATTGACTGATTAGCAGGCTAAATAAGTTAAGGGATATAGAACCAACAAATCCATGCAGACAGGCTAAGTACTGACAAAGGGATTTTAGAATAAGATATTACATATTATGGATTCCCCAATTATTTTCTATTTTTATGTCATCAGTCCAGATGGCAAAAATAGAACTGAGTAACGATAACTTAAAACATCACAAAAACAAATTAGGAGTCAAAGGAAAAAGAGGCTTGTGTGAAATGAAAAGACTAATAAAACATTTTCTAAACCCAGGTCTCTCACTATTTCCATGGGGAACTTTTGCAGTGAGTTATTTTCAAATAAAGGACACAATTTAAAATTGGACATTAAATAAATATTTTGCCTAAGTAGTAGTAATTAGCTGACAGAGTAACTTGAAATTCTGGGTGAAAGAACAGTGAAATGCATTCCACTTTGGCAATTCTTATGGACTACTCCAATACACAGTATGGACCCCTGTGAATAACTATAGAGATAATTCCCAGATAGAACTATATGATTACAGACAGCCTGAAATTATTAAAGCTAAATATTCCTTTACAGCTAATGAAGAGGAGGTATAAGATAATAGCATAAACCTCTAATTGTCACTCAGTAGACATGATATTAAAAACAAAATTATTAAAACATAGTTGTATTAGGAGAAACTTGGCATCTCCATGCTTCATGATAACTGAATTGAATTAACTAGATCACCTCTAGGAAAACTGGCCAGGAGGCCTTGGCAGACAGTATTGAGTACTGCTATGGTTTGAATATGTCCCCCAAAGCTCATGTGTTGGAAACAATTCCCAATGCAGCAGTGTTGGGATGTGGGGCCTAAAGGGAAATGTTTAGGTCATGAGGCCTCTGCCCTAATGAATGGATGAATGTCATTATCGTGGGAGTGGGTTTGTTATAAAAGCGAGTTTGGCCCCCTCTTGCCCTCCCCCTCTCTCTTGCGTGCACTCTCTTGCCCTTCTGCTTTCCATCATGGGATGATGCAGCATGAAGGCCCTCACCAGATGTGGGCCCCTTGATCTTGGACTTCTCAGCCTCCAGAACTGTAAGAAATAAATCTCTGTTCTTTATAAAATTACCCAGTCTCAGGTATTCTTTATAGCAGCACAAAACAAACTAAGACAAGTACCTACTCAATAACTCTTCATCCTCCTTCCTCTTTGTTGATGGGACCCTGGCTTTGTCTACCATCCTTGGAGTGGTCATATGCTTCAAAGAAAGCTGGCCCCTCTCAGCCTCAGGTGGTGAATCATAATTGGTCTAAGCCAGTCAAGCTAACTCTATTAGTGTTAAGTGGTGGCATGTGACACACAATTCTGGTCAATGTGATATTAGGGAAAATCTACAGGCGAGTTTCTGGGAAAGTTTTCCTTGTTCCTTAAAGGGACAGAAAATAGTGTTATTTTCTATTTTTGCCTCTGGATCTTGTCATCTGCATTTGATACTTGGAACTGTGGCAGCCATCATGGGTCCATGAGTACAACCGGCCTAAGATGGCAGAATGGAAAAATGGAAAAAAGGCATGGCTTCTGATGATCTCTGAGCTAGAGTAACCAATCTCAGGACTGCCATTTCTTAGGGAGACCTGTTATGTGAGAAAATACATTTTTCTTATTGCTTAAGCCACTTTTAGTTAGTTCTTCTTTACTTGCTAACCAGAGAATCCTAAATAATGTAGAGGCAAAGTTTGGTTTTGGTGCCTCTCTGACCTTTTTCTGAGCCCCTGGCCTATGTCTCCTCTCTGTTCCCCTTCCCAAACATTCATACTCTCTTGTTTCAACAACCTGCTCTCAGAAAATGATGTAATAAGTTCATTCATATACCTGCCTAAGATAAAGTATTCTGTCTCTGAAACGCATTTGCATTATACGAGCTGGAAGGAAGAACTCTCTAGCTGTGGAATGTTAGACCATGGAGCTGAGAAGGGCAGGACTTGTTTTGGGCAGAGTTCCCTTTTGGGTAACTCAGAAATTATTTTGTGTATGTGACTGTGACTCTAGTGAAAAAACATGCTTTGGATGAAAGTGGCAAAGGCCTAAAATATTTTCAAGTGGAAAAATACTACTCTACTATAAGCAATACGAGAGGAAGACCACGTCTGGTCTGTACTAGTGTAGCGCTATGCAACATGGATGTTCAATGTCTACTACTGGAATGCCTTTCCACCCAGTTGTCTGAAGAGAGAATCACAATAATGAAATTCCAAGCCATCTTTCTCATGCAGGGTTAATAATACAATCTGATTTTTCAGGATGGTCCTAGAGAGGTCATTCAGATGTTTATGCCCTGGTTTGTCAGTGACTTCTCTTTTCTAGCAGTAAGAGCTTCACCTACTGTCACTTCTATCTATCTCATCTTAGTATCCACCCAACCAAATCTAATAACATCACAAACTTTCATTGAATCTCTACATATCTCAAGATCTGATAATGCATAAGTTTTGAGACATCCAGGCTATGGAATTGGAATTGATCTAGCATCATAGAAATTGCTCTGCTCTGTTTTAAGAGGGCTTGAGTGGGAAGGAAAGGACAGAGGAAAAATATTCCTAAGAAACTCTCCTCAGTAATCAAGAACTAACTGCATTCATGGTAGGTATTAAATACATATTCCAAATTTGCACATGCTCCCCTCCTCTTCTGCTCCTACAATAATAACTAGAGTTCATCTGGATCTTTTTTTCTAAAATTTTATTGTTTACTTCTTCTTGATCTCACTGTAGTTTCAATATGCTTTCTTATACATATATATATCTCAAATCACTCATTACATACTAATAAATTAAAGATGAAATAATCTTTACCTGGCTCTGCCATGGATCGAGGTTCTAAAAGAAAAAAGAAGATTCCGAGCATTTATTTTACTGAGAGGCCACATTTTCATCAAAAGCTTCCTATAGAATTTCATGGAAGAAATTTCTTCCTATAGAATTTGCATATTCAAGAGTGATTTGATAAGGTTAATCTCGCAATGTTAAGCAAAATGACATAAGCACCAATGACCTCAACAAGGATAGGACGGCTATTACAGAAAGGCAGCAAAAGATCAACTAACTAAATGATGTTGTTGTGACACATCTGGGTTCCATGTGGGGTACATAAACCTTAGGTGGGGAAAAGTTCCTGAGTTAGCTGGGATTCAAAAATGACTTGCTTTTATTGGTGCTCATTCAGCCTTACCTGAAAAAAAAGTTTGCGAAGACCAAGAGATCATTCTTGGCATTGGGATCTCATATCCTAATAAAATGTAGAATATACTTCCTGCTCTCAGGTTTCCAAGATCAAGCTCCTCAGAATAGATAAGAATTTCCTCGAGAGCAGGTTCTTCATCTTAAAATTATTTGGCATTACTGAAAGTGCCCACTGTGGTACCGATTGTAGGTGTTCAATTAATATTTATCGAATTGCAGGCACTCAGTAAGTAGTTGTTGAACTTAGTTACAATCTTCTACACTGATAGAAGTGTTGAAGTTGTTTTTCTCTCTCAGTTTAAATGGTATTCAGAATATTGATTGTTGCTACTGCTGATAAAATCTGGCAGTAGTTCTGATTCATATATCACACTGATCAAAGTACTACTATTTTGTAATAGGCAGAAAAAATTAATGAAAAGCAAATAACTCATCACAAAAAGTGATAAGTATGTGATACAATGCATATGTTCACTAGCTCAATTTAGCCATTTCACAATGTATATGTATTTCAAAATATCATGTTATACAGGATAAATTATGAAATTTTTATTAGTCATTTAAAAATCAAAAGAAATTAACAAATAAAAGTGATACATGTTCATCATAAAAAAACTGAAAAAAAATACAAAAGTGCAAAAGGAAGTAAAAAATTGACTCTAGACTCACTGCCCAGAGACTGCTGAGATCTTAGCAAATTTTCTTTCCAAGTTATTCCATAATAGATTGTTCTACATAGTTAACAAAAGCTTATTTTAAAAAAGAAAATAAGTTGCTCTGTATTTTATGGCTGAAATGGGCCAAGGAGAAAGCACTGCATGACAAGGTGAAAATGCTGTGTGATAAGAAAAGAAGAATTAACCACTGGAATTTATAAAAAATTCTTACAATAAAAAAGAACAAAAACCCAATGTAAATTAAAGAAATACAAAGACCTAAATAAATGTGAAAAAGAAGTTCCATCCCAGATTTAATTAGTGAAGGGCAGACCAAAACAAATGTTCCCATATTTGGCCTATAAAATTAGTGAAAAATTTTAAAAAATGGTTAACCATCCATTGTTGGTGAAGCTGTGAGACAAAGGCATTCCCGTATATTGCTGGTTGTAGTAGAATATAGCTAGGGCAACATGCGTCGCAGTTCAGCTGGGACAGACCTAGTTTATGCCTGGGATCCCTGCCTAATTATTAATAGCATTCTCTTTCATTCCCTGTAAATGTCTCAGTTTGGCTGATTAACTGTGTGATCATCCTAAATTTAGCTCAACCTTTTAGGATGGCATTTTAACAATATATTTTAAAAGCCTAAAAGAATGTGAATTTACAGTAGAATCCCAGTGCTAGAAATTTATTCTAAGGCAGTAACTATAGATATTCACAAAGATTTGCTTGATCAACATGCATTGAAGCATAGTTTATAATAGCAAAAATTTGTGAACAATCTAAATGTTCAACAATAGGAGATAAATAAATATGAAATTGATATTATTGATTTATTTTTAAAAGTAAGAAAACTCTATATTTATTAACATGGAAAGATGTTCATGAATTGTTGAGTAAAAGATCAATTCACCCAAAAGAATATGATGTTTTTATTTTTAAAAAATGCATGGAAAAGTCTTGGTGAATATATGCCAAAATATTAACAGGTTTTAGTTTTGGGGAGTATGATTACAGGCGGTTTTTATTTTATTCTTTTTGATTATATTTTAATTAGTTGTTTAAAAGTTAAAAATAAAAATAAATATATACAATAAATTTATTAAAAAAATTATCAGAAAAATAATTTTAAAGTGTCAACTTACTTTTTTGTAAAATCCTAAAATCTGGAGAATCTTCTATTACAGTCCCTTCTCTATACCACTCAACTTTAGGAGATGGAGCTCCTTTTACTCTGCATTCAAAGACAACCAGCTGACCCTCAGAAGCTGACAAATTTTGTAGCATCTATAATAAGAAGAATATTGTTAGAATCAAAACGTATGCATTTTTGGAACCTGGCTCCAGCGCTGAATTTTAGAAAAAGATATCATCTCCTCCATATCTGGATTTTTCTCCAAATCTGTATCTCCAGCAGCTTCAATTCTGTGGATGTGCATTGAGTCTACTTTTGAAGAGAGAGTCATCTGGGCCAGTATAAACCTTTTCCTCACTGTCTTTTTCCTTTACCTCTCTGTTACAAGGCTAAGTAAATTGATTAAATATTAGGCAAAACCTTTTGAGTAAAGTAGTGACTTTCAGTACAGTTTAACTCTCTTCTTAAATGCCCAAATTGAATTTGGTTTCTGGAAAGAATAATAATTTAAAAATCTGCAGTATCTATGAGACATATTCAGCATGGAAGTAATGTGTCCGCAATTAACGTGGCTGTTCATGATGTGGAATAGCTCTGTGGCCCAAGTCATTGATTTTGTCTGTCTTCCTGGCTTTGCCTTGTTTACATTCTGGAGTCCTGGAATTTGATTTTTGTTTTGCTGTTTAGTTTTCCTTGTGTGGCCTTTGCAGTATAGCCTCAATGATCTGTTAAGGCACATAAACCATGGCAATATTTATAAAATCATAGTCACATGTGGAGTCTTACATCATTGTAAAATATAATTTTGTGAAAGAATCATTAAATACTTTTCTATACTTCCACAATGTAAGATTTACAAAAAACACTTTGAGTTGTAAAATATCAGTGTATACCGTACTAGACCGTACTGGAGAACGGAACAAAAGTTTTTCTTTCACAACTAGTTTCTCATTCACTGTGATTTGTGAGCTTAAAACCACACGCTCTTTTCTGTAGTTGGTATTTCATTTGATTATGAAATGTTTCTTTGGCGTGTGTACGGGCATATTTTTGTTTTTTATTTTGACCCAAAGACTGCAAAAATAGAAAGGTTATGATTAAACTTCCTCCACAAACTCATAAGTAATAAATGCTGCTAGGCCTTCTTTTATTACAATTTTGGGACCTGTATTTAGGAAATACTGGCTCTTGCTTCAGAGAAGAGGAAAGCCAGTAGTTTTTTTACCTTTGTCATTCACTCTCATAAATACTGACTGACTTTTTACAGTGCTTTTCTGAAGAAATTACAATATTTTGTGCTTGGCCCTATCATATTTATATTAATAGCATTTGTCTAAGGAATACAGCAGTGGGGATAACCACATGGCTTTGAAAGAGACTTACTTTTTACTTTAGAGGAGTGTGTACATTGATATTGTGACAGCCAGGGGGCACTGAAGTTCAATGTTAGTGTTCTGTTCTTTTTGCGTCCTCAAATTTGATTGCTGTAGTAATTCAGGATTAGATTAGCACAGAGTGGTTTCTGAATTAATAAAGAGCTATTTGATAAAAAGTCTTGTTATTCCTTGTCTATCCAAAACAACATCTACTGGTGACAAGAATGGAAAGCAGGAAGCATTGATGGGTCTTGGGTGCTCCTGGCAAACTGGCAAATATGTTCTCCACTCTGACCTCTGAGCAAATTCTGTGACTAAATGGCAGCTTTGGGGCCTGTTTAAAACTTTAATGGCAGCCAGACATTTCCCTGGAATTCATACATAATGGTGTTTTTATTCCTTCTTGAGGCAAACAAATTAGAGAACCAAACCAAAACAAACAAGTAAACAAAGGTGGAGGTGGCATAAGGGATTGAATAAATGAAATATGACACACTTATAAAATGGATATAAACAGAATGAGGTCAATCTACACACTCTGACACAGCTTGCAGTTCAGTTCAGACATATGAGCCAATTCTCAATCTGTAGAGGGTACACCAAAGCCCTGCTTGCAAAAGGACTTCCTTGAGAGAATATGTTGCTCACAATGTAGCCCAACATTAGTTGGTTGTCATAATTCATTTGATATCAAAGGCCAAGACCTGTGTTCTATCTGAGAGTCCAGCCAAGTTACCTGCGATACTACAGTGTATGGAATAGGTCTGCTCGTGTCTGTGATAGGAGATGGGAGCTCATTCCAGAGTGGCACAACATCAACACTCAGTAAAGAAGGTGCCAATGGTCATCTCATGAGCCACTTAGAAAAAATTGTTGAAAATCATAGTTATAAGGATGATGATAGCTGTTATTGCTGAAAACTGTGTTTTTCTACAAAGTTTCATGAGAAAGTCTCACATTGCTACATGTCAGGATCCAAACCAGTTACACCATTAGAACATAATGTAGACATCACAGTCATCACAGCAGTAGGTCTTAGGCTATTTGTTACCAGTGGCATGGTGTGTACAGACTTGACCACATTCATCTCGACTTCCTAAAGATGGATAAGATATATGAAACAGTCTCCAACTAGCAAAGATTAAGTTAGTCTTTACCAGGAATTATGGATCTGGACTAAAGTCACTCTAACCAAAGGTCTACAACCTTCTGAGGTACACAATACCGAAAGTGCAAATCTATCTTGTGTGTCATCACCATACTGATCATCTGGGAGGACAACACACAGACTTGAGAAGCACATCTTCCATGGCCATTGGACATTGGATTATTTTCCCCTCTATTCTTTCTAAAGACACTCTGAAGCCACAAAGTGATGCAAATAATAACTCCTTCTTAGCTGAAATGGAAATTATTTGCCACAAAATAAAGATTAATATGCACCTGCATTATGCCATGCACTGTGCTGAGTGCTATAAATGTGAGTTGAGAGGATATAGTTTCTGGTTAGCCCACAATATCATGCAGGGACATCCTTGAGAAAGAGCATCTTCATCACTGGTTAAAAGATGTCAGCTACAAGGTTCATTTTGTCATTTTATTCGTTTTTAAATCCAGTTGGTATTTTTGCACTTTGGGAGATGCTGCAAGTGAACTTGTACAGCTCTTAAGGCTGGAATTGGATCAGAGTAGTTTTTACTGATAAAGAACTGTTTGGTTAAAGGCCCTTTTGCCCCTGGATTGTCACAGGTGCCTTGTGCAATAGTTGAGTCCGAAAAGTCTCTGGAATCAAAGGGTTGGGGAGAGTTGCCCATGAACTCTTCAGAAATCTGGATCCAGCTACTGGCCCAGTTATTTCAGGGTTTCCTGCCTTTGCTGTTATATAACGAAATGCTCTTCTTCAAATTCTCACTTCCCCTGCCCCCTTGCACTCTTCAAATTACTGCTGAAGCAGCTGGAGCCAGGGCTGCTGCAGCCTTGAAAGCCCGCCAGAGCAGCTGCTGTTGGAGTGGGAGCAGTGGTAGAGTAAGATTCTAATTTGATCATTTACCTCCCTTCGCACTCGAGAAGTGAATGCTGTTTTGTCGGCATAAACAGAGTCAAAGTATTTTTAATACTGCATAGAGGATGGAGGAGAGTCTATCTCTGGTCACAGTTAAAAAGCATTTCAAAACATAGCTATCACCTATGAATAGAGCAATGAACTAATGTATGAAATCCCATAATCTTCTCTCAAACTCTACCACTGGGCAGCTCTCCTTTTCATTTTAACGTTTTTTTTTTTAAAAAAGGAAAGTACTTCCCTATCACTGAAGGAGAAAGAAGGAGTTAAGTAAAACTCTGCTCTCTAATTGTTGCTTCAAAAAAAAAAAAAAAATGGCTTCTTGCCATGATTGGCAAAGAAATGCTTTGTTGGGCAGTACAGAAAGTGAATCATAGAGGCTGGAATGCCAGAAGTCGCTAACTAAGTAAATAGAGCAGGAATAACTTGAACAAACATATGCAAATGATCCGTTACCGTAGCTCATAGCCACGTGATACCATCATTGGTGGCTCTGACTCAGAAATTTGCTAATGACACTGGCAGTGACTATGACCTCAATCCTGCCCTCACTGACGGAAACTAACGCAAGCACACCGTTGCTGATAAGTCTCTCTGGAATCTGAGCCATAGCCTATCCTCGTGCCTACATCTGAACAATCCTGATCCCATTTATGGAGGCAAAAGCACACATCCAGAGGACTGAGAAAGCCTCATCTGAGTTTGTGCAGTACCAAGGACCGTTTTCCCACCGTGGAGCCAACACTTTTTAGAGATTTTATGTAACAAACAACATATGCTAATCATTAATTCATTTTCCTATTTTTATTTATCAAAGGTATATGTATCTGCTAATCCAAGCATCTAATTAGAAGGAAGTAATCAGAGTCACCACACAAAAGCAGCTTAATCTGATACTCTAATCTGCCCCCCTGAAAATTAAAGGTAAAGAATAAATGTTAAAGTCCTATGGGACTTTTTGAAATAATAAAAATAACTTTAGACCTATTATTACCTTTATGGACTCTCATCCAGCCATTAGAGCTAGACTTCAAGGTGACTGGGAGAGACAGAAAGGAAAACAGCTTATTGTGATAAATGTACCAGAGGTGTGCTTTGGGTGATCCGGATACAGGGAAGTCAGAGCACCTAGGAATATTTGAAATTGAATGGAGATAAGGACCTCTCTGGTGTCACCTGTCTGGCTGGGCAGATAATGTTGAGAAAGGGAAGACAGGAGGAAATTTTAGTTGTGACTGGGTATAAACTATTTTGTGGTTTAGCTGCTTTTGAAGAGTCAGCCCTGTCTCTAACGTATGACAAATGAGTGTGACAAGTTAAAGCATCTGTGGTACTTAATCTCTGTTTTAAGGCTAGGTGACATACCAGTGACAATAGAGACAATAAGAAGTAGTTCTATTATCCGTGTTACACACACACACACACACACGCACACACACGCACACGCACACACACATAAAGGTCCACCTATAACTCCTCATCAAAATCTTACATCCACCAAGGTACAACATGTTGCTTTCCTACTTCAAGTCTCTGGAAATAATAGTAAAGCTAAAACCCCAAATTCAGGTCCTGAAATGAACCTGAAAAATTGAAAGCCATCTTGTTTCTCAGAAGAATGTTTGCCTAACTGATACTGATATGGATAAACATGGCTCACTCCAGAAAAAAAAAAAGAGAGAGACTCAGAATTTGATGCCACCACCACAGTTGATCCTATGGAATAGCAAAAGAAAGCTCTTTGTCCTAGAGCGAGGCTTTGTGTTAAACCTCCTAAGACTATTTAACCCAACCTCCTTGAGCACCAAAGACAGGTATCTGCAATACAATTCTTCTGAAAGTCCGGAGAAACCTTTGGAGTAATAAATGGCTAGAAACTTATCACCTTACTTTTAGGTGTGGCTCCTGTGGTTAACAGCCATAGAAAGGCCATAGACATCAGTGTGGTGAGTGAGGAAGACCCTTCTCTCATTACAAAAAATGTTATTAGAAATCTGGGGCTTGAGGTGATACTGTACCAATTATCAAAAAATCCCCAAACCTTATACTGCACTTACATGAGACCAAAATTCTGAAACAAAATCAGTAAATCCTGGATCCTATAACGTTGTTTGGGTGCTATGATGTCTTTAAAGCCATGACAGAAAGAAGTAATATTTTGATTACCTTTGTAAACACAGGAGCTGCAATGATAGGTTTTCCATCCAGTCCTTGCAAATAATTGGTAGGGCTCTGACACTGTTAGAAGGGAACCAACAATAGATTCATTGTCACTAAGATTATTAGATGCATAGAGAGATATAATAAATCTATAGATTTGATATAGGAAATTGATCCCAAACCAAAAGACGGATGATATTTTCTAAGTTTATGAATCACAGACTTCAAATTTTAGACTGAATTGATTATATTTCTTTCTAGGTCATGGTGGCTATAAAATATGTACCCCCCATCATCATCCTGCCCTTTCACATACAGATCTATGTAATTAACCCTGAACCCCTAAAGAGGTTCCGTAGAACCCATGGGGCTACACAGATCATAGTCTGAAAACCAGAGGATTAGAACTAAAACTTGGCATCTCTGTGTTACTAAATGGGTTAGATAAATTTTAAAAAGAGGCTGTAGATCAATATATTTAAATATATTTATCATCAATAAATAGATATATTGATAACACATTACAAATATATTTAGATAGTATGATTTCATATGTTTTAAAGTCTATGCATACATATATATTCTTATACATGCATAGAAAATGCCTGGAACTATCTGTTAGAAAGTGCTACGAGGCGGTACCTCTGAGGAGTGGGGCATGGAAGTAGAACTTTGGCTAAAGTTTTTACTTAATATACTTTTTGTACTTTTTGAATGTTTGTATAATAAGCATGTATTATTATTAACTTGAAGGATGAGCCCCTTTACTGTTTTCTAAAAAATAACTCCATGCTTGTTCCAACTTAGAAAGTAGAATTCTTCGCAGCTCCTTGAGGCTGAGTTTTATGATCTACAGTGTTTGTCCTGGGCCAGCCTGAGAGCTGGCAGCTCACTGCATGTGTAATCAACACTTTTTCTAAAGCTGGAGTGTCAGAGCCAATTTGTAAAGAGGATTTTTTTTTTTTCCTCAGAAATTAGCCTATAAAGCTGGAGAATATGTTTCCAAAGCAGCAGGAGCCGCTGCTCTCGTACATCAGAAGTGCAAAGTGATTGTCCTGTTGTCGGAGTTGCACCTGAGGAAAACATGACCGTGCCATGCAAGATGGTTGTGGTCACAGTGCCTGTGGTCACAGTCCATGGCACTCGCGTTTTGCTTAGATTCTTGTACCTGCTGAATGGTTGACACACGGGGCTGGGCCACCAAAGGCTGGGCTTGGGGTACAGCTGGAGGAATGGCTGCAGAGGTAGTGGGAGGAGATGACATCTCAGTTGGCTTCTGTATTCTGAGAAATTGTTAAAATACAGATTATAAAGCAGACCTATCACTTGCTTGTGAAAATTCTTTCAGCAAAACTAGTAATGTCATCACTGCTTCCAGTTGGGTGTAATAAAAATCTTGGTTTGACAATATTCCATGTTTACTGAGAGCATCTTTGCTATGCATTTTCTTAGGCAATGCAAACATGAAGATGAACAAGACACCATTCCTGTCCTTGGGTTAGTTGTTCTCAGTGTAGCCGGGAAGTCAAACATGTGACAACTCAGTGAGATCCAAGACAAGTGCTATAACAGAAGCATGTGCAGAAGATAAGTTTTTGAGATTTGTTGTGTTGTTGCCCTCTGTGTTTCCCCTCCCCCTCCCATTTCAAGTAAGAGGCCAGGCTTTGCAAATCTTTACGTCTGGGATTTTGGCATGGCTGAAAGTAGAAATAGCCTGAAGTCGACAAGCTCTTCAAGTTTACACAAATTACATTAAAGAGATTATTTGAAGGGTAAGAGAGCCAGGAAGTATTCTTGAGAAGGCTGCAAAGGGACTTTGTAAATGAGAGAGGTCTATGGATCTTGCCAAAGAACCTGACCGGAGGGAGAACCTAAGTCCAGAGGGCAAGGCAACCCTCTGCATAAAGGGCTCCCAGTTGTGCTAAAGAAACGAGTATCTAAGCATGTTAGGAAGCAGTAAACACTGGACTTGAAGGGCCCTTGAGATCTGGAACATGGGCCTCTCACCCATAACTCAGGGGGATAGATGATAGGCAGAGGGCTTCCCTTTTGTCTGCTTTTAACCTCTCTTTGTCTCAGCTTCCTCATCTCTAAAGTGGAGAAATAATAATTCTTATCTCACAGGGTTTTTGTGAGGATTAAATGGGATAATTAATGTAATATGCTTGCTCTCACCCTTCTCCCTCTCTCTCTCTCTCTCTATATATATATATATGTGTATGTATATATGTCTCCCAGGGATCTTTGCACAACTGTGGAGTAGGAAAAGGACACTCAATAATGGCAGACTGCATATTTTGCCCAGCCAGGCAGGATCCGGTCTCAGAAGCAGAATTATGTGATGATGCTATCAGTGTTTCCAGAGCATCTGTTTTCTTCTGCAATAATATTAATAGAATCCCTGATTTCTTTACATGGCTACTCCAAATAAAGACTACGTTTCCCAACTTTTATTGCAGCTAGGCGTGGCCACATGAGTCCTCTCTGGTCATGGGATATGAGGGATAGTGACATATGCACTTTTAGAGAGATGCCCTTAAAAGAGGGTTGGGACTACCTTTTATTTCTTCCTGTCTTAGATAAGATGATGAAGGCAACACCTTAGCATGAGATGAAGCAGAAAGCTGGAAGCAGACCAGAACCTAGTGGAATGTGGAGCCATTTTACCAGCCAAATCCAGATTTTTATGTAAATAAGAAATAAATATCTGTCTTATTGAAGTCACAGTTAACTTGGGTCTCTATTATACACAACTAAAGCTCAATCCTAACCACTATAGGTAGATTGAAAGCAAATAAATAAATGAGATATTTCTTGCTTATTTAAATTTGTATATCAAAATTTATACCCCTTAGGTTTATAAAACAAGTTATAGGAGCCTTGAGGAAGGAGTGATGAGTGTGCAGTAGAGGAGAAGCTTATTATAGAACTCAAAGAGGAAGAACATTTAGACCAGGTTATGTAGGATAAATAGGAGTTTGCCAGGCAGAGAAGGAGGAAGGGCAATCCTAGCGAAGTGAACAGCTTGAACAAAGGGGTGAGGAGGAGCTGTACATGGTTTGAGTGAGATGTCAGCAGTGCAGAGAGCCTGAGGTGGGAAACGGAGGAGGGGACAGGAAAGCCTGGTTGACTCTCCACTAAGTAAGGCTTCGTGTGTGTGCTGTGTTAAGATTTTCAAAAATGTTGTTTGTGTCATGTTTGATTTTTATTCCTCCACATATGATCATCTTTTCTAAGCCAGGAAAATGAGAGGAGCATAATTATGTTTTAGAGAATAACTGGTTGTAGTTTGGAGACTGTAAAAGAGAGAAACAGGCTGAAGCAGAGAGGAAGGCCCCTAAGGAGGTGGTTGGCGTAAAAGGCAGGAGAAAAGGAGTTGCTGCCCCAAGGCCATGAGGATGATAAGGAAGCGGGTAAAGGAGGAATCATTTACTCTGGTTATAAATGTTCATATCTGAAGGAGGGCTTGAAGCAAATGATCATTCCAAGGTAGGCACACACAAAGGATTTCTGCCCTTAAGGAGCTCATCCTGTAGGGGGAACAGAATATACAGACACAGGTAACAACTCTTCAACCCGTCTCCCAAATATTGCCATTTGTTTCAGGTAACCAAGGAATGGTGCTGTGTCTGTTTCTAGTTCCCATGCCTTCTGTCTACTCTCCTCTGCTGGAATACCCTTTCCTCCCTTTTTAGGGGGATGTTCACCTATTGTCCTTTTATGACTCAGCTTAGGGTCACCAACTCTGTGGAGACTTTCCTGATCTTTCTCCCCCCAACCAATAAACAATCCTTTGTGCCAAATCCTATATGCCCTGTACATGGTCATCATAGCCTGTTACACTTTATTATTATGTATAATATGTTGTCTATATGCTTGGTAAACATTTCTTGTTATGTTTGCTATATGTTTTCCTCTACTAGACTGTGAGCCTCTTGAAGGCAGAAGCATCTGATTTTTCTTAGTAGAATAGGTAATTAGTAAGTGGTTGTGAAAAATAATGAATGGATGGATGCAACTTTGTTCAGTATTCAGTACAATTGTTTAGCAAAAAGGTTATGACTTATCCAGATCATTCATTTAGATATACATATAAAATTGTTATATTAATATATTAAATAATACTGAAGTTTATATTTATATATACATATACATACACATATGGTTATAGTTCAGAGACTGTAAAAGAGAGACATGTATGTATATGTATATATATAACATTTAGTATCATAAGATTTTGTGTTTTTGTGAGCACTATTATTCAGTCAGAAAAAATAAACTTTTTGAATCACTGGGTTATTTGTTTTTTACTCTGTAGATATTAGTATTATGATATTTCATAGGTGATACTTCATTTTTCAAATATTGGGAATATGAATATTCAAATTAATCTGCTAGGTAAGACTTAAGCAAAAGAAGTAGAGTCTTCTCCAAATCCGCTCAATATACATATATATATTTTTCAGGTCATACCCTGGAGCCACCTCTTCAAGTTTCTAGTAACCAATTAATAACTTTCTTGGGATCCAAGGACGCTAAGGCTATAAAATAGAAAATTAGAATTACCGATTCATCTCTTCCTTGTGAGGGTCCCCTTCTGAGTCAGAAGAAGAAACCCCTGGAAAAATAAAAACGAGACATAAGATTTTTAAAATGACAATTTCTTAAATTGGTTCATAAACAAGATATAAGAATTTAAGATGATAATTTTTAAACTGTTTCCTAAACATTTAAAGACCTATAGAATCTTAGACCTAGAAATGAACTCAGTGATTCCTTAACACTAACATCCAATTTGCCAAATGAGGAAATAGACCCTAAGAAGTGGAGGGAATTGCTGAAGGTCACATGGCTAGTTAGTGATACTGTTCAAATTGGCCCAACTTCTAAGTGTTCTGGAATGTAAAACACTTGCTGATGCCTTTGGCCTAACAGAGCAGTCTTTGCTGATATTCTCTTGAGTTCAAAATTCTTTTGCTCTTGGCCTACACAGATTGAATAAAAGAAGGGATTACAGTGGATTCCAAACATTGTAGGTGTAGGTGGATGCTCTTCCGTCCAGTCCTTACATTAACAAGTCATACTTCATTTTGGGAGTGGGGGTGTTTGAAGTCCTGTTGCTACAAAGGAAAAAATCCAGCAATCCAATCTCAGCACTGTTAGCAGAGCTTTGATCCTGGATTTACTTCTCAAGAGAGTGAATTCCAGGAAGACATAACAGAGCTAAATCTGGAGGTGTTTATTGGACTCTGAAAATTTGAGATAAAGCACATATATACCTGCAACACATTCCTATTCATGTATCTATTTAATAAATGTTTATCAAATACTTGCTATGTACTTGGCACTATGTAAGGTATTGGAGATATAAAGAAGAATGAGACAGTCTTGCCCTTACAATCCAGTTGGTCAATAGGCATTTATACGATAACAATACAACGTGTAAGTGCTAACCCCAAGGCATGCATAAGGTATTATAGGTGAAAAAAGTGCTAAAGAATGGTCCCCAGAAAAAACTTAGAGGATGAGACAAAATAGGAACACAAACTTAGGTAAATATATAAAGAGCATAAATTTATTTCTCCTCTAAAATTAATTATGTAAGTTTGGTGCTAATGTAAATGCCTTTGCAATGCTCCCAACTGGTCTCCATGCTTCTACCCTTGACTCCCTGCACTATATTCTCAACCAGCACCCAGAGTGACTCTGTTAACAACTAAGTCAGATCATGTCATGTTTCTGTTCAGAACCCTCCAGAACTTCCCATCTCCCTCAGAGTGAAAACCAAAGACTTTGCAGTGATCTACAAGGACTTACATGATCTGCTCTCCTGCCTCACTCCAGCCCCACCATCTTGAACTTCTGACCTCACCTTCTGTTCCTTTCTTATGCTCTGCCCTGGCCATGTAGGCTCATCTCTGTACCTTAAGACAAGGACACTCCCCTCTCAGGGCCACTGCCCTTGCTGATTTTTCTGCCAAGAGTGATTTTCCCTTGAATATCCTTGTGGCTTACTCCCTCTCTGCTTCCTGGTTTTCACTCAAATGTCACTTGTAATGAGGTCTTCCCTGGCCATTCTATCTAAAGGTACAGCCAACACACATACACACACATATCCACACATGTGCACACTCATGCACACACATATACACAATTCCTACCCCTTTTTCTTGCTTTTTATTTCTTCTATAGTGCTTATATATATACCTGTTATATTATATACTCATTTACTCTCATTTATTTTCTGTCTCTCCCATTATAATGTAAACCCATCAGTACATAAGTGTAGGGATTTTTGTCTACTTGGTTCACTGCTATATCCCCATGGCCTAAAAGAGTGTGTGGTAGAATAGGCCCTCAATAAATAATTATCTATTGTAACTCTATGTCTTACTGGTGTCATGCTCCAAGAGCATTTTACTTTACCTTCTATATAAATCTCAGCAGAAGTTGAATCTGTCCCATAAATGTTAGAAGCAAAGCAGGAATAGCGTCCTGTGTCCTCTTCGAAGGCTTCGGCAATGGTCAGTGAGTGCAGATTTCCTGCCTGCACAATGTGAATGTCTGGGGAATTTTCAAGCTCCTTGCCCTCACAGTACCACCTGCAGGGAGAAAGTATGGTCATTGCACATGACTGAAATATGAGACAGTAACTTAGATGGCTCCAGATATTCTCTAACCGGGAAACTGTGAACTTAATTTAAAGTCAGAACAAAAACCAATCCATTATTATGGTAGCATTTGATTGTAACAATGAGAAGAGTTGGCAGGATTCAAATCACATTGACACCTAACTCAGGAAATTAGAAAGTGGCTCCTATTAAGAATGATACAACAGGGAGAAGATGGATGAGAAAGCAAGTACCACCAACCACCAAGAGCAGAACTTGGCTTCACCTGAAACGACTTCTAGATTTCCATAGTATGCATTAAATAACTGCGACATTACCTTATTTAGAGAAAATCTAAGAGATAATAAAGGTTTGTGAAGTTGAGTACACTCATTCCCTCCTAAGAAATTTCATCTGACATAACTAAATGAAAATTAATTTGTTCTGTTACTTGAGTCATTGGAGTAAGGAGGATGGGTCATATTCTCCCAGAAGTGGCCCAACTCTGGCAAATAACCTAAGGTAAATATGTTTCTATACGCTAAGCTAAGAAGAGGCAAGGGAGGATTCTACCCAGAGTTTTGGATGGAACATGGCCCTGGTGACACTTTGATTTCAGGCTTCTAGTCTCCAGAACTGTGAGAGAACAGATTTCTGTTGTTTGAAGCCATCCAGTTTGTAATAATTTGTTATGGAAGCCCTAGGAACCAGGTACTGTGGGCAAGAAATAAGATATGCTCATGTTATTTGCATTTGCATAAAGACAACTGGAAAGAATAAATTGCCAAATTAGCCAAAAGTGGCTACCCACTGGGGATGAAGGGAAACAAGGTGGATAAGGATAGATAGTAATAAGATGTCTCAGTGTACACTTTTATGTTTTTTCATTTTTTGAAATACTTTTTTTTTTTTAGAGATAGGGTGTCACTCTGTTGCTCAGGCTGGAGTGCAATGGCACGACCACAGCTCACGGCAGCCCTGAACTCCTGGGCTCAAGCAATCCTCTTGCCTCAGCCTCCTGAGTAGCTAGGACTATAGGCACACACCACCACGAATGGCTAACTTTTTGTTGTTGTTGTTGTTGTTGTTTTAGTGATTGGATCTCACCATATTGCCTAGGCTGGTCCCAAACTCCAGGCCTCAAATGATCCTCCTCTCGTCTCGACCTCCCAAAGTGTTGAGATTACAGGTGTTAGCCACCATGCCCAGCTACTTAATAATAATTATCAATACAATAAAAAGTAATTAAGTGGGAAGTATTACAACTATTCCATGTCAAAAATTAAATAGTCCTGGCAGTTGGTAATCTTTACTGTAATTTCAGATCTAACCACTCAGTGCTTTAATCCCTCCCTCCCACCATTATAAAGCAAGATTCTAAAGTTTAAGAAAACCCGCCTATTCAACTAATTCCCAATAGTCAAGCTATTCTGTACTGCTCCATGAATATGTTATGGTCACCCCCACATTCAAGTGTCCGCTCATGTTTTTCTTTCTATCTGAGATTCTCTTCCTCTGTCTTTCAGTGACTGCAAATATAACTCATCCATCAAAATTTGGCTCAGATATTGCCTCCTACACTAAGCTATCTTTTACCATCACTTCTCAATGATCGTTATGTTTTCTAACTTCAGTTTTTCTAAACTGGAGCTATGTCATGCAAGACTTGATTATACGCTGTCTTTTATTGTCTATTTTGAAATTTTGTCTTATCTCACCAATTTCATTAGATTGTAAATTCTTGGAAGGTAGAAACAGTGTCTCATATGCTCTTGCAGCAACCACCCTGCATAGCACAGTTTTCTCTATACTATCTCCTTTGGCCATCTTACCTCATCCTGTAGTTTCAATCATCACCTCCATTTGGGATAACATCTAAATTTGGCTTTCCCATTCTGATTTCTGGACCCATGCCCCATCACTCTTCCCTTCACTGTGTTTCAACCACATTGGTTTTCTACCTATTCTGTGAACACATAGCGATTTCCCTACCTTGGGATTTTCCCCAAAATTCTCTTTCCCCAGATACTTACAAAGATAGGTCTTTCTTATCAGTCAGCTCTCAGCTCAAAGGTCCCCTCCTCGGAGAGGCCTTCCCTGACCCTCTTCCTATATAGTCCCCTTGTCCTCAGTCACTCTCTCACATTACCCTCTTTTGTTATCTTCATAGTACATGCTACTGTCTGAAATGATCTTATATACTTGTTTACTTTGGTATCGTTTGCTCCCCTGACTAGACTGTAAAGTCCATGGCAGGACTACAATCCCAGCACCTACAGTAGTGTCCTGGCACATGGTAGGTACTCAGAAAATAAGTGTTTGATGGATTTGTTGAAAGGCTGTATGATGGAAAAAAATTAATAGTTAATATTTGGTAAGTATTTGTTATTTATTTCATCAAATTCTATCCCAGTCTTTGATTTCTGTTGTGGTAGCAGCAGTACATGCAGCTGCTGAAATGTGTCCATAAATCTCCCAAAGCATAAATCTCACTAAGACCTCAAAGAACTTGTATAAACAAACCCTCAGAGCATGTGTTGTTCTAAATCCAAATATTGGGCATCCAATTAAACATGATATATTGAGTACATGTGTTTATCTTTATTTCCCTACTGAAATGCCCCTAAAATGAGAATAAAAGAATTTTTAAAAGGTACAAAACCATGAAGGCATAGAGAGTGGGAGGGGAGACAATACCAGAACTGAGACCTTAAAAACTTTTGGAAGATAGAAAACAGATTGAGAAGCCAGGAGAGTTGAGAAATGTGAAAACCAAGTGCCTACTTGGGAATGTCAGTGAAAGAAACAGCCAATTTGTGCAGCAAAACCCCAGAAAGTTTTGGGATTTGAAGATAAGAGGTTGCTAACAATGGGAGAGGAGACAGAGCTTAAGATAGAGAAATTGGTTACAAGTTTGGAAAATGAGCTTTTAGATCTCTACACTAGGTCACCTCTCCTCTTCTGAACAGTTAGAGCATGTTCCAGGATGAAAGCTGAGTTGCGGGCTAAACCAGCAGCTGCTCCATGTTGGAGCAGGAGGAGTAAGGCCTTCCAAAGTGATTTTTCTAGGAAAAACCAAGTGGGTCTGATGGGTCACCTGAGACTTAACTGCGTAGAAGAGAATATTTAGGAGAAGTTACACAAATTTATTGGAGAATTGAGACAAATTTGTGATAGAACAACAGAACTAAGCACATCAAAACAGAAGATGGCAATCAATTTTAGATCAAAATAAAAAGTTGCACAAGCAAAGAAACATTCATTTTACCCTTCTAGGCTTGGTCATGGACAATATTTAGGTAGTAATGTGAAGGTAAATAGTAAATAATTTTTTAAACAACAGTGTGATATGATTCTATTGAGGTGATGAAGGAAAGAACAACAGCGGTGCTGGTCTAGTACAGAGGTGCTAAACTTCCATCTTACACAATAGGAAGTTGACAGAAAATAGCTAACATCAGCTTACCAAGCAATAGCAATACGAGCATCTTATAGTGGTTCTGAAAGTGTAATTCACTTTTTGTGAAGACAAAACTATTTTTCATATAATACTAAGATATTATTTGTCTTTTCACTGTGTTGACATTTACATTGATGGTGCAAAAGCCACAGTGGGTCAAACTACTGGTGCTTTAGCAACACAAATTAAAGCACCGTCACAAAACTGACGACTGGTTATTGTGTTTACCACCACATTTGCAGTAAAAAATAAATAAGTATATATATAAATATTTATATATATAAATAAAAAGAAAAAAAGAAAAATCCAGTTTCACTGAAAAATGTTCTTGATGAAGCAGTAAAAATCATTACTTTTATTAAATCTCAACCTTGAGTTCATGTGTTTTTAATACTCTGGGAGGTGAAACAGAGAATAGCATAAAGCATTTATTTCTCCTGTATATGGAAGAGCACTTGAGTGATTGTTCAAATTGAGCAACACATAAAACAATATTTTAACTTCAAAGAACAAATGTCAGACAAATTATGGTTATTCAGACTTGGGTATTCGGCAGACATTTTCTCAAAAATGAAAGCAGTAAGCCTGTCACTTTAAGTAAAAATAACTGACAGCATTTGCTGCCAATGAAAAAAATTCGAGGTTTCAAGGAAAAATTAGAATTTTGGATAACTTGTATCCCCCACAGTGAGTTTAGGGATTCCCAATACTTGAAAACTTTTTCATTAAATCAGTGATGATTTTAATAAATATGATTTTTAAATATTATACAATAAAATGTGTCACCTTTTGGAAGATCTGCATTACTATGTTCCAAATGACCAATGTGTCATGATGTTGCCCTTTACAGTTCAAGACAGACCAACGGGTTTTAGCACAGCAGAGTACCAAAGCTCATTGGGATGATTTCAGATTTCACATGGGAACTAACCTTTAAGAAACTACTGCTTGTTTTATAGTGATATAGAATTAAATAAGAATAGCCACAATTATCTGAAAAGCCTATTAAAATACTCTTCCAGTTTCTGATAACATATCTGTGTAAGGCTGGATTTTTTTCCATTTATTTCAACCCAAACAACATAGTACAACAAACTGAATACAGAAGCAAATATGAGAATCCAGCCATCATCTATTGAGCCAGATACTAAACAGCTTTGCAAAAAATGTAAAACAATGCTACTTTTCTCACTCAATGTTTTGAAAAATACAATTATTCTTCATAAGATTATTTATGTCAACATGTTTATTATTAGTTTAAAACAAATAAGTAAATATTTAAAACATTTCTCAGTTTTGATTTCTAACATGATAAATAATTATAACTCACATAAATAAGACCTCTTTTGGGCCTCAATGATTTTTAAGAACAAATGGGTCTTGAGAACAAAAAGTTTAAGAGCTACTAGCATGTTATTCAGAAAGCTAGAGGTAAATAAGCAGAAAACTGCAAAAAAGAGTTCAAAGTGGTCTGTGCTTTAATGATATTTGACTTTTTAAGCAATGTAACTATTCATTTGATAAAACAAGTATAAATAGCTATTTCAAAACAAATAAATACCTTCCTTCATACAAACATTATAGGATTATCTCAGTTCTTTACATCACATTTTTTGTCCTTATGAAAAGGAGAGTGGGGACAACCACGCGCAATTGGATAGCAAGAAGGAGGTCAGTGGAGTGATTCCAATGCCCAAACTCTCTGTCAGAAGTGTTTCTGTCCTTACTCAGATGGCCAGGACGGCTGCAGCAGGCCCAAAGAACAATCAGTAACCGTCACTCTGACATTAACAGCATGACCCACTTAGAAATAACACACAGATAAGGCTGCCTCCTGGAAAGGTGATTCAATTTACCCAGCTACTCTGAAGACTTTTGAGGGTAAAGAGGAAATCAGACTCTCCTCAAACGTCTGTCCGTGTTGGGGAATGCATTCATAGAAGTGCTCTGCCCGGCAGCGTGTTTTTAGAAAGCCAAATCCTCATGATACTTACCGAATGGCACTGGCTGCCAGCTGTGATGCATGGCTCAAAAGAAATGAGTCCATGATCTGGGGAAAATGGGGCAGGTTCACATGATAAAAAAGGACCCGCCTTTCATACCCAAGGCTAGCTCGCCTCCTGTGCTGCTAATCTGGTAGCTACCAAGACTGGGAAGGAAGAAGGAAGACACCAAGAGACACATTTTCCAGATTGAACTGGACTGTTTGGCTACATATTACCATTCTGCTGTTAGGTTACTATTTCATCTAAAATATGGCTTGGGTAAATATTATGACTCACTGTTTTAGCTCATTAACAACTTCTAACCGTAATTTGAATGTGTTATTCTGACTCACCAGTAACAACGTTCATTAAAAGAATGATTACTCAGAGTCTTTCTTTAAACATGTCCCAGTCCTTCCACAGTCCCTGGCCCACCTTCAATTATTCCCTCCCCTAATATCCTGTTCTATTTCTTCACAGGACCTATATATAATTTATAATTATATATTTATTTGTAGGTTTATTTGTTTTAATGTCTCTCTCTTACTGGACAATAAATACCACAAGGGCAGAGATTACCTCGTTTGTTTACCACTGTTTATCTGGCACCTAGCAGAGTGCATTGGTACATCATAGCTGCCCAAAAAACATTTTGGTGTATGAATGTTAAATGAATGAACCCAATTAGGATTATTATGGCCTCAAGTCTTTTTCATCTGCACTTTTTAAGAAGGCTTAGGTGCTAGAAAAGAACTTCCCTTGAATTGTTTTTAATCAGCTTCATCTAACAATGTGGGATCTCATCAGGGAAGAATGTGAGGCCTGCAACACAGCCAAAAGGTAGTTATTTGTTTACTGACATTTCCAGCTCTCTCCAAGCATCAGAGCCACTCTTCATATACAGAGTGCAGCTGGAGTATATTGGACAATAGGATAGTGGATGTTTTTAACAGGACTCAAAGTTATGCTGGATTTTGTAATATAATTTGTATGCCCTGTTTAACTGCTATTGAGTTAACAAACTTAAGTTTTCATGTCTGCTCGTGGGACGGTGGGAGTGTAAATGGGAGGATATGTCTACGCTTTCAGTTTTATTAAAATTTATTGAGTTCTTCCAGGTGGAAACTTCTTCATAACTTAAGAAAAGCATAAATAGCAATTGGCTAATGCTAAGTCTTCAGGGCCACCCCTTACCACATAGCCAATTTTAGATATAACAAAAGGGAGGATAAATAAATGTGAAGATGAAAACAGTTCCTAAAATAATTTTTAAAAAGACTAAATTACTTTGAGGAGGGATAACTAGTAATCCTTCTAGAAATTTCCCTCTAGAAATCCTTTTCCCTCTAGAAATAAGAGTACTTATTACTAAATTCCTACATAATTTACTTATTTGTTAAATCTATTGCGTGTTATCTATTCTCTTTCGTCTCATCTAGAATGTAATATGGCAGAAAACTTTGCTTTATTTACCGATGAATCCCAAGTCCTTGGACTAGTTCCTGATGCATAGTGAGTGCTGAATGGTTATTGAACGAATGAACAAGTGAACGTATTGAATTTCCTAGTTTTGTTGTTATTGTTGATTCCATGTACTTAATCTTTCCATGTTACATATTCTAAAGTTTAATTTCTTCCTTTCTTCTGTTTGCTATGTTAAATCTTTCTTTCAGAAGAAATTCTATGTGTTCAATTTAGAGCCCCTTTCATAGTATTGACTTTCCTCAGCTGTTTGAAAGCCTTGCAATTTTACGGAGGTTGGCTCTGATTACAGGAGGTGTTTCTGGTGCTTGTCAGGGAGGGGCAGGCTGTAATTTCAGGTGAGGCATGTATTGTGTTCCAGCAGCAGCTCCTCCGTCCTCCTGTTCCGGCTTGCTATCTGGGACACCGCACTGCCTCCCCGGCACGCATTTGCTGCTCTGGCTTCTGTGTCAATTGGCTGTGTTTGCTGCTCAGCCCAAGCAGGGGGAGCAGGAGGCACAGCCTACACAGCTGCTCTGAATGTAGTTTCCAGACTAATCACCCTGACTCCCCCTGCACCCTCTTGCTTATTGTGTCTTTTGCCTCTGAGCGGCAGCACCCCCAGAAGAGTTCTTAGCTCCGCAGCAGTCCTCTCTGGGATATGATTTGGGCTTTGCATTTTCTTGTCAGTCAGGTTCCATCTGCTTAGAGGCAGATTTACTAGGAAACCAATGAAGCTTCAGGTTTCCTCACCTGCGTGGGTTCCCCTCCAAGGCCCTGTACCTAAGTGTGTATTCACAATTTTGCATTATTTATCTTAAAGAGGACCTCCCAGATTGTATACACTTTAGGGCCCACAAAACCTGGATCTGTCACCTCGGCATGCTTTATACCTTTGGGGGATTTCTAAAAATTTCAGGTCTATAGATGGCATTCTATACTGTTTTCCAGTTAGGTTTTGGGGTATTGGAAGGGAAGGTAGGCCATGTGCTCAGTTTACCACTCTGATATGATCCCCTTTTCACTGTTAAATTACATCTAACCATGGTCTCCATGTTACTAAATCAAATGATACTTTTCAGTTTGCATCTTACGTGATCTCTAATTAGTATTTAGAGTGCTTGAGTACTTATTCTTTCTTGAAGCAACTCTTCTTTATGACTGCCCCTGTTTGTTTCCTACCATTTGAGATGTTCCTTCCCAGTCTCCTTTAGGGGATTTTCCTCATCTATCCAAACTTTAAATCTTGGAATTGCTTTGCAGTTTGGTCTAGACAGGAGTGATACTTAAAATAATTGACAGTTGATTCAGAATGGATGCCTCCAACCAATCAGAAAGATGCAAACCATATACTGCCTCAAGGGCTATGCCAGTTGTACTGATTAAACATCACACTTGGGGCTTGTGGCCAATTCTCTTCTGACAAAAATACGAGAAAGAAAATACAAAAACGCAAAAGTTCTAAACAAAATATTAGCAAACCAAGTCCTGAAATATATAAAAATATAATAGATTATGACCAAATTGTGTTTATCCTGAGAATTCAAAATTATAAAAAAAATCAATATTCTTTATCAGGGTAAAGGAAAAAACCTATGATAATCTCAATAAATGCAGAAAAAGTGTTTGATAAAATTCAGCATCCATTCATCATTTTTTAAAATATTAATCTTCTAGACAAAAGAACTTACAACAAAATCTTACATAATATGTTGAAAAATGGAAAACATTCCCTTCAAGATCAGAAATAAGTCTAGAGCACCCAGGATCACCACTTCTGTTCAACATTGTACTGGAAGACTTATCTATCTCAAAAAGGCAAGAAAATGAAATATAAAATAGAGGACTGGAAAGGAAGAATACTCAAAAAAAAGTCCATTGAAGGAAGATTTCATGAATTTAGTGGTTGTTGAATGAGAAAAATTCCCCTAAGGAGAATTGTTTCATAAATTTAGCAAAGGTATAGAAATCAATTGTATTTTTATATATAACAAATATAGAATATAATTTTTTTAAAGTTACTATTTATAATAGCATAAGAAGGAGGTAGCTAAGAATAAAGCCAACCAAAGATTTGTAAGACCCAGAGAAAAGTTTACAAATCTTTATTGAAATATATTAAAAAATACCTAAAAAATAGAGAAACATATCATGCTCTGGAATATGAAAGCTCAATATTTTAAAGATGCCAAATTCTCCCTAAATTGATCCACAGATTCAATGTAATCCCCCAAATCTTATTAGATCTTTTAAATTTTTTGTGGAATTTGATGATTCTAAAATTTATATTGTAGAGCAAAAGAACAAAAAGAACCAATAATCCTTTAAATGAAAAAGTTGGAAACCAAGAACTGTGAAAAATCTATGGTAATGAGATAAATAAACCACAGGAAAAGAATAGAGAGGCCAGAACTAAACCCACACATTTATGGAATTTTGATTTATGCTGTAGCTGGCACTATATATCAGCAGGGGGAAGATGTACTCTTTCATATTGTGCTGGAATAATTGGTTATCCTATCTAAAAAAAATTGAAATAGGTCCACTGCTTTACATCATACACAAAAATCAAGTTTAAGTGGATTAAAAACTTAAATGTGGAAGGTAAATATAAAACTTTTAGAAGACAAGATACAAGATTACCTTTATGACTTTGGGGTTAGGAAGAATTTCTTAAATGAGACACAAACTATAAAAACCAAAATCATAAAGGAAAAATTAATTGACACTAAAGTTAAGAATATCTAATTATCAAAAGACACCATAGAGAAAATAAAAAGACAAACCAAGAGGAGAGGCTATTTTCATAATGCATATGTCATATGACTAGTATCCAGAATATTTAAAAAGTTTTATAAATCAATAGGAAATGAACAAACAACCCAATAGAAAAATGAGTAAAAGACATAAACAGGCCCTTCATAGAAAATGAACCCTGAATGATCAATAAACAAAGAAAAAAATTTTCAACCTCATTAGTAACTACAGAAATGAAAACTAAAACCACATGAGATAACACTTCACACCCATCAGACTAGCAAAATTTAAAAAATCTGGTTAAGTTTGGGCATCACAAGTTCAAAAATATGAAATCCCAAATCCTCCAAAGTCCAAAATGCTCCCAGGAAATGCTCATTGGAGCATTTCGGATGCTGAAGTCTCAGATTTGCGATGCTCAACCAATAAGTATAATGCAAATATTCCACAATCTGAAAACATCCAAAATCTGAAACACTTCTGCTCCCACGCATTTCAGATAAAGGATGCTTAACCTGTAATATAAATATTGGCAATGATGTAGAACAATCCAAAACTCTTATACAATGTTGATGTGAATGTAAATGGAAACGATTCCTTTGGAAAACAATTTGGTATTATTATTACATAAAGTTGAAGTTATACATATTCTGCCAGCAATTCCATGCCTAAACACACTCATGCACCAAGACAAACTTGTGTACCAGGAAAGTATATTAGAGCATTTATAGTACTATGGTTCATATTAGGAAAAAAAACTGGAAACAATCCAAATATGCATCAATAATATTCTAGTGATAGTAAAATACTATATAGCAATGAAAACAAGTGAATTAAAGTGACGTGTAACATGAATATACTTTTTAGGGGAAAAATTCAAGTAGCAGAAGAAAATAGACATTATGATTCTACTTACATAAAAATTTTAAAACATGTAAAAGTTACTAATATATTTAAAAAAACTTTTCATTATGGACACATTCAAACATACACAAAGTAGAGAGACTAGTATAATGAACCTCTATGCACACATTGCTTAGCTTCAACAAATTATCAGCAAATTGTCAGTTTATTAAAGTACAGATGGCCAAGCCTCATCCTTAGAGATCCTGATTCCGTGGGTCCAAGGTGTGGCCTGTGAATTTGCCTGTCCACCAAGGTCCCAGGTGATGCTGATGTTGCTGGTCTAGGGAACCATTTTGAGTAACTTGTTCTAGGAGATTCTCAGAATCTGGCCTCTACACCCTCTCTGGACTAATTTCAAACCATTCCTCCTTATTCTTTAGATTCTGGCAACATCATTCCTCCAATTCCTTAAATTCGACAATTACCTCGCTGCCTCAAGGGCTTCAGATTTTCTGCCCTCAGCCTGCAATGCTTTTTCCCCTACCCTACTTTGCTAGGCAAACTCCTAGCCATCAACCTACTCACAAGGTCCCTTTGCTACATGCTCCCTCCTTTATAACATTTATCATAATTGTAATCACATAATCATTTGTGGAATCTTTATTTATTATCGGTGTCCCTTCTAAGCCCCATGAAGTCAGGGAATTTGTCTGTCTTGTTCACTGCTTTCACTTTAGTGCCTACAACAGTATATCACACTTAAATAGGCACTTAATATTTGCTGGATGAAAGACTAATCAAGGTTTCTAGATTTTGCTAAAAAGTAGAAAGAAAAAGACCCTAAATAATATAGTATGAAATTTCTGTTTATCATTTAAGATATCCTTTTTCTTTATAACTATTTTGTTTCCTTTTTATATTCTTGGCACAGTACTTGTAGACAAATGTCTAGAAGTAGCAATAATAAAACTTGGCCATAGTGGGCATCAACAACTATAAAAGGCAAATTTGTGCTGCCTTCAAAGGTTGTGCACAAGCAAACAGAGCGTGACCTAGCTGTACATTCCTGGGAAAAGAATTTGGAGACAGGATACACAAAAGGATCATGGCTATTTGCTGTGAAGTCCCACAGACTCTTTCATCTGTGGGAAACACATGAATGTATTCCATTTTCTAGGACAACTCCTCCAGTGAAGCTATGTCCAAGATTAATAAGCTTTCAAAAACGCTGGTTTCAGTGATATAGGATCCCTATAGGGATCCTATAGGGATATAGGATCACTTCTACTTATAAAACAATTTCTACCCAATTAACTTGGAAATCAACAACATAAACAGAAATGATTTTTCACCTTGCTAAACTAGGGTGACAAGAACATGGATAAAATACTGATTACACACAGGAGCACACAGATACAAAGTTAGGCTTCAGTTGCCCAGTATACTTACTATATTTTCTTACTAAAATAGCAAGATGATACTGTCGTTATTATATTTTTTTTTTTGGAGACAGAGTCTCGCTCTGTTGCCCGGGCTAGAGTGAGTGCCATGGCGTCAGCCTAGCTCACAGCAACCTCAAACTCCTGGGCTTAAGCGATCCTACTGCCTCAGCCTCCCGAGTAGCTGGGACTACAGGCATGCGCCACCATGCCCGGCTAATTTTTTCTATATATATTTTAGTTGGCCAGATAATTTGTTTCTATTTTTAGTAGAGACGGGGTCTTGCTCTTGCTCAGGCTGGTCTCAAACTCCTGACCTCGAGAGATCTACCCGCCTCGGCCTCCCAGAGTGCTAGGATTACAGGCGTGAGCCACCGCGCCCGACCGATACTGTCCTTATTGACTATGATGTTTCTATTTAGCAAACCAAAATGTCTCATTATTTTATTATTTTAATGCATTTTTTAAAGGGAACCTCTGGATCAAAATCTGTGCTCCTGTGTCCTGTGGCAATGCCTCAGGAGTTTCAGCGGTGAGCAAGCAGGTAGGGCTCCAGGCGCCTCCACCCCACCCCTCTGCAAACCCAATAGCACCAATTTTACCTTAAAATGAAATCTGTGTGTGTGTGTGTGTGTAACATGTATTGGGGTAAAATGTAATAAGGCTTTTTTTTTGTGGGGGGGGGGAAGGGAAGAGTTACTGCTAAAAGAAGGAAAACATTACTCCACTCTAGCCCTGGACTGAACCACCAACTAGAAATTGGTTCCAAGTGTTGCTTGTGTTTACAATCCCTTTGTAATGACAGAGATATTGTGTCAGACTTTCCCAGCGTCCGAGTTACTCCCTGGAACGTTTCTAGCTCCAATACTCTCTTGTTTGACCTTCAGTGTGGCATATCCGACTGCCTATTGGATATGGTCCCTCTCTCCCAACAGACTCAAACCCTCATCAACTTCCTCCACAAATTAGCTACTTCTTTCACTTTCTCAGTCCTTGCCAGTGACCCCATCTTTCTTTCAGGTACTCAGCTCCATAAACCTGTGGAGTAAATTTTTTTACTCATCCTTCTTGTCTAGCCAGTCACCGAGTTCAGCTTGATTTCTTTTCTTCTAAATGTCTCTCACTAACGTCTTTTCTCCTCATTGCCACTGTACCCACCCATGTCTGACTTGCCTGGAATGCCTTCCACAGCTTCCTAAGTGGCCTTGTGGCTCCATTCTTTTCCGATTTCACTCATTCTTCCAGACTAATTCTCCTTAAATGCTCCCTTTTATCTTGTTACTTCCCTATACACAACCTTAAATAGTTTACTGTTTGTGTTGACACCGAGTCTGTGTTGCTTTCAAGGTTCTTCAAAGTCATCTGGCTCTACTCTCCTTTCCGGTTAGGTCAGTCTCCTCCCTGCCATATAAAAACATTATGTAAACACGTTGAGTTGACCTGTCCTGAAACGACCCACCCCTTCTGCCTACCTCTTTGACTCATCTCTAATCTTTCCTTATCTGATACCCATGTTCTTGGCACAACCAAGTACTTGTGGTTCCCTGAAAACACTTGCCTCTGGGCCTTTGCACCTGCTTTCCCCTTCCATCCTTGTTCTCCTCCACCTCCTGTGTTCATGCTTCCTTTATCCTGCACTCTAGGCAAAGTAACTCCCATCTTCCTTTGAGCCACCATTGCAGCTTATGCATACTTTTGTTATAGCCCTTATGATGCAATATTGTTGTGTTTTGATTACATGTCTGTCTGAGCTACCCTCTCAGAATAGTTTAGACTGGGTTTCAAAACTAGGTCCCTGACCTTCAATAGCTCACAATTGTTTCGTACTAACAGTGAATCACTTTGGTAACTCAATAGGTATTTGTTGAATGAATGAATGAATAAATCTCTACCTAAATCCTTTTCACTCTTCAAATTCAACTACAATCCCCCTATAGTTCTGAAGCCTTCTTTGATTTTCTAATCCTCTCTCTCTTCTCTGAAACCTGATAGTACTTATGGTTTGTACTATAAAAATTAGGTTAATTTCTTTAATTGGATGGGAAGCTTCTTGAAAGCAGGGACACGTATATATACTGTGTCTGTCATTGCATGGATTACAGTGTTGAGCACATAGTAAAAGCTAACTAAATATTTGCTTTCTAATTAGTTATATAAATTCTATGCTTAGGAAAATAATGATAGCTAACAATCTACCTGAAAAACTCTAATTTTTTTTCTTAATATAATTGC
Organism: Lemur catta; assembly: GCF_020740605.2. NCBI lineage: Eukaryota > Metazoa > Chordata > Mammalia > Primates > Lemuridae > Lemur > Lemur catta. The sequence continues at coordinate 46,778,650 of NC_059141.1, read as the reverse complement.
AGCCATGAAATTAAATACTAATTCATTCTGAAAGTATTTAGTGAATATCTACAAATTTCCTGGCATTAAACCAGTGGTTGGGATATAGGCATGAACCCTATCAGTAAAGAAATTCTTCCCAGGTAAAATTAATATTGCTACATGGAAGCTATATACATTTATTTCATTTTTAAATTTGTACATTTGTCAATTTTTAGTTGGTTGATTAAGTAGTTTTTGAATTTTCATAGTTTTTTTTTGTTTTTGAGGGAATGGGTACTTTATAGTCCTTCCTAATTGATCTTTCTCGGTGGTGCACTGAATTCGTTCTTCTATCTGAGATTGTCATGGTTGAGAAATGGGAGGATGAGTACTGAATAATCTGTTCTAATTTTTGGGGGGACGAATCTATGTCTAGAAACTAGTGGTTTGGACAAGACTACTTTAAGTTGTATGTAGACCATAACATGCGTGCTCACCAGCTTTCTCAGACTGACCAGGTGCCACAGCGTGGTATCTGTCACGGTGCTATAATGACATCTCGCTAGTGTTACTGACCAGAATCCCAGAGAGTGTCATCAGGCACATTTAGAGCAGAAGGGCAGACACTGCCCTGTGTGCTTCAGTTCCAACCCTTTGTCACATCTTAGGCCAACTGTCTCAGTCCTGATTTAAATCTAAGTTGAGTTTCTTGTTCTCCTCTTTCTTTATTCATTAGTTCACTCCACATTTCTAAGTGGCTACTATGGGCCAAAAGCTATGCTTAGTGCTCAAGATACAAAGGTAAAAACAACAGAATTCCTGCCCTCCAAGGAAATCAGTTGAATAACCTGATTGTAAAATGTATATGCCACCATAGAAATAATATTTAATATTGCCTTAGAAAAGCAAAATTCAATGTATAAATATGTCTTTGGGCCAGAATCCCTTGAATTAATTTGCATATATAAACAAAATAATATGAATACTATTAATATCTTATAGTATGAATATTATGTATGAAAAAGTTGAGGCCCTGTTTACATGTAGAGAATAGACATTAAATAGTGACGAAGTCATATTCTAGTAGTAATTGGGTAGTTAGGGAGGCAAAGTAACTTATAGGACTCTAAATACTAGTAATTCTCTACAAAAGTAATACAGTTCAACCACATTATTCACATATTATTTCATTATAGTATTAGAGGTAACAATTGTTTCCCTGGGGGCTAAGGCTGGTTCCAGGTTTTATGGGAGCTGAAGCTCATAAATGTGGAGGGCACCTTAAAAAAATAAAATTAGAGCACAAAATTAGGTGTAGCCTATGCAAGCAAGGAGCCCTGAAGCTTATATTTAATTGGCCTCACAGAAAAGCTAACCATGATAGGCACATAAAAGAAGAATGTCCTCTCCATCCATCAGTCATAGTGTTCATGAAGCTGATATCAAAAGTTTTTAGAGACAGGGTCTCACTCTCTCATCCAGGCTGGAGTTCAGTGGCATCATCATAGCTCACTACAGCCTCAACTCTTGGGCTCAAGAGATCCTCCCACCTCAGCCTCCCATGTAGCTGGGACTACAGGCGCACGCCACCACGCCCTGCTAATATTTGTACTTTTTGTAAAGATGGGTCTCACTATGTTACCCAGGCTGGTCTCGAACTCCTGGCCTCAAGTGATCCTCCCACCTCAGCCTCCTAAAGTGCTGGGATTACAGGCATGAGCCAGCACACCTGGCTTTCTTTAAAATTCAAAAGATACTGCCAGTATTCATTGAGTAGAGATCTTAAATACGTTCTTTTTCTAAGTTACAGACTGTAGAACTGTACTGTTCAATACTGTAGTCAGTGGCCATTTGTAGTTATTGGGCACTTGAAATGTGGCCAGTGCAACTAAAGAACCGAATTTTAAAATTATACTTAATTTTAATTAGTTTAAATTTAAAAACTGAAACTCATCTCGGTTATTGCAAAACTTTTAAGTAAGTTTGGAACAACTTGGATATATCAATCTACTTTTTCAATAATAAATTTTATGAAACCTAAATACAGATTAGGTTTTTCCTAGGAAAATTTAGCATCCAAATTGAGATGTGCTATAGTTGTAGAATCACACTAGATTTCAAATCTCTGCTATGATGAAAAGAATGCAAACTATCTTAATAATTCTTATATTGAACACATGTTGAAATGATGATATTTGTAATATATTGGTTAAATAAAGCATATTATTAACCTTAATTTCACCTAGTTATTTTTACCCTTTTTTTTTCTTTTTACCTTTTTAAAAAATGCGGTTAGTAGAAAACTTAAAATTACCTGCATAGCTGGGATTACATTTGTATTGGACGGAGCTGCCTTAGACACTGCTTTTCTCAAAGGGAGTATATAATTTTTGAAACCACACACTTAAAAAATAATACTTAGGAGGATCGTGGTAGATGGAAAGCAATGACCAAACATTACTAATGGGACATTTTTACCTTACTTGAGGTGGTGGAATTCCTACCACTATGCAATCCAACTGTACTCGGGTTCCTTCTGGAACTTCTCTGCTCCGTAACTTTTGAGTGAACCGGGGAGGCTGCCCCAGAGGTTCTTCATAGTACAAAGATGAAGGTGAAGACCCTGGGCTGGTGTCTGCACCAGCCGCCTCACTGGCAGCCTGCTCAGCTTCACGCCTCTTGGCTTCCTGCTGTTCAAGGGCGTGATTCACTTCATTATCCCTGGTATCCGCAGGGATAGGGATGGGAACAGAAGATCTTTCTCGTCTTTCTGACAGATCTGAGAAACTGGAGCTGTTTTCCTGCACAACTTTGTTTTGAGATTCCAATTTACTCTTGTGGTTTTTGCAGGCACGAGGTCTAATCCTTTTGGAGCTATGGGCTTTGAAAAGGGAGGATAGCTCTTCAATGAAGTCGGCAGCCTTATTTAAGAATACTTTTTTGGACTGGGTTTCAGAACAATACTGTGGCCTTTTTGCCTCCTGGGGCTTTTCTTTAGAGCTGGTAGGACTTCGAGGGTCATCCTGGCAGAAGTTAGGCTCAAAACTTGATTTAGGTGAGTGTTTCACCTGATCAGAAGAAAGCCATTTTCTAGTTTGAGCTTCCTCTGTTTTCTCCAAAGGGTCGTGGTTGATAGCCAGTCTTGCCAGATTGACACTTTCATCTAATTCTTCTTGGCTCAGAAAGGCTGAAAGATCTGGAAGGTCATCTTGGCCTCCTCCTTCTTCAGCAGCCCCAGAAGGACTGCCAAAATGGAAAGGGTTGGAGGAAGGTTCTGCTCGACTCCTCTCATTGTTCCCCCGATGTCTGGTTTCAGCTAAATAGCTCTCTCTTAGAAGCTGAGATATGGAAGTAGAAGCTTCAACACTGTCGTCTTGCATGCTGTCACAAAACAACAATAATAAAAAGTTCAGATCATTTCTAGGGAATGATAAGTCTATGTCTATTACAGTATAGTGGATTCTTAAGAACTTAGAGCTCAAAATTAAAAATTGCCTAATTTTAATACTTTTACAACATTTACCTTAAAGATTTAAAGATTACTCTCCAATTATAAAATAAATAGGAATTGAATGATGTGTCCCTGAGATTGAAAATAAAAACCTGGGTAATTACCACTTTATTAAATTCTTTAAATTTAAGTTCAATTGTGAAAGCTATGACATAACTATAGTAATATTAAATACAATATCTGAGCCTGATTTTGATAATATTTGTAAAGGCTTATTAGTTACAAAGTGCTTTCATACACAGAGATTTACTCTCCACCCTTTCCTCTTTACCTTGAATGTAATAAAATTATAGAAATTATAAGATATTGACAACACAATCTCATCTAGTTACTGAAAATACAGGCTTGATCTACCTCATAGAAAATAAATAATTCTTTTGGTTTCTGATAAGCTTGTTAGAGACAAGCTGTTTATTTATTTATTTATTTTTTGAGACAGAATCTCACTCTGTTTCCCGGGCTAGAGTGCCATGGCATCAGCCTAGCTCACAGCAACCTGAAACACCTGGGCTTAAGCAATCCTTCTGCCTCAGCCTCTTGAGTAGCTGGGACTACAGGCATGTGCCACCATGCCTAGCTAATTTTTTCTATATATTTTCAGTTGTCCAGCTAATTTCTTTCTGTTTTTAGTAGAGATGGGGTCTCACTCTTGCTGAGGCTGGTCTCGAACTCAAGACCTCGAGCGATCCTCCCGCCTCAGCCTCCCAGAGTGCTAGGATTACAGGTGTGAGCCACCACACCTGGCCAGAGACAAGCTGTTTAAATTCAATGTTGTTATTAGGCTCAAACTGCTCTTGAAAACTATGATTTAGCCTCTTCACATAAGGTCACAAAGATATGAATTAGAGCCTAGATTTTAAAAAATCTCTTAAATTAACAATGGTTAAGAGATGATATGGGAGATACAGGACTGTAGTTCTTGGCAGGAGATTGTTCACTGTGTATCTTTCCTAGCTTTTGAATTTTAATAATATGAATATATTACCTGGTAGATGTATTTATTACTATTATTTTTTTTACAGACAGGGTCTCACTCTTTCACCCAGGCTGGAGTGCAGTGGCATTATCATAGTTTACTTGGGCCTTGGTCAAACTCCTGGGCTTGAATGATCCTCTCACCTCAACCTCCTGAGTAGCTAGGACTACAGACACACCAGCACACCTGACTAATTTTTTAAATTTTTTGTAGAGGTGAGGTCTCACTATGTTGGCCAGGCTGGTCTTGAACACCTGACCTCAAGCTATCCTCCTGCCTCAGCCTCCCAAATTGCTGGGATTATAGGCATGAGCCAACACTCCCGGCTATATTACCTATTCAAAAAAATAAATATTTTTAAAGTCTTAAGAGAATTGTACAATAATGCAAACCAATTTTATATTATTAATATTATATCCATTTATTCATTCAAACATTTACTAGAGGGATGGCAAACTTGTGACTCATAGGCTGTTACTCCTCTCTCTCATCCTTAAAAGATGCAGCTCACTGATTATAGCCACTCTTCCCATTGACCTTGACTTTCTTAACACTCTACTCCTTCAGCCACCATCAGTCAGTCAGAGATGGTAGTAGAGCTGAAGACTATTTGCTATTCTTGGCTACTATGTGCGGGGCCTTGTGCTGGGAAGGTGGACAAGAAAGTCATCTCCTAAATCTTTCCTGGCTTTAAGATTCTATGACAGAACTTATTTTAGTTCATTCATCTCCTTTCGCTTACACGCTAGCCTCATGATATCACATATATAAGGCTTCCTAGGAACTACCCTAGATCCCAAACTTCCAGAATGCTACCTAAAACTAACCTTTAAATTGGCAAAGTAGGTAGTCACCTAGAGAGGGAAGTTAGAGATGGCTGAAAGGATCACCTACAGTAAAATGTTTTTTCCACCTACTTGCCCCAGCTTGAGATTGTCCCTACTAAAGCCACTTATTTGGTTAAAGTCTATGTGGTGTCTTTAAAAAAGATTAATCTAAAATGCAAAGGTGTTGGATGAGGGCAAAGATTTATCTACAGAGATGTTCATCATAGTATGGATGATAATATTAAAAAATTGGCACCATGTCTAATAAGAAATTACTTAATTAAATTATGAGATACTCATTAAATAGAACTATATGGCTATTTTGAATTTCATAGAACAGTGAATAATATACAATACAGTATATAGAAATGTAATTGATACCCCAGTGGAAAGTTGTTCTCATTTCTGCATCAACCATGTGGAAGAACAGTTAATGATATATGAAATAAGGAGCAAAATGCTATTTGAAAATATAATTAATATACTAACTGAAAATCCTCATTTGTAAATCAACTATTTCTTTAGTTTACGTTTTTGTATATTTTAGATGGGAGGGGGAAAATTAAGTGCCTTATAAATCAGGATGGCCTGCTGTCATCTACTAATTGGACATTACTGCATATTGTGTTTTAATGTTACTTTGTCTTTAACTCTTTTTTTTTTTTTTTTTTTTTTTTTTTTTTTTTTTTTTTTTTTTTTGAGACAGAGTCTCACTTTGTTGCCCGGGCTAGAGTGAGTGCCGTGGCATCAGCCCAGCTCACAGCAACCTCAGACTCCTGGGCTTAAGCGATCCTACTGCCTCAGCCTCCCGAGTAGCTGGGACTACAGGCATGAGCCACCATGCCCGGCTAATTTTTTTGTATATATATTTTTAGTTGGCCAGATAATTTCTTTCTGTTTTTAGTAGAGACAGGGTCTCACTCTTGCTCAGGCTGGTCTCGAACTCCTGACCTCGAGCGATCCACCCGCCTCGGCCTCCCAGAGCTAGGATTACAGGCGTGAGCCACCGCGCCCGGCCCCTGTCTTTAACTCTTTATTTTCAGATGACTTTTATCTTGAGGCAACATGGAATGAACATTGGCCTTGGAATCAGATAGATTTGATTTCAAATTCTGGCTTCACCTCTTAGCAGTTGGGTGGCTTTGAGAAATTTACTTAAGTTCTCTGAGCTTTGATTTCTTCATTTGTAAAACATGGATAATATTTATTTCCCAGGGGAGTGAGGATTAATAACATTATAAAGGCAAAGTCCTTAAAACAGGGCCTACTACTACAATGGGTACTCAACTGATGTTAGTGAAAAACAGTACTTTGATGAAGGTGATGTTAATGTTTAAGAACTTTCAAAAAGTTTGTCTATGGTGGAAATGGAAAAGAAAATCCTCATTTAAGTAATCACTGCTCTCTGCATCTAGTTGTTTGTTTTTAAAGAAAAGAAGCCAATTGAGGTGTTAATATGTGCCTGTTCTTGTGCTTATGGTCATGAGAAATTATTAAGATAACAAAACTTTCAGGTATTTAAAATAAAAAATATTTTTAATGTTTCAATGTAGTATTTATGACCTAATCTTTGGTGTTAGAACTGGTTCAAATCCTAGTTCTGACACTTCCTAACTTCCTATTATAAACTTAAAAGTTTAACCTTGACAAGCCTCAGGTTACTCATCTGTAAGACAGGGATAATAGCAGTAGCCATCTCATAAGCTGAAGTGATGATTAAATCTGCTTAGCATTTAGTAAACATTCAACAAATGGTAGTTACTATTACAACAATAATAATTATTATTATATAACGACTACGGCCACATATCATGGTCTCTATTTTATACTGATACCTTTGGGCATATTTCTCAACTTATGTCAACTCAGCACAACTTTTCTTTAGGCTTTAAGAAGACTCTGTAGTTGGTAATATCATATGGAATAAACTCATTTTTAGTTATAATCTGAGGCATTGACTAGAGAATTGACAAAAATTTTCAAGAATTGACAAGCTAAGAAATGGAGGTAGAACTAGTGAAGCAGCTTAATCCAAGGAAAAACTTTGAAGAGAAACTGAACGCTTGATTTGTAATTAATTCAGCACATCTATATTCTACTGAAATACTCACAGTCTCATGAATGAACTGTGCTGACTTCAGATCTTTGTACATATCTCTTTGCTTGGGCTGCTCACTGTTCCCACATCTCTTCACTATCTTACCAGACCTAGTTCTACACGATCTTCAATTCCTAGTGGAGACATCACTGCTCTGGAATTTCTTCTCTTCCCTGGGTTGAGAACCTCTCCAATGTGCTCTCAAAACTCACTGTCCTTAACATAGTCCCAAACACAGCACTTATCAGAAAATATCAAATTTGTCTCTTTACTTTTCTGTCTCTTTCACTTTGTTTTGAATACCATCATCTCTGCATACATAGGACCTAGAAGGGAGTCAGTAAATATCTGTTGAATTCTTTTGTTTATTAGAATTTCCTGCTAAATATATTGTTCATCTTTTATTTTTAATTGCAGGGTAAAATAGGACAGATAAAGGAAGACAAAGAAAACTTCCAGACACACAAAATAAACATAAACTAGTAAAGGCAAGTCATAACTTTAAGGTGACTTTCAAATGAAAATTTATTTATGGTAGATAAAATGACCAAAATTATGCTTTGCTTTCATACCAAAAATTTCAAAGAGCCTCTGATTTATAATCAGAAAACCTGGTTTTGAATTCCAGCTCCAACACTAGATTACTTTGTTATTTCCACTTAATGCATCTGACTCTCAATTATCCTCATCTATCAAATAGAATAACAGTTCTATCTTTGAGAGTTCTCAGATGAAAATGCATTTATAAATTGTTAAACTGATAAATATTAGCTAAAACAGGAAATATGAAGATGTAGCATTTTCTCTTCCAAGTATTAATTTTAAAACTTTCTCCTTTAAGCATTACTTGTAAAACTACCTGTTACAAAATTTGTACTTTAAAAAAGCCAAAGTGCTATTATAGATAACCTAGGTTTCATTCATTCATCCAGTAAATATTTATTGAGCATCTGCTATGTGCCAGTCACCATTTTAGGCACTGTGGATTCAGTGGTGAGCAAAAGACAAAGTCTCTGCCTTCATAGACCTGACATTCTAGTGGGGGGAAATAGCAATGTTAAGAAGAAAAATAAACTAGGAAAAGGGAATAGAGAATAACAGGGAAAGGAGGAAGGCATGTTATTTTTGCAAGGTAAGTCAACCACATCTTCTAATGCAGTGGAGAAGTTAGCCGTGTGACCATCTAAGGGAAAGAATGTTCCTGATTGGGGAAAAAATAAGTGTCAAGGCCTGAAGAGGTGAGTGGTGTGTTGAGCCAGGAAGAGAGTGAAAAAGAAGAGTGGAAGAAAATGAGGTCAGAAAAGTACAAGATCAGATCATGTAAGCCCTTGCTGATCATGGGAAGGACTTCAAATGTTATTAAGCATGTGAATGGAAAACCATGTTGAAGTCTTAAGAAGCAGATGACATGGTTTTGAAAAAGTTCAATCATGGCTCCCCTGCAAAGAATCAAATTAAGGGGGGAGAGTTGAAAGCGAACAGATCAGTTAGGAAGCTATTGCAATATTCTATGCACAAGATGATGGTGGCTTGGATCAATGCGTGGTAGGAGGGGGAGGTGGCAAGAAATGGTCAGATTAGAGATATCCTTAAAAGTAGAGCCAATAGGATTTGCTGATGGGTTGAAAGTGGAATGTGAGAGAAAGAGCTGAGTCAAAGGTCACTCCAATATTTATGGCCTAAGCAACTGGGTGATTGGTGGAATCATTTGCCCAGATGAGGCAGGAGCAGGTTTCAGGATAGGAATATCATCAGTTCTCTTAGACATTTCAACCAGGGTGTTCAGAGTGACACTTGGCTTTGTTCCCTCTTTTCTGTTTCTTACAAAATTGAAACTTAGGTTTTACGCTACTTTCAAAATAAGAATGAGTAATTGCCCTTGAAAACAGATCATGGCATTGGTGAAAGGGTACCAGGCTGGAAATGAAACAATTAATGTCGCATGAATCATCAAGACAGACTTTAGTAAATCATGTAAACTAATTTGGTCACATAGATTATTGAACTTCCTTTACTTTACTAAATATCTCTATTTTTTTCCCTAGGATTTTTCCTGAAAACAGGATCTGTCCTAAGAACTTGTTGAAAATGTAAGTTTGGCTGATAAAAACAAATCTTGATGCTCATACCTTTGGGCATATTTCTCAACTCATGTTAGCTCAGCACTACTCTTCTTTAGGCTTTAAGAAAACCCGGTTGGTGGGAATATCATATGGAATAAACTCATTTTTTACCTATAATATGAATATGTAAACTGAGGCAATGACCAGAGAATTGGCAAAACTTGGTATTAAACAACTTGAATTCAAACATAAATACTGAAGCTGTCTGGCTGTGAAGTATCATTAGATATTTAAATGAGAAAAAAGTCTGGGAGGGAGGAATACCAAGATCTTGGTCAAAGGGAACAAAGTTTCAGTTAGGCAGGAAGAATAAGCTCAGAGATCTATTCATGCCATTTTACGGCATGGTGACCATAGTTAATAATAATGTAGTATATTTTTGAAAATGTCTAAGAGAATAGATCTTAAATGTTCTCACCAAGAAAATGATAAGTATGTGAGGTGATGGATATGTTCATTAGATTGACTTAATCATTGCGCAATGTATACATATATCAAAACATTACATCAAAACATTACATCACAACATAAATATAGGAGGCTGTCCAGGAAGTATCCAGCCATGTAATATGAAAATTACACATTAACAATGGCTGGATACTTCCTGGGCAGCCCTTGTACACAATTTTTTAAATCAATTAAACCTTAATAAAGCTGAAAAAAGAGAAACATCTTTTCTATATGTGTCTTTAAACACTGCTCTGCATTCACTATGGTGTGGAGAATACATTGTTAAAAAAAACTAAAAAACTTCCACGAAACCCAAATCTGGTTTCTGGGTCAACACAAAAATAGTCTAATAGTAAATGATTATTTGTAAAGAGACCAGAATAGGAAAAGATAAGGAATGTTTAAGGAACTCACCTAAAACCTAGGATAAGCAGAACTGCCCTGCTTACTTCACAGCTTTGTTTGTGAATGAACTTTAAAAATGTAGAGCACTGTGCAAATTTAAGATAATCCTTTTCTGTTGATGTGTAATTACTATGCTTTTTAGGGGAAGAATAATCTTTAAAAATTAGTCTTTTCTCCCTCTCTTTAATGACAATATTGACCTGTTGCTTTTGCCTTCTTACATCCTATGATATCACACAAGAGAAGTCTCTACATCCTTTCTTTTGGAGAAACCAAATCCCAGTACCTAGGGACCAGTTCTGTGTGCAGATCATGTTTTTAAATTTGGCTTCAGGTGGAATGTACTTTGTACACTGTCTGTTACAATATCAATCCTCTCACTGTTACAGTGATCATTCCCATCCTAGTTTTCTCTCTAGTCTGTTTTTAGCGTGAATGATGCTAAAAATAGTTTAATAAATTAGTATATAATGCATTACCAGAGTGAGAATTTGATGAATATGGAAATGATATGTCAATAATAATATGGAAATAATATAAGACCCATTCTCTCAAAGAGGTTTCAGTTTGATGGAGGAAAAAACAGTAGACAGAGGTAAATACAGACAAATGTATATTTTAGAAGAGAATATTGAAATGAAAAGGCAGAGTAAAGATGATGCGTAGGAGAATTAATGGAAATCTGTTTAACTAGGGATGTTCCTTCAAGGGCAGAGGGTTAAAGGAATGAAAAGATTTTTAGATAATAGGCCAAAGGTGAGTAGGCCATTCTCTTATTATTGTTTTTTTAATTATTATTTTTAAGCCATTCTGTATAGAAAAGCATTATTATTGTTTTAATAGAAGGTAGGAAAGAAAGTAAAGATTTCTTCTGAGTGGGAGAAAAAGGTATGAGCTACTATGAAACATACTATGTATGTTTTTGTATACAGAAGAGGATAAACATGTAGGGAAGCACTAGTATAAAGGATACTGATGCCAGAGCCCAAAGTTACTATTTAATCTGAAAGACAACAAAGAAATTGAGTTATTCTGCATTAACTCAATGATTTCTTATTTTTAAATAAGAAAAAAAATTAACATTTCATCCTTCTTCAGCCTCTTACTATTTGGGTTAATTTTTTTTTTTTTTTGGTGATTAAGGACTTGGAAAAAAGACACTTTCCCTAATTAAACTGATATAATATGTTTGGTAGATTGAGAGAAGAGTAGGTCCCCCAAATAGGCTTGGGATCTCAAGATCAAGTTCTAGTTCAAACGCGTGGTTGGAAGGCTCTGTTGAGCTCCTCCCTGAATGTGGAGGGCATTGTGACTCCAACAGGAAGTCCATGTACCAGGCACCCTGTACAGAGCTTGTCAAGGTGACTGGTTATACATGAGCTCTGAGAACTCTTTAGTGACTGCAAGTAAATAGTCACACCAACTTTTGTTTCCATCAAAAATATATCTACTGAAAATAAATTCTTGAATTTCTAAATAGACCATTCTGTCTGTACCTGGGTTATTCCCTTTAAGCAAATGCACAGTACTCTAGTAGTTTTAAAACCACTGGGTCAACTATGAAGCACCATAGAAATTTAAGAAAATATCTTTGTGGTGCTTGATTCTTTTTCATCCCCTGTGAGAGGGAAAAATCTGTTAAGAAAACTCTTTCAATTTTCTAACTTGTTATAGGTAGTAACACCATGAGACCAGCAATGGTTTTGTCAAATCTCAATGTGAATGAAAGAAATTAATTATTCTGGGGTTAGCTGTACCATATGTTGTATATTTTCAGGTTGGTGAGCTGAGTCCATTATTCCTATTGTGTATAGGAATTAACTGTTGAAAAATTGAGCTCTCACCTTTTCATAGACTCACATTAGTTCATTAAAGCCCTTTCAAAATGGAACCTGATTTGCCGGCTGTCTCATTTCTTCAAAAATAAATTTGCAGAAACTACTTTTGTGAATTCCAAAACCAGCTAGTATAAAAACTCTTTCAGTTTCTTGTGTCCCTGAATTGTGGCTCTGAGTGTCCCACTGAATGTGCCCTTGCAAGGACATTGTAATAGAAATATGTAACAGAATCTATATTATAAATTATCTATATATGGAAAAGTAAGTCTTCCTATATGGAAGACTGAGGTTTTAACACACTATTATGAGTTCTAATAGCATTAGCCATATGCTATAAGTGGGAATAGAGACACATTTCCAGAATTTGGATAGTGTCCAACTGTTTGTTTCATAGTCCATTACTGTAAGATTCTGTAAGGCCTATAATTTTGTCTCTTGACATCTCTGCAAGTATAGTGTCCATATATTTCAGATTTCCTGGGATGGCCTTGATTTCAAATATTTTGATTGTGGTCAAATCATATGTCAAACAGTATATCTTAATTTTTATTTTTAAATATATGTTTATTATAGTTATAAGTATAGGCATTATCAATTTCTTAGAAAAGGACTATGAGTTTTATGTGAACTTAAGAGTTATTATTAAGGAGAGACAATAAAGTTATGACAAATTTTTAATTTAGAGCTTGTAGAATTCATTTCATTATTGCTAAGGTGAAAGTAATTGAATCATAATTTTTTGAGGAAGAAACCTGGATAATTGTTTTGTTTCTTTTAAGCTGAATGATGCTAGTATCTTTCATAAGTATTTAAAGATATGTTGATAAGATAATACAATTTCTTAATGCCATTACTGTAATGTTCACTTTTGTGGACTGGAAATACAGAACAATTCATCTTATCTCTTTCTTTGCTTATACAGTTTTTAAAATATAATTCAAGATGTGCATCTAATTACTGCTAATAGTGCAATGTACCAGGCCAAACATTTGCCACTGACTGTCAAGTGTCTTTCTGATGCAGCTGAAAAGGGGGGTGGGGAGAGAGAGAGGGAGAGACAGAGAGAGAGAGAGAGAGAAAGGAGAAAGAAAGAGCAATGTCCCTTGAGCAAGACTTTCTGCAGCTGTTGTGTACATTAATCCAGGGAGCAGATCTCCCAACACTAAATATAGCAAGCATATCTTTTTACATGACAAAAAAAATTTTAAATGAAAGTCTAACTATGGAGTCATATCATTTTAGATTTGATTTCCTTTAAAAAAGGAAATAGGCATTGTACACATATTCTCTATGCAAACATTATTTTAATAAATGAATGTGTGGAAAATGCCAATGATATGAGCAACATGTCACAACTTCCCCTGTTGAGCTATTTTTCCTTGGGACTCAAATCAGTTGTGATCTCTGTGAATCTCATCAATCCCCTCCAAAATCTTTACATGTAAAACACTTTATTTTTCATTTAATTCTGTGTCCTATCATATATAATTAGAAAGTTATCCTAGGTTTCATTCTAAGCAACAGTAATTAGCTCTGAAATATCCCTTTTTCCATTGTCAGTGCCCTGTTATCAAAACACACTTGTGAACTTAAATCTGGATATTACCTTTCTTTTTTTAGTTGACCCAGATGAGGATGTCCAACCCAGGCACTCCACTGCGATGATAATTATCCAGGGAGAACTTTTAGATGAAAGCACAGGAGAAAAGGAAAATTCTTCACGCCCTTGGAAATAGAGAGTAGTCGTCCATAGAGAGTGAGGAGTTAACCTTAGTTTCAGTGAAGATGGCTGTAAGAAGCTGGACAACCTGTCACCACCGGAGCCAGAGCATTTGTCAGCTCACAGGTCCCAAGTTATTTTGAGCTGTATAAACCATGTGCCTGTGAAACATTCCACCTGATTGGACAGGAGAAAACTGAGCAAAGGGATTCCATAGCAGGACAGCACCTATGGGGGCTGGTGGTCAATTGATTGTTCTATCTATAGAATTTTACTTATACCTAGAGGCCCAAGCTGCTTATCGATTTGTTTTGAGTTAATACTAAATGCATTATACTACATTCCATCTGTCCAAAAATGACATTATTTTTAAAATGTATGAAAATTTTTAATTTTTAAGATCTTTAATTTTAATTGATGGGCAATTTACTCTCATTTAATCACTGATATATTTTAGGAAGTTTGGCTATGAAAAGCCAATACGAAACTGAGGTCTAAAAAAAGCTGAGAGCTTTTTTTGAACTGTTTGTCAAAAGGCTAAGCAAAAGCAGAGAAGATAAGTAATATTAAAATTTCCTGATTAGATATCACAGGGAAAATGGAGAGGAAAACCCTATCAGCCTGAGAATAAATCCAGGAACAAACTTTTTCAGAAAAAATAAATCACATACTATTTAAAAGTCAAAACAACTATACAATATAATACATCACAATGCCTATTCATGTGTTAGTACCTGGGGATAAATTCTTGTATATTATTTTTGGAAAAGTCAATGCCAGATGTCTTCTTTCACAAGCTTTATCAATCAGTTAGAAAAAAATCCTTAACCAGATCAACATCTGCTCAAATACTTAACTTTGTCAAAGTATAGGTTCTTTGATATTAATTTCACACATTTTCAGAATATGAATTTGGATAAAAGTTAATGTCATTGCTTAGTACAGATTAAGTGATGCTATAACATTATCAGTCTTGGTAAAAGCCTGGGTTTTGGAAATTTAGAATTAAATGCCAAGGTTTATTTTTTAAAAGGATCATTCTTAGATTCTCATAACATAAAATACATTGGTTTAAATCTAGCTTTCTTAATTAAATCACACAACTGCTTATAGGGTTTCTTCTCATTCATTCATTCATTCAACAAATATTTACTTACTGCCTACTATGTACTAGGTACTGGATATAAAGCAGTGCACAAAATACACAAAAATTCCTGACCTCATGGAATTTACTAAGAGATCTTTATCCTCTTCAGTCATCTTGAGACTATCTATAGTACATGGAATAAATATAAAATTAGTTTATTGTGATTACATCAGAGGTTAAACTGTACCTTTTGTTATGTGGTATTATGTTTACACAGGCAAAATAAAAAAGAGAATTGAGGAAAACTTTTAAATCATTCATGTCAAAAGAACTGTTACTGAGAAGGGAAAAGGTACAGGAGTAACTGAATTATCTGGATAGGTTATTCTCATTTCTGCAGTGATGCTGATCATTAGTGCACAGGTTCATTTGCTCCCTTACCTAATCCTGTGCTGATACGAACATCAAGACTACTTAATTGTGCTGTTTGTGTGCATACGCTATTTATGTGGATACTCCAACAATTTCTTTTTATTTAAAAAGAGGATCTTCCTCCATTATCCCACTCAGATCTTTTTTTTTTTTTTTTTGAGACAGTGTCTCACTCTGTCACCCAGGCTGGAATGCAGTGGCCCAATCACAGCTCACTGTAACCTCAAACTGCTGGGCTTAAGTGATCCTCCTACCCTCCTCCCTTAGCCTCCTGATGAGCTGGGACTACCGGCATGTGCCACCATGCCCAACTAATTTTTTTATTTTTTGTAGAAACAGGGTCTTGTTGTTGCCGAGGCTGATCTCAAACTCCTGGCCTCAAGTGATACTCCCACCTCGGCCTCCCAAAGTGTTGGGATTGATTACAGGCGTGAGCCACTGCACCAGGCTTCCCACTCAGATCTTAGGCCATAATCAATATAAATGCTGCTAGGTCTTGGGTGGGAGTGTGGAAAAGTGGAACATCTATTTTAGGTAGCTAATAGGTGTGCTACAAATTGATCTTCCAAAGGGAAATGCTTAGACACACTGTAAGTGAACACATTTTTACTTCCCTGCAAACTGCCATAAAAAGCCTGGTATCCTACCTTTCACCCAGGTATAGATAATACTGAGGTTGGGGGAGACCCATACTAAAGTGATTAGGCAGTGGAATTAGGAATCCATATGAAGAATTAAAATAGGTTTGAAATGCAAAAAAGAGTTACAGAAGAAAAGCTAAAGAAATTCCGAATGGCAGTAATCATTCTCTATTCATTTTTACTGTAACATGTTCAAATACAGATAGTATACAAAATTTTTGAGCTCTGGAAAAAAAGCTGAATATAAATTTTAGAAAATAATATCCAGCAATTGTGAGCACCTTGATTATAATACATCAAACTCATATTTTAGATTTTAGGTTTTTAAAATTAGTTTCTGCTTCCAGATAACCCAGATTCTACCCGCTTATCCTCACTAACTATTGTATAAACATTATACTACAAACCTACTAGTTCAGATTTTAGAAGAGTTTATTGGTACAAAAATAACCTTTAAAACTTTTTAATACACAACATAGTTAAACTTTATAAGTGACAAGCAGACACAAAGTTACACATCTTAAATCTTCCCCGTAAAGCTGAATGGCCCATTTAACACCTGTGTTTATTGTGGTTTGAACACGATCCTGTGCTTGCCTTCAGCTGTTTTCTTAATTCAGTCACTCAGCTACAGAAACAATTTACTTACATTGGGATGATCCACAGGAATGCCAAGGAATCTGGAAGATCTATGACAGAGGAAGTCTTCACTTGGAGGATAAACATGGGAGAATTTCCATGCTAGTGGATTCATGTAAAATTTTTGTATTTGGTATTTTTCTATATTGCTATAGGCTCTAATTCTCTAAAACAAATTGCTCACATATACCAAAGTTTCGGTAAGTTTTGTTTGAAGTTCATAGATTTGTGTCACGGTATCCCCCTCCAGTATCAGATGAAAAAACAAAACAAAATCTCTGTTTTATTTTTGAAGAACAAAGACATGTATGTATATTCTAATCTTTTTTAATGAGAAAAATTTTCACATCAGAGACAAGTTCTTTATCATCTGAAACAATACGTGGTTGGTAGATTATAGAGGGTCTTATACAAACTCCATGACCATAATATAATTGAAAGCACAATGAAATCCTTAAGAAATTTTTCATCATATTGGTCTTGAAAATGCTTGCCTAGGAAAACTAAAAACATTTTAAAAACTATTTAAAAGTTCAAAACCTATTTCGTTTTAAAGATGAAAAACATTTTAAAAAACTAAACAGAACACCTGTTTAAAAACATTATCTAAACAGTAAATTTGTGGTTACCTGTCTCAGGAGAAGCGCCATTCCTATATCAATCAACCCGGATCATCTCAAGTCCAAATCTCACTGCCTAACTTGTGTCAGCCACAAAAGTAGCATGAAGGAAATGTGATACTGCCCCACTAGAGTAATGAAAGGTATTTACAGGGTTCCGTTGCGGATCCAGGGACAGTCGTTTAGAACAGATTGCTCTTTCAGATCAACTTTAATAACTCAGTCTGCACAACATTCTTAGCCTGGAGGGATGGTGGGGGTGGATAATGACTAAGATGACTAAGGAAATAGTTTTTTTTTTGGTCTCTCCTTACGAGGTGAAAACGGTAATAGTGAAGAAATTCTGAAGAATAAGGCGTAAGGAATGCCCAAGATATCCATACATGGATATAACATTCTGTATACATCCATACAGGACGCATATAACGTGTGGATACCTTTATTTGGTACCAAACTGAGACTATGGTCAATACATTTATTAAGGTAAATATGAAAAAGTAATCAATTACTATAATACTTCATGTTTTCTTTCCCAATTTTAGGGTAATTAAATTAAAGCTTTCCTATGTGGTTTCCATTAAAACACAATAAAATGTCCTTTACTTGTGCTTTTGGTATGTAGTACATATCAAAGTTTACACTTTTTAAAAAGCATTATTTCCAAGAAGAAAATCTGTTCAGAACTTTTAAAAAGAGCGTCCTGTGACTACCACTAAGTTATTGAAGAAATCCAAAACAATTAGTATCATATATGTACTCCTCAAGATATGTAGTAGATTCCCACTTCTTGCCCCATTAATATAATGATTATATTAACGTGCACATAAATATATTATAATCTCAGTAGAAATAAGCTAACATTCCTTAGCTATGTGCTAGGCACTATGTTAAGTTCTTTATGTGCACTGTGCTTTATTTAACATATTCCCTCAACAACTACAAAGTGGGTACTATTATAATTCTCATTTTACAGATGAGAACCCTGGGCTTAGAAAGAGGTTAAAAACTTGTCCAAGGTCACACAGCAAGTAAGTGACTGAGCCAAAATTGAATCTAAGTCTGTGCTCATAACCATCACAAATATTTAAATTTTCATATTTTTGACATACTTGTGAAAAATTAAGGGTAAAAATGAATGTAAAATATATTCTCTCTTTTAGGAAGGATTCTAAAGGAACACTATGTAGGACTTTTATTTTTGTTTTTCAAGAGCCAGGAAAATAGATAAGGACTTTAAGTTTGTAATTTTTCTGATGGAAACCAATCCTGAAATTCTTTTGTATGACTAAGCAATAAAAAGATGAGACAGTTTAGAAAGAAAAAAGCAAATGCTTTCAAATACACTCTATCTGCAATATTTTAGCTGGGAACATGAATTGTTATGTAGACTGGAGCATTATAGGCATTAGTGCTGAAAGGTAGGGCATTGGAAACAGTGAAGTGCTTGGACAGACCTACTTTTTTGTTGTTTCTGTTTATTATAGGCATTGTGCTGAAACAGTTTAAGAGCTTTGTTCTTTTGAAATTAAATTTAGATGCTTTGGTGTTATTTCTGAGCACATCAGCATGGGTCAATAAATGTTTTGCAGGTTAGGGGTAGGAAAATAACAGTTTGAATATTCTCTTTTCATAACGTTAGCACAAAATATGTCGGTATGCCAGGCTCTGGGTGATTCCACTCAGATGCTATTTTTGGTCTGCATGGACATGTCAGGAAGCTGAAAACAAATTTCAGTGTTCTTACTCATGACCCAAGTAATCACACTAACACTAATGATATGAAGGAAAGGAAATGGGAACTAACATTGCTTGCAAGTGTACTGTAGTCTGTAGAGTAGCTTAAGTTACTCTTATTTAATTCTCACAGCAACCCTGCGAAGTATTGTTATCTGTGTGTTACTGTGAGGAAATGAAGGCTTAAAGGAGCTTAGCTTTAAGGTCCTTTAAATGGCCTATTTAAAAAAAAAACAAGTGTAGCTTTCCCAAAGTTACTGAACCACTAACCTACACAGTTGGGTATTCAAACCTAGGCCTTTTAGTTTAGATTAGAACTTACTCTCTTTTCATTAGCCCCCACTGCCTTCTCATGAAAAGTGATTATTAAGGTTAGTATAAAAATCAGAAATCACCCAAAGGAGGAAATTCATCATGATTTTCATCTATATTGATGCTCAAAGGCATTGTTAAAACAATTACTTTGGTTTTATTGACTTTTGGTGTTTATTTAACAGAAACAGGAAAAGAATAGAAAAATAACATGTGACTAAGGTCCAGGGCTGTTTTTACAAAGAAGGCTCAATAAAATTGGTTGACTGAAATAGCAACAGGTAATACACATTTCTGAGAAGTTATCATCTTATTACATATATCATGAAATTAGTAAGTGCCAAATGGGAAGAACTTGTGGCCAAGAAGGGAAGAGTACAGAGGGAGAGTTTGGAGAACATAAACCACAGAAAATTCAAAAGGGATTTGTATTTTATATCCCTAACCAAGCTCACAATTTTGTTTGCATATGGATATATCTATTTTTTGTTTTCTTGATTTAGCAAACTTCCTGTCAAATAAAGGCAGCATATCTTAATGTAGGAAGATCTGCAAAATATTTTTGTTTTGCTTTTTCATCCATTCTCCTCATCTCCAAATTGCTCTTCATTCCCAACTGAGAATGGATTAGATTAAAAAAATAGTCCAAACAAGGTCTCCTAGTTCTATGTAATCATTATGTGTGTTAATATCTTAGAGCTTCTTTCTTTTTATCTTCTAGTCTAAACAGTGAGTTTTAACTCAAAATGTAGATGATAATATCACTAAAGGGATCAGTAAGCAGACAATATTACAGGGAGTTAAACACAAAATTTTACCACATTGTAAACTGAGCTGGGGATAAATCAGTTTGTAGATAGCCCAATGGCTTGACAATATTGTGCAAATTTTAATTAAGGATAAGAAAAGCTTTGATATAATCAGAAATGTGATCATCCCTACCCTATAAAACATAAACAACCTTTCTGGTCTCACCTGCCACTCTTCTCCATATTTTTTTGTCTGCATCCAAAAAGTTCCACCAATATTTCCTTGCCTTTTCTTTCCTCCATGCCTTTGTCACTGTTTCTTCCACTTATTCTGTAATTAAATAACTACTGCTTGTAGCATTTCTTATATTGTTGAATTAAACTAATGTTTCATTTATATATTGATGCTTTCTTTACTCAACTAGATCAACTTGAGAATCTGAGCCATAAAAATATTTTTCTTTATAGTCCACACAGTGCTAATCTCAACGCATGGCACAAAGTAGGCATGTAATAAATATTTGTCTGTGGCATGCCATAAAGATGATGCGTAAATTGTTCTAAATTATTCATTCAATCAATACATATTTACTGAATACTTACTGTGTGCCAGGAAAGATCAAATGGCTTAAACTGTCAGCAACATTAACTAATTTGATTGTCACTAATGGTTATGATATTTGTTTAACACAGAAATACTATTAAGAACTAAATCCAATTAGGAAGGGAGCTAAAAATGATTGGATGCCCATTGTGCACCAGTCACAAAGTAAAGAACTATGCATGCTTTTGGCTCAATAGTTGCTTAAAATTCCTGAGATAATTGGTATGGCAGACCTTTGCTCTAGAAAAAGGCATGGTGCTCTCCACAGTGCCCACCTTGCCCAAGGGCTGGTTCTTCCACAGGTGAACCTTAAGGGGTACTTTCATACCTTTGTATCTTCCTGAACTGGCATATTGCCATTTTTTTCCTGACCACCTTTGCGCAACCTTTGTTTTATGTTAGGTCCTTGCTTTCTAGACCTAATCAAGCTCTTTCTTGCTGCTTCTCTTGAGTTTTATACTTCATAGCCTTAATTCCTATAGCTGAGGGGGAAGCTCTGTCCATTCTCATGCCCTGGTTTTTGGGATGCCAGCTCAAGCCACAGACTGAGTTTCCTATTTGTCCAGAAATAAAGAGAACACTTAAAACACACATAATATTGATCCTTTTGTAATTCATAAGCATGATGATTGGGTGTTCATGTGCATGTGTGAGACATGCTTCCCTCAACTTTGTTATGACATTGGCACATTACCATCTGGCATGAAAAAATACACACACATAATATTCTCCCATTTCAATAAAGATTTCAACTATCTGTGACTGACTCCAAATTGGATGTACTTCCTGAATGGCAGATAAGCCAGAATGCATTACTGAGCTCTTTGAGTGACCCTAGCTAACTCCAGTCCAGCGTCCACCTCAACCAAGCTTTGTTGTTCATACTTAATACATAATTTAATTTAATACAACAACCTGGAAGTATGGGTCATCATCCCATTTTATGGAGGATGAAACAGAAAAAATTATATGCTACTGTGGTTTTTGCAAATCCAAGGATCTGAAAAAATCTCAGGAAGTGCACTTTGAGAGTATCCAAGGTATACTATATCATTATCTTCTTTTTATGGAGGAAGAAACAAGGTCAGAGAAGAAATAGCACAAAGCCATTCAAAGCTGTGATTCACACCTAAGGTCTACATGACGCCAAAGCCAAAGCTCTTCTATACTACACCATGCCACTTTTCAGAGGCATCCACGCCCATTAGTAATGCACTTAGGAATCAATTTGGAAAAAACCTTGGGAGATGTAGAGTAACATGTAGGACACGTCCAGTGATATTGGGACTATGTTGATTTAGTGGCTTCCTCCAAAGTGCCTTCCAAGTCCTTGGAAATCCAGATGATTTACTATCTCTGGCTAGTCAAAGAAGCAACTTAAAGGAATTGAAGCAACAATAAATAATAAGCAATTCTCTCTGTGCATCTCTACCTGCAAATTACTAGATATAGTAAAATTAGGCATAAGAGACCATACACTTACTACATTTTAAGTAGACATCTACTTAGCATTTCATCTTTTCAAAGTTGTTTACAATCACACATTGGTTATTACATGCCAATAAAAACAACAACGATGACAAAAACAAAACAATACTACTTTCCTTGAAGTTGTTCTTTAATTTTTTTTATTCTTTTTTTTTTTTTTTATAAAAACTTTTTTTTTTTTTTAGGGCCCAGTGCCCTGGCTGGGGGCTGTCACCAGCAGCAGCAGAGCCCAGAGCCTGTTCTTTATAATAATTATTTTGTACATAGAAAAGTTAAGCACTAGAACAGCCCATGCACGTGTCAATGTAATTCAGCAGTAAAACCCAGATTTCCAAGTTGACATTATTAATTTAGTTTAATGAGAGCTATTTTGAGGAACACCCCAAACTTTATCTATTAGCAAAACTGGAGCAATACATTTGTGCCAAGAGAGACTTACAACAGCTTTGAATAACTGGGTATGGCAGGCAACTAAAAGAAACATTAAAAGGTGGTTATAGATTATTTTGTGTCTCTAGGCAATAATCACTGCAAATATTATTTTACTAAGTCTTAAGCAAACTGTGAGAACCAGATTAATTTATTTTATTCATTGAAACAGATCTAATTGCTGCATAAACTTTATTTTAAAGGTCATTTTTTGTATTAAAAACTTTTTCCTTAGCTACTATGAGAAATATCATAGAGACTCAGATTTTCAAAAACTTTCTTATCTGCTTTCTAATTTTGCATGAATAGTAAGTGGAAATAATCCAATTACTATGTTATTAATAACAAAAAGAAGTAGCTGGACTGCCTATTTGGTGATCATTCATTGTGTTTGTGTTGGGAATGAAGTAGTTGATAGAGTTTTATTTTATTTAATCTTCTAAAATTAATTTAGATTCTAAACCTATTAATTTAGAAAGCAAAGGGCAGAGAATGCTTACAATCTTAGGTAATGTTTAGCTCAAATGATAAAAAAAAAGATGAGCATAAAACCCATCTTAAAATAAAATCGAGATCTATTTAAGGACCTTAAACTCAGAATAATGATACACATGAATCAAATTTTAAGAAAGATACATCACCTCTTTTGGAAACAAATAATAATAAAAACTAGTATGGGGAGATGAATGATTTTAAAGTTGGGACATTTATATATGCCCTGTTTGGTTCTGACATATAATTAAAAAAATACATATCACCTATATAATAAGATGATAAAAGAAAAAGTCAAATACATGCTATAATTAGGTAAAGAGTAATTGTATTTACAGCTGGATTCCAACTCCATCACTTATTATCTGAGAAACCTTAGGCAAGCAATTTAATCTCTTTGTGCCTCAGTTTTCTCATCTCTATAAAAAGGGAAAATACTAATATTTTATCTGTTTCCTCATCTCTAAAAAAAGGGACAATACCTACCTTGAAGGAATGCTGTGAGAATCAAGTGACTTAGTACTCTTAAAACAGTGCCTAGTTCCTAGCAGGTGGTCAATAAGTGTTAACCACCATTATTACCATTATTATTAAAAATATATTTTAAATAAACTTCTTTTACTCTGCTTTGTGAAGTCACAAAGAGTGAAGTATACACAGTTAGTTGCGCTGAGCTGTAAACTCTAAGGAAAGGCCAAAGGCTGAATGGGCCATTTAGACTGATGACTCAGACACAGTAGTTCAGGTTTCCAGTCTGAATCAGTCCTTGGCTTCTATCCCAAGGCTGACGAGAATGCTAATTAGTGTCAAGAGTGATGAGTTTTTGTCACACGGGGTGCTGTCCATTAGAGATGCAAATCAGATCACTTACATGTTGTATAGAGCACCAATAGTGATCAAGTTCAGATTCAAACGAATGACAAAGTAAAATGCTTCATATCTAGTTACCATGCTCCTGAACCATCTGTTTCTGAATTCTAAATTCTCATCTTACCCATTGCCAAGGGGCTAAACATAGCTCAAGAATTTAAATCATAATTTGAGCTGACAACCCAGGTATCAAACAACATTTCTTTAGCCAGATAAGTAGAGTGGTGACAAATATCAGAGCAGTATATCCATTCTATGGTTGGTGCTTTGTGACAAGAAAATAATAATTGAGGGTATTGGTAAATATCTTATTTCTCATCTGATCTAAAAAAGGATGTCAACATAAGCTTGGTATTGAACATAGGCTAACAAAACTATTGTTAAGTGATTTAGAGGAGAGAAATCTAGGAAAGTGAGGGATATCCTAATCTTTCCATGACCCTGAGTTGTCGAATTGACTAATGTTGAATGCATGTAAACATTCCCATGTAGAATAAGACAAAGCAGATTTAGTTCTTCTAAATAAATGCTCTTAATGATGATGATAAACTGGGGCAGACATCAAATAAAAAGAGCAGTGATGTTTTAAATCCTGTTACATTTAAATACCCCAAAATTAATACTGTATTTAAAAAAATGTTTTAGTGTTTCTTTTTGTTTATGAGCTATTTCTCATCAGAGTCCTATCAGTAGATCTGCTTTAATACACCATGATTTACATATGAGGAAACTGACATACAGAAAGAACAAGTAACTTAGAGTTACGTGGCAACTCAATACTAGAAAAAAACCCTGAGTATTAAGAGTTATTATTTGCACAGACCCCTTATCTTCAAGTTCTGATGAATTGTGTCCACATACATAGGATGATATGAATTAGGAATTATTAGAAGTATCAGTTGATTTGTATATATTATCTTTTACCCATCTCTGAATCAAGTTCATAACAAAATATGAACTGCCTTAGCATAATTCTGTTGTATTTCAATTTTGTGAGTAAAGAGCCTAATCAAAAACCTATTTTGAAATCTGATCTCCAGGTAATCTACTCTTTTTTTTCATTTTGAATTGTGGTAAAATATATATAACATAAAACTTACCATTTTAACAATTTTTAAGTGTACAGTTCTATGGCACCAAGTACACTCATGCTGTTGTGCAGCTGTCACCACTATCCATGTCCAGAACTCTTCTCATTGTACAAAACTGAAACTCTGTACCCATTAAGCAATAACTCCCCAGTCCCTTCTTCCCATAGCCTCTGGCAACAACCATTCTACTTTCTGTCTCTACGAATTTGATTACTCTTAGTCCTACGTAACTTATTTTTATGAACATTAAAAAATGTTTTCTTTTTAAAAAAATATTAAAGGAAAATTCTTTAAATTATTCATTTCCAATCAGTCTCTGAAGTAAGAGTCTGTAAGGGTTCTACCTTGAGGATCCACATTAGGCTGGTCCTAGATAACTGAATTTGTCGAGTTATGGCATGACTTGTATTCAGATGTGAGGCAGGGGGACTGTGGTCTGTAACGTGATTTGTCATTGGCTCTCCTTGCTACAGTGCCCAGGGTACTTCTGCAAACTATGGCAAGAAAGAATTGTTCACATGAACCACCTTTCATGCTTTATGCCTTTACACAGTTGCAACCACTCATTTTTTGTTTTCTCTGTAAATTCTGAAGTATAAGACCTGGTAAGATTATTTCAGAGAAGCATAATTTATACATGACGAGAGAAATTTAATTTGTGATAAAATACTACTAGCTACATTTTTAAAGCATGGTTTTGTTATGAATTCTAAGCCATTTTATAATACTTGAGAGCAAATGTAATGAACCTCAGGAAGGTTGAAACCACTGGTTCCTAACTTTTTCAAGGTTAGGATGGGGTCTTCTTTTTCCAACATTTAAATCTTAGCACTCTGAGAGGCGGAAGAGGGAGGATTGCTTTGAGCTCAGGAATTCCAGACCAGCCTGTGCAAGAGCAAGACCCCATCTCTAGTAAAAACAGAAAAAATTAACAGTGCATGGTGGCACGCACCTGTAGTCCCAGCTGGGGACTTGGGAGCTGAAGCAGGAGGATGACTTGAGGCAGGAGTTTGAGGTTGCAGTGAGCTATGATGATGCCACTGCACTCTAGCCAGGGCAACAGAGCAAGACTCTGTCTCTCACACACACACACAAAAAAGATGTGGATCTCCCAAGTGATGATAATTAAACATTTTTTACCCATTGATTTTAGAAAATATGTAACAACAAAAAGAAATCATTAATCTAATGGTTATTTCTAACAAATGTTTCATTAATTATAACACTAACAATATATTGTTTATTCTGTTTTCAGATAATCCTTGAAGTACACATGGATTTGTGTACATTGCAATGATTTCATGGCTCTCTAGAGGTCTTGCTGATCTAAGAAAAAAAGCAGGTTCTAGCTCTATCTGTATCTCTTGTTAGCTATACAACCTTGGGTAAATCATTCTATAAGCTTTAGTTACCTCTATTCAGTTACTAAAAAGTGAAGGAACTCTTTGTTTTGCTTACTACAGGAAATTATTAATACAAAGACTATAAAAATAAGATAATATATAAGGCATTTAAAATTTAAATGTGACATAGAAAATAAAAAGTGATATCCACTTATGACATAATTTGATTATTATAGAAAAACCCATGGAAGCATCATAGGGCACTCCCACACTCTGAAAATTAAACTAGAAAATCAACATATCATGGATAATGTATGTAAATTTAGACTCCTTAAGAAAAGAACTAGCATTCCAATGTATTTATAAGGATGTTCATAAAAAACTGTTTGTAATAGCAAAAAAATGGAAACAACATACATTTCTTAACACAGAAAGATAATTATTGTAAGGCTGGTGGCAGGTACCCCTCCCTTCCCTAATGGAAAAAGAAGAAGCCCACGAGACCTGCCAAGGACAATGCCTGTAAGGCCCAGCTAAGTTAAAGGACAACCACACCTAGATGGTTACCCTGATAAGAGTCTTGGTTCCTAGAGTCCACACATACCACCAGCCCCTCCTATTTCTCAATACCCGCCCTAAAACTGCAAGGACTATTCTGTGCTCTCCCCACCATAAATATTCCTGCCAAAGAAACCCCGACCCCCAGCCCTAAAAACATATATAAACCCACTCAGACTTCTGGGCGAGGTGACTTCTCGGGTCTCTCTCTCTCTCTTCCGAGACCTGAGAATCTTGCCCAGGCCCCCCTCTCTTGGGACCGACCCATTACCCTCACCCAGGAGCGCCCCAGTGAAGCCTCGTTGCTTACCCCTTTCAACTCTGCTCCTCTTTCTCTGGCGCAGGCCAATCCAAAAAAACCTTACATTTGGTGCCGAAACCCGGGAAGGTACTTTGACTTTCAGCTGCACTGCCCCTCCCATGGACTCCGGTCTTAAAAACCTTACAATTAAGATATATAAAATTTTAAAAAGTTTCAAAGCAGTATTTATGACTCCATTTTATGTTTTAAGATTCTGGAATATAATATTCTAAAATGTTAGTTTTATCTAGGGAGTATAATTATAGGAGATTTTTCTCTCTTATTTTTTCTTAGCTATACTTTTAAAAAACTTCTAATAAGGGTGTATTGTTTTTATAAAGTGAAAAAAAACAGTAAAAGTCTTCCCCCACACCAAAAAAAGAGAATTGCCTCAAGGACATCAAAAGAAGGAGGAAAAAAGAGCAAAATTTTGCTACAGTCTAATTGATGGTTTGGATGGTATGTATGGTATGATGGTATGTGCACATCTCCCTAATATATGTATTTGCATATAAATATAAATATGTATATATTTATATCTCTATACCTTAGGAGGTAATAAGAATGATAGGTAGGAAAGAGAAATCAGAGAAGAAAGAATCAAATCAGCGCTGTCTACCTAAGAGGGCCCAATCTGCTCCTGATGGTGGAGCTGGGATCCCCAGGCCCACACTGCCAGATGCCATAATCAATTTCTCCAGTAGCATCCTGATTTCAATTTAGTTCTTTAAAAAACAAATTTCCTTATAAAGAAAAAAAAAGTTGATTTTTAACATAATGACTAGCAAATGATATTTGGTTTGCTTTAAAACCATCTTACTCATTGTAAATTAACAAATTGGAATTCATGCTGATGTAGTAATCTCTTGGGAATTTGGTTAATGTGAGTACTTTGCTAAAGGACTGGTTTCCTCTAAGAATTTGTGAAAAAGAAAATTAAATTTCTGAGCTTGAAACACTGAAGACCAGATGATGGAACCTGGTAATTTCATCTAATCCAGCTAATTACAAGATGCAAGTTCTCATGACAGTCAACCAGCTGGACTTCCCTAAGAAGAAATCCTATAATTCAATGTGTCACCTTTAGCATAAAATAAACACAAGGCAGGTATGTTTTGGAGACTTTGCCATAAGAAACTTCCACAGTATGAACAATAGGTATGGCATTTTAGCTATAATGCAGTGTTATCGTTCCTAGTCTTGAGATGTAGATAAATTGAAGGCCAAAGGAAGTAAATCAGTTATCCAAGATTGTAGTTGATATCAGTTCAAACTTCACATTATAATTGGTGCCTCCTAGATCAGCATATGAAACTGTTTTTCAGAGCCTTTATGAAATAATGTCACAGTTATATAATGCTTATATCCATGACCGTATGTATCTATCTTCCCTGTTTCATTCTGCTAGGTTAAGATTTTTTTCAAATCTGCTCTGTAGGTTTTATCACATGGGCAAATGCCTAACTTTGAAAGTAGGATGGAGGAAATTTACTAAGAATCTAATACCTGCCAGGCACTGTGCTAGGCACACTACATCTTACTTCATTATTTACTAAAAACTTAGGATGTGTCCCATATATATTCTCTAACGATATCCTTAATTCCATCAGGTCATAGCCAAGATTATCATTAAATAAAAATCATCAGTACTGTAAAGCATTTCTTCATCATTTCATTATATATATAACATTGCCGTACCACTGTCACTGAATAATCTCATAGTAATGGATTATAGATGTTCACTGAAAACAAGACTGGAGGTAATGACAATTCTGCTTTAGGATAAATCAACAGTTGATTCTTCCACAGCAGAAGTTTCTCTTCTCTCTTGCTACACATTTAAAAAAAAAAAAACCTCACAAAAGACCACATATTGTATGATTCCATTGATACAAAATGTCTAGAATAGGCAAATCTATAGAAACAGAAAGTAGACTAGTGGCTGCCTGGCTGGGGCTGTGTGTGGGAGGGTGTTGGAGGAAAAGAGGAGTGACTGCTATTGGATATGGGTTTTTTGGGGAAAGGGTGTGATTGAAATGTTCTAAAATTGAATGTGGCAATGATTGCACAGCTCTGTAAATATTTCAAAATCCATGAATTGTACACTTTAAATAGGTGAATTGTACTGTATGAAAGTGATATCTCAATAAACCTGTTACTTTTAAAAGTTCTGAATTTCTACCATCCAATTGTATAATCTCTTCAGATTAACCCTGTGAGAAACTCTGAATAGCACTGGAGGGTTTTACCATTAATGAAGAGTTATAACTTTAAAAAGTAATTGATAATATAAAAATGAATTCTGGTACAGGAGACAGGAACTTACGGAAACAATGGAGAGTGACAGACCAACATCCTGACTGGGAATTACTCATGAGCAACGTAAAATCATTCACTGATCTAGTTCTTTATGAAACAATAACACAGAAAATTCTGGTCCCCTCCAGGATTCTGTTGTCTGTCCTCAATCGGCTCAGCTGCCCTGTGCTTCATTCATGAAAAAAGCAAACTGTTGCCCATAGAGTTCTATTTGTATTATCTCTAATCTTTCCTTTCTGGCTCTGCAGTATCCCATCCCTTTCTTTACATCACTCCACAATGCCCTTTCATCATTTCTCTTCCCACATGCTTTTACAGATTTTCTAGGACACCCTCCCCTCATTAACACTTGAAAAAAGTAGCACCCAGGGAGCCCCAATTCAATAAAGTGAGAATGAATGGTTCAGATAAATACCTTGGGTAAGGATGGATATAAGCATACTTTTATTGCTCTTTTAATCATTAGATTCCTGGAGGCACCTCTTTACTGGGCAACATTAAATATTTAAATTATCTGGATATCCCCTTAAATCTCTTGCTTCACCTCCCAAGATGAGTTTTGAGGGAAGGTCTTACCTGGCACAAACAGCAGTGCTGCTCCAAAGGGTAAGGAGTGTTCCGGCTGGGACTCCTGGCCCCTCACCTCACTTGCTGAAGGCAGGGAAGGCTGCCATGGCTTTCCCTTCCTGGGCTTGCCCATCCTGCTAATTTTAGGCTGCTTCCTCAGGCGGCTGCCATGGGTATCAGAGCATGTGGTTCCCCTCTGCAGCGGAGCTATTTTCTCCTGAGAGCCTCACTTGTTTGTTTTCAACTTCTCTCCCTTCTCTTCCCCGTACCCACCTCTGAAAAAATTAAACATTTTTCAGAATTATGCCTACTCTGACCTGCATTTATTCCTAAACCCAAGAGACCAAGGAAAACTTTTCACATTAGATTTTAGTTATATCTGTCTGTAGCAAGATTTCCAAAATCATGTTTACCTAACAAATATTTACTAGGCTCCTACAGTGGACAGATGTTGTTCTAAGTCACTGGGATACAATCATGACCAAAGGAAACATGTATTTCACTGATAAAATCTTAACAACAGATTTATTAAACTTCCACTATCTTCTGTGAAGACCTTGGAATATAAAAATTGGCAAGTAGGGCCCCATTTCTTCAAAGTGATCACAGATATTTCAATATACAGAGAGAGATTCAAAGACATAGATCTTATAAATTCCTGTTGAAATTGAGTTTTAAGAATAATGAATAGATTCACTCATTCAGTTAATCAGTAAAAGTGGATTTAAGAGGATTCTATGAATCTAGAACTCTGCTAGGCACTGGAGGGAATAAATACATGTATACTACAAGTCTCATTGCTCACTTGACAAATATTTAGTGGATGTTTACTATGTACATGTTTGCAGTTTTCTCCACTGAGGACTTCTTAATTATCTTTTTCCCTAGAGACATTGTTCTGAAAGTTCTCATATGCTAAATCAAATTTTCCAGCAATTTATTTCTTATATCTTATTAATCAAAGATAATAATTTTGCCAACTAGATTTTTTTTTTTTTGTAGCTCACCGCAACATGAAACTCCTTGGCTCAAGTGATCCTCCTGTCTCAGCCTCCCCAGTAGCTGGAACTACAGGCATTAGCCATGACGCCCAGCTAATTTTTCTACTTTTAGTAGGGACACAGTCTCATTCTTGCTCTGGCTGGTCTTGAACTTTTGAGCTTAAGTGATCCTCCTGCCTTGGCCTCCCAGAGTGTTAGGATTACAGGCATGAGCCACTGCACCCTGCCCTAACTAGAGCTTTTAACTAACATGAAACAATTTGTATTTATTCATTCTTGTAGATGTAAGGGTGGAAAGATCCAAGTTCCAGACCTTGAGTTAGTAGTTTAGTGAGAGAGAAGACAGGCAATTGATTATGTTGTAATGTGGCACCAGAGAGGAGGGTGCTAATTGTCACAGACAGGGTGAGTCTTCATAAAGAAAGTACTGCCCAAGATGAGTAGTGAAAAATGAGAAACTAAGTAGGTTAGGAGCAACATGAAAATGTAGGGAGATGTGAGAAAGCATATTTTATAGTGCATAAAACAAAGATAAGGTGTGATTTGAGAAATGGGGAGCTGGGATGAGGTTGCAGAGGAGGAGAAAGCCTTGATTATGAAGAACTTTGAATGCCTAGGTGATAAAGATTTTGAGGAGATGTGATCAAGTCTGCATCTGAGAAAGATTACTCCAGTGGCTGTGTGGAGGCAATACTATAGTAGTCCACAGGCCAGGGCAGAGATTCAGGCTGAAACTGATGATAGTGGTGGTGTGTGCCTATAGTCCTAGCTACTTGGGAGGCTGAGGTAGGAAGATGGCTTGAGCCCAGGAATTTGAGGCTGCAGTGAGCTATGATTGTGCCACTGCACTCCTGCCTGGGCAACAGAGTAAGACCCTGTCTTTAAAAATAAAAATAATAATAATAAAATTGCTGATAGCCTGAACTGAGGCCACGGAGGAGGAATGAAGTTTGAAATAGTTACAGCCCCAAAGCAAAGATATTATGTTTTTATGTGTTATTGGAATAAGCAAACAAACTGCTTATTAACTTAAAGGATATAAGTATGCAAGTGAAACAGACAATATGGAAACTCTATGCAGCATCTCAAGATTCTCTTTTATATCTCCCTGACCAGTTTGCTATTTCATGGAGCCAAAGGAGTTGAAGAACCTGGAGAAGCCATTCCAGGTGTTCAAAGCACAAGTGATGACTATCAACAAAATAAGGCACATCTGAACACATTCAACTTAGGATTTTTATTCAACTTGAATAAGACTGAACATGTCCATTATTTCTTTATATCTGTGGATAACTGCCCCTGTAAGTTCATGATCTGGACACGTCTTCCATATGAATATAACTAAGCTTCCTAATACTTGGAAAGAGGTCCTTAGCACCTTATTGAGTAAAAATAGGTTATAAAACTCCACGATCCATTGGATAAAATTATATTGACCTTTATATGTGCACAATATACTTTGGAGTATGGAAAAATATTGGAATATTGTTTAATATAATGTTAGTATGTATCTCTTGGGGTAGTATTTCTTATAGTTATTTTCTTCTTTACTGAATTGTTTAACAATAAGCATTAATATTTCAAATAAAAGTTATTTTAATTTTTTAAAATGGGAGCTCCCTACACTAAGCAAATTTAAATTTAAAACAGAAGAGTTTTACACTGAATACTTTTATCCAGTCTCTCTATTTGTAACTGAATTAGAGAAGGATGATGTTTCACCCTTATCATAGATTAATTAGAATATAATTATATTCTCTGATTAGGCAATCTTTCAACACTAAGAACAATTCTACAGAGCTTGGGAATGGAAGCAGTTTGAAAGCTGCTCTTTGAAAGTTAGCTTGCTGGGTAATGCTTCCTTTTCTTTATTTATTTCTTTATTTGAGACAGAGTCTCACTCTGTTGCCCTGGCTAGAGTGCCATGGTGTCAGCCTAGCTCACAGCAACGTCAAACTCCTGGGCTCAAGCAATCCTTCTGCCTCAGCCTCCCATGTAGCTGGGACTACAGGCATGCGCCACCATGCCCAGCTAATTTTTTCTATATATTTTTAGTTGTCCAGCTAATTTCTTTCTATTTTTAGTAGAGACGGGGTTTTGCTCTTTCTTAGGCTGGTCTCGAACTCCTGAGTTCAAACAATCCACCTGCCTTGGCCTCCCAGAGTGCTAGGATTACAGGCGTGAGCCACTGCGCCCAGCCAATGCTTCCTTTTAAAGACTGAACAGATGAAGTTGTTGTTTGTGGTAAGTGAACAGCACACACTTCAATTCACTTCTTAAGATCCCATGTTTACAAAGAGTAATTTTTCTTGTTTGGCTTTTTTTTTTAAATAGGTAAAACAGCATCTTGAGCTGCATGATATTTTTCTTAGACAAACATTTCTGTCATTTTAATATGGTTAAACTGTATTTAGGCAATGTGGAGGCGGCAGCTATAATTTGTCTTCTAGGAACACTCTGTCCTTCCTAGTCACCACTGCTCAACTGTTCTTTTAGGCTATCGGATCTTACATTGAGATTATAAGAACACATTTTTCAAACTCTAATGAAAATGTGCCCATAAAAATGTCAGTGTTTTGTATTTATTTCTGGATACCAACTATTAGGACAATCTTTTTCATTTTTCCAAAAGAAGCATGAGTAGCGGTAGACACTTTTTAAAAATTTGCAATCCATGTGCATAAAAGTTATCTGTATGCTAAAGGCGACCAACAATTAGTTCTATAAACATAAGGAATTTGGGGGAAGAGGGTAAAAAGCTTTTCTGTCTCCTTACTTTTGTGATGCTCTGTGTTGCTTTCATAAAAATTTTAATGCCTCATTAAGAATCTGAAATGTGTTTGTCAGTTCCCATTATAAAAAGTGATACTAAAATAAGATGTTTAGCAAGGCTGTCTCCTTTACAACATTACTTTCAAAGTAATGTTACTCAACAGATGAAGATATTCATGCTCTGGCTAATCACTATTCAAAGAAGCAGTACTGTTAATTTGACAAAGATCTACAGTAACAATTAATGTTAGTCCTATTTGAGGGCAGTGAGGCATACAATTTAAAAATAAATATAAATATTCTTCCCAGATTTCATATTTCTGACAGCTAAATTAGAACTTTCCAACCTCGAATATCTTTACAAGACCCTTTAAAATCAGTAGCAACAAAATAGTTCAATTTGCTACCTAAAACTATGACTGATAAGCTCTAGTAGTTGATATTACTTCTCCTCATTGCTATTTTAACTCTGTTTAAAAGAAAAAAACATAGATTTAAAAGCTTCATGTAGGTATGGATATCACATTTCATACTGTATTATCATACTTTGGTGATTCTCATTATTAATTAGCAGTCACAGAATATTCACCTTATGATTGCTGTGGTTTAAAGTTAATTTTAAAGCATAGTTTATCATGCAGTTATGTCTTTGTTTCCAAACACAATTTTTTTCCTCACTGCCACAAACAGCAGGGCAGTTTAAAAAGTTTATCTGTCAAGAAAGAGTAGTAACTGAAGTTAACGCACTAGAATTTCAAATGCATGAACACATCCCCACATACTGGTCAAGGGCCACATTACATGTGATTTTTCAAGTTTATGCCTGTTTGCATGTTGTTGGAATTCTTGTCATTAGAAGATGGAAAACAAACACAAACAAATCACATAGTTATAAAAACAGAGCATTTAAAAATGTTTCTGGCATTGATGATACAAACATACTGAGAAGGAAACAAGCCAGAATGTAAATTTGGAGTTGGAAAGGAGGTTGGGATAACTGTGAGGGTGAAAGTTGAGAAGGATTCCTATAATAAATACCTAGAATTATTATTCTTTATGTGTACATTACATGGCATATTCTATAACATACAATATTGTCAGTAAAATTGTTTCATTTGCATCTATTAGAAAGAAGGGCCACATTTTCCTCTCTGCTGTTTCATTTATGTAGCAGTAGAGTTATTTCTTCCACCTCAGTCGTTTCCAGGACAGGTCCATACCCACTTAGGACAACAGAAAAAGGACTTTCTTTGCTTTCTTTTTTCTTTCCCCTCCCTCCCTCCCTCTCTCCCTCCCTCCCTTCCTTCCTTCCTTCCTCCCTCCCTCCCTCCCTCCTTTTCTTTTTCTTTTTCTTTCTCCCTCTCTCTCTCTCTCTCTCTCTTTTCTTTTCTTTCCTTTCCTTTCCTTCCTTTCTTTCTCTCTCTCTTTCCCTCTCTCTGTCTCTCCCTCCCTTCTTCTCTTCCTTTCTTTTATGACAGGGTCTTGCTCAGTCACCCAGCCTCAAACTTCTGGGCTCAAGCCAACCTCCTGCCTCAGCCTCCCAAAGTGCTGGGACTACAGGTGTGCACCACCGCACCTAGCTTTGAAAAAGGACTTTCTATAATGCAACTCAGAATAAAGAAAGAAACTTCTGTGGGATGAATTTTGTCCTCCACTACCCTTGGGATTCATATGCTGAACTTCTAACCCCCCGTACCTCAGAACGTGACTGTATTTGGAGATAGGTCCTTTAAAGAAGTAAAGTAAAATGTCATATGGTGAGCACTAGTCCAACACAACTTTATAGGAAGAGGAGTGTAGGACACAGAGAACACACAGACCAAGGGAAGACCATGAGAACACACAGTAAGGAGGTGGCCATCTACAAGTCAAGGAGAGGGGTCTCAGAAGAAACCAAATCCACTGGCACCTTGATGTTAGACCTGTGGCCTCCAGAACTATAAGAAAGTAAGTTTCTGTTATTCAAGCCACCAGTTTGTGGTATTTTGTTATAGCAGCCCTAGCAGACTAATACAGAAACACACTCTCAATTTTTCAAATTTAAGGTCAAAACAGAACATTTGATTTTTCCTAGTGAAAACCTGTCCTCTTTCCACTTCCCTCAACAGCCATTCTCATTTTTGTAAATGTCATGACTATTTACCCAGTTGCTCAAGTCAGAAAACTACCAGTGACTCAGCATTCCTCATGTTTTCTAATGCCCTACAAACCACCTATCACAATCCTGTTAATCCTATTCCCAAAGTATGTTTTAAATCTACCACTTCACTTCATCTCTACCACCACTACCTTAGTCCCCACTGTTATCATCTTTCATTTGGACCATTGCAAAAGCTTCCTAAGTAATCTATTTTCCTCCATTTTCTCTCCTAACCCAGCAATCCTGTCCAGTTCAGTAGCAAAAGTAGTCTTTTTCTTAGCACATATGATCCCTACCCCTCTCTCCTGGCTTAAAAGTCTTGAGTAGTAAGTGCTTGGAATAAAACTAAACTCCTTAATGTCTTCTATTTGATCTAGCCTCTGCCTGTCTCTAAATATATCTGGTATCCCTGTGCTTCATCTATACTAATTTTCCTTCAGTTCCTGGAAAATGTCAAATTCTTTCCTGCTTCAAGGGCTTTACTTTGCTCCCTCCACCTAGAATGTTTCAGGGCTTGATCCTTCTCCTCCTTTGTTTTCAGTTTTAATTGCAGCTCTTCCGTCAAGGCCTTCACTAACCATCCTATTTCAAGGATTCACTCTTCTCCATCTCTACCCCTTGTTTGTATTTATTACAACTTGAAATACTTTATTATGCCTCCCTACTTGTTTTTGTCTATCTCTCTACTAGAATTGGGTGGGCAGCACAGAGTAGGTGCTCAGTAAAGACTTGTTGAATAAATCTGGTAAAAGATTTGACTGCCTGGTGCATGTTTCAGGCTGAAGCCATAATGCTAGGCCAACGACCAAGGAGAAGAGATGAAGCCTTTTAAGACAGAGGATAAAAAGAGGGGATCTCTCCAGATGGAGGGACTCACTGAGGAACCAAACAAGGCATGGCCATACAACTGCTTGATTGAAAGGCCCTAACTTGGAAAGCAGTTGCCCACTCAAAGTAGAATCTATTATTTGGTTACAACTGGTGACAAATTCTTTTAGACAGTAACATTCTGTCCTTTCAAAACTTACCAAAAATGATTACATTTGCCATACATCCTTATTATTATATTAATAGAACTTTCTTCACTATACTGTAATTGTTGGTTTTTGTGTCTCATTGATTAGAGTTCCTTGAAGTCAAGAACCTTTTTATTGCCCAGAACCTAACAGAGTTCCTGGTCCCACGTAAGTGCTCCACAAATACTTGCTGATTCATGTGGTCTTGCTTAATATCCTTGAAGCCAGAGGTTTATTTGGACTATGTCCACAGTCTCTAATATTCAATTAGAAGAAAGCAAGAAAGAAGTGTAAAATGTGAAAGGATAGTGAAAAGGTGAATGGGAAAACAGACTTTATGGTAGGAAGAACTGTGATGTCAATGAGAGGAAAATGAACATGGTAGAACAACATGTACTTAACAAATGTCCAGAATTCCAGGCTAATAGGATTATCCACAGGCAGCCGGTAGATAGATAATGTTGGTTTTTTGCTCCTCTGAAAAAGTTTTAAAATACATGTTATCCCATAGGTTACCAGGAGTAATCCATAAAGTAGTTGCAAGTCACATGAAGGTTACAGAAAATTAGGATAAAGGAAGAACAGTTACGACTTCTTGATAAAGGATTGCAGTGGATTGAACAGTGTCTCCCAAAAATTCATGTCTATCTGGAACTTCAGTATCTGACCTTATTTCTAAATACAGTCATAAGCCAAATACAGTCATTCCATTCAAGAATGGACTGTATGTTTGTTGGTGGTCCCATAAGATAATACAGTATTTTTACTGTACCTTTTCTATGTTTAGATATGTTTAGATACACAAATATTTACCACTGTGTTACAACTGCCTACAGTAGTCAGTACAGTAACACACTGCACAGGTTTGTAGCCTAGAAGGAATAGGTTACGCCACATAGCCTAGGTTTGTAATGGGCTATATCGTCCAGGTTTGCATAAGTACACTCCACGGTGTTTGCACAATGACGAAATCACCTAACAATGCATTTCTTGGTATGTATTCCCAATTGTTAAGCAATTCCTGACTGTAATGTCTTTGCAAATGTAATCAAATTATGGCTCTAGAGATGTAATTATGTGTGGATATAGATTAGATGGGCTGGATATAGATCCAATGGCTGGTGTTTTCATAAAAGAAAGGAGAGGGAGATCACATAAACAAAGAGAAGGAGGCCACTCGAAGACAGCGGTTCAGGCTGGAGTTATGCTGCCTCAAGCCAAAGAACACCAGGAGCCACCAAAAGCTAGAAGCAAGAAAGAATTCTTCCTAAAATCTTTGGAGAAAGTGTGATACTACTGACACCTTAATTTTGAACTTCTGGCCTCCAGAACTGTGAGAAAATAAATTTCCATTGTTTTAAGCCACCTAATTTGTGGTAATTTATTACAACAGCCCCGGAAAATTAAATACAAACATCAGAAGAAAATTGAGAGATAATCCTTTCAGTGACACAGATGAACTCAAATTGGCATTCCAAGACACATTGCCCTAAAATGTTTGCCATCTCCAAAAGCAATGTTTACCAAAATAGAAACTTCTAATTCACTTAAAAGAGCCAAATAATTCAGTATATAACTCATAAAATGAGATCCTCCTGGCACTCAATATTTTAAAAATTTCATAGAAGAATTACTATCTTGACTTAATATATAAACATACATAGTTTGCAAAAAAGGAAGACTTGATTAGAGTTGTGTATTTAGTTTTAGATTATATGAATAATTGTAATTACGCATCTCTATACTTTCAAGGTTTTCTATTTTGGAAGCAAGTAAGATTTTTCTTATCTGCAACTTTGAAAACCATAAGATTAATACTATTTATAGAAATTTGGAAAATAGAGAAGAGAAAAAAATTGCTCCAAATTCTAACACTCTCACATAACAATTTCTAGTATTTTGTTACATTTCTTTTCCATCCTTTTTAAACATGGCTACAAGTAGGACACATACAATTTTGTATCCTGCTTTAAAAAAAAAAAACTTTACTATTGTGTCATGGACATTTTACAGTCTTCCAAGTCATAATTTTACCAGCCACATATCAATACCCATTTCCTCATTGTTAGAACTTAGGTTGCTTTGGAAATAACACTACAATAAAAATCTTGTTCATACTTTTATTTGCCTGCCTTCTTGTTTTTATCTATCCTAGAATTGGGAGGGTGTCACATAGTAGGTGTCCAATAAAGATTTGTTGAATGTATCTTGTATTTCTTTAGGACAGAATCCAGAAGTAATATAATACAGATAAATAGTTTAGTGTAATGTCTCACAATAAATATTGCTATTATTATTAACTATTATTAAGTAAAATTTACTGGCTCAAAATATATCACCAAATTTATCAAAAGATCATGATAGGCTGGGCGCAGCGGCTTACACCTCTAATCCTGGTACTTTGGGAGGCTGAAGTAGGAGGATTGCTTGAGGTCAGTTGTTTGAGACCAGCCTGAGCAAGAGCAAGACCTCGTCTCTACAAAAAATAGACAAATTAGCCAGACATGGTGGCACACACCTGTAGCCCCAGCAATTCAGGAGGCTGAAGCAGGAGGATTGCTTAGGTCCAACAGTTTGAGGCTGCAGTGAGCTATGATCATGCCATAGCACTCTAGTCCAGGAGACAGAGTGGAAAAAAAAGAAGTTAAGATAATTTATAATGCTGTCAGCACCATTAATTAATTAATTCAATAAATATGTTCTGAGCACAAGCTATGGGTCGGGAACTGTTGAAGATACTGTGGGAGAGAACATGGAACAAAAAAGGCAAAATTCCTGCCTTTATGGGATTTTCATTCTAATGGAGGAGACAAAGTTATATATCTATTTATGTAATATATAAATAGATTGTATACAATTGCATATCTATTTTCTTATTTTTATATATTATATAATAAACATTATATGTTTATATATAATAAAATGTCAGGTTGTGATAATGGATATGAAGAAAAATAAAGCAGGATAAGATGATAGGGAATGAGGGGCTGGGTTTTTGGATAGGGTGGTTAGGGAAGACTGGAGAGGTGACATAAGTAGAGACCCGAATGGCAGAAATGAGGTGAGATCCAGCAGGAGCAGTATAGCTGGATGGAAGGGAGCAAGGAGAAGAGTGGGACAAGAATGAATACTTCTTTTAGCGGTCTCTCGACAGTCTGAGCATTATTTTCTTGAATAAAAACAGGTAAAAAATACTTTACTTTTGTTCTAAACTAAAACTATTTTATTTCTGGTGATAAGGACTGCTTTCCCAAATGTTCTCTTACTAGTAGTCCAGGAGAAATTATACTAGTAATAGTAAAAGTTAACACTTAAGAAACTCTTGCCATGAACAAGGTCCTGCATATATATTTTTTTTACTTTACTAAGTCCTTGCAACAACCCAGTGATATATAGATTATTAGCATAATTATAAAAATTATGGCTGAGATGTAATATTCTACAAAACAGACCATTAGTAAATGTCTGTGTGTTCTGGTGGATAGAAGGACAGAGGTCTGAGGTGAGCTGTAGGCTTAGGCTCTGAACCCAGATAAACCAGCACCAGAGGCCATACTCACCAATCTCATGCTGCTTTTATACAGCACATTTACATTATGCTAACAATCTTGTGATCCTATACTTGTTTCACCTAAAAGATAACCACAGCCTATTTTATAAGATCTTACACAACAGTTTCACAGACTTAGGAGGTTAAAAGGAACATCCAGAAATGTCCATTCCACTTTCTGTAAGCAAGAGCTATCTTTAAAAATATTCCAGACAGACATGCATACATGCGGCAGAGACGGCTGTCCACCAATTCATGCTCTCCCTTCCATAGTAGAAAGTATTAATAGTACTTGGGAACTCAGAGACTATGTTTCCAGCACCCTTGTTTCTAGGTGTGTGGTTCTTGCTAATGTTATCTTGTAAATGCAGTGACAAATGGTATTTCACAGACAAGGGTTTTAAGAAACTCCCCTTGCCTCCATCTCCCCAAGGCCCTGGAACTCAGTTTCTACTCATTAGGAATAATCGCTTGGTCTGTTAGAAAGGTAAAAAATACACTTTTATTATGTTAAGCCACTCAAATTTTAATGTTTACTTGTTGTAGCAGCATGTGCATATCTTAAAGATCCTGAATTTCATAACTTTCCTTTTAATGATACATTCTGAGGCAACAAGTCCTTAAGGTTAAAAGACAAGCAAAAGCCCTACAAGAGCAATGAAGCTGTCAAAATAAGAATAAAGTATGTTTGTAGGCATTCCTACCATTTATAATGTTGAAATTATGCTTTCTTTGCTTAAACATCTTGTCATTTTTACACTTATTTCTTTTTACACTTATAACATACTATTGCAGGTTGAATTTGGTCTCCCAAAAAGGTATGTTAAAGTCCTAACCCCCAGTACTGTGACTGTGACCTTATGTGGAAATAAATTCTTTGCAGATGTAATCATGTTAAGATACGGTCATAATGGATGAGGGTGGGTCTTAATCCAATGAGTGGTGTCCTTATAACAGGAACATTTAGAGACAGCCACACAGGGAAAACACCAGGTGAAGGTGATGGCAAAAATTAGAGTGATGCTACTATAAGGAGTGCCGGCAACCTCCAGAACCTAGGAGAGGCTTGGAAAAGATTCTCTCTCTGAGACCCCCAAGAGGGAATTGACCCTGCTGCGTCCTCAGTTTCGGACTTTTGGCCTTCAGAACTGTGAGACAATAAATTTCTTTTGTTTTAAGCCACCCAATTTGTGGTAATTTGTTACAACTCTAATACACACACTTAAACATATTCTAGCACAAGTACTTCTTAATCTGAAATATATTTTTCAGTTGGAGACAAAGAAACGTGGCCTATTGTGAAATTCCTTCTAGGTTCTCAACATTCACTCCAAAGTCACAGGTTCTACCAACGTCTAAAATTTCAAAAATGCGTTATTCCACGTTCTCCTGCATATTTAGAGATCATGTTAACACTGGCCTAGGAAACAGACTTTGTTTTTACGAAGCAGAGACTGCAGCCATATGCATTACTTAATTGTCTCTGATGGAACGAGGTGCTGCAATTTAAGCTTATCTTCCAGGGGAGTGCAGAAAGTGAAGGGAGCCAATACTTCATCAGGAATCTAAACTGGGGTTGACATTTACCGCAAGTAGCTTCAGCCATTGCTATTAATATAGCTCACATCCTCAGATTAGCTTCAGTTGAAGCTAAAGGATAAAAGTATTCACCTGTCTTTATATCCATATTTGTGAATTTCACCTGCTACTTCAAAATCTCCTTAGGAGAAGGGAGAGTAAAATATTAAAAAAGCTAAAACCCATGAACAGAAATACAACCAATAAAAAGTTTTTTTCTTCATTAAAAGGCCCTGGGCACGCCAAGGCGTTGTTAAAAACACGTTAACACTTTCTTCGCTTGTCTTCGCAAACTCCAACTTCTGTAGTTGGCGTTTCCCTCTTAAAGCAACGCAAAGCAGCACACTGCGCAAGCGCTGGGGGTCGATGTGCCCTGGGAGGATTCTGGCGCAGGCGCGCGGGCCGGGAAGTGGGCGGGCTCCCGCGCGTGCTCCGCGGTTCACTTCCGGCTACCCCCTCCCCCCTCCCTCACGTAGCCACCTCCCTCTCTCCCTTCTCCTCCCCAGTCTCTTCCCCAACTCTCCCCACCCCTCGCGCTCTCCGCCCCGCTCGCCTCCCGTGCTTATCCTCCCGCTTCATCCGGGTCGCTGACGGCTGTCTCTGCACTGGACAGCGGTGGCGGCTGCTTTCCTCTGAGGAACCCGGTAAAGTTTCACAGGGGCCGGGAGGGGAGCAGCGGAGCAGCGGCACAGACGCCGGAGAAGCCCTGGAGATCGCCGCCACTAGCTGAAGGAGGAGGGTCCCAGGAGTTGAAGACCCGTTTCAGCAGCCGTGCTGCCTCACTCTCTGGGGAGGGGCCGCCCCCTGTCGCCTTGGGCTTCCCCTGCCCTGAGAGGCCGGGTGAGTCGTTGCCCCCGGAGGCTTCGGGGGCGTGCGATGGCGTTAGGGAAGGGGGCAGGCTTGGTTGGGCGGATACAGGCCAGCCTGGCGCAGGGCGCTTTCTCAGCGTTTCCTGGGGGTGAGGGGCGGGGGGCGAGGCTAGGGTCCTCTCTGGTCCGGGAGCTGGAATGTCGCACCTCCCTGGGGAAGAGCCTCCCTCCGGTTGAGGCCGTGGGGTGCCAAGCCTGGTCTGCCGGCCTCTGCGGCTGCTGCCAGCGGGCGGCTGCCGTAGTTGTCTGCTTGGCCGCGAGGTTGGGTGTGTGCAGATGGTTTCTCTTCCCCGGTCCCACTGAGCTGATCTGGGTGCATGTTCAGGGAAAGACGGGACTAAGCTGCTTCTCATCCCCTACCTGTTGCTGGCGAGAGGACGCTTTCTGACTTTTTTAAAGAAAAGAATGGTTAAACCTCGAGCGTGGAAATACTGGGTGTTTTCCTGTCCTCTTCTAATTAAAGAAAAAAAAATGTATATATGGGAGACAATGCAGAACTCTCGGGAACTATCGAGTTCTGATGCCCCAAAAGAATGAAATCAAACCTGTTAATGGATGGGTTGTGGAATGGGTTTGGGCACTTACTGGCCTAAACATAGGAAAATTCGGTTTTGAAACTTCGCAGGTTCTATGTAAGGAGTGTGAGTGACTACTACAAGAATAAGGCTGACTCCCTGTAATAGTTATTTGGTAACGCGATGTGTTAAAAAATCTATGTAGGTTTAGAAGAGGTGGACTCTGATTGTTATTTTTGTCTTTTTTAACAAGCGAAGAAATAGTGTACTGGAAAGTTCTACAGATTTCGCCATCAAACTACTGGTGTCCCAGCCCCCATTCCTATTCTTGAAAAATCAGCAGTGCTGGGATTATTTGCAAATTTTTTTTTCATCTTCAAATAATTGCCTCAGAGGTATATAGATTGCCCAGGAGAGATGTTTTTAGTCACAGTTACCACTTGTAATAGAAAATGTTGAATTTTGGGGAGAGTCTTACTATTTAAACTGCACATTTTTTCTGTATTATAATTACACACATTGATTTAATTAGTAGTGAGGTTGTAATATTAATGTTTTGATTTGTAAAATAGGATCTATGGAGGTGATTGTTTTTCTGTTTTTTTTAATGTTTACTGGTTTATTATAATAGAAAGGATATTACAAAGGCTATAGTGGAGGTGATGTTTTAAGATTATGGCTGGATAAGAGAATCCTAATTTTCTCTTTGGCCTATTAGTATGAATAATTGGAAGAGTAATTTAAATTCTAGGATATTTTTAAAAATTTCCATTATTGGTTTTATTTCTGTTACAGATAAGAACTTCAATTTTCTGTTGATGTGGAGGTAGGTATTAGAAGGTTTAATTATATTAGGATTTGAGGGAGATTGCAAGGTTATATTTCTGCAGTTAGCTATATTTTTCACTGTGTATACTTGATTTTTTGGGCGATAGAAAGGTGTCTTGTTTCTTATTCCCGTAAAAAGTTTTTCCCGCAAAAAGTAAAAAAAATCTGATTAATTTCATCAAGATACTTATTATTTCCATTAGTTCAGTTTGCCACAAGATAGCAAAAAGTCAAAGATGATTAATGTTTTAAATTTTGCAGAGCATCACAGTGATGTTTTTCCAAACATTTCTGTATGATGAATTAAAAAAATACAACTGATTCGTTTTTGAAACAGAATGATATGTAGCATGTTATAAAATACATTTAATGTTTACTATGTAGCAGTTATTGTAGCCTAGCACTTGGAAGAGTAATTATACATCCTTTTTCCTTTGAAGTCATATTAACTTTTTTCTGTTTCCTCAGACATAGGGTACCTCCAACT
Source organism: Lemur catta (assembly GCF_020740605.2). Lineage (NCBI taxonomy): Eukaryota > Metazoa > Chordata > Mammalia > Primates > Lemuridae > Lemur > Lemur catta. The sequence continues at coordinate 46,733,709 of NC_059141.1, read as the reverse complement.
TTCCAGTGTTTCAGAAGATTTTTTATTGAAACTGGAAGACCAAAATAATAAGCATGTTGTGCTGGGGAAATGCATCCTTTGGACAGCTAGGTTTGGGTGGAATTGATGAAGAAATTGTACTAGAGCCCAGAAAAAGTGACTTTTTTATACATAAAAAGGTCCGAGATGTAGGATGTGGACTCAGACATACTGTATTTGTTTTGGATGACGGAACAGTGTACACATGTGGATGTAATGATCTAGGACAGCTAGGTCATGAAAAATCCAGAAAGAAACCGGGTAAGTCGAAAATGTTTTTATTTGTTATTTCTAATAATTATATCATTTTCAGTTTGAAGTATCATATAATTTCTCTAGTCCTAAGTGTATATTCTTTATCAAAGTTTAAAAGCAAAGTAGGTGTTAAATATATCCTTTACATTTGCATGTTTCTAAGAACTTTATTTTGTGTGTTTTTTTGTTTGTTTGTTCTGCTATTATAAACCCTTATTTTGTGGCTATGTAAAACAATAGGAAAAAACAGCCTGCAGTGTATAGACCTTCTTTGGTGGACAGTATAAAGGTATAGAGTATATTGTTTGTAGGTTCTCTTTAATAAATTCTGTTCAGCCATCTTGAACAGATTTTAAATGCATGATTTACTCGGTGTTTTCCATATGTCTTTTTACTTTGACTTACTTGCCTAAACTATATCTTAATTCTTTTATTTATCCCTCTATCATAGTATTTTAAATATATAATTTTATTTGGTTTAGTTAGAAATATGTTTTATTCCCCTAATCTCCTACTTTCTACTAGTAGCACTAGCAATTAAATTCAGATTTTGTGAGTATGAGGTATTCTGATTTTGCGGTAGCCATACAAGCAAAATTTAAAATAATCTGTAGGGTAATGAGAATTTTGAGGAATTTGATCACATTTCATGTTCTGTTTTCCTGGTATTTTAAAATCAGACATTACCACATTTAGGAATGTCATTGTTATGTGAGTTTTGTTTTCAATTGTGGTAACTCAAAGTTAATAATTTAAGATGGCAAATTCAGGTGAGACTGCACCTATACTGACTTACGGTTTGTTTCAATTTTAACAATAATGGCACTTAAATATTTTCTGTGGCAGTTATTTTTCTTTATCAGTTCATTTAAGTGGTTTCTATTGTTAGTCTACTTTTGAGAGATTAATGTAGATATAAAATATTCAGGCATTAAATTAAGACATGTTTCATCTTTCATACCATTTCACTGCCATGCCAAACCTCACTTTTGTAACTTGCAAATGCTGTATAGTTTTCATTCTTTCTTTGTGGTTAGGGTCTTAATCTCCTTTCTTTTACCTTAATTGACAGGTTTAATTACTGCAGAACTCAAGGTAAATGGCAGCTTTCTTGTACTCTACCTCACTGAAAATATTTTATAGATTCTTACCAGATTTTCATAATCTCAGGTGTTGAGGTGGTCATATTGGTAGAAATGAATGGTAATTTACTGATAAGCATTTAATTGTTATCTCTGCTTTAGAGGCAGATGGACCCTTTGATATGTTTGCTTAGCTTAGAGTACTGCATCAGGTTGAGATTTTCATGGTTTTGGGGCCGCTGCTAATTGTTGTACTTAACATGCCCCATAGAAATAACTGAGCATCTCTATTGCTTTAGTAATTTTTGAAAGACTGTGGGACAAGTAGAGAGTAAAAAGCCAGCACATAGGAATTATCAATATAGTTGCTGAAGTTTACTAAGGTTTAAAATTTTTAAATGTTATTAAATACCTGTTCAGTGTCCAGGACAAAAGTAGACACTGTGTAATAGTGTAATGATTATAGTGCCTGGAACAGCTTCTAATTCTATAGGTGAGAGTCTAAGAAACCTAGCTAGACAGGATAGGTTTCTTCGTGGTCATGTTGACATTGTGATGATTGCATTGTGACATCTGTATCACCCTATTGATTCATCCTGGAAGCATTATTTGGTAATATAAAGTTGAGAGGGTGGATTTCCCTAACTTATGATACCTCTTTAGGATTGCCACAGTGTTGTCCAGGATACACCACAGTCTGTGGAAGAGAAAAATGACAGGCATGAATGTTGTCTTTGACAAATTTAGAGCCTGGGTTGGGAGTTAAGATGTACATAAGTGAAACAACTGCAGAGAATTGAAATTTGACATGATGTGCCTTTGAGCCTAGGGAATTGAAATGATGGGAAATGTCATTTCGGGATAGAATTAAAATAAGATTTCTGGGAGAAAAATGAAGGCTTAAGTTTAATTCTATTGGTTATCTCACAAACAGCCAGAAAATAAGTTTGGTGCTAGAATTGCTTAGTTTTATAGAAGGGAGGGTCCTGATACTGAGAAAAGCTTTTTATTATCAGAAGTACTGGTTTGATGCCATATTGACGTGACCCTAGGTTTCAGAGGTAGGAGAAAGCAGAAGTTTAAAGAGAGATAGTTGCTCAGATAGGGACTTCATCTTTTAACCTCAGTCTTAAGATGCTTGAGTGGTAAATTTTAATCATATTTTTAACTAAAATTATTTCTATTTGGAATAATTTCTTAATGATTTAAATGTGCCCCTTCCCTAACCCTTTTTTAAATTTGTGAGTTCGAGGATTGGATTAGAAGGCAAGGAGTTGCTGAATCTTATTTAATTGGTTTTAAAGTCTTCTGGTAATTGAGTGAGTTGGTTGTATTTCTAGGATGGTGTAATAAACATAGTTTATTTCATCAGAGCTTTAAAGATGTGTCAGAAAGAAAACAGGCAGAAAGGAGGGAACTAAGAATTGTTTCTTTATATACATTGGCTTTATAAACATAATAAATATTCTATAACTAATAAGGAATGAAAGAGAAAGAGGTGGTCTTATTAGGGATAAGTTACTCTTGAGAGTCATGATAACCTACTGGAGGACTTGGCCTTAAGGTGTAGCAAATAGATTTAAACCTGTGGCCTATTCGAAGAGGATTTCTGTTCTGGACATTTTAGAAACCACAATGGTTTAACTGATTTCGTTTATTATATTAATACCAAGAGTGCAGATTATGTTCATGTTTATCTCTGTTTTCTTGTATATGTATGCTCTTTGCTGTCATTACTAGCTCTTTCTGAATTATTTCCAGAAGTGGAGACATGAATGCCTAATTTCACTTTCATGTATTTTTTCTTCCTAAGAACTTTCTATATACATTTTTAAACTAGTGTCTCAATTTGTTAATTCATATCTAACAAGTAAATATATTTAATCTTCAGCATACTAGACCAGTCCATTTAAATCAATTGTTAGTTTTATTTTTATATTTTCTAATTCACTTCTAAAGATTTTAAGATAGCCTATAGGAAGTGTACTTTTCTTAAAAAGATCCTTTACTCACTGTATATGTAATCATAGGTATAATTTGATGACCATGGTCCTAAATATATGTTTCCACATCTGTTTCCATTTGTTTCATGTTAGAAACAGCACTAAACAGTTTTATGACCATAATTTGTAAATAATGTGGAGTTCTGTTAAAAAGAACTGTTAAGTAGCTTTTTGTGGTTTACAAAATTCTTTCAAATGCAGTATCTCATTTAATCCTCATAACAATTTTGTGTGGTAGCTAGATCAGGTGTTACTATCCCTATTTTACACATGAAGAAACTGAAGTTAAAAGAGATTTAAGAGACTAACAGGGTCACTAGGTTAGCAAATGTTAAGAGACCACTCTAAATCCTGTGGTTTTTATCTTTATCCCACAAAGCTTTTCCCTTGCCATATTTAGAAGGTAGAGGAATATTTGTTCACCTAGGAGGAAACTAGTTTCTATCAGTATTTTATTATAATGTAATTCTAAGAATTAAAAAAATCTTTAAAAATTATTATTTTATAACTAAGATTATACAATGAAGACACCATGTTTTAGTATCCTTCTCCTTTGTGCATCAACTCAAAGAAATCATTTTAAGAACTGTATAAGAAGATCGAGAGTTCTGTTTTCAAGACATAATATCATGCCAAACTAACTAAAAAATTCAAATATGTATAGTGTATTCTTGAATGGAAGACTGACTTGATTAGCAAAGCCAGTAACAGGGTAAAAATTTTAATAGTATGATTAAATTTATTGTAGTTTATGTTCAGCTGTTTTACAGAAAATATAAAGATGATGAGCATTGGTTCTCCGTTTCTCATATCCCAAAATAGTAATTTCTACTGTTGGGTCATTCCAGTAAAAACTTTTTGGTCACATAACAATAATTACTTGCTTGCCTTTCTTGCTGCTTCATTTTCTGACCTGTTTTCTCTGCTTATAAAACATAAATCTATAAAAGTACTGCTCCGTAAAATATAGTGGAAATTTAAAAAGTAATAAAGGAAAATAAATATATAACTATTGGAAATAAAGTTATTCACTTAAGAGTGGATTAAAAATACCCAGTTGTCCCACATATTTCTTACTGAACCAAACAAAGCATATAAAACCAAAGCAGCTCATTATGTTTTATAATTTCTAATTTTCATGATACCTCTAAGGAAGAGAAAGATATGGATGATATGAAGATTTGAAAAAAATAATTACTTGGGTCAGGAGTGGAGGCTTGCTTTGGACACTTTACTTTGAGAAAGGTTAGTGCCCAAGAATCACAGTGTCAAGGGTAGGGAAGAAAAATCATAATGAAAACAGATGACTACTGTTAGAGAAATGTATAATAATACTTTACTTTGTGTAGGACCCTACATCTGAGGAATTTCAAGAGCATTACACAATAACTCATGGTTCCTTTCAAAATCCTTGTGACACAATTTGCAAGAATTATCCTCATCTTAGGGGATAAATTTTCGGAGAAATGGCAGCACAAGTTGGTAAGTAACTTGTCAAAATAGCAGGTGACTGGTGAACAGCTAAAAATTGAATCTGAAAGTATAAGTCTACCAGTCTCCTACCTTATTTGCTAAATTGTGCTTATGTTTAGAATTATTTACAGTGATATCTTCTGTTTGAGGCAGATCAAATGCTAATGCACGGATTATTTCCTTGCCATTCTATTGGATGGCCTATTGAAATCATTATTTTACCAAGATGCTTGCATTGTGATACCACTTTGGTACTTCATTGTAACCCTGTGTGGTATGAAGAATATTTAGACAAACAAAAAAACTTACTATGGTCACCCAGTCTTTTATCTTTTCTCTGTTAAATATCATCTATATCCCTTTTTTGTCTAATTGCTATGCTGCACTAGAATCCAAGGTCCATTATAACTGCCATACAGGATCGATTTGGTGGCTAACCTTGGAACTTGGATTAATTATAATGGTTATGTTGTATCAAGTCTGCCATGTAGATACATGCATCTCTCTCTAGGATGCATTGGTTTGGTGAGTGCTTTATAAAACTCTTAACCCACACAGAAGACAATGATAGTAGTGGATGCCTAATCTGAATAGTTTAACAAATGGAGGCTTCTTTAAAGGATTTGGAACCAGTTATTTTCTCATTGGTATATTAGTGTTTTTACATGATTGGAAGTGAGCCACATACTTTCCTTAAAAGATCAGGAATATGGTACATTTCAGTTTCACAGTTTGGGCAGTTACCAAGGATTCCTGTTGGAGATGGCAGTCTAAGTGGTATAGTTTTCATCATCTCCTTAGTAAGGATTCTTAGGGTTCCGTGTCCCAAATATGTCACATAAATGTAGCACTGTTAAAGCTTGTTTCTAAGAAACCTCATGCATTTTTTAAATACAAGAGAAACAAATCAAAGTCACTGCTGTTTTCCTTAGGCTGTAAAATATATAAGGTACTTGGGGTACATATTAAAGACAGCCAAAAAGAGGAGATATACTCAAATGTTGTTACAAGGGTTTATTTGGGCTAGGATTGTGTTAGTGAGTAGAAAAAGGGGTAGCATTAATAAAGAAACCATGTTAATGAACCCATGGTTTATCTGCTTCCTTGCATTTTTTTTTTGTGCTGATAGAATTAAAAAGGCAATAATTGCTGGACATGGTGGCATATGTTTGTAGTCCCAGCTCCTCAGGAGGTTGAGGTGGAATGATCACTTAAGGCCAGAAGTTCGAGGCTGTAGTATGCACTGATTGTGCCTGTAGATAGCCACTGCACTCCTGCCTGGGCAATGTAGCAAGACCCTCTCTTTCAAAAAAAGGCAATAATTATTTTTACATCTTAATGAATTGTGATCGTTACCTTATATGTAAGAAAAACCTGTGCTGTGTGTAATTATACAAAAACTTTTTGAAGTTATTTTTTTAAAAGGGAAATTTCTTGAATTTGGGTGGCATATTGTTTAAACCATAATATTTTATTTATCTAGACTTATTCTTGCCTTCATTTCTAGCATGGCAAAATTTTAGTTTAGCCTTTCTTGGCCATGAAAAACATTCTGGAATCCTTTAGTAATTGGTTTTTCACAAATTATTTGAAAATATCTTAATTACTTTTTTGTTAGTATCTAAATTTAGCCTCATTTTATTCTTTTGCTAGGTGTCATCTTATTCTGAAATAATACATTTTTAGTTTTTCATAATTTTTGTAATTTTAAAAATATTACATGTTCTTGGTAGAGAACTTGGAAAATATAGGAAAGTAAAAATCAACTATAATGCTGTCATTCATAGAAAAATAGTGTTGTTATTTGGGACCTTTTCTATACTCATATATGTTTCTGATTACAAACTGGGAATATGTTCTCATATCTCAACTTTTTTTCAGTAGTTGAATAATAATTTAGTAAGTATTTTCCCATGTTTTAAAATATTGTTTAGGGATATTGTTAATGATAATTTAACATTTCATCATTTAGATCTCCTGAAATTTATTTGTATTCTATTTTTTGGAATTTATTTCCAGATTTTTATTACAAGTAATACTGCCATGAATATATGTATCAACTTAGTCTATTTGCATCTCTGTTTATTTCTTTAGGAAAAAGGAACATCTTTACTTTTAGCAAATCTAGAAAATATAACTGAATTTACTTTAAAAATTTAAGCACAGTTGTGTCTCATTTTACAAAGTTTGATATAAGAAGATATTTGTAAATGAAAGTTTTAAAAATGTATTCCTTTTAAGTATAATGTAAGGAATATCATTTAAAGATCTAGTAGGGAAGTGAAAACACAAAAATAATAGAAATGCACATCAAATGTGGTAACTGTTATAGGATGCATAAACAAGAGTGCTGTGTAGAGATGGTATAGCCATTTAGGATGAAGTGAATTGTAGGTGAATTTCTGTAGGAGAGACAGCACATGAACTAGAAGGAAATATGGTGTTTTAAAGAAGAAGGAATGAAGAGTGCTTTATAGTTAAAGCAGCTCAAATGGCAATAGGCAAGTTTGAGGCCTAATAAGGGAATAATAACCTGTTGAACTGAAATGTCTGAGAATAGTGAGCAGGAAGGTTAGAAAGGTAAAATTGAGGTCAGATTATATAATTAATCAAATTAAGCGGCTTGAATTTAATTTGGTGAATATCCATTGATAGTTTGTAATGGGAATTATCGTGGGTTTATAAAGGGAAGATTGGAGGGGAGCGGATTTGGAAGTAAAGAAACTAGTTAGATTGTGATGGTAGTCCTTTAAAACAAGAAAGGAGCAGGTAGATTAAGGAGAGATTTAGGAAGACAGAAAGAATGGACAGGCTTTGGTAACCAGATGGAAATAAATCATAAGTGTAAAGGGAAGAGCCAGGTATGATCCTAGGTGGGTCATTAACTAATAGAAATAGGGAATTCAGGAAGAGGAGGTATGTTAACTATTTTGTTTAAGGAGGAAAGATAAAAGATTCTGGTGAAGTGAATTTTGTTGTGAACTTGATAGCAATATTCAGTGAGCAGTAAGAAATTTAGTGCTTTAAGTAGAGAGAATGATCAGGGCTAAAGGCATGATATGTTTTATTTCCGATTTTGTTTTATCTTCATAATAGGAACTAACATTCCAACTGTAAATTTCTCCCTTGTTCCATCCTATCAAATAATTAAAAATGCATTAACAATACTCAATTTTGTGCTTTTGGGAGACTGTTTGAAATACCCGGTGATATAATACCTTTGTAAATTTAAGGTAACCTAAATGGTTTCCTATTCTACTTCATATTTTATAAACTTGAACTTTTATATGCAAATAAAACAAAAATGTCTATTTTTCTGTGCATTTGAATTTTATTAATAGGTTCATTTGCTTTTTCTTTTTTAGCTGACACAAACCTATTAGTTAATTACTATGTTTGACTTCGTGACTTTCTTCCAGCTCTTGGTGGAAACAAAGTTTTTGAAGTTATAAGATGCAGTGACATAGATGCAAGTTGGTTTTGGTTCCACTAGTACCTGAAGTGTAATAATTTTAAATGTAAATTGGATATATGTATTGGCAGTCAGTGTAGGCAAGAGCTCCTGGGAAATACGCCCTCTGAGATAATACTCTTGCTTCTGTGAAAGGGACATGGGAATTGGGAAGGCACAGGTTATGGCTAAAAGGGGTCCTAAGGAGCAGAAGTAGGAGCCTCTGAAAACAATTGAAGGAAAGTTTAGCTACTTTATAAGTTGTTAGAAAAAGTGTGTGATTTTTTTTTTTTTTTTTTTAGGATGACATGACACGAGTAAAGGAGAGCTTAGATTGTTTCTCACAGTTGATGCCAAGAACTTAATCAGTCAGCACATAAATAATTTCTGATCCAGGTATCACTCAGCTATAGATTTCATAACTAGGATCTCTAATAGAAATGAACACCATGAACCTACCTTTATCCTCTGAAGAGTAACTAGGTAAAAGCCTGACTGGTGTAAAAGCTCTGCCTGAACATAGGTCTATTTATATACTCAGTTGGGGAGTTGAGGAAGCCTCTGCAACTGGGAATAGGGGAGAAGGGAACATGTAGTGTTGATATGGCAGTGCATGGGGAGAAGAAATATGCAAACCATATAATTGGAGAAAATTTTATTTATTTTTTTAAAATGCCCTTCTAAACAGAGGGAAATTGAATAATGAAATATTTAGAATATATTATTCGTATACCACAATGTTGATATTCAAAAATAGTAGCAGTGAACCTTCATTATGTGCCAGGCGTTATTCAAAAGTCTTACAGCCACCCCCAAAAGTATATGTTTTGGTGAGGAAAATAAGACTTCAAGAGGTTAAGTGACTCTCCCAAAGTCACAATTAAAACTTAGTGGAAAGAAGAGCCAATTAGAAGAAAAATGGAAGAAAAGACATCATTTATCATAGTAAGAAAAAGATAAAATAACCCAGGAATAAACTAGGGAGAAATGTGCAAGACTTAGATGAAGAAGACTTGAAAGCACTACTGAGGGACCCAAAAAACTTGAACAAATGAAAGCCACATTTGTGGATAGGGATACTCAACTACATCAACCTGCCAGTTTTTTCTAAATGAATTTGTAAATTTAATGTGATTCTAATAAAAACACCAAATGGTTTTTTGGGTTTCAAGACAAATGGAAAACTGTAAAATGTAAGAACAGTAATATATTAAATAGTAATATATTTTAATTTTGAAGTTTTTTTTTTTTTTTTGAAATGGAGTCTTGCCCTGTCACCCTGGATAGAGTGCACTGGTGTCATTGTAGCTCACTGCAACCTCAAACGCCTGGGCCCAAGCTCTTGCTTCAGCCTCCTGAGTAGATGGGACTATAGGTGTGTGCCTAATTTTTCTATTCTTAGTAGAGACAAGGTCTCGCTCTTGCGCAGGCTGGTCTTGGACTCCTGACCTCAAGTAATCTTCCTGCCTCGGCCTCCCAGAGTGCCAGGATTACCAGCGTCAGTCACCATGCCTGGCCTTAAAGTCTTAGCAGTTAAAACTGCCTCACAAATAGACATTAAAGCAATAAAACAGAATATTAAGCAAAGACATAGACCCAAATAATCGTAAATCAGTGGGGGAAAAGATTCAAGTGAGGACTGCTTAATAAATGGTCTTGGAATAAGTAGGAACATCATCTATGTTCTAGAGAATAAAAATGTTGGGTTCATACCTTACTCTATGTAGGGTACATTCCAAATGAATTAAATATTTAAATGTTAAAGACTAATGATAAAAGTATTTGAAGAAAACACATACAAATTTGTTTATTTTGGAGTCAGAAAGTCCTTTTAAAAATATTTTAAATATTATTTTCAAGTACAGTATATGACTTTCAAAGGAAAGCCTTTTTTACTAAAACACGAACAGGTGTAGAAGGAAAGAAAATAAACTACATAAAAGTAAAAATAATTTTGCTAGGCAGAGATCACTGTAAACAGTTAAAAAGACAAGGAAAAGTATTTATGACTCATATTACAATCAAAGCACTAATGTCCCAGATATAAAGCACTCCCACAAATTGATAAGATAAACTACCAAAGGATATGAAACAGGCAGTTGACAGCAAAGGAAATACAAGTGGTGTTTAAACAGATGAATACTGACTGTTTAACCTCATTCATATTAAGTAAGAGAAATGAAAAACAGTACACTGAGGTGTAATTTTTCACATAGCAGGCTAACAGAAATGCTTAAGTTTCATAAAACACTGTATGATGAAGTCAGTAAAAATGTATTCATTCATATGTTTGTGTTAGTGTTAATTGAAAAACTCGTATAGAGTGATTGTAATTCTGACATATGCTGGACATTATTCTTTAAGAAGTCCTATTTTCAGAAAATAGCCATTTGTACATGTACAAAATGACATGTACTGCAACATTGCTTATAAGGCAAAATATTAGAAACAATCTTAATGTCTGTCTTTCGGGAGCTGTTAAAATAAATTATGGTCCATTCAATCAGTGTAATGTAATACTATGTAATTGTGAAAAGAATGAAGCAGCTCTTTGTATCCTGACAGGAAAGATCTTTAGTATACATTAAGTAAAAAGAGCAAAGTGTAGAACATTGGGCAGAGCAATATTTTGGTTAAAAAAAAGGAAAAATATACACTTGCATTTGCTTATAGATATATAACAGCAGCCCCCAACCTTTTTGGCACCAAGGACCGATTTTATGGAAGACAATTTTTGGATGGGGATTGGGGGCGGGCAGAGCTCTGTGGCCAGTTGGTCCCTAACAGGCCATGGATTGGTACCGGTCTGCGGACTCGGAGTTGAAGACCACAGCATTAAAAAACACTGGAAGGATACATATAACTAATACAGTTCGTTACTCTTGGTACAGAGATGGAACAGAAATAGTGATAATTAGGTTGATGGAGGACATGAATGGGAGACTTTTCACTGTGTATCTTTTTTTAAACAATGTAAATATGTTACCTATTCAAAAAATTTTTTAAAGGATAGGCTTTGGAATTAAGAGTGCTTAGATATAAATCCTTGCTCTGTTGCTTCTTAGGTGTGTTATCTTGGTCACATTGCTTAGCCTCTTTGTGCCTAAGTCTTGTCTTCTATAAAATTAGGATAATCATGCCAAACTCCTAGGATGATTGTAAGGATTAAGTGAGATAACACGCGTAGTACAAAGAACAATGCCTGGCATGTGTTAAGTGTTCAATAAATGTTTGCTTAAAAGAAAAAAAAATATTAGAGTGGGAATTTAAATTTAGGTCTGCCTTACAGTAGTGTGGATATTAGGCTATTTTCATATTTGCCTAATGCCTGTTATGTTGTCCTACATGGAAACTATGCTGTTTCCATATTTGCCTCCAGAAAGACAATACGGATCTTTTTTCATGTACAGCTGAAATTAAGGCATTTATTCAACAAACAACTGTCTTCATACTATATCCCTGACATTGTGCTACACATGAAAGTACTTCTTTGCTTTTAGTCTTCAGTTACCTTATGGGAGCTCTTTCAAAGACTATGCCAACATTTCAAAAAGTATTTGTGGTGCTTCAAGGTAATGCTGTATTGGAGCAAGATATAAAATGGATTGGGTTCTTTTTACCTTCAGACTTTAAAGATATAATGAATACCAAAAGAGAAAAGAGTTAAAGATGTCTTTTTTCTTGTGAGAAGCACATTAATGATGGATGTTATATTGGTCATTGATTTCAAAAAGTTTATTTAGTGATTAATAATTATAAATTACAGGTTGTGTACTGATATTTTGACAGACATGGACATTTGAATAAATACTACTTAGTCACACTTTAAACACATTAACACATTGACTGCCACATTAGGAAAAAAATTTTTTTCCCTTGGGGACATGGTGTTTTATTATGGAAATAGAATAAAAACTTCAAAAACAAAAGGATCCTTTCTAATTTAATGAAAAATTTGTTATTTTTTATTGTTTTCTGCACGTGAGTTGTATACAACTTGAAAAATAAAGTGGCTCCCAAGGTGAAGAGACGTGTGAGTTACATATGCTAGCTAGTTTTGAGCCCGGGGCCTCATGAATCATATAACTGTTTTTCAAGTTTTATAATAAAATACTGTGGCCCCAAGGGAAAAAATTTTTTTTCTAGTGTGTTAGTCAATGTGTTAAACTCTGCCCTGCCCCTCCTAAAATGATGAGCTGACCTTAAAATTTAAAATAAAACGTGTCAGATTATACCTTTCTACTCTTATTTTATGTTTACAGTTATTTTCACACCAATCTGAGTAAATTTTTGGCTTAGTGTATAAATACACAATATGTATTGCATCTACTGTTAATATGATACTTAACTAGGGTAGAAAGTTATACTTCAAGAAAATCAAGAAGGACAAATATATATATGTCTGAAATTGTAAAACTGATAAATTGTAGAGAACAAAAGGGAACATTTAAAATGGAAACCTTTGTAGTGTAGGTTAGCTATCTATCTCCATCTCTCTGAAAACAAAGTGCAAAAACAACTCCTCTTCTTTGTTAATATTTGTTGAACTCACCTAGGATCAAACCTTAGATTGACTTTAGGATCTTCTTTCTTGCCAGTAGTAGTACCAACATTGACTCAGTTGCCAAATTTTACTGATTGTTTTCTCAGTAACTCTTCTGTCTTTTCACTTCCTTTGTAAATAGCTGTGTGACCTTGAGCTAGTTACTTTAAACTTTTGGGCCCTTAGTTTCCTCCTATTTCTATCTAAAATTCTTTGTTTTCATTGCTGTTAGAACATTACTGGCCTATGTGAGAACTGTGACAATAGCTTTCTAACTGATCTTCCTGCTCCATCCAGTTCATCCTTAATTCAAAGTTAATCTTTCTGAGATATATTTCTATTTCTGTTTCTTGAAGTTTGCCAAGTTAAAGTACCATCTCCTTCATTACTCCGTGGTCACTCTTGTTAAGAACTCAAGTCATACATTTTGTGTACTACCAAGCACAGTCCATGACATTCAGTAAATGAATTGCATTGCTGGTCTTCCTGTTATAATTATCTTCCCTACGATGTCAGCTCCTGGGAGCTGAAAACCTTGTCTTACACATCTTTTTTAAAGCTGTAGTGAAACACTATGGTGCACTTAGAAGGAACCTGGGGTGGGGTTGGGGTTGTTGAATGAGCACATGATCAATGTATTGTATTGGTTATGCCTTAGGAAGGGAAGAAGGTAATAGACTTTTGTTTTAATGAGCTTGATGGCTATCAGCTATATTATAACCAAAATTTAAAAATTTAAGATGCTACTGATATATTCTGAGGGTTCATTCTTGTCTTAAAAAGAAATTGAACTAAAGCAACTGTATGACTAATAGTTGTATTATGTTGGATTCTGTGTTTCAACTTCTCTTTTCCTCTTCAAAGCAATTATTTTCAGCAGTTCCTAGACATCCAGAAAGTACTTTTTAAAAAGAAAGCATATTATAATGCCTTAAGTATTTATAAAATTATAAGGACATTTATTTATTTGTTTGTTTGTTTGTTTATTTGTTTATTTATTTATTTATTTATTTTTGAGACAGGGTCTCGCTTTGTTGCCCAGGCTAGAGTGAGTGCCGTGGCGTCAGCCTAGCTCATAGCAACCTCAAACTCCTGGGCTTAAGCGATCCTACTGCCTCAGCCTCCCGAGTAGCTGGGACTACAGGCATGTGCCACCATGCCCGGCTAATTTTTTCTATATGTATATTTTAGTTGGCCAGATAATCTCTTTCTATTTTTAGTAGAGACGGGGTCTCGCTTTTGCTCAGGCTGGTCTCAAACTCCTGAGCTCAAGCGATCCACCTGCCTCGGCCTCCCAGAGGGCTAGGATTACAGGCGTGAGCCACCGCACCCGGCCAGGATATTTTGAAAGTAAATCAAATTATTAAAACATAACCATGTTATATTTGAATATTAACAAAAAGACAGCAGTTCAATAAATGGGGAAATGTTTATAACTTAGTGTCTTTATCTGTGAAGTAGGGATGATGGTACACCTGCTTCATGGTGTTATGAGGATTAAATGAGGTTAAAGTGCTTAGCACAGTGCCAGGCACATAATAAGCGCTGTGTATATGTTAACTATGTGCCTCTATATAAATAGAATACATAAAAGGGATATGAACTTGTAAACATAGCCATTATAAAGAATTTCTTAATCTAGTTAGTTGATCTCCATGTAAACATTATTTTGTTAGCTATCAACTAAAACAAGTAACTTTACGTTAACTTTAGATTTTATCAGAGAACCCATTAAAATACTTTTTTGGATGTGTGTTGTACCATTCCAAGTTCCTGTTGAAATTATTGGTGATAATTTTAGAGAACAAATATTTTCATTTAATTTTTTGATGTTTTAGTATTTAATTCTGAGTTTTATAGTTTATGGTGATTATTATATGCATGATATTAGAGATTCTTTTAAAAGTGCCAATAAATAATAATTTTACTTTGCTTTATCTAAATAATAACTTCAATATTATTTTTCAGTAATAGGGAAGTTTGTGCCTCAAGTAAAGTAGCCTTTGGTTATTTGTTTTCTCTGTAACAAAATTAGCAATATGATTATTTAAAGTATAAAAAATCTGAATTATTCATTGGTGTTATTCACTGATCCCAAGTGATTAATGTCCTCATCTTTAAAAAGTCAGAATCATAAAATGTTTCATCTACACAGTAAGTTGTTTAATTAAATAATTAAAGAACAAGAAAAGAAGAAAAAAAAACACTTTTAGATAACCAGTGTTGAAAATGTACTATTTATTTTTCCAGTCTTTTCTCTGCATATATGTTGGGGCTGTCTGTGACATATTTTTTAATAAGAATGGAGCTCTATAGTAACTTTTTTATTTCATAGTATGGTATCTTGTGAACTTTAAAGTTAAATTTTTAGATGAGGATTTTAAGTGTACTTTGCATTGCTCTAATTGGAGTTTTGAGTTGTTAAAAGAAAAGGAAAGAGGATATCTATATTTTTAGCAACTAGTGAGGTGTGGAAGGACAGGATTTTGAAACTTAAGATCTGGCAGTATTAAACATATACTAATGCATTGAAATGATGCCTCTTTAAAATAGGTGTTTAACAAATATATTCCTTCTGACCTCAGCATTACAGTTGTTTTCAGTATGATTGTGCTTGTTGCTATTCATAGCAGTATTGTTTTCTAGATTCTGATAGCATAAAACATCAACACAAATTTTTTTCTCTCTATGAAACTGTTAGTGTTTTATATGAAACTAACAATGTTTTATTTTGTGGTCATTCCTGGCTGGACCTGTGCATGTGCAGAGCTACAAAATATTTGAGTCAGCCAATGTGCACATAACCAGCTGAGGTTCAACAAGGCAATGCTCTGCCTTCTTGCTTTAGTTATCATTATAAAAAATGTCCTTTTTGTGGTATATTCAGTGCTACATTTTTTCCACTTTTGTACTTTTTGTTGGTGATTTTGCTGTTTAGTATTGCCCCTAAACACAGTGCTGAAGTACTGTTGTGCTGTCTGTTGTTCCTAAGTGCAAGAAGGCTGTGATGTGCCTTACAGAGAAGAAATGTGTTAGGTAAGCTTTGCCTATGTGTGAGTTACAGTGCTATTGGCCATAAATTTAATGTTAATAAATCAACAATAGATATTAAATAAGGTGTTTTTAAACAGAAACATATATAAAACAAGATTTTGTATTGATCAGTTGGCAAAGATGTCGTCAGCAGAGGCTTGTAGGAACCTAACCTTGTATTTTCCCTAGGGGCAGTGATTCAGTATTTGCTAAATCAGTGTTCATGGTGACTTTATAGAGCATAATTACCACAGATTACTATAATTACCACTATTGAGTCTTTCCAACTAGACTAAAATAAAAAGACTAAAATAATAGGTGGAAGAATGATGGAGAGTATCCTAGAAGGACGATGCAGTAGTGAAATAAACCATCATTATTTGGCATCATTTTTTTTTGCATTGTGCAGAGTATTGTATCATCTTTCAAGAAGGTATAAAAGAAGTTTGAAGTTACCATCTTTGTAGCTTTTACTTTTTTCTTTATGTAGCTTTCGTTGACCACAATCGAGAATGCAGAATTTTTCATTTTCTGCCCATAATGACCAAGAGAAGCAAATTGACAGAAGACATTTCACAGTTATTAGACAAATCAGAAGACAAATGCAGAGAGAGCACCACTTTAGTGCTGGTGGTGGTGAAATTGATCATATAATGAACTCTTACACAGTGAATCTGGAGATGGCATTCTATATGAAATGAATTTTCACAAACACAAGAATGGATGAGTGAAACCATATTTCTAAGGTCCCACAGGAAATTGGAAATATTTAACAGGAGGTTGAAATAGTCATTCTACAGGAGGGACTTTACTAGGTAGTGTTTTGCAACAAGAACCTGGTCCTTTTCTGTATGTGTGACAGTATTCTTTCTTCTTTCATGATGTTTGTGCAGCAAAATTTACTTGATGTGGTTTATAAGTGAAAAAAAACACTAAAGTCAGATGTGCATACAAAGGTGATTGGAAGGAAGTAGAAGATGTAGGTATGAAAATTTTCATTAGGTTGATCATTTTTTTTATAAATCTAAAAATGAAAGTTTTGCATTTATGAAGCAAAGAAGATGGCCTTTTTCTCCCCAGAAAGATGATGTACCATTAGATTCCTCAAAAGTGTGCATTGTAATCATACAAGTGTAGGAAGAACCAGAAGTAATGATGAACAAGGACCTATTAGAGATGTATTTGAAATACATATAGAATCATTATTTACAAGGTGGACATGTTTCATCTGTCTAGTGCTTCGTTTTTTCTGTTTTTACTTACATCTCTGAAAATTGTATTTTTTCTGTCCTAGGACAGTCTTCTCCACTTATTTTTTCTTTGTCTTTTTGTGACTCCCTAACTTAAATGTCCCTTTTTTACTTGAGAAATATTTTGAACCATAAATACTGATAAGAACACAGTGATAATTTTTTCACACTTTTATATGAACATTAAGCATTAAAAAAGTTGAAAGAATAGCGTTAACATTTTGCCATATAGTTTTATGTGTATATTTGTATTTTTTTTAGAACAGATACCTTTTTATTTGTGAATTAAAATTGACTGTAATGATCATGTACTGTTACTTAACCTTTCCAACAAGTTTAGCATCATACATTCATAATTTCAACATGTAGCCTTTATTTCTCAAGAGAATCAATAGTTTTTAAATAGACTTCCTTGGCAAGTTTTTCCTTTGTTTTTGGTCCTCTTTCTTGTGTCTCCATACCCATCCTATGTTGACGTGAATTTAATCTCCCCCTTATCCTTCCCTTTCTTAACTGTTACTGGCCTTGGAAGATAAATGTAGCTTGGTAATTAAAAGTTAATAGAGTTAGTACAGTACCTTGTACATAGTAAACAGGAAATGTTGGTGTCAGATTGGGCATGAATTCTGTTTGCTTCTCTGTCCCACACAAGGCATTACTGGGCCAGGCTTTGTAAGTGAATTTTTTTGTTTGTTTTGCTGGGTTCATTTATTCATCCCTCATTCTTGTCATTGACTTCCTTTTTGGACCATGAATTTGACCTGGATGTAAAATTTTTCAATAAACCTTTGATCTGACTTTCTAGCATACTGGGGAAAAATGGTTGAGGCTGTTCATTTTGAGGAGCCATTTGGAAAAAATAAGTAATTAAAAAAAAAGTGTATAGAGACATTATCAGTTTTGTGTATTTGTTGCCTGAAAATTTAGCTATTAAATACTATTCTCAAGTCATATAACAGTGTTATGTTTCTTTAATGATGTACTTCTGAAGTAATCCATTCAAAAAATGGATATCTCAATAATTTGATAGGGCTAAATTCTGAAAGAACTAAAATTACTTATCTTGAGTTTTTAGTATGTAGAAAAAGATTAAGGTGCTCTTTTGAAGTGGTTTTGATACATTGCTTTCATTACTTTAAGGCTTTATTTCTTTTTTTTTTTAATTAAATTTCTTTTTGTTTTGAACAGGAAATATATTCACGATTCAAAAATCAAAGCAATATAAATATACATTGATAAATTTTGGTCTTATATTTGACCACCCTGTTTTCCCCTGTACCCATATCCGCTATATGTAACTGTATTTGTTAGTTTTTTATGTATTTTTCCAATTTTTTTTGTGTAGATACAATATAAGCAAATATGAATATATATTCTTATTCCTCCTTTTCAGAAAAAAATAGCAAATCATGTACACTATCCCACATCTTGATTTTTTTTCCCCTCCCCATATAATATACTCTGGAGATTTTTCCATATCAATATATTGAGTTTCCTCTTTTTTTTTTTATTGCAAAGCATTCCAATTTGTAGGTGGAATCCTTTATTGAATACGGGAGAATTTCCAGTCTTTTGTTGTTATATATAGTGCTGCAAATGCATACACACGGTTGCACACATACATTCTTAGGTGTATCTGTAGAATAAATTCCTGGAAGTGATATTGCTAGGTCTAAAGGGTAAATGCATATATATTTTGTTAGATAATGTCACATTTCTCTTCATAGAGGTTGTTCCATTTTGTATTTCGACTAACAATGTACAAGAGTGCTTTTCCCCCACGGCCTCACCAACTGATTGTTAATTAAACTTTTGGATTTTTATCAGGTGAAAAATGGTATTTTGGTGTGTGCTGTATTTTTAAATAAACTTTATTTTTAGAACAGTTTCAGATTCATAGCAAAATTTAGCAGGAAGTACAAAGTTCCCTTATACCTCCTGTCCCCACACATGCACACTCTCCCCGACTTGAAATCCTACACCACAGTGGTATCTTGGTATAGTCAGTGAACCTACATTGACATCATTATCAGCCAAATCCCATAGTTTATATTAGGATTCACTCTTATTGTTACATATTCCATGGGTTTTAACAGACGTATAATGACATATACCCACCATTGTAGTGTCAAGCAAAATAGTTTTACTGCCCTAAAAGTCCTTTGTGCTCTGCCTGTTTATCCCTTCTTCCCCCCAGCCTGGCAACCACTGATCATTTTACTGTCTCAATAGTTTTACCTTTCCCAGAATGTCATGTAGTTGGAATCCTATAATATGTAGCCTTTTCAGATTGGCTTTTTTCACTTTGTAATATGTATTTAAGTTTCTTACATGTGTTTTCATGGCTTAATAGCTGATTACTTTTTAATGCTGAATAATATTCCATTGTCTAGATGTACCACATTTTGTTTATTCATTCAGCTATTGAAGGACATCTTGGATGCTTCCAAGTTTTGGCAATTATGAGTAAAGCTGCTATAAACATCTGTATGTGGGTTTTTGTGTGGAGATATGTTTTCAGTTCATGGGTAAATATCAAGGGGTATGATTGTTGGATTATATGGTAAAAATATGTTTAATTTTATAAGAAACCACCAAACTGTCTTCCAAAGTGGCTATAGCATTTTGCATTTCCACCAGCAATGCATGAGAGTTCTGTTGCTTCACATCCTTGTCAGCACTTGGTGTTGTCAGTGTTTTAAATTGTGGCCATTCTAGTAGTTGTGTAGTGGTATCTTGTTTTAATTTGAAATTCCCAGATGCCATATGATGTTGAACATCTGTTTGTTTGCATACTTGCCTGACATTCCTTGGTGAGGGGTCTGCTTTGATCTTTGGCCTGCTTTTTAATTGGGTTGTTTGCTTTCTTATTGTTGAGTTTTAAATGTTCTTTGTATATTTTGAATAGTGGTCCTTAGCTGTATGTTTTGCAAATATTTTCTCCCAGTCTGTGGCTTTTCTTCTCATTCTCTTGATAAACATAAACTTTTTATTGAAAGTTAACCCATATAGAAAAGTGCAAAATTGAAAGTGTATAGTTTGATGAATTTTCTAAGTGAACATATTACTGGCTTCTCCATGTAGTTTGAATTTGCTTTTCTCTCATCAGTAACGTTGAGCATCTTTTCCTATGATTAAAGGGCTGTTTCTGTTTATTTTTCTGTAAACTGTTAGCTCACATCTTTTACCCATTTTTCATGTGAATTACTGTTCAGTTTTTTTTTACCCCCAAGCAAGGCTTTGAAAATTAGGGAGGTTAGTCCTTTGTCTGAGATATGAATAATATTTTTTCCTTCATTTTTCTTATCAGTCTTTTGACTTTGATTTTAATTATTAATTAGTTTGTTTTGCTATGCAAGTAATTTGAATTTCCTCAAATAGCTGCGATCCCCAAGCCCCTCAAATTGTCGTGGCCTGTTAGGAAACGGGCTGTGCGTCACTGCCTGAGCTCCACATCACCAACCCCCCCTGCCACAACACCCTTCCCACCCCGGGTCCGTGGAAAAATTGTCTTCCATGAAACCTGTCCCTGGTGCCAAAAAGGTTGCGGACTGCAGCATGGATACATGGAATCTCTTCCTCTTTCCTCAGTTTAGAACTTAGCTAAAGTGTTACTGTTTTCCAAAATTCCTCCTAATACCTTTCAAGGCTTAAATAAGTATCTCATGTTCCCTTAGTGTCTTTTGTGTATCCTTATCTTAGCATTTAACCACAATCCTTATCTCCTTATTTTTCCATAGACTGTAAATTCCTTGAGGGCTAGAACTCTGTTTTATTGATCTCTGTGTCTCAAGTGCTTACCTCACAGTGTAAAGTATACAGTAATATTAGTGTTTTATATAAATGATTGCTTCTTTGTTTCTTGGATTGTGCTGCTTTTGCCTTTACAGTCATTGCTATCTGATTTAATTATTCTTAATTTGTTATTGGTGAACCAACTAGTCTTATTCACCCCTCTTGTCATCCTGTCATTTTCTACTGTTTCCTTTGAGGGTTGTTTTGGAGAGACATTGACTTATTTCTGGAGCCTCTGTGAGAGATAACATCTTGTGAACATTTTACTTCTTAATAATTATGAATTATGGGAATGTTTTGATGTAAGCAAATGATGTTTTACTTCTAAGTCTTTTTTCTTGATTTTTTTGGGGGGAGACAGTGTGTCATATCTCTTTTTTTGGTATGTTTCCACAATATAATTTTGTAAAAACATACATAAAAAGTGAGGGATTAGTATAATGAACTTCCCTGTTCTGGAAACTTCAACAGTTAATCAAGTCATAGTACTTTAAGGTAAGTCCATCATTAGAGTTGTATAGTTTCCTAGAGGCTATCTAGAGCTAACCTCCTACTCCAAAATGCAAAATAGTGATCCAGATACAATTTGAATTTCTCTGTTTATAGGAGCTTCAACCTCCTTGATGCAGTCTGTTTTATTATTGAATAGCCACATTTGTGAATTGAGCCAAAATGTGCCCGTGAAGAAACTGGACTGATCCAATTTTAACCACTTTCAACATAAGACTTTTAGTTTATTGAAGATAGTATTATAACTTTCTTATTAAGCTTAAAAATGTTAATTTTAAATGGCATCTTAAAAAAGAAACTTGAGTGATACTAGTAAAAAACTGACAAACATGTTAAGGACTAGGGAAACAGTTTCACTGTCCTTATTGATTTGTCAGTTGCTAGCTACTGACAGTCTTTCGAAGGGCCAATATTTTAAGTTAATTTCTGGCTTAAAACTTGAACACATTTTACTCACATAGGGAGTTTTCATATCTTTTAATGTTAAAATGGCAATCTATAACTGGAACCTGTCAGTTATGGTCATATTGCCTTTCAGTTCTCTGCTTCACACGTTCAATAGATACTTTATGAGATCTGTAAAGAATTTGTTTTCCATTTAGAAATTGCCAATTCAGATTATTGCATTAATTTCAGAATCACTCCATGGTAGTATCAGTAGTATAATATATGTGTCAATTATGATTTTATTGTTAAAAATCAAATAGCCCAGGTTATTTAAGTGATTCCTTTTTTACTTGTATTTTTTTATTAGTAATGGTTTTGAATGGAGAGTACATTCTAAGAGAATCTTTATGAACCCTTAACTTTTTCCCCCACATGTTCAGGTCACTTAATATTCTTAGTTGATTATGCCCTATAATGTAGTTAGCTGTACTTTACCACAATGAGAATTGTGTATGGGGCATATTTGTTAGATTTTTCAAAATAACTGGTTACATTTAGTGTGTTTAAGTATTTCCTTAACTGTTTTGTGTAAAATGAGGATTGAATGTATTTTATTCTCATTGGAAGTTCAAAACTAGAATGTAACATCTCTCTTCTTGATTTCTGTAGAGCAGGTTGTTGCTCTGGATGCCCAAAATATCGTAGCTGTTTCATGTGGAGAAGCTCATACATTAGCACTAAATGACAAGGGCCAGGTGTATGCTTGGGGTCTTGATTCTGATGGACAACTTGGCCTGCTAGGATCAGAGGAATGTATCAGAGTACCCAGGTAACAAAGGTGACCATAAAGAGGTCCTTAATAATCTTTTATAATAAATTTGTTAATCTAAATCATTCTGCTTACTGTGGGCATGTATGAGTTGATACCTAATTATTTCTCCCCTTTGAGTCCTTTAAGAGTTTGGTTCTTGCTTTTGATTTTGATTAAACTATTGATTGGCCATTTTTTATGTACTCTATGTTTTCTCCATCATCAATAGAAATTGCATTTATGTTTGTAAAGAAAAGGGATGGGAAATACCTTCTTTTCTCTTAGCGGGTTAAGCTAATTTAAGCAACAAATTCTACTATCTTGAATACCCCAGCTCTTGTAATATTTATTAAATATTGGTTGGTTACATGTTTTTCTCTAACTTCTTTTTTTAGTCTTTATTGTTTTTACTGAATATAGAACTCCAACATGCTTAGGGTAAAAAGAATTCAGTTACTTTCCACTTTTTACATAGCAGTGACCACAATTTATGTTAACCATTAATTCATTATAAAATTATTTCAAAAGTAAAAAAATAAACAATGCCTCATCAATGTTGTAGTCATACAGATTTGCATAGGGCATAATCATTGTTTTAATATTAAAAACTGTAAGAGCATGAATTATCAGGTAAAAATACAAAGATTTAAAGAAAAGTATTCAATTTCTTTTAGATACATAATATATTAACTTGTACTGATTTTTTAAAATTATACATATTCTGATCTCTTTAAAATCTTCTGTTTTTTCTTCCTAGTAATAATCATAGGGATAAAAGAAACTTCAGGGAACCAAGGTATTCTTAAACTAATTTTAGATTTTTTCCAGGTAGCATTTTTCTACAAATTTATGTGCTTTGTTTTTAACGTTTTGGTTTGAAAATTGATATGTAACTACTAGGATAAGAAAATGGAGCACAGGAACTCTTAATTTGACATTTTGTATTTGCTCTATTAATGAATAATCTGTTGAGACTTTTGGATACGTCATATTCACATGTTTTCTTTATTGAGCTTACAACCAAATTCCACAAAACTCCCCAAACAAATTTTACCTTATGTTTCTATTGCACTAGCAATTAAATAACAAATACAATTCCTATTACGCTTTTGATATCTCTTGGTGGTGCTTTTGGGAGAAAAAATTTCTTTCTTAAGCTAAGTAAGTTGAATTTTTTTTAGTCATTCCAATTTTTATTTCTTTCAGAAAGTGGTAATTTGTAACCAGATGGTTATTGGCTAGATAATATAAAGCATTCATAGAAACATTGACCTTACATTTGACCTACCCTCTATTGCTTTTATTTTGTCTCACAAGTAAACTATGATTCATAGCAAAGCTTTCTTATTTACCTTATTTTTAC
The DNA here is from genome assembly GCF_020740605.2 of Lemur catta. NCBI lineage: Eukaryota > Metazoa > Chordata > Mammalia > Primates > Lemuridae > Lemur > Lemur catta. The sequence goes on along the minus strand of NC_059141.1, from coordinate 46,709,735 downwards.
TCTACTCGTCTCTTAATTCTCATACTTAACATTTCTATTGCTGTTCAATTCCAGTATAAGGGATTTTAGTCAGTAATACAGTGGTGAATAATAAATGGAAAGGTAATTATTTTATTATATGAATAACTTTTTGAAGGTTACCAAATAATATATTATCTATTTTTGACTTTACTGTTTTATGAACCTGGATGGGAACCTAAAAGAAAATTTACTTGAGTACTTTGGTTTAAACGTCTGTGTGTGTGTGCGCGCGCGCTAAACATCTATGTTGACTTTAAGCTGTGTGTTAAGGTTCTACTGTGCAACCTTTCGGTTTTCAGAACATTATGTATTGATCTGGTTTGTTGTAGTGTATACCTAGTTTTTACTGGTCATATCGGGTTTTAAGAGGCAATTTAGTATTTCAGTAGAAATACATTTTTATAAAAGACTGCCAGTAATTATTGTTTTTAATTTCAGCACCAAATCATTTTTTAGATGGAAAACTTTTTCTTGGTAGCTCAGAGATATCAGAAATGTTTGTAAATTTTACATACATTATCAGTAAAGATTTCTAAAAATTAGTGTTTATAGATTTTTATAAGCGTAACCAGAAAAGTGAAGATTCACATTGGCCGTACTTTTTTAACAATGAAATCCATTTTTATACCAATCAATAGATGAGTATGTAAATTAAGCAACACTTTAAACTTAAGAATGTGTAATTAATAATGCAGTAGGTTTATATTTGAAACAAAGTTTGATAATTAATTTTTTCCTTCTAATTTTATTTGGTTTTGAAGTCACTTCTTCTTGGAAAAAGACTGAATAATTTGAATAGCTTTGGTGACTGTAGACCTGTATTTCTGGCTAGATATTTTTTTAATGTAGAATATATATTATACTTTTATATTAAAAAAGTTAAGCCTAATTTTACTATCTTAGTTTAATCTTAGTGGAAATACATAATTTTCCACACAAACCTTCGAAAAACAATTGTTGGCAATAAAGTTATAGTTTATTCTTTAAAGTTCTGCTTCTTGGACATATGCATTAAAAATTATGGCAGGATAGAATAAGATGATTCTTATGAGTACAGCAATTTCTGAACTATATAGACTAATTAAAGGTTTTGAATTGTGAGCTTGGTCAAAAATAAAATTTATTTTCTTAATACTTTTAAACATTACAGTTTCTGTGTAATTTTAGCATCTGAAAATTAAGAACATTTTATATTAAAAAGAAAGAATATTTCTTAATGGTGGAGACTAAAGTTTTCAAAATTGAAAAAAAGTTGATGTAAAGATTTTTCATAAATGACTAGGATAACTAGGAAATAGAAAATTGTTAATAGTTATATTTTAGTGGGAAAATATTTAATGGTTTAGTTCCACAAATTTTTAATTATATAAACTTTTCACTAGTTAACATTATTTGTTGGACTTTGGCTTCAGAAACACAACTAGCAATGTCTGGTTTCCGCCTATATCACCACATTAAGTTGGCAAAATAGAAGAATACAAGAATATACATATTGAACAATTAATACGCTTTGGCAGAGTCCCAAGGGAAGAGTGTATAAATTTTATTTCCAAGTGTGTTAACTGTTTTCTTACAAATTTCAGACTGCTTTCAAGATTCATTCAAGAAATGATTCAGTTATTTATAGTGGATCATTTTAGTAATAGCATAGTCATTTAAAATGTCTGGCATACTCTAAACTTTAGAGAGTTATTTTAAATTTTTAAATTTAGAGGGTTTGCTCTAGATGTCTGAATTTTGATTTTTTTTATAGATATGATTAATTAGGAATCTTCATGTTTTGCATGTGTGTGTATATTATATATTTTAATTTACAAATTGTTCTGGCTTATTTTTACTTTTCTGTTATGTCCATTTGAATCCTTCTAAAAATTAAAAACTATTAAACATTTACATTATCTTTTTCCCTTGACAAAGGGATTACTTTTGATGAATTCTACAAAATTCTATTTAATTATTTTAATTGTTATCTTTTTAGGAAAAATGAAACATGGGAAACCAATTTGGTAAATTAAGTTTTACCATTCATACTAACTTTCTCCTTTTTTTGTTTCTGAAAGCTTAAAGAAAAAACAAAGTCCAAACACCCTTCCTCTCCCATCTTCAGGGTATAAATAAATCTATATGAAGATGAAAAGTGATAATTTTTTCTTTAACACAGTAATGCCACAGAAGAATATAGTTTCTCTGTAGTAGATATGGCTAATGAAATTAGCATTTATGTTGTATTGTAAGCCTTAGGATAGTATTTTGGAAAAGAGAATCACTGAGCACAAATTTCTACACAGATTTAGAAGTTTTTTGGCAAATTTTATGACTAACTTAATACTAAAATCTCCAACACTTTACAAATTCATTTATTCTTTAACAGTGTATTCATTACATACTATTTGCCAGGCACTGTGGTGGGTGCTAAGGATTCTTGTGGATGTAAGACACATAGTCTGCCTTCCCAGAGCTTATTGTCTAGCAAAGGAGACAAACATTAAATGAATAGGTACACTCATAATTAATAGCGATAAATGCTGTGAAGGAAAAAACATAGGATGCCATGAGAATATAGTATTTTGAAATGTTTTATTTGTAAAATTGTACTTGACACATGGGATAGTTGTTTTTTTCTTCCAAAATACTTAATATAGTGAACAGACCAATATATGGTGTGCCTAGTATGCATAAGCAGTAACAGTAAATGTTTAGTAACTTCAGCACAGTTGTACATGTCCATGTATTTAAAAAATTTTTTTTTTTTATTTAAAAATTTTTTTTATCTTTTATTTTTTTAGAGACAGGGTCTTGCTATGTTGCCCAGGCTGGTCTTGAACTCCTGGCCTCAAGAGATCCTCCTGCCTCAGCCTCCTGAGTAGCTGCCATGTATTTTTTATTCCTTACTCTTTTTGTATTGCTGGTGTTTGATTTTACTATTGCAGAAAAATGGCATTTTGTAACATTTGAAAATTTAAAGGTGCATTGGATCCTCCTAATTTATTGGATTCTGCTAAATTGTAGCAGTACAACTCTCAGGTTTTGTAGTTAAGAATATAAATCCACTAAATAAAAATATTTTTAATACAACAGTATGGAATTAGAGTAACTCTCCTTTTTCCTACTCAAAATTTGATTTGCTGAAGCTGCTTCCCGAAAATCAGGGGTTTCGACACTCTGCTCAGAACTTGTTCCGGACCCTCATATGGCAGAATCAGGTCAGGTGGCAGTATCAGGTAAAGGGAAATAAAAAACATAGTATATTTCCTCCCCCCCCCTTTTTTTTTTCTTGAAACCATTCATTCAGGACCAAGGATAGCATGACTAGGTAAAGGGGAGGTACATGAGATTTTGGGGGTGGTTGATGCACAAAGTCAATTGATTTTTGTAATGTTTCAAAAATTAGCCTTTAGAATTGCATTGCAGTTAAACTAAAATCAGAAAAGGAGGGAAAAGGAATTACAAAGTATAAGGACAAAACACAAAATGGCAGAAAATAAGCCTTACCACCTTAGTGATCATTATAAATGTGACTTGATTAAATTTCCCTAGTAAAAAAATTGAATGTCACCAATTTAGATGTAAAGCAAAAGGACAGCCTAAAAGTAATAATGTTTCATAATTTGTGAATTGGTAAAACAACATGATAGGAATCCCTATTGGTTCTTAAGGAACCTAATAAAGGGGAACATACATTAAACTAGGCAAAATAACAGTTTTAGACAAAATTAGATGACATACATTTGCTTTATAAATGTATTGCCAAGTTTTATACTCTAAGCTAAAGATTTTTAAAAAAGATTTTAATAATAAAACATGTGAATGATAAGAGTACTCTGAGGAGTACTTAAGGTGTGAGCATAGTTCATTTTGTTTAAATATTGTCTTTCCAACGTGTTTTCTCATCACACCTTTTACTTTTTCTCATATATATATGTCTTATTTACTGATTTTAGCATAAACTTTTGGTAAATTTGGCTTGTATGAAAAAAATAGTATGACCTGCTAGATCAATTAAAAAAAACCTACTTACACATGTTAAGTAGTCAATAAATAGCATTCAGGATCCATTTGTTAAATGGAATTAACAGATCATCCTTATCTCTTCTTGTTTTCTAGAAATATTAAAAGTTTGTCAGATATCCACATAGTACAGGTTGCTTGTGGTTATTATCATTCACTTGCACTTTCTAAAGGTAAGCGTTGTTTTTATTTTTCTTTCCCCTTTTGAGTTTTATTACTTGGAATTTCTTTAAATGAACAGAAAGTTCTCCAATTTTGTTCTTATGTTTCCAAGATTGTCCAGGTTCTTCTTGATTCTTTTCCATATAAATATTAGAATTAGCTTTTCAGTTCTCTCTCTCTCTCTCTCTCTCTCTTTCTCTCTTTCTTTCTCACTTTTACACACACACACACACAGAAACTGCTGGTTTTTTTTTTTTTTTTTTTTTGATTTTTAAATTAAAAAGATGTTTTTAAAAGTAGAGATGGGGTCTCACTATGTTGCCCAGGCTGGTTTTGAACTTGCGGACTCAAGCAATCCTCCTGCCTCGACCTCCCAAAGAGCTGGGATTACCATGCTGGGATAGGGATTGTGATTGGAATTTCATTGTCTCTGTAAATCAATTTGAGGAAGACATTTACAATATTGAGTCTTTCAATTCTTAAACATGGCACATCTCTCCATTTACTTTGTCTCTTTTTAATTTTTCTCAGTATTTTGTTTTATATGGATAGGTCTTATACATCTTTTATTAGACTTTTCCTTAGGTATTTGATTTTTTTGTTGTGAATGGTGTTATTTTTAATTATTTATTATGTAGATATGAAATTGATTTTTGTGTGTAATTGTTCATTAAACTGTGAAAAGGTGTTCCTTCATACCTGGGGAAGATTGTATCCCCAATCTCAGTTTATCTCACAGATAAACTTTTTATCAATAAAAATAGAAAAGGCTAAACATCAGCTTTGTTTGCATTCCTCTCTTACTGCTTTAACTTAGTCATATGCCAGCTAAGGATTGGAACATGGATTAGTAAAAAACCTGCCATATGTTCATTTTTTCCCATTAAAAAAAAAATTCCAGTGGCTCCATTATTATTATTATTTATTTTAATTCAGTAAGTATCTGGTGAGCCTACTATGAATAAAACACTAGGCTAGAACTGTAGGGAAATACAGATAAAGTAAGAAAGAGACAGTTTTAGGGACCATACAGTCCAGGGGAAAAGGCAGATATCCAAACAAAACTGTAGTTTGAGGCAGAAAAAAATACATACTGTTTTGGACAAGGTAAAAGTAAAATGCTTTGAGAATGAAGTAAAAGATGTAATTAGTTCTAATTGATAGAACCAGTAACAATAAGGAGGGGATTGGTATTTGGTGCAAGTCTCAAAAGATAAGTAGAATTTATTAAGAATTGGAGAAATGTTGGGAAGCAGCTAAAGGCATAGATTTAAGAAAGTGGTGTGTGTGAGTATTGACATGTAGTTTTACGTGGATGTTGTGAGGACATGGGAGATATACTTTAGTTGAGGCTGAGGTAAAAATAGAAATCTGTTATAAAAGGTCTTAATGTCATATTAAGGAATTTGGATTTCGGCAGGTGGTGAGGAACATGGCATCTCTATGTATTCTTTGTTGTTGCTTTGTCAACTCCTCTTTTGATATTTTGGTGTGTAGATCTAACATAAATTTAAATCTAAAGATTTTACTGAGGGGTTTTCCATCTTGACCTGTTTTTTTTTTTTTTCTTTGTTCAGCTTTGTGCTTTAGGCAATATCTTATTCATTTAACATACATTTTTTTGAGTACTTAGTAGGAACTAGGCACACTATAGTATACAGTGGTGTATACTTACTATTGTACTTACTAGCCCTCATGATACAGTCACACAGATAATGATATAATTATATACTGCGACAATGATTGTAAAGAAAAAGTTTAGGGTATTTAGAACATATATCAGGGGGACTAGACTTAATCTGAGAGATCAGGGAAGGAAGGCTCCTGCTGGGATAGTAGAAGGAACTGGACAAAGATAAGGAGAAGGTATAGGCTGAGGGAACAGGAAGTGTGTGTGAAGTGGCCTTTGGAGAATGTAAAGGAAGACAAGTATGGTGAGTGAGGGAAGAGGCTGGTATGAAAAGAAACTGGAAACATAATAGGTCACACAGAGCCTTACAGGCCTTGTTAAAAGTGTTTATCCCAAGAGCAAATGAGAATTTTTTTTTCAGATAAGCAACATTATCAAATAGGCATTTTTATAATATATCTATGCATATATACAAATATCTGCTTATATGTGCATAGAACATTTCTGGAAGGACTTATTAGTAGTTGGTAAGACTGGTTGGTTGTCTCTTGGAAGAGGAACCAGGGATCTAATTTTTTTGGAGGAAAACTTTTAAGTATGTACTATTTTGTAGTATGAATTTTCAAAAATCAGTTATTAGTGTGTGTCAGTTATTTAGTGTCACTTGTTGGTTTAATGAAAAGATGTCTAAAGTTGCAAAGTAGGATGGCAGTGGCGGAGCACAAGTGACAGGCAGGGAGCATGATTATGGGAACCAAGTAAAGATAACTTGTGAGGAATGGACCTATCTGCCATATTTTTCTTCAGAAAGAAAACTATATATAACTCAACGGTAGATGATGGATTGGATGTGTATGAGGTAAAAGAGGAGAGGGGTATTAAGGAAGACTTCCTAGGTTTATAACTTGTGCTTCTGAATCAGTTATGATGTCATTTACCAAAATGGGGAACGATGGAAAGAGGTCAAGGTATGCGAATTAGGGTGAGGTCATGAATTCAGCTTTGGGCATGCCTTTGAAATATTCCAAGTGTTGATGTCAGGTAAACAATGGGTTACATGGGTTTATTGCTCAGGAGAGGTCTGGGCTAGTGATAAAATTTTGAATGTGATCAGCATATAGTTGCTAACTGAAGCCCTGAGCTTGGATGAGTGCTTCTTGGGAGAAAGTATAGAATAAAAGTGAGACTTCAGGAATATTAGAAAGAGGCAGTCTTTTGTTGAAGAGCATAAAGAAATGAGATTGCTCCTAGTTATGTGACTCACATATTCATTAGTGTAGTCAGTCAAACTTAAAGTGTACTAATACAGAATATTCTTCTAGGTAGTATTATATTTTCATACAGAAATAATTGCTAAAAAGAGAAATGTGTATTTTCATCTGATGAGAGGAAGAATGTCCCAAATTAATAGATGATTTCCAAGTGAAATTTTTTGCATGTGAGAAAAGTAGTTAATTTTTTTATTTTTGTTTTACAGCAAGTGAAGTCTTCTGTTGGGGACAGAATAAATATGGCCAATTGGGTTTAGGCATTGACTGTAAAAAGCAGACTTCGCCACAGCTGATTAAGTCTTTGCTTGGAATCCCTTTCATGCAAGTTGCAGCTGGAGGAGCCCATAGTTTTGTCCTCACCCTTTCTGGAGCTATCTTTGGATGGGGACGCAACAAATTTGGTCAGCTAGGTCTCAATGATGAAAATGGTAGGTTCTCATTATTTGTAGTTTAAATGTACTTTTTAAAAAGAGGTGGTCTTTTGAGATGGATCAGTGATTCTTAGTGTCAGAGAGAAATGTATCCAAATCTTCCCTGGTGTAGAGGTGAGGGTAAGATGTTAATTTAAAAATTCCATTTGATAATCATTTTTTTGGAGTAGTGGAAGGCTAAAAAATATCCTATCATTGGCCAGGCATGGTGGCTCACACCTGTAATCCTAGCACTTTGGGAGGCCGAGGCAGGAGGATGGCTTGAGGTCAGGAGTTCGAGACCAGCCTGAGCAAGAGCGAGACCCCGTCTCTACTGAAAAATAGAAAGAAAGTAATCGGACAACTAAAAATACATAGAAAAAGTTAGCCGGGCATGGTGGCGCATGCTTGTCGTCCCAGCTACTAGGGAGGCTGAGGCAGGAGGATCACTTGAGCCCAGGAGTTTGAGGTTGCTGTGAGCTAGGCTGACACCATGGCACTCTAGCCCTGGGCAACAGAGTGAAACTCTGTCTCAAAAAAAAAAAAAAAAAAATCTTATAAAATAGACTATAAAAAGTTCATCTGGACAAAATGTTGGTGGATGTTTGTTAAAAGATAATTGAAAAACATTTCTTAAAATTGGTGATAAAAGTTTTTCCGTTACTGGCCACCATCAGTGGATAGAAGCTATAAAATTATGCTGGGGAAGTAACACGAACCGTTAATCTATTTGAGTTTTTCAAGAAAACATTTAAATGATTTGGGTTGTTAAATTAATCTTTGGGCTTCACTGTTAACACTGATGCTAGTTAATATCTTGGAAATACACATTTTGACTTTGAAAAAATTATAACTACTTGAAATAAGTTGGGATCTTAAAACTGGTTTTTCATAACTACATTAGGTTGAATGCCAATACTTGACCTACAAAAACTAATTTCATAAAGTTCGGCATAATTGTAATGACTGAAATGGACAAAAGTGAGTTGCTGATCTAGTAACAACTGGTAATAATCAACAGATATTACTCTCAGAAAGAATTAAAGAATACTTTGTTCTGCATAAGAAAAATATGTCAGATTAGGACATTATATATCTTTTCTGGTACAAAATAGAAAGTATAATTTTCAGGCTTTTATTAGGATCCTGTGAGCATAATTATCATGAGGCAAATATAAAGAATAATGTGTATATATGGAAAATTAGAAGCAGTTGAATAGTTTTGCAATACCTTGATTGCTGAGTCCTGTATAGATTGGCATATTGGCTGTTTAACACTTAACTCTATCTTTAAATCCCTCAGTATCACAGTAGCATGGATAGATAGACCTGGGAACTCAATTAAGTAGGCTTGTACTGCAAAATCATTGATCATAGTTACAATTATTTAGTCATCACTGTCTACTGAGCTTTGGAAGCTATAGAGAAAACCCATTTTATAAGAGTTTTTATTATGAAAATACTGTTAACATCTCTTGTTGGAATTTTCAGATAGGTATGTTCCTAATTTACTGAAGTCACTAAGATCTCAGAAAATAGTTTATATTTGTTGTGGAGAAGATCATACTGCTGCACTAACCAAGGTATTGTACTTCTAAAACTTCTTTATTATTACTCATAATCTTTTGTAATGAGTGTTTTCATGGTATTTACATTAAAATGTATTATTAGTGTTTCAAAAACAATTTATCTTGAAAAAAAGACCTAGATTATTATTCATTCTTAAAAATAATTAACCCTAATTTTCAACTTTGCTTTCTGTTATAAAATGTGAATCGTGATATGGTATTACATGTGATGATAATATTGTTTAGTTTCTCAGCTTCATACAAAATACTGGTTAAATAATATTTTGAATAAACTGATTCCATTTTAGTTCATCAGGCTTGCCATGCTGTATCAAACCCATTTATATTATATAGCTCTGCCTAATTTGAATTTAGCTTCCATTTGGCTTATAAATATTTCATAACAAGTATTAGAGGAGATTGAATCTGTTATTCATAGGCCAGGTATTGTGCAAGGAATTATAGTAAGCTTTCATCACAGTCTTGTCAATGGCTTTAACTCTGACCTCTCCTTTTCTTGAGTAATTGCCAATTCAGTATCAGTATTGCTTAGTCACTAGGGACTGTAAGTTAAATGAAAATGAAAGCATTCAACTAACCTCTACTGGATAATTATTTATTGTAGTCATTTTAATATAAAGAAATTGGCAGGTTTTTCATTGGCCAAATTAGAAATTAATGTTTTTATTTCTATGTTTCTCTTTGTTCTATGTAGGAGATAAAATTGGTAAAAAGAAATGAACTTCTAAGCAGACTTAAAAGTTCTGCATTCTTCTCCCATGCTGGGAATTTTAGCATGACAAGAATTATTTAATAGTCACTGTTAGATATAGTGAACTCAAAGCACTTTAAAAAATATAATGACCAATTATAAAAGTTAATATTAAAATATCTTATATTGTCTTTTAGTAAAGAAGTTTGGCTTATATGTGCCAATCTTAAATTATTATACCATATTTTGTTGAAATTAGCATTAACATTACAGATGTAATCACTGAAGTCTTATTTGGCACGTTTTAAATTTTAGTCATTCTTGTCTGTCATTGGTATTTGGAAGAAATAAGGCTATGTAGAAATAATAGTAAAAATATTTTATATCAAAATATAAAAGATATTTTGTGTGGTATCATTCCAGAAACTAATTTTGAGGTAGAAAGATTCCCAGTGTTAATGCTTTCCAAATTCAGCCTTTCAAATAACTACTCATTTTAATGTCCCAGGATACGTAATTATTTGTATCTATTGAGTTTTTAAAAGTGCTAATTCTGCTAATTTTCTTTATTCCCCTCTCAGAAGATAGTAGCTGACAATATTTTTTTCCACTGGAATTTTTGATGTACGTTATTTTTAACCAAATCAGATAGTTTTAAATATCCCTGAAGTAAAATATCCTGATTTAAGTCAAAATATATATTCCATATCCATATATTTTTTGCTTTTCTGGAAGGATTTCTTGTAAATAGATTAAGATTGCTTTATGAAGCAGTTTTCTTGTGCAAAACCTACGTTAGGAAAACTCATTAAGGAAACTATATTAGGGAAGATTTAAAAACTGACTTTTAAAAACAGAATAAATGGAAAAACATGCCACATTAATGGATATGAGGATACTTTCATAAAGATGTCACACTTTTTCAAGTTATTTATAAATTTATTATGTGAATCGCATTTAGAGATAACTTTTGACTTAGCAATCCCACTTTTAAGAATCTACACCCAAAATACAAAACTAAGTGTGCACAATTTATTGTGGCGTTATTTTAATAGTGATGAAATCCAAATGTCTATTGAGTATGAGCTTAGTTGAATAAATTGTGGTACATCCATGCAATGGAGTATAGTGAACTATAAAACAGAATGAGGGAGATCTCTATTTTATGCTGTAGAATGATCTCCAGGATATATTGCTAAGTAAAGAAAGCAAGGTGTAGAATAGCTGGCTTGTGTGTGTGTAAGAAAGGGAGTAAAATATAAACATATTGCATGCTGTTTATATTTTTTAAAATAGAAGAATAAATTTAAAATTAATAGCTAAAACAAATGTACCTTGCCTTACAGTTTTGATTTTGGAATCCAGAAATGGTTATGTATAATTAAATTTTATATATAGTGTATAAATTGTACATAAAAGTTATATATATTAATCCTTAAAAATTGAAAACAAACAAGTTAGTGGCACAACTACACAAACAAGAATTATTTTAGGTGATTTTAAAATATAGTATTTCTCTGTACATCATCACTAAGGGGAAATACGCTAAAGATAAACCGAATCCACAAAGAAGTCTTAAACTGCATTCTGTGGTAGTATTGTTACTGTCTTTTCCCATGTTACATCTGTAGGATAAAGCAAATAAATATTATTTTACTGTCATTAGAAATAGGGTAGGATAAAAAAAAATATATACATATCCCCCATATATAAGATATAGCAAGTAAGTTGTCATTTTACTGTCATTAGAAACTATGATTTTCAACTTTAAAAGAGATAGGTATAAAATTATAGGAGTTAAGTTAAAAATTCTGTGATCTTTAATTTGAATCACAAGTATTAGTATGAATTCTTGATTTATTTTTCTCCTTCTAAAAATATGTTGTTTTTGTTTTGTCTTTGACATTGTCATTGAATGGGTCCCAGAAGTAATGAATCATGTGCAATCTAGATTCAGTGAGCATCCCTTGATTGTTGTAGATTCTCCATTTAAAGGAACCAGGGCTGCTTGCAGAAGAATCTTGATTCCATGTCTGGGGCAAAAAAAAAATGTATTAAGAATACCTTTGGGCATTTTGTGGAACAGAAAAGCAAAGATTACTAGGGTCCTGTCAGAAGGACAATTTGAAGGAACTTTCACTGGGTATCAAAAAGAAATAATGACTGCGAGAAATGGAAATACATCAAATGTATAAAAATCCATGAGTTTGTATTGATCTTCCTCTCCCCCTAGATCAATACAAACAATTTATTGCTTACTTTTGGAAGTTGTTAGGACAGCTCATTTTTAAAAATTCTTAAATAATGAGAATAATAAAAAATTCTTAAATAATAAGAATAATAATTATTCTTAAATAATTCTTAAATAATAATTTATCCTGCCTTTCATTTGCAAATTATATTTCAGGATAATTTAATAGTTGGTGAGTTAAGTTCTTTTTTTTTTTTTTTTTGAGACAGAGTCTCGCTCTGTTTCCTGGGCTAGAGTGAGTGCCATGGCGTCAGCCTAGCTCACAGCAACCTCAAACTCCTGGGCTTAAGCGATCCTACTGCCTCAGCCTCCTGAGTAGCTGGGACTACAGGCATGCGCCACCATGCCCGGCTAATTTTTTCTATATATATTTTTAGTTGGCCAGATAATTTCTTTCTATTTTTAGTAGAGATGGGGTCTCGGTCTTGCTCAGGCTGGTCTCGAACTCCTGAGCTCAAGCGATCCGCCTGCCTCGGCCTCCCAGAGTGCTAGGATTACAGGCGTGAGCCACCGTGCCCGCCCGAGTTAAGTTCTTTATAGAAGATTTTCAGCTCATAAATCTAGAAGAAATAATAAAATTAGAAAATCACAATTTTATGCTCCCTGATGAAATAATGGATCTAGGCAAAAAACATTAAGCTTAATGGGGATATGATGATTTACTACCATTTTATCTTTACTTTTGTGTATTTGTTTGAAATTTTCTGTAAGTTTTGAAAAGAAAAATCAGTTTTCTTATACAGCAATATATATAAGAACTTAGTGTTATTAAATAATGAAAACAGGATACACAATTGCATATGTAGCTATAACTATGACGAAAAGCAGTTGAGCTGAAAAATACTAATTGTGGTTGTGTTAAGTTGTCATCATGGATTTTTAAAAAGATATGTAACCTCTAATTCAGTTATGTGTTTATAAAACAAATTAAATTTTTTGCTATGTTACAGCAGTTATATGCTAAAAATTGCTATATTTGTACACTTGGCTTACATGTACTCTTTGTAGAGCATTTATGTTCCAAGCATAGCTAGCTTGAAAACTGAAGACAATACCATTTTCAGGTTTTGTGAGATTTTATAAATGTGTACTTCGAATTCAACAGGAGAGTATAATGATAATGAAAGGCAATGAAAATAAATGATTAGTAGTATATCTTTAATGATGATTTCAACTAAATATTTTATAATGGTTAAAACATCATTAAATACTTTAAAAATATATGAAAATACTTAGTGTTTAACCTGGAATTCTTAGTTTTAAGGTATTTTACCTTGAAAGAGTCACCTATCATCTGTTGAGTTGTGAAGACAATAGAAGAGAAAAAATTGAGTCCATATTAAAGATTTATTTTACTGGAGATCAGTTGTTTTCTTTTATCAGTCCTTCTAATGTTAAGGGGTTTTGTCTTTTTTTAGGAAGGTGGAGTGTTTACTTTTGGAGCTGGAGGGTATGGTCAGCTGGGTCACAACTCTACCAGTCATGAAATAAACCCAAGGAAAGTTTTTGAACTCATGGGAAGCATTGTTACTCAGATTGCTTGTGGAAGGTAAGCTGTTATATAAAAGAGCATTTTGGTCTTTATACTATAATCGATTAGGGATTGTTTAATGAGTAGTTTTAGGGATCTCATAATCTTAGGTGAAATATTCTTCCCAGATTGTCTGATTTGCTTTTGAGGAGTCATCGTGGCAGGGGTAACATCTTTTATACTGATTATTTTACCTATCTCTACTTGAAACATTTAGCTGAGGCAGGATGTTAATAATGTAATACTGTATTTGTTGTATTTGGCATCACATTTGAAAGGGAAACTATAGATCCTCTTTTTTTCTACCTTTTTTCCTTAAGAGATGAGGAAATTGACCAGTTATTAAGACAAAATTAGTTAGTGGTAAAAGTTTAATTGGTATACTGATCTCCTGAGTCTCAGTTCATGGGAGTAAATAGCAGAATCTTTGAAACTGAGCTTCATCTTTGGGGATATTACATTGAGGAGACTCCTAAGTAGCAAAGTGTACCTTTCTCGACCACTTAACTTAATTTTGACCACCTAGCTTAATGTTTTCCCACGTTGTATGTATCCCTATATGATCTAGTTTAGTTTTGGCAACTATTAGTTTCAAACATATAAAATCACACTGTAGGTATTCTTTGGTGACTCATTTTTCCCCTCTTAACATGCTTGTATGATTTTTGTGTAGTTAGGGTTCTCAATCATTAAGTCTCATTATTGTGTTTTATTCAATTGTATGCATAGATGATTTATTCATTCTGTTGCTGATGGACACTTGGGTGTTTCTGGTTTTTGGCTGTTACAAATAATGTTGCTTTGTAAAACATGAACCCTTGGAAAAAAAGAAAAAGAAACAAAAACAAGTAATGTTGCTTTGAACATTTATTATATGGTATACATAAACCTTCATATACATCTAGAATTGAATTGCTAGGTTACTTAATTTGAATTTGTATGTTAAGCTGTATTTTCCAGGTTGGTTTTATGAGTTTACATTCCCGTTAGGAGTGCATGAGAATTCTCAATGCTCCATGTCCTTGTCACCATTTGGTATTGTCAGACTTCTAAATTTTTGCTCATCTCTTGGATATTTATTGTTACTTCATCATAATTATAATCTGCATCTCTATGATTCACTTGAGTACCTTTTCATATGTTTATTGGCCATTTACATTTCCCTGGGATATAAAAAATTGATTAATAGTAGTTTTTAATGTCCTGTGGTTACAAGTTCATAATGTATTTTTTCCCAATAAAGGGGTAAAAGTTTTTTATTGGGAATATGTCTTGCAGATGTCTTCTCATTCTTTGTCTTGTCATTTTCATTGTTGTCTTCTGATGAACAAAAGTTTTAAGTTTTAATGCAGTTGAATTTATCAATCTTTTACTTATGGTTAGTGCCATTTATTTCTTAAGAAATCTTTTCCTACCTGAAAACTTAAAGGTAATTCATCTCCTTTCTCTTGAGAAACTCATAGTTTTGCTTTTTACATGAAGATCTATAAGCTGTCTAAAGTTGATTTTTTTGGGGGGAGGAGGTGTAATCTTAAGAAATCAAACTTTTTTATATGAAATATGAATAGTCAACTACCCTAGCACTATTTAAAAAAAATTTTTTTGTGGTAAAATATATACAAGTTTACCATCTTAACTATTTTTAAGGGTACAGTCAGTAGTATTAAGTACATTCATATTGTTGTCAAATTGTCACCACTCTCCAGCTCTGCAACTGCTTTTTTTCATCTTGCAAAATTGAAACTCTGTACCCATTAAACAGTAACTCCTCATTCTCCCTCACTCCCTCACTCCTGGCAACCACAATTCTACTTTCTGTCTATGTGAATTTGACTACTCTAGATACTTCATATAAGTGGAATCTTAGAGCATTTGTCTTTTTGTGACTGGCTTATTTCACTCTGGATAGTGTCCTCAAGGTTCATCCATATTATATCATATGTTAGAATTTCCTTCCTTTTTAAGGCTGAATAGTATTCCATTGTTTGTATATACTACATTTTGCTTATCCGTTCATCTGTCAACGGATACTTAGGTTGCGTCTATGTTTTAGCTGTTGTGAACATTGCTGCTATGAACATGGGTTACAAATGCTTTCAGTTCTTTTGAGTGTATACCCAGAAGTGGAATTAGTGGATCATATGGTAATTCTATTTTTAATTTTCTTAAGAACTGCCATACTGTTTTCCATAGTGGCCACACTTTTTTTCCATAGCACTGCGGAAGGGTTTCAATTTCCCTACATCCTTGTCAACACTTGTTACTTTCTGGTTTTTTTACTGTTTGTTTTGAAAATATCCATTCTAATAGGTATAAGGTGGTACCCTATTGTGGTTTTCATTTGCATTTCCTAATGATTAGTGCTGTTGAGCATTTTTCACGTTTATTGACCATTTGTACATCTTTGGGGAAATATCTATGTAAGTCCTTTGCCCATCCTAGAATCTGATTGTTGTTGCTTTCTAGGAATTCTCAATATATTCTAGATATCAATCCCTTATCAGATGATATATGATTTGCAAATATTGTCTTCCATTCTGTGGGTTGCCTTTGTATTCTGTTGTTAGTGTCTTTTGGTGCACAAAAGTTTTTAATTTTCATTAAGTCTAATTTGTCTATTTTTTTCTTTTTTTGGCTGTGCCTTTGGTGTCATATCCAAGAAATTGCCAAATCCAATGTCAGGAAGCTTTCCCCTGTTTTCTTCTGTGAGTTTTATAGTTTTAGCTTTTACATGTAGATCTTTGATCTATTTTGAGTTAATTTTTATATATGATGTAAGAGTCTAGCTCTGTTCTTTTGCATTTGGCTCTCCAGTTTTCTCAGCACTATTGGTTGAAAAGACTCTTCCCCGCATTGAATCGTCTAAACACAATTGTCAAAAATCATATGCAGCGTTCTTTTATAGAACTGGGACAAGACAAGGATGCTCACTATCACCACTTCTATTCAACATAATACTGGAAGTCCTAACCAGAGCAATCGGACAAGAGAAGGAAATCAAGAGTATCGAAATGGGGAAAGAAGAGGTCAAACTATTGCTCTTTGCTGACAATATGATTTTATATCTAGAAAATCCAAAAGACTCAACAAAGAGACTCCTGGAATTAATAAATTCAGCAAAGTCTCAGGCTACAAAATCAATGTACACAAATCAGTAGCTTTCATGTATGCCGATAACAGTAAAGCTGAGAATCAAATCAAAGATGCAATACCTTTCATGATAGCAACAAAGAAAATAAAATACCTAGGAAAATATTTAACTAAGGTGGTGAAAGACCTCTATAGGGAGAACTGCAAAACTCTGAGGAAAGAAATTGCAGAGGATGTAAACAGATGGAAAAACATATCATGCTCATGGATCCACAGAATCAACATTGGTAAAATGTCTTCAGTACCCAAAGTGATTTGCAGATTCAATGCAATCCCCATTAAAATACCAACATTATTTTTCGCAGACCTAGAAAAAATATTTCCACGCCTCATATGGAACCAGAAAAGACCCTGAATAGCTAATTCATCCTTATGTAATAAGAACAAATCAGGAAGCATCATTTTACTAGACTTCAAGCTATACTACAAGGCTATAATAACCAAAACAGCTTGGTACTGGCACAAAAAACAGAGACATATATCTATGGATCAGAACAGAGTACTCACATATGAATCCATCCTCATATTGCCCTTTGATCTTTGGCAAAGCAGACAAAAACATACACTGGGGTAAAGAATCAATATATGGTGCTGGGAAAATTGGGTGACCACATACAGAAGGCTGAAACAAGCACCTACACCTCTCGCCACTCATAAAAATTAATTCACGATGCATAACAGACTTAGACCTAAGGCACAAAAACATAACAGCTTGAGATGTTGGTAGAACTTGTCATTTAAGCCATCTTGGCCTGGCTTTTTTTTTTTTAAGAATTTTTAACACATCATTTAGTTTCTTTAATGGCTGTAAGGTAGCTTTTATTTTCTTGAGTCAATTATGTAGAAATTAAATTTTTCATGGTTTTTTCATTTTGCCCAATTTTAAACTTATTGACATAAAATTTACAATGTCTGTATCAGTCTCTTGTGCACACGTCAGTGACATGTAATAGTAAATATTTATTTCTTACTCTGTAGTTCAGTTAAAGTGGTTCTTCCTCAGGCCTTAGGTTAGCTGGAGTGGCTCTTATTTGGGCTACAAGTTAATACTGGGGCAGTTCTGTTTCAAGCTGCCTGTTCACTGAGGTGGCTTTGCCCGGGCTATGTTTCAGATGGGTTGACTTTGTTACATGTTTCATTCTTGGGCCCATTCCAGAGAAGCAGTGGGCTGCCTCTGGGTATTTTATTCTCTTGATGATGGCAAATGCACAAGAAGTCAAACTCAACTGCACAGTACATCTCAAGCTTCTACTTGCATCACATGCACTGAAATCTTATATACCAAAAGCAACTTAGATGGCCAAAGTTAAGGTATAGGGAATATATTCTGTTTAACCACCATCAGGCAACGATAGGAATGTGCATGCTTAGTACTACAAGGTAGTAAATTTAGATCATTTTTTAGGTGAAATATTTTATTAGTCTCTTGTGAAATATCATAAATTATTTACTGTTGGCCAATTTTGTAATTCTTAACAGTTAAAATGTGCATGATTTGAATAGTCATTCTTAGCTTTGTAAACCCAGTTCTTTTCAGCAATTTTATTCATGTAACTGTTGGATCAAGGGTGAATTTTCAGTTGCATATTGAGATATAAGAATATCCTACAGAAGGAATTTAGGTAGGTATCTGGTATTTTGACCAATTTGACTTTCAAGTGGTCAGTACTATACAAAATATGTATTATTTCCTTATTGAATAATTGTCAGACACCTCCTGAAGGAAGCAGTCAAGGAGTACTAGAGATGTGAATCCATCAGGAGATGCTCCAAAAGGAAAAAGTTCATATTCTAGTAGTATAATGTAATGCTTTTTGAGCTATTATGTCAAATTTAGGGCTTAAGATAGTTATGTTCATTCAGTGGCTCTGAACCCTAACTTCCCACTCTGATCACTTGGAGAGTTTTAAAACAATACATGCCATTGCCCAGATTTGCTCCCAGATGATTCCCATTTTAAGCCAGGGTTAAGGCCACTGGTCTACTGCTTTAGTAGACCAGTTTTAAGAGGAGTTTTAATAAACTAGTATTACAGTAATTTTTAAACTATTGATGTGTTCCTTTGAGATGTCACAGTGGCTGCTGCTTAGGGGAGGCAGAATGGACAATGTTAACCATATGGGCAGTCGTTCAACCATAGTAATTTGTCTATTTTAAATGCAATGATTCCATTTAACATTTGCTTTGTTAAAAAGGTAGCCTTGCTTTAAAAACTTTTGATTGACATTGACTCATCTGGCTCTGAGAGAAGATGGTTAGATTCTACTTAGTTTTCTAGTAATCTAGCAATCTAGTAATCTGAAAACTCTTTTGAATCAAAATACCTTTTAAATAGCACAGGTGAGTTTGCCGGGCAGTAAAGGAAATTCCCCATGGCAAAAACAAATTTGAAAACCAAAGCTGTTAGTTTAAATTGACTCTGGAACTACTCTGAAAGAATTTGCCAGTCTAGGTAATGTATTAATTAGCTTATAGTGCTAAACAAATCACCCTAAAACTTAGTGGCTTAAAAAGTTATTTATTTATCTAATAATTCCGTGTTACAGTAATTTTGTCTGGATTTAGCTGGGCTCGGATGATCAGCTGATGATCTGGCTAGGGATTGGAAATCTAGGATGAGACTGCTTGTCTCTGTTCTGCATTGTATCTCATCCTTCATCTGCTAACCTTGAATAATTCTTACAGTGGTAGAGCAGGATTCCTAGGAGTGTAAAGCCACTTGTGAGGCATAGACTCAGAACTGAGGCACTGTTGCTTCTGTTGCATTTTGTTGGCCAAAGCAAGCTGTAGATTAGGACCCAGATTTAGGACATGGAGATCCCCACCTTTGTGGGAACAGCTGCAAAAGTCGTATTGTATAGAATATGGGTATAGGGAGAAGAATAAACAATATACTACAGATGGCAAAGAAGTTTGGGGCAGGAGATGAAATCTAAGACCTGACAGAAGCAAAAGTGAGATCTGAGATGCCATGTCTTCCCAATAAAACCATCTCATGGGAAGGGTACACAATGAAATATTTCCCTGCTGACGTAAGGAGCGTTTCTGTCCTTGGCCTGGTTCTTGATATGGAACTCCCCTGAGAATTTGTAACTACAGGGCTGTCCTAAAGTGGGTTTGGAGCTTGAGTGTATACTTGAAAACCTCATAATCCAAGAAATTAATACAAAGTAGTTCAGGTTGGTGCATGTATTTATTATAATTTACAATATATAAATTAATGGGGAAAAAATCCTTCTAGAGTTTTTCTAGGGATTGGGAAAAAAACCTTCTAGAAATGAGTTAAAGCATCATCATTGAAATTTAAAATTCAATGGATAAGTAAAACAGCAGGTTGGACATACTGCTAAACAGAAAAGTAGTGATTTGATATATTCAGAGAAATTACTCATAAGAGCATGCAGATAAAAGAGAGATTAAGAGACTGGTAGCATATATTGGAAAGGTCCAACATTTGTCTAATTCTATTCTAGAACAAGAGAGGAATGAATGGGAGAGAGATTATTTATTAAAATAATGCTTGAGAATTTTCCAGACTTGATTGAAGACATAAAACCTTATACTGAGGAATACAAAACCTAAACCTGGATGATCACATTTAATCCATTCCTAAACATAGTGAAACATCAGAGGGAGTTGGATGAGTTTACTCAGTAGATTGGTGGGTCATCTTCAGCTATGATTCTGTGGTTTCGTAGGTTTACCTTTACTATAGTACCTCCAGAGGAGTCTGGGTACGTACCTGTAAGGATCAGTTTCCCCAGGAGAAAGGAAACATTGTTTCTGTTGTGCATTGGTATATATACCAATCTTCTGATTGGTACTAGATTACATGGTTCTTACCCTAAAACTTTTGGGTGGTGCCCAAATGGTGGGCTTTCAAGACTATAGCTCTTGGCTAGAAGGGGAGCAGGGCTTCCTGGGACAATATAGACGCTACTGTGGTGCTGAATCATCTATTATTGTAAGGGATTTCAGTATAGATCTGGGTCTTTTTAAATGTGGACATTTGTGGATATTTTCTGGACTATGCTTATGCAGACTACCTGTGTGATATAGAATTCATTTAGTATAGATTAAGACTGTATTTGCTATGCTTTTCTCAATGTAAATTGTTTGGAAGGTAACATTAAGTCTGAGGTTTTCTATCATTTTACTCTAGGCAGCACACTTCTGCTTTTGTTCCTTCATCAGGACGAATTTACTCTTTTGGGCTTGGTGGTAATGGACAGCTAGGAACTGGTTCAACAAGCAACAGGAAAAGTCCCTTCACTGTAAAAGGAAATTGGTTCCCTTATAATGGACAATGTCTGCCAGATATTGGTAAGTTCTATTATATCAAAGCTTTGCTGTACATATTAACCTTCTTGTTAAAAATGTTTGTCTTAAATGATGAACTTTCTGTATTTGAAAGAATTCTAAAATACACTGTTAACAATGTATATGGTTGCTTAGTTTGCTTATATTTACTTATATGTGCATAAGGAAATTCTGGGTAAATAAAGTAATAAAAGTAATTCCAGCGAATGGATCATATGGGAACTAGGTGATGGCTAGATACCAGTGGGAGGGAGTTTTTTTTTTTTAATTGTGAAATATATATAACATACAATTTGCAAATGCAATCATTTTTAAGTGGGAGGGAGTTTTTTAAAATTGTGGTAAAATATACGTAACAAAATTTGCAAATGTAATCATTTTAAGTGTACAATTCAGTGTTCTTTTGTATATTCACATTGTTATGTAACCAATCTCTAGAATTCTTCATTTTGCAAAACTAAAAGTCTATCCCCATTAAACAACTCTCTATTCCTTCCTCCTCCTGGCCTGGCCTTTGGCAAGCACCATTCTATTGTTTCTGTGACTCAAAAAAGAAAAATTGGTGCAGCCACTACCCTGATCAGTAGCCATCAACATTGAGGCAAGACCCTCCACTGGCAAAAAGATTAGTACTTGATGAAGGTTCAGATGATTGTTAGCATTTTTTAACAAATAAAGTATTTTTAAATTAAGGTATATAGACTTTTCTTTTAGATATAATGCTTTTGCACACTTAATAAACTACAGTATAGTGTAACTTTTTATGAACAGAGAAACCAAAAATTCATGTGACTTGCTTTATTGGCGTATTCACTTTATTGTAGTCGTCTGTAACCAAACCCAAAATATTTACAAGGTATGCCTGTACCACATTTTGTTTATTCATTTGTTAGCAGACAATTGGATTGCATCACCTTTTGGCAATTGTGAATAATGCTGCTGTGAACATGGGTGTACAAGTATCTCTGAGATACTGTTTTTAGTTCTTTTGGGTATATATAAGAGTTTTAAATTGTATATTATTTTCTGTTTTTAAAAATTTGAACTATATAAATCAATTACTTATTCAAAATATTAAAATTTTTAAGTTTGCTTTTTATATCCTTGCTACTTTAACCAAACCTGTATTCCTTTCCTTTTCCTTTTCCTTTTCCTTTTCGTTTTCCTTTCTTTTATTTTTAAAATTCTTTTGGAGGCAGGGTGTTGCTCTGCTGCCCAGGCTGGAAGTGTAGTAGTATGACGACAATTCACTTTAACCTCGAACTCCTGGGCTCAAATGATCCTCCTGTCTTAGCCTCCCAAGTTAGCTGGGACTACAGGCAGGTGCCACCACACCGGACTAATTTTTCTTCTTTTTTTTTTTTTTTTTGATAGAGAGTAGGGTTTCACTGTGTTGCTCAGGCTGGTCTTGAACTCCTGGGTTTAAGAGATCTTCCACCTCGGCCTCCCAGAGTGCTGGGATTATGATTGTGAGCCACCATGTCTGGCCTTTATTTATTTTTATGTTCTATTATTTTATTTTTTTCATTGACATTAATTTACTAAAGAGTTTGAAATATTTGAATGCTATTTTCTAATTCATTTTGTTGACATGCTGAAACCAAGATGTGCTTTCTCTTTTTATATTTTACCATCCCTAAGTATTCCTCAGAATTGTTTTCTCATTTATTGTATCTATTGGTAGAAACCAGAATCCTGGGTTTTCTGTAAAGTTATGTGAAACTTGAGTCACGTGTGTGTGCACGTGTGTGTGTTGTAGATTTTACCCATTCACAATGATGAGCTTGAGCATACTATAAAAGATGACATGTGCAAAGGTCCGTAACTTTTTACTGTGAATAACCTTGAGTAATTTTTTTTATATTAAAAGACTTTCAGTTGTGCTCCTTTTTAGCAAAGGTCAGCATATGATATTATCATTTTTCTTGTTTTGTTTTTGTGATTTTGTTTTTAAACTATGGCTTAATTTTCTTTCAGTTACTCTTAGGTTTAGAGCATGCATTTTTTTAGCAGTATTATTTTTCTTGTGTCCTTAGCGACATGTTGGTGTTTCATCTTATTATTTTTTTCCACAGAAGGCATTGTTAATAATGTAGCAAAGAGATTTTGTAATTTTAAGTGGTATGGCTACTGTAAGGAATAATGTATTTGTATTTATAAAGTTGTCACTTAAGGATGCATTTTTTTTTAACCTCCAAAAGCACAGACCTTGAGATTATGTGCATTAAAATGGGAAAGAAATTGGAATATTAAAATTGGTTGTTTTGGCTCCAATTTAGGTTCATCAGAAAATTGTTGATACATAGTAGCCAAAATGTGGAAACAACCCAAGTGTCCATCAGCAGGTGAATAGCTGAAAAAATATGGTATACACATATAGTGGAATATTGTTTAACCATAAAAAGGAATGAAATTTTTGTACATGCTATAGTATGAGTGAACTTTAGAACATGCTGAGTGAAAGAAGACAGACACAGAAGGACAAATATTGTATGATTTCACTTATATGAGCTATCTAGAAGTCAGATTCATAGAGATAGAAAGTAAAATGGTGGTTACCAGTGGCTAGGGGTGAGGAGGGAATGGAAAATTATTATTTAATGAGTTTCCGTTTTGGAGGATAAAATAGTTCCAGAAATGGTTAGTGATTATGGTTGCAAACCATGATATACTTGATGACACTGAATTGTACACATAAAATAGTTAAAATGGTAAGTTTTATGTAATATATATTTTACCACAGTAAAAAAGTATAAAAATTGTTAATAATCACTTTGTACTGTACTAGAGCTGTATAGAATAAAAACTAGTTAAATGTGAATTTAATTTACTGTTTTCAGCTCCTCCAGAGGTCAAACCCATGGCCCTCACCATAAATCCCATTGTTGTCATAAACTGGTGTGTCCAAGGCCATGAGTAAACAAAGACTTTCTTAACAGGAGGGATATTCCAGTGGTTTAGAGAGTATCTCCCTGGAGCCAAGCAAGGGGGGCGGGGGCGGTTTTAGAATGTGTGAAATTTAAACAACTGTATTAGTTTGCTAGGGCTGCTGTAACAAACTACTACAAATTGGGTGGCTTGAACAACACACATTTATTGGCTCACAGTTTTGCAGGCTAGAAGTCCTAAATTAGAGTTGGTTCCTTCTGAAGGCTATGAGGGAGAAGATGTTACATGTTTCCTAGCTTCTGGTGGTTTATTGTCAATCTTTGCATTCCTTAGCTTGTAGATTTCTGCCTTCATCGTCACATAGCATTCTCTGTGTGTGCGTGTCTTTATCCAAATTTCCTCCTTTTATAAGGACATAAGGACACCAGTCATATTGGGTTAGGGGCTCACCCTACTCTATTATGACCTCAGGTTAGCTAATTACATCTGCAGTGACCTTATTTCCAAATAAGGACACACTCTGAGTTAATGGGGATTAGAATTTCAACATATAAATTTTGGGGAGACTCAATTCAATCCATAACAACATCTCAGACCTGCTGAGCTAATCCTTTGCTGCACAGAGGGTGTTGTAGGCATCACTTCCATAAATATAGGTAAACTTCATTCCTTAAAATGACCTGTCATATCTAATTGAATAGACCATCATTCTCAAATATGATGCTAAAGATAAGTCTTTGGTTGTATAATTGATTTGTTCAATTATATTCTAGTAAGCAAGGGAACAGATTCTTATTGAACCTATGCAAATAACTATATTACTAATAAAAAAAGGGAGACTTAGTAAGAGTTTGAATTCTCATTGAATTCTGGGCATCACTGAGAATCAGATACCATTTTTAAATTTTTCTTTTAGTTTACCAAAGCAGAGTTTGTAAAATCGTTTTGATAATTTTAGATGTCTAGATAACTTTAGAAGGGAGAAATGACCCCCTTAAATATCCAGAAAACAGAACATATTAAAGCAGAACTAAACATTATTCCAGACAGATAACCACAATAAATTTTTCTTCATTAATTTATTCATTCTTATGTAGTAAATTTTTATTCTACTGGATCTTGGGTTAGCAGTTTTATGAAACTGTGTCTTAACTAACAAGAAAGAGTATAAGAAATCCTAGTGTAGCTCACTGTTATGTTTTGACAATTATTTAAGAGGTATCTCTTCAGAAGCCTGTACCCAAGTGTCTATCTTTGATATATAAATTGTTTCAAGTACCATCTGCAATCCTTTTCACAGGGCTCTGAGACTTTCCTTCTTTGTTGAAAACACAAACTCTGGCCTGTAGCTTATAGGAGAGTCTTTAGGAAAGCATCAGAGTAAACAGAAACTAATAGATAACAGAGGCTTAAAATGACTATGGCTAACATTACTGATAATTATTAAGTGGTATGATCTAATGAAGGTTCATATTAAGAATAATACTACTGACAGGGAAATTTGGTTGTTTCTGTGGTGTACAAAACAGATTATTCCAAAAATTAAATAAAATGTTTCTAAAGATAATTAAACCTATTTTCAAAGAACTCGGTAACTCTTAAATCTGATATATAAATATAGATGAGCATAACCTTTTATAGCCCAAAAAATCTTGAGATAAATAACATAATAATCCTCAGACCCAACATACCAGGAATACACTAAGAATATCAAGAGATTTGGTAAGTCTAGGATTGAGTCTAGACATATACATTTTTATAAAACTCCATGTGTAACTCTGAAGTACAGCCCCCTTTGAGAACCACTGGCATAGAATATGTGAATTAGAGCAGTAAGATTGTGCCAGAAAACATTTTAAATAATAACTGAAATTAGGATTGATCATACTATACTGTTAGTGTCTAATATCAGTCAAAGTACCACCATAACTTAGATAAATATAGGAAAATTCGACAGAACTATTTCATGAGAGTTGAATAGTATTTCCCTTAATGTGTAAACCTATTATGGAAAGCAAGGACATTGATGTATCTCCAGGGACTTCTCCTAAAGGGAACAATTTTTGAATATTTATATTAATTACATTATCTCATATAAATTGAACCTAGGGGAAGGCTAAGCATCTTTTCTGATTTGACGACTCTTCCCTTGCAACCCTTATAACAGTAAAACATCAAACAAGCATAATTATTTCTGGCTTTTTTCTTTTTTTATATGTTAAAAGAACAAATCTTTGTGATTTTCTAAGGCTTCTCTGAGAAATCTCAAATATATTGTTAGGTGTAAAAGATATCTTGGGAGTTTTATTTTTTCCTATATTTAAGATGTAATTTTAGGAAGTATATTAGTTTGATAGGCCAAAATAACCATAGACTGAGTGGTGTAACCACAGAAATTTGTTTTCTCACAGTTCTGGAGGGTTGAAGTCCATGATCAAAGAGTTTGTATGTAGGTCTGGTTTCTTCTGAGGCCTCTCTCCTTGGCTTCCAGATGGTCACTTTTTTACTCTCATGGCCTGTGTGTGTGTGTGCGCATCCTTGGTACAGTTGTCCTTTGGTATCCGTGAGAGAATTGGTTCTGGGACCCCCTGTGGACAGCAAAATCCATGATGCTCAAGTCCCTTCTATAAAATGGCATAGTATTTGTATTTAACCAATGCATATCCTCCCATATGCCTTAAATCTTCTCAGGATTACTTAACCTAATGCAGTGTAAATGCTATGTAAATGGTCGTTATGCTATATTGGTTTTTTATATATATTTTTTGTTGAATTTTTTAAAAAATATTTTCCATCCATCGTTGGTTGAATCTGCAGATGTAGAACCCTTGAATACAGAGGGCTAACTATTTTTTCCTCCTTTTATAAGTGTCATATTGGATTAAGGGTCCCACCTTAATGGTCTCATATTAATAATCACCTCTTTAAAGACCTTGTCTCCAAATACAATCACATTTCTGAAGTGTACTGGGAGTTAGAGCTTCAGACATGAATTTTGTGGGGTACACAATTCAGCGCTTCATAGGAAGGCAAAAATAAGTATGAGAGGGAATTTGGATACATCATTAAGATATGATCATGGTGCTTGAGAAATAATATTTTACTAAAATGACAAAATATTTAAATATAGATGATAATATGATTGAATAGAACTTTAGCTCTTTCATAAGTGAAGAAACTGTTCTTTTTATCTTCTTAAATAGTGAAAGGTAATAAAGTCAACATAAAGCATAAAAGATTATTCTAGTAAGAGAATATTTGCTATCTAGCTGATTACACAAAAAGTAAAGAACATTTTATATTGTAGGCATTTATCAGTAAACTATCAGGGAGCAGGTCCTTCAAAATTGAGTGAACTTTGCTAAGATTTTTAACACATTTTATAATTTCATTCAGAGTCAGGTATAAACTGAAGCAAATAAAATTAATTTACCAAGTTGAGTCTGTAGTTCTTTTGTATTTTGGAACAAACTGACACTTTCCTCAGAGTATTTATAAGGTGAAAATGATGTTCATATTAATATTAAGATGTTTTCTATATTAACATGTAGTGGATTCATTATTGCTCATCAAATCAGTATTTTTTAAAATTTCTTAATTGTAAGTTCTAGTACATTAAGTATTAATGATTTTAACCCACATAAACAGAAGCCCTTTGGGGTCCTGAATAAATCTTAAGAGTGGGAAGGAGTTCAGAGACCATCCAAACTACTCTTTTTCCTTGTAAAAACAAAAGCACATACACAGTTGTATCTCTGTCACTATACTGTTCCTAAGTAGAAGTACAATTTACAGAATTGTAAATAGCTGAAAGACAGTGAAAGGTGGAAATAATTCTAAACAGTGCCCCAATCAAGACTCTATTTTTTTTTTTTTTGGTTTATTTCAAGGTCTTCACAATTTTCCTTGACAATGTATTTTGTAAAGAATAAGAAAGTGAATCAGCACTCCTAGATGTGACATCACTAGCTATAAAACTGTATATA
Source organism: Lemur catta (assembly GCF_020740605.2). Classification (NCBI taxonomy): domain Eukaryota; kingdom Metazoa; phylum Chordata; class Mammalia; order Primates; family Lemuridae; genus Lemur; species Lemur catta. Next base: position 46,681,826 of record NC_059141.1, on the reverse strand, counting down.
CATAGACATTCAGATCATTATAATTTAATGGAAAGTTCAGGGGAAAAAATCCTTGTATAGGTATTATATGTAGGTTTTGTTTCAAGTTCAAACTTCAGTTGCTTGGTAATGGCTGCTGCAAGTGTTGAGAGGGATTTTTAGGACACTTTGGGATAGAGAAAGAGTGCCAAAATTGTTTAGAGTGTGTGGTATATGTGAAAGAGGTAGTGCCTTTTCATAAATATTAAAACAAGGCATGGCTAATCTGTAGAGAAGGGGGAAGAATTACTTAGCATACAAAATTGGAGACAGAAAGGTCAGTTTAGATCCTAACCTCACAATGTGCTAAAATAAATTATAGATGGATTAAAGAGTAAAAAGTTAAGAAAGTAATTCTGTGATTTGAAGTTAGGAAAAGCCTTTCTCAGCATAAATACAATGAAAATTGTCATAAAGAATTAGATAAATATATTTGACTAAATGGAATAGTAAATGTTCTGTGAGTCAAAATTAAGCAAACAATTATTTGGAAAAATATTTGTAGCAATTACAACCTAAAGTTAGTATCCTGAATATCCAGAGTGCTCATACATATTGTTGAGAAAAACGGTAAGATACCTAACAGATAAATAAGACAAATATAAAGGTATCTGATAGAATAGATAACGAAATTATTAGAAATTTCCCAAAGAAGAAATTGATGTTTCTAAGGAACATGCAAAAATTATTACCCTCTTTCATATAAAGGAAATGCAAATTTAAAAAGCTGCAATACAGTAAATAAATGCAAAAGATCAAGCATTAGTCCTCCCTTTTTTGTATAGGATAACTGTGTAATAGATAGGAGGAAGCTAATGGTCCAGCTGTAAGATGAAGAAGTAATACTAGCATGTCACCATTTTCAACCCACTGTGAATGAATTGTCTAAGCTTGAACATCAGTGCTTCCTAGTGTCATAAAAAGGAACTCAACCAAAATTCTTCTGAAAGGAATTATGCTTCTTGATGGAAGAACAGCCCCCTCCCCATGTGTAGTAGTTTTACTGAAAGAAATCAAACCATGATTGAAGCCTCTCTAGAGTCAACTACCAATTTATAGAACATATAGAGGACAAAGTAGATGTTCGGAGAAACCTAAACAGGAAACAGGAAGCTGTATAGGACAAGTGACTAGGTTTCTCAAACTTTTTGGACTAGTAATTAAAAGGAAATGAAGGAGACTTAACTTTTGGTACCTAACTCATAGCCTCCAGAAACCCATTTGTGTACTGTAGATTAGTCATCGATCTTCTGGGGCATTATTTATGTAGGGCAAAATCATATTTTAGAAATAAATGAATAACATCTTGCTAAGTCTTTTGAGGAAATGAAGTTCATGTAGAATTGTGATAATGATGTAGAAAAAAGATTTTAAGTTGAGCGATCACCTTATTTAATACTGATTTACCCTTTTAATGTGTTCTTAAAGGTTGTTTTTGGCCTTAGCATTCTTGTGACTTGGGGAAATTTTACCATATTAATGTTCTGAAGTCTGAAGCTCTTATTATTGGTATGTTCTAAGCTAGATTATTTTTATTTATATTGTGTATTCATATTGACAAATATTTACTGAGTTTTTTTTACAAATAAAACATTGTGCTTGGTAGTAGGGAATATTCAAGGGAATTGAGATGTGATCTTTTCCTTGAAAAGAATTTATAATTCTGTAGCAGCCATGGTCACAAATAATATAAGGTGAAGAATTAGTCCATCAAGGGGAAGGGGTCGAGAGTAGGATAACAGATATGATATAAATCTTGTATTTTAATGTTTTACATTTTATTTTTATTACAGATTCTGAAGAATATTTCTGTGTAAAAAGAATTTTCTCAGGGGGAGATCAAAGCTTTTCACATTACTCTAGTCCCCAGGTAATGATATAGTCATATAAATAAGTACTTAGCTCCAATAATTTTGAGGAATTTTTATTTTTATTTATTTTATTTTATTTTTTCTTAGAGATGGGGTCTTGCTTTATTACCAAGGCTAGAGTGCAGTGATGAGATCATAGCTCACCACAGCCTCAAACTGCTGGGCTCAAGCAATCCTCCTTTCTCAGCCTCCTGAGTAGCTAGGACTATAGGCATGTATCACCATACCTGGCTAATTTGGGGTCTTGCTGTGTTGCCCAGGCTGTTCTTGAACTCCTGGCCTCAAGTGATCCTCCCACCTCAGCTTCCCAGAGTGCTGGGATTACAGGGCTGAGCCACCACGCCTGGCTTTGAGGAATATTTAAAACCCATATTAATGTTCTTTATATGTTATAGAGTAATTGCCTCAAATTTTTTCCCCTCAAGTCTATAGATTTTTTCTGACTGATTTGTTAAGTTTTTGTTTCAGGTGTTTAATATAGAGATTTACTTCTATTTAAAAAAACGAGTACATAGTGGGGGGTTCTTGGTTTTGAGTTACATACTGTATCTCTCCCCTCTGACTATCTCCTTACTTTAATTTAGAACTGTGGACCACCAGATGATTTTCGATATCCTGATCCTTCAAAGCAGATCTGGACAGTGAATGAAGCTCTAATTCAAAAATGGCTGAGCTACCCTTCTGGAAGGTTTCCTGTGGAGATAGCCAAGTAAGAGAAACATTTTACCAACACAAAGACAAATACAACTGTCAACCTTATGGTAGAGCAATCTTTACTTGGGAGTTTTCATTTAAATATATATTTCATTGAATATCACTCACTGAATATATAAAATATTTAAATGTCTAGAATTTCCAGAATATTTTAAAAGATCTTATTTAAATTTGTGTAAGTCTTTTCATATAATAAGGTATGTTAAATGATAACAATATTAAATGTAGCATTTTAGTATTGGGTTTGAAAAGTGTTTGTTTTGGGCTTCATTAATGGTTACTATCTTAACTTTTATGCTCCATAGAAGACTTGAGTATTACTTTTTCTTAAATATTTTGTTAATAGACTAACTTGTCCAGTACTTAGGATTTTTTTTGTTGGTTTTTTGTTGGTGTTGGTATTTAGGGTGAGGGGTTGTATTTGATAAGCAGTTTTGTTATTCTAGATTGTTTTCCCAAATTAAAATTTTTCGGAAAATCCCATGTGGAATTTAAAAAGTTAAACATGCAGGCTTATGTTAAAAATGTGTTTTAATAAATCAGAGGATGAAAGTAATATTTGAGAAATACTACTTTCTTAGTAATACCTTCATCAAGTATTATTTAATCAGTCTTTAATAATTTAAATAATTCTAATGTATTCTAACTGTGTGTTGGTTAGAGGAGTGCTCTAGCATTAAATATTAGATTAAATATTCATTTTAATTTTTATTAAAAAAAGAAAGGTGAACAGTTAAATTTCTCATTTTGTGATTTAAAAAAATTTTTTTTTAATTTCTTTTTAGTGAGATAGATGGAACATTTTCTTCCTCTGGTTGCCTAAATGGAAGTTTTCTAGCTGTTAGGTAAGTGTCAATTCCTTGATATGCTGAAATTTTCAAATTTATTATATTAAATAATATATGAAATAGGAAATGAAATAATTTTAACATTTTCTATTTCTCTTTAATTTTTTTAAAGCAATGATGATCACTATAGAACAGGCACCAAGTTTTCAGGGGTTGATATGAATACTGCTAGGCTTTTATTCCACAAACTTATACAACCTGATCATCCACAGATATCTCAGCAGGTTTGTTTTTAAAGTATTTTATATTTACATTATTATCTGTTGAGTTTTTTGTTAAATGTTTTATAAGTTTATGGCTTAATCAACTTTGCAGTTTCACAGACTCTTCATTATGATGTAATTTGGGTAGTTGTATTAAATACACTAATAAAGCATTAAAATAAGGTTTTTTTTTTTTAAAGCATTTGTAATTTAGCTTTCAAATGTCCATAAATCTTTTCAGATGTTTGTAGCAGACTCTGAATTACTTAACGTTACCATGTTGGGTAAATCTGCATATATAGGTAGAGAGTTTAAATTGAGACTTGCACACAAGATTTTTTGAATTCTCTTAGCAATGCTTAGGCATTAATTTTTATTGTGCTCCAGAATACATTCATTGTAAGAGATTGTCTTTTTTTTCCTTCACCATTTCATGTTTGCTGTAGTACAAGAGTTTTTCTTTCTTTTCTTCCTTTCTTTCTTTCTTTTTTTTTTTTTTCTGAAAGTGCATTCATTTTAAATGAAGTAGGTTTTACTTTTTGTCAAAATATAGGTGGCAGCTAGTTTGGAAAAGAATCTTATTCCTAAACTGACTAGCTCCTTACCTGATGTTGAAGCATTGAGGTTTTATCTTACTCTACCAGAATGTCCCCTGATGAGTGATTCCAACAATTTCACAACAATAGCAATTCCCTTTGGTACAGCTCTTGTGAACCTAGAAAAGGCACCACTGAAAGTACTTGGTAAGAATTTTAATATTTTCTTTCAAAACTTTTTAAATGAAAATGCTTATAAGTTCTTATTTTTTTGCTGTTTGAAATTTTGCTGCCCTGCTTATTTGACATTGTCTTAGGGAAAGATAAATTTGTTTTTCTTTTTGTTGCCTTCAAGTCTAGTCATTTGATTCTAGTTGGTGGAGTTGTTGAAGGCAAAGCATGTTAGATATAGAAGTTTAATCAAACATAACAGTAGAGACAATATTAGGAAAGATAAAAGCCGTTGGTCCATATTCTTGTCCCTCATCGCCTTCAGAGTAATCTTGCTATTAAAGGAGGAGGAGCAATTAAAACTGAACAAACATGGGTTTTAAATCTTTCTTTAACCCTGATGTCAACCTTTTGCCTTGTTTCCTTTACTTGCTGATTTTCTGATGTTTGGTTTTATTTCTCTGCCTATAGACAAGATTTTACTGCTCATCTGATCTTGTAGTTCTGTCTCTATTGCTCTGGTTTTTTGGCCTAAACTTTTCTCACCTAAATTTTTCTAATTGTATGGATTTCATCTCTGTAGTTTGCTTGCTACATTTAATCCAGTGCTTTCCTTTATAAAAGTATTTATTGGATATGTGGAGCTAAGATACATAGAAGTAATAAAATCAGTACAAGAACTGTAAGGCTGAGGGGTGAGTAGAGGAAGCAACAGCAGGGGGTAGAATGCTGGAATCTGAGGGAAATGGAAGAGTGAAGCGGGGACTTAACAAGAGTATTGCTTCCTTCTTGTCCGAGGCTTTTGTAGTCTTTCTACCTGCTTCACAGGATTATAGTGTTCATAGTAACAAATAGTGAATGTGGGGAAGGACAGATATGTTACACTTTATTGTTCAGCTTCTGTGTTTGAAGCTTGCATTTTAAAGGTGGTTCACAGTATTTCAACCATATATTAAATTGAAAGATACGACTTGGAAAAATCCTTAAATATTAGAGCATTATAGTTTTAAAATGTGATTTGTTTGAAAATTATAAATTCTAACTTCTAAAACATTTTTAACTAGTTTCAATATTAGGTATAATGGTGAATTTTTAATATAATTTAGGAAACCAAGAATATAAATTCAATAGGCCTTTCATACTTTATTTTTGCTTTTGAGAGCTTTTAGGACAGTATTCTTTAGCTTGGTCTGGTGGTTGGTGGGGTCTATAAACCTTAGGAATGTTACATAAAATATTAATGTGCATCTTTCTGGGATTTTTCAAAAGGTTAAGAACCAGTGCTTTAGGAAAAAAGTCAGTATGATTTTGAAAATTGTGATTTTTTAAAAAAAATTTATTTTATTTGCATGTTCACCCTTTAATAACAGAAAACTGGTGGTCAGTACTTGAACCTCCACTGTTCCTCAAGATAGTAGAACTTTTTAAGGAAGTTGTGGTACATCTTTTGAAACTCTACAAGATCGGCATTCCCCCTTCTGAAAGAAGAATTTTCAACAATTTTCTTCATACTGCATTAAAGGTTTTAGAAATATTACATAGGGTATGTCTAATAGTTTATTTTCCTCTTTCTGCATTCCTATTAACAGATTGATAATGTTCATTTTAACATTAATGTATTACAGATTGAGGTTGGCATAAGATATATATTGTAGAAATTTGGAAAAGTTATCTATACTTTCCTTTAAAGAAGTAATATACCTATACTTTGGAGGTTTGGTCTTACTTTTCTAGGCATTTATAGATAACTTGTCTGTAGTTGGGAAGAACAATAGCATACTAATGAATTCGAATTATCCTTATGTTTTCTTGTGAAGAATATAATTTGTTAGTTTAAATAATACTTTTTTTTGTTAGTTTATAGATGGTTACGATATGAAAGAGACTGTGTCCTAGTTGTAATTATGAACATTTAAACTCATGTTCTTTTGCTGATGGGGACTAGTGGCCTCAATCAAAGTAGATTGTTTAATTTGAAACAAATGACTACTTTGAAATTGGAACCATATGTAATTCATTAATTTGCCTATTGTCCTTTCCTGTCCTTCCCAGTGTAAGAAATAGTACCCTTTACACTGGTAGCAGTTCAAAGTTATATGAAGAAGTAGAGTCTCAGCTGTTTCAATAAAGATGGATTTGAGTCATCCCTGAGAGTTGGTAGGTATATCTCTTATTATGCCATTTGGTATTCTTGAGTTGCTATTTAGATAAGACATGACCTAAGGGAGAAGCATGTGTTTCTAGCCTATAGAGAGAATGAAAAACCCACATGAACCTTTAATCTTTAGTTTCTTATCCTTAACAGCTTCTTTGTATTTTCAGGCCCTCTTGCCTAAGGTAAATAAAAAAGGGATAAAGGAGATAGCCCATCTATTCTTTCTTTAAGAAAGAACCCTCATGGATCATTTATATATTTTTTTTAAGTGAATGTCCTGGGTGTTTTTCTCAACTACTTAACTTCATGAACTTTTTTCTTTTGTATTTAGTATGTCCAAGATTCCTAGAAAAATAACTCATTTCTCTTCTCATCATTATAATTGAAAATGATAGTCATTTCTTTCCTAGGGAAACAAGTCATTCTTATGTTTGTCTTTACCCAGGACAAGGCTTTCTTTTAGCATATCAACATCTGGGTCTGCAGTAAACTGCTATTAAGAAAATCTTGTAACTTATGGGCTGGGTCTCACCTTTCTGTATACCTTTTGCCTAGGATTCGAGAGATGAATTAGATTTTTTTTATTACCTCTGGACTTCTTCCTACTACTTTGGTGGGCCGTCTCTTTTCGGCTGGACTCTATTCCCAAGTAATTATTCACTCTCTCTGCCTTTATTGTCTACTTATCTTTATTTTCCCTTTAAAAAATACCTTTTTTCCTTAGCTGTGTCTTTAAGAAAAAGGAGGGGAAGGCGAGGGTAGGGAATTGAATATTTTGTCTTTCATAACTATAGGTAGGACTTGAGGAAATAATTTAAATTAGTAGAGCTTGAGGTTTCTGCCTAACTCAGAGATCTCAACCTCTACTGAGGAACTTTATAGAGTTTCAAGTCCAAAGACTTTTTTGATGGAGTCATTCTAGATACTAGGATCCTAACTTCTTGTTAGTTGAGGAAGGAAAATCATCTAACATTTATTGCTTGGTAACAATGGCTAAGATTAGAGCCTCCTTTGTACATAATTCATGTGAATTACCCATTTAACTTTTTAAAACCCTGTTGTGTAGTTCATATTTTGCTGCTTTTTATAGACTGGAAAAATGGATCTCAGTGTCAAAGGCCAAAAACCAATAAGTAGTAGAGTTGAAATACAAATACAAACCTACTTGCAAAGTCTCTGCTTTTTCTAATGCTCTTCTATATTAGCAGATTTAGTAACATAATATATTTAAAAGGGGGTTTTGTTTAATTTATTCCCCTAGATCTAGAAGTTTATACTTTAGATCACAAATAATATTATGTTATGGGCCCTGGGCTAGGAAGCAAAAGAGCGTATTTCTAACCCCATCTGTGCTGCTTCCTACCAGTGTGATTTTGAACAAGTCTTTCTCTATATCCTATGTGTTAATATAGAATTATCTATAAGGATTCAAATACTAGCCCTGATAGTTGTCCAGGATTGATGTATTATTTAAATTATACAACATATACTATTTAGTTATTATATGTAAGTTATTATACATTTGTAAGACAGTGATTTTGTTTTTACTACCACCACCCTTTGGATGGAAAACCACTATTTTTGACTTGATTTATTGGATTAAGAGGAAAGTGGGTTCTTGTTTGAAGTTGCTGTACAGTCAAAAGCAGGGTGATACTGGTATGAATTTCTTAAGCATCTTTTTCTGGGAGTCTTTAAGGGCAGTCAGTTGTCTTTGTTCTGCCCCTTACTTTGGAGAAAACTTTACTTCATCCTACTCTGCCATAAATAGATAAATATGGCTATATTAACTGTGAAGGATGATTTTTTTTCATCTTAAGAGAAACCTAAGTTATTTACCAAAACTTGTTTTTTCAAAGGCACCTTGTGTCTGACAACTGTCTATATTTCTTTTCTCTGCAGCATGGTTGAGAATTAGGGGAAGTTTCCTCAGATAGTTTCCTTCTTGACCTAACCCCGGGTTAGGAACTAGAGAACTGGACTTTATGTTTCCTATTTATTTCAGGATGTGTGGATGCATTTGTTCCTCCCATATGTCATGTCCTTTGGAAAGTTTTCGAATTAAAAATTATTTCTAGTACTCCAAATGGTATCATAAGAAAAATATCTTGGTACCTGCTGTCAGGAATGGATTATCAGATAAATGAGGTTACTGGCAAGTAATTGGGTTATTTAGTAGTTTTCTGAGTTTTTACACAGTACATTGTAGAGGTATTTGTATCCCAAAAGAAGAAAATTCTAGCCTAACTGCTACATAATGTGTTGATCTTCTAAATCAGTGATTTTCAAACCTTTTTTTTTGCAAGGAACCCTTAAATAAACCAGTGGATTAGACATACATATGTATACCATAACCACCCCAAACCAAGGTTTATAAACCAGAATACTAAACTGTAATTAAAATGTGAAATAAAAAGTGTTATGATAAAACTTATATAGATTTTATTTTGTACATTTTAGGCAATAATACTGAATGTATAGGTTGTTTTTGAACTTCTACCATGTGATTTCTTCTTTTTTAATTCTTTTTGTAAATATTTATTGAGTGCCTACTATATACTTATCATTATATTAGGTATTAGGGATGCAGTGATAAGGAAAAGATGTGATTTCTGCCCTTGTTAATCTTGTAATGTAGAGGGGTTGTATACATACAAGTAAGTAAACATTTATAGTATAGCATGGGAAGTATCATATTAGGGAACATGTAGGGTGCTGTGGGAACACATGGGAGGGCACAAAAGTAAAGAATTAAGGAAAGGCTTCCTGGAGAAAATAATGACTTGTTGAATCTTATCTACCATGCAAATATATCATTATATATTTTTTAAGCCACTCTTGATTTTATATGCAGGTCTTTTGGATCTGTTTTCTGTTCAGTGTTTAATTTCTCTATTTTAAAACCAGTGTTAACTGATTTTAGTTATCAGATCATTGTGGCCAAACTGAGTATCAGCCATAATTTCCCCGCAAGTTTAACTTTGACTGAAATTTGTCTGTTCCTGAAGCAAACCTGGTTTCTGAATTGTTCATTTTTATTCAAACATATTAACATTTCTTTTCAGAAACTTTGTATGTATCTGAAGATATATAAACTGCAAACACTGGTTGCTTTTAGGGAAGGAAACTACTTCTCTAAGTGAAGAAAGGGTCTTACTCCATTGCCCAGGCTGGAGTGCAGTGGTGCGATTATAGCTCACTGCAACCTAGAACTCCTGGGGTTAAGGGATCCTCCCACTCTGCAGCCCACAAGTTACAGTTTGCTGACCCCTTGCTCTTGGATGAAGATTTTGCATTCTGTGTATAAACTAGGTGTCTTTGTATTGTATGAAAGCCAGTAATAGCAGTTTCACTTTGGTCAGCTTTGTCCAAATAAGTATCTGGGTCACAGATATAAATTAATCAGAACAGTGAAAAAACAGAGCTCAAAGTGCTTTTGTCAATAATTAGAGGGATTAAAAGTGTTGACTGAAAATAAAAACAGTATTACTAAATGTGTGCTTCTTAAACTGAATTATTTCTGCCCTTAAGAATAAGCTGCAGGATTAAGCATTTCAAACATATTAATAAAAAGAAAAAAATACTTATATACTTTAAGTATTCAAAATATATATTTAAAATATATATTTCGTGTATTTATATATACAAGTATACATATATGTAGACATATTTTAAGGAGCAAATTAGAGAGTCATATGGTAAGTTAAAAGTGTATTAGAGAGGCCTGTGTTAGATTTCTGGCTCTCTTACCTGTGTGACCTTGGTTAACTTTTTAAAATTCTAAGCCTTAGTATACTCATCTGTATGATCATAATAATAGTATATATTTCAAAGGGTTGTTTAAATGAAATAATGTACTTGAAGTCTACATAGTGTTCCATAATAATAGCTATTATTATTTTATTATTGGAACATAAAATTTGAGTGAATTTTAAGTAAAGTCTGCATTTCAGTAAAAATTTTAGCTTCTTATCTTGATACGTATAGCAAAACCTGACACTCTCTACCCGCCCCCATTTCCTGAGGAAGGAGGTAAGTAATGATGTGTTAAGTATGTGTGTGTTCTCTTTTTCCATTAGGTATACTTGAGAGCAAAAGTTTGAAAAACATGGAAATTATATAAACCATTCTTTTTACTAAAAATTAATAATAACTATACACTATAATACATTTTTAATACATTCATCTGAAAATATAACAGATACATACCAGTCTTTTTTTTTTTTTTTTTTTTTTTTTAGAGACAGGGTCTTGCTTCCTGAGCTCAAGAGATCTTCCTCAGCCTCCTAAGTAGCCAGGACTACAGGTGGTGCCACCACACCTGGCTAACTTTTTTTATTTATTGTGCAGAGATGGAGTCTCGGTGTGTTGCCCAGACTGGTCTCGAACTCCTGGCCTCAAGCGATCCTCCCACCTCAGCCTCCCAAAGTGCTGGGATTACAGGTGTGAGACACTGCGCCCAGCCTAGACCAGTCATTTTAAAGTGCCATTAGAAGCATGAACTATATATGTGTCTTTTAAAAGTTTTATTTGTCTATCCATTCATTTCTTACTTGTTGAGCACCTGTTTATTTTTTATTGTTACTATTTTTTTTTACATAGATCTCACCAAGTCAGAAGAATGAGCACCTGTTTAGACACCAGTGTTGTCCAGTTAGATTTATACCTCTACTGGATAATTTCTTTTGTTTCCTTTCAGACATTGCTTAGTTGGTTTAGTGTGTATGTGATTTTTCAAAAACTGCAAAGTTACTCTTGTTATTCTTTATAGAAAAGTTAGCTGGATTTGTTTAGTTGGTGTGTTAGATCAGGTTTGTTTCTTTTGATGGTTTATTTTCTTCTCCTAAATGTAATATCTCTCTACTGTCCTCATTAAAAAGTTAGCCAGACTCTTTGTTTTACTCTTATCTTTCCCTTACCTACTCCCACAGTTTTAGTTGTCTCTTTAAGGAAAATAATTCTCAGTTATGTCTTTGAGGCAAACCTTTCTCTTGAGCTACTTGACAGTCTGGCCAGCACTTCAAACTAAAAAAGGTTTAATCCCAAATTTCTCATCTTTCCCAGCTCCCACTCCTGCCCCATCAAGATTGTCTTTTGTTCCTATTGTGTGTGTGTGTGTGTGTGTGTGTGTGTGTGTGTGTGTGTGTGTGTGTGTGTGTGTGTGCGTGCACGTTAACAGCAATTTTTTTGTTGCTGTTACTCAGGCTTGAAATATTGAAATTGTCTTTGACTCTCGTTTTCTGTATCTATTTAGCTGCCATGACCTCTGCATTCTTTCTTATTATCTAGAAACCTTAAATCTTTTAGTAATACCCTGATTCATTTTCCTACCACTAATGTCTTTACTTATTCTTAACTATGCCTCATTCCGCCAAGAGAATAATTTTCATAAAATATCACTGATTCTATCACTTTTCAACTCTAAAACCTTATTTCCCCGTGTGTCAGCTCTTGCTACAGTAATGTTCTAAAAAAACCACATCAGAACTTATTGGCATACAGTAATAAGCACTTATTGCATTCCTGCTGGAGTGGTGCTGTTATATTTTAGCCTGAGACCTTGCTGAGGTTAGCAGACCTGGACAAGGTTTAGCTCAGCTATTTCCAAGCTTCATGTTGAATCCAGTTTTGTTCCATGTGCCTCTCATTTTCTTTGGACCAGCAGTTTAGCTCGGGCAGGTATATATAAATTTTGTCTCCTTTAGCTCATGCTGTTCTGTAAGGTTCTCCCTTAAACCCTTTTTGTTTTTTTGAAATCTTTTCCATTTACTTTACTCTTTAATTTTTATTTTAAAGAATATCTTCAAACAGACTAAAACACTATAAGACATATAATGAATACGTATATGCCTTCCATTCTAGATTCAGCAATTGTTAATGTACTGTCAACATTTGCTTTATATGTATGTGTATGTATACTTTTTTCATGAATCATTTGAAAATAAAACGCAGGTTTCACCCTTTAATACTTCAGCATTCATCTCCTAAGAATATAAGTATTTTTCTGTGTAACATCAATACCATTATTTTTCTTAAGGATATTAACTATAATTCTACAATATTATCTATCAATGCAGGAATATTCAAATTTCCTCAGTTAATAGCAAACATTATTTATATCACTGCTTTTTAAAAAACTAGAGTCCAGTCAAATTTTGTTTTTTACAATTGTTTTTGAGTCTTGTTATTCTCTTTTACAATCTGTGAACATAGTATATCTCTTTATTTATTTAGGTCTCTTTGTTTTCTCTCAGCAGTGCTTTCTAGTTTTCAGAGGTCTTGTACATCATTTTAAAAATTTATTCCCAAATGTTTCTATATTTTTACTTTCTAATTATTTTTACTATATACTATAGAGAAATTCAACTGAGTTTTGAATATTGACCTGTTACCCTGTGGCCTTGATGAATTGTTAGCTAAAAATTCCAGTACCATGTTGAATATAAATGGTTACAGTGGTCTTCGTTGCCTAGTTCCTAATCTTAGAAAAGAAACATTCAATATTTTACCAGTAAGTATGATGTTAACTGGGGGGGGGAGGTTGTAGGTGGGTTTTATCTACCTATAAAAAAAAGTTTGAAGAAGTTCCCTTTTATTCCTGGTTTGCTGAGAGTTTTTTTTATGAATGGATGTTGAATTTTGTCAGGTGCTATTTCTGCATCTGTTGAAATGAACAAGTGATTTTTCTTCCTGATCTTTTCAGCAATATTGTGAAATTTGTTGATATTTGAATGTTAAACCAACCTTACATTCTTGGGATCAACTTTACTTGGGCTTTATATTATACTTTATAAATATGGATTTAATTCGCTAATATTTTATTGAGGGTTTTATATCTTGTGTTTGTGAGAGATATTGATCTGTAATTTATGTTTCTCATATTGGCATCAGCCTTTGGTATCAAGGTTATTCTGAGTTCATAAAGTGAATTAAGAAATGATGACTTTCTTTATTTTCTGAGTTGAAGATTGGTATTATTTCTTCCTTAAATGTTTGATAGAATTCACCAGTGAAACCATTTTGGTCTTGGTGTTTTGGGAAAATTTTAAATTTCTTATTAAAGTTTTTAAACAAATTTGGGATATTTCAGGTTTTTCTGTTTCTTTTTGAATCAGTTTTAGTAAGATACCTATGTGATGTCTCTTCATTCCTGATAGTAGTAATTTGTGTCTTCTCTCTTTCTTTATCAGTCTGGCCTAGAGTCTTATCAATCTTATTGACATTTTCAGAAAATCAATTTACTTTCTTTTCCTTTAGTATTTTTCTGTTTTCTCTTGCATCGATTTCTGTTCTTATCTTTATTTCCTTCCTTCTGCTTGATTTGTCCTCAATTTGATCTTCTTCTCCTACATTTTTAAAGCAGAGGCTTGGGTGATTGGTTTTAGACCCTTTATTCCTAATATAATCATTTAATGCTATAGATTTTCTTCTATGCCCTGCTTTACTAGCAAGCCACAAATTTTGATGTATTTTTACTTTAAGCTTAAAATATTTTCCTAAAGCCCCTGTTTTCTAGGTCTAACATCTGGGTTGTCTCTGAATCTAGCTGTTAATTGCTTTGTCTCTGGACACCTTTGTTTTATTTTGTTCATTTGATTTTTGTTATGTCTCATAATTTTTTAGCTAACTGTAAAATAGTAGAAACTGAAGTAGGTTTAAAGGCTATAAATAGGTATACCCTCTTTCGTCTGACTGTTAGTGTGGGAAATTAAATCTGTCTAGTCAGAAGTTATCCTGGGATTGAATTTTAATTTCTCTAACCATTGCACCACAGGCTTCAAATTCCTCTAATGTTGTCTTGTGTTCAGGGCAGAAGTGAGTGTCAAAGTGTTTTTCTCAATGTTGGTGCCCCTCTCTGCATTGCCTCTCTTCACTCTTGCCCATTGTCAGTGGTAGACTGGTGTTGTGGGTTACTCAGTGCTTTCAAGATTGGTAGAGGGGAGAGAACAGAAAAAGTTCTTTGTTGTGGTATAGGCTTGGTCTTAGGTAGATTATGTGTGCCTGGACCTCAGGATGGGACTTAACAGAGTCCCTACCTCTTATCTCTATGGCAGCCAAACTCTACTTTGGCTCTTTTGTGTGTCTTGTGTGGAAATGACTGCTCCCTCCCCTAGCACTGGGGGACCTCTAATCCTATTGGTAGAAAATCCTGGGCCCAGAACTGTTCTTGCCTCCCTTCTTCCCAGGGGTTGAAGGTTTTCTTCTCCCCCAGCAATAAGGCATGAGTTTGCTTCCCCTTCCTCAGTGACTTAAGGCCCTTGCTCTGTGTGAGGAAACGATCTGGGTAGGGTGGTGGGCTTTTGTTCCTTTCTCACAGTGGCTTGCACAACTGAGAGGGGCTCTTGACCATCTGCCCCGTAACCAGCGAAGGTCTATGGAAGAGTTGGTGAGTGAGTAACTGTTGGGGCTTCCAGGGGTTCTATACTGTCAAGCTACCCTACACTCAGCTTGAAGTAATTTCTTAAAATTTTAGCTGATTACTACTTGTATGACAGTGGTACCTTGCTTGGACACAGATGAGTAATTTCTGGCATCCTGTTTCATTTTGGAAGTATCTGTTCATCCTTGGAATTCAAGCTACTTGGTTATCTTGTACTTTAGTCCTCTCATTGGTTCCAGAAAAGTTTTGGGTAATTTAGAGGTGTTTTATTTAATTGCCAATATTCTGGGATTTTCCAAATATCTTTCTGTTACAGACTTTTTAATTCCATTGTGAGCAGATATATTTTGTATATTTCAGATTCCTTTAAATTTTTTTTATTACATTAAGACTTGTATGGTCCAGGATATGGTCTACCTTAGTGGATGTTTTATGTAAAATTATTGTGTGAATTGTTCCGTAACAGTGAGTTCAAGTTGGTTGAAATTGTACATATCATCTATGCTTGCTGATTTTGTCTTTGTGTGTGTGTTAACAAGAGGAGGGTGTTAAAGTCTGCAACTATGATGGTAGTTATGTCATTTTCTCCTTCTATGTATTTTGAAGCTCTGGCATTTGGGATTGTTGTGACTTCTTGGTGAATTAATAATTTTATCAGTATGAAATGTGCCTTTTTTCCTTTGGAAATGCTTATTTATAACTTTTACTTTTAGAGTAGCTTCCGAGCTGCTGTTTTCTGTTGCTTTGTTAGTTTTTCCCCCCTTCCAAGTATCATCTTGTGCACTCATGATTTGAGTTAGCCAAAGATGTAAGGAGAATTTGCGCACAGATTTGGGGGCATTACCCCCTGGATTCCTTTCTGTGATTTTTGTTCTCACTGTCTGGCAGCCACAGTCTCTAACCTCTGGCTCCTTTGTGTCTGGTAAGACTACTGCTTTCTGCTTTGAGCTCTGTCCCCATACCTCATGTTGGTTTGGGGAAAAAATGTGGATCTCACATGGTTTTTTTTTTTTTTTTTTTTTTTTGAGACAGAGTCTCACTCTGTTGCCCGGGCTAGAGTGCCGTGGCATCAGCCTAGCTCACAGCAACCTCAAACTCCTGGGCTTAAGCAATCCTACTGCCTCAGCCTCCCGAGTAGCTGGGACTACAACAGGCATGTGCCAACATGTCCGGCTAATTTTTCTATATATATTTTTAGCTGTCCATATAATTTCTTTCTATTTTTAGTAGAGACGAGGTCTCACTCTTGCTCAGGCTGGTCTCGAACTCCTGACCTTGAGCCATCCTCCCGCCTCGGCCTCCCAGAGTGCTAGGATTACAAGCGTGAGCCACCGCGCCCGGCCTCACATTGTTTTTCCATCTTAAAAAACTATGTCCATTTCTGTTTCTGCCTACTTTTGATTGATCTCCAGTGTTTTTAAGTATAGTAGCTGCTTTTTTATATTTTATCTAGAGTTTATAATTGTTATTGTCAGGAGGATTAGTCTGATACAAAGTATTTTGCCATATCCAGCACCAGAATTCTAGTCTCTTTTAATTTAGAACATCTCCACCCTTTTTATTCCCATCACCTTGACATTTTGAAGAATCCTGGCCAGTCTTATAAAAGTCCCACAATCATGATCTGTCGGATCATTTCCTCGTGGTCATGTTTAACTTTTCCTCTATCCCTTATATTTCCTGCAGACTAAAATTTAGATCAAGGGACTTGATTAGATTCGGGTTAAACCTTTTATGTTTCATAGATGGTATGTATATTTTACCAGGAACATAATAACTCATTGTTCTGATATTGGTAATGATTAACTGTAAAAGTATGTTTTTCCCTTTGTAATTAGTAAGTAATCTCTGGGATGGTAATTTGTACCCTCTTCATTTTTCACAGGATACCCAGATGTCAACTCTTTTTAAAGTTTATTCTAGTGAGATCCCAGCACAGATCCCACACTTAACAAGCATTAGCTATTATTACTGTTATTTAGGACCCATTCCCCAACCATAAGTCCTTATAGTTTCTAATTATATATACACTTTGATGGTACATATCTCATACTGTGTTGTGATTATGAAGACATTTATGTCTTTTTCTTCTAGATTTTGGGGTACTGAATGCAGATCTCACAACTTACAAATCTTTGTGTCTCTCATAGCATTTAAGTAGCATTTGATATATAGTAGGCACTCAGTAATTATTTTTTATGGGAAGAAAAAAGTTAAGTCTCCAAAGCCTTTTGCTATTAAAACATTTTTTAATCACTGTCTTAGTTACTGGTTACATTTAATGTTAATTACATTTTTTTATAGGTAAATGAGAAAACGGGACAGATTATACAGTATGATAAATTTTATATACACGAAGTACAAGAATTGATAGACATAAGGAATGATTATATCAACTGGGTCCAACAGCAAGCCTATGGAATGGTATGTTTTCTGTGCATTTTATGATTTCATTTCTATATTATCATTTGTTCTAATACAAAAGAAACAATTACTTGTTTCTGAAATACCTCAAAGTTTTTTCAGAGCTTTTATTCAAAGCTTTTCTTAAAAATAAAAGCACATTGCAAAGGAGTAGCTATATATCATATAGTATTTATAAGCAAACATTCCACTGTTTTACCAAATCTAAACTGAAGAGCTATATTACACTTTTGTAAAGAAAAATACAAATGTGATATGGATTTTTAACTTTCACTTATTTTCCATGAGATTGCCTCTTATTTCTCTGATGTTTAGAATACTAGAATCCCTGATATTAGAACTCTTACAAATGTTTTGTTCTTGTGAGATTAGTGCTTTGAAACTACCAGAAGAGAACCTTAGAATCATTGATTCTATTTTTGAATTTTCCCTGTTATGTGTTTGATTTTATTTCAAATTTTTGATATACATCAAGATGTATACTAAGTCTTTAATAATTAGGCACTTAATGTCCCATTAAAATAGTAGGATAGTATTACTAAATTTGAATTAGGCACCTAAAGTTTTAATGTAGGAATGGGTAAGCAGTTAGATATAAAATAGTCAGGTTTAATACTGTTTTTTACTAGCCATTTTAGTATACTTGAGACCAATTTTTCTGTCCCCAAAGCAGGTAATTTATTTTGTGTGCAGTAGTTGTAGAAGGGTGATTAATCTTTCATTGCTTACTAGGCTTCTTGTGGATAGGCAGTTAACTAGCACCTCTGATAGTATCTGGAATATGTTTAGTACAGTAGTTTTTGAATGGCAGCCTGGTTAGTTCATGCTATTTTGAGGATACTTTTACTTCTAGAAATCAGCTTACTTCTAGATGTCTTTCCCTTCCATGGGTACTTAGGTCAGGACTTGGAGAGACTCATTGACTTTTCTCCAGAACTACTGGAAGGCTGGATCAAGTTTATAGCCATTCTGTAGGTTTAGGTCTACTTGTTTGCTCATTCAACAAATATTTAGTGAGAATCTCCTATGTAGCAGGTGCTGATTTAGGTATTGAAAATACAGTGATGAATTAGACAGATTTGGGCCCTGTGTCTCATGAAATTTATAATCTAGTAACAAAATTGATGATAAACAAAGCAAAAAATAACCAGCTAATAATATGCACTATATAGAGAATTAAAATGAGAGGATATAGTAAAGACTGCTTTCTTAGGATTGAATAATCTGAAAAGACTTGTCTGATCAGAACTGAGCGGTAATCTGAATGACAAGGGGCAACACTGTAAAATCAGGACAGAGAGAATTTAAAGAAAAATGAACATTTGGTAAAAGACCTTAGGTGAGAACAAGCTTGATATGTTTGAAGGATAGAAAGCTAAAATATGGGAGTGGGGAAAGATCAGAGAAATGGGCAAGGAACAGATCATGGAGAGTTTAGTAAATTAGCATTAGGAATGATTTAATCTGAAGTGTTATGGTAAGCCATTAGGAAATGGTAAGCAGGGAGGAACTTAGTCTGATTTGTATTTTGAATAATTGCTTTTGTTAGCTGGGTAGGGAATGGGAAAAAATGAAAGAGGGAGACCAGTGAGACTGTTATTTTAGTAGATTAGGGAAGAGAAAATGATGGGTTTGACTAGAATAGTAGTTGTGTAGATGAAAGAAGGAAATGGACTTGGAATGCCTCTTGGAGATAAAAGAGACAAGAATCACCAATGGATTGGATGGGAGGAAATGAGGAAAGGGGAGAAATCCACAAAGAAGATTAAGAAAGAAAGGCAGGAAAGAGGAAAGGCAGTAAGAGGAAAAGCAGGAAAATGTCATGGAAACCAAAATTTAAAAGTGAAAAAACTGTGTTGAATGCTGCTGAGGAGGATAAAACCATAGAGTTGATGGTAAATTTAGTTACATGAAGATCAGTTGGTTACCTTGATAATGCCATTCTAGAGTTGGAGGTATTGCTAAAGAGAAGTTTGGAGGTGAGGAAGCAAGAACATTAACCACAGGCAATACTTTCAAGAAGTTCTGCATTAAAAAGGAGCAGAAAAATGGAGTGATACCTGGAATCAAGGGATAGGTTTTTAGGAAAGAAAATAATTGACCTCAGGAGAGTTTTGAATATTTCCTTTTTCCTTCCCTGTTTGAACTAAATCTCTGACCTAAGTGAAGCTTTTCAAACTCTTCTTCCAGAGCACCTGCAAAGGCAGGAGAAATAACCCATTTCTTGAGGTTTTTAATCTTCCCTTGGCAAGACTTGTTTTGGAGCCTCATTTTCTGTCTTTGAACATATGTACATTTTATATTCTGGACATAATAGATACTGCAATGTAAAAGGTATTAATTTATTTGACATTGAGGAAAATTGATGCTTCAGGAAATGAACCTTGTTTATCCCAAGACTGCATATGAACCCCCTGACATGCCACCTAGGGTACCCTGGGTCTATGAGCCATGTTTTTGAAACAGGAATGATATTTGGACTCCTTTTAAAGAAAAACAATTTCTTACAAAGCCCAGTGTTCACTTACATGTTGTTATAGTTATCTTATATAAATATATATACCCATTAAACTAGTTCTAAACTTCTGATGCTTAGCTCTTAAAAGATCTTTAAAACCTTAACAAATTTATAATTATAAATAAAAATATAAATTTAAAAATCAAGTTAATGTTAATTTAGTATGGAGGATGATTATGTTCTGATGATTAGGAATCCTGGCTCACACCATAAATATGGTAAGGAAGCAGAGTAACATAAGAGTTCCTGGCCACAAAACAAGTCTCAGCAAATGCAGAAAAATCAAAATCATACCATGTATCTTCTCAGACCACAGTGGAACAAAACTAGAAATTAGTTCCAAGAGAAACTCAAAACTACACAAATGTATAGAAACTAAACAACCTGTTGCTGAACAATCGTTAGGTGAATGACAAAATCAAGATGGCAATAAAAATATTTTTTTGAATTGCATGACAAAGACGACACAAGCTTCTAAAATCTCTGGGATACAACAAAAGTAGTTCTAGGAGGGAACATTATAGCCTTAAGTGCCTATATCAGAAAGACAGATCACAAGTTAACAATCTAATGTCACACCTGAAGGAACTAATAAAAGGAACAAACCAAACCTTAAGCTAGCAAAAGAAAAGAAATAACAGAGATCAAAGTAGAAATAAACAAAATGGAAATGAAAAACATAATATGAAGGATCAACAAAACAAAAAGTTGGTTCTTCGAAAAGATAAACAAAGTCAATAGGCCACTAGGTAGATTAACTAGAAAGAGAACAGAAAGGACTATAATAAGCTCAATCAGAAATGAAAGAGGAGATATTACAACTGATACCACAGAAATACAAAATATTTGTCCATGACTACTATAAAAGTCTTTATGCACACAAACTAGAAAATTTAGAGGAAATGGACAAATTTTTGGAAACACCCAACCTCCCAAGCTTGAATCAGAAAGAAATAGAAATCCTGAACAGACCAATAACAAGTAGCAAGATTGAAACAGCATTTAAAAATCTCTCAAAGAAAAAAAGTCTCGGTCTGGTTGGATTCAGTCAAGTTCTGCCAGACCTACAAAGAAAAATGACACCTAGCCTACTGAAACTGTTCCACAAAGTCAAGAAGTGGGGAATCCTCCCTAAATTATTCTATGAAGCCAATATCACCCTTATACCAAAGCCAGGAAAGTACATAACAACAATAACAAAAAACTGCAGACCAATATCCCTCATCACCTTAGGTGCAAAAATCCTCAACAAAATACTACCGAACTGAATCAAACAGCACATGAAAAAGATAATTCACCATGACTGAGTGGTTTTCATCCTAGGGCATGCAAGGATGGTTCAATATATGCAAATCAATAAATGTGACTCACCACATAAACAGAATTAAAAATAAAAATCATATGATCATTTCAGTAGATGCAAGAAAAGCATTTGATAAAAGCCAGCACTCCTTCATGATAAAAACTCTCAACAAACTAGTTGGAAGTAGAAGGAACATACCTCAAAATAATAAAAGCCATATATGACAAACCCACGGCCAGTGTCATACTGAATGGGGAAAAGTTGAAAGCATTTGCCCTGAGGAACCAGAACAAAACAAGCATGCACACTGTCACTACTTCTATTCAACGTAGTACTGAAAGTTCTAGTCAGAGCGGTCAGGCAAGAGAAGGAAGTAAAAGGCATCTAAATCAAGAAAAAGGAGAGGAAACTATCCCTTTTGCTGAAGCTCTTATGTCTAGAAACCCTAAGGACTCCACCAAAAGACTCCTAGAATTGATCAATAAGTTTAGTAAAGTCTCAGGTTATAAAATTAATGTACACAAATTAGTAGCATTTCCGTATACCTATAACAGGCAAGCTGAGAGTCAAATCAAGAACTTAGTGCCATTTAGAATAGCTGCAAAAAAAAAAAAAAAACAACCTAGGAATATACTTAGATAAGGAAGGGAAAGATCTCTACAAGGGGAACTACGAAACACTGATAAAAGAAATAATAGATGACACAAACAAAAGGGAAAACATCCTGTGCTCATGGATTGGGAGAATTGACGTTAAAGTGTCCATACTGTCCCAAGTGATTTACAGGTTCAACACAATTCCTATCAAAATATCAATGTCATTTTTCACAGATCTAGAAAAAATAATCCTAAACTTCATATGAAAACAAAAAAAGATCCCAAATTGCCAAAGCAATCTTAAGCAAAAGGAAAGAATCTGTAGGCATTACATTATCTGACTTCAAATTATACTACAAGGTCATAGTAATCGAAACAGCATGGTGCTGGTATAAAGGTAGACACATCAATGGAACAGAATAGAGAACCCAGAAATAAAGCCATTTAGCTACAACCAACTGATTTTCAGCAAAGCAGACAGAAACATACACTAGGGAAAATACACACTATTCAATAAATGGTGCTAGGAAAACTGGATACCCACATGCAGAAGAATGAAACTGGGTCCCTGTCTCTCACCTTATACAAAAATTAACTCAAGGCTGGGCGTGGTGGCTCATGCCTGTAATCCTAGCAGTCTGGGAGGCTGAGGCAGGAGGATCGCTCGAGGTCAGGAGTTCGAGACCAGCCTGAGCAAGAGCGAGACCCCATCTCTACTAAAAAAATAGAAAGAAATGATCTGGACAGCTAAAAATATATATGGAAAAAAATTCGCCAGGCATGGTGGTACATGCCTGTAGTCCCAGCTACTTGGGAGGCTGAGGCAGAAGGATTGCTTGAACCCAGGAGTTTGAGGTTGCTGTGAGCTAGGCTGATGCCACGGCACTCAAAAAAATTAGCTCAAAATGGATTAACGACTTAAACGTAAGACCAGAAACCATTCTAGAAGAAAACATAGAAAAGCTCTTTTGAACACTGGCCTAAGCAAAGTATTTATGACTAAGACCCCAGAAAGCAAATACAGTAACAACAAGAATAAACAAATAGGACTTAATTAAACTAAAAAGTTTCTGCACAGCAAAGGACATAATCAACAGAGTAAATAATCAACCTACAGAATGGGGGAAAATATTTGCAAACTATGCATCTGACAAAGGGCTAATACCCAGAATCTACAAAGAATTCAAAAAAATCAGCAGGAGCAAAACAACCCCATCAATAAGTGGACAAAAGACATGAACAGATTTTTTTCAAAAGATAGACAAATGGCCAAGAAACATATGAAGAAATTCTCAACATCACTATTCGTCAGGGAAATGCAAATTAAAACTACAATGAAATTCTACCATACCCCTGTCAGAATGGCGATTACTAAAAAGTAAAAATCAATAGATATTGGTGCAGATGCAATAAAAAGGGAACACTTACACAGTGTTGATGGGAATGTAAATTAGTACAACCTCTATGGAAAACAGAATGGAGATTCTTCAGAGAACTGAAAGTAGCCCTACCATTTGATCCAACAATCCCACTACTGGGTATCTACCCAAAGGAAAAGAAGTCATAATATCAAAAAGACACCTGCACCCAAATATTTATCACAGCACAGTTAACAATTGCAAAGATACAGATTCTACCCAAGTGCCCATCAACTGATGAGTGGACAAAGAAAATGTGGGGGTTGTGTGTATGTGTATATCATGGAGTACTTCTCAGCCATAAAAAGAAATGAAATAATGTCTTTTACAGCAACTTGGATGGAACTAGAGACCATTATTTTAAATAAAGTATCTCAGGAATGGAACGGCAAATACCACATATTCTCACTTAAAAGTGGGAGCTATCCAAGGGGTATCTGTGGTCATAAAGTGGTAGAGTGGACTTTAAAAAAGCAAGAAGGGAGGAGGGTGGAAGAAGGGTGAGGGGTAAATATCTACTTATCAGGTACAGTGTACACTATTCTGGTGATGGGTACACTGAAAGCCCTAAACTTCAGCATTATACAGTTCATCCATGTGACAAAAAACACTTGTGCCTCCCTAAATCTTTTGGGGGGAGGGAGGTGCCAGGGTTCAACTCCCACCTCAGCATTTATTCAACTCTGTGTCCTTAGGAAAATTACTTAATTTCTCTGAGATCTCATTTTCTTTTCTGTAACTTAGGATGATAATACCTATCTTAAACAGTTATTGAGAAGATTAATTGACATGATCCATAAGAAGTACTTAGGGTAGTTACTGACACATTGTTAAGTCTTGGTAAAATGATGATTATTGTTAACTGGCTTCCTTGAAACATGCTGCAAGTTTGGCAGTAGCTTCTACTTTGTGGTGTCTGATAAGTCTGTTCCCTTGCTGCCTTTTTCTGTGTACTAAAATGAAATGTTAGCTTTTAGAATGAGATGTGATACTCATTTGGCCATCACTCATCAAAAATACTGTTTAAGTATGAAGTCTCAGACAATTACAGAGATCCTGTCTGGTAACAGTTTGGTTATAATCAGAACCGTTGCAGGCCTTGGAGTTTCATGGCAATACAGGGATTATAAATGGATTTTCCTAATTTTAGCTTTTTTAAATCAAGTTTTAAAAGTATTGATATTAAACACTATATTTAAAATTCTCCCAGAGCACTCATAGACCCCCTACGAATATATCCCCTGGGAATCTCCTAGCCCAGTTTGAGAAACGTTGTCCTACAGAGTAATATCTGACTGTATCACTGAGAACTCTGTCAGATGTGCTTTGACTTAGAATTTATATCTAACAACTTTACCTTGTTCTAAACACTGCAAGAAAATTATTTTGTCTTCATGCCGTAGTCTGTTGGTTTTTTTTTTCTCTATTACCTTTCTTTCCCAGTCAAGGATTTTAAGAATCCATGAGGTATACACTACTCTGATCCCTAAACTTTAATAACTAATTCTGTGAAATTATTGGCTTTCTTTGTAATATCCTGTTTTTCCTTTTTTTTTTAATTGCAAAATATTAAGGGGGTACAAGTGTTTTTGTTACATGGATACCATTTATAATGCTTAAGTCAGGGATTTTAGCATGCCCATCACCTGAATAATGTTCATTGTGCCCATTAGTTGAGTTTTTACCCCTCACCTCCTCAAACCCTCCCTGTAATCTTTTGTACTGCTGAGATGCCTAACTTTTCAGCTCATTCCCTCATCCTTCTTTTCACCTCTTTCCTCTTACATGTTTTTGTGAAGTCTTTCCTTGATTTTCTTACTCCTGCTAATTACTATATAATCTGTGTTTTTTCCCCAAGACTCTGATCTTGATGTGTAAAACTATTGTTTCTTTTGGATTCCTTTGCTTTTTATCTCTTTCTCCCTCTACTGTGATTTCTTGGCAAAATAAAAAAGCATGTGCATTTTCTCTCTCTCTTTCTCTATCTTCTGCTATTTAATGATTTTTCTCCACTTTCTAGGTATTGTTCTCAGTTGTACATTTCCTTACCCTCCTTTAACTTTTCTCTGAAGTTGCTTATTAAAATACCTTTGTGGTTACTACCAAACTCTTTCCTCTTTTTTCTTCCCTTTCTTAATTATTATACATGTATATTATCAATGTATATCTGATAAAAATTGACTAATTCAGAATAAAGTATAAAAAGGCCTATCCTGTTTCAATTACAATGAGATTCAAGTTAAGTGTTTTTTAAATATGCATATGCTATTTTTTCCAAAAACTGAATGTACCCTTATGTGAACCATGTCAGATATAAGTAAGTACTAATAAATACACTGTGGTAAATTGGTGAAAATTTTATACTCTTTGATATTATATATTTATGTCATAAATCTTATTTAATATTGTGCTGCATGTATAAATCATCACTGTATTTGTTCTGTGGCATTAAGTTGTACATTATCTGTGGGCAGGTGCTGAGCTAGCAACATTGCATGTTCACCAGCAAAATAGGAAGATAAACTGGTATAACAGCTGGGTGAACCAGCTTTGGAAAGATATATCAGTATTTAGCTTCCCTAGATTGGATTTCTTTCTCACTTAATAAAATAAAGAAGTTGACTGAAAGTCCATTTATGCTCCCTTGCACCTCTAATATTTCCCAGAAAAGTTCGTCCTTGCTTTTTAAAGCTGCCTTGTCATCTTTAATGGCATTAATATTTTACAGGGATCCAGTCTTCAGATTCTTAGACTGATCATATTGTCATTTTCTTTCCTCATGCCTTGAATTACCAAATTATGTTTGTGTATTTTCATTTCCTTCATTTTAGAATTATCTTTTTATTTCTGTCTTAGCTAAGACCCTTCCTATTTATTTGAATTACTTCAATAACTTCAGTGTCTTTTCTTTATATCATCTCAGAATAAATCTATGTTATGCCCTTAAATCAGGATAACACCAGCAGTGGTTTAGTGTTTTGCTCATGAGTAATCAGTTGAAACTAAAAGGTGCCAAGGTGCTGCCTCCTTTTTGTCTTTAAAAACTGGAACTCTCATTAATCATTGGTGTTAAAAGCCTTAGTGAAGTCTGATTTAGACCTTGAAACTCTGACTTTTGACATTCATTTAGATCTTTGTCACTCTAGCTTCTTAGGACCTTGAGTAACTATGACATTGACTAAGTTAGGTATACCTTAACCCAATTTCAGGCTCCCCCCTATCCCTCTTATAAACAGCCGGTAGTTAGTGCTTGACAGTATGGATTTGGAGCCAATAGTAGCTCACTTACACACATTGAGTGGTGTGTTGAATTTTTAGCAACAGACCTTCCATTGATCTCACATGATTTTGTTATGTTGTCCCCACCCCCCACACCTCTTTGTTTTCCTTTTGAATTTCCGTTGAAACTACTACTTTGAGTAATTTAATTTGAGCTACCTTGCAGCTCTTAATATTTCCTAGAAGAATTTATTCTTGCTTTTTAAAGCATTTACTTTTTTAAATGTTTGACTTTGTCTACAAACTGTAGTCCTTAAACTGAAATTTCTAATAATGAACTTAATCTGGTTTTCCTTTTGATGCCTGTCTCCTAGATAAACCATTTTACCTAACGTCTAATAGTCTCTTCTTTTCTCAAGTTTTTCATGACCTCTTATTTTCATGTTCCTGACAGTTCACATCTCTCCAGTCAAATTTTTGGTATAACCAAATCATATTTCTGCTTTAGTATGGCTTCGTTGTACTGTAAATTTTAACATTGTCTTATTGACCTCCTCAATGGATAATCAGATGCATAGCACCTATATTTAATTACATGTAGTAATAAAAATGATAGTGCATATATATTAATGTTCCACTGTTTACCCAGGGATAACATCTATCTCCTATAATATTAACTCCCATGGTATCTAGTGTAGTTATCACTCAGGCCATAGGTGAATTTTGATAGATGTTTCTTTGCTTATTTAAACTTTCTTAGTGTAGTAATAACACTTTTTTTTTTTTTTTTTTTTGAGACAGAGTCTCGCTTTGTTGCCCGGGCTAGAGTGAGTGCCATGGTGTCAGCCTAGCTCACAGCAACCTCAAACTCCTGGGCTTAAGCGATCCTACTGCCTCAGCCTCCCGAGTAGCTGGGACTACAGGCATCCGCCACCATGCCCAGCTAATTTTTTCTATATGTATTTTTAGTTGGCCAGATAATTTCTTTCTATTTTTGGTAGAGACGGGGTCTCGCTCTTGCTCAGGCTGGTCTCGAACTCCTGACCTCAAGTGATCCACCCACCTCGGCCTCCCAGAGTGCTAGGATTACAGGCGTGAGCCACCGCGCCCGGCCAGTAATAACACTTTTTAAGTGTCTTACAAGAGGGGTGTTGATAATGCAGGAGGCTATGCACATATATGTATATATTTGTGTTATATGGGAAATTTGTACCTTCCTTCCAATTTTGAACCTAAAAGTGCTCCAAAATAATAAAGTTCTTTTTTTTTATAAAAAATCCCACAAGATATACTGTAAAAGGATTTCAGATGGTCCTTTTAAATTGCCTTCCATTTAAACTGAGTATAATTTAAAAGGTCTTTTTTGCAGAAAAGCCTCTAAAGACCTTCTTGTTAACACTGCCAATAGCAACATGTACATAGTAATAACTTGGTACTCTGAATTTGTTGAAAGAAACTATTATCCATAATTTTCTTTCTCAGAATAGGATTTGCATAGAGTCCTGTTTTGCTTATGCTTACACTGCTTTGGCTTTATTTAACACAGGATAGTGAGAGAACCCTAAATCTTTGTTCATGTCTTAAAGCCTCCAGTAATCACCCTCATGGCATGTGAGAACTTAGTCAACTACAAAATTAGACAGAATAGTCAACATAAGACTGCCCTCACTTTTAATACCAATTGCAAGTTTGAGGGGTTCCCCAAACTACTCTCAGGGTTGATGATTTGCTACAAGGCCTCCCAGAACTCACTGAAAACTACTACACTGATGATTACAGGTTATTATAGGAGAAGGATACAGGGTAAAATCAGCCAAGGGAAGAAGTACACAGGGCAGAGTCTAGTAAAACTACCAAAGGCAGAGCTTCTGTTGTCCTTTCCCCATGGAGTCATGGATGAGTTACTTTCTCAGCATCAATGAGTGACCTCAATCACAGGGTTTTGCTAGCCAAGGAAGCTTACCTGAACCCTGGTGCCCAGAGTTTTTATTGGGGTGCAGACACATCCTGCTCATGTGGCTGACCTTTTCTAGTCCCCAGCTCTTCCGGAGGCAGAACTGATACCACATGGCCCAAGCCCCCGTCATAAATCACATTGTTAGATTGTCCAGTGACTAAAGTCCCCAGGCAAACAAAGACACTCTGTCTGTCAGGCACAGTTCACCTCCCAGTAGCCAATGGCAGTGCCCTCTCTTTGGATAAGATTCGTTCCTCGCTACACAAGGCACCATCCACAAATTTATAATAGTAACGTATTTCTAGTACCTTACGTAAGTCTGTACTCTGAGCATTTGTGGAAGCTTTCCACAAGAAATTGCACATTTCTGTTCAATAAAGTGATAAACTTACATTATAATTTCCACTGTTATTTCCTTCATAAGTACATCTTTCTCTCTTCATTTCTTCTTTATACTTACTAACCCCTATGTCCTGTCCTATACTTTCTATTTTATGTTAATTCAGTTTTAAAGAATGCTTAATATAAGATACCTTATATTTTACTGGTTTTTTTCTGTCGAATAAAAACAATTTATGGCTTACTTTTTCTCACTTTGTTTCCATATAGCGATTTAATCTACTAAACACTTTCAAATATTTTGTCAAGATTAACCAAGTCTTCTGAGGAATGTTTTCTCCATTTTCCAGGTAGAGAAACTGAGCCATAAAATTACTTCTTCAAGACCAAGTCAGGTTTAGAATTAGTTTCCCTATTCTACCTAAATTCTACAAATTGGGGGTGCTTAGTTGTTGAAACCAAATTTCATTATGTTCAAGCCTCAATAATTTTATGATCACAGGGTACTGAAACAAAGATGTAGATATAGATATATAAGTTGCATGCGGAAAGGGTAAGTTTTATTGTAGATGTATTTTCTACCTCATTAATTTAATATTCTGCTGTAGCAACATATATGAAATGCTACTTTGAATAGAAATAGTTAAATTTGGACACTAACATTGCTCTTTCCTCATTATTGTTATATTCTACACTGCTGTCTTAGGATGTCAACCATGGATTAACTGAGGTAAGTTTGGTGTAATAAAGTCTCATGTTCAGAATAAGATATACTGTGTTTTGTCCTAAGTGATAGGAAAGCCAAAGGTTCTTTTTTTTGTATGATTTATATACAAATATATATCATTCTTAAAATTGAGTCTATAGAAATTATCCTGTTTTAACATTTCAGAAGAATTTTCTGAAGAAAAGTAAAGTCTGTTTTAGTTAACATTACACCTATGATGCCTTTCAACAATATTTGCTTTAGAATAGTTCCTGTCCTCCTCAAATCTTCCAGTATAAAATGTAGTGTATCCTTAGAATATAAAAAAACCAAACCTTTACTTTAAAATTTGATAAATGCCTACCTAATAAGGCAGAAAACATCATATATTAGAGAAGTAAAGTGAGCTTTATTTTTTAAACTAATAATTGATAATCAGAATGGTCACAAAATTAAGCTCTTCATTATAATCATCTTTCTCACTTTGTCTCACATGCCGTCCTAATATATAAAGTTCTAGTACTTTGGCTTATGTAGTAAACAACCTTAAACTGCCTTTTTAACACTTGGGAACATTATAATACTTCTTTTATCTGTTAGAGATGTCCGGTTTTGCTTTGCTTTGCTTTGTTTGTTTTTTGGTATGCTTTTCCCAGCTCCTGAACCAATAAGGCATTTTGAGTTAGCTTTAAATTGTAGGTCTAATATTGTTTGCTTCCTCATTCTCAGATAGAAGTAAAATTGTGAAAACATGGTGTTTTGGAGCCAAAGAAGCACTTTAGGAATACCTAAATTTTTTTTTTGAGTTTCAGAGAAGTAAAATGACTTTCTATGATCAATAGCTAGGTTTTGTCACTATATAGGATGAAGGTGCAAACTTGTCACATGGGAAATTTTGAAGTGATAATTTAGTATAAGGTGCATATAACTTGAATATTGTATGATATGTTGAGAACAAAGAATTGATAGTGATTGGGCAATATTAGATTAATTTGTTTTGGTGGCTATAGATAAGAGAGACTTAGATAATTTGAAATATATTCAAGAGAAGGCAGGATGGAAGAAAGCTAGAAACCATATTATTTTCAGAATGGCTAGAAGAAACACTGGGAATGTTTAGCATGGAAAAAAGACAATTTAGGGAGACAATGATCAGAACTTAAAATATTTCAGTCACATATACTTCCCTGCAGGACCAAAACAGACTAAATGATGCGTAGTGATATATAGAAATGCAGATTTGGACTTAATATAAAGAACTTTTTGATTACTTAATAAGAAGTGGATTGTTTATGGTGTATTACTGCTTCATTGGAAGCCTTATAGCAGCAGCTCTGTGTCAGGACAGGCACAAAAGTATTACTTTGTTGTTTAGATGATAGGAGTAGATCTTCCTCCAACTGC
The DNA here is from genome assembly GCF_020740605.2 of Lemur catta. Lineage (NCBI taxonomy): Eukaryota > Metazoa > Chordata > Mammalia > Primates > Lemuridae > Lemur > Lemur catta. The sequence continues at coordinate 46,651,046 of NC_059141.1, read as the reverse complement.
AAGAATGTATGACTGACAACTGATAACTCTTTGTATGTTACTGTACTGTTAAAATAATTAGCAATCAATCACTGCATTACCTGCTAGGATAAATAATTGTTTCTGATAATGGTAATAATAGATTAGTTCTCTTGGCTAACAGAATAATAATACTAATACTGCTTTTTTTCTATGTTAAGTGAATGAACAGATTGTTGGACTCATAATTTTGGCGCCCTAATGACATGACATTCAGTAAATATTTGTTAGCTGAAGCAATAGGCAGATTACTTATCACTGCCCTCAGCTGCTAGAGTAGCCCTAACATGTGGGAAGTAAGTGGATACGGTATTTAACATAGAAGCCCCTAATTTTAGAATAAATTTGCAACCTCATTTGCTGAAACTTGGAGTTAATGTGTGCTAAGCAAAAGATACTTGTAATTTATCATTTTATGGACTCTCAAGTATATACAGTTCCCTCCTAAAATTGGGAATTGGCTTTATTCCAAAGTCTCAACTAGTTACTAATAAAAAATCTATATTCAGAAATAAGCAACCTGTTTTATTTATAATTCCTTAACCACCGATGAGTGAGTAAACTAAGAATGTGATCAACTTTACAAGAAATGACAGCACCCACAATAAGTTTATCACAAATTAATTTGTACTAATAAGTTGATTTTTTATTTCCAGTTGGCAGATATCCCTGTAACAATCTGCACGTATCCATTTGTATTTGATGCCCAAGCAAAAACTACTCTGTTACAAACAGATGCAGTCTTACAGATGCAGGTAAAATATTATGTAATACTACTCTGATTTGAGAGGGTTTTTAAAATTATTTCTGTGATGTTTTTAGAAAGTAAATATTTGAAATTTGCCTATAATCATTAATCAAGGTACTCAAAGGACCTTGGGTAGCTATAAAGAAGACTGCTGCATGTGCCATGTGTATTCTTAGGAGGGCTGCTTATAAAAAAGGGCTGCAATGAAAATAGAATAATTTAGACCTTAATCATTTTGTATCTTAAAAAATGGTATAATCCTTTCATTACAGAAATATGTAATCTTTATAAGCAGTTTTACTAGTATGCTTGATAAAATATTGGTTTGTTTCAAAATCTTGCTTCATTATGTATTTATATACTTGATCAAAGATGGAAGTTAGAGAGATGATGTTAAAGTAGGAAGCATTTGATCACTTGTTAGGAGGATGTAAAATTTCCTTGAAGAAAGTTTTAGTAGTGTAAGCTATTTTCCTGAGGTTGCGCATCATTATCTCCTACTCCTCTTTCTTCTCCCCTTCCTATCTCCCTGCCCCCCTTCCATTTTATGTTGAGCATGCTTTCATTTTTTAAAAATTAGTTCATATTATGACTTTGAAGAGTTACAGTAAGTTTGCTTTATCATTTAAACCTGTAAATAAAAAAGATTTTGAGCGTCCTCCTCTGGTATAGAATATCTCACCATACAGGATAAGGACTAAGGAAAGGATGAAAAGAGACTTTGAATGTTTAGTATTCTAAAAATACTTTTTAAAATTTAAAAACCCTAAATCTTAATAATCATCTTCATTCTGTTCAAGTAAATGCATGTGATATTCTAAATCCCTCCACATATTTTAATAAATACAAGGAGGAGTTTTAGAGATGATCTTATTTCCATTTTCATCAACAGAAGAAACAAATATTTTTGTAGGTTTCTATGCTAACAACTAGTAAACCAGTTTTTTGGAGGTCTGTGTTAAAATGGTAAGTTAATAACTTGGGGCTTTTAATATGGGATATTCCATTTTAAAACAAGAACCCAGGGAAAACCATAGGAAAAGAACAAATGTTTTAAATGATAAAAGCCAAATGCTTGGTTTGTGAACACATGCAGTGATTACCCTACTAGGTGGATTTCTGTAGTACTTCCTTAGGTTGTACTAATTCTCTTTAAAGGTTTGTTTTATGCTGTTTTTTTGTCTCCTCACTCTCTGTCCCTACTCTCTAGTTACTGTTTTTTAGAAAAAACAGTGCTCAGATTTACCATTATTATTATAGTTCTGTGCTGACTTAATGGTGTTATGAGTTATACATTAATATAAAAAATTTAAAAAGATACTCTTTATGTTCAGTTTAATTTTTATGCTGTACTAGATACTCTGTTGGGTTTTGTATGAATTCAGTAGCATAGGAATTATTATAGGAATTATTGCATACCTATAAATAATAGGTAGAGGTTAGCTTATCCAGTCACAGTAGCTTCTTTGTAGCATTGCTATTAAAATTTTAATCTTTTGTTTTCTAGATGGCCATTGACCAGGCCCACAGACAGAACGTCTCCTCTCTTTTTCTCCCAGTGATTGAATCTGTGAATCCCTGCTTAATTCTGGTGGTGCGTAGAGAAAATATTGTAGGAGATGCGATGGAAGTCCTTAGGAAAACAAAGAACATAGATTACAAAAAGCCACTCAAGGTAATTTGACATTTCCTTTTTTATAATTGAGGCTTTTATTCAGAAGCTGTGTTTCAAGTTTTCCTATTTGTTTTTAGTGAGTGAATCTTTGAAATTTAATAAATACAATTATGCATTTTTTTAAATGATTGTTGAGCATTTATATGTAATAAATAACATGCTGTAGGGTCTCCAGAATGTACTTTGATTTCTTTCCAGTCTACTCAGTGTTTGCATTATGCTATTCTAGGTTATATTTGTTGGAGAAGATGCTGTTGATGCAGGAGGGGTACGCAAAGAATTTTTCTTGCTCATAATGAGGGAATTATTGGATCCTAAATATGGCATGTTTAGGTATTATGAAGATTCCAGGCTCATTTGGTTTTCTGATAAGGTAAATGTCCAACCGTCTAAATTACTTTTGTGTATATTCCTATGTATGTATACATATATGTGCCAAGTTAACTCAGTAAATAAGAGTTATTACTGGATTCCTAACATATTTTGTTCAGAGATCTGCTTTATTACAATTTTAAAAATGACAAATTTTTGGACTTGAAGTCCAAAACACATTAATGCTTACCACACATTTCAAATTAACAATGTTGATTATTCCTTCTGCTGATTTCAATTTGGGGATTGAATAATGATCGCCAGATTAACTTTCCTTCTGGGGAAAATTCACTTATCATTAGGGATCATTGATCTCTCTACCTTATCATTTAGGGCAGGGCTTAGTAAACTTTAGTCCATTAGCCAAATTCTTCCCACCACATGTTTTTGTAGATAAAGTCATGCCCACTGATTTACCTATTGTCTATGGTGGCTTTCGAGCTATAACAGTAGAGGCAGAATTGAGTAGTTACAACAGAGACCTCCTGGCCAATAAAGCCTAAAATGTTTGCAGTTTGGCCCTTTGCAGAAAAAGTTTCTCGACCCCTGATTCAGAGACTATAAGTGAAATGAATGGTTCCATTTGTAGAGCTCCATTTGAATAGAATATCTATCTATTGGTTATAAAAACCTTGATGTACTGTTTAATCCTTCTGTCAGGCTGGTGGTCTTATGTGATGTTAGCTACTGTTGATGCTCAGTGCCTAGAGCCATTAATTCATTAGGGGTTGCAAAATGGTGCCACTCTAATTCTAATATTTCTTTTTCATTTATTAGCTTGGATACTTCCAAATAGAGAAATTTTCCCGCACTGTTTGATTCCTTAGTGGTACAGTTCATGTAGGAAAGGATTTTTTCTATTTACTAATTTTTCAAAAGAATAAATCAGTTCATTATCATCTTCCAGTGGTAACAATGCAGTTTTTGGTTTTGTTTTCAAGTATCATTACGTATTCATGGATTTAAACATGCCTGATGTTTTTCAGTCCATTGCCGTTATTATCTTTATAGATGCTTATTTTGTCCCATCTTTGTCCAGGGAGAATTCTTCAAGTTGACACCTGAGTCCTTTTGAAACAACCTTAGTACTCTTTGGTGGCTTCCTTGCTACCTAGTGTACTTGGTATGACAAAATATTCCAGACTTATCTTAAACATTTACTGCCTAACAATACCAACATTACCACCAATATTATGATTACCGAACATATTTTTTAAATTGTTTTGCAATTCTTTTTGACTTTAGGACATACCCTAATAGACAACCAAATAATGTGTTTTCATATTACTTGAAATTGTCATATTCTGTATAATTATACCACCAAATGGTTACACATTTAAGTTGTTTGTTATGATGTACTATTTAATCCCTCTGTCAGGCTGGTGGTCTTCTGTGATGTTAGCCACTGTTTATCTGTTTAAATTTAATTTTATAATACAAAATATTTACATAGTTCCAAAGTCAAATCTATAAAATAAGATATATTAAAAGAACTCTACCTTATTTTCTCCCTCCTCCTATGGATGATCTTTTTAAAATAGGGTAATATTTTTAAAATTTTGTGGGTTATCCTTTTTTTAAAAAATAAATATAAGTAGATAGCAGTATATTACATACCTAAATCAGTTTCCTGGTTTTGACCATGGTTATGTAAGCTGTTATTGGAGAAAACTGAGTAAAAGGTACATAGGAATTCTTTATACTACTTATACAATTTGTGAGTCTTAAAGTGTTTAAAAGAAGATGTATTTTTTAAAAGCAATGGTATGCATATTTTTTTCTTCATCAAGACAGAGTATTTTATTATAGGTGGGAAATTGGAGCATGTTTGCATGTTGTGATTAATTACTCAAAAAGTGAAAAATGAGTGATGAAGGAGGGGATATCAATTGGAGGAGCAGAGTCCTTAAGTTGTGAAAAAAGAATGGGATTTAGTGCACTAATGGAGGATTGACTGTAGTTAGACACATAGGTCCATAATATCAGGAGGGAAAGCCACATATATATGCAAATACAAATCACTTGATAGATTTGATGGTAGGACATTGTGAAAGTTTTCTTGAAATTGTTTCTGTTTTATAGTGAAATAAGATACAAGGTTATTAGAGGATTAAAATGGGGGAAGGTTGTGGGAGTTGTGAGGAGAGAGGAGAAAGGAGAAGTTGTGAAATTATCACTTTGGGGAATGGGAAAATAAATTGACCATGTAAATAAATATAAGACTAGACTGGTAGCATTGAAGGCCCACTTGAGACTTATGTTCATGAGTTTAAAATGAGAGCAGTTGGCTTGGTTGATATTTTGTGTTTTTGTTTTTTTTTTTCCTTTTCTCTTTAGTCACATTTAGCTGCTTGGGTAGAACTAAGGAAAAGGCCAACAGCTGATTTTAACCAGGTTGTGGTTTTAACAGATGAACATAGCACAGAAGGGAGTAAAGCAAGAGAGTGACTTATGTTGATGGACCATACAGTTTCAGTTTTGTGAGGACTTGGTTTGGAGATGATAATGATTATTAATAATAAATAAACAAATGGTGGAGTCAATAGATTGTACTTTATGGTGGAAGTGAATTGTAGTGTGGGTCAGGATTAGGGAGACTGAGATGAAATTGGAGAGGATGAAGCACAATAGGGAGTGCTTTAGGGAGTTGAGATTTGGAGAGTTGCAGTTGAATGTAAGATATAACCATGGGAATAGGTATTTGAGGTATGGAGGAGGACAAGATTGTTGGAAGTAAACAGGTCCAGAAATTGAGAGGCTAGAGTATTGGATGCATTTTTTGCCTGGATATTGAAATCATCAAAAACAATGGCAGAAATAGTAGTAGAGAAAAAAAGCATAAAATGGTGCCAAAATCGGTGAATGAGGGATTATGGAAGGTCTTTAGACAGCTGTACAAAGATTAGTAGTAGGAGGTATAGTCAGTTGATAGGTGTTTTAGAGAAGTTGGGGGTTTTAGGAAGGCAAGTAGAAGGATATATAGCAGCACTGAAGAGCAAGGAGACCTACCTTGCCTCTAAGCCCAATCATATGAAGGGTTGGAAGAGAGAAAAGACAGCATTTATGATCACTGCAGGAGAAATGGTGTCCTCTGGAGAGACAGTCTTGTTCACTTAGAACAAAAAGGGAAAAGAAAATTTGGAGAAGTTCAGAATACAGGCAGTTTTCAAATGATAGATTGTGAATTCCAGAGCAAATAGTGAAAGGGGCTTGGTAGAGCAAGGACAGTCATGAAATTGTTACATTTTAGGGCATATGCAGTGCCATGTGGATGTGGGATTAAGGATAACTTGTGAGTTTTGAGGCTTTGTATGTTGGTAGGAAAACAGGCATGGGAGATATGATGGAATAGTCCTAGTGGCTTGAGGTGGGTGGACAATGTGTTGAGATGGGTACCTGCCTTCCTGGCACTTGCCTCCTAGAGCAGTTTGTAGTGGTATAACAAGTAACTTGAGAGGGCATATGGGATGAGGACCTGTCCTTGTAGGAACACAAAGAATTCTGCAAATAGGTAATGTTTTGAGAACAGGTGAGAGATACTTGTAACAAGTTTTATGATGGATCTCTGTGGGACCTTTTCAGTTATATCTCAGTTTAGCCAATGAGAGCCCGTTAGAGCTGGCTCACCTTTTGCGTACTTTTGACATATCCCCATTATTCTTTAGGCATTTCCTTACATTTGGTACAATAAATGTTCCAGGCTTATCTTGTATTTTCTCTGCCCCAGCCCTGGCATTAACCATATTTCATAAGAGCCCTCTTGTGTTTAAGAGGAAAATGGTATTTAGAAATCAAGTTCTGGATGCCAAGTATACTTGTTACTGCCAGGGAGTCATTGCTTCATGTTTTTCTCAGCAGAGAAGTAGGAACTATGTGTATGTATACACACATGCACATACAGATCTATCTATATTTATGGCTGTATGTATGTTGAAGACCATGAAATCAGACTGATACCTCTAATTCTACCCAAATACCAGAGTTTACTCTAGACTTCTCCCTTTCCACATTATGTATATAACTTTCATCACCAATGAGAAACCTGCTGTCATCTTCAGGGTATTTACTCAGTTTCCCTGTATGTAACCAGTCTTTGTGGGGCACTGGTCTAAAGCTCAGCCTCAGATATACTAGACTACCCTCTACATTCACTTTGTCATGTTAAGAAATTCCCTTCTGTCCCTTGTTTGTTAGGTGTTTTTATCATGAAAGAGTATTGGAAATACTCTTTTGTCTAGTGCTTTCCCTACATCACTTGAGATGATCATGTGGTTTTCTTTTTTCATTTTGTTTATATGGTGAACCATTCTTGCATTTCTGGGGTAAACCCCATGTGGTCATGGTGTATAATCCTTTTAATATGCTGCTTGATTCAGGTTGCTTTTTTTTGTTTGTTTTTTTGAGGCAGAGTCTCACTGTTGTCTGGGCTAGAGTGCAGTGGAGTCATCACAGCTCACTACACTACAACCTCAAACTCTTGGGCTCACACGACTCTCCTACTTCAGCCTTCGAAGTAGCTAGGACTATAAGTACACACCATCATGTCTGGCTAATTTTTCTTTCTTTTTTTTTTTTTAATGGGGTATTGCTCTTGCTTAGTCTGGTCTTGAACTTCTGGTCTCAAGCAATCCTCCTGCCTCTGCCTCCCAGAGTGCTAGGATTACAGGAATGAGCTACTGCACCCGCCAAGCCAAGTTTGCTATTATTTTGTTGATGATTTTCTCTTCTGTATTTTTAAGGAATGTTGGTCTGTAGGATTGGGTTTTTTGTTTGCGTCTTTATTTTTGTTTTGTTTTGTTTTTTCAGGGTTTTGGGTTTTTGTTTTTTGTTTTGTTTTTTTTGTTGTTTTGTTTTTGGTGAGGTCTTTGTCTGGCTTTGGTATCTTGGTAGTGCTGACCTCATAGAATAATTTAGAAAATGTTACCTCCACTTCAGTTTTTTAGAAGAGTTTGAGAAGGCTTGGTGTTAATGCTCCTTTAAATATTTGGTACAGTCTGGTCCTTGGCTATTCTTTGTTGGAAGGTTTTTGATTGCTATTTCAAACTCTTTAATTATTATGGGTTTATTCACGTTTTCTAGTTCATATAGTATCTACAGAGTACCGTTGGCCCTTTGTATCCAGTGGTTCTGTGTCCATGGATTCCACCAACTACAGATCAAAAATATTCTGGAAAAAATATAGTCTGTATACATTTGTACTTGAATGTATACAGACTTTATTCTCATAGTTCCCTAAACAACACAGTATAACAACTATATAGTGTTTACATTGTATTAGGTATTATAAATAATTTAGAGATGACTTAAAGTATACAGGAGGATGTGTGTAAGTTATACACAAATACTGCACCATTTTATATCAGGGACTTGAGCATCCTTGGATTTGGGTATCCACAGGAGGTCCCAGAACCAATCCCCAATAGATACTGAGGGCCAGCTGTAGTTTGTGGGTTTGTAGGAGTTTGTCCATTTCATCTAGGCTGTCTATTTTGTTGGTGTACAGTTGTTCATACTATTTTTATAACCTTTTTTATTTCTATAAGTTTAGTAGTAATGGCCCCACTTTGATTCCTGATTTGGTAATTTGACTCTTCTCTTTTTTTCTTGGTCAGTCTAGCTAAAGGTTTGTCACTTTTGTTGCTCTTTTAAAAGAATCAACTTTTGGCTTTGTTGCTTCTATTTTTTCCCTATTCTTTATTTCATTCATCTCTGCTTTACTCTTTATTTTCCTCCTTCTGCCAGCTTTGGACATAGTTAGCTCTTCTTAGTTCCTTAGGATAGAAAGTCAGGCTATTGATTTGAGGTCTTTATTCCTTTTAAATTTAGGTGTTTACAACTTTTAATCTCCCTCTAAACACTGCTATTCTTGCATCTCATAAGTTTTGATATGCTGTGTTTTCATTTTCATTAATCTGTAAGTAATTACTTATTTCCCTTGTGATTTCTTCTTTGACCCATTATTTATTGAAGAGTACAATGTTTAATTACTATGTTTGTGAATTTTCCAGATTTCTTTTTGTTATTTCTAGTTTCGTCCCATTGTGGTCTGAGGAGATTTTTTTAATGATTTTAGTCTTATTAAATTTATTGAAATTAATTTTGTGAGCTAACATATGGTCTTTCCTAGAAAATGTTCCATGTGCACTTAAGAAGAATGTATATTCTGCTGTTATTGGGTAGAGTGTCCTATATATGTCTGATAGGTCTCATTGGTTTATATTATTGTTCAAGTTCTCTATTTCCTTATTGGTCTTCTATCTGATTCTATACCTCATTGAAAGTGGGGTATTAGAGCCACCAACTATTATTTCAGAACTGTCTTTTTCTCCCTTCACTTCTTTCAATTGTTGCTTTATATATTTTGGAGCTGTGTTGTTAAGTACATGCATATTTGTAATTGTATATTCTTGATGAATTGACCCTATTATCAGTATATGTCTTTGTCTCTTTTAGAAATTTTATATTATGTCTGTTTGGTCTATTATTAGTATAGTCACTCCAGCTCTGTTTTGTTACTTTTTACGTGAAATTACTTTTTTCTAAACTTTCCCTTTCAACCTATTTGTGTCTTTGGATCTAAAGCAAGACTTAATAGTTGGATTATATTTGTTTGTTTAATCCATTCTGCCAGTCTTTTCTTTTTAATCACAGAGTTTAATCTATTTACATTTAATTTCTAATAACAAAGCACTTCTGTATTTTCCTGTGTGATTTTTATGTCTTGTGTCTTTTTTGTTCCTTGATTCCCCCATCACTGTCCTTTTTTGTGTTTGATTGTTTTCCTAGTGTACTGTTTTCCCTTTTTATCTCCTTTTCTGTATGTATTTTAGTTATTTTCTTAGTGGTTGCCCTGGGGTTGGCAACTAACATCTTAAATTTATAGCAATCTAGTTTGAATTAGTACCAACTCAACTTGCAGTAGTGTATAGAAACTGTGCTCTTAGATAGTTTTGTCTCTTCCTCTTTATTTTGTTACTGTTGCAACTTACGTCTTTATACATTGTGTGCCCATTAACATAGATTTATTGTGTTTTATGCATTTGTCTTTTAACTGTATAGGAAAAAAAGAGGAGTTACAAATAAAAAATATAATTTTACTACAATTTTTATTTCTTTGTATAGTTTTGTATTACTCTGTAGTATTCTTTCATCAGCCTGAAGAACTTTAGTGTTTCTTATAAGGAAGTTCTGGTAGTGGCAACCAATTCCCTTAATTGTTTATCTGAGAATGGCTTACTTTCTCCCTTATTTTTGAAGGACAGTTTTCCTATATGTAGAATTCTTGCTTGACAGTGTTTTTTTTTTTCTTTCTTTTTTTTTTTTTTTTTTTTGCAGATCTTTAAATATTTCATCTCACTATCTTCTGGCATTCATGGTTTTTGATGAGAAATCAGCTGTTAATCTCATTGAGGAGCATACTGGTGTTCCTCAATGAGCAATGACAAGGTGTTTTTCTCTTCATAATTGGCTTTCACACTTTGATTATAATGTGTGTCAGTGTTGATCTCCTTGAGTTCATCCTGCTTGGAGTTTGTTGCACTTTTTTGGATATTTAGATTTATGACTTTTATCAAATTTGGGAGTTTTTGACCATTTGTTAAAATTCTCTTTCTGCCTCTCTCTTTCCTCCTTTTGGGACTCCCACTGTGTGTTTGATGGCATACTTGATGGTGTCCCACGGATCTCTTAAGCTATGTTCATTTTCCTCTTTTTCTTGCTTTTGTTCCTCAGACTGAATAACTTCAATTGACCTATTTTCTTTTTCTTTCTTTCTTTTTTTTTTTTTTTTTTTTTTTGAGACAGAGTCTCACTCTGTTGCCCAGGCTAGAGCGCCATGGCGTCAGCCTAGCTCACAGCAACCTCAAACTCCTGGGCTCAAGCAATCCTACTGCCTCAGCCTTCCAATCCTACTGCCTCAGCTGGGACTACAGGCATGCGCCACCATGCCCGGCTAATTTTCATATATATATATATATATATATATATATTTTTTTTTTTTTTTTTCTTTCAGTTGTCCAGCTAATTTCTTTCTATTTTTTTAGTAGAGATGGGGTCTCGCTCTTGCTCAGGCTGATCTTGAACTCCTGAGCTCAGACAATCCACCCACCTCGGCCTCCCAGAGAGCTAGGATTACAGGCGTGAGCCACCATGCCCGGCCATCAATTGACCTATTTTCATGTTTGCAGATTCTTCCTTTTGCCTATTAAAATCTCCTGTTGTACCCCTCTAGTGAACTTTTTATTTTAATTATTGTACTTTTCAGCTGCAGAATTTTTATTTAATTCCTTTCCATAATCTCTCATTATTGACATTCCCTATTTGGTGAGACATTAATATCCTGGTTTTGTTTAGTTCTTTTTTTTTTTTTTTTTTTTTGAGACAGAGTCTCGCTTTGTTGCCCGGGCTAGAGTGAGTGCCATGGCATCAGCCTAGCTCACAGCAACCTCAGACTCCTGGGCTTAAGCGATCCTACTGCCTCAGCCTCCCGAGTAGCTGGGACTACAGGCATCTGCCACCATGCCCGGCTAAATTTTTTGTATATATATTTTTAGTTGGCCAGATAATTTCTTTCTATTTTTAGTAGAGACGGGGTCTCACTCTTGCTCAGGCTGGTCTCGAACTCCTGACCTCGAGCAATCCACCCGCCTCGGCCTCCCAGAGCTAGGATTACAGGCGTGAGCCACCGCGCCCGGCCTTGTTTAGTTCTTAGTCCATGATTTCCTTTGGCTCATTGACTATATTTAAGGCAGTTGATTTAAAAATCTTTGTCTAGTAAATCCAATGTCTGGGCTTTCTCAGGGATATTTTATATTAATTTCTTTTTTGTGTGAATGAGCCATTATCGTCTTCTTTCTTTTCATGCCTCATAAATTTTGTTGAATACTGAACACTGAATATTATAATGTGGCTGCTGTGGAGATTCTCCTCTCTCCCCATGGTTGTTGCTGCTTGTTGTGGGTTCTTGTTGTTTGTTTAGTGGCTTTTCTAAACCATCTTTGTAAAAGTCTGTATTCTTTATGTGTGGCTACTAAAGTATGTTCTGTTAGCTTAGTGGTTACCTTAAACACTGTGAACCAAAAAGAAAAAAACGGAAGAAAAACATACTCTCCTAGGTTTTTCAGACTGGCTCTGTCTTGGCTACTCCTTCAGACCCTAGCTGTATACATACATGTCTGACTTAGCCTCCATTTCTTGCTTCTGCAGAAATGTCTAAAGATCAGCCAAAGGTGAGAGCTTAGGGTTTTCTCTGGTCTTGTCTGAGCATGCGTCCAGCTCTGGGTGCACACCTGATCTGCTAGATTCCCTGCTATATACAAGAGCTTTTCAAAGCCATTATTCCACCAAGTATCTCCTTCCCCAGCCTCTTCCTTCCTAGGTATTCAGTCTGTCTGTTGCTTGCCCCAACTAGTGGTCATGGCTAATATTAGGACTTTAAATATGAAGTGTCTGATTTCAAATCAAAAGTGTAGTTTATTATATCTCAAATAGGAAGCAGTACAATTAATCAAAGTATGCATCTAAACTGTGGACACAGTTTTACCATCTTAATGGTAGCTTGTTTATGCCCGCAGTGAGGAAGCCTGGAGAACAGGTGGCAATGAAATCATGAAAGGTGTTTTCCACAGCTTGTTGAGAATTGAATATTTTCCCTTGCAAGAAGTGGTCCAAAGCCTGGAAGAAGTAGTAGTCAGTTGGTGAAAGGTCTGATGAATACGGTGGATGACAGAGTTTCCAAGTACAGCTTCTGCAGTTTGAGCAGCATTGTTTATGCAGTATGTGGTCGAACATTATCTTGCAAGAGAAATGGCCTGTCTCTGTTGACAAATCTTGGCTGCTTAATCGCAAGCATCCTCATCATTTCATCCGTTTGGTTGCAGTGCACATCCACTGTAATCGATTGACCAGGTTTCATGAAGCTGTAGTGGATAATATCAGCACTGGACCACCAAACAGACATCATTAGCTTTTTTGGATGAATATTTGGTTTTAGACTGTGTTTTGGCACTTCATCGTTGTCCAGCCATTGTGCTGAATGCTTGCAATTGTCAAAAATCCATTTTCATCACATGTAACAATACAGTGTAGAACTGGTTCACATTTATGTCATGACAGCAAAGAAAGGCAAGCTTCCAGATGATTTCTCTTCTGATGCTTGTTTAATTCATGCGGAACCCATCTATCCAGCTTTTTTATCTTGCCCATTTGTTTCCAGTGGTCCAATATTGTTGGAATAGTAATGTCAAACTTTGCTGCTAATTCACACTTAGGTTGAGATGGATTCACTTCCACAGCAGCTTTCAGCGCATCATTATCCACCGTGGTCTCAGGTCACCCACATGGCTTATTTTCAAGATTAAAATCATCAGAACAGAACTCTCAAACCATTGATGTACTGTGCGTTCATTAGCCACATCTTTCCTAAATGCTTCATTGATATTTGGAGCTATCTGTGCAGCATTAGTTCCATGACGGAACTCACATTTGAAAGTAACACGAATTTTTGACTTATCCATGGTTTCACAAAAATTGCTCTAAAAAAATTTGAAAGATAATCACGAGTCAAAATGTACATTTGAAAGACTGAGGATGTACCTTCACAATAAAAATAAAATGAGAAGTGTCAAAGTGAAATGTCAGAGATGTCAACTGTCAAACTTAGCACTTAAGGAAATTGGATACTTCATACTTAATAACCTAATATATTCGCTTTTAAATACTTCTCACAAGTGTTACTCACCTAGGAAATTGTTTAAGGCCTGGGGGAACTCAACCAGGCAAAACAAAGGAAAGTCCTTGAGCTGATCTCAGGGAGCTACCTACCAGACAGATCAAAAGACATAACCACCATCCTTTGAGAATAAGGTTCATATTGCTCCCCCTGTTGCCAGAAACTTGCACCAGAAATGCAGATTTGGGGAGTGGGGCATGGTAAGTGGGTAAGTTAAAATACCACAGTGCTCTTTTATTAAAATCCAGCAGCTTCTTCATTAAGTATTCCCCTAGTTGTTGTAAGTTTTTGATTAGTTTTTAGAGTTACAGAAGAGTTCTTTCTGACAGTTTTTGCTATCTAATTGTTTTGTGGAGGGGATTTCATTTTGGAGTTCCCTATTTGCCATTTTCAGTGACATCACCTTTGTATTTTGGGGAGAAAGTGATTATTGTTCTTCCCCCTTACTTTAAAAATTTGTTTATATGTTTCCCAAAGTACCTCTTACTTCTTGGTTTCTTTTTTGTTTGTGTTGTCTTTTTCTTACGCTCATTGGCTGTTTATTCACATTGTAAGAGCGTGGCACTGAAAAGCTACCTAGATACTTTATGTGCGTAGGTGTGTGCATTAATTGATTTACAGGCCCCATTCATAGGTGGGGACCTTTCAAGGCAGAATCTTCAAATGCCAGCATATATTGCTTTTCCTTTGGGTTTTCAAGAAAGGTTGTAACTCTGGCTGTCTGTGTTTTGGTAGTATTCTGAACTACAGAAAGAGAAGCTAGGATTCTCATGGTTCATTGTACAGACCTTCATTTGATCTCTTTGTTTTCAGTGCAGCAGCCTTACCAACTGCTATCTCAGGTCCCAGAGCCTCTTTGGTTCCCGCTCTCTAGAAATGCATAGGACTTGGCTGGACATGGTGGCTCATGCCTGTGACCCAGCAATTTGGGAGGCTAAAGCAGGAGTATTGCTTGAGCTCAGGAGTTTGATGTTACAGTGAACTGTGATTTCCACTGCACTCCAGCCTGGGTAAACACAGCAAGACCCTGTCTCTTAAAAAAAAAAGAAAAGAAATGCCAATGACTTTCCATCAAGCATCCTATTTGCAACCCCACTCTAATACCTCTGAGTTTCAAAGTCTTTATGTTTATCAGCTAAGCTAATTCTGACTTTACAGGTATTGGTAGTTCCAGTTCCTGGGCCTAAAGCACAAATTAGCTATAAATTCCTGTTTCATTTTTTTCTGCTTTACCAAATCAGTTACCAGCCATCCACCTACTTTTCAGATTTTGAAATGTTAACATCTCTTTAGTGCTGTTAACACTCTCTTATACCACTTTTATCCTTTATTCTCATTTAGAAGATTTTAGAAAGGAGAAAGCTCAACACATCATTCATTCTCCCCTATATAAGAAGGACTTTCTAAACTTAAACACAATGTAGAGCATAACAACAGAGAAAGATTAATTTGACCACTGAAAACTGTGAAATTTATACATAGCAGAAAACAGAAAATTAAAAAACGTATAGCAGACTGGGATATATGTAACAAATATGACACAGGTTAATGCCCTTTATAAATCTGAATACAAATACATAAGAAAAGCATTATCCCCCAAAAGATAAAGTGGGCCAAACACATGAAGGGATATTTTCATAAGCATACACAAATCTCTGATTTTCAGTATTATTAATAGTAAAAAATGTATACTAAAGGAAACTGTCATTTTTAAACTCAAGACAAAAATGTGTGTTTATGTGTGTATAGTGTGTACACAGATGAAAATAGGGAGAGAGGGGCATTTTCCTATTGTGCAAATGGCAGTTTAAACTGTAACTGGTGTAGAGGAAAACAAGTCAGCAGTATGTTTAACTATCTTTTGACTTAGGAATTCTTTCTTAGAAAGCAGAATTTCTCCTAAGGAAATAATTCAAACTATGGCCCAAATATGCAAAAAAGATGCCCATCTTATTTTGAATGTTGCTGGCTAGTTAGAATAACTGACATTTATTGAGCCTTTACTGTGTGCTTCAGGAACTATGCTAAAAGCATTTTACATACGTTATCCCATGTAATCCTCACAACAACAATATGAGATAAATACTATGTTTATCTTCTTTGAAAACACTGAGGCTAGATAGTGACTGCTAAACCAGGTCTGGAGCCCAGGTCTAATAAAAAATTATTCACTTAATCATCATGCTCACCAAATTTTCTGTGAATGTATGTTACTTCTCTAAAGATGGGAAAAGAAATAAATATTGTGTTCAGTGTTTAAATAATCTAAATATCCAGCTACAGTTAAGTAGGTAATGTAGTAGATCATCATACTTTTATGTGATGTACAGCCATTAAAAATCATGTTCTAGAAACATTTAATGACATAAGAAAATTAGACAAATGAAATAAAACCTTAAATAATAGTATTTTTAAAATTATTTTTCTAAACTTACAGTAGATGGAAATACACAAAAATATTTTTAAATCATTAATTCTGAGTGATTGGTTTATAGTTGTTTATTCACTTTGTTTTTCATGTTTTTTCATTTTCCAAATTTTAAATGTATATTACTTTTTAAATCAGAAAAGTTATAGTAATCAGTTCACCTATAAATTTAATGAATGACATGGTTATGCTTATATTTCTGGAAAAAACTAGTTGTAAAATCATTTGTATAGTATGATGTCAGCTAGGTTCTAATTTTTTTTAAGTCTTAGAAAATACATTAGATGGAAATGTGCAAAAATACTAACAGTGATATAATCCCAGGGAGATTGTAATGAACATGAATTTTTTTCTTGTTATTCATTACTTTTTTCTCTATCTACAAAATTTTATCCTGTGAGCATGTTTTGTAATCTGAAAAAAATTAATGTTTTTACTTGGAGGACATGTCTTTACTTTTTCTTTTGTATTTTTAGACATTTGAAGACAGTGATTTATTCCATTTGATTGGTGTTATTTGTGGATTAGCAATTTATAATTTTACTATTGTGGACCTCCATTTTCCTTTGGCTTTATATAAGAAACTGCTGAAAAAGAAGCCATCCTTGGATGATTTGAAAGAACTAATGCCTGATGTTGGGAGGTTAGTTGTAAAAAGTATCAAGGTTAGGGTTTGGAAGATAAGAAATGAAGAACGTACAGAAAGCTTTCCTTCTAGGAATAATTACATTTTATTGTTCCTATTAAATTTCTGAAATAGGCCTACAGTCCCAGCCACTCCAGAGGCTGAGGCAGGAGGATTGCCTGAGTGCAGGAGTTCAAGTCCAGCCTGAGTTCTTAAAATTTTTTAATTTAAAAATTAAAAAAAAATTCTGAAATAAACAAATGCGCTTCTAATAAAGGAAAATCCATTATATTACTCAGACCAAAATTTTCTACTAAAAGACTACATTTTTAGTCTTCAAACCTAGATTTGTGGTATTTTTAACAGTACTTTGCAAATATCAGATAAATTTAGGAAGGTCATGTTTCCTGAGAGTGGTTAAGTGATTTATTTGGACTTTTACTTCTGATCACTTTTATTCCTAATTTGAATATGTAAAGTTTCTTTTTATTTATTACATAAAATGGAATAAAAATTACATATAAATAAGGACAAATGTTGACAATAGGAGGATACATGGCCTTTGTATTCAGAGAAAGAGATAAAAACCTTAGACTGATTTTTTTCTTCTTCAGTGTTTGTAAGTTTGGCATTGTACATCCACTATTTTGAAACAAATATAAAAGTACAAATTAGTGCAAGACTTTTATCAAGAGGGAATAAGAAGTATATGCTTATTCATAAGCAAAATAGTCAAAATACCCAATAATGTTTTACCTCAAAGAAAAATATATATTGTTTTGCAGAAGCATGCAACAATTACTGGATTATCCAGAAGATGATATAGAAGAAACATTTTGTCTTAATTTTACGGTAAGATGAAAACACATAGGTTAGCCTAATTATTCATCATCCCTTTTATTTAACAGCTATGATTATGGTTTTTCTCTGTTTTATGGATGAAATTCTTAGAGAACCCTTTAGCTAACATTTATTGAGCATTTACTATGTGGTAGCTAGTCACAGTACATGCATTATTTCATTTAATCCTCAACAATCCTATGAGGTTAGTATCATCCTTATTTTACAGATGAAGAAAACTAAAAACAATCATTATCTTCAGAATCAGTATTCATATCCAGCTCTGTGACTTCAAATGTGCTTTATCATTATGCTAAAGATATTTATGAATACAAGAGGTCCTCTTTAAGGGTTTTTAATCTGCAATTACAAGAAAATTCTTAATGAAGCAAAAGGTTATAACATTTTACTACTAATATCACTACTGAACTTACCACTGGAAAGATTAATTCCCACTCACATACATCCCTTCCTGCTTCATACTAACATTCATCCTTGCCTAACTTGTCTTCCTCACTGTTGGATGACATAATACAAATACTATTTTGAAAATGAAATTGCACATCTTGTAAAAGATGCACAATTTTGTTAAATCAGTGGAAGGGATGTTAAATAAGTGATCTAGTCACATACAAAGCCATTGACAAATGAGGATCTGACAGAAATAGACTAGTTGACAGTTAAAAAAGAAAAAATCAGCAATGATTATGATGTGGCACTTCAGAAGGGAACAATCTGAATGTTGGGAAAATTGTAAAACCTTCAGTTTTCTTTTTCTTCTTAAAATTTTTTATTTGTATATTTCTGTGTTCACCCCCCCAGTATAGTCCTCTTTATGGTTTTGTTGTCAATGCTGATAAAAGATAGCATATTCTGCTGCCACACAGTTTGCCTCACTTCTTAAGAGATTTTCAGTGGCTCTTTATTGTTTGTAGAGTAATAGCTTTAGAATGGGCATCAAAGACATTTATAATCTGGCTTTCTTTCTAACTTCCATTGTATCCATTGAAACCAAATTTTGTTGTATCACACAGTAGTTTTTCATATATCTTATCTTCCTCTTTTTTAGAGCTACTTGCCATACATTTTCAGAACTTAATATTTACTCTCATATCTATCCTTTTGTTCAACTGATGTGCTAAGTTTGAAATCACTTCAGACCTCTCCCAGTCTTTCAGAATCGTACCCATTCTGCTACGTGCTGTTCAAATGGCATTTCTTCTTCCTCAAGGTCTTTCATACCTCTTCTAGTTAGAATTAAGTTTTCTTTCCTCTATAGTCTGATAACATTTATTTTTATTATAATGGGTTGTTTATATAACTACATTTCTCCTCATTTACTAAATAGTAAACTTCAGAGCAGGGATGTATTCTTCTCTTATCCCACTCCTATTATAGTGTTTTATAGATATCAGATTTTAATGAAAGAGGATAATATTGCAAAAAGAAGGCATGAGAAAAGATGCAGAGATGGGAATGGTAATATTTGTAGAAAAATTGCCAGACCAGTAAGAGAAATAAAATATTTCAAAATAACTCTTCATAAACCAAATTAATGCATAATTGGAAAAACGGCCTATGATCAAGCATACAAGGCAGGTAGAGGAATACAGGAGTGACAGTTGTCATGTGGGAAAAATGCATAGTTGTTCTAAGCTGAGTTTGCATTCTGATCCTTAGATTCTATTACTTATCTAAGGAAAACATCCTTTCTAATATTTTACTCATACAGTAATCATTCTAAAGTTTTATGTGCAATAAATACTCAGTTTCCTGTTCTTAATTAATCAAACACTTGGCAATTTATAATTAGTTAGTCATGGTAGGATTTCACACTACTAGAGAGGTTAAAAATTCCTAGTTGTGGCCTTAAGCAGAATTCACAAATAAGCTTATGATAGCAGAATTTTATCTCAGATTTATTAGTTGTAATATTAAATGAGATAAAAGGTAAAATATAATAGATTATTAAAATACTCTAATAAGTTTTGAGTCTGACATTGACTTTTTTTAAAAATTTAAATTAATAGATCACAGTTGAAAACTTTGGTGCAACAGAAGTGAAAGAGCTGGTTCTAAATGGTGCAGACACAGCTGTTAACAAACAAAATCGGTAAGTGAATTATAGCAGCATCAGTGGAGTAATAAAAAATCAATAGGCATTTTCTTCTGTATTTAAAAAACCTGTTACAACCCTAAGTTTTCACTCATATAAACTTAAATTTTGAATCATTAGTGAGGAAGTAATCTGCCTTTTGTTCCTGAAATCCCTTTAAGACATTAAACAAAAGAACAAGGAGAAGGGAGAGGAGACAACAGCAAAGATAATTTTTGGAAGCCAAAAAACAGTGGTAACTAACTTTAGCAAACTAGAGAAAGCTGCAATATCAGATGGGCTGGAGGAGCCAAGAAGCCAGCCAGTTCATACTGCAGAACAAAAGCTCAGGTGCTGAGTATAGACTATACCTTTAAAAAGTGCATGGGGTTTGGGGAAATGCTGGGAACAGAAAGGTTGACTCCAGCCATGGCAAGGAACTGAACTGGAAATAGGGAGATTACGTGATGAAAGTCTACAGCTCCCTCCCCCTTGATATTACACATTGGAGGATCCTTTTCTGGGGAAACTGTCTAACTTTTAAATGTGAATGGTTAGCCAAAGGACAATAGACATTTAAAGAAAGACCAGAATAGTCAAAAAGAATGGCAAGGAAATAGGAATCATGCAGGATGAAGGACAAAACTTCAAAAGAAACTGAAATCAGTGTCCTCAAAATGATGAGTGACATCCAGATGGATAATATTAGCCATTTTTAAAAATTTATTGAAAGAAATGAGATGAATGAAATTTGTCAAAGAAAATGGTACAAAAAAACTCGGCACTGAATGACATCCTTTCAGGACTAAAAACATAGGAAGTGGAAAAAAACACATATACTAAGACAAACCAAGACAAACATACATGAAATTGCAAAATCTTGACTCTAAAGCCATCCGGGAAAAAAAGCAGACCATTTACAAAGAATAACATCAGACTTGCAAAGAACAACACTGGATTGCTCCTTGGCCCTTTGGCTAAGATCAAGGAAGTGAAGAACAACAGAAGGTAGAACATCAAAATTCTGGGAGAAACTTAGAATTTCATATCCAAACTATTAACATCAAGTATGTGGGTGTATAAAAACATTTATTGTTTTTAATATGTATTAAAAACATACATGCACAATCTCAGAAGCTTCAGGAGGATGTATTCTGTCTACCAAAACAAAGAATCAAAAAAACAAAAACATTTCCAATATAGGATAGAGGCAAAGAGGATTCTTTCTGAAGGAATAATAACTGTGTAGAAGATTTAGAAAGCTAACAATCTAGGAATCTAGGTTAGATCAAGAGGTTGGAGGGCTCCAGGAAAAAAATGCAGCTGATGCTACTTAATATATTTGAATGAATCTAGAGGAAATTGATATTTTTTAGAGAAGTTGGGGATGATGTTGAAGTAACAAGCTAAGGAAAACGTTCTTTTTAAGAAAAGAAAGGTAACCATAGAATACAGCTTAACTGTGAGTAATATTTATATGTATGGAAATGTTAATGAATATTAAACTAGAAATTGTTGTCTCAATATAATGGGAGGAGAGCATGTGAAGGACAATTAAATAAAAGATAAATCCTCACCTTTCATAATAGGTATTCAGTGCATTAGATAATATTTAAAATTGAAAATCAAGGAATAACAATAGAACTATATAGAGGCTTAAAGGTAAATATCAGAAGGAATAGCAAAAAGAGTTAACAAATAGTTTCCTTTGAATAGCAGGAATTTCTGGTGGAGAAGTGCAGGACAGAGAGCTGCTTTGTTCTCTTCTATTTTATTTTAGTCCTTTAAACAAAGTTAGCTTAGTGGATATTGCTGAGGACTTTCTCCAAATGATTGTAATCCAGTTCTGCTACTTAGAAGCTGTGTAACTTTAGGTAAATTAGTTGATGTCTCCATACCTCAGCCTCCTTTTCTGTAAAGTGGAACAATAAGTTGTACTTACTTCATGGAGTCATTGTGAGGATTAGGTGAGGCAAAAATTTTAGGATACTTAGAATAGGACCTAGCACATGTACGTGCTCAGTAAATGTTGGCTATTAGGATTATTACTATTTGATGTTTTAAACTGTGCGTATGTCTTACTTTGATAAAAATAAAGCTGTTCTTAAAATTATGTGAAACAATTTTAGGTCCTTCTAGCTGTCCTTTTTTTTTAAAAAAAAAAAAGCTTGGTTTTGAAATACTTTGATTATGATTTAGATTTTTTTCTGCTGAGAAATAAAGAATTTTGACAAAAAATATGTTGGCACATAAAATGATCTAGCGTTTTGTGTTTAAAGGACTTAACTAGTATAGATGAATGTAACTTTCTAATTGCATGAATTATAAAATTATGCATTACAAAATTGTTCTTTTTCTCATCAGAACTCAATAGCATATGCTGTCAGTTTTTCCTTAGGCCCACCAACTTTATATTTTACAATGGCCTCCTTTAACCCTTTTTCCTCCTTGTAAATTCAGTTTGGAATACCATTCCCATTTGCAGCAGCATCCTTTATTATTTGGTAGACAAAGATATAAAATATTGAAATCCTCTAGTACTTATTCTCATTATTTGTTTGACCAGATAACATCATAAAAATGTTTGTGGCTAGCAAAACAAAACAAATTGAATGAAATTGTGGTTCTAATTACTGTATTAAAGGGGTTTTCCTTTTTTTCTTTACCATTTCCTTTTGTATCATAAGAGGCAGAAGAGAGTCAGAAGGGTTTGTGTGTGTATACACACACACATTTGAAAAGCAACTCCACTTGTAATCTGTAATGATTATGCTAAAAGAATGCAGATAAAACCCCCTCTTAAGTATTTATTTTTATAAAATAAATTTTGTTTAGATTCCTTAGAATGAAAGGGAAAAAAAGACTGGAGTGTATCAAATAGTCTGAATCCCAAAGCTCTCATTTTTTATCACCTAATATTTGTAACAGATCATTCTTTTTAGTGGTGCATGTGCGGTGATGTATGTAAATTCTCAATAATTTTCAAATATTTAAAATTATTTTGACAGTCATTTGTATCATTCTTCCCATTAGGAAATGACATTTTTTCTATTAGCAATAGCCTAAGAATAACTGAATGCCTCACGGATGTATACCTGATTTTTATATAGAAAGAATAATAGGCTTTTCCATGACTGCTCTCTTTGAACCCTACTCATGCTTTCTCAGTTTTGTAGAAAAGTAGCCAAAAGTACAGGAACACTGAAAGTTGTAATAACACTATATTATGTATTCTCTGTAAATGATTTTTATAACATGTGCATGTGTGCTTTTCATTTCTAGGCAGGAGTTTGTTGATGCTTATGTGGATTATATATTCAATAAATCAGTGGCTTCCTTATTTGATGCTTTTCACGCGGGCTTTCATAAGGTCTGTGGAGGAAAAGTCCTTCTGCTCTTCCAGCCTAATGAACTACAAGCGATGGTTATTGGAAATACAAATTATGATTGGAAGGAACTGGAAAAGGTAGGGAAAAACAATCTTATGGCATTGTTTAAATGGAAAGGCAACAGAACATGGCCTGCTGGTGGAAATCTTGCCCTTTTATGTATCATTTTTCATTTTATACAATTTATTGCTGTCATTTTGTAGGAAAACATTCAGCCTTTCTTATTCCACAATGAATAGATTTGAACTGTGTATGACGGAGACTATACAAGGGCGTTGAGTATCAGGAGACAGATCTGAAGGCCATCTTGGAAACTGACTACCACAAGTTTCAACCCTGGGTGGGGAACCTGCAGGCAGCCTTGGGGCCACATGTGGCCTTTTGGATCCTTGAGTGTGGCCTTTTGACTAAATCCAAATTTTATAAAACAAATCCTTTTAATAAAGGAATTTGTTTTGTGAAGTTTGGATTAGGTCGAAAGGCTGCACTTGGGAATCTGGAGGGCCACATGTGACCTTGAGGCCGCAGTTCCCCAGCCTTGCGTGGGGCTTGGACCATGTTAACATTATGTGTCAATTGCCAGATTCAAGATTCAAAACAAAACTAATATCCCTTAATATTAATAAAAGTTTGTGTTGTTTTTAGAATACAGAATACAAAGGGGAATATTGGGCAGAACACCCTACGATAAAAATTTTTTGGGAAGTATTTCACGAATTACCATTGGAAAAGAAAAAACAATTTTTGTGTAAGTATTTTTACTGGTTCTATATTTTATGAGACTGGAATCTAATTCTAGTATTATTCCAAGGTCCTTTTTTTAATGTTTAAGTAGGGTAATTTAGGGGGAAAAAAAGAGCTAATCTGCATTCTTAATGACATGTGTTTTCTTAATTCGAAGGCTACATTCAGCTTGCCTCCATTATAGCATTAGTTCTTAGAGATAAAAGCAGACTATTAAAATATGTTATAGTTAAAATAAGCTATGGTTACAATGAACTAGGGTTGTAGAATTCCTTCTAGATTTCTAAAAAGATCTCTGGAATACAGTTATCCCTCAATATCTATCCATGAGGGATTGGTTCCAGGACCCCCAAGGATACCAAAATCCACAGATGTTCAAGTCCCTTTTATAAAATAGTGTAATATTTTCATACAACCTATGTAATCTTTAGATTACTGTCACATGCCACATAACGTTTCAAAAAGAGACCACATATGATGGTGGTCTCATAAGATTATAACAGATTTTCACTGTACCTTTTCTATGTTTAGATACACAATACTTACCATTGTGTTACAATTGCTTACAGTATTCAGTACAGTAACATACTGTACAGGTTTGTAGCCTAGGAGCAAGTAGTCTATACCATACAGCCTAGGTGTAGGCTATACCATCTAGGTTTATTCAAGTACACTCTATGATGTTCACACAACCACAAAATTGCCTAATGATGCATTACTTAGAATGCATCCCCATCTGTTATGCAGTGAATGACTGTGCCTAATACAATGTAAATGCCGCGTAAAGAGTTGTATATTTGGATTGTTTAGGGGATAATAAGGAGAAAAAAGTCTATACAGTACAAACTATTCTCTTTTTTTTTAATATTTTCAATTTGTAGTTGGTTGAATCCATGGGTGCAGAACCTTTGGATATGGAGGGCCAACTGTGTAGCTCTTTTCTGTGTTGTCTTCATTTTCTTTTCCTCTTTGCCTTAGCACCAAAATTTTCGGAATTGCTGTAGAAAATAGAACTTTGCCAGACCTTAGTTCCCTCATTTATAACACACATATGTCTGTGTGTCTTTTATCTGTTAAAATGTGTATTCTAATAGAAATTTGACCTTTTAAAGTTGTCAGAATTTATGTATATAAATATTAGTGACATTTCCTTTGATACTTTAGCTATTGCGCAGAATATTTTGGCAGTCTTTTTTGAGAATCTTAGTTAAATTCTTTTCTATATCATCAGGATAACAAATTATTACTCTCTGAGAGTGATTTGAATTTTGGCTGCCCATTATAAATTTTTTATCAAAAATTACAGAAACAAAACAAATAGGAAAAGGAATCATAATCAAAACTCATTTTGTATTCAGTTTATTAACTAGTTCTAAATGGCTTTTCCCAAAGGGGTCTCAAAATGTTTTTGGCAATGGCAATAGCCATTCATTCATCAAACATTTATTAAGTACTTTCTTTGTGCCAATATTAAGGTTATACTTTTAAAGAAAAAATGTGTATGGATAATCAGTATGTGTCTCAAAAATCTTGTCTTTCACAAATTCTGGAAGTAGGCTTCCATCTCAGAGCAAATGTTAACGTAAAGCTCTGCTATAGTGACTGTACTACATACTGCTTGCTACTTTGTTGTTTGGCTGAATGATATTTTTCTTGGTAGTGTTTTTGACAGGTAGTGATCGAATTCCTATTCTTGGTATGAAGAGTCTGAAACTAGTTATCCAGTCAACAGGAGGTGGTGAGGAGTATCTCCCAGTTTCCCATACCTGTTTTAATCTTCTGGATCTTCCAAAATATACAGAAAAAGAAACACTACGCACTAAACTGATCCAAGCCATTGATCACAATGAAGGCTTCAGCTTAATATAACTTTGGAGTTATTCTAACTATTCAGTTTAGTGCAAAAGCATTAAACTATTGTGTTTCTCTTGTGGTGATGAATTCAGCAAGGTAACAGAGATACTATTATAATTCTTACTTGCAAAATGTTTGATGGTATGAGTGTTCATGAAAGCCAAAAAATATTAAAGGAAAATGAACAAACTGTTAATATTAAACTTGTATAGCACCATGGATTTTTTTTGCCATCTTCTAATAAACATCACAAGTATTGTGAATACATTAAAGTTTTACTAACATGAATTTTAAAGAGTTTGCATATTTCAGTAATGATCTGGTGTGTGAGTGCATGGAAATGTTGCTTAACTTTTCTTCAATCACTGGGTGAAAACCTTTAACTTTGGCCTGCAATAGTCATTTGATTATTTTTTCATTTTGTAAATAATGTTAAGTTTTGTAATAAAATAGTTATGTTCTGATACCAGTACAGTTTCTATGGTTGTAATTGATCTGACTTTTAAAGGTTAAAAATTATGATTCAAATCTTACTCTGAGAATCTATAAAAAGCAAAAAAAAAAAAAAAAGGCATGGTGGAAAGTCTTTGCTTTTTTGCTAGAATAAATATCTTTGTGCAGACCTAAATTACAGATAGGAATTATACCAAATAACTTTTAAGTTCTTTCCTCTTTTGTGAATCCTGAGATGCTGATAGATGGGGCAGTTGTTTATCAGAAAGCTAATTAATATTTAGTAATGGAAGAACTTTGTGTCTACAGTTGCCAGTAATAGAAATATTGGCTACTATGAGAACCAATCACTGGGTTATAGCTTTCAAAACTATTGATGCTGCAGGTTAGCAGTCAGAATTTTCAGTGCATAGAACTATTTCTTTGAATTTTAAGAAACAAATCTTAACAGTTTTATGGTGCTGATGCTTACTTATCTCGTGTCATTAAACTGTAAAAGTGAGTTGATGCAATACATGTGACTTTCTGCTTTAATGCAAATATTTATTTTTAAAATTTATTAAAAAATGCCGTGAAAACTGTTTAAATAATAAAGATTGGTTTACTATTTAAACTTTCAGTGGTTCTCATATAAGATTCGAAATTTTTCAAGAAGGGGCATGTCTTAGGGAAGATCTCTTAAATTTTGGATTGCTTGTTCCCATATAAATTTATAGAGGTCCACAATCTCTCAACATACAATTCCAAAATACAAAAAAAAAAACCTCTAAAAAAAAAAAAATCTCACCTCATTTTGCAGCAAAACCTGATCTGAATTGTTGAGGTTATTTATGGTATTCACTAAATAGAACTGTGACCCTTATTGGGTGCACTACATAATATGCTTTAATTCTAAAATGCAAATAAGCTCTAGGATTTGGATAAGGGATTGTGGACCTGTACTTCTCAGTAGTTTAACTTAAGAAAAACTGGTGAGCCATCAGTCTGTTTCATAGACAGAAGCTCTAGAACAATATTCTCACCTAAGGTAATTTTCCTCAAAGTAGCAATGAGAATTCTGCCACGTACCTGATACTGTACCATTTCTCTGTGCATCCATTCCTTGAGGGCAGTAGTTATTCAAATCAAAAGCTTGTGTCACATGCTTTTTTTCATTAGTAACCTTGTATGCTGTGAAGCTGACTGTGAAATAGCAGGCACTTTGGATTAGTACAGTGTTCAGCAAACATATTTTAACAAGGGCATACCATCTCATCGGGGAACACACGTACAAGGCTTAATTTGGGTAACTGATACTCTTTTCCTCCCATATTCTATAGAATATGGAGAGGTCCATATTCTATTAGTAGCCTAGCTTGGGCTGAAGGCTTAGCAATGGTTTATTTAGATCTTTGTTCATTTCTAGTGTGGAGGGGTTTTGGTGTACACACACTCCCCTTCTAGGTATAGGAGCTGAGACTTCTTTCAAATAAGACATAATGTGAAACACCATTGACTGAAGGTGATCCATCATTTTATGTATCACAAAGGAAAAAAATCATGTGCTATTACAATCTGTGAAATACAGTGTGTGCTGCACTAACCAAAGGGGTTTAGGGATAGTATTGAGTACAATACTTTAATTAAGTCTTGCCAAGTACACAGTTTCACCACTTAAATGAACATACCTCCTTTTAGAGTATGAAGTACCCGACTTCCTTTCTCCAATTTGTGCACATAGAGAATGATGTCAGTGTTCCTTCATTTTATAACTTCTAAGGATGGAATTTTACAGGTAATTTCTCTAGTGTATTCACAGAATATACCAGAGCAAGAATTTTTTTTAAGTAAATCCACCTAGAAAGTTGCTGGGAAGACAGAACTAGGAACAGGAAACCACCAGCTGCGGCTGTATTCATTACATACACATCGTAAGGGGCACAATGCTGACCTCTTCAATAGTACTTTAATCTCTCAAAAATTTTAATGGCCTAAGTAGGTTCTCAGAAAGTTGATACCAAATGTGGTCTGCAGTCTCAGGACTTATAAGACTTAGGACCCAGAGAACAGATTTTTAATCTGGCTTTTGTAACACATGGATTCTTAAATTCATTACATTTCCACTATTCCTACTGTATTTCAAATACCAAAGTCCTGGTCCTTTGTCACATGACTTCTTAGTGCTTCTTAGGCTCCGCCTTCCTGCCTTTTCCCTACATTTTACCAGCCAAGGCCCCTGGTCTAGAATGGTTGAAGTATTAGTTCTGGAACACTGGTGATGCATCATCTGCTACAATCAGCACCATCAATGTTTGTTTCAAGTACTGGTCTGGTTAAACTAATGAATGAAACCAAATTGAATGAAGAAATGTAGGGTGAGAAGAAAGCATCTAATATAGTCCCCACAGCTGTACAAATTCTGCAAGATATAAAAATTTTATACCTTAAAACAATGTAAGTTAACAGAAAAAAGTCAAATGACAATTTTAATAGACTTTAAAACAGTGTACAAGTATAAAACACTGGTTTTGTATTTCAAAAGTTGGAGGAAGATATCCAGTCATTAAACAGTCTACAAAACATATGCCAGTAGATTACATAAAAGACTATGTACAATATAAAAAGCTGAAAACAGTCTTCACTGTAAAAATAATTTAAAACAAATTTTTCAATTTAAAATATCATCTATAGCACAAACACATCATGCAAATGGAAACTAAATATACTGCATTCTTTAGTGTAGCCAAATAAATTCAGATTGAGACGTCTTTTAGGTAGGGAAATGGCCATTCAATGATTTTTTCTGTCTGGCAGTAATGGTCCTAGCTGGGTATTTTATGCCTAAAGAACAGCTATATTTCAAACCCTTTTTATTGTAATAAATATTAAAGCAACATAGGAATACTTTATAATTTGGGAATAATGTTCAAAAAAGGTCTGGAAAATAAATGCTTACTGTGCAATTTTATAAAGTATGAACTTTTCTGAAAGGCTTAGAAGCAGCTTTCATAGCTGAGAAAGTTGATCTCTAGTTTTAAGGCAGGCTAAACTTTTAAATAAACATAAGTTATAAGAACTAGTTTCATTCATTAACTATTCTGCTATTACAAATTACATCATGTTCATCTCCATAATACTAGGCTAGCAGTTTAGTATTTATTACACCAAATCCTCCCAATAGGAGACATGTACTTTCTGGCTGAGTTATAATTAACATCTTATTACTTTGGAACTGTAATCAGGGGCCTGTTGCTCTCCTCATTAATGGAAAAACAGCAGTCCAAAATATTACACTCTCCCCAGTAGAAGTACCATTATTATAGATTCCAAAAGGCTTTGCATATTCACATCTTGGCAGTTTAATACTTTTGGAAAAGGATCAATGCAAGCTTCACCACAGTGATAGGTATTTAAACAACAATGGCAAATAATTCCAAACTAAGGGGATCCAGGCAGGCACTATTGTTTCTAAAGCAACTGAAACATTTCCAAAGCATTTGTTTGTTTCTCAGATTAAAGTTTTATGAGCCAATATAGACATTACTACATGTCTGCAGGAAGTACAAAAGCCATTTCATTTGAACAATAAATACAATAATCCTGAAACTCTTAGCACCAAGTCTCACTTTAAAAAATAAAGACAACTAAGTGCTCTCCCACATACTGTTGACTTCCTTCTACTCACGTTGCCTGTCATTTGAAATTTTATAAAAGTTAGCTGCCACAAGTTTTGGAAAAATGCCAGTGTTTAAAAATAAGTAATTGTGCTAAAGAATCACAAGTTAGCAGAACAGAGATTTTGAGGACTTTAAACCATTCAATGTTACAAAGAAAAGTGAAAATACCATTCTTTGGTCTAGATAAGCTGTTCCCTTTACATTAATTTAACATTCCAATGGCTTTTTGAAAACTTTAAAATGTTGAAACTCACTAGGCAAAACCCAAAAAATATATATACACATATGAATGTATCATACAAATGAACCTTTAAAAGAAAGTTAAAGTTTTGACCAACAGCTGATTAAAGATACTTAGTACCTTTCTTTTAAAAAAAAGTTAGTGTTGAGTTTGTACGTACAGAAATAATGAAGTTAAAAATTATTCATGAAAAAAAAATCTATTTTACCAGTCTATAAATATTACACCTTTCTGGTTTTCTTGCTCTATTGAGTTCACAAGTAAACATTCATTTTGACATGCTAAAGTTCCTAATGCTGGTAGAACAATTCCTGTACCTGGACAATTACTACACTATGATTTGTCTGACGAATAGTTCATGTCTATTACTTCCTGTTTCACAGATATAGCTTCATTAACTGCCTCTGGATCACCTCTGTCAGCCCCAAATCCAGTTCCTCCAGCTCTCTCTGGAACACCAGGCTCATCTTCTAAGCCATTGTAGAATTCTTCAATTTCACTTTCGTCCTCAATGGGTTCTTCTAAACTTGGACTCTGGCATGTTCCACTATCACTGTTACTGCCACAAGAACTAGAGGATAAGACATCATCTTCAGAGTCTGAATATACCTCAGCGCCATGGAAAATGTAACGATTTGGTGGCAAAAACAGATACTGATTACCTGAAATATAGTAGGGAAAGAGAAGTTATTTTCAGTTTTCAAAGACTAACTCAGTGATTGAGCAGTCTGGAATGAAGCGTAGGTTCTAGCTCCGCCTTTTGTAAGTATCACTAAGAGAGAGGCTGTTACTATTAGTGTCATTTAAAAACAACTAGGAGACCACAGTGCCTCTTCCTCTCCTCACGCCATGGACCCAGGTCAAGAACTCCTCCTCTAAGAACTCCTCTAAGATGTCAATTTAATCCATGAATACTAATACATCTCTCCTAAAGTCTACAACACACTGAATCAATCCCAGCATGGTCAGATTTGCTTTTAAGTAAAAGAGTAAGATCCCTAAAAATTAATGATGGAAGGTTATCTAGCCTTGAATTCACAAGTAGCCTCTAACTCATATTTTTACTGGTAGATGGCGTCACTCCAAATACTTAGCATACGTAAGTTTCACTCCAGTGTGGCTCTCATACTTTTTTATATTGCATCATGCCCCAGTTCTCACTCTACAACCCATTATTGTGTGACAATTCCATCTGAACCCACAAAATTGATTTCACAAGACCACTACAAATTACAGTAAAACCACTTACTTCTCTGTTACAAGAGAATACACAATACTCTTCAGTTTTCTAAGCCACCAGTATTAATTTGCACAGTTGGAGCTCAGAGTCAAGTACTTGTATTCCAGTGCCTAACACATGATCCCACCTGGCACTTCTAATTGGGCTATCTTCTTTCAGTCACACCCATTTTTTTTTTTTTTTTTTTTTTTTTTAAAAACAAAGGGGTCCCGCTATGTTGCCCAGGCTGGACTCAAACTCCTGGGCTCAAGTGACCCTCCTGCCTTAGCCTCCTGAGTAGCTGGGACTACAGGTCCATGCCATGGTGCCCTGCTTCACTTAGTCCCTTAAGGGGTCCCAGCATATGGTTGTCCTGCACTTTCCTTTCTATAGTTTTGACTCATGTTGCCAAAAAATGTTTCATTCTGCCCTGACCTCCCCCCCAAAAGAACTGAATAATTTCTCAGCCCAAGTACCTAATACCTGTCTATGTGTTTGCCCTTTACTAGGCAACCACCAAGACATTAAAAGTTTACCTCATCTGTGCTCCCACTTCCTCCTTTTTAGCCTTGACCTGACAGACAGAAGTAGAAATAGGTGATAACTGCAGCTGCCTAAAATGAGGGAAGTCTAGTGGTCATTTGGTTTTAACAGCTACAATTTTACACTTTTTACATGTTATCTTTTCATATTCTTATAATTCTATAAAGGTATGTGCTATTTAGTACCCCCTTTACAGATTAAGAAACTGAGAGATTAAATAACACTGCCTAAGATGGAGCTGAGACAGTGCAGTTCTGATTTCAAAATAAATCTAATACTGTTTCCTGGAGCGAAGTGTTTTGCATGTTTGACACACCTGTCAAAAGATATTCAAGGAAAATTCCCAATGCAAGTCTTCAATGCATAGGTAGACTTCATATATAGTAGAGACTTACATCACACCTGACTAAACCAGTAGCAATTTTTCTACTTCTGACTTCTGCCACATTTGCAAACATAAACATTCTTCTATGCTTTTTCTAGGTTCCTCTGGAAAGACTTTCCCTTTTAAGTCCCTACTTTTTGTTTAAGAAGTTAGGTTTTTTTTAGAAGCCTTCTATAATCTAATCTCAAAGTAGAATCTATCTTTTGGGTGGTGTTTTTGTTCAAAATAATAAAGTACTTTGTTCTGTTTCAGCAGCACCTCTACTAAAAAATATTAGTGAATATTTATCATTTATTTTTATAATTATAAGCAAACATAAAGCTGGGCATGGTGCACGCCTATAATCCCAGCTACTTGGGAGGTTGAGGCAGGAAGATTGGATGTTGCAGTGAGCTACAATTGTGTCATTTGGTCATTTGGTGACAGAGTGAGACTGTCTCTTAAAAAAAAGAAAAAAATTATACATAAACATTTAGTTAATCACAGTGTCTCCAGAATTTAGTACAGTGCCTGGTATGGAAAAGGCCCAAAGGCTTATTCAACTGAATTAAAATTTACTTACAGCAAATGAATGTAACACTTAATTTGTTAGATTTCACCAAGTATGGTAAATGGAATGAGACTTAACCATCTAAGTTGTGCAACACTATTACATCTAAGCAAAAGCATGTGTGGCTTTTTTTGTTCTGAACATTGATTAAATCAGGATTTTTCGCCACATATGCTGCTTAGACTTAGATATCAGCTTCCAAAGAAGTAGAAAATGATATCATCTATGTCAATTAATACTAATTGACTAAGACTTTGCATGTGTCAAAACAGGGTAGGTATTATTCTCACTTGGTGGAGAAGAATCAAAAGTTATTTCTAGTTCTGAGACAACACATCACAGTGGTTGACTGGCTCTTCCACTTCCTAGTGGTTACCTTACATGAGGTACTTAACCACTATGGTCCTCAGTTTTCCCACCTGTAGCAGAGAAGTAATGCTAGTTCTTACACCTCATGAGATTAAAATCAGATAATGTGTATAAAGCAGCTGACCCACAGTAAGCGCTCAAATCTGTTATCATTTCTACCAGCTAAAGCTCTCACCCAGACAATGGCAGAGCACTCAGCATCAACCCACTCTTGATTCAATTATCTTTCCATCCCCTAGAGAAGCACAACATACAGAATAAACACTTTCTTCCCCATATTATGTAAGATATTACCTGATTTATCTTTCTCTAACTTAAATTATGAACTTTACAATTCCTCTAAACAAAATCAACTGTTCCATTCAGCCACAAAGCTACCCTATCCACTAACCTGCCAAAATTGCTAATTTCTTGCAAATATTTTGTTACAATAATTATACTTTCAAAATGGTACAAAGGCCTTTCTTACCATCAAGCCGCTTACTGATCTGTTCCTTTGCAAGTCTACTGGGCCAGCACTTTCTCACTGTTTCAGCAACTGAAGTTCTTTCATTTTTCTTCCCAGTATTTGAACTAACATTCCTCAAATCGGAATTTTCCAACTGTTCAGCAAAACTTTCGACGTTCCTAGAAGTCTGTACTTCCTGTGATTTCTCTTCCATACAGCCTTTTGTTTGGGATACATCTAAATCATCATTACTCTTAGTTGCTTGGTCTAAACTTGTAACCATCACTGAAGTATCTGCTGGTGAAGTTCTTTCTGGTGAACTTGAGTCTTCTGAAATATGAAGAGGTGTGGGTGGCAACTCTGACAAATGAGCCAACTCTTTTTGTGTTCGTGGAGGTTTTTCAGTAATTTCTGAAAGCTTTACAGGGTTACAGCAAAGTTTGGCATATTCGCCACCTAACCTATGACACAATTCATTAATTATGACATCACAGTCACCAAGAAGCTCTACATCAAAATGCAGATGAGGCAAAGGTTCTCTATTAATTAATATCTGAGGCACTTCATGGGGTATGGAACCTAAAAAGAGGGTGAAAAATAAGAGTTAGAAAGAGGGAGGGGGGAAGCTAGCTACTAAAGCCGCAACAAATACACCATGCAAAAATCTAACAAGGACTTGAGCTCCAAATACCAAAAAAGAAATCCTCCACTAATACTTGATCAAGTCAGTACATTTCATTAAGCTATCTAGTAAACAAATGAGCAGTGAAGTATCTTTTATAAAATGTCAGGTTCTATTCCTGTCACCTGGTTACCTCTGAGCAATCTTCTCAGAATTTTTCCACTCTGCACCTCAATTTTCTTGTCTGTAGAACAGAGATAATAACCATACTTTCCCAAAGGTTGTGGTGAGGATGAAATGATTAATAAATCAAGTGCATAGAAGAATTCTTGGCACATATATGTTAGTTATCATTCTACTAAAGTAGCTCCTGATATAAAGGTGAAAAGTCATACAAATCTATTGTATACTATTATAAACCCGTTTCACATTTTTAAAAATAATCCTTGCCTATCACCAACACACTATTATACTATCCCACGACAACCTTTTACGGCAGAAAATGCCTTTGAATTAGCTTTAAAAAGAGAAAAAAATCAGAAATAAAGGGACTTCCATATTAAATTTTTATGTTTCATTTAATTACAAATTGTCCTATATCTTTAACAGAATTTCACAGTTAATTAGGGAAGACTGAGTTAACTGCTAAAGCCACCAGATGAGACAGACACAGAATTGGAAAATCTGACTCCACCTTCCTCAAATTGTTTACTCTGGCTGCCCCGCGGACTGCTGATATAGGGCTTTAATTCTCTGGATAGGAATTTGATATTGTCCACCTCTCCTCCTGCCCTCATTTATGAAAAGACACATCTGATGCAAATGAAAGAGCTCTCTCATATTCTCCTTTGATTCCTCTGGGGCTTGTGGGGGGCAGGGGAAGTAGTATGAAAACATATGATGAAGAAATTTTCCTGAGAATAACAGGAACTTAAATTGTATGTGAGCATTTTTACATACACACCCTTGTGGGTAAGCTAGATCCATATTCTACCATTATGACATGGCTGGTTGTTACTACTACAAGAATAAACCAACTATTTTGAGCCCCCAAATTCCACCTTATATATGTTACACTTTTATCAAGCTATACATTTGAACTTACTGGATCTGAAATCAATTAAATTTGAAAGATCAACAACTGTAATCATATTAAGACAAAAAAATACATGGATTAAAGACTATTTCATAAATTAAGTGAAGCTAACTCCTGCGGCATTAAAAGCACATCTCGTTAAAAAATCTAAGTTGAACAGTCTCCCTTCATTTTTTTATATAAATTAGAATTCAAATTTGAAATTACTTGTTTTGATAACCCTCCACCCTCACCAAAATGTCGGTTTCACCAATCTTCATAAAGAACACCACCTAAAAAATAAAGTTTAGCCATGCACGGTGGCATGCATCTGGAGTCCCAGATACTGAGGAGCCTGAGGTGGGAGGATCCCTCAAGCCCAGGAATTTGAGTGTAGCTTGGGCAACATAGCAAGACCTCATCTCTATTGAAAAAAATTAAAAATTTAAGAAGTTTAAAAATAACGTTTAGCTCTTCACTCTTTATACATTAAGAGCACAAGGGGTGTATATTAGGTCAATAAATATAAAATGTCCGATTCTGAATCAAAAGTGTATTTATTATATCTCAAACAAGAAGCAGTACAATCAAAATATGTACCTAAAGTATAGACACAATTTTACCATTTAACCATAGCTTGTTTATGCCAGCAGCGAAGAAGCCTGGAGAGCAGGTGGTGATGAAATCACGAAAGGCATTTTCCACAGCTTGTTGACAATTCAATGTTTTTCCTTGCAAGAAGTCGTCCAAAGCCTAGAAGCTGTAGTCAGTTATGCAAGGTCTGGTGAATACAGTGGATGACAGAGAGTTTCCAAGTCCAGCTTCTGTAGTTTGAGTAGCGTTGTTTGTGCCACATGTGGTTAAACACTGTCTTGCAAGAGGACTGGCCTGTCTCTCTTGACCAAGCTTGGCTGCATAATTACAAGCATCCTCATCATTTCGTCCAATTGGTTGCAGTAGACATCCGCTGTAATCGATTAACCTGGTTTCATGAAACTGTAGTGGATAATACCAGCACTGGACCACTGAACAGACACCATTAGCTTTTTTGGATGAACACTTGGTTTTGGACTGTGTTTTGGCACTTCATTTTTATACAACCATTGTGCCAAATGCTTGAGATTGTCAAAAAGAATCCATTTCTCATTACACGTAAAAATACAGTGTAGAAATGGTTCGCCTTTATATTGTGACAGCAAAGAAAGGCAAGCTTGACACGATTTCTCTCCTGATGCTCATTTAATTCATGTGGAACCCATCTATCCAGCTTCTTTACCTTGCCCATATGTTTCAAATGGTCCACTATTGTTGGAATAGTAAAGTCCAACCTTGCTAATTCACACGTAGGTTGAGATGGATACGCTTCTGCTACAGCTTTCAGCATATTATCATCATCCACCTTGGTCTCAGGTCGCCCATGTAGCTCATTTTCAATATTAAGATCACCAGAACAGAACTTCTGAAACCATCAACGTACTGTGCGTGTTCATTAGCCACATCCTTCCCAAACACTTCTTGATATTTTGAGCTGTCTGCTCTGCATTGGTTCCACAACAAAACTCAGATTCAAAAGTAACACAAATTTTTGACTTATCCACTTCACAAAAATTGCTTTAAAAAAATTTGAAAGATAATCACAAGCCAAAATGTACTTTTGAAAGACTGAGGGTGTACCTTCACAATTAAAAAAAAAAAAAACCAAGAAGTGTTAAAGTGAAATGTCAAAGATATCAACTGTCAAACTTAGTACGTAAGGAAATCAGACATTTCATACTTAATAACCTAATATCACTCAAAGCACTACATATAGAAATGTTCTCCAAAAACCATCACCAACTTACTTGGAATTAGTGCTACTGGTCTTACTTTCAGGGATGACCCAATAACAATAAGGAGATCAACTTCATCTTTGTCATATTTCATGGCTCTATGAAACTGTTCTGGTAAATTTTCACCAAAAAAGACAATCTCTGGTTTCATGATAGCAAGTGGTTCATCAGCTGGGCACCTAGGACATCTAGGAACTATCTGAATGTTCCAAATTTTGATTAAGGTGGGGAAGCAAAGGGAAAGCACAAGTTAGAAACATTTCTACACTTCTATGAATACATTTTCAGAATTATCAAAGAAGATAGAAAAGCTGTGGATAAACAGCAGGGAAAACTGGACACAATCTATACATCAACTGTCAAAGACAGGTAGTTTATTAATATACAAGTAAATACTATGCTGTTATAATATCTATGTAGAAGTACACTTAACATTCAAAAGTCCATCATGTATTAAGAGGAAAAACACAATGTTTATATACACACAAAATGGGACCCAATCCTTTAAAAAAAGTTTGTAAAATACAGTGACTCCATTTTAAAATTCTACCTTTCTCTCATAATTGTATGATTAACTATACATATAGCTAAACACATAGGACATATTTCTAGATAATTTTTATTTTCTGCATTTTTCAGCAGTGAGCATGTGTGAAATATTCTTACAATCATTTTTTAAAAGTTTTAAAGGATTACCACAACTAATTTAAGATTCCTGACTCTGCCAGGCACTAAAAGGGAAAGGAAGGAGAAAAATTAATGTAGCAATACCTCACTTATGATCTGGCTTTTTATTTTAAATTTAAAAATACTAAGAAGCCAATTTCATCATTTTAAGAGACACAGAACAATGTTTTCTAAGGTATTGAAAGGTTGTTGTGTATTTCACCAGCATTCTCAATACTAACACTTTCTGTCCCACACAATACTTTTAGGGAGGGAAAAAGGATTTGGAGGCAAAAGAAGGCACATCAGAAAGATGCACAATTCCTAAAATATGGGTGATGCATTACCTGATTAAAAATATCTCCTCGTACAGCTTCACAGTCAACTTTGTATTTACAAATCAGGCAAGATGCTGTTGCAAAGGAACCTAAAAACAACCAACATATAAATGTTTTATGAAAGGAATATTGTCATTTCTTGAACATAACACAAAGGTTATAAAGTTTGATACTAGAAAAGTTAGAGAGTTTTAAGATTTTTCAGAGACTCTACAGGAGAATCTAAGGGATAAAGAATTAAAATATTTATATATATGGAGAGAATTCAATCCTCAATTACTAAGATATTGATAAATGATAACTTTTTTTTAATATGCAATCTTTATTAGTTTCAATTTTCCCTTCTAGTCCTTGACTTTGACAGTATGATTATTAAATGCCTTGGGATAGATAGTCTTATTTGACATGAATCTATTTGGTGTTCTTAGACCTTCTTGCAGCTGGATATTTATATCTTTCTCAAGTTTTGTTATTTGTTTTTTTGATAAATGATAACTTCTAAAGCTACTTTTTTCAATAAAATAAACTCCTCCAGGGCTAAAAATCTGTAGAGTTGGAAGGTTCCAATTGTATTACCTTAGCTCAACGGTTGTGCTTTTTTTTTTAATTTTTAAATTTTTTCTTTTCCTCTTTTTTTTTAGAGACAGGGTCTCACTATGTTGCCCAAACTGATCTCAAACTCCTAGGCTCAAGCAATCCTCCTGCTTCCATCTCCTGAGTAGCTGGGACTACAAGCACAAGCCATCTTGCCCAGCTTAACAATTGTGTTTTAGAAACACTTCAGATACGTAACAAATGGCCTGTTCGTATTTGTTGTTTTAGATTAAAAGTCTTCTAAATTTCTGAATCCTGTATATCTCAACTATCCATGTCCTTTGGTTTCCTAAAGATGTCACATTTCTTCACACATAGCCAGGATTAACTTTTGTAATCAGCAAAGATTATTTAAAATATAAATGGCAGGCAACTTCAATGTCTTTTGAAATCCAAAAACACAATAATCTTATGTTTTGTACAATTAAGTGTGAAGGCCAATACTTCTGGTTTTATTATATTTGCATCCTACTTTCCTGAGGTTATCTATAATTAATCAGATAACATGATTAAATAGTAATGCTTAATCTCCATTCCTGGATAGCAGTCTGCTTTCTAATCCTGATTTAGTTTCCTACAAAACTAAATAAATAAATTACTGAAAGCCATTCAGAAGTTTACTAACCATGACATTGAATTATCCTTTGGATTCCTGCAACCTGTTCCAGCGTATCTATGTTCTGAGTATAGTTGCGAAGTAGTTTTCCTTCTTTATCTGATAAGGCTATGAATTTGTGACAGAGAGATGGTTGGAATTGTCCAGGATATATTTCCTATATAACGCAAAAGGTAGAAAAAGCTTACATTAATAAGTATAACACATGTCGTATATTTAGGTTAACAAAAAACTACCAATGATAATCCCCCATGTATAATTTAAGAATCGAAATGTATGAGGCATTTTAAAGCATGTAGATGGATGCAACACACACCTACAAAAGGACTGTTGCTGTTGTATGTATAAAACTCAGCGATTAGCATACTTGGCCCCTTGAAGAAAAGGATGAAGTCAGCCCCGTAAACATCTCTAATAAATGTTAATAGAAATTTTAATAAAAGTAATACACACCTTAGGATTTCTAATTTTTATTGGCTGCAAATTCAGGAAAAAAGGGAAAAGTTTAAACTGAAATTACAGATATCAAAGGTACACCAACTTTTTTCTTGTTAAAAAAAGGCACTGTCAATATAAGAATATTAAAAAAAATTTTTTTATCATTCATTATAAATATCAACCTGGAAGTTGGAAGTTTAAAGCTAAAGTTTTAATTCCTTACCAAAATTGTTTTCCTTCCACTGCACAGGCACATACTGGTATAGTATAGAGTTGCTCATGAATGCTGAGTTGCTGGATTTTGTGTGTGTGTTTTTCCCCCCAAATAATGCTTCAATGCTGTTTCTTCTTTAAAAACAAAGAATTCAGATATACACATGGCAAAAAGATCAGAGAAAAAGTATCAATTTTGGTCCTCTCAACTTTTGACAGTGTTTTTATTAAATTTCATTTAGTAAGTGACTATGGCAAAGGAAGTTTCTTCTCTACTTTTTTCTTTAAAGTAGTAGTAGTGTCATCTACTTACTTCCTTACCATTCATTACAGGCACTAACCTACCATAATGCTAGCAAAAAAACTAGACACAAC
This sequence comes from Lemur catta, assembly GCF_020740605.2. Lineage (NCBI taxonomy): Eukaryota > Metazoa > Chordata > Mammalia > Primates > Lemuridae > Lemur > Lemur catta. Next base: position 46,610,899 of record NC_059141.1, on the reverse strand, counting down.
CATATGTCCATCAATAAGGAACTGGTTGTATAAATATGGTACATCCATAATAGTGGAGTATGCAGCCATTAAAAACAATAAGGGAGGCCGGGTGCGGTGGCTCACGCCTGTAATCCTAGCACTCTGGGAGGCCGAGGCGAGCGGATTGTTTGAGCTCATGAGTTCGAGACCAGCCTGAGCAAGAGCGAGACCCTATCTCTACTAAAAAAAAGAAAGAAATCATATCGACAGCTAAAAATATATACATAGAAAAATGAGCCGGGCATCGTGGCGCATGCCTGGTGTATGTCCCAGCTACTCGGGAGGCTGAGGCAGTAGGATCACTTGAGCCCAGGAGTTTGAGGTTGCTGTGAGCTAGGCTGACGCCATGGCACTCTAGCCCAGGCAACAGAGCGAGACTCTGTCTCAAATTAAAAAAAAAAAAAAAAAATAAGGGAGATCTAGATGGACTGACCTGGAAAATGGTCCATGACATATGTAAAAAAGCCGAATTAGTCACCAGAGTGTATAGTTTGTCTTGTTATTGTTAACTAAGAAAAAATGGAAATTATATGCACATGTATATAGATATGTCCATATAAACAATCAAGTCAGGAAGGATATAAACAAGCTGTAAACAGAGGTAGGGGAACTTTCACTTCTGACATTATACAGAAAAGTTTAATGAAAAGATTAGAGATGACTTTACTTTTTACCTATTAAATATTTCAAACAAAAAACTACCACCCAAACAGGATACTTTCTAGGTAAAACTTAATAATAAGCTAATCCCATGATAACTATCAAGTACATGCCCATATGTTGCTAAAAATCTATTATACAAAAATTCAAAAATTCTGCCTTACATTCAAATGTTTATCATAAATAAATTTCACGAATAACTCTTGGCAATTTTAAGAAACAGTGCATATAGGGAAAAGCAGCATGCGAAAAGCTTATTAAAGTCAATGTTTATAGAAGATCAAAAGCCACATTATATGTTCTGGAAATTGAGTTGTGCTAGAGCAACCACTGTTTTCTTCCCAGGATGCTTTATTCTAGTACATTTGTAGTGTCTTATTAAAGCTCCTTCTGGAAATAGCTTTTTTTTTTTTTTTTTTTTTTTTTTTTTTTTTTTTTTGAGACAGAGTGTCACTTTGTTGCCCGGGCTAGAGTGAGTGCCGTGGCATCAGCCTAGCTCACAGCAACCTCAGACTCCTGGGCTTAAGCGATCCTACTGCCTCAGCCTCCCTAGTAGCTGGGACTACAGGCATGAGCCACCATGCCCGGCTAATTTTTTTGTATATATATTTTTTTTTTTTAGTTGGCCAGATAATTTCTTTCTATTTTTTTAGTAGAGACGGGGTCTCACTCTTGCTCAGGCTGGTCTCGAACTCCTGACCTCGAGCGATCCACCCGCCTCGGCCTCCCAGAGCTAGGATTACAGGCGTGAGCCACCGCGCCCGGCCTGGAAATAGCTTTTAAAGTATTTTACCAATATTGGACTATGCTAGGCAACAGATAAAATAGGATCTAAAGTAGTAAGGAAAGTGATAACAGCATGCCAAACACAGAACAAGGAATGACTAACTCTTGGGTCAAAAAGCAAGAATAAGTACCAAGGCCCCACCCTCCTTTAACTGTGTGCCTTACCCATCCACCCTCAGTCCTTTTTGAAGGGGAGGGTAAGAAACACAAAGATGCATGGGACACTAGATTTAGTTCCCCACTCCAGTTTCCCTTCATGCTCAACCTGTAACAATTCAAGGTAGTTTAGCGCTTAAAGTTACAAATAAATTCCTGTAGTTGGAGATACCTTATGAAGGACTTTTTTGTTTTATGACCCTATATTTTGTATATGAGAATCTGAAGGATTTGAGTCTTAACTTTGTCTATTTTCTGTCAAGTATGAGGTAGACCATTTAAATTTATTAGATTTAAATGTAATGTTCAAACTTAAGGATATAATCTGATATTTTTAAAAAATTACTTTGGAAGGACTATTTTAATAGAAATCACTCCTAAGACAGGCTCTTAACATGAACAGTTTGCCAAAAACCAAATGGCTGGGAATACAATTTACAAACAGAATATAAATTAATTCTTCCATGTTGGAAGTGTGACATGCTAGCCCTGCTCTAAGCAAGACAGGTCATCCCAGATGTGAACATCCTTAAAGCCCTTTTAAGGAACCAATCATGAGGGCTGGGTCATTCTGTTATTGTCATAGGGATCCTTACAGATTAAGAGTAGAAGCAGAGCTGGAACAAAAGGCTCACAACACTATAAAAACAAACCCTGCTTCCACATAGCTCTGTCTGGAAACATTTAAATAATCCAGGAATTGGCCACAGGTAACCAATGTGGTCAAAACTGAGGCTTAAAATTATCTGCAACAGTGACGTTTTCTACAGAAATAATGGCTTTCCTCCAGAGATGCTAATGCTTTCTTTCTTCCCCAAATTTCTAGCAATAAGAATAAATGACTCCAGTCAAAGGCAGGCGTATACCTGCAGCCTCTTAAAACTAAAAAGCCAGGCAAGGTGGTGTGTGCCTGTAGTCCCAGCTATTCAGGAAGCTGAGGCAGGAGGATCACTTGAGCTCAAGAGTTCAAAGAGAAAGTGTGCTATGATCGTACCTGCACTCCAGCACTGGAAGAAGATCCCATCCCAAAAAAGAAAGGGAAAAAAAAAAACCTTAAAAGGTTTTCCAGTTATCAATATTTGCTAATATATCCACCTCCTCCTATATAGGAAAGGGAGGCAGTAAGTAGAAGTTAGTAAGAAACTAGAACCTAAACCTAAATTCTCCATGCTGTCAAAAAGAGAAGTGAAACACAACAATCCTGGTAAGGAGAATCTTCATAATCCCTATCTTGTTTCATTCATTCAACAAAACCACACTTGAATAGACTACTCAATATCTTGGTTAACCAACACTTACTATTAACTAATAAATTAAAGTTGGTCACCTGGCAAATTCAACTGCATTTAAAAAAAAAAAGTCGAGTTCCCTTAGGAACTCATGGGTCAGCACACTTTTCTATACACGGCCAGCAGATAATAAATATTTTAGGCTTTGTAGGCTATATGGTCTTTCTTTCTTAACTACTCAGCTCTGAAATTGTAGTGCAAAAGCAGCCATAGACAACATATAAATGAGTAAGTATGGCTGTGCTCCAGTGAAACTTTGTATTTATGGACACTGACATTAGAAATTCATATATTATTCACATGCCATGAAATATTATTCTTTTGATTTTTTTCCCAGCCATTTAAAAATTAATTTTAACTAGAGGGGTGGGATTGGGGATATGTTGGTCAAAGGACACAAAATCTCAAGACAGTAAGTTCAGGAGCTCTATTGCTGACTATAGTTAATAACGTATTGTATACTTGAAAATTGCTGAGAGTACATTTTAAATGTTCTCACCACAAAAAAAATATGTGAAGTAATGAATGTTAATTAGTTTGATTTAACCATTCCATAATGTATATGCATATCAAAACATCATGTTGTAGACACCGTAAAGACATACAATTCTAAGCTCACAGGCTGTACAACAGATAGTGGGCCACATCTGGACTGAGGCCATAGTATGCCAATCTCTGTATTAACCTAACACAAGAGAATTTCAATTAAGTTAAGCTATTAGTTACCACTTAATGAACTTTTAGTATGTACAAAGACTAACATGAGAACTTTTCTTTATTATAATGCTGTAGACAAGGCAGAGGGCTAGGTTTTACACTTTTAAAGGGTTATAAAGGAAAACAAAGAACATATGACAGAGACCCTATGCACTCCAAAAAGCAGGCCACATAATATATGAAGTCCAGCTCTTAACCACTATGCAATACTTTTTGCCTTTTCAATTTTTGATCCCTTAGCCTCAAGTTTTCTATTTTTCTTTTAGGCTAAGCACCGTTTCTATTACGTATTGCAAACTAGTCTAATTGAGTAAAACTAGTCTGATAAGTACACCTCATTTTGCTCACCTTCATGGGATTACTGGAGGCTGGAATTCCAGTAAGACTAAAACAAAAACACTTGTCAAGAATATATAATGTAAAAAAAAAAAGAATATATAATGTATGTACAACTATTATGTATCCATAAAAACAAATAATACAGAAAAAAATTTAAGTAAATTTTTTTTTTAAAAAAAGGATATATAATACACCCACAAATCACTATGAAAAAACATGGAAATAGATAAAAATGGCTAAGAACAGAGGCAATTTAAAGATACACAAATGGCCTGTAGTAAAAAGTAGTCATCCACATTGCTAAAAACCAAACACTAATAAGATGCTAATATTTTACCTATTTTGAGTTTTTAAATTGCCTTCAAAGCAATCCTAGATTAAAAAAAAAAACAAACCCTAGAGGCCTATTAATAGGAGACTGGATTAAATACACTGTGGTACAACTATAAAATAGAATATTATGTGGCCACCTTTTAAAAATGAGGTATATCTGTTAAGTGCCATAATGAAACTTTTTTCAAGAATATTATGTGATTTAGGCCGGGTGCGGTGGCTCACGCCTGTAATCCTTGCACTCTGGGAGGCCGAGGCGGGTGGATTGCTTGAGGTCAGGAGTTCAAGACCAGCCTCAGCAAGAGCGAGACCCCGTCTCTACTAAAAAATAGAAAGAAATTACCTGGCCAACTAAAACATATATATAGAAAAAATTAGCCGGGCATGGTGGCGCATGCCTGTAGTCCCAGCTACTCGGGAGGCTGAGGCAGTAGGATCGCTTGAACCCAGGAGTTTGAGGTTGCTGTGAGCTAGGCTGACGCCACGGCACTCACTCTAGCCCGGGAACACAGCGAGACTCTGTCTCCAAAAAAAAAAAAAAAGATTATGTGGTTTAAAAAAGCAAGATAGAAAACAGGGTGTTTAATTCTGTTGGTAATCATTTTTTAACTATTTACTTAAAACTTAAGCTAACATCCCTCTCCTATCCCAATACAAACAGATTTTTTACCTAGAAGAAAACTCAAGAGAAAACTTTACCATGATAACCTTTGAGAAGACAGATTAGGGATAGGGAAGACTAAAGGAAGACACTAACACTTCATGTTGTGTACTGTCTGAATTTCTTTTTAAACTAGCTAGCTAGAGATATATGCCTTTTAAAAAATATTTTAATGGTACTAATGTATTCTGCAGTCTTTGCAGTTTTCAGGGAGGTGGGGGTAGTACATGCTAAATCAGTCTTCTCATGTACTTCTGATGGGAGTCTATTTTACTTCAAACCTTTCCAGGTTACAGTAAGGCAAAATGTATCAAGAGCCTCAGGAGCCTTAAAGAAAAAGCAAACTAGAAATTTCACTTTCAGAAATTTATCCTAAGAACACTGGAGACATACCAAAAAAGGACAATCATGGCAACGCTATTTATACATCCAAATGTATAACTGCACATCCAAAATGTACACTTGAGAGAGTATTACAGTATCCCACCTTAATGAACATATGACCATTAGAAAGTATTCAGTATCAGACAGAAAAAAAACTTATTATCTTCAGGTAAATGGGACTGTGACTACTATTTTTTTCCTTCCTGCTTGCAATCTTTGATTTTCTTTTTTAGGTAATGAGCTTGTTTTAAAACTTATCTTTGTAACTACATAACCTGGTATGTTTGCACATTATCAGTAATTTTTTGAATAAGTATAAAGATACATTTTTGGAATTAAGTTCATTAAGAATTCAGTTCATATTTCTCCCTCCACATTTTCTTGGATTGTAATCACTTTAGGGAAAGAACAATCACTGAATTCAATATGGGATAGCAACTTCTCTTTGAAAACAGTCCTTTAAAAAAAAAGTATTTTATACATCCTAATTCAGTTTCACCTTCATTGACTCTAAATACAACCACTCATTTTGATCAGCATCAGTGAATTATTTTAGGCTTATGAGAACCATGACGACAACTCATTATCAATTTTAGGCCTTATTATGTAAAAGAGTAAGAACATGGCTCAGAACATGGCTATACAGCTTTAAAATGGGCCTTAACTCTTCTTGTGTGAAACAATGCAAAGTGGTACCACAGCTAGGCATACTGTAATATACAGTACTCAGTGAACCATTTTGCAAGGGACATTCCACAATGTCTGAAGACATTTCTGACTGTAAGGACTGGGGTAGGGATGCTAATGCCATTTAGTGGGTAGAGGCCAGGGATACTGCTAAACCACCTACAATGCACTGGAAAGCTCCCCACAGCAAAGAATTACCCAGCTCAGAATGTTAATAGTGCCAAGCTTAAGAAACTGCTTTAACACTCAGTAACGTCTTTAACATGCCTCTCCATGACTTGGAATTTCCAGTGTAAATGAAATCTTAAGTTTCTTCTCAATAATTATATACAACCAATGGCATAATGTAGAAATTCTTCCTACCCTTCTAAATTTCACCAATAATATTGCCTGTTTTCATGGCTTCATTTTAAATCTGTCTTCTCTCATAACTACCAAAAATCATAAACCATTTTTCTACCAGCCTACTACAGCAACTAGTAGAAACGTTTAGGTTATTATATCGGTATCTTATTCTTAAAATATTTAGGAATCTAGTAAAATGTAATGACAATATTTATGTACCCCCCCATCTTCTGTTTTTGAGTACTATCCCACATTCTTTGTCCTTATTTATTTCTCCTTAAGTTTTTTTGTCGTTAATTTTTAGACTCATTTAACTCATATTGTTTCTCCTACCTGTTATTAAGTACTATTTCAGCAACTAGAAGCTTTCTTTTAGTCAGTTCCTAATGTGAGAATTGAAGAATGAACAAGGTCAGGCATGGTGGCTCACACCTGCAATCCCAGAACTTCAGGAGGCTGAGGTGGGAGGATTGCTTGAAGCCAGAAGTTTGAGACAAGCCTGAGCAAGATAGCAAGACCCCATCTCTACAGAAAATTTTTTTTAAAAATTAGCCAGGTGTGGTGCTACATGCTGTTAGTCCCAGCTACTCAGGAGGCTGAGGTGGGAGGATCACTTGAGCCCGGGAGTTAGGAGTTGCAGTGAGCTGTGATCTCACCACTGCACTCCAGTCTGGACAACAGAGTGAGATCCTGTCTCATATAAGTAAGTAAGTAAATAAATAAATAAATAACAATTATGTATTCCTGCTTGCATTTAGCTCTTAAACCATAAGTGAAAACTGAGAAAAGCATCAAGCAAAATTAAATTCACATAAATAGGATTAGAAGATGGTACACTTCATAAGTGATTGAAATTTTTTCTGTTTATTAATAAAAAATGTGTGTTTTTAATATTACAGACAAGTGAAAAATGCTGACCCCTCTAAACTTTTCTCCTCCCAGGTACTATAAAACCTGTACACAGTGGTTAACAACCACTATAATACATTAATGGTGTGCCATTTTTACTATAATTCACATATTTTCTCTTATGCACTACCTATATTTCTATTAAATGTATTTTTAAAAGTTCTTAGGCTTTGTCTTCATCAGGGTAATTACGAATTGCTTCTACATCTGTAAGAGCAGATTCTCACGTTAAAGTCAGTGTAAACTAAAAATGCATACAGAGTTTGTACATTAGATAGCTAAGTTTACAATCCTTCTTACTTGCTATTTCTGTTCTCAGTTACCACATTTTTCCAAGTGTCGGGTTACCAACCGTATACATAAAAATTTGCTACCGAAAGAACAGAACTCTTAATTTTAGATATTTAACTGTTCCTCGTAACTTTACTAGGCAATTTAGTATCTACTTAAGCAGATCTTTATATGATAGTGGAAAAAAGCTGACAGAGAAGTTAGCTTTGGCAACATATTTTATTTCCTTGAAATAGAATTTACAGCAAAAATCCTGTAAGCATTGTATAAATGTACTAGTGAATCAAGCTTTTATAATCAGAAGATCAAAGTAATTCTAGTTACTTGCTGGTTTTCTAAAAGTGTAAATGTCTGCTAACTATAGCTATTATAATGCCAATGTCCTAGCTCCAATTCAAGAAACCTATAACTAAGTGTATTTCATTGGTCTTCCAAAACCATGCAATACACCGGTAGGTTAAAGCAGCTTATCTTCACAAATCCATAATTTTGTAATTAGCAAAAAAACAGGAACTTTATTTATTCAATCAAGGTAGGAACCAGGTGTCTGCCCTAAAGGCCAGATACATACAGATGACCATCATTACTGCAGATACATGAAGTAAAAAGTTCTAAACTTTTTAAAGTTTCAAGTTAATTGCTGGAAAGACTCAAAATTCTCTTGAATTCTCCTGAAAACTTTTCAAATTTAGTTGCAGTTAAGTAAATCATATCCAAGAATTTTTAATATAATTTTCCCATTTTACTCTAATGTCCACTTAATATACGACACACCTGGATGTAATAAAATTATATTTCTTTAAAGATAGTCACCAATTTACATTAACACAATTTATTCTGCATTAGTAGCTTTTCCTATAGTCATGTAAATATATCACATGGTTTGAAAGTAGATGAGGTCACCCTTTTTAAGACTTAGGTTCACTAATTTCTGGATTCACTAAAAAAGTCACTAACACAAAAGACCCTTTCAAATACACTTCCAAATTTAACAATAATTTTATCATTTCTTTCCTTAAGACTACACTACAGAAAAAAAGCAAAAGTTTTCTAATGACTAAAATCTCTTGAGCATAGTATTATGCATTATTAAATTTTATACTCTAGAGAACTATGCAATAGATATATTAATATAATGTGAGTCATGCATGTGATTTTAAATCTTCTAGTAACTACATCTAAAAAGTGAAAATTTCAAAATGTATCTTATTTAACCCAATATCAAAAGTATTATTTCCACATATAATCAATATTTGTATCTGATAAATAAAATTAATGAAATATTTTATATTTTTTTCCATACTAAATGTCTAAAATCTGATATGTCTTCCAAACTTATAGCACATCTCAACACATTTCAAGTACTCAACAGCTCCATGTGGCTAATGGCTTCTGACCTGGACAGTGCAATTCTAGAGCAGAACAAGGCTCCTCTAGAATCTGTTGACAAAAATGCAACCTAAGAATCTTTTCCACCCCAATCACAAATGATTTTTAGGCACATCATAATGTGTTAAAACCTGCCTACTACAAAACACCTAAGCAGATGTTATAACCTTTATGACCCACAAAAAGCCCAGGCAAAATAAAGACCATAAATGAAGTACAAATTTAAAAAATATGAAACTGTCTCTTCTTTGAAAATAAGCTCAATCCTAACACTAAGAAAAGTAGACGACAGTCTTCTCTGGGAGGAAGGGAATTCTAAGTAATAAGTGATCTTACTCCACCATAGTAGTAGCATCCAGTTTACCAGACAACGAATGGTAAGCTTAAGAGGCCTTATACATGAACAAAACACTTTTTCATGAAAGGAGGCCAAAGAAACAACTGGAAGAGGTCATAGTACCTTTGCAAACTTGAAGAATGGTCTTGGATCTTTTCTGAAATATTCAATATCAAACATCGCTTGAGGATCTGGAAGATCTGGGAAGTCTACTGCTAGGCGAGCATAAATACCATCTCTTGACCTGAAGTCAGGTATTCCACATGAAACAGATACCTGAAATATGCATGGCATAATTCATACAATTAAATATTTTACCTTTGTAATAACTAGCTCTCTCACCATACAATTAGGGAAGATTTTCATTTGAAACTACTTTCAGGGAACAGAAACATTACCATACCCTAATTTCAAACAGAAATAAAACACCAAATAAATTAATATAATTAAATCCGCCACATATCCAATTTTTAATGGAGATAAGGAATTTTTAAGTCAGGCTAATTTTAAACCTTTAAGCATTTAACCAAAAAACTAAAGCAAGTGCAATTTGATTGGAACAGGAGTAAACCACGTCAATCAATTATTTTAACTAGAAAGTAGGCAGGAATTTCCAACAGACAAGTATTTCCAAAGAAATCTTTCATATGGTCAGGGTTCTATTACCTGAAGAATACCAAATTTATTTTCATTAAAAAATACGTTGCATAATATTTCAATTCTTAATTTTTTTAAGAATACAGTTAGATACTATGCTTTTTCTACAAATAAACCCTGACATTTCAAATAGGGACTTCGTAAGTTACTGTTTTGTTTCATAATTTTATCAGAGTTGACTCCAATTTGACATCAGAGTAAAACAAACTTGTCTAATCACATCTGTGAGCAGCACATAACTATTCTTGATGATCATTTGGATTACATAACACATTTTCACAACTCAAAATGGCAGAAAACAGGACTGAATTTTACTCTAGCAGTTGCTCTGGTTGCTATTATATGATGTACTCTGTATTTGACACACACTACGCAATAGCCTTAGGTAACTAACTAACTGCAACCTGAAGGTGGATCAAATGTAACATTTCAAGTCACCACAATCTATCATCTTAATTTAAAATGGAGGGAAGGCAGGAACCAGTTACCTTCCCAATGCTAAGTTCTTCACTTGTGAATACCAATTAGATTCCTGGTTTCTCCATGAAGATGGAACAAATACCCAATTTCTTCATCAGACTTTAACATACCCTAACAAAAGCAGAATTATAATTCCCTGCATCTGCTTTAGGAGCTGTAGTATAATGTAGGTTAGAATCTTCCCTTAACTCCATTTACCCACTGTGCTAGAAATAAACAGAAGCAAACATTTTTTAAGGCTGCTGGAGAGGTTCTAAAAATCTAAACTATTTTTTTTTCTTCTAAACTATTAATAATTTAGCAACTGCTGCAGCACTCAGCTTTTGGCAGTTTCCAAACACCTATCATCATGTAAGGATAAATTCTTCTAAACCAGAAAAACGTTTCTTATTTGGAAAAGACTTAAGAAAAGTATATACCACCTCCCTCTTTTACGAGTGTTTTATACATCTTACATACCCCAGCTCCAGTTAGAACTATAATTTTTTTGCACTCTTGTAGTAATTTCACAGCATCTTCAATTGTATTAATATCTTTTCTTTTTTTCCTTTTCGGTGGTTCTGAAAGGATATTAATAACAATCTGCCACAGTGTCATATCATCCAATTCAGGTGGAGGAATTGTTTCTGGTAGTAAATCTTTAAGAATTGTTCGAGGATCAGTACCAATCATAAGATGTTGCTGAACAAAAGTATATGGACCTATATTAAAGGGAAAAAGACTTAGATCAAATATACTTTAATTCAAAATCTCATTTATTTTCTGAAGTTATGAGTTAAGCAATCTGTAACGTTTTGAAGAGTCAAACTAATTAATACCAGAATTAAGTGTTTATGGTTAAACTCTAGAAACATACACCACAATTGATAACAAAAGTATTTACGAAAGTATTCTCCAAATCAATATAGAAAAGTTCTTACCAGTCCTGAAAGCACATACTATTTATTATTAAGACCATACAGGAGAAAGAAATGGAAATCTATACGTAACTGCTCTTGTAAAATTTTTCCTGTAATAACTCTCACTTTGATCTTAACCAATCTCCCAAGAAGGGTTACAAAGCTGATGTTTTGAGAATTAATAATTTTCTATTACCCAAGTTGCTCAGGTAAGTTTCCTGGCTTGAGAAAACCAAAAACATAACATTATAGACACCAAAAACGAACTATTAATAATAATCATCATTATGTTTAAATAGTCAAGCCATTTGAAGGAGTGAAAACCAAGAAAAAGATCCACTGTCAAGATAGTTATACCTCTGATATGAAAATCTGCTAATGTTCTCTACTTCAAAATACTTTCCCATTTCATTCATATATTTAATAAATATTTATTGAGCACAAACTGTGCCAGGAACTTTTTTAGCACTGACAAAACAGTAATATACTTGTCAGTCAAAAACCCCTACCCCCACTGAGCTTATATTCTTGCAAAGGAAACAAGACAATTAAAAAAACAAGATACAGGCTGGATGTGGTGGCTCACGCCTATAATCCCAGCACTTTGGGAGGCCAAGACAGGAGGACTGCTTGAGCCCAAGAGTTTGAGGTTGCAGGGAGCTACCATGATGCCAGCCCAGGCAACAGAGTAAGACCAGACCCTGTCTCAAAAGCAAGGAAACACCACACACAAAATACAGAGCTTAAGAAGTGGTAAGTGTAAGAAATAGGAAGTGAGGAAAACATTAACTGGAGGAAGAACACACCACAAAGAGGGTACAAGTGAAAGGAACCTGAGGTGTAAGAAGGACCTGGCTGCTTGAGAAATAGCAGAGGTCAGCTTCCATGGGCCTGAGCTGTTTAAAAACAAAAGCAGGACAAAGCACTAGAATTTCCTTATAAAAATACACTGACGTTAAATCTTACCACATACCTAAAAACCTCATCGATAGGGTTAAGGGCGCCGAGAATTAAAAGCTGGCATAAAACAAAATACAAAAAAAAAAAAAAAAAAGGGCATCTACTCTCTAAAGCCGCACAGCTAGCTCTGAGCCATACCTATCCGTGGCCTTGGCGTCCAGTCACTAGAGCTTGCATGTGAGGCTCTATCATCCTCATCACTTTCACAGGAATGAAAGCCATTAGTGATAATTTCATCACCAAACAGAAGGTTATCTGCAAAAGAAACCAAAACTAAGGTTATCCACAAAAGAAAACAAAATTAAGTCAAGGCTACTGAAACAATCCACATCTAAAACATACAAACAACAATAAAAGTTTATGATGCAACCATTTTTACCGAATAAAGTATTTAACATTCATACTGCATGTGTAAAGAATGCCTATGGGCTAGGCCAGGCAAGGTGGCTCACCTAGCACCTGTAACCCTAGCATTCTGTGAGGCCGAGGCAGGATGGCTTGTGATCAGGAGTTCAAGACCAGCCTGAGCAAGAGAGACCCCCATCTCTACCAAAAATAGAAAAAATTATCCCAGCTTGGTGGCATGCGTGCCTGTAACCCCAGCTTACTCAGAAAGCTGAGGCAGGAGAACGAGAGAGCTTGAGGTTGCAGTGAGCTATGACATCACTGCACTCTAGCCTGTGCAACAGAGCAGACTCTGTCTCAAAAAAAAGAATGCCTATGGGGTCAGCTTGCACTGTTCACAGAAAGTTTCCTCATCTTTAGGAACTCTTTCCAGAATCTAAAAGTTTCATCTAAAATCTAGAAATAAAGTCTACTTTTAAAAATCAAACCAGAAAAGGTAGTAATCTAGATGGACTTTATCAATCACAAATAATGAAATTCTTGAAACCTGTCAAATAGAAATTTTCCCAAAAATGTCACTCAGATAAACCCACAGCAGTATCCACTTTTAATTCTTATATAATACTAGACATATTAAATTACCTTTACATTATTCATTTCCCCTACCAAATATTAAATGGTATTATTGGTTACTAAGTAAATAATCAGCATTAAATTGTGTTTCTTGAAATCAGGGGCTATTTTAATAATGCAGCCCCTAATGTGCAAGTTGTTTTTTTTTTTTATTTTGCAAATGGCCAAATGGCCCAATAAATGAATGTGACACAAATATTGATAAAGATACACACCTATCTAGGACAGAAACTCCTTAGATAAAAAATATGAAACCCTCAAGGAGGACATGACACATCTGCTTCAGTGTGCCAAAAATGTCAATTTGTTTCAAGGCTACATATATACAAAAAGATTATACTTAACTTAAAAACCATTACCGTTCTGCTAAAATAGCAGAAAATAATATTCATATAAACTATTCTAAAAGTACTAACACTCTCCTATGCCCACTATTAACTGCATCACAGAAGGCGTAAATTCTTTCGAAACAGCCCCCTTCTTCAAATTTTTCAGGCTGTGACTTTATAACAGCGTTGCTCTTATAAAATCTACAACTTCAAGCTCAAAAAGATAGACCTTCCCCCACCCCCAAAAAGCAAATTGTACAGGTGTCAGTTTGCAAAAGCAACTCAAAAGGCCGATCAACGGGACAGCCAAAAGTTGCAGACTTAAGTGTGTTCTGCGGTTGGGGGTGAGAATAAAAAAGAAAAAAAAACTTTAACTAAAGCGATGCTAAAATAGTAGGAAAGAAGAGAAAACTTATTTTAATGCAACTCCGAGAGCCTTTTAACCCGGCGGCTGCGCAAAGCGCAAGGCCGCCCAGGCGGGCCGCAGATGGAGGCAGGGGAGTGAGTCCGCAAGCAGCTCCCGCACAGCTGAGCGCCGCGCCGTGGAGGGGAGGAGGACGCCGCGGATCCAGCCCTGAGCCCCCGGCCAGTCCCAGAGACGCCCCCACCCCATGCCAGGAGGGGCCCCGAGAGACGGAGGAGGGGATGCGCAGTCCTGGCCGCCCGCGCCCTGCGCACCTCGGTACCCAATCGCCGCTGCCGCCTCTTCTTCCTCCTCGCCCTCGTCGTCGTCGTCGTCGTCATCGTAGAAGTCGTCGGGAGGCAGCGGCTCCCGGGATAGGCCCTGCAGGCCCGGCCCATTGTCTCCTTCTCTGGCCGCGGCCGTCGCCTGGGCCTCTCGCTCCCCGCCCGCCCCCTCCGCCTTCCGCCACAGCACCGCGGCCGCCGCCGGGCAGCCCCCAGCAGCGGCTGGCACCTCTCGCTCGGGGGCCGCCCCACCGGGCTCTCCCGGGCTCCGTTCGAAGCCAGGACCATCTCTCCGCGGCCTCTTGCGGAGCGGCTCCCCTGCGGGCGGCGACGCGGCCTCCCTCTCGGCCGCCGCCGCTGAGGGGGAGCCGCCGGGCTGAAGGGCGAGCGCCGCCTCGTCCGCCATCTTTCAACTGCCTCTCTGGCCCTCCTCCTTCGCCTCCTCTGCTCCCGCTCGACGCGCGGCACTGGCGCCCCCGCGGCTCCGACTGCGGGAGATTTAAACCCCGTCACGTGACCCGCCCCCTCGCTGCCCCCGCCCTCCTGCAGCTCCCGCCGCTCCCGCTGCCCACGCGGGCCGGACCACAACACTGCAGGTCACGTGGCGGGCGGGGGCCGGAGCGTCTCCCTCTGCGCCTGGGCCGGGAGGAAACGCGGCCCCGGCTCCCCCCGGCCCCGCCCCTCTGTGGCGGCGTGTGGTGCAGCCAAACTGTCCCCTCGGCCGCTTTCTCAACTTCTCTTTCAAACCGACCTCAAATCTCTACCGCCCCGGTGGCTCAAGTTTTGTTTCGCACTTCGAGTTTTCGCTTCTGCTTGCAGTGTACACCTTGCTTGCCTTAGCCTAGTGTAGATTTAGGGAAGGGTTAAAACAGTTCCTGAGAGACGATAAGAAGCTGGCGGAGGCTCAACTTCCTGAGATACGCTGGATAGTGGTTCTGGTTTCGTTAGTGGGTAGGAGTAGAGGCAAAGGGACGAGCTCCCTTCCCACCCTCACGCCATTCTGACACCTCCGCTTTAGCTCCTTTTTCTCTTCATTGTTTCTCTCCGTAGTCGACAGCTTTTTTCCATTCTCTCCATTTGTAGTGTGGTATAGATTGTTAAAGCCTTAAAAACATGCGTATGCCTGGAAAGACCTTTGACTTCGGGGGTTGGAGATCAGTCTACTTTCTGGTCCCAGCTTGGCCCCAAATGTGTGTGAATTCACTGGGCCTCACTTTTCTCATGTGTAGAATGGGTGTGTTGGATTAAGTTGGGCAGTGTGAGGAGAGCACGGAAAGAACAGAACTTGACCATTATGACATCTGGGTTTGGTTAAAATTTGGGGTCCTTCCTTTCTAACTTGAGCAATTTAATCAAAATTTTCTCAAATGATAATCACACAATTTGCAGGATTATGGTTAAAATTAAATGAGATAACCAGATGTAAAGTGAGGGGTACCTAGAAGTTTAAAAACCTAAGTTCCTTACCTGCTTGAAGCCTCTCCACTTACCACTTTCCCTGAAATTCTGGGACTCTTGTGACTCCATATCTGGCCTTACCTAAGGACCCATATAAGACGTGGTAGATCTAGAGCCAATGTTTGGTATGGCATCTGCCTGGAGGGCAGCATTTCTGTGCAAACAGCTGAAGAAATGTGTAAGGCCCTGCAGAGGCTACAGCTCTGTGATGAGCATGTATCCTCCCGAACACAGACACAAGAGGATTATACGGAGGAGTTCTTTGACTTCTTGCATGCAAGGGGCCACTGCATGGCCCACAAACTCTTTAACAGCTTGAAATAAAGGTAGAGACTCATTCACCCCAGCCTTCATCGCCTGGGCATCAGGATATATTTCCTCTTGGTTTTGAATATGCCATTTATTTCTAATGTGTGTAACTGTTAACTTCATGTGATCCTCGTGGATTTTGACTTAGGCAAGTAGTTTCTGTATGATTCCATCATAATAAAATTCTGTGATCTGCAGGAAGAAACAATCAATCATATTTGTGTAGGTCTTTTTCTGGACTCTGTTCTGTTCCTCTATTCTGTCTATCCTTTCACCAATATAGTACTACACTGTCTTCATTGTGTAGCTTTATACTAAATCTTGAAATCAGGTAGTGCCAATCTTTCAATGTTACTCTTTTTCAAAATTGTTGGGGCTATTCTAATTCCTTCGCTTTAAAATTTTAGATTCAGCCTGTCTCTATGTCCATATCTATCTAAAAAATCTTCTTGGGATTTTGACTAGGATTACATTGAATCTATAGAGCAATTTGGAAAGAATCAACAATTTAACAATATTGAATCCTCCAATATTCCAACACAGTACATCTTTCCATTCACTGAGATCTTCTTTGATTTCTTTCATTAAGGTTTTGTAGGTTTGGGCATACAGATCCTATACATATTTTGTAGATTTATATCTACCTAAATATTTCACTTTTGGGGTGTTATTGTAAGTGGTACTTTTTTAAACACTTAAAATTGTAATTGTTCATTACTAGACTACAAAAATACAATTGATTTATATTTTTAATTGAAAAATAATAATTGTGTATGTTTATGGGGTAAAATATGATGTACAATGTGATATTTTGCTATATGTAGACATTGTGGAATGATACCTGTGCCAGCTGTGCAATTCTGTGCTATGGCGCCTTTGGGTCAAAACCAGGAGATAGAGGGGAAAATGGCAAACACTGCTGTATGTGTCCTTCCTCGCCTTCAATCCTTCTCCCCAATCTGCCTACTACTACTAATTTTTCAGAGTCCTCGAGTAGTTGCTTTCTGTATCTTATCCAAACCTACGTGTAATCATTGGGAAAGATAGGCTATGAGCAGCACTTACTCCATCTTGGCCAGTACTGGAAATCTTGAAGTCTTTTATTGATCACATATCATACTTCTCTACTACAAAAATCTATATATTTAAATAGAAATGTAATTAAAATATTCCTCTTGAGTGTTAAAAACATTTCTTCTGGATTGAGCTATCATTCTTATTATTATACAACTTGTCAAAATAACATTAATATAATCCTGATAATTACAAAGAAAAAATAAGATTTTACTGGAAGTACATTCCTTAATGAAATGAATGGGACTTTAAAATCGTTTTTCAATTAGTTTAAGTATCTGTGAATGGATATTAGTTATTACTAGGTTGAGACAGTTTCAGTCAACTCTGAAAAACCTTGCCCACATATATAAGCAAACATAAATGGAGGGAATTTTGTTATAGCTATGTCACCCAATTCTTTGAACTTCTTTCTAGTTATATGCCAAAAATCACATAATTTCCTGTTTTCAAAAATTATTTTTTATGATCTACTAGCTGACAATATGATTAGTTTTTCCTTTGATTTTTGGAAAGCAAAGAACTGGAAACTACCTGATTTTCAAAAGGATTTGTTACTCAGTCACTAGGGGCATTGACGTTATCATTTTGTGAGAAGTTTTGTATGACTTACCAACAATTAACTGTACCCAATTTTCTTCTATTAGAGACACCTTGTTTAAGAAAGTTTGGGGAATACTAAGTATCATCAAATTCAATACAACACAATTTGATAAAATTATTTTATCTTATCAAGTACCTTGAATATATATTTTTTAAAAACCTGAAGTTCCACATTTAGCTCAATGTATACAACAATGTCCAATAGAAATATAATGAGTCAAGTCTGTAATTTTAATTTTCTTATAGCTACACTAAAAATGTTAAAAGAAACAGTTGAAATTAATTTAATAGGCCAGGTGAGTGGCTCACGCCTGTAATCCTAGCACTCTGAGAGGCCAAGGCAAGAGGACTGCTTGAGCAAGAGCGAGACCCGTCTCTTCTAAAAACAGAAAAATTAGCTGGGTGTTGTGGCACCTCCCAGCTACTCAGGATGCTGAGGCAAGAGGATCGTGTGAGCCCAGGAGTTTGAGGTTGCAGTGAGCTACGATGATGCCACTGCCCTCTACCCAGGGTGACCAAGTGAGACTCTATCCAAAAAAAAAAAAGAAATTAATTTAATAATGCTTTTCATTTGGCTCAATATATAACAATATCATTTCAACATATAATCAATATAATAAAATTCACACTGCTTTAGTTTTTAAATTTAAAGTTAAAAATTCAATTCCTCAGTTACATTAGCCACATTTGAAGTGTTCAATAGCCAGATGTAGCTAGTGGCTACTGTATTGAGCAGTATGGGTATAAAAAATATCTACTACATAATCTAACTAGTAGAGCTAGTTAGTCTTCATTATAAATCTAATTATTAAAATTAGATTTGCTTTATATTAGAAAGTCTTCATTTTTTAACAAAAAATTATGTTGATGTGTACTTTGAGAACTATTATAGAAAACATTTTATAAGGATGTGTCATCTAAAATAGGTTACTAAAAGCAACCAAATTGGATGAAATCAACTTTGGTCTAATATAAATTAATCTGCTTTTTATTGTAAACGATCCTAAATCTAAGGCTGTTGTTACTTAACTTATAATAATACAATGTAATATATAGATAAAATTATGTTATTTATAAAACTAGAGGTATTACATAAGGATGTGGCATACCTAAGCAAATGTTGTTAGGTTTATTTAGAGTGGGAACCCAAAAAATATCATAAAGCTGGTGAATCAAAAGCCACAGGAGTCTAGAGAGTCCGAGGTTGTCAATCTAACTTTAACCACAGGCAGCTGCAACCATGCCTGCATTCCTATCCCCCACCCCATAAGGACTAAGCTACACCCCTCCCCTGTCTCTGCAGGTGTTACTCACTCCCCCAGGAAAAACCCTCCGCTTCCCCTTCCCTCAGGGTGAACGGTTTTTTGCCTCCACCCATCTGCACCCAGATGCTCAAAATAAATAGCATTTTACTACACCTGAAGCTTTGTGTGTCTCTCTCTTGGCTCCCAACCTAACAAATGTATGTATGCATATTGATCTCTGGTATTTGATTTTTAGGGATAGTTAAATAAAAATCACGAAATAATTCCACTAATTAAAAATGAATCCTCGCCTGTAATCCTAGCACTCTGGGAGGCTGAGGCGAGAGAATCACTGAGGTCAGGAGCTCAAGCCCAGCCTGAGCAAGCGCAAGACCCCCATCTCCACCAAAAACAGAAAAATCAGCCAGGTGTGGTGGTGTGCGCCTGTAATCCCAGCTACTCGGGAGGCTGAGGCAGGAGAATCGCTTGAGCCCGGGAGTTTGAGGTTGCTGTGAGCTAGGCTGACACCACAACACTCTAACCCAGGTGACAGAGTGAGACTCTGTCTCAAAAAAAAAAAAAAAGAATCCTAAAATTATGCCATTAATTTTTTAGACACCATCATCACAATTTTAATTTTCCTATGTATTTAGCAAAAAGAAAAAATTATATAATGCCAAAAATTAAAAAGTTACTCCAGCTACTAGAATATAATTTTGGGTTTTGATAATAGAAGACACAAAATATTAAACATTTCAAAAATGGAAATAAGATGAAGATGGTGTGGTAGGCAGAATTCTAAGATGCTCCCAAGATGCTTGCCCCCGTAGTGTACAAACCCTCTATTATCCCCTGCCCTTGAAGTGAAGGGGCTGTGAATACAATGGGATAACTACTCCTTTGATTAGGTTATATTATATAAAACTGTTTTAGCAAACTGGAGAGATTTTCTGGCTGGCTATGAAGAAGTAAACTGCTGTGTCATGAGGGTGCTTGTGAGAAGGCCACATGGCAAAGAATTGCAGAGGCCTCTAGGAGCTGAGAGAGACAGTGGACAGCCAGTAAGAAAGCTGGGACCTCAGTCCTACGATCGCAAGGAGCTGTATTCTGCCAACAACAGTGAGTTTGGAAGAGGACCCAAGCCTCAAATGAGATCAAACCCCTAGACTACACCTTGATTGCAGCCAGAGACTGGAGTAGATGATTTAGTTAAACTCTGCAGGGGCTCCTGACTCATGAAAACTGAGATGATAAAGATGTGTTGTTTTGAGCCGCTAACTTTGTGGTTCTTGGTAATTTGTTACGCACTATAGAAAACTAATACAGATGGCCTGTAGTAAAGGAATGAATATTATTGATATGATTTAATAAAACATGTTCTAACTACTGTATTGAATAATCCACGTTGACTCTAAAAGAAATTGCAAGCTGGGGCGCAGTAGTCTGCACCCGTAGTCCCAACAATACTGGAAGCTGAGGATCACTGGAGCCCAGGAATCTGGGCTGTAGTACACTGTGATCGTGCCTGTAAATAGACATTGGACTCCAGCCTGGGCAACATAGAGATATTCATTTATCTCTAAATAAATAAATTTTTAAAAATAAAACAATTTATTAATAAAAAAGAAAATAAATTACATAAAATGTTTATCTACGATTTTATCCAGCGTCGAAAACTTTTGATAAATTCAATACTCCAGGAGACTTTCCAGTTATATTAAAAAGAATCAGTCTTATTAACCTGTACTGCTCCAACTACCATCGTGGGGTTTTTTGGGTTTTTTTTCTTCCCCAGCCAATGACACATCCTGGGGATTAGTACTATAATTGAACAGAATTTTTAAAACTTCAATTTATAATGAGAGCTATGTTAAGCCTTTCAATATTTCTTATTAAAGCTCTCTTTACTTTCACCAGACTTTCCTTCATGAACAGTGCATTGTTGGGCACATGTCAAGGGACAAAAGAAGTAAGTTTGTTAAGCAAGGATCACCACCACTTCCATTGTCCACACCGATTTCATCTCAACAAGACCAATATATTCCACTTATAAATCAGTGAATCATCCTAAACAGAAATATGTTTAAGTCTAGGAAAAGTGGGACACTCTAAGGAGGATTTATGGCATCTCAATTAATGTTAAAGGGGTCATTTCCAATTGTCCATTGGTTTGGCATCTTAGATGTTCTCACACTTGGGACACTGTCACACTGCAGTTATATTCAGCATAGAGGGTAGGAGTGACTTTTCTGTGAACAGTGGGACTTGCGCTGTTATGAAGAGGAAATGGGGAAGGATAGCCTGAGTCATGCTACGGGAGGGTACACATGAAAGTTGAAGGTGTGGAAATAGAATTTCCTAAAATTCTACATGTTTATATATCCCTTGGAAAGTCTTCCCATTCTCTAGTTTGACGACCTTGACTCTAAAATATACATTCCTCCTGGTCAATGACTGTTTCTTATTATCTGTATTCCCTTCCTGTCTTCCCCTTCCTTAGCACCAAACATGGCAGATAATGGACGTTCAGTAGACATTGGCCTCCCAGTGGGCACAGGGAGACTCTGCCAGAAGTAGGGTCCTTCTGCCTGGACAGGGCGGAATAACTGCAGTCAAATTCCTGCTTCCTAATTCTCCATTATATTTATTTCCTGTAGGCCATTTAATACCACCTCATTATTTCAGAAAGGCAGATTACCATGTGAAATAAACCATTCCTCTCTAAGTACTCTAAATTCAACATAGATTTGTTGAAACTTGGCAAAAGCTCTGTGTTTCTTAGGAGTGTCTATGGGAGAAGGGGTGAAGAGAAAAAGTCCAGATGGGGAAATAGATTTATGTATAGGAAACTCGCACATAGGACTGTTTTGTTTTAAGCAACACTTATGCTCCAGAAGATCTCATCAATGCAAACATGTTTTTCAAGACTGATTTGGACAAAGGACTGCAATGAAACAATTTCTGTTTAGCAGCTAAAGTGACAACAATATTTGAAAAAAACTCAGCTCCTTAGCTTTGAAATCATGTAATTCTTGATGAATTTTTAAATTTGGGAAATGTACATTATTTCCAAATTCACACATTCAAAAGAACATTTATTAATACTCTTATATCACTGGGTTTCACCATCTTATAATTCAAATTCTCAAACAGCAAATATGTTGGGTTTGGCAATTTCATTCTGTGTTCTCAGTTCCTGGTGTGCTCTTGGCTGAAGAATGACCAGACACACCAAACTAAGACAAGCACAAGGTGAAATTTATTGAGGGGGAGCTAGATAGGATTATAGAGCAAGAGCAAGATACATACACCACAGATGACAGTGGGACCCCTTGTTAGCAAAAAGAGATCTTAGTTATGGTCTTGGTCTTGTTTCATAGTGTCTGGACCACATCCTTGTGGTTCAAATGTCACCATGGAATCACTTTGATTGGACAGTTGGGAATTGTATGACCTGAGTCTTACTGCACACGCAGATCTCCCATGAGCCCCTCTGAAAGCCCATTTGGGGGAGGTGAACCACAATGTAGATTTAAGCTAATGACATGATAATTAGCCTTATGTTGTCCTAAGTCACCTTCCAGACTCTATTGTACCTATGCTGCTTGGCCTGTGGTCTAGAGAGTCCTCTCCATTCTTTTGCAGTTGGCATGCTAAGTTCTGATTGGTAGATTGGTAGGGTGTTCCCTCCTCCCGCAAGTATGGCAGTGCTCAGGACAGGATTAAGGTGGGGCAGCACCAAGTCTGGGAGAGGGGGGCGTCTGGGGCCCACCCTTCTTCTTCCCAGGTGGGGCAATTGCAGTACCAAGGCAAGGCACCCACTTTCATCCTTAGGAGACCTGGGATCCCTTGCTATCTACTTAACACATCTGCACTACCCAAGTACTGTAGCTGAATTAACTGTTTTGAGGAGAGCCCCTTGGTCTGTAAATTAAACATATGAGGTCACCCATGCTTAGCAGAGTATGGGGCACTTGGAAGGTGGGCAACACATGAGTATTGCAGTATACTTAGTACATATGGTGGAAATCAAGACAGTTTCAGAAAATCCTGAATATGTCAAGGGATACTTTTCTGGGGGAAGTGTGTATGTGTGTGTGTGAGAGAAAAATTAATATACCTTTTAAATTAAAACAAAAATAAACAAAACAGGATGGAGGGAGGCAGCTTTGCTTTGCCTGAGGCTAGAACATAATGGCTCAGTTCTGCCTCCATCAAACTGGGATTTTCACTTTCCCCACTCTCCAGTCCAGCTTTCAGGACAAAGGGGGAGGAGGTTTCTTCTACCCACCTAAATTTTTGAAAGAAAAAAAAAAAAGAAGGCAGAGGAAGGGATTTGTTCTTCCCTCATCCATTCTTTCTCTCTCAGACCAAAGGGAGCCAGACATGGGAGACACAAAACCTTAACTAACTGTGCTGGAAGAACGTCAGTCTGAAAACACACTCAAAAGCAAACCCAAGGCACTGCCAAGGGTGTGGGGCACTGAGCCACAGGAGGATTCTTTCCGGGGCACCAGATCTCCTCTCAGCCTCAGAGCCTCAGGAGACTGGGAAGGTAACCTAAATTTAAACATAGGATCTTAAGTTTACTTAAATAGTGCAATAGAAGGCAATGGCAGCAAAAATGCTCTCAGTGAATCTTTGAAAGGGGGCCTTTGTGACAACAAAAGAATGGAATCTGGTTAGACCTGGGCTGGCAGTGTTTCCAACCTTGCTAGTTATTAAAATCTTCTGTTGAACTCTTAAAAATCCCAATGCTGAGACATGACCTCAGACTAACTACATGGGAATCTCTAGGTGTCGGACCCAGGTATCAATATTTAAAAGCAAGCCAGTGAGGTGGCTCACACCTGTAATCCTAGCACTCTGGAAGGCTGAGGTGGGAGGATGGCTTGAGGTCAGGAGTTCGAGACCAGCCTAAGCAAAAGCAAGACCTTGTCTCTACTAAAAATAGAAAAAACTAGCAGAGTGGTGGCTACTCGGGAGGCAGAGGCAGGAGTGCCACCAGAGCCCAGGAGTTTGAGGTTGCTGTGAACTGTGTTGACACCATTGCACTCTAGCCCAGGTGACACAGCTTAAAAAAAAAATTTTAAAGTGTCTCAGCCTATTCCAATGTTCAGTGAACACTTTTGGAGAGAGCTGGGAGCCCACCTCTTAACCTGCCAGGCAAATGCTTATTGCATTTAAGTTAGCATATTCTATTTATAAGTCAGACTGATTTAGTCTGCCATAAGTACTCAAGGGTAAACATGATATTAGGGCATGATTAATATTTCAAGTATATATTCCACAGGAACTATGAAGAAGGTATCATATTTCTTTATTAGTTGGCCTCTTCCCCTTCCTTTTGTCTCATGGAGCACAGTACCTTTAAATGAACTAAATATTACTCTGAGGCCTGAGAGACTCTGAGTTAATCTCTCTCTGCCTCAGGTTCTTAAAAACATTTTTTTAACCTCAATTTTATGTAGTTTGAATCCTGAAGCTGCTTCACTCAAATAACTCTGCAGTCAGAGTGACCTTTATTTTTTAATTGAGGTAAAAAGTACTGTTACATTAAGTTTAGCCTAAAGTTGCCTCCTTACATATTTTAAGTTCCGGCTAATGGTTTCTCCATACACAGTGAACTATAACCTAACTGGATGTATAAACCACTGTGACCTACTCTTGCACCTATCACTGAGTTTCGGCCAATCACAGGCAGCCAACTGTTCAAATCATGTTCAAATAAGGCAAACGCCGAGCTGTAACCCACCCAGTTCTTTCTGTACCTCCCTTCTGTTTTCTATATGTCACTTTCCTTTTCCTGTCCACAAATCCTTTCTGACCATGAGAAAGCAGCAGAGTCTCTCTGAACCCATTCTGGTTCAGGGAGCTGCCCAATTCAAGAATCATTCTTTGCTCAATTAAAATCTGTTAAATTTACTTTTGTCTAAAGTTTTTTTCTTTTAACAGTACATACAGTGAAATGCCCAAATATTAAGTTACATTTTGGTGAGTTTTGACAACAAATACACCTATGTAACCATCACCCCAATCAATATATGGGACATTTCCATCACCTCAGGCAGTTTCTTCATGCCCTTTTACAGTCAATTCTTACCCCTCTGGCCGGGCGCAGTGGCTCACGCCTGTAATCCTGGCACTCTGAGAGGCCGAGGTGGGAGGATTGTTTGAGGTCAGGAGTTCGAGACCAGCCTCAACAAGAGCGAGATGCCGTCTGTACCAAAAATAGAAAAAATTAGCCAGGCGTAGTGGGGCATGCCTGTAGTCCCAGCTACTCTGGAGGCCGAGGCAGGAGGATCTCTTGAGCCAGGAGTTTGAAGTTACTGTGAGCTTTGATGACACCACTGCACTCTAGCGGGGGCAACAGAGTGAGACTCTGTCTAAAAAAAAAAATTCTTACCGCTCTGCCCACAGGCAACCACTCTTCTAATCATCATAGATCAGTTTTGCCTGTTATTGAACTTCACTGAGTTGGAATCATATACGACACATCCTTTCACAGTGATCTTTTTAAAGATATAAATAGGATCATGCTAGTACCCTGCTGAAAACCTTTTAATGGTTCACTAGTACTCTTGGTATAAAATCTAGACTCCTCTCCATGGTCAGCAAGGCCCTGAATGCCTCTTAATCCTCCAGCATTGTCTCCCACTCTCTACTTCGGTGCTCAAGACGATGGTGTTCTAGTGACGATGATGTTCTAGTGACATGGGTCTCCTTTCCTAGGCTCCTTCCTGCTTGGGTCCTTTGCATCACTACATACCCCCGTTAACTCATACTTACCTTCAAGCATCATCTCAAATGTTATCACCTCTGAGACACAGTCCCTGGTGCTCCCAATTCTAAAGTAGGTTCTTCCTTGGTTCTTTTCACTTCTGCCACTATCACAATTAGTAATTATATATTTCTGTGTGTTTATTCTGTTCTACTTAAAAATTGTCAGTCTCTCCCCCTTTACCACGAGGGTAGAGGCCATGTCTGTTTTGTTCACCACCGTATTCCCAGCCCCTACCCAGAGCCTGAAATATATTAGGTGACCAATAAATATTTGTTAAAATAAATGGATGGAATGGCTTAACTCTTTTTTTTTTTTTTTTTTTTTGAGACAGAGTCTCACTCTGTTGCCCTGGCTAGAGTGCCATGGAGTCAGCGTAGCTCACAGCAACCTCAAACTCCTGGGCTCAAGCAATCCTACTGCCTCAGCCTCCTGAGTAGCTGGGACTATAGGCATGCACCACCATGCCCAGTTAATTTATGTGTATATATATATATATATATATATATTTTTTTTTTTTTTAGTTGTCCAGCTAATTTCTTTCTATTTTTTTTTAGTAGAGACAGGGTGTTGCTCTTGCTCAGGCTGGCCTGGAACTCCTAAGCTCAAACGATCTGCCCGCCCTGGACTTCCAGAGTGGAAATGGCTTAACTCTTGAGCCTACTATGTCACAAAATGGAAAAAAGAAAGAGAGAAGAAAGGCAAAAAAGATGTGGGCAGGTAGGGGTGGGATTCCAGTGGAGTAGTGAGAGTGAAGAGTAAATATTACCTTTGAGTAGTGAGAGTGAAGAGTAAATATTATAAACAACAACGGGATGGAAAGAACACTTGGAAAGGGGTAAGGACACCTGGCTCAGTGTGGCTTCTCTGGAACCCACTTTCCTCATCTATAAAATGCAAAAGTTAGGCTAGAAGATTTTTTCCATATTGCCTCCCCGCTATTCAGTATTTGGAAATAAATGCGGGCATTTTCTGTAGTCACAATGACTGGGGACCACTACTGGTATTTATTGGTTCAGGGCACCAGAAATGTTAAATGTGCTATGTAAATGTCAATGTATGAGATGGTCCTACATCTTGTATTATCCAGAATACCAGTGTTGAGAAACACTATGAGAATATAATTCTATGAAATCTACTGAGCATGGCCTGTGATTCCTCATTTTGTCATACTTTATAGGATACTTTCTAAGCAAATGTTCATTGGATTTGAAGTTACCTTATTGATTAAGATCAATTATTTATTTATAGGTCAAACTGCTTAATTTAGTCTGTGATAGGAATTCAAGAGTAGATATGACATCAGGGCATAATTGGCATTTGGGGTATATATTTCATAGGAACTATGAAGAAGTTATCGTATTTCTTTATTAGTTGGCTTCTTCCCTTTCCTTTTTTCCTATAGAGCACAGTAGTTTTATATGTTGGTAAGCATTTCTCCAAGCAAGTCAAAGTTTGACTCTATTTCATTCTTCCTTAGGAGATGTATAGACAGAAGTCAGTTTCTGTCTGGGAAACAAGGCTCAAAGCAGAGAAACATCAAGATTACACAGAGAATCTTCTGCGACAAGGTTGAAATTTTAAGTGTTGCACTTCTTAGTCTAGCATTTTACCCATCAGATTTGACTTCTCAGTTACAGTAATTAAGATTATGTTTGCTCAGTGTAGTCTCATCTGCACAATTTTAAGGTCCTGGCCTGCTCTATGTAGTTTCAAAAAAATGTGGCGGACACAGCACAAATGTCCATCAACTGATGTACAGATAAAAAGAAATGTGATATATCCATACAATGCAGTATTTGGTCAGAAAAAGAATTGAAGTCTACATACATGCTGCATGGATGAAACTTGAAAACATTATGCTAAGAGACCTGTCACAAAAGACCACATATTACATAATTCCACTTATATGCAATGTCCAGAAAAGGCAAACCTACAGAGACAGACAGTAGATCAATGTTTGCTTAGGGCTGGGGATAGGTAATGTGGAGACAGAGGAGTGATAACTAAAGTATATGGGGCTTCTTCTTTTTTTTTTTGAGACAGCATCTCGCTGTGTCACCCGGGCTGGAGTGCAGTGGCATGATCATAGTTCACTGTAACCTCATACTCCAGGACTCAAACCATCATCCTGCCTCAGCCTCCTGAGTAGCTGGGACTACAGGCATCAGCCACCACACCCAGCTAATTTTAAAAGTTTTTGTAGGGACAGAGTCTTGCTATGTGGCCCAAGCTGGTTTCAAACTCCTTTACTCAAGCTATCCTCCCACCTTGGTCTCCCAAAGTGCTGGGGTTACAGGTGCAAGCCACCGTGCTCAGCCTGGGGTTTCTTTTTGAGGTAATGCAAATGTTCTAAAATTGAATGTGGCAATTGTTGTGAATGTACTAAAAACCACTGAATTGTACACTTAAAATGAGTGAATTGTATTATATGTGAATTACATATCCATAAATCAATTTTAAAAATATGAAAAGTATTTAACTTCATTCATAATAAGAGAAATGAAAATAAAAACAACTACTTTTCACTCATCAGATTGGCAGACGTTTAAAAGTCTAAAATATTTATCATGGGCAAGAGTGTGGGAAAGTTGGTGCTCTTGTGCCCTGCTGGTGGGAGTATAAATTGAAGCAACACTGTTGGAGGGAAGTTTGCCTTGGTTTTATATATATATATATATATATATATATATATATATATATATATATATATATGTATATACCTTTTGATTTAGCCATTCCTCTTCTAGGAATTTATTCTACTGTACATTCATAAAGCATGAAAATGATTATTGCAACATTGTTTACAATAATAAAACCTGAAAACAACCAAAAGTCCATTAACAGAGAATTGAGTAAAATAAATTGTAAATCCATTTGTGAATAATTCACACATTATAAATACCATGAAGTTGTTAAAAGAATGAAGGTGTAGAACAATATACATTATGTTCATTTTGTGCAAAAAGGGAAAAAATGGCTGAGTGTGGTGGCTGACACCTGTAATCCTAGCACTCTGAGAGGCTGAAGTGGGAGGATTGCTGGATCTCAGGAGTTTGAGACCAGCCTGAGCAAGAGCAAAACCCCGTCTCTACTAAAAATAGAAACAATTAGCCAGGTATTGTGGTCCCAGCTATTCCGGAGGCTGAGGCAGGAGGATCACTTGAGCCCAGGAGTTGGAGATTGTAGTAAGCTATGATGATGCCACTGCATTCTACCCAGGATGACAGAGTGAGATTCTGTTTCAAAAAAAAAAAAGAAAAGAAAAGAAAAAAGAAAAAAAAGGGAAGAAAATAAGAATATATGCGTATGTATTCACATTAAGCATATACAATAATATGAGTGGTTACCTGGTTGAGTGGGAACTAGATAGATGGGAGATAGAAGTGGATATGAGATTTTTCACTGAATATCTTTTTTTTAATACAGTTTATCACATAAAAGAAAGAATGAAAGTAAAGAAGGAAGCTATACAAAATGAACATATATTCCAGAAAGAGTGGAATGGGTCAGTCTCTAAGAATGGAGAAAGACCTGAATATCTTTTTATATTGTTTTATTTTTGAGTCATGTGAATGTCTAACCTAAATAAAGTTAAATTTAAAAATTAAGAATATGACCAAAATAAAAGAATAAAGCTTATCCACATATAGTAAAATATAACTTGTACAAGATACATTAAGTGATAAATACAAGTTGCAGAATAGCATATACAGCATTTTTTCATTCATTTTTTTCAATTAATAGATAGTTTTGAGCTCCTAATTTGTGTTCTAGATACTAGGAATATGAAAGCAAACAAGGCAGCCTAGGCTCCTTCTCTCTTGGAGATGATATTTTAGTAGCGAATAAGTAAGCAAGCACATAAATGAACAAGGTAATCTCAAACATAGTGATGGAGGGTGACTTAGATTGGAGAATAGTTCCTTGACAGGTGTCACAAAAGGCCTCTCTGAGGAAGTGACACATGAGCTGATACCTGAGTGGTGAAACCTGGGAAAAGAAAGTTGTCCAGGAAGATAAAGCAAAGATCCAGAGGCTGGAACAAGCTCGGCAAATTTGAAGATCTGGAACATAGTCTGCATAGCAGGTAGAGAGTGGGAGACGATGAAGTCAGAGTGGTAGTCAAGAACGTATCATGGGTTTAAATAAAAAAATAAACATGTTTGTATATAAATTGAAAATATTTGGAAGGATATACATGAATCTTATTAATAGTGGCTATTTTGTGGCTGGGAACTGGCGATGAGAGTCAGTAGGAGTCTTTCATTTTCTATCTGCTAGTAGAGTTTGAATTTTTAAAGCACTTTAGAATACATAAAATAGAAATATGCTTCAAAGAAAAAAATTTTAATGTAGTGTTGGGCATGAATCAAGGAAACCAAACACTGTACCTAGAAGCTTGAGGATTCCTTTGGTTCTAGTCCCTCTAGTGGTGAGAGTGAAGTAGTGCTGGTGACTGTGTCCAAGCAGACGCATCCTATAGTGAGAGTTAAAACATCTTTAATATTACTATAACTCTGAAACACTCAACAGAAGTTTGAATTCTTGAAATCATGTAACCGTTGCCAACTTGGGGGTGGGGAAAACCCCAAAACTGCATAAAAATCACTACAATCACTTACTGTTTATTGTGAAGCAGGGGCCAGCAAGGTCTTTAGTTTTAAAAATCATAATAAAACATCAGGAAAACTCTCCAGTGTGATTGTCTTGAAACTGAATGGCTTAAATACCTGGGTCCTGGTCACCATCTCTTCTGAGCCTTTCTCAAGCACGTACTGCCTTGTCTTCTCTCCACCTGGACAAAGCTACCTCCTGCTCCCTTCTTGGTCAGCTCACCCCTTCTGCATGGCTTCCCCAACAACTCACTTTGTCCCCATCCTCACTCACCCTTTAGCACTTCCTGAGCAGGATAATTACAGCTGACATTTATGGAGCTGTCATTGGGTAGCAGATGCCACGTTAATTCATGTTATCTTGTTCAATCCTCAAATTGACCCTGAGAGCCTTGGTAACAGAGCCATTGTCATCCCCCTTCTACAGATGAAAGGGGGCAATCTGAGACGTAGGGCCTTTAAGTAGGATCACACAGCTGGCAAGTGGTAACTGTGACTTGAATCCTGTCTGACTCTAGACCACACACATTTAACCAGTAAACTATATTTGAACATATTGTTTCTATTTGGATATTAAATATATATTTTAATAAGTATAAATCATAGGTCATAAATTCACCTGTTCCTAGGGGCCAGAATGTGAGTCCATACATATTCTTTATATTCTTAAGGAATATGTCCTCTCTCATTTTCTTGAAACCTAGGGCCTTCTTGCTCTCTCTCTTGTATTTCTATATTTGATAAAAATAGGGATCAAGAAATATTTACTTAACAGAAAAGTTAACTTTTCTGTCAACACTATTATAAAAATATAAGTGACATTGTGATAATGCCTGGCAGCAGACACTTGGCCTCAGTACAAGAGAGTAAACAGGGAGTTGGGGGACTGTGACAAAATCAATAGTACAGGCCCCATCTACAGTGGGTAGCTGGGTGTGATGGTGGAGCCATCCTATAGTCCTAGCTTCTTGGGAGGCCAAGGTAAGAGGATCACCTGAGCCCAGGAGTTCCAGGCTGCAGCAATCTATGATTGCACCATTGCATTCTAGCCTGGGTGGTAGAGTGAGACCCCATCTCTAAAAAAATTTTTTTTTAAAAGGGGGTATTCATAGCTCGGCTCCAGGCAAATGCTGCCACTTGGAATGGCAAGCGGACCCAAAGTTGTCAGATCTTCCAATATTTTAAGAGAAGGCAGAAGCCTGGAATTTTACGTAAAATCTCTCAATTTTAAAAAAAGTTAGCAACTAATTCTTTTTTTTTTCTTTTTTTTTGGCGTGGGGGGGACAGTCTCACTCTGTCACCCAGGCTAGAGAATGCCATGGCGTCGGCCTAGCCCACAGCAACCTCAAACTCTTGAGCTCAAGTGATCCTCCGGCCTCGGCCTCCCAGAGTGCTTGGATTAATGTGAGCCACTGCGCCCAGCCTAATTTATATATTTTTAAGAAACATTGTATGGGAAGCCTGATTTGACCTGTGGGTTACAAGTTCAGTCTTGTCTCTTTAATTGTAATGCAAGTTCCTTATGGGAGTAACCACTAAAATAGATTCCTTTTGCATCTCCCACAGCATTAGACACGTGCCATGTTCTCAAGGAACTTTTGCTAAGCCCCCAATCTGCTCATGAATATTAATCAATGTTTCACTTCCTTTTGGCAAACATTCATTTGGCAAGCTTGAGCACTTATAGAATCATATTACCTGTGAATTTGTCACTGAATCAAATAGATTCTCTGAATTGACCACAGAGGACTAGGCCTAAGACATAGAAAGTATTTAGTAAAAATTCTTGGTTTTATTTCATTAATATTTCCTATCAGATTAACATCCTTGGTCTAGGTGACACCTTGCTGCACTTTAGAATCATTTTAAAGCTTTAAGAAAATACCCATGCATGTTCTTCACCATGAGGCTCCCTTTTATTAATAATTGGTCTGCAGAAGGGTCCTGCATTGGTATATATCTATTAAACTTCGTCAAGTGTTATGTAACTTTGAAACGATTCCAAACACTTACATAGTTTCCATGTGAGTGACGTGTTTTGCTGTAATAAGAAGATGGAGTGTACTCTCCCTTCCTTGTGAGGATGTTACATTACACCTCATCAGACCACACATGTGAGTTATTGGCCTCAACTACTTGAAGTAGTTTTCTGTAATTATTAAAAATGTAAAAAAAGAAAAAATACATACACATAGTAAAAATTCAAAAGGTATAAAAGAATCATTCCTATACTAGGGCCATCTAATCCCTCTCCCTGAAGGCAACTACTCTTGTGAATTTCTTGTGTATCCTTCCAGTGACATTATTATCATAAGTTAATAGTTATTTGTTTGGCTTCAGATGTGAATCTTTACTTCAATCACTCTCCTTTTTGACAAATCCTTTAATATTTCCTTGAGAGTAAAGGTGCTAAGGTTAGAGGGAAAGAATGACTGAGTGTGAGTGCTAGAGTTTATAAGGATCTGACGATCATCCTGTCCTTTGCTATTCCAGTGTGGTCCCTGGATCAACAGAGACCTCACCTGCATGCTTGTTAGAAATGTAGAATCTCAGAACTCATCCAGACATCCTGAAGCAGAAGTTGCCTCTTAATCAGATCTCTGGTGATTTGTATGCACCTTTTAAGTTTGAGAATCATCGCTCTTGTCCAATATTCTTCTTCACAAATTAAGGAAGCATGGCTCAGTAAGGAATCAGTGAAGAGCTGATACTAGAAATCAGGTCTCCTGACACCTTGTCCAGTGCATTTTCTCATATGCCAAAATTCTGGCTAGATAATTTGATGTAGCTTTTTTTTTTTTTTTTTGAGACAGAGTCTCACTCTGTTGTTTGGGCTAGAGTGCCGTGGTGTCAGCCCAGCTCACAGCAACCTTCAACTCCGGGGCTCAAGCAATCCTCCTGCCTCAGCCTCTTGAGTAGCTGGGACTACAGGCATGTGCCACCATGCCCGGTTAATTTTTTCCATATAGATTTTTAGTTATCCGGATAATTTCTTTCTATTTTTAATAGAGATAGGGTCTTGCTCTTGCTCAGGCTGGTCTTGAACTCCTGACCTCGAATGATCCTCCTGCCTCAGCCTCCCAGAATGCTAGGATTACAGGCGTGAGCCACTGTGCCCAGCCTGATGTAGCATTTTCATAAATTTTTTACTACCATGGACTTTGGAGTCAGACATAGCAGGTTCACATCCTAGCTTAACCACTGTCACATAGTAGGAGCTCACTAATGGTGTGTTAAATAAAATTTATAGGAGGTCATTGGTTTAGACTGAGTTCCTGCACTAGGCCCAATAACCCAAACCAAAATGGAATTACTCATGCTGAAGTGGTCCACATCACCAAGCCAAAATTAAGTTGTTTATCCTATCTTCCAAGAAATTAGGGGAGAGAGAGATGGTAGCAAATCCCCAAACAAGCCAGTTTTAGCCAGCATGATAAGGAAGTCCCCTCTGCTTTAATCTTTAAAAAGAAAGTAACTTTGAAACAACCAACCTGCCTTTCGTTCTGTTTCTGCTTTGTTCAGCCCTTTTCTGTCTATAAAGCCAACCTCCTACTCAGCTCATCAGAACGCTCATTCTATTTTATAGAACGAGGTGTCTGATGTTAGAACTTCAAATAAAAGCCAATTAAGATCTTTAAATTTGTTGTAATGTTGTCTTTTGACAGGTGGTTATGCTTCCTCTTGAGGCTTGAACTCTGATATTTTCTTTTGCCCAAAAATTCGTTTGTAAGGGGGCCTGGTGAGTCACACCTACAAATGATAAAATATCACTAAACAGGTTTTGTTAACCCAATATAATGTGGTTTACTTCACAACCTGATTCTGGTATAGCATCACATGAAAGGTAGAAGACCCTTATCTTAAGCATTCTTTTCTATAATGCCCAGTCTTTTAGACAAAGCCTTACTCTTTCACCCAACTGTCAACTAAGAATCCCTAAACCCACCTATGACTTGTAAGCCCCAGCTTTTTTTTTTTTTCTTTTGAGACAGAGTCTCGCTGTGTTGCCCCGGCTAGAGTGAGTGCTGTGGCGTCAGCCTAGCTCACAGCAACCTCAAACTCCTGGGCTTAAGCGAGCCTACTGCCTCAGCCTCCCCAGTAGCTGGGACTACAGGCATACATCACCATGCCCGGCTGATTTTTTTCTATATATATATATATACATATATATATATTTTTTTTATTTGGCCAGATAATTTGTTTCTATTTTTAGTAGAAACGGGGTCTCGCTCTTGCTGAGGCTGGTCTCTAACTCCTGACCTCGAGCAATCCACCCGCCTCGGCCTCCCAGAGCGCTAGGATTACAGGCGTGAGCCACCATGCCGGGCCAAGCCCCAGCTTTGAAATGTCCTGCCTTTTTGGGCCAAACCAATGTATGCCTTTCATGTATTGATTTATGACTTTACCTGTAATTCCTGTCTCCCTGAAATGTATAAACCAAACTGTAAGCCAATCACAGGAGTCCACTTGCTCAAGGCTTCTTGGGCGTGGCTCTAGGCCATGGTCCTCAAATTTGGCTCAGAGTAATCCTCTTTAAATTATTTTACAGAGTTTGGCTTCTTCTCTGTTGACACCTCCACCCATGAACAACCTTCCCCACCAGGAATATCCTGCATGCTTATTATTCTTAATAATGGGATTAACAGCATTTGTCATCGCACCCGATTATAACTTCACAACATTTCAACAGCCTTTAAAGATTCATTTACAAATCCTAATCAACATCTGACTCAACAGAAAAACTCGTTTTGACACACCTCGGGTCAGGACGCTGTCTTGCTCTGTCAGCCAGGGAGGGATTTTATTTAGCTATTCTACAAATGGAGGAACTGAAACACAGGGAGGTTAAAGTTCTGGCAGGCTCTGTTTTCTTTCTACTGGATCTGAAGCTGGAACGGATCAGTAGATTCTGAAGCGCCGGCCTTGAGAGCCAGGAGCCAAGCTGGAACCTAAACCGTCTATCAGAGCGCAAGCCTGGCGTCCAGAACCCCAGCCTGCCTTTGAGCGCGAGCCTGTGTTGTGGGAAATCACGACGAATGGTGTCAGTTTCTGGAACTAGGGCTTTGACCCCTGGAAACTCGGATTTGGAGGAAACACAAGGGAAAGGCGCCGATTTCGTTTTAGAAGACAGAACTTTGGCGCCAGACGGGAAGGACAACGAGAAGTCGGAGAAGGGCACGTGTGCGCGCGACTACGGGGCCCGCAGAGCCACCTGGGGGCTGGCTAATGTCTGTCCTCGCTCGCAGCTTCTGGCGCTCGTAGCCGCTTGTCTTCTGGACTTTGTCCTTTTCATCTGAACTGAATGTCAGTCGTTTTTCTCTTCCCACTTCCAGACGATGGCATTTGATGTAAAAATAGCACTTCCGGAGGGCCGGGTCCCTGGAGACCGATAGGAAGCGGCGCGTCTGGGGTTGCCCCTGTGGCGCCGTTCCCGCGGTGCCTTGTGGGAGTTGTAGTTCGGGGGCGGGCGGCGCCGCCCGGCGGGAGGAGACCGACTGGCTCTTCCGGCGTCCCCAGCCTTGAGGCTGCGCATCTGATGCTGCGTCCAGAGGTCCAAGGAGCTTCAACTCTGCTAGAAAGTTCTACGTGATTTCTACTATATGCATATATACCGTATATATGCTTTTATATATCTATTTGGTTTTCTTTAGTGAACGCATGTAAATAAAACAGTTATTTGCGGTTTTAAAATACTAAAAAAAAAAAAGTCGAGATGACTACATTGACTTCATACAAACAGTTCAGAAAGGTAGCAACTGAAACAGCCTCCTTTCTGTATCTACCCAGTTCCATCCTCTGAAAAAATACTGTTACCTGCTTTTTAAAGATGGATACCTGCAGAAAAACTTATAAGTGCAAAAGTACATCTTGTTAAAAGGTACACAAAGGAGATAATACCATAACACTCTTCTCAACCTTCTTTTTTTCATTTGTTGTACATGTTAGAGATCTTTCCATTCTTGCACGTGAAGAGCTATCTTACTCTTTTCAATGGCTGTATATCATACAAATTATGAATACCATAATTTAGTCATCCACTGCCCTTTTCCACCCCATTGATGAATATTCTGGTTGTTTTCACTTTTTTGTTGTTGTAAACAATGCTGCAATGATCATCTTGAAGACATTTTGGTGTATATCCACAGGCTAAATTTGTGGCGACGACAATTTGCCCAGTGAAGGATTTATATGCTTTATAAAAGTTGATAAGTACCACCAAATTGCCAAATTGTAACAATTTACACTCATCCAACAAAGTATGAAAGTATTTTCTACCTCACTTCTGCTTTCTAGCATGGGTATTATCAAACTTCTGACGTTTTGCTGATCTGAGATAAATCTAACTTTATCTTCTTTTTATTTGTAGTTTCATAATTAGTAATGAGGTTGCACTCATATTTGTATGTTTATTGGACATTTATATTTCTGAAAGTGGTAATATTCTTGGGTTTTATATTGGGTTGTTCTGTTGTTTCTGTTGGGTGGTTCATCTTTTTCTTATTAATTTATCTGCTCTTGTAAATTGATGAAGTTAGTCTTTTGTTATGAGAATCATGAAATTTCTTTCCTTGTACATTATTTGCCTTCTGATTTTGCTTTTGTATTTCTTGGCCACACAAATGTGCTTAATTTTTATATAATCCTGCTTATTCGTTTTTTTCTATGGTTCTTGAGTTATGTCATTTTCTGTAATTTATTTTAGTATAAGAAGAAGTGGCTCTAGCTTTATCATTTATCATTTCTCCAAAAGATTAGCTAATGGTCCTATCATGATTTTTTGCTACCTTTATAGCTAGGGAGAAAACCCAATGAACATTAAAAATATACCCTACTATGAGATGCTGCAACAGGTGTGAAGGTTAGTTTTGGGGAAAAGAGTAGAAATAATTAAGTGGAACTCCAACTTTCTTCAAAACATCTGCTAATCTTGTATTATTGCTTTTTCTGAATAATATCCTAAAAGGTTGTTAATATTTATTAAAATAAGTAATAAAAACTTTTCTAGCAAATACATACCTAAAAAAAGAGACTAGTTAAATGAAGTATGGTACTACCAGGATGGAATGCTACATGCAGCTTTTAAAAGAATGAGACGATTAAGTGAAAAGGAGAAAGGAGCAAGATGCCGAAGAGCGTTGATGTTGTCTGAATGTCTGAATGTGTCCCTCCAAAATTTATGTTGAAATCTAATCCTCATTGTGGTGGAATCAAGAGGCTTCCTTTTGGGAAGTGATTAAGTCAAGAGGGCTCTGACCTCATGAATGGAATTAGTGCTCTTATAAAACGTTAAAGAGAAGGCTCATGCCTGTAATCATAGCACTTTGGGAGACCAAGGTGAGAGGATTGCTTGAGACCAGGAGTTTGAGACCAGCCTAAGCACTAGCGAGACCCTGTCTCTACAAAAAAATAGAAAAATTAGCTGGGCATAAGCATGTGCCTGTAGTCCCAGCTACTCGAGCCCAGGAGTTTGAGATTCCAGTGAGCTATGATAACACTGCTGTACTCTAGCCCAAGTAGCAGAACAAGATCCTGTCTCACAAAAAAAAAAAAAAAAAAAAAAAATTGAAGCGAGCTGCCTTGCCCCTTTCATCATGTCAGGACACAGGAGTAAGGCTTCATGTGTGAAGCAGAGAGTGAGCCCTTACCGGACACTGAATCTGCTGGCACCTTGATCTTGGACTTCCCAGCCTCCAGAACTGTAAGAAATAAATTTGTATTATTTATAAATGACCCAGTCTAAAGCATTTTGTTGTAGCAGCCCAAACAGACTAAAACATGTGTGTACAAAATGCTGCCATTTCTATGGAGATCCAAGAATAAATATCTATGCTGTGTATATCTGTAAATGCATAGAATGACTCTGCAAATTGGTACCAGTGGTTGCCTCTAGGAAGGGAACTAGTGGTTGGAAGACCAAGGGTGGGAAGGACACTTACCTTTCATGCCTACCCTTCTGTACCTTTAAAATCTTATTCTATGGGCATGTAGTGCTCTTTCAAAAAATAAAATAATAAAATCTAAAATCAAAGTGGGCCCAATTTTCAACTCTGTTTGTCAGTTTCCCAGCTTTTCCTTCCTCCAAATGCACGCAGCTTCCAGATTAATCTTAAAGCTCCATTTTAACATGTTGTTCACGTGCTCAAGAACCTACAACATTTCCCTGTTGCCTCCGTACTTGCTCAGTATCCTCCAGTCTTTTTCTTTGTTTTTTAAAATTGAGATGAGGTCTTGCTGTGTTGCCCAGGCTGGTCTCAAAGTTGTGGGTTCAAGCAATCCTCCCACCTCAGCCTCCTGAGTAGCTGGGATTACAGGTGCACAGCACCACGCTCAGCCAATACTAGCCTTAAAGGCTTTTCTCTCACAACACACCTTGACGTAAGGTCATTTTCCTTACTTTTCCCTGAACTTGCAATGGACACATCCATCTCTCTACAGCAGCTTATGTGTTTTGCTACTTCCTCCTGCTTTCCATTTATTTTGTGAATGCTTCTGTGAATTTCTGTTAAATTTTATCTCAAAACCACACAATTTAGCATGTGATTGTGTGATGTGGTAAAGTTCCATATGGATTAACTTTATGTTCTTAAATAAATTAATTTAATGAGATGTAAGTTCTGGTGATTAAGACATAGTCCTGTTCAAGGAACATGGGGCAGAGTTCCATGTTGTTGCTATCTCACTGTGATTCCAGATTCCAGTAAGCAAGGGATCATTCAGGAGATACAACTGGACCTTGCAATCAGAATGAACAATGGCCAGGACACCTGTCAGAGAGGAAGCTCCCTGATGGGAGGATTAGTTTCATTGTTTTTTGTCAACCCCACAGCACAGTGTTAGCTTTAAAGGATGAGGTAATTAGCTAATTACACAGCCACAGTAGAGCATGTAACAAAATAAAACCCACCAAAGAACAGGTCCTTGAATCAGGCCCTCTGAATTGTCATTTCTACTAAGTCGGTAAGTTACTATGTGAAGTTTGGCAATTTGTAGATTTTACTGACTTTATTATAGAAGAATACTATATGTTCATCTTAGTAAGTGTACATGAGTAAAGAGAATAGCATATTAATCACCTGTAACCCCATTATCTAGTAATACCTTGCCATATTTTGGTGTATATTCTTTCTCATATTTTATCATCTTTTTTTTTTAGAGACAGGGTCTTACTCTGTTGCCCTGGCTAGAGTGCATTGGTGTCATCATAGCTCAGGGCAACCTCAAATTCCTGGGCTTAAGCCATCCTCCCGCCTCAGCCTCTTGAGTAGCTGATACTACAGGTGCTTGACACCACGCCCGGCTAATTTTTCCTATTTTTTGTAGAGATGGGGTCTTGATCTTTCTCAGGCTGGTCTGGAACTCCTGACCTCAAGCAATACTCCAGCCTCGGCCTCCCAGACAGCTAGGATTACAGGCACGAGCCTGTAATGCCCAGCCTTTGTACACATTCTTGAGTATAATCTTTGAATAAATGCCTAGATATAGAATTGATTAGACAAAGATCATGTAAAATTCTATGACTTTTGATATGCCAATTTCTATTTCAGAAAATATGTACAGATTTCTTCTGCTGCCAGCATTTGTTGTGTGTGTAGCATTCTTTACTAACTTTAATATGCAGAATGTGAGAACATGGTGGTTTAGGAAAAAAAAACCCTGTAAGTTTTTTTAATAAAACCTGAGGCCAGGTGCAGTTGATTCACATCTGTAAGCCCAGCACTTTGGGAGGCCAAGGCAGGAGAATCACTTGAGCTCACGAGTTTGAGACTAGCCTGAGCAAGAGTGAGACCCCGTCTCTACAAAAAAATTAGCTGGGTGTGGTGGCATGCGCCTGTAGTCCCAGCTACTGGGGAGGCCAAGGCAGGAGGATCACTTGAGCCCACAAGTATGAGGTTGCAGTGAGCTATGATGATGCCACTGCACTCTACCCAGGGTAACGGAGCAGGACTGAGTCTCAAAAAAAAAAAAAATTGTCCTGACTGTTCTCAGGATGGAGAGTGTCTTTGTCCACTTTGCATTGCTATAAAGGAATACCTGAGGCTGGGTAATTTATAAAGGAAAGAGGTTTATTTGGCTCATGGTTCTGCAGGGTGTACAAGAGGCATGGCACCAGCATTAGCTTGTGGTGAGAGCTTCAGGAAGCCTCCGCTAATGACATACGGCAAAGGCAGAGCAGGCATGTCACATGGCAAGAGAGGGAACAAGAGAGAGAGGCGGGGGTGCCCATTAATAGGATAAGAACTCACTCATTACTTCCAAGAGTGCACCAAGCCATTCACAAGTGATCTGCCCCATGACCCAAACACCTCCTGTTCAGCCCCACCTCCAACACTGGAGATAAAATTTCAACATGAGATTTGGAGGGGACACATATCCAAATCATATCAGAGAGTAAAAGAGCAACAATTTTTTTTTTCTGGTCAGGGTTGTCTAGTCTTTGAGGGACTTCACATCATTTTGTTGTGGTGGTGGTAAAATATACATGCTATCCAACTTACCATTTTAACCATTTTCAAGTGTACAGTTCAGTGGCGTTAAGTACATTTATGTTGTTATGCAACCATCACCACTATCAATCTCCAGAACTTTTTTCTGCTTCCCATACTGACACTGCACCTTTTTAAAAAAATTACTCCCTATTCACCCTCTCCTCTAGTTCCTGCTAACCTCTATTGTACTTTCTGTCTCTATGAATTTGACCACTCTTGGTACTTTATATAAGTGGAATCATACGGTATTTGTCTTTTTGTGACTGGATTATTTCACTTAACATAGTATCTTCCAGGCACATCTATATTGTAGCATGTGTTAGCATTTCCATCTTTTTTAAGGCTGAATAACATTTCCTTTTCTTTTCATTTCTTTCTTTTTCTTTTCTTTTTTTTCTAAGGCAGAGTCTTGCTCTGTTGCCTGGCTAAAGTGCAGTGTGGCATGATCATAGCTCACTGTAACCTCAAATGCTTGGGCTCAAGTGATCCTCCTGGCTCAGCCTCCTTGGTAGCTAGGAGTACAGGTGAGTGCCACCAAACCTGGCTTATTTAAAATTTTTTGTTGTTGTTAATATGGGGTCTCACTATGTTGCTCAGGCTGATCTGAAACTCCTAGGCTCAAGCAATCCTCCCACCTAAGATGAATAACATTTCATTGTATAATAAGAATATACTACATTTATTCATCCATTGATGGACGCTTTGGTTGTCTCTACCTTTTGGCTATTATTAATAGTGCTGTATGAACATGGGGATATAAATATCTTTTCAAGTCCCTGCTTTCAATTCTTTTGTGTATTTATTCAAAAGTGGAATTGCTGGATCATGTGGTAGTTCTATGTTTACTTTTTTGAGGAACCACCATATGGCTTTCCATAGTGGCAATTTTATATCATTTAAAGGGCATTCATCAGTAATTCCAATCAAGATTGTGTAATATCCAAGTTGACTTCCAAATACGTCAAAGGATGTGGTGAAATTTCCAAAACAAAATTAATTTTACTTTATTTAAAAGTTCCATCAGAACTTTTAGCAAGACAGCATGTAAAATAAAGAATTAGCAAAAATGATGCTTCACTGTTTTTTCTTGCTTCTCTTCAGGAATAAATCTTTAAAAAGGTGTCTATAGTTGGGCTAGAAGAAAAAGTATTTTTTTCCCAAGGCAATAATTTATGGGGGTGTTCAAAATGTTAAAGCAGTTAAAGTTTTGTGTCTCTGACCACTCACCTTCTTCTTTAAATCCCAGGCCTAAACTGCCTTTTTTAGGGCCAAAATGAACTGA
The DNA here is from genome assembly GCF_020740605.2 of Lemur catta. Taxonomy (NCBI): domain Eukaryota; kingdom Metazoa; phylum Chordata; class Mammalia; order Primates; family Lemuridae; genus Lemur; species Lemur catta. The sequence goes on along the minus strand of NC_059141.1, from coordinate 46,568,751 downwards.
AACAAAGATTGCTTCAACCCACTCTAGACCAGATACATTCCTGAGTGTGAAGAGCCAACCTAGGAGAAATGGCACAGGGATCCAACCCAGGGTATCATACAGTTCTCCTTCTCATTGTCCTGTTTAATTCCTATGCAGCACAAATCACTATTTTGAATGATCCTGTTTCTTTGCATGTGTCTTGTCTGCCTTCTTCCATCAGAATGTAAGCACCATAAGAATTGAGACTTTGTGTTGTTTACCATGACTTTCCCTACAACAGTGCTGAGCACAAAATAGGTCCTCAATAAGTTATTGAATGAATAAATTATCACGCAAATGAAAATTTGCTCCCTAGTATATTTCCTTCTACTCTTAAATTATTTTAAAAATTGTGAAATATCTTAAACACTCAGAAAAGCACTCACTTCTTATATTTAACACATCCTACGATTTTATCACATTGCTTCAAATTTTCTTCTGTCTTTTAAAAAACAGGTAAAGACACAAATATATAAGAGATGGGGAAATGGCTAATGTGGGGAGTTTGTAAAAAGAGACAGTCTTTATTAACCCATATTACAAATGGTTCACCTGCATCAGTTAAACTCAAACTACAGATCCCAGGCAGCACTGCAGTGCTAGGCACGTGGTCTGTTCTTTTCTCTTCTGCAAACAGCCAATGAGAAGCTGTGTGTACAAATATCTGGGATGACATCTGGTGTATTGACTGTGGCCAGTCTTAAAGCTAGTTTTTGCCGTTTGGAATGTGCTGCTGTAGCTCAGATTTAAAGAGGTTTTTTTCCTGTTAATTTGAAGCTCGTCGTGCCTCTTGTTTCCAAGGGAAGAAAAGCTGATTCAGTCATCTAAATGGATGCAATACTGAATTACAAGTTGGAGGATACTGAAGATTACTACAAGTTACTGGGTTGTGATGAACTATCCTCGGTAAGACAGTGGATAATGCTGTTCTTTTTCACAATAATATTTCAAGTTTTTACTTAAGGTTTTAACTTAAATAAAACTTTTTGTCACATTGAACTAAAGACCTAATCTAGTATTATTTTAAAGCACTTTTGACCCAGAAAAAAATTAAGAATTTAAATGTATATTGAGTCTTTACTTGAATAATGTCTTATGGTAACTTTATGGATGCTTCTGATTAAATATGTATATTCTGACACATGGCCATACATTCTGTTTCACAATCAGTATACTGAAAATAAATACGTGAAATTGTATCATAATTTCTGATGGCAGTGTTTCATAGTATACATAAGCTATATCTTTATTATGGTAATTCATACTATAATTGAAATGAAAGATGATTTTTTAGTAAGTTAGGGATTTTAAAATATTTTATTAAAACATGTACTTTTATGTGAGCAGTTAACTTATAAAGGAAGAAGCACCCTTTATGTTAGTATTTCAAATTGTGTGACAGAAATTACTTCTTGAAAGGGTTGCTTGTGGAACAAAACATGTGCGAAAACCCTGTGGTTGTTCACTGGATCTATAATGAAATAATGTTTTTAAAGTCCCCTCACAAACAATTGTAAAAGTTGTAGAGGTTTTTATAAATTATGGAAAAATCATTTATAATTTTATCTCCCAAGGGTAACACTATTAATATTTTGGCATATCAATCTCCAGTCTTTTTCCTATGTATATTTTTTGAAGATATGTTTGGGTATATCATATATACTTGTTGATTCCTGCTTCTTACCCATTAATATTATAACAAGGATTTCTCCATGCTATTAAACTTTCTTCATACATATTTTCATGATTGTAAAATATTTCATTTTATTATATTACCACAGTTGAATTATTCTCTTACTGTTAAATATTTTATTTATTTCCAATTTTTCACTATTTTAAATAATGTTAAAATAAGTATGAAATATATTCATTATTATTAAATTATCATATGTTATTAAATTATGTTATTAAAATATATTTATATTATATAATTAATGTTTCATTTTATTCATTTTTATTAAAATATAACTTATTTTATTTATTTTTATTAAAATATAACTATTAATATTAATGTTTTAAATCAAAATGTTTTTATATTTATTCTTGTTTCATAAAGACAGGAATTTAGTTATAAAATGTACTTAGTTTTGTTTTGAGGATAGGATGCAATATTCGACACAAAGGATTAAAATCTCTATTTTTGCCACACTGTGAGGAAGTTATCTTAGAAACCTTGAAGTTAAAACACACACACACACACACACACACACACACACACACACAAAACAGCTTATAATGCTCTTTTAGTTGCATATTTCTTTTCAAGAATAATATCTTGCTCTTGTTTATGTTGGTGGTAATTTGCTTATATCAATTGGGAAAGCTTATTACCATTTTTACCATATATATTATTCACACTTCAGATTTTACTACTACCAGATAATTTTTGAAGGAATAATTTAAAATTAACAGAACATAATTAAACTTGATAAGGTTAATCTGGATTTTTAAAAATATGCACTAGGTTATAAAGTAAAGGTTACTAAATCCCCCAAATAAATCTTTTGGTCCATTTAATAAGTCTTTTGAAGTTATACCCCTATCTTTTCAGTCTACAAAGAAGGAGGATTCATTTGGATACACTCACAAAAAAATGATCCTATTGTTTATGTATAACAGTTTCATTTTATGGTTACCAGGTATAGTCATACTTCTCAGTCTCAACAGTCCTTTTTCTGGATGTATTTTACTGATCTATTAATGGCATAACATATCTAGATAACAATCACTTATTTTTAATGAAATGACTCAGTTTTGTCACTTCTTTTTATATGTATCATTTTCTCTCTTTTTCTCAAAGGTATGTTTTCCATTAAAAAATATTTTTATGACTTCTTTGTCTATTTAGTGTGACATTTCCTTTACTTTATTTGTAATGGATAAATTTCTTTAACTTCAAATATCCCTTGGTTTGATACTTTAAAATCAACCAGAACTCTTCATACTCAAAAGCAATTTAGCAGTTATAATTTCAAAGCAATTTGATATTTTGATTTTACTTATAACAATTGAACTGAGGCACCCACATAATAGTTTTGCTTTGGTATATAGTTCTTATAATTTAAATCTCATACTGGAAATTGATTAAATTCAAAGTAAAGTTACATATTTTCTGGTAGTTTAAGGGCAGTAATTTTGAAACTTTTTCTTCTCAGAGACTTTTAAAAAATCATCTTTCACAAATTGCAACTACAATCATGACAATAAACAATGAAACTAATTTCCTACTTTACATAAATGACATACATAAATTATGGAAGGATTTCCACATTGTATAGAAAACAACATAGCCCCCATTGAAAAAAAATTTACCAAATTTCGATCTGAAGTCAGTCAGCCTTTTCTCCTTATATTGAGTTTTACACAGAAGACACATGCTATAAAACCTGTAAAGTCCTTATTGATGCATACACTACTCACTAAGGGTGTAAAGTATCCTCACTGGTGTGGATCTTGTTTGTTTTTTAATATTTGGTCACTGTTTCAGTAGTAATAGTAAGAAGACTTCATGACTTCAAGACTTCATGGACTTGAAAATTGAGCACAAACCTGATAAATAGAAACAGATTTTTTTCCCTTAATCCTCTTCTTATTGACTTCAGACTGTCTGGGTTCACATCTTGACTCTGCCACTTACTAGCTGTCTGGCCTTAATTAAATTACTTAAGTTTTCTATGTCTTGGTTTCCTAATTTGCAAATGGGAATAAATAATACCCACCTCAGAGTTGTTGTGGAGATTAAATAAGACATGATATTGTGCTAACAGAATATGGAAAATATAAGTTTTTAAGTTTTAAAATTTAAGTTCTAAAATTAAAATATACTCAGTGAGGAAATGTGGAATACAAAGAAAGCACAAAGAAAAATGGTAACCTAAACGTTTAACATTTTGGAGTATGACATATGCATGTTAATTATCTACACATATATGCTGTATCTATGTATGTATGTAAATAAGTACACGCATATATATATTATTTATTTATATATGTATTTTTATATATGTTTGGAGTCAGACTGTGTGGGTTCAGTTCCTGGATCTGCTACTTTCTACCTGTGAGACCTTGGGAAAATTACTTAATTTTTCTATGTTTTGGTTTCCTAATCTGCAAAATGAGAATAATAAAGGTATCTATAGTATGTCATAGAGTTGTTGTGGGAATTAAATGAGACACTATTTGTAAAGTGTTTAGAACAGTGCCTGGCACATAGTAAGTCTCAATAAATCTTAGTTATGATAATAATTATTATTATCATTATCATCACTACATACATATATATTTACATAATTCCTTTTGAGATAAAACACCATGGATTTATATTGCACATAATATCTTATCTTTTCTCATAGAAATATATAAACTTTCTCAGGTTGTTAAAAGTCTTCTACAAGATGATTTTTTAATGACTACTAAGTATTCTAGCTAATAGCTATATTAGAATTAACTTTAACAAATATCACATTATTGAATACATAGGTTTTTGTTTAAAGTTTATATTTTATTCACTGAACTTACTTACAGCTAAATTCTTTTCCCACCTCTAATTATCTCCTTAGACAAATTCCTAGAATTAGAATTGTTGGATCAAAGAGTAAGAAACAAATTAGGGGCTTTTCATATATATATATTCCAATTGCTTTCCAGAAAGTTTACACCTATTTACATCCTCACCAGGAGAGCGTGAGTGTTCATTTCTATACACCCTCAGTAACACTGGTTTAATAACTCATTCTTTGGCTGTTTTGATTTATTTGATTACAAGTAAAGTTGAACATTTTGTATGTTTACTGGCCAGCAAGATAGGCAGTTTTCCAGATCACTGGACATTGGATCAGGAAGGCAGGGTTCACTGGACCTTGATGTGGAAGGCCTCAGTTGCCTATGGGCTGCACTTGGCACTGGGCACATGGGGTGGGGAGGCCAGGAAATTAATAGAATGTGTCCAAGACAAACTAACTCACTTTACCAGTTTATCTAGAACCAGCTGTACTGGAGGTGTGTGATAAACTTTGTGATAGTTAAAACTATGAAAAATAATGAAAGACATATGGACTATTCTTAATTTAAAAAAAATATGAAATTGGCAAAACCCCAGGAAATATAAAGAAGAAAAAAACAATCACACATGTTAGTGTTACTGAGAATTAACCATTTTGACACACTTGCTTCTGTGGACCAATACCAGAATGTTTTTTAGTGGGATATGAATTAAAAAATAAAACAACAGCAACAATAAAAACCCAAAACTTTCTACCTTTAATAAATAGTTATAATCTTATCCATTTGTGTTATTTAAAAACTCCAAGGTATATGTACATAAATATGTGTTAAAAGTGTGTTTTGAAGGGTATAACCTGTTATCTTGGGGAAGAGGGGCAAAGGGCTTTTACTTTTATTCTGCATTGATAGAAATTTTTTCAAGGAGAGTTTGTATTTATAAATTACTTATTAATTAAAAATGCTTATTACTGCACTCCATAGAATATTTAATATTTTAAAATTTAAAAACAAGTCTAATTCTCAATTATATTTGTTATATAAGTGAGTTATGGTGACTGATGATTAAAGGGTTAGCACCTAGGAAAAGGAAAAACACAATTTATTACAGTTCTTAACAGGAAGTTTGTCTCTTCCTGTTATTCCAAGAAGTTCTCAATAGAAGCTTACCAAAGAAAGGAATAGAGTTAATAGTCTGGGCTTTATACATATGCCTATCTAATACAGTCTGACTTTGATTGTAAAGGTGAAGACATTTTTTGTGAGATTTGACTAAGGATGGCATGGAGCTCGGAAGAATATGAATCTTATGACAATATTGAGCTGAGTTGCTTGAAAATTAATTTCTCAAACAAGAGGTAATTTGCTTTCACTTATTAGTGATTAGTAAATATGGAACCCCATATTAGTTTCCTAAGCGTGAAGAATTATTTAAAGCAATGGTTAAGATTAGAGGATGACTGCTTAGTTAATACAAAACTCAGCATTTTTAGTCACTAGCTGAATGACTTCGAACAAGTTACTTAACCACTGGTATTTAATTATAGCTACGGTTACCGAGTTCTTACTATGACCAGGCTTTGTGTTAAGTGCTCTACTTATATTATTCATCTGATGTAAAGATAAGGAAACCCTAGACACGTGGAAGTTATGTAATGTGCCTAAAGTCTTGTGGAGGAAGTGGGATTTAAAACCAAGCAAGCAGGTTCTAGAGTCATGTAACCACTGTTGTCTCCTGCTACAGTCATTACAGTCATGATTAATAAAACCAAGTCTTAATTCGTATTAAGAGGGATTAGGTGGGTAAATGAAATCGTATCAAATCATGGATGGCCCTCAAATCTCATTTTAGTTTGGGCTAGAGTTTCTGTTTTCCCCGTCAAAATCTCTAACAATCCTAACTGGTAACAAAATTATTAGGTTTGAATTGTGTCCTTTTCCTTTTAATTGTGAAATTCTTTAATAAAAAATAAAAGGGCCAAAAGGCAGAAAGAAGGAACTTTATAATGGATGATATATAAATTTTAACTTATAATTTATAATTCAGGGATAGTCATCCCTGCATAATGAATGGTGGTTAAGCATCTTGGAAGAATTCAGATGTGTGAACACATATTTTATGTATTCTTAGGAGAAACTTATCTGACCATATTGGACATTTAAATATATTGAGACTGGGCGAGGTGGCTCATGCCTATAATCCCAGCACTTGGGGAGGCCAAGGCAGGAGGATTGCTTGAGGCTAGGAGTTTAAGATCAGCCTGGGCAACATAGTGAGACCCCATCTCTACAAAAATAAAATTAGCCAGACGTGATGGCATGCACCTGTAGTCCCCCCAGTTACTTGGGAGGCCGGGGCAGGAGGATTGTTTGAGCCCAGGAGTTCAAGGTTGCAGTGAGCTGTGAACATGCTGCTGCACTCCAGCCAGGGTGACAAAGTGAGATTCTGTCTCTTAAAAAAAAAAAATGTGAGTATATATTGAGCTCATAGGTATCTTGGGCCACCATTTAAGTAAAGCAGCAGGTTAAATTGTCATCAGACCACTATATAAATAGGAGTTTCTAATGGATGTTTTCTGAATTTGGTTATTTAGGAAATTATTTCTTAGAGTCAAAAGTCAAAATAGAAGTATAAGGATCAAAATAAAAAGTTGAGTTGATCATGGCTGTTTCAGGTCAGACTGTTGCTCATCTTCTTTCTTCATGCTATTTAAGTTAGACTCCTTATTTTAAACACTGATTTTTGTTTTAGGTTGAACAGATCCTGGCAGAATTTAAGGTCAGAGCTCTGGAATGTCACCCTGACAAGCATCCTGAAAGCTCCAAAGCTGGTAAGAATTTAATAATGGCTCTTTCTCAAGAAAATGAATAGAAAATAGAACCAAAAAGCTGTTGAATAGTGACTTAATTTTCTTTTGTCAATTATGCTCAAAGTTATTCTTTCATTCAATGCCAAAGTTGTTTTTGCACTATTGGATGATAGGAGGGGAGAAGACTGTGCAGGGTCTCTTCTAATAGTGGTCATTTAACATGCATTTTTCCTTCTGCTATAACGTGCTGCTTTGTGGTTTAAAATTTATCTAGTTCATACTTTGTTTCACCAGCTTTTGAGTGTTAATGTAACTTAAGTACATTTGTTACCAGGCCTTTGTCTTGATGAGAACCTTGCTATGATTTCTTCCCTTACATGGACGTGAATATATCCATATATTCATACTTTTGTTTCTTTCCTTTATTATCATTTAAATATGCTTATGTCTGTCCAAGCTTGGAAAAATACTAATAAATCAATATTCATTCTGCAACTCATCTCCCTCCTCTCCGTCCCTATGTCTGTCCCTCTCTTCTGAGGCAAACTTCCTGAAAAAGATATCCACAGTTGATGTCTCTACTTCCCTTCCTCCCAGTTTTCCATTTTTCTCACTCTGACTTGCCTCCTCACCCTTTCTTAGGAATGGCCAAGGACTTCCTGGTTACCAAATACAATCTTTACTTTTTAGTCCTTATCTCCCGAGTTTGCTTCAAAATTTGACATTGTCCACCATACATTCCTTCTTGAAACATTCTTTTCTCTTAGCTCTCAGGATAATATGCACTTGTGGTTTTCCTCCAGCCTCTTAGGGCTGCTCTTTCTCAGTCTCCTTTGTGACTCCTTCCCTGCTGCCCTAAGATTCCCTCCTAAACTCTCTTCTCAGCTTACCTCACACTTTCTCTCTGGAGCCTTGTGCAAGTCTGTGGCTTTAATCACCAGCTCACTGTTTTGTTTTGTTTTTTCCCATTCAGAGCAGATTGAAGAGCCTGAACCAGCTCATTGTTGATGGCTCCCCAATCTATCCTTAACCCAGTTCTTGCTCATCTTCAGACTATAGTTTTTACTGCTTCTTGGAAATCTCCATTTGGAAACATTTCAAAGTCACCCTTTCAAAAACTAGACTCATTATTCTCCTCTCACCCCTTCTAAAATCTTGCTTATTTTTCTATGTTTCCCCATCTCAGTGAACAACACCAGCATCCATTCACTTGATCAAGCAGAAACTGTGTCTCCTTCCTCTCCCTCATGTCCACATCTGTGCTGTTGATTTACCTTCCACATCTCTGCTATGTCCTCTTACCTTTGTCCTCACTGCCACTACTGTAGGTAGGCCCCCATCATTTCATGCCTGCATCCCTCCAAGCATTCCTTTAATTGCTTCTCATTGCAGATAGTGATTTTTCTTTTTAATTATGGAAGAAATATTTATATTTGTCTTTTTTTTTTTTTTTTGAGACAGAGTCTCAGTCTGTTGCCTGGGCTAGTGCGTCGTGGCATCAGCCTAGCTCACAGCAGCCTCAAACTCCTGGGCTCAAGCGATCCTTCTGCCCAGACTCCCAAGTAGCTGGGACTACAGGCATGTGCCACTATGCCCGGCTAATTTTTTCTATATATTTTTAGTTGTTCAGGTAATTTCTTTCTATTTTTAGTAGAGATGGGGTCTCGTTCTTGCTCAGGCTGGTCTCGAACTCCTGAGCTCAAACGATCCTCCCGTCTTGGCCTCCCAGAGTGCTAGGATTACAGGCGTGAGCCACTGCGCCCTCTGGAAAAAGTATTTAATATGTACAAAAAGCAATAAGCAATAAAGAATACTATAACAGATGCTGACGTATGTAACACCCAGTTTAAAATTTTACCAGTGTAATGGAAAATTCTTATGTTTTCCTACTTTGATTTTATCCTCAGGGTAGGTAAATATTATATCTTAAATTTGATGATTATGTTTACTGTATGCATATAGTATGTATGTATATGTGATTTTTTCTGCAATAAAAATATCAAACTAAGACCTATCTATAACTCCACATTGCACAAACCCAAACTCTTCTTTATTTAGACATTTTTTCCTTGTCTTAAAGGTCCTTATTAATTTTCTCTAGAAATCACTGATCCCTGTCTATATAAATGCATAATTTTCCAATATATGAAGTCATCTTTTTTTAGATATTTTACTATTACTTTTGCTCATTTGATTTTTTCTCTTATTAATTTATTTACGGTAACATGAACAAATCATAGGTATAAGCTTGATAAATTTGTGCATCTGTATAACTAGTTTAACCACTGCCCAGGAGGAGAGTAGAACATTATCAGCACCCCGGAAATCCCTTTTCATGCCCTGTTCAAAGTCAGCACCTCTCCCATTTTTGGATCTCTATCATCATTGATTAGTTTTGCCTAGTTTTGAATTTCATATACATAGAATCATACAGTATGTGTGGCTGCTTTCGCTTTGCCGTGTGTCTGTGATATTCACCCACATTGCACACGTAGCAAGAGTTCATCCTTTGTCATTGCTGGGCCCTGAGGCACAAATCCCTTCATGCTGTGTACCCTCTTCATTCTCTGTCCTCTTTTTTCTTTTCCACCTTGCCTAGAACTCCATGTTTCAGCCACTCAGAACTATGCTGGATCTTTAATGTGCTCTGTTCTTTCTACTCTCCAGCGCTCTATGTCTGCTGCTTCCTCTGCGTGGAACATCCTTGAGCCCTGCATGCCTCCCTGCCTGCTTTGCTTGGCCAGTTGTGCTTCTGGGTCAGGTCTCAGCTTAGCATCACTTCCTCTGAGAAGTCCCGTGTGCCCCAGCTACTCAGAGCATCATGTACGTCAGGCAGCAGACTGTGTATCACACCTTCTCCTTATTGCCTGTTTGCTTATTAGTCAGACTGGAAGCTCAGTAAGGCAGACCCCCTGCTTGCCTTGTTCACAGTGGAATGCCCCATACTTAGCATACTACTTGCTGCAGAGGACACCTACTCTGCATAATTTCTTGAATGAGTGAATGAATGAATGCATGAGCATTTCTTTAGGATACATATTAACTACCTCTCTGAACTGGAGTTAATATTAAGATAGATGTCCCTGCATAAAATTATAAAAATTTGATAAACACTTAAAAACAACCAGTATCCCTGGTTATTCTTTAACTGGGTTCTTTTCCAGTGAAGCATGACTCTGAGTTGTTTCTCTGTCTCTGACAAACAATTTTTATTCACGATACATGATGAATCACTGTGCAGTCATTGCCATTTCTAGTTGCCATAGTGATGGGGGTTTTCATGTATGGGCTGCCTCAAGGCTTCTTGTTCGAGAAACACTGGACTGTGTAAATATTGTTTAAAATGAAAAGGTCCATGAACATCAATATTTTCCCTTGTCAGGCATGCAGTTGATATATGATTCAACCTTTGGGTAGAGATTTTTTTAATCTATGTAAGCATCCATCCATTTACTCAATTTGAATTAATATGACTTTCTGAAAATTTAAGTGGTTATTTACACCCTTGGAGAAAGATTAAAGTTATTGATAAAAATACTTTAAAATTAAAAAAAAATCAACCAAATACTGAATTTTAACTTGACAGAAATTCAGAATATAATAGACAGATTTCAAAACCTATCTCGTTAGGGTGAAAGGCTAGCTTGTAGAGGAACTGCAGGTAGGAGAAATGAAACATGTATGTATACCTTTCTGGTCCACTAAATGTAGTCTCAGCTGTTGCCATGGAAATTACTGATTTGCTAGCATGATGCAGTAGTGGATGTGAACGCAGTCTTGTCTGTCTAGCTTGTTCCCATCTCCTACTTGTGAGCTAGTTGACCTTGGGCAACCTCTCAGAGCCTCAGTATTCTCACAGGTAAAATGGATAGAAATAATATATTGTTTCATGTGTCTGCTGTGAAGATTAAATGAGGTATCCTGCATGTGGGAAGTGCTCAATGGATATTGGCAATTATGATTCAGTGAACTTTATTTCAGAGATAAAAATTTAACAAAATGGGATAGTTTTCTTTTATTAAGTAACCATTAAAGTTCTTTATTTTATTCATAAACAAATCTAATTCTAAGGCTGTTAGAAATCCCTTCCCCTTTCCAGGTGTAAGTGATGTAGGCAGGACTGGCTGTGCTACAGAAATTGTGTCACTAAGCCTAGAAGAGCCTAGAAGCTCCAGGCTGGTGCTCCCGCCACCCCTATTGTGTGACAGTAACTGTTGCAGATCAACACATTATTAACTTCTCTTTGACTACGAAGAAAGGAGGTTTCAGACTAAATTAAGGACCTGTGACATGATATTTTTGTTACTGATGTGCAAACTTCAAAGACATTTGGATATTTGAAGAAGGGTATATTTGAAGAACAAATTTCTTTGTTAACTGATATCTTTTAATGGCTCAATGTTTTCCTAATTTAAAATCTCTTTATTGCTTTTCTCCCTTATAATAAAAATAATGTAGCAGTAATAAATAACATTGAAAGGAAAAGTCTGCTCTTATCTCTCTCTGCTAGAGAACAACTATTTTTTTTATCTCGATAGATTTAGGAGTACAAGTTGTTTTTTTGGTTACATGGATAAATTGTATAGTGGTGATGTCTACGTTTTTAGTATACCCATCACCCAAACAGTGTACATTGAAGAGAATCACTATTTACAGTTGGTGTGTTTTACTACAGATTTTTTTCAAAGCATGTTTGAACATCGCATTATTGTTCTTATTAATATTTCTCAAGTAATTGTAAGTGGCATACATTTAAAATGTGGCTATAATAATACAAATTCTATTGTGAAATGTGAATTTAAAAGAACCTTTGTATTTTCAAAGTAGAGCCAGGAGTTAAATCAGAATATCTCTCAAGAGTTCCAGTATCATTTGCTCATAAAAGCTTATAAAATGAGATCTCTTTTCCCAGAACTGGTAAATGTTTGTCTTGTGTGATTCATTTGATAATACATTAGAGAACAAATATAAACCCAAACTCATTTTTATTAAATGTAGTGAAGAGGATGGAACAAAAATAAAAGTCCACATTATAGGAAAGATAAGGTCTCTTTTTCTTTCTGCTTATCAACTCTAGTTGAGGGATTGACATCAGCATAATTCTAAGCTGGCTTCTTTCATTCTGGAAATTCTGGAAAGTGAGTCCAACAGTAATGTGCAAAGTGAAGGTGACTCATAGATAAAAATATAAATCTTTACAACCGCTGCATTAGTGGTAACTGGCATGTGCATCCTTGTTGATAATTTAATAAGCTTTTTATTCTCATTGGAAAAAGTGACGTCTTATTTATACAACGGGACATTGTCGTCAGCAACAGGAAGGATTGCTCACTGGATCAAACTGCTATGGCAAGATGCTTTTATTTGTTTTCCTGTAGCTTTCAATATTCCCATATTTAGGGTCTTCCCTTTAATCCATTAATTGCTACCACCTCCAGGGGTGATATTAAAATAGTTTATGGTTTATAAGGTACCTGTATTGTCCAGCTTTTGTCCTGGAGTTACCCCTGCTGCATCAGGCAGTATCCCTGGATGCTGAGGGAACACTTGAAGTAGAGATGTTTGAGGAACAGGGCTCAGGAACACCGGCTCTTGACCAACTAGAGTCCGGAAGTATTTCAGGATTTTCACAATTGGTGTGGAGGAACTTTAAGTATTGACAGTATATGTGTCTTGACACTTTCTGTTTCAGGGGATCCCGGTTACTTCCCATGAGGTATTTTTGAGTACTATTGGGGTAATCTTAATTGTATTTCCCAATGATGCTATTAAAATGTTCCTAATTCATGAAATGTTTTGAGGACATGTGCCATTTCTTTGGTGCTTGGAGCTCAAGGAATAGCACTATAAGAATTTCTTTATATTCACCCAAAATAGGAAGCATTAATTAATTAATTAATTCATTCAGTGAATATTTTTTGAGCACCTACTGCACTGCCGCAGTGGAAGGGATGCAGCTGAGAACAAATCAGATAAGCTCTGCCCTTATGAAATTTATATTCTGGTAGAGGTCAGAAATCATAAGTAAATAACTGTATAATGTCAGAGAGTAAGTACTATGAAGAAAAGTAAAGTAGGGCAAGGAGATAAAGCAGCGAGACTGATGGGGGAGGCCCCACCAATAAGGTGATGCCGGAGCTGGCATCTGAAGGAAGTGAGCTACATGGTGCCTGGGATAAAAGTATTCTTGGCAGGGACAGCGAGTGCCAAGGCAGAGTGTGCTTGGTGTGCTCGAGGAGCAATCGCTATGGCTGGGGTGAGAGGAGATGGCGGAAAGTAGGAAAGAAATGAGATCAGAGAAGGAAGAAAGGGATAGAGATCAGGCCTGGTAGTCATGATAAAAATTTTGGATTTTATTCTAAGAGAAATGGGAAGTGTCTGGAAGTTTTAAGCAGAGAAGTGATATTTATATGACTTCTTTTTAAAAAGATCACTCTGCTATGTAGAAAATAGACTAAGGGCAAAGGCAGGGAGATCAGTGAAGGAGCTGGTTATAGCAATTTCTACTTCCTCTAAATCACTGCGCTGCTTCCTGCCTTCCAGTCTTCATTTTTACTGTGCCTCTTGCCTGGTCACTAGCATCCCTCACAACTAGCGCTAGAAAAGGTAGTTTTCTTCCCAGTAGACAGAATTGTATTTTTCCAATGTTTGTAAATGTCTGTCTATCCTGCTAACAATGTCTATCATTCGCGTCTGTGTCATCAGCATCTGGAATAGCACCTGACACATCACCAAAGCACAATGAAGGGCGTGGATAAACCATGTGCCAGGCACATGGAAATCCATGATCTCACTTGTCCTTAGGATACACTTTACAAAAGCTGAACGAGGTATATTGGCCCAAAGTCACATAGCTAGTAAGTGGCAGAGTCATGATTCCAGTGAGATTTGTTTGATAGTTTTGGAGTTTAGAATAATCCTTCTAAGAGAGCAGTTGCTCATCTCTTGATTTGTTTTCCAGTGGAGACTTTTCAGAAACTGCAGAAGGCAAAGGAGATTCTGACCAATGAAGAGAGCCGAGCCCGCTATGACCACTGGCGAAGGAGCCAGGTGTCGATGCCATTCCAGCAGTGGGAAGCTTTGAGTGATTCGGTGAAAACGGTGCGTTTCTCTCTGGGGATGACGTGAATTTGTGGAGCTGAGACTGTCCATGTATTATACTCACATAGTAGCTTAAAGAGTCCATAGGCAGTCGGAGAGAGAAGACCAAGAAGTTTGTAGAATCTATATATAACTCAGTATCTACAAAATCCTATGAAGGGGAATTTACCAGAACAGAGGCAATGAATTTGTGCCAGAGAGCCTGTGACTGCGTTTTTCTGTCTCTTTGGCTGTTCGTTTCTGTATATACACTCCCCATTATCACTTCCTGTTTTATGAGTTCTAATAAATGTGCTTCTCAAGTTGCTCATATACTGCTAAATTTTGAACCATTGCAGATGTATCTCCTCTATCTTTTTTATTAGTAGTTCATATCAGCTTATTCTCTTTTCAAAGCTTATAATTATAATATAAAACCCACATCTGATTAGTCAAAGAAAGTTATAAATTATTCCTATTACGCATTCTGGTGAAAGAATTGTTAGACTTCTTAAACCATTGTGTTATCTTTCTTCATGCCATTAAAAAGTCAAAACATCAAATTAATCAATATAGTTACTGTTACATATTTATTTTGTTCAACATTGACCTTATTTTATTTTATTTTATTTTATTTTTCTTAAGAGATAGGGTCTTGCTCTGTTGCCCAGGCTGGAGTACAGTGGTATGATCATAGCTCACTGTAACCTTGCACTCCTAGGCTCCTCCCTCAACCTCCTGAGAGTGGCTGGGACTACAGGCACATGCCACCATGCCTGGCTAATTTTTTAATTTTTTTGTAGAAATGGAGTCTTGCTATGTTGCCCAGGCTGGTCTTGAATTCCTGGCCTCAAGCAATCCTCCTGCCTCAGCCTCCCAAAGTGCTGGGATTATAGTCATGGGCCACTGTGCCTGGCCCTAATGTTGACCTTTCTATATTATAGGGAAAACGTAATTTTATTTTTTAAACAAGAAAACAAGGTTTATTGAGGAAGAGCTAGATGGGTTTATAGAGCAAGAGCAAGATACATTTGCCACAGACGACCAGTGGACCCCCTGCAGTAACAAGAGGCCGAGAAAATGTAATTTTAAAGGTTTCTACATGCCTAGGCATGATTTATGACCTAGATTCTTTCCATTGGAACACTTTTCTATGACATAAAACTTAACATACAGAAATTGTCTTATAGGCAAGTTTTCAGGAAAAGTTAGAATTAGTCTATAAAGGGATTCACATCTCTTAAATTACAGCCCTTCAGGGTTGCATTTATAAAAGATTTCCTGCTTCACAGTTGGAAAAAGGCTTGTGATACTGAGGGAGGGTCTTTGAAATAATTGGGAAGAGCAATGCAAAACTTCCAAAGTATATGGTTCAAGCCACTCTGCATAAAGTGTAAATTGTTTTCTTCATTTCATTTTGGAAAGAACTGTACATCCATATCGGTTTCTTTAAGGTGGGATAATTATTTATGAGGGACTAAACATATGCATATTGTATATATTTACAAAATTATTAGAGGGAATCTTCCAAAGGAAATAGTGACTTAACTTTGCATATTCAAAAATAAGATTTTTTTCATTTTCATTGTGGTAAATTCAAAATTCCTTGTTGCTGCTGGCTAAATAAACATTGTTCTACCAACTCTTTGTAACCATATTTCCCAGTCTCCTAAGTGTGGCACACTGTAACTGCAACCAAATTAGTGACTCTTGCTATTCTAATGCTTTCTGATTTATAGTTTATTTGTCTTGATGATCCACTCAACTGTGTCACTTAAATTTTAATAGATATCCAGTTAGCTGTGGATTTTTCAAAAACTCTTCTCCTGCTTTAATTTATATGGGCAGCATCTTTCCATTAAAGACTAATTTCCTGTCTCCAAATGCATTTCTACTTTGAATTTAGCTTAGCTATGAATTATTTGAAGTCTTACCAATAATTACATTTTAGATCTTACTGACTGTATTATTTGTCTTGTCAGCAAAAATAAGTAGTATGCTGGGCTCGTATTTGGTTTCATATTTATTTTTATTAGCAGTACAAAAATGATGAGATACATATCTCTCTGCTTTAAATCAGCAGTGATATTTTTTCTCACACAGTCTTCTTTGTTTGGGCTAAACCTTGTTTGTGACATCCTTTTGTTTCTCTTTCTCAGTGAACTCTGAATCCCTTATACCAAGCATTGCCTGTTTTGTACCTCATTTGATAGACTTTCTATAACTTTCCTGTCATTCCTTTCTGTTCTACTCCTCATAGTAGCTTCTGTATGTGAGAGCCTGACTCCTCTCTGTAACATTTTAATTGTTGCTTTCTCTGTGTGTGTGTGTTTCATTTGTTCATTCTTTTGCATTCACTACTCTAGAGATATTAATAGCAATGATCATATCTAGTATTATTCATCACCTAATAGATCATTGTACTTTTGTAGATAAACATCACCATTAGGGTATTTGGGTTAGGTATATAGTAGTCTGCTTTTATCCGTGGTTTCACTTTCCTGGGTTTCAGTTACTTGTGGTCAACCCTGGTCCAAAAATAGGTGAATACAGTGCAATAAGATATTTGGGGAGAGACTGAGAGAGAACATTCACATAACTTTTATTATAACATATGGTTATAATTGTTCTATTTTATTATTAGTTATTGTTTTTGATTTCTTACTGTGCCTGATTTATAAATTAAACTTTGTCATAGGTGTGTACGTATAGGAGAAAACATAGTATATATAGGGTTCAGTACTATCCACAGTTTCAGGCATCCACTGGGGGTCTTGGAACACATCTCTCATGGATAAGGGTGGACTACTGTATTACACATACCATTCTGACAATAAAAGGGTTAGAACTTTAGGATTTGAATTTCAGGTGCCATTTCTCTAAAACACACCTGCATGTTTGCATGCCCAGCACATTAATAGATTGTTAAATCTTGTAAAATACCTTTTCCTTCACATCACCAACCTGTGTTTCTGCTTTTTACTTAATTGATATAATCCCTCTGGAAGGAAAATCATTAGTTGGGAGCAACATTAGTCCTCATATCTAGAGGGCAAGATAAAACACAATGCACTATTGTAGCATCGTACACAGAATCATAATGTGTGAATCTCCTTTGGGAGAATTCCTCACATGAGCCAGAGTGTCAGGGGTGCCATGTTTCCATTATCTATGAGTGCTGGAACTGAACTGAAATTTTTTTACCACACCAGGTCTTTGTCACTTCAGTAGCTATTTATTTTTCTTTTCCTTTTCTAGAAGTTCCTTCCGATAGTTTAATTTGTAAAAATATTTTAAGCATTTTCCCAGATCAATGAATATGTTGGAAATTTAAATTTGGACACGTAGTGTTGGTTTAAAAAAAAAAGGGATATGGAATGAGGGTCTCAGTAATCCAGGCCTTTGGGATCCTGGGATAATGTGAAAAGAGAGACCTTTCTAGCTCAAAGAATCTCGGGTAAATTTATCTTTGTCATGCTAAATGATTTTATGCAAAATGATCCCGGGTATGGATGGCTCTCCTTGTAGCTCCAAAATATATGGTAGAATGGCTTAAGGATGGCTGTGGGAAAATAGTTGCAGCAAAGCCACAGTCAAAATGAAGCCCTGAGAAAAATTCTCATAAGCTGTTTAAACTGTCCCATGCCACATCAATTGCTACAAACTTTATAGACAATTAATAGAAACACATTTTTGGTATTAGGATTGTTTGAGAAATTGATTGCTTCTAAGAGTGGTTTTCAGGTCACCCCCATGTGAGCCTGTTTGCTGGCTGTTTCTGGGTTCCCAGCTGGGCGAGGTATCCTTAGGGTGAATCCAACTGGCCTCAGACTACCTACCAGGAAAGCCTCATACTAAGCCTGTGTGGCCAGTTTCCTCAGCCAGATGGGAAACAGTCTGCAATTCAATACCTTCTGCCGGTTCAAAAGGCAATCTGTCCTACTTGGATATTATCCAAAAGCGGATCAGAAATCACCCAGACAAATAAAAAATTCAGTCATAGTGATGCAGGGTAATAATAACTAGTCAATTTTGTATAGTTATAGAGCTGATCTGTGGCTCATCTGAGTCAACTGAATTTTTTTCTATTTGTCCCAATGTTTACTGGCATGTAAAACAAAATTTTTTTTTTATTTCCTAGTGTTGACTAAAGTCTAGAATGTAAGAAAAATACTTTCTAGGAAAAAAAATACCCATTAAGGAAAGCTGGTAAACAAGTTAATTGTGAAGGCAGAATAACAACATACTAGTGTCACAGACTGGAAGGTTAGTGGCCTTTGCACCTAGGCTTGCTGTCTGTTTAGCGTTAGTTCACTCCGTGTATATAAAGATTTTCTATCTTGTGCAGTTCATTATTTTGCTGTGTAGACTCCCCTCTTCCTAGTCTTCCCTCTTAATCTCTAACAATTGCTATCACTTGATATTTTTTATTGATGCTGATTCTATTGAAATGAGTTGCTCCATAATAGACTAGTTCGCTTGATGTTATACAACCAACGTACTGTGCAACTAATACCCCAGTGGAGCTATGCTCTGTGAACACAGAAATGAGTGATTTGCAGGCTATCTGTGTCCCAGCAAACCAGGCTGCCTAGAATCACTCTTATATTAGTCCTTTGAACTACAAAGCGAGAGAAGCACCTGGATATGGAGTTAGATACAGTTTGGATTTTTCCTCTGTGTATTTCTTTAATTGGGATTGGCAGATACAAGAGTCTGATGAAAAAATACTTTATTCTGATTTACTCATAAAGGAGATGGATTACTATTTCAGAATATCTTTTCACTGAAGGCTTTCAACGCATTTACTATAGATAAGTCATTAGTCCTCGCCACCTATCTAAGGCAGACTTACGCACTTTGATTTCAAAAGTACTGAAGCACAGAGATGAATGCATCATGTACAGCCCACCTAGCTGATTTGTGATGCTTACAGTTCACATTTTTGGCTCTGTGGGCCCTGAATTCATGAATTTCTTACTCTCTGGTTTTCATTAATCTTCATAATGTCCTTCTCCCTGGAGGTGGCCACTGGCTAGCCTCTTCTCTTCTATGCATGTGCTAAAACCCAAACCAAAACAACAATGATCCCAAAACAACCAAACAAAAGCCAGATTATTTTCTGCACCAGCTAAGGCCATTGCCTCTTTTTAAAATTAACATTTTTATTTTGAAATAAAACCTATAGAGAAATGCATAGCATCTGCATTTACAGTTAAGTAAATTGTTGTGAAATATTTACTCTGTAACCATTCCTCCATCCATCCATCTGATTTTTAAATTTTTAGTAGTAAATACATATACAGAACACAAAATGAAAAAGGTACAAAGGCATGTATGATGAAAAGTGACTATTAATATTTGGACTAATTAATATCTGAATTAGTTTATGAATATCTGATTAATAGTCAAATATAACATTCTGTTAATTAGTATTATAACCGTAGGTCAGATGTTACCATGCATTGTACTTTAAATGTAGAAAACTATATAATATTGATTTAATATTTATATCTCTGCTTTTAATTAATTTAGTCAATGCACTGGGCTGTCAAAAGTAAAAAAGACCTGATGCTGGAAGAACCTGACCAGACCCATACTAACAAGATTGAAAATGAGGAATGGAATGAGCAAAGAGAAATAAAGAAAGAGGAGTTGACTTCAACCACAGAGAAAATGGAGCAAAAAGAAGAGCCCCTGGAGAAGTCAGTTTCCCCCCAAAATCCAGATTCTTCAAGTAAGTCATGTCATACAACTTTGCAGAATGGAAAGTTCTGAAATTAAAGAGCTTGGTTTATATTGCATTTATTCTCAGCCTTTTCCAATCTGCACAGTAGTGCCAAATTTAAGGGCTTGTTTAGCATCTTAAAAGATACTTATTAATATTTATCATTGACTCAGAAACTAGAAGATCCATACATTCCTTGCAAGAGAAACCTTGAGACATTTCTCAGAGTGTCTTTTGCTTTACTGAAATAACACTAGCTAACATGTATTAAATGTTTGCTATGCACAGGAACACTCTTTACATATATTACTTTACATTTATTGTCTCATTTAATATTAATTTTACATATATTAATTCATTTAATCCTCACTACGAGCTTGTGAGGTTGGTATTGATATTATTCTCATTTTATAGATGAAAAACAAGCCCAGGGAGGTTGAGTAATTGGCTCAAGTGTTTACAGCTTGTGTGTGGTAGGGAAGGGGTCTGAACGAAGACAGTTTGGCTTCAGAGTTTGTGTTCCAAGCCATTGCGCTATCCTGAGATGACATCTTATCTGTAAGTAGCTCTGTAGACATTATGAATCATTTATAGATCCATTGAAACAGGGTAATATAGCATTTCAGCTGCTGGCTCCCAAGCTACACTACCTGAGTTCGCATTCTAGCTGTAGTACTTATTATCTTTATTACTTGGAAAAAGTTACTTGATTTCTCTAGACTTCAGCTTCCTTATCTATAAAATAGGGATTATTCTAGTACCTTCTCAGCTGGGTACTGTGGTGCACGACTATAGTCCCAGCTACTTGGGGGGGCTGAGGTGGGAGGATTGCTTGAGGCTGGGAGCTATAGTATGCTATGATCATGCCTGTGAATAGCCACTGAACTCCAGCCTGGGCAACATAACGAGACTCTATCTCTCAAAAATAAATAAATAAATAAATAAACAAATAAATAAATAAATAAATAAATAACACCTCATTACTCACCGTGAAGATTGTGGGGAGATCTATCAAAAATGCTTAGCACAGTGATTCCTCTGTGGCAGGCCCTGGGTAAATGTCAGCTGTTATCATTCTTTCTCTCTGCCCATCTATTTAGCCATTCAACTGTGTTAGTTTAGTTCAGGTGTGTTATATACACACATTGTAACTGTCCTTCAAATTCTTATTTGTTGATTCTCAAGGTTGTGATATAGCACCCCATTATGATTTAGCCTTTAAGCAGAAGTTTCCATTGAATGGTTGTATAAAAAAAGAAGATAATTAGATAGCTTGTGGTGGATTATAGTCTTTCTAGAAATAGTCACTTTAAATCTTCCTTTGGGAAGAAGTTTATATGCTCATTTCTTGCTGGGAATGAAGATTCTTAGAGTTTGATTCAGGTGTCTCTGCTGGTTACCCAAGAGATCTCTGCAGAGTCTGCACTTAGATTGCATCAGCCTGGTGGCTGGACATGGTTATAATATAACAAACTGATCAAAGCAGAAACCAGATTTTAGAAAAACACAGTGTTTTAAGCAACCACACGAGTATAAACAACACCCCCATTCCCATGCAAACATGGGCAAAGACGCAAATGTTTCTGCTTTCAGCCCTAGAATGTTCAGTGCTGTGCTCCCTGATGAACCTTTGGGAGTTCCCTTAATCTTTCTGTCTGAGTCAGATTCAGACCAAGTCCTAGTTTACCAGGACTGGGGGTAGGTGAGAGACACTTCAGAGACTCAGACATGATGCCAAGGCCCCACTTGAGTTCCTTCCATAGGATTCCATGAAATTTTCTTTCTTTCTTTTTACAAAATAGTTATTTAGATTTTGGAAAACAACCCACAAGTAATATGGGTTTGTTGTTAAAATATTCAAAGAATCATATATAGACAATAACTGAGCATCTACCCCACTCTCCCATCCTTCTCTGCTTCTACTTCCTGAAGTAACCAATGCAGATGCTCAGGTGTATTTCCTTCCACACTGTTCTCTATGCTAATACAAGTGTATAAAAATGTAGGTGCACTTATGAGAACTTTAAAAATAAAGAATGGGGGCTGAGTGTGGTGATTCATGCCTGTAATCCCAGCACTTTGAGTGGCCTAGGCAGGAAGACTGCCCAGGCCAGGAGTTTAAGACCAGCCTGGGCAACATAGCAAGACTCCATCTCTACAAAAAAATAGAAAAATTAGCTGGGCGTGGTGGCACATGCCTGTAGTCCCAGCTACTCAGGAGGCTGAGGCAGGAGGATCACAGGAGCCAAGGAGTTTGAGGTTGCTGTGAGCTATGATGAGACCACTGCACTGCAGCCTGGGAAACAGGACAAGACACTGTCCCTGCCCCTGCCACCCCCGCCTCAAAAGGGGGATTGTACTGTGCACATGCCTCTGTGTTACACAGTGCTTAAGAGTGCAGACCTGAGTCAGATCCTGGCTTTCATCTGATGAGTTGTGTGACTTTGGGCAAGCTGGTTAACCTCTCTGTGTCTGAGTTTTCTTTTCTTTTTAATTTATTTATTTAGACAGGGTTTATTTAGACAGATCCTCCTGCCTCGGCCTCCCAAAGTGTTGGGATTACAGGTGTGAGCAACTGTGCTTGGTCCATCTTTACTATTTTTAAGTGTGCAATTCAGTGCCAATAAATGATCAAAATATTAGTATCTACCTTGTAACATTTTTTTGAGTAGTAAATAACTTAATACACATAAAATATTTAGACGAGTGCCAGGTACATGGTAAACAATAAGCACTTTTTTAGTGTTAGCTTTTATTATTATGGAATTTTTCCTTAGATCCTTACATTCAGATTGAATTCATTCTTTTAAACAGCTGATAATATTCCACAGTGTAGATATATATATGTGTGTGTGTGTATATATATATATATATAAAATAGTATGTCAAAGTCAAATAAAAATATAAAGATGAATCTTTATGCAAAACATTTTATTTGGGAAAATATATAAAAACAGAATTGTAGTTTAGGGTATACACACAGACCAGGATGGTCTTTGGTATGTCCAAAGAACAAAGAGAAGGTTGGGTTTTATTAGAAAGAAAAGTGCTATGTATTGTTTTAAAAGAAAACTTACTGGCACTAGCAAAGTTTTTGGGAGCTGGCAAGCTCTGTCTGGTGAGTGACAGCAGCAGGTAAAGCTAGCCTTAGAGGCTCAGCAGTTCCAGCTCATTTCAGCAGCGATTAGGTAAAACTGGCCTTAAGGTTACAACAGTCATTTTGGCAGCTGGCTGGAGATGTAATCCCCGGGCAGATGCTCATGTCCTGAGTGCTTTGCTTTTCCTCCCCTAGGTTTCTTGACTCTAATCTAGTTGAGTATGACAAGGAACTCCAATTAATATAACCAGTTTTCATACAAAATTAACTCAGAACAAATTGTGATGCCACTTTTGATGTCCTCATGTTATGAAGTATGTGCTCTTACTGTGGTTTAAAAATGAAGTGGAGGGGGTGGGGGGAGGGAGGATTATTGTTCTGAGAAGCTGTAGTTAAATTATTTACCAGTATTTTCTTAAAGTTGCTTAAGAGATTATTGGCCCTTCTTAGTAGTGCCTTAAAGCTGGTGTTTGATATATCAAAGTGCAGTTGCATGATTACTTATAATTTCATTTTACTGCAGTGTAAACTTTTATAACATCCAGCATTTAAGACATATTATTCATGTCAGCTTTACCAAGCCCTGAGTGGCTTCTTATATATTTCTTTTCAGCATATTTGTTAATTTCCTCAGGCAGTGCTTGATAGTCACTTTGGCGTTTGCCTTTGATGTCTCTTCTGTGATGAATAGCCACTAAATAGTCCCTATCACATTCTGACTCTTCATTGCAACCAGTAAAATATGGAGCACAGCATCTGAAAACTGGTGTGCAAGACAATCTCTCTTTTACTTTCTTTCTGTTTAAATATGCAACAAATATTACTTCTGATAGATGCAATTCTAGAACAAAATAGTTTTGTGTAACATCCTGGAGTTAAAAAAAAAAAAAAAACTCAAATGCTATTGGTGTGCTGCCATATCCCTTGGGCACCTACCTTCCCAGGCATTGCCAGCTCTATGGCCTCTACCACAAATATTGCGACCGCCAGAGGGCTTTCTCTGGCAATGGAGCTTGCTTGGCAGCAAATGAGCAGGCAGTAAGTGTCAGGGAATAAACGCCCTTTGAATGCAGCCATCAGACAATAATGAATGGGAATGGGAGGCTAAATTCCCCAGCTTCTTCACCCCTCAAATGGAATAACTCTAAGAGAGTGCGATCAAGCTCCAGTCACTCATGGTGGTACCTTGTTTGATAATGTACCTTTTGTAGATTTGGTTCCCTTTCTCATTCCCCTACCAGGGCCTCCTGGGATCACCTCCTAAATTACCCACTTTGTTTCACATTCGTGTCTGGGTGTCTATTTCTTGGGGAAACCAAAATGGAAACTACATCTTTTTAAAACTCCAAAAATGACATTTACTATAGAAATGTGAGAAAATATGTTCAAACAAAAGGAAGAAAATACAATATTTTGGTATATTTTCATTTACGTTAGTATACCTAAAACTAATAGGATCATATCATACATATTTTATGAGTGAGTTTTAATTATGGGTTGTCAGAAACGATTTCCTTTTTTGCGTTTTCCCCAGATGGATATTTGCCAGATTTGTTTTCTCTGATAATTCTTTAAAAAGTGCAACCAAATTCTGTTTTCCTAAGATAATCACTGTCAACTATTATGTGTATATTTTTCCTGGCTAGATATTTAGGTATTATTTTAAAATATCAATGAAGCATATTTTATGTATTATTCTGTAACTTGCTTTTTCATTAGCGATATTATAAATATTTTAAAAAGACACAAAGTATACTTGTTTATTGCAGAAACATAAGAAAGTACAGATAAACAAAAAAAAAGAGTATAAAAAATGAAAATCACATCTATTTCAACTAACCAGGGATAAATACTGATAACATTTTGGTGTACTTCCTTTTAGACTTTTAAAAATTTTCACATAAATACGTAAATGATAAATTTAGGAATGAGATTATACTGTATAAACTGTTTCCTGTCACCTAGCAATACGCTATGAGCATTTTTCCATGATAGTAAATATTAAAAAACTGATAATGACTATGTTAAAACCTTTTAACCAACCTTCTTTTGCTGAAGATTTAGATTGTTTATTGATTTTTAAAAAACATTCATAAACGGTACCATCACAAACATCTTTATAGTTAAACCCTTGGACACATCCATTATTATTTCCTTAGGATAAATTTCTAGAAGTGGAATTTGTGGGTCAGAGGTTCATACATTTTAACAAGTTTGATAAATATTGCCAAATTGCCTGCTAGAAGAGTTTTGCCAATTTACACTTCTAGTAAAGAAGAAAAATGACCTTTTTTCTTTAATTTTCAAGAATGTTTATTATAATTAAAAAAATCTTATTACTGAGGAATTCAATTATAGAACTTGTATTTCCAGGGATCCTTTACCATTGAGCTTTCACTTTTTGAAAGGTTTTTGAAAGGTTTTCTGAAACTGTGTAAAAGTTGTTTTCAGTTTCTTTGCAGATGAATTATCATAACTCCCACCACTGGAGGCATCTATAAATTGCCTTTTATTATGAAGCATTTAACTATGTGAGGTCTTCTCATCCATATAAATTGTAATTCCTGTTCATAAGAATACCAGAGTCTGCTTAAATGAATCAGTTTCCGTAGGATATTAATAATTCATATCTTACATTTTACTTACTTCAGTGAAATCTTATCCCCAAGCTGTTTTACTATAACGAGGCTGACTTTTATTTTCCTACCTCTGATTTTAAATATTTCTTTTCTCTCTTTTAAAGGTTTTTCAGATGTGAACTGCTGGCATCTTCGTTTCCGCTGGTCTGGGGATGCTCCTTCGGAACTCTTGAGGAAGTTCAGAAACTATGAAATATGAAATGTCCCTGCTCCATAAAAGAGGGAGAACAAGAGTGTCCCCTGTGCTGTCAACATACAATCTTTGTTCATGTCTTAAAAATGTCATGTTTATATGTCAGGTTTGTGAATTGCTGAGTACCGATTGATTCTTCCATCCTCGAACCAGTTCTCATGTTTTTCAAATGAGAAAATATTCAGAAGACTAGTTTCTTTCAATATTTGAATAGATTAAGCTTCTTAGATCCAGAGTAGATTGTACTGTATACTTTTTCCTGTTATTGCTATTTATAAAAATCCATTTAAAAATCAATCTCTGTACAGTGTATTTAAATATTGCATTGATAGACTGTGATCTCTATTAGTACTGGAGGTACAAAAAATGTTCTCTGACTCTTGTCTTAAAATGAAATGTGAAATTACTTGTGTAAACCACAGAGTGAAATAAAGTTTTCCCAAAGTTCATAAATGAATTTATAATTCAACTATATTTTTAAAATAACTTGAATAGATATTTCTACTTTAATAATTGTGAATTTAAAAGGCTATGATTTATTTGAGGAAATGATATGGTTTTATAAGATTTCTTGTGTATAAGCAAGTGATAAACTTATAAATTATGTTCTAACTATGAAAATGGCCTGTTAGGTAACATAACCTCTTTAGGTTGGAATTCTTTTGGGCTCAAGCTATCCTTCTGCCTCAGCTTCCTGAGTAGCTGGGACTGCAGGTGCCTACCACTGCTCCCAGCTAGGTTGGTATTCTTGATGGTAACACGTAGTCTTTAGTTACTTTTTAGTTTGAGAACAAGTAGATGACAAAGTAAGAAGAAAAAAATATTTTAGAGTAGTTTCCTTAGTCAATGACACTGGTCTACACAACCATAAAGAGTAAGAATATAGCAAATGCTATGGTCTGAATGTTTGTGTCCCCACCCTCCCAAATTCATATGTTGAAATCCTAACCCCCAAGGTGGTGGTATCAGGAGTTGGGACCTTTGAAAGGAGATTATGTCATGAGGGCAGAGCCCTCATGCATGGGATTAGTGCCCTTACAAAAGAGAATTGGGAGAGAAACTCCTTGAGTTCTTTCTACTGTGTGAGGACACAGCAAGAAGGTACCATCTATCACCCAGAAGGTGGGCCCTCACCAGACACTGAATCTGTCTTGAATTTGGACTTCTGAGCCTCCAGAACTGTGAGGAATAAATTTCTGCTGTTTGTAAGGTACCTGGCTTATGGTACTTTGTTACAGTAGCCTGATGGACTAAGCAAATTTTTTAAAAAGCTAAATATATTCAATATAAAGTGTTCATTATTCAGAAGTTATGTCCTTCCTATTGTTGTGGTTTAAAATGTGTTTCCTTGTATGAAATGGTGTCAGAGTGGATTGTATTAGTTTTCTAGGGTTGCCATAACAAAATACCACAGACTGGATGGCTTAAACAACATTTCTCACAGTTCTGGAGGCTAGAAGTCCCAGATCAAGGTGTCGGTAGGTTTGTTTTTTTCCTGAGGCCTCTCTTGGCTTGTAGTTGGCCACCTTCTTGCTGCGTCCTCACATACCCTTTTCTTTGTCCACACACATCCCTAGTGTCTCTCCCTTGACTTATAAGGACACCAGTCATATTAGATTAGGGCCTACCCTAATGACCTCATTTTAACTTAATGACCTCTTTCAAGATCTTATCTCTAACTGAGGTTACATTTTGAGGTACAGGAGGTTAAGACTTCAACATGTGAATTTTAGGGAAACAGTTCAGTCCATAACATAGATGAAGACTTAAAAAAAAATTAATACAACCCTGTGTTGGTTCCCTTAATTTTATTTGAATTTTAACTGTTAAATCCAAAGGTCAGGGCCAGCCATTCGGAGAATTATTTCTATCAATATTTTACCACTTAAGTAAAATGTGGTTTGGCATTGTTAGCATTTCTGTAAGTTTTACTTTAAAAATAGGAAAAAATGCAAAAAATATACCATTAAAATATAGTTAAACAAGATTTCGGACAATAGTTGTCTATCCTAATACCTAACTGGCCCAAGTAGACACTGGAATATAAATACTATATTGAATAAGTAAATTTTTGAATCTAAGAGTCAGGGTTTTATTTATTTTTCCTTTTCTCCTCAAGACTGATTTATTGCACTAATGACTTTTAATGACTTGTCAAAGGGAGAAAGACTCCACTCCCATGTTCTATCCTATTTTTGTCACAGACTCCTTTTCCCGATTGTTGACAAGATTGAGCACTAGCTCTTGTTTACTTTTCCCTCCCATAATGCCGGAGGCCTCCAAATTAGAAATGAGAAATAGATTCACTTTAATGGGGGTTTATGATGGGTCAAGCTTATGCTGAGCACATTATATACTTGATCCCATTGAACTTAGTGCCAGACCTTTTATACCTAAACACTCCCCTGAACTCAAAGTTTAAAAAGGGAGGAAACTGTGCTTTGATAATGCAGTCCTTTGAATGGAAAATAAGAGGAAAACTTGACTTTTCTTCAGTAATTTGGCTCACTTCCCTACTGTGTTCAGCATAACCACAATTGGCTATTCATATCTATAATAGTACACTTTCAAAGCCACTTATTTTTGCATTGTTGTGCAACTTCATGCCATAGCAAACTGATTATGAAAAGATAATTTTACTTAAAGATTATCAAGCTGATTATAAATCAGCTCTAAATGGTGAAGATAATTAGTTTCTTTTATATTAAATACTGAATGAATGAATGAGGTACATGTTTCTTGAGAACATTATAACTCGATGAATATTGTACTAACATTTCGGTAGGACATAAAAGACTTATGTCATATTTATGCTCTCAAGGAGTTGATATTCCAGTGAAGTAAGACAGGTATGTGAATAGCCACAGTTTAAAAGGAGTATATTCAATTAGTTTAAACATATAATGTGCTTAGAACATGACTAGTGAGCACTATGTGTAGAAGTACTATTCTTACTATATTATTATGTGTTAAGTTTTGCATTAATTAACAGAATTGTGACTTCCCTTAACTTTTTTTCTCCAGTTGGGTCTCAGAGGCACTATTTCTTGCATATACAGACTATTTCCTTAGATATGCTGTATTTACACCCATGTATGTGCTTCTGTTCTTTACACAAATGGTAGCATACTATATTTACTGCCATATACCTTGCATCTACTCAGTTAATATATCTTGGAGATTTTCCATTTTAGTACAGGAGTGGTACTCTATTCTTTTTACCTGCTACATAGCATTCCATTGTTTGGATGAACCGTAATTTATTTAACTTGTCTTCTATTGATGTCTTTTCAGGCTGTTTACAATTTTTTGCAATCACGAATAACACTGTGATTTGTACAGAGTATTACTTGTATGTGAAGTATACCTGTAGGATAAATTCTGAGCACTGGAATTGTTGGATCAAAGATATGTATGGGCATTTAGAATTTGATTACCATATTCTTAAGCAAACAACAGATGCAATTTGGCAGGTTTCAGAGATCTTAGGGACATTGGAATGAAAAACCCAGGAAAAAGTTCTTGTTCATTAGGATTCTTGCCTTTAGTTTTTTTCAGTCTAGGCTAGACTTTCAGTCTAGGCTAGACTTGTTGAGTGGCTCAGTCTGAAGCACTCTGCTTATGGAACAGTATACTTGTCACCTTCCCTAACCCCTAGTACCAGGGAGTGCCCAAGATATAAAGTAACAAAAAAACCAGAGTACACATTTCTTCTGGTACCTTCCACAGAGAGAGGAGGAGAACAGGACTTTTTTTCAGTACTATGGCTACTTGCCTTCTGGGTGTGCTGAAATACAATTCTGAAACACTTTTGCTCTTTTAAGTAAAGGGCAACTCTGGAAAACCCAGGCAGAATTCACAATTTCTTATGAAGCTAAATAATTTTCAGTACCCAATGGACATATTCCTAGCCTGTCAAAAATATGCCCCTTGATGAGCAAATTAGAAATGCAAAAAAGACTTTGTAGATATTTCTTATATATCAGAGAGCAGGATAAGGAGAAGATAAGGTTGTTTTCCTGCTTATGAATTTTCATATCTTTTCCCTGCCCAGATCTGATGGTGATTACAAGATCAATCACAGCAGCAAGTGTCGATGACTAATACAGTTATTGAGAGGGGTCTTTAATTTCCTGGAGGCAAACACCATTACCCGCCACCTCCACATCACAGACAGCAGATGCCAGGACTACTGGGGAGTCAGTGATGGAAGAAATTATAAAACTGATACAATTACTGAGAAAATGATGAAATGTCTCACAATACCAGGCTTCAATTCCCTTCAATTTCAGGTTTTGTGATATGATCAGTATGGCCTTGTCTTCAGCATTATTACTTCTCTGCTCTCTGTGTCACCTCACCCTCATTGTGGGAACAAGTTTTGCATCAGGCAGCTCATTCTCATCATTTTTCTTCCCACTGAGGCTCTTCTGTTTCTTCCAATGTTTGTGCTTTGATTATTTCATATATTAATTGTAGAATTTAAGTTAGGGTTGTGGAGAGCCGGATCTTTCTCTGGCTCTAACTTATTGTGGGACTTAGGGGCAAATAACTTTAGTTCTCAGATCCAGTTTCTTCTACCTGTGACTGAATAAAGGATCTCCCTGTTGTGGAACACAAAAGCTCTGCCAAGGACCGGGCCCAGAGTTGGCCAGTTTAGGACCTTGGGCAGGAGCCAGGACAGTGTGGGAACTGGTGGCGAGGAGTGTGTAGGCCAGATGTAGATGTTAAGGATTATCAAAGACAGGGAAGGGAGAGAAAGAGGATGTGTCTTCAACATCATTCCCTTCCAATAACTCTTCCTTTCTTACTGTTCTTTTAACTGAAAGGGCAGAGATAGAAAGGAAAAGATTACAAAGTACATCTATATATACCAGCCCCAAACACCTCAATTATCTTTTCACATTCAGCTGAGTTTGATGTCATTTTTGATAGCAAGCATCACACTTCTAAAGACAATGGTGAAGTTTCAATATTAAATACTTTCCAGCTCATTAGACTATTAGTGGAAGCTCTAAAATAGGGTCTGATAATAATGCTAATTGTAACTATTACCTTTAATAGTTTCCAAAGCGTTTCCTCATGTATCTTGTTTGAACCTCACAACTAACTTCATTTTCTTGAGGAATTTGTAACTTTTGTTACATTCTAAAAACCACAATAGAATGGAAAACAGATTTTTTTTATTCTTTTTTTTTTTTTAAAACCATTGGTTCTTAACTTTAGATTCACCTGGGGAACAGGAAAATCCTGGTTCTCACCTGTGACATTGTGAAATATACTTTTGATCTTTGTAACTGTTTCTTCCCATACAGCTCCTAAAACCCCTGGGATCTCTGGAGTGATTTTTTTTCCCCCTTTTATTATTTTTTTTATTTCAGCGTATTATGGGGGTACAAAAGTTTTGGTTACGTATGTTGCCCTTGTCCCACCACCGCTCCCCACCCCCACCCCCCAGTCAGAGCTTCAAGCTGTTTGTGAATGAGCTGACTGGTGGCTGGGGGCCCCTAGACAGCTTCAGGATGGGGGCTGGTTATTGGAAAATTGGGACTTTTCAGCCCAGCTCCTCAGGAGAGGGGCTGAAGGTTAAGTTGATCACCAATGGCCAATGATGTAATCAATGACACTTACATAATGAAGCCTTCATAAAAACTCTAAAGGACAGGGTTGGGGGAGAGGCTTCCGATAGCTGAACACGTGGAGCTTCCTGGAGGGTGGCCCTTCCTAGAGAAGGCATGGAAGCTCCTCATCCCGCCCCACATGCTCCCATGCTTCTCTTCCATCTGGAAGATTATCTTGAGAAAACAAAGAAAAATAAATTATATTAATTTTTCCTCAATTTCTTTCTTTAGGTCCACAATCCGTATCCTTTGTAATATCCTTTATAATAAATAAGCACAAGTAAAGGATTTTTTTTTTATTTCTATGAGCCTCTCTATTAATAAACGTGAAGGGGAGGTCAGGACCCCTGATTTATAGACCGCGTGTCAGACCCACAGGCCACCACCGGAGACTTGTGATTGGCATCTGAAGTGGGAGACAGTCTTGTGGGACTGAGCACTCCGCCTTGTGGGATCTCATGCTATCTCCAGGTGGCTAGTGTCACAGTTCAATTGAATTAGAGGACTCCTTGCTGCAGAATCGGCTGGAGTTGATTGGTCGCTGGTGGGGAGAAATACCCACACATTTTGGTGACCAGTGGTGAAGCATTTCTGCATAAGAGAAGAGGATAGGAAAAACGCTTCGGTTTTTCCTATATCTCAATACCACTCCCACCCATTCCATAGATTTTGATTTTATTGTTTCTGGAAAGGAATTTTACAACTTTAGGTAATTCTAATGTGCAGCTAAGGTTGAGGCCCACGGTGACTTAAACAAATACAGGTTGTAGGTGAAATGGTTAATATCTTGATGGCTCTCCCTCTTCCATGACACCAGTTCTTTCTGGGGGGGGGCCCCATGGCCCCAGGTGCACTCCGCTTGGGCTCCCAAACGGGGCTCTTATGACTTGCAGCCACCGCCCTGTCTCCGCCCCAGCTCTCTCGTCCTCACCTCCGGCCCAGGAGGCTACTTGGAGCGCCCCCTGCTGCTGCTGCGGAAGAATGGTGGCTCTTTTCTCTGCAGCTTCCATTTCACTAGTATTCTTCTCTTGTACAGTTTCCCTGGGTCTGGGCATCACCCCCTAACCGTGTGGTCACAGATCCTGGCTGCCTGGCCCGACAGGGAGCACAGACATAGCTCTCTCTGACACATCCTCCTCTTCTCTCACCTTGGTCCCGTCCAAACGCCTTTCCTCCCCAAGCTTCCAAAAAGGAACACCTGGGCAGACAAAGGACAAAAGATTCCGGAGTGTGTGTGTGTGTGTGTGTGTGTGTGTGTGTGTGTGTGTGTGTGTGTGTGTGTGTGTGTGTGTGTGTGTATGTGTCTATAGAAGGGAGAGAGGTGTGGTGTGTCTTCACTAGTAGCAGCTAGCAAGCTAAAAATGCTCAGTTTTAGAAATTCTACCAGTGTTCACACTAGAAATGTGGCATGGAAAATGTTAGAAATAGAAGCTGTCTATCATATCATGTGAAGGTTGTAGCTGTGTGGCTATAGGCAAGTCTCTTCTCTGAGTCTGTTTCCTCCCTTATAAAATAAATGTAAAGTGAAACCAGGAAAACTGTGAATCAAAACCAGACTGGTTGACTTAAAAAGTTCTCTTCAGGTCTAAATTGAAGGATTCAGGGAGTCTATGCATCACAGCAAAGTCTCTACACTGGCAGAACACACATTGTTCATGGTGTAAAGTGTGTTGGTGAAGAAGGTAGGTCTGGAGATAGTGTGCTTACCAGCAATGTGACCAGCAAGTTCATTAACCTCCCTGTACCTCAGTTTCCTCATCTGTAAATTGGAGATAGCACAGACACTATTAGTAGTAGTGCTATAGTTTGAATGTGGTGTCCCCTTCAAAATTCATGTTGAAATTTAATCCCCATTGTGGTGGTAGTAAGAGGTGGGGGACCTTTTGGGAAGTCATTAAGCCATAGGGCTCTACCCTCACGAATAGGTAAATGCCCTTATAAAAGAGGCTTCAGGGAGAGTTCTCCCTTTCTTGCCATTCTGTTCCCTTGGCCGTGTAAGGACACAGTGTTCCTTCCCTTTGGAGGATGCAGCAACAAGGCACCATCTCAAAAATGAAGACTGGCCCCTCACAAGACACCAAACCTGTGATTTTGGACTTCTCAGCCTCCAGAACTGTGAAAAATAAATTTCTGTTGTTAGTCAATTACCCAGTATTCCTGGTATTTTGTTATAGCAGCACAAATGGGCTAAGACAAGCAGCATCTGAGAAAAAAAATTAGAGTGATTAAAACTATTTTTTTTCCCCAGCACGTTCCCATTTTCTAGAATGGTGCTCCAGCACCACCCAGGAACTTGTTACAAATACAAATTTTTGGAAGCCACCCCAGACCTACTGAATTGGAATCTGTGAGGGATAAGGCCCAGGAATCTGTTTTAACAGCCTCTTCAGGGGATTCTTATGCATGCTAAAGTTTGAGCGGAACTGTTCTAGAATCTTGCTCCCAAAAGTGTGGTCCAAAACCCACCACCATCGGCATCAGCTGGGTACTTATCAGACATGCAGCATCTTGGGCCTCACCCTGGGGCTGCTAAATTGTAATCTGTGTTTTAACAAGATACCCAGGTGTTTCTATGCACATTAAATCTTGCAAGGCACTGCCCTAGAAATGCATTTCTAATATGTAGCCAGTAACCATATGTATCTGTTAAAATTAATTATAATTAAATAATATTAGAAATACTATTCCTTATTCACACTAGCCACATTTCAAGTACTCTCAATAGTCACATGGAACTAGTGGTTACCATATTGGACAGTGCAGATTATAGAACATTTCTATCATTCAGAAAGTTTTATTGGACAGTGCATCTCTAGAATAATTATTACCATCATTTTTTATAGTCAGAGACCATCTGGATGGAGAAAATTGGCTGGGACAAAGTTAACAAACTCTACTGTTTACAAGAGGCAGGCAGGTGAAGTAAATGAGTGAGGTAGGCCAATTATGAGAGAACCAAGAGCACAAACACAATGGTAAGTGGCCAGTAATACTCAGTCTCCATACTGGGGATTAATAGAGAGTGGTGGGGACTGTGGTAATCTGGGAAAAGTATGTTTTGATACAGCCAGTAGGTACCATAGAGGAGGTTAGGCCCAGGCTAGGTTAGATAGTTCTATTTTTGTTTAAAAAGCTAGAAATCTGGATTTTTAAATATGATTCTTAAATTGTGATCATTAAATTAAAATTTTAAAAATGCTATACTGGCCAAGGAAACATTCCTGAAGGCCTAATTTGACCTTGGTTTTGCAACCTAGAAACCAAACTGGCTGATTCTGTCTTGCTAAAGTCAGTTGTTTGCCTTGTGTATATCTTCTTTTCCTGCTTCCCTTTCTTCTTTCTTTTCTTCTTTTGATTTCATCTTTGTGTTCCCTTCCCTTTTCGTCTTCTCTTCTGCCTACTCTAATTTTTCTTCATTCAGTAACCACTTATTGAATGCTTTCTGTGTGCCAGGCACTCTGCTAGGGACTCAAGATATAAAGATGAACTAACATTGCCCCTCCCCTCAAAGAGCCCACAGTTTAGTGGGGGACTCAGACATGAATGTAGATAATGACAGCACAACTTGAGGAGCACTGCAGTAGAAATATATTCAAAGCCCTACAGAGTGGTAGATAAAGGAGTAAACCAACTTTGTGGGGGAGGAGTCAGGGAGGAGTAGTCACAGAGGTGTGGATATCTGAGCTGGGTTTCAAAGAATGCCTAGGAGTTCTCCAGGATGATAGGCTGGGATGAGAGTGGGGGAAAGTATTTTTAGTGGAAGAAACTGCTTATGGGTTTGACAGCATTTAGCATGTTTGGAAGGAGAAAATTCCTGGGTGGCTGACATGTAGGGCATGTAAAGTTGCTTATTTGACCTCCTTGTTCTTGAAAGCCTGTCAGTCAGCCCTTCTCCATCTCTGTTGGAGCCACCTTCACCTCTCCCCAGGGTCCCCTCACCACACTTTGTGGCCCCTGGATCCACAACCTTCTTCTTGGCTCCTCTCTTCACCTCCCCCTTCTGTCTCCCTTCTTCACTCCTCTCTGTCCACAAGGTCTCCCTCTGTCTGCTTCAAATTCTTGTCACTCAGAGAAGGTCAACAACCCCCCCAACCCCTATTCCCATACTCAGTTTCAGTGAGTGAAGCTATCCAGTGTTCAACCAACCAGAGGGAGGAAAAGATGCTGAGATTGTTGACCCAGCTCCATTAGTAGTCATATCAATGACTCTAGGACCTTATTTGGATCCTGATTCAAACAAACTGTTAAAAAATGGAGACAGTTTATAAGACAATTGGAAATCTGAACACTGGTATTGCTGATCAACATTTTAAGGTGTGATAATGTTATTGTGGTCATGTTAAAACAAAGAATCTTTATCTGTAGAGATGAATCGGATATTTATGGATATGAGGTCTGGGATTTGCTTCAAAATAATATAAGGGGGGAGGGGAAGTGGATGGAGGTGCAGATGAAAAGAGACTGGCAGAGAATTGATGATTCAATGGGAGATGGGTACATAAGAGCTGCTTATATTATATTGATATTATATTATAGAATATTATTCTAGACTTTCTATGTATGAATATGTTTGCATATATATTATGTTTAAAATACTCCATGTTATTGGTTGAATTGTGTCCCCAAAATTGTGTCCCCCAAAATATGTTGAAATTCTACCCCCCCACCTCAGAATGTGACCTTAATTAGAAATGGCATCTTTTCAGAGTAATACAGTTAAGATGAGGTCATTAGCGTGAGCCCCAATCCAGTATGGCTGGGGTCCTCATAAGAAGAGGAATGTGAAGACAGAGACAGAGACACACATGTGATGACAGAGGCAGAGATCGGAGTGATGCCGCTGCGAGCCGAGGAACTCCAGGGACTGTTGGCCACCACCAGAAGCTAGAAGGGGTAAGGGAGGATTTGACCCTTGAGGGGGCATGGCCCTGTTGAAACCTTGATTTCTAGCCTCCACAACTGTGAGACAATAAATTTCTGTTGGTTTAAGTCACTTGGTTTTCGGTTCTTTGTTACAGCAGCCCCAGGAAATGAATACACTCCATCATAAAACATTAAAATAACAAATACCAATGCTTCCCTTGCTTAGACTTTCTTCTTCATTGCTTTCTCTGCTTCTTCATCTACCACATCATAATCTAAAAACCTTCACTATGTGTCCACCTTGGGTATGACGCTCTGTTACTTTCAATAAGGAGAATTACACAGAACTGAAACTCTAAGAGTGGGAGGTTGAGGGGGAGGTGAGGAAGGAGGGATTCACAGAAACCTAGACAAAGGTGTAAACGACCACCTCACCAATCCACACAGCCTCACCAGGCCTCTTGCATGCCCCGAGTAAGCCATGCTCCTCTGAACCACTGACCTCCCAGCCACTTCTGGGGGTCACCAGACCTGATTTTTATCCTAGCACTGCCATTTTCTAACTCAGAGATGGTAGGTAAACCATTAAATACAAAGGAATGATTTTCTCCCCGGTAAAGGGAGGGTGTTGGGTTACACCAGGAAACCCTCTTTGCTCTCCTGACACTGGCTCAGGAGCTCCCTCAGTACCCGAGCTAACCTGCACCTACTGTGCTGTGGATCAGTCTCCTCATCAGTCATCATCTGTTGCTACTGGCAGGTCTAGGAGCTCCTTGAGGTAGGAACTGTCTTGTTCACCACTGGATCCCCTCGCTGAGCACCCAGTCTCACCCAGAGGAAATGCTCAATGAAAGTGGCCTGCCACAACAACACTGTAATAATGGCGAATCTATACAAACATACAGTAGAAATTCTCTTTCAGAAGGCTAGAGAAGAAGTCATTTATCTGTGTGTATCTTTTTTAACGCTTTACTCTAGGCTCTGCCAGGTACTGCTCTTGCATATTCCTATTTGGGGGTCAGTTTCTGAGGGCCTCCCCTGTTCCCAGCACCAGGGCCTCCACTTCACTGTACTATGGCACTGGCTATGCATTGGTTACAATGACCAAAAATATGCTGAGGACAACTAAAATGTTTGTCCAGGGTAGATTTTTGTGCGTGTGGCAAAAGTTTTGTGCTTTTTTAGTGATGAGGGTTAAGTTTTACAACTGGTTTCAAAGAGGAAGCAAGAAAGTGACATAGTACTATGGGTGTTTCACAGGAACTTGGAAGGATTTTTCTTTGCTCAAGGGAAGACATCAGAACTCTAGATATGCATGTACAGTTGAAGCCCCGAAGAAAAATGAGCCAGGGAAAGCACTTCAAACAAACGCATGCTGGTTTCTGCTGAGTCTCAGATGAGATCTTTCCTTAGGAGTGATTCCATTTCAGGAAAAAGGAGAATTTCAGGATGCAAAGTTACCATATGAAAAACGTGTAATCTGATATTTAGTGACTTTAGCAGAAGGATACATCAAGGTTTTAGCATTTTGGTGAACTTGTTTTATAAAAAACCTGGCCATTTCTTTACAAGGTGACTTCTAAGATCTAAACTTCTATGCTTCTTTGAGTAGAATTTTTTCTATTCTACTTTCAAAATTCTCCAAAGTAGGTTCTACCTCGATTAAAAATTGATAGAGGACATGACAAAGAAATGTAATGGCTTTTTTCTCCCCAGCAATATGTTCACCTGGTACCTTGAAAATAAAAATCTTCAAAGTAAGCTCAGGTCACCTTTCTATAGAGGGTCACAAGATGGCAGCATTGGGCTGATAGTATCAGAAGACTCCACCCAGAAAGCATTTACTAGTGGCTGTGATGGTGCAAACAGAGTCTAGCACTGGTTGTTTCTTTGCCTCTACATCTCTACAGTGTGGTCTGCTAGTATTGTTTTACACTGCAGGAATTTCATGAATAAAATCTTAAACAGAAGAAATCTTAAACAATCTAGCAATTCTGCAAGTTCCTCTGGACAGTGCTGATGTCGATGTTGTGTAGAAAGGAAATACTTTTGTCGACAAAGGGAATATGTATGTGTCAAGAATCTGAAACATTTTGCTCTCTGAGACTTTGTGGCCAGAAATAAGACTGATGTGGAAGCTTAGACACACATTTTAGGTTGTTAGGAAAGAAGCTGTAGAGAGGTGTTACAACACTGAAAATATTAATAGAATTGAATATCACTAAATGATGTTATGATGAATCGTCACTAGATGGTAGCCTTCAATATGGTAGGGATACGTCTGTTTTGTTGACCACTGTATCCCTAGCATATAAAAAAGTTTGCATACATTGATTACCTTTTCCGCTGAATCACAGTGTTATTTGCTGTTATTTGAAACTTTTTGAGAATGGGCTCAGAAGGGCTATAATCCCTTCTTCCCCCTCCCAGACTCATTTCTTCTGCTCCTACCTTGAATATCCTCAGTATACTTCCTATCCCAGGGATCTATACTAGTGTTTCCCAAAGTGTGGTCAATAGACACCCCTGCATCTCAATCATTTTAAAAAGTGTAGATTCCTGGTCTTACCCAAGATCTGCAGAATCAGAATCTCCAACAGTGAGGTCCAAGGAGTATGTTTTTAATTAGCTTTCCTAGGTGATTCTTCTAATGTTTGAGAAACTCTGACATAGAAAGAACCTCTTACAACCTTGGAGCTTGGTGGGTCAAGGAAGATACTTCCTCAAATAGCCTGTGAGGTAAGAAAAGAGAGAAAAGAATGTAAGTTTAGACCACAGGCTGGGTGCACTGGGTGGCTCACACCTGTAATCCTAGCACTCTGGGAGGCCAAAGCGAGAGGATTGCTTGAGGTCAGGAGTTCGAGACCAGCCTGAGTAAGAGCAAGACTCCATCTCTACTAAAAATAGAAAGAAATTATCTGGACAACTAAAAAATATATATAGAAAAAATTAGCCGGGCATGGTGGCACATGGCTATAGTCCCAGCTACTGGGGAGGAGGCTAAGGCAGAAGGATTGCTTAAGCCCAGGAGTTTGAGGTTGCTGTGAGCTAGGCTGATGCCACAGCACTCTAGCCCAGGCAAGAGAGTGAGACTCTGTCTCAGAAAAAAAAAAAAGCAAAGAAAGTTTATACCATAATAGACTCACACGTATCTCAGTATCAGTCAGTCATGCCTACCCTAATATCTCCCAAAGCAGAAGTTGAACCACCATATTGCCAACGAGGAACAGAAAGTAACAGGAATTACTGTTATCATTCAGTCTGCATTTAGTTGTGCACCATTTATTTTAAATGCTGGAACATGGGGCTAGAGGGGTAATGGGGAAAGGGTGGATAAATCTTGTAATCTAATAAAATAATAAACTTTCTAAAAAGTAGATATTAAGACCATAAACTCTCAGCTTGGAATTTGTTAGCCTTTTTCCTTTGAAATTGCTGTCTTACCACCATGACATTCAATTGTTTCCAATAAGGATTCGCCCGGGGGTCAATTTCAGCAGCAGCTCTAGGGACTAATAAATGGTTTAGTAGAGAGTCAGACATTGAACAGCAAATATAACTAGTAAACAAACATATGGCAAAACATAGATATCCTATTAGTAATCAAAGAAAAGCTAATTAAACAAAACTAGCATGCTTCCCTAGTAAATTAGCCAAAAAAAAAGCTGCAAGTGATAATAACTAATGTATTAATAGATGAGTGTTCCATGATCCCAGCGTTCTTATGTATTACTGATGGCACTATACATTGGTACAAGTCTTTAGCAATGTAATTTATGAATATGTATTTAGAACCACGAACATGTTCATATCCTTTGCCTTACAATTCTCATTCTTGGAATTGTAGATCTTAAAGAAATAACACAAAATATGCAAAAAAGCTTATATCACAAAGATGTGCATCACAACATTACATAGCAAAGAGAAAAAAAGAGGTTACTGAAGTATGTGATAATTGATTCCTTAAATTTGATGGAGCTTCTGCAGTCTATTATAGAGCTGTTAAAAATCATAGATAAAGGCAAAGGAGCAGCAAAAAGCTCATGCAACAATTTTAATAAAAAATGTAAAATATAATATATATGATGTTATTTTCTTTGGATCCCTGTATGTTTGAAATAGTCAATGATTTAATTTGTAATGTAATTATATACATCAATATAGGACAGGAAGGAAATAAACCATAGTGACAAAATCTGTATGCTAAGGTGCTGGATTGTGGATAATTATTTTTATTTTGTCTATTTCCCAAGCTTTCTGTAAGTCAGAGTTTCTGTAAGTCTGTTTGCCCCTCCAGACCTACTCTGTGCCCTGTTCTTAGCTGCAGAGGCTAACCAGTTTGGCCAGTGGGGAAGCCCCAGCTGGAGAACAGACAACGGAGATGAGTGAGATGGTGCATTATTAGGTCATTAAATATGAAATGTCCAATTTCGAATCTAAAGTGTCATTGATTATATCTGAAACAAGAAACAGTACAATTAAAATAAAGTACGAACCTAAACTGTTGACATAGTTTTGCCATCTTAACAGTAGCTTGTTTATGCCAGCAGGGAAGAAGACTGGAGAGCGAGTGGCAATGAAATCTTGAAAGGTGTTTTCCATAGCTTGTTGAGAATTCAATATTTTCCTCACAAGAAGGGGTCCAAAGCCTGGCAGAAGTGGTAGTCAGTTGGTGCAAGGTCTGGTAAATACAATGAATGACAGAGAGTTTCCAACTCCAGCCTCTGTAGTTTGAGTGGTGTTGTTTGTGTCACATGTGGTTGAGTGTTGCAAGAGGGATGGTCTGTCTCTATTGACCAGTCTTGGCTGCTTAATTGCAAGCATCCTCATCATTTTGTCCAATTGGTTGCAGTAGACATCTGCTGTAATTGATTGATCAGGTTTCATGAAGCTGTAGTGGATAATACCAGCGCTGGACCAACAGACACCATTAGCTTTTTTGTACGAATATTCGGTTTTGGACTGTGTTTTGGCACTTCATCTTCATTCAACCATTGTGCCAAATGTCTGTGATTATCGAAAATAATCCATTTGTCATCCCATGTAATGATACGATGTAGAAATGGTTCACCTTTATGTTGTGACAGCAAAGAAAGGCAAGCTTCAAGATGATTTCTCTTATGATGCTCATTTAATTCATGCAGAACCCATCTATCCAGCTTCTTTATCTTGCTGATTTGTTTCAAACTGTCTAATGTTGTTGGATTAGTAACATCAAACCTTGCTGCTAATTCCCTAGTAGGCTGAGATGGATTCGCTTCCACTACAGCTTTCAGCGCATCATTATCCACCTTGGTCTCAGGTCACCCACGTGGCTCATTTTCAAGATTAAAATAACCAGAATGGAACTTTTCAAACCATCAAGGTACTGTGCATTCATTAGCCACATCCCTCCCAAACACTTCATTGATATTTCAAGCTATCTGTGCTGCATTGGTTCCATGACAGAACCCATATTCGAAAATAACATGAATTTTTGACTTATCCATGATTTCACAAAAACTGCTCTAAAAAAATTTGAAAGATAATCACAAGCCAAAATGTGTTTGAAAGACGTACCTTCACAATAAAAATAAAATGAGAAGTGTCAAAATGAAATATCAACTGTCAAGCTCAGTACTTAAGGAATCAGACATTTCATACTTAATAATCTAACCCAGCTCCCTCCCCGAAAGGATCACCTTGAACTGGTTCTGTCCCATGGGGCAGCCCTCTTCTCAGAACTTTCTGCTTTTGGAGTTCAATGACTGTTTCCTCCCCTTTTAGGGGTGGTGACAGTTCAGTTGTTCCTTGTGGTTTGTTTACACTCTCTCCATATCTTTGTAAATAGTCTCTTTATTAAATCTGTATAGAATTGTCTTAAATTGAGTTTGCCTTCTGTTTCTTGCTGAGATCCTGTTTTATAGGGGCAGTTTGATACTTTTATCATTTTTTTTTGAGTCAGTTATCTTGCTCTATTGCCCAGGCTACAGGGCAGTGCAATCATCATAGCTCACTGCAACCTGAAACTTTTGGGCTCAAGTGATCATCCTGCCTCATCCCCCTGAGAAGCTGGGACCACAGGTGTGTGCCACCACACCTGGCTAATTTTTCTATTTTTGTAGAGACAGGGGTCTTGCTCTTGCTCAGGGATGGCTCTCGAGCTCCTGGCCTCAAGCTATGCTCCTGCTTCGGCCTCCCAAAGTGCTAGGATTATAGGCATAAGCCACTGTGGCCAGCTTACTTTTATCAATTTGAAAAGGTGGAGCATCCACAGAACCTGTGACATAGCGACCTAGAAAAGTCATGACTAGAAAATTTTACAACTTTGTGGTAGGTTTTATCTGGAAAGATGAAAATCTCTGTTTCTTCAATAGCCAAACATTATCCCCCATGAGAAATCCTCAAATGCTATAGTAATAATAACAGATAGTAAAAAAGAGCAACTAAAATATTGAAATGTGAAAATACAGACTATACTGTAGCAGGCTGGATATTTTATAGAGACAATCTTGAGAAAAATGGTTAGAGTGTTTTTTTTTAAAATGAAGTTTAAAAGCAGTGGGGAGAAAACAAAGAATAATTCAGAAAGACATACTACTTGAAGGTAGTGCTGATGTATTAATACGTCCTAGAAATGAGTGGCTCAGGAAGCATCAATCTGCCTGAGCAGTGGTCATTTTTCAAGTCTGGATGAATGTAAACCAAAATCAAATTGTCACAAGTGGATCTGAACAATATATTGGCTAATTTTCATGGCAAAAGCAGGAACAGGAAAAGCAATACATAACAGCATCTCTAAGCTTCATTGTTTGAATTTTTGAAATAAATTAGTTTCTAGAATGAATCTACCCTCAAGTCAGTCTTGCAAAAGAGTTGGAACTGTGCCATGATATACATGTAAGTATGAAAAAATTCATAGAGTTACACATCTCACCTGGGAAAAGTTCTGCAACAGAAGCAGTAACTGAGAGTGGGTCTCATAGACCTCCCATCACTCCCTTCTTTTATAAATGACCCTTGTCCCTCTGCAAGGAAGGCTCCAGACCTACATCCTTTGTAACGCTAGTCTTTATCTGTGTCTTTTATGAGATAGAG
This sequence comes from Lemur catta, assembly GCF_020740605.2. Taxonomy (NCBI): domain Eukaryota; kingdom Metazoa; phylum Chordata; class Mammalia; order Primates; family Lemuridae; genus Lemur; species Lemur catta. Next base: position 46,525,122 of record NC_059141.1, on the reverse strand, counting down.
GCAGTGAGCACTACACCCAGAGGGCATTTGAGTTAGCAGAGGCTATGATCACATAAATTATTACTGGAGCATCTTGAATCGTTAATACAAAATTCCAGGAAGCCAAGTAGTTTCTGTGGAGGTTATGGAGCTAAGGAGAGGGGAGGGGAGACAGAGGTAGGAAGAAAAGGGACAGTTTCCAAGAATTGACTCATTTGAGAGGTCACAAGGTAAAGAATACTTTTACTTCTGCTCTTCATTTTCCCTGGAATGGAATAGAGTAGCAGAGGGAAACGCTTCCCCTTTCTTTCAAGGGTATTTGTGTAGACTATGCTTCGAGAACTGCTTGACCACAGTGATTTCTTGTGCCCAATTCGTAATAGCTACACAAGGACTGACCACTCTCTTCCAATTCTGCATGAAAATGATGATGTGGGTTAAGACCCTTGCTTTAGAAAATGTCATACATATTTTAATTTTCTTTGAAGTATTTTTGTTTTGTAAAATCAAAAGATTGGAAACAACTCTAATGGTCATCAGTAGGGATTTGGTTAAACAAATTATGATCCATCTGTTCTGAGGCAGTGAGCTCTACCTGCAGAGGAAATTTGAATTAGCAGGGGCCACTTTTAATGAGCAAGCTCTTTATATAGAAAGATAGTATATATCTTTAAATAACAAAAGCAGGGTTCAGGACGAATGTATGTATGTATGTATATATTCTTTTATGTGCATAAAGAATGCATTGAGGCTGGGTGCAGTGGCTCACACCTGTAATCCTAGCACTCTGGGAGGCCGAGGCGGGTGGATCGCTCAAGGTCAGGAGTTCGAGACCACCCTGAGCAAGAGCAAGACTCCATCTCTACTAAAAATAGAAAGAAATTATCTGGCCAACTAAAAATATATATATAAAAAATTAGCCGGGCATGGTGGCGCATGCCTGTAGTCCCAGCTACTCGGGAGGCTGAGGCAGGAGGATCGCTTAAGCCTAGGAGTTTGAGGTTGCTGTGAGCTAGGGTAACACCACGGCACTCACTCTAGCCCGGGCAACAGAGTGAGACTCTGTCTCAAAAAAAAAAAAAAAAAAAGAATGCATTGAAAGAAAAAATGTGAAACTAATAAATGGTGGATTCTAGGAAGGTGACCTTGATGGCAGGAGGACAAGGGTGAGAGGGAGCCACTGTGATTTTAAATCATTAGAATATGATACATGCAATAAGCAAATTAATATTATTTAATTTAAAAAATCTCTGCTTGTCTTGTTATGAAACAAGATTACTGGTGTTTGAATTCTTGACTAGTCTCTAGTATACCTAATGTTCCTTTTAGCTTTTCTAAAATATTTCTTGAAAATGAGACAGAAATGGGTTTTTGCTTATATATATATTTTGTATATAAATTGGTTTCTATGTATATATACATGTTTTAAACTTATTTGTGTGTATGTCCTCAAATCTATGGGTATGTATGGGAGGCGTGTGTGTGTGTGTGTGTGTGTGTGTGTGTGCGCGCGCGTGCGCGTGCATGTTGGTGAGTGGATATATTCCAAATCAACCATTAAGGACAGGAATAAGTTTCCAGCCAAGGTGTCAATGTGTGCAAGGGCCAGAAATTGCTTGTCTGTTCTGTGGGAGGGTGTGAGCCAGTCTAATTGGTCTTATGGAGTCATGCTGGGCAGCATTGTGAGAGAGGGTCAGAAAGATGTTAGGGCCAAATTGTGAAGGGCTGTGTGTATGAAGCTATGGAGTTTGGCCTTTACTCTGCCAGCCATGGGGATCTACTGGAAAGCAGGGGAGAGAAGTGGTCAGAACAGTGTCTAGAAAGAGGCAATGGTGATGGTGACTAAATAGCCTTACCCAGGGGGGGATACAGGAAGAGAAGGCTCCTCCAAGTCAGGTTTTCCTTCCCAGGGATAGGGTATCTCATATGCAGGGTCATTGACACATATCATACAATTGACATATATTTTTAAAAAAATTGGAGTGGACTGGAGTTGGAATGAAGAATGTAACACAGGCTGGGGAATTATATTTGTAAAACAAATCATGAGCTATAAGAGGCATCAAAAAAAAAAAAGATCTAGATCAGAGAGAATGTCAGAATAGCCTCCTCATACAGTCTCAAACACATCCCCAGCTAGAGTCAACTCCGGGCAGCTTTGTACATCAACTCCCAGGGAACTTATTTCCCCCTTTATCCAGCTCAGAGAGACAAAAGAGCAAAGAATATTCCACTCTTTGAGTAACATGAATCAAATGACTTCTTTCATCCCTGTCCTATGGCTCCTTCAAGCAGAAACAGTCTATGAAGGACCTGTTCTGGGGAAAGGGGAAAAGAATAACAGCATGTGATCCCAGCCTCAGTTCCTCATCTGTAAACTAGTTGTGGTCGGTTTTGGAGGTTAAATGAGATGAGCATTTATCCCAGGGCCTGGCTTGTGGTTAGGGCTCCAGAAAATGGCAGTTACTACTACCACAATGCTTTGAGGTAGAAGTAATTATTATTACCACTTAGTGGATAAGAGGACAAGGAAATTAAGGCTCAGAGAGGTTATGTACCCTGCCCAAAGTCACACAGCAAAAAAGGGAAGGAGCCTAGATTTGAAGCCTGGTGGCTCTTGCCTCAAGGCCCCTTTTTTCCACTTCTTTAAGCTACTTCACAAATCAGCTTGCAAACCTGGATTCAGACCACACCTTAAGATGCTCAAGGGCTGTAAGGCTTTGTTTACAACAGCAGATACAGTACGTCCTATTTCCAGAGGATTGGCTATGGGGCAAACTACAGAAAGAGGAGAAAATAAAGTAAGCCTTTCCAGGACCTGCACCCCACCCAGTCTCACTGCAAGTGGAGCAGACAAGCACAGTGTACAGGAGAGGATTTTGGAAGGTTCCGGGGCATTCTGATGTATTGGGAGAAAATGACTTTGGAAAACGTTCACTCCCAATTTTGCCTCATGTGTATATTACTGATGTCCTTTCTTGATACATCTTTATGTTAATGGAAATCATAAGATTTCACAGATATGTATAAACTGGGAAGACCTAGTGAAATGTAACCAGTCTCCTATCAGTATCCCAATTATTCATATTTTCACAGTGATAACTGAGGAGGACATTTTTAATTATAGTGGAGAAAATCCTCCAGAGCAGGGACTGTAAACTATAGCTGTGGGCCAAATACAGCCCACTGTCTGTTTTTGTAAATAAAGTTTTATTGTAAAACAGTCACATGTATTTATTTACAAATTACCTGTGGCTGCTTTCATGACACAAAGGCAGAGTTAAGTATAATAGTTACAACAAAAACCACATGGCCTGCAAAGCCTAAAATATTTATTGGCTGATCTTTTATAGAAAAAGTTTGCTAACCTCCTCACTAGAAGAGGCATGTACGAAAAGTTAAGTGCAGAATTTCTGTGCTCCAACATCCTAAGCACCAGTCGTTTCAAAACATTAACACCCTGTCTCCACTGATGTTTGTGTCTTAACATCTGGAAGACAAGTAACTTTTAGATGGACACTGTGTATACACATCGCTTGGAATGACTTCTGGTATCAGATAAAACATGTCTGAAGTTCCCGTTCTGGACAAATACTCTGAGAATTTTGTGTCAAATGAATATGTTTGGTTGGGAAATACATTCCCACAAAGTCTTTGTGGACACATGTGATGTAGGAGGTTTTAATAGAGTGAAAATTAAAAGAACAAAGGGGCTCTGAGATCCTTGGGTTGGGGACGAGAGGATTTATGAGTCTAGTGTACTGGAGCTGTGCCCCACCTCAGCACCCAAGTGAGAAGTTTACCAATCCTAGTCTCTTCTCCATCCCTGACCTCAGGTACAGAAAGCATCAACAGCATAAAGCCCATGGGCCACCTTCTCTGTCACTAGATTCTTCTAAATGGCCTGAGATACCAACAGAGACCTGACCTTGCTCACACATGCCTCTCCTGGTGGCCCAGCACCAGACAAAGCACGTCTACTCTTTAGGCCATGAGAGACTGTCCCTGGACCAAGGACTGATGAGTATGTGTGGGGGAGGGTGGGAAAGAAACAACTCATTTCCTGTGGCATCTAGTCTATGAGCCTGGGTGGGCTTGACTGATCAGCTTCACGCAGGTTGGGAAGGAAACTAGTTGTTGGAATAAGATCTGAAAGCTCTAAGTTTTCTCCATCAGTGCTTCAGATAGAATGGGCCATCTGTTTAGCCTGAAAATTCCAGTCTCAGAGCTTCTGTCTCTCTAACCCCTGCAGGAGCTAAGACTTAGGTATTATTATGAGCATTATTGTTTGCACTCTGGCACATAGAGAGGGCCTGGGGTCAGATGTTTTTGGGGACAGGGGCACATTGGGGAACAAGACCTCCAGAAGTGGGCATTCCCTCCAGAGGAGACTTGAAATACAAGCCTTGCACATGTCCTAGGCCGACCCTATGTCTCAGTTCCTTTTTCCACTGCCTCACCACACAATGATGCTGCCATTAATGAAACCTCAGGGGATGAAAGTCCCTTTACAACGAACATAGTGTGTTAAAACAAAATAACAGCTTCATAAATCATGCTAAACAGTGTTGCAATATATCAGGTGTTCAGCTGCAATATTCCTGTGAATCTATGCAGTCAGGGCACAAATCTCTTCAGACGCAGTTTTAATTTATTCCCAATGTTGAAGGAAAACAGAGTTTACCCTTCCTCATTGGAGACTCTACCTGTTATCCTGTTAGAGCCGGTTCCCATCTGCCCCGGGAACAGAATCAGAAGACTCATCCAGAAGAATTTGCAGTTTTGAAGATGCCTGGGCGGTGCATTGTCAAGCCTCTGCCTGGGGCTGAGGAATGTCTCTCAGAGGCCTTCCCCTGGGCAAGACACTCGACTCTGCACCTGGTCTCCAGGCACCGGTGGTCGCCACCTGCTCTATCTTAGGGCAGGATCTCGGTGGAACCTCCAAATGTTATGGTCTGAGATGCGAGAAATGACCACCTGAAGACCGAATTGAGCCAAATCAGGAGTCTTTATTAGCTGGCCAGCGACTGCCCTCTGCGCCGCCCAAAGGCGGCACAGAGAGCAGCAGTGAGCCTTTGAAACAGAAAGTTTTTATAGTGTAAGTTTGTGGGTGGACAATTACTAAGACAGAGCAAGCACGTGTACAAAAAACCTTGAGTAAGCATGATATCATTTTCTTATCTTTGGTGTAACAGGATCTGGGCAGTTTGGGCTCTGGCCCATATCTTGTTCACGTAAAACATGAGTGCCATAATAGCTTTACGCAAAACGTGGGGGCTGTCATCATTTTACGCAGAACACGGGTGTTGTAGTCACTTAGGAATTTCTGTGTTGGGGGTAGCAAGCAGGAGCAAGCAGGTTTTACAGAAGCAGAATGGCAGATTAATGATTTTTTCAGCACAAAACTCAGACTGTAACAATCCCTTCAGGTTTTCTGAGACCTCTTGCTTTCTAGTCCTCACAGCCATAAAATTCATTCAACAAAATTATTTATTGAGGACCCACTAAAAACCAGACAAGGGGATTTAGTAGTCACACACACATACACACACACACTCACATGTAGGGAGAAATTAGGCAAATATTCACACTAATGAATCACAAAACATGATATGTTGTTGTGAAGAAAAAGAATAAAATGGTATGAAATCACAGAGGAAGGGGGCCTGACCAATTTGATGGGAGGCTGACATTGGAACATGTGTAAAATTCCTAAGGTGGGAAAGAATTTGGTCCCTTCAGGGAACTAAAAGAACTGGCCAGAGAATGAAGGGGAGAGGCTAGTAGGTATGCCATGCAGGTCATGGAAAGCCACGGGGTCATGCTAGCGATGTTAGTCTTTATTGTAAGAGGACGTGGGAATTCCCAAAAGGGTTTTGAGGAGAAGGGTTATAAAACCAAATGTGCGTTTTTAAAGAAAATTTTATTTTATGGAGACCGGACTGGAGGGGGGAAGAGTGGACGTAGGAGAGAGTTAGAGGCTGAAAAGTAGTCAAGATGAGAGGTCGTGTTGACCTAGACTCAGTAGTAGTGGTAGATATGGAACAAAGTGGATTCTCAGCACATTTAGGGGTAAACTCATTAGCACTTGGGTTGGATAGGAAATGCAGTGAGGGATAGGGAAGTATCAGGATGATTCCAAGAGGATATGTCGGGCTCCATGGCTGGAAATGCCATAAACTGGGATGAGGAATGAATAGGACCTGGATTTAGAAGGGAAGGAGTAATTTGCAAAACACTCACTTCAGCCTATTTATGTTTAAAGCCTTTGAACTCTGATCAGGAAGTTGCAGGATTTAATTGCATTTTTTTTTTTTTTTGAGACAGAGTCTCGCTCTGTTGCCCGGGCTAGAGTGAGTGTTGTGGCATCAGCCTAGCTCACAGCAACCTCCAACTCCTGGGCTTAAGCGATCCTACTGCCTCAGCCTCCCGAGTAGCTGGGACTACAGGCATGTGCCACCATGCCCAGCTAATATTTTTTTTCTATATATATATTTTTAGTTGTCCATATAATTTCTTTCTATTTTTAGTAGAGACGGGGGTCTCACTCTCGCTCAGGCTGGTCTGGAACTCCTGACCTCGAGCGATCCACCCGCCTCGGCCTCCCAGAGTGCCAGGATTACAGGCATGAGCCACCACGCCCAGCCTCACCACGCAGGTCTTGAAAAACCCAGTTAAGCCAAAAACTATCTATTAAGAAAATTAAAATTCCCCCAAATCACACCACCCAGAGACAATAATCACTAATAACATTTTGGTGTATTTCTTTCCAGCCTCCATTCATTCTCTCTTTGTTTTTCTCTCTCTTTCTCCCCCATTCTTCTCACATAGATGGGTGTATAAATGAATAGTTTCACAAAAATGTATTCATAATCTAGTATACTGTTTTCTCATCTGTCCTACTTTTTGCATTTGGCAATGCCTTGGGAAGTCCTTCCCGCGACATTAACATCATTTTAATGGCTACATGCATAGTGTTCCATTATGTGGATGTATCTAACATGTTTTATAAGTAGAACTTTAATATTTCTTTTATCTCCAATTTCACATCACTTTTCGATGTGGTGGAAACTGATTCTGGGATGGAAAGAAAGGTGGCATAGCTTTGCCCTTAGTTTCAGTGACATGATAGCTTGTTCAGGCTGTCGTAACCAGAAAACTTCCGTCAGTGTTTATATTCGTTTTATATCTATTTTGCCAACCTGCTTTTCACGTTGAGTACAAAGACTCTAAAACTGTTCCCTTGCCTTTTAGGACAGGGAAAGGCTTTCCCCTAGATGTAAATAGTTTATGTTTGCCGTACTGACAGTTACCGGATTTTCTTTGGTGTATTAAACCTCTCCCTAGTCGCGCCATTTAGCTGGCAAGCATGGGAGATAAAGGAGGAAGAATAAAGACGTTCTGTTGAGGGTGACTATTGAAAGAAAAAAAGGAACGGCCACTTCCGCAGCGAGCAGGGTTCGAACCTGCGCGGGGAGACCCCATTGGATTTCAAGTCCAACGCCTTAACCACTCGGCCATCGCTGCCATGGAGAAAAGAGAAAGGCGGAGACACTTTAGTGTAACAACCACTGCGCTCGCGCCAGGCCCGCAAAGGGGCAGGGCCTGCAACGCTCCCTTGAGCTCCGCTGAGAGGAGGCCTGGGCTGAGGGCTCGGGTTGCGGGAACTACAGCGAGGACGCGAAGAAATAATAGAAATCACCTTAAGCAGGGGTACATTCAGATTTTAGAAACCCTTCATTTCGCTGCGTTCTGAAAATTGTAACCTCGCTTGGCTTCTGGTCACTGATCTGCTTTTTGCCCTCCCGCTTTTTTATTATGTCTACGAGAGAGCTGTGAAACAAAGACCTGTCCTGTTCCGTGCTGCGGGCCCGCGTTCCCGAAAATTTCCGCATTTCTGCGCGTGAGGCGTCTCCCTCAGCGTTTCCCGCCAAGGCAGGGTCGCCTTCAGAATTCTGCGGAATGAGGCGGGAAGTGTGAGAAGTCGGGGTGTTCCCCGTGGGCTCGTCTATCCCGGGCTTCTGCCCAGGCAGCTCTCCCCCATTTTCCTCTGCCCAGTGATCCCCCTCATTCCCGAACTCAGCTGGGAGAGATCAGGCCCCAAATGCGGTCTCAGCTGTCTCAGGAGATGGGAATCCGTGGTCGTGGTTTGAGAACCAAGTTCTGCGCATTAGGTCTGCATTCATTACCTTTAAATGCCATGAGTTTCCTTCCTTGTTCAGTGTGGCTACTGCCCTAGGCGGTTTACTGGCGCAAAAGCTCTCAGAGCCCAGGTCGTGCGGCGCCGCCCTCCTCAGGAAACGGGCCCGGGGTGGCGCCCGCGGGTTGGCGCCGCCGACTTCACTGCGCCCCCGCAGCGCCGCCCCGCGGCTGTGGTGCTGCCGAAAGTCTGTTGGTGGACAGTTTGAGGCAAATAATAGAAGCCCTTTTACTAATTTAAGTTTCTAAGAGTGTTCATGGAAACGTCACCGTCCTTCTCATAATGGTACATTTTATAAGGCATGAAGGCAAATCTTTGACCTTTGGAAGCCGCCATGTTAAGTGACCTCATTTTGACAGGTGTGCAAATTTTCTCGAGACTTTCCCATACTATTTCTCTTAACACATTATGCTTAGTGTCTAGTGTACACATTTAATTGTGGAAGGGGAGCAGGATTCTTGAGAATTGTGAGAATAAGTTTTGTCTAATTTGAAATTTTTTTTTAGGAATTTTATCTTTTTGTGTTTTTTAATTTGGCAGAACTACAGAAGTGGTCCCGTTTTCTCTGTGCATGTGCATGTGCTTGGGAACAAAATTATTCCCAACATTCCCAGCATAAATTTTATCATCTACATGAGTTTCACTTGCACTTTTTCCAGTAGACACTGTTCAAGAAGAAGTGCATTTTTATCTTTTTATCTTGTTCTTGGAGTCTACATGTGCTCTAGAATTTAATCTTAATCATTTTTTACTTGTGTCTTCATCCTGAAGTCCTTTTTTTTTGTTCTGTGCAATTGAATGATGATAATATTTACTGAAAGCTCCTTTTCTTTCTTAACCTCCCCTTCCCCGTTTAAGAATTCTCTTCACTTGCTTAAAAGCTTGACTGTAGTAGGACTTGATTATGGTTAAAATTGTTCAATCAACATTTTTACTCTGAGGGGTTTTTTTTTTTTTTGGAGGGGAAAGAATGCAGAGGAAAAGAATCTTATAAAGGCAATGTGTATTTGGTGAGAATATTGTGCTTAAAGTATCTTTGCAACATTTCAAAAGTGAAATACCTATGTTTAACATTTAATTTTCAGCTTGTTTGAATTAATGTGGGCTTTTAAAAAAGTGAAATGACCTTTTTTATGCTGATGGATCATATTGTTTAAAATAAGCCAAGAAGATCAAAATTATTATAAATTCCCCTGCCCCCAAAAGAGTGTATTTCCAAATACATTTTTTTGGCTCCAACCTTAGGTCTTTAGCATTATCACTTAAATGCAATGAGTGGCAAGTTGGGGAAAAAGAAGTAAAATACATATGTACCTGATTCATGACAATAATATTACAAAACATTGGTTTGCAACCATGCAAATTTTAGTTTGTAAAGGTTCCCTGGTGATTCTGATAGCATCATTCCTCCTTGCCACCCCCAGTTTCTGTTTTTTTATGTGGTGGTTTTTATTAGGCTACTTTGGGTGTGGAAGGCAAATATCTTGTGGCCTTCTGAGAAAACCTTTCTTGGTGCCATGTTCAGAGGCAGAATATTGGGAGGGACAGGATATGTGATTGGGAGCAGTGTGGCATTTCTTTGTTCTTTTATAGCAAATCAATAATTTATTTTGAATTATTTTGTGCAGTATTTTGGAACATTTTATAAAATCATAGAAGTTTATTGTTGGAAGAAACATTAAAGCTAGTCTAGTCCCTTCATTTACAGACAGGAAAATGTGGTCCATGGGTGGCTTGCCCAAGTTCACATAACTAGTCATGTGCCACATAACGATGTTTGGGCTGCATACACAACAGTGGTCCCATTAAACTATAATACTGTATTTTTACTGTACCTTTCTTTGCTTAGATATGTTTAGATACACAATTACCTATCATTGTGTTACAGTTGCCTACAGTAAGTCCAGTAACATGCTGTACAGGTTTGTAGCAGCTACCTGTGGCCTTAAGGCCCCATGTAGCCTTCTAGATCCTTAGGCGCAGCCCTTTAACTGAATCCAAATTTTATAGAACAAATCCTTTTATTAAAAGGGGTGCAGCAGAGAAAGATGAAGCTTTTCTTGCCTCCTTTGGTGCTCAAAAAAGAACAATCTTGAAATCAGAAGTCTGCAGGTTCCCCACTCCAGTAGGTGCGTAGTAGGCTATACCATCTAGGTTTGTGTAAGTATACTCTATGATGTAAACCAAGTCACCTAATGATGCATTTCTCAGAATGTATCCCTGCTGTTAAGCGATGCATGACTGTAGTGGCGGATTTAGGACTATAACTTGTAATATTAGCCTAGTGTTCTCATTGATTTTGTTGCCCTCATGTATTCTTTGTTAGTCTCTGGCACAGTGGCACATAAATCAATATGTACATATGGCAGTAGACAAAGCCTACAGTAGGGGAGAGTTGTGAGTTGAGTGTTGAAGGCATATATGAGATGTCACATACTGCATGTGTAGATAATCTTTTTCTTCTTTATTCTAGCATCCATCCTTCTGACTGATAATGACACCCCAATTGTGCTTAAGGAGGACCACCTTTTCCCCGTTGGATGAAACCTTACTTTGGCTATTACTCAAGGTATCCAAAGAGTGGGCATGTGAATTTTTTATTGCTGCATAAGAAATTACCATAAACTTAGTGGCTTAAACAACACAAATTTATTGTGTCACAGTTTTTGTAGGTAAGGAGTGTGGTTATGGGTTGATTGAGTCTTTTGTTCAGGGTCTTATCAGGTCTTAAGGTGGTAGCTGGGCCTGTAATCTCACCTGAGATTTAGGATTTTCTTCTAAGATCACCAGTTATTGGCAGAATTCAGCTCCTGTGGTTTTAGGACTTGCTGGTTGTCAGTGGGGGTTGGGGAGGCGGCATTCTCAGCTCCCAAAGGCCAGCAGGAGAATTTCTGCCTAGTCTGCTATAATGTAGTTTTATATAATATAATGCAATCATGGAGGTGACTATTCCATTATATTCATAAGTCCTGTCCAAGTAAGCATTATTTATACAGGGCGTTTAACAGCAGGGTTTAGGAATCTTGGGGGCCATCTTAGAATCTTGCCTACTACACAATTCAAGCTGGGCCAATCAGACTGTTCTTTCCTTTGAAAAATTGTGTTATTGTGGAAATCTCACACAAAACACACACATAGTAACCAACAAGAGGTGATCAGAGTCTGATAATTTTAATTTAGCTGCCTTGTGTGTTTTTGTACTTCATTTGAAAGGAATAGAGTTGGCAACAACTGCAGAGTTTTAGGGGATTAGTCACGATTTAGGATTCTTTAATTTCACATTAATTGGAGAATAACTCTAGGTGTACATTTTGGACACCATATGTAAGAAAATTTAGTACAAGTTGGACAAAGAAAATTACTAAGTTATTGGCAATAAAGCCTTCATGAAGATTTAGTTGGTAAATTACAGGCATCCTGAAGTGATGAAAATAATTATCAAGGAATTGCTGCATTGCAGATGACTATACTTTTGAAGCCTAAGCAATTCATTGTAGGATGCTTTTTAGTCATCATGGTACTTACAGATAAATGTTTGAAAAAGACTGAAGAAATATCCTAGTTAGCAATAGGGCAACTTACTTATAGGGTTTTTCTACCTAATCAGTCTCCTAATGCCATGACCAATGAATAAGTAAGAAATAGAATCAAGAAGGATGGAATCTTCTTTTCCTAAAGGATGTGATGCCAGTGTAATATTTAGTCTTGGGTTTTCCAAAGTAGTTCTCTTTGACTTGGCAATAGCAGAGATCTGAACCTATCTAAGATATCTTAATTTATTTTTAAACCCAATCAAGTATCAAAGGGCAGCATAAGTTTATGAAGTATGAACTCTTATACCCAGTTATTTATGAGAATTGAATTGATTCTGTATAAAAGTTTGTGGACTAGTTCTATGTGGTAGTGGGGTTTTTATAAAGGCAACTGAAACTAAGAATTTTAAGGATTACATTAAAATACAGCTATGATCAATGTATTAGGATTATAATTGCCTGGGACACAACTGGGTCCACAGACCACCCTTCTTATAACTTTAATGAATTATAATTATAATACTATTTTATGTCTTTATAAGATAGTTATCTCTTACTAATTCTTATTTCTCTTTTGGTACTACTAAATTATAAAGGAAAACCAAGTCTTTTCCTTTGACTATATTAGGGTTCTTCAGAGAAACAGGACCAATAGATTATATATATATAAAATATTATATATAATATATAATTATATATAATATAATATATTATGCAATATATATTTATATCATATAATATATTATATAATATATTTCTATATTATATAATAATATAATATAAAATTATATAATGAAATTATATAATATATAATAATACTATATATATATTTGTGAGGAGATTTGTTATAGGAATTGGCTCATGTGGTTATGGAGGCTGAGAAGTCCCACGATCTGCTGTCTGCAAGCTGGAGAACCAGGAAAACAGGTGGTAAAATTCAGTCTGAGTCTGAGAGCCTGACAACCAGGAATGCTAATGTCTGAGTGCAGGAAAAGATGGATGTCTCAGCTCATGAAGAGAGAGAGAGAGAATTTGCCTTTCCTCTGCCTTTTTGTTCTATTCATGCCCTCAATGCATTGGATGATGCCTACCTACCTTGGTGAGGATGGTCTTCTTTACTCAGTCTACTGACTCAAATGTTTCTCTCTTCTGGGGACACCCTCACAAACACACCCAGAAATGTTTTACCAGCTATCTGAGCATCCCTTAGCCTAGTCAAGTTGACACATAAAATTAACCATCACATTGATCTTAGAGAGCTCAGCTATGCTTATACCTTTAAATATACAGAGATAATTCCTAAATATTTACCCTTTCAAGCTGCCGTGTTTAGTTTGTTACACAGTAGTAGATGACTAAGGCATTCAGTTTCTCCCTCTCATAACCAAATTCCGTTGCCCATTTCCATGTTTCTGCTTTCTGTTCACTCAGCAGGCCAGAAAACACTGTGACTCATGAAAATGCCTAGCACAGTGCTTAATATATAGTAGGTACTCAATACATGATAATTATCTCTTTTTGTTATGAAAACAAAGCCTGCACACTACCAGCAGTTCTCTTTGGGCCCTTCTCTAAGCAAAGACCAGCCTCTTTCCTAAATGTTGAATAAAGGTATTGAGGTAGCATATGGGTATGATCTATGGATGGAAGAATCCAGAAGTCCATTTTAGATATTTTATGTTTGAAATACTTTTGACACACTTGGATAGATTTGTCATGATTTAACTTTGTAACATTTTTGGGTGAAATCAAACCTTATGAACTGGAAGTATAGTAGCAACTTTTCAAAGAATACTTACATGGGTAATTTTCAGCTTTTCTAAAACTGAACTTTAAAAACCAATTTGTTAAATTAAAATTTTAAAAGTTTAGCTGTGTAATACAGGTATATGGTTAATTACAGTCCTTCTGCATTATTTGGTATTTTTTTGACCATGTGCTTATTTTATATACCTAAACATTTACGTTTTTAGTTATGTAATGGGCAGTGGGGAGCTGTGTACCTGCTACTATTCCCAATTCTGTGCATTTTCGCCATAAATACTGTTCTGTGCTTGGCGTGTTTGTTCTCTGATCATTTAGGAGCTTGACTTGTTAATCTCAATTATACAGTTTTAAGGGAGTCTTGAGAGGGAGAGAAGATAAGGGTGTGCTCAGTTTGCCATCTTTAACCCAATTCTAAATATTTTCTTAACAAGTTATATTGAACAATGTTAATACTTAGTTTTTGTAGAGTTACATGGACAAATGGAAAAATACTGAGAAACTAATATGTTGTGAGAGAAATAGTAAGTTAGAAGACATTTTATCTAATTTCATACCCTATTAGAAGAATATCTTGATTATAAAACTACTGCCCATTTTTGTGTTGTTGGCTCATTATTCAAGTAAATATGTAGTAAGATTTAAGGCCATTCTATTACTGATGAGCTCTGAAATGAAGGGTTATGTTTTTGTCCCCAAACAGTGCATTTTTAATTTGAAAGTTATATCAAAAATCAGAAGTGCTTAGACTATGAGTGGCTTCTCAGCTTGGGTGAAGTTAGTAACACAGGCTTTTATTGATCAAGAAGATAAAGTCAACTCAACATGGGTGTAAAAATTATGATTTTTGAGAATTTTATGACACTTTTTCACAAGACTGTCCCATTCAGATCCCAAATAATATTTTAACTTCAGTGAGTAAATATTTATGTACCATAAACATGTTTTAGTTTAACCATATTTAAATTATTTTACATACCATAGTGCTCTTGTTTGATTTAAAAATACAAGTCCAACAGTTGATATTATAGAAATCTGTAAATATTGTTTTTTCAATTAAGCTATATTTTTAATTTAATGATACAAATACTTGTTTAAAAGCAAACTAATATCATAAGGCTTTTCATGAAAAAACAGCATTCCCTACACCATGCTTACCATCTTCATGTCTCATTATTCAGATATAATAACCACTTTTAACTGTTATAGTTGTTTATTCTAGTATTTACTTTCATTTTTCTAAGTAATATTTTATACTGCTGTTTCTTGAGTTTTTAGTTTCAGATTTTATCTCTTGACTTTCTACTATAAAATAATAAGCTTTCACCTTTTTAATACACTGCTCCTTTCTCATATCTTTTAAGTTATATGATAATATCAGTGTTTATATTATTATTATGTAATTATTATTCACAGCTAAGCCACATATTATACTATGATTAAATTTACTTTCTACTAGAACTTCTGTTTTCCCAGGTATTAATGATTATAGTGTTCTCCTTTTTCTGCTAAATTTTCTATGTGATTATCACTAATTCATCACCAGATTCTCTGAAAGAACTATAAATCTATCATTATATTTAAACACACCAGGTCATCTGTTAGGTTTTCCTCCCTCTCTCCCTCCTTTTATATTATCTTGTCCTTCCTCCCTCTCTCTTTTCCTTTTTTACTTCCATTCATCCAGGTATACCTTCTAGAGTCTTCTATCCTGTTCCAACTTGGACCAGTTGCTCTTAAGCTCACCTGTCATCCTAGGGTGGCCTTTCAGTTCTCTGTAATGTCTTCTGTTGTTTCCTGGATCACATCTTCCTCTTTCACGGTTTACTCTCTTAGTTTAGGGGAGCATGTACCCCAGTAGCTTCCTCAGAAAGAGCACATGAAAGGGAAAAATTATCTTTAAACTTTCTATGTCTAAAAGCGTCTTTGTTCTTGTATGTGTTTGATAGCATGATGGGCTAAAAAATTGTAGGGTTAGTCAAAGTTTAACCAGAAGTCTTAACATTCTTTTAATAAAACTCCCACGGAAAGTTCCCATGAGAGCTAAACTTTGTATTTATTTAGAAAGATGCAAGCCATCTGAATCTGGTTTAATTAAAAGTAACCTGTTTACCTCTCTGCTTTTTAGCCCTAGTATATGTAGTTTTACTTGGAAATTTCTGAGATTTTTCCCTAGAATCACAGAGACCATGTATGAAGTCAGATTGGTACTGACCCTCCATGAGAGAGGGGAGAGTACATGAATATCCAGGTGGGTGGGGAACACCAATCAAATGAAATGCTTTTATGGGATTAGCTTTCAAGACTGCTTGCCCTTTTCCTTATATGTAAATCTAACATTTTCCTCTGAAAATTTTTTTGCCTTGTACAGTGTCAGGAGCAAGAATCTTAAAATGACTTGAAAGCTGTAAAAGTTGTCTTGCATATTTCTTTTTCTTTTTATACATTTTTAAAAATTGAGGTGAAATCAACATTACCATTAACCATAAAATTAATCACATTAAAGTGGACAGTTCAATGGCATTTAGTACATTCACAATGTTGTGCAGTCACCTCCCCTACTTAGTTATGCAAACATTTTCATCACCCTGAAAGGATTGTTAAATCAAAGATACTGATTCTTTTCTTAGAACATAAACTTGTACCTTGGCTTCAAAATTTGATCGTAATATATCAGTAACTTTGGAAATAGTTGATTTATTATATTCTGACCACGCGATTCCTTCAAAACTACATTGGACACAATTTATAGTTTTCTTGTCAGAAAATCACAAAACGGTATTAATGTCCTTACTGCCTATCATGTTCTTTGAATCTAACAATATAGAAATTAAATTAGTACGGACATAGTATTAAAAATTAGATTAACATTGTCTTCATTTGGGGACATTTACAAATGTAGTGCTACAGAACTTTGAAAATGCATGCTAGAGAGTAGAAAAATCTCATCAAGAAATGGTTCATTTAACAAATAAATTGATAGATCTGTAAATGTTTCTTTTTTTCCACCAGCACATTATGCTGCCATTTGTCACATGCTGTAGGATGATCATTGTCATTCTATAATGGAGATTCTTCTTTGAACAGGCTTGAAGTGGGTGGAATTACATGGAGAATAATTTCTGGTACCTTTTAGGAGACAATGAGAAAAAGAAGTAGGAAAATAGAGACTGATTTTAAAGCATATTTTGTCTCTAAAACTCATTTTAAAATTGAAATTTTAAATATTAAAAAATTAAAACTCTAATTTTATTTTAAGACAGAGTCTCACTCTGTTGCTTGGGCTAGCATGCCATGGCGTCAGCTTAGCTCACAGCAACCTCAAACTCCTGGGGTCAGGCAATCCTTCTGCCTCAGTCTCCTAAGTAGCTGGGATTACAGGCATGTGCCACTATGCCCAGCTCATTTTTTCTATATATATTTTTAGTTGTCCAGCTAATTTCTTTCTATTTTTAGTAGAGAGGGGGTCTTGCTCTTGCTCAGGCTGGTCTTGAACTCCTGAGCTCAAGCAATACTCCCGCCTTGGCCTCCCAGAGTGCTAGGATTAAAGGCGTGAGCCACCGTGCTTGGCTGAAAACTCTGATTTTAAAAATTAAGCTGACTTCAAATTCTTGCTTTCCTTAACAGCTCTTTATTTATTTTATAAGTGAGATTTAGAAATTAATAAGAAAGCTTCAAAGGAGGAAACACTCCCTCTAGAAAGCAGACTCTTGGCAGCTATAGCTAGTTGTGGGCGGTAGTTAAACCAGATTTGTTGTCTCAGTCTATCAATCAAATATACAGATGGCCTTTTTTTGTTTGTTTGTTTTAGTGTGGAATAAAATACCACATAGACAATCAGGCAAACCTAGCAAATCTAGGTAACTATGGAGCTTTATAAATTAGCACATACCTGTAATTATTAATAATTACAGATAATTAATTAGAAAGTAACAAATAAAATGATGAAATAATAAAAGTAAATAAAAATAAGTTTAATTACATATGTTAATTAAATGTATGTATACAAACACAGACATATACATAATTAAATGTAATTATTTAGACCAGTGGTTCTCAAAGCATGGTTCCCAGACTAGCAGCATTGGTATCACATGGGAACTTGTTAGAAATGCAGATTCTACTGAATTAGAATCTATAGGAGTGGGCTCCAGCAATCTGTTTTAACAAGCCCTCCAGGTGGTTCTGATGCAGGAACCATGCTCAAGTTTGAGAACCATTGTATTAGACACTGATAGGATGCCCTCCTGTGTTTTTGCTGAAATTGCATTTGAAAAATTATTAGGCCTGGCCTAGAAATCCTGATACAAAGATAAAAATGAACAGTTTTTTGCATTTTTAAATTATCTTCCCTCAATATTTTCTCCCAGCTTCTTTTCTATGCACATTTTTACAAGTTTTAGAAAATAAGATCTATACAACTTTAAATTTTGGCCTACTTGCACTTAACATGTAATAAGCATTGTCCGTATCATTAAAAATGCATTGTAAACATAACAGTTAAGGCTGCTTAATAGTTCATAATTGCATTTTCCTAATTTTCCTCATTTGTACTGTGGGAGGTTATCTTTTTAGTAGGAGGGATGAAGGAGCAGTTCCTCACCTACCATGTTATCCTTGCATATACTTACCAATATCTTCTCACATTGCTAGAGAGGCATAAACAAATTGGGTAAAACTGTAAAGCAGGCAATAGTGGGTACTTAAAGATGTTAATTTATTAGGTAAGTTAATTTACAATATAAATGTAATAATTTAAATATAATAAATGTGTGATAACTTAAATATTTAATATTAACACAATATAAATATAATAATTTATTATTTGTGTTTTCTTCATTTCATTGCTCCTCTTTTTGACACCTCCTTCATGTACTTCCTATCTCCTCAATTTTTGGCCCTTGACTGCTCGTTCTCCAGCCTAGCTCTTTTTGAATCACTTCTTCCATCAGATATTTCACAGTCCTCAGGTCCTATCTTGAAGCCTGTAAAGGCAGGAATTTGGAGACTATGATAAGCAATTGAAGAAGGTATTTTGGAATGGATTAGCTTTTCCTTGCCTTTAATCTCAGCACAGAGTCACATGCTTACCTGAGCTTAGTGGTTAATAGAGGACCTTTGGAATCAGATAAACTGCCTTTCACTCATTAGCTGTGTGTCTTTGGCAAATATTGTAATTCCTTTGACCTTAGGTTTTGTCCTCTGTAAAATATAGGGGGAAATAGTATCTAATTCATAGATATGAAGATTACATTATATTTAAATTATTTATAGATATGAGCATTATATTAAATCTAAAGTTCTAGCATAGTGTCTGACACATAATAAATCCTCAGCAACTATTAGCTGTTACAATTAGAGGTACTATTAGTGTTTATTTAACTCTAGAGCCAACTTTGTATAGTTACTGAGATTCTGGTTTTAGTCCTTCATTTTTGTAACTAATAATTCTTATATTATTTATATTTCATGTTACTGGAAAACTGTCACTACTTTCTCCTACAGTTATATTTAACCTTTAAAATTAAAACTTTTTAATTTTTATGGAAAAAATGTTTTAAGAAGACATTATCCTAGATCCCTATTTTATTTTTCTTATTTAAAACTCAAATTTTCTGTCTCAGAGGAAGTTATCTTTGGTAGAGTCCTTATATTATCACTGTCTTTGTGATAAGTATTACAGATTCCCAGAAATTTGTGGGGAAAAGTGTATATTAGTGCAATATTAGTGAACTTGCTTAATTCTTAGGCATCATAAGTTCATAATCTATGAACTTGCTTAATTCTTAGGCATCATAACTTAAAATACTAATTAAAAAAAGGAAGCATGACTGGGCTTTATTTTTATTTGTATAAATTTTTGGGATTTTGTACACATATTTATTGAATTTAAGAAACCTATTTAACATGAGTTACTCATATAAGTGATATTAATACTGATTTGTTCTGTCTATGAGCAGTGTGCAACATTTTGGCCAGTTCAATTTATTAATTTACTTAACTATTTATCACATGAGTGCTATGTATTAGTTACTCTGCTTGGTAATCGGTTTATAAGCACGAGTAAAATTTGGTAGAGTTCATTCTTTTGTGGAGAAATATCTAAACAAGTAATTTCAATGCAATGAGCTAAGTAGAATAATGGAGGTATGTATAAAGTGCTATAGAAGCATGTAGGTGGCACATTTAACTTGGTATTTAGCTTAGCTGGAGAACAAGGAGGTGTGGTGGTTGTGCATGAGGTCAGGTAAGACTTGTCAAAGAAGGTAATGTTTGAGCTGGACTTTGAAGAAAGGAAAACCAGTTCAGCAGGATGGTCTGTGCTGGGGACCTAAGTCTGAGGAACCAGGGAGGGAGTGTTTAAAAGGAGTGCTGTCATTGTGGATGACGTTAGAATCAACTGAGAAAGGTAAAACTGAAAGTTCTGCAAGATGGCAGATATGAGATCAGCTTACAAAAATTAATAGCATTTCTCTACACACATCATAACCAACTAAAAAATATAATAAAAAATCCATTCATAATATAACAATAACACTAAAGTGGGCATTTATACAATCTTTGTGGCAAAAACTTTGAAACTCTAAAACAAAATTAGTTGAATAGATGGAGGAATATCCCATACTGAATGGGACAACTTTATAAAATATGTCAATTTTCTCTTAATATATGAATTAATTACAATTCCAATTTAAATTACAGTTGTATTTTTTTGAGGAATTTCATAAACTTATTCTAAAATGCATGTGGATTATATGAATGTATCAAAATGTCATGTGTACTCTGAAAATAGGTACATCATAGAATGCATTTGACATAGGTTCTCATTTAAGCCACACAATAAATCTACAGATACCCAAGATGAGGATAAAAACAGTCCACACCTAAGTAGGTGTAGAGCAGTCAAATGATTTTCTCAAAAGGCAACATGCTCAATAGTTCCGGGCTTGACATATGGTGTGATGATTCTGTTTATATGAAATGTCCAAAATAGGCAAATCCATAGAGACAGAAAGTTGACCAGTGCTTGATGAAGGGTGGGAGAAAGGGTAAATTCAGATGAAGGGGCTTCATTTGGGGGTGATGGAAATAGTGGTGATGGTGTCAAAACCACTGAATTTTACATGTTAAAATGGTTAAAATGGTTAATTTTGTGTTATGTGAATGTTATCTCTATAAAAACAAAAGGAAAAATATATGTAGAATAAGAAAGGAATTAGAATATCTAAGGCAGCATTAAAGAAGAGGAGCAAAAAGGAGAGACTTATCATACCTGATAGTAAGACATTAAAAAGCTTTAATGTTACACATAGACCAGTGAAACTCCTTAGGGATTTTGAAGATAGGCTATGGATATATATATATATTTGATCCTAATTATTCCCAGATTCTGTATTTGTAGATTTGCCTACTTGCTAAAATTTGTTTGTAAACCCAAAATCAATCCTCATAGTACTTTTGAAGTCATTTACTATATGCATAGAGTGACGTAAAATTTGAGTCGCCCAACGAGCACATTTCTAGTCGAACAAGGCCATGCTCTGTCTTCTGGTTTCAACTCTAATAATGTAAATGTGTTCTTTTTGCAGTCTGTTTAGTGCCTTGTTTTTTGCATTTTTGTGCTTTTTGATTTTACTGTTTAAAATGGCTCCCAACTGTAGTGCTAAAGTGCTGTCTAGTGTTCTTACGCACAAGGAGGTTGTGGTGTGCTTTATGGAGAAAACATTTGTGTTAGATAAACTTTGTTCACATGTGGATTATAATGCTGTTGGCTGTGAATTCAGTGTTATTGAATTAACAAGGTATACTAAGTAAGGTGTCTTTAAACAGAAACACACATAAAACAAGGTTGTGAATTGATCAGTTGATGGACCAGAAGTTCACAGGAATTGTATTTCCCCTAGGAACAATGTTTCAGTATTCACTAATTCCGTGGTTGTGGCTTCCATAGCGTAACCAAACGAGAATTGACTATACATGTGTATCAATCAAAGTCTAGTCAAGAAACCAGAAACCATACGAGGAGGAGGTTCAGTGAAAATAATTCCATATTGGGAATTGGCTAGATAGGTGTTGGAGGGCTGAAAAACAGGAAACCAGATTATCACCCTTGGGAAAGCAAAGAGAGAAGGTTGGGGTTCTTAGAGCCCTCAAGCATGGAGTGGGCCCTATGGAGCAGAGGAGAGAGTCCTGTTAGGATGAAAGCATACAGTGAGGTCATTTCTGGAGTGTAAAGGAGCTGGACATTGGAACAGCTGCTGCTGATAAGATGAAGAACCATTGCTGGGCTGGGTTGATATGAATAGCAAGGAAATAGGAAAGAGAAATTACATCTACTCTCCTGCCTTCTAGTGGTGTCCTTGGAAGAAAATAACAGGAGAAACTAACTGGCTGGCAAAGGAGAGTATTTCACGGAGTTCCAGCTCCTGCATCACAAAGCAAAGCATAGAAGTACATTCAGAGCTGAGAGACAACAGTTTAATATCTAATACAATATGAGATTTTAATGTATTAATGTAATAAAGATAGCACTAGACATTCTCACGTATGTCCATAAAAGGACATGCATAAGCAGTGATTAAGAGTACAGACTCTGGAATGAGATAACTTGGATTTGAATTTTAGCTACACTATTTAGTTTCTGTATGACCCTGGGCAAATTATAATACATAATCTCTCTGTACCACCACACAGAAGAAAGATATCTACCAAACAGGAACACCTGCACTGGACTGTTATATGAACAAGAAATAAACCTACTTTGTTAAGCAATGAAATTTTGGGTTTGTTTGTTATGGTAAGTAATATTATCCTCACTATTACTAGGTGTTTGTTGCAGTGTTTTTTTGAATTGTAGGTGAATAGAAGGCAATCTTGGTGTCTGTCATTAGTGTATAGGTTAAATATGATGGATACCCACCATGGAGATTAATATAGTAATTAAAAGTGAAAACTACATGTACACAAATGGATCTTAAAATCCTGGTGCTAGCTGAACACAGTGGTGAGTGCTTCTAATCGCAGCTACTTGGGAGGCTGAGGCAGGAGGATTGCTTGAGCCCAGGAGTTGAAGACCAGCCTGTGCAATATAGTGAGACTCTGTCGCAAAAACCCAAAACAACTTCATAAAAGAAATCATGGTGCTGAGTGAAAAATGAAACAGAATGAGATATATAATACAAATACCGTTTATGCAAATTAAAAATATATGCATAAAAACAATACTAATTTTTACAGAACAAATATATACACAAAGATATACTTTGGGCATATTAGAGTGGTTGCTTCTGAGGGGGTTGGGAAAGAGAAAGGGTTCAATGTATAAAGGATAGATAAAGTAGCAAGAGAGAGGCCTTAAAAAGACCAGTAGTGCTAATTGCCACAAACTGGAGAATACGATTTATTCAACCTTCTCTTACCAGAGAGTAAAAGAAAGATCAAGATCAAATTTATAATAACAGCAAAAAAAAAATTGGAATGAATTTAATGGGAAATATAGAGCACAAACAGGAAGAAAACTCTAAAGCTCTACTGAGGTGAATAAAAGATGACTTGAGTAAATGGAAAGACAGTCTTTGTTGTTGTTCTTATGGAGTTCTCAATTTTTCCTAATTGTTCCATATACTTGGTGCAATCTTGAAGTAGTAATAGGATTTTCGGGGGCTGAACAAACTGATTGATGTAAGAAATATGCATGAATAGCTGATAAAATTGTGAAAAAGAATAATAATAATGAATGATCAGCCTTCACAGATATTCAAATGGGAGGTGGGGTATAAAAGGAGCTTTTATAAAGTTGTAGTATTTGGAAAAGGACCTGAATGCCATACTGAAGAGTTTATATTTTATCCTAGAAGCCTCCTGGAGACTTTGTATGCAGAGTGGTGAAATATTCAGGTTGTATTTTAGAAAGAACTCTGATGGTAGTGTGGAGAATGGCTTGGTGGAGTTGTGTGGTGGAGGTATTATAGTAGTATTGAGAATGCTAATAGTTGGGAAATTACTTAGAAAGCTTTTGCAATGGTTCAGATGACTATTGATAAGATTCTGATTTGAGACAATAGGAATGGTGAGAGACTGTAGAATCATTAGGATTTAGTGACTGATTGGGTAGATATGGAGACGGAATGGTTAAGCATGACTCTCTTCATGATGTCCAAAAGGAATTCGGAGTTGTTTTGAGGAGTTTCTAAAAGTAATTCTACTTACTTTAGAGTTTCTAAGAATCGTTCTACTCACTGTTGAATAAGATGCACCTATGTATCTACAATAAGACTTAAAAACTTCAAGATTTTGGCTTGGTGCAGTGGCTCATGCCTGTAATCCTAGCACTGTGGGAGGCCGAGGCAGGAGGATCCCTTAAGGTCAAGAGTTTGAGACCAGCCTGAGCAACAAGCTCTACATTAAAAAAAAAAAAAAAAAGAAAAATCAGCCAGGCATGGTGATGCACACCTGTAGTCCCAGCTACTGGGAAGGCCGAGGTGGGAAGATCACTTGACACCAGGAGTTTGAGGTTGCAGTGAGCTATGATGATGCCACTGCACTCTAGCCTAGGCAGCAGAGTGAGACCCTGTCTCAAAAACAAAAAACAAGCAAACAAAAAACTTCAAGATTTTAGAGAATTAGGGGTGGCATGGGGCAAGGTTGAACTTTCTTAAACCTACATTTAGGTGAGACCTACTTTATATTTGCACAAATAGAAAATCCACTGTTTTTGCTTTCTTACAACAAAGAGACAGGACTTTTGTGGTTAGAATCATAAAGACAGGACAATTTCTAAAATATTTTAAATGCTCTATCAATTAAAAATTAAGAATGTTAATCCTTTAGAAGTAATATAATACAGCCCTGTTTAAATAACTGGAAATAAGAAGGTTTAATGATAGTAAATGTCAATTGCATTTTAGGTGTTCCATATGTTTGAAAATGATTGTGACTTTCAAAGCTGTAGGAGCAAGTTGTTTTTAAAACCATCAGTACAAGATGCTCTGGTTTATTAATATGTTCAAGGGACTGATAGGGTGGTTAATTAATAAAAAAAATGTCACCTGAGAGGTGTGGGCTGGGAATTTTCATTAACAAGTTGAAAAAGAAGAAACAAAGTAATCAATGAACTAAAGCAGACATGATTGACTGTAATTACTGTGCTTGTTAAAGTTATTGACTAACAGCAAGATGGCTGTCAAAGTTGAGGCGTGACACCTTGAGAAAATTAATGAGGAAAACATTCATTTTAGCCTTTCTGTTATCACAAAGGCAGCATAGTTAATGTGTCAACTTCAGTAGTTTGTTCAGAAAGAGTTAAATTGAGATTTAAAATTTCAGCACTAAATGTACCCTGACTAGTGTTTAAATGCTATATTTGGGTTTGTACAAAGTGAAATAGAGGGAGGGGGAAAATTAGGTGGTAAATATAATACATAAAGACAACAAGCAAGATATAACTCTAGTTTGTACCAGGTAGTAGCTGTAAAGATGGAGATAAGGCAATGGATTTGAAGGATATTTTAAAAATACAATTAATAGAACACTAGTTTCTTATGATGCTGACATCTTTCATTTCTGTATCAAGGCAAATGTAACTTCTTCCAGGAAATTTTCCTTGATTATCGCTGCCCCCCACCCTTCCCCGTAGCTATCTCTCCCTCCTTTGAATTTCCATAGCTATTGATGCTTTACCTTGTCTTATAGTCAATTTGCATGTGCCATGCAGTTATGGACACTGCCACTGCCCCTAGCTTTTATTCCATTGGTGAAGATAGAATAAGTAAACAAATAAAATAAATACAAGCTTGTGATAAGTCACTAGAGGTAGTGAGATAAAGTAATCAGGAAATATTTCTCTGAGAAGGTGAAGAATTATATCAAGGATGAAAATGAGCCAGACATGTAAATAGTTGGGGAAAAAATGGTTTTAGGCAGAGAAACAGCAAGTGCAATCTCTCTAGGGGAAATATGGTTGAGTATTTTATGAGCAGAAAGTATACCTGGGATCAATAAGTTAGGGAAAGAGTGCTGTGAGTTGAGGTAGGATAGGTTGACAGGAGCCAGATCATGTAGAGCCTTGTAGATTTGGTAAAGAATCTAGATTTTCTGCTATGAGTAATAGGAAACCATTGGATGATTTTATCTTATTTTTAGAATGGGCTCTTGCTATATTGCCCAGGCTGGTTTTGAACTTCTGGTCTCAAGGGATCCTCGTACCTCAGCCTCCTGATTAGCTGGGATTGTGGGCTCCAGGCACTGCACCCAGTCAAATGATTTTAAGCAGGAGAATGGTTCCTGGCAAGCCCATGTGTGTCGAGAGCTTCTCAGAGTATCCTCCTCTGGGTCGTTTTGCTGTTCATGATATGAGACAGACAGTTGCTGTGGGTGTCATCAAAGCGGTGGACAAGAAGGCTGCTGGAGCTGGCAAGGTCACCAAATCTGCCCAGAAAGCTCAGAAGGCTAAATGAATATTATCCCTAATACCTGCCACCCCACTTTTAAACAGTGGTGGAAGAACAGTTTCAGAACTGTTTGTTTCAATTGGCCATTTAAGTTTAATAGTAAAAGACTGGTTGTTAATAACAATGCATCGTAAAACCTTCAGGAGGAAAAGAAAATGTTTTGTGGACCACTTTTGTTTCTTTTTGTGTGGCAGTTTTAAGTTATTAGTTTTTAAAATCAATACTTTTTAATGGAAACAACTTGACCAAAAATCTGTCACAGAATTTTGAGACCCATTAAAACAAAGTTTAATGAGAAAAAAAAAAAAAAAGAAGCTATGTAGAGAATGGATTACAAATGTTGGAATAATTGGGGTAGGGGAAATAGAGAAAAGTGGGCATGTTAAAGATATGTTTTGGAAGTAGGATCAGTGGAAATTCTTGATGGTAATGAGGGAAAAGACATGAGTGAAGGATGACTCCTAGGTTTTGGCTTAAACAATTGGATGATGACACCAATTACTGGGATATAAATGACAGAGAGAAATAGGCTTGAGAGGCAAAAATCAAGAGCTTCTTTTTGGGACATACCAAGTTTGAAATGCATATAAGATCTCCAAATAGAGAAGGCAGTTGGATATATGCCTCTGGGTTTCATGAGAGTGGTCTGGGATGGGGTACAAAGTTGACAATCATTAGCATATGAGTGTGTAACTGGTTTACTGAGTGAACTTCTATCACTGCCTTTCTCTTTGCTCTGTTGCATCTTCCTTCATAATTTCTTAAATGGGTAGGCTTCTGCCATTGTCAGTTCTTTAAAGGCCTGCTTAGTCCAGTTTAACATTTCCATATCATGGCAATTTAAATTTCATCCCCTCTTCCACCAGCACTGACCAGATGTCCTCTCAAGGGACTTGGAATGGGGAAAGGGGCAAGATCTTCTCCTCCTCCCCCTCCTTCTCCCCTTTTCCTCCTCTCCCTCTTCCTTCTGTCTTTCTTCTTCTTCCTTCTTCTCCTTCTTCTCCTTCTTCTTCCTCCTCCTCCTTCTCCTTCTTCTCCTTCTTCTTCATCTTTCTTCCTTTTTTTTTTTGTTTTACCACTTCTCTAGTGTCTTTGACAGGAGAAGTAATTGGCCTTATTTCCTTAACTATTTAAGTCTGCTAACTTTTCCTATAGTGTTAGGGATAAAACAGGAAGGGCATGCAGTTCTTTCCTTAACTGCCTCTTAGTAAGCCCTGAATGAGGTGTCTGTCTTCAAATACTGGAAATTCCTTAGCATGTACATAGATGGCCTCATTTTCTTTCATTTTGGCTTTGGTTGCCAATTCTGGGTAATAGAAAAAGTCCCACTCAACATCCTATTATAGATCTCATTTAAAGCCATAGAATTGGATGAAATAACCCCTAAGGTGACAATATGGATTTGGCCACACAGAGGCTTACAAATGGCCTTTATGGGAGCCAAGTGTACAGAAATCACATGGAGTGGGTTGTGAAGTGAATGAGATGTGAAAACATGAGGATGGTGGACAACTCATTTGGGAAGTATTATGATGAAGGCAACAGAGAACTAGAGTGGAAACTGGAGGGAGCTCTAAGGTAAAGATAATGTTTTTGTTTCTTTGATATTTTTCAGGTAAAGTCCTGTGGCATATGTTTGCACTGATCATTAGAGAGGGTGTGACAATGCAGTACATGAGGTGATAATGAAGGAGCAGAGTCTTTGAGAAGGCAGGGGAAGAAGTGATCCAGAGCAGAAGAGGAGAGATTAGTCTTTGGTAAGAGGAAAGGTACTTCTTACACTGTAATAAGAGGGAAGGCAGAGAAGATGGGGCTTAATGCTTGTGGTTCTGTAGATTTGATGATGGGAAACCATCTCCCTGGATTGCTTCTATTTTTCTCATTGAGGCAGGAGAGTTGTTAGCAGCTAATAAATAGTAGTGTGGGTGGAAAGGGGAGGTGAGAAACATCTTTCTGTACATAAGACCTTTGAAGCAGGAACAGATTCATTTATATTCATCTAAAACACCTGACAAGGTGCCAGAGCTATTTATCACGTATTTGAAAAAAAATGGTTTTAATTATCACAAACAAATTATCCCTACCTTTAAATCTCATCTTAAAAAGGTGTGATAGCTGTTCAGAAAATTACTTGTTTTTTTAAGGCTCAACCTGAAATTGCCAATATTTTGAGATATTATGTATAGAATAAAATGGTCTCATGGTTCATGCAAAAGTTATTTTCATTCATTAAGAGATATTAATGACAAGAAGAAACTGTACTCCATTCTGACTAAAGAACTGATTGCACCCTGGAGGACTTATTTTCCAAGAGGGGCTACTGATAGGGATAGAATTATTTTTTTTTTGGAGGCCTCCCTTGCCTCTAATCTTCTAGCTGGCTCCTAACACAGGGCTCTGCATCAAGGGGCTTCTCAGTACATGCAGTTAAATGACTTTGTCTGGGGGCTAGCCCTGATACCTAGAACCAAAAACGCACTTTTGATGGCTGCTAATGGCATGGATTTATTCCCGCCCTTTTCTCTTCTTTTCCCCGAGCTCTTCTACCCCTAACCTTTGGTGGCTTGCAAAAGGAATGTGAACCAAAATTTTAAAGTTTCAAAGAAAGTAAACAAGTAAATAGGGAAGGAAAATAAATACTGAACAAGACTGGGCAAGGTGACAAGAAAGAATTACTGTGAAAATCTGGAAGGAGGCCAGAATGCAAAATGCAGGGGCTGTGTAGTTTACAGGGACCATTTAGTGTTCAGCGTGCTTCAGTGATCACACAGAGAAAGCCAGATTTCTCTAGTTTTGTTTTCTACCCTATAGTTAGCCATGGAAATTTGACATAGGTGATCTGTATTTTCTGTCAACAAACTGATATAAATACAGAGGACCATGGGGCCCCTACTCAACAAACCCAACGTGGTTTGAATTGCTAGGAGAGGACCTCTTGTGGCTATAGTGGGAAATACTTCAGCTA
Organism: Lemur catta; assembly: GCF_020740605.2. Classification (NCBI taxonomy): domain Eukaryota; kingdom Metazoa; phylum Chordata; class Mammalia; order Primates; family Lemuridae; genus Lemur; species Lemur catta. The sequence goes on along the minus strand of NC_059141.1, from coordinate 46,496,232 downwards.
AAATCTATCTTGGAGACTGCAGACATTTTTATGAAGGAATTATAAAAAAACTACTACCTAATCCTCTTTAAAATTACACTTCAGATACTTATAATACTTAATTGTTTTGAAAACACCAAGTACTATGATAAGGTTTTTATCTGTATTGCATCTCTGAGGACTTCAGTGTAATTTAAAGCACTTCAGATTTTACCCATTTAATTCACATATCCTTTGAAAAGTAAATAGAAAGAATAGGAGTTTTCATCTCCATTTTGCAGACAGAAAGGAGAGGTACAGAGCAGGTAAGTAACTTATTGTGGTTTTACAGCTAGGCTTGTAATAGAATTTGGATATCTTGTCTTGGGCTCAATTCAATAGTCCTGGTTTGAAAAACATTCATTATTAAAGCTCTAAAACAAAACCTGCTATTTTGCAAGTGTCAAGTGATTTCTTTATTCAAGAAAAGATGGATTGAGAGACATAAAACTTACTCTTTGTCTCACTGTGAAAAGAGGCTATTCCTAGATTCTCCAGGGGGAAAATGCTGCTTTAAAAAAAATCTGGGGAGGACAGCATGTTAGCAACTAAGAATCTTCAGATAAATGTAATGTCAATTATGCACACTTTAAAGGTAGCTATATAAAAATGCGGTTATTTTGCAGGCTTTCCCAAAAATCATATGAAACGAAACCCATTTCACAGTTGATTATCTCTGACAATCCCCAGACCCTGTCTTTCCTCTTGGCTCCCTGATATTTGTGCTAAGAGTGTCTGGAGAGCTAATAAATAAATGCTTTCTTTTTATTTTGAATTCAGCCTTTTAAGAATAGGACTGCCAAAAGTCAAATGAGTAGTTCATATTTTAGTTACCATCTCTTATTTTAGAAGTTATTAGAAGAAAGTCAGAAAACTGGTAAGCCCAAGGAAATGCCATACAAGTCCAAGTGGGGTGTCAAGGAATTGATGAAATGATAAAGAATAAGGCAGGGATATGCTAGATTATTCCAGTGAATGTTAAGATAATGAGGGAGAGGATATCAAAAAAAGAAAAGATGAAAAAGGATAGTCATAGAGAGAAAAAATAAATTTTGGTGGAGAAGAATGTTTTTGGCGGCTTAAATCTAATAATGTTTCCATCTATGGAGTTCTTAGTAAATCTTCTGTTTAAATTCTTTACTGATAATTATGTGGTTCCTCATAAATGCTGAAAGCAGAGTGTGGTGCTTGGTGCAAAGGTATGAGACAAGTAAGATTTCAGAAGAGAAATACTGTCTCAGATTTGATACATGGCCTTGATGCCATCATCTCTATGGTTCTGAAGACACTGACTTTTATATAATTGCTCTTTTGATGTGAGGATTTCCTGGACTCCTGTTATCACTGCTTTACCATTTTTCACTTTCAATAATTCAACCTTCAGCTTTAATTAGATATGAGAAGTCCTTATTTTGGAAAGGGACTAGAGAAATGAAAATCTAACTTATTCAGAGCTTCCTACCAAGCTATGTTTGTAGGTCTCTAGGCAAAGTATGTGTCTGGCCTTTTTCAACGAAGTATTTTCAGTAACAAGTTGTCAGTGAGGTCAGTGACTAGCGGTTCAGGATTAGATACCACCCACCCTGGCTTGTAACCTCCCCTTTCTTTCTTATCCTGGGGGAACAACAGTCAGCTAAAGTGACTGCCCCACTGTCACTGCCTCTCAGTTTGGTACTCTGGAACTCTGTGACTGTAAAGAAGTCTTTTTTTTTTCCCCAAGCTCTTTTTGGAAAATTCCCTGCCAGAGCCGAATTTTAAGCACAGTTACTTTATAGGAAGCAACAGAAAGGTAAGAATGAAGTTTGTAAAGAGATGAGTTGAACTTCAGTGCATTCTCATTTCTGCATTGAATTTCTGTGTTTAGTTATATGTTGTAGGTTTAAAATGTGGGTTCCTTCTGAATTAAGGAAGATCACATTATTATATAAAATGGGAATGTTTTGACTAGTTATGATGAGAAATGTAGGCTTCCACGGTAATTTTAAAGTTATAAATAACTTTCAAAGTATTGCCAGGGGAAGCTAGTAGCCAAGGTCGTGCTTTGCATTCAGAGAGTTTCTGGCTATAAAAAGCCGATTGGATACTGTGCAGGAAAAGATAAGATATGGCCTGGATGCTTGTGCTTTGGCATGGGACTGTGGAAGCAGAAGCAAAGATGGAATACGTTTGAAGGGATTTTACTTTCAACCAAAAGCTTATTCACAGTAAATGGAAGATTTTTCAATGAGATTGTGGCAAAAAGTATTAATTTCTTTGAATTTAATATTGGCAGCAATATTAGGAGGTTGAGGAATGCTCTTGGAACTGTTTGACCACCATTTATAATCAAATGAAAATCACTGTATGGAATGAACATGGGATGTAATAATCAATCATGTAAACAGAAGGTTGCTGCCTAATGGGATCTGAGTGACTGTGAGCAGCTGCTGTCAGTTGCACTGAGGACAGCACTGGGAGAAATGAGTTCAAATGGACAGAAGAAAATATTAGGGTTAGGTATCAGGAAATTCACTTACTGCAGAGGTTTTGAGACACTGATATATGCCACTAAGAAAGAATGTTGCAACATCTCTGGAGATATATGAGATTCAATGATTTGCTTAAAACATACAAGTGGGAAAAATAGGATTTCAAAGTAGCCTTGATTTATGGCTAGTTTGTGGCTAGTTTATTTAGACAGATTGAAAGGTCAACATATTGAGAATAGTTGTGATTTGGAGATGTGAATTATCAGCAATCAAAATTGAATGGCACATTTGGATGTGCTATTAAAATTTCATTACCCACTGTAAAAAATTACCTCAGCAACAGAATAGGACAAATTTGTTAAAGGGGGGAACCTAAAATACAGTTTTAGGTTTAGACAGTTACTTCCATTTGTTACCTCCTGCACATAGTCTGAGTCTTCCTTCTTATTTGGTAAAAGATTAGGACTTTTGTAGTAAAACTTATTTTTTTCATTACAATAGTAATAAGTGTTCATTGTAGGAATTTTGAAAGCATAGAAAAATATTACCTGTAATCCCATTGATGTATTTCCTTCTAGTCCTTTTTCTCTGCACCACTTTAAAAATAATCACAATAATACTGTAGATAAAATTTGGAACCGTGCTTTTTCATTTAACTTTATACCAAAACGATTGCCATAGAATATTACCTATTCTACGTTGATGTTATTTTAAATTGTTGTGTAACATTCTTCCAAGTGAATGAATATAATTTTATTAATCATTGCTGAACATCTAGGGGCTAAGGTAAACATCTTTGTATGTTTATTTACTTGTGTACATATGTAGGTATGCATTTATTTATTTATATTTAAGATAATTTCCTTAATCTCTGTTCCTAAGTGTAGAGGTGTTGGATTAGAGAGCATTACGTTTGAAGATAAAGGTTGTGATATTTAAGATGTGTTTTTACTGTTTTTCTTTTAACGCTTTATGAAATTCCTTGTTTACCAGATGATATATTTATTGAGTGTCTACGATATACAAAACATTGTTATCAGGCACATAGGTAGCAATATACTAAGTATTTGGAAGGACAGGATCTCTCCTATTTACAAAATTTCAAGTTATAAACTTTCACAAATATCAACAAAGCTATACATCAGAGTTGAAAATACTTTAGCTCTGCCTGAAACCAATAGATAGTATTGTTGAAGACATATGTTAATTTGGACTTTAGTACAATGGAATTTATAAATAACTTTTGTTAGAAGACCATGTACATAGAGTTCTGATTTATATGAATTTTATGATTCAACTGTGATAAAGAATTAGCAGAAATAGGAAGAATAAATTCTTTAGTTATCATAAAACTTTTGAGAAATTAGAACTATTTGGAGAAAATCTGTAGGCAGCAGAGTGGAAAGGAAAGGGACAGAGGGCACACATCAGGAGAAATTCAGCATTGAATTTTTCTATTAATACATAGGGAAACATGAGAATGGAATAGAGCATGGCTAGGGTGTGCGTCAGGGAAGATAAGAAATTTTAATTCTTACTGTTGTTGAATTTAGAAACCATGTTTGTGGATATAGATTATATAGAAGGAAAAAGCTAGAGAATGATAAATAAAACTAATTATTGGAGATAGTGGCTGTTCCAGAGAAATCGAAGTGAGAGGTTAGAAATATCAGTATTATTTGGTAGGAGGTGAGGTATAGAATTGTGAATTATTAAAGAATATATTCTTCCTGTATTAAAACAACTTTTTAAATTGTGGAGTTTTATTTTTCAGCTACATTTAGAGGAAGACCATAGCCATAGAAGGATGGGAGTTCCATTCTCTATTCCTTATGAACTTCTGTTTGCGTGTTTCTATTTTTTCTTTGGAATAGAAGGGATTAAGATTTAAGAAGAGAAATTGGCAGCCCAATCTTGCCTGAAGAGAAACTATGCACTCTGTAATGAAGACTTAAAAATAGTGTTTATTTAAGGATCATTGGCTCATGGGAATGCTAGTCCAGAGATTAAAAAAGGGTGATTTTCTGACTCTTGTTTGGATACTGGATTTTAAGTGACATGGTACTGTGGGGTGGAAGTCCTGAGTTTAGCCAAGTTGTAAATCTAATGGAAAGTGACAGATAATTGAGACTGCAGAATTTTTGAAAGTGCACAGGACTGTTGGCCACTGCATCGGATTTTTCACATGCTTAATTACTGTTTTTAACCACATTGTTGGTGCTTGGGACTCAGCCAGTAATCTGTTACCAATTTAATCACAAACTTCCAGGGTCTAAGAAGGGACTTTGAGTTCCTATGTGTTCCTATGTGTAAATTAGGTCAAGTTTATTTGGCACCCTCCGCACCTCTTTTTCCTGTCTTTCATTATCCTAACCAGTGTGCTTTGCTGCTTCAGATTCCTCCCGTCAGTGTGGGGAAATTGATTTGATGGAGAAAGCAACATTTAGTGCAAAGAAAGACTCTCAAATACTAGGACTTGAACACTTGAGGCCCTACTTTAAATTAGCGATAATCAGAGTGTGACCTGCATTTCTCAATTTGTTACTGGTCTATGCGAGGAGTTAAAGAGCTTTGCCAGAACGTAAATCAGCTACACCCGAAGTATCTTGTAGCAAGACTTTCTAGATGGAGTCATTGATTTACATTCTGGTATAAGCTTCTTATCTCATTGCAGACCTGCACTTTGAGTAGCAGTGCTTAAATTACACTGTATAGGCATTTATCTCCTCTTACCTATATGGACAAGGGCAGAGAATTGAGATTGAGGTGTGCAATTAACTAGGTAATAAATGAGTCCAAGTCTCAGTTGAGGAGGTCTCTGGAAGTGGTATCAATGCAAAGAGGCCCAGAGTTAGGTCACTGAGGAGCCCATAGAATGACTGAGAGGCAGGATTGCCAAAGGGGTTACATTGAGTCTACTCTAGGGCTGGCTTTGGAATTCATTCATTATTCTAGAAGACTTGTGTACCAGACATAATTCTTAGTGCTGAGGGTAGATACTAGTGAACCAAATAAAGGCCCTGCCTTAATGATGTTTCCTTTCTAGTGTGTTTGTTTTGTGGGTGGGGTGAAGGGAGAGTAAGAAATAAAATCAACTTCTCTGAGATTCTCCAGAAGAGAGAGGGACTGGGGTCTTACTTAGTCCAGGGGTGGAACTCATAGGTCGTGTTTCCATGGGAATTTGCTTGACTAACTTGCTTTTCTGTTAGACTCTGGAGTTCCTATTTTCCTAGTATGGGATAACAAAGGAATCCTAGTTTTGAGAATCAAATAATCTGTGCTAGATATTGCTTGTTGCCTGTGCAATATCCATGCATTCTCCTCTTCTTGCTAATTTATAGAACCCCAGTTTAGGTCAAGGAAAAAGGCATAATATTATACATACTGGTTTGCGTCTGTGTCTCCCTATCCCTTAGGACAGTTATATTTGGTTAAGACAGATGCATAGCAATTCATATAGACCTACCTCATTCTTTCCAACAGCTTCATTGTGTTCTCTTATATGGATGTAGCAGAATTTATTTAGCCCATGCTGTAGTGATGGATATATTTGTAGTTTTCAGTATTTTTTGTTTGTTTTGTCACGTTGCTATGCTGCAACGAATATCCTTGTTTAAATATCTTGAGGTACTTTTGTGAGTGTATGTTTAGGATAAATTCATGGAAGTAGAACTGCTGTATCAATGGGAATGTTCGTTTTAAAATTTCCTAAGTGTTATTTTTAATTGGAAATTCTATTCAACTGGAGAGAAATTGTCATATTTCTCTTCATATAGTTCAAATCAGTTTATAGCCCCACTAACAGTGTATGCTGAAAGCTTATGTTCCCAACCATTACCAGCACTGATGATATCATACCAAACATTTTCAATTTTGACTCTTTGATAAGTTAAAATAATATCTTGCTCTTTTGATTTGCATTTAATTAATTATGAGTATGGTTGAACATATGCTAAATATTTATTAGCCCATTGTATTTCTTTTTATATAAATTGCCTTTATAAATCCTTTGCCTGATTTTTTTCTTTTGAGTTATTCTTTTTATCCCACTATAGTAAATTAAACAAATTAGCTTTTTGTCTTTAATGTGTTACAAATATTTCCCCAAATTTGTGTTTATTTTTTGGCTTTTATGTTTATTTTTAAATGATATAAAAAATAAAATATTTTTGTAGTAAAATTTTCTGAACTTCCTCCTTTATGGCTTCTGGATTTATATTTTGCTTAGACAGGAGTTTCTGCTTCATTTATTATAAATTTATTATATATAAATCTATATACTCATATTTTCTCTCAGAACTTTAAAATCTTTGCTACATTTGGAATTGAATCTGGGCAAAGGAGTAAGGCCAGGAGTCAGCTTTGTCTTTATTTTTCCCTGTAAGTGTCTCTTCAGTTGATCCATCATGATTTATTTAAGAATCACCCTTTCCCTGCTAATTTGAAATGCCATCTTTATCATATGCTACATTTATATTGGAGTCTGTTTCTCAACTCTCTCTCCTGTTCTATTAATATTTGTTTCTAATGTCTTCCCAATTCCTGCTTTTAAAATAACTTCACTTCATAATATGTTTTTCTAATTGGAAGGATTAAACCTTCTCCTTATACTTTTGTGCCCTTTCAAGATTTTCCTAGATATAATCACGTAATGTTTATTTCCAGATGAATTTTCGTATAACATTTTATCAAGTTCTCATAGTAGTCTTTATTATCTACTAGAGGAATAAAGCTGGGCCAGACCTGGAAGGGGTGTTAAGTTAATGGACCTATAGCATCTGCCACAAAGAGTATACGATGAAAGGAGATCTCCCTCCTGCCCTAACCCCAACCCTTCAGTTCCCTGGTCCTCCTCTCATAGAGCAAACACTACCAATTTCTGGTATAAATTAGAAAAAATTTTGTTAATATATCAATCTATATCAGTACATATAAATTTTATTTGTTCTTTTTTATAGCTGTCACTTGATTTAATTCGACCAATTTATTGCTCCATGCTATTCTGAATTATTTTAATGTTGTTTCTATCTGTTAGTGAGCACTAATATTCCCTATTCAGGCCATATAAATTCTTAAAATATGAAATGCTTTTGTGCTCCCCCCTGCCCCTAGACCGGTGGGCTTCCTTCATTTGGCCTCTGCCTGGGACCCCCTAAACTGCTCCTACACCCAGCAACTAAAAAAATGTGAACACTTGGCATAGGAGGGGGCTTCCAAGACCCAACTCCAGGCTAGGCTCTGATTAGTGGGGGCCTGAGCCATGCTGGTTGTTAAATATTTTTAATATCTCCCCTACTGCTATGCAAATGATGTCCAATTAGATTCTGTATATTTCCCAAGGCTTTTCCTGACCCTCTAGTCATAAAGTCACACCAACGAAAGCATATATGACAATTTATTTAACTAGTCCCTTATTGACGCACATTTAGGATGTTTCTTTTTGTTACCACAAACAATACTGTAGTTTGTGACATGCATCTTTGTACATATGTTTAAATTCCTAGAAGTGGCATTGCTTAGTCCAAGAATTTGTGCATATAAAATTTTATGGATACTGCCAGAATGCCTTCCAAAGAGATTTTACTGATATTGACTTCGACCAACAGTGTATGAGACAGCTCACATTTCTTTATCTTGTCAAAGAGGATTTCACAAAAGATTTTAAAAATGTTTTAGTGAAAGCAATTTTCTCTCTTTACAAGGATACTGAAAAAAAAGAAAAGAAGAAAATTAAATTAGTAGTATGAGTAACTGTATTAGTAGTATGAGCTATACCAAGGTAGCATGAGATCATTGCTCTTTTTTTTAATTAGTAATATTTTGATACTTTGCTAGGGATCAAGATAAAATTTGATTTTAACTTTCAGAACCTACCTTTCTAATATATGGGACAGCAGTCGTCAGTTCCCAGTATTGTTACCAACCTCATTTTCCATTATTATGCAAAGATGCCAGCAAGAATTCTGTGATTATATATATGTATATGATGTATACATAATATAATGGTTTTCAGCCCAGGGTGATTTTGCTTTCCAGGGGACATTTGACAATGTCTAGACACATTTTTGGTTGTCACAACTGGGGGGGCAGGTGCTACTGGCACCTAGTGGGTAGAGGCCAGGGATGCTGATAAACATCCTATAACACACAGGACAGCTCCCCACAATAAGAAATTATCCAGCCCAAAATGTCAGCAGTGATGAAGATGAGGATCCCTGCATAAATAGAATATGCTCAGAAATGGACATTTATCTAAACAATTAAACATTCCTTTGCTATATTTTCTCCTGTCTTGTTTATTAATTTTCTCTCAAGATTATTGACACAATCTTTTCATTTTAAAGACCATTCTCCTTGGGAGACAAGATGAAAGCAAAGTAAAAATATTGCCATTTTTGTTCCTCTCTGTCACTTGTTAACTTAATGAAACCTGCTTGGTGGTGGAGGAGCAGGATTGTTCTTATCCTTCCCCTCTCAAGCATAGCATAAAAGTTTTTGTGTTGTTTGAGTGTTTTACACCAGTCTTTGCTCACAGTTTAGTCCACTCTTCTAACAGGCCAACGCTACAATGATGTGTTCATCCTTATTTTTATACTCTTCCTTCTTCTTTGGTATGTTCTTGAAAAATCTTGGCTCTTTAGAAAGCTCTTTGAGTTACTTGTGTACATTCTCTTTCAATTTTTCCTTATTTGCGATTGTAGTAGTGGGTTTTTTTTTTTAGCCTATCTTTCATTTTGGAGTCTGTGGCTCTGGGACATTTTTATATTTTCTCTGAACTGCTAAGCAATCTAAGATACTTGTTTTACTTTGTGTTTTCTTTCTTGGTTGTAATGAACTCTAAGGTGATATGTTCAATTTTCCCCAGGTTCCTGTCACTTCTACTTCACTAACATATTCCTGTTTGTTGGTAAGAATTAAGTCCAGGGTGGCAGTTTTATTCCTTGCTTCTTTTGCTACCTGAATGATGAAGCTACTGGTAGAGCAGCAGAAGATAAAGGAGAGGAATGATTTTTCTAGTTCAGATTTTAATTACTTTGTTAAAGTAATTAAAATCATTTTGGTTTTGCCAATCTTGGATGTTTAAATCTTTTCCAGGTCTCTTTTTATTTTCACCTCTCACTCTGGTCAACTTTCTTTTCATTTTATTTAGCCTTTCTATCACTTCTTTTCTAGAATTTACATTTTTGGGTAATAGAATTTACATTTTTGGCTATTTCACTGAGAACACAGAGTAGATGTATTCTGCATTTTCTTTTGTCTTGGAGATAATTTCTCCTTGCATCTTTAAATTATTGTCCTCTTACATTACACGGTTTTTAAATTTTGGATTTTTTTCTATTTACTTACTTTTGAAAGATAAGATTTAGTCCTGGTGTTTGTCACAAATGAGATATGTTTGAGTTCCATCATTATCAACTTTGGTACTACAGATTTTCCTTCTCAAATTTTAAAGTGAAAGGCAAATATTAAATTTCTGGGATACATGAGGTACATACACACTGGGGCAACTTTTCACCTATTCCTATTATCTGGTCCTATACTTGGAGGCAAATTTAACGCTAGATAATTTGAATCAATTCAGATTCACTTTTGTAAAAGGGATACATAAAACCTAATCTTCAAGATACCCTTCTACCTGTGTTTTTTTTTTTTGTATGTGTGTCTGCCCCTATGTTGGGGCTCTCTCATTCCCCACAGTACAGTATGCCATTCTTTTTTTGTCCCCTTTCATTCTGTGTTGCATTTCTGGGAACTAAAATCTTCTGATTGAGCATAGTTAGACATGTATTGCTGGGAGGTGGCCAGTAGACATCTCTGGGTAAAAAGTGGCTCCTATACAGTAAGGGAGTACAAGCTGACCTTTTGGTTGGATGTGCTAGCCCCAAGTCTCTGATAGGAAGTGAGGATACATGGGTGGGATGTGAGGGTCTGGCTCTCTGGCTGTTGTAAATTTAGACACAAGTGAGTTCCAGCTCCCTTCATCCCCAATTTGTGTCATTCATGATGTAGGTAAGGTAGAGTGGCCAGACTTAGCAAATAAAAATACAGGACATACAGTTAGATTTGAATTTCAAGTAAACAACAAATACACACACACAAATATGTATAAATATATCCCAAATATTGAATAGGACATATTTATGCCAGGAAATTATTCGTGTTTATCTGAAATTCGAAGTTAAGTATGAGCATTCTGTATTTTATCTGAGAACCATAAAGTAAGGGAAAATTTCCCCCAGTGTTTGGAAATCATTAATGAGATCCTTATCCTTTTGTGTCTCAGATGCTAGTGTAACAGGGTCTGTTTCTAATTTGACAAAGGTTGCCCTTCCCAGTCTTCCTTCAGCTGCAGGGCTGGTCGACACTGGGAGGACTGCAGGAAATTTGTAAAGGGTCTGGGAACCTTCAGACAGGGAAAGAATGAAGGCCTGGACTCCTTCTTTTTACAATGTATCTGTTATTAGAAAAGACTTTTTTCCCCTATCTAATTAGTCCTGATTAAAATTGACTAGTGAGAAAGAACCTCACAGCTTCTTAAACTAGAACATTCCTTGTGGCCTGCATTACCCCTAGAGGGACTGTAACTGAGCTGGAAGGCCCTGCTGACCCAGCACTATGCTTGGTAAACTAAAAGGCTGAAGGCATGGGTGCCATGCCATACATCTGAGGGAGGAGGCTGCTTCTGTCTTGAAGAATCATTGTGGCCTCTGAGGGGATCCACAGCATCAACAGCAGGAACGCAGCAGGAGAATAGGTCTCACTGGACTGAAGGGGATCAGTTTTCATCAGTAAACTGTGCGGTAGGAGCTGAACACAAGCATCTTTCAACAGAACCCACTTGTATTCTAATCCATTTCTCTGGTTTTCTTTCTCTGAGACATGTGGATCTAGCCCAAAATGTCAGAGTTTTTGAACACTTTGCATGACAATAGAGATACTGGATTCCTTGCCAGTTTGGCAATTGGGAAGTGGTTTTAACTTGAAGAATAAATAGATGTGACTTCATTTTTACCCAAAACTACTGATGTACACCCTACTAGTACCACATATACACATATATTTTGCAAATATGACATCATAACATATATTGTTTTATTGTTAAGTTTTGTGAAGGTTTCTTTTTCTAAGATAGCATGACCTCAGAAGACTATATTTTCTGTGATCTTATACTTTGCAGTTTTGAATATACCTGTATTGCATAAAGATCTGTTTATGAAAGAGTATCAAGTTTTATGATTCATTATACTTCCTGCATCTTTTTCTTCTTTGGAAGCCTGTATAATTAATGTGTTTTAAAAACCTACCCAGTTCAAAAATTTATCTGTAATAAGTAGTCATCTTTGGGTAAGTATTTTTAATTTTGATCACTTATTTGACTTTGATGCCTTGACCTTTAGTTTGTATTATATAACCTTACATTTATGCATATAGTAATTTAAAATATATTGGTTATTGATCCCCATGATTGTATTCTAGAGAGAAATATAGGAGAATATATTTATGATCTTAGGGTAGGAAATAATTTCTTTTTCTTTTTCTTTTTTTTTTTTGAGACAGAGTCTCGCTCTGTTGCTTGGGCTAGAGTGCTGCGGCATCAGCCTAGCTCACAGCAACCTCAAACTCCCGGGCTTAAGCAATCCTCCTGCCTCAGCCTCCGGAGTATCTGGGACTACAGGCATGCACCACCATGCCCGGCTATGTTTTTCTATATATTTTTAGTTGTCCAGATAATGTATTTCTATTTTTAGTAGAGATGGGGTCTCACTCTTGCTCAGACTGGTCTCGAACTCCTGAGCTTGAGCAATCCTCTCGCCTCGGCCTCCCAGAGTGCTAGGATTACAGGCGTGAGCCACTGCGCCCCGCCTAGGAAATAATTTCTTAAATAAGATCCCAAAAATGTAGCCATAAAATAAAAGACTAAAGTATTTAATTATATTAATATAAAAACTTTCCTTGTGAAAAAAATACCATAAAAAAAGCAGCTATCAATTGAGAGAATATATTGACAACTCTTCCATCAAGGTGGATTGTAATGTTGTTACCCCCCTCTTCTCCCAGTCTGTATCCATGCCCTTTGCCATATGACTTTGCAATTCCTCCCACTAGAGGCAGAGTGTATTTCCCTGCTCGATTAATGTTAGACTTGGCCAGGTGACTTACTTTGCCCATCGGCATGTAGGCAGAAGATGCAGAGTGCCAATTTGGAGCCTATACATTAAGAAGCACTGTATGTTTCTACTTGCCCCTCTTGTATTTCTGTTCATGAGAAGAACATGCTCCAAATAGTCTGTTTGTCCAAGGAGGATGAGAAAGATGTACAGCAGATCTGGATCCCAAAAATACCATTTGGAGCAAGCCCAGCCATGTCCATCTTGAATTAACCAATCCTCTAGCCAACCTGAAAATTCATAAGAGAGAATACATTTTTTATTATGCCACTGAGTTTTAGGGTGGTTTATTATATAGCTTTATTTTGGAAATAGCTGATAGACCATTTAAAAAAATCATTGAGTATAAGAGATTTCATTTACAAAACTCCTAAAAACTTAACAAGGAAAAGATAAACAATAAAATAGGGAACAATCCAATAGGATCAATGATATGTGAAATGGTAATTCACAGAGAAGAAAACTGGAATGATCCATAAATAAGTCAAAAGAAGCTTAGCTTGCCTCCTTAGTTATCGAGTAAATACAAATTAAAACACCAATGAGCTACTTTATCATACCCATTAGACTGGTAAATATTACTGTCTGATAATAACCTCATATCTGTAAGGATATGAGTAAAGTGGAATTTTCATATATACATGGTAGAATGTTCAAGGGAAAGTATTCTAGACAGAGATATATCAGGCAGGGAGAGAGGATATTTTTAAGGAATATCACTAAGAGACAAGTATATTTAGAATATAAAGAGAAATCTTGAAAATCAGTAAGGAAAAGACAGACAACCTAGAAGAAAAATAGGTGAAGAATACAAGTGAGCAAATTACAGAAAGGATACTTGAATGGCTAATCAATCTAAAAACAGATTACAATTACACTGGTAATCAGAAGTACAAATTAAAACAACAATGAGATCCACTTTGCATGTCCCATGTTGGCAGAAGTTAAAATGTCATGTAATATCTTCCGTTGGTGAGGAGGCGGGGACATCCCACATGCTCTGCTGTTGGTGGTTTTTTGGAGACCAATTTGGCACTATGTATCGAAAATGAATCCTCACAGACATTCTGACCCAGCAATTCTACTTCTGAATTGTGTTAGTCTGCTAAGGATGCCATAAAAAAAATACCACAGACTTGGGAGGCTTGAACAACAGAAATTTATTTTTTCTCAGTTCTGAAGGCTAGATGTCCCAGATCAAAGTGCCTGCAGGTTGGGTTTCTTCTGAGCCCTCTCTCCTTCACTTGCAGATGGCTACCTTCCTCGGGTGTTCATCCCTCTGTGTGCACATTCCTCATGTCTTATCTGTATGTCCTAATTTCCTTTTCTTATAAGGATACCAATCAGATTGAATTCGGGCTTACCCTAACAGCTTCATTCTAACCTAATCACCTCTTTAAAGGTCCTATCTCCAAATACATTATATTCTGAGGTGCTAGGGTTTAGGACCTCAACGTATGAATTTTGAGGAGACACAATTCAGTCCATAACAGAATATATACACGAGAGGAACTCTTGCATAGGTACACAGAGAGATGTGTAAGAATGTTATTACAATATATTTTCCCATAGCAAAGAGTTGGATACTACCTAAATGTACTTGAATAGTGATATGGACAATTACAATACATCGTAAATACATGTGATAGAATGCTACATGATGGAAAATAAAGGAACAAAAGAACAAACTAACTTCATTATACTAGTTGGGAACTCATTTTTCTCAAATAACAAGAAGTCTGGAGGTAGAAGTTCAGAACCAATGACATCAAGAGGCCAAATTATTTCCATAGTTCTATTCTGGCATCCTTCCTCCTCAGCTTTGCAGTAAGACTGTTTTTTTCCAGGCACCCTTCCACAGTCAGGAGAAGAAAGACCATGGCAAGTCTGCTGACTCCCTTTTTATAGAGAAAGCAAAAGCTTTACCCTCAGCAGATATCTGCTGACATCTCATTGGCTGGAATTCTTTCACATGCCATTCTGAGTAGCAAAGAAGGCTGGGAAATGAAATGTCTTGCTTCCATAGCAGAGAAAGACAAGGGAGAGCAAGGGACACACTGTGTGCTGAATGAGCAAACATGCATTGTTTACCACATCTGTATAGTTCAACATGGATAGACCACAAAAACACAATGTTGAGTAAAGAGGGAGGGAGAGAAGTAGAAAGAGATGAGAAGTACAATATTGCTTGTGGCTTTAAAGATCCACACACACATAAAGCTATATATTATTGTATAGATATATATTATATATAAAAAGAAGTTATAAAATGTTGGTTGAAAAGACACCCATTAACTATTATAAGAAGTAGGGAGAGAAATGGAACTGAGGATGGGGGATAAAATATATGACAACAAAAAATAAAACAGGCTACATGATTGATTGTGTCAATCTAATTCTGTGCACACAAGACCAGGAGAAAAAAAGTGTGTTGGCTTGGAATATGTGTGTGGGTTACTCAGACTGTTGGGCAGGGTTATCATTTGGAGTAAAAAAATGTGATTAATTGCATTTAAGATTAAATTTAATTATTTTACCTTTCTCTATGATGAGCTTCATTCTTTTGAATACAATTAAAGGCCTGATAGGAATGATGTAGCATAAATTCAGTGACTATAGCAGGTATTTTCCAGACAATTTAGGGATATTATGACTTTTGCAAAGTTGATTTTCTTAAAATTTATATGAAACCAAAAAAGAGCCCAAATAGCCAAAGCAATCCTGAGCAAAAAGAGTGAAGCTAGAGGCATCACACTACCTAGCTTCAAAATATATTACAAGGCTATAGTAACCAAAACAGTATGATATTGGTATAAAAACAGACACATAGACTGATGGAACAGAATAGAGAGTACAGAAATAAATCTATGTATTTATAGCCAACTGATTTTTGATAAAGGCACCAAGAACATACACTGGGGAAAGGACACCCTCTCCAATAAGTGGTGCTGGGAAAATTGGATGTTTCCGTATGCAGAAGAATGAAACTGGACCCCTATCTCTCCCCATATACAAAAATCAACTCAAGATGGATTAAAGACTTAACCATAAGACCCACAACTATAAAACTACTAGGAAAAAAAAACATAGGGAAAACACTTCAAGATATCAGTCTAGGCAAAGATTTCATGACTAAGACCTCAAAAGCATAGACAACTATAAGAAAAATAGACAAATGGGACTATATTAAGCTAAAAAGCTTCTGCATAGCAAATCAACAGAATCAACAGAGTGAAGAGACAACCTGTTGAATGGCAGAAATTATTTGCAAGCTATTCTTCAGACAAGGGACTAATATCCAGATTATATAAGGAACTCAAACAACTTAACAGTAAAAACCAAACAATCCCACTAAAAAGAGAGCTAAGGAAGGACATCAATAGACATTTCTGAAAAGAAGACATACAAATGGCCAACAGGTATATGACAAATGCTCAATATCACTAAGCATCAGGGAAATGTAAATTAAAACCACAATGAGATATCATTTTACCCCAGTTAGAATGGCTATTTAAAAATTTTTTTAAATTTGAAAATATTAAGGGGGTACAAATGTTTTTGTTACATGGATAGTTTTGTAATGCTTTAATCAGGGCTATAAGTGTGCCCATCACCTGAATATTGTTCATTGTACCTATTAGGTAGGTTTTTACCCTTCCCCTTCTCCCCCCTAGAATGGCTATTAGAAAGAAAAAAAATAACAGATGCTGGCAAGGATGTAGAGAAAAGAGAACTCATATGCTGTTGGTGGGAATGTAAATTAGCATAAACACTATGGAAAACAGTAAGGAGATTTCTCAAAAAACTAAAAATAGGACTACCATATGATCCATCAGTTCTGATTCCTGGGTATTTATCCAAAGGAAAAGAAATCAATATATCAAAAGGATACCTTCACTCACATGTTTATTGCAGCACTGTTCACAATAGTGAAGATAGGGAATCAACCTAAGTATCCACTGACTGATGGAAAGATAAAGAAAATGTGGTATAGATATACACAACGCAGTACTCTTAGGCCATAAAAAGAATGGAATCCTATCATTTGAAGCAACATGGGTGGAACTGGAGGTCACTATGTTAAGTGTAATAAACCAGGCACAGAAAGAAAGATGCCACATGTTCTCACTCATATGTGGGAGCTAAAAAAATTGATCTCATGGAGATAGAGAATAGAGTGATAGATATAAGAGGCTGGAAAGTAGGTGTGGGTGGGAGGAGGGATAGAGAGAGGTTGGTTAGTGGGTAAAAACATACAGTTAGATAGAACAAATAAACCCCAATATTCCATAGCAGAGTAGGATGACTGTAGTTAGCAACAATATATTGTATATTTAAAAGTAGTCAGAAGAGAGGACTTGAAATGTTACTAACACATAGAAATGATAAATACTCAAGGTGATGAATACCCCAAATGCTCTGACTTGATCATTATGCATTCTATGCATGCAACAGATACTCACATACCATAAGTACGTAAAATATTTTGTCAATAAAGAGTTGATTTTCTTTGTTTTTGTACATTTATTTCTTTTCCTCTATTATACAAAATCAGTAGATTTGACTTTTAGAGAGTCAATGGTGGACATGAATAAAATACACATGGCTACTTGGTAGTGAAATCCATCACTCTCTAGTTTTCTGTTATCTTTGGAAACAGAGTGTGGGAGAAAAGGATTTCCTTCCTCTATTTCTAACATAGCCTCAGCAACTGAGTGGCTCTCTGCTCTGGAATGAAGCAGGTTGGCACAACTCCATGTCTTATGTGGGAACAAGACACAGGTTTCTATTTTTTTCTTATTGTCATTCTTTTACTTTTAGTTCACTATTCTATCCTTTAACCATTCCCTTCCCAGTCTTCTAAAAAACATGTACAATTTATTAACGTGTGTTAGTGTGTCTTTTATTTTCTCTATTAAGCATTTGTTACAACTTTGGAAGAAGCTCTAAAGCTTTTCCATTTTAGGACCATGTTTTCTTGTTACCTAATGATAAATTATTATCATGGATGGGGTAAATGTCTTCTCTTGGTGAAATGGATTCAATTTGCTAAATAACAATGTGTGGACTTAACAACTCTTTATCCATTTCTTAAATCAAATGGGCAATCTATTTGATATTTCTCACAGCAGCCCTCTAAAATTCAATAGCATTTTGGTTTGGAAAAGCAGAATTCCACAAAAAGAAAAGTATCTTTCCACAAAATAACAATAATTGATCAATGAATTATTTAGCATGGTAATTAGCATTCCATTATATTTTATGTGTAATTTTATAAGTAATTACTCTTCATAGCAGCTGTACAGGTCTCATTTCCCAACAAAAAGAAAAAGGTACATGGGAGTCATTGTGGACAGGGCAATTTAGGGTAAAGTAGGGGATGAATCTGAACTCTGTTTTGTGTTTCTTACTATTGTTTTTATAACATTTCTTCTCCCATTCCTTACCATACTTGTTTTGCAAAGTACTACCCTTAGCTGCCTTATCTCCCTCTATGATTAATCTTGGGAAAAGCTCATTTAGTCTCATGAATTATAGTGGAACACGGATGGATAGTTATCATATCTTTATCTCCAGGCTTGATTTTTCTTGTTTGTTCCTGGATTCTGCATTTTCAGCTGCCCTTGGGACATAACCATTTGCATATGCCACTGCACCACAAAGCTACCATACCTAATGTATGTCAGAGTCAGAGTTTGCTCTATACTTGCTCACTGGTGTGAATATTTTCTGTTAAGAGCCCACTGCAATAGTTTAAGGAAGTAGTAAGTTGTTTTGAAGATAATATGAAATACAGTAGTCTCCCCTTATCTGCAGTTTTGTTTTCCATGGTTTCAGTTATCTGAGGTCAACTGTGGCCTGAAAATATTAAATGGAAAATTCCAGAAATAACTGATTCATAAGTTTTAAATTGCTCACTGTTCTGAGTAGCATGATGAAATCTCAAGCTATCTCAGTCATCTTTTTGCCCAGGGTGTCCATGCTGTCTAAGCTACTCCATCCAGTTAGTCACTTAGTAGCCATCTAGGTTATCAGATGGACTGCTGTTGCGGTCTTGCAGTGCTTGTGTTCAGGTAACCCTAATTTTACTTTATAATGGCCCCAAAGTGCAAGAGTAGTAATGCGATTTTATTATTAGTTATTGTTGTTAGTCTCTTTTGTGCCTAACATAAATTATAAAACCTTTATCATAGGCATGTATGCATAGGAAAAAAACATAGTATATATTGGGTTCAGTATTATCTGTGGTTTCAGGCATCCATTGGGGGTCTTGGATTGTATCCCCTGCAGATAAGGGGGGACTACTGTATATATAGAGTATATTAAAAATTCAAATAGAGCATAAAATGTATGGAGGCAATTTTGCTAAAAGTAAAAGGGAATATTTTAAATAAGTAGTATCTATTCACTAGCTAGTCTATCTCCTCTTCCCCTTAAGCATTATTTGAAAAAAATTTATTTTTAGCCACAGGTAGAATCGAGACAAATAAGGCTTTTAGATGTAGGTTCTGAAGGCACCTGGAGAAACAAAAATCCACTGAGTGAGACATAGTTCAGGAGAGCCTGTGTCAGGTACCAAACTTAGAGTTGGAAAGTAAAGTGGAATTAAGTGGTTAGATGAAAACAAAAAAATTAGCTGCATATTTTAAAATGTATGGATGATTGGCAAAAAGATAAACAAATTACTGACAAAACTGACTTTTCAGTTTTATTCTGGTGATAAGTTAATTTGAGAAATAATTCTAAGTACCTATGTTATAGAGAATATGTCAGTTTAGAAAATTAAAGAAATAAAATTTCATAAAAGAATAATAGGTGAAGAGATATAATACTTTATTTTCAAATGTAAAATATAATTTTTATCTGGATATTATTAGTTACTACATGAGGAAAGAAACTGCCACATTCAAGTATGAGAATGACTTTATGGAACAGTTTCAATGAAGAACTCAAACTTGCTTTCTTTATCAGAAGTAGAATTCATTTTTTTGTTAATTTCAGCATATTACAGGGTAGAATTCCTTTTTAAAGGAAAAGAAGCTATACTTTCCTATTTTGAATGATGATTGAGGAAGAGAATGAATATTGCTTTTTTCTCTGGAAAATTTAATATTTTAGGATAAAGGATGTGTCATTTGCAGCAAGTTTGGGAACATGAAAAAAGAGATCACTCTTTGAGCATTTAGATCTATTTTATTTTTTATTTTTGCCATAGTTAACTTAGTAAACTTGATTTTTGTGATATAATAGCTTCACAGAAACGGAAAATTTTTATCTTCAGTCAAGATAAATTTGTGGAAATTAATGATTTTAGCTAATTAGATAGTGAAATTTTTATTTTTAGATTAAATCAGGCAAATTGCTGTTCATGCCTTTTCAGATTAAGTGGGTTTTAAGTCGTAAAATAAAGAACTATACATAATAGATATCGATAATAAAGAATTATAATCTTTAACAATAAATGTTAGATTTATGTTCAATCTTTTGGTAAGAATAGCTCATAGGTGGTGTGGTGTACTTCCTATTGCATCACATCAGGAGGTATATGGTCTGGATTGTCTCATTTTTGGTGATGTTAAGATCGATCAGTGGGTTCAAGCTCTGTAAGTGTAATTCTCAATGTTCCCCATTATTCACTTACCTAATGATTTTAGCCTTCATGTGATAACTTTGTTAGTCATAACACTGCATGCTTGTGAGAAATATAATAATAATACCGTGATAACAGGAAACATAATTAGCCTGTAGCTTCTAATATATAATGGAAAATTGGCAAATATTAAATAGGGCAATTAGAAAATATGAGTTAAATAGTTTATAAATGTCATGTAATTTTGAAGAGACATTTTGTTTTATAGTTTAGTTCTGTTTCCTCTGTTTTGGAATTTGGAATTTCTAATGGGGCTTGGAATCCTTATGTAGGATTTTTGTTTGTTTTCTTGTCCCAGAAAAATTTAGGCTTGTGGAAAGTCTTTCTGATGGTTGAACCCAATTCTGCTATTTCTTAGCCTTCTAGTGCTTTTCTTCCAGAGGATGCATCTGATGAAGTAGATAGAGCAAGAAATCATGGCAATTTGTCACAGATGAGAAGCATTAAATACTAATCTGTATTCTATAAGTAAAATTTATATGGACAAAAATAAAACGGGTTATTTCTAAGCACATTTACTAAGAAAAGTCTAGATGGCTTGTCCTAGTTCCCAGGCGTGAAGTATAAAAATAAATGACATTGGGTGCAATACTGTGGGCTTTCAGAATCTAATAATACCCTCTGCTGGCTAAATGAGGGATTGCATTTAAAAGTGTGTGTGTGTGTGTGTGTGTGTGTGTGTGTGTGTGTGTGTGTGTGTTTGTGTATTTTTAAAAAATAAGGTTGATTGCTGTATTAATTATAAAAGGATTGAGCAGTGCAGAGTATTGTGAAATAATATAGGAAAAATTATAAAGGTGAAGAATGAAGCCAATGTATCACTTAAATATGTTCTGAAGTGAAACTAATGTGGAAATATCTATAATTGGAATTTCCTAATTTTTTAGTCTACATTTTAAGCATGAAGTAGGTCATAGGGAAGGAAGGTGGGGGAAAATGCATGGATCTCTTGCCCCTATCCCCACTAACAATTCTGGTTAATCCAATATATTTAAATTACTTTCATTAGTTATTCTTAAATTACTGTTTCAGAGGTATTGACAAATATCTAAAGGTGAGATAAGGACTGCTTTTTTCTTAGTACCCTGATTTAATTTCTGTTAAAAATAACTAGCATATTCTTAATTAATTTGGAAGTTTGATAGTTTCAGGGAAGTAAAATAGCATGCCTGTTTTAAATTTTTTATTTCTACTCTTAAAAATTTTTAAAAATTCCACTTTGGAATTTACAGTGTTTTGGATACATAATGTTCATGAAAGTTGTGTTTAAAACTGACTCTGGACAATAATATATCATTATTTTATTGAAAATCTGGAAAACATAATTTTAAGTCTGATTCTTTTATTTTATTTTATTTTTTTAATTTTTTATTTCAGCTTATTATGGGGGTACAAAAGTTTAGGTTATGTATATTGCCTATGCCCCCTTAAGTCTGATTCTGCTGTTTGATGTTGCCCTTTGCTGGCGTATTGCTTTAAGAGCTCCCATCCCCCCTTCTTGCTTGAGCCAGTGTGTCCTGTCAGTCATCCTGAAATACACTAGGGTACTTGTCAGGCTGTTTGCTTACAGATGCATCATAAGCCAAATTGTGAGCCATAATAGTGGCACTGAATTTCTAAACACAAGAAATTGCTTAGACAATTGGTTTAGTATCTGTATATGGGCAATACTCTGTCCTGCAGTAGGTGAGTGAAGTGTCAAACTTTTAAAAATCAAACTTTGCTATAAGGCAAATCCTAATAATTATAGATTATCTGTTGCTTGGTTAAATAACTCTGGGGGAAATGAAAGGATATTATTTCTATAAAATGGGATGAATGGAAGCTATGTTGTGCATTTATAACTTTTATAACTAATTTTCCTTTCAGTAACACTAAACTCTAGACTACTTTATGAAAGCTCCAATTTTAAATATCTACTTTTCCAAGTACATTAGCAAGCATTTCAGGTTTAGATTAAAAAATGTGATTCTTAGACATTTTTTTCTTTCATAACAACTTAGGCAGACTCAGTTGAGCAGAGGCTCAATTCTATTTGGAGTGTTTATTAGTGGTTTTAAAAATAGCACTAAAACAAATTCTTATGTTCCAGTGTCCAAGCTATAGTAGTCTTACATCAGAGCATTTAAAAATTCCTACTGTGTACTAGAGCTATTACTATTTGAGTAACCATATGCAAGGCACTGGACACTTTACGTGCTTTAGACAAAAAGTTGTACAGCAAGCAGATTCTTATTTGTGCAAACAATTTAATTTCTATTATGTGCCTCTAAACTTAAATTGTGCATGGATGTTTTCCCTATATTTTTCATATGCAGCCTTAAATATTTGTAAACAGAGAACTGATGAAGCAAAAATTAAGGAATTCATGGATTTTGATACTTGTGTATTAAATATGGTAGAGCATAGTTAAGAGGCAGCAAGGAGTTAAAGTTATAAGGCTTTATTTAGGTAAATGAGAAGAGATTGCTTTTGCAGATACATGCAATGATTATTTATTCCTTGTCTTGTTCTAGAAAGGATTTAAGGTGACTTAAAAGGCTATGTGAAATTCAAGATGGGATAAATTAAATGTGGAATAAAAGAAGAAAGAAAAACAGTGTGGCTATATAAAACAGAGTCAGGAATAAAGCAAAAAACCCAACAGTAGTTCTCAAATGTGGTTTCATGACACTGGTGTATTATGGATCGATGGAAGAGAAAATATAGGGTTTCAGAAATCTTACGGTGGAATTTCATGCAAACAAGCTGCCTTCCTTAACCCAGTGGCAGTCTGGAGTGAGGAGAGCACGTTGGTTTGTGAATATTAAATACGCTTTAAATGTCACTTCTGTTTTGGTGGAAAACAAGTGGAGAACTGCTGCCCTTTCAACCCACACACTGATTTAGGTGGGCATAAATGTGGTCTTACGTTTTCAGAAAAAAATTTGGTCTGTTTCTCAATTCAGAAGGAAGATTGAAGAGGCTTAGTTTTGTTTTTTGAAATAACCAGGAGTTATCTAAATAAGGTCAAATATCTACATATTAGAACAGACATGATCAAGCCAATGTTTTAAATAAACTATATTCAGCAATTTCATATGAATCTATGAATACTAGTCCTAATATTTTTTCTAATAAATCGTTGTAAATGAGATTAGCTGCTTTCCTTCTTTTCACACTTTTAAATTTCAACTTCTGTTAGGTCAAAATTAACTGGATCAATCTAACTGGTAAAAAGTTGTTGGGTAGGAGGACAGAATTCAGAAATAGGACTTTGTAATGTACTTTGATCTTCAGATACTCAAAAAACACCTACTGTGTTGAAGACTCTGGGCTCTGTGCCTCATACCGTACTAAACTGGGCTTGTGTAAGTGAATGAACCTAGAAACTTGCTGCTGTCACGTAGTGGTATTGAAAAAATACAAGAGGGGAGCAGCTAAAATTTTGCTAAGGATCTTTACAGATACATTGTGATATTAACATGATGGGCCAGGGATAGTTATTTGGCTCTTTTTAAAAATTCTGTTATTGAAAATAAGATAAGAAATAATTATTTTTTAAAGAAGGCAGTACAAAAAAACAAAATACTCAAAGCTTTTGTTTTTGGCCAGGCATGGTGGCTCATGCCTGTAATCCTAGCACTTTGAGAGGCTGAGATGGGAGGATTGCTTGAGGCCAGGAGCTCGAGACCAGCCTGAGCAACATGGTGAGACCCCATCTCTACAAAAAATAGAAAAATTAGCCAGGGATGGTGGTGTGCACCTGTAGTCCCAGCTACTCCAGACGATGGGGGAGGAAGATCGCTTGAGCCCAGGAGTTTGAGGCTGCAGTGAGCTATGATGACACTACTGCACTCCAGCCTGGGCAAGAGAGCAAGACCCTGTCTCAACACTCCCCACCCCCCCCAAAAGCTTTGGTTTTTATAGTTTTGTACTGTAAGCATATATGTGGATTGACTTAGAGTCCTTGCCAGAAAAAAATTATAAACAAAATAGACAAATAGATAACACGTAACTTGTTAGATGCATCAGATGACATTGAGGATAACATGAATACACAGATTTGAAACCTGGGAAGGAAATATTATTAAGCACTTAAGTAGGGCTTAGGCATCAAATACTGTTAATTGGGTGATGTATCAAAGGCATTAAGATACTTAAAAAATGCTAATTAACTTCTGAAAGCAACAGTTCAGAGAACCTAGTGAGAGATCCACTCAAAGAACTTATAGAGCCAATGGATATCAGTAGATATTTGTAATTATATAGTAAATAAACTAATGTAGAAATATTTCTGTTTCACTAGGGTAAGAGATGAACAGAAAAGGTATTTTTAAAAGTCAGATTTATCAAGAAACACTTTATATATACTGTATTAAATTTACCCTTTGATGAGTTCTGAAAATTGTGTCATTTAACCACCGTCACCACAATCAAATAGAATATCCCCATCAACCTAAAAAGTTTCCTTGTGTTCCTCTGCAGTCAACTCACTCCATCAACTGTTAGCTTCTGGCAACTACCGATCTGTTTTCTGTCCTTGTATTTTTGCCCTTTCAATACTGTCATATAAATGGAATCATACAGTGTGTATTTACTTATGTTTGACTCTTTCACTCAGCATAACACTTTTGATATTCATTCAGGTTGTTGCCTATATGGATGGTTCATTCTTGCTTCTTCCATAACATGCATATAATTATATCACAAATTGTTTATCTATTCACCTGTTGATGAAAATTTGAGTTGTTCCCAGTTTCTGACTACAGTAGTTCCTCCTATCTACAGTTTCACTTTCTGCAGTTTCAGTTACCTGTAGTCAGCAGTGGTCCAAAAATATTACATATAATAAGATATTCTGAGAGAGAGAGACAGCACATTCATACAACTTTATTATAGTATATTATTACAGTTGTTCTATTTTATTATTAGTTATTGTTGATCTCTTACTGTGTCTAATTTATAAATTAAACTTTATCATAGGTATGTGTAGGAAAAACTATAGCATATATAGGGTTTGGTACTATCTGAGATTTCAGGCATGCACTGGGGGTCTTGAAACATATCCTCTTAGGATAAGGGGGGAGTACTGTGTTATGAATAAGGCCACCATGAACATTTGCATACATGTCTCTGTGTGGACATATGTGTTTATTTCTCTTGGGTAAATACTTAAGGAGTAGAATTTCTGGGTCATAGGGTGGATATATGTTTAACTTTACGAGAAACTTCCAAGCTGTTTTCTAAAGTGGCTGTACCAGTTTACATTTTCACTAGCAATGTGTGAGATTTCCAATTGTTTCTCATCTTTGCTAGCTCTAGTATTGAGTCTTTTTAATTTTAGCAATTTTAGTAGGTGTGTGGTAGTATATACTGTGGCTTTAACTTGCATTTCCCTAGTGACTAATGATGTTGAACATTTTTCATGTGTTTATTTGCCATTTATGTATCTTATTTGGCGAGATGTCTTTTCAAGTTTTTTGCACATTTTAAAGGTTGAGTTGTTTTTCTTTTAATTATTGAATTCTAAGGATTTTATATTTTCTGGGTATAAGTCCTTTAAAAAAATGGGTTTTAAAAATACTTTGTCCCAGTCGGTGGTTTGTCTTTTCATTTTTTTCTTTTCTTTTTAATTATTATGGGCACATAATGGTTATATGTCTTTACAGGGTACATGCTATGTTTTGATATGGTCATACAATGTGAATTAATTAAATCAGAGTAATTGGGGTATCCATCACTGCAGGCATTTATCATTTCTTTGTGTTAGGAACATTCCAATTCCACTCTTTTAGTTATTTTAAAGTATACCCTAACTTATTGTTTATAGTTACCTTGTGGTGCTACTACATATTGTGAATTATATCTAACTATATTTTTGTACCCATTAACCATCCACACTTTATTCCCCGCTCTCTGATACCCTTCCCAGCCTCTGGTAACCATCATTCTATTCTCTGTCTCCATGACATCAATTGTCTTTAATATTTAGCTCCCACATATGAATGATAATATGCGGGATTTATCTTTCTGTGCTTGGCTTATTTCACTTAACATAATGTTCTCTAGTTCCATCCATGTTGTTGCAAATGGTAGGATTTCATTCTTTTTTATGGCTATATAACATTCCATTGTGTATATGTATCACAATTTCTTTATCCATTCATCCACTGATGGACACTTAGGTTGGTTCCAAATCTTGGCTATTGTGAATAGTGCTGCAATAAGCATGGGGATGCAGATATCTTTTCAATATACTGAATTCCCCTCCTTTGGCTATATACCCAGCAGTGGGATTACTGGGTCATATGGTAGTTCCATTTTCAGTTTTTTCAGGAACCTCCCCATACTGGTCTCTGTAGTGGTTGAACTACTTTACAATCCCAGCAACAGTGTACGGGGGTTGGGTGTCCAGCTATATGGTGATGTCATTAACACAGATCAGAATTGCAACCAAGTTTTTTTTGGAAAAGATGTGAGTTTGGTTTTGAAGTGCCTGTGAGAGGGCCCAGTGGGCAATGGATTTGGGGGTTCTAAAGCTCATGAGAGAGGTCTGGACTGTAGATAGTTTTGTGAAACAGAGGCTGTAGGTAGAATTGAAAATCTAGGATGAGATTGCTCTGAGAGAGCAACGTAATGTAAGAGAGAACAGGACATAAGGGATCAAACCTGGAGTAAGACCCCTACAAAAAGGAGGTAGTAGATAAGGAGAAAATGGTCAGAAGTGTAGGGGAGAAGCATAAGAGTGGTGTTTTGAAGCCAGGGGAGAAAAATTTTCTCTTTCCTAAAGAGAGAATACTTAGTATGTGGGATAAGAAACTTGTATTAAAATAGGGTTAAAGGCATATAGCTAGAGTTTCTGGAGAAACTTTTAAAAAGTAATGAAACATAGTGATCTTGGATTGTTAGATTTAAAGATTGTAGCACAGACTTAAAAATTCTCTACAAGGAGTATGAAAGAATGAAAAACTAGGAGACATAGAAGCTAAAATTCTCAAAATAGTTACATACTATTTGTTTTCCTAAGTGTATATATTGATTTATAGAAAAATGAATATTTTAAGGACTTTGGTTTCATTTTCTTTATTCAGATAAGCAGGCTTTTATTTATTTCTAGCTAAACAGAGAACAAAGAAAAATGGGAATTTTTTGGCTTCAAATCCAGGTCGACAAGCATTCTGCTTCCTTCACCATTCTCTTTTTGTTCTCTGCCTTTCAAAAAATACCAGACCTTAGGAGAATTCATATACATTTGAGCTGTCTTATAATATTATGGGTGGGATGGATCCACAGGCTCACTGGACCTGCAGCAACAAAAGCCACTGTGATTTTCAAAGTGTATGTGAAGAGTACGTTACTTTTGCCCTGGTTGGTTAAACTTGATGCCATATAGCTGAAGGTTATTCTTGTTCTGGGTGATTCACTGAAAGCTTCTCTGATGTCTCACATATTAGATTATCTTCTTTGATTTTAATTTGACTAATTTAGATCTTTGGCTTTTTAAAAATATGTAGGTAACCTTCATGCAGGGCTTATATGAGATGGAATGTCATAGGGTCTTGGTTTTGGCATAATTTTTATATGGTACAAAATGGGCTTAAGTTGAAAGGCATTGCTGCACAGAGTAACTATGGAGCATTTCTGTCGTTTGTTTGTAACTGCAATTTTGAAAATGTGTGCCATTGTGAAATACAAGGTGTGCTTTTAGTGTGATCTGGCATTTTATAAAATTACTGAAATATGTGTTATCAGAGTAGGGGTAATGAGACAATAAAGTAATCTTGTGAAATTCTTAGATATAACGTTATTTTTCATTTAAATTGGAAATTGAATTATAACTTTCTGCTTCCTTTTTTTAAAGAGGAAGATTAGACTTGGCCAGCCATTCATTATCAGAGGGACATAAGATCTAAATATAAGTAGAATATTTTGTTTTCCTTTGTTTTATTAATATTTCACATTGGTTAAGGCAATCTTTTGGATTTATTTTTAAATTTTTTGTCATTATTGTAGCTTTCTTTTTGGTTGTTATATGTGAGGAAATAAGTTTAATTTTGGTTACTATGGCTAGAGTAAGCAAATGTTTTAATTTTGTTTCAATCTTCTCATAAAGAATCCATAAACCCCCATCATTTTGGGGGAGAGGAGTTCGATTTGATCATTTTCCAAAGAACATCAATAAGATGACTATCCAAAGGTTTAATAAAGAGAATTTCAGATACTCCAAGAAGGTTTTTAAAGTTTGAATTACAACATGCTAATGATACTTACCTTTTATTCTAAAATGTAACGTTTTCTGCTGTTGAAATTGTGAGGTCTTGGAAGCTAAGGAAATAAAAAGTGACCACTCTTGGGGATCCCAACAGTGCATTTAACAATTGTAGCCTTAACCCTGGAGCATATCTATTATGTACCACTCTGGAATTGATTTCAAAGAGCTCAAGATCCTTTATGAGGTTGTTGTTCATTAGGAATGTGTTTGTTGTTGGTTTTTTAAAAGAGTACTTCAGGCATGTTGCATTTCTAATTAGTGCACACGTAGGAAATATGCCTTATTGATTTTGAAGTGATTTTGAAGTCCAGAGATCCAATAAAATGAAGCACCAGAGGGAAGCTTTGTTTTAAACTCTTTTGTTATGGGAACAATGAGTGAAAATACTCTTGAATAATAATTATAAGTTCTATGGATGAAAGAGATGTTTAATCTAAATGTAGACAAATAGATTCTGTTCTTTTACTAAAACGGGGGTAAAAATATCAACTAACATTGTTGAGCTCTTGCTACGTGTCAGAGATATGGGCTAAGTTATGGATTTTATATGGATTTTCTTATGTAATCATTAAGATCTCTTTGAGGAGGGCACTCTTATTGTTCTCTTTTTACAAATTAGGAAACAGATGTTCAGGAAGGATCTGTAACTTGTCTCAAGTCATCAGCAAGCAAGGAGCAGAGCCTGGATTCTCATCCAGGTAGTCCACCTTCAAAGCCAATGCTCTTTTTTTTTTTTCCTTACTTTGCAAATAACAATGGTTTATTAAGTAGACAAGTTCAATGTTTTTACATTAAAATATATAAGTGGATTCCCCCCCCCTTTGGAATACTTTATTTTTTATTTATTTATTTATTTTTTAAATTTTGATATTATGTTTTTTTTATTATTTATTTATTTATTTGTTTATTTATTTTATTTCAGCTCATCATGGGGGTACAAAAGCTCAGGTTACATGGACAATGTATATAGCCAGTGCTCTTAATCACTGAGATCCAAGAGTGGTGAGATGTAGGAGAATTTGAGTCCTTTAGCAAACAGTGGGGGTTGCGAGGGTGGGGATGGGGCTGGTGATGTTTCACGTGGGCTGCTGCATATTGCCCTGCTGAGATAAAATCTAGCAGTCTCTCTGCTGGGCAAACTGTGGGCCTTTCTGCTAACACCTGCAGGGCTGTGTCTACCTCAGAAGGTGACACCTTTTTCTATTTCATCTGCCCAGAATGGGCATATTTTTCTAATTCACTCAAAGGCCAAATTTCAGTTGTATAATCCTACTCTGAATACCACTGCCTATTATTTCCATTCAATCCTAACAATCCTTTGACTCAAACCTACCTCTTTCTAGTGTACTTGTTCCCTTGGTGGTCTCATTCCATCTATTTTTATGCTGACTACTCCAAAATTAATATTTCATTTCAGATTTCTCTTTCAAACTCTTCTGTATATTCAAGTGCCTACATAACATCTTCACTTCGATGTCTAGTATGCATCTTAAATTTATCATGTCCCCAATGGTCTCTTCATCTACCTTATTCCTCCTGCAGCAATGTCCACCTCAGTTAAGGGCAACTCTATATTTCTGGTTGCCCTAGACCAGGAGTGGAGACCCTTTTCATATTGGAAGACTGCATTAATTTAGTTGTAATCAAATAAGGCCACATTCAAGAAACTTCAATTAGATATACTTAAAAATCTACATTATTTTGTAACAATACAACTACTATGTACTTAATAATTTTAAAAAATGGGAACTGTTAATTTTAAAGTTTACTAACCTTTTAATGACTTTGTTGTAGCTGCTTTGTGTTGGAAAGAATTTAAATATTTGGTTGCAGCATGGAGGTCTGCAGTTTTAGTTGATCCTCTAGAGGGTATCAGTCATTTGTGACCTTAAGGGCATCTTGATTTGGGTTAGGTAGAAGAATGTAGACTTGCAGCAATAAGTGGTTAAAAAGCAAGAAAGTATTTTTTGGGCATGTTGCCGAAGATGTGGACATTCTACTGCATTTTTCCATGTTTCAATTTGGATCTTTCTTAGTGGCGAACAATGACTTTAAAATGTCATCTTCTGAGAGCTCAATTAATTCTGTCTCTAGTTCTTTAGGTGCCTTGGTGATGTCAACTAGGTGAGGCTGAAATGCTAATTTGAGTGTGATGTCATGATTCTCAAAGTCAGTGAACCTTTCATTGTATTGTCTAATTGATAGGTCTATAACAGCTGCATATTCTTCAAATGATTTGCATATATCATCCTGCTCATCAGTGACTTTTGCTAACTGCGGAAAATGTTTATCCGAAATTTCCTTTTGAAGAAGTGTTTTGAAAAAAGATAGCTTTTTTTTTTTTTGAAATTTTTGAAGTTTTTGCTACATATAGACTTAGTTTTACCTTGCAATGAAATATTCAAGCCATTTTGAGTTGATATATCACATAGAAATGCTGCATTCCTATGGAAATCTTCTTTCAATAATTCACATTGCTGATTCTATTTTTCAAAAAATTTAACTGTCTTTTCTTGTAGTGATAAAATTTTGGCTAATACCTGTCCCTGCAATAGCCAATACACTTTAGAATGATATGGCAAATCCACACTAAATACCTCATTGCTCAACTTTAGCATGTCACAGAAAAGATGATGTGATGTTGCATTTGCAGGAATATAGTTAACAATACTTATAACTTGTTGCAAAGTGTCATTTAAAATAATAGTGTTAGCACAGAGATTTTGCTGATGCAAGATACAATGAAAAGGAATGAGAACATCTGTATCTGTATACTTTTATTTTTATCTGTGCAATAAACCCTTCATGTTTTCCTGTCACGGAAGGTGCCCTATCTGTATATACCCTCACTAAATTTACCAAATTCAGTCCAACTTCAGAACATTTATGTTGAAAGTTGCTTAAGATATCTCTTCTGTTTGCAAGAGTGCCCAAAGCAAGTAACTCTTTGTAGCAAAGAAAATCTTCTGTTATGACCTGAATGAAGTATAAAACCTGTGCCAACTCAGTAGTATCAGTTGATTCATCCAAAGCGATTGAATAATATATATTTTCCTTTTGAAGTATTGCATGAAGGTGTTCTGTTAAATTGAAGGCTAACTCATGCTGCCAATCAGTTATGGTTCTCCTTGACAGAGACAGTTGTTTGTACTTTGAAAGGTTATTGGGTTCTAAGCATCCTACGACTTTGACAATGCATTTTTTCACAATTTCTACATCACTGAATGGCCCCCCTATTTTCCGTAGTATATAAGCTACTTTATAAGTTGCTTCAGTGGCGTTGTTTCTGGGTCTTATTGCTGCTTGAAAGAATTGTCTTTGCTTTTGCTTTTCATCTTTTAATTTCTGCAATACAACATTTCACCCCTCTCCCTGTAATTTAAGATATTTGTAATCTTTATGAGTGTTATAATACTGATAAGCATTAAATTTCTTTAATGTTGATATTGCAGTATCACAAAGTAAGCAAATCATCTTATCTTTAGCAGAAACAAGATAATGTTGCAATTCCCAGTTCTCATTAAAAAAACGGTTTTCTTCCTTCAGCATTCTTTTGGTCTTCTTTGACATTATGGGCTGTTAAGCAGACAGAATTAAAAAATATTGTTGAGCTGTACAACTGTTCACAAATTCCACTCAAACAGAAACCAGTGCATTGTAGTCAAAAGTGGGTAACAGACTGGTGTATTCAACTTCAATAAACCCTCGCCAACCAGCCTTATGTGGTAGTGGTGCCAGTAAGGCAGGGGAAGTTAGAGCTAATTCATGAGTACAGCAGCTGTCAATGTAGCCCTTATGGCTTACTAATGTTCTAATTGTGCCAGTCAATCTGGGAGAATTATTTCATTGAAACTTATTTTATTCTTTGGTATTTTAAATACATTCATTTTAAAAATAAAAATATTAAGTTCAAGTGGAAAAAAAGATGAGAAATAAAAAAATAAAAAATAAAAAAAGATGAACAAAAATATATTCATAAAAATAAAAGGATTTGTTCTGTAAAATTTGGATTTAGTCAAAGGCTGCCCTTAAGGACCTAGAAGGCACTTGTGGCCTTAAGGCTGCAGGTCCCTCACCCTTGCTTTAGACCAAAATCTTAAAGATATCTTGAGTTCTTTCCGTCCTATGTCTAACCTTTCAGGACTTTCTATTGGCTCAACTGTTGAAATTTATCTACAATCTGACCACCGTGTCCACTTCCGCTGCCACCAAGCAGGTCTAAGCCATTATTCTCTCATTTGGATCGTGGCAGGATCTCCCCACAGATATCCCCACTTCTTCCTTTGCCCCTCACACTTCATTTTATTTGCCAGAGTGATCCTTCTAAAATATAAACCAGCTCATGTTTCTCCAGTACTCAAACATCTGCCGTAGTTCTCGTGATCTGCAGGTCCTACTACCTTTCTGACTTTCTTTCTTACTATGCTCTTTGTAGCTCACTTTACCCCACTTACACTGGCCTCCTTGCTGTTCTGCCTTAGGTTTCTGAGGTGTCATTACATAGGCCTGCAATGCTGTTTTCCCAGGAATCTGCTTGGCTAATTTTCTCACCTCTTCAGGTCTTACTCAAATGTCTCCTTTTCAATGAGACTAATCTTGATCTTATTTAATACTGAAATCTGCTCCTAATTTCTCTATCACCTAACCCTGCATACTCTGTTCGACTTTTTCTGTTTTTAAATAGTATATGTCATTTTCTAATATAGTAAATAATTTACTTTTTATTATCTTTATTGTTTATGGTATAACCCTTCTCATGACTGGCACAGAGTAGACATTCAATAAATATAAGCTGAATGAATGAATAAATGAATGGTGCTCTATAGTCTAGGGATACCTCTGATCTTACATCACATCTCTTTGCTCTTGTAGCTGACCACAAGGCTAGGCGGAATAGCTTACACAGATTGTTGCTGTTGAAATAAACATATTGAAAGTATTTGTAAAGTATAAGAGGAACATCTGAAAAGAATGAAACCCAACTCTTCCTCCATCACTTATGATATCAGACAATTGCTTGATTTTATTGATTCTCTGATAAACCTCAGATCCTTTTGTTTACCAAGTGCGCAGAAGATGTATGTATTTATTTCCTGGCAGACGAACAAACCAGAAAATGATTGCATTGGAAACATAGAGGTGGTGTTGGGAGTTGGGCTTGGAAAACAGGTGTGTATAGAGATTGTAGTGGAGGTTTTATATTATAGTTTTTGTCTTTCTGTTTTATTTCACTCTAGTAAAGATTAGCTTGTATAAAATCAGCTGTAATAATATTGTGCAGCAAAGAACCTATGCCTCCTTTTTCTTTTCTTTACTTAAACTTGCTTCTGATGATTTAGATGACTTTTTTTTTCAATTAACATTTGGTTCCAATCCTTCACATTATTCCTGACTATATTATGCTAATCTCTTTCTGAGGGGTGGTGATGGGAGAGAGTGGGACTTACGAAGTTTAGTTATGAACTCAAGATAAATTGTTAATGAAAATTAAAATAAGTGCTGTGTTTTATAACATTATTTCAGTATTTACCAGTCTTTTACTAGTTGCCGACCCTTTCTTCTGATATTTTGGAAATATGGGGTATTAGGCAAGGATTAACATTTGTGATGATTGGCACCTACTAAAAATATTTTCCCTTTGTATTTCACTAAATAGAGTTTCAGTAAATGAGATCTAGAATAGATCTTATGAAGCCCAAAGGTACTTTTGGTGGAAGACTTATTGATATGATGAAAACACTATAAACTTGAGGAAGACACCTATTCTTAGATAAAACTATCAAAAGCATGTGAATGTGTACATACATGTACGTGTGTTAATGTTATGACAATAATTAAGGCATAGAAAGAACCATGTTAATAGAGATGATGTGTTGTAATTAATTATCAGGATAAAATAACATGGGAGAAGGCCAATAATAAATAAATATGAGTACCTGGAAAAACACATATTAAATACAGTCTCGTGTATTAATAAATGATGAATGTTTTTATGTATTTATTGAGTATTTAACATTTTTATTTTATCATGAATGGAATGTTGAATGTTCACAAAATAATTTTAATAAAAGGGGCAGAGAAACATACATATAGTGAATACATACTCTTGCATGGAAATTCATAAGCTTAAGGAAAAATAACAACAGCATGCATGTGGAAGGGGGAAAGAGAGGGAAAGAGAAGGGGTATTGGTACAGAAGCTTATTAGATCAAAAACTTTGCTAGTCCAGATTAAAAAAAACTGTTACAATAACAGATGGTACATTCTGAAAATTTCAAGAAGCCTTCTCTTAAAATTGGACAACTGATGACTTTCTACCCTACCTCTTTGATGGTTGTATATCTTGGAAGATTGAGGAAGCAATGAAAAAAATCAAATCTAACCATGACCATGAAGGAAGAACTTGGTGATATAGAGTGCCAGAGAGTTTGGTCAGGCCTATGCTTAACATTTGTGCTGAGCAGAGAGAAGGTACAAATGGAGGCCTGCAAAAGGTAACAGGCGGCTAAAGTAGGTTCCATCCTCCAATCTTTCTACCTTGAGAAATATACTTTCAAAATGACCCAGAAGGCAAGGGTCATCACTTTGGCCCCCAAGGCATAAGGATGAGGGTGGGGCAAGCTGTTGCCCATGTATATGGAGAAAGTGACCATTTTATTGTGAAGGTGATAATCCTAAATAAGATAATGTAAGACATGTATCCTAGACTTTAAAAGAAGGCAATTTCAACAATTTCAGAATTAACAGCACGTATGATTCTAAGAGACTATATATGACATAAAAGAAATGTGATGAATTAAAAATGAAGAAAGAAGATGCACAGTTTGTAGGGCCTGGGCTTTATTACTTACTTTTGCTTTCACCAGAATCTATGACTGTGGCTGATGTGTTTAAGTGCTCCATAAATAATTGCTGAACAACAATATGACCAATCCCAAACCTCAGTGTACCTATGTAGGGAGTGCAGATTTGAAAAGAATATAGATCAAAGATGAGAAGAGGAACACATGACTAAAAGCAAATAAAAGAGAATGGCAGAAACTATGAAAAATAATGTTGGAAAGGCTAAAACACTTCTCATTTGCTAGGGCTGGCAGGACTTGCTGAAGGTAAGAAAAGGGGAATTCCAAAGCTACAGTCTGAGAGAAAGAGAAAGAAAAAGAATAAGGAAGGAATAGATCCTTTGCATGAGCCAGATGATATGAGCTTAAATGAAGTGGAAAAGCAAGGATGTTACAATTTGCATTAAATACATAAATACTTATGTACTGATACTATATATGATACCTCTGGAACCACAGGAGTAAATGACCAGAGTAACTGCTTCTGAGAAGGAAATTAGATAGCTAAAGACAGGGATGGGAGAGAGACTTGCTTTCACTATATACATTATTACATTGTTGAACCTTGTATTACCTAATAAAATTTTAAGCAATAAAAAAAGAGTTAAAACTCCAGATGCTGAAAATAAAGAAGATAGCCCCTAGTCTCTTTAAATTAGTTGAAGTATATATATATCCTAAAGAAGTATATCCCGAATTCTAAAATTATTTACAGATGTGATTTATAGAACCTCTCTACTGAAAAATGACAGACCTACCAGAAAGCAGGGAATTCTAGACTGAATGTTTGTGTCCCCTCTCCCCAAATCCATATGTTGAAATCCTAACCCCCAGGGTGATGGTGTTAGGATGGTGGGATCTTTGGGAGGTATTTAGGCCATGAGAATGAGGCCTCATGAATGGGATTAGTGCCTTTATAAGAAGAGACATGACATGCTCTGCTCTCTGCCATGTGAGGACACAGTGAGAAGGCAGCTACTTGCAAACCAGAAAGCAGGTGCTCACCAGACCCCAGATCTGCCAGTATCTTGATCTTGGACTTCCCAGCTTCCAGAACTGTGAGAAATAAATGTTTGTTATTTAAGCCACCCAGTCCATGGTATATTTGTCATGGGATCCTGAACTGACTAACATGCACGGAAGGGAGGACAAACATCTTTATTTTTAAAAGAGGTTAAAAAGGGGGTCTCTATAATCTGACTGGGCATCTAGGTTCCAACCTATAGGAAAACTGAAAAACTTAAATGTAAATAAATGGCAATAATAACTAGCAGTGTCAACATTAATTCTCCAGGAACAAGTCATGTTAAACAATTTTTTTTTTTAATTGAACTCTTTAATAGGAAGGTGTAGAAAGGGTGTCTCTATTTCTGTAAAACATTGGAAAAGCCTCCCCATGATGTATTTTTTTGACAAAAAGTTTTAAAAAGTAGATTATTTCACACAAAAGTGATTAATAACTGGTTGAAAAAATTACATCTAAAGTGTTTATTAATTGATCATTACCTATATAGAAAGAGATTTGTAGTGGTATCAAGATTAGGTTTCACATCTGGCACTCACCTGTTCAATGACTTAATTGGGAACTGTAGAATTCCTACTAAAAAAATTAATGGAAAAACAGGGAACTGGGAGGGGGTGTTAATGTGTTGGGTTCTCCAAAATCAATTTTTGGCTGGCAGGAATAAAAGTCCTGATTCCACAGGATGAGATGTTAGGAGGACAAAATAAAATTCTGTATTTAGGGGCAAATAAAAATTATTTGTCCAAACATATGATGGGGAGACTTGGGTTTGCAGTAATATTTGAAACAAAACACTTGAACAGTTTAACTGAAAAGTGAGTACAAAGCTAGACTAAATATGATGACTGTATCATGGAATTTAATAATCTTAAAGGAGAATTGGCCATCACCTTACAAACTAATTGTGTTACAAAAGTTAATTTTTTAAAAAAATTAAATATTTGTTATTAGGGACTTTTCTATAGGGACCATATTGTAGATGGTTAGGTTTTCAAGCCATCCCAAAAGTACATGTCAACTTATTTAGAAGAATTAGTTTTACTAAGAGGATCCTTAGCTCCAGAGGGTGGTCATGTATTACTATACAGAGGAGAAGTAGATGGCAAAAATTTTTTCTTTAATATTTGTGAGAGAATGGCCACGTGTAGGCAAATTTTGGAAATGGGTGAAGGTTTCCACTGGCCTCTCTGTACATCTCTCTGATCTTCTATCATCCCTTTCTTTTGCTGTCAGGGCACGACTGGAACACAGTGTGGTGCGTGCTGTAATAGAGACATGCACAGGGTATCAGATGGAGAGCGCTAAGCTGGTTCATACTAATGTGTGACTGAATGTGTGCACCGCATGACCTCTCAGAGGTAACTGCATTTAAAAATGAAATGTGGGTTAAACTAAATGAATTTAAAATTGATGTAAGTGTGAGTTTCAAGCAAGGAATAAAATGGATTGAAGAAAATTTAGGCATTGTGGACAAAGATAGTTTGGAGAGAGGGGAAGGATCCATGTGGGTGGGTTTGCCCTGCCTTGAGGTCTATCCCTGAAGACACCTATTACTACTGTCAAGAGATTGGTTCTCTTTCTTTTGATTCTGAAAACTGGGATTTTATTCTAGTCTGTCTCCAAACCTGTACTTTTACCACTTTATAAAGTATATTTTTCCCACTTTATAAAACTGTCTCTATTGGATAAAAGTTAAAAAGTGGCAGATTTCAACTCAACCAGCATCTAATGGTATAGTGAGCTTCTTATTTGTATTCATCTAAGCCCAGTACATTGCTGAAATGAAGGCTGTTGTAGGAGGTATTCTTGAATTGTTTGGGAGGTACTCCCTAATTCCTAAGGCTTCATAGATTATAAAATGCAAATGCCTTGGAATGTAATACTCACAACCTAGTGGGATTTTTGTTTTGGATTCACACTGTGGTATTGCTATAATCACAATCTGTCAGACTTTGACCTTGCTTCAGCTGAATTTGCAAAATTCTACAGTTTTCTACCTTTTATTGCCTTAATCCCCAGTCAGTCAGGAATACTGAATAGGAAGATACAAAAGATCAGGAAGATTTTTAAAAGAAATGGCATTTATTCAAAGAATAATAATTATGTATAGTTAAGGTTCTTTAAGGACTTCTGATTTATTAGTTTATAATTTTTACAGTGGAAAAAGGAACTTCTGAAAAACTTTCTTTATTTAATATGTGTTAAAGACATGAACACTGACTTAGAAGATACTTTGGCTAACTTAGATTTGTCTTTTATCTCTTTGCTAAACAGCACTCCTTCTAGAAAAATTTATTAATAGATTTGTTTGTGTTAGAGGCAGTCAAATTGGTAGTTGAAATGATCGAAAAATAAACCCAAACCAAACCAAAACAATATTTCTGTTCTAGAAATCATTTGAAAGAAACCATTTGGCAATAGTGTTTGGAGCCTTTCTTGAAACACATCTCCTACATTTCTGCTGAATAGCTAAAAAAGAGACCATGTTTCTGCTTTTAGAACAGCAGTAAAACCAGTGAAAAGGAGGAAGAAGCAAGGTAGAAAAGGGATAAATTGTAGGGCTTTGTGACTTTATATATATATCACATATATTGGTATATTATATGATAACAATAATTTAGAACTGTCATTTCTGGAGAAAGTCAAATAATATCTTTTCACTTAACACAATTTGAGTAATTCTTTTTTCAAGGCAAAATGCTTGTAAAAAGTAAAGAAATTGTAGTCACTTTTTATAAATGGCTTGTGATAGAATTAAGCATAGACTGGGAACAAGGGCATGCTTGACAATCTGGAAGGGGTTAAGGGTGGTCCGTTTGGGTTATATTCAATAAAAGAACTATCTAGAAATGGGATAATTTCAGAAAGTGTACTCTATCTATACAGTCAACAATGCTAGTGGGTTTTATATAAAACCCTCAACATTTACTGTAGGTTTTAGTAGATGGATAAATAATATATTATAGCTATTTGAAAACATGGCTAGAATTTTTGTATGTTCATCTGAATGTGTTTGATATGCCACTTATGGTCATTTTATTTGTGTGTATATGTGTGTGTGTGTGTGTGTGTGTGTGTGTGTGTTCTGATGCAAAAATCTCACTGAATTGATTCTTAAGTATTATGTTAATGCTTTAAAGAATGGCTTGTAATTCTTTTCTTGTTTTTTTTTCTTTCTTATTTTGTTTTATCTAAACATCAATGCTTTCTCAAGGGCTTCTCTCTTTTTATACCAACTATGCAAATTTATATTACTTTCTTTCCTGTGCAAGAAAGTATATTGCCACTAACCTTCTTCTCCAATGAAAACCCTCAAATAAACAATCTCCAAAACAAATAAAGACATATAACATGCCTTCGAAAGTTTTACCTGGCTCCCCATCTAAGTCATCATTACCAGGAACAGGCAAAATATGGGTGTGGGCTGCTTCAGTTCTATGATTTCTTGGAAGTCAGGACTTGCATGCCATAAGGTATATCTCACCATTCTGTTCACAGAAGACTACTGATCAAATGTGAACCCACCTGGGATGAGTTATTAATATAGTCACGAACATACTAGTGTAGATTAATTTGTTAGAGGACCTAAGCGCAGACAGCATGACTTCAGTGCACAGTTGGGGAATATCTTCTTTCTCTGATGGTGGATTTGGCACCCTGATTCTCTGAGGACTTTCACTGATATCAGGAACAGGTGCCTGAATACAAGTCTTACCTACTTCATGATTTTCATGAGTTCTTTTCTTTAGAAAATATTTTTCTTTATTAATAAGCATTTTTTTGTTTGTACGTAGGCAGCATGTCAACTGAAACACCAATCACACTGAATATCGACCCACAGGATCTCCAAGTGCAAACATTCACTGTAGAGAAACTACTGGAGCCTCTCATAATCCAGGTATGAATACTATGGAAATTATAATGTGCACTAACTGCAGAAGAACTGAAAATATGGGAAAAATAGATAATGAGGCAAGGAAAGATTTGATTTTTATATATGAATATGTCATCTAAAATTTTCCTTTACTTAAAGTCATTAAAATGTAAAAAAAGTACATATTTAGTAAAAATAATACAATTCTGAAAAATTTCCCCCAGATTCTCTTTTAACAAAAATAGCAGTAATAATATGTGTATATAATTTTCAAAGTAACTTTATGTAAATTATATTGTTTGATAATCATGAAAACTGAGTGAGGCAAGTAGCATAGTTAAAATAATCTTGATTATGTAGATGAGGAAACTGAGGCTTGTCCCAAGGCACATAGTGTCTCATTTGCCAAATAGAAAATTATCTTTAATGTACCAAAATATATGTGAAAAGCAGCTATTTAAAGGAATTCTGTGATAAAGTCTTTCATAAGATGAATAATCCTTTGATAATATGCATAATAATTCTCTGACTTATTTATTATATAAGTCCAGATTTTATGTATTAGATTTTCTTAAAGCAGAGCTTGAACAAACTTATACAATGGTATAGATTTAAATTTTTTGTCCTTAACCCAAAATTTATGAGGGAACTCCTCTTTAGGTCTACCTTACATCATGCCTCCTAATACAAGATTAAGTCCCTTTTTCTAAGGACTTGAAGAACTTAAGGGTTACTTGGGTGAGAAACTATGCTGACCTTACCTCAGATCATTTAAAAATGTTCTGCTTATCTTCTTTGTGAGATGGATGGTGGGAAGGGGACTAGCTCTGAGAATAGACTTTGTACACGTTTTTACTTAGTGCAAGTCGATATCTGTTGCTGGTAAAACAACCAAAACATGTACCCCACTGATGGTAGCTTAATCATCAACTTTGGCAGTCTTAACAGCACTAATATCTGGTATGAAATTGATACTAGATGACTGTGGAGACTCTATTGAAGTCCCTGTCTTAGCCATCCACTAAATGTTTTCATGTTAAAAAGAGAAAAAAAAAAATCTTAATTTTTTTCCTGACAAAATTCATTGCAAAAATTGGAAATAAAAAAAAAAAAACCCCAAATAGAATAAAAAACACTCATAATTTTACCACCAAGAGGTAAACATTAATGTTTTGATGGATTTATTTCCAGAACAGCAAAATTATAAGTGTTTTTATCTTCTTAGTAATTTATAATATTAAAGAATATATTTTCTTTATATGTATCCTTATATGTATATATGTAAACATGGTAGAGATAGTACTGTGTATGTGGGTTTTAGCCCACTTTTCCATTTAAAATGATATTTTAATAATTTTCCTATTCTTTGTAAGCATGATAATAAAACTGCTGTTTAATTATATATCATCTGACCACACCATAGTTGTTTAAAGTAGGACATTTTTGGACATTTAGGTTGTTTCTATTTTTTTACTATTATAAATTCTGCTATGCTGAACATCTTTGTATATGAATTTTTGTCATCAATTTGTATTATTTCCCAAGGATTAATTACTAAATGTAAAAGTAAGTGGCCAGGATATGAGAATTTTTGGGCTTTTCGTATATATCACTAAGTTTTTTGGGAAAAGTTTTAAATGAGTTCTCACAAGTCATTTAAGATTTTGTTCCTATGCACTTATAGGGAGCAGGAGTAGAGAAATGACCTTCATTTTAGAGATGGCTGCTAAAAACAATTACATTAATGTCACTGCATAACCCTTATTTGTCTCATAACAATGGAACATGAGAGTCGGTCGCTTAAGACTTTCTATTCACAAAGGTTGATGACATATAGCTTAAAACAGAGAGAGTATCATGGAGAAACTACTTTTTGTATTCTAACTGAAACTAACAGATGTTTGCTCTAGTCAAGTAAGTTCATTGCTTTAGCAATTAATAGAAAGCATTCTAAGTAAATTAACATTAAAGGGTATGCTGGTTACAGTTTGTGTGTGTGTATGTATTTTCTGGCATGTTCTAAAACTATTATAACCATTTAAAAACATTTATTGAGTCCACCTAGAAAATTAAAAGCATGAAAATGACCTGAGTAATTTTATTTGTTTAGAAAGAAATGTATCTTTTTAAAAAAGTGTGATTATGCTAATGTTAGAGGGTTTTCTTGTGCCTGGATTTAGATTTTTCATGGTTCACAAGTAGATGAGTCACAGAAAGGGAACTCAGTATTTATTATATACCAGATAGTTTTCAGTTACATGTAAATGTACTTGCCAATTTTATCTTCCTTAAGATTGTTATCAATGTTTTTCAAAAATGTTTGTTTATTAAAAGTGGTTTAGTATACAACCTTACCAAAATCTTAGCTACAAAAAAGTTTCTAGATCTTAGCAATATTAAAGTCATATTAAATAAAAATATTAACAATTTATAGAATATCTACCATGTGCAGGAGGTATCTCATAAAGCAGAATTTTAGTACAATTAAATTTTTTCAATATACTTTTGATTTTCATTTATAATGGGATTCTCCTTATCAAAACCAATTTACTATTTTGGAATAAATGACCTTTTTGGATTTGATGTTCAGCCTTCTTGTATCTGTCATGTTGGTCATGTATTACCCA
This sequence comes from Lemur catta, assembly GCF_020740605.2. Lineage (NCBI taxonomy): Eukaryota > Metazoa > Chordata > Mammalia > Primates > Lemuridae > Lemur > Lemur catta. Next base: position 46,453,304 of record NC_059141.1, on the reverse strand, counting down.
TCAACACAAGTAAAAGATCCCATTAAATTGTATTAAAGGTGTTTTTTATAGGATAACATCATGCTGAATATTTCATCACATCACATAATTTTTTTCTTAAGGAGTGTTTATTTTTTATTTTAAAATATTTAATTAACAAATGAAAATTGTACATATTCAAGGTATACAAGTTGATGATTTGATACACTTACGTGTTGCACAATGATTACCACCATCAAATTAATTAACACATCCGTCACCACCCATAGTTACCCTTTTTGTGTGTGTGTGTGTGTGTGTGTGTGTGTGTGTGTATGTGGTGAAGACACTTAAAATCTACTCTCTTATCAAATTTCATGTAAACAATACTGTATTGTTAACTATAGTCACCATGCTATATGTTAGAGTCCCAGAACTTACTTATCTTAAAACTGAAATTTTGTATGTTTTGACCAGCACCTACCCCATTTCCCTTACCCCCAACCCCTGGAAACCACTCTTTTACTCTCTGCTTCTACGAGTTTGACATTTTTAGATTCCATGTATACATGAGATCATTTAGTATTTGCCTTTCTGTTTCTGGCTTATTCACATAACATAATGTCCTTCAGGTTCATCCATGTTGGCAAATGGCAGTTATTTCTTTCTTTTTTATGACTGAATAATATTCTACTGTATGTGTGTATACCATATGTTCTTCATCCATTTATCCATCAGTGGACACTTAAGTTGTTTCTGTATCTTGGTTATTGCTCCAAAGAGTGTTTAATTTGAAATAATCATATGATTTATTTTGAATATATGATATAGTCCAGATTACACTGGAAAACATTCCAAAAGAAGTTCATGATTTTTAAGTTCATATTGCCACCAGTTAAAGTTATTCATTTAGTAGCCCCATTAAAAATTTTTCACTTTCTTCATTATTTATCTTCCTGTTACATTCTTTTGCTTTCAAGGTTCCACAGAAATTACTTATCACCTCTGTATATAACTCAAAGTCAAAATTACATTTTAATTTTTAGAGTAATTGGTCATAGATACTGTTATGTCACTCCAACTTCTAAATTCATTTGTTCATAAATCTTTATTCTGCTCTTTTATAGTTAACAGAGTCTTCTCTACCAAATCTGATTTATCTTTAATCTATTTTTTTTCTCTTGAGTGCAGGTAAATCACTAGGTCGTTTTGCAGGGATGCTCAGCCTGGTATATATTTCAATCATTCACTTTCATTTTCTCTATGTGATAACTTACACAGTTGCATCCCTCTGTAATAAATTCCTCCAATGGATCAGAAATAATTTTTTTCTCAGCAGTTACGTTTTTATGATTGCAATTGTAGGCATCTATACTTTATCACTTTCAAGATCCAAGTTTGGCAATACAATGCAGGAAGTCTGTTTGTGCAGAATTGCACCTACAACATTTACATCTCTATGTTGTATCGCTCTGAAGGGGATATAAACTGCTAGATCATGCTATAGTCATTACATAATGAAACCGTCTATAATCTTAATTTGCCACAAAATATTACTTGCCAAATGTCAGATTTATATTGCATGTGAGCTAAAGGAATTGATTTACTCAGAACTCTTTAAAATAAAAATAATAACAAACTCCTTATAATGTGTTATATCTTGTAAAGTTTCTGGTGGGACAAAGGTTCAAATGTATTTTCTGATGTAAATATATTCCATGTTTTCAAGAGGTAAATATAGAGTTAGTTAGTTAGTAAGAAACATTATTTCTCTGGCTCCCACCCCTAACTCTTGTAGTAGTACCTCTTGGCCCTTTCCACATTTCCACCTGCCTAGTGTCTCCTGCCTATTTCTGGGAGTCCTCTTGGGGACAGCTATTATATTCATTGGGTCAAGTTTAAAAATATCTACCAAACCCTGTATCACTCAGCATGAACAAGGTTATACCATGATAAGAAGACAACCCCCAAGTCTGAGAGGCTTAATAAAAATCTATTTCCTGCTCAAGCTACATGTCCAGTGTGAGTTGGCTGCGGTCTCTGCTAAGTACAGGCACTCAGGGATCCAGGCTAATGTACATTTCATTTCAACTTGTACTTCCATTTTCATTGCTACAGAGGAAAGAGAAAATGATGACTCATACAAGAGCTCCTAACATGTCCACCTGGGTGTGACATATGTCAATTTCACTCACATTTCTTTGGTCAGCAAGTTATGTGGTCAAAGCGGATGTTGGATGAGCAATCCTTCCCTGTGCCCAGAGGAGAATGGGAATATTTGTAAACAGCCTCAGTAACTATTACATTCCCATTGCCTTATTTTTAGGGATTCCTTTTTTTAAGTCTCCATCTGCTATCATGTCATTTTGCCACCATGGCCACAGCTGACTTTTTTAGGGTGGGCAGCTGACTTAGTGACACACAATTATAGATTGGCAAGAAGGGTGTGGAGTGCTCTGGCATAAGAATTCTGCCTCTAAGGGATGATCTTGAGTTGGTCCTATTACTATTCTTTCTTTGAAGAGTTGCTTATATTCTGAGAGTTATAGCAGGTGCAAAGCCGAACGACACAGAGAAAGAAATAGAGACATGGAAAGAGTTGAGTAATCGTGATAGTGGTGTTTTCAAGTTTGGATTCACAAACTCCTGCTGTTCAGGGACAATAAAATTACCTACTTACTAGGCTTTTAACAGATGTTTTTCAGTTTCCAAACTACATTCTATTCTCAGAATCATACTCTAGCCTCTGTGGGGCCTCACTGTCTCCAGTTCCCTTCAGCACTGGCCATATAGGCCAGGTGCTTATCTTCCTTATGACGTCTGATTCCCTGGCCTCATACTCCTGCAAATTCAAAGAAGGTCATTAGCAGCAGCAATCCAGGTTCTTGTAATTGCCCTCACTTGCTTTATGCTAGAGTTGGGATTTTCCTCCAAAACCTCCTTTCACTTCTGCTCTTCTGCTCTTCCCCTCATCCCCAAATTTTGGAGTCTCTGACATATGACTCATTTGTCTCTCAAACCAGTTTATCTGCTATGCTTTCCTGTTTTGTCTGACCTCACTATGTTACTGGGGGATGGTGACTACCAGTGGTGCCCCTTGTGAGACTGGAAATGGACGTGCCAAAGTAGCCATATCCCAGTGCCTCTACAGCTGTGCAGAGGAGAAGAGCAAACGTCCCCTTTGTCCTCTGAAGGTTTGCTGAAAAATCAACTGACAAAAGGCAGATTAATAGGAGAAAAGCCATAAAAAATCTATTTTAATGTGCATAACATGAGGGAATCACAGGAGAATGATTACCCGGTAACTCAATGGGGTACGGATAATTATATACCCTTTTTTATAGGGGAGGAGGGTGGCATAAATTTGGCAACTTGGGGGATAGTAAATGATTTCTAGAAGAGTTTAATAGGCTTGGAAAACATATAATAACCTGGGACAAATTCTGTTTGGCCCACAGAGCAGACGATGGTTTGTGACAAAAGTCTGTCCAGGTGTGTTGACAGACTTCAGCCTCTCTTCCTGTGATAAGAGTTAAACTAATGAAAACTCACAGAAGGGACTAGAAGTAATTGTTTTTTTTCTCTGTTGGATCCAGACTTTAGGCAGATAAGGGAATATCAGAGAAAAGCTTCTTCCAGGGTCTGGTGGTCTCCAAGGGCCTTTAATTTAAAATAATCAACATACTAGGGTGCCATATTTTCAAGTGAAATTCCCTGATCTCCTTTAGCTGCCAGTCCTCAAAGTGACAGAATGGCGCTGGACTCCTACAAAAGAGAGGAGAATGCCTCTTTTCCAATTCTATGCTGCACTCTGTAATATGGGTCCCAAGGAAGCAATGCTTGGACCTGGAGTCACCCAAAATTCTTAGGAAAACAAACCCTTTCAGCTTCTTCTCTACTGTCTCCCTTCTCCTTGTTAGAGTCAAACCCAGTTCACGGGGCTGGATGGGGAGCAGTTAATCCTAGCTTGTCCAAGTACCATGTTTTTCGTTCCTCCTTGGTTCCTATGAAGAACCTCTCTGTCATACCCCACTCTCAACAAAATTTCTTTCTACCCTCTTTGAGCCAAAAAAAAAAAAAAAGGCAAGAAAGCAATCACATATATATGTTAATTTATGCAAATAGGTGCCTGGATGCCAAAAGGGTTAATTTCTCACTGTTTCTACAGACAGATTTGATTGGCTTCCAGGTAGCAGGGAGAGGACATGTCTGCCCTCTCTGGCTTCTTAGTCTCCTAGGATATAATTTCCTTTGTTTCTTTTGGAAAAGAATTCAAACTTTATTTGTGGTTATTTTCTGTCATTGCTATATAGGTTATTATTTTGCATTATTTTTGATTTTTAATTATTTTGGGTGCATAACAGTTATATAACTTTATAGGATCATTTTGAATAGGCATGATGCCATTTACTTATGCTTCCTTGATTTTATCTACAAGTTTCTTTTTTGTACCCTTGCTGATTATTCTATCGATAGAATTTATATCAGAATTAATCTTGAAGCTTCCAAGGAAATCTCAAAGACAAGTCTGCACACATATAATGTTCTTGTAGAGTATTTTATAAGCAAATATTGGAGTTTTGACTATCCCCTCAAGTAACCTCAAAAGTTAGTAAATTAAATGCCTTTTAAATAGTTATAGGCTCAAGGCTTAATAAGTATAAAGATGTTATTTTTATGGTAAGATGAAGAAATAAACTTAATTCTGCCTCAGTAACATTTTAAAGTTTAGGGTGATTCAGTAAAGCTGAGTTGATTCTAATAAAGTGAATTCTTCAATTTCTGCATTCTTTTACTACCAGAAAACTGCTCCCATGAGAAAATTGTTAGGCTATCGCATTCCTTAAGAAACAAATAGTGGAGAAAAAGGAAGACACTCTTTAAATTAAAATAAGGATAAGAAAAAGCAGTAGCTAGTTGATTAAAATAGTGCAAGTCCAGTGGGAGCATGTATGGCAAGCATACAAGGAGGTCCTCACCTGATGGCTTTGAGATTATCTGTGGGCAGGTGTCAGTCACTGCACATGCTTCACCTCTTTTCAGTTTGCTTCCTAGACTTTTTGTCCTATCAGACTCCAATTTTTTTTTCTATTCACTTTAAGGTTGTTGTCCTCTTGTTCTGGATTCTCTGACCACCCCCAATCCACTCCATTTCTGTTAATACTTTATCTTTCGGTCGCAGCTCATCTTTTCCTCCATGAATTCAGATTGATCCCACAGATATCCACTTCTAACTTAGTTTTGGGATGTGACCTTTCTCTTATAAACTGCACAGGCAGTCAGGTGGTGTAGAATGATAAGCCCAGGTCTACCTGCCCTTTTAGTGGAAAATGTTATATTGATAGGAGCAATTGTGGTTTAGCTGGCTGAAAGGATAGGAGTCCATATATGCCCCAGATGTGGTCATTTTCACTGCTTGAGGTATGACAACCCTTCATAGAATCCCCTGGGCTATTTTAGGACACCTGATTTGTCTTAGAAGATACTGTTGCAGCTTCAAAACTCCATGACTCTAGACCAGTGATTGCGAAATTTTTATTGTATAGGTCTGGATAGTACATAGTTTCAGCTTTGACTACCATAGGGTCTTTGTTGCAACTACACTGCAGTTATAGTGCGAAAGCAGATGTAGACAATATGTAAACAAATGGGTGTGGCTGTGTTCCAATAAAACTTTATTATTTACAAAACAAGACAAGTGGCTGGATTTGGCCCCAGAGACTTAATTTGCAGGCCCTTGTTCTAGACTGACCATTTTCTCATGGAGATATTCTGCACTTACTGGTTAAGGAAAGATAAAAATTGAGCAATATCTCATAGTTGAGAGCCCCCATGAGATAAATTATCGTGGGGTGGTTTGCGGCCAAATCCTATGATAGACACAAAAGCCTCGCTTGGGGAAAGAGTGCTAAGTAGGCAATTCAGAAAATTCCTGTTGCTGTTGAGATTCTGTTAGCCCAGTGGTTTTCAACCCTGGCTGCACATTAAAATCACCTGGGGAGCTTTTAAAAATCCTGATGCCCAGGCCTCACATGAAGCCAGTTAAAGCAGAATCTCTGGGGGTAGGACTAGGCGATAGTTCAAAAAGTTCCCTGGTGGTTACAGTGTAAGAGCTGCTGTGCTCGGCCTTATGTCAGCCAATAGTGAGCATGGTTTTGCCTCTTGACCCAAGGCCTGCCTTATAATGGTGCCTGCCCCTTCTGTGTCTTTATAACCTTATTATAGCTGAATTTGGATATATAGAAATATAGCTATATGTCTATATAGATCTCTATCTCTACAGTAGGGAATGATCTACAAATTAAGGCTTAATAAATGTGGTTTGTAATCTTGCTGGTAAGTTATTTCTTTTAGGAAACAATTTGCATTCTAAACTGTGATTTGCAAGATACTGTACTTCTTCAATTTAAATACATTTTCCTACATTCTCCACCTCACATTTTTAACATTTCTGAAATTAATATGCATCTCATAATGGAAATAAACATTTAATGCAGCTTTCCCCTGTGATACATCACTTCAATTTTTCCCATAGTATACCTTGGTTCTTTATCTTTCATAAGTGATCTGACATTCCCTATGGGCTCCTACCCACTGGGAATTGGGATAAATGCCTTATACCTCAGCCAATAAGATGTTAAATTGGTGTTATTCAACAATGTAAATAGTCCCTTTTGGTGAATGGTCAGTCTCTTTAGATAAAATGCTCAAATCCAGGTGATTGGGGTAAAAGTGTTGCTTATGTGACCTTATGGTGGGAGATTTGGCCTTTGGATCTATGTGATGACCTTTGGACACTTAGTGCCTATTGCTGCAGAGTGGCTGGTCTGGAATGCCTCTGGACTGGTGACGTCTGAGGGGTGACCAATCCCAGGCATGGTCATCTTGTGGGCACCTCTGTGCATTTCCTGATGTAGTCTATAGCAGAAATAATTTGTGGACTATTCTTTTTCAGCTTGGTTAGGGTCCTTGGTTCTTTTAGGAAGCCATAACCTCATTTTGGCCCTTGAGGGTTCTTTAGGCCCCTAAGTCCCAGCTACATCCTCTATCCAGTGGCATCTTCAGTTCACCCTCAGCCTCTGCTAGATCACCTTGCTCTTCACCATGTGAACTCAGGGCAGGCCCGCTGGTCTTCAGCACAGCCACATTTTGATTGTCCTTCATGGTATCTAGGATCTTTTGGGTCTAATCCTCATGGGAATCAAGATCAATTTAAGAAAGGTAAACTGGCCTTCCCTCTACCTATATGCATGATGATGCCAAGATTACAGTACAACCACCCAAAGTTTTACATAGGGGAGCTCATTAAACAATTTTCTTCTAGATTCTCAAAGATAAATGGAGTCAAAATCCTTCTGGTCTCATTGTTCCCTAACTAATTGTATTGCTTGGGAGCTAATACAGCTCCCAATGTGGGTGAAGCACAGAGAGGAGTGATGACATAAATCTCACCTCCCTCTCTTACCTGTCAGCTACTTCTTCCAATAGTCAGTCCTCACTTCTTTTTCCTGTCTGACCAGATCCTCTTTTTTATAAAACTCTGTTGGATCTAGCTTTTGCTAAATGTGAGCCAGAAGGATTTAGAAAATGATTTTATCTTCCTTTAATGGCTTTCATAATTATTTTCTTTTAAAATTTTATCATCTTAACCAATTTTTGCTTTTATTATTATTTTTAATTAACACATAATAATTGTACATATTTATGGTGTTCAGGGTGATATTTTTGATACACGTATACAATGTGTAATGATCAAATCAGAGTAATTAGCACATCCATCACCACAAACATTTATTATTTCATTGTGTTGGGAATATTCAAAATCTACTCTTCAAGCTATTCGAAAATACACAATAAATTGTTGTTAATTATAGTCACCCTACAGTGCTGCAGAACACTAAAACTTAATTCTCCTATCTAGCTGTAATTTTTTATCTGTTAACCAACCTCTCACTATACCCTTCTCCCTCACCACCCTTCCCAGCCTCTAGTGGCCACTATTCTACTCTCTACTTCTGGGAGACTTTTTGAGCTTCCACATATGAGTGACAACATGCAATATTTATATTTCTGTACCTGAGTTAATTTACTTAACATAGTGTCCTCCAAGGTCATCCACATTGCCATGAATGATAAAATTTTATTCTTTTTTGTGGGTGAATAGTATTACATTGTGTATGTTTACCACATTTTCTTTATCCATTCATCTGTTGGTGGATAGGTTACTTCCTTATCTCGGCTATTGTGAATAGTGCTTCAGTAAACATGGGAGTGTAGATATCTCTTTGATATACTGATTTCCTTTCCTTGGATATATACACCCAGTATATTGCTGGATCATATTTTAGTTCTACTTTTAGTTTTTTGAGGAACCTCCATACTGTTTTCCATAATGGCTGTACTAATTTACATTCCCTCCAAGAGTGTATAAGAGTTCCCCTTTCTTTGCATCCTCACCAGCATTTATTGTTTTTTGTCTTTTTGATAATAGCCATTTGAACTAGGATGAGATGATGTCTCATTGTGGTTTTGATTTGCATTTCCCTGAAGATTAGTGATGTTGGGCATTTTTTTCATATACTGTTTGACCATTGTATATCTTCTTTTGAGAGATGTCTATTCTATTTTCTCCCATTCAGCATGTTGTCTTTTCACTCTGTTGATTGTTTTCTTTGCTATGAAGAAGCTTTTTAATTTGATATAATCTCATTTGTCTATTTTTGCTTCTTTTGCCTGTGCTTTTGAGGTCTTGTCCATAAAATCTTTGCTCAGACCAATGTTCTAAAGCATTTTCCCTGTGTTTTCTTCTAGTGTTTAATAAATTTAAGACTTTAATCCATTTTGAGTTGATTTTTGTATATAGTGAGAGATAAAGGTCTAGTTTCATTCTTCTGCATATAGATATCCAGTTTTCCTAGCATCATTTATTGAAGAGCCTATCCTTTCTCCAATGAGTGTTCTTGGTGCCTTTGTTGAAAATCAGTTGGCTGTAAATATGTGGATTTATTTTTGGGTTCTTTATTCTATTCCATTGGCCTATGTGTCTGTTTTTATGACAGTCTGATGCTATTTTGGTATATAGCTTTGTAGTGTATTTTGAAGTCAGCTTGTGTGATCCCTCCAGCCTCACAACTATTTTGTTGCTGAAGACCTTAAGAAAGTCAGCTTTGAAATTTAAAGATGATCAATGGTATCTTTGTTCTATTTGCTGTCTTCATCCCTTGATAATAGGTCTCTTAGCTCAGCCTTGGATATGGAAAGTTCAATACTGATCAAATATTATCCAAACTTACATTCTGAAAAGAAGTGGTTAAATCAACAGTTTGTGTTATAATTGATACTATTTCAGAACTAAGGGACTATGATAATATCAAAGAAGGGACTTTGTGTTATAATTGATAGTATTTTAGAATTAAGGGACTATGGTAATATCAAAGAAGGGAGTTTGGGGCATTAAAAGTCAAATGCTGGCCAAAGAGATTTAAGATTGGTGACTGATACTTAATTTTTACAAAAAAATGAGACAAAATGGCTTTATTGACTTAGAGACAATTATGACAAATAAGATGGACACAATCTAATCAATTGTAAACTGAGCATCAGCATTTAATTCATTGATGAGTTTATTTAAACCACATTTATGTTGCTGTAGAATCCTGAGCCCTCCGAATCTAATTACTATCCCCTATGGTCTTTCTTTGTTATCTCTCTTATTCATACATGATGAACAAGTAATCATGTACCTTTTTTCCTGTATATCTTCAATAAAGTGGAGTTTTATGTTAGAATAGAACAAGAAAGAGTAAATCTGATGGTCTAAGGTAGATGGGAAAAAAGGAATCTGGCAACAGATAGTGAGAGTGGAATGCAGATAAAGCTTTATAAATTTGTGTTGACAAAGCACATTGACATAGTTTATTCAATTTTATGGCTGATAGGATTATAAATGATTATTAAACAAAGATGAAACATATAATTAAGGATCACAATCACATTCTACCATCAGTCATTGCTGGAAGTGGAATACTGGGCTGGATGAACCAAGGGATCATGTGAACACGTCTAAACTACTACACATGAAGTCAACTCATCCTCTACTTCAGGGTCAGCTTTGATGTGATCAGCTTTTTTACTTCTTATTTTGTTTCCCTCAAGCATGCAAAGGTTATTGATGGAAAAGAATTATCCTTTTGCTTTTTTTTGTTCAGCACTTCTTTGAATCAGTACTGTAGTATATATAAACTATTGGTTATTGATTTACCAGAATGATTAGTGCTTGATTTAGGTATAAATAGCAGCATGAATATAATTTCTCCTTAGTTTGCTAAATTCAATATCTTGGTAGTTTTTTCTCATTTTTGGAAATATTTGTTTGTAGAGAAGGATACTATATGATTAACTTTACATTTTGTTAAACTGAATTTGTCTCTGAATTGTTGCTTTGCATGAAACAGGCATGTTTCCTAAATTATTGTTATATTTTAAATGGCAAAAGCCACATATCCTAGGACTAATAGGTTATTGCTTGGGTTTCCTGAGAAAGACTATCTCTAAATGTTGGGGTACCTCAAACCTTAGTCTTGTGATTTATTTTCAGTTATACATTGTTTTTAGGAGATCGCATCCAATCTCTGATTTTTTAAAAAATACTGCTCTAAATTATCTTTGAAATTTTAGTAAGATCAGTGAAACTACTGATATGTGAACCATTAAAAAGGTAAGCTAAGCTATAAGAAACACATCTCCAGCCCTTACCTCTCTCAACTCCAGAATTGTATACTAGTCTCCAACTTAGCAACTCTAAAAGGCAAATTTAACATGTTTAAAGCTTAACTCTTGATTACCCTTCCTTATCATGTCTAAATAAACATTACTTCCATTCACCCAGCTGCTAAAGCTATATGCTTTAGAGTCATCCTTGACGCCATATTTCTTTCATAACCATGTCCAGTCTACCATCAAACCCTGTTGATTCACTTCCGAATATACCAAAATTCTGTCACTTCTCAACAATTCCACCACTGCTCCCTGGAACAAGCCCATGCAGTCTCTGCTTGGGCTACTAAACAGCCTCCTAATTGCTTTCCTTTCCATTCCTCCCCAATCCTTGCCCACTCTCTAGTCTATTCTCCACAGTGCATCCAGAATGATCCTTTAACATTTTAGGTCAGATCAAACCCTTCAATAGCGTCCAATCATAAGAACAGAATAGAGAGTATTGGTGGTGATTTACAAGGCCTGCACGATTTGGTGCCTTGATACCATCCTTATTTCATTTGTTGTGCTCAGGAGCACTGGCCTTCCTGTTGCTCCTGGAATACAACAGTCAGAGTGCTGTTTTGGAGCCTTTGCGTGGTGCATTGTTTCCTCTGTTTGGGATGTATTCCCTTAGATATTCAAATGTCTCCCTTCTCTATTTTCTTGGGTCCTTGTTGCCTGATAAGAGATGCCTTCCTTGATACACAGTCTAAGCTAGCCTTTCAACACGCTTGAAGCTCTGACTCAGGGTGGGGGGCAAGGGCAATATACGTAACCTAAACTTATGTGCCCCCATAATATGCTGAAATAATAAAAAAAAAAAAGGAAAAAAAATCTAGCCTTTCCCCTTTGCTCTTTCTTCTCTTACCCTTCTTCACTTTCTTCATAGCACATATCAATTCCTGCTATTGTGTTATACAATTAGTTATGCATTTGTTTATTCTGTCTGCCCTCAGGAGAATGAGGCTTACTGCCATATTCTCTTGGCACAGTGTAAGTACACGAACAGTATTTGTTGAATAAATGAATGGTGGAGTCCAAAACTTTTTTTTTTTTTTTTTTTGAGATAGTCTCGCCCTGTTGCCTGGGCTAGAGTGAGTGCCTTGACATCAGCCTAGTTCACAGTAACTTCAGACTCCTGGGCTCAAGTGATTCTCCTGCCTCAGCCTCCCAGAGTAGCTGGGACTACAGGCACGCGCCACCAAACCCGGCTAATTTTTTGTTTATATTTTTAGTTGCCTGGCTAAGTTTTTCTATTTTTAGTAGAGATGGGGTCTCACTCTTGCTCAGGCTGGTCTTGAATTCCTGAGGTCAAGTGATCCTCCTGCCTCAGCCTCCCAGAATGCTAGGATTACAGGCGTGAGCCACCACAGCCCGGCCCAAACCTTTTTTATTTGTTTCTTTTTGGATGGTAAGTAGTTAAGTTAAAACCGGAAGAAACTAATATTTGATATTCTCAGCATGTGGTCTTTTCCTGGTTGTACTTCCTGGATTAAAATATTTAGCTACAGCTGTTTATGTGTTTGACATGTAAATCTCTTTGCTTTGTGATGCCGGCTGTGTAGCACAGAGGGCTGGTAGAATTGGAGAGAGATCTACATGGGCTTGGTTGTTTGTCCCTCGATAGCTCAAAGTAATAGCTTATGTTAGCAGTTTGTTAACCTAACAAACAAAACCAAACCTTAAAGTATGTATTTAAAAAAAGTTATGGTTGTTTTATACTTTCTGTATCATTCGTGGTGAGGATTGTTATGGGATGAACTGTGTCCTCCCCTGCCCTCAATTCAGAGTGGAAGCCCTAACCCCAGTACCTTGGACTGTGACTATTTGGAGATAGGGCCTTTGGAGATAGAAGTAATTAAATTAAAATGGGGTTGGCCGGGTGCGGTGGCTCACGCCTGTAATCCTAGCACTCTGGGAGGCCGAGGCGGGTGGATCTCTTGAGGTCAGGAGTTCGAGACCAGCCTGAGCAAGAGTGAGACCCTGTCTCTACCAAAAATAGAAAGAAATGATTTGGACAGCTAAAAATCTATATAGAAAAAATTAGCCAGGCATGGTGGCGCATGCCTGTAGTCCGAGCTACTCGGGAGGCTGAGGCAGTAGGATCCTTTAAGCCCAGGAGTTTGAGGTTGCTGTGAGCTAGGCTGATGCCACGGCACTCACTCTAGCCCGGGTGACAAAGTGAGACTCTGTCTCAAAAAAAAAAAAAAAAAAAAAAAATATGGGGTCATTAGGGTGGGCCCTAATCCAATATGACTGGTGCTCTCATAAAAAGTGGAGATTAAGACTTAACAGAGACTCAGAGTTATGTGCACACATGAGGACACAGAAAGAAGGCAGCCATCTGCAAGCCAGAGAGGTTTCAGGAGAAACCAAACCTGTCAACACCTTGATCTTGGACTTCTAGCCTTTAGAATTGTGAGAAAATAAATTTCTGTTGTTTAAGCTACCCAGTCTGTAGTATTTGGTCATGGCAGCCCTAGCAAACTAATAAAAGGATTGAAGAAAAGAAAAATCAATAATAAAAATAGTGTACCTGCTCTTTTTATTTATAGCTTGAAAATGAACTATGTAACCTTTTTTTTGGGCAAGAAAAGACTGAATATAATATACCTGATTCTAGTTCACTTTGAACTGATGGGACTCTAAGTAAACTATATGAACGGAGACTTGTTTATTCAGAATTTTTAATATTTTCTTTTCCATGATACTAGACATGAGAAATGACAGAAAATCCCACATTAAGGAAGTCTTTTTGATGGAAGCTATCATATGTTATTGCTAAACATAAATTTTAATATTGGCTTAGCAACCAGTTCTATTGGTAACCTTGTACAAATCATTCAACATCGTGGCTCTGAGTTTAAAACATCTAAAATCTAGGGTTTCATTCCTTTTCTTTTTCATTAAGTCAACCATTAATTTATTTGTTATTTACAGCATGCTAGCTTTGGGTTTTCAGGATGATTCAAGCATGCTCCTGCTCTTTTTGAGTTCATGGTAAAGTTGGCGATACAGTATGTTAACGGTTAATTGCAAGGCAATGAGTGATCCACAAACCAGGGGCTGTAAGGGAAAGGAGTCACTCCAGGTCAAGGTTGCTCAACATTTCCTGTTCTGAGCCTAACAGGTAGTTTGTTGTCAAACTCCACAAATGGAAGCTGACAGTGAAAATTTAATCATGAGTGAGAACATAAATTGCCTCATAAACCACAGTAAAGAGTTTGGATTTATCTTGTGGGCAGCAGGTAACCATTGGAGGGTTTTAAGCTGGTGGAAGTATGACAGATTTGCATTTTAAAGAGATGGCTCTTTTGGGAGTGTGGGACTGGTGTGGAGGCAGTGAGACCTCTCAGGAGAGTCTTCATAAAAGACTCAATGAGGGCCAGGCATGATGGCTCGTGCCTGTAATCCCAGCACTCGGCAGGCTGAGGTGGGAAGGAGGATCACCTGAAAATTTAGCTGGGCATGGTGGCGCATGCCTGTAGTCCCAGCTACTTGGGGGCAGAGGCAGGAGGATCACTTGAGCCCAGGAGTTTGAGATTACAGTGAACTATGATTGCACTGCTGCACTCCAGTCTGGGTGACAGAGTGAGACTCTGTCAAAAAAAAAAAAAAAAAAAAAAAGACTCAACGAGGGCCAGAATCGTTGCATACACTTTTCATAATGACAGAGACAGACTGGTGGATGGAGCTGAGATTGATGCCCTGTTTCTGTGTCATGGATGACAAGGACTTGGAGAGGACAATGATCCTAGATGATCTCTGGGTTTCTGCCTCAGGTTAGAAGTATCAGCCCCTGAGGTAAGAAATGCAGATGGAGGAGAGGCAGTTGTGGAAGAAGGCTCCTACTTTGGGCATGCTGTGTTTTAATTGTCTATTGCCTATTGAATTGAATTAAATATTAACTCTTTCCTTGGCTTTTAAAACTTTTCATATTTAAGCTGCAACCTACTTCCTAGCTTTATTTCTCACCAATTTTCTGTTTTTACCCCAGAGTCTGCCAAGTTTGACTATCTACAACTTTCAGAAAAAATAATTTCTGTCTCTGCCCCTTTGCGCATGGTTTTCTTTCCCTGGCTCATCCTCCCTTCTATCTCTCCTGGTAGAAAGCCAACTGTCCTTAAAGACTCTTCTTGTAAGCCCTACCTAATCCTTGTGAATACTTATAACCTTTGCAGCACTTTTTTCTACTCGTATATGTGTAAACAGTTATCATTCTGCCTTTTATATTGTGGTTAGTTGTGTATTTCTTTGATCACATACTGAAGCTTATTCATATTTGTTTCCTGAATGCCTAGGGTGTTGTTTTGAACACAGTATGTGTTCAATAAGTGTTTATTGGCTCGAGAGGAACTAAAAGATTGTAGTTGGTTTTGGGGGCTCTTGAATGTTAATCTGGAGGTATGCACTTGCTGGGTTCCCAACCCTTCAATCTTCCCCACTACTTTTGGAAGTGTTATTTTTGGTAGGAAGTAAGGAACAATTGAAATTATCAAGAACTTGAAGAAGAAACAATCGGTTCTTTCCCAAGACTGGATGATGGCTTTTACTTTGTAAAATCACAGGCTTTACTTATCTAGAGAGCTTTATTTTTCTACCCTTCTAATTTCTTTTAGAACTCTGCTGAAGTTTTAGCTAATTAACATAGCTTAAATGTCTTATATTTTATTTCATACATTAAAATTAACTCAAGGGAGCAAAAGTAGCCCTGAAGGCTCTTGTGAGCTATTGAAGAAAGGTTAAAATTCAAAATGTTTTAGCTAATAAACAAGAAAAGAGATAGCTATTAACATGGGCTTTTTATACTTCAGTGATAGAATTAAAAAAAATAGAGTTAGACTGGGAATGAACATGGTTATATAGAATATACATGTGTTACTCAAGTTAGCATTAAAGAAGACTTCAGAAAGCTAGCATCTGAGGTGCTAAAGCAATTGTTGCACTGATGCAACAAATGAAAGTAAATCACAACCTTATGCCATATTCTACAATGTTTCTATTGTGTGGTAGTGGGATTCTGTGAGGGGACTTCAAAAATTTTGTGGAAAATGAGATTAAAAGGAAAAAATAAAAATTGCAAACTTTATTTTCAACATTGTTAACTAAAAAGAAATTAACGAGGCTTATACTTTGGAAAAAGGAAAGCTTTATTTCTCTAAAAGGGTAGCAGCCTGTTGGATGGACTTTTCAATAGGTTGGGAAGCTGAACCCTGGCCAGAAGCCAGGCACATGTGCTTCAAAGAAGAGACAGAAGGGAATAGGATTCTATACTGAGTGCGGTGGTCAAATATACATATTCAACAGGGTATAGGAGGAGTCATGAATATTTATGAAGGGAAATCATATGCCTGTAATTGTGCTTTATCTCTCCCATCCCTTCATGGCTAGGAACTAGGTGTTTCTGGGATCCCCTTGGCCAAGAGGGGTCCATTCAGTTAGTAGAGTGCTTAGGATTTTATTTTTAGTTAACAACATAGTCTCCATCAAGTTGAAGATACTTTTGTAAGTGAATACCAGCCATCTAGTCCATCTCTGAAGAACTGAGGGAACCTATGTCAATGCAGTCTTTTTTTGCATTATTAACTGGAGAAAAATGGGTCCCCTTTACAGATTTTTTAAGATTAGAAAACAAAAAGAAGTCAGAAGGACTGGAAGGTGTATGCCTAATGATTTCCTATCAAAACTCTCACAGAATTGCCCTTGTTTGATGAGAGGAATGAGCAGGAATGTGATGAGAGGAATGTGGTCAAGAAGGACTCCCTGGTAAAGTTTTCCTGGGCATTTAGCTGCTAAGGCTTTGTCTAACAGTCTCAAAACACTCTCATAATAAGCAAATGTTATTGTTCTTTGGCCCTCCAATAAGTCAACAAGCAAAATGCCTTGAGCATTCCCAAAAACTGTTGCCATGACCTTTGCTCTTGTGTGTTTTTTTTTTTCTTTTTCATATTACCATCTGCAAGTATCCATTTGTGTTTTAACTGGACCACTTCCCCCTGTTGGTGGTCATTGCTTTGATTGTACTTCGTCTTCAGGATCATATTGGTAAAGCCACATTTCATCTCCTATTACAATTCTTTGAAGAAATGCTTCAGGATCTTGATCCCACTTATTTAAAATTTCTGTTGAAAGTTCTGCTTTTGTCTGCAGCTGATCTGGGCATACAAGTTAGTATGAATTTATTTGGTGCAAAAATATTTGAAATCTATGCATAGTTTTTTCATAATACAAATTTTCCATGAACTTTTTGAAGACCCCTCATATATGATGGCAGTTGATGGCTTGGTTCACTAAGCATATCAATTTAATTTTCAGTTTCTTTGGAGCATCTTGAGAAGCACACCTGAATTAATAAAGTTATAAAAAACTTCTTTTTCCTACTCTAAATTTTAATGTGTAAATATAACACACCATTTAGAAATATGCCTGGCTTTGTGGAATGTTAAACTTGCAGAATTAATAAAGTGGGAATTTCTTCTTTTCATATTACTTGAAGCCTCTAATTTAGGACTATTTCAATGGGGAGCTTCTTCCTGTATCTATGGTGAAAGTGTGTCTTCATAGCCTAGCACCTATTTACAGACTAAAGAAAAGTGAGCAAATCCAACCTCTCTAATGCTGCAAGCCTAGAGATTGTCCATATGAGAGGGACCCCTAAAGTCTGAGAAAGAGGGGAAGGGGAGGGTTATGTATTAGTGACAAAAAGTAATGTTAATAAGACACAGTCTTGGACCCTACATTAGAATCATGTTTGCTGCAAGTTCCAACTAAAGTTTTTGTGTTCTTTGTAAAAATATAACTGATTTTATACTGAAAAAGGAAATGAGGATATAGGAATTATTTTACAGAATAACTTGAAAGCTGATTTGACTAGTTGCTGGTATTCCTTCAAGAGATGGGAGACCTTTTCAAATAGCGTATGCACACTCCCCTCTCCTTCCCCTGGGTGAGAATCATCTGCTATAGTGAGTCGCAGTCACTGATGAGAGTAGGTCATATCTCTTAGGTGAGTTGGGGTGAAAAATAAAGTTCAACTTTCTTTTTTTCCCCACAGGAGTGCCAAGCCATATTTACTTTCTGAAATAAAATGAATCACTGAAAACATCACTTAACTTTAGTTTAATCAATATTAAGTAAATATATTGGGACATTTTAAAAGAAAACATAGGTACAAACAACTTATAAAAGTGAATAACTTGAAAGTTGCACATGTATTTTTTTTGATGGAAGTGCAATGTTCTTATACAATGTTCTTCTCACATTTCTTACTTCTCTGGCATTTATTATAAGGAACAAAGCATTTCTGGAATGCTCATTTTAATTTCAAAGCCCAGGCTATTCTATGGAAAACATTTGGTGCATAGAAGATCTGAACAATAGAGGAGGAATGTGCAGTGGGAAGCATCATGAATTGTGGCACTTAAAATACATTCTGAAGGAACATTTTAGACAATGGTACTTATTCTTCATTTTAAACAAAGGTTTTAAACGAGGTGTTATAATTTGTCTTAATCTGGACAAATATCTTTTAACTCTCAATATATAAATTAGACTGACAGTAGTGAGATATTTGCCTTTTGCAGTTTGTGAAAACCCATACAATAAATTAGGCTTATTGTCATCCTTATATAATCCATGATGAAGACACATGACCCTGTTTAGCTGCTTATAAAGCATATAGCATGTGCTTTGTTAACTGCCTTCATTACATTTAGCATGGGGGGCCCAAGAGCAAGAAAAAATTAGGCCAAGACAGAACACCTTTGATAAAGATTCCCATAATCAATTTTTTGCATCCGTGTAGGGAATGAACTAGAAAATACACATTAAATGCCAACCAATATTTGTGTCATGTTATGCATTTTACAAAATACTTTACCTTATTTAACCTTCCCATAGTCATATAGGACAATATGATTGTTCTTATTTCCTAAGAGAGGAAACAAAGACTTGCCGTGAGACATTTCACTCTGGGTCATGAACATGGGAACAAAACAAATTCAAATAAAACAGCAAAAATTACTTTCATCAGTATATTTCCCCAACAGCTTGTAAGTTTTTTCTCAGTTCCTCACTAAAAGCTGGGTCCAGATATTCAGGTAAACAAACATCTAATGCTCCATGCATAACCAATAAGCAAAATCTTTAGGGGCTGTGAGCAGGATGGTTATGTATATATAGTCTGTTGCCAAAGACGTGATGCATAATTATCATAAGGTCTGACTATTTGATGACACACAGGAGCCTAGCTTTCAACAGGAGTTTCAGATCTTCTATTTTAAATACTGGATGCAAGGTTTTTCCCCCCATTCCTCTATGATGGGGATTTTAAGCTTTGTTTACAGAAATTTTATCCAAAATTTGTAATTAGGATCCAAGGTTTAATTAAGAAATGGAAGAAATTGGTATTTTTCATAATGTAATTCCTTGTAATGTTTTTGTTTCCAAATACAAATGCTTAATTTTCATCTTCAAATAATGTTATCATGAGCTTGTTCTTTTTTTTTTGGTTAAAATTCATTTCTTTCCTTTTTTGTTTTTTCCCCAACTTTATTAAGGTAAAATTGACAAAATTTGTATATATTTATGGTGTAATGAACACATCCATCACCTCACATACTTGTGGTAAGGAGTTTGGAGTATTTTAAACAAATTTACAAAAGAAATACATGCTCATCATGAACATCTTCAGACAATTCAAAATATACATGTTAAAAAGTCCCTGTTTTCAACTACCTTATTCATCAACCCATTTAGATAATAAATATTTATTGAACACCTACTTTGGGCATTGTTCTGGATATGGAGAACAAAGTGTATTTCATGCTTTCATAGAGTTTACATTTTTTGTATTGGCAGCACACAACATATAAACAAAAATGTCAGGCTCTATAAATGTTTTGAGGAAAAACAAGGTGGGGTAAGGGAACACAGTAAGAAAGGGTGGAGATGGGGGTGGTCAGGAAAGGCCTCTTGATTGGGGAGTTTGAGCAGGAGCTATTTGCTTGAGAGGCCAACTGAGTTAGGGGAGAGGATAGGAGGCAGGTCAGAGAGGTTACAAAGGGCAAGAAAGCAGGTCGTAGTAAGGATTTGGGCTTTGTCCCCTTGAGGTAACCACCATTTTGTATATTTCAGAGTGTTCCCCTCTTCCCCAATATTAGTAATGTCTATTCTCAGCCTAAATAGACTAATACTTACTGACTCAATTATAATTATTTTTGTCTTCCTCTTGAAATAGGTTGCTGCCTACAAAATGATATGTTTTATTTTATAATTATTTGATATTTTGGAGATATATACTTTTCTGTTTTTCTTTGCTTTATCAAGGTTCTATATTTTTTTTCGACATGAAGTTTCTGTAATTGAAACAATTACACATATACTCACACACAGAGTCTTCTAAAGCATTCTTCCAATAGTAAAATTTGATGAGATTCAGTCTCTATGGCTCTCCCTTTCTTACTGTCTTTACTTGGGAACTCTGCGGTAGCTGATGCTACTGTTCTTGGTGCCATGACTTGACGTTTAGGGATATACCAATAGTACTGGGAATGTATTATGTTACTGTGAAATACAGTTGACTCTTGTACAACATGGGTTTGAACTGCACAGGTCCACTTATATGTGGATTTTTAAAAATAAAAGTTATACTGAGTGTGCCTTTCTCTTCTTCCACCTCCTCCACCTCTTCTACCTCTGCCACCCAAAGACAGCAAGACCAACCCCTCCTCCTCCTCCTCAGCCTACTCAATGTGAAAACCATGAGGATGAAGACCTTTATGATAATCTACTTCTACTTAATGACTAGTAAATATATTTTCACTTCTTCATGGTTTTCTTAATAACATTTTCTTTCTTCTAGCTTACGTTATTATAAGAATACAGCATGTAATACAAATAACATACAAAATATGTGCTAATTGACCGTTTATGTTACCAGTAAGGCTTCTAGTCAACAGTAGGCTATTAATAGTTAAGTTTTGGGGGAGCCAAAAATTATACTTGTATTTTCAACTGAATGGGGGGTTTGCACCCCTAACCCTCAAGTTGTTCAAGGGTCAGCTGTACTTCCTTTTTTTCCCCTGGGCTATGATATCCCAAGACTATGTTCTCCTCACAATTTGTCTAATGAGTGGTTTGTATTTTTCCAATTTTAGGTTACTACACTTGTAAATTGCCCCCAGAATCCTTCCAACAGGAAAAAAGGACGTTCCAAAAGAGCCAAAGTCCTTCTAGCTTCTGTGGAGGAAGCAACTTGGAATTTACTAGACAAGGGAGAGAAGATTGCCCAGGAAGCTACGGTTTTAAAGGATGAGCTTACTGCTGCACTTGAGGAAGTTCGCAAAGAAAGTGAGTACTCTAGTTCTGATCAGGAGCAGACTGCATATCCTCAGGGTGTTAGTTACTGAATTAGATTTGTGAGTGTTTTATTTTTGTTGGCTTGAGTTTATTAGTCTTTTGCAGAGCTGTGAAGAGCTAGCTGTGGGAGGCAGAGTGCCTCATTAGACAGCTCCAAGGCTTAGAGTCCTAGTCCTGGCTCTTCCCTTTAGTTATTTAGTCCCTCCAGGCAACTCCTCCCCCCCTACTCCATAGTGCTGTAGCTTATGCATAATAAAAACAAAGAGAAGAGTACCTTTTTATGGTCATAGAAATAGTGAGAAATTAGTAATGAAGCTGAAGACATATTTGCCCCTACATAAATAAATTATAAAGTTCCTTGTAAACAGTTGGGAGATAGACATTTCAGACCTGATTATCTCAGAAGTACATTGTTAATTTTTCAAATTTCTGGAGATTTAGATTTCTTAAACTGTTTTTTAATGCTTTGCATGAACTATGCACAACCCATGTTGCTGCTTTGTTAATATTACATAATAAAAGCATATATTTCACCTTTTGATATCTTTACTTACTTATGATAATATAGCAATTTTCTAATGAATATAAGTCTCATCTGCAGGATATTTTTAAAAGAATTGCTCAATGTTCTTTGATCAATGGAATGATTTTATATACATCAGCTTGCTGCAAGTAACTATTTTGGAAAGAAAAAGAAAGTTGAATTTTCCTATTCAGCTTTGTAAAAGAGACTTGGGATTTTCAAATATTTCCCTCCCCCAATCCACAATATAATGAAAATCAAGAAATCTTTGCTAATTAAATAATTAAAATGAATACCCTAGCCATGATAAACTTTGGGTCAAATTCGTGATACTGGGGATGTTTGTTATATACTTTATTTTTTAATTTTTGTTTATTTTTAACAAATTTTATTATATTTATATTTAAGGTATATAATATGATGTTATAAGATACATATAATAGTAAAATGGTTACTATAGTGCAGCAAATTAACATATTCATCATCTTACATGGTATTTTTGTATGGCAAGAGCATCTAAAATCTACTCACTTAGCTAAAATCGTAAATGCAATACAATATTATTAACTATGGTCCTCATGCTCTACATTAGATCTCTAGACTTGTTCATCCTACATATTTGCTATTTTATCCTTTGACCTACATCTCATTTCCTCCTTTCTTTTCCCTAGCATCTGGTAACCACTATTTTATTCTCTATCTCTGTATATTTGACTTTTTTTTACATTCCCCATACAAGTGAGATTATGCAACATTTTTCTTTCTGTGTCTGACTTATTTCACTTAGTATGTTTTCCAGGTTCATCATGCTGTGGCAAATGGCAGGATCTTTTTTTTTATGGCTAATATTCCTTTGTTTGTATATATACCACAGTTTCTTTATTTATTCATCTATCCAGAGACACTTAGGTTATTTCCTTTTCATATCTTAGCTATTGTGAATAATGCTGCAATGAACATGGGAGTGCAGATGTCTTTATGAGGTGGTGATTTCATTTACTTTGGTTGTGTACCCAGAAGAGGGATTGCTAGGTCATATGGTAGTTCCTCTTTTAATTTCTTTAGGAACTTTCATACTCTTTTCCATAATGGCTATACCTTGTAATATACTTTATGTACAATTTGTATTTTATAAGGATTCTTCAGACAATATATAGAAAACAAAATGCTAATGTTAATTTGAAATGAATTTGTCATTCCTCCCAGCTCCCTACCGGCATAGTTCCACTCTTTCTCCTGTGTTCTCTATTACCATCTTCTTAGTCACCATGTCAGTCCAGACTCTTCCTTCTCATTCCACCCTCTCTTCCAATTAGTCTCTAAGTTCAATGAATTTTATCTCCTTGTGTCTCTTAGATCTGCTCGTTCTTCTCTATTACCAACATTGCTTCCTGAATTTAGGATTACTGCATTAGCCTTGCCCCATACCAAAATCAAATATGTTTTTTAAAAATGAAAATATGCTCATTTTACTTTCCTGCTTAAAATTCTTTTTAGTAGCTGTTGGAGGATTAAGGGAACTGTCTTTCTGGATAAAGTTCAAACTTTTAAATCTAGCTCCCAAAGCATTTCATGATTTGACTTCTCCCATCCTCTTGCATCTCATTTCCTGTTACTGCTCCTCTCTCAAACTTGTCTTCAAACAAGAACTTGCAGTATCTTGAATGGCCCATGTTGTTTTATGCTTCTGTGTCTCTGGTACCAGCTACAGTCATAGCTTGCTTAATTTTGGGGATATATTTTGAGAAATGTGTACTTAGGCAATTTTGGTGTTGTGCAGACATCTTAGAGTGTACTTCTACAAACCTACACGATTTAGCCTGTCATCTCCTATGATAACAATGTGTTCTTCCGGAATACTTTCCTGAAGGACCTGCCTGAGGCTATTTTACAGTTAACTTTTTTAATAAATAGGAATACACTATAAAATGATGATGAAAAGTCAGTGCAGTAGGTTTGTCTATGCCAGCATCATTATGAACATGTGGGTAATGTGTTGCTCTATGATGTTACTATGGCTAGAATATCACTAGGCAATAGGAATTTTTAAGTTCCATTATAACCTTATGGGACCACCATCATATATGCAGTTCCTCATTGACCAAAAATGTTGTTATGCAGCACATTACTGTTTTCCCTTCACCTGGGTTGTCCTCATTCAGCCAATTCTTACTCATGTAGGAAAGCTCAGCCCAGGTCATCTTTTCTAGGACATGTTTACTGACCCCTAGATGCTGATTTAGATGTCACTCTTCTGTGTCCTCACAATCTCTGAGTATCTCTTTCATAGGACTAACCATCGCATACAGAAAACATTGATTTACTTGTTTAGTGAATCTCAACTCTTAATTCCTTGAGGGTGGCAGGTACCCAGGTCTTATTTGATTAACAATGTCTGACACATAACAGATGCCTGGTAAATGTTTGTTAAATAAATTAAAAAATCCAAGTATCATTTTGTCCCTTTATACTATAAAATTTTATGATGGTTTTATCTTTCCTTCTATGACAATTACCTTTCATAATTATGGTTTCTTTGTTGAGTCGTTGGTAAGGAATATAAGCCCTATTCTGATATTGTTTCTCTTGGAAAATGTGATCTATTTGACAACATGGTTTCCATAAACTGCCTGGTAATAAATTTGTAAGACAATGGTCGTTCTTAGAAGGGAACAATAAGTATCATGAGATGATATTTGCTTTTGTTTTTAAGGTAAGTCAACCTTCTTAGCTCAATAAAGGTAAATTATTTTAAAGAGAAGTTTTTAAAGAGAAGTCAGTATGGATTCTAGGATTATGCCATACAAGGTATAGCCTTCACCATATTCTATTATTATGTGTGAAATACATATGTATGTCATATGCTGTATACACAAAAGACACGTTTGGTTAAAAATCACCAAGTGCTTTAGTCTCTGATTCTTTTGACAAATTGCCAAATTGAACTGCTGCCATTTCACTGTGGGAGGAAAGCAGTGAAATGGCACATGATTCTGGAATTTGGGAAATGGCCAATGCTTGTCGTATGGATAGCAGAGATAATGACAGTGAGAGCATTGTTCCCAAAAACTTAGAAGGAATTTTAGCTCAGTGGTGGGGTTGAAGTATCAGGAGAATGGATTCTGATCCAATGAACTCTGTATAATACTGGAAACATACTTTAAATAGTTTTCTGCTTTTTTTTTTAAAGGCTTTGTCCAGTGGCACAATGTGAAGGACTAATGAAGAGCAATTAATAAGTTTCAAGTATTTAGAAAAGTGAAAAAATACTGGGAGTACAGGCAGTTTTATTTACATAGCTATTGGCCTATGTTCAAGTAGAATTTTGAGACTTATTTGAAAAATTTCTTCTTCTAATAAAGACATAGTATAATTTGTGTAGTCTGACTACAAGATTCTATTTTATTCTGTTTTACTGCCTTGAGTTAGCTTTAGTTATAGACTTGAAAGGATAAATAATGTGGGCATTTTGGTTACCTAAAGAACTTGCCCATGAAAGGTGGAACATGGATAGTATAAGGGTGGATGGTGAAAGGAATGGTGATAAGGCAGGTAGAATTGTAGACAGCCAGCAAAGGTGTCCCGCATTCTAAGTGATTACTTATAGTTACTCACTGTTTTTTTTTTTTTTTTAAGAGATGAAGTCTCATTGTGTTGCCCAAGCTGGTCTTGAACTTCTGGGCTCAAGCCATCCTCCCATCTCAGCCTTTGGAGTAGCTGGGATCACAGGCATGAGCCACCACACTTGGCTGTTTTTATAGTTACTCATGACCTCATAGTTTACTCCAATACTTATACCTATACAATAGCAAAGTATTAAATATGGGATTTTATTTAAATAGTTTTAGAATATTCATATAACAATTACCTAGGAATTAGCTAAGAATTATTTATAATGTCTGAATTACACATTTTGCCTATAACATATATACTACTTTTGTATAACTTCTACTCCCCTGCAACCTACAGACGTTTTTTTCTAAGCCACACATTGGTTATATTGAATTTTTTTTTAATGGTTTGTTGAAGAATTATATATATATATATATATGTATATATACACACATATATATATACATACATACATACAGAAAACTACATACATTATCTTGAACAACTCGATAAATTTCCACATAGTAAATGCACTCATGTAACCTCCACCCACATCAAGAAATACAATGTTACTAGAACCCTAGAAGCACTCTTCGTGTCCCCTACTACATACCACCCCTTACCTCAAAGGTAGCCATTATCCTGACTTCTGTTAATAACACCATAGGTTAGTTTTTCTTTTTTTTGAACTTTATATACATGAGATTATACAGTATATTATCTTTTGAATCTGACTTCTTTTGTTCAATGTTGTATGTCTGTGAGATCTCACCATATATTAGTTCATTCGTTTTCATTGATGAATAGACCACAGTTTATTTATCCATTTTATTGCTGATGGACATTTGGATTGTTTCCAGTCTTTGGCTTTAATGAGCAGTGCTATTATCTATACTGTTGTGTATTACTTTTGGTGCATTAATGTAGACATTTTTGTTAGGTTTATACATAGAAATGAAATTTCTGACAAATATATATATTATTAGCTTTAGTAGATATCACCAAACAGTTTTCCAAAGTGAATTTTCCAGTTGGCACTCTAATTAGTAGTATACATAAGTTCTAGTTGCTCCACATTCTTACTAATTTTGTGTTGCAAATATCAGTGTCTTTAGTTCAAGTGTAGTGGTATTGTAGTTTTAATATAATACAATTATATTATGTTTTAATCTGATAACTTTTATATATTCTAGATATGAGTCCTTTATTAGTTGTAGTGTATTACAGATATCTTCTCCCTTTCATTATAATACGGATTTTTTCATATTAAGAAATTATTAATTTTAAGAAATTCCAGTTTATAATTTTGTTTCTTTATGGGTAGAGGTATTTATGTTCTGTTAAAAGAACTTTGTTAAGAAAATTTCCTACAAGGTCGAGAAGATATTCTTTTATGTTACCATCTAGAGGTTTGTTTTATCTTTATAATCTACCTGGAAATACATTTTTATGAATAATGTAAGTTAGGGGTCATAATTATAGTTTCTTTCTTTAATATGGAAATTCAATTTATCCAGTACCATATGTAAGCATGTGGAAGTTTAATTGTTCTGGTACCATTTACTGAAAAAAAGTATTCTTTTTCCTTTGAATTACTCTTGCACTTTTGTTGAAAATCAGTTGGCTATGTATGTTGGTCTACTTTGGGATTCTCTTCCATATGAATATGAATCTATTCCATTGATTCATATATCTATTCTTATACCAATACCACAATAATCTTAATTACTATACTTCATAGTAAGTATTTAAATAAAAATTATTTTGATTTGGCTATTCTAGGTGCCTTGAACTTCCATAGAGATTTTAGAATTAACTTGTCAGTTTTTACAAAAAAGCTTGCTGGGAGTTTGATTGGGATTAAATTGGATCTATAGATCAATTTGTGCTGAACTGACATTTTAATAGTAATGCGTCTTCTGATTCAAAAACATGGTATATCTCTCTATTTTGGATACAAATCTTGCACATATTTTATTAAATTTATCTCCAAGTATTTCATATCTTATGATATTTTAAGTGGTACTTTAAGACATTTAATTTTAAATATATCTTCATGACACTTTTTTCTGCTTTCTCCAATCTATTTTTTTAAGTCCACTTAGTGAAATTTTTTCCTTCAGTTACAATATTTGTTAGTTCTCAAATTTTTGTTTTTTTTTTAAAAATAGTTTCCACTTTGCTGAAATTCCCTGTCTATTCATCCATTATGAACAGTCTCTTTTTAAGTCTTTGAATGTATTTATAATAGCTGCTTTAAACTCCTTATTTGCCAACTACCACATCTGAGTCATCTGTGTTTTGTTTCTGTTGACTGATTTTTCAGACTAAGATTAAATGTTTAATATTTTTTACACCATATCTCATGTGTTTTTTCTGTATTTTATATTTGTTTTTCTTTCCATGCTTCAGTTTGGACATTTTCTACTAACTTATGTTATATATAATTCTCTGTTCAGCTATATCTATCTGACATTGAATCCAACTACTTCATTCTTACTTTTAATTATTGTATTTTTTGGTTCAAGAATGTCCATTTGATATGTTTTTATAAATTCTGATTTTCTGCTAAAATTTTCATCATGTCATCATTTTCCTTGAACATCTTAATTATAGTTAATTTCTATATCTGATATGTTCAATATATGGCTTTCTTACAGATTTGTCTCTATTGTCTGTTTTTTCAAGTCTCTGATATTGTTTCCTGGCATGATGGGTAATTTTTGATTGGATGCTTGACATTATATATAAAAATTATAGAATTACTTTTCAAAGGTTGGTCAAATCCCAGTTGAAAGCATGGAATATTTACTAAAATCTTCCCAGACAGGCCAAGAGCTCCGATCTTACCTTCCTAACTTCTTGAAAGAGTGTTTAAGATTATTTGCCCAGCTTCTCCTTCTGTCATCTGCCACTTCCATTGAACTTCTCTGTTGTTCAATCTTTCTACCATTTGGCTTCTCATAACCATATATAAAAAGTCAACTCCAGGTGAATTTAGGACCTAAATGTCAAAAACAAAATTTAAAAAGTCTGTAAAAAATAAGGGTGAATTTTTTTTAGACTTTGGAGGTAGAGCAAGATTTATTAAACATGAGTCAAAAAGCTATATGAAGAGATTGATACATTTTACAATATCAAAATTAAGAACTTTTTTACATCAAGAAAC
Source organism: Lemur catta (assembly GCF_020740605.2). Lineage (NCBI taxonomy): Eukaryota > Metazoa > Chordata > Mammalia > Primates > Lemuridae > Lemur > Lemur catta. Next base: position 46,424,925 of record NC_059141.1, on the reverse strand, counting down.
ATTCTTAAAGAAAATGAAAAGACACACTTAGAGAAGAAGTTGGTATAAACACCAGAGATTAATACAAGAGCATATAGAGAACTCTTACAAATCAATAAGAAAAGGAAAATGAACCTGAAGTAAAATGGGCACAAAAATAATTTTCCAGAAGAGTAAACATATACCATTAATAAAAATATAAAGAGATGTTTGACTTCATTAGTGAGATAGAAAGAAATACAAGTGAGATACCATTTTATGCAATTCAATTGGCAAAAATTAAAAAGTCTGATAATACCATGTGTTCAAAAGATTCTGAAACAACAGGATCTTTTAAACATTGCTTGTGGGAATGTAAATTGGTACAACTACTTTGAAAAACAGTTTTGTTATGCCACTTTTGTCAAATGCCAAAGTTCCATATGTATATGGCTATGTTTCTGGACTTAAATCAATTATATTTCTGGTGTCGTTGGTGTGTAGAAAGGCAATTGAATTTTTTAAGTTGGTAATTGTTGAGGTGTTATTTCTGAAATGAAACATTTGAATGGTAATTTTAAAAAGCAGGAATCATTTGAAATATGGAAACACACATGGCCTGTTTCTTTGGGATCCCTTAGGATGATAAGACTACGGTACTTATGAGAGTGACTAATTTTACAAAAGTGGTATAATACTGTATATGGCACTTGCTATTCATACATGAAATTGCAAAGAACAGAGAGTTATTATAACAGATTTAATATACTTTGTATTCATAAACATTTAAAAATATATGCTGTTCTCAGCTCTGTACTTTTACAGATGCTATTTTTCCTAATATGCAGAAATATATATACAGTATAGTATGATACATGGTCTATTGTGATAGCTGGGGTAAAATGCACTTTGAGGTGTTTGTTAGCATCATGAGTTGTCTTTCAGAATAAATTCTTGAGATAAATAGTAAACAAAGATATTTAGTCTTGTTGTTGGGAAAAAAGATAACGTGATCTGAATGTAACAAGAGTCTTAAAGATTTGTCAAATTTAAAATTGTAGAGGCAACTTGGTGGAAATTAACTTTAAATGTGACTTAGTAGTACTATGAGGGTACAGAGGGTAGGGTTCTTAGTTATCCAGGTTTTAGCTTTTGCCTTCATCTATTAAAAAAATTTAGATGGAATTATAGATTTGAATTACAATGAAAAAAAGCATTTTCTTATGTTTTCATTAATGCCTTGATGAAGATAAAAGGAATATGAGAATATTAGTGGACTATTAAATAAGCCTGGTTCAGCATTTGTTACGATCTCAAATAAAATATGGGTTTGCAATGAAAGAGAAGGATTGTACAAAGGGAGTTATTAGTCAGTATATCATGGAGTGTTAAGAGGGAGAGAAGAGGATTGCAAAAGAAGCCGTATTTAGACTCTTTTCCTATGCCTTTTTCCTGTTCATTTGCAAACATTTACTGAGTATCTACTGTTTACCTATTTTAGTCAAATATTTGGTATCTACATTTGATACTATTTTAGGCCCCTGCAATGTAAGGATAAATAAGATATACCCTATATACTCAGGGTCTACTGGGAGAAATAGATATGTAAACAGCTATAATAATGTCTGATAAGTCTGTGGTCCCCAACCTCCAGGCTGCCAACCGGTACTAGTACATGGCCTGTTAGGAACCGGGCCACACAGCAAGAGGTGAGAGGCGGGCAGGTGAGCCAAGCTTCATCTGTATTTGTAGCCACTCCCCATTGCTTGCCTCACTACCTGAGCTCTGCCTTGCCACTTCCCAGGCCCCCCACCCCTGGTCCATGGAAAAATTATCTTTCATGAAACTGGTCCCTGCAGCCAAAAAGGTTGGGGACCACTGTGATAAATGACTTTGTAATGGTATGTCTAAAGGTGGTGGAATCACATATGAAGGAGTAATAAAATAGTGTATTTCTAAAGTTTTTAAATTTTTCTTTATTAAGTAAAGATGAATGTCCCCCATATAAATACAGATGAGTATGTATGTAACTTATAGGAATAAGTAGTCTATGCCTTGCCTGCCGTTTTCCAGAGACTTGCATTTCTTTCCATTTTTTAAAAAATTAAATATTTATTGAAACATTTTTGTAGGCCAAGCTCTGTCCTATGTGCTGAGCTCCTAGAAGTGAACTAGACAGACAAGGCTTGCCCTCATTGAGCTAACTGATATTTTAGTGGGAAGATAGGCAGCAAACAAGTAAAGAGATTTGCTTTTGATTTTTAAAGGGTATAGATTATTTTTCATTGGACCATTTAAAAATAATATTAACATAAAACAGTTTTCTCATACAAACATTAACTTCTTTACCTTAGTAATAACACAATTTTACATTCCTAGTAAAATAAAATCAATATAAAAGTATGATTCCTTAACTTGTGAGGGGATAGTTATTTAAGATTTTAAGAGTGTTCAGGGAAAGATTAAGATTCAACTTTTTTGGTATACTACCCAGAAAGCCAAGATGCCTACATAGGGGGAGCACAGCATTAATCAAACCCTGTGTATTTTGGTGTGAATTATCTAAAGCTAGAATGTGGAGTCTAACATCAATAGCCTTGGCAGTTATGCCTACCAGAACTAGCAATTGGAAACAGGTACCACAGGGTTTATGTTCATGTATGTCATGTGGGAGAGGACTTGCAAATTTGTTGGAAGCTTGCTACTGCTAAAATACTTCTCATCTATTTTTAATTGTGAGCATTCACCAAGGCTGTCATGAGCCAGTTGGAAGGCTAGGAAGATTAATGAGGAGCTTTTGAATCTATCAGGGGCTAACTATAGCTCTCCTTCCCAAATACGGGGCTATGGTATTTCATACTAAAAGAAATGCTATGCTATCTAGTATACTAATGCAGGAGCCTCCCAACTACATGTTTGTAAAGTTTAGGCCTGCAGCCGGGGACTACTTGTCCCACTTTACACAGCTCATGAGTATTTCTGGCAGGTAGGTGATAATAGCTAGAAACTAGGGGATTGTCTCTCTCTCTTTCTGGCATGAAGTAAATGTCTGTATTAAAAAACATGCGCATTCCTCATGTGTATAATATATGTATTTGGGGTATATTTTCTATTTATCCCTGTTTCTACATTCTCATAGTTCTTCATCTCAATGATTTGCAAGATCACAGGTTTACAGGCTTTTTTCCAGCAGGAATTAGGAATCAAGACTTGCCATCATCCATATTAGTCAGAGAAAACTATTACTTCTAGAAACGATTATTCCTGGAAAATGGTATCCTGGAAGTGTAATTAATCTTCCTATCAGTGTACTTGGATACTTACTTAAACAATAAATACCATTATAGAATCTCCAACATTAAACCTTTAAAATGTTACGTATTGTCTCCCTGATTATTCTATGTGCTTTTTTTTTTTTTAAAAAAAGGAACTAAATTGTATCCTAGGGAACTAGAGATTTTTTTTTTTTAATTACTGGTATCTATTTTGGGTCACCTTACTTGTATTGAATGGGCTTATGAAACTCAGCTGTACCGAATATTTATTTATAAAAGAAAATAGCTGTTCAATTTTAGTTATCTGTCCCAAAGTAACAGGTCAGCTCCATCCACTCTGCTCAAAAACATGGCAGTTGAGACTTAGATGAAATGTTTGGTATTTATCACCAGTTACCCACAGCCTATATATGGTTCAAAGGCACCAGCTGCTGCCCTATTACTTCCATGTCTTGCTATGTTGATGTTGTGTGCATTTAACTGTCACTATATTTCTTAGATAAGCATTAAGTCACAAATACAATAGTCTTTTCAACTAAGTTCATTGTGCTTCAGAAGATGCAGTTCATTCTTCATTTGAAAGGGAATGATGAACCCTTGTTCTAACACATTTTAACATGCATGCATGGTGTCCTGTAGCTGGCGGAATGTTTACAGAAACACTTCTATTGAAGACTGATGAGCTAATTAGCTATATTGCTTGTAAACTACTAATTGCTGGAAAACACTCAACATGGTATCCCTTAGTGTTCATTTGAAAAATCTGCAGCAGACTTTTCTTACAGTGCATTCGATATTTTCAGCAAACGTTTCAGTGTCACCCATTATGAGGTGTGTGGGCGATTGGGAAGTACTTAATGTGTGTGTGTAACCTTCCCAATTTTAGTCACTTGATATGCTGGACATATAGACAGGCTGATTTGAGAAATAATTTTAATGCCAATTTTGAAAGTATGAGAAATTCTGTAAGCCATGTACCATTTACTTTGAAATATAATTCAAAGACAGGAGCAAAGAGTTAATGAATGTTAACAGAATGATTTCTAAGTGATGAGTCCTAGAAACTAAAATGTGGCCTGCAATCTCAGCTGGGGAAGAGGATGAAATCAAAGGTGTGATTCATATATTAATATTAGCCATGGCTCTGCTCTCCTCTACAGCTATTGGAGCTGGTCCAAATATGAAGTCATTTCATAAATGTGTGCAACGGTAATGGAGTAGTGTACTGCTGACAAGTGATCTAAACTTTATGCTCAAGGAAGATGAGTCTGAACATTATTGTTGTGTTGCAGATTCTAGCATTAGAGAGTACATTAAACTGTTGGCAGTATCTCAGGGTCAGGAATAAAATATTAAGAATTTCTGTCCTGTCCTTGACTCTTTCTTCTCATCTTTCTTCAGTTTCAAAGGAAGTGGTGTTCCTTTTCACTCTTTAAAACTAATCTTTTCAATTATTACTTGGATCCTAGCTCATCTCTTCCCTCTCCTGAGAAAATTTTATTCTAGAATTATCTTCTCTTTCTCTAGCATGTTCATTCATCTTCCTTTTCATTGATTCTTTCTTCACACATATTAGCTTGCCCCTACTTGATGATTGGCAAATATTCAATTAAAATTCCATTTTCTTTTAGTCTATTCTCTTCTTAAACTCTGAATCCTGTTTTACCTTATCTATTCTACTGCTTGGCCTATTTATTGTTTAATTCAATTATTAATACTTTTGCATAATTTTAATTCTCTTCAAATCTTGTGCTGCATTTGGCATTTATTTGCTCACCTTGAAACTTTTTCTCCTTCTATTTCAGGACATGATACTCTAAATTCTCCTATGACTTCTCTACACCTTTCTTCTCTTTCCTCATTGATCTCAGCCTCTTGTCTCCTAACTATGATTTTTCTTAAGCGTTAGTCTTGGTCCTGTCTCTTCTTTTTGGGGGAGCTTTTTCATTCTCATGATTTGAATTTTAACTGATATATTGACAACTTTTAGGTCTCGTATAAAGCTCCACTGCCACATTCTGAGTGCCTCTCAATCATTTTTCTAAATTTTCTTGAACTACATTGCCACATGGATAATCATGTTTCATTCATTTTTACAAATAATGGTCATTCTTGGGAATGTTAGATGCTCAACACATTAGTTGAAACTCTACTCACATCTTCCCTAGTAAGCAGTGATGCATACTGTGGACAACACTACTGCTGTAACCATTTGCTAGATGGTTCTACTTGGCTGTTTTGTTATTACCTTACACACTCATAATATATATACTGAATTCACCATTTTCTTTCACAACCCTTTACAAACTTTTATATCTCTAGCATTATCTGACTTGAACTCTCAGCACATTTGACACAATTAATTATATTCTCTTTTCTAGAATACTCTGTTTTCTTGACTAATTGAGCACCACAGAGTCCTGGTTTCTTTTTTTATCTTTTTCTCAGTCTCCTTTTGGGTTCATTTTCTAACTGGTCATCCAATGTTGGAACTCTTCAAAGCCTGATCATTGCACTGGATGGATGGAAAGCTAAGTGGGAAGTAAACTTGGAATGTTAGATTTGGGATAGATCTTGGAGTCCATGAATGGCAAGATGAGGATGCTGGGCATCCTTAGGAGATTTTTTAGTCAAAGTAACAGGACTAGGTCCCTGCTTTAGGAAGATTTATCTTGCATTAATATATAGAAGATATAGAGGTTACATCTCCATAGTGCCTTTCTAATATTAATGATGATAACAACTACAATAATATTAATTAGTATTTATGTGTCTTAATGAGATAATGCACATAAAGCATTGATCACAGTGGTGGACATAGACATTAATTCTCACTATAAACCTGTATTATTATTCTCTCTATTCTATAGTTGAGGAGATTTAAGTCTAGAAAGAAGAAAATGTCTTGCCTAGAGTCACCTGGTTAGTTATTGGTAGAGTTGGGAGTGCCTTTCATGATGCTATACTAAAGAAATATTTGTTGACTGGTAATTGTACATCTGTATTCTCTTTTGTTTTTGCTGTCATTTAATATATGTTAGTCTGATCACTCCAAATATTTTTGAAATTGCTTAAGAATTATGCTCTAGTACAGCTTCAAATTGTGATCTTTAGAAAATAAGTGTTCCTGGAGATGTTAAGAACTCTTCTGTCAGAAAAAGCATCAAATAAATTCATAAAACTCTTGATTAAAATTTTTAAGCATGGGCTCTTAACCATGTCTTAAAAGAATATTCTCAGTCAGTACTTTTAAAATGCTAAATTGTATTGCAAATCTCCAAGGGGGATTATAATAGACTAGTCTATGTAGGTTGGGCTCCCTGAGAAGCAGAAGCCAAGATGGGGGTCTTATGCAAGTGATTTACTGAAGAAGTCCTGTCATGTGAAATCTGTGAAAGCGTGAGGGAAGCAGGGTAGGGCAAGAAAGAAGCTGAGTGAAGTTGAGCTAAAGCTGTACCATACAGTACGGCAAACACCTACTTCATGTGGCTACTGAGTACTTGAAATGTGCATAGTATGACTAAAGATCTGAATTTTTAATTTTATATAATTGTAACTTAAACTTTAAAAACCAACACTTGATTCAGTTATTGGGTAACTTTAAAGTATGGGTATGTGAATAGACTTTCTCAACTCTAAAATTTTATGATATCTAAATATAGATCGAGTATTTCTGATGAAAATTAGTGTCTGAATTCAGATGTTTTGTAAGGGTAAAATACGTAATGGATTTCAAAGACTTAGTATAAGAAAATGTAAAATATGTCAATAATTTTATATTGATTGCATGTTAAAATGATACATTTTTGATAGATAAAATAAAATATTGTTTTAAAACCAATTTTACCTATTTTTTTACCTTTTTAATGTTTTATTCTTTCTATTTACTTACTTTTTTTGTAAATCTTAATACTTTTTAAAATGTGGCTATGAAAATATTTAAAATTGTATATGTTGTTTGCATTAGTTTTTCTACTGGACAGTGCTGAGCTAAAGTCTAGCTCTGTCTGATCCCCAGGAGGTCCTGGGAATGAATGCTCCAGAGATGTTTCCCGTAAGGCAAGGGAGTCAGCCTTTTGTGTCCCAGAATCAGTTAGTCATTGGCTAGTGGCCACTCTTACTCCCCCTTTCCCTGCTCAAAGCATAACTTCCAAGCATAATGCAGTTTTGAATATTTGGGAGGTTCTTTTATAAGCCTGACCACAGGTCTGCTATGTGCTGTGTTGGATTTGACTGAAGATTACCATACAGTTAATAAATCTCAAAGGATGGAAGTCACCAACTACATTGATTTTCTTTTCTTTTTTTTTAAATTGCAGGATATTACAAGGGTACAAACATTTTGGTTACATAATTTGTTTTTGTACAGTTTGAGTCAAAGTTGTAAGTGTGCCCATCACCCAGATAGTGTGCACTGTACCTGTTAAGTGTGAATTTACCCATCTCCTCTGCCCCCTACCCACCTGCTTGATTTCCATTGAGTTTTACTTCTGTATGTGCACATAAGTGTTGATTGATTAGTTCCAATTTAGTATTGAAAAGGTGTGGTGTTTGTTTTTCCATTCTTGCAATACTTCACTTAGAAGAATGGTCTCCAGTTCCATGCAGGTTGTTATAAAAGATATTAGTTTACCATTTTTTATGGCTGAGTAGTACTCCATGGTATATGTATGCCACACTTTATTAATTCACTCATGTATTGATGGGCACTTGGGTTGATTCCATATCTTTGCAATTGTGAATTGTGCTGCTATAAACATTCGAGTGCAAGTGTCTTTTTTATAAAATGTCTTTTTTTCCTTTGGGTGAATACCTAGTGGTGGGATTGCTGGATCAAATCATAGGTCTACATTGATTTTCTGTGTACTATTTTATTACATAGGTGTCAGCCTTTCTCAAGCAGCTAATTATGAAATTCATTACACAGAAACAGCAAAATTTGGCATATCTGTTTCTGTGCTTCTTTCTGAGTTACGTAAGTGCTAGGCAACTATCAATAATTTTGATTTATCTTGAGAGACCCTTTTAAGTTTTGTGCCCCCAAGGAGAACACTACAATTAAAAGCTATGTTGCTCTTTTATGCTCTTTAGATCAATGTCATTATAATAGAGTCATTAGGAGATGCTGTACAAACAGTGATGGGATTGGGATGGAGTCAATTCTTTGGCATTCAAGGAAGAGAAAAAGCCCAGCAAAGAAAAGAAATTCCCAGAGCTAGAGATAAAATTCCCTTGTTTCTTATCCCAGTTTGTAAGCACGCAATCTGGACAGAAAAGGAAGCAAGTGTAAGCCTTGCCTGGAAAAGGGCAGCTGATAAGGCTTGAGGTACATGAAAGAGACAACATTTCATAGCTTCTGTTTTCTATTTTCACCCTGCTGAGATTAGACTAAGACTATGAGACAGAGAACAGGTGCATCCTCTCTTTCGTGTATTAAGTGATAGGATTAGATAGATATTTCTTGGAATACCTTGGCACTCAAAAAATAATTTCAGAAACATTTGTAAAAACTGAAAAGAAGAATAAAACATTGGCATGAGAGATGAGGTGGGAATGTTAGATTATGGACTAAAGAAAATCAAGTATTAGATAAGAAATTCTAATATCAGGTCTTTCCTTCCTTCCCTCCCTCCTTCCCTCTTTCCTTCCTTCCTTGCTTCTCTTCTTTCTTTCCTTCTATTAGCCAAACTAAAAATATATTGTACTCTGCATCAAATACTGATAATTTCATTTAAAAGAGTTCTGATCCCTGACTTCAAGGAACTTAAAGTAGTGTGACTTAGTTTTAGGAAATTAAATGGGAATAATTATAGGAGATGAAAAAGTTCAAGATGTCATAGTACCCTTAAATACAAAAGAGTACATAGCAGTGGAATAGTAAATGAAGAGGTCTAATTGACAGTTGTTTCAGGAGAGTTGAACTTTAATTCAGAGCTATAAAATATTACAGCAAAATATCCATATCATAAAAAATCAAATAGTACAGAAGAGCTTATGATGAAAAGCAAAAATCTTCTGCCCTGCTTCTTGCTAGCTTCAGTCCAGTACTCCAGAGAAAACCTCTTTTGCCTCCATTCCCAGACCCTGGAGAAAGCCTGTTTGATTTTAGATCTTTTGGTGGTTACTCTGTAACTTTGTTAATACGCTAATAATTCTTTTCCTTGATTTATTAATTTAAGAGATTATCCATTTACTCCATTTTATGAAATATGAAAACTTTGTTCATCTACCTCTGTACTCTCACTCTTTTTTCCTTCCAATGTTTTATAATTTGATTTATTTTCAGTTTTACTATTATCCCTCTGTTTCATATTCTACCACCTCCAGGGTCCTGACACCTTTTGTGTCTGGTAAGAATTATAGCACCCATTCCTTCCCCCCTCTTCTAATTTTACTCTTACCTTTTCAAGGTTGTTAACATTTAAATTCTCATATGCAGCCATAATGAAGTCATCTGCATTTGTTCATTAGTTGACAGTAAAAGTTGAAAACCAATGTGTGACATTAATGTTATTGTGACTCTATACATTTTATTTACTACTGGGTAAAGTAATATGTTAAAATCATATCTTCTCCAAGAGTCTAATGTCACAACTCCTGGGCCAATGAATGGGGAATGATTTTATGATTAAGGTCAAATGGATTTTTTTTCCATTGCGTAAAATTTTGCTACAATTTGATGTAATTTGTATTTGGACTAGGTGCTTCCTGTATATATCTTTTGTTTTTTCTGGCGGTTCTGAATCTCTTCACCACATTCTAAAGTTTGAACTAAAGTTTCAATTATGGCCGGGCGCGGTAGCTCACGCCTGTAATCCTAGCACTCTGGGCGGACGAGGCGAGTGGATCGCTCGAGCTCAGTAGTTCGAGACCAGCCTGAGCAAGAGCGAGACCCTGTCTCTACTAAAAATAGAAAGAAATTATCTGGCCAACTAAAAATATATATAGAAAAAATTAGCCGGGCATGGTGGCGCATGCCTGTAGTCCCAGCTACCCGGGAGGCTGAGGCAGGAGGATCGCTTAAGCCCAGGAGTTTGAGGTTGCTGTGAGCTAGGCTGATGCCACAGCACTCACTCTAGCCCGGGCAACAGACTGAGACTCTGTCTCAAAAACAAACAAACAAACAAACAAACAAAACACAAAAAACATAAAGTTTCAATTATAACAGCTGTTTTGTGAAGTCTTCCTTTTTTCACCACAGAGACACCTCTTCTGAAATCCTATGTCTTCTCTTCTTTCAATTATGTATCAACTTGGCTATCGTCTTGAGACATCTCTGGGTTAGGCACGCCATATCCTTTATCCCACGTCTTTCGCTTTCTGGCATTTTTCCTTTTTCTTGCCATAAAACAGCTTTGAAACTCTGTAGTCAGAGTATGGGGGACTTTACTCTTCAGTCCAATAGCACCTTAGATACTTTAGTTCTCCCCAGATGATTTCCTTAATTATGTTGGGGTAAAAAGCCCCCATTTTGTGACTTGAGGGTAAGTACTAAGCTGCCTGCCAACAGTAGTAGAGAAAGGGGCAAGGAACACAGCATTTTACATGTAGGAATTCAATTTATCATTTTGGTTTTCAGACCCACTGCTTATTTCTGCCTTGTGTCATGCCTGCCAACTCCAAGCCAGAGTCTCTTTGGATTCTAGTGGGCAGAATGACTCTAACATCCTTTACAGACTCCTCATATCATATTTTAGGCTGTAGCTTTCTCTTCTTGTTTTCATCTGTCAGCACACTTACATCAGCTTTCCATCTTCCAGAAGGCTTTCAACTGCTGTTGACTACTCTTAACAATCTTGTTAAGGTTTTATTCCTTTTTTTTGGCTTTCTATTTTCATCTCAGCGAGGTCTAGGGAAGTACTTGGTTAAATAAGAGTGCTCATGGTGCCATTTTGAAAGAACTGATGGACCCGATGGACCTCTCAGTTTAGGAAATGGTCTGACCAAAGATAGGTTGGTAGAGTTAAAGGGATTATGGCAAATAGTTTACCTGGAACAGAAAATGAATGAAAATTAAATGAAATTAAATGAAAATAAATAATTTAGGACTTGATGATTCACAGTTGAACCCACCCCGAAGAAAAGACTGCATTAATATGTTAGGAATCAGGGAGAAACCTTAAATTCTTAAGAAGTTGAGTGTCAATATAAATAGAGTTTAGCAGGCAGGATTTAGTTATTAAAAAACATGAAACTTCTGAAGGCAATTTTCTGGGTAGGTTTCTGTAAAACATAAACAGTGCTTTACTTTTCCATTTCTAGTTTAATTTCAAGCCTTGAACTTGAGAGTCATTTGACATAAGTTAACAGATGAATTACTTAAAGTATCTTACAATTTATTTAACTGTTTTAACCAGCCACATATAAAATATAATGAGAAGAGGCACTATTGTGCAGTGGTTAAAATTTTGCCTTACTTCCTCTACTATAATTGTTGTAGTAAATATAAAATTATTAGTTTCATGAATGATACATGGCAAGCTATCAATAATTAGTAATTGTTATAGTGCTGCCTGACATTCATACAGTTTCATGCTTTTTCAAAACACTTTGACATATATCGATGGCATAATCTTAATAACAATCCTTGTGAGGAATAGGATAGATCTCAATATCCCGATTTTTAAGAGTGGTAGAGTTGAGAGAGAGAGAGAGGGAGAGATATGTGTCAAATATGACACAATTTTTAAAGTGTTTTAAAGCAGTACAAAAGTTTTGAAAAGATACTGTAAATTGATTCACCTGACCTATTCCAACTCCTTTCTAGTGTGAAAATTTTGGAGATACCATACTGCAGAGGTTGGAAAGATAAAAAACACATTTCTCAGACTCTCCTTGAAGCTGGGAATATGGCTCTTGTTCTGCAAAAATGATGCATACATGTGAGACTTGGAAGGATGAAATAAGCAACATGAGAGTGGCCACACACTCTCATGGTCTTCTTGCAGTCTGGTGGCAGAATCATTTGTTCTTTTAGGGCAGTCCTGGAAGAGTTTTTCAAGTCCAGTCCCTAGTATCATAGTGTTGAGTGACGGGTGGTGGCAGTACTGGGTTTCAACTAAAATAGAACTGTGGTGGTGTTAGAAGTTTTTCTTGGCTGATGTACCTGGCTGAATAACATTCAAACCTGGCTTTTCTGGGTATTCTGTAAATAACCTAATAATCCTGACCAAATTTCTTTACCTTTAAATTAGTTAGAATGGATTTTGTTATTTGAAACTAAGATCCCTTTTAGATACATATGCCAAGACTAGATTTGTCTTTCAGGAGCATACTCACATTAACCAAGATCATGAAGCTAAAATGTAAAATCAGAAACTATTTTAAATTTATAATGAAAAAGTTATTATGCAGAGCAAAATACACCCACACAACCAATATGTTCTCTTATTGTAGATAGACCAGTATAGGGAATATAAATAATAACCAGAAGATTGTTTAGTGAGCATGAAAATCATGGAAACAGAAGAAAGGAAGCTAGATAAATTGAATATTTAATGGAAAAAGTAAAAAATTATCAGATTCATCTGTCATTTCTATAGCAATAATCTTACCAATGAGGTTATAGTATTTACAGTTTATTATATAAAGCACTTGCTCTGTTGGAAAGTGTTTGAATGGATAGCACCAACTTTTGTGATTTTCTTTTTTCTATGGTTGACCCAATCTGTTTTTCATTGACAATGCCTTTCTTTAGGTATACCAGTACTTCAGATCAATCTGTAGTCAAGGTTAGCCATTGACGAAAGTCTAGTTTCTTTAAGATGACTGGCCAATTTGACCCTTAAGATGTAGTTCATCACTATTATGTTCTTGGACGTGAGAAGAAAATTCTTTTCTCCTTTGTGTATATCTCTACTCCAATCCATCGTAGATGTGATGACTGCAAGGTTTAATTCCCAAAGGATAATCTTCTTTCCCATATTTTCAAATGCCATTCCCCAAATACTATTGATAAGTAGAAAGCAGGTCACTTAACATCCAGACTACTATTATTTTTCACACTAATGTGAGGCACTTTGGGGTAGGGACTCTCTCAGTTAATTAGTGGTAACATTTTAAGAGGATTGTAAAGTGTTCGGATTTAGCTGGTCACTCAAGAAGTCCTCCAGAATCAGAGCTTATTAACTCATTTCTAACAAAAGAAGCGTTAAGAGAGACTAGTTTGATTTCAGAATACCAGTAATATTATACCACTTAGTATGTATAAACCTAGATGAAATGAATTAAATTTCTCACATAATAAAATATGACACATAAATCTAAGCGGTATAGTTAGAAAGAATTTTTAGGAGCTAGTGGGTCTGTGTGCCTGAGAGGTTATTATGGAGGAAAAGGAGTTGCTGAAATTTATTGAAGAGCATGTTCTTCACAGCAAAATTGTCTTTATCTCTCTTTTTCTCTCTTACCCTCATACATCCCCCCATATTAAAAATCATGCTCAAATTGACATCATGATTGAATGAAAAAACAAAAAGGTACACCAGTGTCCCCAAATCAGTAAAAATTTAGAATCACAGAACAAGAGAAATTTCTGATAGTAAAAAGAAACAGGTACTAAAGAAAATGGGGTTAAGAAAGGACAGAGAAAGAAAATTTTGATGAAGACACCACTTAAAAATAGTACTGCATGAAAATGCATAGCCATTATTCTACATTGACTCAAGGATTTGGCTGGTCCTGGTCTAATCTCTAACAACTTAAAAAACTATAAGAAACTATAAAATTATGTACTTAAATATACATGGACCTATAACATTAAATGAATCTTGGAATTGCTGGACTGTATTCTTGAATGTTTATTCTTATCCTTTTCTCTATGTTAGCACATGATATGAGATGGTATTTACTTTTTGCTTTTCTTTGCTTTTTGACACTAGAACTGTTTTGATAGCTTAGGCACATACTTTGATTAACTGTACTTCTTGTTTGAGATATAATAAGCTACACTTTTGATTTGAAAAAAAATCAACGAGATTTTCTATTAGGCTATTAAGGATGAAATGTCCTATTTCCTTAAGTACTGTTTGACAATTGGTATCTCTGACATTTCACTTTGACACTTCTTGAGTTATTTTTATTATGAAGGTACATCCTCAGTCTTTCAAATGCATGTTTTGGGTTGTGATTATTTTTCAAATTTTTTTTAGAGCAATTTTTGTGAAACCATGGAGAGCCAAAAATTCATATTGTTTTCAAATATGAGTTCCGTCATGGAACCAATGCAGTGCAGACAGCTCAAAATATCAAAGAAGTGTTTGGGAAGGAAGTGGCTAATGAACACACAGTATGTCTGTGGTTTGAGAAGTTCTGTTCTGGTGATTTTAACCTTGAAAATAAGCCATGTAGGTGACATAAGACCGAGGTGGATAACGATGAGCTGAAAGCTGTAGTAGAAGTGAATCCATCTCAACCTATGTGTGAATTAGCAGCAAGGTTTGACGTTACTATTCCAACAACATTGGACAACTGGAAACAAATAAGCAAGGTAAAGAAGCTGGCTGGATGGATTCTGCAAGAATTAAATGAGTGTCAGAAGAGAAATCATCTGGAAGCTTGCCTTTTTTTTCTGTCACGACATAAAGGTGAATGATTTCTACATTGTATTGTTACCCGTGATGAAAAATGGATATTTTGACAATTGCAACCGTTCGGCACAATGGTTGGACAAAGATGAAGTGCCAAAACACAGTCCAAAACTGAATATTCATAAAAAAAAATAATGGTGTCTGTTTGGTGGTCCAGTGCTGGTATTATCCACTACGGCTTCATGAAACCTGGTTACTTGATTACAGAGGATGTCTGTTGCAACCAATTGGATGAAATGATGAGGACGCTTGTGATGAGGCAGCCAAGATTGGTCAATAGAGACAGGCCAATCCTCTTGCAAGATGATGCTTGACCACATGTGGCACAAACAACACTGCTCAAACTACAGAGGCTGGACTTGGAAACTCTCTGTCATCCATTGTATTCACCACACGTTGCACCAACTGACTACCACTTCTTGCAGGCTTTGGAGCACATCTTGCAAGGAAAATGTTCAATTCTCAGCAAGCTGTGGAAAACGCCTTTAGTGATTTCATTGCCACTTGCTCTCCAGGCTTCTTCGCAGCTGGCATAAACAAACTACCGTTAAAATGGCGAAACTGTGTCAATAGTTTAGGTACACAGTTTGCTTAATTGTACAGCTTTTTATTTGAGATATACTACACTTTTGATTCAAAATTGGGCATTTCATATTTAATGATCTATATTTTATCTTTCTCACCAAATATTCACAATTTGTATTGATAATCCAAAAGTAGGGATTAGCAACTCTTACATTCCCTACTTCCTTCACCCTTTCCTCTCTACATTTCAAAATTTTTCATTGCTCCTTTTTTTACCCTATAATTTTTGACCTCTCCTTCCTTAGCCTATCTGTTTAGTAAATATCTGTTTCAGCCATCCCTGAAGAGAGGCATTTTGATTGGAGCGTCATGATTGATAGTCCAATGGCTGTGGACAGTTGAACCCCTAAAATAGTAAGGCTGATAGCAAGAGATTCTTGATAGACTGAGATAGGAAAGTTTGCTGAAGCTCCGTGGCTAAGAAATTGTTCTGTAAGTTTCATGGGAGTAGTTTCAATTTTGACATGATAAATCTTCACATAAAAAGATATAAAATATTAATACAGCACTGAGAATACTATTGCCTTTTAAGAACATTGTATCTATCCAGTATGTTTCTCTGGGGACTAAAGGCTTTCACCTATTTTCCTTATTGTGTTTCTGTAATCTTTGTGTTTGTATAATAAGGAAATTGATACCCTAAAATTATGTGACTTGCTCAGGATTTAATAAGTAGTGAACAAGCTAGGTAAGCTGGCTGTTGACTTTTGTAGTACAGTTTTTCACTATTTTGCTTTGGGGTGAGGAGAAAATTCATAACTCCTTTTGGTATTACACTGAGACCATTATTTAGAGCTAGTTGAATGTTCTTCAGGAAACCATTTAACTGAGGCATATGGAAAATTCCTGAGATGCTAAAATTATTAGATATATGCATACTGAAGCCAAAAGTAATGCTGGGTCAAATTTTATTCTTTTAAGGGATAAACCAGACTTTATGTTGTCTGGGATTTTCAGGCAAGGTTCATACGTTTAGCTTAAGACATGAAAGCTAACTAAAGAGTTTATGAAAAAGAATTGACTTTTAGAGCCATATTCATGTATATCAAAATGGAATACCCTTGTTGTATATGAGCTTTTTTTGGAGAGTACTTTTTTTGACATACTATTTTATGAATATTGGTTCATTTCTCTCAGATAGGGGTCAGCAAACATTTTCCATAAAAGGCCAGCTAGTAAATATTTTAGGCTTTGTGGGCCATATACTGTCTGAGGCAACTACTCAACTCTGTCCCTTGAAGTGCAAAAGCAGCCATAGAAATAAACAGGTAATAAACAAAAAAGCATAGTTGTGTTCCAATAAAACTCTATTTATGTGTACTGAAATTTGAATTTCATATAATTTTCATGTCATGAAATATTATTATTCTTTTGGTCTTTTCCCCAACCATCAAAAAATGTAAAAACCATTCTTAGCATACAGGCCGCACATAAACAGGGCAGGATGGATTTGGCCTGTTTCCATAGTTTGCCCACTCTGTCTTAAGTAAAGGTACTGAGAATCCAAGGAGTTCCAAAAATATTTGACCTCTTACTTCTTAAGAATCTTAAGTTTCTCAGACTAAATGTATCATGGTGGGAAAAGTAAAAAGAAAAGACAATTAAAGCTGCTGTTAATTTTCATGCAGAAGATAACTAATACTTGTAGCTCAAAGTTTACATTTATTTTTACATAATGGTCTCTGTAGAGTCTGCAGGGATTTCTGAGGGAGGTGCATTCTGCTCAGGGTTTTGCTGCAGCATTGTAACCTAGATCAGCACTCTCTACTCTCATCCTTTTAATGATTTTGATATTCCCTGCCTCATGGAGAAAAGTTACCTGCAATGTGAATACTGCTTTTCTACTACTGCATTATAATAATTATTCACTGTTATTTATGGTTATTATAGTGACAGTTTCTAATACACATGTTGGAAAAACATTCTTTTCTTTTGTCTCTTGTCCAGGTAAGTTTTTAGCCTCTTGCTTTTGACTACTGAAGAAATCTGCCTATTTTAAAAAATAACCTCTACAAAGGTCCTTACTGAAATCTTTCTACATCTTTAATTATGCTTTAATGATTTATCTTTTTTAACTTTTTCTTTTTCTTTTTTTTTCTGAGACAGAGTCTCACTCTGTTGCCCAGGCTAGAGTGCTGTGGCGTCAGTCTAGCTCACAGCAACCTCAAACTCGTAGGCTCAAGCAATCCTCCTGCCTCAGCCTCCCAACTAGCCAGGACTACAGGCGCGTGCCATCACACCTGGCTAATTTTTTCTATTGGTAGAGACCGGGTCTCACTCTTGCTCAGGCTGGTCTCAAACTCCTGACCTCAAGCGATCCTCCCACCTTGGCCTCCTAGAGTGCTAGGATTACAGGCAGGAGCCACTGTGCCCAGCCTATTTTTTTAATTTTTAATTTTTTTTCATGCAACACTGTTGTGAAGACAATCTTTAGTAATAATTTAGATTATGTTTATGATAGAAAATCTTTTTATGTGCTTATTGGCTGTTTGTATATCTTCTCTGGAGAAATGTCTATTTAGATCCCTTGCCCATTGAAAAAATTGGGTTGTCTTTTTATTATTGAGTTGTAAGAGTTTTAAAAAATAGTTTCTGGATATAAGCCCCTTATTGTATATACAATTTACAAATATTTCCTCTCATTCTGAGGGTTGTCTTTGTACTTTCTTAATGTTGTCTCTTGAAGTCCAAAAGATTTAAATTTTGATTACCCACTTTATCAGTTTTTTTTCTTTGGTTGCTTGTGCCTTTGGTGTCATGTATATCATTATGACAACCCAAGATTATAAAGTTTTACTCTTATGTTTTCTTCTAAGAATTTTATAGTTTTAGCTCTTACATATAGATCTGTGATCCACTTTGAATTAACTTGTTTATGACATGAGATAGAGATTCACATTCATTCTTTTTTTGGTTGTTGTTGCATGTGGATATCTAATTGTCCCAGCACCATTTTTTGAAAGGACTATTACTTTCCCACTGGATTTTCTTGACCCCTTTGCTTAAAGCCAGTTGCCCATAAATGTAAGGGTTTATTTCTGTGATATCAATGTTATTGATTACTATAGCTTTCTATCAGGTTTTGAAATTCTGAAGTTTCTCCAACTTTCTTCCTCTTTTTCAAGATTGTTTTGGGGACATTTTATATAAACAGAATGATACAATTAAAAAGAAGATTGTTTTGGTTATTCTGGGTCCTTCAGGTTTCCGTATGAATTTTAGAATTGGCTTGTTAATTTCTTCGAAAGAGCCAGCAAGCATTTTGTTAGGGATTGTACTGAATCTGTAAACCAATTTAAGGAGTATTGCCATCTTAACAATATCAAGTCTTCTGATCTATAAACCAGGGATATTATTCCATTTATTTAGGTCTTTAATTTCTTTCTGCAATGTTTTTTAGTTTTCAGTGTACAAGTCTTGCACTTCTTTTGTTAAATTTATTCCTATTTTATTCTTTTGATGCTATTGTGAATGCGGTGTATTTGCTTTTGTAATTGTTCAGAATTCTACATGTTTATTTCTACTATATTTTTATGCTCCTTTTGGGTTTGACTCTATACTTTCAATATGTACAATTAACCACCTAGACTTCCTTGCAAGTTTTGTGTGAGCTAAGACTATATAATTGGGTACTAAAATCACTTCCATAATTTCTACATATGGATCACATCAATTGGGACAAATTTGACCTTATTGATTAATAGCCATTCTGCTCTGAATAAGGTGATATTTGAAAGGATAAATTCGCTAGACACTTACTGCTCTGATTACAGCTGTGGGACTTGAATTTCTAGCATGATGAAGCTTGAATTCTACTTTATTACTTAAACTCCTTATGAATGAAGCTTTGTTAGGGTTGATTATAAGTGATAATTGGTAATCTTATTATAAAACGATTGAGCAATGCTTCAATGTAATTACTCTTATTTTTCATTTTTATCTTTAATCATATGTAAAATATTGAAGTCTTTAGGAATTGTGCATAGAGAGGATTATTATGGTATATGTGTATTTTTTTGGGGGTGCTATGGAAGTATATTTAATATACTTTAAGGGAGGTATATCTGAAGATACTGACATTTAGAACTAAACTGAAAAAACTTCTCATTGAGGTGGTTGATTTTCCTATTTGAGGGTGCCTAGCAGAAACCATGTTTTAATCATTGTTGTATACCCCATAGTGCTTTGCACATTGTAATGCTCAATAAATATTTGTTATATGAATGAATGAGGTCTTTGTAATGGTTAGGTATCATTTATTTAAAAAAAATTAATAGTCTTGTCCTTCCCATCTTCAAAGCACTGGAATGAAATTCTTTCAGTGGATGTTAAAAAAGAATCAAGGATACAAGTTTTTGCTAATTCAGTATAATAAAATGGAGGTGTAAAAATGGCAAAGTTTATTCATATTTAGCAAGAAAAGGAAATATTGAAAAAATAAAGGGCAATTAACTTTAGTTTGATTTCTTATTTGTAAGACTTATTCTTCCCCCTCAAAAGAATTAAATTAACATCAAGAATAATACTATAGAAATGTTTATTGGTGGGTAGCATATCAGTCAATAGTTGTTGAGAGATAAATTCAATAGACAGCAATTATAGGCAGCTATTTCAGCTTAAGATTTGAACATTTAATTAAGTTGTAAATCCATATTATTATCTCTTTTTATTTTTAGTTTTACAATATGGATTGCTATGTTCTTTTGTCCCTTTGTTTTACTGTAAATGACTTTAAATATATGATACTTCTAAATCAGAAGATAATGTAGGAATATATTTTATGTATATTATTATCTTAAAATTATTGTCAAATTTAAATATGACATGAAATTACTTGGTCAGTTCTTTGGAAATTAAAAAAATTCATCATCTTTCTTTGAACTTCTGAAGGTCTGTTTAGCTCTATTTCAAAAGTTTCCTTAATATTGAAATTTATTTAGGTATATAGTTTATACATATTGTGTACAAAATATTTTACTCATAAAAAGATATTAGTAAAGTTTTTAAATTAGGACTTATGCACTCACATTTATATATAAATATGTAATTGAAGTTTGCCTAAATATGATTGAAAGTTATTTTCAATGTTTGAAAATATAGCAGACAATTTTTGCTTCAAGATATATTTGTTCTAATCGGAAGTAAAAAGTTCGTTAGTTAAACACACACACACACACACACACACACACACACACACACATGCACACACACACGCCCCTTTAAATATTTTATTTTATCTTAATAGATGTAACATGAACATTATCTAATCTCTTGATGTTAGGCCCAGGCCCATTTTTAGAACAAGTCTGTTGGTTGAGTCTTACACAGACATTTTTGCCGAAACCAGAACCAAACTACATTGACTAAGATTTCCAGTTTTTGTGTCTTTATGGAAGAAAATGACACTTGGGAAGCTGTCTAACTGCAGAAACTTTCTTGATATTTTATAATCCTTTCTCTTGCCTTGTCCCAATTTTTACCATTTTTTCCTTCTACACCCAATTTGATGACATTTTTAGCAACTCCCCTTAATTGAATGTCTCCAAAGCATTCAAATTAGTTTTAAAAGAAATAATAGATCTCTATTTGTACTCTTATTTGATAGGTTAATATAGGTAATAAAACTATATACTTATAATTGCAACTCACATGAGAAGGTTGGGGAACAAACTTTTAACCTCTTGATCAGCCTCAGTTAGTGGGGATAGAAGTTCTCCAATGTATTGAGATAATCCTTTGGTATTGAGTAAGAAGAAGGGATCATTAGTGTGTTGCTGAGAGGGAATAAAGAGTTTCCTACCATTTGATCCAGCAATCCCACTACAGGGTATTTACCTAAAAGAAAAAAAGACATTTTATAAAAAAGACACCTGCACTAGAATGTTTATAGCTGCATCATTCCCAATTGCAAAGATGTGGAAACAATCCCAGTGGTCATCAGTACATGAGTGGACCAATAAAATGTGGTATATGTATACCATTGTTGTACTACTCAGCCATGAAAAATGAATTAATGCCTTTTGCAACAAGCTGGATGGAACTGGAGACCATTTTTCTAAGTGAAATATCACAAGAATGGAAAAACAAACAAATGCACTCTCCATTACATTAGAACTAATTGATCAACACTTATGTACACACATGGAAATAACACTCATTGGAAATCAAGCAGGTGGGAGTGGGGAGGAGGGGATGGGTAAATTCACATCTAACAGGTACAGTGCACACTATCTGGGTGATGGGCACACTTATAACTTTGACTTAAATGATACAAAAGCAATTTATGTAACCAAAACATTTGTGCCTTGTAATATTCTGAAATAAAATTAAAAAAAAGAGTTTATTAATCTGGAGATGTAGTTTATAAAAAAAATACATTAATTTGTAGAATTAGCCCCATCAAAGCATTCATTCCGCAGCTCATTTTGAGAGATCCCAGTTATTCAGGAGGGCTTAGTGGCTTGCTGCTCATGTCCTTCCATTTTATTTAAATCATTATGCTGGCCTGCTGTTGCTTTTACCTGGTTATATTTATTCTCTGAGGCATGACTGCTTCTGGCCTTGAAGGTGGACATTCTGCTTTCTCTGAATTGCTTTGTTAGAAGGGACTAGGGCAATGCTCAGTTTAAGACTATTCCCAACTATTGAGACAAGGCCATTCTATGTACTCTGCCCAATGTCTTGTAAGTTATGAAGTTTTCCAGTCTGGTGATGGGACAAGCACTATTCCCAGTCCCACGTGAGTGCCAAGTACTGTTACCTTAAATCCTCTTGGATGGTTCTTTCCCTAGCCTTGAGTAGTTTCTTCTCATGTGAATAGTATTCAGCTGAATATTAAGGGGGAGCCTCTGTAGATCTTCTGAGTTCTCCGTCTGTGTAGCTCTCTCCTTTATCATTCTTTATCCTGTGTGCTTTAACTGCCTTGAGCTCCCAGGACTTTCAGCTTTATCTCCTTAGCTCAGAGAGTTTGCCAGGCTCTGCCTTGGTTTCCCCTTCCTGTATTGTGGCCTGGAAAGTCTCTGATGGCAGTAGTCTAGGGCTATCAAAGGGCTCATCCTGTTTGTTTTCCATTTTTCAGGGATTACTATCCTTCATTGCCTGAAGTCTGGTGCCTCATAACCATTTTTTCATATATTTTGTCCATTCTTTGATTTCAAGTAGGAAAGGAATCTGGTTTCTGTTACTCTGCCTTGGCTGGAAGCAAATTATAACTTTTAATAAGACTTTACCGAGTGTTTGAAGGTAATAAAATGGAAATAAAACAGCCAATAGTTTATAATGTCAGCCACATGCAGGTATATTCCTAGTCTCTAGCCCTACTGCAGTCCTTGTAACTCCCAACCCTTAGTCCACACAGCAGTGGCTGGTTTTCCTGCCTTCCCCCCTGAACCTATGATAAGGTTTTCCTTTGTCATACAAAACAATTTTGCTCCTAGCAGTCAAACAGTCTTTCACATTTTAAAGAAGGGGTCTTTGCTTTTTTTTTTTTTTAACATCTGTACAAGTTTAGGATCTAATTGAAGTCATCCTCCTCTCTTCCTTGACAAATAATAGTCTACCTCAAGTTAAATTCAAGCTTCTACCTCTTAGGAGCTTTCAAATTCAAAATGTCAGTTTCCCAATTAAAAACAAATAAAACCAAACTCCTAGTGCCCACTCTCAGCCTGTGAAACCCATTACACCAGAATGTGTTATTATATATTGAATCAATTAATATGTACTAGTGCATGTTAGATGTGTATGGTACATTAAAACACACAGAAGGGTGGCCAGAGCCGTGTTAGGAATCTTAATTGAATCACAAATATAATGTTAAATGTTAGAGGAAATTTTATCTTTAGTACCTGCCCCCTTTTATTTTGGTCATTCCCTTTCTCCTCTGGATGTTTTGCTTATATCCTGTTTTATTTGACTTTCAAGTTTATAATCAATATAGTCACTTTTAGAAAGTAGAGTTATACTTTGAAATGCAGCAAAGAAACTTGTAAAAGAACCATGTAGGAATCTTTTATAAAATGAAGAATATTTTGTAATATGTGTATTTGGCCAAAAAGTTTTCTTTTTTTGTACTTCTGGAGTTTATTCATGTGATCATATAAGAATTTTATATATCAGATTTTTGTATATTCAGAAGTTTTCATATATTACACACATATGTATAAGACGTACCTCTGTAGATATTTGTAGACTGTAAACTTTAGTACCTTATTTAAGTAGGCATTTCATAACTGATTTTTTTAAAAATTAAAAAACAGCATATTTTTTGTAGGGAAGGAATAAAATGGACCCAGTGGAAAGAAGGTTTCTGAACCCAGTTCTTGTGGTATTTTCAAGGCCTCTAGTAAATTGCTTTTATGTATGGTGTGGAATTTCTTGAAGTAAATATGTGGTTATTTTCATTTGTATGTATATTAAAAGTGAAATTTCCTATTCATTAAACTTCAGAGTAAAAGCATTATAAATGATATTCGGAATGATATTTCAAAACAGTAGTTTCCTCACATGTAGACTTTATAAAACAAAGATGCTAATTTCTGTGTGGAAAGGAAATTTGTTATACCTCTTTTTCTATTTAATTAGGAAAATAGATATTTTCTCCTGACAGAAATGAATTTGACAGTGAACTGGCTATAAACCAGCTATCTTTAAGCTATCTTTCTCAATAGTTTGAGAATGTTGCTACTACCTAGAACATTCCTCTGTGTGTCATCTGACACCTCAGGCAGAGGTAGGTCCTCCTTGGTGTCTTGGTTTTGTACAGGCCTCTATTTGAGCTCTGCTTAGATTGTATTAGTGTTTGTTGACTTTCACTTGACTCTGAACCTCTTGGGTTGCAAAATTGTTTCATACTGATCTCTATATCCTGGATGTCTAGGATGCAGCTATGTTATATAAGGATCAACAAATGTTTATCAAAGAGAAGTTGAATAATGTTCATTCAAATATTCATTCAACAATACACAGTCAGTGTGTTGAATACATACAAGAGAGTAGGTACTATTCTAGACCCTGAGAATACTGTGGTGACCAGGGTCAATGCAGCTTTTCCTCTCACTGGATTTATGATCCAGAAGAGAAGACAGGGTTTGATACAAACTGTTAAAATAAATGACAATGAGGGTTATGATGGGAAGCATAGAATCCTACCATAGACTTACCTTAGTGATGGAGGTGGTGGTGGTCTAAGGCTTCCAGAGAAGTGATGTTTAAGTTAGGACCAGAGTATGAGCTGAAACCAGCTGAAAAGGATTGGGAATATTGGAGGGAGTAAGGTCAAGTCCAGCAACAGGAATTTAATTTACAACATCTTTTAAACTGTATTTTGTGAGTGACTTTTCTCTTCCCAACAGTGCTACCTGGCTGGCTCTTCATATTACCTTAACAGAGACAAGACTGTAATGGTCGTTTAAATATCTGTTTCTGAGTATGGCTCTTTAGCCAGTTGTTCCACATCCCAACATTTTTAGAGTCAAAAATGCATAATTCCTTTTTGATATATATTTAGTTTTTGTATATAAGGTTAAAGACAGAATTCTACAAAAGGCAATTTTAACTTTCCAATGCAGAGTCACAACAAGAAAATACAATCTTTTTTTGTGGGCATTCATCTGCTCTGTAAATTTTGGAGGTCAGTTTAATTTTTCACAGTCTCCCAGCAGCAATTGTGACTTGCAGAGAAGCCTATAAAAATCATCCATTTATTGGTCTTAAAGATTTTTCATCTCTACTACAAATTTCCTAAAAAATAACGAACAGCTAATGTATATTGAGTGCTTTCCATGTTCAAATACTATGCTAAATATGTGATATGAACTATCTCATCCAAGCAAAAAACACCATGAGAGAAGTAATATTTTTACCCTTTTCTTTTAAATGAGGCCAGTTTCCAGAACTAGAAGTAGCTGAAAAAAATTTGATCTCAGAAGTGTCTGACTTCAGAGTCCAAGGTCCTAAGTTGGTATTGCTAAAGAGAGCTAAATGATATATGTTAACGTGTTGCGACAATCTCAGACCCTCTTCATAGATTTTGTATGTTATAAAAGAAATAATATTTCTTGTTTTATTTAATAAAAATACTTTATTCTATTTTCTTTATGCCAAAGTTCATGAATAAATTAAAACCAAAATACTCATGGATGATAGCAGATAAGACAGACCGCTTTCTTTTATTGTTGGTGGGATGACTGTGTTTTAAAGAATTTGTTGGCAATATATAACAAAACTTAAAGTTCATTTACCCCTTGACTCAGCAATTCTACTTTTAAGAATTTGTCCTACAGGTGAACTTGCTCATGCATGTAAAAATGTATGTCATGGGTGTTTTTTGTATTATAATTCAAGATGGGAAAAAGTTAGAAATGACATGCATTCAATTGGGGCCTGGTAAAATAAATTATAGTGTATCAATAAAATATAATTTTATGTAAGCATTAAAAAGAATGACAATACTAGCTAATCTAGTGTTTACTAAGTTCTGAGCACTGCTCTTATTTAATCCTTATAAAAATGGTAGGTATTATTATTATTATTAATCCATTTACAAAAGAGGAAAATGAGGTACAAAGAGATTGAGTGACTCGTCCAAGATTCTAGGAAAGAGACATTGAAGCAGTCTGATTCCAGAGCCCACACTGTTAATTACTGTGCTATGTTGTCTCCTAGTTATCTATTTCCCAGTTTGAAAGGAAAATAAATTGAACAATGAAAAGGACAAATTATAGAAAATTTCTATAGTATGATATCACCTGTGAAAAGGTTCTACATCTATATTTTTTGTTTTCCATTTATAACATATAAAACTATATGTTTTATGACATAAAATCTGTCTCTATAAAACATACATTGGTATATATGAATGTATATGAATATATTCATAAAACATATGTATAAAACATACATATACATTTATATATAAAATATATGTATATATATATGTATAAACCATATAATTGTAGAAAAAATTCTGGATAGATATATAAGAGCTGAGTAGTTGGTGTTTTGGGTAATTAGTATGGAGAATTTTTAAATTTTCACTTTATACTCCAGTATGATGGCTTATTTAAAAGTAATGGACACATTACTTTTATAATAAAAACAGGTTTACATTTAAAAACAAAACATAGTGGATGTGGCAATTCCTTATTAACTATATTATTGACCCTTCTTAACTGAGATCTTTAAAAAATGAATGAGTACACATTACTTTTATAATAAAATTTATTTTAAATGAAAAGACCTTAAAAATAGTGAACATGAAGTTTCTCTAACAATTATGCACTATGAAGTATTATTTCTGTGACTAAATTTAGGATATAGCTGATTAATTATATTGATAGTTTAGAATAAATCTACCTATCTTAAACTTTTATTAGAGAGCTGCTGTTTTAATATTTTAAAGGCTAGCTATTTTCTAACATTTATTGAGTTGTAAAGTAACTCAATGAAGATTTGCCTTATTTTTCTAAACAAGACTGTTTATGATTGACATCTTTGTAATAAAATCTTTCACAACAAATGAGATTCAGCAAATGCAGAAGTTGACAGCAATTTTACTGCATGTTGCTAGTCAGTTGATTACAGTTTTCTTGCAAGAAAATGGTATCATGTTTCTTAATTCCAGAATATTTATCAAAAACAAATGTCAATTTGAAGCTGCATGATTAAGAGACAATGTTTTAATATCAACTGACAGTATTTTAATATTATGCTTAGTCATGGAATGTACTTGGAATTAGGTTGGCTGATAAATACTGAAGTAGACACAGTTGAAACTTTAAGTATAACTAATTTGGGGTTGTGTTTTTCAGGTGAATCTCTAAAAGTATCAGCTGAGAGATTTACAGATGATCCCTGTTACCTCCCGAAAAGGGAGGCTGTGGTTCAAGCCGCCCGTGCCTTGTTGGCTGCAGTTACCAGACTCCTTATCCTTGCAGACATGATTGATGTCATGTGTCTCTTGCAGCACGTGTCAGCTGTAAGTAGAAGATGGCTAAGTTTACCTTCACATTGTTTTCACTTCTAATTCGATTCTCTGAACCTAGCATCAGTACTGGTGAATCCTGGTCTCACCCTCATTTCAAAATGTCACCCAGCAGAAGCTGACTAGATTGGGTTGTGAAGACTAATGTATACCTCAGAAGAAGGAAGCCAGAGTTAGTCCTAAAGCCAATGGGAAATTGAACAGTAGATGGCTTACTGATAAGGAAATGGATAGGAGAAAGTTCTAGACTTTTGACTATTTAAATAATCATAGGGCATAATTATTGAATTTTATTTTGTTAATTCTGGCTTTTTGTTACAGTCCATCAAGATCTTTTTGACTCTTAATTTTGTCTTCCTTTTCTAACCTGGTGTCATTTTCAAATTTATTCATGAAAAAATGTTTAATGACATGGAAAACAGTGTCATATATTTTTCCTTTTAGATAATTGCAGTCAAATATTAACACACATTGAGTAAAGTTGTTGAAATGAGCTTCAAGCTTGGTTCATTGGGCTGCTGTATAAACCATGATTCTTCATTTCATCCTCTAGCACTTTTTCAAAGATCTTTTTGAAATCAAGATATATTGTCTGTGGCATCGTGGATTTATCAGTCTAGTGACCCCAGTTATAAAGGAAATGAAGTTAGTTTGGCATGACTTACTCTTAATAACCTGATAAGAGCTCTAAGTGACCATTGCTTGCTTGCTTTTATTCGTTGTCTTTTTTTTTTCATTTTTCAATGACCTTCAGTTTTCAATAACTCATAATCCACTTACATATGGTCAAAAACCACTTGTTTTCTGGGATCTCCTTGCACTTAAGATTTTGGTATAATTGGTTCAAACCCTCATTCTATGTCTTGTCAAGTGTAATGTTCTCCCCAAGATTTCTGCAAATTCTCTGGTTGCTCGTATTCTCAGGGTCACCTCTGGCTCCAAGCTTTTGCTTCCCCTGAAATACTTTCACTTATGACTTGTCTTTCTATCTGTATTCTATGTTATGTCCACCTAGAATTGGTGGTTGGCTTTTTCCCCTTGATTTGTACACACAGACACATACACTCTCCAACCCTACCAGATAAGGCATGTCTATGAATATGGCAAATCTTATGGAAACTTAGAAAGATGGAAGGAAGGGATTTCTATGTTGCAACAATATATTCTAAGTAGCTTCAATTTATATGTCAGGAATCTTCAGAATCCTTTAGCAACTTTATCTTATTGCCCTTCCACCTTCTTTCTCTCTACCTCTTCTCCCTCACATTTCTAAATTCCTGTTCATTTGAATGCAGTAAAGAGTTGCTATCTCTCCACTGGCTTCTGCTAATTTGTGTCCTCAGGATATTACTCCTTAAGGTATTTTCCTCTGTATAGACAGTGCCTTCCCTAGGAAGAATTCTGTAGTCTTCTACCACTGCTCCCAAATATCCACATACCCTACTATATAATGATCTATTAATATTATAGATTTCTTTGGGAGGATGTGGGCATCCACTTTAAAGATAAGTATTTCTTCTTCTGAGCACACATACTTTTCCCCAAAATAGTGGGCTACCTTCTTATTTCTTGCCCTTGTTTTGTATGTAATGAACAAAGGCCTGCCTCTTCTCCTCTCCTCCCTTCTTTGCTATTTCGTGGGCTACCTGGGCTTTTTTTCCCCTGACACTCTTAATACAAGTGTGTGCTACATTTTTTTGTATTTGTTTTTTATTTCACAGCATCAAAGAATTCCTCTGGTCTTACGATGTTTTCTTTAGTGGCCTTACTCTTTTCTTCCTTCTTATGACTTTTTCTAAATAATATAAGTTTTCAACTGTATTGAAATATATTTCCTTTTGAATGTCAGGTAAATGAGATGTTACTCTGCTTTTGATTAATAGTTTGTACCTATATATGTCCTGATTTCTTTATGCGTTCTTATCTCTATTACATTATCTTCTTTCCACTGAGAGTACCCTCAGAGTTGCAATTTTGATCAAATATTTATGAGGACATAGACTGAGACAACCAATGAGTGTAAATATGGGTCACTGAGCATCTCTTAATAGGACAAGTACTGCCAAATTAAATAACCAAAGATTCCTGACTTGGCAGTTTTAGAGGTATCGAGTTCCTTAAGGAAATACATGTTTTCTTTTGGGAGGAAACAGGTTAAAATGAAAGATAACATGGGACAGAGAAAAAATGATGACATTTCAATATTTCATTAATTGTAGAAACTTGGAAAGGCAATTTGGCTCTACTGCCATCATTGTTAATAATTTTTTATAGGAATTTAAATTAAAATTTTTCTCTCTTTGATACTATTCAAGTTTTTCAAACTTCTCTGTACTATTTATATTTCTTAGGATTCCACATTCTGTTTTATTGGCATTTGGATTTTATAAGGGTCAATTTTGGGGGGAAGAAAATAGGCTTGTATGGCTCCTGCTTTCTTTAGGGGTCAGGACAATGTGGGGAGAAAACATGGCTTTTGGCAGCATGGAGACCTTGCTTGAATCCTGACTCTGTTGTTGATTAGCTGGGTAACTTTGGGAAAGTTAAAATTCTATTAGCTTTGGCTTTTTCTTCAGAGTTATAGGGAGCATAAAACTTACTTTGAATACTTTGAAAGGGTCTTGTGAAGATTAAATAATATATTACATAAATTACTTGGCAAGAACTGGTATAAATTCTCTTTCACCTTCCTTCCTCTGTTCTCCTTTTTTCCCACCATGGTATCTTGCTCCTACTTTTTGACTCTTGGAGTGCAATGTTGTACTTATTTCTAAAAATCAAGAGAAATAAATTTGACTACTGAGTTGAACTAACTTTTCAAACTTTTTCCATTTATCGTACCATAGCGAGGTTTGGTTAGGGAGTGTAGATCTCCTTTGGCTCATGTAATAGACCTGTCTTATACCAAATGGGTCCACAATTTAATAACTTATATCAAATACACATTTAACATTTGTTACATAAATTGTTATAAAACATTTGTATATACCAAATAATGATTCTCAATATAACAAATATTTATTATATTGGCAAAAAATTACACATTATCATATTGATAACAGACTTTTTGAGACTATCCTCTTTATTAAAAGGCACAAATATGCCAACAAAAATGTTTCCTAAAGCTTTTTGTTATTAAAACTATCAGCAGTTTATAAAGGGAGAAATAAAGAGCCATTAGAAGCCATGTATATTTTGCAGAAGATTTTAGGTGAAGTATGTAAAGCTATATGAAAATTAAAGAAAAAATGCAAGTCAAGACTGATATTTAAAATGCCAGTAGGAGGCTGGGCGTGATGGTGTGTGCCTGTAGTCCCAGCTACTCTGGAGGCTGACTTGGGAGAATTGTTTGAGCCAAGGAGTTCAAGGTTATAGTGAGCACCACTGCACTTCAGCCTGGGTGACAGAGCAAGACCCTGTCTCTTAAAATAAAATTTTAAAAAAGGGGTGCAATAGTAGAAACAAGAAATAGAGACAAATTTGGCACATTTCTTGATGGATTTGTCTTGAATTTCATATTGAAAACTTTAAGAGGAAATTTATTTTTTTTCAAAACATTTATTTTTTAGTTGACAAATAAAAACTATATATATATTTATGGTGTTCAACATGATATTTTAACATATATACATATTCACACATTCTGGAATGATTAAATCGAACTATTTAATGTATCCATTGCCTCAATAGTTTTTTTAATACTTAGAACACTTAAATACCTACTCTTTTAGCAATTTTTATATGTGTAATATATTGTTATTAACAGCAGTCATCATGATGTATATTAGATCTCTTGAACTTATTCCTCCTGTTTAATTGAAATTTTATGTCCTTTGACCACACGAATTTAAACTATGTATGATTTTTTTTTTTTAAAGAAAGGGTGAACATCATTCCAATTAGCCCTGATTTGGTTAATTCATCTACTCAGCAAATGGTTATTTTTTGTGTCTTTACTGTTTAGTAGTCACTGTGCTATGTGCTAGGGATTGAAATTCAGAAAAAATACCATGATTGTCCTGCTTTCCTAGAATTTACAGACTAGATCGAAGTAAATTAACAATATAAATTATTATGATAGAAGTTGGT
The DNA here is from genome assembly GCF_020740605.2 of Lemur catta. Classification (NCBI taxonomy): domain Eukaryota; kingdom Metazoa; phylum Chordata; class Mammalia; order Primates; family Lemuridae; genus Lemur; species Lemur catta. Next base: position 46,393,450 of record NC_059141.1, on the reverse strand, counting down.
TCAAGGTGTTATGGAGGCATGATGAGAATTGTATGAAGGGAGGGCATGTTGAATGAGTAACACATAGCTAAATTTGGAGAGTTAACTAGACAAAGAAGATGGTGGGCAGAGGGCATTTTAAATTGAGGGAATGCTATGTGCTCAAAGACTTGTAATTGTTCTGAATGGCTGAGATGATTATGTGGGAGGAACAGGAGTTGAAGCTGGAGAGGTAGGCATAGACCAACTTGTGAAAGTTCTATGAAATAGGTTAAAAAGTTTGAACTATAGTCTGCAAGCTATGGGGGAATCATTAAAGAATTTTAAACAGGGAAATGGTATAAGCAGATTTGCATTTTAGGACTATTACTCTGACAGCAGTAGGCACAGGGCCAGAGTGGAGGCACAGAGGCCAGTGAGGAGGCTGATGCAGTCATCTGGTTGTGAAATGGTGAAGTGGAGTGGAGAGTGGATGAGAGAAAGGAAGGAAAAACAGTTTTCAATTGGAAAGTGATTGGAGTCCTTTCAGAGGGAGAGAGAAGCATCAAGGAAACTTCTAGGATTCTGGTGGGGTATTGACATTGGCTTGCTATTTACATAAAGGAGAAGCAGTTTATGAGTTTTAGATATATATTGGATTTGAGGCACATAGAGATAGTAGGTACTAAAAGATATGTTTATAGCTAAGGAGAACAAATAAGACAAGAGCTAGATTTGGAAAGCCTCTGGAAATAAGCATTAGGAGATGCAATATGTTTGCCTGAGGTTACCTAGGGAAGGTTTATAGTGTGAACTCACGTCTTTGAGGCCTTGTGGTTTAGTGGAAACCTCATGGTATGAAGAATGAATAGGTTTGTGTTCAGGTTTGCCTCAGAAGAAATGAATTGGACAATGTTTATTTACGTAATTTTATGGTGCCTGTGCTTTCTCATTAATAAAATGCTTATGAGAAGACCTTCTTTAAAGCACCTTTAGTTAAGTATGATTTATATCCATTAGATTAACTCATTTTAAGTTTACAAGTTGATGATTTTGAGGAAATTTAAAGAGGTGTACAATCGTAACCATAATCTAATTTTAGAACATTTCCATCACTCTCCTCTAATGGACCTAGTTCCCATTTGCTGTCACTCTGCATTCCCACACCTGCCAGATTTGCTGATAGGAATAACACTGGGAAATCATTTTTAACAGTTAAAATCTTTAAGTAAATATATCTTTATGTTTCTCATATTGTCTAGCTCAGTGCTCTGCACAAAGATGCTGCTCAATAAAGTTATTACTTTACTGTTTTGTTTAGTCCTCATTCACTACTGAAAAGTGTCCTAAGTTTATTGACAATGGTATCTTTAATTTTATGGGATTTTAAATTTATAAAGCAGTCTTCTGTGAAGCTAGATTATAAACTCTACTAGGGTAAGAGCTGTTTCTTTCTGTTTTTCTCTGTTTCTTACGTATCTGGTATATTGCTCATTGTTAAATATTTATTGAATGAATGCCTTTCATTTTTCCTCAGCTGATTTCACAACATTATAAAACAGGCAGGCAAAGACAATTTGTCCCATGTTATAGATAACACAATCAAAAATTGGAGTAGTGACTTGTTCAAAGTTATGTAGTTATTAAATGGCATAGCAAGGACTTGAACCCCAGACTTCAAGACCAGTGTGCCTTCAACTATTAATACATAGGACTATTTCTACTTTAGATCTTGAGTCCAATTTTGTCTGTGTTCTTAACTTTTGTGATCATTACTTACAGTAAAAACACATTTGAGATATATATGTGTGTTTTAATTTTCTGCTTCAGTTGTAAACTTCCTATTATCATCTCATAAGTTCATTTGGAAAATATGTATGAATGTCAAAGATTAAGTTCAGAAAAATTAAATAATTTTTTTCTCTGTAATTCTTCATGTTAGATTGTCTGTGGTTGCCATATTTAAGTAAGCTAGATTAGCTGTTTCTTATGCTTAAAACAATTTCTTTTTATGCTAAACATGAATATTTATAGAGCATTTATATAATATTCTTTTGACTATTTCTTCCTTTTGCCTTAGTCTCCAGAATCTTTTGGCATTGTTTCAAACTGGCATTTTGGGGACCCTAAGATCACACTTGGTAATCTAGTGCTCTTGATAAGGCACTTACTGGATACTCTTTTGTACACATAATGCTGTGAATATAGAATTTCTTTTTATGTTACAAATAGCAACCAGAACCTTGTACAAATGCATGAAATATTACATAAGGAAAAATGATGGCTGTTGAACTGGCTTTTGTTTTGAGGCAATGATACTTGATATTTTTAAATTATGGGTATTAGTAGGCTGCTGGAGCTCTTAAGTTTCTTGAATAAATCGATCTGGCTTTAAAAGGAAGCCAGGGCACTGGCAGTGAAGACTAGGAAAGCTTTAGTTGCCAGAGCCCTGGCTGCATTTTTTCCTAATGTTTCAGCCTATTTCTTCTTGTCCCCCTTCTCAAATTAGTCCATAAATATATATATAATTTTCACAAACTCATGGATATGTAGTTTGTATAGAACATTGGCTTAGATTTATTTAAATAGGTATTGTCAGGAAAAAGGAGGAAAAATATATTTGGGAAGAGGGAATGCTTAGTTAAACTAGACATTTTTGTCTGCTTCCCTTTCTTGCAAAACAGATATTCAGTTATATTAATGGGAGATGAGTAGTTATGGTCTCTGTTGTTTTATTTGACAGATTATTATTATTATTCTTTCTGAACAGAAAGAATTTGATGAGAAAGTGTACTCTGGGAGTTTTGGGCTTAGGGATATTGTTTGCATCTTTACATTCTTATCTTGTCTGCCCTGTGATACATGGTAAGATAGTCAAATAGGACAGATTCAGATTTGCTTTTCAGTTCAGAGACCATTTTAATATTCAGTTTCAACAGTTTTAAAACATAACTAGGTTTGGTTTTGGTTCAGATTGAGTCACTAAGCTTTTTTTTTTTCATAAAAGTCTGAATTTGGTTTATAATGAGTTAAAACATTAAAACAGGATAAATTCAGGGTTCAACAAATTATTCTGGAGTTTTTGGCTCATGTTAAATTCCCATTTAACACTTTAAACAGGTAAAATCCAGGAATATTAAAGCCTCTTCAATTAATTGTGCTTCCTTTCCCAACTTATCTCCAACTGGGAGATTATTTATTTTGAGAAATAATCATTATAAGGAAATTATAGTGCACTGAACTAATGTAGAAAATCTCAGAGATCTGTTTCAATGATCAAGCACAATGGCCTATTAGAAAGAAAAATCTTCAAACCATGTCAACAGTCTTTACAATCTAGGCCTCAGCTTAACCAGTCTTATTTTTATCTTCTGTACCTCAGCTTCAATGCAAAGTTAAATTATTGCTTTTACTCTTCAGCATCTTGAAGTATATATGTGGGCAGATGAGAGTGGGGTGTGTTTAATGGGGATCTCAGCCAAAGTTACATCACAGATTTTGTATGGCCTCTCTTTAACAACTTTTTGTTGTTTTAAGTGGAAAAAACCTATTTAAATGAATGGAATCATCATAGTTTTAGAGTATTTGAAGCTCTTCAGTATCAATAAATGGAGGATATAAGTCCTGATAACCAAAGTTCAAGCAAATCTCCACATTATGCAAAGTCTGACCTTTAATTACAACATCCTTGGGATGATGTAGCATTACTGGATTTTCTCTCTTCCTTTTTTGGGTACGGACATATTACCTGGAAGTATTGACTTTTTTGTGTTTCTTACTTTGGAGTCTTACAAGTGTCTATCTCATAAAGTTCCCGTTTGGAGTTGTATAAAGTTCACTGAGATTAATGTGAAGAAGAAATAATTAAGTAGAACTAATATTTTTTAGAGAAGAGAATGTGCAGGGGGTAAAGAATGCTTTAGAATTAAATGGATTGGTTGGTAAATATAAAAATATTAATTACTTCATAGATAAAATTACTTAAATTGTTTAGACTCTTGGACAGGGTATTATTTTGATTTGAACATAGTGAAAAGGAACTGAAATGGGCAAGGCACAGAAATGATCATACAACATGATAAATATTTAATATAAAGGCCATTACAATTATGTTGAAAGCAACTTGTTTATTATGTTACAAGGGAGGAAATATGAGCATATTTTGACTATGTTTAAACTGATGGGTAGAATTGGTTTCCATTTAAGATTCTGAAAAGACCTCCCCTGACCTTTGAGGTCCAACTCAAAGTCTCTTATATCTTCTATGTATTCTGAGTCCCTCAGTCAGTAACAGAGAGTTTTTTGAGTTTTCACTGCATGTTACTTTTATCTCTTTTTTGCACTCTTTTCACTACTTTGCCTCGTGTTAGAGTTAACAGTAGAATAAAAAGAGCACGAATATTGTAGTAAAAACCCAGTTCAATCAAACTTTCTGAGTCCCAGTTTACTGACTTGTAGAATGGGAAGAAAAATAGGGACTCCTGTGGTTCTTGTGAGGATTAAATTGGAAATCATATAGTACCTGGGGCTGAGCAGGCACTCAATAAATGTCAGTGTCCTTCCCATTTCTGAGTTTCATGTCTGGTTTCCTCAGTAGTCTGTAAGTTCCTTTAGGGCAGGAAATATCGTTTATATTCATAGTGCCTTGTGCATAGTAGGTTCTAAATGATTATTTGTTGAATTTAATTTACCGTCCTGTCGTGGAAGTGTAGCACTATTATTTCCCATTTCTTTTTCCTGTGTCACCTTGGATTGAGATAAACATGTTGCTTTCATGAAATTGAAGATTTAATTCAGTAGAATGCCATTCTAATATGACTTATTCCATAGAGTTTGATATAGTAAGGGTCAAATCATTTCCCCAGAAACTTAATTATATTCTATAAAATCTTATTATCCTGTCTCATGGCATCATAGTCACAGCAGAGTTCTGGTGTGTTTAAGATGGTGAGGTCTGTATCTGTAGAAATCTGTCTAATGGCACAGAGTGAGAATATGGTTAATAAATGACATAAAGAGAGAGCAAATGCAAATGTCTTGAAAATTACATTACTTGACATTTTCAATCACTAACTCTCCAGAGTATGTTCTAATTTACTAAAATAAACCAAGAATCTAATTTCTTATGAGCTCCCTTTGCTTAATTATTAGTAGCAGACAGGATTCTGTGATCCACTGTAATTTGTCACCTTTTATTCATCTAGAATCTGACTTAAAAATGAACGGGAGCATTCTGATTCAGCAGAACTGATTTCATAACTCGTCTGTGTTATAGAGCAGAAATGAATAAATGTTTGCTGAATATACCACATATGCTTTGATCATCAAAATGTTCAATTTCCCTTCCTTCTCAAAATATAAGTTCTGAGAGATCTTCCTTGTTGAAGTTTGTTGCGTGACCTATTCTGCATAGATATTTTTACAGAGGCAAGCCAGGTCCCATGCCAATATAGCAAAATATCATGCAAGCAGCTAGTTTTTCATAAATTTGTTTGTTTCCATGATTGGAATGTGAGAGCTCTTTTAATGCTTCCTCATTATGATTTGAAATCATACATTCATTATAACTTTTTTCTTTAAAAGCACCAGTGTATCCTAAAACATGAAGTTTTTTTTTTTTTGATGAAGTATGCTCTTTTATTAGAATGAGGACTAAACAGGAATCTCATTCATGCAATAATGTTTGTTGTACTTAGGATACAGTTTCTATATTTATAATTTCCCCTAATTATTTCATTGAAAGATAATTAGCTAGCATTTGTTATCACTGTATTATGCTGTGGGAGAAACTGAGGCTCATTATGGACTATTTCTGTGTTAGGTAGCTGGGAATTTGAAAAAAAATATACTGCTATCCTAATGATCTGCTTTTGCTTTCAATTTCAGTTTCAAAGGGCATTTGAGTCCCTTAAAAATGTTTCCAACAAATCTGACCTCCAGAAAACCTACCAGAAGCTTGGGAAAGAGCTGGAAAATTTGGATTATTTAGCCTTCAAACGTCAGCAGGTAGGAGCCAGAGCTCTCGTTGGCAGAGGAAATGAACTAAAACTTTAGGCTTCCCACCATCCTGCCTGTCAGAGGTGCAGGTGGGTCTGAGGAGACTTACCTTCTAATGGTTAGGGCAATGATAGGCTGCGCCGCACTGATCTGCTGTGTTCATACGGCTTCCTGCAGTGTTCAGTGTGGTCCTTGCTTTTAGATGTGTACTTTAGGGGTTTCCACATATGTTCTTATCCCTCTCTGAAAGAAAACTCCCGCTGGTTTGTGAAGGTCCAACTACCCTTTGACCACGGACACCTCAGTGGCATAAAGGAAACCTCTGTAATGGTTTGGCCAGATGGCTTTTACATTTGACAGGGGGATACCTGAGGAGAAAAATCACCTGAAGACAAGTAAAAGGTTGTGGTTGTACATAAAACATTAAGGAAAAGAATCATAAATATGCCAAAATATGAACTGACCTTTAGTTTTCTTTGATTTTTGAAGATGAGTAAAAATTTGCTTAATGTGGAAGGTTAAAGGAAAATATACTTTACAAATGCAAGTGCTTTTTTTTTGCCTCCTTGTGTAGGCCACAAAACAAATATAGACCCAGAGTAAACTTTTATACGGTTTCTTTTAGAATTGGTACTTTACAACTTAATAATCGTAATGATTAAATATTCTGTGTTTTGAGAACTGCCACAGTAGCTAACTATTCTTCCTACGCTGCATCTTCTCCAGTTTCTTCATAGCCACTAGGTGTCAGGGTTGTCAAGATTTTACTTCCATCAAATGTTTATTCTGATCAGAACAGCCAGTTTAGACGTTTAAATTAGGTTGCATGAAATTCGGGAATGTGCTCAATGATAGATAGCGCCTAGAAAAATGACTAAATGGCTGATTTGCATGGCCAGGCATCAAGTCCATCACTTCAGTCTTTCCTGTTAGCGTGGTGAAGGGTGTGACATTCTTGCCACTGCCTAATTCGCAAGGTTTTGTGATATTTTGGATGGGAGTTTTTAAAGCAAGACTTCCTATATTTGGTTAAACCTCATTAAGTCAACTTGGTATGGTGTAGAAATATTAGGTGAATAAGAGATTTGTGTTCTAGATCTTGCTGTATCGCAGATGTTACATGGACGTTTAACTTTTCTATGACCCTATTTTCCTGGGAGTTATATTTGGTTTGTGGAATGTTCCAAGGCAAATGAATTATTTTTGCACATACATTAATTTATATGAAAAAGGACACAATTCATTTAAGTTTTATTTTTTTTAATTAGTGATGGTTTAGGAGATATTAGCACATATGATAGAAGCAGTCATAGTTACTGAGAGATACTATAGTAAACTCCCAGAAAATGCTGCTTAAGATTCACACCGTGAGTCACTGCTCTGGCCTATGCAATTTTTAGTACAGTTTTGTTTCCAAGATCATATTTTACCACTGAGGGATATTTGAGCTGGCAGGCAGTAGTCACTGTCTTCTTCTCTTATCCTTTCTCATTAGCACGTTTTCAGTGATTAGATTCTTACATTAGCTAATTGTAAATTTGGGAGACGGTGAATGCTTCAAGGGCAGAAAGGTAGGACTGTAGGAGAATGGCATTGAGGAAAGATAGGTAAATTGCATGTGTGTGAGGAAAAGATAAATGTGGTATGTATATATGTATATATGAAAATCATATATGCTATTTATTAAATGACAACTATATACCATGTCATATGATTAAGTCATTGAATGCTTATAACAACACAGTGGGGTAGGTTTTATTAGCACTATTTTACAGAAGAGAAAACTGTTAATAGAATAAATTAACTTGCCTAAGGTCATTGCACTATTAAGACGTGAAGCTGGGCTTCACATCTAAATCAGCCTGACTCCAAATCTGGAGTGTTATGTTTTCTCGATGGGCAGGGTTCAAAGGGTCAGAACATTAGCTCTTCTCTTACTTGGTGGGACTTGTCTTTTATTTCCCATCCTATTCCTTCCTTTAAAGCTCCAAAAACCTATTAAGCAAAACTAGAGAGTGTTTTTCTCCTATTGGAAAAGATTCAGGTTTCTGTAAAGTTGCTAATTCAGCAATAAAGCTTCCTCATTATAAGGCAGTATTCTTTGTACCAGAGAATTAGTCATGGTTTGTTCCCTGGTCCAACATATTTATCACTCCTCATTGCAACAGAATGTAAGCTCCATAAGGACAGGGCCTTGTCTGTCACATTTAATGCATATTCTATCCAGTGCTAACAACAGTATCTCACTCATGGCAAATGCTCAATAAATGTTATTGGTGGTATGGTTGCTATGAACAAAGAAGATGCCAAAAGTTTGGGCCTCAGATTATAGGCAATTAAAATCAATGTGTTTTGCTACACTTTTAAAATGCAAAAGGGTATTAGCCCTTAGCTTCCTGGACAGATTGTTCCTTGCCCTGTGTATTATTTAAGTTTTCTCCTAACATATTTCATTCTTCTATTCATTTCTTTAAACAAACAGAAGATGCCCATGTTACTTTAGCTTTGAATTATGGATGTCCAATGAATCGACTATAATTATTTTCTTGGACTCATTCATTACATTTTATTTTCTGTTCCTTTCTGTGATATTTTTAACATCACTTTTGAGAGATTTCTTTCCCAGTACCAGATAGCGTCTCAGAGTATGTGCTTTCTTTCCTAGGTGTGAATTTAGCTTCTTAAAGAGTGAGTGCTTGTACTTCAGCTATTCCTTGGGTCAGGGCACAAGCCATCTCTCCATTTTCTTACTTTCAAAAAGACTAATGTTGCAAATAGCTTTGGTTGGTAAAGGTGACAGAGGAGGCTGTGATAGATGAGGTGGTGGGTTTACTGGGATGAGTTAGCCTGAAGTAAAAGGATGACAAAACAGGATTAACCTGAAAATCTGGAGACTTTTTCAGTTCTCACTATTTATCCGCTTGGACTGCTTGGTTTTTATCCTCCTTGTTGATGTGACATAGGAATGGTAACAGCAAGCTCTAGCTATTACATAGATCTCAGATTTGTGTATTAATTTGAGAGGTTATAAATCAAGAGATTTCCTTGGGGCTTTGGCTTTGTGAAGTAAAATAAAATAAGATTTGATAATGTGGACTCTAATTTAATTCTTTCTTCTCTTCTTTTACCCATAATATATTTAATAACACTATAAAACACATTTCCTTTCCAGAGGCTTCTGAGGTCCTTTGATATAAATTTGTGACTTCAACATTATATAAACTAAAGCATATTTACACGTTGATGTGAAATATATAAAATTAAAACATTGTACTTCAGGTATACATCCACTTTGGAACACATCACATACCCTGATCCTTGTCTTCCTGATCATGGCATGATATTCTTGCCTTCTGACCTTTGCATAAGGTTTATATAACTTGGTATTTAGAATATATAGCCCCTTTCTGTTTACATACTTATTTAAGTACTTATTCCCATTCTTTAAAGTGAAACTAAAGTCTAGCCTCCCTCATGACACTGCTTTCTATGACCTCTAGTCAACATGTAAACTCTTCATTCTTTGCCATTCTTAGCTTTTATGTGTCATATGATTTAGTATCTGATTAATTATATACTTATTGAGAATCTATGTAAGTGCTGTGGTCAGAGTGTGGAATTTGTAGTAGTTAGCCAAACCTGGTTAGACTATTTGTACTGCCTTAGGCACCGAGTTTCTTCTTTTAAAACATTAGGAAAATAACACCTAACTTACTGCCTGTTTTGAGAAAACAATATATAAAGTAAGTCCTTTAAGGTATACATAAAGAATTCAGCACAGCACCTGGCATGGATTTAGTATTAAGTGGTAGCTATTATAATGTTGTTTTGTGTTGTTCTCATGAGCCATTTTCCTAAATGGTTTATAAGTTCCATAAGGATATGGATATGTTCTCTATTTTATATAGTTTTGTGCTGCACATAGTGTCTAGCATTGTTCTGAACATAGAGGATGGGGTGTTTTTGGACATACATACTCTAGCAGTTGGTGATCTGTGTCACAAAAAGAATATGTTAGTAACTTTCAAGAAGGGAGTTGCAACATTTGGTTTTTAAGGTGGTGTCTCTTGATGGGCAGTGAAATTAAGGTCCTGAGTACTTCTGCCTGGGGTCCTTAGCACAGGCTATTTCCTTTGTTTCATGCATGTGGATAGCTTTTTCACTTTTTTCAGATTTTGTTCAAATAATATTTTAACATTGAGGCCTTCACTGACGACTTACTTAAAAAAGCAGTCCCTCCCTTTCCAACATTATCCATCCTTTTCCCTACTTAATTTTTCTCTATAGCACTGTTGGCCATCTAACTTATGAGCCATTAACTGGAGTCTCTGTGTTATATTATAATATCGCATATAATAATATTACATATTATAATCTACAAGGACAGCCTATATAAAATATAAAAGGACAGCCTCTTTATTGCCATGTTTATATTCAGAGGAAGCATGGCTCCTTAATTTAAAATGACTGATTGGTCCAGGGAGAATGGAATGGAAAGAGGCATCTCCTCCTCAGCAATGTTATAGTCACCTTGTTGCACTTGAATAATAATAATAATAATAAAAAAATCCTCATCACTGGAATTTCATTTAGTCATTTGGTTACATACTTGACAAATAGTAATTAGAATTCAGAAAATGTAGTTCTAGGCATCAATAATACATGTTGACATTTTCAAAACTAAGTTTTAGATAGTTGTTTGAACCATTTACATATTTTAAAGTAACATTGGAGCCAATTGTCAGTGATATTAAACTACCATTTTTGAGAACTCTGTGTGAGCTAGAGGATTTTTGTTCAAGTGCTTTAAATATATTATCTCATTTAATCTTCTCACCGACTCTTCAGTTTAGATATTATTAGCTTGATTTCCAAGATGAGAAAACTGAGGCTCAGAGGGCTAAGGAATTTTTTTGTTTATGATACTTCTACAAAAAAATAAAAAAAATTAACTAAGTGTGGTGGCACACACCTATACTTCTAGCTACTCAGGACTTTGAGGGCAGGCAGATTGCTTGACCCCAAGAATTTGAGGTTACAGTGAGCTGTGATTGTGCCACTACACTCCAGCCTGGGTGACAGAGTAATACTCTGTCTCTAAAAAAAAAAAAGACAAAGCACAGCAACAAAAAAAATCCCAGAATTCTACTTGCCATCACTGGTCTTTTTCATAATAGACACCCTAATAAGTGTGAAAGACAAGAGATAACAAGAGTTGGTTATGATATGAAGAAAAGGGAAGCCTTACACATTGTTGGTGGGAATGTAACTTGGTACTGTCATTACGGAAAAAGTATGGCAGTTCCTCAAAAAATAAAAAATAGAGCTATTATAAGACCTATCCAGAATCTACAAAGAACTCAATCAAATCAGCAAGAAAAAAAAAAAATCAAACAACCCCATTAAAAAGTGGGCAAAAGACATGAATAGAAGCTTTTCAAAAGAAGATAGATTAATGGCCAAGAAACATATGAAAAAATGCTCAACATCTCTAATCATCAGGGAAATGCAAATAAAAACCACAGGGAGATATCACCTAACCCCAGTGAGAATGGCTTTTATCAAAAAGTCCCAAAACAACAGATGCTGGCATGGATGCAGAGAGAAAGGAGTGCTTATATACGGTTGGCGGGACTGCAAACTAGTATAACTTGTATGGAAAATAGTATGAAGATTCCTCAAAGAACTAAAAGTAGACCTACCATTTGATCCAGCAATCCTACTACTGGGTATTTATTCAAAGGAAAAAAGTCAAAAAGACACTTGCACTCGAATGTTTATAGCAGCACAATTCACAATTGAAAAGATGTGGAATCAACTCAAGTGCCCATGAATTCATGAGCAGATTAATAAAATGTGGTATATGTATACCATGGAGTGCTTTAGTCAGCCATAAAAGAATGAATTAATACCTTTTGGAAGAATCTGGATGGAACTGGAGACTATTCTCCTAAGTGAAGTATTGCAAGAATGAAAAAATAAACACCACATGTACTCACTATTAAATTGGAACTAACTGATCAGCACTCATCTGCACACATGGAAGTAAAAAGCAGCGGCAATTAAGCAGGTGGGAAGGGGGCGGGGAGGATGAGTGAAATCATACCTAACAATGTACACTATCTGGGTGATGGGCTCATGTATAACTTTGACTTAAACAGTACAGAAGCAATCCATGTAATCAAAACATTTGTATCCCCATAATATTCTAAAATAAATACACATAAAAAGAATCATCAGCCCACCTCTGGGTATATATCCAAAGGAAATGAAATCAGTATCGTGCAGAGATATCTGCACCCATGTTCATTACAGCATTATTCACAACAACCAAGATATGGAAACAACCTAAATGTTCATTGACAGATGAATGGATTGAAAAATGTGTTTTATGTATACAATGGAATATTTCCCAACCTTTAAAAAGAAGGACATCCTGCCTTTGGGATGACATAGTTGAACCTGGAAGACATTAATGCTAAGTGAAATAAGTCAGACACAGAAAGACACATATTCTATAATCTCACTTATGTGTGGAATTTAAAAAAGTCAAACTTACAGAAGCAGAGACTACAAGGATGATTTCTAGGGACTGGGGGGTGAGGGAAATGAGGAGATGTTGATCAAAAGGTACAAACTTTCAGTTACAAGTTGAACAAGTTCTGGGAATTTAATGTATAGCATGAGTGGTGATGGAGGTGTTAATTTGATTGTGGTAATCATTATACAAAGTCTATATAGGTGTGTGTGGACATATCTATATATCAAACCATCATGTTGTGCACCTTGAATATATTCAATCTTTGTCAATTAAATATTTTAAAAGGAAAAGAAAAGAAAAAAATTCCAGATGGATAATGACTGACCACATGGAAATTCCTTATCCTGAGAACAGAAGACAGTAATGTAAGAATTTTGTGGAAAAAATGCTTAGCAAAACAGAACTGAATAGTTCTGGGCTTATTGTTGTATTATAGCATATAGAGAAGAGGAAGTTGATGAATTCCAATAATAATCTTCAACCATATAAAGACTTATAGGGAAGAAAATGTAATGGATCAGCCAGGATAATATTGCATTGGGAGTTGTTTATCTGTAAGGACACTATAAGTTAGAAATAACTTCCTATTGGGGTTAACACTAAAATAGATGTTGTAAATATATTTTACTTGAGACCTTTAAAAATAAAGAACATATACATCTGGAATTATTAAGATGCAATCTAAGGAAGAGTGTAATTGGGAGCTGGAGTGAATGAGCACTAAAGGGGGGTGCTAAGCTTCTAGAACAATGGTTCTATAAGCAATAGATTCATTTCAGTGGCCTTTGTAAAATGAAATATGTTAAATCGCTCAATTGGGAGAAGAGTCTTCCCTTCCTTGTTCTGCAATTAATCAAACTCTCTTGAAAGAGTTCCAATTGAATTATTTCTTTTAAGAGTAAGCGAACCAAAGACTGCTACATTAAAATATTCATGTCTGTCTCAGATGGTATTCTGTTTCTTATTTGCCCGATCAAGTAAAATGATTATTTATGCTATTTATAAGCCTGTTTGTGAAGATCTCAAAGCATTTCAGACATCATTTAAAAATTTATTGCACAGGTATAAAACATGTTGAATTATTAAACAGTGTGCTACAACCAAAGTTCAAACCAACTCAAGCATGTTTTATTCTGTCCACTATGTATGCAATTTTATTTTTATTCAATTATACACAGTTATTTGTTTCAAATGAAAAAGGGATGTGGTATTAAATTTATTCTTGAGTTTTTGGATATATATAGAGAAAAGAAGGTTGGATATATCATTCAAGGTCATCTTGAGTCAGTAGCAAATTCAGAATTAATATTCACATTTCCTAATTTCTAGCTTATTGCAATAGCCATTTGACCATTTTCACTACTTCATAAACTGCAGATCTTTATAGGGTGATTTCTTTTTCTATATTTATAGTCTGAAGAAAAAACTTTATGGATTTTTATATAAGAAACTTGCCCTTTATTTAAAAATGAATGATCAAAATGATGCATCTTATACATTTGTTCTCCTTCTAAAATTTGATTTCCACATTGGATAGTTAATGGTCATGACACGGAAGTGTCTTCTATTAAATTAGTAAAGTAAAAACATTACAGAGACATCTTTTAAGTCCTAAAGGTTGCTATTCTGTTTGCATTTGTTGTCTCTGGAGTTCAGTTTATTGATGGCACTTAGGAAGAAAGCCGTTGAATCAAGCACTAGCTGATTTTCATGCACTAGGAAAGATTTATTAATTTTTACAAGGTTGTTTGCTATCTGATAGTTTGCCTTGCGGGCAACTTATAGCTACTTTATAGTGGGGAATGTTTATTGAAATAATTAATTCTTTGTTATGGGTTGTTTCAGAATTTACATTGCTGATAGAAATTTCAGAGATGGTAAAAAAACTTCAACGTTGCATTAATGTGATGCTTATTTGTGCATGTCTTATACTGACACATCTAAGTCCATAAGGTTGTTGCTAAAAGTTGGTATTGAGGAAAAATAATAGAAAAGTCCTGAAAAAAGTTAGCTGTGAAAATGGTATCTATCTCTGTTTTATAGCTTGAAAATGGTATGTGCATGAATAGAGGATAATCTTTCACTGCTAAAATTATGACCTCTGGTGGTTTAAGATGCAAACTACCGAGGGCATGCTAGACCAGAGAACATTAAACTAAAGAAGAGTCTTTAGAATTCATCTAACCCAACTGTTTTACTTTAAAGATCAGAAAAATGAGGTGCATGATTAAATGTCTTGTACAAGGCCACGCACTTTGTTAATGACAGAACTTGGACAATAACAGGAAGTTATATTTTCTCCTAACCTTTGGTTCTTTGATGAATCCTTTAGTATAAGTCAGAAGCTTGTATATTGATCCTTGGGTATCTCAGGTTTGTATCATGAAGCCAAGAGAGGACCTGTAATATGAAAAACATTTCTCTCCTGTTTGAAAAGCTGCATAATTCTGAGTCTGGACTGGTCACAGAAATCCTTTGTAATGTTAAAACAAAGCCAGACCATTCAGTTTATTTCACAGGGATTCATGGATTGGGAGTGCTTGCTCAGAGGCAGTGAGAATGAGAGGCTCTGATAGCAACATCTGTGGAAGTGAGAGCTGGTTTCTCCAGGAAAAGATGTAATTCTGCTGGCTCCTGTGTCTTGAGAAGCATTTCTTCTGCTATAACCTCTTCCAGGTGCTCAAGTAGTGACATTCCTTCATCCAGTGGAGAATGGAATGGAGGTGTCCCTCCTAGTCCCCTTAATAAAAGGTGTGGGTGGAGTCTTCTCTAAAATGTAAGCCTCCAGCCACTCCCCATCTCCGTTTTCCCACTCAAGGAAAAAAGAATGGACTTTAATTGTTCACAGAAATGAACAACAAAGCACTGAAATGGGAATGCCACACAATTGACTTTTCAGTGAAATCCATTTCTTTCTGATTATGCTTGCACTCCAGGTAGGAGTTCTGGTCTTTCAGATTGGACCCTAGGAATCTGAATCAGAATAGAATTTTCTACTAGGATGAAGGGAGAAACAGAAAGGGTATGGTCTTTTGAGTCTGCAGGAACATTGTTGCATTGGAACTATGGAATCATCCAGGGAATTGGGTTTCATATCAAACTGCAGGAACAACAAAGATGCTTTTAACATCTACCTATATATAGATGAATATACCATATTAGATACTGAGGTGGCTATAAATGGAAATAATTCAGTAGAGACTTTTTTTTAAAAAAGAAAAGACAATGTAATATTATAACACTTTAGACAAGGAAGGACTTACAAGCATCATCTGGTTCAACTACTTCACATGATACACAAATAATGCAAAAACCACATCATTTTGTGCTTTTCTATCGCAATAGAATTTTGATTTCTTTGACAATTTATATATCCTATGTCCTCTAAACCAGTGCTTCTCTAAAGTAGTGCTTCTCAAACTTTAATACGTATACAAATCACCTGAGCATTTTGTTGAAATCCAAGTTTGGATTTAGTAGGTTTGGAATGAGACTGGAGAGGTAAACAGGCTCCCCAATGATCCTGTTGCTGCTGGTCTGTGGACCACACTTCAAGTAGGAAGGAAGTTTAAATAATAAATTGTATGAGAGCATTATTTCCAGTTGTATCTCAAGGGCCTAATATAGTCCAGGAACATAGTAAGTATTTGGTAAATATTTTTGATTTGAATAATGATCCAGAAGTAAGGTTTGTGTCTGTATGTAGAACATACATGATATTTCTCTCCTTACTATTAATATAATATCCATCAACACAAATTTTATAGTTTATTTTTATATTTTTTAGCTTTATGAAGGATAATTAACTAGCAATTGTACATATTCAAGGTGTATAATGTGATGTTTTGATATACATATACATTGTGAAATGATTACCACAATGAAGCTAATTAATATATCCATTGTCTCACAGTTACTTTTTTATGGTGAGAATAAGATCTCTCTTTGCAAATTTCAAGTATACCTTATAATTAACTATAGTCACTATACTGTGTATTAGGTTTCTAGAACTTCTTCATCTTATAACTGAAAGTTTGTACCCTTTACCAACATTTCCTCATTTCTCCCACTCCTCTACCCCTAAACACCACCCTTTTTTAAATTTCACATATCAGTGAGATTATTTAATATTTGTTTTTCTGTATCTAGCTTATTTCATTTAGTATAATGTTCTACAGGTTCATCCATGTTATCAAAAATGGCAGGTTTTTCTTCTTTTTGAGGGCTTAATAATATTCCATTCTGTATAGAAAAAATAAATATTATATATGTGATTTTTTTTAATCCATTCATCTGTTAAGGGACACTTATAGGTTGTTTCCATATCTTGACTATTGTGAGTAATGCTTCAGTGAGTATGGGAGTGCAGATATCTCTTCAAGGAATTGATTACATTTCCTTTGAATATATACTCACAAGTGAGAGTGCTAGATTATATAATAGTTCTACTTTTTTATTTTTAGGAACTTCCATACTATTTTCCATAATGGCTGTACCAATTTACATTCCTACCAACAATGTATGGGTTCCCTTTTCGGCCCACCTTCACCAACACTTGTTATTTTTTGAATTTTTGATAATAGCCATCCTCATAGGTGTAGATGTGAGGATATCTTATTGTGTTTTGAATTTGCATCACTCTGATGATTAGTGATGTTGAATACCTTTTCATATACCTGTTGGACATTCATATGTCTTCCTTAGCAAAATGTCTATCAGATCCTTTGCCCATTTTTAATTGGGTTATTTGTGTTTTTTTGTTTGTTGTTGCTTTTGGGTTGTATGAGTTCCTTATGTATTTGGGATATTACCTCTTATTGGGTATATGGTCTGAAAATATTTTCTCCCATTCTGTGGGTTGCCTTTTCATTTTGTTGATTGTTTACATTGCTGTGCAGAAACTTTTTGGTTCGATATAGTTCCATTTATTTACTTTTGCTTTTGTTGCCCATACTTATGGGGTCATATTCGAAAAATGATTGCTAAGACCAATGTCATAGAGTTTTTCCCCTGTGTTTTGTTGTAGAAGTTTTATGGTTTCAGGTCTTATGTAAAATCTTTAATCCATTTTGAGTTAATTTTTACATATAGTAAAAGATAAGAATAACATTTCATTTTTTTTTTGCATGTAGATGTCCAAAATTTTCAACCCCATTTGCTGAAAAACCATCCATTCCCCATTGTGTATTCTTGGCATCTTCATCAAAAAGTAGTTGACTGTATATATGTGGTTCTATTTCTGGGATTTCTTTTGTGTTCCATTGGTCTATATGTCTGTTTTTATGCCAGTACCATACTGTTTTGATAACTATAGATTTGTAATATAATTAGAAATTAGAAAGTATAATGCTTCCTGCTTTATTCTTCTTGCTCAAGATTGCTTTAGCTATTTGGGTTTTTAAAAATAGTTCCACACACATTTTAGGATTATTTTGCTATTTCTGTGAAAAATGCCTTTGGAAATTTGATGGGTATTGCATCGAATGTATAGATCACTTTGGGTAGTATGGTCATTTTAACAATATTGATTCTTCTGATTTGACCATAATATATCTTTCCATTTATTTGTGTCTTCTTCAATTTTCTTCATCAATGATGTATAATTGCCAGTGTACAGATCTTTCACCTCCTTGGTTAAATTTATTCCTAAGTATTTTATTTTATTGTAACTATTATAAATAGGATTAGTTTCTCTTCTAGATAGTTAATGTTAGTGTATAGAAATGCTACTGATTTTTGCATGTGATTTTGTATCCTGCAACTTTACTGAATTCATTTATTACTTCTAAAAGTTTTTTGATGGCGTCTTTAGAGTTTTCTTTATATAAGATCATGTCATCACCAAACAGGGACAGTTTAACTTCTTCCATTCATTTGTGCCTTCTGCGATTTCTTTCCTCAGAGTTTCATAATTCTCCCTGTAGAGATCTTTCACTTCCTTGGTTAAGTATCTTCTCAAGTAATGTATTTTCTTTGTACCTATTATGAATGGTATTAAGATTGTGATTTGACTCTCAGCTTGATTGTTATTGATACATAGAAATGCTACTGATTTTTATACATTTATTTTGTAACCTGAAACTTTGCTGAATTTATTTATCAATTCCAGGAGTCTCTTGATGGACTCTTTGGGATTTTCTGGATAAGAGATCATATCATCAATGAAAAGCAAAACTTTGACTTCCTCTTTCCTGATTAGGTTACCCTCTATTTCTTTCTCTTGTCTGATTGCTCTGGTAAGGACTTCTAGCACTATCTTGAATAGAATTCATGACAGTGGGCACCCTTGTCTTGTTCCCGTTCTTAGGGAAGATTCTTGCAACTTTTCCCCAGTCATATTATGTTGGCTGTGGGTTTGTCATATATGGCTTTTGTAATTTTGAGATATGTTCTTTCTATGCCTAGTTTGTGGAGGGTTTTTATCATGAAAGGGTGCAGAATTTTGTCAAATGCTTTGTCTGCATCTATTGAGATGATCATTTGGCATTTGTTTTTGTTTCTGCTTATGTAGTGAATCACATTTATTGATTTACATACATGGGGCCAACCTTGAGTCTCTGGGATGAAGCCCACTTGGTCATGGTAGATTATTTTTTTGATGCGCTGTTGAATTTAGTTTGTTAGTATTTTATTGAGGATTTTTGCATGTATATTCATGAGGTATATTGGTTTGCAGTTTTCTCTTTTGTTGTGTACTTTCCTGGCTTTGGAATCAAGGTGATATTGGCTTTGTAGAATGACTTGGGGAGAATTACCTTCTCAATGTTATGGAATAATTTCTGTAGTATGGGGACCAGCTCTTCTTTTTAAGTCTGGTAGAATTCGGCTGTGAATCCATCTGGTCTGGGGCTTCTTCTAACAAAAAAGTTAGAAGATTTTTTTATTACTGCTTCTATCTCACTGCTCATTATTGGTCTGTTCAGGAGTTTTATCTCTTTTCTGATTGAGTCTTGGGAGGTTGTGTGTTTCTAGGAATTTGTCCATTTCCTCTGCATTTTCTAGTTTATGTGCATAGAGATTTTTGTAGGATTCTTGGATGATGTTTTGTATTTTTATGGTGTCAGTTGTAATATCTCCTTTTTCATTTCTGATTGAGCTTATTTGGGGCCTTTCTCTTATATTCCTGGTTAATTTAGTAAGAGGTCTATTGATTTTGTTTACCTTTTCAAAAAACTAACTTTTTATCTTGTTGATCCCTTGTATTATTATTTTTTGTTTTACATTTCATTTAGTTCTGCTCTGACCTTTATTCATTTTTTCCTCCTCTTTTGTAGCTCCTTGAGATGTGACATTGTGTTGTTTATTTGTGATCTTTCTGTCTTTTTGATGTGGGCATTTAAGGCTATGAATTTTTGCCTTAGGACCCCTTTTGCTGCATCCCATAGATGTTGATACTTGTGTCCCCTTTGTTGTTTAGTCTGAGGAATCTTTTGATTTCCATCTTAATGTCATTATTGACCCAGTAATCATTCAGCAGCAGATTGTTTAATTACCATGACTTTGTACAGATTTCAGTGTTTCTCTTGGAGTTGATTTCTAGATTTATTCCACTGTGGTCCGAGGAGATACATGGTATGATTTCGGTGTTTTTGAATTTGTTGAGACATGTTTTGTGGCCTAAGATGTGATCAATCTTGGAGAATGTCCCATGTGCTTATGAGAAGAATGTATTATATATTTGGTAGTTTTGGGGTAGAATGTTCTGTGTCTGTTAGGTCCATTGTTTTAGAGTCCCATTTTAAGTCCAGTGTTTATTTATTTTCTGCTTTGATGATTTGTCCAGCTTGACAGTGGTATGTTGAAGTCCTCAGAAATTATGATACTACTATAATATTTATTTCTTTGGTTATCTTGGATAGAATTTGCTTTATGTATCTGGGAGCTCCTGTGTTGGGTGCATAAATATTTAGGATTGTTGTATCTTCTTGTTGAATTGCTCCCTTCACCATTATATCATGACCATGTTAGTCTTTCTTTATCATTGTTTATTTAAAGTCAATTTTATCTGATATGAGAATGGCTGTACCTGCTCTCTTTTGGTTTCCATTTGTGTGGAGTATTTTTCTCCATCCTTTCACATTGAGTCTGTTTGTATCCTTGTTGTTTAGATGTGTTTTCTGGAGACAGTAGATACTTGGGTTGTGTTTTTTCACCTGTTCAGCCAGCCTGTGTATTTTGAGTGGAGGATTCAGATCATTAACATTGAGTGATAAAATTGATATGTGGTATGCTGTTCTGTTCATTATATTGGGTAGTACCTTATTGCTTTGTTTCTCTCTTTAACAAGTTGTGAACTTTAGCTTTTTGGGGTGATTTTACACTGGTAGATATCTATTGTCCTGATTCATGTATAATGCAGTTCTGAGTATTTCCTGCATGGCATGTCTGCTCATGACAAATTAATTCCCTCAATGTTTGCTTGTCTGGAAAAGACTTGATTTCTTCATTAATTGTGAAACTTACATTTGTATGATACAAAATCCTAGGTTGGCAGTTCTGTTTAGAAAGATTGATAGTGGGGTCCCAGTCCCTTCTGACTTGCAAGGTCTCTGCTGAGAAGTCTGAAGTTAGCCTGGTGGGGTTTCCTTTGTAGGTTAGTTGTTGCTTTCATCTTTCTTCTTGTAGAATTTTCTCCTTCATTTTGACTTTGGCCAGTTTGATTGCTATATGTGTTGGAGATATCCTATTTGCTATGAATCTTCCTGGTGTTCCATGACCTTCTTGTATATGGATAGCTGAGTCTGTGGTGATACCAGGGAAGTTTTCATCAGTAATTCCCTTGAATAGATTTTCCGTGCTTTTAGCTCTTTTTCTTCTCCCTCAAGGATACCTATAATTTGTATGTTAGTTTGCCTCGTATAATCCCATATCTCTCTAAGTGATTGCTCAGTCTTTTTTATTCTCTTCTCTGCCTCTTTGAATGACTGGGTTAGCTTCAAAGCCTTGTCTTCAAGTGCTGAGATTCTTTTTTCTCCTTGGTTTAGTCTGTTGTTGAAGCTTTCTGCTGGGTTTTGAAATCCCCTTAAAGATGCTTTCATTTCTTTAAGTTCTATTATATCCTTTCTTATGTTGTCTAGATCTTTAGTGACTTTTTCACTGATTTCTAGAAGCATATTTTTGAATTCTTTTTGTTGGTTTTCAACGTTCTTTTCAATTCCGTTCATCTTATTTGCCATCCATAGTCTGAATTCCTTTTCTGTCATTTCAGCAATTTCCTTGTGGTTGGAGTCCACTACTGTAGTTCCATTGTGATCTTGGGGGTCTCAAACTGTTTTGTTTTTTTCATGTTGCCAGTGTTCTTTTGCTGGTTTCTTCTCGCCTGAATCCTCTTTTCTCTGCTAAGGGGCCGATAGGTTTGCAGGACACCTGTTTTCCTTTGCTGGGAACTCTTCTGCTTAATTAGAAGAGGGGCGGTCCCTAGATGGCGCTCTTTTTCTGCTCTGAAATATTGACATAGCAGGGGAGGGGTGTAGGCACTAAAAGCCTGTAGTGCAGCTGTTCTGTTTTGTCCTGTTCACCTGATTGCCACAGTTCAAGCCAGTCCTGGATGATCTTTGTGTGGGGTGGTGGGTTGTTCCCCAGGTTGTTGTAGGAAGTTTGAGTTGGGGGCAGGATGGGACCTCAGGTGTTGTGGGGATGGTTCTGCCCAGGGTCTCCCTGCAGAGGTGACAGAGGCAGCTGGGTAAGTCTATCTAGGCAGTGGTGTGTGTGCCCAGGCTGTGGCCCTTTGCTGGAACCAAGTCCAGATGTAATGGTGGCTTGAGGCTGGGGGTCCCTGGCGGGGCATTGCATCTTGGGGCAGTTCTGTCAGCCCAGCGGCAGTGTTGGAGACTCAGGAGTGGGGTCTTGGGGTCCAGGTACAGTGCTGGAATCTTGGGGAGGTGTTCCAGGCCTCATGGGAGCTCTGGAGCCACAGGGGTGGAGCCTGGGCTCTAGCGTGAGAGTCTCAGAGCTGGAAAGGCGCACAGAAGCAGGGCCATGCAGGCACCGTGATGTTCCAACCCGGGGCATATAGGCAGGGATGTGCAGGTGGTGAGGTGTTCCGAACTTGGGCGTGGAGGCAGGGCCACGTAGGCGGTGGGCTATTCCACCAGCTCCCGGACTGTGGATACCAAGTTGTGCAGGTGCGGGTTGGTTCCAGCAGCCCAGGAACCATGGAGTTCTCCTCATCCCCCCAGTTTCTGCTGAGGCAGTCATTCAGGGTCTAGCTTGTGGTGCCTGAGGCAACTCCTCTGCTCAGATCCCACATAGCTGGAGAGGAGGGGAGCTTGGTTTCTAGTCACAGGGTATATCTCAGGGGAATGTCCACTCTGTCCGCTCCCTCCTCAGGCCATTGAGGGCAATGTGAAGGCTACTGCTGCAAAGCTGAGTCCCATGCAGACCTGTCGCTGTGTACCTGAGAGCTCAGGATGACATGAGCTGCAAAAACCCAGGAGCAGCAGCCACTAGATCCTTACTGTGCCTGTCCTCTAGAGCAATGACTCTGCACAGACTCTAGGCAGCTCCCAGGTCTGTCCAGACAGAGGTCTGGTGGTGGAGGGAGCCCTCTCACAACTTGGCCACAGTGCCTACAGGGTGAGTGTGGCACCCCAGTGCTATATCTTCCTAATATTACACATATGTAGATGCCTCCCACAGATCCCCTCAATTTTGTTGAATGAATTGCCCATCACCTCCTACACTCTGAGTGCCCCACGTCACTTCTCTGAGGTATCACAATAATTCCTTCTGAAAAGAGGTATACATAGGTAGGCATCTGCCTGCAATGTATGATCCTTTCCTTGAGAGTGGCATACTAGCTGCTTCTAGTCCACCATCTTCTGGAAATCTCTGAAATGCATTTTCTCCATCTATTGAGATGTTCATATGTTTTTGTTCTTCATTCTGTTAATGTGTGTATTACATATTTTGATTTATGTATGTTGAACCAATTTTGTATCCCAGGTATAAATCCCACTTGATCATGGTGAATGATTCTTTTAATGTGCTGTTGAATTCAGTTTGCTGGTATTTTGTTGAGGATTTTTGCATCTCCTGTAATTTTCTTTTCTTGTAGTGTCCTTGTCTGGCTTTGGTATCAGGGTAATGCTGACCTCATAAATTCAGTTCTGAAGTGTTCCCTCCTCTTAAGTTTTTTGGAAGAGTTTGAGAAGAATTGGTATTTATTATTAAAGAATATTATTCAAAAATGTTTGTAGGTTGTCTATTTGCTCTATTGATTATGTCCTTGGCTGTGCAGAAGCTTTTTAAAAAAAATTTTTTATTTCAGCATATTACAGGGGTACAAATGTTTAGGTTAAATATATTGCCTTTGCCCCACCCTACAGAATGGGAGAAAATATTTGCATGCTATATATCTGATAAAGGGCTGATAATCAGAATCTACAAAGAACTCAAGCAAATCAGCAAGAAAAAAATCAAACAACCCCATTAAAAACTGGGCAAAAAACATGAACAGTAAGTTTTCAAAAAATGATAGACTAATGGCCAACAAACACATGAAAAATTTCTTAATGTCTCTAATCATCAAGGAAATGCAATTCAAAACCACAATGAAACATCACCTAACTCCAGTGAGAATGGCTTTCTTCAAACTATTCAATCATTTGAATTATATTTATTTTTGTGATTTAAAGTCAAAAGAAATTTTGTTATTCACATACACAAAAAATGTTTGGTAGAATTCAGCAGTGAAGCCATCAGGTCCTAGGTTTTCTTTGATTAGAAACTTTTCATTACTGATTAAATCTTCTTACTCAAATCTGAGTTTGTTCATATTTTTTATTTCTTAATGATTCAGTCTTGGTAGGTTGTATGTGTCTAGGAGTTTATCCATTTCTTCTAGATTGTCCAATTTATTGGCATGTAATTGTTCATAGTAGTTTTTTTTTTAATGATTCTTGGCATTTCTGTGGCATCAGTTCTAGTGTTTCCTCTTTCATTTCTGATTTTATTTGTTTAAGTCTTCATTCTTTTTTTCTTATTCTAGCTAAAAAGAATAATTTGAATGTGGGAGCAGCTGAGTCTAAGGTATAGGGAGCTGAAGAAAATTATAGGTCTTTAACTCTGGAGTGCCCACTGTGAATTGGACAAACTGATCATTGGACCATCTGCTGTTGACTCAGTAGCATTTATCCCAGAAAAGCAATCTTAATCACATATTTACTATACAACTAATGAAAATTATAATCTCAAACATATTCATATTTAAATTTGTGTACCTAAGCTGTGCATCTCTAGCTGTGTACACAATCAGAAAACATCACAATGACTGTTACAGTGTCCTTGTCAGGCAAAAAGATTACTGCTGCAGCTACAGCTCTCCATGTTAATAGTAGTGCCGAGAGGGTGCTGAGGGTACTACTGGCTACAATTAAAAGGCAGTGTTGAAGCTGCTTAGATAAGACCAACAGTTCTGCTGACAGCAGAGCTTTAAACATGCACACAACAGTCATGTAGGCTTTTGTAGATGTTGTTTGTTTTTTGGGGACTGATTGCCTGAGGGCTGATTTAATATGTAATGAGAAGTTTAGTTTGTTACTTTATTTTTTTTTAAGGCATACTTATTTTTGTTTTCTTACATATCATATTTGGACAGTTTCAAGTTTGCTATTTAGGAAGAAGCTAATAAGCTTTTATATCCTATCTCATGTTCCAAATGTGACAGCAGTAGAAACACTTATGCTGAAATACAGCTAGGTGAGGGAAAATGTCACCAGAAGATGGAGCAGCGTTGCTGGTTTGTTCTATATTTAGTTCAGTGATTTAGAAGGGTGTGTGTTTGCATAGGTTTACTGTCATACACTCTAGTTTCAAATGACAAAAAAAAAAAAAATTAATCTAATTAATATTTTTCACAGTTAACATTACATTTTAGATTGGATATCTTTGCATTTTTACAATGTAAATAGCTTTTCTTTCTTCTGTGGTCAACAGACAATTGTATTCACTGACCAAATAAACTATACTTAGCTTAATATTTTTAGTATCACTTACAGGATTTGCTGTAAGATGCTGCAATATCAATATGTAATGTACATTGCATTCCTCTTTTTTAATTGTGTTATGAATCTAAATTTTAATCCTCTTTTTCTACTGTAGCATACAGTGTTAATACATGCTAATATTCTCTATATTAATGCTGCTCATATTATTAGAGCATCTGGTAGCACCATAGCTCAGTATTTATCATCTACTCCATTATCAAATCTTTCCAAAAGGTTCTGAAAGAGCTGTATGAGCCTAATAGATATATACACAATTAAGTAGGTAATGATCTGTGGTTGCATCCATACAGCATCAACAGCTGATCTGTGACTGACTTTCCAAGTGTGGTGCTGATTGTTTATAGGAAATACTTAGATTACAGGATGAAACTGTTTAGATTGTTTTGAGGGTTTTTCATGTTATATTTAACCTTACTGTTTGCTTAGTGAAGAAATTATAGTATTTCCTTCCTCTCATTTAGATGTTGATATTTATCTCTATTATGCTAAGCTCTCCATCCAAACATTGGGAGTTACTGAAGCCCTTCTTGGTACTTTTGGTACAGAATGAAATGGTCCACCACGTGTCATTGATGATAGCTATACATTTATATCTTCATTCCAAATTTGTATTTGTAAAATTAAAGGTAGTTGAATTTTGGTCATTTTCCCAACTTCAATGTGAGTGTTACTGAGAATAGTTATAATATTTTTGACAATTTTGATAATGATCACGTGAATTTAGAGAATATAAATATAGGAAGTTATTCTAATAAGTCTCCAAGTTTTGAGGCTTCTTTGTCAGCTTTTGAGCCCAAGTGGAAGTCTCATTTTCTCAGAATAAAGGCATCACTTCGTACCTTGGGTCAGTGCAGCAGGTCCTGGGAGTGTGATACAGCATCATGTGAATAAAGATAATTTTTGGTAAGTAGCAGTGTGCATTTGTTAAGAAGAAAATGCACACTGAAAGGAAGTTTTAGCTTGCTTTTTGCCCACTTTAACATAAACATACATCTATACCCCATAGTAAGATTGTGCATAGTTAAGGTCAAACTCATTTAACAACTGGAGGAAACTATTTTACTTAGGATGGGAAATATTAAATCTAAAGATGCAGCTGAAGCAAATGGATTAAATATATCTGAATTTGTTTTAAACTTAGAAGAAGCTGTCTTTTTGGAATCTATTTGAAATCTATCAGGAAACGTTTTATCTTGAAAACAGGGAGTAAATAACACTTGGCTTAAGATACTTAATATGTTTGACCTTTGTTATGCTAAAATAATGGGCTAGAATAGGATCTATGAAAAAAAAGTATACCAGTGGTGGGGGTGTTCATGGAGAGAAGGAATCTTAAATTAGATTCTGTATTAAATAATGTATGATAAATAAGTTACCACTTGGGAACATGTGGTTGGTGCTCATGAGTAACTTGTGTCAGTCACTGTGCATTGTTTTCTATTCCAAACACCTGGTTTTGCAGATATAGAGAATGTCTTGACATCTTTGTTACTATGTATTATTAAGTGGATTTGGAAAGGTTTATTTCTTACTTTTGATGTAAGAACTGTTTATGTACATTGCTGCTATAGGAAGTTAGTAATTTCTTAATGTCACTAGGATATCAATTTGAGAAAAAACTGAAGATGAGAATTTTCAGGAATGTTGGTTTGAGTGGAATAGATATTATCATCCTACATTTTTAAGGTCTTTTTTCACATGGTTCTATATGGGACATTAGGTCAGTGAACACACTCTAAGATCAAGCTCTTAGGGTACATTGAAAAACTGTTGGTGACACTGAAGAGCAATTTTGAGTATCTTTAGATTAAGTAGATGACACTGCTAACATTATTTCTTATAAAATTTGGCATTAAAACATATTTATTTTGGAGACCATTAAACTTAAAAGAATAATCGCACTCAAGTTAGATATATAGCTAGCAGAAGGTGAAGTGCATATTACCTAGGACTTTTCTGAAAATAATGTGTATCAGAGGAATTATAAGCACTAGAATAATATATGGTTTATGATTATTAATGAAAAATATGATAAGCATTTTTTATTTGCCACATCTCATTGTGAACTATACAATTGGTGGAATTAGGAAAGTGCTAAGAATTCATTTCATTACATCATGTTATAAGCAATTAAAATTTTCTTCATAAAAGATAACCATGCTCTCAAAATTGTAACTCATTTCGTATCTAGTCACCTATGTGAATATCTTCCTTAATCATACCCTAAAAATTAGCTCTACAAAAGGTTCTCTTGGCCAGAGCTGAAGTAAACAACAGGGAGTGAGAACCTCCTTTTGATAAAGAAACTCAATATTATTATGCAGTAATTTGGGAGGTTTGGATTTTTTTTAAAGGCAAGTGCATTAAAAAATAATGAGATAGTGTATTAAATCATGAAAAAACTTGGACTTGGAACTTGCCTTCAGTAACGGCAGAAAGTATTATTATTTTTAAACCTATCCTTCTCCTAAGCACTAACAGAAGCCATATATTCATGAATAAAATCCCTACCAGTGTGTGAGGCCAGTCTACTGAAAATAAAAAGGCACATGTGAGTCTGTCACATAGTAAGATACAAGCTGTGTTCTTTATGCATGGAAACCATTTTCTACTAGAAGGGGTGGTAAAAAAATAATAGAATTATAAAGAAAGTCAGTTTATGGAAAGAAGATAGACTCTTCCTGCATTATGTAAATACTTTTGACTGAGGTGTTCTGATATAAGAAATATACTGTGCAACATTTTTTTTTAACAAAGAAAAATAGGTGATGGTTATTCAAATAATAACAGAGGAACTTTTAGAGCATGTGAATGTTCGCTTATAGATTATTGACAAAGAGGTTGGAATGTTAGGAGATAGTGTCTACTGGACATTCTTTGATAATAAATATTTCCCATCTCTGAAGCTGTGGGAGTGACTATTATACAAGTTAGATCTTTGATTTATTTAATTCTTATAATAATCATGTGATGGGAATATTATTATAGGATCTATGACCCAACCGCTGACCTGATGGGTGCAAGCAGGATAGGTTTTGATAATGCTCCATTTTGATAGGTCTGTAGGTTCTAGTCTCTACCTCTTTCATCCTTTCCCAATTTCCTGTGACAGGCACTAAAATAGTACTCCTAGTGCTTAATGGTGCAGGCAGTGGGATTGTCTGGAGGGAGCACCACAAACATTGTTTAACAAGGAAAGGTGTGGGTGAGCACATTGTAACCACAAGGGAAAAGTCAGTCCTGGCTAGAAGAACCAGTGGTCTTGAGGGCACCTCGTGTCTCTGCTAAAGCATCATTAAGAAGGAAAATTGATATGGTAAAGTTAGATTTCAGGGTAATATGAAATCAAGGGGTACTTTCTTAGAATAAAAATGCAAGATTGTGTGGTAGAGTTTTACTTTGAAACATTAATCATGTTCTTTTTTCTATTTTCTCCCATACTGGACCACCCATATTTGAAGGAAGTTTCAAATCAGGCCTAGATAATAAAAAATGGCAAATTCTTAATGTCTTGCAAAAAGAGGCAAGTAGGCATAACCAAATTGTCTTTTTCTCTCTTCCATGCCACCAAGAAACACCCTCCAAACCAGCAAGAAGGAGAGTTGAATGGGAATAGAACAAACTTAGACATGGTTTGTTTTTGGGTGGGTCTCCCAGTAGTAACTGCCACTACTGCCCCATTCTCCCAGGGTGGGAGACATGATAGAACTTACTCCTTTGAAATTTGGGGGATCTGAGATGGCCAGTAAATCCTAGGCCTTATATGGACCTCTGAGTATAAAAAAGTTTCTAGTTTCCTCAAAGGAGAAAGAGTGAGTATTTTCTTCCATGCTGTAAGCTTGGAGTTTCTTTTCAGTTCTGGGATAGTGTGTAAGGGCATCAGAAATTTTTTCTTGGGACCAGAGTGTTGTGTAGAATTCATAGAAGTCAGCTGAGGGGGGGGGAGGGTCAGGGAGCTTGATTACATGGAGGAGACAGAGGGAAGCAGATAGAAGGGGTTGGTTGAGGGTATAACTGACCTCAGGGTTCACCAGTGCAACAGAGTGCAGCGGGAACTGAGAGGACCACAGACTGTCCAGTTGCCTTTTGAGCAAGTGCTGTCCAGTGCTGAAGACCAGGTGGGAGAAGTTGCATTGAAGAAAGGAGGCTGGTAAAGGACCAAGATCCAGCTAGATGTCTAGATGGCTATCTTACAAACACCCCTGTGTTGGCAGCTGCATGAACCCTCCTGTACTGTAGACTTACCCCTAAGGAGGAGTTACCAGGAGAAAAATCTGAGAAAGAGATTTAAACATGAATGTGATTGAGTTAGAAATCTAAACAGACAAAGAAATCACTGAATTGGGATGAGTTTATTTGAAAGGGATTAGGTTGTTTTTGCCTTGGGCAAAATGAAGCTTGGAGTAAAAAAACAATAAATTTTATTATAGAAAAGAAAGTTATGTTTTTGCACATCCATGTTTATGATTATGAAATTTATATCTGCTATAAATTTCCAAATTCAGGCCTGAATTAGGAAACATTGTGATGTGTGGAAATATAGCAGAGATTTAGATGTGTGTGTATGTGTATGTGTGTGTGTGCATGTGTGCACAGCACTTGAGGCTTTATCATTTACTTTGACTTTTGTATTCTACTTCTGCCATAGCCATCTGGGAGATGAGGTGTTGCTTTGGTTAGGGTTGCCAGATGAAATGCCTGCTTAAATTCATATTTCAGATCAATGATGAATAATTTTCTAGCAGAATTATATCCCGGATATTTCATGGGACACACAGATTAAAAAGATATTCATTATTAGAAATTGAAATTTGACTGGAAGTGTTTTATTTTTATTTGCTAAATCAGGCAACCCTACTGTTTGGTGCCCTGAACAAGTGAAGAAATAAACTAGCCTGTATTTTAGTTCATCAGTCTGTGATTTTTGACAACAGATGGGTGCCCCATAACAGGTGTTAATATTACATTTCATGGAAGAAGCAATTCTTGGTTCATCTTGATGGGTTAGGCTGGCTCTCTGAGGAAGCCAAATAAGACCAGATAGAATGGAAAAGTGTAATCTATAGAAAATTGCAAGAAAGTAACCTATTTAGTAACTTGGTCTATAACGCACAAATAGTAAGTGGCAGAATTAGATTTTTCCAGGTCCAAATGGCTTCCACAGTACAAATTCAATTTTCAAAAAACTTTTCAGGGACATATTTATTGTATAAAGTAAGGCACTCTTAAAAACTGTATGGTTTGGTAGCTACTGCTATTTTCTATAATGCACTGTTCTCTTATGGTCAAGCCTATAAAAGTCCTTACAGATCTTTTCTAGGGAGCATGCCTTTGAAATTAGTTAAATTATTTCAAAGAAATCGTGAGATGTTACTTCTTTTTAACTTGGCATTTTATTCAAGGGATGTTTCTGAAATTAAACCAGTGGGAGTTGACCAAAATAGTGCAGTGACATAATGATGTCATTTAGAGGAATGTTGTGCTGAGTTAAATAACTCTAATTATTAACAACTTTCGAATCATAAAGCAATTAAAAAAACCTCAATTCTCTACTTCAGTGGAATACAGAGTGATTACATGAAGCATTTCACATGGTTTGGATCGTTGGGTTTCAGTAACTATTTTGAGATCCCCGTGTCACCACAAATCTCCTATAATTCTACTTAGTTTTCTCTTGTGTCCCAGAATAATCCTGTGTTCTGGATCCCATTTCCTTCTGTTCTCTCAATCAAGAATTTTTATTTTCTCTTTACTGTCAGCTTTTCATTTTTTCTCCTTAGCATATTAACTTTGTTAAAGTTTGGTCCAAACAACGTAGTGATGTTGGCAACAACAGCAACAACAGTGGACACCTTCATTGGAAGCAGTATCACCTCCGGCAGCCATCCTATCATATTTCCTTTTTTCTGTATAGCTAAGTTTCTGAAAGCTTTTAGGTGAGTTAACCTGCTAACTAGCTATATCCAGTTATGGACTGAAGTGGAGAAGTTGAATGTTTGCTGTAGCTAATTATTGTGAACTGTTGTTATGTTATCATTAAGTATCAGATATCACAAAAATTCCAAAATTGACCAGGAAAATAAATGAAAAAAGGTAAATATATATAATTTTTAATGTGTTAAGCTTGTAAAATCAAACTCTTAATATAAAAACTATGCTATATAAATATTTCTTTTGTGAGTTTTTTTCCCATGAGTTGGGCTAGGTGAGGCTTCTGAAAATAGGAGATCAAAGAAGTGTGGTCTGAAAGGTTCTTCTTTTCTTAGTAAAGCTACCTTCAGAAAAAACAAGCATTTTTATTGCTTCCCTTGAAATTCTTCAAAATGCAGTCAGATTTAGGGCAATCTGTTATTAACATTTTTGTTCATTCTATGAACGTGAAATACTTCAACAGTTTTTGAATTGTTATTTGTAGGGGCAGGGAGGTTTCCATAATGATTGTTTTCTATGATTCTTTCCTCTTTCACTTCAATATGAACCAGCTGAGTTGCCCCATTGTGACCAGCTGAATAACATTGCCAGCGGACTAAGTGAAGGCATGGTTTTATTAGCAGTTGTTGGGCAGATGTAAGTACCAGTTTCAGTACTTACTGTGGAGATTTTAATTATGTGCTTGCTATTTTCTCCCTAGCACTTGCTATTTCCTCTTTTTGGAATGCTTTTCCACTAAAGTTCACAGGATGATTCCTTCTTATCATTCAGGTTTCAGCTTAAATATCACTTCCTTATAAAGGACTTTTCTTATCCATCTAATGTAGACTTTCACCCCTCACTTCTTTATAGCATTTATCACGTATGAAATTATCTTGTATATTTGATTTTTTAAAGTTGTTTATTGCATTAGAAGGTAAGTGCATTGTATTTCTTGATATTGAGTAGTGCTCAATAAATACTTGTTGTAGAAATGAATGATATGAAAGGTTAACAACACCTGTGAGTCAGAAGTCAAACATTTCTAAGGAGAGGTTTGTATATACTGCTTTTATTAACCTCCAGTTTACTTTGTACTTCTCAGTAATCTGGTTTCTGCCTTTCAATTGTACAAACACTGTAATTATAATCACTTATCCAATTGACATTTTTCAGACCTTTTAACTTCAACTGGCCTTTCTTCTTGTAAATCTTACTTTTCTTTCTCTTTTTTCTTCCTGCTTCTCTTCCTACCTATCTGTACACTTCCCAGTTTCTCTCAGGGTAATTGTTGCTGTTGCCCAGAACATGACTGCTCTTCTATCCCCTCGTCCTCATTTTTTTTACAAATTTATAAATTGTTATTTTTATATTTCTTAATAGCATATCATTTTATAACTTAGTATTGGTAGTAATAACAAAATTACCACTTGTTGAACTCCTTCAACGTGTTAGGCACTTCATGAAGTGCCTTTTTTTTATTACTGGAGCTTTATTTCAGCATATTATGGGGGTACAAAAGTTTAGATTACATATAGTGCCCTTCCTCCCCGCTGCCAGTCAGAGCTTCAAGCGTGTCCATCCCCTAGATGGTGCCCATCGCATTCATTATGTATGTATACACCCATTTCCCCCCCCATTTTTCTTTTTTTTTGCCCCCTACATCTTCTGTATACCTATAGAATGATCTCACATACACTCACAGACTCAATAATTGCCTCTAATTGGATAATTAGGTGATTTCCATATCTTCATTTCTACCCCAAATATTTCTCTTCAATTCTAGGCTTCATCCAGTTACCAAGTGGGCTTTTCAGGCTCAACATGTCCAATATTTAGACATATTTCTATATTATAAATAATTATTACATAAGTATTATATAACATATTTAAATGTATATAAATTTAATATATTATCTTTTCTTTCTTCCATTTTCTCCATCCCTGCACTATTCTTCCACTTGTATTTCCTGCTTTAGTGAATGCCTGCTAACTGGTTTTCTTGCATTCAAATTCACTCCTTTCTAATTCAGCCTATGTATTACTACTGGAATGATTATTTAAAAATGCTAATCTGAGCATGTTCTCAAGTAAAATCTGCAGTGGCTCTCCATTGCCTTTAGAATGAAATCCAAATTTTATAAGGGATTTAGGACCCCTTTATTTTTTCAGAGCCTTTTTTTCAGCCATATCAGAGTATTTTTAGCTCTGTGAATACATCATGTTTCCTTTGCCTTCATGCCTTTGTGTATACTGTTACCTCTGCATGATTATTTTCTTTCTGGAATTTCCTGGCCTTGCTCTTTCTTGTACTTCAGTTGCATATGTGACTGCCCCTAATTTGAGGTAGATCTCTATGTTATGGTGTTTTGAAAGCATTTCATGTATACCTTTATCTCATTTGTCATAGTGTACTCTGTTTATTCGTCTGTCTCCTACTATTTCTTTGAGAACTCCTTGAAGTTGTAAAGAAGACTGTTTCCTCTCTATTCCTCAACAACTATAACAGTGCCAGGCACAAAGTTGGCTTTTAATGCTTTAATCAATGATTGCCAACTGATTAAGTAATTGCATAGTTTTATGTATATCTATATCTTTATGTCTATATCTATTTTTTTGGTGAGAAGACTTCATAATCTTTTGAGGCTATTTGATTCTCTTTGGAGTAATGTGTTACCATTTTATTTTGCTTCACTAGTTTTTTTGGGAGTATTTTTATTAACTGAATTGTTTGATTTTTATTTCTGTTTTCTTATTATATTATTTTTTTTTCATACTTGTAGATTGCTTAAGCCTCTATATTTCTGTGTTGGTTTGAGATGGTTCACAAGATTCCTAGTTAGAGTTCTTCTGTCAAGGCTGCCTGGATTGCTTTCTTCAGAAGAGGTGGTGGTGGGGAGGTTGTGAATCCTTCAGTTTTTAAAAAATTATTCTTTTGTCTTGCCAGATCCTGAATTTCCCTTTATCATTTCTTCTTATGTTCAAGTATGTAGTTTCCAAAGAGTGCCTCTCCTTTTGTTTGTTGTCCTTCTCTCTCTCCCTTAAAGCCTTCTCAAGGCCACCTCTTAGAGTCTCACACACTAGTTCCTCCCTATAGTCAGCTCTGATCTACCAGTACTCCTTTCCCAGGATTTGTGTAATAGGAGTGAAATTTCTCTTTCTAGCTGTGATTTCAGATTAGTTGTAAATCTCATTGCTAGGTTCTCTCTTCTATTTTCCGTGTACAAGGAGTGTGAGAGATAGTATGCTAGGAGTTGGTGTTAATTTTCTATTCACATGTAATTTGAAATCGAGGTTGTTCTCTCTTTTCTAGTTATGCTAAGGGCATAGTTTTTCTGTAGTTTTATTTATTTTTTTATTATTGTTTGGAGTATGTGTTGGTAGATTCAGACATATGCAGCTGCCATTATCTTGACTATCCAGAATTTGACTGTAAATGTTAAAAGGAATTGAAAGACAATGTTCCCATGTGTTTCTTAGTACAATAACTTATTTTCCTTTTAGAAAAAAATAATTTGAGATGTTCAAAATATTGAACCTGAAAATGCTCTAGATCTAATTTCCATTTTAGAGACAGAAACATATTAAAGACACTCAGGGATGGATTAAAATATGAGAAATTCTGCAGTGCAAACAATCTTACCTGTTTCTTCACAAATAAATTAGAGGGAAAAAGAAAAGAAGGGATGGGAACTCGTAAATAAGACTTATGAGACATATCAGTCAAATAGTGTACAGACCTTGTTTGCATCCTGTCATAAACTAACCAACTGAATAAAGAAACTATATATCAGACAAGTGGGGAAATTTAAATACTGATCAGACATCTGATATTATTAAAGATGTTTTGTTAATTTTTAGGTGATATATGGTATTTTGGTTATGTTAAAAAAGTCATCATCTTTTAGAGAGGTATTGTGAAGCATTTATAGATGGAGCAATATATGATGTCTAGAATTTGCTTCACTGGAGATTGTTCATGTGTTGACAGTTGTTGAAAATGGGTTTTGGGTACATGAAGAGTCATTGTATTTCTCTCTCTGCTTTTGTGTATATTTGAAAATTTCCATAACTAAAAGTTTTTTAAATGGGAAAAAGTAATAAACATTTTGTGATAATTCATTAAACTGTACAATTAAAAAAAAGTAAAAAAACAACAGATGTTGTCATGGATACAGAGAGACAGGAATGCTTATACACTGTTGGTGGGACTGCAAATTAGTACAACCTCTATGGAAAACAGTATATGTAGACTTACCATTCCATCCAGCAATCCCACTACTGGATATCTCCGCTGAAGGTAAAGAAGTAATTTTAACAAAAAGACACCTGTACTTGAATGTTTATTGCCGCAAAATTCACTATCACAAGGATATGGAATCAACCTAAATGTCCATCAATTCATGAGTGGATTAAGAAAATGTGGTATATATAGAGACCATGGAGTACTACTCAGCCATAAAAGGAAGGAAATAGTGTCATTTGTAGCAACCTGGATGGAATTGGAGACCATTATCATAAGTGAAGTATCTCAGGAATGGAAAAACAAACACCACATGTACTCTCTAACAATTGGGAGCTAACTGATGGGCACACATGGGCACAAAGAGATGTAAAGGTCATTGGAAATCAAGAAAGGGGGAGCGGGAGGGTAAGAGAGGTAAAAACTTACTATTAGGTAAAATGAACACTATTTGGGTGATGGGCACAGTAATATCCCAGACTAAGCATTATAAAATGTATCCATGTAACAGAAACATTTGTACCCCCTTAATATTTTGAAATAAGAAAAAAAAAGAGTTAGAGAAAAGGTGAGATTTAGCATCAGTTTCACTCTTGGACAAATTCAGATTAGGACATAGGTGATAGAAAGCAAATTAGGTTCAAATTTATAACTAGTTGAAAAACACATAAGAATAAAATTATATCAAGATTGGTGCTTTATGCTAAAGATATCTGTGATGAGTTTTCTCATGAAGAAGAGTGAAATAAGCCAGATATAGAAAGACAAATATTACATCACCTCACTATATGTGGAACCCAAAGTAACTTTATCTAGTTACTTAATGGGCTTTTCAAGCTCAACATGTCCAAAATTTAAATAAATGATATTTATATATTATACATATAATTATATGTTATAAATATATGTAAGTATGTACAGATTTAATATATTTTTATTCCTCCATTTCTACACCATTTTTCACTGTATTTCCTGCTTTAGTGAATGTCTGCTAATTGCTTTTCTTGCATTGAGTCCTAGGTGCAATAGTGAAAGCTAAGCAGTTTTAAAACAATTTGGCACTTCATTTTCATGATATTGATTTTCTTCAGATACTTATCTAAGCCCCTGAGAAGGTGGGCCAAGGTACTCTTCTTGGCCTCTTTCCATGCTTAAATGTTTGGTTCCTGTCAACAGAGCAAAGATCATGTACCATATAAGCTTCTAGTAGATAAATGCTCAAATGCAAAATGACAAATTGGAACTTAGGTTGAGAAGTAATAGTTCATTTTTCTCAACCAAGAATACTAATTTGTTTATGTGGGTGGTGGTTGCAGAGGTGGTCTGGATGAGATATGGGGGAAATTATTCACTCCTAATCAGCATTGGACATTATAAAATGTCTTTCTAGTAATTAAATAAAAACATATTTCACTTTCAATTGAATTTGAATAAGTTACTACTGCAAGTGAAAGCGAAATCTTAGTGCATATTTAAGAAAAAAACTTCCAGTTTTTTGTAAAACTTCCAGGTGTATATATAAGAAAAAAAACATAAAAGATACACTAACAGGGATATAGAGATAAGTGTTCTATAAAGGGAATTTAGTTTGGTTTGCTACCTGTGTAATACTTGCTGTACTAGTCCATGTTAAGGAAAATAGACAACCTACAAATGGGAGAAAATATTCACAAACTATATATCCAACAAAGGACTGATATCCAGAATGTACAAATAATTCAAACAAATCAGCAGGAAATAAACAAGCAACCCCATCAAAAAGTGGGCAAATGACATGAACAGAAGTTTTCCAAAAGAAGATAGACAAATGGCCAACAAACATATGAAAAAATGCTCAACATCACTAATTATCAGGGAAATGTAAATTCAAATTACAATGAGATACCCCCTTACCCCTATCAGAATGGCCATTATTAAAAAGTCAGAAAAACAATAGATGGGGATGTGGATGTAGAGAGAAAGTAATGCTTATACACTGCTGTTGGCAGCACTGCAAATTAGTCTAATCTCTATGAAAAATAGTGGAGATTCCTTAAAGAAATAAATGTAGACCTGCCATTTGATCCACCCATCCTACTGCTGGTTACCTACCCAAAGGAAAAGAAGTCATTTTATTATAAAGATACCTGTGCTTGAATGTTTATTGCAGCACAATTCACAATTGCAAAGATGTAGAATCAACCTAAGTGTCCTTCAGTTCATGAGTGGATAAAGATAATGTGGTGTGTATATATATGTACCATAGAGTACTACTCAGTCATAAAAAGGAATGAAATAATGTCATTTGCAGTAACTTAGGTAGAACTGGAGACCATTATCCTAAGTGAAGTATCTCAGGAATGGAAAACCAAATACCACATGTTCTCACTAAAGTGGGAGCTAACACATGGGTACACATGGGCACAAAGTGATATAAAAGACATGAGAAACCAAGAAGGGGGGAGGTTGAGAGGGTGGGTATGGTATAAAAACTTACCTATTGGGTATAATGAACACTATTC
Source organism: Lemur catta (assembly GCF_020740605.2). Taxonomy (NCBI): domain Eukaryota; kingdom Metazoa; phylum Chordata; class Mammalia; order Primates; family Lemuridae; genus Lemur; species Lemur catta. The sequence goes on along the minus strand of NC_059141.1, from coordinate 46,355,293 downwards.
TGGTGATGGGCACACCAAAACCCCTGACATATGGAAATAACATTCATCGCAAATCAAGCAGGTGAGATGGGGGATAGGGGATGGGTAAATTCACACCTATGGGTACAGTGCACACTATCTGGGGGATGAGCACACTTATTAAGTCAAATGGTACAACAGCGATTTATGTAACCAAAACATTTGTAGCCCCATAATATTCTGAAATAATAATAACCCCCCCTGACTTAAGCATTATATGAGATATCCATGTAACAAAAACACTTATACCCCCTTAATTAATATTTTGAAATAAAACAAACAAAACCTCAAAGAGCCCCCAAAAGCTCAAAACAAAACAAAACAACAACAAAAATCAGCTGATCCAATGGATGTCTGGCCCATAGAGCCCTGCCTCTTTGATACTTGTTTTTATGGTTCTTAGAGACCCATTTATTTCCTTTCCATGCCTTCATTTCTTGCATTCAAAAGTTAATATTTCTGTATATTTTCTGAATACCATTCTTGTACCCCTGTACTATTTTAGCCAGGCTTTTTACTTGTTTATTTCTTGTCTTTCCCTTCCTCTCCTCCCTGTATACTCTATAACCCCATGCTGTCTCTTGTTGTCCAGGAACCTCCAATTTAGAAACTTGACAAAAGTCTGTATTTCTGATTTCCTAATCTTTACCTCCCTCACAAACATACTCAGATGTACTAATCCCTGTATTGTTAGATACTGTTAGCAGGATGCCCGCCACTTTGTGTCTTAAGCTTGAGGTTCATAGGGGTTCTCTTGTGTCTGTCCTCAGAGTTTAAAGCCCCCTCATCCATAGTTTTCTAATAGCAGCAAGTCTGAATGCTCTTGTGCCTTCCCATTAGATACCCTGTGGTAGCTGGGAAGTGGGGATGGCCAGGAGTGAAGCTTGTGGAACCCAGGGCTCTCTGCTCCTCCCACAGGAATGAGACTGCCTGGCAGACTCTATCAGTTCTGTAAACAGCTCTTCACACTGGCTGTAGCTGTGTTCCCAGGGATCTGGGTTACAATTCCAGCCCTTAAGAGCGCATCTTCTTTTCCTCCATGGGGAGCCATCCAGGGTGTGAGGTGGCTTATTTTTAGATCTTAAATACAAATGGTTCACTGTTTCTGAAAATAGTCCTTGATTGCCCCAGAGGCTTTTACATTCCTCCCCCCCCCCCCCATCTAACTTAGGTGGAGGGAGCCACTTTTATGTTCCAGTGACTATTTGACTTGGATGACTCAGCCACAGTTGAGAGAGGACACACACATACACTCTTCTATGGGTTTCCTGCTCTAAAGGCCAGCTGCTTCTCAGCCAGCAAAAGCTTAATCAAAGCACAGAAGGTGGTCCTGGAATGATCAGGGGCCTTGGCAGCCAGTGGAGGAGACATTTTTGCCAAGGGGAATGTCTTACTGTCAAACTGTAACAGTCATGTTTAGGATGGTCAGTTTTATCTAGCTCCTAACTGAACTACACCCAGAAAACTGACACTTCTGCAGTTTTTCTTGTGTTGGCATTTCCTCCTGCATTCAGGTGCTAGAGTAGCTATTCAGAGCTTAGTGCAGTCAATAGCATCTAGGTTCCTCTGAAGTCTTGGCCATAATGAGGTGCTGAGTCTAGGACACTGGTGGGGCTACATCATGCCGGGGGGGGGGGGGTCCCAGATAATCATTTGGGAGGATAGGTTTTGGTAAGTGCTTTTTGAATTTGGTATCAATATTACTGGAAATTTGTATTCTTTTTTATACAACTAAAATTAGATGGTAGAACTTGGAAGAAAGTAGTAAAATGACTAAAGGGTGAGAAAACATGATTCATTGGAAAGAAAACCAATTTACTTAAACTTCAGAAGAGAAGAGTAAGAAGGGACTCAGTAATTCTTCATGCATAAAAAAAGGAATTTTCCCTTATGGTAAGATTTGGCTGTTATCTATTTGTATGAATGCAGAAAAAAATCAGAGGACAAGGTTCTGTTATTCATGTATAAATATGCTTGGGTATAGCCATCAGTTATTTAACACTTTCTCAATCTGAGGTTATGCTAGTCACTTTACTTATTATTTCATTTAATCATTGAATTAATTTTATAATATTTTTATTATTTTCCTCATCCTACAAATGAGCAAACAGGCTCATAGAAGTTAAACTTGAGGACCTGTCAAAGTATGAGAAGGAAGCAGAAACAATGTATATACAAATAACAAGATGTTAAATCACAGGTCAGAAAACAAGCAAGAATACAGCAATTAGAAATACATAGTAAATCATAGAGTTTCAATGTGTAGACTGGCAAGAAGATCCATTGGAATTGAGGAGTAGGTGAAGGATGGGGGATCATGAACCCATATAGTAAAGAAGGAGGGTAAAGATCAGAATCCAGATAAGCAGTCTGTTTATCAGACATGAGATGACATCTACAAAAAGACCTTGATTATGGAGTCACGCTTCAGATTCATCCAGTGAGCCTATGTGTTTCTGGTTAAAAGAGACCCCTTATTGCCATGTATGGGTGGCCCCACGAATAGAACAGGTGAATGAGTTTGAAGATGGCTTCTGTGCCACATAAATTTGTTGATTTCATAGCTTAAGTTGTAACACCTATGTCACAAATGACTTGCCTTTTAAAATTCCCTTAGGTTTGAGTTGCTTGTTAGCAGCTTTATTACATAACAGGCTTCTAATTAGGAATTTTTAAATAACAGATGGTATGGCGTTATTGATATCCCTGCAGGTGGAAATAGTAGTCTTCCTGAAACAAAAGAAAAACAACAAAGAAGTGTTTCCTATCAAGCAGTCACAGCTGATTTTCAAAGGAAGTGATCTCTAGTTGCTTCAGTTGAAAGTGATCTTTTCTGAGTGGAATGAGATCAAAGCCGGGGCCTTTTATGTTTCTTGTGCTTTGGCTAGGTCTGCCACTAGCCTCTGCCTCGACTGGAAGTACTGCAGTAAAGCCACATGTTCCTGTTCTGAGGGGAGATTAATACCAGTTACTAGTAGAAAATAAAGAGCCAGTGATGAGAAAATGAAATTGCGATTGACTGTATCATAGTCAGGTCTAATTTCCACTGTGCCGCCACCACCTGACTTGGGTATTGCTGCTCTTGCTATGACCTTAAATGGGTGAACTTAGTCACTAATTTTATAGGCAAAGTTGCCATCTGAGTCTTGATCTCAAATAAACTTCATATAGCAAATGTGACATCATTTCTGGGTATTCGATTACATATGGGAAAGATACACATTTGGATTTAACGAATACAATCCTATGGTCATCACCCTAGTCCAGGCTTCATTGCTGCAGCTATCTTCTGTGTCTTTGCTTCAATATTTTCCTTCAACGCTATCCCATATATGTCTGCTAGACTAATTTTCCTAATACACAATTTTTGTCGTGTATTCCCCCTGCTAAAGAAGGTATTTAATACAATGATTTCTCACCTCCAGTAAGATCAAATTAAAACATTTTCTGATCTTTAAAACCCAATAAAAGCTTTTATCCATTGCTTCCATCTTTATTTATTGAACTTTCACCATGAGTAACTCATGTTAATGAATATGAATAATAAACTATAAAAGTCTTTGAGATTAAGGGTTTCAGATAAGTGATTATTCCTAATATTGGAAGTTACTTAAAGTTTTTCTGTTGTTTTTGATGGAAATCTTAAAAATCAGATATCCTCACTCTTTAAATTAAAAATTATTTATATTCATTGAAATACTACAGGGATATAGTCTTTTGAAATTTTAAACCCACCACCTCCCTTACCTTCTTTCCAAATATGCTCTGGATTTTGAGGGGGGAAGCTGTAGCTAGAAATTTTTTTATGTCTGTTTTTTTGACATATAATTTGCATACAGCAAAATTCATTCTTTGTAGTATATAGTTCTCGGAATTTTTTTTTTAATTTTGGCATATTATGGGGGTACAAAAGTTTAGGTTATGTATATTGCCCTTGCCCCCCTCCCCCCCCGCTGAGTCAGAGCTTCAAGCATGTCCATCCCCTAGATGGTGTGTATCGCACTCATTATGTATGTATACACCCATCCCCTCCCCACCCCCACATCTGCCTGACAGCAGATTAGTGTTATTCCTAAATGTGCTCTTAGGTGATGATCATTGAAACCAATTTGATGGTAAGTACATGTGGTGCTTATTTTTCGATTCTTGGGATACTTCACTTAGTAGAATGGGTTCCAGCTCTATCCAGGAAAATACAAGAGGTGCTATATCACCATTGTTTCTTATAGCTGAGTAGTACTCCATGGTATACGTATACCACATTTTATTAATCCACTCATGGATTGATGGGCACTTGGGTTGTTTCCACAACTTTGCAATTGTGAATTGTGCTGCTATAAACATTCGAGTGCAGATGTCTTTTTTATAGAATGTCTTTTGTTCTTTTGGGTAGATAGATGCCCAGTAATGGGATTGCTGGATCAAATGGTAGGTCTACTTGCATCTCTTTAAGGTATCTCCATATTGCTTTCCATAGAGGTTGCACTAGTTTGCAGTCCCACCAGCAGTGTATGAGTGTTCCTATCTCTCTGCATCCATGCCAACATTTATTGTTTTGGGACTTTTTGATCAAGACCATTCTCACTGCAGATAAGTGATATCTCATTGTGGTTTTGATTTGCATTTCCCTGATAATTAGAGATATTGAGCATTTTTGTGTGTATTTGTTGGCCATACTTCTGTCGTCTTTTGAAAAATTTCTATTCATGTCCTTTGCCCACTTTTTGATAGGGTTGTTTGATTTTTTCTTGCTGATTTTCCTGGAATCTATTTAGAACTCAGTTCTCAGAGTTTTGAAAATACATACAGTTGTGCATTCATCACTATAGTAAAAATATAGAACAATTCCACCACCCACCAAATTCCTCTGTTGTCCCTTGTGGTTAACCTTTCTTCCATTGCTTTGTTTGCCATCTCTGTAGGTTTTGCCCCTAATCATACAATATGTAGGTGTTTAAGTGTAGCTTCTTTCATTTAGCATAATGCATCTAGGATTCATCAAATTGTTGCATGTATCAGTAGTTTATTTTTGTTGTTGGGTAGTATTCCAGTATATGGATGTATCACAGTTGGTTTATTCATTCACCAGTTGAAAGACATTTGAATTGTTTCTTATTTTTGACTATGATGAAAAAAGATGCTAAGAATAATCATATGCAGGTTTTTATGTGACTGTAAATTTTCATTTTACCTGGGTAAATATCCAGGAATGGGATTTCTGGGTCATATGGTAGCATATGATTAACTTTATAAGAAACTGACACACTGTTTTCCAAAGTGGCTATACCTTTTTGCAGTCCTAGCAGCAATGAATAAGAATTTTGGTTGTTGTATATCCTCATGAGCATTTTGTAGTGAGAGTTAAAAAATGTTTTTAATTTTAGCTACTCTTACAGGAAATTAGTATCTCAGTGTGGTTTTAATTTGTATTTCCCTGATGATTATTTTAAGTATCTTTTTGTGTGCTTATTTGCCATCTATAGATTTTTTTTAGTGAAGTATCTGTTAAAGTCTTTTGCCCATCTTTTTTTAGGGTGTGGTATTGATGGATTACTTTGCTAGACTGCCATAACAAAATACTCCAGACTGTGTGGCTTAAATAACAGAAATTTATATCTTCACAGTTCTGGAGGTTAGAGGTTCAAGATCAAGGTATCAGTAGGTTTAGTTTCTTTGAAGGCCTTTTGGCTATATCCTTGCATAGTGTTTCCTCTGTGTATGCACTCTCCTGGTGCCTCTTTTTTGTGTACAAATTTTCTGTTATAAGTATAGCAGTCAGACTGGATTAGGGCCCATCATGATGGCCTCATTTTAACTTAATGCCCTCCTTAAAGGCCCCTCTCAAAATATAGTCCAAGACCTCCTGTGGATACCAAAATCTGTGGATGCTCAGGTCCTTTATATTAAAATGGCATAATATTTACATATAACTGTCAGCCTTAAGTAATGAGATTCAGAAAATATGATTAAGTATAGAGTTTATTTGAGCGCAAAGCTTGAGGATAGCCACTTGGGAAACATAGACTCCAAACAAGTGGGGTCAGTGTTGTAAAATGGAGAAGTTAAGATTTCACTTATACAGGCAGAGACAGAAAAGTTTTAGCAGGATTACATTTTCCATGAGACCAGTGTATACATTACAATGATTTGATTGGTTACAGATTGCTACATTCCAAGGCATATAACTTTATTACTCTGTGAGGAGCGGTAAAGATCTGAAGGGGGGTGGTCTTAGCTCTGGTACCATTTGGCCTTCCTAATTATTTACAGGAAAAAAAGGGCAGAAATTGTGGCTATATGTCACCTGACTCCAGCTGCATAGTCACATTTGTTTCAAGGCTCAGAATAATCTAAAGTCCCAACAATTTTAAGTTGGAATTATTTAATTTCACATAACTTATGCACATCCTCCTGCCATACTTCAAATCGTCTCCAGATTACTTACAATACCTAATGCAGTGTAAATGCTATGTAAATAGGTGTTGTACTATATTTTTAAAAATTTGTATTATTTTAATTGTTGTTATTTTGTTTTAAATTTTTGATCTGTAGTTTGTTGAATTGGTAGATTTGGAACTTGTGGATAAGGAGGACCCCTGTATTAGTAAGCCTTTTAAGTTATGCAAAGGTACACCCAAACCCTCGACTTGGATGGAATGTGATAGCTAATTGCTCTGTATAATAAATAGGCTGAACATGGATATCTAATGTCAAATATTAGGTAGTTTCATATTCTATATTATGCTATATTTTTCTCTATCACTAATGTTCAATAAAAGTATGTTATAGATTTTTGTTAGTGAAGTTTGGAGAATAGTGGAGGAGGGGTAGTGGATATATATAGGATGAGCATATATGAAATGCCTAGCATCTAAAGAAGATAAGATAGTGAGCAGGAAGTCCGTGAGAGGTGTCCAGGGAGTGTAAAGCTCCTGGGAATCCTTTAAAATCCTGGAAAGTATGTGTGATAAGGGCTTGAGTTGTTTTATCTGGACATTAAAGGAAAGGGTGACTCCAGATGGCTTATAGATTTACACTTTTCCAGATCATAGTAGTTAAGCACACTATAATATAGTAACATTCTTTACTTCATGTATTGTTCATTCCTTTTGTCATGTATCCAACATTTATTTAGTTTGTTGAACTGTATTATAGGGCTACAATATTAAAAGATGTGTTCATGTGAGTTCATGAAACTCAGTAAGGAGGAGAGCGAAACAGATGAGCAAATTGTTGCCTTACATTGTGATAATTGAGTAAACATGTACAGCTATAGAGGCAAGACAAAAAATGACTTGATCAATTCTGTATGAGAAACGGGTCATGAAGGATTTTACAGAGGAGGCTCTTAAGTTACATTTTAAAAGTGAATAGGACAGGCAGATAAAGGGAAAAACATAATTCAATGAATATTGTGATTAGTGTATGTACAAAAGGACAGAGATATGAAATAGAAGAGCAAGTCCAGGAACTACAAATTCTTTACTATGGCTAGAATATAGGCTTTGTATATCAAACCTCCTCCAAGATTTTTTGAGTTCTTTTATGAGTAAATACATACAATGTACCTTTCACACATCTGCCACAGTGCCTAGAAACTAGTAAATAACTAAATAATCATTGAATCAAGTTATATGGTGATTTTGGAAAGTATTCTTATTGTGAAGATATAAATTTTTGGTGAGGTTGGATTCAAGAAAGATAAAATTTTGCTACTTTGTCTTAGCAAAGAGGTTTTAGGAGACACAAGAGCAATGGTTTCCATCATTGATCTATATATCTGATAGCTGATTATCATTTTATACTTGTAGCAAACATTCTTGTTTTCTTTGCAGAAAGATCTTAGAACAGGGCCTGGCCCTTAATAGGTACATAATAAATATTTTGACTGACTAAAATATTTTCCTCCTCACAGAGTCAAAAGCATACAAAATTAAGGCCAGGATTTACATGGTCTCATCTTTCTTTGGCAAGATGCAGGCATGTCTGAAAAAGCATCCATTCCTACTTTAACTTACACGCTGCCTCTCTTCTTATCTCAAACCTTTGTTTCCTCTTTTTCCTATTATCCTCAGCAAGGATTTGCAACTCTTATTGGGGGAATCCAATTTTTTTCAGTTGTTTAAGAGTTAAATGGAATTAAATTTTAATGTAACAAAATTTTCAAAAGAGGAATTTGTATTTGGAGTGGAACTACTAAATCTATAATTTAAAGCTATAGCACTATTGCTTCAGCAGTTTAAACCATTGAAATTTAGATTTAGCTTAATAATAGATGGTTGCTATATGAACTTAGTACCTTCTTATGTTCTGATCTTCCAAAAGGAATGAAACCTTTTTGCTTGTGCAGTGGTTTTCAACCAGGGGCAGTTTTACTCTAGAGGAGACACTTGACAATCTTTAGATACATTTTTGGTTGTTAGACTGTGTTGAAGAGAGGTAGGGAATGCTACTGGTATCTAGTATATAGAGGCCAGGGATGCCGAAAACATCCTGCAATACAAAGGATAGCTCCCAACAAAAATACTTATTTGTCAAGACAGAAAGTTTTAACAAAAATTTCTTTTCTGGCCCCCAAAAGTCAATAGTGCTGGGGTTGAAAAATTCAGTATTAAAGTAACAGATGTTTGGTTTGGTCTATTACTAGCCTACCAAATGGTACTGGTATTTAGATTTAGGAAGGGCCAGATGGGTCATCAGCTATAGTCTCATTGGGGTGTGTGTGGAGGCCGGGGGAAGGTTACCAGATAACGTAAGTTCTAGTCTATTGGATAAGAAACATCATTTGTTTAAGTCAGTCTGTGTGTCTAGACAAGATCCAATGATCTCTCAGGTGCATAATCTGCCTTGTGCCTTTAAAAACATCAACTCAACTATATATTTACCTAAAAGGCTGGATTGACTTTGAGAAGTTGATAAAAAAACTTTCCTTAAACGTATGTATATTTCTCAGAGAGTAAATGTACCAGCTTCAACAAGGATTAAATTGATTTTAACTTTAGGAGACTAATGTGTTCTTCATAAGAGATTCTTGAATTTCTATTATTTTATATATTTTTGAAGGGTGTTAAGACTTAGGAAGAAACTTAAAAGTAAGGAGAAGAATTAGGAAATCAGAATGATTTTAGGATATAATGAATAACACTATACATCTCCTTCTTTTAGTAACTTTCATTCTCATGCAATTTTTTATGCAGTGCTTTTTAAAGATTTAAGTTAAGTGACCAGAAAAGACTTCTTTTTTCGGTATTAGAGTTTCCAGCTCACACAATTTTCAGAAAATTAGCATTGGTCTCAGGTGCACTCATCTAACCATTACTTATTTCCGAGCTACCTCTCAGTAAACAGAATATATAAGCGTCTGCCCTAAAGCAGTGAACTTAAGCTTCCATTTACCAACACAAGTTTTCTTCAAAGCAAATGAAGATAAAACAGGAGAAATGGGTTGTTTTAGTTAAGCTATCATTTGCTGTTGTGACAAAGAAACCCCTTCATTTCGGTGGAGGATTCACAATAGAAGTTTTTATCCTCACTCATCTAACAATCCAATGTGTGTGTCCCTGGTTGCTGGGAAACTTTCTTTTCTCTAGTGATTCAGGATCCAGGAGCAAATCAGCTTACTCCATCTTGTGGTCTTTGTATCATCTGCCTCTAACCAATAGAAGGAGAAAAGGGAGAAAATCCCTACCCAATTCTTGATAGCCCCAGCAGGAAATGGCTTATATCACTTTTGTTCACATTCTTTTGATGAGAACTAATTACAAGGCCTGTACACAATTGTAAAGGGGCCTAAGTGCCTGCTAGCTATAACTCCCTACCATGGAGGGGCGGAGCATGCTACATAAGATTTGTTCAGTTCCTAATTCTCTTTGGCTCAATATATGTGGTCATATGTCAATGATGGTGGTACATATATTTAAAATTTTTAAATTTAAAATTATATTCTCTACTTTTTTCTTTTCTTAAGAGATCGATCTTGCTGTGTTGGCCAGGCTGGTTCAACTGATGCTCCCACCTCTTAGCCTCCCTAATAGCTGGGACTATAGACATGCTCTGCCACGCCTGGCATATATTCCCTACTATATTAGCAAAGTTGGGATTTTATACCTATAACATGTATTGCATACATAATCTATGTCAGTTTTACATGTATTTTTTACATGTTAATATGAATTCTACATGTATTAACTCATTCAATTCTCAAGATATTTTATTAAGTTAGGTACAAATATTACTCAATTTTATTACAAATCATGGCCTGGAAAGTTTAAGAAACTTACAGTCTCATGGTCATGACTTATAACCCAGATATTCTCTAATTAGAGAGCCCATGTTTTTAAATACATGTTCTCTAAGATGTTATTAATACATTAGAAGAGTATTAAGAATGAAAATAAGTTGTTCAGTAAGTGGGAATCCGATGGTTATTTTAGGTGTAGGGCCTGTATGAAATGATGCATAGGGAATAGATAACAAAGAAATTTTTAAAAAGCAATATTTGGATGGTATGAAAGTCTGAGAACAAAGTCTAAAAGGGGGAAAATTGTGAAGGACTTAGGTCATCCAAACTTAAGTAGGGCTAATGTCATAATGTTTTATATTTAGTGCTGTTGTTGGGCATGGGAAGAAGATAGAAGATTCTCTCAATCTATGGTTTACCAAGACAGTAATGTATAGTCAAAAACTTAACTAGGCATAGTTAGACTACAGACTTTTAGTGATTAAGGTCATTTTTCCCTCAGAAATTTTTAAATATGAAACTTTGTCATGATGAGGTTTGGCTCCAGTTCAACATTTTTCTTATTATTTGTATGTGTTTTGGTTTCCTATCTGCTTCCTCATTATTCCACAGTGACATTTAGGGAGCCACCATTGGCTATTACCTTAATTGTGGATCTTCACTGTAATATGACTGTGATCATTGAAAGTGCTTGTAGATTAAAGTCATATATTTAAGTTATGGTAACGAACTAGTGCAAGAGTGGTACAAGTCCAGGAAGACAAGAAACTATTTGTCATATATAAGAAACAATTTCATATGTATGTGTTGGCTACTGACAGACAATATTTCAAACACTGGTTTACATGTCAGAGTTTGTGATATTTTTCTACCCTCATTTCCCCCTGAACTCATTTTGTCCCCCATTGGAGATAGATAAACCCATATTTTATTCTTGCCATCTTCTTTGGCTTCATTCACACATGAATGTACGGCCAACTTTGAAATTCCTCCTAGTGAGAAAAATATATCTTAGTTTATGGTGCTGCATATCTGATTATCCTAAAAGTAATGCCTGTACCAAAAAATCTCTATAATAAACAATTATAATTAAATAGAAAGATAAGAAAATAATTGATTATAACAAAATATTCATACTTCACTATTATATTTGATTGAGTATATAAAGCTATTTTTGGGTTAATCTCACAAAACACTTGTATTGTTTTCCAAGTCTCGTTTATTATTTTGTGGCACAACTTTGAGCATATTTAGATTGTTTACACCTTTAAAAGGAATCTGGACTATTTCCCCTATGAGATACCATTAATAAGGCATCACATATAATTAGGAAAAAATAGCATTGTACAGATGAGGAGAGAAGATGTGTTTTGGCAGAAAAAAATGTGCATATTAGTATGTCTTTAGATCCAAGGAACACTTGATAATTGTGTATAATTAACTCCAAAATAAGTCTTGATTCTTTTTTGGAGGCATATATAGAAGTTCAGATGCAAACTAAAATGAAATGTAAAAAGTAACCTGACAGGTAGACAACAAACTTGCAGAAATTCTATACAGATAAAACCATACAGGTGAAAATAATATACAAATTGAAACAAAAGTATGACTTTGGGAGGAGAGGAATTATTCTCAGTTGACAAGGTAAATGGCAGTGTCTTTTGATGTGGGGTAAAAAACAACCAAATGCTTGCTTTTCATGTGGTTATTAACAATTTTTGTGTATGTGCAGTAGAAAGGCTGTTTTTCCTCTTCTCCAAATAAAAGGAACATTCCATAGTCTTCTCTGTGTTTAATTTTCCTGTTGTTTATTTTCCTGATAGGCAGTAGTTCTCTCCCCAGGGTGCTGAATTGACCTCCATATGAGTTATAACCAAAACTGGGAACAAGGGCATAAAGTAGTATCAAGGATAATAGTTTTATGGTACATCTTTTTGTGAAGGCTGCAGATCCTTTCTGAAATGTGCTATTTACTTGAAACCTCTATTATTTGTTTGTTTTGGATTTTTCACTTTTAACAACAGGCATCATAAATTGATAAAACTTTATTAGGAAAATTGATTCTAGCCTCATTGTTTTCCCCTCCCTTCCTTTTCTTTTCTCATCTATAATCTAGAATATACAAACTCTATTACTGTGAAATACTTGAGGAGGACAGCTTTGAAACCATCATCGTATGAATATTGTAGCTGGTATTTTGAGTTGGGTGATTAAGGATGAAAGTAGTTATGTTGTTAAACTGGAGAAGGAGAGTAATGTATAACTATTATACTTTAAAAAAATAAAATTCTATGTTAAAAAAAGGATCCTTTTCTGAATAGAATGCAACATTTTTCAAATATCAAAAGCTGTTTATAATGACACTACATGCATAGGCATTATTATTTAAAATGATGCAAAATATCACTGAATTTTTTTAGCTTGAAACTAAATGCTTCCATGATACCTGACAGAAGCAACGCTGATTCTCAGTTACTCATCTATACTTATAAGAGACAGCAAAAACATAGGCAATTGCATTCATAATATGTTAAAAATCTTTTAGGCATTTCTTAAAGTTTCTTCCCCATCAAACTTTCTCCCATGAAGCTTCTAAGAAGGAACAGTACTGAATGATTTGTACTTTCTTTTTATTTTCTTACCTATAGTTTTGATGGGGATGATAAGAAATGGTCTATGTAGAGGCTTTAGGTAAAAGAAAAACAAAAGTCCAGAATTTTACACATCGTGAATAATCTTTCCCTAGGGTTCTTTCATGGGGACAAAGTGTCCTTTTTCTTCACAGCATCATTTCAAGCCCATTTATGTTAAAAGGCCCCCAAATTGCTGAAAGTCACTTACTGCAAAGAGGCACACATGGATATCTTTTTGTCATTTAGCTTTAATGAACTGTATATTCAGTATATGTAAAAAGTATGCTGAGCTCTTCAAAGAGACCTGAGAGACTTGTACTTTCAAGAAACATACAGTCTGTTTGCCGTTCCAATAAAATAACACCAGCAGCTGCAACAACACCAACGCAAATTACATGAGTATTATATGACAAGGGCCATATGAGTGATATAAAAAATAATAACTTTTATTTGCAAAGTCAAAGGAGAAATAATTGCTGAAGACTAGAGGGGTCAAGAAAATTTTTATTTAGGAGTCAATATTTTTGTTTTCTGGACTTTGAGAATATAAAAAATTTGAATTGGTGAAGAAGATAGGGGAGGGAAAGACTACTCTAATAGGAAAAAAAAATTGGGATAAGAATTATAAAGAAATGTCCAAGAGTAAGAATGAGTAGATTACCTAATGGGATGATTTCTGTAAAAGGGAAGAGAGATATTAAAATGGAAAAATCAGCTGGAGCCAGATTATAGAATGGTTTAAATAACAGCATAGAGTTTCAACATTTTGTTATAGGTGATAGAAATGCTTGAAGGATTTTGAGCAGGAAAGTGGCATACACAGCACAGTATTTTAGAAAGATTCATCTGATTGTGACATGGATGAACTGGGGTAGAGGGGATTAGAGGGCTAATAGAACCTTAATTGAGAAGCCTGAGAAGAGGTAGAAGGAGGTAGGGAAGGAGAGTGGGGCTGAGGAAGGCTGCTTGTTGGAGATGTTTTTATACCTGGGCTAAGTCTCAAAGTATGAGTAACAAACTTTGAGCCACTTTCAAGATTTATAAGCCACATGTACTTTTATATCTAGACCAGGAATTATCAATCTATGGCCTATGGGTCAAGTCTAGACTACTGTATGTTTTTGTAAATAAAGTATTATTGGAACACAGCAATGCTCATTTTTTAATGTATTGTCTATGACTGATTTTGTGTTTTCATACACAGTTGAGTATTTGCAAGCGTGACATATGGCCCACAAAGCCTAGAAAAAGTTTACCAACCCATGGTCTGGCATTATTATTAGGTAATTCAAGGTAAATTAACTAAATAAATCTTTTTTTTTTTTTTTTTTTGAGACATAGTCTCACTCTGTTGCCCGGGCTAGAGTGAGTGCTGTGGCATCAGCCTGGCTCACAGCAACCTCAAACTCCTGGGCTTATAACTAAATAAATCTTATTTCTAGTTGTAGATGCTGGTTTATAGCAGTAGGTTCCAGGAAAACAAGATCTTTTATGTGTTAGATTAAACTGAACACATATCTTGAAGTGAATGTACATCACTCTGTTCTCCAGAGGACATGACTATAATCATGGGTTCCTTTTATCTTGTATTTATATCATTTAAATTCGGTTAGAATTGTGATGTTCTTTTTGAGATGATAACCTGATGTAAGTTTGTGTGGTCAGTGTTCTTAGATGGCCTTTAGGTATAGGGTCTAGACTTCAAACAAATGCAATCAAAGGCAAATTTGGGTTTCTTTTGCCAAGAAAATTGACAGCCAATGCTCCCACTTAGCTGAAGCATCATGAAAATGATAAAAAAATTAAGGTTTACTGAGCATTTAAAATATATTGGTTACTGTTCATTGCTTCACTTATAATCCTCACAGAAATCCTATGATGTAAGTTTTAAAATTATATTCATTTGATGGAAAAGTAAACTGTGTGTTAAGGATATTATATACAAGCTCTGGGCCAACAGGTGATAATTGTCAGAGCTAGTATTTGAATGCAGATATAGTGAAAAATCTACTAGAATATCTGTCTGTCTTACCTTCTCAGAGCACCACCCCTTCTCTCCACCCATTGTTATAGAAGTGCTTTCTAAGAAGGAGAGCTTTATTCCAGCTACAATAGATTGGTCCAGGAATACATACCAGAGCCAGATTCAAATGGAGCCAACCAGAGTTTTGCCCTGGGATTTTGTATCCGAGATGGAAATTTTTGCTTCATTTTAGCCCCTCTTGAAGAGAGGAAGTATGGAAATTTTGATGCCATTTTCCTTCCATTCCTGTTTAATGTTCTGCCCTTAAATATATGAAAAAATAAATTTAGATCACTGTGAGTGTATTTAACAAGCAAGACAAAGGTGATAAAGAGTTTGGGAATGTACGTTAGTTGATAGAAGATATTAACTATCTGAATGTTGAGCAATAACCCTAACTTACAACACCTCCTGCTGAAAAGGTGGAGCCAGAGAAGGCATCTGTCAGAGTTCAGTGCAGGAAAGTGCAACCATTGTAGGTATTTTCAGTTGGAATCAAGCCAAAGAGAGAATTAGGTGCTTACAACACCTGCCAGAATGGCTGGGGCAGTGGAAGCCAGAGGAATATCATGAAACTAAGATCCAGAGCTGAGATCTAGAGGTCAGGAAGCTGCTACCACTGCTATGTTATAACAGCTTCCTTTCATATCCACCTGACTGGTAACTACAAATACAATGAGGAATTTGGCTTCTGGAAACATGACTCTTCAACTTTCCTTGTCAGTAACGAAACAGTGAGAAGATGGCCTCCTGCTGTCTAGATCTCTGAAGAATGTATTTCATCGGCAGAACCTGTTTGCATATTGTATATCCTACTTGACTGGTAATCAGGAAACTGTAGTTTTTAGCTTTCTAGCTCCTGTGATTAGGGAGGGTACATAGAAGAGGGTGACATGGATGCCAAGTACCAAAAGACCATATCCTACAGGGTTAAGCAGTAGTAGTGATCAAAATAGCCTGCATATATTTGATGTAATCCCCAAATCTGTAACAGAGCTAGTATTGACCTCACTGCTTTTTGCTGTTGCTTCCCTAGGGCTGTGGTGCCTTCATCCTGAACTAAACATGAGTTTCTCTTCATTTACTAGGGAAGTCATGCAATTGTTGCACTGTAGTTTGGAAAGCTATGGTTGAAAACAGTGTCATTTCTTTTTTGGAGGCTGATCAATGGCCACCTAGACTTCTTCTGTTAGCTCATATTTCTTATGTGAATGAATAATGAAAGATTAGCGAGAGTTTCTCTTTCTAGTACTGGCCATCTCCTAACTCATCGTGTGCCTTGTGTTGATACGAATGATGTTTTAAGACAGAACATCCAGTGCTATGAATATTAGATTAATGACATAACGATTGGAGGTTTATTGCCTAGGCAAGACTTGCATTAAGTAGAGCTTGAAGATGAATAGAGAATGGGAAACAAATTGTTTTTATGATTTCTTTCTCTGTCAAAATTTTAAAGTAATCTTCAGTGCCTCTTTTGTGGTCATTTTGTGTAACTTTTTTTTTTTTTTTGCTTCCTTTTTGATTCCTTTTTGGTGATTCAGAAGCTGCAAATAGTGAGATTGTCATAACTGTGGTTGTATAAGTAAATGTCAAATTGAAAAATATAGGTTGTATATACCACATTGACAACTTTTCATTTTTCTTTATGCTACTGTGGTCCTTTTTCATAGACTACATGCTAAATAGGTCAAGAATGGTGGGTTTGGGGGACATTACTGATAGGGGCATAGGACAGATACTTGAGATATACTTCTAAGATCTTGGAATACAATTTTTATGGTCAGTGATTCTCCAAATGTCCTACTCTGAAGACGTGCTGAAAAAGAGAAATAACCCAATATATCAATGTTCTCTCAATGTCCTTTTGGGATATTTCTTTCTATAGTATGTTCATTCTATTCTACCAAACCAAATGCTCAAAAAAAAAATGCTTATTCCTAGACCATAGCTTGAGAATTGCTGTTCTAGGAAGAATTTGCCTCTTTTCCCCGTAACTTTTAGTGAGACAGAATGCCTGACAATTGTTAGTATCCAAGTGGTATAAATTCTGTAAATTCAGCATGTTTAATCAAAATTACTCACTGATCTTGCTTTCGATGCCAACCTCACACATCACCAACTCACAAATCATATGAAATACAATAGAAATGAATATTCACATGACAGAACATTATTACCTTAGTAATTTACTGTATAGTATTCGGAGATTTTGAGTTGTCTTTTCTCAGAGATTTTCTAACCTGGACAAAATATATTTTCATTTACCTTTGTTCTCTTTTTTGGTTAGTATCTTCTGCTATGATTGATATTGCCTCCATAATGAAATTTGTAGTGGAAAAATAAATGGACTTTTATTAAAAATTTTTTCTACTCCCTGTAACAAAAAAGAATGCCAAAAGAGTCTCAGAACCCTTGACGGCAAAATAAGTAAATGAAAAAAAATCTTAGAATGCATTACTATCATAGAAAGAAAAGAAATAAAATGAAAAAGTATTTATGCTTTTCCCTTTAAAAGAAAAGTAATAAAATGAAAAAGTATTTATGCTATTTTCCTCTGAAATAATAAACTATGCATCTCAAAAATTTCTCAAATAATTTCCACTAATTACAGTGCTCCCCCCCTTTTTTGAGATACATAGAAAAGATGGATTATCAGCTACCAAAAATCTCTTGGACAAATTTAAACAATGTTCTACCATCACATACTTGACGTATTACCAGTATTAGTAAATTATACAACTGGTTCACCCCTCAGCCCCTACCATGGACTATGTCCTGGAAATAACATCAACTCACCTGAGTTCATGTCTAATCAGTGGCCCTATGTCTGGAAGTCAAAACTCTAGTTCATCAATTAGAATAAAAACACATCTATAGGAAAATGCTGTCTTCATTCTTTGCCTCTTTCCTAGGCAGTGTTGAGCATATAAGCAAATGTTGAATAAGTAGTTTTTAAAGAATATTGGTATGAAGGAATACCAGGTCATTAGCTCTCCTGGAGCACTCACATGCCTTGATCTTGTTCTTGGGGCAAGATCAGGGAATTACGAATATGTTTGTGAAGCACAAAGAATTTATAAGACATGGTAAGAATGTGAGAATAGGTAAAGTGATTCATAAAAATGAAAGTTGATATATAGTGTTTCAAGAGAGAGAAGCAATGTGAGAGCATGCTTGGTTGGAATGTTGATTCTTCAGGCTCAGAGATGGGGGTATATGAAGTAGGGTTAAATTGTTGTAAGGTAAAGGAAAAGTTAAGGTGTTTAATATTTGCTAAGATATAAAAAGATAATATTAAGGCATATGTCAAAGGAGTAATTTATTTACATGGTAATTTTTAAAAGTGATGAGGACATTTTGCTTTTGCTCCCTGAACATGATACAAATACAGCTTATGATCTGAGAGAGTGAAACTACTTTTCAGGACATGTCACAGCCAGTCATGAATTCTAAATCTTATTCATTTCCAATAGAAATGTTACTATGCAGGAGAGAAAATAGAGAAGACTTATAAAACATTCATCAAAGAAAAAATGCAGTGGTTTAGCTTGAAAAGATGAAAGCACCCTATTTGAAAGAGAAGAAGCTCAAATTGATTTTCATATATTCGCTTTCCTGCAAAAGATACTAATGGTGGCTGACCACATGAGTAGAAATGAGACATTGCTATTATCCTATCCATCCCCTCTACCAATGTCTGAGCTTCAAACACTATGTGAATACACTGGTGTTGGATCTGCATGTTCTGCCAGTTTCTGATTACATGGGAAATTCCACCATAGATCATTATCACTTCCTCCAGACTCATACTAATTGGAGGAAAGGACTATTATTTGGGTGAAAATGTTGAGTGTGTTAGAGAAAGGACAGTGAGTTTCTAGTGACAGCACTGTTGTAGGTATATATTGAACATGGAATATATGGTTAAAATAGACCTAGTGCTCAATATTCACATATTTAACAGTGGTACTCTTTTCTCACAAATTTGTTCTATTCTAGGCTTCATCTCTTTAAAATTGTTGTTTAAAGATATTGTCATGGTGTATATTTCCCTTCTTTTAGCACCAATGCTAGGGAGTTGGAGAAAATATGTTGGTTGAGGAAGTAAAATGAGAAATAATCCACGTTCTTGGGGATGGAGAAGGAATGTGCTTGGAAATATGAATAGTGGTGAAGTGTTCCCAGAAGCTTGAATTTCTAGGTGGAGCTCTGGATACATTTTCCCTTAGAAATAGTGGTATAGCACAAGAAACCCCACATTTATGAATAGATTAAGCTTGGTGGTCTGGTGCTGCTTCTGCAATTCCTAACGGAGCTTGCACAGATGTTCACCATCAAGGGAGCAGTAGTCATAACCCCCTAACTGTCCTCTTCTACAAGAAGACTCCTATCCTCCACTCCCTTGAGATTTATCACTGTTAGAACCTTATATTTTACTTTCAGAAATTTCACATTGGAATCTCAATTCCTATAGTCAGAAAAGAGCTTGCTTCTATCCCAGAATCCCATAGACAGCATAGAATAATCCTAAGGGTACTACAAGTATTCTTGTACTAGCTATGCTGCTTACTAATTATAGATCTTGGGAGAGTTACTTTTTGCTCTGGTCTGGTCTTCCTCATTTATAATATGAAGTGATTGGAATAGAGGATTTCTTTTGTCTCTTCTAGTTCTAACACTGTGATTCTTGACAGTATGGAAGCTCTGCTGGAGTTGATACAGCTGGTTGATTGGGTCATCCAAGAAGATGTCAACATAGCATCAGACATGAAAGAGATTGATTAGAGAAAATGCTCTGATGGTAAATGGGGTAGGAAACCTAGGGAGGTTAGGAAAGCTATTATTATTTGGAGTCAGATAGCAATTACTTTATATACGTTATTGGATGTAATTCTCACAACTGTATGTGATGGTATGGTAGCAGAATAATGGTCTCCCCAAAATGTCTATGTACTAATTATGTAACCCATAAATATATTATGTTACATGGAAAAAGTGAATTAAGGTTGCAAATAGAATTAAGGTTGCAAATCAGGTGATCTTAAAATATGGAGATTATCCTAGATTATCTGGGTGAGTCTAATGTAATCACAGGATCCTTAAAAGTGGGAGAGGCAGGAGAGAGATAACAGCATGAGAAGGACTTGGCCTAACATTGTTGGCTTCAAAGATAGGGGAATAGGGTCATGATCCAAGGATGTGAGAGGCCTCCAGAAACTGGTAAAGGAAGGAGACAGATTCTTCTTTAAAGCCTCCAGAAAGAATGCAAACTGCCAACACCTTAGATTTAGCCCAGTGAGACCCCTTTAGGACTTCTTTCCTCCAGAACTGTAAGATGATGATTTATGTTGTTTTCAGCTACCAAATTTGTGGCAATTTGTTACAGCAACAATAGAACAATTATACGGATAGACTTTTTATTCTGATTTTATAAATAAGAGAATGGTATCTTAGAGCAGTTAAGTAAGATTCTTATGGTCACAGGGCTAGTTAAAAGCAGAAGATTTAAATCCAGGTCTGTTTATTTCTAAAGCCTACACTCTATTCAATGTGTGGGCTTACTCTAATACCTGGAATCTCTCAGGCGTCCATGGTAGGTCCCTGGTGCAAGACTTTGTTGCCTGTCTTAGCAGGTGACTGTGGGTGCATTTTTTGGTTACCCAAAGTATCTTCAGCTCTTCCTGATCACACCTTTGGCTCTAGCAGAGGTCACCCTCCATGCCTTTCCAGCTATAACCTTGGAAATGTCCCCAGATATAATTCTTAAAACCTCTGTTGTTGCTGAAAGTCAGGTAAAAAGTCCTATTCACAGAGCATTTCTTATATTAGCAGCCCTTCTTTTCTATCCATTGCAAATCTCATTTGCCACCTTTATCCATTCTCTGAAACGCTGAAACTGACTTGCCTTATGTCTTTACTTCCCATTCTCTTTGGAAAACATGAGGTGGAGTCTGAATAGGGAATAATTCAGGATACACATTTTTTGGGGGTGCTCTTTGCCACAATTGGCTTACTATTTTCAGGGCAAGAAAAATAGAGTCCATGATCCAGTAGCCACCCTAGTTACATTCCTTTTAACGTCTTTCATTTATTTTATGGGTTAAAAAAGTTTTTTCTGGCCGGCCGCGGTGGCTCACGCCTGTAATCCTAGGCCTCTGGGAGGCCGAGGAGGGTGGATCGCTCGAGGTCAGGAGTTCGAGACCAGCCTGAGTGAGACTCCGTCTCTACTAAACATAGAAAGAAATTATATGGACAACTAAAAATATATATATATAGAAAAAATTAGCCTGGCATGGTGGCGCATGCCTGTAGTCCCAGCTACTCGGGAGGCTGAGGCAGTAGGATCGCTTAAGCCCAGGAGTTTGAGGTTGCTGTGAGCTAGGCTGACGCCACGGCACTCACTCTAGCCCAGGCAACAAAGTGAGACTCTGTCTCAAAAAAAAAAAAAAAAAAAAAAGTTTTTTCTGAGCTATACTATGCATTTGACTATCCTTTTGTAAGAATGTTGTCATTGAGAACATGCATTATAAATTATATATAACAGATACGACAATAGTTTAAAACACAATTTGATCTTACGTTGGGGCTTGACGGTATTTATAATCGATTGGTGAATTAGACTACATAACAATTGTTGACTGCACTGCTGACATTCATATAGGGAAGTCATATTACCATTTGGATGCTAAAAGCAGTGGTCCCCAACCTTTTTGGTACCAGGGACTGATTTCCAAGACAATTTTTCCATGGGTGGGGTGGGGGTAGGGGGATGGGGGTGGGAGGGGAGGCAGAGCTCAGGCAGTGATGCCAGCTATGGGGAGTGGCAGTAAATACAGATGAAGCTTTGCTTACTCACCTAGCCTGCCCACCACTCACCTCTTGCTCTGTGGCCCAGTTCCTAAGTTTCATGGAAGACAATTTTTCCATGGTGGGGAGGGGGATGGAGCTCTGTGGCCCCATCGCTAAAAGCCCTCTGGCCTGGGATTGGGGACTGCAATGCTAAAGGGTGATTTTGGCCCTGTCTCTTGAGAGAAAAATTGGATGGCTCAAATAAATCAGCTTGGTTCTATTTGTTTTATGAGCTGTACAGCAGTTGAAGCCCAAGTTTAATGACTTATTTCACACATTTTCCCATAAGTCTTTCCTGGAAACCCAAGACATTCAGAGTTATGATGGGTTATCAGAAAAAGGGAGGACAAGGTTCATTATTCTAGAAATATTACTACCCATAGGAATGCACACCAGTTGAGGATTTAACTATTTTGATGGTTGCTTTGTATTAAATGAGCTAACATATGCTTCAGGTCTTGTCACAAATGAAAAACTGTTCCCTCAGTAAGAATTGAGATGAGAGTCTCTTAATTTTCCTTGGTGCATTTTATCTTCCTGTGTTATTACACTTATTAGTTTGGTTATTTTATGAAACTTGGATTAGTTTAGGATATAATTCTTCTTTTCTGATTTTGATCTGTAGTGTCATTTTATGGTAGAATATGTTTATGAAATTGTGGCTTGATTTTTAAAATAAACTTTTTATTTTACAAAAGTTTTACATTTATAGAAAAGTTGCAAAAGATAGTATAGAAGAGTTCTTGCATACCTTTCTTCCAGTTTCTCCTGTTGTGGCACCTTACATTCCTCTGATGCATTTGTCAAAACTAGGAAACAAACACTGATACATTATTGTTAACTAAACTCCACATTTTATTCAGATTTCCTTAATTTTTCCTTTAATGCCCTTTTTCTGTTCCAGGATCCAATCCAGAATACTACATTATACTTAATCATCATGTCTCCTTAGTCTCCTCTGCTCTGTGAGAGTCTTTCAGACTTTCTTTGTTTTTCATGACCTTGACAGTTTTCAGGAGTACTACTGAGTCATTTTGTAGAATAGTCTTTAATTAAGATTTGTCTGATGTTTTTCTCATGGTTACCCTGGGGTTTGGGTTTCGGTGAGGAATACCACAGAGGTAACTGCCATTCTCATTACATTGTATGTATAAAGGATACATGCTATCAACATGAGTTATCACTGATGATATTAATCTTGGTCCCTGACCAAGGTAGTGTTTGCTAGGTTTTTCCACTGTAAAAGTACTTCCTTACCATTCCCCCTCTCCTAACGTTTCCCTACTCTACTGTTTGGAAGTAAATCACTAGTGCAGCCCACACTCAAGGTGGGGAGATTTAAGCTCCTCTTTCTAGGAGGGAGTATCTGTAAATTAGTTGGAATTCTTCTGTGTTCCAAATCATGAAGGAATTCTTTTTTCTCTCCATTTGTTTATCATGGCTAGATTTTGATTTCTTCCATGGTTCTATTTTTTTCCTTCTCAAATACAGTGTGACAGAGAAGATAAGGCAGGCGTATAAACAACTGCCATATTGCATTGCATCTAAGGTGCCATCACTTGGAAGACGTATACTAATTTGAGAAATGTAAACATGGGGGAAATGTGCATGTTAAAATTGATGCCATGCAATGAAAGAGAAAGTACAATGTAATTATCTGGAGAACAGTTTCACAAATTTCTTTAGAAACACTTTTTTAATTAACTGTATAGTGAAGCAATTCTTTCTTAAATCTTGGATGTAGTAATTTAAGGTAATTTTTGTCCTGTTTCATAAGATAGGAAACATCACCCAAATTAAATCACTTTGAAATTACTTATACATATAATGGAATAAAATATACTTTAGGGTTATATCTTTATTTTGTAATTCTCTAAACTGTATTTTGCACAAAGTAGATTGGGTTATATTTTATTTATGAGATTAGAATGGTACAAAAGGTTTTGTCTGTTCAATGTAAATTATGCACAGTACTCTGTTAGTTATTCTACTTTCCTTAATACCTTTCTACTTTCTTTTGTTTGGCTCATTTTCTTATATACATTGATTCCATTTGTAGAGAGTCATAGAATCATAAAATGTTAGAGTTGAACATTTTAGAAATGATCTAATTCACTCCTCATTTAATAAAGCACATAAGAGACTTGGCACAGGTTATCAGCTAGCAAGAACAAAGTGAGATTGGAATGCAGGGCTTTTGATATGAGGCCAACATTTTCCCCACTATACAACATCTTTATTTGACTTGGAAATTTCACTGTGAATAAGTATCCCATTGTTTTGAAGTAGACTTTTTAATATGGGAAAAGTTATAGATTGCTTTAGTTCTTCTTTTCTCTTTTACTTTAGCCTAAACTTACCAATAAAGCCAGAAAAATTTAGCCCTTGTAACTTGTTTTCAGCATTTTTATCATCATGGAGGAAACATAGGCTCAGTTGTGAATTGAATTTACTTATATATGTATTTCTTAAATAGTCAAGAGAATTCTGATCTATATCTTGTCTATTGAAGGCATCAGTACATTTTTCTAAATCTCTTGGATCAAGTCTAAAAAATATTGTATTATTAATGCACCCTAAAATTAAAAGGGAGGCAGCTTGAAAGTGTTTGAAAGAGAGTCTTGAGAGAATCCATTTATCTCTAATGCAGTGATTCTGCCTGATAAGGAAATAGACAACATTTTCCTCTCTGTAGATTTCTTAAGATGTTATCACATATCCAATGTATACTTTATTTAGATTGTTCACATACAGAGAAGATTCTTATTCTGTATGTATGTGGTTTTAGGAAAATAAAAAAATCAAGTGAGTAAAAATAGCAGTGTCTGTTGTTTTAGAGTATACATATGGCTTTGATGGTGTCTATCCATGTTGTCAAGAAACAGTATCATATTGTTGCAGGATTGATCACTTTTGCACTTAGGAAATTGGACTTAAATTCCAAATTAACAAAGGAGAAATTCACATAATATTGTTTACAAGTTTGTTTTGACAGCCATGGCACATTTATCATAACAAGCCTTGGAATTTTTCAGATTTTTTTCCTTCCCCTCTTATCTGTATATTTTTGCTTACAGCAGACTGTTCTGAATTCATTAATGAAGTATTACTCTGAAGTAGTTGCCTTGTTTTGTTTTCTTTTCCAAATGGATGCATCCTTCAGTTTGACAAAATTGGAATTTGAGAAGATGAAGTTTGTTTTCCATGCTGGAAATATCTTGCAGTGTTCTTGTTGATCTAGAGCTGACTAATAATGTTTTACTATGCATTTGCAACAATCCTAGTAAGGGCAAAATCCAAAGTTAACCTTGGAAAGTTTCTCACAAACTGAATACCTTATTGTTTCAGAAATAATATGGTCAATTTGACCATCTGACAGCAATTTTTCTCTAATGCATATTCAAGGGTTTCTGTGTCTACTTAATAGGATTCCTTATACTATCTGTGTTTTGTCAGGCCTTACCAGCTAGGTGTACATAGTCATTATAATGATAAAAATGTCTTTGTGTGATTATTACAGAACTGTGGGACTTTCATATGTCTTTCACATGTGTTTGTGAGTTTAGCACTGGCCATGCAATCACTATTTTCTCTCCAGTTTGTAACTGGCTACACGGCCCCAGCTCCTAGGCTGATGAGCCCTGAAGCAGCTGGTCCAGTGCTAGGGCTGCAGTGCTCCTATATCACTGGCTGTCTGCCTTTCTATTTGGTAACATGGCCTGACTCGTTCTCTACTGGTTAAGTGTAACACACTGCCAGCCACATGTTGAACTGGGGCCAACACTCTCCACTACTATTTGTGCCAAGTTTTCTTCACCAGTTCTTTTTTAAGGTTTCACTGATATGATCATATAATTTTTATGTGCTATTTTATTGCAGTCCCGCCCGGCCCCAGGCTTCAGCTGAGTCCGAGGGCAATCTTAACAGCACATTACTATGCTATTTCAAAGTCACTCTTCAATTGCGATCTATTATGTGTGGATCAGACTTATGCTCCCAACTATCCCTTTTTTCAAGGTGAGTTCCATTAAGCAAACAGACCCGTCCCCTCCTCCTAGACATGCCTGCCTTTTCAAATCATGCACTAGTACCATTGAAAACCTTTGCAGCCTTAGCACTTTTATTTTTGGAGGCCTAAGTCACCTCATAGCAAATATTAATATATTAAAATGTACTCAAAATTCAACCCAACATGAAATATAGTTTTTGATGTAGAACATTTGGAAATATTTTTATAAATGTACTTTGAAATTATATTCTTATGAATAACATTTAATTTATGTGTGGCTGTGATTTCTTGGCCATACATAAATTAAATGTTAGATATCTTTGGGAATCGTTTTGTAGTAATATAACATAATGCACAAACTTTTTGAACTTAATGAATTGTTTATAATACTGTAATTTAAAGTTAATTGAGTCTCATAACAGTTTTGGACAATTACTGTTCATTTTTATTTTGTAATTTTCTTTTTATATTTTACATCAATAATAGTTTCTCATAGGGTTTTGAAAAATTATATGTCTCCCAAACTGTATCTATGGTGCCAAGTAGATTTGTGACACTCTAGAGTTCATAGTTGCTTTGGATACTTTAGATTGAAGTGTTGCTTAGAAGATCTTCCCTTGCTTCCTTTTCTTTCTCCCTCCCTTCCATCTTTCCTTCCTTTTGAGCTCTAACTATATGTTTGCAATATCAGAGTACAGATCATTATATAGTGTATATGACATTCCTTCACCTGTTTGGATATTGTATATAAAAATAAAAGTGGTGAAGAGTAAAATATAGGCCTTTATGTAGCAGCACTGAATGAGTAAAATGGTAAAATATAAAGTAGGGAAAATAGAGATTTCCTCTAGTTTTCTTACCCTTCTATAGGCAGGGCCTAAAAAAACTGGGACCTGAAAGTGTGTGGGAGTCAGAAGAGAAGAAACAGCAATAAAATATCAAATTCCATTTGAAAATCAAGGGCAGAGTTGAATAGCAAAATAGAGGCTAATTATTAGCTGTCAGGGAGCATCAAACCAAGAGCTCAGTGGGCTGGATACCAGAAGCAGGATCCAGGATAAGAGTCAGAACCTGCTCCACATGTCTTTTTGATAGATGTATTTCCTTTTCCATGAATTGTGTGTTTTTGACCTTTGCTCATTTATCTTTTGGGATTGGGATTTTAGTGTTTTTATTATCTGCTTGTTTGATCTCTTTATATAGTCAACATATTAAACTAGACCTGTCATATTTACAGCAAAAAGTTTTTCTCAAAATTACTTTTTACTTTAAGTTTTTAAGCTCACTTCTTTCTATTCCTTTTTATTTATTTTTATATGATAGTTTTTGTCTTAGTCTATTTTCTGGTGCCATAACATAATACCACAGACTGGGTAATTTAGAAAGAAGAGAGATTTATTTGGTTTGTGATTCTGGGGTTGGGAAGTCCAAGATTGAGGAGATGTATCTGGTGAAGGCCATCCCTTGGTGGAGGGTGGAAGGACGTAAGTGAATGCGCAAGATGAAGAGAGAATGGGGGTCAAACATCCTTTTCTCATAAGCCTACTCCAGAGATAACTAACTCACTCCTGGCATTAATCAATAATAGCGTTAATCCATTCTTGAGGGTGGAGCCCTCATGGCCTAATCACTCCTTAAAGGCCCCACCTCTTAATACTGTTAAAATGGCAATTCAGTTTTTAACACGTGAAATTTTGGGGACATATTCAATCCATAGCAGTTTCTAAGCCTAGAAAGGCCCTTCCCTTTATATCTATAATAGAGAGGTTCTTTAAGTTTCCTATGATTCAATCTTTAACTCATAAAGAATTTCTTTTAGTATATTATAAATCAGGTGCTCAAATTATATTTTCTTTAAATATATAATCAGTTATTCTAAAACCATTTATCAAATGCTACTTTTTATCATTCATTCATTTTTCATTATGACTGTCTTTTAAATTATGAATTAATTTCTATGTTAGGCTAGCAATACTATTTTATTAATCTACTTTTATATCAGTAGTATTTTGTTTTATCATTATAGCTTTGGGATGCTTAATGTCTTTCTGTTTAGAATTACCTGCTTAATTTTTCAAATAAATTTTAAAATTATTTTGTTGAGTTCTGAACAAATTGCATTGTGATTTTGATTGGACTTACATAAGTCTATAAGTGAATTGGACAAAATCTCTCATCTTTACTTTGTCTTCACACCCAGGAACATTTATTCATACATTCTAAAATTTCACTTTTCATCATTAAAAATTAGTTCTTCCTCCCTGTTCCCTCCATTATTTGATTAATGAGCTAAGACCATATGTACCATATGTATTGGTGCATGAGCATGACAATTCTTTGCTGCCAATTATAAGTTTGCAGTTATTTTGAAAGCAGGGGTGACAAGAGTCACTGAGCTATCATAAATTCTTGCTTAGGCATTTCTGTAGCCAAAAGCTTAGCTCTTTTATAGCTCAGGCAGTGGTAACAGCTGTGAGGATTAATAAAGACAGGTAAGAGTAGGAGTGTGGTGACTAATGGGTATTATTTGATACAGGATAATCAACGACCACCTTTCTTATAAGGTGACATTGAGCAGCAACCTGAATACGTAGTGGGGGGATGGGTGATATAGATATGTGTGGTGGTGTTGAGGAATGTTGTGGACAGACAGGATATGCAGTACAAAAGTGGAGGCTGTTCTTTGAAGGAGAAAGGAGCAAGGGGAAGAGTGGTAGTTACTGGAGAAATGTATTATAATTTAACACAAAATCTTCTCTTAACCCAGAAATCCTCTGCACAGACGTAGTAGAGAAAGAAAACAGTTTTATCATTGAATAAGCATTAAGCCAGAATGTAATGCACATTATAGTCAATCTGCTAGGATTGCAAAGACAGAAAAAAATTTCATCCTTTTATATAGCCAAGCAGATACAACCCGTTACACTCATATTTTCAAGTTACACAATAACAAGGAGGAGAACTTGATAGTACCATTTGTCACATATAGTTCATCCTAGAGTCACCTGGTAATTGAGGTGACCATCAATATTAGCTGATTGGTTTTATCTAAAGGAAAAATACTTGTTATATGTTTATGACAGGAGATAGTTTTGCAATGTAGAGCAAGATGCCTGTCTAAGTTGGGATCCTTTCACAAAAACTGGGAGATAGGGGTGCTATCTCCCTTTATGTCTGCATTCAAAGAGATGGCTCCCAGGTGCTCGAGAAAGACATTCTTTGGTCACAAAGCTGGAAAGAGGTCTATCTTGTTTTCAAAATGATTTATATGTGTTTCAGAGAGAAAAGAAAGTACTTACAAGTTTTCTAAAGTAAATGCTCTAAGAAAAGGGGTGTGTGTGTATGTGGGGTTTCTCTTATTTTCAATTGGGAAAATGAAGCCGCTTTTAAAAAATTTTTGTTTGTCCTTACATAGGTGATAAGTCAGAGAGAGCCGTATAAATAGTGGTCAGAACTTTAGATTTTACTCTGAGTAAGATGGGGGCCCTGGGAAGTTTTGAGCAGAGGAATGACACGTTCCTTTGGGGTTTAGAAGGAAACCCTATCTGTTGCATGGAGAGTTGAAGAGACTGTTCTAGGGGAGCTCAGGTGGGGGTTTCAGTTTTTGATAGTGCTGCCAGAAAGGGAAGTGGGCAATGAGGAGTGGGGAGTGGGGTGGGAGTGGAAGAGAGCACTCTGCTTGTGACCCAACATGGATTTTAGAGTAAGGTGAAAGAGTTTAGATGTTAGAAGGGATGCAGGCTTCAGTTAGATGAATGGATGTGGAGCTCGCAAATGACTGATGCAGTTCAAAATTCAGGCCTCTTTCTTCACATTTACCTTGTCTTCCATTCCATATTGTAAAGTGCTTGAAGACAGAGACTGTATCTAATGTTTGTTGCATGAAAGATTAACTTGCAAACTGTGCTTTCTTACCATCTGAGGGAATAGATTAGTGTGTCAACCGGGATGCCCCTTTTTCCTTTTCTCTCTAAGATATTTACTGAACATCTGTCATATACCAGACACTGGAATAAAATGAATGAGAAGATTTCTGTGCCCTCAGGAAGCTCACTGTCTACTTGGGGAGATGGATGAGTGTATGGACTTTTTCAGTGTGAAGTGATAAATTATATGATAGCTATGTGCATTAACTTGCTTTAATAAAATTTATATGGAATCCCATACTTATACCTCATATATAAATCTCTATTGGTGATTCCATTATTAAAGAACGTCTGCTTATTCTCCAGCTACTTTTGGCTTTGCCCCAAAATATCAGTATTGCTTTAAGAACTAAAGACCCCTTTACTAATGGTTAGAATGTATCTCCTGAAAAGCATGTGTTGGAATCCTAATCTGCAATACAAGACCACTGGGAGGTGTGGCCTAATAGGAGGTGATTAGGCCATGAGGGTCTGCCCTAATGATGAATGAATTAATGCTGTTATCATGGGAGTGGGTTTGAGTGGGTTAATTATCTCGGGAGTGAGTTCCTTATAAAAGGACAAATTTAAGCCTCCCCTTGCTCTCTTGCTCACCCTCTGTTTGCTCTTCTTCCATGGCATGACATAGCAAGAAGACCCTCAACAGACAGTGACCCCTCAGTCTAGGACTTCCTAGCCTCTAGGACCCTGTGCCAGTACATTTCTATTCATTGTAAATTACCCAGTATGTGGTATTCTGTTATAGTAGCACAAAATTGACTAAGACACTCCCCTTCCATCTCTCCTTTCCTTTCTTTTCTGTACCTGAAGGGAACTGTCTCTGACTCTATTGTAGGCAAAAATCTTATAAGGCAGACTTAATATTAGATACTAGTGATATTGTTAAGGAATTCCATTGTCAGGTAAGCAGGTAAGTCTACGTACCTCCTTCACTGAGCAAATGTTTACAGAGAGACTGCTGTGTGTCAGGTGCTCTGCTTGAAGATTTCAGCAGTGAATAAAACACTCAAAAATTTCTGCCCTCATGAAACTTACACTTTAGTGATAGTTTTGGCAGCTTGACTTCCCGTATGTAGACATTCAAGTGATTTTTTTCTCCTTTAAAGGGGAGGTGGAGAAATATCCCCACTATGTCCACATTGCCAAGTACCACTTATGTGAATAAAGAGGAATAATGCCTTTGCCATGAGTCAATAGTGTTTCCCCACCCTTTCTTCTTTGATTTATTTATTAGGCCCAAAGTTATTGTTTGTTGTCCTTGGAGATTCAGTCTTTAAGGATAAAATGTGAAAGAAAATGAACATCTGTACTAGTTTGTCTGTGTTGCTGAGCAGTACGAATGTGGGTTTAACTTCAGAGCTGTTGTCAAAAAGAAGTAATTATTAAAATACATTTGAATTACAATAGAAATTGGTTTTAAAACTTAGAAAAAGAAGCCCTCATGTCTGAGTCCTAATTACAAACAAAAGTTAAATAATGAGAGAAAGGAAAAGCTAAGAATGTTTGAATATGTAACAAAGAGAACTGCTTTATTTGTAAATTAGAGAAAACGGAGCAGATTTCTATAGCAATTCCTCAGATCAGTAGGCATAACATCACACTGCTCTGGAAGCAATCTGTATATACATCTACCCCTTTGTTATTGTTAAGATTGCTTTTTGATTTCACAGGTATTCAGGTGATTGAAGATACAGGGAATGTAGATTTAGATAGAAAACACTAATACATGCAAATCTGGAAGACATCTACAAGGCTCTTCCCTGTGTTAACTGTATGGACTTTGTAATTCATGACATTTCTCAGCCTCACGTTTCTCATCAGAAAAATGAAGGGGTGAATCAGGTGCTTTCTAGGATTCCTGATAGGTTTCAGCTTTAAATTTCTGTGGCTTCATTTGCGTTTTGGTGCAAATATAGTTGAGCTTCTGGGGGTA
This sequence comes from Lemur catta, assembly GCF_020740605.2. Lineage (NCBI taxonomy): Eukaryota > Metazoa > Chordata > Mammalia > Primates > Lemuridae > Lemur > Lemur catta. Next base: position 46,323,659 of record NC_059141.1, on the reverse strand, counting down.
CACATTTTAGGCAATTCTTTGAGCCTAATAGAGCCATTTATTTATTAGGATGTACTTAAACATATACACACAAATAAACATATATATAGGCATATAGCACCTCCTAGGTTTTTATGGTCAGTAAATTCCATTTAGCAAATAAAAGGGGATGCTTTCTAGATTTAAAATAGATTGAATTTGGACACTGTTAAAATATGTATCTTGTGAAACTTCCTATTTTCCTGAAGGAAAAATAACCCTGTTATTTATTAAGCACCCATGCTATAAATACCATTTATGGTGTCCTTAATATGTGCCAGAAACTGTGATAGGTGCTTATGGACCTTATCTTATTTAACACTAATGACAACTTTATGAGGTAGATACTATTATTGCCAACTTCCAAATGAGAAAATTAAGATGGAGAGTTGCAGTAACTTATCCAAGGATACTCTGCTTGTAAATTAACAGAAACACTTGGTATTCAGATTTAGGTCTGACTCATTGCAAAGCTTTGGCTCTTTTATTCTTTTAGGTTTTTGGAGTATATTAAAAAATAGTCAAATACCTATATTGAAGGAGTTTCAGACTGATAGGGGAGACAAGAAAGACTAATATATGGCTCAATAGGAAAATGTCACTGAAATGTCAAAATTATAAAAGTGTGTTGAGGAGATTGTTCTCAGGCTAGACAAATAGCTCAGAGGCGAGAAAGCATATGTTGGAGAGGGAGGTACAAGAAATCCAGGCAATTATGACTGCCTAGGACTTAGTAGATATAGAAATCTAAACTTTGGGAAAATAATTTTTTTGAAACTCCATTTTTTAGACAGGTTGTGTGGATAGGGGTGATTCATATTTGTTTATTTCAAGCTGTTGTGGGAAGTGATGTCTGAGGAGTACATGATGATAACACAGGCAAGAACTTTTACTTGATTATTTATTCATTTTTATTCATTTATTACATTTTCATTACATATTAATACATTTCCATACATATTAATTCAATACATTGAATACTTACTGTAAGTGCTTAATGTGTTTGATACAGGCAATACAAAGAAATGTAGGAGTACCTTGTTTTATTTATTTCATTTTATTGTACTTCACAGATAATTGTGTTTTTGTTTTTGTTTTTTTTTTTTTTACAAATTAAAGGTTTGTGGCAACCTTGCATCCAGCAAGTGTATTGGCTCAATTTTTCCAATAGCAATTGCTCACTTCATGTCTCTATGTCACATTTTGGTAATTCTCTCAATATTTCCAGCTTTTTCATTATTATTATATTTATTATGGTGATCTGTGATCAGTGATATTTGGATGTTACTGCTGTAATTGTTTTGGGTTGCCATGGACTGTACCCATGTAAGATGGTGAACTTAATTGATAAATGTTGTGTGTGTTCTGTCTACTCCACCAGATTGGCTTTCCCCAATCTGTCTCCCTCTCCTCAGGCCTCCCTATTCCCTGCGACACAAAAATATTGAAATTAGGCCAATTAATAACCCTACAATGACTTCTAAGTGTTCAAGTGAACGGAAGAATCACATGTCTCTCACTTTAAATCAAAAGCTAGAAATGATTAAGCTTAGTGAGGAAGGCATGTCCAAAAGAAACACATCTGCATTGTAACTGAACACATTGATATTGAGGACTCATTAATGTGAGTATCCCTCCAAGGACTGATCTTCTCTCCATGTGCCAATATAGTTCTGCTTCCAAACCTAGAGAACTGAGGACCAGATCTGGGACTGGGGTTGACAGATAAAATACAGGACACTCAGATAAATTTGAACTTCAGATAAACAAGGAATAAAATAAAAACTATGTCCTAAATGTTTCATGAGACCTAATTATACTAAATACTAAATATACTAAATAAAAAAAAAAAAAAAAGCTGAGACAGGCTGAAAGCTAGGCCTCTGGCACCAAACAGTTGGCCAAGTTGTAAGTACAAAGAAAAAGTTTTTGAAGGAGATTAAACCTGCATTCTATCAAAGATTTTAAAAATAATATTAATGCTATACATATTCTTCTAGAAAAATTAAAGAAAAGGGAAAATTTTCCAAATCATTCAACAAGGTCAGCATTACCCTGATACCAAAATCAGACAAAACATTGCAAGAAAGAAAAACTATATCCCTCATGAACATTGCAGTGGGCTGAATGGTGAACCCCCAAAAGATAAGTCCATGTTCCAATCCCAAGAATCTGTCAATATTACCTTATAAGACAAAAGAATAAATGTTATTTTACATGGTAAATAATGTGATTACATTAAGGATCTTGACAGAGTGAGTTGACAGAATGAGGGAGGATTCCTTCCTTCTCAATGTTATGGAATAATTTCTCCAGTATAGGTACCAGTTCTTCTTTGTAGGTTTGTTCAAATTAGCGTGTGAAACTGTCTTGTCCAGGACTTTTTTTTTTTGTTGGGAGATTTTTTATTCCTGCTTCAATTTCAGTGCTTGGTATTGGTCTGCTCAGGAGTTCTATCTCTTCCTGATTGAACCTAGGCAGGTTGTGTGTTTCCAAGAATTTGTCCATTTCCTTCACATTTTCAAGTTTATGAGCATAGAGATTTTTATAGTATTCAAAGATGCTGTTTTGTGTTTCCATGATATCAGCTGTGATTTCCCCTTTTTCATATCTTATTGAGCTTCTTAAAGTCCTTTCTTTTCTGGTTCTGGTTAATCCAGTAATAACAAAAGAATTATACAGAAGGTTAATGAAACACAAAGTTGGTTCTTTGTACAGAGAAATAAAATTTACAGGCTTCTCACTAGATTAACTTCTATGAATTCTTCATTTCCAAATTTCTATTTGGTTCTTATTTATTTATATATTTTTTAGACAGAAAGTATCATGTTTTATTTATCTTCCAGATCAGTGTTTGGGATGTAGAACTTGCTAAATAAACATTTGTTGAATGGGAAGGGACACAGGAAAAAAATTTCAAACCAACAAAAACATAAACAAATTTCTTGGCTGGGCGCAGTGGCTCATGCCGGTAATCCTAGCGCTCTGGGAGGCAGAGGCGGGAGGATCGCTCGAGCTCAGGAGTTCGAGACCAGCCTGAGCAAGAGCAAGACCCTGTCTCTACTAAAAGATAGAAAGAAATGATCTGGACAGCTAAAAATATATATAGAAAAAAAAATTAGCTGGGCATGCCTGTAGTCCCAGCTACTTGGGAGGCTGAGGCAGTAGGATCGCTTAAGCCCAAGAGTTTGAGGTTGCTGTGAGCTAGGCTGATGCCATGGCACTCTAGCCTGGGCAACAGAGCGAGACTGTCCCGCCCCCCCCCCAAAAAAAACAAATTTCTTGTCCTCCTGGACTTTTATAGCAAAGAAACTAAAAGAGATATATGTAATCAAGTAACTTCAATCAAGAGATATGAACAATATAATATAATATAACTATATTAGAGTTCTATAGAGATGCAGACATGTAAAGGATTATAATAAATTACATTTGCAGTATTACTTCACCTGGAATCTCCTATGCAGCAATGCGTGTACAACGGGGAGGGGGTACTTTGGGGATCTGAATGTGCTTATATAGCCTGTATATCCTTGCAAGGGCAATCCATCAGTAAGATGTGAGTCTCCATGAGTGCGTGGAAAGTTGGGGTGATATAGGAATCTCACTTAGGCTCTCCTCTGCCCATCATGCTCCCCATACCTCACCTTGATCCCTCCAATTAACTGCACTGAGAAGGCCATGTCTATCAATCATATTCTCCCCAAAATGAAATTAGGCAACTGCTTAAGGAAGCAGAGAGAGGAAGACTTAATTTCTGTCTTCCTTGGATTGTCTTTCTCTAATCACAGGGAGAAAAGTTGGCTAAGAGTGGAAAATTAAATCTTTATTTGTTGTCAACATCTTCCTTTAATTTCTAAATTCTCTTTTTAGAGGAAACACAATGAAGCCACCATAAACTATGGACCAATGTATCTCCTTCCTTAAACCCTTAGTTTCAGGAGAGAAGGTCTTTAAATACCATTTCCTTTTGTGCTTTTTAAATACATTTTCCTTTCTAGAATAGTTGTCATGAGATGGTAAGACTTGGGACTTGGTGAGATATTGGCTTCTAAGTGCTTATGTTCTAGAAACCACCAAAAGGTACATGGCCCAGGGAAAAATAGAGAGATAAGGGATGATATAGGGCTGAATATAGTTTTAGGATTTTATTTATTTATTTATTTTTTATTTTCCTTTTTTTAAAACTTCAAAGTATTATGGGGTTACAAATGTTTCTGGTTACATGGATTGCTTTTGTAATGCTTGAGTCACAGTTAAAAGTGTGCCCATCACCCAGATAATGTTCATTGTACCTATTAGATAGGTTTTCTCCCATCTTCTCTTATCCCCTTTCCCTTGCTTGATTTCCCTTGAGTTTTATTTTGCTCTATGCACATGTGTGCACATCAGTTAGTTCCAATTTAATAGTGAGTACATGTGGTGTTTGTTTTTCCATTCTTGTGATACTTCACTCAGGGTAATGGTCTCTAGTTCCATCCAAATTGTTGCCAAAGGCATTAATTCCATGCTTATTCATGGCTGAGTAGTATTCCATGGTATACATATACTACATTTTGTTAATCCACTCATGAATTGATGGGCATTTGGGTGGATTCCACATCTTTGCAATTGTGAATTGTGCTGCTATAAACATTCAAGTGCAGCTGTCTTTTTGATAAAATGACTTCTTTTACTTTGGCTAAATACCCAGTAGTGGGATTGCTAGATCAAATGGTAGGTCTCCTTGTAGTTCTTTGAGGAATCTCCATACTGTTTTCCACAGAAGCTGTACTAATTTGCAGTCCCACCAATAATGTAGAAGTGTTACTTTCTTTCTGTATCCACACCGACATCTATTGTTTTTGGACTTTTTAACAAAAGCCATTCTGACTGGAGTAAGATGATGTCTCATTGTGGTTATAATTTGCATTTCCCTGATGATTAGAGACTATCAGCATTTTTTTATATGTTTGTTGGCCATTAGTCTATCTTCTTTTGAGAAGTTTCAGTTCATGTCTTTTGCCCACTTTTTAATGGGGTTGTTGGATTTTTTTCCTGCTGATTTGCTTGAGTTCTTTGTAGATTCTGGTTATTAGCCCTATATTGGATGTATAGCTTGTGAATATTTTCTCCCATTTTGTAGGTTGTCTATTTACTCTGTTGATTATTCCCTTAGCTGTGCAGAAGCTTTTTAATTTAATCAAGTCCCATTTATGTATTTTTGTTGTTGCCATGATTGCCATTGGGGTCTTAGTCATAAATTCTTTGCCTAGGCCAATATCTAGAAGAATTTTTCCAATATTTTCTTCTATAATTCTTTTGTTTCATGTCTTACATTTAAGTCCTTTATCCATCCTGAATTAATTTTTGTGAATGGTGAGAGACATGCATACGTTTTCATTCTTCTGCATGTGGCTGTCCAATTTTTCCAGCACCATTTATTGAATAGGGCTTCTTTTCCCCAGTGTATATTGTTGTCTGCTTTGTCAAAGTTCAGTTGGCTGTATGTGGATGGTTTTATATCTGGGCTTTTTGTTCTGTTCCATTGGTCTGCGTCTCTATTTTTGTCCAATACTATGCTGTTTTGGTTACTGTAGCCTTGTATTATATTATAGTTTGAAGTCTGGTAATGCTGGTAATGTGATGCCTCCTGATTTGTTCCTTTTGCTTAAGATTGCTTTGGCTTTGAGCTCTTTTCTGGTTCCAAATAGAGCATAGAATTATTTTTTCTAGATCTGTGAAATATGATATTCGTATTTTGATAGAGATTGCATTGAATCTGTAAATCACTTTGGGTAGTATGGACATTTTAACAATGTTGATTCTGCTGATCCATGAGCATGATATGTTTTTACATTTGCTTGTATCATCTGTAATTTCTTTCCTCAGTGTTTTGTGGTGTTGTTTGTAGAGATCTTTCACCTCCTTGGTTAAGTTTATTCCTAGGTATTTTATTTTCTTTGTAGCAATTGTGAATGGTATTGAGTCTTTGATTTGACTCTGAGCTTGACTGTTATTGGTATATAGGAATGCTAATGATTTGTGTACATTGATTTTGTAACCTGAGACTTTGCTGAATTTATTTATCAATTCCAGGAGTCTCTTGGTGAAATCTCTGGAGTTTTTTTTTTTTTTTAGATATAAGATCATATCATCAGCAAAAAGTGATAGTTTGAGTTCCTCTTTCCCGATTTGGATATCTTTAATTTCTTTCTCTTGCCTGATTGCTCTGGCTAGAACTTCCAGCACTATGTTGAACAGAAGTGGTCACAGTGGGCATTCTTCTCTTGTTCCAGTTCTTAGGGGAATGCTTTCAACTTTTCCCCATTCAGTATAATGCTGGCTTCGTGGTTTTGTTATATATGGCTTTTATAATTCTGACATATGTTCCTTTTATGCCTATTTGGTTTTTTTACTCATTGGTAAATTTCTCATTCGTATCTTGATTTTTTTTCAGATTTCTTTTTATTGTTTTTCAGAATTCTGTTGTATCTCATTAAGCTTCTTTAAAATCAATATTTTGAAGTATTTATCTGAGATTTTGATAGTTACTTTTTACTGGGATCTACCGCTGAGGAATTATTGTGTTCCTTTGGATATGTCACATTTTCTTGCTTTTTAATGTTTCCTTTGTCCTTCCTGTGATATCTATTCATCTAATGTAACAGTTGCTTCTTTTTGAATTTGCTTTCATACGGGCAGATTTTTTTTCCCTGTAGATGTATGTATGGTATTGCCTGGGTAAGGCATTTTGGCATACATTCGGGGTGCATGCAGTAGTGTAGTCTCTTTATGATTTCTTTAGATGTAAACAACATTAGAGTTATATGTGATTTCCTTGGTGGGTTAGGGTATGGGTATTAGTGAAGGGTGTGGTGAAATTGTGCTAGGGACTAGGATGCCAGATAAGCCAGTCTTTAGGCATCATTCGTGGCAGCAGTGGGCTGAACATGCCTATCTTTGTGCCCCAGGGTTGTGTACACTGGCACCTGCGTTGGCAGTTACCAGAATGTTGATCCTTGGGCTTGCAAGTGGCTTGCCTGGATGCTGGTAGTGGCGGCAATGGACCAGGTGGGTGGGTAGGTTCTTAGGCCCCTGGGAGGCTGGTGTGGCATGGGTGACCACAGTAGTAATGGTGGGATGATTCTCTGGGTCCCAAATGCTGACGGTGGGGCCACTCTTGGTAGCTATAGTCTGAGACTGTGGGATGGGAATGTGTGTCCCCTTTATGTTCTTGTCCTGGGATGGCTAGTTTCCCCTCTCCTGGCTGCAAGAGCCCATACCCAGCTTGTAACCAAGTCCCAGTGTCAAATTGTGCCCCACTTATGTTTCTGTCTCAGATCCTGGCAGTTCTCACTTACTAGCTCTGGCCACTGCTGTCCAGGTCTCACTTACTTTCTAGGCCCGATTGTGACAGTGCTCCCAGCTCCCTCTCCTGTTCTAGCAGCCCTAATGCTCCAGTCCTGGCACTGCTGGGTCTCAGGATTGCCTGCAGTTTGCCAGAGGCTAGTCTTGGATATGATGCCTTGCTGTAGCTGCCTAGGTTTTAGAAAGGGTATGGGACCTGGTGTTAGCTTCCTCCCTGGGGCAGTTTTGTTCCATGGTCTTCCAGCAGCTTTCTATGTTAGTTTCAGGGGTTGGGAGGATCGAGGGATTCTCCTGCAGCAGGTATTGCACAATTCCACAGTGGGGATGTGGGCCCCTAGAAGTCTTCTACCACTTCCCTGCATTGAGAAGTCATGTCTGATTCCCAGCCAGTCCTGGCTAGGAAGGCTGTGTCTCCTCCTTCTCCTTCCCTGTCACTTCTCTGCTGAATTCCAGCATTCTCTCTTGGATAATGTACTTGAAGTGTGACTGTTTATACATTACTCTGATGCTTCTGCATGGAGGAGGCAGCCATGAAATGCCTCTAGTTAGCCACCTTGAACCCCTCTCCTTATTTTATAATATAGGCATTTTAGTGCTGTAAATTTTCCTCTGGAGGGGAAGTTGTACCCTGTAAATTTTGATATACTGTGTTTTCATTTTCATTCACCTAAAAATATTTTTTAATTTCATTTTTTGATTTCTTCCTTGACTTAGGGGTTATTTAAAATGTGATATTTAGTTTCTAAATATTTGGGTTTTTTTATAGTTCTTTCTGTATTAATCTCTAATTTAATTTATTGTGGTCAGAGAAAATACTCTGTCTGATTTGATTTCTTTTAAGTTTATTGAAACTTATTTTATGGCCAAGAATATGATGTATCTTAACAAATATTCTACTGCATTCAAAAGGAATGTGTATTCTGCTGTTGTTCAGTGCAGTGTTCTGTAAGAGTCAATTAGAATGTCAATGTTCAGGTACTCTATATCCTTAGTGATTTTCAATCCACTTGTTCTACTGTTATTGAGAGAATGGTGCTAAATATTCAATAATAATTGTTAATTTGCCTTTATGCTATCAAATCCTATCCGTTTTGATTCATGAAATTTGGGCTCTGTTATTACATGCATAAATGTTCAAGACTATTATTATGTCATTTTGATGACCTGACCCTTTTATCATGAATGAAATTATACTCTTTATATATTATAATATTTTTTTCCTCTGAAATATACTTTGATATTAATATAGTCACTTCAGTTCTATTTTGATTATTACTAGCATGGTACATTTTTTCCCCAGCCTTTTACTAGTAACTTATTCGTATTTATTTTTATAGTTGGTTTCTTATAGGTAGCAAATATTTAGACATTGATTATTTTATCTAATTTGTCAAGGTCTTCCTTATAATTAGGATCTTCAGAACATTTATACTTAATATAATTATCGATATAGTCGGGTTTAAATGTACCATCTTGCTATTTGTTTTCTATTTTTCCCATCTGCTCTTTGTTCTTTTTTCTCTCATTTTTCCCCTTCTTAGAAATTAATTGACTATAATTTCTGCATCTATTTCATCTCTTTTATTGGCTTATTAGCTATAAATTTTTGCTTTTATTATAGTAATCATTTTAGAGTTTATAGCACATATAATATCTTTAACTTGCCACAGTTTACCTTCACTTCATGTAAGAACTTTACAACTCTATGCTTTCATTTCTCTACTGTCTGCCTTTGTGCTTTTGTTTTATACCCTTTACTTGTACTTTGTTATAAATTCTGCAATACATTGCAATTGCTTTTTTGCTTTAAACAATTATTTTTTATAGTGATTTAAAAATTGAGAAAAATTATTTATATTTACTTACATATTTATCATTTATAATTCTTTCCATTCCTTTTTATAGATCCAGATTTCCATCTTGAAAATGGAAAAGTTAGCAAAGTGACGTGGGTGAGGAGGGGGAAGGCAGGACATATGGTGGAGAAGAATCAGCTTGTTTGAAAGCCCAGAGACAAAAGCAAATATAGTGTATTCAAGGGGGTGAAAAAAGTAAAGATGGGAAGTAGGGAGAGAGAGAAGTAAGGGCAAGGAGTCAAACAGATCAGGCTGTCAGGACATCAGAGCAAGTTAAGGATTTTGGACTTCTTTTTTAAGGGTAACCATAAGGCATTACAAGGTTTAAGCAGAGGAGTGACATGATTATATTTCCATTTTAAAGACAGCTCTGGCTATGGATAATGGATTTGGTGTGGATTATGGATTTGGTGTTGAGTTAACAGGGTTGGCAATGCAGGATGGGTAATATTGAGAGCCTAACTAGGAAGCCACTATGGTGGTCTGGAAGCAAGTTCACAGTGGCTTGGGCTGCATTGATGGCTGGATTACAGAGCTCTTTAGGACAAGAATATAAGTTATTTTAGGTTGGATATGTGGGTTGTAGGAGAGGGTGGAGTGCAGATGGTGCCCAGGTTTTTAATTAAGTGAGTAGTGGTACCATAGCAGGAGTATGAACACTGGAGGAGGAGCATGTTTTTGGGGAAAGATATTCAGTTTTGGAGGATGGGATTAAAGTATCTATGAGATAGTGCTTCTATTTCTGGCATGGCTTCTATTTGACCAACTTCATTTAAAATCATGTGGGTTCATTTTCATTCTTATTCATTTTCCTTGAGAAAAGTAACACTCTTAACCCTGTGTTTCTTAAACAAGAGGAGATTTGAGGAGATTTATTCATCTTAATTATTTAGTATAGCAAGAATACTGTACATGTTAGCCAGTGAGGTCCCAGTTTTGGATTATTTCATATTCTCAGTATTCCCCCGATTCTGCATCTTCTTGCCATTTGCTGCATAGTCGTGCCTATATCCATGTGGTTAAAAGCATAGACTCTGGGGTCAGACTGCCTGGATTGAATTCCATCTCTGCCATACAAGTTGTGAAATCTCAGTTTGCTTGTAAAACTAGGATAACACTGGTACCTACCTTGTGGGGTTTGTTATGAGAACTAAATAAGTCATTCAATAAGCATTTAGAAGGGTACTTGAACCAAGAAGTAGGGGTAGTTCATGCGCTGCTGCTCTGATTCTGAGATATATAATTCTGTAACCAGAGACTATAAAAACTCCAAAGGGAACTAAATTTCAAGCGAAGTTTATAGTTTCTAGGGAATACGAATGGCTGCACTGATAACCATCATCCTTCTCTATATCAGGCGTGGGATGTACTTGTTCCTTCAGTTGCTGACATTAGAAGAAAGATGAGTGTAGTTCATTAATGGTTGAGTTCAAGTGATATCAAAAGGCTAAACTACCTATGACAATTTGAGAAAGATGACTGGCAGGAGCAAGAGGGCAACTGCCTTCCCTTAATAGTTGAATTCACCCCTAATGCCATTTATCCACTTTGCTAACTTAAGGAGCTATTTGAAGTTTCAATTATAAACTAACTCAGGAAACCAGCAAGAATGATAATTTCAATTATGATCTTTGCTGAAGATAATATCTTTAGGCTTGGGACATAAAGTCATTTCCTTGCCTACTCCGAGAACTGTCTTCTTTCCAGGCTAAATGTGTGTGTTTTTGTGTGTGTCTGTGTCTGTGTCTGTGTGTCTGTGTGTTTCACTCATGCTCATTCATTAGAAAAGGACTGATTTTTCCCAGCCCATCATTGCATATACTGTAATGAATTTTTGTCTTTTGCTAGACAAGCAGCATTAAAGTAAAGGATGTTTCTCACCTGTTTACTGTTTTGTAGTTTTGTAGTGCTTGGTATGTCTAGCACATGCCACCTGTTTAATAGATATTTTTTAATTAAATGAATGACCTGAATATCCATGAACAAAGGGATCACAACCATTTCCTCATCTCCTTTTATCTCCCTTACATTAGAAAAGTAAAAAAAAAAAATACAAAAAAAGTAGAAAAGAACTACAGATTATTTGACAGACTACTATTAAATATAAAATTTCCCTCTACTGTTAAATATAGAATTGCCCTTTGGAGTAGTGGTTTCTTTTCATAAGAAGATCCCATATTTCATTTAGCTAGAAGATATCTGAGAGGACATCTAATCTAGTCCAACACTCACCATTAACACATGTGAAAATAGACACTAGGAGAGTTGAAGTGATGCTGCTTCGATTATAGGGCTGATGAATTTACATACAAGACTACAGTTCAGGTCTTCAGATTTCTAATCTAGTACTTTTCCAGGAAACAATTGTGTTCTTCGAGCTGAATTGGGTGATTGTGAATTGTGTAATTATGTGACTAAAGCAACAGATGAAGGATGTTGAATTTTTGGTCATATTTAGAATATTTCAGAATAGGAGGACTTTGGCTTTGGGAGCTGGTAGCATTGCTAAAAAATGAAATATACAGGATTTGGAAGAGGGATTTGGCGGAGCCAACCAAGAGAAAATAATATGCTCTTCTCACCTAAAGTAAATTTCATGGAAAACTATCAGCGGAAGACTTTTTCCTTTATCATTTAATCTTGATAATTCTCTTAGTTGATGAATCTTTGGTTTCTATCCAATGAGTGAGAAAGAGAGACTTTATTTTTTTTCGGCACGGTTTTGTTTTTTTCTCTGTTAAGTGCTAACCAAAAAACAAATGCTTTCAAATTTTGTTAGGCTTACTTACATTGAGAGGACATTTACAGTTGTTTTCTTAGGAGAATAGTCTAGATTATTCTCTTACCAGTTTGGAGGGGAGAGGTTCTGAGTTGGGCTCTGGTGACTGGTAGGCTACTCACTTCATTAAAAAAGGCCTTGACAGGTAGAAACAACCTACACACTTGAACAGGCAAAAATGAGGGACCTGGATGTTTTTATACTTTTTCTTGATGTTGCCTTTGATTTCTCTGTTTCTAGAAAATACAAATGGAAATAAATAATTACCAGACTATTTTAGAGGGTTGATGAGTTTTACTAGCTAAGACTGAGTTCTATTTAGCTAACTATATACAACAATGTCTGTTATTTTGTATATTGGGGAATCATTAATCTCTTTTTGTCCTCCTTTAAATTATTAAGAAAATAGAACTCTTGGGAGTAAAACGTCACTTATTGGTTGATACCATTGCAACATCACTATTATAGTAAAATTGTAATTTCAGTTATTCCTCTTCAGGCCTTTTACAATAAATATTTAAAAATATATCAGAATATGGGGGAAATATGGATGCAAACTATATCATTTTATTCTTAATCTATTTTAATGAAAGTAAGTGAGAGAAGTTTGAAGGGTTAATTTTGATAATTTTAGGTCTTTTATTTGTAAGGGGCTAAAGTCCTAATAGGTAACTTAATAAATACTTGAAAAACAAAAATTCAAAAACTAATTCATAGGGTTAATATGTGACCACTATATCCCAATAAGGGTAAAAATAAATATCATCATAATCAAGTTCTGGAATGAGTATGTTATTTAGATTTGCAGGAGTATAGAAAATGTTACTTATCCTGTTTTGACTGAAACTACTTTAGTAATTAATTCATTTCCCCAGATATTTGTCCATTTAGTGTACTGTGCTACAATATTAATATTTCTCTTTACAACTATAATTATTCTAGTTGTGCTTTTGGAAAAAACGATTAAAATATTTTCTTAATTAATTTATATGTCTATAACTCTGTTACTAAGACCCATTTAAAAAAGATTTGTTCATTTATATATCTTAAACTCAATTGAGGATGTATAAATCATTTCCTTTTATTATGTATTAGTAGAAAAATATTTTAAATGGTAAAATCACTCCAGAATTATAAAGGTAAACCTATGGAATTAGGTAAGAGCATTTAATTCACCATATTTATCTAGGATGTCAGTTGTTAATTTCTGAACTACTACATTTATGTACTCTGGTTATCAGTCAAGGAATATTTGATATCTTTATCTGTATAAACAGTGTTGGTGAATGTTTATGCTAATTGATTTCAGATTCTTATTTGGATATAATAGGATTGGAAATTGGGTCCTGTTTTCCTCCCAGCCCTTCTTCTCAAAAGGGTAGGCAAATTTCCAGGGGATGCCTGAGGAAGAGGAGGACTTTTGTTAGGGAAATTTCTTCTCTAGGAGCAGAGAGCTGTAAGGTAGACCTTGAGACTTTACTATTTATTGAGCCAGTCTCCCACTATTGGGCTAACAGAACTAGAGCTACCTGGGAGATTTTCTGTAAGCATTGCTATTATTTGCAAGTCTAGCCATCCCCAGGGCCCCAAATCATCCCCACTGTCAAACTGCAACCGGAAATGAATTTGAAACCCTTAGACCCCCAGCTCACTGCCTAGTTTTTTTGCCTTGGTCATTTCATTAGTTTATAAATAATGAGACCCTGCAGGTAACAGGGTTGGATATTTTAGATCCCACTTATTTTGTTTACTTTATATAAGAATTAAACATACACCCAAAGAGCAGAGAAAAAAATCTATAACCACATAAAATTTGAGAGGAAAAGAATCTCTGCAGAAGAAAGTGAACTTTCTCAGCTGTAATATGCGTTTTCTGTGTTTTTACAAAGAAAAGGGGCCAAAACTTCATGATTTTGTTTAAGTAAGGCAAGGATACAATCTGATGACATCAAACAATATGATATATTTAATTGTAACTTTGCACTTTTTAGTATTCCCTGCCTTTGGCATATCTACCTATATTCTCCAGGAAGATAGAAACTTATCTGGGGCTTTGACTCAGAGTGGATTTTTTAGGGCAGTTGTGTAGGGAGCAAATCTCCCAAGAGTGAGGAATCCTGGAAGAACTGTCTCACCACAGTGTGTCCCCAGTTACTCCTATTTTATTTAGTGTTTCGTAGAAGCAAAATTAGTGAATCTTTAACACACCCTGCAAAAGATGTCTGGTACCTACAGTCAGGTAGAATAGGACTTGGCTATGATCATTGGTGACCTACTATAATTTTCTTAAAGCTTATGAAGTGAAATAACCTGGTTTTTGTCCATTTATCTTAGATACATGAAAAATTACCCTTCACTAAGTTAAATAATAAGAAACAAATACTCAACTTCAAAATCAAGTTGATGAGTTTGATGACTGAGAGAATCTAGAAAAAAATGCAGGGTTTCTTCCTATACATTGAAATTTTTCAGCTTTGTGTCATGAATGTGCTAACTGGTTAGTTAATAAAATTGCATCTTTATTTCAAGCTTGTCCTGCAACTTGCTGCTACATACAACTTTCTACTATTGAATTAACAAAAACTTAAGCTTTAATTTTATATATTTCCTATGTATAGTTCATGAGGAATTGTTAACAATGAGTTTCATTTGGAAGTCAGAAACTAATTTTCATAAGTAAGATTGTATACTCTTACACTTTCCAGTGATCCTGAGGAGGTATGAGGAATCTTGTTACTTCAAGTGTGATCTGTAGACCAGAAGCATTGACATCACCTAGGAGCATGTTAGAATGCAGAATCTTAGGCTCCATCCCAGACTTAAATTAGAAACTCTGGCAATGTGGCCCAGAAATCTGTGCTTTAACAAGGCCTCCAGGTGATTCTGATTCATGGTGAAGTGTTAGAATTTCTGCTTTAAGGGATAGGTATCTTTCCTTTCTCCTGTCTACCTGACAGCACTGACATTCTTCCCAGAAGTATTGCTGCTGTGACCTAAGACCTGCAAACTCAAAACTGTAATTAGTTGGGAAATGCTAAGGGCAGTAATTTTTTTTCTTACTTTTATGTAGATCCATAACAATTCCTCAGTGTTGGGAGTTCCAGAATGATCAAAACACAGAAATTTGTATTAGGTTAGGAATCCTGTAATGTGAAAAGAAGCTAAGAGAATGAGCTGTGATTTGTCAGCTGATGGATTATGGTGATTTTTTTTTTCAGTGAGTAATTCACATTTTACACTGTGCCTGGTGAGGAAGTTTGACTCTGACCACAATTGTTTTGAGCTGATTAAACTACACAGGTGCTTTTTGATCCTGAAAAAAATTAAGAAAATTCTAGTAACTCTAAGAATAAAAACAACAAAAACTTTCTTTTGGAGATATGGATAGGTGTTCGGGTGAGAAGTCACAGAATAAGAGATAAAAAAAAAAAAGAACTCTGGTGAAAGTGCTTTTACTTTTATGTCATAAATGGCAGTCCATACATTCTTGCATTTTTAATACCCAAATTACAAAACAAAAAGTCTCAATTATGCATCCCAATTGTTTTTTCTTATTCATTAACTGTACAGTGGCAATTTCCTTATATATCAATTATATTGTGAAGGAATTTATCATCACAGTCAAGACTCTTCAATTCCCAAAATCTACTTTACACTTTGTAAAAGAAGTTTCTTCCTTTGACAATGATTTCTCATTTTCCTAAATCGAAGCCAGTAAGCCAGATGAATTGCTAGAATAAATGCTTAAATTCTTCTTTTAGTCCCTTTCACCCCAAACTAGCTAATTAGTGCTTCATCTTAGATAAATTTTGAACTATCACAAACTGTTATTCCTTTTCAAATAGATTAAAAATATGGTATTTTGTTGCTTATGATGAATCTAAATTTCCCAGTATGTTTCGTTTCCTTGAAGGATAATTGCATATCCATGCTATTTAGAGAAAGCAAGAAGTTCAAGACAATGCTTGAAATTTAAGGGAATAAACAAGTACTTAAATTTACAAATGGGTTCAATGAGTTCGACCACTCTTCTGAGTTACTGCTTTCTTGTCACTTTCTTAGTAAGATAAGAGAAAATGTTTCAAGTAGTTCAGATCACTTAAAGTTGCTGCAAGTTGCTATTGCCATAGCAGAAGTTTCTGAGTGGTCTTTTCTCTGGCTTTGAAAGCTCAATGAAATAACAAAGGCTTGACAGACTTTACTGATACTGGAAAACAATAAAACCAATATATCCTACAGATGAAACATTAAATTAAATCTCCATCATGTTATCTTTGGTGGCTGTTCATGTGCCAGTTAAGAATCCCTTGGCATTTCTTTGAAGCAATATCTGATATCTCTAGTCTCTAGACCAACATTAATTTCTCTTTTCTTTTTTTTATAGCCAAACTTAAAGCAGTGCTTTTCAGTTTTCCTAGTTTGGTCAATGTTTTTAGTCATAGATGCTTTTCAATTTCCAAAGTAAGAAAAGTGATTTTTTTAAAAAATATATGTGCTACTTAAACATTAGATAGAGAGACATATTGTCTTAATGTTAATCAATGAGTGGACAGATGGAGGAAATTTAAGTACTGTTAGATGGTGGTTTTTCAAACTTGTCTAGATATAGCCCAAGTAGAATGTTCTATCTTACAAGCAGAGAAATTCCACAGTTGAGTCCAGCGTGTTAACTCACTCCTTGAGGCTGAATAAGCTTCTCTAGCTAAATTGTCTCCTTTGCTTCCAGGGTCTTCTCCTTTTTAATCCATTTTCCACACTAGCACCATGGTTATCATCAAAACATATTTGCTTGCCCCATTTCTTTGCTTCAAATGTGATGTTGGTTTTGCATTGCTATCAGGGTAAAGTCATAATACTCTGATTATCATAGAATATAATTTCTTTGTAAGTTAGTCCTAATGTTCCAACATAATTTTCTGCTTCTTCTACCTATTTCTTCTATGTTTCAGCCACCTGGGACTTCTTTCTGGTTGTTGCACGTTCCATGCACTGGAACAATCATGTGTTTGTTCCATGCTTTATGACCTTTGAGTAAAATCTCTTCCTTAGGGCTTGTGACACTCCTATAATGCCATGTAATAAACAGACAGTGATCTTAGTTCTCAAATAAGCCGAAGTCTCTAGTATTCAAAGCCCCTTCCCGGAAACAGAATGTCTCTCTGCAACATGTGTGTGGGGGTGCGGTGCACATAATGTCTACAAATTTCTTGCCTAAAGCCCTTGTATTTAGAAATCATGTTTGCTATGCTTTCTGTAAAGGAGCAGATAACAAATTGCCTCTCAAAATAGCATATGATGTAAGGAAGTTGTGATTGGAAAGCACCACCAGCTGATAATTTTTACTCTACTAAAAGCAACAAAATGGCCATAATACCTCTTTCTGTCCAGGGTTATGACCATTCTCCATCAGAATGGTACCTCATGGCCATGGTAGCCCAGCTGTGGGTAGCAGATTACCTCTATGTCATCTACTTCATTATGGAGTGAGTGATACCAGCTTCTGGACTTTGCATCATTTGGGCACTTTAAGAATGCTGTCTTCAGACAGAGGGCAGAGGCATAACAGATGATATATGGATATTGCTTGCTACAATATTCGAAAGACAATAAAGGACAAGTAAGTCCCTAGTAACTACACCCTGCTTCTGCAGTTTTTTTTTTCTTCATCAAAAAGGATCACAGAACAGCCAAAGAGAAAAAAATCCCAGTTTTGCAGAACCAAGAATACACTCCATTCCTTTTGTATAAATTGAATAATTCTCCATTTTCTGCCTGGTTACCCATCTCTTTTGAAACTTTCTGATCCTCCCCATCATAGAGAGTACCTCTCTGCTGCATTGTGTTCCAGCAGCTCTTTTATGTTTACTTCTATTACAGACATTTCATATTATGCCATTGTTATTTGCTCACATGTCTCCTTCACTAACCAGTGTCTCATCCACATTGGTATCTTTGGCACCTAGTATCGAACATGGCATGAGTAAGCCTTCAACAAATATTGAATGAATGAAAGACATGGCACAAATGAACAAAAAGAAGTTAATTAAGACATCTTTTCATTCCACTGTGTTGTTGACTTTTCCTTGTATTTTACAGGTAGAAGCAAAGTGATTTTTATTACATGTAATTTATTTCAGTTTAACATTTAGGGAGTGCTTTAGAAGCATTGTGCTAAGTGCTTTGAGTGACATACAGATATCTAAGCCTCCAGTAAATTCTGGAAAAATTTCTAATACATGCTATTTAAAAGTAGTAGTAGAGACTAAATTAATTTGGCTTGAGGTAAATATTTCTTGAATATTTTCAAAAGAATTAGGCAGTTGGCAGACCTATGTATTCGGTTAACAAACATTTATTGACCACCGACTGTGGGTCAGGCTTGATGCTTGGCTAACAAAGATTAACACCATAATGAATCATAATCTCTGTTCATGGAACTTTTTGTGGATGATAGTAATTAGAAAAATAAATATAGAGATAATTGTTTAGAGAGTTAAGTGCTAGGAATAAAATTATTGACTATAATGATGATGATATTTTTCTGTCTAAATACCGTCTAAACAGTATTTAGAAATTGGTTGACTCAAAATACAGACAAGAATAGTATTTGGAAATTTATCTAGAGTGTCTTGAAATCTTAGCAGATGTTATTATATATAATCAGAATCCTTCAGTTATCTTTAAAGGTATTAATAAATGAAATGTTGCAGAAACAATTTTTTTTTTCTTTTTTTTTTTTTTAGCTACCAGGAAGTTTATTACCAAAAATGTATAGCATTTTTGGTATCTTCATATCTTCATGTTGTTCTTTACCTGCTTTGTACATTCTTAATTTTTTTTTATTTCAGGATATTATGGGGGGGGGGTACAAACGCTTTGGTTACATAAATTGCCTTTGCACTGCCTGACAAGCATGCCCATCCCCCAGGCAGTGCTCACCCAATCCATTAGGTGTGGATTTACCCATACCCTCCTCCTCCCTCCCCACCTGCCTGACACCCTGTGAATGTTGCTTCCCATATATGCACATTAGTGTTGGTCAATTAGTACCAATTTAATGGTGAATACATATGGTGTTTGTTTTTCCATTCATGTGATAATTCACTTAGAAGAATGGGCTCCAGCTCCATCCAGGATAATATAATAAATGGTATTTCATATTTTTTTATGGCTGAGTAGTACTCCATGGTATACCTATACCACACTTTATTAATCCACTCGTGTTAATGGGCACTTGGGTTGTTTCCACATCTTTGCAATTGTGAATAGTACTGCTATAAACATTCGACTGCAGATGTCTTTTTTATAGAATGTCTTCTTTTCTTTTGGGTAAATACCCCATAGTGATTGCTGGATCAAATGGTAGTTCTACTTTTAGTTCTTTGAGGTATTTCCATACTACTTTCCATAGAGGATGTACTGGTTTTCAGTCTCACCACCAGTATATAAGTGTTCCTATCTTTTCACATCCATGCCTTATGCCAATATGTGTTGTTTTGGGACTTTTTGATAAAAGCCATTCTTATTGGAGTTAAATGATATCTCACTGTGGTTTTGATTTGCATTTCCCTGTTAATTAGAGATGTTGGGCATTTTTTCATAGGATTATTGGCCATCAGTCTGTCTGTTTTTGAAAATTTTCTGTTCATGTCCTTTGCCCCCTAAAAAGTGGGTTTGTTTGATTTTTTTCTTGTTGATTTCTCTGAGTTCTATGTAGATTCTAGTTATTAGCCGTTTATCAGATGTATAGCGTGCAAATATTTTCTCCCATTCTGTAGGTTGTATATTTGCTCTAGTGATAGTTTCTTTGGCTGTGCAGAAGCTTTTCAGTTTGATCAGGTCCCATTATTTTTGTTGGTGCTGTGATTGCTTTTGTGGTCTTCATAAATTCTTTGCCTAGGCTGATGTCTATAAGAGTTTTTCTAACATTTTCTTCTAGAATTCTTATGGTTTCATGCCTTAGGCTTAAGTCTGTTATCCATAGTGAGTTGATTTTTGTGAGAGGTGAGAGGTACGCATCCTGTTTCAGTCTAGAGGAATGAATTAACTTATTTATTTTATATTGAAATTTTTATTTATGGCATTTGTAGGAGAAGCAAAAACTCATATGTAAATAACATCAAGGAGAGAATAACCATACATTTCTAGCTTATCAGCAGTTTCTCTGTCATATCTGGCTTTCATTTAATCTTTAATGCTGTTTTATTACAGTGACAAGAGCATTGAATTGGAAGCCTGTTGAAGAATTTTATTATCTTTTAGAATCTATTGTCAAAGACAATTGAGGCTGAATATTTGTTGATAAATGCAAACAGTAATATGAAGTGTGTAGAAGTATAGCATCTATTTGTCTATTCATTTAAATATCCTCGTCAGTCACACACTTAGCAAAGATTGGAAAAGATGAGAGAAAGTAATACAACACTCATTAGGGCTGACTGTATTAATGGATATTTGGCCCAAATTTTATAGTCCCTGGTAATTTTTTGAGTATTTATTGATTTTTCCTAACTGGAATAACATTTATGCTGTCATAATAAGAAGATCCAGAAAGATACATGTCTGAAATTTAGAATATATTTCAAAGGAAAGATGATATGTGCATTTTCTATCAGTTATAGTTATTCTTCTTAGGCACTTTTCATTTTGATCACAATAGTGGTTTACATGTATTGGGAGTCTCCAACCTTTATTCATTTAGCAGCACTGATTCAGCACCCACCATGTGCCAAGTCCTGTTCTTGGCACTGCATGTGTATATGGAGCCCTAATCTGTGAATCTGAGAGGATGAAACACACCATCATCAATCACCACAATAGTATTAACTTTGTCTCATGCATTGTTATTGTGTTGGCTCATTTCTTTTTGTGGTATGTTTGGTGGGGAGAAGGTTGTATTAAGAGAATAAAATGGATATTCTAGTTCTCATTCTGCATTTGATTTAAAACAAAAAGGCCTTTAGTATTTATTTTTCTGAATTAGTTAAGCCTCTATCTTTGGAGTACAGCCCAAACTAGTTTTGCTGTCTTCTGTGTTAGCTCTGTTCTCAGGCTGACTTTCTCTATGAGGTAGCAAAGAGAGCACCAGAAACCCCAGGCTTACATTTTTGTTGTTGTTTATCAGCTGATGATTACTCTCTTTCCTCTATGTCAGCCTCTCTTATTGGTTCTGTTTAGGCTATGTAAAATCTTGGGACAAGATGTTCTGCATGGTCAACCTAAGTCATGTGCTCACTCGTAGAAGATAAAGATAAATTGAAAATATTGACAGCCTTTAGAGTAGTGATGGAGTGACAGTGTGCTAATGGGGGGAGGATAGGTGCTGTTTCCTAAAGGACTAAAAGAATGATAGACAAAACAACAGATGTCTACCACAAATATATGACAAATTTAATTGTTTTAGTGACTTATCTGAAGAAATATTCTAAATATATTAAAAGTAAGTTAGAAAATTATATCATTTTACAAAATAAATTTGACCAAGAGTGTAAAATCAGGAAATTTTAAGTTATATCAGAAATCATTTCTATTGAAATGATCAAATGCCTCTTCTTGTTTGTTGAATAACTAAACCTTTTAGAAAAAACACTCCTCCATTTCTCTTTGATAGATGCATTTGTGGGGGTTAACTTTTAATTTTGATATAATTTAAAAATTACAAAAAAAGTTGCAGTAGTACAAGGAACTCTTATTTATCCATATACATTTTACCCAGATTCATTAATTGTTTACATTGTGCATCATTTACTTTATCTTTGTCTGTCTCTTTTTCTGAACTTTTTGAGAGTAAATTGGAGATACCATGCCCCTTTACTCTTAAATACTTCACTGTATATTTTCTAAGAACAAGGACATTGTCTTGAGTAACCTCAAAATAGTTGTATCAGGAAATTTAACACTGATACAATACTGTTATCTAATTTAGAGTCCACACATATTCAAATTTTGTTAGTTTTCCCAAAATTATGGCTATTTAATTTTCACAGTCCAAGATTCAATCCAAGATCATATATTGCACTGAGTTTTCTTGTTTCTTTAGTTTCCTTTAATCTGGAAGAGTTTCTGAGTTTTTGTTTGAGCTTCTTGACCTTGTTATATTAAAGAGTACAGGCCAAGAGAGGGAAAAAAATGGTGGAGTGGAGGTAACCTCCTGGATTCCTGTTCCCAGAGAGGGAAGTGTAGATCTTGGTCTGCTACACATCAGTGGATTGCTCCCCCGCAAGAACAGTGTTGTGCATTGGCGGAGAATCAGCGTGGGACACAAAAAGCAGGAAAAAGAAAAGGTGAACAGGAGATAAGATTGCAAAATCTGGAGAGTGTGAGACAAACAATAGAGAGTAGAGCATAGGATGGCTGCACCCTTTTGGCCAGAGAGTGAGGTGGGATCAGACCCACAGGAGAATGTCTTGCTTCCCCACTGACCTCCACACCCACTCAGACAGGGAACTGTCCAAAGTCAGTGCAAAATCACTGCCGTAGGTGTGGGGCTCTGTGGAGAGGAGACAATAACGGGAAGCATCTTGAACTCCCTGAGCTCTGTGCCAGGATTGCCCTGGGCAGGAGAGGGACTGGTCTAGGCTACCACTGGAGGTAGTTAGGAGATAGGTAACTTGCCTCTGGCACTCAAAGGGTCCAGATCAACTGAGGTGAACACTGTATAGGGGACTCTAACCTGGAAACCGCCATGGATCAGAAAGAGTGAGAGATCCTGCTGGACAGGTGTGAGATTGTGGGAGGGCGATAAAAGAGACAGTAGGGCATCCTGATGCCTCAGCCCCCAGATACAGCAACTGCCAACTCCTGAATAGTCACTCCCGGTGCTAGCGCTCTGAGAATGGGCGGTCACCATTTTTTGGGTCCACAATCCAGCTGCTACGGTGTGATACGGTGTTGGGCGGCTCCTTTCACTCAACCTCAGGGACTCTGGAGACAAGCTCTGCCCTTACATGACCTATGGTCAACTAGCCAGACCTGTTTTCATGTGTGAACTCTGAGTGTTTCCCTAGTTGTGAGAGGCTAATGCCTGTGGGACCTACAGGTGCTGGGGCATGGAGGCTAACACCTATGGAACTTACAGGCACTGGGGTACTGGGCGGACTGTGGCATCACCCCTCTCCCTAGCCAGCATCTTTCACACAGAAAGTGGTAGGCGCCACCTCTGGAGGTAAGGAGAGATAAGAAAAGCCACTCGCCCTCTGCAACTATCGTGAATCCATGGGGCCTTGGCTCACATCAAAAGTTGATAGCCCAGTGACTTTGCTTGTCAGACCAGTTTAGGTCATCCAGTAGGATCATAACTGTGGGACTGGATTTCTGCCTCTGGTCAGCTGCCAACAATGGAGACTGTGGTCAGGGAACAAAAACCCTGCCAAGAGGCCAAAACAGGATCCCCAAGGAAGCCCTTCCACCAGGAGCAGCTTCCCAACTGTGGTAGAAGAACCCTGAACAACATATTAGTGGCTTCCCCTAGCAACAGCATAGAAGTGCACAAATCCAGGCTGGTAGACAGCAGCTGCGATCTGCCTTGCTCCTACAGCATCTACTGGAACAGATTTTACACAGGGCATGTTACTTTCCAAATGAAAACTGAAAGGTGGGAAGCAATGGCTGATCCAGATGGGAAGGACTCAGCGAAAGAACTCTGGAAGTATGGAGAATCAAACAGAGAGCACACTCCCAAAGAGGAACACCAGCTCTCTAGCAATGGACATTAACCAAATTCAGAACACTAAAATGACAGAAGAAGAATTTCAAACAGGGATTGTGAGAAAACTCAATGAATGCAAGAAAAAATGGATAACCAACAAAAAGAACCTACACACACAAAAATCCAGGACTTGGAAGAAAAATTCACTAGAGAAATTGAAATATTAAAGAAAAATCAAACTGAACTGGAAATGAAGAATTTATTCAGGGAACTACAAAACACAGTGGAAAGCCTCAAGAACAGGGTAGATCAAACAGAAGAAAGAATATCAGAGATTGAGGATAACACCTTCCAATTAAATAAGTCAGTCACAGAGATAGAGCAGAGAATTAAGAGAAAAGAGCAAAGCCTGTAGGAAATGTGGGATTTTATGAAGAAGCCTAACATGAGAGTTATGGGCATTCCTGAGGGTGAAGAATATAATACGCAAGAGTTGGATAAGCTATTTGAAGATATAATAGAGGAAAATTTCCCAGGCCTTGCTAAAAATCTAGATATACAGGTACAAGAAGCTCAAAGACCCCTGTGAGATTCATTGCAAATAGGAAGACACCATGTCATGCAGTCATCAGACTGACCAAAATATCCACTAAAGAGGCCCTTCTATGAGCTGTAAGGCAAAAGAAACAAGTACCATACAAAGGAAAGCCCATCCAAATAACTCCAGACTTCTCAACTGAAACCTTACAAGAAAAAGAGACTGTGGCCCCATTCTCACTCTTCTGAAACAGAATAATGCCCAGCCTAGAATCTTGTACCCTTCAAAACTAAGTTTTGTATACGAAGGAGAAATTAAGACAGTCTCAGATAAGCAAAGACTGAGAGAATTCACCAAGACAAGACCAGCCCTCCAAGAAGTACTCAAAACAGAGTTGCACACGGACCAGCACAAGAAACACTCATGCATGTGAAACTACTCAAAAGCTAAAGATCAAAGGCCAGGTACCACAATGGCTCAAGAGAGGAAACATAGGAATGAAGTTCTACGCAACAGGATGAACAGAAATTTGTCCCACTATTAGTTCTCTCAATAAATGTGAATGGCTTGAACTCCCCACTCAAGAAACATAGGCTGGCCCAATGGATAAAAAAATGCAAGCCAAGTATCTGCTGTCTTCAGGAAACACATCTAATCTGCAAGGATGCATTTAGGCTGAAGGTAAAGGGGTGGAAATTGATATTTCAAGCAAAGAGAAACCAAAAGAAGGCTGGTGTGTTGGTTTGGATTTAAGATAACTTAGTTTTTAAATCAACAAAAGTAATGAAAGACAAAGAGTGTCACTATATAATGGTGAAGGTTACAGTTCAACAAGAAGACATAACTATACTGAATATGTGTGCACCCAACTTAGGTGAACCCAGATTCATAAAGCAAACCCTACTTGATCTAAACCAAATGATAAACAGCAACACCATAATAGCTGGAGAATTCAACACTCTGCTGACAGCACAGGACAGATCCTCCAAACATAAAATAAACAAAGAGATAATGGACTTAAACAGAACACTAGAACAAATGGGCCTGATTGACATTTACAGGGCATTCTATCCAAAATCCACTGAATATATGTTCTTCTCGTCAGCTCATGGGACATTCTCTAAGATTGACCATATCCTGGACACAAACCATGTCTTAAAAAATTAAAAAAAAAAATAGAAATTATACCATGCATCTTCTCAGATCACAATGGAATAAAAGTAGAAATCAACCCTAACAGAAACTCTCATTTCTACACAAAGTTGTGGAAGCTAAACATCCTTCTCCTGAACGATTATTTCATAAATGAGGAAATGAAGATGGAAATCAAAAGATTCTTTGAACTTAATGACAAAGGAGACACAAGTTATCAAAATCTGTGGGACATAGCTAAAGCAGTCCTGAGAGGAAAGTTTATTTCCATAAATGCCTATATCCAAAAGACAGAAAGATCACAAATAGACAACCTAATGAATCGACTCAAAGAGCTGGAGAAAGAAGAACAGAACAACCCCAAACCCAGCAGAAAAAGTGAAATTAATAAGAGCAAATCAGAACTAAATGAAATTGATAACAAGAAAACTATGTGGAAGATTAATAAAAAAAGTTTGTTCTTTGAAAAGATAAACAAAATTGACATGCCTTTGGCTAGACTAACGAATAGCAGAAAAGAAAAATCTCTAATAAGCTCCATTAGGAACAAGAAAGGAGAAATTACAACTGTTGCCATGGAGATACAAGATATCATCTATGAATACTACAAAAACCTTTATGCACACAAACTGGAAATGTGAAGGAAATGGACAAATTTTTAGAAACACACAGCCTCCCTAGGCTCAACCAGGAAGAAATAGAATTCCTGAACAGACCAATATCAAGAACTGAAATTGAAACAGAATAAAAAAAACTTCCTAAAAAGAAAAGTCCTGGACCAGATGGTTTCACACCCAAATTTTACCACACCCACAAAGTAGAACTGGTGCCTATCCTGCAGAAATTATTCCACAACTTCAAGAAGGATAGAATTCTTCCCAACACATTTTATGAAGCCAACATAACACTGATACCAAAACCAAGAAAGGATGCAACAAAAAAGAAAACTATAGATCAATATCCCTTATGAATATAGATGCAAAAATTCTCAACAAAATCCTAGCAAACCGAATCAAGGTGCTTATCAAGAAAATAATCCATCACGACCAAGTAGGCTTCATCCCAGAGATGCAGGGATGGTTCAACATACACAAATCTATAAATGTAATTCACCACATCAATAAAAGGAAAAACGAAGACCATATGATACTCTGAATAGACGCAGAAAAAGCATTTGACAAAATTCAACACCCTTTTATGATAAGAACGCTTAACAAAATAGGCATAGACGGGGCCTACCTAAATATGGTACAATTCATATATGACAAACCCACAGCCAACATCATACAGAATGGGGAAAAATTGAAAGCATTCCCACTTAGAAATGCAACCAGACAAGGTTTCCCACTGTCCCCACTGCTATTCAACATAGTGCTGGAAGTCCTTGCAAGAGCAATTAGGCAAGAGAGAGAAATTAAGGGCATCCAAATGGGGGCAGAAGAGATCAAACTCTCATTCTTTGCTGATGATATGATATTACATCTAGAAAACCCCAAGGATTTAACCAAGAGACTCCTGGAATTGATAAATGAATTCAGTAGAGTCTCAGGATACAAAATCAATACACACAAATCAGAGGCATTCATATATGCCAATAACAGTCAAACGGAGAACCAAATGAAAGACTCAATACCCTTCACAATAGCAATAAAGAAAATAAAGTACCTAGGAATATATTTAACTAAAAAGGTAAAAGAGCTCTACAGGGATAACTATGAAACACTGAGGAAGGAAATAACAGAGGATATAAACATGTGGAAAACCATACCATGTTCGTGGATTGGCAGAATCAACATTGTTAAAATGTCTATACTACCCAAAGTGATCTAAAGATTCAATGCAATCCCTAGTAAATTACCAGCATCATTTTTTTGTAGATATAGATAAAATAATTGTAAGCTTTGTATGGAACCAGAGAAGACCCCGTTTGGCAAAAGCAATTCTAGGCAATAAGAACAAAATGAGAGGTATCAATTTACCATACTTCAAACTATACTACAGGGCTATAGTAATTAAATAAGCTTGGTATTGGCACAAGAATGGAGACATTGACCAGTGGAACAGAATTGAGAACCCAGATATAAAACCATCCTCATGTAGCCATTTAATCTTTGACAAAGCAGACAAAAACATACACTGGGGAAAAGAATCTTTATTCAATAAATGGTGCTGGGAAAACTGGATAGCCACATGTAAAAAACTGAAACATTACCTACACCTTTCACCTCTCACAAAATTAACTCACGGTGGGTAACAGACTTAAACCTAAGGTGGGAACTATTAGAATTCTAGAAGAAAATGTTGGAAAAACTCTAGACATTGGCCTAGGCAAAGAATTTATAAAGAAGACCCCAAAGGCAATCACAGCAACAGCAAATATAAATAAATGGGACCTGATCAAATTAAAAAGCTTCTGCACAGCCAAAGAAATTTTCATGAGAACAAACAAACAGACAAGGTACAGAATGGGAGAAAATTTTCACATGCTACACATTCGATAAAGGGCTGATAATTAGAATCTAGAACTCAGGAAAATCAGCAAGAAAAAATCAAAGAACCCTATCAAAAACTGGGCAAAGTATATGAACAGAAACTTTTCAAAAGAAGAACAATGGCCAACAAACATATGAAAAAATGCTCAACATCTCTAATCATCAGGGAAATGCAAATTAAAACCACAATGAGATATCACTTATCTCCAGTGAGAATGGCCTTTATCAAAAAGTCCCCAAACAATACATGTTGGCGTGGATGTGGAGAGATAGGAACACTCATACACTGTTAGTGGGACTGCAAACTACTACAACCTCTGGGGAAAGCAATATAGAGATACCTTAAAGAGATACAGGTAGACCTACCATTTGATCCAGGAATCCCATTTCTGGGCATCTACCCAGAAAGAACAAAAGTCATTCTATGAAAAAGATATCTGCACTTGAGTGTGTATAGCAGCACAATTCGTAATTGCAAAGTTGTAGAAACAACCCAAGTGCCCATCAATACATGAGTGGATTAATAAAATGTGGTATATGTATACCATGAAGTACTACTGAGCTATAAGAAACAATGGTGATATAGCACCTCTTGTATTTTCCTGGGTGGAGCTGGAACGCATTCTACTAAATGAAGTATCCCAAGAATGGAAAAATAAGTACCACATGTACTTAACATCAATTTGGTTTCACTGATGAACACCTAAGTGCACTTGTAGGAATAACATTAATTGGGTGTCGGGCAGATGGGAGGGGATGGGTGTATACATACAAAATGAGTGTGATGCGCACCATCTGGGGGATGGACATGCTTGAAGCTCTCACTCGGGCGGGAGGTGTGGCAAGGGCAATATACATAACCTAAACTTTTGTACCCCCAGAATATGCTGGAAAAAAAGAGTAAAGGCCAGTTATTTCGAAGCATGTCCTTCAACTAGGTTTGTCTGATGTTTTCAGGATTAAATGCAGACTATGCATTTTTCAAAGGAATAGCGCAGAAGTGATATTGCATCCTCAATGTGCACATGATATTGGTTTGTCCAAATATTAGTGATATTATACACAGACATATACATGTATATTTCTATACATTTGTATATACTAAAAAACTCTGAGTTAATTCTGATGTCTGCAGTACCATACATTCTTTAGTTTAGCATATGCTTTTTTTTTGTTTGTTTATACAACATACAGAGTACCTTATTAGTCACCCTGGAATATTCAGAAACAGTAGAAGAAAATATCTGTATCAAAAACTCTCATTAATCTTATTGACTTCTTTGATTTGATGATGAAATACATAATTTATTAAGATTTTTAAGCAATCTAAGAAGAAATCAATATTCAGATTTATTGCTAAAGAACTCCAAAGAAAGGTTGTGTAAACTGAGTGCTTAACATACTTTAAAACAAAGCCCATGATGTGTAGAGAGGTGTTCATGGTTGCCATGTGGCTATGGGAAAGGTGCCCCTGTGGTTAGTCTACTGAAGCTGATGTATTATTGTACTCAAGACATGTGTACTTTTTCTATATGATCTACAAGGTTGTTAGAGTAGTTGTAGTTTGGTCTACCAAAAAAATCACTGAAATACTGGGTTGTAGAAAGAAATTAACTTAATGAATTATCCATGGAATTATAATTATAGAGAAAAATCTCTATGGCTGGATTTACATGGAATGTTTTCTATTTTATATTGATGTTCCTCACTATTAAATTTAACATCCTGCCACTTGCTAAGTAGCAGTCATATCTCAAATTTCTTAGTTCTTTCAATTTAGTATTAGGGAAGACCTTGTCTTTCATGTCGATCCATGTGGCATGCTCCATAGATTTTATTAATGGCTTTTGATTTGAATAATTGAGAGAAATTCAACTTCTTCCTTCTCTATTCTCTTTTTCTTTAGTGAAGAGGAGCTGTCAAGGAATGTATTAAAATCATAAGATTAAGGTGATGTTATTTCATTATAAATCAGAGGCATTTACATGTACACTGTATCTCTGGCATACTCCATTATTTTATAGTAAATGAATTGGAATTACTTTTCTTAACAACAACCACAAAAACTATTAACTTTAATAAAAGACAGTCTTTACTTCAACTGAGATTAATTAGTTCCTGAACAATAAGCACAGTAATTCCATTAGTAATAAGAAGAGGGGAATGAACTATTTTACCATTTGGTTTAATATCATATAAAAATACTTTGTGCTTTGAGAAAATAAATAAAGATAATGCTCTGTACTCTGAGAAAATAAAGATAGTAAATGTAATAATATGAGCTAACTCATATAGTACTGATTGATTATGTGCCAGGAAACACTCTAAGTGTGTTGTACATATTAGCTCATTTAATCCTCCTAAAACCTCTATGAGGTAGGTGGTAATATAATTGCTATTTTCGGATGTGGCACAGAGAATTTAAATTACTCTCCAGAGTCACACACCTAGAAAAGACAGAGCTGGGATTTGAATCCAGGGAATCTGTCTTGCAAGTCTGGGGCTCTAACAAATTTCCTCTATTCACTTACCAATTATAGTAACTTATTGCTTCAAAGTTTTTATACTATGTTTTACTTTAAAATTCTTTACAATTTAGAAGTATTGAAAGATACTATTTTAATGATAATAATTAAAAAAATCATATGATCATGCATAATTTGTGTAACAATCGTTTGTTAATTCTTCCTGAATTTGTCTTAGGAGATCAAAAGTACAAACTACACAAATAGATTTAAATGTTTTTTTCATTAGTAAAAATCATTAGCTTATTAGTTGTTGGCTTTTAAAGTATCCTATTTAACCCTTAAGAAACACTAGTACATTAAATATGTGCCTAATTTAAGACAAGTGATCATGTGAATACAGCTACTGTACCATTGTCTTTATAAAATAATGAAATTTGAATCATAACTCTGAGTATCTCAGTTGGCATACATGTTCCCTGGCAAAGGAAAGATTCAAATTACACTGGTTTCTAAATTTCTGAAGACAAGTTATTTTGCTGGTATTCATCTACATTCTTTCTTGAATATAAGAAAGTGCTTTAATTTATTTGCAGTTGATGACAGAATTACTCTAGAGACCTGCATAGAAGATTTTTAAAAATCTCCTTTTGATTTGAAGGCAAGGGTGATGCATGTTACTATATTACTCTATCTAATTAGATACTCCATTTAAGATTTATTTCATTAAATGTTTTCATTGTTCCATTTTTTTGTTTTTTAATGTTTCTCTGACTTTTATGTACACATGAGTTACCTGAGGATTTTGTTTAATTCAATCACCATGTAGAGGTGGAAGAATTCACTTATCACTGGAACTCATGGGCACAGTCCATCTAGACTCCCACAATTAATACTAGGAGCAAAGTCAATATAGCCAGAATCCTGACAAATATAAATATGTATATATTATTTTTTTCTTTTTTTAAAAAAATTATTTATTTTAATTGACAAAAATTGTATATCTTTATCATGTACAACATGATGTTTTGAAATATGTACACATTGTAGAATGGCTAAATTGAGCTAATTAACATATGCATTATCTAATACATTTATCATTTTTTGTGGTGAGAACACTTAAGATCTACTCTCTTGATTTTCAAGAATACAATATATTGTTATTAACTGTGGTCATCATGTTTTACAATAGATTTCTTGAACTTATTCCTCCTATCTTATTGGAAGTTTGTAACTTTTCAGCATCATCTCCTTAGCCCCTGGTAACTACCATTCTACTCTGTACTTCTATGAATTCAAATTTTTAGATTCTGCATATAAATCAAGTCACATGGCATTTCTCTTTCCGTGCCTGGCTTATTTCACATACCATAATGTACTCCAAGTTCACCCATATTGTTGCAAGTGACAAGATTTACTTTTTTAGGGCTAAATAGTATTCCATTGTGTATGTATACTGTATTTCCTTTATCCATTCATCTATTGATGGGCACATAGGTTGATTCCATATCTTGGCTATTGTGAATAATGCTTCAGTGAACTTCAGGGTGCACATTTCTTCTTCATAAAGTTTTTATATCCTTTGGATATATGCCTAGTCATGTGATTGTTGGGTCATATGGTACTTCTATTTTTAAGTTTTTGAGGAACCTCTATAGTGTTTTCCATAATGGCTGTACTAATTTACATTTGAACCAACAGTGTGCAAAGTAAACTTGTCAATTTTAGATTTTTCCAAGTGATACTTGGTGTCATGTTATTGTTAATAATTCTTTTTTTATTATTATTTTTTATTTTAGAATATTACAGGGATACAAATGTTTAGGTTACATATATTGCCTTTGCACTGCCTGAGTCAGAGCTACAAGTGTGCCCATCCCCCAGACAGTGTGCACCACACTCATTAGGTGTGAATATACCCATCCTCTCTTTCCTTTTTCCACCTGTCCAACACCTGGTGAATGTTACTTCCAGAGATGCAGGGATGGTTCAACATAGGCAAATCTATAAATGTAATTCTCCGCATAAACAGAAGTAAAAACAAAGAGCATATGATCCTCTCAATAATTCTTTTTCTTGCTTTCTGAAATAATAAAGGAATAAAACACATTACCTCATTTTTCTTTGATTCACTGAAAGGTCACACTATGATGGAGAATTTGATAGCATAATTCTTTTAAGGTTCATCCATGTTGTAGCATGTATTAGTACTTCATTCTGTTATATTGCTAAGTAATCCTGTATTTCATGAATATACTAAATGTTGTTTATCCATTTGCCAATTGATGGACATTTGGGTTGTTTCTTCTTCTTGGCTATTATGAGTAATGTTGCCATGAACATTGTGTACAAGTTGTTGTGTGAACATATGTTTTAATATTGAACTATACTTATGCCAGTAATTGGATGGAAATTTGATTTTATTTACCATATATAAGAATTCTAATGGAGAGGTTAAATATAAGGAATTTATCATATTTCCCTCATAGTTATGCAGTAGGTAGGTTAGGAATTAGATTCAACAGCCTTCATTTAGGTATTTTTCCTTGTATATGGATGAAATATCATCTTTATAATATACAACAACCTTATCTTTTCTCTTAGAGTTATTTCCTTTCTTTTGTTTTATTGCATAAAATAAACTGGCTTTCTATTGGAGTTTTATAGTGGATCAACTCTGAAAATGTTGACTCTGATTTAATACCTTTCCTTTACTCAGGAACTTTTACTTTTATAATGTCACTGTATTAATATGTGATCACTGGTAATCGGTATTTTTTGTTTTTTGTTTTTTTAAATTTTGTTTTTATTTTAGCCTAGTAATAGTCTATATGAAAATTTTATATCTGAAATATATACAACACTTAGTAGTGGTATTACTAGCATGTAATTAGATGAGCTCTCACAGTTTAGGATGACAACAAGAATTTTAATTGACAGTTTCTTAATTTAATTGTAAATTTCTCTGTAATTTAATTCTAAAGTTCTTTTCTAAATGGTTTTAAAGTTAGCCTGTATGGTTTAGTGTGTTAAAAGAAAACCCCAATGAGATTACATCTATCATATCCTATAGAATACTATATTATATATTATTAACATGACTTTGGTAAATAGTGGTTAGTATCTTAAAACTGCCCACAGCAATTGCATGCATTCACTAAAATTTACTTGTTTGTGTACATAATTTTTTTGGGGGGTATTTAAAAAATGTGTGGTTTGCAATGTATTATTTATTAACACCTAAAAATTTTCCATCTGAAAAATAATTCTTTGATAACCAAACAAAAGGGGTATGATCTCAATATTATCTTTCCTGTAAAGTGTTTACAGTGATGTTAGAATGTTCATTTGTAGGGAGGGGGACAAGATTTAATATCTGGGATTATTTTCCTCTGAATTGCTCATTTTTATTATTCTCATAATCAACACAAGATATCAAAATAAAAGTATTTATAAACTTATTTCTGATTTTATAATCAATTATTTGTCAAATTTGTTTAAAAGTAAATCTGTTCATAATATGGGAAGACTGTTTTTCTTTTCTTTTTTAAAATTTCAGAATATTACAGGGGTACAAGTGTTTTGGTTACATGAATTGCTTTTGTACAGTTTGAGTCAAAGTTATAAGTGTGCCCATCCCTCAGATAGCATGCATTGTACCCCTTAGGTGTGAATTTACCCGTCCCCTCTTCCTTCCTCCCATCTGGTTGGTTTCCATTGAGCTTTACTTCTATGTGTGCACATCAGTGTTGAATCATTAGTTCCAATTTAATAGTGGGTACGTGTGGTGTTTGTTTTCCATTTTTGCAATACTTCACTTAGAAGAATGGTCTCCAGTTCCATCCAGGTTGTTACAAAAGGTATTAGTTCACCGTTTTTTTTATGGCTGGGTAGTACTTCATGGTATACATATACCATATTTTATTAATCCAGTCATGGGCACTTGGGTTGATTCCACATCTTTGCTATTGTGAATTGTGCTGCAATAAACATTTGAGTGCAAGTGTCTTTTTGATAAAATGACTTTTTTTTTTGGGTAAATACCCAGCAGTGGGATTGGTGGATCAAATGGTAGGTCTACTTTTAGTTCTTTGATGTATCTCCATACTACTTTCCATAGAGGTTATACTAGTTTGGAGTCCCACCAACAGTTCATAAGTGTTCCTTTCTTTCTGCATCCATGGCAGCATCTGTTGTTTTTGGACTTTATGATAAAAGCCATTCTAAATGGAGTTAGGTGATATCTCATTGTAGTTTTAATTTGCACTTCCCTGACAATTAGAGATGTTGAGCATTTTTTCATAGGTTTATTGGCCATTCGTCTGTCTTCCTTTGAAAATCTTCTGTTCATATTTTTTGCCCAATTTTTATGGGGTTGTTTGTTTTTTTCTTGCTGATTTGCTTGAGTTCTTTGTAGATTCTGTTATTAGCTCTTTATGGGATGTATAGCTTGTGAATATTTTCTCTCATTCTATATGTTGTCTATTTGCGCTGTTGTTTATTTCCTTAGCTATGCAGAAGTATTTTAATTTAATCAAGCCCCATTTATTTATTTTTATTGTTGCTATAATTGCCACTGGGGCAATAAATTCCTTGCCTAGGACAATATCTAGAAGAGCTTTTCCTACATTTTCTTCTAGAATTCTTATGGTTTCACGCCTCACATTTAAATCTTTTATCCATCCTGAATTAACTTTTGTGAGTGGTGAGAGATAGGGATCCTGTTTCATTCTTCTGCATGTCACTATTCAATTTTCCCAGTACCATTTATTGAATAGGGCTTCTTTTCTCCAGTGTATAGAATCTATGTTATTATAATCTGAAAATGTTTCCTGCTATTCAGATTCTGAAACTTGCTCCATCATGGTTTTGTGCAGTTCTATTTGTACTCTTCCAATATAGATATTGCTATGATATGCTGATCTAAGTTTAAGGGAAAGTGCTGGATGTAAATTTTCTACCAATTTCCTGCCTGCTGCTGTCAGCATCATAGTGTTGATGTTTTGTATTAACACTGTGAAGGGAATTTATGAGAGTAATTATTTCTGTGTTGCTTATATTAGAGCTGGTTATCTCAATTCTTGCTTGTTGGGAGGTGTGTTCCCTACCATCATTTGACTCCTGGTCCACAGCTTTAAATTATGTGGAGGAGAAAATGATTATAAATGGCTCCTTCCTGTAGTGTCCCTTATACTTCTTTCCTATCAGAGTCTCCTAGGTTTCTCTCATCAGTTTCTCCTTGTGTTGCAGTCTAAGAGAGATGTCCCATCTGGTGGTCAAGTTGCAAAGCAATTCCTTTAACATACTGACTGCCATACTAGAAAAAAAAAAATTTTTCCCTGGGGCCATGGTGTTTTATTAAAACAAAACGATCCTTTCTAATTTGTTATTTTTTATTATTTTCTGTGTGTCACTTATATGCAGTGCAATCCATGCTTTTAGAATTAAATCACCAATATTAATTGTAGCAATAAGAATATCAACAAGTAAGATTTTCACAAACCAACTGCAGAATTTTTCTTCACGCGGTCCTGGGCTCAAAACTAGCCTGAGTTAAATACAGTTCACATGGCAGTCAATTTGTGAAGCATCATGAGCCTATGATTAAGAATTAAATGTGTTTTTAGAGAAGAAATTTTAATTGGTCATAGTTTTTACTGAACAAGTTGATTAGATGTGTAAACTGCTATTTTTTCATGTTTAAGGGAAGAGATATTAATAAAATATATATTTGAGGAAGAAGTACATGTATCATTTATGATAAATTTGGTGGTGGAAAATCTGCAAGGGTAAAAATCAGGATTAAAATGTGATGCTTTCAATATTCCTTTTTGTTGGTGGTGAACAACTGCTATAGTATATCATGTTTTTGACATGTTTGGGCAACTAAGCCCAATTTGTAGAATTTTTCATTTATATTCTTATGATAGCTTTTTAATGTATCAGTTCTTTGCCTATTATGTGCCTGCTGAGCATGAAAGGCACTTTTGAGCTATGTAGTAATAAAAAAAATGCCACAAAAATGTTGACCCAGGGGATAGGCTTTCTGTAGAATAACTTGAATAACTACAATTCCTGTAAACAATTTCTTATGGATACTTAATGCTCCCTCTCTGTATTTTTGTTTGAATTAGTAATCAGATTCCTATTTGACTAACATCCTAGAAGTAAGAATCATTATTCTAATATGAGTATTATAATGCAACACTGGCTGGGTCATACTGGATCAAAATGACCTTAGCCAATATTGTAGGAATAATTTAAAATTTTGGAGAATTACTCTTTCCTTGCATAAAGGTAACTCTGTAGTGGGTACTGTGTAGTGCTGAGATTCTTAGGGCATATTTCAAAGCAAGCATGTCTATTATACATATCATGCTGTCTTCCATTTTATGAAAGATTTTCTATATTTCATAACACTGACGTTAACTGCTGTTTGATAGCAATGCTCACTTCCCACACTGATTTAATTAATGGGCTTTCTCTTGCAGGTCACAACTTTAAAGGAGTTAAAGGAAGTTAGGCAGGTAGGGTGGACGTTTTGGAATGAGGTCTGAGCAAATACTTAACTTTTGTGAGAGTTGTATATTCTTTTATATGCTTTCAATCATACTTAAATGAGCAAAAAATTTATGGTTTGCTTTGCAATTAATGTTACTTGGCACTTATGTTAATGCCCATGGCCAGGTTCCTTAAGGTACTTAGTTGTAGTCATGTAATCATTAAGTGACAGGCACTATTTCCTACCTTTATCATTCTCAGTGTGTTAGTCATAAGTAAATGAAACCCCACATATTTGATTTGCTGTCAAAGTTCTCAATACATATACCATGTCCATTGGGATTAAAACATAAGGTTTTTATTTTTAATTTTTTTTTATTTCGGTATATTACTAGGGTATAAATGTTTAGGTTACATATATTGCCTTTGTCCCACCCAAGTCAAAGCTTCAAGTGTGTCCATCCCCCAGATGGTACATACTGCACCCATTAGGTGTGAATATACCCATCCTCTCCTCCTTCCCCCACTGCCCCCACCTGCCCAACACCTGATGAATGTTACTACTGTATGTGCACATAAGTGTTGATCAGTTAATACCAATTTGATGGTGAGTATATGTGGTGCTTGTTTTTCTATTCTTGTGATACTTTTTTTTTCTGTGTCCTTTAAAAAGATGTTCCCAATGTTCTGTTTTTCTTTCCCTTTTGCTCGTTTTCCCCCTAGAATCTTTTGTCACAGTCTTTTTTTGCTGATGTTTAATGAAGGCTTTCGACTCACTTCAAACAAGTATGAAGTCAAATCTTAAAGTAAAAGAATATGAGAAAGGCCAGTTTTACCATCTGAATAGAGGGCCGTATGGGTGGTATGTTAGAAGACAGAAAGAGATGGACTTGGAGTGGGCGTGGAGCCTGAGACCTGTGCTTGATGTATGGGCTCAGTAACAAAAGATTTCTGTTCAGAAGAATTCCAGATATTAATAGTTGAGAATAGGACTAAATGTAAATAAATGAAATGAAATTGTATGTCTAGTTATAAAAAGTAAGAACTCCTTATGCTTTAGATCAGACTCTCTAAATAAGTTGTATATTTTTATTATAGAAGCACATTCCCTATAGTGCATGATAATTTTTAGAGAATTCAGAATCAGGGCTAACACTACACCCAATTTATAAGTAATTGTTTTCTTTGCAACTTAGTTATAATATTACCATGTACTTATACTGTGCATTACAGTTTCTGAGTACTTTTTTCTGTATTTTATCTTTAGATGCTCAAAAGAATGTAGAGACAGAAGCAGGTCAGGTGATATTATTTCCATTTTGTGTATGATTTAAATATCTCCTGCTGCATTGGGTGCACCCAGGAGGCCACACTGATATTAAAGCTCCAGTGCAAAGGCGGATAGCTTTCACTTGCATCAATGTGAGACTTCTGCTGTCCTCCAACACTCACCAATTTTTTTTTTTTTTGAGACCTTCCAGGGTGTGTCCCCACCAGGCACTATGGTACAACACCTGTTACTTAACCTTCTGTGGGAATGTATTATAGTTCCTAGATATGGCTATCTTGCCCTGGTGGTGCTGTTGCTTTGAGTTCAGAATGCTCATTTCACTTGCAGCCTTAGTTTAGGAGAATGAGGTGTGGAAAAGGAAAGAAGGGTGGAGAGTTGGGCAAGTCTCCTATATATGATTCCTTATTTCTTTAAACTAGTATTTCTACCCATATAGACATATGTTTTTACAATCAAAATGTAACAATAGTGCAAACTTTATTCTATCAGAGTTTGTGGAGAAGCCTGGAAACCACTACTTTAACCAATGTATGGCCAATGAGAGATTCTGGATCTCTATAGAGATTAGTGGCATGAAAAAATTATATGTGGTATAAATGCTCTTTTAGGTTTAAATTTCCTCTTTATGTTCTTTGTAGTTTCTGAATGAAAACTTCTGAGGTTTGAAAAATTAAAAAGTCTCATTCTTGCATATGTGAATTCTGCACAGATGGAGAAGTCCCTTCTTGTGTACTGTGAGGCAGCGTGCAGATGGCCAGAACCACAGGAGGCACTGGGATGCCATTATTCTATACAATGGTCATTAGAATGGAAGCTGCATAAAGCTAGCCCTGTTTTGGTAGCATTTCACATAAAAAAGTGACATCCAAAATAATTAAAAGGAACCTTAATTGCATAACACACAGTAAGGCTTTCTGAAATATTTTGTTCTCATTCTCTCATTTCTACAATCTCCTGTATGCAGCGGCTGCAAAATTTCTCTCTCCCATTCCATGGTTCATTTATAAGCTCCCAGAAAGCTTTTTCTCTAACCTGTATCATAGAGGCTTCCTGTATTTCTTCCCTTTCCTCTCTGGGTTGAAGTTTTATTAAATACTTGAACCTCACCTGAGGGACCTGTTTCAGTTTCCTGTTCCTCCAGTACTTTGAGCCTGTGCAATGTAGGAGGACCTTGAATTGATCAAACAGGGAAGAATCTGTTCTCTCAGAGATGAGGTGTGTGTGAGTAGTGGGGATCCAGAAGATTATAAACATATAACTCAACACCTTTTCTTTTATTCCTGGAAAAATAAAAACCAGATCTTTAAAGTTGCTGTTGCATATATTTTGTGGATGAAGAATGAAGACAGCTGTTTATTAGCTCACATATATTTGTTAAAGAAGTTTTGAAGAAATTAAAACATTTTAATGCCAAGGGTATTGTATTTTTCTTAAGAAATGAAAAAAATCCCTTTGGAATTGTAAATTCCAAAGTTTCGTTATTTCAGATTGGTTGCTAGAAATAAAAGGGCCAAATTTGTGGTCACCACAGTGATGTATAGCTAGCTCATTTTGTCTTCATCTTTATTTTTTCTCTCTAGCCAACTTTTAATTTATGCTAATTTGTATTTTATGTATCCTTATAAGCCACTTTATATTCTTTCTGGTGTAAGGTGATGTATAAATATATAAATAATGATGAGGAACAAAACAGTAATGTTTCTTACACAAATGTAGATTTATCTTAATTCTGTAGAATTTAATGGTGCAAATGGTAAGGAATCAGTTAGTGGTCCTTAGTAAAAGAGCATTAATCCTGACTTAGAAATAAATCAGAAAAACTGGTCTGACATTAGGGAGAACAGAATTTCTTCAGTAGTCTGAAAGAGAAAGTTAAAAAAAAAGCCCTACAGATTATTTTTACCTCTGTTACGTACATTGCAGATGCTAATAAACCTCACCATTCAATGTTAGAAGTATTTTATTTTTGCTTTATTCACCATAGACAATGCTTTGCATATGGCTTCCATATAGTAGAAACTCAGTGCATATCTACTGGCTGATTATATATTTGTTTTTTTTTTTTTTTTTTTTTTTTTTTTAAATATTTTTTTTTATTTCAGCTCATCATGGGGGTACATAAGTTCAGATCATATACATTGTCCCTGTCCCGCCCATCCCCCCGAGTCAGAGTCCCAAGCGCGTCCGCTCCCACTCTCCAGACAGTGCGCCTGGCACTCGCCATGTATTCATACCTCGATCCCCTCCCCCCCCACCTCCCCGGGTCTGCACCCTCAAGTATGACCATTCCCCAGAGGGTGCGCAATGCACTCGTCATGTAGGCATACACCCATCCCCTCCGCCCACCCCCCCATCCCAGTCTGATATCCAATTGGTATCCTTCCCTGATGTACATTTAGGTGATGATCAGGGAAACCAGTTTTCTGGTGAGTACATGTGATGCTTGTTTTTCCATTCTTTGGATACTTCAC
The DNA here is from genome assembly GCF_020740605.2 of Lemur catta. Lineage (NCBI taxonomy): Eukaryota > Metazoa > Chordata > Mammalia > Primates > Lemuridae > Lemur > Lemur catta. The sequence goes on along the minus strand of NC_059141.1, from coordinate 46,283,099 downwards.
TTAGTATAATGGGTTCCAGCTCTCTCCAGGAGAACCAAAGAGATGTCGTATCATCGTTATTTCTTATAGCTGAGTAGTACTCCATGGTATACATATACCACAGTTTACTAATCCATTCGTGGATCAATGGGCACTTGGGTTGTTTCCACATCTTTGCGATTGTGAATTGTGCTGCTATAAACATTCGGGTACAGGTGTCTTTGTTAAAAAATGACTTTTGTTCTTCTGGGTATATGCCCAATAATGGAATTGCTGGATCAAATGGTAGGTCTACTTGAATCTGTTTAAGGTATCTCCATATTGCTTTCCATAGGGGTTGCACTAGTTTGCATTCCCACCAGCAGTGTATGAGTGTTCCTGTCTCTCCGCATCCACGCCAACACGTGTTGTTTTGGGATTTTTTGATAAGTTGAAACAGCAATAAAAAACCTTCCCAAAAAGAAAAGCCCTGGTCCAGATGGGTTCACACCTGAATTTTACCATACATACAAAGATGAACTGGTGCCCATCCTACATAAACTATTCTTCAATATTGAGAAGGATGGAATTCTCCCCAACACATTCTACCAAGCCAATATAACATTGATACCAAAACCAGGAAAGGATGCAACAAAAAAAGAAAACTACAGACCAATTTCTCTCATGAACGTAGATGCAAAAATTCTCAATAAAATCCTAGCAAATCGTATCCAAGTGCTGATTAAAAAAATAATTCATCACGACCAAGTAGGCTTCATCCCAGAGATGCAGGGGTGGTTCAACATACGAAAATCTATAAATGTAATTAACCACATAAATAGAAGCAAAAATAAAGACCATATGATCCTCTCAATAGATGCAGAAAAAGCATTTGACAAAATTCAACACCCTTTTATGATAAAAACACTTAACAACATAGGCATAAATGGGACCTACCTAAAAATAATACAAGCCATATATGACAAACCCACAGCCAACATCATACTGAATGGGGAAAAATTGAAAGCATTCTCACTCAGAACTGGAACCAGACAAGGCTGCCCACTGTCCCCATTACTTTTCAACATAGTATTGGAAGTCCTTGCGAGAGCTATCAGACAAGAGAGCAGAATCAAAGGTGTCCAAATAGGGACAGAAGAGATCAAACTCTCACTCTTCGCTGATGATATGATGTTGTATCTGGAAAACCCCAAGGACTCAACCAAGAGACTCCTGGAATTAATTAACGAATTCAGTAATGTCTCAGGTTACAAAGTCAATACACACAAATCAGAGGCATTCATATATGCCAATACCATTCAATTGGAGAACCAAATTAAGGACTCAATACCTTTCAAAATAGCAACAAAGAAAATAAAATATCTAGGAATATATTTAACTAAAGAGGTAAAGGACCTCTATAAAGAGAACTATGAAACGCTAAGGAAGGAAATTGCAGAACACGTAAATAAGTGGAAATCCATACCATGCTCATGGATTGGAAGAATTAACATCGTTAAAATGTCTATACTACCCAAAGTAATCTATAGATTCAATGCAATTCCTATTAAATTACCAACATCATTTTTCACAGACTTAGAAAAAATAATTATACACTTTGTATGGAAACAGAGAAGACCCCGTATAGCAAAAGCAATCTTAAGCAATAAAAACAAAATGGGAGGTATTGATTTGCCAGACTTCAAACTATACTACAAAGCTGTGGTGCTTAAAACTGCTTGGTATTGGCACAAGGGCAGGGACACAGACCAGTGGAACAGAACAGAAAACCCAAATATAAAACCATCCTCATATAATCATCTAATCTTTGATTATATATTTGGATTTATTGTTAACAAGTTATTAAAATCTAAGATATACCTGGGATAGTACTAGTTAGGTTAGTGAAGTTAAGTGGAGTATAAACATCTTAAAAATCAATGACCACGTTCTAATTTTGATTCTGAGTCCATACTACATTTTAAGTTGGTCCTTGGTACCAACTATGTGATCAGTTAGTACTTTCTATGAGACTACATCATGTAGTGGTGAGAATATTAATGTGCCATTAAGCAAATGAATTCAAGTTCCAACTTCACTACTTACCAGTGTGTCCTAACCTCTCTGAGCTGTTTTCTCAGCCATATAGTGGGTATGGCAATACTTTCTTCCCAGGACTATTGTGAAGATTAAATAGAATAATGCTTGTAAAGCATCATTCATATTGCTTGACACAGGGTAGGTCCTGAACAAATTAGCTTCCTCATCTCCCTGTTAAATAAATAAATGAGAATGTTATGCTTTCTGTTTAGAAACTTATTTTAAACAAATGATCCAGTACATTAAAAATTAAGGACAATTAATTTTTTTAAAAAAGAGATTAAGTAATATAATATATGTAATATTAAGTATAATATTAAAATGAAGTAAGGAATACAATTTCAAGACTTACATTAAAAGTTCATGCTTTTGCTATTACACTATTCTGTCTCTTTATGGATGCATATACACATAAATGTATATGTAGTAAAAAACAAATGGTTTTACTTTTAGAAAATGATAAGAGCTATGTTGCCAAGAAGCTCATGGCTGTTAATTAATAAAACCTGGAGTTTAGTTTTAGTAGTTCATATAAGCTAAGTTTTCCTACTATAATTACCATAACATACCTTTGTTAACTGATTTTTAGCTTATTCTTATTTTAATTCTGCTTATTTTATATATGTATTTATCCTACATTGTTTTACAGTTTTTTAAAAATTGTTAGGGTAAATTATAAGTTGATAAAAATGAATACAATTCCGTTAAAATTTTTGTTTAGTGTGCCATGTGAGGTCATGAGAATTTGAAATAAATTTTAACGAGCATGAAATGATCTATTAAATAAAGACAATCTGGTATATATACACAATGGAATACTATTCAGCCATAAAAAGAATAAAATCCTGTCATTCATAGCAACATGGATGGAACTAGAGGACATAATGTTAAGTGAAATAAGCCAGGAACAGAAACTTAAAACACTGCATATTCTCACTCATATGTGGAAAGCTAAAAGAAGTTGATCTCATAGAAGTAAGAAGCAAGGGCACTAAAGGCTGAGAAGGGTAGAGAGAAGGGAGGGATAGGGAGAGATTTGTTAAAGGATACAAAATTATAGCTAGATAGGAGGAATAAGTTCTAGTGTTCTATAGCACTGTAGAATGACTATAATTAACAGTAATATATTATATAGTTTCAAATAGCTAGAAGGAGGATATTGAATATTCCCAATACAAAGAAATAATAAATGTTTGAGATGATGGATACGTTAATTTCCCTGATCTGATCACTATACATTGTATGTGTCTAAACATCACTATGTAGCTCATAATCAATTAAAAATAAAAAATAAGCTATTTTTACAGAAAGAGAATAGTTTGAACCAAAAAATTGAATCTCAGAATTCAGCAATATTCAAAAAAATTGAAAATAATTTATCCCTAAATTTCTAGATTCTGATTAAACTGTACTTTAATCAGTTTTTTAATGTCAGTCTAAAGGAAATTTTATTTGGAAATTATTAAGATGAGAAACTCAAGTTTATAATATTAAATTACTTTAACTATAGAATTTTGCTCTAGGCATGCTAAACTGAAAAGACCTGGGAGACTTCAACTAATCCCAACTCTTAACCTATTCTGACAAATTCCTCTCTTGCTGGCTTCTCATTATCTCCTTCTTAATAGATATCTTCTTTCCTCTCCCTAATGCTGCTACATGCACATTTTACTTTCCAGTTCATAAGTTTTTCTTTTTAGCAGCAATCTCGGAGGTTGAATCTTTTTAGATCCATTTGAAAATTTGAATATATTACATCTACTGGGGCTTACATAAACTTTAGCAGGGTCTGTACCAAACCGAAATCCAAATTAAAGTATGTTAGACTAGTTAGGATATATGCTTCCCTAGAGGAAGAGGGCTCTTTTATCTGTGAACTGGATTGCAAACAGGCCTCTTTCATTTTAAATGTAAGTCAAAGAGTCTTGAATTTATACCACTGGCTTGCACAGCTCTGTACAGATTCAAAAGGCATCATACCTGTGGGCTCTAACATATATCTCTGAGCTTTGACATGTATTGAATTTCCCTTATTGAGGCAGTAATATCTCTGTAGGACCCAGGCAGGTTAGTCAGGAATGGCTTTTCCTGCCAGCTATTGAGATTGTTCTCTGTAATTAAACTACTTTCTCAAGTGTTCCCTGAAGAGGGTTTCCAAGATTTTTCACTGTATTAGTCTCCAATAGATAGGTTTTTAGTTTGTCTCTCACTCTGTAGTGAAAGAGGGGTATTTGGCTTATCAGTTTATTTTGTTTCCTCCCCAACTTAATATCTAATTATAGCATACATAAAGCAGAATGTGTGTGGGTCAAAGAAGCAAGCACCACCTTTTAAATTATGTTGATTACAGAGTACCTTGTGAGTTGTATATTCTTTCATCTTTACCAAGGAAGAAATCACAGAAAGCAGTTGTTTGATAAGGACTTATTTATTGCTTATCATTCATCTTAACTTCTGTGAGAGGATATTGAATAGGCTCTATTAACTGATTAACCTATGACTAATTTCCAATCCCCTCCTCTCTTGCTAGTCTCCATGATAAAGTCTGAAAAAGCTAAGTGCTCACCAGGTCAGCCTCTCTTGCAGACAGAGAGGACCAAATGACTTTCCTGACCTCCCTTGAAGGTAGTTCTGTGCACTGAGATGTTAGGTTTTGCTTTCCTGATAAAAGGCACAAATGTGGCTAGTGCTACTGCTTTCTCCCTGTCTTAGTTTTGGGCTTTTATAACAAAATTCCATAAACTGGGTAACTTATAAACAACAAAAGTTTATTTCTCACAGTTCTGGAGTCTGGGAAGTACAAGATCAAGGTGCCAGTATGTCTGGTATTTGGTGAGGGCCCACACTCCCATACATGGTGCCTTCTTGCTCTGTTCTCTAATGGTGGAGGAGTGAATGAGTTCCCTTTGGCTTCTTTTATAGGGGCATAAAGGCACTAATCCCACTCCTAAGGGCTCTACCTTTATGAACAAATCACCTCCCCAAAGGCCTCACCTCCTAATATCATCACCTTGGGGGTTAGGATTTCGATGTATGAATTTTGGGGGAGCATAAACATTCAGATCATAGTATTGCCCCATCCACACCTTCTTCCTTGAATGTGGCTGTTGCCTTGAGGCTATAAGCTCTTAATGCTGTTCTACTGCAGGCAGCCACCCTTAGGAATTTGTAACCTTTTTAAGAAACTGCCAGTTTTCCAAAGTAGTCATGACATTTTACATTCCCAATGTCTATGTATGAGAGTTTCAGTGGTTCACATTCTTGCTAACAGTCTTTTTTATGGCTAGTCTTTTTAATTTCAGCCATCCTAGTCCAGGGTGTATAGCAATATCTCAATTTAATTTCTATTTCCCTAATTACTAATGATGTTAAACATCTTTTCATGGGCTTATTTTCCATCTGTTTTTTATTTGGTGAAATGCTTGTTGACTTCAATCTTTTGCTCATTAAAAAAATTGTGGATTGTTTTCCTTTATATCAAGCTGTAAAATTTCTTTAAATATTCTAGGTATAAGTCCTTTGTGGTATATTTGTTTTTAAAATATTTTCTCTTGGTCTAAATTTTTTAGTGTTGATGAAGTTCAGTGTATTTTTCTTTAATGATTTTGTGCTCTGCTTTAAATATCTTTGCCAAACCAAATATCACTAGGTAAGATGTTCTTCTATGTTTTCTTCTAGGATTTTTAAAGTTTTAGCTCTCACATTTAATAAGTCTGTGATCATAACAAGTCTGTGATCTACTTGGAGTTACTTTTTGTTTATGGTGTGAGGTGAGGGTTCAGGTCCAGTTTTTTTTCTTTTTTTGCATATGGCTAGCCAATTTTCCAGCACCACATATTGAAAAGATTATCCTTTTCTTATTGAAGTGCCTTACACCTTTGTTGAAAATTAATTATCTATATATGTGTGGTTCTATTTCTGGACTCACTATTTCGTGCCATTTATTTATATGTGTATCTTCAACCCAATGACATGTTGTATGGATTACTGAGGGTATATCATAAGTTTTAAAGTTAGATAGTTCAAAGTCTTGGACTTTTAAAAATCTTTCTCAACATTGTTTTGGCTATTGTTTTTTCCCATTGAATGTATGGTAGTGCTCATACTCTCATCCTTTATGGTTCTTTGTAATAGGTTTTCTTGCAATTCTTGTATGCTTATTATTCCTAAAAACTTTGGGGTCAGCTACTTTAGTTCAAAAAGAGAATAATAACACCAGAAACAAATCCCCCAAACCAACTGTTGTATTTTTATTGTGATGGTGTAATATTTATAAATTATCTTAAGGAGAATTAACATATTATGATGTTGAGTTTTTCTACCTAATATAACTCCATTTTCTGAAGTCTTATTTTGTGTTTTCAGTTGTATTGTTAGGTTTTCTTCATATAGTTCTTACATAAATTTTATTATGTTTCTCCTAATATTTTACCTCCTTTTTTGCTATTGTAAATAGTGTGTTTTATTTCTTTATATTGTACATATAAGCCCTCTTGCTTTCTCTGAATTAATATGTACCATAATACCTTACTAAATTCTTACATTATTTATAGTAGTTTTTATCAGTTGATTATTTTGGGTTTTCCAGATATGTAATGGCTTCTGGGAGACATAACATCTTATTTGGTGCTGATTAAAATGATCCCAAAGGGAGAACAATACTATTGATACATGAGAGAGAAGACAGCAATGTACTTAAGAAACTGAGGAGAATTAGGAGGCATTGTACACATGGAGAGGTTGGTTTAGATAAGGGTTTAGATAGCTTGTCCACACTAATGGGTGTATGAGTTCTAGGTTGCTAGATATGGTGGGGTATATATGTAGAATATGTTTAATCTATTATAGTGAGGATGGTAGAGCAAATGTTGGAGGTTTGAGGAAACAGATGTTCAATAGTTGTCTAGGAGAATGAATTGACTGTAGAAATATGGAAAAGATCATTGGGAAGCATCAAAGCCCCATTGGATATTATCATCATGTATTTAAAATGAAACCAGTCAGCATGGTATGTAATCTTCTCAGCCCATGTTTAGCTATTTGGGTTTAACTGTGTGGAAGGCTGTATTTAATTGGGGCATAGGTTTCACCAGGTAAATAAAACACAGCTAGAGAAGGCCACTAGAAAGCTGACTGTAATGGTGGACCATGGAATCTAAACTAGGTAAGGAGGTAACATAACTAGGACAAAAGGAGATAAAAGAGGGTAAAAACTTGATTAAGGATTGTTAACGCCAATATGGTTGAGACATGTTTGGGATCAAAAAAAGAGTCGGAGTGAGCTTTTATTATCATTTCAGAATGTCTCTAGGTACTCTATAAACTCAAGGTGACCTTTACTGTTAATGATGGAGGATGAATATTCTTATGTTGGTAATATTAAAAATTCCTTTTTGCCTGACTTCTTGTCAGGCTGATTAACTGGAAAAATGAGAGGTAATGTTTTAGAATTGGATACTTGGGGTTGAGATCATGAAGAGGTTGCTGTTATTGGTAATGAAGAGGTCTAGAAATGAAATGGCTGGAGGACAAGCTTATTGAAGGTTAAGAGTCTTAAATCTGAGGTTTGAGGGTATTGGGAGATTCAGTTATGTGCAATTGATAGAGACAGATGATAGTAAAATAATAATTAAAATCTTGTGGAAATTATAGAAACTGATGTTAACTGCAACCAGGAGTGGTAACACTTGTTTAGTCTGATGATATGAGTTGCCTTGATTGATTTTTTGGGGGAGGTAGAAGTTTTCTAGAATGATGAAGAAGCAGAACAGTAATAGTCGGAATATGGGAGAGAAATTAGCCATGATTTGAAGAGCCTATAGGGGAAGAGAGTTTTTAGGGAATAGTTGGGTTTCAGTTAGAGCAAAAAGGTAAAGGCAATATTTAGGAGGAAATAGAACAAGGGATTTTATGATTTCCAGAGGACATAATATAACGGGTTCTGAATTTGGAAAGACAGGATGAAATTAAGGGATGCATAGAGTAGAGAGACCTAGTGGTGAGGACTAACCCAGGAACTTTGGGTTTCCTATGTTGACAAAGAGTGTGATGGAATTATTTTTGATGGTCTCCAAAGTTGTAAGGCTGTGAGTGTTGTGGGAAGGGGGCATATTTAACTTTGGGGCTGTCTAACTCCTGCAGATAGATGATGGTGTGGAGGCTGAGAGAAGGGCAGTGTGACTTGGAGGGTCAGGGGTTTCCTCTTCACTGTGAGTTATACACATATACTACTTACCTAATATAGACAGAACATAGTACAATGTATATAAAGAATAATGGGATAAAGATGAAATAAACAACATTTTATCCACATGTAAAAGATGGAAACAGGATCCACGTCTCTCACCACTCATAAAAATTAATTCAAGATGGATAAAAGACTTAAATTTAAGACATGAAACCATAAGAATTCTAGAAGAAATTGTTGGAAAAACTCTTCTAGGTATTGGCCTAGGCAGATAATTTATGAAGAAGATCCTCAAGGCAATCACAGCAACAATAAAAATTAATAAATGGGACTTGATTAAGTTAAAAAGCTTCTGCACAGTCACGGAAACAATCAACAGACCAAATAGATAACCTACAGAATGGAAGAAAATATTTGCATTCTATACATCTGACAAAGGGCTAATAACCAGAATCTACAAAGAACTCAAGCAAATCAGCAAGAAAAAAAAATCAAACAACCCTATTAAAAAGTGGGCAAAAGACACGAACAGAAGCTTTTCAAAAGAAGCTAGACTAATGGCCAAGAAACATATGAAAAAATGCTCAACATCACTAATTATCAGAGATATGCAAATCAAAACCACAATGGAATATAACCTAACTCCAATGAGAATACCTTTAATCAAAATGTCCCAAAACAGTAGATGCTGGTGTGGATGTGGAGAGAAAGAACACTTATACACTGTGGGACTGCAAGCTAGTGCAACCTCTGTGGAAAATAGTATGGACATTCCTCAAAGAACTAAAAGTAGACCTACCATTTGATCCAGCAATCCCACTGCTGGGTATTTACCCAAAGGAAAAATAGTAATTTTATCAAAAAAGATGCACACTCAAATGTTTATTGCAGCACAATTCACAATAACAAAGATGTGGAATCAATCCAAGTCTTCATCAATTCATGAGTTGATTAATAAAATTAGGTATGTGTACACCATGGAGTACTGCTCGGCCATAAAAAATGAACTAATGCCTTTTGCAACAATCTGGATAGAACTGGAGACCATTTTCCTAAGTGAAGTATGGCAAGAATGGAAACACAAACACCACATGTACTTGCTATTAAATTGTAACTAACCGATCAGCACTCATGTGCACAGATGGAAGTAAAACTCCGTGGAAATCATGCAAGTGGGAGGGGGGATTAGGGGATGGCTGAAATCACACCTGATGGGTATAATGTACACTATCTCAGTGATGGGCACATTTATAACTTTGACTCAAGCAGTACAAAAGCAATCCATGTAACCAAAACATTTGTACTCCTGTAATATTCTGAAATAAAAAAAGGAAAAATGTTTTTAGGAAAATATAGGTTACATAAATGCCACTTAGATGTGAACAGTATATAGAACAATAAATAATTTAAGGTAAAAAATTTAAAACGGTTTGATAATCACAATAGCTTTGTATTATCATTACATAATATCTTAGGGCATTCTCTATACTCAAGATAACCTGTACAGTTAATGATAGTAAATGAATGTTCATATTTTAGTAATATTAAAATGTTTTTTCTGACTTCTTGTCAGGCTGATTAACTCATGGGTGATGAAAAACTCACCACAGGAGCAGAGGTGACAGCTCCATCATTTTTTTTGTGCTTATATTATTAGTACAATAATCAATTATGATCAATTGTGAATTATTTGTATAGTCATCAATCCAGTGTTTCTTTGCAAGAATATTTTTTTCATTTTTCTATTTTGTAAGGTTAGTTTAGATAAAACTAGATAATGTAGTCAGTAAATGCACATCTCATGGCTGTGCATGCTGTAGTACTTTGCAGTGTGATGAAAGCTAGGAGATGAATGAGTGTTTCACTATCAACTCCTCCTACTTCTCTACCTATCTGATGAAATCTGCCTGTCTTGTTTATGGTTGGCATAGGGATAGGGAAGGGGCCTGTATAATTTCTTTTTTAAAATCATTAAAGTTTAATTTCTTTATATGTTTGTTAAAAATGAGTACAAACAGAAGTTCTGAATTTTCTTCTCACATCCCAGTGGCATACTCCACTTTGGTGACTATTGACAAACTGGTGTTTGTTATTGTTAATAAGAAAACAGGAACAAATAAATCAACGTTCCTCTTAAGATATCACTTTGAGAATAGCTGATTGTTAATTTGGAAGGTGTTAGGAGATTTATCATGGTAGGTTTATGAGTCTAGACCTTTTATGGACTTCCATTGTTATTTGCACTGAGGTATAGGAAACACTTCATTCCTTTTCAAATGAGAAATTAATACCCTAGGTTGTTATTAGCAGAGGTCTCACAGAAAGTGGACGTTGTTACCCTAATTTAAACATTTGCTTTATCATAAAGCCAGAAATTAGATGGGACCCACTCATTGCTCTCAATATTTGAGTATAGTTTTGAAGAAAAAAATATTTTTTTCTGTATATACTTTTCCAAGCCTAATTTTGTAAGATATTTTTAGTAATTAATATGCATACTTTTGCTTGTATGCAATTGCATTATCTAGATGTATTGTTTTTTTCCTAAGTAGTTGGTGAAGATTAATTAGATTGTAGAATAAATCTATTGTTTATTGCTGAAGGGGACTTTTGGCTTCCTACCACCATGAAAACCTTTAAACCTACAACAATGAGTTTTTTTAGTATCTCCTCTTCTTATAGTTTTGTTTATTCTCCTCTTTAAAAAATAAAATATGTAAGTGAATAATTCAAGCTCCAAACATACATACAAATGGGTAATTCAGCTTACATACTTGTGGCATTTATCCTTGCAAGTTTGAAATTACTTATCACTTTATTTGCTAGGTGCTCAGAAAAAGGATGTTAAAAAATAATAAACTCAGCAATAAATTTTTTTTAATCTGAAATCTGTGACAACCTTGTCGGGTTAGTTTGGAGAATGTAAGATGTTATACAGGCAAATGGTCCATTCATCTCCCAGGCCCATTGGCCAACACAGGTGGGTAGATCATGTCCTTTTTCTTTCATTTATACTGTGCATTCATTAGCTCTTAAGCAGGTATACGATGCTTAGAAAGCAAGACTTTTACAGTATTCCTAATAATGGGAAATGTTTCTTTTTCAAAGTCTAACCTTCTGTTGATTGTTAACATAACAAATTTGGAGCAGAGTAAAGATTGGAGCCAAGAGTGGAGGCAGAGTGGGCTAGTGGTGGAGAGATTTAACTGGAAATGCAAGGGCTGAAATTTACCCTTTAGAGCTGAAGTTCAGGTTTTTTCATTATAGGCTTATTATGATAATTCATTGGTGGGAAGCTGCCTGAGACTTATTTTTCCAATAAAAATACCTTCCTTTACACTCCAGTCTTTGGCAATGGCTCTCTTAATAAATTCTTGTGGAAATTATTTATCTCATTTATTCATTCACTCACACATCTGTCTATTTAACAAATATTTATAGTGTTCCATGCATTGTACTTGATGCTGAAAATATTAAAAAAACATGGTATCCAACCTCAAGTAGTGTAAAGTTTATCTCATTATCTAAATAATTTTATTTTTGGCATATATTAATTTACTTTAATTAGTTAATGTATATTTTGTATTTTCTCAGCTCCATAGAATAGTTCTCAGTTGATGATGATGAATTGCTTATCAAAGGAGGAAGTATAGGTACATAACAAATTGTTGAATTTGTTGAATTACTAGCACTCTTTTATTAATAGCACATACAACTTGCATGACAGATTGAGTTTAATGGTTCTTTTTAAACACAATAATAAATGGCTAACTGTTGCACTGAATTAAAGTTAGGGAGCTCTCTCAATTCCTGTAAACCAGTCATTGTCACCCAGCTGCACAGTTGGCACAATTGACTATCCTGGGGAGCTTCTTCCTTTTTTTTTTCCTTCTGTAGTCCAGGCCCCAAAGTGGACTAATGAAAACAGAATCTCAGGGTGGGTTCCAAGTTTTGGCATGCAGCAGACTTGAGAATCACTCCTATATGGCATCTAAATTCAAGAATCACCATACAAAGTAGAAGTTCCTTTCATCTACATTTTGCAGACTGATACTCAGACAGGTGAAGTAAGTTGTGTAAAGCAGCAATAGAACTACTGACAGAGCTGGACATATCATCAAAGCAGAAAATCAATAAAGAAACACTGGACTCAAATGAGACTAGACCAAATGGGCCTAACAGACATTTACAGAACATTCTACCCAAAACTACTGAATATACATTCTTCTCATCAGCATCGGGATATTTTCCAAGATTGATCATATATTAGGACACAATAATCTCAGCAAATTCAAAATAATTGAAATCATAGCATATATCTTCTCAGACCACAGTGAAATAAAACTAGAAATCAATTCCAAGAGAAACACTTAAATCTACACAAAGTCATGGAAATTAAACAACCTGATGCTGAATGATCATTGAGTCAATGACCAAATGAAGGTGAAAATCACAATATTCCTTGAACTGAACGACAAAGGGGACACAAGCTTTCAAAATCTATGGGATACAGTAAAAGTCCTAAGGGGAAAGTTCATAGCCTTAAATGCCTACATTAAAAAGACAGAAAGGTCACAAATTAACAGCCTAATATCACATCTCAAGGAACTAGGAAAAGAAGAGCAAACCAAGCCCAAAGCCAGCACAAGAAAAGAAATAAAGGTCAGAGCAGAACTAAATGACATAGAAACCAATAAAATAATACAAAGTATCAATGAAACAAAAAGTCAGTTCCTTGAAAAGATAAACAAAATTAATAGGCCACTAGCCAGATTAAGCAGAAATAGAAGAGAAAGGACTCAAATAGGGTCAATTAGAAATGAAAAAGGAGACATTACAACTGATACCACAGAAATACAAAATATTTTCCATGATTCTATGGAAAGCCCTATGAACATGAACTAGAAAACATAGAGGAAATGACTAAATTCCTGGAGACACACAATGTCCTAAGCCTGAATCAGGGAGAAATAGAAATCCCAAACAGACCGATAACAAGCAATGAGATTGAAGCAGTAATAAAAAATCTACCAAAATAAAAAAAATAAAGCTCCAGGCCAGATGGATTCACAGCCAAATTTTACTATACCTACAAAGGAGAATTGGCACCTATCCTATAGAAATTATTCCATAACATGGAGAAAGAGGGACTCCTTCCTAAGTTATTCTACGAGGAAGTATCACCTTGACACCAAAGCCAAGAAAGGATACAACAACAACAACAACAAACTACAGACCAATATTCCTTATGAATATAGATGGAAAAACCCTCAACAAAATGCTAGCAAACTGAATTCAACCCCACATCAGATAGATAATTCACCATTATCAAGTGGGTTTCATCCCAGGGATGCAAGGATGGTTTAACACATGCAAATTAATAAACGTGACTCACCACATGAACAGAAGCAAAAACAAAGACCATATAATTATTTCCATAGATACAGAAAAAGCATTTGATAAAATCTGGCACCCATTCTTGATAAAAACCCTCTAAAAAATAGACATAGAAGGAACATACCTTAAAATTATAAAAGCCATATATGTCATACTGAATGGGGAAAAGTTGAAAGCATTCCTCCTAAGAACTAGAACAAAACAAGGGTGCCCACGGTCACCACTTTTATTCAACATAGTACTGTAAGTCCTAGTGAGAGCAATCAAGCAAGAGAAAGAAATAAAGGGTATCTGAATCAGGAAAGATGAGGTGAAACTATCCCTGTTTACTGATGATATGATCTTGTACCTAGAAAACACTAAAGACTACACCAAAAGACTCCTAGAATTGATAAACTCAGGAAAAATCAATGTACACAAATCAGTAGCATTTCTATATACTAATAATAGTCAAGCTGATAGTCAAATGAAGGACTCAATACCATTTACAATAACTATAAAGAAAATAATACACTTCGGAATATATTTAACCAAGGAGGTGAAAGAGCTCTGCTAGGAGAGCTACAAAATACTGATGAAAGAACTTGCATATAACACAAACAAGTGGAAAAAAAATCCCATGCTCATGGATTGGTAGAATCACCATCATTAACATGTTTATACTGTCCAAAGTGATTTACAGATTCAACATAATCCCCATCAAAATCCCAATGTCTTATTTCACATATCTAGAAAAAATAATTCTGTGCTTCATTTGGAACCAAAAAAGAGCCCAAATAGCCACAGAAATCTTAACCAAAAAGAACAAAAATGGAGACATCACATTACCTGACTTCAAATTATACTACAAGGCTATAGTAACCCAAATAGCATGGTACTAGTATAAAAGTAGAGACACAAACCAATGAAACAGAATAGAGAACCCAGAAATAGAACCATCTACCTCCAACCAACTGATCTTCAACAAAGCAGACAACAGCATACACTGGGGAAACGATGCCCTGTTTAATAAATGGTGCTGGGAAAATTGGATAGCCATTTGCAGAAGAATGAAACAAGACCTCATCTCTTGGTATATACAAAAATTAATTCAAGATGGATAAAAAACTTAAATGTAAGGCACAAAACTGTAAAAATTCTAGAAGAAATGTAGGAAAAACTCTTCTAGACATTGGTCTAGGCAAAGAATTTATGACTAAGACCCCAAAGGCAAATACAGTAACAACCAAAATAAATAAATAAAATGGGACTTAATTAAATTAAAAAGCTTCTGTACAGAAAAGAAAATAATCAACAGAGTAAATAGACAACTGCATAATTAGAGAAAGTATTTGCAGACTATATATAATGATAAAGGGCTAATATCCATAATCTACAAAGACCTCAAACAAATCTGCAAGAAAAAAATAAACAACCCTTATTAAAAAGTGGGTAAAAGACATGAACAGAAGCTTGTCAAAAGATAGATAAATGGCCAAAAAAACATATGAAAATATGCTCAACATCATTAATTATCAGGTGAATGCAAATTAAAACCACAATGAGATACCATCTAACCCCTGTAAGAATGACCATCATTAAAAAGTCAGAAAACAATAGATGCTGACATGGATGCAGAGAGAAAGGAATGTTTATACACTGTTGGTGGGACTGTAAATTAGTTCAGCCTCTATGGAAAACAGCATGGATATTCCTCAAAGAAATAAATGAACTTACCATTTAATTCAGCAATCACACTACTGAGTATCTACTCAAAAGGAAAAAGGTCATTTTATCAAAAAGACACCTACACTTGAATGTTTATCACAGTATAATTCACAATTGCAAAGATGTGGAATCCACCTAAGTGCCCATCAATTCATGAGTGGATAAAGAAAATGTGGTATATGTATACATGGAGTACTACACAGCCATAAAAAGGAAGGAAATAATGTCTTTTGCAGCAACTTGAATGGAACTGGAGACCATTATCCTAAGCATAGTGTCTCAGAAATGGGAAAACAAACACCACATGCACTCTCTAATAATTGGGAGCTAAACAAGCACAAGGAGATGTAAAGGACTTTGGAAACCAAGGAGGGTGGGTGGGAAGGGGTAAGGGGTAAATACTTACCTATCAGGTATAAAATAAACACTATTCTGATGATGGGCATGGTAAAAGCCCTGACTCAAGCACTATACAAGGTATCCATGTAACAAAAACTTTTGTACCCCCTTAATATTTTGAAATAAACACAAAAAGAAATAAAAAGTTCCTTTTAAGGGTGAAAAAAAAAAACCACTAGAAAGAAAGCTATAGAGCTAGTAAGTGGCAAAAGCAGGATCAGAACCCATACCTTCCAGTTATAAAACCTTTCCCATTTACAAAACATGGTGCCGCCCCTCAAATATGTGGTCGTTGTGTTTTTCGTCCCACTATTTTGTTTTCAGTATTTTCTGATAATTTCTCTCCTGCTGGTTGGCCATGATATGTATACCTGGAATTAATATCTGTGATGGATAGAATAGAAAGGATGGAGGAAAGGAGGTGTCACTAAGTTTTTCCCTGTTAGGGCTAATAGTTTCAGGAAAGGGCTGAAAGACACAGGAGATAGTAGGAGCTCTCTTATTATTTCAGAATGCTTACTTTTACTTGTTTAATCCATTGTGAGAATTGACTATTGGAGCAATAGTCAATTTACATAGAAATAATGAATTGGAATTATGTGTCAGTTATAACCACAGCCAACACACAGAAGAAAGGGAAAATTCATATCTATCTTAACTTTGAAAAGGAGAGTTAGCTTGCATTGACTTGGCATGAGCTATAATAAGACCTTTCTTTTTTTTTCTTTTTGCATAAAGGGATCTCATGTTTTAATGAGAAGGAATATACCGTTTGGAACTTTTCCACTTGCTGGAAAGGGAGGCTTTAAAGCATTATTCCTTTGTCCTGTGAGAATTTCATCAATTGGAAGATTATCCGAAGTCAAGGAATAAATATATCAGTACAGGCATCCCTTGCTCAGTGTTCTCAAAGTGTAATGGGAGGGGATAATGGTAAATATCAAAGGAATGGCCTTTTCAAACCATGCAGCCTCCTATTTATCCCTGTTAGCATTTTAATTATGACTGAAAGCAGATTTTAGGGGATCCTAGGATCTGGCTGATATCCTTTTTGTTAGCTACTCAATCACTTTTTCTCTGATTATCCCTGTACCCTGATCCCACTTATATTGTTACATTTGGATTACTGTGTGGAAGTATATTTGTTTATTGTATGTCTCTCTCTCTTGCTAGTCTGTGCATTCTTTACAGGCAAATACTGTGTTATTTTTCAACTTGTTTACCTAGTGCCTAGCACAGTGCTTGGCATATAGTAAATGCTTTATACGTGTTTGGTGAATTAAATTCCATTTGCTTTTTGATGATCGTTTTCACAAAATGGAATTTTGAGCCTGACTTCTGGTTGATATTAAATTATTCTCTCTAGCAGAGTGTGTCAGAGCGTTTCAGAGAGTGCATTAAAATCCCAGCAGTTATCTTCCCAGGCCACCTCTTTTTCTCTTGTTAGGAAACAGTATTTATCATAGTAAATAGCCCATTTAGGGTAGTTTATCCAGGCTTTAGTACCAAATTTAACATAACAGGAAGTCACAAATTCCCTTTTGGCCAAAAAGAAGTTTGACAGCTTCCCTCTGAAAGGTAACTTTGCATTAATTTATTCCACTTTATTCATGAAAGGTATAAAAATCTATAAACATTTTATAGCTATTCAGCAGTGGTAAACAACATTCTGGCCAACTACTTATGCTTTTAATAAGCACGTTTTTATGCCTTGTATATAATTTTTGAAAAATTATAGCCTAGTTTGTGGTTTAAATACTCAGTTACTTATCTTGTTTGTAGATGGTACTCTGTGAAATGATGTTTCAAAACTTTATAACATTTAGGAAATGTGAAACTTTTGCCTTATGTTTAGCTGTAGGAGAGATGTTCTTTTTTATTTTAAAATGTATTTTTAACTTATGTACAATAAAATTTACTTTTTTGAAATTTTGAGTTTTGGAAAATGGGCAAAGTCATATAACCATTACCACAGTTAAGATAAAGAACAATTCTAACATACCTCCTCCAATATTCTCTCATGATCTCCCTTTGAAGTCACACCTTTTCCACACCCTTAATACTTGACAACCACTGATCCTTTTGGTCTTTTTCATAATGTCTTGTAAATGAGTGGAATCATACAGTATCTAGCCTTTTGAGTCTGGCTTCTTTCACTTAGGATAAAGCATTTGAGATGCATCCTTTTGTTGCATGTATCAATAGTTTGTTCTTCTTTATTGCTGAGTAGTATTTCACAGAATGGATGTACCACCATTTTTTTTTTAAATCCAGTCTCTGTTTGAGGAACATGCAAGTTACTTACAGAGCTTAGTGGTTATGAATAAAGCTGATATAAATATTCACATGTAGATTTTTTTATATGAAGAGAGGTTTTCATTTCACTTTTATAAATATCTGCAAGTAGGATTGCTGGGTGGCATGCTAAGTGTATGTTTAATTTTATCAGAAGCTGCCAAACAGTTTTCCCTAGGGTCTATACCATTTTAGATTCTCATTAGCAGTGTATAAGAGTGCCAGTTGCTCCACATCCTCACCAGCACCTGATATTTGTTATACTTTAGGCATTCTACTAATATTAGGTATACTGTGGTCGAAAGATATTTCTCAGTCATCTTTGGATAGCTTTCTTTTTTGGTGGCGTTGGAGTTGTTCTTACATAAATGCATTTTTTTCTTACTTCCCTTTTGGTAATCATTAACACAGAGACCTTTGTGTCTATAATCTTAAAAACTTAAGTTTAATGCTGGTATTTCGGGCAACTGCTTTAGTCCATTTATCAAAGAAACTCATAGTATTATGAGAAAATGTAAATGTTACTGTGGATTATGACTGAACTTTTACAATTGCACATTAAATGAAAGCAACAAGCCCCCACTTTTAACCAACTTTCCCTCCTGCACATTGTCCCCCAAAATCCAGTCTTTCTACAGTGCTGCTTTCCTCATGCCATCATTTGTTCATGACCCTTCACTAAGTCTCTCACAACTCTGATGTGGTTTAGTAGTTACGGGCAGAGACTGACATCCGCTAGGCTTGATTTTATTCTCAGCTCTGCCCCACAACAGCTGAATGACCTCAACAAATTAATATATGGAAACCTCAGTTTGTCATTATCAAACAGGTAGGACTTACATAAAGCATTTAGCATAAGTGGTCAGGGCTCAATATATGTCAAAAATTAGTAATTAAATACCATCTACAAACAGGACTCATATGGACAGCCTTGTCTGACACAATTCATCATCACAAATCTAATATAATCAAGGTGATATCCTGAGTGCCTTGACACCTTTGCTTAGTCTTTCTGTGTAGGGTTTCCCATTTAAGTGTGATTAATCTATGTCTGAGCATGAGTGATGAACAACTGGGTGGGTCATAAGGAGTTACTTTGCCTGGGAGCTCTGGGCTTAAGCTGGAGGAGAACAATTAGCAGAGTTTATAGTCTGGGATGAGCATATTAGCATACTGCCTTGTCTTTTTTGTTTTTTTTTAAAGTAATTAACTGCCATGTGAGTTGTATTTAAGTCATGACAGTTTTGAGCCTGGGGCCTCGTGAAGCATATGTAACTCACAGGTCTCTTCACCTTGGGAGCCACGAGAACTATTTTTCAAGTTGCATATAACTGATGCACAGAAAACAATAAAAGATAAATTTTTCATTAAATTAGAAAGAATCCTTTTGTTTTCAAAGTTTTTATTCTATTTTCATAATAAAACACTGTGGCCCCAAGGAAAAAATTTTTTTTCTAATCGTAGTCAATGGGCTAAATGTTATTTTCCTATGGTAAGAACACTTAACAACACAACATCTACCCTCTTAAAAAATTTTTAAGTATACAATATAGTATCATTAACTATAGGTACAATGTTGTATAGCAGACCTCTAGAACTTATTTATCTTGCTGAACTGAAACTTTATGCGCCTTGATTAGCAACTTCCCATTTTCCCCTTCCCGAATCCTTGGCAACCACCATTCCATTCTTTGATTCTATAAATTTAACTATTTTAGGTACCTCATATAAGTAGAATCATGCATTGTTTGTCCGTTAGTGACTGACTTTTTCCACTTAGCATAGTGTCCTCAAGGTTCATCCATGTTGTCACATACTGTAGAATTTTCCTTTTAAAGGTGGAATATTTCTATTGTATATAGATATCACATTTTTCAATCTATTCACTTGTTGATGGATATTTAGATTGTTTCCACACTTTAGCTATTAAAGACAGTGCTGCAATGAACATGGGAGTGCTAATAGCTCTTTGAGATAGATCCTGATTTCAATTATTTTGGACAAATATCCAGAAGTGGGATTGGTAGATCACATGGTAGTTCTATTTTTAATTTTTTAAGGAACCTCCATGCTGTTTTCTATAGCAGCTGTATCATTTTGCATTTCTACTGACAGTGTGTAGGTGTTCCAATTTCTCCATATCTTTGCCAACACTTGTTATCTTTCATCTTTTTGATAATAGCTATTCTAATAGATGTGAGATGATATCTAGTGGTTGTGATTTGCATTTCCTCGATGATTTGTGATGTTTAGTCCCATGTTACGTAGTGACATTGAGCCATTCGTATTTCTTCTTTGGAGAAATGGCTATTCAAGTTTTTAGCACATTTAAAAAATTGAGTTATTATCCTTTTTGCTATTGAGTTGTAGCGGTTTCTTACATATTTTGGATATTAAACCCTTATCAGATATATGATTTGCAAGTATTTTTCTCCTATTCTGTAGGTTGCCTTTTTACTCTGTTGATTGTAATGCAGAAGCTTTCTAGTTTGATGTGGTCCCACTTGTTTATTTTTGCTTTTGTTGCCTGTGATTTTGGTGTGATATCCATGATTTTGCCAAGACCAAGTTTATGAAGATTTTCCCTTATATATTCTTCTAGAAGTTTTATAGTTTCAGGTCTTACATTTCAATTTTTAAACCATTTTGAGTTGATTTTTGTGTATGATGTAAGATAAAGGTTCAGTTTCATCCTTTTGCATGTGGATATCCAGTTTTTACACCACTATTTGTTGAAGAGACTATCCTTTCCCTGTTGTGTATTTTTGGCACCCTTGTTGAAGATCATTTGGCATTTGCCAGGCTGCTTGCCTTTTACATTGGCATTCCTGGCCTGGTGAAGAGGAGTACAGGTAGTGCTGAAGGATTTGTTTTTATGAGTTTGGTGTTGATGCTTAGTTGAAAAAAGGTGCCACAGAGTGTGATAGAGAAGGCTCCATCACATTTTGACTCATCAGTGTGATGTTGGCTCAGGGAGGATTCCAGGGAGTGCATTGCCACTGCGGCTCCTTGGGAACAGGCAGCCATTTGAGTACCACATCCCTACAGTCTCACCCTGAGCAGCAGGGACAGTGAGGTAGCATTGATACTGGCCTGAGAAGGGTTCCCAAATGAAAGTCCCTGTGGGAATGAGGTTGACACTCTTTGAAGATTCATAGACATTTGTAAGGAACGAGACCTGGCATTAGGTGGCAGGGGGCAAGAAATTTGGGTTGTTTCTATCAATGAGCTCCCACCTATCTCTACAAGATTAGGAAGGCCTGGAGAAATTCAGATTATACTTAGAAGTGGGTTTCTCTCTCCATATTTTCTACCTGCCCATGTACTATGTGCCATTTATGGTCCAAGCCTCACCTCTTCCAGATAAGGTCTGTTCATTTATTTATTTAATTTGTGCTTTTAAAAATCTATATATGTCTTATCTCAATAACTAGATTGTAAAATCCACAAGGAGTTCTACTCCTTTGTCTTGCTATCCCTATTTGCTCTGTCTACCACTTCTACTTCTTCCATGCCTTTCATGAAAATATAGTAAAAGCTGGAGAAATATTAATTGAAGTTTTACTCTAGAATTTGAGGTGCTAATTTCTGAAAATTCTCTTTTTAGAATAAATTGCTAAATAAACATGGTGGTTATTTTTTAAAAAATTGGAACCTATGCACCATTTAGTTTCTGTTGATAACCAAATGGGAACATCAAACATGACAATATCCACTAGATATTTTTCTTCCTTTTCTAAATGAAATATTATATTCATTATAATATTTTATTCTATATATGCAGCTTTTATTTTAAACCACAGCTTATGTAAAATTGCTTAACAACCTGATATATTTCACTCCAGTCGAAGTTCTGGGGAAATGGAAGTAGCAGGTGAATCAAACGGTTGTGCCACAATTTAAAGGAAGGTTTCTTAATTGGCCTGCCTGGGGCAGATTACGCCTCTTAGAGGCCTAGCTGCAACTGAGATCTGTTTCTGCAAAAACACAGCAGAGTAGCAAATCCAGGAAGAGTCCTTGCCTGAATTAATCTTAAGAAAAAGAATGATTAAATCATTTTTGGAACCTGACAGATTAGTATGCTGAATGTTTTGAAGTTGATCTCAGCACGGACACTGTTTGGGCAGTTTTTTGCATTGAGACCAGGTTTATGGAGATAACAAAGGGCTTCAGGGAAGGCCAGATAAATTTAACAAGATTTTAACATTATTTTTCTTTTCTTTGATTTTCAAAGAAAATCTTGGAATTTTCTGGTAATATTATTTAAACACAATTTTAAATTAAATTTGACTTTTAAAAAATGTAATAATCAAACCTACAGATCCCTCCCCCTCATCACCCTTGTTAGATATTACATTCCGTCTGTATGAAGCCAAAGCAAAAATTCCAAGTAGTCTTTTCTATTTCTTGTACTTGAAATGACTGTAATTGGATACTGGATTTATGACTCAAACCAGTTAATATATTAGTGAACGATATTTTTTATTAGGCATTTAAGTATTTGGGGATAAAGAAGAAAAACTGAAACCACACATCTGTTCACATATCTATTTGAAGATAAATAATGCATTTCTTAGGCTGAAGTGAGAAAATTTTTTTGGTCATATGTTAGCATGGTGAATAAACATTCAAACTGAACAGTTTTTATTTATTACAATTCTCTAAATCAATCAAAACAAAACACATCTCATGACAGTGATGGCTAGAATAACAGTAATTGCTTAGAGATTTGTCACATTTGATCTATTTTCACTCTAAGAGAGCTCCCTTTTATTAACAGCTATTTCAATGTATGGGCACTTTTTTCACGGACTTTGTAAATTAGAAATGTGATTATTGCCTGGAACATAAATTATCGAAAAATCTTATATTTAATTCTCTTTTCATTTTATGTTTTTTTCTTGTTCTTGATAGTAAAAAGTATTGTAGGTATAACTCATATGACATGGAACTGGGATATTTTATGGAATACTGGAGTTGGGAAGGCATTAACATTTCTGGTTGTTACTCTAACTCAGCAACTAAACATAGTATGCTTTTATTTGAGTTTACATACTTAGGATATAAAGTGTATATCCTAACTCTGCCTCATAATAGTCTTGCCATTATTTATTTGGAAGAAGATCTAAGTGTTGGGACATTTAACTTTTTTACTGAATCACCAAGTGATTTTGGATAAGTCATTAGTTTTGTCCAAACTTTCTCATTTACAAATTTGCTATGATTGTGTACACATTACTAATACACAATTAAGCTCAGATTTATATCTACCTTGGACAAAAAATAAGGCAATAAAAAGTGTAGTCTTAAGAAGGACAAGATTTTGCTTTCTTTACTCAGGGTTAAAATTCACCCTGAAGAATGAGTGATTGCAAGAAGCCAACCATGGCTACTTAAAGGTAATAACCAATAACTGGTCTAGATCCTCTCTAAGGATTTTTGCAACACAGCCAACCACTTTTCCATTTCATAAGATTTTATTTTATTTTTTTATGAGCTAGAAGAGAAATATTGTTTAATTTCCCTATTTTTTTTTAAATGAGGCAACTGAAGCTTAGGTGGATTATGAAGACCACAGTGACAGTTATTGTAAGAGAAAGGTTTAAACTTCAAGTCTTATGACTCTTACTGTCATACTTTGTTCATTAATTGAAGAATACTTTGTTTGTTATAGCAATAAGTGTTTCTAGATATAAAAAAATAAATGTTGACCTTAAAGAGATTGCTTTCTTTGTGCTTTTTTGTGGTCACAGAAAGATTGTCAGAAATATCTTTCACCTCAGCCATCTCCAGAGTGAGATGATGTTGTTAGTTGTTATAGATAAGCTGCTACATTTGCCTGGACACAACTACTTCATGAGTTATTTATTGGAAAAAGATTGTTTTGAATTTCCTTTGTTTGTGTGACTATTAAAAGATGTTCTATGTCTCATTTATAATTCCTGGTCAGCAATTGCCTTTAGCTGCCAATTTTTTTTTTTTCTGTTATTTGGTGCTTTTCTCTCCTGGGCTTGATTGGTATTTGTATACTCTCTCACTGTGCTTATAGAAGACTTTGTGAATCATCCATGACACTCTGCTTTTGTCCAGAATCTGCTTCACAATCTTTCTTAACACAGTATTTTAGCTAGCCATTATCAATTGATTGAAATTGTTGTGAGAGATGAAATTAATTGCCATTTATGATCCTGACCTGTTATTTTTCACATGAGGCAACGGAGGCCCGACAAGGCCAAGGATCTTAGGGGACACAGTTATAGCTGGAATTAGAGCTGATGTTCCCAAATTTTAATTTCAATGTTGTTTTTACTCCATCATCCTAATCAGTGAGAAAACAAAACAGCATGGGTATGAAATTTCCTCACCCTTTTAGAATCAGCCTTACTTAATTGGCTAATCTTCAGGTTTCTCAGTTATTGCTAATATTATCTGACCTGTCTATAGTCTCTTAAAATGGTGAGAAAAAAAAGTACCATTTCTTGAAGAGCATTTAAACTCTATCCAGCATAAAACCAGCCCACAGAATGTATAAAGTGTCAATGACAAATATTATGTATATGAAACTGAAATTACCATAAAAATACAGCAAGAAATCTTAATATCCCAGTGTAACTGTAAATCTAATAACAGCCACAACAGAATTTCTTAGAGAAAAAAGCTGTATTGGCCATTGTTATTTTTTATTTCAGCTTATTATTTGAGTCAACCAGGAGGTTTTAACGAGCATCAAGCCTTTTAATCTCAGTTCTATTTGGTTATCAGAGGCTTATGATTGTGAGACCTTGTAGAAGGAAAAAAGCATTAAGGTACATGACTATTAATTGTTTTTTTTCTTTAATTCTGTGAGTACTTGAAAAACAAAGGAAATGAACATACTAGGAATCTTTGCTTTTGAATGAAGTCATGCTTACACTTTTCATTGCAGTACTACTTTGGTAAAATTAAGTATGCATAGACTACTCTTCCTGACTTCCACCATCTAAAACCTGTACATTTTTGTTGACTTACATATTGGCTGCATAAATCATACTGGACTTTTGCAGAATCCAGTGTGCAGGGACCATCACTTAAAGAGTTACATAAAGAATGCACAGGCATTCATGTGCTGTAGCTTAAAACTAAATTAAATTAAAGGTAAGAATAAGCTTTTAGAGGTGAGCATAATGCTTATTGAGTGTTTGCAAGCTTTCAAAACAGAGTTCTAGAGTTAGGACTGTAGGAGAAAAACCTCATTGAGAATGAGTAATCTACTTCAACTCACAGGATATGAAATTAGGTAAAATTGCTCTTTAAAAAATTTATAAAGAAAAAGAAATAGATCCAGGCTAAC
Source organism: Lemur catta (assembly GCF_020740605.2). Classification (NCBI taxonomy): domain Eukaryota; kingdom Metazoa; phylum Chordata; class Mammalia; order Primates; family Lemuridae; genus Lemur; species Lemur catta. The sequence continues at coordinate 46,257,726 of NC_059141.1, read as the reverse complement.
AGGATAAACTGAGTTTGAGTAGATTTTGAGGAAGCTTAGGATGGTTTCACTGATTTTATTCTGTATGAGCAGTTCAGGTAAATGTTTTTAGGTCAGCATTTCTTAAGAAACGGGTTTTGTTTCCATAGACTGTCTGTATCAGAGACACCTTGGGTGCTTATTAAAAATGTGGATCAACAGTTACTAATGTAGAAATTGGAGAGCTTGCAGAAATATATCTCTAAAGTTCACGGAAAATAGTTTTATGCTTTTCTTCTCAAGCACTGGAGCTCTGTTACAAGGAACATGATTTCCCAACTTACCTTCTTTGAGTTTTTCGGTTTGCCATTTAGGTTCCCAAATTCAGGCCCATGAGGCTCAGTTACCATTTTTGAACACTGTTTTACTATAAGGGAAAGAAAAGAGTATATAAATGCCCCTTGGTTTCATTTACAGTTTCAAAAGTATGAACCAGAAAGTCATTCTGCTTTTGGAACAAAGATTTTCTGGGAAATTTAATCTTTTATTATTCAAGATAATTCTACCAAAACACTTTGGGCCAATTTTAAATGTTTTATTTACATCTCATTAAACTATTATGCACTTCTCTTCCTTTCTTTCCTAGACAGAATCACACGGATTCCTATAAGCAACTGGATTTTTCATTCTTTCTAAACTATTCTTTATCTCAGCACCTCATTCATTGTGATGACACAGTCATATTTATGGAATCTCAGTTCCTTTGGTTGAGAATGGTTACATATTCTCTTATTAAATAACTATTTTCCTTTATGTTTAATGAGGGAGCAAGTAGCTCACTGCCTCACATTCAGGAGTAAAGATGAAATTCATTGGGAAGATACCATGTTTCAAACTTTTCTTAGGGTTCTCTTGACTGAATGAACTCACTTTTGGTGATAAAGTCTAGACATTCTCAACATCTTTAAAAATATTATCTTTCTTATTCTAAAGCATTTGGAAGAAGGTGGCTTTGGAGAAGTTATGTTTGGCTAGGAAAGATACTATATCTCATCTCAAGGATGTTAACACATGTATATTCATCTCATTCTGCTCCTACCAAGGAAGGGAAAGATGTTCAGATGTCACATCATTTGAGTAATTGAGTGATAGTTCTGCCTTCTGGGTCATGCTGTTCTAATTCTGAACTAGCCCGTTCTGTCCTTCTCCTCTCCCCTGCCCCAACTAGACATGAATCCTTTGTTGGTTCTCACAATACCATGACTAGACAACATTTAGGAGATGAACTAAAATTAACACCCTTCTAAATAGGTCCTAAATGAATTGTTTTGTCTTTGTGATATTTCCTTGTGGCTTATGCCCGTGACTTCTTGCTGCACACAAGTGATGTTGGAAGATGGAAGCACAGCAGTTTATTCGTTTTTCTTTATACTGCTTTTCACAAGCTTGGACACTGTCAGTTGAAGTAAGATAATCATTTTGTGCCACAAAAAAGATAAAAGAAGAAAAATAGTTTGCCAACAGGAGCTTAAATTTAGCATTAGAAGCCTGGAAAATATGGAAGACAGGTGATATCCCAGCAACAGTACTCCAACACAGTAATCTGACACCTTCTCCACTCCTGATTTATTTTAAAAAAGGTCACTTTTGTCAATAAACACTTAATAGTGATTTTGAATAGATGTGGGAAAAAGTAAAGCAGGTAAATTCTCCCTTAACATTATTTTTATTGCTTGATTTGTGGTTTAAGTTATTTTTACAGTATTTTTAGGTGAAGATGATTTTAGCAGGTATGAATTCCACCATTTTGTCTGCAGGATTAGGGGAGAGGGATATTGAACTCAGATCTTAGCTTTAGCACTGGATGACTTTAGCAAATACATTTGTCCTAATTGCTTTTCCTACTTATCTGTATTTTATTTCTCCTTGGCAGGGTGAAATATCAATTTATCCCAAGCATTGTCTGAGGAAGGTTTTGGGAGTGATCTGTATGTTTGGATTTTCTGCTTAACTTGTTAATGTGGTATGAGTCAGGAAATTTTTTTTAGAGAAAATTGAACTTATACTACTCAGTTCCTTTTTATTTTCTTTATGGATGGTACTGGGGTGGCAGCAGGACTTCTGTGAAAACTATAGTGGTAATTCTTTCTTCTTCTGACTACCTATTATGACACTGAGTGGGAAGATATTAAACCTGTAGGTAGGTTCTTCCCATTTCCTCTTGACTGAGTTGATATAATGATAGTATTTTTTTTTTTTTATATATATTTTTTTTTATTTCAGCTCATCATGGGGGTACATAAGTTTAGGTTATATACATTTTCCATGTCCCACCCATCCCCCCGAGTCAGAGTCCCAAGCGCGTCCGTTCTCATTCTCCAGACAGTGCACCTGGCACTCATCATGTAGTCATACCTCCATCCCCTTCCCCCCCCACCTCCCCGGGTCTGCACCTTCAAGCATGACCATTCCCCAGAGGGTGTGCAACGCACTCATCATGTAGGCATACACCCATCCCCTCCCCCCACCCCCCATCCCAGTCTGATATCCAATTGGTATCCTTCCCTGATGTACATTTAGGTGATGATCAGGGAAACCAGTTTTCTGGTGAGTACATGTGATGCTTGTTTTTCCATTCTTTGGATACTTCACTTAGAATAATGGGTTCCAGCTCTCTCCAGGAGAACCAAAGAGATGTCGTATCATTGTTATTTCTTATAGCTGAGTAGTACTCCATGGTATACATATACCACAGTTTACTAATCCATTCGTGGATTGATGGGCACTTGGGTTGTTTCCACATCCTTGCGATTGTAAATTGTGCTGCTATAAACATTCGGGTACAGGTGTCTTTGTTAAAGAATGACTTTTGTTCTTCTGGGTATATGCCCAATAATGGGATTGCTGGATCAAATGGTAGGTCTACTTGAATCTGTTGAAGGTATCTCCATATTGCTTTCCATAGGGGTTGCACTAGTTTGCATTCCCACCAGCAGTGTATGAGTGTTCCTGTCTCTCCGCATCCACGCCAACATGTGTTGTTTTGGGATTTTTTGATAAAGGCCATTCTCACCGGAGTTAAGTGGTATCTCATTGTGGTTTTGATTTGCATTTCCCTGATGATTAGGGATGTTGAGCATTTTTTGATATGTTTTTTGGCCATTCTTATGTCTTCTTTTGAAAAATTTCTATTCATGTCCTTTGCCCATTTTTTGATAGGATTGTTTGATTTTTTTTCGCATACTACACATCAGATAAAAGACTGATAACAAGAATCTATTTAGAACTCAGGAAAATCAGCAGGATAGTATTAATAATATATATTGATCTTATCTTTCTGTGTGCCAGACACTGTGCCAATAGTTTTATATGTATGAACTGATTAATCCTTGCAACTCCTAAGAGTAGATCTTACTATTATCTCCATTTCCAAGATGAGGGCACATTGGAGGCTGGATTGAAATCCAAGCAGTGAAACTATAGAACTTACACATTTAACAACTGGTTCATGCTGTCTCCTACAGCATGGCTAGGAAAAATAGGCACAGAACATTCAGAACTGTGAGCTTTGGGAAAGAAATAGAAAAGTAATGTGGTAGTGAGATGTTGCTCCCATATGAGTTTTCTTTGTCTTCTAATAACAGAATCCTGATGGATTCATGAACAATAGTATCAGGAGCTGTGCTTCTCAGTTTCCCTTACAGTTATAATTATACTTTGAAATGTGATTATGGTTAATGACATGTAAGTGAAACTTATAGGGTAGATTCTGCAAACTTTCCTAAAATTTAGCCTACCCACATCCTTTGCCTCTGTCCTGTTGCCTGAAAGGTGGATGTAATGGTTGGAACTCAAACTGCCATCTTGTACTACGAGGATAAGGCCACACCTTAGGTGGTGGAGTAAGAAGTTGAAAGGAGCCTGGATTCCTGCGTACTTTATGGAGCAGAGCCACCACATCAGTCCTGGTCTACTTTATCTCCAGGCTTTTATGGGAGAGCAAAGTAAACTTCTGTCTCATTTAAAGCACTGTGATTTTGAGTGTCTTAATTGCCACCTAACTCATTTCATGCCTACCTGACAATGTGGATTGTAAGCAGCTTCACCATTTGTGTAGATGTAGGCACTCAAATATTTGTTGATTTGAGTTTATTTTTTATCTCTTCCGATTTTAATATTCAGAATCAACTATTTATGTTTCAGAGCAGTGAAAATATGTAGATATATCCTACATTCAAGATCATGCTGTAAATATAAAATAATTAGACAATAAATAGAGCCTGAGTATTTTTCCTCTATCTTTAAAGTAATGAGGGAAGTCCAAATATTAGAGCACAACTTGTAAATATCAAGGTAAAATTCCTCTGCCATGTCCATGTAGCAGCCAAACGTAATTTAAGCATGTTTCTATTTATTACCATTTACCATTTGTAATTAAACATTACATCTATGGGACAGGATCAATGACTAAATCAATTAGAAAGAATGATTACTATAAAAATCACTTATGAGTTTATCTGTATGTTACAAATCAGAATTATGATATTTGGCATGATACTACATTTATGGTACAGGGAAAATGTACATATGTATATGTATGTTTATATAAAAAAAGCTCCAAACATAAATAAGTCCTGTAATGTCTTACTGATCATCAAAAGAAAATGAAAAGAAAATGTGTTCCATTGAACACATGTATGAGGATCCTTTTTCTTTCTTTTTTTTTTTAAACAGTCTTGCTTGGTTGCCCAGGCTAGAGTGCTGTGGCATCAGCCTAGCTCACAGCAACCTCAAATTTCTTGGCTCAAGTGATCCTCCTGCATCAGCTGAATAGCTGGAACTATAGACGCGAGCCACCACCACCGGCTAATTTTTCCTATTTTTAGTAGAGACAGGTCTCACTCTTGTTCAGGCTGGTCTCAAACTTGTTAGCTCAAGTGATCCTCCCGCTGGGCCTCCAAGAGTACTAGGATTACAGGCTTGAGCCACAGTGCTTGACCCAACTTCTTTTTCTTAAAGGCCTATTTTTAATTTGTAATATAATAATTTTAAAAAGGATCCATTTTTATTCAACTATAAGCAAGAAATTTTCTCCCCATGCTGAAACTCAAGTGAAAAATGATCTCGGACTTGGGCCTTGTCAGTGTATAAGGAAGGTCGGACAGGTTTGTGATCTGTGTGGCACACAGACGTAGGAGTGGCTGATGAGTTTGATGTGGGAGTGTGTGTATAGAGAGGTGAAGGATAAGGAGTAATTAAATATTACACACATATTCAACCTGTGGAAATGAGTAGATGGAGGTGCTACTTAAAGGAATGGAAGAACCTGAGAAGCAAATTAAGGCATGTGGTAGGGGGAAGGAAGAGAATTCACAGTTCCATTTTGCATATATTGAGTTTGTGATGCCTGTGAGACATCCAAGAATAGAAATCAAGTTGTATATACAAGTTTGAATTTCAGAGGAGAGGTTTGGACTTGAGATTTAAAATTTAGAGTTGTCAGCTTAGAGATGATATTTAAAGTCATGACAATATTTGAGACCATCTAGGAAGAAAATGTGGAATAAGTTAAGAAGAGGGATCTGAAACCAGCCTTTGTGAATGGGGTAAGAGACTTACATGTTATGGTCAAAGCATTATGGTCTATGTTGGGATCTGGTGTAGATTTCTCTCCCTCTGGGTGCCACTGACCTGCTTGTTGCTCTTGACCCATCCCATGACTCTAGGATGGCATTTACTCATACAGAGTCCTTACTGAAGAGCTGAGCTGTTTAAGTCACATGTAGGAGGAGTAGAATTACATAAATGCTTCCATCAAAGAACTGATGATGTGGGAATCACAGAGGCTCCTTCTAGGAATGCATAGAATTCAATGTGTAAAGAATTTAGAATGTTTGTTTCTGAATTCTCAATCTCTCTTTTTTAATGTTCTTTTTAAAACATGTCAATAGATTTAGGGGTACAAATGGTTTTTTGTTACATGGATGAGTCATGCAGTGGTGAAGTCAGAGCTTTTAGTGTACTCATCGCCTGAATAGTGTACATTGTACCTGATAGATAATTCTTCATCCCTCACCCCCTCTTACCTTCACCCGTTCTGAGTCTCTATTGTCCATGATACACTCTTCAAGACCATGCATATCCATTGCTTAGCTCCCACTTGTAAGTGAGAACATGTGGATTTGTTTTTCTGCTCCTGGGACACTTCACTTAGAATAATTGCCTCCAGTTCTAGGCAAAGTGCGGCAAAAGACTTTATTTCATTTTTTTGTATGGCTGAGTAGTATCCCATGGTATATATGCCACATTTTCTTTATCCACTCATCAATTGGTGGGTACTTAGGTTGATTCCATATCTTTGCTATTGTGAATTGTGCTGCAATAAACATTCAAGTACAAGTGTCTTTTTGATATAATGACTTCTTTTCCTTTGGGGATATACCCAGCAGTGGGATTGCTGGATCAAATGGTGGTTTTACTTTTAGTTCTTTGAGGAATCTCCATACTGTTTTCCATAGAGGTTGTACTAATTTACATTCCTACCCCCAGTGTATAAACATTTCCTTTTCTCTGCATCCACACCAATATCTATTGTTTTTTTGACTTTTTAGTAATGACCATTCTGACAGGGAAGATGGTATCTCATTGTGGTTTTAATTTGCATTTCCCTGATGATTAGTGATGTTGAGCATTTTTTCATGTTTGTTGGCCATTTGTATCTCTTCTTTTGAAAAAGGTCTGTTCATGTCTCTTGTCCACTTTTCAATGGGGTTATGTGTTTCCTTCTTGCTGAGTGTTTGAGTTACTTGCAGATTCTAGATATTAGTCCTTTGTAGAATGTGTAGTTTGTAAATATTTTCTCCTGTTCTGTAGTTTGTCTATTTAATCTGTTGATTATTTCTTTTACTGTGCAAAAACTTTTTAATTTAATTAAGTCCCATTTATTTATTTTTGTTTTTGTTATATTTGCTTTGGGGTCTTGGTCATACATTCTTTGCCTAGGCCAATGGCCGGAAGAATTTTTCTTATGTTTTATTCTGGAATTTTTATGGTTTCTGGTCTTACATTTAAGTTTTTAATCCATCTTGAGTTAATTTTTGTGTGTGGTGAGAGATAGGGATCCAGTTTCATTCTTTTTTATGTGGCTATCCAATTTCCCTAGCACCATTTATTGAAGAGGGCATCCTTTTCCCAGTGTTTTTGTCTGTGTTGTCAAAGATCAGTTGGTTATAGGTATATGGTTTTGCTTTTGGTTTCTCTATTCTGATCCATTGGCCTATGTGTCTACTTTTATACCAGTACCATCTTGTTTTGGTTACTGTAGGTTTGCAGTATAACTTGAAGTTCCATAATGTGATGCCTCCAAATTTGTTCTTTTTGCTTAGGATTGCTTTGGCTATTTGCAGTCTTTTTAAAATTCCATAAAAAATTTAGGATTGTTTCTTTTAATTCTGTAAAAAATGACATTGGTATTTTGATGGGAATTGCACTGAATCTATAAATCACTTTGGGCAGTATGGACATTTTAACAATACTTATTCTTCCAATCCATGAGCATGGAATATTCTTCCATTTGTGTGTGTCATTTATGATTTTTTTCTTCAGTGTTTTGTAGTTCTTCTTGTAGAGATCTTACCTCTTTGGGTAAGTATATTCCTCGGTATTTTATTTTATTATTTTTTTGCAGCTATTATATATGGTACTGAGTTCTTGATTTGATTCTCAGCCTGGCTGTTATTAGCATATAAAAATGCTACTTATTTGTATACATTAATTTTGTAACCTGAATCTTTATTGAATTCACTTATAAATTTTAGTAGTCTTTTGAAGGAGTCTTTAGGGTTTCTAGATACAAGATCACATCACTGGCAAATAGGGGTAGTTTGGTCTCCTCTTTTCCAATTTGGATGCCCTATATTTCTTTCTCTTGCCTGATTTCTCTGGCTAGGATTTTCAGTATTATGTTGAATAGAAGTGGTGAAAGTGAGCATCCTTGTCTTGTTCCAGTTCTGATGGGGAATGCTTTCAACTTTACCCAATTCCGTATGATGTTGGCTGTGGATTTTATTATTAAATATATTGAAGTATATTCCTTTTATGCCTAGTTTGTTGACGGTTTTTATCATGAAACAATGCTGGATTTTATTAAAGGCTTTTTCTTCATCTATTGAAATGATCATATAGCTTTTATCTTTAATTCTGTTTATGTATGAATCACATTTATTGATTTGTATATACATGTTGAACCATCTTTGCATCTCTGAGATGAAACCGAGTTGGTTATGGTGAATTATCTTTTTGTTGTGCTTTTGGATTCATTTTGCTAGTATTTTATTGAGGATTTTTGCATTTATGTTCACAAGGAATATTGATTGGTCTGTAGTTTTCTTTTTTTTTGTTGTGTCCTTTCCTGGCTCTGGTGATAATGACTTCACAGGATAAGTTACAGAGAAGTCCCTCTTTCTCAATCTTTTAGAACAATTTCAGCAGGATAGGAACCAGTTCTTCTTTATAGATCTGGTAGAATTTGGTCATGAGTCTGTATGGTCCAGGGCTTTTTTTGTGTATTGAGAGAGATTTTATTACTAATTCATTCTTGTTACTCATTATTGCTGTGTTCAGGGTTTCTGTTACTTCCTGATTCAATCTTGGGAAGTGTGTTTCCAAAATTTTATCAATTTCCTCTAGATTTTCTAGTTTGTGTGCATAGAGGTATTCATAGTATTCTCAGACGATCTTTTGTATCTCTGTGGTATCAGTTGTGATGACTCCTTTTTCACCTTAATGTGTCTTTAACCTATCTTCTTTTAGATCCTGTGAGAATAGCTTAGAAGTTTGTTCTGGATTGCACTTTGCAACTATAAACATGAGGACTGGTGATTGAATGCTACTGTTCATGTTGTCTCTCAAATTGGCTACCTGTGAGGTTTTATAGTTTTTAACAATCTCATAATACTACCATATGTTAATGCCATTAGTTTTGGGCCACAAAGAACTTTTCTATAAAGAAACTCAAGTCTCTTACAGGTTTTAACAGAACCAACAGGTAGGATGTGTGTGTGTGTGTGTGTGTGTGTGTGTGTGTGTGTGTGTGTGTGTGCGTGAGAGAGAGAGAGAGAAAGAGAGGTTGGGATGAGGGGAAGGAGGGTTTAGAGAAGATGCTATTGCTAAGTAATTTAATGATAAAAATTGTAAAAATTGAATAAAAACTTAGCATCTGTTTTTATACCTAAAATAATTACTTTAGGATTTGATTAATTAAAAATAGGAGAGATATTTCTTTCCAATCTGAATTCTTCTCTTTCAATTCACTGACCAAGGGACTGCCTTTTTAACTGCCCCCCAAATCCTTTATTATGCCTAGATTTACCATAAAAAGTAACTAAGACTTGTATGACTTGCACTGAGGGTATAATCAATATCTAGCCTAGTTTCTTGCACACATTTATTCATTTCACTAACATTTATTGAATACCTACCAGGCATGCTTATTAATTTCAGTAGTATTTATTGAACTCCTACCATGCCCCCAATAACAGAGCCTACTCACATGTTCCCTTTGAAAACCCAGCATGAAATTTAGTTTTGTGAGCATTATGTCTGTGAGTGGGCAACTTTTTTGCCAAAATAAATATATTGCCCAATATTTTTGCCACCAGAAGAGATTAAATATTTTAAAATGTGGCTTGCATCTAAGCTCTTAATTATCTATATTGTAGCATTGCTGACATTAGAGTGCTTTGCACATTGTTTTTTGATTCCTAGAGGATTCAGCTAACATTAATAACAGCCCTCCCTTCTTCTGCCCCTCCCCTATATGTTCTGCACATATTAAAAGAATACTTGGCTCTGTTCTCAGAATTGGCTTTTCCCAATTTCCCCTTCAAAATTTCTTTAAGTTTCCTTTTTTTGTTCATTTTTAAAGTAGGCTGTGAGTCTCCCACTAGATTAACTTGGCTCAGAAGATTGCTGAGCTTTAAAAGTCTGGCTTTAGGAGGATCTCCCAAGTCTAATTTTGAAGACTTGGTATCCAAGAAAAATGAAAACCTCACATTTCCCTCAAGGGATTGTGTATAGCCAGAGTTTTACAAAGTTTACAGTGTGCTATCACACTTAATTCTGAGAACATTTGCCAAATTTGCCCAGCTAAAACACGTACACGTACTTCAACCTCTTCTACTCAAATTTAGGCATTTTCAGGGTGTTGAAGAGAAACTTGATCATAGATAGATCTTCTTGCTTAGAATTTTGAATCTTCAAATAGTAAAGATGCCATCTTGGCAAGGAGGTCTTACCAACATCAATAATTAGCATTTCTTTAGGGAGCTCCATTAACTTCCTTAAATTAATGGCAAAATTTTGTGTGTAGTCATTTATTCAATAAATATTTATTGAGGACCTATTATGTGCTAGTGAACATATCAGTGAACAAAACAAAATTTCCAATCCTCATGTAGCTTATATTTATATAGGTGAAGACAGGGAGCAAACATAATTCAATTAGTAAATTTTATAGTATGCTTGTATGTTAGTGGTCCCCAAGACCACTCTGATCTCAGTAACTTCCTAGGAGGACTCAGGACTCAGTGTATAGTTTTACTCCCAGCTAATATTTATCACAGTGAAAAGATACAGAACAAGATCAGCAAAGAGAAAAGGCAGAAGGGGCAAAGTCTGGGGAAGACCAGGCCATGTGCTTCCAGAGTCCTCTCCTAGTGAAGTCACACAGGATGCACTTAATTCCCCCAGTAATGAGTTGTGACAGCATATATGAGGTGTTGTCTACCAGTGAAGTTGATTACTCAGTGGTCAGGGTTTTTATTGGAGGCTGGTCACGTATTACCCTCTGTCTGCATGGCACATACAAAATTTGTATACTGGCCAAAGGAAAACAGGCGTTCGACATAAACCGTATTGTTTGCACAAACATTTAGGTATAGTGAGCTACTCTTATCAGTTCTGGGCATGTGGAAACCCTCCTGAAATCCAAGTTCCTGGATCCCAGCCAAGGTGCAGTCTTTTAAACATGCTTTTCAAAGGGCAGCAGTCAGACCTGTTATGTTAACTATTTTGTGCATAGCTAGATTATGACAAGTGCTTTGGGGAAAAATTTTAGAGCAAGGAATAAGGACTAGTAGAGCTGGAAAGGGATGCGGGCTGTAATTTTAAATAAGGTGATCAGAGTAAGCCTCACTGGGAAGGTGACATTTGAACAAAGCCTTGGAGGTAAAAAAGAACATTCCAGGCAGAGAGAACAGCTGATGCAATTACCCTAAGGTGAGAGCTTGGTTGTCACGTTTGAGAAAGAGCAAGGGGGCCAGTGTCACTGGAGCAAAGTGAAAATGGAGATGAAGTGAGAGAGTTAAGGCTGGGGGAGGGGAACCAGTGGCCAGACCGTATTGGACCTTGTAGGACATTGTTATTAATAGTTCTTCAGTTTATATGTGTGCATTTCACTGTTGAAAGATCCAGTAGTTTTTATTTCTTTAGATTCTGTGAGCCCCCAGCATTTAATAAGTGCAGATCTAGGATAACTTTCTTATTTTACAGGTAGAGAACTAAGCCCTAAGTGATTACAGGTGTCTTAAAGTCACATGGTCTTCATTGAGAGAATGGAAAATAGAACATAGAATGTAAATGTTTTAACCCTTCTCTCCCTCAAGTTCAAGAGAATCCTAGTGACATACTTCATTACATTTTACTAAAGTTAATGTAATTGATAATAAATGGATGCCAAACTACTTCAGGATAGTTGAGGCAGAAAGTGTTCAATCATTGTTATTATTTCTTTGTTTAGAATAGAGAGGGACTGGGGTGCTTAATCTCTGAATAAAGTGAGAGATAAAACAAATAGTAAACACCTAATAGGTATTTTTTCCTATTATTAGAATGTCTGATAACTCAATTGAATGTCTTCACACCTACATACCTATCCCTTCTCCCATAAAACAATTTATTTTCATTGCCTGTTAGGGCTACCCTGTTTTGTCCCTATTATTATTATAATTTAATAAAGAAATAGTTCACTAAGCTCTGTCCTGATTTTAAGGGGATTCAACTGCAGTTTCTCACAAGGGCGATAGAAATAAAATAAAGCTAACTTTAAAGGTAATTTCTCTCACTGGCAACTCTGTAACAGTCACGCTAAGAAGGCATAGTTGAAAAGTGTGAAACATAGCTGAAGAGCACCTAGTGAACAGGGATCCAGAAAGTAGTATGTTTGACCTTACAACCCATGATGACATAAGTTGCTTACAAAATCAACAGGTAATTGCTGTTAATTTTTTCTTTCAAAATAAAATCAGACTGAAAAGAAGATTGACAGTTTTTCAAATGTTTACTGCTTTTTAAGCATAAAGAAGTGAATGTTGGATGCAAATAGGTCTGTGGTATGTGTTTGCTAAAGATATGATTTTGATGACAGGTTTTTAAGGCAATTTAATAATGTCTTTTTGTTGTTGTTTTGAAAACCAAAACAAAAAGTAAAAAGAACGTTTTAGAATAAATTTTAAAAGGCTAAGTTCGGAGCTATATAATTCTTATGTGGATTTGGAAGTACAGGCATTTAAAAAAATTTTTTTATTTTCAAAGGGGAAAAATCATTAACTACCTCCTCTGAATGTGAGGAGGTAAAATGTAGCTTATGTTATTTCACAGATAAAAAAGTTTTCTGTTCACTAAGCAGTATTTCCATATTGCAGTCTTTTAGGATGTTGCTTTTAAATGCTATATGCTATATTATGCTATGTTATCTCAACCAGTGATATGACGAATGGCTCTGTCAGGCTACATGACAATAAAGCTAATATAAGCATAAAATATCTATTACTGTTAAAGAGATGAGATCAATACGATACCCCAAAAAGCAAGATCTTGAGGATTTTCCATTAGCTTTGATTCCTTCCATGTATTTGGAACTATAAAAGGCCTTGCTTTTGTTGCTGCTGGTGGGGTAAACTTGATTAGATTTAACTATTAGAATCATTCTATTTTTACTAAGGCCAGAGACAAAAATTTCAATAACTTTTGTTATTGACATATGATTATTATAAAAAATTAAACTACTCAGAAAATTACAGAGGCAGAAAATCACGCCAAATCCCACTTTCCAGAAATAACCATTCTCAACATTTGCACATCTTTCCAGACATCTCTCAATGTGTCTATACTGAGCAAAATATAGCTAGATATAATTTTAGGAAAATGGGATCACAGTATACATGGCATTTTAAATACCAAGTATTAATTTACTTTTACTTGAATTTAACAAAAGAAAAAGAGATTGAAATAAAATTAGAGGAGATTCTGACTTCCCTCAGATAAATATTTCATCACCATGAATGACATAGCCTATAAAAAAGGCCCATTATCATTATTCAAAAATATAACTCAATCTAAGAGTTTGGAATTAACATTTTTTTTAAACTTTCAAATAACACTTCATTCATTAGGAGTCAATTTCCTTTGCTTTCTATTCTACTGTTGCAGTGGTGTCAGAGAAACAAGGCATGTTTGGGAGTGATGTAGAGGCTTTTGGAGCACAAAGTGAGCAAAAACCAGAAAACAGTGTAATCTTTAGTGATTTGCTATGAAAAGTGGAAAAAAAAAAACCACACATATATTTTCTAACAGATCCCCTCCCCCATACTCTGATATTTGGTATATTATTCTGTATACATTGATTTACTATGTTTTCTTTTTGTACTGTAGCTATAGTTATCAAAGATATTAATCTTTGTTCCATTTCAAAACTGATTTTGTGCTCATCATCAGCCCTTTTACTGTTTCTCAATTATTGAGTTTTTTTGTTTTGATTCTGGTCTTGAGTGGATGGATTTTGTGGCCCAGGAATTTTTTAAAGGAAGCACTGATAAGTTTTGTTTTGTTTACTAAGTTCTTATCATATGAGATAGCCTATCAGTTTAACGTATAAAGGACAGCTTGTTGAATATAAGTTCTTAGTTTTTTTTCCCTCTATTACTAAGATACTTTAGATATTATTGTGGTCACTTCTTCAATGGATGATTAATAGAAGGGGTGGAGGTATATTTACTGCTAAGTTGTCAATTTGCTGTATAACTACCCAAATTTAACAAAATTATCAATTGTAATATTTTGAGATGAGAAAAAGGTGGGGAGTTTACTTTTGGTGTGAAGTTTGAATGCCTGTTAGGCAATAAAATGAAGGTGTTGAGTGGCAGTAGGGGATATGAGTTTGGAGTTTAGTAGAGAGATTGGCTGGAGCTACATGTTTGGAGTATACAGCATAACGTTGGCAGTTAATGACATTGAATTGGATGAGAGTTAGTGTAGATGGAGAAAAGGAAAGGTCTGAGGACTGAGTGCTGGGTGTGCACTCCAGCAGTTAGAGGTAAGAAAAATGAGGAGGAATAGCAGTAGAAACTGAAAAGCAGCTACCATTAAGCTGGGTGAGAAAATATGCTTGAAATCTCAAGGAGAAAGTGACCAACTATGTCAAACGCTGCTAAGTAAGATGAAGACTGAAACTTGAATATTGGAATGGGCCACTTAGAAGTTATTTGTGTTCCTGATAAACATAGTAGGCAAACCACTGATAAGCCTGATTAGAGAAAAAAAGTGAAAACAAAAATATATAATTATAAAAAATATTTTTACAATATTTTTAAAATAATTTAAAAATTATAGGCAACTCTAACAATAAATTTGGACATTGACAATTTTATCTGTACACCATAGGATCTTCCTTTCTCATAGTGTCTTCCTTTGACAATAATTTTATGAACAAACAAAACCCTTTATATTTGTATATATGGATGAGCAGGAAAAAGGAGTAAGAGCATAAATATAAAACATTTTCTGTTGTTGAATGCTGATTGCTTTAGGAGAATGAGACTTTAGAGTAGTTTGGGGAAATTATTAATATTTTATTCATTTCTCTGTATTGTTTGACATTGCAATGAACTTGTATTATTTTATAGTTAAAATTATATAATACAATAAAAAATACACTATATAGTAAATTTTATGTAATAAAAGTAAAGTACCAATAGTGGCAAAATGTGACCTGTGAGTGATTCCTTCGCTTCTCCTGAGCTCATGGTTTTAATGTTACCTAATAGTTGTGAGAGTCTTTCATTTGTGTCCCAGACTTGCTCTTAGAATCTTTATTGACACAGTTTTGTAGTCATACCCGATTGACTGCAATTAGTCTTGAATTGAAATTTATTTCCCAGCCTTAGTATAGATGTTCTCTTTAGTTCCTTACTAGTTTTTCTTTCTAATTATTCATCACAGTTACTCAGTACCTACATTGTACATGAACTAACAGGAACTGTACTTGGAGGAACCCGTGGTCTATGATTCTAATTATGTAATCTTCTTGGGCTTCTATTACTTGTCCTATCCCTTAACAGTGATTATTTTTACAACATCTGTCCACGTGAAATTCTCTTTTCCTAACTCTACACACTCTCCCTAGACTACTCCATCTCTATGTCAGGGATTCCTAATTGGTACCTGTAATTCCAGACCACTTTTTCTCAGTTTAGCATCTTTGTATCCAACCCAACATGTGTAATGCGGAACTTATTATCTTTCCTGCCTATTATGACCCTCCTCTTTTATCTGCTGTATTTGACCATGTTATTCAAACCACTTTACCCAAGCTAGCATGTCTAATTGATGCATAAATCTGTTAATTTTACTGCTTGTTTACTTCTCTTAAGATTTTCTCTTCTGCACATTTGTTGCTAATACCTTAGTTTAGATTTTCTTCATCTCTCACCTATACTTTTGTAACAGTCTCTTGTCTCAAGTCTCATATGCTCCACTAATCTACTTTGCCCATAAAATAATTTTTCTCTAACACAAATTACATATCAGTCATATTCTTAAAATTATTCAATGACTCTCTAATGCCTTCACTAAAGTCATGTGACCGGTGACCTTCACATGCCTAATACATTTCAGTGAATTCATCTCAATTTTTACAAAACCCCAGAGTTTATTTTTAGGAAGTACAGGCTTTAATAATTTATTATCACCATGGCATTGATAGTTTGGCAGTGATAATTTACTAACAATCATAGCTTAGAATAGATGTGTGTTTATCTGTGAATTTGCTAAAACTCCTTACTTTTCCACTGAATAAAATATATTAGAATGAACATGAGGGTAATATTATAGGGATAATCTTGAGCAGACTCTTATTTATGTTTAAAATGTAAATTCTTTGCAAACTGTGGTACTTGGACTTTAATTACTAACAAATTACTTGTGACATAATTCATAAATGATTGTCTATTACCGTGATTGGTAAAAGCTGGATTTTAGATCAAAGTTCAGACTTTTCACTGTAACAAACACAGCCCTTCATGATTCAAGCCAGCCATTTGTTTATTCATACATACATCCATTTGTCAAATATTTATCGAGCACCCTTTATATCCTAGAAAATTGTTAGGGTCCCGGGAAATACTAGTGAACACAACACAAATTTTGCTGTCAGAGAGTCAAAGGCCATAGCACCTTGGGCTTCTAAGCTCTTTTTTTGATATCTACTTGTCTAGTCTCCTCGCCTCCACTCACATTTTCAGGCCAAAGGGACTATTTATAGTTCCCTTGATATATTGAACTATTTCTTTTATTGGCTTATTTTCCTCCCTCTGTCTAGAATGTTTTTCATTTTGTCAAGCTGGTGAATGCTCAGCTTAATTGTTGCTTCTCTATTCCCTGTTTCTGAATGGAGGATCCAATGAAAATAAAGAGACATTTAAAACCAAACTTCTCTTGAATGTAATTTAAATCTTTTGTTTACAAAGCCTTTCAGACATAACACTTAAAAAAATCAGCTTTTAAAATCCAAGTTAAGAGTGGACATGGGATGGGAGTGTGATGTGTTTGTAGTGGGGTAGTGTGTTTGTGTGTGTTTCACTGAGAAGTTGAATAATTGATGAATTCGGTGATCCAGTAGGGTAGAAAGAATATTGGGGTTGGGATACTAGGGGAAATGAGTTGGAAAAATGGGAGGTTTTAGAAAACATACGCTTCAGTAAAATTTGCTTTCCTAGAACACATTGTTCCTTAAGATTATGGGATCGTTTTATGCTTTCCTTGCTTTATTTATTCATGCAAGGTTCTTTTTAGTAGGCTTTCTGGTATTCTCTTTCCCATATATATATATATATATATATATATATATATATTCTCTATATGTATATCTGAGAATGTGCTTTTCTAAGCATTTGATTTTTAAAAATCAACTTTATTGAGGTATAATTTGCATACAATAAAATACAACCATTTTAGTGGTTGAATGAGTTTTGAGAAATGTAGCCATTCATATAATCACCACCCCAATCGATTTTAAAATATTTCCCTCACTTCAGAAAGTTCCCTCTGCCTCTTTGCAGTCAAGCTCCCTCTCCACCCCCCATCCACAGGCATCCACAGATCTGCTTTTGGTCACTATCAATTAGTATTGTAAATATTTTATTTTGATACTATCTTTCTTGTTCAAAGTCATCTGTTGTCTGTTCCCCAATTCCTCCCTCTATGATCCTTTATAAATAGAGCCTGGAAGCTGCCCTCATTCTTCCTTGATCTGTCTCACTTTTTTTCCCTACTTTTCCAAAACCACTCACTCTGCCTGTTTCATTCTTCCTCTTCAGATACCATTATTAATTCATTTTCTACTATATAAGTCTACTATAGACTTGGCCACAAGTGATTGCCCAAGAGGCTTCAGTCTCTTTCAGAGTCAAAATCATTTCACTTCAAATTTTAATAATAATACATCTTTAAAGGCCCATTTGAAGGTGCAGAGGAAACCTAATAAAGTTCAATTTTGTAAACTTCCTTATTAGTTGCCTTCTCTATGGCACTTGTGTACTGTATATCAAACTGAGGAAAAGTAAAACAAAAGATGGCAATTAAGTTTATTTTCCAAAATTATCTTTATTACAAAACACTCTAATTTGTAATAACCAGGACTAAGAATGACTTAAGTAATATTTAAAAAAGTAAAAAATTGTGAGCACATTTGGGGGATTACTAGAATGAGTTTGTGTTGATTCTTTCCACTTACAAACTTGATATCTCAGAAAACTTGGTTTTAAAAAGCGGTTTCTTTTTTTATTTGCTGAAGGACACTACAGCTGTTTTTAGTGCCATTTATTTTCCTTGCTTTATTTATGGAAGTAGGAGGAAATTATTTAGGGGTAGTAATTTAATGCTATTTCAGTTGGCATTTAATTGGGTTTAGATGTCGAAAGATACATAGAGCTAGATATTTAATTAGAGGTTTTATAATGGTAAAATATACTGTGAGAACAATCTTATGAACTTTGCAATGTGCTTTCCTGCTTAAATATCTTCCAGGCTGTGAACCTTTGATTTTCCTCCCCTTATCTCCATCTATGTTTTTAACCCTTCTATCACTCTGAACAGCACAAGAAATCACACTGTTGGTTATTTATTCATTCTGAGTAAAGTATGACTTCATCCTGCCTGAGACTCTTTGCATAAGTTCCTCTGGAGCTTGTTTGGGTAAATAGAAACATCTATTTAGTTGCTTCTTTACTGTCTACTTTTGGTGGCAATTTTTTAAAGGAAAACACATTTGCAGGCTGCTCATAGTTCTCAGTACAGAACAGTGCTGCACTGACATTTTCAGAGCAGCATTTTCAGTGCATTTCAATACTCTCATGAGTATAATGCTTCTACCTTTGGCCAGCAACAGTGCGATTAAGAGAGTGAGCATTTTTTGGTTTCTCATCATTCTATTTGAGATCTTTGAAGAAGTTATGGATTGATATACGACTTATTATAGTCACTGTGTATTGATCAGCTGCACACAAACACACATGTATACATCAACACACACACACACACACACACCTATATACGTACATCTACATGTATTATCTCTTTTTATTTCTCTCTTTGTGCCTCTTCTATTGTCCCTAGGCTTCTTTCTCATCTATATCCATTTCATTTTTTTTCCTTCTTCATCCTCTTTTTTTCTTGCACTCAGACTGCCACCTCCCATACATTTTCCTACACAGTGGAAATGTAGGAGAGGTTTATGAAGGTCTTTAGACTTGCCACAAATATTCAGTCAGGAGATATTGTAAGGTGATGCAGTATTTCACTTGACAATGGTGAGTGAATGGTGTAATCTTTTTATTGGGTAAATTTATGTAAATGAGCACTCAAAGAAAAGTTGTTATTGTGCATGTTTTTTTTTTTTTTCAAGCCACAAGTCACAACAAAGGAAGTGAAAGATTTTGTGGCTCTTGTGACAGCCGCAAGAAATAGAGCACATTAAACATGTTGCATAAAAAGACAATAAGATGCAAAGGTTGAAATGTTAAACTTTTAGAGATGAGTCATAATTGTAATGGTGCTATTTATCTTCAAATTTCTTCACAAAATGAAATAACATTCTTCCCATAGTCATAATTTTATTAGCACCTTTCAAAAATGTTGGAATTAAAGTTAAGAGGTTAAAATAATTCAGTTCAGAACAAGAGTAGAAGTGAATTTTTTGAGAATTGAAATTCACTAATGTAATAGAAAAAAAATTTTAAATGGAAATTTAAAGCTCTGCTTCTGGCTTTTCCTCTCCCTCTAAATAGCTGTGTCATCTTTGGCAAGTCTCTTAAGCCCCAATGATTTACTTCCTAGCTTCCAGTTTCCTTACTCTCAAATGAGGTTTTGGATTAATTGGGTCTCTTAAGTTAACTTTAGTACTTAAGTAATTTAATTCAATCCTAGAATTCTTTCTTTCCTCTGAACCTAATGCTTAGTCCTCTTAATTGGCACGTTTAATTAATGAAGTCTTTCATACTCATTATGCATATACCATTTAACTTTTAGGATAGGAAAAATGTCTCAAAGATATTATTTGATAATTTAATCTCTTAAGTGTTAGAAGGGTGATCCAATGAGTACATAGGTCAGATGAGGAAAAGGAATGATAACTAAATGTCAAAGTGTGTAAGTTTGGCAATTTCCGGTCATGGATGGAGAACATGAATTATCAGAGTTTTGTGAGAGCACATGTAGGGTAGAGTAGAAGGTTCTCACAGGACCTTTTAGGAATAGGGCCAGATAATCATTTCATGTCACTGACACAGTTTCATGGATCTTTACTGTAGTACCCTATCATTAATATGACTGTTTCTTTTTGTGTGTTAATTTCTAATTTCACTGGTTGATTTCATCTATGTTTTCCCTTTATAGGTACAGAGTGATGAAATCTGATTTGCCTAGCCAATTATTATTTCTATGCATTGTACAGAGTTTTATGCATTGGGTCACCTAAGGGCCACTTTGAGATGTTTAGGGAATAGTCTGAGCTTTGAGGCTATATGTTGTACACTCATTCTTAGAAAGAGATGAAAGGCAGAGTAGGACCCAATATCTAATACTAAAATATCTAGAATACTGAGTTTAACTATTGCAGCTTTTCAAGGATGTTCTTCAAATAAACATACTGTTTTCCTTCATGACGTTAAACTAGACAATCATGGAGTGGGTCTCTAATACTAGTGCTGTTGTTTATATGAATGGGAAATTATACTCAGTTGCTGAGGCAGAAATTCAAGATTGCAAAAGCTTTTCATTCCATCTGTTGTGACTCAGTGTATGAAGACATGATATGACTTAATCAATTAGTATGTATCAATTTGTGTATACTACCAGTATGCTTTAATCAATTAGTAGATATTACTTTCTGCCAGTTGACAAGTTGATTTGCCTTACTTTTCTGTGGGAAAGACACTGAGGAGAGAATCAAACAGATAGCAATAGAAGCCATTTAAGCATTTTGCATTTATTAATCATTTAATCAACACAGTAAGAAGTATATTTTCCTACAGCTGTTAAAGCATAAAGTCTGGGTTTGAGTTCAGGTAGTTTGTTTGTCTCCAGAACCCATAGTCACTCACAATGCATACTTTCTCTTTTTAATATTTACATTTCTTTATCTTCCCTCTTCATCTCCTACTCTGAATCTTTGATAGGTTTTCTATCTGCATGCAAATTTTTACTTTCACTTCCCATGTATACTTACATTAAAGTGGAAATGGTTTTGCCTCTGGAATACTCTTCCTAGGAAAGCCAGATATGAGAATGGTTTTACCTTGGAAGGATTGGAACCTAAAAGCCAGGTGAATCCTTAATCTTTGTATATTCTTTAGTTTTCCAATTGCAGAGCGCTCCAGAGAGGTCCAAAGTCAAAGCTATCAAGGAAATGGTCCTATGCTGTGTTACGGATAATGTGAGATTACTGGAGACTGGTGGAGAAGAAGCTTTGAGAAACTATTAGCTTATGAGATACCAGCACTGGCATGCTAATCTTTCCTCTTTTTCTGGCCATTCTGCCATTTTTGAAACTTTCTCTGTAAAACTTTTATCCAACTCTTTCCTGAGGTTTATGGTCAAGGTTTTATTATTAAGGTCCCTTGATGTATTCTTTAGCTAGATTTCACCATTTAAAGATGTCAGGAAGTATGTACCTGTGATTTTTCTCTGGATTAGTAAAGAGCTTTTCTTCAATCACCTATCTTGAATCTTGTATCACTGTGTTTGAATATTTGTTCAAGCTTTTGGGAGTTTGTTTTGACATATTACTTAAAAGACATTTTGTACCAGGAGTGTCCTTTACTTTATACACTCCAATCTCTGATGTGAGAATACCATCATCATTTCCCCAAACTCTATCTTTATTATCTCTTTCTTATAAGTATTTATATAAGTTCCAGTGCTTCCCATCTAAAATGGAGGGAAAAAAGCCATCACCTTCCCTGGGCTCTATAAACCTTTTTAGCTATCACTTCTTTCTACCTCTGATTATTAATCTTTTTAAAAGAGAAAGTTGCACTTGCTTTCTCTACTTCTTCACCTCCTATTTCCTCTTCACTTTACAAATATGACTTCTATCTTCATCCCACCTCTGAAACTCCTGTGGCAAATTTCATCATCAACTTCCTAATTGTCAAATGCACTGATTTCTCTTCATACCTGATTTACTCAACATATCCCATAGGCCAGTCTCTCCTGAAACCCTTGTTGTGGGTATGAAATGCCATGATACAGTTTTTCTTGTATTTACCCTTGTTTTAGGCATGAAATGCCACGATACAGTTTTCCTTATATTTTATGGTCACTCTCTTTTGGTCATCTTTGCTCATTTCTCTTTCTGAGCTCAGTCATGTATTAGCATTCCCTGATATCTGTTCTGGCTACCCAACCTGATGGTCACCAGGTCCAGCTGCATCTACCTCTCTAATCTCTCAAACTAATCTACTTCCCTCCACTTCAGCATCTGCCACTTTAGTTCCTCCTCTTACTCCTCCCCCTTCCCCCTCCCCTCCTCCTCCTCCTCTTTCTTCCTCTCCTTCTTCTCCTTCTTCTTTTTCTGTCTTCCTTTTTACTGTAATGGTATGCAAACTGATCTTTCCATATCTAGTCTTGTCCCCTCCAACCTAGCTTTTTTTTTTTTTTTTTTTTTACAACTAACATAGTGATCTTTTAACAAGGAAATGTTACTCTTCAACTCCCTGACTTAAAATTCTTCAATGATTCTCTACAGCTATTAGCATAGTTCTTAGCATAGGGTACAAGACCCTTCTTTATTTGCCCTGTACATACCTATCCAGACTTTTTCTCTTTACTTTTCACATTTTACTGTAAGACTTCACATTTTCTAATGACTTTATACCTTTGTATGTACAGATTCTTCCTTATACCTTACTGTTTTCGCTTGACTTACTTTACTCTTCCTTTAGGAGACAGTTCTGGGATATCTCCTCCAGGAAGCTTTCTCAGATCATAGAGTCTAGAGGACATTACCTGCTTTGTACTTTTATGAAATACTAGTCACTATAGTTATCTGCTTATTTTTTGTTTCCCTTTGAAAGAAGAGGACATTTTTCCTTTTCCTTTGATCTACTAGCAACTAGTATAATGTCAGGCATATAACAGTTGCCAAATAAGGATTAAGTGAGATTGGTTAGCTGATCCTTCCAACATCTCAAAAAATACATATTTTACTATTTGACAGAGCATTAATGAAAGTAATTGTAAGTATATTTCTTTCATTTCAGAGAAAGTCAAGAAGTAGACTTGCAAGAAATATTTGAGAGGAACTTTCATAATAATCAGATAATATTCAATGCAGTCTCGTTTTTATTTTCTTACAAAGCTCAGTCTAAAATGATTATCTGCTCACTGTCTAGGATCTTTCTAATTCAATTTATCAGTGAAAAATGAAACACTGATGGGAATGTATATGGTAAAGTGGTCTGTAATTACAAACAAGACTTCTTATTCTGTATGTACTTGCCCTATGTAGTGAAGTGTTGGTGAAAGGATGGTCTTGATAAGAATTCCCGAGACTTCAAATTCAGGTAAGTTCTCAATAGATAGACACAAGCATTATCTGATACAAATAGATACAGATAAGGGCACAGTGAATCAGTGCTATTTGGAAGTCAATGGTGGGGATTCAGATACTTAATTTAGCTCAATTCCACATTATGTATCTTTACATCTCAAGTGTGAAGGCAATTTCAATGATAAGAGAGTAGGATAGAGCTAAGAGCAAGGAGGAGACTAGAACAGTTTATTTGTCTGACTAAAGGCAAGAATGAGTCCAAAATGGTACACATGATTAAATGCAAGTCAAGAAACCTAATTTATAAAAGAGAAAATAATTATGTCAGTAGGCTGTAGCTTGTAGGTGAATGGAGCTCAGATTATGGCATTTAGATGAGGGAGAAGTCCTAAATATGAGCAGAAATCCTGGGAGAATTGACAGGTTAGATCCTTAGCTCAGTAGATGCAGCATGGAAACAGGAAGGGACTTAAATAGCTACATAGAGGAAAAGGAGGTGATTATAAAATGAATAATAGTTATAATCTCTGACATTTATTTAATACCTACAATATACCAGGTACTGTGTTAAGCCATAAGAAACAGGGCAAGAGATTAGTCACTGATGAAAAAAGAACTTACTGGAATCTAATTATTAGGTTAAATAGTAAATGAATATTCCTAAGAAACCATTGTTGCCATGGAAATTACAAAATATTTTAAATCTCTAACTTCCTCAGATAAATGCTTTGGAGTTTTGCCAGAATTTGGGTATGTTCACAAAAGCCTGTTACGCATGCATGCCAGATATCCTCTGTTTTCTCCTTCAGATACAATCTTCCTTTTCCAACCTGCTTTCTGCCCTGGAAGGCTAGAATGTACCAAATCATCAGGTTCCCTTGCTTTCTTGATTCTGGTTGAGTTTGGCCACTTGGGATTCCAGGTTGACAATTGGAAGAAGGGAGGAAATGAGGTTGTTTTATTTATTATCTTATCCCCCTTGTTATTGGGTTTCCTGGGGTACCTGTGTTCCTTAACCAAAGGTTGCTGATTCTCTCAGGGTGGATCTCTCTATATGACTTTCTCTGGGTTCCGCTTACTAATCTGTTCTCTTGCCCCTTTGGGCATAGTGTTGGTAACAGCTCCACTGTTATTAACACTTGGTTACTGCATTATACCTTATGTTAGTGGTTCTCAAACTTTGGTACACATTAGAATCACCTGAAGGAATTTGTTAAAACATAGATTACTGGACCTTAATCCCAGCATCTCTAATTTATTAATAGTAGGTCTTGGGTGAGGTCTCGAATTTGCATTTCTAACAAGTTCCTAGGTGATATTGATGTTGCTGGTCCAGAGACCAAACTTAGAGAGCATTATGGTTTCCTTGTACCTTGCCCACAGCTTTATTAAATTGTGCCCATATTAAATCTTTTTCAATAATTCTAATTTGGGTGTGCCATCTGTGTAATGCTAGTTTCTGCTTAGTACTCTTTCCCATCGTACCAAAGGTGGTCCTAGTAAACAGAACTAAAAATGAAATTCTGGAATTAGTTTTTTCATATATTCAAAGAGCACAATGGAGGAAAATGGGACATGGGTAATTCATGGCATGTGGTGGCATTATAATTACTCAAATTATCATTGGTGGTAACATGAGATGAAGTTTACATAGAAGATAGACTATTGGAGATCAAGTGGCTATGGTACTTAATTGTATGGCAATGGTAACAAATTTATTTTTATATATTATTTTAATTGACAAATAAAAATTATATACCTTCATTGTGTATAACATTATATTTTGAAATATATATATACATTGCAGAATGGCTCAATTGAGCTAATTAACATATGTACTACCTTACATACTTATCACTTTTTGTGGTAAGAACACTTAAAATCTATTCTCTTAGTGATTTTCATAATACAATACATTGTTATTAACTGTAGTCACCATGTTGTACAATAGATCTTTTGAACTTTTCTTCTTAACTGAAATTTTGAATCCTTTGACAAACATCTCCCCATTCCCCCACTTCTCCAGCCCCTAGTAACCACCATTCTACTCTCTACTTCTGTGAGTTCAACTTTCTCAGATTCCACACAAAACAAGATCTGTGGTATTTGTCTTTTTGTGCCTGTCTTATTTCACATAGCATAACTTCTTCCAGGTTCATCCATATTGCCATAAATGACAGGATTTTCTTTTTTTTTTTTAAGTCTGAATAGTATTCCATATATATATATATAGATATATATGTATGTATATATGTGTGTGTATACACACACGCACACACACACACACACACATATATATGTGTGTCTATCAATGGATGAACAGATAAAGAAAGAGTGATATATACACCACTCTTTCTTTATCTGTTCATCCATTGATAGACACTTAGGTTGATTCCATATCTTTGCTGTTGTAAATAATGCTCAATGAACATGGTAGTTCAGATATCTCTTTGACATATTGATTTTATTTCTTTTGACTACATGCCCAGCAGTGGGATTGCTGGATCATGTAGTAGTTCTATTTTTAATTTTTTGAGTAACTTCCATATCATTGTCTATCATGGCTGTAATAATTTATATTCCAACCAAAGGTATACAAGGGTTACTTTTTCTCTGCATCCTAACACTTATCTTTTGTCTTTTTGATAATAGCCATTCTAACATGTGTGTGGTGGTATCTCATTATGGTTTTAAATAAATTTAAAGATTATAGCATCCTTAGCTTCTTCTTATAATCTAAGAAATTGAAATAGGAAAAAGGAGTAATTAAAAACTGTGAACATATGATTAAGGACATGTGTGGACAAACAAGAAGCCATCCATTGCAGATTTGAAGGCGCTTCCCATCTCTTGCAGTTTCAGGGCAGGTATGGCTGAAGAACCTTAAGCTCTAAATCTAATTACTCCTGGTCCACTAAAGAATTTAGCCCTTCAGTGCATAAAAGTGTTTGACTTTTGGTATAAAACCTACCATAACATCATGTTTTATACCTTAAGTATACACAATAAAATTTATTAAAAATCATTGTACATTAAGAAATGTATTTAAAGTGCCTCACAAGCAGATGCTGATTAACCTCATGACCCACTCTTGCCACTTCTTACTGATTTAACATATCCCAGATGGGGAAGTACAAGGCCTTCTCCTGAATAGTTTATACACTGAAATGAGTTCAAGACCTCACCAATCTGTACTGGTATACGTGGGGAGTGTATACTAAAGTCTGTCAGACTAAATTAATTGACATTGGTGTACTTGCCTGGAATTTGGGATTTAGTGTGTTGGCTTGAGCACTTGGGAAAGGCATTAATGGTCTATGAATATATTAATTGAAGCCTGAACTCAATGATGACCTATATTTAATGAGGCAGAAATATTTGTGATTACCCAACCTAGTATAGAGGAAGGAATTCAAATGCTGGAATTGATCAGTCAACTCCCTAGGAAGGCCAGAGAATGCTCTTTTTATCAAATCACTATGATATGCATTGGTGAGGGAGATAACAGCATCTTTAAATAGTTCTGTGGTTTACTGCCCTCTGCAGGAAGGAGATGACTTTGGGTTTTGCTATAATGGAATTGGGTTCCCTGATCCAATAGGATTCATGAAGTTCTTGGAGTGTTAGAGTTTAGCAGGTGGCCCTTAATCACTACAAACAAGGTGTTTGAAATTACAAGCCGTAGAGATGGGGTTTTTACTTATAAGGAGTGGGAGTGGTGTTCTTTTCTGTATTTTTCAGGGGGAGTGGTTTTAAAGTCTTACTGTGTGTCAGACTCACTTGGAGGGCTTGTTAAAACCCAGGTTGCTGGGCCCCGTCTCCAGAATTTCTAATTTCTGTTTCTAATAG
The DNA here is from genome assembly GCF_020740605.2 of Lemur catta. Classification (NCBI taxonomy): domain Eukaryota; kingdom Metazoa; phylum Chordata; class Mammalia; order Primates; family Lemuridae; genus Lemur; species Lemur catta. Next base: position 46,230,536 of record NC_059141.1, on the reverse strand, counting down.
GTCTGAAGTGGGGTCAAGAAATTTCTATTTCTAGCAAGTTCTTAGGTAATGCTGATGTTGCTGCTCTAGGGATTGCACTGTAATAACCATTAGTCTGTGACAATAGCTAACTGATTATGCAGTTCTAAGAATGAAATACATATGCAGCCTTCCAGTATACTGCTGACATGTATAAGCAGAAAAATTCTGCTTAGTGGCAGAGCTTGTGGGCCAACACAAGTCATTTTAGTGTTTTTGGATATATGCCTATTTATATACTAGGCCCTCTTAATTGAGGAAGAAGACAGATCCCTTTGTAAAAGGGCCTTACAATGTAGCAATGGGTGTATATTTTGCATTTTTCTCCAAGCTATCTGTAAACATATTCCTATGATATGTTAATAGAGGAGGAAAAAGTGTAGTCCTGCTTTCTGGATAGATCTTTATGGTATACTGAGACGAGCTATAATTGGATAGGTGCTGCACTACAACCTACTTACTATAGGGATGACCCTGAGAGCTCGTGGGAAAGAGAAATCTTCACAAAGAACTCTGCAGCCTTCTACCAGGGTGACCATACACTGGAGAAAGGGAAATAACTCAGACTTCCTGAGTTATTAGGTTCTGGCTCTAAACTTATTTGGCACTGATCCCCGGAGACCTTAAATGCCACTATGATATACCAGTCAGAGTAGAGATTTATAGAGATCTGGATACAGGTGGTCATGTTCTAAATCTAATAGCAGTTCCTAGTCCCTGAATGTATAATGAGAATAGATATAATTAGTAACTGGCAGAATCAACATGTTGGTTTCCTGATCTATGGAATGAAGGCTATTGTGATAAAAAGGGCCAAGCATGGTACCCGCCACCCAGCCAAGATAGTAAATCAAAAGTAACACCACATTCCTGAGGGAGTTTCATAGATTAGTACCCCCATAAAAGACACAAAATATGCCAGGGTAATTATTCCTACTATATTTATATTTAATTTGTCTGTTTGGCTAGTGCAAAAATCATGTAGATCATGGAGTATGAGAATGTATTTTTGCAGACTTACTCAGGTGCTGATGCTAATTGCACATATGGTTCCAGTTGTGCTGTCTTTATGGGAACTAACTAGTGTAGCCCCCCGGAAGATGTTTTACTTTCCATTACCATTGGTATGGAAAAATCAGAAGTAGTTTGCATTTACATCATAGGGGCAACAGTATATGTTTACTGGTTTATCATAAGTAGCACTCAACGCATCACTGTTGTGATATAATCTAGAGGGACTTTGGTTTCTTTTATATCCAAATAGAGCATCAAATATGTCTATTACATGGATAGTGTTATGCTAATTTAACCTAATGGGCATGGAGTAGCAAGTACTATAGTCACTTTAGTAAGATATATACATGTCAGAGTGTGGGAGATAGATAAATCCTATAAAAGTTTGAGGGCCTGTCACATCAGGGAAGTTTCTAGGATTGCAATGAGACTAAGTCAGGCCATTTCTTCTAAAGTGAGAGACCAATTACTATACCTGCACCTTGAACCCACTCACCATCAAGAGTGAGGCAAATGCTTGTCTCTCACTCTTTGGATTTTGAATACAACATTTATCACCTTTGGGTGGGTTGCTGCTGCCCATTTACTAGATAAGGCTGGCAGTTTGAGTGAAGTGAGAAGAAAGAAAGAACTCTGCAATTGGTCTTGTCTACAGAACAAACTGTTTTGCTTCATGAATATTATGGCCCAGCAGACCCAATGTACTAGAAATTGTATGTGATAGGCAGAGATACTATTTGAAATTTCTGGAAAACCCCAAAGGAGAATCATGACAAAGACCCTTCATCTACAAACAACTATTTTACATTTGAAAAGCAGCATTTCTGCCTTGTTTCTAGACCTTAATACAGACCAAACACCTACATGACCACTGGATACACAGTGAGTATGTGATCTGAACTGCCCATAAAGAACAGATGTTATTGAATCCAGTGAACCATAATATTGGATGTGACTGGCAGCATTCCATTAGAAATCAAATGTGGTATATTAAGAGCAGGCCTGAGGAGGCCCAGAAGGCACAAGTAAACTGCATAAGCAGGTGACTTACACTCCCATGGTTGTTGATCCTACTCCTTTTCTGCCTCTTCAGCCCATATCTATGGCTTCATGGGAAATTTCCTATGACATGTCAACAGAGAAGGAAAATGCATGACCTTGATTTATGGATGGATTTGCATAGTATACTGAAACCAGCTGTAGGGGATAGGTGCATCCCATGGAGGAATGAATATGAAAGACAGTGGGAAGGGAAATCTTTCCAATGGACTAAACTCTGAACACTACATCTAAATTGTTAATTTCCTGTAGAAGTAGAGATGTCCTAAGGTGTCAATATACATTAATTCACGGGCAGTGCCTAACACATTGATAGGCTGGTTAGGGAGTTAGAAAGAAAAAAATTTTTAAGTAAGTGACAAGGAGGTCTTGAGGACCTCTTGGAATTGTCATGAAGTGTGAGGATCTTCCTGTCTCACATAATTGCCTACCAAAGAGATCTACAGTGAATGGAGTACTCAATTTTTTAGATGGATAAATGACCCATTCTGTGAATGTCAGTCAAATTCTTTTTCTAGCTATTCTGCTATCTGCTCAAGGAGTCCATGTACAACGTGGTTATGGTGGTTGAACAGAAATTATACAAAGCTCAACAACATGGATTTTCCCTCAACCAAGCTGATCTAGCTTTCTTTATTTGTTGAGTATCCAACTTGCCAAGATCAGGGACCAACACTAAACTCCTGATGTGGCATCATCATCATGGGACTATCCAGCTACCAGTGGCAGGTAGATTGCATTAAATGAACCCCTTTCATCCTGAAGGAGGCTATGCTTTGTCCTCACAAAGACACAAAGTCTAATTATTGATTTGTCTTTTTTTTACAGTACTTGTATTATCTCTGCCATTTTTGACTTATAAAATGTTTTATGCATCTGCATGACATAGCCATAAAATCACCTCCAATTAACAGACCTTTTTATGACATCAATGATATCAAGCCCACAGACTTTACTGGGCTATGTGTATATCACTTCAAAACAGCTGGCTTTGTAGAATGGTGGTATGGCCTTCTAAATGCTCAGCCATAGAGCTAACTGGAAGACAATACTCTTTGAGGCTGTGATGCTGTATTGCACTGTACTGTTTGGCTTAAATCAGCATCCAATGATGTTTTAGAGAGAACAGGAAAAAAATTAATGCTATAAATTTTAACTGTGTTTTCTTCCCCCAGAAACCTCTTTACTGAGATAATATAATTTTTGGATTAACAATAATATCTTATAGGATCATTGCTTACCCATACTTCACCTTTGTCAGAAATTTTTGTTAGAAAAGACATTTAACATTGATTTCCCTGAAAAGTTCATGATATCCACAATGTCTGCTATGAACCCTCCCTTAGATGTTGCATTACTGTGAACTGCACATTCTGAGCATTATGTGTGTAGGTGGTAGCCCTGCATGTGTATGGTACATTAAAAATTTCAAAGCCTTGCTGCATAGCATCGTTTATCAACATCTGAGGTGAATATTAAATGAACAAGATTTAACAGAATAAAGTGGTAGAGTCACAGGTGTATGTCTTCAAACTTGAGCTGATTTTACTCAACTGTTCGTTTATTTTCACATAGGCTAATTAAAACCCACATTGAAACTTTTGTGCATTAGTAAGCAACCCTAGGTCTTGATTTGACTCCCTGATTTTATTGATTTCATTTGTGGCTTCAGCTGTGAGAGGCTGGATACACTTAGAACTGGCATGGAATCTGCCACTGTAGAAATTAAAAATTTTGTTTACTCTTAATAGCTGCATTACAGCCTATCTATAGCTATTACCCTTGAGAAACTCCTGAAGTAAAAAATCGTCTTTGACCTAACTTCTCATGTGATTCAATTTGGGATTCCTATGTGACTCAAATGAAGCCAACTTAGAAAGTACCTGTACATCTTACCATGCCAATCACTGGGTTTCCTTAACTGCTTATGTTCCTCTCTTCCAGTAAAAAAGACTTTATAATTTTATAACTTATGATCTATTTCTTATTGTGAATTGATTTTTTAAAAGTCCTATTTTCTTTCTAAGACCTTTGAGAAAAATTTTCTTCTTTGTCTTTGGATACTTTCATTTTGAATTCAAGAGAAAAATTTTATGTTTTCTCACAGATAATAGACATTTAGTTGATGATCATGAAACACTACATTCTGCCCCAAAATTACATTAAAGAAGGGGCAATTAGTCCTAGAAGCCAATGCCAAACAAATACAGAAATTTCATTCTACTCGAGTTCATGTCATGGGGGTGTGTTTTTAGTGTTAGAATCTTTGGGGTGAATTATGACATTGGTGAAGGCATTTAATTCAACTGATACTCTTTATTGCATCACTTTTTAGCAATACTGCTAAAGTGACAGAACATTCAATTTCTTTAGTTTGCCTGAGCAATATATTGTAGTCATTAGCAAGGAGAATTAGAACTGTACCTACCTATTACTGAACAAAAATTAGAGCTGTAAATAATGCACAACATCTCAGTTTAGACAAATGACCTTATCTGCTTATCTTCCTACTATGTATAACAAAGTAATTGTTGATAAAGGATATTAACAGCTATTTTAATTTGAAATTAAACTTTTATAAATCAAATTAGTACTTCCCTCCAATAAAAGAGATCACTGAGATTGATTTAACTGGCAGAGTCTTAAATTTTTGTAGCTCTTGTCTCAGTGGCAGAACTGAGAGTCATCCTCGTATGACTCCTCTTGGTGAAAATTTCAGGTGCATGATAATTTTGTTTATTTTATTTGACATTATGCATTACTCTGTATGCATTCTTATTCTTCCAAAAAATCAAAACATCTAATCTGTAAAAATGTTGCTCAAATTGCTAGTGTAATTTAAAAAGATCCAATTAATTCAATTTTGGGGGCAGAAGGGAACATAAATGGGTATTATTGAGAAGGTTAATTTGGTGTAGTTGAATCCATTTTAAGTTTGAAATTTTTGGATGATTGGACATATATATATATATAATTACCCTAAAATTGTGCTAACAATGAGTCTTTTTCTCAACCTGTATCTGTCTACATTGGTATATTTACTCTGAGCATTAGATTTCCTTATGTACATTTGGATCTCTAAAACACTCATTTATTTATTTCTTTCAGCAAATATTTATTGAGCGCCCAGAGTGCCAAACATTATGCTAACACTAGGAGAGAGAAATGTTGGGGGGGATGAATATGACCCAGTAAAGCCTTCCAAATAGAATCTATAACCGTGACTAGTGTTAGAATAGCCTTCAGGGGATTCTGTAGTGACTGAAGTTCATTCACCATATTCATGGCCAATTGGATTTAGACCATTTAAGATGTGTAACTTAGAAGGAGAAGAAAATGTAATATATGCATTAGTAACATGTTCCCATAATAAATAATCCTCAACATTTTGAATTACTTAGAAATATGAGACAGTATCTAGTAAAGAATTATATGAGAATATTTATTAAATAAAACAATGAGTGTGATGCGCACCGTCTAGGGGATGGACATGCTTGAAGCTCTGATTTGGCAGGGGGCAAGAGCAATGTATGTAACCTAAACTTTTGTACCCCCATAATATGCTGAAATAAAAAAACAAAAAACCCCCAAAATTAATTAAATTCTGTCCAGTAATAAAAATTGACTATTACTGATGGATACAGTTGAAGTTGATTTTTATCTGTAAGCTTTGTAGATTTTTATCTTTACTGGGGCTCCTTCCAAGCATCTTCTAAGGGGACCTTTGGGTGGAAAAAACCCAATCTACTCATAAAAAAGAAAGTCTACTTGATAAAGCTTAGCAACTTTATTTTCAGAAATAATTCTTTTATATAGCCTAATATCATCAAGGAAATAGGTAGTATTGTAAACTCTTTTCTTTTTAGAGAATTGCTGATGGTTCTATTCTTCATTCCTAATCTACTAATTCTCTGCAGCAATTTATATGATTCAAAATCCTAAACTAGAATGTTAATTTCATCTAGTATTAAATAGAGAGGTAAAAGTTTCAAGTGCTGATAGTTACCAGAGTTCCAAACCCTAGTGAGCCCATTAGAGTTACTGGAAAACATTAATTGTGGTACATAGTGGCCACACAGAACTTTCTGGGTTATATACAACTCAAACCACAAAGATCTGTTCCTATTTCCTATTGCCAATCAGACATATTGTTCTTTGAAAATGATTACTATTTTCACTCGAATCTGAAATGTATTAATAGCTTTATGACTTTCTATTAACTTTTAAAGTTTTTGTTATTACAGATGTTGATAAAATATTTCTGTTCCTTAGAGTAGCTCTTCTTTGTAGCTGTTCAAAGAAGAGGGCCAAATAGAAGTTTATAAATGTAAAAATGGGAAAGGGAGGGACTGATTATGGAACCTAAAGGGGTAAGACAATGTAGCATCATTACATATTTAAATTTGAGAAATAAACGCAGTATATTACAATCATTGTGCTCACTGTTTTACACTAAATTATTGAGAAAAATCTGGATTCCAATTTTACTTTTACTTTTATTATTCATGGAAAGTGGTCCTAATATTGGTAAATCTTATGAAGAAGCTATGACAATATACAATTTTTTCTTTTTTGGGAAGTGGTGGTGGTCTTTTAAACAATTTTTAGATGTTCATGGTAGTTTGTTGCATAGTAAAATGAGCCCCAGTGTATCAAAGGCATAGACTGAAGTATTTAGTGAGTGGATAACAAACTAATTAGGTGCTCATAAAAGTGTATATGGAAGGAGTTTCTGAACAGATCACAGGAAATGAGAAAAATTAACTTGAAATAAATCACTTTAACATTAGAGATAACAATCAGAAATGCTAGAGAAAGGATAAATGCTTCGTAAATGGGTGAGTAAGTGCCGTGGAGACTTGCAGAAATCAGTGGACCAGGCTAGATTATTTATCTTTCTTGCCAAGGTCACAATTTTAGCCATCAACAGGTCAACTACCATTTCTCTTGTACTGTAGGTCACACTGTTAACTCTAGGTGGCCCAAAATAACCCTAACTATTACAGTTTGGGAGCTCACCATGTCCCAAACACTGTGCATGTATTATTTCACTTTATGTACATTTTACACATATTATTTCATTTAATCCTTACAGCTCTTTTATGAAGCAGGTGTTAATATCTCCATTTATAAAAAGAGAAATTGAAAGTTGGAGATCAATTTATTATACAGCCAAAAATAGCCAGAGGGGTGACATGAATCCTTGTGCATCTGACTCCAAACTCCATCCTTTTAAACCTTATGCTTTTTTGCAATCTGTCACACCACAAATTGTATTATATAAGAAAGGGTGACTAAGTAAGCAAACTCAACATTACACACACATCAATTAGTGTGTGACAGACTGAAAATGGATTAGCAGAATCTTTTTACCTCTGATATATATATAAGAACCCTAAAATCTTCTTTAATCTATTAATACCTAAAATCTTCTTTAATCTATTAATACCTTATGTATATATTAGGTATTAATAGATTAAAGAAGATTTTAGGGTTCTTCCCCTGGGAGGGATTGCTGAGCTAGTTTTGGAGGTAGATCAGGGTACTGATTGGTATTGTTAGCCATTTGTTCTACACATTCTTTAAAGATTTGCAGTATTTTGAACTATCTTACTGTATATGTGTAACAGTTCATAGAGGAGCTTCTGGAGTCAGGCATCACTGGGTCCAAGTCTGGCTATTCCACTGGTGATATACCTTGGTCACATTTCTTACCGCTTGTTGCCTCAGTTTTCCCTGTGTGGAAATGGGGACAAAAATAGCATCTGACTATGAGATTCTTGTGAAGATTCGAAGTGATAATAAACGTAAAGTGCTTAGCACAGATCCTGGCACACAGAATAGTTTTATAAATTTTGTCCATTATTTTTTATCATTTTGCATATCTCAGTAAATTATAGATTGTATGAGGCTTTGTATTTTATAATCCTGTAAAAGCAACATAATTGGTAATGAATTTTATTTACTTTCTATAAGAGAATGGAACTTTCTTATTAGAATTAAATAATGTTTGAATCCTATTTGAATTTTATTTGAATCCAGTATAAATTGTTCCTGAAACAATATTGACTTTTGCAAGAAGTTTGTTTTTAAGAAGCTGTAGTTTTTAAAAAATAATTTTCTGTTGTTTACTACTTTTGTTTCATTGTACTCATAAGTCAGTATATATTAATTTTCTATGACCAAAACTATATATTTACTTGGATATTGAAATCTGGAATTCTAGTATTTTTATGTGAATTATAAAATAAACTAAAAATTTTATAAAAAATTCATACTTTGGAAACCTAATTTCTTCTAATATTCTTAATTGGATAATATAAACTTTTTTGGAATGATTTTCCTTTGGTAGATCAGCTTTCTTAAAAATATTATATATTCTTATTTCTTTTGAAAATGCTATTATGTTAGTTGCACAGTTCTTTGAAACAACTTAAAAGTATATCTCAACACTTCTGATAAGAATTGGATCTTTTTGTTACCTGTGTTGATTGAAGTCATAGTATTTCCACACCTTTAAGTCACTAAAAACTTTCCAGCAATATAATACAAGAGGGTCATGCAAATAAGTATATGTGCTCATGAGTGTTTGCAGTTAATATATTTTATTTATATTGGGTTTACATAATTGATTAGAATTTCTGGGGCTACATGCCACACAAATTGTGTGGGTCTATGAAAAACCAAAATAAAATCAGGAAAAGCAGATATTACTACATTTCTTAACATTCTAAATACGGAATCATTAGAGTTGCTGACATTTGCACATTCAATGAGCGATAACCATAGTTCTAAAGCCTACAATTATAGAGATTCTAAAGACTCTTGGAGCCATGTTACTTGCTTAAAAAATGACAATCAAAAATAATTGATGATTTTCTCAAGCATTGATAATAATTTAGTATATTTTCCCCTTTGTTTCTAGAGTCTCTTGAAATTGACTTACTGAACATGTTTTATTTTGATAATTAGATCAAGGATAGAAGAACAAGTTAATAAATGAATTCTTAGATTTGCCTTCTTTGTGGTATGAGATCTTTAGAATTTTGGAATATGAGAGGGCCAAATGTTTGATAGACTACTTTTCTTTTACTTTCTTCCTGGCCTCTGACAATCATGGGTTTTGGGACCTAGACCTTAGATGTAATTATTCTGATCCTACTTTCCTCATCCACACAAGGGCAAAAATGATACTTCCTTTAATGTTTCTTTTGAGGATTTACAAGATAACTTATGTGAAGTTCTGGCATATAATGATGCTCAATCAATGGACTTTAAAACTTGTGCAATTTGCGACCTCATGTTTTCTTTCTATCCTCTCTCCTTTTTTTTCTTTTTACATCTAAGGATTTTAACTGAAGTTTTCCGCCTCTTCCATAGCTAATGATCCATATCTGACTCAGCAATATAGTACAGTTTTCTCCAAAGTGAAGTACTCAGGAAGCATGCATAATGATCCAGTGGGGCATCTGAAAAAGGTTAGATTGTCTACTGATATTTACTTTTTATCTAAAAAAGAAAAAAGGTTTATTAATATTCAATATAAAGGTTAAGATTAGTACTTGTATGTAGTATATGAATACATATATATAAAATATATACATTTTATTTATTTATTTATTTTTATTTAAACATATTATTGGGGGTACAAATGTTTAGATTACATATATTGCCTTTGCCCCACCTGAGTCAGAACTTGTGCTGCAAAAAACAATGGTGATCTAGCACCTCTTGTATTATCCTGTATAGAGCTGGAGCCCATTCTACTAAGCGAAGTGTCGCAAGAATGGAAAAACAAGCACCATATGTACTCACCATCAAATTGATATTAACTGACCAGCACTTAAGTGCACATATAGTAGTAACATTTATTGGGTGCTGGGGAGATGCGGAGGAGGGGATGGGTATATACACACCTAATTGTTGCAGTGTGCACCATCTGGGGGATGGACACACTTGGAATATATATTTTATATATATATACATATTTCGAGTGTGAATGGTAAAAAAACATTTGTTTTTTAAACAGTAGTACTTGATCAAAAAAATTTAGAGACAGTGTCCCATCATTTAGTACTTGAATGAAGCTTTATGGGTGACAAAAGAGAGGAGTTTTTGGAAAAATTCTTTCTGAAAACTTTCTTGGGCTTCAGAATTTAAGAGGGTCACAAGGAGATCATCTTTTTATGGGGTATCAAAGGCCAATATGGGTCAATGTTAGTGCTTGTTTCTTTGGATTGCAGTGTCCTGTGGTGGAACTTCAGTATAGTTTTAATATAGTTTTGTTGTTGGTATTTTTAAGGCAAGAACTACTTTATGAAAGATGGTTTGTTTCACACCTTTTGTTAAGGTTTCAATTTTATTTGAAGGGAAGAAAGAAAAAAATGCATGGATAATATGCAGTATAATCCATTGTTAATACTCTTACTAAGCAATTGGCAAGACATTCACCTTATAAACTGAATAAATTATGTTTAAATTAGTTGCTTTGATAATTAATGAAAAGTGATGTTAAACTACTTTTGGGATTCATATGCTGAGAAAGCTTTCTTCCATTTTAAAGCAAACAAATAAAACTTAATGCAAAGAAGTTTTCTATGCTTCTGTCATTGGGACCTAAACACATGTAATAAAAAGATTTTCCATGAAGTTTAATTTTACTCAGGACTAAGGCAGTGTTTGCCAAACTGTGAGCTACAGACGAAATCTGTAGTCCTGTTGGATTTCAAAGCCATTTTTACAATACTGCTTCCATTTGCACCAGGAAAAAATTTTACAGAGTAGTAAGCTATTTTGAGGATTGGACTAGTCAATTTCAGTGATTAGAAACTATTGATAGTTTACATAGTGGTGTTGAAACTGTGCATAATAACAAAAGATGAAATGGTTTTAAATACTTTTTATAAACAATGCCAATTACAGAATGGGCTAAATTCACTTTGACTGTGAAAATCTCATAATATGGTGCCAAGATGCTCTACCATTCTCAGTAAAAGTTGTTCTTTTTACGGATTCATAGCCTATTTGGTACTCTTTTAAAATGAAAACTATACTCCTAATTATATAATCAGGGAGAGTACTAGAGTAATTATAACCATATGTTTTTCTGCAATATTTGAATACAATATCAAATGCTGGTGTTCTGAGTGGTCTGTTTCCAAATACCCAAGTTTAGATTGGACCAAGAATATATGTTAGAAAACATATCTGATGAGTATTTCAAGGCTGGTCACATCATCTTATTGCATTTGGAGGATGCAGATTGGCTTGGTCTGTGAGCTGGATATGAATGGCTACAGGAAGAAAAATCCCTCTATGAATTCAAGTCATTTATATGCTGTCAATGTGAGCTATATGTGTATAAGAAATGCCTTTTATGGGGAATGTAACACAGTAATTTCAGAAGATTGTTTTTACTATATTTATATTATATTATATGAAAAATATTCAGAAAATATTTGAATGAAAATGATCACAAAACCATTGACTGTTAGTCTGGAATAGGTTTGAATATTAAAAAGACAATGTGCCAGTCATCATTGAGTAACTCAGCAGGAATTCTTGCTTTTTGGGGGATCTCAGAGGAAGGGCCAAGAAATTATGCTCAAGAATCTTAAGTTTGGTAAGAGCTAGGGAAAGGATTTCTTTCAGCAGAGCTGCAAAGTCACACCAGAAATAATTCTCAGGTTTGTGAAAAGCCTTTTGAGACAACTAGTATTTTTATATCAACTGTAAATTAATATCCTATTCTTTATCAATTTTATAGTTAGTTCTGTGTTATGGTATTTTAAGTTAGGAGTTAATACAGAGTTAATTTTACAAACATGGAAAATGGTATGTTGAAGGCCTTCCGATTTCTTGAATGTTTTTCTGTTGCTACTTAATACCATGGGAGAAAAAGTAGATGATTTTCTGTACCAGTTTCAAGTTTGGTAGGAACGGAAGGATGCTTAAATAATAGGTAACTTTAACTAAATTGTAGAGGGGACAAAAAATAGGCATGATTTATTAAGTGCCTACTATATGCCAGCTATTTTTCTAAGTTCTTTACGTGAGCTATATAATGTAATCCTCACATTAACCCTATGTGGTATGTAATATTGTCCCCATTTTACAGATGAGGAAACTGAAGTCCAGAGAAACTGAGGGATTTTTAAAAAATCGTACAATGGGTGTATGACAGAACTGGGATTTGAACTAAGGGCTCTCTGGCACCAAAGCCCATGTTCATTCCACAGTGTTTTACTTCCCACAGATGGGCATTAAATATGGCATTATTTTGCCACAGGTTGAATACACCTCTCAGGAGAAATCAGCTTGTTCTGTGTATGTGTGAGAGTCACTGAGATTTATTTGCTGATTTCTTTGAATTGACTCAAGGGCCGATTCTCTAGGAGAAGGCAATGTCTTCATTTACTACCTGGAATAATAAACGTGTGCCAGAATTGCGCAAACATATTGTATCTGCTAGGAACCAGCATACATATTTGATGCAGAATGAAAATATGCCCTTTGTTTGGCTCAACCCATTAATTTTAAAGTGCTTAGAGCCCAAAGTGGCCCCAAACAGCTGGAATACTACCTGTTATTTGAAAATAGACACTCAGATCCTCTTCCCATCCATAAAATAAAATCGTTCTTCTTTTCTTAACAAGCTTTATCAGTGCAAAAAGAACTAAAATTGATTGCTTGGTGTTTTTTCTTATTTTGTATTGAGTCTTGCATTATACTGGTGGTATAATGAAATCTGAAGTAGTCTCAAAAATCAAACACATTTCGTGCCTGCAAGAACCCTTGTAAAAAAAAAAAACATTTTATAAAATCATATTTGTAGGCCACACATAATTTGTCTTAAATAATTGAGTTAGTATAAACATATTTTTATATTTTATATAGAGTGAGTTTTCTCTTTTCCTTTCTATTTACTTCCATTTTTACAAAACAAATGTTACTTTAAAAAATTTTATTATAATTCTTTAGACTGTCTACCCTGGATATTCGATTTTTGAAGGATGTTTGAGAATTTATTCATTTATGCAGTGTGAAATTGTGCAAAGAGCAGTGTACTGGATGCTACTGTAATAATGCCCAACTTACAGTTTTATTTTGTAAAAAGAAGTGTCTAGCCCAGTGCCTGATATATTATAGGAACTTCTTAGATTACATCTCTGATAGCTAAATACCTTGGGCAGTTCTCTAGCCCTCAGTTTCCTTAATTTAAAAATGTGAGGTTTACAGATGATTTCTAAGGGCCTTTAGCTAGCTCTGCAATGCTGTAAGGGAGGAAAAATAATCTTCTTCATCCTTCAAGAATTCCTAGCTAGGACTCCTTGTAACAACAGACAGATTAACATGAGAAGTTTAATAACCAAACAGAAGTTTGATAACACATATACCTCCTGTATACATGGGAGATACCCCAGAGAAATAAGTAAATCCCTATCTAGAGAAGATCTAAAAGAAGTAGCTCTCTAAACTTAAATACCATGTTTTCTGGACAAAGAAAGAAGGGTACGGGAAAAGGCCCAGTAAGGATGAGATGGGCCAGAAAAGCACAGTATGGGTCAGGTTTGCTATGCAGATTTAAGTCTGTGTGTTCTCTATTGATTAAGAGTGATTTTGTTATCCCTCTCTTCCCTGTGTAGAGAGAGAGAAATACCCTTACAAATGAAGATTTCCTTTATAGATATAAATTTCTCTTACAAAAGGGTCACTTTTCAGAGTTTTTGTATTTGAAATTTCTCAAGTAGTTCAAAATAATCATTATGCTAAAGAGGCATATTTGGAGTGGCATATTCTGGTCTCCTACTGTCATATTTTGGGATGGCATATCCTGAGCCCCATCAATGCCTTAATTTCCAGATAAAAACATGTAACATCTGATCCCAAAGTGATCTACGGATTTAATGCCATCCTCATCAAAATACCAATGTCATATTTCACAGATCAAGAAAAAATAATTCTATGCCTTGTCTGGAACCAGAAAAGAGCCCAAATAGCCAAAGTAATCTTAAGCAAAAAGAACAAATCGGGAGGCATCATATTACCAGACTTCAAACTGTACTACAAGGCTATGGTAACCAAAACAGCATGATACTGGCACAAAAATAGAGACATAGACCAATGGAACCGAACAGAGAACCCAGATATAAAACCATCCACATAAGGACAACTGATATTTCACAAATCAGGCCATAATATACACTGGGGAAAAGAAGCCCTATTCAGTAAATGGTGCTGGGAAAATTGGATAGCCACATGCAGCGGAATGAAACAGGATCCATATCTCTCACCACTCATAGAAATTAATTCAAGATGGATAAAAGACTTAAATGTAAGGCATGGAACCATAAGAATTCTAGAAGAAAATATAGGAATAACTCTTATAGATATCACCCTAGACAAAGAATTTATGACTAAGACCCCAATGCAATTACTATAGCAACAAAAATAAACAAATGGGACTTGATTAAATTAAAAAGCTTCTGCACAGCTAAGGAAATAATCAACAGAGCAAGCAGACAACCTATAGAATTGGAGAAAATATTCTCAAGCTATACCTCTGATAACGGGATAACATCCAGAATCTACAAAGAACTGAAGCAAATCAGCAAGAAAAAAAACAACCCCATTAAAAACTGGGCAAAAGAAATGAACAAAGGTTTTCAAAAGAGGATAGACAAATGGCCAGTAAACATATTAAAAAATGTTCAATGTCACTAATCATCAGGGAAATGAATATTAAAACCATAATGCCATATCACCTTACCTCAGCTAGAATGGCTTTTAATAAAAAGTCCAAACAGAATACATCCTGGCATGGATGCAGAGAGAAAGGAGTGCTTATATATTGTTGGTGGGACTGCAAATTAGTACAGCCTCTATGGAAAACAGTATGGAGATTCTTCAGGGAACTAAACGTAGACCTATCATTCATTCCAGGAATCCCACTACTGGATGTTTATCTGAAGGAAAAGAAATCATTTTGTCAAAAAGACACCTGCACTCGAATGTTTATTACGACACAATTCACAATTGCAAAGATGTGGAATACACCCAAGTGCCCATGAATTCATGAGTGGATTAACAAAATGTGTATATGTATACCATGGAGTACTACTCAGCCATAAGAAGGGTGAATTAATGTCTTTTGCAACAATTTGGATGAAAATGGAGAGCATTGTCTTACGTGAAGTATCTAAAGATTAGAAAAACAAACACCACATGTACTCATTATTAAACTGGAACTAACTGATGAGCATACATGTGCACAGAGGAATGTAAAACTCATGGAAATCAAGGAAGGGGGTAGGAAATCAAGCAGGGGGGAATGGGGAGGGGGGGATGGGTGAAAACCTACCTAAGGGGTGCAATGAACACTATCAGGGTGATGGGCACACTTATAACCCTGACTCAAGTATTACAAATGCAATCCATGTAACAAAAAATATTTGTTCCCCTGCAATATTTTGAAATAAATAAATAAATGGGCAAAATAATACTACATATACAGATGGCTATCTATCTATCTATCTATCTATCTATCTATCTATCTATCTATCATCTATCTAAAAGAAACTGTTCTGGCTTGATCATACAAAGGGAGGTTTTTCAACATTTGCAGAGTATAGGTCTTCTCCCTTACCCTGTCATGACCACTTTGTTCTGTTTTAACTTTTGAGCATCTCAAATAACAATAGGGAGTACATTTTGTTTGTCTGCTGGGGCATCATTTCAGCAGGAATGTAAATAAAATGAAAGAAGAGAATCCAAAGGACACTGTCTATACATGTTTTGGTGAATTTTAGCTTGCTTTGCTAGTTTGAGTATAAGTGGTTTGTAAAAAGACCTTAACATATGTAAGGTTTGACAATAAAATAATGAGATTTATATTTTTAACACTCACTCTAGAACTTGTTAAGCAAATATGTCTTCTGGGAATGCTATATGTTTATTCCAATGTTATCTCCATTGGTTATAATAATTTTGAAGGAATTAAATTTTTTGTAATGAGCTTTTTATAGTTAGGTTATGATCCAAAAACAAATATTACTTTTATAACTTTATAGACATCACTTAGTTTGAAAAAATATGATTATACATTCAGCCTGATCAAATACCTGTTAATTAGGCTTTGTTCAATTAAATTTCTCCCAAAGGGGGCTGATTAGCCATTATTAAAACATTGAAATTTTTTTAACTTACTCATTGGTAAGTAAAAGTGGAAAAATTCAAAATATGTTTTAGTATGTGAACTACCATGGAATAAACAGTAATTCTTTCTAAGAGTGGTGATTTTGAACAAAATAATAGTAATTTGGCTACATGAATTCTGCTGTCTATATTGAAAAGTGAATTACTTTAAAAATACCTCTTTGTTCTCCATTAAATCAATTCATTGTTAAATGTAATTCAAAAACATAGCCTCAGGGAAGCACTTTTGAAATGGCAGAGTGGGGATCTTTGAAAATCCACTACTTAAAAGCAATGCGAACACTGGCAAAAATGATCAAAATAACTTTTTCAGAACTGTGGAAATTAACCAATCGTTTTCAACAAGAAAAATGGCTGAATTTCTGTACGAACAATGATTTTTGTGGTACTTTAATTTGCTCTGTTTCCATCCCCCTGTCCCTAGATTCATAGTAGCCTTGAAAGTAGTCACACAACCATGGTATTAATAGCCATGAAATCAGCAGCTTAGCAGCTACTGGAAAGGGCAGAATGGGTTTGGAACTGCCCAAAAAGCCCTATCCCTCTGTGTCAATTGCACAAAGTAATAATTATAAAACTGTATTGTTTGGCTTATAATCTCTAAAGATGTGATTTGTTTGAAATAATGTAAGAGCTAAAACATAAAATGTGAGAAAAGAAAAGATAGAAATAGGCCTGTTACCTTGGGTTAAGCAATTGTTTCTTAGATATAAAGATTCTGGTCTTCCTTCTCGTCCTCCTTTTCTTATTTAGCCCTAGATCAAATATTACTTCTCTTAAGAAGCCTCTTCCAGCAAACTACGTCCTCTGCATCCTACTTGAATTTGTGTTCCCATGGCAGTATACCTGCAGGAAAACATTTATCATGACATTTTACTGTTTATGTTAATACCTTTATATCTCTCGCCACAGCTAGGCTTTGATCTCCTTGAACTTAAGCAACATTTTTGTATGATCAAGACTAGCTGTGTCTGACATATAATAGGGATTCAATATGTAGTCATATAATTTTAGTTTAAAATAAATTTTGGACCAAGTTGCTGAAGGAATAGGATAGAATTATTTCTAATAGAAAGTATGAGTTAAAAATAATATTTATTATATTAGTCTTATTTCTTCTTTAATTTACTTTAAATGATAATAATGTAAAACCCTTACTTGTATAATAGTGAGCACTGGTAATATAATTGAAAAAAAGTTTATCATTTTTTTGTTGGCTACATGATGGACAACTATTTTTGTGATGTCATATGAGTCTGTCGTAAGGTTTTGTATATCGTGAGTAGTCAATATTTATTTGATAGATCAATGAATGAATGCATACTGCAAAGTACTATCCAAAGATCTTTTCCCTGTAAATTATTATCCTTCTTATTATATTGAAAGTATCTTCTAAAAAATAAGATGAATTTAATTTTGTTCATTTGGCTGGTGGGATATTTATATTCAGAAATAAAGTGAATTGATAACATATCAATCATTCATGATTATTTAATGTGAGTAATTGTCCCATTAGGCATTTTTTTCATGCTATATGACAGTAATAATCTATGAAATTGAAGTACCTTAGAAAAGTAATTTTTATTTCAACTTTTATTTCAGTATTTATAAACCTTACTAATAAGGAGTCCCAACTGAATTATAAATATTTGACAATACTTGCAAATTGTAAAGCATCACACATATTAGAAAAAATTTGTCTGAGTGTAGAAGCAGTGCTACACATTTTTTTCTGACTTATTGGTTTCTTTTTAAGCTTTGCAATCAAATAAATTTCTCTAGTCACTCAGAAGTGTAAATAAAGAGCACTCAAGGTACTTATATATTTTATATTTAGTGAGGGTGCTGCTGAAGAAAAACAAAAAACTTGCAACTGTATCTAAGTGATTAAATGTAATGAATTACATAGATTAGGCAATAAATAACCTACTGAACAGAGACTGCTTAAGTGAACATTTTTGTTAGAGAATAAATTTTAAAATGCTAAGCAATTCTTCTTTACTGGTATTGATATTCTTTTTTTTATTTCAGCTCATTATGGGGGTACAAAAGTTCAGGTTATATATATTGCCCATGCTCCCCCATCCCCCCGAGTCTGAGCTTCAAGCTTGTCCATTCCCTAGACAGTGCTCATCACACTCATCACATAGGTATGCACCCATCCCCTCCCCCCATCCCCCCCAGTCAGAAGTTCAAGCGTGTCCATTCCCCAGACAGTGCACATCGCACTCATCAAGTAGGCATAGACACATCCCTTCCCCCTAGCCCCCACCTCTGTCCGATACCCAATTGATGTTATTCCCAAATGTGCACTTAGGTGATGATCAGGGAAACCAGTTTGCTGGTGAGTACATGTGGTGCTTATTTTTCCATTTTTGGGATACTTCACTTAATAGAATGGGTTCCAACTCTCTCCAGGAGAACCAAAGAGATGCCATATCACCGTTATTTCTTATAGCTGAATAATATTCCATGGTATACATATACCACATTATGCTAATCCATTCATGAATTGATGGGCATTTGGGTTGTTTCCACATCTTTGCGATTGTGAATTGTGCTGCTATAAACATTCAGGTGCAGGTGTCTTTCTTATAGAAGACTTTTGTTCTTCTGGGTAGATGCCCAATAATGGGATTGCTGGATTAAATGGTAGGTCTACTTGAATCTGTTTAAGGTATCTCCATATTGTTTTCCATAGGGGTTGCACTAGTTTACAGTCTCATCAGCAGTGTATGAGTGTTCCTGTCTCTCCGCATCCACGCCAACATGTATTGTTTTGGGTCTTTTTGATCAAGGCCATTCTCACTGGAGTTAAGTGATATCTCATTGTGGTTTTGATTTGCATTTCCCTGATGATTAGAGATGCTGAACATTTTTTCATATGTTTGTTAGCCATTTTTATATCTTCTTTTGAAAAATTTCTATTCATGTCCTTTGCCCACTTTTTGATAGGATTGTTCGATTTTTTCTTACTGATTTTCCTAAATAGATTCTTGTTATCAGTCTTTATCTGATGTGTAGTATGCGAAAATTTTTTCCCATTCTGTAGGTTGTCTGTTTACTCTCATGACTGTTTCTTTGGCTGTGCAGAAGCTTTTTAATTTGATCAGGTCCCATTTATTTATTTTTATTGTTGCTGTGATTGCCTTAGGGGTCTTCTTCATAAATTCTTTGCCTAGGCCAATGTCTGTAAGAGTCTTTCCTACATTTTCTTCTAGAATTCTAGTAGTTTCCCACCTAAGGTTTAAGTCTGTTATCCACCGTGATTTGATTTTTGTGAGAGGTGAAAGCTGTGGGTCCTGTTTTAGTCTTCTGCATGTGGCTATTCAGTTTCCCCAGCACCATTTATTAAATAAGGAATCTTTTCCATTTATTTAGTTAAATCTTGCGATTTGATTAAGTGATTTTGGGGGTGAAAAATATTTAGCTTCCCATTTTTTTTTTAAAGTATAAAGATGATAAACTAAAATCAATAACGGAAGAAAAAGTAAAGAAAATGGTAATGGAAAGCCAATGATGAAAATGTGAAAGGTGAAAATGTGTAAGGTTAGTATATTTTATAGGTAAGTTTAAACTTTCCTTCTGAAGGTTTGATAATTGAATCATTCCGTCAAAATAAACTGACAATAGATTAACAGGAGAAAAAGGCATATAAACTTATTAACATGCACATGGACACGGGAGTCCTGTAAATATGAGACTCAAAGAAAAGGACAGATGGTTGAAATGTATATATCCTCTTGATAGGGACGAGGGTGATGGGAAATGTGGGTAATTTTGAAGGGTTGTAAGTGATTTTTAGGGGAACTGAATTGGCCTGGGAGATAGAAATTAGCTTGTAAATGATTCTCTTTGGAATTTGAATGAACCCTGGGGACAGACAACATCTTGTGACAAAGTCCATCCAGACATAGTTATGTTCTTCAGTCTTCTTTCCTGCCATAGATAATGAAATTTCAGGAGGGAATGGAAAGCAATTGTATTCTTTCTGGAGGAATGTGAGATAAAGGAACTTCAGAGAGAGAGTTCCAGCTTGGGTTTGGGTAAGCAAGCAGGAGAAGGTCAGAAATTCCTTGGTTCTGAGGCTGCTTCTAAGGTCTTTTAATTTCCTTTAATTAAAAAGTGCTCAGCATGCCAAAGCACCATACTTTGGAGTATTGTTCTCTGAACCCCAACAATAGCTATAATAAGGCATATTGTTTAATATATTTTTATATAATTGTGTAATTTAATTTTCAGAACTTTTATAAAGTAATGATAGATATCATCTATCACTGTCAGTGACTGAAATTCCTCCTGTCTTTCTCTCTTTTATAGTTTCACCTCACTTTTTCGGTTTTTTTCTCCTCCCACCTCTCCTAGTATACCTTACCAGCTTGGGGAGTTGAAAGAACATTGAGTCCAGTATCTTGGTTTTCTATCTGTCTGTGACTGGAACAAACTGGGTGACTTTGAGTAACTTGTGTGACAATTTAGGGTTGTTAGATATTTAATTAGGAGGTTATATTTAATCATTTTATGGCTCTTTCCCGGTTTAAAAGGTTATCATTATGTGTATATACTAATACACTAATAACAGTGTTACCGAAAGTTCAACACTTGTCTCTGAGGCTGCATCAGAAGAATAAGGACAAATGGTTTGAGGAAAAGAAAATGAGGAGAATGGCAGACTCACATCTTAAAGTACCATTGTCATAATTATAAACATACATACAGAGCTTTCAAAGGGTGAGGAGTGTTTCAGCTTCAGGGTATTGCTGTTCAACTATAGTTGATGGTTCTGATCAACCCCATCTCCAGCGAAGACAAGCTCGTGACCTCTGCCCAGACAGTTCTGTTGAGCCATATCTTATGGTACAAAAAAACAAAGAACACTCCCCTGCCCTTCTGGCCACTGGCCTTGGGCAGGGATGCAGGCTTTAATTTCCAAAAAGAGAGTGTGTGTGTGAGGGGAGCACTTAAAGAGACAGCTTGTAAAGCATTTTTTCCTTTTTCAGGCCATTCCCTCTGTTATAATAGGTTAACATTATATATCATTAGTCTTTGGAAGTCTTGATGTTGCTTATATTCTAGCTTTCATGACTGACTCAACATATTTGATGTGTGATATAAATGACTGATGGATGTCACTTATTTGGTATGGATCCCAGATGTCACATTTTCTATTAATAATTCCTGCCCCAGAATCAACAATTCATGACTCAACACCTGTTTGCATTCTCCATAAAAAATTTATACCTAAACAGCAGTAAACAATGTTGATTATGTTGAAAGTCATTTTGGAGGAAAGATTTTACCTTACACATTCCATAACAAACTACTTTAAAAATCTTTGTTAGACCTGTATGTTCTCCAAAAATCATCTTATTTCTCTACTACACTGCCAAGGAGATTGTTCTTCTTTAGTCTTTCCAAGACTAAGAAGCATTTAGCTTCCCTGACTCCTGACTACCTATTCTCTAAGTTACCTTCAACCAACTTTAGGTTTCTTCTCCCTCTGTTTTACCTAATAATTTCCTATCTTTGTTCAAACTGCGTACAACCACCCATTGATGTGCTCAGGCAATAAAGGGCCATTCAGGTGTACTGGGATCCAGTCTCCTCAGAAGGCAGTGGACATTGAAAAAATAACCACAGGGATTCTCATGGTTGAAATAGTCATATTATGTAGAATTATGAGTTTTAAGAGTTGAAGATAATTCAGCACCACAGAGTGAAGATCAGCATATTCTTCTTAACTATATGAATTGCCACTTGAAAGCATAAATTAGGAAAAAGGTAAACATTTTAAAATAGTATCCTGGAAAACCCAGGATGCGTGTAAGCTTGGGAGTTTGATTTGAAAAGTGTTCAACTACTCTGTGCCAACCTTAACGTTTTCATGGTGTTTTCTTCAAGATGGACATATGTGTTATACAATATTTAATAGTTATTATATATGTGCATATACAGAGTTATAATTAATACCACATAATGTACATATAGGTTTCTTTTTTTGGCTTAAACAACGCAATTTATTTCCCACAATTCTGGAGGCTGGCAGTCCAATATCAAGGTGCTGGCCAATTCGGTTCCAGAAGTGAGGGCTTTTTTCCTGTTTACAGATGGCAACCTTCTCACTGTGCCGTCACATGGTGGAGAGCAAGCCATATAGGTTTCTTAAACTTTTTTATAGAGCAGTTCAAACATATCAAAAGGAGAAATAATAATGTAATGAACCTTTATGTACCCATCACCCAACTTCAATAATTCTCACTCCATAGTCCATCTTGTTTTATCTCTGTCACACCCACTTCATCCCCCTCACATATTATTTTGAAGTGAATCCCAGATATCATATCATCTGCAAATATTTTAAAGATATACAATTTTATAGTTTACCTCTTTTTTGAATTTTATCAAACATTTCTCCATGAAATTAATTTAAAAAACCCACAAATGCAATGGATGTACAATATTACATTTTATGGATTTAGTATAGTATAGCTTATCTAACAATAGTTCTATTGTTGGATATTTAGTTTGTTTCTGGTTTTTGATATTATAAACAATACTACACTGAGAATATTTGTCCACAAATCTTTATTTTAATATCTGATTTCTTCCTTTGCATAGAATTTCTAGTAAAGAAGCTATAAGTATATTAAATGTATTTGAAGCCTACTGTAACAACTTCTGACTGATGACTTTTCTTTAATATTTGATACCTGGATTGAAAAGCAAACAGGGAAGCTGGATAAGGTAATCTTTATACTTTCCAATCAGACAAAAATTGTTTCAGGAATTTCCTATAATGGATACCTTCCTAAATTATTCCATAGCCAATTAAAATCAATTGTATAATCTTGAGGATGATGTTTGCAGATTTAATTTACATTTGATGACAACGAGCAGCCAGTCTTGGGGAATATCTATTTTGGTGATATTCTTCTGAAGCCCCGTTAATATTATCTGAACATTTTTTAAGTTTCTTGAAATATATTACAGTTCATTTTATACAATCATTCTAAATATTTATAATGTAAGACCCAGAAGTAATTTTCCAACTATACTCAGTGCCATTCAGATTCTCATTCAAGTTCTGTGCTGGTTTTAGGATACATAAGTTAAGAATATGAAGAACTGGGAAAAAATCAGAAGACATTAATAGAAATTAATGAAAGGTTAGAAAACAGGATCAGTAAAAATGGTTAAGGAAATTGTATTGGTTTAACCTGGAGAAAAGGAAGCTCAGGAATGTATGGAAATTACAGAAGGCATCAAAACAGTCTATAATGTGATATATGCCTCCTAAACATTGTAAACACCACTGGGAAAATTCTAGTGTGGTTCCACTTTTTTGAACTCAGAGGTAGCCATCTGAGTTTATTAATTTTGATTGTTTTCCATTTGCACTAATTTCTATCTTTATCATTTTTTCCTTCTATTCCTTTAGGATTTGCTGTTATTCTTTTTCCAATTTCTTAAGTTTTTAATATGCTTAGCATATTCATTGTCAGTCATTTAAAAAAATAATTTCTATACTCTGCTTCCTCTTCAGATTGTATAAAGCTTTCACCTTTTACTAAAAAAAAAATTCTAACAAATATTTAAGTCTCTATATTTCTTTCTAAGTAATATTTGGCTGTTATAGTTTGACCTAAGTTTCTCATCTATGTGTTATCCCATTTACATAAAGAAGTTTTCTTCTATCCTCATGTTATTTGTGCTAAGAATTCCATCTCTAGAGCTAGGCTGCCAGGGACCACAACTGAGCTCCACCACTTATGTGTGAGTGTGTATGTGCATATGTGGTTATGTGGTTATTTATCAATTTACTTATTTTCTGTCTGCCTCAATTTGCCCATCTCTAAAACAGGGATGATAATAGCAGTCCCTACCTTACATAGTTGTTGTGAGGATAAAAAGTGCTAATGTATTTAAAGTACTTAGATGAGTGCCCAAGATTTAGCAAGAATCAGACACGTTAGCTATTATTATTTGTTTGAAACATTTCTGCTGGTTTCTAATTTAATACCATTGTGGTCAGAGAATGTGGGCTGTATAATGTTGATTCCTCATATTTGTTGAGATTTGATTTGTTTTGTGACTTAGTGGGTGGTCAATTGTGTAAATGTCCCATGGATGCTTTAATCAGAATGTATCTCATATAATTGAATATAGAATTGTAAATTTGTCCCTTAGATTATACTTAATAATCATGTTGCTCAAATCTGATATAGCCTTCCTAACATCTTATCTTCTTAATTTTTAATTACCAAAAGAGGCATGTTATAATCTCTCATGGTGGTTATAAGTTTGCCTATATCTCGTCATAATTAAGTACATTATTGTTTTGAATATTTGTGTTTCTGCTATTGAGGTCATGAAAATTGAGAATTGTGATTATATTACTTCCTGTTAAATATTCATATTATTATTACCTGATGGCCCCCGTGTACTAGTAACCCTTGTTGGCCTTAATATCTTTTTTGTCTGATATAACAATAGCATTTCCTTTATTCTTAATTTATTCAGCATTCTTTTATTTAGTATTTGCTTTTTAAGGCTTCCATTTCTTTTAATCTTTCTGTTGTATTTTGTAGTTTTCTCTTCAAACAGTATAAACCTGAATTGAGAAAAAAGTTCTGAGAATCTTTGTTCGGTTTAATTACTTTAATTTATGCTTATTAATATATTTAGATTTATTTCTGTTTTCTGCTTTTAATTTATAGTTATTTTCCTTTGTTTCTGTTTTATAGTAAATTTATTGTAAAATGTTCATTTCAATGCATAAATCTTAAGTGTACATAAGTTTTGATGAATGAGAACATCTGTGTAACCCATAACCTTAGATAGTTTCAAGTTCCCTTATCTCTTCTCACCTCAATGCTAAACAATCACTATTTTCACTTTTCCCACTATTCATTAGCTTTGACTGTTCTTATTACTTTATATTAATGGAATCACATAGCATGTTCTCTTTTGTGTAAGACTTCCTTCACTCAGCACTATGTTTTTGATATTCATCTATGTCATTGTATTAATATATACCAGTAATTTATTTCTTTTTATAAGAGAGTAGTAGTAATATTCCATAATTTGTATACATTTTTATATTTATTGACATCTGGACTGTTTCCATACTTTTATTTCTTTTAAGCAAATACCTAGGAGTGGAATTATTTGGTCATAGGGTAGGTATATTTTTAGTTTTGTAGGAAACTGTCAGGCTTTTTTCTGAAGCAGTTTTGCCATTTTACTCTCTCCCAAAGAAGTATATGAGAGTTCTGTTTCCTGGAATTTTACACTTTCATTGTTGTGTATTGGCATCTGATGATGGTTTAATTGACTTTCCTTAATGAGTATAATTTTGGGTATTTTTTTCATGTGATTATTGGCCATACATGTATCTTTCTTTGTAAGTGTCTGTTAAAATAGTTTGCACATTTTTAAATTAGGTTGTCTTTTTATTATTGTTATATTTTTTAAAAATTTATTTTTATCCTTTCCTGCTTTCTATTGAATTGTAAGCACTCACATATATGATCTTATTCATTTTTCACAAAATTCTTGTGAAACAGATATTATTTCCATTTTCTGTCTGAGCAATATGACTTATGCTAGTTAAGTGACTTACCCATAGTCTCATGAGTAATAAATGATAGAACTCTGTTACAGGATGTCTAGCATCAAAACTGTGTGCTTTAAACTACAACATTATGCAAAAATAATCAGTAGCATGGGACTTCATGTGAGTGAGGAGTCTGTGTGGGCTCAGCTGGTTAAAGATAATAAGTGGAAATGATGGATTTTGATGAATGATAGGAGTTAGCCTTTTGTCAATTAGTGGTGGTATGGTGTGGGGTATAGAGTTTTATAAAAAAACTTCCATGAAAAGGATAGGCATACACATATATGGAGTAATAACAGAGATCAACCAGAAAATTACCTCAAAGTTATAAGATTATTTGAGGCCAAGAACTTTAACAAGTAATTGTCAAGATGCTTCAGTGCATTACAATTTACCAGAACTAAAATTTTCTTCTCTATTCTTTAAATATTACTTTGTGTCCTTTAATGCTAAAATGGTTTGGCTTCCTCAACTGTGAATTAATAAAGTATTGATTTTGGTTAAGACTTTTATTTAATGGGCATTTAAAAAATTGGTTACTACTGTTATTGAAATAAGTTGGTTTGAGTTTGGAACCACAGAGTATTTTAACTTGAGAAATTAGGGCAATGTCAGGATTATAGAACAGTTAAGTATAGTAGCACATTTAAAGTAGCTCAGTTCAGTGGGTGAACTTCTGAGAGAGATTCTAAGAGAAGATCCAAAATACTGACAGAGGTGTAAGGAAGACAATCAAATAAATACATAAAGTTCTGTGAATTTAGTGGCCCTCTAACAATGTTACTTGGTTTTCCTGTATTTAGTATAGCTCTCTATTCCTAGTTTAATGCTGTGCAAGAATTTCTGCTGTGCAATTACCCATCTGGTTGGTGGTTCATGCTGTGAACTAGTAAGCAGTATAACTTGAGAATAATGCAGCTTAGGTCCTCCTGTTTATCTGTATGACACTAATTTCACGTAAATTAGTGTGTCCTTTTTAAGCTCTTCAACCTTTTGTGAAACATTAGCACTTAGATTCTTTGTCAATCCATGCTTCCTTCTACTTTAAGATGCCTATGATTCTTTCCTTGGCATTCTGCTAAATGAGTATATATTCTATGTGGCTGTGGGTGTGCTAACACTGAGTTCAGTTTAAGGACAGTTGACAGAGAGGAGGCCTTGTTTGGGCTCCAAGCTATCTGATTTTAAAATAAAGTGATTAGAAGAGTGCAGCATAGGGGAAAAAAGATTGTCAGTTATCAATTAAGAATAACCTCACCCATTTCTTTTGTTTCCAGCTGAAATGAAGTTGACAGGCAGATAAAGCTGCCTATTCTCCCATCACTCTGTGTTTATTCCTATCACAACATTTATGTAATATTGGAATTAGAGTCCAAGTATTGCATGGTTTGGAGAATAAAGCCAATTGATTTACTTTCCTATGCTCATTGGTTTAGAGAAACTTAGATTTCTCAACTTGAGAGAGGTTCATTTGAAAATAGGTTCAAAGTTTTACATATTGACAAATTTCTACATATAGGGCATAATAACTCCTTGTGGGGACTTTAGAATTTTCCTTTATTGTTATTACTGAGGTAATATGACTTCTTTATGAATTAACATCACATATAAAAATTCAAACAATGGTAGATAATGTGAGCAAAATCAGCCCTTAGGCACTCTGTTGAACGGACTTTAATGGAAATTGCAAGAGAGCAATTTGGTTGCTTACATAAGAGCTAATATGTAATGACTGCAGCTTTCTATTTCCGGAGTTCACTTATACAAAGTACATTTTTACTGCTTATGTTATTCTTTAGGAAGCTTAAGACAGCCCTTATATTAAACTTTAAATACGGTGTCTCCAAAGTTTACCCAAGAACTAGAATGATGAACTTAATCTCTGCAACTTTGCAATTAGTGTATTAACTTAAGTACTATTTTTGGTATCACTGTGCTCTACAAGTGATCTGGTTAATGTGTTTCCTTTTGTAGGATTTTACCAGAGCATAGCAATTGGAACACAAAATAAACATTAACAGACTTTTCTTTGTGATTGCATTTGATTATAAGAAAACCTTTTTCCATTTGCTGTTTTTATCCTTTTAAAAAGTGCTCCTTAAAATGTGAGGAATTAGAATTCTGTGTTTTAAAGTGGCAGCATGTCAAGATGTGAATAGATGAGCTTATCCAAATAGATTCTCTAGAAGGATAATTTTTAATTTTTGTAGAAGTATGTACTCTGAAAAAAGGAGAAATCAGGTTCTGTATTTTCAGCTTTTTCTTGACAAATACTGGTGGTGTAAATTATCCAGCTGTTCTTCCTCTGTATGGATTTTGTAGTACTCAGAGCAATTTATAGGTCTAGAGTGCAGCTGCTGAAAGTCATTTATTCTCAGTTCTGTATTAAATCCATCATATAAATACATTAGCATTCAGTACAGACCTCCAGGGCTTAAGACATGTTTTCCCTTCTGAGTTGCTGTCCTGCAAATATTTGTAGGATATACTGAAACAGATATGTACTTTTAGAAGGGCTGATTTCACTATTTCTACTTAGAGTATTTGAAATCCACTCATTTAGTAATAAAAAAAAAACAGTCAAAATGAGTCTTCCTGTCAACATTAACAGATTGGTAATACTAGGACTTCAACGTGGTCTGCTCATTTGCTGCTCCTGCCATATGTCTGCTAGTCAGGTTTGTATTTCAGAAACTTAATTATTTGTAACTTTTTTGGAGGAGCACTTGTTTGGAAATAAGAAAAATTTTCACATTTACTCTAGTTTTTTGTTTTCTACTTGAAGACATCTATTCTTCCTTTAGATGAACAGGAACCGCTTTTATCAGTAATATAAATATAGAACTTTATAGAGACCGGTGTGTTTGTTGCTTGCTTATGACTTCTCTAAAACACTTTCATGCTGTTCACAAAACATTGATGCAAATTTGAAATGTGCACTTTGCTTCAAAATGATGATATCCCTTAAAATATATGTCAAGATATCTATTCAGAGCATGTGATTTTCTGCTTATTATCTATTAGTATTAAGTAAAGCATGGCTCTCATGCTTTCCCTTTTAATCCTTCCTGTATACATTTTCAGATTAATTTTCCTTAATAATAAATCTAGACAAATAACTTGTTGATAAAAAATCTTTAATAACTACAACATTTCCGTTATGTGAATTATAAATGGTTAACTTGGCTCTCAAGAAGCCCCATGATCTATCTGCTCCCAGACTATTTTCTTCATTTATTTTTTACTATTCCCATTCATCTACCTTATGATCCACCTTACGATTTGCTGTACTGACATGTGTCACACTTTCCATCTCTCATGCCTTATGATATTATTTTACTCCCAGATTATTCTCTGTCTAGCTTCACATGTTCAAATCTTGCTATTTTCAAAGAACATCTGCTCCATAGTCCTCTGAATTATAAGTAATTTTTTCCTCTTCTGCCTTTATCCATCTCTCATATGCCCCTATGTAATATTCTATTTTTAGTAGTTATTGCTATGTATATCTTATGTTCCTTACAAGACTAAGAACTCCTCAATGATAGAGACTGAACTATTTTAACTTTTATCTTCTACAAAGCCTAGGGCAGTGTTATACACATATATAATAGGTGTTTAGTTAATATTTGTTGTATTTAACTGGAATTTGTAGTTAAAATACTGATTTAAATGAATATTAAATACAAGATGTTTAATGGTGGTTGAGAATGCTTCTGAGATGCATATTATGCAGTCTTAGTAAGTGTGCTACTGCATATTGAAAGTAATTTATTTATTATAATGATTGAGGTTGTTAAAGCTCTCAATATGACCTTACTAAAAATTCTCATTGTAATTAAAAAAACATAGAAACACCAAAAGTTTTAAATGACTGATTTTACCAGGGCACATACTAGTATCGAGTACTTTACTTTATATCTCATATGAGTTTATTTTTTGATGATTTGACTCACAATGCCAGAAGCAAATTCCGTTTATTCACAGATTTCAGTTATTTCAGATTAATCATTTTCTCTTAGAAATTTTAATTTTTAAAGTTCTACCAAATTATTATGCACAAAGTTAAAAAATCAAATAATATTGAGAAGCTTAAAATAAAAAGTAGTTGTCCTTTGCCTAACCTTTCACCACTTTCCTATTCTTCTTCATAGACAACCATTTTAAACCTCTTTTGGCTATTTCTTTTCATAGTTGACTCATTGTTTGTAAATGATAATAGTAAACTGCTGTTTTAATTTAATTTTTACTTTTATCAAAATAATACATATAAAAAGCCAAATAATACTATAATTAAAAATTGCAGTCCTGTGTTCCAGCCTTCCTATCTTCCAGTTCTCATGCCTCAGAGGTAACTTTTTTAAATCTTTTATTTCTTCCAGTATTTATATCTATATTTTTAAATACCACATAGTATGCTGTTTTTTTTGATTTATCAATATTAGATCTTTATTGATTCCTTTTAGAGAACATTAGGACTTAATTTTCTTATCACTTACATACACACACACAAACACATACATACTAACGTTCTGCCTATTCTTTTTCCATAGAGTTATTTCATAGTTTTTGGTTCAGCCAATATCAGGTGGTTATGTTATTCTGAGCATGTACATATTTTTTACTCTGAATCATACAGTATAAAATGGTTATAATTTGCTCTTATATAACTTTTTGTTTTATCCAGAGTTAGTAATCATATGTTTTTTAATTTCTTACTTTTCCAGGTACCTACTAATTTGGCTCAGATTTTTAAAATAAAGTCCAAAGCTCTTGTCAATGTGACTAAACATATTGCAATTGTCAGGATAGACCGGATTATCTGCAGTAAGAAACATCCCCCAAATTTCAAAAACTTTCAACAACAAAGTTTCTTTCCTTATTAATATTATTCTTAATTGACAAATCATAATTATATTACATTTATAGCACACAATGTGGTATTTTGATATGTGTGTACAATGTAGAATGATCAAATCAAGCTAATTAACATATCCATCACTTCAGTTAATTAATATTTTTTGTGGTGATATATTTGAAATTTACTCTCTTGGTTATTTTGAAATGTATTAATATTATATATTATTATTTACTATGGTCACCCTGCTGTGCAGTATATCTCAAAACTTACTCATTGTGTCTACCTGAAACTTTGTACCCTTTGTCCAGAAACTCTTCATTCCCTTGCTACCCCCTGTTCCAAAATTTTAATTCTTAATCATGATAGTTTTTCACTGTGGGTCAGCTATAAATCTTTCCACATCATCTTCCCTTGATAATTCAGAATGATGGAGCAACTGCTATCTGGAGTATTGCCAATTTTGTGTTACAGGAAAATGTCAACTACATGCTTGCTTTTAAAGTTTCTGTATAACATCACATTCAAACACATTTCATTGGCCAAAGGAAATCAATAGCTAATATTGCCAGCCATTGATGGGGCAGAGAAGAAAATCCTCCTCCTGAGAGGGGCAGAAAATATTTTTAAACAATAATATAGTTAGTTCACTGCATACATGAGGTAAAATGTAAGTTCAATTTTTTTTTATGTTTTCATTTTTTTAGTTAAAAAACAAATTTTGAGGGGGACAGGGTCTCACTCTGTTGCCCAGACTAGGGTACAGTGGCATCATCAGAGCTCACTGCAACCTCACACTCCTGGGGTCAAGTGATCCTCCTGCCTCATTCTCCCAAGTAGCTGGGGCTACAGGCATACAACTCCACACCTGGCTAATTTCTCCTAAGTTCAATTTTTTAATATTCTTTCTCATTTTCTGCAGCATCTCATCCTTATTTTAAGATTATAAGTTTAATCTTCATTTATCTTTTTGATGATACTGTTTAAAATTTTTTGATGACTTTTTTTCCTGTTTCTAGTATATATCAGTTTCCTCCAATTTTATTTTTTCTGTGTTTGTTTTGATCTCTTTTACTTTGTTTTTTTTTTTTATGTTTTGTTTTCAGTTCTTTTTTTTTTTTATTTCAGCATATTACGGGAGTACAAATGTTTAGGTTACATATATTGCCTTTGCCCCACAGGAGTCAGAGCTTCAAGCGTGTCCATCCCCCAGACAGTGCGCACCGCACCCGTTAGGTGTGAATATAGCCATCCCCTTATCCCCCTTCCCACCTGCCTGACACCCGATGAATGTTACTACTATATTGAAGTCTTCCATCAAATGTCTGGTGTTTCTTGGTTGTCAGTCTACTTTTGAATAACGTATTAAAAGGTTGATTTGAGATCTGTTTCTAGGCCTTGTTGATTGACCCACTTCATTTTTGAAATCTTTATTTTTTTATTTTTTAAATTTTTTTGTAGAGATGGGGTCTTGATATTGCCCAGGATGTTCTCAAACTCTTGGCCTCAAGAGATCCTTCTCCCTCGGCCTTCCAAAGTGCTAATATTACAAGTATGAGCCACCACACCAAGCTTATTTTTGGAACCTTTAGAATGTTGGGAAGTAGCACTTTGCTGGAAAATGTCAAACCTGAGAATAGAGATATTTTTCTTTGGAGGAGTTCAGCTTTTCCAGGGAAATAATCTTTGATTTGTTGTGTGCATATCTGGTGTCAGTTTCCCAGGGTTTTGTACATGAGGAGATAGAGGTGAAGAGGAGGTATGTCTCATAACTTGTACATCAACTTGTAATTAATTCATTTTTTCTTGCCTTAGGTCTTACCCTTGCCCCCCACAGTACCTGAAGTCTCTGAGTATTGAGCTACTCCAGTTAAACTTCTTACACAAAAATTGTGGTACCTCTTGGTGCTGGTGTCTCATGTAGGGGTGAGAGAGAGTTTTGTGAGCATTTTGTGCCTGGTAATGACAGATTTTGAATCCTGAACCTATTTAAGGGCCCTGTAAAGTGAATTAGCTCTTTTCTTATCTTTATTCCCCTTTTTATGTTATATCTTTCTCCTCTCTGTTATCCATCTTTCCTTAGCACCCCCCTCTCAATTATGTTAAAAATCTCATTCAGTGATGCCTTTTATTTTCTTTGTGCATGTGTCTATTCATCCTTTACTATTTTAGAGAAGTCTTGGGGAAAGAGGAGATAAAAATTTTATGACCAAGTCATCATAAATCTGTTTGTAGAGTTTCAAAGTAGTAGAATATGTGTCTTCAATAGATCATAGCTGGGACTCTGTGATAGAAAC
The DNA here is from genome assembly GCF_020740605.2 of Lemur catta. Taxonomy (NCBI): domain Eukaryota; kingdom Metazoa; phylum Chordata; class Mammalia; order Primates; family Lemuridae; genus Lemur; species Lemur catta. Next base: position 46,197,460 of record NC_059141.1, on the reverse strand, counting down.
CATGAGGATGAGTGGTTGAGTCTGATTATTTTAGAAGATGGAAATGTGGCAAGAGATGTCACAATTCCAGAAGCAGGACAAAGACCTGTACAAGGTATAGCAAATAGACCAGAAGAGCTGGTGTACAGGGTTTGCTAAGTTGGGAACACACTTTAGAGAGCTTTCAAAGCTAGGTTGCAGTGTTTTGATGTTTCATAGTATAAGAAAATCCTGTTAGTGACTGACTTCAAAAATTTATCCTTGATACAAAATCATTATATCTGTTACCTTCAAAACACTGCAAGTTCATAACCATTATGAATTTTTGTACATATAGTGAGGGTTTGGTGGCAGTGACTTGGATTTGAATCATGCTTATCCCACTATCTAACTGGGCATGTTACTTAACATCTTTGTGTTTTAGTTTACTGACCATAAAACAAGTAAAATAGTACCTCAAACAGCTGTTCAGAGATATAGTGAAATAATGTACCTGAAACATAGTAAACCCTTAATAATTATTATAGCTTTAAACAAATTTAATAATAAATTTTGAAAAGGGAATCTGAGGCACAAAGAATATAGACATAAGAGTTCAGCAGGGCTTTAGTCTGAATCCCACTGCTTCTCCTTCCTAGTGATATGGCTTTGAACTAGTTACTCCCCCTCTCTGAGCTTCTTTCCTCTTAAAAATAGGTCTATTTGAATCAAGTATACTAAATGAGATAAAATGTGTAAAGTCCCTGACCCATAGTAGGAACTCAATAAACTATAGCAATTATTAATTTTTAATTTTCCTGATTTCCTGAATATAAAATATTGTAAAGTAATAACTTCAATTCTAGTTCAAATGTTAGTCCTTTTTTATAGGAAGCTTTCTAACAGATACATACACAGCACTAAAAAGCTGATATTATCAAATTGCTTTATTGTCTGACACTTTTTTTTATTTCAATCTAGTCTCGGTAGCTTTATGACTTAAATATAAATTTCATCTCATCAGCATTGCCTCATTTATTGGAGCTAAAGTTCTCCTTCCCTGGAGTAAGTGTTCTTTTCTGCTCTGATTTGGTAGTTCTTCACCAGTGACGGTGGAATTCTCATTACCCTCAGTCCTGCCAGCAGTGGAAGTGTGTGTAAATCCTCAGAGTGTAGGGTGTGAATCAGTTGACATTTTATAGAATTTCACATCTGGTACTTCTTCTTGTTTTCTAGTCTGTATTTCCTTTCCCTGGCATAGAGAGAAGGGGTTATGTGAACAACATCCTTACCAAGATAAAACAGGGAGGCTTGGAGAGTGGAAGATCAAGGTCTTCGGGTAACACTCTAAATCCTCTCTTGGCAGATAAGGCTTTTTTTTTTTTATGAATAGGTGCTTGTAAAGAATGAAGGGAACCATCTGTACTTGTTAATATACCCCTTGGACTTTAAATGTCAAAGGAAAAGATTTTGCACAATTCTCTGTGCCACAAATCAATGCACTAGTAACTTTTTCTCCACCTGTGACTTATATCTCTCAGAACAGTGTGGAGATATACAGGAAAGTTGTTGAAAGTGGTGTTTATGATGCTATAATAAAAAGATCCCAGATCACAGTAGTATTATACTAGGTCTGAAATCACTGCAATTCCATCAGGTTTTAAACTGGAGTGTTATTTTGGGCTTCTGAGGATGATGAAGTCGATGGCTAAAACAAGAACTCATTTGTAAAAGAAGGGTATCATGGCCTTTCAGAAATGATTGACTAGTTTGAATAAGTGCTGTAGCCACTGCTTGATATATCACTTTGGGTGTCTTGCCATCTGGCCCTGCTAACCTGTAGAGACTTAGTTTACTCCAAGTGCTGTGTTATGGCATCAAGTTTTTTCTCCTTCTCCCTACCAAGTAATTTGTGTGTGCACGTAAGATGTTAATTACTTGAACTTGTATAGTTCTTTCCTTTTAAATATTTTCCCATCTAAAACTGACTTAACACACCCTGGAGTCTGTCATTTCAGAATGAGCAGTAATTTACTGTGACTCTTGCCTTTGCTGATTAGCGGTGCTATTTTTCACTTTCCCTTTGTGTTATTTTGCATTCTCATTTTTAACATTATCTCTTTGCTTTTCTGAAATAATTTTTTCCCCTGACAAGTTTTAAATCAATTTAGGCTTTATATTCTTGTTTAGTTTGTTCCTCTTTTTGTCTCTGGTAGGGTACATTTTTTCCCCCAAAGATCCACAGGCAGCCTTTTGTGAAACCACAGTGGAGCATGAGCTGTTTCTTTTCTTAATAACTGTTTAAAGCAGTTTTTGTTTTTATGATTTGTGGAAATGTAGAGTTCTTTGAAATGCACAGATCCTGTCAACACCTCATATTCTAGATTGCCTTCATAAAATAGCCTTATAATTTAGTGTTCCATCCTGAGGTCCTATTTCTGACTAATGTAAGCTGGACAATCTCATGGTCACTAGTATTATAATAAGCTTTCCTCTCTTTTCAAACTCAGCGTTATTATTACCTCCCGTCAACTGTAGAGCCAGTTTATCTTCTCCTTGAGTGAATGCTCTGCTTCCTGACTTTTGAAAACAGTCATAGAAAAGTCAAGACAAATCACCCCTTTTGATGCTGTATATATAATGATTTTTATAACATAGGTAATTAGATTTGGTACAGTATCCTATCATTTATTGTGGGAATTAAGCTTCTCAAATGCCAATACAGTCTTTATTCTATTACGTGTGAAAACTTGTGGTTTATAGTAATAATCATTGCCTTTTCTCTCTTTTTCCATTTATTTTTAGTCTAAAAAAGCATGAGATCATTGAAATATTGAATGAGATTGAGTGATTTGTTCTTAATATTACATTATGCATTATTAAAGAATATTTTTTGTAGTATGTTTGAATGAGGTAATATATGGAAAGCTCTTAGAACAGTGCCCAACACAAACACATAATGCTACATTTGTTTTACCTATTAGCTGATTTTAAAAAACATGCACAATTTATTCACATTGCAGAACTGTGTAGCTACATACATAAAGAAAAAAAATCCCAACATGAACTAGAGGCAGTGTCACTGAAAATTAGGCATTTTCCTCTGATTTCTCTTTTCCGAATTATTTTTCTGTACCAGCTACCCCTTGCTGACCATATTGCCTGCTGTAGTTTTGAGATTTTATGTTAAATAGAGACAATAAAAATATTTTGAATAAATGTAAGTATTTGAAATGACAGTCTCTTTGAGCTATAAAAATGACTTGATTCAGGGAACAGCCTTGGATTTTTTTTAGGTGCTTTATATTCATAAATCTGGTGATGTTATGCAATGTGGTTCTAAGCCAGAACTAATGAGAAAACATACCTCTGTTTCCTTCTTACTCTACTTGATTATGCATTATATAATCAGTTTTCACATTAAGATGTCTTAATTTGTTAGTCATTGCAAAATGCCTCCCTCTTGGCACCCACAGTGTTGGTATTTCTGACATAGTTTCCCAAATGTTGTTTTTGAGGACCATTCATATATTTTTCAAGTTTCTTGGTTAATTTTAATATCTTTAACTCCTTGAACTCAGTTAAATTGCAGGCAGTGTTCTCAGCATTTCTCTCCCTCTTGATTTTAAAGGTTGCCCTCAAAATGGGTTGGGAAGATTTTGAACGCTTTTTGTGTGCATTTTGTAATCTCATCATTCCAGCTCATCTGCTCGCCAATGTAAACTGTTTGTATACCTGAATCACTGGGGTTGTCAGAGTTGAGTCTGCCCTCAGCAAATCTTGGAACACAGACAGCCCTCTCTGCTTATTAAAACCCACCTCCAACCAAATGACTTATAGACAGGGTGATCATATGAGTGATAACAACCTTTTCTATCAGATCACTTGATGCCTTCAATGTCTTTTGTCAAGCAAATAAATGTATTTAGCAATGATAATCACATGAAATGTTATAATTAAATGTTATCCATACCTGTGATGTTTGAATTTCAAGACAGCATTATGGGTAGGACACATCTTGCCTAATGAATTGGATCTATCTAAAAATGAAATTCTAGGCTCTGGATGTGGGACATGTTTTGGAGTGAGGGGATTTCCTGGGCACTTGTCAAATCACAGATACATCTTTTCCATGTTTAAAGTGGACCCTAAAATTATTTTGTGAAGAAAGTATTTTATGTTTGTTGCCAAATTTCTCTATTAGGACTGCTTACAAAGAGAAGGCTAATTATAAAGGAATAGCAAATGTCAGTGTGTTTTGAGTTCCTTTGATACTCAGGGCTTCCTGAGTTCTGCACTTCCACAGTTTTGCACTGTGGCTACTTTGGATCCTCTCCTGAGTATGTCATCCCCTTCTAACTACCAGTTTGTATTCCTTAGAACTTAGGTTCCTGCCTTCTCCATCATTACGCTGAGTGAGACATACCTAACCTCTGTGGTTTCACTCTCTCCAGATCATGATTCTTATTTAGGAAATGATACCATTATTAGGTTCATTTGTTATATGGCACAGTGCTAATGTATATAAAATATGCTTAGCGAATACATGTTGCTTTATTAATTACTTCTTTAGGGGTACCGGAATCTAATAAAGGACTGTTGAAGAGATTATGCTTTAATTAAAGGTAATGGATTATATTATTATATTGTAATTATATAATAATGATGGAACTTCATACTCTGGGCAGAACAGTAGAGGAAGGAGGTGTGTTTGGGAAGGGGCTGTTTCCAATACTACCCCAATCATACTTTATAGGAAACTGCCTATGCTACTTAAGAAGCTACTCCACTTGAGTGATAGTAGAAAGGAGGAATAATTAGAGAGCAGAGTTACCTGATATCCTGCAACTGAGAAACTGAAATATGTTTGCTAACTATGCAAAACATAGAGGTTCATGGGAGTTAGAAGCCAGGAAGGTGGAACATAGAGTGCTGAAAAATAGTTACGAAGTAGGCAGCAGACAGCAACCTCAGGGACATATATTTTACAGTTTAAGTACTCTCATGTGCATATCATCTTATAATCTTTCCAAACCCTCCTTATGATAAGTATTATTCACCTTCTGTAAAGCGATCCAAGCTTCTAGAGTAAATGATTTGCTTAGGTCTTGTTAACTTTCTGGAACTAGGTGAGACAAAATTGTATTCAGATCTTTTAAATGAGTGCTTTTTTAATTGTTTATTTTTGCATAATACAAATTCAGGGTCATTGTTGAGATTTAGGGTTTTAGATTTATGTTCAAAGTTTTAAGACTGGTAAAGAAGATGTTGTAAAGATATGTTTCCAATCTATAAAAACAGAGAGTGACAACCAAAAATACGCTAAAAGACTGAATATCTTGGGTTTTACCCTGGGGAATATTTAGGTTCTGTAGAATGGGAACTTGTGTTAAAGTAGCAGTAAGTAGCTAAAACTAAAGAAAGTGAACATTTCAAAGTATGTTTTGGAGAGTACAGTTTGCCCTCCTGATCCACATGATCTGCACCCCCAGATTCAACCAACTGCAGGATTGAAATATTTGGAACAAAACCCACAATAAAACAATAAAAATAATAAATTAAAAAACATAGTATAACAACTATTTATGTAGTATTTATATTGTATTAAGTATTATATGTAATCTAGAGATGATTTAAAGTATATGAGAGGATGTGCCTAGGTTATATGAAAATGCTATACCATTTTATATAAGGAACTTAAGCCTCATAGGATTTTGGTATCAGCAAGGGTCCTAGAATCAATCCCCTGCAGATACCAAGGGATGACTGTATTCTTGACTGTATCTGAACACCATTAACCCAAAACAACATTTGGCCTAAAAGATAACATATTTGAATTATATATTGATATAATGAATTCTTAAATGTTTTTATAATGAATAAGTAACTGATTTTTAAAATTCATTCAATAGCTGCAGCTTCAGTTTTCATGGAAAGGGATATAATAAAGTAGATATCACTTAAGGTTTAAAAAATCACAGTTAAGAAGGTAGATCTTAAGTATTCTTACCACAATAAAATTTTTAAAAAATCACAGGCTGAACAAAATGTCATAAAACGTTTCTAGGTATTCACTTTTGGAAAGCTATGTTTTGTTACATTAAGGAAATTTGCATATTATGACATATTTTTAGAAAAATCTTTTTTTCTTGCACTTTTTTCCCCCCAAATATTACGGGGGTACAAATGTTTTTGGTTATATGGATCAATTTTGTAATGCTTGAGTCAAGGTTAAAAGTGTGCCCATCACCCAGATAGTGTTCATTGTACCTGTTAGGTAGGTTTTTGCCCATTCCCTTCATTCCCCTCCCCCTCACTGCTTGATTTCCATTAGGTTTTACTTCCCTCGGTGCACATGTGGGCTATCGGTTAATTCCAATTTAATAGTGAGTACATGTGGTGTTTGTTTTTCCATTATTTAGATACTTCACTTACGATAATGGTCTCAGTTCCATTCAAATTATTGCACAAGGCATTAATTCATCCTTTTTTTGTTGCTGAGTAGTATTCCATGGTATACATATACCACATTTTGTTAATCTACTCATGAATCGATTGACACTTGGGTTGATTCCACATCTTTGAAGTTGTGAATTATGCTGCAGTAAACATTTGAGTGTAGGTGTCTTTTTGATATAATGACTTCTTTTCCTTTGGGTAAATACCCAGTAGTGGGATTTCTAGATTGAATGGTAAATTTACTTTTAGTTCTTTGAGGAACCTCCATACTGTTTTACATGGAGGTTGTACTAACTTGCAGTCCCACCACCAGTGTAGAAGTGTTCCTTTCTCTCTGCATCCACAGCAGCATCTATTGTTTTTGGATTTTTTAATAAAAGCCATTCTAACAGGGGTAAGGTGATGTCTCACTGTAGTTTTAATTTGCATTTCCCTGATGATTAGTGATGTTGAACATTTTTTAATATGTTTATTGGATATTTGTCTATATTCTTTTGAAAAGCTTTTGCCCACTTTTTAATGAGGTTGTTTGTTTTTTTCTTGCTGATTTGCTTGAGTTCTTTGTAGATTCTTGTTATTAGCCCTTTATTGAATATATAGCTTGAAAATATGTTCTCCCATTCTGTAGGTTGTCTGTTTGCTCTGTTGATTATTTCCTCAGCTGTGCAGAAGCTTTTTAATTTAATCAAGTCCCATTCATTTATTTTTGTTGCTGTAATTGCCATTGGGGTCTTAGACATAAATTCTTTGCCTGAGCCAATATCTAGAAGAGTTTTTTCTACATTTTCTTCTAAAATTCTTATGGTTTCATGCCTTACATGTAAGTCTTTTATCTATCTTGAATTAACGTTTGTGAGTGGTGAGAGGGAGATATGGATCCTGTTTCATTCTATTGTTGAAATGAGCAATGAAATCCAGATTTTCGAAAAAGGATGATTGCATATATAAAAGGAACAAGGAAAGGGCTTATCCTTGTTAGTGTCTATAATCCATGTTCCTGGCAGGTTGTATGAAAGACAGTAGACCCATAATAAATTTTGACAGAATGAATGATTTCATTAACTCTTGAAATCATTGAGTCAGTTTTGTTAAACTTTATCATGATGATGTAAGTGGAGCCTAAATGGCTAGTACTTTTCAGGTCCTGGAAGTCATACTTGAACACTTTATGTTTTCCAGAACAGCTCTCGAATATATTTACAGAAATCTACACAAAACACAATCTTTATTTGATTTCATATTCTCTGTAATATTATTTGTTCATTATTGCTCTTAATGAAACAAATATGGTTTTCTTACCCAAATAGTCTAGAAAAAAATGAAAACAAAATGAAACAAGACAAAACAAGACCAAAAAATCAGACATGAAACACTAGTCATCCACTGTTTAAGAGAATCTCTTACTTGTGTTTGGTGGGACAGTCAATGTAGTGGAACATACTTATTAAATATAAAACCTCACTGAGTAGACCATTATGATTATAAATATAAAACAAACACAAGCCAAGAGATACAAGATATCTCACTGTAATATTTCCGACACTATATATATAAGGCATTCGTATAGGAACATAATTAGAAGCAAGAACACTGCCCAGGTATAATGTGAGAAAATTAATGTGGCAATGAAAACATTAGCTTTTGCCTTCCCTAGTTTAAACTGAAATTTGTGCTTTTGGCATTGCACTATAGGAGCCTTTATACACTTTATTCTCTAGATTATTTTTTCAGTTAAAAAACTACAAACCCTGTCTTTAACTCCCCAAGAGCCTGATTGTTCTTAAAACAACAGGCCCAGAATTATAGCTATGCAATTATCACTCACACATTGGTCTTAAAAAGCCTAGCTGTGTAGGTATCACATGATGTTTCAAGAAATTATTTAGATAGCTATTGTTTGATATTGTTATAGAGTTATAAAATAATTATCTGCTATCATAATTCTAAAATTATAAATATGTTTATAGCTGGAAACTGGTGAAATATTTGACTCATAAGTAAGCAAATGCTTATGTAAGCATTAAATATTAGCAAAGATACTTTTTTAAATTAAAGAAAAGCATTATTAGGCACAGTTTGTGTTTTGAAGTTTTAACTATTTTTTATTTAACTTAACTTTCTCTTAACTCAAATGTTTAAATTGATTTTGTTCTGATTTTCACTAAAAAAGTACCATTGAGTATTCTCAATGTCCATGATATTGAAGTTTTGTGGTTTTTTTCTCTATCTTTTCATATTAACTCCCTATTTGATCTTAAATGATCTTAATTAAAGCTTATATTGAATATTTTATATTGTGTTCTGTTTCTCCTTCCTGGTGGGAAATAAATTAAATGCCTAACATCACTTGGAAACTTTTCAAAGCAATGTTAAATTCCCAGATAATTAACTTTAAGAAAATTGCTAGAGCATCCCATCTTATGTCATTTAATTGAATGTAGGGATAAAGAGATTTTGTGGAAAAAGCAGTCATCCTTATTGGATGATCCTTCATCCAGATAAACATCCAATAATGGTAAAATTCATGTGTTCCATTTCTTTCTCCAAAAAGTGAGGTGAAACATGTTTTTTATGGTCTATATTTATTATTAATGTAATAATAATAAATTTAATGTCCTAATACTTTTAGTTTGTTAAGACAGATCAAAAGAAGTCATTTGGTAAGGCAATGAGATGATTAAATAAACAGTTCAGACTGAAGCATAATTCTTCTATGAAATCAAAATAACAAGGCATTGCTTCTCTAGTATCGAGTTGGTTTCCCAGTTCAGTGAACAATCAGTGCAGTCAGAAAAAATTACTTTATGCCAAATTAAAGAAAGAGAGCAAGGCACAGGAAAGATGGTGGCAAATAATGTTTTTCTTAATGGTTTAATTAAGTGGCTTACATCTCTAAGCTTCCAAGGTCTTAGTGTAATCTAGTCTAGTTCAGTGATAGAGAAGAGAGTAAAATTTAAGTGAACTTCAAAGAAGAGAACTTCAAAGAAGAGAAATCAGTTTTCCTGGTACTGTTCTCATTATCTCTCCTACCTATTATGTCATATATACTCTATATCTGTCATATTTAAATTATCATTTCTTTAGTGGTGCTGGTTTTCAGTGATCAGAATTCACTGAGCAAAATCTCATGGTATGTTGCAAGAACTAGAAGGTGTGCCATATGACATTAAATAAGGCATTTTTCTCAAATTCTTAATCTATGTAAGAGCACAACATAAGGGAATCAAATGAGAAAATGTATACAAAATTAAAACATTGTGAACCTCAAGTAGGAGGTTTTCTGTTCTCATTAGAAGGTCTAACAGCACGTGGGCTTCGGAGCCAGAATATTTTGGTTTAAATTTCATCTCCACTGCTTATCAGCATTTTGACTTTTGACTTAATATGTTTGCATATCAGTTTCTTGATCTATAAAATGGGGATAATAATATGGTTCATAGGATTATTAGGAGGATTAAAACATTTAATATATATAAAGGGCATAAGCATTGCTGACACAGTAATCATTATATACAGAGCCAATTAGCCTATGTGCTTATGTACTATAGAGGAAGAAACACAGGTACTAGTATTCTTGGAATTTTAAGCTGTTTAATTTTCCTTCTGAATATTTATCAATTAAAATATAATTAGAGAATTTTGAAGTTGTAATATATTTCAGAAATTATTATAGTTTTGTAACATAGAAACAATCACACAAAAATTTATGTTATTTTAAAGTGATCCTTCGAAATTTAGACATCTCATTTGATATATGGCCATGTGTCACTTAACAATGAGGATATGTTCTGAGAAATGTGTCATTAGATGATTTCATCATTGTGTGAACATCATGGAGTGTACTTATACAAAACCTGGATGGTTATTGGGCATCTACCCAGAAGAACAAAAGTCATTCTATAAAAAAGACACCTGCAACCGAATGTTTATAGCAGCACAATTCACAATTGCAAAGATGTGGAAACAACCCAAGTGCCCATCAATTCACGAATGGATTAGTAAATTGTGGTATGTGTATACCATGGAGTATTACTCTGCTATAAGAAATAACGGTGATACGACATCTCCTTGGTTCTCCTGGAGAGAGTTGGAACCCATCATATTAAGTGAAGTATCCCAAGAATAGAAAAACAAGCATCACATGTACTCACCAGAAAATTGGTTTCCCTGATCATTACCTAAATGCACATTGGGGAATGATACCAACTGGATATCAGACTAAAGCAGGGGGTGGGGGGAGGGGATGGGTGTATGCCTACATGATGAGTGCGTTGCGCACCGTCTGAGGAATGGTCATGCTTGAAGGTGCTGACTTGGGGAAGTAGGGGGTGGGGGGAGGGGATGGAGGTGTGACTACATGGTGAGTGCCAGGCGCACTGTCTGGGGAATGGACACACTTGAGGCTCTGACTCAGGGGGATGGACGGGACATGGGCAATATATATAACCTGAGCTTTTGTACCCCCATAATAAGCCGAAATAAAAAACAAAAACAAAAACAAAAAAACCTAGACGGTATAGTGTACTACATACTTAGGCTGTATGGTATAGCCTATTACTGTACTGAATACTATAGACAATTGTGACACTATGGTAAGTATTTATCTAAACATATCTATCTAAAGAATAAAATACAGTATTATAAACTCATGGGACCACTGTTGTATATGCAGTCCATCAATGACTGAAACATCATTATGCTGTACATGACTGTATTAGAAAAGTGAGCTTGAGAGACATGTTCACAGAAGTAGCTTTGCATTGTGCTCAGAGCATAGATTTAGATCAGAAAGGTTCCAGTGCTATCCATAATAGCAGTTCAATGGCCTCAGAGAAATTATAATCTTTTTGTGTTTCTATTCTTATTTTCTATAAAATGATGATAATGATTCCTATATCATAGGGTAGAGAAAAATGCCTTGAACCTTGCCATCTATATAGTGGACATTCTACACGTTAGTTAGTTTTTATTCATCCCTCTCTTTCTCTCTCTCTTCCTTCCTCTTTTCCTTATTTAGGTGGCTTTTCTTAGCTGCAACTTGTTAGTGACTCTTGTTAATTTATAAATCATTATGTATTTTGAGCTAAATTGAGCCTTGAGGGCCACTTTGGGGAATATCCTTTATGACCTTGATTTTGGATGCCTTACTCTTTTTTCTGCCAGTATTTTTCATATCAAAGGTAGCAAGATGGTAATCTGGAAAAAAACAACAGAGGAGCTTGTAAAGATTTAGAGAATATAATTGAAAATAAATTTGTAAGAAAGAAAAACTGTATTGCAACTTAAATAAGGAAACCTCCTCTCTACACATGAAACATAGAAGGAAGATTAAGCACCTGGAACCCTGCCATTTATGTATTATAATAGATACTCACTACACATCTTCTATAGTTCATTCCTGGTATGCTGATCTGGAGTCTGAATGGCCAGTCAGGAATAAGCTGTGGGGGTTTGAGTGGCTCTCATATTGTATCACTTTCCAGCCCTCCTGTGTTGGCCTATAAAACCAGGATTCTTCCGTGGTACATTGTTTTGTTCTGCCCACCATGGTTCATGTCCATCATCATCATCATCATCATCAATCATCTTTGTTTTTCATTCATGATTTCCTTTGGTATTCCCCCGTTAGAGAAAACTGCAAGGAACAGCTATAATCTCCTATGGTATTGTTGTTACCTATTACCTCCTATGACTCTATTCCCTACCTCCAACAGCTAAATCCCTTGATGGCCTCCATTGTAGACTTATGCCATTCCGAAGACTTAACCTGATTGTAAGACAGGCAAACAGGGAGGAAGTGGGAGGATGCATATTAATCATTAGTCTCACTCTCTCACCTTCTCTTCTTCAAACTATAGATTAACCCCTTTTAACTCTATTTCGTCTCCACATTTTCCTTGTGTCTTTCTACTTATCTAGTCTAGAAATACAATAGTCCCCACCTTAGCTGAGGTTTCAGTTACCTATAGTCAGTTGCAGTCCAAAAATGTTAAATGGAAAATTCTAGAAATAATTCATAAGTTTTAAATTGCACATTGTTCTGAGTAGCATGATGAAATCTGTGTCAACCTGCTCCATCCTGCCTGGGACATGAATCATACCTTTGTCTAGCATATCATGCTATATATGCTACCTGCCCATTAGTCACTTAGTAGCCATCTCAGTTATCAGATTGTTGCAGCATCACAGTGCTTGTGTTTAAGTCACCCTTATTTTACTTAATCATGACCCCAAAGCACAAGAGTAGTGATGCTGGCAATTAGAATATGCCAAAGAGAAGCCATAAAGTGCTTCCTTTAAGTGAAAAGGTAAAATTCTTGACTTATTAATAATAGAGAGAGAAAAAAATCATATGCAGAAGTTGCTAAACTCTATGGTAAGAACGAATCTTCTATCCGTGAAATTGTGAAGAAGGAAAAATAAATTTGTGGTAGTTTTGCTGTCTCACCTCAAACTGCAAAAGTTATGGCCACAGTGCATGATTAGTGCACTAATTTAAGATGGAAAAGGCATTAAATTTGTGAGTGGAAGGCATGAACAGAAAACATGTTCAGATTGATGGCAATGTGTTGTGCCAGAAATCATTGAGTCTATACAAAGATTTCAGCAAGGATCTCTTGAAGCAAGTGGACACCAAGCCATTTACTGCAAGTAAGGGATGATTACACATATTCAGGAATACAGGTCAATAGTAGCTTCACGCTGCATCATAATGCCTGCATCATTCACCTCATTTCATCTCATCATGTAGGAATTGTATCAACTCACATCATTAAAAGAAGGGTGAGTACAGTGCAATAAGGTATTTTGAGAGAGAGAGACAGAGAGTGAGAGAGAGCACATGTGTGCACATTCACATAACTTTTATTACAGCGTATTGTTATAATTATTCTATTTTATCATTAGTTATTGTTAATCTCTTACTGTGCCTAATTTATAAATTAAACTTTATCATGGGTAGGTATGTATAAGAAAAACATAGCAAATACAGGGTTTGCTATTCTCTGCGATTTCAGGCATTTACTGGGGTTCTTGGAACTTATCCCTTGTGGATAAGGGGGGACTACTGTACTGCCTCCTTCAACCCCAGACAGCAGATGAGCTTCTAATTCCCCACATAATAGCTACTACCCTTCCTCCTTAGGGTTTGATTTTGTCCCTGAAACACTTCAGGCCACTGGTGATGATATTGTAGAAAATAGATTTTCTGGTGCTGAACACTATGCTTGTCTATATTTAAATTAACACTGCCCCTCTCCTCTCCAAATCTGGAATTAATTACTGTTGGGATCTGGCCATGTGATTGCAAATTCTAGAAGAGACTCTAATTTATACTGAGATTATTTTCTGTTGACAAATATAACCTGGCTTACTTTGATGCATTATGTGAGCAGGTTTTCCAACCTTTCTCCCTTGTTCTTGGCTTTCTCTTCTTCCTCATTGGTCCTGAGCTGCCAAAGTATTGGCACACATCAAGTCTAAACCCTACCGATTATGACAAGCTGCCCCTTCCTTCTTCTCTCTGATGACATATCTATGCTTATGTCTTAGCCTCTAATTTTAGCCACTCTATTAAGATATAATCCACATACTATTAACATTCACCCATTTAAAGTGTACAATGCAATAGTTTTTAGTATAGTTACAGAGTTGTGCAATGATCAATATGCAATCTAATGTTAGAACATTTTCATCATCCCAAAAAGAAACTCTGTACTCATTAACAGTCACTCCTGCCCCCTCCCCTACCAGGCAATCACTAATCTGCTTTCTATCTCTATAGATTTGCCTATCCAGACATTTCAGATACACTAAATTATACAATGTGGCCTTTTGTGATTGTCTTCTTTGACTTAGTATAATATTTTCGAGATTCATCCGTGTTGTAGCATGTATCAGTATTTCATTCCCTTTTATTGACAAATATTTCATTGTGTGGATATACTCCGTTTTGCTTATCTGTTCATCAGTTAATGGACATTGAGATTGTTTCTACTTTTTGGCTGTTATGAACAATGATGCTATAAACATTCATGTACAAGTTTTTGTGTGGACTTATGTTTTCATTTCTCTTGACTATGTACCCGAGGAAAGGAATTGCTGGGTCATATGGTAACTCTACATATGACTAACATTTTGAGGAACTGCTATGCTGTTTTCCCAAGTGGCTGAACCATTTTACAATTGCACTAGAAATGAGTGAAAGTTCTGATTTCTCCACATCCTCATGAAGTGTTTTTCTCCATCTTTGGGTTATAGCTATCCTAGTTGGGTGTGAAGTGGTATCTCACTGTGGTAATATTTTCATTTCCCTGATGGCAACAACTTTAGTGTGTCTGTGGTCTATCCATATCTGTGGATTCTACATCATCAGATTCAAACAACCGTGGATGGAAAATATAGTCATCCCTCCATATACATGGAGGATTGATTCCAGGACCCCCAAGTATACCCAGAATACTCAAGTCCTGCAGTTGGTCCTGTGGAACTTGTGTATACGAATAGTTGGCCCTCTGAATATGTGAGTTTCACTTCCTGCCAGTACTGTATTTTTGATGTGTTTGGTTGAAAAAAATCCACATATAAGTGGACCCACACAGTTCAAATCCATGTTGTTCAAGGGTCAACTCTATTTGAAAAAAAAAATAATACAAATGAAATCAATATGGTATAAGAACTATTTACATAGCATTTACAGGTCCTTAAATAATGTTGTGTCATTTTATATTGGTACCCAGCTGAGGCCACTGTCTTTGTAGAGCTTTCCTGTTCTCCCCTTGTCTTTGTAGGTCTTCTCTGGGACTCCAATTTTCTCCTACATCCCAAAGATGTGCACGTTAGGTTAGTTGGTGAGTCTAAATTGTTCCAGTATGAGTAAGAGAGAGAGAGAGAGAGAGAGAGAGAGTGTGTGTACACCCTCCCTGTGATGGAGAGAGAGAGAGAGAGAGAAAGAGAGAGAGAGTGTGTGTACACCCTGCCTGTGATGGAATGGCATTCTGTCAAGGGTTGGTTCCTGCCTTGTGCCACCTGGAGCTGCAAGGATAGGCTCCACCACCACCCACCCTGAACTGTAATAATTGGGTAAATAATTATCTTACTTGTTTTTATGAATCTTTCTTAAATGTGATATTTATTTCAATATTTGATATTAGAAATGTTTTAGTCTTTATTTATAAGTTCCATGATTTTTTTTTAACCAGAACTATGCTTTGGAAACTTAACTCTTGTTTATATAAATTAGCCTATGGTAAAATTGATTTTGTTATATGTCATTTTGCATAAATTCACAGTTTTCAAGAACCTATCAATGATGATAAGTGAGGATTTACTGTACTTTAGAGATAATTTAAAGTATATGGGAGGATGTGCATGGGTTATATGCAACTACTACCCCATTTTTATAGGGGTTTTGAGCATCACAGATTTTGTTATCCATGTGGGTCCTGGAACTCCTGCAGATACTAAGGGATAACTGTATTGTTTTTAGAGAAAATATCTATCCAGATTCTTAGCCCACTTTTTAGTTGACTTATTTGTCCTTTTATTATTGAGTATTTATAGTTCTTTATACTCTAGATATATGACACTTATCACATAGATGATTTGCAAAAGCTTTTTATCATTTTGAATATTGTCCTTTCGCTTTCTTTTTTCTTTCTTTCTTTCTTTCTTTTTTTTTTTATTTCAGCTCTTCATGGGGGTACAAAAGCTCAGGTTATATACATTGTCCATGTCCCGCCCATCCCCCTGAGTCAGAGCCCCAGGCGTGTCCACTCTCCAGACAGTGCGCCTGGCACTCACCTCGCTTTCTTGATGGTATCCTTTGATGTGCAAGTTTTTAGTTTCCATGAGGTTCAGTTTATCTATCTTTTGCTTTTCTCACATCTAATAAATTGCTGTCCAATCCAGGGTCACAAAGATTCCTTACTATGTTTTCTTCTAAGTGTTTTATAATTTTAGTTCTTACATTAAGGTCTATGATCCATTTTTCAATTAGTTTTTGTGTATGATATGAGGTAGAGGTCCAACTTCTTTCTTTTGCATAGAGATATCCGGTTGTCCTAGCACTTTTTGTTGAAAAGACTATTCTTTCTCCACTGAGTTGCTTTGGCACCTTTGTTGAAAATCAATTGACCATAAATTTAAAGGTTTATTTTTGAACTCTAAATTCCATCCCATTGTTCTGTATGTCAGTCTTTATGCCTGTAACACACTGTCATGTAGTTTGGCAGTAAGCTTTTACATTGGGAAGTTCTTTTATTTATTATTTATTTCTAATTGTTATGAACACATAATGGTTGTACATATTTATGGGGTACATGTGATATTTTGATACAAGCATACAATGTATGATAACCAAATCAAGAGAAGTCCTCCAACATTGCTTTTTTTCCCCAAGATTGTTTTGGCTACTCTGGGTACCTTGAATTTTCATATGAATTTTAGATTGTCTTGTTAACTTTTACAAAAGACACAGCTGGAGTTTTGATAGGGATTGCATTGAATTTATAGTATAATTTGGGGCATATTGCCATCATAAAAATATTTTTTCCAATCCATGACATGGAATGTGTTTCCATTTATTTGTCTTATATAATTTCTTTCAATGAGGTTTTGTAGGTTTCAGTGTTCTTGTCTTGCACTTCTTTTGTTAAATTTATGACTAAGTATCTTATTTTTTGATGCTTTTTAAGTGGAATCATTTTCTTAATTTCAATTTGAGATTGCTCACTGTAAGTGGCTAGATATACAACTGATTTTTGCATACCAATCCTAAATCCTAAAACCTTGCCAATCTTGTTTATTAGCTCTAGAGTTTTGGGTGGGTGAATTTGCTATAATTTTCTATATACAAGGTCATGGCATCTGCACATGAAGATACTTTTACCTCTTCCCTTAAGGCTTGTTTTTCTTAAATTATTTGACTAGAACTTCTAGTAAAATGTTGAATAGAAGTAGTGAAAGGGGAAATCCTTGTCTTTTTAATCTTAAAGGGGAAAGCATTTAGTCTTTCACTATTAAGTGTAATCTCAGCTGTGCCGTGGTTGAAGATTTTTTTTTTTCTTTTGCTGATATTGCCTGTCTCTGAGTATGCATTCTGTATAGATCCAACATTGAATAAAAATGGAAATGAAAGTACAACTCAGGTTGAGGTAAGGAGCTAAAGAACCTTTAGGTACATAGCTAGACAATTGAACAAATGGCAAGGTACTGTCATATTCGTTAGGCATTATGCTTTTAAAAGACATGAGATTAAAGAGAGCTTGGTCTTCCTAGAAAGGACATTTTTTTGTCTATTTAATATAGAAATAGTTGTAGTCCATTAACTTATCTTTTAAAGATTGATGTCTCATACCATTAAGTGTCCCATGAATTTGGGTAATGCTCAAAATGTAGTGTGAACTGTACTTAACTCTGAAACATTTATGTGGCAATCATTTTTCTTGGTCTTGAATATCATTGCTGTGAATTTATAAGATATTCAGTGATGTTTAACATCAAAGGTAGCCTTATGCTTAATTTAGACTATGAGAGCCCCTGTGATATGTTTGGTCATAAAGTCATTTTGATGGCAATAAAGGAACCAAGGGGTTCTTACTAACTCTGGTATGTGATATAGAATGAAATTTTGAATGGTTTATTTCTACATTAGAGGCAAACACCAACCTTCTGGGGTTGTCCACATTCCAGAATCTTGCATCTGTTATATTTATGATAGAAGCAAGAGAGGGGAAAAAAAGAGTATTTAGTCATCTGCTGATTCTATTTGGTGCTAAACACATACTTCTTTTAGAGTGCAAGAATGCTAATTTATTTTATGTACCAGGGTGGATTGAAGCCATTCCTAGAGACATGAGTATTTCAATTGGCAAAAACTAAGCAGTGAATACTTTGTATATAGATGATTCATGCTCTGTATACAGTTATTGAATAAGGCAAAATATTTGTTAATTAGGGATCTGGATCTTAAATATAACTTGCCTTCTAATTGGCAGTCATACACAGTTGACCTTTCAACTGTAGATATTATGTTTTGGGTTCAGAAGCTTTCTGTATGAATTCTAGCAAGCATGAAAGATAACCTAAGTAAAACACACAATTAAATCCTAAGATATGCAAGTGAACTTGTTCTAAGATTTGTCTTTAGAATGAGAGATAAAAGGGAGGAGGAAATTTGTATTATCTATTTTGGTGCCCTTTATCTGTCTTCTCCAGTATAACTAGATAATTCTCTGATATTTTATTCTCATATGACAGGATAATTTTTATATGTGTGATCAGTAAGATGTTTCAGATTATTTACAAATTCTTAATTTGGGTTGCTGTTCATTCATTTGTGAAGTGAATAAATATTTATCAAGCACCTCTTATGTAACTTCATGGAGTTTACATTCCACTGGAAAAGATAGAAAACAAACATGATAAATAGCTATAATATGTAGTACATTAGTGATAAATATTATATGAATAGTAAGAAGAAAATAAAACAAGGGAAGAGGATATAGCATATTGAGGTTAGAATTGTTGGTTGAACTTAGATGTGGTGACCAGGAGAGGTTTCACTGAAAAGTTGATTTTTTGAGGAAAAACTTGAAAGAAGTGAGAGAGTGAGCCAGTCATGGATATAGAAGAGCTTGCCAGCAATAGGAACACCTAAGGTAGGGATATGCCTGGCTTCTTGGAGAAGCTGCAAGGAGATCTATGTGGTTGGATCACAGTGAGGAAGGAGAGTAGTGGGGATGGGGTCAGAGAGATACATGGGATAGTTTGAGTCAAGCAGTATCATGATGACTGGTAGAGGTGATAAGAGCTCAAATTTTGCATAAATAAAGGTGAAACTCATAGGGTTTTCTAACAGACTGGATGTGAGATATGAGAGAAGTCGAGAGAAGTTTAAAGATGACAACAAGGTTTTTGTGTTGGGCAGCTGCAAGAATTGCCATTACTTGAACTTGTAAAGACTGTAGGAATAGTGTATTGCAGTGTACTCTCAGGAGCTCAGGTTTTGGTATGTACTGTTTGAGATGCCTATTGGTGAATCAACTGACTTCTGTATCAGTTTTCTTGGCCATCTTTTACCTGGTACATTTAGAAATGCTCATCTGCCGCTCTATGAAGCATTTCTTAAGTTTCCCATGCTTTTCCTTATAATTTCTATAGTAATTATTATATATTTCACCTATTTTAGCCCATTTTACTTATTTTTGTGTATTATTATTTAACAGTTTCTGGGGAGCACAGGACTTCAGAGCTACATGCTTATTTTCGCTTTGTATTATATTTGCATTTCCTCACAGCTCTTAACACAATTCCACTGTATAACTGCTTGTTGAAATCCATTTTTTCAGAATACCCAAAACTTAACTAGATTATTAACCCGAGTTATTTCTGTTTTCCTCAATCAGATGAATCTGATTATTGGTTAATATAGGAGGCACTTAACTTTCTGAAAAGCATGTTGAATGTGGGACATCTTTACCTGTATTCTGCTTAAGGTCTTGCTTTCTGTTGAGTATTAGAAATCAAGTACTTTTTAGAACAGTCCGAGATTAATAGGAATGAGCTCTGAATGACACACTTTCATATAAGTGCTAAAAACTGTCATCACTTTTCTTTTAAAAGAGAACACTTTGAAGAATAGTTCATAAACAAATCTAGTTGGCATAATAGGGAACAATTACAGAAGAACATTTCCATTTTAGACTGAGCATATCTTAACTTTTTACAGTTGTGGTTTCCTTTTCCAAAATTAGAATTATTATTTCATGGAAAAGTAAATTATTTTATGGCAGTGACCCTCAAAGTTTTCTGATTAAAGTGGTGAGAGGTGTTATCAATTCATTGGTTACTCTGTGCTAGTTTCTATACAAGGCATAGTGGATGGAAGAATTAAGACATCATTTTGGCCTCAATAGGAACTCATAATTTGGTGAGAGACACAGATGTGTCAACAAATAACTACAACAAAAGGTAATGGTTTAATATGTACTGGGTTAGTGTTGTGTAAAGGGAGCACATGAGTGAAATCTGTGTGTGACAGAATGTAAGAATCCAGGAGGTCTTAAAGGATAAATGGGCATTTACCAGGAGGTACAGGGGAGACTGGAACATAGCTCATGCAAGGCCACCTGTAGAAGGAACCTCATGTGATTCTGTGTGGCTGGCGAAAAGGGTGACTTCGTGAGGGGAGTGGCAGGAAGTAAGGCTAGAAGTCAGATCATGCTTGCCTATAATAAACAATATGAACTTCATAAGGGGTGGATTAACAATTACTAGAAGATTTTAAATTGAGATGTGATGATCAGATTTGAATTTTAAAGAGTCTCCTCTGATGGTATTATAGAGAAAAGATTATATTAGTCAAAAAGTTCTGCCCTATTATTTCTCTAGTCTCTTTTCTCCTCCTTGTGTTTACAAGCTCTTTTTTAGTTTTATCTCTAGACTAGTGAGTGCTACTAGTAAGGACAAGAACAAGGGTACATCTTGTAGAAATATTTAATGAGTAGAATAACAGGTCTTACCTAGCGGTGGGATGAGGGGATGGAAAAGTCAAGAATATTGCTCAAGTTTCTTGTTGATCAGCTGGGTATTGGAGCCATTCAGACTGAGACTATTGGAGGGAAAACATACATACGGGGTGTGGGAGTATATGAAAGACAGTGGGTTCAATTTTAGACGTGTTTATTTTGAGACCCAACTTGAATTATGCATCTGGAGCTCGGAAGAGAGGTAAATACCTGTCAGTTTAAATTTAGTATTTACTGTCATCTAAGAAAACAGTGGGGGAACATTTTAAGGAGGGAATGTAGCTGGAAGTTTGTTGCATAGAGAGAGGTCAAGTAAGAAAATGTTGGAAAAGTGTTTTGCATTAAGTCATTTAACCTCATTAATACCCTGAAAGGTAGAAATTATTAGTCCCATTTTATTGCTGAAGTAAGGTTAATTATTCTACTTGAGATCTGCTGCTGCTATCTGCTATTGCAGTGTTTTTACATAGGGATTCTAACTTCAAAGCTCATGCTATTTCCATTATAATGAGGCAGAATTCTTGCCTTGGAGTTGCTCAGCATTCACTACTCTTGGCTTACTTATTGTAGGCTCGTCAGACCCAAGGACTTGCATTATCTGTCTTTCCAATGTCTTCCAAGATCAGGTACACATATTGTATGAATCTAAAGCATGGAGACTGGATTAATAAGGCTCATACAGACATCTGTGCTAGTACTTTACAGCAGAGGCCAGGGATTCCTTTGGTTTGGCCAACTGGATTTGAATGTTTTTAAATGGGGGACGATACTCTGTAGTGTTCCAGGGCCTCACCACTCCCTGTTAACTTACATCTGGCCTATTGATGCTCCCTGCTTGGAATAAACGTCTGAGTTTATAGTCTTAGCTTTAAAATCACACCTTATAGCAGATGTTTCAAGCTTGTTGAATTAAACTAAAAAGCAAAACAGTTTTTATTTTTTCTGGGAAAAGCAACCATTAAGCTATCATCTCTAAGATGCCATATTTAGAATGTTTCCTTTATCAAAGGTAGATTGAAATATTCAAGATAATACTTATTAATTTCATTCTTCTTTCAGGTATCTCTGACTTATATTTTTGAGCAATGTAAATGGCTTTATGGATCACATTTTAATTTTTAGTTTTGTAGTTTTGGCCTTAGGTTTTCTTATCAGTTTTGTTTGAAACTGAATTAAAGAATGTGTTTGTAATCTGAGCTGTATTCGTCATGACAATTTTTTGTCAGGAAGATATGCCTGAAATATATATTCTCTGTTGGGTCACCAAGAAAGGCAGAGTTAAAGGAAATTTTTTTGACAGACTTTGGGAGTAGATGATGAGGCTACTGACAACAAATAGAAATAGTGTTAAGTAGAAAGAATGTTGAGACAGGAGCCAATCTTGGATCCTATTTATAATGGGGCCATTAAATGAGAAAGTGATTAGAGAGTATTTGAGTATAGGAAGCATCATAATTGCTCAGTAAATGTTGGCTTTCTTAAAGACAATCACTATCACCACTTTTTATTAATCTGTGTATACCTTTGGACAAATGTCCATTTCCTTTTTTGACAACTACAGATAATATTAAGGTCATTAAGTATGAAATGTCCAATTTCCTTAAGTGCTAAGTTTGACAGTTAATATCTTTGACATTTTCACTTTGACACTTCTTGTTTTATTTTTATTGTGAAGGTACAGCCACATTATTTTAAATGCATGGTTTTTGGCTGATGATTATCTTTCAAATTTTTTTTAGAACAACTTTTGTGAAACCAAGGATAACTAAAAAATTCGTGTTATTTTTGAATATGAGTTCCATCATGGAACCAATGCTGCATAGACAGCTCAAAATATCAGTGAAGTGTTTGGGAAGGATGTGGCTAATGGATGCATAGTACATCCATGGTTCCAGAAGTTCCATTCTGGTGATTTTAATCTTGAAAATGAGCCATGTGAGCAACCTGAGACCAAGGTGGATAATGATGATCTGAAAACTGTAGTGGAAGTGAATCCATCTCAACCTACACATGAATTAACACCGAAGTTTGATGTTACTATTTCAACAATATTGGGCCATTTGAAGCAAATCAGCAAGGTAAAGAAGCTGGATAGATGGGTACCTCATAATTTAAACGACACTGTCAGAAGAGAAATCGTCTCGAAGCTTGCCTTTCTTTGCTGTCATGACATAAAGTTGTACCATTTCTACATTGTATTGTTACATGTGATGAAAAATGAATTCTTTCTGACAATTGCAAGCGTTCAGCACAAGGGTTGGATAAAAATGAAGTGCTGAAACACAGTCTGAAACCAAATATTCACCAAAAAAAGCTAATGGTGTCCATTTGGTGGTCCAGCACTGGTATTCTCCACTACAAGTTCGTGAAACTTGGTCAATCGATTACACTGGATGTCTGTTGCAACCAATTGGATGAAATGATGAGAATGCTTGCTATTAAGCAGCTGAGATTGGTCAATGGAGATAGGCCAATCCTCTTGCAAGACTACATGTTACAAAAAACAACTTTGCTCAAACTACAGAGGCTGGCCTTGAAACTCTCTGTCATCCACCATATTCATCAGACCTTGCACCAACTGACTACCAGTTCTTGCAGGCTTTGGACCACTTCTTGCAAGGAAAAATATTCAATTCTCAACAGGCTGTGCAAAACATCTTTCGTGATTTCATGACTACTCACTCTCCAGGCTTCTTTGCTGCTGGCATAAACAAGCTACAGTTAAGATGGCAAAACTGGAGGATAGTTTAGGCTCATATTTTGATTAATTGTTTGAGATATAATAAACTAAACTTTTGATTCAAAAATTCAAAACATATTTAATGACCTAATAATAGTTTTCATATCTCCTCACAGGATTCTTTGTGAAAGAATGATTGGAAATGTGTTGAACAAAATAAACCACTATACAAATGTAAGGAATTATTAAGGAAGGTGTGTCCTCATCCCTGGGCTTGTATCCTATTTTAGACTAAGTAATGCTATTTGCTCTCTGAGATGCACCATAACATTTAGAAAACAGGAGGTCTATTTCTCACAAGTGAGTCATGGAAGCTTAAATAGGAAGAAATTGTAAGGATAACAATATTTGTTGATCTCTGACTAGGTTTTAAAATATAACTTTACTCTTAGAGTTGTTAATTTATGCTTTAGAGAAAAAGTTTTGGATATTTGAAACTTCTTGTTAGATTAAATGGTGAAACACACACAAATGGAAGGGAAGTATGAAATATGGCAACTGAATCTTGCTGAAGTAGTTCATTACTTTTCTGTTTTTCTGTTTATTCCTTTTACTTTTTAATCATATGGCAGATGGCTTCAGATAGAATTTATTTTTGAGGTATAAATTCTGGGCAAACAATAGATAAATGTAATATTAAACACATGTTATATTTGCTTCAAGTGGATAGGAAATGAACAGAGTGCATTTCTGAGCTCTCTCTATACACATATATATGTATACACACACATATTTTCTTATGTAACACAGTATTCTGCATTAGAGTTAAGTAATAGTGTTTTCCTCAGAGGTTTCTTTGGAGTTGTTAACATTCACCTTGGTGTATTTCAGTTACCTAAGATATGTATTAATGGCCCCAAATGCACACCTTGGGAGATATCTTACTATTATTATATGGTTTCTTAGTTTCATATTTGAACTTGAAGAATTCTTTTATTTTCTTTTTTATTGAATGTATTACTATTAATTTAAAATTGAAAATAAGAAATAAGAATAGAAAAGCAGTAAAGTCTTCTCTGCTGCTTAATGATATTTTGATTGTAAAATCCTGCATTTTAAAATCAACCTGTATTTTTTTTCTCAAAACTTTTACTTGAAGTCTGCTCTTGTTTCATCATCTTATGTCCCTCAGCTCAGTTAAGGCTAAGTATTCCATTTCCTAATTTATGTTGGCGAAAAACATTTAAATTAGCAGGTGTTTTTACTAATTTGTTTTTTGATAGAACATGAAGCTACCCAGTGACCAGTGAAGCAGTTACCATGCAGCATCTTGGCAGGGGGAAGACTAGGGATAGAAGCCAGGCAGGAATAGAATCCAAATAGCAAAGTATATATGGGCTTTTCTGCTGCAAATCTTAATCTTAAAAAACAAAACTGCTCTTTATAAGCTCCCTTTCTTTTTCCCTATCAGAGTGGTTTTGTCAGCTCAGCTTGAGAAACCTCACTTAAACACCTGGAATAGAACTCAATAATTTGCATGTAGTTGTGCTTTGATGAGCAGAGTGTCTGCATAGCTATTCCATGGGGGCAGGGATGTAGCTTAGTGAGGAAGTTTTCTTTGATTCTTTGAAATGCAGGTTTGTAAAAGGGCATATGGAATCAATTGCTGTGGAAATCCTTTAGCTTTGCTTTTTCTGATAGCCAGGCTATGGGAACTTTCTCTTCTTACTTTTATTTTTTAAACATTTAGATTTTTACTTTTTCTTTTTTAAAAATACAAGCTCTCAAAGTGGATAGAAGGTTCTTGCAGTTGGACTGCATATCCAATTATTTTCTCATCCTTCCCTTAATAACATGGGAAATATGACACCGTTACAGGACTATAGCTAGTTTATACCACTGTCCTTTACCAAGAGAAGGCACACACCATGGGTATTTTCTTGCCTTTACTTTTTGTTTTCTTTGATTTTACATAAACTTTTAAAAATTAAAGTATAATATATATTTGGTAAAGTGCACAGCTAAAAAATGTACAGTTCAATGAATTTTTCCAAGCGAAACACATCTACGTAACTAGCACTCAGAATAAGAAACAGAAAATTACCAGAATCCAAAGATTTTACCTCTTGCCAGTCTCTAATCACCCCTCAAAAATAACCACTATTCTGATTTCTAACATTATAGATTAGTTTTGCCTGAGTTTGAACTTTATATAGATAAAATCAAACAATGTGAACTCTTTTGTGTCTGGCATTTTTTATTCCATATTTCATGTTGCATGTAACTGTGCTTTGTTCATAATCATTGCTTTGGGTTGTTTCCAATGTGGGGCTATTACAGACAGTGCTGCTATGAACAGTTTTCGATGTGTCTTTTGATGACTATATGAACACATTTCCATATGTTTTTATCCTCTCCTATGAATAGAATAGTTGTGTAATGGGATATGCATATGTTCAGCTTTAGTAGATACTATCAAATAGTTTTCCAAAGTAGTTGTACCAATGGCTTCACTAACATTTAGTGTGAAGATGGGTGTAGTTCCATTTTGCTCTTTACCTTTCTGTGGCATTGTTATACATAAATTTGTCCAAGCTCTCTGGATTAAAGTATACTTTCCACAAATTTGATTTGTTGGAATAATCATATTTGAAGTTTCTATTCTTTTTTGAGCTACTTCTCCTTTGTTTCTTATTTGTCTTTTTGCTTCTTTAACAAAAATATATTAAACTCCTAATATTTTTTTTAAATTAAAATGGTGTAATAACTAGTGTTGGCAAGCATGTTAGAAAATAGTCTCCTGTACCAGTGGTGGGAATGTGACTTGAACATGCTTCCTGGAAGCCAATTTCATGAAAAGTTCAATAGACTCAAAAAGGCAAATCTATTTATTCAGGTGTCACTTCCTTTCTGTGGTATTCCCAGGCTTCTCAATTTTCCCAGCTCCACCATGGTGCTTGCCACATGGAATTAGAATGACCTGTTGGATATCTTTCTATCCCACTGCACTGACTCCAGGGCTTCTGTCTTCTTAGTGCTTAATACCACACTTTTATGAACACTCCAGTCATGTACTAGCTTCAGGTTCAAGTGTTCCCGGAATGTTATTCTCTTTATAGAATTTTCCTAGATATTCTCAGATGATTATTTTTATGGATCAAATTTAGGATTGTTTTGTCAGCCCTTCCAAGCCCTCCACTGTCCTCAGAGAAAATTAAATTGTGGTATTGTTTTGGATTTCTTAAATGTATAGATGAATTAATTTATTTATTTATTTATTTATTTATTTATTTATTTATTTATTTATTTATTTATTTATTTATCTACGTATTTTTATTTCAGAATGTTACAGGGGTACAAATGCTTAGATTACATATCTTGCCTTGTACCACAAAAGTCAGAGCTACAAGCATGCCCATCCACCAGACAGTGTTGTGCACTGCACCCATTAGATGTGAATATATCCATCCTCTCCTTCCCCTCCCACCCACCCAACACCGTTGAATATTACTTCCATATGTGCGCATAAGTGTTGATCAATTAGTACCAATTTAATGGTGAGTACATGTGGTGCTTGTTTTTCCATTTTTGTGATACTTCACTTAGTGGAATGGGCTCCAGCTCTATCCAGGATAATACAATAGGTAGTTAATCATTTTTATGGCTGAGTAGTACTGCGTGGTGTACATATACCACATTTTATTAATCCACTCATGTAGTGATGGGCACTTGAGTTCCTTCCACATCTTTGCAATTGTGAATTGTGCTGCTATAAACATTCGAGTACAGATGTCTTTTTTATAGAATGTCTTTTTTTCCTTTGGGTAGATACCCAGTAGTAGGATTGCTGGATCAAATGGCAGTTCTGCATTTAGTTCTTTGAGGTATCTCCATATTACTTTCCATAGAGGTTGTACTAGTTTGCAGTCCCACCAGCAGCATATGAGTGTTCCTATCTCTCTGCATCCACGCCAGCATTTGTTGTTTTGGGACTTTTTGATAAAAGCCATTCTCACTGGAGTTAAGTGATATCTCATTGTGGTTTTGATTTGCATTTGCCTGATGATGAGAGATGTTGAGCATTTTTTCATATGTTTATTGGCCATTAGTCTGTCTTCTTTTGGAAGTTTCTGTTCATGTCCTTTGCCCACTGTTTAATGGGGTTGTTTTATTTTTCTTGCTGATTTTCCTGAGTTTTATATAGATTCTAGTTATCAGCCCTTTATCAGATATGTAACATACAAATATTTTCTCCCATTCTGTAGATTGTCTATTCGCTCTAGTGGTAGTTTCTTTGGCTGTGCAGAAGCTTTATAATTTGATCATGTCCCATTTATTTATTTTTGTTGATGCTGTGATTGCTTTTGGGGTCTTCTTTATAAATTCTTTGCCTAGGCCAATGTCTATAAGAGTTTTTCCAACATTTTCTTCTAGAATTCTCATGATTTCATGCCTTAGGTTTAAGTCTGTTATCCATTGTGAGTTGATTTTTGTGAGAGGCGAGAGGTGTGGATGCTGTTTCAGTCTTCTACATGTGGCTATCACATTTTCCCAGCACCATTTATTGAATAAGGACTCTTTTTCCCAGTGTATGTTTTTGTCTGCTTTGTCAAAAATCACATGGCTATATGAGGATGGTTTTATGTTTGGGTTCTCAGTCCTGTTCCATTGGTCTATGTCTCTATTATTGTGCCAGTACCATGCTGTTTTGGTTACTATAGCCTTGTATTATAGCTTGAAGTCTGGTAAATTGATACCTCCCAATTTGTTCTTTTTGGTTAAGGTTGCTTTGCTATATGGGGTCTTCTCTGGTTCCATACAAAGTGTAGAATTATTTTTTCTAAATTTGTGAAAAATGATGTTGGTATTTTATTAGAGACTGCATTGAATCTGTAGATCACTTTGTGTGGTATAGACATTTTAACAATGTTGATTCTGCCAATCCGTGAACATGGTATGGTTTTCCATCTGTTTGTGTCCTCTGCTATCTCCTTCCTCAGTGTTTTGTAGTTTTCCTTGTAGAGGTCCTTCATCTCCTTAGTTAAATGTATTCCTAGGTATTTTATTTTCTTGGTTGCTATTGTGAAAGATATTGAGCCTCTTATTTGGTTCTCAGTTTGATTGTTGTTGGCATATATGAATGTTACTGATGTGTATACAGTGATCTTGTAACCTGAGACCTTGATGAACTTATTTATCAATTCTAGTAGTCTCTTGGCAGAATCTTTGGGGTTTTCTAAACATAAGATCATATCATCAGCAAAGAGAGATAATTTGACCTCTTCTTTTCCCATTTGGATATCCTTGATTTTCTTCTCTTGTCTCATTGCTCTGGCTAGGACTTCCAGCACTCTGTTGAATAGAAGTGATGATAGAGGGCAACCTTGTCTTGTCCCAGTTCTAAGTGAGAATGCTTTCAATTTTCCCCCATTCACTATGATGTGGGCTGTGGGTTTCCCATATATGGCTTTTATAATTTTAAGATAGTACTGTCTATTCCTGTCTCGTTAAGCATTCTTATCATAAAAGGGTGTTGAATTTTGTCGAATGCTTTTTCTGTGTCTATTGACAGGATCATATGGTCTTTGTTTTTACTTTTATCTAAGTGGTGAATTACATTTATAGATTTGCATATGTTGAACCATCCCTGCATCTTGGGGATTAAGCCCACTTGGTCATGATTGATTATTTTTTTGATAAGCAGCTGAGTTCAATTTGCTAAGATTTTATTAAGGATTTTTGCATCTATATTCATGAGGGATATTGATTTATAGTTTCTTTTTTTGTTGAGTCCTTTTCTGACTTTGGTATCAGGGTGATGTTGGCTTTGTAAAATGTATTGGGGGTGTTTCTCTCCTTCTTGATATTGTGGAATAGTTTCTGCAGGATAGGCACCAGTTCTTCTTTGCAGGTCTGGTAGAATTTGGGTGTGAAACCATCTGGTCCAGTACTTTATTTTTGGATAGTTTTTCTATTGCTGCTTCAATTTCAGTACTTGATATTGGTCTGTTCAGGTGGTCTATATATTCCTGATTGAATCTAGGGGGAATGTGTATTTCTAAGAATTTGTCCATTTCCTCCACATTTTCAAGTTTATATGCCTAGAGATTTTTATAGTATTCATAGATGATATTTTGTATTTCTGTGGTATCAGTTGTACTTTCTCCATTTTCATTCCTGATGGAGCTTATTAGAGTCCTTTCTTTTCTGCTTCTGGTTAATCTAATCAGAGGCATGTCAATTTTGTTTATCTTTTCAATGAACCAACTTTTTGTTTTATTAATCTTCCATGTCTTTTTTTATTATCAATTTCATTTAATTCTGCTCTGATCTTGGTTATTTCTTCTCTTCTGTGGGGTTCACAATTGGTTTGTTCATCCTTTTCTAGATCTTTGAGATAATTCATTAGATTGTTGATTTGTGATCCTTCTGTCTTTGGGATATAGGCATTTATGGGTATGCATTCTCCTTTCACAACTTCTTTAGCTGTATCTCACAGATTTTGACAACTTGTGTCCCCATTATCATTTAGTTAAAAGAATTTTTTGATTTCTATCTTAATTTCTTCCTTGACCTATCATTCAGCAGCAGTAGGTGTTTTAGTTTCCATGACTTTGTGTAGTGATGAGTGTTTCTGTTAGAGTTGATTTCTAATTTTATTCCACTGTGGTCTGAGAAGTTGTGTGGTATCATTTCTATTTTTTTTAATTTTTTGAGACAGATTTTATGGCCTAGGATGTGATCATCCTTAGAGAATGTCCCATGAACTGATGAGAACAATGTATATTCAGTGGTTTTGGGGTAGTATGTTCTGTAAATGTCTGTTGGCCCATATGTTATACAGTTCTATTTAAGTCTCTTGTTTCTTTATTTTCTCTTTGGAGGATATGTCCAATTCTGTCAGCAGGGTGTTGTAATCCCCAGCTACTATGATGTTGCTGTCTATTATTTTGTTTAGATCAAATAAGATTTGCTTTATGAAGCTACTCACTCCTGTATTAGGTGCATAAATTTTTAAGATTCTTTTTTTTTTTTTTTTTTTTGAGACAGAGTCTTGCTTTGTTGCCCAGGCTAGAGTGAGTGCCATGGCATCAGCCTAGCTCACAGCAACCTCAAACTCCTGGGCTTAAGCGATCCTACTGCCTCAGCCTCCCGAATAGCTGGGACTACAGGCATGTGCCACCATGCCCGGCTAATTTTTTTTTCTATATATTTTAGTTGGCCAGATAATTTCTTGCTATTTTTAGTAGAGATGGGGTCTCGCTCTTGCTCAGGCTGGTCTCGAACTCCTGACCTCGAGCAATCCACCCGCCTCGGCCTCCCAGAGTGCTAGGATTACAGGTGTGAGCCACCACGCCCGGCCAAGATTCTTATGTCCTCTTGTTGAATTGTTCCCTTTACCAATATGTAATAACCATCTTTGTCTTTCATTACTTTTGTCAATTTGAAGACTAAGTTATCTGATGTGAGCTTTCTTTTGGTTTCCATTAGTGTGGAATATTGTTTTTCATCCCTTCACCTTGAGTCTGAATGAGTCCTTGTGGGGTAGATGTGTTTCCTGAAGACAGCAGATACTTGGCTTGTGTATATTTATCCATTTGGCCAGCCTTTGCCTCTTCAATGGGCAGTTCAAGCCATTAACATTTATTGAAAGCATTGATAAGTAGGGTGGATTTCTGTTCATCCTGTTGAGTTGAACTTTGTTGCTTTGTCCTATCCCTTGAGACTTTGTGGTGTCTGGCCTTCAACCTTTAGCTTTTGGGTGATTTTACATTGGTGAGTGTTTATTGTGCTGATCTGTGAATAATGCAGTTCTACTTACTTCCTGCATGGCAGGTCTTGTCTTGATGAATTCCCTCAGTCTTTGCTTGTCTGAGAAAGAATTTATTTCTCCTTATATGAAACTTAGTTTTGCAGGATACAGAATTCTAGGCTGGGCATTATTCTGTTTGAGAAGACTGAGAATGGGGCTCAATCCCTTCTGGCTTGTAAGGTCTCAGTTGAGAAGTCTGCAGTTAGTTTGATGAGTTTTCCTTTGTAAGTTACATGCTTGTTTGTCTTATGGCTCATAGGAGCACCTCTTTCATGTTTATTTTGGCCATTCTGATGACTATGTGTTGTGGTATTTTCTTTGTGATGAATCTCTGAGGATTTCTATGAGCTTCTTGTACCTGGTTATCTGGATTTCTAGCAAGGTCAGGGAAATTTTCCTCAATCATTCCCTCATATAAATTATCCAACCCTTTGTATTTTCTTCTTCACCCTCAGGGATGCCTGTGATTCTTATGTTAGGCCTCTTTACATAATCCAATATTTCCTGTAGTCTTTGCTCATTCCTCTGCCATATCTCTGTGACTGACTTGTTCAATTAAAAGGTGTTGTCTTCAAGCTCTGGATTCTTTCTTCTGCCTGATCTCACCTGTTCTTAAGGCTTTCCACTGTGTTGCATAATTACTTGAATGAATTTTTCATTTCTAGAAGTTCTGTTTGATTTTTCTCTAATAATTCAGTTTTTTTAGTGGATTTTTTGTTCATTTCCTGCATTGTTTTTGTGGTTTCTTTGTGTTGGGTTTCTATTTTATCTTGTATTTCATTAAGCTTTCTTACAATCCATCTTTGAAATTCTTCATCTGTCATTTCAATATTCTGCTTTTGGTTGGTATCCATTGCTGGGGAGCTGGTGTTACCTTTTGGGGGTGACCTTTTGCTCTAATTCTTTATACTTACAGAGTTCTTTTGCTGGTTCCTTCTGATCTGGAACAGATCTTGCTTCTTACTTTTGGATTTTCTTTTGTTTAGATAATGACATGCCCAATTTAATGTCTGAGTCCGTAGGTGGTGCTTGTGGGTGAGAATCAACCCCCTCCTTTATGACTGAGTTGGTAAATGGTGTAATGGGTGTGCAAATTGACCTCCCTGTCAGTAGGTGGTGTTTGCTGGAGGAAATAAGCTGCACGGTTGTTTTTGCATCCTGTGACCAGCTCTAGTTCCTCAGGAGAAGCCCTCTAATTCCCCATTTGGTGGGTGGGGCCCTGGAGCTTCCAGGTGAGTCCTTTATTCACCATCACAGCAAAGGTGGGTGGCGTATGGGACTGGGCAGGGTTAGGTTGGGTGAACCTGCCATCTAGCTCCACAAATGCTGGTAAGGGATATGCAGGGGTTAAAGGTCCATTCCCTACCTCTGGGCTAAGCTGCCTGGGAGGGGTTGAAGTGGCCCCACTCAAGCAGAGAGTCTGCATGTGGAGGTGGAAATGTCTGAGACCTGCAATCCGGCAGTCTGGAGTAGGACTTGCTCTTTTCAATCCTCCCTTATTTCTCAGTTTCTCTCAGGACTTTGCCTGTAGGCAGGACCTCAAGTCAACCAAGCTCCCCCACAGCTGTGATGCAGGCAGGGAGGCTCCCTGACTCGGATACCGGCCTGAGCTGGGAGCACAGCCCTCCTGTGGGAGGAGGGGTGTCCCACTAGCTCACCACAGCTAGGACCCACACTGTGCTCTACCCCCTGCTTTGCCCCCGCAGGCACCTGCACCTTGCAAAACTGATTCACAGATATCCCCTCTGTGCCTCTGGTGATGCAGTCAAGACCTGGTTGTATGGATCTGGCCTGCGGGCCCATCCCTGGGTCCCTGGAGATCAATTCCTGACCATGCCAGGGAGAAGAATGCTGGTCCTGTGTCACCCACAGTGTGCCCACAGTGGTTCAATGTCCCTCCAGCTCAGGGCCTGTCTTGTTCTAATGTGGCTGCCTCACAAGCAGCAGCAGGGAGGGGCTGGTGGGTAGTGATCTCACAGTCCGAACACCCCTCCGTCTGCTGCAGGACTCCAAAAAGAAAGATATGAGCCCTACTCCCTATGGGAGCCTCCATGTGGCTGTTTAATTATCTCTCTCTGCATCCGTGGGACGGGTAGGGGAAGGGAAGAAAAAGAGTTTGGGTGGAGGGAAGTCCACCTCTGGTCATCTCCAACCCTCTCTCTGGGAGGCAGTCCACCCAGAGTGACTGGGCTCTGGAGTCATGCAGAACACCCCGGGACCCACTGGACCTCTGTGGCCCCTGCAGTCTGGATCAGAGTTGAGAAATATCTGTGTGGGAATGTAAATTCCTAATATGTGCCATATGCTACTAGATAATGGTCTATAGAATAAATTATAGTGCTTGTATTCAAGGGAATTATAATGAAGCAGTGGAGAAAGCAGTATGAACAAATATATTTTAATTTATTTTACCCAAATTTAAAAAAAGCTACTTCTATGATCTAGTGTTTCTAGATTTAGTAAAGAAGTCCATTAGCAAGTTGTCAAGTTAGTCCATGAGTTCTAGACTTTTTTTAATCATGTGTTCTTCAATATAAATTTCCCTTTTTCAAGTGAACAGACCCCGTATTTTTAAGTGTCCCTGATACATAAGTCATTCTGTCTTTCAAAATTGCTCTTTTAAAAGAACTTTCTTTTGTTATCTTTTCTTAAGGTATAGTGACCATGATTATTCACAATCATTCAGGTTTTAAACTCTGTGGGTGTGTCTGTGTGTTTTATTTTTTGCTTGTTTTTTAAAAAAATTAATTAAATCTTTTTAGAGTTTTGTATTTTCTGATGCCCTTCTTGATAATTTAAATATATACATATTGGCTTTTGGGCTAGCATATAAAATTACTGGGTTGATGTCCTCAAGGAACAATTTATGATGACTCTCAGGTTCTTCTTGTAACCTTCATCTTAGGTAAAAGCCATGTAAACTTCACACACATGGCTTTAGCTCCCAACTATGACCTGGTGACTCACATGTCTCTATTTCTGGCCCAGGCTCTCTTCTGAATTCTAGATCCAAATATAGTGTATTTTCATTGGATCTTGTGCTAGCATCTTATGTTTGGCAGATGACAAAATGTATTTCACCTTTTTCTTTCAAACACATTCCTCTCTCTGAATTTCCATTTTGGTTAACACATCACCATGTACACAATTGCTAAAACAGTTCTTTAGACATTTCTAAATACCTTCTTCTCTCCCCTCCCATCTAAATATACCAAAGACTTACCATTTTACCTCCTAAATATTCCCTGGATCCATCCTACTATAACCTGGCAATAGTGTTCAGGCATTCATTGTCTCTTGCCTGGACGTGGATTATTACCTGGCCTCCTTGACTGCAATTTCATTCTCTGTAACCCACTGAAAAGGCTATTACCAGAGCAATCTTTAAAAATATACATCTGAGCTTATTGTTTTCAGAGTTCTTTAGTGTGGCATATGTGATGATGTCTCTTGTCTACCTTCCCTGCTGGATTCATCACAATTTTTGCTCAGGTATCCAGTATTTGTAATATTACATGCAGTCACATGCATGCTCCTTTCCTTTTCATGCCTCAGGCCTTTGAATATGCTTTTTTTTTTTTTTCTTGTTTTGTTCTGCCTTGTTCACAGGAATAACTTCTACTCATTGTTTAAGATTTGCTTCTTCTGAAATCCTGCCATTTATGACAACTTGGATGAACCTGAATGACATAATGTTAAGTGAAATAAGCCAGACACAGAAAGACACATATTGTACAATCTCACTTACACATGGAATCTAAAAAAGTCAAAGAGTTTTACAGTGGTTGCTAGAGATTGAGGTGATGGGGAAATGAGGATATGTTGGTCAAAGTGTAGAAAATGTCAATTATAAAATGAATGAGTTCTAGGGATAAAGCATAGTGACAATAGTTAATGATACTATATTGTTTACTTGAAATTTGCTAAGAGTAGGTCTTAAATGTCCTCACAATACACACACACACACACACACACACACACACACACACACACACACAAAGGGTAACTATGTGGTGATGTAGGAATTGATTAATGTGATTATAGTAATCATTATATAATATATACATATATAAAAGCATCATGTATACCTTGAATATATATGATTTTTATTTGTAAATTATATCCCAATAAAGCTGGAAAAAAAGATTCTCTGATACATTTTCTTTAATCCTCTGAAGCTGAAGGACATTCCTCTGTGCTATAACTATTTTAGTTCCTATATAAATTTGTTTGTCCCCTCTTCTGATCTATGAGCTCTTTCTCTTTGCATTTCCAACACTTAGCATACTGCCTGATGTATAGCAAAGGCTCAACAATAGTTGTTGAATGAATTGTTGAATTAATTAACTGATAGCTTAGAGCCCTACATTTTTATATTTTGTGATCTTTAAAATCCCTAAATATATTTTGTTCTCTTGCCAGGGTTAAAACTCATATGTTAATTCTCTACCCACTTGCACAGACTTGTAAGATCTTCTTTTTTAATCCCATCTGTGTGTTTCTTCATCAGCTGGAAGCATTTAATGTCTCCTTAACTTGGAAATCTCATGTGAGTTCTTCTGGAGCATTTAAAAAAAGATATTAAATAAGTATCAGTCCTTGAGGAGCTGAATTCTTTATACTTCTCCATCTGTAGAAATCCCTAATTAACCTTACCATTTAATTCCTATAACCTATGAGCTTTTAAACCCATGATATCAGTTAAAACAGAATAAAACAACCACAAACACCTACAACAACCTTCTGTTTAGGGGGTAACAGTCATTAGTTCCCCATTTATCTATGTGCCTATTTACTACATTAAATGTATCATGTGTGATGTTCTTTGGAAGAAATAGTCTTGCTTTCTCAATTTCCCTTACCTAACCTCTGCAATTTGTCTCTTTTCCCCCCATCCACTGCTGTAATATGTTATTTTTGTTATGTTCATTGATGGTCCTTTCTCGCAGGCTTCACAGGTTTGCTATTTGGTGCATCAGTGCTCATTAAGGATTCTGTGATTGCCTTCATAGGACATGACAAAGCATAGGCTCAAAAGCCAAAATATATTTGTATTTTTAAAATTTCAAAGTCCCTATAGCACTAAAGTTACCACATTTACAGTCAGATTATACATAGCCATCATCAGAGCAAAAGAAATAGTTTTTTTCACTTCAACCTTCTTTGTAATAATTTATGTTCAAACTTTTTCACCTTTTGGAAGCTACCTAAACCTTGACACTGCTATTCTAAATAAAGAAGTCTAATGTATTGGTCACTTCAGAGGGAATTATGTAATAAGCTGTGATTATACTGTAATATAAGAGAATTTTCTTTAGCTCATTCTGAATATTTTGTACTTTTTATCATTATTTTTCTGAGGATCTCTTTTCTAAACATTACGCTATTTATCCTCTAAGCTTCACTGATGAATGTACAGCTCTGAGATTGTGAGGCATATGAAAATCACCAAGATCATCACGGTACAAAAAAAGTACAAGTTTGACAAATTTAAGGAACAAAATATTACTAATCATATTCTTTATGATTTTTTTCCTGCTTTCCACATATATTCCATTTCTGTTGTGCTATGTACTCAATCTTGTGAGAGGGTTGGCAGACATATCATTATCCCCATTTTTACAGATGGAAAAACAGACACTGAAAGAGTAGATGACCTACCCAGCTAATGGGGCTAATGACAGAGCTGAAACTAGAACCCAGATCAGAAATCATAGCAAGCCAAGAAAACCACAAAGCTTCTTTTCTTAGGTAATTAGTGAGTATGAACAATGCATTGACAGCTACTTCTAACTGTCCTCCTTACATTTTGTAAAGAAGTTAATTTCCCCAAAACCTGTATGAAGTAGCAGACAGCCTTTATTTTCATATGGGGAGGAACTAAAAATACAGTAGCACAAGCCATTTATTAACCTCAGGCAACATTATTCTGAGGTAACAGAGCCTCGTGAAAAAAGCATAGGGTTTGCAGTAGGAAGAGTTAGGTTTATATCTCAGTTCTTTTACCAGTCTCTTACTCTCCTTACACTAAATTCCTATTTAGTTAAAATGGGGCTGATAATATCAGCCTCACCCCATTAAAGGGTGTTGTCATGATCAATAAGATACTATACAGAAGCACTTTATAAGTTACATGATATCATTAATGCACAAATACAAATCCTCTGGCTGGTTTAGAAAATAAGGGAAACCCTTTGTATGTAGGAAATAGCATAACATAGTTGTTAGAATCAGGGATTGGGAGTCACACTGACTTGGGCTACAATACAAGAAATGCCATCATCTAGCTCTGCCACTTGGCTAAGGAACTTAGCCTCTTGAAACCTCAGTTTTCTCATTTTAAAAATGGGAATAGTCTATTGTGAGTTTTTATGAAGATTATATTAGATATTGTATATGACGTGCACAAGCTATTGTAAATGTCCCGTAAGTTAGTTTTTTTTTTTAAATAAACTTTTTCTTGGGGAATAATTTTAGATTTACAGAAAAGCTACAAAGATAGGATCGAGTTCCCATCTACTTTTCTCCCAGTTTTCTCTATTGTTAATATTGTATCTCAACATTTGCCACGACAATGAAATGAATGTTGATATATTCTGGTTAACTATTAATATTATCTATTTGGATTTACCATTTTTTTATGAATATTTTTTTCTGTTCCAGGTTCTAATCCAGGGTACCACATTGCATTTAATTATGTCTCCTCAGTCTCCTCTGGTCTGTGATAGTTTATCAATCAATCTCTTTGTTTTTCATGACCTTAATGATCTTGAGGAATACTGCCCAGGTATCATGTAGAATGTTCCCCAATCTGGTTCTGTTTGTTGTTTTTCTCTTGAATAGATGGGGGTTATTGATTTCTGGAGAGAATACCACAGAAGTAATGTGCTTTTCTTGTCACAGTATATAAAGGTGTACATGATATCCATGTGACATCACTTATGATGTTAACCTTCATCATTTGGCTAAGGTAGTGCTTGCCAGGTTTTTTTCTTTTCCTCGTATTTTGAGCTTGTTTTGATTACTTATCATTTATATAGGACTTTCGCTTCCCCCTCTTCCCTCTGATTATAATGCAGTTCATTTAGATTTACTACAAATTATCATCTCTGCAGAAATACCTTCCCTGACCACTCAAGTTAAAGTAGCTTTCCCCTCTCAAGTTAATCTCTATGACATTTTACTTTTGTGTTTTCTTCACAGCATTTATTATCACCTGAAATTGTCTTGTGTATTTGTTTACACAGTTTATTGTTTGTCCTCCAGAAGAACAAGATCCTTGTAAGATTGTTCACATACATACACTGACAGTCTAGCACAAGGGCTAGCATACACTAAGTGCTCAGTAACTATTTGTCAAATAAATATCAAAGAACAAATGATAACAGGATTAATTTATTAATATTTCTGTAAAAGAGCAGAAAAGTAGCTAAATAGGGAGAGGTTTGATTTAGTGTTGTTATCTCAATTGGTCTGGTTTTAATGAAAAGGTTAAATGCAATTATCACATCTACAGAAAAGGGTAATCAGCATCCTTGTAATTCAAGCTCTCTTATAATGCATTTAATAATGTGAATGCCAGAATATTTTAGTGACTTATAAGGATCTGACTGACAAGTGTAAGATCCACTCAGGCTTTACACATCTGCACCATTGTGACCTTTACTTGTGAACCGTCTCACCTCTCCTATTGTAGAACTTTTAACAAAATCTAAAGGAATATAGAAATAATTGATGCCCTTGATTTTAACTTATAGCTGACTTCTTAGTGTTTATTATCTTTTCATTTATAATGACAGAAAAAAATGAAGCTTCTTTGTGTAAGTCTTTCTTCCATAAGCCATTGTAAGAAACCACTCTTTTTATTTCTGTTCTCAGGACTTAAAATCTCCAAATCAGAGGGATGAAATTGCAGGAGCCCGGGCCTCATTGAAGGAGAACTCCCCGCTCTTGCATTCAATTTGTTCAGCTTGTTTGGAGCATTCTGATGTTGCTTCCCTAAAAGCCAGCAAGGACACAGTTTGTGGAGAAATTCAGAATGCCCTCAGTGTAATTTCAAATGCTTCACAAGGCATCCAGAACATGCCAGCCTCACCAGAGCCTCAGGCAGCAACCCTGGGAAGTGCTCTTGATGAACTGGAGGTAAGTTGAGAGAAAGACAAGATGTGATTTGACGTCCCAGTATGAAAAGAAACAAAGGAAGATCCATGTTATCGGGGGTTCACGACGCTCCCCATATAACTGGGTCCCCAGGCACTGTGCGCTGCAAGAGATGGGAGAGACAAAGACGCGGACAGAAAAAGTAAGGTGAAAGGGTATGGGGAAGATCAGGAGACCACCAGCAATTCCGTGAGCCAGGTGGCACTGACTGAAAACTAGCACCCATTTTTATTCTCTTTTTCACGCTATAGATTACAACGATTTCACATGAAAAGCTTGTGGGTAGAAGTTTTAAGTCTCCCCCAATAGTCACAAGATGCTTAGCTAATTACTCTTTTATCTATAGAAGCAGAAACACATAGCTCATTACTAAGCACAACTACGCCTTAAAGTATGTACGGATAGTATCTCTGAACTCAGCAGCTGTGGCCCATTTGATTGAGGAACAAAGAGATTAATACTTCTTATTGGGAGGTTAGCTCCCCATTAACTGAGGCATGCTACTGAGAAAGCGGAGGGAAGGAGCTCAACCTGGTGTTTTAAAGAATTGGAGCCTGGGTTCCTTCTCCCAGGCTCCATTGCTGACATTTTGCAATCTTCCTTTACAGCTGTGGTTGGCTTTCAGGTCAAGCTGCTCCGAGGCTTTTTAGGCATGAGCCCCCTCAGGCTTTAAGGTGGGAGTCTGCTTTGCTGTACTCCCAGATCGCTGGAATGTCCCCCAACTAGGCAGTTAACTTCTGCTCTTATCTCCGGCTCCTGCTCAGGCAGCATTCTTTCACCTCCTCTCCTCCCATGGCCTCAGAAATAGGGTCTCTAAGCCCCGGTGGTCTTATCCCCATCACCATGTGTTGAAATTTAGAGTATGAGAAAATAAAAATCCAGTTATCCAATCAGTCTCTAACACATTCTGTGTCTTCCAATAAATTGATTAGCGGAAAATATTCTATTAGTAGACTTCTGATGCTTTTACACGTTTTTCAAGAAAGCCAATGAATTTGAATTGGGATTATAAATTATATCAAAGTGATGACTTTATTTTACATAGGTCAACATATAAAACATAGGATTTATTCATTTCACAAATACATATTATTGGCATTATGTTCTTCTATGTTTTTGAGATACATCTGATCACTGCCTTTTACAAAATATTACATTCTAGCAGGGAAATATAGGCAAAAAAGAAAGACAATAAACATTGTAGATAACTAAATTGTATAGTATGTTATATTGAGAAGGCTAGATGTTATCAATGGTGTGAAGGAGGTTAGGGAATTGGACAGATAGAGATCTAGAGAAAAGGCTTGAAGGCATGTCCCCTGTGTTTAAGTGACAGCATAGAAGCCAGGGTGCCTGAGTGAAGAGCAGGGGATGAGTGGTAGGAGTTGAGGTTAGAGAGCCACTTGGCCCAGGTTGTAGAGGGCTGTGTAGGCTTTAAGGACTCTGGATTTTTCTCCACGTTAAATGGGGGTCCATTGTAAAGTTTTAACCAAAAGTGTGACATGCTGAGACTTGTATCTTAGAAGGACTATGTTGACTTCATGTGGATCACAGAGTGAAGGGAGTCAGGGGAGAAGCCAAAAACCAGGCAGGAGGCTATTACAGTAACCCAGGTTCCAACCTTACATTTTATAATACATGCAACACCTGATTCTACCTAATGTTTCAGTTTGAATCAGGGTCATGTTAACTAAATTTTGTAAGTAGAATCCACTGAATTTTGACAAAATGGATGTGGAACATGAGAGAAAGGGAGGAGTCACGGCTGCTGTTGCAGGCTGGGTCCTCCAGAATCATACACAGAGTGGAGATCAGAAAACAGGGTGCTCCATCTGGGCAGGGGAAAGGGAGGGAGTAGAACTGGGCAAAGGAAGAAGTCTACCTGAGAGGCAGACCCACAAAGCCTGGGCCAATCAACAGAGAGTTGTGGAGAGAGCATTGCCCTCCAGAGTGTACTTTGTCCGGAAGAAATGTCCAGGATTTTATATCTCTTTCAGTCATCAGATGAAGGTCACTTTGTCCTAGGAAGTGTATGACCTCTGGAGTGTGCGGTGAAATTTGCTAGAGTAGACAGATAGGATCCTAGAGGTCAAGTATCCCTTATCCAAAATGCTTTGTGCCAGAAATGTTTTGGATTTTGGATTTTCAGATTTTGGAATATTTGCATATAAATAATGAAATATCTTGGGGTTGAGACCCAAGTCTAAACACCATATTCATTATGTTCTATATATACCTTATAAACACAATCTGAAGATAATTTAATATAATCTCTTTAATAATTTTGTGCATGTAACAAAGTTTTAATTGCATTTTAACTGTGACCCAGCACATGAGGTTAGGTGAGGAATTTTCCATTGTGGCATCAGCATTCAAAATGTTTTAGATTTTGAAGCATTCCAGATTTCAGATATTCAGATTAGGGATGCTCAACCTGTATACCACATTTTTCATATTACTAAAGAGAATTGTGTCAGAGGATGCTCCCATAAGGGGTCCAGTTCATCTCAGACAACACATTCTATATTCTTAGCATTACAGAAGAAGACATTTCCAAATTGTTCCTCCTTCTAAGACCTCTTCTTTTTTCTCACTTTAGTTGAAAGTGACTGCTAAAAATAAGAATGGCAGTGGTTGGAGAGGAGGAGAAAGTATGGGCACATGCATGCGTTTGTGTGTTTATGTGTGTAGCTTCAATAGGAATAGGCACAGTCATGGAAATGGAGTCTGTCTCAAGAAAGGTCCTTTATATGGCAGCCTCACTTCTTCTGAACAAGGTAGGAGGGAGTCTGAAGATATTTCCCTGAGATCCTAATGAGGACTCTAATACTGTCTCAGCGACCCTTGAAATTCAGTTCCTGTCAAAGACAGAGATGGGCAAACTAGTACAAAATGCCTGAATTTTATGTATTTTTATATCCAGGTTACAAATAGCTACTGAGGCTGTCTGAACTAGATAAAGCAGAATTTATTGAGCATTTAACCTCTTTTAATGATTTTGTAAATTAAATGGTTGCACTTTTCATTATTTACAGCAAGCTGTATTGGTAAAGTAACCAAAATAACCTTTGCTCTATTTTGCTCCTGAAAATATAATACTATGAAACAAATTGATGTAGTAAATACTCTGTTGGGAGAAAGTCTCATTAAATGTTTATAGTGTGGAAATGTATCAGAGGGCTTACTCAACAACTGCCATACTAAAGCTTTTGTTAAATCTTTCATTCTGGCCCATGGCTGGTTGTCTGTATGAAACCTGAGATTTATTGATGGAAAAAATAGAAGTTGAATTAGAACACTGTACAGGCTAAATCGATTGATGTATTGGAAAGACCAATGTGAATTATAGGGTGTTTCTTCTGCATTTGTGACTGAATGAGAGTTGAAAGGTGTTGAATTGTAGATTAGTAGAATTTTGAAAATGTCATTAAGAAAGAAACTTTGGCAATTAAAATGGCTTTGAAATATCCAAGTCCATCAAGATATATTTTCTCCTTTGTGGAGGGAAAAAGCAGATGTAATTGTGTAACACAAGAATCATCTGAATCCTTATGTGATAAAGATAATAATAACAAAAGATATGTTTGTAGTATTTTCTTATTTTCAAAGAGCTGTCATGTTTATTTTCTTTTCTTTTTTCTTTTATATATTCATTTATATATCACCAGCACCTAGAACAATGCCCCATACATAGAAAATACTAGGTAAATATTGATGAATGAATGAATGAATGAGTACAAGAATACTTAATGTCATTTTGTGATATTGTAATAAAGAGCATTTTCCCCTTAGCCCTATTTTTCCTTCTTTTTCCAACTGAAAGTGTATGTACTTGAGGTGTGTGACTCTACTTTATCTAACTTTTAACTAGCCCATGAATTTATAGTGAGAGAATCCACCAAAAGCATTATCTAAGTGATATGCTGCTCAGAATCTTATCTGTGATAAGGCAGTACAAAGAGAATACATATATATATTTTTTCCTTCTCTCAGTAGCTGTCCAGCCGTAGTCCAAGGTTCCCTGTGACTTCCAAGATGTATTACCTTTTACCAAGAATAATAATTTTGGGGAACAAATAAATTTGGGAAAATAATTACATTTTCACCTGAAAGAGAAATCATGACATCTATTAATCAGATTAGCATTGAGGAGCTAAAAAAAAATGAGCATCTCTGGTATCCAGAAGCACATTAATATGATTTTAAAAAATGATTTGGTTTCTAGAAATATAGGGAACTAGAACTAAAAGTGATGGATAAAATGTTTTTAAATATGTAGCTAATCTGATAGGTGAATTGGGAAATTCTTTGTGGCCAGGAACAAAGAGAACACAA
Source organism: Lemur catta (assembly GCF_020740605.2). NCBI lineage: Eukaryota > Metazoa > Chordata > Mammalia > Primates > Lemuridae > Lemur > Lemur catta. Next base: position 46,153,527 of record NC_059141.1, on the reverse strand, counting down.
ATCCCAACTATCAAGCCAGCACTAGCACTGTTCTGGTGGATGTGGGGTATTTCTTTTCAATTATGGCAGGGAGCTAAATTTTGGAAACATGAACTGAGGGCAAAAAACAAATCCTGTATCCTACCAGTTGAAAAGTTATATAAGAGATCCTTGTGTGAAACCGGGGATTTTCAAAATTTGACCAACTAGTTGAATAAATGAGAAAAATACTAGCCCCTATAGCAGGAGATAGTAGGAAAACTTGGCTAGCTTAGCCTTGGCCTTGTGTGGCTCAGAAAAAAAGAACTGAATACATCTTGGAAATTTTCTAACCATAGCCTATACTTATCTGGACTTCGGGTCAGAATTTATATTATCACTAGCAGCTTATTTAATTTCCATGACTTTGTGTAGATTTGAGATTTCCTTTAGAGTTGATTTCTAGTTTTATTCTACTGTGATATGAGAGGATACCTGGTATGATTTCAGTTTTTCTGAATTTTCTGAGACTTGTTTTGTGGGCTTACATATGATCTAGCTTGCAAAATGCCCCATATGCTGATGAGAATGTATATTCTGCAGTTTTGGGGTAGAATGCTCTGTAGATGTCTGTTAGGTCCGTTTGCTCTAGAGGCCTGTTTAAGTCCAGTGTTTCTTTGTTGGTTTTCTGCATTGATGATCTTTCTAGTTCTGTCAGAGGAGTGTGGAAGTCTCCAGCTGCTATTTATTTATTTACTTAGGTATAGTAGTATTTGATTTATGAATCTGGATCTCCTGTGGTAGGTGTATATATATATAGGATTGTTATATCTTCTTCCTGAATTTCTCCCTTTATCATTTTATAATGAATGTCTTTGCCTTTTTTTTTTTTACCATTGTTGATTTAAAGTCTATATTATCTCATATTTGAATAGCCACTCCTGCTTCCTTTTCTTTTGGTTTCCATTCATGTGGAATATTTTTTTCCATCCCTTTACCTTGAGTATCCTTGCAAGTTAGATGGGTTTTGTTGGGAACAGCAGATACTTGGGGTGTGTTTCTTCATCCAGTCAACTAGTCCATATCTTTTAACTTGAGCATTAAGACTGTTTATGTTCAATGATGCTATTCTTTTCATCATATTGAATAATACTTAGTTGCTTTGTTTTCTCCCTTGTGTTACTGATTTATAAGAGTTGTGAGCTTTAATTTTTGGGTGTTTTTAGATTGGTGTGTATCAGTTGTTTTGCCTTACATAGAGAGCACTTTTAAGTATTTCCTGTAAGACATGTTTAATGGTGACAGATTCCCTTAGTGTTTGCTTGTCTGGGAAAGACTTTATTTCTCCTTAATTTATGAAACTTAGTTTTGCAGGATACAAAATTCTTTGCAGGCAGTTATTCTGTTTAAGAAGACTAAAAATGGAACCCCCCAATCCCTTCTGGCTTGACAGGTCTCTACTGAGAGATCTGCTGTTAATCTGATGGATTTTCCTTTGCAAGCAACTTGTTGCTTTTGTCTCACGGCTTGTAGAATTTTCTCCTTCACTTTGATTTTGGTCAGGCTGATGACTATATGTCTTGATGATGTCCTGTTTGCTATGAATCTTTCAGGTGTTCAATGACCATCTTGGATCTGGATATCTAAACCTCTAGCAATACCAGGGAATTTTTCCTCTATTATTCTCTCCAATAGGTTTTCTATGTTTATTTCTTTTTCTTTTCCTCTCTCAGGGACATCTATAATTTTCTTATACTTGTTTGCTTTGCATAATCCCATATTTCTTGAAGTGATTGTTCATTCTTTGTTCTTTTTTCTACATTTTCTATTGACTGTGTTATTTTGAAATCCTTGCCTTCGAGCTCCAAAATTCTTTCTTCTTCTTAGTCTAGCCTGTTGTTAAAGCTTTCTACTATATTTTGAACTTCCCTAAATGACTCATTTCTTTAAGTTCTTTGTCTCTTTTCTAATGTTATCCATCTCTTTAGTGAAATTTTTGTGTTCAGAATTATTATTTTTTTAATTACTTTGAAATGGTTTTCTACCGTCTCCTCAATTCTTTTCATCTTACTTGCCATCCATAATCTGAATTCCATATCTGTCATTTCAACAGTTTCCTTTTGGTTGGAGTTCATTGCTAGAGAGCTATTATGATCCTTTGGGAGTATTTAGACAGCTTCTAATTAAAATTACTATTTAATTATTTTAAAATTTAATTAGCTTTTAAAATTTTTTATTAATTCCTACTTTCTAATTTCATAAGGCTAATTTTGAGGTTCTTTTATAATATCTTGGGTACATTTATTTAGTTTATTTTTAGTCTACCTCATTCTGTTTTTTCTTACTTTTATTGTAAATTCATTCATGTTGTTAATTTTCCTTTGAATACCTTAGATTTAATAAACAGTACTTCTATTTTCATTTTTTTCAAAATAGATGTTAGTTTTAATTTGGATTTTTTTGGCCTACTACTATTACAATGGTGTTTTAAAATTTAAAAAAATTGGTTTCTGGTGTTTTAAAATTAGTTTTTGTTTGTTTTTTATCATCCTTTTAAATTAATTTCTAGTTTTACTAAATATTGGTCAGAAAATACAGATATTATTTTAGAACACTTTTGGAAAAATTTTTTAATTAAGATTTTCTTTGTGGCTTAATTTGAGTTTTGTTTTAAAAGTCCCATGTATATTTGAAAAAAAATGTGTGTTCTCTGTTTGGTAGGCAGTTCAAAAAAATATATCATCTGAGCTTTTTAATTGTAATAAATAAATAGTCTGCATCCTTACTCCTGTTTTCTACTTCACCTGTTTGAGAGGGGTGAGTTGAAGTTTTTCACATTATAGCAGAATTCCATTTCATCCTTGTATTTGTAATGATATTTTGTTCTATGCATTTAAAAACTATTAGGTTCAGAAGTGTTCTTAAGAATTCATGATGGATTGTATCTTTTATCATTATAAAATGTTTCTCTTTATCCTGTTTAATGATGTCTACTGTGATTCTATTTAGTCTAGTATTGATATAGATATTCTTGATGTTCTTTTTATTGACACTTTCCTGGTATATCTTGATAATAGTTTTATTCATTTATGGCCAAAGTAATCAATTTCATAAGGAATACTTAAATTTATTTTTGTTGTAAAATAATCATACAATTACAGAACCATGTAAAGGAAAAAGTTAGTGTCTCTTTTCACTCTACTTCAATTCTATTCCTATTGCCAGAGAGATAAACAGTTATTAAGGATTTGGTGTATAGTTTTCAGACCTTTTCCTAAGCAGAGACACACTTTTTTTCTTTTTTAAAACTCCTATTAAGACTGATGTTGGACTCTCTGGATGACAGTGGCTTGTGGGTTTTAATTTTTTAATTTAATTTTTTTCTCATACTTCACATATAGTTTCTATTTTTCCTTCTGGGAGAATTCTTTAGTTTTGTTGTTAAGTATGTTCATTCTGCTCTTCAAGTTTTCAATAATATAGTTTTTATTTCTACAATACCATTTTTAATTTCCAAGAATATCAATGGTTTTATTGTGGCTGGTCTTTTTATAGCTATGATGAACATTGGAATCTCTTTTAGGATATTAATTATACTAATTATATTTCTTTAAGAGTTTAGTTCTTCTGTTTATTGAGTATTGGATTTCATTTTAATTCTGTTGATGTCTCTCAAATGTTTGGTGATTAACTACTTGCATAAGAATCACTTTGGGTGCTAGTTAAAAGTGAAGATTTCTGTTCTTCAATTTAGACCTACTCTGATGATGAGGTCATGAATCTTTCGAGACACAAACCTTCCAGGTGATCGTTATGCACATTAAATGTTGAGAAGCATCCATCTAGATTGTACAGATTGTATTAGTAGCCGCAGTATGTTTTCCAGTGAGACTTAGTATTCATGTTATCTTGCAGTCATTGTAAGGTTCGTTTTACAGGAGTGCTGGGTCTAGTCGTTATACTGGAGGGGAGGGCAGCAGGAAGCTGTAAGTGCTCCTTTAGACCATGGAAAGTGGTTTGTCTTCTGGAGCAGGAGCTTCTTGTCCCTTGTGATGGCCATTGCTTAGCTTCTCTGGTGGCAGAAGCCAATCTGGGTTCTAATGTTACAACTCCCAAGGAGGTTCTTAACCTGGAGTCCATGGGATCCATATATAAAATTAAGGGTGTCTATGGACTTGGATGAAAAAAGATCTTCATTTTTCAAAGTTCTGTCCAGAATTTAGCACTTTAATTATTAATATAGGTGACAAACCACAGTGGTGTTGACACCTAAGACTTTGTCACCAATAGAAATTACAAATACTTTCTTACTACATTACAGGTATGCAAAGTACCATTTATACTTATCACTATCTCTAAATTATGGGAGTTATTAGGCTGACTGCTAGATTTTGTTATTCCATGTGTTAATGTGACAAAAATTTTTTATATCTGCCAATGGTATTGGTTTTCTTTTGAGTCTATGTCTTTTATTTTATGCATTACAATCATTCTCTTGAGAAGGGATTTTCATTTTTATGAGAGCTCAGGACATAATAAAGGTTAAGACCTCCTATATTATACCTGCTATATTGTGACAGTTTGGGTCACTTGCTGAGTAGGTTTTTTCTGAGAATGGGATATCGGCATAATTGTTCTGCTCTTTAATTACTTAGGAGACAATATATTCAATCTCTAAAGTCTCTTATTCTAGAGTCCTTTTGGAAAGTCTTAATTATTTTTGAGGTCTTTTCTTCCTTGAGTGGAATTGCCTCTTTGTTAGGTTTTACCATTAGCCTGTTCTTTCTTTTTCTTCGTCCTTTCCTTCTTCTTTCCTTCCTTCCTGTTCCAACCCCCCAAAATTTCCCTCCCTATTTTCCGTTAATTTGTTCCTTTCATTTTTTTTTGAGAAGTTGAGACATGTGCACATTTACAGATTTAAATGGTACAATGATCTGTCATGAGTTCTGGGGAAATATAATTTAAAACAATATACCTTGCCAACTCATAAAACCTTTTCACAAATGTAAAGGAGAAGAAAAAATTTTATTATTGATAAGCCTTAAACCAGAATATGATGTGCATGTTAGGCAATCCACTAAAGAAATGCAGAGACAGAAAGCTCCCTCACCATTTTACTTAGCTAAACAGACACAGCCCACTAGATGTATTCTTAAGGGCTTAAGATTTCTTAAAAATATCTTAAGATTCATTCTTAAGATATATGATAACTATTCCTCAAGTAAGAAAACTTGACAGTGCTGTTTGCATACATAGTTTATCCTAAAGTTACCTGGTAATTTGGGTGACCATCTGTGTTCACTAATTGCCTTAATCTAAAGGAAAAATAAATTTTTTATATTTTTACGACAGGAGATAGGTTTGTAACTTGGAGCCAGGTGCCCACAAAATTTAGGCTCCTACTTCCCCAACCTGCCCCAACACAAAAACTGGGAGATAGGGTGCTATCTTCTTGGATGATTACATTTCAAAAAGATGGCTTCTAGGTCCTTGAGAAAGACATTCTTGGGTTGAAAAGCTGGTAAGAAGCTTATTTAGTGTTTCAAAAGATTTATATACATTTCAAAAGGGCAGACCAAGAATCACCCAGACAAGTTTTCTAAAGTACATGCTGAAAGAAAAGGGTGGTGGTGGTAGTGGTGGTGGGGGCGGGGGGGGGGGGGGGGGGGGGGGCGGCAGGAATGTGCCACTTCCTTTTTTCCCCCAGGGAAATTATTTTTCTTTTTTTAGATTTGTATTTATCCTTACCTTTTCGCCAGAAACAAGCATTTTTTAACCATTCGTTGTGTTTTATTTCAGAGGTTGTCCTGCATATATAAATGCAGGTATAACTGAGGGATAAATTGCTAACATAGTATATATTCTATAAGTGTTTGTTGAATCCACACTCCAGGCTCTGTTCTCAAGCCTCTTACAGTCTAGCAAGAAGCAATAAGGGAAGGCTTTATGGAAAGGGAACTGAGCCAGGAGATTTTGATAGAATGTTCAATGACTTTTCACAGTTATCTGAAAGGGGTTTTACAAACTCTGATGCCTATACAAACACGAGAGTTTGCAATTTAGGCTGGTAAATAAGGACTAAATAAGATTATTTACCAGTAAAAGAGTCTTTATCTGGCAAAAAAATTTCACACAGGAACACGCCATTAAGGATGAATAGCAGAACAGAACTGAAGTTGGTCTTACTTGACACTGTGATGTCAGTTTGAGTAATCAGTAAATCAGTATACTTTGTTTAGTTTAAGATCTTATAAATTCACCTTTCTTATTAGTAGCAATCAAGATATTTCATAGTACATATCTAGGAGAAAAGTACTTTTCGTTTTAAAAGCCTATTTCCTTTTTAGGGAAATCACGTTTCTAAGTTCATATCTTTCTCTTTCAAAGAGAGGGCTAATATTGTTCCTTTTCTGCAGTAATGAAATTGGAATTTCTAGCTTGTACTCATTAATAGTGTGCTACACAGTACAGCAGGAGAACAGTAGACAATCTGGCCAGGAAACCAAATTTTGAGGAACTATAATGGATGCCAAGCTAAGAAATTTGATAAGGAATATTTGATCAAGGAAGGGACAAAATCAAACAGATATTATGGGAAGATTAATTAGTCATGATGTGCAGATTATTTTGGAGGGTTAGATGGAGGCAAGAAGAATCAAGAGATTTGTAATATTTCAGATAGGAAGTAATAAGGCTCAAAAGTACAGCAGTTGAAAGCAAAAGGAGAGGGATAGATATGAAGAAAAAAAGGATTGACAGTTGTAGTGACTATAAAGGGTAAGAGAGAGGAAGTGGTCCAAGATAGCTTAGATATCAAATGGACCTGGGCTTGGCAGAATGGTGGCTTCTTACCCTCATTAGGAGGATGAATTGAGTTGAGAGAAGTAAGATATTCAAATATATTTTTTGGAGTTACTTTTAAGAGGTAAATCATTTGAACATAAATATACATGGTATGTAAACTAAAATAAGCAATTTACCATTTCTGTAACTATTCCTTAGAGAATATTAGTTAAAATTATTCAAAGTACAGAAGGTGCTCTAGTTTCTTGAAGCAGAGACATCCATGGTTCCCTCTTTTTATAGCTGCAGATACTATCAGTAATCAGATTATCAAAAATAATACTACCACAAAGCCTTTGGAAGGTTACATTTACTATGTAAAGATATCACTTATGGTCACTTTTCTTTTGTTCCTGCCACCTGGAGCAAATTTTCTATCTAGCATTGTCTGTTGGATAGAGTACTTTGTTTGAAATGGATTGATATTATTTTGGAAATGTTCTCAGGGTACACTGAAATCAGGAAAAGTAAAGTAGTCTATGAGAATCATTAAGGATTACTGTATATCTTACATTTTAAAAATTTAGTAAAAGAATTTAGAAGAATCTGTTTTTCCTTTCATCAGGATATGGAAGGTGGTAATTTCAGAGTTCTTTGTTCTTAGGGACAGGTCAAATGTGGTTAGTAGTGTGGGTCATAGTATAGCACCATGCTTTGTTTCTTAGGATTTGCTTGTTAAGATTATTGCTTTATAATTGAGAACATTGTTCACTGGCCATGCTATTCCTAGAGTTTAGCACCCATGGCTTTTGTTAGTGGCAGGTGTTCACTGCTAAGTGTTAAGACAGGGTTGCCTAAATCCAGCCATGGATCTATCACTTACAAGCTTTATTTGCATACTTTATCGATTATAGTAAGATTTGGAAAGGCAAGAGAGGTGGCAGGCAATTATATTTTGAAACCTAAGTAAATTTTATACTGTGAGTAGAATGTGAAATCTTGTTTTCTGAGACCAGTTGAAAAGGAAAAAAGTCAGTGTAAATTCTAAACAGAAACTTTCTGATGAAGATACTATTGGTTGTGAAGAACATATTGCCAACATATTAGTTTTTATAATAAGCATGATTAATATTTAAAAGAAACAGCAAACGTGTCTCATGTTTTCTTCTACAAATCCAGGGTTGTCTTCATGGGTGTGCAACCTGTGCAGCTGCATAGGGCCCCATAGATGGAAAGATCTCAAGTTTGGTTTAATGATCTGAGGTTGCTATCTTGAAATTCTTCAATACATTTTGAACAAGGGGCCCCACATTTCCACTTTACATGGAGCCCTCCAAATTATGTAGCTGGTCCTGGATAAATCCTTCAGCTATTTTCAGGCTGACTTGCACTCTGCTTATTTCCCATCACCTGATAACAGCTCTACTTTTAACATGTGAAATGGAGGATGGAATTGTAATTAAAGTAAAGCCTGATAATTTAGGTTGATTTCTGACATCTAAGATGTTTGGACTAAATGTTCACAAAATCTCAGCTTCATTAGCCACAAATGACCACTTGAAGGTAAATGAATAATTTAGCAGGCAGGATCCAAAAGAGCAAAGACCAAAAACTCAGAGCAAAGGGGAAAAATGGAAAGCAATGAATGGACATAAAGTGTCTGCAAACACTCTGTCTGACTCTTCTCCAAGCCTACTATAAGTCAACTGGCATATATCATGTCCTGCAGATGGAAAAGCAGCCTGTGCAAATGTATACAGTACAGATGCATAGATCTGCTATGCAGCTGCTGGAGGTTTTATTTGTTAAGCAGCCTGAAGGAATCCATGAGTTTTGAAGAAAGGTAGTTGCATTGTGGGAGGTAGATTAATCTTGTTTGTGTTTCATGTGGAAACCATTTTGTCTCTGATAGGAGTAGTGGCTTCTTAAATGCCTAGAATGAGTCTGACCATAGTTTTCTTCTCACATGACTACGTTAGTCATGTGAATGTTGGGTAAGTCTTACAGACGGGGGGTGGGGGGGGTGGGGTGGGGGTTGTGGGGGGAGGCCAGGGGCAGAATAGGAACTTCAGTGATGGATAAGGCAATGTAACAAATAGATTCAGCCATCAGGTGAGTGACCCAGAGACAGAGAGAGCATCAGCTGAGATCAATTGACCTTTTGATGAAAAACAAGATAAGACAAATACTGAGACACATCATACTGACGGCAGTAAAAATAGTTCATTTTAGTTGATATTTTCTAGTATTTAGGAATCTATAAGCCTGAGTAGTCCTAAATTAAACATAGGGCTTAAATATCTATAATAAGGTATAATGTGTAGGCTGTTTATGTTACAGTTGTTATTGTAAAGGTAAATGGAAAGTGTGTACATGACATTTGGGTTTGAGGAGACTCAAATAGGGCAATACACTGATCATTATTATCTATCTGGTACATGACCTGTAGGCATCTTTAGGGTCATGAAACAGCAGGAGAGGCTTGAACTGGGGAAGGCATGAGAGAATTTTGACCTGTTATAGACCCCCCACTCCTGGCCTTCATTGTGAGTGGATTTGGAGATAGGGTCACTTTACCTCATGCAGGCAGGCTGCAATTTACCAAGGAGCCTCCTTGGAACCACCTGTGTTTAGAGGGAGAGTGTTTGGGTGCAGTGGCAGTATCAAATGAGGATCTTGGCTCTAAACAAATTTTGTGTTTTCTTTGCATTACTGCTTTGCATTACTTTAAAGTTCCCTTTACCTTGAGAAATTGGATGCTCTACTGTTTTCATAAATAGTAAGAGTTTCCATTTTCTTTTGATATATGTATTCCTGAGCATAGTTTGAAGTTTCTACACACTTTTCCCTCTACCAGATCTTTAAATAAGCAGGCAAGATCAGAACTAAGTTAATTTGAAAACACTTTAAATTTGATCATTTCTCATCCAGACTACAGAAAACAAACTCGGTCCCTTTTACCTAAATTAGTTTTCATCAGTATGCAATACATCTCTACTGTTAGCTATCCTGATATGTCTCTCTCTAGATAAGGCATTCCTTTCAAGCACTGATTTTGGCTTTCATATTGAATTACTTTTTCCTTTGTCTGCAAAGAAAAGGGACAAAGAGTCTTTACCACACTTTTGCTTGGTAGTCATAATGATAAACTAGTGTTTCATGATATCCTGGTTCAAAAAGTCTAGAATGGAGTTCAGTGATGAAATTTTCCTTCCATAGCATTATGTACTGCTAAATTTAAAGTATATAGTTTATGCTCTTTAATAGCATATCACCCTGCATAAGATCAATATCTACTTGAAAAATAGTCTGGTTACGTAGATGATAAATTTTTTTGACATTAATTTTATCTTTAATTTTGTTCTGCATCTCATTTGCCAAACTATGAGAATATTGTAAAATTCAAGAAGGGACATGTTGTATACCTGCACTTTATAAAAGTAAAAAAAAAACTAGTAGCCTTTTAAAGTCTTCAGTAGTGCTGAAAGCTGGATTTTTATTTGGCTGAATTGTCAGGTACCTTTGTAATCATTCCCTTACCATCTAAACGTTCTGGCTGAATCATTAAACACAGCAGCACATTGGTTTCATTGCTGCCAATGTGCATGACACAAGAGCTTTGAGCACACTGCTTCTTTACTTACTTTTTTTTTTTTTCAGTTAAATTAGCTTATATTCTACAGGGCATCAGTTCTCAAATTTTTTGGTATCAGAATCTCTTTACATTCTTTTTTTTTTTAATTTCAGCATTCTTTACTTTCTTGTCACTTGCTCTCTTTTCCTCTCAGTCCCCTCCTCATATCTCCTTCCATCCTTTTACCTCTTTTCCCTCCCTCTTTACCTTTTTTGCATCTCCCTTCTCTCCCTCTTTCTTTCCTTCCTTCCTCCTCCTCCTCCTCCTTCTCTTCTTCCTTCTTGCATTTCACATGTTCTTTTTGCTTAATGGAATGAAAAATCTAAATCAGATTAATAAAGTACCTAGGGAAAAAGTAATGTTCTTTGGTAAAATCTCCAAAAGATTATAAATATCAAAGCCTAGCAAAAGAAACGATCTTGTTTTAACATTTTTCTGATCAACTTTGGAATTTGTTATTACATAACTAGTAAAGCCAAAAGATCTGAACAGTAGAAAGCACACAATGAGTTGATTTTTCTGCAGATATTCTTAATTTGGAAAGGATATTAAGCCAAGGACTGACCTTTCCGGTCACACACCTGCACCCTATTAGGAATGGACCGGTAACATCCTTCTTTAATAAAAAGAGAATCATATAAAATGGAACAGAATGGAATAAACTGTGAAACAGATGAATGTTGTCTTTAATGTCTTTCCCATCTTTCCTTTTAGAATTCTTTTTTCTCCCAGGTGATGCCTAGTAGCTCTATATCCTAGCCATTCAAAAGTTGTGTCTTGCCCTTCCAGGATTGTGATTCATATTCTCTGGAGCTGCCGCTTTTTCACTTTAATTCATTCCCAACTATTCATCAGGGAAAAGGACCTGATAAAGTAAGGAAACAGCTTAAAATTGTATCTTCCACCAATGCTTTCTCCAAAGATACCCACTTCTTTAGGGAAATAGTGCTTTTAATCACCATCAATCAACTACTCTACATATCTAGAAGGTATCACAACAAAAGAATCCTATATAGCCACCAATGGGTGTTTTGTGTTGGGGGGGGACATTTTCTGATTAACAGATAACAGTACAAAGGTACTGAGCTCCTCTGTTTGCAATATGGGAATCATTACTACCTTTTATTCAGAGAAACCTAGCTAAGAGGATATCATAGCAAAAGAATCTCATATCATGTAAAATAAAATGAAAATCAACTTCAACAGCTGTGCTGTCCAGTATTGTAGCCACTAGTCACATGTGGCTATTTGAATTTAAAATTAAATTCATGATAATTAAATAAAACTAAAAATTCAGTTTCTCAATTGCACTAGTTACCTTTCACGTGTTCAATTGCTACTGTATTGACCATTATAGATACAGAAAATTTTCATCATCACAGGAAGTTATTTTGGACCCCGTGCTCTAGAGTATACTTCGGAGTCAATATAATTTCATCCCAATTTCTTTCCAAGACAATATAGCTTTATGCAGAATCCAAAATGATGACTTTGTGCTGCTTATAGGCTAATACATCCTAAAATAAAATTTCAAATACAATAACTAGAACATTTTTTTTTCTTTAGACCCAGTTAACTAGAAAATTACTCAGAAACATTTAAGTTGATTTATATTTAGCTATACATTCAACCCCAGGAAAAGTGTAGATTTTTAACCCTTCATGCCAAGAACATCTTTAGTTGGTTTTAATTTCAAAATATTCAGAATATCCCTATTTTTAAATAGCAGTGTTTTACAGAATATGAGGAAGACATTGGGGACCAAATCAAGTACAACCAAAGGATGCTGTTATTGAGAAATTGTTACCACCTAGCAGTCATGTTCACACTCATCATTGTTCAAGGGATTTTAGGGAAGACATGACTTTGAGAGTTTTACAGTTATTAGGTATGACTGTGCCACACTGGCTACTGTTTTTTCTGTGCTCTACTATGTACAATTCAACCATGAATCCAGGGCTTGTACTTAACCTGCTGTTTCTCCCAAAGGACATAATTACAGATAGAAGTGGAAGGTAGTATCACACAGAAATAGAGCACAAAGGGGATCACTTATTTTTTCCATTTGCCCCCTGTGTGCCTTTTCTTTCCTTCTTTGTTGATGTGTTGCTTTCTGGGGGAACTCCATGGGCATAACAACTGACATAAACCTTGGAAATGGTAGAAACTATTCAAAAGTTTCTTTAAATTTTGCAGATTTGTATTCATTTAGGCTTGGAATCAGTAAAACTCATGGGTGTAGAAGGTAGGACACACATGACATTACTGAGAATATTAAAAAGGATTAACACTACTTAAAATATTGAGGCATGCATTTTTAGTGACAATAATATTGTGTGTAAAATTCATGTGTATTTTCTCTAAAATCATTGTAGACAGAGTAAGTTAATTACAATTGTGTATACATTTTAGGATTTTTTACATGTTTTAAATACAGACCATGTGTAGAGAGATAAACCAAACATGTAAACACATATTTCCAAAAACATAACCAATGATAAAGACTTACTTTGCTCTTTCATTAAAATATATTTCCTCAGTCTACAATATTATGTAAGAATGTATACTAAGATTCATTCAATATCATATTCAATATCACAACAAAATCAGCAGCTTCTTGGAAATGCTTATGTTACTATCCTTTTATATAGAATTTATGAAAATACAAGAATCCTTCAAAGTTTATTTTATTGACATAACCAGATAAAAACTGAAAGAATTCATGATGTGTTGTGCTATGCATATGCTAGGTTTCTTAACTCTGACAGAAATATGTTCAGGAGAAGAGGTAAAATGAATTAGATAAGTGAAATTTTTGTCAGTGTTTTGGTATAACCAACAACATAATAGGCTATGTAAATAATCTACACATTATTTAAGGGAAAAATTTTCAAGAGAGTCTGTATAAATCTAATTTACTTTATAAGTATATTGAATACTTCTCTAAAATATTTTCTATTTTTCTGTTATAGTAATTAAAATACAACAAAATGCAAGTTATGTACATTTTGACTTATAGCTAAATATGTAGGTAAATTTGCATATGTAAATTATACTAATTTACCAAAGTATTATAAACAATTTGTGATGATCATCTTGCTAATTTACAGTTTATTGCTCACATTTTGCCTTGCTTACATTTTATATTTAAAGCTTCAATTTTTTAGATTAAGTGGAAATGCATTAAGATAAGGCATATACTAGATAAAGGAGAGTCTATGAGTTGTCTCAATAGCATTTTCTGTTAGTAACCACAAGGAGAAATTTTGTTCCATTTTTATCACTCACTCTGAAGACTGATAATGTAGTTGTCTGAGAAACATTATTTATGCTATGTGGTTATCATTTCTGCAGCTCCCAACTTGAAGCATAGCATGTGTTTTATGAAGAATGTTGTTTCTTGATTATAATCATAGCTGCATGTCTTTTGATAGGCAATTTCACTTTGGAGAATAGGTGTAAGATTTTTAGTGTTTTCAATGTAAATCAGATCAATCCCATCATAGAATATAGAGTGTGTGAATGATGAATAGTGTTTATTACATCATGTTATTAAAATACAGAAAACTTTTCCCAACCATATTGCTTTTATGCTGTAGCTTAAGATTTTTTTATAACTTCTACATGTCCTGGTAAGACATGGCCAAAGCCTTGTTCAGAATCTGAAATATGTTGGATGATTAATAAATATTTGTGGAATGAATAACTATCTGATACACATTTGTGTGGCATATTAGAGTGTTCTGTTTTAGGATGTGTCACTTCCTTCATAGTAGTCTATGGCTCTGTTCATCAGGTGTGTAGGTGGCAGTGCATTTAAAGGGAAAAGTAATATTAGCAAGGAAACTACTGAGGTGGGGCCTACCTTATCAGATATCAAAACATGTTATAAAGCTACGTTAACTAAAGTCCTATATGGTAGGTGTAGGTTTTATTTCCACACTCTACAAGGGATGAAATAAAAGCTTCAGCTGTTTAAACCACTTTCCCAACGTAAGTGAAGGGCAGAGATTCACATTCAGTTTTCTTACTCCAAAGCTCTACTAAAAAAGAAAGCCCTGGTAATTTGAGGTCATGTATCTTTATTTTCTTCTTATTATTTTTTAAGACTTTATTTTTTAGAGCAGTTTTAGGTTCACAGCAAAATTGAGAGAAAGGTACAGAGATATTTCATACATTATGTTATTATCTCCTCTCCTACACATGCATAGCCTCCATATTATCAACAACCCCCACCAGAGTGGTACATTTGTTACAACTGATGAAGCTAAACTAACACATCATTATCACCCAAAGTCCCTAGTTTACATTAGGGTTTCCTCTTGGTGTTGTACGTTCTATTGGTTCTATGATGAAATGCATCCACCATTTTAGTATCATATAGAGTATTTTACTGCCCTAAAAATCCTCTGGTCTCCACCTATTCCTTACTCCCTTCCTCTAACTCCTGGCAACTACTGACATTTTACTGTCTGCCTAGTTTTTCCCTTTCCAGAGTGTCATATGCCATAGTTGGAATTATATAGGATGTAGCATTTTCAGATTGGCTTCTTTCACTTAGTATAATATACATTTAAGTTTCCTCCATATATTTTCATGGCTTGGTAGCTCATTTATTTGTAGTGCTGAATAATATTCCATTGTCTGAATGTCCCCAGGTTATCCATTCACCTGCTAAAGGACATATTGGTTGCTTCCAAGTTTTGGCAATTATGAATAAAGCTGCTATAAACATCCATGTGCTTGTTTTGTATGGACATAAGTTTCAACTGCTTTGGGCAAATACCATAGAGTGTAATTTCCTGGATTGCATTGTAAAAGTGTGTTTAGTTTTTTAAATTTTTATTTTAATTTTTAAAAATTTTAAATATTTAATTGACAAAGAACATATTAATATATTTTCAAGGTATACAATGTGATGATTTTATATACATATACATTATGTAATGATTACCACAATCAAATTAACACATCCATCACCACACATGCTGTACATTAGATCCCCTGGACTTGTTTATCTTATAACTGAAAGTTTGTACCCGTTGATCAACATCTCCCCATTTCTCCCACCCCCACATATCCCCTGACTACTGCTGTTTCACTCTGATTTTATGAGTTCAGCTTTTTTGATTCTACATATAAGTGAGATCAAATTGTATTTGTCTTTTTGTATCTGACTTATTTCACCTAGCAAAATGTCCTCCAGGTTCATCCATGTTGTCACAAATGGCAGGATTTCTTTCTTTTTTATGGCTGAATAATAATCTATTGTGTGTGTGTGTGTATGCATATATATCACAATTTCTCTATCCATTCATTTACCTGCAGGCACTTAGGTAGTTGCCATGTGTTGGCTGTTGTGAATAATACTGCAATCCATGTGGGAGTGTAGATGTCTCCTCAAGCTACTGATTTGGTTTTCTTTAGATATATACCCAGAAGTGGGATTGCTAGATCATATGGTAGTTCTATTTTTGATTTGCATTTCTCTAATGATTAGAGATGTTGAACACTTTTTTACATGTCTGCTGGCCATTAGTCTTTCCTGTTTTGAAAAGTTTCTGTTCATGTCCTTTGCCCATTTATTGATGGGGTTATTTGATTTTTTCTTGTTGATTTTCTTAAGTTCTATATAGATTCTTGTTGTCAGCCCTTTATTGGATGTGTAGAAAGCTAATACCTTCTCCCATTCTGTAGGTTTACTATTCACTTTAATGGTAGTTTCCTTGGCTGTGCAGGTTTTTAATTTGATCAGGTCCCATTTGTTTATTTTTGTTGCTGCTGTGATTGCTTTGTGTGTCTTCTTCATAAATTCTTTACCTAGGCTGATGTCTAAAAGAGTCTTCCCAACATTTTCTTCCAGAATTCTTAAAATTTCATGCCTTAGGTTTAAGTCTGTTACCCATTGTGAGTTGATTTTGGTGAGAGGTGAGAGGTGGAGATCCAGTTTTATTCTCTGCATGTGGATATCCAGTTTTCCCAGCACCACTTATTGAATAAATATTCTTTTCCCCAGTGTATACTTTTGTCTGCCTTGTCGAAGATTAGATGACAACGTGAGGATGGTTTTATATCTGGGATCTCCATCCAATCCAAAGGTTTGTGTCTCTGTTCTTGTGCTAGTACCATGCTGTTTTGGTTACTATAGCCTTGTAGTAAATAAAGTTTGAAGGCTGGCAGACTGATGCCTCCAAGTTTGTTCTTTTGAGTAAGATTGCAAGGTCTTCTCTGGTTCCAGACAAAGCATACAATTATTTTTTCTAAATTTGTAAAGAATGATGGTGGTATTTTGATAGGGATTGCATTAATTCTGCAGATCACTTTAGGTAGTATGGATATTTTAACAATTGATTCTAGCAATCCATGAGCATAGTAGGGATTTCCATCTCTTTATGTCTTCTACAGTTTCTTTTCTCAGTGTTTCATAGTTCTCCCTATATGTTTCTCACCTCCTTCATTAAATATATTCCTAAATATTTAATTTTCTTTGATGCTATTGTGAAAGGTGTTGCGTCTTTGATTTGATCTTCAGCTTGACTATTATTGGCATATATGAATGCCACTGATTTGTGTGCATTAATTTTTTATCCTGAGACTTTACTGAATTCATTTATCCAATCCAGGAGTCTCTTGGTTGAATCCTTGGGATTTTCTACATATAATAGCATATTGTCAGCAAAGAGTGAGAGTTTGACCTCTTCTGCGCCAATTTGGACATCCTTCATTCCCCTCTCTTGTCTGATTGCTCTGGCAAGGACTTCTAGCACTATGTTGAATAGAAGTGGAGATAGTAGGCAACCTTGTCGGTCCTGTTCTAAGCAGGACTGCTTTCAATTTTTCCCCATTCAAGATGATATTGGCTGTGTGTTTATCATATATGGCCTTAATAATTTTAAGAAATGTCCCATCTATGCCTATTTTGTTAAGAGTTTTTATCATAAAAGTGTGTTGAATTTTGTCAAATGCTTTTCTGCATCTATTGAGAGAATCATATGGTCTTTGTTCTTGCTTTTATTTATGTGATGAAATGCATTTATAGATTTGTATATGTTGAACCAGGCTTGCATCTCTGGGATAAAGCCCACCTGCTCATGATGAATTATTTTTTGCGTGTGTGTGCTGTTGGATTCAGTTTGCTAAGATTTTGTTGGGCATTTTCACATCTATATTCATGAAAGATATTGGTCTGTAGTTTTCTTTTTTTGTGTGTCCTTTCCTTGATATCTTTATTTTTAAAAGACGTATGTTAGCCAAGATATTTGTAATGATGAAACCCAACACAACAAAATTAAAATCTTTGCAAGTAATTAATATGAAAAAAATATCAGATTCATTCTGGTAAATAATGAAAGCATTATTTTGTTCTATTAATGATCCCAAAATAATTGGTTGATTAATAGCTTGAGTAGATTAATAGCTTAAATCTAAAAGAATAATAAATAATTGATTTATAATTCTATTATCTTCTTAAAAATTTAAGAATTTAAATATAGTGCTTTCACAATTAATGTGAAATTAGGCCATTATAAAAAAATTGGTACTTTGACCACAACCCCAGTCTGGGTTCTTTTCTTATTCACCCCCCAAAACAATAATTGCTATGGCTTTGGTATGTTTCCTTTAGACTTTTTCTTAGGCTCTTATGTACAGATATGCACTCAGAAAAAATATAAAGTATTGTGTGTTCTTTTACTACACTTGATCATAGCCAAAATGCTGAGATATGATTGTTGTGTGTTCTTTTAAAAAATGTATATAATATCATTGCACATATCATGCCATTTTTGTTTTTATTGTATAATATTTACCAGCAATATTTCCAAGCTATTATACATAGATTCATCTCACATACATTGCTCACTCCCCAATACATATACAGCTATGATCTCAATCTTCTCAAAAGTTAGCAATTATTTCTATTTCCAAAGGCCACAGAGTTTTCTTTCACCATAATTTATATTGATTAAAAATAACTCTTACAAGTACTTTCCTGAAAGATAGTCTTTAGGCTGCAACCAAAAAGAAAAATGATCAGTAATGCCTATGTAAACTACACCTTCTCCATTAAAAGATTTAATATAAGTCATTCCCTATATCACTATTTGAGTTGGTTATCATACTCCCAGTCTGTAGGTGCTACACATCTTTTGTATTTTAACATACCTATCAGTGTGGCAATTTAAATTAGTTGTAATCATTCTTTCATAGGGTCTGATTTTCCTATATTCCTATTCTATAGATGAATGAAACATATATTCTCCTGATTTCATACATCTCTTCCCTACCTTTCAGACAGTTTTCTGTGTACTTGGGGCTAAAGTACCTCTCTTCCCTTTGGCCTGTTTTCTGGTTTCAGTTGTTCTTCTTCTAGTTCTATAATTATCATCCCTATATCTGTTCAGGTAGACTTAGTAACATAAGATATGGATAAGATTACTCACAAACTTTTTTTTAACATTTAAAAAATGTTTTTAAGTTGACAAATAAAAATTTTATATATTTGTTGGTATATGACATGATGTTTTAAAATGTGTACACATTGTGTAATGGCTAAATCAAACTAATTAATCTATGCATTACCTCACATACTTATCTTTTTTTGTGGTAAGAACACTTAATATCTATTCTTTCAATAATTTTCAAGTATACAGTACATTGTTATTAACTGTAGTTACCATGCTATACCATAGATTTCTTGAACTTATTCTTCCTGTCTAACTGAGATTTTGAATCCTTTTACTAGCATTTTCCCAGTACCCTCACCGCCACCTAACCTCTGGTAACCACCACTCTACTCTTTCTATAAATTCAATTCTTTTTGATTCTGTATATAAGTGAGATCATGTGGTATTTATCTTTCTGTGTCTGGTTTATTTCACTGTACATAACGTCTTTCAGGTTCATCTATGTTGTTATTCAAATGACAGTGTTTCCTGCTTTTAAAAGGGTGAATACTATTCCATTGTGTGTATATACCATATTTTCTTTATTCATTCTCGATTGATAGACACTTAGAGTGATTCCAAATCTTGGCTATTCTGAATAGTGCTGCAATAAACATGAGAGTGCAGATATCCCTTTGGCATACTGATTTCATTTCCTTTGGATAGGTACTCAAAGGTGGGATTGCTGAATCATATGGGAATTCTATTTTCAAGGTTTTGAGGAATCACCATACTGTTTTCCAGAATTGCTGTATCAATTTACATTCCTACCAACAGTGTACAAGGAACATTCTTACCAACAAGATGACCTACAAACTTTCAATTCCATGTTCTGTGGAAATCCAATGTCTCCCTGATAATCCTGTGAATGGCTGCTTTGCCTTTAACTATTTTGATTCTGCACTCAATTATTCAGACTTATGCCTGGTGAACCTGTACTTAACTATAAACTCTTTTTATTTACCACACATCTACATTTTAGTTATACATTTGGGGTGTTTTTTTGGTTAATATTTTTTCAGCTCCTCTAAATGTGAGACCTGTGAGGAGGGCAGGGATGGGTTAAGTAGGGCAGAGATGCTCACCATTCTATTATCAGTTCCTAGCACAGTACCTGGGACATAGTAGGCCCTTAAAAGGGACTCAAAATATAAGGAAAGTAGAATTGAAGAGGACTTAGGGTTTGAGATCAAGAGCACAGAAAGAGAACATAGTTTTCTTTTTTCTTTCTTTCTTTTTTTTCTTTTTGGGACAGTCTCAGTCTGTTGCCCGGGCTAGAGTGCCGTAGTGTCAGCCTAGCTCACAGCAACCTCAAACTCCTGGGCTCAAGCAATCCTTTTGCTTCAGCCTCCTGAGTAGCTGGGACTACAGGCATGCGCCACCATGCCTGGCTAATTTTTTCTATATATTTTTAGTTGTCCAGGTAATTTCTTTCAATTTTTTTTAGTAGAGACGGGATCTCGCTCTTGCTCAGGCTGGTCTCAAACTCCTGAGCTCAAACAGTCTGCCCGCCTTGGCCTCCCAGAGTGCTAGGATTACAGACGTGAGCCACCACACCTGGCCAAGAACATAGTTTTGAAAAGAAAAGAGAGAGATGGGGGTAGAGGAAAAGAAACAGAGAGAGGAGAGAGAGACAGAGAGAGAGAGAGAGAGAATATGAATATTTCTTCCTTTAAGACAGGTGGGAAGAAGAAATGGATGAAAAAGCATATTGAGATAGAGGTAAATGAAGAATGAAGATGTTTTTTAGGTGGCCTCATCTCAGTTTTCCCAGAGTAGTAGAAAGTGTATAGATTTGGGGGTTATATAAAATTGGATTAATATCTTAAATCTTCTAAGGGTATTATTAGACAAAGTACTTAATCTTGTGTACCCTCAGTTTCCACATTTATGAATTAATGATGATAAGAACACACAAGGTGATTGGTAATGATTAATAAGATAACAAAATCAGCATTGCATGACAGTTGTAGTATGGAACTGGAAATAGACATATTTTGACAGACTCTGCCCTCTGCTGCGTAATAGCTGAGTCATCTTGGGCAAGTTGCTTAAAGTCTTCAATTCTGACAAGGAGTAGTGTGAAAAAAATGAGGAATCAAATTTATTAATGAAAGAAGTTACAAAATATGCTGAAAGAGATGAAAATATAGAGGATGATAACCTTATATAAAATAAGTTTGCCTATAGATAATGGGTCAGAATTCAAACTGAGGCTATCTCCTCCTAAGGACCAGGGCTCTTAATCCCTAAGCTATATTGCCTCCTAGAATACAGCAATCTAATAAAAGAATATAGAGTTAGAACTCTTACTTTTTTGAAAAAATAATGTTCTGTCAGTAATCAAAGTATTAGGGAAGGAAATGTATATTTGGTAGAATCTTAAAAAATAGAGAAATATTTTCTATTTTCAATAAATCCTGAAAATATAGCATCCTGTTTTTTATCCTTCATGGAATTCATGCCATGGAAAATACAGTAAAAGTATGTTTTAATATATAGCTATACTAGATCAGAAGAGATAATAGTTTATTTCAGTTGGTCTTAAACATATCCAGTGGTATTTCATAGGAGTTATTTAAAATAAATCCTCACCTTTATTTGATAGCAAGGTTAGTAAAAACTTTTATAGGATGGAAAAGGAAGACAGTAGTTTTAGGCAGAATTAAGAGGACTGCCTGTAGGTATCTGGTGTCAGAGCAGGCAATGGTATGAGTTCAGATGAACTTTAAGAATCTAAAGTCTTAAAGGTCAAGCAGATAAACCAAAAAGAGGAAGTAAACAGATGGAAAAACATACCACGCTCATGGATTGGCAGACTGAACATTGTTAAAATGTCTATACTGTCCAAAATGATCTACAGATTCAATGTAATCCCATTAAAATACCAACATCATTTTTCACAGATCTAGAAAAAATAATTCTACACTTCATATGGAAATGGAACCAGAGAAGACCCCATATAACCAAAGCAACCTTAAGCAAAAAGAAAAAATTGGGAGGCATCAATTTACCGGACTTCTAACTATACTATGAGGCTATAGTAACCAAAACAGCATGGTACTGGCACAGGAACAGAGACATAAACCTATGGGTCAGAACAGAGAACCCAGATATGAAACCATCCTTATTTCCCTCTGATCTTTGACAAAACAGATAAAAAATAAACACCAGGGCAAAAAAAATCTCTATTCAACACGTGGTGCTGGGAAAATTGGATAGCCACATGTAGAAGACTGAAACAGGATCCGCACCTCTCACCTCTCACAAAAATCAACTCATGATGGATGACAGACTTAAACCTAAGTCATGAAACCATAAGAATTCTAGGAGAAAACGTTGGAAAAACTCTTATAGACATCGGCCTATGCAAAGAATTTATGAAGAAGACCTCAAAAGCAATCATAGCAACACCAAAAAATAAATAAATGAAACCTGATTAAATTAAAAAGCTTCTACACAGCCAAAGAAACTATTGCTAGAGTGAATAGACAACCTACAGAATGGGGAAAATAGTTGCATGCTATATATCTGATAATAGAACTCAGGAAAATCAGCAAGAAAAAAAATCAAACAACCCATTAAAAAGTGGGCAAAAGATATGAACAGAAATTTTTTAAAAGAATACAAACTAATGGTCAACAAACATAAAAAAATTCTCAGCATCTCTAATCCTCAGGGAAATGCAAATCAAAACCACAATGAGGTATCACTTAACTCCAGTGAAAATGGCTTTTATCAAAAACTCCCCAAACAGCAAATGTTGGCATGGATGTGGACAGACAGAAGCACTCATACACTGTTGGTGGGATTGCGAACTAGTACAACCTCTATGGAAAGTAGTATGGAGATACCTCAAAGAACTAAAAGTAGAACTACCATTTGATCCAGCAGTCCCACTACTATGTATTTACCCAAAGGAAAAAACCATATTCTATAAAAAAGATATCTGTGCTCAAATGTTTATAGCAGTACAATTCACAATT
This sequence comes from Lemur catta, assembly GCF_020740605.2. NCBI lineage: Eukaryota > Metazoa > Chordata > Mammalia > Primates > Lemuridae > Lemur > Lemur catta. Next base: position 46,130,722 of record NC_059141.1, on the reverse strand, counting down.
GCAAAGATGTGGAAACAACCCAGGTGCCCATCACTGCATGAGTGGATTAATAAAATGTGGTATATGTATAGCATGGAGTACCACTAAGCCATAATAAAATGGTGAACTAATACCTCTTGTATTAACTTGGATGGAACTGGAGACCATTCTTCTAAGTGAAGTATCACAAGAATGGAAAAACAAGCACTACCTGTACTCACCATTAAATTGGAACTAATTGATCAACACGTGCACACATGAAAATAACATTCACAGGAAATCAAGCAGTCAAGCAGGTGTGAGGGGGAGAAGAGGATGGGTAAATTCACACTTAATGGGTACAATGTACACTCTCTGGGGATGGGCACACTTTGACTCAAATGGTACAAAGGCAATTTATGTAACCATTATTTTTGTATTTATATTATATTCTGAAATAAAAAAAAATCCAAAGTCTGGTATAATTTAAGGAACTGCCCTATAGGGCAGGAACTATAGTAGTGATGGGGAACCTTTTCAGGTTCGAAGACTGCATTAATTTAGCTGTAATCAAATAAGGCCAAATTCAAGAAACTTCAATTAGATATACGTAAAAATGTACATTATTTTGTAAAAATCTAAGTACTATGTGCTTAATAGTTTCAAAAACTGAAAACTATTTGTTAATTTTAAAGTTAACTAACTTTTAAATGACTTTCTTATGTCTGCTTTTTGTTGGAAAGCATTTGAATATTTGGTTGCAGCCTGGAGATCCACAATTGCAGTTGATCCTGTAGGTGGGTATCAGTTATTTGTGACCTTAAGGGCATTAACACCTTGGGTAAAATGGGAGAATGTAGATTTGCAGCAATAAGTGGTTAAGAAACCGGAAAGTATTTTTTGATCATTTTCCCATATTTCAATTGGATCTTTTTTAGCATCAAGCAATGACTTTAAATGTCGTCTACTGAGAGCTCAATCAATTCCATCTGTAGTTCTTTAGGTACCTTTGTGATATCAACTAGGTGAGGCTGAAATGCTAATTTGAGTGTTATGTCATCATTCTCAGTCAGTGTACCTTTCTTTGTATTCTCCAATTAATAGGTCTATAACAGCTGTGTATCCTTCAAATGATTCATATATATCATCCTGCTCATCAATGATCTTTGGTAACTGGGGAAAATGTTCATCTGAAATTTCCTTCTGAAGGAGAAGTGTTTTGATAAAAGATAGCTTTTATCAAAATGCTTGAATTTTTTTGCCGCATAACATATATAGACCTAGTTTTACCTTGGAAAGAAATATTCAAACTATTCAAGTCATTTTGATTTGACAAGATATAACACAGAAATGCTGCATTCTTATAGAAATCTTCCTTTAATAATTCACATTGCTGATTCTGTTCTTCATAAAATTTAACTATCTGTTCTCTCAGAGATAAAATTTTGGCTAATACCTGTCCCTGAAATAGCCAATGGACTTTAGAATAATACAGCAAATCCACACTGAATACGTCACTGTTCAACTTCAGCATGTTATGAACCTGATGATGCCCATGTTGTATTTGCATGAATATAGTTAACAATCCTTATAACTTGTTACAAAGTGTCACTTAAGTTAGTAGCTTTAGCACAGAGATTTTGCTGATGCAAGGTACAATGAAAAGAAATGAGAACATCTGGATCTGTTAATACTTTTTTATCTGTGCAGTAAACTCATCATGTTTTTCTTCCATACATCAATTTGCAACGAAAAATTTATCTTTTTCATGCTCTAATTGAATAGGACTGATGATTAACATCAAAAACAATAGCCAGCACCATAGATATCTCAATTGGTTCAGTTTATATAATTCTGACTGAAAAATTAAAATTGAGCAAACTTTCCACTTGGTGGATGCCAAAATAATTGTGCCTAGATCAGCTGCAGACAAGAGCAGAGTTTTCAATGAGAATGTTAAACAAGTGGGATCAAAATCCCGAAGCATTTCTTCAAACAATCTTAACAGGAGATGGAACGTGGCTTTACTAGTATCATACTATTGACAAAGCACCATCAAAGCAATGGGTATGAAGAGATGGAAGTGGTCCAGTCAAAACCAAAGTGGACTTGTCAAGAGCAAAGGTCACGGTAACAGTTTTTTTTGGAGGTGCTCAAGCATTTTGCTTGTTGACTTTCTGGAGGGCCAAAGAACAATAATATCTGCTTATTATGAGAGTGTTTTGAGAAAGTTATCCAAAGCTTTAGCAGAAGAACACTCAAGAAAGCTTCATCAGAGAGTTCTTTTCTACCATGACAATGCTCCTGCTTATTCCTCTCATCAAACAGGACAATTTTGTGACAAAATTGGGAAATCATTAAGCATCCACCTTACAGTCCTGATTTGGCTCCTTCTGACTTTTGTTCCCTAATCTTAAAAATCTGTAAAGGGCACTCGTTTTTATTCAGTTACTAATGTTAAAGAAGACTACATTGACATAGTTAAATTCCTCAGTTCTTTAGAGATGGCTGGTATCATCACTTACGAAAGAGTCTTGACCTTTATGGAGCTTGTGTTGGGAAATAAAACTTTATATTTTTTATTTTAATATTTTAATTCCATTTTCAGGAAATTTTTGAAATCCTCTAATGTTTTATGATATGTGAACATTACACAGTAATATTTTTCTCTGTTGTTTTAAAATTATTTCTCTTTCTGTAGTGATTTTCCCTCTTAGCTTGGCTCTATAGTTGTGGCTTTTAAAACTGTATCTTGTCTGCTTCTGATCTCCAAATATTTATTGTAATGTAATATAAATGTAAGATTATATATATGTTTATTAACATATGTGCATACCTCTTTCTACATATGTAATATACATACACACATATATAAAATCTTGTACATAAGATTATACACTATGGAGATCTTATAATGACTTTACTGTTGTGTTGTGTGTGTGTGTAGACTCACTCAGAGTCTCACACTCTGAGGATCATTATATGATTACATTTTATGTTAAGGCTTCTTCAGAGAGCCTTTATTCTATACTAATTCTTTCTTTGATTACCACATTGTGCCTCACTTTGGAAAGACTTCCTCTCTTGATACATTTTAATAAAAGACCCTTAGAACAACATACCTTGCATCTTTTTTTTGGAGGCTGTAAATTATCACGACTTCTATTGCCTAAAGACTTATATCTAATGGAAACCTTAAAAATACCATGTCAGGTTCCAATAGCTGGAAATAACTGTAAGTTATAATAGATCAGCAGGAAAATAGAGTTTAACTTTTTAAATGACTAATTAAAATTCAGAATTTTTTTGAATAAAATGTTAAAGTTAATTAGAGTTTATGATTTACAATGAGGCATGATGAAAATAATGTTGAATCAGGTATTATGAGACCCGGATATTTGTTTGGACTTCACTGATTGTTTGCTGTATGACCTTGGGTAAGATAAGCCTCTCGGCCTTACTCATCATCAACTGAAACTTGGGGTTATTAACACCTTTCCTGCCCACCTCCTCATAGTGTTGTTAGGATGGGATGATACATGTAAAAATATTATGTAAATATTATAGTCTATAGAAGTTAGTATTGTAAATGATAGTTAATATGTGCCAGTCATTGTATTAAGCATTTATATCATTGTTACAACAGTTTTATGACACAGGCAACATTGATATTATAGTTTTACATTTGAGGAGGGTGAGGTGCAGAGAGTGTAAGGCAACTGGTGAGTAGGAAAGGGAAGATTTGAATCAAGGTCTGTCTGACACTAGAACCAGTGCTTATAATTGCAGCATTTTCATCACTCATCTGAATAATATTGCTACATAGCATTATGTGTGAACTGGTTGAGGCAGTTAAAATATGGTACTTTTTATTATCCATTTGAATTCTAATTGTGAAAACAAAAGAATATTTTTTTTTTCATAAAAATGGAATGCCATGGAGTTCTAATCATCCAAATGTGTTTTTCTCTTAGAATTTAATTGTCCTGAATCCACTCACAGTGACTGAGGAGGAAATCAGACCATCACTAGAGAAACGCCTTGAAGCCATTATCAGTGGGGCTGCTCTGTTGGCAGACTCTTCATGCACAAGGGACTTCCACAGGGAGCGGATTATTGCAGAATGCAACGCCATTCGCCAGGCTCTTCAGGACCTGCTTTCAGAGTACATGAACAATGTAGGTAACTGGTCTGCCCTCCCATCCCTGTCCCCTCTCCTCTTGTGCTTTGAGTATATGCCAAAATGCTTTCTGTGTATAAGGTATAAATTACAAGTGAGTATGTGATTTTACATGGGTAGGCTTTTGGAGTGGGTTCTGTTTCATTGTTCACAGGATACAGCAACCCTGGGAGTTCCAGAGATAAAATCAGAATCTGAGGTGTATTTACACATGATTGCTCTTTGTTTGTGTAAGCATCTAAATTTTAGAAAAGGGAGTCAGGACTAGAGAAAAGAAACTAGGGTTGCGCATCAATTTAAGTGTTCTAAAGAAGATGAAAAGAGGAGCAGGTTGATCAGGGTTAAGTTGGTGAATCATAAAAAGGTATTAGAAGTTGGAATTTAGGTAGTATTGAATAAAAGCAATGCTGCAGGGATCATGAGCTATAGTTGAAGGTGTAAAGAGCCTATACAGTTTCAACACCTCTTAACCTTTTTTCAAATGTGACAATAGCATCATAGATTTTTTTGCAAGGTTAGCTATTGCTTAGAAATATTGGAAATGGTGTCTAAATTTACGGCAAAAATACTTGTTTCAAGGTCCTTTTTGTTTCAGTTTGTCTATGTCTGTCTATATCTATATCTAATCTTCATATGTGGAGTGTCTATAACTATTGTTCCCCTTGAATCTTAATGCCACTTATAAAATGAAGAAGAAAATCTTGAAGATATTGTCAATTGTCAACTATGTATTGATCATGAAAACTTCTTAAATAGAGCTAAACAAAATTAAAGAGTTATAATAGGAATATTTTATTCATCTGCTTTATTATAAGTGGAATAATTCCAGATTTACAAAGGTATGTTTTGAGAATTATTAGTTACAGACTGTATTACTTTTTGGGTTATGAAATTCAGGATTTGAGATCGTTCAGTATAAGTACTTTATGTGAATAATTGAATGCTGCTAAAATTAGTTGGTGAGCTTTGAGGATCCTTCAACACATTTGATATATCTTCATATTCTTAATATTTGATGACTCTGGCTCCTGACCAAAAATCTCTTGCCTGTCAAGAAATCAAATTTGTAAAGCAGATTTCATTAATAATAACATATTAGTAATGTCATTCCCTATTAGAATGTCTGAAGTAAGCATATCCCCATTTTTAGCATATAATATATTTTTAAAGATTTTTCAAGATAATTCATCAGTCACAAGAATCTTGGAAGATAATATTGCATTGGAATGCCTTCTCCTCTGGTCTGTAAACTATTAAAATTATTATTCTTATATTTATAGATAAAATATAGTAAAGTCATATATATATTTATCTAGAAATTATAAAATTATAAATTCACCTTATCTAAAATATAAAGTTATTTTATTCTTTTTAGATAGAAACACAGATATATACATGTGTGCATACTCACTCACATACATAAGTAGGGATGGCTAAATAAATTGTCAGGCCTAGTGCAAAATGTTAGACTTCTTGTTCAAAAAGCAAGGAAATAAAGCTTTTCCTTTCTTACACAGTCTCTCTTGACCTGTGGAAGGTTATTTTTGTTTGATATTTAATGTTAGGTTTCCTAAAGCACAGAGGTACTTGTGGAGTGACTACAGACCCTCACAGGTGTTCACGCCCCTACCGAGTGACCGTAACCCACCCCGAGGTGTGTTAAAGCCCCCACCTGGAGTAGAGGGTTACAGTAAGTGCTGGATGGGAGAATAGGTGGCTGAGAATTTGTCCCAGGAAGTCACTGGGAGGAAGGACTGTGTATGAAGCTAGACACATGTGCTTCATTGGCCCATTGGACTACAGAAATCAAAGGTAAAATTGTTTAAAATTTCAAGACTATGAAACCACAAAAAAAATATAGGACATGGAAGAAAAAAATCACTAAAGAAATCAAAATATTAAAGAAAAACAAACTGAACTCCTGGAAATGAAGAATTTATTCAGGGGACTACAAAACACAGTGGAAATCCTCAAGAACAGGGTAGATCAAACAGAAGAAAGAATATCAGAGACTGAAGATAACACCTTCAAATTAAATAAGTCAGTCACAGAAATAGGGCAAAGAAATAAGAGAAAGAACCAAAGTCTGCAAGAAATCTGGGATTATGTGAAGAAGCCTAACCGTGAGAGTTATGGGCATTCCTGAGGGTGAAGAAGATAATATGCAAGGGTTGGATAAGCTATTTGAAGACATAATAGAGGAAAATTTCCCAAGCCTTGCTAAAAATCTAGATATACAGGTACAAGAAGCTCAAAGGACCCCTGTGAGATTCATTGCAAATAGGAAGACACCACATCATGCAGTCATCAGACTGACCAAAATACCCACTAAAGAGGTCCTTCTTTGAGCTGTAAGGTGAAAGAAACAAGTAACGTACAAAGGAAAGCCCATCGAATAATGCCAGATTCCTCAACTGAAACCTTACAAGCAAGAAGAGACTGGGACCCCATTCTCACTCTTCTGAAACAGAATAATGCCCAGCCTAGAAAGTTGTACCCAGCAAAGCTAAGTTTTGTATATGAAGGAGAAATTAAGACATTCTCAGCTAAACAAAGACAGAGGGAAATCACCAAGACAAGACCAGCCCTCCAAGAAGTACTCAAAATAGAGTTGCACACAGATCAGCACAAGAAACACTCATGAATGTGAAACTACTCAAAATCTAAAGATCAAAGGCCAGATACCACAATGGCTCAAGAGAGAAATAATAGCAGTGAAGTTCTACCCAACAGGATGAACAGAAATCTGCCCCACCTGTCAGTTCTCTCAATAAATGTGAATGGCTTGAACTCCCCACTCAAGAGACATAGGCTGGCCCAATGGATAAAAATATAGAGGCCAAGTATCTGTTGTCTCCAGGAAATTCACCTAACCTGCAAAGATGCATTTAGACTGAAAATAAAGGGGTGAAAATCGATATTTCAAGCAAACAGAAGCCAAAAGAAGGCTAGCATTGAAATTTTGATTTCGGATAACTTAGTTTTTAAATCAACAAAAGTAATGAAAGACAAGGAGGGTCACTATATAATGGTGAAGGGTACAGTTCAACAAGAAGACATAACTATACTTAATATGTGTGCACCCAACTTAGGTGAACCCAGATTCATAAAGCAAACCCTACTTGATCTAAACCAAATGATAAACAGCAATACTTAATAGCTGGAGAATTCAACACCCTGCTGACAGCACAGGAGAGATCCTCCAAACATAAAATAAACAAAGAGATAATGGACTTAAACAGAACACTAGAACAAATGGGCCTGACCAACAGATTTTGGATTCTATCCAAAATCCACTGAATATACCTTCTTCTCATCAGCTCATGGGACATTCTCTAAGATTGATCATATCCTAGGACACAAAGCATGTCTTAAAAAATTTTAAAAAATAGAAATTTTACCATGCATCTTCTCAGATTAAAGTGGAATAAAAGTAGAAATCAACCCTAAAAGAAATTCTCATTTCTACTCAAAATTGTGGAAGCCAAACAACCTTCTCCTGAATGATTATTTTATAAATGAGGAAATCAAGATTGAAATCAAAAGATTCTTTGAACTAAATGACAAAGGAGACACAAGTTATCAAAATCTGTGGGTCACAGCTAAAGCAGTCCTGAGAGGAAAGTTTATTTCCATAAATGCCTATATCCAAAAGACAGAAAGATCACAAATAGACAACCTAATGAATCGACTCAAAGAGCTGGAGAAAGAAGAACAGAATGACCCCAAACCCAGCAGAAAAAGTGAAATTATAAGAGCAAATCAGAACTAAATGAAATTGACAAGAAAACTGTATGGAAGATTAATAAAAAGTTTGTTCTTTGAAAAGATAAACAAAATTGACATGCCTTTGGCTAGACTAATGAATAACAGAAAAGAAAAATCTCTAATAAGCTCCATTAGGAACAAGAAAGGAGAAATTACAACTGTTGCCATGGAGATACAAGATATCTATGAATACTACAAAAACCTTTATGTGCACAAACTGGAAATGTGGAGGAAATGGACAAATTTTTAGAAACACACAGCCTCCCTAGGCTCAACCAGGAAGAAACAGAATTCCTGAACAGACCAATATCAAGAACTGAAATTGAAACAGAATAAAAAAAACTTCCTAAAAAGAAAAGTCCTGGACCAGATGGTTTCACACCCGAATTTTACCACACCCACAAAGTAGAACTGGTGTCTATCCTGCAGAAATTATTCCACAACCTCAAGAAGGATGGAATTCTCCCCAACACATTTTATGAAGCCAACATAACCCTGATACCAAAACCAGGAAAGGATGCAACAAAAAAAAACCTATAGACCAATATCCCTTATGAATATAGATGCAAAAATTCTCAACAAAATCCTAGCAAACCGAATCAAGGTGCTTATCAAGAAAATAATCCATCATGACCAAGTAGGCTTCATCCCAGAGATGCAGGGATTGTTCAACATACACAAATCTATAAATGTAATTCACCACATAAATAGAAGGAAAAACGAAGACCATATGATCCTCTCAATAGACACAGAAAAAGCATTTGACAAAATTCAACATCCTTCTATGATAAGAACGCTTAATAAAATAGGCATAGACGGGGCCTACCTAAAAATGATACAAGCCATATATGACAAACCCACAGCCAACATCATACTGAATAAGGAAAAATTCAAAGCCTTCCCCCTTAGACTGGAACCAGACAAGGTTGCCCACTGTCCCCACTGCTATTCAACATAGTGCTGGAAGTCCTTGCGAGAGCAATCAGGCAAGAGAGCAGAATCAAGGGTGTCCAAATGGGGACAGAAGAGATCAAACTCTCACTCTTTGCTGATGATATGATATTATATCCAGAAAACACCGAGGATTCAACCAAGAGACTCCTGGAATTGATAAATGAATTCAGTGGAGTCTCAGGATACAAAATCAATACACACAAATCAGAGGCATTCATATATGCCAGTAACAGTCAAACTGAGAACCAAATCAAAGACTCAATACCCTTCACTATAGCAACAAAGAAAATAAAATACCTAGGAATATATTTAACTAAGAAGGTAAAAGACCTGTACAGGAAGAACTGTGAAACACTGAGGAAAGAGATAGCGGAGCACTTAAACAGGTGGAAAACCATACTATGCTCATGGATCAGAAGAATCAACATTGTTAAAATGTCTATACTACCCAAAGTGATCTACAGATTCAATGCAATCCCTATTAAATTACCCGCATCATTTTTCACAGATATAGAAAAAATAATTTTATGCTTTGTATGGAACCAGAGAAGACCCCGTTTAGCAAAAGCAATTTTAGGCAATAAGAACAAAATGGGAGGTATCAATTTACCAGACTTCAAACTATACTAGAAGGCTGTGGTTATTAAATCAGTTTGGTATTGACACCAGAACAGAGACACAGACCAGTGGAACAGAACTGAGAATCCAAATATAAAACCATCCTCATATAGCCATCTAATCTTTGACAAAGCAGACAAAAACATACACTGGGGAAAAGATTCCTTATTCAATAAATGGTGCTGAGAAAACTGGACAGCCACATGTAGTAGACTGAAACAAGACCTGCAGCTTTCACCTCTCACAAAAATCAAATCACAGTGGATAACAGACTTAAACCTAAGATGTGAAACTATTAGAATTCTAGAAGAAAATGTGGAAAAAACTCTTATAGACATTGGCCTAGGCAAAGAATTTATGAAGAAGACCCCAAAGGCAATCACAGCAACAACAAAAATAAATAAATGGGACCTGATCAAATTAAAAAGCTTCTGCACAGCCAAAGAAACTGTCACGAGAGCAAACAGACAACATACAGAATGGGAAAAAATATTCACATGCTACACATCCAATAAAGGGCTGATACCTAGAATCTATTTAGAACTCAAGAAAATCAGCAAGAAAAAATAAAACAACTCTATCAAAAAGTGGCCAAAGGATATCAATAGAAGTTTTTCAAAAGAAGACAGAAGAGTGGCCAACAAACATATGAAAAAATGCTCAACATCTCTAATCATCAGGGAAATGCAAATGAAAACCACAATGAGATATCACTTAACTTCAGTGAGAATGGCCTGTATCAAAAAGTCCCAAAACAATAAATGTTGGTGTGGATGCAGAGAGATAGGAACATTCATACACTGCTGGTGGGACTGCAAACTAGTGCAACCTCTGTGAAAAGCAATATGTAGATACCTTAAACAGATACAAGTAGACCTACCATTTGATCCAGCAATCTCATTATTGGGCATCTACCCAGAAGAACAAAAGACCTTCTGTACAAACGACATCTGCACTCTAATGTTTATAGCAGGAAAATTCACAATTGCAAAGATGTAGAAATAACCCAAGTGCCCATCAATACGTGAGTGGCTTAATAAAATGTCGTATATGTATATCATGGAGTACTACCCAGCTATAAGAAACAACGGTGATATAGCACCTCTTGTATTTTCCTGGATAGAGCTGGAACCCATTCTACTAAGTGAAGTATCCCAAAGATGGAAAAATAAGCACCACATGTACTCGCCATCAAATTATTTTCACTGATCATCATCTAAGAACACATTTAGGTATAACATTAATTGGGTGTCGGGCAGATGGGGTGGAGAGGATGGGTGTATACATACATAATGAGTGTGATGTGCACAATCTAGGGGGTGGATACACTTGTAGCTCTGATTTGGGTGGGGGGGCCAAGGGCAATATACATAACCTAAACTTTTGTACCCCCATAATATGCTGAAATAAAAAAAATACATATCACATAAAAATAGTGGTGATTTTCTGGCTTTCTTCAACTTTGGGTTAAAAACTATGCCTATGAAGGGTGAAGTGATGGAAGCATTTTGCCTTGGGTGCAATCATTAAGATGCATTTTCTGTAGAAATGTATAAATAATAATACAACTAAGTAACAGTCTGCTTTTTACTGTTACCATGCACCAGCAATTCTAAACAGCATCAGTGAGAAACTAATGCTTTTGACAAAATTCTTTTGTTTCTCAAAGTTCTAAACAATTGTTATTGTTGAGTTTTAACAATATATATGATTCAAATTTGTGAATTTTAAGATTATCCTTTAATAAATATTGTATTCTTTGTGAATACAGTAGATTCAAAATTATGATAACACAGTAATTATAAAGACAGAACTAGAAATTGAGTTACTTCAGCTCTATTATTTTATGTGTTCACTGGGAGTTTTTATTTGTGTTTAAATATTATAACAGCGAAACAATGCAAGCTAAAAGGGGTAATATTTTTGTTAGGTAAATGCAAATTTAGTTTATACAGAAACAGATCATTGAATTTGAATAATAACTTCGAAATTTATTCTCCTTTTGAAAATTATTAATTGCTTTAAGGAGCATATTGAGAAAATAATGATTATTATTGATTAGCATTCAAAGTAATTTTGTCGGGGAGGGTGTTTAAAAAGTATCTAGTCCAGGTATCAAATATGCTAGGTAAGCCATTGAAAATATGCATTATTTTTCTATTTCTTACTGTTCTTTTTTAAAACAAGATTTAACCTCATGATCAGTTCAAGGCCCATTGTCAAGTACACAAAATTTATGTTGCTAACATCTTCTATTAGGTATTTTGGTTTTAAAACAAGGTAAGTTCTGTGTTAGAAGAGCGAAGTGGAGAATTTTTCATTTATAATAGCCAAATAATTGAGAGAAAAGGTAAGTAGTTTTATTTTTTATCTTGTCCAAGTAATTATCTTAATTTTTATTTGTTTTTGATGAAGGCTATTTTCTTCTTCCTTTCTCCATCCCCTGCTTTCCCTCTTCTCTTCTGGAAAAGGACTGGAAACACCCTCTGAAATACCTCTCCTTCATGGCACTTTCTCCTTTTTAGCTCTCATCTCTGTTGAAATTCCTGCGTTTGTCAGCATTCCCCACTAAGCAGGAACTTTGGGAGAGCAGGGATGTGTCCCTGGCCCTTAGCACAAAATCTTTCAGGTAGCAGGTGCTCAGTAATTATTATTTGGATACAGGTAAATTCAACTTAATGACTGTTTCTTCTTGGTTTTTTAAATTAAAATGACAATGTGCCTGAAGGAATTAATTCATAATTGTTTATTATATTTATATGACTGTGGAGAAAAGGTAGAGTTGGTTAATGGTGAGAATAGGAATACAGAAAAGGAAGAGCACAGAGGTCAGGAAGCTTGCTTTTTGGGTGATCTAAGTATATTTATTTAAGGGCATAATGTTAATACTTGTTGGAGAATGCACTTTTTTTTCCAGAGGAAAAAAACTTATTGTGTGTGTAGTAATGTCTGGTGATCTGTCCTGACGTTAGTGTATAGGTCAGAGCAGAAGCAGTTATATTTATGCAGTGGTGATCCACACAATCAGAAACCCATTTCTGTACATTTTACATTTTGTTTTATTGATAAGTATAACCTATTAATAATAAAAATATGAATGTATAATATTGTGAAAAAAGTACTCCAAAAACAATATAATAGTCCCTTTTCATGCAAAAGAGCAGAATTTTAGACTGATCAAATCTGACTGAACCAATGAATAATATTGGAATTAAGCAGCAGGAACCAATCTGGAAAACTGTGGGGTGTATTATCAGAACTCATCCCCAGGTTTACTTTTACTAAAGGTTTATATCACAAATGATACTTCTTTATGGCTGTTTCATCAATTTTTATGAAAGGGAATGTACTTTCCTAGAACTAGCTGAACTCAAACCTTGCTCAGAGTTTGCTCTAAGACTTTGGCACAACTGTGGTACTTAAGTTGTCAACTTCCTATTTTAAGGAATACTGTGTCTCCTTCAGTGGGCCCAGGTTGTTTTTTAGATCAATCAATACCTTTCATAACTGAGCTATGTTGATAGAGTAAATGCTTGATAATAATTTAGATACAATAAAGGTAACCACAAATACTTAAATTATGATTAATACTCATCAAAATCTGTGGATCTCTTAGGTAAATGTGACTTCAAGACTTGGCTTAAAATTTTGCCACTGTATTGAGTCCAGAGCCTTTTGGCAGTGGGAGATGAATGCAGTTTATGTTTGTCTCAGGTTCAGTCCACATAACCATATGACCAGTTTGAATCTAAATAACTTTTCTTCTTTAAACAGATCATCAAGTCTTGATCATTTTTTAATTGAATCTTTATGTTCAAAAGTTCAATGTCTTGTTACATTAGTAAGAAATTAGTAAGAAATGAGACCAAACAGGTCTATAACAGACAAAACAGACACTAAACACTTAACACTGTTAATGATTATGTATATTTGCCCTAATTTATATTTTCCTTTAAAATTTATATGTGTATATACGTGTTTGTATATATGTGTGTTTAATTAGTTTTTGACTGCTGCTTTAACAAATTACCACAAACTTAGTGTCTTAAATCATACAAATGTTTATCTTTCAGCTCTGTAAGTCAAAAGTCTGACGTGGGTATCACTGGGTTAAAAATCAAAGTGTTGGAGGGATGCATTATTTTCTAGACTCTCTAGAGAAGAATCTATTTTCTTGCTTCTGGAGGCCACCTTCATTCCTTGGCTTATGGCCTTCTTCCTCTACCTTCCAAGGCAGCAAGGTTGCATTTCTCTGGCCCTACTTCCAGCCTCACATCTCTTTTTCTGCCCATATCTGGGAAAGGTTCTCTGCTTTTTAGGACTCATGTGATTAAACGGGGTCTGAGCACTCAGATTATCCAGTATAATGGTCCCATCACAAGACCCTTAATTACATCTGCAAAGTCCATTTTGTCATATAAGATAACACATTTATAGGTTCTAGGAATTTGAATGTGGGCATCTCTGGGGGGCTTACCATGTAAACCAATACTAGTCTCCCCAGTGTCTTCTGTGGAATCATTATCAATCCTTGCATTTCAAATCCATTATAGTCAGCATCCCTCACACACTTTAAGCTTTATGCAAGCAAATCACATGTCTGTTTTGTTTACTGCTTTATCCCAAGCCCCAGGCACAAAGCCTGGCATTTAGAAAAAGCTGAATTGTGTTTTTGAATAAAAGAATGAATGAAAAGATTATATATTGTATATGCATGTAATGGAGAAAAAGCCTCTCTGACATTAATTTAAATGAGTTTTAAGCATCTACTAAATTTATATGTTGGACTGCCTGCTATAAAAGGTCTTATTTTGCAAAGTGTAAGTCTCTTCTAAAAATGAATGCAAATATTCAGAAACAAATTTTTTCATTAGTCTCTGCATTTGTATCCACGTCCAGCCATATTCTAAAACAGGATTTTTATTCATTAAAAATTTTATTAAAATTATACTCCAGAAAACATTCAGGATCAGAGAAAATCTAGTTTTTGTCTTTTAAAACTTAGGAGTATGAGCACTCTGGGAGGCCGAGGCAGGCGGATCGTTTGCGGTCAGGAGTTCGAGTCCAGCCTGAGCAAGAGCGAGACCCCGTCTCTACTAAAAATAGAAAGAAATTATCTGGCCAACTAAAATGTATATAGAAAAAATTAGCTGGGCATGGTGGCGCATGCCTGCAGTCCCAGCTACTTGGGAGGCTGAGGCAGTAGGATTGCTTGAGCCCAGGAGTTTGAGGTTGCTGTGATCTAGGCTGACACCATGGCACTCACTCTAGCCCAGGCAAGAAAGCGAGACTCTGTCTCAAAAAACAACAACAACAACAAAAAAAAAAAAAAAAAAAAAACTTAGGAGTATATACATCTAAGATATTTCTGTGGAGTATGTTATACCTCCGTGATTGGTTAGGTCTAGTGCATCTTGTTGATGTACAACATAGTTAAGAAATTTTTCAGTGGGTGGGGCAGAGCAAGGAGACTTTCTGAAGAAGGAGTGGTCTTAGAGAAATTGGTTATTTTTACATGGTGCTCTTCCTATAATTGGTGAACATAGAGTTGCAGGTGGGCATCCATCATGCTTGAGTTCTAAGATAGAAAACATGAATATTTTTCTGGACGTGAGGTGAAATCATACTGGTGTTGTTAAGTGTGGGATGTGTTGCTAGACATTATCTTCAGGTGCTGTATAATTATTGGTAAAGTTAACACTCAGGTGATACTTTACTATTAGGGGAATATTAAAAAGTAGAGTCAGAGACAATGCTGTTAGAGTAAACAAATCAGACCTGAGCTTCATACAGGGACTAATTTGCATTTCTGGACCTCTCATCTGCCCACTTTTTTCTTCTTTTGTTGTCTTAAATGAAAGTGCATTGTTGGTTTTCATTACATATTTGTTGAGTGAATAAATAATCAAATGCTCTAGCTTTTATTATTCAGACACCTATTTAATTTGTCTTGAGTTTAATGCATTCCCTGTCTTGGGAAATTCTGAAGATTCAATAAAGCCTACAAAGAATTTTTCTTCCATATAGGACCACTATCCATCTCTTAAAAATCCATTTTGGTAATAATTTTAGCCTTGGTTCATTTATCTTTATTTCCTATGATGATAAGGTAGAGCAGTTGAAGATCTATATGCAATGACTTTGAATACTGGAAACAGAATTAAAAATTTCAAAATGTAAAGACAGCTTCCAAGCCTATTTTGTTTTCCTTTTTTTTTTTTTTTTTTTTTGCAGGGACTGCATTATCAACTCAGGTATACCAAAATAGATGCTTTACATTTTTATATTCATTATACCACAGTGGTAGATGGTTTTTGAGTGATTATTTTGGAGATTATATTTTTTCATTTTATAGGTATCTGCGTTTTACAACTTCAGCTAACTTAAGAGAAATATCCTATATATGTCTCTACAAGAGTGGATATGCCAAAATCAGAGATATTCACCAAGCTTAGATTAGAGCATGAGGTCAAAATCTAAGAAGATATAAAGGGGTTTTCAGAATGAAGGAGGCTGGATTCAGACATGAAAGCTGAAATATTGGAACTGGCATGTCAATAACCAGGGAATGGAGAGAAATAATAAATAGTGGGGATATGGTTAAATGGGTGAAAATGGGTTTCATTTTCATTTGTTGTCTTTCTGTGTCTAATTTAAGGACTGGATATTGGGCAGGTATTTAAGTATGTGAATTGTTCTGAAAATAAGATTGGTTTATTGTTTCATCTATTATTTTCCTGAACTGCTTTGGGGTCTAGTCTTATTTCTCTACTGAAAGTTCCTTAGTTACCTGGAAGACTGTTAAATAGTGACTTTGAAGGAAATCAAAATATTTTACCCCAAACTATATTTCCTTGACATATTTTGGGATGGCTGTCAGAAAGCCAGCAAATAGAAGTAGCCCTGGAAAGCTGTCTTTTGGGGGGGGAAATTTATATCTGTAGAAAATCTGCATTGATACAGCCAGGCCTTCCAGTGTCCAGATCTAGAAAAGATTAACTGAGAGTTTTTTCCTTTTATTTTTAGTTGACACATAATAATTGTACGTATTTATGGAGTACAGAGTGATATTTCAGCACATATACATAGAACTATAGTGCTAAAATCAGTGTAATTATTTAATAGTATCACTTCAAACATTGATCATTTCTTTGTGTTGGGAATATTCCAAATCCTCTCTTCTAGCTTTTTTGATCATACACAATAAATCATTTTTATTTGTCCTACAGTGCCATAGAACACTAGAACTTATTTCTATCTAGTTGTAATTTTATATTCATTAACCAATCATTCCCTATTTTCCTCTCCCCTGTACCGTTCCCAGTCTCTGATAACCATAATTTTACTTTCTATTTTTATGACCTTAATTTTTTTTTTTAGCTCCTACATATGAGTGAGGATATGCAGTATTTATCTCTCTGTATTATGTCCTCTAGGTTCATCTATGTTCCCTCAAATGACAGAATTTCATTCTTTTTTTATGGTGGAATAGTATTTCATTGTATATATACACCACTTTTTGTTTATCTATTCATCTGTTAATGGACGTCTAGGTGGATTCCATATCTTGACTATTGTGAATAGTGCTGCAGCAAACACGGGGATGCAGATACCTCTACGATATAGTGAGTTCCTTTGGGTAAATACCCAGTAGTGGGATTGCTGGATCATATGGTAGTTCTGCTTTTAGTGTTTGGAAAAGCCTTCATACTGTTTTCCATAATGGCTGTGCTAATTTACATTCCCACCAACAGTGTATAAGAGTTCCCTTCTCTCTGCATTCTTGCCAGCATTTGTTATTTTTGTCTTTTTGATGTTAGCCATTCTAACTGGGGTGAGATGATATCTCATTCTGGTTTTGATTTGCAGTTCTCTGATGATTAGTAATGCTGAACATTTTTCCATATACTTGGTGGCAATTTGTATGTCTTCTTTTGAGAAATGTTTGTTCAGATCTTTTCCTCATTTTTAAGTCAGATTATATAATTTTTTTGCTGTGCAGTTGTTTCAGTTCCTTGTATACTGTGGATATTAGTCTCTTGTTGGATGAATGGTTTGCATATATTTTCTTCCATTTTACAGATTGTCTCTTCACACTGTTGATTATTTTCTTTGTTGCGCAGAGCTTTTTGATTAAATATAGTTTTATTTTTTTATTTTTGTTTTTGTTGCTTGCATTTTTATAGTATTACACACAAAAATCTTCATCTAGATAAATGTCCTGAAGCATTTCCCCTGTTTTCTTCTGGTATTTTTATAGGTTGGGGTTTTAAGACTTTAAGTTGTTTTGAGTTAATTTTTCTATGGGGTGAGAGATAGGGGTTTAGTTTCATTCTTTTGCATATAGATATCCAGTTTTCCCAGCACCTTTTATTGAAGGTTTCCTTTCCCCAGTGTATGTTATTGTTGCTTTTGTCAAAAATCTGTTGGCTGTAAATATGGGGATATATTTTTGGGTTCTCTGTTCTGTTCCATTGGTCTGTGTGTCTGTTTTTGTACCAGTGCCAGGCTATTTTGGTTACTATTGCTTTGTACTATATTTTGAAGTCAGGTAGTATAATGGCTCCAGCATTGTTCTTTTTGCTCAGTATTGCTTTGGCTATTTGATGTCTTTTGTGATTCCATATGAATTTTAGGATTTTTTTCTGTTTCTATGAAGAATGTCATTGGTATTTTGATAGGGATTGCAGTGAATCTGTAGATTGCTTTGGGTAATATGATCATTTTAACAATATTGATTCTTCTAATTCATGAACCTGGGGTGTCTTTCCATTTTTTTAATTCTCTTCAATTTTTTTTCATCAGGGTTTTGTAGTTTTCGTTGTAGAGATTTTTCACTTCCTTGGTAAAATTTATTCTCACTTATTATATTATTTTTTATAGCTATTGTAAATGGATTGATTTCTTGATTTCTTTTTCAGCTGGTTTGTTATTGGTGTATAAAAATACTACTGATTTTTGTATGTTGATTTTGTATCCTACAACCTTACTGAATTCGTTTATTAGTTCTAAGAGTTTTTGGTGGAATTTTTACATTGTTCTATATATAAGATAATGTCCGCAAAGAACAGTGATCTGAAGTGAGTGAACTTTATGTAATTATAAGGTTGAAGATTCTAGTATTCAGTGTGAAAACAAAACAAAATACCTAGATAGGCTACCCTCTTGCAGAGTTCCATTTTAATGAGTTTATTTTTGTCTGGGTATATTTATGCTGTAATGATGTTGGTAATTGCATTTAAGAAGTGACTTTGAAACTTTTCCAGGTAACCCACAACTGACATTCCCAAAATTTGTATGACGATTACCTACTCTCTTCAGTGGTATTGAATCAGAATCATTGCATACTGAGTGATTATATAGTTTAAATGTTCATTTAGCCTCTTGTGTTTACTAAGCCTCCGTTCGTCTTTGGCAATTTTAAGTGTAGTAGCAGGGGCTGAGAAAAAAGGAATATGCAAAGAAAATAAAAAGTTGGCAAGACTTTAAGTATGGCAGTTGGCTTACAACTGGGAAGAGAAAATAATTTTTTTGTTTGGTGCATAGCAGAAATATGATAATCACTATTTATGATAATTATGTTGCCTTTTGTAGAAACAGAAGCTCTTTCTAATTTTACAACTCCTTTATGAAGTATTGACTGCTCATTTTACTAAGTTTCTGACTTTTATATAAAATCCAGAAGCTTGTAAAAGTAAAGCTAACTGAATCTACTTGACAATTGGTTTTAATTTATATTCAGCTGGTCATGCTCTATGGGAAAGTCTCTCTGTGTTTTTTCACTTTTGGGTTATTACAACCCCCCAGAAATGTCTTTCAAGGACTAAAAACTAAATATTAAAAAAGTTTTTATTTTGAAACAATTATGGATTCAAAGGAATTTGTACAGAGTACAGAGAGGTTCCATGTACTGAGGTAAACTTTGCTCAGTTTCTCCCATTTGTTGCATCTTATGTAACTATAGGAAGATATCAAAATCAGAAAGTTGACATACTGACATAAATTGTGTGTATAGGTCCATCACTTGTCTGGATTCTTGAAACCACCATGATAGAGAAATATTCAATCCCTACAGATATCCTCCTCATGCCACCACTTATAGTCACACTTATCCCTTTCTACCTCTCCTCCATGACCCTGCCCCATCACTAACCCCTGGCAAATACTATTCTAGTCTCCATTTCTATAATTTTGTCATTCCAGAAAGTTTTATAAATGGTCATGCACACAGTGTATGACCTTTTGAGATTGGCTTTTTTCATTCAGCATAGTGCCCCAGAGACCCTCCAAGTTGTATGTATCAATAGTTTATTCTTTTTTTAGTGTTGAGTAGTGTTCCATGGTATGGATGTATCACAATTTAACCATTTGACTGTTGTAGCACATTTGGTTGTTTCCAGTTTTGGGATATTACAAATAATGCTTCTATAAACAATTGTGTAAAGGTTTTTGTGTGGGCATAAGTTTTTATTTCTGTAATAAATGTCCAGAAATGTGATTCCTAGGTTATATGGTATATGATATTATGGTTATATGGTATATGACTTTAAGAAACTGCCAAACTATTTTCTTCCATGGCTGTAATATTTTATGTTCCCATCAGCAAAGTATCTACTTGCTCAATACCCTGACCAACATTTGGTATTTTACTATTTTTTATTTTAATTGTACTAAAAGGTATATAGTGATATTTTATGATGATCTCAATTGAAATAGCTAGTGATGTCTATCATCTTTTTATGTGCTTATTTGCCACATGTATATATTCTTCACTAAAATGACTCATCTTTTCTTTGCCAATTTTCAATTGGATTCTTTGTATTTTACTGTTAATTATTGAGAGTTCTGTATATAATGTATACATGAGAACTTTTTAAAAAAAATTTTGGTCCAGTGGTCTAAAATAATTTATATGAGTGGCTTTTACCTTCACAAATTCATAATAATTTATGTGGATTAAAGCTCACATATTAGAATATTCTTTTTTAAGGAGTTACATACAGTATCCAGAATTTTCTACATTGTTTGCATGATTTGCTAAAATCAAATGAAAGAAATAGTTGTATGCTCTCAAATCAGAAGTGTTGCATTTACAAATAATCTTTCTCCAAGAATATTTTGAAAATAAGAATGTGGTTACTTAGTACATTATTTGATTTGATTTGATTTTGGAATATTATGGCGTACAAACATTTTGGTTACATAAATTGCTTTTTTACTGTTTGAGTCATTAAGTATGATGTTAGCTTTAGATTTTGGGGGTAGATTTAAAAAATCAAGTTATAGAAGTTCTCCTTTATTCATAGTTTTCTGAGAGTTTTTGTCATAAATGGGTATTGAATTTTGTCAGATAGATGGCTTTTCCACATCAGTTGACATGATCATGTGACTTTTTTTTTTTAGCCTGTTAATATGGTGACTTATTAGACATGGATGTATTTTCAAATATCCAACTACTGCATCACAGGAATAAATCTTACTTTGTCATGGTGAATAATTCATTTTATATACAGCTGAATTCTATTTGTTAATATTTTGTTAGGAATATTTTCATCTATATTCCTAAAGGACATAAATCTGTGGTTTTCTTTTCTTATGATACCTTTATTTTTGGTATCATGGCAGTAGTGAATTTATGAAATGAATGGGAATGTGCTCTCTCCTCTTCTATCTTCTGCAAAGATTGTGTACAATAGGTGTTTAAACATTTGGCAGCATTCTCTAGTAAAACCATCTGGACATGGAGACTTCTTTTCCAGGAGTTTTTAAATTACAAATTCAATTTCCTTAATAATTATAGATCTATTTAAATTTTCTATTTCATATTAAATGAGTCATGTTAGCTTGCGCTTTTCAAGGAATTGGTTCATTCCATCTAACTTGTCAAATATGTGTATGTGTAGAGTTGTTTGTATAATCCTTTATCATCCTTTGATGCTTTTAGTGATATCCCTTTGTTTCATTACCGGTCTTGAGAACTTGTATCTTCTCCATTTTTTGTTAGTCTTGCTAGATATTTATCAAATTTTCTTGATATTTTCAAAGAACAGCTTTTTGTTTTATTGAATTATTCTATTTTTTTGTTTTCAGTTTTATTTATTAATGCTCTTATTTTTATTATTTTCTTCTTTTTACTTCCTTTGGGTTCTTCATTTTCTAGATTTTTGAGGTAAAAGATTAGATTATTTTTTGAGATATTTTCTCTTTTTTTAATGTAAGCAGTTAGTGTTATAAGTTTCACTCTCAGCATTACTCTAACTATGACCCACACATTTTGGTACATTTATTTAATCTTTGTTCAGGGTAATATATTTTTTTAATTTTTTGATGCATACTCATTGACCCATATATTATTTGGAATTTTGTTTGTTTTCAAATGTTTGCAGATTTTCCTGTTGTCTTTTAATAATAAATTTCTGTTTTGATTTCATTTTTTGTCAGAGAACACACTATGCATGACTTAAATTCTTTTATATCTATTGAGTCTTGTTTTATTTTTTATTTTTATTTTTTAATTTTTTTTTATTTCAGGAAATTGTGGGGGTACAAACATTTTGGTTACATGTTATGACTTTGTCACATCCCAACTATGATTTGAGAGATGCCCTTCCCTCTCTATTAGTTGTGAGTTTACCCTCCCCCGGCTCCCCACTCCCAAAAAATATTACTACTGTGTGAGCACCTTAGTGTTGATCAGTCAGTGCCAGTTTGATGGCATGTACATGTGGTGCCTATTCTTCCATTCTTGTGATACCTCACTTCGGAGGATGGGCTCAAGCTCTATCCAGGAAAATATAAGAGATATTAGATCACCATTTTTTTTTATAATTGAGTAGTATTCCATTGTATACATAAATCATATTTTATTAATCCACTCATGGATTGACAGGCACTTGGGTGGGTTGTGTCCACATTCTTGCTATAGTGAATTGTGCTGCCATAAACATTCAAGTGCAGATGTCTTTGTTATAGAATGACTTTTTTCCTTTGGGTAGATGCCTAATAGTGGTATTGCTGGATCAAATGGTAGTTCTACTTGTAGCTCTTTAAGGTATCTCCAAATTCTTTTCCACAGATGTTGCACTAATTTGAGTCTTGTTTTATGGGCTAGGATATGGCCTATCTTAGTGTAGTTTCATGGGCACTTAAAAATAATGTGTATTCTGATGTTGTTGGGTAAAGTGTTCTATACGTTGCTGACTAGTATCTGTTGATTGATGATGTTGTTGAATTCTTCTATATTCTAGCTAATTTTCTGTCTAGTTATTCTATCAATTGTTGAGAAAGAGGTGTTGAAGTCAACAACTATAATTGCAGATTTCACTAATTCTCTTTTTGTCTGTCAGTTTTTCTTCACATATTTTATAGCTTTGTCGTTTAGAACATATACATTTAGGCTTGCTATGTCTTCTTGAAGGATTGACTCTTTTATCATTATGTAATGTCCCTTTCTGTCCTTGTTAAATTTTTTTACTCTGAAGTTTACTTTATCTGATATAAATATAGCTACTTCTACTTCTTTATGATTAATGTTTGCATGGTATATCTTTTGCCATTTTTTACTTTTAATTTAGCTATGTAATAATGTTGGAAGTGAGTTTCTTGAGCACGGTCTATGGTTGCATCATGTTTTAATCTGTTCTGACCATCTCTGTATTTTAATTGGTGTATTTAGATGACTTATACATAATGTGATTATTGATATGGTAAGGGTTATGTCTATTCCATCTATGTATCTGTCTATCACCTATCTATATTTGTTTTCTGTTTTCTCTCTCTGTTTTTAATTTCTTTCTTTCTTTTTCCTGACTTTTTTTTCAGATATTTAGATATAATTTAGATTCTATTTTGTTCGTTCATAGTGTTTTATCTATAGAGTATATTTTTATACAGCTATTTTAATAAGTGATTTCTCAAGGTGTTATATATACATAATTATCAAAAGCTAATGAAATTGGCATTTTACTAGTTTAAGTAGAGTGTAGGACCCTTTATGTCAGATTTCTCTTTCTTATTTATAATAAAATTATATTAAAATATTTCCTTTACATACATTGAGTACCACATGAGAGTATTTTAATTTTTTCTTTGACTGTCAAACATAATTTGAAAAGCTCAAGAAGAGCAAGATTTCAAAGTATCCTACTAAATTGTATTGTATTACTATCTCTCTACCACTTTAGTTCTGTTAATATTTCCTTTATATATTTAGGTGCTCTGATGTTGGGTGCATATCTATTTATAATTGCTGTGTCTTCCTGGTGAATTAACCCGTATCATTATGTAATGTCCTTCTTTGTCTGTTTTTACAGTTTTTGTCTTGGTCATTTTTCTGATATAATTGTAGCCACTTCTTCTATCTTTTGCTTGTCATTTGCTGATATTGTGTTGCTGTTTGGTGTCCATTTGTTTCAACTTAAGAACTCCCTTTAACATTGTCTTTTAAGGCAGGTATAGTGGTAATAAACTCCTTCAGCACTTATTTGTCTGGGAAAGTTTATCTCTCCTACAATTTTGAAGAACAGTTTTTCTGGTTAATATATTCTTGGTTGATAGTTTTTGTTTGTTTGTTTTGGCACTTTGAATATATCATCCCGTTTCCTTCTGGCCTGAATGTTTCTGCTTAAAAATTTACTTATAGTCCAGTGGTAGCTCTCCTGTATGAGACAAGTTGCTTTTCTCATGGTGATTTCAAATTCTTTCTTTGAATTTTTACAGTTTGATTATAATGTAACTTGGTTTGGATTTCCTTGGATTCATCTTATTTGTGGTCCATTGGGCTTCCTGGCCCTGAATGTTCATTTTCTTCTCCAGAATTGGGAAGTTTTCAGACATTATAGCTTAAATAAGTTTTCTACTTCTTTCTCTCCTCCTACTGATATTCTCATAATGTGTATATTGGCCCACTTGATGGTGTCTCATAAGTCCTTAGCTTTCTTTACTCTTCTTCATTCTTTTTAATTTTTGCTCGTCTGGATAATTTCTGATGGCCTGTCTTATAATTTTCTGATTCTTTCTTCTGCTTGATCTTGTCTGTTGTTGAACTCCTCTAGTGGATTTTTTAGTTATTACATTCTTCAACTCTATGATTTCTCTTTGATATTTTTAAATATTTTCTAACTCTTCAATGAAATTCTCATTATGTTCATACCTTGTTTTCATGAGCTTGTTGGGTTTATTTATGATAATTATTTTGAACTATCTGTTAAGTAAATCATATATATCTGTTTCATTAGGATCAGTTTCTGGAGATTTATCTTGTTTCTTTGTTTAGAACATATTTTCCTATTTCTTCATTTTCCTTGATTATTTGTGTTGGTGTCTTCATTATACAAAGCAGCCACTCCTTCCAGTCTTCATAGACTGGCCTCATACAGAAGAGAGTCTTCACCAATCAGCCTGGCCAATGATTCTGGGGGCATCTCAAACCTTCATGCTAGTTCAAATTATTGACCTGTTCTCAGTAGTCCCCAGGCATCTAGGATCTCATCAGCACACTAAAACAGGAAAGACAGAAGCCAGTGCTTCAGTAAGTTTCCAGAAAATTCAGAACAGTGGACATATGGAACAGTCCTTTCTTTCCCAGGGAGAAACTGAGAACTTTTATTCCCCTTTACTTCACTTTGATGAGTGAGGGAGTATTGCTGTAGTGTGTGTTAGCTTGCTGGTTCAAATCACAGTATTTCTCAAAGGCCTGCAGGTCACTAGAGTGTGGTTAGTCCCATCAGCACTCTGAGATAGGCAGGACAGGAGCCAGTGTCTCAAGCAGCCTCAGAAAAATAAGAACATTGAATATATGGTTGCATCCTTTTTTTCTTTTTCCAAGAGAAGCTAGGAGCTGTGGGTTTTTTGTTTGTTTATTTTTCATCTGTTCACTTTTGTTCACCTATTCATTTTGTGCTGAGCCAAGGGGCGGGACTGTGATGTGTGCTATCTTGCTAGTTCAAAGCCATTTTTGTTCTCAAAAAGTCCCCCACTAGTCTAGAGTATACTGGGTCCTGTCAGTGCTCCACCACAGGTGAGATAGAAGCCAGTGTCTCAGGCAACTCCCATAAAAATCAGCATGTTGGACCTATGATTTCTTTCTTTTCTTCTTTCTCCAGGCAAAAGCTGGAATCCGGGGCTTTTCTCCCAATCATATGGTGCTATGCTTGGAGTAGTGCTGTGGCAACAGTGTGGCTTGAATATTCCTACCATGTTTAATGTGGCTGATTTCATGTTCAAGTGGGATGTCAGAGCCTCTCAATCCAGTTTCTAGATTTCTGAGAAAGGGAATTGTTCTGTGTATTGTAGTATTAGCAATACCTCATTACCGTTTTCTGCATGACCTCTACTGACACCATGGTAGGGTAGACTTATTATTTCTGGATGTGGTGAAAGTCTTGACTCTCTACTAGGCCTCTTCTGACAATACGGCAGTTAATATAGTTAATATCTTTTACCACACTATGAGGATGGAAGTTCAGGCTCCTCGTACTGTTATCGCTAACACCACAGGTAGCCATAGGGGGACCTCATTAGTCTTTGGTTCGTAATTAGCCTTTGTTTGTCAAACCATTCTGGTTCCTCACCCAGCCTTTGCTGGCTGGAATGGTGGTGGGGCAAAAGTTTATTTGGTGGTCTTGGCTGGAGTAGAATGGTTATTGTCTAAATTATTGTCTTTATGGACTACCTCTTTTCTGATCCTTTGATTTGAGATAGGTGGCTTTTATTGGGGATTTACTTTTTGGTCTGTTCTCATTTGCATTTCTGGAATGACCAATTTCCCTAGCACCAAATCAGGAACATATGGGGCAAAGGGAAAAAAGCGCAAGGAACCCACCACCATTTTGCTCCTTAGTATACTCACATCCTTAGCCAATCTGCCTGTTACTTTCTACGTGTTAGAGTCTCCTTATGTGTATATACAATGTGCATGACTTTTAGTTTTACTTAGAGGAAAGAATAGGGAAAAGTACTTCTACTCCAGCTTTCCAGAAGTAGAAGTCAGTAACTGACTTTTTAGGTAAAATCTGAACCTGAACCAACTAAAGGTATAAATGTAGTGATTATTTACTTGGTAGTGAAAAGTGATGGTACAATTGAGATGTTTTAATTTTTGCAAAGATATAATAAATTCTGATTAGAGGCAAAATTGCCAGAGAAGTCTGTTTAGAACTTAGTGATTTGAATCAGATTAATACATTTGAGGGTATGACTGGTGATATCAGGTTCTCTTAATTACCTACCCCAGTATCTATGCTCCTCTTCCTTTAACTAACAAACCCCAACATTTGGCATAACATTACCAAAAATAGTAGTACAATTTGGAGAGAGTGAAAAGGCAAAGAATTAAGTGATTCTGTGATATCTCTTCAAAAGGTTTGCTTTCCCCCTAGGTATTTTATAAAATCATTGTTATTAATTGATGTTAATTTACAGCACTTCTTTTTTCTCATCGTACAAGTTATGCTTGGCTTATTGAAAAAAATAGGTGAATGATTAAGGAAGGGCACATTGTATTAAAAAGAGGGTACCTATAAGAAAGAGAGAAAGACTTACATATTGAAACAATTAAAGAGTGAGAGAAACTAAAGTGATTATATACAGGGTATTTCATTATGTGTTGGAAAAGAATGATATAGAACAAAAAGTTATCACAGAGTCAAGACAAACTGTTATGAAAGACGTTACCGATTGGAACTTGTGAAATCTCTTTTGGCTGGATGCAGTTTATAATGGATTCTTGACTTTTCCTTACTGTTGATTTATTTTATGAATAAGCTAGAGAAAATATCTAGGAAAATAAGTAATCTGGTCATCTGAGCAGTAAAAAAATGCTTGGTAAAAGAAAAAAAAAAGGAACCCTGAAATAAACTGTCCTTGTCATTGAATATTTCATGATAGCCTGAGATAGAAGAGCTGGTGACAAAATTCTATCAGACACATTAGAAAGACAGACTTTTAAAGTTCAGAGAAAGACAATCTCATAGGATAGACACTAAAAGAAATTATAAATTCCTCAAAATTCAATTCTGATTATGCAATTACAGGTATATTTGAGGAAAAGTGGTAATACCCAAAGGAACCTACCCAAAGGAACCAATGATTTTGTACAGTTACCTGACCAGCTCCTTTTTAAACAGAAAACATTAAAAAAAAATGGGAAGAAGTATGTTAGCTAAAGCTGTGCTAAGGAGCTTGATGCAGATCCATATGAATAGTGTTAGGACATCAAAAGTCTTAAATAAATAGAGTACTGTAGTGTAATCCAGCAACTTCTGTGATCCAGATAGTATTGACTTGAGCCCTCAGTGGTATCTCTTATGTAATCCCAGAGCTTTTTCCAGGATTTTTGTGATTTTCCCCGGAGACTTGTCCTCATGGTCCCTTCTGTTTCAAGTTCTTGCTTCTGGGTATGCTATAATATATCATTCCACATTTCATTAACTGAGGAATAAGATTCACTCCATGCCATTAACTCTTTGGTCCTTTCCCCTCCATTTTTTTCTTTACTTCTCTTTTAAACTGACGCACATTCTTTGGATTTTCTTATGCACAGCCACTTAAATATTCTTCTTTTGTTTTATGTGCTTTATCTGACATTGCTTTTGTTTCTTTTACTGTAAAAGATTTATTTTAGTATTTTTTCAAACATAGCTTGCATTCTAATAAGAATTCTAGTGTAAGTTAGTGCAAATGTAATTTTCTATTATCTCACCAACAATACCAGTGATAATCAAAAGTCGAGTTGAGTCAGTAAGATTAATAATAGTATGGTGTACTCTTTATACTGATGACACAATAATAACAAATGACCTAGGGATGCCAAACTTTGAAAGTTTTTTTTTTATAATAGAAAAGGTTAGAAAAAAATGTTGATAAGAGAGATGGAAGCCAGTCCTGGGTAAAGCAGTTATAAGTCAATCTATATTTCCATCTGTGAAATGAACGAACAACATATCCCAAGCTACATAATGGGATTATTTGGTAACTAAAAGAAAAAGTCTGAATGTAAAAAATACATACAGACACACACACATACACACATACATGCATATACATACAGACATGAATACATATACATATATTTCATAAGGAATGAATGAAATATTACTTGCCTGTTGATAATTATTAATCATAACTAGCATTTATTTGTACCATGCTAGATAATTTACTTATTATCATGTAATCTTTACTACAATTCTTTAAGTAGCTAGTGTTAAAATTTTTACATTAGAGGTAAAAGAATTGACAGCCACTTTGTAGTTGAACCAATGATTGAACTGAGGCAGCCTGACTCTAGAGCTTCTGTTCTTTACCACTGTTTGTTAGTATCCAGTTGATTCATTCAATCAGTAAATATTTATTGGCTATCTGTTATGTACCTGGCATTGTAAAAGATTCTGAGGATATAGTGAACTAACAAGAGATGTTTCATGCTCTTGTGAAGCCAACAGGCTCATGATAACATAGACATAAAATAATAGTCCCCCAAATTGATATATAATTACAAATTCTATAGAAGTGCAAGAAATGTACAGAGTGCCAAGAAAGAGGACCAAATTTGAATTTAAAGGGGAAGAGATGATATAGAAAGCCTCTCAATGCTAGAGGCCAAAAGAATAAGTAGATATTAGCCAGGCAAATAGGAGGTGAAGATGAGAAAAAATATTCCCCCTGCCCCCACAAATAAAGTTTATGCAGACACCCTGCAGTGGAAAAGAGCTCAGTACCTATGAAGACCTGAAAGAAGCCCAGAGTGGCATCAATTGAGAGACTGAAGGGACATATAGTGTTAGATGAGCCTGGGAGGCAGGCAGGCAGGGTAGAGATCATGCTAGCCTTGTAGCTCATACAAACATTTTGGGAAATTAAAGTGAATGCAGTGGGTACAGGATTTGAGAGGGCCAAGAATGACATGTGGATTGCTGTAAAAGCCTTGTAGCTGGTTTGTGTAATGAAAAATAAGACTAAATGACTTCCAAAGATGTCAATTTGAGCTAAAAAATTCAAAAGTGTTTTATTGTAGAAATCTCCAAACATCCAAGGGTTTTTCCTTTTCTCACAATATCTTGATGTAGTCTTTTTAGTGCTGGTCACTTAAATTCAGAGCTCTTAATTGTCTTTGTAATCCAGTGAGAAATACAGCCCTCACATAGGTGTCTGACTTAATGACTACTGCTGAAGTTAAATTGTGAGATGTTATCCATCTTCTCTGTGAAATATGAATTCTAGTTTAGTGGAATTTGTTGCCCTTAGGGAATTGGTAATATCACCTTTGGTGTGACTTTTTAAAAACATCCTGTTGATAATATATTTTAAGATGAAAAGCAATAGAAATGCAGGTTATTTATATATTTATTTCCAGCTAGCTAGTTGAAATTATATGCTAACATATTAATCTTATCATAAAAGTTATCAAACATTTATAAATTAACTTAAAATATCTATAGTCTTGCTAAAACTTTAAATAAAATGTTGGTAGGTATTTATAGTTTTGTATAACATACATTAGATGTATTTTTTAAAACAAAGTTTTTTTTTTATTAAGAATTCTGTTTAAGTTTGGCTGCTATTTAACAAATGATAGTTTATAACAACTTTCACCTTTATCCCTGAAAGGTGTTAGACAAAATAAAATTATTGACAAGTAAAATCTATTTTATATGTTCCTTGGATACTTTTGTATTGCATTTTCCTCCTTATTTCTGATAGGCAATTCTAAAACCCATAATTTTTTTTTTTTTTTTGAGACAATGTCTTGCTCTGTCACCCTGGCTAGAGTGCAGTGGCATCATTATAGCTCACTGCACAAACTCCTGGGCTCAAGTGATCCCCCTGCTTCAGCCTCCGAAGTGGCTTGGACTAATTTTTCTATTTTTTTTTTTTTATAGAGATGGGGTCTTGCTCTTGCTCAGGGTGGTCTCAAACTCCTGGCCTCAAAAATCCTCCTGCCTGAACCTCCCAGAATGGTAGGATTACAGGTGTGAGCCACCATGCTCAGCCTAAAATCCATAATTTTTAAACATAGTCTATGAAAAAAACAGGGACATTTTGAAAGACAGTCTCTCATCGTTAATGGCACAAAATACAAAGCAAGTTTATCCTTTGTAGCAGTTTAATTAGTTCAATAAGCAAAATAGTGTGTTGTCAGCAAATGAAGGTGAAAAATGCTTCATTCCACCACCTCTTAAAAGCCAGAAGTAAAATAAAATACAGATATGCAATCTTAATTCATATTAATAATTCTGGCATTCTGAATTTGACAAAGTGTGGAGGGGATGGAAAGTTCACTGAAGTCAGGGAACTTTGGGTTTAATTTTAACTCTGATACCTTCTCTATACCCTGGGACAAATTATGCAACCTTTCTGAAATTCAATCTTCTAATCTGAATAAAGGAATAATAAAATTACCTGGTCAGATTGTTTTGATGATAACATGAGATAAAGTATATAAAACTCTGATTTTCAATCTTGACAGCACATTATGATCATCTGGGGAGCCTTAAAAAATTCTCAAGCCAAGGCCCCAGCTCTGACCAATTAAATCAGGATCTCTGGGGACAGCACTCATGCATCAGAATGTTAAAAAATAAAAGATATCTGGATGATTTTAATGTGTAGCAGAATTGAAAACTGCTGATGCAAAAGCATTAGTACAGTGCATTGCTTACAGTAGGCATATAATAAATCTTATTTCCATTCTCTTCCTCTTATAAATTGGTTGCCTTCAATTGTTATAAAACTTAGATTCCTTTTGGAAAGATAAGCCATAAACTATATACAAGGTTTACTGAAAGATAGGGAAGGTATAATGATTCTTTTTGGCAAAGTATAATAAATAGAAGCTATTTTGTGGATAATTATAAGAAGCTCTTTCTTGGCACTCTGTACATTTCTTGCATTTCTATAGAATTTGTAATTATATATCAATTTGGGGGACTATTATTTTATGTCTTTAGTATTACGTGTTGAAATTTAATTTAGTTTATCCTATAATATCAAAAGAGATTTAATTAAAAACATATAAAATTGTAATAGTGGGAAGCATAGATGAATATGGACATTAATTATTCATTTGATGATACTTAATTTTTATAATAAATGCTTTAGAATTATTTGTCATTTCTTAAGTTGACACCTATATGTGCATTTCATCTAATTACACTATGAAATGAATCCACATTTATAGATGACTAATTATGACACTAAAAGTAATACATGTTTTTCCCAATTTATTTATTTCTATCAATGGTATTATCTTTCTTCCAATATAACAGGCTCCTAATTTTCAGGTCAACTTTGATTCGTTCTTCTATTTCTTAAATCAATTCCCCAATTTTACACTTTCTTCCAATTCTAAATATAATCCAGTACTTTTTAAACTTAATTGTATGGAGACCTGGTCTTTCAGTGAGGTATTAGATATTTCTGGGGGTCATTAGACCAGAGAAATGGAAGATGAGGCCAAAGGAAAGTCTCCAGGTTCACTCCTTGCCTCCACGTCAAACAGTGGCTCTACTCTCTTAGTCATATGTTAGAGTTCTCTGTAAAATTTCCTTTGAAAAAAGATTATCCTGCTTAAAAAGCAAGTTTGACAAACACCAATTTAAACTATAAACTCTTACAGTATGGAACTAAGCTAAAGAGTACATCAGGGTGAAAAAGGAAAAAAGCCATTATGTTAATTGACTTGAGACTCTCTCTTAGGGAAGGAATTGTCTTTGTTGAGAAAACATTAAATATTTTGATAAATGACTTGGGTGGCAGATGCAATTGGAAAGTATGAGGGAGCAGGAAATAAAGCATGAAAGTGAAAGCTAAACCACTCTGCAGTCAGGGGAGAGCAGAACAGGGAAAACTGGAAAAGAAAGCAGGGACAGAAAGGAGATGGTACAGAAACATGGCAGAATGTCTGGAATGACTTTTAAGAACAATGTTTTTTGTGAATAATCTTTTATTTTTATTTTTTTCTTTCAGCATATTACAGGGGTACAAATGTTTAGGTTACATATATTGTCTTTGTCCTACCCGAGTCACATGTGACTGTGAATAAATTAATCTTTTATAACCTTTCTATACTCAGTGGTCTTTGATAAGATCTTTCAGATAATTTGATTTAGTGAAGTCATTTTGAATAAATGTACATTGAAATCTTCTGATGTGTAAAATCTGTGGGTAACATCAATTATTTATTAACAATATAAATAAAAATATCTCATTGTTTGTTGTTTCATAATTCTCAAACTCAGGAAAAAAGTCATCAAAATTCCAAAGTATAGTGATAGCATATTACACCAAAAAAGAAGTAAGAACACTTCATCAGGGCAGGATCTATTATACATTCTTTGGACATAGACTATGGGCCAGGCACTGTGCTGTGTATTTTACATACTTTTGTTTAGTCTTCAGAAAAGTCTTGGCCTCTAGCATACTCTGTGATGTTGGACAAGTTATTAATACTTATCATTTTCATGTGCAGATCAGTGAAGTCTTTCAACAGGAGATCAGTCCTTAGTTTAGAAGTTTCATATTACCATCTCTCTTTTGACTTTTTGCTCAAATTGTTCCCTCACTTACAGTTAAGGAATACAATAAGTTGCATTTTTCAAGCCATGACTGTTCTTAGTACCTTGTAGTGGATCAGTGATGGTTTACCAACATATATTCATGTGGAAAATAAATAAGCATTGTGATTGCCTGAGAGTAAACTGTAAATATTATATGAATTTTGTGTTGGGAAATTACTTTGAAAAGTATGTTTTATATCAGGTCTCTATTTTTCTTGCCTTTCATATCATTATCTGAGTGTTGTTAACAAAGTCACAGTGTAGAGCTAAATTAGCATTTTGAATTTAGCCATGGGACAATTTATCCTTTAAATCACAGATTTAAGCTTTATTTTTCATTACTTAACATGATGAAGCTTGGAGAAGCCAAATGTGAAATATGGGAAATTTAGATTAAAAGTATAAACTACTTATCACAAACCCTGTTCTTACGCTATGAGAGAAGTCCTATTGTGGATTTCATCCATTTCTTGGCACTAATGCTTACTGCAAACTTTATTACAAATGACCCATAAACAGGTACAATGTTGAACCACTTTAATCTTTACCCAGAATATTTTAGTCTTGGGTCACATTTACTGTCATATCAGAGGAGAGTGCAGTGCATTGGATGAGGAACTGTTTGTCAGCAAATATGACTTATCTGAATATTTTGATTTCCTTATCCTTATTGAATGTTATAAATATTTTTCTGAAGAAGAAATTATAGTGAGGACAAGCCAGCATTTTCAGGCAAACTAGGATTGAAATTGGGCAAATCAAAGTCATTTCATCATAGCCCTATGATCTGGCACAGAGAAACTCATACTTCCATCTGTTCCAATTTACATGAGGTTTCTAAATGATTATATTACTTCTCATACATGAAGCACTGGAAACAGAGAGTCAGCCTTTTCCAGATGTGCTGCTTGGACACACAGTAGAGAAGTATATCAGTTCATTATAGGACCTCAATGATGTTGCTGGCTCTTCAGGAAATATAATAGTCCCTCTTCTTAAAGCTAGGTTTATTTTTAGGAGGATGGCTGAGTGGAATGAAAACGTCAGTGTATACATTTTGGAAACAATGTATATGAGGGTTTTTGTGTGTATTTGTGTCCTGAAACCAATTTTTTCCCAATGGGATTTTTCTTATTCATAGATAGCTTTTTTAGGCATGTGATAATCAATGGAACAGATATTTTAGTAGTTGTTGAATCCCTCCCAGTGCTCTTCTCATCATAAAGGCAAGTTTCAGAAACTGTTAAGTCCTAGTAATTTCCTGGTGATATTAACCATCTGGTCCATGCATTCTACTAGTCCCTGCTTTTATACTGAAGTTATTAAAGAAACAATAGTAATTATTTTATATATTTTTGATGCTTACCTAATCAATAAGATATCAGGTTGTAAAGAAAATCAATTAATATCTGACTGGTTAAATGGGAGCGGTGGAGCAAGATGGCCAGATGGAAACCTCCAGCCATCCTCCCTCCACACAAACACCTAATTCAACAACTATCTATACAAGCAAACACCTTCAAGAAGAACCAAAAATCAGGCAAGCAATCGTACTACTTGATTTTAACATTATATCAAGGAAAGAGGCACTGAAGAGGGCAGAGAAGACAGACTTGCATTGCCTATGCCACCTCTCCCCCATCGCTCTGGCAGTGCCATGCCAGCATGCCAAGTGGAAAGAATCTGTGTGCCCAGGGGAGGGAGAGCAAAGTGATTGTGGGGCTTTGCATTGAAACTCAGGGCCATTCTGGCACAGGGGAACACAGCACAGGTACCCACAGAGGGAACATTTTGGCCAGGTCAGCCAGAGACGAATCTCTGCTCCAAAGCCTGAGTTCCTGCTAGCCCACCACCAGCTGACAAAGACCAGCCTAGGGCCTGAAATCATTTCATAAGTCAGTCAGGCTGCAAGGGCTGTAGTCCTTGGGCAGTTCCCATGGCTTTGCTGGCCTAGATCCAGTGGAATTGGGGTGAACAAGATCCAATGAGACACTAGCAGCTGTGGCCAGGCCAGTGCCTATGTCACCTCTCCCCCAACTATAGGCAGCATGGCTCAGGGAGTCTTCCTTCACTTGAGGAAAGGAAAGGAAGAGCTCAGAAGACTGTGTTTTCCAACTTGGGTACCAGCTCAGCTGCAGTAAAATAAAGTACCAAGTAGACTCCTGAGGCCCCAGAGTCTAGGCCTTAGTTCCTGGATGGCATCTGTGGACCCAACCTGTGCCAGAAAGAAACATGCTGCCCTCAAGGGAAGGACCTAGTCCTGGCAGGATTCATCACCTGCTGACTAAAGAGCCCTTGGGCTTTGGATAAACATCAGAGGCAGCCAGGCAATCATCACCATGGGCTTTTGGTGAGAATAGTCTGGCTTCAGGTGTGACCTGGTGCTAGTGGCCATGATGTAGTGCCCACATCACTCCTCCCCCAAATCTAGCAGCCAAGCCCAGAGAGTGAGGGAAGAAAGTGAGAAACTTTTCCTGGAAATCCAGAGAATTCTCTTGTATCTTATCCAAGCTCACCAAGTCAGTGCCACCAGGAGTCTATAAGAGTTAGGGCATTACTGGGCTTGGGACACCCCTAGTGCAGATACAGCTGCAATGACCAGAGACTTAGATTACAACATTCAGTTCCCTTTGAATATCTGGGAAGCCTTCTCAAGAAGGACAGGTTCAAACAATCCCAGACTGTGAAGATTAAAATAAATACCTAACTCTTCAATGTCCAGACATCAGTGAATATTAACAAGCATTAAGAACATCGAGGAAGACATGACCTCAACAAATAAGCTAAATAATGTACTAGTGACGAATCCTGGAGTGGTAGAGATAGGTGACTTTTCAGACAAAAAGTTCAAAATAGCTGTTCTGAAGAAGCTCAATGAACTTCAAGACACAGAGAAGGAATTCAGAAGCCTATCAGAGAAATCTAACACAGAGATTAAAATAATAAAAAAATCAAGCAGAAATTCTAGAGCTTAATAATTCAATTGGCAAACTGAGAAATTCATCAGAATCTCTCAACAGCAGAAATAACCAAGCAGAAGAAAGAATTAGTGATTTTGAAGACAGGCCATTTGAAAATACATATTTAGAGAGAAAAGAGAATAAATAAGAATGAAGCATGCCTAGAAGATCTAGAAAATAGCCTCAAAAGAGCAAATCTAAGAGTTATTGGCCTTAAAGAGGAGGTAGAAAGAGAGAATGGTATAAGTTTATTCAAAGAAATGATAACAGTGAACTTTCCAAACCTAGGGAGATATATCAATATTCAGGTACAAGAAGGTCATAGAACACCAAGCAGATTTAACCCAAGGCATTTAATAATCAAGCTCTCAAAGGTCATAGATAAAGAAATGGTCCTAAGGGAAGCACAAAAAGAAAAAAAAAAAAATACAAAGGAGCTCCAATATGTCTGGCAGCAGACTTCTCAGTGGAAACCTTACAGGACAAGAGAGAGTGGCATGGCATATTCAAAGTACTGAAGGAAAAGAACCTTAACTCTAGAATATTGTACTCTGCAAAAATATCCTTCAAACATGAAGGAGAAATAAAAACTTTCCCAGACAAACAAAAGCTGAGGGTTTCATTAACACCAGACCTGTCATATGAGAAATGCTAAAAGAAGTTCTTCAATGTGAAAGAAAGGATGTTAATGAACAATAAGAAATCATCTGAAGGTATACAACTCACTGATAACAGTAATTATACAAATATAGGATGCTCTATTTTTGTAATCACAATGTATAAACCACTTTTATCTTGACTATGAAGCTAAAAGCCAAACCTATTAAAAATAACAACAGCAACTTTTTGTTGCAATATTATATAAAAAGATATGGATGGAAACAACAAAAAGTTAAAAACTTGGGTGATGGAGTTAAAGGAGTTAAAATTTTTGTTAGATTTTTCTTTGGTTGTTTATTTGCTTGTAAGCAGAGTCATCATATGTTTAAAATAACTGGTTATCAAATGTTTTTTTTTGCAAGCATCATAATAACCTCAAATCAAAAATCCTACAACACATACACAAAAAATAAAAAGCAAGAAATTAAGACACACTACCAGAGAAAATCACTTTGAAGAAAGGAAGACAGGAAGGAAGTAAGAAAGAAAGAGGACCGCAAAAGAACCAGAAATCAAAAGCAATATGTCAGTAGGAAGTCCTTACCTATCAATAATATCATTGAATGTGAATGGGCTAAACTCTCTAATCAAAAGATATAGAGTGGCGGAATGGATTAAAAATCAAGGGCCAACTAATATTGTCTGCAAGAACCACACTTCAACTATAAAGACACACACAGACTGAAAATAAAGGGATGGAAAAAGACATTTCATGCAAATGGAAACCAAAAAAGAGGAGTAGCTATACTTCTATCACATAAAATAGATTTCAAAACAAAAACTGTAAAAAGAGACAAAGAAGGTCATTATATAATGATAAAGGGGTCAATTCAGCAATAGGATATAACAATTCTAAATATATATACACCTAACAAAAGAGCACCCAGATATATGAAGCAAATATTATCAGAGCTAAAGAGAGAGAGAGACCCTCAGTACAATAATTGTTGGAGGCCTCAATATTCCACTTTCAGCGTTGGACAAATCATGCAGACAGAAAATCAACAATGAAACATTGGATTTAATCTGCACTAAGACCAAATGGGCTAATAGATATTTACAGAATGTTTCATTCAACAGCTGCAGAATTCACATTCTTCTCAGCTCATGGATCATTGTTAAGTATACTGTTAGGCCACAAAATAAGACTCAAAGAATTTAAAAATTTGAAATCATACTAAGTATTTTCTCTGATCACAATGGAATAAAACTAGAAATCAATAACAAGGGGAACACTGGAAAATACGCAAAGCCATGGACATTAAACAATATGCTCCTGAATGACCAGTGGATCAATGAAGAGATTAAGAAGGAAACTTAAAAATTTCTTGAAACAAATGAAAATGAAAATATAACATATCAAAATCTATGGGATAAAACCAAAGCAGCATAAAGTAAGTTTATATCAGTAAGTGCCTACATCAAAAAAGTAGAAAAGCTTCAGATAAACAACCTAATGATGGATCTCAAAGAATTAAAAGATCAAGAGCAAGCCAAGCTCAATATTAGTAGAAGAAAAGAAATAATACAAATCAGAACAGAAATAAATGAAATTGAAATTAAAAAAAATACAAAAGATCAATGAAACAAAAAAGTTGTTTTTGAAAAGATAAACAAAATTGACACACCTTTAGCCAGACTAACTAGGAAAAACAGAAAGAATACCCAAATAAATAAAATCAGAGATGAAAAAGGAGATATTAAAACAGATACTGCAGAAATACAAAGGATCATTAGGGATTACTATGAGCAACTACATGCCAACAAATTGGAAAATCTTGAAGAAATGGATAAATTCCTAGACATATATAGCCTACCAAACCAGGAAGAAATCCAAAACTTTAATAAACTAATAATAAGTAATGAGATAGAAGCAGTAATAAAAAGTTTCCTATCAAAGAAAAGCCCAGGACCTGATGCTTTCACTGATAAATTTTACCAAGCCTTCAAAGGAGAAGTAATACCAATCCTTCTTAAACTATTCAAAAAAATCGAGGAGGAAGGGATACTCCCAAACTCATTCTACAAGGCCTATATCACCCTGATATAAAAAACAGACAAGGACACAACAACAATAAAAAAGGAAAACTATAGGTCAATATCTCTGATGAACACAAATGTACAAATCTCAACAAAATACTAGCAAACTGAATTATTATTCATCATGATCAAGTGGGATACATCCCAGAGATGCAAGAATGATTCAACATATGAAAAACAATCAATGTGAAACATCATATCAACAAAATGAAGGGAAAAAATCATATGATCATTTCAATTTATGCTGAAAAAGCATTCCATAAAATTCAACATCCCTTCATGATAAAAACTCTCAAAACACTAGGTATAGAAGGAACTTATCTCAACATCATAAAAGCCATATATAATAGACACACAGCTAATATCATACTAAATGGGGAAATACTGAGAGCTCTGAGATCTAGAATAAGACAATGATGCCCATTTTCACCACTGTTGATAAACATAGTACTAGAAATTCTAGCTGAGCAGTCAGACAAGAGAAAGAAACAAAAGGCATCTAAATTGGAAAGGAAGAAGTCAAATTATCCTTGTTTGTAGATGATATTATCTTATATCTAGAGAAACCTAAAGACTCCACCCAAAAACTATTAGAACTGATAAACCAATTCAATAAATTTGCAGGATACAAAATCAACACACAAAAATCAGTAGTATTTCTATATACCAACAGTAAACAATCTGAAAAAGAAACCAAGAAAGTAATCTCATTTACAAGAGCTACAAATAAAATAAAATACCAAGGAATTAACTTAGCTAAAGAAGTGAAATATTTCTATAATAAAAACTATAAAACATTGATAAAAGAAATTGAAGAGGACACACAAAATGTAAAGGTATTTCATGCTTATAGATTGAAAGAGTCAACATTGTTAAAATGTTAATACTACCCAATCTACAGATTCTGTGCAATCCCCATCAAAATACCAATGAAATTCTTCACAGAAATAGAAAATCCAATCCTAAAATTTAAACAGAACAACAAAGACCCAGAATAGCCAGAGCCATCCTAAGCAAAAATAACAAAACTGGAGTAATCACATTACTTCACTTCAAATTATACTACAGATTTGTAGTAACCAAAACAGCGTGGTCTGGCATGAAAACAGATCCATAGACTAATGGAACAGAATATAGAACCCAGAAATAAATCCACACATCTATAGCAAAACTATCTTTGACAAAGGTGTGAGAACATACAATGGGGAAGGATAGTCTTTTCAATAAATGGTTCTGGGAAAACTGGATATCCATATACAGAAGAATGAAACTAGACCGTTATCTCTTGCCATATACAAAAATCAAATCAAAATGAATGAAGGACTTAAATCTATGACCTGAAACTATGAAACTAGTAAAAGAAAACGTTGGGGAAATGCTTCAGGACATTGATCTGGACAAAGACTTCTGAGTAACATCCCCAAAGCACAGGCAACCAAAGCAAAATTGTACAAATGGGATCACATTAAGCTAAAAAGCTTCTGCACAGTAAACGAAACAATCAACAAGGTAAAGAGATAACACACCGAATAGAAGAAAATATTTGCAAACTATCGGACATGAGATTAATAACTAGAAATACATAAGAAACTACTCAGCCACAAAAAACAATGGTGATATAGCACCTCTTGTACTATCCTGGATAGAGCTGGAACCCATTCTACTAGGTGAAGTATCACAAGAATGGAAAAACAAGCACCACATGTACTCACCATCAAAATTGATTTTAACTGATCAACACTTAAGTGCACATATAGTA
Source organism: Lemur catta (assembly GCF_020740605.2). Taxonomy (NCBI): domain Eukaryota; kingdom Metazoa; phylum Chordata; class Mammalia; order Primates; family Lemuridae; genus Lemur; species Lemur catta. The sequence continues at coordinate 46,090,273 of NC_059141.1, read as the reverse complement.
ATATCATTCATTGGGTGTCGAGCAGATGGGAGGGTTGGGGAGGGAATGGGTATATACACACCTAATAGGTCCAGTGTACACCATCTGGGGGATGGACATACTTGAAGCTCTGACTTGGGTGGGGCAAAGGCAATAAATATAGGTAACCTAAACATTTGTACCACCATAATATGCTGAAATAAAAAAAAATTAGAAAAAAAGAAACTCCAACAACTAGATAGGAAAGAATCAAACAATCTGATTAAAAAGTGGGCAAAGGATCCAAATAGACATTTCTCAAAAGATATACAAATGGCCAACAGGCATATGAAGAATTGCTCAACATCGTTAGTCATTAGAGAAATGAAAATCAAAACTACAATGAGATATCATCTCACCCAAGTTAAAATGGCTTTTATCAAAAAAGACAGGCAAGAATGTGGAGAAAGGGGAACTCTAGTACACTGTTGATGGAATGTAAAGTAGCGCAACCACTATGGAAAATAGTCTGGATGTCCTTTAAAAAACTAAAAATAGAACTACCATATGACCCAGCAATCCCACTTCTGGGTATATATCCAAAGGATGAGACTTCAGTGTGTTGCAAAGATATCTGAACTCTCATGTTCATTGCAGCACTATTCACAATATCCAAGATAATGAATCAACCTAGGTGTCCATCAACAGATGAATGAATAAAGAAATTGTGGTACATATACACAATGGAATATTATATACCCACAAAAAAGAATGAAATCCTGCCATTTTCAGCAACATGGTTGGAACTGGAGAACATTATGTTAAGTGAAATAAGCCAAGCACAGAAAGACAAATCTCGCATGTTCTCACTAGTATGTGGGAAGTAAATATTAAGAATTATTAATCTCATGGGGACAGAGAGTAGAATGGCAGTTATCAGAGTCTGGGAAGTGTACTGGGATGGGGGAATAAGGTGGGGATGGTTAATGGTACAAAAATATAGTTAGATAGTTGGAATGAACAATGTCTGATGGCACAACAAAGTGACTGTAATCAACAATAAGTTAGGATATGCTTTAAAATAACTAAAAGAGTAGAATTAGAATGTCCCTAACTCAAACAAATGTCAAGGTGATGGATATCCCAATTACCCTGATTTGGTTAATTCACATTGTATGCGTGTATCAAAACATCACATGTACCCTATAAAGACATACGACTATTATATACCTATAATGATTAAAATATATATATATTAATATCTAAACAGTCAACCCACGCAGCTTCAATATTAACAAATTATTATGAAAGCTAGTAATGTTATCACATTTTTATACTTTGAGTTCTGCATTAAACTAAACATGAAATTTTTAGGGAACTAGAGAAAAGGAGAGCCTGATATAGAGATAAGAAGTGCAAAACAAAAGAAGGAAAATACAATTGTAGAGTAAAAAGTACTGTTTTGATTTGAAAGTCTCCACATATACTGAAGACTAGGACTCAGCGAGGACAGAAATATCTGCTTTTCTCATTTATCCCCCTTTATTCTTAAAACTCCTACTGTGAGATCCAGCAGGCTGTTTGAAAAGCTATTATTGTGCTTTGACCTTGGAAGAAAAGGATACATTTTGTGCTTTAGTGCAATATTTATTTTATTTAGTTGACAAAAACTTACAGGGCACTCACTCAGTGCTGGTTACTATTTTGAGAGCTTTATACATCATTTAATCTTTATAGCCATTCTGTGATATAGGTGGAATTATTATCCCACTTTTTCAGATGAGAAAACTGAGGCTGAATAACTTGCTGAAAACTGAGGCTGAATAAAGAGGATGAATAATTTGCACAAGGTCACCCAGTGGTATGCTCCCGAATTTAGAATCTCAAACTTCAGGCTTTTTTTGCCTCTCAGGTTGTATTCATTCAGAGTTACTTGAGTTGTATTAGTTTAAGGGCCTGCAAATTGCAATTAGAAAATTACAATTTTTAATTTATTTTTTCATTTATCAAGGAGAAAGATTTAAATGTAGTAAAAGCTAGATATACAGTCATCTATCACTTAATGATGGGGATAAGTTCTGAGATATATGTCCTTAGGCAATTTCATTGTTGTGTAAACATCACAGTGTGTACTTACACAAACCTTGATGGTATAGCCTACTACACACCTAGGCTATATGGTATAGTCCATTGCCCCTAGGCTACAAACCTTTACAGCATGTTACTAAATACTGTAGGCCCATGGTAACGCTATGGTATTTGTGTATCTAAACATAGAAAAGCTACAGTAAAATATGGTGCTGTAATTTTATGGGACCACCATTGTATATGCAGTCCATTGTTGACCAAAATGTTATGTGGTACATGATTGTATATAAATTAGAGAACACGATGTTTCAGAAATTTTTAGGTGTAATGTATTTTCTTTAAAATTTGGGAAAATGGCCCAGATTGCCTAAGCTGACAAAAGCTTAGGAAAGTCTAACCTATGCAAACTTTTCTTTTTGAAATTCCAGAAATTCTGTGCTTGCCATTCTATAGAATGAACATTATTTGCCCCAGAATTTGGTAGTCCTAAATGGTTATGAACTGGCCCTTCCTTTTCAACAATTTCATTTATTCTCTTAGATGGGTTTATGTGAGTTCTATAATATGTGTGGTTTTGATACACATGAACACTATTGCATAAGTATTTTTATGTGAATGTTCATCTAGATTCTCAAAGCAAAGAGAATGTGAATGTGCTTATTTTTGCATCTCCTTGCTTTTCTCCCAGAGATATATAGTTAGGTTTATAGATAGACACTTAAAATATTCTACATTAGTTTGGAAAATTAGCACTTAGACAATTTCTGTGTGCCTGAAAGTATTCAAACTATGGGTATCTTCTTTAAAACATTGCAATTCACAGAGAGCTTTGCATTTAATGTGGAGGAGAATGATAAAAGTTTGCTTTTCTTAAGCCCTATTCTTTAATGCTTTTGAGCCAAGTCATTTCAACATTATTTCAATGCAACTTTTAAGGAAGTTTCTGATGGGTATGTAGGAGGTGCGGGGGGTGGGGAGCGGAGTGCAGTTCATGGATCCACAGAAGATGATTCAGTACAATAGCCAGTAAGTCATACCTGGACCACCTGACAATTGAAATATATTAGGCCAAGAAAGACATTTTTTTTTCCCCTAGAAAACCTCCGAAGTGGCATTTTTCCCAACCTTCAAGGTAGAGTAAATCCTCAATATGATAATAACCAAGAACTGCAAATAAATATCAAGAAGGATTTGCTGACTAAACATCTAGCTTTTAGAACATATGGCAACTTTTTCTTGTTATTTTTGCTTTAGAATAACTGAAAAATATTTCAAACATATGTTTATAATAGATATAATATGAAAAATAACCTCAGTTTAGTTCCCTTAATATTAAGCTTCTCTCTCAACCCCCAAACAACTCTTTGGGTTTTACTGATGCAGGAATTGGCTGGGACAAAGGAGAATATGATATGGTGGAAAGGGAAAATCCTTTTTTACCTTTCCTGATTACATGGGAAAAAGTACAAGAAAAGCCCACTCCTTCCCTCCTGGGGAATTATGGCAAGAAAGGAGACGTGGAAAACAAGTAGATCAGGATTCAATGTACTCTCCTGAAGTCCTGAACACCAACTGGTACAGTGACTTGAAAAATATTCAGTTAAGTAGGAAAGAGCCAAAAATATTGGACTGTTGGCACATATTCTGGGGACACTGGAGAAAAGTTACAACATAAGACAAATCTGAGTTTGCCACCAATCTCAACATTGAGTAGTATTGGCCTCCTAATATACAAAGTTTTGACCCAAGGAATGGAGAAGAACAGAAGTACAATATATTATCCCTGGCAGGAAGACTTGGGAGAGAGTGGTCTAACAAAGGCATTAATAACAGATGAAGAACTAAGAATCTCTAACTGTAGTGAATAAATCCCATTTGGATACTTGGATTTTTATTAAAAAATGCAGACGTTCATCTTACACTCCAGGTATCAACACAGGCACATGAAATAATTTTATTTTTAAATTTTATCAGTTAGATTTTCCTAGTGGTAATTACCTCTTAAGGAGCAATTTGACATTTTTAGGGGTGCTTTTGTGATTTGCTGCCATGGGCTACAGTTTATTCTGCCACAGTGATAATTAACTACATAGTACTCCAGTGGACTAAAAGAATGAATGCATCTTTGAAGTATCCAAGTTGCAAATAGGGACTGAATTATTAAGATACGAATGTGAATTTTTATAATAGCATATTACAGTAGAAATCTCAAAATTCTTTTTCCTGTCATGCCAAAGCTCATTTTATTGCTAACAGCATTTTAGAGGACAGTCACAAGAAGAGTGATCAGTGCCTGGGGGTGGGGACTGAAGTAACTGGCTATAGTAGTAGGTGATGGCAGTTATTGTAAAGGGATAGAAAATGGATGTATAGAAAATGGATGGGGGAGGTCTTAGTATGTTTGTAGGGAATTCATGGAGGATAAATGGCAGGGAGCCATCCATGGGGACTGGGCTTCACTATAGGGACTCCAGTTCTTGGAAATTCTTAAGGAACAAGATTTTCAATGTCACAGGAACTGGTCACCAGAAAATCAGGAGCTAAGACATGAGATCAAAGCTCCAATTACTAGAATAAAAAAAATAAAGTTCCTTTCTTAAAACTAAGGTAAAAGGTCAGAAAGAAATCAAGATAAAAAGTCAGAAATTCAGAAAGTTTGGCTCCCCACACTTTCCCAAATAGGGGGAAGATTTATCTCAGAGTTGGGTGAAATGTAGAGTTGATATGGAATGGCATGGTTTTTCTGAGTTAAAGAGATCTAGGGGCTGGAAGTTTGAAGTATATTTCCTTGCCAAATATCCTTCTCCTCTTTCATCCATTTTAAAGCATCATCAGATGAGCATTGAAATATTTTTCCTTTTGTTTGGTAAATGTTTTCTTTTTACTTGGTTTATATAAAGATTAACTTGATAAAAAGTAAATTTTTACTTTGTAAAATATGTTTGGAATATCTAGCAAAATAAAATGTATGTATGGGCATACCTCATTTTATTGTGTTTTGCTTAATTGCACTTCACATATGTTGCATTTTTTACAAACTGATGGTTTGTGGTGCCATTTTTCCAATAGCATGTGCTCACTTTGTGTCTCTGTGTCACATTTTGGTTATTCTCCCAATATTTAAAACTTTTTTATTAATATTATATCTGTTGTGGTGATCTATGATCACTGATTGTTCCTGTTAATATTATATTTAATAATTGTTTTGGTGTGCAGTGAACCTCACCCATATAAGACCACGAACTCAATCAATAAATGTTGCGTGTGTCTGACTACTCCATGGATCAGCCATTCCCTATCTCTCTTCCTCTCCCCAGATCTTTCTATTTCCTGAGCACAATCATATTGAAATTAGGCCAGTTAATAACCCTACAGTGGCCTGTAAGTTTTTAAGTGAAAGGAAGAGTTTCACTGTCTCTCACTTGAAATCAAAAACTAAAAATGATTAAACTTAGAGAGGAAGGCACGTCCAGTGCTGAGATAGGTTGAAAGCTATGCCTGTTGAGGCAAAGAGTTAGACAAGTTGTGAGTTCAAAGGAAAAGTTCTTGAAGAAAATTAAAAGTGCTACTTCAGTGAATGCATAAATGATAAGAAAGAAAACAGCCATATCTTTGATATGGAGAAAGTTTTCATGGTCTGGGTAAAAGATCAAACCAACCACAACATTCCCTTAAGCCAAAGCCTAATCCAGAGCTTAGGTTCCAACTCCCTTCAATCTATAAAGACAGATGAGGAAGCTGAAGAAGAAAAGTTGGAAGCTAGCAGAGGTTGGTTCATTCATGCAATTTAAAGAAACCATTTTTGTAACGTAAAAGTGCAAGGTGAAGCAGCATGTACTATTGTAGAAGCCACAGCAAGTTATCCAGGAGATCTAACTAAGATAACTGATGAAGGCAGCTACATTAAACAACAGATTTTCATTGTAGATGAAACAGCCTTCTATTGGAAGAAGATGCATATTGGACTTTCATAGCTAGAGAGCAAAAGTCAATGTCTGGCTTTGAAGTTTCAAAGAACAGGCTGACTCTCTCGTTAGGGGATATTGCAGCTGGTGACATTAAGTTGAAGACTATGGTCACTTACTATTTTGAAAATCCTAGGGCCCTTAAGAATTATGCTAGATCTACTCTGCCTGTGCTCTTAAATGGAACAACAAAGCCTGGATGACAGCACATGTGTGTATAGGATAGTTTACTGAATATTTGAAGCCCACTATTGAGATCTACTCCTCAGAAAAAAGATTCCTTTTAAAATATTACTGTTCATTGACAAGGCACCTGGTCACCCAAGAGCTCTGATAGAGATGTATAGGAGATTAATGTTTCCATGCCTGCTAACACATCTGCTCTTCAGCCCACGGATCAGTTTTGGCTTTCAAGTCTTATTATTTAAGAAATACATTTTGTAAGACTATCTCTGCCATAAATAGTGATTCCTCTGATGGATCTGGGTAAATTAAATTGAAAATCTGAAAAGAATTCATCATTCTAGATTCCATTATGAACATTCATGATTTGTGGGAGGAGGTCAGATATCAAAACTAATAAGAGTTGGGAAAAAGTTCATTCCAAACTTCCTGGATGACTTTGAGGAGTTCAAGACTACAATGAAGGAAGTAACTTCAGGTGTGGTGGAAACTGCAAGAGAACTAGAATTAGAAGTGGAGCGTAAAGATGTGACTGAATTGTTGCCGTCTCATGATAAAACCCTAAGGGATGAGGAGTTGCTTCTATGGATAAGCAAAGAAAGTAGTTTCTTGGCATAGAATGTACTACTGAGGAAGCAGCTATGAACATTGTTGAAATGACAACAAATGATTTACAATATTCCATACGCTTAGTTGATAAAGCAGCGTCAGGGTTTGAATGGATTGACTCCCATTTTGAAAGAAGTTCTACTGAGTAAAACACTATCAAACAGCATTGTATGCTACAGAGAAATCTTTCACGAAAGGAAGAGTCAATCGCTGTGGCAAACTTCATTGTTTTCTTTTCAGAAATTATCACAGTCACCCCAGCTTTCAGCAATCACCACCCTGATCAGTCAGCAGCCATTAACATCAAGGTAAGACCTTCCACCAGCAAAAAGATTAGGACTCACTGAAGGCTGATATGATTGTCAGCATTTTTTAGCAATAAAACATTTAAATTAATAAAGAAACATTGTTTCTTTAGACATAATGTTATCTCATAATTAATATACTATAGTATAGTGTAAATGTAATTTTTATATGCACTGGGAAACCAAAAGATTCATGTGACTCACTTTATTGTGATATTCGCTTCATTGCAGTGGTCTGGTGCTGAACCCTCATATTGCCAAGGTATGCCTATACTCTTTAACCCCGGAAGTTCACTGTAATAGGAGAAAAACAGATGTAGATGTATATACACACACACTTCAATAAGTATATGCTGATACATTCATAATCTTTTTTTTCTGGAAGGAAACCCAGGAAATTATTAAAAATCATAGTTTATTAGGAGAGAGAACTGTGAAAGAGAGGATGTACCTTTTACTTTTACTAAGCTTGACCATGTTCTACTTTCTAAAAACATCAACAAGCAGTTATTTGATCAAAGAGATTATGGATATAGTTTGTGTTTTCCAATAATCTCTCATTTCTTTCTCCCACCTGCCCCCTGACATTTTTCTCCTTGTATAGAGAACATATTTTATTTTCATAAAGAAAATTTTGTATAAGAAGATTAATTTTCCTTCACAAAGTATGAGTTTGTTTTCATAAATCAAGCATATGGAAAAATTTAACCAAGCTGTTGCTGTAGGTTATGAACTGAATTACCAGCCTCTTATCATTTTGGTATATTTTATACTAGAAAAGACACTACTATCCAGTTGTTTATTAACTGTAATCTGGCTTGTGGCCTGGGTTTTATATTCCTCTAAGATCTATAAATAAGAAAAAAAACTAAATATATTCTAGACTATATAAAATACAATCCAGGTAATTTGGTGTTTTATATAAATTTTATCTGTATTTATAGTCATGACCTTATATATCCCATAAATACAAGGAAGAAAATCAAGACTAAGGCAGCTGCATTCATATTTCTGGTGAATGTTCACATAGAAAGAAAATAGCTGTTTTTGCCCTGAGTCTTAGACGCCAAGTTGATATCAGTAATTTAGAGCCATTATCGGACAAAAATGTCCCTCACCATGACTGGTCTGCTGAACCCAGCATGTCTTCTCAATTCTACATTCTCAGAAGCTGAACTCTATTCTAAGGGGTAATTTTGGCTTGGTCATTGTCATATAATGTGGGTATTACTGTATATGACCACACTTCCCAGAGATAATGGCACAGCTGGGCTGCCAATTGGGCTTGGAAGAATGACATCAAGTTTATTTTGCTGCCAGCAATACTGGGAGGCCAAAACTTGCTTTGGCTGGGGAGATGATTGAACAGTATATAGGCCTTTTGTTGTTATATAGCACTTGCTTGTAAAAAAAAACCCCGTAGAATGCTTTTGCAAGCATTAATGGAGCTTAATAACATTCCTCTTAGGTTGATAAGTGTTATTAAATGGTATGCATTTTAGATATTTGGGATTTTTTTATTTACAGTAATGAGTAGGATGAAGAGGCTATGGTTAAAGGACAGAGCTGACTACAAAAGGAAGTAGTTTGGATTCCTTTTTCTGGCTGTGATCACCAAATATTCTCTTTGAAGTGGGAAGAGAGCATGCCTCTACACAGATGTGATGTTACATTTTAAGCTCGAGAGCAGACTCTTTTTTCTGTTTTCTTAGCTCTTGATTCTCTTCTCAAGAATGGGATTATTTTAATAGCATTTCTATGTACATTCCTCATTCTCTTTATGCTTTTCTTGGCATATCATCAACACCTCACACATTAAATAGGCCTAAAGATGAAACGTAATATAGTGATGCTTCCATGGAATTAGAAGGTGCTATTTATGCACACTACTGCTGTGGCCTTTTGAAGGCCCTCTTGCCAGGAAAAGGAATAAAAAAAGAATTGTTATCCTTCCTTCACATGGCAGATAAAACCAGATAGTACCTGACCTACTCTTAGGATGTTAATATTTATGGTAGCAAAAAAAAAATGGCTTTGTTTTACCATTTTCAATAATGGTAATAATCTCACAGTCTTTATTATCAGGCAATATCAAAGTTTGAAAATAAGTGTGTTTGTTTTTCATACTTTGTAGCTGTCTTTTTTAATGTTATACCTATTTTTCTTCCAGTTTTGGCGGCATCTCTCTTTGCCAGTATAATCAGTAGATTTGGGTTCAGGACTCTTTTATTTAAAAAAAAAAACAACCTTATTTTAAATTTTAGTCATATGTATATCTGGGATATGTGCAAATAACTTATAAACTAGTTGTATATAATTATTATTTGAATGATTTTCTGTGTTAGAGCTGGACTATTAATGCAGCCTATTCTGATATCCTAAAAAAAATTATCATGAATACTGGCAGTTTGTTTAAACTTTCAGATGGATTTGAATCTTTAAATGTATTATTAACCATGATACTTAAAAAAGGAATTTTATATAATTGATATTTTACAGTCAAAAACATCTTACAGAGAAATGATGAGTTTACCAATTTTAAGGTATTTTATTTTATGTACAATAGTGGTTTGACTGAACAGATATAGATATGTGTTGTTTGATAAGCCAGAAATCAGAGATGTTTTCAAAAGTAAGAAATAAAACATCTCATCAATTCTACTGCATTTTTTAGTAAGAAATTTCCTAACATATTCTCACTTTGAGACTTCTAAAAAATTATCCAAATAATTAAAGAAAGCAATCTGTAAACAGATCAAAGTCTTGAGTATCTAATGTAAACCTAGAAGTCCCATAATGTTCATTCAGAAAAATTAATACTTTTCTCAGAGATTTCCCTTTGAGTTAATGGAAGCTTTCCATTGTGACAAAAGTTTAAGCATTAAATTTTTCTTATCTTTTAAATTCTGTATGATAATGCTATTCTGTTTTATAAACACAATGATTGTATAATAACATTATTTACCCTCTTATTTCAATATCCACTAAAATATGGATTTATATTTGGGTTTTAAATTTATTACATTTTTAATGGAATTTGATATATTTTGAAGAAACATAATACCAAATTAAAAAGCCATATAAATACATACCCTTTATTTTAATACTCTAGCATTTTTTTAGTGTACATGAAAATCTGTAAGAGTATAACTTGATTTCATGTTTATATTAAATAGGTGTATGTCAGCTAAATATTAATATATCAAAGCTTCCTAAGATACGTGCTCACTGCAGGCTCTCAAGAAAAATCATTTGAAAGTGCCCATTCTCCCTATCCCTACAGATGGATAATTTAGGAAATTTAATTTCCATAAAATCTCTAAATATAATAGGAAATACATGGATACTAATGGACAGACCAACATGGACAAAACAGAATAAACAATAAGGCCACTTACTTTTTTCCTGAATTTGACCTATCCCTGATGGTTAGTTTGGGTTAGAATCTCATCCATGGACAAAATCATCTGAGAAGATGGCAGCTGCCATTTGAGCCCACAGATTAGAAGGAATATTTATTAGAAGAGGAATGGTGAGAGAAAAGACAATGTCTATTCTACATAGCTGTCATTTAATGAGCATGTATGTGTGTTGTGTCAGGGACAGTGCTGGACACTTAATAACTATTCTTTTTCAAAAGGTGAAAAGAAACAAATATTAAAGCTGATTATGTGTAGTGTGTGAAAATTTTTTCCCATTTTGTAGGTTGTCTGTTTGCTCTCTTGACAGTTTCTTTGGCTGTGCAGAAGCTTTTTAATTTGATCAGGTCTCATTTATTTATTTTTGTTGTTGCTATGATTGCCTTTGGGGTCTTCTTCATAAATTCTTTGCCTAGGCCAATGTCTATAAAAGTTTTTTCAACATTTTTTTCTAGAATTCTAATAGTTTCACATCTTAGGTTTAAGCCTGTTATCCACCGTGATTTGATTTTTGTGATAGGTGAAAGGTGTGGGTCCTGTTTCAGTCTTCTACATGAGGGTATCCAGTTTTCCCAGCACCATTTATTGAATAAGGAATTTTTTCCCCAGTGTATGTTTTTGTCTGCTTTGCCAAAGATTAGATGGCTATATGAAGATGGTTTAATATCTGGATTCTCAGTTCTGTTCCACTGGTCTGTGTCTCTCTTCTTGTGCCAATACCAAGCTGATTTAATAACCACAGCCTTGTTGTAGTCTAGTTTGAAGTCTGGTAAATTGATACCTCCCATTTTGTTCTTATTGCCTAAAATTGCTTTTGCTAAATGGGGTCTTCTCTGGTTCCATACAAAGCGTAAAATTATTTTTTCTATATCTGTGAAAAATGATGTTGGTAATTTAATAGGGATTGCATTGAATCTGTAGATTACTTTGGGTAGCACAGACATTTTAACAATGTTGAATCTTCCAATCCACAAGCATGGCATGGTTTTCCACCCATTCATTTACGTGCTCTGCTCTTTTCTCAGTGTTTTATAGTTCTCCCTGTAGAGGTTTTTTACCTCCTTAGTTAAATATATTCCTAGGTACTTTATTTTCTTTGTTGCTATTGTGAAGGGTATTGAGTCTTTGATTTGGTTCTCAATTTGACTGTTATTGGCATATATGAATGCCTCTGATTTGTGTGTATTGATTTTGTATCCTGAGACTTTACTGACACATCCGATAAAGGGCTGATAACTAGAATCTATTTAGAACTCAGGAAAATCAGCAAGAAAACATCAAACAACCGTATCCAAAAGTGGGCAAAGGACATGAATAGAAACTTTTCAAAAGAAGACAGAATGGCCAACAAACATATGAAAAAATGCTCAGCATCTCTAATCATCAGGGAAATGCAAATCAAAACCACAATGAGATATCACTTATCTCCAGTGAGAATGGCCTTTATCAAAAAGTCCCCAAACAATAAATGTTGGCTTGGATGTGGAGAGATAGGAACATTCATACACTGCTAGTGGGACTGCAAACTAGTGCAACCTCTGTGTAAAGCAATATGGAGATACCTTAAAGAGATACAAGTAGACCTACCATTCGATCCAGCAATCCCATTATTGGGCATCTACCCAAAAGAACAAAAGACATTCTATAAAAAAGACATCTGCACTAGAACGTTTATAGCAGCACAATTCACAATTGCAAAGATGTGAAAATAACCCAAGTGCCCATCAATACATGAGTGGATTAATAAAATGTGATATATGTATGCCATTGAGTACTACTCAGCTATAAGAAACAATGGTGATATAGCACCTCTTGTATTTTTCTGGATAGAGCTGGAACCCATTCTACTAAGTGAAATATCCCAAGAATGGGAAAATAAGCACCACATGTACTCACCATCAAATTTTTTTCACTGATCATCACCTAAGAGCACATGTAGGAGTAACATTAACTGGGTGTCGGGCAGATGTCAGGGAGGAGGGGATGGGTGTATACATACATAATGAGTGTGATGCGCACAATTTAGGGGATGGACATGCTTGAAACTCTGACTGGAGGTCGAGGGGAAGGGCAAGGGCAATATATGTAACCTAAACTTTTGTACCCCCATAATATGCCAAAATTAAAAAAAATCTGATTTAGGAATATCTGATATAACAGTTTAGGTAAGTTAGGTGTACAGGCAGCAATATTTCAGTTCTGTTTCAAAGGATAGGGATCTATGAGTCACTTATTTAGTTTGCTACAAATTATGATCTACCAAAGGGTATGATTTATATATGTGAAATGATATTTATGTTAAATCCTAGGCAAGTTTATTTCTGATATCCACTTATGTTGTTCTTTGATGCCTGCCTGAAGGAAGCCACTGGTAGCTTGTTTGTTTATGGGATTCGATTACTATGCTTCCTAGTTCTGAATCCTCATTTATTCTAAAAATTCTTATGGATTTTAATTGTTTTGCTTCCACTTCAGATTTCACAAGCTTAAACCACACATACACATAATCACACATATATAAATCTCATGGCTGTTCTCAGTGGTGCATCAGAAGGGGAAAAAAGAATCATAACATTTGAAATTTCTTCCTGCTATAATATGAAATTTCTATTTTATAAGCAAATGTCCATGCCTGGAGTATTGTATACTGAGAGAAATGACATAATTTTGTGATTAAGCCTGAACCTTAGGACATTTTATTCTGGAGCTGTATTTTATTATCTATATAAATATGTAAAATAAATCATATAATAAATTTTGTTATCTACAGTCTAATGATATAGTCATGATTAGTCATACAAATTCTCCTTTTTAATAGATATAACCACTAAGTTTGCAAGGCTAGGGTGAGAGATGAAATAATACCATTTAAGTTCTTTTTCATTTTTTTAAAGGTTTAATTAAAAACATTCATTCCTCTGTAGTTGCTTTTACCAAACCTATATAATTTCAGGCCTGCTGTTGGGATGCCGTTCAGTAGCTATGACAAAGGAACATTATGTAGAGAGGAAAGATATATGTGTTTCTTCAAAATTGGTTGTGAGAATGAGACAGAATTTTGGGGTGGCTAGGGTCAGATGGGTTTTATGCTATGATTTGTTACAAAAATAAAACTTTTTCTGACTTGCATGTGGGTGTAGGAATTTCTCAACCCTGTCTTTTGCCTCTGGTAAGAAATTGAGAGACTTATGAGAAAATAAGTTGCTGGAATCATGTCTCCAAGTGTAAAGGTTAATATAATTTGTGAGATTACTGAAATTAACAAAAGTAAAACATAACACAGTGGCTTAATCTATTTGTGTATCTGTGTAAGTACAATGCAAGGTGGTGGTGTTTTTTAACACAGACAAAACAACAGGATAATTCTCTCATGTCAAAAACAATGTGTAAACTTTCATCACAATGGCTAACATACTTTTTCACATACCTTTAGACAGTGTCATGATAAATCCCAGAGAGATCGTTTCAGCCCAATGCTGTTCGTGCAACACTGTTGCTGTGACTGGTGTAGGCCTGTTGGTGTGGGTGTTCTGTCTTTCTGAACTTTTAGGGTCTGTCCTGCTGCCTCTTCTCATCCAACCCTTGATCTTCAGCCACAGCTGTCCAGTGGAGCAAGAAAGAAATGGTGACAAGGCTGCTTCTACTATAGTACTGGAGGTTAGCTTGGAGTCACTTCTTGTCTTGGAGACCTTCTTGAATGCTCCCTACTGTCTCAATCAATTAATACTCATTACCTTTTCTTCTCTTACGAGGGCTGAGAGACACCACCCCAGTAACTTTGGTATTTATTCCCAAATTCTTAAGGCAATTTGGCTTTACTCTTCCTTCTCCCTGCTGGGATGATTTCTCTCTATATTTTCACCCTGGCAAGATTTCCTGTGCTGGGTTTACAGATTTAACAGTTTCTTTTTTGAGGACTTTCACTGTGGTTAGAGGAAGTTTGTGCTACCTTACAATTAAGGGATTTTTCTTAGAGTATTTTCCCTTGATTTTTGTTTAATGTAGGAATACTTGTTGAAAATATGGCCAAAAGCTAGTGGAGTATAGAAAATGCAAATATGTGTGTGTATGTGTGTGTGTGTGTGTGTGTGTGTGTGTGTGTGTGTGTATGTCTTCCTAGTATTGTTGGTAATTAGAATATTGTTATCATTCTTTTCTCTGTGTGAACTCTTGTTACCTGCTTCTCTTTCTGGTGACTTCCTTTCTAGGGAGAAACTAACTTTCTAAAAATTTATATTACATAGAAATTAAATTTATATATATATAGTATAACTATTGCTTATTTCAAGGAAGCAAGAATAAATAAAGGTGGCAGGGACACAGACAATCTCTGCTTTTTAGGAGTTCTAGCTTTGGAAGTAAACACATAAATAATTGTACCATAAGAGAATATAATAATGATATAAGAAAAATATAAATTACTTATTATTTAAAGAATAATGGAAATATTTAATGACTGACAAAAAAACAAACAAAAGAGCCCAGATAAACAGAGAAGAAAACAAACAAAAACATATTCTCTTAAATCAGAAAACAGTGTCGTTTAGCTAGAAAGGTAAAAGCTTCAAAGGGCCATGCGTGAAGCCTAAATGATTAAAAAGCAAAGGAAGAAGTTAAAATGATCTTATCCTGGCCGGGCGCGGTGGCTCACGCCTGTAATCCTAGCACTCTGGGAGGCTGAGGTGGGTGGATCATTTGAGCTTAAGACCAGCCTGAGCAAGAGTGAGACCCCGTCTCTACTAAAAATAGAAAGAAATTATATGGACAGCTAAAAATATATATAGAAAAAATTATCCGGGCACGGTTGCGCATGCCTGTAGTCCCAGCTACTTGGGAGGTTGAGGCAGGAGGATTGCTTGAGCCCAGGGGTCTGAGGTTGCTGTGAGCTGGGCTGATGCCACAACACTCTAGCCCAGGCAACAGAGTGAGACTCTGTCTCAAAAAAAAAAAAAATAAAGAAAGAAAAAAAAAATGATCTTATCCTCCAAATCTTGGTACATGGATACTAGAACAATCCATAACCATCACTTGAACTTCAAAAGAGGCATGTGTGATTCAAGAAAAAAGAAAACCTACTTTGCTTCTATTGTGGTCTATGAAACTTATGCCAATATATGGTAAAAGTAGTAACACATATAATTAGGTTAAAAGAAATTTGAGCAAGCTAATTATTAATAGAGTTTTTTATTATTTATAAGAAAAATTGACATACTTATGAGACTGCGGCTGATTTGAGGTTTAAATCAATGCTTTTGGTGTTGGATACATATATGATCACCTTACCTTTCCAAAACATGTACATCCTTTGGTGTTACTGCATATGTCTTGTCAGGTCTGTCGTGATACAAAAAAAAAGATTTACTCTCATTGTGAGGTGGGAATTATGCTCAGCTGAAAGGCTACATTCACATTATGTCAGAGATACAGGAAAACAGTCTGAAATTAGTGCTCTCCTTTGCTTATTCCCAGCCATCTGTGGTGACCTTACAAAATACAAGCCCCAGGGTCACCTATATTCACTAATAATCTTACCATTATACTTTTTTATTCTCTGTATCTCTGTACTTATCCCTCCTTTCTTTTTCCTCTCCCAATCCTTCCCATCATTCCCCACAATAATAATATTTGAAAACAAACCCAACCTCCTTAAGGAATAGCACCCCCCCCATACTTTTCCATTAACTAAAAGATAGCTTGCTCTCTTGCCACCATTTGGAGTAGAATCTGTTCATGTTCCCACCCTCTAGGAATCATGAGTCTCAGTGGTGGTAGTGAGCATTCATTCACCTTGCCCTTTACTACTATGTCCACAGAGTGACTCTTCTCTGGCATGTAAAAATTCTTTTTTCTTTGAAGCTCATACTTTCTGGCTATTCTATCCCCTATCCTGAGCTAACCACTTTCAGTAATTGTTAGAGGTTAGAGGACTGTAGGATGATGACTTAACCCTAGTTTAAGGTTGCTTTTAATTTGTCCTATCACCAAACCAGCAAGCAAAGGGTGCACAGGATTCATGCTAGACTGAGGATAAAACTGAATTGATGCAAGTCCCCAGTGCCTCCCTTGCCCTCTTGATGGGCGTCCAAAGTTCAGTGGTCAATGTAACAAGCATGGACAGAATAATCCACCAGATTCAGAGGTGCCTAGATCTTCAGTTTCTTTGCTTTTTATGTTGAGTGTTCGGGAGAGTAGTCACATAAGAACTCCAGTGTCCACCATATTATTTTGTGAGGAGTTTCATGATGTGCTACAGTAATATACAGTACCTTCATGGTTTTTTCCACCCATGATGGTGCCAACCTACAGCAGAACTCATCAACTCATCATGGACTACCCCAGCCCCTCTATGTTGCTGTAATTTGTCAGCCTCATTATCACTTCTCTGCATTTTTCAATGATTATGGAATTGACTAATAGACTTTTTCTTTTAAGTTTAGCCGTCAGATGAATTACTTCTGTGTCATTCACCCCATGCACTGTTACCCCATCTGCCATCTAGTCTTGGAGTTCTTTTACTTACTCACCTCAAGTAAACTCTGGCCCACTTTTCCCTGTCAACCTTCTTACACTGGGCAGTTGGTGCGTTATTGTAGAGAGTGTGTGCTTTGGAATTATTAATGCATAGGCCAGAGTTTATAACCCAGTTCTGCCAGCTGTGTAATATTGGGCAAGTCATGTAACTTTACTCATCTTTGTTTTTTTCATCTATAAAAGTAATTAATCAGATAAGTAAATGAGACAACATACATAAAATGCCAAGTGCAGTGCCTACCCATGCTAAAAATGCAAGTTTCACCTCCTTTTCATGTGGTTAAATGTTAGGTCTTTTCCATATGTAGAATTTTCAGTCTCTGAAATCTTAAATTCCAGCACATAGCTTCTTATTCTTTGAGCTTACCTGCTATATTTACTCCTCAAATTCATTTAAAGTTTTGATCTTTTAATTCTTTCATTTTTTTCCCAAGTCTATTAATCCCCTCTCCTCTTTATAGTTTTTTTTCTCTATGTGGCATATTTCCCATGAGTGAATGCTCCCTAGGCATATTAACTCCCTCCATTCCTTTGTTCCTTTATAGTTCTGCACCATGGACTTTGTAATGCTTCAGTTTTGAATCAGTCCAACCATTTACCTTATGTATTGATACCTCTACAAATTAGTGTTCTATAGCCTTAGCTAGAGCATATTGCCTGACATATTTTATGTATCCTTGATAAACTTCTCTTTCTATTCTTCTCAAGCCTTCATTAACTACTTCAATCCCTAACCCACATCCCTCTCATTTACTTTGACCTGGTAATTTTGCCTAAAATATTAGAGAATAAGATTATCAATTATGAACTCCTGTAACTCCTATATATATACATATACATTTTTGAAACCATTGTTAACTTTGTCCCTTTCATCTCCCTGGAAACAGGATCTCTCCATTTATAAAGCCTTGTATATTTTTCCAGTGAGAATAACTTCTTATTCTCTTTCTTGATACCTAGACACATATAACCCATTGACTCTTGAATTTCTACTCCTTAATCTCAAAGAAGCCTCAATATGCCTTAAACTAAATAGATGAGCTCCATTTTGTCACTTCAATCCTAATCTTATTCTTATATTATCATCTCACTTAATGATTTGTGATATACTGAGCACCCAAGCTAGAAACCTAGGAGCCATATTAGAGTCTTATCTTTTTTCTCAAATGGTACATCCTATTGGCTTGTCAGATCCACTGCCTTAATTTTGCTCTATCCTTTTCTCTCCATTCACATTGGGATATCTTAGATCAAATCTTAATCACATCTTGTACATATTATTACAAACAGCAGCCTGTTTTCTATCTCTAGTCTCAGTTTCTTCCAATCAGCGTCCTCCACAGTTTCTGTTCTTTCTGAAATGGCAATGTGAGTGTGATACTCTGCACCTAAAATGTTTTGTGTCTCCCCACTACCCTGAAGATGAAATTAAACTCTTCTTCATGGTATAAGGCCCTCTGTGATCTTGTCTTGCCCCTCTTCAACTGCATCTTATCTCATTCCTTCTCACTTAACCTGAGTTCCAGCCACATGTTCATAGTTTCTGTGAATGTAATGCTGTTGAATGTCTCCAGGCAGCATATATTTTTCCTCTGTTCAGGACTCCATAGGGTTATTTTTTTAAGTTTATTTTTATTTAAATAGTTTTAGAGGGTACAAACAGTTTTTTTTACACGGGTGAATTGCATAGTGAAGAAGTCTAGGCTTTTAATATATCCATCACATGAATAGTGTACATTGTGCCAATAAGTAATTCTTCATCCTGCACCCTTCTTCCATCTTCCTCTTCTGAGTCTCCAGAATCCATTAAGTCACTCTGTATGACTATGTATACCCATTGCTTAGCTCCTACTTATAAGTGAGAAAATGCAGCATATGGTTCTTTGTTCCTTGGTTACTTCACTTAGAATAATGGCCTGTAGTTCCATCCAAGTTGCTGCAGAAGACATTATTTCATTCTTTTTGATGGCTGAGTAGCAATTTGGATGGAACTAGAGGCCATTATTCTAAGTGAAGTCACCAAGAACAAAGAACCAAATACTGTGCAATCTCACTTGTAAGTGGGAGCTAAGCAATGGGTATGCATGGTCATACAGAGTGACATAATGGACATTGGAGATTCAGAGGGGGAGGATGAGAGGGGAGTGTGGGATGAAAAATTATCTATTGGGCACAATGTAAACTATTTTATTTAAATATAAAAACCTAAAAAAATAAAGTAATGATTGATTTAAAAAATTTAATGTTTTTGAATAATAATATAATCCTATTACTTATATAGTTATTTGTGCCAGGTATTGTTTGAGTGTTTTTATATATATTACCTTATTTAATCACTAAAACAATCCCATGGGGTACATATTATTATTTCCATTTTACAGGTGAGGAAATAGAGAGATATAGAGGATAAATTAGTTGAATAAATTGAATCATATAAATACATGTACAGAGTACAATGGAGACGTAAAAAAGGCACCTAATCCAACCCTCTTGGCTCATAAAAGGCTTCCCAGAACATTCAAGGCAAGGAAAAGAGCATAACAAGGAGGCATGGGATTGCATAGTGTGCTCTGAGTCTGTGTTAGTGAGGGTAAAATAGGAAGAGAAGAGTGGAAAATGATGCCAGGAGTATTGCAAGTATGAGGAGGAGAATGTAAAAAATTGAGCCACGTTTCTTTAATTTTTCAGGTTAGTTTCTCCAGACTCTGCCTGCCCTATTATTATCTTTCCCCTACCCTTGATTCATTTCCTCACCTTCTTGAATGACCTACCTTCTTGAGATCTGTCCAAAATGCCAGGAATTAATGCAGTTCAAGTAGAGGAAGAAAGGATATCCAATGTCTCCATTACTGTCAGTGCTTCCATCTGTATGCAGTACAAGTGTGGGACATCATCCACCAGATCCTCATCTTCTCCTGTGGGACAGGTTCATGGCCAGGACCCAAGCTCAGATTACAGGGTTATACCCCTTCTTAGTTCCCATTTCCATGCTCAACATAATCATGATGCTAAAATCGATTAGTTTAGTAAACTTCCAACATGAGCCACACACTGTATTGAAACATATAGCTTTAACAAAATCTTAGGCTTTTGTATTTGAGTGCATTTCTTCAGCCCCACCACTCTCATCTGTCACAGATCCATTCCAGAAGGTTTATGTAACTTTACATTTTGGAAATTACGATCTGGAATCTCAGTCCTTCTTTCTTACAGTGACTCCTTATGTGAATCTATTCATTATCTCCCCATTGACCAGCTTTGCCTATATGATATTAGGGACAACAAGCTTTTGAGTCTACAAAAAGTTATGGGTTAGTCTTACCGCGCTTCCCACATAGTAGGTTCCTTCTCTCTGGCCATCCTATATGTGGGTCTAGATCACAAAGAGCCTCATCAACCAAGCTAAGGAGCTTGGATCTCATATGATTGCTAGGGAAGAGCCACTGAGCCCTTAAGGTACAGTGATGTTCTGGTCAGGTTTTAGAAAGATGGCACACCCAGTGGTGGAAGAAGGACTGTAGAGGAGCAACAGTGAGGCAGGAACAACCCTAACGAGGCTATTGCAGTCCTTTACAGAGAGGTGGTGAACAATGATGATGTTGGAAAGGGGGTGGATTTCAAAGACAGTGTCCTTTATTGCATCCAGTTTCTGTTAGTTCTTTGCAAGAAATTCTCTGATTTCATATATCAGAAAATTTCTAATTATGCTTATATATGGATCCTAGCTGACTCTTATGGTCAATATTCATTTTTCATAAAGAGCAAATAACGCAAGAATCATCCCTTAAAGATAGTTCCTTAACTCATACAATTCTTAGGCATATGTTACATGAGCCCAGTGATTAGCTGTAGTGATCAGTGATCAGTGAATGTTTGTTTGCTAAATGTGTGAATGGAACAGAGTCTAATCCAGAGGCTTTCTACTCATATAATATTGTAAAATTTCATTTACTACTTTCCTTTCTATTGTGTTTCCACAGGAGTGGTAAGGAAGTAAAGAAACATTTAAAGGTGGTGAAATTTAATATACAGCAAATTCCAAGTACTGGTTTTATTGCAAAATCCTGGTTTTGAAATTTTTTCTCATCTCCATAGTACTAATGATTCTTGCATCATTATTGCGCACATTTTCAAAGCTTCTTATATAATAAACATGTGGGGAAATGCTATTTGACTCTGCATCTGATGTTTAATTGTAAGTTGTATTTGATTTAACTCATAGCTTTTTTTGTGGTTAATAAGCTGCATATCAGAGTTGTTAGTCATTTAAAAGTGAGTGACTGGAGACAATTAACAGCTAAATTATAAAATCGTTTCTGGATTTGGGGTACTTTTTAATTTAAATCAGAGGAAGAAGTAAATTTAGCCAGCAAAGTGGTAACATTTGAAATGAAATGGTTAATGTTCCAAGACAATTGGCAAGCACATCTTATTAGTTTCTTATTTAATGAAAATGGTTCCAATGAAAAAATCTGAAAATTTTTATTATGAAGTACTGTCACAAGCTCAGTACAGAGACAAGTGCTATGTAGAGATTAATGCAGAATGTCATAGTCCCTTCCCTCACAAGTGTGACAGTCCAAAGAAGACAGAGTACTTTTTATCAAATAGTTTCAAATGAGTGAACAGTTTAATTTTCAGTTCTTTTTTTCTCCCTTGTATTTGCAGTCTTTTATAATTGATATATGGTCAGATGTATTTTTAGATTAAGTACATTTTAAATTTACACTTTTTTCATGATTTCATTATATTATTAAATTAATTATATTGATTTTTCAATTTTCTTTTTTTTTTGATTTTTCAATTTTCTATGTTTAGAAGGAAAAGGAAAAAAAATCTTTTGATAGACATAGTCATTTCACCAAGATGTGAGTAATGTATTTTTTTTTTTTGACTTAAAAAAAATCTTGAATGTTTGTGGCATTAAAGGTGTTTTTTTCCCTCAAATAGGTGTTTATGAAAAAAATACTTTATGCTCAGGACACCTATTTACTTTTATGGTGGACACCTTCTAAGCATTATGTGAAGAATATTGATTTCTACCTGAATTAATACCCAAACCTTTGCCAAAGTAATACTGAAGAAGAAACTGGGAAAATTAAACTTTTGTTTACTTTGAAATGTTGTCAAGGGGGTTAAGCTATTAAAGGAAAAAGAGGTAAGTGTTCCTCCCTAAGTAGCTCTGCACAGTGCAGCCTGCAAGTGCTTGTGAGGGAGAAAAGTGCAGATGGGCTACTAGTTTTGTTAACTTAGAGAATAATATTTTATGTTTAGTCTAAAAAAAAGGATCAGTTAATTTTAGAATTATTGTTTCCCAATTGGGAGATGTAGAAATTAAGTGAATTAGTTTTAAAGGTAGGAATAGTATAGGGCTTTCTATGCAGGATTTGATTTTAGGAAAACCAGACATCCTTTCTGAATCATGTCTTTTTCTCATCCCACATAAACATTAAGCACTTATGAGTGTGCCTTCTACATTTCAAAAAATCAATACTAAACAAATTTTAGAACATTTTTCCTTCTCTACCAGTTATTTAAGGATAATCCACCACTGATGAGACATCTATGTAACTGCTTAGTTTATTTTCCATGTTGTGACTTTGTGTTATGTACGACCCACTCTATTCAGGTATCTGTGTATAGCAAACATGTATGATTGGAATTAGTTCATAGCTGGTGCTGAAAAACAACTTAGGAAGCTCTTTCAGTAGCCAAAGTGAGAGATGATGTTCATTTGGACTGACTGGTGCACAGTGATTAAAAAGCTGAGTAGAGAAATATTTAGGTAGTTTTTATTAGTCAGGGTTCTCTAGAGAAACAGAACCATTAGAGAGAGAGAGAAAGAGAGAGAGAGTGTGTGTTTATATATAAAGAGATTTATTTTAAGGAATAGGCTGACATAATTATGGAGGCCGGCAAGTCCCAAGATCTACAAGGTGAGTTGGCAAGATGGAGGTCCAGGAAAGCTGATGGTTTCATCACAGTCTGAGTCCGAAGGCCTGTAGATTAGGAGAGCCAATGGTGTAGTTCCAGTCCCAAGACTGCAGGCTTGAGATCCAAAAAGACCAGATATTTTGATTCAAGTCTGAGGCAGGAAAAAAGCCAGTGTCACAGTTTGAAGACAGAGGAATTCTTTTTTTTTTGAGGGAGAGTCAGACTTTTTGTTCTGTTCAGACTTCAAATGATTATATGAGTCTCACCCACATTAGGAAGAGCAATCTCAGTCTGCTTTACTCAGTCTACAAATTTAAATATTAAGTGCTTTTTTAAAAAAAATTGTTTTAAATTATTACAGATACATAATAGGTGTATATATTTATGGGATACATGTGATGTTTTGATACAGGCATACAGTGTGTAATGATCAAATCATGATAACTGGGTTATCCATCACCTCCAGTATTTATCTTATCATTTCTTTGTGTTAGGAACATTCCAATTCCACTTTTTTAGTTATTTAAAAAGATATAATAAATTATTGTTGACTATAGTCACCTTCTTTTACTATCATATACTAGATCTTATTCTATCTAACTGCGTTTTTGTAGCTATTAACCATCCCCACTTTATCCGTCACTCCCTTCCTGGCCTCTGGTAACCATCATTCCACTCTCTATTTCCGTGAGTTCAACTGTTTTAATTTTTAGCTCCCACATATGAATCAGAACATGTGAAATTTGTACTTCTGTGCCTGGCTTATTTCACTTAACATAATGTCCTCGAGTTCCACCCATGTTGTTGCCAATGACAGGACTTCATTCTTTTCTATGGCTGAATAATAGTCCATTGTGTATATGAATGGATAAATAAAATGTTAGTACATTTTCTGTTGGACAGATATTTAGATTTTCTTCAGCAGACACTGTTGTTGGACATTTAGGTTGATTCCAAAGATTGATTATTATGAATAATTGCAATAAACATGGGAGTGTAGATATCCCTCCAATAAACTGAATTCCTTTCCTTTGGGTATATACCTAGCAGTGGGATTGCTGGATCATACGATAGTTCTATTTTTAGTTTTTTGAGGACCCTCCATATTTCTATCCATATTGTCTGTACTAATTTACATTTCCATCAACAGTGTATGAGGGTTCTCCTTTCTTCACATCCTTGCCAGCATTTGTTATAACCTGTCTTTTGGATAAAAGCCATTTAACTAGAGTGAGACAACCAGAATAATATGTAACCAAGTATCTGGGCACCCAGTCCGCAATCAGGTAGACACATAAAATTAACCATCACAAGCTTAAATGTGAATTTTAGGAGACTTAAAGGTTAATTAGATATAGGAGATGATGAAGAGAAGAAGTCAAAAATGACTCCCAAGTTTCGAGTTTGAGCAACTGGTTAATGTCATTTACTGGATGGAAGACATGTGAGGAAAAACATGGGGCAGTAGTGATACGAGGTAATGAATGTGAATGACTCAAGTTCTTTGTGATGTGTGTGCATGTGTGTGTGTGTCTGTGTGTATATAGATATATATAAAATTATAAAGTTTCTGATCACTATCTCAAGTTCTTCCCTACTGAGTTGGAATAATATGTCTAAGTCATAGGGTAGAGAAAATGTTTATTATTTGTTACATTTATAATGTAAAAAGATGAGTGTAAGCAAGATTAGGTCCTGAGGAAAGATTAGAAAGGCACTTGACTGAACTTGGTACAGCTGTACCTGGATAGGTTTCTTAGTACTCCCCACTCTGTTATTTTTAGTTATAAAAATGTTATAAGTCAGATGTTGGGGAGTAATATGAAATCTGATTGTTTTTGGGGGATACAGAGGATCAGACCATATCTCTGACTGTGGAAGTGGTCTTTTCCTGGAAGTAATGGATATTCCTCTCTTAATCATTTTAATGTAAGGTCAGGGCTAGAGAAGGGAATGAAGACTTAAGACGTGTAGTTTAAATCCCAGAATCATGATGCTCATTTTGTGTAAGTGAAGGTGATCAGTGGGGTACAAGTCTGGTCTCTCTTCAGTCAAGCAAAGCTTTAGAATCCCTGTATTATTTATGTACTGAATTATTGTTTTCATTAGCATTAAACACATGGTACATAATAAGTGAATAAGTATACCAAATGTTTATTTATAGTGAGTTAAAATGTAAATATAAATATAGAAAGTACATCATAGAAGAAAATGATTATCCATTTGTTCATAAGAAAGTAAAGACATAAATAGAAACAAATATTTACTGTTTACTAGCTTGAATTGTCAGGCAGAAAATATATGCTGTAATTGTATCAAGAGGACTAATGGAATCCAGTGGAAAATTCTACTACAGAAGCTTCTGCTCCATAATAAAAGAAGAAAATAAAAACAAAATTAGAAATCCCCAGAACAGTACATGATTGGCTTCCCAACTTGGTTGTCATGATCTGTTTCCTAGATACTTTCCTAGACAACTGTCTCGGTAAACCATCTAGCAAGGCCCATAGCGTTTCATTGTTAACAATTTTTTGACAAAGATAAATTCATATCAGTGTATACAGATTTTGTTGGAAGGTTTTGCCCATAATCAGTCTCTTAACCACACTTTGAATGTATAGTTTAGTTGGCATATATTTGTCTTGTGGCTAACGATGTTGAATAAATTGCTGGCATGGAGATTTTCTTTGAAATGGAAACTGAGTAATAATTTTAATTATTGTACTCTTACAAATGGCTTTGTTGGTTTTATTTGTCCATGTGTCATTCTGTAGCAATTTCAGAGATTCTTCACTAATTCAACCTGTCATGAAATCTCTCATTAAAGATACATAATAAAATCAGTATTTCTTCTCTTTTTGCAATATCTTTTACATTGAAAGACATTTTATTTTGTTAGCTCTGAAAGACACTGCATGATGTGATTTATCTACAGAAAAAATACATTCTATTCAGAGGTGAGGTTCCAAAATTAATAGAAAAGGACAAATTAAGCATAGTTAAAATTACTCTTAAAAAAGGTATATTGAAGATCTACATACTATGTCTCAGTAAGTTCTATAGCCATTTTCTCTAGCAGAGTATCAGAAGTAGTTGGCTTTCTTTCAAGGGTCATGACATATGAAAAGACATATATTTAAATACTGTAATCACCCTCAAAAAGGCTGTTTGCTCAGATGCTGGGGCTTATATAGGATCTCTGAGCTCCTGTGAGGGCCCAGTAGATTAACATTTTCCATTTCAACACTAGCCAAGCCATACAAATTGGCAGACAAATCTTTGGTATTGTTGCTTTCTTCTCAAATTATATAATTGAGGTAGTGTAAGTTACATGTGTTTATGATACAACTCCACTCTAAATTCTATTCTATCTAGTTCAATTTGGTTGATCTTTCTCTAAATTTTTTATAAGTACAGATACTGACATACTCTGGAGAAAAATTTTATAGTCAAGCAACAAATGTTTAAAATTCATAGATATAATTTTGAAGAATGACATAAATTCGTTCCATGATATACTTTTAGGCTTTGGGGCACTAAAAATATGTGGAAGGAACATCAATTGCTAATGATTCATTTTTTAAAAGACCCTGAGATTTGGGGGATTGAAGTATTTTTCCATTCTCACTAAATTAAAATAAGTATATTTTAGACAAATGACAGTCATACTCAAGTCATTCAAATCAGCACTTTAATTTTATTCATCATCACTGAGAAAATGCCATTTTCCTGAGCTTTGTTAGTGTCACAGGACTTTCAATTGTGATTATTTTAGTTTTCTTACATATTATATAGTACCTAGTGAAAACCTATATTAAATATTTATAAAATAAAATTAGTAATTTATTTCTATTCTAGTTGATGAAACAAACAGGTGAAAGCCACAGTGAATATTTTCTTCCATAGCTCATAACTCTCAACTTGATTCCTACAAGGCACTTCAAGCAGAGCTCTGGTCATTGACTACAGATTCACCTAGCTTAACTTGATAAATGATTTTGCCCAAGCCTCATATCTGAGAGGCCTATTCGGACCTTGTAGATATAAAATTATTGCTGCCACTTTAGCCACTAATGCTAAATATCACCAACATTATTGGTGATAATCTTTGGTTTGTATGTTAGTACGTGTCACAATAATGGTATTATGAAAGCCTGTTGGCAAATCAGTTTATCTGACTTTGTGAAATTATGTGAAGAAAACAACATTTTATATTTAACATGATTTATGATTAGTATGTTATGAATAAGTTTTGAATGGGTTATAAATGAATTATCTTGATTTGAGAATGATGAATTTATGATAGCTTAATACACTGATGAAAATATATAATACATTCTGTTATTTGGCAGCCTTTAATGTAAAACCTCAACACTAAAAGGGATTATTTCTCTGGATAGTACAGATCTTCTTTTGACATATGCAGTCAGTTTACCATGAACCAGTTTTGATAACAGGTTGTGCTCCCATGGCAATTGTCTGGAAATGGATTATTCTCTGTGTGCGAAATATAACCTAGAAATCAATTTTTGCATTATTTTCCCTATAGGGATTTTTATTTATTTTTTTTATGATTGCGAGTAGAGAATGTTTACATTGAATCTTCCACATTCATTTACAGGCTACATACAGACACACGGTGGAGGAGGGGGAAGGGGGGAGGAGAAAGAAAGAGAGAGAGATAAAGACTGGCTCCCATTAATCATAATTAAGTATAAGTAACAGCCATGAGCTTGAGTAGTACTTCATATCTTTTCTAATTTGAAACATTGTATCAATTTTGGAATTGTAACTAGTAAGCGGTAGTTTACTCTTTAAATTTATTACTAGAAGTCTGAACATTTTATGATATCATTACTTACTTTTGGAGCAATTATTTTCAAACTTTAGCATGCATTGGAATTCCCTTTATGTAGAAACACAGATTTTTGGGCCCCACCCTCAGAGTTTCTGATGCAGCACATCTGGGTTGGGGCATGTGAATTTGGTTGCCTAACAAATTCTCAGGTGATGCTAGTTTGAAGTTCACACTTTGAAAATCCATGCTTGAGAGATCTGAGAGCAATGTATGCTTTCTCAATTTTAGAGATGTGCTTCTGAAGGATAAACGTACACACGTGTGTGTAATTGACAGCAGAGTTGATGTTAGATTCTAATTCCTCTCTTCCTGTCCTTAGGGCTGTATTTACTACCCTTAAGATAGTATAGTTGTAATGTTGGAAACAGTATACTTGCAAATATTTAGCTGGAATACTGGGGTAGAATGAGGAAAGCATTCAACGAATTAAATTATCTGATTAATTGGAGATTAGAAAGCACACAGTTTTTTGTTTCCTTCCTTGCCATTGAAGATCTTTTTGATATATATGTGGTGGTTTTAATTCTCAGTAAGGAGACCATTCTATGAAAATTTACTTTGTCTTTTATAGTTGAGCATTTTGAAATGTTCCAAGGTTGTTACTTCAAGGTGGATTTTCTTTATGGAAGACTGTAGGTTTAGTAGTGGAGATGGTTAAGGAAAAGGTGTTTAGATGTCTGGTGGCATTTTATTGTTGTTATTAATGATTTGGGTTAACAAGTTCATTTATTGTTATCAAAATAAAATTAAGTAATGGTGTTAATAAACTGGAGCTGATATTGTAATTGTATTATGCTGCAGTGGTGAATTGAATCTGCTATTTTTGAAGCTATCCAGATAAAGACTAAGTTGGCAAGGAGTAACTAGGGGTTCATTGGAATAATTTTTTCTAAGTTTAGCACATATCAAGTAGACACTCAATAAATTTTTATCAAACAAATTAAATGTGGAGGTCTGGTCTCTGTGGCTGTAGCTTATCTATTGTATTAGGGGATGCTGCATAAGGAGGGAGAGTTTTTTGCCAGCTTATAATTTCCGCCTCTGTGCTTGGTTCATCAGAATGCATGATGCTCATTCACTGATTTACAGGAGTGTTTCTTCATTACCTATGGGCTGCACATCCTCTGATACTCTAAGAGCTGAGCCTTTTCAAACTGTATTTAATAGTCTGGATTTGGGGTTGAAATTAGACCAGAATACAGTAATACCTACCACTGCTGATATTGCATCATCCCTATTTTTTTTCTGTCCTTTAGAATAGCAACAAACAACAATCAATTTATCTTGGTGGGAGTGCTTACTTTTTATTAATGTGACTTTTAAAAAGAGCTGTACAATTCTGACACATTAGGTTGGAATATTGTGGTAATATATCCTGTATATGGCTTTATCAGACTGATGCTCCTGTAACTCACAATGCCTTTTCTTATTATTGAAAAATCTTTCTGTTTCAGCCAAGGGAAGTATTAAAATCCTAAGTAGGAAGGGATCTGTTCTGCCCTCTATTTTGGCTCACAAATACATCCTTCAAAAATAACACTTTAAAATGTGGAAACATAGAATCTAGACAGCCAAAATATGTAATAATGCTCCTTTATTTTGATATGCAGTGTTTATTACTTTATTAGTTATGAGCAAGATATATTTATCCATACCAAAGACCAAATTGCAACTTAAAAAAAGCAAATGGACGTTGCAAAATAATGGACACCTCTTCCCTCCCCCCATGCAGATAACAATCAGTTTTATAAATTAACAGCTAATGAGATTTTTATTCTTTTGACTGTTTTCAACATGCATTTGGTATACTTTATCTCATTTTTACTAACATCATTTCTTCTAGGCCTTTCCTTCATAATTTATTTTTCATTTAAACCATAAAAAACTTTGTTATCTTAAATCCTTTCTTGTACAAGACAGGGTAAGAAGAAATAAAGTCAAAACAAAATTAAAAGACCTTCTTTATCCAAATAGTATATATTTTCTAAAAAGGGTATATACTGTCCATAACAAGTAGCTTACTACATTTAGGTTTTCATATATAGACTCTACCTAAGTATCCTATCTCTTAGGAAAAATGCTATCTAGCACCGTTATGAAATTTCTTAATAGACAGTCTAGAACTCATCCTTATCCCAGCTGAAACTCCCTTGTCTCTCTCCATTCTCTAGATAGAAAATTGCCAACCATTTGGCCAAATCTGGCCCTCAGCTATTTTTTATTTACCCAGAACAGTGTTGACCCACAGAATGTTACACAAAAAATTGAATTAGTTTCTAACATTTGAAATTAGAGATATCCCCAACACATTCAGATTCTAGAAAAGCTGGAAGATACGTACCTATATCCCTGTTTGGCAACAGTTCTCTGGAGCTCAGTGGTAGTTATCCCTTTTAGATGGGACAAGGGCTTACCTCAGTTCACACTACTTTCTATTGTTTGTCAGATAAAAGAGGCTGACAGTTGATTGACATGCCTGTTGGGTTTTTTTTTTTTTTTTTTTTTATGTCCAGCACCTGCCTGACCCTCTGAACACTTCAGTTTGTAAATACTTGGATTTTTGTATTTTATTGGAACTTACTTGTCCTGTGGCCAGAACCAGTAGGCACTGACCATTATTGTAGATTGCTCTATAATGTATTCTCTGTTCTAAATATGATACTTCCAGTTAAAATAGTTTGTCTTGTAGACATTGTCTTAGAGGAGTGAATCTAATGGTTAGAAATTTCAGTTTCCGTGATCTATGGAGGAGACACTTTGGGGCTAACAATCTCCTTGGGTGCTACTGTCTCACCTAGGCACTGGATAATCTGCTGTCACCGTTTACGGTTTGACTTCCTTGATGCCCTATCAAGTTGTCTCTATTCACAACTCACTCTAGTGTCTATCAATGTGTGTGTGCCCAAAGTTTCTGTCCTTTCTACACACTTCTTACAAATCTGGTAACTACACAAGTGTCTACCCTGAGACACTATTAACAAGACTGTCCAAAATGTCATCCATTGGTTGGTCAAAATTAATCTGCAATATGGAAGATGGTTTTAAATGTAGCTTTATGGCAGAATTGACCAATTGAGAGAGTTTGGATAAACTATGATTAGTTTAAGAAATTGAGAACAGGAGAAAATTTTACCTGTTATTCAAGGAAATGCTTTTGTGTACATTTTGGAATCTTGCTCAGGGATTATCATTGGTACAGTAAAATTAAAAGAGATACAGTGACAGTAGAGAAATTGGCAGAAATTCTTTCTGAAATATTTAAAATCCCAGTTCCTATTTGAAGCCTAGTAAGTAATGACTAACAGCAATAAGCATGCTTCATGTATACCTCAATGGTAGAGTATTGTGACTTAACTCCCTCAACATCAATTCTTTCTCCATATAGTTGAATAAGAACTAAAATGCATTCTTTGTATTTATAAAAGACTTATGAGTTATAAAACAGGGTAACTTTTCTTTGTACAGTAAAGGAATCTCATCAGCCTGTATGTTCCCATCATATTCATCAAAAAAACTGGGAAATAAACAAGATATATACAGTAGGTGAAATATTTTTGTTTGCTTTTTACTTTTATAACTCACATTGTCATGCACGAGGGTGCCCTGAAATCTCAAGTCTTTTATTCTCTGGATAGTGCTCAATTTTCTTGACAATTCTATTTGGGGAAATTTCTCTTGGTTTTAGAGACTTCAAATACCACATAACTTCTTGTAAAGTGCAGAGTATTTTAAGATCCTGAAGCCATGGAATAGAAGAGAATTAATACTTATTCAGGATACTTTTCCTCCCCTTAACTTACTGTTTGACCTTGAAGAGTCTGTTTGTGTGTTAAAATCAATGTCACCTTGCTTCACTAACGGGAGCTTATAGAGTCTAATGCTGTGTGGTCTGGATAAGATGGTTGCTTTCTATTGTAATATAGGGTGATAAAAATATTTTATCAGACTAACTTGTATCATTCAATTGAGTCAGGGTAGAAATATAATATACAATAGATTTATGCAAGTAAAAGAAAAGTCATTTCATAGTAATTGCCTGACATTTAAGAACTGAAATTCAGTGAAAGCCCATTAAAGTTATTTAATCATTATGGACTCAGTTTCAAACCAAAATTCAGGTCTGACTTCTCTGTGTGAATCAGAACAAAACTCTAGATCACTCTTAAATGCTCTTTCATAATTTTAGACCTGATTCAGATTTTTTGGTTTTACCATGACAAATCTCTTTATCTAGAGCAAAGATTTAGAAATATTCTTATTTTTATAAACACTATTTGGTTCTTTTAAAATGCTCTGATTTGCATTAGGGGCCTAATTACTTTCTGCCTGCCTAGGAAAACCTAATGGGGAAAATAATTTCAGTATTTTATAATCGAGAAACATTCCAAAATGTTCTTTAAAAATAAAAATAAATATGATGTACTACATACTTAAAAGTATGAGTTTACTCCCCTAGAGATGGGATTAAATTTGCTGATGCTTAAAAATACCAGCATGATTGATGGACTATTTACACTTGGCCATCTGCTAATGAATTCTCATTCACCACTTGTTTTCTCTTGCTAAAATTTTATTTAAATCACACTGCCCAATAACCCACAGACACTGAAAAGTCTAGAAGAAAAAATTAACATAGCTGTCACATCTCGGATACAATATTCTCCAAATTGGGAATTTTATGTTTTAGATAGACAGTTACAGACCTTCTAGTAAATCTCATTAGTAAATATGTTTGAAGCCCATTGTTTACTTAATTGCCCAGGATTTGCCTTTCACTATAAGTTTTTGGGTTTATTATATTAATGAGTTTTGTTTGTTTGTTTTTATTATTGTTTTGTTTTTTGTTTTTTTAAATGTCTGGTGGTGATGTGTCCCCTGATGTAAAGAAAATTTATAGCTCAAGCAATGCTTAAAGTCTGAGGTCCCATTTAACCCTGATATTCTGAAAGTCTATGAATTATGGAACCATGAGTATAATATTCTAGATCTTCACATTTAAGTTCTTACATTTAAGTTTTTCTAGTATGCACAATAGTTAACCTTGGGGTGAGGGAAGATATAATTTATGCTATTATTGAATAGAATTATGTTATCTTTATTGTGAAAATTAGTTACTTTTAATTTTTCTAAAGTGCTGAAATCTTCAATTTGGGAAGATTAACACATAAAGCTAATATCAGTGAAATCCTTTAGAATAGAGCAAAGCAGAGGTGAGAAGAGGATGTCCTTGTGAGTTTTATTCCTACCTGAGAGGCATCTGGGAACTCCAGTGAATGGATATTGGACAGGAGTGTATACTAATCGGAAACTATTTAGAAAATCACCATATAAGACACCTGATAATCCCAACGTATGGTTGGGGAACCACACCCTTCCCCAACAGTGTCATTCAATAGAGCAAGTGTCTGGTATGTAAACATTTCCAGCAATATTTATTGATTTGCATAATTATTCTATTACATTATTCTTTATTGCAACCTTTTTTGAGTATCCTTTTTTTCACGAAGAGCTGTTTACTGGATAGATGTCTTCTTAGATATGCTCACTCTTGGCTGAAAGGCAATAACTATTTTAGTAGCTATTAGCAATATTAAGAAAACCTGGGCAATTCTACCTACTTCACATTTATTTGCTCTTGTTGATTATTTGCTATAATATGTTAAATAATTGCTCTTGAATGGGTCAAGAAAAGCAGTCATTCACCCATTTTGATTGCTATAAATATCTTCGAAGTCATCTTAATGTGCTTCTATATTATTCACAACTCTTCTAAGTCATTAATAAATATATTGAACACCTGTTCTAGCACTGCTCCCTGAGGCACCTCATTATGAACCTAATTGCACAGCTTCATGATATTTCATTTAACCTTGATTTTACTACCAAACTTTTTTCAAAACAAGACATTTTAAATTAATGATAAAACTTTATGTTTTATCTTTTGGTTGCCATGGCTTCATAATTGAATTTGCACACTAAAAAAATTCTGAATAAAATAACCAGTAGGCCTTCATTTAAAAAAAAAGTTCAAAAAAATAGTTGTACACTTTTGTCTCCCAGTTGTTTTCTGAAGTTCCACTTGTTTGCCCACTCCACTTTACATTGTTTGTCCTCATCAACTATTTTCAATATGTTAGGGTGTGGAAACAACAATTCTATAATCACAGTATTGTGGTTTTAGATACATTTCTGTCTTTTTGTGAGTCCTAACTCTTCAATGCTATTTTATTGCTAACTGGTACCTCCATCAAACTGGAGCAGGGAAGGAAAAAGGAGATGGAATTCATGTTAGTTGACATCGCTATTCGTCAGTGAAGCCATTACAAGTAAAGAATGAGGTCTACACCTTCTGGTTTAAATCAAGCTTATGGAGTATAGTTTTTTCTACTGTTGGAACCAGAGAGGACTCTGAAGATCACATGGTTAAATTTCCCTTATTTTTCAGATAAAGAAGCAGAAGCCCAAAGAAATGAATTGACATTGATGAAGGTCAAACTGATAAGACCCAGGCTCTATCTTTTACTCTATTGTTCAGTCCTCTGCAGCCTGGCTTAGGTTTTCATCATCACTGTTTCTTACTACTGGTAATTAAATTTTCTGTGTCATTTATTCTGAATTTTGAGATGAGTCCTGTTAAGCTTCTTTTAGATTATCATCTACATCTAATTTATTTTTCTTTTAATCTTTAACAATGTCTTGAATATAGTAAGTTCTCAATAAGTATTATTGTATGCATGAATAAATCTAGAAGCACACTGTTTATCTAGCAGACTCAAATATACATACACATACATATATGTGTGTATATACATTCATGTGTAAATATACACATTAAATAATGGCTACTTGTAGCATTTTTAGTTTTTACTTTATTTCTGAATCTATATGTCACATAAATGAGACAGTAAAGCATATTCTAGATATATTGATTATTTGAAACTGACTTCCAGATAGGCTGTAAGATCCTCAGATTTATTTGAACTAGTTGTTCTAAATAATACTGAGTTGTTCTATGATGCTGCCTGTTTGTTTCCTTTATATAAACTTTTTCTACTATCATTTGCTCTCAGATTCCCAAGTTCCACAAAATTCTCTCATAGATATTTGAGCTATTTTGGAAAGATAGGGAAAAGTCTACATATGAGAAGGGCCCCTCTACAAAAAGTCTTAGAAGGGAAGCCAAGATCGTTATTGATGTTGGTTCTCAGCCTCTCCTCCTCCCAAGGGAAGCATTACCAGAGAAGCTTCTATGTTTACCTGTTTGAAATATTTTTAAATTTATTTCTAACAGTAACATTGCAAAAGCATTGAAATGTTCTTCATTGCTATTGGAAGGTCACCACTCAGATCAAATGGTCAATGTTCTAGCATGTGAGTAAGTCACTCCTTTAGAAGAATTTTAAACACCTTTGAGGTGCATTATGTATTTCAGAATCATGATTCATCTGCTTTGGGAAAAAGTATTATTTCCTGGCACATGTTCAAATGCTGTAATTTAAGATATTTGTAGTAAATTATTATACCACTGCAGCAAATGCAATTGATATGACCCCAGGAGTTATACCTAGGGAATAGTTGGCTATTTAATTGGATCAGGCTCATTGTTCTTTAACATGCTAGGGAAAAAGAAAAAAAAGAAAGAAAATCATAACTATTTAAAATTTTTGTCAAATACCTATGAAGCACATGAATACTGAGCAGAAATATAGTTTAAAGAAATAATATTAACGAGCAAGCAGAGAGGATTAAATTTCTAAATTTCTCTATAGGTGTTTATTTGACTGTTTTGACCTAAGAAGTATCTGATGAAATGTTATTACAAAACAGCTAAAGAATAACTCTAACTTAAAAGAGTCCCTTTCTGCTTCTAGGATCTGAAGACCCAAGGTTTTCTCTCCCCAACCCTCTATTAACTGTTTCCTGTCATAGACTCCTATAAAAGTATAGGTGTAAATCTGTTACTGAAAAAAGTAACATTTACAGCATACTTATGAATCTGTCTCTATTTTTTTTATTTCCCTCATGGTCATTTTAATGATCACCTGGGTGATCATGATTGTCTTGTTTGCACTGTTGTTAGATTAGTTGTTTCCAAGAGGCCTTTGGGTGAGCTCATAGATAGTTAGTGTTGACCTAATCTTGAAGTTAGTCAAATATTGGATCAGAGATTGAGTCCACAGTGTGCAGGGCCCAAAGTGGGTCAAGGGATATTGCCTGGGCTTGTGAAAAACTGTGGAGGTTCTGAGCTGACTCAAGGAGAATGCTCCAAGACAGGCTATTACATGGTTCTTAGATATATAATTCCATTCCTGGGATATCCAAATTTAAATTTTCCCACACTCAGATCTCTCCCTGGGGTCTCCTTGATCAGGGTTGTCCCAAACCTGCATTAGACTCCACATGACTAATGCTTCAGACTCAAACCAAGATCTGAGATTTTTTTTTAAAACGAGGTAATTGAATTACACTCTGATTCTTAGCAGAGAAAAGCATAGAATGTGGTATCCTCTCCATGACACACTCCTCCATATACTCCCATACACACTCACACACTCACAGACCTTTGAGAACTGTTACTGGGGTGATTTACTGATAGAGTGTGTTACATCTTTAAGAATTTAGCATTAGAAAAAATAAGAACCATTGATTAAAATTTCTTACTCAATTTTATGTACATGCTGGTAGTTACGTAGGCATAGTTTCATCCATATTTATAGTCTAACAAAAGTTAATGGCATCAGGAAAAACAGGAAAAAAATCCACAGAGACTCCAGAATAGATATATTTTGTATGAACTATTCTAATAATTCACTTAAATTAGATTTTTACTTGTATTTTTATATTGCCCAGCTTTGTAAATCAATTTTACTCTATTTATTAAAAATGACATCTCTGTTTTTACAAAGGTAATATTCTTTGAACAGAATTGAAATATAATTTAGAACTTTGTCTAAGTAGAATTTAAAAACTGAATGCAGAGGCCTTATATTCCTAAATTTCAACTTGTGAAATATATTGATTATATATATATATATATATATATGCACACTATATATATATATATATATATGTATATAGTACATTGATACCAATTCATTCTTTAATTTTCAAAAAATGTTTATGAAATAGGAAATATAATAATTGGGAACAGAATTTAATATTTTGATATGTTTTTAAAATTTTCCTTTTCTTGCCTATAATCTTTTTTTTTTTCTGATTTTAAGGAGTGATGGGATACTAGGATGTTCAACTAATGTTTGGATTTGAATGCCAAGTGAGAACTGTTATATTTAAAATTTTTTTTTATTGCATGCTTCATACATCTGGCAGTTGGATTGAAGTCTAACCATAGGAATACACACAAAATGCTACATGTGAATGAGTTCATATATTGTTATGGATGAGATATTATTATATTTTTCTTTTACATGTTTTTTTTTGTAGACTATAACTGAAGTTACTCATGATAAAATTCTGGATAAAACTTGAAAAATACATTCATTTAAAATCTCAATTTGGGGGATTTTGTTTATATTTATTTCATAGTTAATTTAATACAGCCCATAAAACCTACATTTTAAGTTGCAGAATTCAACTCAGTTATTAATTACAATTCTACAAATGTAAGCAGAATGAAATACTTTAAATAGTATCATAAAATCATGTTAAGGATATTTTTATATGGATAAACTTGGATGTACTTGAAAAAACATTGTGTATTCTAGTTTGGGAATAGGATTGGAGGGGTGGATGGGCAGCTCAGAAAGAGGGGTTTAGGCTACTAAGGAAGGTGGAGGAATGAATGTTTGGACATAGTTATCCTGGTTTATTATCCACAAGGTAGAATTTGGCTAACTCTGTTAATAAAACAAGGTAAATTTTAAGTTAGAAAAAAATATGAGCCACTTAATGACAATCTATAGACTTTTAGCTTACGTAAAGAAAATAATTTTTAAAAAATTGTTGAGAATTTCATTTTTAACCCTAGCTAGCTCTCTTGAAAATAAACTTTGTGGAACTGTAATTCAGCACCTGAGAATTTGTTTCCACTAGTGGCAAAACGTCTTGAAATGTATGTCCTGCTTTGCTTAGTGATCTTTATATCTGAAGAAGAGATTATGAAAATAATAGTATGCTGTCTGGGTATATCTGTGGTTTTTTTTCTTCCACAGCTTATAAATTGAAAATTAAGGGATTGAAAATTTAAAGATGAGTCAGTGATGGGATAATCAGAAGTGAGCATGATGCTAGAAAGAGAAAAAATTATTATCCCGAAGTTCAGATAATGCCACTATTGCAGTAAGAATCAAAAATGCTTTTTAAAAGTGATATCTCTAGTTTATTTCCTTATTTATACTTTTTTCTTCTCAAATAATTTCAGACTGCTTATTACAAAAGACATATGAAATAAGATTTAGAGAATAGGATTAGAAAGAGGAGATAAAAAATATAAAAAAGGAGAAAGCCAGTACACTCAACAGGAAAGTTAACGTGGTTACCATGTTACTGAGTGTAACCCATTTCTGGATTCCTGAGCAAAGGTATAAAGAAGACAGGATGTGTGAGAGGCCTCTAGTATTCACTGCAGATAAAGCATAACCATTTTCCAAGGAGATTTTTTCCTAGACCTAGTTCTAAAACACATTACTCACATGTTCCTTTAAAAAATGATATCCCGTAATGTGATGGATATATTTCTCAACAATAATTTTGATTGAATGTAGAAGCAAATCCTCAAAGGCTTTTTCTTTTATGGACCTATAGTGCAAATTGAGGGCAGAATACTGTATATATAGAGAGCGTTCTGCAACAAAATATAAAAACTGTTGATTGTCCAGAAAAGACAAAACTGGTTACAAAGTTAAAATTCAGAAGTTCAAGTGAAATGTTTTTCTTGGCTCTAAAATTTATTAATAAAAAAATTGAAAAATGAATGGTCTTCTTGTCTTGATTCTTAAGACCAAGAATTCCTTCTCTCAAAAGTATAAATTAGCCTTTATATTTCTTTACCTGTTCTGTTTACCTCTTTTACCTCTATTTCAGAAAGAAAACAAAGTAAACTTGACTAAATAAGTGCTGACAAGATTCACTTTATAGAGATTATGTAAATGTATTCTGCACCCACTTAAAATCCATATTGCAGCCTCCAGTTACCTATTAATACATTAAAAGTATGGATAAATTCTACCAGAGGAAAAGACAGAAAATTGAGAGGGGAAACAAGACAAAGGAACTAAGTCAGGAAAAACATTTTAATTATACTCAAAGCCAAAGGAATGTTAAAGTTAAGGAAAAGCCTGAGAAAGAAGAAATTTTTATAGAAGCATATGATTTTAGATCAGGCATGAAATAAGACAATTATAACATATCTATAATATACTGTAAAAGGTGGAAAATGAAGGTGTATTATAATAATTACCAGTTATAAATAAATCAGTTGTTCATTATTTCCATTGAAAGAACAAACTGACAACAACATCTGTTCAATGTGTGAATGATTCAGTTAATAGCTTTTCATGCCTCATTTCTGACATTTTTGGGGGGAGGCTAAAAATACTGAAGTGATTGAAACACACTACTGGAGTGACTTGTACATAATTTATTACTAGCTGGTACTTTTATTTCTAAATGATGATTTTCCCCCCATAATGAAATAGCTTAAATGTTAGTGCTTCAGGGTTTGCTTTGGTGAGAAACTTGCTATTTGGGAATTTCCTAATCAGTAACAGGTAAACAGGTAAACATGGATACTTTTCATGTATTAAATTATATTGGTAGCCTGAGGAGATTGGTGTATCTGGTATACCATGACTCTGGAGAGAGGGAGACTGTCCTATAGTGGATTTCTTTTATTCCTACAATCCTTTACTGTGACTACATGTAAATATACTTCAATAGATAACTTTCTATCACATATTGGTTTGACAAAAGTAATCTTAAGATATTTTATATTGCCCTGTAGGATATTAGCCAGGTTTGTATCTAGACTTGAAATCTCATTTCAAATTTTCTCTTCAGCACCTAGAAATTCTCAACATCTTAAATGTTTTCCAAACCATTAATATCACCTCCTAAGTTATCTTTTCTACTAGACAGAAAATAATTGTTTCTCCACCAGACAAAAATCAAGAATCTAACAGATGATTTCACAGAGTCTGTTCTTTAGTCATTTGCCTATTGAGAAAATAAAAGTTACATTCATATATTAATAGATAGTTAAATAATCCTTGAGTAAGCTTCTTAGACAATGCTTGAGTATGACATTGAAAAGACACACAACCATCTTTTGTGTTAAATTTTGAGAAAAAAAATAAAATATCATAAGTAAATAAAAAAAAATATTTTAATTTTACTTTTTTGGCAATTATCATTAACAAGCTTCTGGATTTTTCATAGAATACCACACATATAGTCATGTAAAACCAAGTTCTTGATTATTCAAGCGATTTGTGGAAGTCCTAAAAGTGAGCCACAGGCAAAGAACTGGTTTTATGAAAAGTGTCAAAGATATTTTTCAAAGGGAAGTTTTTGGCCTTATCTGAATGCTCTAAACTCTAGGATATCCAATTTATTGGAAAAAAAGACTTACTTTGGAACCTAGGTTTAGTTGTCAGGTATGGTACTGAGTTAAATATAACCTTATTTATACTCTTTGGTGAGCTAATATAACCTTGTAATATTATATAATTGGACAACTCATATTGCAAGATAAATTAATGTCATCTTTTCCTTTCTCAGTCTTATTATCATTGTGTCAGCACATATGTTCATATAATATGTAGTATAAAACTCAAGCAGAGAAAGAAAGAAGGAAGACAACATAAACATGGAGAAGAATAATAAAATAAGCTGAATAATATATTATTCTTCCTGTGGCTTATTTAGGGCCCTGAAACTGTTCCTTGTTTACTCTCTCGCCAAGGTCACCTGTGATCTGTCTGAATGGAATGGAGAAATTTAAGATATATTTATTCCACATGATTCAAAGGAATGATAAATTATTTAGGTCAAGACTTACCTCCTTAGAACTACCTTATTGTAAGTATAAATTAGACTCTAGTTTGATTTTTAGCCTATTTTTCCCCTTTTTTATTTTCTTGCCCTTTTTATTATAACAAATGTTTTCAAGGTAAGATTTTTTTTGG
Source organism: Lemur catta (assembly GCF_020740605.2). NCBI lineage: Eukaryota > Metazoa > Chordata > Mammalia > Primates > Lemuridae > Lemur > Lemur catta. The sequence continues at coordinate 46,049,278 of NC_059141.1, read as the reverse complement.
GTAATGAATTTGTAGCAAATTTAATATACAATGGACAATTCAACAGCAATAATAAAATATAGCCAGTGTTGTGATCACTAGGTTAAAATGTTAATTATGTAGATGTTTTAATTCAAAAATTGTTCCAAATCCTTGTAAGTAGGTGTGGTACAAACTTGAAAAGCAAGGGTAGAGACCATCCAAGGCTTGGATTTCAGCTAACATTATACCCTATGAACCTGGATTCCCAGCTGGCAGATCTGGAGATCTAATAGTATTTCTCAAAGTCTTCCTGGAGACTGTCCCACCATTGTCCAATTATTTGCCATCATCATTCTATTCTGCTCCCCTTCTATTCCACTCAGGATTGTGCATATCAGTATTTCACGCTAATCTTAACAGTTCCAGAACCTCATGCAATAAAAAGCACATTAATTTTCTTTGTAAACCAATTAGAGCTTCCCAGACTAGATTTTGTTGTCTCAACTGAAATTAAGAAGTATGAAACTTAAAAAAACTAAAGGTTGTTATAATTTAATTTATAGTCACTAACAAATTATAGACCCTACAGAGGTAACCTGTCAAAGATGACATTAAAGTACTCAAATTAAGGATGTTTTAGATATTTAATAGAACTAGTTGAAGTCTATGAATTCAGTTTTACAGGCTCATATACTACCATGTAGCAATGACCACACTGGAGTAAAAATTTATATGTAATTTATGTTTGAGAAATAATTGTTGAAATACCGTATCTATTGTATAATTGGGGATTCTCATGGCTGCCTTTGCCATACTACGTGATTTTCATAATGCTCAAGAGTATTTTAGAACATTAGGCACAATTCCCTTGGCATGTATAAAAATAGCATTATCCATGATAAGCTCTCTTCATGTTAATATTGATATGTTATGAAATTCTAAAATTAAAATATATTCATTTTCCTAAGTAAGATGATCAGAAACTAGGCCTCAAACTAGTTACTGAATTCACTAATACTATTTTGGCTCATATAAATGAGGTGCATTCTTGAAGATTTAATAAAAATGCACATGAAATAAAGAATGGGATCTTTTGAGAACCATGGTATTCTTATAAAAAGAGATGGTTGTTAAAGAAAAAAACCCACTTATTTAGAGAAATGAAGAGTTGATGATCCTGAGCAGTTTCTGAAACAGCTGTGCTTATTCCTGTGTTAGGTGAATTCACTGCCTTAGTAATTTTTTTCTACTTTTTAAACAAATCATTTGATAGTAATGGAATAAAATACAAAGACTGTACCTATAACCTAATTCTTATTCATTTTAATATCAGTCTTATGCTATAACCAGTAGGTGGTGAAAATTTAGATTCTATAGTCCAGTATACCCCTGCCACATATTTTTCACATATTCCTAAGGTTAGAACTGCAATATAAACTTTCTCCTTTTTTTTTTTTTTTAGAGACAGAGTCTTACTATATTACCCAGGCTGATCTCAAACTCCTGGCCTCAAGTGATCCTCTTGCCTTGGCCCTACAAAGTGCTGGGATTATATGCATGAGCCACTGTACCCAGCTAAGCTTTTTGACACACAAAGATAGGGTTTTCATGGGACAAAACAAAGCAAAAAACTTCTGACAGTCCATTACATTTGTATTACCTTTTATTTATTTATTTAATAAAATTGCACGTTTTCTGTATTTATCATGGAATGGTTGAATTGATGCTCTATATTTGAGGATTAAATTTAGAAGATTGTGGGAAGGGACAATTTTTTTAAAAAAATCTTTTTTTAAACATATATATACTAGAAAAAACTGAGTAGCTATATGGGGAAAATATCAGACTCAGAAACTATTAGAGTCTTAGATTTCCAGAAGCTAATACCCACAGACATCTAAATTACCTCTAAATTCTAATTAGGAGTTGGGGGTGGAACCTGCTGCTGAGCTTTGCGATTGACAAATATTAGAATCCAGAATCTCAAATAGCGTTTACTCTGTGAACCCTTTTCTGATTTCCAATGAAACTGATTATTCTTTCCCCTTTAATCCTACAGCAACATGTACAGATATCATTTTTAGAAATATCACACTGAATCACAATTATTTATTCACTTTAAGCACTTGATTACTGTCTCCTATCACAATCCTTGGCATATTATGGTAAAGGCTGAATAAATTAATAAATGCTTATTTGATTGAATAGAATTAAAAATACCAAAATATTGTTATATAATATAAAAGAAAATCACCATATAAAGAAAAGACACTCTGAATATAACTGTGAATGAAAATTTGTAACTATCAAATAAACAGAGATAACTGAAGCTAATAGTCCAAATAATGAGCAAAATTTGATGAAAAGAGAACATGTCTCAACTTTTAAAAAATTCAAAAAGAACTAAAGTACCTTCTTATGCATCATTTTTCAGATTAGAAATATATCTGTCAGTACTTATTAAATGGCAACTTTATTGATAATTGTACTTTTTTTGTACTTTTAAGGCAGAAATAACTGCATATTGTTAAATATTGGTGTGTTCATAAGAATATATTACTCTAGTAAAAACTATTTCTAAGTTAATGTGAGTTCTAGCACTTGTCTGTTTTCTATTACCTAAATGGTTTTAATAATGGTCTTTTATCATATTCTACTTTAATTTCTTTATTTGTAAAATATAGCAATCAAAAATGATTTTGGTTTTACTTTTTGAAATAAGAATTCTGGTTAGTATTCACCAATCCCAACATAAAGACTGAACAGTTTGGAAAAAGAAGAAGCCAATCAATTTATAGGCCATGTTTTTGCTTGATGCCAAACAGTAGTTTGAGGATGCTATAATTAAATTAGTTTCTAAGAAGTTAATTTAATTCATATCATTATTTTAAATTAATGGGGTTCCATGGATCAGTCTTCAAAATGTTTTATGAAGATTTTATTGAAACTTATTTAATATAACATTTTAACATTTTCCACAAAGGATTAATATGATCCCCTTCCCCTGAAAGAAAGATAAAACAAAACAGATAAAATAGAAATGTAAAGAGAAATAGAGTTGAGGAAAATGTAGGAAATGTTTATGCCATCCAGAAAGACCAAAAGATTTGCTGTGGCCAGAGTAAAATTTGGCTCTGAACTTTTAGGCAATCAGGACAAAAATTGATCCTACTATTTCTTTTCCAGAGAAGCATGAATCTAACAAATACTATCAGAATAACAGATGTCCGTACATTAAATATAATATTCTTCCTTCTTCACTGTCCTCTCATCTTCATCTTGCCCACCTGAATACCACTAGTTTTAAGTCTCACTTTTGCTTTGAGATATATCCAACAACTCTAGTAACTTTGATTTCATCTTCTCCTAATTGATGTTTGCACTTGCAGGTATTAAATTTAGCTCTTGGAATTTATTTCTGTTAAATATGGATGCCTTTTCTATTAGCTAGGACTGCAAGCCCCTTGGGGACAGAGACTATATCATATACTCTTATGTATCTCTCAGATTTTCTTACCTTCCACCAGGCATATATTAGGTATGTAATAAATATATCCATTGTGCTGGTAAAATGTCTTCAGTTATAACCTTAAATGAGTAGACTTTTAAATCTAAGTAGGGGATCTATAAAGTGGACTTTAAATAAGCAGGCAGTAGCAGTCAATTTGTCAGTGTAACTATCACCTGGATTTGAAGACTTGCTCCACTATTTACTAGCTATATGTTATATTAGTTATATATAATTACATTATATTAATATAATTGCTTTGTGCATCATTTTTGCTATCTTTTTAAGTAAGGGGAAAACAATAATACTTTATAGGGTTATTGTTAGTCCTATTAACCATATTAATGAGGACTAAATGAATTAATACATGTAAAATGCTTAGAAAAGTAAACATTCGATAAGAGTTGTTATTTTGTCTTAAAGTGTTTGGTATTAAGTCATTCTTTCTGGAAATAATTAAACAGACATTCATTCTGGTGGCAATTATAGAACATAATCAGTTGTCTGAGGTTTGCTTTCAGAAAGTGAAAGTATATGACAACAAAACTGTGTTTTCATTATAGACAGTTACATTTATATTCTCAGTAGCAGGAAGCCATATACTTAACTTATCTGAAAACTTTATCAGATTATTAAGTTAAAAAGAAGTGGCCCCAAACTACATTTCTGTTTTTTATTACATAAAGTGTTTATGTGTTAGAAGACTGTTCTTCCAACCCAAGGTGCCATTTCAAGCTCACACATTTTAACCCATAATTGGAATCAAAGGCAAGGAAAAGTCAATAAAGGCTACCACCCCAGCCTTACGTTATTCTTTCACAACATGATGAAGTATAGCAATGGTTCATTGTTAAATAGCCATGTGTAAAAGCCAACGTTGGCTCAAGAGACTGAAGTTTGAGGTCTGTTAAGAAAAACTGGCAAGGATTTTGAAGTATTTCCAATACACTGAACTTAAATTTCCGTCAAATCCAAAGGTGAAAAAATGTTGACATCACAAGGATCTCAGGTTTTTCTCCAGAGATCATGTAAGTTCAGAGATGTTCAGTGTCTTTCCCTAAACCTCTCTGGTATAAGTATAGTCAGACTAGAGCTGGTATGGGCTTGTAGGCTCTTGCCTCAGGCAATAATTTCTTTATTTTATAACTGAATATAAAGTAAAACCCAGAGATAATGAGTGTTAGAAGTGCCTAAGTCAACCTACTAGAGAGAACATCAGAAACTGTATTTCCAGCTTGCCAATGTGGTGAACATTCCACTCTGACAATTGCTTTATGGCAGAGCAGAACAACAGGGCTGACCAGTCTTTTACTACATTTTCATGAGACTGTTTAGGACATTGTATTTATTGATCTGTAATTGAAAGCAAATATAGCATTGATTTAAAACAGCATGAACAGATGGAGTATATTTAAAATTACAATTTATTTTTTAAAATCAGATTTTGACTAGGTATATGTGAATTAATGTAATTACTCAAAGATTGAAGCAGCAATTCAGGGTTTATAGTTTTGGGTTATGTTAAATTTGGCCTTGAAAAGATCATTTGGCATTTAATTTGAATCTTTTTTCTCTTACTTTTCAATTTCTCTCTGTAGAAATGATAGTAATAGTTCTTGAATTAATTGTTATTCTTAATATCATTCCTTTGGTTAAATTAATTCTTCCTATCTGTCTACCTATCTGTCTATCTAATATATATTGCTATCACAAATATCTGTCTGTTCTTGTATCCCTAATGTCCACTCTGGCTTTTATGATGACACTTTATAGCATAAATATTATTGTAAGTTTTAATTATGAGTCTTAGTTTTAAAAACTATTTGCAGATTATCTAATAATAAGTACATTTGCTTCACTTACCTCTGGGTATATGTAATTTTTTTCTCTCCTTCAGTGTCTTTAACCACATCTTCAACCCAGGTACCAGGAACATCTTTGTTGTCCGCAATCAGAATTATTCTAGGTATTTCAGATAAAATTTCTGTGTGGTGGTAGTGGTGTCAGAATGAGAAGATGTAATGATATTAGATACAGGATACTAGAATTTATTTCTTTGCTGGATTTATTAATTGTTTAAATTTATATCCTAGTTTTTATCACAGTTATAGTAGTGGACATTTTTAGTAGAAGGTGTGATATACAGAGTTTATAACTGGCTCTTGAATGCATGTATTATATTATAAAAGAAAAGTATGTTTTACATGGATGCTACATGTTCAGATAGTGTGATGGAGTAAAGTACTAATGTAATTTCCCAATAACTCGGGCATGTAGAGTTCTGGGAGAAATAGAAGAGACAACCCAGTGGTTTAATAATGTAGGCACTAATGGAATCAAGAGACTATTTAAGAATCATTTGCGAATAGCTGAGACTGAAGAAGACTTATTTGAAGATATGAGGTGAAAAAGAAGTTTTTAAAAATGATTTTATTTGTCCATCTCCACATAATGATAAAAACAGTTGCATTGACCTAACAAGGAAATTATATTTACTTTTAAATTATATATTATATTCTGAGTAGGACAAGTGGAATTTGCATTGTTATAAATGTTATCTTCCTACCTTCTTAATGTAATATGCTTCCAGATCCCATACCATTTGTGTAAGTCATAATACTCCTACAAAGAATATTGTCATATAAAATCATTCACAGGAAATCTTCTGCAACCCATGCCATGCGATTGCCAGTTGACATTTTGTGATGATTGATTATTGGTGTTTTTCTTAACCTTATCGTTTATACTTGGTGACTTTATTGACTGTTCACCCACTTAGTTTTTGCTTTAATTGGCAATCTCCCTTCCCTTTTTAGCCAGTTGAAGGTTATATTTTGGATATTCACGTATCATATTTTGGTTCAATTTTATGAGAGCTGATTGGAAATGAAAATACAATATGAATATTTGGAAATATTTATCTTTTGAAGGATTTTTCTTTCAAATGTCCACTCTTTTTAGGAAACCATATTTAAAACTTCAAGAAAGTAATGGATATTTCTTTCCATTAATTTGCTGATTTGGGATTTTGAAGGAAATCTCTATGGTGTGAAATACTTTTTAGAATTTTTCTATTTGGAAATAGAAAGGCATATTCTTTTCCTGCTGTATCTACTTACCTCCCATTAAAATATGTGAGCCTAAGTATATTGATTATGGTCTTTTCTCATTTTTGAAAATGTGCTATGGGGTGTGGTAGGAGCATATTCTTAGATTCTGACAAATCTGGATTTGAATTCTCAACTCTACTGTATCAGCCTTGGCAAGTTATTTAACTATCATGATCTTTATTTTCCCCTTCCTTAAAATGGTGGTTATACCTATTTCTAGATGGTTTAAGAATGAGATGAGGAGAGCACAATACCTGATACATCATAAATTAATTCCTGCTTCTCTCACCACCTCTAGCTTTTCAGCTGTTGTATTATTATCCATTGGCACAACTAACAAGTTAAATAACTAACCCAGCTGCTTTAAGACTGTGTTCAAATATGCCTGTTGAAAGAGTTAATGGGGAGCGAAATCTATAAACAACACAGTCTGTCAGAAAGCAATCTGAGCATTTTATATATAGTTGTCCTTTGTTTTGCATTTCTCTAGTCAAGAAAAAAATGTTCAGCCAGGCTTAGAAAAGTAGATTCACGTTGGTATAGAAAAACGCAAGAATTAATGATTTTAGATTAGAGTAAAAAGCAATTCAATGACTTGGTAAAAGTAAATTCATTTGAGCAGTATTTTTCAAAACTTAGCATGCATTAGTATCACCTGAGTAATGTGTTAGCAATCCATATATTGGGGTCCATCCCAGATATTCTGATTCAGTAGACCTAGAATTGCCCCAAGAGATTTGGAGTCATCTTGATCTCTTAATAGTAACTTTGAGGATATGATAGGTGGCAAAAGTTTAAACAAATAAACAGAAAAAATTAACTGTCAACTTTATCCATCCATGTTATCTTACTACTCTTTTTCACATTAATCCAGATAAATTCAGTAAGTAGAAAAGACTGAAATTGATCACTCATTTAGACCAACTCGAAACCTGGAGTCAGCCCTTCATTTTATATAGTCTGAGGCAAAGACTGCCTCATAGAACCTTCAAGGCCACACAATACAAGTGTGCTACATTATACAACACAAGGTATATGGAAGTTAATTTACAGAAGATAAATTAGCAGGTAATATTTCAGATTAGAAAACAAAAAGAATTTCAAGGATCTTTTATCACAAAGTCTCTTGATGCATTTGAAATAGTATCTGATTTACACAAAACAAATTTCACTCAACTTTTCAGGAAGACGAATATCATATAAAACAAAATCAATAAATAAGAGGAGGAAGAAACTCCAGAGTTCTCTAAGTCCTAGATGGCTGGCTGAGGCACTCTGCTGCTTTAAGATCACTGTCCTTAATAGAAGGTAAATAATCAACTCTAGACTTTTTAAAACGTGAATCTTATCCTAAATTTAAAAAACTTAAATATAAGCTGCCTCCTATCTCACAATAAAATCACATGCAAGTCATAGGAGACCTTTAAAAATAACCCATCACCATTTTGGTGTTTTTTTTTTAAATTTTCAAATGTTTCTTCCCCATTACAGCTAATGGTAAAATAAAGCACAATTGTTGACTGTCCATTTACCCTACCTTTGTAGGTATATCAGAATTTTGAAAGCATTGATGTCAGTTCCTTTGCCCTTGGTGCCTCTTTTATTTAGGGACAGCTGTGGAGAATTGAGAAGGTAATGGGAGTAGTTGGAAGTTCTTACTACAAGACCAATTCATCTGGACCTTGAGACATTTTATTTTTTATGAGATTGTTATACTATTACCCAGCATGATAGGCTGTTAAGAGCTATTTCAATACAAGATGTTATTCTATCTACTCTGGAGATTTCTTACCTTCTCTCCTGAGGCCAAATATCTGCCAGTCCCATTACCTCTGTTTTCACATGCTTTCATCTACCCAGAACATCCAATTTTCTTTCTTACAGCTTACTAACAGTTCACATCAGACATCTGTTTTCATGCTTTCAGTTTCTTTACTTATTTTGAATGTTTAGTTTGAGAGATGATATCTGTCTTCCAGTCAGGAACAGTCAAAAACAAATGTATTTATTTCAATGGTTATATGTTAGAAAACATTTTTGCAAAAAGATTTTGCTATTTTTAAGCAGTTTATGGAATCAGACAGATCTGGGATCAAATTAGGATTATGTCATTAGTCTTGAGTGTTAAATTTGGGCAAGTTTTCTTTCCTTCTAAAAATATAATTTATACTAAAAATCTGTACAGTTTTATGGTTTTCTAGAACATTCAGGAGTGACTAGGGATAGAGACTTGACAAAAATGAGTTGATTAGTAAAATATATTATTTGCATGTTAGCATATGTTTTAGCATCTATAGTAATCAGTTTGGATATATTATATTTTATTTTTAGAGAAAATTGAGAAGATTGTTCTCTGATGGATAAATAAAATTCATGGTTCAATAAATCTTGCCAAAACAAAAAAAGGAAAAAAAGAAAAAGAATTTTATACAAGTGTTCCCAATCAGCTCTGAATTGAGCATGTGTTGAACACATGTTCAACCTTGCATTATGCATCTCTTGTAATTATTTAGACATTTAGAAAGTCTTTGGCTTCTCTCCTTGTGCTTCTTGATTTTATGTCTGCATCTTGGGGCCTACATGCATCCACATCTTGGGAGCAACTGTTCTATACATTTGCAAATGATCTTGTATATGAAGAAATATGTGGTTTGCTATACTTTTTGAATAGAGTTTTAATTGGGAGTCCAGAGTAGCATACAGAAAGAGTTCATTTAGTCCACATATTATACAGATAGAAGTGAATTAAATTAGCAATTACCAAACAACATGTCAAACTTTCTTTTCTTTCATCATATCCTCTTTCTGGAAGTTCTCTGGCACTGATCAGAGAAAGAAAGTTTTTAGTATAATGGAAAGACTAACAGCCTCTAAACTGCACCAATTGTGTTCTTGGGTGAGGGCTCAACTTCTTTGAGATTAATGTGTCTTCATAGGGTTGTAATGAAGACAAAATGAGATAATTTATTTAAAGTGTGGTTTGTAAACCTCAAAACACTGCATAACTTTATTACTTGCTGTAGCTGCTATTGTTATTGCAACCACACTGGGTCAAACTCTCCATTTTTCAACTCCAAACACAACTAAACATTTTAGTTGTTTAAATAGGTGATCAATAGACAGGAAGGGACATATGGAGTGAGTGGTTAGAGGGAGGAAATGGGAGATTATTGAATGCTGGAAAAGATAGGTTAGAAACAAAAGTTTTAGACACAAACTAATATAAATTACAAACATGTGATAAAGATTCTACCCCTAGTCTGGACGTGGTAGAATAAAAATTAAGCAAACAAATAACCCAGAATCTTTTTTTTTTCCCCGTTAAAGACCCTTCTGGTTTAATTTCAAATATGAGAAATCTCAAAATTCTTAGGTCATTTGGCTTTTACAGTAGCTTAGGGCCTTGGATGCGCAGAGCCATGGTTCCAAGGTAATTGCTTCTATTGATAGTTGTCTACTTTAGATGACCATAAAATGTTTAAGAAAGAAAGTGGTTTGCTTCAGGAAATCAAGGGCATATATTTGTAAGGACAACTTCTAATAAGAAAAACTGCAAATGACATTTTGGTTTACATAACGAATAAAATTTTGTACTTGATTTTAGACCCACAGATAATAGATTTATAGGCTTCTATAAATGTGCTGTGAGAAGTAAAATCTCAGTGTAGAGGATTGAGAATACTTGTAGAATAATACAATGCAAATACATTAGGAATTGGAAAAAATAAAGATTAAAATTAGACTTAAAATGACAAAAAATTTTGAATAGCAAATAATTTATGCAAAATATGTTACAAAATCTGGGATGCTAAATAGTTGATACAAGTAGTGTGTTTGACATTAGGTTTCATCTAAATTAGTAATATAGTTTGCTTTTTCCAACATTTACATCTTTTTTTCTTTCTGACTTTGTATATTTTCAACAATAATTTGATCTACGATTTTTAAGTTCATTCTTCTTGAAGCTGCTTTTAAAATTGCTGTGATGAACCTGCATAAAATTAGACTTTTGTAGGTACAATTTCTTTGGAAGAGATAAAAAATTAAAAGTTTGACATTGCTTTTCACTAATTCTTTTCCTCATTGTTTTTGATTGTATTTGACCCAGTAGATTGATATATTTGTGATCTATTTTTGATGTCATGAATATAAAATGACAATATAAAAAGCATTTCTTCTAGTGCAACAGTAATCAAAACTTGCAGTTTTATATTTAAAAAAAAAAGATCAAGAAGAATGTGTGATTACTGTAGATAAAGTAACAATATTTTCAAACAATAACCTGTGTCAATCAAACAACAGAAACAATTTGATTATTTCAGCCTCTGAAAAGTCAGGTTTTCTTAATTTCATTTGAATTAACTTTATAATACAATTGCGTAATCAATATATGATCTGGGCTGGTGTCAAATTACTCTGAGTTATTTGTCAGATAATTTGGAGGTGAATTCCATTATGGACAGCAATATAAATAATTTAGAATATATTAAGGATGTTTATAGTCTACTTGAGTGAAAGTTCTCCACCATGCTCATATTTATTTTGAATGAGCTGTAGATATTTAAAGTTCTCCCTTAGGAGAGAATTGATGTAGCACGCAATACAAAATATTTCATATATTTCCTTTGAAATGTTCCCAAAATATAATCTTACAGTTCTAAATGAAAAGTTGTCTTAAGAACCAGGCACATTTTGCATTGACTGATGGTTATTTTTAGGTAAACCACTTTGAGTTAATTAGGAGAAAATTTGCTACTGTACAAATTATTATGCTTTGTCCTCCCACCTTGGCCTGAACATAATGAGATGTAACAAAAGTTTTTCTTTGTCACTGGCAGCTGCCCTTTTAAGTGTATCAAAGTCTGTTGCTGTGGTTACGGCCTTTGTTTCCAGTAATGTTTTGTACATGCTTCCCCTCCCACCCTTAACAATGGTTATTCAAAAGAATAAAATAATGAGTCATTCATTCGGAAATATTTTGTTAAAATATCCCTCTTTATCATTACATTTCACTGCTTAGAAACTAGGCTGTAATTCAAGGCAACAGTTAAATCTGAGAACTGTTAAAAAAAAATCCTTGATTTTTTTTTCCATTTATAAGAAAAACCTGTCTATGTAATTGAAGAATCTCTTACAAGTCTGAACAATTAAATCCTTTTTGGTTAATGTATTATTTCTGGAACAAGTAGATAAAATTCTACGCAGTAAGCATTGTAAAAATCGTGCATGTTTCATACAGCACAGAATTTTAGAGTCAAGGTTTCTGGGCACAAAAGCAGTAACAAAACTGTCCCTACAAAACTGAGTAACTCTGAATAACACAAGAAATAATTTTTGTTAATTTAAAATTTTAGAAACTGAAATGTGTAAAGTTTGTAAAGTAAAATGTAATTAAATTATGGTACTGTATATACCAGTTGTTTCTATAATTGAAAATTTACAATATGAAAAATACATTAGCTCTGTACAGTTTTTACAGGTAGGTAGGATGAGTTTTGAAAAAAAAGATTCTTTTTTTTCAGGGTCATACTCCGTTTAAGTCAAAAAAATACTGCACAACTTAGCTAATTACAAAGTGTAGACTTAAAACAATTCATGTCTTCTTTATTTCATGAATTAATCTTGGATTTTTTTATTTGAACAGGGGATTTGTTTTGTTTTTAGAGTCCACAATGCATGAATCTTCCTCATTTTGTCCTTGAGGTTACAAAGTTTGGTAGCAATCCTTGGCTACCAATTAGCTCAGTTAAGCTAGCTGCTGTTTATGGTCACTGATTTGGCCAGCTGTTGTGATTGTGCTCAGGTCCAGCTCAGTCTCTAGGTGTGTTTCCAGCGTATCTTCCTGTAAATTCGTTTCAAAGGGCTTATGAGAGAGAAGTTCATGATGCATCCCACAGTAACTTATTGTGGGCTGGTCGTATGCCAGAAAGGTTGACACATTCATTGATAAAGGTATCTGGGGAAAAAAAATGACATGAGAAAAGTCAGTTATAAAAAGACAGACAACTTTAGGGGCAAGATTCAGAGACTGTGAAGTGCTGACCTGACTAACCTCTATGGTTGCTTCTGTGGTTCAGGTGTCCCCATGCTATCCTGCTAATGTCCTTTATTCTCAAGAAGTAAGCTCAGTGCAACAGTTTTAAAGTTTGGGGTGAAGCTGCTTAAGTATTAACTAGAAGCTTCAGATAAATAGTAGCCTAAGTGGTTCTGAAAATAATAAAATCTTTATTGGTATAGTCAGAAAATTGCCTTCCCTTACTGGGACAAAACAGTGTTTTTAGAACTAAGAAAATTATTTTTAATATTTGGTTAGGATACAAAAGTACAGTGGTTCTCAAACTTTAGCATGCATAAAAATCACCTCCCCCTTCTTTAACTTTCCATCCCCTTGCTCCCAAAGTTTCTCATTCAGTAGGTCTGAGGTAGGGCCTGGAATCTGCATTTCTTATAAGTTCCCACATGATGCTGGTGCTGTTAATCCACACACCACACTTTGAGAATCATTACAGAAGAGAATTGTCTAGTCAAGTAATTCTGGTAATTTTCTTACCCATAACTTCTTAATATTTATTTCATCATGAAGATTCCTTGAAATATTAATGTCTGTAGTTTGGTCCATATATCTAAAACTTAGAGTTTAGAGAACTCCCAGAAAAAATCTTTGGGTCCTGTGAAGGTCTAAAAAGCACCAAAGGATGATTCTAGTTTGAAGAAATCAGTGATATCAGTGAGAAAGGGACTCCTTTGCTAATGAAAGAAAGCAAGTTCCAAACATGGGAGGAAAAATCAAACATGACAATTATGAGCATAAGGGAAACATACATGTTACAGAGAAAGGGTAGTATGAAATATAATCAGTTGTCAAAGTCTAGAGATCATTCCTATTATTTTTTCAATATGATAAAAACTTGTCCTAAAAAGTAGGCAGATTTCAGGATCCTTCAGCCCTAATCTCAGTTAAATATCCTAATTACTAATTCATGTTGCTGAATTCCCTTGGATAAAAGCTTCTGACAGTCTTGTTTGGTAAACAGATAAAATATATTTCTATTTTAGAAGATCAGACTAAATTTCCTTCAGATCTCAGTTAAGATTAGAGCCCAAAGCTAAGAAAAATAGAATGACTAGGTTTAATTCTTTTATTAACTGCATCTTTACTTTCTTTCCCCTCCTCTCCATGCATTAGAATGCTCTTTACCTCTTCTCCTTCCATCCTTACCTTCTACTTACATTTATCTCTCCTTTAATGAAAATTGGTTGAGAAAATATTTCCTTGTTTTCTCTTCAATGAAAGTGTTCATTTCTTTTGAGATTATTTATTTTATGATTGTTTCCATGTGCCAAATGGGTAGAGATTAGTCCTCAGAGGCAGAAATATAATCCAGTTCATCAAATGAAATACTTGAGCAACCCTTTCTATGTACGTGGATTTTTAAAATTTGATTGCTTCTATGATAGGCATTTGGGTAGCCAAAAAATAAAATTTGAAACATGAAGTTATCTGATATGTGAATATAAAATATCATACACTAAAAAATGGCCAAGGTGATTGAAAGATCATGAAGAAAATGTTTAACAATAAAATAGGATATTGCCATTTAAAATAAATAAGAATTCCTGTTGTTACAGATGAAACAGCCCAAATAACTAAAATATATTATTATGTAAAAGTAATTATGCAGCATGAATAGAATGAGAAAACAAAAATAGAACTGTTATTGGACACATGAGTTTTATATTAGCCTCTGGGAAATCAATGCTCTGTAATGTGTTATAGGTCATATATCTGTAGAATTTTATATACTTGTTCTTATTTGTCATGGAAACTTATGCCTCATATATGCTGAATCATTTCTTACTTATTTGGAATTAACTCTGCTGTGAGTAATTTGTAATTTCTATGATCATGATTTATGAAAAATAATAAAGCATGATACATTTATACAATGTGTGTGTTTGTATGTGCACACACAATTTCCTAGTTTGATTTAATAACTAGAGGCTGCTGGTACCAGAATGCAAGTCTTAATTTGAAACATATCAATTAAATAGTTATCTCTGATTATTAAAAAATTCCACATATTTTCTTTAGAGTTTTTTTTATTGTTGGATGTCTTATTTTGAAACAGCTTATCCCATGATTATACTCTTTCAATGTAAAGGCACATTTTTGTGCATTTAAATATTTCTGAAATTTGGATGGTAATGAGCACCCACTGATAAACAATGTGGATGCTTAACATGTATTTTTTCCCTGCAATTAAAAGTGCATCTTAAAGTTGATGATATCTATGAAAAAAGTAACATAGTAAGATGTATCAGTAAGTAGAATTTAACAGCTAACCATTTCTGAAAACAGCATCAGAGTAGATTTTTCCCAGGTTGACTTAAATGGTTTTGAAAATCTAAGAAAGTTAGTATAGTATATATACACATGTGTATATATATGAGTACACACATATGTCAGCATACATATGTACAGATGCCCCATATATACATACTGTATACATACATATACATATATGTCTAATCTCATAGCTAATTATGATTTCAAAATCATTTAAATCAGGTATGGAAAATACACATTTTGGGGATACATTATTTTTGAACCACTATTACATACTTATGTTATCTGTATAAGATAGGTATGTAAATATGATAGCCATACCTATAGATGTATATATAATACGGTATATGTATGTACATGTGTGTACATTTACTCATAAATTTTTCAAGTTGAGTTCTGGTAAATTTTTGCTGAATTATGAAAATTTTGCACTGCCAATTTTGTTGGAATGGCCAATGAGATAATTTCTTTTTTATATAAAAGTGTTTGTTAAATTTAAGTAATTTCCTTCCCGATTTTTTGTTTCTAAGTATTTTATACAGATGTCCTGAAAGCCATGTTTGTTCTTTAGTGGCTAATCAGATGGATAAAAATTATTGAAGCTTTATGATACATGAGGCACTGTGCTTGACAATATTTAGAACCCAAATATTAGTGGATGTACTGATTACTGACCATATTTTACTGACCATAAAATATGGTCAGTAATTTTCCTTTTAAACATATATTGTTTCTATTAATTACTGTAGATAAGAATTCACTAGGTATTTTCTTTAAATATGATTGCTATAATGTATTTCCAAATATGTAGTTTAAAATAAATTTCATTTAAATTTAAAAGATTTAGTTCACTCTGTTGAGAAGATAACACTGAAAGACTACGCTCTTAGTAAACACTTATTAAAATAGAATATCCATGTAGTACAGAAATGTAATTTTTAAGCACTTTATTTTGTTTTTATGACATTGATTATACAAAATATAATGAATCCTCCATATAATAAAAGTAAATATAAATATAATGTTTGTTATCTAAATTTGTCTGGGAGGGATTTTTTGGTTCTAATTATTTACAAGGAGAAAATTATTTTTTTGTTAGAACAATTCTTCCTTATGAAACATATTACATATGTATATTTGTAATAGCTTTCCTTTTCCATATCAACTTATGTATTGAGCACTTCCTCCATGTAGGGTACTGGATTCTTACATAAGTTAGTTATTTCAGGTAGGAAGTCATATATTAAGTGTGTGACACATTTACTCCTCAAATAACAATACACCACTTGCTGCCCAACAACACAATAGTGCCTTAAGAGGTATACTTTAGTTCTTACAAGAAAGAGGGATTATCTGTTGCTTTCAAATTATAGTTAGTCATTTGGGAACATGACAAATGACAATTCATGGTAGTGGAATAATTTGAAAAAGGAGTATGAATGGGAGGAAACCTACTCATGTTTCAAATAAATTACCTAAAATATTAGAAAATTAAAATCTGCATATGGTATTTTCCACATCAGGGAAAACACTTGATCAGAGGTTTGGGCAACTACTGTAAATCCAGCAGTCTTTTTTGGGGTTTCAGTTTTGTTGGAAGAGTATGTCCTTGGCACCAAAAAGTGACTGGTGGTTGAGTAGTAATGCAGAAGGCTATCAGCTGGCATCATGCATTGTGAGGCTCATACATAATCTATGTAAATCCCTTCCTGTCACCAGGCCACAGTCAGTGCAGACTCTTCTACTTTTTCACATAACCATCAAGTGACTATATGTTGTTTTCCTTTTCTCTTTCAAGACTAATCTCTCTCTCTCTCTCTCTCTCTCTTTCTCTCTCTCTCCATTTTTACCTGATTTCTGTGAACATGCTCTCCCCTGCGGTTAGGGTGTTCAACAGTACAGTCCTGGTTTATAGTTTCTGTTCCATTTTGGACAATAAATCACTTAGCTTATATACCTGAAAGTCACCCAAATATGTTATTTCATAAAAAGAAGATAACCAGTGACCCTAGGTACCTGAGTAGCTAGTTGGGATTGTTCCAGGAAGAATAGTAGATTTAAATCTAATAAGGCATCTGCTTCCCAGACCTTTTGTTGGAAGGCTCTATAGTGTCTGTAGAGTCTTCCTGTCGTATCTTGCTGAAAGATAAGTGTCTTTCAGTGTATTTTAACCTAATAAACTCTTATTTATAATTACTTATGGTTTCCTTTAATCTTTTAAATTATTTTTTTCCAGGTAAGGTAATTATTCTTAAGGTGTAAATTGTAGAGATTCAGGGATATGAAAACTTACTCTCCAGAAATCATGATCATGTAAAGTCTGAGCTAAGAAATTGTTATATACTCTTCTAATGATCACAGGAGTAGCTGACCCATTATTTAGAAAATTCCCCTTAGGGAAAATTTCAATTCTGCTAAACTAGTGCTGTCTTGACATCAGTGATATTTGCCTCAGCAGTAATTTTCCAGTATCTATCTCAACATTAATGATATTTACCTTTCACATAAAAAAGCATAAGTTTAGATGAATAAAAATAACTAAATTACTAAAGATCTTTTCCCTATTCATATATAATATTTGAGCTTGTGATTATATAGGGTAAGAATAGCTTTATAAAGTTTCTAATTTGTGATTAAGTAAAAATAATCATTTTAAGCATATTCATTTATTGCATAAATAATATCTATATATATTTGTACAAATATATGTGTATATATACAAACATGCATATGTGTTTCTTGTCTTCTAATTAGTTGGCTAGAAGTCATTCAAGCATCTCTTCCGTTGGATAGCAAAGGTTATTTTAAGTACAAAATACTCTGAAGAACAGAAAACGATAGTCCTCTTTTGAGAGGGAATAAAAAAAGGCTGTTTTTTCCCTCTCTAATGTTCCCTCTCTAGCTTGCTTGTTAAGTGTTATTTCTGAATAGAGTTTTTAGTAAGTATACATATTTCTACTGATTATCTTTGAGATAATGCCTATGCTGTTCTCATATATCACAGGGGAAATCTTCCATTTTTTTTTAAGGCCAAATGTCATCTAGCAAGTATTCTGCCTCTCTAGGTTGTTGAAAGGATGATACTTTAGGGTTTTTGTAAGTATTGTTTTTTTATCATCTGCATATAGTGAAAGAAGCAGACTGAAGGGATTCATTTTTTGAGATGTAGCCCTTATCACTATCAGGACATATTTCTCTCTATTTGATGTTGGAGTCAGAGGCCTATTATCTTAATTTTGTTTTTCATCTATTAAACTTAATAAGTTTTCAATTGAGTTTATTTCTACTTAATAACATATGAAATAAGAAACAGGCCTTACAATCTTTTTCCAATTAATGAAATTTCTCTAATTTGCCTCTCAATCTGAGCTTACCATCCCTGAATCCAAATTGGCATTACTTCCCACTGCCCCCCTATTGTGTTCTGGGGAGTATTTAACCAGGTTATGTCAGCTTTGCCAATCTATTTTGACTCCTCCCTTTCTCTTGTTCCAAATGTCCCGTGATTTGCCAGTTACTTTCTTGATATCACTGACATGTACCCACCTCTCTCTCATCTCTGTTGCCACTATCTTAACTCAAAGTATCTTTACCTTGTTCACCTTAGTGACTGGAACTGGTCTTAGTAGAGTTGCCAATAAAACTACACATTTGTAAGTTCATCTTTGGAGAAGATTAGCTATATTTTTTGTTTAACTAAATGTATGCAACATGTAAAAAATAGTAAATGCTTTCTTCTTTTTTCTTTTCTTTTTTGGTCATATCTGAAGCATTACTTTTTGGAAAGAAGTGGAATTTGAAATATACTTTATTCAGGGAAATCAGCTTTCTTAAATAGATTATTTTATATATATACATGGTGTGTGTGTGTGTGTGTGTGTGTGTGTGTGTGTGTATTAACACCACTGCCTGTAAAATTCTCAATTTCCTTAAAGAAGTGTTTTAATTCTTAAAAATATACAACTTGGTGATGATTTTGTTCTTGTTCATTTTGATGCCTCTACCTTCTGTTTCATTTATGCTAATTGATTTTCATGACTAGCCTTGAGTTTTGCTTGGGTATGTGCAATTTGCTTTGTGTTTGGGGATTGGTTAGTAATATTTGTTCCAGTCCTATCAAGCATAATTTTTATATGTAGGCTGGTAGTTTTTACTTATAATCAAAATAGAAAGCTGCCTCTTTGGCATTATTTGAGTAATATTAAGAAACTCTTGACTGAAAATACCTTTCCTACTGGCTTAATTCCCAACTTAAAAATTTTATCACTAATTACTATTTTAGTTTCTAAGTGTTGAGGCACTTGTTAAAATTTATGTGCTATATGAAGAGAAATAGTGTAAGCAATTATCGCTCTCTAGCTTGGGTCCCTAGCAGAGCGTTAAAGTCTGCTTAGATGTTACCTCAAGTCCTCCTTTAATTTCTTTAGGATTTCTACAGTTGTTTCTCTATCCACCCACCTAGAGCAGCTGTGGACATTTGTTCCATCTCTTGGTTGACATCTGCTCAAACATGTCTCTAACATCCTCTTCATTATCTTCACTATTATTCATTGAGCATTTACTGTGTTTTAGGTACCATGCTATATGCTGAACTCAGGTCATCTATTTTAAGCCTTCCGAGACCACTGGCAGTAAGATAAATATAATTGTCCCCATTTTACAGTTGAGAAAACTAATATAGTTTCAATAATTAGTCTAAAATCACTCACCTAGTGAGTTGTATAAGTTGTTGCTTGACTTCTTAACCACTATATTTCACTGCCTATTTATCACTCTATCTAATTCACACTGGCCTTAAAGCCTAGAGCGGTGAAAACAATATAATGCCTCTGATACTATTTAAACACCAATTCTCAACATTTGGGTCTTATTTCCAGTAGTGTGAACACTATGATTTCCCATGCTTTACAGCAGTTTTATGATGCTGCTTTGCACATTGGATCTTCAGGAAAGAAACATATAGTTTATCATGGAGTAATGATGTGGTTAGATGGTAACAGCTCAAAATCAGAATTCTCTGCTTCTTACTGAACTCATATTGGCTTATACGAGGGATGAGGAGAGGAGTCCAATCTGGAGAACATTCAGAACTGGGAAAGGAACCCTAAATATACTCTGGTATACACATTTGTGTAAAATTGTTCAGGAAGACTTTCAGGGATTTTAAAGTTAAATTTCTGTGTTGACTTGAAAATTGATAGACATTTTCCAATTAAATTACATTAGCTTTTCTTTTTAACAAGATATCTAAAAAGTTAGAAACTTCAATTAGTCTGTAGTTTGATTATTTTTTTTCATATTAAACTATACTCGTCTTGATTCCTTTCTGTATGTGAAACATTTCTGGTTAGATGTTTGCAAGACAGCAGGACTGGGGAAATGGAGAACAAACATGAAGACACAATTTCTGCTCTCTGACAAAAATCGTAGGCTAGTCAGTGTTGGACAAATAATGCAAAAGAGTAAAGGAAGGCAATGGATGGAGTAGGCTGGGAGACAAGATATAGAGTATGAATGTATAAGAATATTTATACTGTGCTCTGATTGGTTGATTCTACTAATTATATCATCCATCCTTTCTGGGTGCAAAATGAAGTAGCCATCTTTTTGATTTGAAAATAATGTTGCTACTTTCCAGATTTATTGGTGAGAATCAATATTGCTGAGAAGTGATTCAATATTTACTTTTATGGACTCTCCCACAGAGATAATATATTTGACCTTGAACTGATTTATTTGTTTGAATATCAATCTATCTCCTGGAACTCTTTAGCATTCCAATGGTTAATTGGTGTCAGTACAACAGACTTTTGGATCATTAATTTTAATTATCTTGATTCTACTAATAAAGTATTTAAAAAAATTTTTTTAAAGTATTTAAGAGCTTCAATTTATATTATCTATCTTTAAACTTTAAAAAACCTAACTTTCTATTAATAATATAAAAATTATATTTAACATTCTTAACTATAAATATTTTTATATTTTCTTAATAGCTAAATTGCCACTTAAAGTAGCAATTACTATCCTGATGTCGCAAGTACAATCTTCGCTTGATATCTGTGGAGGATTTGTTCAGGACACCAGATACCAAAATCCATGGATGCTCAAATCCCTTTTATCCAACAGTGTAGTATTTGCATTTAACCTATGCTTATTCTCCCTTATACTTTAAGTCATCTCTAGATTACTGTAGATGTATTAATTGTATTAATAGCTATGTATTAATACCCAATACAATGTATATGTTATTTCAATAGTTGTTATACTGTATTGTTTTTTATTTGTATTATTTTTATTGTTGTATTATTATTATTATTTTTTGAATATTTTCAACTCACAGCTGGTGGAATCCATGGATGTAGAACCCATAGATATGGAGGGCAGACTGTATAGGATTATAAGGCAGGAACTTAATATGAATTTAAAATTTTTCCAGTGTCTGTAATTTAACAATGATGTAATAGAGAACATTGTTTTCAGGAACATAATAATTCTTCTAGTGCTTTTGTGTGATAAGTACATTATAGTGAACTCTTGCAGAGTGAAATCATACAGTGAAAAAAAATTGAGTTCTATTTGAAGGGTCACAGTTCTTGTACCAAAATGCATTTAGAGTAAGAAAAAAAATTTCTGAATTTTAGTGCCTTTATGTGTGTCTTGCAAATTTGTATTTTAGTAGTGCCCCAGACCATCTAAGTAATGGGAAGAATCTTATAAAATGCAGGTCCTCTTATCTTTTCAATTAAAAAAAAAGTATTTAAATGATGTAGACACTTTTGAGTATTTTTTGTGTTTTACAAAACACTTTGTTTCTCAACAAGAAATAAATAGGAATTGGCTATATGCATTGTTTTCATAAATTCACGTGCTAGTTTTTACAAAATCAAATAGAAATGTTCATTCATTTATGTTTGCACTCATTCTTTCAATGAAGGTTTGCTGAATGCCCTCTCTGGGCCTGGGGGCTAGATGCTGGGGATACACAAAGTCCTTGTCCTCAAGGCTTCTGGATGGAACATAAGCCATTCTAACACATGCCTAGCAAGTGGAAGAGAGAGGACTCCATGTGGGAAGAGCATTTCTCATCACCCCAATTGGCATCTCTCAATTTTTCACTCATTCATTCACTCACCCATCCACTCATTCTTGTTCTTGCTCTCTGAGTTATCAAAGTATTTCCTCAGTACTACTTTTATAGTATGTATATTTTTAAGTTTTGTCTTTATTTGCATATATATTTTATCTCATAGTAGACCATAATCTTCTTGAGCACAAAAATCTGTAATCGTATTTCTCCATGCCTTATATTGTCTCATATGGTCCCCTAAATTTAATAAGCACTAAGTGGGTACTTCCTGAATGAATGAATATTTGAATGAATGAAGTAGGAGAATAAGGGGTATTTAGTATAGTCTGGGAAGAAATTGAATCCTTTGCCCTAGGATGACTGGGCTTTATGGAAACTATGACTGAGACAATCTATTAAAGTCTAATTATGTCATGATCCAAGCTATCATGTTTCTAGGTTAGAGGAAGAAGGCTAATTGAATTAGCAAAAATCCACACTCATGATTAGGCACATAGCACTGCATTATAATGTTTGAGATTTGCCTTTTAAACATTTTATTTTACTTTAATTACATTTAAACTTTTGATTATTTTTATTTTAAAATTTTATGTTGTATTTTAAAATTATTTTGATATATTTATAATATAGAATGTATTACTTTTATATTTAATTGTAGAAAACTTTAAAAAAGAATATTAAAATAAAATAATCATTCCTTAATTTGGTGATTTTCCTCCTCTAAATTTCAAAATGTTATGTCTATGATTTATCCTCTAATACCTTCCACATCTGCGTTTTTCAAACTCTTTAGTGCTTACTAGAAGCGCTGCTTATGATCTCCAGGAGTTTGATGCACCTGCCAAATTAGCTCTTCCAGTAATGGATGCTTCCTTGGACCCTTCTGTGTTAACCTCTGTTTTATTTTTGTAGTGCCAATGAAAAGTGATGTTTCTCTTCTAGCGAGGCAAAGCAAAATCCCCCAAACTGTGTTCATTTGCATGCAAATCTTTCTGCACAGCCCGACACTTGCTAAATTGGCACTATTGCCAGGTAAAGTGATGAGACCTAAATTGAGACTATGGCTCAAAGGCGCCACTAATCTTGGTGCTGTGTTTCCAAATCTGTTTCTTCATACTGCTGTGCAATGAGGTGCAGTTGCTAATCAGTTTGAAAGTAATCTCAATTTTTTTTTTTGCTTTTTTTTCCCCTTTGAAATTGTACTTAAAGTAGTCCACTCATGGATCTTATAATAATGATACAGCAGTTGATGTTTTTGGCCTAGGTTTGTATTTAAGTACATGAGAATGAAAATCACTAGTTATGTTAAACATTACAAAACAAACAAACATACAACAAATAACAGTGTTTGGTACTGTTATAATAGTGAAAAGAACTCTGTCTATGACTGATAAGGGCATTTTTGTCTCACAGAGAGGCTCTGTATGGGATGACCCTGAACATTGGCATTTACATTTGGTGTTCTGTCATGACTTCTAATAGCTCACTTGCTTTCCAACTGGCTTTTCCCTCCTCACTACCTTAATTTAGTCTTGGCATTCGTCATACAGACTCTGCATTTCTGACATGCCCAATCTAGAGAGCTTGTCCTAGACAAGCTTTGGCAAGACTGATATTCCAGGTTCCTTGGAGGCTGGATTTCCTGTCTAGGATGTAGAAAGCAGCACTGAATCCTAGTAGCTGTCTACCAATCAAATAGACTTTCAAATGATGTAATTACTTATTGATTAGCATTGAATTTTTCTTCAACTTTGTTATTAGATCAATTCAGATTTTGGTTGAGATTATCTCCCACCTGAGTTGATATTCTATATACTAAAACATTTGACAAGTTGCATGAAAATCCTGCACTTGTTTAGTTCAGATAACATTGTTTTATGAAAATCTCTCAGATGAATTTGATTCTGTAGGGATGAGCTCCTGCTATAATTTCTTCAGAATTTACATTTACATACACATAAGTATGAAATAATATATATTGTTTCTTCCATCCCTTCATTCATCCATTCACTCATCCATTTATCCATATTCCTAGCCATCTATTCATTATTGAGTATCCTAAGGATCTTGAATGGACAAAACCAATTCCCTGGTTTTACAAGCAAGCCATTGTAAAACACTATTTTTCCCAGGCAAATGGAATTATATGTAGGGTATGATGGGAGTGGAAGGAAAGATCATCTGCCATTGCTGTGAGGCTTTATATAGATAACACCCTGTTTGAGCTGGCCAGGTTGTTCTCATTTTTATATTGCTATTATTTCATTGATATTAACACTATCTATCTCTCTGGATTATAAATTTAATAGAAAATAAAGACTTCTCAGGGCTTGTGCGGGCTTGTGTATTAGTAAAAGTTTGAAAATTCTTGTTAGTGGAAAGACTGGCAGGGCACAAAACTGCTTTTCACAGACAAAGTTTATATATTGATATGTTTATAATGAAGATATAATAAGGGCTGAGCTAATATATACAGTTAATCTAATTTGTTTTTCAAATTTTTATGACAACAATATAAACTTTAAAAAAAGTAAGTTCTGACAATATGACTCTTATTATTATGCAGTAAAATACTTCTTGTTGACATTTAAATGAAGATCAACTCTAAATTGTGTTAGTACATATAAAATATGTGAGGGTAATTATCCTTGGATTGATTGGAGGTAATATTAGAGGTGGAAAGTATCTGGATCTTCTAGTGTCTTAGGTGTGCTGTCTCGTTTAGTTTTAGTCTCTCTTTTTTTTCCCCACAGTTAAATCTAGCATTCATAAACTATTATTTTCTAGGGTTCATTTTCTTTTACCTTGCTTCACAGGATATGGTATATGTAGTTTCTTAGAAATAATAAATGAGCTTAATGGTTGTATCTTTGATTAGTGTTATGTGATCAGCCACCTATATATGCAGATAATTCTTTCAACAATGGGTTTGATCAAAACTAATTAAAAGATAAATTCCATAATGAAAAAATATGAGGTGTTATTTCTTAATTATCCATCTGTTTCATTAACAATACAATTATTTAGTTTCAACACAATGTTCAAAATAGATATCAAATGCAATTTAAAAAATCAGAATAATTTAGGCCACATGTGGATAGTACAACTGAATCTCAAGGTAGCATAACAATCTTCAGTATTAGGATACCCTACTCAAAGAATATTTTATCTCCTTTTAACATAGCTTGACATTCAGTGACATACAAGGTACAAATATAAAATAATATGATGGAATTTTATGTAAGAATTTTAAACTGGTTTCCTTACTGTTAAGTCCTATAATTTATAATGCCAATCAATAACCTGAATGAATAAAATCAGCAACGAATAAAAGGATGAACCTTAATTTATAAACATATATTTAAAGTAGATTCTCTATGGGATATATGATTCTCCATGAAAAAGTTTAATTTTATACTTTTTTGGGATAATAGTAATAATTCATCATTTCTCATTCTATCTACTCTGTTATTATCTATTATGAAAGTTATCAAAGCATCTGTTATCAAAATATTAAGTATAGAAAGGAAGAACTGATCATGAATTTTGAAAAAAATATCTGATTAAGTAAATCTAATGTAGGATTAGGAAATTTAACCTAATCTAAGAAGTCAAATGATGTTTTATTTTCTTATGGCTAAAGAAGACATTCTCACTTGAATTAACCTGAGAGAATAATTATAAATGATGTTTAAATTAATATATATTTTAATATTTGGTTCTCCATTTCAGATTTAGCTTTAAAACATATTAATGGCATTTGGATATTCTATGAGATAATAGAAGAATTTGCAACTTGGTAATTGTTAGTGACTTTTTCCCAGCAGGAGCATCTTTGGTGTTATTTTCCTATTACTTTCCTTCTCTGTATTTGTGGAATTCTCACTGTAGGTACAAAATTGTGCCAAACATTTGAAGATAGCTTGAGGAACAATACATACAAGGGTAGATTGTCTTCTGTCTCTGAGCTATCACCATTCAGAATATGTAAATATAAAGTTAAAAAATAATAATTAAATTTGAGCCTAGTTATAAATATAGGTGTGAAGAGAGAATGCTTTCAATGAATTCTCCTTTAGAAGAAAACACTGGAGCCCCTGATTCTGCTTTCTCCCTGAGAATTGTTGTCAAAACAAGATAACTCTTCCTTGAACTGGCATTGACCTTGGAAACTGACTATATATATTCCCAACTGAATGGACTGTGTCCCTCTCTCTTCCTAATAGTGAACTGATTAGATTTTTCTTACCTTTATTTTTATTTTTCTCTCCATATTCTATTTTAGTTTGCTCCAATTATTTATATTTTAATAAAATATTTGTAGCTTTTATAAGTAAATCAAACTCTTAAAAGTATGTAGTAGGAACCATCCCAAATGCCTGTGGGAAGAACTAATGTATTTTGGATGGCCTATTTGTTTATTTTAATGATTTCTTAAATTTTTATTAAAGAATATGAAATTGAGACATGTATGTATATGACAGGGTAGGCAGAAATCCACACAGTTGCTTAATAAATGCACTAGGTTCTTACTGTTGAGCTGCTATTACTATCTAGTATCTGAATAATTCTTAGTTTCTTCTGAAGGAAAATTAAAAAAAATATATAAAGTAAGAACATACAAATTCTAAAATATAAGAACATTTCACATATACTTCAAATGTAGTTATAATTCCAAGGACATTGTTGAAAAGTGTTGAGGTAGACAGTGAAGAGTAACACAATGGGGTAGGGTGATTCTGTTTTAGAGATGGAGGGGTGGCAAGAAAAACAGGACTATATCTTTCTGACAATGAGACCTCATTTCCTAGATAGTAGCCCCATGAAAGAACATTGAACAAATTAATGGACCTGCTTCCTAACCATTATATTGATTGCTTGGTCCTTACAATGTGTTCAATGAAAAGGCAGCTCCGTGGCTTATATTTGTGTTGTGGTGCTGAGCCTGCACTTTAGATCCTTTCCTTTTACTTGAGGACATTAGCAATGTGGTTTTGAAGAAAAGAAGAATCTCTCTCTAATAAATAGGTGGACCCATGGGTATTTAAAGGGATTTAAAGTTCAAGAAGTTTAATAATGCAGAAGTCTTTATACCAAGATGTTTAGTGGTCCCCTGATCATACTTGCCCCTTCTGACCCTTAGGTGAACACCTGCTTTATTGTCAGAACACACAGATGGTTTCCGGTAGAGCATGTGACTATCATAGAACTGCCTGCTGGTTCAGCATTCCAGTTAACTCTTCAGGAACTTAATTTCACTGATGTAATTAATACATGAGGCTAATGGCTCCTAGCCACCAAAATTTGATCAGTCTCTTGACTCATAATATTGTGGTCCATGCTCTGTACTACTCAGTTTAGAGAGTGCTTACACCAGTTCCATGGCTGATATCTAATCTGTAAGATCTCCTTCAACACTCAAATTCTGAAATTCTCTTCTCTATGCTGATGTAGAATAAGTGCTTTATTTTATCTTTTAAAAAAAGCATTTATCTTTGGGAGGAAAGTCTCTTCCTGGAAATAATATATTACTATCTCATTCTTGTGAGGTGTTTTCCTCCTGTGAACCAGCTGAGTTATTCATAGACTCAATGCCTCCCTAAGAGGCCTGTGGAGTAATTGATAATTTGGTAGGAAAGAAGGTGATTCTCAACTTCTTAGTATGGTAAGTGCATTTCTAGATACTGGGGCCCTGAGTGTAGCTCTTTTAAAAATCTGCTTGGGGGTTTAGGGTTTTAAACTTGTGCCAGGAGTGATATTGATTAAGCATTTTCTGCCTTGCCCATTAGCTCTTCCGTCTGTTCAGTGCTGTAGTGAAATCACGATTTGTGCCATGGAAATCACTGAGGCAATAAATCTAGCACTTATGACTTCAATGCATTATTGAGAAGAAAGCGCAGATGGACTACAAGGGAGCAAGCAGTTGTTAAAACCAACTAATATCTTTGATAATTAATAAATGTATCAGGGGAAATGAATAGCAAATGAAGGAGTAGTTGATTTAATTTTTAACTAAAATGCAGTGTGAAAATTCTCTGGTTTGTAATTTAAAAAAATTTCTCCATAGCATTGAAAGAAAACCTTTTGGTTCTTGAGAATGTTGACTGCAATCTCACTGGCATTGTACTGGCAAAAGGATTAACATTATCCATGTCATCTGCAATCACTTTGGGTCTAGCTTAAACTTCTAACCAAGGTAGGATAGGTATTCCTATTTGTTGAATACTAGCTAAGTTTCAGGAACTGCACTATGTACTGGTAGTTCAAAGAAAATGGAAGCATGAGTACTGTTTTCAAGGAGCTCCAAGCTTCTCTAAGAAGGATCAATGCATATAAATGTAAATAGTAAGCTTAACCTTTAATGGGGTTATGCATTGACTCTAGGAGAGGGCATGACCAGCTCTGGTAGGCTGGGGTCAGGAAAGGCCTCAGAGAAGAGAGTCCCAAGTTGAGCCTTGAAGGAAGAGTAGGCACTCACTTGGAGAAAAATAGGAAGACCATTCCAGGCAGGCACAGAAGTATGAGACAGCATAGCTGGTCCAGGGGACTAGAACTACTCCAAATGGCAGGAACAAAGGATGTATATGGAGGAGCAGCAACAGATATACATATTGGTTATTGGAATACAGGTTATGGCAAAGTGGTAGGTGAGAGATGATGAGAACCTGAGGTCAGGTATTAGCAATGGGGATGGAAAGAATGGGTTAATATCCACCACTTACTAGATTGGTGACCTTGGACAAGTTAATTAACCTCTCTGAGTGACAATATTGGTATTTGTTAAATGTATATAATAATCTCTACCTTATAGTTTTGTTGTTAGCAATAGAGATAATACACATACGTTTTCTGGAATAGTAAGTTCTCAATAAGTGAAAGACATGATTGTAATATTATTACTGATTCATTGAAACACTCCATCATGTCCTCTTTTCTTTCTCTACAAAGTTCACTGCTTGTCACTCTCATATCACTGTTCAATATACAGATGAAATGAGCTCACATAATTAAGCATTTTTAAAATGCTCTGCCGAGTCATTTCTCCAATAATTATTACTGTTGCTACATTAATCTATATTTCAGATGCAATCAAATTGAAGTGCTCAAAAATTTATAACCTCTATCAGAACTGCAGGAAGGAGAGAGAAACACTTGGACATTATTAGAATTGTTAGCTTATTAGTAGAAAGTATCATAGTTTAAGTGTCAAATATATGACTACTGTAAATACAAGGGACTGAGAATTCTAGTATATTAATAGGATACTGATGTATTGTTTAGCTTTAGGCAGGTTACTTAGCCTTTTCTATGCACATCTATAAAAGGAGGAAGATGATTCCTCCTGAATACATACCAATGAGCAGGCTTAAGCATAAGAATGATAAATAATAAAATAATGAATTTCCTCTATGAGGAGAATGAAACTCATGTCAGCAGATTTATTTTGATGTTGGGACTTAACACTCTAAGTGGGAATTATATGCATAGGTCAGTGTTTTCATTAATGTCAGTTTCTTCAAAAATATTCCTGACTTCCATAATTTTGCTCTATACTTCAGTTTTGTTTTAAATTGTAAACAGCAAAATCTCTGTGAAAAGTAGAAATTAACCTGCTGATGCTTCTCTTTCCACCCCCATATAAATGCTGTAAAATAAATGGAAAAACACAATTTCAAAACCTAATCCAGCAAAAAATGTCTCTAACTTGCAAAACAATCCCTTAGGTTATGTAAAATGGATAATTTCCTTTCTTGAGAAGAGAATTTCTTATTATGTAAAGAAATGCAAGCATTTGGGGTTGTCACCCATCCTGGTTTCCTCTTGCTACCTCCTCCTGTCTCACTGGATCCTATCATGAGCCAGGTTAAATTCTACCCACAGTATGAAGACTTTGGAAAAAACCCAAACACCCCCCAAAAAGTTTTACAACCAGCTTCCTCTGAACTATATTTTATTCCTCTCCCTTAACATGCTGCTGTGTGTTAGTGACTACCTTATGAATTATGTCTTATCTTCCCAATTATATCACAGAGCCTTAAGAACAACTACTTTGCTTTTTCTATTGTTTTGCTTGTCCTCAGGAGATATTTATGGATTTATTGGCTTTCTTGGGGCTTTCTAAACCTATATATAAAAGTTTTACCGAGATTGCACCTCTCTTAGAGCTTACATCCTGGCCCTGTCCTATCGCTGTTTTCCTTCTGCGGTCATGGCAGAGAGTTGGGCAGCAAGCTGAGGCATGGCTTGCATGGCCATGATAGCTGTGTTTATGGTGGTTCCTTAAGTTCCTAGGACTCTTTCTCTTGTTCTATAAAGCAGAGTTTCTTGAGCACAGCATGTGCTCATAAGTCAACCTCAAATACATTGCCACACAAAAAATACAGCCAGCAGAGCATCAGGGAAACCAAATGGGGAATGCAAATCTTGTCTCTGAAACTTATAAATATGGATTATGCCTTGTCTTCCCAGATATTATGAATTATTGGTGGCTTAAAATTCATGGTGTAGGTTCTAGTTGAAGTGGATTAAGAGTGTCTTAGAAATTGTATCCAAATTTCAGAAAACTCTTAAGGGGAGCCAAATTATACCAGTGTTCTAAGTCACATAATCAAATGAAGTGGTCTGCGGCATTGCATCGGCATTTTCTGTCTCTCTCTGCTTTTGCATGCACATAATTATATGTGGCCTGCTAGCCTTGCCCTGGATTTTGAGGACTATGATGTTAAGAAGACATCAGAAAAAATAGTATAAACCATAATAATTCCCTTCGCTTTGTTTTCCCAGATAACTTAAGGGGAGTAACATTTCGTTGCCCCCCTCCACCACCACTCCAAGCCACTTCCCTTGCTGATCATGTGCTCCCTCACCTACTTACAGACCAAATGCTCCCACACACACACTCTGGAGCAATTGTGCTTTAGGGCTTTTGACACTGTGGGTTGGCCAGTTAGTAGGCACTGTAGTGGAAAGTCTTGGAAATACATGAGTCTTTCCAGGACTTGGTTTGCACTGGGGAAAGGTCACACTGCATTCCCATTCAAGGGTGTTTACTGAGCTCAAGCAAAAAGTCTAAAAATGTTGTTCTTTTATTTGATTCCCTTGTGAGTGGTTGTTAACCTTGAGGGAAAGCTCTTAAAATGAGTGAAGTTTGGATAACTGGGATTTCATTGGCCCAAGTGTGACCCTGGTCTGTGATCCAGTGTATATCTTACTAGCTCACAATTATCCAAGCAAACAGATAGTTTTACATGAAATGGAACTTTCTATGTTGTTAGTGAGTTCTATCTTATAAATCACTCCTGCTCTCTGGCTCCCTTCTTCTTACATTCTTCTCTCTCTCTTTATTAATTCATTCATCCATTTAATAAATGATCATTGAATATGTATTACCTGCCAGCTACTGTCCTAGGTGCTAGGGGATGAGTGAATAAATAGAAATAGATATTATTGTAAGGGTATATACATTAAGCAAATACACAAATATATGTTTATGAATTTTGATGTTGGTTATGGAGGGAAAGTGCGGGGAACTAGTCTGACAGGGAGGTGCATCATGGAAAATAGTCCTAAGAAAATTTCATGGGAGTTGAGATGAATGAATAGAGTAGAAGATGGGAAGAAACATGCTTCAGGCCACAGTAACATTATGCAAATGATCAGAGTCAGGCAGGGGACTGAGAGTCCAGAATGGCTAAACTGGAAACTACAGGGATGGAGCAGGATGGGGTGGGGGTCGGGCAAAGGGACTGCTTTGAGATGGGACCCAAAAGCCCATCAGGGCCAATAGTTTCTTATAGGCTATTTTATGACTTTTTAGGAATTTTAAAGAGTTTAAACTCTATCATAAAGCAATTGGAAGCCAATGAAGGATTTTAAGCAGAAGAGTGATATGAACTGATTGGCATTTACAAAAAGACCATTCTGAAGAAGAGGGGGAGCTAAGGGCCCGAGTGGATATGTGTAAAGCTGTTTAGAGGCTCTTGGAGGACCCAAGAGAGAAGCAGGATGGCAGTGTGAATGGAGGTGTTAGTCACGAAGGTGAAGGGAATTTGGCAGGTTTCAGGGGCCTTGGGGTAGAAGGTCAGGATTTGGCAAAAGGATTAGGAATGGGGGTGAGTGAGAAGAAGGTCTTGGAGGATGATGTTTAGGTTTCTGGATGCTCAGTGAGTGTCCTAATGTTGGGGGCTTTCCCTGAAACAGCAGATATGCAAGGGCAATGGGTTTGCAGTTTCTTGGCTATGAGTTTGATGTTAGACATGATAAAGATGAGGAGATTTTGACATTAGCCTAATGAGATGTCACATAGGTACTTTGTTTAATTCTGGAGCTCAGAAGAGAGGTCTGGGCCAGAGCCATCAGTATAACAAACAGAGGATATGTCGACTGATTTTATTTCAGTAGAGTATTTTTCTAAAGGCAAGGTGAGCATTCCTTTTAAAATATTTTTCTAGTTTATGTTGTGGTATTGTTATTTACTCCCTCACCAAAACTGACAAATCCAGTTCCTTGTACTGTGTTTGATTACCTAGAATTTCATTCCATCCAATATTATTGTAATGCCTTATTTATCCTTTGTTTAGGTATAATGTGATTATGCAACAAGATGTTCTTATTCAATATTTTTGGAAACATCATTGAATTTTTAAAGTCAGACTTCTCTATGTTCTCAGATGAATCTGACTTACTTTACAAGGAGAAGGGTTTTGTATCCTGATGGAGTCTTGGAAATGGATTCTTGGAGATATGATTAAGTGTTGCCTTCCTGTATGTGCCACTGTCATTGTGGATTGTGTTGCAGGTGCACTTTTCTCCTCCCCTCTGCACTAACCAGCAAAGTGACCTTGAGAAAGTCGCCAGCCTTACTAGGTCCTTATTACTCATGTATTAAGGAGAGGATTGTACTGACATGATCTCTGAGATTCATTTTGGCCTTAAGATTCTATGAAAAGTTATCATTAATCCTAGGAATATAGTTAGGGATAAAGATGGGGAGGGCAGTTACTTTAACTGCTGGAAAAGTTTTAGATCTTGCTGGAATTGAATCTTCTGAAATTATTCAGGGTGTAATAAAGGGGAGATTATAAGGTCCACTGTCCCATCTGTCTAAATATACTTAAAGACAGTTAAATTGCTGCTAAAAATAGGAAATGGAGGTGAGCAACATTTACATAGGCATTAAATAGTGCTGCATTTTACTGGTAAATTCCATCATTCTTTAAAAAAAGAAAGATAGAGGTTTATATAAAAATGGAGAAAAAGGAAATTGCATGTGCAAATGTAAAATACCATCTGTGCTTCTGGATTCATTCCATGCTCCACACCTTCATTGAAAGAAATTGTTGATTGAAAGCTCAGATTTTGCTGGCTAGTTATAAAAGCTTCCTGTGTTGCTTATCATGCATTTTAAAAATAGATGGCTTTGAATGTGTGAGTTAATTTTTAGCCTCATTTGCCCAGGCCTCCTAACTCAGGAAGCATGCTTTTAGTGAACCCACAATTCAGTTTATATTCAATGCAATTAATAGTAATGTGCACTTAGAAGGTGCCAGACAACATATTGGGTACTGTGTATTAGCTCAAACTTCGAAATGTTTTTAACAGCTTCTTTTTCCTTCTTGTGGGCCCATCTGATTTCCTAGACTGGAGAGCTTCATCTGTATTTTACTTTGAGAAAAATACTAAACACTGGGAGAACTGCAATTATGCAGTGCCCTGAGGTTAGAGAAACTTAAGTATCTCCAACTTCACCTTTCTTGTTTCTTTCCTGTCGTAATAGTGGCAGGTGCCCTACCTGTGCCCAGACCCAAGTCAACTCTGCTCTCATTTACCCCTTACCATGAATTTAAGTAGAAGTGGTACCACTCTCAGGGTAGCTCATTTCCTAATCTCATCTCTAATTGTGGAATGAAATACTTGTTCCTGTTAATATAGCTTTAAATTTAGACCAGTACTTTCTCTATTTATAAGTTTTAGGGTTTTTTTAATTAATTTAAAATTTCTGATCATTATTATGTTTTTTTATTTCCATAGCTTTAGGGGTTATAGGTGGCTTCCCTTACATAGATGAATTGCTCCTGACGTCTAATCTTGGAAGCTAAGCAAGGTCGAGCCTGGTTAGTGCTTGGAAGGGTGGTCATTATATTTTTATTTAAGCTTATTTAGTTAAGAAATTTTAAATGGTATTTATCTGTGGGGAAATTCTTAGAAGTAACACAAAACAACCAAATTTGTATCCCTCTTCTCTAAACCATAGTAACTACAAATGTATCTGAATTGTTTAGACACCAATAGCTCTGGGAAACAAACGTAGTTTAGAAGCTCAAAGTAGCTACCTGAGGTGCAAAATACATCCCTAAGTACCTTAAGGGTACACAGATATTTACTTAATATATAAAAGGGAGGGAGAGAGCTACGTATTTTAAGAATTAAGTATACTTATTAACGGGTAGCTTGATTCTTTTCTTTTTATTTCAGCATATTATGGGAGTACAAAAGTTTACGTTATGTATATTGCCCATGTCCCCCCACTGCCCTGAGTCAGAGCTTCAAGCATGTCCATTCCCCAGACAGTGCGCATCGCACTCATTATGTAGGTATACACCCATCCCCTCCCTGCCCCACATCAAATCATGGTGGATAACAGACTTAACCCTTAGGTGTGAAACAATTAGAATTCTAGAAGAAAATGTGGGAAAGACTCTTATAGACATTGGCCTAGGCAAAGAATTTATGAAGAAGACCCCAAAGGCAATCACAGCAACAACAAAAATAAATGGGACCTGATTAAATTAAAAAGCTTCTGTGCAGCCAAAGAAACAGTCACGAGAACAGACAACCTACAGAATGGGAAAAAATTTTCTCATGCTACACATCCGATAACGCCTGATTCTTAAATGTGTTTTTCATAAATATAAAATAATATATAAATCCTCTCACTCTTCTCTAAAAACTTCATTAAGATTGTATTTTGTGGTTTTATATACATGACTTTATGTATATGAAGACAGAATCTATACATATTTCTCTTTGAATAATAGAAATGTCTACATTTTTGGAAAGAAATTTTGTCTAGTTAAATTTTTATGATGGGTTGAAAGTGGCACTGTCTTGATAATTCAGTAGATCTGAGGGGAGCTGTGCAAAATAAATATCTGTATCTGCACCAAGAAAGTCTACCATGAATTATGTTTTTTACATTGTTCCAAAGTTACTTAAATTCTCCAAGTTAACTCATCAATAAATGTGAT
Organism: Lemur catta; assembly: GCF_020740605.2. NCBI lineage: Eukaryota > Metazoa > Chordata > Mammalia > Primates > Lemuridae > Lemur > Lemur catta. The sequence goes on along the minus strand of NC_059141.1, from coordinate 46,014,015 downwards.
TGAATTGTGAGAAGTGTTCTTTTCATTATGTTTAGCATTTTTATGAGCTTTTATTCATTTTGGAATCTTTCATTCTTGTCTCTATTTCATATAGTTGTTTGAATATATATATCTATATTCTGCTCTTTGTTCATGTGATTTTAAAAACTGCTATCAGATAACTTCTTTTTATCCATATCACTTTTTATATTATTCTTTTTCTTTTTCTTTTTCCTTTATTGGGATTAATCACAGCATCTAAGATTTGTTAATACTTGTTTGTTAAGAGGTACATTGACAAACCAAAGTGTTTCCTAAAGATGGTGATAAGGATGATAAAAGATTTAAATATGAAAAGTAAGTTTAGGATTTGTTACTATTTAGACTGGAGGAAAATAGATGGATACATGTAATAAGGATGAAGGTAAAATATTTCTATGTTGTTCCAGATTTCAAAATTAAGACAGTAAGTGGAAAATACAGGACAATTTTGTTTCAATATAAAGAGTTTTAAAACTAATATGAGCTATTAAAATGTAATAGCTTTTTCATTTTCAGATAGGTCATAGGACGCCAATTTTTCTGTTGTGATACCTAGAACAACCCCCCAAAATTAGATATAGTTCCTAGAGCCGTGGAAGCAACAAGGAGTAAATGAACTGAAATTCAGACAGGAAAACCATTGTAAGGCATGTGTTTACTTCCTTTTCTGAGAACAATTTGATAATTCTGAGTATGGTCTGAAAATTGGACTTGACCCAGGCAGAAGGTGTCTTGCTGGAAAAGCCAGCAAAACTTTTAGTGATTGTTCAACGCTGAGATGACATATTGGAGACTTGAGGGATCTAAAACACACAGTCGGCTTTCTCCACGAGACTTTGCTGTGTTCTGAGGCTGCATAGCCGGGGGCTTAGGCTAAAAGCTTCTAAAAGGGAGACTTTTGGTAGCAAACAAACAAACAAAAAGACTTGACAGTGGGGAGACGCCAAACTCAAACACGGAGTTAAACTCTTCTTTACGACATTTGCCAGTTTTTGTGGCTGTTTGGGCCTAAGGATAAAGAAATAACCTGAAAAGTCCTGAAAGAATCAGGACTAAGAAAATACAGATCTACCAGGCTTTCAACCAAAATCCAGGGAGTGCCATGGTTTACAAATAGAGATAAACAAGGGGCAGCTTACATCCTACTAAAACTGCAACCTAGCCCCAGTACAGCTGAGTCCTTGATTGGCTTGAGATGACCAGCCTCTCATCTGCCTAATATTGAAAAGGGGAAACTTGCTCTGGTGGAAGATATCATTTGGAAATTCTGTAGTTCTTCTATACATAATTTCTGTCATATCATAAGAGAGTAACTAGACAAACAAATAGGTGAAACTATATGACAAATAATCAAAAGAAAGAAATATACATTTGAAGCAGACAAGCAGATGATATTATAGATAACTGGCAAGGCCTTTAAAATATCTTTGATTAATAATATGTTTAACAAAATGGAAAACAAACATGGGCCAAAAAAAGTGAATGACTAGAAAATTTTATCAGAGAATTAGGATACATGAAAAAATCAAACATATTCTTGAACTGAAAGAAAACTCTGTCTAAAATTGAGAATTTGATGGAGAAATATAATAGGTTGGGCATAGTAGAGCATGAGGTTAGTGATCACCCAAAATAAAACATAGAAATAAAAAAAGGAAAAATCAGATGATATGTAGAAGGTATTAGGGTTATGCTAAAGTTTTTTTAATGTCTGTAAAATTAAAGTCCCAAAGGAGAGGAGAGAACACAGTGGGGAGATGCATTATTTGAAGAGGTAAGTCTATGAATTTTCTAAAATTTTGAAACACAACCACATACAGATTCAAAAAGTTAGCAAAACTGAAGTAGAATGAATACAATAAAAACATTCATAGGTACATCCTGGTAAAACTGATGAAAACCAGAGACAAAGGGATCTTAAAGGCAGTGAAAGAAAAAGTACTCATTACCTTTAAAGAGCAAAAATAAGATTGAGAACTGACTTTTCAAGGCAAACGAGAAGACAAATGAAATGTAGAGTGTTGAGAGAAATAACTGCCAACTTACAATTCTGTAAGTAATAAAAACATATCCTTCAAAAATGCGAACATTTTCTGACCCAAAAAACATCCCAAAATAAAAAAACAAGACAAAAACAGGGAATTCATCACAATGAGGCTTGTACTAAAAGAAGTATAAAAGGGAGTTTTCATAAGTGAAAGAATGACCCTAAACAGAACCACAGAAATGGAGTGATTGAAAAATGCCCAGAAGTGTAAATGCATGTTAAATGTAAATGATCATTAACTATATTAAACAGTAAGAATAATGCTTTATGAAGTTTAAAATACATAAAGAATAATACATAACATTAACACCATAAAAAAGCAAGAACAGGTAAATGGAGTTTAAAACTTCTATGGTTTCGCAATATTTGGAAGATACTAAAAGTAATAATTATATTATAATATATTGAATCAACTCAAGAATGCACATTGTAGTTCCTCTGATAAACACTAAAAGAATAGTAAAAAAAATTATAGCTAACATTTAATAGAAAGACATAAATGGATATTTGCTCAATGAAGAGAAAATTATGAGAAAAAAGGGAATATAGTAGACAGAACAATTAAAATAGTAGGAAATAGAGGAAAACACAGCAGAAAGTCTTTGTAGTCTTGGAGTAGGCAAGGATTTCTTAATCAGAACTCAAAAGCCACTAGCCATAGAAGAAAAAATATGTAGATTGGTTTATATTAAAACTAAGAACTTTTGTTCATCAAAACACCCTGTTCAGAGAATGACAAGGCATTCACAGAGTGGGAGAAGATTTTCTTAATATGTATGTCTGAAAAATGACTCACTGACGTTATATAACGAACTCCTACAAATACAAAAGACAAAGACAAACAATCCAATGGAAAAGTGGGTAAAACTCTTAACAGATACTTTGCATAAGAGGATATACATATGATCAATTTATATGTAAAAAGGAACTTCATTAATCATTATACTAATGCAAATTAAATTAAAATGTAATAATACCACATAGTCACTAGAATGACTAAAATGAAAAAGGTAGAAAATATGTGTTGGGTAAGGATGTAGAGCAACTGAAATTTTCATGATGTACTGGTGGATGCATAAATTGGAACAACCTCTTTGTAAAAATTCTGGTGTCATCTACAATGCATATACTATGACCCAGGAATTCTACTTCTAGGTGTACATACAGGAGAAATATGTACATATGTTAACCATAAGAGGTACCAGAATGTTCATAGCAACCCCTTTTATAATAGTGCCAAAAGGAAATGCCCATCAATAGAATAACAGGTAAATAAATTGAAATATCCACAGGGTAGAATATTATATAGTTGTGAGAATGAATGAATATCAACTGCATATCAACTGCATATAAAAATATGAGTGAATCTCACAAACAAGAGTGAGACATACTATTCAAATGCAATGGAGTATATACTAAATGATTCTATTTATATAATTCAAAAGTAGAACAAATCTATGTATTTAAAAGTCATGATAGTGGTTACTCTTGGTAGGGACTGGCTGGTGTGGGCTTCTGCACTTCTTGTAATATCTTTTTCTTAGTTTAGACATTGTTTACATAGATGTATTCAATTTATGAATATTCACCCTCATGATGTATATATTTTTCTATACATGTACATATATTATACTTCAAAAACAAATTAGGTATAATAACCTCTCTTTTGAGTTAATAAATTTCTTTTTTTCTAGAAATATTCAGGTAAAGAGGTTGGACAATTACCTGTAAAGGAAACTTTGGAAGATATTTCTGCATTGGGGTAAAAGAAAACGTACCACATGACTTTATACATCTTTTTAATTCTGAGTTTCTCTTTTTTTTTTTTTTTAAAGGGTATACTTCGATCATCCATGTACATCTTTCTCTTCTTACTTTACTAATAGAGTCCAAGACCATAGCCTACTTTCACTGTTGCCAGTTTATCTCCCATTTCCTTTGAAACTCATGCCTTTTCTTAATCATTGACTACTCAGTGGCAAAATCTGGATTCTTTTTAGTCCTTTTCTGACATATTTGGGTCATCTCAAATTGGTGCCAATGAGGACTCATTTTCTTAAAAGTCTTTCCCTTTAGCTTTCCTGATACCACTCTCTTCTTATTCTCTTCTTGTTTCTTTATTCTCTGATAATTCCTGAAATATAAGGACTTTCCAAAATTCTGTTCTTGCTCTGTTTCTCACACAGGAAATTCTTTGTATAATTTTAACCACTCTTAAGATCTCACTCACTATTCACCTGTTGTTAAGTTCCAAATCTGTGTCTCTAAACTTAGAACTCTCTTCAGGTTTCCAGACTTACATATTCAACTGCTTAACAAATAGATCCACCTCTGTGTCCCCCAACTTAACATTTGGTGTAAGACCAAATTCCTATCTTTTCTCAAAACCTTATCTTCTTTTGTTGTTCCTTTAACCTGGGAATAGTGGCATCATCTATATCTGTTTTATACAGACTAGGAGCTATTTTGGACTTTTCTTCTCTCATTCCTTATCCAGTTACTTACCAGATCCAATTGATTCTTCCTTGTTAACATTATATATTCTTCTTCTTTTCTCTAACCCATTTTCCACTGCCTCAGTTTAGTTTGGCCCTCCTTATTTCTCCAAATAGTTTCCAAAAAGACCTGTCTTCTAATTTTACACTCAGCCAATACATTCTGGACAATGATGTCAGCATTGATTTCTCTTACTTGGATATTCTTTCTTCAATTCTTGACTTAATGGACACCTACTCATCTGAGACTTGGTTCAAAGGCAGTTCTCTCTGTGAAGTCAGAACTAACCTTTACCCAACCTGTGAGGTAGAGTTGACAGCTCCTTCCTTTGTGTTCCCACCACACCCTGTGCATACTTTCAGCCAAGCATTTATCATATTTCATTGCATTTATTTATGAGACTTGGAATATGTCTTACTTATCTTGCTATATCTAGGACACAAATGTACTCAGGTTGGATGAATGAAATAATGAATGAATGACTGCATGAATGAATGAATAGAAGAATTAGTCTGAATTTGTGTTTTCTGATTTCCCATTTGAACCACCTGAAAGCTTGCTAACAATACTAACTCTTGGCCCTCACCTTGGATGTACTCTAAGAAAAATGCTAGGAGATTCTTTTTATCAAGCAAGTTTGGAGAACATTTGTCTAAATTATTGTCTTAATTTATTTACTTGTCTTTCAAGTAGTAAGCATTTTCATGTACACATTTCTGACCTCAGACTTGTTGAAATTTTTTGACTAATCGCTGGTCCTGAGATGAATTATGAAAATGTTAATAAAGAGACCAAGCAATTATCTTTGAAGTATTGAATAAAGAATCAAATGAATATGAGCAAATGTTTTTTGGTGGGGGAGTGTTAGTAACTTTTGCTTAGTATATGGTCTATTGTTTAGTGAATATTAAATATTAAACATACAGTGATTGCTGAAATATTTTGTCATAAAATAATTCCAATACTGATACATAAATATATAAATACACAAACACTTTCAAAAATTTTCAATTCTGTGGTATACTGTTTAATATAGCTTGCTAAGACTGATTATCATGCTTGTGTCTTAGGTAGTTTGTATTCATAGTTCATAAATACACAATGATTTTCTGGGAAAATAAATACTCATATCACACAAGTGTACTCAAAGCATCTTCATTCAGAAATGGTTCCTACTCAATGGCACACAATCACCTATATAAACATAAATTCACTCTGTTAAAGGACAGGATGCATTTTAAAGAGAGTTTGTTATTTAGGCAAAGAAATCTTGCTCATGCCGAAACTCCCATATTACTTTACTATTGCCCTTCATTTTAAAGTTAAATTAAAGGTAGATTTCTAATGTTATATCATTATTTATTTACATTTCCCTCTACTAGGTGGTAAGCTGCAGACTTATCCGACTGTATATAACATCTGATATTTAAATTCACACACAAAATCTTTCCAAAATGAGGAAAATAAAGAAGGCAGAAATGAAAAAGAATATTTGTTTAATAATTATTCAGATGAGAAAACAACATTCATGTTTTTTGTTATTTAGTGATTTGGGGTTTCAGGGTAACTACTGAGGATGTAAGTCTAGAATTGATATTTTGGCTTCTGTAATGGTTGGGGGGCATATATGTGTGTGTGTTCGTGTGTTTGTGTGTGTGTGTATAGAGAGAGTCAAGAACTGTATGGCTAACTCTGTATCTTAGAAAACATGTGATTTCAGCAAGTGCAGCTGGGTGCTATAGGGAAAAGGGCCGGGTGATGGTGTTTAGAAAGTCAGATCTCATCTCAGCTCCCTCATGATCTCTGCCCCGCCGGCATGACTGAGAAACAAAAAGTTTTCCACAAATCTTAAAGTTCCTCTTAGACCATCAGTTCTCTAAAATGAGGAATCATTATTACTAATAATATTTTTGTCAAATCATGGAAATCATAGTTGACATCTGTATTCTTAGTGGCATCTTTTTTTTTTTTTTTTTTTTTTAGTGTCAGCCTGCTCTAACATGGTAATTCCTTTTGACATTTAACTTTTCTCTATCTCTGTTTTTGTTAAGATACTACTAAGTTATATAAAAGATAACCCATAAAATCTCACTGGTCTGCCATAAGTTACACATGTGAAATCCAAAACTGGTGTCCCTGGCCCATAGGAGGCTTTCCACTTGGTCATTCATGGCTATGGTTCCTTCCTCTAATGGCTCAGCTTTTTTTTAGAGCCTTGGGGTTTTCTGCATTTAGCCCATGCATGGGGAAAGGGCAGGAAGAACCTGGCACAGAAGATTTTAGTTGGCTAAGACTGGAAGTATCCCACACCATTACCTGTGTGTTAGAATGTAGACATATTGCCATTAATAACTGTAAGGGAGGCTGGGAAATTAGACTTTCTGTGAGCCCAGGAAGAAGATGAACCAGATTTGGTGAGCAGCTAGCTAGTTCTTGTCATAATACCTTTCAATATTTATTTTTTTTTTCTGCCACAGGATTGGGATAATCTATTTATATATATAAAGAGTTTATAATATAATCAATACTCTTATATAGAGCATTGATTATAAAGCCCCTTCATTTTCATGATATCTTTTCATTCTCATCACAACTCTAAGAAGATAGGAATTACTAACCTCAGTTTTCAGATGATGAAACAGAGACTCAAATGAGTTGCCCAAGGCCATACAACAATTATGTTGTCAACCTGGAATTGGAAATCGTGTCTCCTGCTATGTATCCAATATCCTTTCCTTCTAGGATAAAAAATGATTACATTTTCCCACGTGTGAGAGGGTACAAAAGTACCTTGAACTTTCTAACTTGTGTGACAGAATCACGGGCACTGATCTGCTTTGTGGATGTCACATGTCTAGTTAGGCTCTCTGGGACTCCTAAGTATGGCCATAGGTGTTGGTGGCATATGGAGGCTGTGGAAATTACATGACTCTTTTACAACTCCAAGGAGGGTCTGTGCAGTCACATTCCTTTTCTTTATTGAAAGTCCTTCCTGCTTTACATAATTTCTTTTTCCTCCTGAGAGCTAGCTGAAAGTTTCCTGTGAATATTTATGCATGAATTTCCCAGCGAATTTATCCTATCCTCTGACTTAAAGGAAGTCACCACATCTTAGGTATATGAAATAAAAGTGGGATTGGAATTACTGTCATCACCCATACCTAATTCAAGAATATTGTACACCTAGATTTTAATAAACATCTTAAACACAACTAATCCTAACTGAATTCTTGATTCCCCATGTAACTTTGATAGAAAAACAAACCCTTAAGAAATATATTTTCTTTGCCTTCAGTGAATAACCTTATTGACATGGACAGAAATTAAAGCACAAATGCTGACACGAGGGAACAGGTCAAAATTACTTTGTCCTAATTAGTGATGTTATGGAGAATTACTATCAATAAAGCTTGCACATTTAATTGTATACAAAAATGCTGACTACTAATGCTAAGATGATAAAAATTAAGTGTGGAATTAAGTATATTTCAATTTTTTAAAAAATAAGTTATTCTGAATCTCATAAATTCAAAAAATCCTGTAGAGTTTGGCAATCTCAATTACACTAGTACTACTAATAAAAATGCTCTGCATATTTATTTATGGAGTTTAAAGGGATGGATCATTGTAGAAAATGAAATTAAACCTAACCAGAATACTAATACATAGTGTAGCTTTGGACACAAGGCAGGTACAGTAACCCATGTCTTATGAGATTACAGGACACAATCATATTGAAATATATGGAATTTTAACAATTCAGATGTCTTAATGATATAAGATAAAAGAGAAGTAGTTATCATACCCATGAACAAAGTAAGTTGATAGGATAACAAGTTTGGGAAGATGACTCAAGGTCTAAAAAGAAATAAGTGAACTTTTAAATGAATGCTGAAGTATCAGGTATATTGTATCTGATTTTGCCAATGCATGTATGCATAGAGGGAGATGACTCCAGAGTTCCATCCAGCTGGCTGTGTTATTTTTGGTGTGTTGGTGTGTTGATGTGTGTGTGTACAGATTATAAATTCACACATAAATATATCATCAAGTCAGTTCCCTTCTAGAGGAGCCCAGGATATTAAATTTATTGCTTTCATCATCCTTCTAGAATTTTATATCTTTGTAAAGACTTTGTGGGATTCAGCAACTTAGGTATCTTCTAGCCCAAGCAACCTCACAACAGAAATTTCTGGTGATACAGACTATATACGATTTTATATAGAATACAGGCCACCCTGACTTGGCTCATGACAATTGTATGTGTGAATCTGTACATATAAGGTGCCTGAATATTTGTTCCTTCTTTATTTTTTGCTTTTTATTTGAAATAGAGTCTCACTCTGTCACCCAGGCTGGAGTGCAGTGATGTGATCTTTGCTTACTGCAACCTCGAACTCCTGGGCTCAAGTGCTGGATTTATAGGCATGAGCTACCACACCTGGCTGAATATTTGTTTTTGAAAGAGCACTGGTCAGTGGGTAAAGCCATGTCATGCATTATCTAAAACTAAGGCCAGTATTCATTAGTTCCAATCCTTTTGTTGGTGCCATTATGTATCTCCCTGACATTGATACTCTGTCTCCGCATCTAAATTCAGTAGGTTCTCTATTACTTGCCTACTTCTGCCAGCTAGAGTGATCTCTTGACTCTGCCTCTCCACTGGAATTTAGATTACTCATATCCTTTCTTTAATGGATCTAACTCTTTGATTGAGGCCCCTAACTTTTTCAAATCATAAATATTTATCTTATGCCACTTTTTCAAGTTTGATTCTTAGTTTTGTCTTGTCTGAGGCTATTGTTGTTGCCCCAAATCATTTAATGCAACACATATAACTTTTAAAAAAATCAGACATGTAATTTTGTAAAGCACTTTTTACTATGCACTGCTTTAAAGCTGTCTTGAGCAGCCACACTTTGTAACTGCTTTTTGTGCAAGCCTGTGTTAAAGTAAGTCTTTCTGATAATCTGATGATGAGTTCTTATTGGACATATTGCATTGGACAGGGTTTGGTTAGGAAAATAGAAACCGCTCCTAATATTTCAAGCCAGAAGTAATTAGCTTCAGGAAATTCAGGTGCTTCAGGTGCTTACCTAGCACTGGAAAACCTAGGAGACAATAATCAGAGAAAACCCCCATTAACTTAGCAAATGAAAGAGTTGCAAAAATCACAAGAAACTGCTGCGGATCTTGGCCACCTGGGCACTGAAAGTTGGTCATTTTTAGAATATCTGAAAGCCCACACAAATTTCAGGTCTGACACCTGCCTGCCAGCCATTGTTGGAGGAAAATGATTATTCCTTGTTCTCTGCCTTCCAAATTTCTTGCAAATGCACCTCATTAGCAGAATCAAATTTGGAACCCTGCTGGTGAGAAATTCTTGAAGTGTATCTTCCAGGCAATGTATGGGAAAGTTTGTAAAGGGCAGGGATGATGCTGAATTGATAAGAGATAATGCAGAATAATGTTGGCATTCTATTGGGTTCATCTAAATGTCTCCTTCCACCACCCTTTTTTATATTTGGTTTTCTCAATTTGCCTGCCTCGATGCCTTGTATCTATGTACACACAGAGAGAGACACACAGACACACAGACACCAATTATAAACAGAAATAATGGCTAGAAAAGTATCAGAGTAAAAAGAATGCACTTATTTTTTTAAAGTTATTAATAACTATCTGCATACTTAAGAGATGATGATAAAACATGACTCATGCTATCACTGATATTTAGCATCACTAATTTCAAACCTATGCAGATTATTGCTTTAAGGAATAGCACTGCTATTGTGTGCAGAAGGGAAGACATTTTTTAATGGGTTATTTTCTTATAGGAGCTGATGTGCTATAAGTGAAAGTAATGAATGTGGCTTTGGATCATACTGAGTAAGGTTTACTACTTGCATGACTTTAAACAAGTTACCCTCTCTGGACTTTTAACTTTCTTATCTATAAAATGAGGATACAAAAAACATCCATCTATCCTAAATTTTGTTATGTGATTCAATGAGATAATGTATGTAAAAGTGGTTGCCATTAGTAAGTTTTCAAGCAAATAATTTCCTTCCTTTTCTATTAATATCATTTCTCCAATGTTCCTTCTAAGGGTTGGACTTTGTTTTTGGAGAAGTAGGTAGAAAAAAAATGTATGGATTGATATTTCCTAATATTTTTTTAATAGTGAATAAGCTTTCTTATGTGTTTTCTAAGACTGCACCAATTCTTTAAAACTGCATGAATTTAGAACATCATTGCTGAATGAAGACTTGATTCTTTATCAGTAATCTCAAATATTCTCCCTCTCACCTGCTTATCTGCTAATGAGGAATTTGTTTTGTAATGAAGCTGTCCTTTCTAGTTAAGGGTTAAGCAAGAATATTCCAAAAGGCTAAACAAAGATACATACTGGAATATGCACATAACTACTGAGATATCATTTCTCTTTCATCATCACCTTTTTTTTAATTGACCAGATGTAAAGACAGTTAAAAAGAACCATTTCTGTTAAAACTTCCTTTCCATTTTCCTGAAACATTGTCACAATTTTTAACACAGGTAGCTTTCCTGATGTCAAGTCCTTGTATTCAATTTTTTGATATGCAAGGTAAAGGGCTAAAGAAGTGCAGGCTCCACTCCAAGGCATGGTGCAGAAAAGAGATGAGTACTAAGAGCTGAGTGGTTTGGGGAGAAGCAGGGGAGAGAAAAATAAAAACTCAGGGTAGGGGAGTTAACAGTAAAGGAATTATTTTGATATCATATCTAAGAGTTAACTTGCTGATGAACCAAATTTTTCTATTTTTTTAACTAGTGGTGCTATCATATAGACGAAATATCTATATGATTAATATGCCAATTACCATAAAGTAAAGGAAATAAGGTGATAACTCTCTTAAGTTCTGTTGTTTTTCACTCTCTTTCTTCTCCCCAAACTATTCACTTCCTAGCCTTAGTTTTTTTACTGATTTAATAGAATTAATGAGTGTTTCCTTCAGGTAGATTGAAATAAAATTTCATTGATTCACCAAGTAAGGTTCACATGAATCTAAGTTAAGTAAAGTTAAGGTCAGTGGCTTAACATAACAAAAGTTTCTTTCTTGTTCATGCCATATATATACACATCCATTTGGACTGGAGGACCAAGTTGTGAGAACTTTATTCCATAGTCACTCAGGAACATAGGCTGACAGAGGTTCCACAATTTTCTGGCCACATCATCTGCAAAGATGGCTAGACTCCCCACTGGCCATCGTGGAGGAAAAAAGAGACTGGAGCCTGTGGGAAGGAAAGAGAAACAGGCAAGGCACACACAGGCTTTTTGCTGCCTCAACCCAGAGGTGACACAAATCCCTTCCACTAGTGCCCATGGGCTAGAATTTGATATCTGGTGCTGTCTAACACAGGGCACTGGGAGATGTAGAAGACTAAATGGAATATTTGAGGATCATGGGTATTTCTGCCACAGTTGGAAACTTTCCTTAACTTTTATGTACTTCAGTATAAATTAAAATTTCATGAAAGTGCTTCCAATACTAGAACATATTTGCATATACTATAGCATGTCCTCTGTTTAGTCACTTAGAAATTGATTGTGTATATTTACAGTTATGTTTTTAAAAGACTTCATTAATGCTAATTTTATCTGCCCCAACAAAATTATAAAATATTAGGGAACAGAAGGTGTCCTTTATTTTTCAGTGTCCCTTATAGCACCTAAAATATTTACACATCTTAATTGCAAAATGACAACTGCAAAATATTAATAAAGACATACAGCTATTGTATATGCATATACATTAGTATAAAGTTGTGGACTCTTAAATTCTTTATAAATTTCCTATTTCCTTAAACCTTTTGGTCTTAAAATATTTTGCTTTTGCTCTGCTGAAATAGAAGTCACAACCATTTTTAAAGCTCTTCTCACTATTTAACATGATGTCATTTCATTTGTATCATTCATAAAGAAGTTTCCATATTTTTCTTGTAAAATGGTGATCTGATTCATTTATCTTATAACAATTACAATCTGACCAACTTGAGGGCTGAGTGCATTTCTTCCCATCATTTTGAAAAGTGTATGTTATGTTACCTTGTCACTAGAATTCTTAAATTAGATTGAATGGAGACCAAGATAATTATGACTAAAGGATTAGATTTTGAAGACTAAGTGGACTCATTTACATATACAGATGATATTTATCAATCCTTTGTGAGAAATGTCCTCTTTTCAGCTGGTAGCAGTAGCAGAATTCAGACTGAAGGAGGATAAACAAAATTTCATTCATGACAAAAATAATATCTTGCTTTTATATAATGATTTATGGCTTATGAAGTCTTTGATACTGTCCCAGAAGATAGGCAGACCTGGTAGTACTGTGTTATCTCTACTCATAGAAAATGGTCATGTGCCTAAGAATCATTAGCGCCAGCTTAGAACTCAGGTTTTCTGGTTTGTAGACACTCTGAAGCAGACAGTCTAGACATGATTCCTGAGATACATAACAGATGACCCTTGCAAAAAAAGGAAATAGCTTGTATCACTTGCAAAAATATTGTGGTCATCCTTCATATTTATATATTAGTATACTCCCTAAATTTGTAGAAACTGTTCTCTGTTCTCTGGGGCACAGAAAAAAGGGGGCCTTGCAGGGCAATGGAGAATGAGAATGATACCCCATGAGGAGAAATTTAGTTCAGAGAACACATGGGCGAATCACTCAGTTCTGAATACAGTAGAGATAGGGCCAAATATATTTCCTTAAAAATGTAATTTACTTCAAATGTTTTTTATTGCTTATTTATAGCTGTTGTTTGAAAATAGTGATTTACAGCCAGAAATTGTGCTTGTGGTTGGATTAAAAAAAGAAAAAATAAATTATAAAATTTCTAGTGAAACCAATGAAAAAAGAAAAAATATACCTAACAAAAGCCTAGAAAAAAACTTGTCCAGTGAAAATGATGCAACAGATAAAGATTAAATGTGGTACCTGCATAATCCCAGAACACCTTTGTAAATTGCTACAGTGTGGTGGTTGAGGGTGTTTCATGAAATGCTATGACTAGAAATATGATCACAAAATAATCTCCTAAGATTATATAAACCTATAATTAGAGGATGAGGTATGCTACTGCATTGGGTATGACAGTCAAGAAACACTGGCTTGTAAGAAAAGATTAATTGGAAAGACATGACAGGATCTCAGGTATGTTAGAGTTTCCTAGGTTTGTATATGATGTGAAAAGCTTTGGGAGATCACTTATCTTTCCTGCTGATTGCCTATAATTCTGCAGTTATTAATAGAAAATGATTTCATTGATGTGAGCATTGTCTTCTTTGAAGTCCTCTGTATGAACTGTTTTGTGGGATAAATTATGAACTCTCACAGTTTGGCTTGAATGTTTGGTGGTTACTTTCTCAAGGGATGGCAAAAGAGAATGAGACACTATAAAAAGAGTAATAGCCAGGAGAAGAATGAGACACCAAAGAGGGAGAGAGAGAGAGAGAGAACTATGAAGAAGCTCATCATGGTGGTGGTAGATGGTGATGAAGACAGGGCTGAGAACTCAGTTCAGCAACCTCAAAGCTTTACTAAGGGCACAACTGTCTTGAAGTAAAGCAACCTGGTGTTGTGGGGTTAATACTCTCAGCCTTAAAAAAGAAGTATATCCTGCCATTTGCAACAACATAGATGAACCTGGGGGACATTGTGCTAAGTGAAATGAATCAGGCACAGAATGAAAAATACTGCATGATCCCATTTATGTGTTATCTAAAGAACCAAATACATAGAAGGAGAGTAGAATAATGGTTACCAGGGCTGGGGGAGTAGGGGAAATGGGGAGATGTTGGTCAAGGGATACAAATTTGTAGTTATAAGATGAATAAGTTCTGGAGATCTAATGTACAGCATGGTGACTGTATTTAATAATAGTGTAGTGTATACTTGAGGCATGCTAAGAAAGCAGATTTTAAATATTCTCTTAAGTGAGGTGATGTGTTAATTAGCTTGATTACAGCAATTATGTCACAGTTTTCATGTATATTAAAACATCATGTTGTACACCTTAAATATATATAATTTTTATTTGTCAATTATACCTCAATAAAGCTGAAAAAGAAAGAAAGAAAGATTTTTTGCAATAGAAAGACAATGTTTAGATCAGCTAACTTTTCTAACCAGTTATCAGGCTAGAAAAGAAGCCGATCCAAGAGGAGCAGAGTTGATAATGTAGTGCTTAGTGACTGTGACTAATTAGGGAACTTAATTAAGCTGTCAAGAAAGAATAAAGATAATCACTCTCAGTCAGTTCCCACTCTTTTGTACCCTAGAGCATGAGCAAATCCATTTTCTCCCAAGCCACTACACAATACTTGCTCCCTCACTTGCTATTGATGTAATCTCATATGCACTTTCCTGAGGTGATCCAGGTTATACAAGGAAATGACATGCTTTGCCTTTTGTTTCATTCTGCTGTGGCAGTTTTATTTGTATCCTACTCATCTGTCATATAAATATTTGAACTTGCTACTTTAATCATGGTTCTTGAAAATCATATTGATTGAAAGTTATTGCATATTATTGTTATATTGTGGGTAGAGGATTGTTGGTTTTGTGTTTATTTTTCTGTCACCACTTAATTTAGACTATACTGATTTTCATCCTTAGTAATGCGGATGGGAAAGTTTTTGAAAGTCCTTTCATGCTGTTCAAACCTGTAGTTACAGAAATGCTTAAGAGATACGGTGGTCACAGATACAGATCAGGAGTGGATCCTGGTTTCATAGGCCTGAAGCATATGCAATTTGGGAAACTTTCATTAAAAAATAATATGAAATTGTGAACACAAAATTAGTTACAAAAGTGGGTAGTAGGAGCATTTCTGTAACCCCTTCCTACACTGGGTAGACTTCCAATGACTATTCTCAGAAGTAACTGTAAAGCACAGAAATATAGCACTACCCAAACCAAATTCTCAAACATATTTCCCTTAACCAGGTGCCAGTGGGTCCATAGGCACATCAGTTCTTAAATAAGAACACTCAATCATATTTTATCACCATTATTAAAGCTCAGTTAATCTAGTCTTCTATGATATCAGTTCCAAGCATGGGAGACAGTATGTATTTTAAGCTGTAGATAGGCTTTTTGTTTTCTCAGACAACATAAAAACATGACATTGTTTTTTCTAATACTTTACAAGCATTCTTCCATTCCCACCTCAACAATATAATACACATATATGGTGGCAATAGAACATAAGAGGTAAGGTGAGAGTACAGTATTATACTCATGAGAAAACATATTATTATCAGTGTAAATAAAACCTGAAAATTTTCCTCCTTGACCAGAATCCCCTGTCAATAACTAAATCCATATTCATGATAGATTATACAACAGCCATTTACAATGGCAGTTTATCATTAGGGATATGAAAGTTGTAGGTGAAATTGAAGATATCCCTGAAGATAGCACTGATATTTTTATGGCTTTTAAGACCCTTTGAACTACATCTTTCATCCTCTGTCCACTGTTAGCTCTGAGGTCTGAAATTCTCAGGTATCACTTCCACAAAAATATCAGTAAATACTTACAAAGAACAAAGCCCATGGTAATAATATCCTATCCATCTTTTGTGAAGCATTGTCTGCCTTTGTAATATTGTATTGATTATATTTTATGTCATGTTAAATTTTTTTTGCTTAGAAATTTTTTTGTAACATCCTAGCCTGCTCCCGGCATCATCTCCTTCCCAGCTCTGCAGTCTTCCTTGTCATTATCTTAGTCCTCCTAGTCAAAACAATAGCTACCTCTTTGTTTTCTTAATTTTTCCTTCATAGTGGGAGCTATGAAAAGTTCTGTTATGTATCTCTCTCCACCCCTGTTTTCTTTGTCTGTAGTTCAGCTGCTCTCCTTATACTCTCTCCCCATGAACTTTATATTTTATTAGATTTATTCCAACAACATGAAAGCTCAATGGGAAGCTATGAGAAGTTCTAACACCTATACTAATGATGACACCTATGGAAGGGAAAAAAACAAATTTATGTTACATGCTGAGTGCTGTATTTTACTTGGAAAAGTTGGGACTCAAAGTGCCTATGCAACTGTCTCAAGGATATACAGGTACGAAATGGTGAAGCTGGATTTGGACCCAGGACTTGCTGGCTCTAACACACATCTTCCTTCATTTTCACTGCTTCTATTTGATAAAACAAAAAGTGTCAATGAGTCTCTTTATAACAAAGTCAAATATGTTTTGTTTTTGATTAAGATTTTAGAAATGAGTTACTTTACAAACTAAAGGGGTTTGTGTATATATTAGAAGGTCATTTGCAACATTCCATATAGTCCCTATAATGTACTAACAGGCTGTCTTGGAAAATGTTGGGCTCCCAACCTCACAACTACTCAAAATTAGTATTGGTGAATAGTTTGGGTTACTGGGTTGGTGCCATTAAGAGAGATAAGATCTCTTCCCCAAGCTACCTGGGGAAGTACTGTACTTCAACTGAATAGAAAGGAGGAGTGATGTCAGACTTCATTCTAAATGCCTCTCCTAATGTGACATTGTTTCTCAATCTCTCACCATTTGAGAATACTGCAGTAGAATATGGAGGCAAGACTGGTAAGAAGAGTTAATCATATAAGCATTGCCATTTTCTATGAGGAAATCTATAAGGCATTAATAAACCAACCATTTGCTTTAAGAAGTCACCATTGTTGAACTGATATTAGTATATTTTGGGGGGAATTCATGCTATAATGAAGCATTAGAACAGAGGTTGAAGCAGTAGCTCAGATTTGCTTGGTGGATCAATGGTATGATCCGGTTGTCCTCATCAGTCACTTAACGTTGCATAATAAGAGAGTTTATTGGTAAAGGAACCTATTGGTCACATCTCTGCTTTTGCTAAATTTCAGTAGTTTTATTCTACATGTTTCTTCTGATGTCCTAGAATAAATTTTTATATCACAATTTTGTTATTGCAGTACATCCTTTTTAGTTACAAAATTTTGTTATAACAAGGAGGCACTGAGTTGAAGTACTTTCTGAATTATTATCACCTTCTTATGTGAGTATGTAGAACTATAAAGGGTCCATGGGCATGAATTTGCTTACTTTTCAAGCCAAAAATATTAAGTGTCTGTGATCTACAAATAGCAACAAAATTAAGGAAACTGGTTAGTGGACTATTTTAGAGATATTTAGGTCATGTGGGGGAGGGAGTTACTGTTTCTAAGATACTTTGATAACATATTATCATTAAGGAAGGTTATCCAAATTCTCATTGACCATTTGAGAGGCAATCATAATTATATAGCCTTATGATTAGATAGCACAAGTCATATATCAGTTTATACTCATTTAAATCTGTGGCCCACGGATTTTGTTTTGGCTTTAAAAGATTAATCTCAATGGGAAAATGAGTCAATTCCATCTTGCAATTCTTTTAACAGAATTCTTTTCACACCCCTTTTCCCCATTGCCTACCATCATTGTTTTTTCATTTGTTTTTGCTCATAGAGGACTATTATTTTATTCTTTAAAGATAGTAACTGGTAACATTTCCAGGAAATTTAAAATTTTGAAAGGGATCTTCAAAAAGCAGAAAGTGATTAACATAAAAATTAATAAATTTATGCTGCTTTTATGATAGACAATGGAGGAAATATTTTTAATACTAGCTCTATTTCAAATTTCTTCAAATGATATGCATGTAGATACTGACTGATAAACAGCCTGGTAAATATAAAATTCTTAGAATTTGGTTTTGAGTACATTATAACAATGTTATCCAGGCTTACTAGATAATAAGAATTATTGGAGGCACTTTAAAAATATTCAGATTTCTTATATCTCACCTTGAAACAATGGAATCAGATTTTTTCCAGAGAATTTGTCTTTATATAGAGTTTTAGCATATTAGGGAAACACTGCATCCTAGTGTTTAGATAGCTGCCTTCTTTCCTACTAATTACTAAAATTAATTATGTGAAAGTCAAACAAACCTGCATGTTCCAAAAGATAGTTGGTTCCTAAAACACAGAACATTATTATAAAGTAATTGTATTATTGTTATGAAGCATTATTGTAAAGTTCCTCGTGTTTTAGAGAATGCCGTATCTCTGGAATTTTGTATGTGTCCTAGAATAAATTTCTGTACTTGCTCTTTAATGTTATCTTTCTTCACCATTTAAACACATAGTCAATTTAAATACACACAAATAAGTACACTGAGCATCCTTTTGAGGTGAATGGTTTGTCACTCTAGATGTGCCAAAGGAGTACTATTATTGCTTCGATTGTATTTTATTTACAGCTTAAGAAACTCACACTTAGGACTTATATAAATATTTTTAAAAATATGAGAAAGGATTTTCAAACTTTGTTTGTAGTAGCAAAACTTGCTGGCTGGCACAGTGCACCATCATGTGAAAAACATATCATTTGGTTGTTAGCATCATCTCCATGCTTCCCTACCTCCTTTCTCTTGAGTCTCTTAATGGAGAGGCACTTAGGATAATTTAGGACCCATACTGGGGCAGTTTGGAACAATGCCCCAGATTAGAGGAAAGGGATCTGTTAGTGAAAGAAGTGAAGGAATTTATGATAATGCTCTTTTTCTTGGTCCCCACGTGCCCTTTGTGTTTTGGGCTGTAAGATTTGCGAGAAGTACAATTTGGATTAGAATGAGTTCTACTTGTGAAGCTCCATATTGTTTTAGTGCCAAGAGGGGCCCACCCTACTGGAATCCAGGGGACAGAGAGCAAGATGTTGGCTGCTTAGGGCTTTTAGAGAGAGGAAGTGGTGAGTGAGGGTGAAGGGATCTTCTATATTATTCTATCTTGATCATCTGCACAGGGCAAGAGATGGCAGTGATTTGTAGTCAAAATTTTCTCAGGAGTTAAAAATAATTGACTATTTGTCTGGTGCTTCCATTTGCACATCTTTTGAGAACTCAAACATGAAGTTAGTTGCAAAGATGGGGTACAGAACCTACCAAGGAGAGAAACACCAATGCTGGTAACTATATGACCTTTTTAGATCTAAAAATTAGACTTTAAGATGACCCCTCCAAATAAAATCACATTCAAAAATTTGTAAGATAGATTACAATGTATATAACTTCACTCCTTTTGTATACAGATGTGTAAAGAAATTGGATGGAATTTCTTGGTCTATTAAAATATCTAAGAGAAAATACATAAGTTGAAATATCTTTTGGTGGCCACTGACTTCCTTTTCCCTTAGATTGCCACAGATAGAATAAAATTGTGAAGGCATTTAAGGGTAGGTGTAGGAGACTTGATATTAAATTTTTAAGATGATTAGATTGGGAGAAAATTTAGAGATAATCTAGTTCAACTTCTGCATTTTATAGGGACAGGATGAGAACTAAAAGAATAATAAGTCACCGAGGTAATGAGATCTCATTCCTGTGAGGGTAGAATCTCCACTATGATTTTGGCTTTGTGGCATTTCTTGTCTTTTTTTATTGGTTAATTTGTATCTGTAAATATTTTATTGCCCTGTGTTGTAAGGTTCTTGAAAACAGAATCTGTATCTTATATTTCTTTGTAACTGTTCCAGGAGTTCAATAAATAAATGTTTGTTGTTGTTGTGGGGGCTGATTTGTGGGAAAGACTCCTCTACCTCTGCAAATAATTTGATTTGTGCTGTCACCTTGGCAAATGAAGAATAGTTGTGGGCATGTAAGTAATCTAAACAAAGCTTTGCATAAACATCTTAGAATACTAAAATATTGGAATAGATGAGACCATTGAATAAAAATCAACATCAATCACAACTTTCCTTATTTTTAATAAGCTAAAAAAATCCAAGTGGATAATTTGATGCAAGTGGTCACTTCTGCTTTCAGTCTGAGAGGAAGTCAATAAATTCCTTTTGCTGTTACAAAAGTAGTTTAAATTCCATGCAGGACACAAGTCTGGGGACTCACATCAGCCTCAGCGTACAAAAGAGCCTGGAGAGACAGCAGAACAATGTCTCCCCACTAGCTGCCGAGGGAAGGTAGTCTTATGTTTCAGTACAGGAACTGGCAGGCTAAATTTAATTCTCAGAGATGGAGCTTGCCATTTAAGCTCCTTGTCTGTTCTGCAATCTAAACTGAAGGTGCACTTTTTTTTCTTTTCCAATATTCTTAAGTCATTTGGAGAAATCTAATACTCACATTTTCAAATTACATTGGCTTAGCTAAAGATATATTTTCCTCTCTATAAAATTCAAAATGCAAAAAAAAAAAAATAAACCTGATGTTCAAGAAAGAGAGAGGACGCAGCCTAGAATATGCAAATTGTTTGATATTTGACAAATCATTTACTGTGTGTGGTGCGATATGCAAATCAAGGAAATGCTTTTCTCTTATCTGCATTGCAGATTTTTTGTGGCATGTTCTGCATACAATCTGCATGCTGTATGTGCAACAGACCACCATAGTTTAGTGCAAGGAATCTGGGCAATGGAAATCAGAAAGAGGAAATTTTATTAATTTTATATCTTTAAAATTATGTGAAATATATGCATGCCTAATTACAGTCAATGAGTTGGTGAGATCAGAGTCTACTAATTTCTAAATGAAATATTACATTAAATAATGAATTTAAGGGTAAGTTATAAGTAATATTTCTCTTAATTCTGAACACATTTAGAGATTTCTACTTATGAAACACATCATATAATGAAACTAATGCTTAGAATAATGTGAACTAATACAAAATGTATGTGTATATGTTACTGTATTTACATTATATAAATAACATATGCTCACATTTACATTTAATCTCTGACCTTTGTACTGTATATAAGTACTATTACCCAGAATCTGTGCAGCATAGATTTTCTGTATAGCTGGAACCTGAATAGGCAGTTTTCTATGTGGGTTAATTTGAGCTTGTCAGGGACTATTTTCTTCCTGAAATTCCATCATTGAAAATTCATGTCTGTTGGTTCGATTGTTTTAGTTTTATTGTTTATTTTCTTTTTTGTTTAAGTTAAATGCAAAGTAATCTGGTGAAATAAACCCTTAAATTTTATCATCTAAACCTTAGTGAAATTAATTATTGGTAAACTGGGTGAGTAAATTTCTGTAATAGGAAACATATGCCTAGGGTCAAGGATATATTTTGATTATAGAATAATTATACTGATAGTTGTTATTGATTCCATTTACATTTTGTATGTAGCTCATAAATTACTGTTTATTGGATAATGGGGTTTTAGATTGAACACTTTTTCCCTGCTATTGAAGTTCTATTGGCCCTCATCATTAGTTGAATTGGTTGACCAGTAATAGACCTCTTATCTCATCAGGCAGTCTACATGATGAAAATAACTGATCCTTGCTTCCGGTACCTTTGTCATCTTTTTTTGCTCTCTTTTTTTCTAAATGATGTTACCTCATTTGGTATACTGACATTATTTTACATGGAATGATTTCTGATTTTACTCAATAGATCACAAGTTATAAATGTCATTTCTCTGACTAGTGTTTCTAAGATAAGAACGGTACAAAAATACAGTTAGGATAATAAATTTTTGATACAAAATATCTAATCCTATTGAAAGGAAATAGAATTAAAGAAAACAGATTATGCTAGTGGTATGAGTGAAACTTCAGCAGGACAATAAAGTTTTGGGAAAAGGAGGAGTGCTTTAGAATAACGGTCTCCAACCTTTTTGGCACCAGGGACCATTTTCGTGGAAGACAATTTTTCGGCATGATTCAAGCACATTACATTTATTATGCATTTTATTTCCATTATTATTACCTTGTAATGTATAATGAAATAATTATATAACTCACCCTACATTGAAGACCCCTGCTTTAGAACATAAAAAGGTGAGCTAGAACAACAGTGAGATATCATGTTACTATTAATATGAGATGCCATCATTCTTGAGAATTAATATTTTCAGTTATTATTAGCATTTTGGCATTTTATGTTGTCTACTCCACTTTGGTTATTTTATCATATACTTTTTTTGATCTTTGATTCTGGAAATTTATTGTGAGAGCTATGTAGTGCCTCACAGGGTATTCTGCAGCTCTCTCAGGTGATTTTCATTCTTTGAGTGCTGTGATCATGTATATAATTAGTCTTCAAGTTATTTTAATCTTTTTCTCTTGATTAGCAACTTGTGGTCTATTGGGGAACTAATATGTTCATGGATTCCTATTTTGCATGTATTGCATGCTTTTGTACCTCTCAGTGAATGAAAACCATAATTCTTTATATTGATGTTAAGTGCAAGTCAAATGAAGGGTTTACTTGGTGTTGATCATCATGTAAGAAGCTTATCTATGGCTTTGTTTCCTCAAGAACATTATTAATTACTAACATGCAAAATCATATAGACTGGCTTTTAGATGTGATTGAGGATATTCCTTAATTTGCTAGAAATTGGGCAGAATTTGCTTCCTTGTGTATATAAACAATTTTCCATGGGTAGAGTCTTCCTTGTTAATCCTACTGTTATTTTTTTCTTCCCCCCATGGACATGGCAGGTAATTAATAGGAGTAGCGAAAAAGAGAAGACAGTAAAGAGAAGATATTTCTTTTTAAAAATTCTATTGTTATTATTATCATTATAGTTTTAGACCAGGTTAGCCTGATTATAGAGGTGGTTGCTTAGGATAGGAGAATGCTAAATGTTTTATTGCTAGAAAAAAACACATACCTTACTTTTCCTGACAATCTAATATTCCCCCCTGCTCAATATCTCTTCCCCACTTCAGACAGCTCATTTGACAATATAAGATTCTCTTTTAACACCCAGGAAATGTTAGGGCCATTTTTGTTTCTGTGGTGTTTTGTTTTGTTTCGTTCTGTTCTGTATGACATTGAACTAAGACTGGAAAGACTCATTGAAGTGTATATTTTTAGGAGGATACATTACCATTGAGGAGAAGGAAAAAGGAGAAAGCCACAGGTGAACTCTAGAAAAATGAAAACTTAATTTAATTTAATCAAATATAATTGCTTTAGGCTGATTATTTTACATTTGAAAGCTGATGGGTATTTATTTCATGAACATATGGGAACTCCTAGTAGCAACTTGTTGAGTCTTTGACACCTTTTAGTGCTATTTTAGAGGCTAAAATAAAGAAGCGAAAGGTACAGGAACTGGATTTCTATAGACCAGTGGTCAGACCAGAAGCACGCATCTATCTGCCTCTTTTCCCCTTGTGCCAAGCAGGTTTAAATATATCACAGTAACACTTTTGCTTTCTCTCAAACACATAAATATATTTAAACATTTCCATGTCAACTCCTTCCCTTTATGTTCTTCTTTCACACATAGCAATCCTACAATTTTTTCCCTTTTGCTTTTTATCTTTCTCCTAGAGTTAATTTTAGTTAATTCCATGTTAACAGACATAGTCTCCTCCTAGAGGAACAGGGGATTTCTGGAAAGAAGGGGAGCATATCTGTCTTTCATCTCACTGGTCAATGTCTTTGACTATAAGCATTCTGTATTGGCATTTTACTCATTTAGAGCCTCCACTGCTTAAATAAGACCCCAGAAAAAAAAAATTTAAAACCGTTTCAGCAGAAAGGGCTAGAAACATTGTACTAGAGATTCTATACTTGGGATGGGAGAAGGTAAGTACACTATCTGAGCGTTTTGTCTTCATTATCCTTTGTCTAAACTCCATCTTTGGATAAGCAGAATCAAGGAATCAAATCCAGGCAGGGTTTCTGGACCCTGAATACATGGTCCAGTGTGGCAATGTTTGCAAATAGTAGACTACTCCTTTTCTATTCCCTGTACCCTCTTTCCCAATTAGTAATGATCTCTTCCTTATGCACTCCTGACTTCTTTTCTTTTCCCTCCACGTTATTAATATCAAAGGAAGATAGTGCTTAAATTGTCTTTGGGCCCTTAATTCCTATCTACTCACCTAAGAGGTCTGATTAAAAACTCCAATGATAAGACATTATGCTTAACATTTTATTGAACAATCAGTATTATAGAAGCCAGACATTATGCTAAACATTTTAAATATATTTAATTCTCATAATGTCTCTAGTAAGTTAAGGACAATCATTTTACCAATTTTAAATCTTAGGAAACTTATACTCAGTAAAATTAAATAACTTACTAGTATGTGGTGGGGCAGCGTTTTGAACTTTGTGATCCTGAAGGTGGCACTCTATACCACTATTCCTTCTCTATTCTAACATGTGAACACACTAGCAAGTTAAAGTCTGACTTCTTTGTGTCCCACACTCACTTCTCTCTCCGGTGTGTTTGGATCCCATTTCCATTGTCTCATTTCCATTGTCTAATCAACTCAGTTTTTGAATCTCTGCCAAGCCCCATTAGATTGATGCTTCTGTTGGGCTTCTTGCTTGATTCTTTACTTTGGTTTTCCCCCTAAACCCTTTGAATATCTTTTGGTTACATACATCGACACACTGGGCCATGCATTCAGAGTAAGATATCTTTCCAGAATCTGAGTTCCAGCTTCTGTTTATTTAGAATTATTTAGAGTAAAGGAAAATGGAGGCAAAATGTTCAATCAGTGCATTTATCTTCTCCTATCCCAATGTATACTATCTCTAGTACAATGTTTCCAATCTTTTCTGGTGAAATTATTTACATTTTTTTCCTGAAGTCTTATTTGGGTTGTAGAGATTATAGATTATAAAGTATCGATAATGGATGCTGATAGTGAAAGTATTGACCAGTGTGATGAAAGACAGATATGATCCTCTTCTTTCCAGGAATCCCTTTGTGCCTCTAGGAAGAGACTGTGGCAGTGTCTATCAGCTTGGAGTTTATTGAAGTTAGGCTAGATTAGAAGTTCTATGTGTTGAGAATCCCTGGTTCACTTATTCTCGTATAGAAAATTGAGTGATCAAAGCTATTTTCTCATATCTACTATTGTATACTGAAACGTGAGGTCTGGAATATTAGATTTATGGTAGCAACAAGGCCCGAGATGAGAATTGAATAAAGTATATGGTAAATTAATGAGAAAAAAAGGCCAGATAATAGGCTAATTCTACATTCTAATATGAAATGAGCAATAGAGGCAGTTATGTGGCTAACAGAGGCCAAGATGCCTATTCTGGGATTAGCCATCTGGATATTTAAACATATTTATTGTGCCGCATAAAGTAATCTGAAATTTGTTCTACTTCTTTTTAAATTTTATTTTATGTAATGACATACTACCATTACAGAAATTCAGTGGATACAACATTATGGCATGTGATTATACTTTAGAGGAGACAAAAAAATTCTGATCTACTAAAAATGTTCCTGTGCAATTTTTTTCCAATAATTTTTTTTTTACACAATAGGATTTGGGGAAATGGATTATAGGAAACATCATTGGACTAGGAGCCAGGAAGCCTTCACTGGAGCTGCTACTAACTAGCAATGAAATATAGGATAAATCATTGAAACTTTCTGGGCTCATTTTGTCCTCTACAAAAAGGAAAGTATTCGGTGATCTCCAGGGTTCCCGCCAATTTCAGTCTCCTGTGGTTCTTTAAATGTATATTATGGCTCCTTAGGATCAAAGATGGTTTCTTATCTATATTTATACCCTACTGTCACAAAATAAGTATTGAATAAATGTTGGTAGAATGATTTCAAAAACTGAGAAGGCTAGAAGTCCAGGAAGAAAGTAGAATATTTTTTGTATGTTTCAGTATTTACTACATCTAAAAATTAACTAGGTAGAATCATATATCTAGTAGTCTTTAATATGTATTCATTTCTTCAATATTTGGCATCTATAAATTTGGTGAAAAGCTATGCTATTGGGAACATGGGGAAAATTAATATTTATGGAGCATCTGCTAGACATGATCAGGCATTGAGCAAGCTGCTTTAGATATCAAATCTTATTTAATTTTCAAAGCTTCCTATTGAGGTAAATCTAATTATCCCTGTATTTTCCAGTGAGGAAATAGAGGCTCCAAGAAGGTAAGAAACTTATCTGAGATCATAAAGCTAGAAAGTGGCAGAGCTGAGCTTGCTGAGATTTTGATTCAATTCTTTTTTGGCTCCAAAGACCATGATCTTTCCATTGTACTATGCTGAATCATGCTTTTTACTGAGCAAAATATCTATTATGTTACTTTATCCTTATAACATCCCTGAGTCCTTTTTAAAAAAAAATTGGTGCAAGTCATTAAAAACAGAAGTTATTCTAGCTTTTGTATTCACTTCACAGAATTAATGTAATATGTGCTGTGTCAATCAAAATAAGACAAAGCCTGACTCTGGGCCAGAGGAACAGCTATTGCTTCTCATAATGAGCACTCACAGAGATTAGCTCAATGGGGAATCTGGGAAACTTTCCAGACAGCATCAAACATGATCTTTCTAACATTACATTTTACTTTTAGACAATTCATTTTGACTCTATTTGTCCTCTTCTTAAAAGTAGGTTTTTATTAGTTTTTGAAAAGTAAGTGGTATTTTGTATTCCCATATGATAATGCTAGATAATTTTAAAACTTTATGAAAAATAAACATTAGTTAAATGATTTTCAATTATCTTCTCCCCCTTTATTAAATTGTACAAAAAAAAAATAACACAACTCTTTGGGTTAGACTGGACAAAATGGATTTCTGGTCTCCTTGAAAATGAACCTTCCCTAGTATGTTGCAGCAATATTTTTTCTTTAGATTATTTTTGCATTAAAATTCGCCAATTATCAAATTACCTACAAAACAGAGTGTTCAGTATCATGGAAGTAAACAGAGAAAGTAGTCTCTACTAAATCACGATTAACCTGTACTATTGAGTTAGCATGCATAAAACCCAGTCATGTTGACTGAAAATTGTCAAAAAGAACAAAGCACAAATACAGTGATTGATGAAAAGACTTATACAGATGGATGATTCTCTTTTGAAGAGATGAGAAAGTGAAGGGTAGGCATCACTGCAAGAATTGGTGTTAACTGTTTTTAAAAAAAATGTTGTTAATGATTTGGCAGACTGAATCAACAGCACATCAATGAGTCTGAGGAAAGATGTGAAATCCAGAGTGTTATAGCATCACGATACGCAGAGAAATAATTCAAATAAATCCCATGCTGGAGGAAATTGGAAGAAAAGAGCTACATGACATTCTGCTTAAGAGGAAAACCTACTCCCTCAGAAATATGTTTTCTTAGATCATTTCTTTCTGTGGAACACAAGAAGAGTTTCAGTGGCATATTTTGGCTAATTGAGCAGACCACCATTGTTGCTATGGTTCTGTAATCATTTTGCTTCTGAGGATAAGGGAACAAATCCCTAGTGATCAGAGACTATATGCATGATATAGAACCCTTGGGTCATTTTCATACCACTCACCATCTGTGAGGTGTTGCCATATCTAGTGTTCTTGGCACACTTTTAAGTATATGAAATATAGGGAGAAAAGTTGGCAGTGGACTTGGATCTTACTGCACAGGAAAAAAGAGTCTTGAGATATGAAATCCTCCAATTGCTAGCCCTCACACCTACGGGTAATTTTTATCTCTATTTCCTAACTTCCCTCCTCCTGTTTAACACTGATTCTTCCACCTGTGCTTCTGTGCTCTTCTGCCAATTTCTGATTCCTTTGATAGGGAGACCTAACTGCTCAGTTTTTACTGTATTTGGCTTCTTCCTTATAGCCTTCAAACATATTCAAATCTGTTCCAGGAAATACAGTTAAATCCTCCAGGCCATTCTCTTTTAACTACCTCCTATTTCTCACATTCCAATTGGAACTAAAGGTCTTAACTCCCATTTACTTTTTAACCACTGACAACAGACACTATGGGCTTCTTTGTTTCTGAATCCAACAAACACTTCCAGTCCTCCTTCTTCTTTCCTTCCCTATGTCAACCAAATTTGCTGACCACTTCCTTGCCTCTAACAGTTTCTTGATTCTTACCTTTCCAGAGACTACTTGACCTTTCCTCCTTTCCTTCTCTTCCATGACTGCTTTTCTCCTCCCGGCTTCTGACAATACTGAGTATTTCTCAGGGCTTTGTTCTTCACCGTTTCTCACCTCACATGTTCTTGTTCAGATTACTTGATCCACTGCCATACTTTATGTCTTATACCTTGTTGACTCAAAATCTCTTTCCTGAGCTCCAGACCTAAAAACCTACCTGCTTAGAAGACATAGAAAACTCCAATTAAATCATGTCATATAACAATGACATCACCATCTAATTGTTTACCCACACCAAAAACTTGGGAGTCAAATTCTTTTTTTTTTTTTTTTTCTGAGACAGAGTCTCGCTTTGTTGCCCGGGCTAGAGTGAGTGCCGTGGCATCAGCCTTGCTCACAGCAACCTCAAACTCTTGGGCTTAAGCCATCCTCCTGCCTCAGCCTCTCGAGTAGCTGGGACTACAGGCATGCACCACCATGCCCGGCTAATTGTTTTTCTATATATATATTTTAGTTGGCCAGATAATTTCTTTCTATTTTTAGTAGAGACGGGGTCTCACTCTTGCTCAGGCTGGTCTTGAACTCCTGACCTCGAGCGATCCACCCGCCTCGGCCTCCCAGAGTGCTAGGATTACAGGCGTGAGTCACTGCGCCCGGCCCTTTTTTTTTCTTTAAATTCATATCTCACATCCAACTGATAGTTAGCTCTGTGTGTCCTGCCTCTTAAATCATTCCTCTCTGACTCTTCCTCACAGGGCTGCCCACTGGTTCAGGTCCCCATTGTTTCTCACCTGCACTATTGCCCTCTAATTGGTCTTCTGTCATCCAGGTTTGTTCTTTTTAATGTATAACTAAAACATATTTTCGAATTTCTGTCCTAAAATCCTTTCTTCCTTTCCTTTCGTAGTTTCCTCCTGTTTGTGTAGAAAATCTAAATTCTTAATTTAGCACATAGGGCTTTTTCTATCTCTCAACTTCATGTCTTGCTGTATCTCTTATCCCTTCACGTGTACCTTAAGGTCAGCTTCATTCTTATCAAACTACTAGATTTGCCCAATGCTGTTTTACTCTCACAAAGTTTTTAATGCTCCAGCACAAGCACTATCTCTTCTATGAACCTGTTCCCAATTCCACTTGGGAGAATTAATCATTACAACCTTACCTCCTGAACATGTGGTATCCTGAACATGATATATTACATCAGCTATAGCACTTTATTGTGATTCTTTGGTTGTCTTCCTCTCCCTCCTGGATTCGAAGCTCCTGGAATATGGACTGTTATCTTGTTCATCATAATAATAAGAACTCAATTTTATTGAGTTGAATGAAAGAATTGTTGAATGAATTAATAGACACATGTAAATTTTAGTAGCTTAGATGTATTAGATAGTCAAAAAGCATGAGTCTGAAAATGGCAATACAACTAGAATTTAATTTCCATATGTTTTATGAGCCATTAAGTTCCTGTACTTGTTTTCCAAACTGTGTCTGGGAACTATTGCATGAATGGAGAAAGAGGAGACTAGAAGAAAGCTTTAGGAATACAAGAATTGATGGCGATTACTTTTCTAATATCCTTTCTGATGATATATGCAGTATAAGTGTACAATAAATACTACTGAATGTTCAGATAACTTTTGGCATCACTAAGTAGTTTCCATTATATTAGTTACAAGAATAACACATGTAGTATGAAGACTGGGCAACTTGCGGAGTCTAAACGCTCCATAAAGCCGCTGCAGGTTCACATTCAAGTGCTACCTCATCACATCTCAGAAAATCTTTTCTAACAAGTTTGATTCACTTCTGTACATTTGCTCTGGCAGAACGTGATCAGGAACCACTTTTGGCTAAATTGCCTAGTTCTTAGTCAGACTTGTATAATCACGTACTGTCATTTTCTATTTATTTCTGTCCATCCAACTAACACACCTTAAGTGTCTCTCTGACCCAAATAATACTAATCCTTAACATCAGTAAAATTCTAAGTGTTTTCATTATGTTTATAAAAGATCTGCTTCTTCTCCTACTTAAATATTTCTAAATCTAAAAAAGTATAAAATGTTTATATCATCTTATCGTTAGTGATTTATATGTTTGTATTTGCAGAAGGATTGTAAGCTCCTTGAAGACTCAATCTAGGTCTTCTTATCTTTATCTCTTTGGTGTTTGTTGGATGAATGTTTGCTAGGTTGAACTGATATGTGCTTGCAATTTAGCATTGTATGATATATTAATATATTAAAAATATGATAGAGAATGGTTTCTATTTTATGTTGATGTTTCAGGATACATTTTTCATCACATCTTGGTTAACCCTTTTATCACTGAATCAACTTAAGATTCTCAGATATCTTAATTTGCATAACTATCAACTATCTTAATAATGTCACCATTGTATTTTTAAAAAAATTATGAAGATAATTTCTTTAATCCATCTAAGAAATATTTCATCTGATATTTTCAGAAGAATCTATAAAAACTAAGGGAGAGGGGGTAAGAGATAATAAATGTCACAGAGGGGCAGAAGCAGCATGCTGGATCCTCATTTTCATAGTACTGCCAAATCTGATTTGTGATAGCGAGTTAGACACTTTACATCCAAATGTTTGACATTTATGCAGTGGCTTCCATTATCAACTGGGGAACCAGCACAATCTTTACCCAGTTACTAAAGATGGTGTTCTTTTTCTATCACATAATTTCATGCTATTTATCTGTGAGGAAATGCCTGAGGACTTTAATGCATTAAAACATCTTATCTGGAATCCTTAGAACCGAATGTAGACCAAGAAAATGTCAAGTTCACAGAGAACATCTGTGTCCTTATAATATTAAAGGGCACCATTAAAACTTGTTTCTCTTCATTTAACATTCACATTTTTCGCATAAGGTGGGGCTGAATAATGCTGTTATAATAAACACTGTTAGAATGATTGCAGAACTCATTAAACTACTTAAAAAAATGATGGGTGTAGAGTGTCACCAACCCTCTGCTTGACCAGCACATGGAGGGTGGGTGACATTTCTGAGGAACTGGCAACCCCTGGGTAGCTATATGCTTTATGACAGAGTGGTGGGTTGGCTGTCTTGAAAGGCTCTAGGACACAGATATTCCATTGGAGCGCCATAGGTATTCAGATAAATCTGCCGTGGTCCTGGATAAATGAATATGTTAGAGCAATCAATAATGTTCTTTTAAACAAAAAAGTGGTGATTTCTGAAGTAGTGGACCAACTTCTACTTGCTTGTTTAGATTTTGCAGGTATATTTTTGGGATGGATTCTTTATCCTGACTTCCTCAACTGTTTACATGGTTACTAGTATTCTGGCATGATTTTTAATTTTTGTGGTCCCTTTACTAATTTTCATTTCTAACCTCTAGATGTTATTTCTCTATGATGTAAGCTAGTTATCTGATAATCATTTTTTAAACATAATAAATGGCATGTATCAAAAAGTCTCCTAATATATATTATGGTTCATCTTTAGGTGATGAGGAACATAATTTTTTAGTTATTATATACTTAGATTGATTGACACCATATACTTCATTGAAATTCTGAACATTCAAATGTACTTATAAAAGTAGGCTTTTGTAATAGTAGGCTTTATTTGCTGCACAGGGAAATGTTTGTCTCCAGAAAAACTTCTTAGAATGAATACCCTGTTTTAGCATTATGTTAACTGGAAATATAATTTCATAAGGTATAATATCTGGGATTTCTAACAGCTGCTACACTTCTTCTATACATCTGCTACACTTGGTATAACCTATAATTTTTCTCTAGTTACAATTTGTGAACTTGTAATTTTGGTTATAATGTTAAGTATGGTAATAGCATAGCTTATGGTTTCATAATAACCTCAATGTGAGGCATTTGTTCATGTGTTACGGTAGGGCAAATAACTTGTAGAAAATCTGTAAAAATAAAGGACAACATATCTGCAGATACAGCAACCCCTTAAATCCTTTCTATCCAGAATTTTCTACTCTTCAGATTCCAATTCTTCATTATATCTAAAAATTAATATCTATTGTGAATCTTCTAAAAAGACTTTTAGATTTATAAGTTATCTGGACTTTTATAGGCAATTTGTTTCTTTCTTCTAAATTTATATTTATTATTATAGCATTATATAATATATAAGGACATATTGATATTTTCATTTTATACATTTAAAGACATTAAATATCAGAAAATATAATGAGAGACATTTTAAAAATATCTCATATTGAAATCCTGGTTCTGCTAGTGACCTGGCTAATGAGTTTAGACAAACATTTAATCCTTTCAAAATTTCCTCACCTTAGTAAGTTATAAGAAAATTTTATAAGCAATTCTAGGTTGATAAGTACTTGGATGAAAGCTCTAATAAGAAAACATACTAGCTGTTGTTTATATAGTTGTACATGTTCTTCAAAGCATTGGGCTTTCATTAGTTTTATAATCCATTTAAATTTCCATGATGTCAGAATGTATATTAACCTAATTTTTATAAATAAGTTATTCTTTTCAAAGTTTAAACAGTAGTATGGGATTTCCTAATTGGTGGACATATGTTTTCGTGTTTTTGTAACACATATTTTCACCTCTTTGTAGCACTGCTGCTTCTCTCTCTGGGAAAGTTAATTGCTATAGTAACTTGTCTTAGTAAACTAAAATATAAAGAACACATTGAAGTGACTACATTTGAAGGACTAAAGGAAATAACTTTACAATATATTTTCATATTAGGAGGATTTTTTTAGAATGGCTAATTTAACAACAATAAAATATGTATGTAATGTATATCAAATTCAGGAGGATTATCTAACTTAATCTCAGATAATCTTTATAAATTTAATAACCTGCTCTAAGATACTTATATAAACAATGTCATTAAAGCTAAATAATCATGTTGAGTTTGCCACTGTAGGTGGACACAGTCAACAATATGATAGGACATAAAATCTCTCTTCTCCCAGGGCTTCCAGGAAAATTTTCCTTTCTGTTTATCCATTTTAATCCCCTTTAAGATAAACTCTGTCCACCATTTAAATGTTGGTATTCCTGGGGTTCTGTCCTTGACTTTCTTTTAAATCTATTACCCTCTCTGGATTTCCATGATATCAACTGCCAGCTAATCATAATTTACCAGTATGTCTCAAGCTGTCCTAAACTGAACTCACTAACTGTAACTACCATCCATGTAGTTGTTCAAGTTAGAAAACTGGGAGTTATTCTTGATTCTTCCCCCTCTCACACTACCCACACCTATTTAGTCATAAAGTCCTGTCAATATTCCATTCTAAAAATGGATTGTGACTTTCTACTTAGTTCTTCACCCTCTGTTAGTGTCTTAGTTCAGGATTTTCATCACTTTTCACAGATTCCTAATTCATCTCCCTGCATCCAGTCATGCTTCGTTCAGATCTTTTCTACATGTTGTTCTATCTGAAATGCAGATATGATTATCACTCCCCTACCTAAACATATTATAGTTTTCCTTTCCTAAAAGTAAATATATTTTAATAACTAATAATCATCTCTCCCACTTGAAAGATATTTCTTTGAGTTTATGGATTATGTTCTTTTATATAATTTTTTGTTTAATATTACCACTTTTGGTACATAGTAACTGCTGAACATAGTTTTACTGAGTAAATGAATTAATGAAAAAGGGTGCTGTAAAACTAGACAACCACATATCTCTAAAGTGCCAATTTTTGCTGGTACTTATTGACAAATACATTACTTGCAAATAAGCATCATTTAAAAATCACCAATTGCTGTCAGTTGAGATGTGTGAATATCTTTCTACTTGTTCAATGAATCAAATCCAAAGTCTTTACAGTAGCCTCCAAGGCCCTCACCCAATCAACCACTTCTCTTCCTCCCTCCACTCCAACCATCAGGACTTCAGCTGGCCCATGAAAACCCAAGGCACTTAGGTGACTTGTCCACTTACTGGCTTGATCCCCTGCCTGGGGTATGTTTTTTCCAGGAGCTGAATGATTCGTTCCTTATGGGTCTTTAATCAAATGTCACCTCCTCGTATTAAAACTGCAACCATTCTCTTTCTCTTTTCTACTTTATTATTTTTTCCATAACACAATTGCATCCAATTTTTTATGTATTTTGCTTTTATCCTACTTAATATCTGTTTACCACAGCTAGAACTATAAGCATCATGAGGGTAGAAACTTTTGTCTGTTTGTGCTTATTGTTGTATGTCTAGAATCTAAAACATAATATTTGTTGCATGAATAAATAAATGAATGAGTACAACCTCTATATTTATTCTTCAAATAGCATACTCTTAAAAATAAAACACAAAAATTATACAAAGCAATTTATAGTAAAGAATATCTCTTATAAGTTTAATAAAATAGGAATAATGTAATGCCTATAGAGGAGGAAGAGGCAAATGTAATAGCCATACTGTTAATGCAATTGCTTTAATTCTCTATCAAAGTTTTCTTTAAGCTTTCTTTTAGTCAAAAAAATAAGAGCGAGAGAAGTTACTTAGTTCTAGTTTTCAGAAAGGAGAAAGTGAGGACAAAACTTTAAAGAAAATTCTAATGTTGGAAATTAAATAGAGAATATAGAATAATGTAATGGA
Source organism: Lemur catta (assembly GCF_020740605.2). Classification (NCBI taxonomy): domain Eukaryota; kingdom Metazoa; phylum Chordata; class Mammalia; order Primates; family Lemuridae; genus Lemur; species Lemur catta. Next base: position 45,978,927 of record NC_059141.1, on the reverse strand, counting down.
AAGTTTCTTTGTAAAATGCAGATGCATGCTTCAGCTATGAATTTTTTTTAAAGCAAACTTTGATAAAAGCTAAAAGAATAACATTAAAGCTCAAAAGAGTGAAAGCATTTCTGTGATGAACTCAGCTTATGTGGCTTAGTTCTATAGCCTAATTTGATTGAAAGATTGAATTTTGAGTACTGAGAAAGGTGAATTGATAGCATGTCTCTTAGGCTTTTTTTTTCCTTCACATTACTGCCTCTCTTGTCAAAGCTTCTGATAGGAGTTTAGAAATTGTATGTCAAAAAGGACTCCCAGTTGGAATTTACTAATACATGTTAGAAAGCAAGTGAAGTTTTCTCCATATCCTTTACTTTCTCCCTGACCCCCAACTTCCAAATTAAAATTTTTTTTTGAAAAATACCAATATCCACAACAGTAATAAAAACTTCAAAAAAACCTAACCTCAAATAAAGCATGTGAATATAAAGTCATTCCAAACTATTTAGCTTCAGTTTTACTCCCTGCTAACCCATTCTCTACATAATATTTCTACAACAGCATATATGATAATGTTACACCCATTTCTTGACAAATCTAGAGACTTGCAGCCTGAAGATTTTTTTAAACCACAGTTTGACTTATTCAAACAATGTTTAATAAATACTCTATGTGCAGAGCACTATGCCATACGCATCTACATACATACAAGTAAAGAAATTGCTCCTGCTATCGGCAATATGACAGTCTAGGAGGGGTAATATGCAAAGATAAGTCAATAAAGGTGAACATCAGATGGGGGGTACGAGGAGCTATTAACATTCAGAAGATGGAGAAAGCATTTCTAATTGGTGGGCTCAGTGAGGGCTTCTTGAAATAGGGGTCATCTGAACTGGGCCTTCTGAGGTTTCCTAGTGCAGACATAGGTGGGGATATTTTAGGCAATAAGAATGCCAAGAGAAATGGCATTGCCAAGAGATACGTCAACATGATCAAGTAGCGAGCAAGGGACTGCAATTAGATACGTTCTATTAGACCAGAGTGCATGTGAAGCAAATGGTAGGAGGCAAGACTGGTGAGGTAGATTGAGGGTCAGATTGTTAATAGTATTTAATACTACATGAGGGAATTTTAACCTTCTTGTACAGTCACTACAGAGTCAGTTTTTGTGTTGGAGGAGAGGGATAGTGGTATAATTAAATAGGGGCTTTAGAGAAAGATTGGGTGAAGGGAGAATAAAACACATAGCCATTACAATAATTTAATTATGGGTTATTAGTAAAGACCTGAATTTGTATGATGGTGTTGAAGGAGTTGAAAGGATAATTTATACATATTAGTGGAAGGTGGGAGATTCAAATGTTGTCTATACCCAGGATCCAGAAAGACAGGGTATGAGACATTAAGGGCATAGGCACAGGATACTAGAAGATGTGATAGATCATCAGTCAACAAAGAAGTATTGAAAGGAGGAATAGAAGCCCCTTGAGGGCAATCTGGGTCTGTTCCTTATTAGATGCTGTAACCTCATCACTTAGGACAGTGTGAGGTGAAGCACATAATAAGAACTTGATTTGTGCCTGTTGAATGACAAATTAAGTGATTGCTTGGCAAATGATTACACAGAAAAAACTTCAGTGTGGGTAAAAAAAGTGATCTTGGTTACCCTGGAGTTGATTTTATTGATAAAGGATATATCCCTTGGCACTAGTTAGATAACTAACAGCATGGGTATGGCTGTAGGTCTAATAATATGTCAGCTTATTTTTCCTTTTAAGAAAAAGTATAGAGTAAAAGTTACTTATGCAGATTCTAGAAGTGAGCCACTAGGGTTTGACACTCATCTCTACCACTTAGGATCTCTGACAAGTTACCTGTTTGTACCTCATTTTTTAATCTTTAAAATAGGGATAATAATAACAATGCCTAACTCATAGAGTTGTTGTGAGGATTAAATGAGTTACAAAGTGTAGTTAGAACAGTGCCTGGCACATATTAGGCACTGTGTGTGTTATAAGTAGTAGAAGTGAACTATGCCTATTGCACTAAAGTTTTATTTCCATCATATGTTGGTGCAGTGTACAGTTTTGGTTTTCTGGTACATTTTTCTTACTGAGGATTGATAAACAGATGATAATCTGATTTGGGCAACCTCTAAAAATCCTTCTTGATAGGAAAGAACCATCATTAAAATTTGTGTTGCAGAACTGTGCTACAAGCCACAGTCATGGAAGATTTGCACATGTGGAAATCTGGTTAAGACCCAAAGCTTGATGCATTTGAACACTGGAAAACACCCTCACATAAAATGCTTTGAACTCTTCAGAGGGAAAGCCCTAAACAAATAGAACTTGGTTTCAAAATAGCTCAAAGGTCAAAAGGATTTGAAGATTATAGTTTTGAAAGAAATGATCTCTAAAATTAAAATCAGTCTAAGTTTCTTTCCATTTATTTTTGTTAAAAATACTTTTAAAAAATATTCTGGGTTTCTAGAAGCCTCCTGGGAAAAATAGCTTTATCTTTGTTGCTTTATGCATAGATGGAAATACTGTAAAATAATCCAGGTAGAAAGGAAGGTGCCTTAGTTCAAAGGAATTTCAAAAGCCAGCCGTTCCAAATCACTTAAAATATCACAGTGTGCTGAAAATTAAATAGAAAACATCATTCTGTAGTACCAAAGCCTTGTTGTTCTGATATACAGCTGAAAAGCGAATATGTTAGTAACTCACTGCCCAGGAATTAGTGTGGTCTGATAGGGAGCTAATTGAACACATTAAAAATGTATCAGATCACCTTTGTTGGTTTTATATGTCTAAGACATTTTCGTCTCTGGCTTCTTTAACATAGGATATGGTATTATGAAGCTAGAAGCCTTAAACATGATAGATATAAAATATGAATGTTTTACTATCTTTGAATTTTAATGTGTAAAATTATGACTGTAGATAAAACAATAGCATCTATTTGATGCTCAATACCTGACAGTGTGAGGCACATATAAAAAGAAATCTATAGACAGTATTTTTGCCTCATTCATGATATGCTCTCAATAGCTGTAGCAGAACCTCCAAAGATCACACACATGTTCTTTTTTTTCCTCGTCTTAAATTTTGTAAAATGAACTAATGTTTCAGAAATCAACCCATCAAATTTGATTTTATGAGATGCTGAAATGAGCTATTGAAGAAAATAGGCAAATTTCCTTTACTCAATTTTTAAGAATAGTTTTCACATGTCAGTTAACTCTGCTTAGGTCACATCCTTATTCATGAAACAAAAAAGAGAAGCAATGTAGCACAGTGTGTAACAAAGACAGTTTTGAAGTCAAAGTAACTGGACTTAAATCGTGTCTGGTAACCACTGGTTAATTGTGTGTTGATGGGTAAGTTATATATTTTCTCTAAGCCTCAGTTTTCTCACATGTAAAATGGAGAGAAACTTTGTGGGGAAATTGTGAGGGTTTCATGAACTAATACTTGGAAAGTACATGACCTATCTCATTTTACTGAAAAAGAACTTAAACAAATGTTTCATGAACTAATACTTGGAAAGTACATGACCTATATCATTTTACTGAAAAAGAACTTAAATTATGCATCACTATGAACCATTTGATATAAACCATAAGATTTTATTACAACTCAGAACCATGGAATTCCATGAGTAAAAAGTAATTGATAAAGTAATTGTTACTATTCATAAAGACTAATTAAAATGCTATTATCATTTAGGGATAAGCATAAGCAAACATTTGTTTTGGTATGTTTTGTGGCCTGGTGAAAGAGGACTGCTCAAAATTACTTGTATATCAGATGTTTCTTAACCTTAAACATTGTTTAATATAGGCCCATTCTGTAGAGTATAATGGTTTAAAGTTAAAGTGAAACTTATAAGTGTAAAAAATGCAATACAGAAATGTTTGATTTTTTTTAAACCATCTAACTAGTGCTTTAGGACAAGATTATTTGTTGTTACTAATTTAAATTTTGAAAACATCTTCTCTTGATGAAAATATACCTTCTCTACAACTATTGCAAGATTATTTTTACTTTTAAAAATAGTTTTCCCATCAAGATGTTTGAAATCTAGGGTAGAAATATCTTAACAATGTATATATGAGCATTTGCAATATGTATGTATAGGGCACTGTTGTCTAACAGAATTGTCATCAGTGACAGGAATGTTCGATATCTGGGTTGCCCAGTACCATGCCCAGTAGCCACATATGGCTATTTAGCATGGTTTCTAGTTGAATTGAGGAACGGAATTTTTAATTTTAATTAATTTAAACTTAAATTGTCACATGTGGTTAGTGGCTACCCTATTGGACATTTCAGATATAGATAGGTTTTTCATATAGGATCAGAGACTTGAAAGTTAATTTTTAAGAATATCTAGTGCTTTGCTTTTAGTAGAGTCACACTGAAGTCTTTTAGAAAAATAAAAATTTATTTTTAATGGCAACCAGAAAAAGCCATCCCAAACTTCTCTTTTATTGACTTACTGAAGTGTTAAAGAATCCAATGTCATAACTTATTTATGACATTCCAAATTTTAAGTGCTATAGTTTAAGTGACATCTGTGTGTGTGCATATTTTACACATAGTAGATGACCTGCTGGTTACCACCCTTTTCCTAAGACAGTAATTAAACCAACCCTCAACTGGCACCAAATCCTAACTACTTTAACCTTTCTTTATAGGTCTTTCCCACTCATTATAACTAATGAGTTAACCTGCTCTGAACAAACTCCAAAATATCCATGACCCTTTTTTTGGTAAATGTAACAACCTCCAAATGGATTTGCTTTAAATTGTTTAGTTCAAACCTCTTATTTCAATTAAAAATTCACATTTTATTTAAAAAATATCTAGTAAACTTTTTCAAATACCTGCTAATATTTAGCTTATGGAATAATGGCCTGGATGGAAGTCATCAGCTAATAAAAGGTGATTAAGCTGAACAGTAGTGGGATGTTAAGAGAGATCAGTGAACTCACTGTAATGTGCTCCTGTAGCCACATGTACTCCTGAACCAATCTGATGTTAGAAATGGCAAAAACACACAGAGAGGACCCTGAGTAGGGAGTTCAGGGTGACTGAGTTGCAATATGATTGCTGTGACTTTTGAAGTACTCTACCTAATTTCTAAGTGTGTGGGAGAATGAAAAGTTGACTTTTGACTTATACTTGCACCAAAATGTTAAAATGATTCATTAATTTTGATATTTTCATACTACACTGCTAACAGTCTACCCAGAGATTTCCTGTCTTCCTAATGTAATTACTTGTGCTGGAATACTTGGGAGGAAACCTCAAAATATTAAAATTACTTTACTAGCCTGTTTCCATTTTTCTTAGAGAACTAAATTGTTTTAGATTTTAAATTTCCCAAATAGTTTGCTAAATATTAAGGGAAAGTAAATTCTAAGAATATTTTTTAAAAAGTAGAAATAGTTTGTTGTGTAATTTATCTCTGACTTGCTTTTTGGGCATGCAAATCCTGTCTCATTACATATGCTTTTTGACATAGCCACATTCCATTCTCAAAGTGTCTGTGCAATTTCAAGTTTCTTGCCTGGAGTCTTTACTTCCTAGTTTCCCGGATGCCATTCACTCTTAAGTGCTACTTCCTAGATTTTTTTTTTTTTTTAATAAAGACTGATTGGAAAATCCTAAATTTTAGCCAGGTTGAGAAATACTAAATACTGGAAATCATGCAAGCTGTGGATGATACTTAGTCTCCATATCTATTTTCTAGGTTTCCAAGTCAATCAATAAAATTGTTGCCATGAGGACCAAATTTAATCTCTCTTCACCATTACATTAAATAGCGGAATAAAAAAAAGCTAAAAGAAATAAGAATGGATAGGAAACTCTAGTGAAAAGAAAAGACTGGGCTCCATAAAAAGTTGTCCAATGCAGTACAGCATACAGCTGTCATTAGGGGAAAGTAATGAGTCTTGGGATGGGAAGAATCAATAAGTCAAGCAGTGTGATCTTAGTTCCCTCTGAACTTCAGTTCACCTTTTTATCTGTGAAATAGAGTTAATACCAAACACCTTAGCTGCTCCACAGGTTGTTATGAGGGTCAAGGGAGAAAACGTAGGTGGAGGCTTTATGAATCACAAAGTACTATACAAATATAAAGTGGCATCATCATCATGATGACATTATTTTAAGAGCTTATCATTCAGAAGCAAAAAAGTATCTATCAGTGTAAATTTTGAGGTTTTAAAGGAAAAAGAGAATGCACTCTTGGTGTATACTCTAATGGACATGTTCTATTTCATAGGAAAAGTCAGAAAGAAGTACCTATGAATAATTATATGAAAATGTCCTTAAAAAGAAAAAGACAAGTCACTGTCATTGACAGAAATATCTATATTTGATATTTCTAAGTGAGTCATTAAAATAATCCAGGAATGCCAGTTTCAGATGAATGTCAGCTGAATGTCAGATGTAAAATTTTCAGTAACTTCATGCAGGGAATAAAAAAGACCTAGTTAACTCATTCAGCTCTCTCTTCCTTTTCCTTCTCTCCTCTTTCCTTTCCTCATGTCCCCTTGTATTTTCTTCCTTTCTTTCCTTCACTCCTTCCTGTCTTCCTTTCTTCCCATCTAGTAAGCATTTGTTCTATCAGCAGAATTCTAAAGATGCTGTAAGGGATAGAAAAGAAATAGAAGGCAAAAATTTGTGCTGTCTGGGAGTTTTCAATTTGGCTGAGTCCTATGAAATTATTTGCGATTTAGTAAGAGGAGATGTTTTATCATCATTTATTTTCTGAGAATCCAGAATAAACTCTGTCCTATACAATATAAAAGGCATGGGTCCTGCTCTAAATGGCTACTATTTTAATGTGATTTTAAATTATAACTTCTCAGAATTAAGGAGATATACGATGAAAATAAGCTTTATAGGTTTTAGGTTTCTGAACTCTTTGAGTCAAAACATGAGAAAAGTTTGTTTCATTTTTCATAGATCTCTCCTTATGTCAATCAACTTTTTGAACGGCTAAGGACTTGACAGAAGAGGTTTTAAATGAAAATTTATGCTAGGCATTAATATACCATTTCTTCTCTGGTTGCTCAAAATGAAAAAATCTCTATGGAGAAATTGGTTTCCTCTCAAGTTTTAAAGTTCCTTTCCCTCAAACATGAATATTCAGAAGACTGTTCTTCCTTGAGTGGTAATTTTGACTGATATTTAAGAAGCTATGTGAAGGTGACTTCCTCTTGAATGTCTTCCCTCTTAGTTAAATTTAGGATCATTTTATTTATTTTCCATATTACCTGTGTAACGCTGCTTTGTTATTTTGTGTTTTGTTGTAAATATTATTTTGTGTTTTACTTTAAATAGCATTTAATAAAATTTATTAGCTCTATTGATAGTGCATATATTTATGAAATGTTCCAAAAATATTAATTTATTTACCTTCATAAAACTCTTTTCAACTCTAGATTGCCATATGGTTGTTGGTATTTGAGTAAAACTTAACAACATCTCTTAAGAGGCATTATAACTTTGGATTTTCAAAATGAAACTAAGAATACTTTGTTATTGTTATGATTATGATGTAGTAATTTAGAGAGTATTTCAATTTGCTGTATAGATTTTAAAAGTATTCCTCTACAGTAATTAAAGAAAAAAGTCAGATACAAAATACATACTTGCCCTTCTAATAAATCTTGCTTATATTATTAAATAGGAAATCTGGAATTTTTATAAGATCAGTAATCTATGATCTTATTTCCCTAAGCTCGTGAGAAAACAAATATATTAAAAAATTATATATAGGGAGGTAAAATTTTATAATTTTTTTTTTTTTTAGTTTGGGGAGAGATACTTTTTAGTGTATGCTTACAAAATATACTTATAAGCCTATCAAATAACTTTGAAACACAAATATAACAGAATTTAGTTAACAGAATGTGTCTTGTTTTCTAAAACTTGTCATAGTGAATTTTCAGACACTTATTCCCATAATGTTATCATCACTTGGAACATTATTGTAACTCCTCTTTGGTAACTAGTTTCATTGCCAATTGATGGGTGATGCCAAAAAATATATCTTGTGATTTCATACTTTGTGTTTCAAAGATATGAAATACCTCTTTTTATTCATTAATACTGGTTATGAGTAAGTTTTGAGTAAGTCAGAATTTTTAAAGCAACATTAATGGCATTCAAAAGAATGTTTAGTACACTCTGATGTTCCTTCCAAATAAATAATTTGTAATATTTGAGTGATGGCAAGTTCAGTTAACCAATTTTCTCATTCCAAGGTAGTTTCTTTGATAGTTACAACTCATTTGGATATATAGTTCATTTTGTTATGTTTCTTTAAAAATTGGAAAAATTATTTTACAGCAATAACTCAGGATAGTTCGAAGGATATAGTAATGTGAGCCTATGGTAGATTGAATAATGCCACCCCCCCAAAAAATTTTCACATCTTAATCACCAGAACCTGTGACTATGTTATCTTATATGGCAAGAGACTTTGCAGAATGATTAAGGATTTTGAGATACAGAGATTATACTAGATTATCCAGATGGGTTCAGTGATGTACTTGCACAGGTCCTTATAAGACGGAGGCAGGAAGGCCACAGTAAGAGAGAGAAAATGTAAGGACAGAAGCAGTAAAGTCAGACTCTCAGAGAACATAATGTGATAACTGAAGCAGCTGAGAGAGAAAAAGAAAGATTTGAAGATGCTACTTGCTAGCTTTCAAGGTGGAGGAAGGGACTCATGAGCCAAGGAATGCAGGTGGTCTTTAGGAGGTGAAAAGGCAAGGAAACGGATTTTCCCTTAGAGCTTCTGGAGGGAGCACAGCCCTGCAGACACCTTGATTTTTTAGCCCAGTGAGGCTGATTTTGGACTTCTGACTTCCAGAATGGTAAGATAATACATCTGTGTTGTTTTAAGCCCTACATTTGTGGTAATTTGTTATAGCAGCAAGAGGAAACTAATACCCTGAGGTTTAGAAATTGAGTAAATTCAAAGTAACCTTAGAAATTATCTAGCCCAATTTCTTCTTACTCATAAATTTTATAGTAATACAATCAAGTATTGAGTATCATTTTACTTAAAGTTATACAATCTGTAGCAAAATTGTAAAACTCAAATATCCTAATCTTGCAGTCTCATATGCTTTATTGCATACTGTGCTATGTAAAATCCCAGGCTATTTCAGCAATTCATATTCTGCATAATTCTTCCTTGATGTCCTTCTAAGAAGATCAGTAATTCTGAAATAGATCAATACTTATTGACCTCAATTATCTCCATAGATTCTGATGGCAATGTAGAGACAGGACTTAGTACTATTTAGGATTCCTACTGTAAGTCTTTCTAAGGTGAGAATCCTCAGCTTGTCTGATAGCATTAGGCTGTCTTCTGGGTATGCAAGGTGGAAAAAGTATATATCATAAATCCCTTAAGTTAGAAGAAATTCTATAAAATAATGATCTCTAGGGGTATATTCTAGTCATCTTTATCTGTAGAAGATCCACAGGTAAGACTGGTAGATTGCCAGGGTTGAGAATTATTGTTAAAGTATGATGCTTCTTCCCCAAAGTTCTCGATTTCAGGAAGAATGAAGAGCCATGAAGAAACTTGTCATGGAGGATGATCTTTTTCTACTCTCCATACAACCCTTTCAGCAGCTGCACATTCCCTGGCTCACTCTATAACCTGTTGGCTGTAGATTATTTAGATTCTTTACCTTGATACCATCTTAAGCTTATCATACCATCTTTTCCTTTACTTGACTGTTATAGATTCTTTGCAGTTTGTCATAAATATTAGAATCTGTTTGTTAATTTCTACAAAAAGTCTACTGGGATTTTGATTGGAATTGAATTGGGGAAAATTGAAATTTTAAAATATTAAGTATTCTAATCACTGAACATAGCCTATCTCTTCATTTATTTGAGTCCTTTTAAATTTTATTGAGAAAATTTTTTCAGTGTAATTTCCAATTATTTGTAATTGGTATATAATAGTATGCATATTTTTGTATGTTGCCTTGGTATACTGCAACCTTTCTAAATTAACTTTTTGAAGGCATAGTTTACATTTACTCCCTTCCTGTTATTTTCTTTGTCGTCTGTGAAAACTCTTCTACTCTTACCAATCTGTGAAAGATGCTTTTTTGAGGTGACTTTGTAGTAGCTAACTTCTGTGGTCTCTTTTCCTATTTCTTTCTCTACTTCTCTGTAATTTGTGGATGAACTAAGTCCTTCAGAGGAAAAAAAAACACTCAGACAGAAAGCTTTTTCTCGGTTGCCATGACAGGACAGTAATGTGAATCTTTAGTACTGACTATTCATTTCTAGTATGCTTTTGTGGTTCTTTTAAATTTACTGTCGTCGATATGGAAGTGTTGTTCCGTGTTCTTCCCAAAGTTGTATTCTTTTCTTATTCTACATGCTGAAATTTTATAATTTTTTCTCTACTCCTCCAGCTCCAAATATAAGCCACTTCAAGGAAAGTTCAAGATTCCTATCTTAGCATTGATTTTTGTTTAGAAATACACATCATATTTCCAAATGCCTAAGAAAGATGTATTGGCAACTTAATAATCAGAGCTGAATGTTTTTACTGTAAATGGCATGAATAAATATTCTTAGTTTACTTCAATTCTCTGCCTATCCTATCAGGCTCTTAACTTGTAAGTCTGCATCCTTCCTTTCATTAATCCCTTCTTCCAACTTCTGGTAATTCACTCCTGTGTTCTTTGTACCATGTGTACTATGTTTCCCTTTACAATATTTCCATTCATTTGGACTGCCATTGTCATAATTCAGCATCTTATTAACACTTTAAATTATTTCTCACTCACAATTTAAGAATTCCAGAAATATTAAGAGGAAATTGTTTAGTATCTGAACTGTTTTTATTTTGTATGCACTCTTCCCATTATTTTCAGAATATATATTTACATTTTTAATTGCAACTATAACATAGGTACAATTTCATTCTATTTTTACACATTTTCCATATCACTGTATAGCTTTCATGATTATAATTTTAATACCACATAAAAGCCCATCAAACTTTTAATTGTAATTTTTATTTTTTTATACATCTAGGGTATTTCTAATATTTTTCTATCACAAATACTACTTCAGTGACTCTTTTTGTATAAATGGTCTTCTAAATTTGGATATTTTTCTCAATGTGTAAAAATATATGAAATGTTTCATGTGATTTTTAAAATATATTATCAAATTTCTTTCCAAGGGTATTTTTTTTTACTAATTTATTCACTGATTATATACAAGTGCTCCCTATATATTTTACCTTCACAATCATTGTTTAAAATTTTGGCTTACTTAAAAGGGGTAGAATGGTACTATGTTCTGCATACGCCTTTGCTTAATAACTAACAAGGTTGAACTTTTTTTTTCTGTGTCATGTTGGCTAATTGAACTTCCTTCTGTGATCTTATTACTTTTGCCTAAATTATTTCTGTAGCCTGCCTGGCCTTCTTCTTCCATTATATTTTATCTCCTGCTGCCAGAGTAATAGTTACAAAACCCATGTGATCATACCACTGCAAAAACAAAACAAGGAGAAGTTTTAATGCTTTAGCTATCAAATAAGGGTAAAATCCTTCACCAAGTGAAGTTTATCCAGACTTTCCAAAGTCAATGTTTAACTAGCTGTCTAGCTTTTTCTCACATTATCCTCCTGGTATTTAAAGTGTCAGCCACACTGGCATATTCCTATTTCTCGTGCCCTTTATTTTCCTCTTCCATGTTATTAGTCACTCTCATCTCTTTGTCTGAAGACCCTCTGTTCAAACCCTACTAATTAGGAAACCATCAAATACTACCTCTTCCATGAAGCTTACATGGCCATTCTACTAGAATTAATCTCTTTTGCCTATGTTCCCATTATGCTTTATTACAACCCAAGTTTTAGTGCTTATTCTTCCTGTAAAATAATTTTTGATGTCCAAATCTGAATTTTCTGTTCCATTTTAAGTTCATTGAACTAAGAGGCTGTCCTTAAGCAATCTATGATTCTCCACAGTGCCTAATACAATGGATAAAGTAACAAAATTTTGTAAATATTTGTTGAATTGTTTTAATTCAATTAACTTAGCATTGCTTTGAAACTTATAGAGGGGAAAAATAATTGGGTCCCATAAACGAATAAAGATACGCCCCATATAACCTTACCATTGGGATAAGTTACCATATCCCTGTTGCTAGTCATTCATGAGAGAAGGTAATAAGAGCTTAGGAGGAACACATTCTTAGAAATGATTACAAATATAAAGAGGCCTTTGTCCTCTTAATAATACATTTAAACATGAGACTGTATACTTGAGCTCTTGTCAACCCCTCACTCCAGCCCTACACACCATTTTTAACTTATTTGCTTCATTTGCTAGAATAATATGTTAAAGATTGGATTATATTGAGGTGGCTAGCCATTTGATTTCATTAAACTACTATCATATAAACTACTGTAAATCTGTCCATTCACTGATTTGGACAGCATGTTTTTTATTGTCAAGTGATTTGGAACTGAGTTGTAAGAGAAGGTGACCTTGTTAGAATCTAAAGTAGTACCATGCTTCTTGATACAGTGACGTAAAGCAGTAGTATTGGTAATAATATAATTATGTTGTTAAATGCATCACAGGTGAAGTCTTTAAAGCAAATTAAACAAGTGACGTTCTTATTTCATAAACCACATTTAATCTCATGCTTGGCTGTTTTTATTATAGAGCAACAGCAATGGAGAAAATTAGGCATGATTGGAGGAGTAACAGATTCTTTCATAAACAAATGCTTAGAATTTGAACTTAAAGTGAGTAAGGAGGATCAAAAGTCAAATAGGACAAACAGGGGAGATGGTATTCATGGAGACAAAGGATTAGCTGAGATTGTTTTAGGACTATTTGAATTGAAAGAATGATACTACATAGGGAAGCCTAGAGGAGTCCTGACTTTGAGCCCCAGCTGTATCAATGACTTTGCTGTGTGACCTGGAACAAATCATTTCACTTCTTTGTACTCCACATTTCTTATTTATAAAATGGAGATGATTAACTATGTTATAAAGTCTTGTGAGGGTCAAATTAGAAAAGGGACAAGAATATTTTTAAATGTAAAATAACCCATATTTATAAGATAGTATTGATACCATGTTGTAAAAACTTTATCACCTACCATGTTTAAACTTGATTCATTCATTTATTTAGAAGATATTTAGACACTGCAGCACTGTATTTATTAAGTATGCAATAGTGAATGGAAAAGATCTAATTCCTGCTCTCTAGGATACTTACGATCTAACAAGGGTCATTTTGTTAACACATACTGAAAATAACAGTTCTTCTTAATCACCTCCATTTAACCCACTTGCCAGATTAGCTAATGTTTTCCATTCCCTCTGCAAAACACATTGACTGACATCCATTGTACACTGACTTGCCTGGCTAGTAATACTATCTAATATTTATACATAGCACTTTACACCTTCCATGGACTGTTCTAAGTTCTTTTTATAAACTAATTCCTTTAATCTTCACAGCAAGACTTCAACTATTATCATTCCCATTTTTGCATATGGTGAAAGTGAGACAGAGGTCAAGTGACTTGTCCATGGTTAAAACAACTACTTAGTGGTGGATCAGGATTCACACCCAGGCAATCTGGTCTTAGAGCCTATGATCTTAATCACTATGTAACAATACTAGCAAGTGTGTCTACTACTGTTCTCACCACTTGAATTGAAAACTTATCCAAGGGTCAGTTGTATTTGTCCCCAAACATGTTTATAACAGTTGCACTAGTTTTTGTTATATAATTTAATTAACACCATGTAACAAACTAGGAATGCAAAATACAAATGTTATTTTGTATATTAGTACCCCAAATTGAATACATTGGTGAGACTTAAGGGGAGTTGCCTAAAAAAAAGTTGAGTGAAAAAAATCAAGAATCAGGAATCAAATCAAGAATGGGTGAAAACTAAAAGAGGTACCTTGTAAAAACAGATGTTTACTGCAGTTGGCCTCATGTGCTTTTATGCTCACATTATAATGAAAAATAAATGAAAGTGGAAAATGCAAAATATATATATATTTTTTCAATGAGCAAACCATTACTAAAATAAAAAGCCTTGGCCCTATATAAAACAGATGGAAAATGAATGAATATTTATATATTTTAAGTTAAAATAATACGCTTTTTATATATATATATACACACACACACAAACACATAGATGACTTTTTGTGATATCAGATTTAGCCAACTTTTATGATTAACTTGCTAACTGAAACTGTAAGAAAGAAATATTTTCAAATGCTTCCATATCCAAACATTAAAATTATGGTTGGTGTCCTACATAGAGCCACATGAGTCTCTATTATTCCCAGAGGGTGAATCACAGTGTATTCCATAAAGGATGAACCATGGATCACAGTGCAATCTATAGAGAATGGATCATGGATCCCAGCGTGGTACCCAGAAGATAGATTGTGGATCCCACGTGGTGTATGGAGGTCTAATCATGGCTCACAGAGTGGGTTTCTTTTTGTTGCACATGATGAACTCAGTTCTTCCTTCCAGGGCAACATGATGCGGTGGAAAAGAATCCTGGACTGTGCTCAGCAACAGTCTACCTCTATGTCTGTATGTTCTTGGCAACTAACCTAACCTCTTTCAGTCTAGTTTCTTTATTAGAAGTTGGCTATTGTAACGCTAGATCTAACATGGGCAGCCCTCAATGAATGTTAGTTAAGTGGACTTGAAAATGCTTTGGAAATTGCAAAATATCAAATTGCATGTTTTCATACCTCATTTTTCCTTCTGTTATTGTTATACTTATTACACTGTACAATGATTAGCTAGAAATCTGTGAACTCCATAAGATTCCAGATCTTGGCTTATTGATTTTTGTACTGACATCTGCACCTAGTCAAGTGTCTAGGTCCTTCTCATATGTAGTAGATACTCAGTAGACGTGTTTTATGTGAACTAACTAGAAATCTCCTATATTTAATCAGGCATTTTGCTGGTAAAATGTATGGAATAGAAAACATTCAAATATTTCCAGTTTTAGATATTGTTTAGGTATTATTGTAAAGTCATTATTCTTTTCCTCTTTTCTTCAAAGTCAACTAAAAATATAAAAGAAAGCAAAGAGAAGAAAAAACATGGCATCTCCAAGGAAGTAAGCAAACTTCCACAACCTCAGTAATACAAATAAATTATAAAGTCCATATACCAAATATTGAAATCTCTGTTTAGATAATCAAGCCCACTGAGAGATGACACTTGCTGCCGTAGACTTTAGAAATACATGTATTTCCCTGAGAGACATATTTGAGATTCTTTAAATAAAGAGAACCTGGTTTCTGGGTTGGGCATATGAAAAATAGAGATTATCCTTGTAACCCCACCCAACATTCTAAAACAGTAGGAAAGAGAAGCCCCAGAGAGACTTTCTGCCAGCCACCTCATTCTATTCTCTACCACTCGGTCTCTAAGCCCAGGCAGCTTGTCAGAGGAGAACATGGAAGAAGTAGGAGGCACCGTGCTATAGGAGAACTTGCTATGATCCATGTAGACTCCTTAAATTAAAAAACCTAAGGGAAGAAGTACTTTTAATGTTAAGGAAACAAAATATTTGGAAAAAAAGGTATTGAGTCAGTAAGCTGAAATAATGGTTGCTAACTTTCCCAGTGAATTTCCAGCTATCTCATTCCTCTTCCCCTGCCTGTTGTACTACTTGATTGGTTGCTGCCTCATCAAAGATGAGTAGTGATCAGAATGGGATCAATGGATAAATCTACCATACATAAAAGCTACCATTTTCTTTTTCACATATGGAGAGAAAAACAAGCAAAAAACTACAAAAAGCATATATCACAAGTAATATGTACCTAAAAAAAGAGTTCAGAGAAGAGAGTATATAACAATAAAAGATGAAAATGGAATAAGTAGAGTTCAGGGTTAAAAATAAAAATGGAAATTAAAAAAATGACAGAAATAAAGTATACACTGGAAATAACAAAAATAGAATAAACTTGACTGAAAGCAAAGTCAGAAGCATATATACTAGATGTATAAAAATCTGACAAAATGCAGTGTATGAACAATATAAAATTTTTATAATGATGAAAGATATGAAAGACAGTGAAAAGAGAGACAACTTGTACATAATTGCTGTTTGAACAGAAAAAAAATGAATCAATAAAAAATACAAAAATGAAAGGAAGAAAATTGTTGCAAATATTTGAATCTTCAAA
Organism: Lemur catta; assembly: GCF_020740605.2. Taxonomy (NCBI): domain Eukaryota; kingdom Metazoa; phylum Chordata; class Mammalia; order Primates; family Lemuridae; genus Lemur; species Lemur catta. The sequence goes on along the minus strand of NC_059141.1, from coordinate 45,962,669 downwards.
TTGAAGTTCATACTATGTTCTAGGAAAACTTTGTATAGAACAATGAATACTAAGAGATATTTTGGTACTGTTTCCTGAACTCCAAGGATAAAGAAAGATTCAATCAGATGAACATTTAAGGGAAAAACATGAGCTACATGTAAGGGGGAATAAAGGTTGGCTTCCAATTTCCATATAATGTCAGAAGTCAAAGAAGCAATTTCTACATAGTTGTAAAGGAAGGAAAGTATGACTCAAGTTTTATTTTCAGTCAAATATAGTAACAGAAAGACATTCTGAAGCAAAGACCTAGACAATATAAAACCCTGGAGCCCTTCTTTAAACAACCCCCAGCCCACATACACACACAATGAGTCAACAGCAATAGCTCAAGAATGAAAAAACTCTGATTATAAGCCAGTTGGTGAGCATCGAATATATCTAATTATGGATAAAAATAACTTTAGAAATTATAGTCACAGAATAGCATATAAATGTTATAAACTGTGGTATTGTAAACATATTAATAGCAGTGACTGGGGATGTGAGAAAGCAATATTGGAAGAAATATCAGTAAGTTAATTTCCTTATATCCATAGTGTGGGGTTAATAGCTAGTAGCTAATATTGAAATATATAATTAATAAGAATCCAACCTCTAACCTCAATTTTTTTCTCAACTTTGGAGTGCCTTTGTAGAAAAGAAAATATTTTTTGTGTTTAAGAAATAGTTACCTGAATTTCAGTAATTCCCCCAGTTTTTAGTTCAATATTTTCTTTAGTCCAATTCAAAAAAAAGAACATATAACATTTAAATATTAAAATATCATATATAATTTGATTCTATATTTCCTATAATTCTATAATATTTCCTATAATTAAGGTTTATGTATGTATATATCTCTTCGATCCATTCTTCTGCCTTAATAGATATTTGACTATGTCTGGAATGATGTTTACTTGGTGTTAGAGATGGTTATTTCTTTCTGATAAATGGCGTTTGGGTTACTTTAAATGAAATTTTCTGTAAACTTTTCTATAATTATTGAAGTTTTATAAAAAACATATATCATCTCAATACAACAGTAAAGTCATTATTTTTAAAAAGTCCAGATTTACCACCATCTCTGCTTAGATAATCTTTTCCATTAGCTGTTATAGTAAATCTCTGGCAAATACTTTATAAATTTTGGAATTGAAGTAAAAAATAAAAAAGATTATAAGAACAATAAATCTTCCCTAATATTTTAATCTAAAAACTAATTTTGTCTAGAAGAATATATTTCAAGAAAGCACACATTACAAATAGACACCATCTGGGGTTCCCTGATAAAGGTATTTCTTAATTTACATGTCCCACAACCCCACAGGTTATAGAATTAGGAAGCATACAGTAGCTTATTAAAGCTATAAATAGAAGCTAAGCTTCTCTTCAACAGAACAGCATGACATAAATTATAATTGTTGTGTAAACCTATTACCAGTCCTGCATCAACTTTATAAGGGATATACGTAAGCTCAGTGTAGTTATAAATTTAAGAAAATGACTAGTACACCTGTGAAGCACTGAAGCATGCATGGTAGAGAATGATAGGAAAAGAAATCATTTTTCTAGTGAAATGAGTAGTGCACAATGGTGATTGACTTCTACATTGAACCCAAATACAAACTGACCACCTTGATTCTTTGCTTTAAGGGGAAAAAGAGTATCTTTTACACTTCCCCCTTTTCTCTATAATTAATCACTTGTTTTTGTAGACAAATCCTCTGGAATGTTATAAAGCAGCATCCCTGGGGAAGCCTAGTTTTGCATGTTTTTAAACCTGGGGGCTCTGGACTGCCTTTCCACACCCCAAATAGCACACTGGGAAGGTGAGTGATGAGCGATCGATCACTCCACATCCTTGTGAGAGTGAACCTGTATTCTCTCTGTATTTACAAGTAATGATGTTATAATCCATACAAATCAGCAGTGCACATTTGAAGAAAGCTATTTTAGGATTATTATATTGCAGTAACTTTCAACCTCTTTAAAAAAAAAAAAAACTTGTTTTCTATATTGTATCTACAGCTATAACACTGAGCCACTTTACCTATCTATGACCATAGAACCGTCATCAAAATTAGCTATTCCTTATATTTAACAGTATTAATATTTTTAATACTTTTTTATTAAGATAAGGAAATAATCTTTACTCATGGCCATCAATGAGTACAACTGTTCTTTTAGAAAAAAGTATAAAGTACTGTGTTCTCTGAATTCATGGTAGTTCAGGATAAAGTGTTTTAATGTGACTTTTTGTACACATTTTTCTACCTGCTGTAGCAGGTGTATGGACTTGGCAGTGGCACTACATGTTTGAGAATGCTGTCCCTTTAAATTGTCTGCTTTACTTATTAGAAATAATAACAGTGATTGTTTCAAGGCATTATAAAAATTTTTGACTTTATTCAAATTTTCTTGAGTTTAGAACTTTTAACAAGTTGTAATCAAAGAAAACATATCTGCATGAAAGACTTTGAAATAACAACTCATTGAAATAAACATCAAATGTTACAGATACGCACCTTTAATTTTGAATGGTAGAGAAATGCATAAAACTAAGGAGGCAACTTAATGTAGCATTAAGGGTACTAGCTGCACGTGACAGCTCTGAATTTGAGTCAGGTTCTTATTACACTTACTAGCATTTTGACTTTGGTCTTTTCACCTAATCTCTCTGAGCCTTACTTCCCTTATATTGAAAATGAAGGATTATGCCCTATTTATCTCATTTAGGATTGTTGTAGAATAATAATATACAATGACAGTATCACTTAAAGAATATTACTTAATGGTCATTGCAGTAATAAGAGCCCATAAGACTTCTTACCTGAAAAATAAAAGGGAAAAGTGTTGATTATTTTCATCATGAAAGAATAAGATTGAAAATGGCATGTCTTTGCTGCTAATTAATAACTGGTTTATGCTCATGGGGCTGTAACATTTTTCCAACCTGCAGAATATTAATATTAATATTATAACAAGCTTCAGTTATTTTTTCTAGGATCACTTTGAATAAAGTTTAACAAACACTTACAAATCTCAGATAACCAAAAATCTGCAGCATTTTATAGACGAGCATATCCAAAACCGATGGAAGGTGGAAATGACTCAAAGACCTAGGTGATTACATTTGTCCAAATAAGAGGACAAACAATAAACACAGATACACAATGGACAGGGTTCTTCAGGGATGCCATCATCCCTGGGTATAAATTGTTATGATTTTTGTATTCCTAGGGTTCCTGAAGACAAGTTTGAGACATATTGTGCTGTATGCCCTCCTAGAAAGTAGATTTTATATTTTCTAAGATGACAATCAAAGATAATGCTTTTTGAAATAAAGCTTTGGAGAAAATAAATAATGGCTGTGGAATACTGAAGGTTTTTCATTATTCTAAAATGATTTTAAGTGGAAAATCTAACCTAAAGGGAAGAGGAGAGAATATATTTTAGAGAGTCCTGACCCATAGGTGGGGATATAGGAGATCTTGCAGTGAGGTGGTGGCATTTCAACTCTCTCTGGGTTCCAGTTCCCCACCTGTAAAATCAGTGAGTTGGAATATGATCCCTTTCATCTCTGAAATTCTGTGACCTTGTGATATTCTTCATACTTTGTTACATAGGAAGTACATCGCTCATTGGAAGGTTTTCTACATTTGTCAGTCAGTCAGTTATATACTGAATGGTGTATAAGAATGTGATTTCAGAATTAAGAGAGAGTTGTGTCTGAATTATATTTACTGGTCTCATGATTTTTGGCAAGTTACTATAATTTCCTTAAGCTTCTGTTTCCTCATATATTAAATGTAGAAAGTAATGCCTACATAGTACAGTGCTTGGAATGAGAGGAGAAAATATGTTTGTTAAAACAATGAATGGACACGCCTGTGGATCCACAGTGGATTTCAGGAGCAAATGATTAAGAGCCAGATGACCTGAGGCTGAATCTCATCTCTGCCACTTGCTACCTGCAAGTCCTTAGGCAAATTACTTCCAAGTTCTGCTTCAGTCTCCTCTTCTGTATGTGTGGATGATGATAGTACCCACCTCCTAGGGCTGTTATAAGGATTAAATGAGTTCATATATATAAAGTGCTGAGAAAAGTACCTGGCACATATAAGCACTCTACATATTTGCTGTCATCATTATCATCATCATTATTAAAGTTTCATAAAGCCCAGGATGAACTTGGTACATCATTAAGTTTTAATTCTATTAACCATTTTAGGAAAAAATTACTAGATTATATGGTAACCCACATGTATATATTATGAAATAGAATGAAAAGTTTCCATAAATATTGATGATAAAACCCAATGCAGCACTGTAAAGCACTTTCTGGTACCCTGAATGCACTGTACAGTTTAATTCCTATTATTTTATTAGCAATTGTATATTCTACTTTATTTGTAACCTCCTAAATAATTTATTATAAAAAACAGAATAGGTGAGTTCGTTAGAGGAAGGATTAAGAGATCACACAGGAAAAATCAAGCAGAAAATTATTTTACAACCAAACCATAAACCTAAACCCACATCCTCTTTGTCACTCTAAACCTATTCTATATTGCACAGATTTTATTGTTTAAATATAATTTTGGTCACATGAAATGCTATATTAATATATTTGATGACCAGAGTCTTAATTTCAATTTAATAATATGAGATGTATAGATTTATATTGTAAATTCCCTATTACAGTTGTTCAATATCCCTGGTAAATGTTTTTTGAAAATGTTAATTCAATTATAGGTTCAGAAGTAATAAATAACATTAGCTATAAAGGATTATAATTCAATAAATATTTAGTATCTACAAATATGTCAAACCTGCTAAGTACTGGGCACACAAAAATGGCTATACTCTTAATCTTTTCTGTTGAGGAGTTCTCAGCATCTGGGGTACGGCAAACACTGTTGGTTGGCTGAATCAACATCTCTTCCTAACTCTCTTCTCTCTTGCATGCCTGTACTATAGTGCTGAAAAATTTCTAGCAGCTGCTGAGATGTGAGCAGAAATTTGTTGGAGGTGATAGTGGTGGTGGAGGCTTCTGTTTTCCTTTTAAAAGAGGAAAGTTGTGACTAGTTTTCCCTTTCCTTTTCTTCTTGCCTTGAGCACAGATCTAATGCCTGTGGGGCAGCAGCCATTTTGGAAGTGACTATGGGGTGATAAGCCAAAAATAGAGAGATTTTAGGCCTCGTGTCAATTTTAAAATCCAACACTAGGTGCCACTACCTCCTTCCTGCCTTTTTTTATTTTTAGTAAGATAAATGATAACCCCTTTTTAGTTTTAAAACATTGTTGGATTTTCTGTTACTGTATTCAGAGATTATCCTGATTATTATGGGAAGAAGATATATTTGCTTACATGTAGTTGTGAGACATGTTAATTGCTAGGACTAGAATAATAACTTTTCTAAAAAACAGTATGTATTTATAAATGATATGTATAATCTTCTGCCCTAGTGGATGCATGTGTTTATTTTCCTTGTAATGCCATAGTACTTGTTAGAGTCTGTTAAATAGTTCCCCCAAAACAAGGGTCACAATCTTAAAGGGTCAAAAGATCCCTGACTCAGACAGAAGAGATATATGATAACAGAAGGCCACAGGAACACAAGTTTCAATCCTTGAAGCTTCCAGGAGAGGGAGCTGAAGAAGAATCTATATTGGAATAACAGGGTTCTTTCTTTTTTTTTTTTTTGAGACAGAGTCTCGCTCTGTTGCCCAGGCTAGAGTGAGTGCCGTGGCGTCAGCCTAGCTCACGGCAACCTCAAACTGCTGGGCTTAAGCAATCCTCCTGCCTCAGCCTCCCCAGGGTTCTTTCTTAGATCCAAGTTTCAGAACCACAGAATACCAGGGATGAGGAGGAGTAAAGGAGGAAGAAGAGACAGTGAGTATGAACCATAACATAGGATGTCTGTGAGCTAAAAGGATTTATTTTTAGCCACAGACTTCAGATGGAGAGATGTGGCCCAGGAAAAGAAAATAAGAGATTTGATAACATAGGAATGAAGTAAAAAAAAAAAAAAATCTAACAAGAGACTGCAGACTGTTTTTGTTCTTTCAATTTGCATCATCAAATCATCAAATATGAGCAATAATTAGAAAGGAAACTAAAGAAATAATAACCAAGAGCCACATGAAAAAAAATCACAAGAGAAATTCCCAAAGAAACATGAGCAGATTAGGATAAAAATTACTCATTAGCTCAGAGAAATTATAATAGATATAATATAGGCAAACAAAAACCCTGAGAAAATATCTATAGAAATCAAAGTAGAGATTCAATGAAAAACTGATGAAAGAGGTAATATATATCAGAAGAAACATGGGAGAGAAGCATAAAATTTTACATAGACAAAGATATAAGAAGCAACAACAATAAGTAGAACAAACATGACTGAAAAACAAAGTTAGTAATATGGAGAAAAGCCTTGAAAAAAATCCCACGATATGAAATTTAAATGCATAATAACATAAAATTTATTATGGGAAAATGATAGATGTGGAAAGAAAAAAAGAAATCCAATATACATATAAATTATATTCTTAAATTTTTAAAAAAGTGAAAGAGAAACAAATTCCTGAAATAAAGGCTTAAATCTGATTTCAATGGCATTCTGTGTCATGGTAATGTTAGTAAAGGTTAAAGATAATGAACAAGTTTATGTGTGTATCCCAGCAGGAATATCAAGTCACATGGAAGGGAGAAAAATGAGGTTAATGTCCCCATGAGTTCATTAAATGCCAAAACCCTGCAGAATGATGTCTAAAAATTCTAAGGACAAGACAGTGTAACCCAAAATTTTATACCCAACCTAGTTGTCATTTAAATATAAATATAAACACACAAACATTCTCAAGCTTGTAAGAAGTTAGGTAAAATAGTATAAGCCCTCATTAAAGGACAATTAAAAACAAGAAAAAAAATATAACAGAAGCAAAGCCTTGACAAATGCTTATGTACTGGGGCCCTCTCTCATTTTGCTCTTTTGAATCCTGAGGCCACCATTTGTGAACATGCCTGGGCCAGCCTTCTGGAGGGTGAGAGATTACATGGAGCCAGGATGTGCTGTCCCAGCTGAGGCCCCTTAGATCAACCAGCCTGCAAAGCCATACATATGAATGAGGCTGTCTTAGATTATCTAGCCCTCTGCAAAGCTGCTAGATGATATCAGAGATCTGCTAAGCCAGCCCAGATGAGAAGAAACTCTTAGCTGACCCACAGAATTATGAACAAATAAATTGTTGTTCTTTTAAGAAAAAACAAATACTAAATAACCCGTTTACCCTGTCAAAATAAGACAAAACAAAAACTGCAGTAAAATTCAGCCTATCCAGAGGTGACTAAAGACAAAGAATTCAGGTATGGATTCAGGAAAGATTCCAACTAAAAAGCTGAAGTTAAGTCTTTAATCAATTTAAATTCAGAACTAAAATAAAAAAACCAAGGGCATTATGGCTACTGAATAAAATAGAAACAATATAAATGAACAATGAAAACAATAATATAACTGAAAAAATCAAATTGGTGGAAGGACAGTAGGAGAAAACATTAATATGCTCACCTCCTTAGCTTTTGTAGCAAGTAATAGTTTCAACTTTTAAATTTGTAAGTCTTTTCTTAAGTCATCAGTGATATTTTATTAGTTAATATATTTTGGGGGGTTAAGAAACACTTATCTCAATTTTAGTAAATTTGTTAATTTCATTTAAAGTTCTTATGCTTTGATTAATTCAACTATAATTATATTTAATGTGGTGCATGTATTTATTAATAATAGAGCAGGAGGTAGCATGAATCCATTTTTAAAAAATTGTTCTTCCTATCTACCCTACCTGCTGGTCTTTTGTCCTACACATCCTCTTATGTATATATTTGAATTAAAATATCTGAAATGGTGGCTCTTTTGGAGTGAATGGATTTTTATAGTCTTTGTACTTCTTAATTACTTGAAAAAAAATTTTAAGTGAAGATACTTAAAGAAATCAAATTCTTAGTTTTATATATGTAAAAGACTACCTTTCTACCATAGTTATTTGTAATAAATTATGGATTTTTAACTGGTGGGAAATGTTGGGTGTTCATTGAAAGCTATAATATTTCATAGGGAAATACTGACAATGGTTTCAGAGAAAAGTCTTTGCTTCAGGTTTTCAGATTTTCACTTTCACTGGATATCATTTTAGAATTTTGGATTGCAAGTTTGACCTAATTAAACTAATTAACTGACTCACTGTCAGTCAAATGGTATAAAGGGTGAAAGTCCTGCTTGTTAAATATCTTATTTTATGTTTTTAGCAATTTAGCAAAAACATCTGATACTTAAAAATGAAAAAAATTCCATGAGAAATATACATTTAAAGGGCTATTTTACGTTAAAAGAGATGACTTGAATCCAATAATAGATTGGTTAAGAAGAAGAAAAAATCAAGAAATTACTTTAAAGTTAGCTATTTGAATATTGAACTAGTGGGAAAGGAAAAGATCCAATTTGTTAATTCTTTGGAGACACATGGTGAGTCATATTCTAATTTCAGTTCAATGTGTTGATGCTAAAGGGGAACTGACACCCAAGAATTTGAAGGTAAAATCTGATTTAGGAGTCACACAGGCAAAATTGACAGCATACTTAAACATAGAGTGAGGAACAAATAAGCAATAAATGATTTTTGAGATACTAAGAAATAAAGGGAACAAATGTGTCAAACAGAATTTGAACATTTAAAGATAGTCATTTTAAATATTTCACTGTTAAAATTTTTAAATCTTAAAATATTATAGTTATAATGATGGCATTATAACTATTCAAGATTTAGATGAATTTAAACTTGTATTATGTGCTTTGTAAGACACAATTCTGAAACTTCTAAAGCAAATTAAAATTTAGAGTTCTACTTTAGTGGATAAAAGGTGGAAGTTACAAGAGAATAGAAAATATCTGAGGGATTTGCCCCAGGAAAAAGTTAGCTAAGCTTGTAGAAATATAAGTTGAATAAACTACAAAGCATGTGAACATAAAATCACTCTTTTCAAAATGTAGAGGAGTATATACAGAATACATTAGGTAAAGAGAGAGAGAGAGAGATTCCTGTTTATTCCTTCTTCTTTTGGCAAGTTTATTTTCAAGTTGGGAAGACATACAAAAGACATTAAATAACAAAACAAAACTCTTAAGCATACTATATAAATCAACACACAATAAAACACCAATCAGTACAGAGGAAATTGAATAAATATAGTTAAATGGTGTGATACAGAGAAACAGAGGCTGGGCATAATGGCTCACGCTTATAATCCTAGCACTCTTGGAGGCCGAGCTGGGAGTATCACTTGAGGTCAGGAGTTCGAGACCAGCCTAAGCAAGAGTGAGACCTCGTCTCTACTAAAAATAGAAAAATTAGTCAGGTGTGGTGGCACGTGCCTGCAGTCCCAGCTACTGGGGAGGCTCAGGGAGAAGGATGACTTGAGCCCAGGAGTTTGAGGTTGCTGTGAGCTAGGCTGACGCCACAGCACTCTACTCAGGGCAGCAGAGTGAGACTATATCTCACAATAAAAAAAACGAAAAACAAGTACAGCTTTGGAGTCAGACAGTAGTAAATTTAAATCTTGCCTCTGCCACTTCCGGTCTGTGTGACCTGTGGCTTCATTTCTGTGCTACTCGTTTTCCCTGTATTAAACAGGTACAGTAGTGCTTACCTCACAAGATGGTTGCAAAGTTGTTTGTAAGTACCTGGTACTGTGCCATTCAACAGGGGGTAGATAATTACTGTAATAACAGAATAATTAGGAAAGATGCTGAATAATTTGGAACTAAATAATCAACAAAAAATGATGGAGTAAAATAAATAAACAAAAGCATTACTTTTGCTTTTGCTTGGTACATTTAGAGATTGCTATTTGAGACCACACTATGACTTTTTTCCGATCCATCAGATATATTCACCCTTGTACTCTTCTTTCCTTATGTGTTCCTTCCTTCAGCAGTAACACTTGGTAGGCAATAGGTGCACAAAATTCCTTACCATAGAAAATCTATGCCCTATGTGGTGTTCACAATGCATAGGTGAAGAAAGAAATAATTTCAAATTGGGAAATACAGTGAAGGAAATGAACTAGAAACTGAGATAGAGAATATCCAGTTGGGGAAAGTGATTTAGATGGGGAAGTCTATTTAGATCAAGCGCTTTTCAGTTATGCTACTTCCACATAGATTAGGAAATTGATAAAGATGTAAAAATTAGTAAGGGGCAGGATTTTGATCATAGGTCATCATTTTCTGTTGAGTAGTACCATTGTCTATCTCTGGAAATCATTTTCTTTACATGTAATTAAAGAAACAGTAAAATGTCAAGAAAATGCTTTTTATTTATTATCCAGATAAACTGTTAGCATTTCTCTCCACCAGAAAAAAAAATAACTCAATAATAAAATGACATCAATTAGCTTGTAGAAAAAATACCAAAACCATGTTTGTGTACTATTTCCAGTTTGTCATTATCTCTATAATACTACTGAGGCTTTGGCTAGTAAATAGTAACAAATGCCGTCTTCTTGATTTTTTTATTCCTTTGAGGGTGATACAGCCTAACAACAGAATCTGTTCTTAAAATATTGCATTTAACTAGAGATATTTCCTCTTTGGTTGGAGGTACTACTGATGGCTTTGTAAGACTGAATGTAACTGTATATGTTTAAACAAAAAAACAGAAACAAGAAACCTGCAGAGTTCCCCAGAACCAGCAAATATTTTATAAAGATAAGAAGTTGTCAATAATTGACATGATGTAAGTTTAAAAGACATTCATCGTTGGGTATACTAATCTTTCTAAAGCATTATTTTCTTAGAGTGAGGATTTCAACTCCTGCCAATTCTGTCAGTTGCCTTGACTTACTGTAGGATTATGTCTGCAGTCCTGTGTTAGAATGGATTGAGGTTTCAGGCAATAATGCTGGTTTCCACTGGAAAAAACAAAAACAAAAAAACCTACAAATATTTTGTGTTTTAAAACTTCTGTGATCAGCATTTTTTGGGGCAGAAGTATATGAGAATAAAAAGCTGACAGAGACAAAGTGTCAGACACCATGCAGGGGGGCTGTACTTCCTGTGTCCTCATTCTAACAAGGAAGCAGTATACATCTCCCACCTTTTCTCATCTTCATCATCACCGTTTTATTTTTTTGGTTTACTTGAATATCGATAAGTAGTTATGGCTCTTGTCCATGTTTCCACTTTCTTTGAAAATAGGAAGAAGTCATGTAAATGGTGAGATATTCAAAGATTGTCTAAAATAAGTACACTTTCAAAGCAAGACTCTTCCTCTGAAACGTTTTTGTAGAAATCAAGTATTGGTCACTAGCAAAGGCACGACGGAGATGTAGCCAAGGCTTCACAGCCAGATATTGGCAAGTGACTTTTTTTCTTTTTACATCAAAGGCAGATAATTCATTTATATTAGTCAGGTGGTTTGAATGTGTCTACAAATATTACCTTCACTCAGTATTTGTAATCAATGCCTCCGAATATTAGCCCTTTGAGTACAGAAATTCCAGAACTGATGTGGTACTCACACATGCAAAAAGAAACATATGCGGGGCACAATCTCACAGCTTCAGTGCTGAAAATTTCCATTTTATTCTGCACTTTGGCTGATGGATTGCAGATGTATGTTAAAATCAGCTGCCTTCTGATAGAGGTAACATATGAATCTATTGAAACAACCTCTCAATTGTATTGATCTCCACTTAACTAGTCACAATCTAAGTAGTCTGTAAAGAATAGGATCTGAGCAGTTAAATTCTGTATCAGGGCAAGATATGTGCCTAATATTTCCTACTAATTATCAGATATGTTAATAGAGTTTATTTTAAAAAATACTATGAAATAGGCTCCATGGTTAGATACATTTTGGATTTACATGGGTTAAATACAGATAAAATATTTCCTTACTTCAGGACTTTTCCTAAGAGTCTTTAATATGCCAAGGATATAGGGAATTCTCAGGACTGGGGATATTGTATGCAAAGTTTCCCAAAAGTATTGATTCTTGGAATCTCTCCACACTCTCTTTATTGTTTTTGAGAAGTATTTCACAAGACTGCTGTACTTGGCACATACTTTGGGAAATATTGGTGCAGGGCTTGAGGACTTTGTATAGGCTGTGAGGCTCTCTTTATGCCAGGAGTAATTCAGGATAACTCAGTGTTAGGGGAGAGGACACCAAAGAAAGGAGGAGAATGGCAAAATAGGACAGGAAGATAGGAACATTAATTTTTTAATTTCCCAATTTTATCTCAGATTAGTCATAGGCACACAGGCTTTGTGGGTGAATAATTGGGGCAGCTTGATTCTGCAAGCATCCTACTGAGGAATAAGTCACTGTGGCAGGGTGCACAGAGTATTTCAATTGACAAGGGCATTGTAATTATGTTTCAATATTGTAGCTAAAAGGCTGTATGTTAGGGGCCTATGGAAAGAACCATGGCATTATAAACAATATCATAATTTCCATGAAAGCAATGCTGCATCTGATGATTGTATTTTATTCAGCAGCCACAGTCTTATGAAGAGTATATTTTAGGTAATGGAAATTTGAGCCTTGTTATGTTTGGAAGAATAATGATATTATATTTTTGTCCTTTCCTAGTCTACTTAGTTTATTTTAAAAATTATTTTTGTTCATAAGAAAACATCTGTGGCCAGGCATGGTAGCTCACGTGTGTAATCCTAGCACTGTGGGAGGCCGAGGCAGGAGGATCACTTGAGGTCAGGAGTTCAAGACCAGCCTGAGCAAGAGTGAGACCCCCATCTCTACTGAAAATAGAAAAAATTAGCCTAGCCAAGTGTGGTGGTGCATGCCTGTACCTCCAGCTATTTGGGAGTCTGAGGCAGGAGGGTCACTTGAGCCCAGGAGTTTGAGGTTGCTGTGAGCTAGGCTGATGCCACTGCACCCTACTCTGGTGACAGACAGAGACTCTGTCACAAAAAAAAAAGAAAAAGACAACTGTAATTAAATATATACTAAGTAAAAACTAATATGTTTATTTATTTTATCCAGCAATTATGTGTGAAATATGGCCTGTGACTCTGGAATAGAAAAAAAAATTTCCTACATGGTAACTTAGTACCATGTTAGCCTAATTTTTGGAAACAAATTTTACAAACAAGTAGATATCCTGAAATAAATGACATAGTACTAAGCTAGCCATTAGAGTCATTAAATTCAACTCTGAAATTTACCTTTGTCCATTTTGTCAAAGGCCTAGTGTTAGGTTGTCATAAATAAACACTTCCAAAGGAGTTTCTTTTTTTCTTTCTGTTTTCTGCTATTCAACCATAGATACCATACAAATTGAAGTAGCTCCTATCTATGATTTGGATTTAGATTCAGTCTTATAGAAAGGATCATTTTTCCTATCATTAAAGTATCTCAACTAAGCATTAAAAACATTTTTCACTTTTACAAAAACTTTTGTCAATGTAGAATATAAATAGTGACCTTATATGACTTGTACTGCTCTGGAAATTAGTAGTTATTTGAAGTTATTTGCCCACTGGGGCCTTTAGCAAAGACGAGGGCAGTTTGGTACATAAGCAGAATATTATAGATAAGAAAGAATTACTTACTGTTTTGCAAAAGCTACCTATTCAACCGTGTTGAAGAGAATATGAGGAAAATCCAGAAAAGATAAATTAATGAATTGACTCCATTTCAAGCTGTCAAAAAGCTTAGCGATCATCTAATTCAGACTTCTCATTTTGTATATGAAGAAACTGAGCTGAGAGTTGATGAGGCTCGAATGTGGTCAAATAGATAGTGATTGCCTAAGAACCTAGGTCCAGACTCTAAGACTAGCACCCATTGCTGCACCCTCTGCTTCCTCAGTTTCCCCTTCCCAGCCAAGATGAAGCTCTGATTGAAAGAGAAATGCGAATGTAGTTATAGGAATAAGCAAGTTTCCTATGCAACCCAGCGAAAATGACAAAGCTAAAAATAAAAGAAGAAATATAGGCAGTAGAAATTGGTGGGTTTCTTTTTTTTTTTTTTTCTATAGCACCCTTGTTTTTATGTGCTTTAAAAATAATGAGAGTGTACCTTTTGGTGTCCTGAGTGTATTTCTGCTACATAAAGAGGGTGTATGTAAATTATGTTTTTATAAATTGAATTATAAATACAACTAGAATCCACTAGACTTCCTCTGTAAAATTATTCTTTTGGAATATTAAACACTAAATTTGTCAGTTTGTATTTCTAGATAATAATTATGTATTAGAAGGTTTTTATTAATGAGAAAGTTTCACTCCAAGCTGGTGAAAAACTCTCGATTCTAAATTCCTCTAAATTTTTCACACATCTGTGGTCCCCATTCCCATTTCCCCATCCTTCTGTCAGCACCAACCCCACCCTGCCACCCCTGTCTTCAGCTCCTACCGCACCTTCTTTTGGTTTTACATAAATTTTCATGAGCACCTAGCGTTCTTGAAGTAAACTCACAGCCAAGATTTCACTATTAAGCTATTAATTTATTTAATTTATACCCTTTTCTTGGACTGTTTTTTCCTACCTTCTCTCCTCACTTTCTTATTTTATTTTTTTAATTCAACTGAAGAGTTTAAAAGCTGCTGAGTCAGCCCTTGGTCAAGTTCCAGCCTGTAGTACAGGAGTAATTGACTTTGGCTAGACATACCAAAATTAAATTCTCAAATTGCTTTAGCTTTAACAGAATTGAACTGGCATTCTTCTTTACTTTTCATAATGCATTCCCCATAGAATTTTATTGCAATTGTCAGGTGGGGGTTGGGGGAGGACTTGTATTCATACTAATTGCCTTTACGTCAAGATTGCTTCTATTGAATCCACACATTTAATTCAGTTTAATTCAATGGAAAGAGCCCTGTAATAGGAGGCAGCAGATCTGATTCCTATTTATTGGGTCAATTATTTAAGTTCATGGTTTCTTTCTAGATACAGAGGTTGGAGGAGGTGATCTTTAACATTCCTATCTAACTCTTCATAATTCTATGACCACTGAACTGGCCTTAAACTCAATTAAGTGGAAGATTTTATGTAAGTAGATATTTTCTCTCATAGAACTAACTAGGTCAACATCATCTCAATGAGCGGGTCAGCTTCATTCTCCTGCAATTAACCTTCTTGTGCCAATTCTCTGTCAACTCTCCTCATCTGCTGTCTTATCCGTTCCATCAGCCAGAAGTAAGACCAACCCTTTCCTACTTCATCCCTCACCAATTACTTATGTAAGAGTGTTTTTGTAAATTTGTTCCAATGTTCTGATTTCTTAGTGAAAAGAACTTAGTAATTTATCTAAAGATTCATGTAAATGTTCCTCTTGATATCATATAACAATCTTAAAAACCATCCTCAGAGAAGCAGCTGTAGTCATTCTGTATATATTTCTGTAATAGAGCCTTCCAGAATTGTTAGAAATGTAGAGAGAATGTTATCATGATACTTTCTCTGTATATTAAAGCTTCAGTAGTTTTAATTGTGAAAAACAGCTATCCCGCAAATTGAACTGTTAGTAAGATAAATGCATGTGTTGTATTAAAGCTGACAGATCAGTGACTGGTAAAATCTAGTCACTGATCTAAAGCCAACACGACAAATCAGATGACCGTCAATGCCTTTTAATTACCATTTCTGAATAGATTTCTGTTATTAGAGAAGTAGTTCAGGGAAAATAAAATCAATATTAGTATGGAAATCTGAAAAAATTGTTGGTCAAGTAATCCCTTCATCAGTGATGTGAGATTCAGCTAAGCTAAAATAATAAAATACAGTTAAATTGCTGATATCTTTTGCATAAAGACTTATGAAATATACATTATTCATTTCTATTTTCTATTTAAGTTAAGGATCATTTCATCCTAAACTAACCCAGATTCAGTTTTTATGTTTCCAGAAGCACCATTTATAGGCTGGCATTTAATAGGATTTCTTTTATGACCTAAAAAGGATGTTTTCTGATCACCTCTAAAGTCAGGTAAGAGAGGCGACAATGATTGAAACTAGATGAATGGATTTTATTGCCTAATCTCATTCTGATCCATACTAACCAACAACACCCCACTTTTCTGTGAAGTGAGTGCAAATTGATATCAATTTAATTATTGGATGCTCCTCTATTCAAATACCTTGGTTATATATTATTTTTCAGGAGTCCTAAGTTTTCTCTTGGAAATGTGAGCCAGAAGGCCAGTGATAAGCTCAGATTCCAGTATACATTTAGCAATGCCAATTTTTAATTAATTAATTTACATTGTAGTTCATCACAGGTCTTTTAACTGATACATTTGAAAGCATAAAATAATATTGATTTTATTGAAAGAATCAAGTTGTAATGACTGAAATATTTGGGTGCAAAACATCATTTGAAAGTGATATATTAAAAGTAGTATAGATATATTTAATTCCTAAACTGTAGGGGTTTTCTCTATTTCTATAGTGTTCTAATTTTATTAACTTTTGCCTGACATTCCAATTTGCATAACTAAAATGATAAAAAATGCATTTCTAACATAAGTATCTTATTTTCACAAAAAAGGTATGAGTGATACTAAGTTTTTGGTATTGGTTGAAACTTGCTTTGTGGTATAAATGCATTATAAAACTGAAGGTATAGTTCAGTTTTAAAGTTCATTATATACATAAGTAGAATGAGTGTTTCTAATTATTGGGTGCAGGGTTCTACAAATGTCCATTGAAACAAACTTTTTGGTTGCATTCTCTAAATCTTCTAAAATCTACTGATTCTTTTTGCTGCCCAATCTATCAGTTTTAAGAAAAGTGTACTTGGGTGGTTTCCACATATTTGCAATTGTGAGTACGCACTGTCTGGGGACAGGCAGGTTTGTAGCTCTGACTTGGGTGGTGCAAAGGCAACATATGTAACCTCAACATTTGTGCCCTATAATATTTTGAAATAATAAAAAAGGAAAGTGTATTAGTATTTCCCACTATAGTTGATCTTTGACAATTACTTTTTCCAATCTCCATTTTACTTCGTATATTTTATGCAGTGTTATTCATTACATATGAGTTTAGAATTATATTTTCCAGCTGTACCATTCTTTATTGTTTTGTAGAAGCATCTGTATTTCAATGTCTTTTTTGTTTTTAATGAGTCTCTCTAATTTGTTCATTATCCTTTCCATCTTTTTACTTTCAACCTTTGTATTTCAGTTGCCTTTCAAAAAGCACAAAAATCCAATTTACAATATCTTAACTGACAAATTTACACCCTTTGTATTTATTCTGATTATTGATACATTTTGATTTAGATTTATTTTATGCTATATATTTACACTAAATATGATTTCTATGCTTTTTAAAAATACTGTTCTTCTATTTTGAACTTTTAAATTGTCTTTTTCTTGAAACTAGTACTAAAACCATAGTACTCATGGAAAGTATAGTAAGGAGGAACTTATTTCTGCTTATAGTAAGAAAATTGCATCATGGGAGTATATGGAAAGATGGATGAAACATAAGTCTGGTGAGATACCTAAAGGCCATGCTGATATGCCATGTTAGGAATTTGGCTTACATCCTATAGTTTATTGTCAGTAGTGAAAAATTTACATAAGGGAATGGCATCAGCCATTTCATTTTAGAAATGTAATTATAATTATTATAGAAGGATGAACTGTGATGGGGGTAGTATGGAGAAATAAGGGGCTGGAGCTGAGGCTAAGGGGCAAAGAAACCAATCAGAAAATCACTACAATAATCCAAATGATGAGTGATGAAGCAGTGGCAGTGAGCTTGAAGAGGAACAAATAAATTTGTAATACATTCAGGAGGAAGCATCAATAGGTTGTAATCACCAGTTATGGATGTGGGGGTAGAATGGGATGGATGACTGCAGGTTTCTGGCTTGGGTGATTTTGTGTTTGGTTGAGCCACCAACTAAGACGAGAATAGAAAATAGCAGCAAATTTGGGGACTTCCTCTGCTTGAGGAGAGTTTCTCTTATAGATTATTATGATGAAATGAGGTATAAGATTAGTTGATGAGGTACTTAGATGGCAAACCTGCTAAGGAAAGAATGCAATAGAATGGAGAGATGGCTTTCTAATAAAGAACATCCAGAACCCTGAATTTAGTGAAAATAATGTATAGTAGTACTTATTTATATAAATAAATATTAAGAGAGATATTTACTGAAATGGCAGGCATCTAAAGGTTTTACTAGAGCTTATGAACAGACAAGAATTTGGTTTAAAATGTTCTAGATATGCTTCTCAAATTTTATTGTTTTATTAGTTGCCGAAGGGACACAGCATGCTTAAAGTACTAGTTTTAAAATCAAATCTAGTTGAAATAATTTAATAAATGTACATAAATTTTACAAACAAGAAAGGTTTCATGCTTATTTGGTAACAAGTACCTCTTTCTCAGATTGTATCTCAGTAATCATCATTTTTACAAGATCTCAGTCTACGATTGACATAGGTTAAGTTAGTCACAAGCATGGAAAATTAGACTGCTAAAATTCTGAACGAAGACAAAGGGTTAACTTGCCAAATTTTGACACTAAGCAAGGTTGAAGAAGTTCTTTGATATGCATCTCATATTCTACTCTTTTTCTTGCCACCACATCTCCAAGGTTTGGGAAGCTGTATGACTCTCTGTTTGTATTAATATCAACAGATCTATAACTTCCCTGCTCTCAGGCAGCTACATGTCTGGTTTATTCTTTATTGTCTTTTACATTTAATTCAAGTTATCAAGTCTCTTGATTTAATGTCACAAACCAGTATTATAAAGCTGAATCACAGACTTTCAATAGGTGGATTGTTGCTGAACATTTACACCTATTAGCTCAAATGGGATTGTTTAGAATTCCTGTGTTTAACAAAGTCATTTTAGGATGAAATTTTCTAATGCTACTTTAGACAGTATTTTTAAACATGCTCTTAGAAAAATTTTTCTTCCAATAAGTTGAGCAAGCAGAAAATCTACATGGGTTATAATTAACTCAGAAAAATACATAAGTGATTGATACAAACATGCATTATTAAATTAGCTTATCTTTGAGACTGTTATCATTAATGGCAGTCTTGCTCTTTTTCCTTTGTTACCGAACTACTAAGTTAGGTAGATAATTTCTTTTGTCCAGAATTCATTTAAAAGCTTTTTAAAATGCATCTGATAACATCTCTGATTGTATAATATCAGTCTCCTTGGAACCATTAAACTTCATTTATTAACAGAGCTTTGAGACCTACTTGTGCAATGAAGTATTTTAGGCAATAGAGAGTGAGATAAAACACAGCTTGGCCCTAAGTAGTTTCCAGGCTAGTAGGAGAAAAAAATATATAAATAAGTAGGTAAAATAAAGCATACTAGACTCACTTACAAGCGTATTTATAAGATATAATAGTAAGGTAATGTGAAAATAATTTATAAGTTTGTAGGATATAATGATAAAATAATGTAATAAACCATTAAACACAATATCTAGTACATTGTAAGTAGTCCAGAGATATTTGTTCTTATAATATTAATGGCACAAAGATGGAAGTGTATAATTCCACATGTGAATTTCAGGAAGGTTTGTAGAGGCAATAATGCTTGTATTGGAACTTAAGAATGAGTAGTTATTTATTAGGTTAAATGTGGGGAGAGGATCTTTCAAGAAGGAGCAGTGTGAACAAAGCTAAGAAATAGTGAATCTGAATATAAGTAATCTGGCATAGATAAGTAGAAGGTTGAGGAGAAAACAGGACTTAATGAGAAATCTAGAGATGTAGGCAAGAGCCAGGTCATAGAGGACCCTGCAAGTCATGCTAAAGATTTGAACTTTATCCTGCAAAAACATTGGTAACCTTTAAAAGGTATTAAACAGGTGGGTAATTTAATATGCTTTGCATTTTAAAAAGATCATCTGGTGCCTATGTGGAAAATTGATTAAAAGAGGTGCATTTAGAACCTGGAGGGTCCAACTAGGTTACTGCCACCATAGTTCATGTAGGAGATGATAAGTTCTTAGTAGATATAAGAAAGAAGAGAAAGAGAGAAGGGGTCTTCAGTGACAACCAGGGTTCTGTCATAGAGGCCTGAGTGGTTGGTGATGCTGTTCACTGAGATCAGAAATACAAAAGGAGGAGAAGATGGAGCAGGGGGGGTGGAAATCATGTTCAGTTTGAGCTTGCTGAGTTTGCAGTGCTTCTGTGACATTCAAGCAGTGATACCTCAGAGGAGATGGAAACATGGGTCTATTGCTCAAGTGATAGATCTTGGCTAGAGATATAGACTTAGGAGTTATTAGCATGCACTTGGAATGAGAAGAGAATCCCTGAAAATACCAAGACAGAAGTGGCAGGAAGAGAGACTTTGGGGAGAGTACTATTTTAGAAGTTTGTTGTGGTGTTAGCTGAGCCCATGGTTTCCGTTTTTTCCATTCTGGTGTTTTAGTTTTGCATTTCATATTGTAACATTGTGTAGATTTTAAATTACTTATACAATATCTGGGACTTCTCAAAAGACTGATGTTTTATAAAACATCTTCAGTTATTCCAAGATATACAAAGGTCTATGGTTGTATACTATAAATAGTATTGAATATAGTGAAATAGTCATTAGGCTTTTCCGTATCTAGGTATCAGAACTTGAAACATTTGAAGAATCTGTTTGATGGCAAATCATGATTTTGCTAGCATTTTGATGGCATAGTGACACTGAGTCAGATATGCCCGTCTTCAGAGTGAAGAATTGAAATATGAATCTTAGGTCTCCTCAGTACTTACTATTTTTGTAACATTACTTCAGCTGCTTTTATCGTACTTTTAGAAGTTCAACATACTTGTAAAAGTAGGAGTTGTAGATATCTGGTAATTGAGGGTCTGGAAATAGGAATGTTACAAGTTTCTGTTTTTAAAGAGACTTACACTGAGCTTTATTCCATTTATTAAGTGAGCTAATTTGTTCCACACTGTAACCAATTTAGAAGCAAATTTCAAAGTTATTAGTTATAGGTGTGATTAACCCAGGCCCATTATTAGTTACAGGTATGATTAACCCAGGAGCAACAAACACATTTTTAACTACTTTAAATGTTCATATAAAGGTGGGGGAGTATTTTCTTTCTTTCTTTTTTTTTAATCATTGAAGTAACTAGGTATGTCACTCCTTTTACATCACATATTAGCTGTTATATAGTGGGCTCTCCATAAGTGTAAAATGATGGTGATCTACTTGCCACATGAATGCTGTTTATTTCTAGGAACTTAGCTTAGTTCAAATAGTTTGACCTGGCATGGTTAAGATTTCCAAATGGGGGCCAGGCATGGTGGCTCACGCCTGTAATCCTAGCACTTTGAGAGGCCAAGGTGGGCGAGTGGGCAGATCGTTTGAGCTCAGGAGTTCAAGACCAGTCTGAGCAAGAGCAAGACTCTGTCTCTACTAAAAAAAAAAACAAAAAAAAATCAAGAAAGAAAGAAATTAGCTGGACAACTAAAAATATATACAGAAAAAATTAGCCGGGCATGGTGACACATGCCTGTAGTCCCAGCCATAACCCCAGGATTTGGTTATGTTGTTTAGGGGCACATAGGGGAGATTTATGAACTAATCTTGGGAGGAAAGAGAGCCTATGAGGGCAGAACTGTAAAGAGTGCAGTGTGGGTCCCAGCTACAGTGCACTTATGGAACACCCCTCCCCGCCACAGAAAGGGTGTGCTCTCAGCCCAAGGTGAGATCCTGGACAGGGAAACTCCCAGGCTACAGTGCCATAGTGTGAGAGCTCAACTAGTTTGAGCTCCTGCCTGCTAGCAGATGTCGGAAGGAGACCGTGGAGAAGGGGAAGGTGGGGGAGAAGAGTGAAACCTGCTCCTGACAGCCAGATTGTGAATCTCAGACAACCCCATTGTCATAAGCAGACTTTTTGGCTGGGTGGGGCCACTCAGCCCCTCCTTGGCTACTTTCCCCAGAAGCTGAGAAGAGACCTTTGACCCCTGCTGAAAGAGCTATCTTACCATGTTTTGTGGAGCTTGAGGGCAAGCTCACCCAGTCCAGCCCAGCCCAGCCTCACTCCCCCATATGCCTCTGCTGTGGTGGAGAATAAGGACCCACCTGGAAGTTCCAGGGCCCCACTGAACACCTGAAGCATTTGAGTGCTTCTCCTGCGGGGACAGAGCCGATCACAGGTTCCAAAATCAAGACTGCAGCTTCTTCCTTCCAACAAATACCACCTACTGACAGGGAGGTCAATTTGCATAGCCCTTTATAGTATTTACTGACTCAGTCATACAGGATGTGGTTCATTCTTATCAACAAGCACCACCAACTGTCTCAAAGATTAAACTGGGCATGGCAATACAATTCACATTGTTAAGAAGACCATAGGGCTGGGGAAAGAGAAAGGATTTCAAAGATCTCTATGCTCCCTCATCAAAGAAAGATAGGGAATCTGCCCATACATATAGCTGACCACTGCTATAGCCTACAAACAACTAGCAACTGAGAAAATCACTACACTAAGGATATCTATAACCAAGGTATCCACCCAGAACGTAGATCACCATCAAACCATCCACAAGCAAAGCAAAAGGTTCTTACTAAACACATGCTACAGACACTCCTTTACAAGTGTGTGGGGTGGGGGAAAGCCCTACCTAAACAAAAGGAAATCCCAAAATAAGAAGTGACAGCTGCCCCAGATGAGAAGAAATCAGGGAAAGAACTCCAGAAGTATGAAAAATCAGCATGAAAAGATACCCCACAAGGGAACACTAACTCTCTAGCAATGGATACCAACTAAAATGAAAATATTGAAATAATAGATAAAGAATTCCAAATATTGACTGTAAGGAAGTTCAATGAAATTTAAGAGAAAATGGAAAACCAACTCAAAGAAACCAGAAAAACAACTCAGGAAATGAATAAAAAATTCACTAAAGAGATTGACATATTAAAAAAAATAGAACTTCTGGAAATGAAAAATTCATTTTGGAAAATGTAAAACACAGTGAAAAGTTTTAAGAATAGACTAGGCCAGGCAGAAGAAAGAATCTCAGAGCTTTAAGACAACTCTTTCAAATTAAATCACTCAGAGAATCAAGAATTAAGAGGAATCAACAAAGTCTACAAGAAATATGGGATTATGTAAAATGGGCAAATATAAGAATCATAGGCATACCTATGAAGAAGAAAATGAACAAGTGCTGGAAAACCTATTGGAGGGAATAATTGAGGAAAATTTCCCTGGTCTTGCTAGAGATTTAGACATCGAGGTATAAGAAGCTCAAAGAATACCTGGGAGATTCATTGCAAAGAGACAGTCACCAAGACACATGGTCATCAGACTGGCCAAAGTCAACATGAAGGAGGAATTCCTGTGAGCTGTAAGGTGAAAACATCAAGTAACTTACAAAGGAAAACCCATCAGGCTAACTGCAGACTTCTCAACAGAGACCTTACAAGCCAGAAGGAGTTGGGACCCCATTGTCAATCTTCTTAAACAGAACAACTGCCAAGCTAGAATTTTGTATCCTGAAAAACTAATTTTCATATATGAAGGAGAAATAAAGGCTTTTCCAGAAAAGGAAACACTGAGAGAATTTGTCATGACTAGACCTGCCCAACAAGAAATACTCAGAGCTGCATTATACATGGATCAGCACAATAGACACCCACCAGTGTAAAACCACCCAAAAGCTAAAGCTCAGAGCTCATATAAAACAATAGCACAAGAGGTAAAACAAAGCAATAAGAACAGAACGGCATCCCACATATCAAATCTATCAATCAATGTGAACAGTTTGAATGCCCCACTCAAGAGACATAGGCTGGCTGAATGGATGAAAAATACAACCAAAGTATCTGCTGTCTCCAGGAAACACATCTAATCCATAAGGTCTCATACAGATTCAAGGTGAAGGGATGGAAAAAAATATTCCATGAAAATGGAAACCAAAAGAAAGCCAGTGTAGTCATTCTCATATCAGATAAAATTGACTTTAAAATCACAATAGTAAAGAAAAACAAATGTGCTCACTATGTAATGGTAAAGGAAGCAATTCAGTAAGAAGACATAACAATCTGAAATATTTATGCATCTAAAACAGATTCATAAAGCAAACCCTACTAGATCTACACAAAGAGATAGGGGGCTTCAACATCCCACTGACAGAACTGGACAGATCATCCAACCAGAAAATAAATAAAAAAACACTGGACTTAAATAGGACTATAAAACAAATGGGCCTAACAGAAATTTACAGAAAATTTTACCCCAAAACTACTGAATATACATTCTTGTCATCAGCACATGGAATATTCTCCAAGATCAATTATATCTTAGGCCACCCAACTTGCCTAAACAAATTTTAAAAAATAGAAATCATACCATTTATCTTCTCAGAGCACTGTAGAAACTAGAAATCAACTCCAAGAGAAACACTCAATTCTACACAAAGTCATGGAAATTAAGCAACTGGCTGCTGAATGATTATTGGGTCAATAATGAAATTAAGATGGAAATCAAAAGATTCCTCAAACTGAATGACAAAGTGACAGAAGCTATCAAAATCTATGCGATTCAGCAAAAGCAGTCCTAAGGGAAAAATTCATACCCTTAAATACCTACCTCAAAAAGACAGAAAGATCAGAAATCAAAAATCTAATGGCACATCTCAAAGAACTATATAAGGAAGAGCAAACCAAACCTAAAGCCAGCAGAAGAAAAGAAATAACTAAGGTCAGAGAAGAAATAAACAAAATGGATAATAATAAAAAAATACAAAGGATTAATGAAACAAAAAGTTGTTTCTTTGGAAAGAAAAAAGTAATAGACCTCTTGCTAGATTAACCAGGAATAGAATAGAAAGGACCCAAATAAGCTCAATCATAAATGAAAAAGGAGATATTACAACTGATATCCCAGAAATACAAAATGTCATCTGTGATTGCTATAAAAATCTCTATGAACATAAACTCAAAAATGTTGAGAAAATGGACAAATTTCTGGAAATATGCAGCCTTCCAAGTCTCAATTGGGAAGAAATGGAACTCTTGAACAGACTAATTATGAGCAGGAAATTGAAGCAGCAATAAAAAATCTTCCAACAAAAAAAGTCCTGGATTAGATGGCTTCACAGCCGATTTTTATCAGACCTACAAAGAAGAATTGGTACTCACGCTGCAGAAATTATTTCATAACATCAAGAAGGAAGGAATCTTTCCCAACTTATTCTATGATGCCAGTATCACCTTGATACCAAAGCCAGCAAAGGACACAACAAAACAAGAAAACTGTGGACCAAAATCCCTTATGCATATAGATGCAAAAATTCTCAATAAAATTATAGCAAACAAATTCAGTAGCACATCAAAAAAAAAATAAATGAATAAACCACCATAACCAAGTGGGCTTTGCCCCAGGGATGAAAGGATGGTTTAACATACCCAATTCCATAAATGGGATTCACCACATATACAGAAGCAATAACAAAGATCATATGATCATCTCAACAGATGCAAAAAAAGCAAAATTCAGCATCCTTTTATGATAAAAAGACTTAACAAAGTAGGCATAGATGGAACATACTTCAAAATTATAAAAAGCCATATATGACAAATCCACAGCCAACATCATATTGATTGGGGAAAAGTTGAAAGCATTCCCACTCAGAACTGGAACAAGAAAAAGATGCCCACTGTCACTACTTCTATTCAACAAAATGCTGGAAGTCCTAGCCAGAGCAATCAGGCAAGAGAAGGAAATTAAGGGTATCCAAATGGAAAAAGAAGAGGTCAAAGTATTGCTCTTTGCTGATTATATGATCTTATATAGAGAAACCCCGAAGATTCTGCCAAGAGACTCCTGGAATTGATAAATAAATTCAGTGAAGTCTCAGGCTACAAAATCATTGCATACAAATCAGTAACATTCCTATGCACCAATAACAATCAAGCTGAGAATCAAATCAAAGACTCAATATCTTTCACAATAGCTGCAAAGAAAATAAAATACCTAGGAATATATTTAACAAAGGAGGTGAAAGATATCTACAAAGAGAACTATGAATCACTGAGGAAGGAAATTGCTGATGATGTAAACAAATGGAAAAACATCATGCTCATGGATCAGCAGAATCAACATTTTTAAAATGTCCATACTACCCAAAGTGATTTACAGATTCAGTGCAATCCCCATCAAAATACCAACATCATTTTTTCACAAATCTAGAAAAAATAGTTCTATCCTTCATTTGGAACCAAAAATTTTAAATTTCTGTATGACAAAAGGTTGCCATAAACAAAGTGAAAAACAAGTCATGAACTGGAACTGGAAGAAGATATTTGTAATGCAAGCATAGAACTGGAACTGACAGGGGATTTTTTCCAGATAATATTAAAAACTCTTAGTAACTAAAAGAAGAAGAAGAACAACAACAACAATAAACAACCTAATATAAAATAGGCGAAGGATACGAACAAGCAATTTACAGCAGAGGAAAACCAAAGGATAAATAAATATGTAACAATATGAGCTTTATCAGTGATTAGGGTAATAAAAATTAAATCAACAATAAGATTACATGTCACAGCCATTAGGTGTTAGAAATTAAAGCATGATAATACCAAATATCTAGGAGGGGCAGGAACTTTCATTCACTGATAGTTGGAATATAAATTGATATTAGTTCTCTGGAGAGCAATTAGACAATGTCTGATAAAGATGAGAAAGTCCATATTCTAATTGTTGAAGTACCTAATATTTGCTGCAGAGTGGTTTATAGTAGCAAAAAGAATGAGAAATAATCGCAGTGTTCTACTTACTATAAAATTGATTGTCTTAAGCAGGGTGGAGTATGATTGCAGAGATGGTGATGCAAAAGTCAGTTTTGGACATGGTATGTATTAGATAACAGTGAAACATCAAGAGATGCATGCAAGAATGCAGGTGAAGTTCTAATCAGCTTAAAAGAGCTATGGAGATTAGACATAGAAGCTCACGATTCAAAAATAGTCAGAACTGATTAAATAAAAGTATTATAAATTATCCTGGGACACATATGGAAGAGACTAGAAAATATCTCAGATATGATACAATTTATGAAGTTTAAATAGCACAGAATTCTGGCAAATATTACTGATAGCAAATAAAATATTTCATTTTCACCAAATCTATTTAATGTTTGTATTTATTTCTGAGTGTTGTTTTATAGTGTTAAATAAGTGCATTTAAACTACTTCAAAAATCAAAATAAATGGAGATTGACATAAAATATAACTGTATTGCCTATTATTTAATATTAATATAATTTCCTGAGATAGCCTATTAATGTTAATAAAATATCCTTTTTAAAGGAAATATTCTTTCAAGAGAACCAACTACATCCTGGACATTGGCACTTAGATATCTATGTCTTAATAAGTAATGTGCAGATCATTTAAATGCCAGTAACTTCCCTCAAATTATGCTAATTGGAAAGATGAAATTTAGAAAACTTGAACATAATGACATTTTTAATTCATTGAATGTTTGAAAAGTTGGAGAAACCCTAAAGTGTTGTTCATATGTACAACCCCCCTGTGTTGTGTGTGTTTTAGAATATCTATTCTTTAAGGTGAGAGATTATTTTCTGAAAGTTCTTCTGCAGGATATTTTGTAAGACTTGTACTACTAGTAAATATATTTGTATCATTAGCAGGGATCTGTATCACTAAAGTGTTCAATGCATGCCATTTGGTTACCCAAAATGTATTAAGTGTTCATAGGCATAATGATGCTTCATTTGCTCTACCATTCAAGACAAAGGCAAATTAACTAGTGAACATACTTGGTCTACATGACATGATAAAGATGCCTACAATGCTAGTGAAATTTTATTAATACTTCCTTGAATAGGATATCAATATTGAAAGAGGATAGATTTTGGTTACATAGTTCAATCTATGAGCGTTATCATGTAGTGAGATATGCAAACTCCAGATTGCCCAGATGAACCCCAAAAGCTCCAATATTAGCTTTGCTATAAATATTTAGTATCCATGTAGTATATAGAAAGGACATATCTGGTCCACACTTGCTCCTAACTTGCTGAGTCATCTTGAGTAACATTTGACTTCTCTGTTTCTCAGTTACCTTGAATACTAAATGTGTTCTTAGACTAGAACTAGATGATTTCCAGTTCTTTCCATGATTCTCTATGCATCCATGTATAAAAAGTCTAGGAACATTCTATGTGCAAATATTCCCTAGAGCTCTGGAATAATATGGTGATTAGAAATTCCATACACAAAATACTTTGAGCAATTGAATAATTTACCTTTTATTTCTTGAAATCTTGAAATAATGGGTAGGTTGAGCCTATTTGCTTTTATCTTATTTAAATGGAAACAAGGATGTGGTTATTCAGAATAGGGGAGAGGAATTGTTGTAGCCTCAAAGGGCAGGGCTGTAGTTTCCGAGTCCCCTTTCCTGGCCACAACACCGCAATGTTGAATGGCTGCTATGGATATCGGGAGGCAATGGGACACATTGGCCCCACTTCATTATTTTCACCATTGACGAGAACCTGACTTGGCTCATGAAGAAAATTCAACTGAGCAAGGGAAGGAATCTGATAGTAGCTTAATGATATCTACTGACGAGCCTGAGATACAAACTCATAAACAAAATGAAGAATTTCCCAATCTATCTCATATTGAGAGGAGCTTCCTTATAATACGTAAGGATTATAGGTGTGTCTTTCTTTGTATAATATACATGTCCCTGAAAATGTTTGTGTAAAGTAAGGCATTGAAATGACTATCTTATCTTAATTTTCTAATTCAGTTCAACAAATATTTGTTGAACACTAATTGTCAGGCACTGTGCTAAGTCCTACTGCCATTGAAAAAACAACAATTTCTGTTGTTTGAGATCTTATACTCCAGTGGGTAATAAAAATACTCAACTCTGTTTCTGGAATGGGCTCAGACCAGCAGGCAAATATGATAATTTTCTGTGCCATGGAAATGAATTTTCTAAGGCAATTTAGTCAAAAACCAATCTAGAGGGAACCCCTTTTAAAATTTAAATAAGTAGACTTATTCTGTAAAAACTGTTATATTGTATAAGTGATTCACACCTATATAAAATAGGCTCTTTTAAAATGTATATAAATCTCTTTACCCACTCCTTTTGTTTGCCAGCTAAAATTTACATTTGAGCTCATGCCTGTGTTAGCCTAATCCTAAATGACAAAACATATGACAATCTAACCATAGAATGGCATCTGCAACAATTATTTTATTCCACAAATGAAATAAAAACAAATTTAGCCATTAAAATAGTCTAATTCTGTTACATACAAAAATATAATCAAAAAGCAAGTTTTTGAAACAATATGTCATATTCAATGAAGTTCTCTCTGCCCATGGTTGTTTCTATGGAATCTTAAGGAATAAGTTGATGTATATTCATATTGTAAGAGCTTTATGCTATATTCTGAAATAACAATCAATTAATTCAAGAGTTAAGTGTTGAGCCTTTGGAAGGCCCTCTGTTAGGCCCAATGGGAGAGAAAGAGAAATACAGTCCTGGCATTACCTTCAAAGAGTTTTTACTCCAAATCTCTATGTGATTCTTCATTTCTAATTGCTAGACAAGAGCATCAAAGAGAAACAGATAAAATGTCCAGGAAATTCAAAGAAGGGATAAAATACTTTTGACTAAAATGAGAGGTAATGAGGCTGACAAAGAAAGGTTGCAAAGGGACTTTTTAAAAAGTAAGAGAAAGAACTGAGAATCAAACCTCAGGAAGCACCTTGATATGTAAAGAAATGAAAAGGAAGATGAGCTCGCAATGAATGGTAAAATGAAGAAGGGAGCCTGGTATCATTTAAGGATGTATGTGAGTAGGGGCAGGGAGGTGTGAAGGTGGGCAACATGGAGGAGGCCAAAGTTTTAGGAAAGAGGTTTATAATTATCCATCCACGATAAGTGTTTTTATTAGGAAAAGAACCTAAGTAGGAAAAAATACTTGCACCCCTCTCCTTTCTTCTTAGCCGTGGCGTCATTTTAGCTTCTAGTATTGAGAGGAGACCTAATCAGACTGTAGAGTGTTTTGAAAGATTTTAAACATGAACTGTTGAGTCCCCATGTTCTATCATCAGGAAGTCATGTCACCATTGTCTTCAAAAAATAGGTCCACACACTCTGATTATTTCTCACATCATTGTCTCTTTCTTATCTGAATTAATGCCGTACCCTTATAACTGTCTCTCTACTTCTGCTTTGCTCACCATTAAAATGTGAGTCAGATCATGTCATATGGAACTTGCGGCCACCTATCCAATTCAGAGGAAAAGCTGAGTCCTTAACAGACACACTGCTTCCTTCTGTTATTAGTCCTACCTTGTGTCCATAGCTTGAAACCTGCATACTTTGCTCCAGACATCTTCACTGTCTCATTATTCTTTAAAATGCTAAAAGGACCCATAATCAGGGATTTTGCACCTGCAATTCTCTCTGTCCAGATCATCTTCTGGATATCTGCTTGGTTTCTTTCCCTTGCTCCTTTCAGATCTTTGCTCATATTTTCAGCTTATTAGGTAGGCTAATTCTAATTACCTGACCTTGACACCTTACTCAAATGTAAACTTCATGAAGACAATAAATTTTGGCTGTTTGGTTCACTGTTATATCCCCAGTGCCTAGTATTAATAAAATGCCATAGTAGGTGTTCAATAAATATTTGTTAAATGAATAAATTAATAGATGGAGGAATAAGTGACTATTATATGTGTCATTTAACTGCCATGTTAACTCTGAAATAGGTAGTATGATCTCCATTTGATAGATATGATAAAATCAAAGTGATCAATCTGATAGCCATGGAGTTGTAAAGTTGACTTCCAAGTTTTGGTTGGTTATGGCTGATTCAGTCTAAAATTCTTGTTGGGTAAAATAAGATATTATTCTTTGTCATTCTCCTATAAACTACAGATATTTCCTCATGAATTAGATTTTTTAATGTAATTTTTTATCACAGAAGTCTAGCTATTCTAATTCAACAAATACTTATTGAGGGCCTAGAGTATGAAGGTACTGACTTAGTCTCTGGGGCACACCAATGAACAAGGTGGACAAATCTGGAGTTTACAGTTAGAGAAACATACACACAAACTCAAAAGAAAATATCAGAGTTGTAAGTGTAATGCAAAGGATTAAAAGAGGTAATATGGGAAGGAGTGATTGGGGGCAACCAGATTTGGTGGTGTGCTAATTATTTTCATTTGCCCCTCCTGAAGCAATTTTTGCCCTTCCTCATTCTGCTTTATACTTCAGGAGGCTGACCTTTAAGGAGTGTGTCATTGGGCTGCCTTGTTCTTGGCCCCTGGTTGCATTTGACCAATGGGAAGCATCAGCAGAATATCTGAGAACTATGGGAGAGTGAGAGTTAGTTTTATTAATATGTTCATCTGGATCCTCCCTGCCAGATCCCCACTGATTGGCAGTGAGTGGTTTTCTCTGCCTAAGTCCATGTTCCTGTTGGGCAACTCTTGCCATGTATTTTCATGCTCTGAGCTGTAGGAACTGCTCCTTCCTTTATTCTTTCGCTTTGAGGGCTGGCAATAACTCCTTCTGAGGGTTTCTTTAACCTTTATGATAACAAATAATAATTACATTACTATAACAAGTAGCCCCTTTATTAATTAAACTATATGAGGGCATCATGTTTTTTTCCACTCACCCATGAATGATAAAGGTGGTTAAGGAAGGCCTCTCTGATGAAGTAATAGATATGAGTCTTGCAGAAGGCAGCCATGAGGAGAATATCTAGAGAAGAACATTCTAGACGAAGGGAACATCTAAGACAAAGGAACTAAGGCAAGGATGAGCTCTGTATGTTTATTGAACTGAAAGATTTTGGCTCAAATGTAGAAAACAAGAGAGAGGGCTATAAGAAATGAGGGTGGGAATCCAGGCAGGTGCCAGTTCTCCTACCTTGAATTAATGTCCTTGTACTTTAAAAACATGCACAGAAAGAAAGCAAGAAAAATGTATCAATGAAAGGTAATATTTTGTGTGGTGTGTCTTTCCCTAATTCTGTTTATTTGTGAGTTCTGTGAGGAGTGAAAGGAAAATTACTAAAAATAAATTATTTACATTTTCATTTTCCTTTATTTGTAGCACATTTTATTAAGTCACTTAAATACTTAAGAGAAAAGAAAGCATAAAGGAGGTAAATAATAGGGTGAAATTTCTGCAGACTATGTTTGCTATTTATTCTAATAATATTAAAAGTAATCATTAACTCATTGAGAAGTAATTTAAAGATCAAGTTTATATAGTTTATTTTTTAAAAAAAAATCTATCTTCATTACTTTCTTGTGTTTGTGAGGCAAAACGACTTCCTAAGAAACATAGATTTTATTTCCTTAGCATTTCTTTTATTTATCACCTTTTTTCTCATATTTATGTTTGGCCAATTTTATCTGCCTCCTCCACCCAAGAAGCAATTAACTTCTTAGACTTCTTAACTTCCTTCTTTTTCCCCTATCTTCTTATTCTGACTTGTATTCACATATTCAGAATAATGTTTGTTATTCTCTTAGTCTTCCTTTGGCAAGTTCATCAACTACCTTCTGGGTTTTTTGCTCTCCATCCCAAACTAAAATCACGCTGAAAGAATGTCATTAGTCCCTGAAATATTTTCATTTCAGGAAAATACATGATCTTGATCTAACAAATGGTTATGACAGTGGATAGCACCTAGAATAGTGCCTAGCATGTGTTAGGTGCTCAATAAATATTTGCTGATGGAATAAACGCTTGAAAGCACATGCTTTAGTGTAAACAGATGAGACTTAATACTGCCACTTACTTTGAGGCACTCAGGGAGCTATTTAGCCTACCTAGGACTCAGTTACCATCAACTATAAAATCCAGATAATAATAATGTCTACCATTTAGGGTTGTTCTAAGAATTAAGCTATGTAATGTATGCATACAAAGGACTTAGTGCAGAGCCTGGCATATAACAAGTGTTCAAATGTTTGCTATTATATTTAACATTAATTACTTTACAAACCAAGAATAGTTCATTTTTTAACAGGTAGTAAATTTTAACAGCAAAATTTAGGCAGGATTTATTCTCTCTTTGCATTTTTCTAAAAACTACATGCATGAGATAACTTCTTTTGCTGTGGAGAAAAGCTAAACTGTCTATGCCTCCCTCTACCTGAGGTATATTTCTGATATTCTTGGCATTGGGCCAGGGATTGATTGGCAGAATAGACCCTTTAGCAATTTTCCCATTTTTGGTGTTGTCCGAAATAAATAGCTCATTAAAAACTCCAGTTTAGATGTTACTACAGTTTGGAAAAAGAGTGCTGTAACTAGTTATCAAGAACCACAATCACAAATGCAGTCCTGCTGCATTTTATAACCTTGGTCAGGTGGGTTTCTCATTCTTTTCCTTGTTTGCTCCATCTGGAGAGGCCTGGGCATCCGTACAAAACTCACTAGTGTCTAAACACAGACACATTAGTTGGGGCTGCCCCTGCTTCAGATACCAGGGAGAGATTTTGTTGGCATAATGCACCAGGGTCTTATGCCAGCTCCAAATTCTTTGCTGATGCTTAGATGAGGAACATGGAGGTGGGGGGATAGGATGGAATGAAATCTGTGGCAGCCAAAGCCTCCATTTGTCTTTCTGCCGAATGTGCTAAGCTGTAGACACTGCGGTGTTTTCAAAAATAATAAAAAAATATTTTGCTCATTAATTTTTAAGTCCTGCTGACTTTGTGAAATCAATATAGCACATTGTAATTGATTTATGAAATGAAAAAAAAACCTGCCTGACCAGTAAGCTCGGCAGTCGCTGCTCTCAGCACCGTGCCCTTCTGCTCATTAGCGCACTTCCTTTAGCACTGCCTGAGCCAAGGGCGCTGCCAGAGCTGGAAGGCTTAAACCCTCTGCAGACAGACTGAGACATAGCTTGCATGGTCTGTCTCCCTGGGGTCTTCTGCTTTCTCTCTGTCTCTTTTCCTACCCAGGTCAGCTGAAGGACTTCAGCTTCTTTATTATGGTCCCTGCTATCCTCATAATGTCTTAGGGGAAAGGCAAGGTTCCATTTATACCCGTCTTTTGACATTTTAATCTATTTGCTTTTTCCTTTTCTCTCATCTTGTCTTTTCTTACTTAGCTTGTCTTTTGCCATCTGGCCTTGTCTATTCATTGATCTCTTTTATTCTATTTTTTATAACCTCAACAAGGTGAACAAAAAAATTCTTTCTACTTTAATTGTCTTTGTCTAATTTCAGAACCTACTCATTCATTCTTAAGACATTTTATACTTCCTTCTGCCAACCTCTGCTATAATTATGTTCATATGCCTCCTCAAAAAAATTGGAGTAACTTCTATAAGCTAGGCACTGTCCTAGGTGTTTTACATCAAATTATTTTCTCAAGAAGCATGTAAGAGCATATCATCCTTGGTTACAGGTGAGAGGACTGAGATTTAGAAAGGTTAAGTAACTTTCTTGAGCCATTCAACTATTGAGGGGCATGGATGGTATTTGAAACTAATTCTGTTTGATTCCAAAGCCTGTATTTCTTTTTGTCCAGTACAAAATGATGCTTCCAGTTGGCCTCTGTTTTACTTTAAATGCTTAACTAGCAAAATCTAGTTTTGGCTGCCCTTAAAGGGGCTCACTCTCTTCAGTGCCACTCTTCCAAATAACTCCCATTCAAACTGCCAGAATGCAAATGTATTTATTTCAAGATTTTGGTTTACCCTAGTATATTGGTTGTCTTATTCTTTTTCAATGACTTCTCATCTATCTAATATTATGTATATGGAGCCCCTTGTCTCATCACCAAAAGTAAAGGGAAATGTTCTCATATTGTCAAAAGTCACAAAGAACAATCCTATAACCTAAAAAAATGAATAGAGAGCTGAGCCAAATGGGCAACCTTGGGAGCTTCATGTTAATTTCATCTTATCTTTGTTCCTTTGATGCTACTTTGGGAGCAGATAAGTAGGAAAATTAGAGAACACTGCAGCAGCAGGAAGGTGATGCAATGTCCTCACTTCTTAAGTGGTTGAAAGCACCTATAGTTTCTCAATACAGGTACTGCATACTGCAGTGAAGTGCCATGTCATATCCATAATGCATGAATTTACAGTGAGTTAATAGGTTCCATCCATCTGAAATCTTGCATAATATTGCTGTAGCCCTAGGCATTACTGTCATTCGTGATGTGCAATATTGTACCAAAAATTAACCACAGATGCCATATTAAAACAGCTGCAGATTTAGATTTAGCTACAGCAGGAAGAAAATGTTGTGCTATGGAAGTTTGCCAGGAGTGCAATGGAGATATGCTGTAAATGAGGAGGAGAAGAAAGAAATTGAGGTCAAGCTGCCAAAAATGAGAGAAATGGAAATGAGGGAGGGTAATTCATATGGTCAGTGGCAATTCAAAAGGACTCAAAATCCAGGAAGAGTGCAGAATACAGGGTGACTGGTGCCTGAGTAAGCTGATGAAGTTTTAAAGCAGGAGGTCTAATCAGAACAATACCTAAAGATATAGATTACAGTATAAAGAAAATAGCTATACATGTAATTATTCATCTTTGGGACTTAACTGAATTCAGACTATTGATTTAGGAATAAACTACTAGAAAAACTATGGATGCTTGAAGTGATCAATGCCTGAGAAGAAAGTTCTGTCATACAAAGAGGCATGGCAAACCCAGACTATTACTGTCTTGAACACCCTTGGACTTGAAGGCTGTCCTTTGACTGTTCCCATTTTGGGGAAAAGTGTTGGAGGGTTCAATTTTGTATTGAACACTGAGATGGCAAAATTTTATTTCAACAGAATTGTGGGCTTGTGAGATTCTCATTAACTCCCGGGCCATCTGCCTCTTTGGTATTCATTTGGCTCATTTAGTCACAGGTGGCTAGGAAGGTCTCAATAGTTTTGGTTACCGTTCAATTCTGATTTCTGCTTTGAAAACAGAAAAGGCCAGTGACAGCTGTGGCAATGTTGGGGTTCTCTTTCCTCTGTGTGAGCCAGAAGGTGGCTTCCCCATGTAGTTTGCTGCTGACAGAGCAAGCAGACAGTAAGCATTTCCTCACCTTGGTGTTTGGCTGCTTAAAACTATTATCTTTGCTGCCTTATGGTATACTCAGCTTAGGAGAACAGACAAGGAGTGCAGCAGCCTCTAAATTAGTAATTGACTTCGATGGAGGAGTGGAAGAAAGACTGGTTATTGAGCCACCATGGGCCAGTCAAAACTCCTGACCGTTACCTGTAACTTCTGTCTGTCTTCCTGTTTCAGAAATGAGCTATCAACTGATTTGATTAGTAACCAAGAGACATTTGGTGCTTTACAAGTTACTAGGGACATTGTAGGTCTTTCCACATTTTAGGGGAAAAAAATTCTCTATTGCCAAAGTATAACCTTGTTTTCCTTCCTCTTTTTTTTGAACACAAAATCATAAAAACCTGATGGAACCATTTGCTGTTCTATCAGTGCTTAAGGAAAGTGAAGCAAAGCAGAACAAAACAAAAACAAAAACAGGCTTTCTCTTTTTTAGTCTAGCGTTGCAAAATCCAGGAAATGATGGTGTCATTTCAGAGGGCCTTCTTTCCACAGAAAAAAATTTGGAGAAATTTTGAAAAATCTAGAGTTCTGTGATGATAACAATAAAGTAGATTATAGCTAACAATTAATGGACACTCAGTGTGTGTTCAGCAGTGTTCTCTATACTTTACCTATACTATTTTATTCATTCTCCCAAACATCTATGTCATAAATATTGTTTTTACTCCACATTTTACTGGTGTGGCAATTGAGGCAAAGAATGGTTAACTGACTCTTCCAGGTCACATGGCCAGAGTGTGGCAAGCAGTGTCATTATAGAGACCATTAAGTTAAGCCTGAGTCTGAACTCTGGACATAAATTTTCTTCTGTGATATAGAATCTCATGTTGGAAACTCCTGCATTACTAAATTTTTCATTCTCTCAATCAAAAGAGAGATATAAATGGAGAAAATTTTGTAAGTATGTTCTAATATTGTGAACAAACTGACAGAATACCTAAATATGTTTTTCTCACTTTAGAATGACCCAATTCTAAAATTCATATTTAACAAATAGATATATTAAGGGTGTCCATTTAACAAAGGACTTAGCACTTGTCAGGAAGATTGAGCAATGACTTCCTTCAAATCATAGGCTTTGTGCAGTTCACATAAACTATACTTCATAATAATTTAGGGTAAGCAATAATTTTAGGATAATATTTGTTGCATATAAAGCTCTGTTTTCATGATACTTTTTATTTAATTAAATGAAATCAATTATCAAATAGTGTCAAAGGTTCTGAATTGCAAATTTTTTATTTGCTATTTGGAGTTTCAACTTTTTCTCTTATCTCTTTTTAAAAACTGTGATAAAACACGTAACATGAGATCTACTCCTTTAATACGATTTTAAGTACACAATACAGTATTGTTAACTATAGGTACAGTGTTGTGCAATAGATCTCTAGAGCTTATTCATCTTGCATAACTGAAATTTTATACTCATTGAACAGCAGCCCCTCATTCTCTGAATTCTCCAAGATCATATTTTCAGAAATCTCATTAGTACCATTAGTATATAGATGTAAATTTATGTAACATCATGATATACAAAAGTATGAATTTCTATACACAACCTTGGTTATTCCATATTTAGGAATAAAAGTTTGACTATGTGTCATTTTTCCTAAAATATGTATTGGTTCCATAAATATTAAGCAAGAATATTTAAATTTGTGGACTATTTTGGGTAGTTTCCAAATAAAACATAAGTGATCCAGACATATAGGAGGCTATAGAGTGTGACTTGTCTTAATCTCAGTGACAGTTGTAAGTACAGAATTTATGGACTGCAACTATCCACCCCATTCAGAAAGAGAATTCTGTTTCCTTTACTCTTTGCTATGGCAAAAAAATTGGCTCCTTTATCTAACAATTATAAGGGGCTATTTTAAGTTTATTTTTTGACCTTTAAAACTAAAAAGACCTTGCTTATTTCTGAAAATTTAGAGCACATTAGGAAGTTTTTTAGATATAAATGCTGAAGTTTTTCTGGCTTTCTATTCTATATGTGATGATGAACAATAGGAAATCATTCCTTCTGTGAACTCTGAACTGAGGTCACTGTTGTAGTTCCTAAAATTTTATTACTAAACTTACGCTTGGGGTCATATCACAAGATCTTTATATATTATATTCATTTTAGGTCCTTTAAACAAGATTTTAAGTGCATAATACAGCATTGTTAACTATAGGCACAGTGTTGTGCAATAGATCTCTAGAGCTTATTCATCTTGTATAACTGAAATTTTATACCCATTGAATAGCAACTCCCCATTCTCTGAATTCTCCAGGATCATATTTCCAGAAATCTCATTGATACCATAAGTATATAAAATAGGGAGCAGAAAGACTATGATGTTCACTCTACAAATGGAGTGACCCTGGCTGAAAGCTTGATAGAGCACCAGATAATCATATGGATGAACTGGCTCAATGCCACCGTTAATCCTGAAAAGTTATACACAAACCACTAAGCCAAGTGCTCTGTTCTCGACCATCATAGACTCAGAGAATTAAAGAGTGCAAAGAGAAGTCAAAGACAGATCATTTTCCAATTCTTGATGCCTTTTTGCAATATCCAGCCAAATAGTCAATACGTTTTTCCAGAAATCCTCAAGTAAGGGAAACCTTTACAACTTCTTTATTACTTACACCAATAGCTGCTGATTCAGAAGCCAATCTGAACAGGGTACATCTGATGAAATCACAGCTAGGTCAAGTACATCCTTACTTAATGATACTTAGCCATTCGCTTTAATGCTTTTCAGAGGAAAGCAGTATGTATGCTGTTCATACTACTCACTGGTACTACTTATTACTATTAATTATATGTGAATACCTTTATTAGAGAAGATGAGCTCTATGTATTTTGTAAGTGTTCCCTCTTAGCAAACAAATCAGTTCCCAGCCTAGCTATCAATTGCAGAATCACATTATGATTTGCTTAGATTGAAGCAGGCTTTTCTAAATGATGAAATGCTGATTTTAAATGGGACTAAAGAATGATCCTTTTGGTCAGCTAGAAAATGGCAAGTCTTAATAGAGTCAAAATACCAGATTACTCATCTCCTCTTCATCAAGATCTATCTTTGATTCAAAGCCTAATGTTTCAGAATTGCATCTGTGGATTTTAGGACCACTCTTCATTCAGAGTTTGTGCTGACCTGGACTGGGATATTCTTTTTTCCTTATAAAAAAGAAATATTATTAAGAATGCTTAGAATTCAAGATGAAAGAAAAGGACCCGATTTAATATTGGCAAAAGTCTTGAACAGATACTTCAGAAAAAATATACAAATGGTTGGTGAGCACGTAAAAGATGCTTAATAACATTAATCATTAGGGAAATTCAAATTGAAACCACGATGAGAATATCACTTCGTGCCCACTAAAATGACTAAAACAAAAACAAAGTGACATATTAACTGTTGTAGATGATGTAAACCAAGGATACTCTTATACATTACTGATGGAAATGTAAAATGATACAACCATGTTGGAAAACAGTCTAGGAGATTCTATGAAAAGGTAAACATACATCTACCTTATTAACCAGCAATTCCAATCCTAAATATTTACCTAGGAGAAATAAAAACGTGTCAGTGAAAGACTTGTACGTAAATGTTTAGAGCAGCTTAATTCATAGTATTCAAAAGCTGGAAGCAACCTACATGTCCACCAACAGGCAAATGCATAAACAAATGTATTGTATATGAATATACAGTGGAGTATTACTAGGCAATAAAAATTAAAGAATTGCTAATAAGCACTTCTTTATATTACTCCTTCCTTCTTAAGGAACGACTTTCTTTCCAGCCTAGATCACCACAAACTCTGAATTAGAAGTGGGCCTAAAATTGTGTTGAGCAACAGAAAGAAACAAACAAAAATCACAAAGAATACATCAAAGGATTTCATTGGAATCAAGTTCAAAAACAGTCTAAATTAATCCATGGTAATAGATCTCAGTGGTTGTCTGGTACAGAGGTGAAGAGTTTGACTACAGAGGGACACAGGCAAACTTTCCTGGTGATAGAAATTTTCTATATCTCGGTTTGTGTGGTAGTTACACTGGTGAATATAGTTGTCAAAACCTATTAAATCATACATTGGAAGTCTGTGTGTTTTGTTTCATGAAAATTATACCTCAATAAAGTTGATTAAAATAAGGAGTAGGTGAGTAATTTAATAGTCCAACAAAATTATTTTGGAGCATATTTAATTTACACGAGAGAATTTTAGCACTTTGAGAGATACAAATTATATGCTGCTAATTATAAATAAGAATGTTACTAAAACAAATTTAAAAGAGCAGACTTAAAAGGCTTCTATATAGAATTGCTTGGTTACCAAAAGTTTAGTTACTATGAAATGAATGCTTCCAACTTAAAGATACCTTATTTTTCAATTTAATTCAGATTTCCGTTGTCACCTGTTAATCCAGACTAGTGCAAATTCATTGTAATATTAATGTGAGTGTCATATCAAAAAATGTGGAAAGGCCAGTAGAGTGAATATCATGGAATTTTCTAATTGTCAATTTCCTTTATCAAAACTCATGCATTATAATCTTTCTTCAATATTACTTTATTTCAATTGGAAACTGACTTTCTGATGCTTGTTTATGAAAGAGTTTTAAAAAATTATTTTCAATGACTAGGTAGATGACCAGAATATTAAATCACATTGAACAATTAAAAAAAACTGTTCTTAACCATCCTCAAATATTTTACTATTATACCCTATATAACATGATTGAAAACTGCTGTGATTGACTTAATTTTTAATATTGACATTTCTAAAATGTCCTTAATTCTCACTACTGTATTTATTTATACTACTTTTCTTATATCTGTGAAACATCTCTAAAAATTCTGTTTGAAAAACACCTTTAAATAGTATCTCTGCTAGGCTTTTAACATTATGGGTTTGTTTATGTTAATGCCTTACTTAAAAAAAAGTAATTTATGAATAAATTTTTGTCACCTGAAAGAAGTAATAAAATAATCTGGATGGCCCTGTTAATGTCAAAGTTAACTATTTCCAAGAGCAAATGGGCCCAAAATACCATTTGTGCTGAAAATAAGAGGACAAGAATTAATATTTTAAGTAAATAAAATATATTCTAGAGTACTATATATATTATGAGAAATTTTGAATTGATTATGTCATGTGGTTAAGGAAGGAGTTGAACTCTAAATTAGGATAAGAAAGAAGGAGGGAAAGTTCAGCCTGTGAGAAAAATAAATCTTTGTTCATCCAAGTGGAACTGAAAAACCACAACAAATTGAAAATATAGTGTTAAATCTGAGAGGGTGATAGTCCAAGATAAGGAGTAGGTGTGCAATGGCAGCAGTAAACAAAGCTTAAAAGCTCAGTGGAGTGTGGAGTTCATGACATTATAAAAACTGTTAAAGACCATAGCTTCAAGGAGAATGAGGAAAATTTTCAAAAGTCATGGGGGTTAAATAGAGGAAAGTAACTACGTTTAATTTTCAGTTCCTGAAACAAATATTGGCAGAATGAAATATATTGAAGTATGCTGGAGTGTTTTCAATCAAAATAATATGTTCTGAACTTGTAGATAAAAAAATGATTTGGGCTGGGAAATGAGAAATATTGAAGAAAAAATACCTGATGTGAATTTATAAGAATAGTAGAGAAGACAGGGTCTCTTGTAATTAAAACAAATTATGTTGATGGCATATTTTCTCTTAAATGGGCATGATTGCCAGGGCTTACCTGCAAACGCCATGAAGTGGGACTGGTTTATACTGTTACCTGTTCTTATCAACACAGTTATGATCAAAGGGATTCTACTAAATGCTTTATGTAAAGTAATTTTCACAGTAGATGAGTGAATTATACTCCTTGTTTAATAGGCTTAAAGTTGATAAATAACTGGCACAAAGCCACAGAAATGGTGAAGGGTACAATTGGAATTTAGGCACAGTCTTACGCTTATTCTAACACCTGTGCTTTTTTTTTTTTTTTTTTAATTCACTATCCTCCCTCTTTGCTGTGCTCCATGTAGTTAAAGGCCAAATTGATAAATTCTCATTTTTTTCCCATTGCAATCACGGAAAGAAGGAAAAGGTCAGAAAGAGATAAATAATGCAAATATTCAGAGAAATGCAAATGCATTTGTATGAAAAAAAGCAGAAATACAGGAAAGGAAACAATTGGAATCTTGGCATAATTAATAGGTAACATTTTTGTATTTCATTTGGTTAAGGGAATTTTCTTGCTTGAACATGGGGACTTCTTGAGATATTATCTCTATGATCTTGAGAAAATGAGGGAATATCTAGAGGAAAGAATATGTATACAGAGAATGGGTTTGCCATCTATTAATATATTCTATCTTCTTTCAGGTAAAATTCAAATATCACTTGGACAACCATTTGTACCCTTTGAAATAGTTCTGCCTGGAGATAAGGAAAGGAAAGACTGGTTTTATAAGACACCATTTAGGGGCTTTGTGAAAATAATGTCATTATCTAGACACAAATTTTCTGGTTATATTTAATGGATATTTCAGGTCACATTCATCTCTAAATTTCTATATCTCTTGCTTTGAAACATATTTTCTTGGCATTATTAGAATTTATGTGAAAATAAGTAGGTAATATAAATTACCCTAATAGAAGTTTTTGGTTTTTCTTTGTTTTTTTCCAAGAATATAGACGTTTTGTGGGATATGAGGAAGAACAATTTGTTTCTGGCTACCAGTGACCTTGCTGAACTCAAATGTAATATTACTGTGAATGGCTTGGAAGGAAAGAATAGTTAGTTGTTAAATACCTGTTATATAGAGAGAAGAAGCTGAGTCATGTGTGCAGGAAATTTATGAATGTCTTCCTAAGAGATAGTGCTATAAAACCAAAGTGTACACTCACAAAATACAACAGAATTACTGTAAAGAAATCCCAATAGCCATACTTATGACTGACTATAAACTTTTGTGGATGCTTGAATCTAATAGCTACTTACCACATCTGACCCTGTTATAGTTCAGGGCTTCTAAACCTCATGTAATTCAGAGGATCTATATTGTGTGTGTGTGTGTGGGGGGGTGTTTAAAGATGTGGCTGTCCATGAGAGCCCTGGAGATCTCTTACAGGTTATCAATGATTTTGGAGTTGTGAGGTATCTGCAACTTATTATACATGGAACTAGCCTTGACTCCCAGTCAGTCCTCATCTCAAAGTACTTTGTAATAATCGTGTGGTGGGAGAAATCTTTGAGGTAGGTCCTTCCTGTTACTCACATATTTATGTAGCAACCTTTCATGCTGTTGTCATAACGTGTTTCTGATTGAAGTAGTTACAGAGCATCTATGATGTTTTCCATGATATGGAAATATGGAGGGTCCCCAGGGTCACGAAACTTTATGAATATTGTGAGAGGCAGTTTTTTCCCTCTAATGTGAGATAGCTCACACAAAAGAAATACAAATGGCTAAAAAAAAAAAACATTCAAAAATATATTCAATCTTACCAGCAATCAAATTTAAATTATATCAATTTTGACCTATCAAATTGTAAAAGAGATCTTAAAATGCCTAAATTCTAGGTATCATGAAATAAGCACTTTCATAACTACTGGGAGCAGTAATAATACAAATTATCAGGGAAACAATGCAGTATTATGGATCAAAAATGCTAAATATGTCCCTTTGATATAGCAATTTGGCGTATAAAATTGTATCCTAAGGAAATAATCAAATATACAATCAAAGTTTTATGGATAAAGCTGCTTGAAATTTTCTCTCCTTTTAATATTATACATTATTCAAATGTGCATCAATAGCATAATAATTCAATTATTGCACATTCATTTTATGGAACAACATGAAGCCATTAAAACTCGTGATTTTGAAGAAGTTTTAATGACATGGAAATGCTCACGATGTAATGATAAGTTATAAAAACAAGAAATAAAATTGATATACAGTATGATTCCAAGTTTGTAAATATAAATGCCTGTGCATGGATATAAGATTGTTTGCTGGTGGCTTTATCTTTCTATTCAAATTATGTTTAGTTTACATCTTCTTATTAATACTTGATAATTTTAAAATATTCTGCATGATCACTTTTTTCTTTTGCAATTAGAAAATAAAGCAATGGATGTTATTTTAAAAGAAATATCTTATAAAATAAAAATATATATGTTTAAATTCCACCTGTTAAAAGTATACCTTTTAGACACAATGTGGTGCTATGTATTTTATTTAAGTGAATATGTATTGAGTGCATTTCTTTGTTAGGTGCTGTTTGGGGCACTGAGGAGACAATCTTTTTGTTTGATGGAAACTCCTGGATCTAATCTCTTTTAACCACTTTTTTTTCATATTTGTTAACTTTCTTCATATCCAATTTCTTCATCTCTTTCCTAAATGTGGTTCTATAAGTGTATTTTCTCTAGTTTAAATTCATTTTGTGTCTTTTTTTAGTTTTTTTCCCTTAATATCAAACTAATACATATGCATGTATATCTATTTTAGAGATATTTCTTATCTGTCATATTTATGCAGATATATACTCTAAAACAGTCCTGATATTCTTTACTTACCATATCCTAGAATCAGACTGCCTCTTGGTTTTGTTTTGCAAGTAGTTTAAAAATTTTTAAATTATAGCAGAATTCATAGCCAGCAATACACTAATCTTTTTAATGATAGTAGAGATGGTACTGTGATCTTGAATAA
This sequence comes from Lemur catta, assembly GCF_020740605.2. Lineage (NCBI taxonomy): Eukaryota > Metazoa > Chordata > Mammalia > Primates > Lemuridae > Lemur > Lemur catta. The sequence goes on along the minus strand of NC_059141.1, from coordinate 45,917,804 downwards.
TTCCAATAAATCCTATGGGTTTCATTGGCAAGATTTTTCTAGAAACAGATTGGATCTTTCAGCCTCAGCAGTCATGGGGCAAAGAACCACCTCTAAGTAGTAACTTGATGCTCAGGGTATAAGTTTTTTTTTTTTGCTTTCAGTATAGTCTTGCCCTCTTATAGAAAGAGGGCAAAAAAAATTAAATGGCTATTAAAAAATCCATTCATCAAATAACATTCCTAAATGTTTGAAACACATTGAATCATAGATTTCATTACTATTTAGTGGTACAACTTCCTGCCTTCTAGGAACCTGTTAACTACTCATTATTGTGGAATTGAACTTTTTAAGGGGGTATGTTCCTTCTTAATCAGGATTTCATACATTCAGAACATATTATTTATAACATTCTTTAAGTGGCACTGTTTGCAAGTGTTGTATAAAATTAAGGGTAATTCAAATGTACTAAAGAGATTATTTTTCTCACTGGCACTTTTATCTTATTTTATGGTTCACCTCAGAATATTCTTAACATTTCATTCTTAGAATCATTTTAAAAATTTCTTAATAAATTTTTAAAAAATTTATCAGTTCTTATATTTTCTGGGAAAGTGATTTTTAATTGGCTGTTTTACAACGTCCTGCCTTAGGTGGTTGTATCATTTGTATACTGCTCAAATGTGTGTGGAGAGTAAGGATGAAAGTAGTGATTGAAATCTTGTGGTGCTGAGGAAAAGATCATTTTCCAATTCATTCAGCCAAATGAGACAGTTATTAATTGATTGATTGATTGTAATTCATACAAATGCAATGTGTGTGTGTATGTATGTGTATACATACCCTAGTAGAGGACCTGGTCTTATATGAGACAACATTTTAATTATTAACAAATGGAAGGTCATGGTTTATGTCAAGGCTAATGTGTGTGTGTATATGCATGTATACATGAGTAAAAATCTTGCATTTCCAGGAAAAAGTGTCTATATTTTTTCACCACCATTGTTGCTTTATTGCCCAAACTATCAACTCTTCTAATGAAGTATTAATAATCACTTGCTTATGAAAGTAATAGGTTCCATGTTATGCCTAATATTTCTTTTTGCCCTTGGAGCTTATATTTCAAAAGCAATTACAGTAGCACTTATAATGTGAGATAAGCTGCTGTATCCAAATATAAAATATTTCTCTTCTCCTTATCCCATTTCTTTGAATTTGAAATTCAAGAATGTATAAGAAAAACTACTAAACATGTCTTAGAAAAACTACTAGTTCTGTGTGGGGTAATACCGAGATGTGGAGATGTTAAGTGCTGCTTTTCTTCTAAGCATGTACATGTTTTGTCAGTGGTGATTATCTCCAGCTTCTTAGAATTCTATTCTTCTGTTAGTGGTTTGGGAAGTGCATTTTTTTGTTAACTGTAGTTCCTGCCCCCCCCAACCCCCCAAAATTAACCATATGTTCCATTAGATTTTTAGCACTAAAACTGACCCACAGCTGACTATGTTAAAAACCTTCTTTGAGTCTGATAGTTTAATTTTAGCCATTTCTTTGTGCATTCTGAATGGTATTTCCTGAAAAAAATTAGTTAACATAATTGAGTTAACCCAGTTGCATGCTAATTCTTTGAAATGATAAAAATTGTGGCATTTGGTTCTTTTAAAAAGTAATGACATCCAAATAAATTGACTTTCTATTTCATCATACTAAGAATCTTTAAGGATTAGTTACATGATGCTGAAACTCTGTACATCAAAAATGGGGATAAGACTTTCTCTATTTAAAATTCTAATTGGCCAGACACATGATTTTAAAAAGCACTTGTTTTTCACTAAGTTCTGACTGAAAATAGGGAATGAATTTTATATAGTTTACAAACACAGTAAATTTATGTTTCTTTACTAATGCTAATGATTAAAACAGCTAATATTGTTGAAGTCTTGTGTCAGAAGCTTTGTTATTTCTCACAACAACACTGTGAAATAAAAACCTATTATTATCCCAATTTTACAAATGAGTAAACTGAGGTACAGGAATCTTAAGTAATTTGCTAAAGTAAAGGAGACAAAGGACTCCAATCTTGAGTGCTGACTACAATGCTATATATATTACTGTCACGGTACTGAGCTATACTAAGTTCAGGCTACTACCCAGACTTATATAATGCTTGCCAAGCAACCCACAGGTTCTGGAGATTGTCAAGGAGGATGCATTTTTCTTGAAATTGTTTTAGAACCATAAGAGGCATGTTTCGTGAAATTATTATTTTCACTTAACATAGAAAAAAAGATCTGCAAGCTGAAGGTGTGCTCTACCCTCCTATATCATGCATCCTTCCCTGACTTAAGCATTATACAAAGTATCCACGTAACAAAAACATTTGTGCCCCCCCTAATATTTTGAAATTTAAAAAAATCAAAAGGATACCACCGCCACCACCAACAACAACAATGAAGAGTAGACGCAGGAAATTTTAGGAGGGAAATATTTGCTTGTTTACTTTAATTCAAGAATGGAATCTGGCAACCTTATTGTAGAATTCACCTTGTTTTATTAATTTTTAATAGGTTTAAATTTTCTATCATTCAAAAATGTATTTTTTCTGTTAAATGTATGATATTTTTAAGCATAGATTTTTACATAAGTCAGGGTTTAATTTTGAGGATTGATGTGAACTTGACTTATCTGGGAGGGGTACATCTCAGCGATCACAAGCCGGTTTGGGTTTATGGTCTGTAACTCTTCTGTTTTCTCTCTTCATCTCCTCCTACTCCCATGCTGCCTTATCAGTTTTAGGAAGGGATCATGAAGGGAAGAGAAGGAAATCAAGTGCAGGCTCCAGGGCTAATTGGTGACTTTGTCCTGAGATGGTCATCAAAGATGCCAGTTTCTCTGAAGTGAATCAGGAGTCACCTGACAGCCTCACTTAATGCCTAAGTGTAATGATGAAGGTCCCAAGAGCCACTGCTAGTCCAAAATGAGGCTTTTCCTAGGCTGGGCATAATTCCCCAGGAAAGAGGGTTCCTGGTCCCTAATTCACCAATGTTTATAATTGCTATCAGCTGATAAAGATTTTATTTATGTTCTTGCCTTTTCCCAAGATGGTACTTTTGTGCCAGTTTTTTTTCTAAATACGTAAAGTATGAGGGAAACAATGTAGAGTGATTTATGACAAATACATTGCTTCTAAGTACTTTTTCCCTAGCAACTGAAAAATCTAGATTGACTGAAAGGAAGAAAAAAAAAAAGATTTGTTCTTCTTTGGTCTAGAATTTTCATCTTATTTATGTCTCTAAGGAGAGGGAAGAATCTTTGTAATAAATCCCAAAGCAGTGTGAAAAAGTTTTTCCTATGAAATTACTGTGGATAAAAATCAATGTCTATGCACTGATAAAGACTCTCAGACAGCCAATTCTCCAGAATGGGGCAATTTCACTTTCTAACCCAAATTCTCCCCAGCTTACACTTTCTCCTTTGCCATCTGCCTTCTCAGATAATAACATCTCACCCTGCTTTTTTCCATGAGTAGGGTCCTGTCTCCTTTTATTTTTAAACCTATTGCCTAGATACCATCTATACCTTACTTTGAACAGGGACCTAAATGTCATTTTGGTAGGAAATGTCAGGGTTAGGGTGAACTCAATAAACCTCTCTACCCTTGCTACCACCTGAGGTCACTGACGGTTCATCTGATCGCAGTCCTTTCTGTCCTGTTCTCACATTTCTTTGACCATTTTTAAGTACCCTATTATTTACTCACTTCTACTTGGAATGTAATAGGCATGTGGAGAGGATTGAAACAAGCAAGGAACATCTTTTTCAAGGGCCCAGGCACTTTGCACATATAATTTTATTTAACATGCATAGTCACATGGTGGCATTTTTCCTAACTAACTGAAGCTTAGAGAGGTAAACAATTTCCTAACATCACACAGCTCACAAGTGGCAAAAGTGGAGTTCAAAGTTACGTCTGCGTCAAAGTCAAAGTGCTTGTTCTTTCCGTGACAATGTAGCATCTCTTTGTGAATGCACTGTCACATGTGCTTGTCAGCCACTAGAATTCTTACAGCATTTATATAGCAAATACCAAGCATTAACTTTTATTTTTGTTTCAAACACCACATTTGTAATAATCTTGGTACATTTGAAGAGTATGATATGGCTTTGGCAAGTAGAATTATGTGTGAGTCTTAACAGCAATGGATAAATGTGGTAGACTTCAAAGAAGATAAGGTTCCAAAGAACCCCTTCATTCATTTATTCAGTCTGTCAACAACTATTTATTGAATGCCAGGCACTGGGGATAGATCTGTGATCATAACAGACAATAATCCCAGCTTTTATGGGGTATATTTTTGGTCAACACAGATAAGAAAATAAATAAAATAAATATATTGTATGTTGATAGTTGCTCTGGAAAACAATAAAACAAGTAGAAAAATAAAATCATTTTAAGTAGGGTCATCATGAAGGCTGTATGTAGGGGGACATTTGAATAAAGTTTTGGCAAAGGTGAGGAGGTAAGCCATATGGACATTTTGGGGAAGAGTAGAGGGAATAGCAAGTACAGAGGCCATGAGGAAGGTGCCTGTCTGTAATGAGCCAAAGAGAGAGCTTGGGTGATAAAGTCAATTAGAGAATGTATACTGTATCAGATTCTGTAAGTCCTTGAGGCCATTCTCATGGCTTTGTCATTCATTATGAGGGAAATGAGGAAGCCATTAGAGGGCTTTGAGAAGGAAAGTGACATGCTACAACTTATATTTTAAATGATCATTCTACCTGACATTTTCAGATGAGATCATGTAAGCCAATTAGGTAGTTACTTCAATAAACCAAGGCGGGAATGATGGTGGCTTGCGGGAATGATGGTGGCTTAAATTAGGGTGGTCATAGTAGAGTGGATAAGATGACAGATTCTAGTTACATTTGCAGTGTAGAGTCTTCTGATCACAGAATTTGGTGATAGTTTGGAAGTGGGTTTGAGAGAAGAAGAGCATTGAGAATGACTCCAAACATTTTGGCCTCAGTATGCCATTAATTGGGCTGGAGAATATTAGAGGATGAATAGGTTTAGTAGAGAGGGAGTAGAAGTGAAGATTAGGATTATGGATTTGTATATGTTAAGCTTGAAACGTCTATTACTCCTTTAAAAAGTGATATTGAGTAGCTAATTGGATATATGAATCTAGAATTCAGGGGAGAGGTCCAACCTATGAATATAAATTTGAAGTCATCTGCATATGTTTATATCAGTAGCATTAATGAAATCACTAAAGGAGTAAATTTAGACACAAAAGAGAAGAGGTTCAAGGACTAATCTGAGACATAGTAACATGTAGAGCTTGGTAAGATGGAAAAGAACCAGCCATGGAAACTTCACAGGAGAGTCCCAGTGAGGTAGGAAGAAAATCAACAGTGAGCAGCATCCTTGAATTTAATGAAGACGGTACATCAAGGAGGAGGATGTGATCAAGTGTGTCAAATGGTGCTGATAGTTCAAGTAAGGTAGGGACTGAGGACCAACATTAGACTTAGAAACATGGAGTCTATCAATGACCTTAAGGGGAGCAGTTTCAGTTCAATTGTGGGGCAAAAAACTTTGGAGTGAGTTAAAGAGAGAGAATTAGATGAATTGGAGATCAGAGATGATAGACAACAAGAAAAATTACCAATATTATCATAATAGATAGTTATTACAGCTAGCTTTAAAGAGAATTTTTATGCTTATTAGTTTTTTGGCATGATGGCAGTTATCAGACCTGCTACAAGATCTTTCTAATTCAACATTTCAGGAAGTAGCATATATATTATTGTATCACATATTTGTGTTTTTAATATTATGATAACTATGTCAAATTAATTGAATTCATTTAAAATCCTATGTTTTTTGTTTTATGCATTTTAAAACATTGTTCTGAAAAAGCATCCATGGAATTAACTACTAATCCTTACCAAAAATGCTTAAGAAACATCCGTTTTAGGGATACTACTAAGACTTCTATAGGTTCTTTCCTTCTTCTTCCACCCTTTAGCAATACTACCACTATTCCTAATCCTACCATTTCCCTCCTTGTCTAATGGTACCCCAAGGTGTAATTTAAAATAAAGTTGCTGTTCATCATAGATCCTATACCACTTTGTTCCAAAATTGCCTCTTAAAATTTTAGTTTGGAATGTTGTGCTATGAAGAGATGCTTGTAAAATTAAATGAACCTTCCAATAACTTTAAGAATGTCAAAGATAGAATATGTTCATAATATTTTGATTCAGTTAACAAATCCCTTCTGTTTCTCTCTTTTCTCTCATATTCATTTATGAATGATTAACTTGCATTTTCATGCTACGTATTAGCAGAGAGAAGATAATTATAATTAGCAATTAGTACTATACCCTAAACTTTTTGAAGTTCTTAACTACTTCTGTTTTGCTGTAGGGTTTCAAATAAGGCAGATTGAAAAATCCAATCAGACTTAGCTGGTATTTTTCATATAACATCTGGTATGACAGCTAGATCTGTAGTCAAGCTTATAAATCAATATAGAGCTGACTTGGAAGTGATAAAGAAATGCAGAAATGCCCCATGATTTGTGATCATTTTTTATGTTAATGTCATAGAACTAAAAATGAGCTGCTGTATTTTAAATTTTAAGCATTTTCATTATGAAATTGGTTTCATTATAATCACTTTACTGAAAAATCAAGTTATCTGCACAGAGAGAAGGCTGAGAGCTTGAGGAGAGCAAGAAATACATTTAGGGAGTCCACTAGAGATGAGTAAAATGATTTCCAAGTAGCTCTGATGGTCAGCTCAGGAAGCTTACACACCTGGCTTGAAGAGACTTCTGAAAGGAAACAATTATAAACTCAGTGCAGAATAGCCTTGTAGTAGGATCTGCTGTTTTAGATGTTGCCAACCCATGCTTAGAAACTTGGGCATAGGCATGTAGATGTGGAGGGCTTATCCAAGATTGGGGACTTGCCAACTGGCTTTGGTAGAAGAAGATGGGACTAAGAAAGAGCAAAGAAAGATAGCAGTTTGTGTCAGCAGTATCTCATTCTTGAGTTTCAGGCTGGATAGTGAAGCTAGAAAAAGAAAGGTGTGCTAAGAAATTAGGAGGAGCTCAAAAGAGATTGCGGTGAGGGAAAAGTAAGCTTAATTATAATGAAAATAGAATGGAGGGCATGGAACAAATAAGATCATAGAATGTGAAAACTGGAAGAATCTGTAGAAATCATCCACTTTTGCCACTTCATTTTCTAAATGATACAGAGAGGTTAATTCTCTTTCCTAAGTTCATCAAAGTGACCATGGGCAGAGCCCTTAGAACTCAGGGGACTGGACACTCAACCTCTCCATGCTTTTGTTCTCTTGACCCAATTGCCACAGAAGTGGAAAGAATGATAATCTTGACTCCTCCTAATAAAATAATTGATTTTAAGAAAGATTTCATTATTTTTATTTGGCATGAAGATTGAAATAGGAATAAAAATAGAAATCCTATCTTGGCTTCTAGCTCAAAGAGTTCCCTAAGCATCAATACAGGCAGTCAGATGGATGCTCTGGAAGTATTCCCTGAGAATGCTCCCATTATCATTGACAATGTGGGAACATGAAACCCGATAAAGAGGAAGAGGTTTTGAAGAGACTAAAAGAGTGTTAGAAACATGGATCCACTGCATTAGGACACCAAGCCAATCTGCTGTAAGCCTTTGCCTTGAGTCTGTGGGTGTAATAGCAACAGATTGAACAGGGTAATTATGACTTTTTCTGTATCTACCCTGTGGATGCCATTGCTCAGCAGGACCTGTGCAATAGTGCTGAGTGTAATTCAGAGAGAAGGGTCTGTTGAAAGGCTGTGGAGAGGAGATGATTCATTTGCACTCTCTCTCTACCTCCAAACAGAAGCATAAATTACTGGGGTGAGTTAAACGATATCTGGCCTATAAAGGGAGCTTTCAAGAACCTCCTGTTTCTTCACTTATGTATCTTGAAAGTGCATTTTAAACCTCAAACCTTAGCTCTTCCCATCTTTATTCCCATCTCCTTTCTTTGAGCAACCATGTTTGAAGGATCTCAAAAAGTAAGAGTGTGAGAATGACAATTAGGGTAGTTTGCCCCAGGGGTAGTAGGATAGAGAAAGTTTCTTTGTCAAATTTGGCTCTGGTGCTGGAATTTTAACATGTGTTGTTGGCTCTGGGGATTATGTTCTGGTTCCAGCTGAGTGAAAGCTTGCTTTGCTTTTGTTTTCTGAAAGTATTTAATAAAATGGCAGGATTCACTTACTTGCTTATTGAATTCTTTTGCCTTGGAAACATGCAAATTCTGAACCCAGCTGCACATTTGTGACAAAGAGATAGCTAATAATCTGAGCTATATGCTATTTTTTTAAAAAAAAGCTTTTTTATTTTTCTACAAGGGCAGAAGCATAGTATTCAAAGTTAAGCCTTTTAAAGACTAGGTTTAAATCTGCTTTCTATTAATAGCTTTCAGGAGTTTTTCTAAATAACCTTCAGGCATAGACAGCTTTTCCTACAAGAAAGCAAGTAGAGAAAAAAAGATCTGTGGTTTGTTAACAAGTGAAAGCTAAGTTGTTAAATCTTCCTATTTCAAATAAATCAGTGAGGCCAATTAGAACATTTATTTCCTTCCTATTTCTTTTATACAATATTCACAAATAATAATAGAGATGGAGTAAAACTTCAGAGTTTATCTGGCTCAGATTCTGGATGCTCTAGAAGATAGTACTAAAGGCCAACAAGAATAAATGATCAAAATCACATAGTTGTTCAATAACTGCTATTGGCCCCTCTAGTCCTCCACTCCCTTCCTCTCCACCCTCCTTCAGGCCACAGAGGCTCACTTTTATGGATTGCTTCAGAAGGCCCTCTCACTGCTTCTGGTTGGGTTTGGCCATAGGTAGGGTTCACATGCATAAATGTAGATAGCATAAGAGAGCGGGCAGGATTATTATCTGTCTAGCTCTCTCCATGCCTAGGTTAGTAGTGGCTACATTGCTGGTGATCTTCTCCTGTAGGCACACCTTTCAGTAGTTCTAGCAACTTTTCTCCCCTGTCCTTCTGTCTTGTGGTAGTAATGGCATCCTGCTTTTGCTGTCCCCAAGTGTTTCACCATCCTTGCTAGCTCCCCTTAACTCTTTCCATACTTTTGTAAAGATTTGCTGCATTAACCTTCTTGAGTCACCCCTTTAGAGTGCATCATCTATTAATATTTCCTGCCAGAGTCCAGACTGGCACAGCAGGATTGTGATAAGCACCAGTTCTGGGACTAGGACCCAGATCTCCTTATTCCATTCTAATATTCTTTCCACTATGCCCAAGTGAAAAACCTCCTTCTTTCAGGATCAAACCAACATCTATAAAACTTCTGAATGTATTTCTTTAATTCTTTTGTTAATTTCAAAATATTATGGGGGTACAAATGTTTTTGGTTACATGGATTGCTTTTGTAATGCTTGAATCAGGGTTATGTGTGCCCATCTCCCAGATAGTGTTCATTGTACTCATTAGGTAGGTTTTCACCCATCATTTCCTTCCCCTTCCCTCTACTCGATTTCCATTGAGTTTTCCTTCCCTGTGGGCACATGTGTGCTCATCGGTTACTGCAAATTTAATAGCGAAGACATGTGGTGTTTGTTTTTCTATTCTTTAGAAAATTCACTTAGGATAATGGTCTCCAATTTCATCCAAACTATGGCAAAAGGCATTAATTCATCTTTTTTTATGGCTGGGTAGTCTTCCCTGGTATACATATATCACATTTTGTTAATCCACTCATGAATTGATGGGCACTTGGGTTGATTCCACATCTTTGCGATTGTGGATTGTGCTGCAATAAACTTTTGAGTGCAGTGTCTTCTTCATAAAATGACTTCTTTTCCTTTGAGTAAATACCCACTCTTCTAAGGTGTTTTTACTTGTGTCTCATTTCTACCCTCGAAGAAATATATTCCATTGATTTAATAAATGAGCAAATAGTAAATTTAAGATAAAATGTTAATGAAAGGTTACATCTCACTTCTTTTTATCTACTTGGTGCAGCCAGATTTTAGAAGGAAAGGAGAAGTATTGATCCTTGATAAAGTTGGGTTCCTCTTGACCAATAAAGGAAACATTAAAGTCTCAACGTAAGCTGATGGGTGAGATCTTATTTGTTCTCTGTTGCTCACCAGGAGATAGTGTCAAGAAATATGTGTCAAGATAGTGATGGATACATATCAGGAATTTAACTTCCACAGAACTAGGTAGCATTATGCCTTTTTTCCACTTTTCCCTTTTTAATGATCCTCTACATCCCTTGGTTTTATGACCACTACTTTTATTTCCCCAGAGCAAAGCCATTAGGGACTCTGGTGCTGCTCACCTACTACATTATTTCCTCAAAAAGCTTTTAAACTTTCTTTATCCTTTAGGAGAATGGGGCCCTCTACCTGGTCTCCTGAGGGTTAGGATTACACAATGCATTGGTTACTATAGAGCCTGTCACTGTGTCAGTTTCCAGGCTCCTCTTAGAGTGATTTTTTGTGGCTGAGTTCAGTTGAAGGCAGTTGAGCAATGACTTTGGAAAAATACAGATGCATCTATTTTAAACACAGCTAGAGTACTGAGATTTGCTCTGCATGGAAGCAGAGTAACAGGTAAAAATAATAAGAATAATTAATTTCACTCTGAAATGACAGCATTATGCCTGTTGACTGTTGACTTTTTGCAGAGAAAATGTCACTGGAGGGAAACTGATAATTCTTACCAGCTGCCTGCAAAGCTTGCCTCCTCCTTCTAAGGAGTAGAAATAATGTAATTGTTGTTTATTGCCTGGATTGATAATAACTTGCAAAGATTCTTAGCCAAACTCTGCAAGCCAGTTAAATCTGGACATTAGTTGGTTTTGTAGGGCCCATACAGTTAACCACATACATGGCAATGCCTACTAATTCTTTAAGACTTAATTTAGCTCTCACCTCCATTGGGGAAGAATCCCCTCTGCTCCCAAAACTCTATCAGTGGTTCTTAAATCTTTGTAGGCTTGAAAATCATCTTATGGACTTATCTTATTAAAAGACATCCTAGATTTGCATAAGACAGACACTGGCCTATACATTGCCTTCGTGTAAATTAGAAAAAGGGGAACTGTTTGGGCAGATGCAGCCCCCATAAGAAGGAAGTAAGAAGGCTAACAAGCAAGAAGGTTCTTTTTCCTCAGGCTGTTAGGTATATCTGTAAAATGTATAAAAAGCAAAACCAAATGCCATTGTTTCGAGTCTTTATATTTTTGGCAGCTTCTGCAGAATTTCTTTAGAGGATCTCAGAGTTAGAGCTGAGGACCCCTTTTCTGCAGGGTACTGCCCAATGACCAGAATTATCAAACTGCCTGAGCAAATTGCAAAATTACATGTTGTAGCTGTCCTAGACAGAGATCCTCCATCATATCTTATTGATGAAGGTGACTCACAACTGGTTCCAAGAATTTGAAATCTCTCATCATCAGTGGAGGCAGAAATTATAGAGGAACAAGTCATGTTCATACTAGCAGCTAAGCAACTCTCGTAACCAAGCTAGGCTGCCTCAGTCTTGCTCTTATAGACTGTAATTCCTGTAGGTCATTCTGTTGTCCATCCATCTATCCATTCATCCATCCATTCATCCATTGACATTTATTAAGTGTTTACTCTGTGCCAACTGTTATAAGAGGCAATGTGGAATCCTGGAATAAAAGTGGGCTTTGGAGCCAAACAAACATGTTCCTAAATCCTCAACTTCCTAGATACATGCCCTTATGCATGATGATTAACTTTACTGAGTTGGCATCTTCATCTGGAATGTTTTTTATCTCCTATATTATAAGATGCTTGTGAGACTAAGATATTATACATCTGTATAGTGCCTATGGGGCATGACATATAGTGAAGAATCAATAATTGATAGATATTATTCAGAGGCATGATACAATAATACCACAAAATAATCATAATCATTATTTTTTTGTGATTCTCTATTGATGATCCACATATATATAACAACTATTTTCTTGTCTTCTGTAGTATATGACTCAGAATAAAATGGATCTTTTCAGGGAAACAACACTCAGAGTAAGATCACAAAAGACCAAAGGTATCTAGACAAAGTTTCTTACTTTTCAGAGGTTAACAGAAGTCTTCCTATTTATTTTTACTATGTATTATATGAGGAGCAATTTGGAAAGATTTTGGAAAAACTGTATTTGTTAATGTAATTTTTTCCAAAGCACATTTACATCTATTACCTTGATACTTTTCTTAATCAAGATAGAAACTTATTACTTCATTGTATATATGAGAAAACTACACAAAATTACACTATAAGCTGATGGCAGTGCTTAGGCCAGAACCCATAGCTCCTGATTTCTAGTCTAGTAGCTTCTCAACTCTTTGCCAAAGTCCTTTAATAATTAGCCCTTTGTGGGAAGTCCTTGAACAGTTCAAAAATTAAAAAAAAAACAAAACCCAAATGTAGCAGTTGATTTTGCTAGGGGAGGGTATACTCAGGCTGTGATAGTTTTTCAGCAAATCACTTAACATCTTTAGGCCTGCTAGGAAATAGTAAATTGCTTTGGAACGTGCAGTAGAACCTTTGTGAAGGAACACTTCTTTCCCCGTTCAACAGGTATAAGGAAACACATTCAGAGAGGTTAACTAGGCCAAAATAACACAAGTGTTAAGTGCTGATAAAATCACACATTAAAGATGTTAATCCAAATACATCTAAAAATAATTTCCAATATGGCTTTATACCTCTTTTCCTTCTGTTGACAATTTGACATAATTTTAACTGAAGCCAAGTTCCCATATTTATATTCGCCATTTGACCATGGCTAGTGCACACAGTTTGCCCTAAGAGGTTAGCACTGACATTGTAATCTATGTGAAGGATGCCTTGTATGACTGTGTAGTATACAACCTGCTCTCCTGTACATGGTAGCCTTGTCCTCCTTCACCTGAACATTGTCACATTATTTGAGCTATTTTTATGGTTTTTTTTCTCCTCTGCAGTCACTGAGGAGCCCTGCAAGTGGAGCTCATGAAGCAGCAACCTTGATTTTAAAATTAGTTTAAACATATGGAAAATTTAGGATAAAATTCAAATATGTTGTTTATAGCATGATTCACATTTGTCTATCTGTCAAATAATAAATGTTTATACTCAATGTGTAAAATCAGCTACTGAAATATATTAAGAAAAATCCATATTTTTCAAGTTTAATGCTGGAACTTTATTTTAAATCAAAATTTTATATTTGGAAGAGGCTTGAATTATTGAATAATAGGGGTCTAAATTTTATTTTTGTCCAGCATTTTAAATTAGGAGTAATGATATATATATGTCCAGAAAGGAAATAAAAACTAATACTTTGTGAGCACTTACTATGCACTAATTTTGTTCTAATTGTTTTATATCTCAAAACTTCTGTGTTATTGTTAACAACCTTCTGAGGTGGTATTTATTGTTATGCTGATTTTACAGAAGAGGAAATGAAAACTTACAGTGGTTACATGATTGGTCCAAAGTCACCCAGCTCTTCTGGTTGAGATTTGAACCAACAAATCTGTCTCTAGACCCTGTGCTTTTAACAACAATATTAAATGAAGGTTACAATAACCTTTGGCTAAGTTTTAACTTATATGGTCTAATATTATGGTAAGAGAACAATGTCCACGTGTCATAAATTATGTCAGAAATATAGTCTAGATGATACCTATTTTAAGTTTCAAAGATGAAATTATTATGTAGGAAACAGATGAAGTTTTCTAAGCAATGTTTATTTATTTATTTTTATTAGTTAATGTATCTTTGAAGTTTGTATCTATCTTTTTTAAAAAATCTGTGAGTCATAACTAACCATGGTGCGTCAATAAGACTGTTTTAAGAAAGAGTCATTCTGGAAGAACATGATGGTATGACTTATTCTTTCTTGGGAAAGTACAGAAAAAAAAATGTAATGTAATCATCAGCATTTGATCAAAATATGGAAAATCTTAAAATAAACCTCCTTGATTCATGTATTCATTTTCAACTCTTTCATTTCAGAGGACTGGCAGAGAGCATTTAGTAGGGAAGGTTTTTGTTTTTAAAAGCTTAAATTGGTGGGAGCACATTCAAAGACAATTTGTGCTTTCCCTCTTCTTAAACATTATTTCTCTGTGGTATTGGAAATGATGTTCTGGATTGATTTATGTGTTGCACGCAGAAAAGTCAGAAAGATCTTGAGAGAGCTAAGTTATCAGCCCATCAGGGAAACATAAGTGGGTCAAGTTTATACTTAAGATAACTGAGGTCAGACCTGAATAGAAACTGCTATTAGGTTTTGCTGATTGGTTTCTCTGTACACTTTGAGATGTTTCTCAGTGGGCTCTGTTTTGTCCAGTGGATGGTAAGGAACTTAGTGGGAATCATATTGATGGCTACAAGCTTTTGAAAACTACTTAGAGGTCTTCTGTAGAAGTATTTCAAAGGATATCCTGCATTCTGAACGGCTATATCACTCCTTTTCTGGCTATTGACTTTAAGTGAGCTAACCAGGAAAGAACCTGTTTTTGTATCATGTTTCTCTGAAAATGGCTGAAATTGTATAATCAATTATAAGCAGGGCTAATTTTCAATGTTTAACAATAAGTAGGACATAAGCATTGACCAAACAGAAGAGTTCCTGTCTGTAAACAGGGCTATACTCATAATGATTGCCAGTCCGATTATAAATGAAAATGGATTTGCAGAGAGATACTGAATTCATCTGACCATGACAATATCAACTTAGAATTAATTGATTTGTCTTTTATTATGGCATATTATTGTATAAGCAGTATATCATCATTTTGTGTGTGCATGTGTGCACGTGAGCGCGCATGCACGCACACACACACACACACAGAGTTACTTTTTTCCATTTCATGATATCCTACTGTCATCAAATGGAAAACAAAAGGGCATACCCTGAATTGTCTCCAAGGCCCCTTGCAGTTTAAAAAAGATTTACTTTCTGGCTGCTACAGATATGTTCCTTATGTCTTTTCTCTCTGAAGACTTGATTATACCTCCTTGTGAGCTGTTGAAAGATAGTGGCTCTTAGCTTGAGTGTAAAAGTTATATCTGTCCCTTTTCAAACCCTCAGAACTCTTGTATGCATCTGAGAAGCTTTGTCCCATGCATAGTTTCAATTACAATGAGTATTCTTTTCATTTTGGATTTTAGCTAAGACTTCTGCCACTGTGTGGCTGTGTGACAGCTGCTGTGCACCCCTCCAGTGGTGGCTGAAGTGATTTCTGCACCTGTTTTGTACTTAAAAATATTGGGGCGAGAAAATGGACCCAGCATGCTGGAAAATATTGACTTGTTTCCCATATTATGCTTAGCTGCTAAAAGTCACGGATCCGGAATGAGAGCCAAGCCAGCCAATTTGTCAAGGGCACTAGCTGCTTCCCTGAAGTGTGTTCTGTTTGTCAAAATGGCTCTAGGACAAAGTCTTCTATCCATTAAAGATCAAGGTTCACTGTCATTTTAGGGCTGGACTTGGAGATGGACTCTCTGGAAAATGTAAACAACTTCATCAGGCTAAGTGAGATGAGCCTGTCTCTATATCTATCTCCTACCACCATTTTCTGTCCTCTAGATCCCTTCTTAGTGTAGTATTAAAAGTTTCCCATAGTTAGATAAATATTCTGAACACTGACCATTTCAAATAATCCAGCTTTATTTTTAGGAAAAAAAATCACATTTAAGGATTAGTAAAAGGAACAAAAGGCAATAGAGTGGTAAAGAACTTGAGTTCAGGAGGAAGAAAGATGTCAATCCAAATTCCATTTCCAGCCCTTACTAGCTCTATGATCTTGAGTGGGTTACTTAAAGTTTCTATGCTTCAGTTTCCTTATCTGGGATATGAGTAAACAATGCCTATCTCATAGAACTGTCATAAGAATTAAATTGGTTAAGGAAACCATTTATCATAGTGCCTCAAACATAGTAAGTCATTCAAAAGAGATAGTTTTAAAAAATGTTATAGAAAAAGCTGACAATGAGCTTGTGGTATATACCATGCAGCAGCGCAAAATGACTTGTTTTATATTTAAATAAGCATAAGATCTCTTCAGAGGGAAGCTAACATTCAGAAGGAGTTATTATCTAGTGACTGCAAGAGAGGTGCTGAATTAGACAGATTAGAATTCAAATCTGGCTCTGTGTGATTGCACCTCAATTTCTTTCCCTGTAAAATGGGCTAAGACTCAATTCACTACACTTTGCAAAAGCTCTAAAAGCTCTCTTTATGCCCATCATCCAGAGCCCTTCACAGTGTGGCCTCTATATGAACTCATGCTTTTTTTGGTAAGGATTAAGTCATTGCAGCTGAATAAATGTTTTGCTTATAGCTATTAAGTTGCTTATAATTCAAGAATGATCTTATAATTCATAGGACAATGTTTTTATATTTCTAAAGTTTCTTTTACTGTATAGGGACATTCACATAACTAGAAAATGGTAAACATTTGTTCAAAATATATGAAATATATAAGGTATAATGTTTTATGGTATAAACTGGATTCCAAACCTCTCATGAGTATTTTGGCAAGGTTAGGGGAATAAGATCCCTTGTTTAACATAGAGTTTCAGTAGGAATCACACAAGTGTGCCATTCATTTATTCAAACATTAATTCATTAAACAGACATTAATTAAACATATAATATATCTCAAACCCTTCCTTAAGCATGTTTAGGATATGAAAAAATGTGTAAGACATTTCCTCCCTTAAAATTTCCCTGAAAATAAGGTAATATATGGATATAAGTATTATAAATATAATGCAAGTTAGAAAATGATAATGGCTGTAGAAGTAAAATAATAATAATAAAGATATACAATTGGAGTTGGGGAGGAAAGAAAAATACTTTCAGCTGTAATAATCAGAAAATAGCTTATGAAAGAGTTGAATCTTGTCATAAAATTTAAGATGGATTTGGCAACAAGAAATGTTTCAGGAAGAAGAAACAACATGAGAAAATTAGAACTAGACTCTGAGGGAGATATTCAAAGATTGGTAAATTATGGTTTTGTTGGAACATATTGGTATTAAGGATATTTGCACAGGAGAAACAGAGACTTGGTTGAGCCCAGATTGCGATAAGTCACGAGGAGATGTTAGAAATTTCTGAGCTGTGAAATGACAAGTTCACTATGTAATGTCTGGCTTTTGGTCCCTTGATTCTGAACCACTCAGAAATCTAGTGAAATTCTTTTCCATGTCATACTTTCATATCCATTCCTCTTAGCATACATTGTTAGAATCACAAAGTATTTGAGGGAGATGTCCTTTTATGTGTGCACTGGGCACACAAGTCCTGTGAAGTTGGGGGCTGCTGGGGTCAAGCAAGTCTGCTAGTGTTGCCAAGCATGAGCAAATAGAGTAATTTTCATATACTAGGAGCATTTGAAATATATACTGTGGTACTCCAATCATGTTAAATTCTATAGTCACTGCTGAATGGATGTTTTCAGCCAAATAGGTCCTAGTTTTTATATTAGCCTTAGTGATTTTTAAAGGGGATGTTTACCATGATACTTCCACAAGTGATAGTTTCTCAATAAATTTATTCTTGATTTTGCAAAATATATTTGAGTAAATATAAATTACATAAATCTGACTGCATTCTGTTATATTGCCTGCGGCTCCACTGAACATCTTAAGAATTTTATCAATGCAGATTATAAATTTTTGATAATCTTTGATAGTAAATTTGTCACATTTGTTTGCAAGACTACATGATTTTCCCTGAGTCTCATATCAAATAGCTTCAACAGCAAAGCAAAACAAGTCAAGACTTTAATTTATCTGAACTGGAATTACTCCTCTGATGTAAAATTAGTATGGAGATTAATTAAGAAATCCACATTTGACACCTTCTCCTCTCCGCTTCACAGAAAAGGACATTTCACTGGAATATGTATTGGACTGTTTTGTGGTATGATGTATTGATTAACACTGCGTTTCTGGGAATTGTTTTACTTCATTTTAATAGTAGGATCCTAGAAATGAAGGGAGCCAATAACATTGTTATCATTAAATATTTTCATTTTGCCAGTTTTGGATGATTGCTTATGTGAGTTACCAGTCAAGGAGGGAACGTCCTCATGTGATTGTCATATTTATACTGTAGAAATGTATTACAATACATTATAATGTATATTAGAAAGAAAATGAGCTATGCTGTATTTTATGGTTAAGCTTCATAAATCAATGACTCTTAGATAAATAATGCATTAATAAAATCTTCCCAAGTAGAACTTTATTTAATTGAGAGCCTTGAGAATAAGAATGGGCCAGTAGTCACAAAGTATCACATAACACATGTAGTAACAGGTCTGCTCTTAAAAACACAATTCCATGTTGTCTCACAAATACACTTATCTTTTATCCTGTCCTTGATCTAATTTTTTCCCTAGATATTCTCCCATTCTATCCACTTTGCTTGATGGAAAATACCTTTGGCCAATGCATTCAGCAAAGCTTTGTTAAAAACCTTCTTTGTGAAAGGCACCACACTATATAGTGCCTCAAATATCAGCTTTTTCAATCTCACTGATCATAGCCCACCAAGGGGACATAATTTGAGAACTACTGGAAGAGCTTTCTGCCTAAAATATATAGTCGTGCACCACAAAATGATATTTCAGTAAATGACAGGCCACATATACAATGATGGTCTCATAAAATTTTAATATATTTTTACTATACCTTTTCTATGTTTAAATATGTACTTACCAAATACTTATCACTGTGTAACAAATGCCTACAATCTTCAGTACAGTAGCCTGCAAGGTTTGTAGGCTAGGTGCAATAGATTATAGTATAGCTTAGGTGTGTAGTAAGCTATGCCCTCTAAGTTTGTATAAGTACCTGCTATGATGCTTGCACAATGACAAAATTGTCTAATGATGCATTTTTCAGAATGCATCCCCATTGTTAATCAACACATAACTGTATATTCCTCCATTGGCCAGCCTGGCCTAATGCCAGTGAATAATTTTTTTTCTTTAAGAAATAGTGATTTTCTTGAATTAATCTTTATCCTTCCTAAATTCATCAGGATTTGAGAAAAAGCAAAAGCAAAAATATTTGGAGAGAGAATAAAAGAAAAAGTAGATGAAACCAAGGGTGAGGGAAGTAGACCAAAAATATAAAGTCCTGAACATTTATTACAAGTGTTTGTCTCTGATGATTCTGATATTTTCAGCAAGAGAGAATGAGAGAAAGAGAGGGAGGGGAGAAAAGGAGCACAGGATCACTTGAATAACAACATATTATAAAATACATTTATTCAGAAGTAGAACTATTCTCCCTTTCCTGTGGGCTCACATAAAGAAAATACTTTGTGATATAGTGAAATAATAATTTCAGTAACGTTCTAATAGTAAAAGCAGTATTAAGTGCCATGGATCTATTTCTTAGATTCTTTCAATGTGGTAGGACCTCATAAAAAATCAATAAATGCAGCCCTACAAGAGACCCCACTATAGAGTAAACAGAATAATTGGTCCTCTGTGTTAAAACACTGTACTGGAGCCATAGCTTGGAGGACTAAAGATTTAGGAATTAACATCCTTGTGTGAAGTAGTTTACCCAATTGTTTTTTATAGAGAGAATAGAATGGCCAGAGGCTGGGAAGTGTGTGTGGGTGGGAGGAGGGATAAAGAGAGGGCTGTTAGTGGGTACAAACTCTCTATTAGATAGAATAAATAAGCCCCAATATTCAATTGCAGAGTAGGGTGACTATAGTTAGCAACAATGTATTGTATATTTCAAAGTAGCTGGAACAGAGGATTTGAAATGCTACCAATATACATAAATGATAAATACTCAAGGTAACGGATACTCCAAATACCCTGACTTGATCATTACACATTCTATGCATGTAACAAATACTCACAGGTACCCCATACATATATAAAATACTTTGTATCCATAAATATATGTGTGTGTGTGTGTGTGTGTGTGTGTGTGTGTGTGTGTGTGTGTGTGTGTGTGTGTGTAGGGGGAGCATGCGTACTCTGGCTTTCTAGTTGAAAGCCAGAGACAGAGAACTCCACAGGTTGGATGGGGGATTTGGGGCTGAAAACAAGTGCAACTAAAAGACATGATTACCTCAGTGTTTTCCTTGAAGTCTGTACATGGACAGATTTTAAAAATATAGCATAGTCTAAGACTGCATTATATTTACTGGTGCAAAACAAAAAAAAAAGACTGGAGGGAATTTTTCATTACCGATTCCCCAGTCACCCATGCTATGGAATACGTGGGATAAGGAGTTGATCAAGAACTTCCTAGTACATAGATCCATTCTTTGAATAAGAATGGGATTAATTCTGTGTGTATGTGGGTAGGGAAAGTGGAGAGGGGCAGAGATTAGAAATGTGTAAATCTACAACTATAGTCAAGAATACAGATGAATCTCATAAAATACAATGTCAAGTGAGAAAAAGTGAGACTCTTTTGAGTCTCCATTTATATAAAGCACCAAAACAGATAAAGCTAACGTATGCTGTTAGAGGTAATAGTAGATGTTACCTTGGGAATGAGAATAGTGATTGGAAGAACCAGAGCGGGCTTTGGAGCTGCTAATATTCTGTTTCAGGATTTGGGTACAAAGAACACAAGCATGCTTAGTGAGTCATAGAGCTGTACATTGACCATATGTCTACTTTTCTCTGTGTATATGTCAACAAAATTTTTTTATTTAAACTATAGGAATGCCCCCCATATATTAGAATATTGCTAACCTAATTATACCTCTGCCATCCTTTCTCAACTTCCCAGCATGCAGGAGAGAAATTAATCACTATTTTCAAAGAACAAGATACCTATCATTGGATTTTAGGTTTTTTCTCTTTCTACTTTCTCTCAGATTTCCCCAGCAGAGTACAGGTATACCTTATTTTATTGCGCTTTGCTTTATTGTCCATTGCAGATATTGCGTTTTTTTACAAATTGAACATTTGTGGCAACCCTGCTTCAAGTAACTCTATGGGCACCATTTTTCCAACAGCATGTACTCACTTCATGTCTCTGTCACATTTTGGTAATTCTTGCAATATTTCAAACTTTTTAATTATTATTATAGATGTTATGGTGATCTGTAATCAGTGATCTTTGATATTACTATTGTCATTGTTTTAGGGCACCATAAACTGGCCCATAGAAGATGGCAAACTTAAATAATAAATATGTTCTGAACTGCTCCACTAACCAGCCATTCCCCATCTCTCTTTTCTGGGGCCTGCATATTCCCTGAGATGCTACAATATTGGAATTATGCCGATTTATAACGTACAATGGCCTTCAGTGTTCAAGTGAAAGGAAGAGCTGCACATCTCTCATGTGAAATCAAAAGCTAGAAATAATTAAGCTTAGTGAGGAAGGAATGTTGGAAGCTGAAATAGGCTAGGTAGGCCTCTTGCACCAGTTAGCCAAGTTATGAATGTAAAGGCAAAGTTCTTAAAGGAAATTAAAAGTAGTACTCCAGTGAACACACAAATGATAAGAAAGGAAAACAGCCTTATTACAGATATGGAGAAAATTTTAGTGGTCTGTATAGAAGATTAAACCAGCCACAACATTCCCTTAAGCCAAAGCCCAATTCAGAGGAAGGCCCTAACTCCCTTTAATTCTTGGAAGGCTGAGAGAGGTGAGGAAACTGCAGAAGAAAAGTATGAAGCTAGCAGTTGGTGTTTCATGGGGTTTAAGGAAAGCCATCTCTATAACATAAAAATGTAAGGTAGAGCAGCACTTGAAGTGCAAGTGCTGGTGTAAAAGCTGCAGGAAATTATCCAGAAGAGGAAGGTGGCTACACTAACAAATGGATTTTTCAATATAAACAAAACAGCCTTCTATTGGAAGAAGATGCTATATAGGACTTTCACAGCTAGAGAGGAGAAGTCAATGCCTGACTTCAAAGCGTCAAAGGACAGGTTGACCCTCTTGTTAGGGACTAATGCAGCTGATGACTTTAAGTTGAAACCAATGCCCATCTACTATTCCAAAAATCCTAGGGCCCTGAAGAATCATGGTAAGGTTACTTTGCTTGTACTCTATAAATGAAACAACAAAGCCTGGATGACAGCACGTGTGGTCACAAGATAGTTTACTGAATGTTTTAAGCCCACTGTTGAGACTTACTGCTCAGAAAAAAGATTCTTTACAAAATATTACTGCTCACTGGCAATGCACCTGGTCTTCAGGAGTTGTGATAGAGATGTACTGGAGATTAATGTTGTTTTCATGCCTGCCAACACAACACCTATTCTATAAGCCCATAGATCAGGGAGTAATTTCAACTTTCAAGTGTTATTATTTAAGAAATACATTTGGTAAGGCTATTGCTGCCATAGGTAGTGATTCCGCTGATGGATCTGAGAAAAGTAAATTGAAAACCTGGAAAGGATTCACCATTCTTGATGCACTGAGACTATTTGTGATTCATGGGAGAAGGTAAACATAACAACATTAACAGGAGTTGGGAAGAAGTTGTTTCCAATCCTCATGGATGACTTTGAGGGGTTCAAGACTTCAGTGGAGGAAGTAACTGTAGGTGTGGTGGAAAGAGCAAGAGAACTAGAATTATAAATGGAACCTGCAGATGTGACTGAATTACTGCAGTCTCGTGATCAAAGTCTAATGGATGAGGAGTTGCTTCTATGATGAGCAAATGAGATAAAAGGTATTCCTGGTGAAGAGGCAGTGAGCGTTGTTGAAATGACAACAAAGGATTTAGAAAATTACATAAGTTTAGTTTATAAAGCAACAGCAGGGTTTGAGAGGATTGACTCCAATTTTGAAAGAAGTTCTATTGTGAGTAAAATGCTATCAAGCAGCATTGTATGCTACAGAGAAATCTTTCATGAAAAGAAGAGTCGATTGGTGCTGCAAACTTCCCTGTGGCCTTATTTTCAGCCACAGTCACTCCAGCCTTTAGCAACCACCACCCTGATCAGTCAGCAGCCAACAACATTGAGGCAACAGCCTCCACTAACAAAAACATTATGACTCACTGAAGGCTCAGATGATTGTTAGCACTTTTAGTGGAAAAGTATTTTTAAATTAAAGTGTGTACATTTTTTATACATAGTAATATTGCACACTTAATAAACTATAGTATAGTGTAAATATAAGTTTTACATGGACTGGAAAGCCAAAACATTTGTGTAACTTGCTTTTTTGTGATATTTGCTTTATGATAATGTTCTGGAAACCAAACCAAAATATATCTGAGATATGTCTGTATTTGTTTTCCCCTGCTATAGGAAGGTAAGAAGCTGCATTTAAGTAGCATATTTAATGCTTGGTACCATTATTATCATATAACACCATTATATTATTATACAAAATACCTCACCCTGAGGGTTTCTCAAGCCTATGCTTAGTGTTAACTAGAAGCCAATACCAATACTGAAAATTAAAGGGGCCAAGGATCAGGGTGTAGATAGGCTTTTCAGAAGTTGTTTGGGGAAAAAAAATTTAGAACAGGAAAAATCATCTTGAAGGTATGCTGTGGAAAGATCCAATATTTTTGAATGGTATAGTCAGTTTCTAATTTCAGACAGAGTAATTTCTTTCTCACACGTGTTAAAGTGTAAAAAACAGCTAATAAGATTTAACACTTCAAAGTCATTAACTAACTAATTAACTAATGAATCCACATAACGGCTCTATAAGGTTTGTGTTAAATATCTACCATTTCACAGATCTTGTGTCATTTAGAATTTCTTATAGCTCTTATCATCTCTTCTCTTTTCAAAGTCTTCAAAAAGAACTAATTATTACCCTGTCTCCAGTGAAGGGCATATACCAAATTTCTCTCTTGAGAAGAGAAAATCCAATGCTTTATGAAATGAATTTCCAAAACCACATTACTCTAGTGACTTTCCTAAGTGATATGACTCTAAATTTCTCATACCCTTTACCTATATTATGTTTTGTTTGCCCTGAGAAGAAAAAAAAATCAACTTGTGATCTGAATGTAGTAGGTTCTCAATAAATGTCTACTGGCATTCTTCCTTTATAACTCTTTGGATAATTCGCTTTTGCATAATTTAGCTGTCACTTCACAAACTATTGGAATTTTTAAACACATAAATATGGATATTGCTTTTCCTTCCATCAAATGCCTAAATTATTTCACACTAGAAATGAATTAGTTACTAAGTTATACAGGCCATTTGGTTTACTATAATAGTAATGTCATAATATTATTATCATAGTAATAGCATGTGCTCTTGAGCATTGAGTATGGGGAGATGTGCTATGTCCATGTTTTGGGTAGGAAAATGAAAGAGAGAGAAATAGAAAATGGGAAGGGGGAGAGTTAGGAAGGCAGGGGAGACAGAGAGACAGAGACAAAGAGAGACAGAGACAGACAGACATTAGGGCAATGTTTTAAAGAGAGATTTGAAAGACAACGGAGCCAGTTCTTCAAGTTTATGAAATGTTCTTCAGTGTTTATGAAATGGAAATGATGCTGAGTTATTAGAAAAAGACAGCACTAAAACCAGAATTTTTCTGTTGTGGTGCTAAACAAAATTGTTACAGAATAATACTTAATACAAGTCTATGAAAGTATATTAACAGAGGGCTTCCAAATTTCTGATAGACTCTTTTCAGGTTTGATTTAATGATTGATAAATTAAGCTCCAGGGACACTTAATCGTTTTTGATACATTGTAGAATTGTCAATTTAAATGTTTAATGTGAGAACTTCCATTTTGCCATTCAAATCAACTCACTGCATTGTGAAAACCTCTAGCAAAAGAGGGGAGAAAACCAACTTTCATTGAGCAACTGCTGCACCTACAAACCTATGTTATATCAGTTTATCCTCAAAATTGCCCTGGGATGTGAAGTACCGTTCCCATTTTACAGATGAGGAAACTGGTGCCATGTCATGCTGCTAGGCTAACCAGGACTGTACCCTAGTTTTATTTAACTCCAGGTTTAATTGAGTCAAAATCTGTGAATTCTCCCCTACACCATGAAATAAAAGTGATCTTCCATGAACAGATGTAATTTGAATACCTTTAAAACCCTATAGTCTCCATCTGTCTTTAACTGGTTTTGCAGGTATTCATCTGTATATGCTGATGTACTGATATAATAAAAACTTGGATGTAAGAACCTCTTCTGTCATTTTTTGCTTTAAAAAAAAATTCATTTGTTGGCCCCCTCTTTCAGCCACACTCAGCTCACGCAGCTAGAATTCTGGCTGGCACGGGCAGTGCGGTCAAGGCTGCAGCTGTTAGCATCCCCTCCTCCCATGCTCATCATGAGTTCTGCAAATGAGCCCTGCAGACTGATACTGCGTTCTGCAGTTTATTTGACAAATAGCTTTTGTGGCCTTTGATTTTTTCATGCCACTTATAAATTCTGGCAACAGACGGGCTGTTTGTCAGATTCAAATTCCATACATTTGAAAGGAAAGAATTCAAGATCCCTGCATTCAGAGTATACTTCTACCCTTAAGATTTATTTGTAAATTTTACTTAAAACTACCTTCAGAGAAACCTATGATACCCTCCTGGTGGTGCCTAGCTGCAAATTATTTCTATCCTTATGTCATAAATCTTGATAATATGTCTTTTAAAATGCACCTGAGAAATGTATTTTGTGTTTATAGTGCTGGATTTTAGTGAGTCAAATTGTGTTTGGGCAGTATGTTTGCCTCTTCATGTTCTGTGTGACACTGGAGTAAAATGGAGACTTCGGTCATTCAGCTGCAGGCTCTAAGAAAGTCTGTTGTAACTGTGCATTTTAATTAACTGAATCAGCTGAGGAAATGTTGTCTCTCTACTGTGGTATAGCTGTCTGCCTTGTAAAGTACCTCCCTGGATAAACAGAGGACTTCTATTTCTCAAACTGCCTTACCCCCATCATCTTTAAGAGTGTTGGGCTTTTTCTTTTTTCTTAAATTACAGGTGGAGAAGGTTTAATTAACTCTTAAAGGATTCTCCAGCAAACTCAGTTACATTTTTTACAACACTTTGAGCTACACTACAGTTACTGCAGGATGCATACTCTTATTGAGTACATAGAAACATTTAGAAACCTAAATCTGTTTTATCATATTACCAGAGATGGCATCTGCACTTGGGTATAGAAATACAAATTGAAGATCAGATAGGTTTAATGCGTTTTTTTTTTTTTTAAAAAACAAATCAGTGGGCCCCTGGGAGCTGAGCCAACAAAACGGGGAATAATTTAACCATTGATTATCTTTACAAAACACACTGCTAAATGTTAAAACTGAGTTTAATATGGGAAGATACTCATGGTTCAATGAGTTATGTGCAAATTTGATCTCTGGAAATAAAATTTGTGGGCCTCATATTGAAAGATGCTGAATATATCTTATCAGAATCTTCTTGCCTCTATGATTGGTTGTAGGTTAGTTAACCACTGGGATTCATTCATTTAAATGTCATTAGACACTCTATGTACAATTTTTGAATCTAAAGTAGATTAATGCAAATGTCAGAACAATGGTTTCTCATCTTTTCAAACTTTGTTCTATGAAGCCCAAAACCCTCTACCTGAGCTGGACCAAGCATATTCCAGTACTGAAAATAAAAACAAATATAAAACTCAATCACTTCCTTTACTTCATCCTTTTTAAAAGAATGAAAATAAAGAAAAATTGAAAAAAAATTAAGTAACCACTGGGTATATCTCAAGCAAGAGGGATTTAGGTTAGAGGTAAAAAATGATACAATGATTGTAGTGAAACCCTAGAATGGATAACTAAGAGAGGCACTAAAGAATGCAGTTCCTAGAAGATTGTTAAAAGTATAATAAAATTAGCCTGAAATTTCAAATAGAGGGTAAGAAAATCGACTGTAATATTCTCAAACACCCTTATAACTAAAAGCTTTTATGACTAAAGTTTTATTTCAATTCTCATATTATATATGTTCCAAAACAAAATCTGCTCTGTTCATGGCAAAGATTACCATGGTCCTGAGTGATACCCCACATGAAAAGGAATATTTAGATGGTCTCCATATCTGTCCTACCTTACAAATCCTAATTAAAATGCAATTTAACATATATTAGGGAGGGATTCATTTCTATTTCTGAAATCAGACTACAGTTTACAAAATTATAGTTCTTCATTTGTAGATCCAAACAAAGCTGTTGAATACAAATAGAATTTTTACTCTCTTTTACATTAAATTATTAGACTGTGTCATTTTAATTATTGCTTTTGTAAGAGATAAAAAACATTAGTATTTTCCTTTTAACTCAGTCTGAAGGTGCATATTCAAGTTGTGTAGACTGACTTATAAATAAAAGTTGGATAGAGAGAAAAATTGAAAGAAATTTTAAAGAGAAATGAAAGAGGAAAAATAAAAAAGAAATTTAGTGAAAAGAATTAAGGGCATGAATAGAGGGAAGAAAGAAGAGACCCAGCAAAGGGCAGATGCTTCAATTCTGTAGGATCTAACATGCCTTCTGCATGATCAACATTTAAGAGGTTAACAAAGGTGAGTATTCTACTTGTCTGAGTGTTTGAAGTTAGACACCTACAGTAGAATAGTTACTTTGGAAATGTGTATAATCAGAAAGCCAAAGACCTAGTCTCTGTGATAGTGTAGGGTGCCCCTTGGTAAGAGAGAGGAGAGGCCTTAGAATGTGTCCAAAGCATAAGCCTTGTAGAACTGGAGATGAGATATGGAGACATACAAGCTAAAGAGCAAAAGATATTTCCCAGAAGGAAGTGGGAAAAAAGAGGTAATGAATATATGGCTTTTCAGCAAAAGTTAACTACCCAGCCTCCACTAAAATCAAGGTGTATTATATTTAGAATTAGATATCTCTTTGTCTTACATTTCATCTTAGCTCTCAATTTAACACAATCCCTAAAATGTTCACAGTTTTAGTAACTATCACAAGGAAAACCATTGGTAAATTATTCACAACACAGAAGCAATTTAAATCAGAACATGATCCTTTAAAATTATATTTTTATAAAAATACAATTGACTCTTGAACACATGGGTTTGAACTATATGAATACACTTATATGTGGATGTTCTTTTGCCTCTGACACCCCTGAGACAGCAAGACCAACCCCTTCTCTTCCGTCCTCCTCCTCAGCCTCCTCAACATGAAGATGGTGAGGATGAAGACCTTTATGATGATTCACTTCCACTTAATGAAGAGTAAATATATTTTCTCTTCCTTATGATTTTCTTAATAATATTTTCTTTTCTCTAGCTCAGGGGTCCCCAAACCTATGGTGAGTTGTATAATTATTTAATTATATATTACAATGTAATAATAATAGAAATAAAGTACACAATAAATGTAATGCACTTGAATCATCCTGAAACCATTCTCCACCTTCCCAGTCCATGGAAAAATTGTCTTCCATGAAAATAGTCTCTGGTGCCAGAAAGATTTGAGACAGCTGCTCTAGCTTACTTTGTTGTAAGAATACAGTATACAATACACATAACATACAAAATATGGGTTAATTGACTGTTCATGTTATTGGTAAGGCTTCGAGTCAACAGTAGACTATTAGTAGTTAAGTTTTGGGTGAGTCAAAAATTATGCATGGGCTTTCGACTGCATAGGGGCTGGTACCCCTCACCCCTACATTGCTCAAGGGCCAACTGTAATTTTTGAAGCCAGTGAAGTGATAAATGAGAAGACTGTAGGTATTGAAAAAGTGTGTATGAAATAAAAACAAAAAAATTTACAAATTGACTACATAAAGAAATATGAGATTGACACAATTAAGTTTCCATATGGTTGAAATATTTGCTGAAGATAATTTGCAACAATAACTTTACAATAATGATCAGAAAATCAATTCAACAAACATCTGTCATGAATAAACAACTGTGACAATCACCACTGGAAGAAGAAAGAAGAGATGGTCCATTTTCTCAAAAACAAAATGCAGACATAATAATAACTCTACCACAAGGCAATCTGTGATGTAGTCTCTGATAGAGGTACAAAATACCATGGAATAGAGGGAGAAGCAAGATTAAGAAGATTTCTAGAGTGAGTAGAATTTGAGTTGGAGATCTATTATAGAAAGACTCAAATTGACAGGAGAACTTGGGAGGGAGGAAAGGGGTTTCTCACAAAGAAAACTGCTTGAGCAAAAGCACAGAAGTAGGGAGGCATGTGCTACTTTAAGAACTGACCAGGGTTAGGGCACGGGAAATGGAAGTAAAGGTGAAGATATAGTTGGGCTTTGTTGGGAGGATGAGGACACTGGTTTAATATACCACTATCACTCTTTAATATTAACTATTTGCCCAGATGCCTTCATGCTTATGACAGTTTAGATTCTATTTATTGAAAGTCTTCCAAGAATCTGTTTGTCATTGTAAATAAAAATAGATAGTGGAATATCACTATTGAAGCACATTGTGATCCTGAAATTCTTAGCAGTTGGAGCTAATGAAGAGAAGGAGAAAGTTACCTTTATGTGCCAACCTCTGTACTAAGTGATTTTATCTATATCATCTCATTTAATCTTCATAGGATCCTTATGAATATTAAATGAAATAATATATGAAATGTATCTGGAAAGAAAGCACATAAAATATGTAAGAAATGCTGATTCTTTGACCTCTTGCAACAAACCTGTGATTATTATATTGTTTTATATATTTTTTATTAAAATAAAGAAACTGAGACTCGAGATTTTGCAGTTATTAAATCACTGAGAAAGAATTCAAACTAGTTCTTCCTAGATCCAGAGCAACTACTTTTTAATATACCAACTTGTCTCTCCATGGAGAAAAACTAAGGAAAAAGCCCATGTATAATGGCAATTCACTAAAGAAATTTCTCCAATATAGTTTACTGAATAAAACATGGATTGTTTGCACTGCCTTGGTTCCTTTGGGAAGGCCCAATCTCATGTTTGAGAAGAATACAGAGGAATCTAAGGAGGATGATTTCAGAAGTGCTTGCAAAAGCTGTTTGCCCCTAGAAGCACTTTCCCCAACCCTGTTGGTTATACTTGTTCTTAATTTATTACTTTCTTACTTTAGCTAAAAGGCTTTTATCTCTATTTAAAGATAAGTGCCCTTGGAAGGGACAATAATACTGCTCTAGATCTGGGAGCAGATATGTGGTAAGGCATAAGGAACCAAGAGAGCCCAGGGATGGAGGGATTTCAATATGGACAATACTTTTAAATAGAGAAAAGGCATGAAATAGGAGGCTGAGAAGACATAAGGCAGGTATCCCAGACATAACTAGATTGTACTCTAGGGACAAGTCTAGTCCTTCTGTTTGATTGCTCCAACCATAAAATTGACAAACTACCCTGTGACTTTCTGACACCATCAACATTAGATTGAGAGTTCTAGAAAAGCAGACAAAGTGGTGTACTCAAAGAACTGAGAAAAGATCTGCAGGCAGAAAATACAACACAAAACAAAAGATCCCAACAACCCATCATCCCAACAACCTCTCTTCTATTAGAAATGGGAAAACGGAACGAATGTGAAGCTTAAATTCAAGAATATGATGGCAAACTTGAAGGATAAATTAGCTGTTAAGAAAGTCAATTACAGAGTGTCCATCATTTGAGACTATTTTTAAGATTCAGAAATATATAATATACGGTTTTGATTTTTTTCGTCTACCTTGACCTTTTCTTTTTAATTTATAGCTAGCTCAATGCTTTGCATTTCAGTGTAAACTAATAAAGACCCCACACATCTCTGTGTGTTAGACCATTAAAATGGCCAGAGTAAAGCCCATAAAAATATATGTAGATTTTTACATTTTACTACTCAAACCTCCCTATAAAAGTCCATAGGACTAAGTGCATGCTGCCTTTTAATGACATGAGATGGGCTGGGGTGGGTGCCACAGGCTGGGAGGAGCACTATACTGGCAAATTAGAATTTAACTAGCAGAGTTACCATCCTAGTGGTAAACCATTGGAAATCATTTCCTAAGGGGATCTGGAAATGCATAATTTTGCTTGAGAAGCCTTATGTGGGTGGGGTATAAATTATTTTAGGGCAGTTCTATGAAGAAGTAAAAAGGTGTAGAATTGATAAGTGAAACTTATAGGAAGACAGAATCAATATAAGGACTCTTAAAGGTATAAACATCTTCTTATCATATCATGAGATAATATAAATTTCTAGTATGTTATAAGGACTCAATTACACACAAATACATACACACACATATGTGTAATAAAAGGTGGATGATTACCTTATAGGAAAGATAGATTGTTTTTTTCCTAGGTATCTACAACAACATGCTAGCTTGGTGGAAAACACAAAATATTTATCTAATATGGCTTCTTTAAATATTCTATTTTAATCATAATTCAGTGATATTCCATAATTCACCATTGAATATATGGCAGTACACAAAGCAAGTATTTATACCTTTTCACTTAAGAATTTTATATAGATTGTGGAAAATCCCTTTCATAAATTGACAAGTACATGCCAACACTGATCTCAACCAGCTGAGTTAATTTTTAAACTTAGTAGAGAGTTTTACTGTTGTAACTATGCTCACTGTTGTAAACTAGAGACTTTTTACTGTTGTAATTTTATCACAGGTTAATCAGAGTTTTTAAAGCTACTTCTTCGATATCAACATGATGTATTCTACAAGTTTCCTTTGAAATTCTTGTGAGATTCCGGTTGATTGTATCAAAGTCTGGGGTGGGGGTTGGCAAGCATGTCTCTTCTTTTAGGAAATATAATAGATGAATATTAATGACAACAAGCATTTTTTAGCTATATGTGGGATTGCTCAGTTGCAGCCATGAACACCACTAAATAGTACAGCCTTATGATAGATAGCCTCACTGTCTGAAGACATTTTCTTTTTACTCTGCTTCATTAATAAGCTTTAGCACCAAGAATGCTGAATCAGGAATTATATTTAATTGAAATTCTTTGCTCTTTACTGGCAAAATGTATTTTACACTCTGGATAAATGTAATTAGTGTTATGAAGCTTTAACAAAAATTGCCTTTGCTAAATGTAGTATTTGCTTTATCATTTTATATGTCAGTCCAAAAAATTTGCATTTTATTCCTAAGAAGACAAAATTCTGATTGTTGGTATGAGTATTCTTGATTGTTGAAATACATTTGTGTACTCTCAGACATAAAATCTTATACTTTGTTTTCTAAGAGTTAGCTAATTAAGAAGGAAAATAGTAAGTTTTGCTACTTTGCCAGACTGGTAATTCAACTATATTTCCTCCTTTTTCCATTGAAAATCAGAAGATACTGTAGAGGTGTTTTGAAGACTGTAGAGGAAAGAGAAGTGTCAGCCAGCTTTAAATGTGTTTTATGTTCTAATATTTAATGGAAGTATGTAACTTTTCTTTTGGAGATAATGCTGCTCTTTGAAGTGAAAATGGCCAAATTGTGTTGACCTATGTGGAGGAGGACTTTTTTGTGATCTAGGAAGTAGAGGACTCTTTCATATAAAGAGAACAACAATTGAAGACTGGGAGAAAGGAATAGGGGAAACCCCTTCATGGGAGAAGTGGGAGCCCCTAAAAATAAAAAGAAAACATAATTGTCAAGAAAGTTACTAATTTTCATTACATTTGCTAGAAAGGATAAGATAGAAGCTCTTTTTTCTTTTCTTCCCAATAAAATGAATTATTATTGCTTATAAGAGTTCTGTCATTAGAAAGTATCACTGCAAAATAGATTGCCCCTGCAGATATTTCTGTTCTTTCTGTGTTCTTGGAATTCTCTTCACATGTTCAGGAGACCTAACTGAAGAACATCTATAACCCTATGAAGTTAAAACAGCATAAAATTCACAACTGCTTTTTCCCTGGAAAACCACCATCGTTACTCTGCCCTCTAGAAATGTCATAGGAACTCAGCTGTCAAAGAGGAACAGTTGTGTCTACCTAAATTATAAAAAATTTTGAAAATATATATGCTACCTCATACTTGGTAAAACCATGTAGACCAAGTGGAGAGAGAGCTTTTGATCATTCTTTGATGAATTAAGTATTTAATTTCACATAAGCAATGCTCATAAAAGAAAGCCCTTTTATGCTACTTTTTGATCAAGTGATTTTTGATGATTATAATTGATAAAGTCAATAGTAATTTCTATACTAGGAGGAAATTTTGGGCACAATCTTCCATTAGGGTGGATGGGAGAGGGAGAGATATCAGAGCAGATGTCACGTGATTGATACCGGGAATATGTGCTAATCTCACAGTAACATGTTATGAGCAATTACTTTTTGCTCAATAGCAATGTAATATGGCCATATAAACAGTCTATTTATATAGTATAAAGTCAACAAGGACTGAACACAGTGATACTAGAGAGGAAATGAACAAGTAAACCTCCATGTTTATTTAAAGCCCTTGCTATACTGACTGGATTTGGGACACAACTAGAATTTTCATTTAGTTTGATAAGTTTTTATTTTGGTATTCTCTGGTTGGTGTCTTTATGTCTCTTGTACATTATAATTATTATTGATAAAATCCTAGACTTAGATAACATAGGGTTGGGGGTGGGGAAGAAGCTGTGTCCACATGGAAACCAAAGGTAAAAGACAAATCCACATTCTAACTTATATTGATGTAAAATGAGTTTGGGTTTCTGTAATATAGAGGTTAGTGATTTCTTTTTGATTCGTGCCAAATATAGATCATCAGACACAGCTGAATATCTCACTAAGTGCTTTTTGAAAAGAATAGGTAGTTGCCATTTTAGAGTTTACAAAGTAGTTTTCATATTTGGTCTTCCCAATAACCATTAGCAGTCAATAGTACATATCTATTTTATACATGGAAAACTTTACATTCAGAAAAGTTAAGAAATTTACCTGAGATCACTTGATTAAAAAGTGTCAGAGAAGCTTGAATTTGGGTCTTAATTTCTAAAGCCCATATTCTACCACATATGGCTGTGCAATTTTCTTCAAATGAAAAAGAATTATAAACTATTTTTGTTTAGATTTTTTGTAATATTGTGATATTTTTATTATATTCTACCCAACTATCTAAAATCATCAATGATTTTGGATGCTAAGCGAAATTTGGGTCCAATTCTGTCAGCTATTATGATTAGGGAAATAGTCACTTTCACCTGTGTATTATTTTTTATTAATTTTCAAGAGCCATTTAATACAAGCTATTTAACTTCCATCCATTCTATTTCTCTTACAACACCTGTCATTCAAATTTACTGGTATTATTTTTAATGCTCATAGCTTCTCCTATGTCTGATTTTTAATGTAGGTAATGTAAGAGAATACAAGGATAACAAAATTCCATAGATTTGCAACAGATCTAGATTCTAATGAGAACCCAGGGAAAAAAAAGGAATAGAAGCAGCAACACAGTTTCTGAATTTTTCATTTCTCATGGCTCAATTCTCATTTGCCATGTCTGGAAGTCATTTTGTCTCAGGCTTCATGACTTGATGCTTGTTTCTGACGCTAGTATAATCCACACTTCAAATAAACTATTTGAGTTCTGATCTTGGTAAATGTCAAAGGAAGAAAAGATATTACATGCACCTACAGCATCCTAAAAACTCTTGCCAACCCCATGAATCTGACTCTGCATTATCCTTCCCCAGAAGGAGAGCATAATTTCATTATCCATGAATCATCACCTCTTAGACTGTAACATCATTGTCAGAGAGCCTAATAGAACCAGTGTTCAGCTGGCTGAGAAGGGGGAGGGAGGAAGAAAGCAGTGGGGCACAGCACAGGTCACTGGCACGATCAGCAAACTAGAGGGTTCTAAAGCTGGAATGGGAGGCCTCCCTCCATTGATAGCTCTGGTATACCTCCTGACTGGTAAATAACTGATGCTGAGTCTTTCAGTATTAAAAATTGAAATTTGTTTTCCCCACCTAAATTACATTGTATGTGAGTATGCTGCCTATGAAAAATATTAATCCATTTAATGAAAATATCAAAATATTTGTCCGGCATTGATGAGTATAAATACTTTAAAATATTTCTCATCTATTCTTAATGCATTATTACTCACTTTTCATCTTTGGACACTTATTTCTAGTCCCCAGTACCAGTTCTACGATCTCTGTTCCAGCATTACTAAAAAAAGTCAATATGCATAATATAACTTTCAAAAATTACATAACAAATATATTTCCTAGAGAAATGAGCTAAAAAAAATCCTAATCTGATGTACAGATCCAAAAATATATGCTGTAAACCACATTTACGTAAGGATTCAGGATAAAAAGGTAAAATGTGTATGAATAGCTGTGTTTAGTCTAACTAGCCACTGGAGGTCACTGCTGCTCCACACAAATACACTTTATTGCCTGTCTAAGGTAGTTGACTCACCAAATCAAGTAAAAAGTGGCTTAAATTCTTTGAAAAGATGTAATGTCAACATCCTTGGAAAATACAAATTTATTTAAATGGAATATATCTTGCATAAGTATTGCTTAGAAGACTGTGGAACTAGGACTATTAACTCCGTGCTGCAGCCGCACTGTGTGTACTGGGGTTAATAAAAATGGAAAAAAACCCCACATGCAGTTCAGAGACTAAACTCCATTTCCTCTCTGTTTGGGTAAAGCAACGTACTGACTGAATCTATTCTTCATTGATGTGTCTCTGTTGCATGGTTCAACAGGTCAGGCTGTTTATTTAACTGTTGTCACCTTTGAGGGAAGTCAGATATTTTATGTAAATTTGCACCAGAAAAATGAGTATCAGTCATATTTCTCTAAAATGCAATGAGCTTGAAATACTTATGAAAATAGATTTATGGGATATAGGTGCCATGGGGTGGAGGTGAGGGCAACCACTTCTAGCAGAAGAATACTTGCCAGTTGGCTTTGTTAAATTTACAGCAGTGAACTAGTTTTGTTTAACTTACAAGAATTATAGATTTGTGCTTAGAAGGTACTGAGAACTAGAGAAGCTTCATTCTCAAAGAGGGGGGAGGAGGAAAGAAGGGTTTTTTGTTTGTTTGTTTTGTAATTTCGCATCCTGAATCAAAATGAGTTTTATCACCTAAGGGATTTTATTTTGGTTCTTATGTATTATTAAGTTTATAAGGAAAGTTAGGCATTAAAACATGACTACCTTTCAAAATGTTGGTCATTTAATCTTATATTTTACACACCAAATAGCTTTGAATTTTAGAAATATTTCTCAATATAGCAAGGATATTTTATAGATACTAGTAGCACCACAACATCGAGAATTTGCAAGAATTCAAAGATATAAGTATAAATATGCCTTGCCTAAATACATTTGGTATCCATCACAGATGAGGCAGAAGGTCAAGTCAAAGAATAGAAATGGGCTTTTTCACTTTAAGACTGTATTTAATTAACACAATGATCTTTAGTACAGATAAAAATGAAGCTGGCCAAAGAAAATTTCTTTTTTAGATGGAATATGTATTTACTAACACTTTATGAAAAATGTAAAATTACAACTTCAGTGAAAAACATCACAGTAAGCTCAGTCATCCAGTTCATAGTGCTGTAAGGAAGCATCTGCATTATCAATTGGGAATATGTGATTCTTTGCCATTAATAAATGTATATTTAACAATTATTCATGGGTAAACCTTGTAGCTATGATGCTTTTCTGCATTGGCATCAACTGTAAGATTTAATCAAAATCAAAGTACTTTGAGAAATCCACTTTAAATGATTATTTTTCTTCATTGCTTATAAAAGTATGATTTCAATAATGTGGCTTCCTTGCAAATATATTTCATGGTGATTTGCTTAGATTTTTCCTCTCAGCATATGAAAAACCTCCAAATAATATAAAAATGTTAGTAAAAATAGCCATTCACTTTTTATTTTTTGCTGCAGAGATTGTTTTGAAAGAACAGGGACATGGTTAGAGATGTGGGGCTTGGCAAGTCAAATTAAATGAAACAGGCTTAATATTGCAATTCCTGATTTTTGCTCCTATAATAGAACTGTTCATTTTGAAAGATGAAAGAAGATACAGAGTAAAGATATTTTTCTAAAACCTTAATGGACTGTGGTTCAAGTTGCTTAAATACAGAGGCTATGATATTCGTGCTGCAGTCAATAAACTTTCACCAATGACAATAAAAACACGCATGCAGCTTGCAGATTGCCAACAGGGTCTGTACAGAGTTGTACTGATGGATGAGTTCACAATACAGATGAACACAGAGACACTGTGTAATGTCAGCAATAGCAAAGCAAAAGAGAACTGTCATAGTGTTGATCTTTTTTCCTCTAAGATTTAATTTATACACTTATTAAGGTGTTATCAAAGTCATCCTTTTCACTAAGGCTATTGGTGGAAAGCATGTCTTGGAATGTGTTCTCTCTACACATCTGAATGAAGTGTCAGTCATTAGGGGACTGTGTGTGCAGGACATATAATGGAACACAACAGGACAGCCTGACAAATCCTCAACAGAACAGGACAGAGCTCGTGATTCCACTAACCACATTAGGGCCTTTGAAAAAGCTGGAAAGAGAAATTCTGGTAAGCTCCCAACCACATGCATATAGCAAACTGCCTTCCCATTTGCAAACCTTATCTCTGAAAACTCCCTAATATGAGAGAGGTGAGGCAGAAGTGGAGAAATCTGCCTCCTCAAATTTGCCTCTTGGCTATGAACTGCACAAGCTAGAAGAAACTGATAGTGAAACCTCTAGTCTGATTTTACAGGGACAGGTTTCAGAGACAAGGCTTCAGATCTAAAACTTTGAATTTTTACCATCTCCTCACATGTTGCAGGTGTCTATTTGCAGTATTTTAACCCTTCAACACTTTTGCCCTATCCTTCCCTTATTGCAATTCAGACACATCTGGAGACTGCTGATGGTGCTGCTTTAACCCAGCACCATCTTTTGATAGTTTCCTGAAATTTTCTTTTTAAGGCAGGCATTGGTTTAAAGGCTTTGCCTGTATCTAAAATGTTCCCCTAACTGAGTCATCTCCTAGAATCAGTTCAAACTCCTAGTACCTGGTCCTGGGATCATTCACCTCTTTCCTTGATTTTCCAATGAACTACAAACCCTGCAGAACTGTAGACTGGGTGCTAAGAGAAGGATAATAACAGCAGATGTGGGGGATTACTAATGAAAGAAGTTTTATCTTAAAACAAATGCGACATTAATAAAATCAATAAAGGGTCTTATACAATAGGCATTATTTTAAGCCCGGAGTTCAAGCTTCACATTGATTGTGGTATTTAAATTTCAATGGGTTGATTATGTATGAGAAGAAAATGACCAGTATTATGAATGCACTAAAACGGACAGGGAAGGACCTTGCCAGCAAAGTGAGAGGGAGAGGGAAGGGGAGGGGAGGCATCGCGTTCCCTTTATAGTCACAGGAGTTCAATAAAGCACCATTTATTTCCCAGCCTTTAAGAGCGCTTTTTATCACAACGGTTCATACCTCACACTCCCTGGAGCCTGACTTGTTATAGGTGCAGGGTCCCGTCCCATTCAGCAGCATCTCGCTGGTCTCTGTGTTGGTGGGTTTATAATCTACATAAAATTCCTGGGTGCTGGGAGTCATTTGCTTTAGGGACTGTCTTTTCTTTTTCCTGTGCCTTCGCATGAGGGAGCGCTGCTGCAGCTGCTTCATGCTCGCAGGGTACCGCTTCCACGACACGTAGATAACCAGCAGGATGACGAGCACCGACAGGAAAAGGGCCACGCTTCCCGCGATGATTTTATGGAAAGAGATATGCTCGGCGTCAGCATCAGTCTCTGGGCCGGGCTCTGTGGCTCCCACAGTCGGGGGCAAAGGGGGCTTGCTCTCATGCTTCGGCCTGGGGAGCTTGGGCTTAAACGTTGGCTTTGGGAGAGCCCTGGCCAGATCAAACCTCTCTGTGGTACTTTTGCCACAGATGCTGTAGTTCTTCACGGCATCAATCACATTTACTCCTTGCAGTTCTTTGGGACTGGCACAGATAATTGTATTCTCCCTCAGACCTTTAAAACTTTTCAGCCAGTTTACCAGGGAACAAATATTTCTGCTGCATTCCCATATATTCCCGGCAAGACTGATGTCATTGAGGGATATCCAAGAATCCAAAATCTCTTGACCAATAAATGTAAGCTTGTTGGAATCCAGGTTGAGGCGCTGCAGATTCGGGACG
The DNA here is from genome assembly GCF_020740605.2 of Lemur catta. Classification (NCBI taxonomy): domain Eukaryota; kingdom Metazoa; phylum Chordata; class Mammalia; order Primates; family Lemuridae; genus Lemur; species Lemur catta. Next base: position 45,878,641 of record NC_059141.1, on the reverse strand, counting down.
CACTGGAAAACACTAGGTCCACTAAAAGCTTCGATCTCATTGCCTGACAAATCAAGCCTTTGTAATGAGCTCCAGGTCCAGGACATGGTCTGTCCTATGACACTGATTTTATTCCACTGTAAGTAAAGATTCTGAAGGCTCACCAGCCTTGGGAAAAGGGCCAGGTTTAGCTTGGAAAATTGATTGTGCTCCAGGTGAAGTTCTTTGAGTCTGATCATGCCAGCAAAGACATTCCTGGCTAAACTTCGGATCCGGTTATATCCCAGGTCCAAAAGTTCCAGGTTGCGGCAATCTTGGAATATTCGCACAGGGATGGTTCTCAGGGAGTTAGACCGTAAATGTAAACTCAGCAGCTTCCGCAAGCCCCGAAACTGTTCAGATCCCAGAGAATGCAGCTGATTATAGGACAGATCCAAGTTCCGTAAATTTGTCACAGGTCTGAAGGTATTGTTAAGAAAATAGGAGATTCTATTGGAACTCAGAATCAACTCTTTGAGTCTGCGTATTCCATTAAAAGCATTTTCGTCAATATTGCTGATATGATTATGGTCAAGGTATAGCCAGGTGAGCTGGTTGAGCCCTTTAAATTGATTATACTTAAGTTTTTGAAGGCTGTTATAGCGAAGGGACAAACCTAAGCAACCAGCAGATATACTTGAGGGTATCTCCTGTAATTTCTGAGATTCACAATATACCATTTTGCCTTCACACCTACAGCCCTTAGGGCATCCACGTTCGGCAGAAGAAAGCATTGTCAGTAAGACAGTGGGGGCTATAACCAGTGCTACAGCAGATCCGCTCAGTAGCCTAATTACATTGAAACCTGGAAATAAAAACAACTTAGAAAAGTTATCCCCCCAAAAAATAATTCATTTTTTTATCAAGCAAAAACAGGCATGTATTTTCATTTTTACAAATATAAATCTACATAACAACATTTAATGTCACATATCATCTCTTTGTAGTTAAAGAGAATTGTCTTTAGGTTTTTTTTTTAATAGTTAAACAAGAAAACATGTCCACTAAGCAATTGAATTTATAGTCTTAGAGCAGAGCAAGGTAATCTCTAAAATAATTAAGGCAGAAATATTACACAGACTAGAGGTTTTTTTTTTTTCATTTTGGGGGGGGTTAAGAAGGAAAGAAGAAAAATGACAAAACATACCCATCCTTTGTATTGTTCAAAGGTCGTCCTTAGGTCTTTTGCTTTGGCTTAGGGGGCCACTTGCATGACAGCCCCTGTCAGCTGCACTGTAGTGAGTCAGGGCTCGCTGACACCCAGGAAGAAAAATTGGACCCCTTGGGAGATGGACCGATTTTGGAACATTATTCTTTGCCAGCCACGCAGAACACTCCAAGAAAAAATAAATCCCAACACCGCATTCGCAGCAAAATATCAAAATCTTCCTAGGTAATAGGATCTTCATGGATATTACGTTTTTGCATCTTTACAGTTTTTTTTTGGGGGGGGGCGTTAAAAAAAAAAAAAAGCTGGCTTCTACAATTGCTTCTTATCGGAAAACAAGACGTATTCCTCCAGGCAACGTGGGGCTACCTGAGCTGCCACATCTGTATTCCATAGCCCAGCAGTTCCCGTGGTGAGCACCCAGTTCAGCCACAGAGCTGCGTTGGAGCCCAGAAGGCAGGAGAGCCCCGTACCGCGCACACGCTCAGCTCACTTCTGCAGACTGTCATTCTGAAGGCTGCTCGGACTGTTGCTTTGGTTTCAGTGAATGCAGTCTTATGTAAAGCTGCCCCCAGTGGTGAAGAACATTATGGGCATGTGCAGAAATGTCTCTCTTTTATCTTGCAAATGAGCAGGCTCTCTGCTGGAAAATGAATGATTCTTTTTGGGTGGCTCAATAGGAACTGAATGGTCACCGTAATCAATAACTAGCAACATTTTCTGTGATTTCCAAGTCTTGTTTTACAATTTGGCAATGTCTTTATTGTCTGCGTCCACTTAATCACTAAACATGTGCTGCCTGGAGTTTTTCTGGAGCTTGACATTAAGTTCACAGACCGAATGTCAATTTTTCTTAACCTCAACGTAAGCTTTGAACTGAAATTTATAAAATGAATTATTGAGCTTTTTCACAGGGAAGCATTAACTGCCTGCCCATTTGATCTCTTGGAGTCACAGTGATTATATTGTGCAAGGTGTCTCAGGATGCTGGAACACATACATTTTGGAACAGAGAGGATAACTAATAACTTATGAATTAATGAGTCCAGTGGCCTTTCTGGTTTTCCCACAAAAGATATAATTGGTTTTATGGCTTATGGTTTGGTTTGTTGTTTTGGTTGCTGTAATTTTCTTTTAATTAGAGCAGAAATAAACTATTTTTAGTGCTAGTAAAAGAAACAAGAGATCATTTGGTTCATAGTTTATTGATGCTGCTGCTATTTATTACACTAATAATATTTATTGAGCACTTTCTAAGTGCTTTAAATGGGCTATCTTATTTTATCTTTAACCAATAGCATGATGTAGGTCCCATTATAACCACCATTTTAAAAGTGAGGGAAAAGACTGGGAGAGGTAACTTGCTCAAGGTCACATAGCAAGCAAGTGGCAGAGCTGTGATTCAGAACCAAGTGGCTCTTATGCTTGAACCTCTAACCACTAGATGATCCTGTTCAACAACATTGTTATCCTCATTTTAAAAATTAGTCAAGTGAAAATTAGATCTATTAAGGGATTAGGGCAGGAAGCTGCAGTCATCAAATTCTTGCCTCCTCTAACGGGATTATGTCTTTGATCTGAGGCTTCTAAGGAAGTATAAAAACTAAGAAGCAGTAGTTTAGTGATTAAGAGCACAGATTTTTGGCACATAGACTCAAATCCTGGCTATAATTTACCAGCTTTGTAACTTTAAGTGGGTCACTTATCTCCTCTAAATCTCAGTTTTCTCATCTGCAAAATGGGCATGATAACAAAAACACACTTCATGTTCTAAGACATGTTTTAAGGATCAAGTCATTAATATATATATAAAGTACTTAGAACAATGTGTTGCACATAAGCTGTGTAAGCTATTTAAATAGTATAATATCAAACTTATTGTACTTCCTAGGATTGTATGTTGTATAGTATTATAATGACTGTACTGACTGTCATTAACTCACAGAACTACTTTAATGAATAGTTAATAATGAGTTTTATATTGTACACAATGGATTTTTGCGATTCACTCAGTCTTCCCTTCTTTCATGAGAAAACTTCCTATATATACATCATTTGCACTTTACCTTTAAAATGAATCTTTTTGTTCTATGGACCATAAGTAATACATAATGTTTGATTGTTTTTTTTCTTCCCCAAAGCAGAACATAGTAACATCTGCCCTGTAGAGATAGCCATTTTGTTTATAAATAAATGGTATCCTTTAAGAAAGTTTGCCTTGTTAGTTTTTTCCAGGTGTATTGGCTGTGGAAAAACCTGGAGAACTTTCATATTCTCCAAGGATAAGAAGTTTGGTAAAGGTTAGTCATAATAATCAAAAAGGGTCTCATATCTATAGTCCAAAAAAAAATCATCAATTCCTTAGGTAATATGCTATTAATAGGGCCAGAGGGTTCCTCCCTAATATATCTATGCTATGAATGCATATAAAGCACCCAGAGAGCTTGTCAAAAAGGTAGACTTTTTAATCCCTTCCCCAAGATTCCAATTTAGGGGTATGGTAGAGGGTGTGCTATCAATATTCTCTGATGGCCAAGTAGGTTTAAAAAACTCAATGTAAAGGAATGATTAAAAATAATGTTTTCTCTTAGTAGGAAGGGAGGGTGTGCAAACTTATGATATTGGGGTGTATGTTTCATGAGGACAAAGACAATTTAGTCTACTTCATTTTCCCTAGTACCTATAACAGCACTTGGCACATGATAGATGCTTAAAATACATTTTTATGCTGGTTGCAAGTGCTGTGGATATAGTGTAACTGGTTATGTGTTGTTAGTCTTGTGTACATGGTGTTGAGCCCTACAGATTTCCTCAGTCAGTGAAACTGGAAACAATTTTGGAGAAAGTATTTTTAATGGATATATGTGAAAAGGCAAGAAACTCGAAATGGGAAAACTTAGATGATTAGTAGGTGATCTTGCTTTTTATGAAGACATCTCTTGTCTTCATTGTTAAGCCATAAATTTCATGAGATCAGTCCCTATGTTTTTGAATATTCCCCTTGGAACAGTACAGAAGGGTAACACTGAAACTTTATCATCTAACATCCCAAATGGGGCTTGACAACTTGTATTTTTCAAAAAAAGAGGAAAGGTAATCATATTTATAGCTTCCTTCACGTCTCTGTTGCTTGAAAGCATCTAATTTTTCTCCTCACTCTCCCTTTTTCTCCATGGGAAGTAGCCATTGAACCATATGTTATGCCCAACAGCTACAGAGGGCCACTCTAGGATGGCTGGAGGATCCATCAACTTTGTGTTTCTTGTCTGTCTTGCCTCACTCCCCAGTGACAGAACAGAGGAGCCCACTGAGAATGTAATTCTTTCATTTTGCTTTTCCTGGGGCAAATCTTCTTGGATTATTTCTGGTGAATAACATTCTCCTCTGTGTTATACACTTTACCTTTAGTTTTCAGACATTTTTCTGGTATTGTGGTTCCTGATCTTGTCTTGATCTGGAGTTCTGACTTTATGCTCACCCTTACTGACCATTGGTCTCTTTCTCAGCAGTAGTCAGTACCCACTCTTGGATTGGGTTGGCTTCCAGGCACTCCGTAAGGCCCCTAACTTGGCACTAGCCCTCAAGCATGTATCACCTCCAGGTCTGACTTGGTTCAAGGTAATGAAGTGCCTAAGGAGGGAAGATTATCCATGAGTTAGTTGAAAAACAAAAAAATAAAACAACTCAATTCTACGCTATACTGAATACTTGAGGCTGCAGAAATTATTCCAGTAAAACATAGAATCATCCCTGAAAAGGAAAAACAAAACAAAACAAAACTTATGCTAAAAGATTTTAGTAATCTGTTAGTATGTTTTAAAATTTTTTTCCTCCCTTTTGTTTGTTGACTATAGCAAGCTGCTTACTTCTGATTTGTCTTTCAACAGAATCAAAATTATACTACATCACATATTTAATACATTGGGAGTGGCCAGTGCAAAGGCCCTAAGGTAGAACCAGACCATGTGTTGAATGAACAGCAAGAAGGCCAACTAGTCTAGAGTAGAGAGAGCAAGTGGTAGAATAATTAAAGTCAGAGAGGTACTAGGTCCTGGGTCATGGAAGGCTTTGGATGACATCATAAGAATATTGGCTTTATTCTGAAGAAAATGGGGAGTGAATTCAAGATTTTGTGCAGATTAAAGATATAATCAAGTTACGTATTAAAAGGATCACTGCTCTGGACTGAATGTTTTCATCCATCCCTGCCCCCCACCCAATTCATGTACTGAATCCTCAATCCTCAGAGTGGTGGTATTTGGAGATAGAACCTTTGTGAGGTTTCCAACCTCATGGTGGGATCAGTGGTATTATAAGGTTAAGAAGAGACATGGACAGCTTGCTTCCTCTCTGTCTCTGTTCTCTGTTATGTGAGGATACAGGAGAAGGCAGCTGTTTACAAACCAGAAATCAAGCCCTCTCTGGACACCAGATCTGCAGTTGCCTTTATTTTAGATTTCCCAGCCTCTAGAACTGTTAGAAATAAATATTAAAATACTAGTTGTTTAAACCACCCAGTTCATGGTATTTTTGTCATAGCAGCCCAAACTAAGACAACCACTCTTGCTGCTGTTGTGGGAATAGATGTTAAAGCAGCAAGGGTAAGAGCAGGGGGCCCTATAAGGAGGCTATTGTGCCAATCCAGGAGAGAGGTAATGGTACTTGGGCTAGTGTGGTAGCAGTGGAAATAGTGAGAATTGATTAGATTATGGATATATTTTTAAATAAAACCAACAGGATTTTCCTAAGGAATTAGAAGTAGAGGTATGAGATAAACAGGGAAATTAAAGATAAATAAAACTTTATGGGCTAAGCAACTGTAGAGATGGTGAAGCCATCAAGTGTTTCTATGGGTCAAGTTTTGGGAGTCAGATCAAGAGGTTAACACATTTGAATTAAGTCTGGTTTTGCTCTCACTTTTCTTCACTTTTATGAGACTTTAATTTAATTTTTGGAAACATCTTGATATTAAGCCTCAAAGCACCATGATGTATTTTAAAATATTTTACAGGTATTTTTTGAACAGAAAGTTACAAAATAATTAGTAAAATAAGCCCCCAGACAATAGCAACATGGGTTTCCATTCAGATGGCCTCCCTAGACCAAGGCAACATCTTTACATATGGCTTTGGAGGGCAATGGAGCCAAAAGCTTTGATGAAAATTGAAATTGAAAATTACATAAACACTAGATATAAAAACAGCTGGACTAAGCATTTTAGAAAATAAGTTTGGTGAGTCCAAAATATCTCTCTAGAATAGAGAAAAACATATACTGTTTATTATGTATATCAACTGACATTTGGAGTTTAGAACTGATTTTGGACAAACATCTCAAGGTCTCAGTTTGTTCATCGCAAAATGGGACTCATAAAACCTGAGCTATGAATCTCTAAGGGTTTTATTGAGGAATAATTTTCATAATTTATGTGTAAGTACATTATGAACTATAAAATGCTATAAAAGTGTTTCTGGAATCAGAATACCTATGAGAAAATTTATTTTCTTTTGATTCTGTATAGGTTCTCTGGTTATGAGCATATATCAGGTGTCACCAACATGACTAATGGTGAGTCAGAATTTACTAATATTATAGAAAATATTCTCAGTATTTCCTTTCTACTACAATTTTAATACCACAATCACTTATTATTAATATACAGCATGCATTGTTGACATTCTGTGTTCTAACTTAAAAAGTGCTTTCACCAATAAGTGCATTTGATCTAGATACTGTAAACAGCTTAATGTTTGTGACCTTGTCATACAACAGGGTTGTCAGAATGCCAATATAGAGATCCCTACAGTTGTGAAAATGATTTTCTTTATTTCTGGTCGGTTAGAATACTCATATACATTTCTACATTTGTAATTATATCCTGATCTTCATCGGAGCATTAACACTTCTCTGAAATATCCTTAGTTTCCATCTGCTTGCTTCAAGGGCTCCATTAAAAACCCTGTCTGGTCACATATGGTTATGAGTGAACATCTCTGACTTAGATAAATGGATAAAGAGTGTTCCAGGTTCAACCATTAAAATGGTCTCTCAGTGTCTTTCTGAAAAGAGGCAATTTTAAATGAATGAGACCTTCCAAGGTTATCAAACACATCTCCCTCTGTTTAACCTGAAGTACATCTATGCAGTGACATCAATTCATATTCTCAGGTTTTATTGTATTCCTCACTGTCACTTCCTGCAGAGGCAGCCCTAAGCTAAGTTTGGGAATAGGGAAATCTATAAACTTTTAAGGTATAACCTGTAGTTGCAGACTTTTGAAGACTGAAAGGACTATGTGACTTCAAGGAAATATTGTTTTTTAAGTGGGAATTTTAAAACATATGCAAAAGTAAAGAGAATAGTATAACATATATCAACTCCAATAATTATCAATATTTTACCAATTTTGTCTTATCTATCCTTGCACCGCTTCTCACATACTGCACATTTTTTTCTTTCTGCAGTATTTTAAAAGCAAATCTCCAACATTCTGTCATTATATACATATATTTTTTTAATATACATTTCTAACCAATAAGGACTTTTCATTTAGCCATCTAGCATAATGCTAATAATCTAGCATTATTACACCTAACAAAATCAACAATAAATCCTTAAAGTTTGTTTGAATCAAGATCTAAAAAAAGCACACATATTGCATTTAGTTTTTATGTCTTTGTAGTCTTTTTTATTTTTTAATACCATCACTATGTTGGATGCCACGTCATTTGGACTGTAGCTTGTTCCATGTTCTGCATTCAGTTGTTTCCCTATTGCATCATTTAACATGCAAAGAGTCAGTTTTCATGGCATATGTGTTGAACAAGAGTCTATTCATTAATTTCGGTAGAATATGCAGCCTCAAATGCATACTTGGGGCATCTACTCATTCTTGGTAGCAATTTAAGACTTGAAGAACTTTTGATAATATGAGACTTAGAGCTTGGAGGAAAATATATATTTCTATTTTGTGGTATTTAGATTATCAGGAAATTGAGTAATGGGTTAAAGGGCAAGTTTGAGAACAAGAATTAATAATAAAGTGCCATGAGTCTATGTTGGTTTAACATTCATATTACCAGGATTTCTGTTTTTCTCTTCTCATCAAACTTGCCTTTCTGCTCTTAGTCAGCAAAAACAATTATTTGAAATTGTTCCTTGCTAAGCAAATCTGCTAATTTTTGTTTTGATATTGAAGTATTCTAATAGAGGCTCAAAAAATGCCTATTAAGAGAACAGCAATCAAAATTTACTTATGGTCATTTATATGTAGAGAAATCAGTTTGCGAGCTTTTCATTTAGAATCCCATGAAGGATCAATCATGTGGTACCAGAGTCACACTGTAAAATTTATAATTTTATATACATATATATGTGTGTGTGTGCATATTCCTAAATTTCTTATAGTTTTTCACAGTAGAAAAAAGGAGTTTTAGAATAACTGTAAAAGCCTCTTAAACAAATTTGTACCTTAATATTTGATGTTTTATTTTGCGTGTATGACTGTGCTTTGAATGTACGGTCAATGTTATTTAAATGGTATCATCATAAAATTTTTCCTATATTTACTTCACATATATTCAAAATTTTGTATTATATATTTAAAGCATTGTGTGTAATTGTTTCAACTGGGTACACTAGCATATTCTTAAATTTGACTTCCTGGCAAGTATATCAGCATTAAGAATTAAATTTTCCAATTAGCAGGTGAGGAAAGAACAGAAATCTTGATTTTGATAAAGAAGCAGATGTGTCATAGGTTAGATTTATTTTTGTTTCTGAAACAATAAATCTGATTTAAAAAATATATTTTAGGCTGCAGAACTAAGAGATACTAAACCTCTAAGAGATGAGAAACCCTGCATGCTTTGCAATGAAGTGGCAGAGAATAGGAGCCTATGAGTCCTTATATTACTCTCAAATATATCAGTTTATTTGGGAATTCTCTTAGGCGAAACTGAAAAATCCTTCTTTGTATTGTTAATACTTGGTAGCTGTGGCCATCCCTTGACAGTAGAGGGGACTGCTTAGGATACTCTGTGGCTAACAGCAGAGCCCCCATGTGGCAAAATTGTGATTTAAGCAAAAATTGACTTAGTCCCTGGAAGCAAATGCCACAGATCTGTAATAAAAATAAAACTTCTCTTACTGGTACTAGGTTAAGAATTCATTTATTTATTCAATTAATATTTATTAAGCTTTTACACTGTTCTTTGTGCTGGGGATATAATAATGAATAAGACAAAGTGCCTACCATCAGAGGACTTGTATTCTAGTTGATGAGATAGTGGAAAATAAACATAGCTACATGCTAAAATGTCAACTAGTTATAAGTGCTACAAAGAAAAATAACAAGGATAAAGACTAATGACAATTTGATAGTATGGTCAGAAAAATCCCTTTTTGCAGAGTTGACGGTTGAAAGCAAGTAGAGAACAACTCACATGACTCTGTCCTCTCAGAAATAATCTCCCTTTGGGGTCTTCATTACTCATGGTTAAAAAGGCAAAAAAAAACCCAAAAACTTTTCGGTACACTCTACCCTTCTTTTCTGACATCAGAAGTGTGGGGTTTTTCCACACTTACCAATTCAACTCTCTGGACATCAACTAGTTGTCCTAAAAGTCAATTTCCTCCAAGTACCTCCTTACCTCTCCCTTACTGATTTTTTTTCATTTCCACTTTGTCTCCAAGTGCTTGTGGTGACCCAATTCTTTTTGGACATTTTCCCACTTATCAACAAATGAATTTTATGGTATTACCTGACAATGGCTTATATACAGTATTAGCTTTCTCGGGTACTTGAAATTTAATAGGTAACTCTGAGATTTGGAAACTATTAAGGAATCACAGAGAATTGAATTTTATGTACACACTGTAGTTTAAAAAGCAAATAGGAGAGAGGCTTGCCTCTCCTGTTCAGCTTTTTCACCATTACTCTTTTTTAAATGTGCTTTATTTTAGCTACTATTTATTTATTGCTCATAACATTTTTAAATTTTGTTGATATTTTAATTTATTGCTATTATAACTGAGGATTTAATATCATTTTCATGTACTCTCCCTGCTTCCCATGTTAATATATTTTTAGGACAGTATTAAATAAACAGACAGTAAGTAACTTATGATGATTTTGTAAGCAAAGACCCTGATGGATCAGGTGGTGTACCAGATTATATTTCCATTCTCATTCAACTTGTTGTTTTTCTTGCAGTTAAGAATTATCCCTGTTTTCTCTCTTTCTCTCTCTACCTCTTTTAAATTGCTTAGTTTTTATGTACCTAGTGCTAGTTGTTTGTCCTAACATTTTAATAGATTTGTCAAGTGCCTAAGTTTTCCAAATACTCATGCAATTCAGATAATCCCTTCCTCCTGCAGCATTCCAATTCACTGCTCCAATATCCAATCCTGGCTGTTAACCTAGCACTTTACCATCCCTCGGTATTGGATTCCTATTTCTTGGATCCCATGCATTTCTTTTCATAGTTTACTACTCATTTTGTTGAAGCACCTCCACTTCCACCTTAATAGATTCCTAAAACAGAGTGCATATGAAATAAAAATGTAATGTCTGAATTTTATTTTAGGTCACCATTACTGATTGCTAGATGGGTGTGTATATAACTCTGGGTTATAAGTCATTTTCCCTCAGAATCTTTGAGATGTTGATTCACTGTCTTCTCATACCCACACTCACTGTTGAGATTTGAAAGCTATTCTGATTCCCATTTCTTTGTGTATAATCTATTATTTTCTCTGGATGCTTTTATAATACTTTCTTTTCTCTGGTACTTGGAAATTGTGTAAGGGTGTACTTTGATTTGTGCCTTTTGCCATTCATTATTGAGTATTCAGGAAACCTTTGAAATTTGGAGACTTGGGTCCTTCAATTCTATAAAAATTTATTGAATCTTTTAAATTACCTCTCCCTATTTTCTTTGTTCTCACTTTCTCTGTAACTTCTATTAGACAGATTTTGGACTTCTTGGATTGATCCTGTGGTCTTTTTTTCCTATTTTCCATCTCTCTATCTTTTTATCTTACTTACAGGGTGATGTGTCAGCTTTATGTCACAATCATTTATTTATTCAATAAAAATTTAGATCACCTGTCAGCAAACTCTGGTACATCAAATTCAGTAATGATCCTGCTGGGTCTGATGGTGTAATTAAAGTTAAGTTTTGTAACTAAAGGAACAAATTCATGCTCATTCTTTTATGTATTGTCTATGGCTGCCTTCATACTGCAATGGCAGAGTTGAGAAACTGTAAGTCCTGCAAGCTGAGAATATTTACTCTGTGTCCTTTTATGGAAGAAGTTTGCTGATCTCCCATACCCCACCTCAATTTAGGTGATCATATTTGTTAGCTTCATCAGATCTTTTTGCCCCTTCTTCATAGCATATTGTCTTACTGTTATGGATGTGACATCTTCTTTTCTCACTCTGAGGATATTATTTGGAGGTTTTTTTTGGTAGTGTACTGCTTGCTGCAGTGTCACTATTTCTTAGAGGTAATTTAGTCAGTTTGTTTTGGCCTATTTCCTGTTGGAGGCTTTTCTCAACTGTTAAGATTCTTCTGTGTTCATTTCGACTAATGAGTGATAGAAAGTCCCCTGTTGGTGGGCAAGGGTTTGGCTGTGGATTTTGTGTTAATAAGATTAGATAGTGAGCTTGCTTGTTCATGAAGGAGTCTCCAGGTGCATGTATGTAGACCTTTTTCTGCCAGAGAAAGCTGCCAGTCTCCTGCTTGGGAGCTATGTACCTACTACCAGTATTCTGGGGACAAGGCAGGGAAAGGATGCTGAGGGCCCCAGTTATTTTCAGTCCCAATCCTCACTGCTGTGCCTGGTATACTTGGGTCTAGCTTCTCAGGCTTGAATTTTCCAGAAAATAAAATTTCTCTGCTCTGCTAGAAGGAAGGGCTAATTTTTGGTTGCTTAAGGAAAAAATGGAGATCTGGCAATTGACCACTCTCCATGAAGACTTCAAACCAGTCCCTATATTTTTAGTGACCCCTCTTTCTGGTGCCTTTCAGAACTTTTGCTGCACATCATCCAGTCCCTCTTCAGTAAGCATTTAGGTTGTAGCTGCCTTGACTCTACTCATCCATCATGTATTCTGGTTCCAAAAACTGTATAGAAATTGTTCATCCATCCTTGTCTCCTCTTTACTCTCATTTGTATTCACTTGTCATCACCTGAGTCTTGAGGTGGAAGAGGCAATAAAAGTATGCAATCAATCTGCCACGTTTCAGATTTAGATTTCTCGTGACAGATTTCAGGTATGGCAGGTGATACAGAGGGAGAGGAAAAGAGATCGGCAAAGCTGCCATGTAAACTAAGACTGTAGCCAAAGATTGAAAAAGGGAATTAAAGATCTTTGATTGTAAAAGTGAGGCACTGTCTTCCTTTGTTACTCATCTCTTCCAATCTACCTTTCATTAGTGTCATTACAAGGTATCTTACTATGAACACATTTCTCCATACAATTTTTTAAATCAGAAAGAACTTGGATATATTGTACTTACTTGTGGTTTCCTTAGATGTATAGATCAGTAACAGTGTCTACAATTATTTCATTTAATCTTCAGATGTGTGTGATTAAACTATTACCCCCATTTGTTCATTTATTTATCAACTTTGAATCATTATTTTTGGGAGGTTTGTCCCACATCCTCCTGTTAGCATACACCAACCTGTTCATTTCTACAAGCCAGCAGCCTCCAAAAGTCCTAAGAAAATATATATTTTTAACTACCTCTTTTGTGTCATATCTTACTATGGATATTGAGGAAATATATTTGGTGGAAATAAAATGATTTTTCAGGCCATTATGATCATGTAATTTTTCTCTAGCATTTTGTATTTGGTATTTATTTTAACTATTTTCAGATATAAACATTTTCAATATCTGTAAATGGATTTAATTTGCCTGAGCATAATGTTTCCTCAAAAAAGTGCGTTTATAATTTTTTAATGAAATAGATAATAGAATTTTATGTAAATTTTTAAAAGAAACTAACTATACCCTGAATTGAAATCTGCATTTATTTTTCTACTTTTTTGCACCAAAATTTTGTTTTCAATTATCACTTACACTTTAGAATAAATTTTCAAATTTAAAAGATGTATACTTGCTATTTTCAAATTTATATTTGAAACTTAATAGTGAAAAATCAGAAAATCTGAGCTTGATATATTTGTGTATGGGGTGTGTGTGTGTGTTTACATCTCTAGGAAGTAGAGCTTTATAAGTAAATTTAATTTTCAAATAGGCAAACATTTATTTATGATACAAGCTTGTAACTTATGATCACCCAGTATAAACCTTTATTCAAAAACTGTTAATGGATATCACATAGTAATATAAATTGTTTCTTCTATTCATTGGCTATATTTAAGAATAGATTTCTCTTAAAGGCAATAGCCCACATGGCTTTTATATTTTTTCTCTTTCTAATATCTAGTTAAAATCATGAAAATATTTTTGATCTGGTATATGTAAATTTCAATCTTGGTGTTTTCCTTCTGAAATGCTCCAAGCTTCTGCCTAGAGAAACCAAAACAATTAAACATGTCATCACATGTTCAGGCCTTTAGTCCTAATTCTTAATCTTTGTATATTTTCTGTGGATAGTTCTAAAAGACTTGAGAGGTTTTACATAATTTCAAGTGGCTTACAAGCTTTGCAAGTTAAACTTGGAAAATACTGTAGTAATACCAAGTAATAGTGAAATAAAGGCTTAAGAGAACTCACTGGATTGGAAGGGATTTTGAGATTATTTTGTCCAGCCCACATTTTACAGATCAAAAAATTGAAGCCCAGAGAGATGAAGTAACTGACTCAATTCATATATGATGCAGATACAGAAACTTTGAATGGAACCTATATCCTTTGACCCTAGCCTATTTGTTATAATCATTCTGTCTTCTTTGAAGCCAAGTCAATGTTTCTGTAACCATGCAAAAAACAGTAGTGGACATAATAGATAACTTTTTCCCTTGTCTCACATAGATTTAACCAGACAAGTAGAACTTAAAATCTGTTTTGTTAGGAAGGAAATAAACAAGTCTTCAACCTAAATGTTCTTCAAGTTTGTTTTCTTTCCATTATAATAGTAATATATATTTATTATAAAATAATAACCATGGTGTTACCATCCAAAGGTAATTCCTATCAATGTTAGCAATTATGCATTTTTTATTAATTTAAATTTAATGCATCATATTCCTTGCAGCTGGCAAAACAATTCTTTTAAATTCCTTCTAATGTTGGAAATTTAATTTATAGAACAGTCTTTACCTATGTTGAATTATATAGGCTTACCTTCCTTTAATTCACTGAAACATGTAAATTATTGGCTCTGAAAAGGAAAGAATTTACTGATATTCTAGCACAAATAATCTCTCTCCCACATGGCTAACATAATCTTTTGCCTTGGATTGGCAAGTTATTACACTCTGAGGGACAAGGAAAATGAAAGAATTATTGCTTTCTTCTTTTTTGAGATTTGGTTACTCTTCAGTGGAATGGCTCAAAAGGCAGCTACAGAATGGTCTTACTCCCTTCCCAAAACACTATCTCAAACTAGTTACATTATTGTCCTGTTTAAATCCCATGAATATCTCACTCTGGTTTAATAGTGACTCTGCCTCATAACACACAAGACTCTTCTGATTTGGTTCATTTTTTTGTTAGATAAAACCAAACCAAACAACTGGCCCTCAAGAAAAGCAGAAACCTTATGAACCTTAGCTTCATCCCAGTGCTCTGCCACTTCACTGTTTTCCATTTGTATCATTTGTTTTGTGTTCACCTCTGTTCTGCCTCAAAGCTCTAGCTTATTCGTGGTTTTTGCTTCTTATGGAGTTGGCTTGACATGATATCTTCAATGTTTACATGCTACCTCATGACTCTCTTTTAGTTTGACTGCAAATCAGCTGATTGTTTTGATATTTTGCAGTTTAAAATTGTAGAAAAAAATTATGATTTAATTTTTTTTTACCATGCCATCTCATAGGTTGCTATTTGTCATATGAGTTGGTTGTTCTAGGAAAAGATGGTCAGTCTGTGTTTAATCAGATGTGATGCAGGATTGAGGGTAGTGGTGAAGTTGGCAGGGTCATGTTGTATAAGACTTGGCAGCTGCTTTAGGTTGGCCATTGAAGCATAGTGCATGCAAGTTGATATAAAGGTTCTTTACCATCTGAACTAAATCTACCTTTTTGTCATTACTTCCACTCACTATCCAACAGGCTATGCAACCTACAATACAGTTATACCAAAGTATTTATCATTCCCTAAACATGCCATGTTCTATCAGGCCTTAAATCATTGTTTATGCTCTTCTGTCTTATTGGAACAGCCTTTTCCTAGTTTCTATCTGGTGAAATCACCTACAAGATATATCTCAAACATTGTATTCTCCATAAAACCTTTTCTATGGATTTTGGTGACTTCCTCATAAACACTTTTGGGTTATAAAGCATATGTGTGTGTGTGTATATATATATATATCTCCCATATAAATATAGTATATTATAATTGTTTATATGTAATTTTTTTCCAACAGAATATCCTTTAAATTAAGGATTGTGGAATATCCTTTAAATTAAGGATTGTGGAATGTCATTCATCTCTAAATTTCTACTCGTAACAGACAATGCACACTCAATATATATTTGTTGAAACGAAAACATCAAGATGATTTGGGGGAGATACTTATAATGGCTACAATTATGACTCTCTGGAAGGAATACTTCTAGCTAATTCACCAGTCTATGTTACCTAAGGTATGATCAAGTACAAGGGGAAAGTATGCAGTAAATGTGAAGAGCACTAAAAATTTGGGGGAATTAGCTAGAATACTGGTTTATTTTTCACCATTTGCTGTCTGTATTTGACAAAGAACTATTGTGGATGGATTTTTACTGCTCTCTCATTCCCTTCCAACCTGAGTAATTCTACTCTGGAGGTACTTTCATTTGTGTCTGAAGGCAGTTGCCTTGTATTCACAGAAAAACAGCTCCTTATTTGGGGTGTTTGTCAACATGTGCAGAGACAATATGGGGACGACTCCTTATTTAGAACTGTTTACTCCTGCTGTTTCTTACTCATGGTATTATCTCAAGTAGCCTCCTGGCTTACGTGGACTTTCACTGAGGACCTTAGTGGAATATCTGTAGCCTTAAACAGACATTTCCATAAACAAATAAATAAGTAAATGCTTGCCAACAGTACAGTGTCAAGAAGGATGGCATTAGAATCCAGCTTGAAGAAGCCTCATCTAAAAGACTATTTGTAATCTGCCGTAGTATGTCTACTTTGGGCCAGTTCCCATTCTAGGTGCTGGAGGTAGAACTGAGAGTAAAGATGCATTTCTACACTCATGTTGTTTGCAATCTGGTATGACATACAGATAAAAAAAAGACTTGTTACAATATGGGTAGGGAATGCTATCATGAAAAAAACAAAGTGCTTTTTGTGACTCCATAGAAATGACACTATCCAGACTCAACTTGTAGGGGCAAGAACTGAATTAAGTCCCAGCAAAGAAAAACTACTGTGATAAAAACGAACAATTAAAAAATGAATGACTAATCTAGCTGTAGCAGTGGGTAGAATACTCTCTTACTCATTTTATAACTTCTCGGTTTAGTGTCAGTAGAGATGATTGAGGCAAGTTATGAAACTTAACCTAACTAGTATTCAGCATGACCAGGACCTCTTAGTGAATACTCATAACATATTAGACAATGAAAAACCAGACCAGAATTATTGGTCAGTATGTTCAAAAATCCACTTCAGAGTGTCTTTGGTAATTTGCACCATCCTCATCCTAAACATTCATTAAAACAGATTAGGTGCAATGGTGACAACTTGCATAAGATCCTTGTCCACAAACACCATAACTTGACTGAGACAAATGTGGACCTGTTGTCAGAAATAATTATATCTGGCAGCTTGTATGCTATAAGAAACTGGCATGGAGTCACAATGTCACCACAGAGGCTTGAGGTAGAAGCGAAACATTTGAAGTTTCTATGAGAGGCAGTATACTAAAGGAAAAAGTTTTTATCTCATAATGCAAAATCAATGTGGAGTCCTGGTCCAACTTTTTTGTTCTTTTCCCATGGGAAAATTAGGTGTATTATTCAGTTATGCCAAGCAGTCTGGCATGTGGCATGCATTAACTTCCTTTAGACTTTTTAATATCAGAATCAATTTGAGGCCATCAAATAGAGCTTCTAGCCAAGGCTTTCAAGCAGACAATTCCCAGATGTGCTATGTGTAGTGAAGCCAAGATAATGTCTTTTGAAATAACAATGTAACTTCTCTACAAAATGCATCCCTTATGGTAAGAAAACTCATGTTGATGTTTTGAGATTGGCTTCAAGTTTTGGGGTCAGTTTCTCTGATAGTCTTCACTATCAGATATATAAATCTCAGCGTTTCTAATATGGGATATTGAGAACTCCAAGTTTGGTAGGAACATAATATAAGTTCCTGTTTGCTTTTAGAGAAAAAAACTTCTTAAAATAAGGATCCCAGGAACCAACTGAAAGAGTATCAATGCTTTCAATACAGCTCACAGCAAATAATTTTTACAGAGAAGAGGAAAATAATTCCTTATTTGTTGATTATGGATTGCCTACCTGAAATATATAAGAGAGTCAACTGAAAACTTATTAGGGTCAGAAAGACATGATTGTAACCAGGAAAATTACAAAGTAAGTATACCAAAGCAGTTGCTTCCTATTTGTTTTCAAACTGGTTATTAGAAAAAATAGAAAAAGACTTATAAATTCATAGAACTGAAAAAGTCCTGCAAATTATAAATTACCTCTGACCAAGACTAAGAAATGTGCACAGTTTGTACCAAGAAAATAGAAACAAAAGCAATGATGATAAAATAACAAAAATGTCACTGAAGAAAAGAATGGAGAGAGAGAATAAACATTTTTGGATGGGAAGAATCAACAGTTTAATCAATCTGTGTATAAATTTAATGCAACATGATCAAAATCTCAGTAGGATTTTTTATATGTAATTCTGTACCTTAATTTTTTCATTGTTTTGCATTAGTAGAGGGAATAACGTAATGGACTTTCTTGTACCCATCACTCAGGCTTGTTGTCAACAATTACTTGCACATGGCCAAACTTCATTTATTTATACTCCTACTTATCACCCCGCCCTCATGGATCATTTTGAAGTGAAACTCAGACATCATATAATTCATCTGTATGTAACTCTATAAGATATGAACTCTTTAGAAAAATATTGCTATTATGCTACCATTCCACTTTTAAAAGTTAGCAAAAATTTGATGACTTCAAATAAAATACCAGTCAACAGCAAATTCAATATGCACATGCACACACACACATATGTATATATACATATACTGTCAGATTTTTGGAAACAGAATCAAAACTAGACCTTCACATTGCATTTGAGAATTAATTGTAGATTGATATGAATCTATAATTACTTTAAACTATAGAGTGTCTCCTCACTCTATTTTGATTGTGCCTTATTTGTTAAAGAAATTGGGTTATTTGTTCTATAAAATTTCCCACAATCTGGATTTTGTTGAGTCTATCTCCATGACGTAGTTTAAATTTTCCTCTCTTTATTCACTACGCTGTATCTAGGCATAGAGGTTTGATTAGATCTAGGTTTGATGTTTTGGCAAGAATACTTCATTCAGGATGTTGAGTTTCTCCCACTGCACAATACAATATTGTATACTGTAGGCACAATGTTGTACAGTAGATCTGTAGAATTTGTTCATCTTGCATAACTGAGTCTTTATAGCCATTGAAAACAACTCTCTCTTTCCTCCTCCCCCAACCCCTGGCAACCACCATTTTACTCTCTGTTTCTATGAGTGTGACTATTTTAAATAGCTCATATAAGTGAAATTATGCAATATTTGTCTTTCTGTGACTGGCTTATTTCACTTAGCATAATGCATACAGCAGAATTTCCTTCTTTTTAAAAGGCTGAATAATATTCCATTGTGTGTACATACCATGTTTTTTATCCATTAATCTGCCAATGGACATTTAGGTTGTTTCCATATCTTGGCTGTTCTTAATAATGCTGCATTGAACATGGGATTGTAGATATTGCTTCAAGATCCTGATTTTGATTCTTTGGGATATATTCTCCAAAGTGGGATTGGATCATATGTTAATTCTATTTTTAATTTTTTGAGGAACCTCTATGCTGTTTCTATAATGGCTGCATCATTGTAAATTTTCACCAACAGTGTACAAGGGTTCCACTTTCTCCACATCTTTACCAACATTTGTTATCTTTTTTTATATAATAGCCATCCTAGTAGGTCTGTGGTATTATGTCATGATTTTGATTTGCGTTTCCCTGATGATTAGTGATATTGTGCATTTTTTCATATACCTGTTAGCCTTGTTTTTGTTATCTTTGGAGAAATATCTATTAAAATCCTTTTCCCATTTTTTAATTGTGTTATTTGATTTTTTTGCAGTTGAATTGTAGGAGTTTCTCATATATTTTGGATATTAATTTCCTATAAGACATATGATTTTTAAATATTTCTGCCCACTGTGTAGGTTGCCTTTTCACTCTGTTAATTGTTTTCTGTGCTATACAGAAGATTTTTGGTTTGCTATAGTCCCACTCACCTAATTTTGCTTTTGTTGCTTGAGATTTTGCTGTCATATCTAATAGATCATTGCCAAGCCCAATATCATGAAGTTTCCCTGCTATGTTTTCTTGCAGGAGTTTTACAGTTCCAGGTTTTACATTTAAACCTTTAATCCATTTAGAGTGTATTTTTGTGTATGGTGTAAGGTAAGAGTCCAATTTAATTCTTTGCACATGGATATCTAGTTTTCTCAATACCATTTGTTGAAGAGAGACTATCTTTCCCTGTTGCGTATTTTTTGGCACCTTTGTTGAAGATACATGTGTGAATTTATTTCCAGGCTCTCTCTCTCTCTCTGTTCCATTGAACTAAATGTCTGTTGTTATGCCAGCACCATACTGTTTTGATTACTATAGCTTTATAGAATATTTTGAAATCAGGAAATATGATGCTTCCATCTTTGTTCTTTCTCAAATTGCTTTGGTTATTTGGGTCTTTTGTGGTTCCACATAAATTTCAGGATTTTTTTTTTTAGAATTCAAAATTCTGTAAGGAATAACCTTACTGAATCAAGTGTTTACTTATGTAGAGGCCAATTTTGTACAGGAAAGACAGAAAAAATGCCGGATTCCCTCCCTTTAAGTTTTCAAAATAAAGGATTGATTCTCTAAAATTCTCTATGGATGACTATGGAGTTGCTTTTAAATGACATTATGACTGCATGATTTTATCACGTATCATATTTTTCAATCCATTGCAATTATTGTTCTTTATAATTTTCAATTTATCTCATGTTTGCCAATAGGAATTCCTTCAATTTTGCTTCTGAGTCCTTTTTATATGATCCTGGTAGTCACTGATACATCTTCACTTTCTGGTAGGACAAATAATTCCAAGCTCTGCCCTTATATTTTCTCTTCTGGCCAAGAAACAGCCAGACTTAGAAGTCACATCGGTTCCTTTTGTGTGCATGAGCCAGACACTGGGGATGTTTATTACTACTTGACTAGTCACTGTTTCTAGGTCTTTTCTCTAGAGATATTTTAAAAGAGAAATACTTTGTATGTTTAACAGTAGTATTATTAGTAATGTGATTAGTAAAAATGATTTAAGATTTCTTTGCAGTTCTTATTGTACTTAGGATATACCCACCAGGAATATACAATCAAGTTATTGGTTTATGTCATTTATAATACTTTGTGGTTGGTTAAGCTGCCAATTCATACACAATTATTTTCCCTTATTTCATTTTCTTTAGGTTTCTATAGATTACTATTTTAGTTTGAATGAATTTTGTTTAATAATTATGCATTCCTATTCCCCCTTCTTGCATAAAGGGTAGCATAATGTATATGGTTAAACACCTTGCCTCCTTTCATTGAAACAACATATCCTAACATTATTTAGTAATGTTCCTCATTCTTTTTACAATAATCAGATGTTTTAAGCATGACACCTATTCAGGAACCAGAGTAGGTAATCTCATTCATTCAATAAGCAAACTTTTACTGAGAACTCAATGGAAGTAGGGGTTTTATGCCACAGCTTCTATTGTAATGGAGCTTAAGATGTACTAGCAGAGAGAGGCACTCAGACCCATGACTACTCTCCAGTGGTAAGTGCTAATGAAGGTGAGCACAGGGTTCTACCACAGAAGCCCAAGGAGGGACACTAAACTCAGATCGAAGAGACCTTGAACTGAGTCCTAAAGAATGGACAGAAGTTGGCAGAGTTAAACATGGAAACAGGAAGGTTCAGGCATGCATGAAGTCCCACAGATGAGAAAATGTGGGCACTGACCCTAGGGAGATGAGGCTAGAGAAACAGACAAGGAGGGCCTTGACCAGTGAAGTCCTTGTATTCTGGGTCATGGAGCCTGAGTATGGTCTGGAAGATTCTCAGTGGCCTAGAAAGGAAAGGACTCTAACATGGAACTGTTGAAGCAGGAGTTAGATTTTAGAAAAATCATCCTTCCTTCAGTTGTTTACCATCATTATTTTAAGAGTGATTTATGTTAATAGTACACATTGCTATTAATCATGTTCTTAAATGTTCAAACATAGCTTGTTGGATAATCATAAAATTTGTAGCCTTCAATAAAATGTCATTAGTAGTGTAAACAAACAAAACAAAAACAACAAAACTGTGGCCCAACTACCCATTATCTAGTTAACCACCCCTCCAAAGTTGTTATGTAATCTAGCATAGAAATTTCAAAGAAATAAAAATATGAATTGTGTTTTATAGGGTGCTTTTGCCTTTACAACAGAGTTACAGCCATTTAGAGCTGGAAGGAAGAATATTTTCATTTGTAAAGCACCAGAAAGTCATGGCACTCTTTGTGGAACAACATGCGATATTTACATTTAAATGTTAAAATAAGTATCAGATCTTGTGCTAAACTCATTCCTATTGCATGCTATCATTTATAGCAGCTATTGTTTATGTAGTACTCAGATAGGCACTGGTCTAGTGCTTTATATATATTGCCTTCATTAATCCTCATGACTTCTTTATAAGGAAACACTATACTATTTTTATTTTATAAGTGAGGAAACTGAGGCATAGAGAGATTAAGAAACTGTATCAGGGTTTATAGCTAGTGATTGGTAGGGCTGGATTCGCATCCAGGGTGAATATTGTTAATTACAATAGCATACTGCATCTTTCTCCTGAACATAGAAAAAGAAATAGAAAGAGATAACAAAGTTGAGGAAAATAAATGAAAGAACATTTTTTATTAAGAAATATTTAATCAATAACATTTTCCCCATTTACTTGATTTTACTGACAATATATTTTGATCTACTTTATAAAATTTTGATATTATTTAAAGCGTGGTTTAAGATCCATCAATACTCAATGCTTAACAGGTGAGGTACCTACAGTCTTGGAAGATATAATGACACAACTGGTTTGTAATAAATAAGGGCTGCAATTCATGCCTCCTGTCTCACACAGTAAGTGTGAGAATTGGAGCATAGCTTTTGGGCCTTTGAGACCAAAGTAACCAGAGGTTACTATAAAGGGATCATATCTAATTCTAGACCCTTCTAAGCCCCATAGAAGGGAAAGATGGAATTGAGGGAGAATCTATTTCAGTTGGTACATTACTGTGCATACTTCCAAACAGGTGACTTTCATTTTTAAAAAAATTTTTTTTCCTTACTTCTGAGTATTTTTATATTAAGCAGTCTTAATAAAAAAGTGTGGTCAATGATAAGAAACCAAAACACAGAATCCTGGACTTGTTTGCACTTGAAGATTTTTAAAAGAATCTCAGACTTTATTTTTTATTTGTAGATTTTATCTGGTTATACAAGGAATGCATAGGTGGGGAAATTTTTAAAAATACTTCAAAGAAAATAAGAATCATAGAGATCATCACTGTTAACATTGGAGTATATATGGTTTCTTCCAGATTTTTTTCCTTCAATCAGTTTCAAAATAGATAACTTTTTTTTTTTTTTTTTTTTGAGACAAAGTCTCACTTTGTTGCCCAGGCTAGAGTGAGTGCTGTGGCATCTGCCTATCTCACAGCAACCTCAAACTCCTGGGCTTAAGCGATCCTCCTGCCTCAGCCTCCCGAGTAGCTGGGACTACAGGCATGTGCCACCATGCCCGGCTAATTTTTTCTATACATATTTTTAGTTGTCCAGATAATTTCTTTCTATTTTTAGTAGAGACGGGGTCTCGCTCAGGCTCGTCTCGAACTCCTGACCTCGAGCGATCCACCCGCCTCGGCCTCCCAGAGGGCTAGGATTACAGGCGTGAGCCACCGCGCCCGGCAAAATAGATAACTTTTTAAAATATAAGTTATATGGTGCATATGTGTATGCATGCGTGTATATAAAATATGGGAGTTGGCAAGCTATGGGCCACCCTCATTTGTCTCCTCATGCTACAACAGTAGAATTGAGTTTTTGTAACACACACCACACGGCCCGCAAAGCTGAACCACACTATCCAGCCCTTTACAGGAAAGTTTTCCAATCTGTGTTTTAATATGTCAAGCATCCTAGGCCATTAGATGTTCTTCAGAAATGTGCTTTGAAGGACGGCATGGTGTTCAGGTGAGTGGATTAAAGTCACACTTGACTTCACCTTGTCCCTTACTGCACACATCCTGCCTGTGGGTAAACCCTCTTGGCTCCATCTTCAAAACGTGTCCCATAGGCACTACTCTCACCTCAGACCTGTCTGGAATCTCACTCCTCCTGGGCCCCTGCTGCTCCTCTTGCTCCTGAAAAGGCTGGTCCCCACGTGTCTTTTCCAGACAAGCAAACACTGTGGAAATTTGTCATTTTTTTTGTTTCACTTTCTCCTCTACAGCTCTCCTGAATGGCACAATTATATACAAATATAGCCGCTCATTGTACTACTTCCAATTTTATTGTAAATGTCTTTATTTTTTAATATTTACCTGATTCTGTGATTATTTTCTAATCTTCTTGCAAATGAAAAGCCTACTATACATACACAAAGTATAGTATTTACAAAGACTTGCTTCAAGGGAAACAGGATTTTTTGGTATAATGCCACAGTTAATTTGTTTCAATTATATATAAAAAGCAAAAAATACTGAATTCTATGTCTTTCCTTTCTTTTTTGAGATTATTGTGTTTTAAAAAATCTACATGAAATATTTAAAATAGAAATAAAATGATGAATATCAGAAAATAATTATGAATTTTTAATTAAAATAGGAGTCCACACAAATACGGGGACAAAGAGAATTAATTTTTCAGTTACTATATAACTAGGCACCTACACTGAAATTTTTTTTTATGTTCTATTTATGTTTTTAACCTCTGGTTACAAAAATTCTTTGTTTATGCTATATTAAGTTGTCCTTGTTTTATATGTCTTTAAGTTTTTTCTTGTGTCATTTAGATGACTTTTTTCACCTAGTCAATGAAGAAACAAGCTTAAGTCAGACATTGTATAATAATTTTCCATATTTGAAGGAAGGGGAGAATAAAGAGAAGCTTCTGTATTTCTAAAACTTAACGTGTAAATTGGCTTTCAGATTGTTTTGAGAACATATGACAGCATCTAATAAGTTCATGGATAAAGTAAGTGCCTAATTAAAATTTTTGTTTTATTTGTATATATTTTGTTCTAGAAATAATTTAAGGTAACACTCAATAACTTTTCTACTATGATTTATTCTGCAAAAATACTTTGTAGATGATACCACTCAATACATAAAATTCAAAGAAATATACATATATTGAACACCTACTGCTTTTCCCACTGTATTAGATGCAATGAACATAAGGATGAGAAAAATAACTCTCTTATTACAAGGAACTTGCCAAATTTTCCTGCTGGCCTCACAGCAGAAGGAATCCTTTGGATTTAGTCTTGATTGGCTATGATCTTTTAGGTAATACCTATGGCAAGTCAGAAGGACTTAGTATATAGTCTTGTAGCAAAATAATTTTAATATTTCATTCAGTATCTAAAGGATCCACTTTGCATACAATTCTAATACATTAGGTTTCCTCTTTTTTTTTTTTTTTTCAATGATTTCCTAGATGGAGTAAACTTAATTCTCTAATCTTATCCCAGAAGTCTTGGTTTTCTTAGCTTTTGTGATCATCAAACACTTCTTAGCAGCTAGTAAGTGCAAGTCACTATAGTTGTCTTACAGTTATAAGTACAAATTTCCTTCAGGCAGATTGATTATGATTTTTATTTCTCCATGGTGTTTGTTTATATTTATGTTTAGATCGTATTCTCTTTTGAAATATTGTTGCCTGCAATAATCTCTTAGCCTTCTACCCTTGAAAGCTGGTACCTTAATCTGTGCTTTAGACTGATTTTATTAATTTTATTGGTGATCTTCTGATTGTTAGAGAGGTTGTATGCAATTATTTGAATCATTCTAAAAGAACCCAGAGGACCAAAATTAGCTATTCCTGTTAAAATACAGCTTCTCACCATGAATCACTTGTTAAATAGTTTATTTAGTTATTCTTTCATGTAAACACATAATCAGTGTGTGCAATGAAAAGGTACAGGACATCTCGATTACTGTCTACATTTCAAAATATTTTTTGATGTCTTTTCACATCTCCCTTTAGAGCTTTGTAATGCTTTCCTGCAATAAAAAACTGCATGCAAGAACCCAAGGGTCAAGACTTTCCTAATCAAAGCTTAATGCCTTTGCTTCCTGAGCAAAGATCATTTATAAAACTCACAGAAGAGCAGATTCATCTGTTACCATGTATAGTAACATCTCAAAGAGACAACTAAACATGACAGTTGAAGGAATTTGCAATTGAAAGAAAAAAAAAACATGAGCAGAGTTGAGAGCCATATAATTATCCTCATTCACACTGTGACTAGCTTTAAAGTGATTTATTCAAAATGGTTACCCATGTACTCTTAGTCACCTCCTTTCTTGACTATGTGCTAATTCTGATTTTGGCATTTGTCTATAGAATATATTTGTTCTTCCTCTTGAAAGGGAATTGTGCTACATTTTCAGTAGTGTTTAAATCAGTTGATCGTATTTTGCAATAATCCCATAATGTTAGTTATTTGAATTTCAAGTTGCAATGTTCTTAGAGAAAGCTTAATATCTTCATTATACATACAGTCATGGTTAGCTTAATTAGCATCGTGAATGCTGTAGTTTAACCCTGGATGCCACTATTTCTAGCTTCAAGGGTATATCGGGGTTTCTCACTTTAAAAAGTTTAGAAGGAAAAATATTGTTGAATTCTACTTGGTTCTTTCAAGTAAGAAGCCCCCTTTAAAAGTGTCCGGACATAATATAAATGCATTACAGTTCACATCTATTGGTTTATAAATAAAAGCATCCTTGAATGTTTTCCAAAAGAGTAATGCGATTTACAATATAGTTAATGAAAATTAAGCTATATTGGTTTTCCTGGAGGGAAATTGCACTACGTAATTAATTTTAAAAATCACTGTTTATTTCTTCGGTTTATTGGGAAACAGGAAACAGATTCAAAATAATGAAACGAAAAGAACATATTGCATTTTGACATTGTCCCTAATTAAAATATCAGTGTTTCTGAAGCAATTTCACCTTGTTTGAGTTGCCATTTTAGTTGCCATTGCACTTAGGGCTTTTCTTCTTCCTTAAATAGGAATTCTCATCTTTTAAATAAAAAATGTAAAGAAAATGCAGTTATTCCTGTGTTGAAAAATGTGTCCTAAAATTTTAATTTTAACATTTTTTTTAACTTACTGATTATATAATACATTAAAAAACACAGATCAGTATAAATTAGAAAGGAAAATTGACTTACACAAGGGGACATGTTTGGCAATGACAGAACAGGGACTAAAACCCAGGCCTCCCCAGATATCCAATCTAGTGTTTGTTTCGCTTGTCTGGGCTTACAGTGCCTTGTGATCCCATCATTTGTGGAAATTCAGAAAATAAGCATATGAAATTTCTAGCCCAAAGGCTGTATAGGAATGGTAATTTCTTTATATAATTGAGTGGCGACTTAGCTTTCTATGCATACACTCATACTCTACATTTGCATAGCATTCTGTGGTTTAAAAAATTCTCTCACATTATTCTCTCCCTCCCATCCTCTTTCTCTCTCTTCCTGAAAGTGGAACCTTCCTCTGAAATCCACACAAAGAATGTTAAAGGAGATTGTGAAAAATGTACAGAAATAGCTGTACGACATCTATAAGGGAGATTAGGCCCTTTTAGGAGAAAACATATTGACTGATTACCATTACAGTGAAGACAAAGTTTGAAGTTTTTTGGAATATGATTAAAAACAATGAATGATATGATAAAAATACCCTTCAAAATTCTGTTTTAGATATTTGTGTAAAAGTTTGTCTTCCTTGGAACTAGGTATTCCATAGTGAGAGTTGCTTCATTAGAACTATCAGACACACTCATCATAAACTTAAACCGACTTAGACTGACTTCTGAAGACATGCCTAATCTAGCATTTCTTTCCATTTCTCTCTACTCTTTCAGTGTCTCCCAAACTTACTGTGTAAAAGTAAAGTGAAATGTATTTGTTTCTATGATGATGAACTTGATGCTAACATCTCAGAATGTACAACCAATAAAAAAAGCTCAAACAGAAATTCTGATTCCACTAGAGTAAATAGCTTCTCTCAGACTATTCCCATCAAGTCCTAATATTTGGATTGAAGACATGATAATACGTCCACTCACAAATCCATGGAGAAAAGACAGAAGGGGAAAGGGTTGGATTTTAATGTGAATTGTGCCTTAGGTTAGATAAGGGCTTGGGGACCAGCCAGATATTTCTTCCAGCACTGAGATGGGTGAGCCATGCAAATGGCTCTTTTCCTTCCACTGCTCCTTCTCTCTGTGCTCTGAATTTTACACCTTTACTTCTTCACAAGGACTTCACACCAGTCCTTCAAAGGTGGCAGCTTCCCTATATCACCATCCTCTCTCTCCGTACAAAATCATTCCTAATAGTACACCAATATTCTCATCTTAAAAAGAAAATAACCTAAAGCCTTCCTTTGGACCTTTCTTCAACCACAACCCCTTATTTCTGCTCTCCTTTATATTACAACATTTTTGATGTTTAGTCTGTCTGCATGAACTCCAATTCTTTATGTACCATTCATTCTTGAAACCACATCCAATTTGTTTTTTCCTCACTGCAAACTCGAAATTGTTGTTGTTGTCAAAGATTTTCATGTTACCAAATCTAATGGCCACTGCTTTGCTTTAGTCTTACCCCATTTCTTACCACTATTGATAAAATTGTCTACTTTCTCCACTTTGAACCACTCTCCTTGCTGGCCCTCCTAGATGTCATGCACTTAAAAAAAAGGTTTTTACGGTCTCCTACTTTTTGCTATTCTTTTCCTCTAACTGACCCTTAAATCTTTGAATTCCTTCCTTTCTCTTCCCTTCTCTTTCCTACCCTTCCCTTCCCTTCCTTTTTTTCCCTACATTCTCTCTTACACTTCTCTACTTAGTTGATATCATTCAGTTCCATGGGCCTAAAGCCACCTGAATGTTGGTGATCCTCAAGTTATTTCTGCCTAGCCTTCTACCCTGAGTCCCAGATTCATTCATATATCTATCTAATTTGCATCTCTATTTATATGTCTCAACACCATTTCAAACCTTGTATGTCCAAAATGGAAATTTTGGTTTCCAAAGCACCACTCAAAACTGTAGTTCCCCCAGTCTTCCCCATATCTGTAAATGGTATCATCTCCTGCTCAATTTGCTCAAGCTCCAACCACAAAAATCTATCCTTGATTGCTTCCTCTCATTTACTCACCTGCATAACTTATTTTTCATAAAGTCTGATAGTTCTTTTTTTTAAAATTTTTTTAAAATTTCAGCATGTTTCAGAGGTACAAATCTTTAGGTTATGTTTATTGCCTTTGCCCCACTCGAGTCAGAGCTTCAAGCATGTCCATTCCCCACTCGGTGAACACTGCACCCATTAGGTGTGTACATACCCATTCCCTCCCCCAACATCTCTCTGACACCCAATGAATGTTATTACTCTATATGCACTTAAGTGTTGATCAGTTAATACCAATTTGATGGTGAGTACACACGGTGCTTGTTTTTCCATTGTTGTGATACTTCACTTAGTAGAATGGGTTCCAGCTCTACCCAGGATAATGCAAGAGGTGCTATATCACCATTGTTTTTTGAGGCTGAGTAGAACTCCATGGTATATATATACCACATTTTATTAATCCATTCATGTACTGATGGGCACCTGGGTTGTTTCCACATCTTTGCAATTGTGAATTTTACTGCTATAAACATGCTAGTGCAGATGTCTTTTTTATAGAATGTCCTTTGTTCTTTTAGGTAGATGCCCAGTAATGGGATTGCTGGATCAAATGTAGTTCTACTTGTATCTCTTTGAGGTATCTCCACATTGCTTTCCACAGAGGTTGCACTAGTTTGCAGTCCCACCAGAACTGTATGAGTGTTCCTATCTTTCTGCATCCACCCCAACATTTATTGTTTTGGGACTTTTTGATAAAGGCCATTCTCACTGGAGATAAGTGATATCTCACTGTGGTTTTGATTTGCATTTCCCTGATGATTAGAGATGTTGAGCATTTTTTCATATGTTTGTTGGCTATTAGTCTATCTTCTTTTGAAAAGTTTCTGATCATGTCCTTTGCCCACTTTTGGATAGGATTGTTTGATTTTTTCTTGCTGATTTTCCTGAGTTCTATATAGAGTCTACTTATCAGCCCTTTATTGAATGTGTAACATCAGAATATTTTCTCCCATTCTGTAGGTTGTCTGCTTGCTCTTGTGATAGTTTCCTTGGTTGTGCAGAAACTTTTTAATTTAATCAGGTCCCATTTATTTATTTTTGTTGTTGCTGTGATTGCCCTTGGGGTCTTCTTCATAAATTCTTTGCCTAGGCCAATGTCTATAAGAGTTTTGCAACATTTTCTTCTAGAATTCTTAGAGTTTTATAGTTTTAAGTTTGTTATCCATCGTGAGTTGATTTTGTGAGAGGTGAAAAGGTACAGATCCTGTTTCAGTCTTCTACATGTGGCTATTCAATTTTCCCCGCACCATTTATTGAATAAGTATTTTTCCCCCAGTGTATGTTTTTGTCTGCTTTGTCAAAGATTAGATGGCTATATGAAGATGGTTTAATATCTGAGTTCTCAGTTCTGTTTCATTGGTTTATGTCTCTGTTCTTGTGCCAGTACCATGCTGTTTTAGTTACTATAGCGTTGTATTATAGGTTGAAGTCTGGTAAATTGATGCCTCCCAATTTGTTCTTTTAGCTTAAGATTGCTTTTTCTGTATGGGGTCTTCTCTGGTTTCATACAAAGTGTAGAATTATTTTTTTTAGATCTGTGAAAAATGATGTTGGTATTTTAATAGGGGTTGCATTGAATCTGTAGATCACTTTGGGTAGTATAGACTTTTTTTTTTTTTTTTGAGACAGAGTCTTACTCTGTAGTCCTGGCTAGAGTGCTGTGGCATCAGCCTAGCTCACAGCAACCTCAAACTCCAGGGCTCAAGCGATCCTCCTGCCTCAGCCTCCCGAGTAGCTGGGACTACAGGCATGCGCCACCATGCCTGGCTAATTTTTTCTGTATATATTTTTAGATGTCCATATAATTTCTTTCTATTTTTAGTAGAGACGGGGTCTGGCTCTTGCTCAGGCTGGTCTCGAACTCCTGAGCTCAAACCATCCGCCCGCCTGGGCCTCCCAGAGTGCTAGGATTGCAGGCATGAGCCACCAGCCTGGCCGGGACATTTTAACAATGTTGATTCTGCCGACCCATGAGCGTGGTTTGGTTTTCCACCTGTTTACGACACTCTTGATAATAGGGGCAAGATGGCGGATGAGAAAAACCATCAGCCAGAGTGTCTCTGCAAGAAAGATAGATTTTTAGAAGAAAGTGAAAAAAAAAAAAAACAAAAAAAAACCAGGCAGACAAACATAGATTGGATGAGCGTCAGAAGGAAGCGTTCCTGAAACTATAGGAGACTCCACAGGAAGACGCTGCAGAGGAGAACTGGAAGGAGAAAGCTCCTGAGAGGCTTGCAGACCAGCGAAAAGGGTAGGTGGAGCGGTTAAATTTTCCCTCCCTTGCATCTCTGACTGCTGGTGGGCTCCTGAGCAGTTGGAGAGACCGGCTAACACCAGCCCAGAGACGGCTGCCGCCAGAGAGCAGTGAGCGGTGAGCCGTGAGCCTCTTTCGGACAGGGCACCAGGCCCCCGGCTCCCTCGGGGCTCCTCCCGGCCCGCAGACCCGGGTGGATCCGCAGGCGCCATGTTGCTTCATTCTCCCCTCCCCCCTCCCATGCGCGGCTGCAGAGAAAGAGAGAGAGAGAGAGAGAGAGACAATTTAGCCACCACCCGGAGGTATCTGCAGGTAATGGGACCTTTCCTTTTGGGGCCCTACAGCGGACTGAGGGGCACTCAGACTGTGAGCTCCCTACCCGCCAGCCCTCCCGGGTGCTGCTTGCCTGGTGACTCCAGGAGAGCGGGGCAAATCCTGAGGCGGAGAGACACTGATAGTTCTATCTCTAAAATTCATCTCAAATCTTGTTATTTCTTGCTAATACCTGCTTCGCCACACATATAATACACTTAGGAACCACAGTAATATTTTTTATTTTTTTAATAGACTTTTTTTTTTTTTTTGAGACAGAGTCTCACTCTGTTGCCCAGGATAGAGTGCCGTGGCGTCTGCCTAGCTCACAGCAACCTCAAACTCCTGGGCTCAAGTGATCCTCCTGCCTCAGCCTCCCGAGTAGCTGGGACTACAGGCATGTGCCACCATGCCTGGCTAATTTTTTCCATATATATATATATATATATATATATATATATATACACATATATGTTTTTAGCTGTCCGTATAATTTCTTTTCTATTTTTAGTAGAGACAGGGTCTCACTCTTGCTCAGGCTGGTCTCAAACTCCTGAGCTCAAACAATCCGCTCGCCTCGGCCTCCCAGAGTGCTAGGATTACAGGCGTGAGCCACCACACCCGGCCTATTTTTAGATCAGTTTTAGTTTCACAGCAAATTTGAGTGGAAGATACAGAGATTTCCAATATACACCCTAGACGTACACATGCATAGCATCCACCGTTATCAATACCTTTTACCAGAGTGGTACCTTTGTTAAAACTGGTGAATCTATATTGACACATCATTATCACCCAGAGTCCAAGATGCTAGAATCAAGGTGTCAGCAGGGCTGGCTTCCTTTCTGGCAATTCCAGTAGAGGATCTGTTCTTGCTGTTATGCAGAATTTAATTCCATGTGGTTATAGGACTGATGTCTCTTTTTCCTTGCTGACCATCAGCATGGCCATTCTTAGCTTTGTGAGGTCTTTATCTAGTTCTTGCACTATATCTCAGAACCAGCAACAAGGCATGTAATCCATTTCAGGCTGCCATCTCTCTAACCTTTCTTCCATAGTCACATCTTTCTTTGATCATAGCCTGGGAAGTTTCTCCACTTTTAAAGGACTCACATGATCAAAATGGTCCACCTATATATTCTAGCATAATTTCCTATCTGAATGTCTGTACCTCTAGTGACATCTGAAAAGTTCCTTCTTCCAAGGATTTACAGGTTCCAGCAGACATGAGCATCTTTGGAGGGGTGTTATTCTGCCTACCACACAACTTATATTACCTTGATCACCAGCCTTCAGCCACAGTAGTTTCTTTTTTGTTCCCTACCTCAGGGACTTTGCATTTCCTAGGCTTTACTCCTAGGATGGTTTCCTCTGGCTCCCTGTACAGCAGCAGATTCAGTTAAGGTTGTTTCTGAAAGTATGTCAGATTGAACCCATAGGTAGGGATTCAGTGAATCGAAGCTATGAGAATCTGGGCATAACAGAAGCTATAGGCAAGAGATTGAATCTGACAATTATGATGATAATAACTTTACTCAAGCCTAATTGTTTAGGCTATTGATCTCTGGTCCTTAGGTCCTCAGGGACACTGGTCCCTGATGAATTACTGAAGTTAGGGGGAGTTTGGAGCATATTAAATTTTTTTCTGAATGACATTCATTCTTGCATTGGGGGTAAGAAAATAATTACATGAGGGTTTAGCAAAAATAATCATTAAAATGTATTTTCATTGCTTTTCCTCTCTAATGCTAGACATTTTGCTTAAGCATAAAGAGTTAGTAGGCTAGTGATATTTTGAAAGAGAACCATGTATTCAATGAAAGAGGGCATTGCTACTTAGAGAGAGTGAGAGTCCCAGTCATTTTTCTACAGAAATTGGTTTTAAACTATATTTTACTGAGTTCCTAAGAATTTCTTTCCCACCTAATAATGAGCTCTTAGGTGTCAATCTTGATCTTTTTGCATCAGAGTGAGCAAATATATGTTGTATAACTGTTAACTAGAAAACCAGTAGAGCATATAGAATAGAGCCAGTGGCGTGACAACTCTCCCGGTATGGTGAAACTCCACAGATATCCATCACCTTGTGTTTGAAGATACAGAACAGCTCTTAGAAATGTCATTGCTATTTGAAACTCAACATTAGTTTGGGATGGGTGGATCAATCAATCAATCAAAATCTCTCTTTTTAAAACAGTACAATTTTTTCTTTTCTTTTTCTTTTCTTTTTTTTTTTTTTTAAGACAAATTGGCCTCAGGCTTGATTTGGAATTTGAGGGACTGAATAAAAAAAAAAAGGTTTTCCCTATTTATATTCTGGGAAAGGGATACCTTATATTTAATCGCATTGCTTCACATTGACTATGAAAAATGTTGTGTCTCAGGATATGTCTTGACGTAACAATGAAATAGGGCAGTATAAAATAGGGTAAGAACTGGAATTAAGGATGTAGGATGCAGATGTGGAAGAGATCAAGCACTAGGGAAAATTCCAGCTTCTTTGAAAAATCTAGCTACTGACAGCTAGCACTTGTTAAAGCTGTTATTAGTTAAGGATGTTTGTATAGGAAAAGTGAATTTGATGGTCCTGAAGGTAGGATTCATAACATGTTGATGGAAAATCCATGACTGGATAACAATGAAGAACAAAACTTTATAGTCATTGGAGGTAAGCACGTAGGCAGAGTAAGGCAGTATCTTGTTTCTGACGGGCTTAAAACACAGAGTTCAATAGAAGGATCCTAGTATCAGTGATGTGATCAAAGTAGAGACTAGGGTTAGGGACAGAGTGAAGATATCTGACTGCAAACCCAATAACTATTAGGTTGATTTGATGCTCAGCCACAGATCATTGACCTTAATCTATCCTTTCTGAGATCACAACTTGGTTTATCATAGTGAGGGACCAGGACTGTTAAGTGGATCAAGGACCCCAGCCACAGGGATATGAAAAATGTGTTCAAGAATGCATGGCATGGCATGGCATTTTTTTTTTTCGTTTCTTTTTTTTTCCACTAATTTTTCTTCCCCTCTTCACTCCAATCCTATTTTTTTAACCCATTTTTATTGCTCTCCATTCTCTTCTTTGGTTCATCACAAAATGATTTAGAGTCTATAAGGTTATGGTGGCAGTAAGGAAAATAAAAAAGAGAACCATTCTTTTGTTTTTAATTTTTGGGAAGCCCTGACATAGAGATTTCTGTACATTTTTGAAAGAGGATATGTTATAATACAAATGATCATAAAGTGAAAAAAGGCCTATTATCCAATTGGGCAAACAGAGATTGGATTATCACTCAGTGGTACGATCAATTCATTTTCTTAAGGAAAAATAGGCCTTTGTAGAATTAACTGCAATGCCAGAGGTGCATTATGAAGAATCTCCACAAATTATTTCCTTTTCTCCCTTCTATTATCCTTTATTCAGCAGTTTATTTTATTTTACCTTTTCCTTGTGATTTTAAGATTTGTACTGAATGCACAAGAGGGCTAAAATACAACCTTTTCTTGTATAGGGACTTGCCACCCAGCTGGTAGTTTTATTATAAAAACAGTTACCTGGGTAGGTAATTCACTGGCAAGAATAAAATCAGTATATCCTATTATCTCCCCAGTGTTTCCCTAACAGACCCATTAGAACACAGTAGATGGAATTCAGAGGGACTTGAGGCCCAGATCTGGACATTCTGTAACTGAAAGCCTGAACAGAGAAGACTGAAAAACAACCTCAAACACATGTATATGCAGTAGATACAGTTGCTTATTAAGGTATAAATAACATTTTGCCTTAAGGTAAATAGGTAAATGGGTATTACGTGTAATTTTTAGCCTGAGATTAATGCAGTCCACATTAATTATATCATATTCTCCTACACTATCTTATTGAAGTATATAAAATAGCAAAGGATCTTTAAAGTCCTGCTGAATGTCATATATCCAAAGGGGTCTGTCTGTTTCTGAATCCACACCTATTACAGGAAACACAAGCTTTGCTGCAAATGATTTTGACTTTCCTGTCTTATATTTCCACACAGTGAGGGATGTCTTTTGATCCTCTCTGATACAGTAGCCATATCTTGCCAGTGAGTAAATTACTTAACTTTGGATGACTCATTATTGCTTCAGGTGCTTTAATGCCCTTTACTAAGTCATATGGAGTGCTGTCAAGTTCTGTAATAACCTGGGAGAATGAATTCACCTTCAAACCAGCATTTCTTTCTTTCCTTTGTAAAAGAGCTATTGTAAAGAGTTTATGACCCTTCTTTCCTTTTCTTTACCTGAACTCCTTCCAATGTCTCATGCAGTTACCCAGCACCCTGCTGGTATCCCTCGGGTGCTCAGGATTGGTCACTCTAATGCACTATTGAATCCCATAATCTAAACCTGTTTATTATCTTTCTCTCTCAATTTCTTACCTCTTTGTATTAGTTATGTATTGTTCTGTAACAGATTGCTCCAAAACTTAATGGATTAAAATAACATATTTATTATTTCACAGTTTTTGTGAAATAGGAATTTGGGAGCAGCTTAGCTCTGTGGTTCTGGCTCAGAGTCTCTTACGAGGTTGAAGTCAGGACATTGGGGCTGTATTTATGGGAACACTTAACTAGGACTGGTAGATCTGCTTCCAAGATGGCTCACAAACATGGCTATTGGCAGGAGGCCTCGATTTCTTGTCACATGGGTCTCTTCAGAGGGTTCTTGAAATATCCTTTTGATAGGGCACCTGGCTTTTCCTGGAGTGAGTGATGCCTCTTATCACTTAGTATTGAACATCATATACTGTCATTTCCTCCATATTCTATTCAGTGGTAGCAAGTCACTAAATCTAGCTCACACTCAAAGGAGGGAAAATTAAGCTCCACTCTTGGAGGGAGGTGTATCAAAGAATTGGTGAAGATATTTTAAAACCACCTGCTTTGGTTTGGATGTTTGTCCCCTTGAAACCTCATGTTGAAATTTGATCCCTAATGTTGGAGATGGGGCCTTAATGGGAGGTGTTTTGCTCATGGGGGTGAAACCCTCATAAATATATTAACCCTTCATAGGGGGTGCATTCTGACTCCATTAGTGCTCATAAGAACTGGTTGTTAAGAAGAGCTTGACACCTCCCCTGGCTCTCTCTTGCATCGTCTTTCACCATGTGATCTCTTCACACACCAGCTCCCCTTTGTCTTCGGTGTGAGCCCCTTGCCAGATGCAGATGCCCAATCTTGAACTTTCCAGCCATCAGAATCATGAGCCAAATAAACCTTTTTCCTTTATAAATTACTAAACCTCAGATATTTCTTTATAACAACACAAAATGGATTAAGACACCACTATATTCCACACAGCCCACCCTTGCCTTCAATTCACCTATTAACTTCAGTTGA
Source organism: Lemur catta (assembly GCF_020740605.2). Lineage (NCBI taxonomy): Eukaryota > Metazoa > Chordata > Mammalia > Primates > Lemuridae > Lemur > Lemur catta. The sequence goes on along the minus strand of NC_059141.1, from coordinate 45,841,565 downwards.
TAATGCAACCCATAGCTAAACTAATAATTTGGAATAGTTGTGTTAAAATATTTGGTCCCTGTGGGCAACATAATTCATATTCTGGCTCTTCCATTTAATAAGTTATGTGACTTTAGTAAACTTTAGGAACTTTTCATAATCCTCACTTTCATCAACTGTAATATGGGCATTTTGATATATCTCTTGCAGGATGTAATGCAGAGTAAAAGTCATGCATGCAAACAAGTAAGACAGCATTTTAAGTGGAACAGATTTGTGCTAATTGCTAGCTGTAATAACAATGACAGTGATTATTACTGTAGCCTTTGCATTGTATTTGGGAACTTTTGGAGACCGTGGTATAACTTTCTAAATGATAGGACTCACTGTGGCAAATGGGTATGAAGCAAGATTTTTTTTATCAGAGTTTTCATCAGTCCAAAGGCTCACTTTCTCACCCCATTCAGCCTGTCCCTCAGTGATCACTACCCAGAAGTTGCAGTAAATCCTAGTGAAAATGTCAGTCAGTGTAGGGTCCTGGCTCTGAGCCATTTCTTTAGTATAACCTATGATCTAGGTGACCTTAGGCAAACTTGTCAACCTTGGTATATCATCTTTCCTTGTATTAATATGTAGATTTAGGAATACTTTTTCCTTTCTTGCACTACAATTGATCAGAAGCCACTGAAGCAACAGTGCCTCACAAACTGATACCACATTCTTTTGTTTAAGTCAGTGGTTCACAGACATCGTTGCACATTGTAATCTCCAGAAGTTCTTTAAAAAAATTCTGATATCTGGTCCTATTCCAATTCAGATTTAATTGATCTGGAAGCCAGATAGTGCCTACACATCTGGAGTTTTTAAAAGCCTCTCAGGTATTCCTAATATGTTGAGATTCACAGATTAGATTGATAATTTTATCCTCTACCACAGTCATTAAATCAATTAAAGTTAAAATAGTCTAAAAACAAATTTATTTAAATCTTATCTTTCCATGATTTTGATCTTTCATTTTTGTTTTCCCTGTTTATAGTTTTATTTTTATTAATATAAATTTGACCCATTAGCTTTATAGTTTCTAATTTTATTATCCTTGTTTGCTCTAACTCTAAACTTTCCCTTGTGTTTAGATTGTATATTCTACTTTTTAAAGCAGTAAGAAAGGAATAAGCAAGTATAAATTCATGATATTGCTACTAGACAGAATATTCTTCCAGCAGAAGAAATGACACCATGTTGTTTTGGTGGAAGTCTGTAGGCATCCTGCGTGCTCTGTAAGAACCAGCTATGCACGGTGCCATTGGCACACTGGACTATGTATTGGCAATGGTGCACATAGCAGATGGGGCTGAGTGTAGGCAATCAAGTGTTCAAGCTCTGTCTCTGAATTGACTAATGGTTTTGATGGCAGAAATTCAAGGCCAAAGCACTGGGATGCCAGTCTTTGTGTTGTATTGAGTGTCTGCAATTAAAGCTATGGGACCATTTCCTTTCTGCTCTAACTCAAACTTAATTAATTTTGAATTAAAACAAATAGTTTCCATGACCACGTGAGGTACATTTTGGGTTTGACTGACCAGGATTAGTGTAATGAAGTCTCCACCCCTTCATTATCTCCTACAAAAGACCCCTAAGAAGCTGATTTAAAATGCCATCCAGAGTGGCATGTTGCTGCTAAGTATTTTGATATGTATAGGGCATTTTCATATCCGTGTCCTATGTAGAGAGTCTGTAGGTGTCCTCTTGGAAAATGCCAGTGACCTAATGTAGCATAGAATCAGCATGGTATTTGGCACTCCTCCACAACTCTGAGAAGGTCATTTGTCAGGGCTTCCAGAACTATTTCAGATTAGGTCCTGGTCTAAAATAAAGATACAGTGTAAGATGTAGTTTGCAGTAGGAAGGTTTTAATCATACCTAGTCTGGTTATTATTCTCAGAATTAGCTCTATTGGTTAAAGCTCAGTTTTAATGCTTCTTCCAAGATCATAGATTTAGTTTTCATGTGGATTATTTAGCTTTATTCTATTGTGTTATCACAGACTGCTCTTTTAATCCTGCTAGAGGTCTTGCAAGTGCCTTCTCTTTGGCAAAAGAAAGTTGCTAATTAGTGTCATTGCAGCCCCCTTAGTAGGAGAACATTGCAAAGCCGATACTCAAGAAGGAAGATAGCACATTATATGACAAGCAGCCAAAATCTAAAGTTATTCTTTATTTCAGTATTTTTCTGAGTACAGATGAAGTGCTCTGGGCTCTTAGGAGAAGCATGTGTTTATAACGTGAGTCTTCAATTGATTACTGGAGCCTCGAGGCCTCTATTGGCTGAGTTGTTGCTAAGTTGTCTGCTGTGATCAGAATAACCCAGCACACAAGGTATTCTGCTACATCGTTACAGAGAACACAGCTCTGCTACTTTTGTCTAAAGAAAGTGTGTATAGTTTTATTTTTATTAATATAAATTTGACCCATTAGTTTTATAGTTTCTAATTTTATTATTCTTGTTTGCTCAAACTCTAAGCTTTCTCTTGTGCTTAGATCATATATTCCAGTTTTTAAAGTAATAAGAAAGGAATAAGCAAGTACCAATTCGTGGTGTTACTACTAGATAGAATTACTTTTAGACTTTATAGATTGTATACAATTACTTGTGTATTTTGCATTCTCTGTATTGAAAAATCATGTAACTCAGATTATTTGGCTTCATGTAGGAATAGCAGTGCGTTATCTTGAGAAATGTTGAAACTGAGTTCATATAAACTGTTTCTTGTGCTGTCTTCATTCTGTTTTCTTCCTTTTAGAGCCTCTAAGAGTAGAAACATCCATGAGTACAGGAATTGGGTAATTATAACAATTGAGAAAAACCTGCCAGTAGGTCATCCAGGATGCCACCTGACAGTGCCTGACATAGCTGACATAGAGTTTGAACTGACTGGCAGGATGAAACTCTAATTGCTTAGGTCAGCACTCTCCGTGGCTAGCCCTGTACTGACACTTGCAGAAGGGTGTCTTACAGCTTTCTCTTTCTACGCCTCCCTATTCTACTATTATATAGTTAAAAGATAGAAAGAGCTTTCTTTCTTTTTGTATTTTTAAATATTTTACTTTGTTGTTGCAAAAACACTTAACATGACATCCACCCTCTTAACAAATTTTTGCATTTACAATACAGTGTTCTTAACTATAGGCACAATGTGGTAGAGCCAATTTCAAGAACTTAGTCATCTTGCATGATTGAAACTTTATGCCTATTGATTAGCAATTTCCTATTTTCCCCTCTTCCCCATTCCCTGGTAACCTCCATTCTACTCTCTGCTTCCATAATGTTTTACTATCTTAGATACTTTATATAAATGGAATCATGCAGTATTTGGGCCGTGTGTAGTTAGTTCTTCCTAGCTTCCAATTTAGTTTTTTAGAAAACTGCTATTATAGAATACTGCTATTGCCATGATTTAAAGGAATTGTATGTTTTGTCCATGAAAATATAATATATGATAAAAAACATAGTTAATTTAATGAAACAGCAATGGAGAAACAAAGTATCATTGCTTTCACTGTGCAACAGGTATTCTCTAAATGTGATGTGTCAGGGCCATATTTAAGTTACTGGCAAATTCTGGCTTCTACCTATTTTTAGTTTTGCTTTCAAAGCCAGGGTCATCAAAGTGCCTGAGCACAGCTATCAATTCTGACATAGTTATCTTTTTATTAGTAAGAAGAGATTAGGCTATGTTTGAGTAACAGACTCTAAAACATTAATAGTTTAACATATGCAAGTGTAGTTTTTGGATATGCAAAGTCTGTTGTCTGGCCAGCAGCTCTCCAGGGTAGCTCCCTTCAGCAGCAACTTGGAGGATGCACTCTGTTACTGTCTTGTGGCTCTGTCATTTCAGCATGTGGCTTCTAGTTTCCTGTGACAGGGAAAAAGGGAAAGTCCTAAAGAGTTTGTACCTACTCTTCTGCTTATAGTTCTTAGTCCAGAACTAATGGGGAAATGTGTTACCAGGAAGAGGAGCATGGAAGGGGACCTGGTAAACAGAGCGTTAGCACTGCCACGCTGTCAATTCATTCTCTTATTTCCCTTCCTGGACTTCATCACCTCATATTCAATTGCTTGCAGTTATCTCCAAACTGGTCTTCCTGGCTTTGGTCTCAGACACGTACAATACATTCTAAACATTGCTGCCAGAGTAATCTTTAATTACTGCTTTCATCATATCAGTTTTCTGCTGCAACATCTTCAACACTCCCTGCCCCTCCCCTCCACTGATTATAAATACTGTGTCTGAATTCTTCAGTGTGTGTCATGTAAGACATTACAGCTTGGATCCAGGCTACATTTCTAAGCCAATCCCTGTGCATTTCCAACAGGAACACTCAACTTGAATTCCCCACTCCAGCCTTAAACTCATGGTTTCCTAAACATGTCTTGCCAGGGTCTACATCTGCATCATTATTTTCACTACACTCTCTATGTCTATATATCCCTGAGTGTTTCTAGTCTAGCAACCCAAGGTGATTGCTCGCTCTCTCTGCTGTACTCCCATTTCATCTATTATTGTGTTACTCAGCTGGCATTGCTGACTGATATCATTCTTACCTCCTTGTGGGCATTTGTCTTATCTCTTCTGTTAGGTCATTTGCAGGACAGGACTTATATACATTCTTGCATATCCCAGAGATCCCCGAAAGAGATAATACTGTGTGGTAAGTAAGATTTGTTGAGAATAGATGTCTGAACAATTTACCAGGGAGCCCTAATTTGTTTTGCATGAGCCATTAACCTTATGATGGTGTTTATAGTGGTATGTTGACAGTGAGGTCTCTGGCTTAGAGATCTTAAGATGAATATTGTGATTCCTAGTGATAATATCTTTCCTTGGTTTTTTATAAACAAAGTTTTAAAGTCTTTCAGTAATGACCCAAGGAAGTTCATGGTTCATGGTAGTGAATGTTTGGTACTGTATTCTGCTTTAAACCAATGTATTAATACCATGAATAAGAAGCAGCTACACGTTTAAGAACACAAGCTTTGGAGCCAGAGAGCTGTGAGTTCAATTCTAGGAACTGTAACTTCTTATGTGTCTTTCATGTCTTGGGTTCTCTGAGTCAGTTTCTGTAAAACGGTTGTAATAGCTACCTCCATCACAGAACTGTTGAGATGATGAAACGACAAAATCTGCAAGACACTTAGCAAAGTGCCTGATAGTTATTGCTCAGAAATAGTTAGTTCTGGCTGGGCGCGGTGGCTCACACATGCAATCCTAGCACTTTGGGAGGCTAAGGCGGGAGGATTGATTGAGGTCAGGAGTTTGAAACCAGCTGGAATAGGAGCGAGACCCTATCTCTACAAAAAATAGAAAAATTAGCCAGGCATGGTGACACGTGCCTGTAGTCACAGCTAGTCAGGAAGGTGAGGCAGGAGGATGGCTTTAGCCCAGGAGTTTGAGCTTGCAGTGAGCTATGATGATGCCAGTGCACTCTACCCAGGGTGACAGAGCAAGATTCTGTCCCCCCACCCCAAAAAAGTTAATTCTATCATTCACACTTAATGCTATTTAAGAAAATACAGATGTCACTTTATTGGTGTTTAAAAAAAAACACATTTGTTTCATTATTTATCTTCCTGGAGTTCCTTCACAAAACAGGCAAGTAGAGGAATGATTCACAGAGGGAGCTCTATCCAAAAGAATTTTGTCAGCAGTTGCCCTACAAAAGCTCACATGCTGGGAGCCACTGCGCAGGTAAGAAACAACCTCCTCTGCTGGTCCACTGGGCTGTTGGAACTATTCCCTGTGGTGACTCCAGGGCCAGCCTGAGTTATGAGAGATATGGTGAATCATAGGAGGAGACTGTGATGTGACAACCTTGACCACAGTTGTTCCTAGAATCAGGTAAAACCATAGTGGCTATTATAGACAGAGGGCGGCTCCATTTAGAACTTCAGAGTAAATGGTAAGACAAAGTAATATAAGGAAGACACTTTGGTTCATGCCCAGTCTTGTTTTGTTATGCTTCCTAGCACAGCAGCTGAATGAGAATTTAATTTGTTGTGAATACTGGCAGTATGTTGGAGAAAAATGGAATTTACAAACGTTTTGAATTACTGGGAAGCTTGTGAAATTGTATGCACTGTTCTGTTTTATACATTTTTATGAGTGTGATGCCTTGTTTCAATAGTGGGGCATCCTGTGAGCAGGATTTGGAACTCCATTGTATTCTAAAAGATTTCACAGATTTATCTGAGTTTTAAAGGACAAACACTTCAGAAAGTACATAGAGCAAAATGTGGCAGATTGGATTTGATGCCATGTCCAAAATTTCTATTCATACAAAGAAGTAAATGAAATGAAGGGATAATGGGAGTGGTGAGTGGTGATGCTTTCTTCATTTAATTTATCCCAGCTTCTGCTTTTCCTTTCCTGACTTTTGAAAACCTAGTGCCTGGTAAGAACTACCACAGAGTCTTTAAACTATATTTTCTTTACCCATTATAGAAACTAATCATTTCTAAAGTGAGGAAATTATCCAAAACACTAGTATCTTAGCAGCTTTAACTATTTAGATTTTTTAAATTAAAATTTCTAAGCCTTAAATATTAAAAAATCTCTAGAGATCTGGATTCTAACAAATGTTCCTTATCTCTGCGCTAGATTTGGGTACAAAAATGGAATCCATTTTCTTACATTTTTGGTAGGATTTAATATTACTTACCCAAGGTTGGAGCTTTTTGTTTTTCTACATCCAGGTAAGAATATAGGAATTAGAATAAAAAGAAGTGATTCTACATTGAATTACAAGAGTCAGTAATTGAGAATGGTCATGAGGCCTAAAATAGAAAAGCTAGATTTATTTTCTTAAAACAATTTCCTCATAGCTTCCCTTGGAGCAATGTAAGTGGACCGCTCACAGAAAAATGGTGAGGGAATCTTATCAGGCTTCTATCTTCCCACTCTTCTAACTAGTCCTGGCTTTTGTGCAAGCACTGATAAGTGACAGTTCATGAGATAGTAATAAATGGCAGCAGGCACTGTGTGAAAGAGACCTTGGAGCTAGCCTTACAAGTGGAGTTAATCCCCAGCCCCAATCCATTTGAGAAAACAGAATTCAAATGAAAAACAATGTGCTTGGTATGCAAAAGAACAGTTTCACGAGAAGGTCCCTAGCTCCTCCCTCCCATACTCCCATCACACCCTGCTCCATCTATTTAGAAATTCTGGGGTTGGCATAATATCTTTTGGCTAAGGATAAGCCAGAAGACAGTGCCCAAAGCCTTAATGTGCTAAGGTCTAGACAGGGGTCAAGATGGGAACACAGGCCGGCTATCTTATCCAAACCAGCTGGCCAACAAGGAAGTGGATGTAAAAGGAGGGAGGGTAGGTGTGGGCTGATGTGGAGGAAAGAAGATCGGGCAGCCCAGTCCGTTGTTCAGTCCTGAGCATCTTCAGAGGGAAGGCAGAAAGCAATAGTGCTTTTTGAATTATGTGTTTCAAGATTTCCCAGGTATCTCACTCTAATCTTTAAAAGAACAAATAAAACTGTTCCTGGGGAAAGCACAGGCTTATGCAGAGAACCTAATAAGAATAGATTTCCAGAGTTCAGATGTCACAAAACAACTGCTTGTAAGTTACCCTTTCCCTCCTTATCTGTGCCTGGGACTTTCCTTCCTTGTCTCTTCCTTTTCCCACACCACCTTCTACTCTCTTGCTTCTGCTCTCTTGCCCTTATTTGCATTTCTTTTCACCTGATAGCAACCATAGTCATTCTTGATCCTGCTAAGGTTAAACATAGTTAGTACCAAATTTAGGATTGCTCTAATTTTTTTTAATTCCTAATAGTCAGGGCCCATGTTTCAATTATAGGTGCAGGTGAGTTGAAGATTAATGTATTCCAAAATTTGACTTGCATGGATATCAATGTTTATAAGGATATATCCACATTATATTTTTGAAAAAAAGCCATGCTAATGAATTATTGAAAGAATAAGAATTAGTAAGGATTGATATTATATAGGCAGAGGCATTTTAAAATGAAATAGTAACTCTTAGAAATACCTAGTAACTCGTAGACAATACCTGGTTTTCCTAGGCTTTGGAAACAAAATTAAAAAACAAAGCCATTTTCCAAATGTTCTTTATCTCAATTTCATTTATTTTCCTAGGAGATTTAGTGATCTGACTAGTATTTCTTGTTTATTTGTTTAGCCTGATATATGCTTAGTTTTATATTTTACTAGTTTGAGTTTTATTTTCTTTTCCAACAAGTTTTCAGAATGGAATTCTTAGGAACGCTGACCGTAGCTACCCTGTGGCCATTTTATCACCTATTTAGCTCATTCCCTATAGACACAGGAGTAAGGAATATAGGAAAATATTGCATATTTCTTCTGGAAGAAAGCAGATATTTATTATATATCCTGCTTGGTAATACCATTCCCTTAAGAGACTGAGGGCATGGTCTCAATTTATCCTAAACAAGGCTTGGGCCTGCCTGATGTAACCTTGGGGAATTTAACACATCAGCCAGCAAGCCACACACCACAAATCTGCAGGCACATGACACTGAAAAACAGCTAAGAGTTTATACTGTACATAAAACTCTCAATGTGCTTTTATGCTTAAGGACTCTTTTGATCCATAGGGTGTCTTAGCAATGATGGTCTCTGAGCCAGTGATTGTTTGCTTCTTTTATTACTTTTTTTCTCCAATAATTACATTAATCCCATTGTTGTGCCTCAGACACTGAAATAGGGTACTAATGAGAATAATATCTCAACATGCATTGGTCAAATGACATTTAAATCTTCGGCTCTGTGAGTTGGGATTAGCAGATTGCCTAATTTTATTACTTTAAAGCTTTCTATTATACTGTCATATTATTGAATAACTACCTTCCATAGAGTTCAATACTTAGATACTGGATAGATGGATGGAATCAGCAAGAGGCTTAAAATGACCTATGGTGGTAGTCTTGATCCCATTTCAAATGCCCTTTAAAACACTATTGGATGTTTTGCAACTGGCTGGCTGACATTATCCCTAACTATTTCTTTCTATTTACTTTCTTTTTTAAATAAGTTATTAAAAGTGAATGTGACAAAATGGATAGCAATAACTCACTAAGTGTGATGAGAATCCATGAATGGAACACGGGACTATTTTTCAGCTATCGCCTTTTGGGACAGCTATACAACCTTTATTTATGTTCATGGTCCTTCCTAATTTCTCTAGCTTCTCAGCCTGCTCCTTTTTTACTCATTTTCCACATTAACATTCTTCCAGTTCCTTCTTCCCACTATTGAACTTTGCGTTATTTGTTTCTTCAGCTTGAACGATTCTCTCCTAGTCCCATTACCTTCTAAACTCTTCATCCTTTAGGTGTTAGCATCACATTGTCCAGGAAGTCGTTGCTGATGTCCCAGGCTACATCCAATCCACCTATGACCGGCTTTCATTACACGCTGCACTTGTCCTTCATAGCACTGTGGCAGCTGTAGATTTGTGTTTATTTATGTGATCCTTGGTTAAACTCGTTCTTCCTACTAGAATTTAAGCTGAGTGAAGGCAGGAGTAATGTCTGTTTCTGCTTCCTTAGCATAGATCCTGGCACAGAGTTTTACATATTTGTTGAAATAATATATAAATGAATGAATGAATGAATGCAGCAGGTAAAGAAATTTTATTATTATTTGTTTATTTGTTTTTAAGAGACAGAAACCTGCCAGTCTATAATTCCAGACAGAGAAATAGAAACAAAGTTCTGTTTATATTGCATTGGGGCATAAGTTTTTACTTGTGTACATTTATGTATACACGTATAAATAGAATAATTTTAAGAATATTATTAAGTACCTACTATGTACAGGCAATCTACTGGATGTTAGATGAGATACAAGCAACTAATATTTTTGAATCAGTCTTGCAGTAGGTACTTTTACATATTTTATTATATTTATTTCCTATAACAGTTTGTTTCTTGCAAATTATGTCAGAGAGGTTCAATAACATTCCCAATGTGAAAACACTTAAAAGTGGCTCAGTTGGGAATTGTTCCTTTTTGCGGCAATATGAGTACACTAACAGACCACCAACTATAGGGGGCATAATTGGCCAAGGTTTCCAGCTGCTCTGCTCTGAAATCCATTGCCATCTTTATACCCTGGCCACGCTCTCCATGAGCTGCTCTTAGCCAATACCTGAGCACAGTAGAGAGTCTTCCTACTTCAAGAAGGAGTTAGAACTTTGCTTTCTCTTTAAGTATTCGCACATGCCTGGGAGAAGCAAGAGGAAATAGTATGGGGAAAAGAAGAGAAATAGCAAAATATGTATTTGGACCTTTTGACTAGAGCATAAGTGAATGTGGAGGAGACAAGATGGATTGAAAAAGAGGACAAGTGAAGTCTCATATAAACTCAGGAGAAGATATAGCATAGGGATTAAAGACATATGCTCTAGAATCAGCAAGATCTTGATTTGAGTTCTGGTGTTTACAATTAACAGCTGTGTGGAGTTAGAAAAGTTTTTAATCCGTTAGTCTTGCTTCTTCATACATAAAATGTGGTTAATAGTATATCATCAATTAAATGAGATAAGGTATGCAAAGACCAAAAGTGAAAACAAAATTGTTTCTCCAAATAAACGAAAATCATGAAGATTAGGATTTGGGAGCTTAAGTGACAAGTTAGTTCTTAGGGGGGTAGACATGTAAAAAGTATATTACAGAAGAATTTTGTTTTAAAAATCACTTAATATTTTCATTGTGCTGCAAAACTAATTTGGCTGACAATGTTTCAATGGAAAATATTGTCTCAGAATTTACACCTTGTGCAGTGCTAGTATATAGAAAGTACTACAGTTATGTGCAAAATTTATTGTTCTGAATACTTTTGTCCAATGAAAGTAAAGACTAATTCTACTGTGTCATAAATACTTGTATGAAATTTATCATATAAAATGATGTGATAGTCACATAATCAAAGAAAATTAATTTTTTTAAACTCTGGAATTTATGATTATTTCAGAATCCCTGATGGATGCTAGTTATGGATAAGTTCTCCTTTCTGACATCTATCATTCTGTAGTTGTTTAACGTGAAGATTGCAAACAATGCATGTACTTTAATGGAAAACAATTTACTTATTTTTGTAGGTTTGTCCATTTTATCATCAAATTTTGATGGAAATTTTTTGTTCATATGAACTTAACGTCAGAAAAATATATTGTTGAATAAATTCTTTGTCTAAAGCAGAGAGCAATAGCTTAAATCAGAGATTGCAAATTATCTGATGATGTTCTCTTGGTTTTTGTATGACTTTCTTCAGTAAAGAAGGACCAGCATTAGTGGGTATTTCCCACACTGGCCCTGTGCTTTCTTCCAGTGGGTTTTATAAGTACTTTGCCTGTCTAAACAAGCAAGCATACAAACAAACACATGGACGAGGAGGGGCCAAGATGGCTGACTAGAAGCAGGCTACACACTCCACTCTCATGGAAAGGATTGAAAGTGGCAAATATCTATTCACCTTTGTATTAATCATCTAGGAGAGAGCATTGGGAATCAACAGAGAGGTGACAGGAGGCACTCAAAGTGAAGGAGAGGGAAGTGGGGTGACCCACTTGGCATGATCGGAGATACCAGGGTAGGTGCCTCAATGTGGGGAAGGAACGTAGGAAAGAACCCTGGGGCTCTACACTTTTCCTGTGGACATTGCAGTCCAAGTTGTGGGAGGGCCCCTCTACTGCAGCAGGCCCCTGATCTGGTACACAGAACTGACTAGAGACTATGCAGTAGCATTAGTGTGGAGCCAAGGCACAGTGGGGTCCTGCTAGTTCCTGAAATGTGGGCTCTGTGGCTGGCAACATTTTGAGGTCACACCCCAAGAATGCTGCATCTACCTGGGGGTCAGATCCATTGTTGCTGGCTCCCCATCATCCCTGCCAGGTCAGAGAGAAAGCAGGGAGGCCAGGTGTTCTCACATACCATGTGGGCAGGTGCCATGGCCTCCCCACAACTGCTGGAGGATCCAAGCAGAGCAAGCCCCCACAAACCCAGCATCTGCTGCTGTTGCCTGGATGGCCCCTACCAGTCACAGCCCCTGTGGGACCTGGGTGGAGGATACACACATGGCCTCCTGGCTCTCCCCACCACCACCTGGGTAGCACCACCACTAACATACCTGGGTGGGGTGCATGCTCATGCCACCACTTCAGCAGCCACTGCTGCCAGACCTGAGTGGAGTGAACACTCAGGCTGCTTCATGCTGACCACCTACCACATGCCTACTCATGACATCTACAAAGGAACAGGAGACACAGGAGAGCAGCAGTGTTAAAGACTCACAGTGCACCTGCCTCTCTCTCGGGTGGTCAATCTGCCAGGGTAGGCCTCAAGCATATCATCCAAGGACCTCCTCCTTTCTTCACTGAGCAACAGAGTTCCCAGCAGAAAAGAACAGGTGTACCATAAAGCAAAGAAATTCTAGATGAGAAGGAAAACAGCATAAGAACTATGACAACATGAAAAAAGAGGCTGATTTCTTTCTCTTTCTTTCTTTCGTTTTTTCTTTCGTTCTTTTCGTTCTTTCTTTCTTTCTTTCAATATATAATAAGCTATATTAGAAAACTCTTTGTGTATCAGTATAAAACACTGGTATCCAAACATGACACCAATGGACAAGTAATGTTTTGACACCCTCAAAGGATCACACTAGCTCTGCAGCAATGGACTCCAACCAAAGGAAATAGTTGAAATGTCAGATATGGAATTCAGAATATGGAAAACAAGTAAGATTAATGGGATTGATGAGAAAAGTTTAAAACTAACACAAAGTAACGAAAACAATTCAGGACATGAATTAAAAATTCACTACAAAAATAGCTGATACAAGAAAAAATATAACAGAGCTTCTGGAAATGAAAAAGTTATTTAGAGAATGTGAGAATACAGTGGAAAGTTTTAACAACAGACTAGACTAAGCAGAAGAAATAATTTCAGACCTTGAAGAAAAGGCTTTCAAATTTACCCAGTCAAAAATGAAGAAAAAAGAATCAAGAAGAAGGAACAATCTCTGTGAAATATGGGATTATGTAAAACAATTATTAAGAACCATAGGTATCACTGAAGGAGAAGAAGAAAAAGCAAGAAGCATGGAAAACCTATTTGAGGGACTATTAGAGGAAAATTTCCCTGGTGTTACTAGAGTATTAGTCATACAAATACAAGAAGGCCAGTGAGCACCTGGAAGATTCAAGGCAAATAGGATATAACCAAGGAAAATAGTCATCAGTCTGGCCAAAGTCAAAGTGAAGGAGAAAATCCTACAAGCTATGAGATGAAAACATCAAATAACTTACAAAGGAAGACTCATCAGATGAATGACAGTCTTCTCAGCAGAAACCTTAGAAGCTAAACTGGATGGAAGTCCCATTTTCAGTCTTTTAAACAGAATAACTGACAGCAAAGAATTTTGTACCCTGAAAAACTGTTTCATAAATGAAGGAGAAATAAAGTATTTCTCAGACAAGCAAACACTAAGGGAATTGGTCACCACTGGACCTGCCATACAATAAATGCTTAAATGTGCTCTATACATGGAACAGATCAGTTGATACCCACCAGTGTAAATAAATAAATCTGAATGTTAAAACGCAGAGCTCTTATAAAACAGTAACAAGGGAGGAAACAAAGCAACTAGGTAACAATCAACCTGATGACCAGAATAGTATCTCACCTATCAATACTAACATCGATGTAAATGGTCTTAATGTCCCAATTAGAAGATATAAATTGGCTGAATGGATAAAAAAATACAAACCAAATATATGTTATCCCCAAGAACCCATTTAATTCACAAAGATTTTCATGTACTCAAGGTAAAGGGGTGGAAAAAATATTTCATGAAAATGGAAACAAAAAGGGAGCAGGAGTAACTATTCTCGTATCAGATAAAATAGACTTTAAATCAACAATGGTTAAAAAAAAAGGAGGCAAAGATGGTCATTATAAAATGATAAAGGGATCAATTCTAAATATATATGCACCTAACATAGGAGCTCCCAGATTCATAAAACAAATTCTGGTAGATCTAAGGAAAGAAAATACAGCAACATCACAATAGCCAGGGACTTCAACACCCCACTGACAGGACTAGACAGATCATCAAGGTAGAAAATCAACAAAAAACACTGGACTTCAATGGGATTCTAGAACAAATGGACCTAACAGACATTTACAGAACATTCTACCCCCAAACTTCAGAATATACATTCTTCTCATCAGCACCTGGGACATTTTGCAAGATATATCATATATTAGGCCACAAAATGAATCTCAAGAAATTTAGAAAAAACTAAATCATACCATGTATCTTCCCAGACCACAGCAGAGTAAAACTAGAAATCAATTCCAAGGGAGCTTTCTCAAAACTACACAAATACACAGAAAATAAACAACTTGCTGCTGAATGATCCTTGGGTCAATGACAAAATCAAGATAGAAATCAAATTTTTTTTCATTTTGAACAACAAAGTTGATACAAGCTTCCAAAATCTCTTGGATACGTAAAAAACAGAGTGCTAAGAGGGATGTTCATAGCCTTAAAAGCCTACATCAAAAAGGGAGAACGATCATGAATTAACAACCTAATGTCATACCCCAAGGAACTAGAAAAAAACTAAATCAATTTATTGCTAAATAGATTAACCAGATATAGAAGAGAAAGGATTCAAATACACTCAATCAGAAATGAAAAAGGAGACATTACAAGTAATGCTGCAGAAATAAAAAAATATCATCTGAGGGTACTATGAAAACCTTTATGCACATAAATTAGAAAATCTAAAGGAAATAGGTAAATTTTTGGAAATACACAACCACCCAAGCTTGAATCAGGAATAAATAGAAATCCTGAACAGACCAATAAGGAGTCGATTGAAATAGCAATAAAAAATCCTTCCCAAAACATCAACAAAAATTGTAGGTACAGAAGTTTTCACAGCCTAATTCTCCTAGACCTCCAAAGAATAACTGGCACCCATCCTACTGAAACTGTTTCCTAACATCAAGATGGAGGGAATCCTCCCTCACTCATGCTAAGAAGCTAGTATCGCCCTGATACCAAGACCAGGAAAGGACACAGGAAAGAAAGAAAATTATAGACTAATAGTCCTCATGAATATAGGTGCAAAAGTTCTCAACAAAATACTACTGAATCTAACAGCACCTCAAAAAGATAATTCATCATGATCAAGTGGGTTTCTTCCCAGGGATACAAGGATGGTTCAACACACACAAATCAAATGTGATTCACCACATAAACAGAATTAAAAACAAAAACCATATGATCATCTAAATAGATGCAGAAAAAACATTCTATAAAATCCACACCTCTTCATGATAAAAACCCTCAACAAACTAGGTATAGAAGGAACATCCCTTAAAATAATAAAACCCATACATGATGAACCAACAGTCAACATGATACTGAATGGGGAAAAGTTGAAAGCATTCCCTCTAAGAACTGGAAGAAGACAAGGATACCCACTGTCACTATTCAACACAGTAGTAGAAGTCCTATACTCAGAGTAATCAGAGAAGAGAAAAATCTAAAAGACATCCAAATTGGGAAAGAGGAGGTCAAACTATTCCTGTTTGTTGATATTATGTTCTTAGATCTAGAAAACTCTAAAGACTCCACTAAAAGACTCCTATAATTGATAAATAAATTCAGTGGAGTCTCTGTTTGCAAAATTAATGCACACAAATGAGTAGCATTTCTATACACTAATAAAGTCAATATGAGAATTAAATAAAGAATTTATTACCATTTATAATAGCTGCAGAGAAAATAAAATACCTGGGAATATACTTACCTGAGGAGATAAAAGATCTCTACAAGGAGAACTAAAAAACACTGATGAAAGAAATCATAGATGACACAACAAATGGGAAAACAACTCATGCTCATGGATTAGAAGAATTGACTTTGTTAAAATGTCCATACTTCCCTAAGTAATTTACAGATTCAATACAATTCCAATCAAAATACCAATGTAATTTTTAGCAGACCTAGAAAAAATAATGCTAACTTCATATGGAACCAAAAAAGAGCCCAGATAGTCAAAGCAATCCAAAGCAAAAAGAATAAATCTGGAGGCATCACATTACCTGACTTAAAGTTATACTACAAGTCTGTAGTAACTAGGATAGCATGGTATTGACATAAAGGTAAACATGTAGACCAATGGCACAGAATAGATTGCCCAGAAGTAAAGCCATATGGCTACAACCAACCAAGTTTTGACAAAGCAGACAAATATATGCACTGGGGAAAGAACACCCTATTCAATAAACAGTGCTGGGAAAATTGGACAGCCACATGCAAAAGAATGAAACTGGATCCCTATCTCTCACCATATACAAAAGTTAAGATAGATTAAAGACTTAAATGTAAGATGCAAAACCATAAAAATTCTAGGAAAAAAGGTGGGAGAAAACTGTTCTGGACATTGGCCTAGTTAAAGAATTTATGACTAAGGCCCTAAAAGCAACTATAACAACACAAATAAATAAATGATACTTATTTAAACTAAAAAGTTCTACACAGCAAAGGAAATAGTCAACAGAATACAGGCAACCTACAGAATGGGAGGAAATATTTGCAAACTATACATCTGACAAAAAGGACTAATGTCCAGAATCTACAAAGAACTCAAACAAATTAGTAAGGAAAAACAAACAAACAAACAAATAACTGCATTTAAAAGTGGACAAAAGATATTAACAGATTTTTGTGAAAGGAATATAGATAAATCTCCAACAAACATATGAAAATATGCTCAATATCACTAATCATCAGAGAACTGAAAATTAAATCTAGAACGAGATGCCACCTTACCCCCATCAGAATGGCTATTATTAAAAAGTCAAAAAACAATAGATGTTGGTGAGTATGTGGTGCAAAGGGAATACTTATACACTGTTAGTGGGAATGTAAACTCTTACAACCTCTATGGAAAACAATATGGAAATTCCTCAAAGAACTAAAAGTAGACTGACTATTTGATTCAGAAATTCCACTACTGTGTATCTCCGCAAAGGAAAGGAAATCATTTCACAAAAAAGACACCTGAACCTGAATGTTTATTGCAGCAATACACAATTGCAAAGATAAGGAATCAACCTGAGTGTCCAACAACTGAGGAGTAGGCAAAGAAAATGTGGTATATATACCATGGAGTACTACTCAGTCAAAAAGGAATGAAATAATGTCCTTTGTAGCAAGTTGGATGGAACTGGAGACCATTATCTTATGTGAAGTATCTGGAAAGGAAAAACAAATACCACATGTTCTTATTTATAAGTGTGAGCTAAATGAGAGTTATATATATGGTCATAAAGTGGTATAGCGGACATTGAAAACTAAGAGGGGTTGATGGAGGGAGGGTGTTGAGGCATAAAAATCTGCCTGTCAGGTACAACATACGGTATTCTGGTGATGGGTACTCTAAAAGCCCTGACTTCAGCATTATACCTTTCATCCATGTAACAAAAAACATGTGTACCCCCTAAATCTATTGCAACAAAAAAGAACAAATAAGAACTAAATGTACAAAACAAAAAGAAACAAAAAACAAAATCAAAAATGAAATACATGAACAAGACTAGGAAAACAAAACAAACAAACAAAGCCCTGTTTCCAAAGTGCAATTCATGATGGTTTTATTAAAATATTAAGATACGCGAAGTCAGCAGCTTCTGTCTTTAGTCCATGGTACACTGACTGGTTTCCCATGGGCCTTTACATAGTGGGACTTAGTTCCATACAGACTCTTCAGGATAATGACATGAGTGTTTCAAAGAAAAGTGTTATTACTTTGTTGTTGAATTTAGGTAGAGGAATCTATGGTCAAAGGAAGGTACAAAGAAAAGCATAAACAAGTGTGTAGCAAAGAAAAAAAATCGAACTACACATTTACAATAATGGCTTCTGATACACTTACTACCTCTGGAGTGGGAGTTTGGCATCAGTATGTGGAGTAACAATAGGAACAATCAATGAACAGAGCAGAGATGCTAAAATTAGATTGAGCAGAAAAGCATGGCTAAAGCTTAGAATGTTCACCAATATTGTGAAGACTGAAAATTCTTCAATTTTCCTTTGCAGAATATGAAATTGGTTCACAGCTCATGGTGTGATACTGAATTTGACTGAATATTTAATAAATAGGAAAAGTTAGAACTCAAGTGAATGTGTTTGCAATATATATTGCCTTTATTTGTTTTTCTCATAGATGAGGGAAATTGAATTATATTAGATTGTGCAGGATAATGTATGTTATTGTAAATTCCCAAGTTTTGCAGTAAATTTACTATTACAATAAAATATTGTCCATTAATCGTGGCAACAAAACATCCGTTGGTAGATTTTACTGCATTATTGTGTTTTTGCAAATCTGAAGTAGAAAGTAAGATAGTAATGAGTAGCATCAGAAATAGTTTGTTGCTAATTTCCAGATTTGCATAATGTATCTCTAACAAACTGGATTGTCAGTTTATAGGAGACACCAAATGTTCATATAATGAAGTTTAAAAAAAAATTTCAGCTGAAACATGGCCTAGTTGGTTGGCCAAGCTGGGTGGCACACTGTTTACTTGGGATACTGCCATAGTAAATCCTAGTAAAAAAATTTAAACCCTTTTAATTGGATTTATCAAATGTTAACCAGACAGTAATATGATAGGAGTAAAATAGTGTTATGAAATATTAGTATAGTCTTGTTTTTTTAATGAATATTCTATGATTACTGTAATATAACTTAAAAAAAAAAACCTCACATAGCAATATTGCTTTGAGCCTATGTATGGTATTTTGTTCCTACCACTTTTAAAATTTCTAAAGATGCATGGATTATACTCAGCAGTTAAACTTGGCAAATAGGATGAATGACAATACAAAGAGAAATTTGACTTTATTCAAGACGGTGCACTTTAAACCTATCATACTTCTATTCCTACAGTACTTTCTCTAATCTACCTACAGAATCAATCTAAATGATTTTATTCACAACCAAAATTATGTCTAACCCTGACCTGAATGTGTCTCCTCTACTGTTTACCTCCTTCTCCGTCCTTCTGATTATTCTTTTAAATTAACAATATCTGGTCTTATCCCAACTCATGCAATCCCTCTTGCCAACTCATCTCTTGTCTAATATTTGGGGACCTGACAAAAAACTCAGACAGATCATAATTATCTAGTGTTTTATTGGCCTATGGAGCATTTAATTTTTCAATTGAGTTAATTGACACTATTTAAAAAGTCAGGATTTGTTATATGTCAAACTGGAATTCTAGATTCTCTTGAAATACATGGACATGAAACACTGTATCCACTTTCCAACTCAGCAGTATTCAGCAATTTAGTTGCAACTTCTGAATCTGCATTTTGTCCATTATTCAAAGCTCACAATGTTTCATTTCCTTCAGAATTTTTTTGTTTGTTTTCCCCAGTATTTTAAATCTCCTGTGTGCTCATCATCTGCATCTTTTATTTATCTTTTAGAATTTAATGGCTCATAGTGTCAACTGTATTTTGTGTATCTTTTTGTCTCCACTATGCTCTTAGTAAGTTTGTCGAGGGTGGGGACCCTGTATGACTCTTTGTATCAATGCACAAAGTGTAGGATAGTGCTGTTTGCCTGTGTTTGCCTGTTAATGACAAGTTTTTTATAGTAATTATTATCATCATCATTATCAGACTCAATGCTTTCAATGTATTGAGCAGACTCAGTCCTTAAGTAGTATATATTCTAAATATTAAAAACCTTCAAATTTAAAACAGGAAAATATTTGGCATTATGCAATTCTTCCTACTGAGTTAAAATGCTTTTATGGTAGTACCTTGACTTAATCTCCAACAGTGAAAAATTGGTGTGTGGCAGAAATGTGGAGGGAATGAGAATTGGAGGTATTCTTTTGAAATGCAAATGCATATTTCCATATTGAAAAAATATCGACTTCAAAATACACAGCATATTCATATTGAATATTTGGAGTATTTTATTTATTTTGCTCATCGATATTTGCTATTTGTTCCCACTAATGACATGGTGAGGCTTGAACTTAGACATGGGAGCTATTTAATATTTCAGTCTTGGCTAGAAAGGCTACCTACCTCATAGAAAACAGAAGAGCCAAGGTTCTTTGAGTTCCCGCAGCTCTATCTTCATCCTATGAAGCTAAAGTTATACCTCATAGAAACAACATATGGAATATAAGAGCTAATGGAGTCCTAGTTTATCCTTCTTTCTATGTCCTCTCTATAATGTCCTAGGTAATGCCTTAATTACCATTTGCAGATGCTAGGGCAATATTCAATTAAGGGTTTCAGCCTTGTCTTTTGTTTGGCATTATTCAATTATTAACTTTCTGTGAATTCCTCAATAGAAACAAAATAAAAGCAAGGCTACTCTATAGAGCTTTCAGAATAAAAACCCAGGGAAGCATTTACTTAATAACCAAATATTAATACACATGGAGTTTTAGAGATGTTTCAAAGAGAAAATGTTCATGGTGCCCCTAATGAAAAAGGTATATGGTCTTATTAGTTTTCCACCCGTCAGCTAATCTTTTTGTTTTTCCTTTACTAGTGTTTAAACTGGATAATTTTTGCTAAATGAAAGGTCATCATTTCAACCCTTCTGTCATGGGAGTGCCAGAAAATTTATAACACTCTGTAGCTTCTACCTAATACTCTACATTTACCATTCAGTGTGAGTTCATAGTAGATATGTACATGAAAATTTTTATATTTTATAAAGTCAAATAAAATACATGTTGCAAATATTCAGTCTCTATTTTGCAATAAGGTATTTAACCAGTTGCCATTAAATCAACATTTATTGTGTATCCACACAATAGGTAAAGAAAAAAGCTTATTTTTGTAAAAAGATCAAAAGTCGAACAAACTAAAATCCTTCTAAGAGGAATATTTTGATCACTCATAATTATATTCTAGGCACTGTTCTAGGTTCCTGGGGGAATACAATGGTGAAGACCTAATCTCTCTCTTCAAAGACCTGACAATCAAGGGAAGGAGATAAAATACTAAAGCAGATCATTGAAACACAGTACTATAAGTGCTAAACTGAGCATCCTCTTAGTGTAGGAGGACAAATCCCTGGTCTGGCAGGCAGGAGTTCTGAGGACAGGCTTTGTCCTGCAGTTAACTAGCTTTGTGACCATGTAAAGTCACTCAAACTCTGTGGACCTCATTTTCTCAATGTGTAAAATAAGGTGGATGTGGCCTAGATGACCTTTACATTTATTTTAATTTCTTTGATTTTTGTATGGTTCTGTGATTCCATATTTAAATACAGGCAGTCAAGGGTATAGATAAAACAAGAATGTATATACCTAGAAGTGAAATTAATACATTAAAAATCAAGAGTATTGAGGATAAAAGGAAAAAAAATTGTTTTTCCTAAAACCACCTGAAAAATTGTATATTAAATTTACTTTTTCTTCAAATGTCCAACTTCTAGTGTATTTTAATAAAATATCATCTTAATGTGGAATTACTGTCAATTTTTCCCCTAAGAATAAAGTTCTTTGTGCTATCAGGTGGTTTGACCTAAAACTGAAAATTGTGAAAGTCAATACTAATATGGGTAATTGGAAATAAAAAAGAAAATGTCTTGTGTGAATACATCTTCTATGAATTTTTTCCAATATGTTTACAGATTTTATATAATATAATTGCATATGGCAATTATTTGATTACATAAATTTTGCTAATAACATAAGTATAATTATGAAAATATGAAAATTATATGCATAAAGTGACTAGTTAACTGAAATTTATTTAAAGGAATTAAGAATATCCAATAAGAAAAAACACATTAATGATACATTGTGGTTGTGATAAAAGTATACATGCCAAATATTACTATGCAGGACTGAGTCTCTGATTAGTTTCTGACAAAATGCTGGAACCTATATATTTATATCTTTTTTACATGATGATAGAAATACTTACTCCTGGCCATATTTCTGCTATATAGCTTGAATAAAATATGGTCAATGAAAATTTGCTTGGGGTGAAATAATACTTCCTTTCAGAGCTGTGTTAAAAGCATACACACACATATACACACACACACAAACACAAATAACTATGTCTGTTAAGTGATAACATTCATAAATATCAGAGACAGAAAGAACATTAAGAATCACCTACTGCATTATCTGTATTTCAATATGGAAAATTATTTCTTAAGAGGTTAAGGGATTTTTGATGTCATATCAGCAGTGGCATAACTGGGACCCTCGGGCCTGTTCTCTTTCCACTATTCTATGGTTTCTCCTTAAAATATGCTATTCTAACCCCTCAGAAGAAAAAAACAGGACAATTCCATTAAAATATACCTATAAAAATATAAATTTATAAAATTCCACATTTTAATATAATAATCATTTTTATGCTAGAATTGTATTGCACTTTCAGGTGCATAAAAAATGTATACATGGTTCTCTGTGTATATTAAGAAACTGTTTAATTTATCTATATCTATATAAAATACCTAAAAACTACCTCTGTTAATAAACACTCTATAACAGAGTCAGAGTATAATTATAGTAACTCGTATTGCAGTGTTTGCAACTTTCCTAAATAGAAACATTTTTTATAAGTAAATGAACCAAAATAAATTATTTCAGATCAAAATTAAAAATAGGGATGATTAGCTAGAATCAAATTGCAAGTTAATGTTAGCCTAGAAAATGTAATTATCAGCATCATTTCTTCAGTATATATTATTATGATGTCTTAGCTATGACAGAACACCACAGACTGGGTAATTTATAAAGAAAAGAAATTTATTTCTCATAGTTCTAGAGGCTGGGAAGTCTAATGTGAAGGTGCTGGCATCTGGTCAGGGCTTTCTTACTGTGTCATTCTGTGGTAGAAGGTGGAAGGGGAAGAGAGCATGGGAGAGGGAGAACAAGAGAGGGCCAAATTTGCTTTTATAACAAACACCCTCTACTGATAATGAACCCACTCCTGCAATAGTGACATTAATCCATTCATGAGGGCAGAACTCTCAAGACCTAATTACGTCATATGAGGCCCTATCTGCGTTAAGTTTCCAACATGTGAACTTCGGGGTACATATTCCAACCATAGCATATGAGATATTTGCCTATGAGACACTTATAATCCAGAAACCATAATGTCATAGAAAATTATAGTATGCATATTAATCACATACTTGAATAACTTTAATATGCCTCATGAAATGAGTGAAGTGATTTATGAAGTAGTAGCATTTCAGTAGAAATTATCACAAAGTGAATAGAAAAGATGGCATTTACCTCAGTACAATTCCTATATCTTACTGAATTCTATAGTAGACTATATTATATTAGGTGCTCTGTGAATTATGAAATATTCCTTACCAACCATGTAAGAAGACCCTCAATTCTAAAGAAATGTTCTATGTCCACATCAGCTCACTAGGAGGTCTCCCCTAGACTCCCAGCTTTAAATGCTGTCTATATACTGATTATAGCCAAATTAGCTATTGCTGACTTTCTCTCTGAACTTCCGCTAACCTGTCTGATTACATATTCAGCCTCTCCACTTGATTGTCCCGTACATTTCTCAAAATAAATTGCTCTAAAGCTGAATGCCCAATTTTTTCTGCAAATTCACTCTTCTCAAGCCTTTTCCATCTCAAAAAATTAAAATTGTCTTCTTCTAGTTTTGGCTTGAGGACAAAAGTCCCGGAAATCATTTTCAACTTCTTTCTTCTTCCCTAACCCTTCATCAGCAAATCCTGTTGATTCAATCTTCAAATATATATAGATTTTCATCACGTTTTATTCCTCCACCACTATCCTCCTAGTAAAGGCCACCATTTTGTCTCTTGCTTGGATTTTTGCAATAGCTTCCTTGCTACTCTCTCTGATTCTATTCTTGTCCTTCTATACTTTGACCATGCCAACAGAGGGTGATCTTTTCAAACAGTAAGTGACCATATTACTCCTAAGCTCCTGTATTAGCCAGAGTTCTCCAGAGAAACAGAACAAATAAGAGGTAGATAAATAGATAAATGGAGAGATATAAATTCATAAATTACAAGGCATTGGCTCATGTGATTATGAAGGTTAAGTCCCAAGAATTGCAGGTAAGTCAGCAAGCTAGAGTCAGCAAGCTAGAGAGCCAATGTTGTGGTTCCATGTCTGGGTCCGAAGACTTGAGAACCAGGAAAAAAACTGATGTGCAATTTCAGTCTGAAGATTGGTTGGCTCACAACTCAAGAAGAGTTGATGTTTCGGTTCAAGTCCAAAGGCAGTAAAAAGTTCCTGTCCAGTTTGAAGGTAGTCAGGCAGGCAGAATTCTCTCTTACTCAGGGAAGGGGCAGCCTTTTGTTCTATTTGTGCCTCAAGTGATTGGCTATGACCCACCCACATTAGGGAGGTCAATCTGCTTTACTCAGTCTACTGATTTAAATGTTAATCTCGGCCAGTAACACCCTCATGGAAACATGTAGAATAATATTTGACCAAATATCCAGACACCCTGTGGCCCAGTCATGTCAATACATGAAAAGGACCATCACAGCTCCAAACCTCTCTAATCCCATCTTTTACTACTCTCCTCCACTCCCATGCTGCTCCAGTAACTCTGGCTTCCTTTGTTCTCCTCATTTTCTCTTAGCAAACTCTTGTCTCCAGACTCTGTTTGCTTTTTCCTCTTTCTAGGATGATCATCCTTTGATAATGGCCTGGCCTACTTTGTCACTACCTCCAAGTCTTTGTTCCATGTCCACTCCACAAATATGCCTTCCTCGACCATCATTTTTAGGGTAGTACCTCCTGCCCCATCACTCTCTCTCTCCTGTAATGTGTGTTATTTTTTCTTCATAGCTCATATCATTTTCTGATAGTAAGTCTTTGCTTAACGTTGTCTACAGGTTCTTGGAAACTGCTACTTTAAGTAAAATGATGTATAATGAAACCAATTTTACCGCAGGCTCATTGATATAAACAAGATTTAAGTTCTTATGGCATATTTCTAGTCACAAAACATTACCAAACTTCTAAATAAAGACTCACAGCACTTTTAATATTTAACATTGAAATAAATGTGAGCCATAATAAATTTATGAAAGATTTATAAGAACAAGCAAGATTATTAATTACCCAATTTTTGGTGAATCAGTGAATGGTGGTGGTCATAGTGGTGATGGATTAAATTGAGGAATAAATGTCTGCAAAGTGAAAATTCTAAGGAGCAAAAACA
Organism: Lemur catta; assembly: GCF_020740605.2. Lineage (NCBI taxonomy): Eukaryota > Metazoa > Chordata > Mammalia > Primates > Lemuridae > Lemur > Lemur catta. The sequence continues at coordinate 45,816,281 of NC_059141.1, read as the reverse complement.
AACAACAAATACAGAGGGCTTGGTGAGTTCTTCTCTACTGCATTGTTTGACATTCATTTGTATGATTATTGTATGCTTTATGAGTTTTTATTTTATAATAATATGTGTTCATTCATTCATTCTCTAGTTCAGAGTCCTGGGTGGCTGGAGCCTCTCCCAGCAGCTCAGGTGCAATGTGGAAACCTACACTGAACAGGATACCATTCCCTCACACACAGGGCATACTCACACACACATCCACACTCACAATGTGCACATCTCTGTGGTGTGGGAGGAAACTGGAGCACCCAGAGAAACCCAGGTAGACATAGGGAGAATGTGCAAACTCCATACAGAGAGTGGCCCTGGTGGGGAACCAATTTTTTTTTTTCATTAACATCATAACAAAATGTTTAACAAAACAACATTATTCAAGGACCTGCTGCAATCTATATTTATTTGTTATTCTTTCTAATGCAAATTCCTTTATAGCAGTGACTTGGCCTTTGTTTATCATGTATCCTCAGTGCTTTGGTCTCTAGAACAACATTTTATTGCATGAGTAACTTTACTGAAATAATTTGCATATGAAAGTTTAAGAAGACATGACTGCAATGAATTCCTGAGACTCCATTCGTGGAGTATCCGTGGCCTCCCCCATAGAAGGGGACAAGGCAATTAAGTGAACCAAACCAGAGAGAATTAGAATACAATCATTGAGTTCTTCTCTTGGCTGTGAAGTGGGCCTTTTAGCCAGCTTGGATGGTTTTAGTGAAAGCAACAGACAGGTCTTACAATGTGGTTACATTGAGGTATATATGAGTTTGAATATTTACAGAAGATTTATTTGAGAGGAAAGCTGGATAGATGCAATCCTAGATTGGGCCTATAAAAATTTCATGTACTCTCAGGGTAAACAAATAATTTATATAACCACAAGGGGAAAGGATTAGAGACAGTTTAATGGTTCCTATTGTCTTATGTATAGTAAATACTGTGATGGCATAGATACTCATAAAAAGGTGAGGGCCGCTTATCCACAGGAACGGAGAAACATTGCTTAGAAAACACAAGCACCTGAGTAGACACCTGTCAAAACAAGAGCCATTAGGGAGACTGCTGGTAGCATTTTAATACCCCCATTACTTCTGCTGACTGTAGAGTTTGCCATCTGTCTGTTATATTTTTGAATGAGTTTGGTCCTCAGAAATGCTATCAATGCACTCAGATATAATCAGAGAGTCCCAAAATCCAGGGCTCCATGTTGGAGGTGAACATTGATATTTTAATAGGTTTTCCGATGTTTTGAGAAGAAGCAAGTAGTTTTTTTCTTCACTGTTATATTTCAGAGGAGAGGCATTTCCTACTTTTGGTGAAATATTCTACCAGATTATCTTTAAACTCCTTTCAAATTCTAAGAAGCTATAGGTCCTTGGTGATTTTAATACTCATTCCTCACTCTCTTTTTTTCCTCAACATACTTCATATCCCCTTGTTTATAACATTGACTATGAAAGTGTTTTTTCTTAAGGACAATTAGCAAATTTTACATCATAGCTATGATTTATCAATCATTCCACAAAATAATATAGTAGGACTATTGAAATGAAACGTGAAAAACTTTTTACAAGTATCTTTATGTATTACTTCGATATTGTTGGCAATAAGGCTAAAGATATGTGTTATCGGTCTTGAAATTACTCTTGTGTGTTTTGGCTCATAATGTTAATTTTCAGATGTAGCTGATTACTCATTTTAATGGCACCTATGAACATGATGTGAACATTTAACTCTTTTAATACAAGATAGCTTTTGAAAAAGAAAACAAGTGTTAAAGTATAAATATTTTAAATATTGCTATTTGGTGTCCATCTTATATTGTTATTCATCTTGTCACTTTGATCTAGTGGGGAATGGGAATAATATGAGTCAGTCGTGTATTTATTCAACAAACATTTATTTGGTCTTTATTGTGTCAGATCCTGTTAGGTGCTGGATGGGTCTTTGGACAAACAAGAGAGTATGGCAGAGAAACAGAGAAAGGTCATCTGGAAAAATGTTATTTACTAGTGTAATAGAGTGAAAATAATCCTTAAATTATTATGATAAATATATTTTTGCTGGATTTATTATATTGTTCATGTTATTTATTACAACCTGCATCCAGAGCAATAGTAGTTCTCAACCCTGGCTACGCTTTAGAAATCTTGAGGATCTTCCAAAAAATAACGTGCCCAGGCTCCAGGCATAGAGATTCTGATTTAATTGTTCTAGGGTGAGGTCAAGTCTTACCACCATTTGCAAAGACTACCAGATGATTGTAATGGGCAGGTGATCTTAATGGGCAGTCACAATTGAAAAGCACTATTTAACTTCCCACCTGTCTTATTTTCCAAATAGTTCTGATTTTCAGAAACTGATGACCTTGTGGTATTTTCCCACAGTGAGTACAATAAATTTTTACAGAACTATCTAAAATTCTTAGCCTATTAGTTAATAAAATATTGACATATTAATGACTGTAAGCATCTATAATGTGCTGGACATTGTGTTTGAGAATATACATATATATTTTTCACCTTTACAATAACCCCACAAGTTAGGTAATATTTTTAGACTTTCTGTTGAGACTTAGATGTTGAGTATATTACCCTGGTTTACCCAGAAATCTAATATCTAGTGCCAAAATCCTAACCCAGACCTGTCTGAATTCAAGGCTTTCTTCCAGACTACATTGCTTCATGTTCTCAAGCTGCATCTCTAGACAACTGTAACTTGCTCCACTTTACATGTCCCAGGCTATGGAGAAACAAATGACATTTTCTTCTTCACCCACACATATCCACCACTTTCTTACATGTCATTTGCCTACCATGTTGGTTTATGGAATGCCCTTGCCAGTGAATTTAATTTACCCTCCTTAACCATCCTTTAAGATACAGCTCAAATGCAGCCTCATCAATAAATCCCTCCCTGGATCTTCCCAGTTGGAAATAATCACTTCTCCCTCTGACCTTCCAAAGTCTTTGTCTTATAGGTACCTCTCTCAGGTGCACACATCATTTTCTACCTTCCAGTTATCTGTACATATGATTAATACTCTTACTTTTTACAAGATCTTTGAGATCACAGTTATGTCTGATTCATCTTTTTATTCTGTATAATACTTCATACAGTACCTAGTCCATTGTCGAGACTGAAAAAATATTTGCTAAAGGAATACATGGTGAATAAAGAAAGAATCAGCAATTTGATTAAGGTCACCTAACAAATATATACTCAGGACAGGAAAAGAACCCAAGTGCACATATAATATGAGATATAGTTCAAAATATCCCAATTCTTTTGAAATATCTCTATTTCATGTGAAATGATTTGATTCCTAAATGTGTCAACTTTTTAAAGGGATTTTATGGATGCTTTGATTTTATATGCAAGCCAAGGAGTAAGTGACCAATAAATAAGAAATAAGGGCATTTCTGTGTTCCTGGTCATTTACTTTAGCAACTGGAAAGAGAATAGAAAAGTGTATATACATGTGATGGTGTGGGATGATAGCATAATCACAAATGGTTTAACAATAGCAGTCTTTTGTTTAGAGCCTCTTCTTTTTACATTTATGCAGAAAAATTTCACATTCAATGCATTTAAGATGCATTTAGCAAATCTACAACTTGTTAAGGGAACACTAATGCATGTAGCATATTTATCAGAAATTATGTACTTTTCTCAATATCTAGGAGAAACAATGCTCAGATAGCCTCTAATAGCAAAGCAGAGAAAAAAATAACCTAACTATTTAGGAAAAAAAACCTAACAAACAAAACTATTGATTAGGATGTCCTTGGTGGCTCTGAAGAATTTTTTGTCTTAGCATTTATTTAGAAAATCACTTTGATTCCCACAAAGGGTGTTTTTATGCTATTTGCTTTACATATCACTACTTTGTACTTGGTGGTAGAGATTACATAGGCCAGTGGGTTTTTTCTGGCCATGTAATCTGGCCATACTTTCAGGTCATATCTGGTATATGGTGTCTTGTGTATTGGTTTGTATTAAAATAAAAATAGTAAATATTGCTGTGGAAAATTTGTTTTAAATTAGTATTCTTGAAGTTATGAATTTTAAGTTGAGTGTTCACTTGTGTGTTCTGTGGATATATATAACTTAAACATAGAATATTCTTATCTAATTGCACATAGAAGAGAGGTTGAAATTTGAAACTGATAATCTATTGATAATATATTTTATAAAACTGAATTACTTTGGATTTCTTTCTCAGAAATCAGAGATAAGAAAACTTTTTCTATAGAGTGCCAGATACTAAATATTGTAGGCTTTGTAAGCCATATACTCTTTACTGCAAGTAACCCCGTAGTGTGAAATCGGCCATAGACAATAGATAAATAAATGATTATTGCTGTGTTCCAATAAAATTTTATTTATAGACACTGAAATTCGAATGCATATAGTGATCGTGTGTCATAAAATAGTGTTTTTCTTTTGATATTTTTCAACTCTTTAAAAATGTGAAACCATTCCTAGCTCATGAACCATACAAAAACAGGTGGTGGGCCAGATTTGGCCATATGTTCTCCCAGAAACGGTTGAACATAGCTGGCTGACCTCTGTCTTAAATTCTAACTATAGGTCAAAAAGCTGCTTTGTATTATCTTAAGGCAATTATGACTAGTGATAGATTTTTGAAATGTTACAAGGGATAAGGAATTAGATTATCAAAAATATTATTACTGCTAATACAATGCTTTGAAAACACAGTGTGAAAAAAATTTTAGATTTATAAAAATAAAGCTTACCAACAGCAGGATTGTCTCTTTTGGAAAAAATTAGATTTATATGTAACTTGCCAAGTGCACTTGCATTTTACAATATTATCAATGTTGGCAAATTTAAAGGCTCAATTTCACTGTCAATGATCCATGTTAAAAAATATACCACAGTATATTTTGTAAGATTAATACATTTTAACGTTCTTCATGCATCTCCCTAGTGTTTAGCTTATATCATGACACTGTAAAAGGAAGTGATACCACCCAAATATTGCTCAGTTCATGAAGTATAATATTTATCCTTCCAAGAATTTTCAACTTTTTGTTCCTATACCTATTGCCTTTTGAAAGATTAGTCCTTAACATATATATTTCATTCTTGTATATTCCCAAATGCAAGTATATTGTTTTCTTTTAGATTTGTACTTCCCAAAGCCCTAACAGTCTAGAACTGCCCTAATAACAAATATTTTTATAATCACAGATGACATCATATTGAGAAGTATGAGGGGAGTCAGGAAAGGTCCTTCCATCAAGTTGTTTGTATTCAGGTTGATATCCAAGTTAGTCATTGGATTTCAGTAATAACATATGACACAATTTAAGAAATAATAGATGATAACCTGCATCATAAAATAATATAAAATCAAAGCATTATACTTTTTACATGACCATTTGAATTTAGCTTCTTTGTCATAGATGATGTTTGATTGAACCAGTCCAAAATGTAAATAAGTGTTTGCAAGATAACGTTTGACCTTTATCTTGACACTTTCTCTATTCTTGAGCTCCACCTCAACTTGGACCCTCATCCTCATCCCTCAGCCAGTCATTGAGCCATACCTCTTCACCCTGTCTTTGATTCAGATTTTACTTTCCCAGTTAGTCAAGCATGGTCTGAGACTCAAGCAGTCAGTAAAAGTATCTATTATGCACATTACTTGGTAATTAAAAAAAAATATATTTTTCAAATTGTTATGGGCCCTATGTGATTAAATGCCAAATTCTTGAGCCAAGTATTAAAAGCTGTGAGTTCAAAGGAAGCATAAGGCTTAAAGGTAGGAGGATTGGACACATGTAAAAAATGATGGGAATTTCTGATGAGATGAAGGTGAATTAAATGTTAGAAGCAAGGATGCTCATAAGGTTTTTGAGCAACAGTGAATGGATGAACCTAACTTCATTGAGAGTAGGACTCGGATAGGTAATAGTAGGAGAGGAAATTGGAAAGGATTTTTATTTATTCTTTCTAAAATACCTCTGGACATTTTTGTTCTCTACATATTTTTTTCTTCTTTGTTTTTGTATCACCTCTTTAGTCAGACTAATACCTAAACCTATTTTGAATAGTTTAGAAATGTGCATCATGTGTAAATCTTTAAAATGACTTTCTTCTGAGGGGTGTGATTTGATTTATATTACTCAGGGCAAAAAAAAAAAAAAGTTTTCATATCCTCAAATTTCCACACACAGCATTTTCTTAGGAGTATGTAAGAATTTCCAAAGTTAAAAATTTAAACTTTCAAACTATTTCAGAATATACACTCGATGTTTTACCAGTTGTATTAGTTTCTTAGGGATGTCATAACAAAGTACTACAAACTTGGTGGCTTAAAACAACAGATATTTTTTCTCTCAGTTTTGAGGCCAGAAGTCTGAAGTTAAAGTGTCTGCAGGACCATGCTCCTTCCGATGGCTCTAGGGAAGAATCCTTCCTTGCTTCTTCATAGCTCCTGGTGGCTGCTGGCTCTGCCTCCAACTTCACAAGTGCTTCTTCTCTGTCTTTGTATGTCTCTCTGTGTCCTCTCCTCTTCTTATGAAATCCAGTCATTGGATTTAGGGCCCACTCCAAACCAGTATGACCTCATCTAGATTCCTATCTTGATTAATTACATATTCAAAGACACCATTTCCAAATAAAGTCAAATTCTAGAGTTCTAGGTGGACATGAATTTTGGAGGACACAATTCAACCCACTATATTGGCTTAAAAATTTCAATATCTTTTTCATATTTACCAATAGGGAATAAATATTAAAATTACAAGAACAAATTTTAAAAACCACATTAATGATTTGGCCACCATATTATAGGATTTGCTATAACTTTATTGCTTTTTCTAATTTTTCTATTGCCTGATGGCTTCTCAGACTGATTATTTCTCACTTACTTGAAAAAATTTGCATACCTGAAACATCCAACCAGACTCCACTAAACCATTACAAAAGAAGTTATGGCTTTTGGCCTTTTCCCCTCATAAATGAGGTGTTCCGTTATAAATGCGTCTGCTTTTAGGCTTCTTCGTTTAAAGGTATGCGAATGTATAATGCTTAAAATAAATAAAATGAACAGATGGCAACATCTTAAAGATCACATTAGCTTTATATCCATCTGGAATTTAGGGGTGGCTTAATTATTTCCTTCTAATTCGTTTATTCTTTCCTGAATTCTCTGGCAGAGGATTTTATGCATGATTGTACAAAATAAATATCTTAGGGTGATAATAAAATATGAATCAGTTATGAAATAAAATCTGAAAATAATTCTATTGAGCTCTAATAGTATTGTTGTCATTATGGTTACATTTGGTGGTTTTCCAGAATTAATACTGCAGCATAGCTACTCCTTGAGGACACACCAAAAAATCTTTTTGATATCCAAGGTGTTTCAACGTATCTACTGCTCTGATAAGTTTCAAATATACCTTCAGTAAGTACTAAATTACTGTACATTAACTTTAACAATGCCAACATGTTCTATTTCATTAGCCTGATGTGAATCCTGTGTTAGCTCATAAGTTGAAATATATTTTATCTGCAGGAATTTGGTATTTGTTTTAACAGCAATATTTTTGAAACACTGTTTATGGGCCACTTGGAGAGTAAGGAATATTTCCATTGGTAATAACGCAAAGTAGACTTTAAGTGAGGTTATGTCTCTGATCCTGTATTTCTTAGTCTTGATGGGTGAAAATAAGAAGTGATGGGAATGTGCCTTCACTGTCAAGAGGATTGGGAGGATCCAGTGGACTCTCTCTCATATTACTAACACTGTATACAGGTGACGAGATCATTCCTGTTTTAAATTAAAAGATGCTTACAGGCAAACTTGAAGTTCCTGGGTATAAAATTAGGCCTGTGGCCCATTAAATTAAGTGTAACTACTTCACAAAATCTTCCCCAGATATAATACCATTTCCATTTTGTCATTGCCCTGCAGAAGAAACTAAATGGAGCTCCCTATTGAAAATCATTCACCTAAGTCTAAACTCTTTCACTTGGCTTTTAGACATATCTACCCCTAAGTTCATTCATGCTAATCCTTTAGTGTTTCCCTCATTTTTACAATCCAGATCCTCTGCCTGTTCTTCTCCACACATACCATGTTAACCCTACACATACCTCTAATTTTCTTCCCTAAACTCCAGCTTGCATTGCCTCCTTAGCTGGGAATATCTTTTCCCTCCATCTGTCTCATCAAACATGGCCCAAGTCTCCCCTCATCAAGACACTTTTTTGAGCTATCCAAAGTTTTTAATAAATTATATCATCTACAAATTCCTATTATATTTTAAAATTGACATGATACTATTTGGAAAGGTGTGACATAATAGCTTTATCATTCTCTAATTGTTTTACATTTATTCCCTTACTAACTCAAAATAAAATTTATGCATGCAGGACATGTGTACTGCACTTTTTTTATATCTCCCACAGAATCTGATACATTTTACACTATGGTAAATAAATAGTAAAAATCATTTAAATATATTTGTTATTATAACTAATTATTATAAACACTTCACACACCCTAATACATTCTTCAGAACAAACCTCTGAAGTGGGTATTATTTTTTTCACAAAGTGCTTTTATTAATATATGTTTTATTTTTTTATTTTAGTTTACTTATTTTTTTTTATTTCAGCATATTATGTGGGTACAAATGTTTGGGTTAAATATATTGCTTTTGCCCCACCTGAGTCAGAGCTTCATGCATGTCCATCCCCTAGACGGTGTGCACCACACCCATTAGGTGTGAATATACCCATCTCCTCCTGCCCCCTCCTACCGGCCAGACGCTCGAAGAATGTTACTACTTAAGTGTGAGTCACTTAAAACAATGGTGATCTAGCACCTCTTGTATTATCCTGGCTAGAGCTGGAGCCCATTCTACTAAGTGAAGTATCACAAGAATGGAAAAATCAGCCACATATGTACTCACTATAAAATTGGTATTAAGTGAAGTGGGTATTATTTTAATAATAAAAAAATTAAAGCACTTTGAGGTAAAGTAACCCACAAAAGGTCAAACAGTAAAGCTAACATTCAAATGCAAGCAGTTTGGCTACAAAGTAACCTTTATATCACCCTTACATGATAGATGATCACTGAGTATTTGGTTAACCAGCATAAATTAAGATATTTAATGTGTACATTTAAAATATGGTTGGTCACTATGTTTCCTGTATAATTTTATCTCTGGCTTCATGTCAACTTCGAATGATAGGCACAGCCATGAAAAGACTTCCAGGCAATGTGGCAGGGTAAGTTCATTCTTTGACAAGAATGTTCTGTTTCAAATATAGAAAATATAAGTCATATAAACAGAAAACACAAAAACTCGTTGCTGCTATCAAAAACAAAATAACATCTCCATGGACTGGAAATAGAACATAAACATAAAATGCTAGGTGAGACTTAAGTCATTGACTAGTGGGGCATACTTCTGGAAACAGCCTAGAAACTGGCTCCCTTGAGGTTGTAGGGAATTAAAATATTTCATGCAAGATGGGTCATTAGATTCAAGCTCACTAGTCAAAGCTAAAACCTGCTGTGAGAGCTTTTGGTATACAAGGGTATACCAAATGTGATGTTTTAATATATATATACGTACATTATGAAATGATTATACAATAAAGCATATACATCATTTCACTGAATTATTTTTTTTGCATGTGGTGAGAACATTTAAGATTTGCTTTCCTAGCAAATTTCTAGTAATTCAATAATAATAATACTACAATACAGTATTATTAACTATAGTCACCATGCTGTACGTTAGATCTCCAGACTTAGTCATCTTGATTAACTGAAACTTTATGTTCATCGATTAGCAACTCTTATTTTCTCCAACCCCTCACTCCCTGGAAACAACCATTATACTCTCTGCTTCTATGAGTTTGACATTTTAGATTTCACATATAAGTGAGATCATGTGGTATTTGTTTTTCTGTGGCTGGTTTATTTCACTGAGCATAATGCCCTCCAGGTTCATCTGTGTTGTTGCCAAAGACAGGATTTCCTTCTTTTTTTAACACTGACTAGTATTCTATTGTGTATGTATTTGTGTGTGTGCATAGGTATATATGTATATATATTACATTTTGTAATCCATTTACCATTCAAGTGTCAATGGACACATAGGTTGATTCCATGTCTTAGCTATTGTGAATAATGCTGCAAAGGGAGCTCAGATATCTCTTCCACATACATACTGATTTCATTTTCTTTGGATATGTACACAGATGTGGGACTTGCTTGATCATATGGTAGTTCTATTTTTAATTTTTTGAGAAGCCTCCTTACTGGTTTTCATAATGTTGGTACCAATTTATATTCTCACTAACAGTGCAGAAGAATTCTCTTTTTCCCACATCCTCAACAGCGCTTGTTATCTTTTGTCTTTTTGACAAAGCCATTCTAACAGGTGTGAGGTGATGCCTCATTGTGGTTTCAATTTGCATTTCCCTGCTGATTAGTGATGTTGAACACTTTTCATGTACCTGTTGGGCATGTTCATATCTTCTTTGGTGAAATTTCTGTTCAGGTTATACACGGTCCATACCTTTACATATTTCCTTCTCTTTGCTTAGAATGCCATCCTTTACCTCCATGTCAATACAAATGCTAGCCATTTTTCAAAGCCTAGCTCAAGTCTTATTTTCTAAAGAAAGTGTTTCTTATTGTTGGTATAATTTGTCTCCTTAATTACAAATTGTGATGCTTAGACTTGCATGCTTCTTGGTTCCACAAAATGTCTATAAATACTATCTTGAAAACCTTTTATAGTTCTTATTCCATCCCTTTCCTGCCCCCAATATATTTTTACTATTTGAAATCAGGTTTATTGTGAACCAAATATATCAATTAGGAGGAAGAAAACTTTACTCTTCAAGAAGTTAGAACCATAGTAGAGAGTTGTCTTTAAACAAATATTGCAAATAAGTGTTAGTGAGAGAATATCAATTTAATCCCTGTTCTGTTACCAGAGAGAGGGGGGAATTGCCTTGTAAATCATCAACTCTGTAATGTAATGAAAAGAAACAGCATGAAAATGTTCCCACTGACACACATAGTTTGATTCATGAAACAATTTCTTCATACCTCTTAGGCTACTGACTGACTCCTCAATATAAATCTTTCTGAAGATTCCACAAAGGACTAGCCAATCACAGAGATGAATAAAAGCCTTCATATGAACCAAATTCCCAAGATTTAAACAAGATATGTTGCATGCATGTAAAAGCAAATGACATAAAGACAATAATTTGCAACCAAGGTACATGGAACTCTGGGGATTTCATTGAATGCTACATGGCTAAGTGGCTTTCTCAGTCATTAATTTTACAAGTCTTCACCAATCAATAGTCTAGTCTGTTACCAAATAAATGGCTGGTGTTAAACAGCAGCAAGAAAAGGATACACTATTTTCACTCAGGTATTGACTAAGAATAACCAAGGAACAGAACCATACCCTATAATTGAATTGCCTAATGAATATTATTTGGAAAAACCATAAACCACTCAAAAAGAACAAGGGTAGTGATTGGGACTAAACTTAAGAAAGAGCCTTAATTCTTTTAAGCAGTGAAACTCAAGAGCACACTGTAAATTCTTATTTAGAAGAAATCTAATCTAATTAGAAGAATTCATGCTTAAATTCAAACCAATGGCATTTGGAAATATTACTAGCCAGCTCTACAAGCTTGGTATTTTCTGACAGGGGGCAAAGCAGGGCTCTCTGGATCCAGAGACCGATAGCTGTAATTGAAATATTATTGTTCTCCAAAATAATGTCCCATTTGGTATTAATTGTTAATCAAACAAAGATACAAAAGAAGTTTTTTGCTTAACTTTCATTCTCCATTAGTGAACACAGAATATTACTGATTCACTTTCTAAATCAAAATGCTGATAAATTCTGTTCTCCTTTTCCTACCAAATCAACATTCCAGAAGTGATCCATGTAATGAGAAGGGAATGAAGAAAATTTCCTGAAGACCTAGATGGTGGAAAAGAACAAGAAATAAAAGGGACATATCCCTCTCTATTAGTAAGTAATTTCTGACTTTGAAGTTAGGCATTTAAAAAACATACCCCCATTCTCTTTTCCTCTGGTTTTCATGATACTGTGCTAATCAAGATGCTCTCATCACCCTGAAGAGTTGCTTTGCTGTCTCTTTCATTGTTCTTTTTCTGCTCTCTTATAGTCGCATCCTTTCCCCATATCCTCAGAAGTCTGCTCTTTCCTAGCAAAGAAATCCACTTTCATGGTTTAATCTCATCGTCTATTTGAGTGATGATTCACAAAGTACAGTACACACCTGACAAACAGAAATGTGTAATATTTATCAGACATCTCTCACATTTTCTGCTCCATCTTTTGCTCCTGATTCTTATACCTTGATGTCTTTACATATGCGCAAATGCTTTCCAGTGGTTTGTTTCAAACTTTGCCTGCTTCATGCAGTTTGGCCTTGGAGTGAAGGGGATCTGAGTTTGAATCCTTATCATTTTAGTTACACAGGATGTTGGTTTTCTGACCTCTATATCTGTCTTAGGGAGAGAGTTTTCACATGGGAAATTCCTTTTGATCTGTTTAGTCTTGAAGAGAAATATATGGCCACTAAGGGACTCTGCTCTGGATTTGACTAGCCCCTGTTTCATGTTTTAGTCATGGTATTAACCACTGATACCACTAAACAGTGGGTGGAAATTCAGCTTGGCTCTCCTTAGCCAAACCCTTCTTGGTTTGGACCAGGCATATTAAAATCCCTTAGGGCAGACAGCTTTCAGATAGCCACATCTGAGTCTCTTCAACCTCAATATTTCCACCTCTTTCATAGAGGGATCATCTGCTATTTCCCCCACTAGGCTTCCAAAAAAGTCATCCCTGCATAACAATTTCCCAAATCTCTGATACCCTTAGCTATAATGTAAAAATTCTACTTAGAATAAAAACACAACAATGATTCTACCTCACTTCAAACTTCCAGTTAGGTCTACCAACCATGATTTCTCATCAATTACACAGCACTTCATATATTCATATATCATCATGCTCACCTGCAGCCCTTAATTAGCAAAACCATTTAAGTTCTCCTGTACTTGCTCTGCAGGTACATAGTCGCACTAACTGATTTAGATTTCAGCAAAGTTTCCCCATCTTCGCTTTCCACTTGGGTTACTGGCGTTTATTCGTCATGTGATTTTGTTTTCTTCCAGTTCTCAATGTGGGACAGTTATACTTTCAGATAGGTTCCTTCCTGATTCTTCATGCCTATTCCTTGTTCTTGCCTTCTAAAATTAGCAAATTGTTTCTTTTTTATGGTCATTCTTTCCATCTGATTGTATATTACATCTATTCCTTATTCCAACACTAATATGTTATTTGAAGGGTTGATGTGTAGATTAAGAAAATAGCACATGGGAAACTCTAGAATAGCTTGGCACATGGCAATAAAAATTGGTTTCTTTTCCTCTTTCTTACCTTTGAACCTTGTAGACTGTTTTTGCATATCTCTTTTATGGCAATTCAGTTATCACACTTTATATTTGCTTGTGTAAATACTTAATTGTAAATTAAAAAATAATTATCCATATATTACCCATATTTTATACTAGCACGTTAGAACATAGAACGTTTGCCCTCAGTGTAGTGTTCTTGTTTTGAAATACTTTACTCACTCATTACATAGAGAATGCTTCAACTCAACAAAATATTTTCATGAATGGATTTATGTAGACAGACTTAAATCTTAAGTCCCCCTGTTTTGTTGAACCATCTCGTACATTCTGGAAATAAGGGTTGCCTATGTAATGTTGTTTTTATTGTAATCTTGACATTTGGATCTCATGAACAATCTATCAAAATTCTTATAATTTATTTAATGGAGCTACTTTTTCTAAAACAAGTTCATTTAATATAAACATAGTCAAACACCCTGCATTTTAATGAATTAGGAGGAAAGTTAATTGGTTAATACTTGTTTTAGTTTTAATCCCTTTAAGAACATACAATAACTTACTACTGTAACAGCTCAGATACTGCCTAGTGGAGTTGTAATTAATAGATAAGGATGATCTTTAATTAGCCCATCAAAATACTTGTCTGAATAGTGTCAACCCTGTATATACTGCAATTACACTGTTTGTAAGTAAATAGACACTTCCAAAGCACTTAAAGAGCAGTTTGCATTCTTAGGAGAGTAGAGGTGCCCTCAACCTTTTTCATTATGCAGTTAATTTATTTAGCCAGGCTTCTCTTCTTTTTAATAGAGGAAACAAGCAAAGGAAAAGACAATATAATAGGTTTGGTTATCTCAGTCAATATTCTGACCCATTCCAAATCAGTGTACTTCAAATTAATGTGGTTTCCTAAAAAGATATCATAGCCCAGGTAACTGTATAGGATTGTAGAATTATAGAACTAGAAATAAACCTTCCTTTCAAGTCAGTTATTCCAACTATCTCATTTTACAGATGAGGGAGAAATTGATTTACTCTATAGTTTCTATGGTTAGTTATGGCCCAGGCCAGGCTTCTCTTTGTGTATCCCTGAGTCTTCATTCTGTGCTTTTTGGAAACAAATGAGTAACGTGAGTTTAAAAATAAGAGAGAGAGAGAACAAATGTGAAAATGAAAATGTATTTTGAGATTAAAGAAAAATAACAACTTTAACTATTATTTTGATATGGGAACTATAGGCAATTCTACATTGAAGGAAAATAAATTAGAATTTCTAATTCATGTATTGAGTGAAGGTAGAGTACTGCTATTCTGAAAGGATTTGACACACTACATTCAAGATTCCATTCACTCATTCAACATTGACTAGGTTTTTTTTGCGTGTGTGTCTCTGGTTTTAAAAAGTTCTAGGTATTTCCAGGTCCTGAGAACAGGAAACAAATATAGTACAGGTTGTATGATAGACGTTTGCCAGGGTATCAAGGCAGTAGTGAGGAAAGACTCTCAACCCAGACTGGTGTGTGTGTGCATGTGTGTGTGTGTATCTATGTGTGTGTGTGTCTATGTGTGTGTGTCTGTGTGTGTGTGTGTGTGTTGTGAAAGATGGCTTCCTGGAAGAGGAAATGCAGGATCTAAGTCCTTAAGGGTAAGCCAGAGTTGGCCTGACATTATCTGTAACTGTGAAGGCAATACCAGTTGAAAAATAATCTACTAATTCAGTCGATCCACTCTGGTCTGGGATCATTTATCCCTTGTTTGGCAATGAGGGCTTCTTCCATTTCAGGGTAAACAATAACACTGTAGGTAGAACACTATTCAGGTAATTCTTCAGCCCTAGCTTCCTGAGTGGTCATCACCCAGCTTATTTGGGATTAGTTCTTGAAGCAACATAAAAGCTTTCAAAGTCAAATGACTTGAAGGATTTTCATTACTAGAGCTAATTAATTAATAGAAGACCTACCAGCAAAAATCAGACACTTCACACATCTAAATTTCACAAACTAAGAATGGGTAGCTCTAGATTCATGGTTAGAACTGATGTCTTCGAAAGTCCAGGATATAAAGTATACAAAATATTAAGACAAAAAACATGATTTGTGTTTATTTAAATGTGGGAGATATCTGCCTGTTATAATTTGTTCGATTTCTCTGTCCATATGTCTCTTCATTTTGCCTTTCCAGTTGGTGCTTTCGTGAATGTTCTTTTTTGAGACTTTTGAGGAAATTAAGAGATTGACATCCAAAGAGTCATCCAAAGTGCTTTCACGTTTCACACTTTTTGCTGTATGAATATCATGGAACAGTTGTCTATGTACACTTTTTATGGGACATTAAGTATTATTTTGGATTCAAGCCTAGATGATCAGAATGGATGAGAAATTTTATTATTATGAGGTTTTTGTGACTTTTTGCTTTGTTAAGACATTTATTAGATTGCATTTCACAGGGTTGCATGGTTAGTAATTCTGTATGTTTTTATGATTTCTCTTTAAAATACTCGTATTCATGTCATATGTCAGCTGAGAAGTAGAATTTTTGCCACCTTGTTTTTTTCATCTTCTAGGTTATGCTCTTTCTCTAGTCACATTTCTGACAGCTACCCCTTCTCTCCATTTCCAATCACCAATATAAACCCATAGCTCAAACATCACCAAGCAAGTGATGAGTAGTGATCACTGACAAATGTCACAGAATGAAGAGAATCAGATTTGAAAGGCTCACCTCTAAAAAGCAATCCGAGGTTTGGCCTCTCATTTAAAACCTTCTGTGGCCCTGTGGCATTATCACAGACCCTTTCATTCGATACTTTCACAACTTTCAACAATTTTAAATATCAAACTTTTCTGTTCTTTCAGATCTTGTACTTGATCCTACTTTTTTTTTTTTGCAGTATGTGTGTATTGACATATATTGATAACATACGTTACAAATGTCTTCTCCAAATAAAAAGGAAGGGATAATGAAATAGTGATATGTTTTGTAGCTGCACAAGGACTTAGACATCATCCTGTCCAACTTCTTATAAGTACCAGCCTGAGATAGTTTGGTGATTTGTCAGAGGTTACAGAATAGCTGCTGTTACCAGCTGGTTCCAGAACACCGACCTCCTTCATTTTGTCCAGTGTTTATTCAACTAAGTTTTAGAGCTTCTAAATTGAAATGCATTCAATTTAACAAAAATGTATTAAGTTGGTTATATGCACTAAATATTGATAATATAGCAGTGTGTAAAACACACCAGCACACACATATGTGTGTGCACATTTCCTCTCCTAGAGAACCTTAAAATCTGATACTGAAGGCAGGTAGGCAAATGCATGATAGATAGGCTACCCAAGCCTATGGTAATTATTTCTAATTGATGAAAGCATTTTTTTTTCCTACCGAAACATGGCCTCAACATCTGTCCCAACACAGCTTTTCAGCATCTACTATTTATCGTTGAGAATTCTCAGGCTCATTGAAACCTATTTACCATCAAAGGATTAGTAGTTTTCTTAAAGAGTTAGCTTCTAGAATACAAAGGAATGTAATTATAATAACAGTAGTACCAATAATAGATACCATTTATTACTAAGCTGTAGTTTCTAAACACATAATTATTGAAGCAAAATTGTTTGTACACGAATAACCTAACATCATCTCAGTGTGTTCTGAACTGTAGGAGACATGGATTTCTATGATATCCACTGTTGAGAGTGCTCTGCAAGTGATTAATGGTTTCTTTCTCTCTCTGTTTGTTCTGTGGTTCTTGGCTTGCTTCCTGTTCTTTTAGGTCATGCATCACAAAAGACTTTGCAACTTTTGAGTTTTATCTTAGAATCACTAAAACAAACCACTCAGGGCCTTATTTTCTCAATAGTTTCTTTTGAATAATGTATTATTGCCCTAGCTGATGTAATGAATGATGGAGGAGGGGAATAATGAAGAAGACCCTTCAGACTTAGAGCAGTACTCTCACTGGGGTTTGAAATGAGAGGAAGGACACTCATGTGGGTTTACAAACTGTGAGTAAGGAAAAATCTGTAGACAGAGTTATGGACAAGTGGATACCAAGAGTTAGGGAGGTTTATAGACCTTGATGATTGCTCCAGTCCTCAGGAATGCTATAGCTTACACACAGCAAGTAACAGTATGTATATTGGAATCCAGTGACTATTAGTCCTCAGTGGGACCACCAAAGGAGCTAAGTTCTCAGAATGTAGCTTTTTCTAAATCTTTAGAAAAGATAGAGACAAAGGGACAAAGAGAAAAAGAGAGAGAGCCAGAAAGAATGGAAGCTTGGTGTGGGCTGCTGACAGGAAACACATTTTACACAACTGCTTCTTCTTGAATGGTAATTGAATCAACTCAGGTGAATTGAGTTCTTGCAGTTGGCAAATTGAGTAGGAAATGCTTTAATTTTGTTCTGGCTGTGGTTCAACAACAGAGAGACTTTTCAACTGTGGAATGACAGAGCTTTGCTGAATGACTCCATGTGAACTTTAGGTAGGTTAAGCTCTTCAGATGGGGGGGTCACTGCTTGCTACTGGCAATTTGGTGAAGGGGTGGCTGAAAGCTTGGGAAGTCTGGGGTTAGCAAATGAAACACGGACCAGCTATCATTGTCTGTTAGTACCAGATCGTTAGTAAATACTTTGATTTGTATATAGAGAAAATTATTATTCAGATTGTGTGTCCTTATATTGCCCATAGCAATTGTATATTGTCCGTAGCCAAAAGGCTTGTGATGGTTATTTGTGATGGTAAAACTTTCAGATGTTACCTATTCAGTAATAATTCTGGCTGATATTCAAGGTCAGAGGGCTTCCTTGATAAGCAGATTTGAAGAAAGGGAATCTTTTAAAGTTACCTGTTTTGTTGATCCACTTTTTCTCTGAATGTTGATCAGGAATATTTTGTACATTCACAAATCAATTAAGACCTGGGACAGATTTCACTTTTACAGCCACATTTTGATTATTCAGGGACTGGTTATCCAATGTATGAGTCAGGATTCTAACCAGGATTTATGACCAGACTGGAGCATTTGATCAGTTGGGGCAGCATTGATTGTACTTTTAAGCAAGATATGTCAGGGTGGGGGAGGGTGCCATTATTTCCCAGAGGCAACAGAGAATTTTTTACAGAATATATGTGGTTTAGTAGAGGTTCAAAAGAAAAGAAAAGAGGAATATATTCTTTTCCTTTAAACTGTTCTTATTGGATGTTAAAGTTCTTGAGTCTTTTACTCTAGGGGTATTTATTCCATACTTAAAAAGGAAGTAGGTTATTTGGTATGTGCCACACAGTGGCTTGACCACATTTGATATTTGAACTCTTCCTTAGATGGAATCTCCTATATTTTACTTTAGGAGCCCCACGGTAGGACTTGCCTGGTAATACAGCTTTTATATTTTGCCATTTACTCTTATACTATCCCTATTTTCCAGTAGACAGTCTGCTGCCAAAACCATTCCCAAATCAAGTTCTAAGTGTTGGATACTCAGGGTGATGTATCTCCATTTGGGGAAATTTACTGTAAGTTTTATTGAGAGCAATGGATCTTCACATGACTCCTCTGCTAGAGTCAGTGACTCACCAAAGAGGAAAGCAGAATTTACATGGAATATCTGTTTGACTCAATGAATTTCAACTTTGGGAGAACTGTGGAATTTAAGCAGAATGGCACTGCAGGTTTTGCACATTGCAAGGCGAGAGAAATGTGAAGTGGCTCCAGTGGAGCGCTGGAGCTGGCTAGCAAATGTGGACTGTACACACCTCACCCTAACTCTGAGCTCAATGACATCATGTTGGTAGCCTAATATGGATCACAGTTGGAATATGTATCACAGAATTGGCAAATGCTACAAATTATTGCCTTCTTTTTTTTTTTTTTTTTTTTCCTGGAGAGCTGGTTGTTAAACAATTACCAGCACACCAATGGTCTGGTGTACTACCTAAAACATCAATTTAAAAAAATTGTTTTTTCTCTAGTACAGGGGTTCTAAAAGTGTGGCCCTTGGATCAGCAGTATCAGCATCACCTAGGAGCTTGTTAGAAACGCAAATTATCTGGCCCCACTTGTAGCCTACTGAATCACATTCTAGTGGAGGGGCTCAAGCATCTGTTTTAGCAAGCCCTCCCTCCTAGGTAAATTTGATGTATGATAACCACTGCCCTCAGGGCTAAGTGATTGAGGAATAAGAAACTATGTTTAATTAACTGTATGATTACCACCATAATTTAATGATTAATTACCTCATACCTGTCCCATTGCTCTTATCAAGCTTTCAGAGATCCTTGCTGAACAGATTGCTATTTATAGCACCCACAGTGGGTGGTGGTGGGGATGTGTCAAAACTGTATCATTTCCAAGGTTCAGACCATGTAGAAACACAACACTCACCAGCCAATGCTGACATTCATTTGAAAGCATTGCCGAAAGGAAAGGGATGTAGGTAAATACTACAAGTAAACTACCAGAGTCTTAGCTGGGCTAAGGATCAGAATCTCCTGGACAGTTTGTTAAAATACAGATTGCTGGGCCCCAGCCCCAGAGGTTCTGATTCCATTGGCCTGGGTGGACCTGGTAGTTTGCATTTCTAAACAAGTTCCCAGGTGATACTGATGCTGCTGCTCCAGGGACCACTCCTAGAGAAACACTGCTCTAGAACATCTTTCGAATTACCTGGTTTTGTGTGAGTTCTGCTTCTCAGCTTTTTGTTCTTTCCTGTTCTACATTTAGCACGCCTGTGATTTCTCCTTGGAGAGGGTACAGCCCACATCATATGGGGCATGATTTTTAATGTGCAGGAACCTGCTGAGCCCTCCATTTCCTGTCAAGATATTATTCAGAGTCATAATGCACTTTGTCATTTTTCTTCATTCTCTTGCTAAGTTTTTACAGGCTTGGCACTTTGATATTGTGTCAGATGAAACTCAGCTGCTTCCTTATTGCAGTGTTTATGGCTTTATGATTCACACCTTTCACTGCCATCGGATTCCCTCACCAGGTTGAACAGAAAGTTTCCCTCTTCTTTGAATATAATTTTTTTATTTCTTTTGAATAGAATAACTTAATGCACCTGAGTTTCATCATTTTTTTTTTTTATTTTACTCTCTGCAACAGAATAAGAGCTCTATGCAATGTTATGAAAAGCACAGTTTAAAGAGTGTATAATGTTTACTGGTTCAAACTGTGGTCTGGAGTGAAAAGATTTAAAAGATTGTCATGGCAGCTCTAGGAGGCCTTGTATGCCTTATTGTTGAACTCAATTGGGATGTCTGCATACTTTTTCCTGAACTCTTAGAATGTAGCATTTGAATATGTGTAGTTCATGTTGTTATCTGACTGTTTTTTTTACAGTCATATCTTCAAATAACTTGTGTTCTCCACTAAACTTGAGTTTGAAGACCTTAGTTTAAGACTTATCTCAGTCGCTCAATAGTTGTGCAACCTTGGGCAGGTCACTGAATTTTCTGGATCTCACCTCATCTATAAAATGGAAATAATGACATCTCTACTTCTTATGATCTATGATATCTATGAAAGTATTTTGTAAATTCTAAAATTCTATGCAACTGTGAAGCATTATTATTAGTGTTTCTTATAATACTCAGCTTGGTCAAAATACAGAGTAGACTCTTAGGATGTAATATGTGGAGTGTGTGTGTGTGTGTGTGTGTGTGTGTGTGTGTGTGATCTTTTATAGATCTGTGGAAGGTAACACTCAAAATGGAATCTCATCATCTACTTAGTAACCAACCTGAGCATGCAATAGTAGGTACAAAAGCTGGCTATTAGCTAGA
This sequence comes from Lemur catta, assembly GCF_020740605.2. Taxonomy (NCBI): domain Eukaryota; kingdom Metazoa; phylum Chordata; class Mammalia; order Primates; family Lemuridae; genus Lemur; species Lemur catta. The sequence continues at coordinate 45,794,975 of NC_059141.1, read as the reverse complement.
CTTTAGGAGGCAGGAAAAATTGGGTATTAGCTGCGGCCCATGGAACTTTTGTTGGCATTCTCTACCTGGGCACGAGGAGTTGAGTGCATATGTCATTTAAAGAATGGGAGTACTGGGAGAACAATACACCTATTGTTGGTCTTTGGTAAGGTGCCTCCTTAACTTCTTGCTATAATAACTAGGATCTTGTTCCTGACTGTAAAGGCCTACTTACTGAGATAAAGGGCAGGATGGGCAGGGTATCTTAGGTATTCAAAACAGAAAATACCAAGCATGTGTGTGTGTGTGTGTGTGTGTGTGTGTGTGTGTGAGAGAGAGAGTATATATTTGAAACAAGGTTTGTGAAAAGCTAGAGTCCATCTTGAGAAAGCAGGAGGAAGTCCTCTAGAGGATATTTCTATCCTCTAGAGGACTCTCCTTGGGCTCTCACAGTGTTCAGAAAATTGGATATGTAGTGCACTTGAGATTTTGTAGTACAGTGCTCTGAAATTTATCTCAGTTATATATCTGACAATTACCTATGCTATCCAAACAAAATAGCATAAAAAGTGTTGGAGCAAGTGTCTGGGGACACTCTGCCTCAATACTTATTAGCTTGTTAGGCCAAGCCCTCTGGGAGGCCGAGGCAGGTGGATCACTCGAGGTCAGGAGTTCGAGACCAGCCTGAGCAAGAGCGAGACCCCGTCTCTACTAAAAATAGAAACAAATTAGCTGGCCAACTAAAATATATATAGAAAAAATTAGCCGGGCATGGTGGCGCATGCCTGTAGTCCCAGCTACTCGGGAGGCTGAGGCAGTAGGATCGCTTAAGTCCAGGAGTTTGAGGTTGCTGTGAGCTAGGCTGACGCCACGGCACTCACTCTAGCCTGGGCAACAGAGTGAGACTCTGTCTCAAAAAAAAAAAAAAATACTTATTAGCTTGTTGATGGTGAGTAAGTCAATTAACTTCTCTGAAACTTAGTTTCCTGATCTACAAAACAGAAATAGTAAGTCTTGACTTGTTTACCTTCTTTGAGTTTCAGATGAAATAATGTATAAAAAAGTATTTTGTCAACAATGACACCTGCTAGAAATGCAATATTTTATTTTCAAAATGCTTATTCTATAAGGATTTGCATGTAGTCAAAACAATTGTATTTAATACAGAATTAAAAACAGACTAGGAATATATAGGTTGGATGAAAGAATCTTTATGCGGATTCAGTGCTGACTGAACAGTCACATGCAGTAGATCTTGCTTCATGCATCAAGCATCCTGGTAGACTGGCTAGCAGCAGTTCTGCACTCGCTGTTCAGTGTCTTTACTGTGACCTGAATGGAGATGTAGAAGTCATGCTCTTTAGATTCATCAAAGATTCAGACCTGAGAGGAGTACCTAATGCCACAAATGGCAGATCCAAAATTTAAATTGATCTCAAAAGGCAGTAACAATGGTCTATCTGAAAGCACCAAGATAAAATATAACATGGATATAAATAAAGTTCTTCATTTAGAGTAAAAATAAGCTATTGTGCAAATTCAGGAAAGGGGGTGATCTGCCTTAGAGGAAGTTGATATGAAACCATCTGGGGGTTTTACATGTCTACAAGCTCAAATAGAATGTGATGCATTTGCTTTGAAAAAAAAAATACTGAATATTTTTGAAATATGGCTGCTCTCTAGAATAATCTGGTGTTCAGAAATTTAGCTACTGAGTCACAGGATTAGAGTTCTGGTCCTCACTATGCCAATGTCTTACAATGTGACCTTGCCTAGGTCATTTAATGTCTCTTGGCTTCTGTTTTTCTGACCTTTAAAATGAGTTTAGACTAAATTATTTCTGAGATTGCTTCCAGCTATAAGACTCTATGACATTGGAGTTTGGTCATAAAAAGCCTTTTGTTGATTTTGTTTGTTTGTTTTTGAGAATTGATGCATCCACAGTTAGTAGGAAAAAAGTTGTAATTACAGGAGAATTATTGATACTAAAAATTAAAATATATATGCATATATCTTTTCATTTTCTGTTATTGTGGCATTTAATTTGTGTTGGCTTAGTCAATGGCCTCCCCCAAAATAATGTATTTTTTTCAATTGATTTCTCTTAGCTGGTGTTCCTTAAGAACTTTTTCTGGAACTTCAAATTTTCCTGTAACTTTCAGGTACAAATCCCAGCAGGTTCCAGCTGGCTCACTTTCCTTCTAAGACAGATAAATTGAGCTGTATGTGCTTTTACAGTGTGTGGTCTTAGATGTCTAGCATGAGACTTTCAAAATTAAGGTCCTGCCTTCTGCTTACAGACATATACAGGGTCTCAGACCTCTCTTTGTAAGAATAACCATTTATCATCAAAACTATGGAGCCATTTTTGCTGCCAAAAAATGAGTGTTGCTTCTCCATAACTTATAGAAATATTGTATCTTTAATACAAGCGTTAATTGAGCAGTGAATGAGTTAGTGGTTTGCAGTGCCTCTGGGTTTTGGAGTGTGCTGGGTTTTTCTGGATGAATGGCTCTGTGCATAGGCATGTTGTTCACTGTTTTAAAGCACCTGACAAATATCATTCATTTCATTATGTTGTTTGATTGATATGGAGTTTGTTTTATAGTCCATACAATTGAGTTTCTTGTATTTTTTTTAAATCCATCTGCCTTATCCTCCTTAGTTTTTAAAACCTTGAACTGTGTCTGAATGAATTTAATGAATTAATCAGAATATCTCTTCCTCAATCATATCAGATAAAAGAGAATTCATCATATTAAGGACGTTGTGCTAGGGAAGATAGTGGATTGTTTTCATGCTTCATTCTCTTCTTCCCTCTTTCCTTTTCCTCTCTCCTTCTCTGTCTTCTTCCATCTGTCCCTCCTTCCCTCCTCCCTTTTCCATTTTGTTTCTTCTCTCCACAACTCTTTACTGAGTTGCCACTGTGTGTTAGGTAGGCTGTAGATTTATTCTCTAGTAAGTTATCTGCCTTTATGGTGCTTACAGTTTAGGATAGGAATTATTCAAATAAACAATTTAAGTGCAGAGTTACCACTGCAAACAGCTTAGTAATGAAGGCCAGAGAAAACATCTCAGGGTTCCAGAAGAGATTTCAAACCTGAGAGCTGTAGATTGATTTAAGAGTTAGCTGAATGAAGGCTCGGGTTGGGTATAGGAAATGTTCAAGACAGAGGGAAAGCATATGTAATAGTAAAGTTTTGAGATGGGAAAAAGCATAGCACAATTAAGAAATAAAAAATTCAGTGTGAATGAAGTCTGGTACACAGGGGAAGATTGGCCAGAAATAGGATTGAAGGGGTACAACCTTAGAAAGGCCTTATGAGTTATGAATTCAAAGAGCAGTGGGGAGTTATGGGGAAAAAATTACATGATTGGTTTTTCACTTTTGAAAGATCATTTTTTTCCTGCAGAGTAGAGATTGATTTGGAGGAACACAATATTGGTAATTGTAATAGTACAGGGGAAAGATGATGATGATGATGATAATAATACACTGGATTATGGGGGTATGAGAGTGGGTGTTTCATTTAAGCAAAGCTTTGGAATCCTTTTTTATTTCATTTTCAGGTAACTTCCTTTAAAGCTGTCATTAAAAAAAACAGATAAAACAAATCCTTTTTTCTCTTCTTTATCATTATTCCTAATTTGGGGACATAAAGGCTGCTCAGAGAATAGATTTGTAGCTGTGAGGGGTTGAGGTGCTCAGAATAGATTTCCAGATACTGTTTTTATTTGAGTAGAAGGAACACTGCAATAAGAATCAGAGCTCTTAATTTAAGACCCAGTGTTGCCACTAATGAGCTCTATGATTACGGGTAAATACCTTAGCCTCTGTAGGTGCTCCTTTCAATTCTAATCTTCCATAATTCTGTGGATGCCCCCATAAGAAAACTCTAGGGAAGAAAAACTTCCAGGTATTTATTTGCATTTTAAATATCTTAATACTGTTTTAATCCTGATTGATATGCATATTGAAATTCTAGATTCAACAAGTGAGAAGCCTTGCTAACAGTATCAGAAATCTGAACCTACAAGATCATTAACCTGCAACTAAAAATCAGGCTATCTTTCTATCTTGCACACCTGCCTGGAGACATGAGAGGAGATTTGGGGGTCTATGAAAAAATGAACCACAGAAATTTAGTTTTTGAGAATGGAAGTCTTTAGTAATGAGAAATTAGTTTAAAGTGTATACTGGTTCCCAAACTTGGGTCCACTGCTAGTGCCAATTTGGCCACATAAAAATCCCCTGTGGGATCTTGTTAAAAATACAGATCCCTGGTCTCATTCTCATAGCTTCTGAGTAGTAAGTGGTGGTCTATGGCGAATAGAGATGGGTGCTGTGTTCTACAACAGTGTTTTCCCAAGTGTTGTCCAAGAGATTTCTCTAGTCTTACAAAATGTTTCTTGAAAATGCATTTGGAGGTAAAATTCTTTTTTTGAAACACTGCGTAATATAATGTCCTTTGTAGATTAATGTATTAGCATAGTAGAGATTCTGAGATATCCTATAGGAAAGAAAAAGTTTAACTTTATTCCTGTTGACTCATTTGGGCCTCAACCACTTTTACTGGAAAACCTGTTAATAATCCTTAGATCTAGTGTTTCATAATGGAAGTTTACAAGATGTTGTGCCAGAGTCACTTCTTCTAGTCATTGAAATGGAGTGCCCAAGGATGTCCCATCCTTTATTGTTTAAACAAAGGCACACATTTGTGGAATTACTGAGGGAATATGGATAAATAGTTTGGCTGCAAAATAGGCTTATTTCATCATCAACAAGCTACTTGACTGTCCTATGGGTTCTGTATATTGCATTGCACAACTCTTCACATTTACTGTATGTGAATGGCATCCGCATAGAGCTGTGTAGTATGCAACCTGCCAATCCTTCTGTGGCTGCTTTGTCTAACATGTCTGGGGGCTGACTCTATGACTTTGTTTCAGTGGAATCAGAAATCAACCATGTGAATTATCTTATGCAGATTATAACTCTCTGAGTGGTAAGCTCCTAAAAATTTGTCTTGAATAGGACTGAACAAAATAGTTGGGTTTTAATATTAATAAAGTAATGAGACTGTTTCCAGAAGCCATGCACCAATATTTAAGTGTTTTAAAATGAGTGTATCTTTATTTGCTGTCCTGAGAAGAAGCTAATATTTGTCATTGGATATATCACTGGCCAAAATGCAGTTCTTTAATCATTTAACAATTTTTTGATCACCATGTGGCAGGGGACACAAAGGAAAAAGGACGTAGTTTCTGCTTTTCAAAAAGGGCAGTTTAAGGAAAATTGCCACATACACAGATGGTTATAATACACTGTGGTAATAGTTACAATGGAGGTAAATGCAAGGGGCAATTGGAGCATAAAGAATAAAGTACTTCAGTTGGCCTGGGGGAATTAGGAAAGATTAGATGAGGCTACTTTGGTTTAGTCTGCTTTCTGATTTTCATCTGAAACCCTATGCTGACTCTGCTCTTCAATTACCAAGTAAAAGTTTAGATTTTGCTGCCTTGCATGTGCTCATATGCTTTCCAAAATAAATTGTGTTTATGTAATAATTTTCACCTTTTCTCCTCACTCATCATTTCCATCCTGATATTACTTTGAATTATACCCCCCACAATAGTCTTAGTTTTCAGCTGAGTATTCACATTTCTGGTACAAGCTAATAGAATTTTTCATTTGCTTTTGGTTTGCAGATGTTGAACACATGGCTCTTAAGTGTGGCATTATTCTTACAAGGATGACAGTCTTCAAACATTTTGATTAGCACCTCAATTTTACTGACTTCTCCGTTTTGAAGTGAGCCTGTGTTTTATATCTTCTCAGCTTCATCTCTTACAAAGCTCTAGTATTCAGAAAGGCAATTTTTGTCTCCAGTTTTATATCTACCAAGCTACTGTGAGGCTTTCAGAAAGGTTTGATAGCTTTTATTTCCTGAAATGGAATATTTTACTTAATTTTTCAAAGAGCTCAAAGAAATATACCTGCATTGAGAATAAATACATCCTGCCTATTTGCAGTATCTTGCATTTGCATTCAATTTTATCATTTATAAAATATTTTACCTGCATCATTTTATTTAACTCTCACAATGCCATTTGGAATATGAGGAAATTAGAGCTTAGTGAGGTTTAGTAAATTATTTCAGATAATGTAATTAATTGGTGACAGAATCTGGACTCAGAGAGACTTCAGCCTCCAATTATGGAGCCCTTTCCACTACATTATGTGGCAGGACGATATGGCTATATGTTATGTGTAAAAGGAAGATGAAAATGAAGGAGCAGAGTTTTCATTTGATAATGCAAAGGTAAAAATTGTAAGTATCATTGTTAATGATTTGACTGGATGAGATTATGTAGGATATGAGAGTAAGTAAGTTAATAACCATCCCCGATCAAATATGGTAGGCAAGTTTGATGAAGCAGTGTTAAGAAGGTGGAGCTGATTTAGTGTTTAATGAAGCAGCACTATAGTCATCGTACAGGTAAAATAGAGTAAAAATTGTAAAAGGACACAAGTCAGCAGGGGAGATGGGGGCTACTGAATGAAGGATGGATTTAGACAGAAACTGGCCAAGGCGACTGGGACCCAATGGGAAGGCTTCAGCTGGATCCTGTGCCACCTTCATTCTGAGGTTGGGGCCTCTTGCAGACTGATTATCCATAGCCAAAACTGATGCCACAGGTGCTGGCCAAGGAGAGATTTAAAGTCAGAACATAGCCATTTCTTGACAAATCATAAAAAATTTGGTACAGTACAGCCACACAAGTCGTGTCACTGTCTCTAGATAAAAGAGCCTGGCAGAGATAGAGGGAGGGCAGTAACTGGAAAGAGGTTGAAGGGTGTAGGTTAAGTTTATTGAGGATATTGTGAAAAGCCAAATGAAGCAGTTACTCCATGACATATGGCTGCCATTATGTCATAAGCCCACAGCAGTGATCTAATTTGCTAATTTTCTCAAAACTGCAATCACTTTGAAAGTTACCCGAATACGAAAATAATAGATTTTTTCAGTCCTTAGCAGATCAATGAGATAAAATATATATCTCAAACTACCTAAAATTAGAGAGCACTCTTATCTTTTCTCAAGTACACATGAATATTTTTAAAAATTAAAATTGAGGTTTACCTTTGGCCTAAAACTTGGAAAATAATACAAATCACATTATTAAAGTAATAGTAATAAATAAATAAATAAATAATTAGAAACAAACCAAAACATTTGCCCATATAGGCATTTTTATAACAACTCTGTGATTGACATAAAATAATTGCACATATTAAAGAGGTACAATTTTGGTGAGATTGATATATGTCTCCAAAATGAAACCAACACCACAATCAAAATAGGGAACATAATGATCTTCCCCAAATTTTCCTTATGCCCTTTTCTAAACCCTCTTACTCAGTCTTTTCCTAAAAATCTTTTCTAAATGACTTAGATAAGAACGGAAATTAAATGCATGCAATATTAGATTGACCACTATAAGCAATTTTATATATACATATTGAACTCAAGAAGTAGACAGTGGAAATTCAAAGAAGGAAGATTTCAGGAAAAGACACAAGTGTGTGGGAACAATTCTTAGATGCTGGGGAACTTGAATTAAACCTGGAACAGGCAGAATGCATTTGGAGAGCATTTCAGCTTTGAGGCAAGGGGCAACAAAGCAAGACAGAAATGAGGGCCCTATAATCCTGAGAGAGTGAGATTTCTTTGACCCAAACAGAGATAGTATACTGATAATCTATAGGAAATAGAATTTGGCTAGCTTGTGGAAGAATTGAAAATGAGGCTGAGTGTAGATTTAAGATAAATGAGAAACAACCAAGGCCTTTTTTATTTTTTTTTTTAACTACGGAAAGTGATCTAATTAATTCATTTATTCATGCATGCAAAAGTAGTTTTATTGAGTACCCACTATATGTCAGGCACTATTCTAAGTGCAGATGAAGTACTTTTAATATGTGGCCATTTGGAAGAGCACACTCTGCTGTGTGTGTGTATGTGTGTGATCTATTTTTTAAATGAACTTTATTTTAAAAATTTTAGATTTACAGAGAAGTTGCAAAAATTTTACAGTCTTGTACACCCTTCACCCAATTTCCCCCATTGTTAACATTTTATATAACTATGGTACATTTGTCAAAATGAAGAAACTGACATTAGCACATTACTATTAACCAAACTCCAGACTTAATTTAGATTTTTTTAGTTTTTACCTAATACCCTTTTCTGTCCCTAGGATTCCATCCAAGTTACCATATTATATTTAGTCACCATGTCTCCTTAGGCTCCTTACTTAGACAGTGATGATTTCTCAGCTTTCCCTATTTTTCGTGATCTTGACAGTTTTAAGGAGTACTGATTAGATATTTGAAAAATAGAATATCCTTCAGTGTGGGTTTGTCTGATGTTTCCCTCATACCTGCTTTTGAAGTAACAAATGGAAGTTCCATCCACAAATCTAAAGAACTGTTGACTTCATTAATTTTATGTTTGGATAATTCAGATCTTTAATCTTTTTTGAACAGTAAACCTCATATTCTCCTCCAATCATGTTCAAGGTATCTGTTCTCTTACTTATTCATTGCGGGTATCACTTTTACCATTTCAGGCTACCAGGGTTTCCTGGAAAGAAATGTTTCCATTTAAATCAGTAGAGATTTGAATGACAGATTCCAGGAAATCCTTCCGAGACCTTGAGGCCTTTGATAACCATAATTCAGTCACCTCTGTGGTTAGAACTTCATTAACAGAGGCTAAAATGCTTAGCTGTGTTCTGATCCATCACTCAAATAATCACATGGTTTTGCTTAAATTTCCTGCAAGTTGCTAGTTGCCATATCTCAGATTAGTGCGCTGGGATTACAAAGTACGGACTTGGCCACACAGGCCCCTGTGCCATTTTCTTATATTCTCAGAACTCCCGATAGATTGAAACACCCAAAGTTGAGCAAGAAGATGCTGAATAGAAGGGACCCCATATATAGTTTCTTTAACATGATATTTCTTAACCATTAAGAAATAGACTCTGGCCCATTTTCTAAGGAAAAAATAAAAGATATGTTATATCTACAGGATTCTTCTCTCTTCCGGGACAAAAGAAATTACAGTTACATTTTCTTCGTATCGTTCTACTACATTAAATTTGAATTCATTCTGGCCTTTAAGACCCTTCAAAATACTTTTTGCCCCTAGATAGATATATGCTTAGGTTTAATTGTGGGCCCTCTGGTTATTGGCAGTGTGACATTGAGTGCATCACTTAGCCTTTCTAAGCCTTGCTGTTTTGATCTATAAAGTTTGGATGATAATATCTACCTCCTAAACTGTTTTGAGAATCAATTGAGATAAAGCATGTAAAGCACCCAGCACAGTGTCTGGCACAAAACCAGCTCAATAAACATTAGCTGTTCTTCCTAGTACCAAGCATAATAAACTAATTAAAAAAAAAAAACAAAAACTGGATGCATTAGCCAAAATTCCAATAATAGCCGCTGATGTTTTCAACTATCCTTCCTGCCTTGTAACCTGTCCAGACATTCAGATGCCCCATATCCCACTGCTCCAGCCTCCAGCTTCCTGACCACCAGCCGTCTACCACAACTCTACATTCATCCTTGCAGAAGAAGAATGGCTGCCTCTACAGTTGTTAAAAAGGAAATAATGTTTAAAAAATGTTTTTTAAAAATCCACATAAAATATCTGTTTGAGTCAGGAAGTTAATCATAAATTTTGCTTTGGTGACCACATGGGGTTTATGAGCAAATAGAATTTTTAAGAATGTCAGGCTTTGTTTTATTTTTTTAAACCAGCTGGAGCTAATGTCTACCATTGGCATTCTCTTAGAGTCACCAGTCGGTTCTCGCCACCAGTAAGGAATGTGGACAAGCTGTTGATATATGGATTTTCATGACCCCTTAACACAGTTCTGCATTTGTTGGAAGCCCTGAGAGACTGGTCTGGGACTGAGCCACTACCAGAGCTGTTGCAGGCCCCCTGCCAGGACTCACAAATCCTGGCTTTGCAGGGTAGTAATTTTAGTTGTCTTCTCAGTAAGCCCCACCATAGATCCTTTCTTGTACTGGCTGTTACTTCCTCAATTAAAGAACGCAGCTTTCTTTGTGCTGGCCTGTGGATCAGATGCTTCAGAGCAGCAGGAAGAGGATAATCCCACACCTACAGAAATGCAAAGGTTCCTTATTTTTTAAATCAATCAGCAGGGCCTGCTCTGCACAGCCAGAGTAGCAGTGTCTTTCCTGGCAGGCCTTGCTAGCAGAGGGATAGTTTAAGAGTCCTCATCCACAAGCATTTGTCTGTACTCTTTCCTGTTAACCCTAAGAAGTAAAAATAGTAAAAACTTCCTTTATTTAAAGGGATTTGTGCCCTATGGTTAGAAATAGTGATTACTGATTAGAGTCTAATATTGAAAACATTTCATTACAGGCTACACCAGAGTATCACCAGAGCCTCATTTTACATGGCACTGAAGAAGAATTCTAGGACACACAAGTGGTATAATGGTGTTTATAGAGAACTCATAATGTATACAAGGGAATGGGTATGTTTCATTACTAGTACTTGTAAATCTTGAAAAGTAATGAGTATCCAAAAGAAAGATTTCTTTGCGACTTTTCAGAAGATCAGTAGTAGCAGATGGTTAGAACTCTTGTGCCAACTCCAATTGATCAACCTTGGCTCCCTAGGACACAGGCTATTGCAGGCCCATTCTAACTCTGTGGTAAACATGCCACAATTGATTAAAGATGCTTGCCATGGGCATGGGACAAAGAAATAGCAACTCATATTAAATATTTGTCATCCCTAGAATCACCATTTATGCTAGGCCAAAGCATACAGCTATAATTATTTATGGTAACATAAACAATTATATTTCTTTATATAATATAAATTTATATGTTACATAATATAATAACATATTAATAATTATATTACTAATTACATAGTGGGGAAAATTTAAACACTGTGGCTCCTAACCTATACATGACAAAATGTGGATTACAGAAACAATATTCCACTCATTCATTCTTTTAAACCAAAATGTATTTAGTAATTTCTGTGTGCTAGGTCCTGTGGATTTAGAGCTAAATAAGTACTTGTGTTTGTCCCAAAGGAGCTTTGGTTGACTAGAGAAGATGATGTGGAAATTATTGCAGACATTATAAATATGATAATAAAAATATGTACTAAAGTGAGTTTTCACAGAAAAAAGAAGCAATTAACTCTGCCTCAGTTCATGAGAAAAGTCTTCAAAGGGGTGTCAACATGGTGTCATTACAGTCTCTAGAAATTACAGCAAACACTTAAGAATCACCTGCTCTTATGAATCAAAGCAACCCGATTGAAAATGGATAGTACTCCTTATTATGTAGTAAAGCCATATGGTTAAGGATGCTGTTGGTTTTCTTACAAACTGCTATTCCTCTGAATTTTCAGTTGCGAACTTCTAAATACTTAGATTTCTCAATGTATTTTTTTCTTATCACTTTTCCCACAGCAACTCATATTAAATTCCATTGCTTTGTTTTATATTGATCTCTGTTGTCCAAACTCTTATACTCACTCACATATTTAAAGCTGGAATATGCCAATACAGATATGGGAACTGATGGAAAAGCATTATGCATTTGGAAATAATTTGACACGCTATACCTTGTATGGGCTTCTGGGTTTTCAAATTGGTTAAACTGTCATATCTATATTTCTCTTTACTTTAAAATGCCAAGCACATCTAATCACAGCTTTTTTAAAAGCATGTCATAATAACAAAATTTGCATGCTTGCTGACTTTAAATCCAGGGACTATGTGTATAAATAGACTCAGGTGTCTGTGTATGGTTGTATGTACATATGAGCACACATGTGTACACAGGTTTAAATTTGCTTGGGGTGTGTCCCTAATTAAATATCTCTAAGCCATCATGTATACTGATAATATTTAAAAACATGTTGTAGTGGATGGATATGGACTAGTTGGTTAGTAGTGATGAAAGTGAGGCAAAGTGTAAATGAATGCTTTGTAAGAAAGACATAAAACTTTTGTATATACCAGAGCTTTTGTACAGTATTTGGATTTTGATTTCTAAGAATTGTTATTTATAGAATACTTTTTTGTATGTAAATTAACCTTATTTTGGTCATAGCCAGAGATTAAGAACCAGTTTTATAAATAATTCTAAACTATACTTATTGTGATTTTCTTTCTGATTATAAAAGTAATAAAAAAAATTTGAAATAGAAAACCATACCACAGAAAGTAGAAACCACTGACATCCCATCACCAATGTATAATTAACATGGACATTTTTTCTCTTTCATTTCCTTTTTAGTGTGTGTTAGCACATATTTGCTCTTTCAGTGATTTCAGCCATTCAACTATTAATTATATGTATTAAGCACCTAGTAGTGCTCATGATGTATGTTTCTGTGTGTATGTATACATCCTTGTCATATATTTTTACTTGAGATATAATTCATATATACCATAAAAGTCATCCCATTAAAGTGCACAATTCAGTAGTTTTTAATATATTCACAAGATTGTACAACTGTCATCATTATCTAATTCTAGCATATTTTCATTACCTCAGAAAGAATCCCCATGCCCATCATCTACTAATCTCTCTGTAAGGGTTTACCTATTCTGGGCATTTGTATAAATAGAAAACTTGGCTTTTGTGATTGACTTCTTTCATTTAGCGCAATTTTTTCAAGGTTTATCCATGATGTAATATGAATCAATATTTGCTTTCTTTATTATAAGTGAATAATATTATATTTCATGAATATACTACATTTTGTTTATCCACTCATCAGTTGATGACATTTGGGTTCTTTCCATTTTTTTGCCATTATGAAAAATGCTGCTATGAACACTTATCTACATGTTCTTGTAGGAATATATGTTTTCAATTCTCTGGGTACATACTTAGAAGTGGAATTGCTGGGTGAGATGGTTACTCTATGTTTAACATTTTGAAGAATTGCCAAATGTTTTCCACATTGGCTGTGCCATTTTACATTCCCATCAACAATGTGCAAGGAGTCCCATTTTTCCTCATCCTGGCCATCTTGGACTTGTTATTTCTGTCATTTAATTTATAGTCATCATAGTGGTTGTGAAGTAATATCTAATTGTGGCATGATTTGCATTTCTTTAATGACCACTGATATTGAGTAGGTGATCACACTGGACATTTGTATGACTCTGGAAAAATGTCTATTCAAATCCTTTGCTCATATTTTAATTGGGTTATTTTTTAAAATCCTTGAGTTGTAACAATACTTTATATATTTTGTATATTAGATCCTTACCAAATATATGACATGAAAATATTTTCTCCCCTTTGTGCTTTTTCCAGTTTATTGACTGTGTTCTTTGAAGCACAAACATTTTTAAATTTCCATGAAGTCCAATATATCTATTCTTCTGTTGCTTGTGATTTTGATGTCATTTGTAAGAAATTATTGACTAACCCACAGCCTTGAGATTTACACTTATGTTTTCTTATTAGTGTTTTATGGTTTTAGAAGTTAACATTTAGGTATTTCATCCATTTCAAGTTAGATTTTTTATATGATGTGAGGTAGAGATCCAACATCATTCTTTTTTAAAAATTTATTTATTATTTTTTTATTTTTTTCATTTCAGCATATTACAGGGATACAAATGTTTAGGTTACATATATTGCCTTTGCCCCACCCAAGTCAGAGCTTCAAACATGTCCACCCCCCAGATGGTGGACACTGCACCTATTAGGTGTGAATATACCCATCCTCTCCTCACCCCTCCCACCTGCCCGACACCTGATGAATGTTACTGCTATATGTGCTCTTTTGTACATATAGATTGCACATTAGATTGATTTAGTTTCATATGTTGAACCAACCTTTAATCCTGGGATTAAATTCCACTTAGTCATAGTATATAAGCCTTTTGTATATTGCTGATATGGTTTGCTAGCATTTTGTTGAGGACTTTTGAACTTATATTTTAAAGCATATTTATCTGTACTTTTCTTTCATATTGATGTCTTTTGTTTTGGTATCAGTATAATGCTGGCCTCATTAAATGAGTTTGGAATGTTTTGTTTTTCTTTTTTTGGGAATTATTTGTGAAGAATTGGCATTAATTCTTTAAATGTTTGAAAGAATACAGCTGTAAATCTATCTAATCCTGGGATTTATTTTGTGGGTAATTTTTTGATTATTAATTCATTGTCTTCCTTGTTACAACTTTATTCAGTTCATCTGTTGCTTCATGAGTTTAGGTAGTTTGTGTCTTTCTAGGAATTTGTTCATTTCATCTAGTTTATCTAATTTGCTGGCATATGGTTGTTCATACTGTTTTCTTATAATCTTTTTTAGAAAATTATTTATGTTAAGTCAGTAGTAATGTTTCTGCTTACATTCTTAATTTTGGTAATTTGGAATTCTCTCTTTTTTTCTTGGTCACTGTAGCTAAAAGTTTGTCAAATTTGATCTTTTCAAAGAACCAACTTTTGGTTTTGTTGCTTTTTGATCCGTAGGTTTTTTTCATCCTTTATATCATTTATTTCCACTCTAATTTTTATTATTTCTTTTTTGTCTTGATTTGGGTTTAGTTTTCTTTTGTTAGTTTCTTAAGGTATAAGGGTCTGCTGTTGATTTGCCATGTTATTTCTTTTTTAACATAAATGTAGCTATAATTGTGCTTTTAAGAGTCGCGTTAGGTACATTCCATACATTTTGGTAGGTTGTATTTTTGTTTTACTTAATCTCAAAATATTTTCTAATTTCTTCTTATATTTATTCTTTTGGTTATTTATGATTGTGTCTTTAATTTCCACATACTTGTGAATTTCTCAATGTTCCTCATGTTGTTGATTTCTAATTTCATGGATGAAGATCGTGCATTATATGATTTCAATCCCTTTAAATTAGTTGAGGCTTTTTTATTGTCTAACATATAATTTAACCTGAAGAATGTTTCATGTGCGTTTGAGAAGAATGTCCAATTTGCTGGTTTTGGATGGAATGTTCTACAAATATCTATGAGGTCTAGTTGGTTTATAGTGTTGTCCAAGTCTTCTGTTTCCTTGCTGGTCTTCTGTTTAGTTGTTCTGTCCATTAGAGGTATTGAAGCCTCTCTATATGTTGTTTCAATTCTGTTTTGCTTCATGTATTTTGTATCTTGCTTTATGTATTTGGGGATCTGTTTGCATGGTATAACTTTTTCCCCTACTTTACTTTTCATCTGTTTGTATCTTTGAATTTAAATGTCTCTTTTAGAAACAGCATCAGTTGTATCATTTTAAAAAATATATTGGGTCAATCTGTGTCTTTTAATTGAAGTGTTTAATTGACTTAACTTTAATGTAACTACTGATAATGTAGAATGTACATTTTCCAATTTGCTATTTGGTTTCTATATCTCATGTATTTTTTTATTCCTCTAGTCTTCCATTAATGCTTTCTTTTGTATTAAATATGTACCATTTTAATTCCTTTTGTATTTTATTTTACTATATTTTAAAAGGTTTTTTTTGGTAATAGTTGCCTTGGAAATTACAATTAACATCTTACATTATAGCAATCTAGTTTAAATTAATAGCAACTTAACTACAATAGTATACAAAAACTTCATTCCTGTATAGATTAATTTCCCTTAGTCTTCTGTGCTGTTATGATCATACAAATTATGTCTTTATTTTTTGTATGCCCATTAACATAGATTGTTATTATTTTATGTAGTTGTGTTTTAAAACATAAGAAAAAATGGAGTTATAGACAATAATATATCTATACTGTGTTTTATATTTAGATATGTAGTTACCTTTTACTGGTGCTCTTTATTTCTTCATCTGGATTCAAGTTACCGTCCAATGTCCTTTCATTTTAGCCTGAAGAATTCCCATTAGTATTTTCAATAGAGATAGCAATAAACTCTCTCTTTAGTTTAGCCAGATACAGATTACTTGGTAGGTTTTTTTTTTTCTTTCAACCATTAAAATAAATTATCCCACTGCCTTCTGACCTTTTTGGTCTCTGATGAGAAATCAGCTGTTAATATAATTGAGAACCGTTTTTATGTGATAAGTCACTTTTCTCTTGCTGCTTTTAAAAATTTGATTATAATATGTCGTGGTGTGGATCTCTTTGAGTTTATCCTACTTGGAGATTATTAAGCTTCTTGGATGTATATATTAATGTTTTTACTCATACTTGGGAAATTTTATTATTATTTCTTCAAATATTCCTTCTTCCCTTTTTTCTCTTTCCTCTCCTTCTGGAGCTCCTATTATATATATATATATACACACATATACATATATGTGTGTGTATGTATATATATATATATATATATATATATATATAGGTATTACTGATGGAGTTTCATAGGTCTGTGAGGTTCTGTTCATTTTTCATTCTTTTTTGTGTTTTTCAGTTTGAAAAATGCCACTGATTCTTTCTTCTACCAGGTCAGCTCTGCTGCTGAGCACCTCTAGTGAATTTTTAATTTTGGTTACTTTACTTTTCACTTCTAGAACTGCAATTTAGTTCTTTTAAAATAACTTTTATCTCTGTGAAGTTATTATACTTTTCTTTAGTCCTTTAGGTAGCCTTCACTTTAGCTCATTGAGCATATTTAAAATAGCTCAGTTAAAGTACTTTTCTATTTTTCTGGGCTTCCTCAAGGACAGTTTCTTTTCACTACTCTATTTCTTGTGTATGGCCATAGGGTCTTGTTTCTTTTCATATTCCATTTTTTGTTATTATTAATAACTGGACATTTTAAAGAATATAATGTGACAAGTCTGGGAATCAAATTATCCTCTGCTAGTAGAGTTTGTTTTGTTGCTTTTGTTTTTGTTTGTTTTCTAATTCTGTAATGTCTGTATTTTTTGTCATGTGTGGCCACTGAAGTCTCTATTTAGTTAGCTTGGTGATCAACTAAATGTTGGACAGAAATTTTCTTAAATGCCTGGAATTAATTAATTTCATAGTGTTTACTAAGATGCTCTATGTATTTGGTGGAGAATGTATACATCACTCAGCCAGACAGTTTATAATTTCACTTTTGTCATCACTTCCTACTTGCAAAGAGTCTCAATGTCAGCCATGTGTGAAAATTTAGGGCCTTCTCAGATTATTAATGAATATGCACACAGCCCTAGGTGTGAGCATAGCTCTAAGCATGAGTTTGGCTTTCTAGATTCCCAGGAATATGTCAGGAGTTTCTCAAAAACCCTTTTGGATATCTCATCTCCAAGCTTTTAAGCTTTTTGGTTTGCCTATTTTTTTTCCTAATTCTTGTCTACCACCTCAGTCGGCTGATACATTATATACAAGGAAGAGGCTGTTCACACTGGATGAAGTTCCAAATTAAGTCAAGTAAAGATAGCCTTGAGAGAGAAGCCTTTCAGAGAATGACCAGACAAGTCAAATAGTCATTGTTCTTAAGGAACGGGCTTATGAAGGCCCCTTTCTTCCCTTTCAGTGGCTACCAGGCTGCTGATTTTCACCATGGATCTGGGTTGTTGGTTTTAAAAGCTACCACAGAACTGGGGATAAGGAAAAGGAATGGGAATAGGGAAAGTTCATATACCATGAAATTTGCTATTCTTACTGAAATTCAGCTATTGTTTTTAGAACACATAGTCCCCGGATTCGCTGCAAGTCTTTGGTTACTTTTCAGAGTTCTGAAAAAGTTAATTATGACTGTTTTGCTGGTGTTCTTTTTGTGTTTATGGAGAAGAAAATATTTGAAGGTTCTTATTCTACCATTTTAATGATGTCCATCATTGTGTTTTAGTATATGGAATATTAACTAGGTTGAGAGTATAGATGAAAGTATAGGTTGAACTGATATTCACTTAGGTTACAAGATGTATATTGGTTGTCTACATGTATTTATGATAATTTTCTATTTTTTTTCTATTGGACTATTTTATTTTTTCTTATTTTTTGTGTTTAAGAATACTAAACTTTATCTGTTACAAAAGTTCAAATATTTTCTCCAGACTTTGATTTGTCTTTGAGCTTTATTTAATATTTTTAAATGAGTGATATTTGTATAACTTCTTTATCATAAGCTTGACCCTAAAGGAAATGCTAAAGTAAATTTCTGGTTCTTATTACCTTTTCATTCTCAGTCTTCTTTTAGGCTCCTTTGTCTCACACATTTCTCAAAAATTGACATTTCTTTGTTTTCTTCTCTTTATTTTAACATTCTTCAGGGAAAAATGTCACACACCTCAGTGGCTTCCACTTTTTCCTAAATTGTTGCTTCCTCTTACATCTCTATTCTTGCCAAGACACCTTTCATGAGGTCATGTTCCATACATCTAATTGCCTCAAATGCACCATCATTGACTCAGTCTCTTGGCATAACAATCTCATAAGAAATCTTTGATATTTCTCCCTATCAAATTTGTCTTCAGTCTTATTAAATATATTTGTTAGTATCTCTACAATCTGTACTGCCCATTTTCCTCTCTCTCTCCACCCCCCTGCACATACATATACACTATCCTCCCAAAGAATCTTTTTCTAACATAAATTTGATCCTGACCCTTCCAGCTGTATAATTAGAATCTTTCAAAAGGTGATTTTCTTGGAATTCTTTTGCCCTCTTTCAGGAGAACTATAAAACATTGATGAAAGAAATCATGGATGACACAAACACATGATACAACATCTCTTGCTCAGGGATTGGCAGAATAAACATCATTAAAAAGTTCATACTGCCCAAAGTGATGTACAGGTTCAATGAAATTTGCATCAAAATACCAATGTCTTATTTCACAGATATAGAAATAAATAATCCCAAGCTTCATTTGGAACCAAAAATAACTCTAAATAGCTGAAATAATCCTATGCAAAAAGAAAAAATTTGGAGTCATCGCATTACCTGACTTCAAATTATACTATAGGGCTATAGTAATCAAAACAGCATGGTATTGGTATAAAAGTAAAGAGATAGACCAATGGATCAGAATAGAGAACCCAGAAATAACACCATATAGCTACGACCAACTGATCCTCCACAAAGCAGTTGGGGAAAGGAAGCCCTATTCAATAAATGGTGCTGGGAAAATTGTATAGGCACATGCAGAAGAATGAAACAGGATTCATATCTGTCACCACTCACAAAAATTCATTCAAGATGGATAAAAGACTTAAATGTAATCATAAGAATTCTGGGGGAAAATGTAGAAACACTCTTCTAGATATCAACCTAGGCAAAAAATTTATGACTAAGATACCAATGGCAATCACAGCAACAACAAAAATAAATAAATAGGATTTGATTAAGCTAAAAAGCTTCTGCACAGCTAGGGAAACAATCAACAGAGCAAGTAGATAACCTTCAAAATGGGAGAAAATATTTGCAAGGTATACATCTGATAAAGGGCTAATATCCAGAATCTAAAAAGAACTCAAGGAAATCAATAAGGAAGAAAATAAACACCACCGTTAAAAACTGGGCAAAAGACATGAACAGAAGCTTCTCTAAAGAAGATAGAAAAATGGCCAATAAACATGAAAAATGCTCAACATCACATCACTAATCATTAGGGAAATGCAAATTAGAATCGCAATGAGATATCCCCTTATCCCTGTTAGAATGGCTTTTATTAAAAAGTCCCAAAGCAATAAATGTTGGCATGGGGAGGCAGAGAAAAAGGAATGCTTATACACTGTTGATGGTACCGCAAATTAGTTCAACCTCTATGGAAAACAGTATGAAGATTCCCCAGAGAACTGAAAATAGACCTACCATTCAATCTAGCAATCTCACTAATGGGTATCTACCCAAAGGAAAAGAAGCCATTTCATCAAAAAGACACTCCATTCAAATGTTTATTGCAGCACAATTCACAATTGCAAAGATGTGGAATCGACCCAAGTGCCCATAAATACATCAGTGGATTAATAAAATGTGGTATATGTATACCATGGAGCACTACTCAGCCATAAAACAAGATGAATTAATGCCTTTTGCAACAATTTAGATGGAGCTAGAGACCATTATCCTTAGTGAAGCATCACAAGAATGGAAAAACAAACACCACATGTACTCACTATTAAGCTGGACTAACCAATGAGCACACATGTGCACAAAGGAAGTAAAACTTAGTGGAAATAAAACAAGGTGGAGGGAGAAAGGGAGAGGCAAAAACCTACATAATGCATACAATGAACACTATTTGGATTATGAGGACACTTATAGCCATGTCTCAAGCATTACAAAAACAATTGATATAACCCAAAACAAAAGACAATAGATGCTGGCATGGATGCAGAGAGATAGGAACACTTATACACTGTTGGTGGGACTACAAATTATTAGGTCATTAAATATGAAATGTCCGGTTTCAAATCAAAAGTTTAGTTTAGTACATATCATACAAGAAGCAGTACAATTAATCAAAGCATGTGACTAAACTATTGACACAGTTTTGCCATCTTAATGATAGCATGGTTATAGGAGCAAAGAAGCCTGGAGAGTGAGCGGCGATGAAATTGTGAAAGGTGTTTCCACAGCTTATTGAGAATTGAATATTTTTTCTTGCAAGAAGCGGGGTTCAAAGCCCATAAGAAGTGGAAGTCAGTTGATTCAAGATCTGGTGAATATGGTGAATGACAGATAGTTTCCAAGTCCAGCTTCTGTAGTTTGAGCAGCCTTGTTTGTTCCATATGTGGTCAAGCATTGTCATGCAAGAGGATTGGCCTGTCTCTATTGACCAATCCTCATTGCTTAATTGCAAGTATCCTCTCATTTCATCCAACTAGTTGTGGTAGACATCCACTGTAATCAACTGACCAGGTTTCATGAAGCTGTAGTGGGTAATACCAGCACTGGACCACCAAACACACACCATTAGCTTTTTTGATGGACATTTGGTTTGGGACTGTGTTTTGCCACTTCACCTTTAACCAATCATTGTGCCAAATGCTTGTGATTGTCAAAAAGAATCCATTTTTTATCACACTTGACAATACAGTGTAGAAATGGTTCGCCTTTGTGTCGTGACTGTAGAGAAAGGCAAGCTTCAAGACTATTTCTCTTCTGATGCTTCTTGAATTCATGTGGTACCCATCTGTTCAGTTTCTTTACCCTGCCCATTTGTTTCAAATGGTCCAATATTGTTGGAATAGTAATGTCAAACCTTGTTGCTAATTCGTATGTAGGTTGAGATGGATTCACTTCTACTACAGCTTTCAGCTCATCGTTATCCACCTTGGTCTCAGGTCATTCTCATGGCTCACTTTCAAGATTAAATTCACCAGAATGGAACTTCTCAAACTGTGGGTGTACTGTGTGTTCATTAGCCACATCCTTCCCAAACACTTCATTGATATTTTGAGCTTCTGTGCTGCAGTGTTTCCATGATGGAACTCATATTCAAAAATAACACAAAATTTTGACTTATACGTGGTTTCACAAAAATTGCTCAAAAAAATTTGGAAGATAATCACAAGCTAAAATATGCATTTGAAAGAATGAGGATGTACCTTCACAATAAAAAAAAAGTGTCAAAGTGAAATGTCAGAGATATCAGTTGTCATAGTTGGTACTTAAGAAAATCAGGCATTCCATACATAATACTCTAATAGTATAACCTCTATGGAAAATAATGTGGATATTCCTCAAAGAAATAAATGTAGACCTACCATTCAATCCAGCAATCCCACTTCTGGATTGCTACCCAAAGGAAAAGAGGTCATTTTATCAAAAAGACACCCACACTCAAATGTTTATTGCAGCACAATTCCAATTCATACTTGCAAATATGTGGAACCAACCTAAGTGACCATCGATTCATGAGTGGATAAAGAAAATATAGTGTGTGTGTGTGTGTGTGTGTGTACTATAGTACACACACACACACACACACATATATACACACACATGCATTACTATTCAGCCATAAAAAGGAATGAAATAATGTATTTTGCAGCAACTTGCATGGGACTGGAGACAATTATCCTAAGTGAAGTATCTTAGGAATGGAAAACCAAACACTGTATGTCCTCACTAATAAGTGGGATTTAAATGATGGGTACACATGGGCACAAAGATATGTAAGAGGACATTGGAAACCAAGAACAGGGAAGGGTGGGAGGGGAGGGATGGGATAAAAACTTACTTATTAGGTACAATGAGCACTATTGTGGTGATGGACACACCAAAAGCCCTGACTCAACCATTATACAATACATCTATGTAGCCAAAGCCTTTGTACTTCCTTAATAATTTGAAATTAAAAGAAAAGGAATTCTTTTACCCAACCATGTCTTATCCAACCATGATCCCTTCAAGGGCAGAAGCCAATACAGTGTCTGGAATGTAATAGAAACATAATTAATTATTAATGAATGGATGACCAGTAATTTCTAGAAGAATTTATTAAATTTATTAACTAATTACATATAAATTTTCTCCTTTCTTCAAAGTTATTACTTTATGCTGAATGGAATAATTCATGGAGCTGATTTATTAAAACAGCATTGTAAGTTAAATTTTCCTAACTCTAGTGGAAGATCAGATGGCTGACAAGAATGACTTAAAACAGATTTCCTATCATTTCACAAATTGAGTAGACACTTGTTATCACCACATAAGATACTGAAATGCTTTTAGTGATAATGAATAGGAGGAACAAAAGACACTTGTATGTTTTATTAGACAAAATTCCTAAGATGCAGCAGACAGGATAAAATGCAGCAATTAGAGTAGGGATTTTGCAGAGAAAATTTTCTTAGATTAAGAGATAAAAAACATAGATATTTCATGAGCTAGTCTCTTAGAAGATAAGCAAAATGAATATTCCAAGGCTGTGAACATGTTGTACTTGCAAACATTACATCCTTTCCCCTTCTCATTAAGCAAACAGAACTTAGGATAACCAGTCTGCACTTTATGTTCCTTGGGTGGGCAGCTACAAAGTCTGAACCATGAACAATTGTCATAAGCCATTAATAGAACTTATTAATTCAAAGAGCAACCAAAAATAACTGCTGCTTGAGTTTCAGCAAAATAGTGATAGAAAACAATGTTTAAAAGTAAATGCACAACCAATGAGTGATACCCTTGTTTTTTTTTTTATTTCAGCATATTATGGGGGTACACATGTTTAGGTTATATATATTGCCTTTGCCCCGCTCGAGTCAGGGCTTCAAGCATGTCCATTTCCCCAGATACCCTTGTTTTGATACATTAGTGAGACATGTTCAGTGAAAAATTTGGGGGCATAAAAAAATTGTGATGAATTTGCATTTATACAACTAGAATTTCTGAACTGGCTCTTCTAAATCATTGTTCAGTGACAAAGAAACAAACCTAGAGAAAATAAAATGACTTTTCCAAGATAACAAGGAGGAAAGTTGGAATTATACATCTTCTTCATAAGAATAATAGCTAATATTTATGGAGAACTTTTAATGTTTCAGAAGCTATGTTAAGTACTTTTAATGTACTAATTTACTCAATTGTCACCTTATGAAGTAGACATTATAATTATTCTATTTTACAAATGAGGAAACTGAGGTATGGGAGGTTGAATAATTTACCCCAAATCGTCAGATTAATTAATTATCAAGCAAGAATTCAAACTCAGTCTAACTCTAGTATATAAATGTTTATCTATTACATAATATTATGTTTTCTCTCACTCCCCTCTTGCTCAATGAATTAAGACTTAACATTATTGTCATCACAGAATATGATATTACTGTATTTTGTGGCAAAAAAATAGCATAGCAATCAAAATTAAGATATTTTCCTCAGATATGTTTACATATAACCTATACATATTTTCATTGCACAAAACTGAAAACTGACTCCCTTTATCCTCAATTTATTGATTTCAGTACTGGCATGGATTTGACTCCAGTTTCATTCGCTTTATTATCTTTGGCAAGTTGGCTCATCCCTCCACTTAAATTATTGATTTCTTTTAGTAAGGAGAGAATTTTCACATACTGGTACATGTTAAAGCTGATTACTGTGAGATAGGGCAAACCAGGAGCAACTGGGACATCGAACTAGATCATCTCAATAAGGTAGAGCTAATACAAAAGGTAAATTCAGCTCAGGTGGCAACAGCTCAAATGTGAATGGAATGGCCACTGTACATACTCAGGAATGAAACCAATAGTCTGGATCTCAGAAACTAAACACAGAGTCTCGATTATCTGAATAGACCGTGTAATTTAATTTTTTTATTTTTATTTTTTTACCACTAGAATGTTTTATTTGTATTTCCAGTATTAGTAAAGAGCACTTCCATTAAATGTCACCTTTTGCCTTGGCGCTTCCCTCTATACTCCCATAGAACCACATAGATCAAGAATTTACCATAGACCATGTAATTTTACTAAGAGAAACCTTAAGGTGCTCTGCTGCCAGACATACAAACAGGCAATAAGATTCAGAAGATCTGTCTGATAGAAACAGTTTCAATGTCCTCATCTTAACATGGGAATGGCAGTTTCTATCTTGCTTGGTTATTGAGAGCATTAAAAAATGCATTAAAAACTATCATTCACAATGCCCAGCATATAGTGTAAATATTAGTGGTTCTAAACAGAGCATTTGTAAATGAGTGAGGGCCTTGTTGATTATTATTCCATTGACTTAAGACAAATATTGGACTTCTGTGGGCAGGGGCCTGAGATGCTAAATGTTCTGTAATGCCCAGAATAATTCTGTACAACTAAGAACTCTTCCACTCAAAACCACCGTTTACTCCCTTTTGAAAAATGCTGGGAGGAGCTAAAGAATTATAGCTGTTATTACTATGAGTTCTGTCATATGGATGAAAGTTTCTTAAATTCCTCTTGTCTAAGGTCTGAACTGACTCTTTATTCCATGATCTGTGATTCTATACCTTTTCTTCTTTTCAACTGGGCTTTAAGTATCGGAGACAATTATTTTGTCTCCTTTATTGTTTCTCTTCTCTAGTCCAAACAATCTAAGTTTCTGCAGCTGTGTTGCTAGTCCTCCGTTGATATGGAACATCTTGAAAAGCTTGCTATATGCTCTTATTTTCAGGATCCTCACCATACTGCTTGCCTTCTTTGGACTCATTCTAATTTTAGAATGCATGTCCTGATTTTAGCATGGCACACTGTACAGAATAGTACCTGCACAGTATACTGTGTTCTTATTGTTTATTTTGCCCTGTAGTATCAACTTGCAAACCAGAGCATACTTTGATAATTTCAGTTTGTGTTCATGTAAAGTTGCAATATATACATCCAAACCCAACAGAGTCTCCACATTGTGCAATATATTCTGCCAAATACTGAAGGTTCAGAGATGATACAAAGGGAGGGAGGAAGATGACTAACAGTCTAAAGAGTAACTCATTCTATGAGAGTGGTAATTGAGAAAGATTTATTTGAGGGAAGGACAGAGGTTCTAGTGAAGGGGCTTGTGGGGAGGAGCATATAGGCAGGAGGCCGATTAGCTAGGGGCATGGAAGGGCATGGGCAGCAAGGGGGCATTGGAGACCACAGTGAGTGTGGAGAGAATGCTAACATACTTGCTGTTACTACAGCATTCACTGGTTACACAAATCTTATTTATGAGGAAACACTGAAGGATTTTAAGCAACAACATGTCATATTCAGTTTCTAGCTGAAGTGTGGGAGGTATTCTGGTGGTGTGGGAGCAATATGGGAAACCACAAACTCAGTAAGAATTCTCTAGCCAAAGAGATAAAGATATTGAGAACCTAAAATAAGTCAATGGGTGGGGGATCTGGAATTTAGAGTTGTTTCAAAGTGGAATCAACAGAACATGAGGACAGATTGGATGTGGGAGTCAGAGAAAAAGAGTGATCTAAGAGGACTTCAATATTCTGGCTGGCTGGAGGGTGCTATCTTCCAGAAAGGTAGGGAGTGCAGGGAAGGAGTAGTTTCAGGGGTGTGGGGAACTGATGTGTTTGCCAGAACTACTGCTAAGGAAGAACACCTCTATACTATATTTGTGCATTTAGGTGTTAGAACTATAATTTTGACTACTTTGTTTGAGATGGTATATTCTATGCATAGTTGGGTATTTCACAATTAATAATATATCAATATTATTCATTTTATTAAAAGAGAATTACAGAGCAAAATCATATGATTGTAGAAACAGAGACATGAAAAGCATTTGATAAAAATTAGCCATTCTAGGTAAAAACATAAATAAGAATAGAAGAAAACTTTCTGCATATGTCAAAGACTGTCTAACTCCAAACCAAAAACGTCATATAATATGAAGAAATACTAAAGATTTACTCTTTAACATAAGATACAAATAAAAGATGTTCTCCACCATCACAATTATTCTATATTATTCAACATTTCTAGTTAATCACTTAAGGAAATGAAATAAGCTATGCAAATATTGGAAAAAGAAGAAATTAATCATCATTATTTATGATGAGGCAATTTGATAGTAAATCTAAACAATTCAAATCAACTAACAGAACAAAAATGTGTATTTAATGAGGAGCCCGGAAACAAGAAAAATATGCTAAATCAAAAAGTTTATAATTGGAAAAAAAAATCTGTTCACACTAGCAATAAAAATATAAAATACCTAGAAATACTTTTAATGAAAATGATGTAAACTGGTATTTTAAAAATTACTCAATGAGATAAAATAAGAATTAAGTAACTGGAAATAAATACCATGCTCCTAGATGGGAAGACTTAATAATATCATAATTATGTCATTCCTTGTCAGAGAAATGTATGATTCCAAAGTACTTACTTTTTGAAAAAGCACACACACACACGTCACAATATAACTATTCTAAAGTTCATGCAGAAGAATAAGTATTTGAGAATTTCCAAATGATATCAAAGTGAATTTTAAGAATGAAGAGCTTATGAAAGTTCAAACAAGAAAGACATAAAATTGAGAGTCTTCACATAATATTAATACATAGTGGTGCAGGTAATCAAATGCTAACAACCTTCTGCTGTAACAGCCAGTAATACCATATTCAAGCTCCAGGAGATAATTTTGTTTCAATATAGCAACATCTATCAATTTATATATTTTTAAAAAATAGTATCCATTTTAAATTTTTGATTATGTTAGTGGAATTTTTCATAGTTTTAAATGAGCTGTAATCATTCATTCTAAATTTTGAGGGGGGGCATTATTAAATAAAGTAAGGGTTACTTGAACGTAAGCGCTGTTATACTGTGACAGTGGATCTGATAACCAGAATGACTACTATGTGACTAATGGGTAGGTAGCATGTATGTAATATTAGGAAATGCTGGACAAAGGGATGATTCACATCCCAAGTGGGACAAAGCAGGATGGCACAAGATTTCATCACACTACTCAGAACAGTGCACAATTTAAAACTTATATATTGTTTATTTTTCATTTAATATTTTAACTGCTATTGTCTTCGGGTAACTAAAACTGTAGAAAGTGAAACCACAGATAAGGGAACTTTATTTATTTAGACAGAGTCTTGCTCTGTTGCCCCTGATAGAGTTCAGAGGCATCATCATAGCTCACTGCAACCTCCAATTCCTCAGCTCAAGTGATCTTCCTGCCTTAGCCTCCTCAGTAGCTGGGACTACAGGTGTGTGCCACTGCACCCAGCTAATTTTTCTATTTTTAGTAGAGATGGGGTCTTGCTCTTGTTCAGTCTGGCCTCAAACTTCTGACCTCGAGCGATCGTCCCTCCTTGGCCTCCCAGAGTGCTAGAATTACAGGCGTGAGCCACCACGCCTGGCCCTGAAAATGAGTTTCTTAATAGCTTATGTCAAAATGGATTCAAGAGGTTATGTAGCTCTTATTAACAAATACCAGCAAGCATATCAGGTCATACGTAAATTCAACTTTCAGAGGAAGAAACTGAGGCCCAGGGAAGAGGGCTCTTTAACTCTGTGGGTTTTTATTTTGTTTTTTCTTTTACAAAACAAATCCAGAGATCCATACTGAAGGAAGGTAGTTTTGGGCAATGGACGCTGACCTAATTATTCTTTCAGTTAGATATTAGTCTTCTAAGTACAGGTAGAAACTTTTGGTCTCTATCTATCACTGGTGAACACCAACCTAAGATTGCCAAGGTCAGAATATAGCTAATTCATGAGAATTATCTATTTCCCCGTTTTTTCCCCCTTTCCACCTACATTGATTAGGGTTTGTGATTTTAATTAGCTTGCATTCTGGCCTCTATTTTCTGCAATCACCTCTCTTCTGTCTACCTGTGTTTCAGTGGTTTGGTCTGTAGCAACACAGAGGCTTCCATTTCCTGAAATGTTTACCCATACAACCTAAGAAGTTATGATTGTGTAAAATGCTTCCAAATTATATGAAAGATCCATATAGAATGTGGCCTCAGAAAAGTCTTAGCCTTTCTTTGGGTGTATTTGTGTATGGAAGCTTGGCACAGTGTTTGGTCCTGTGGAAAAGTGATAGAAGTTCGTTTTGGTTCCTTCACCCAGTTTTAGTTCCTTATAAATGAAAAACTTGGTAAGCAAGCCAAGAAAGTTTTTGTCACTACTTTGAGAGACATTTCCACAATATGCCTTGTCCTTTGGTATACAAAATAGTACAGTATAATAGTAAAGAGCTTGTGTTCTAGAGTCAGACTACCTGGTTTTGGATTCCAGTCCTGCCACTCAGTGTATCATGTTCAATGACTCTTATTTATCTGTCTGAACCTCAGTTTCCTCATTGTTAAATGGGATTGATGAAAAAATATCAAGTATTTCTTAGGATTGTTGCCAAGATTAAATGAGTTAATATGTGTACCAATGTTGGGCACACAGCACAGTAAATATCAGGTCGTTAGGAGTTGTTATTTATGTCATGTTTTAAGTTCAGCATTTAATACTTTTTAAATTTTCCTTCTCTCTTTTGGTTCCCCATTTCCCCAAAGCACTCATATAATCAAATAGCTATTTATTTGACAGTTCATCATTGAGCATTTCATGTTACTATATCAGAATGACCTTTTTTTCCCATCTAATTTTCTATTTTATTGCTTTGAAATAGTTAAAATTATCCTCATGAATAGTATTAGAGGAGTATCATCTAATCCATTCAAATTAGAAAATTAAATGTAAGTGGGAAAGCTGAAAAAACTTTCTTGGCATTCTAAATCATACGAACTTGGTCAATACATACTTTTCTAGTTGCTCCCAATGTGCCAGTTACATTTCATTCTGTTTCATTGATCCTGGTACAAACACACGTGTACATTTCTTTTCCTGGAAAATAAATATTATAACTCTTTCAAAACATTATTTTCTCCTGATAATGGTGGTCATTTAAAGGAACCAATTTTTTAGAACCTTAACTGGTACTTTCTGACCGTTATCTGGATCTATTATTAATTCCTCTTACACTTTGAGTTTTCAGATAGACCTGTAAAAGTGGTAGCTTGAATTTTTTCTTAAAAATAGGCATCTCAGAATCTTCTCTTGTGTTTTACTTCCCCATAAATTATCATTATTATTTATTAATCATTTATATAACCAAGAATTGAAGGGTATATTATATTTAAACAGGAGTCTAGAGACAAGAAGTGAAAAAAATTCATTAATACATAATTAAATTTAGTCTTCAAAGAAAGGAAACTTTTAATGGAATATTCTATTATTTTTCCTTTTTTGTTAAAGAATAAAACTGAGCACTAGCTATGTCAGAGGTCCCTAAGACCACTCCTAGATTCGATGATTTGCTGGGAAGACTCACAGGACTCAGCATATAGTTGTATGCATGGCTATGATTTATTATCATAAAAAGATACAAAGCAAAATGAGGACAAGGAAAAGATGAAAGTGACAGGGATTGGAAGAACCTAGGTTCAAGTTTCCAGAGGTCTTCTCCCAATAGAGTCATATAGGACATGTTTAATTCCTCTAGCAACAAATTGTGACTATATGTGTGAAATGTTATCTACTAGGGAAGGTTGGCTGAGGATAGGAGTCCAGAGTTTTTATTGGGAGATGACTATGTGATCACTCTCTGTCTAGCACATATGAAAATCTGGAAGGAAAGTAGATGTTTAGCATAAACCATATTGTTTGTACAAACATTTAGGCACTGTGAACTACTTTTATCAGTTCGGGAAAATTTTATATCAGGATAGGAAACTATCTACAATTTCAAGTTCCAGCCAAGGGCCAATCTTGCAAGCAGGCCCTTCTAAGAATAGCAGTCTCAGACCTGAAATGCTAATTCTTTTCCATACAAGAGCTAAGTATAGCATTTTCTAAATCCATAAAATCTTTTAAAATTGTGTTTTAATTACAATTACAATGCAGAAGGATTAGGTCTGAAAATAACTGGGGAGAGCAATATAGATTTTATATTACAGGTGTTTAATACAAATTATTTTATTCAGGGCCCCTTTGGAAAAAATAGTGCCATAATCTTTCTGTTTTATGAATGGAATGATACTTTTCACTAGTCTTCTCGGAGTATACAAAGAACAAAATGTAAAATACAGTGTATGTTGTAGATATAAAAAGGCAACTGAGGGACATGTGCAGTGCAGGAGAGAGGATTTGATATTTTATTCTCATTATTTAAGAGAGCAGAGCACAGAGTTTTGCCAGAAGTGACAGTGAGTAAGGATACAGATGAGAAGTTGTAGGGATGATACTGGGGTTCACTAATGAGGGGTTTGGACTGCTAGAAACACTAGGCCTGATGTCACAAAACCAAATGATTTAATTACCAAAACAAAATGAATCAAACAAGCAAACAATTAAAAGCAAAAATATCTCAAACTAATCTACTTGAAAGATGAAACCAGGAAGTATTGGATTATCAGATTTTCAATATTTTGGAAGCCAAGTTTAAGAAATTGTAGTATATTCTTTTCGTTTCTTTGGGTGAACCATACACATACATATATACCAGGCCCAGAGTCAATTGCAATAGGCAATATTAAAAAAAATTAAATCAGATGCCTAGTGGAGGTTAAAGAATATACTTTTGCCTGGACATATTCACAAATATCAGTAACAATAGATGAGGAAGAAAAACAATAAATGAACACCCCTGCTAAAGAAAAAAAAAAAAAAACAAAACACAAAGGAAAAGCCAAAAACAAAAAACAGCTGGCATCTTCTATTTCAACTGGCTTTAGTTGGTATATCTGTGTCATAATGAAGGTATAATTTTTTGGCCAGTTCAGTGCAATCATTATTAATGCCTATTGCTTTTTCATGGGAGTTCTGGGAGGCAGTTAACCCTAATTAGTGATTAAGAGCATGAATTTTGGAGTCAGAGACACTCCTAAATTGAAAGCTTAAAATTAACTTAATTCAGTACACTAGCTTTGTGACAATTGATGGACAACACAACTTCTGTATGCCTCAACTGATCATCTATAATATGGGGATTGTGCTGAAAATTAAATAAAATATATTTGCAAGGTGTTTGTCTCTGTGCCTGCCACAAAGTATCTACTCAATAAATGGTTCGTAGTGTTGCTATTGCTACTAGATAGTAGGTGCTTTAGCCATGGTCTCTGCCCTTAAGGGCTATATATGGTGAGAGAGAGATGCAAATAAATTCTCAAAATGTACAATACATGGTGATAAATGTTGGTATGAGGTACAGAATTGAATAGAGGTGGAAATCTTGATCTATGACAGAAGGAAAGGCCTTGGGAAGGAAGTGAACTCACCACAAATTCTAAGTGAGAGTTGTATATGTGGAGAAGGAGGGAAAGGACATTCCAAGCAGACAGAATTCGTGTGCAACTGTGAGTTTGGGGAATTATAAGTAGTTGATGGTGTTGAATTTTAAGAGGTAGGAAAAGAGACTCGAAGCCAGAACCAAATCACAACGAATTAAGATTCACCCTGCCTGAAAGAAAAGTGAATTATAGATTGTAAGAACATACAAATAAATGCAACATACTTGAATTTTTTTAAATGAGGTATATTTACATTAAATGTAGAGCTCTTAAGTGTTGCAGTTTCTTGTGTTTTGAAAAATTCATACACTGGTGTGACTCACTCCTAAAAATATATAGAATGTTTTCAACACACCATTAAGTTCACTGGGCTCCTTTAGAGTTCAACTGTACGTGCCTCACCCCTTCAGACAACCACTACTCAGATTTATGTTACCAAAAATTTGTTTTGCGCAGTTTAGAGCTTCATATGAGTGTGTAAGTCTTCTTTCATTGAGGAAACTATTTTTGGGATACCTCCATGTTGTTGCCTACATGAATAGTTAGAACCTTTTAATTATTGACTAGTATTCGTTTGAATGAATATATCACAAGTTTATCCCGTTGTTCTGCTGATGGACATTTGAGTTGTTTTCAATTTTGGGCTATTATGATTAAAATGGCTGTGGAGATTTTTGTAAAATGCCTTTTGTTGATATATATTTCAATATCTCTTGGACATATACTGAGTGTAATTATATGGTTATAGATACATTTAATCCTGTAAGAACTGACAAATCTTTTTTCAAAGAGGTGGTATCATTTAACGCTCTCACCAGCAATGTAAGTGAGTTCCAAGTTGTTGCCAACATTTGGTATGATCAGTTGTTTTAATTTTAGCCATTCTAGTGGGCTTTGAAATGGTATTCAGTTCCATAATGATAGTTGGTATTGAGTAATTTTTTTATGTATTTATTAGTCATTTGTATATATTCTTTCATGAAGTGTCTGTTCAAATGTTTTTCCTCATTTTTATAGTTTTTAGTTTTCCTTTTGTTATTGTGTTGGAGTTATTTATATATTCTGTATACAAATCCTTTGTTAGATATATGCATTGTGAATACTTTCCTAATTTGTGGCATGTCTATTCATATTCTTATCTTTTTATGTGCAGTCTAATTTGTCATTTTTTGTTTGTACTTTCTGTATCATATCCAAGAAATCTTTGCATTCTCCAATATTGCAAACATGTTATATTTTCTTCAAGAACATTTCTGCTCCCAGATTTTACAGTTACGAACAATTTTAAACTGATTTTTATTAGTGGTGTTAGAAAGGGATTGAGGTTCATTTTAAAAAATATGGTCAGCTAGATGTTCCAGTGCCATTTGTTGAAGACTTACTTTTTCCTATTGATTTCCCTGGAGGTTTTGTAAAAATATATATATATTAATCATATAAATATAGGTCTCTTTCTGAACTCTCTTCTCTTTCATTGATATATGAATTTATACTTTTGCTAATGGTACATTTTTTTAATTACTGTAGCTTTATATAAAGTCTTAAAGTCAGCTTCTGTTATTTTTTTCACTTAATTCTCTTTTAAGATTGTTTTGCCTATTCTAGATTCTTTACATTTTCCTATAAATTTTAGAATCAGCTTGTCAATTTCTACAATAAAAGCCTGTTGGGATTTTGATTGTGATTGCATTGAATCCATTGATTAATTTTGGGAGATCTGACAATGGTAGCAATATTTACTTTTCTGATATATGCATAGGACAAAGTGATCTATTTATTTGACTACTTATCTCAGAAATATTTCATAGTTTTCAGAGTAAAGTTTTGTACATTTTTAAAATTAAATTTAGCTTTGAATGTTTTATGATTTTTGATGTATTTCAAATGACATTGTGTTTTAAATTCTATTTTCCATTTGTTCTTTGCTAATATATAGAAATATACTTGAATTTTTAAAATATTGACCTTGTAGCCTATGATCTGGGTAAATTTACCACTAGTTCTAATATTTTAGTAATGAATTTCTTGTGATTTTTCTTTGTTTTCTGAAAATCATGTTGCCTGAAGCAGTTTTTCTATTTATTTTCTATTTATTTTGCCTTTTAATTTGTTTTCTTGCCTCATTGCATTGATTAGGACCTCTATCCTAATGTTGAGTAGAGGTGTGGAGAATGGACTTCTTGTCTTAATTACAATCCTAGAAGAAAAAAAAACATTTGATGTTAGGTATAGATTTATTTTTGGCTGATAAAGTTTACTTCTATTCCTAGATTCCAGAGAGGTTTTATCATGAATAGGTATTGACTTCTTACAAATGCTTTTCATGAATTTATTGAGAACATCATATAATTATTTGCCTTTTATTCTGTTACTGTAGTGAATTATATTCATTTCTGAATGTTAAATAACTCTTACATTCTAAGATAAAGCTCATTGTGTGTTATCTTTTCAATATAGTGCTAAATATGGTTTATTAATGTTTTGTTAAACATTTTTGCATGTATAGTTACGGAGAACATTGGTCTGTAATTTTCTTTTCTTGTAATCACTTAGTTTTGTTTTGATACTAGGGTTATGTTAACATCAAAAATGAGTTGTATATTGTTCATTCTTTTGGTATTTTTTGAAATTGTGATTTTAATTTGCATTTCCCTGCTGATTAATTATGTTGAGCATTTTTAATATGCAGTTAGCCTGTTGGGTTTTCCTTTGTAAATTACTTAATGTTTTTGCCTTACAGTTCACGGGAGTTCCTCCTTTGTGTTGACTTTGGCTAGTCTGATGGCTATGTGTCTTGGTGATTGCCTCTTTGCAATGAATCTCCCAGGTGTTCTTTGAGCTTCTTGTACCTGGATTTCTAAATCTCAATCAAGATCCTGGAAGTTTTCCTCAATTTTTTGCTCAAATAAGTTTTCCAGCTCTTGTGTGTTTTCTTCTTCACCCTCAGAGATGCCTATGATTTTTATTTTGGCTGTTTTTCATAATCCCATAATTCTGGTAGGATTTGTTCATTCCTCTTAATTCTCTGTTCTTTTTTTTTTTTTTTTTTTTGACAGGGTGATTTAATTCTAAAGAATTGTCTTCAGGCTCTGAGATTATTTC
The DNA here is from genome assembly GCF_020740605.2 of Lemur catta. Taxonomy (NCBI): domain Eukaryota; kingdom Metazoa; phylum Chordata; class Mammalia; order Primates; family Lemuridae; genus Lemur; species Lemur catta. Next base: position 45,760,183 of record NC_059141.1, on the reverse strand, counting down.
ATCTTGTTGGTCTGTCTAGTCTATTCTTAAAACTTTCCACTGTGTTTTGTATTTCCTTAAATGAATTTTTCATTTCCAGAAGTTATATTTGTTTTTTTTAAATATATTGATCTCTTTAGTGAATTTTTCATTCATTTGCTGAATTGATTTTCTGCTTTTTTTTGAGTTGGTTTTCCATTTTCTCTTGGATTTTATTGAGCTTTCTTACAATCCATATTTGGAATTCTTTATCTGTCATTTCAGTATTTTCATTTTGGTTGGTATCCATTGCTAGAGAGCTGATGTTCCCTATTGAGGGTGTCCTTTTGCTCTAACTCTTCGTACTTCCAGAGTTCTTTTGCTGATTCCTTCTCATCTGGCACAGCTGTCAGTCCTTATTTTTGGATTTTCTTTTGTTTATATGGGGTCCCCCCAACTTGTAAAGGGGTGTCTGTAGCTTATGTTGGGTAAAACTCTTTGGCTTTGCCTATGTGTGCTTTGATGGTGATCTAGGTTCTGGATGGATGCCTTGGTTATAGATATCCTTAGTTAGGTGGTTTTCTCAATTGCTAGTTATTTCTAGGCTGTAGCAATGGTGAGCTATGTGTGTTGGCAGAGTCCCTGTCTCTCTTTGATGAGGGAGCATGGATGTCTTTGAAATCCATTCTCTTTCCCCAGCCTTATGGTCTTCTTAACTATGTGAATTGTATTGACACACTTAGTTTAAACTGTGAGACAGTAGATGTTGTTTGTGGGTAAGCATCAACCTCACCCTATATGATTGAGTTAGTAAATGCTGTAAAGGGCTGTGCAAATTGACCTCCCTGTCAGTAGGTGGTGCTTGCCAGAAAGAACAAGGTGCAATGTTATTTTGGGGACCTGTGACTGGCTCTAGCCCCTTAGGAGAAGCACTCAAATGCCCCATGTGGTGAGTGGGGCCTTAGAACTTCCAGGGGAGTCCTTATTCTCTGCCATAGCAGAGGCATGTGGCGAAGTGAGGCTGGGCAGGGCTGGTTTTGGTGAGCTTGCCCTCAGGCTACACACAAGCTTGTAAGGTAGATGTTTTCAGCAGGGGTCAAAAGTCTGCTCCCAGCTTCTGAGGAAAGCCATGAACGAGGGTCTAAAGTGGCCCCACCCAGCTAGAAAGTCTGCTTGTGGATGTGGGACCATCTGAGATTCACAATCTGTCAGGAGTGGGTTTCGTTCTTCTCCCCACTTCGTTGTTCCATGGTTGGTTTCCAACATCTGCCAGCAGGCAGGAACTCAGACTAGCTAAGTTCCCCCAGGTGGTGCTGCAGGCTAGGAGCTTCTCTATCTAGGATCCCATCCTGGGCTGAGAGCACAGCCTTCCTGTGGGGGGAGGGATGCTTCGCAAGTGTGCTGTGGCTGGGACCCACACTGTGCTCTCTTTCCAGCTCTGCCCACACAGGCTCCATTTCCTCTTGAAATTAGTTCACAAATCTCACCTCTGTGTCCCTGAGCAATATGATTAAGTCTTGGGGGTATGGGATCTGGCATGCAGGCCAGTCCTTGGGTCCCCGAAGATCAGTCCCTAACTATGCCAAGGGTCTGGTCCCAAGTAGCCTATGGGGTACTCAAATACATTTGATGCCCCTCCACTTTGGGTGTGCCCTACTCTGATGGAGCCACAGGGCAAGCAGCACTGGGAGGGCTGGTGAGCAGGGAGCTCATAGTCTGAGCACCCCTTAGCCCTCTACAGGTCTTTAAGAGGAAAGTTTTGAGCCCCTCTCTCTATGGAAGCCCTGTTGTCATGTATGCACCAAAAAGAGGGGAGCAGCAGCTTCTCAGAGTCCTGGCTCAATTGTCTCTGTTGGCAGCCACAGGCAGGGGAGTGGAAGGGGAGGAAAAGAGTCTGGATGGAGGAAAGCTAGCACTTTGGGCATTTCTGCCCCTCTCTCTGGAAGGCAGCCCACCTGGAATGTCTAGACTCTGGGGTCATGCCAGATCCCCAGGACCTACCGGCCCCCTATGGCTCTTGCAGTCTGAGCTGGAATTGGGAAATGTTTATGTGGGAATGAGCAAGATGAAAACTAGGTGCTGAAGCCCCTTGGAGAGGACAAAAGCACACAGTGAGTGTGGAAGCAATATTGCACCTGCTGTCTTGGCTCTGGTCTGCAGTTATGGGAAGCAACCCAAGAAGGCTGACAGGCTGGTACTTTATTCTCAAGAAGCTCCCAGCTCACTGGCAGCAGCAGCTTTGAGGCTCCTGAGGGTAGAAAGGCTCTCCACCAGCTCAGGAGCCTGCTGACTGCCTGAGATCTGAGGGAGGGAGAAACTGTTTCTTTTACACTCTTCCCTGGACTCCAAGCCTCTCAGGGATTGTCCTCTGCTGATATCTTGATCTTTCTTGTTCTGCTCTGCAACTTCTTCCCTTGGAATCTCTTGTAGGTTCTGGCACTTTTCCCTCATAATTACATCCATTCTATGGTTGTCTGTTTTTTTCTTTTTCACCTAAAACTTTTGCTTCTTTCTGAGATGATCTGGCAGCTAGTGTCTCTGGTCAGCCACCTTGTCTCTCCCACCCCAGTAGCGATTTTTAAACCATGCATTTTTTTTTCCTTTTCTTTTTACTCTATGAGCAAGGAAAATTCTCTCATAGTTTGGTGTTTACCAAGAAACAGGGTGTATATATTACCTTTGAATTATATACTCTGTTTAGTTGTAATCTGGCTAAATCCTCTTTCAGTTCTATAGATGATGATAGAGTCATGAACAATTCATAGCACAATTGTAGTTGTCTATCAACATTTCATCTTACATGACTCAATAGGTCTGAGATATTACTTTTTATCTCTACTTCTTTGACTTTTGGAGACTTTGAACAGATGATATATAAGGGAAAAAGACTCCAATACTCATTATATATTGATATTAGAATCTAGAATTCAATCACTATCTTCAGTCCCTCCCCTTTTCTCCCAGTATTTTCTAGGATTTGGAGTCTCTAGCCAGATGTATAAAGAGATATTGATCAATCTGAGTTATGATAGATAACTAAAATAGTTGTATCAGCAGCAATGAACTCCAGAGTTTCCCAAACTTCTGTCATTCTTACAACATTTTCACAATTTTTTTCCATATTTAAACACTACCTGTATGTTTGCCTAGTATTTTCATTTAAATAAATTTTAAATCAGGTAACTTTTTTCAACTGACATCATCCTAAGTAATAATAACCAGTAATTCTAAATAGGTTCATAACTCTAAATAGATTAACTACAAGATATAGTTATAAATACTAGTTATTAATTTTTTATTCATTTTCAACTTTTTAATATGTTTTCATGGATATTTTAGTGAAAACTTAGAGGAGACTGAGTAATATTTGCCAGTTAAATGAGATTTGGTACTTCTAAACTTTCGTTCTTCATTGCTTTAATGTAATTCTTTAATTAATACATAGAGAAAAAAGCAATTTTTGAAAGTTCCAACCTGCAAGTGGACAATGTATCTCTGCTGAGCTAATTATAAGGCATATCAGGAAGAAAGCAGATAGAGTATACAGTGAAAATAGTCTTGTTGTAAGATATATATCAAAGGCCAATCTAGAGATACATCTTAAGGAATCTCTAGTAATTTACAAGGCTCTAGTACCTGGTTTATTGACATTTTAAGAGTAAAGTGAGTGTTACATGAGGTAATAAATATGAATTCATTGTGAAATTTTACATAAACAAATAATTGTTGTGTTGATTTTCAGCTTAACTCAATTTGCAGACTGAAGAAAATATCAACCCAGGGACAACTCTATCTCCATGTCTCCAAATTGGCTGAAATAACAAATAAGTAAACAAACAAACAAACCTGAGGCCTAGGACAAGGACAATCACAGATACTTTAGGGAGAGCAAGCCCCAACTATGGTTGCTTTTCCTTTTAGAAAAAGAATTCTCTTTTAAAAACTACAAAATCACATACATAGCTATTGACAGTGTCAATATGTATTATTGGCTTTACACCAAATTCAAGATCATAATAGCACTATGCTCTTCTAAATTTGCCTAGGGAAAGATGTTACTAAGGAGGAACAGATAGAGGGAAATCTAGTGGTTCTTGGTTAAACTGTTGAAAAGCACTTAAAGGGTTTCCTTTATTTTGCATTTATTCACACACAATGGATTTAGTATTTAAATGTGTTCTTTCTTTATTGCTGAATCCATTGGGGCAGTGAACTGTATCTTTGTGGGGTTGTTAGTGTGGTGGAAATGCAGAATGGCCATCCTGGGAACCATAATTTAACCACCACATACACATCAATGAGCTAAAGATATTTGCCGCCATGCAAGGGTTGGGGCATATATTTAAATTATTTTCCAGCTTCAAGAAGTATACCCGCTCCACAGTAGAACTTTGGCTGGGTCTGAGGAACTGGGAATAAACACAGATAGTAAAGAAAGAAAAAATAATTACTTGAGGCACCTCAGTGGTCAACAAATTGACTTCTTGCCCTTGTTTTTCAGTAGGAAAGAACAAATTTACAAGATCTTCACTAATTCCAGCTGTTTTCTTCTCAAAATTATGTCAACAGACTCTAAACTTAAAGAATAGTTATTATTTGTGTGTTTCAAGACTAGATGTATAAAAGGAAAGATAATGATGAAGGATAATAGAAATAATAATAATAATAAACCTACTTGGCTCAGAACATGTGTGGGTTAACACACAAAAGCAGTGGTCTCCAACATTTTTGGCACTAGAGATTGGTTTCATGGAAGACAATTTTTCCATGGACAGGGGGTAGGTGGGGAGGTAGAGCTCAGGTGTTGATGTAAATGATGGGAAACAGCTATAAATACAGATGAAGCTTCGCTTGCTTGTCCACTGCTCACCTCCTGCTGTGCAACCCCCAGCCCACTGCCTCCCTGTTTCCTAAATTTCACGGAAGACAATTTTTCCACCAACATCAGGGTGGGGGGTAGCGGAGCTCTGTTGCCCAGTCCCTAATAGGCCATGGACCGCTACCAGTCCATAGCTTGGGGGTTGGGGATCACAGGGTTAAAACATTGACATTGTATTGAAGTGATCACTGGATCATCCTGCTGAGATCAGTTTCACTTTTTTACCTCTCTCATAATCTCAGAAAAGTTTGTGCTTTTGGATAGAGCTGAGGTTTATATCACTCAGTCAATCATTCATTACTTGTTAATATTTACTTGGTCTTTCAGCCTGCTATCTTTTAGATTTGAATTTGTACAGGGATACCTTGTTTTATTGTGCTTTGCTTTATTGTGCATGGCAGATATTATTTTTTATAAATTGAGGATTTGTGGCAACCCTGCTTCAAGCAAATCTATGGGCACAATTTTTCCAACATCATGGACTCACTTCATGTCTGTGTCTCATATTTTGGTAATTCTCACAATATTTAAACTGTTATCATTATTATTAGAGATGTTATGGTGATCTGTGGGCAGTGATCTTTGATGTTACTGTTGTAATTATTTTGAGGTGCTATGAACCATATCCATACCAGATGGCAAACTTAATTGATAAATGTGTGTGTTCTGACCACTCTACTGACCATCTCTCATTCCCTCATCTCTCTCCCTTTCCTTGAGCCTCCCTATTCCCTGAGACAAAACAATAATGAAATTAGGCCAATTAATAACCCTACAATGGCCTCTAAGAGTTCAAATGAAAGGAAGAGTTGCTCATATCTCACTTTAAATCAAAAGCTAGACATGATTAAGCTGAGTGAGGAGGAGAGAGTTGAAAGAGAAGTTAAAAGCTAGGGCTAGGCCAGGCACAGTGGCTCACGCCTGTAATCCTAGCATTCTGGGAGGCCAAGGCTGGTGGATCATTTGAGCTTAGGAGTTCAAAACTAGCCTGAGCAAGAGTGAGATCCTGTCTCTACTAAAAAAATAGAAAGAAATTAGCTGGACAGCTAAAAATATATAGAAAAAATTAGCCGGGCATGGTGGTGCATGTCTGTAGTCCCAGCTACTTGGGAGGCGGAGGCAGGAGTATCTCTTGAGCCCTGGAGTTTGAGGTTGCTATGAGCTAGGCTGATGCCACGGCACTCACTCTAGCCCAGGCAACAGAGCGAGACTCTGTCTCAAAAAAAAAAAAAAAAAAAAAAAAAAAAGCTAGGGCTCTTGCACCAAACAATTAGTCAAGTTATCAATGCTGCTGAAGGAAATGTTCTTGAAGAAAAATTAAAAGTGCTACTCTAGGGAACACAAGAATGCTAAGAAGCAAAACCGTCTTATTGCTGATGTGGAGAAAGTTTTAGTGGTCTGGATAGATCAAACCAGCCACAACATTCCATTAAGCCGAAACCTAATCCAGAGTAAGGCCCTAACTCTATTCAATTCTACAAAGGCTGAGAGAGGTGAGGAAGCTGCAGAAGAAAACTTAAAAGCTATCAGAGGTTGGTTCATGATATTTAAGGAAAGAAGCCATCTCCATAACATAAAAGTATAAGAAAAAGCAATGAGTACTGATGTAGAAGCTACAGCAAGTTGTCCAGAAACTCTAGCCAACACTAAAAAGCGTATTTTTAATGTAGATGAACAACCTTCTAGTAGAAGAAGATACCATTGGGGAATCTCATAGCTAGAGAGGAGATGTCAATGCCTTGCTTCAAAGAGTCAAAGAACAGGCTGATTTTCTTGTGAGAGGCTAATGTAGTTGGTGACTTTAAGTTGAAGCCAATTTACCATTCTGAAAATCCTATCACCCCATTATCCTAAGTGAAGTATCTCAGGAATGGAAAAACAGATACCAAATGTTCTCATTTATAAGTTGGAGCTAAACAAAGAATATATATGATCATAAAGAGCAGTAATGGACATTGGAAACTAGGAAGAGGGGAGGGTGGGAGGAGGATGAGGAATAAAAATCTACCTGTTGAGTACAATAATTGAGTATCCATCACTATTCTGGTGATGGGCAACTGAAAGCTCTGACTTCAGCATGATACAATTTATTCACATAACAAAACACACTGTACCTCCTCAATTTTTTGAAATTAAAAAAAAAAGAACCCTGAAGATTTATGCTAAATCTACTCTGCTTGCGCTCTATAAATGGAACAACAAAGCCTAGATGACAGAATATTTGTTTACAGAATGGTTTACTGAATATTTTTGGCCCATTGTTGAGACCTAATGCTCAGATAAAAAGATTCCTTTTAAAATATTACTGCTCTTTGACAATGCGCCTGGTCACCCAGGAGGTGTGATGGAGTTATAAAAGGAGATTAATGTTTCCATGCCTGCTAACACAACATCTATTCTGTAGTCCATGGATCAAGGAGCGCTTGTGACTTTCAAGTCTTATTATTTAGGAAATAAGTTTCATAAGGCTAAGCTTCCATAGATAGTGATTCCTTTGAAGGATGTGAGCAAAGTAAATTGATAAGGATACTGTGGAGGATCTGGGCAAAGTAAATTAAAAATCTTTTGAAAAGGATAGACCGTTTTAGATGCCATTAAGAATATTTGTGATTCATAGGAGGAGGTCAGAATATCAACATTAACAGGAGTTTGGAAGAAGTTGATTCTAATCCTCATGGATGACTTTGAGTGGTTCAAGACTTTAGTGGGGGAAGTAACTGCAGATGTGGTGAAAATAACAGGAGAACTAGAATTAGAAGTGGATCCTGTAGAGGTTATTGAATATTTTAGTAACATTTGCTGCAATCTCGTGATAAAACTTGAATGGGTAAGGAGTTGCTGCTATTGATGAACACAAAAAGTGATTTCTTGAGATAGAATATACTCCTGGTGAAGATGCTATGAAAATTGTTGAAATGACAGCAAAGGATTTCTAATATTACATAAACTTAATTAGTAAAGTAGCAGCAGAGTTTGAGAGGATTGACTTCAATTTTGAAAGAAGTTCTACTGTGGGTAAAATATCATCAAACAGAATCACATGCTACAGAGAAATCGTTCATGAAAGGGAGAGTCAGTTGATGTAGCAAACTTCATTGTTGTCTTACTCTAAGAAATTGCCATAGTCACCCAACCTTCAGCATCATATGTTTTCTTTATTGTGGTGGTCTGGAACCAAACCCAAATATCTTTGAGGTATGTCTCTGTACTTGATTTTGATCTATGACATTTTCCCAGTGTGCTCAAGTAAACCATGGCTGTGGTTTCAGGCCTAATAATTGAAGCATTTGAGCATTTTATTGGAGTTTTGTGGGGCCTTCTCTACATTTTTTGTTCTCTTATCATGTTACCTCTTTGGCCTTCTAAACTATGCCTTAGTTCTGCTTTAACCAGGTTTTTCAGGATCTGTTTCTGGCCAGGTGATTAGATATTAAATGCTTAGTATTAAAATGTACTAGCCTGCAATTAAATGAAAGCCTCAACAGAAGGTGAGTGGGATAGTTTGAACTTCAGTGACTCAAAATTCCACATTTGCTTGTGTATTACTATATTTGTGACTAATATCTCATGAGAGAACCCAGCTTGATATAACTGCAGTAGGGGGAAAGGTCAGGGATGTGATCCCAATACAGGGAATAAATAGAAGTGCCCTTTATGTAGTTGCAGAAATATTACTATACTGACACATCAACAGAGCAGATGTCGTGAGCTTATTTAAGAGACATTCAAATAACAGCTCAAGTTCAAAAAGTGTTGCAATAAAAAAATACTTATAAACACTTGAAATATGTTGTATATAGTAGAGTGTAAAGAATATGGACTCTACCACTTACGAAAAAATTGTAATATGTCTGACTCTATTTCCTGTTCCATAAAATGTAAATAATAATGTTTTTCTTCAGAGTGGCTACTAAACTAGATAAAATCCATATACAGAGAATAACACAGTTCCTGGCATATAATAGATACTGGAAAAGTAGGTAATTATTATTTAGACAAGTTTGTTTTATGCTAAAAATCCATATAAGCCAATTTCATGGTAGGAATTTCAGGATATAAAAATACTACACCCATGGATTACCGTTTGACATCAAACACAGTTAGGTTACAAACCTAATTCTCATGAGCAAACTCTTTAATTTCAGTAAGCTTCAGTCTGTTTCCACATTTATAAAATGAAGCGATTTCTGTTCATATATACCAAGATTCTTTTGTCTCCCATATTTTTCTGGTCAATGAAAACCATAGTTGAAAACCCTTCAACACTCTTATTAACTTCTAGAAAAGATAATTACCTAAAAGGAGTGGCTTTTAGGCAAACTCCTTCCCAGACTTAGGTGACTAAGCAATCTTAGAAGTTTGTTCTATAATACTATAATTATTTCTGATAATATCATCCATGATTTCCCCTAATAGTACAGCTACTACTGTAGCATAGATTTTGATATTTTGAAAACAGAAAGGTTGTATAAGTTGCCAAGTGGTAATTGACTTTTGATTTCTGGCATTCACAACATTAAGTGGATTGTATATGTTTGTATGCCAGAATTCAAAGCCAAAAGAAACAGAACAGAAAATGCTGAATATCTGAGCAATGTGGGATTTAGATTGGAGTATTCAATTTACTCTATATCCTTGCTACTCAGAGGACCTTGCTACTGTGGACCTGCAGTATCCGTACTTCCTGGAAGCTTGTTGGTAATATAGAATTTCAGCCCCCACCTAGACATAAATAATTAGAATCTACATCTTAACAAGCTCTTCTAGGAGCTTATGCACATTGAAATTAGAGAAACAATGCTCTAGAACACTTAAAAAATAAAATTATGCTTTATCTGAATTATCAAACCTAGGTCACAAACTGAAAATAATGAAATAACAAGGAATCTTAGTAGATATCATGACAATAGTTGTTTTTACAAATGATTGTTGATTTCAGGTGTCTTTTTTAACCTCAAGACCAGACCAAGTGTAGATTACCCATTTTCAGAAAAAATAATTCCTTTACAAGGTAAATGTTAAAGGAGGTTTTAGTTTTTATATAAAATAACATATTTCAAATCAGCATATGGCATATTAAAGCTATACATGCAACTGAGGAAATAAATTCTACAGGTGAATGTGTCATCACAACTTATAATTTATACCTTTTAAAATTATTATACAAAATAGACCTATAGTAGTATTGTTATTCTCTCATATGGTATGCTGTCTTCCCAATTAAATCTTATATATTTTGTAGTCATACCAGTTGAACATGTACCATTTTATAATGGATGAGTGTAGTATGTAGGCCAAAAATTTAGAAATAAGCTTTGGTAAAATAGTATTTTTCACAGACTGCTGCTAACTCTGGCAAAAAACAAAAAACAAAAAACCCTTGATTGTAACAAGGCCTATTCAGTACCAGTATTGTTATAAAAATAAATAATTAATTTATTATTCTATTCAATACTTAATTATGGAGGCTTCTAAGTGTCAGGCATACATATGCTAGGTGCTAGAGAGAGAGAGCAGTGAACAAAAGCAGACTCACTCCTGTCTTCCTGTTATTTCCAGTCTATTTAGTGACAGAGATATACATTAATCAATTAATCACAAAAATGAGTTTATCATTACAAGCTGCGATAAGCATTTGTAAGTGTTATGAATCTGGGAAGGCGTGCTGGCAGAAGTGGCATTGGAATTGATACTGGAAGAGTGAGTAGGAAATAACTGGAATAACAATATAGAAAGTGAAGAGTGGGAAGGGAATTACAAATTGAGGGATCGATATAAACAGAACCCTGTGGAGAAGGAGGGAATGGCATATTTAAGTATCTGGACTCTAGCAGTAAAAAGGAAAGGTTTTGATGAACAATTGGAGGGGGAAGAAGGATTTGGGGCAATGTCTGGATTTAGGGCTTATGGCCATTCATGGCTAGCAGCGAAGGGATTCAAGGATGGGTCATGAGTTTGGTTTGGACATGAAAACATTCTTTGGCTCAAATTCTATTAGGACACTCAAAGCACTTGATTAGAATGATGAATCTTTTACTCTAAGATGAGAATAATAAACATTTTACTATGCATTAGTTATGGCATTCCACAAAAATATAATTACTAGTCATTAATAAGGGAGATTGAGAGGATTCAGGGCTTGGCACATTGTAAGTAAGCCATTAACATTTGATATTATTGTTGTTTATATTATTCGTATTCTTTAGCCTTTGCTTCTCTCCCATATACTCTACAAAACATGGGCCACATCTTTCTGTGTTAATTCAGAAATAATATTTTTGTCTGTTAACTCTCTTTAACTTGAATATTTCTATCATGGGGGCGGGGACAGGGAATATTGTTTTGAGTAGAGACACCTGGTGATTGAGGTACAATGTTTATAAAGAGTTCCCAGTTAGGCCTTGCAATTCTCTGTATCAGTTTTAATATCTTTCCCCTTCAGCTGTCCAGCAGGATTGCTCAGAGAGAATGCAGCTGAGCTAATATTCAGCATCCTGCCCCGCCTGAGCACACTGATTACTTAAATATGTAGGTACTTTCCCACTCTGCTTCCCCTAGCTCCCAAGTGCTCCCTGCTCACGGAGAGGAGTGCTGGTGCCCAGGCACTCCTGCTTGTCGGATATTTTGAATATCACTACCCCTACCCCACATCAGTGTTTAACTGCTTCATACACAATATTAGCCTGTACTCACATGGAAAATATTTTACTTAGTTACAGTGCCAAGAACCCACAAGAGTTGAGTGTCTGCTGTTCTTCCATAAGTCATATAAAAAATCAAGATCCTTGATTTTGAATTTGGTAAATTTTTAGTAATTTAGACACCACTAATCTATAAATCTTGACATCTGTTTCTTTTCATAAGAACAAAAGTTTGGTAAGCATAAAAATAGAGCAAAAAAGATGTCTTATTTATAAAATGGTAGAAGAAAAAATGTTTTTTCATGTACTTGTTATTTGCAAATGATCCAACTAAATTAAAAATATGCTTATTAGACATGATTCTTACCTATTTAATAAAGTGCCTAAAAAAATCCTTCAAGCCAGGTGCAGTGGCTGCACCTGTAGTCCCAACTATGATCCCTGGAGCCTAAGAGCTCAAATACAGCCTGGACAACAAAACAAGACCCCCATCTCAAAAAGAAATTAAAAAAATATTTATAAAGTCCTTAAAGGCATAGTTCAGCTTCAACAGTATCTATCTGTAATTATTCTCTATCTCCAAATGTCATGTCTTTAAAATGGTTGCGTAATGTAGACTCACATGAAATTGACTGGTATTCACAACCAGATGGAAGAAAGTCAAGTTTTGACATATATATGATATATATGTGAGATATATATATATGATATATATGTAAAAAAGTCAAGTTTTGATGTATACATATATGATTGATATATAGGATATATATAACATATACATATATACATATATACACATATATATGTGTGTGTATATATATCCTATGTAAATTATTTGGACCTGTTCCTTCAGTGCTTGCTAGAGTAGTTCTTCAAATGCAGCACTTGTATTTTTCTGAAATTTTTTAACCTGTAATGTTCTTGCTGCATAATGTTAAATCTGTATTTTATGCCCCATGATTTCTAGCTAGTTCATTTAGCTCTGTTTCCCCGAGGTTGATGGAAGGAGGAGTTAATATCCTCAGCTTTCTAACAGCAGACATTGAAAAGGATCACGCCTGTCTCCAATGTTACTGGCTCTCTAAACCACACTGCAAGAAATATTACAGGCAACAGATAGTTTCATTTTCAATTTAGACACCCATTATTTGATGTTTACAGGCCATTTCTAATTCTGAGTCCAGAATTTATGGTTTGTTCTGGCGATTACCATCACAGCAATCTCCTGCAACTGGGCTGTGCTTCATTGGGAGCTTTGCGCTGCTTTATCAGTCCTCCCTGACGTCTGGAACTGATATATAACACCACGTCCAAATCACCCGGCTCAGAGAGGCTTGGTTTATGACTCCCCAGATGTCTGTCTTTTCTGATGGGTGGGTTAGTTTGCACCATCTCAGTGATGGGGAAAGTTGACCCTTGGGACAGAGGGTGGTGGTCATTAAACAAATAAAAGTCTAACATTTAAGATTCTGAACCTGTCTGAATTAAACTAGATGATATCATTTATTAAGTTAAATATACTGAGTTTTGTTCAGTGGTAAATAATAATGAAATATAGATGTTTCCTGGTTTGCCTTACAAACCTAAGATAAAGAGTAACACATAAATCTGTTGAAGATGTGCTAAAATAGCAGTAACTGCTTTGGATTCATAAGCACATTTCAAATGGTTATTTTATAGTTTCTCTTTTGAATAGACAGTATTTAGTTTTGCCTCTCAGATACCTGAGTGTTCTCTAGGCTCTGTTCAATAGCATTAACTAAAGCTTACTGAAGGACTTTCGAAATCTCTACACATTGATTGTCTACAGGAGAATCACTCACTAAATCTTTTGAAAGGATGTGGTGGGACATGTATCTATTATTTCACATGCCATAGCCAGAGTGATATTTCATTTTAAATCTTGCTGATTGGACTGATAACAAGAATATCTTTTGTCACTAATGCCTACATACTTTTGTGCTTTTGTTGTGCCTTGTCCCTTGTCCCTTCTCCCCTCTGAACTAGAGGAACTAAAAGTGACAAAATGAGACAAGGGGATTAGGCCTGGTCTTAAAAGGGCTTGCTATTTCTTCTTCCCTGAATTAAAGATAGCTTAACATTTCCAGTAGAACTCATCTTTACCATGGGGGGAGAGACAAAGGCAGAGAGAAAAAGAGAAAAACCTGCTAGAGACACGGCTGTGAATGAAGTCCTCGCCAATTTCTGTCCAACCTCACCCTCCAGGTAAGTTGTCCCACTGTGACTGGCCAACAAACCAGAAGTATTCCTCTGATAGTATTTTCTCTTAAGGAATGAAATAAAAATGCTCTATCCTGTAGGTAAATACTTCCAGGAGGCAATAACCACCACCAAAAGAAATATTTAGTATGTAGTGATCACATCCAGACAGGACCCCAAGAAGTCTGTTCCTATGCCCCATTTTACAGAAGAGGAAATTGAGACCCATAGAAACTATGTGATTTGCCCAAGTTCACCCCTCTAATAAGTGGAAAAGTTAGGACTTAAAGCCTCTCCTCTGCCTCATTAAGTTGAGATATTTTTTCCTCCACATCAGTATTTTGAAGGAAAAAAGAAACTTAGAAAGATGTACTTGGAATTAGTCTTAGAAATATCACTTTGAATAGACAAGGATTTTCTTTGAAGTTGCAGTGTGAATTTTAAATTTGTGTCATTATGTTACCAGGGCTCTGTGCAAGTCTGGGGAAGTGCTGTAGAGTGGGACTCAGTGGGTCCAACCTTAGGTCTTCTTCCTTTTACTGTCCTTCTTTCCACTTGACTGACTTGAACACCATTCTCAGGTCTGCCCTCTGACAATTGCCAATATTCTGTATATTTCTTAACAAACCCCCTTCCTCCTTCTGTTTTTTCCCAATAACACATATCCAATATGTGGGATGTTTCCAAGGCAGCTTTTGGAATTTAAAACTAGAATAAGAGGTTTAAAAAAACAGATAAAATAAAACTATTATATGTTTATTCTCACTATCCCTTTAATTGTGTGCAGTAGAATAAATCCTTTCCTTAACCCTGGTTGAAAAGTCAAGCAGTGCTCAAACTTTTCTAGTAATCTTGGGTCTTTTGTGTCACTCCCTCCCTTCTAACTAGTAATTAGAATATAATTGTCAATACATCTATTTTGATTTAAATTGGGCTGATTCCCTATGGTTCAGGCCTATTGTAGGTAGGAAACTAGCAGTTGAAAGAGAATTTAGTGGCTTTTTCTTTCTTTTTCTCCCCTTTTCTGAGGTGAAAGCATGGGAAGGAAGGAGAGGCAAGGAGAGCAGGAAAGTTGTTTCTAGGTCTGTGGTGTTAAAGGCTGACTTTTCCCCTGGACTTTCCATATTCGTTAAGATCCTAGCAAGAGAAAACATAGTACCCCAAGCTGGTAATTTTAGGAGAGTGTTTTAAAGGGCTTATTTACATAGGTGTGAGCAAGTTTTGGGGGAACCAACAGAGGATAAAACAGGACCCTAGGCCAGCAACTGCGGGGAGCCCTGCCTACCCCCAGGCCTGCAGGACCAAGGGAGGCAATGAATCCTGGAACCTGAGAGGGTAGCTGTATGACAAGGCTGACTGACAGAAGCTGTGGCCTTCAGTAGTGGGACACAATCAACTTATGGCAACCCTATGCAATGGCAACCAGAAAATAAATACTCCAACTTTTCTCTCCTCCTGTCTTCCTGTGCCTTGCTTTGACCAAACCCACCTGAAAGCATAGAACAGTCTTTGTGATATCTGGAGTCTGGGGGCAGAGGATGTGGTGAGAAAGAATGGTGAGTGGATCCAGAGGGGCAAATGAAAAATGTCTGGCACAGGGAAAGTATTAGTCAGAATTCTCCAGAGAAACAGAATCCATAGGGTGCTCATATATTAACAGATATGTAAGAGGGGATTTATTATGGAAATTGGCTCACATGGTTATGGAGGCTGAGAGGTACCAAAATCTGTTGTCTGTAAGCTGGAGAACCAGGAAAGTTAATTGTCTAATTCAGTCCATATCCTAAGGCCTGAAAACCAGGTTAGCCAGTGGTGTAACTCTCAGTCCAACACCAAAGGCCGAGATCCAGGGGAGGGTGCTGGTGTAAGTCCTGATGTTTGAAGGCCTGACAACCAGGAAAGCTCTGAGGGCAGGAGAAGATGAATATAACCAGGTAGAAAAGAGAGAACAAAGTTGTCTTCCTGTGTTTTTTTTATTCTATTCAGGCTCTCAGTGGATTGTATGATGCCCATTCACATAGGTGAGGAAGTATCTGCTTTACTCAGTCTGATTCAAATGCTAATTTCTTGCTGGAACACCTTCACAGACACACCCAGAAATAATGTTTTACCAGTTATCTGGGTATACCTTAACCTTGTTAAATTGACACCTAAAATTAACCATCACAAGTAATTTTGAGGGTTCCTTGGAGGTGCCCATTTCACCTGCAATTCACTTAATATCTGTGATATATTCTCCTACAACTGACTGCTTATTCACAAAATCCAGCTGTTTCTATAACTCCTTGTAGCTTTTCTCTATTTATTTATCTAGGCTATTGTCTTGGACAAAAAGCCAAGGTGATCCCAGACCAGTTATACTGCCTAGGCTCATATCCAGACCATGGAAAATGCTCAAATGCTGGAATTCAGTCACCTCTTCTGTTTATTCATAAGTAACTAGCCAGCCACCTCTTACCAGTTAGATTTCTTGGGGGAACATTTACAATTTCCACTGAATCTTAGCTGCCAGGGAGTCATATCATGCTTTCTAAATGGTCCCATTGAAATATCTCTGCCTAGACCAGTGAGAGTGAGGAAGTGGGGAGGAGGATGGGAATCCCAGATTAGCTTTCTTCATATACATCTCTCCAAAAAGTTTTCCCCAGCCTCTACATGTTTTGACCTTTATACCTTTATTATGGATGTGAGGTTTCATTCAGAGTTGTGTAACTGGTTTTTGATTATTTCTTTGGAAAATCATTATCTTGGTCTGGCACATCAGTGTGAAATGCCCTGTGTGTATCTTGATTCTTTAGTTAGTGCTTTAATTTTTAAATGAAATAAATAGGAATGGAAAATTTCAAATATTTGGTGGAGTCTGACAGTAGAGGAAAAAGGGAGAGAACAGATTCGAGCAGGAGCCATTGGTGCCTCTCAGTTACACCATACAGATCAGTATTTATTCTGACTGAACATAAGTTAGATCCTTATGAGTTTTTTTTCTGTTAAAGACGTCTGTACAAACCAAGATTTATAATGAATAATATTTTCAATAGGCTAACAGTACTTGCTATAAAATAGTTGTATATATTGTAAAGAAAATTATTGTCTACTAATTTATTTGAAGGAAAAATTTTCATATGAAAGTTTATTGAAAGTGGACACTATATTTATTTAATTTTCTTGCATCCTTCAGAATCTGAAACTCTCTAAGTTATGAACCTTGAAAGTGTTAATTGAGGATAATAATCATAGAAAATATTTATGTTAATCAGTAAAAAAATGACTACATCTCCATTATATTCTCATAGTGTTAAAAATAAACATGTTTGCAAGACACAGATAACAGTTAAGGATGAAAGTGAAGACAATAACCAGAATGGTAGAAATCTATCTATTCTAGATTTCATATATACAGGTTATGGAGATACTGTGTTAGAAAGTCTATTATTCAAACTCCGTAAAGTTCACGTTGGTGACATACTGAGTATTATTAAACTATGAAAACTTGGCTTAGAAAACAAAAAGAGTGGGAATTAGCCTTATGAAACTGGAGCAATGGCAGAAGATAAAATTTTAACAAGATCAGTGATGTTCTAATTCTCTACATCCCAAAGCATTGCAGAGATAGAAAAATTGCTAGAAAACAGTGGTTCTATTTTAAAAGACTGAAAATAATTTATTTGATCTATGTATGTAATGTCATATCATTGCTTATTAGACTCTATTAGTGGATGTGAATATCATAGAAAAAGTCTTTGACTTAAGAGCTCACAGTATAATTGACAACATAAAATACTGCATTCTTCCACTTTCTTACAGATAATCTTATGTTAGGATCACAGCTATTTTCTTCAGGGGTAGGTGCTCTTCTAAAGCTGGCGGCTGGGTCAGGCATCATGAAGTCAAAATGATTTCTACAATGAGCCAGATCTCCTACTGAAATATGCTAAGATCCTCTGATGATTACTCAATAAAAGAATTTGGAAATTGAAATGTCAGTAAAGACATGATGTATGATTTAACCATTAATTGATTTTAGAGGATTTATGAACTTTGGCTTATATATCTGTATTTTATCTACATTGACTGTCTTGAATATTACATTATATTCAAGGGCTCAATATTCTTTGTAACGAGATAACTACAATCTTTCTGGTGACCATAAACAAACTCTCCTCAAATAAATCTGTGTCATGTTTCATATGTTCCTTCATTTATCCAAACATTCTTTAAAAAGTCATTCAAATTAAACACTAAGCACCTATTATGACCAAACACTGCTGGGATATAGCAGTGAATAAAATATTTTATGTTCCTTACCCTTAATGATCTTACAATTAGTTTTATTGCTAATAATAAATATAATTTTATTGCATGTCAATTATAAGAAAGTTACTGCTCTACATGCTTTTTATATATTATCTCATTTAATTCTCATAATAACCTTATAAAGCAGATATTGTCATTCTCATCCTATAGACGAGGAGACTGAAGCTTAGCTTACATAACTGACATGTGGTCACTTTGTTAATGTCTTGGAACTAAGATTTGAAACATATTTTTCTGATTCAACTATTATACCAACTTCAGACTGCAGTTTATCATATATGTTATTTTAGATGCAATGCAATTCATATAAAATGTCATGACAAGCTGAGAAAATAAGTCCAGTTTCAAAAGCACAGAAATTATTTTAACCTCTGTTCATATGCCGACACAACTGGCTGATTCAATCAGTTTTGATTGCAAGATTAGGCAGATTTCTTATTTCATTGTTTTAAACCATTTATCTCTCAAGATATGTATTTGTTCAAACATATTAGAAACAGCAACAAAGACAATACACACACACACACACACACACACACACACACACACACAACCTGTGGGACTGACAGAAGATTTTCCATTATTTTGCTGTCCCAAATAAAAACATTATAAGTTACTACTAAATAACATCATCATTCCATAAAAGAAGTGGCAAAAACTTTAACATAAGAAAATGAAAATATCCTCAAAAAGGTACTTCTTTTAGCTAAATAAATTGATTATCTCTATTTTTGTATTTTTGCTGCATGAATCCTGAAGCAAGTATTTAGGAACCATTAACGTACACAATATCTTTGGGTCCTGCCCTGAACCTATGTGAAACTTTCAATTTTGAACTTATTCTCTTCATTCAGCAGTAACCACAGCATGATTTATAGAAACAGTCACTAACCTAGGATTTGGCAAGATCTGAAATCCATTAGAGTAGGGTCATAGCAAGTTTAGTTTAATGCTGAGTCACTGAAATAAATAAATTCCATATTTTAAATTTCTCCTGATTAAGAACAATATTGGTTGTAGAGTTTGCCAGGTTTGAGTGGGGAATGAGAAACTCACTCTAGCAGGAAGAGAGGGAAAATGGGAGATGGGAATTGAGGCAAAATAACACTAGTGTAATAGCCTGAAGTGAAAATAGTGAAAGAGCCAGTGATTTTAGGAAACAAAATGTCAGGTAACTCCTGACTTTTCTAGACTCTTTCACAGTTAACTAATGGTCCCTGGGAGGGGTCTTTGCATGTGCACTTGCACATATGTATGGCTGATTCTTCATGGAAACAACTTTAAAAGAGAAAGCTATGGCTTATATCCATCTCTGGGATTTGAAGGAGATGAGTAACATCCCTAGTAAAATTATTTGATTTTTTTTCATGGTGCAAACCCAAACATATTTCTTCCAAGTCTGGTGAATATCAGTTGAAATACTATAGTCTGGCATAAGCATGTCTGGTCTGAGAACACAGGCAACTGGCTGGAGTGTCATGTTCTCAGTGCTTGACAGTCACTTACTCAACTAGGTATCAATAAAGAACTCTAGCACCACACACAGTTAAAACTGGCAGAGACCCTAGAATTTAGTTCAGTGACCTCTTTTTGTACATGTTAAGGACCTTTGAGACTAAGGACAAGAGTGGTGATTCACGTGAGTTGAGGTCAACCAGGGAGGTTATTTCAGAACTCCCATTTTCTGATCCACAGATTAGATGTCATCTTCATATCAAGTTTATATCGTACCTTTTTGTAGGGAATAATGATAACAGCCTTTGAATAAAAACACTGATTTAATAGAATATTTGACAACTAACAGGAGGATGTTAATTACTTTTATTAAAAATATAAACACTGATTATATTAATAAAATAGTTTGAATATTACTTATTAATAAGTATTAGCTATTCTTTCATTTATTCATTTTATGCACAGTTGTTAATTGAGTGTCAGATACTACAGTAAATACTAAGATTAGAGTTAAGAGTTGACAATTTCAAAGATGAGGCAGAGTGTAAATAAAAGATAACAAAAAGTTTCACAGGTGTTATAATTAAAATATATAAAGAGATGATTTGAGATTTACAAATGAGAGGATTTGTAATTTTTATTTTTTATTCTGAGGTTGAAGAGAGTCAGAAAAGATGATATAGAGAATGAGGCAATTGAGCTGAGCATCAAATTATAAATTAAGAATTTTTCTGTTGAATGAGAAGAGATGAAGTTATTTTAGGAAAAGGGGTTAATGTTTGGAAAAGCTCAGGGAAATCAGCCAGCTGGCGTGGTTCAGGAAACACAAGTGTTATTGACATTGGTGACACTAATGATAAGTAAAATAATAACTAATATTTCTTGAGCCTTTACTATTTGTATATCCTTGTATATCTTTTGTCTTTTTATTCCTTACAGTATTCCTATAACATAGTTATTATATTTTACCCATTTTATAGGCAAGAAAACTAAGACTTTGAAGATTAAGTAACTTGTCCAAGAACACATAACTGTCAAGAGACAGAGCTCAGATTCAAACATAATTTTAACTGTCTCCACAAACTTATATTCTGCTCATTATGTCTTAGAAATACATTTATATAATTTATATAGTAGAAATATTAATTTGGGTTTAAGTTACAGTGCATTCAAATTGTTACGGTAAGGTGGATTAAGTCTGAGATGGTGCTCATCTCTACTTGATCCTACCATTTCCTGTGTGTCTTTCTGGGGCAAGATATTTAAATTTACTGAACTTTCAGTGTCTTTATATGCAAGTGTGTGAAGAGTTGTTATGAACAGCAGTTGAGACAATACATGTAAAGTACTCACATGTGGTAGCCATTTGACAAGATGTTGGTTTCCCCTCACTGACTCCCAGTCCTACCCTAGCAGGCAGCTACCTGGGTACAGTATCTTACCTTCCCAAACAGGGCAAAAGTTCAAGGCACTTGCAGTCTTCAACCTATTTCCTTTTGTAGTTGGATCATTTTATTGTTAAACAGTTGATTATTTTTTAAAAAAAACCTCATTTCAAATCTCAGAGTTAATTTTTGGCTTGTTTTAATTTTATTTTCATATCACAGACCTTGATTTAGAAAGATTATTTAGCATGCCCCATCAGGGTGTCTTTCTAACATGCTATTCAGTACAGTGGTATTCTAGAAGAAGAGATTTCATCTTTTATGCTTGTCTATTTGTATGTCTTTCATGCCTGAAAAATGTGGACTAGAATCTGTGCCTCTGCTATGTGTTAAGCATAAAATATTTTTAAAGCGATTTCTGTAGAGAACTAAGTTTAAGGAGATCATATTTCATCTTTACCATGAAATAAAGATTTCCCACTAAAAGGAAAATGTATCATTTTAAAAGGCTGAATAAAGTGGCACACATTTAAGAAACAAAAACAAAACATAATAAAACAACAAAAACATTTTCTTGCTGTTTAAATTCCATGTAGGGCTCCTCTGCACTGATAACATTTTCATTTGACTATGCATTACATAAATTTTTATTTGCTTTAAAACTCATCTCTTCGTATTTGAGGCTTTGTAGTTTTCTGGGGTGAGAATCATGGCCTGCCTATTTCAAACGTCGCCTTTTATTTGTACCTTTTCAGGTTTGCATTATGCACAAGTTTTTACACATTTTCAATGGCTGCTTATACAAAAAATTCTACAATAAAAGTAACATCTTATTCTATAATTTTTCCTTTTAGAGAACATGGCACTTTCATAGAATTTTAAAGTTAGAAAAGAATATGGAAACAATTTGGGGCAAACCTTCATTTTATGGGTTCAGAAATTAAGATGCAGAAATGTTGTAGGATTTGCTTATCTTATCTTGGTTATTATATTTGCTTATCTTGCATATTTGTCTTATGTAGTCTTTTATTTCTCTATTTATTTAATAAATAACTTTTGAGCTCCTACTATGTACAAAGCACTGTGCTAGATGCTATAGGGGACAAAATGTGAGTAAGAGGTTTTTCTCTCTCAAGGATAATATAGTTTAGTGAGAGAGATGCATACAGGTAAGCAATTAACCATAGGACAAATACTAATGAAGGGAACTCTGCACAAGCCCTTCAACAATTCCAAAACTAAAATCATCATCCTTGTGTTGATCTGGTTTTCTCCTTGAAGTGACCATTTCAATATACAGCACCATCATCTAGCCAGTCATCACTGCTGGAAACCTGGACACCAGCCTAGATTGTTCTCTTTCCTTTACCTGCCAGCATCTGCCAGTCATTTGTCTTACCCAGTTTACTCATACAGAGTCCTAAGTATATCATTTTTCTTTATCCTGGCTGCGATTGCATTGGTTTTGATGCTTTCATCTCTCTCAGGGACTATTCCTGTGACCATCTAACTCTTCTGCCTATTTCTCTTCTTAATCTCCTCAAATCCATTGTGCAGATTCCAGCCAGTTTGATATAATGGTCTCCTACCACTCACTCTCTCAACTTCTGTGACTCCCAGTTGTCTGTAGGATCAACCTCATTACTTAATGTGGCAGACTTCCAAATCAAGACTCCCCTCACACTTTTTATACTGACTACCAAATGCTCTTTAAGGACTTTACCTTTGTTCAGGTTATCCCTGTCCCCCAGAATGGCCTTTTCTCTCATCTTCACTTACCTGACTCCCGCATATCCTTCAATATTTAGTTGTTACCTGCTCAGGAATTCTTCCCTCATCCTTAATGAGACTGCTGCTGTCATCAAGCTGTGTGTTACCCTCGACATCTCTATTAAATACTGTGATTATGTCTGTTTCTACCACCACATGTGTGTTCCTGAAAGGCAGTCACTAGGTCCAATGCATCATTTGTCCTTAGTATGTTGCCTGGCATACAATAGATAATAAAGTGTTATTGAATATGTTGAACTGTTTATTAAACCAAGTGTTATAAAAGTATAAAAATTATTAAAAAATAGTATCATGGAGGAGTGATTAATTCCAACTAAGAAGATCAACAAAGGCTCTATGTAAAATTTAGTAATTGAGTTGTACCGTAAAAGATGTCCATAATCAGAAAAGTAGGAGATGAGAAGTTAAAAAGAAGAGGTTTTTTTATACAAGCAGAGTTTCTGAGTTGTCACTGTATTGCCTAGAACACACAAGGACCCATTAACGTGTTTCATTAATGGTGATAAGCAAATATGGAGGTAGATTATGTGAGGCCTTGAGCACCACGATGAAGAATTTGTTCTTGATTTCATCAGCAATGGAGGGAAGGGTTTTAAAGCAAAGAAGGGTCATAATCAGACCTCACATTTCTCCACTAGGGAGTAAGTACCTTGAGGGTTGGGATTTTTTTGTTTGTTCCCTGCTCACTACTTTATTGTTATCTAATTGAAAGGTGACTTGCAGCTGGGGTGGTGGCTTGTGCCTGTAATTCAAGCTACTCAGCTACTTGGGAGGCTGAGGTGTGGGGATTGCTCTAGCCCAGGAGTTTGAGGCTGCAGTGAGCTAAGAAAGAAAGAAAGAAGAGGGAGAGAGAGAGGGAAAGAAAGAAAGAAAGAAGGAAGGAAGGAAGGAAGGAAGGAAGGAAGGAAGGAAGGAAGGAAGGAAGGAAGGAAGGAAGGAAGATGACTTGCATGAAAATAGGAACTTATAAAATATTTGAAAAAACAAATATTTTATAACAATATTATCTAATAGATCTTTCTGCAATAATGAAACTGTTCTGTATCTGTGGTGTACAATACAATAGCCACTAGATACATGTGGCTATTGAGTACTTTAAATTGAGGAGCTGAGGAACTAAATTTTTAATGTTGTTTAACTGTAATTAATTTACATTTAAATTTAAATAGCCATGTGTGACAAGTAACTACAGTATTGGGCAACATAGTGTTGGAAAGTTCTTCCCAGCAGGGTCCCAACAGGAAGCAGATGGAACACTCAGAATAGGATAATTCAAGGAGTTTATTTGTAAAGAGACCTTTTTGAAATGTGTGGGCAGCTTTCAGGGAACCACAAAAAGGTGCAACTAACTGTGGTCAGTTGTGGTAAGGCAGAATTGATGAAGAGACTCGGTTAAGATTATACAGGTTTAATAAGCCTGGATCACATTGGGACAGTACTTATAATATGTAATGATAATTTTAACGAAATTTCATTGAATGAAGTCCATGCTGAGAACTGTTTTTTTCAGTAAAGCATTCCTGGCAGTCTACTTACTGATGAAGAGTCTGACTGTCTTCCCTGTACAGTGCTGATTTGTGCTGTGTTTTCTCAGGGTCTTTCTCCCTGACACTCCACTGTAAGTGGTCCCTTTTCCATTAACAGGGCTGTACTGAATTAATGACGATGTCTCTTAAGGATTCCTTTAGAGAGCATCCTCTCTTTTGAGCACTTGGGATATAGGCAGGTATGACTGTTATCTGTGGTTGTGTTTTAATGTCCTGCTTTTTCCATTCCTTACCTTAGAGCATAGAATTCACCTTTAGTCCTGGCTCATTGCTTCATGATTTGTTAAGGCTTTGAAAACAGAAGGAATGAAGCCCTTTAAGCAGGACAGGGCTATTTCTCCTTGCCTTATTTATTTTTATGCCATGCAAAAAGAATAAAGAGGCATAAAATGGCTTGACTGAAGCCAAATAAATCTGGATAAATAGAGCAAGGACCCAGTAAAAATCTGGAGGTGAAAAAGAAGAAAGGTGGTTATGGTTGGAGGTGGGGCATGGAGGGACACAAAAGAAGGAAGGGAGAACTTAATATTTCCTATGATGATAGGGCCTGTTTATTATTACCACGAGAACAAAATATTTTTGACCCAATGAGACATTTTAAACTAAGGTTAACCTCTGGGTAGAAATTAGGAAATCATCTTTATAGCCCTTATTGAATCTCTTCATGCTGTCACATTCTGTCATCCTTTATTAAAGTTTTGTATGCTTCTGCTGCTAGCTCTGAGAAGGCTGACATCTTTCAGTTGTTCTGATGAATCACACTACAGAAGTTAGTGAGTTTTTACAGCCAACACAACAGGAGTCTCCCATATTATTCCTTATACCATGTGTGTGTGTGCGGGGGGGAGTATCTTTGTCTGTCTCACTCCTGCCCCTTTTATACTGTTTCTGCTTCCATGAAGTGGAAAGAGATACACCCAAGAGCTAAGATTGCATAAAACTAGAGAGTAAGAGCTGGATTCTTTAGGTAAAATTAGAAACTGTCTTATAGCCTATTATGTATCTGTTTATGCCATTGCCTTATATATCTCTGACTTAACTCTCACAATTCTCCATGGCTAAAATGGAGCTGTGACAAGTAGCCAAAGCTTTCATCTGGGTAATTGCGACCATTGTTCTGATATCCAGAATTTTATAGTGCTCATTGAAATAAGCTAACCTCAATGTCTTCTGTTTACCCTCTTTCTTCACTAAACACAGTTTCCATTATGTACACATTCCACACTCTCTTTCAAAAATAAAATGTGGTAAAGGACCTAATGGTCCTCTACTGTGTCTCCCTATGGGAAGCAGCTGGAAATGCGTGGTGCCAATATTTGGCTGTCATAATGCCTGGGAATTGGTGTTGGAATTTAGTAGACATGGGACCATGGATGCCAAACATCTTGCAAGTATATGGAATGGTCTCAAATGGTGATCATTTTTTCACACCTTATATATCAGTAACACAGCTGCTGAAAAAAAATCTAGGTCTAACTGAGGTTTAGGTGGGTACCAGAAACCTCAGCTAATAAAGTACTTTAGCTGTGCATTGAAGCTAAGTGCTAAAATCTCCTCCAGAGTATAGTATGACAACTTCCTGGAATATAGTAGGTCCTTAATAAAACTATGTTGTGTTTTGAACCAAGTTCATTTATAAACTCAATTCAATAAAACCTATGTAAGTTACTAGCAGAAATAGAAAAAAAATTGAGATATACTTGCCAATACCAAGATTCTAACAGTATTTCAAGGGTGATGAACATGTACAGAATTAAAATGAGCATATTGGGAAATGTTCAAAAGGTTATTGGAACAAGGAGAGGTGAGAGTGTACTTTTCAGCAGAGTTTTTGGGAGGATTCTTTGTGGAAATCTTTGAGGAACAGGTAGGATTTTTACAGGAGTTTGTTTTGGAAGATGCTCTCTGAAGTCAAAGGTACATTATATGTAAGAAGTTGGAGGAAGAGATAGAAAAGTATAAGAATGTTGCTACCATAAAGGATAGTAC
Organism: Lemur catta; assembly: GCF_020740605.2. NCBI lineage: Eukaryota > Metazoa > Chordata > Mammalia > Primates > Lemuridae > Lemur > Lemur catta. The sequence goes on along the minus strand of NC_059141.1, from coordinate 45,734,004 downwards.
TTGGGACGATATGGCAGGAGATAAGATTAAAAAGGTGCCAGGCGCGGTGGCTCACGCCTGTGATCCTAGCCCTCTGGGAGGCTGAGGCGGGTGGATCGCTTGAGGTCAGGAGTTCGAGACCAGCCTGAGCAAGAGCGAGACCCCATCTCTACTAAAAAAAATAGAAATAAATTATCTGGACAAATAAAAATATATATAGAAAAAATTAGCCGGGCATTGGTGGCACATGCCTGTAGTCCCAGCTACTCAGGAGGCTGAGGCAGTAGGATCGCTTAAGTCCAGGAGTTTGAGGTTGCTGTGAGCTAGGCTGACGCCACGGCACTCACTCTAGCCTGGGCAACAGAGTGAGACTCTGTCTCAAAAAAAAAAAAAAAAAAAAAAAAGGTAAGTTAGGACAGAGTATAGATGGTCTTGAAGTTCTTGTTAAGGAGTCTTTGCACTTGAGGCTATGGATTTATGTATGAGTTTAGTCACTAGGGATAGAATAGAGTCTGACATGCTGCCTAATGGCCTCAGCATCCTTTTTCATTGAGTCCATGCTGCAAACTCCTTCAGTTATCAACTGCTTTGACTTGCCTTCGTGATTTTCAAGGTCTTCTCTTAAGAGCCCTTTTCAGTTTATTAATTTAAATAGTGACAATTTTCCTAGAGGTGAATCACATAATGATTTTTTCAATCTTTTTTATAAGACATAGCACTGAAAAAAGTATGATCAGATTTAATCCAGTTGTCTCCCACAAAAATAATATGTAGAAAATATCAACCAAGGTGACTCTCTATGTGCTTAATAGCCTAAAGATTTAGGTTAAGGATATAACAGAGAGCTCTTCTGCTCAAAGAATAAAAAGGTGTTGCACAAATTATCTTAAAGAGCCAAAAACAGCGTCCAGTTCTTACTTAAAACAATTTGTTCTTGGAATATTGTCAGCTAAAATTGTGGTCAGCTTTTGAAAATTGTATGAATTTGCACTGCATATTTTATTTAGTGTTTAGCAAAACTCCAATATGGCTCTGCATAACTTACACAATACACCATGAAAATGACTTCAGAAACTCCCACAGAAGTTGACAAATTGGGCATCTAATGCTTTTAAGTTAATTGCATGCTTAGCAGTTAAAGAGTTGACTTGTTAAGAATGAAGATCACAGTTTCATGGAGATAATTCTCTGCCTACTGCCACACTGAATACAACCCAACCTTGTATCAGAAATATTACAGAAGCCTAGAAGAAAATAATGTGAGCTTTAATCACCATTCTACTTAGTCTTAAGTGAAATGCTTATGAATCATATATGATATCATAGCAGTTTTGAAACCTATTCTTGAATTTCAAGCTGTTATTTTCAGAAAATTTAGAAAGCAAATTGCTAAGTGATAAAGAGTAATTTGATAGCGTTGCTTATATCATATTTTTTCTTCTTTGCAGACTGGAAGAAAAGAAAGGAGTAATACCCTGAATATTGCTATAGACGACATGTGCAAGAAGACAAGAGACCTTCGCAGACAGGTGAGGAAAGAGAAATATATAGAGACAGAAATACACATGCCAAATAGGACTTTTACTCATTGCTGGAATATTTATTTCGTATTTTTGTTTTTTTAAATTAATTTAGAACACACAAAACTATTTACTTTCTACCTTTATATACTGCAGACTTTTTTTGTGGCAAACATAAAGTAGAAGAAAGAATGTGTGCTTTAATGTCGGGCAGAATTACATTCAAATCCTGGCTCTGTCCTCATCAGTTGTGAGGTCTTGGGGACAGATTTCATCTCTCTGAGCTTCTTTGAACCTGTATATAATTCCTGTAATATGGAATGAATAATATACAGTAGGGCTGTGAGGACTAAATATAATGCATATCAGTGCCTGGTCCATAGTAAGTTTTTAGGTAATGTGGTAAATTGATTCTGTTACATGGAAAACCGAGTTTATCATCTAAATGTTTACAGTAAACAGCTAGTAAGTGGTAACTCAGAGACCCTACCAATCCCCTTTCTAATTCTTTTCAGGATGCTTCAAAAATTAGTTTCTGTTTAAGTTAAGGCTACTTTTAAACCTTAGGTCATCAGGAATACAGGATTAGAAAGGATTTCATTAAACAATTTAAAAGTCCAGTATTATGCCACAAGTTACTTTTTTTCTCAGAAATATGAAGACTTAGCTATTTTCAAAGGCCTTTGCTCTCCATTCCTTTCCACTATTTAATAACCAGAGTTCTTTCTCACACACAACTTTAACTTGGTCATCATTAACTCATAAAAGAGGGGCAGAAAGCTTTTCAACCATAAGCTTTTAATGTGATATATTATTGTAGTTTAATGGGAAGATTTAGTAAAATGGCTGAGCAATCTTTTGATTGCAAATCAGAAATAGATTTGCAAATGAAATAAATAGGGATCTCCAGCTATTTAATATTAGCTGTGTAAAAACACAATATTCAAGTCTGTGAAAATCCCAATTTCTCAACTTTATGGCCTTAATGTGAATTCTACTTCTACTGTCAGCACTTAGAATCACAGAATGTAAGAGTTGGAAGGAATTTAGCACACCTGTCTTATGATGCCGATTAGAAAGCAGGCCAGTGTGGTGAGGTGACCTGCCGAAGGAGGAAGGAGCATAGGATCAGAACCCACACCAGAACTCAGAAACATACCCTAAGAGTCATCCTCCCTTTTTGTTGCATGATTTCTGTTCTCGATCTTATTCAGTATTTCTACCCCATCTGCTTCACCTAGGACTTGTATCTTTCATTCCTTTCTCCTCTCTCTATATTGCCTTTAACAAAGTTATGCAAAGAGAGCTAATCTATGTTTATACCTCCAAATCATTATTTTTCTTAAAAAAGTCAAGAAAAAGCAGTTCTTTATCTATGGAATTACCAAATTTATCAAATAAAAGCACAGGGTGCCCAGTTAAATTTGAATTTCAGACTAACAGGAAACATGTTTTAGTATGATTATGTCCCAAATATTGCTTGGGACATACTTGTATTTAAAAAGTTGTTAATCTTAAATTCAAATTTCACTGAGCATCCTATATTTTATCTTGCAGTCTGACTGATGTTTCCATCTCACTACCACCAGTGAGAGATAGAAATAGCATTGGGAATTATTAATACTATTCTTCATAGTAAGGAGATATTTACAATTTGTAGAGAACTGCTGTGCTATGGAGGTATGAAAATCCCATTTGGTTTCACAGTTAAAACATCTGCATTATTTCTATTTTCTATCCATGTTTAACAAATCCCATGAATAACAGCAATCTTGGTTTCATCTCATTATTCCATACATTGGCTGGGGTTCAGCAGGGCCATTTCTGTAGTATTTCCACTTGTACTTTCCCACATAGCGGCAGTCACATGGTACCTGTGGCTGGGTTCAGGGCTTGATGTTTGGACCTCAGTGCTTCTTCCCATTCCCTCTCTCCATGTGGAATCTGTTCTTTTATAGCCCTTCTACATGGCTTCTCTCTCTAGTAGGGTAGCCTGGATTTCTTACATGATGGTTCGAGGTGCCAAGAAAGGAGAGATGGAAGCTGCCAGGCCTTCTTAATGCCTGAGCTCCAAAGTCATGGAATATTGTTTCTTCCACATTCTGTAGGTCAAAACAGTCATAAACCCTGCTCTTGGTCAACAGGAGCAGGTCGAAGCTTTATCTCTTGTAGAAGAAGTGGTATGTGTGTACAGGAAGGGGTGGAATTGTTAGGAGCCATCTTTGGACCCAGCCATGATCTTCAGTGTTGGTGAGGTTAGGTGCTGTGTTTCTTTCTCATCTTCATCTGCTCTCCCTCCAGTACTTCATTTTCTCATCCTGATGTTTATACTTTTGGTAATAATAAAAACGACATGTTATCTCCATTTCTGCTTATTTTTCAAAGTTTATCTAACAATTTGTTTTAAACAACTTACATATACTCTTTTTTTTTTTTTTTTTTTTTGAGACAGAGTCTCACTCTGTTGCCCAGGCTAGAGTGAGTGCCATGGCTTCAGCCTAGCTCACAGCAATCTCAAACTCCTGGGCTCAAGCAATCCTTCTGCCTCAGCCTCCCGAGTAGCTGGGACTACAGGCATGCGCCACCATGCCTGGCTAATTTTTTCTATATATATTTTTAGCTGTCCATATAATTTCTTTCTATTTTTAGTAGAGATGGGGTCTCGTTCTTGCTCAGGCTGGTCTCGAACTCCTGAGCTCAAACAATCCACCGGCCTTGGCCTCCCAGAGTGCTAGGATTACAGGCGTGAGCCACTGTGCCCGGCCTACATATACTCTTTCTCATAGGAAAGAGAAAGCCTTACCGTTAAAATATTTTTCTTAGGGGTATTTAATGTTCATTTTTTTCTCTAGAACAGGTTTTATTTGTTTGTTTTTAGTAAAAAGAAAAAAAATATGCACAGTCCCTCTTCCTGCCCATTCATCCTTATCCTCTTTCTTAACCATGGCTTTTCCATCAGTAACACAGAAGCATTTTAGCTTTGGTTCAATGGATGATTAGATTTCTTCCTTGAGGAATGACATAGATTGCTTAGAAATATCTGAGGAGAAGCAAATTACAGATTTAGGGGCATCAATTGGGAATGTTCTAGATGGTGTCAGAGTATTTATTTGTTCCAACTTTCTTGCTCTGTGACTTTCTTGCCTATTTTACTAGAGAACAAAGATAGATGTCCTTGGCATAGTGTTCTAGGTTCTCTGTGACTTGGCCATGACATAATCCCCATTATTCTTAATGTTCCTTCTCCTTCAGCTCTCCTCCATTTCTCCTCCTCATCAAACCAAGACATTAACCTGTTCTCTGATTAAAGAGTCTACTATTCACCAAAATTTCCATTGCCTCCTCTCAAACCCACTTGCATCATTGTATATGTGGATTGTTCAGCTTGGTGCCTTCTCCACTCACTCCCCTTATACTCCCCACCCATCCCCTAATCAACTAAATTCAAGACTAGTATAAATGCTACTTATTCAATGAAATCTATGTTATTTTCACTAGCTAAAACTAGTCTTTTTCTTCCAGGAGCATTTATAGCATGTGTACTTCTATTAGAGCAGTGATCATATTCTGCTTGTATTTTGTTTCTTTCTTTCTTTTTTAAAAATTTTATTTCAGAATATTCCAGGGGTACAAATGTTTTGGTTACATAAATTGCTTTTGTACCATTTGAGTCAAAGTTACAAGTGTGCCCATCACCCAGATAGTGTGCATTGTACCTGTTAGGTGTGAATTTACCCATCCCCTTCTCCCCCATCTCGTCTGCCTGATTGAGTCAACATACCGAACATCACCAGCTAACCAGTAGAGCCACAGTTCTAGCCCCAGTCCATTCAATCCCAGCCCATGTTTGTAACCATCATACCAGGAGCCAAGGACAATGGCCTATTCACTTTCAGAAACCCTGCTGCCTAATCCACTGATTTTACCATCATAAATTCTTTTCTTCCTTATTGCTTATTTTATAAGCTTTTTATAAATTTAAACTTTCTTCTTCCTTTCACCTCTTTTCCCATCATTCTTTTGAAAAATTGCATACTTAATGGCATTCTCTCAATGAAAAGAGGAAGATTTTTAAACATCCTTTATTAAAAAATTTAAAAAATGAAATATATTTCATTTGTATTATGCAGAATGAAACTTACATTTGATTTCACTAAAGGCAGGTTAAAATTTTTATTTGTGTATATTAAGAAAACAATTTTCTTTTATTTCATAAATGCCAAAATAAGAATGAGGTATGTCAAATAAAAAAGATTCTGATAAAAACAAAACAAATAAACAATTTGATTGATCCTTTAGTTGCTAAGTTGCTGAATTGCTAGATCCACCTCTCTTCCATGTTGGTAGTACCAGCACAACACTCAAAAAAAAAAAAAAATGTTGGCTCTTATATGGCCTAATCATCATTCTCATTATCAAATATTAAGTATTTGATACTTAATATAACAGGATACACATTTCATTAAATTGAAATAATAGGTATAAACTGAATTAATTATTAGTTAACTTATTCCTACCAGTCAACTAAGCTGTGAAAATCATATTTTGCTATTTGACTTAAAATTAAAATGGCATTATTATACACAAATATACTTTTCTAGTTCTTTGAGGATGATTCTTTTCTAAAAACACTTTCTTCTCTTTCCATTCCTCTTCTCACAATTTCATTCTTTCTATTTCTTTATTTGGTGGTGTGGTGGTAGGGGCTTTTTTAGAGTTTTCACATAGGGCTTTCACTTTTTGGGTTTCAATTATAGAGAAATATATTATTTTATTTGAGATCCCAAACCACTTACATCGGTGGGAAATAGAAAAATTGATGTCTCAAGGCCTTTTATTAAACTGTAGTGAGAAAGATGGAAAGTGCCTTGGTTTGGTTTTATTCTGACATCTTTCATATCTGGCCACAAACAGATATTTATTGAAAATACATACTTCTAACTCCTATTGGACTCCCAGTAACTTCAGATTTTAGTGCTGTGGCTTCTGTTTCCACATTGGAATGTTGAATCCTTCCTTAAACTTTTTTGTATATCACGCAAGTAAAAGAAATGCATTATGCCAAGGGGTAGGAAAATAATATGGAAATAAATAAGAAAGAGGCTACTTAAGTAGTATACACAGGTATACATGTCTGTGCAATCTATTGAAAAAATATTTATATGAATATGTCAGAACAAGTAAAGAAAATTGCTTAGCACAACATTCTAATCCTTCTACATCTTGTCCCTATCTGCATTTCTAATCCTGTCTCATAATAATTCCTCTTTCACATTCAGTGTAATTAAGGGCATGACAGAACCAAACCCAGTGGTGTACAGAGAAGTAGCCGAGTATAATCAATAATGAGTAGTTTATGAGTTTGGAGTCTGAATCTTAATGACCAAACATTAACACCAAACAAAGGTGCCTGTTTTAGATGCATTTTCCTGAAAGCAGAGCCTAAGACTGGGGCCTTAGTGCGGGTAGTTTATTTGGGAGGGTATTCCCAGGAGCAAGTGTGAGAGAAAGTGAAAAGTGACACAGGGAAAGAGGACATGATATGCTGTTGAGGTTGCTGCTATAGGCAACAGGAGCTTGAGGATCTCTCAGGACCAGCAGAATGTCTCCCAGAATTATCTGACCAATGGATAGAGGCTGGGAATTTTATTCAGTAGCTCCCATTCCCATTGGTCAAGGTTTGCTCCCAGTGGTGGGAACTCTCCAGAACTTCCAGGCTGTGTTTGTGTTTAGGCTGAGAACCTCACAGAGACTCGGAACAGCCCCTGAGACAGAATAACAAAAACAAGCATGGGATGCACACAAGAGGCATGGAATGTCTTCAGAGGACACGGAATTGTTCCCCACAACAACATCTGGAATTAAAGCTAGGTCTAGAGGATGAGATGCTGCCTACCAAAAGCCTATAACATGGTCCATAATCTTAGTTCTGACTGTGAAGATAAAAGATCAGGAATTGGTAAGTCAGGCAGAAACTAGTGAGGAAATTATAGGTAAATTGATGTAATTACGCTGTTTGTTATTTACATGGGTTAAGATGCTTTCAGTGAGAAAGATACCTTCCTGCCTCGGACTATGTGCTATCTTTTAAAGGTTTCATTCAGTCTAACACAAGTCACCAATTTCTGGCCATTTTCTTCTGTCGTGAAACAAAAAGATTACAAAGATTGGCACAATGTGAGACAGTTTTTTTCATCTCTCATTCTTGCTTTGGTGATAAATCAATATATATTTTTTGAAAAGCACAAGAAGGGAATCTGACTTTTTGGATATAGTTGAAGATGGGAACTTATATCAAAGTCTTTTATGTGAAAAACCATCCCTCTTTAAACATGTGTCTTAAGGTAGCAAATAGCAAGTCTCGCTTCTTCATGTCACAAATGACTAGAAACGGGAGTTTATACTCATTATCTTCACCTCCTTATCTCCCATTCACTTTTCAAACCATAGCAATAGGACTCTTACTGACACTTTTCTGCTAAAACTGTTATTACTCAGTTCATCAATAACTTATTAGTAGTCAACCCAATGGACAAGTCACAGTCTTTTTTTTTTTTTTCAATTTAACTTCTCTTTAAAATTTGACTCTGAAGCCTATTCTCTTCTTGAAATATATACATATTTTTGCTTTCAGTCTCCTGGTTTTCCTATATTGTATTATTTAATGACTCTCACTACTCCACCAGATTATAAGGGACCATGCATTTTTATCTGGACATATCTTACAATGCCTTACTCTTGGTAGAAAAATGAGGAAATAGTGTTCAGAAATATTTGTCAAATTGAATGACATCAAAAACAGAAGAGAAGATTCAACAAGTCCATGATGTGACTATTGTAATTATATTCGGTAGGATAACTACATTTGGAGAGCATTGACACAGAGATTTATCTGAAAGTTTGTTTACTTGTTGGTCATTTGTTCTCTTTGTTTCTTGGCCATTATCTCAGTCGCTTCTTAGGTCCTACTCTTTCATCTACCTGACTCCCACAAATGGTAATGTTTCCTAAGATTTTATTTTTGGATATCCTCACTGTGTGTCTTACTCTGTATGGTCCTATCCACCTCCCTCAGCTTGATTTTCCTCTCATGTGCTGGCTCTTAATGGTATATCTCTAGGGCAGATCTCCTTTCAGCTCTCCTTCTGCATATCCCAGTTACAGATGAAAGAAGAAAACGATAGAAGGCAGGGGTGGTCATTGAAAAGTGTTCATCCTCTGACAGAGTCCTTCTACCTTTCTCTTATGTATCTGAAACTTATACAACTTGTAGTTCCCAGCTCAAATGCTAACTTGTACACTCTTGCCTGACTTCCCTAGGCCACTTCCTATAGACAGCAAACAAATTATTCATTCACTTAACGGTCTTCCTTAATTCACTTAAGGTCTTTCCCTTGTCTTGTAACACCTTTAGCATTCTATGCTCTGTGTTAATAAGTTCTCAGTAAATATTAATTAATTACCATTAATGATTCACTTTTCTACATGCTAAGCAGACTCCTTCCTTGGGGATTTTTCTATAGCCTTTGTGAAATTGTTAGTAGCCAAAAAATTCCATAGCTCTTCTGAGCAAGCTCTCCCATCTAGGACAGAGATATTTTTCTCCTAGAAACCTATAATTATTATGGATTTATAATTCTGTGATTATTATAGGAAGACAACACTTTTTTAAAGCAGGTCTATCATTCAGACCCATGAAAATATGTTACTACTCATTCTCACATAATCTAAAACTAGGCTAAATGTCTATTGGATTAAAAATACCCTAAAATATAACTTTCACAGAAGGCAAATTGCATTTTCCTGTCTGATAACTATTTATCTTTTTGTTTTATTGTATAAAGGTTATGAAACTAAATGAGGGGGTTGACCCAAAATCCCTGGGCCCATTCATAGTCATTGACATTGTTAATGAAACATTTCTGGGTATTATGATCCATAAAGTCTCAATATTATATAAATACAATGAGTTAATTTTTCAATGCAATTTTACATCTCAGAAAATATCTGAATAGAGTAATTGCCTGCTTGTCATTTATAAGCTTACATGTAATCTAATTTAAAAGAACTAATCGTAGCAGAATGTTATAGTTGTTTAATAATTTAAAGTGTGAGGGCAAGAACAATTAATGCAAATGGGGAAAATTGGACATCAAACTCATTTATTATTCTTCTTGCTCTATTAATCTGTTATCAACTGGCATAATCTAACTTGGTTTAATTACCATGAAGTCTACAATTTAGCTAATCAAAATTTATCATCAGTTCCTTTAACAAGGTAGAAAACATTTTATAATTTCTAATTATGAAAATACAAGATGTACAATGTTATTTGTACACATGCATAAACATTCTAGTAGTACAATTTCTTTGAGAAAGAAAGAGTATTAGCATTTTAATGTGACTTCTGGGTTAAGTACAATTTTTAAGAAAAAATAGTTACTTTTGAGAGCAAGGGAACTATTGCTAGATGATTTTTTTCCCAGATATTTTATTTGTTTTAGTTTCTTAAGGTACATTAAAGTATAGTCTTAAATATAAGCATTTTAGAGATTGTACAAAAAATGTATCAAATGAATTTTGTAACCACTGAGATTGCAAGAATAGGAAATAATATGAACTATTTCCTGAGTAATAAAAGCCCTGAATTTTTTATTTCTTTTCAGCTCCGCAAGGCTATTATAGATCATGTGTCAGACTCTTTCTTGGATACGACAGTCCCACTTTTGGTTCTCATTGAAGCCGCTAAGAATGGCCGAGAAAAGGAAATAAAAGAATATGCTGCGATATTTCATGAACATACCAGCAGGCTAGTAGAGGTAAGCATGCTAGAACTGTAACTACTTTAAATCTATAAGAATGAAGCTCCCATTCCCCATTTAGAGTTGATCTGTACTCAAATAAGAATTTTTGATAACATATTACCAATGCAGCAGAATTGAATCAAGGTAATATGAAGGTGTATATGTCAAATAGTATGTAAACCAACCCACATTGGCTTACAAAAGAAGCAATTTACTTAGAAAGAGCTGTAAGACTATGAACAGGATTGGGTTCTTAAAAAATACATATTTTATCAGAACTACACAAAAGAACTGGCTAAATGCTGATACTTTGTTTTATCTTTATAAATATTTTCTTCTCATTCTAACTTAAAAGTATCAAATACTTGATCTCATGCTATTTTATTGTTTCTCTACCATCTTCTCATGGCTGTATTACTCCTCAAGTCTTTCAAATCATATTCAACTATGTAACATGACTATAGAATAAGAATGTATAAAAGTAGAGAGACCCAGGAATAATTAAGTAGGGGTAATGGATTGGCTCATGTCCCAGTGGGGGCAAAAGGAGAGGATAAAACTATAATTCACTCTGTTTGGACACTGATGACAGGGGAATGCTCCATGATTTGGGGAGGAGGGTGGCATATTGGTGAATCTCCATGAAGTACTAGGGGATTCCCAGGAGAGAGAGAAGGCAACCTTTTGTATTATGGACATCAATAACCCAGCTATAGTATAAGAGAGAGCTTTAATGAAAGAATTTCTACCACACATAAGATGACAGTACTCACAAGGCCAGGGACCAGGAGCAAGAAGGGGGAAATGTGATTGACCACATCCATGGACCTGAACTGATATTCAGCTGGCACTCATTAGGATGGCTACACCAGTTGTTTATGGCTGCTGTCTATCCTGATTGTCAGTGCCCACACCATCCTGGTTATTAAATTTTTTTGACTACCACACCCTCCCATACCAGCCATGAATTCTGTGGTGAAACATGCTTTGTTGGCCCAAATGCTTGTAAAACTTGTGAGTGAAAAATAATCACCCTGTGAATTAGAATGACAGAATTTGATATAACATCTACTAAAAAAGATCTTTCCTAACATCTTTAATGTGAATCCACTGGAAAGGAGGTTTCCAGTGTAGCTGCCATATCCACTATAAACTCTCCTTCTGGATCCTAATCTCAACAACTAGAAAATGAAAGGAGTGGAGGAATACATGATTACTAAGATTATTTTAGCTCTAAAACTACCCCATCTTCAACTTCAAAATCTCCTTTGAAGTTCCCAAGAATTCTGTGAGATAGGGCAAGTGTTACAATCCCAATTAAATTTATATGAAAATAAAGGTACAAAACCCAAACCAGGTTAATTAGAGTCAAAGCTGATTTCCAGGATTGCCATTTTTAATTAATTAATTCAATTATTTATTCTGTGTCTAGTTTTATTTATTCCTTCATGTACCCATTTCTCAAATATTTATTAACTCTACCCACAAGACAATGTTAAAAGTAAGAGGGCAGCAATGGGAACAGGTTGTAAAAGTCAAATAAGTAAGCATAATCCCTGACAGTCATAAAAGTTTTATGAAAAATGAGTTCTGTAAGGTGAAGGAACACCAAATTATGAAAACAACTTTTTAAATCAAATCCTCTGAAAATAAAACTTGGTTTCTGCTAATGAAATTACATCCTTATTTCTATCTCTCAGTTTAGTGTTTCTATGAATAAGGGCACTTTGGTCAAATAATTTTAGGAAAAAAGTCCTATTTTGGCTCTGCTTGGAGATTTTACATTCTTTAATTTAATTTAAGCTGGAGTTTTTCCAATTCGGTTTACCTTTCTTTCATGACATATTACTAAGGTGCTACCCTAAAGGAACACTTGGGAATGTTACCTTCATATATGACCAAATGATGGTTTACTATTATGTAGAGAGAGCTCTAAGAATTTGCTTTCAATGTTTAAGGATTTTGAAAATTCTGCATTCCATGTGAATGTTGAAAGAATAAAGGCTTTTAGGATTATGAACTACTGGGAGACCGAGAATGGTTCTTATTTAACTTTGTGTGTTCCCTTTATGATGACATTATGAAAGGCTTGGAGTGATATCTGAGTTCTGGTTCTCACTTTGTATTACTTAGAAGCTTTAGTCTCAGTAGTTCCCAACCCCTGGTCCACAGACTGGTACCAGTCCGTGGCATTTTAGTGATCGGGCCTCTCCCCGTCCCCCACCCCCCACTACCACCACCGGCCGTGGAAAAATTGTCTTCTATGAAACCAGTCCCTCGTGCCAATAATGTTGGGAACCGATGGTCTAAGTCACGTTCAGTTCCAGTGGGCTTTTACTGTGTAACAACGCATGCTCACACTTAGAGGCTTAACACAATTACTTGTTGACTCTCACTAATCTACGAGATGACTAAGCAGAGCTGGGCAATTTTTGCTTAAGGTTTCTCCTGTGATTGTTGTCAAATATTGGCTGAAGATATGGCCTGCTGGAGGTTTGCCTAGGATGAACATACTACTTGGCACATGCATGACTGGAAGTGCATGCTAACTGTCAGCTGGGGGCTTGGCTGTGGTTGTTGGCTGGAGCACCAGTACCTGGTCTCTCCATGTAGCTTCAGCTCCTCACAGCATAGCTATTGGCTTCAGACAGGAGAAGTCTCTAAAGCAAGCAAGAAACAGGAAGGAGAAGCTGCCATTCTCTTAAGGCTTGAGCCCAGAAATTGGCAAAATGCTATTGGTCAAAGCAATTATAGAGCCTTCCCAGATACAAGGAGAAGCGAGCAGTGAGATTCCGCTTCTTAATGGAAGGAATAGCAAAGTATTTGTGGTCACTATACTTCTCAGGGCTTTATCTGTAAAATGAAGTTTAGACAAGATCATTCCCAGTTTCTTAAATTCTGTGATCCAACAGATATTTTTTCAATTGAGGGACATCTAGTTTCCAAAGAGATACAAAAACAGGAAAAAATCAAAATGGTTTTTAAGTATACTGCTTGCATATTAGGTTTTTTCTTTCCTCTCTCTATGTATGTATGTGTGTATATATATATGTATATATATATACATATATATATACAGAGAGAGAGAGAGAGAGAAGGAAAAGAGTGCTGAGTACTGCATTTATCTTCCAGGAAATTTTTTTTTTTGAAAGGAGCTATCTTAACCAAAGCAACAGAGAAAAATCATCATTAATTTACTGCAAACATTGAGACAGAAGTGTCTATGACAGAGTCCTGGGAAATAAGATAACTTAAATATATCAGTTTCAGAGGACAATATGAGTTCTCCTTATAACCTTGTATAGATTGTTTACCAATCCCCCACTTCCTCGCCTCCCTATATTTCCCCTCCACAGACATGCACACATACCCATCTCATTCTCAAGCTGGGTAATTTGACATAGCAGGGTAGAAAGTCTTAGATTCTAAATGACTTCAAGAAAAAGCTATTTTCAGCATGTCTCGGTTTTGATACCTCAACCATGTTTGTCTGAGAAATCTAAAATCAGTGAACTTGCTGAAGACTTAAATGGGAAAAAAAGTCCATTTTTAAAGAGATCCTATCAGATCTTTGAAGAAAAACTCCATGCTGTTAAGGGAACTTTTTAAATAATGATTAACTTGTAACTTTATAAAAAGATAGTAAAAAGTGGAACTAAACATGAAATAAAAAGAATGAGGTGTTAATTCTGTGAGTAATAATTAGAAAACACAAAGGATTTGGTGAATTGGAGGAAAGAAATGAGAATGAAGAGCCGAGAGGCCGATAAATTGGATCTGAAATCCTGTACTCTGGTGGAGTCACATCTGAGGTTTCCTGCTATATTATTATGTAGTTGGTATAAAATGATCATGGGTGAAATGATGGTTATAAAACCCTGGGTAGTGCTAGTAACTAGAGAACCTTTGTGACTAATTTTATCCCTGTTATGCTGAACTGAGTAACTATTATTATGTAAAGCTTTTCCTACTTTGAGCATCTAAGTTACTTTGTTGGATCCACGGAGCCACAGTGGAGAATGAAAGTAAAGAATCAAGAGGTTGGCATTTTAAAAGTCGTCTTAATATAAGTAATTAGTAATTAATGATAAATGTGCTCATTGAATTATGCTTCTCAGTACTTTGATCTCACCCTGATCGTGACTTAGGGCACCATTAACTCTACTGGCTTCCACCAATAATATCTATTGAATAGGAAGTTAAAAATATGAATTCTATCTTAAAAATAAAAATATTCAGTAATTCTAGAGAGTGAGGATTTTGTCTTTTATTGCTTTGCATCTCCTCTGATAGCAAAGGCTACGCAGCTAGTGCTCAATAAATCCATATTGAATGAAAGAAAACATTTATAACACCAACTCAATTCTCTTTCTGTCTAAAAAGTTGACTTTGGGGATTCTAGTAATTGGACTTGAGGTGCATGTCTGGGCCTAGTTATTAAGCAGAATACCTCCCTACTGTACTGCATATGGGTACTTCGAAATAGTCCTTCACAGTGGTATTAGTAAATGCCATTGCTTTTAATTATCAAAAGCAGGCATTATACACCCTGCTTCAGCTCTGTCTCAGGAGTTTGTCACAATTCAATAACATCTTTAAAGCACTTTGCTACCTCAGAGATATATTTTGTCACTTGAGCATGGTAATATAACTATTATTCAGAAGAATGGTATTACATTCAATAAATGCAGTATTTTATTACTACAATGACTATTATGATAATGACTATTATTTAATATTCCTCTAAAATTAATTTTTAAAAATTTTACTCTTATTTTTGAATCATATTACAATTTGTTCTCACAAAGTCATTTTGCTACCAACTAAAACAGTGAAATCTCCAGTTTACCTCATGAATTTTGCCATATTAATTATCATTAAATATGAAAATGTTAATGATTTAGGCCTGAAAATTTTCTATGAATTAGAGAAATTTCTCTATGTGAAAAGCCAGCTTCATTGGTGCTTTGACTTACTCATCAAAAATTCATCTATCTTGATGCACCTTATTTTAGTAAGTCTCATGGAAGCCTTTCATCAAAAAGGAAAAAGTGGGTGGACATTTAATTATAATACTTCCCTACAACCTACAAAGCTGATTGTTCCCACTTGCAAAATGGCAAGCCAGATTTAGCAAAGCCCCAGTGCCAAGAGAGAAGGCTTTAGAGGGGACTCTTGCTGTTTGCAAGAAGTGCTGATTGCTATTGGCTTTACTGATTTCTTTGCTTTTTGACAGAATGCTGTTCAAGTTTCACACGTTGCTTTAATTGGTCATCTGTTATGAAATAAGGATATGTTTGATTATAAATAAATACAGCTTTTAGATTCCCATCCCATTCCTCCTCCTTCTCTCCCTCAAAAAGGAAAAAAAAAAAAGAAAAAAGAAAAAGAACAAACCCATACTTATACTGTACACAAACCAACAACTGTTCTAAGTGAGCATCTTGGCAGCTCTCCTCTTTTGGTGGGGAAGGGATGCTACAGCTAAGTCAGGAATGCTTTTGCTTATATAGAATAGAGCACACTGGTGTAGACTGCTTGCACCTTAGGTTATAAACTACTCAATATCTTAATCCTTTTGCTTTTAAAAAGACATGGCTAAACATGATCCTTAAAAACCTAATGTGAATGCACAGTGGGTTCCTTTCCATGTTTGAGAGGTTTCTTTATAAATTCTCCATATACAATCTTTGGAATATAGGAAAATGGTAGTGAATCATTTATAGAAAAGTCAGAGAGTTTCCATAATCAAGTATAGATGTTTTTAAATAGACTATTAGTGTTTTGCAATTCAGATAAGGGAGAAGACTATATGGGATTATATAGTAGTTTAGGAATTCAGACTGAAATAAGCAGTAAGTTGAATCTTGAAAACTAGGCAGGGGTGGGATCTGAAAAAATAGAACCCCAAATGGAGATTACAGCATGAATAAAAGTACAATGCTCATTCCTGTGTCCTAGGGATACATTAGAAATGAAGTCTAGATAGCTAAATTGGCAGGAGCATGAGGTGGGATAGAGGCAGTTGATGAACAACCTTGAATATTTTATTGCCAAGCTAAAGAGTAGACTTCATCTTATAAAACTAGGAGTAATGGATTTAGAGATCTTGCTCCAATAGCTTCTCACCAGGGAAGGGTCTAAAGGGAAGTCATATTTTAGCAGAATCTGTGTGTGGACTGTTTTGCATCTGGATATAAAAATTTCCAAATCCCAATAATTGATTATAATCTCAAAAACAGATTGGCATTTTAAATGGACTGAATTTAAAACCTAATTTAAATCATACATCAAAGGAAGAGAATAAAATTAGTTTTAATAATGAAATTGGAACAGAAAGTCAAGTGCCCAGGACTTAATGGCATTAGATCTCAAGGTTGACCAATAGAAATAGAAGAAAATTATATATATAGTTTTAATTTTTCTAGTATCAACCCTAAAAATTTTTTAAAAATTAAACAGATAAAACTAATTTTAATATATTTCATTTAATTCAATATACTCAAAATACTATCATTTTAACATGTAATCAATATGAAAGCCATTAATGAAATATTTTACCTCTTTTTTGCACTAAGTCCTAGAAATATGGGGTGTATTTTGTACTTAAAACCCATTCTAATCTAGACTGGTTACATTTTAAGTGCTCAATAGCCACATTTCTGGTGGCTATGTAGTAGACAATGCAGTTATAAATAAATGATGAGCAACTTGAGGGCAGGAGTGTATTCATTCATTCATTCATTCATTCAGTAAATATGTCTTTGGTGCCTGTTGTGCACCATATACTGTACTGGATCCTGGGAATACTGTCTAGAACCTTTGATTTTTTTTCCCTAGCCTGACATATAGTAAACACCTCATTCAATAAATGCTGAACAAATTAGTGAATAAACAAATAAAGGAGAATGTCTTTTAATACTATAGAAAATATTCAAAGATGGTGAGCAACATGGTTTATTGAGTAAAGCATGAAATATGGAGAAAGACTTGGGTTTGAATCCTGGCTAGATATTCCTGGAAAAGTCACTTAATATCTCTTGGATCTGTTCTGTAAAGGAGACATTCCACTACATAACATGAAGATAATAGGATTCAGTGGGATAACACATTAAAGTACTAAATGCCACATGATGTGGATATCATAGTTCAGTGAACATTAGTCCTTCCTTTCCTCCCATTTTTTTTCCCCAAAAGTCTTATCTGAGGCACAGCGTGGTGGTTCAGACCTGTAATCCCAACACTTTGGGAGGCTGAGGCAGGAGGATCACTTCAGGCCAGTTTGAGATAAGCCTGGGCAACACAGGGAGACTCTATCTCTCTTAAATCAATTGGTCAATCACTCTCTTCTGGAAAGAGATCCACTTGAATCTCCATATACCCTGACAAACAATGAGATTTTCCTTTGAATATTTCACTTGATGAGGTAATTTTCAAATGTACTGTAGTTGTTGGACTCTTATATCCAACTTCCAAATTCAGATAAAAGTGGTTTTCAGCAACATTAAGGGGCCAAAAGTTGGCATGTACAAAATCTGCTGCTGAAATTATGTACCCAAAATTTGACATACGATTATTTGGTGTGCAAAATTTCTCTAAACCTGAAAACTTCCCAGTATTACTCTCCATGGTAATATTTGGCCAAGAATTAACAAGTAACCAATGCTAACTGACAATTAGCTGAAAATAATCCCAGGTCTAGAAACCAAACTTTATTTTAATCACCAGCCTGATCATGCAAGTTGGGGCTGATCTATTTCTTTTAATCAATTTATTATTCCAGTCAGTTAAAAAGTAGTATGATGAGTTCCTACAATGTGCTCTATAGGGGTTATACATATAGAGCCCTACTATTTAAAACCTGGTTCCATTTTTGTCTTTTCTGTTTTAAAACAAATGAGTTCTACTCCCCTGCTTAAGTGACTTAAGCAAATCACTAAATCTCTCTGGAATTCAGTTTTTTATGTATAAAAGGAAGATGGGAGATTAAAATATTATTCTCCATTCCTGGCATTCAAGGTTCTAAGAACCAGACAAGAGAGTTCTTGCATTTGTTTTATATGTGTAGGTAAGTTGATGGTGAATGGAGGAGGCTAGCTAACTAGACATATTGCCAGGAGTGGCTATTTTATGGCTTTTATAGGACAAAATAACTTTTTAAAAAATAATAAGAGAAAAACAAAGGAAGAAAATAAAGGAAAATAAATAAAACATTTAGTAATCTATACCAGTATCATGCAAAGAACTTTACACTTATGACCTCATTATATCAATGCTTATAAAGATTGAGATAAATACTATCATTACCATTTTGCTGATAAGGCAGCCCTGGCTGGGAGAAATGAAGTAACTCACCTAAAATCACTCAGCTAATAAATGGAAGAGTAGGTATCAACTCAGTTCTATCAATGCCAGAGATTAAACAGATAAAGTTAGCACAATAAATCTGGAAATAGAAAGTGAATCCAAGTTTTATATGTTTAATTTGTTGAAGAGAAGAGAAACCTTTCTGAATGCTTTTGGACAAGAGTCCTGTTATTAAGTGCATCAAGCTGCAAAAGTTCTAGGAGTTGATTGCATTTTTTTTATTCCACCTTCTCTAATTAGAGAAGCAGAAAGCCAGGAAGCACACACTTATGCCTGTAAAATCCTTCTTCATGTAGTCATTCTTTCTAACTCTTAGGTAACTGCTTAGCAGTTGCTTAGTGATTAGCTCAGGATATAAGACCTAAGTAAATAAAACCAGGCATCATCTTCCAATGAGAAAGAATAAGTAGTCCATTTGTAAGTTGATTGTTTGGAACTTGGATTATATTTTGCCTTTTAATGAGCTCTATGTATACTATTTAGCTTCCTTGCTTAATCCACAAAAGCCCTTTGAGTTTCTAATAGAAGTGAAGAATTGAAGGGCATTTTGTTAGCAGTGTTCTTCCTAACCTCAAATGGATTTAGAGGTGTCCCTTCACTCAGCCCCCACTCAGCTTTGTGTGCAGAGCATCCCTAAGGTAGAAACAAAAAATTCAAATGTCTACTGTAAGTGCACAAAGAAGTAATGAGTGAAAGAAAGGGCTCAGCTGGGTGGGCCTGTGATGAAATGAAGAGTGTACACCCAGTCCACAACCAGTCAATAATGGACTGGTTGGCCTCACTTTGGCCCCAAGTATTGCTGTGCGTGAATGCAGGCCTACTGTTGTCAGACATTCCAATTTCTTAAAAGAGCTCAGAAATATAGATTTTAATGTAAAAACCTGTTTAAGTGAAGACAGCTAAATCAATTTAAAGCAAAATTAAAAAGCATAAAACATAATCCCATCATGTGCCAGTACATAATGTCAAGGATCACTAGTTTTGCAATTTTTGCTCTAGGGTCAAGTTTTAAAAGACAAGGCTCAACAAGATGGATTTTTGTCAGAGATGTGTAGGATGTCATGTCGGTGAGAATCAAGTATTGCAGTTATGTGTTAAATACAGAAGGGGAACTTGGTTTGGGGAAGTAGGTCCCTCCCAGTTTTCTCTTCTGTAGTAATCCGCCTTGAATTAGGAGGTGAATTGAAGAGGGTTAGGAGCACAGAGTAAATCAGCTGTTTCCCCATATCCCTTCTGCTGCTCACAAGCAATATTAGGGTAGGGATTAGGAGAGAGGAAGGGGACCTTGCCAAAGAATAGTTCATATGTTTGTTAGACCTTGTTAAATCTGTAATTGTGCATACTCAGAAAATCCCTTTCATGGGAAAAGTAATTAGGCTAGGCACTTTTTTGTAAAATGGAAGTGTTCGATTTGATGCTTTTGAAGAAATGCTCCCATCACTAAAAAACAAAATCAACTTTTCTCTGCTTTCCATTGATCCTTTTGTCTAAAGCATAAGCAATATGAAGAGACAGGTATTCTAAATCACTCTGAGGTTTTTGTGAAATTATGCCTGGAGTTCCTAAAGAAACATGGAATACCCTTGAGTTTGAATTTTGTGCTTTGGATCAGACTAGTAACCGTATACTACAAATTCTCTCTCTCTCTTTGTCTCTCCCTCTTTTTTTCTCTCTAACATCTTTCTCTCAGTCTTTTACTCTAGCTATATTGGTGTAGTCAAATTATTAATCATTGTGTCACAGGAGAATATCTAAGGTTACTTTTAATTTTCCTTTGCTAGCACCATATTTAGAGTTTGTATTATGTTTGCAAAAGGTCATCTATTCCTCAAATAAATATTTTTTTAAAAACAGAAGCTGTGCTGGGTGCTCGGCATTCAATCACAGACAGGAAATATAGACTCTGCCCTCTTGGATCTCACGGTTAGGAGGAAATAAATAGAATTAAATGGCAATTGCATATGATTGTAATAAGTGATGTAATAAATGAACTACCGGGTCCTATGGGAACATCTGTAGAGATTGAGTTAGTTTCGGATAAAAACATTCCAATTTTGAGGAATTGGCTTATAAACAATGAACTGAAGAGAATTTGGGGGTTAAAAGTTAAATGAGGGAAAAGGAGATCAAGAAAAAGGGAAATTTTACATATAGAAAGAGTGGCACATTTAGACTGAGAAACAAGAGTATAGATTTCTGTTTGTAAATAAATATTTGTTTCTTTGACAGATATCCAGGAATGGGTTTGCTTAGTAATATAGCACATATATGTTTAAATTTAAAAGAAACTTCCAAACTGTTTTACAAATTGGCCAGACTATTTTGCATTCCCACTAATAATGTATGAGAATTCTAGTTGCTCTACATCCTTGCTAGTACTTGGTATTGTCCATTTTTTGTTTTCTTTTTTTCGTTTGTTATTCTTTTTTTTTTTCTTCCCCCTTGAGACAGAGTCTTACTCTATCTCCCGGGCTAGCGTGTGGTGGCGTCAGCCTAGCTCACAGCAACCTCAAACTCCCGGGCTCAGGTGATACTCCTGCCTTAGCCTCCTGAGTAGCTGGCACTACAGGTGCACACCACCACACCCAGCTAATTTTTACTATTTTTAGTAGAGAAGGGTCTCACTCTTGCTCAGGCTGGTCTTGAACTCCTGAGCTCAAGCTGATCCTCCCTCCTCGGCCTCCCAGAGTACTGGGATTACAGGTGTGAGCCACTGTGCCCAGCCAATTTTTTGGTTTATTTTCCTGCCATTTTAATATCCATGTAGCATTATCTCATTATCCTTTTAATTTGCATTTCCCTAATTACGAATGATATTGAGTATCTCTTTTATAACACATTAATGAGATGTAATTCATACATGATGGAGTTTACCCATTTAAGTTATACATTTCATTTTTTATTATGTTCATAGTTTTTATTTCAGTTTTTATTATGTTCATAGAGTTGTGCATCCATCACCACAATCAATTTTAAAACATTTTCATCTTCCCCAAACTAGACAAACACTAATCTACTTTCTGTCTCTATAGATTTTCCTATTCTGGACAATACATATAAATGGAACTATACAATATGTGGTCTTTGTGACTGGCTTTTTCACTAAGCATAATGTTTTCAAGGTTCATACATATGTAGCATATATTCATACTTCATTCCTTCTTATGGCCAATTCTGTTTCATATATATACCACATTTTAATTTTCCATTTATAAGTTGATTAATATCTGGGCTATTTCCACATTTTGGCTATGATGAATAACCTGATGAACAATTATGTATAAGTTTTCATGTAGACATATGTTTCATTTATCTTAGGTATATACCGAGGAATAGAACTGCTGGGTCATTTAAAAACTCTATGTTTACCAGTTTGAGAAACTGCCAAACTCTTTCCAATGGTTTCAGGCTGTACCATGTACATTTCCATCTGCAATGTATGAGGCCTTCCAGGATCTATGTGCCAACACTTGTTGTTATTTGCCTTAGATTATAGCCATCCTAGAGATTGTAAAGTAGTATCTTGTGGCTTTGCTGTCTATTTCTCTGATGGCTTATGATGTTAAACATATTTTCTATTTTCATGTGTCTATTGTTCATTCATATATCTTTTTTTGAGTAATATCTATTTAGATTTGTTAGATCCTTTGTCCATTTTTATATATTCTAGATATAAGTCACTTAGATATACAATTTGCAAAATTTTTCTCACATGCTGTGGGTTGTCTTTTCACTTTCTTGATGGTATCCTCTGAAGGACAAAGGTTTGACATTTTGAGGAAGTGCAATTTATCGATTTTTTTCTTTTATCACTTGTGCATTTGGTTCCATATCTAAGAAATTATTGCCCAATCCAAGGTCATAAAGATTTTTTCCTGTACTTTCATCTACAAGTTTCATACTTTTAGCTCTTACACTTAGTTTTTTGATCCACTTTTTTAAATTTCTAAATATTAACTAGCAGGATACAAGTGTTTTTGTTACAAGGATATCTTATATAATGCTTAAGTCAGGGCTTTGGTGTACCTATTGCCAGAATAAGGTTCATTTTACCCGGTAGGTAAGTTTTTATCCCATGCCAACTTTCCCACCCTTTCCCTTTCTTGGATTCTCATGTCCTTTTTATCACTCTGTGCTTGTGTACACCCATCTGTTAGCTCCCACTTATTAGTGAGAACATATGTTTGATTTTCCATTCCAGAGATACTTCACTTAGGATAGTGGTCTCCAGTTCACTCCATGTTGCTGCAAATGACATTATTTCATTCCTTTTTTTTGACTGAGAAGTACTCATGGTACATATATACACACCACATTTTCTTTATCCACTCATGAATTGAAGGGCACTTAGGTTGATTCCACATCTTTGCAATTGTGAATTGTGCTACAGTAAACATTTGGGGGTAGGTGTCTTTTTGATTAAATGACTTCATTTCCTTTGGGTAGATACCCAGTAGTGGGATGGCTGGATCGAATGGTAGGTCTACATTTACTAATATTTCTTTTAGGAATCGCCATACTGTTTTCCATAGAGTTTATACAAATTTGCAGTCCCACCAACAATGTATAGTGTTCCTTTCTCTCTGCATCCATGCCAGCATCTATTGCTTTTTGACCTTTTAATAATTACCATTCTGATAGGGGTAAGGTGATATCTTATTGTAGTTTAAATTTACATTTCCCCGATGGTTAATGAGTTGAGCATTTTTTCATATGTTTGTTGGTCATTGTCTGTCTTCTTCTGAAAATCTTCTGATCATGTCATTTGCCCACTTTTGATAAGGTTGTTTGTTTGTTTTCTTGCTGATTTATTTGAGCTCTTTGTAGATTCTGGATATAAGTTCCTTGTTGGATGTATAGTTTGTGAATATTTTCTCCAATTCTATATGTTGTCTATTCACTCTGTTGATTATTTCCTTTGCTTTGCAGAAGGTTTTTAATTTAATTAAGTCCATTTATTTATTTTTATTGTTACTATATTTGCCTTAGGGGTCCTAACCATAAATTCTTTGCCTAGGCTGATGTCTAAAAGAGTTTTTCCTATATTTCCTTCTAGAAATTTTAGAGTTTCATACCTTACATTTAAGTCTTTAATTCATCTTGAATTAATTTTTATATATGGCAAGAGACAGGGATTGTGTTTCATTTCTTCTGCATGTGGCTATCTAGTTTTCCCAGCACCATTTATTGAATAGGGCTTCCTTTCCCCAGTGTATGCTGTCTGCTTTGTTGACTATCAGTTGTTGATAGATGGTTTTACATCTATATTCTCTATTCTGTTCCGTTGGTCTGTATCTCTCCTTTTATACTAGTCCCACACTGTTTTGGTTACTATAGCCTTGTAGTATAAGTTGAAGTCAGATAATGTAATATATCTAGATTTATTCTTTTTACTTTAGATTGCTTTGGCTGTTTGGACTCATTTTCGTTCCAAATAAAGCTTGGGATTATTTTTGCTAGATCTATGAAAAATGATGCTTGTATTTTGATGTAGATTACATTGAATCTGTAAATTACTTTGGGCACTATGGACATTTTAATATTACTGATTCTACCAGTCCTTGAGAAGGGGATGTTTTTCCATTTGTTTGTGTCATCTATAATTTCTTTCATCAGTGTTTTGTAATTCTCCTTGTAGAGGTCTTTAATCTCCTTTGTTAAGTATTTTCCTAGGTGCTTTATTTTCTTTTTAGCTATTGTGAATGGTATTGAGTCCTTGATTTGTCTCTCTGCTTGATTGTTACCAACATATAGAAATGCTACTAATTTGTATACATTAATTTTGTAACCAGAGACTTTGCTGAATTTATTTATCAATTCAAGGACTCTTTTGGTGAAGTCTTTAGGGTTTTTTAAATATAAGATTATATCATCAGCAAATAGGGATAGTTTGAGCTCCTCTTTCCCAATTGGGATTCCATTTATTTCCTTCTCATACCTGATTTTTCTGGCTAGGACTTATAATACTATCTTGAATAGATGCAGTGACAGTTGGTACCCTTGTCTTGTTCCAGTTCTTAGGGGGAATGCTCTCAACTTTCCCCATTCAGTATGATGTTGGCTATGGGTTTGTCATATATGGTTTTTATAATTTGGAGATATATTTCTTTTATGTCTAGTTTGTTGAGGGTTTTTAGCATAAAAGAGTGCTGAATTTTTTTGAATGTTTTTTCTGCATCTTTTGGGATGATCATGTGGTCATTTTTGTTTCTTTTTATGTTGTGAACACATTTATTGATTTGTGTATGTTAAATAATCCTTGCATCCGTGGGATGAAATCCACTTGATCATGGTGGATTATGTTTTTGGCATGCTGTTGAATTTGATTTGCTAGTATTTTGTTGAGGGTTTTTGCTTCTATGTTCAGAAGGGATATTAGTCTGTAGTTTTTTTCTTTTGTTGTGTTCTTTCCTGGCTTTGCTATCAGGGTGATATTGGCTTCATAGAATGGGTTAGGGATGATTACCTCCTTCTTGATGTTATGGAATATATTTTGTAGGATAGGTATCAGTTCTTCTTTGTAGATCTGGTAGAATTCATCTGTGAATCTGTTTGGTCTAGGGCTTTTTTTTGTTGTCTTGGGAGATTTTTGAATTACTGCTTCGGTCTGGCTGTTTATCATTGATCTGTTCAGAGTTGCTATTTCTTCCTGATTCAGGCTTGAGAGGTTGTGTGTTTCCACAAACTTATCCATTTCCTATAGATTTTCTAGTTTGTTTGTGTAGAGGTTTTCATAGTATTCATGGATGAAATTTTGTATTTCTATGGCATCAGTTGTAATGTCTCCTTTTTATTTCTGGTTGAGATTATTTGAGTCCTTTCTCTTCTATTTCTGGTTAACCTGGCTAGCAATCTATCAATTTTGTTTATCTTTTCAAAGAACCAACATGTTGTTTCATTGATCCTTTATTTTGTTTTTTTGATTTCCATTTCATTTAGTTCTGCTCTGAGCTTTGTTATTTCTTTTCTTCTGCTTCTTGGGATTTGGTTGTTCTTTTTCTAGTTCCTTGACCTGTGACATTAAGTTGTTAATTTGTGATCTTTCTGTTTTTTTGATGTAGTCATTTAAGGCTATGAACTTTCCCTTTAGGGCTGCTTTTCTGTATCCCATAGAGTTTTCAAGTTTGTATCTCTTTGTCATTCAGTATGGGGAATGCTTTGATTTCCATCTTAATTTCATCATTGACCCAAGGATCATTCAGTAGCACGTTGTTTAATTTCCATGATTTTGTATAGAATTGAGTGTTTCTCTTGGAATTCATTTCTAGTTTTATGCCATTGCTGTCTGAGATGGTACATGATATGATTTTGATTTCTTTAATTTGCTGAGACTTATTTTGTGGCCTAAAATATGATCAATCTTAGAAAATATCCCATATGCTGATGAGAAGAATGTATATTCAGTAGTTTTTGGGTGGAATGTTCTGTAAATGTCTATGAGGCCCATTTGTTCTAGAGTCCTATTTAAATGAGGTGTTTCTTTATCCATTTTCTGCTTCAGTGATCTATCCAGTTCTGTCAGTGGACTACTGAATTCCCTGAATATTTAGATACTACTGTTTACTTCTTTGCTTAGATCTAGAAGAATTAGCTTCATGAATCTGAGATCTCCTGTGTTAGGTGCATATATATTTAGCATTATTATGCCTTCTTGTTGAATTTCTCTCTTTACCATTATATAATGACCATCTTTGTCTTTATTTTATTATCATTACTTTAAAGTCTATTTTATCTGATATGAGAATGACTACACCTGCTTACTTTTGCTTTCCATTTGCTGGAGTATTTTTTTGCACTCTATTTTTTTCCACTTGAGTCTGTGTGAGTCCTTGTGATTTAGAGTGTGTTTTGGAAATGACAAATATTTGGGTTGTGTTTTCTCATCCATTCAGCCAGTCTATGTCTTTTCAATGGGACATTTAGATCATTAACATTGAATGTTAGTGTTGAGATGTGGGATGGTGTTCTGTTCAGCTTGTTGGATAATACTTCATTGTTTCATATTCTCTCTTGTGCTATTGTTATATAAGTGCTGCAAGCTATAAATTTTGGGTGTTTTTACATTTGTTGGTATCTATTGCGCTATTGCATGTATAATGCACTTTTGAGCATTTTCTGTATGGTGGATCAGGTAGTGACAAATTCTCTTAGTGTTTGCTTGTCTTGGAAAGACTTTATATCTTCTTCATTTATGAAATTTAGTTTAGTAGGATACAAAATTCTTGGCTGGCAGTTATTTTGTTTAAGGATACTGAAGATAGGACCCCATTCCTTTTTGGCTTGTAATGTTTCTCTTGGGAAGTCTGCTGTTAGCCTGATGAGTTTTCCTTTGTACTTTCCTTGATGTTTTTTTCTCATGGCTCATAGAAGTTCCTCCTCTCTGTTGACTTTGGCCAGTCAGATGACTATCTGCCTTCGTGATTCCCTTTCTCCAATGAATCTCCCAGGTGTTCATTGAGATTTTTATATCTGGATGTCTAAATGTCTAGCAAGACCAGGGAAGTTTTTTTCAATTATCCCTTCAAATGGGTTTTCCATACCTTGTGCTTTTTCTTCTTCACCCTCAGGGATGCCTATGATTCTTATATTTGGCTGTTTTACATAATTCCATATTTCTCATAGACTTTGTTTGTTCCCCTTGAGTCTTTGTTCTTTATTTTTGATTGACTGGGTTAATTCAAAAGAGTTGTCTTCAGGCTCTGAAATTCTTTCTTCTGCTTGTTATAGTGTACTCTTAAAACTTTCTAATGTGTTGTAGTTCCCTAAATGAAATTTTCATTTACAGAAGTTCTATTTGTTTTTTTCTTAACATATCTATCTCTTTAGTAAATTTTTCATTCATTTCCTGAATAGTTTTTGTGGTTTCTTTTAGTTGGTTTTCTACTTTCTCTTGGTTTTTGTTGAGCTTCCTTACAATCTTCCTCTGTCATTTCAGTATTTTCATTTTGGTTGGGATCCATTGCTAGAGAGCTGGTGTGCTCCTTTGTGGGTGTCATTTCACTCTGATTTTTCATGCTTTGGGAGTTCTTGTGCTGTTTACTTCTCATCTGAAGCATCAGTCACTTCTTGTTTCAGATTTTCTTTTGTTTAGTTGAAGCTCCCCACCACACACACTCTTAAAGGTGTGTCAGTAGCATATGTTGCATAAGTAACTTTGGTTTTGCTTATGGGTACTATGATAGGTGTCTAGATTCTGGATGGATATACCATGGTTATGGATGTCCTTAGTGTGGTGATTTTCTCAATTTCTAGTTATTTGTGTGTTACAGTGGTGGTGTACTATGTGCATGGGCAGATTCCTTGTCTCTTGCTGACAAGAGAAGATGGAGGTCTTTAAAATCCTTTCTCTTTCCCCATCCCTGTGGTCTTCTTAACACTGTGAATTATATTAGGATGGCCAGTTTAATTTCTGAGACAGTATGTGGTACTTGTGTGTAAGAGTTAGCCACGTCCTGTGTGATTCCATCAGTAAATGCTGTAATGAGCTATGCAAGTTGTTCTCCCTGCCAGTAAGTGGTGCTTACAGGAAAGAGCCAGCTGCAATGTTGTTTTTTGGGATGTGTGACTGGGTTTTGTCTATCAGGAGAAGCACTCAAATGCCCCAGGCAGTAGGTAGAGCCCTGGAGATCCCAGGGGACTTCTTATTCTCCACAACAGCAGAGGTAGGTGAAGGAATGAGGCAAGCTGGGCCTAGGTTGTGCAAGCCTGCCTTCAGCCTTCACAAAGGTGAGCACAAGGGCTATCTTGGCAGAAAACAAGGGTCAGCTCCCAGCCTGCTGGGGAAACCCATCAAGGAGGGGCTGAAGTGGCCCCACCCAGCCAGTAAGTCTGCTTGTGGAGGCAGGGCCATGTGAGATTCACGGTTTGGCTGTCAGGAGCAGGTTTCACTCCTCTCCCCCTTCCCCTATCCCATGGTTTCCCTCTAGCATCTGCCAGTAGTCAGTAACTCAAACTGGCTCAGTTCCCCTATGGTGGTGCTATGGGCTAGGAGCTTCCCTATCTGGGATCCTACCCTGGGCTAAGAGCATGGCCTTCCTGTGCTTTTTGACTGTGTTGTGGCTGGGACCCACACTGCACACTCTTTTCAGTTCTGCCCACACAGGTTCCCTTGCCTCCTGATATTAGTTCACAAATCTCTCCTCTGTGTTCTGCAGCAACACGATGAAGTTCTGGGGGTACCTGATCTGGCATGTGGGCCTGTCCCTGGGTCCCTGAAGATTAATCCCTAACCATGCCAGGGAGTAACATGCTGGTCCCAAGTTGCCTATGGGGTACTCAAACATGTTTGATGTCCCTCCACTTTGAGTGTGTCCTGCTCTGATGGAGCAGTCGGGCAAGCAGCACTGGGAAAGGCCAGTGGGCAAGGATCTCATAGCCTGAGCACACTTTGGTCCACTGTGGGTATTTAAAGGGAAAGGAGTGAGCCAAACTCTCTGTGGGAGGCTTGATGTAGTGGACATGCCAACAGAGGGGAAGCAGCTGCTCCTGAGAGCTCTTGCTCAATAGTGTCTTGGGGTACTTGTGCCACTCAGCAGCAGTGGGTGGGCAAATGAAGGGGGAGGAAAAGAGTTTGAATGGAGGAGAGCTGACACTTTGGTTATGTTTGTCCCTCTCCCCAGAAGGCAGCCTACCTGGAATGTCCAAGCTATGGGATCACACAGATCCCCTAAGACCCACTGACCCCTGTAGCCACTGCAGTCTGGGATATGTTTGTATGGAAATGAATGACATGAAAACTGAAGGGCTGAAGCTCCCTGGGGAGGACAAAGGCACACAATGGATGGAAAAGCAGTATGGAATCTGTCACCTTGACTCGGGCCTGTGGTGATGAGGAGTGACCCCAAGTGAGCTGGCAGCCTGGTGCTTTGTTGTCAAGAAGTTCCCAGTTTATTGTGGGCAGTGGTTTTTGGGCTTATGAGAGTAGAAAAGCTCTTCAGAAGCTCGGGAAACTGTTGACTACCAGAAGTGTGAGGGAAGGAGAAACAATCCCCCCAACACCCTGTCCATGGCCCTCCAAATTACTAGAGGTTGGTCTCTGCTAGTATCTTGCTTCTTGTTCTGCTCTGCAACTTCTTCCCATATAATCTCTGGTATGTTCTGGTACTTTTCCCTCAGAATTACACCTAGGATTTTTTTTTTTTTTTGCTTTGTTTTTAATCTAAAACTTTTCCTTCCTTCTAAGGAAGGAAATTTGGTGACTGATGTCTCTGGTCAGCTATCTTTCCCCTCCCTCCTTGATCCATTTTTTGTTAGCTTTTGTATGTGGTGTTAGGTAGGAGTACAACTTCATCTTTTTGCATGTGATTATTCATTTATCCCAGCACCATTTTTTTTGAATATCTTAATTAATTTTATTTTGGCAATCATTTCACAATGTATATGCTTATCAAACCACATTTTATACCATAAATGCACACAATTTTTATTTTTCAATTATACCATAGTTAAGCTAGAAAAAATTAAACAGAAATAAAAACTCTGCCTCCTAATCCTCCCCCTTTCCTCCCACAAAATACTAAAGAACTGTTATAGACTCAAAGGCACTAAAGAGACATGAGGTCTAAACATAATATTTGATTCTGAATTATATTCTTTTGCTATAAAGGGCATTATTGCTTCAGTTGAAACTTGACTAGAGTCTCGAGATTAGATAGAAACAATGTATCAACACCAATTTCCTGATTCCAGTGGTTACATTGTGATTATTTAGAAGAATGTTCTTGTTTTTCATAAATATACACTAAAGTTTTAAAAGATGATGGACTATCACACATTATATATGTAAACACCCATCCCCTCCCTCCCACATATCTCTGACACCCGATTAATGTTATTCCTAAATGTTCTTTTAGGTGATGATCAGTGAAACCAATTTGATGGTGAGTACATGTGGTGCTTATTTTTCCATTCTTGGGATACTTCACTTGGTAGAATGGGTTCCAGCTCTATCCAGGAAAATACAAGAGGTGGCATTCTATTCCATTGATCTATATGTCTACCCTCATTTACCACCCTGTCTTTATTACTATAGCTTTGTAGTAAGTTTTAAAATCAGAATGTGTGAGTCCTCTGATTTTGTTCTGTTTCAAGATTGTTTTGGCTATTCTGGGTCCCTTTAGTTTCCATATGAAACTTAAGATAAGCTGGAGATTTCTTCAAAAACCATCTGAAATACTGATAGGGATTGCACTAAATCCGTAGATCAACTTGGGGAGTAGTGCCATCTTAACAATATTAAGTCTTCTGATCCATTAAAATGGGATGTCTTTCTGTTCATTTAGATTTTGTTTAATTTTGTTCAACAATGTCTTTTAGTTTTCAGAGTATAAGTTTGCATTTCTTTTGTTAAATTTATTTCCAAGATTTTATTGTTTTTAATGCTATTATAAGTGGAATTGTTTCTTAATTTCATTTTCAGATTCTTTATTGCAGTGTATTACATTACAATGATTATTTGTTTAATGATTTTATATCCTACAACCTTGCTGAAGTTTTCATTTGTTTTGTTTTGTGTGTGTGTGTGTATGTGTCTCTACATTTGTATATTCCTTAGGCTTTTTCTATATACAAGATCATGTCATCTAAGAATGTAGCTATATTTCCCTCTTTCCAGTTTGGATCCCTTATATTCAATTTTCAATCCTAGTTCTCTAAGCATCTTTTTGTATGCTTCTTTTTGATCTATATATCTTCTTTGTTAATGTGTCTGATTAAATTAAATATTTTATCCATTTTAATTGGGTTTTTACTTTCTTATTTTTGTATTGTTTAAAAAGTCTTTATATATTTAGAAGTCCTTTATTGTTTATGTGATTTGTAAGCATTTTCTCTGTGTTAATGGTGTGTCTTTCTAATATCTTAACAATATCTTATCCAAAATTAGTAAGAACTTAATTTTGATGAAGTCAAATTTATCAATATTATTATATATAGATTATGCTTTTATGTTTTATATAAGAAACCTTTGCTTAAGCCAGACTTAAAATTTTTTCTCCTGTGTTTTTCTAGAAGTTTTATAATTTTAAGGGTTTACACTTAGGTTTATGTTCCAATTTGAGTTTATTTCTTTTTACATGGTATAAGGTAGGGGTGAAGGTTTATTTTTTTATTTATTTATGTCCAATTGTTTCAGCCCTATTCATTGAAAAGGCTTTCATTTCTCCATTGAATCATGTTTGCACCTTTGTCAAATATCAATTGACCTATATGTGTGGGTATACCTCTGGTCTTTGTTCTGTTTCATTGATGTGTGTGTTCACCCTTTCACTAATACTAGATTGTCTTTAAAAATGTAGCTTTATTGTAAGCCTGGAAATCAGATGTTGTCAGTTCTCTAACTTTGTTCTTCTTTTAAAAATTGTTTGGCTATTCTATACCCTATATTTTTGTATATAAATATTAGTGTGAACTTATCAATACCTACAGAACTATTGTTAAGGTCAGAATTGCATTGGATTTCTATATCAGTTTATAAAGAATTGACATCTTAACAGTATTGATATCGAGTTCTTCAATCCATGAACATGGTGTATTTCTTCAATTATTTAGGCCTCCTATGAATTTTTTTCCATCAATGTTTGTAATGTTTAGCATTCATACATTTTTAATTGCTTAATACTTAAATAATAAAAGTTACCACCTATTTCTTTTACTTGATAAATTCATTGTGAGGCTTTGTACCTATTTTTGTTACTTTATGAGTTTTTCTTTTTGTGTGTAGAAGGTACACTTCAAATAACTCCAGGGAGGCCAGGTGTGGTGGTTCATGCCAGTAATCCCACAAATTTGGGAGTTTTAGGTAGTAGGATGGCATGAGGCCAAGAGTTTGAGACCAGCCTAGGCAACATAGCAAGATCTTATCTCTACAAAAAATAAAAATTAGCCAGGCATGGTGGCTCATGCCTTCTAGTCCTAGCTACTTGGGAGGATTAAACAGAAAGATCGCTTGAGCCTAGGAATTTGAGGCTGCAGTGAGCTATGATTGTGCCACTACACTCCAGCCTGGGCAACAGAGCAAGACCCTGTCTCTAACAAAAAAAAGAATTCCAGGAATCTTGCCCATAAAATGAACTGATTTTATTTATACACCTATTTGAGTGGTGCTTTTAAGACCAAAATTTGTAAGTCAAATGTAGTAAAAAAGAATTTAGAGTCAGACAAACAAATCCTGATTCCAATATTGTGTGAACTTGAGCAAATTACTTAGCCTCTCTGAGCTTCCATTCTCTCATTAGGAAGATGGAAATAATATCTATGGATAGCATTCCTATCCACATCCATTGTGAGAATCCAATAATCTAGTACAAGTAAAGCCTTTTTGAAAATGCCTGACAATACAGTAATAATAAATGTTAGCTTAAAAAAAAATCTCAGGTTGGAAAGAAGAAATAAAACTCTTTTTCTGGAGATGACATGATTATCTATGTTGAAAATCCAAAATAATCAAGATAATAGAAAAACTCCTGGATCTAGTAAGTCATTACAGCAAGGTTGCAGAATATATGATTAATATACAAAAGTCAATTGCTTTCCTATATACTAGCAAGGAACAAGTAGAATTTGAAATTAAAAATGTATCACCATTTATATTAACACCCCCAAAAGTGAAATACTTAAGTATAAATCTAACAAAATATTTATAAGATCTATATGAGGAAAACTACAAATCTCTGATGAAAGATATCAAAAAAGAACTAAATAAATGGAAAGATATTCGATATTTGTGAATTGGAAAACTCAATATTGTCCAGATGTCAGATTTTCCCAATTTGATCTGTAGATTCAACACAAGCTCAATCAAAATTCCAGCAAGTTATTTTGTGGACATTGACAAACTTATTCTAAAGTTTATATGTAGAGGCCAAAGACCCAGAATAACCAATTCGATATGGAAATAAAAGAGCAAAATTGGAGGACTGACACTACCTGACTTCAAGAACTATTATAAAACTGTAAGAATAAAGACAGTGTGATATTGGTGAAAAATATGAAATAGGTGAATAGAGAGAAATAGAAATGTAATCAACTGATATTTAACAAAGGAGTAAAAGCATCACAATGGAACAAAGACAGACTTTTTGACAAATGGTGTTGAAACAACTGGACATCCAAATGTAAAAAAAAAAAAAAAAGAATATAGACACAGCACTTACACCCTACACAAAAATTAATTCAAAATTGATCATAGACCTAAATGTAAAATACAAAACTATGAAACTTCTAGAAGATAACATTGGAGAAAACCTAGATGATCTTGGGTATGGTGATGACTATTTGGGTAAAACAACAAAGCCATGATCCATGAAAGAAAAAATTGATATGGTAGACTTCATTAAATTAAAATTTTCTGCTCTTCAAAAAATAACATCAAAAGAATGAGAAAACAAAGCCACAGACTATACTTGCAAAAGACACATTTGTTACCCAAAATATTATATAAAGTACTGTTAAAACTCAACAATAAGAAAACAAACAACCCAATTGAAAAATGAACAACAGTTCTAAACAGACATCTGGCCAAATAAAATATTCAGATTTCAAATAAGCATATGAAAGGACATTCAACATCATATGTCATTAGGGATTTGCAAATTAAAACAATGAGATACTACAACACACCTATTAGAATGCCAAAAATCCAAAACTCTGGCAACACAAAATGCTGATAAGTATGTGGAGCAAGCGATAGTGAGAATACATAGAGGCCATTGGTTCATTAGTAGTGACAACACAAAATGGTCGAGGCACTTTGGAAGATTGGCAGTTTTTCACAAAACTAAGTATATGCTTAACTATAAGATCCAGTAATCATGCTCCTTGATATTTACTCAAAGGAGTTGAAAACTTATGTCCCCAGTATAACCAGCACATGGGTGTTTATAGCAGCTTTATTCATAATTGCCAAAACTTGGAAGCAACCAAGATGTCCCTAAGTAGGGGAATGCATAAACTGAGATACATCCAGACAATGGAATATTACTCAGTACTGAAAGGAAATGAGCTACCAAGCCATGAAAAGACACGGAAGAAACTTAAAAGCATATTATGAAGTGAAAAAAGGCTACAAAGGCTATATCCAGTATTATTCCAATAATATGACATTCTGGAAAAGGAAAAGCTAGGGAGAGAGTAAAAAGGTTAGTGGATGCAAAGGGTTAGCAGAGAGGGAGAGAGGAATAGGGGAGCACAGAAGATTTTTAGGGCAGTGAAACTATTCTGTAGGATACTAAAATGGTAGATACATGTCATTAGACATTTGTCAAAACCTGTAGATTGTACAACACCATGAGTAAACCCTTAAGTACACTGTGGACTTCGGGTGTTAATGAAGTGCCAATGTTCATTGACTATAACAAATGTACCACTGTGGTGCAGGATGTCAGCAGTGGGGGAGATTGTGCTTGGGGACAGGGGGTGTACCAGAACTCTCTGTACTTTCTGCTCAATATTGCTGAGAACCTAAAACTGCTCTGAATATTGATTGACTAATTATTTTATTAATTATTAATCAATTTATTAATTTAAAGAACCTCAGATAAAATGAAAATCTGGTGGCACAAAAGAAATGCTGAGACAACTTCTCATTTAAAAATGTCTTATTACTGAACATTTTTATTTATCTCTGATCAAGAGTTGATGAATATTATTTCAATGATTTTTGTTTAAACACTATAGTTGGAATCGCCAGGATATTAATTAGATAGGAGCTGCAGTACATCTGTCAACTAGCAGCATGTCAGCTATAAAACACACCTAGGAAAGCAGCCACAAGGGGACATTTACACTCAAATTAGCAGATTTGTCTGATTTCAAAAATTCACCAATTTTTAGCAATGTTGGCAAGGACAAGAGCAGAAACATTAAAGCAGTGGTATCATTTTTTAAAAAGATAACCTTGAAGTCAGTGAAAATGGCTATGGAATTGCTTTTTAATCACAGGACACACAAATTATTCTGGCATTTTTGTTTTGAGAGCTTTGAAGGCTTTTAATCTCCAGATTCATACATTTTATGTTATCAAACGTTTCCAATTTCCAAAGCCCCTTTGCAGTTAGACTCTGTTGCTTAGGTTTGGCATGAGGTGGTGCTGATACCTTTGACAGCAAAGATGAGTCGATGAGCTGTGTGGCAAGAACTGACAGCAGGAAGCACAGTCAGCAGCTTTCTTTAAGAAATGGACTGTCATCATCAATTCTGCTGTTTAGAAGTCCGAACTCTTGTCAATCTGAGCATCCCATCTGACCCATGAGTTCATGCCAGTGGGAAAAATATCCTCTCATTGTGTTCCTAATTTTATTATTTTTATGGTTGTTATAAACCTTTTTTTAAAAAGCAACAGGAAGATAAATGAGGAAAAACATAGGGATCATCCAAGATCCATCTATCTCTATGGTTATTTCTAGTATACCTTGCTCCCTAAGAATTGTAGCTAAACAGCCCACACTAGGGAGAGTTATTCATCACAGGTCCAGGAGTCTCTGTTTTTGAAGTCCTGTTTTCTAAACCTCCCAGTATATGAAAATCACATTTTTCCTGCCCAAACTGCGTGTAATTTCTGAAATTTGTGATCAGTCTCAGATATTTGTGTAGGAAGCTAATAAAGATTAGACTTGAGTTATGACTGACAGATAACTAAATGACGGTACATAGATCAGTTTTTCATAATGCAATCTGTGTTCAGAAAATTCACAGCTATAAAGCTACCTGCTGAATTAAAAAAGGATTGTTAGTGGCGCAATGAGAGTGTGACCTGCAGGCAGTTGTACAGTAGCGAAAGAGGTCTCACAGCTTTCATGGTGTGATCATTTCTTAAATGCAGATTTAGCAATTTCCTAGTCACAGATGTGGCCACCATTAACCATTTAGTGCTGAAGAATTTCCATATCATTTATTATTTTCCTAAGAATAGGAAGTCCTATTTTGACCTTGCTGACAGAGTGAATGCCTTTTCTATCCAAACTACAAACACATA
Organism: Lemur catta; assembly: GCF_020740605.2. Taxonomy (NCBI): domain Eukaryota; kingdom Metazoa; phylum Chordata; class Mammalia; order Primates; family Lemuridae; genus Lemur; species Lemur catta. Next base: position 45,697,363 of record NC_059141.1, on the reverse strand, counting down.
GGAAAAAAATAAAAAGTATTTAAGAAACAGTGCATACTTTCTAAGCTTGTAAGCAACATTCAAGTGATATAAAATCAAAACATTTGAATTAGGTACTATTCCTGGCTCTGTCACTGGACTTTGGATATTATGCCTTTGGATAAATCACATTTCACCAACATTTTATCTCTGTTGTGCCTTTAATCTCCATTATATTAGTGAAAGAAATATTTTTTTCTCTTGAAAACTTTTTTGAGAAGATTGAAAAAAATGTATAAAATGTGCCATTAATTATCCGTAATAATTACAAATCACAATTCCATGACACTGAATCTCTTTCTCCAGTACATGTATGTATGTGCACATGCACACACTCACACACACACACACACAGATATACCAGGATACATTCATTTTCAGTGGTATATAAAAAGAAGATTTTTGAAGTTGTGGGTGCAAACTTTTAAAGATAGATTCTATTGGGATGAAAATATTTGTGCAAAATTTGACACTCATGGGGAGTCAAGCCACTCTCAACTTTGCTCTACGTCTATTTTCGTGTAAAGAGACAAAGTTGTTCCCCTGTAGTTTTCTACGGTAATGAGTGAACTTCTTTGTGATTCTGTTTCCTCAAATGCAGAATGGGAATAATACTACCCTACAGAGTAATTGTGAAGATAAAATTACGTGGTTAAATATGCAACTGCTTAGAAAAGAAAAAAAATACTATGTAGATAATGCATATTGTAATAGAAATTCTGTGTGCCAGAGAATGTCATGTGCATTATTTCACAGATAATATTTGCCTCATTTTATAGAAGTTTAAGAATGGTGAATCAGACACCCTTGAAGCTCTGACTCGGGGAGATTGGCGGTACATGGGCAATATGTATAACCTGAACTTTTGTACCCCCATGATAAGCTGAAAAAAAAAAAAAAAAGAATGGTGAATCAGCTTACCAATGTCACATGGCTAGAAGATGGCAGAGCTAGAATTTGTTGCTGGGTCTAAATGGATTCAAAGCTCATAATCTTTATTTTTTTCTATTACAGTTTTTATAAAATATCCCTCTTTGTTTTGACTAATGATTTTAGCCTTGAAATCTATTTCTCTAATATTACCTAGTCTCTTTGTTTTGACTAATGATTTTAGCCTTGAAATCTATTTCTCTAATATTACCTAGTAGTATTTTTTAGCATTTGCTCCCAACAGCAAAAGCAACTTTATTACATCTGGTTGAACAGAAAACAGCCAGAGAGATACAAGAGCTTAAGAGACCTTTTAGTCTACATTTTTCATTTTGCGAATAAGAAAATTAAGGAACATGCCTTAGCTTACAGTTAATTGATAGAAAGTACTACAAATCCTTCAACTGTAAATGCCATTAATATCACCCATTAATGGCATTTACACCTATGATTCATACCTTATCATGGAATAATATTGTGTGTCTTTTCTCCCCAGCTATGTTATCAACACCTAAAATAATGGCTCTATGCTTTATATACCACTGGATCCTCCACTTATGGGACATATGATAGCCATTCTGTAATTGTTAATCAAGTGATTAAATAAATGCGGACACTTACAGAGCACATCCTTTACCAGGAGGCCTGGCTTTTAAAGGATGGTGAGCAGATACTTTAGTCCTTGAGATACTCTGTGCATCTTGACGCTATGTTTCTAAATGGTGGAGTTAATGCCAGCAGATAAACTTGTTCTCTGGTGTGATTTTTACCACTTTTACTGGTTGACCTTGGGCAACTGCAGAGAAACTAAATATGAGGTAATCTGGGCTTTTTGCATCAAGTTTTAAAATACTTATAATCCGTGTAGCTATTTCTACATATGCTAAGTTGAAAAGGCATGCCACTTGAGGATAATAAATAATATGAGAGGATGTAAGGAGAGCCATAGACCTTTTTCTGACTGAGAACTAAGTATGTGATGACAACATGGTGAATGAGAGCCAAGAGGTGCTGAGGGTAGAGCTGACTGTGAACAGGTAACCGAGTTTGTGGCAAGCCATATGAAATGATGAATCTGGGGTCTTAATTGTGACCTTGGCTTTTAAAGAGCTTCTGTGAGAGTGTGGTTAAAAGAATTTAGCACCTAGAATTGAAGGAAGATGTTTCAAAGGTCATTAACAATCACTTGGGGGTGCTGACTTCTGAAATACTTTATTACAATCTATTTCTTAATATTAAAAGAAAACCCATTAGAACTCCTAAACACATAGCGATTGCTCTTCAGATTCAGGAATGAACTCAAATGAGCAGTTTCATTTATTGAAACACAAAAGAGGCTTAATTACACTGATTATTTTTCTCTCTGTCATTTGGTAAGCATTTTATTTTAGGGGTATGGATTAAGTAATAATCCCCTTTTATGAAACAGTATTTGAGATTCTAAACTAACCAAATTAACCAATTATATAATAACATTATCCTGAAATAAAGTCAAATATATAAAATATAAATGCAAAGCTTCCCATCCAAGTACAAACCAGGCCCAACCCTTCTTAGTTTCTGAGATCAGACAAGATCAGGTACATTCAGGGTGGTATGGCCATAGGACACATACAGAAGTAACATTCATCGGATGTTGGGCAGGTGGGAAGGGGGTGGAGAGAATGAGTAAATTCATACCTGATGGGTGCAGTGTGCACTGCCTGGGGGGTGGGCACTCTTGTAGCTCTGACTTGGGCAGTGCAAAGTCAATATTTGTAACCAAAGTGTTTGTACCCCTATAAAAATTAATCAGTTAATTAATTAATTAAAAATATATAAATGGAAGGCAAACAACTTTTCTTTCCCAACCTCTCAGTAGCCAATGGCTGTCAGATAATATGGGACAATGGAAAGAGAACAGCCCTGAATCACAAGACTAAAATCCTGTGCTCACCCAATTCTCTCACTCACTAGTTGAGAGATCTTCACGAAGTGTTAACCTTTTCATTAGATAAAGATGTGGAAATGCATTATCTATAAGATGCGTCTAGCACAAAAATGGAATTAATTCTATGACCAAAATAAGAATGTCATGTACAAATGACATGAATCTTTGTCCTCTATTATAAACAACTTCTTAATTATTTGAAGAAATGGTATTTTTGACCAATTCAAAGAAAAAAAAAAACACCTGTACTAAGAAGAGTTAAACAAACAAACCTTAACAAATTTATCATATCAGTTCTTGGTGAATCCAGATTATCTGTAATATCTAATAAATGATCCAAAGTTTCCTTTCCCAACATGGAGTCAGATCATTTTAAAAGATCATAGGTCTTAGAGAATGTTTTTGCTCCAAGACAACATTCACTTTTCTGGAGACTGCAGTCCCCCACCTATTAATACAATTTATACTGTCCCTTCCCTCCACCTGCTTCCCCCACAAACTTTCTTCTCCTCCTTCTCTCTGTGGATCTCATTTCCACTATCTCTGAATTCATTCTTCCTATACAATTTCTTCTTTTATCAATAACTAGAAGCACCTCGTGCCAGACATTTTATAATCCAATCGAGTGGATTATAATTTTCCTTATAACAGTTACATAAAAGTAATATCTGTTTAATAATATTTTCTAATGTCTCCCCAAAATGGCTTTAGAGAATCTATCCCAGATGAACCACAGGTGTCTCATTTTTTCAGAAAGTGATTTCAAAATGTCATATTGGGGGTTAATTTATATATAATTAAACATCTACATGTAAGTAAAAAGTCATATCCTGATGACTTTATTTGTTTTGTTTGTAGAGGGTAATTTTTTATGCTCTTATCCCATAATTTTAGTGATCTATGCTCTTTAGAAGTCAGGAATTACTTTGTATTTAAACAGATAGGATGATGCCTATTCACATTTTAGATATCAAAGAAATCTTTTGATGTAGGCTTATCCCTATGAAATTCGTACATCTTATGTAATCAACATAACCAGCCTGTGAGGAGGTGTTTAGGGTCAGCCAGGCCTTTTAGTGTTCCTCTGATTGTAGCACATAGGTCTGCCATCCCCAACCCCCTTGGCTGCAAACTGGGATTGGTCTGTGGCTTGTTAGGGATGTGGCTGCAGACCTCCGCCTCCCCACACCCCAGCTCTTCCTCTGCCTCACCCTCTTGCCCCCATTTATGGAAAAATTTCCTTCCATGAAACCACTCCCTGGTGCCAAAAAATTTGGGGACTGCTGATGTAGGTAAATGTTTCATTGGCTTGTGTGTTAGACAATTCTGGATCCTATATTCCATAATTTAATTTTATACCCCTTTATTCCACATCAATGGAAATAAGAGCTTTGGTCTTTCAAGTTATTCTTCAAATTCATGTATAAATGGGAGAAGACCAGGGGCAGGGGCAATGGTATAAAATACAAACCTACTAACTGAGCAATAAACTAAAAAAAGTAAAATTACCATGTATTAAAATATTCTATAACTAGAGATACTAACTCATGAGCAGGTGAAAATGTCAAACAAAAAAGAAAATAGAGAGCACCAGAAGAGGACCCCTTTGTTTTAATAATTAGATATCTTCTTTATGTATAAGACAGTGCTGGTAAACACACAATGTAACCCAGCAGAGGCCAAACAAATACATATTCAACATGTGGTAGAGGAAGAACTCATGTGTTGTGTAGTGAATTGTAATAGATTGTCCTTAAATCCTCTTTCAGCCTTAAAAATTGGAATTTGTGTTTTCCCAGTTCTCAGTTTACATGACTATTGTAAATGGGAATTACTCTTCTTGGCCTAGCTCTCTATAAACCACTCTGCGAGGCTTCTCTCACTCTTCCTGATATGAGACATTTTCTTCCATGGTACTCACAGAGTACTTTGATAATGTCTTTAGACTTCATATTTTGACTTGCCTACCCTCTACACAATGACAGATCTGTGTTTCCCTGGCCTTGGGAATTTCTTCTGCATAGTTCCTTTCTTCTACGTAGCCATTCCCCATCACAACATATATTTATAAAAAGCCCTCTTAACTTTCCAGTTCAAGTGCCAGAAACCTTTTCTTATCTGCATCAGAAGGCATGACTTCCACTTCTTAAATCTACTAAGACATCCTTTTTAAAAATTCTAATCATGATTTATGTTTGATTATAGTAGTCATCTCCAAACTTAATGTGCATGAGAATCACCTGAAGGGTTTTATAAAACAGTTTCTTTGGAGGCCTTGTTTAAACAAAAATTCTGTTTCACTAGAGTTGAGTAAAAGAATTGGCATTTCTAACAACCCACAGGTGATGTCTGTGATGCCCATGGACCACACTTTGAGAACAATAGTACAATATAGACTATAAGCTTCTCAAAGGTCAAGGCAAGATTGTTTTTCCTCTCTATAGTACCTTTCAACTTCAAAGAGAGGGATCAGCTCCAAAGTTCCTTGTTCTGTGAAATGTTCTATGAATAAAGGGCCAAACAAGGTCAAGTAGAATTTAATCATACTTATTTTCCAACTCATGAAGCCCCCATAGTGATAATTTTGTAACAACAAAAAGAGGTAATTCAGTCGCTAAAGGAGCTTCTGTTTGTGTTTACCAGAACAACACATCTGAAAAAGAAATGCCCTTTTCACACAGAGAAAACTATAGAGCAAAAGAGAAATGAACAGAGCCCATTTTATCCCATTTAAATGGAACTGCCGTGTGCTGTAAAATACAGATTTGTTAATTGCTAAGAGAATTATAAAAAAGGAATAATTCAAAAGAAAAATAGTTTGATAAAAATAGAATATTACAGTTTAATTATATAAGGGTAATCTGAAAATTTCTGTCTTTGGAGTTGAAACATAAAATCTTCCAAACCTAGGGAGTATATTCCCTTGAGCCTCACAGATGTTGTGTCAGTGTGGCACCTCTGTGTTTGTTAGATTTTGCATTGTCACTCAGAAACTATTCTCACAATAGCCTCTAGTCTAATTTCCTTCATTATTAAAGTACATAGTAGTATTTTTGTTGCTTAGATAAAGTTTCACCATGCCTAGCCACTCTTTGGGAAACAGAGCTTTCAAGGCATGGACAGGACTGAAACACACTATTTTCTGTTTAATAAAGTTCTCAGTGCTTTTTTAATAACTCAGTGCAACAAATAGAAATAGAGACAGTGACCCACAATTCTGCTTTCAAGATATGAATCTCCAAAGGATCAGAATCTGGCAGCCGGGAACTGGTGTATTTTCTACTCAATTCCCATGTCATCTTGGATGTGCTTATTATAGTCTCAGGAAAGCTTTGTTCTTCATGTTTTAATACATACAGCCAGAAATTAGAATTTTTCCTTGTGTTTCCTTTAACAACTTTCTTGGATATGTATATATATATATATATAAAATATGTATATACACATACACATATGCATACTTATATATTCCCCCCACCAGGTTTATTTCTATTTTTATGTTAGGAATTTTTTATTTAGTTCCCCATTAAAAACAAGTTTACTTCAGATAATTCTGGCCCAGAAGTACATTTGAAAATTAAATAGTCTTAACAATGTACTTTTGATGATTCTGTTAGAGAATAAAACACATTTCATTTCAACTGGCTTTATTATAACTCTATTTATCTTATATAAGATCATTTAAAAAATAAATTTAATAATAAAAATTTTAAATAAAATAAATAAAAATTTATAAATGTAATAATACATTTTAACTAAATCACTAGCTGTGGATGCTTATTTCCTTTTTCTTTACTTGCCCGTGGAATACCTATGAAAATACACACTGATGCAAAGTTGAAAGCAAAACTCAATATATAATTTGCCACTCTCTTGGAAGAATAGCTGTAAATTAGTGATTCTCAAGGGTGGTGCTGAGAGCAGCAGCAGCACCATCACCTGGGCCCTGTTAGAAATGCAAATTATCAAGCCCCACCTCAGGCCTATTAAATCAGGTGTGTGACAACAGTCTGTTTTGTTTTGGTTTTACAAGCCTTCCAGGTGATTCTGATGTACACTAAATTTTGAGAACCACTGCTCTAAATAGAGTAGAGGTGGGAAAGGATTGAGAAATGATTAAAAATGGTGGGAGATGTCCTCCACTCATTCCCAATGTGGATCCTTTGTGCAGAGATTTATAATTTCTGTGTATATCTAGAGAATCTGGGGATAATCCTAGGTCTAAGGGTGACAGACATGACTGAAATTTACTTCCTATCCTCCTCCACAACCCCAACCACTATCAGTATCTTTCTTCCTCTATCCATTATGGAGATCGAAAGTTTCTTGCATGACAGAACATTGTCAGAGGTGAAAATGACTGGGAAAAACACACAACACATTAGATGAAATAAATTGTAAGTAGAACAGTAAAATATCCCTGCTGTAGGAAAAATAAAATAAAATAAAATAACTTCAGGCTGCTTAAAGTTATCCAGAAATAAATTCACCTGTTTTACTGAAAGGATTAGGGAAGCAGCAGAAAATACAACCTCAGTCAAGCTGGGTTTAGTTGACAAGTTCAGAAAGGGAGTATTTGGATGTACACAGGTAAATAATGATGGAAATTAAAAGGAGCACATACACCCATTTGCATAACATGTTGGTCTTGGGTAGAGATCCCCTCATTTAAATTGATGAAAACCAAACTCTTTTTATAGAAACAGTTAATAACATAAAAAGGATTCCATGTCTTAAGATTACAAACAAAAATAGTTATTTTGGGAACAGATTTTTCTAGAATGTATGTCCTTTGCTTTTTCAATAAAGAACTAAAAACCATGAATTCACTGAAGAAGAGATGAAAAATAATATAAAGTGGTCATTTGCAGAGATACAGATTGTGAACATAAGAAATCTGGGATAAGAGGGAAACTTAGAAAAATAAAAATATATCAAAATGATAAAAGTAATCATTGGAGGTGCTAAAAACAGATCAGTGAACCATGAAATCCAGTTTGGTGACTTAGAGAACAGCTTAGAAAGCACATTAAGAAAGCAGACCAATCAAAAACATAATGGATGTGGAGGAAAGAAAACAGAGGTGTAATTTATAGATAGCTGGTGATCTTAGGAATTAAACAAAAACAAACTGACCAAGAAGAATAATCAGTCATAGTAAAAGAACTATTTTCTGACCTAATAAAATTTTGACTGTCAGTTTTAAGGGGTCACTATGTTTCATAGAAAGTTATTGAAAAAAAAAAAACCTATACCTAGAATATACTGCTAGATTTAAAAAGTTGCAATAATAAAATTATATCTTTTGGTACAAGGAAGGGAGGGGTATTATTTAAAAGGCATAACCTGTAAGTTAGAATTAAACTTTGTACTATAATAATGCCAGAAGAAAATAGAGGCACTTATATGGGGTCTCAGAGAAAAATAATTGCATTCCGATATTTATACATACAGCCATGTTGTCATTTGTATGTGAAGATATTCTTGAAAATGCAAGGATTCAAAACATATATCGCTGATAAATCACTTTTGAATAATCCTACTTGAAAATATTCTCCAACCAAATGAGAAATGAGAGCTTGGCCACAAAGAAATGGAGAACTCAGTAACATGTAACCACTGGTGTGAACATGATCCCAGTTCAACATGAAGACTAAAGAGTCATAGGAACTTTTTGCAAAGCTAAAGTTGCAAAAATATTGTAAGTATTCAGTGAAAAATTCCTAGAGAATAATTATATGATGATTTGGGTCATTAAATAGCCATAATCAACATCTATAATTCCAAAATATATTCTCAAATACTGGAAATTAAAATTATCTGGAAATTAAAAATCATTATATATTCTTCATTTTTATACTAGTTGTGTGGGGGTGGTGATGATGGGCAGGCCAAAGTTTTTGTATTTTTCTTAAATTTGCTCATCAGAGAAAATGGTTTAAGGATGTGTTTGGAAACTTAGGATGATATAAAAGTTTTATATCACTAAAGAAAATTATAGCAAGCAATGCAGAGATAAACCGAAACTTGTCAATCATAACAATAAAGACAAATAGTTTTATCACCCCATTAGGTTAAAATTTTCAGATTAAGTTTAAAAAAGCTAAACTTAAAGTATTATTAAAAATCAAATAAATGTTATTTTCAGCTGTTTACCAAAACAATTTTAAAATATCATATTGTATGCCGTAAAAGCAACCAAAATCTATTTGAAAAGTTAAAATTTGGAAGGCCTTATCTCTCTGAAAACACTGCCCAAATGCTATAATTCATAATATTGATTAAAGAATAAAAGCACACATCTAGAAATTTTAAAATATGAATTAGGTCAAATGGGTCATAGTAACTATAATTTCATACATTTTATAAAAAGTTTTAAAAATGAGATGATCAAATTTCTGGCATGTTTACAAAGCTGTACTCAGTGGTAAAATTTTAGCCTTGTTATAACTAAATAAGAAAGATGGAACAGAAATAAAGTAGAGGGGCAACTTATGACAGTAAGAATAATATAAAATTGTATTACTCATTTTTCACTAGGTCACACTGCATAATAACACACAATCCTAATAATGGCTGCAATAAATGTTTATTTCCCAGCAAATTGAATGAGACAGGCTCGATAGTGGTTAGGTGCTGCAGCTCAGCTGCACTTCGCAGGTTGGGTTGATGTCTGCTTTATGCATCTCCTTTTTTGGGATGCTGACTGAAGGATCACATCCTGTGTGGGATGTGTGTTACCAAGGCAAGGGGTATAACACATGGAGAGGGACACATGGGATGCTCCTTAAAGCCCCTGCTTGGATATCTTATACGTACATCCTATTACTGAAAGCAAGTCTTCTGGCCAAGCCTAGGTCAATGAAGCAGGAAATTTACTCTACCCACAGTGAACCATCCCAAGAGTGGGAGTAAAGAATGATTGTGAAGAAATAACAATTTCTTCTTTTATACCCTCTTCAATTAAGAAAAAAAGAAGAAAATGATGGAGATAAAAGCAAGAATTTATTTATTAGAAAAAAGATCCCAGAAGAATTGTTATATAATCCAGCTGGTTATTTAAAACAAAACAAGACTGACCCACAATGAATCCAATAAGAGGGAATATATATAAAGTTATAAATATTATAAATTAAAATGGGAATATATTAACAGAGTAACTCTTTTTATAAGAAAATACTATGTACAACTAAATTTTAGTACATTTGAAGGTCTCAAAAGTAATTTTCTGAGAAAATATATCTTTCCAAAATTGAAACAAGAGGTAAAAGTATTATTAATGTGCTATGACTCAAGAATAATATTAAAGTGTTGTCAAATAATTACCTCCAAATAAGACTTTGGCCCTGAAGATTTTAGACTTTTGAAAGAATTGATTATGCCCATGCTATAGAATTTGTCGCAGGATATGCCTAAAGGTGGAAAGCTACCAGTTCATTTAATTATGCAGATATAATCCTGATAGCAAAGCCTAACAAAGATCACAGAAAAGTGATAATTATAGATGATAATTTCTTCTTATTATAGGTGGTAAAATTCAATGTAAAGGTGACTCAACAAAACATTTAGAAAACTTCTACCATTGCCTAGTCAGTTATGCAGAATAACTTATTTTAATAATATGTAATCAAGAAGATATTGTTATATCAATAAAAGATAAAAGTAAAAAAAAGATCTTCAACCAAAAAATGTTGATAATATGGAACATCTATTTCTGGCTTTAAATACCAACAAAATCTCCATCAGTACCACCAACAAAATATAAAAGGGTATTTTCTTAACATGCTAAAAAATATCAATCTTATATTAACAACTAACAGTAGAGATTCACATTATTATTATTTTGTACAGTTCTGAAAATTTGGTATCTATGAGAAAAATACAAATAAGAAAGATAATTACCAGAGAATAAATTATAGTATGGTTTTCAGATGATATGTTTAGTTAGAGAGAGAGAGAAAGAGGATAAGGGAATTAACCAAAAACTCTTGTAGTTAGTAATATGTAAAAACGTTTTTTTTTAAATTAGGTTTTTTTTTGAAAAATAAGAGTGTGTGGGACTGTATGACAAATACCATAGAAATCTATCAGAATTGAAAAAATAAAAAAGAAACAGGAAGAAAATATGAGTTAACATCTTGATATGAGAAATACATCATAGCTATATAAAAATAATGGGTTTCTGTACATCAAACATATCATAAATAAAATTAAAATCTAATAATATCTGGAAAAGTGTTTGAAATAAATATGGCCAAATGTTGAAGTTTATATTTTAATATTTATGGCACTCTTAAAAATTAATTTTAAAAAATTGCCTAATTGCTTTATGATATTAATAGTTTATTTCACACACAATAAGCCATTGAAAAGAAACTTCAAAGGCAGACAAAAAGAAATTAGCAACACCATAATAGAAAATGGATGTGAAGAATCTTTTTACAAAGCACCATACTTTAGTTACAAATATAAGAAAATTTTAAAATAAGCATGGCATGTAATCATCTTCCTAACTCATTAGAAAATTATACACACACCTGAGTAATCTGTACATTATGTATGTACCTTAGTGAGGATAGGTGGGCATTCTCCTGTCTTTTTAGATGGAGTGTAATTTGTTTCAACCCTTGGGGAATGCACTCTAACAATATAAATGAAGCAGCTAAAAATATATTTATTTATTCTTTGACTTAATACTTCTACTCCTAGGAAAGTGTTATTCACAAAGATGATCATCTTAATTATAACCTGCAATGAGGAAAACAGTAAGAAAAATCATGGTATATTATGAAATATGCTTCCATTTAATATTTTATGGAAAGTTTGTGATAACACAGAGGACAAATTTAAAAAAAGCAGTGCAATTACAACTTTTTTTTTTTAAACTACACACAATAGAACAGAAAAGAGATAAAATCTGAAAAGAAATAAATTGTTGGCAGTATTTGTTTTGGAGAAGACAGAAAATATTTGTTTTCCTTCTTTTTTTGTGTCCAAATTTTGTTTAAAGAACATATCTTACTTGAATGTAACTAGAAAGAATATTTTTAAAAATATGACTAATCAGAGTACAAAGCCGAATGATGGCTTGCTCAAAGAGAATGCTCTACAGTGCTATGTTACAAGGAAACCATTCCTCCTTTGCTAAAACTATCTTAATGACACTTTACAGAAACAGCGAGATCTAGCTTTTTCTCTATGTAGCTGCCCAACTCTAAGCTTACAGTAGGCTGCTCAGTGTATTTGTTGAGAGAGTGAATAAATGCCCTCAGTCTAGCTGACTCAAATCTGTGGGATAGTTTGCATGGACAACTTCTCTAAGCCCCCTACTGGCATAGCAAAGAAAGAGAATAACCTGGGCAAATTAGAATAAACTATTTCTTCTGAAGTTAAATTCCAGATGTTACAAGCATCTGTTATGAACTTTGTTTAAATTTAATCTGGTAGCAGAATTTTTGTTATTATTAGTTTGAGCCTAGGAGCTAATTTTTTGAGCTTTACAAATCACTTTGAAGGGAAGATTTTCTCTTATTTATCTGAAAACTGTTAAATTTAAGGTCATGTTATTTGAATCCTAATCAGATAGGAAAGCTCAGAGCTCAGGGACTTATTCTTTAGTATTCTTTAGGTTAGAATGTCATCATGAAAGGCCTCTTTTCTAATATAGATTAACCTGGATAAACCATTGTTAGTAGTGAAGTGATAAATTTGTTCACTTTATACTCCCCTTTTCTGTAACACAAGAGTGTGCAGTACACGATGATGAAGCTATTGGATAATTATTGTTTTAGCTAGGGAAAATGAGGTTTATATTTTACTCTGCTTCAGAAAGCTAAGTTAAACATTTCATCAAACTGTTTTGTCAATAGTCATATAAATTCGAAGAGTTTTGCAAAACAAAATGCTGTTGCAGGCCATCAGCTATTAACAGTTTTAGCAGCAATTTACAGATAAAATGAAATCAGGAGACTTTAAGTGCCAGGGTTATGTTTAAACTTCAAGGGAAAGAAAGAAGAAAGGAAGGAAGAAAGGAAGAAAATAAAGGAAGGAGGTAGGGAGGGAGGGAAGAAAAAGTAAGCCACTGGGAAAATTCCCCATATTTACTGAAGCTTGATTTGACTTAAATGTGCTAATTGAACTAAGCCAAACTGTCTTGTCTCCCAATTCATTAGCAATATTGTAATTAAAAGAGCACCTTCAGTTCCAGAGGGTAATGACCTTTTTAATTGAACTTGGGGATTCACATTGCTGCTGAATAGTAGTGAATTTAAATGTTGAATTCAAACCCCAAATTTTCTTCTGGTAAATGTGCAATTAGAAATCAAATGTGAATTGCCCTAGCAATTTGCTCCTGTTTTTATATATAGTCTTCCTTGGATTTCAGAGGAAGACAGAATCTATTGAAAAAATAACAATAGCTTATTTGATTGGCACTCAACTGATCCATAATAATTAGTTTTCCAAAAGAAATTTTGTTACCTTTTTGGAAAATATTTAAACTTTATAAAACATTACCCTAAAACAATCACTATACTTCTCTAGAGCCTCCTTTCGTTGTATGATTAGATAAACATGCACGTCTGCATAGTTTAAATCAGAATATTTTTTAGAGTCAAATGCTAAGCTACTGAAACAAACAAAGAAAAAGCCCAAGATTCAGTGGCTCAAACAAGATGGAAAGAAGTTTATTTTTCTTATATAACAGTTTTGAATGAGTATTGCAGGTTAGTGATGCCTCTGTTCCACACAGTCACGCAGGGTCTTAGTCTGATAGTGCCTCTGTCTTCACCATGGGGTAAATAAAGATCACTCTGGTTCTCATCATTTCAACCCATAAGAAGGGTTGAGGGGAATGTGGAAGAGACAGGGCTGATTTTAAGGCTATCAATGTCACACATCATTTCTGCGTACATTCTATTGAAATTAGTCACATGACTTCTTCCAACTACAAGAGAGACTGGGAAATGTATAGTGTTGCTGGCAGTCACTTGCAAAGCCACAAATCTATTACTAGTGAAGAAGAAAAGAGTGGATTTTATGGGCAGCTAATGGCTCTGTCACTATGTATATGCAATACTGTCTTCTACTTTCTCATGTAACATTATTTCATAAACAATAGGCTTTTCATTTACAGAAATTTTATCACAAAAATACAATAAAGTATTCCCAAATTTTATCATACAAATACAATAAAGTTTTAACTAAAAAATGACTTTTTCATGCTTTGAATAAATCTATAAACATCTCCTGTACCACATTTGAATTGAAAGCTTTATATTTGTATATAAATCCTTATATCATAATTTACCTACCTTTCAAATTTTATAAAAAATATTACCTGTCACTTGATGTGCATTTGTTCCTAGAAGGCTGGGCTACTGGTTTCACAAATTATCTTCTCTTCTTTCTCCATAGAACATGCAGTGTATTAGTTCATAGCATTAAAGCTACTGCTGAATCCAACATTCCACTCATTAATTTACTAAAACTCCTTTCTATTTTTAGCTATGTATTATTCCTTTATTAGATTTATAATACCAGTTGACTTTTTTAAAAATAATCATTTCTCAAAAAAATATTTCCTTAATATAAATATCAAGGATTGAGACAACTGAGTTATTGTATTTGATCATTATTAGACTGTCCTCTGAAAGTATAGAACTGATCTACATATCTACCAAAGAAAGAAGTGCTTGTTTAATGAAGCATGGTCTGCATTGAATTTTACATATTTTCCCCTTGACCAATGTAAAATAGACTACTCTATACCATGACTTAACAGGTAGATAGAATAATTTTTCAAATATTGGTCAATTTGTGCTTACCCTTGAAAATGTATCTGTTGTTACTCTTGATCTTTTCTCCAAGGAAAACTTTTTTTTTTTAATATTTGAATCACAAGGTCTTAAAATTTAGGATACCCTTAAAGCCCTGATTTTAACATTATGCAATCTATGTATGTGACAAAATTACACTTGTACCCTATAAATTTATACAAATAAGAAAAAAAAGATCTAAAAATTCAGAGATCAAAGGAATCCTTAAAGTAATCTAATTCTGATTCTGAAGCTTGACTCTCCTCTTTTATATTTGTCCAAGTGGTAATTTAGCCTTTGCATAAACAATTCATAGCATAGGAAAATCAGTCTCCTATAACTTAATTCCATCTTCGAACATCTTTAATATACAATTGTTAGAAACAAAAAGAGATTCTTGTTGAGCACCTATTAAATTTAATGCACTAAGCTAATGCTTTTACACATATTCTCTCACTTAATTCTTACACAAGACTTACTGTTAACATGATTTTACAGTTCAGAAAAATAAGGTTGAAGAGGTTTCGTATTCAGTGTCACATTGCTACTTGGTGGTAGGTGAAATTTTCTACTGAATTTATCAGGTCCCATGTCCATGATTTCTCCAATAAGATGAATCTTTTCCATTTATATAAAATTTTTGTAAAAATCTGCCTACCTAATAAACACTACTCTACTGTTTAAAATTCTTCCCCATGACAACCCTTGAGATATTTGAAGTAAGACTTTATGTACTTCATATCATATGTTTCCTTTTCTCCCAGGTAAACTTTATAGTTCTATTAAATGGTTACTTTTAACTTTTTCATTATCTGAGCCACTCTTCTCTAAATGCTTTCCAGTTTACTTTTTGGTAATACCACTCCAAATTATGCTCAGAATGAAATGTAGTATTCTTGGATTGGCTCAATTATTGTAATATAACATGAGACTATCATCTCAATTGCATAGGTACTTTATTAATTTAACTCTGTTGCATTAGCTTTTCAAAATCATAGTATTGTTCATTTCTATTTAGCTTAATATTGGCACATAATTTTTATGTATTAATAAGTTACTGAAACATAGGCTTTATATATTGATTAGATCATATTTTCTCCTGTGAAAAAGGCCTGTGAATTCTTTGACTACTCTTTGATTTTATATCCTGAAATTTCTATGTCATTGCAATTAAAAAGAATCAAAATATGGCTCCACTAAAGAAGGACAATAGTCCTAACGTATTTTGCTAAAGCATGGAACATATATTATTTCTAGTTCTTATAACTATTAATACATTATAATGTATTAGCGCACATATTTTACTCACTGAAATTGAATATTTTGTCTAAGTCTATAAAGAAAAAAGTTTAAAAGAGATGAATCCAGCTATGTCTGTTTTTTCCCCCATAAAGTCATAATGATATTGATAAGTATAGGTTGGCTCAAAAGACTAATTAATTCTATAAGAAATAGATTATAGAAAAGACTGGGTGATATTGCTAGTAAGGTTAATTTTCAAGAGTCTTATCCAATGCTTGTGCTAAAATTGACAGAGCTGGAAATCATTGCATTGTAATCTCTCAAACAAATATGCCTGTGAATTGTGCAACAAGTGAAGTTTGCCTTCCACATCCAATTTTGAAGGATTGCTTCAATGGATCCAAAAGCAGATAGATCAACATTATATTATCAAGCACTTTATCCAGCTCAAACATATTAGAATCTTTATATCTGCCAAAGTGACCAACTGTCTGGGTTTGTCTCAGAAGATATCAAAAGTGGAGTAACTGAGTATTTTGCCAGTGTAGAATTATTAGTAGATATTACCCCCAATTCTAAGTTGGCAGAGGGCATTAAAGCTCCACTTTATAGAATTTTAGTAAAGATGTATGGGTCTATTGTGCTCATGGACTTCATTTACTGAAAGATCAGATACCCCATCTCAACTCTATTCAAAGATAAACTGATTAATTTTGTCTTCCCCACATCAGCAATCCAGATCTGTAGGAGATGTTTGTAAAAGAATGATGATCTTTAGAAACCAGGCAAATATCAACGAGAGCATATCAGGAATAGGTCTTTTCATATCTCTCCCTGCAGACCTTTAGATCTTAACACAGAATATAGCCTACAGTTGGCCCTTCATATCTGCAGGGTCCACATCTGTGGTCTTGACCAACCACAGATGGAAAATGTAATTAAGTCTACAATGGTTGTGTCTGTACTAAACATGTACAACCTTTTTATCCTTGTCATTATTCTCTAAACAATACAGTATAAAAACTATTTGCATATGATTTACATTAAATTATGTATTACAAGTAATCTAGAGATGATTTAAAGTATATGGAAGATGTGTGTAAGTTATATGCAAATACTACACCATTTTATATAAAGGACTTGAACACGACAGGTATTGGTATCTGTGTGGGATTTGGAACCATTCTCCACATGGATACAGAGGGATGGCTGTATATTTTTTCAAATACCTTCCCAATATTGAGCACAGTGCTCTGTATATAGTAGGTGCCCTAAACACATATTTGTTGATTAAAGGTTTAACTTTTTAATTTATTGGTCTCAGAAGTAGTAAGAGAAACTATAAAGAGAAACAGTGATGATACTAATTAGTCAAAAGGTGACAGATTTTCACATATAATTTTAACTCCTATTTCCTCAGTGTGTTTTGAGTTTTTATCTTCAATGTATGCATAGTGTCAATGCACACAAATATACAAAATTATTCAAAGAAGCCTTTAAATTGCAAGATGATTTCCCTTTATCACACATTTCTTCTCACTGTCAATTGGTGTATGCTAAGGGAATGCAAATTAACTGTATTATTAATTTAAGGAAGACGTAATTAGTAAGGTAAATCTTCTGCCAAAACCACATAACACATTCCAAAGCCAAATATAAATGAGCTATGATTAGCCTGCTGTTTCCCCTTATTAGTTCAGATTAATGGCATATTCCCTGTGGGTATAGAGATGCACAACCATGTGTGTTTTCCATGGGTCTTAGGACCATTCATTAACTGCAAAGGGAACTTCACATCTGACTATCTTGTGATGACATCCCAGTATTAAATCGATGTAAGAGAAGAGGTTTGCCTGGACACATGTCAATTGATTAAAAAGCATGAGTACGATTTGTAAGCAGAACATGAGCTAACAAAAATTTCTCTCTCAGTCAAGAGCAAACACATGGTCTTTTCATGCAAGTATTTCAATATTTCTTCTCCTGTCCTGTACCATTATCCAGACTGTGTATAGCATTGTTCTCAAAGAGCACTCTGAGAAACATTCTTGACTAGAGGAAACACAGGGAGTAGCAATCCATTAATGAAGCAGATTCACATCGATTAATTACATTCAGCTTCCTCTGTTCCGGCCTGTAGCACAACTCCAGGAGGGAAAAAATATGATGCAAGGAGAAAAGCCCTCAAATTAAATTTTCAAGTCTGATTTATGAGGCTTCTCTGAAAATCTAGTTTTTTCTAATTTCAATTATTTGTTTCTCTGCTTCCCTGACAAGACTGTTCTAACACAACCCAGTTTTTGGCTTGTTGCCTGGTCATTCCCTTCTTGGCTTGTTCTCATTACAGCACTTCTGCCTGATAGGAGTGAAGACCCTTGAAACTGGGAATCCAGGCTATATAGAGCAAAACCTATTGCTGGCAATGGGCAGTTAAGAGACCACACAGGCTATTAACTTACGCTGTTGTTTTCTGGTAGCCATTGCAGGGCACTGCATACATGCCATTATTCACAATCAGGGTCACCGTTCTAGTCCCTACTGGGATTCATTTTTATCAAGAATAAGTGAGCAAGATGGCTATAGAATGTGCTCTACAGTGAACTGGTATTTAGGATATTTTTGATGACCTTGGTCATTCTTAATCATGTTCTGTGGCTGTAAGGCAAAGTTCTCTAGACTGTACGTGTGCATGAGGGTATACTTTGGAGTATTAGCAGGAATGCTATTGCTTTCATCTGTAGAGGATTGTAGGATTTAGAATGATGGGCCATTGGGTACAGTGGTAGAAGCATCTTTCATTAATAGCCATAACAGTCAGAATTACTTAAAAAAAAACTTCAAAAGATAAAATGAGAAAACATATGTTTACTAAAAATCAGTGTCATGTATCTAACACCTGCATAAAGAAAGAAACATTAATTTAACAGCTAATTTGATAACCAAATAGTTATAAAGTTATGGTCTGCAGGGTCAGCTCCTTTTTCTCCCCTCATCTCCCTTGTCTTTACTCTTTCTTGCTAGACAGGGCAGGTCGAAGAGAAAGTCTGTGAAAATCAAAGGGGTTGGGTAACAACCTATAATGTTAGAGCAGAAAAGACCTCAGAAATCACCCGGTGCACATTGTAATGGGACAGAAGGGACATTGAGCTTTCTGGGGTCACTTGGCTCTCAAACCTGGACAAGGACTCTGAGGCCAAGTCTGTGTTCACACAACAGCCACATTTTCCCCTCAGGACAGATCTGATTCTTACTACTCCACTGTTGCTTGAAACTCCTCTCAAGTTCACAGTGGCGCCTAGGAGAAAAGGCTTTAAATGAAGACAGTCCTAGAGAAGTACCCTAAGGAATACACTGTTGATATCAAAGCTTTAGAACCACAAATTTGGATGGAGAGTCACTGGAAAAAGTGAACACAGGTGCAGAGTAGAACTGCAAGTATTAAAAATGTGTATGTTTGGGGGAGGGAGTTGATACATTTGACTTTTCTTTGTAAGGGAAAAAATTACATTTGGCTAGAGAGTCTAAGTCACCTAGCAGGTATGATACTTCCTTTGGATTATATGTTACACTTACAACTGAGGAAAATCTAGTCTTTCTAACTGCCTGGGAAGCCAGCACCAATTTTCTATTTACAAAGACATGGACCACAATTCAGCATTTTAATTAAAAGAAAAAATAGCTGACAAATACAACTTGGTCATGTTATAATGCCCTCAAGTTCTATATAATACGTATCTTTCTCTCTGTTTCCTTGTGTTACTCACGATCCATGCTCCTGAGACAGCATGACATAGTGTCAAGAACACTGACTTTAGAGTAAATTATCTCTGTTGCACTACTTAATGTTTTTGAGGGTTTTTTTCCCCTTTATCTGTAAAAGGGATGGGTATGTCATCATGTCAGTTAATGATAATACCCAAAAAGTGCCTAGCCCAGTGTTCCAATTTCCTGGGAATTCAGTAAGAATAGCAATTATTACATCTGTTGCTATTGTTATTGTTGTTGTTAACAGTAGTGCTGAAGACAGCCTCTTGCTGCTGCCACCTGCAGTTTCCATGGCCTCACCACCATTGCCCAGCAGGGCAGCACGTCTTGCTCTCTTCTGGCTTGTATCTTTTCTTAGCAGTCAAGAATATTCATCATTCTTACCAGGGACCTGGGTGGAGGAAGGCTCTAGTTCCTCTCTGGTTTGACCAGTTATCACAGCTTTCCTAGAGAAATCATGTTCTTCTCTAGAACAGTAGATTCCAAACTTTTAAAATTATTCATGCCCATCAATAATATATTGTTGAGGATATACCCCTAATAAATATTTATTGACTTATAAATCATATATATATGTACTATACTAATGTAATGTTTATCTTAAAACATAAATAGAAAGAAATTTTTTAAAAATGGGACATAAACATAAACAATTCAATTGTTTTCTTCCATATCTTCATAAGTCATCTCGCATACCTTCTGGGGTGTGTGCCTTGAAAACTTTTGCTCTAGAGGTTTATCATGGTTTTGTAAATAAGACTATCTCACCCATAAACCAAGTACATTAGCCACCTTTCAGAGAACGCATTTAACACACTTGGGTTTCTTTCCATGAGGAGATTCCATAGTCTGACTCTGTCTGCAGACTAGTTGCCTGAACTCACTCTAGCCCTCATGCTTGGCCTTCTAACCCAGTGGTTCTATAGCTTGTCTGTATATTTGATTCAGCTGGGGAGCAGTTTAAAAAGTCTGTGCCCCGCCCCCCCCCCCACTTCAAACGAGTTAAATCCAAATCTCTGTGGATCTGGTCCCAGGCTGAGAAAGGACTCTACTTCTTTGATTAGCCCAATTAAGTGTTGGACTAGAGTAGACGACCATTTACCACAAGTCCTGGTCAACACCACCAGGTTGGCAAGCTGGGGCCTCAGAGGCTCCTGGAGAGGGTCTCCTTTGCCTACCTTCCTTCTGTTTTCCTCAGTCACCTTAGGGAGAGGAGAGAAGGGCCATGGTCTGAATCCCATTCTGAAGAAGACAACTTGATGTGGTTTTGCCCAGGACCAAGCCCAGCCTGCACAGCAACAGCTCCGTCATCTTGCTGCAGATGAAAGGATGACGTGTCCTTATTCTTCCAAAGCTGAAATTTTGCTTTGCTTTCCATTTATAAAGCAAGCTTGGGAACCAACAAAATATAGTTTATGATTGGTATGGGGGAGGGAGGGAGACAGAAGGACATAAGATATGACTGCCTTTACCTTCTCACTTTCAGAATAGCTTCTCCATTTATCTCTTTTCTCCCTTCTTCTGTCTTCCTATTTTTTTTTTTTTTTTTTACTGAGGGTGAGGTAAGGGGAGAGAATGTCTTGCCAATATTTTTCCTAGTATGATGAGACATCCCAAATCAGTGAAGCAAACATTTTATTACCTGGAGTGCTGCTTGGGAAAGGGTGTTCTTCATTGGGCTTTTATTTATATTTGTATGTACATATGCATGCATGTAAGAAACTGCCTAACCACCAGAAAACTTTCTTCCCTCCCCTCCTTCCTTTCCCTTCCATCTACTCCTTTGGCTCTCCCTTTGGAAAAGCTTTCTAAAAGCTTGAATCCACTTTCCAGCCTGAGATGTGAGTTGAAATGCAGGCATTTAAAAATTAATATCAAATTACATTAGTGCTCAGAGCATCTCAGCATTTGACCACTGAGGCCAAAGAACAGGTGTTTCCTTTCTCACAGCAAAATCCCCCTCTGTCACCTCAAGGAGAACCCCGGGAGGCACACATTTGCACAGGAACAAGTTAACTCAAATATGTCCATATGACCTCCTCACAATGGTTTCTTGTCTACAAACCACGTATGGCCACTGGCAGGCATGCTGCAGCAGTTATAGTCAAAGATCATTTTACTCCTAGTTTGCCTTATCTCTTTGCAATATTTCTAGTCATAGTAATTTTTCTGAGCTTATGCCCTGGACGCCTCATGTGCTGAATCTGCTACACAGTGGCCTGGATACTGGACCAAAGAGTACTTACTGCAGTCTGACTTTATACTAAAACTATTTGCTCATTAATTTGTTAAAATAATTTGAGTATATCTTTTGCTCCTAAAGAGTTGCACAGGCATTATTAGATGATAACCTAGGGTCAGAAAGTTTCAGTGGCTTGTCAAAGGTAAAACACTTGATCATAATGGAAGTAGATAGAGCACCAAGCATGAGAAAGGGATAATGCTAAGCACAACAGGGAGATCAATAAACAAATATACATTTAATACAAGTCAGATACTTTGTATATGTCTATTGATATGCCAGGCACTGTACTAGAGAACAACTGTTAAAAAGCCATAGATATTATACTCAAGGATCTTAGAATCTGATCAAGAAGGCAGACCCTTAAAAAAAAACTATGAAAATGCAATGTAATAAATATTGAAATTGGAAGAAAAGTAAAGTTCTTTGAGAGTACAGGACACCAAAATTGGCTTGAGAAATCAAAGTGAAAAGATATGAATGTAGGTGAGAGCACAGCATATTTGGAGAACATAGTGTGATTCCATACACTGGGGCATAAGTACAACCACAGAACTGATGGCATGGATTATGAAAGACTGAGTGTAGTGAGTAGAAAGAAATTTAAATTTACCTACATAGCACCACACACAAACTTAATTTATGTTTCTTTCGTGGTATATATGTTGCAAAAAAAGTTATTTAAAATGATTTTCCCTATTCATTTAACACATATTTATTGACCTCCTGCTATGACAAGCACTATTTTTGGCCTTTGGGGTACATCAGTGAACAAAATAAATGAAAATTTCTGGCCTCATGAAGCTTATATTCTCTTTATTATAGATTATAACTTACTGTATGCACAAATACATGTATTACTTCATGGCATTTCATATATAATGGGAAATATGTTTTATGGACATTTTAAGAAACATCCAATGTGAATTTTGAGTAACACGTGGTTTTTGCCTTATTTTTCTTAAAATTTAATTCCACTTAGGATTTGGCTCCACTGTATTCAATTAACAATGGAGAACTATTAAAAATTTACATGTAAATGAAATAACATTTGTATTTTGGAAAGAGGACACAAGCAGTGGTTGTGGATGGATAGGTGGTGCCTGAGACTAACACCAGGGAGACTCGTTAGGCCATCACTATGTGAAAAATAAATAAGTGGATAAAACAGTACAATAAGGCCATTTCAACATTTAGGCCTATTGATATAGTGGAGAAGAGGAGTTTAGAATCATTCCCAGGTTTCCGCCTTAGATAATGGATGATGGATATAGACAAGAAAATGGTTAATACAGGTGAAAGTACTTTCATGTTCCTTCATTTAACAAATATTTGTGGAAACTATAAAGTGCTGTACCAGTGTGAGCTCTTACCACTTGTTGGCTTTTGTTTTTCTTCATAACTTGTAAAAGGCTTTTTGGTTCCGTTTGTAATATATGGCGATGCCTACTGCTGATTACAAGCTTCACTGTTAAAAGAGTCACACTTTGGCTACTGTTTTATTTATTACTTACAACCACCAACTGGGTTCATAAGGGCATAGGTAGAAGCCATGGCTGAGTAACCAGAGAATCTAGAGCTGCTGTCAGCAAATTGACTCATCAGCATTCTTTTAAGGAAATCACCTGCTGGCTTATTAGAGTTAATTGCTTGCAGGTACCAAGTTCCTTAGCCAGAGCTATCAAAATCGCTGTGAGAGAGGTGATTAAGACTGTGCTGGGAGCTCGGGAAAGCTGGATGAGTACCATCTCATGGGGGTTTAGCTTCAGGGAGACGGCTTCCTACCTCCACATTGTTTCCTTCTTTCTCCTATTCTTCTACCACCCATTACTCCTAGCTCCTGACGCATGCCAGCTGATTTAGGTAATGTGCTAATTTTGCTCTTCCAACATTTGGCAGGCATTTATTGAGCATTTATCTGTAGCCTCAAGAAATACTATAATGAGTAGCATAGCCTCTGTGCATAAGGAACTCCCAGGCTAGAATAGGAGATGGACTTTTAAACCTACCATTACAAACATTATGCCATAAATTCTAAAAACAGTGGTTTGCGCGGTACGCCATGGGAAGGTAATGAGAAATGTTGTATAGTACCTATATAGACATGTTTACATTTTCTTGATATTTATCCAACTTTGGGGATTGGAATAAAAGAAGATGATGGAAATATCTGCCTGTATCAGTCAGAGACCTCCGAAAGGAATTGGTTTACGTGGTTGTGGGGGATGGCAAGTCCGAAATCTATAGGATAGTTTGGACAGAAACTCAGGCAAGAGTTGATGTTGAGTCTTAAATCCGAAATTTAGAGGGCAGGCTGACAGGCTGGAAACTCAAGCAGGGTTTTTATATTAGTCTTGAGGCAGATTTCCTTCTTTTCTGAGAAACCTCAATTTTTTGTCCTTAAGGCCTCCAATTTATTAGATGAGGCCCACCCAGATGATTAAGGGTAATCTCATCTATTAGAGTCAACTGATTAAAAATGTTTGTTATATCTTTAAATATTTTCATAGCAACATCTGGATAAGTATTTGGCCAAACCACTGGGCCCTGTAGCCTGACCAAGCTGATAAATAAAATTAACTACCACACTGCCTATGTATGGAAACATTCTGCTAAAATTTTCTCTTTTCTGTTTCACATCCCCTTCACTTCTGTGGCTGCAGAGAAACCGAAGTCATATTATGGTAATGCTCAGTGAGAATGTTTAGGTTCAAACATAATGAATTAGGTGATAACTCTATCAGGGAACTCAACCAGAAAAATATGCTGTTTTACTATTAAACATAAACATTTTGTGAAACATATTAACATATAAAATATTAAATACAAATTTCTTGGAATGTATCTAGGTCTTTTTATTCCATCTCTGTCTTAGAAAAAACCTAACTCAAAAAATGAGACTCCTTTCTTGCGATAGGTGTAGAGGGATGAGGGAGTAGAGGGTGGTGTGGTAAGTAGAAGGTAAAAGCTTTTCTTGTTGGCTCTTATGAGCCGAAGTTGGGTGAGGCACTGCAAATGTATGTAAGTTTCCACTCCTAGATATGTTGGGATTATTCCCTAAAATAGCACCTTAAAACTCAACCCTACTCCTCTGGTTCTGGCTAGAATGATGACACTGAACACATAAATAGTACATACTTAGACCCAGGGAAAAGGGGTCTCTGTCCTGGGTGCCAGGTATTAGAGGGCCCCACATATCACAAAAACATGAAGATAAATGCCTTTCTCATTTGGCATGTGGCCTTCAGAACTGGCTTATAATCTGTCACTCTAAACATCACCTCTCATGATGAACATTATTTAGCCTCCAGCAAAATGCTTTTCCACATCTCTTCCTATCCTAGAAGCAAAAGACAAAGAGCTCAAATGCCATAAAAATGTGCAGTTTGAACTGCTGTCAACATCCGAGATGAACATTCTGCTTTGCAGTATGGGGATGAGGTGGGCTGGAATTTGAGCAGTATAAGAAGAAAGATTCAAATTCTTCCTCCTGGAATGAGTGTACCAAATCATTGCATAACCAAGGATTGTTGGTTATGCAATGATTTGTGTAGAGCTGAGCATCAGTTTTCTTGCATCTGTTCATGTTTCATTGGTGGATTTGAAAGTCCACACAAATAAGCATAACATTTGTACAGGATGATGGAGGAATATTTTGGATTATTAAACAATTCATATTACTCCTAAAATTTTATATATGTAGGACTGGATAAAACATGCATAAAGTATGCTTCAATTCTTTATATTGGCAAAAAGGGATACGTGATATTAAATTAAACAAAATTAAATGAGAAAATATCAGCTTTAATAAACTATTCTGAAATTGAAATTTGATATTCATATGTATGTTACTTTCCAACTTCACAGATAATGTGAATATTTAAGAAAAAAGCATTTTGAGCACAAATAAAAATAATTTTATTTCAGAATTTTTATATTTAATTTAACTTTTAATAAAATATATTGGCATTTTCTAACATTTGACTAACATTTCACTTTATTTTAAATCCTTTGGATCATCACTGTCAACGAATTAAAAATCTTAACAGTAACAACATAATTTTGATAAAAGAAAGGCAAAAATAAATTTTAGGGAATACATATGTGTTTATGAATTATGTTTATTTTATTTTATTTACTTATATAAACATTGCTTTCTCACAGTGGAACACTTCAGGTATGCTATTGAACATTAAATGTATTATCTTTGATATTTTGCCAAAGTTCAGTCATCTAAAAACCATTGTTTTTCATATACTTTTGATTTGACATTAAAATATTATATTTTTAAGGTAGCATAATCATAGAACATATTTTATTAAAGTTTCTTAGTTTTCTTTGTAACTTTAAAATATTCAAACATGTGGTATGTGGGTCTCCATTTCTACTGTTGCTTTGGGTCCTACAAATCTAGGGAGTGGGTTCACTGCTAAACAACTGAGCCATCAATATCTTCAGGAAGCCACAACTATTGCAAGAGATGGATGACAATCTTTAACTCTTGAACGAGGGGTGGGAGGATGGGAGGTGGACTAAGTAGTGCCATTTCTATATTTTCCTTTGCCTCCTTGCACCCAGTAAACAGACTATTTCTTTTTTAAGAGCTGATGTATCAAAATGTTAATTCAGGAAAATTATGTAGGTGGACCTGGAAGAACTGGAATAGGCTGTAAGTAAATTCTTGAAATTAGCCCTCAGAAATCATTCTGCAAAAGGGGACATGTAAGCTGGATCTGGAAAGATGAATAGAACTCCTCCAGGTGGATAAATTGTGTGTGGGAAGAGGTGCACTAGGAAAAGGCATAAAGGCAGAAAAAGCAGGTTGTGTTCACAATATTTCAAAACGTTCATATGACTAAAACACTGAGTGGGAGGGAGGAAGTGGAAAGAGAAGGGCTGAAATATGAGAACAAAAAGGACATTACACATCTCCCCAAGAGCTTGGACTTTATCCTTTACCTGGAAGAGGCCCTTATTAAAGAACTTTTAAGCAGGCAAGTGACTTGATTAGTTTTGCCTTTTAAAAATATGACCCTAGAACTTTGGTTTTCAAATTTTACCTAGGATGCTAATCACTTGGAGGACTTGTTGAAATACAGATGGCTGGGCCCCACCTCCAGAGTTTCTGACTCCGTAGCTCTGGGGTAGAACCCAAGAATTTGCATTTCTAACAAGTCCTGAGTGATCTGGTGTTACTGATAAGAGAACCATACTCTAAGAACCACTGCTCAAAAAGGCAGGGTGGATGGCAAATAGCTAAGGAAGGTGAAACTACAGAAAGTAGACAAGATAGGAAGTTACTGCAGTAGACCAGGCAACCATAATGAGGGTATTACAAGAGCAGTGATGAAGGGTCTAATTAAAGGAATTTTAAGAAACAATGACTAATTGAATTTGGAGGGTGTAGGTAAGTAAGACAGAGGTATTAAGGATGACTCTGTATCTGGCTTATTTGTCTTTGGATGTGTGACAGGGCCTAGGTTTGAAATCTGGAGAAAGAAAGAGAATGGATTTCCATTTTAATTCCAGTCATTGGTATAAAAGTGCAATTTAATTAAATATCACATCACTCTGGCTTACCTAACTTTTGGTGTGCTGAACCAAAAAAGAAGGAATGTTATTTACCTACAGAATACACTAGCTCCATGAGGAAAAGTTTAAGTAAATATTGTTAATATGCTAATGTGTTATTCATGGATTACAGTCAACATACCTTGAGAATTATATCATTTAGATGTGGTTTAGGATTGATCCCCTTTTTGGAGAGTGCCTTAAGTCTATGACTTAATTCCTCTCTTACAAGATAGAATTGTCAGAATGGGCATTTTTATTTCATTATGCTCTACCATGTGATTTTTATCTCTAGTATGTTTATACTTTTTAATATGTTTAGACCTTCATATATACATATTTGAGAGTGATATGAATTGTTTAATATTGTAAAATATTCCTCAGTCACCATATGGAACTGTTGTGACTACCATAGGCACCTCTGAAATAAGGAATTAGTTCAAGAAAATGGGTACTCTGTACACGTGGGACATATTAGCAAATGGAAGAAAATATTGCATTCATTTGAGAAGACAATTTGACAATTTCATTAATTTATCTTTTTCTCATTTTGAGCACTTGCATTGTTCCTACTCTCTCCACACCAAGAAACAATATCCTTCTTCAAGCCAGACAGCAACACAACACAGAAACTTTCATGTTATTTGGACATACTCATTTTTTCTTTTTTAAAATGTTAAGGAAATGGATGACAAATGTGGAGTTGTTATTTAGGAAAACCAATATTTCAGGACACAGGAATGCTGCTTCATATGGCAGGGCAGGGCATAATGGAGAGTTTTAAGTGTCAAGTATTAACACTAATACTCTAGATACTTTGAAAGAGAAAAGTACTGAATTATAACTTTCTTTTGCTCAGCACCCTCCATTTGACTCTCTTCCCCTTCATAAGGTTTGATTTCAGACATATCTGTTGTTTGGTGGATACAGTGCTCTCAATAGTTATTCAGATTATGGAAATCAAATAATGGATAATTTTCTTACATAATTATTGAATAAAATATAGAAAAGCCCTAAAGAGGCTGGAGCTGAGAGTAGGGGAGGAGGTTAGACATTGGCCAGAAGAGAAGAATGTACTAAGGAGAGGATTTTAACTGGGTATCTAGAGGGGATTGTGAGAAGGAAAGGAAGTGTTTTAGTCTATTTGGGCTGCTATAAAAAACCATAGACTCACTGGCTTACAAAAACCCAGAAATTTATTTATCATAATTCTCAAGGCTGAGAATGCCAACACCAAGGCACTGATAGATTCAATCTCTGGTGAGGGTCTGCTTCCTCACGGACAGACTCACTGTAACCTTACATGGAAGAAGCCAGTGAGGGGTCTTTCTGGGGCCTCTTTTATAAGGGCATCAATTCTGCTCATGAGGGCTCTTCCCTAATCACTTCCCAAAGACCTTACCTTCTAATACCTTCACCTTGGAGGTTAGGATTTCATCATATAAATTTTGCGGGGATATAAACATTAAGACCATAGCATACAGGAAGGGGGAAAGGATGAAGATAAGTGGATGCAGATGAGTAAAGAAGCAGAAAGAAAAGAATAGGAGAAAGATAAATGGAGAGGGGTGTGAGAAAAATGGTGGTGATTAGCAATTTGTGATATATATTTAAGAAATAGAAAGGAATACAGTGTCCCAGCAAAGAAGTGAGCAAAGGAGAGAGTAATAGCAGTTGAGGACGGAGAGATATCAGAGGGCCAGATGAAACAGGGTTTTGCAAGCATGATGAATACCCTGAATTATATAGGATGCCACTGGAGGTTTTTATTGAAAGGAGTGACTTGAGTTTTAAATATGATTAGGACACCTGTTTTGGAGAATAGACTATAGGTGGTCAAGGGAGGCATAAGGAAGATTCTGGATTACCTTGAGTGAGGTCCAAACATAATAGTGAGAATGAGACTCTGTGGTGGACCTGGAAGATTCCAACACAGTTTTTATTGGTATGTCACGACTATATTGCCAGGATATAATCCATCTGTAGAGAACCAACAGCCCAATGCTGTGAATGAGGCTTCTAGCTCTGGGTGACATTTTCATTAATTTCTTTAATTAAGATCTTTATTGCTCACAGCAAGGACAAAAACCAAACAACAAAAAGTCCTGCCAGGAGCATGCATGAAAATACATAAAGTACCAATATACTTAATATTGTAAAATGAGAGAGATTTTCTGGTTTGAGTTACTTTTGGAACCAAAACCAAAAAAGAAAGAAGCCACTAGTGATTAAGAAGAGAGATGGGAGGTCAGGCAGTTGCAGGAACCAAGGTGAGGTTCCTGCTGTGTAATATTACCAGGAACAGAACTAATTTAAAAAGACACGGGAACTTATTTCTGTCTATTGAGGAGGGGAAATAAGATATGGGTGGGTAGAGGCATTGGAAGGGCCCAGATCACAGAAGCCTGCTACACTTTTAATTCTCAGGCTTACTGTGTGTAGCTAAAGCTCTGTTATCTTAAAGTTAGAGGACGTTAGAGAAATCCCTAGAGCATATGGAGGACCCCTTAGTTGGGTTATTAGTATAATGATAAAAGTTTACTTAGAGTTTTCTATCAGAAGCGCTCAACTTGCCCCAGCATTTCCAGGGAGACTAGCTGGAGAGTGGTTTCTAGATGTTAAAGGGAAGTAAAGAAATAGGAAATAAGTACAGGTATGTGGAGAATTCTATACTCACCACAATTGTTATTATCATATAGACACATTCTAAAGGTATGTGCTTATTTATGATGTCTAGCATAGAGAGTGAATGTGAGATTTCTTTTCTATTTGTATCAGAGGAAATGTAAAATAAAATCATTCAGCGTGAAAATGTGTCGCTCAGTTTGAAGCAAGGTTTTCATTATGCTGGTATAGAACTCCAAAAGAAGGAGATTTATTCTGGTGTGTAGGCCAGGCATTCCTAGGCCAAGGAAAGTTGACAATGTATTCAAATAACTTTTGCCATAGGGTGTGTGTGTGTGTGTGTGTATGAGAAAGAGAGAGATTATTTTATTTGATATTTATTAATAACTTCTCCATATTTTAATATTTGGAAAAAATTGCTTGTAACTTTCAGCTAAAGTTAAACATTCCTAAAACTGAGACTAACTACCTTTTTGAACAATATGGCAATATCAGTGCCAAAGGCAGTTCTTTGGGACAATAAATTCTCACTCAATATGCAGGTCACATGTTTGCCTCTCATTTAATACCTCCCTCTTTCTCATCAAGAATTTAAAAAATCCTGTGCTCTAAACTTCCTAGGGGAAATAACTGATATAATTTTGAAGTGCATACATTTTTGGACATTTTCTGCCTTCGTTGTGAATCTCAGTTTGTATCACATGTTTACTATTTAGCATTTGAGCATCTGTGGAGAACTCATCACCATCCTTGCCTTTCCAAGATTTGCAGCACATATGTGGCTAATAAATATAAAGTTAAATGATATAAACAACTACAGTGGCTTTAATTCAGCTATACCAGTGTTGGACCTTAACAAGAGGGCATTAGGAAACTTTATTTTTGGTGTGAAGGAGGTTCTTGCCTAGCAAAAATGGATAAGGCTAGAAAAGATGGCTGGAGATGGGTTTTGGGGAAAGCAATTAGAGTAGAAACCTTTAGCCAAATATTCTAAATAGCAAAAACATGAGAAAAGTAAGAAGTATAGAAAATAAGGCTGGTCAAATTATCCTAAATTATGCTGAATAGGGAAAGGAACTCCCAGAAGCACAAGGAAGACAAAGAAGTATAGGGAGACAAAAGCAGATTGAATGACAAAAGATGTAAATCAGGGACACTTAGGAGGATATTTTATTAGAGGGGTCAGGTATTTAAATCCACACGTTTCTTGAATTTCATGATATAGAGCTAGTTTATGTCATTTCAATTCTTTCTGAAGTCCCTGAAGCTAAAGGTTAGGATGTGTTTGTGTTCTTTATCTTGCTAAAATTTATTAAAGAGATTTAATTATGTATTCCAAGTGCCATATTACTTGACTATACAGAGAATATATAGTTATAACATATAAATCACTTAGAAATTTGTGTCAATTGGTAGAAAACAGTACTGTTTTCACCCACTATTAATGTCTTTGAGATTAGTTTCCACATTACCTACCTCAGGTGGCTAAGCTTGACTCTTTGATCTAAAACTGGAAGGAAAAAAATGCATTTCAATAAGAAGCGATAACACTTTTTTAAAGGTTCTACAAAAAAGCCTGATAAAATTCATAGTTTACAGAATATATATTGAATTATCACAGAGATAACTTCAGGAAAAAATATTTATTAAAGAGTTTTGCATTTAATTATGAATGCTTTAGGAGCTACATGTAAAAGTTTCCTAAACTCAATTTACCTTACTGTTGAAGATTTCTTCACCAGTTTATTAATCACCCTAAACAATCTAGACCATCTGTGGGGAGGGAGCTCCGTGGCCAGTGAGGGTACCAGAGCAGGGTCCAGGAATTGAAAGAAGAGAGCAGTGGCAGGTGGATGAGACACATTCTTTCATTGTCTGGTGGGGGGGATGCTGTCGCAAGAATATGGGGAGCGCTTATGGCTCAGAACAATAGTGGCAACATGCCAAGCGAAAGCGTGATCACATGGGTTTTATATAGGAGATAACACCATGGTTACATAAGTGTGCTGACTCATGCCTTACCGGAAGGCCAGCTTGCCAAAGACCAAGCCGGAAAACACTCTGGGAGTCATCTTGGGTTAGCCCAAGAAATCCTATACAAATGGATTTTCCCTTACACCATTCCATCATTCTGTTAGCAGAGAATATCATTAGTGGTGGGTAAAAGTTGAGAAACCAAAACTTTTATCAGTTAGAAAAATATTTTCTCAAAAGGGAAAAGCCCAACTTTTGGGATATTCAGTCTCTTGACTCCTGTTTTTTTCATTCACGATTGAAAATAGTTTTGAATCAGTATTGATCCTGCATTTGCCCCTGTAGAACAGTAAGAAAACCTTGAAGAAGTGATTGTGCTCTGACCTTGAGGTGGCATGCAGAAAAAGAAGTGGAATGTGGATATACTGTCTTCCAGACTGGATCTGCCAGTGACTGCTATTGCCCTAAACAGATCTTTTAATATTTCTGGATCTCAATTCTCACATCTGTTAATTGAACGTGTTTGCCAGATGGTTTCTAAGAACTCTTTCAATTTCAACATTCTATGTTGCTACAATTTCTCTTAATCTCAAAGGATGGACACACAGACACACATGGGCTTTATTTTTATGACTACTTTATTGAAGGAGAGAGCACCATATTGTGTTATTAGCTTCTTTTGTAATTTCTAAAAGCTGACATTTCAAATATCATCATTGTGGTTTTCTTACTACAACAGTGAAATTTTACAGGTTAGGGTTCTGATTTGGTTATTAAGAAAACTTTTATGAGGTTCTTAGCCATATTTGTTGGTATTATACATATTCAGACTTCTTAATATAGAAATCCTTAAAGAGAGGGCATTGAAATGACTGTGCATCATCCATGTGTAAGAACATATATACTAGTTTATCTAATTTCAACTCTTGTTGATAGTAACCAACAAAAAGTTTAGTATAATCCACACTTTTTTTTTTGGTGATATAAGTGAGTGCTGAAGTAGTAAGGAAGTAATTTTTGTTTAACGAAGCATAGTCATAAACTTGGTATTCAAAAATTAGGACATTTTTTCTCTAAATGATTTTTATTTTGAGCCTGAAGGGAAAAAATAAACCTTAGCTATTTGAGGGTTCTCTAATATATGGGGCTTTCCATGTTGCTAAGGCACAAGAACCTCTAATCTTCCATTTTATCTGATGTTTGATGAGACTCATTCTCCTTTCTAATCCTTAGCCTGTGCAAGTTGCTGCTGAATCAACATTTATTCCTATCCATTCCCATCAAAAGAGACCTATCTCAGCTATGTCAAGGCCACTTTTGGCAGATAGGAATTATGTTCCTGTATCACATCCAGGCACAGGAAATTCTGTGGACTGCTGCAGGTCCATCTGAGGAAACACAGAGCCTAGCCAATCTACCCTGACATCTTGTTATTCCCCTATATTCTAGGTTTCCCCAAGTCTATATAAGGTCTCTGCTACTCTCGTTTATCCTATTGAGTTTGGTCTGGAGGAAATGAAACCTGGGAGAGTGCATATACCAGATACTTCCTGATCTTCATAGGGCCTAGACTTTTTGTCATTAAAAGCCACTGACTGCTTCTACTGTACATCATTTCCAAGAGGAGAAAAGTATAGAATCAAAGCTAACTGGAGAGTTGGACAAAATAGAAAATACCAGAGATAGAAAAAGGAAAAAAAAAAAACAACACATACAGGTTGATGTTTCAAAAGTATTATCCCACCACACAATGAGTAACTCTCTATAAATGGAATCCATTTCCATGGCAGTGGTGAGTTCCCTGGTTAAGGAAGCAGAGGCTGAAACTAGTCAGGGAACACTTAAGGGGGATTTGTGCATTGCTTGAGTAGTTAGACATGATAAACTTTTAGGTCCCTTCTGGCTTTCAAATAATGAAAATATTATTTGAAAGATCTTTTTCTTTCCTGGAATTTCCTGACAGTTCTCTGGCCTCTTGCGATGAGCTAATTATCTCTCTCCCCACCTCTCCCCAAATTTATATGTTGAATCCTTAATTCCTAGTACCTTACTTAGAATGTAACTGCACTTGGAGATAGGATCTGATATAACTAGTGTCCTTATAAGAAGGGAAAATTGGGGCACACAGAGGCACCAGGGATGTGTGTGAGCACAGAGGAAAGGCTATGTGAGGACAGAGCAAGAAGGCAGCTGCCTGCAAGCCAATGAGAGAGGCCTCAGAAGGAACCATACCCGCTGACACTTTGATCTTAGGCTTT
Source organism: Lemur catta (assembly GCF_020740605.2). NCBI lineage: Eukaryota > Metazoa > Chordata > Mammalia > Primates > Lemuridae > Lemur > Lemur catta. The sequence continues at coordinate 45,662,992 of NC_059141.1, read as the reverse complement.
TAGCCTCCAGAACTGTGAGAAAATAAGTTTATATTGTTTAAAATACACCCATGGTGGCATTTTGTTTTGGCAGCACTAGCAAACTAAGATACCTCTGCAGGATGGTCACATAAAATTTCTCAGTTTGAGGCCTTGTATACCATGCCCCCTCCCCATCCCAGGAAAGGGTCTTGTCAGAGTTGATATTCAATGCTATTTTTGAGTATGTTTTCTGATTAGTGGAAATAATCATTTTCAATATATGCTTGGGATTTTACTGCTTCTATAAAACTTATTTCTACCTTTTATAGTTCATTAGAAAATAGAACTCTACCAAGACCCTAGGTTAAGTGAATCTGACATTCTAACAAATAAAATATTGATTGAAATGTCCCACTAATTAAGACTGAATACACCAGAACACTTTGTCTGAAGTAAATCTATAATAATAACATTTTGAAAAAGTTTAACTGTGTTTCAAAATTGCTTGCTATAGATTTTTTTTCTAAGTAGGTACAATATGAAGACTTGGAAAGTATTGTCTGTAGTGATTGTTTACATGCATAGTAGGAACCTGGTAAGTTAACACCAACTGAAATATGAAATATATTCAAACAGATAGCTCACTCTTCTAACACTGTATCCCAAGAGATTGGTACTCTGGGTTAGTTTCTTTTCTGTTAAATGAATTTTTTCTCTTATAATCTCCAATCCAAAGATGCAATATTGAGGACACTTGGTACTATCTTCTGAGGACAAGGAGTAAGATTAATTTCATGAAAGTAGAGAGTTTAAGAGGGAAAAGAAATTTTTTTTTGGAATGGAAAGAAGCAGGAAAAGGAAAGGAATAAAGATGGAGGGAGAAAGAGTGAAAGAGAAAGTAAGAGGACAACTAGTTTATTCAGATAAAGACTAAAGACTTTAGATTGTGCTTTTTAGGCCACTCTTCCTTTTTAATGAGTTGGGGGAGGGGCTGAAGCACCCAGTCTGTGAGCACACCTGAGTGTGAAGCATTAGGTTGCCATGAAACCAGGGGATAGACTATTCCTCACTGAATGCCATATCTTATCCAATATGGCGCTTCACATGTGGGGGCGATGGACACACTCCCAGATCCCTGTTCCTCAGCACCCCACCATACTCTCCCAATGGATATGTTGGTGTGGGATTCCTTGCCACCTGAGTCTGGTTCCCAGATTTCTTCTCTGCATCCCCCTATACCCCTCAGTCCAGGGAGCCCTAAGACTGGCTTGCTTATCTCAGTTGACAGCATGTGATCCTGTGAAATGTTGGCAGGCAGGGAGTTTCCAAATTGTGCACCCCTGTTCTACCACAAGTCCTCAAGAAAAGAGGTGTGGGCCTCACCCTCTGTGGAGACTTCAGCATGGAGTGTGTGCCTGCTGGAGACCTTGTGGCATTCTCCCTGGGGGGAGCCCCTCATGTACTGCCCAAACTCTGGGGACACAATAGTTCACCCCACTAATCCTTATTTGCTGCTGTGCCTGGGCTCGTTGGGGGTGGAAAAGCCTTCAATAAACTTAGTGGTCCACTGTTCACTGAAGACACATAGGAGGGAAAGGGGAAACCCCCTTACCCTTTACTGGGCTCCAGGCCTCTCTGGGTTTTATCCTTGCTGATATCTTATCCTCTTTATCTTCTTCCTTCTGTTTTGCAATTTTTCTCCATGGGGTTCCCATTCATCTCTTTTGTCTCTCTCTGTTATCCATGATGGAGATGTGACTCTTCTCTCCTCTCCTCTAATATCCTACTTTCCTGCTGGTTTGGTCCAGCAACCACTGTCTCTAGTTGGCCATCTTGCCTCCTGATTTTTTTAAAAGGCAAAGCATTGGAGTAGATATTTTTTCAAAGAAGTCATAAAAATGGCCAGGTATGTGAAAAGGTGCTAAATATCACTAAGCAGGAAAATATAAATCAAAACCAACATGAGATATCACATCATACATATTAAGATGGCTATTATCAAAAAGACAAAAGATAACAAACGTCAGTGATAGTGTGAAAAGGGAACTCTTGTAGGCTGTTGGTAGGAATGTAAATTAGTACAGTTATTATGGAAAACAGTATGGAAGTTCCTCAGAAAATTAAAAATAGAATGACTGCATAATCCAACAATCCCTTTTTGGGGTATATGCCCAAAGGAAATGAAATTAATACCTTGAAGAGATATATGCACTCCATCTTCATTATAGTATTATTCACAGTAGCCAATATATGGAATCAAGTGTCTATTGATTAATAAATGGATTAAGAAATTATTGTATATGCATACAATGGAATATTTTCCAGCCTTAAAGAAGAGGAAGATCATTCCATTTGAAGCAACATAGGTGAGCCTAGAGAACATTATATTAAATGATATAAGCCAGGTACAAAAAGATAAACACTGCATGATCTCACTTATATGTGGAATCTAAAAAAAAGTCAAATTCAGGAAAGAGAAGAATAGAAGAATAGTTTGCCAGGGAGAGGGAGAGGGAGAGGGAGAGAATGGGGAGAGATAGATAAAAGATCAAAGGGTACAAAGTTGCAATTATGTAGGATGAATAAGTATAGAGATCTAATGTACATCATGAAGACTATAGTTAATAATACTGTATTTTATACTGGAAATTTGCAGAGAGTAGGTTTTAGGTGCTCTTAAGACAGAGACATACACACAGGCGAGTAATTATGTGAGATGATGGATATATTAATTTGATTGGGTATAGTAACCATTTCATTACATATATCAAAACATTATGTTGTATATCTTAAATATGTATAATAAAATATTTTTTAAAATCCACCTCTCCCCCTAACAAACAAACAGCAAAAACAGTGTGAGTTCATATGCCTTGACATCCTCTTTACCATTTGAACATTCAACCCCAGATACAATTCTTATCTGGAATGTAAAGTAGCATATTCTAGGGCTTTTTACATGTAGTATATCTATTTCATCATAGTTCATCAATGTGGTTTTGTAGGTCATTTCATAGACTGTCAAACTTAAATTTTCCAGCTTTCTGAATGATCTCCAGGAGACATTGTTCATGGTTTCCAGGACTGAAGTTACTCAGTCTAGTATGTTATACTAACATATTTTTTAACTTGCTCCTGACATGATTACCTTCAGCCTCGCCTGATAACCTAGGTGACTCAATCTTCACTTACTGCTGCTTTTCCAGCATTGATGAGGAAAATAGTTTCCATTGTAGAACACTAAGGTATGGGTCTTAGTTTAACAAGGATTTAGAATAGAGGTTGCCTGGAATATTATTCCACGCTGACACCAAATTCAAGCCTATAATCTTAGTTTGATCCCTACTGTGTTGTTCAAAGTGCTTTAGAAGAGTGGCTGTTGCTTTCACATGAGTTTTGGAATATGTTTGTATCATGACCCTGTTAGATTTCCCTTTAGTCCACAATAGAGAAATACCTATATGATTAGCACCTGAGATTCATATTTGTTGAGTAAAAGAAATAGCCATCTACTAAAGCTTTAACTTTTCTGTTATAATCAGCATATACCTCCTGCTTTATAATTTTAAATATTTTTTCTTTGATTTTTTTTTTTTAAGCTTGAGAGAGATATTTAGAATCAGTCCAATTTTCTCTGCCTTCAAATCCTTGTGAACACACTCTTCTTCTGGCTTGATTAATTCCTACTTTTTTCTTTTTTTCCATCTTCCATTTTCATTAAAAGGCCATGCAGTATGGTGTGAAGAACAGAGGCCCTAGAGTCAGGCTGCTTGTATTCAAATAGTTGCTTTGCCAGCTACTAACTGTATAACTCTCACTATGATACTGACTCTCTTTGGCTTTAGTTCTTTTATCTGTAAAATGAACATAAATAAAAGTACCTACCGAAAATGTTGTTGGAAAGCCCTTTGACTAGGGCCTGGTTCATAGTAAACATGAATAAATAATGCTGGGGAAGAACAGATCTCAATTTTATTTATTAGCAGACAATCTTAGAACCATCAGCATGAAATATAGATTTTACAGAGTATAATGTGTGTAATTTTTGTGTATGTCTGTATACACATAAAAATGCAAAGTATAAAATGTATATTTTTCTACTACTCGGGCCAGTCCAGTTAATTTTTATTTAATTACAGAATAAATGAAATTTTAAAAAATTACCCAACAGAATAATATTTTTATTAGTGTCCTCCTCTGTTGATACTCTCAGATATCAGTACATTGCCTGAAGCATAAATCTTGATGAATTTCTTGGCTGTTTTTCTTTATCTCTTGTGCTTTTTCCTTTTGGCTAAGGTAATCATGAATTTAATGTAATGGCCCTGTATCTAAGTTTCTGTCTTCCACATTTTATTTCTCACTAATATAGGCTTTAGGGTCTGATATCAATACACATCTATTAGTTCAGGATTTCAATTTGTCATAAGATTTTGCATCTTAGGTAAACTATTTTTTGCTGTTTCTGGACAATTCTATTACTTCAGTATAATATTATCTTCTGAGTGTGATACACTTGTGCTAGTGATGAGAATTAAGGTTCTTCTTAAGCAAGAGTCTGGCTACTCCACCACCATATGAAATGCTACTTAACATTTTTTGTAATCAGTGCCACAGGCATTTCAGATTTTACTTCTGATACCACCTGCAGGTATTTTGGGTAAGTAATAGATTGAAGGGATAAGAACAAATACATTGTAAGATTGAATTAAGTTCCTGGCTAAGTTTTCCAAGAATGTAAAGTCTCATCAGAAGTGGAACAGCCATGTGAACAGGAGCAGATGCATCATTTCTCAGAATAACTGCCTGTGGCACTTGCTGAGAAAAATACTTCACCAGATAAGGAAAGCTCAATACTTGCTAGGTCACTTCTCTTTTTTTGCAGAGGACTTACATCTGGAAGATTTTACATTAAGAACATATGTGTATCTGTTTAAGGGAATGTTTATATATACTGAGTTCTGGTTCTTAAACCATCATTAAGACCTCATTATGGATGGGTAAAAAGCAGCTGAGCTGGTTTCCATATATCTCCAAAAGAAAATATTTCTGTCTGTAGATTTTTCAAATTCAGAAGGTCCTTTTCCTTAGAATGGCAGTCAAAATAGACACCTGACACCCAACAGTGTGTTATATTCTAAAAAATAAATGGTTTATGGAGGTAAAAACATTGTTTTGAATGAACAATTAGCCTAAGTCAGTGTACGAATGCTTACGATATGATTGGAACCAAAGATGATATGTTAGCAGAGTTGATACATTATGCCTCTCCTGTGCAACTTGAATTTATTGCTCACAATATTCATTCACAAATCCTTGAAAGTTGCTTCAAAGAGATATTCTCAGGGCAATGTCTTTTCATATACTTGGAAAGCAACTTTTTAAAAAAAGTTTAATGTGTTTTAATTTATACCCATGTTAAAATTCACAGAGGCTAGGCATGATGGCTCACATCTGTAATCCCAGCACTTTGGAAGGCCATGGTAAGAGGATTGCTTGAGGTCAGAAATTTGAGACCACCCTAAGCAACATAGTGAGACCTGTCTCAACAAAAAATAAAAATAAAAATAAAGTAGCCACTTGTGGTGGTATGTACCTGTAGCCCTAGTTACTCAGGAGGCTGAGGCAGGAAGATGTCTTGAGCCCAGGAGTTTGAGGCTGCAGTGACCTATGATCATACCACTGCACTTCAGCCTGGGTGACAGAGCAGGGTTACATTTCTAAAAAATTTAAAAAATTCATAGTTCTTCTTTGACAATTTGGACGTCTCATTTCTTTCTCTTGCCTGATTACTGTAGTTATGGCTTCCAGTACTATGTGGAAAAGGAGTGGGGAAAGTGGGCATCCTTATTCTTATTTCAGTTCTTAGGAGGAATGATTTTAACTTTTCCCCATTCAGCGTGATGTTGGCTGTGGGGTTGTCATATATGGCTTTTATTATTTTGAGGTATGTTTCTTCCATGCCTAGTTTGTTGAGGGTTTTTATCATGGAAGTCCTATTATGTCTGTTTGCTGATGATATGATCTCATATCTAGAAAACTCTAACCACTTCTCCAAAATAGTCCTAGATTTGATTAATGAATTCAGTAAACTCTCAGGATATAAAATCAATGTACAAAAATTAGTAGCATTTCTATACACCAATAATGACCAAACCAAGAACAAAATCAAGGACTCAATACCATTTACAACAGCTATAAAAAAAAATAGGAATATACTTAGCTAAGGAGGTGATAAATCTCTACAAGGAACAAAACACTGATGAAAGAAATCATAGTTGACACAAGAAAATGGAAAAACATTTCATGTTTATAGGTTGGAAGTTTTTTTTTTTTTTTTTGAGACAGAGTCTCGCTTTGTTGCCCAGGCTAGAATGAGTGCCGTGGCACTAGCCTAGCTCACAGCAACCTCAGACTCCTCGGCTTAAGTGATCCTACTGCCTCAGCCTCCCGAGTAGCTGGGACTACAGGCATGCGCCACTATGCCCGGCTAATTTTTTCTATATAGATTTTTAGTTGGCCATATAATTTCTTTCTATTTTTAGTAGAGACGGGGTCTCGCTCTTGCTCAGGCTGGTCTCGAACTCCTGACCTCGAGCAATCCACCGGCCTTGGCCTCCCAGAGGGCTAGGATTACAGGCATGAGCCACCGCGCCCGGCCGGAAGGATATACTTAACTAAGGAGGGGAAAGATCTCTAAAAGGAAGACTACAAAGCATTGATGAAGTAAATCATTGATGACACAAATGGGAAAACATCCCATGTTCATGGATTAGAAGAATCAATGTTGTTAAAATTACCATACTGCCCACAGCAATCTACAGATTCAATTGCATTCCTATCAAAATACTGATGTCATTTTTCACATAATTAGAAAAACCAATCCTAAAATTCATATGGAACCACAGAATGAGTCCTAATAGCCAAAGTAATCCTAATCAAAAGGAACAAAGCTGGAGGCATCACATTACCTGACTTCAAATTAAACTACATGGCTACAGCAACCAAAACAGCATGGTACTGGTATAAAAATAGACACATAGATCAATGGAATGGAATAGAGCACCCAGAAATCAAGCTTACATTCCTACAACAAACTGATCTTCAACAAAGCAGATGAAAACATACACTGTGGAAAGGACACCCTATTCTATAAATTGTGCTTGGAAAGTTGGATAGCCATATGCAGCAGAATGAAACTTGACCTGTGTCTTTTATCGTATACAAATATTAACTCAAGATGGATTAAAGGTTTAAATATAAGACCTAAAACTATAAAAATTCTAGAAGAAAACCTAGGAAAACTCTTCTGGAGATTGGTCTAAGCAAAAAAATTATGAATCAGACCTCAAAAGCAAATGCAATGAAAACAAAATAGACCAATGGGACCTAATTAAACTAAAAAGCTTCTGTACTGCAAAAGAAATCATAGAGTAAATAGACAACCTATAGAATAGGAAAAATATTTTCAAAGTATGCATCCAAAGGACTAATATCCAGAATCTACAAGGAACTCAAAGAACCCAATAAGGAAAAAAAAAAAATTTAAAAAGTGGGCAAAGGATATGAACAGGCATTTTTCAAAGGAAGACATAGAAATGGCAACAAAAATATGAAAAAATGCTCAATATCACTAATCATCAGAGAGATGCAAATTAAAACCTAAATGAGATGTCCTCTTACACCAGTCAGAATGACCATTACTAAAAAGTCAAAAAATTATAAATGTTGGTGAGCACATAGAAAAAATGGAACGATTATACACTGTTGGTGGGAATGTAAATTAGTACAACCTCTTTAGAAAACAGTATGGGGATTTCTCAAAGAACTAAAAATAGAGGTACGATTCGACCTAGTAATCTCATTACTGAGTATCTACTCCAAAGGAAAAGAAATTATTCCATCAAAAAGATACCTGCAATCATATATTTATCACAGCACTATTCCCAACAGCAAAGATATGGAATCAACCTAAGTGTCCATCAACTGATAATTGGATAAACCAAATGTGGGTGTGTGCACCATACATACACACACACACTCATACAGACACACAATGGAATATTACTCATCCCTAAAAAAGAATGAAATCATGTATTTTGCAGCAACATGGATGGAATTGGAGGCTCTTATCTTAAGTGAAATAACTTAGAAACAGAAAGTCAAATACCACATGTTCTCACTTGTAAGTGGGAGCTGAATAATCAGTGCACATGGACATAGAGAGTGGAATAGTAGACACTGGAGATTTTGAAGGGTAGAGGGTGGTATGAGATGAGATATTACCTAATGTGTGCTACATACACTAATAGAGTGAGGTTTACACACACACACACACACACACACACACACACACACACACACACACAGAACCCAAACTTCACCACTGCTCAATATATCCATGTTACAAATCTGCACATGTACCCACTAAATCTATATAAATTGAAAAAATAAAAAATAAAATAAAATTCATAGAGAGCTCATTGGGCATTTTTAAAGCTTGTTATCATCTGAAGTATTGCAATCTCAAACTATTAACTTTGTAACATGCTACTTCTTGCCGTTTGTCCTGAAACCACTCCTTTGGTACAGCTTTCTAGTCTTTGGTAAACATTTATACACACACACTCTCTCTCTCTCAGCATATTCCATGGATGGGTGTTTGCATATTTAAAAATTTTTGTGAGGATTTATTTGATGGTGTGTGTATATACTGTATGTAATTGCTTTTCTTGGGATTTATTTTTCCAGGTCCCAATGCAATTTCTCCAAATTTCCATTTGCCTAATGAAGATAAGTTTTGCTTTCTGATGTCAAAACTTTTTGTATACATAAGATAAAAGTAGTAAAAGATTAAATTTCTTCTGAGAGGAAGACTGTCTTGTTTCCTTTTTTAAATGCAGTGAATGAAATCTCAGGTTCTCCTGATTTGGGCAATTTTTTCTAAAAATTTCACTTAGGCATCTTGGGATATTAAACATTAAAAAAACACTGAGAATTTTGTAGTTGAAGTGACCTAATCAGAGAGAAATCTGGCCCACAAAGAACATTTTAGATAATTAAGAGGCTTTCTCATTCCAACTAGGATTAGTAATATTTTTTCCTCATCACTATTTATTTCTTTTGCCCAGAGGAATGTGCTGAAAATTTCACTTAGTGATGGGTTCATAGCAGGGAATAACCCAACGATTGGGAAGATAAGTTAGCCTTAGAGGTGTTCTCATATTTATTATATCAGTATGTATCAAGAGGTTTTTATGGCATATTTAAATACATATTGCCAGCCTAAAGGTTTAAATGTGGATAGTCTATAATAAGGTTTTATTTTTTCAGTTTTGTGTCTCCTCACATGAGTATATGCCTACCAGGAATGCTGGAAAGTGACATAGTAGATAGCATCTCTATATTATAAAATGAAAGAAATCAGTTCTTGATATACTGATGACTTCTAAAGAAGATTAGAAAACTCACCAAATTTTATTATTTGCATTTAAAAATTGAAGTGAAATTCATGTAGCTATTAGTTTTTCTGCTCAAAGGGGATTTCCATTTCAATCAAATCATTTGCCTTGTGCCTAACATTTCAAATATGTTACAATACCTGTTAATTATCTTTAGGTCATAGTTCAGAAGTGCCCATATTTTATGCAAGTGAGAGTGCCACAGCAATGACCTGAAGTTCCAGCAAAGATACTTTCTGTGTTGGAATATGGGTACTTGAAGACAAGTTAGAAAAACATATTTTTATAGTGCCCCCCCCCTCTCTTTTTCACCGTATTTTCAGCTGGGCTAAATTATCTACAGTAGTTTTCAACCACACAAAAGACCCCAGGATTTGCAATGCAAATGATCCCTTGAGAACTGGAAATTTCTGTTTCATGCTATAAATTATTTGTTAATTTTTAAGCAAAATCTAGTTTCTGAGATCAGATGGCCCAATAATAATGTTAAAGAAAGATTTCCGTTTTGCCTTCTTACATCTTTTTCTCACAACAAACCTGTAACAGGATCACTTCTATCCTTGCAACAGATTCTGGAAATGACTTTTATCATGGATATAGAGCCATTATCAACCAACTTCTAGGCTACTGGGTCAAGCTGTGCTTATTTCTGTGTGTACCATGAAGGGTATTTGAGAAATAATTTGAGATTCTACACATTGTGCTAGCGATGTGAACATTACGTATACTTTCTCATTTCATTTAACTTTAAACCTATCATTTTCCCTGGGAAGTAGAAATTTCTGTTTCCATTTTAGAAGTGAGGGACCTAATGTTCAATTTTCAATGCAGAGAAAACTAAGACTTCATTGTGCCCAAAGAAACACATATTTTTTAAGCAGCAAAACCCAGATTTGCCTGACTCCAAAGAATCCCAGCCTTGCTTGTTTTACTTCCCAGCCACAGCGTCAAGGAGGCAGGAGTCAAACGTGCATATACCTGCATTTCCCTTTTGGGGAAGAACAGGGAATGTATCCAGCTTTACACAGCAATCTATTTAATGTGCTTCTTTGAAAAGGAAAAGAAATCCCTTGAAATATCTCTGGCATTTTTTCAATGACATTGAGGTGTCAGAACATGTTGCGATAACAAAGTGGTCAATTCCTTTAGGTGCCATAGACCTTTCAGCAGTTGTATATTTTATAGTTAATAAATAGCCAAATGTATTTCTTTGCCTTAATGAAATCACCTTAATGAAGAAATCTTATACTGAAACAATCTGGGCACATTAATAATAAATGAATTCTGAAAAAAGATTAAAATTATTTTCGAGGATGCCCAAGAGGAAATACCACATTTAAAAGTGGCATTTTTCATATGTTGGCAATAGTGATAAGAGCTTATTCTTTCCCTATTGCTCTCAGCTGCCATTGTGCTTTGTTTGTGAGCCCTTGGAATTCACAGGTGTAGATTATGGTATGCTATTGTTTTATGGCAGAAGGAAATTATGGCCTGTGGGCTTCTAATCCACTTTTTTCTTTTCTATCTTGCAACCTATGAATGTTTTTTTATACTTTTCAAAATAGTTGAAATAATCAAAACATGTGACATATGAAAAACATGAATTTCAAATTTCAGTATCCATGAATAAAATTTTATTGGAATTCAGCCTGCACCCGAGTCCCTCCCATGATCTATTGCTGGAGCCACCATTGACAGACCCTTATTCAGCACATACCTACATACACATAAACATACACACTCACACACACCCCTCTTATTCTTTATTTTGGAAGAATGGTTTGTAAAGTTTTAAGACTCCTTTGTCTAATTTCCCTTTTACAAATTTCTCTGGGCCCAGTACTCATCAACCTTGTCTTTTTATTCTGTGCAGTTTCATTGCTATCCTCTTTGACCTATTTTTTTTTTTAATTCCCAAAGTATTAACAGAATGGTAGAGAAAGCAAATCTGTAGGATTTTGCCATCTCTGTGTCCTTTCTATTGTGTTTGTGGGACTAAGTCACAAATGTTGGAAATCCTGTGAAACCCCAGCTGTGTTGAGGTACTTCTTATTTTTTTCTCTCTCTACCGTATTGTCTTGCTGCATTTTCCTTTGTTGGTCTTCTCATTAATTTTCAATAACAGCAGTTACTATCTTATCATTTAGTTGAATTCACTTGTTATTTATGATTTAGAAAATTATTGAACTTCTCATTAAGGAGTAAGGTGACATTCATTATCATTAATATGTCAAAGAGCTTTGAGAAATCACAATTGTCAATTTGTTTAAATTGCTCTAAGGACATTTGGCCCACTGGAAAACTGATCACAATATTTTAATACAATCTAATTAATGTTACATCTTTGAATTTGTTTTTGTTTCTATTATTATTCCAAAAGTTCATTTAAACCTCATTCAGGTAAAAATGATTATGACATGGTAAATGGAGCCAACACAAGGCAATTTTTAAGGATTAATACTTTTCTTTGATTCCCCAATTTTGGGGAGAGCTTTGTGTAACTGCTGTGTAGACCAACAGTCTTTAAAAGGACCACAGGCCTTTAACTGAAAAGTCTTGATACCCAGTTCTGCTTCAACTCAGTATGTTTCAAAAAATTAGTCTATACCACTTCTCATTCTGCCCATATCAGATGCAACACTAACCTCCATTAGCTCTCTGCCCTAAGTGTCTGATGCTTGTCCCAAGCTCTCCTGATTTTTAATGATTAACTGGTTTATTGATTTGTGGAGATAGCACTATTCTAGGTATTTGGGGATATTACACAAAATAGACATTTAGCCCCTGCTCTTGTAGAGCTTTAACGTTAGAAAAGGAGACAGTCAAATAAAACAATAAATGATCAAGAAAGCTTCTGCTATGGTGAGGAAAATAAAGCAGTCTAGGTGATAGAAAGTACCTGGTGAATTGGCTGCTGCAGCTGGTGTTAGAGAAGGCCTCTCTGAGGAGGTGACATTATTTGCTCTGTGACCTGACTGAAAAGAAGGAGGTAGTCATAGGAATATTGTGTTGGGGGTTTGGGGGAGTTCATGTGAGGCACAACATTCCAGAGAGAAGGAACAACACATGCAAAAATCCTGTGGGATGAAAACAGGCATGGTGACTTGAGATAAGAAAGAAGGCCAGTGTGACTAAAATATAAGGAGAGCAAATAGGTCATAATAATGTAGGGAGGGGAAACATTTGGATTTTAATCTAAAACATATGGGGAGCTCCTGATTACTTTTGATTAGAGGTGTGACATGATATTTTGCCACATGGACATGCTCTATATGTTTTTTCATCATGCAAATATCTAAGAGACACATCTTGTACACTCCTGCCAAGTAAGTCCCAATTCTTTCTGGTCCTACCAGGGAGGAGGTCAAAAAGCAGTTGTTGAAATCTTCTTTTAGATTCCATGAATTTTACTTTAATTCTACTTTTTTTTTTCCTTTCTGGTATCTTTTAGCCCCTTAACAGCTTCTCATTTCATGTTTGACAAAATCCCTCTTTCTTTCCCCTTCCAAGCTCAGCAAACCTAAAAACTTTAACACAGTTAAATAAATTATCCTACAAACTCTATAACATAATTGGCCACAATTTCATTTTTTCCAGCACCCACTAAACTATGAAATATATGAAATCTCCACAAATAAAATATTCTTTTTCATTGGAATATAGTATCTAGAAGAAAATCACTACCTTCCACATGTTTTGAATCTTGGAATTTGACTTACCAAGTGATATGTGTATATGTGAATAAAGACAGGTGATAAGGACCAGAGTTTTTAGGGTGAGAAGAAAAAAACAAAAGAAAGAATTTAGAACAGTTCATGTTCTGCTTGGCTTTCTCCTCCTGCCTCTTCATTTTATCACCTGTTTGTAATTCATTCAATTATTATTTTACAATTTTCATATTTATTCTAGGGACTTATTTAGTAATGCAAGATATACATCATTAGTAAACAAAATAAGGATCTCTAAAGTCATGGGGCTTACATTATAACATAATTGGGAAAAAGATTATTGAGAGGTATTTCTTAAAAGCTGTTATCACATTAGGATGAGTATCCGTCTACGAAATTCACTGGGAAGAAACAGAGAGCTTCCAGACTATAAAGGAGAAGGTTTGAACATATCAAGGTCTTCTTGAAATTATCTTGGTGAGGGACAATATATAAATGACTTCAATATTTCAACTTTGAAATAGATCACGTTTTTTGACTCTTTCATGCTCATTTATTTATGTTTTTTCCTTTCTTTTTCCCATATTTTTTGTAGATAGGAAGGTGCCCTTCGTTGATTCTTCTTAGTTGATACATACTCATTTGGCATATACAGATTTCTTTTAATTCTATCTTCATTACATTGTAACAAACAAGACATATTTACTGAATGCCTACTAAATAGAGGGTATGTCATCTATGTCAAAGATGTTATGAAATTCTTTGAGCTTATGATGTTTCATTGATCTGAATAGGATATAATACTCTATGATTTTAAAAATACTTCTATTTTTTAATTCAATTAGTACTAATATGAAAAAAAGCAGTTCAAACTACCTCAAGCAAATAAAGGTCATTTATTGGTTTGTCCTCTATAAATTTTCAGTCTTCATCCAGGTATTGTTCCAGGGACTCAAATTGTCATTATTTAGTTTCTCTCTCTTAGCTTAGCTTTATGCTATGTTGGTTTAATACTCAGAATATACATTGTGTTTTTCTGTTGTTCCAAGAACATCTTTCCCAGTTACTTCTCTCTGGTCCCAGGAGAGGACATGCCATTCACACCATTTAAGTCTGTGTATCATATTTCCATGTCTGCAGTCATTGATTCAGCGAGGGGCCTGAAATCTAATCAGAACAAACTAGAAAGAATCAGACGTTTGCTAGGACAGTAGAGAGAGAAAAAGAGAAACAGGCTCTTATTTATTTATTGCTAGAATTTGAAAATGAGACAGACATTCTTAGTACAACAGGGGATTACTCTGTATACTTTGAGGATTAAACCAACATAGCATAAAGCTGAGTTGAGTGATGAGAGAAACCAAATACTGAGGATGCCAGTTGAGTCCCTGGAGCAAGATCTGCATGATGACTGAGACAGTATGGAAGACAAGCCAAAAAATCCCCTTGTTGGCTTAAGGTAGTTTGAATTGTTTTTCCTGTAATAATATAAATTGTCCTTATGGAAATAAATACATGAAAATTATAGAGTGCTGTATCCAATATGCAGATCAAAAGATTTTGCATTCAAAGTTTCATAAAGCTTTACAAATTTAGAATGGGGGGCGGGATTTTGTAGATCTATTGAATCCCCTTTATTTACAGTTAAGTAAATGTAGAATCAGTGAGGTTGAATAACTTACTCAACATCTCAGAAAGTGCCAAGGTGAGGAGACGAACCCCGGTGTCATAGCTTCTAGCTCTATGCTGCTTGCACAACTCCAATTTTGGTGAAGAGAGAAGCCTAGAAATATATAAAAATTGTTCTTGGTCAAGCTTTTTTTGGTTTTATTTATAGTGGCAAAATTTTTAAAGAAACATAATTCTTGTAAGAATGGCTTATAGCTCTCTCTGCTTTCTATCTGAATATTTCATTTTATTCCTTTTCTTTTAGAAATCTTCCATTTTTATATGTAGCAAATGCAGTAATTCAAGCCAGTAGTTTGTAAAACTTGAACTATCATCCCTGATAGAAAATCTATGAATTATATCTCAGTTATTGCTTTTTTTCATGTATGTTTAATAAATGGCAACAAAGATTATAAAATAAACTTTTTAGGATTGTCACATGTTTACTCCTACATAGTTACTAATAAATGACAGTTCTTCTTCATCCACATATATAGTAAGGACTTCCTCAGTGCTAACATTTTATTTTCAGCCTCAATAACATATTTAGCCTCTAGAATTGTGCACATGTGTTTTCAATTTTATTTCAGACTTCCAAGAAATGTTTATAAATAACATTCCTGAGAGAGAAAAACCTCCTAAATCTATTTCCTACAAATTCTTTATCAGAAAAATTTAATATTCTCCCAGAGTTTTGTAGCTTCTCCTGAGAAATTTAGGAAGACAGTTCATTTTTTTGGCCTTCATAATAAGAAAGCGGCTAAATATTAATTAATTGAAGCAAAAGACTGCTGAAAAAGAAAGCACTAAGCCTATTATAGAAATGAATCTTATTTTTCTGCCAAGTGCTTTGTAATTAAAAGAAAACTCAGTGGAAAAGAAGCTTAAGTAGTAACAGTAATATTAATAAAATATCGATTTTTAATAAATTGCTTTTATGCTAAAAATCACTAGGTCCTTATTTAACCCATAATATATTTGGGGGGTAGTTTCAATTAAGCACACAATTTCTCTACTTCAATATTATTGAATTTGGGGCTAGATAATTTTTTGTCATGAGGGGTTATCCTATACATTATAGGATATTTAACACTATTCTTGGACTCCACCTTCCAGATGCCAGTAGTGCTACCTACCCTTCCCCTGTGGTGACAAATGAATTAACCCAAATATCCCTGAGAAAATTACTCTTCCTCCACCTCCCCAATTAAGAACCACTGGTTTAGAAACAGGCAAAGTGGGACAAAATCATAGAGAGGTCAACTTATTGCAGATTAGATGACTAGTCATTGACATACCTATTTTTAGGAACCATGTCTCACACCTCCTGCCCCCAAATCAACTTTACCATTAATCTTTTTTGTGTGTATCAGATCACTATGTATGTTTTAGTTAGTGTGGTCCTTTATTTCAAAACATTGAAGTCTTCTCCTGTCTACCCTACCTTTGCAATGTTGCAAGGGGTTTTGTCTGATTATCATTGCCTTTGGGGTATCCTAAATCCCCATGCCTACCTCACATTTCTTATCTTCCTTTAAACCAACCCAAAATACCACATGACTGCTTTTGTTTCAATCCGGCCGTCATTCAAAATTTTGCTGAGTGTGACAATTTAGCAGTTCCCTCAAACTTGAATGAGTTGTACTTGAAAGGGAAAATATGCTCTCATAGTGTGATGCTTATTAAACAGTATTAAAGCTTTGATTGAGCATTCCCATGGTGATGACTTGCATAGCACATTACTGCATTAATACAAGTATTTTTGCCTGTCAAACATTAAATATGGAAAAGATCTGCAGTGTCATTTGGTTCACTTCCCTACCACTGAAGCATTGCTTCACTGTAATGCATGCTGGCCTACTGTTCCCAGTCCAATTTAAACTCTAAGTAATAACGGTGTATTTCTACTTCCTTTGGGAAAGCATTACAAAGTTTAATTTACTGTTTCCTAACTATGTGCAATAGTACCAATAGTTAATGTTCTAGAATTTTGATAGTGGAACTTTCTGCTAATCTACTTTTCTCTCTTAGAGGTGAACATTGTAATATCATCAGCAGGTTTTTCATACATACCAGCTTTATTTCGCAAGATTATAGAATAGTTCTAAAGTTTTGCTATTTTTAGTCAACCATAATCTTTTCTTCCACATGGTTGTTTGCATAGATTTGAAAGCCCAGTGCTGGATAGCACCATACACCTCAAAGCACACGTTGACACCATCTTACTTGATTTTAGAAGATCACTTTGGGGGTAGGCAGGCAGGTATCAGAGCTTTATTTGACAGATGAATATATGGAGGCTCATAAGAGCTAAATAACTGCCTTTAGTCACTAATATTTATATACCACTTTAAGAAGTGGCAGTAATTGATCCACCTCATTATCTCATTTGCATCATGAACCTATGAAACAAGGAGGGTAGATATTATCATGACTTCCATTTTTCAGAAGAGGAAACTGAGGCAGAGAAAAGTAAAGTGATGCATAAATAAGTGTTGGCTCTCAATTTAGGTCTTTTGACTCATATTTAAATGCATTGTTTTATTTTGCTTTTCTTCGTATTGCTTGCATAATTCTTGCCTCCTTTTATTATTGAAAGAGTTTTGTATTTCACCATGCAGATGCTGTAAAATGAGGATTTCACTGGGATTCACAGAAAACAAAATTTAATGATTTAGTGGAAGAATCTCCTGAGAAAATAATTTCCTCAACTTGATTTGTTGTTTGTTTACCAGACCTGAAGTATTAGATTCATTCTTTCTCTCTACTTCTCTTTCTTTTTCTCCACTCCCTCTTGCATCCTTATTTTAATCTGTAGCCATCCAGAAGCTCAATTTGGGGGAAATAGCTTCTATATTTGTGCTGCATTCATTCTTATACAATAACATTTCTTTATTTTCTTTAATTTTTACATTAAATTCTTACACATGTGTATTGTGTAACTTCCAAATGAAAAGAACAATTGGTTTGGGAAAAGCTCAAGAAATACTAGTCTTGATAGAGCCTAGAGTCATTCCAAAACTGTCCCTACACTGAAAATGACACATGACCTCTTAGGTTTTGCACATTTCATGGAGTCTTTTACCATGAATGGGAAAATGGATAATTCTGGAGGAATTTGTATCAAAGCTGAAAGGCTTTATTTTTTGAAACTTAGTAGAATCAAACCTCCTCCCAGCCTAATTAGAAACTAGGGTCTCACAAGTGGCGCTGACACTCATTACAAAGGACCTAGTACTCCTCCTGGATGTTAGCTGCAGTGGCCTTGTACCCCTGTGCTGCTACGCTGCTGTGGAGAAAATTGCCATTTTGACTGTGATCAAAACACATTCCTTTTGGCTATCAAACACCCAGCAATAAATTTCCATTAAAATCCAAGAGCTCTGAAAAGTCTTCTTTGGGGGAAATGAAAACAAACCTGAAGAGGATACCTTGTATACATGAAAAGAAAAAAATCAGTTTTAGGTTAAAATTAGTATTAGAAGAATAGGAAAAGAAGAAATCTTTTGAGAAAACCCTGAGGTTCCTTCTCCAACTGTTGGCAAACATTCAATCTTATTTAGAATGGTGGGTTGCCTAGCTAAATGAAAGGTACTGTATATCGTGTCCTTATTAAATCTTTCAGCAGATGAAAATGGTAAAAGTTCTTGTGCTACAAGAGCCTAAGGTGATTGAGGAGGGATGTAGTAACTAACCACTTTATTTAGGCCAGGGCACTAACATTGTTTTGTTTTGTTTTTAATATGGTTTGCTGGATAAAGTCATTTTCACACTACCTATTTCAATCTGATTGTTGTAAGTGTCAGTAAAGGTATGTTAGAGTTCATTTTCTAGAATATATACTCCTATTTGGAATATAAAGATCAGTTTCTAGTTTAGATCCCCAGGTGTATTCTGTGAGGTTGTTGGAATTTAGAGCTGTCAAACTCAGGACCAAGTGAGCTGAAGCAGTTCTGTAATGGTGACTTCAGAACATTGATGGCAGAATGAGTAAGGATAATATGTAGTTGCTCCCCAAAGCTTCATTTTGGAGGCCTAGAAACATTTTTCTTTTATATAATAGATAATGAGTAATACTTCTAGAAAGCACTCTTATATTTCAAGCATAACATCTGGTACATGAATTGATAAATATGCATCAAAATTCATTTCTCCAGCCATGGTGCAAACTGTTTCATTAATGAAGTTGCACAAAGCTTACGTAGGTACTGAGGATCACCTTTGCATCATATATTCAACTTATGCTATTAATACATATAAGGCTAAATATGATCCCTGTCCCCAGGAGTGTTATTTGCAACGACTAGGGACAAGAATAAAATTCCTTCAGTGCTCTCCTGCCTGTTTTTTTAGTCTCCACTCCTATCAGTCCCTCTGCCTTATGATTTGCCTTGTTGCCATGATAAATTGCTTGTATATCTTTGCACATGAAGTTTTTTCTTACCTTAGTGTCTTTGTGCAAGACACACGTCCATCTGTTTTGACCTGTTCCTATTCTCACCCTGTCTCCCGTCTTGTCTGAATAATTCTTAAATATCGTTTAAGACTCAGTCTTCCATAACTTTAGTTCAGAAAGCCATTGAATATTGAATGAACAGATGAATGCATCTTGAAGAAAGTTGTGGATTTTAAATAGGGAGAAGGTGAGTGAGGACATACTGGTCTAGTTTGGGGGATAAAATATATTCCAGTTGTTATAGATGAATATTTGAAGGAAATGTGGCTGTCCACTTATACATACCAATACATCTGGGCTCTACATATAAATTACACAATTTGCCTTTCTTCCTCCTTTGAATTGCTTTGGCTTTACTCCTCTTTGTTATTATACCATCACCTTACATGGATGGATCCAGGGATGATTGTATAAGTATTGTTTTTATTCACTCTGGGGATATTATTAAGAATATTTCTCACTATATGACAGTGCTCTTGTGAGGACCCTTAGAAGAAATTTTTCTTAGCTCATAGTAGCGTAAATAATTGCTATTTTGAAAAATTGGTTTACTTTTATTATATGAGTATTAAATATGTACCTTGTAATTTCCCCCTTTGCACTGCTGCTTGAAAATAGTGCCAGAAGTGTGACCCAACAGTGGGTAGTAAACAGTATTTAATGGCTTGCATGTTGTGTGTGAATCGCAGTCCAGCTTTGTTGTTCTACATCACTGTCCCTTTAGCTTATTTTTCCCTTTTTTTTTATTAAGTGAAAGGGAGTATATTTTTCTATGACTCCTATTTGGGGAAAATACAGGAAATAAAAACCAACAGTCCTTATGGGGTAAAATAAAATCTATTGGAATGGAATGAAGTTCCTCAAGCAGGATTGTTGAAGTGATCACAACCATCTCATGCCTTCTGTTACTGCTGATCAACTTTTCTCTCTCCAGCCCAGATCGATGTCCTTACTACAGACTCTTATTTCTAACTCCCTTAGAGACATCTCCATTTAAACATTCTGCAGACACCTTGAATTTAATATATTCAACTCCAAACTCTTCTTTCCACTCTTATGTTGTATTTATGCTAACGTTTTTCTCTTTTGGTGAAGGAAATCACCAACCTCCATCCAGATTGCCCAAGCCAATATCCTGAAAATCATTCATGATTCCTTCCATTCATTCCTTCCCCATGGCCAGTAATTCTGCCTTCCTGATGTTTTTCCAATCAGTCCAATTCTTTGCATTCCTACCTGCTACTGACTTAGTCTAGGATTTCATGATTTCTCACTTGAATTTTTAGATGGACCCCTTGGGACTACCAGCTCCATCCTGTTCAACTCCTTGACACTCTTCATAATGCTGATACAGTGATCTTTTATTAGTAAAAACAACATCATATCACCTCCTTATTTGAAACTTTTCAATAGGTCAACAGTATCCTCAGAATGAATCTAGAATCCTTGGGGAGATAGATAAGAAGCTGTATGACCTGGTTGGTCCTTAGTTTCTGCAGCCTCATCTCTCAATACTTCTCTCACCCTCCCTACCACATTCTTTGATAAAGCAATATTTTATGACACCTTTCACTATTCACTTTACATGCACTGTTCTTCCTGATTCTTTGCTTTTCTCCCACTAAACACGTAAAACTAACACATGCACACACACACACTTATTTTTCTTAGTTACTTAGAACATTCTTGATCAAAGAGGAGTCTACTTTTTGCAAATAACATAATGTTTTAAAATTTCAATAAATTTAGGGGGTGCAAGTGTTTCTTGAAACATGGATAAATTGTATAATGGTGAAGAGAGAGTTTTCAGTGCACTGGTCATCAGAATAGTATACATTGTACCTGATAAGTAATTTTTGATCTCTCACCCCCTAACACCGTACCCTTTTCTTAGTTTCCAATGTCCATTATACCACTTAATGACCATACATACACATTGTTTAACTCCCACTTATAAATGAGAACATGTGATATTTGTTTTTCCATGCCTGAGATGCTTCACTTAGGATAATGGTCTCCAGTCCCATTCAAGTTGCTGCAAAAGACGTTATTTCATTTTTTTTTTTATAGCTGGGTAGTATTCCATGATGTATATATACCACATTTTCTGTATTCACTCATTAGTTGATAGGCACTTAGGTTGATTTCATATATTTTTAATTGTGAATTGTGCTGCAATAAACATTCAGGGTAGGTGTCTTTTTCATATAATGATTTCTTTTCCTTTGAGTAGATATCCAGTAGTGGGATTGCTGGATCGAATGGTAGGCCTACTTTTAGTTCTTTGAAGAATCTCCATACTGTTTCCCATAGAGATTGTAATAATTTACATTCCCATGAACAGAGTGTATAAGCATTCCCTTTTCACCACATCCACAGCAACATCTATTGTTTTTTGACTTTTTCTTGATCATTATAATTGCCTGCATTTTATTGTGATTTATTTTTTTATTTTGCTTTTCATTTCAGCATATTATGGGGATACAAATGTGTAGGTTAAATATATTGCCTCTGCCCCATCCAAATCAGAACTTCAAGCATGTCTATCCCCCAGACAGTGCACACCGCACCTATTAGGTGTGTATATACCCATCCCCTCCTCCCCACTCCCATGTGCCCAGTACCCAGTGAATGTTATTATTATATGTGCACTTAAGTGTTGATCAGTTAATACCAATTTGATGATGAGTGCATGTGGTGCATGTTTTCCTATTCTTGTGATATTGCACTTACTAGAATGGGCTGCAGCACTATCCAGGATAATACAAGCGGTGCTAGATCACCATTGTTTTTTGTGGCTGAGTAGAACTCCATGGTATATATATCCCACATTTTATTAATCCACTCATGTATTGATGGGCACTTGGGTTGTTTCCACATCTTTGCAATTGTGAATTGTGCTGCTATAAATATTTTTAATAATGGCCATTCTGATAGGGGTAAGGTGGTATCTTATTGTGGTTTCAATTTGAATTTCCCTGATGATTATTGATGTTGAACATTTTTTCATATGTTTGTTGCCCATTTGTCTATCTTCTTTTGAAAATCTTCTGTTCATGTCTTTTTCCCAATTTTAATGGGGCTATTTGGTTTATTCTTGCTAATTTGTGTTTCTTTGTAGGTTTGGGATATTAGTCCTTTGTCAGATTTATAGTTTGTGAATACTTTCTCCCGTTCTGTAAGTTCTCTGTTTACTCTGTTGATTACTTCCTTTGCTCTGCAAAAACAGTTTAATTAAATCACATTTATTTATTTTTGTTGCTTCTGTATTTGATTTTAGTCATAAACTCTTTGACTATCTCAATGTCCAGAAGAATTTTTCCTCTATTTTCTTCTAGAATTTTTATGGTTTCAGGTCTTACATTTAAGTCTTTAATTCATCTTGAGTTAATTTTTGTATATGTTGAGAGATAGGGATCCAGTTTCATTCTTCAGCATGTGGCTGTCTGATTTTTCCCAGCACCACTTATTGAATAGGGCATCTTTTACCCAGAATTTGTTTTTGTCTGCTTTGTTGAAAATCATTTGGTTGTACCTGCATGGTTTTATTTCTGAGTAGTCTATTCTGTTCCATTGATCTATATGTCTGCTTTTATACCATTACCGTGCTGTTTTGGTTACTATGGCCTTATAGTATAACTTGAAATCAGGTAATGTGATGCCTCTAGATTTGTTCTTTTTGCTTAACATTTCTTTGGCTATTCAGGCTCTTTTTTGATTCCATATGAATTTTAGGGTCCTTTTTCTAATTCTGTGAAAAATGTTTTTAGTATTTTGTTGGGAATTACATTGAATCTGTAAATTGCTTTGTGCAGTATGGACATTTTAACAATGTTGATTCTTCCAATCCATGAGTATAGGATGTTTTTCCATTTATTTATGTCATCTATAATTTCTTTCATCAGCATTTTATAGTTCTCCTTATAGAGATATTTGATCTCCTTGGTTATATATATTCCTAGGTATTTTAATATCTTTGTAGCTATTATAAATGGTGATGATAAAAAACTCAACAAACTAGGCATAGAAGGAATATATCTCAAATAATAAAAGCCATATATGATAAACTCACAGCCAGCATCATACTGAATCAAGAAAAGTTGAAAGCATTCCCCCTAAGAACTGGAAGAAGACAAGGATGCCTACTCTCATCACCTGTATTCATATAGTACTGAAAGTCCTAGCCAGAGCAATCAGTCAAGAGACAGAAATAGAAGGTATCCAAATTGGAAAAGAGGAGGTCAAAGTATCCCTGTTTGCTGATGATGTAATCTTAGATCTAGAAAATCTAATGACCAACAAACATATGAAAAAATGTTCAACATCTCTAATCATCAGGGAAATGCAAATCAAAACCACAATGAGATATCACTTAACTCCAGTGATAATGGCCTTTATCAAAAAGTCCCAAAACAATAAATGTTGGCATAGATGCAGAGAGATAGGAACACTCATACACTGCTGGTGAGACTGCAAACTAGTATAATCTCTGTGGAAAGTAATATGGAGATACCTCAAAGAGCTACAAGTAGAACTACCGTATGATCCAGGAATCCTGTTACTCGGCATCTACCCAAAGGGAAAAAAACATATTCTATAAAAAAAAGACATTTGCACTTCAATATTTATAGCAGCACAACTCATAATTGAAAAGATGCAGGTGGGAGGGGGAAGGGCTGGTGGGTATATTCACAACTAATGGGTGCAGTACACACCATCTGGGGGATGGACATGTTTGAAGCTCTGACTCAAGTGGGGAAAAGGCAATATATCTAACCTAAAGATTTGTACCCCTGTAATATGCTGAAATAAAATAAAAAAAGAAAATCTAAAGACTCCTCCAAAATACTTCTAGAATTGATAAAAGAATGCAGTAAAATCTCAAGTTTCAAATCAGTAGCATTTCTACACACTAAGAGGAAAGTCAAATCAAGAACATACATGTTAACCAGGCAAATAGCAATAAAGGAAGTAAAGAACTGCAAATGATAGTCCAGTGAACTAAGGCTCTATAATATTACAGCCAGATCACCAGATAGTCATAACTCAAAACACAGTCCCAAAAGACTTCTGAGAAGCTTATGTGACCCCTGCAGCCCAACTTTGTTGCCTGTTTTCATGGCCCTCTCTGTATTTCCCAGTTGTGATTCTTTGTATAATATACTTATAAAAACTGATTTACTCTAAACAACTTAAGGTCAGGGACCATATATATGTTTTTCTTTTTGCCCCTCCTACTGGTAAGTACTCAGTAGATATACTTTGAGTGTCCAGTGAATGCAGTGAGGTATCGTGAAAAGACCGTAGCTAGGAAATAGTGGAAAGGCTGGTAAAGACGTCTGACTGTGGATAATTATGTGAGCAGAGAAACATAGAGAGAAGGTGTAGGTCAGGTGGCAGATGGCCTTCGTTCTAGTAGTAATTTGTCCTATAGGCTTTCCCTCCTCTTTATCCTTATTGTTCATGGAACATAAGTAATCACAAGTGACAGGGGAAAACATAGTTTGTTTTTGTTGTCATTATTATTTATATCTTACATTGAATTCTGAGGAAGACAGACCTTTAGCTTGAATTCCCTTTATTCTGAGTACAATGGAAAGTGGGATTGTATGGTTTTGGCAGGAGGAGTTGAGGCAGAATGGATATAGGGATATCTAAGTTTCACATAGAAACCTCTTTCTTTTTTGAGACAGAGTCTCGCTCTTGTCGCAGTGGCATCATCACAGCTCACAGCAACCTCAGACTCCTGGGCTCAAGCGATCCTCCGCCTCGCCCTCCCTATGCGAAGTTTGATCTGTGCTGGCCAGTCCATTACAGTGACCCAAGTTGATAGGAGGCATTTAGAAATTTTTATATTCTTGACAGTTATTTTATACATACTGAATCTAATAAAAATGTCAGCTTCTATTTTATATATATTTATTTTTATTTCATTTTTGTGTGTATTTTTTAAGTGTTAGTTCATAACAGTTTGTAAATTACAGTGGATGAGGAACTAGTTCTTCACTGCAGATAGAGAAATACTCTTTTAGTGCATATCTTTTTTGATAAACAGTTTTGCCTATAATTTGAGTCACCTGCCAGATCCTCTAAAACTCATATGTGGGCCCCAGATTAAGGGCTCCTGATTTGGCTCAAACCAGTCATTTATAAATAAGAAAACTGAACACTAGAGAATTAAGTAATCTACCCACAATTCCATATAGCAAACTAGAACCCAACACCTTCCACTCCACCAAATTGATTTCTTGATTCCTGCTTCCAAATACTCCATTTGTACCACTCACTACCAATGGAACGTGGATTGTGTTTCTGCTTGTCAAGGTTTATTATGCATTACATTGTGCCATGAGACTTTGAGGGAGAGTCACCTGCTCTGCCCATTTGCTTAAGGAAAATAATGCAACACGCTTATTATGATGTTGTAGAGAAATGAGAGTGTGGGCTAACATATGTTTCTAGTATGACTATTGACTATTAACTCTAAGCTCCATTCTTGCTGTAGCTTACTTTTAACCTGTAGTGAATAAATGGTAACTCTTGATAAGAATTTTATTTATAGAAATTGTCTTTTATTTCAACTAGATT
Organism: Lemur catta; assembly: GCF_020740605.2. Classification (NCBI taxonomy): domain Eukaryota; kingdom Metazoa; phylum Chordata; class Mammalia; order Primates; family Lemuridae; genus Lemur; species Lemur catta. Next base: position 45,637,190 of record NC_059141.1, on the reverse strand, counting down.
CTTTGGTACTGCATGGCAAATATGGGCATTGCTGACAAATGCATTTTATTTTGTTTTCATCCACCTAAGTCCTATATCCATAGTTGGTTGTTACACAGAGAGAGAGAGACAGAGACAGAGAGAGAGAGAGAGAGATGACAGACAGACAGACAGAAACAGAGAGAGACTTTGAGAAATGGTGTCTCTGAAGTCTGGTGTAAGAGAATCTGCAGAGTTACAAATGAAACTATCCCAGGCAGAGAGACGGTACCTTTGGCTTTCCTGTCATGCATGATTGATGCTTTCCCTTTATCACCCTAGCTCATGTGTCCTGGTAATTTTTTTTCTCTCCTGCTGCCACAGTCATAATTAATGATTAAGGTACACTAACTAGCATAACACCTGGCTGTTAATTTCAGGAAGTAGATTGAGGTGCGTAGCATTTGACCTCACAGACCCTTAAGAGTCTGCAGAGCTTCCGTCATTGCATAAAGTTGAATACTCTACCTTTCTCCGTCCTAGCTGCAATTTTGACAACCTGCCTACACCAGAACAAGCAAGTCTAACCTCTCTTTCTCTGTCAGTTTTTTTGTTTCAGTCCATTTCATAACCTAGAAGGAATAAGATAAATTAAATTGAAGGTTGGATCTGTATGTGTGTGTGTGTGTGTGTGTGTGTGTGTGTTTTAAAGGTGCGAAATCCAACATGTATAAATTGCCATTATTTATGTTAACAGGAAATAAATCCATTATACCAAATGCATTCTACCAGTGCTATAGACATGACTGGTTTTATGTGAACAATAACTCTGAAATCTTGTACTTGTCTTTGGTCCTCCTGGTTATAGGTATAGTCAGGTAGTGACTTTTGTGTTTCTAGATTTGAATCCCTGGCTAGCTGGGTCTTTCCTTTCTCTATATATTCTTGCCCTAATATTCTGTCCTAAGGATAGGGATTTAAATCTCGTTTTCATATTATACTGAAGATACTATAATTGGAAAGGCAAACTGTAACCCAAACAGTCACGTAATGGGAATCTATGCCAATAAAAATGATTCAGGCTGATTTTCTTTTCTGAGTTGTCCATGTAACTACCCTTGACAAATGAGCACAGAACTTTTAGAGATGAACTAAAAGTAAATCTTACTAATTAAGTGGTCAGAGGTTGGAGAAAGTAGGAAAATAACACAGCTCTCAAATTAATTAAATTCAGATTAACAATAATTTTCATCATGTTGACAGCTATTTACTTTGCATCATTTTAGGTAAATAAGCAACTTAACATGACGTTACTCTGTAGAATCTGTTTCTCACCTAACTCAACTGTTCTTAAAAAGAATGAACATATCAGTTATTTTCAAGATCCAAAATAAGATTTCCAGCTTCAGGATGGGAACTTAAATCAACCAACCCGTTTTTTTTTTCTTCCTTTCACATCCTAACCCCATGGAAATGAAGAACAAGATGAGCAAAAGAAATCTGTAGCAATGCTAGAAATCAGGAAAGTATGACATTAATAGAGCAGACTCTTTCTGGAATTTATTTAAGAAAAAAAGAATAATAAAAAGCAGCAGCAGATGGATTCCATTTACCCAGGGAGCTGAGAGGGGCTTTTGTTATGCATCATATAAGCAAAGTAAGGAACCCCTGAGGGGCAAGCATACAGGTCTCTCCAACAGAAAACTGAGGGAATCTTATACTTGGCAAAACCTCTATTTGGAGGAATGTCAAAGAGAACCACACAATAGGGTTTCTAGAATTTATCAGAGAGGGGTTGTACAAAATATTTGCCCTAGTGCTTCTTCCACTTGATGTCATCAGCATGCAGCATGCTAAAGGCAGTTGGAGCTTTTCTTACCCACTTTACTCTTGCTTTTTCTTTTTGGAACAAATATGTCATGTTCATTTTCAGCACAGGCATCTGGAAAGATATCCTTTCTGCTCCTCTCTATGCCCTGAATTCAGCAATTTCATCATAACAAAAGTGACCTAAACATAGGGAGCCCATATCCACCACCAGTACGGTCAGTCTAAACCTGCACATGCAAATGTGAACATGTAATGAAGTATTGCCCTCATTGGGAAGAATAGGGGAGAAGCTGGGAATTAGAGCAAATGAAACATAGATATTGCAGGTAACCAAAAGACAATTGTTTAAAATTCTAATTAGTTTCCTCATTGATATTTGTGAAAGCTTTTTCTTTTGGTTGTTTGTTTTGTTTTTTACTCTGTAAAATAGCAACTACACTGCTGTGTTAAGGAGCAATAGAGTAATTTTACTGAAAGATTACTACACACCATTCATTGTTCTCTGATATTTATATGCACTAACTCAATCTTTACAACAACCCTATGAAGAATATGTTATTATTATCTCTGTGTGATGAGAAAACTGAGGCATAGTTAACATACATTGCCCAAAGTTAAACAGCTAGTAAGCTGTCAAGCCAAGGCTCCAGAAAGACCTAAATCCAGAACCCATGACCCTAATTATTATACTATGCACCAAATACTGAGGGCTGGGAAACTGAAAAGAACGTGGCCATTGTTTTAAAGGAAAAATAAAATAACAACAAAAAATAAATTTAAAACCCTTAATAGGAAAAATAAAGAGCAATAAATACAGCCACCAATAAAAACCAGAAGCAAACTCAAGGAATTATCTCATAACTTAGATCCAAAAACAAGAAGTTAGAAAATCTCAGTAAATATTAGAAACAGGGAATTTTGACACAAATATCCAATACATAAAATCTTATAACAATAGAATGAATTGATTGAGGAGAAAAAATAATCACAGAAAAAAAATATTACTGTGAACTAAAGACTTGAGGCTTCAGACCAAAAAATGACCAAGAACCAAAATTAGTACAGTAATAATGAAAGACAACTCACACCTAGACATTATTGTGGGTTTTCTAAATTTCAATAACAAAGAGTAAAACTTATGACTTCCTCATAGAATGCAAAAATGTTTACAAAGGCAAGAGTCAAATTCGCATTGAACTTCTAATCTGACACTTCAAATAAGCCAGACAATGTGCTTGGAAAGTGCTTGAAATAAGCAGAAAACTGCTCCTATTTATTTTATTCGGATGTCTTATGATATTTACTTTGAAATGATGAACATAATGAGGTCCATATGTGGCCTGCACTGACTTTAAGATTGTGCAGTATATCCTTTGATGATGTAGAAGCATCTGGTATATCTAATTGTAGGAATTTAATTATTGAGAAATTTGAAATTTAAATATATCATTTTCCACCAGTGAAGAGATTCTTAATAAACAAGTATCCAGGAGTTTTGTATCTTAAACTGAAAGAGAAATTTTAATAGCTGAGCAAGTCTGGTTTATTAAAGTGTTATCTTATTTTGCGGTCATTGCTTTTACAATGTTGTAATGTATATTGTTTTTCTCATTTTTTGGAAACATAACATAAAACCACTTACAATTTCGCAACATTTAATGAATCTTTTATTCTTTTTCCAATAATTTTTGGCTACATCAACCCCAAAGTCAAGATTATAATTTCATTAGTATATGTAACTGGTCTATATGATGATTTAGTGAACAAAAATTTTTGACAGAGGAATAAGCATGATGGAATATATAAACAAAGGTAGTATACAATCTGACTAAAGTGGTGCTAAATGATGATAAATTCAGTTTTCAAATATTTTTCATGCTATTTGTTATCAGCTGTGGACATTTAATGCCTCATTAGCAGTGGATTAAATTACTAGTTTAGAATCTATTCTTGACAATAGTAAATGCCCATTACGTCCAATTAGAATACAAACTGATGTGGAAAGAAGTTGAAATAGTAATGGAATTTAGGGTGCAGTTTTGTCTTTGCAATCAACTACTCGTGTGGCCTTGAGAAAATTTTTCAAATATTCAGAAAAAGAAAATAATTGTATTAGATATTTAATTTTACTTCCAAGCCTGAAATTCCGAGATGAAAGAAGGCTGATCAATCAATCCTATAAGCTTCTTAGATCTAAATTGCTACTCTTTAAAGGACTCTTCTGAACTTTCTTGAACTTAAATTGAAATAGTATAACTGAGTTGATAATATAGCACTTGGTGTTGAGATAGTGGTTAAGGTGGGGTAGTGTGAGGAAAGGCAGATGTGATGGAGAATCTTTGTGGATATGTGGAAGCATTAGGTTATTAAGTATGAAATGTCCGATTTCCTTAAGTACTAAGTTTGACAGTTGACATCTCTGCCATTTCACTTTGACTTCTTGCTTTTTTTTTTTTTTTTTATTGTGAAGGTACATCCTCATTGTTTCAAATTCATGTTTTGGCTTGTGATTATCTTTCAAAATTATTTTACAGTAATTTTTTCAAAACCATGGATAAGTCAAAACTTCATATTATTTTTGATTATGAATTCCATCGTGGAACACATGAAGGGCAGATAGCTCAAAATATCAACGGAAGGTTTGGGAAGGATATGGCTAATGAATGCACAGTAAATCCGTGGTTTGAGAAGTTCCATTCTGGTGATTTAAATCTTGAAAATGAGCCACATGTGCAACCTGAGACCAAGGTGGATAATGATCAGCTGAAAGCTGTAGTGGAAGCAAATCCATCTCAATCTATGTGTGAATTAGTAGCAACATAGCATGTTACTATTCCAACGATATTGGACCATTTGAAACAAATTGGCAAGCTAAAGAAGGTGGATATATGGGTACTGCATGAATTAAACTGGCATCAGAACAGAAATCATCATGAAGCTTGCCATTCTTTGATGTTGCAACATAAAGGTGAACCGTTTCTACATCGTATTGTTATGTATGATGAAAAATGGTTCTTTTTGACAATTGCAAACATTCGGCACAATGGTTGGATAAAGATGATGTGCCAAAACACAGTCCAAAGACTGAATATTCATCAAAAAATGCTAATGGTGTGTGTTTGGTGGTCCAGGGCTGGTATTATCCAATACAGCTTCATGAAACCTGGTCAATCAATCACAGCAGATGTCTATTGCAACCAATTAGATGAAATGATGAGGATGCTTGTAATTAAGCAGCTGAGATTGGTCAATAGAGACAGGCCAATCCTCTTGCAAGACAATGCTATCACACAAAAAACTTTGCTCAAACTATAGAAGCCGGACTTGGAAACTCTCTGTCATCTACTGTATTCATCAGACCTTGCACCAACTGACTACCACTTCTTCCAGGTTTTGGACCACTTCTTGCAAAGAAAAATATTCAATTCTCAACAAGCTGTGGAAAATGCCTTTCACAATTTCATTGCCACTGGATCTCCAGGCCTCTTCACTGCTTGCATAAGCAAGCTACTGTTAAGATGGCAAGACTATGTCGATAGTTTAGGCACATACTTTGATTAATTGTGGTGCTTCTTGTTTGAGATACAATGAACTAAACTTTGAATTTAAAATAGGACATTTCAGATTTAATGACCTAATAAAAGGATAATTTATGTTTCCTCTCCCATCTATAACCAAATACTTTGTAAGAATCAGGGACACTGTGTCTTTCCTCCATAGCTTTGTTTTGAGTGTCTGTTTTAGTAAAAATGTGAGTGACAATGTGGTACAAAGACTTCTAAGGAAATGTTGATACATATCCTCAAAGACAGTGATAGCCTCTCAACTTCTACTTCTCATGATATAATTTTCATAATTTTCTCCCAATTTTTGTTACTTCCAATAGGAAAGTGGCTTTCTTGTTAAATTTAAAATAGTGAGTCAAAAGTAAGCTTAGGGTTGCCAGTGTGTGTTTGCAAGACTGTGAACTCTGCAAGGGCTGACAATTGTATATTTATCCCTGTATCTCTGTCATGGAGAGCCTGTATCATCATAAGTGCTCTTTAATTTCTGGATGAAAAATGAATGACAAAGGTGAATGGTGAGAATGAGGGACGTAGATAGTGTCTTTGCAGCTATGCAAACATAGCTGGCCATTAGGAGTACAGAATTGCTTGCTAGAGTCTCTTTAGCCTCCTCCTTTATCCTCTCTGTTGATGAACTGACTGACTTGACCACAGGGCAGTTCTACTGAGGCCAAGGTTGTTTGCTTTCATGTTCTAATACTCATAGATTTGAAGAGTGTAGGCCTCTGTTTGTCACAATCTGGATCCTAACATTGGACATTGCTTTAAGAATAATAGTAACTAACATTTATTGAGCTCATACTAAGAGCCCAGCATATCTATTAATACAACTTTAGCTCAGGTATAAAGAGGCTGGATAATTTGACTCAGGTCACTGAGACAATAAGTAACAAAATGGAACTGAAATCCGAGTAGTCAAATTTCAAAGTCCCATGTTCTCATTCACTTCCCTTTGCTGTCTGGTTTGTCAGAGATTATACGCAACTATGTGAGAAACACAGTCCTGTTGCCACTCTTGGGATGTCAGTGACTAAGACTATTTTCATTACAATTATTATACCTAATTAGCCTTTAACAAGAAAAGTAAGAGAGAGAATTCAAAATTACTTTAAAATCGATCAGTTTCATCCTTTCAAAAATGCTTTGATTCCACAAGAAGTAAATTCACTGCAAGAATTGGGAGCAACAGAAAGATTTTTTATTTAACTGAATATCTTAATTGGTATTTAAAAAAAATATTTTCTCTTTCTTGGGTAATGCATAAATTTTATTATAAAAGAAGTAACCTCATGCACTTCAATTCAAATATTAACAAGATGATTTGAATAAATGGTTTTTAGCAATTGTACAAAATGAACATGGATCAAATAGCTTTTGTGATATCATTATCACATCATATTTTTAACCATAACAACCCAATTTATGTTTTTGTAACATATTTTATGTGGTTAATTTCCAGAAGAAATACAGTTAAGCTAATGTTTCTTTAGTAAATATATCTTAAGAATAATTGAATTTGCAATGAGGTTCTTATATTGATAATTGCTTCCCACAAAAGGACATCTCTAATTGTATAATAAAAAAATCCTCTCCTTTAAACAGCTTCTCCCAAGAAATCCAAGACTTGCTTAAAAACACAAAACAACATAAATAAAAGCATTAAATGAAACTCGTAATAGAAAAGACTTATCATTAGCTAAGAAATTATTCACTTGAATAATCAAATAATGTTTGAGAATCCTTCATTTAGAGAATCTTTTATGTTTTACAGATTGTAAAAATATAAATTAAATGGCCATTTTCTAATTGGCAGTTTGTTAGAATAAGAAATTATATGCTACATTGTGTACGTTCATCCTTTATAAATAAGGTGCTAGAGGCATTCCTCCAAGAAAATATCTCTTCAGGTGCCATGCTGTAATGCCAGGTCTCTTTGAATCTGGTGGGCACATTCTGTGGTAGATAGAATCCAGATGTCCCCTCAAAGTTTCCATTCCTGGTTGTAATCAAACACTAATTTAGGTAAAGCTGTGAAGAGATTTTGCAGATGGAGTTAATGTTACTAATTCATTGACCTTTAACAAAAGGGAGCATAGCCGGGATTACCCAGGTGGGATCAATGTAATCACGTGAGCCCTTAAGAGCAGAACAGGCAGGCAGAACAATCAGTCAGAGAGAGCAGCCAAGAAGAGATGAGGCAGCAGGAGAGGTCAGAGAGATTCAGAATGCAAGGACTCAACTCATTGTTGCTGCCTCAGAAGATGAGGAAGGGGACCCTGAACCAAGGAATGTAGGTGGCCTCTGGAATGTAAGTACAATCCTTGGGGGACATACAGAAGAAAATAGGGACCTCAATCCTACAGTAGCATGGGACTGAATTCAGCCAATTACCTGATAAACGTGGAAGTGGATTCTTTCCCCAAGCCTCTAGTTAAGAGTCCAGGCTAGCCAGCATATTGATTTGGGCCTTTTACATCCCAGAGCAAAGGAGTCAGCTGAACCCATCCAGACTTCTGACCTATAGAACTGTGAGATCATAAGTCTGTGTTGTTTTAAGCTGCCACATTTGCAGTTATTTGTTATGGCAGCAATAGCAAGCTAATACTCCAAAAAATGGACATACTACTCTCATGAAGTAACTATTATTCTTGGTAAGTTTCAGGAACTATTGAAAGAAGATTTTAATGAATGTTTAGGTAAAAAGGGATCTATACAGTGAATTGAAATGTTTCTTTTTCAAATTTCTTCTCAGTTTTCATTATCGGACCAGCTTTTTTTGGGAAGAAATATCGGGATTTATTTTATTTTTCATCCAATTTTTTTCTCCTCAGTTCCTCTTCTCACCCCTACTCTCTTGCTGATATTTATGAACCTCAGCACCCTGTACCTCTAAGGGCTGTTATATTATGAGGAAAAAACTCTATTTAATTAAGTGTACACTGACAGTAAAGATTAATCCTCTCTTTACCTCCTTACCAGCTTAGATTTTATCAGGCCTTTGTAAGGGTACTGCTATTTACAGAGCTCTCTGTGGAAAGAGTGTGGCTATACCACTCTCTGCCCAACGTTCTCTTTCCTTAACTAAAAACAGCTGCCAGAGAGAAATGCTGTGGATAAATGTGGCAGTTTAAAGAAGGAATGGAAACTTAATTTTTTTTTGTAGTTTAGATTTCTTTTAACATGATCTGATATCACAAATAACTCTCTATAACATTTTATTATGAAGTATTTCAGATACACAAGAAGGCTTTGAGAATAATGTAGGGATATCTGTTTTAACATCAAGCTGCTTAAAAAAGAAACATTATAAAAATAATTGAGGCTCCATTTGTTCCCATTCCTCTTGGATTATTTAATACCTTCTTCCAAGTAACTGAATGGCATTATAGATTTAAAATATCAGAACATATACAGTGTGTATATAATATCAAAGATATAAAAATGTACCACCACCAAACGGCAAATAAATGGCTCATTTAGATAATTTTGTAAGCCAGTTTTTATCTAGTATATGTGTTTTTAATGTAGCCAAAATGTCTAATTTGAGAACCTTGCACACAGAACTATGTGGTAATTTAAATAAATTATACATATATATTTAATTTTAGTTGGGGAATAAAAAAGACTTAGAAACCCATCCTGATACATCTATTTGTAAATGATGTGTCATTTGTGAAAAGAGGAGACTCTCCATTCTAAATAAACATCACTTTGTAATCCTATATTTTTCTGTTATCAATTCTGTAATCATTATGTGGGAAGCAGTGTGATATTCTGAAACGATTCAGAGCTTGGTTTGGATTTTAGCTCTGCTCTGTGAAAATTATGTAATTTAACTGAAATGTACCTGAACAATAGAAATTTTAATACCTACCTCACAGTTTTGTATGAATTGAAATATTATATGTGATATTTTGCATGTATCTGATATTATATTTAATATGTATCTTCAAATACATATATCAGAGAATATATCTGTGTATATGTGTGTGTATATATAGAGAAATGTATTTTTTATACATATATTTAAAAGATAGTTGGAAAAAAGTCTTAGGAATCCATTCTGATAAGTATGTCTGTTTTTAGATGATTTTCAGGCTGAGCACAGTGGCTCATGTCTGTAATCTACACTTTGGGAGGCCAATGATGGCTTCAACCTGAGTTTGTAGACTAGTCTGAACAACATAGTGAGACCTGAGAGGATCTCTTGAGCCCAGGAGTTTGAGGCTGCAGTGAGCTAAGATCACATTTTCACTTGTCAAAGTGGAAGGAGGCTTCTCATTCTAAAGAAACATCACCTTGTAATCCTATTTCTTTGTTGATATATTTCCTTTTTTTGTTTTCTATTATATTTTCCTCTACAGTGTCCTTTTCCATCATCAGTTTTATTTCCCTATTATTAATACTTAGTGAAAGAAAACACTATTTCTTAGTGATAAATTAGTAACTTGAGAGTTGGGAAGAAACTCTTTATATACCTTTATCAGAGCAAGCATTTAAAATCTGTAAACCTGGTCTAAAGTGTGAATGAGTGATTTATGATCTTTTCATTGATTTGATTTAGTAGTGAATAGAAATCAAGTGATGTTATTAATTAGTAAATAAAACAATATATTTTTATTATCTTCTATGATACTTTAATGGGCAACTTGGAAACCGTAACTGTATAGGCTTCAGCTCTAGGAATCTGTAATCTTTTTGGAAAGTTAAGACATATACACGTGAAAACATAAAGCAAGAGCCAACTGGATGTAACTGAAAAATACTGTTATAGGAAGAAATATAATCAATATTTATAAATAGACTATTTAAGCTCTGATGGACAGAGATGGGTGTATAGATTGTTAAAAAGAAGCCTTTTTCAGTAGAGAGCAAATGAGGAAGTAATCAGAGTAAGCCAGCACAGAATTATTGAAGAAAAGCAAAAGACTAGATCTTGGTTCTTTTTTCACTTGGGTTACTAGGCTGTTAGAAAGTATAATAGAACCGGGCAATCTGGATTTCTGTGAGACATTTGACAAGGTTTCCCACAGTGTGCAAATGCACAAAGTAGAAAACTATGGATTTTATGGAAAGAAATGTACAGTTAGTCCCATTAATAGCTCTATGAATAAGTGATGCTCAAAACATAGTGATTAATACTTTAACACAAAATGATGGAGGCAAGTTCAGGACGATCTTCTCAGCCCTGTTCTGTTCAATATTGTTTCTGCAAATTACCGGCATGAGCAATCTATGATGGGAGATAAAATTTGCAAATAAGCAGAACTTCAAAGAATAATGAATGTATTATTCTAAAATATCTGGACAAGCAGGAATAGATAAAGCCCAAAAAGAGCAATTTTATCATTAATGTATGTGTTTGTTTGTTTAGAGACAGGGTCTCACTCTCTCATCCAGTCTAGAGAGCAGTGGTGTGATTATACCTCACTGCCGCCTCAAACTCTTGGACTCAAGTGATCTCATGCCTCAGCCTTTTGAGTAGCTAAGACTACAGGTGCCTGCCACCCTGCCTGGCTTATTTTTTTTATTTCTTGTAGAGCTGAGGGTCTCACTGTGTTGTCAAGTCTAGTCTCAAACTCCTGGTTTCAAGCAATCCTTCCATCTTGGCCACCCTAAATTCTGGAATTACAGGTTTGGGCCTGGTCCAGAAGTAAATTTAAACTTGTGCTCTTGTAGTAACAAAATTTTAAAAACATGCCTCTCCTTAAAAATATAGACCAACCAGCTAACCAACCAATCAAACACACTGGAAACCACAAGATAGTGGAAATATCTTTTAACAACAGTAAAGTGATATAGCATTAAGGATTTTGTTTGACTATTACCTCAATAGGAGTTAATAGCATTATGCTCTGATAAAATAGCTAGTGTGCTAGTGTGATCTTAGGCTATATTGCTGTTTCTCAGCTTTTTTTTTTTTTCATTATTGTCCCTTTAAGGAGCCCTTTTAAACATTCTTTTCTTGATGAAATCACATCCCCAATGATATTTTAATACCACAGATATTTGCTAACTGCATAGTATATCTGTTAATGTACTTTATCTAGATCTGTGCTTTATACATAAAAAGGTAAGATTTTTTTTCCAAGAACCAACTTTCATTGTCTCACAGACAATATCACCCTTGTGGAAAATTTATGGACTTTATTAATGGAGAATATTCTAGAATGAGAAAAGGAAAATTCTACTGTTCTTAGTGTTTAAAATAACTTGTCAATTCTGAATACCACATTTTAAGACATTTCAAAACTGGATGGTATTCAAAGGAGAGCAATTAGGATGATATGATATGGAGAATTTTTAAAGACAGGGAATGGTTATCGTGGGCGAACTAAAGAGGTCCTTATACCTATCTCCAAATATTTAAGAGGCTGTTGTATGATAAGAGATCTAATTCTTGAGCAGTTGCTTTAGGAAAACATATTTTAGCTAAATATTATTATAAGTTACTTAATCCAAAGTATCCAAAGATGGAAAGGGTTGCTTCATTAGGAATAGTTTTCTTTGTCACTAAATATACTATATGTACTTGACCTTGTGGTGGGAATGTGGTAGAGAAGATTTGGACCGTAAGTGGACAAGGTAACCTTAGCATCTCTTTCATTCCTGAAATTCTGTGATAGCAGACAATAGGAAATGAACTGAATCTTGAAGGAGAAGATGGATTTAGATACATTTAGAAGATAAAATAATCCCAAGAGGACAGCCTGGCTTAAGAAAAGACATGGAAATTAGCGCATAAAGACTTGGCTTCTACCATCAGCTCTGTCCAGAGTTCACTGTCTGGCCCCAGGTGGTCACCAACATCTAGGGGTCTGTTTTCTTACCTGCAACGTGGTAGACTTAGATCAGATTATGTCTATCTTTTCTAAATTCTAGAAATCTAAGATTCTGACTCAATAATTTATGGCAGGAGAATGCTCTTCCTATTATTTAACCTTTCCAATCAGCTTAAGGAATTCACAAAGTACTTATAAATCATAAAACACCTGATTTGGCCTTTGAGTTGTCATATGTCACAAAAATATCATCATTTAGAAAGTGCCATCTCAGAATAGTTTGGAGAGTAGAAGAGAAAGAAGCTTTATGAAACAAAAGAGGTGTTTCAGGATAAAAAGTAGAAGTTACTGTCATATATAGACATTGCCAGTCGGAACTCTCTGACACTGCCGTCTGACCATAGCTGGGGAACATCAGGCCTTTAAATCCTCTCTGGACAAAGGTGGCATTACTGGCCTATGCTGGCATTAAATTAGGTAAATCAAGGAAGCCAGACAGTGTTTATGAGAATCTAACAGTTGACTTTTTCAAATTCACAATTTGGTAAAGATTCTCAGATGTTTACTCTGCTGAAATCTAAGCCTATACACATGAATGTCTGAAATCAAAAAGTATATAAAGACTAGGATAAAGTTGTGTGGCTTTTGCATTTGCAAGAATCATTGTTTAACTTACAGTATAAGTTGGGTTTTACCATGTAAAGCATCAAAGGAGTTGTTTTTTTATCGTTAGTGTTCACTTGATTTCCTTCCCTCAGTTTCACACCCTGAAGGGTCTTCCAGCAATCCAATGCCACTTGGCCTGGAGGGTTTGGGCTATACCGTGATTTATTATTCTTCGTGAACTATTCTTACACTAAATTTAGTTGAACTTTGTTCATGTTTGCCTTCTGTGACCTCAAATATTCTTCATTAGCTGAAAAGGCAGAGAAGTTATGTGTGACAGGGGAAACTAGGGAAGTGGGGTGGGGACACAGTGATATAATGGAAAGAGACGATTTTATGTTGGCAGTGTGACCTTGGATATGTCACTTAAGCTCTCTGACCTCAGTTTCTTGTTATTCATATTCACAACATTGGTCCAGCCAATCTTTTATACAGAATTCTTACTCTTCATCATATATTAGAATCACTGAGAGTCCTTATAAAATAGAGAAGCCCAGACCCTAACTCAGTTTGTTAGGGGGGTTTGGATCTCTACTTTTTTATTTTTTAAAAATTTCTTCAGGTGACTCAGATGTGCAGCCTGGGTTGAGAAACAAAACTTTATAGTATTGTTTTAAGGGCAAAGTTGAGTAATATTGCCAAAGAAACTCAAAAGAGGCTATTCGAATAAGCATTTCCCAAGGGCAAGAATAAGAAATATTTTCTCCATGGGATTTTTCTACCTAGCAGCAGCAGCTTCTGGGCTGATTGCTATGTTCTGCCTCCTACCAGGAGGAAAAGGAGAGACAGAACATATCTAAATGATTCCACTAAGTTAAGAGTCATGTTCCCAGATTTCAGGCCTTTTGTAGTCATGGCTCCAAAGATGGCCCCCCAATATCTGTGGCTTCCCAAAGGGTTTGACAAGGCTCAGAACTACCACTCTAGCTTCATCCAACCCCACAACTAGATCAGAGGTCAAGGCTGCTATTCTCTGCACATGGACCAATATCCATGAAGGTCTCCACCAGTTACTTGCCAAGCTCCAAACATTCCCTAAAATTCTACCTTTTAAGGTCGGTAAATTTAGTATCTTCAAACTGTGCTCAAATATGTAACTTGGTTAGTGCTATAAAGCTGATTGACACTTTTTTTTTTTTGACTATTTGAGATGTGACAGGGCAAGAGTATCAGCGTATTTCATTTTATTATTCAATGTCAACCCTATAAATATTCATAGAAAAGTGTCTGGGGGAGATTAAACTTCTGATAAGTATTCAACAGGACAGAGAATAAAGATTAACCTTTTGTATAAAAGATTAACCTTTTGTATATGATAAAAAATTAATATAAGATATAAAATTAGTACAGAAGACATTTGGCAGAAGAGATAGAGGCTGAATTTGTATATTGAAATGACTATACAGGTTCTAATCTTGTATTAAGGGGAACAAAAGATGAACCAGCAAAAAATGTTACTTCTTAAGGTGACAGAGGGGAGACTATATAAGTAATAAGAGTCTTTGACCAGAAAAGATTCTTTGGAGACTAATAATAATTAAAAAAGGAGAAAACTATATTTAATTCACCTAGTATAATGACTTCAATTTTTATATAAGATTTCATAAGTATTCATAACTTTCTGTGTTTTAGAGGACATATTCTTATTTTGCTCTATTTAGGCATTTGCTGGTTACAATACATTAAACTTGGTGTACAGAATTGAACTGTGCTTAATTTTCGACAATTTTTTTCTGATTGATTTATTGATTCTTTCAACATCAGAAGTAGAAAACAACAGGTAAAAATTTCAATCTTCTTAGAACTTAGTTTCCAAAAGAGGGAAAGAGAAAGGCAACAAACCGGAGAGATAGAAAATAACTGCTTTTATTGGTTTGTAGTATGTCAGGTGGTATTAGGGCTACTGTGAAAAGTAAAGCAGGAAAGAAGTAATGGAAATACTACTGAGGGGGTGTTTTTGTAAAAAAGAAAAAAAAAACATTTTATTGGAGAAGTTCTCACGGCTAAGTGGATATTTTTGTGAGGAACTAAGGAGGTAAGTGAGAGAGCCATGAAAATATCTGGGACAAATTTGGAGGAGGAGGGTACCAAACAATGGGAAGAGTAAATTCTGAGGTATGTGAGAGGGACATTAGGGAAACTGTGTACTGGTTGGGAGACTGATGGTCATGGTGGGAGGGGAGCTTTTAAGCCATTACAAAGACATTGTCATTTGCTCTGAAAAAACGGAGTCATTAGCAGGTTTTAGGCTGAGAAGTTACATGATCTGACCTTTTAACAGGATCATTCTGGGTGCTGTATTGAGAATAGATTGTAGTAAGATTGGAAACCTGTCAGGAGGCTATTATAATAGTTTAGAGGAGATATAATGTGGGCTTGGACCAGAGTGGTAGTCGTGGGGGTGGTGAGAAGTAATGAGCTAAAAGGTTTTCTGAAGGATTTGATGTGCAGTGAAGTGAGAAAAGAGGAAATTATCACTCCATAGTTTTTTTTTTATCTGTAAAACAGGAAGGATAAATTAATTGGTTTTGAAATGTAGAAGGTTGTGAAAGCAGAACATTTAGTTGGCTTTTATCAGATGATTGGATTTGGATATGCTAAGTGTGAGATGACTATTCAACATTCAAGTGGAGGTATCAAATAAGAATCTGGATATGTATATTTAGAGTTTGAGAGAAAGGGCCTGGATAGAGAGAAAGCCATAAAACTTGGTGAGATCTTCTAGAGAATGAATGTTCATAGAAGGTAAAAAGAGTCTGAAGACTAAAACTTGGAATTTTCCATTATTTAGAAGCTGGAGAGAGGAAAAAACCCAGCAAAGGAGATGGAAAAGTAGCCTATGAAGTAGGAGAGACAGACAAGAACATGTGGTTTTCTGAAGTCTCAAGTGAGAAAAATGTTTCAAGGAGGAAGGAGTGATCAACCATGTCAAATACTGTTAATAAGTTAGTTTTAGGGATTGAATTGTGTTTCCCCACAAAAAGATATGTTAAAGTCCTAACCCCAGTACCTCAGAATGGGACCTTATTTGGAAAGAGGCTCACTGCAGATGCAATTAGTTAAGATGAGGTAATACTGGAGTAAGGTGAGCCTTAATCTAATATGATGGTGTGCTATGAAGGGATAACTGTGTGGAGACAGAGACAGGTGGGGAACACCATGTGGTGGTGAAGGCAGAGATTGGGGTTTTGTACCTGCAAGCCAAGAGATGTGAAAGATTGACAGCAAAGCAAAAGAAGGCAGGAAAGGGCAAGGAAGATTCCCCTACAGGTTTCCGAGGGAGGGATAGCCCTGCCAATACCTTGATTTTGGATTTATTGCCTCCAGAACTGTGAGGCTATTTCTGTTATTTTAGGCTACCCAGTTTGTGGTATTTTGTTATAGCAGGCGTAGGAAATGAATACAGCAAGTAAGGTGAGGACTGAGAATTTGCCATCGGGTTTGGCTCAGTAGAGTTCACTGGGGAAATAGGCAGAAGCAGTTTTGGTGGAGTAGAGTCAAAATCCTGACTGGAGTTGGTTCAAGAGAAGACTGTGGAAATAATTGGAAATGGTATGTATAGGTGAATCTTTTAAGCAGTATTTATGTAAAGGAGAAAGCAAAGAAATGAGATTATAGCTGAAGGGAGCTATGAAGCCAAAGGAGGCATTTTCTTCCTTCCTTTTGCTGAGGCTCAGAAAACAGTACCCCAAAATAAAGGGCTTAGAAGCAGTCTCAGAAACAAAAGTTTTTTTTTTTTTTTTCTCTGACCTTCTCCTGTCTTTCTGTCTCTTAGTTTCATTCTTCCCTGAGGCTAGCCACAAAAACTAGAATCCCTCTTCCCCAATGTGGGTCATAGAGACCGGAACCCCTTGTCCCAAAAGACAGCCATCAAACCTAAAATGATTCTGTGTAAACACTGTTCATAAATTGTCTGACCTACCTTGTTTAACTGTAGGTCATGAGACCGGCATTCTAGAAAGGGCTCTGCCCCATAACCAGAAGGAAGGAATACATGCTCAGAGGCCAGGAAGAATCTAGACAGACAGGCTTTGCTGGTTTTCCCCACTCAGTTTATTGGCATTAGATCACATACTTGTTGTCCAAGCATATTTCTACATGCCTGTCCATACTTTATTGAACCTAAACATAAAAATAGACAATTTCCCCTGTGTCTTTGGTTCTTCATTCTGAAGGCCTCAGTGTATATACTTTAAATAAGTTTATATGCCTTCTGTCCTATTCATCAGTCTGCCTCATGTCAGTGAGTTTTCAGCAAACTTTTAGAGGGCCAGCCATGGTCCGTGTATTTTCCTTTCCCTCCCTTTGGCCCTCCTCTCCACCCCATCTCTCTTTCTCTTTTTAGATAATTGCATGCTGATAGAAATAATCATATTAGAGAAAAAGTTAATGATTTTGAAGGAGGGGTACAGACAACAATTGTGGAAGAAATACCTCTGAGAGGCAAAAGGAGATAGGGTCCACTACGTAAGAGGGCAGAGGGGCCTTAGAACTGAGACATAGAAAACAGAGTGGGCATGGGCATAGATCTGAAGGAATGAAGAGATGTTAAGAAAGTACGTGGAAGAAACTCCTCCAGTTGTTTCTATTTATTAATGAAAGGGGGAAACAAGTTTACCTGCAAAGACAAAGGACAGTAGTAGGGTTGTTGTATACTAAAGGAGAGAAGAAAAGTTAGAAGACAGTCAACCAGGGAGTGAGGAAGTTCCAGGGAAATATAGCTGGATTGCAGGTTTACACTGAGTGCCCTCTTAAAGTTAGTAATCATGAATTCAGAGAGACCAGTAAGCAAATTTTGCATGTTTTGTGATTGCAAGAAATGTATGTTTTATTTAATTGATAACGTTGTTATGGCTACCCATGTCCCCATTGTTCTAGGAAAACTTAAGAAAGCAATAGTTTAATGGGAGAATTTTAGTAGAATGTATTTTCCCCATGAATTAGGGTTGCCAGATAAAATACAGGACATCCTGTTAAATTTGAATTTTAGATAAACAATAAATGGTTTTTAAGCATATATTCCCTACTCACTAAAGTTCTTGGATTTACCAACTGCAAACGTAGGGGTCACTTTGTAATGGCCAGACATTTTTTATTTCATCATATGTATAGATGGTGGGCAATGCAACAGTTTTTGAACCAGACTTTTTGAAACTGTGTGAAATTTTTACAAACTAACTTCTGGACTGCATTGTAAATATGCCAAATGTTGATTCAACTGTTTAACATTTTCACTAAGAATTAATAAGAAATGTTGAGGCACTTAAATCTCTTACCTTGCTGCTTTTGCCATCTTTCTGGGAACGTTTACCCTGTTGGCAGTCTCTCAACAATTTTACATTAATCTCTTCAGTGATAAAGGCTGCATTAACAACCTTTAGGCTAATAAAAGTTAGCTCTCCAGTGATGGCAGCCAAGGTGTACAGTTTTTCTTTTAGTGCACTTATCAAAACCCTGGAGACAAAGAGGTATCTTTTATCCCTGAAGACTTCTTCTGTCTTATGAAGTTATTTTTAACCAATATAAATGTTTTAAAAGGATTAAAAATAAAATGACATTAGAGTCTTAAATTGGTGGAATTGAAAAAGTGGTATTAATGGTCCAATAGGATTGATGCAATTGTTTAGTATCAAAAAATATATACATATACCGATTCAGTGGTTCATGAATAATAATTATAACTACAATTTATTCAGGACTAACTATGTGTTAGGCATTCTGTGCATTTAACATACTAAATTCTAATACACTGGGAACTCATGAATCCATTCAACAAATATTAGCTGCACCAGGCCTTGGAGAAGTAGTGAATAAAAGATACATAAATCCCTGACCCCATGGAGCTTACATTTTAATGGCTAAGAAGCAATAAATAAGTAAATAAGTATATTAGATAGTGACTAATGCTGTGGAGAAAAAATACAGCAGGAAATGAGGGTATGGAACAATGGGTGTAGAGATCAATTTTAAATAGGGAGGTCAAAGACTTTACTGAAATTTGAGCAAAAACCAGAAGGGGGCAAAGAAGTGAAACTTGTATTCTGAGGAAAAAGCTTTCTAAGGAGAAGAAACAGAAAATGCAAAGGCCCTAAGAGGAAAAGCATACCTTGTAGATTGAAGGAATAGCCAGGATAGTTGGAATGGAGAGAGCAAAGGGGAGATGATAAAAAGATTAGGTGAAATAGAGAAGATGATACCATTTGGGACTTTGTAGGCCATTATGATTAATGACCTTAGTTTTCACTCTGAATGAAATGGGAAGACATTGGAGGCTTGAGTAGATAAGTGACATGATTTGCTAATCTTGGTATCATTCCAATTTTTATAGTGTATGTGCTGCACTGACTTTAATTTTTAAAAACATCACCTGTCAGTTAAGAAAAGATTGCTGGGGAACAATTGAGAAGGAAGAAAGGCCAGATTGAAAGCTTTTGCAACAATCAGGTAAGAGATGCAATAATTCAGGGTGGGAGCAGGAAGGAGAGATGCTGAAAAGTAGTTGGATGCTAGATATATTTTGAAAGCAGAGCTGTCAGGATTGTTCATTTATTTGCTGAGGAGGTATAAAAGAAAGAGGGAAGGCTGACTTGAAAGTTTTGACCTGAGCAACTGGAGGACTAGTAGTTGCCATTAACTGAAATGAGGAAGACTGTAAGAGGAGCCTTACAGTCTTTATTAGGGAAAATCATGAGTTTGGTTTTGAATAAGATGATTTTAAGTTGCCCATTAGATAGCCAAGTCAAGAAGTCCAATATAAATCTGGAGTTTGGGGACCATATAAATTTTGGAGTTTTATTATACTTGAAGTCATAATATTGATTGTTATAAGTTAGTGAAAGCAGCTATACAAAAGCTTAAATCCAAAAACTGAGCCCTGCAGCAATTCAATGTTGAGTAGGAAGATAAAGAAGAATAAATAAATCACAAAACTAATTGGAGACAGAGCCTAGGTTTGAACCCAGGACTGTGAAGTACCTCCTATTCCTTGACCTTAAACACTATTCTACTTGGCTATATTTTATTATTATGGATACTAATCTGTATAATTTCAGAGCCCTAATCCATTTCTAGGAAAAAATGCTAAGTGTGGTACTCAAGGTACCTGAAGGAGTTAATGCTCCTCAACAAACAAACAAACCAAAACCAAAATAAAAACCACAATAGCTAAGAACCTAAATGATGAGGAGAACAAAAGTAGTGGACATTAAGAGCTTTATTGTATATGTCAAGCATTGTGCCTTGGTCCATTATAGATGATATCTCATTTAATCATTTTAGGTATTATGTATCCTATTTTTCAGGAGAAGGATTTGAGGCCAACAGAATTTAACAACCTTTTCAAGCTCGTTCAGTTTTTAAGAGGCAGAACTAGAATTTCTGCCCAATCCTGTCTCATATTTTCTACTATTGTACATTTCATCACCTGTGCCACCCTGACTCTAACAGAAAATTATTGCTTGAACCATTCCACAGGCAACATTGAAAAGTATGATAGATACCTGCAATGATTTCTGTAGCACTAAATTCTTCACGTGGCTATTTCTTATATCATCCTAAATGAAAGCCAGTGTCTTAGAGCTAGATTATGGCTCACATCTTAAATAAGATCTGTGTGAACTCTAAATTTAGAATAAATTTTACATGCATTCATATTTTCTAACCAGGGCCTTTTTGTAACAAACCACATATTTCTGAGATGGCAAGTTGGTCACTGAATTTTTTCAAGGCTCAATCCTGTAACGTTGCCTAACTAGTGTAACTAAAAACTATAGCAGTATGAAGGTTATCCCTAAAGGAGTATAGGTGTCCCAGCTACCCTTCCTTGATGAGAGGTTTGGGGCATATCACAAGTTAGGCTGTCCTAACTGCCTTGTGATTAAAAAAACAGTCAGTTAAAAGAGTATCAAACAATATTTTGGTGATCCCAAAGAAGAACCACACCGGCACCTTGAGGTATACAAGTAGAAATAGAGTAAAGCCCCCTCTCTACTCCTTTGGCCAATGATCAGATACCAGTTCTGTGGGTAAATGGGCAGGGAAGATCCTGGAACAAAAGTGCATAGGTTAATTCCCTATTCTCTCTTAGAATCATGAATATTGTCAAAATAATATTTTGACTCTTAAAAGTAATCTATTTTTATTAAATCCCCTAGTCTCTCAGTCCATTTCAGCAGCCGTAACAAAATACCATAAAATGATTGGCTTATAAACAACAGAAATTTATTTCTTGGAACTGGAAGTTCTAAGATCAAGGTGCTAGCAGATTTGGTACCTTGTGAGGGCCCACTTTCTGGCTCCTCGGTGGTACTTCCTAGCTGTATCCTAACATGGCAGAAGAGATCAACCAGATCCCTCAGGCCTCTTTTATAAGGACATTAATACCATTCATGAGGCCTCTGCCTTCATGATCTAATGACCTCCCAAAGGTTCCACCTCCTAATGTTATCAGTTTGAGAGTTAGGATCTCAACATATGATTTTTGGTGGGATATGACCATTCAGACCATAGTCCCTAGTCTCCATAAATTTAAATATTCCTTGTAGATACACAATATGTTTTCCTAACAACCACCAGTTAGAATATATAATGGAAGCAAAGATCGTAGTTTCTAAGTGTGGTTCTCTCACTCACTTCATAGGTCTCTACTCAAAACTTACCTCCTCAGAGAGACCTTACCTCCCTCTCTGAATAGGCTCACCCCTAGTCAATTCCTGTCTCATTATCCTGCTTTATTTTTTTGAGCATTGTATATCTACCTGAACTTGAACTATATATATTAATATGTATTATTATTGTATGTGTCTCTATAACTAAAATGTAAGGTTCATGAGAGGTGAAAAATTTTCTTGTTCAGTGATATAGCCTTAGTTCTTAGAAGAATTTTAGGTACATTGTCATTATTTAATAAATATCTTTTCAGTGAATGCATGGTAAATGAATGAATGAATATGACTGAGAAGAAAAAGGCAGAGATAATCAGGCTGCAGATGATCAGGCTACTGTCCATTTGTCACACTTCTTTTTCTGGCTTCTTTCCCATTTGTGGTTGGCATGTTGACTCTCCAATTCTGGCAAGTGACTGTGGCCCCACCCATTGGGTGTGCTAAAAAGATGATATAACTAAGAAAGTTATATTTCTTTCTTATATTTTCACTGAGGCAGGATAATTTCCCCACTGAGTTAGTCCATAATTCAGAAGTATAATCTCCCATATACTTTTAGTTACGTATTCTTATCATATCACTGAAATTTTTACTTATTTCTTAATTGTTTATCCAGAAATAGTACCTTGTGGAAACAGGATTTTAGAGCTAGATAGGATTTTAGAGTTTATCTGACCCAGTCCCTGATTTTACAAATGAAGAAATGGAGACCCAGAGACAAAGAGAATTTGCCACCTACTAACAAGTGACAGAAACCAGGCTCAAGCCCAGGTGTTTCAGACATGGTACCAGAGTTAGGTGAAAGTTGTGCGTGTGGGGAGAAAGCAGCAATGCTTCTCTCCCTATTTATCAGACAGACTAAGGTAAATTGAAAGGGACACACATCTCCAAGATGAGTATACACATCTCCATATTTGTTTTATATAACAGCTATTTTCTGCCAAAATTGCTGATTGGATTTGCTTCCAACAATTGCCAAAAAATAAAAGGGACTCAAATGTAAATATTTCATCAGTGATGTTGACATAGGCAATTTCCCTCTAGAAATTGTTAATAACCTGGGCCTAACTGCATGACTGTTACTGCTTTGTAATAATGTGAACGAAAGAGTAAAATAATAATCTGATTTCCAGGTAGCAAAATTGTGGAGATATCTTAAAATATTGTTTGGTGACTAGGATTGCCATATGTCATGTTATTGAAAAATGAGTGGAGGTCTATACTCAATTAATAAAACTTATAAAGCAGCAGGCATGCAGTGGTTTCTAAAGACTAAAGGGTGCCAGTAAATTGCTCAGTAATATAGGGCCAGATTTGAGAGAAATTGCAAAGATGATATTAATAGATCTTGGAGTAGGAGACAAACCAAGGAGAGAAGCCCTTGAAATAAGGAGTCAAGAATTTGTCATTTGCTTCACAATGTGATGGAACAAGATTTACTGTGCATATTGGTGGCTGGATATAATGTCCATGGATCATGATGGATTGGGATGATGGTTTTTAATTTTGGCATCCTAACATTACAAACAGGTAAACAAACAAAAAACACCAATTCAAAGAACAGGAGAAAGAACACAATGAAGTTGCTGTAAGAATCAAAACTCAAAATTTGCTATATAAAACCTGTAGAGAATACTAATCTTTTTAATAAATCTGGCAGCCAAATCAATGCTAAAAATGTCAAAATATAGCATGGGCCTTCTTTTGGCATCAGGACCAGGCAGAGACCATCTTACTTCTTAGCGTGCAGCTCCCTCATGCTATTCTCTTAAGAGAGAGAGAGAGAGAGAGAGAGAGAGAGAAAATCTCATTAAAACTGGCACTGTACCAGAAACACTGACCTCTGCTCAGTGAAGAGGTTCAAAATTTCTTGTTTAAGCCCTTTGTGTAAACGTGCAAAAATGTGAAAAAAAGTGTGGGGAGATATGGATTATCTTTTAAAAGCTTCCAAAAGGATACTTTTGGCAGGAAACAATTTTACAATTGTCAGAAGAGTTGTTACTTGCTTTTAGGAAGGGGCTAAATTGCCAGCTTAAAGGATTTATTTATTTTTCTCCTTTGTTCCTCCCCATCTGAATTATCAGAGCCTCTGAAGCAATTGAAAGCCCAGATATAGCCCCCTCTTGGCACAACATTATTTATTTCTTATCTGTTATATCCAAATATTTTCATAACACGGATCCAAATGCTTTATGTATCTGCCAACATTCTTACCCTGGGGAGAAAATAAAAAATGTTTATTGTGGGTTAATAAAATGCACACTAGGGGCAGGCTTTCAGTGTTAGAATGGGTGTTGAACTTCACCTAGGCCAGCCTGTTCTCTCTGCACCTAGGTGTAGACTCTTTCCTAACGCCCCTTTTCTGGGCTCAAATTCCTAGGTCACTGGAACTTCACTTTGTGAAGCTGCTCCTTCTATGTCTCATGGCTAGAAAAATTCTTCTTTCCAGGTGAAATCTACCTCCTTGCAGCTTCTGCATATCAGTTTTAGTTCTGCTCCCTGAAGCTATGTAATATTAAAGTCTAATTCTTTTTCCTTGTGGCAACCATCTAAGTATTGAAGCTATAGTTATTTGCTGCTGCCTGTTTTATTTAGGTGAAATATCCTCAATTATCTAACTTCCTCCTATTGCAGAGATTCTGTATCCTTTGCTGTCCTGCTCACTTTCCCTGGACATGCATCAGATTCTCTGTTTAAAACTCTGCCACTTCATGAATGTTCAACCTCAGGAAAATTACTTAACTTCTTTGTGCTGTAGTTTTTTCACTGGGATATTGAAAATAATAACAGTACCTAAAGTCTGTATACTACAATTGACATAAAACACTTAGAAAACTATAAGTACTCAATAACTGTTTACTACTGCTGCTTCTGCTATTCCCATAACAGATATGAGCTGCATCTTTACTTTAGGTGTTATACTTCTATTATTGAATACCATTTGCTTTTCTGTGAGTTCAACATTCTCTTTGACGGAATTGAGCCTACAGTTAATAAATACTTATACATACTTTCTGCCATTTAGCTATAATTACTTCTAAAATTCAACACTTATCCAACTCAAGAGTACTGGAGCATCAATCAATACTCCTTAGTAATTCTTGCATAATTCCCAATCAGTTCTCTTTCTCAGACTTTGTAATTCTTTCACCCATTCCACTCTCTCAAATCCAGGATTCTGTCATTCCTTCCTCATTATCAGACTTCTCCTACTTTATTGAGAAAATCGAAGCCACTAGACCAGAGCTGCCTCTTTACCCTGTTACCAAACCTTTGATCCTATTGCATTCATTCATATCCACGCATTCTTTCTTTCTGCCCATTATACTGAGGTTTTCCCTCCTTACTGAGCAAAGCTCAGGTGAATCCTTCCACCTGCCCTGATTCCATCCATCTTTTCTAATTTTTAGCATCACCATCTTTCTTCTAAAGTCTCTTCATCAGAACTAAAATGTCCACATTTATTTCTTCTTAAAAAAATCTATCTTTTGATGTTTAGTACTAAATTGTATATGTGCTATGCTTCAAAAAAAAAGAAATCTTTTTAATTAACCTTGAAAATATCTTTAAAAAGGTCACTGTTCTTTCTTTTTTTAACATTAATTATTTAATTTTTAAAAATAACAAATAAAAATCGTATATATTTAGCTTATACAACATCATGTTCTAAAATATGTATACATTGTGAAAAAGCTAAATTGAGTTAATTAACATACATATTACCTCATATACTTACTTTTTTTGTGGGGAAAAACTCAAAATCACTCTTAGTGATTTTTAGTTTACATAGACTCCTATCTAACTGAAAATTTGTATCCTTTGACCAACATCTTGCAAAATCCACCCCACCCTGTTAGCCCCTCATGGTCATCATTCTTCTCCCTGCTTATAAATTCAACTGTTTTAGGTTCCACATATAAGTGAGATCATGTGATATTAGTCTTTCTATGTCTATTTTTATTTAACATACTGTCCTCCAGATTCATCCCTGTCATCACAAATGACAGAATTACCTTAATTTTTAAGGTTGAATAGCATTTTTTGTGTGTATATACATTATCACATTTTCTTTATCCATTCATATATTGATGAACATCTAGGTTGATTCCAAATTTTGACTACTCTGAATAGCCAAAATTCACATGGCACATGGAAATGCAGATAATCTCTTTGACATGCTGATCTCATACCATTTGGATATATGCTCAGAAGTGGGATTGCTGGATCATATGGTAATTCTATTTTTAATATTTTGACAAACCTCCATACTGTTTTTTATAATGACTGTACCAATTTATATTCCCACCAACAGTGTGCAAGAGTTTGCCTTTCTCCATATTGTCACCAACACTTGTCTTTCATTTTTTTGATAATAGCCTCTTTAACAGGTGTGAGTTGATAGTCCATTGTGGTTTTAATTTGCATTTCCCTGACGGTTAGTGAAGTTGAAGAACATTTTTTCACATACACATTGGCCATTTGTATGTCATCTTTGGAGAAATGTTTATTCAGATCTTTTCCCCATTTTCTAATTGGGTTGTTTGTTTTCAAATTGATTTGAATTCCTTATATATTTTGGGTATTAACCCCTTATCAGATACACACTTGCAAATACTTTCTCCCACTCTATAGTTTGTCTCTTCACTGTATTTACTTGGCTGTGCAGAAACTTTATAGCTTAATATAATTCCATTTGTCTATTTTTACTTTTGTCATCTTTGTTTTTGAGGTCATACCCAAAAAGTCATTGTCCAAACTTATGTCTTGGAGCCTTTCCTCTATGTCATCTTCTAGTAGTTTACAGTTTCAGATCTTACCTGATTTAATTCTTTAATCCATTGTGAGTTGATTTTTGACTATGGTATAAGATAAGATCTAATTTCATTCTTCATGTGTATATCCAGTTTTCTCAATACCATTTATTGAAGAGAACTTCCCTTTCTCCATTTTCTATTCTTGGCAGATTCATTAATACTCTATGCAAGGGCTTATTTTTGGGCTCTCTTTTCTGTTCCATTGGCCTTTTTGTTTTTATGCCAGTATCATGCTGTTTTGATTATTATACCTATATAGTATATTTTTAAGTCAGAGTGTGATACTTCTAGCATTATTTTTTTGGCTCAAGATTATTTTGGCTATTTGGGGTGTTTTGTGGTTTCATGTGAATTTTGGGATTTTTTTTTTTTTCTATTTCTGTGAAAAGTGGCATTGGCATTTGGATACAAACTGCATTCAATCTGTAGATTGCTTTGGGTAGCAAGGACATTTTAACAATGTAAATTCTTGCAATCATTGAACATGGGATACCTTTCTATTTTTGTGTGTCTTATTCAATTTCTTTCATCAATATCTTACAGTTTTCAGTTTAGTGGTCTGTCGTTTCCTTGTTTTAATTTATTTCTAGTTTTTTAATTTTTTTAGGTATTATAAATTGGATAGATTTTTTTCTTTAGATAGTTTATTGTTAGTATGTAGAAACACTACTGATTTTTTGTATGCTGATTTTTTTATCTTGCAACTTTACTGAATTTTTTTATTCTGACAGTTTTTGGCAGGGTCTTTAGGGTTTTGTACATATAAGATCATGTCATCTACAAGCAGAGACAATTTAACTTCATTTCTAATTCATATGCCTTTATTTCTTTCTCTTGCCTAATTGCTCTGGCTAGGACTTCCAGTGCTATGTTAGCTAGAAATGATCACAATGGGCATTCTTGGCTTATTTCTGATCTTATAGAAAAATCTTTCATCTCTTCATCATTGAGTATGATGTTAGCTATGAGTTTGCTATATATGAACCTTATTGTATTGAGGCCTTTCTTTTTTTCTACATCTAAGTTATTGAGAGTTTGTTCTTATCACAAAGGATGTTGAATTTTCTCAAGTGCTTTTTCTATTGAGATGATCATATATTTTTTGTTCTTAGTTCTGTTAATACATTGCATCACATCTATAGATTTGTATATATTGAGCCATCACATTTATAGATTTGCACATATCAAGCCATCCTTGCATCCTTAGAATAAATCCCAGTTGATCATGGTGAATGATGTTTTCAAAGTGCTGTTGAATTTGGTTTGCTAGTATTTTGTTGAGGATTTTTGCATCTATATTCATCAGGGATATTGGCATATAATTTTCTTGTTGTGTCCTTTTCTGGCTTTGGTATTAAGGTAATGCTGGTCTTGTAAAATTAGCCTGGAAGTATTTCCTCTTCAATTTTTTTGAAGAGTTCGAGAAAGATTAGTATTAGCTCTTCTTCAAACATTTAGTGGAACTCAACAGTGAAGACATCTAGTCTTGGTCTTTTCTTTGATTGGAAACTTTTTATCACTGATCCAATCTCCTCATTATTTGTTTAGATTTCATACTTCTGTATAATCCAGTCTTGCTACATTGTATCTATTTAAGAATTTACCCATTTCTTCTAGGTTATCCATTTACTGGCATATAGTTATTCATAGTAGTTTCTTATGATCCTTTGTATTACTGTGATACCAGTTGTAATGTATCTTCTTTCATTGATAATTTTGAGGCTTCTCCTTTTTTCTTAGTTTAGCTAAAGATGTGTAAATTTTAATTTTTCAAACAGTGACTCAGTTTTGTTTCATTTTTCTAAACTTCATTTCATTTATTTCTACTCTAATATTTAGTATTTTCTTTCTTCTGCTAAGTTGGGGCTTAGGTTTTTTTGTTTGTTTGTTTGTTTTAATTCCCTGAAGTATAAACTTAGTTGTTTATTTGGGATCTTCTTTTAATTATAGGTGTTAATTGCTATAAACTTCCCTCTTAGGATGTTTTTTGCTGCATCCCATGAGCTTTCATATTTCCATTTTTATTTATCTCAAGATATTTTTAAATTTCTCTTTTAGTTTCTTCATTGACTCATTGCTTGTCCCAGAGCATGTTGCTTGATTTCCATATATTTGTGAAGTTTTTGAAATTCTTTCTGTTAATTGATTTCTAATTTCATACCATTGTGGATGAAAAGGACAGTTGATATCACTTTAGTCCTTTACAATTTTTAATGCTTGTTTTGTGACCTAACATATGATTTATCCTGGAGAATATTTCATGTGCACTTGAAAATGTTTATTCTGCTATTGTTCAATGGAATGTTCTGTATACATCTGTTTGACCTATTTGGTTCAAAGTATAGTTTTAGTCTGATGCTTACTTATTGGTATTCTGGCTGGATGATCCATACCTTACTGAAAGTGGGGTATTGAAATCTCCTATTATTGCATTACAGTCTATCTCTCCTCTCAGATCTATTAATATTTGTTTTATATGTTTGGGTGCCCTGATGTTAGATGTGAATATATTTATAATTGTCATATTCTCTTGGTGGATTTATTATTATATAATGACTTCTTTGTCTTTTTTCACAATTTTGACTTAAAGTCTATTTTATCTCATATGAATATAGCTACCCCTGCTCTCTTTTGGTTTCCATTTACATGGAATAACTTTTTCTATCCCTTCTCTTTCAGTATATATGTGTCCTTAAATGTGAAATGTGTCCCCTGTAGGCAGTGTATAGTTGGATCTTGTTTTTTTTTTTTTGTTTGTTTTTTTTTAATCCATTCTGCCACTCTGTCTTTTGATTGGAGAATTTAATCTGTTTACATTCAAGATAATTATTGATAGGTAAAGACTTTCTACTACTATTTGTTGTTTTCTGGTTGTAGACCTTTTGGGTTTTTTCCTCTCTTGTAATCTTTTGTGATTAGGTGATTTTCTCTAATGGTATACTTTGATTCCTCACTTTTTATCTTTTGTGTATCTACTTTTTGCTTTGTGGTTACCATGAGGCTTACATAAAACATCTTATAACAGGCTCTTTCAAGCTGATAACAACTTAACTTTGATTGCATAAAAGTACTGTACACTTTTACTCTACTACCTACACATTTTATGTTTTTGATGTCACGGTTTACAATTTTTATATTGTGTCCCTTAAAAAATATTACAGCTATTTTAATAGCTTTGTCTTTTAACCTTCATACTAAAGATAGAAGTTATTTACATACCAACATTACGGTGTGAAAGTGTGCTCTATTGGACTGTGTACTTATTTTTAACAGTGAGTTTTTTATTTTCATATATTTATGTGTTATTGATTAGCTTCCTTTTCTTTCAACTTGAACTCCCTTTAGACATCTCTTGTCAGACAGGTGATGAACTCTTTCAGCTTATGTTTGTCTTGGAAAGTATTTCTCCTACATTTCTGAAGAATAGCTTTGCCAGCTACAGTATCCTTGTCCACCAGTTGTTTCCTACTGGTCTTCTTGAAACTGCCTTATATGTGATTTGCTTCTTTTCTTTTGCTACTTTCAGCATCATTTCTTTGTCTTTTATTTTTGTTAATTTGATTATAATATGGCTCGGTGTAGGCTAATTTCAATTGCATCTGGAGACTTTTGAACTTCCTATACTTAGATATTTACATCTTTCTCAAGATTTGGAAAGTTTTCTGCTATTATTTCTTTAAATAATCTTTCTAACCCCTCTCTCTTTTGTCCATTTTGAACTCCAATAACTTAAACATTTAATGCTGTCTCATAAATCCTGTGTAGCTTTCTTCATTCCTTTTCATGCTTTTTTCCTTTTTTTCTTCTGACTATATATTTTCAAATAACCTGTCTTCAAGTTCACTGATTTTTTTTTTCTTCTGCTTGATCAATCTGAAGTTGATACTCTCTATTACATTTTTTATTCCATACGTTTTTTTCCTTTCAGCTCCAAAATTTGTTGACTTTTTTTTTATAATTTCAATCTCTATGAAATTTCTCATTTTGGAGTTTTTTAAATGTCTCATTTTATTTTTTCTGATTTTGTTGAATTGTTTCTCTGCATTTTTTAATTTTGCTGAGCTTCCTTAAAATAATTTGTTTGAATTCTGTGTTGTGGAGTTCATATCTCCATTTCTTTAGGGCCAGAGTGATGTTGTGAAATACATATTTGGTCTTTGTCCCTGTTTACTGGCATACAACTCATAAAATCCTTTACATTTCCAAGTGCTGTCCTTTGATAGCTTCAGGATGGGGCTGGTCACCTGATCACTGGAAAGATAAAAGCATGATTAGAGGGTTGGGACTTTTAGCCCCACCCTACTCCTAGCCTTAGGGAAGGGGGAGAAGGGTTAAAGGTCAAGTTTTTCACAAATAGTCAATGGTTTAATCAATCATGTGTTGGTAATGAAGTCTCCATAAAAATCCAAGCAAGAGGATTGGGTTTGGAAAACTTTTGGATAGCTGAACACGTGGAGGTTCTTGGAGGTTCGCATGTGCAGGGAGGGCATGGATGACCTTTCTCCCATACCTTACCCTATGTGTCTCCTCATCTATATCCTTTGTAATATTTCTTATAATAAACCAGAACCAGTAAACATAAATGTTTACCTGAGTTTTGTGAAGTACTTTAGCAAACTAATCAAACCTATAGAGGGGGACATGGAAACCACAACTTGAACTAGTTGGTCAGAAGTTTCAGAGGTCCAGGTTTGTGTTTGAAGGGAGAGAAGATTTGGGAACTGAGCATTCAACCTTTGGGATCTGACACTATTACCAGGTAGATAATGTTGGAATTCACTTGGATGATAACCAGCTGGTGTCTGCTGAAGAACTGATTGGCTTGGTTGGTGGTGGGGAGAGCACATTCACATATTTGGTCCCAGAAGTCTTCTTCTGTATTGATGATTGTTGTGGTGTGAGAACAGAGGAAAAATGGCTTGAGTTTTTTTACAAATAGGCAGCTACTAGAAGATAATTGTATTCTTTTTGTGTTGTTATGTCTTCTTGGCTTTTCATGTTTCTTGTTGCCTTACATTGATGTAGGTGTATTTGAAGAAGTAGGGGCTTATTCTAGTTTTTACAAACTGGATTTCTTTGGGAAAGACCTTTACCAATAAGAACATCCAGAGATTCTGGGAAGGCTATCTGGCATGGTCCATGGGTGGGCTTGCTGCTGGAGTCTTTGGGCAGGTTGGCCTGTTGCCTAGATCAGCAGGCGGGTAAGCATGGACCCTGGGTCTATGGGGTTGGGCCTGAAGCTTGGAACCTAGATCCCCTGTGGGTGGTGAACCTATTGAGTCTGGGAGTGGTGGTGCTGAAGCTTGGGTCCATGAGAATGGACCTGAAGCCTGTATTTGTAGGGGCTGGCCTGAAGCTTGGGTCCATAGGGGCTGTCCTGGCACTGGGGTGGCCCTTGAGCCTGAGTCTGAGTGCTGACCAGGTGCTGGGTTGGGCCTGGCACCTTGGTCCTCTGGGATGAGCCTAGAGCCTGAGTCAACAAGGGCTGGCCTAGTTCTGAGTCTGTGGGGATAGGCCTAGTTGCTAGGTCTATGGAGGCTGGCTTAAAGCCTAGGTCTATAGAGGTGGTTCTGGAACCTTGGTCTGCAGAAGCCATTCTGACACTGGAGTCTAGTGGGGTGAGACTGGTCTCTAGGTTTTCTGTAGTAGGCCTGGCCCCTGAATCCACTGGAGCCTGAAGCCAGCCTGGTCCTGGGGAAAGCTTGGAATCTGGGTCAATGGGTGCTATCCTGGTGCCTAGAACCACAGGGGCTGTCCTGGAGCCTAAGGATATGAGGACAGGCCTGGAGCCTGGTTCTGTGGTAGCTGGGTGTGTAGGTACTAGTCTGGAGGCTAGGTCCACAAGTACTGGCTTTGGTCCTGGGGCTGTGGTGGCTGACCTGGAACCTTAGTCTACAGAGATGGTACTGAAGTCTGGGTCTATTGTAGATAATCTAGTGCTGGGGTTGCCTGGGATAGGCCTGGTCCCTGGGTCTGCTAGATCTGGAGTGTGGGGCTGCAGAGGCCAACCTTGCACTGAGAAGGCCTAGAGTTTCTGTCTGTGGGTGCCAGACTGGTGCATAAGGCTAGGGTTGCCAACCTAGTGCTGAGCCATGAAACCTGGGGCTGTGGGATCCATCCTGGCACCAGGGTGGGCCTGGAAGCTCAGTCTGTCTCTAGGTATCAGCTTGGAATCTGAGGCTATGGTGGCCTCCCTGGCACTAGACTTTACTGGGTTGGGCCCAGTGTTGGCGTCCATTGCAAAATCTGGTGCTCATTTTTCTCTCCTTCCTTCGGTGGGAGGGTATCTCTCTCCATTGGGCTGCATATGTTTGGTGAAGGGGTGACACAGATAATGTAAAACTGTCCTTACCTTTTCCAGTGCATCTTTTCTGATTTCTGTGCCACACCCAGATGCTATAATGTATTACCTAGTTTCTTTAATTCTTGTGATGGTATTTTCATTTATGGATGAGAAGTTGTTCAAATTAACATTTCACTTGGGTAACAAGCACTGGGAAGTCTTATTCTGCCATCTTTTATAAAACTTTTCTAATTCTCGTTTCTACTTTTTATTTTACCTCCCATCTACTTAATCTACTCTAATCAGATTTCTGCCCCATCCTATACTGAAACTGTTGAAACATTTGCAACTATAGTTTAATCACACCTTCTTTAAACACTTTCTTTACCTGGCACTCACTATGCCACACTCGCCTCATTTTCTTTCCACCTCTCTGGTCATTTCCTATTAATCTGTTTTGGGATATTTTTCTACTGCTTGTGTTAGTGTTCCCTTAAATTCTGCCAAAGACTCTCTTCTCCTAAAGAGAATTCTACACACCTCCCCAGGGTAAGGTCATTCATTCCTATGACTTAATAACCCAGCTATATGAAAGTGGATCTCAAATACATATGCAGTTCTTTGTCTCCTGAATTTCTAACCTGCATACACACTGCCATGTCATAAATGCACCCCAAAGTCAACATGTCTATAGGAGAACTTGTCACGTCCTCTCTAACCCCACTGCCAAGCCAGTACTTTTCTATCTGTTACCTCTCAGTGAATGGTACTTATGTTCAGTTACTTTCTCAACCAAGAGGACTGGGGATCATGTTTGTCTTTTTCTCATAAATTATCTTGGATGCCACTAGAATGTTTCTTATAATGCACAAATCTTAATTTGTCAATACTCTCCAGAAAACCTTTCAGTGGCTCCCCATTACTGTTCAAATAAATTAAAGACCATGCGTCCCTGATCTTTAGGTGCCATTCACATATTCAGGTCTTTTTTTTAAAGATTATGGCTGCAATTCATAGAGCTATTTTGGGCAAATTCCTTCTGTATAATGGCATATTGGTCATTAAGTTCTGAGCTGGTGTGGAACTCCATGACATTCGTTCTTTTTGAGGTTTGTTTAATCCTCTTTTGTTAGACACTCATTCACCATGGCAGGCTAAAGTGATTTCCTGCAGAGTGATTTTCCTAATGTCTTTTTGATGAGCATCAGTCACTGTGGGAAGCACAGGGTCCCTACCCAAGTGATTTGGAATCCCTGGGGAATGAATGGACAAAGGCAGATGTCTTTTGTGAAAGTTCTTCTGGTGACTCTAATAAGCTGCCAAGGTTTAAAACCACTAATAACCTGGTTACTAGGTTGGGGAGGATGCCTAAAAGCAGGGTCAATGGGATGGAAACATGAAAGTTAAGGGATAGTGAAGAATCACATCAAAGTTAAAAATTTTTCACCCTTTGTAGTATTAGCTGCCCCCAAGTTTCATAGGGTGCTTGCATCTTTGGAATGGCCAAGGAGGATGCAATTTAGCTCTCCAAACTTTATGTAGGCAGTTTATCTCTTCACCTTTTCTCTGAGTTCCTTATCATGTCACCATTGGTTTATAAAACAGCATGTACTTCTTAATTGTTTTTTAAAATTTATATAAAGGTTTCTTTCTGTAACTCTATATCTCCACTATTGGAATAAGCTTCAAAATTATTCAAATGTTAACTACAAGGTGAAGCCTTTTTTAGTCTTCCTTTCTCCAATTACAGTTAATTAATAACTCTAGTTAATTAATAACTCCTGTTCCCAAAGCATTTTAAAACTTATCTGTTTGTACTTACTTTCTTATATTTTGATTTTTTTTTTTTTTTTGTCTTCATATCATTTTTTTCACTCTGGACTATGAGATCCTTGAAAGCAGAAAATACATAATAAATGTTCAGTAATTATGACTAAATATTAGATGGATAGATGATGTGTACTTTGATACTCCTGCCTTATGAGCTTTTGCATGTTTATTTTTGGTTTTACAATATCGATTTTTTTTTTATTTTTATTTATTTATTTATTTACTTATTTTTTTTTTTTTACTAAACATAAATTGAGTACATCTCATGTGTTAGGTCCTGTGCCAGACACTTATTTCTATTTCAGTTTTGTCCATTTTAAATATAAGCTTCTCATGGAGTCTGAGTTACAGCCATATCACTTTTCTTTTTCTCTCTTTCTTTCTTTCTTTCTTTTTTTTTTTTTTTAGCATAAGATCACAAAATTATTCAACATGTCATCTCTTACAGAATTTGAGATCATGGAATCACACCCACCTTTCTCTAAACATTTTGGAATCCACCATGGTCATATTTCTGGCTACCATACACTCTAAAGTTGAAAAGGTAATTTTGCTCACAGTTTCCACTACTTCAAATCACAAATTCTTTCTGATTAGCACAGAACTAGAAAACTACTTCTCTTATGACTGTCTTTGCATATGAACAAGACTTGCCCAGAATGCTTTATGCCAATGGCAATAAATGATTAAAGCTAAGGTTGCTGCTCTGTATTGCCTTGGTTCCAGTTGCAGAGTCTCTATCGGGAAAGCCTTATCCCTTTCCTAAATCTTGCCTGGCAGTTTAGAGTATACTCTAATAAGATCCCTTATTTTCATCTCTCCTTTACCTTGAAAAGTGCATGGCTTTAGCAGAGTACTCACTCAAGATGTGTGTATTTCTGCACAGGAATATCATTTTTGGCAACCTCCTATTCCTCCTCCCTATCGCCCAAAAAAGTACTATTGTAAGAAAGCACTTTTATTTCTGTAATTGAGTTATTGTTTTTTTTCCACAACACTCTCTGATGACTGTATAAAGTTAATTTTTTGAACTATTATCTCGTTTATTTGCTACCAATTCATGAATTGTGCTTTGATATACACATATGCACTCATTGGCACAGACACACACATCCACATGTATGGTTTAAATGGATATTCTGTTTTCTCATATCAATTTTTTATCATGTATTTGTTTATTAGTTTTCTTCCAATTCCATAACATTATCTATTTTTGCTCTGCTATACTAGAACGTTTCTGTTTCCTTTTCCAATTTCATTAGTCCCCAAATGCGTTTATACGTTTAATTGAATTCTGTTAAAATCCTGGCAAGGTCTTGTAATCATAGACATGCCTTGTCTAAATTGATAAGGAAAGGAAAAAGCCCTAAAACAGCTAAAATATTCTTTAAAAAAGGAGAACAAAGTGGGAGAAATTACATGATATTATTTTACTCTATAACTACAATAATCAAAAGAGTGGTATTGGCAGAGAGTGAGACATACAAATCAATGGAACAGAATACAGGGCCCAGAAATGGCTCTGCACAAATATGTTCAACTGATTTTTTGAGAAAGATGCAAAACCAATTTAATGGAAGAAGGATAGCATTTTCAATAAATGGTGCTGGAGCAATTTGACACCCATATGCAAAAATATGAGCCTCAAACTAAGTCTCACACTGGACACAAAAATAAACTCAAAATGAGTCATGGACAAGTGCAAAACATAAAGCTATAAAATTTTTAGGAAAAATAGAAAAATACTTGAGATCTAGGGCAAAGGCAAAATAATTCTTAGACTTGACACCACAATTATTATGCATAAAGGGAAAATTATAAATTGGACCTCATCAAGATTAAAAATGTTTACTGTGTGAAAGCCATGTGAAGAGAATAAAAATACAAGCTAGAGAATGGGAGAAAATACATACACATCATAAAATACTACTCAGTAATAAAGAAGAACAAACTATTGATACGAACCACAAATTGGATGAATCTCCAGGAAATTATGTTGTGCCAAAAAAAAAAAAAGGTCCAGAAAGGTTAGATACTATATGATCCCACTTATATAACATTTTGAAATAATAAAATTTAGAAATGGAGATTAGTTAGTTGTTTTGTGGGGACATTGGGATAGGAGGGCGGATGTCAGGGCGTGCAGGGAGGGAGATGGATATGGTTATAAATGGGCAATATGAAAGAGACCTGTGGTGCTGGAACTGTTCAATATCTTGACTGGTGATTACGTGAACCTACACAGGTTACAAAATCATATAGACTTATTATAAAACACACATTTATACCTATATCCAAATTAGTACAAGTAAAACTGAAGAAATCTGAACAAGACTGGTGGATTATATATAATCCTGGTAGCGCAGTCCTGCAAAATATTCCCATATGAGGATAGTGAGCAAAGTTTACAAGGGATGTCTCTGTATTATTTATTATAATGGTATATGCATCTGCAATTATCTCAATAAAGAATTCGTTTAATATTTACTTCAGATATTTGCATAGTGCTATATTTTGTCAACACACTATGATTTTGCCATTTTTATTTTGTGGCAAAGTTGACATATGACACTGCTGGGGCTATTACACATCTTCTTTGTATAAAATTTATTTAAATGTACCATGATTTGAATGTACCATGATTTTAGAATAAAAGAAATATTTGGAAATAGAAAAAATATACAAAACCGATGTGTAATAAAGGCAATGGGGCATGCGTCTTTTATAAAATGGTCAATTTTAAATTTATGAAGATAGAGAAAATACTCATAATTGTTAATGAAATTAATTAATAACCACTGATTTGCAGCAGACAAAGTTTAGGATAAAGTATCTGTTTAGCCCTTTTATGTGTTACAACAGATGAAAAATAGACTAATGGGCCATGGGAAATTGTCAGCTAGTTATAAAAGGAGATGATTGAGGATGTTTAGACTATATGCCGATTCCATCTGAATGGTTTGGTAATAATAATAGCAACTCTACTAGAAATAAGAAGATGCCCATAAACAGTCTCTCATTTAAAGCTTATGATGTCAATATAGCTATGCTCACAGAATTTTCAAATTCCAAAATAAATGTTGAACAGAAATAGATTTAGTTAAGGAATAAGGATTTTAAGTATGTTAATATCACGGTCCCAGTCACAAACAAGGTCTTCAGTTACCCAGAGGAGCAAAGTTGCTATCTTCATTTCCAAGACTAGACATGTTACATTCAGATCAGCATAGAGAAGAAGAAAATGTTTCCTACTTGGAAACAAAACTTTAGTTTGATATGAGAGTAAGGTAGACTCTTGATTGCTATTGGCAAGATTCATAAGTTTATGTTGTAAATTATGTAATTAAGTCACTAAATTTGGGGGATGATTTGGTATTCTGTTAGATACCTGAAAAACAGTTTAGTTTTATGATAATGCAAATTGATCTTTGATATCACCTGATCTTTTCTGTATCCATTACCATCATCTACCTATAGCTATGGATCTATTTATCTATTTCATCTTCTCTTTACATGGAAAGTTTGAAAAGGTGGTTTCAATGGTCTGTTTAAAGAGTTGGTCTGTCCACATGTACTTCCATAATAATCACTAGAACTCATCTAGAAATAACCCTGGGATTCTAAAGCAGAGACTTCAACAGCTAAGATACTAAATTTTTTATGTTAAAGAAATCCTGCAAGAGTGCCGTTGCAAAAATAATAAATTCAGTACTTAATGGTATGCCTATGAAGTTTTCTTTGCCCTTTATTCTCTAATCTGTGTACACAAAAGCTTGTTGTTAACTGCAGGCTTTCAAGGAATTTCAGGAATGTTTATTAAATATATTTTTGAAAATGGAAGATATTTCTATTTATCACCCTGTTGAGAAATATTTCTAGCCAAGAGAATAGTTGAGTTCTAGTAAAGACACAGGTGCTTGTATTACAGTTACATTACACTGAATAACAGTGGTAGGTTAAGTGCATTGTAGCAAATTGAAAAGTGGAGATATGCCAGTGCCAAATATCTTGGCAGCGATTCATACCCTGTAACATTCTGCATATAACTGGTGCGTAGGGTGAGTCATTTTCTATCTGACCTGCTGATTTTTCTGTGAATAGATTCAAATATTGATTGAATGACCTAGTCATATTTTCTGAGTGGAAGGAATGTAAGATTTGATATCGTGTGTGTGTGTGTTGTGTGTGGTTCAAAGAAATATAAAAATTTTTATTGCAGATTTTTCTGAAGGAAATGGGAATTTCAGTTGTCCATTATCTCAGACTTGTGGCCATTTAAATTTCACATGAGAAGTTAGGGATAGATGAGCCTGACTCAAAGAGCATCTGAAAGTAAGCTACTTTCTTGACCTTTATTGCATTTTTATCTGCATCTCATGACAGTGAAGTGTGAGCCATCTGTTGCCTGTTTACCTACCAAAGTTCTTTTTCACAAAGGGAGGCAATAGGCTCAAGTAAGTTCTGTATTCTCAAACCTTACAGTAAAATTGGCATTTTTACAGTTACAATTCCAAACGTGTTCTGCTGTAGTTTTCTCTTATTTACAGAGTCCCTGCAAAGAATGAGTCCCTGCTGGTTATAAGAAATATTTGACACACACATTTTGAAGAACTTTTAACAAAGGGACAATAATGCTGACCATTATTATTTTGCCAGATTCAGTTACAACTGCTAGGACTCATTAACAATTCTAGGTTGAAGGTCCTGGATTCTACCATCTAATAAACTAATGTCAAGCCATTTCTTAGTTTTCATCACAATGAAAAAGAGCAGTGGGTACATATTAAATGTTTTAAATAACATCAGAAACTTCAGTTTTCATTTTTTTTTTTTTTTTATTTCAGCTCTTCATGGGGGTTCAAAAGCTCAGGTTGTATACATTGTCCATGTCCCGGCCATCCCCCTGAGTCAGAGCCTCAAGCGTGTCCATTCTCCAGACAGTGCGCCTGGAACTCACCATGTAGTCATACCTCCATCCCCTCCCCCCACCCCCACCTCCCCGAGTCAGCACCTTCAAGCATGACCATTCCCCAGACGGTGCGCAACGCACTCATCATGTAGGTATACACCCATCCCCTCCCCCCACCCCCGTCTCAGTCTGGTATCCAATTGGTATCCTTCCCCGATGTGCATTTAGGTGATGATCAGGGAAACCAATTTTCTGGTGAGTATATGTGATGCTTGTTTTTCCATTCTTTGGATACAACATCTCTTTGGCTCTCCTGGAGAGAGTTAGAACCCATTATATTCAGTTTTCATTTTTAAAAAAACTATTTCAAAAGATCAGATAATAGCTAAGATAAAACACAGGTGTTCCTGTTAATGTGCATAACAAATTATCCCAAAATGTAGTGACTTAACACAGTAATCATTTATTATTTCTTATGGTTTCTATAGGTCAAAAGGAGTCACAAACCCTTGCCTAGATTCCAGATGACTAAACATAGTCCCTACCCCTCAGTGGAAAGAGTTAAACCTGTTTTTTAGGAGAGATCATGTGGGATGAGATATATGTTAGTGTGGCCATTTTTGGAAAATCTAATGCGTCAACAGGCAAATTTCCTTTTTCTATAAAGAAGCCTCACAAAATTGGTGGCTTCATCAGCTATATGTGGGTATGTATATGTGTGATGAAATTAATATCTTTAAATTTAACATAGTATCAAAAATACTTCTCAACAACCTTAAACCATTCTTCAAAGGAATTATTTCAATGACTATAATTTTCCTTCCTAAGACTAGGCCACAACTCAATATTTACACAATCGTTCCATTTCCTTGCTGTTATAAATAACACTCTACTATACACATATTTATATTTCTAGATAGAGTGGTTCC
Source organism: Lemur catta (assembly GCF_020740605.2). Classification (NCBI taxonomy): domain Eukaryota; kingdom Metazoa; phylum Chordata; class Mammalia; order Primates; family Lemuridae; genus Lemur; species Lemur catta. The sequence continues at coordinate 45,596,960 of NC_059141.1, read as the reverse complement.
TTAATTGTATCATTTAGGAATTGTATTTGGCTGCAAATAACAATAAATTTAAAAAGTTTTTTTTTTTTTAACATATTAAAAAGGTTAGGTGTTGATTGCTGGCATAGGTTCATTTGCTCAATGATGTTTTTCAATGGTGTGAGGTGTTTTGGATGCTTGGTATATTAGCTTTTGTCTTTATGATCTTAAGATTATTGCTGCCCTCTAGGTATCTTGTCTACATCCAAGGTAGAAGGAAGATAAAAGAAAAAAGTCAAAGGAACATATCCTAGTGAATCTTGGCTATTAATGGAGAAAAAAATAATTTTCCCTTGTGAATTGTGCCTAATATCATTGGCATATGGTCCAACCTACCAATATGGGAGAGAGAAAAATTGAGGGTTTTGTTTTTTAGATATTATGGTTTTCTTAAGTTGGTTCCCCTGTAAATGAACTTTGATACGAACAGCTGCAAAGATTTATTGAGGAGTGATCTTCAGAGATAAACTTGTAATAAAAGGAGGATTGGATAGTGGGAGAAGCTAGCTTGCAATGTGGTTGCAACTGAGTTCTCACCCGATCTGTTGGGGACTCTGAAGCTCAGATGACCTTTCAGAATTGTCACAAATTGAGGCAAGAGGACTGGGCCATTGTACCCCTATCTTACCTTGTCATTAATTGTGGGTGCCCGCGTGGTACGGGCCATTGACTTGTAGGTTGTTTCCTACAACCAAGGGCAGTTTTTTTTTGTAATTTCAGCTTATTATGGGGGTACAAAAGTTCAGGTTATATATATTGCCCATGCTCCCCAATCCCCCCAAGTCTGAGCCTCAAGCGTGTCCATTCCAACGGCAGTTTCTAGTAAAGGACTAAGTCATGAGTGGTCGATAGCAGATAGCCCCCTCAGCTGGAAGATGGCGAATCCATTCTGAAGAGGGGATTTGCCCTGAGCTCTCTAGAATGCAATAGAGTGGTAGAAAAAGCAAAGGAAAGAACAGTTAAGAGTAGGCTTTGTGTGAGCCAACTTACCACACTAAAAATGTGTATTTGCTCTTTTATATTTAACTGCATTTTCCAAATATTTTACATTAAGAACATATTCCTTTGAAAATAGACTTTTGAATACTTAAAATAAATTTACATATATATGGAGAAAGAGAGATGCAGAGTTCATCCATAGTATAATAAAAATTGTAGTAAAGAAGCAAGTCTTTTTTTGAATCACCCAGGGATGTAACATGACTACAGTGATGAATTAAAAGTGACATATATGAAGTCAAAATTTGACTTGGTAAATTTATTAATTTTTAGTTTTACGTATAATAATAATTTAACCATAAAGTGATAGACAGTGTTAGAATTATTCTTGTTACAAATTGTATCTTTTTAAGATAGTTGTGAACTCCCAAAGCAAAGTATATGCTTAGTGATTTTAAATAAATACTTTAAGTTTTGGTTTTTCTTGGAGAATTTGAAAGAGTGGAGAGTTAGAAGGAATGGAGTTTATATTATTAATACTCTAAAATACATGATGTGTTTTCACTGGACTGACTTATTTGGTGGGACTACTTTAGGTTGAAAATGACATCTTTGGGGTTAGTCATCTTCATGGAGGATGTTATAAGTAAAATACAAGATAATTGAGAGAGTTTGTTCTTTCTGGATCCCAATATCTATACTGCCATGTCTCCTTTTTCAAATCATACTGCTTCATATATTCATAGAGTAATATCCAATTTATTGGTACCTATTAACAGAGCATAAATCTGATTACTTTATTGGATCTACTAAAAAAAGCTATTGCCACTAAGATCCAGATCTTGAAATAATAAAACTTTCTTTCAAAACTATCTTAGTCACTCACTGTAACTCATAATATTTAACTGGATAAGCAATTATAATTTTTTCTGTGGTTTAACTCATCCACCATAGCATTTGAGACTTGCCCCTTAGGACTTCATGGCTCCCAAAACAGTGATTCTGATAGACTTATTGCATTGTAACAAAATACTCTGTTATTCAATTTACTAAATGTAGATGTAAAACTAGCCCTTGGCTCACAGACTCTATTAATAAAGCAACAGGAAATAAATTATTCACTAACAGAGAAAGCAGATAAATATATTTAAAATGCAAAAAGAAAATCCGTATTGTTTATGTGTTACCTTTCATTTGCCATAGAAGCAGTGATGTGAAAAGAGCAGAATGAGAGGGAAAGTGTGAACAAATCTTAGATTCTGGAAGATGGAAGCACAGGTGAGAAGGGGAAAAATTGTGTGAAGAGAAGAAAGAATGAGGGAGGAAAAAAAGAAAAGAATGATAGTTCAGAGCCCATAAGTCAATACAGGTAGTTTCTACTGTGGTGCTTAGAGATTCCAGAAAGGACTGGCTGTGATTATGGCAGTACATTGATTATGTAGAGACTGAGTTCAGTTTCAGAAAAGGGAAGATGATGGGGTGGGCATTGAAAAAAAAGGACTAGATGTGGGAGATAGATGGAAGAGAGTAGGGACAGGCATTAGTCTACTTATGGGAAAAGAAAGAGCAACAGGTAATTGGGAGCTAAACGATGGGCACACATGGGCACAAAGAGATGTAAAGGACATTGGAAACGAAGAAGGGGGAGAGTGGGAGGCAGTGAGGGGTAAAAACTTACCCGTCAGATACAATGAATACTAATCTGGTGATGGACACACAAAAAAGCCCCAATATAAGCATTATACAAGGTATCCATGTAACAAAAACATTTGTACCTCCTTAAGTTTTTGAAATTTATAAAAAAAAGAGCAATAGATCTTGAAGTCCACTCCTAGAGGAGAAGGAGAAAAATACTTCTGTTTGAAATTAATAGACTAGAATGTGCTGGGAGAGGAAATCAAGAATTGCACTTGAGTTGCTAGTGACCCTTAGAGATGTCCTAAAAGGTAAATCGAAAAGTAAGTCGTTTCCAGGAAAGATTTTTAGCTCTTAAAGAGATAATTCAGTATTTGGGATGAAATTATGGACAAAGATTACAAGAGGGATTTTGCTAAGCTAAAAATCCTTGTAGAGGAAGCCTAGGATGGCATTGCTTGGATTTAAGCTTTTACTTGGAAATGTGAGAAGTGGCGCAGCTGACAGTCTTGTCTTGTTCCTCCACTGGTGGAGGTGTTAACGAGCCATGAGGCTCCAAAGGGTAGGCTACTGGACAGGAGAGAGATTGTGCCTCTACCAACAGCGTAATTAGGTCTCAAGTAATCTGGCCTTCTCTGTGGCTTTATGGAGGAATGACAGCTGCCCATTAGTGTTAATTAACGAACAGGAGAGACAGATACAAGATGTGGGTGTGTTTTCCAAAGCCTGGCAGGCAGGGGTAGGAGGAAACCACAGTAGTCAGAGGCTGAAGGTGAGGGACTCTTAACGGCAGTGGTGAGATGGATGGAGCTTTTACTTGGCATTCTCTGTTTCTGACTATTAAGCATCCAGGACACTTTGTACTCTCCTTTCTGTCCCAAAAGAGAGGCACTCATTAAGGTTACCAGCTCACAGGTGAGAAAGGTCAGCCTCTGCCCTCAAGAGCCAGGAAAGGAAGCAACCTGTCTCTTGACTCCGGGAACAAAACTGCATACACTGAGCAAGGCCAGAACGCTGTGGGAATGCTTTCTTCAGAGGCTGAGCCTGACAACATTTTGAAAGGCTCCAGGTGCAGTGCAAGCAAGCCAGCTTCCTGAAACAGGGTCAAGAACTGGACTCGATGATACAAAATGCCCTCCAACTTCTGTGGCTCAGACTCAAAGCCACAAAGCAGTGCTGGTGAGAATCCAGCCCTGGCTCGTGCGGCCATGAGGCGCCATGTGGCTGATGTACATGGAGCTATCCTCAGTGCAGCACTGCTTTCTTATTTTGATTCAAGCTTCACAGTATTCAAGATAAGACTTGAAAACGACTAAATACATAGGAAATATTGTTGTAAAGATAAAAATGAAATAGCATACAATTTAACTTTCAGTTTTTACAATAATAGTTTTCATTAGACTATTCAATATTTATTATATAGACTTTTTTATTTTAACCAGAGATTTCTGATTTCTTTTATCTAGAAATCTTCTGATATTAGGAATTATTAAAATATTTATTTTTTATTAACACATTTTTACAAAATAGTCTTACAGCATTTAAAAACCAATTCATTTGATACATAAAAACTGTCTTTAAGACTCTTTGAAACTATCCAGCTGAAATTATTTTGAAGATCCCCTGACTTATTTCCTTACTTTGAAGCCCATCAGCGTTTAGTGTTTTACTCAATTAAGATCATAGTATGCATTGTCATTTAAATTTTGTATTATGAATAGCTCTAAATGTTTTGTGTATTTCCATTTAAATCTTTCATTTCTTGAACCATGGAAACTATTCTTCCCTCATTCTCTCCTCTTCCTTGAGTGCCTAAAATAGACCTGACACACATAATCCACATATAATAAATATTTGTGGATTTTTGTTGTTGTCTTTAGGCCTCTGTAAGCAGGTCAGTTGTAAATATTTGTAGAGAAGACAATGTGAAAAATATTTTATTTACAATCCTGGTTTAAATTCATTCAATTCAACAGATGCTTTAAGAGCACCCATTGCTTGCAAAGTCTTAGAACCAAAAAGAAGGGTAAGAAGGTTTCTGTCTTCAAGGAGTTCACAATTTAACCTTGTGCAAATAGAATTAACATATTGATTTGCCCTAATTGTGGAACATTAGTAAAATAAGGTCTCTCTTTACCTCTCTCTACTCCCTTCTAGAGTTATTTGGAACCAATAGTAATATCAGAAAACATTGTTAAGATTACATGGTAAGTGTCTTATCCTCTAGTAATGGCCACTACTCACAGTATGGGTCCAGAATTTCATTGTGTTGCAGAGTTACCAGGGGTAGTTAAGATTAAACCTATGACTGATGCCCCTGTTAAAGTTAGAGGGGCCTAAATCTTTGATTTTCTTTTCATCCTATATCACATAATTAGCTACACCTCACTTTTTATCATATAATTTACAACCAGAACACATTAAAGGAGCCCTCACAAGGTTTAAGGAACCCAAGAAAGTAGGGTTATAGATATCATAGTATTTAATAGTATTATCATACATATACCCATTTGCAAATTTTGCTGGGGTCTTCATATACCCATTCACAAATACGCTTACCCTACTCCTACTCCACACACATACACACATGTTCTCTCTCACACACATTTTGTTCTTACAAATGAGTAAGGAATTTGTTTTACTCATTATGGGCCATTTATACTCAGAAGGGTATCTCTCTGGGATTATAATCACAGTAAATTTTAAAGCTTGTTTGCCTGTATTCTTCAGAGTCATATTAAATAGATGCCTGCAAAGAAAAAAAAATAGTTGTACAGATTATTGTTCTGATATCTTCCAAAATAAAAGCTGGCAGACAATTGATTGCTGTCATTCTACTAAGAGACCCATTCTTTCATGAAAGTAAGGAATGTACGTGGGTGTGGATTTCTTGCTTAGGGAATTGGGTGGTCTACTTGACTGACTCACCCATATTCAGGAAGTTTACATAATTATAAATCAATTATCTTTGCAATATGATACTTTCCATGATGGCATTTGAATAGAATGTTATGTATAAAACATGCTGCTTATAATTTGACTCCCTAAAATCTTTACATTGGCTTTAGCACAATATGTCTCTTTAAGAAAACCAGTTCTCTCTGCTGTGTGAGAGATGAGGTCACTGGTCATAAAATTGTTTTGAAATTTTATGTTAATTTCAATGATAATGAAGGCTAATCGTAGTATTTTTTGACATCTACTTTTTCCATACTGATCTCATTAATAAATACTTATTGGATCTTTATGCTTCATATTTATGCTTGACCTCAGCAGACAACAAAGTTTAACACTAGTTCAGGAAACAACACTTGATCTCGTCTTTAATTTATAGTTTAGACTTGTTTTGTAGCTTTGGTAGTTAAATGGATTTTATTTGGTACTGTTTATTATATTAAATTTACTTGGCAGGTGGCACATACTTTTATCCTTTAAGTGGTGACTCTGAGGTGAATAATAGCTTAATTTGGAGAGGGACCTTGAGGAAACTGTCTAGCTGTTTTTACCATTATAATTTACATCACACATCAATATGGGGTGTGTGTATTCATCTATAGTTATATATGGTTTCAAAATAAAAGGGAAATGTGTTTGATGAAATTGGACTCTTAGAGCAATATACATTGCCTACCTCAAATTTGAACTATGAAGCATATACTTCTTATAATTTATTGGAAGCAGTACTATAACAGCCAAACATTTTTGAGTCCTCTGTGTGTGTGTGTGTTTGTTTTCATCTCATTTGTTTCTTTTGTGATGATACATACTGACACAGCATACTGATGTCTGTTTTTCAGAACAACATTGGCATATGTCTTCTTAGACAAATGAATATTTTCATCCTTAATGACTTATTTGAGAGGAACAAGAAGTTCAGATGCAAATTTGAATAGGGTTGGAGGGTGTAAGATAAGAAAAAGAAAGAAATTTAAGGCCATATTATAATTTCTCAATTATGAGAATCATCTTGTATCTACTGCAGACAGACGCACAAACATACCATGCACAAAATACCGTTGGCACTCCAGACTAATTTAATTTTAATTCATTATTTAGATCACTTTTGGATGGTCTGATTTTGTCATTGACAACAGGTTTTAATTTACTTGTTTTTGTGCCATTATATTATATAAAGGCAAGGTAAAACCAGTGCCTGATACCCCTATTGTGAATTATCAGCCATACTTGTGAATCATCATTATAAATATAACTGCATATGAGACAATGAAAATTATTTACTACTTAGCATCATTTCTTCCTAATTAATCATTATATATCTATATTTTCTAGAAACCTTATTTTTAAATGTCTGGATCTTCAGGTTTTGCAGTAAGTTTCATGATTAATACAGTCCTGATTGGTATTAAAAGTTCATATACAGGTATAGAAAGTTTTTATTCTCTTCAAGATGAAAATCATTTTATTTTTTTTCTGGTTATAAAAATAATTCATTCTTGTTACAATTAGCCAAATTATAAATATTTAAAAGTATGAAAAAGGAAAGTTGAAATTACCTTGATTGTCATTCCTCAGAGGTAACCACAACTGTCATTTTGGGGAGGATAATTTTACATGTAAAACTTTCACATACGCCCACAAAAGCTTATCATCTTTAATAAATGGGATTAATATATATTCTGTTTCATTGGTCATTGGTGTGTTTCTATGTCAAAACATACAGAACTATTTCATCAGTCACCTCTGTTGTAAATTAGAACACCAATTTCACTACTAATACAGTGAAAAAGATACTTGGAAAAATTTTAGTCCATGTAGAAACATAGTTAAAAAGGGGAAGCTTGTCTTCATTAGCAATAATAATCCTCCTTCCTTGCCCATATATAACTCATGTTAATAGTCGGAATTCATCACTGTAGTCTTTATACTTTACTTACATACCATTATATATGAATGTAATCATATTTAAATATGATCAAGCTTTATATACATTCTATAGTTTTTCACTTAAAATTATATACTTGATGTATTTTATATTAGCAGAAGTTTTATTATTTTTTTATAGAATCACAATATTACATAATTTATTCTCTACTAATAAATATTTAGATTTGGATTCCTTTTCACTTTTACAAATAAAGTTTCCCAGTGGCTATATACATCTGTTCAAATATGCAAGTATTTCTAAAGGACAAATCACATTAAGTTGAATTGCTGCAGTACTGCACATTTTAAATTTTCATAGATGAGGCTAAGTTGCCCTCTAAAAAGTTGACCATTAGCCTTCCAGTTGCTTCCCTATATTCTCAGCAATACTGGATAAAATCAAACTTTTAAAATATTGTTAATCTGACAAGCAAAAAATGTAATTTTCTTGTTTTAGTTGTATTTCCTACTTTTAATAGGTCAAGAGTTAGATTGGGAATCTTTTTATGTATTTATTAGTCATTTTGTTTCATATATAAAGTATTTAAATACTTTGTCCATGTTTAATGGCCTCTTTTCCATATGGATATTTATGAGCTATTTATATCTATAGATAATAATTTTTGTTATTTTATATAAAACTATTTGTGTCCATATTATGTATTTTAACTATAGATTTTCAATATTTTGACATTTAAACATTTCTATACAGTAATATATTCCAGTATTTTTACACATGTCAATTTTTTCCCCCAAGTAGATAACCAGTTGGGCCATCACTAATATTTTTTCTCATTGTTCTGAAAAAACACTAAATTTCTGTGTGTTTAATTTCTGGCACATTATACTTTCCTTCCTTCTTCTTTTTTGTAAATCTCCTTTGCTAACCTTTTATGAATTCTTTCAGATGTACATTAAATTAACTTAAGTTCAATATAAATCTATTAATTTAATAGACAAATTTAGTGAGAGGTGACACTTGATTTTACAATATTGAGTCTTCTCATCCAAGAACCTGATATTTCTTGCCATTCATTTCATCCTTCTTTTACATAATATTTAATATAGACACATATGCACACATGTATCTGTAACTGTGCTATTTTTAATAGGCCTATAGTACTATGAAATTTATTGCTATTATGACAAATTTCATTATTAAAACCTTTCTTTTGATTCTAGCTAACGTATAGAAAACTTTATTATTCATTCTGTGTTCATTTTATATAAAGAAGTGTTACTAAATACTCAGTAGTAATAACAGCTTTTCAGATAATCTTGCATTTTCTAGGTAGACAATTTTGTCACTTGGGAATAAAATCCCTTTAAAATATCCTTTACAATATTCTTTTTTCACAATATCCTTTTTTATATGGTTCATTTAGATTTACTAGAACTTTGCATAAAATAATGATTAACTTCAGTAATGATGGGAAAGCTTACCTTAATCTTGACTTTTGAGTGTGATACTTGCTGTAAATTTCTGAAATTTTTTCCTGTTTTAGGTTAAGAATAATTTCCTCTATTTGTAGCTGGCTAAGGTTTTGTTTGTTTTAGTTTAGTTTTGTTTTGCTTTAATGAGGATATGCTTAAAACTATATCAGTAGTTTTTCAAAATCTATTAAAATCTGGTAAAACAAGGCATTTCATTATATTTCTCAATCGTGAGCCACTTGGTTATTCCTGCAATAAACTATACTATCTTGCTTTATTATTATTCTTTTATTACATAGTTGAATTCAGTTAGCAATTCTTTTACCTACAAATTTTTGTTTAAATTCATAACAAAATTACCCGAATACTCTGCTCCCTTAATTCTTGTCTAATTTTGTTATCAGTTACATAAGCAGTAAAACATAATTATTGAAATGGAAGGAGGCCTAGAAATAAAATCAATTTGCTCCTTACCTTACAGATGGATAACTAAAGACAGAGGTAAATGGTTACACTAGCAAAACTAGTATCAGAGACAGGATTGCATGATTTAGGATTCATAAAGTTTGGGAGGCAGCTTAAGATGCAGCGTTCAAGAGAATATGAAGTTACCTGGTAATAATTTGTTTCCATGTAACACCCTTACTACAGTGACCTCTATGAGGTTCACCTACCTCTAGCTTCTTACTGTACTAAGAGACTTAGTTTTATTCTCTGTTTTACATGTCTCTTTAAATAGTGCTTCCTGAGATTCACTTCCACTGTCTTTGACTTCTTTAATCTCCATGGTATTTCACAGCCCACATAATGGTGCATAATCAATATTTGTGACTTGATGAAAATGTTTCCCTGTACGTTGCTATGCTCTTTTATAGCATAATTCTATTAGTTAAATATTCTACGGAACTCATAATTCATGGTCACTTCTTATTACTACCATAGACAGCAGAACAGTGCTGCTTCACCAGGGAAAATAGAAGGGCTGGCTTATTAGCGAGAGGTCAGTTGGATGCCAACATGGGGAGGTCACAGATCCCCTTCTGTAATTCTCAAACTCAGTCCCAGGCCCCTCAGTGGGGCTTTCTTAGAAGCAAAGCATATATTATGTTTTGAAAGGTACACTAAAGCTTTTGGGTTTGTTGACAGGAATTACTATGCCTCTTTCCATCTGCCTCGCTTGCCAGCATTTGGCAGCTAGCTTGGCCCCTTTGAATGTTGTTTTACTTGATCAAAAAAAAATAAATTAAAACTAAATTGGGAGCTATTTGGTAGCTTCCAATTTGATATCTTAAGTGAAAGTAAAACTTGAAAGAAGTTGGCCCCCAAGCCTTGTTAAGTATGACCTTACTAGAAGAAAAGTGTGTTACTTTTCTTTGAAGTTTAGCTGTCTACGCCTTTGTGGAATATTATAAATTAATTTCAAAGGAAGATTCCATTCTCTTTTCTCTTTTGGCTTAAATTTCTGTGGCTATCTTCTCCCTTGAAATCCCAATTTTTTCCTATCTTCATCTCATCTTAGAAAATGATAGAATCTTAAGCATACTGATTTGTGCATTCATGCATGTATTCATTCACTGAAGAAATATTTATTATTTGGCTACCATATGTCAGGTACTAGGCACTAAGGCTGAATGATGAGCAAATGCAGGTGAAGTCCCAGCTTTTATAAATCGGGGACAATAGACACTAATCAAATAATCTCCCAAGTAAATGTATAATTACAAACTGAGGATTGTGCTCTGAAGAAAAAACCTGACACAGGTAGGTGGAGGTTTCTACTGTGGGGGTATGGGGTAAAGTATTGGTGAAACATTTTTTAAGGAATTTTTTTCAGAGTATTACAGGTGTGCCAATATTTAGATTACGTGTATTGCTTTTGTACAGTTTGAGTCAATGTTATAAGTGTGCTCATCACCCAGATAGTGTGTATTGTACCCATTAGGTATGAATTTACCCCACTTTTCCTCTCCCTGCCACCTGCTTGATTTTTGTTGAGTTTTACTTTCATATGTACATATAAGTGTGTTGATCAATTAATTCCAGTTTAATAGTGAGTAAATGTGGTGTTTTTTTTTTTTTTTTTCCATTCTTGTGATACTTCACTTAGAAGAATGGTCTCTAGTTCCATCCAGGTTGTTACAAAAGGTATTAGTTCACAGTTTTTTGATGGCTGAGTAGTAGTTCATGGCATATCTATGCCAAATTTCATTAATCCACTCATGTATTGATGGTACTTGGGTTGATTGCACATCTTTGTGATTATGAAATGTGCTGCAATAAACATTCTAGTGTAGGTGTACTTTTTATAAAATTACTTTTTTCCTTTGTATAAATCCCTAATAGTGGGATTGCTGGATCAAATGGTAGGTCTATTTTTAGTTCTTTGAGGAATCTCCACACTGTTTCCACAGCAGTTGTACTAATTTGCAGTCCCATCAACAGTGTATAAGCGTTCCTTTCTCACCACTTCCACACCAGCATCTGTTATTTTGGAACTTTTTGATAAAAGACATTCTCACTGGAGTTAGGTGATACCTCATGTGGTTTTGATTTTCATTTCCCTGATGATTAGAGATGCTGAACATTTTTTCATACGTTTATTGGCCATTAGTCTTTCTTTTTCTGAAAAGCTTCTGTTCATGCCTTTTCCCATTTTTTAATGGAGTTGTTTGATTTTTTTCATGCAATTTGCTTGAGTTCTTTATAGTTCTTGGTTATTAGCCTTTTATTGGATATATAGCATGCAAATATTTTCTCCCATTCTGTAGATGGTCTGTTCGCTCTATTGATTATTTCCTGTTGTGCGGAGCGTTTTAATTTGATCAGGTCCCATTTATTTTTGTTTTTGCTGTGTTTGCCTTTCGGTATTCTTTGTAAATTCTTTGCTTAGGCTGGTGTCTATAAGAGTTTTTCCAGCATTTTCTTTCAGAATTCTTAGTTTCATGTGTTAAGTTTAAGTCAGTTATACATCGTGAATTAATTTTTGTGAATCATGGGAGGTGCGGATCCTGTTTTATTCTTCTACATGTGGATATCCAAATAATCCACCATGACCAGGTGGGCTTCATCCCAGAGATGAAGGGATGGTTCAATATACGCAAATCTATAAATGTGATTCACCACGTAAATGGAAGCAAAGACAAAGACCATATGATCATCTCAATAGACACAGAAAAAGCATTTGACAAAATCCAGCACCCTTTTATGGTAAGAACTCTTAATAACATAGGCATAGATGGAACATACCTCAATATTAGAAAGGCTGTGTATGACAAACCCACAGCCAACATCATACTGAATGGAGAAAAATTGAGAGCATTCCCCCTTAGAACTAGAAACAGACAAGGTTGCCCATGGTCACCACTTCTATTCAACAGAGTACTGGCAGTCCTAGCCAGAGTAACTAAGCAAGAGAAGGAAATCAAGGTTACCTAAATGGGGAAAGAAGAGATCAAATTATTGTTCTTTGCTGATGATATGATCTTATATCTACAAATTCCAATGATTATGCCAGGAGACACCTGGAACTGATAAATAAATTCAGCAAAGTCTCACATTACAAAGTCAATGTATACAAATCGGTAGCATTCTTATATGTCAACAACTGTTAAGCTGAGAATCAAATCAAAGACTCAATACCTTTCACAATAGCAATAAAGAAAGTTAAATACCTAAAAATATATTTAACAAAGGAGGTGAAAGACCTCTACAGGGAGAACTGCAAAACACTGAGGAAGGAAATCACAGAGGATGTAAACAAATAGAAAAACATATCATTCTCATGGTTTGGCAGAATCAACATTGTTAAAATGTCTATAGTACCCGAAGAGCTTTACAGATTCAGTGCAATCACCATTAAAATACTGACATCATTTTTTGCAGATCTAGAAAGAATAATTGGACACTTTGTGTGGAACCAGAAAAAACCTCACACAGTCGAAGCAACCTTAAGCAAAAAGAACAAATTGGGTGGTATCAATTTACTAGACCTCAAGCTGTACTACAGGCTATAATAACCAAAGCAGCATGGTACTGGCACGAGCACAGAGACATAGACCAGTAGATCAGAACAGAGAATACAGATATAAAACCATCCTTTTATTGCTATCTGATCTTTGACAAAGCAGCCAAAAATGTACACTGGGGAAAAGAATCCCTATTCAGTAAATGGCACTGGGAAAAAAAGAAATTACTTTTGAGCAGAGATCTGATGGATAGCAGTTAAGCAAGGCCAAGTGGTAGAGCATGGCAGTGAAGAAAGAAGAAGAGAGTATCCTAAGCTAAAGTAAACAGCATGTTCAAATGTCCGGTGACAGAAGAAAGCACCGATATTTGAAAGTAGATTGATATGGCTGATGCAAAGAGAGAAAAAAGAACTAGGCATATGATGACTCTTGGGCCAGACTATATAGAACTTGGGAAGTGGATATGATGTGGGGCTGGGAAGATGATGGGGGAATCAACTTTGCATTTGAAAATAATTTATTGGCTGCAGTATGTTGAACATATTGCAGAGCAGGAACATTTGCTAAAAATAAGTTAAAACTGGAGGCAAGAATAAAACAATAAATAAAACTGATTGAAACCCTAACTAGGTGGAGGACAGGAAAAGTAGATAAATAAGGAGATGAAGAGGTAAAGTCAAAAGAGATGGATATATGTGGGAATGAGAGATTAAGTATTGCCTGGATGACCTGTTGGTCTCTGCTTTGAGTCACCAGACTCAGGGGGCTACCTTGACACTTACATAGTCCTCTGTCCATGTAAGGCTAGTTTAACCATCATCATTCCACCCAGACATTCTAAGAATGGTTAGCATGGCTTTCTGTGTGACTGAATCAATAAATATTTTCAGGGATAACTTATTTGACCTCTCAGCATTTAATATTTGATACCATCTTCTTGAAACCTTCTCTTCTCCTGGTCTTTGTGACATCAGAGTATTGTAAGTAACCTTACTCTATCTCTGGTCACTTTTTCTGAGACTTACTGCATGATTATCTTCTATCTACCTAATAAATATTGATGTCTTAGATACCCTTCTAAGAATATTTTCTCTCTATATAATCACATCCAATTATCATTGATAAGCTAGTGACGTCCTAATTAATATCTCCACCACAGACTCCTAACTACATACTTAACTATGATTATGTCTACTTACATATCTCAGTGACAACTTAAACTCAAAGCATCTAGTCCACTTCTTGATATCTCCTATCAAATTGAAAGATTTCTAGTGTTTCTTCTATCAGTTATTTGGCCAGAGAGTTTGTAGTTTCGCTATTTACTAAAGTGTTCAAGGAACATAGACACCTTTTTTCCTTCTCATGTCTCTTCACAAGCTTTATGAACTGTTATCCCTTTCTAAATTCATAAAGAAGCCCAAATATCCTTCCCAAATACCAACTTAAAAAATGCTCACTTCAGCTACGTTACTTCTGTAACCTTACTCAGAGTTTCCCTGTGTTTATTCATATCTTTGTTATAGATTTGTTGCCAATGAACATACGCAGACTGAATTCAACTTGGGACAATTAAATTTAATAACCCAAGGACGTTCTTTTCTCAGGTGTTCTTCCTCATAACCTAAATAAATGATTTTTATATTGTCAATGATTAGGAACTTTTGTGAGGAAAGTGTGGAAGAAGGACACAGTTTCCAATGAACAAGTTAAGTTGTACTCAGGACTTTAAAAAATACAATTCATTGAATACATAAGTTTCATACATGATAGACAATCATTTATATTCATGATTCACTACCAGATAGACACAAATAAATTATTTTTATTAATTTACATGGACTAAATACTATTTTCAGAATACATTGTTTGATGGAAAATAAAAACACAATACATCATTGTCTTTACCTTTGAGCAGCTCACTGTGTGATAGATACATAAGCAAGCATAGGAAAAATGAGGATGTGCTGTACTTGTGAGTGTGTAGGAAGGTGGAAACATGAATTCTGATTCTGGACATCTGAGAAGGGTTTGTGGAAGAGAAAATATTTGATCCAGTCTTGAGGTGTAGGTATGATTTTGAAAGTGGACACGAGGGATGGTTTTTCAAACAAATGAACAGTTTGCAGAAAGATAAGCTCAAAAATGGTAAATTATTTTCTTCAAGAATTAGGTGTTCTTTTGTACCTGATATGTAACATGTTCTAGTAAACATTGAGGATTACATATTCAAAGGAAGACAAGTATAAAAACATTTATTTATATGTGCAGGAACTGAAGCTAATATCTCTTTCTGTGCATTTGTACCTGACACTAGGACATTCAGGTTGCCTAAATCCAGAGGCAGATATTTGACAAGAGAGTGCCTTTCACAGAAATAGTTATAGTTCTGCATTAACAGCTTTTAACTTTGTTGAAAGTAACCATCTGAGATTACTACATTCTTGGTGCATAAGTTTCTGACTCAGTACTAAGAATCAGGGTTCTCTGGTTGCATGCAAAAGAAAATGAATTTGGCATAGTAGGAAAAAAAGAATTTGTCGGAAACTATAAGACAATGCACATAAGCAAAGTCAAAATGATTGGGCAGAATGAAGATTGCTTTAGGACTGTAGGTGGCAATAGGAAGTGATGAATATGCCCAGGCTAGAGCTGGGGCAGGAATGAGGAGCTTTGATTAACAGTCATACTGAGACTTCACATCATTGAGGTGTAAAGGAAGATCAGTTCTCCAGAGGGAAATCTGTGTTATTACCAGAAGTAATGGATTGTGGGTAGAAGGCCAGAAAGTTCCCCTACACTTGATTTTCTTATTTCTTAGATATTTTATTTTTAAACTTTTCTCTATTGCTCAGTAGTAGTTTAAGTCATTATTTATTGCTTCTAATTTGTGAAGCCTTTTATATGACTTTTAGCCTCTCCCATAAATATTCAGGTCTTACTTTTGTAGACTTTCACCTCATTATACTTATGTTCAGAAAGGAATGTCTATCCAAACATATACACTCAGACCTTGGTTGATTTTTATATCTAAATGTTGTGTTATGAGTGTGTGTTGGGAGTGTGGAAGGGAGTAAGTAAGAATTACCTGGAGAAACTTTAAAAAATCTAATCATACATTCCTTACACCTCCAGCTTCCACCCATATACACACTTACTATGTCTATCTTGGCAGAAGGAAACTAGGCTTTTCTTTTTAATAGTTATTTATTGGTGATTTTATTATTCTCATCTTCCTTATCCCATAAGTTGAGCGCTATTGATATAGACTTTCTGTGGGCCCAACTTTAATTCTGTTATGGAAGATAATTGACATTCCTGATTCTATGACTTCTATGAGAAAGTTCTGAGAGAAAGATTTCATCTCCTTTTAAAGAACTTCATAACTTGTGTAATTTTGAACTGTCCTCCAATGGGAATAGGCTGCCCTGCAAAACAGTAAATTCTCTGTCTCTAGAAGTGTTTACACAAGAGTTATATGAGCATCTGCCAGAGAGGAAAATTCATGAAAATGAGTGACTTTTGATGCCCATTGAGAACTAGGATACATGGTGACATAATAATACAATGAACTATATGAACGATATATAAACAATGAATGTGCGACAATGGAAATCTCACCAAACATCAAAGTTTGTTTCATGTTCTTGAGAAATCATATCACAGGTAAATACCTGTGTGAGAACTTCTTAGTGGCAGACTGAATGATGTGTGATAAGCAGCTGTCCAAATAGTGTACTCGTTCGTAGCAATGACTTCATTTCAGTTGTCTAAGATGAGTGAGAAGACTACTAGTGCTCCTGAGATTTCAGATGAAACTTGATATTGGAATTTTAAGATACACCATGTTCTAGTATTCAATGTGTTTAAAATAGAATAGCTTTACTAGATTAAAAGAAGGTAATGATGAAAAGCAGAGATAACCTATAGAATGGTAGATTTATTTAAGGGTACTGTGAAAATTCCCAATCTTCAAATATCCATTTTATAGTTGTTCGTGGTTCTGCTACCAGTGAATCATTCTTTTGAGTCAAGTATGGTCATCTTCCTATTTTGATTGAATGTGAGGGATGGAACTAGCCTAGGTGGCAGGATTCTACAAGGCCAGTTTCCTGAGCAGGGAATTTATCACCCAAGACCATGGGTTGGGGAGTGGAGGGTACCATGTTCTCTGGTGAGTGAAAGGGAAGGCCCAAAGTCTAGCAAATAGAAAGAATGCCAAGAGCATACTATTTGGTACACAGAACTTGAACTAGGAACCAGGAAGAGAAGAACAAATATCAATAGGATTTGTCAGGTCAGGAATTTTCTGGCCAGCATTTATTATCTATAATGTTTTTCTTTTTTTACAGCCCAAATAGGGCAATAAGGTCAGTCAAGTTAAAGGGCTTAGAAGGACTGGTGAGAATGGGAGAGGTGAAAGAGAGGGATGTTAATAGAAAACTTCACTCCTCTCTCAGTAACACAACATATCCCTGTTTGAATACTTTTTGTTTGTTTGTTTTTAGTTATTACAGTATTGGTAATTATTATAATTATATTATTATTATAATGATATAATCTAATCTTTTTGTAAAAATGAAAAATTTTGTCCAGCATTTTCTTTTTAATTAATATGTGAATTTATCTAAACATTTTTGGTCATATTTACTTCTTAGGATAATTTAGACTATGCTTTTCTTAGACTTGACTAAGGATATCAATGAAAAGTCAGGTCAATCATTCAATGCAGGAACCTTTGTCGATACTTCAATTCACAGTAGCATAAAGAGGACACACGTATCCCTGGTTAATAGTCTCCATGGTATTTGCTGGTTTGAGTATGTTTCTTTTCTTTGTTGAATTTTGTTTCCCTGTCTATACAATAGAGGGCTGAAGAGTGGAGTCAGAGGTCACAAACTGGTAACCTATGAACTAAAGTAAGCCAACAGATTGTTTGACTAAGGCAGTGAGTTTGAGTTTTTCCTTTCAATTCATTTTGTTCTTGTATTGAGTTCACAATCATTTTTCTTGGAGACCTACCACCCCACCCTACAATTGACTTACGTAGACTCCATATTCTCTGAATAGCTCTTGAAAGTATTTGAGTTTGTGGTTCATGGATCAGACATACTGTTAAATTTCTTTAGGATCCCAAGGCTTTAATCCTACAAAACCTCTGAGAGAGTGAAGGTTATATTTTCCCCCCCTTAGTTAACAGGTGAGGTGGAAGGAAGTTTACACATCATCAGGGCTACCAATATTAGACCCTCCCCACACACTATCTCATGTATACATCAGACAACTCCAGTGAAGTAGGCATTATACCCGTTTTGTGGATTACAAAAAAAAAGTTAAAGAAGTTAACATCTTGCCTATGATCTGAAGCTTATTAGTTGTGGAAATCAGCCTCAAACCCATATTTGTTTGTTTCCAAAACCTCCCTATCCCCTCGTTTCCCTTTGTGGGCATAAACTTCCTACAAAGATCTCTTGAATCATGGAGCTTTGCCCAGATTTTGGAAATACCATCAAAGTTAGATACACACAGGATGCTTGATGTCCAAATATCTTAAACTATTTTACAAAATACTGTATTTGAATGTGATTTTCTTTGACCAGTAGGGAGTTATTTTCCTACTGTGCTTGGGAACAAACTTGATTGCCTGAAGTGCCACACAGAACTTAGGGATAATTTTTATTAGATGAAATTTGGCTTTCATTCACACATTGAAGTGACTTTGGAAAATATGTCACAAATCAACTTAAATTAGAACTGTAAACAGATTTTATATCTGTCACTTAACTTTTATGTTTTGTCACAGATACTAGGTATATTATAAATTCAACCTTGTTTTGTACAAAACAGCACTAAAACTGCGCATGCCTTGAAATAGTACATGATTACCTAGAGAATTTATTTGACAGAACAGTTCTGGTAAGGGGAAGTTCAGATATCTACAGGCATAGAATAAATGAAGGCAGAAAGAGTGTTAGTATGATCGTTAATTGAGTAGAAAAATTTGAATAGAAAACACAACTTTCAGTTGTTTTGTGTTTTCATTTGAGAGTTGTGTAAAAATTTACTATTACAAACATAAACTGTGTTTAAAATAATGTCCATGTTATGTCAGTCACTTAATTGGCTTGTAGTAAACCTGCTGGCCATCAGATATCCAGAACAAGAATGACCATTTCTGAAAGGGAAAATAAGAGAAAAAGGATATATTAACAAAGAAAGTATCTGTAATTTTTAAGCTTTAGAATAATCACCATTCTTCTAATTTGACCAAAGAATTGAGCCAAGAATGTTTATTTTTTTTTACATTAAACAAACAGTGCTTAAATTTATAGATAGATATTTTCTGCAAGTACAGTGCAAAGTAATATAATACATATTAGAGCAATTAGACTTCTGAGTTTCATTTTTGGTGAGTAGGATTTGAGGGGAGAGAGGGGCACAGAAAATGTTGCCCTTTTCAAATAACTCACGAATGTGCTAATTATATGTCAGATATGAAAGTTGAGGCATTATGACCTTCAAGCCAACAAAAGACCTTTTCAAGTAAGCCATTTTCATGTACATTAATAAAATGAACAGTGCCCTTCCACAGTTAAATAATGTATGGCTGTTATTTCATTATATGTAAATGCAAAACAAGGAGTTGTTTCACCGTTGACATATTAAAAAAATAATGCTATAAAACAAAGAATATAAATTCATTTAAATAACATTTTGTGGTTCTATTAAAATAGTAATCAAAAGATGTTTGTTCATTTCCACTGCGTGCAGTTAATGTGCAGTTTCTCTGCAACTGAATTTATTTTGGATTTGAGCAGTAAAAATTGCAGTATGTTAAAGTACATACCTGACAGGGATATTGAAAAGTTAGAAAAATTATTGTTAGATAAATGATCTCCTTGCAGTGATGAAGACAATGATGTATTTTGTAGATGAGAGAAAACATTGCCTTTGTACATAAACCTCACTGGATTAGCAGGAGGAATGTTGAACAAGCATAGGGTTCAAAGGAAGGGAGAAGAATTTTTCTTTCTCATGGCTCTTTCATGGTATAAAAAAGTATTTGTAAATATTGGACTTAGGTAATGGACAGAATGTAATTATTTAAAAGATTACCCATTTCACTGGAAAAAAGCATAAGTTTCAAAAGCAGTAACGAACAAGAAACTTGGGTGTCACTAATGCTTGAATCAAATACAGAGCACACTGCTGGAATGTCAAACAGTGTCCATGAAGTTGTAGTAGAAAATCGAAAACAGGAAGAAGAACTTAATTATCTTGTATTTATCTGGCTTTGTACTGTATTTGATGCAAATAAAAACATGAATAAAGATATAGTTATCCTTAATACAACTTAAGTATGTGTGATAGACCTCTGGGAAATAGTAAACCAATTATAAACTTGAAATAAACCACAATCATTTGAGATTCCAAGAACCTATTAGCATTCAATCTAACTTTTATTTTTTTCCAGTCACATAATATCTTACAACTTTTTGTTATGGGTTAGATGTTGATACCAAGAGACTGTTTAGGGTTTACTGATTCACTCAACAGTCTTTCCTTTTATTTTAAACGATTGTTATTTGTTTTAATAGATTCTCTGAATACTTTCATAAAATGGATACTGGTGACATTTATGAAAATGTTGTTTGTCACTGAGATTTTCAATGAATGTGTACATGTTTTGACTTGTCCAGGATAACAAATGTTTCTGTATTTCCTTGATGATCTAAAATGATTTCATTCTTTTGGATTGTATTTAAGGTGGCAAATCTTGCTTGTTCCATGTCAACAAATGAAGATGGGATTAAAATTGTCAAAGTTGCAGCCAATCACCTGGAAACCTTGTGTCCACAGGTATGATAACTAAGTTACTGTCTTTTTTCTATAAAAATTTTTATAATTTTCATACTTTTATACATATACAATATGTTAAAATATTTATTTTAAACCTGGAAGACTGAATTGACCCAAGGTCCTGGTTTATCCTTTACTAAGGAATTGGTTCTTGCAGCTATTTTGGATACTTCTGAGAGATTTGATGTTAGTCTGAGTCAAACATCTTCTAATAGTCTGAAAATTTAAAGGAACCATTGAAAATGCATACATAGAATCCTGATAATTAAACAGCTTTATGTATTGACCTATCTTGCTAAAATTCCTTTTATATCTAGTAAAAGAAAGAGGTAAAGGGGGCTCGTTTTGCAAGACCTGCAAGGAAAGAAATTGAGTCTGTATTGCAAATTCTAGGATACTATGACAGAATAGCCTCTTATTTTATAGATGAGCAAACTGAGTATTAGAGAAACTGAATATTACGTAGGTATTTATTTATAAACCAGTAGTTGTTTTAGGGGGCAAAACAGGATGCTGAAAAAAATCTTCAATAAAGATATAGAAAACCTTTACGTATGTTTTTATTACTTGACATGATATAATGATAAGTTGTTTTGTTTTGGAATATTAATAGCATTATTTTCTGATTAGTGGTAATAAATTATATGATATTTTGGCCAGACTGAAATAGTAAAAACTTGCCTTCAAATATGACTCTATAGCATTAAGTAGAAAGTCAGGTTAGAAAACCACATTTTATCTTAACTGATCACTGAGATTCTTTTCACCCAATAGGAGGATATAAACAATATTTTGTGTTCCATAACCTTATAGACAAGATAACTGTCTTCATTTGCATGCATACACAGTGTACCCTATTCATATGGTAGTGATGAGTCTCAGAAAGGCCTGCCAGTAGAGAAAAAGTGTGGAATTCTCTGAGTGGCCATATTGGAATCTCATGAGTAAAAGATGCTTTGTCCAACTGATTTATTTTTAGTCATTATTTATTTTGACATTTCAAGTAATATGAAAGGAATGACTTCTTTTCCCTTTTATCAAAGAAGGCATGAGTTTGAAAAAAACTCATGTTTTCTTGTCAGCAATTCAGGAGTTTCTTAAAATCTGAAGAGCAACACATTTGCAGGGAATTATTTCTAGATGACTCATAGTCTTGAAGCTATGAATCAGGATACACATAAGGGCAATATTAACACCTTTGTCTTAGAAGAAGCAGGAAATAATGTAGATACTTACTTCCTAATAAAGACCACAAATGTTGTAAAGATGTGAAATACAGCAATGATTAGGGACTTCAAGTCTCTGGACATCTGCTGAGATTCTCATTGTATTAAATGTAGAACATGTGTTAAATTCTTGATTTGCATTGTTGACAATTTCATCTGTAAGAATACTGAGGAGACAGTGAGAGAAACTGCTGCTTCTGACTTAATGTTGATTAACAAGTAAGAACTGGCTGGAGAAGTGGCATCTAGAGGGCCTGCAACTGAGAACTTCCCAATGATGTCAGTTTTCTCTGAGACTCCATGGGGAACAGAATACTGTAACAAGGTCTCTAAAGTAGTTAAAGCAAATATACTTTCATCAGCAGTCTGAGAGTTCTCATCTCTCCATATCACAAATAACACTTGATTGTCACTTTTTTAGATGGTTTTAATATGTAATTTTCTGATTACTAGTGAGAACTTTTTTCCCAAATATTTATTGACTTTCCAAATATTTTTTCTAAATATTTATTGGCTTTCTAATTCTATGACTTGCCTGTGTCTTTGCCAATTTTTAGTTGAGTTGTCTTTTTTTATATTATATTAATATCAATAATAAATATAATATATACTAATACATTATATATCAATATAAAATATAAATCAATAATATATAGTTTATATTATTGATTTCCTTAGGTTTGTTAAAAATGCGTGTATTGGTTACAGCTTTTTTTTTACTTTTTAAATATTTTAATCATAGAGGATTTTATGAACTTTAATGTAAACATGATTCATCTTTTAATAAATGTCTATTGAGCATGTACTCTGTGCCCTGGGTTTATGCCTTGTTAAGAAATTCTACCAACAAAAGTGTCATATAGTTACCACATTATCTTTTTATTTTTTTTTTTTTTTGAGACAGAGTCTCACTCTGTTGCCCAGGCTAGAGTGCTGTGGCGTCAGCCTAGCTCACAGCAACCTCAAACTCCTAGGCTCAAGCGATCCTTCTGCCTCAGCCTCCCAAGTTGCCGGGACTACAGGCATGTGCCACCATGCCCGGCTAATTTTATCTATATATATTTTTAGTTGTCCATATAATTTTTCTATTTTTAGCAGAGACGGGGTCCCGCTCTTGCTCAGGCTGGTCCACATTATGTTTTTAAAATGTTGAAGTATTGTTATTTGACTTATAGTTATTCCCTCTAAACTTTATTTTTGTGTCTAACATGAGGTATGGATCTTTTTTTTTTTTTTTAACACTGTTAATTTATCAGGCCACCATGATGTATTAAATAGTTGACCTTTTTCAATTGATATGAAATGCTACCATTGTTTTACATATAAAAACACACACATGCACACACACTTATGTTTCCATTGTTTCATATATATTTATGTACATGTGCACATATATACTTATACACATATATAATGCATGTATACATGTACATGTTTATAGAATATATTGTACAGGTAAAATGTGTATAATTCTTTTTACTATTGTTCCACATGTAAATATAGCTTGATAATCAAACTGAAACACATTTTGAGGTACATAAATTTCTGGACTTTTTATTTTGTTCCTTTGGTTTGTTTCTCTATCCCTGCAACTGTATCACAATGTATTACGGTTTCAGACTAAATCTTGATATGTTCTAGGCAAACTGGTTCATCTTGTTTTTTTCTTCAAATTATTGCTGTAATTCTTGACTTTTTGTTCTTTCATATAACTTTCAGGATCAACTTATCAAGTGTCATGAAAAAAATTATAATTTTGATTAAAATGTTAAAATGTTTTGAATTTTAAATTATTTTAGAGAATAATGACTTTATATGGAATCTTTCCATCAGTAAACACATATGTATGTAGCCCGCCCCCCCCCCGCTGTTTTGCTTTCCATGGTTTCAGTCACCCACAGTCAACTGCAATTGAATAATATTAAATGAAAAATTCCAGAAATAATTCATAAGTTTTAAATTGCACAGCATTCTGAGTAGTGAGATGAAATCTCAGGCCATCCTGCTCTGTCCCACTTGGGAAATAAATGATCCCTTTGTCCAGGGTATCCATACTGTATATGCCACCAGTCCTTTAGTCACTTAGTAGCCATTGTGGTTATTAGATCAACTGTTGCTGTGCTTATGTTTATGTAACCCATATTTTAGTTAATAATGGCCCCAAAACATAAGAGTAGTGGTGATGGCAGTGTGGATGTGTCAAACAGAAGGCGTAATATGCTTCCTTTAATTGAAAAGGTGAAAGTTCTCAACTTAATAAGGAAAGAAAAATATCATATGCTGAGATTGCTAAGATCTATGGTAAGAACAGATCTTCTATTAGTGAAATTGCAAAGAAGGAAAGAGAAATTCATGCTAGTTTGGCTGTCATACCTCAAACTGGAAAATTATAGCCACAGTGTGTTATTAAGTGTTTAGTTAAGATGGAAAAGGCATTAAATTTGTGGATGGAACACATGAACAAAAAATGTGTTCTGACTGACAGCAGTTGGGTTTGGTGTGACCCAAGATTTCAGGCATCCATTGAATGGTCTTGGAACATATCCTCTGCAGATAAGGGACAGGGCTACTGTATTTCCACAATTAGATCTTTTCTTTTTAATGTCCTTCAGGGCTCTTTAATTTTTTATTATTTATTTCAATAAATTTCATGGTTTTAAATATCTTCTACATGCTGTTGATTTCTAAATTTTTCTCTCCTAGACCAAACGTCTCTCCTAAAGACCAGAGTCACATGTCTAGTTTTCCCTTTGGCATCTTCACTTTGGTATCTAGAAGACGTCTAAACTTTAAAATAGCCAAAATGGAACTTCTGATTCTTCCATCTTTATCTTATTCTATTTCTCCCCAGTCTTCCCAATTTTAATTATTAACACAGCCACTCACCTAGTTACTATAGGGAAAAACCTGATGGAAGCGGTCAGAATTCCTTTATTCATTCAGTATTTATTGAACATCTACTATGTAGTAGGCACTGTTCATGCATCTGGGGAGAAAATAGTTAAAGAAATCAAAAAATAGACAAAACCTCTGTTTTTGTGAAGTTTATATTCTAATGATACCTAGTGGCTGTTTTTCCTACCTAATCCATTAATAAGTCCTGTCAATTTCACCAAAAATATTTATCTTGAATCTCTGTATTTCTCTCCATCTTGTCAACATCTTAGCCTATGCCACCATCATCTTCATCTTGGTCTACAGAAATATCATTCTATCTGGTTTCCATGCTTATATTAATATCTCTATAATCTGCTCTCTCCATAAGAGCCAAAGTAAAATTTTAAATATGTTTATCAGAGAAATTGATTTCCTTAGCTTTTTAGAATAAAATGTAACCTATTTCTTATGGCTTATTTCTTATGGTTTTCGCTACTGCCTAACTTCCAAGCCCATCCCATATTATTTTCTTTTTCACTCATTAGACATCTGCATATTGACTTTTTTGTTTCCAGAACACAATAATCTACTTCCCACCTGAGGGAGTTTATATTTGGTAATTCCCCAGTGTTCTTTTCTCATATGGTCATATGAACAGCTTCTTTTCTGTTTAGTTTATGAAGACTCAGTTCAAATGTCATTTTCTCAGAGATCAATCTCTCTAAATCACTCTTCCATCTATGACTTGTTATGTCACCATATTTATTTCTTTTAGAGTCTGTGTCACAACCTGAAATTTTATATTATTTTGTTACTTTTTTACTGTGCATATTATATGCCCATACATGAAGTTCACGGAGGCCTTGCTTTGGTCTTCCTTATTCACTACTTATCCCTGTACCTAGCCGAAATGTAGCATATGTTGGATGTTCAATAAATATCTGCTCAGTATATAAATGAATGATATGGTTTCTAGAATGATAAAACATTCTGTACTCATAGAGGGCAGGGAGGCTTTTGGCAACCACTTTTTCTCAACATGACGTGTCATCTTTTTGACAAGATGAAAAAAATATGACAATATAATCAACTTGAGCTGTAACTGATGGGACAAAAAGCTTTTAAAATGGCTGATTAATATATAGGAGCTAACTAAGGAAGAGACCTTAACTGGTGGGCTGCGGTGATCTTCTCTTGGCCTAGTCCATTTTAGTGTTTTGTTAGTTATTTGGGTAAAATTATAGAATAAGTGTCCCAAATTTTTCAGTTAAAAAGAAGAGGATAAAGGAATCTATTAGCTCAAAGAATCCAGTTCCAAAGAATCTGAATATTCTAGAATATGGACTAAATCTAACTACATCTAGATAAAATATAATAGGTATAAATACTAAGCCGTATATACTGGTTTCTATAACACCAATTGCAAGGATAGAGAATGGAAGAGACATGGCTTAGCAAGAAATTTACCCTCCAAAAAGCTTAGAGCTTTTAGCTGATACTTATGTCAATGTGAATTAGAAAAGCTAATATGATTTAACATGTTTTGATCAAAGAATAAGTTCTAACACTGATTCTCAACCTTCTCTGTACTTCAAAATTATTTTTAAAAATTATGAATTATATGCTATGCTCAGGCTATACCATCCTGAAATTCAGAATTAGTGTGTGGAGTATAGCTCCATTGTGTGAGTGTGTATAAATATATATGTGTGAGTTCCCGTTTGGCAATATCTATTGAAATAAAACATGCACATACCTTCACATCACTAATTCAACTTCCAACATTTTATGGTACAGATATATGTGTGCAGGTGCACAAATGTCTATAAGTGAGGATTTTATGCAATGTTATCTATAATGGCAAAAGCTAGAACCAACCTAAATGTTTGTCAGTACAGAATGTTAAAAGTTGTTTGAAGTAGAAGTTGGCTCTGTGTATGTTTTAATATGGAAGACACATAAGATAAGTGAAAAAGGCACATTTCAGGTGAATATGTATATGATCCCATTTATGTTGGGAAAAGAGGAGATAAATGGGATCATATGTTTATATATTCATTTACAAATTTCCAAAAGAGCCTCATGAGAGTTCTCATTGTGGTTACTTCCAGGAAGTGAGACTGGGTGACAAAGAGCAAGGACCACTTTTACATTTCATCTTATTTCATTTAGAACTTTTAATTTAACCACAAATAGGTATTTTGTTAGTTTCTAAACAGAACACGAAAAAACAAACAAACAAACAAAATTCCTAGACTGATTCTAGAGTGAGTCAGGTAAACCTTGGGTCAGGAGGAGCTGATATAGGGCAGCACTGAATTCCTGTCTGTGAAGTATGATTGAATTCACCTAGATTTCAGTGAATTGAATCATACTGGTTTTTACTGTGCCCAAAGGACCAAAACAGTAATGCTTTGCCTAGTTACAGGTGTTGTACTTTAAAAAAGAATTGTCACTTGGAGCATGTTTAGCAGAGGATGTCTGAAATACTGACATGACTTGAAACTATGTCATATAAAAACCTCATAAAAGCAACAAGAAATTTTTAGCCAGGAAAAGGTAAGACTTGGAGAAACATAATCACTGTCATCAAACCTTTAAGGGGCTATGATGTGAAAGACTTGTTCTAAAGGGCCCTGAGGGGAAGAACTATAACCTATAAGCAGAAGGATACAAATTTCATCTCAATATAGAGATGAATTTTCTAAAAGAGCTATCCTGAAAAAAATTAGACTTTGTTGAGAAAGAGGGATTGGGAGTTTCTCAATGCCATAGACATTTAACACAAAGAGGATGACTACTTAACCAAGCTATGTACACTTAAGGGTACAAGCCTTGGGTTAGAAGTGGGTCTAGAGCCTTTTTATACCCAATTCTGAGATCCTCTAATGGATTTGCCTTTTTTTATAAACGAGAGAAATGTGATCTGGATGATAGCATTGTTGGAGTACTATAGCTGTTTGAACAGCTATACTCAACCTGGTGGAAGGATAAATCTACCTATTTATCTAGCTTAATCCTTGTTCCATTTTAACAAGTGACTTGGAAAGATATTGGAAAAGCAAAAATTTCATATGGGTAAACGGTACAAAGCTGGGAAAGATAAAATTCAAGGTTCTAAAATATGTTGATAATTTGTTCTGATGTTTGAAAACACATAAGATGAAATTGAATAAGGGTAAATATAAAGTCAGGGCCTTAGCTTAAGTAAAATCTATTGTACAAGTGGATAAGAAAAACATTACACCCAGAGAATCAGGAGTTGAAGAGACATTTGTTATCTAGTCAATGAATTCCAAACATAGGTCCATGAAAGCATTTTCATGTTTATAGCATAGTTAGCTTTTGTCATAAAGAAAAATTTTCTACTTTTTGATATTAAATTTATGTAACTTCATTATTTTACATTCATCAAATATTTATGAAATAATAATGAAAGTACAAGAGATAGTATTATTTTATTTCTTGATTTGCAAAAAATAATTTCCCAACCCTGTGTCAGTTCCTTCCCTCTTCCATGTGCCTCCTTCTTAAAAATATTTGTGGTCTGAAAATTCCAGAAAAAAGTACTAATTTAGGTGACTCAACTATGTAAGTCAGTAGCATGATGTGGGGACTGTCTTATAACTTTAAAATACTTACGATGCCTAGCTTGTGAAGTATGGGAAAATTTCCAACATACTTGACACAAGGATATCTATGTCTAGAATAACATACTGGGTTCTGGGTTCCACAGTTCAAGGGGTAGGCAGAAAATGAATGGATTGTTTTAAGCCATAGAAAGCTGTCACCTCATCACTGGAACTGTTTAAACACAAAAACCAAATAGGCTGTGCCTTCACAAAGAGAGAAAATTTTAACATTGGGAGGTTATTAGATGGTCTTAAGTGTTCTTTCCGTAAATAAGATTCTTCAATTAATAAAAAGCATGATGAAAACCTAGGATATTTTCCCTATGGTGAACACACTCTCACAGGTGCTTAGATTTTCCAAAATCAAGTTTTCCTATCCCTGTCTAGTTTGCATTAATATTAGTATAGCTTCATTATGTCTTCCATCTATCCCTCTTATCAAATGGTGCTTTCAGTGACCTGAAAAAGCTAAAACAGCTTCAAGAGGCACCTACTTTATTTTCAGTGATGTGATTGGGCATAAAGAGGTAATATTTTTATAAGTTACTATTGGGAATCTATAATTACTTTCTGAAAGAGTTGTAAGGTGGGCATTGGTGGCTTATACTTGTAATCCCAGCACTCTGGGAGGCTGAGACGAGAGGATAACTTGAGGCCAGGAGCTCAAGACCAGCCAGGACAACGTAGGGAGACCTCATCTCTACCCAGAAAAAAAAAAATTGAATCAGCCAGGCATAGTGGTGTGCACCTGTAGTCCCAGCTATTCAGAAGGCTGAGGCAGGAGGATTGCTTGAACCCACGAGTTCGAGGCTGCAGTAAGCTATGATCTAGGATCATGCCACTGCACTCCAGCCTGGACAACATAGCGAAACTCCATCTCCCAAAAATACAAAGAGTTTCATATTAGGTGTGTTGAAGAGTCGGGAAGAAAGCCAAGGCTGCCTCAGACATAGAAGCTAGTGAAATATAAAAAGAGCAAAGAATCTGAGGGAGGGCAGGCACTGGAGATCACTTGTATTCATATTTAAACATGGAAAAAAATAAGCTTCCACAAAGGTTGGAATTTTTGTTCCACTGATATATCCTAAGAATAATGCCTGACACTTAGTAGGTATTCAGTACATATTTAATGGGTGAATGATTATTCCCGAATGACCTGTTTTTTTGTATTATAGGCATTGGCAGGTAGATGCTGAAAGCCATCACTATTTCTCATCCTTCTTTGTTTTCTGGGACTATAGAAACTCCCAGCTTCTAATCAAAGTGATAAAAAGACCCACTATGACCCTTTGCCTGCTGAAGTACAAGTCATGTGAAATGACTGGCATTATCTCCCTCTGCATGGACAGGATTATTTTGTTACAACAGCAACCTGTTCTGATTAAGTTATGATGTGTTACTGTATTTAGTACATGCTTCAGTAAGGGCATTGGACTATCTCTTTCAAATGGAAAAACATGTCCTGATTTGTATAATGTTTTTTCATTTGTTTTTGTGATCAAGAAGCTGTCATATTTGTGAATTGAAAGCACTTAATTTTCTAAGTATCATGCTCTGGGGAAGCAAATATGTTTTCTTTCATCTTCTGTTGTTGATGATGATGGATGTTTTGTTTGCAACTAGACAATATAGGGCTAAATAATCAATGTAAAATAACTGTATTTTTTAAGAATCTCAGGGTGTACATATGAGAGCCATGGCAAGCCTTTTATAATTTATGCCTAATTTCTTTCTTTTTTCTTCAGAGAATGGTACAAAACAAGATTTTAGAAACCAAAAGTCATTTCATACTATAAAAAGGCCAAAATGAGGTAATTATTTAAAAAAGATATCTGATCATGATTGAAAGGTTGATCCTGAAGATTAACTAGGGTGATTTCAGACGGCCAGTATAGGACAGTTTCTTCCCAGTGATGGCATGATATTTATGTGTTGAGGCAGTACTGGAGCACAGCTTTGAGCACAGTTGCTTTCTGGGTCTGGAAATTAGTGTCTGTGTCTTTGTACTATCATTGCTCTGTATCCTGTCCCAATTACATAGTCAGCCACTCCCTTCCACTCACTCCAAGGATCTGTTCATTAGACAAATATTTACTGACCACTGCCTAGGGGCATCTGTGAGGTTAGAATGAGCCAGGGCTGGGGAGTGGGCATTCAGATGGTACCCACTGGAGCAGCTCTGAGGAATAAGAGTTCTAAGGTCTGGGTTCAGCTAGATGGAAAATCTGAGGTGGCGTGTTCTGGAAAAAGAAACAAGTTGTAGAAAAGAAGTCATAGCCATCAAACTCAAATGTGGAAAAGAGGTCAAAAATTAGATAATGATGTAAAGATATGTATCCAGGACTAAGTACCAGTAACATGCAGGCCGAAGCAAAAATTTCAGAATTAGTCACAAACCAGAGTTTACACCCTCATTTACACTCACGGTGTGTGTTGCAATAATATGCATGTTAACATAAAGGATCTGTGCTAGCCTCGACAATGTTCTAGTCATGGAGGAAAATAAAGATGAAGCTTTGCTTACATCAGATTTACAATAAAAAGGGAAAATATATTATCTAGGTAGAAATGAAGTGGTGTTAGCGAAGAATAGCCTGAAATGGCATGAGAATTAAGAGTGATTCATGCCAGAGGGTTCAGGGAGGGCTCACAGAAAGGTGTCATTTTCTACAGACCTTAAAGAATAAGCAAGATTTAGACATTTGAGAAAATATGAAAAGGGCAGTCTAGGCAGAGGTGATAGAAAAGTATGTAACAGTAGTTGAAAAAAGTGAGTCATTGAGTTTGTCTGGGCCACATCATTTTTGTTTCTTCTTTTCTTTTCTTTTTCTTTTTTAGAGACAGGGGTCTTGGTCTGTCACTGGGCTAGAGTGCAACATTGTCATTATAGCTCACTTGCAACCTCAAGCTCCTGAGCACAAGTGATCCTCCTGCCTTAGTCTCCTGAGCAGATGGGCAGCTGGGACTACTGAAGCATGCTACCACTCCCTGCTAATTTTTCTACTTTTTTGTAGAGACCAGGTCTCACTCTTGTTCAGGCTGGTCTCAAACTCCTAACCTCAGGTGATCCTCCTTCCTGAGCCTCCCACAGTGCTAAGATTACAGGTGTGGGTCACTAAGCCTGGCCCACATTGTTTCTTAACAGGGAAGCTCTTGGCAGTGTGGTTGGAATAATTTTTTGTTGTATGGGACAGTCACAGTGGTGGGGCTCCACATGCCAGAAAACTCAGAATCAGCACTAAACACACAACCACCACCTCTCCCAGCCCAGGCTTTGTAATAACTGAAAATGCCTCCACACTTTTCCAAGTATTACCTAG
The DNA here is from genome assembly GCF_020740605.2 of Lemur catta. Lineage (NCBI taxonomy): Eukaryota > Metazoa > Chordata > Mammalia > Primates > Lemuridae > Lemur > Lemur catta. Next base: position 45,565,170 of record NC_059141.1, on the reverse strand, counting down.
GAAGGTGATGTCGCCCCATTTAAGAACCAGTTGGAGGGCATACCTTGTGGAAAAGGTGGGTTGTAGTCCTTACTGCCAAGTGAAAGAGTTTAGATGGGTGTAGTAGATCTGGTTTAGTCATCACAGGTTTTGAGTAGGAAAGTAACATTATCACAGCTGTGCTGCCTGGGAATTAATCTGTAAAACTGTGTCACCTGAATGGAAAAAGGGAAAGGCAAGACCAGTTAAGAGATTATTGACTATCACATGTGGAAGTCAGGATTTGAATAAGGGATGTAGGAATAAAAATTTTTAAGATGGGACAAATTACAAATGGACACTATAAATTGACCAGAAATTGTGAACAAATTATATGATGTTGATAATGGGTTTGCTTTTTGAATTCTTTTTCAGATTGATCACTGTTATTATATAAAAATGCTACTGATTTTTTGTGTGCTGATTTTATAACTGGAAATTTTGCTACATTCATTTATCAGTTCTAAGAGTTTTTTGGTGGAGCCTTCAGGTTTTTCTAAATACAAGATCATGTAGTCTACAAAGAAGGCTAATTTGACCCCTTCCTTTCTAATATGGATGCCCTTTCTTTTTTTCTCTTGCCTAGTTGCTCTGGCTAGAACTTCCAGTACTGTGTTCAATAAAAGAGGTAAAAGGTGGGCATCCTTGTCTTTAGATGCCAGATCTTAATGAAAAGGCTTTCAATTTGTCCCCATTCAGTATGATATTAGCTGTGAGCTTGTCATATATGGCCTTTATTGAGCTATATTCTTTCTATACTGAATTTGTTGAGGATTTTGATCATGAAGGGATGGTGAATTTTATCAAATGCCTTTTCAGCATCTATATGGTTATTGCCCTTGATTCTATTGCTATATCATGTTTATTGATTTGCATATATTGTACCATCCTTGCATCCTTCAGATGAATCCTACTCGATCATAGTGAATGATTTTTTAATGCATTGTTGAATTCTGTTTGCTAGTATTTTGGTGAAAATTTTTACATCTGTGCTCATCAATAGATACTGGCCTGTAGTTTTTTGTTGTTGTATCTTTGTCTGGTTTTGATGTCAGGGTAATTTTTCAATACTGCTTTTTGTCTCTAGAATCTATCTAGTACATTAGGTTTTTAAGCAATTTTAACAGTGTTCTCTAAAGGATATTTTTATTCAATGAGCTCAGGCTCATGGATTAATAAATATTAATATGAGCTCTAATGGATTATTAATCTAATTGATAATTGATAAATATTAATGAGCTTTAATTGGTTATTAATGATCTAATTGATTATTAAGTAAACAAGACATCCTGGACTTGCGTGTTATTCACACTTAAATGGATCTTAAATACACATATTTAAAAAAAGTTTTAAACTTAAGATACTTCTATGTAAGTTAGAAGGTAATGTTAGTACTGAAAAATATTTGATTGGTAACACTATTTTTAAATGTCATTTTACATGTTAGCTGGAAATGAAATATCTGTTAGTAGCAGGGTATTTAACCAAATGGAGAATGAGAACTTTGTTTTGAGGTTGAATATAAACACTGCCTATGACCATATGTCCTCAGAACTTATACCCTATCCTGACAACTTTTCTGACCAAAGGACCCTCTATAAATACAAGCAGTAATTCATCCTCTTCCTTGTGCTACAACCAAGATTGCAAATTATAGTCCTGTAACTGAAAGACTCTGGGCTCTTGTTTTATGTGTCATAAGTGACAATGCCGGTGACCCCTGCATCCCAATTTAACTTCAGTGGGGCTTTCTATATTCTCATCAAGAGGAGAGTGTTCCAACTCCATATCTACCCTGAACTCGGGACTTAGTTTAGGGCTAGCAGATGACCCCTGGTCTCTTGGAATATAAACTAGTTGGGGGAATGACCTGAGAAAGTCAGCATTAAAAGAGCAATGAAATAGATTTAAGGATAAATGTGAAGAAATATAGAGAGCAACAATCATTATTTTTTCTTCCTATAGTTTCCATTGTTTCTGTTTTAAGCTGCCTTTATTGACAATGTTTTATAAAATAAAATGTGTCATTTTGGATCACTCGAGAATGAGACAAGGAAAATTTGAAATAATTCAAGAGGTGATGCCTTTATCACTGTGTTTAGTAAACATTGCACAAAAACAAGATCTAGACAAGTGAAAGAGAACTGTGTTGAGATCTAGAAGTTATAAGACTGTTGCTCCATAGACAGAATAAACTGAATTTGAGTAATTTGTAAGAGTCAGAATGTTATTTCTAGTAAGTAGTAAGGTATCAATGTGACATTGCATAGTTCATTGTTTTAAAAGTAAATGTAAGCTCTGTTATATCTCCTCAGAAAGAAAATCACTGCAATTATACCCAAATAAAATTATATTTTTGCCTAAGGGAGGACAAAATGAGTTAAACACCTCACAAAATAAACATACTTTGGCTTCAATCTGCTCTTTGAGAACTACATTAAAGCCCTGAATCTGCTTCTGAATATATACACACCTTCTGCACATATACTGACCTTCTGTGTAGGGTACATATGTGAACTTCATAGTGAAGTCCATCAAGGAAGAGATGGCCATCCCTAATACATCTGTGCTTTACTGGGCAGGTGCTTTACTGGGGGTATCATACTTAATTCTTGCAAAAGTCTTGTGACATAAGAATTACTGGACTCATTTTATGTAAAAGCAAGAAGAAATTTGGAGATGTTAGAGTTGTCCAATGCCAAGGAACCCAAAAAAAATCGTTTAGGATTTGAATACTAATATTCTTCTTGGTTTTAGAATTATTTTACCACTCAGAGTTTTATCTGCTCATGTTTGTATAATTTCCCAAAGAACATAGAATTTTTTCTATTTCTCCTTGCTGTAAAAGGAGTGATAAAGAAAATCTTCCAGGAATCTTTCTTTTCAATGTTGGGTCTGTAATGGTTTTGAACTCTCATATGTTATTTAGGGTTTGCTATTTAAAAATACTAGTCCTTGGCTCCTTTACAAAGGATGGAAATATTACTTGACATTTATGTATAACTTTATATTGAAACAGGCTTTGTAATTTTATTGATCTGTCACATTCAGTGAAGTCCATTCCCAGAGAGGTCGAGTGGGTTCCATAGGTTACACAGCAAACTGGGGGAAGAGGTTGAAATATAATTCTGATCCAATCATTCAACATCCTTGTTTATTTAACAGGAACTCCCTGATGTAAAAAATGATGGATCAATGTGTTAGATATGTCTTTTTGGTATGATATTTTCAAAAATTTAATAGTAAAACTCTTTTACTAATAATTAAAAGGATCAGTTCTATTAGCAGTAGCAGGGATAAAAATTTATATTTCAAAATGAGCAATATTTGGTCCCTTTGAACATATGTATGGATGATACTAGAAAGAACAATTTGAGTTTAAAAGATTGTTTCAAGGTATGTATCCTTATTTTCTTAAAAAAAAAAAAAATCTTGTATATCAAAACCTCCTGCTTAGAATCCCTGGCAATATACTTAATTTTTTAAAGAATTTACTATCATGGAAAAACTTATTCTTCTGACCATTGGATATTTTATTAGTTAAATAAATAACGTAACTTAATGTGTTTATTATTAGGTCCTTAATATAAGTGGGTTCAGAATAAATTTCAGGTTCTATTTCAGTAACTATATTAGGCTAGGTGTTTGTTAAAGTTGCTTCTTTTTCTACTTTATTTTTCTTTATTTCTATATCAATAATGAATTTGTACCATCTCAAATCATTTTTCTAATGTGGCAAATTATTAATTACCAATGAATGATTGATTAAGAAACAAATATTTTCCCAATACTTCAGCCCCATTCCAAGGTAACATAGGGACCCAAAGGAATGTACACTTACTCTAAATGTACACACATTCAAATGCTGTTGAATATTTTTGGCATTGATGTTGAAGATAATTTAAATGATGTTGGTGGAAGGTGGAGGCCAGTAAAATTACTTTAATAGGTGAACTGGCAACAACAAGTCTGGAACAAACTGTGGTAAACTTGAAAATGCTTGCTTTAAGACCTTCAGATTTATTTCTAAAAAACACTTTGAGGTCACCCCTTGCCACCACAAAAGGAAAAGAAAAGAAAAGAAAATCACTTGTAGCCAATTTTCAGAGTCGTCTTGTAGTGGCGTATTTGATTGCTATTTAGACTCCATTTATGCTTCTGCTAAACAACTGTGTGGTCCACTTTAGACATCACTGTATTTTTCAAGAAGTTTTATTGTATAATAAGAACTATTTCATGGATAATCCAAAGTAAAGTAAACCATTTTAAGCGAAAGAGCCTTTGGTCTGCAGATGATTCCAGTACCAATGTGAGGCTAGGGCCATGGGATAGAAAAGCAGACTGTAGTTGGAGGCAGCCTAGGAGAAATGGGTCAGAAATCTAAGGGAATACCCCAGCTCATGAGTGCAGAACTGCCTGTCAGCATTCCAGGATGAATTCATGGTTGTGCTCTTAAGCAAATACTTATGTTTATGGCCTTGGGAGGAAAGTGCCTATTAACCAAGCTTTGTTGATAAGTTAATAAAGAGATGACAGCCATCTTGCTATTGAATTCCTTGCCTCTCTGGGCTGAATACACTATCAACTACCAATAAATAATAATCAAGATTTCACTTTTTGCCAGATGCTTCCTATAAATCATGAAATTCAAAGGCAAATTATGATTGTGATCACTTGTTGCAGTTGTTCATAGCCTTTCTCAAAAAAGAGATTTTATAACAAATACAGGTAGTTACTGGAAAAATTTCATTAGGAGGCATGGGGTTTTTCACTTAGGTTATATTATCAGCCACTGAGTACTGTTTCTTGGGAGTCATCCCAGTTAACAAAGAAGATCCATCCATTCATTCCACAGTTGTTTACTGAGTATCAACTACATAGTAGGCACTTTTCTAGGCACTGAGGATACTGTACTAAACACAGTAGTCAAAGTGCCCATCTGTATGTAGCTTACTTTCTATCTGAGAGTGATAAATAATACATAAGACAATAAATACATAAACAAGATAATTTGGGTATTCTTAAGCCACTTCATTAAGGTATGACTGACATGTAAAATACTACATATATATAATGTTTACAACTCAGTGAGTTTGGGGATAAGTATACATGCATTAAACCATCACTACCATCTAGGCCATAGACATATCCATCACCTCCCAAAGTTTCCTGCCACCCTCTTTATTAGTATTTTTATTATTATTATTTGTGTGTGTGTTAAGAACACTTAACATAAGATCTAACCCCTTTCTAAATTTTAACTATACAATACAATAGTGTTAGCTGTAGGCACCATGCTGTACAATGGATTGTGTAGCTAAGCTTTGTATCCTGTGACTATGACTCCTGGTTTTCCCCTCTCTCCAGCTACTGACAACAACCATTCTACTCTCTGCCTCTGTAATTTTGACTATTTTAGATTCCACATACAAGTGAGATCACATAGTATTTGTCTTACCATCTCTGGGTTATTTCGATTAGCATATACTCCAGGTCCATCTGTGTTGTCACAATGGCAGGATTTCCTTATTTTTAAGGCTGAATAATATTAAATGGTATGTATATACCACAATTTTCTTGATCCATTTATCTGTGAACGGACATGTAGGTTGTTTCTGTATCTTGGCTATTGTGAATAATGCTGCATTAACCATGGGGCTGCAGGTATATCTTAGAGATCCTGATTTCAATTTCTTTGGATATATACCCAGAAGTGAAATTGCTGGATCATATAGTAATTCTATTTTTAACTTTGGAGGGAACCTTCATAATGTTTCGCATAATGGCTGTACCAATTTACATTCCCACCAATAATGTACTTCCCATAATGGCTGTACCAATTTACATTCCCACCAATTAGGGTTCCCTTTTCTTCACATCCTTGCCAACACTTGTTATTTGTGTTTAATCTAGATCTTTGTAACTTCTGGCCTCCATTATTCCAATAGCTTATCTACATGATAGTCTTCTCTGATTTATCTGCCTAACATATTTACCCATGCAGACTCTTTGGTGTTTCCCTTTTCTTTTCTCCAAACCTTGACAGAAGGTGATTCAGTGGCTGCTGTTGCCTCCTACGTCACTTCCAGTCCCCTTCTACTGTTTCAAAACCAACCACTGATTACCAGGTATTTCCAGTCCTACACCACCATATATCCATCCCTTCATCGTTTGAAATTACTGACTCTATTCCTATGTCTTGGCTTTTGCTTATAACTCTGTGGAGACCTAACCTATGTTTATTTAATTCCATCTCTTTTGATCCTCCATATACATTCTATCTGGCCTACACATTCCAATCCAATGATATATTTTACCAATATGTATTCAGTGACAAAGCCTCTAATTATATTTTTGTGGCTAAGATGGAAAAGTGGATGCTGGATGTCAGTGCAATTAGGAATAATTGCAGCAGGTTAACACAAAAAGTTTCAGTAAGGAAATATATTTTACCCTGTGGGAGTTTCTATACTTATCTATGTCTTTTTCAAATAGTTTTTTGAAGAAAGGAAAAGAACTGACATTTATCAAACATCTACTGTTTCCTAAACACTGTGATAAACATTTTTTTCATTATCTCATTTGTATTCTCACAGCAACTCTGGGAAAAGATATTATTGTACAGGCCTTTTGAAAATCCAGACATCTAATTTATTAAATTTGTGGTTAACATAAATTTAGGAGAAAGAGCTAATGTGTTATGGATGGTAGAGTCATGGGTCACTGTATCTTGCCAAGCCAGAAGAATGAGTCAAAAATCAACAAGGAAAGCAATAGCTATAAAGTCAACATTCAAGTTAAATGTGTCTTTCATATTTATAAGTTCTTACAAGTTTATTTGATGGCAGTTTGTGGGAGAGGTCAAATAAAACTCCCTAAAGCCCAATATGAGCTGATAGTGTGATATAAGGGCTAATAAAACTAACATTCTCTTATTCTGCAATTATTGAAATACATTGTCCAGATCAAGGAACATAATTTTTCCTGTGAATTTTCACTAGCCATGCTTATTTGGAGTATTGTATCATTTCTGGATATTATATTTAAGAAGATTTTGATGAAGAATAGAACATAAAATCATGAATATGAGGATGGTATCATTGTTATCATTGACAGGATAAAGAAAGAATAGTATGTGGGAATATTATTGCTGCATTGAAATTTTGCCATATGGAAGAACTGGAACCCCTAAGAGCTGAAGACAGGCAAAATAGCTGGAAATTAAAGAGGGATAGGTTATAGGTCAAGATAAAGAGAAAATTTCCTGGAGTCAGAGCAGCCCAATGGTGGCATGAGCTGCTTCAAGAAACTGGTGATGTCTCATCACTGGATGTGACCAAAGCATTTTCCATATTTAATGATGCTGGGATTTTATATTCTCTCTCATTTTGACTTCAGGCTCCTCTTATTCAAAATGATCTCCTTCCCTTCTGATATGTAATTACACTGATAGGCCATATTTAATAATTGAAGTACTTAATTGCTCTTTTTCCCATGTGCATTGATAGTGTTCCCCACAAGCCTTCTCCCACTGAAAGTCCCCAAGGGGAAAAATGTTTTTTTTTTTTTTTTTTTTTTTTTTTTTTTTTTTTTTAAATTTCAGGATATTATAGGGTACAAACATTTTGGTTACATGTTACGACTTTGTCTCACTCAAGCCAGGATTAGAGGCATGCCCTTCCCCCATACAATGCTCACCGCCTCCATTAGTTGTGAGTTTACCCACACCCACCCACCCCAACCCCCAGTGAATATTACTACCATGTGAGCACCTTAGTGTTGATCAGTTATTGCCAATTTGATGGCGAGTAAATGTGGTGCTTATTTTCTTCCATTCTTGTGATACCTCACTTTGGAGGATGGGCTCAAGCTTTTTCCAGGATAATATAAGAGGTGCTAGATCACTATTTTTCTTTTTTTTGTAATTGAGTAGTAGTCCACTGTGTATATATACCATATTTTATTAATCAGCTCATGGATTGAAGGGCAAAACCTAGCAGAAGAAAAGAAATAACTAAGATCAGAGCAGAACTAAATGAAATTTAGAAGAAAAGAACTGTACAAAAGATCAATAAAACCAAAATCTGGTTTTTCGAAAAGATAAACAAAATGGAAAGCCCTCTTGCTAGATTGACAAAAACTAGAAGGGAAAGGACTCTAATAAGCTCAATTAGAAATGAAAAAAGAAAGGTCACAACAGACATCACAGAAATACGAAACATTATCTTTGAATACTATAAAAACCTATGTGCCCCAAAACTACTTAATGTGGAGGAAATGGACAAATTATTGGAAACATACAACCTCCCTAAGTTCAACCAGGAAGATATAGAATCCCTGAACAAACCAATATCAAGCACAGAAATTGGAGCAGCAATTAAAAATCTTCCAACAAGGAAAAGTCCCAGACCAAATGGGTTCACACCCGAATTTTACCAAACAAAGAAGAACTCATACCTATACTACAGAAATTATTCCACAACATTGAGAAAAAAATGTTTTATATCCCACTGAGTACTGTTCCAAACACATAGCTGGAGTTCAATAAACACTTGTTGACTGATCGGTAATTTTCCAACCTGCTGAGGCTGCTCTCTTTTGCAAGGGCAATTATAAACATTTCCAGGAGCCAACTCGAGGTCTTAAAATGTTATAGTGATGTTCTAGTCTCTCCCGCTTCAACAGCAATCACACTGCAGAAACCACTGTCAGCAAAATAGGACAAAACTGTTGTTTTGATTTTCTTAATAAGAGAACACAGGAAAATAATTCCCATTTAAAACCACTCCCACTCAGTAAACCATTCCACAAACAATTTAAGTGCTTCAGATATATTAGCAATGCCATCTCTTTTTATATCTATACATATATAAGCCATTTCTCTCCCTTTCTCTATTAATCAAATGCATCATCAATAATGGTATATTTTATGGCCATTAAAATTATAATTGCCCAGTACTCTTTTTTTCTCCCTCTTTAGAAATACTGCAAACTATTTTCTCCCTCTAGAATATGACAAACTATAACAAATTTTAACATTACCTTCATGTTGTACACAGCTATGTTAAAAAATGCTATAGTGATCTTAATAAATGACATTGGTCTCACTGAATTAAAGACTGGCTTTTTCATTCATTTTCCTCACTTTTCTCATTCCTCTATATTTCCATGATTCACTATTTTTAAGTATTTTAATAGAATCATAATCAGATTTGTATCTAGGTAGATGTGTGTTGCTTTAGATACACACCTTAATATATAGTAGAATAATCTAGATTTTATTTTTGTCTCAAGATGAAATATGTAACATGTCTTTTGCTAATATATAGTTGTCTTATATGGGTGCTTTTATATTTCATATATGTCAAAGCTAGAAAGAGCAGTGGGCTTCTAGTTTGGAAATGGGTGCTCTAGTCTTCCTTCTGCACTAACTCATGATGTGGCTTTAAGCAAGTCACTTGAACCTTAAACTTTCTAGTTCTTCAGTTCCTCCTTTGTAAGTGGCTGTATTTGAACTATGTATTTAGTATTCATTCTAGATCTAACAGTCTACAATTTCAGGAAGTCTTTAACTTGGTAAAAGTTTGTACCAATATAACTTTTTTTTTTAAGAGACAGAATCTTTGTGTCACCAAGGCTGGAGTACACTGACCCAATCATAGATCACTGTGGCCTCGAACTCCTGGGCTCAAGCAATCCTCTTGCCTCAGCCTCCTCAGTCGCTGGGACTACAGGTGTGCTGCACCACACCTGGCTAATTTATTTTTCCCTTATAGAGACAGGGTCTCTCTATATTGCCAAGGTTGGTTTCAAACTCCTGGCTTTGAGTGATCCTCAGCCTCCCAAAGTGCTGGGATTACAGGCATGAGCCACTGTTGCCGGCCCTGTATAACATTTAAATGTATTATAAATATTTTACATTATAATTTGATTGAAACAATATCCTTGAATTTGCAGTTCAAAAACTTCAATATTAAACATATTTTATGCTACTGAAGAATTTTTTCTTCAAAAATATTACTGCTTTCAATATTTGTACTTCTTAAGAAAGTAATTCATTTTGTTCTACTTTGTTTTTTTACAAAAGGACATAGTAAAGGCATAGTAACAGTGATCACAAAAACAATTCATGTATCACAACACACTGAGCCCACTAGTTTTATTCACATCGAAATGTATGGGATGGTCCTTCCTTTAATATGATTAACACTAGTTTTTCCTTAAGTGTTCTTATCTAAGGGCAAAAGCAATGGACACAAAAGATGAGTCAAAACATGTTAAACCATCTGTCTGAGAACAGATTAAACAGCTGCCATTATTTCTGTTAATATTAACACATCTCAACTTGTATCCCATTTCTTAATTAAAAGTGCATATCCACTCTTGAAAATAGTAAAAAGGAATTGTTGCTTTTATCACTGACTGGTTAAACCCAGTCACATGTGTGCTTGTTTCCTCCCTCAAGGGAGAGGAAGTCCCTGTTAATGTTGATGCACAATGGTATGTAGAACAATAACCAAGCATGTTTATAGCAAAAGAGAAAATATTAATGTAGAAGATAACTATTGGTTTCTCCTATATCCATCCATTCTTTTTCTTTGGTTCCATGAAGTGGGGGCAGGGGCTGATTAACCAAACCAACAATTCCCTTATTGGGCATGGATGCATATTGCCACAATCACAGTGAAATGGAAGAATTTCATTCGATAGCTGGGGAACTTCCCTGCCCTTCCCTTCCTTCTACACCATCCCTTTTCCTCCCTCTCCCCACTCCTTCCTCCTCCCCCTCTTCTCTCTCTCTCTCTCTTTCAGTGTGATGTGGTCAAGGACACTTATAAACCTAAGAGCTACTGGCAACCTTCTTGCAACCACAAAGGAAGTCAACTTCAAGACAATAGTGAAACTTACAAAGCACACTACAAATCAGGGGAAATAAAAATAAAACACACTTTAAGTGACATTGTGGAGCTGCCAGATCACTTAACAAACACAACTAGAATTTTTTTCAGTTGTAAGAGTTAACAAATTTATTTGGTTGCTAATCCATTTGAGTTGTATTTTCTGCTATTTGCAACCAAAAGTATTTTAACTGATATTGCTGGCTTCAGACAAAGATCTTTTTCCTCTCCACCACCTGCCCTCCCCACTCCAGACTGGCAATCTCCTTTTAATTAGGTACAATTTTAACACATTTTTGCCTTGTTCATCCTTGGAAATCCTATTCCCACTTTGTGCCTTGGATTCCCCAGGATTTCATACTTGTAATGATTTGATGTTCAAGAAATCTCTCTTCTTATATTCCCATCCAAACGTGCTGGTGCTTTTCCCCTTGTTGCATGTATCTGATTTTTGGATTATGAGTACAGCAATGGGATGATCAGATAAATGAAGTGAGGCTAATATGCTAACTAGTTAATCTTCAAACCCATATCCCAAAATCAGTCTGCCACTAAATACTGTAACATAGAAGCATGTTAAATTGTAAGTGTTTCAAAAATTGTATCAACAGAAATAATCTGGCCTATGGGTTTAGCTACTTGGTTTAAAAGAAGAGTTTATCTTTGTTTTATTCATTCACATAGTGAAGATTTGTTCAAATCATCCTGTAAGGCTTGGGGACAATGCCACAAAGTCAAGGTCCCTGCACTCAAGATGCCTATAGCTTATTAGAGAAGACTGACATTAAACTGATACATAATGTAGTATGGAAACTAACATGGACAGAAGACCAGAGGCAAAGAATGATCCAGAAGAGGAAATTTAGGAGGTTTACTGGAAGAATTCACTTGATTATTAACTTCATGATTACTAAGAGCACATCTTATTCAACTTCATAACTAATTAGGACTCTTCACGTGGCTCTCAACAAATGTATTTTGAATAAAAGATTGAAAACTGAAAGAAAAGATGAATTTCATATGGGAAACATTTACTCATTTTTATGTGCCAAGAAAGAATTTCATAGAAGAGCAGTAATTTTAGGGGTTTTTCTCTTTTATTTTCAATTTTCCCTAATACCAGGGCTGAATAAAGTTTAAAATCTATTAATGTTTACTGAATGAGTACTATCAGAGCCTGCAGGATGTCCTTTTGGTAGTTAAGAAAATTGTGAGAGAGAAATTGAAATAATTCACTAAAATCACACAGCTAGAGCAGTTCAGCTTCCAGGAAGATGGAGTAGATACACTTCTGCCTATTCTTTCTGCTATGTGCAACTAAACACCCAGGACTTTATGTGTATAGCAAATCTAGGAAAAACTCTGAAAGGAAAAGAAAAGTCAGACAGCCTAAGGACCTCGAGTCAAAAGGAATAACATGGTGGTAAGATCCTTAAGTTTTCTTTTTACCTCATGTATTCCTTACTTGGAGCTAAAGAAGCCAGCATCCCAGAAATACCAATGGTCACAGGTAAAAAAAGAAAAAAAAATCCTAATCTCCTTGTCCAAAGGACCAGGAATGCAGTAGGCTATCAAGAGGAAAACTATTAGACAATAACCAACCACTCTACTCTAGTAAAAATCTCTGCTGCAATAAAGAAACGTGAGTGCACACACACAGACACACACACTCGTAAACAAATGATGGCTCCACCCTACTCATGCCAGCAAAGGCCAAGTGGGGCACCTAGACGTTTATTAACATTAGGTTGTAATAAGCACCCGAACTCCCAGGCCAGATTATGTCAGAGAAGGTTGAGTGGGGAACCAGGACTTTCTTCCCCACCTGGCAGTAATGAGGTTCCCCCTCCCTTTTACTACCACAGCATCAGTGGAGACCACGTGGAAAACCAGCACTTTATCCCCACCCACCAGTAATAAGGCTCCCCTCCTCCTACCCAGGGAGGTGTTTTCAGAGAAGTAGTCGAGATTCAGGACTTTAACTATCATCCAACTTTAAATAGACCACTACACACACACACACATAGAGTATCAGTACAGTCGTGTAGAGTGCAGCAGCAAGGCACTCCTGCTCCTCCCAGCAACACAAGTATCAGTGGAGGCCTCCTGGAGAGCCAGAACTTGCACATTCAACTATAACCAGGAGGCCCTTCTTCAGGAGAACCTTGGCTGTTACCCTCACCTGGCAGTACTGATACAACCCTCTTATTTCCTTGCCAGGGAAGTTTCAGAAAAAGCCAGCTAAAACAGAAGTTTAAATTATGATCCAGAGTCTCTTAACATAATAACCAAAATGTCTAGGTTTCATTCAAAAATCTTGTTATATCAAGAATTAGGAAAATCTCAGACTGATGAAAAAGACATTCAGTAGATGACAGATTTCAAAGTCGCCATTATAAAAATGAACAGTCATTCATTGAATAAATAAAAATAATTTATCATATATTTAAAAATAGCTAGAAGATTGGAAGTGTTCCCAACATACAGAAATGACAAATGTTTAGGGTGATATTCTAATTACCCAGATTTGATCTTTATACATTGCATGCTAATATCAAAACATGGCATAACTATTATGAATTGATAAAAATTAAAAAGAAAAATAAAAAGAATGTTGCCAAAGAAGAATAAAAAATGGAATGTCTCAACAAAGAAGTCCAACATATAAAAATGAACCAAATAGAAATATTTGAACTGAAAAATATAACAACTGAAGTAATGATTTAAAAAACTCAGTGGATGGGGCTCAACAGCCAAATGGAGGAGACAGGAAAGAATCTGTCAACTGAAAGATAAAACAAATAGAAATTACACAATCCAAACAGCAGGGAGAAAATAGACTAAAAAAACAAAAACAAAATAAGACATGGCCTCAGGAACATATGGAACTATAAAAAAAATCTAATATTTGTGCTCTGGAGTTCTAGGAGGAAAAAAAAGAGCAGGGCTTAGAAAGTACTTAAAGAAAGTCGCTGAAAACTTCCCAGGTTTGGTCAAAGCACCACCATCCCCAACAAAAAAATATAGAAACTAGGTAAACTCAAAACATAGCCCAAAGGAATTCACACCAAAGCACATCATTGTCAAATTTCTGAAAACTAAAGACAAAGAAAAATTATTGAAGGCAGTTAGAGAAATATCACATTATATATAGGGGAAAAACAATTCAAATGACACTGGATTTCTCACCAGAAACCATGGAAGCCAGCAGAAAATGAGAGGATATTTTTCAAGTGCTAAAAGGAAAAGAATTATCAATTCAGAACCCTATATCCAGGAAAAATAACCTCTAGGAATGAAGGGGAAATCAAGACATTCTCAGATGAAGGAAAACTAAAAGAATTTGTCACTATCAGACCTACATTAAAAGAATGACTATCTTGGCTGAAATATCAACAATGCAAAAACTTGTGATATTTACTCTTGGCTTGAAGGATTATTGAACACCTTACTATGGATAAAAACAAAATGAAACAAAACATAGTGATAAAATAATAGCTCCAAATGTGTAATGCTTTGCCAAAGTAAAGATCCTACTTTACAGTTATGGTAGTAAGAGTTGAAATCTCTACTTTTTCTCTAATTTTGTCTCCCTTAAATTAGATAGTATTAAAATTTACACATGTTAAACTCATTTATAATCCATTCATAATCTGATGTCATATACTGCTCAATAAAATACCATGGATTCTTCTGTAATACTTGATGGGAGAATTTATTTTGGAATTTAACTGAAAAATAACTTGTTAAATTAGATTTGTGACAATATAAGAAAAATAATTGCTTTTTGGTGAACACAGTGAAATAATTTCCCCCAAAAAGTTTGTTTGTTCTTGCTTCTCTCTCTCTTCCTCCCGTGTGCGCTCTCTCTCTTTCTCTCTCTGTGTTTCTTCCAGACTCTAATAATCTACAAAGTGCATATATGCCATAGAACGGGGAATATTGAGAAGTCCAATTTTCTGATTTCTAAGACCTTGATTTTTATCTTGTGTTCCTCTGATCAGACTTAAGCTTGATGTTGGCAGCTTTACCTAAAGACTCCCTCATCCACTAGATCAGGGTCCTCCAAAAGAAGTTCACAGCTTATTCACACCAGAATCATGTGGGATGTTTATAAGAGTCAGGGTCCTGGGCACTACCCCAGAGTTACTGAATCAGACTCTCAGGTGGGGTGGCAATAAAACTATATTGTTAACAAGCTCCCAGGTGATTCTTATCCATGGTAGAGACTGAGACCCGCATCATTAGATTGTACAACTACCTTTATCAATGTCACCCTCTGTGGGCAAAGTGCAAGTGAATTCTGCCTTCAGCAGATGCACTGCTTTGTGCTAGGTTTCTTTCCATATCTCTCTGCTTTTTCTAATGAAATTCCTTTACTATTCTGCCCACTGCAGCCTAGTGCCTCTTAATAGGTGAGATGTCCAGCTGAACTTTTCTAAACAGCCGGACACACACAGTTATTTTCACAAGGATATTTTCAGGCTGTGTATTAAGCCTTGTTCAAGGCTCCAGAGCATTTGATTCCATAACTGTGATGGCAGGTATTAAAGCACAGATCTATTGAGTTGAGGGGCACACATTTTTCATTCTCTTTTGTTGTCCCTGTGCACAGGGCACAGTGGCAAGAGACTTAGGAGTCTAGCCATGTATTGGTTATATCATGTTCACAAATAGTATTTCCTCTAACCCTATTTCCTCATTGAAAATAGAGGCTGAACTCAAAGAGCTATTATGAAGTCTTGGGGAAGAGAGACAGAATGGAATAGCTGGGAAGAGCACGGGCTTCAGAATTTGGAGAGAGCTGGTGAGAATGCCATTTCTGCCTCTTACCAGCTGTAGGATGTGGGGCAAGTTATTTTACCTCTCTAAACTTCATCTTCAAAATGAGAATAATGATAGTCCCCTGACCAGCATTGTGAAGATTAATTGAAATTATCCAGACACATGGTGAGTGCTCAAGGAATTGCAACTATTGTTATTTTTAGTTTGGGGAAATAATTTGGCACAGTTCCAGGGACACAGAGCATTTTGCTTATAATAATTTAAATGTTCTGAGCAGAATTATCAGATGTGCAGCTATAAAGTGGATTTTGGAGGCACACAGACTTGGGACGAATGCCTGTCCCAGTATTTCTTACCTCTGTGACTTTGGCACAAGTTGTTTACATTTTCTGAGCCTCTTTTTTTCATGAGGAGTATGGTAGTAATATTTACCGCACAGTACTGGTGTGAGATTCTAAAATAGTGTAGTTCACATTTTCTCCTCCCTTCTTCCCCTCTCTTACCCTCCCCAGGAAAAAAGATATTGAGAATAACAGTGATGTTCAATTTGTGACTAAATCATGATTACATTTTTCAAATGATTGATATACCTAGAGAACTTCAGTCCTTTTGACTTAAATCGAGTTGTGTTATTTGTTCTGCAACTAGTTTGCAACTTTTTCCTAGGTTTTTGAATAGACAATTACATAGTCAAGTGCCTTCTTGAGACATCCACTCCATGCAATATGGCCAACAGTAAAGGAATGGATGCAGTTAATTTTAGACTCTAGTTGAATCTAGAATACAGACTAAGATTCCTTGTTTGAGCATAGACTTGACATGGGCATCCTTGAATCTGTAAGCTGCATCTCCATCTTTAGAGGGAAAAATCACAGTGAAAAAACTATTGCATTTGCAGGAAATTCAAAGTAATCATGAAAAATTATATTTCCTAAGTGTTTTATAATTTGCCTAATACTCAAAGATCACAATTTGATTGCCTGAGATAGCAACATTCAAGGAGGAAAAACAACTTGGTTTAGAGCTTTTTTCTACCTGTTTTCACATGAATATTTCAGTCGTAATATTTTTGGATAATAGGTATATGAGTTACCTCTCAAATAATGGAGAAAAATATTATCCACATATAGGGAATATATTTCTTCTTTGTTTTGTCCTGTTCTGATTTCTTCTTTTTAATTTCTTTTATGTTTGCTTTTTTCATTGGTACTTTTGAATCTATTTCTAGCTAATATTTCAGTGAACTATTCCTTTTTTTATATAAACATAATAGAACTTTTGCTTCTCTTTCATATCTGTCTGGATTTTTCAGTGACCATTGAATAAAACATAGTAGTGGTAATTATGTTATTGCTTTCCTCTTGACTGTACCATTTATTGTCATTGTTTTTCCTTTTCTCTTGCCTTCCTTTCGACCCTGCCCCTCCTGCACCCTGGATTATCATCCTGCTATGAAGGCATTTCTGAGTTATATTACCTTCAGTAGCATAGCAACTGGTTAGATAATTAAAATGAATATATGAGTACTAGTTTCATCTTTGTCAGCTATCGACACTGTCTTGTAAGCAGACATACACAATAGCCTTTTGAGTTAGCTGTTTCTACTTGAAAAGGATCATAGATAATCTTGATACCTCCTCAGACTTGGAATTTCCTGAAATGTTAATCATTTCATTTATGTGTTAGGAATATATCAGACATTTGAACTATTTATCTATAAAAAATGCACAGTTCTTCAAAGGATGATGTTATTTTGTGGATATTGCTGATAGTGATCCAGTGCCCAAGACATTCCAAAAAAGTATAACCTGAATTAGAAATTAATGGTGTTGCTCATTACTAAAAAATGTTTTGGTTATATAGAAGAATATAATTAATACATAATTCATCATAAGTAATACTCTAAGATACTAAATGACTAACTTGCTTTTTGTTTCAAAATTGAGAGCAGGGAGTATTAAAATAGAGTATTTTATTTCTGCTAATATTCATCTTGCTAAAAATTGTGGATTCTGGGCAGGTAAAAATGAATAGGCAATTCAGTAAAATAAACCATAAAGAAGAATTTCTCATATGTGTTTGTTACATAATGATTTTGTGGAACTTCAGTAAAATTTTGTGAAGGACTTTGTGTGAAACACTTAGATTTTTCCTACAATCCTGTAGTGTGACAGCTATTAATTTTAAACAGAAAATGCTATCTCTTTTCTCACTAATGGTAGGAGACAGATGCTTTACCTGAAGCTACGGGCTGTGAGCAACCCTAGTAGTCAATCACATCATTCATATTATGTTAAGATTGTGCTTTTGGCATTTGCTTACTCAGAAATAATGCGTATCATTAGAATTTTTTACTGTGATTGCATTTTTAGTCGACATACTCTGCTAGGCCTAATGCTGAAATACAGTTGCCCAGAACATCTGTTGCTTCTCCAGATTTTGAGAAAAATGTATCACACTTTGAACTAAGAGGTTTATATCTCATGTGAACCTGAGCCACAGAAAATAATTCCGTCTTTACCCAATGTAAAACATAAGACATTTCCCTTAGACACACTGCTCCTATTACTCTACCTAAGGATGTGGATCCTTAGTTCAGTGCACAGACACTTGTTATCAGAGCCCCAGCATTCCATTCGTCATTAGAGCAAACACATAGGAAACTGCACAATTTGGACTCCAAACATCTGATAACCAGATGGCAGGTTAGTCTCAATGTAGTGCAAATATTGTCTGTTTGCAAGACTGATATTTGCACACACGTCTTTGGCAGATGACAGTAAAGCATTGCACAGAAGAAGCACGTGTCCTGAGTCACACAGTACACAGAAGGGAACATCTTCCTCAAGTCTATTTTCTCTCCTCTCTTTGCAAAGACTGATGGATTATTTTAAATACAAAGATATTTTGAGGAAGATTTTGAAAGTTAAATGTGGAGATATATTCTCCAATCTGGGAAGTTTTATCTTTTTTCCTTCCCAATTAAAGTTCGGGCTTAGAATATCTCATCTAGGTTATTTTGTTTTGTTTTATGTTTTATTTTTTGAGTCCTGGCCTAAATGGAGTTATAGCCATTCAAATGAGATTATCAATCATACTCAAGTCCCTGAGGATAAGATGTATATATAGATACATATATACATATAGAGCTAGGTAATATAGTTTATGTCTGTGTATGTGTATGTGTGTTTGCTTAGACTCATATTTGGTTTTTATTTATACTCTGCTCGTGGAAGATGGTGTAGCATAATGAAAAAATGTCCACAGGATTTTGGATCTCTGGAGGCAGTATACATAATGGTTAAGAATATAGACTCTGAAATCAGAATTGCCTCTTTGATCTTGTACAAGTTAATCATCCACTCTGTGCCCCAGTTCCCTCACTGTAACATGACGGTGATAATAGTACTACTACCCCATAGATTGTTACAGGATTAAATGAAATAAATCTCTGAAGTCCTTATGATAGGGCCTCTCAGATAATAAGCTCTGTATAAATGTTAGTTTTCTTTTTGTCTATTAGTCTACCATCTGTATATACCTTGTACCCCAAAGATTTAGAATTATAATTGTAAAGAACTGAGTGATTATGTTTTTCTGAATTGGACCTGATTATGAGTCAGAGGCTCATACTGCTCAGTCATGTGACTTTTGGGAGTAAGCCACATTAATTCTCCTAAGTCTGTTTTTTCATCCATGAAATGGGGCAATACTTGCAGCACTCTTTCCCTCACAAGATTATTATGTTGACCAACTAAGATAATTTATATGAAGGCATGTGTTTAGTTTGAAATGCAAGGCAGATATTTGTAGTGCTATTTTTTATCTCCAAAAAGGAATGAGGTAACCAATTCAGGCTCACTTCTTCTGGTCTAGCAAGCATGAAAATACACCTACTCATATTAAAGGTAGAACATGCTAATGCATTCAGAAAGTTCCAGAGCAAGTGTTTTGATAAAAGTCAAAATATGGAGAAATTGTTTCTCACTCTGGATATAATGGGAAGAGAATAAATATACACTAGTCAAGCTTTAGTACATGCCCTGGAGTAATTTTAAGATTCTTGGTCATCTTGATTATTACCTTCCTTAAATAATACATTTCATTTGGAACCAGATTAAATCAATTGGAAAGACATACCAAAAGCTTAGGAAATCTCAGCATTTGGAGAGATTTTATTTCTTGGTGTATTAGGGGAACATCAGGGCACTTTTCTGAGAGCCCCTCACTCAAAACTGTTTTTATCTGAGGAAATTAAAAATGTATGCTCACAGACACTTTGCTTCAGGAATTTTGTTCAGCTAGTGAGCATTTGGTTCTTTCTTCTTTCATAGGATAAAGAATATGTCTTTCTCACCAGTTCATGTGGTTTAGAAAATATTTCCATCAGATAATCTAAAATCTTGTCTATAATTCAAGTGTTTTTTAAAAGTCAAGGTAGGCAGTCTATTCTGCTGTTTTGTCCTTTTAAAATCCATATTTTGGGAAACTGATGAGAAAAGATAGCATCTATTGCCTTTAGTGCAAGATTTTTCTCCAGGATCTAGGTCTCAGTGGTAGTGGGAAGGTACGCTGAACTCACACACAGCTACACCTGTGAACTAAAGTATCCTTAAAAGAGTCTGTCTCAATTCAGACTGTTGTTGTATCATCTTCCCTGTCTATAGCAAAGTGATTCTCTCACGCCCCATTTTGGAAAGGCAAGAGATTAAACTCACTCTTAACAACTGCACGGATGTGTGCTAAATCAAAGAAAAGTGAGTGGCTCAGAGGTTGCAAACAACTTCCCTATCCTTACACTCCCTTCATAGCATTGCACTTGAAAGAAAATGATTTTTTTTTAGATTTCTACCTATATTATTTTTATTAGCAATGCCTCTGCATTGAATCAACTCTTTGAATTCTGTTTTATTACTGAAATGACTTTTACACCACCCACATCTGATATTGCTCATAATATCTTACTGAGGTACTTTTGGATATCACATCAGGCATGGGTGATTTGTAGCCATAAACAATTGTCAGTGTAGATAATAGCTGACTGCACAGGCTGATATATTTGAAGCCTCAAAGCAATCATGTTTAATATCCAGAAGTTCATTCTCTGGAACTCAACAGGATGCTAACACCTACCATCAAAGTTCATGTTCTGAGAATAATATCTTATTATAATTTTTGAATAAATATGTCCTGCTTATTAATTAAAATTGCTCTGCACACAAAACATATTATTACTGTTTTCTTCCAGCTAATGAGTCATACTACTGAGATGATTACTTTTGAGATTAATTATTTTTAAATTTTGCAAAGTGTATCTTTTGCATATTATGCTCCATCTACCGAATTCTATTATATTTGAGTAAATTTTAGATAAAGTCCATCGAGGAAAATTGTTATATTTTTACATGGGCCGTCATCTCTTGTTAATCTTGATAAGTTTTTGTCCCAGTGAAAGAAAGTAGGGGATGGTAAGGAAGACAAAATTGGAAAGCGAAAGGCTGGCACAGCTAAGAAATATTGTGCTGGATGTTTTCCATTTGTCCCTCCAAATCTCCTTTCTCCCCTCCTGTGGTCTTAGGACAGCCAGTGGGGCTCCTTTGCCTTCTGGCTTCCGATTGGGCAAGGCTAATGGAAGAAACTAGCAGGAGATTTGGAGGACAGGAGACAAGTGAGGTCTGGGTTTTATTTCCCTAGCTTCCTCCTGATCAGAGATTGTGTTTCTTCCCAAGGCCACAGTTCCTGCAGGTCCTTTGCTATGGTACAGTTCTTTCTGGATTTCAGTTACCTGTCCCTCCTTCAGGAAGTAGAGATAAGAACCAAAGGCTCCCTTGCCTGCTAGCACTGGTGGTCTCACCTTCCAGGTGTGTTTCCCTTACCCCTCTACCCCATGTACGTAAATTGTCCTGTCATCAGTTTCTCTTTGGTTACCATTCTGAGTGTTCTATCTGTTCCTGCTAACGTCTGATTTGAAACAAGTAGAAGAGTGCAAAAATAGAGGCCAGGGCTGGATCCAGCATTGCTGGATTTGAGCTCTGGTTCTGTTGCTTCCTAGCTGGTGACATCAGGCAAATCCCTTACCCTTCCTCAGCTGAGCAATGCAAGGAGTCGAACTCAGTTCTGAGGTCTAAAAATGCTATGTTGCATATACAAATCAAGATATAGAAATGGCCACCCCCATGATGTTGTTAACATATTCTTCAGTCATTTCCAGAGGGCAGTGGAATAAAGCAACCACAGTGGAATTGATGTCAGAACTTAGTTAATATCATTTATGGACTTAGGGGATACAATTCACACAGTCAAATTACCTTATTTGGATGTTTCTCTGGTGTTGTTTCATTAGATACAAATGTTATCAAAATAGAGATATAATGCTTATCACTTCTGTTGAAAGGACACTGTCTACAATCAGGTTGGTCTCTAATTGGTTTTAAATGAAGCACTCAGCTACTACTTCACTTAGATACCAATTTGAATATGAAAGATGATTTTTTAGGGCCTTACTCCACTTATGTTTGCAAAAAATATCTTTGAAGTATCACTTTCTTGGCTAATATTTCTTTTTTATATCTTCTCTTTTGTTGTGTCCTATCAGCTATCTGCTCCTCCTTGATTATATTGTTGCAAGGTGAAGGAAAATTGAAAGAGGTAAATGAAAATAAAGCCACAATAGCTACTGTAGATGAGAAGTATAAATATTTGAACAATCCCAATGTATAGTGCTGCTACTGTGTCAGTGACAACATTTTTTTTTTTTTTTTTTTTGAGACAGAGTGTCACTTTGTTGCCCGGGCTAGAGTGAGTGCCGTGGCATCAGCCTAGCTCACAGCAACCTCAAACTCCTGGGCTTAAGCGATCCTACTGCCTCAAACTCCCTAGTAGCTGGGACTACAGGCATGAGCCACCATGCCCGGCTAATTTTTTTGTATATATATTTTTTAGTTGGCCAGATAATTTCTTTCTATTTTTAGTAGAGACGGGGTCTCACTCTTGCTCAGGCTGGTCTCGAACTCCTGACCTCGAGCGATCCACCCGCCTCGGCCTCCCAGAGCTAGGATTACAGGCGTGAGCCACCGTGCCCGGCCAGTGACAACATTTTAAGGACCCAGATTACTTGGTCAGCAGAGCAAATGAGAATTTTAACGGTTGTAACATGGAGAACTGCTTTGCTGGGACCCTGAGTCTCTGAGCTGGAAAAATGAATGATCAATTGAAATGGATAGAAGCCAGCTTAGAGATGAGGTAGGTAAAAATTGAAGATGGTTGCATGGCAGTGACCTAAAAGAGAGTAGAAAAACAATATCTCAGTAAAATGGCAGGATGATAAATCTCCCTTTGCTATTAAGGGAAATGATGTCTTGATAGACCATTGGCACTCTGAGTTTCTGGAGAATGTGTGATACAAAGCCACATCATCTCTTTCTCCATGAGACCTTATATCTTCCTCTGTCATTGCACCTACCACTGTCTATTCTAATCATAGGATCCCTTGTCTGTATCCTCCAGCTGCCAGTGAGTTTCCTTTACATGATTCAATGTAATATTGAGTGATATTGAAAAATGAACCTTAGGTTTAAAAAGTCACCTAGATATCTATCTTCCTTCCTTCCTTTCAGATTCTAAAAAGCAATACAGCAGAAATCTGTGAAGTATTTATAGTTTAAAGTTATTTGCTAATATCCATATTCAGGGACAATTTCTAGAAGTTTACTTCAAATATCAGTTTTGGGAAGAAATTCACCGTGGTTTCTCTTTTGACCTTTCTTGGATGATTAGCAATAGTCTCACTCAGGAGTCACAGGAAACTGGTAACAAGGGTTGCCTTGGTAGAACATGCGGAGGACTAAGAGACAGAGATGGGGAGGGGATTCACGTTTTACTGTGTATACTTGGTTCTGTTATTTTTTTTTCTTATTTTGGATCACCTATTCAAAAACATTTTTATGCAACTCAAAAATAAAGACATACTCCCTCTCAATTTATGAAAATTGTTTTTGGATTTGATTTTGAATTGTTTGAATACATATGATGATTTCAATTATGTAAGCCAAGCTGCATTTGAATCTGGGCACATATTTATCATCACAATGTTCCTATTGAAAAGAACCAGTTTCTCTTCTTTAAATTTTAAGCAATTTAGCCAGGCACAGTGGCTCATGCTTATAATCCCAGCTTTTTGGGAGGTGGGAGGATCTCTTAAGGCCAGGAGTTCAAGACCAGCCTGGGCAACATAGCAAGACTCTGTACAAAAAAACAATTAAAAAAATAAAAATTAGGCAGACATGGTGGTGCACACCTGTAGTTCCAGCTACTTGGAAAGGTGAGGCAGGAGGATGCCTTGAGCCCAGGAGTCTGAGGTTGCAATGAGCTGTGGGCATGCCATTGACTCTGGCCCAGGTGACACAGCAAGACCCTATCTCTTAGAAAATAATAAAAAAATAAATTTCAAGCAGTTTTATATTTGTTGACACTATCTAGGATACTAGTGATAATCATCACTGACTCCTCCCATTGCATCAGTTGCCAAACCCTGGGGATTTGGAAACAAAAAATATATATATATATATACACATATGTGTGTGTGTGTGTGTATGTGTATATGTATATGTGAGTGTGTATATATGTTGTGTCCTCTATTTCTCCATATTTCTTTATTTCTTCATTGTCTTTTGATGGGGATACTGAAATATTCATTTGACTGGTCGTCTTCTTCCCAGGCTCTACTCTCAGTTACCAGTCCTCCACATTGCAGCCAAAGCTAACTTTTTAAAATAGCTCTGATTATGTTCTTTTTCCATGGAAAGTAAATAAATAAAATTTACTGGTTCCCATTGTCCATTAATCCCTTAGTATTCTGGTTCCAACCTACTGGTCTCATCTTTGGGATTTCTTTCAACATTTATTTATCTTTTTTTTTTTTTCTTTTGAATGCCTGCTAACATGTTAGATACTGTGCTAGGTGCTGGGGATATAATGAAGAGCAAAACCAGATAGATATTCTTTTATGTTTTCTGCCAATTTGGGAGAGGGGGCAGAAAATCAAATTGTGCAAATGTTTATTCACAATTAGAGATCAGTGCTATGCAAATGAGCTCACAGCTAGAAAAGCATATGCCTGAAGAACCTGACTTTGTCTTGGAGCTCAGAAAATGTTTCCTGAATTTATGTTGCTACAGCAGAGATCTGGAGAATGAACTGCAGCGACCTCAGGCGAGACTTCATGCTAGGTGCAGCAGGCAACCTGCCATGCTTCAACCTGCTGTGAGTTTTCCTGGCCCTTTGCCTCAGGTTTCCATACTTCATTTGATGTTTGGTAAAACTCTCTGTTTAATGATCTTTCCCATTCTTTTGCTTTTTAGAGTATTCATTGTTCACAATCTAGCTCAAATATTACTTCTAAGTACAGCCTCCCTGACATTGCTAATGGCCCCTCTTCTTGAACCCATGGCCTAGAAGAATGAATAGCCCTCATCTCTCAGTTTCCACATCATTTTATATGCATTAGTTATAACTTGGCATCTATCTCATTGTTAAACACACATTTTACTTATTTCTCTTTCCATCTCTTATTGTATCCTTTGTATTCCCAGAACATAACATGGTGCTCAGAACAGTAAGAACTCAGTGTATCCTTTGGGTCAAGTAGTACCCAGCAGCAAATTGGTGAAGTAATTGTTTTATAGGTGCTGTCAATTTTATTGGATTTAGATAATAAATATTTACAGATTGTCTTTCATTTTTACAATGTTATTAATACAAAAAGTTCCCATTACAAGGAAGTGAAATATTTCAATTATTGTCTTATGACTCAGTAATTTGAAACTTGGAATGCACTTTCCCAAAGGGAAAGAAGGTGGAATGGATTTGGTTCCCAGTTATGTATACAAAAGGGAGAGCTGCCCAATGAAAATAGCCAAAGATACATGAGTTTTAATGCTATTTCTGACTTTTACTAGCTGTAGGATTTAAGCAAGTGTTTTCACTTAACAGCAACTCATTTCTCTCACCCGAAAAAATAAAATGCAAGTATTACCCTTGCTAGTTCCTTGTAAGAACTGAATAAGTAGCAAATATAAATTACCTAGTTCAAACAATGCAAGTTCATTATTATATGATAGTTCTCCTTTCTGTACCTCCCTCTCCTCTTATGTCCCTCAGGGTAGAGGCACTTTTGGCAATTTTGTCAGGATTGATTGCATGGGCAGGTTACTAAGAATGAAAAATTCTGTGCTTTACAAGCACCTGTGAAATTAAGAAGAGACCTCAGCATTCACCTGTGACATCTACACACTGATTCACTTTTAAAAAGTTGATCTATTAATAGAACTCCTTATATGCCAACTAGTATTTGAGCAAGTGAAACCCTAAGGGTGTGATAACTTTCCATTTCTGGAGAGGCTTGGAAAAGCTACGGGGAAGGGAATTGGGATCTGGATGAAGAAGCCCATGAGTTGGAACAGGGAAGGGTAGCCATGGCAGCCACAGACCTGCTGGATCCTGGATACTGAAGGCCTTTCATTGTAGCTTGCTCACTGTACAGATGCTGGCTTTGGCTAGAGGCCTTGACTGTGCTGTGTCACAGGCACAGCAATAAGGACTTGCTCACCATTTAACTATGAGCCAAGACATGCCTTTCAGTTCAGCAAACAACTTTTGGCAAAGTCTCTCTCTCATTATATGTGAAGGGTAAAACTATGTCAGATCTTCCTATAAAGGAGGGTATAAAACAACTAGCAAAGTGATCATGTAATTATATCTTTACAAAATCTTTTTTTTTTCTGTAATGCAACAATTTTTCTTTCTTCATCTTTTTAAGTGAATTGCAAAATGGCAGCACATTTTCAGCACAGAAAACTAAATCAGGATTTGGAATGTCTGTATTCATAGAGAAAAATCTTTGGTAAAAAGAATTACTTTTAATTCTTCTGTAATTTGCAAAATAAAGGAGATGTGCTTATTTAATTTGATTTGTTCCCCTGTGTTTGTTAAACTGTGCCATAGTCTGAAACAGCTGTGGTGCCTAATGCATTTATGGCATGTGGAGGGCCGGGCCGGGATGTTTATTAATGATAGAGGTTTGGAAGAAAAAAGTGGTAATTATTCTATAATGTATTATTTAATATAATTATGAACTTTGTAATTATAAAGATACTTCAATCTATAGAATCCTAGAAGAATGAGTGCTCTAAGATCACCTGCTGTACTCCATGGCAGTGACAGCTCTGCACTCATAAAAAGCAATAGCAAGTGTTGATGTATTCACAGAGCCATCTTCCCTTAAAACATGTGTATATAGGTCAAGCTCATATTCCATATTTACAAGAAAAATTATTTTAATTTTTGTGAAATACAGTAAAAATCCTCAATAGGAGTTATACTATGTTGGAGCTAGACTGAAATGTAATTGAGTATAAAAGATCAGTTTATTGAGCAAATAGTGTAAAGATATTTTCAGTGAAATACTTTGCATGTGTTAGGAGCAGAAAATATTTTATATACATAAAGTTTTATATACATAAAACAATAAATATAATTGTCAGAATATTTTATAATCCATAAACTAAAAGAGATAGCCTAAAATGATAATATCTGTTCAGTACATATTAGCATAATCCAATGACAACCACACAAATAAGACTGAGAATCTTCAGTGTTCCAACCACTAGGCAGGGCTTTTGTCAACCTGACATTGTTTAATGTAGTCTTAAATATTGTTAAGTAATTGGGTGTAGTAAAATTTGTCATGCTTTTGATAGCTATCCAAATGATTGTGTTATAGATTTTCAGAAGAGTAAAGGATAGAGAAGGACTTAGTGTTACTTAAAGGAGATGAACGTGTGGTGCTGGGAAAGTTCCACTGGATTGGGAGTTAGAAACCCCAGCTGGGCTGTCTGCTTAAGTGGATGCACCTCAGCCAGTTGCTTGTGCTATCTTAGCTCAATTTCCTCTTTTTGAAATGAGGATAATAATGTTTACATTTATGGTTGTAGTTAGGATTAAAGTCTGTGTCTAAAAGCAATATATGAATCACCTTATCTGCGAAAGAAAAGCCAAGCTTTTAGCCAATGTTCTGGAACAACGAGAGTTCAATAAAATTGAACTTTAGTCAAATTGTGAATATACCTCATGAGGATGGTGTGAGGGTGGGAGATCAAAGACAAGGGATTAAGAATCACATTTGGGATGGCTCAGAGCAGAGGGAAAGGAACAGAGGTCAGAGATAAGTGACATCAGTAGCTCAATGAATGGTCAAAAATTACCATTTTTTTTCCAAAACCAACATTGTGTGAGATGTAGTGTCCTGTGTCTTCACTACTATGCATTTGTGTATATGTGTAAATTGTTACAAAACTCCAGGCCTTATGTCTTCATGGTAATTTCTGACCATTCATTGAGCTACTGATGTCACTTATCTCTGACCTCTGTTCCTTTCCCTCTGCTCTGAGCCATCCCAAATGTGATTCTTAATCCCTTGTCTTTGATCTCCCACCCTCACACCATCCTCATGAGGTATATTCACAATTTGACTAAAGTTTTTAGACGATACAGAACAAAGCAAACTATCCAGGACAATGTAAAATGTAGGATCATGCAAACAACTAAAAATTGGATTTGAAAAATTCCTATTCTCGTAAATCCTACAGCAACCCTAGCACTGAAAATTTCTCAAAAGTTTCTTTTGGGTGAAATTTTCAAAGTTCTGCAGCACTTCTGTTTGTTTCTTTAGTCCATTTATCTAGGTCAACAGTCTTCTTGCTTCCTGTTTTGGAAGTCTCCTCTCATCAGATCCCTCTTTTAATCTCCTCCCTTGTGATTCCAAGCATAACACAGCCCTGATCCTACCTTTGCAAACTCTGCTTCTCCTTTTTGTCTCTGGTTAAACGCTTCCCATCCAGTCACTTTATATAGAAGGAAGTTTTGTATAACATTTTCTTCTCATTATTAGGATGTATTTCATACCCCTAAGAAGACAGGAGTGACTACAGTCTTGTGTTATACTTTTTATCCTATAATAAAAGATACTATGAAAATCTACGCTGATTCGCCATCAAATCTTTGCTAGGACAGAGAGACATTTCTTTCTTCTACCACAAGTTATATTATATTGGTGAGGTTTTATAGAAGGGACTTTTTTACAAATGGGCTTTTGATTAAGAAACTCTGAGTCGAAACTTGTTTCTATTGTATGGTAGCCAAGTGATGTTGCACAAGTTTATTAAGCTGAGTAAAATGTAAAAAACTACTGAAGATAGGTCTTTATTGTGAGCATTAATTAAGGCAGTATATCTAAGGCATTAAGTATAGTGCCCAGCACATTGTAAGTATTTAATAATGATTGCTAGATATAATATAAATCCACTAATATAGTTTTCCTAGTATGTGTGGCCAATTATCTTGCCCTCTTAATCTATTCACACATTGTATGTTAAAGGAACAGAAAAGTGCCAAAAAATGAAGAAGCACATTGATAGATTTCTGAATTCTAACCCGCTTAGCTTTAGATAAAAATCCTGTAAAACTATTTGTTTCACAACTTGGTAATGTTTCATTTATAACAGTGTCTCTATGGCATTTTTTTTTCCTTCCTGAGTTTAAAGATCTTTTTTTGTTAAAGAGTTATTCCATCAGTTTGGGCTGCTATAACAAATTACCACAGACTGGATGGCTTAAAGAACAAACAGTTATTTCCCACAGTTCTATGGGCTGTAAAGTCCAAGACCAAGGTGTCAGTAGATCCAGTGTCTGGAGAAAGCCCACTTCCTGGTTTGCAGATAGCTGTGTTTTGCTGTGTCCTGACATGGTGGAGCACAGAGAAAGAGAGAGACAGAGAAGTCAAGCTCTCTCATTTCTCTTCTTATAAGGGTACTAATCACATTCACGAGGAACTCTGTCCTCATGCATGATTAACTTTCAAAGACCCCAAATACCATAATGTTAGGGATTAGGTTTTGACAATTTGGGGGGGGAACACATTCAGTCCACACCACTTTCCATTATAGATCATGACTGAGAACAGTCTTCTTGAAAGAATGAATTTATGAAATAATATAAAGTTTAGCTTTACAAGTAGCCTAGGGCATGAAGTTAGAGATTCCAAAAGAATAAAAGTGTAAAAAGTCATGGCAATGGTGTAGCAATGGTATAGCTGTGTGCTCCTGATAACACGTGCTGCAACACTTTCTGTAATAGCCATGCGTTGCAAAGATAGAGACAATTTTCCTATCCCTTTTAGTTTTGGCGCCAGCATAATAATGGTTACTAAAGTATTTACTGTGCATCTATTATGTGTTAAGTGCTTTGTAGGCGATTCAATTATGACAACAGCACTATGAGGTAGGTTATTATTTTACAGATAATAAAACTACAGCTCAAAAACTTAGGAAATTTGCCCAAGCTTCCATCTCAAAATTTAAAACCAGAGCAATCTGACACCAAAAGCTCAAATCATCCCACCATGTTTTGCTTAGGAGATAGAACACAAGGAGTTTTCATTATGACCTGCCTAGTAAAAAGTAAAAATATCGGGGAATAATGCTCATTGTTGAGTTTAAACTTTTAACAATGATGAAAAACACATTATGGCTTTTTCCTTCAACCAACATTTCTGAGAATTCTCTGTGTGAGTCATAAAACCCCTCCCTCTTTCCTTTCTTCCTGCAAGTCTTTATTTTGTGCCTGCTAGGTATCAAGCAGTAGATTAGGCACTAGGATACAATGGTGAACATAGATAGATTATGATGTAGAAGTGGAGACAGACTTTGATCAAATATCAATGAAAAAAATTGCATAAGAGAAACACTAAAACTGAAGTACTACACATGGTGTTATAAAAGCTTAAAAAGTGGCAAGGGGGTAGATGCTGATTTAGTCAGAAGGGTAGAAGGTAGTCGAAGAATTGGTGGTTTAAATTGTGCTCTAAAGAACGAATGCCTGTTAGCCTGGTAAAAATGAGGAAAGAGCATTTCATACAGAGAGATGAGCATGTATAAATGTGTGTCCTTAGACCTGAAGTGGGGTCCATCATGACACAAAAAAACTGAAAGAAAATGAATGTTGTAGACTAAGTTCTCCATGAAACAGAATCTGAGCTGCTATCATTAGAGTGTAGGATAGTTATGAGGGAGTGTCCTTGGAATTAATACCTGGAGGAGGGAATGAGAAAGAAACAGAATTGGGCAGAAGGAAAAGGCAAAATTAAATGGCCTGCCAGAGGACATGTCAGACTAAATATCCAGATTTTTAAACCCCTGCTTCTATCAGTCATTAGTTGCAGGCTATTAGATGGGGGGTAATCAATCCCAGAAAGGACTGAGACCTGAAACTCTTTGATAAGCATTATTGGTGACTGAGGCTACAAATCTTTTGCAAGAGGGTATAAGTAAAGCGTCACCATGCCCATCACAAACATTATGGATAAAATCCATAGAGAAAGGTTTCTCAATCTTGTCTCTTCTGACATTTTGGAGATATTGTTTGTTGAGGGGGTGGGGGGTAGGTTATTGTGTATTGTAGAATGTTTAGCAGGATTCTTGAACTCTACTTAGATGCCAGTAGCAAATCAGAAAATCCCCCACTGCAAAAAATAAAAAAATCCCCAAACATTGCAAAATGTTCCCTGGCAAAGGAAAAATCATCCCTCACTGAGAACAAGTGAGCCACAAAGTGGTGTTCGATAGGGTTGGAAGGGGTAGGTAAGAATCAGTTCATGCATGGCCTTGTAGCTAAATCAAGGACTTTTGTCCTTATTCTAAGAACCAGAGAAAGGCAATGAAGGATTCTTAGGAAAGAAGGCAAGAAGACCAGATTTGTGTTTTAAGTATCAGAGTGGCTGCAGAGTGGAGAATAGACAAAGGGCCAGACTGGATGCTAGGAGGAGGAGGAGAATAGTTAGGAGGAGACAACTGGAATAGGTAATAATAGATGCCTGTAAAGAGGTTCTGATAAAAATGAAGCTAGACTTGAGAGAGATTTGAGCTAGATATAGGGAACTGAAGGAAAAGGAGGTGTCAACAGTGAGTCTCAGTTTTGCCTTGCATGAATGAATAAATGATGGTGCAGTTACTGATGTATGGAATACAGGAGGAAAAACAGATGTGGAGAATGAAGACCATATTGGTTTTGAGTGACTTTTCTAAAATTTAGGATGAAATACAAGGAGACATTTAGATATGGAACTACGGCTCAGAGGAGAGAACGAGATACAATTGTTTTAGTGAAATTTGAGTAGGTATTAATTAAAACTGTGGATGTAAAATTGGATAAGATATTTTCTCCACTCTCAAAAACGTTGCAGTCATAACCGGTAAATTTTCCTACAACAGTTTAAATTTCTTTCCACACTCTTGCTGTCATGATTGCCATAAATATGGATGAACTTGTCAGGTATTTTAAATATTTAATATTTATGTATATTAATCTGATAATGAAATAGCAACATGAATCACAGTACATGCTCATGCTCCTCCACCCCCGTGTGTGTGTGTGTGTGTGTGTGTGTGTGTGAAAAAGAAATAGAAACTAGCAACAAGACAAAGGCATATTAGCCTTTATTTCCATGTAGAAATTTATGCAACATATGATACCTAATTATTATCATAAGGTGGAAGTACTGGCTAAGTTTTTCACCTAGAATTCTGTAGACCATCAGTGAATCTTGGAAAAGTATCAAAGATTTCCAATATCTAATATACCTCTTTAAATAGTAAACGTTTTTTCCTTTCCCCTAAAGAAAATTATAATATGAACAAAAATCCTGGCAAGAGTAAGAAAGAAAGACGGTTAAATTAAAACCATTATTCATATAGAAAAGTGGAAGTACTTTGGCTTTTTGTAAAGGATTGGAGTTGGCAGCCAGAGAGATGGCTGCTACAAGCATAACTGAAGGCTTCATGTCTGACAGCAGGACCTGGGAGGTCAAGGCCAGAAACCTAGTGCTCTGGCCAAATGTGCTTTCATGCTTTATTCAAGTGATGGCATTTGGTTGTCCATATCCCAGGGTTCCCCAGTGCTTATTTTCTCATTTTACATCTTTTATTCACCGTTCTCTGGCAGTTTTCAGTGTCATTGACAATGTCATTCTCAAGAGTATAAGGAGTATGATTGGCCTTGAAGGTCATAATAATTTAATTTTTAATGTATATACTGGAAATACTTGAACAAACTCAACTACTAGCCAATTGTAATAGCTCATGGCTATTTCTACAGGAGTTTAATCACCAGAAATAGATGAATCATTTAAAACCAACTCAGAATTGGTAACAAGAAAAAAGTAATGCAAAAGAAATATTTTAATCATAATCAGGTAATCAGGATATTCTAAAGCTTAATGTTTTATAAAAAAGAGTATTTCATTCATAATTAGACAAAGGAGTAGCTCAACAATTTTGCAAGCCAAGTAAGGAGATAAATATAGGAACTCCAGTTGTGGGAGTATACTTTTATATGTGAGCAGCCAGAAATATAACTAAGGCTTGTCTGTTACTTCACTTAGACATTATTATCAATCAGATGGCGTGTTGAGAGAAATAAAAACCCCACTGTTGCAGAAAATTCCCTTGGAAATGATAGCATCTACTCATCATTCTCTGTCTTTATCATCATTTTAACAAACCCTCACTGAATTACGCTTCATAGATCCATGATGTGTTTGATGACCAGAGACTGAACATGGTATATGGCAAATTTTGTGTCCTCATCATATCAGATCATATCTGGGAATAGCTAATCATGACACCATTATCTTCACCTTTGTGAATGATGCCTGGAAGGAAGATAATGATCATTTATGCACAGTAATTCATTTATTCACTGAGTCATCAACTCTATTGGACCTTATTTGTGGTGCTTCTGTATTTCAGAGAACCTGTAGAAAATTGATCTGCTAGAAATAATAATGCCTATTGTTTTCTGCTGTTTTGTAGCATACATATCCTTCCCCCAATATGCATATACAATAAACACATTATTTAATCCAATGAAAAATAGTAATGTGTGTTCTTTTAGAAACTTAGTTCTGCATTAAGCAAGTCATAAAAGCAATAATTAATAAGTAGTAGGCATAAAAGGCATGACTATAAATATGGAAAAATGGAAAGTATTGTTTTTTTAATTTAATATTTATGTTTCAAATAAAATCGTATACATTTAAGGTGTACAACATGGTATTTTGGTATACATACATTTAGTAAAATGGTTACTTCAGTGAAGCAAGTTGACATATCCATTTCTTTAAATAGTTACCATTGTTTCTTGTGCTGAGCAGAACTGGAATCTATTCTCTTACTAAATTTCCAGTATAAAATACAGCATTATCAGTTATAGTCATCATGTTAACCTTTAGATCTCTAGACTTATTCAACTTGCATAACTGCAAGTTTGTACCCTTTGGCCAACATCTTTCCATTTCCCTCACTTCTCTGCCCCTGGTAACTACTTTTCTACTCTTGGGCTTCCATGTGTTCAACTTTTTTAGATTCCACATATAAGTGGATCATGCATTATTTTTCTTTCTGTTTCTGACTTAATTCACTTAGCATAATGCCCTCCAACTTCATCCATGTTGTTGCAAAAGGCAGGATCTCCTGTATCAGTCTGTCTATCTACATAAATACATACCACAATTTCTTTATTCATTAGTTGACAGACACTTAGGTTGTTTAAATATCTTGGCTATTATGGATAATGTTGCAGTGCACATAGGTGAGCAAATGTTTCTTCAAGATGCTGATTTCAATTCCTTTGGCTAATACACTCAAAAGTAGGACTGCTGGATCATAGGTAGTTCTATTTTTAGTTTTTTGAGGAGCCTACGTACTATTTTCTATAATGGCTGTATCAATTTACATTCCTACCAACAATGTGCAGGGGTTTCCTTTTCTCCACACCCTGGCCAACACTTCTTATCTCTTATCTTTTTGATAATAGCAATTTTAACATGTGTGTGTTACTTCATTGTGGTTTTGATTTGCACTTCCCTGATGATTTAGTGATTTAGCACCTTTTCATAATACCTGTTGGCCATTTTTATGTCTTTTTTAGAATAATATTTATTCAAGTCCTTTGTCCCACTTTTAATTGGTTTATTTGATTTTGTAACTGGATAGCCACATGTAGAAGACTGAAACAGGACCCACACCTTTCACCTCTCACAAAAATCAAATTACAGACTTAAAACTTAGGTGTGAAACTATTAGAATTCTAGAAGAAAATGTGGGAAAGACTCTGATTTTGTTTTTTATTTTATTTTACTTTTGCTATTGAGTAGTGTGATTTCCTTATAAATTTTGGATATTAGCCCCTTATTATATGTATGGTTTGTAAATATTTTTCTCCCATTTTGTAGGTTGCCTTTTCATTTTGGTATTTTTGTTTTGTTTTGCTGTGCAGAAACTATTCAGTTTGATGTAATTCAACTTGTCTTATTTGTGCTTTTGTTGTCTAAGCTTTTGCTGTCATATCAAAAAAATTATTACCAAGGCCAACATCAAGAAGTTATCTGAAAGCTTCTAGATGTAACTTTTGGTACATTTGATGTTAAATCCACCTTGAAAATGGGATATTAGCTTTCTGATTATGTTGACAGTAAACTAGAAATTTGAACTGAATTTCTCATGAAGATAAGTAAAATAGACAAAATATTGCTTAAAATACCACATTAAAAGCATGAAAGAGCTAACAGAGTAGTGAAGACGGACTGGGGTAAGATCTAGGTGAAAATAGAAATTAGGAGAGAGTCCAGTCATTTTGGTCACTTTTGACCTGGGATAGGGTTACCATGTAAAATACAGGATGAATTTTACATAAACAATATTTTTTTAAGTATATATATGTCCAAAATATTATATGGGATATACTCACAGTAAAATTTATTTAATGTTTACCTGAAAAATTCTGTGTATTTATATTTTAAATTTGGCAACCCTAACCCAGGGATATTTGCAGTTCTTAAAGGCAGCCAAGAGGATTTTAGGGTGAGCAGAACTTTTCACAACACACCAAAAATTTGGAACAAATCTAAGTAAGGTAATGCCATAGAGTGGATGACCATCATTTCTTTTGGGCTACGACCTTAAAGAACTATATGTAAGAACAAAAGTAAAGCAAAATTAAACCATGCTACACTGACTGGAACTCATTTTCGAATCATTTGAGTAATCAAAAAAATTTCAATACCTGAAATTGAACTAAGACAATCATATATTGATAATGCCCAGAACACCATGAAAATCCCAAGAACAGAATCATCATGCAAATTTCAAATTATTTCTACAAATATTGCTTAAATAATGTCCAACATATAATCAAAAACCAAGCATGCAATAAGACTAAAATTATAGGAAAAAGAAGTAGCAGGGAAAATAAAAGGCCAAAAAGTAGAACCACAGGGACCCCAGATATTAATATTATCAGTCAGAGATTGAAAAGAAAGGAAGAAAGGGAGGAGTAAAGAAGGAAGGAAGGAAGAATGTAAGAAAGGAAGAGGTTTATGTTTACTAGGTAAAATGTGATAAAAACAAGATTAAATATTGGAACTATAATTCATGGAAAGTGATGTACTACAATGTTTAAAAAGAACAAAATAGAAATTCTAGAAGGAAAAAGAAAATAGCCAAAATTGAAAATTCGATAAATGGGTTACATAGCATATTACATATAGGTTTACAAATGACTAGGTCAGAAATATGACAAAAATACTCTCCAGAAAGAATACAAAAAATACAAAGGATTGAAGTGCAAAAGAAAAAGTAAGACTATTAAAGATAAAATGAGAAGGTCTAGCATAATTACCATTGGTATCTCTGAAGGGGAGAAGTGAGAGAATGAGGCAAAAGGAGTATTTTTAAAATTATAGCTAAGAATCATCCAAAACTGATAATAGATTCAGAAGGTCCAAAGAGTTTCAAGATGGATAAATTAAAATTTATCTACATTTGGATATATCACTGAGGTACTATATAAAACCAAATCAAAGATAATAGTCTTTATGTAGCCAGGTAAAAAAAGACAATTGACATATTAATAAAAATAATAGGAAGCTGAAACACACTTCAATAATATACTCAACCTGTTGAAAGAAAATAATCCCAAATTTCTATTTCTATACCCTAAGAAAATATTTTTTAAGAATAATAAAGTTAACATTTTCAGGAAAAAACTAAGTAAATTTACTACCAGAGACATGTACAAAAGGAAATTCTTTTTTTTTTTTTTTTTTTTTTTGGAATCATTTTATTTTTTATTTCAGGATATTATGAGGGTACAAATATTTTGGTTATATTTTATGTCTTTGCCTCACCCAAGCAAGGATTAGAGGCATGCCTTCCCCTCTGCAATGCTCAGTGCATCCATTAGTTGTGAGTTTACCTCCCTAACCCCCTAATCCCTGGAGATCCCTAATCCCTGTGCTACCATGTGAGCACAAATTCTAAACAGTGTTTTCAGACAGAAAAGAAATTATCATATAAGTAGGAAAAACGAATAGAAACAAATAGGTGGTAGGTAAATGAGCATTGATGCTATAAAATAATATCTTCTCAAATTTAAATTATAAGTTGAATAAAATATATTACAATTATAGCCTATAATTCAGGTTGGCAAAACATGGAATTGATTGAAGATCCTTTCATCGTTCCAAGAGGAGAGTAAAAGTATTGTTTATCATTAGATATTAAAGAAGAACACATGTTGTCATTTCTAGGGTAATCATTAAAAAATAAAAATATATGCTTTATTTCCAAATTTACAGTCCAAAACAATGTACAGTAAACAATGATCAACCAAAAGGAGGCAATAAAGAAGAGAAAAGAAACACAGATTTGATAGGACCAATACAAAGTATATACTAAGATGTTCATACCATTAATTTCACAAATATAAATATATTAAAAATTAGTTTAAAATGAGATTAAGTTATATGGCAAAAGTTTATCATGCTTATTTTTGACTATATTTAAGAACCATATTTAAAATACAAGAATAAAGAGTTTTCAAAAAAAAGGATTATATTATATATCATGCAAATATTAAGCAGATAAAATGTAGTATGCTCTATAAGTTAGAGAAAATAGACTTTAAGACAACAAAATAAATTAACAAACATATCTAGCTGGTTTTACTGGTTAATTCTACTAGACATTCAAGGAAGAAGTAGCACAAATCATATAACAAGATTTAAAAAAAATAGAGGGGGAGGGATCATTGCTTAACTCATTTTCTGAGACCAACATAACCTTAATAGCAGAACTTTTGAATTATAAAAAGACAATTACAGAGAAATATCCTTTGTGAATATGAATGTAAAAAATCCTTAATAAATGTTTGCAAACCAAATCCACCAATGTAGAAAAAAAACGATAATACATTATGACCAACTAGAAACATTTAAAACCTATCATAAGAAAGATGTATTTTATTATGAATGCAAAGTTGTTTTAACAGTCAAAAATTGTTGAATTGATTTCAATTGATTTAGTTAAGCACATTAACTAAAAAGAGAAAGATATCATGATTATTTAAATATCTCTATCATAGGTATAGAAAAATAAATTTGATGAAATCAGAATTTTAGCCAATTAGGAATCAATGGAAATTTTCTGCACCTGATAAATACCTGAAAAAATATATAACGTCTAATGCAATAACAATATTTGAAAACTTTTCCTTTGAAATTGGAAATTAGGCCAAGATGTCTACAATTACACTTTACATTGTTCTGGAGGTTCTAATGAAGGAAGAAAAAGAGCACTGTTAAGAATTGGAAAGAATTAAATACATAGAAAATACAACACAACTATTATGATATCTAATAACTGAGCCAGTTTCTGCATTCAAGATCAATATTTAAAAAAATCAATTGCAATTTTATGTACTAGCAAAAAATTTAGACATGAAAATTGATAAAATATAATTCAATAATATAAAAACTATCAAATACTCAGAAATTATCTAATAAAAAGTTGTGTAAGACCTTTATACAGAAAACCAAAAAAACATAATTGAAAGAAAAATACATGAGAACTCAAATCTATATTGATATCAGTATGTCTCAATCTATGTTTATGCTAATGGATTGTAAGACCAAATATTGTAAACTGACATCTATGCTTAGAATGACCTATAAATTTAATGCAGTACCATTCAAAATCTTAAAAAGATTTATTTATTAAGCTCCACAAACTAATAAGAATGTTCATATGGAAAGCCAAATGAATAAGAGTAAGTAATATACTCTTTATAAAGATTGTCAGTCATTAGTGCCGTCCACCTAAAACTTTGTCTCCTCCTGCTTGATGTGATGAGTGGTCGTGTGATTTGTTTCGTCAATGAAGTATGGAAGTGACATGTGTTACTTCTGGCTAAAAGATTTAGGAGCCAGTGAACAATTCACTGTACTCTCACTCTGCTTCCTTCTGCTAAGGTAAGTAGCAATATGTGCAAGAGAATGTCTGCTCAATCAGCCTGAGCCCCAGAATTAGGAGAAATTAAGTACATTCTCCAGACAACTCAAAGTAAACATATAGTGAGAGTAAGAAAAACAAAACAAAAAACTGTTTTTATAGACCACTGCAATTTAAGATTGTTTATTGTTACGGTATAATCTAATCTACCCTCACTGAAACAAACTATAATACGGAAGGAATTATTGGACTTATCAAGACTTAATATAAAGCTAAAGTAATTAAGATCATGTTCAGGATCAAGGATAAACAAATAACATAAAGATGCAGAAATACACATTATTATGACAGTTTAATACTACATAAGTGGGGATGGTCTTTAAATCTCAACACTAAAAAAAAAAATTGGGGAAAACATGTTCTTTTCAGTAAATGATATTGTGGCAGCTATATTCATATGAAAGAAAATGAAATTTTAGTTTTACCTCATACCTTATATGAAAACTAATTACATGTGGATTAGTAACTTAAATGTGAAATGCAAAACATAATGTTTTAGAAGAAAATATAGAAAAATATCTTTATAAGCTTGAAATATGAAAATATTTTAATAGGAAAAAGTACTAAATATAAAAAAAATTAATTGTACTATACTGAAACTAAAGTCCTATGTTTATCAAAATACATCTATAAGAGTGAAAAGATAAGCTTTCACATGGAAAATATATTTGCCAAATATATATCCAGAAGATATATATTGTATATAATGTATAATATACATACCTAGTTATAATTAATAGATACTATATTATATAGATATAGATATAATATAAAAACATATCTATAGATACAGGTATATAAAAGTACAAAGAAAGAACCTAGTAGGAAAATGGAAATGGGCAAGTGACTTAAACATGCTATTCACAAAAGATGAAACCCAAATGTTCAATAAACACATAGAACACTGGCTAACCTCTTTAGTTATTGGGAATTATAAACAAAAAACTCACTATATTGTCACCAG
Organism: Lemur catta; assembly: GCF_020740605.2. NCBI lineage: Eukaryota > Metazoa > Chordata > Mammalia > Primates > Lemuridae > Lemur > Lemur catta. Next base: position 45,525,049 of record NC_059141.1, on the reverse strand, counting down.
AATGGCTGTAATTTAAAAGATTGACAATACCAAGAAGTGGTAAAGATGTGGCATATCGAGAATATTCATATATTACTGGGAGACTGCATTGGTATGGACATTTTAGAAATATTTTTGGCATTGTCTCCTAAAGTGGAAAGTGTGTATACCCTATGACCCAACAATTTCACACCCATGTATATACCTGGAAGAAATTATTCATATAGGAATGAGGACATATGTTAAAAATGTTAATAGCAGCGTTAACATAATATCTTAAAACTAGGTACAACCAAAATATTTGACAGTAGAATGCATAAGTAGTTTGTGTTGTGTTCACATGATGAAAAAATCAACAAAATGAGTGACTTACAGCAATATACCTGGACGAATCTCACAAGTGTAATATTGACTAAAATAAGCCAAGAATAAAGTTTCATTTTTCACAAATTTCAGAAACAAGTCAAAGAAAGCTATAGTGTTTAGAAACACATGCTTATTCAGTAACATTAGAAAGAAAAATAAGGATATAAAGGTTGTGTCAGTTATGTCAATATTCTTTCTTCTCAATTTGGGTATTGGTTCTGATTTTTTAAAGCTAGACATTCTTTTTTATATACTATTAATTTTGTCTTATTTAACCGTATGAAAGCTTAAAAGGAGGAAATAAAACATCCTGCTGATTCATCTTTAATATTTTTCTTCATATTTAAGATTCATATCTAGATCTATTTTATAATAAGTAACTGGGAGAGAGTACTACACTATAGTTTGATTAATTACAGGAAAAACAGTCCTTATCTTTTATGTTTTCTAACTAGAAGATAATGGCTTGTTACATAAATCTTTTTCTGAACTAGCAGAAGGGCAATAGAACACTATTGGTTTATTTGATTCTAGAAAAATGTAAAATGAAAAATATACATATACATTCTCTATTTATGTGAAATGCAAGAAAGTTTTTAATATCATTTAACGACATAGCTTGTGATATTTTACAAAGCCTTTTTCTGATAGCTTTTCACAAGACTGTGGACTTAAAAGCAAAACAGAACACAATTATCCCTTAGATATAAATTGAGTGATAACTTTATTGTTTCTGAGGCAGTAGCTTATTTACTCACATGACATGGTCATACAGTTTAATGCATGGAATACTCAAGAGATTTATTAATTCAAACCTGGAATATATTACTAAAAATAAGACAGGGCTTTCTTATATGTTCTATAAAAGCAATCTTGGTTTACATTTATTAAAATGCTCCTCTGGTTTGGTTTTTGGGTTATATCTTCACTAAATCATGGAAATTGAAAATGGACCAACGTGATATCTGTAGTCTCAGCAACTTAAAGTTTGCTTGTAATGATTACTTATCCTTTCCCATCTCCCTGAAATGGAGTCTTCACAAGATTTAGAATATCTTCAACATGAAGCCTTCAGTTAAGATCTCCCATCTATATTGGAAGAGGAGGGATTTTATAGGTTAATAAGCTGCATGATATAAGGTGGGAGAGGGTAATTTACTAGGAGGCTAGTACATTTCCTGGGAAACTGGCCATTCTGTATCTGTCATAGTTAGCACATTAAAATATTTAATACCAAAGAGGACATTATAGCAGATGAAATCTTGAGTCACTTTTCTGTGTGAAATAAATCCTAAAATACCATTAAATCTTCTGCATTAACTTGTTTCAAAGGCTGAAGCAGTAAATAAAATTACTGATGGAGCTGGCAAATGATAGGTTGTCCACTTGGCTCAAAAGTAGATAGAATAAAGTAAAGAAATAGGCTGTAGAACAAATACATATACATATTAAGAAGGACTAGCTAAATTCTGAATAAGGATAATTTAGCAATTTTAATACATTCACCTATTTTGCCATATGCAACAGGAAAATAAACTTTTTAAAAATCAACTCATAATTCTGGATTGAATATTATTACATGGTACTTACTGCCTCCCTTATAATTGAAATAAGCTTGAGAGATGAACAGAGATTTTAAGAAGAAAGAGTTTGAATCAACTCTAATAGAGCTTAACTTTTCCCCCATCTTTAGAAAGGTAATTCATTTAAAAAAAATTTTTAAATTAGAAATCTCTTGTAATTCCTCTACCAGAAATAATGATGACTAATACTTTGGTGTACAGCATTTTAGATTCCTCAGTGTAGGTAGATATCTTTCTGTATAAAGCAAAAATGTATCACATATATTTTTAACTTGTTTCTTTTTTACATAAAATGCCTCAAACCCCTTTTCATGTCATTAAATATTGTTCTGAAATTTAATTTTTAATGGCTGCAAAGAATTTCATTAAAAACTGCATTATAATTAATGAATTTCCATTTTGGTCATTTACTACATAGTGTTTATTTATTGAAAAATATTGTAGTCCTTTTAAGTTAAATTTCAATGTATACCTTTGGTTATTTAATTAGAATGCATTCAGTAGAATTTCTATTTAAAGAGTCTGGACATTTTAAGCTTTTAAATATACATTGCAAAATACTCTTCACACATAGATACAGGAGCTTTTTAAGTGAGTCTGTAACTTATATTTAATAGTATGAATCTCTTAAATGTTGTAAAATTAACCATTGAGTAGCAAGGGAAGGAATGAAGGAGACTTCTCTTAGGGTAAACACATGTTTCATAGCCTAGCAGTTCATCCATTAAAAAAAATAAATCTTAACTTTATAGAATAGCAAATATACTTATCAGTATACTTAAGGAAACATGTTATGGAGGAAAGGTTGAATGATTTCTACAGAACATTTTACCTAATAATATATTAAAATCCTTTAATGGATTAATAAAAGAATGAGTAAAGAGGTGTATTCAGTATAAAAACTTCAGTTCCTACAATGAGAAACATTTTAATAATATATGAAAGTAGCTCTGACGCTGGGAACAAATTTAAGGCTAATCAGGTCTTTACTTGACAGAAAAAATGTATTGTGATTCTAATACACTAATATTTTTGCAAGCGATCCAGAAGGGAAAGTACAGAATGAAAACATCAGAGAGATGCCAAATTGATGTGATTAAATTTCAGAAAGTATTTAGAGCTCTGGAAGATTGAGCAGGAATAAAACAAAACAGATTCCTTTGATATAAATACAATGTCAATTTGAGAGAAAATAATTGAAGCCATACCTGACAATGATGAGATTTGAACAGGAGATAATGACAAAGAAGAAGAACCTCAGCATCACTGTAGATTGTCCATAGAAATCACTGCATTGATCCAGACAAGTAGTTAAAAAAAAAAGTTGGTTATTACAAACAGATTTTTTTCTGAGGGGAAAAAACTCCCAGACCAGTTTAGCATATGCCATAAATATTGCATGTAGATCTTATATATGTACTTTGATTTAAAAAAAAAGTATTTAAAAAATATTTTACCCAGGTAAAATTAAGGAAAATAATCAGCTGGAAGAATTTACACATGGGGACCACACATTTTAAAAGATAAAGCCTTAGGAGGAATAATAGCTCATTTCATATAGTTTTTTATTATTGTTTTTTATTGATACTAGAATAATTTCATATAGTTTTGAAAGGTCTATAAAAGGTCAACACAGGCTTATCAATTCACAGACTAGAAGTTGGAATGCAGCTCTTCTTTTGTCAATTAGCCCCCATCTAGAACCAATTCTGGCTCTTCCAAAGTTCTGATAACCTTAAACAAAGCAGCTGCCTATGTATTGTTTTGTAAGAAAAAAGAAAAACAAACCTGAAGATACTGCTATTTATGCTCATCTAGAGTAGTTTATGTGAGAAATAGCTCAACTTCATTTCTGCAGTTTAGAAAATCTATGCTAACAGCTTTCAGTTTGGGACTCATCCTAGAAACTTTTTTTCTTTTTTTCTGTCCAAGAGAGCAGATACATGTGCCGTGTCTCTCTCACTCAGTGGTCGAGTGGTCTTCTTGTATTGCATCTCAGGTTTCTACTGAGCTCAAAGATAACCATCTAACTTTCTGGGGTATAATCCTTTCTAAACCAGAAACTACAAAAGTGAATTTCATATAGGATGAATTGCCTGTGTTTCAAGTGAGACCATTCCACCCATACCAGTTACTCAGTCGTTTTTTTTTTTTTTGTCATGTTATTATTCACAAACAAATTTAATTTTATTTACATAAACACCTCACATTTAAGTACTCTATATAAGTGCCCTTCATCCTCAATCGATAATACATTATAGTTTAGGGATCATGGTTTGTACTTTTTTTTATTATCATGATTTTTTTTTTTTTTTCTTTTTTTGAGACAGAGTCTCACTCTGTTGCCTCGGCTAGAGTGAGTGCCACTGCGTCAGCCTAGCTCACAGCAACCTCAAACTCCTGGGCTCAAGCGATCCTCCTGCCTCAGCCTCCCGAGTAGCTGGGACTACAGGCATGAGCCACCATGCCCAGCTAATTTTTCTATATATATTTTTAGCTGTCCATATAATTTCTTTCTATTTTTAGTAGAGGCGGAGTCTTGCTCTTGCTCAGGCTGGTCTTGAACTCCTGAGCACAAATGATCCACCCGCCTTGGCCTCCCAGAGTGCTAGGATTACAGGCATGAGCTACCATGCCCGGCTTATCATGATTTTTGATGATAGCGTTTCTTTTTTGGTGGTAACAAAAGTAGCTTTGTGACATAGAAAATGGCTTAATCCATTTTCTGAGTTAGGAAAGGAAGAAAACATTTATTGACCAAGAACCATAAAATTATTGGCATTTTACGTAAGTAATTTTAATCTTTTTTATTAGTGCTTTTAAATATTTAACATGCCTATGAGTAAACTGGGGATCTTGTGAAATGAAGATTCTTATTTGGTAGGTCTAGGGTAGGACCTGACATTCTGCGTGTCTGACAAACTCCCAGGTGATGCTGGTGGTGTTAGCAGATAACAAACACCTTGAGCAACAAAGTTTAAACAACTCTAAGAGTAACATAATTATGATAATAGCAACAATGATAACAATAGTAGTTTAACATATGCCATCTTGAACAAAAGTTCTGTAAGGTAGGTAAGATAGATGTATCGTGTGAACAAATAAAATTGAAAACTAAGTTAGGAAATCATAAAATAATAGAACTAGGGAATTTTTTTTAAAAACACCATAATGAAAATCAATTAAACCTAGTACATTAACTATCTCTAAATAATGCTCCTTTTCTATTCAGCTAAACTCTAGCTAGGATAGAATTTGTTTAAAATAAGACAGTATTGTGGCAGACATTTATCTTTTCTTCAAATCCACAGAAGGCTTGTCAACAGATGACTTAAAGTCAGCAATTTTCCTCATGCTTTCAGTGGTTATCTAACAGCATATGCAAGTGATCTTTTGATAATTATTTAACAGGTTATTCAGTAAAGTTGGAAATGCCTGACTAAGGAGCACCATGTATCTGCTCTAGAAACACTTAGGCTGAACTGTCAGAAAAGCAAGAACTTTCCTTTTGGTTATGTTGGTTGCAACACTGCTTTATTCTTAAATTTGTCACAGGAAGGGCTTCTCAAGTTCAAATTCCATAGACCCAAAGTCACTAAATATCACAGTTCCAAAGGCCATCATGGTACAAGTGTTACAATAGGGGCTTCTGTTGAATTTTATGACAAAGATATTTCTTTGATCACTAGCTGAAGACTGCCCTAATTTGTTTTCTTGTACATATAAATTAAATGAAGAGGGAGGGAAAGGAAAAAACAAAAAGTTGTGTCATTAAAGAGTCAGGCAATAGTATCATGATATGTTCCCACAGTTAAGCAGATAGTCTGTGAGACAGAATGTGTTATCTAATGTTAAGAAAATATCTGTTTGACTCTACTACTTCCCAATAAGGTGGTTATTATGTCATGTGGTGGGGGGAGGAATGGGGAGGGCAAGTTTGTGATATGCCCTGAGGAATGACTTAATATCTTTTGTCCTTCCACTATACTAGAAGCTCTTAGAGAAAGACCTAAGAATCATGGTGATCCATTTTTTTTCCTGCTTCAGGGAGAATATTAAGCTTTCGTTCTGATTTTAATAACATCACAAAGATGAGTCTATTCTTAAAGCACTGTGACAAGGAAAATGGTTGGGGTCACAAAAGTTTGCCTTGAGTTTATCTCGAATAAACATAGATAAACCAAGAAAGGTCTTAATTTCAATAGAGGATTTTACAAAGTTAAACAATGAAGTCATCTTATGGACTGAGTGTAATCACCCACTTTGTCTTTGCATTTGAGAATATGGAACCTTGAACGTAAGTGCACTCTATGCCCTCTGACGCAAAGAGGTCTGGTCTTTGCGACTGTAATTGCAATCCTGATGATTATTCTATGATGTGTTTAAGTAAATGATCAGTTTTTATACACGAGCTGATAGCTACATTTTCTCATATGTTGCAAACTTGTTTTTATAACCATTTGTCAAACTGAAGAAACCACTCAAGTTATTTGGAAAGTGGAAACAATATCTGTAAAAGAAAAAATATGCCATATATAACTAAATGAGCCACCCATAGTTTTAAATTTCATATAAGTCTTTTTTTTTCTGTAAAAACTGTGTTCAACATAAAATGGTTTGCTTCTAATTTAACCTCAGGCTTTTTTATTCTATTTCACAGTTGACCCAGAAGAGTAAAGCTTATTTTCACTGTGTAAATGTCACTTTAAACATTTTAGGATAAATAAAATTCCTTCCCATATACTCTAATGTGTAATAGGGGAGAGAGAGGGAGAGGGGTTCAAAGAACTTAAATATATAACTCATTGATATGATAAATGAAGAATAAATGCCTATTAAGTAAATTTAGCTTCAATTACAAATAATCCATTCTATCATCCATCTTTTTCTTTTCTTTTTTTTTTTTTTTTTTTTTTTTTTTGAGACAGAGTCTCACTTTGTTGCCCGGGCTAGAGTGAGTGCCGTGGCGTCAGCCTAGCTCACAGCAACCTCAAACTCCTGGGCTTAAGCGATCCTCCTGCCTCAGCCTCCCGAGTAGCTGGGACTACAGGCATGAGCCACCATGCCCGGCTAATTTTTTTTTTTGTATATATATTTTTAGTTGGCCAGATAATTTATTTCTATTTTTGGTAGAGACGGGGTCTCACTCTTGCTCAGGCTGGTCTCGAACTCCTGACCTCCCGCGATCCACCCGCCTCGGCCTCCCAGAGCTAGGATTACAGGCGTGAGCCACCGCGCCCGGCCCATCTTTTTCTTGTCATGTTACCTTCAGGTTTCTATCACAGACTTCTATCAAAACATATCTATTAAATGCACTAGTGTCTGCGAAAGTACCAAATTTATGAACCCCTATTTATTCCTACTTTATTTGACTAGTCTTCAGCATTTAATCCTATTGACCTTGACCACTATCTTCTTGCTGAAATTCTTACTAACTTACATATCTGAATAATTCCTTTTGGATGCATTTCTTTTTATGCCCACATCCTTGAATATTACAATTACCTTTATTTACTTATTTTTTTTTTCTTTCTTTCTCTCTCTTTCATGTCCTTTCAAATCCTGGGACTCATCCAACAATAGTTTGTAACTCTGCATGTTGATGACTCCAAAAATCTATTTTTCTGCCCCAGATTTTGTTTCTGAAATCTATATCTCCACATAGATTTGCTGCAATATTTTAATTTCAGCATATCTGTAATAACTTATAATTTTGCTCCCCCAGACCATAGTTTTTGTGTTCCTTATTTTCATCCCTAGAATCATCATTAATTAAGTCATTCAAGTCAGACACTTGAGACTGTCCCTAACTCCATAATTTTTTTCTCTCACATTCAACTGGTCATGATTCTACAAATTTTACGTATTAATTATCCCTGAAATCTTGCTTTCACAGCTGCATTAGCCTCAGCTGACTACGGAGAAATGCAGACCCTTCCCTCCTCATCCTTTACTACAAGGGCTGAAAATGAGAGTAGGAAATTGAAGGAAGCTACAATGTCTGCTATGTCAGAAGATTCAGTCATTATGGAAATTATGCTTGGCCTGTATTATGGAGAGCATCCATTTCTTCCTGATCCATTGCATAAAATGACATTAGCTCTTCAAATAAACCCTGCCAAACCAAATGTAGGCATGCCACCTACATTTCCCCTGAGAGAATTTCCTCTTGTTCATAGCTTTGTGTCCTACTACTCGATCTAATTTACATAGTCCCACTCCCAGGAAACAGTAGTACCTTATTCCTGGTTCTATACATAGCCCAGTGAATTCAAGTCTGTAATTAAAAACCGCAGCCTTATTTATCTTCCACTATGCATGCTACAGCTCAAGCCTGCTCAGAAAAAAACAAGTAACACTTTAAATTAAAAAATGCAGGTCTGTAGTCAACAAAGAGGGAATGTTTTCCAGTGTATATTATTGATTATGTCTTCCTAGGATGATTTTTGTCTATCAACTAATTCATTTTGTAACTAGTAATTCAGTTTGTTTGTTTTTTTCCGCTTAAGTAGCATACTCACAAAGTGAGTCCTCTTGAATGTAGGCCATTACTTCTTTAATATGTAATTATTACAATAAGTAGTGCATAGCTGTGGTACTTTGTATGCACCAGTGAATATGCTTCAGCAATTAAGGACTCCATGTTCTGGAGAGTGAAATAAACATCCAAAACTTTTACAATCTGTTGTGACCAAGAATTCTCTGATATAGTAGTAAATTTTAAATGGTAACATTTGCAATCATTTAATGGAGCAACATGGTTATTTTTCCATCTATTTTCAAAATGAAAAAGACATTCTCCCCAAACATTAACTCTTAATTTAAAAACATCAGGAAATTAATTTTAATATATTAATATACCTCAAGTTTATATAGTCCATTTTTGTTTTTAAATTACTTCCAAGGAAACTACTCAGTAAATAATTTATTAAATTATTATAAACTATAAATAATGTAATTTGCTAAATAATTTTATGTGATATTCCCAATTTGACAGATGAGTTGCCCAAACTATAGACAAAGATTGTAATTTGAGAAAGATAACATTATTCCATTCTCAGTGAATTTTATTTCCCTTTCATATACATGTGATTTTATATATAGAGATGTGATTTTTATAAAATACTAATAGTAACTGAGAAAAGTTCAATGATATTCCTTTTTATTGGCAGTATGTGACTATTTTTCTTATACTTTATTTTTAATCTTCTATCTAGAGATTGGTAATATGAATAAAAACCTTTACTTTGTTACAAAGCAATTTACATAAATTATAGAGATCTCTCTTACTTACCTTAAATGTGTGGTAAAATTGCTACAGTATTACTAAATGGGTGTTTCAGCTTAGACTGCTTCTTATTTTTCTGTTCTGATCTATACTTGACAATGTCACATAATCAAAGTCTGAAGAACTGGCAAAATGGCCAGTCTTTTAATATGGTAATTCCATGGATGAAATGACACTTTAATGTTTACCTTTTTCTAACTCCAGTCTCACTAGGGTTGAGTATGGGATAGGTAAATAGGGAAAGTCTGATGATTCAGTCCGTTGGCACCTGTTCCTTAGCTTGGAATAACCGTTGGAATAGCTTAATAAGGAGATTTGATTAACACTTTCTTTATTGAATGTACACACCTTAGCCGTGGCCCATTTTCTTCTGTGCTTCAGTGTTATAAATAAAATGATATGGACATATTTTCATCACCTTAAGTACTGATGTAAGAATTACTTGTAGGGATGGACTTGTTTATTTGGGAAGAGACTTTAATAAATTTGTTGTAGGCCTGCCAAATAGAAGGAACCTTAGACTAGAGCCCTGGTTCCATGGGAAGAGCGATTCTATTTGTCACTCACACACCCTGGGGAATTAACGTTAAGACTTTAAGATCATTGCTTTTTAGTAACAATGGTAAGTAGAAATCAGAAATTAATCGGATGATCACCACTGAACATCCTATTACACAGTAGGATACTCAAAAGGAAAGGGACATTGTTCCGTGACAATATATAATCAAGCAACCCTACCTAGATTTGACAAAGCTTCCCTGAGGAAATGATGCTTGAGGTGAGCTCTACTGGATGAATTGGAGTTACCTAGGAGGAGAGAGATGCATACAGAAGGAGCAGCATAGATGGATACTCTTAAGAAAGAAGAGTAGAAAGTGAAGCAACTGATGGGAAATAATGCTGGAGGGATAAGCAAGAGGCAGATGTTTCAGGGCTTTAAACCAAGTTAAATACTTTCACTTTTACCCTGAGGTGAAAAGGGAGATGGGAGCTTTATGAAATTAGTAATTTGTAAATATCACTTCGTAGAAAGCAGCTAAGGGCAAAGCTAAAGCTATCCCAATTGTCCCTGTAGGAGATAATGCTAGCATAGAATGGGGTTCTGGTGGTGGACATAGTGTCTTAGAAGTCAAACTACTAGGTCAGGGACATTTAGGAAATTTTTTTTCTGAGAACCCATCATAAGGAGAGAAAGAGAAAGAGAGTACAAGAGCAAGAACAATAAGAAAGAGAAAAAAACAAAAAGAAAAGTTGACACTATTTCAGTCCAATTTATGCCCCATATATATATTTTCATAACACACCTTTGTAACTCAGGGAAAACATTGCTTATATGATCTAGATTCCATATACTTGTTGCCCTTTATTGAGTATTTATACAGGATTTTTCTCCCTTAGAATCCTTAAAATTAAACATTTTCTGTGTTTCCTGTCTTGTTTTCTACATTAGATGAATGGTAGGTACATAGCAAATATTCTATGACAATTAAGAAAGTTAAATTTCCTCATGTCACATGAACTGCTTTTAGTGCTAAAACCAAAGTTAAATCTTCAGAAATTCCAAGTCTATGGAGAATATGTCTAATCCCAAGCATTTAGATATTGCAAACATGCTTTTTTTTCTTTTTAATTTTTGCCAACCTCTTATTATAAAACACATTTTGGCAATTAATGAATAACTTACATTTTGCTTTTATGTCTGTATGAAATTGGATCGTACATTAAAGGAAAACTTTGTAGATGTTTCTGACATAAAATTCCTTTTTTAAAAAAGATATCTTGGCAAAGATATCAAATTCATTTTTAATTCCTTCACTCGAATCCAAATGATTTAGAAAATAATAGAAATTTCTTCCATTTCAAATTCTAAATTTATTAAATTCCTGAGTGGCAGATTATAATGGATCCAAAAATCTCTGTTGTCTATGTTTTTTAACCATTGGAAATTAAAATGTTTTCCATTATCTTAAGTTGCAGCATATATTATTGGTACCAGGTTTCTTTAATTTTTTTTTATTTCAGTATATTATGGGGGTACAAATGTTTTAGTTATGTATATTGCCTTTGCCCCACCTGAGTCAGAGCTTCAAGCGTGTCCATCTCCCACAGTGTGCACCACACTCATTAGATGTGTATATACCCATCCTCTCCTCCCCACAATCTGCCGGACACCTGATGAATGTAATTATAATATGTGCACTTAAGTGTTGATCAGTTAATACCAATTTGATGGTGAGTACATGTGGTGCTTGTTTTTCCATTCTTGTGATACTGTTTCATGTTACAGGTAAACCATAAATATAATATTTCTATAGATTCAATTTTCTTTAAATTCATTTATTTTACCAAGAAAAATTTTTCTAATTAGAATATCAAAATGATTGCTGAGTCTAACAAAATTATAAATTCTATATGTATATATATTTGTGTAAATAGTGTTCTTAAATTCCTGAAACACTCTTGTATTTTTTTTCCCCAAACTATCTGCATAGAAGTAAACATTTGTGAAGTGTCTAACTCTGTAATATTGCTTTATTTAGCTAATCTAAATTAATTCCACAAATAACCTTTGTAACCATTCAGAAAATTGAGGCTCAGAGAGTAAACAATTTGTCTGAAACCACACAAAACTGATAAGTAATAGAGTTGGGTTAAAATGTAGGTTCTGACTTCAAATTCCATTTTTTTTTTTTTTTGTCTACAAAACCTACTTATTGGTGATTTTGTTGTATTATGCTAAATAATTTAATATTCTTTTCCTCATTCATTTATTTGTTTCATTTAATAGGTGTTCCAATCTTAGTATTTTATATAGAGAATAGTAAAACAAATGGCTTGATTTTCATGTAGAATGATTACCTTTTACAGATCTTCTGGAGAGCATTATTCCTGTTTAATACATTTTCCATAACCTAAATAGTCCTAGGTTGAATTTTTCTTCTTCGCTCTATCAGTATGTATTATGAGATACAAAAATTTACACAGGCATGTAGTTTCAAAGAAAGCCATATTCTACCAGAAATAAGTTTCTAATCCCTCCTTTTCTAAAAAATACTTCTATCGCCTAGAGTAGGTTATTTTAGTTTCTTACATGTGTATCTGAGGCAAGTTAAAGCCTTTTGAGAAGTTTTAGTGTGAGTAATCCTATCATGTAGGGATCATCCCCTCATGGAGTAGGGAGATAACAAGGTTGTGAGGAAAAAGTTGAATGCAGTTTCGTTAACTGTAACCCTGGAGTCCACGGCAAGTTATGTCTCCTCACCACCATCCCCTGCCTTGCTCTCAATTGCTTTTATCATTTAAAATAAAGTTGTGACTATGGAAATTCATGGCCAGAGACATTGTATGCCTTAATTTAAAATGTAAGGGTAATTTACCATAAATAAAGTATAGTATGAGAGAAGACAAAATAGAAAATATTATCAAAACTAAAGAAATGTAGAAAAACCAACATAGAAAGTAAGAAACATTTGGCAGTAGGATACCTTTTAAACAACTAAGAAAAGAATGTACAGAGTTAGAGCACTAAATTTTATGTCATTAGTGTGGTTGCTAGAATTTTGAAATTATTACTGTGTTACCAATTTAAGTGGATATCATATAAATTCACCTCACATACAAGCTTAAATGTATTTGAGGCATCATATATCTAGTTATTTTAATTTTCTCTACATGCCATGACACTGAGGTAATCAGACCTATAGTCACTACATATAAATCATCTTTTTAATCCACAGAGTGCTTTTGTTATATTAACTAAATTTTAAGATTATTTGCATCAATGCCAACATAGAATTATCTCTGGGAAAATTAAATTACGTAGATTTATTTTCACATTTTAAGTAATTGTTTTTAGAAATCTTTCAACAGAGGTGTATATATCAGAAGATAGCATTAAATCAAGTATTAAAATCTAAAGGAACCTTAGAGACATTGGCTAATTCCAACACTGTCTGCCTCCCAACCTCCACCCCAGAGCACACATATTTATAACTTCTGGGAAAATGAGCCCTAAGGAGTTAATATGATACTTATGGACATAAAATCAGTTTGAAGCAAAGTAAAACACTAACTTTTAAGCCCCTTGAATTCCAATCTAGAGTTCCTTCTATAAATTTGGGCAAATTATTTAATCTCTTAGTGCCTCTAGTGTCTCTTCAGTAAAATGGGAATATGGATAGAATCTTCCTCCAAGGATGAATAATATTAATGCAAATTAAGTGCTTAGAAACATGCCTGGCATATTGCAGGTCCTCAATAATGTTATTCTTATAATTACTACACTCTTCATCCATTTGCAGCCATATTTTAAAAGTGTGAAATACAATTTTTTTTTTTTTAAAGAAAACGATTGTCATACCAAAAAAAGGTTGGAGGGAAAGGAATCATTTCTCTGTGCAGAAAACATTTAAAAAGACACCTCTATCATCTTACCCACAAAGATGCTTTCAGACTCAAGGTCTTGAGTTGGAAAACAAACTTCCAGGCAAATGAAAACCAAAAGAAAGCTGGGGTAGCTATGCTTATATTAGATAACATAAACTTTAACACAGTAAAAGTAAAGAAAGACAGAGATGGTCACCATATAATGGTGAAGGGAAAAATACAACAAGAAGATTAACAATTCTTAATATTTATGCACCCAACAGAGGAGCACCCAGATACATAAAGCAAACCTTGCTTGATCTAAATAACATGATAAACAGTAATGCCATAGTAGCTGGGGGTTTTTAACACACCACTGACCGAAGTGGATAGATCCTCCAAGCAGAAAATAAGCAAAGAAACAATGGACTTAAACAGAGCCCTACAACAAGTGTGTCTAACAGACATGTACAGAACATTCCACCCAAATAAAGCCGAGTATACATTCTTCTCATCAGCTCATGGAACTTTCTCTAAAATCGACCACACCCTAGGCCACAAATCAGATCTCAACAAATTTTAAAAAATGGAAATCATACCATGTATCTTCTCAGACCATACTGGTATAAAATTAGAGATCAATTACAACAGAAACACTCACCACTTCACAAAGTCACGGAAATTAAATAATTTATTGCTGAATGACTACTGGGTCAAGGAAGAGATCCAGATGGAAATAAAAAGATTAAATGACAATGGGGACACATGTTATCAAAATCTGTGAGATACAGTAAAAGCATTCCTGAGAGAAAAACTAATAGCATTATATGCTCACATCCAAAAGAGAGGAAAGTTCACAAATTAGCAAACTAATGAACCATCTCAAGGAATTGGAAAAGAAAGAGCAAATCAATCCTAAACCTAGCAGAGGAAAAGAAATAACTAACAGCAGAACTAAATGAAATTGAGAACAAAAACAAAAAGTTGGTTTTTTTAAAAGATAAACAAAATTGACAGCCCTCTTGCTAGACTGACAAGAACTAGAAAGGAGAGGACTCTAATAAGCTCAATTAGAAATGAAAATGGAGAGGTCACTACAGACATCACGGAAACTTAAGAAAATCAACAAGAAAGAATCAAACAACTACATCAAAAAATGGGCAAAGGGCATGAACCAAAACTTTTCAAAAGACAGAATAGTGGCCAGCAAACATATAAAAAAATAATCAACATCTCTAATCATTAGGGAAATGCAAATCAAAACCACAATGAGATATTACCTAACTCTAGTGAGAATGTCCTTTATCAAAAAGTCCCAGAACAAATGCTGGCATGGATGTGGTGAGATTGGAACACTTTATACTGCTGGTGGGACTGAAATGTAGTTGCAACCCCTGTGGAAAGTAATTTGGAGATATTTCAAAGAGCTAAAAATAGAGATACCATTTGATCCAGCAATCCCACTATTAGGCATCTACCCAAAGCAAAAAAACAAACAAAAAAAAAACATTCTATAATAAAGATACCTGCACTGAAAGATTTATGGCAGCACAATTTACAACAGCAAAGATGTGGAAACAACCCAAGTGCCCATCAATACATGAGTGGATTAATAAAATGTGTTATATGTATACCATGGAATACTACTCAACTACAAAAACAATGGTGAAGTAGCACCTCTGTTACTCAGGATAGAGCTTGAGTCCATCCTTTGACGTGAAATATCACAAGATACAAGTACCACATGTACTCACCATCAAATTGACACTAACTGATCAACACTAAGGTGCTCACATGGCAGTAATATTCACTGGGTGCTGGTCAGGGGGGAGGCGGATGGTGGGGATGGGTAAACTCACAACAAATGAATGTGGAGCACACTACATGGGGGAAGGGCACACATGTAGCCCTGGCTTGGGCGAGGCTAAGGCATTATATGTAACCAAAATGTTTGTACTCCCATAATATTCTGAAATTTTAAAAAAAGATAGTTTAAGTAAAACATTGCAGTGGAATATGTGTTCATTTTATCATTTCAGAAGATAGGCACCTTTTTTCAAAAAAATATACTGTTGTGCAGACGAACCTGTGTGGGACTTAAAGTTCACACAATTTTTGAGGGCATTCTTTAAGAAAAAGTGAATATTTATTTAGAATGCAAAAATAACAGTTGCTAATTTTAAAATGCTGACAAATACCAAAATATGTATGACACATCCAGAAAAATGATATGACATTTGTATAAATTATTGGACACACTCCCATGAAACTTCTTTTTTCTTTTCTTTTTATTACTTTTTGGTTTTTATTCTTTCTTTCTTTCTGTTTTTCTTCCTTTTTCCCCTGCACACTATTAATCACCTCTAAAACAACTATTTTTGTGCTATCACTTTCTATAGAGAAAGTAGGAAGGTAGTTTGATCTTTGTTTTAGCATAGTTTGTTTGGGGGTGTTTGAGGAAGGAGAGCACATATAATTAGGAAAGAGAAAGGTTCCATTATAATACTATGTCAATACCACAAGTATGAGAGAAGTGAAAGGCATACAGGGAGGTGACCATAAACCACCTAAAATTACCTACTAAACCCAAGCTGAATGTACCCTCAATTCAATTTCCCCTTAGCTGGATACCAATATACGTGGAATGTTTTACTAGAACAAATGACCATGTGAACACATTTGTAGGGCCTCTGTTGGGGCTTAGAAAAGGGTATGTACAAGTGAGAGGCCCTGATATACAAGCTTCTGATTCCTGGAAGGAAACAAAGAAAACCTTGAGACAATCTGAAAATCCTGAATATTCTGAACCTAGTTTAGAGGTTTGAGAGTTTCCTGAGGCAAATGAGTACAGGAAGTAATAAAAATAATCTGATTTAATATAAAAATATGAGGGGGCTTAACCTAAGGCATACTGAGGCCCTGGTCACATGTACCAATAGAAATGGTGGGAAGCCTCAAGAAGATAGAATGGGATCTGGTGAATCTAAGCTGGCATTTGCTGGCACTGCCACACAACCCAGTGCCAAGTGTCTTAACAGGAGCTGGTTTGGGCAGGGCTCTATGAGGAAGGAGAAATGGGGATCAAACACAGCCTTTAACAGTGAGCATAGGCAGAGAATGTAATTTGAACAGCAGAAGCCAGATTCAAAGAGGAAGTGGCTGACAAGAGCTTTCAGGAAGTCATGGGGTTCAATGTACTACTCTTATAGTCTCAGTCATCTCCTTTGTCCTTCTTTCTTGCTTGACAAAATACAACTCAAAAAAAAAAAAAAACACTTTTTGTAGGTATCCAAATTGGAAATGAAGAAGTAAAATCATCATTGTTCATGGCTGAGCTAATCTTATATTTAGAAAATCCTAAAGATCACACACACAAAAAAATCTTAGAGCTAATAAATGAATTCAGCAGTATACAAAGCCAACACGCAAAAATCAGTTGTGTTTCTATGCCCTAACAACAAGCAATTTGTAAGGGGAATTGAGAAAGTAATTTCATTTACAATAACGTCATAAAGAATACAATGGTTAGAAAAAAATTAAAGAAGTTGAGAACTTTTACACTGAAAACTATGAAACATTGCTGAAAGAAATTAAAGAAGGCATAAAAAATGGAAAGAAATTCTATTTTCATGGGTTAGAAAATTTAATATTATTAACATAGTACTACTCAAAGCAATCTACCAATTCAGTGTAACCCCTATCAAAATGCCAACATTGTATTTTGCAGATATGGGAAAAACACATCCTAAACTTCATATGGAATATCAAGGGACCTTGAATAGCCAAAATAATCTTGAAAAATACAAATGAAGTTGGATGACTTACACTTCCTAATTTCAAAACTTACTATTACAAATTGTACTGATCAAATCTTTGAGCTACTGGCATAAGGGCAGATATGCAAATCAGTAGAATAGGATAGATATCCCAGAAATAAATCCTTGCATATATGACCAAGCAATTTTTACAAGGCTGCCTGGACTATTCTATGGGTAAAGGATAATCTTTTCAACAAACATTACTGGGAAAATTAGATATATACATGCAAAAGAATGACGTTGGCCCCTTACCTTGTACCATGTACAAAAATTAACTCAAAATGGATGAAAGGCTTAAACATAGCAGCTAAAAATATAAAACTCTTAGAAAACAACATAGAGAAACACTACATGGCATTAGATTTAGCAGTGACTTCTTTCATGTAACACCAAAAGCGTAGGAAATAAAAAACAATATGACTTCATCAAATTAAAATTTTTTGTACATCAGAGGACATTAAGAGAGTGAAAAGGTAATCCAAAGAAAGGGAGAAAGTATTTACTAAAGAACTCCAAAAATTCAACAATAGAAAACAAACAGTGCAATTAAAAAATGGGCAAAAACTTAAGTAGGCAATTCTCTGAAGAAGATAAATAAATAGTCAATAGCACATAAAAAGGTGTTCAACATCACTAATCATTAGGGAAATGCAAGTCAGAACAGCAATAAGATGCCACTTCACACCATCAGTATGGTTATTAGAAGAAAGAAGGAGAAGAAAGGGAAAGGGAAAAAGGAAGGAGGGAAGGAAGAAAGAAAGAAAAGGAGAAAGAAAGGAAAGGAAAAAAGAACAGGATGTGAAGAAAAAGGAACACTTGTGCAGTGTAGTTAGGAATATAAAACGGTGCAGCCCCTGTGAAAAACAGTGTGGCAATTCCACAAAAATTAAATATAAAATTATTGTATAATCCAGCTATTCCACTTCTGGCTATATCTAAAATAACTGAAAGCCAGGACTCCAACAGATAATTGTACAACAATGGTCATAACAGCATTATTCACATTAGCCAAAAGATGGAAATAGCCCAAATGTCCATTAAGTGATGGATAGATAAGCAAAATGTGGTATAAACATACAGTGGAATATTATTCTGCTTTAAAAAGTAATGAAAGTCTGATGCATGCTGCAACATGAATGAACCCTAAAATAAGCCTGATACAGAAGAACAAATACTGCATAATTCCGTTTATAGGAGGAACACAAAATAGTCAAAATCAAAGAGACAGAAAGTGTAATAATAGAGGTTACTAAGTACTAGGGAAGGGGGAATAGGAAGTTACTCGTTAAGGGGTACAATTTCAGTTTTAGATGATAAAATGTTCTGGAAATGGATTAGTGATAACGGTTGCACAGAATGTGAATGTACTAAATGCCACTGAATTTTATACTTCTAAATGGTTAAAATAGTAAAATATGTATATTTTAACACAAAAAAAACACTTGTTTTACTTCACGCCAGGCATTGTAATGTTTCCTTCAGTGAGGGCTCTTTGGTTTTAATGATCATATACCATATGGTATATGGTAATGATCATATACCATAAATTTTTGCAGTATTGCTATAGAAGATAGTATGGCTTGGCAGTTAAGAGTATAAAATCTAAGTTGGGTTGACATTTTGTCCTTAATAACCATGTAGCTCTAGTCTACTCAGTTTCTTGTTCCTTACAACTTTGGCTTGCTCCAATTCCCTTGTGGCCTCAACTCCATCCACCCCCTCTGGTTCTGACTTTACTAGATGGCTTCTCTCTATTCATATTTGAAGCTTTAGCCTCCATCACTAGCTAATGATTTCTTCATAAATTCTAGTTCAGAATTTCAAGATAGATTAAAACAGCCCAACCTTTTTCATCAAACCTCAAGAACAATGGCTAGCCAGCCTACATGTTGACTGTTCTTGAATTGGGTACCTGCCTATGACCGAAATAGTGTTGAAGAGGAGGAAAATGATACCCCACCTGGCTCCCTGTGGCTATCCCCTCAGTGTGGGCTGTAAGTAGAATAGTTTCTGTTGGGGAGAGTTTAAGAATATAGTGGTTACTAACATTAACATATTTAGTATACCAAGAAGCAAAGATGAAGAAGACATAGTCCCTGTGAAGAAACTTACCACCTAGGAGCAGACATATGTATGAACACCCATGCAATAGAATACCTACTGTCTAATTATATGTACAAAGTACTTTTAAAACACAAAAGAGAAGACAATTCAGTTTGTTGGGTATAGGGCATGGGATAGGCTTCATAGTGTTAGGTTTGTCTGACTGTTTCCTTGGTTCCTGGGCTCCCGGTGTCAAGAGTGAGGACTGGTACCGAGTGGAACCGATGATGGAGTGGTCACAGATGCACCGCAATTCCACACAGTTTATTACAGGAAAAAGAAAGAAACTATATGAAGTGAAAGTGAAGAAGGAAGCTACACAAAATGACACAAGGTGAAAATACATTCCAGAGAGAAGAACGGGTCACTCTCCACAGTAGAAAAAGATGCGGAAGTCTGAGCACACCCTGTCTTTTATGCTCACTAGTTTGTACCGCCTTTCTCCTGGCAGGATTGCTTGCTGTTTCCCACCTTTGGGGTGATTGACAGGTTGGGTTTGTATAACAGATTACTTAATAGGTTACATTACAGGCTGGTTATGTAACAGTTTCCCTTTCTGTGCATGAGTCTTCCCCAGAATCCTTCATGAAAACTCCACCCATTATGCTAAGTAGATGGTAATGAGCCCCAGGTCTGTCAAAGGTCACTAGGAGCTCCTTACTGTGTATGTCCCCACCAGGGAGCAGTTCCTAGCCACAATTTGGTCCCTAGCTACAACTCGGTTCCTGCTGTCCGCCCTTAGCCACTTCCTTGCTGCCTGTTTGTCTTCCTTCCAACCTAACAATAGTATGTGGTGATGTTTCCATTGGTTTGTTAGAAAGAAATGTTTGCTGAGATGGGATACACTTTCCGCAGTCCCCAATCCCCGCTACCGGTCTGTGGCCTGTTAGGGACTAGGCCACAGAGCACCAGTGCCCCACCTCCTCCCCCCAGCCCCCATGGAAAAATTGTCTTCCATGACACTTAGGAAACCGGCCGCACAGCAGGAGGTGAGCAGTGAAACAGTGTATTGACAGCAGCTCTCCATCCCCATTGCTCGCATTACTGCCTGAGCTACACCTGCCTGGCCCCCCGCTGCCCCCCTCCCTGTCTGTGGAAAAATTGTCTTCCATGAAACCGGTCCCTGGTGCCAAAAAGGTAGAGAAGGGAAAGGAATAAAGCAAGGGCTAAAGCAGACTCAGTGGTAAGAGTACAGTCACAGAGGTATGAAGATGTGTGATATGATCAGGAAGTGGACTGAAAACTGGCTGGAACAAAGGCTGAAATGAGGGGGATTATTACAGCAGAGTGAACTGTAGGGGAGGGCCAGCCTGTGGATGTTTTTAGACTGTGAATTTAGTGAAAAGGAATTTGGATTTTGTTTTTAGTCAACTAGGAAGTTATCAAAGGTAATCAGCAAGTAGGGGACATGATCACTTCTGCATTTGAGAAAGAAAATGTGTTTGGAGTAAGGACAATGGCTTGGAGCAAATAGTGACTGGAAATAGGAAAGTATTTAAAAGGCTATTAAAATAATCCAGTTAAGATATAATAAAGCCCAAACTTAAAGATATTCTTTCAAAGGTGATTGTCAAGATCAAGGGGGATTCTGACATGTACACATCTCTACCATAATCCTTAAAAAAATAAAATGCCTCAGAAAATAACATAACTCATTTCAAATTCCTTAGTTATGCATGAAGATTTAAGAATAGTCATATATATATATATATAGCTAAAATGCTAGGCGTCTGACATGGGCATGATGATTTCTTCTGCCTTATAGTGGGTTGGAAGAATTCTTCTGAACTGAATCTGCTTTTAGAGTTAAGCTAAATATCAGGAGAGTCAAGTAGGGTAAAGCTTTCTCATAGTGTGTAGTGTTGAATCAGATAAACTGGATCAGTGGCAGAGCTGAAAATGTTCTCACAAAATATAGCCTGTCTTATATCCATGACTCCATATCCCCACTGAAGGTTCTGCAGCAGTGCTTTAAAAGTATGTGTTGCTGTGCAGGCGTAATTTCAGCCCAACCACATGTGTACGCAGTTGTCCAATTGCAGGAACAATGAAACACCAGAGACCAGAGCCTTCGCAGTGTACACAAAGGTACATTGTAAGTTAATAGGTTAATAAAACTCTAAAACTGAAGTCAAAGAATACTGCACAGTAGTTATTTCTAAAGTTACTCTGTGTTTTCTTAAAATTTAATGTGTTCCTCTTTTATTAAAAAGAAATAAAAGAAGAGAATATCAACATAATATTTCCAACCAATTTCTCCCCTCCTCTACCTCCAATAATTTGTTGAAAGAAAGTCATTTAAGGCACAGCCTTTAGATTAGAGTAGAAAAGCTTCTTTTTATTGTTGTCATTATGTTTTGGTGAAATCTGAATCCCGTGTCCAACATTTTTTATGCACATGACTTCTGTTTTCCAAATTCAAAAGCCTTTTTTTAGTCCTCATTATTCTTGACTCTCTTATGGCACTTGACCTTTTAAAAAGATTTTCATCTTCTGGCCCTTTAATACCTGACTTTTCCACCTTCTTTGAAAATTCTTTCTCTTATCTTTATCTCCACTTGATCTTTTCCTCCTGTATTCTTTCCTCCCACTTTCCATTGTATTCTTTCTTCCAACTCTATCACTATCCCTTCTCTGCTGACCTTTCCTCAGGAACCTACAGCCATACCATCCTGAAAGTGCTTGATCTCCTCCAAACATTCCCCAGGAGGTGAAGTTAGGCTCTATCTCACTGCTAGGTCTTTGCACATGTTATCGTCTCTTTCTAAAAGGATATAATCACTGTTTATACAAATTTCTCCTTATTTTTCATATTTTAGTCTTTTGAGACATCTTTCCTCATGAAGCTAAGTACCTCTCCCATGTGTTATAAAGCATCTTTTGCTTACTCTTATGATAGCCCACACATGATGGAACTTATCATTATATTAATACCTTGCAGTGATTCTGACTGAGGTCCCCAGACAAGTAGCATCAATATCATGTAGGAACTTCTTAGAAATGCAAATTCTCAGGCCCCTCCCCAAATCAACTAAATCAGCAACTCTAGAGATGTGGCTCAGGAATCTGGGGTTTATTAAGCATTCCAGGTGATTCTGATACAGACTAAAGTCCAGGAACCATTGATATGTTGCAATTGTCTGAATTTTGGCTGATTCATCTCCCAGACTTCGGGGTGTCTTAGACCAGAAACTGTAATGACAACTTTTCATTGTGATGTCACTAGTGTCCTGTGCATAGTCTGATAACATTGATGCTACACATTAACATCTACATTAGAATGTTTATAGCAGCACAATTCACAATTGCAAAGATGTGGAAACAACACAAGTGCCCGTCAGTACTTGGGTGAGTGGATTGATGAGTGAGTGAGTGAATTAATAAGATGTGGTCTATGTATACCAAGGGGTTCCACTCAGCCACAAAAAACAATGGTGATTTAGCACCTCTGGTATTATCCTGGATAGAGCTGGAGCCCATTCTACTAAGTGAAGTATCACAAGAATGGAAAAACAAGCACCACATATACTTACCATCAAATTGGTATTAACTGATCAACACTTATGTGCACATATAGTAGTAACATACATCGGATGTCAGGCAGGTGGGGCAAGGGGGAATAGGAGATGGGTATATTCACACCTAATGGGTGTGGTGCACCCCATCTGGGGGATGGACACCTTAAAGCTCTGACTCAGGTGGGGCAAAGGCCATATATGTAACCAAAACATTTGTACCCCTGTAATATGCTGAAATTAAAAAAAAAGTAAAAAAATAAAAACAATTTGCTTCAATGTACAAACAAATGAAGACTATGGGAATAAAAACTTTAAAAAAAATGAGCTCCCATTCCACATCTCTGATGGCAAACTTTGTAATTAGTATGGAGAAAGAAGAATCACTTCAAAGTCAACTTCTATAATAGGAAAGTTGACATCTAATACCCCTCATCAGCACTATCCTCCAAAACAACAGCACACGTCTGCCTCTGCCACCCTGACTGATTTCGAACTCTCCAACCTGCCCTTTTTTAACAATACTGTAACCATTCTCCCTATTACTTATGGAAAAAAAAACTTTAGTAATCATCTTTTTTTGAAGAATTATGAAGAATAATTTCATTCTGAGTATACAACTAAAACATCTTCTCATAAAAAGTCTGAAAATTTCACAAAAAAGGAAAAAGCACTAGAAATTCCACCACCCAGAGAGAACCATTAATTGTTGTGTGAATTTGCCCTACCTTTATTTCTAGCATGTTTCTAGCATGTCTGTACATTTTTAGATGTAGAAATGGCATCCAATAAAGCTTAATGTCTTATACTCTACTATTATCGCATTGTTGTAGATGTATTTCCATGTCATTAAATAGTGTTTTCCAAAGATTTCTTAGTGACTACCTGGTATTCCTGGCAATAATCTTTGACCTAACCTCATCCTCCTTTAATTAGTTGAAAGTCCTGTCATGTCCTTTTCATTACCTCCTGCACTGGAGTTCAGGTTCTTTCTCACTCCTATAACCTCTTGTGGTAGCATCTTATGTTTGGCTGTGAAATTGATTTTTCTAAAGTGTAGTTCTGAGAAAATTGTCCAGAAGGCAACATAGCTCTCCCATGGCTTCCAAATAAGGCAACAGTTCTGAGCAGGATGGTCAAGCATTCCTGCTCATCCCTTTTGTATAGTGCAGGACTGATAGGACTCTATATGGGGCTGCTTACCCTTCCCACAGCATTTCCCCTGTCTTGTCTTCTCTTAATCTTGCCACTGCTTTGTCCCAAAATTCATTCCCATCAGTGATTCTACTCAAATGTCTGCTTTAGTGCAAGGCCTTCCTAAAATTTCAAACTTCCTACCCTTCCACCACTCCATTCCTTATCCTTCTTTTCTGTTCTATTTTTTCTCCTAAGTTCTCACAACCATCTAACAGACTATATATTTTACTTTTTTAATTTGCTATTCGCTTGCCACCCTTGACTGGCATCCTCCACAAAGGCAGTGATTTTTGCTTGTATCTTCCTCATTGCCATATCCCTTAAATATAACAGTGATTGATACATAAAAGACAGTAGGTTTATATTTAAAGTATTGAATGAATAAATTAATTAATATCTACTGGTGACATTCTATAAGCCCTCAAAGAAGTCAAAGCTTTTATTCCAATGATTTGCATATAGTAGGCATTCACTACCTAATTATGCAATGTGAATCCAAATGCCCTCTTAAAATATCACTCTTTCCTGAAGCCTTTCCTTGGCACTTCTGCTGAAGGTAATCTCTCTGCTGTCTAAATCCTATTGACCATTATTTGGTGTTGTACCATTTATTGCATATGGAATTAAGTTATAGTTCTACCTTTTTTCCTTCACATTGAGTAATACACAAACTCCTTAAAGGCAGACACCAATTATGTTCGTATTTCCTACAGTCTTTAGTGTGGTGACAATAAATAGTTTTAAAATTAATTATTGTCAAAAATAAAGCTAAATTATTACTGAAGCAAAGAGGAAGTTACACATTGAGGCATTTTACCATTTTCCCTATTAAGGATGAATGTGTTCAGTCTTCAAAAGAAAAAAAAAATATCTGTCATCTGCACAATGGTAACTGTTCCCAAAGAAATCCCTATGTAAACATTCTACATCTTTACAGATTATTAATGCTGCACTTGCTTTGGCTGCAAGACCCAAAAGTCAAGTGGTCAAAAACACCATGGAAATGTACAAGCGCACATGGGAGAATCATATACATGTCCTCACCGAAGCAGTAGATGACATTACAAGCATTGATGACTTCCTTGCTGTATCTGGTATGTTTTTTATCTTTTAATTTGTATATTTGCTCTTGTCAATTTTCTGAAATAGGGTAATACTGAATATAATTCATTTGATATAATATAAGGAACCTTTTATTGGTGGGCTTTCTGGAAGCAAAGTGTTGTCATATAGTAACATCAGTGGTCTACTCTGGGATTATGAGCCTCATGCTTTATAATCTTCACAATTCAGCAATTTATTGTGTCGATAAAAGGAACACCTATTCATGGGCAAAGCATAATAGAAAATAGTAGCTGAAAGTCTCAGCCTTTTCCTGACTTTTCAAGTAAATAAACATTTTCCCTCTTCTGATAAACTTATATCTATTGATTTCCCTGCACTTCTTTTCCAACCAAAATTTTCTCCACTTGGGAACAAATATTAATGGGGAATTTAATTGATTTCAGATACACTATGATAATTCAACTAATAGTATATGCATTTGATAGTGCTAATCCAAGGAAGCAAAAAAATAAGTATAAACATACCTCAGTCTCAGACAGGCTTCAGATTCCACGTGAAGCCCAGATTATTCTCTCATCGCAGATTTGAATGGCATCCCATAGGATTGTGCGAATACCCTCATAAAGCCCTATCCTCAGAAGCATAACTCGGGTTTTAATTATCCTGTTGTAACAGCAAACAATTAAATACTTTTTAGTCTTTTTTATTCTCTTAAAAAGTAAGCCTTTCCTAAGATGAATTACATATTTTTTCCTTTCTTTTTATGTTGTGAGAGCTTTTCTTGGAATGGGATATTCTTTTTTTATAAAATGCAAATTATCATGAATATTTAAAACCATTTGTTAAAATGTTTCTGATATAATTCAGCTTAACCTATTGAATTTATTTCTTTCATATATACATATACATATATATACATATATATGCATATATATATATAGTCCCACCCTAAAAAATAATTCCTGAAACCTAGTATGTTTTCATGGTATACTAATATATGAAAAGAAAATGTATGCTAATTAATTATTTTTAAATTATTTTATTTTTATAGAGTTGAAAACTTTGAAAATGTGTGAGAAAAAATATTAATAGCCCTTGATTTCACTATTAAGGAATAATAACAGCTGATATCTGATTTTTTTCTATTTAGCATTGTTCTATATATATATTTATATTTTCAAATATTTGTGTCATGCCATATATACACACACAAACATAATTATTTGCCTTTTTACACATAACATTTGGCTGCATATTTTTACATCATTGTATATTCTTCAAAAACTCATTAATTTATCTGTTCTCCTTTGGTTAGCATTTAGATAAATTTTAAATTTAATTATAAAAATGCTATGTGAAGCATATTTTTATCTATTTGGCATATCCTTAATATAGATTTTGCAACGTGAATTCAATCAATATCTTATATTGGAGCAGTCTCTTGTAATTTAATTGTTAAAGGCTAGATTCTGTTTTGTAGTTGGTTTTGGTTACACAGCCAAAGAAATTATTCACACTAATCAATATAAAGGCTGTTTAATATAGTAACACTGGCAGCATATAGGAGGAATCCTCTGGACAGACAAGAAGGGGAACCATAACTGGCCAAGCCTTGCATGAGTAGAGCTTTGGGAGCCCTGGGATCCAGGTGCCTCCTGAGTCCTCAAAGCAGGAGTTCATGGCTTTCTTTTCAGTATTGGATTAACCTGACCTTCTGGGTCTACTTTTTTTTTTTAAATGGACAACTTTAGCAGTTGCAAGTAATAAAAAAAACTAATATAGAAGTTGCTTAAATAAAAAATCTTTTAATTATCTCCAGTACCTAGATGTTTGACGTAATTGGTTCTAGGCTTACTAGCCCTAGCATACCAGAGGACCTGGGTAGCAGAGGGGTATCTTATCACTAACATTATTTAGAATTATTAGTATACAAGGATAATAAAAAGGAGACTGAGAGTTAATGTGTTTAATTATTGTTTTTAAATTCTCTACTTCTGCCAATAAAATGCATACCATTATTTCCTATATCCAGGATGTACTGCTTCTACTTTCGTGAGCTCTGGATGCCCTCATTGGTAGTGGTTCAAGGTTATCTATGATCTGTGTAGGCATCTCTGCATCCTGTTGACCTTTGTGGTTCCATCTTAAAGCATTGCATCTCAAAGAATTACACAGTATCACCTAAAAAATAAAGCGAAGTTTGCTTGCAGTTTTTACTTATCGAGGAGGAAATCTTTCCCAAATGCCTTCCATCAGAGTTTCTCTTACTCATCATAGGTCAGAACTTGGTCTCTTATCTTTTACTGAGCCAATAAATGGCAAAAGGACATGAAATTTCCATGATGACTTTAGAAAGTTCTGATAAATGATTAACAACTGGCTGTGTGCCAGAGTGATCCTAATTTGTAGTACCTGTTGATTTCTATGGCATAAATACTCCTACCTTGACAGGTTTCAATCTACAATGTGAAGTCACTGAACTCTGAGTTGTTAAGAAGTGCATAGAATCAGCTCTTGTGAGCTGGTATAATATAAACGGGTCCTAGCAGAGCACTAGGCTTAGACCAGTCATAATTCAACCTGTTTGACTAGTGAGTTACAACACAAAATCAGAGACTTTTAGCAAAAAAGAAGGGAAAATGGCTATTGAACAGACAATGAAATGTGTTTGCCTAAAACATGGAGTAGCTTCACCTGCTCTCTCAAGTTTTTGTTCCTTCGTAAACTTACCTTGTATTAGTTTAGCATGGGATTTAGTGGTTCTTCTTGTAACATCATAACTTTCCATCATCTGTTCCCACAGATGATGGCATCTTTTCTCAGAATTTGCCAGTCAAATAAATAAGAAAGAATCTAGCTGGTCTTATACATCTTTTTAATACCAGGGTACAAGTTGAAAATCAGACCAACCAATAAATTGGTTACCTTTTTGTCAGATGGCTAATGGTGGTTCAAATAGCTGTGATGGAAGCTGTGACAATCCTGGCAGCTTGTATGCAGGGCAGATATTCTTAGAAAAAGTTGCAAGTGTGTTCAGCAGTAAATGACTTATCTGGTACATTTAAAAATGATCTTTTAAAGTGGCGTATTGTTGTTTGTGTTCAGAGACTTTTGGTTCATCTGGTTGTCAGGTAAATCACCTAACAAGTTAGTTCTCAGGGTATCTGAATTATGAGTTACCTAAAGAAAATTATGCTTTCAAAATTTTTGTAAACATTTCACCTTTTTCATGAATTTTCTTTCAGTAGTCAATAATCAGTTTTTTAATTTTTTATACAAATATAGAGGTTCTGAAAAGATTTCTATTTCCTCTTAAATTAGTTGTGAAAACTTATGGATACTCCACATTAAAGTAAAAATTAAAATCAAAATCTAAAATCAGTGGGAAAGGATTGTTAGACTTTATTATGTTATTGTCATTAGCACAGGTAGAGATCATATGTTGTAAAATAATTGCTTATAATAATATTTTGAAGTCATTCAATGATCCATTATTGACTAGAGGCTCTTGAAATAAGGGTATCTCTAATACCAAATGTCTTCTGTTTATCTATAACAGTTATAATAAATATAAAACTATCGTTGATAATTTTAAAATTGTTTTTTTATAAGTAAATTTATCATTATATAGAAGTGAAAATATTTAGTTTCAGAAGTCATATTTGGGATTTTTTGTTTCCTGCTATACATAGAGAACAACAAATTAAAATAAATAAATAGTCTTTCCTAGACAAGCAAAATCATTGCCACTAGACTGGGCTTATAAGAAATGCTTAAAGGACTTCTCAAGCTAAAAGTGAAAGAACAATATTTACCACTATGAAGACGTGAAAGAAAGAAAGAAACATACCTCAGAATTATAAAAGCCATATATGACAAACCCACAGCCAACATCATACTGAATGGGGAAAAGCTGAAAGCATCCCCACTAAGAGCTGGACCACGACAAGAATGCCCACTGTTACTCATTTCTATTCAACATAGTGCTGGAAGTCCTAGCCAGGGCAATCAGGCAATAGAAGAATATTAAGTGTATCCAAATCAGGAAAGAAGAGGTCAAACTATTGCTCTTTGCTGATGATATGATCTTGTGTCTAGAAAAACCCAAAGATTTCACCAAGAGTCTCCTGGAATTATAAATAAATTCAGCAAAGTCTCAAGATACACAATAAATGTACACAAATCAGTAGTATTTCTATATACTCATAACAGTAAAGCCAAGAGTCTAATCAAAGACTCTATAACATTCACAATAGCTACAAAGAAAATAAAATACCAAGGAATATACTTTATCAAGGAGATGAAAGATCTCTATAAGGAGAACTACAAAACTCTGAGGAAAGAAATCATAGAGGATACAAACAATTGGAAAAACATATCATGCTCATGGATTGGTAGAATAAACATTGTTAAAATGTCTACACTACCCAAAATGATTTACAAATTCAGTGCAATCCCAATCAAGTTACTGAAGTCATACTTCAGATATAGAAAAAATAATTCTATGCTTCATTTGTAAGCAGAAAAGTGCCCTAATACCAAGGCAATCTTAAGCAAAAAGAATAAAGCTGGAGTCATCACATTACCAGATATCAAACATACTACACAAGGCTATAGTAATGAAAACAGCATGGTACTGATACAAAAATAGAGACATAGAACAATGGAACAGAGCAGAGAACCCAGACATAAAGCCATCTGTCTGCAACCAACTGATCT
The DNA here is from genome assembly GCF_020740605.2 of Lemur catta. Taxonomy (NCBI): domain Eukaryota; kingdom Metazoa; phylum Chordata; class Mammalia; order Primates; family Lemuridae; genus Lemur; species Lemur catta. Next base: position 45,495,051 of record NC_059141.1, on the reverse strand, counting down.
TTGAGATAGCAGGTAATAATGTACATGGGGAAAAAGAAGCCCTATTCAATAAATGGTGCTGGGAAAATTGGATAGCCACATGCAAAAGAATGAAACAAGACCCCACCTCTCACCACTCACAAAATTTAATACACGATGGATAAAAGACCTACATGTAAGGCATGAAACCATAAGAATTCTAGAAGAAAAATGTAGGAAAAACTCCTCTAGATATTGTCCTAGGCAAAGAATTTATGAAAATGACCCTGATGGCCACCATGACAACAACAAAAATTAATAAACAGGATTCAATTAAACTAAAAAGTGTCTGCACAGCCAAGGAAACAGTCAATAGAGCAAATAGCCTACAGAGTTGGAGAAAATATTTGCAAGCTACACATCTGATAAAGGGCTAATAACCAAAATTTGCAAAGAACACAAGCAAATCAGCAAGAAAAAAAAAACCTATTAAAAAGTGAATAAAAGACATGAACAGATGCTTCTCAAAAGAAGAAAGACAAATGGCCCATAAACACATGAAAAAATGCTCAAGGTCACTAATCATCATGGGTATGCAAACTAAAACCACAATGAGATATCCCTTTACCCCAGTTAGAATGGCTTTTATTAAAAAGTTCAAAAACACTAGATGCTGACATAGATGCAGAAAGAAAGGGACACTTATACACTGTGGGTGGGGCTGCAAATTAATACAATCTCTATGGAAAACAATATGGAGATTCCTCAAAGAACTGAAAATAGAACTACCATTTGATTCAGCAATCTCAGTATGGGGCATTTACCCAGAGGAAAATAAGTTAGTTTATCATAAAGACACCTGTACTCAAATGCTTATTGCAGCACAATTCACAATTACAAAGATATGGAATCAACCCAAGTACCCATCAATTCATGAGTGGATTAATGAAATGTGGTATATGTACACTATGGAGTACTACTCAGCCATAAAAGATGAATTAATATGTTTTGCAAAAATCTGGATGGAACTGGAGACCATTCTCCTAAGTGAAGTATTGCAAGAATGGAAAACAAACACCACACGTATTCACTATTAAATTGAAATTAACTGAGGAGCACACAGGTGCTCAGGAAAACTCAGTGGAAAGCAACCAGAGGGGAGAAGGGGATGAGGGGAGGGAAATAAACCAAGCTAACAGGTACTGTTTGGGTGACAGGCACACCTATAGGACTCAAGCATTACAAAAATGATCTGTCTAACATTTGTTCCCTCTTATTGAGATTAAAAGTGAATGGAAAAGCATCCTAAAAAGAGAGACAATTATGTGAAAGTACATGGTGGGTTTAAAGAAGAGAAAATTGATCAGTACAAACAAGAGAATAGAGTACATCTAGATTAGTACTGGGCTAGAAAAATCAACAGGAGGCATTACATAGAGCTCTGAACTTTTGTAGGAAAAGGAATGCAGTGTAAAAATTTAAATAGTAACATCATAGACTACATCAGTTTTTAGAACACTAACCCATGATGCCGAAAGCTATCTTCATAGAGGTATGTGATGTAGTGTTAAATAATGCTTTAGTGGCTCTTAGGAGTGAAAATAAAGTAAATCCAATATAACATAGATGTTACCTCACTTTCTCCATTCTACCTTAAATGAATTAAAGCACATGACTAACACATCCAAGATGTTGCAATAGGAAGGTAAAAGTCAACTTGATAATTGGATTCTAGCTCAGGCTGCATAGCCCAGATTTACACACCAAGAAAAGAAGCTCTTCCTCATCGGAAAGGACCCAGTGATGACTTGCAGCCAGAATCTTCCATGCCACTGGCTAAAATCAAGAGACAATATTGTCGCGGTTGTAAGTCTCCCCTGGCCCCAGGTTCTCTGTGATTATATTTTCTTGTGATGGTATATGGTTCAGCAATCACTGTGGAGACTTCAGAGAAACTGTACACATGGCTTTACATAAGTCATGATGAAAGACAGAGAGAAAGCATGTATTCAAAAATGATTGAATAGGCTTCCCCTAAGGTAATCTGTTACTACTCTGTTGGTAATTATGTTTTGAATTACTGCCTGTACTTTATGACTGAAGAGTAGTTTGGGCATATGAACTGGAATTTATCACACATCATTTCATGTACTAACAGCCAAATTCACTTAAGATGCTTACATTTGAATGAACAGTAGGTATACTGGAAGACTGTTGTTTGAATATTATGAATTAGCTCATTAGAAAAGCAATGATTAGAAGTCCTTACTTTGTCCAAATCAGTCAGATTTGAACATTTTTACTGTACCTTTAAGGTAGAGCTTGAGTAATCGTTAATACTCTTGCTGATAAATAGCACTAAGGATTTTGATTTTAGACTTGCATAACCATATAATAGTTCCTAAATTTGTCAGATGCATCAATTATGTACCTAGAAAAGCTTTGAATGATAAAGTTATACTTTTCATAAGGGATTTGCTTAAAATTGTCTCAGTAAGTATATACATATTATTAAGAAACCACATGATTTGCAATAACCCCATATATTGACAAAAACTTTGAATGAAAAACAGAATCAAAGTGAGTTTTGTAATTTCATTTGTATTTATTAATAGTTACTTCTAGGCATTGTCTCAACTCTAAGCACATACATTTAATAAGTATAATTTGGATGAATAAAAATCCTTAATAAGTTGAATTTTGTGAGATATTTTATAGATTAGATGAAGGATTATAAGGAAAATTTTTCCATGCCGTACAAGACTCCCCCACTTACCAATGAGTCCAAGACATGTTCCTGAGCATTTTGAGAGACCAAACATTTCAGCTAGAGCTGAAGGGTTTTTAGGTAGATGAGAGCAGATGGTCCTTACCTACATATTCTTCAAAGGTCTTTCCCTGGACCCAGAAAGGAGCATTATTCCTGCTACTTATATCCAGATAATTAGATGCAGATACAAGATTTGAGAATAGAAAGTCATGTATCTGATCTTGTAAGCTTGTATTGGTATAGATTTAGGAACTTTGAAAGCATCCTGGGAATTTTCACAAACCAGTAAAAACCTTTGCTTACACAATGGCTCCAGAGCCTGTGTTGTGAAAAACTTACAAGTATATTTTAAAAATTTAGCTAAGTATTGTATTCTCCTAATAGCTAAACTCATAGAAGCAGAGAGTATGACAGTGGTCACCAAGGGCTGAAGGGTGTGTGTGTGTGGAGGGATTGGGGAGATGTTGGTCAAAGGGTACAAAATTTCAGTTAAACAGGAGGAATAGGTTCAAGAGATCTATTTTACAACATGGTGACTATAGTTAATAACAATATATATATATATATATATATATATATATATATATATACATCAAAATTGCTGACAGATTTTAAATGTTCTCACTAAAAAGAATGGTAAGTATATGGGGTAATGCATGCATTACTTAATTTGATTTAGCCATTTCACAGTGTATACAAATTTCAAAACATCATGTAGTATACCATAAATACACACAATTGTTATTTGTCAATTAAAGAGAAAAATAATTTTAAAAGAAATAAAAAGAATTATGTTCTCACAAAGTGCCGTCCATTTTTACTAAAATTTCACCACTGAAGTAAGTCTTACAGATTAGACATGAAGATAGTGGATTTTATCTCTAGAGGCTATGAGAAACATAGAAAAGTCAAGTCTGTTTGGATTTAAGTATGCTTAAAGACTGACAATTCTGCCATATCCTACGAGATCTATGATCTTCAGGAAATAAATTAACCTCTTTGAGTCTCTAAGTGCCCTTTTTCTAAATGCTAATAATTGTATCATTTATTAATTAATGTACTCATTTATTTAACAAGTATTTGGTGATTACCTACTAGATAACAGGACTATTTTAAGTACTGGAGATAGAACGGTCAATAGAATAGACAAAAAAATCCCTGCATTCTTAAAGCTCACATTCTTGCATGATTGGAAGAATTAATTAAAAAGATACATTTAAAATGCTTTGAATAGTATCTCGGACATACTAAATGGCCCAGTAAAAGATGACCATTATTACTAACGTCATTGGCATGCCATTGTTAAAATTTAAACCAAGTGTAAGGAACATAAATCTCTTTAGGGAGCACCTTTGTTAAACCTAAAATAACTGAATAAGTATCTTGGGAGCTATTGTGCATAACCATCAGACATTTAAAAAGGAAAAATTCTGATAATGCCAATTATTAGATGAGATGTACTAAAAGAAGAACTCTCATAGATTGCTTCCGGAAATGTAAATTGTTATAATCTCTGTGAAGAGAAAAATAACAATATGTGGTACCTGGGTTATTTTGCCACAAGTCATCCTATGGGTACATTGAAGAAACATATATTCATAAAAGAGACTTAGTACAAGTATGATCATTATGGAATTTCTTCTGTCAATAGGGGAATGAATAAATAGCAGCAAACATAGTTAAGACAAATAAACTAGTTTCACATGTTAAGAGGAAATATTTTAAAAGCATTATTCAGCGGATGAGCAAGTTTTAGAGCAATGTGGACAGGATACCATAAATGTCATACATACCAAATACATAAGAGTGTTTAACTCTGGAGGAGGAGTACATACGGTACTATAATTTTATCAGCAATGCTTTAAAAATTATATCAGAATAGATCTGATTACAATAGTGTCTACAGTTATTAAGATTGGCAGATTATTCTATTATATTATGACCTCTACTTTTTTTAAACATTTGTCCAAAAAAAGTTATAGTGAATAGAAGTAACTGTCAGTGTGCAAAGGCGGGTAACGTAGACAACTATGTCCCTGGGGTAACACAGAGATCACCCCAGTCCAACCCTTATCAGCACCTGAAACTCACCTAAGAATTGTGATCATCCAGTATTTTTGTACTTGACAGTGAATCTCAATAATATGGTTTAAGAAAAGGCTTTGTGAAGGTGAAAAATACCTAAACCTTTATCACTCAGGGTCAGACTCTCATGGAATATATTTTGTGAGATTTTATGCCATTTTTCATTCTTGTTTTGTGGGTGACAATGAGAAAAAGGATATTAGATTTTAAAATAATTTTATTCTGAAATATTTTAAACTTCCATAAAAGATTAGAGCATACAGAATAATGGACAATGAAATCTTTCCATGAAGCTTTACTAATCTTAACTTTTCTCATATTTTTTATTACATGTATAATTGAAGTCCCCTGTGTACCCTTTCCCAGACTTTTACAATTTTCCCTTTACTAAGGATTTTGATGAAAGCTCTTGCCCTCCTGATAAGCAAATCTGCATGACAGACATTTTCCTTCTATTGAATTAGGAGATATATGACATCAAAATAATTAGAATCTCCCTCAGGCAATAGAATATTCTCACTTTGAGTATATGAAAGCACAAAGCTAAAGCTGAAAGGTTTCCTCACAGGATCACAACAACAAGATTGAAATGATATTCTGTGCTGCCATTTTTAGCAATATTGGTAGTAAGTAACAGGGAATGCGTGTCTTTGAAGCAAACGTCCTATGAACACCTTGGTATTGACAAGTTAATCATTTATTGTGTCAGTCAATAGATACTTATTGAGCAATCATTCACTCTAGAGATGAAATGATGACTAAGGCCTACTGGACTTATTCACAAGGGATTCAATAATCTAAAGGGGGAAACAAGCCTTCACGTGGCAATTACAGTGTGGTAAAATAGGTTATGTTTGGAAAGACACCAAGGCTATCTTTCTGTCTGCAAAGTAATTGTGTGACAGCCAGCCTTTGAAATCTAATCATTTTTTACTTACTTGAATTTGTGATTATCGTTTCATATATTGTCATTTAGTTGCTTATTATAAGGACTTGCATGACAATTCAAATAAGATGCAAAACATAATCCATGTTCACTATGATAGTTTTCATTCATCTCTACAATAATTATGGATGTATATTAATAAATTTCATTCTCATTTTCCATAAGTTTTTTAAATGTATAATTAGCAGGAATTTGCAAGTAAGTTAACACTATATTCATTTATAAATAATTTATCAAATGCCTGTTTTTTCTCTTTCCAGTTTTCTTGTAGGGAATCAACTGCTTTGAAATTTCAGGCTTTCATAATCCAAGTGCAGTCACTGCCACATGATAATTGTAGAATACGACTATTAAAATTCTAACCCCCCCAAATTGATGTATTTGACACTACCCAAAATATAGCACTTAATTTTGATACATTGATTTCAAAATATTTCAGTGACATGTAACACACAACTCCCCATAACCTTTTCAATTTAATCAAATTCAGGGACTTTCAGATGTAGATTAAATCTAGTTTGGGGTACAGTTCTAATACTATATGTAGAAAATGGTCATGGGAAGAATGAAAAATAGTGCTTTTTTGTGTATATAAATAACTTGATACAACAACATTAAATTACCATGCCATCATTTCATATCTGCTAGCACATTTGTATTCACCATCTTGATGATGATTTATGTGCTTTAGGTTTCCATACATAAATTGCATATAAATAATCTTCACACAACTGCATGGGAAATTTCATGGAGGCAGAGAAATTCAGCCTTGTGACTTGACCCTTTCTTCTTAAACTAGGTCATAAAATCTAGTATTAAAAATTCTGTAAGTTGTTTTGACAATTTGATTTTAAGCTGGCATTATATTCAAAGTATAAAAAGCTACTATGGAAAAATTATAACATCTAAAATGGTAAGTCAATTATGATTTTATTAGCTTCTATCATTTAGCAAAAAAAGTCTAATGGCTATATTAATTGAAAGTAGTTTATTAAAGCATGATATATATCTATACTATCACTAAATGGATTTGTAATTTTCTTGCATCAATATTTTTATGGTTTTAATAGCTGTTTCATAGTGTGTGTGTTGAATTTTGTTTTTTGCTTTGGTGCATGGCTTTTTAAATCTGTTTTTCTTAAGAAATGCAACTATTAGTATGTGGAACCATTTATCCCAAGATTTCTAGGAGTTCCATAGATATTTCCTCATTTATTGTTTCACCTAGAATGAATTTGGCTGGTATTATCACATTTAATATAACTTGTCACAGAGAATTTCTCAGTTGCTCAAATTCTCTAAGATAGTAAATAATAATGTTGCTTTTAGCTACCTTCTAGTCCAGTCAGCCTACTGTCCTCTATAAAAAACCGCTCTTCCCTGTAGTCCCAGTTACTAGGGAGGCTAAAGCAGGAGGATTGCTTGACCCCAGGAGTTTGAGGCAGTGTGGGCAACACAGCAAGACTCTGTATTAAAAAAAAAAAAAAAAAAATGTTTTTTTTTCTCTCAGATTAGTTTCCATTTCTTAATGTCAAAATATGGAGGTCATGTTTAGAATATGATTCTAAGTTTTTCAGTCTGGAACCTTTCTATATCAGAAAGAAAGATATACCTAACTCTTCAGCCTAGTTTTTGATTTGTTACTTATTCAGCTGTTAAATTAAATAATTAACTAAAGCTTAAGTCCCTTCCTCTATAAATGTTTGGTTGTCTATGCACATACTGCTGGATAATTTTGTGTCATTATGATAAGGCAAAATAAAAATCTTTTTGACCTAGTTTGCATACGGTTAGGGTGGTAAAATGAGACTCTCCTCTCCCTCCAGGAGTTAGTGAGATTCTAAAATAAAATTTAAATGTAGGGGCAGTGGGGGACACCCAAAACATCGGATTAGTAAAAAGTGAAGTCAAAGAAAGAGAAACAACCAATAATCTTGGATTCAAACAGATTGTTGGTTATACTTCATTGCAGTGCTTTACACAGTATATGGTATACTGCAGATGCTTAATAAACATTTGTTTAATTAAATATGTTCTACTTAAATAAACTGTCATTTGATTTCTACAGCAGTAACCTCCAAAGTGATCAAGGGCAGAATTTACTGTTTATATTTCAGAGCCACCTAACATAGGCTTTAAGAGGAAAGCCAGAATGAATATGTAGCACAACTATTCTAGGCAGACTGTAAAAATTAAGCATAGCTATGCAAAGCAATTTTTTTTGTTGGTATAGTACTGTTTCCAAATCAAGGTTTCTACTAGCTGCATAATTGCACAGAATAATCACTCTGCACCTTTCACCAATGTAAATGGTGAAGCCTGTTTCCTACAGTGCTAAAGGTTTGCATGCCAAGATCTTTATTTCCTAATGTAAAATCTGATGTCGTTTAAATTTGATTTTGTAATTCACTGAACTTAATTTTTTTGTGCTTAATTAGGTGCTAACAAGTCATATAAAATGTGAGATTTATATCTATTTCACATTTTATGACATAAATCTAAAATGATTGCCATGACAGTAAAGGAGAAAACTTGAATGTGCCTTTGGAAAAATATGTGGGAACGAAATGAAAATCCTGTATTTTTGCCACACTTTTAATATCACCTGGCTGAGCAGCATCGAACTGTCATAAGTTTTAAGTAGTAAGTAAAAATTCAGTTTACCTACCAGTGATACATATGTAAAGATAGATCATATGAAAATCATATTCTGGGATAGTTTATATGATAATATTTATATCTTCTTAATTATAGTAATGAGATAGTGATTATGGCATTTAATCAAACTAGAAATCACTTTATTAGGACACTTTATGTAGATATACCATTTTAAAATATAACTTTATTAGAACATTGTTTTATTTTGAGCACTACATAGTTAGGCAACTCCCTTATAACATCTACTGACCCACCAGATTATGTAATCCAAGAAATTTTTAAAAATCAAGGTTTATACTTTGGTATTAGTATGATTTTCAGGGTATAAGGAAGCAAGCACATTTTTGTTATGATTCCATAAAATTTCAGCATATTTCCCCTCTAAAAATATAAGAAGGGTATTTTGTGTAAGTTTCTTAATATTATGATTGATTGATTGATTGATTGATTGATGAGACAGGATCTCACTCTGTCACCAAGGCTGGAGCCCAGTGGCGAGATCTTAGCTTTCTGCAGCCTTAAACTGCTGGGCTCAACCAACCTTCCTGCCTTAGCCTCCCAAATAGCTAGGACCACAGGTATGAGCCACTATGCCTGGATAATTTTTTAAAAAATTGATTGTAGAGATAGGGGTCTCACTCCATTGCCCAGACTGGTCTTGAACTCCTCAAGCAATAACCTCACCTCGGCCCCCAAAACTGTTGGGATCACAGGCATGAGCTACTAAGCCTGGCATTTTTGTTTAAATAAAAGCAATCAAAATTGAGATTTTGTTGTTGTTATAATAAATATTACTTACTTATCAAACAAGACTAAGAACAATGTGTTGGGCAGCAAAACTTAGGTTGCATTCACTGGTAATAAAGTATCACACTTCTACTTTTTTTGACTCAGATAGTGACACTTTATTACAGGAAAGAATTTAAAATACTGTTGTATCACATAAATTTGGGAATTGACCCTCAGAACAAAGAGCTATAAGCATAGTTTTTTGATATATAGATTTCCTACAAGGATAATCCAATTGCTATTGGACTTTTATTATCCATGTCTTCTTCTGGTTTATGATTGGTACTATTCTAACTCTCTCCCTGTTCTATTTCTTTTGAAAAATGTCTACAATTGCAAATGGTATATTGGAAGCTGGCGGAGAATTATTTTATTTGTCTGGTTATTGGCCTGTAATGTATTTTACATAGAAAACTGAAGAAAATATGATTTTCTATTGCTGCTTTGCTATCAATAATCAAATGATCTTTATCATCTTAAGTACATAATATTCCATGTTAATCAGAGTACAGTTTGATTACAATTTAAAAAATTATCCTTATACTATGCTGCTTCTAATCATTTGTTTCCTATCCTTTTCACCATATTCATCTGAATCTGCTGACATCCTATCCTTAGAAAAATCACTTACTCCTTTAATCCTTTCTTGATCTAGTCCTTTTCTATGCTCCGTCATAATTTTGACTTTGTACTATAACTTTGATCTTTTTTGCCTTCTATTATAGTTATTTATATATATTTCTTCTCTATTATTTTGAAAGTCCTGGAGGGCAGGAATACTTACTATGTGCTGAATTGTGTCCTCCCCCTACATTTGTGTATTGAAGCCTTAACCCCCAGTACCTCAGAATGTCACTGTATTTGGAGTTAGGGACTTTAAAGAGGTAATTAAGTTAAAATGATATCATTAGGATGAGCCCTAATTATAACTGGTGTCCTTACACAACGAAGATACTGGGACACATACATACAGAGTGAAGACCATTTGAAGACACAGGGAGAAGGCAGCCATCCATAAGCCAAGGAGAAAGGCCTCAGAAAAAAACAAACCCTCCCAACACCTTAATCTCAGACTTCTAGCCTCTAGAAATATGAGAAAATAATTTTTTATTGTTTAAGTCTGTACTGTTTCTATTTTATTTTTTTGTTTAACAGTCTGCACTGTTACGGCAGCCCTAACAAACTAGTACAGCTAGCTATTATTCATCTACATTCTGGACTACTTAGCACATTATGTTGTATCCAACAGTATCTCAGTAAATGTCATTAAATAGACTCCCTGCATAGTTTGTTCATTGTCAACTAAAATAAAGTTTTGTTTCAGTGAAATTAAAACACTAAGACAATTCTTTCTTTGATCCTTAACACTGAGGAAATAAATGGCAACCATGCTTTAAGGATCCAGCTTTCTTTTCCAACATTGTTTCTTTATTGTCTTTCAAAATTGAATTTATTTTTGACAATTGAAGACTTCTGAAATTCTGGGAGAATCTTCTGGTTTGTCCAATGGCTTAATTTAATTCTGGGATCATGTGATAATATTTATATTTTCTTCTTAGTGACTATAGTAATGAATTAGTGATTATGGCATTTAATCAAACTGGAAATCACTTTATTATGATACTTTACGTAGATATACCATTTTAAAATATAACTTTATTAGAACATTGTTTTATTTTGAACACTACATAGTTAGGTAACTCCCTTATAAGATCTACTGAGCCATCAGATTAAGGAGTTTTTGAAAATGAAGGTTTATAGTTTGGTATTAGTATTATTTTCAGGGTAGGTATGGTGATACTAAAGCCTTAAGGCTTTAGTAAAAAGTTTTCATTATGAAGTGTGTGACACATGACATATATTGCTTAGCTAAATGTCCAATTACCAAAGGAGAATGTGAAAATGATACAGAAAATAAGATTTTAAAAAAATCAAATGATCTCTTTTTACCTATCAGTGTATGCCATATTGTTGTTAGGAAATTTCCTTAGATTGCTGTCATTACTGCCTAGTGGAAATAGTTTCTATAAATGAACTAAACAAAATTACTTCCAGTATATCTTTCCTTCCTTCTACAATGAAGCTTAGCTGAATTTCCCAATTACATAGGCACTTTTATACCTTGATAATGATTAGTGAGATGTAAGGAATCACAACTGTGTCATTGATTACTGCATTGATCTCCGTATATCCAGATGCTAATGAAATATATAAATAATACATTTTTTCCTTAGCAATAATTTCTTTAACGTTTCTTTGATCACATCACATACAAGTCTATATCTTGATATGTCTCCACCTATATTTGGCTCTTTGAAATACATTCTAATATCTACTTTTTTCATATTCATTAATCTGATTTTTTCAATAAAATTTGATTTCTTTTCTCATATAAAGTAATCCTGGAATGTGGTTGCTAAGGTGGTGGGATGGATAAAGTACCCTGGGGGTTTATGGGCTGGCCAAGGAATAATTTTATCCTCCTAAGTCATATTGGTTTATGTTTGTGCCATGCTACTGTGGCCAATATGTTAGTATATTAATAAATAGACACATATAACTGGAAACTGGTGGGGGTATAGTATGACAAATATTGGCTACAGATTCGTGGGTTGGTGATGCGGCATAGAATATAGGCACCATTCATTCCTTCTCTGCTTTTTGCCATTCAACACACAATGAGGGATATCTCTAGTCTCTCATCATGCAAAGAAAATCACTGTTTACCATGTATGCTCTCTCACTTACCAGCTATGTGCCCTTGAGCAAATTGCTCAACATCCTTTGATTTCTTTTCTCTCCTCTCCTCTCCTCTGCTCTTCTCTCTTCTGCTCTCCTCTCCTCTGCTCTCCTCTCCCCTCCCCTCCCCTCCTCTCCTCTCCTCTCTTGTCCTGTCCTCTGCTCTCCTCTCCCCTCCCCTCCCCTCCTCTCCTCTCCTCTCCTGTCCTGTCCTCTGCTCTCCTCTCCCATCCCCTCCCCTCCCCTCCCCTCCTCTCCCCTCCTCTGCTCTCTTTCCATGGCGCCTGGGCTGGAGTGCCATGGTGTCAGCCTAGCTCACAGCAACCTCAAACTCCTGGGCTCAAGCCATCCTCCTGCCTCAGCCTCCTGAGTAGCTGGGACTACAGGCATGTGCCACCATGCCCGGCTAATTTTTTCCATATATTTTTAGTTGTCCAGCTAATTTCTTTCTATTTTTAGTAGAGACCGGGTCTGGCTCTTTCTCAGGCTGGTCTCGAACTCCTGAGCTCAAACCATCCGCCTGTCTGGGCCTCCCAGAGTGCTAGGATTACAGATGTGAGCCACCACCCCCGGCCCCTTTGATTTCTTTATTCTGTAAAATTGGAGTAATAAATCCTAATGACAGGACAATCTTTGAAATGTAATAGACAATGATTGTGAAAGTGCATAACAGAGTGACTGTAACATAGAGTCCTCCCAGCAACATTGGTTGACTCTAAATCAAAGTTACTTAAAAATGAATGTCTTAAGCTTTCCTCCAATGTAAGGAGTCATTACATTTCCTGTGTTCTAACCTTCCAAGCTCTCAACAATTTCTATGTCTGATAAAGCAATTTCTCTTCTTCCATATGGTACTCCTTTGCTGCCACCAGTCTTAAAAAGAGTTTGGGAAGATATTACCATTGGTGGCCTGTTACCCAATGTCATACTTCTTTGTTAGTTTAAGTGTAAACATTAGACGTAAGCTCATGAATATTGTGATGAAAATGGAAGAATGATGTATCATAAATTCTATAAGGGAGATTTGACACTGGAGATTTTACTATGTTTTCCACTCTCTCTGTAATTGTATGGAATAAACAGTGTCTAATACCCTGGAATGCCACCTGGAAGTATCTGCTAAATACTACTTTACTGTTGAATTGGCTAAATTGGAACTAGTTTTCTTTTTGTCATTTTTAAAAAAAAAATGCTAGATTTATTTAATGTTTAGAGATTCTATAGAGTGACAAATTATGTTTCCAGGTCTCTGTGAAAGGACATGTTGCATTAATAATAATGTAGCTAATTTGTAGCCAAAACCCAAGAAAAAAATTTAAATGTGCAGGTAGATTTGAAAATTCAAACACTTAGACCTTCAAAGGAATTAAATGACAATGAAGATGTAAATTACCTGTTCCTTAAACTTTTGAGCACGTTCACTGGGAGAGCAGATGGATGTAGGTCCAGGAGGGTTTTTAAAGCTCTTATGGATTTAGAAGGCTATTAAAGGCTTTTGTTGTCATTGCATTGCCTTTGTTGCAAACCATCTATCTCTTTGGCCTGTCTTTCATTGTGGTTTTGCAAAAGAAATGCAAGTGACATTATAAAGCTATTTTATATAATGCAACACACTGTATTATTACTAATTGAAGAAGAAAACATGCTTTGGTTAGAACATTAATTTCCTGTTTTATAATTATGTCACCATTGATCTTTTAATTGTTCCAGATGAATATTTTGTCTCCTTGCCTCATTCCTGTCTCCTTATTCTTTGTAAATTTGATCTAGCAATTAGTAATATTCTCACTACGTTTCCCTAGATACGATCTCTGCTTTTCAATTCAGTGTGGTATGTTCACAGTAGTTTTCAATTTCTTTTTCAATACAATTCACAAAACTCCCTTTTCATGTCAAAGAAGAAGAAAGAGATAAGCCCAACTGCTTAGGCCAGATGGTAAGAAATCAAATGACAGAGAAAAAAAATCACAGAACCATTCAACTCCTATTTTGCTTCTGCCTTCTCTGTCAAGGAGAGTGGTCTTTAAACTAGATGGGGTGTAACAACTATAGTTAAGGGGGAGGATCGAAGCCCAATTGGTGGTATACTAAAAATACCTGGCTGTTTTAAATGATTTCAAGCCTCTGGGCTAGACAAGTCACATCCCAGAATTTTGAGAGAACTGGCAGCTGTTGATGTCTGTCGAGCTACTTTCAGTTAGTTTTTCAGAACCATGGGGAATAACAACAGTGCTGGAGAACTGATGAGAAAAATTCTCTTCTAGTCTTTGAAAAATGGGGAAAATATAAGTGGTTACTGTCATCAATTGTGGAACTTCCTCAAACTTCCAGAATAGAAGTTTACATAATCTATGTGCATGTACAACAAAGAGGGTAGTGAAATCACTGGAAATCAAGCTTCGTACATTAAGAGTATTTTCGCCTCTGTTTGGGTTTCTAGATTAAGAGATGAAGGGAATTATGCAGTAAAGAATGGTATGTAGAGATTTATAATATGTTTGGTATAATCATGATTTCCTGGTGAGAAATAATTGAAAGGTAGAAAATGGGAGTTTATAACAAACCAACTTCCGTTTGGGGAAAGGAGACCAATACACATGAAACAACTGGTGAACCACTAAGGCTAAATATGTTATAGTGAGGACAGTATGAACAGGGAGATAATAAGAGCAATCCCTGCTGGATTGATTAGGGAACATGTATAAAAAATTGAAATGGGTCTTGATGGATGGGGGCCTCTCAAGAAACTAAAATGGGGATGAAGGAAAAGGACATTGAAAATAAAGATAATCACATCATGGTCACTCATAGTACTTATTACACACTTTCTTGCAATTATGTGTATTCATATCTTATTTTAAGGGATAGCAAAATTAAAAATCACTTTCCTATTGGATTCTTTTAGTTGCAAATTTTATATGACTTTTATTGACTCTAATTCCAATACCACACATTACTTAGCTACTACCCATACCACTTTCAGTCCTTTGCCTGAAGATGAGAATTTTTATCTATGGTCCTAGAACTGCTCCTATGGTGGCTAAGGATAGAAAAAGGAAGGGTTATCTGTAGCCCTCTGTAGTTCACACAGGCTGTCCATCTAATGAAGGGGAGAACTGTTTCTAACCCTTTTAATTACTTGTAATAAAATTAGGCTACCATGTGAAATCCTATTGTAACTCCTTTTGCCTCTTTGGGTATACAAGAAGACAAGTTTTGCCCTAATCCATTGAAGTATGTCTATTTGTCATAAAAGCAGGCAAAAAGCATTCCCAAATAAAAAAGGACTTCAAGTAGATCAGAAGATGGTACTTATTTCCCATAGACAAATATGTAGCTTTCTTTCTGAGCAGATTAATTTAAAAATAAAGTGGTCATTATATTTAACCCTGTGCATTCCCTTGGGCATAAATGAATATAGTTAAATAGAAGTTCACAGCCTTCTCCCATTCCATCTGGAAAAATTTTCAAACAAATTTTATAAACTGCTTCAGCTAGACTGTATGGTTCTGAAGAACAAGAAGTTCAACCTTTTACTTCTTATATTTCCCACAAAGCCCTGTAACCCATCTTTGTATGCAATAGGTCCTTATCCCATATGTGTGGAGTGAATAATAGATATATGAGGTATGAAGTTATAGCACAAGACAAAAAGAGCTATCCCCGGCAATACTGGTGTGTGTGTGTGTGTGTGTATATTACGGGGAGATGGATTGAGAGCAACAGAACTATCTATATGAAATAGATAAAAGTGGAGTGGTTATGGCTGAGTCTCCAGGGGTCCAAGGCCCTGAAACAATAACTTAATTCCATCTCTTCTCTGTTACCTATGGCCCTTTGCTCGAGGGCCTCAGGGCTTTCAGGAAATTCAAAATATCAGCAACATAAGATTTGGGGAATTGTATTAGGCAGGACAAGCTAGGTTATGAATTGGTAGCAAACAATAAAAGATGTCAGTAGCTTAAAATGGAAAGTGAAAAGGTTTCCTATGACGTGTTCATTGTTCATTGCAGGTCAGCAAGTGGTGTCTGTATGTATTAGTTACTCAGAGGCCTATAGAGACTCTGTCTTGATACTTGCTTCTTCATGCAAAGAAGCTGGAAAAAGAGAACATGGGAAACTATACACATGCTTCAGCTAGGAAATGCTATTTTGCTTACATTTAATTTCTCATGGCCATGCTGCCTGAGTTCATGTGGACCGAGAAATTTAATCTGAGGGAATTGACATTTAAGAACTTCCCTAATGATACCACAGATATATTCCAAAAACTCTTGTTTTCTCAATAATAAATAAATTATCTATGGTTTATGAATGTATATAAATTCTTTTTTAATAGGTTTACATTTTTATCCTATATGAGATCATAGAAAAATAAGCTCATATATTGATTACACTATGTATAGTCTTCCTTTTATGTGTTGGAAGACTATCTTCTTTAGCTTGAAAGGATTCAAGCATTGCAAATTGAGTGAACAAGTTCTTGTCTCTTTTCATCATATTTATTTTTAAAGATTGCTGTCATATTACTCCTAAACTTTTTCTTACAAACTTGAAATATGTATTAAACAAGTTAGCATAATTACTGTATGAAAAATATGAGAAAATAGTATATAACTCATTCTAGTAAATACCTGAAATTCATAAAATATCATAAAAATATAAAGAAGTTCAATGGTAAAGGGGTCAGGTTATGGCTGTTTCCAAAGTCAGAAAACAGACCCAACAAAGTGGGGCACAAAAAATAGTCCAGAATTGAAATATGTATATGTAGCCATATAAACACGGAAAATAATTGTTATCCATTTTTCTAATTCCCACTGGGTATTAAACCATAAAAATAAATGTGCTTTACTCTGTGCTGACAATGAAATGCCCTCACTAAGGTGGTTTAATGAAAAAATGAAAACCAATATTCCCTATACCCACAGAATGTATATGTGTGTACATAATGTTGGGGAGTACCAAAAGGAAGAAACAGCAAAAAGACTATTTTTAATTGTTTTTTTTTTATTTCAGCTCATTATAGGGGTACAAAAGTTCAGGTTATATATATTGCCCATCCCCCCGAGTCTGAGCTTCAAGCGTGTCCATTCCCCAGACAGTGCTCATCGCACTCATCACATAGGTATGCACCCATCCCCTCCCCCCATCCCCCCCAGTCAGAACTTCAAGCGTGTCCATTCCCCAGACAGTGCGCATCGCACTCATCAAGTAGGCATAGACACATCCCTTCCCCCCAGCCCCCACCTCTGTCCGATACCCAATTGATGTTATTCCCAAATGTGCACTTAGGTGATGATCAGGGAAACCAGTTTGCTGGTGAGTACATGTGGTGCTTATTCTTCCATTTTGGGGATACTTCACTTAATAGAATGGGTTCCAACTCTCTCCAGGAGAACCAAAGAGATGCCATATCACCGTTATTTCTTATAGCTGAGTAATATTCCATGGTATACATATACCACATTTTGCTAATCCATTCATGAATTGATGGGCATTTGGGTTTCTTACATATCTTTGCAATTGTGAATTGTGCTGCTATAAACATTCAGGTGCAGGTGTCTTTTTTATAGAATGACTTTTGTTCTTCTGGGTAGATGCCCAATAATGGGATTGCTGGATTGAATGGTAGGTCTACTTGAATCTGTTTAAGGTGTCTCCGTATTGTTTTCCATAGGGGTTGCACTAGTTTACAGTCCCACCAGCAGTGTATGAGTGTTCCTGTCTCTCCGCATCCATGCCAACATGTATTGTTTTGGGACTTGAGAATGATAAAGGCCATTCTCACTGGAGTTAAGTGATATCTCATTGTGGTTTTTATTTGCATTTCCCTGATGATTAGAGATGTTGAACATTTTTTCATATGTTTGTTAGCCATTTTTATATCTTCTTTTGAAAAATTTCTGTTCATGTCCTTTGCCCAATTTTTGATAGGGTTGTTCGATAACTATGAAACACTGAGGAAGGAAATCACAGAGCATGTAAATAGGTGGAAAACCATACCATGCTCCTGGATCAGAAGAATCAACATTGTTAAAATGTCTATACTACCCAAAGTTATCTACAGATTCAGTGCAATCCCTATTAAATTACCAACATCATTTTTCACAGATATAGAAAAAATAATTTTACGCTTTGTATGGAACCAGAGAAGACCCCCGTTTAGCAAAAGCAATTTTAAGCAACAAAAACAAAATGGGAGGTATTGATTTGCCAGACTTCAAACTATACTACAAAGCTGTGATTATTAAAACTGCTTGGTATTGGCACAAGTGCAGGGACACAGACCAGTGGAACAGAACAGAAAATCCAAATATAAAACCATCCTCATATAACCATCTAATCTTTGGCAAAGCAGACAAAAACATACTCTGGGGAAAAGATTCCTTATTTAATAAATGGTGCTGAGAAAACTGGATAGCCACATGTAGAAGACTAAAACAGGACCCATAGCTTTCCCCTCTCACAAAAATCAAATCACAGTGGATAACAGACTTAAACCTTAGGTAGGAAACTATTAGAACTCTAGAAGGAAATGTAGGAAAGATTCTTACAGACATTGGTCTAGGCAAAGAATTTATCAAGAAGACCCCTAAGGCAATCACAGCAACAACAAAAATAAATAAATGGGACCTGATCAAATTAAAAAAGCTTCTGCACAGCCAAAGAAACAGTCATGAGAGTAAACAGACAACCTACAGAATGGGAAAAAATTTTCACATACTACACATCAGATAAAGGACTGATAACAAGAATCTATTTAGAACTCAGGAAAATCAGTAAGAAAATTTTTAATTCTTTATAATTTTATTTTCCCTCCCCTTTATAATTTCTGTAACTCTTCTTCTAATTGGCCATTCCTTGAACTTTTCTTCTTCCATTACGTCTATTTTCATGAGTCACAACCAAAAACATACAGAATACTTGAGTTATTTAGTTGTCCTTCAATCAATCCCTAATATCTTTTTATCCAAAGAGTATTTTGAAACGTAATCAAAACTCTCTCATGAGCCGTTTATATACTGGAGATGAATTGACAGTTGCCTTTATGGTGTCCTATTGATTATTTCATAAAGCTTGGTTAATGGCTTCTGAGCAAAACTTTGATAATCTGACTTCTGGATTTTTTCAAACTCTTGAGTAAACACCAGTCACTTGTAATAAGTAATCTACCTCAGTTTGTGAATGCACCCTGCATACATAGCATTCTTTGATTCAATACCTCTGTCCCATCTACTCCAAAGAACAAATTAATTTTTTTCTGTGTAAACCAAGATGAATGAGGTCCCTCTCCTCCTCACCTTTCAATGAGAACTTTGCTTAGTTCTCAATGATCTATTCTCTATTATTCTCTATCTACCCTCCTTCCCTTTACACACCCCAAAAGTTACTCTTATAGATCATATACTCCCATATAAAGTGTTTTAAATCTCTTTCAGGTCTTCTAATTCCATCTTTTCCTCTACCTCACTCAGGACTTTTCTTTTTTCCCTTTTTCCATCTTGGCATTATCAGTTTAAAAAATTTTTCTGGCTCCTATGACCTTTTTCATGCCCCAGTTACTCATGTAATTTGATAGCTGTTTTAAAAATATTTTTGTTATGATGCCTAAATTTAATTTGAAATACTTCAGGTTAAATATAATGATATTTAAGTATGAATGCCTTATGCTACGCTGTATGCACAATCATTTAGTTAAACAGGAATTCACAATGGCATCAGGGTACTCACTCCAGAAGAGATACTGTTAGCCATTTTATTGTCATTATGTTTGATCAACAACAAAGGCTGCCAACAATTAGCAAAATGAAAGAAATGGATATTCATTGGTGAAATTAAGTAGTGGCTTGTTAATCAGTATAATGGATTTTAAAATGGGCTCTCACTGGTGAAATAAGTGGAATTCAAGGCATGTGGATTAGCTAGAATATTGTAAAGACAGTGCTTGCCCATTCATGATACCTGCCCAGCCTTGATCCCTAAGTGAGTTTGTGTCCAGGCATGTAAGATTTCTGGTTTCTTATTACTAACTATAAAGGTAATGGAGTGATTCCTCTGGAATATTGTTATAATATGATCACTTGAAATAACTATAACATAAAGTATGGCCTAACTACTTCAAAAGACAGAGATTTGTAACATCATCATCTTATAGAAGAGACTTTTATGAATGGTTTTATGCCCACTTGCTAATAAACATTTACTTAATAAGTATCTGGAGGAGTGGCAGAATCTGGAGGGAGATTTTTTAAAATACAAGTTTATATCAGTGCTATGGGAGGAAGTGTACAGATTTTGACTGTTGGTGGCAATGATTATCTACCCATAGACCCAAATTGCTGTGCTGGATAAGGTTGGTTTATGGCACTTACCTTGTCAATTCCTGGTAAAATGTTTACAGAGATTTTCATGAGGGATTTTGAGACAGTCACCAGCCTTCTTAAAGAGTGTTTTCCAATAATTCTATTCAGTTATTTCTTATCAAAACCTAAATTTGAATTTAGTTTCTTTTTTTTTTTTATTTTGAAAACACTAGTGAAGGATAATTTGTTCAACTACAGGCCATACATTACAAAATTTTGTGGTTTTTGTTTTTAAATATTTAATTGACAAATAAGTTATATATATTCAAGGCATACAACATAATGATTTAATATATGTATATGTTGTGAACTTATTACCACAGTCAAATTAATTAACACACCCATTACCACCTATAGTTTGCTACATGTGTGTGGAGTGAGAATACTTAAAATCTACTCTTATGAAATTTCAAGTAAATAGTATAGTATTTGTATTGTCACCATGCTATACATTAGATTCCCCAGACTTATTCATCTTATAACTGAAAGTTTATACCCTTAACCAACATCTCCTGCTTTCCATTGTCCCCCAGGCACCAGTAATCACAGTTCTCCTGTGATTCTATGGTTTGATTGTTTTAGATTCCACATATAAATGAGATCATACAATATTTGTCTTTCTGTGTCTGGCTTATTTCACTTAGCATTATGTCCTTCAGGTCCATCCATATTGTCACAAATGGCAGGATTTCCTTCTTTTTAAGACTGACTGATATTCCATTGTATGTGTATACATTTCACATTTTCTTTATCCATTCATCTGTTGATAGACACTTATGTTGTTTTCGTATCTTGGTTACTGTAAATAATGTTGCAATGAGCATAGGGATTCAGATATCTCTTCAATATACTGATTTTAATTCCTTTGGAAATAAACCTAGAAGTGGGATTGCTGTATCATATGGTAGTTCTATTTTCAGTTTTCTGAGGAATCTATACACTATTTTCCTAATGGCTGTATTAATTTGCATGCCTACCAACAGTGAACAAGGATTCCCTTTCCTGCACATTCTTGTCAACACTTCTTATCTCTTGTCTTTTTGGTAATAGCCATCCTTACACGTGTAAGTTGATATCTCATTGTGGTTTTGATTTGTATTTCCCAAATTAGTGATGGTGAACACTTTTTCATGTACTTCTTGGCCATTTATAGGTCTTCCTTTGAGAAATGCTTATTGAGTCTTTGCATATATTTGGATTGGCTTTTTTTTTATATATTGAATTCAGGAAGTTTATATGTTGGGTATTAACCCCTTATCAAATGTATGGTTTGCAAATATTTTCTCCCATTTTGTAGGTAGTCTTTTCACTTTGTTTCCTTTGCTGTGCAGAAGATTTTCAGTTTGATGTAATCCCATTTGTTTATTTTCACTTTTGTTGCCTGTGCTTTTGGGGTCATATCTGAAAAATCAGTTCCCAAGTCAAAGTTATGGACCTTTTCACCTATGTTTTCTTCTAGTAGTGTTATGGTTTCAGGTCTTACATTTAAGCCTTTAATCCATTTTAAGTTGATTTTTGTTTATGGTGTGAGATAAGAGTCTAATTTCATTCTTTTGCATGTGGATATCCAGTTTTCCCCATACCACATATTGGAAAGACTGTTCTTTTCCCATTGTGTATTCTTGGCACCTCTGTAAAAAATCAGTTGAATGCAAATGCATTTATTTCTGGGCTCTCATTTCTGCTCCATTGGTCTCTGTACCTGTTTTTATGCAAGTACCAGGCTATTCGGGTTGCTATAGTTTTATAATGTATTTTGAAGTCAGATGATGTGATATCTCCAGCTTTGTTCTTTTTGTTCAAAATTCCTTTGGTTATTCAGTGTCTTTTGTAGAGTCATGAATTTTAGGATTGGTTTTTATATTTCTGTGAAAATACCATTGGGATTTTTATAAGAATTTCATGGAATCTGTCAACCACTTTGGGTAGGATGGACATTTAAAAATACTAATTCTTTTAGAACATGAACACAAGTTATACTTCCATTTGTTTCTTCAATTTCTTTCCTCAATTTTATATAGTTTTCAATGTACAAGTATTTTAATTCATTGGTTAAATGTATTCCTAATTATTCTAATGTTCTTGATGCTATTGAAATGGAACTGTTTTCCTAATTTCTTTTTAATTTTATTTTTATTTTTTTATTTCAGAATATTATGGGGGTAAAAACATTTTGGTTACATAATTTGCTTTTATACACCTTGAGTCAGTTATAGGTGTGCCCTTCACCCAAACAGTGTGCATTGTACCCATTAGGTGTGAATTTACCCATTCCTTCCTCCCCTCTTCCACCTGCTTGATTTCCTTTGAGTTTTACTTCCATATGTGCACATAAGTGTTGATCGTTTAGTTACAGTTGATTATTGAGTACATGTGGTGTTTGTTTTTCCATTCTTGTGATACTTCACTTAGAATAATGGGCTCTGGTTCCATCTAGGTGGTTACAAAATGTATTAGTTCACCATTTTTATGGCTGAGTAGTACTCCATGGTATACAACTATCACATTTTATTAATTCTCTCATGTATTGATGGGTACTTGGGTTGTTTCCATATCTTTGCAATTGTAAATTGTTCTGTGATAAACATTTGAGTACAATTATCCTTTTTATAAAATGTGTTTTTTTTCCTTTGGATAAATATCCAGTAATGGGATTGCTAGGTCAAATGATAGCTGTACTTTTAATTCTTTGAGGTATTTCCATGTTACTTTCCACAGAGGTTGTACTAATTTGCAGTCCCACAAACAGTGTATGAGTGTTCCTTTTTCTCTGCATCCATGCCAGCATCTGTTGTTTTGGGACTTTTTTAAAATTTCAGAATATTACAGGGGTATACACATTTTGGTTACATAATTTGCTTTTGTAGAGTTTGCATCAAAGTTATAAATGTGTCCTTCACCCAGATAGTGTGCATTGTACCTGTTAGGTGTGAATGTACCCATCCCTTCCTCTCCTTCCCACCTACTTGATTTCTATTGAGTTTTGCTTCCATATGTGCACATAAGTGTTGTTCAATTAGTTCCAATTTAGTATTGAGTACATATGGTGTTTGTTTTTCCATTCTTGTAATGCTTCACTTAGAACAATGGTCTCCAGTTCCAGCCAAGTTGTTACAAAAGATACTAAATCACCATTTTTTTTTTTTTATGGCTAGGTAGTACTTCATGGTATACATATACCACATCTTATTAATCCACTCATGTATTGGTGGACACTTGGGTTGTTTCCATATCTATGCAATTGTGAATTGTGCTGCTATAAACATTCAAGTGCAAATGTCTTTTTTATAAAATGTCTTTTTTCTTTTGGGTAAATACCTAGTAATGGGATTGCGAGATTAAATGGTAGGTCTACTTTTAGTTCTTTGAGATATCTCCATACTACTTTCCATAGAAGTTGTACTAGTTTGCAGCCCCACCAACAGTATGTAAGTGTTACTTTCTCTCAACATCCATGTCAGCATCTGTTGTTTTGGGACTTTATGGTAAGAGCCATTTTCACTGGAGTTAGTTGATATCTCATTGTGGTTTTGATTTGTATTTCCCTGATGGTTAGAGATGTTGAGCATTTTTTCATGTGTTTATTGGCCATTAGTCTATCTTTATTTGAAAAGTTTCTGTTCATATCTTTTGCCCACTTTTTAATGGGGTGGCTTGATTTTTTCTAGTTGATTTGCTTAAGTTCTTTGTAGATTTTGGTTATGAGCCTTTTACTGGATGTATAGCATGCAAATATTTTCTCCCGTTCTGTAGGTTGTCTATTCACTCCCTTGATTATTTCCTTGGCTGTGTAGAAGCTTTTTTATTTGATCAGGTCCCATTTATTTATTTTGTTGTTGCTGTGATTGCTTTTGGGGTCTTCTTTATAAATTCTTTGCCTTGGCCAATAACTATAAGAGTTTTTTCCAACATTTTCTTCCAGCATTCTTACAGTTTAATGCCTTAGGTTTAAGTCTGTTATTCATCGTGAATTAATTTTTGTGAGTGATGAGAGGTGCTTTAGTCTTCTACATGCAGCTATCCAATTTTCCCAGCACCATTTATTGAATAAGGGTTCCTTTCCCCAGTGTATGTTTTTGTCTGCTTTGTCAAAGATCAGATGACAATATGAGGATGATTTTATGTTTGGATTCTCCGTTTTGATCCATTGATCTTTGTCTCTGTTCTTGTGCCAGTACCATGCAAAGCAGAATAGAGGTTAGGAAGGTAAGGAAAACAAATAAAAAACCTATTTTTGAGTTTGTAGTTTATTATTTAAAAAAGATGAATGCTAGTTAAATGGAGATTGCCAAGGGATGAATATATATACATTTGGCCCAAAATTATATGCAATGCCTAGCTTCAACTCATGGCCACATATTGTATATATCTATAATATGAAAAAAATAATAACCAAGTTTTCTTGGATACTTTATTTGTATTGGATGCTATGGTAACTACTTTATCTAAATCACAGTATTTAATTCTCTTGGGAATCCAAAGAAACATTTTTATTTTCCACAGTCTTGAATTGAGGAAACTGGTTCTCAAAATTATTAATTAATTTGCCCAAGGATATATAATAATAAATGGAGGAGAAGATTTTTCATCCAAGCTGTGTAAATTCAGAATCAGTTAACTAAAATTTCTTGAAAAAGTATAGGTAGCCTCCCAGTCCTCCTCTAGCTAGTGCTGAGTGCTACTGATGGTATTGTTTCATTTTCTCAGGAAAAGATGCTTCTTTTATTTTAATCTCTCCTGTGTTCTGTGGATGCTGACCATCACGAGATCACTACTCCACTGTGCTCAGCTTGGCCTTGCTGGCTTCACACTGGTGTAGGATGAAGCAATCACATTCTCTCCTTAGCTGGATCATGCCCTCCTCCTTAATTCCCACGTTGCACAGAAGGGATTGGCACACAAGATTTTTTGTCTTTAAATATCAACAATCCCAACTGAGCTGTGTTTTTATACTAAGTCCAACTGAATTCTTTACAGTCTCCTCTTCAGTTGAGTGAAAAGCAAATTAGACCTATAAATGTTTGCTGAAGTTTTTAAGACTTTTGTGTCCATTTTCCTGTAGAAAAATGCCCAAACAAGAGCACATATGTACATTTACTGAAAAAAAGCTATAGTATACAGGGAAATTGAATTGTTAATATATACTTAGCAAAAAGGGAATAGTATCCTAAGAAAATTATTGCTATAATATCCTGGTTTAAAGCATAAGCCCACAGCTCTCCTACTTAGAAGCAGTATGACTAATGATAAACTGAAACTCCCCTGAGTTTTGGTTTCTTCATCTGTACAGTGCCTATAAAGACTGTGGAGGGTTGGTGTCATGGTTAAGCGAGACATTTTATTTAAAGCCTCAGTGAAATGCCCTATACTTAGTAAGCCTTAATTGTTAGAGGTAGAAGTAGTAAGAGTAAAGATAGAAAGACATACTCAATTTACATTTATAAAACAGCAGTTAAATTTTCAGTCCAGAGTTTGTGTTTCACTGTTTTGGAGTCTTTGTCCAAGAACAGTGAGTGCTTGTTTTCAGTATATGAGCTTGACTGTGCTGGTTTCCCGGCCAAAAGGGATAGGAGGCTGCATTAGAGGTAAACTCATATCCCAGGCTCAGATATTAAAAATTGTTAGTTTTGAATTTTAAGTTCTCTCAAACTATGAACAAAACTTTTACTTTCAGCTACAACATAATCCCCCACCCATACAGACATACACATACTTTTATGCCAAATCTTGGATGGGAAATAACATCCCTTTGATCTTTATTTTCTCATGTATTTCTATTAAAAACATGGAGATGCTTATATTAGTGTGATGTAAAGATAAAATGAGAATGCATACATGGATCAACAAGCATAGCTCTGAGCATATAGCGATTATTCAACAAATATTATTATTTTTAGTATTTGATGTCTAAATGCAAGAGAAAAGTAAGATTTTTGCTTTGTTTCTGTATACTCAATGCCTAAAACAACATATGGGTTATGATAGTTACTCAAGAAATATTTGTTGAATGAATGGATGAATAATGCATTTATCAATAGTTTTGTCAATATTATCTGATATTTCATAATCTAATCAAATTGATGGGAAACTTTTGCCTTTTAAGAAATTCTTAAATACTTTTATGTTTAAATGCTCTCTCACTGCCATGCATTTTTAATACACTAACCTTGAATTTGTAGTGAAAATTGGCCTTTCTCACAGACACACATGTATTCATGTATACATGCACATACACATACACATAGAAATATATACATATAAACTTTGTGAATTGCCTTGAATTTTTTCTATTTTCTCTTCTAATTTTCCTGCTCTCCTTTCTTTATCCACTGTGTATGCTTTGAATCCACAAATTTGTGAGAAGTCAGTTTTTATTCATGTATTAGTATCAGATTAAAGAGTTATAACATGCTTCAGAAACAACAATGTACATTTAGAAAATATTTAAATTATTTTGCCAACATAAGAAAAATACATTATGTCATTGGTGTGATTGTGACATCTCTGAGCACAGTTTCTATTTCATAAGGACATGTATTCAGTGCCCATTTGTTGAAAGAATAAATGACTGTTTGAATAATTGAATAAATAAAGAACAAATGAAAAGTACTGGAAGAATACACAGACACAGAAATATATGATTGATTAGAGGAGCTATGGACATCAAAGTTAGTAAATAAATAAATTTACTTCTTTTTATGATTTCCCAGAAAAGTGCAAACCTTGTAACTTAAATAAGTAAGTTATAGTTAGTAACATCGTGTTTTATCTTACTATCTCCAGAATTCTACTTTTAAAATGACTAGAACTATGAGACATACAGCTAGATAAGTTATTGAAATAGAAGAGAAATTTAATTCCTCTAGTTTATTTACTCAAACAGGAATAAATACCTTAGGAAATGAAAACTGCTTCCAAACGGAGATCTAGTTTCCATTTAGGATTGTTTTCAAAATCAGATCCAGTTTTAGCCTGTCATTTCCAGATCAATATTAGATTGATAGTAGATTTCAGTTCATTAGCTTTACTTAGTAACTTGCATAATCTTGTCTGAATTAAAAGTTCTGGTGTATGCATGTGTGTGTGCACACACACTTTGGTATTTTTAAAAATTCTTCTGCTGAAGTTTTTCTCTTGATGATCTCTTGATCAGAATGTGCAGAAAGGATGTTATATTGATATAAGTACATAAAACACAAGCTAGATAACAAATTGAGCTGAAGAATTTTGAAAAGAAACAAACAATATGCAAAAATGTTGCCGAGTTAAAACACATCTAAATAACATCATAATAAGCATGCTTTTCCTTGACTCTGTACCTGTGTCTTAGCACAATATTTACAATATGGCATGGGCTCAACATAAGTGTTGAACTTTATTTAATTTTGAAGTATTTATCATATTTCACAATTTTGACATGTTTCTCAAAGAAAGTATAGTGATTTGTGAATGAAGTGTTGTGTAGAAACATTAAACAAAACCAAGATAAATGGATTAATATGTCATGTTAATTGATTGGAATATTTAATATTGTGAACATGTCAAATTTCCCAAAATTTGTTTTGATTTAAAGCGTTTCTAATTAATATTCCAATATGTTCTTGCTTAGTGTGTGGAAAGTGATGGGCTCATTTTAAAATTTAGAGTCAATAATAGCCCAAAAAACTCTTGAAGAAGAACAAGAATTAAATAGGTTTGTCATACCAGATAGCATGAGATTTAGTATTTAAGAAGATGTAGTGTTGACAGAAGAATTGATATAGATATAGAATTAAATATAAATATAGATAATGAAAGAGATTAAAACCAATATACAGACTCAAGTATATATAGATAGACTTGATAGATCACAGAGTTCGCTCTTGCGAGGTGTTGAGAAAGGGTAGGCTTTACAGTAAGTGATTTTGGAAATACTTAAAAATGTAATTGGATACAAATCTCAAAAATTGCACAAACTCAATTACCCATGGTTTAAAGAGCTAAGTAAGAAAGGGAAATCTGTACAATATTAAGGAATAAAATAGATGAATATTTTTATGACCTTAGGTTAGAGAAGAATTTTCTTGACAAGATATAAGGGAAAAAAGTCATAAATCCAAATACATAGAATTAAAAATTTCTGTTTCTCGAGATATACAGGGAGAGTCAAACAATAGGTCACAAAGTGCAAGAAAATATTTTATTCTTTATTGCATTTATTAAAATAATTTCTACTTGTTCAGACAAAGTAATAGGAACAAATGTACCTTGTTTTAAAAACTGAATGCTTAAGGAAACACTCATTTTGGGGTTATAAGTTAAGTAAATCAGTAGGGAAAAAGTCAAAATCTTTCCTCTCTGGTATGTTTGTTGAAAACTATTAGTTCCTCGAGACAGATTAGCTCTTTAGGTTTAGTATGCTTACCACAGAGTCATTTTTTAAAGGTTTGTAATTAGTAAATATTTTCTATAAAACGCAGCCCATTGTAAAAAAAATTAATATTTCCTTCAAGTTACCCTCAGCTATTTCTTTAAATTTGCAAGGGTTCATTTCACCTTATTTCATCATATATTATCTTAAAATTTATTAAAATGAATAATGGTGATGTTAATGTTTAAGGTTGACAGCCATTCTTATAGTCTTTCTTAATGCAAAAGTAGTAAACACACAAAAAAATTTTAAATTATTTTGTGCTTTTCTTGTAAGAGATTTAGTTGAAAATTGGTAGTAGTGGATTAGAGAATGTTTTCATTTGTTTAATGTAAATGAGTTTAAAGTCACTGTTAATAGGAAGTGCTGAAATTAGATTTTGATTATCTCTGTCTTGTTTTAACTGGGACAGAATTGAGAAAAACATATCCTCATTTGAGATATTTTTGTGTGCTATGAAAGTTTTGAATAAACAACATATTTAGAATAATTTATGTAACCTCTAGACAGAGCTTGAAATTGTCTTCAATCCACTGGAAAAGGATTTTTCACACTTTATTGTACATCAGTATCACCTAGGTGAGTAAGAGAGGAACAAGCTTGTTTAAACACTGATTGCTGAGACCCACCCACCACAGAGCTTCTGATTCAGCAGATCTGGGCTGGGGCCTTGGAATTTGCATTTCTAACAAGTCCCAGGTGATGCTGATGCTTCTTGTCCAGGCATTGTGCTTTGTGAGAACCACTGTAGTAGATTTAAAATAGCTTGGACTAGCCTGTTCACAGCATTAGGCATCTGCCCTATAGTATGCTCAGATTGTGAACTCTCCTCTTGACCGTTGGAGACATATTTAAAAATAATTTTTTGTCTTCTTCAGGCACTTAAAAAAAGTCTTAAAATATCATAGCTTCAAGGCAGAATAAAACGACAACAAAACATCCTGCAAACATAACATGAAAGTTGTAGTATCATTTTCTATGATGGTTTTAATGACTCCATTTATCTTAGAATTTAAGGTAGAGTTTTGTAAATGTAATACAGATTTTTTTTTACTGTGTTTTGGACATGTTTTTATGATCAAATTAAAGTTACAGGTAATAATAAACTTAAATTATATTAATTAGCTAAAATGAGTTCAAATTTCCCTCAACTTGAGATAAATTAATTTTAAAAAAATCAAGCCACTTTCTTGCATGTGAATTTTCCCAAAGGAATAATTTTGTATACTTGAGTCCATTAGTTTAGAAATGTGCAATCCTTAAAAAGGCTTTCAGCATAATTAGCATGTAGTTCTCATTTTTCTTGATCTTTTTATGCTTTAGAAAAGAGGGTAGACATTCTCATATATGCAGTCTTACTTTTTTTAAATTGAGAATTGAACGTTGTAGATGGAAATGTGATCCAAATAGTATAGTATAAATTGTCACAATTGGAAAGAATTGAAAATTAGTTTAAATAGTCAACATATTTGCCTGGAGAATGTTAAAATATGGTACTAAAACAACAATAACAACAACTATCTCTAGAAACAATTATAAAATTCATTTATTTTTTAAAACTTTACGTAAATCTCAGAAAAAAGCACATAATTCACCCCAACCATTATTCTTCTACCCCAGATTTGGGGAAGGTATATAACAAGAAAGATCAAATTTTTAATATTTTGGGGAGATTTGGACTGACACAGATGCAGTAAAGATTCAATAGAATATGACACTCTACCAAGAGCTAATTTTATCGAGATTTTAGATATGCTTTGACAAAAACATGAAATTATAAATTAAATATTTCAAGACATAAAAAATCATAATTTCACAATTTGAAAACAATTAAGGAATTATTGCAAATATTGCTAACTGTACACTACAATTCAATTTTTTTTCCACTTATAAAAATAGAGTAATGAGGAAACATATACCTATTTAGCCACACTATATCTCTTAGCCCTGTTTGAATTTAGATGTGACAATACCGTCGACCCTTGAACAACACAGGGGTTCAGGGAACCAACCTCCCATCCATTAAAAATCCACGTATAACTTTTAATTCTTCAAAATCTTAACTATTCATAGTCTACTGTTGACCAGAAACCTTACTGATAACACAGTTGATTAACACATTTTATATGTCATAGGTATTGTATACTGTATCCTTATAAGAAAGTAAACTAGAGAAAAGAAATTGTTATTAAGAAAATCTTAAGGAAGAGAATATTTACTATTCATTAAGTGGAAGTGGATTATCATGAAGGTCTTTATCTTAGCCAACTTCAAGTAGGGTGAGGAAGAGGAGGAAGAGAAGGGATTGTTCTTGCTGTCCTCAGGGGCGACAGAGACAGAAAAAGTCAAGGAGGTGAGAGGAGAGGCAGGAAGGGAAGGCACAGTCAGTGTAACTTTTATTTAAAAAAAAATCTTCATATAAGTGGACCCATGAAGTTCAAACCCACGTTGTTCACTGCACATCTTAAGTTCTTGCCAATAGAGTGCAGTCGGAAGGAGGAGTGCCACTTACTGGCCAAAGACTTAAGACTGCGAGTGTGCCTCCTCCATATTTTCCTCCTCCTTCCCACTAGCTGAAGCACAACACAACAAGGTTATGCAGATTACACCAAAGTCTAGGGTTGAAGTTACAATGCAGAGGAATGAACCTAGGTTCTTCAGTGAACATGTAGAGCAGATCTGCCTGCCAACGCAAAATGCTCAACTTGGACTCTTACAAATAGAAACAACAAATTTCTAACTTTTTATCATTTGCTTATTATTGGATTTTTATTTTGTACAGAAGCCCAACTGGAACCCAAGTAATACAGGGCGGTTTAGTGTAATCTTTTCATTGTAGAGATCAGGAAAGGGAAATCTAGGGAGATTGTTTAAGGATATATTAACAGAAAGTGGTAGAGCTAAAACTTGAACTGAAAATCTATGCAGTACAGTACACTAAGTATATAGGAGTGATAACTTTGTGACTGAGTTACCACAGAGTAGAAAATCAAGCAAGAACCCAATGATCACCCAATGGGAATGATTACACCTCATCCCTGGCTATAGGACAAGGGCAGATAGCAAGGTTATCCAATAAATGAAGCTAAATCTTCAGGACTACTTACCTTCATGTGCCCTTCCCAAGGTGTTTGAGAGTACTATAAAATTTGAAAACATAAGATATTTCAGTAGAAATTGCTTATTACCTCCACTTAATCTACCCCGAAAATTTTCAGAATTTAAGAAGAAGAATAGAAATAGTGGCCCATATATCATGGATGTACTGTATTAAACATTATAAATTGCAGGTCTATGTTAAAATTACTAATCAAGCTATGTCTTCATAAAAAATTAATTGAGAAATACATGTACAGTTATGAATTCTATATGACTCCGGGAGTCTGAAGATGGGCTAGTGACGTTAGATGAATAATAAAATAAGACATAGATCATTTCTAAATTATGAATTTTATCCAATTTATTTCACTTATATTTGCAAAATTGCTAAGTACGTTATTAAAATCAGTTCTTTAATATAATTATGTTTTATTGCTAATGACCTCAAGGATTAAAAACATGATTGTATCTCCAGTGAACAAAAATCAACTATACTGTTTTCATCAAAAATATTAATTTATATGCAAAGTATTTTACCTGTGTTTAAAATTATATATCCTTTAAAATATTCAAAATATTTATTAAATTAAAAGACAAATACAAATTATACGTTTCAAAATTTTCAATGAAAATTATTTTAGTAAAGCTGAACATGTTTAATATTCTTGAACATTTAATTGAATCAGATTAAATAGTTTAAAATGTAAACTCCATTTGCAATTCTAATATTTGGTGTCCATCTTATTGTCAGTGTAAAGAATGGATATTATACATCACACATGCCACCTATAGACCTACATATATACAAATTTAAGATTAATGTGACTAATATTGTAATACAATTCTTAACCTCCATGAGTAACTCTTGGACATACTGCGCAACTTTGTGAGTACTAGTAACAACAAATTGGAATAAAGTGAGGAAAAAAATGGATGCTGGAGCATTGCTGGGAAATAATGCCATGTTGTGCAAGGATCTATTTCATTCTTGCTATTTGAAAGGATGATTTGACTATTTGCTTAATTTGTTTTTTCTCAGACCTAAATGTTTTCTCTGCTCAAACCCTTTCTGAACTCAGATGCAGTGTGCGACCTACACAAATCTTTGTGGCATTTGAAATCAACCACCTTCTGTTTTCAGAATTTAAGGCAAGAGATGAGCAGTATTTCCCTGGGGCCTGATGGCATTACTCATGAGAGTGGATGTTTAAGTTGCGCTATAACAGCTCTGGATACAGATCCTGGATGAGAGTTTGTCCATGATTTATATAATAAATATTTTGTCTGAATATTTTTTATATGAACTGCCTCCTGAAGTGTGAAGTGTAGGGCAGAAACATTTCTTGCCTGGATCTTAGGGCAATACTGACTATAACTTCCCCTCCATTGGCACAACCCTTTGTGTTTGATGGAGTTAGAGTGGTTGCAGGACATATCCATATTGTGGTACATTTCTGTTTCTGTAGTTTCCTGCCATGAAGTTGAGCAAATTGTCAGAGTGGATGGTTTGAATATTCCTGGAAGGCATTCCTATATCATTCATTAAAATGATTGTCAACCACATAAATACATCTCACTAAACCTAAAGTTAATGCATCACCAAATCAACTTCCCCTAAGCTAGGTCTCAAAACAATGTTCTGTCCAATTCTCCCACTATAGATACATCAACATGTAAAAAGATCTAAATTATTATGCAAAGATTCAAAAGATAAACCCAAATACAAATAGGATTTTAAAAATGTATTCAAAATGTTGATAAGGCCCAGATAAGCCATTGTAATTGCAATTTTCTAAATTCAATTAAAAAAATGAAAACTTACAGAATTCAGAATTGATGTATATGAAATATATTATCTTTTGTCAGCTTTACATTTGTTTATTAAATAGCTGAGAGGATATTCAGATAAAATTCATGGCTGATGAAATAGAATTTATAAAGATGAGTGATAAAATCAATAAAAATTATTTGATATCTTCAACCCAATTGTAATAAAATATCAGTCATATCAAAGCAGAAATTTACTTAGAGAAAGAGATAAATATTAATAGAAACAAGCGATACATCTGTGAATTGTGTGATAATCAGTGACAAGGAATGTGACTTATGGAGACATGAAAAAATATTTAAACTCCTTGCTAATTTGACACAAACCACTAACATCAACAAAAAGACACAAAGCAAAATATGTCACTCTAATGATGCATTGGTGTAAAACTAGTCAGGGAATCATCAGTTCTAAGGGGACTTAAGTCATTGCAGAAGAAAGCTTCAAATACTGATATTTTCCAGTTCACTTATAAAACAACTTTCTAGAGGTTATACACAACATTACAAATTATAACATGTGAAGCTAAAATATGCCTTTCTGTAGTATATGGTAAAAACAATAAAAATAAATATTAAGTAGCTTTTATTACTTAATAAATATATATTAAATAAAAATAATAAAAACAAATGTTTAATGAAAATAATAACAAATTTTCTAAGAATGTTAGGAAAACTCAATTTTCTTTTAATTATCTCAGTAAAAACCTTTGGGAAATCATAGTTGAAGTAAGAGGCAAGAGGAATGCAGTCACAAAAATGTAATAAAATGTTCTGTAGAAGTCTGTCTAAAAATTGTTCTTTCTTTCAGTGTTGATATCTGTGGTGTCTGTCTGCTTTTGAAATGTATGAGTTGTTGATTTATTTTTCCTCCGCCTAGATAAACATTCATATTATATCAAACTTTCTATTCATAGTTTTATATTCTTAAAGTTCTTACAAAATTACATTATCTTAAGCACCACGCAACCCGGATCTGCTTCTGTCCTTCTAAGAGCCTCCTAACTGCCACTTAGTGAGGAAAGATTAAAAAAAAAAAAAAACCCAGAATGCTCTTGTTGTTGGGGAACCAAGGGTTTAGCAGTGCATCTCACTAATATCTGTATCCCAAGGCATAATGTGGTGCCTGGTACACAGCAGAGGCTCCGGAAATGTCACATTTATCGCTATACTCAGTTAACTGTATTCTGCCATACAAATCCAATGGAAGAAAGATTAAAAAGCAACTTCTCTATTCCCACTTCTTGAATATGCCTTAATTTTAGCATATTAATGGTTAATATCAGTATCAATTTTCTCTTTGTAATTCTATTCAATATGTTGTAATTGAATCTGTAAATATATTCACCTTGTTATGAGATATGATAATACTTCAATATTAAATGGAAAGAAAAGCACATGTTATAGACTGAATTGTGTTCCCCCAAAATTATATGTTGAAGCCCTAACTCCTAGCGTGACTGTGTTTGGAGAGTGACCCTTTAACAAGATAATTAAAGTTCAGTGAGGTCATAAGGGTAGGTTCCTAATCCAGTAGGATTGGCGTCTTTATAGGAAGAGGAAGAGACAATGGGGCGCTCATGCATACACAAAAGGCCATGTGAGGACACAGCTAGAAGGCAGCTGTCTGCAAGCTGCAAGGAGAGTGGCCTCAGGAGAAACCAAACTTGCCATTACCTTGGTCATGAAATTCTAGCCTTCGGAAATGCGAGAAAATAAATTTCTGTTGTTTAAGCCACCCTGTCTGTAGTGTTTTGTTGTGGTAGCCCTAGCAGACTAATACAGTCTACTACATAAATGTATGTGTTGTTGTTCTATAAGAAAGAACATGGGCCTTGTGATCTGAAAGAACAAGTTTGTAGGAACTTGCCTCTATCATTTATTGCCTATGTGACTGTGACTGTGGACACTTTAAGCTATATGAACCTCAGTTTTCTGGTCTATTAAGTGGACGTACTGACATCTACCTAGGAATTAGAAATTTGATACATTTAGATATCCCACAGAAACTGACATTTAATAGACTATATATATTGGCCCCTTGTTGCTACTTCTGACTCATAGAAAATAATATTTCCAATATTTCCACTCTTCAAAAACAGTACATATGTGTAAGATTGACAGATATATCTCCTTTAATAATCGCTTCTACCATTAGAATTCCTCTTTTGTCAAGGAACGTTTCAATATGTTATCCATGGAAATAACCTGACATATATGTATGTGTATATCTATATATAATGTACATATTTTATATATACAACATAATATGTAAAATAATTATACACTATTTTATTTTTACATTTTTAAAACAAATTTGTGAAACAGATTAAGGACTAAGGTATAGGACAAAAAACTATAGATTGAAGGCTGAGGGAGGTGGTGAGAGGCTATAGTGGTATAATATCACAATTATAAAACTTTGTTTTGGAGGGCAGGGCAGGGTTGAGAGTAGGTATTTCTGAATATTTGGAGAACAAAACTGGGTGAAGAGTAGAAAGTTACTCAGAATAAGTTGTGTAGATAAAGTTGAACACCATCAATTTCATTTATATGCCTGTGCCGTTGCTAAGATTTTAAGTATAGCAAGTTTAAGAGAAAAGAGTAGGAGAAAGAATGTTTTAAATATTTCATATATCATGGCCATGGACTGGTGTTTTAAAAAGAAGGGATTCTTATAATGACAAAGAGAAAGATGGCTGAGATGGGGGAGAATGTTGCTTCAAGTTAATGTACTTGTGGAGCTCCAAAAAGCAAATGTCTGCTAATAGCTGCTGCAAAATATTGGATAGTTCTTACCTAAATTCTGAATGGAATGTAGAATTGGTCACATTTGTGTGTTCTGCCAATGCTTACAATTTCCTAGAGATAATGATTGCTATTTAAAGTGTGTCTTCAAATCTGAGATGTAAAATCAAGTGAGCTAAGTTATGTGACCGCAATTTGTAAACTATAATGTATCATGCAAATGTTAGTTGCTATTTTTATATAGAACTGGAGGAAGTAAAGATATTATTGTCTTAACATCTTCTTAATATAC
Source organism: Lemur catta (assembly GCF_020740605.2). Taxonomy (NCBI): domain Eukaryota; kingdom Metazoa; phylum Chordata; class Mammalia; order Primates; family Lemuridae; genus Lemur; species Lemur catta. The sequence continues at coordinate 45,458,364 of NC_059141.1, read as the reverse complement.
TTCATTGGCTTCAGTTTTCATAATAATGGAAATAAAACAACTTTCAGGTTGTTATTTGACCCATGAACTTTACAAGGTCTCCCACAAATGTTCATCTGAAATTCCAAGGTTTATATAAAAGCAGGATCTCAAATCTGATGTATTTTCCCATCATTTTATATATTTTTTAAGTTAGTACATTTTCTTAAAATGAGGAATAAAGAAGTATTACTAAAAATTTATCAGGAATGAGAAACTAGTTTGGCTGTGAAAATCCTAGCTTTAGCAATGATTGCATTCTCTACCTCCCTAATCTGTCATTCATTACATTATTATTGTCTCTTCACTTGCAGTAAAGCTTTGTGTTGTACTCATGAATATTGATAAAGGTCCCTAAATGTATCAGCTCTAGGCCTTTAATGCTCAAAGTGATTTTCGAGTATTGTAATAAGTGATAACCAGTAACTCTTAGTACAAGGACTCAGTAATTTCTATTCTTTCTTATTTGAATATTTGAGAGTATCTGGACATTTTCATAGGAGTCAATGTTCCATCACAATTCTAAAATTAAGATATTGATTCTTTATTCTCATCAGAAAGCTAAAAACAATCCCTTGAAATACATGACCATTTCTGTGTATAAAAAATCAATACTCTAAATTGTGTGTTTATTTCATTGAGGATAAAGAAGTTTTCTTTATTAATTGAAGTAATTTAGAAAATAAGGATAAGGACATATGCTCGTATGTTTCTAAAATTTTCTGTAGGAAAATTTATGAGTTTTTCTTCATAATGGATGGACTTGGTAAATAGATAAATTATTTTGATATCTAAAATCATGATATAAGGATATTTTTTTAAAAATTAACCATTTCTAAACTTGTTCATCCCACAGCCTTTCCAATTTCAGTAAAAGGTAGCTCTTTTCCAGTTGTTTCAGCCCAAAACAGTGGTATTGTCTTTGATTCTTTTTATTTTGGGGTTAATTGTCCATATCCAATTCATCAGCAAAAGCTGACAGTAGTACTATAAATATATCAAATGTATCTGGAATATTCCCAGTTTTTACAATCTCCACTACAACCACCATTATTTCATATCATTATTGTATTATAATTCACCATACAGATATGTTGGGTTTTTAAATTTTTTTTTCTGAAGCCTAAAATTGCATTCGGCACAAAATAAGTGTCAAAAGAAATGCTTGAGAAAATGAAGAATTGAAGTTATTGTAAGGAAACTATCAGTCCAGTTGCTTAATGAGGATTAATATTTTTAACTTTAAGTTAATGTAAAAATCTTTAAAGTTTGGCAACTGAATATTCATTTGGTACCTAATACTAAATATAAAAATCAAGTACAGATGAATTCTAGATTTAGAAAAATGAAGCTTTAATAAGATAAGAGAAGAATCTTCATGACCGCATGTTTGGCACAGATCTCTTAAACAGGATACAAAAAGGATAATCATTAAAAAAATCAACTTCATTTAAATTAAAAACTGGCATATCAAAAAAGTGAAATTAAGACTTTTGGTTTGATGAAAATTAAAAAATGGAATCACGGGGCCGAACGTGGTGGCTCACGCCTGTAATCCTAGCACTCTGGGAGGCCGAGGTGGGAAGATCGCTCAAGGTCAGGAGTTCGAGACCAGCCTGAGCAAGAGCGAGACCCCATTTCTACTAAAGAAATAGAAAGAAATGATCTGGACAGCTAAAAATATATATATAAAAAAAAAATTAGCCGGGCATGGTGGCACATGCCTGTAGTCCCAGCTACTCGGGAGGCTGAGATAGTAGAATCGCTTGAGTCCAGGAGTTTGAGGTTGCTGTGAGTTAGGCTGATGCCATGGCATGCTAGCCCGGGCAACAAAGTGAGACTCTGTCTCAAAAAAAAAAAAAAAAAAAAAAATGGAATCACAAAATCTTTGGTATATAAATAAAGAATGATATATGTGTATATTTGCATATGTATAATATTAGGTGTATAAATACACAAGGGACTTATATCTGGGTCATATTAACAATTCCTATAAATTAAATTATTAAAAACATATACAAAATTATTAAAATACGCAAAAGATTTGAACAGGCACTTCACGAAAAGAGATATCCAAATAGCCAATAATTACTTTAAAATATGATCATTTGTTATCACAATGTAATTCCTCTACAAACTCACCAGAGTGATAAAAAAGAAAAAGAAAAACAAGGCAATTTCAAATGTTACTGAGGATTAGGATCAATCACCAGAATACGTTTCAACAGGTGGTGGAGTATAAATTGGCATAAAGTCTTCAGAATATTTTAGGTACAATCTACTCAAGCTGGACATATCCATATATGTGAATCACAAATTCCTGCACTTTCCTTGTAAGACTGCAGAGGTATAAGAGCAGAAGAGTAAAAGGGAGTGGCAGAGCTTGAGTTCTGTCAACAAACAACAAAAATGGAGTCAGACTCTTTATTTTAGTATATATCCCCCAAATGCATACATGTGCAAATGTGCTTCATAAGGTATATATGTATTAATATATATGAATGTTCACTGTAAAATTATTATAATTAAAAATAATGCCCCAAGTATCTATTAACTATAAAATAGACAAATCATGATGGATCATGGAATACTATACAGGAAGGAAAATGAACACATTACTTACGGTGCTATGGGATACGCTTGTAATGTGTGAAGGAATAATGTAGAAGATGGCATGCTTAGATTACTTTTATATAAAATTCAAATACAGTCAAAATTATTCTGTATTGACTAAGTTTCAACAAGTGATTAGCCTTTGGGAAGTGGGGTAATAATTGAAAGGGAGCATGAGGGGGCTCTGATTTGGTACAGTGTATTATTTCTTGATCTAGATAGTAGTTAAATAGATGTTATTCACTTTGTAAAAAAATTGCAATTTGTATACTTTTCAATATATATGTTTTTTTTGAATAACATGCTTACTTTAAAAAGAACAGATTGATATATGTGGATATCTATATCTATTTATATCTATGTCTATGAAAACACAAAATGTCATACAAGTCAGAAGAGAGATATTGCTTGTGTGATCTTTATGTAAAGAGAATTTATATTTTTAAAAATATATCTCTGTGCCCATGTGTGCTCATCAGTTGGTTCCAATTTAATAGGGAGTATATGTGGTGTTTGTTTTTCCATTCTTGAGATACTTCACTTAGGATAATGGTCTCCAGTTCCATCCAAATTGTTGCAAAAGGCCTTTATTCATCCTTCTTCATGGCTGAGTAGTATTCCACAGTACATGTGTACCACATTTTGTTGATCCACTCATGAACTGCTGGTCATTTGGGTTGATTCCACATCTTTGCAATTGTGAATTGTGCTGCAATAAACATTAGAGTGCAGGTGTTGTCTTGATAAAAAAAAAAAAGTATGTATTTTATGACAGAATGCTCTCCATAGAATACAACATGAAATCAAACCACATATACCCAACATAATGACTCATTATATGTTCTTAATATTTACTTTAAAATGTAAACTAAGAAATTAGTTTTAAAAATACCTAATATATTGGGTGATAGAAATTGTGATGACATCACATATATTAGTAATATTTCATTTTTTCATAGGTGAGTAGGTAATTATTATACCATTTTCTATACATCTATTGTGGCACTTGTCAGTCTCTGACCTTTTCAAGAAAAATGGAAGAGGCACAGCAGGATGGCAGAGTAGAACTCTCTAGGGATCTCTTTGCCCATGGAAACATCAATTTGAGCAACTATTCACACACAATAAACCTTCAGCAGAGCCCAGGAAACTAGGTGAGAGATCACAGTACCTGATTTTACCATAATAAGAAGAAAAAATGCATTAGAGAGGGTAGGAGGGACAGTTTTACATTACCCATGTCACCCATCTTCCAAATCCAGGCAGCACATTGCAGAAAGAGACATTGTCTGCTTGGTGGAAGGAGAGGGAAGTACATGTAGGACTTGGCCTTGCAACACAGTACTGTGCCCATCACAGCAAAATTCAGCATGAAGCAAAATGCCTCAGCCCCTGACATCAATCCAGTGGAGCCTCTATACCTGCCCCAGCACCAGGTGGAACCTGTAGCCCCAATGGGATGGAATCATGTATCAACCTGCATAACTACTGGCTGACAACAGCAGCCTTAATCCCCAAATAAACCTCAGTGGCAGGCAGGCTATAGCACCTGTGGGCCTTAGGCATGTCCTGGCACTGTGCTAATCTCAGCATAAGTGGACTTTGGGTACAACCTAATGTCTGTCTCATCTGTCTCTGTGGTTATGGGATTACTTCCATCACCCCTCCCCCAACTCCAAGTAGCTCAGCATGGAGAGAAACATCATTTACTTGGAGGAAGGAGAGGGAGTAAGTATAAGATTTTGCCTTGTAATCCAGTACCAGGCCTCCCTCAGTGTAACCCAGCACCAGTGTAACCCTGCCACCGGCTGATACTAGTGGATTGTGCCTTTAGACCAGATCTGTTGCCAGAAAGGAACCCATGACCCTGGTGAGACAAACTCAAGTTACAACCTACATCACCACCAGTCAAGAATAGTAGTCTCAGGCCTCAAATAAATAAACATCATCAGCAGGCAGGCCATAGCAGCCATGGACCTTTGGTGCCCCCTAGTGCTGCACTGGTCTTGGTGGCTATGGCCTTTGAGTGCAACTCAGTCTTGGCAGCAAAAGGATTATGCCCATGGTGGTCCCAGGCTTTGGGTACTCACTATCACTGTAACAGCTTAAGTGGTCATGGCTTGGAATCTCTAGACAGGCTTACTGCTGAAGGAAGCCCAAACAAAGTAAGACTGAAAACACTGAAAATAGGTACCTATGTCAATGCATAGCTTGAAGGATCAAGATCAGGGAATCATGACATCATCAAATAGACAAAATAAGGTGCCAGTGACTGACTCGAAAGAAATGGAAATGAAGAACTGCCTCACAAATAATTCAAAATAGCTGCTTTAGGGAAGTTCAGTGAACGTCAATAAAATACAGGAAAATAAATCAGAAACTTATCAGAGAGATTTAACAGATTCAAATAATAAAAATATCAGAAATTCTGGATCTGAAAAATGCAATGAACAAAATAAAAATTGCAGTGAAGAGCATCAACAGCAGTATTGATCAAGCAGAGGAAAAAACGTGAACTCTAAGATAGGTCAATTGAAAATATACACTCAGAGGAGAAGAAAGAATGAAAAGAAATGAAGAAATCATATGGGATTTATATGATAACATCAAAAAAGCAAATACATAAATCATGATGTTCAAGAGAGTAGAAAAAGAGAAAAGGATAAAAAAAACTTATTTAAAGAAATAATAACAGAAAACTTTCCAATCCTGGAAAAAGATATAAATATCTAGGTAGAATAAAAGGTAAAATGTCTCAGATCAAATTCAATTTAAATAAGACTACCCAATGACATATTATAATCCAACTATCAAACAGCAAAGACAAAGAGAGAATCCCGAAAGCAGCAAGAGAAAAGAAGCAAATAACACATAAGGGTGGCCCAATATGTCTAACAGTAGACTTCTCAGCAGAAATGTTACAAGTCAGAAGAGAAAGTTTATGATATATTCAAAGTGCTGAAGGAAAAAAATTAAAAAAAAGCTGCCAACCAAGAATACTGTATCCAGAAAGGCTATTTTTCAGAAATGAAGAAGCAAGGAAGACTTCTGAACTACTGGAAGCTGAGGGAATTCATTACCTACAGAACTGTCTTACAAGAAATTCTAAAGGGAGATGCAAATAAAGAAGGCTAATGAATAACAAAAATAAAAAATCTGAATGTATATAACTCACTAGTAAAAGTAAGTATAATCCTATTAAAATAACTACAATAATTAAGGGATATGCAATATAAAATATTTAAATTGTCACATCAAAATTTCAAAATGTGTGTGGAGGGGAGAGGAAGTAAAGAATAGGGGGTTCCCCCCCTCTTTTTTTTTTTCTCTTTTTTGTGATCAAAGTTAAATTGTTACCAGTTTTAAATAACCTGTTTCAGCTATAAGATGTATTTTGTAAGCCTCATAGAAACCACAAAGCAAAAGCCTATAATAGATGCATTAAAACTAAAAAGCAAGGAATCAAAACAAACTGCTAGAGAAAAATCACTTAACCAAAAAGGAAGACAAGAAGAGAGGAATAAAGGAAGAAAAGGTTTACAAAACTACTAGAAAACAATTAACAAAATGACAGTAGTACGTTCTTACCTATTAGTAATTACCTTGAATTTAAATGGCTTAAAATTTCCTATTAAAAGGTATAGAATAGTTGAATGGATTAAAAAAAAATAAGACACAGCTAAATGTTGCCTACAAGAGACTAACTTGACCTATAACAACACACATAGACCAAAGTCAAAGAATGGAAAAAGATACTTTGTGCACACAGAAACCAAAAGAAACCAGGATCTGTATTTAGATAAAATAGAATTTAAGTCAGAAACTATAAAAAGAGACAAAAAGGGTCATGATATAATGATAAAGTGTTCAGTCAGCAAGAGGATAAAACAACTCTAGTTATATATGTACCCCAAATTGGAGCACCTAAATATATATAAAAAAATTTTAGATGTAAAAGGAGTGGTAGACTGCAATACAACAAATGTAGAGGATTTCAACAACCCAGTTTCAAAAATGGACAGATTTTCCAGACAGAAAATCAACAAAGAAACATCAGATTTGAATTATACTCTAGACCAAATGGACCTAACAGACATTTACAAAACATTTTATCCAACAGCTACAGAATACAAATTCTTGTCAACGGCACATGGAACATTCTCCAGGATAAATTTTATGTTAGGTCACAAAAGAAGTCATAACAAATTTAAGACAATTGAAATCATATTAATATCTTCTCTTCCCACAATGGTATATAACTAGACATTAACAACAGGAGAAACCTTGGAAAATTTACAAATGCATGGAAATTAAATAGTATAATTCTGAACAACCAATATCAATAAACAAATTAGAAGAGAAATTTAAAAATTTCTTGAAACAAATGAAAATGACAGTACAACATACCAAACCTATGGGATACACCAAAAGTAGTTCTAAGAGGGAAGTTTACAGCAATATAAACCTACCTCAAAAAAGAAGAAAGATGTCAAATAAATCATATAATATTGTACCTGAAGAAATTAGAAAAACAAGAACAAAATAAATGTGAAATTAGTAGTAGAAAAGAAACAAAAATATCAGAGCAGAATTAAACAAAATAAAGACTAAAAAATACAAAAAAGTAACAAAATAGTTTTTTTAAAAGATGAAATTGACAACTTTTTAGCTAAACTGAGGGAAAAAAGACACAAATAAAATCAAATTAAAAAGATACTACAATTTCATGCCAAAGAAATACAAAGGATCATAAGAGATTATCATGTATAAATATATGCCATTAAATTGGGAAACCTAAAAGAAATGAATAAGTTGCTGTGCACATATAATGTACCAAAACTGAATCATGAAGAAATGGAAAACCTGAAAAGGACAATAAGGAGTAAGGAGATTGAATCACTAATGAAAAGTCTCTCATCAAAGAAAAGCCCAGGACCTGATGGTTTTACTGCTGAATTCTACCAAACATTTAAAGAACTAATACCATTTTTTTCAAACTATTCCAAAAAATTAAGAGGGAGGGAATTATTCAAAAGAATTCTCCAGTCTAGCATTACTATTATACCAAAACCAGACAAGGATACAACAACACAAGAAAATTATGGGCTAATCTCTCATGAAAATAGATGCAAAAATCCTCAACAAAATACTAGTAAACCAAATTCAACAGTCCATTAAAAATATGATTCACCATGATCAAGTGGGATTCATCTCAACAATGCAAGGATGGTTCAACATACGCAAATCAATAAACATGATACATCACAACACATTTGATAAAACTCAGAATGACTTCATAATAAAAACTCTCAACAGACTAGGTATAGATGGAACATATCTCAACACAGTAAAGGTTATGTATGACAAACCCACAGCTAACACATACTGAATGGGGAAAAGTTACAAGCTTTTCCTCTAAGATCTGAAACACGACAGGCCAGGCACGATGGCTTATGCCTATAATCCTAACACTCTAGGAGGCCAAGGCAGGTGGATTGTTTGAGCTCAGGAGTTCGAGACCAGCCTGAGTAAGAGCAAGACCTCGTCTCTACTAAAAATAGAAAGAAATTAGCTGGACAACTAAAAATATATGTAGAAAAAATTAGCCGGGCATGGTGGTGCATGCCTGTAGTCCCAGCTACTTGGGAGGCTAAGGCAGTAGGATTGCTTGAGCCCAGGAGTTTGAGGTTGCTGTGAGCTAGGCTGATGCCATGGCACTCTAGCCCAGGTAACAGAGTGAGACTCTGTCTCAAAAAAAAAAAAAAAAAAATAATAATAATAATAATAAGATCTGAAACATGAGGAGGATGCTCACTTTCTTTACTCCTATTCAGCATTGCACTGGGAATCCTAGCCAGAGTATTAGGCAAGATAAAGAAGTAAAGGGCATTCATATTGGAAAGGAGGAAGTCAAATTGTTCTTGGTTGTAGATGACATGATCTTATATATAGAAAACCCTACAGACTCCACCAAAAAAATCATTAGAACTGATAAATGAATTCAGTAAAATTGAAAAATATAAAATCAATATATAAAAATCAGTAGTATTTCTATGTACCAATAGCAGATTATCTGAAAAAGAAATCAAGAGTGTAATCTCATTCATAATAGCTAAAAAATATGATAAAATAAGGAATAATTTTAACCAAGGAGGTAAAATACCTCTAAAATGAAAAGTATAAAATACTGATAAAATAAATTTAAGTGGATACAAACAAATGGAATAACATCTAATGTTCATGGCTTGGAAGAATTAACATTGTTAAAATGTTCATATTACCCAATGCAATCTGCAGATCCAATGTAACCTCTATCAAAATATTAATACCAATGACATTTCTTCACAGAAATAGAAAAAAAATCCTAAAATTCATATGGAACCACAAAGGACACAGAAGAGCTAAAGTTATTTTCAACAAAAGAATGAATATGGCAGTATTACTCTCCCTTACTTCAAAATAGACTGCAAAGCTATAGTATTCAAAACAGCATGGTATTGACATTAAAACAGACACATAGGAAAATGGAATGGTATTGAGGGCCCAGAAATAAACCCATGTGTTTACAATTAACTGATTTTCAATAAAGGAGCCAAGGACACACATTGGGGAAAGGACAGTCTCTTCAATAAATGGTGCTGGGGCAACTGGATATCCACATACAAAAGAATAATGCTAAACCCCTATCTCTTGCCATATACAAAAATCATCTCAAAATGGATTAAAGACAAATGTAAGACCTGAAACTATAAAACTACTGGAAGGAAACAAAGAATAAATCCTTCATGATACTGGTTTGGTCAAGGATTTTTAAGATAAGACTTCAAAAGCATGGTCAACATAAACAAAAATACACAATTAGGATTACATCAACCTATAAAGCTTCATTGGAGCAAAGGAAACAATCAACAGGGTAAAGAGACAACCTACAGAGTTGGAGAAATAAATAGTTTGCAAACTATTCGTTTGACAAGGGGCTAATATCCAGAATAAATAAGAAACTTAAAAGCACAAACAAAAACCAAATAATCACATTAAAAATGGACATCTGAATAGACATTTCTCAGAAGAAGACATTCAAATGGCAACAGGTATATGAAAAAATTCTCAACATCACTAATCCTCAGGGAAATGTAAATCAAAACCACAGTGGGATATCATTTCACCCCAGTTATAATGGCTATTATCAACGGACAAAAAATAGTGAATACTGGCATGGACACAGAGATGGGGGACACATACACTGTTAGTGGGAATATAGATTAGTAAATATGGAAAACAGTATGGAAATTTATCAAAAAATTAAAAATAGAACTAGTGATTATTCAGCATTCCCACTATAGGTGTATATTCAAAAAAATAAAATCAGTACGCCAAAGAGATTTCTGCATTCCCATATTTATTGCAACACTATTCACAACAGCCAAAATATGGAATCAACCCAAGTGTCATCAACAGATGAAAAGAAAGAAAATGATATACAACAAAATACTATTCAGCCATAAAAAAGAATGAAATCTTGTCATTTGCAGCAACATAGATGAACCTGGAAGACATTATGTTAAGTGAAATAAGCCAGGCACAGAGATGCAAAGACTGCGTAATCTCACTCATGTGAAATCTAAAGAAGTTGTACTCATAGAAGTAGAGAGAATAGTGATTACCAGAGGCTGGGGAACATAGAAGGAGGTAGCAAATGGAGAGAGAAGGCCAATGCGTACAAAGTTACAGTTAGTAGGAATATTGTTTTCCTATTGCACAAAAGGGTGACTACGGTTAAGAATATTGTATATTTCAAAATACTAATAGCTAGAAGAGAGGATTTTGCAGGTTCTCACCACAAAAAATGGTAAATATATGAAGTGATAGATGTGCTAACTACCCTGATTTGATTATTACACAATGTATATATGTATCAAAACATCACACTGTACCCGCAAATATCTAAATTAATATGCATCAATTAAATAAATAACCAAACACACAAAAAATGGAGAAGCAGTTTGCAAAATGGGAGGCAAGTGTCAGATCTCTTTTCTACTGCTGTCATATTATAAAATTTCTTTACCTCTTAGGCTGTGTGAATATCTGTATAACATTAAATGAGATATTGTTTAAGTTGGTTTGAAGCAGCTGAGGTAAAATTAAAGAAGTTACTGCTACAGTGTATTTTTGTGTTTTGAAAGAATTACTGCAGATTCCTAAAATAACTTCCTAAACTACTACCAGGCAGGAACTTGCCTACTGGCAGAATTAGGCTATTTCATATAAATATTTCAAAATATTTTATGATGTCTATGGAAAACTAGACTTTGAGTTTTTATAGTTAATTTTTCTAATTCAGAACACATCTGAACTATCTGAATTATATTAAATTATAATAGACCCAGAGGCTGTATGTCAATTGTGTTACTGTAAAGAGGACTTTAAAAATCTGTTTTTATAAAACAATTTTGTATATAAATATGATTTTTAAAATACATTTGCATATACCAAGAAGTGCCACTAAAGAAAAAAACAAACTCTAAAATAAAATGGGAAAATGAGCCACTGTTCCCAAATATAGTTTTAACCTTTGTTTTCTCATTCATGCATCTACTGGTACAGCAGACTCTTATCTCCCTGATTTTCCTCCCCCTTCACCATATGGCTGGTCATCTGTTATATGATAAGATAATACAGAATGTTCCAGAGTCTACAGGGGATATGTCTCTGCTGTAGAACACACTGCCTGAATCTCAACAAACCTGGACTAGATGAATCTTCCTGTGTAAATCACACTTTGCTTTCCTAAAAAAATCTAAATTCATCTCATTTTGTTCTGTTCACTAGAATAAAAGCACCCTTCCTTCTGCCAAATTATGTGGCCAAATTCAAGCTTCTGTGATGTGTATATAGGCTAGCATCTTATTCTTTCTTTAGCTTTTCTCATGTAACTGAGTGATTGGTTAAAAGCCCATAGAGGACACTTTTAAAATACTAAACAATCTGCTCTTTTGTGCATAATGAACTAAATAGCAAATGCTTATTATACTTTTACATATGTCAGTGTGAAATTGAGCAAGAAACAAAAACCCAACCCATAAAAGATTTGTAATATATTCAAAATGAATGTATGAGCATTTGCAGTAACCAATATATATTTGTAAGTTATGGTTTTTTGTTTGAGTCAGATAGAAAGCAACGTCAAGTATAATCAGTATGAGGACAGTATGAGAAAGCATTTTACTCATCTTCCAGGACTGAATAAATATTCAAACAACAATAAAAACATCTAAAAATTAGAAATATGCTCTGAACATGTCTAAGTTGGAGCATTTTCAGAACAAACACACAGTGGAACAAACATTTATGTGTGATGTCAGTATGTAAACATATGTTAATTAAATCATAAATACTTTTTATGTATTCAAAATCAATTTTAAAGACAACTGAGGAACATTCAGCAGTGAAATGAAAAGCTGTATTGGACTTGTTGATGTGGAAACTGTTGATATAAAAGAAAACCAAATCGAAAAAAGAGCTAATAACCACATGGAAAATTAGTGAAAAATCAGCTTAGAAAAGGATTTTGAAATATGTTATCCACAGTAAAAAGAAGCCAAAATATCCCAATATGCTGAAGAAGAACTTTTGAAAAAATTAAAGTAATACGGAAGTCCTAACAGCCCTAAGATATTTGAAGGCATGCCTACTCTAGCTATATTCTTTATGAATCATTGTTAAAACTATGAAAGAAAGAGATTTAGTAATACTATAAATAAAACATCAAGATATTAGAAAAAAACTAGAATTTTTAATTGCCTTTATAATTATAAACTTTTTCAATGACAATTTTCAAGGAATAGAGAACCATGAACAATAAACAATGTGGGATCTTTCAAATTTCCAACCCCATTTCTCCTCCAGAGTTTATCATTATTAGCTATTTGCTGGATCCTTAAGGGTTAAGATGGAAGAATGGAAAATAATCTATTTTAAGTGGGTAAAAGCTAAGATGATGGCAAGCATTTCTCCTTCCTTCCCGTCAGTGTCAGGCTTCTTCAAATTGTCTTGCTCAGTCTTTAATTCCTCAGATATTTTTCTTTACCTCATGCAATCTATTCTTTTCAAGAGAATTAATGGCATTTGCAATTACCAAACGTTCAGTGCTTGTTTCCACATCCTTTTTGCACTGACCCTGCTGAGTAATTACCTTTCTTGCTCTCTCTTGTACCTCATTTTGCATAATTTTAGCCTCTCCTGGCTTTCTTCCCACTTCAGACTATCAAATATTTCCAGCTTTGGATGATTCTAACTACCCACTTTTTCTAAGTCTAGAACCAAGTGACTGAGAGTTGCTAGGAAAAACAAACAAACAACACAGTAGACCAGATTGATATCACTATAAACTAATGCTTATTAATCTCATTTGGACCCTTAATAGTATCTACAGATCCTGCAGAGTTTTACTATCTATCCTGATCTCTGAATGCTTGCAATTACAATTTCAAGTCTTCTCCACTGTCAGCAAACTTTTTATTTTTGCATTCCCCATTCATGCTTGGAAGATGACCTTGTCCTCTGCTTTACAGAATGAAAACAATAAGCAGAAATATCTGTATCAAATCTACACCCCGGCACTTGTACTCTGCATTCTTCTAGTTCTAGTAGAGGAGTTGCTATTCCTCCTATCCAAAGCTAACACCTCCAAAATTATTCTGGAACTGTTCCTTCTTGTCTTCTCAAGATTCTTACTTTATTAATTATATTTTTATGTTTCATGTGGTTTTACTACTTAAAGTGGATTACTGCCAAAGTAATTTAAACGTGTACGAGTCTCTCTCAGTCAAACAAAAATTCCATTAGCTGTAAGCTACCTCATTCTCTTTCTCCATTTGTTTATAGTCAAACTATTCAGGAGGAAAGATATCCTCATTCCTTCTCTTCCTCCTCATTTTATCAGTTCAGTCTGGTTTCTGCCTCCATTACTTTTCTTCAGTGCTACCCTGCTTTCAAACTCATTACCAGACTTTGTTGATTCTACTTCTTAAATTTCTCTCTATATCATTAATATGTTCACTTCTCTTTTCACTATCATCCTAGTTAAATCTTCTGTTATCCCTCACCTTAATCATAGCAATAGCCCCAAACTGGCGTACCTACATCCATTTTGTCCACTGGTATTTCAGTGTCTCTAGTGCAGTGTTTTTCTCAGAGGCAGACCTCAGTCTCACTCATCTTATGCACCCTGTGCACCCTCTGCTTATCACTGAAAAACTTACTGTTGTTCTTAGGGTATATAAACAATTTAATATAATTCACAATGAGTTTTAAGACCTGATTTCCTACTATATTTCCATAGTTTTCTTATGTCATTTTCACTTTTGTTCTCTGGGTTCCAACTAAAGAAGCCATTTGCTTCCATAAAACTCCATGAGTTCTCCTACTTTAGGATCTTTGCTCATTCTCTACTCTTTGTCTCAAATATCCCCTCTCCCACCTTCTTCTACCTTCTGCTCATCTTTTAGTTCTCAAGCTTTCCAAGTATTCTGCACTCATTGAAGATCCCTTGATATATGATTACATAGTTTCCAGTATTTTTTCCTTCATACTTTACAAACATATATTGGTTTTATTATTTAATGTTTTTTTCTCTTATGTTGTGTGAGCCCCATAAGGTGAGGGGCTGTTTCTGGTTTTGTTCATCACTGTATTCCCTATTTGTAGTGCAATATCTGCCATAAACTCAATATTTAAGAAGTATTTATTGAATGAATGAATGAATGTCACCATTCATTTGTCCATTGGATTTAGGTTTTCATGGACTCTTCTTTTGTTTATATTTTCATTGTTTTATTTATTTTTTTAAATTTTTGGACTTGTGTAGTGGCTCATACTTATAATTCTAGCACTTTGGGAAGCTGAGGCCAGAGGACAATTTGAGCCTAGGAGTTTGAGACCAGCCTGGGCAATATAGCAAGACCCCATGTCTACAAAAAAATTAAAAAATATATATCTGGGCATGGTGATTGCATGCCTGTAGTCCTAGCTACTGGAGAAGGTGGGGTGGGAGGATCACTTAGGCCCAGGAGTTCAAGGTCACTGTGAGCTATGATTGCACCACAGCACTTCAGCCTGGGTGAGAGAGCACTAGCATGGGTGACCTTGTCTCTAAAACATAAATAAATCAATAAATAAAAATAAATAATAAACAATTTTTTATAAACAGGATGTTCATTATGGCACTATTTATAATAGCAAGCAACTTATACATCCCAAAACATGGGAATATTCAATGATGGTAAATTTATATTTTAAAACATGAAATAGGCATGTGAAACTATTAGAAGGAAATATACCAAAAAATTCAACTGTGATTATTTCTGGACAGTAGTAAGTGCTTCTTCTCATTTATTTTTACAGCTTTAAAAAGGTATACTTGACCAATATAAATTGTATATATTTGCAGTTTTGATATATCATTGTGAGATGATTACCACAGTCAAGCTAATTAAGATATTCATCACCTCACATAGTTATTTTTTTTATTGTGAGAACATTTCAGATCAACTCCCTCAGCAAATTTGAAGTCTACAATGCAGTATTATTAACTATAGTCACCATGTTGTGCATTAGATCTCCAGAACTTCTTTGTCTTGCCTAAATGAAACTGTACATTTTGACCAACATCTTCCCAGTTCCCCTACCCCTGACTCCCTTTTAAATTTTAAATCAATTTAAATATCAAACATTTCATAAAAATCTATCTAAATGACACTAATATGAAGTTCAGGAAACATTCTACTTTTTAAAATATGCCACTTTGTATGTACTGTCTCTGCACAGTATCCTGCAACAATTTAGTCATTTGGACAATCAATGGGTATGATCTCTCTGTATACTTTCTTTTTGAAATACATCCCAATTAATTCGCATTTCTTTTGGCAGTTCTGATACCATAGGTCTTGAATATTTCAACATCTTTACTGATTATATCACTGTTTCAAGAATTTAATTTACCTACAGTTACCTGGAAATGCTTCTTCAGACAGCTAAAAACAAATAAGAATTTGTTGATTTGTACTTTACAGTTAAAATTACTATTCTCTCAATTATAGTACAATAGTTACACTATTAGTAAATGTTTATTGATTAATGTCTAGTAACAAATAAATTTTATAAATTCAAGGGTCAGCTACTTACTATTTCACTATAGAAGACCATCCTATTACTGTTGGAGGTTCAAGTTTGGGAAGAAAAAGAAAATGTACATTGGTAAAGACTAATATCATTTTTGTTTTTCAACCACTATGGTGGCAGTATATAAGTTTACACTCATATCACTAACCTAAAATGATGCCTCCAGGTTCAAGTAGCTAAATTCTGATTTCACTTATCTTAGACAATGATAAAAAGTCCAAGGGTAGGACAATCCAGGCTCTGACTCCACTTCTTTGCTGTTGTCTTCTCTAAACTCTGTTATGTAGGTTGGCTTCATCTCCTAGCTATTATTAATAGCATAATAGCAATAGCAATTCTGTATCTCACACCTACTCAATAGAGAAAGAAAAGAGTTGCCTTATGTCCCTTTCAAAGAGCCTGGGCTTGGTCTCATGTCTCCTTAATGAGAACTGTAGTACTCATTCTTAAATCAATCACTGGCAAAGAAAAAGGAACCACCATTGTTTTTTTTTCCCTTGGAAAAGTCAGGTCATACTCTCTGAGAGTGGGAAAGCGACATAGTTAGAAGCACATGGCATATTTGAAGATATTGGATATATGCACAAAAATTAGTCAGTGTTTGCCTAAAAGGAAGTGAATAGAGGATGTTAAGTGGTCAGTCAAGAAATATCTATTACAACCAGCTTGCCTTCATTTACTAATTAATTCTCTTTTTACTTTAATTTTAATTTTATTTTTATTAAGATGGAGTCTTGCTGTGCCTAGGCTGGTCTTGAACTCCTGAGCTGAAACTATTCTCCTGTCTCAGTCTCCTGAGTAGCTGCGATTACAAGCATGATCCATACCCATTAATTTCTTGTGGAAGACCTACTGTGTATAATAGTATTATAAGTGTTCTAATGAAGCAGTGCGTGAATATACAACAAAGAATTCATGAATACTAGATGGATTAAGAAAGACTTTCCCAAAAGAAACACTGCTTTGACTGAGATATAATTAATAAGTAGGAGTTAAAGGACCATAGAGTTGATAAAGAATCCTCTAGACATACAAAACCCAATGAAGAAGAAGAGCCTACTAAGTTTGCCATTTATTCATTCAGTTGGTAAAAATATCTGTTGAGTGCCTACTGTATGCCAGGTTAGATTCAAGTCTTGAGATTAGAGCCCCTCCCCTTTTGAGACTTATAATGTGGTGGGAGAAACAATCAACCGGTAAATGAATATATAGTATAATGTCAATTAGTAATGAATGCCATGAAGAATAAACAGGCAAAGGGCCAAAGAACAATGGGCAGCGAAACTTACATCTATGCTTTCCAAACATTAATGTACACTTGAATCACCAAAATGTAGATGTTAATTCACTTGGTCTAGGATAAGACCTGTGATTGGTTCTTCATTTCTAATAAGCTCCTGGGTCACGTCAGTGCTGCTACCTCATGAACCCCACTTGGACTTGTGAGGCTTTAGGATGATAGCTGAACAGAAACCTTACTGATACGAAGGACTGTACTTTTGTGGGGAAAGAAAATTCCACAGGCAAGGATTAAATGCAAAGGCTCAAGATAAAAACTTATTCAGGTCAGTGTGGCTGAACACAATGAGTGACGGGAAAAAAGGTAGTACATGGGGTCACAGGGGTCTCCAGCAGACAGATCATGAAGAGTTCATAGGTCATGGTAGGGACTTTAGATGACTCTTAGTGTGATGAGGTGTCCTTGCAGGATGAAGGGTATATTAATTAGTGATTTCCAAGGAAATAGAACCAGTAGGATGTGTGTATGGGGGAGATCAATTTATTTTAAGGAATTGGCTCATACAATTGTGGATGCTGGCAAGTTGAAAACATGCAGGGCAGGCAAGCAGGCTGGAGACCCAGGGAAGAGTTGATGTTGCAGCTTCAGCATGAAGGCAGTCTTCTGGCAGAATTCTCTCTCCTTGTGCATGTCAGTCTTTTTCTTAAGGCCTTTGATTGGATGAGGTTCACCCGTATTATGGAGGTTAATCTGCTTTACTCAAGTCTAATGATTTAAGGGTTAACCTTATTTAAAAAATAACTTCATAGCAACATCCAGACATGTTTGACCAAATATCTGGATACTATGGCATAGCCAATCTTACACATAAAATTAACGATCGCAAAGGGCATGCAGATATATGTAGATATGTTATCTGATTGTACTATCTCCATTCAATACATTTTGGTCACATCTATAACATACAGGGGTCAAACTCTATGATTTCTAATACTCCCCTCAGCTCTAAAACCCCACAATTCTATGATATTCCCATCAGATAGTTTCTTGGACCACGTACAGATGGAACAAAATTCTGGTTAGGAACCACATTGATACCCGGTGGTGTTTTGAATGTCCATTTGATGTCATCTTTGCGAGTCATGAGACCCCAGATCACCAGGGTCATTAATCAGGTCAGTCTAGAATGCACAGGATATGCTCCCTGAGCCTGATTCTCAACAAGCAGATCAGTGACATTAGACGTGACCTTGTGAAAACTAACTTGGCTCAGCATTGCAGAGGCAAGGAAGTAAAAAATTTGCTCTCATGTACGGTAAGATTGAATAACCTGCTTCAATGCATATCTTAACCGGATTCTCATTATGATCTATCCTAATGAGACTTTCTAATTTGACATAGAATTTTTTATGGCATGGGCCAGCATCGTGGGGAATTTCAAAAAGAATGACCCAAAATATATGTTTTCACATCAAAGATGATCCTAAGTCTGAACGCTTATTCAAATATTTGAAAATTTTACCACTAACTACAAGTCTCCGAAGATGTTTTCTTCCCTTTTAAGGACTCAGTGATTCTCCAAGAGGAAGTTTTCATAGTATACCACTCATTAAATTTGATGTTTAGTCTCTATCCCACTAAATCTTAAAATGAGTTATCATATAATATGTTCTGTATATGGTTTATTTTTATTGTGTATCTACTGGGACATTTTGTTAACTCCTGACACTCATTGTATTTGTGGTAAGCTATAGTTCTGAAATCTATTTTAATCATCATGCAGTGTTTCTCTTTTCCGAAATTCTGCTACCATTTGTCCATGCCAGTGCCCTATTTCCCTCATTGTCAATACCATTTATCATATGGAATCCAGGAAGAAAATCAGCATTACTCTATTGTGAGTCCGTATTTAAAATCCAGTTGAATAGAGATACTGTGTTTAAAAGTTGAGTTTTGTTTTTTTTTTTTTAATAAGGCTAGATGACTTCCAAAAATTCTCCATTCCTATTAGCCTGCAAGAGACACATTGTTAATTCCAGTTTAAAAATCTTATTTTCCTAAGTTTTAGAGGAAAATTTTGATTTTCCAACTGCCTGTGATATACTTGCTCCCTGTGGAGGAAATAGCAACTATATCAGGGGAATAAAGGCTCTCAGAGAGAAACAAGTGTGAGTGACAACATTGTAGAAAAAGAATGAATTGGACCAATAGCACTAAACCCTGCAGGACGACGAGTAGATGCTGAATAAGAAATGCATATAGATTCTTTACTGGGGAAATTTAGACCTCTTATCATGAACCTCTTGGAAATAATTTTAGTTGAATTTTTCCATTATAAAATAATACATGTTCATTGGAAAACTGAAACAAAAGTTATAATTTCACAAGGATTTATTTTATGGAATCTTGCCTAATTACTTTTCCTTTCCTATAACTCCTGGGAGTATCTAAAATAGAGACACTAATAAGGTCATTTAATAAAAAATACTAAGTAATTTTTCAATAAATGCTAAGAATATAGTTTGTATGTGGAACCTGAGAAGTCCTGTGCCTAAGATATTAAATATCCATTCTTCTTACCTCCTGCCTTTGAAACTTGTTTCTTCCTCCTGTTGATTTGTGAAAACTTGGGAAGTTGCTGCTCCTTTGTTAAGACCACATAGTTTCTTTTTCTTCCAGAACATCATTCCAAGTTCTCACTTTAAGCACTTCCAAAGCCTAAATTGGACTTATTTTTCCCAGACTGCAGCAAGGAGAGAATGGCTTGTTTTCTTGAACTCTCTCTCATCAGTATAGGGGGTTCTTTAATTTCTTTCCAGATTTTGGATTATACATGTTTTCTTACAACTTTCATAGTGTACTGTAATGGTGGAAATGATTTTTCTTATATTGCTGATATTTTCGTAGTCATTTCCATGGAGTTTTGGGCATAAGTTTTTCTGCATGTTTATCTACCTACGTCTTTGCCTGAAGTGTACTATTTGGAAAGTTTTTCAGTTTGAAAGAAGCATTTTATCTATATCATTTAGAAGTCATAGCAATGCAGAAAAGAAGACATATGAATACCAAAGCTAGAAGAACTTCAATAGGAAATAATAATTTAATAAAAGGAATTGCCTTGTCTTCATTCCTCTTCCCAGAACATAAATGGATTATTTTATTTTGAACTTTAATTCTAGAAAATCATTCTTGAAAACATTTTGAAAAAGAAAAAGGTTTATAGGAGATGGATGTTGCTTTTAAGTACAAAGGATAATTTCAATTTCTAATGGCACTAATAACTCTGTACTCAGACAGTTCCTATCCTCACTCTTCCATTTCAGGTTACTTAGGACCTTGGTGAAACTACTCAGCCATTTAGTCTCAGTTTCCTCATAAAGGAAAGATACTATTAGTATCTATATTATAGAAATGTTATGAGAATGAAATTAAATAGTGAATGTAAGATTGTAAGATGCTTAATACAAGTACTAGTACCTAATAAGCCCTCAGTAAATGTTGGCTCTTATTATTTTTAATATCAGTGTTAGCTAAATGCTGACTTGATATTGAACTATGTTCCTATGATAAAATAGGAAACAGACAAAAGGATAGTAGTAATAGAATAGGACGAAAGTGAAGGAACAGACACATATAGGCAAACTCTAATAATATTATGATTACAATGATACAAATTAGGGAGGGAAAATAATAGGAAATTTTATACACTAGAAAAAAGGTAATAGTGATTTATATATATATATATATATATACACACATATATATATATATATATATATATATATATATATATATATACACACATAAAGTTAAATATTCCTAGTTAATTTGTGTTACCAAGAAAAAGAGCAAATTGGATCTTACAGAGAATTGTATAATATGGTATTGGACCCAGTTTTTCTCCCTAACTTTATTTAAGGACTTTCTTGTTGATAAATGGCATGTGAAACCAGTTTGCCCCATTTGTTCTTTTTAAAGTACATTTTTGAGGGATTGAGAGACTATCAGTATAGAGGGAATGTATGATAAATAAAATTAACTTTTTATGGGAGTAATAATTAGAGACACATAAGAACATTATCTCAGTACTAGAAGGAAAGGAAGAATACTCTTTGAAATGAGGAAATGTTTGCAGTACTCTTAAAATATTACAGATGATTGTAAGAGATTAAATCCAGTTGGAAACAGATGCTCTACATGTGAAATGCTGAGACATCAGAACTGTCCTGCCAAGGGTCCTACTGAGGTACTGCTCAAAAGGCAGCGACACATCCTGGACTAATTTAGTCCTCTACTTACTAGTTATTAATTTCATAGAAAATATACAACTTAATCACTTAGCAACATACTTCCCACCCCTTTTTTGTTTCTTTTTATTATGTAATTTATAATAGTCATGAATAAATGGACTATTTTAAAACAATATGCTATGTATAAGGGTCTAGTATACATATACAATCTGAATATCTTATGACTTCTTTACCCTCAGGAGTCACCCTTCCCTTTAAGACTCATCTGTCATGGTCTGACTGTCCATGACCCATCTATCATGAGTGTACAATGTTTGGTCTTTATCAGATACCCTTGGGAAAATGCATGTGTCCCACAAGCATGTCTTGTATTCTCTTGTTCCTTACCTTGGCCCCAGGCTCATCTGATGACCAATTTTTACCAGATTGTTTCTTCATGCTACTAAAATACTTCTCCCTCTTCATCACTTCAACCATAAGTACAGCTCACAACAGACTCCAATGCTGAACACAGTTTTTTTTTTTTTTTCTTCAAGCTAAGGATAACTTAGGGAATGTAAAATCACAAAGAAAAATATTTTAAGCCTACAACTATAACAGTAGTCTAGAAAGCAAAACTTTATTTTAAGAAGTGAACTTTCTTGAAAGAAAAAAAAAAAAGAGATTTGTAAGTTCCAAGGAGCCAGAGTTTATACTATAAATAATAAAGCAGGAAAGAATGTGGAGTTTCATTTCAGAGAAGTTTTCTTCTCTACTTGGAAAGAAGAAAAAATTTCAACTGGTTAGTGAGAAATGATACCAGAGATTTTACATGGGATTATATGCTGCCTAAGCACTTGAGAAAGTCCTAATTCTCAGTCTCTGAATGAACTTTAAGCCTGGGGAAAGTGGAGAAGTCAACAGAAACACTGGAGAGAAAATGCATGAATAGAAACTTGTGCTCTATGGAAAGATGGTTAAAAAAACAAAAAAAGAAAAAAACCGAAACAACCAATGTTATTCAAGTGTGGTTCACCCATCAGCAACTTACATGAACTATTTATTTTTTTTATTTTAATTTTTTTTTACTAGTTCATTATATAGAAGGTAAGTCAACACACAGGTTTGTTTATGGTAAAAGACTCACTATCAGATAAAGTAAAAGTATACCAACTACTCTACTTAATTTACATTCTACCACAAGCTTCTGGGCCTGAGGGCAGCATTAAATTAAACTATTTATGAAAATTTCACAAAAGAACATGAGTAGAGGCTTGTATCACATATTTAATTAAGCATAAAAGCCATCATAATTAAAACAGGATAGTACTGGCACAAGAATAAGCATATAGATCTATGGAAAATAATAGAGAAATCATAATCAGATTCATGTGGAATAGAAATTTAACTTACGTAGCATTTTGGATCATTTAAAAAATATTTAATACATTTTATTTTGACAATTGGCTGTCCATTTGGCAGAAAAATAATGTTAGGTTTGTTATTCACCACATAAAAAGTGAATTCCATAGGAAATAAAAATTTTGCTTCAATGAAAATATAAAGAATTAAAATTAAATACAGTCACATGCTGCATAGCTATGATTCAGTCAACCATGAACCATATGTATGACTGTGGTCCCATAGATTATAATACCATATTTTTTACTGTACTTTTGTATGTTTAGATGTGTTTAGATACACAGCACTTACCCTTGTGTTACAAGTACCTGCAGTATTCAGTGCAGTAACATGTGGTACAGGTTTATAACCTAAGAACAACAGGCTTCTATAACATAGCCTAGGTGTGTAGTAGATTATACCGTATGTAGGTTTGTTAAAGCACACTCTATGATGTTTGTGCAACTACAAAATTGCCTAACAAAGCACTTCTCAGAAAGTACCCCTTTCATTAAGTAATGTATGACTTCAAATGTTAGGAAAAAAAAAAAGCCTCAGAAAGTAACAAGTGTTGTTAAGGATGTAGAGAAATTGGAACTCTTGTATATTGCTGGTAGGAATGTAAAATGTTACAGCCACTGTGGAAAACAGAATTTATTACCATATTACCCAGAAATTTCACTTATAGATGCTAAAGATTTACAGCAGAGATAGGAACAGATATTTGTGCATCAGTGTTCACAGCAGCATTACTTATAATATCCAGAAGATTGAAACAACCCAAGTGTCCTTCATGGATAAACAAATTGTGGTACATACATACAATGGAATAATATTCATCCTTTAAAAAGAAATGAAATTTTGACACATGCTATGATATGGATAAACATCAAAAACATTATGCAAGTGAAATAAGCCAGACACAAAAGGGCAAACATTACCTGATTCCACTGATATGAAATACTTAGAATAGTCAAATTCATTCTCACTGGAGTTAAGTGATATCTCATTGTGGTTTTGATTTGCATTTCCCTGATGATTAGGGACGTTGAGCATTTTTTCATATGTTTGTTAGCCATTCTTATATCTTCTTTTGAAAAATTTCTATTCATGTCCTTTGCTCATTTTTTGATAGGGTTGTTTGATTTTTTTCTTGCTGATTTTCCTGAGTTCTAAATAGATTCTTGTTATCAGACCTTTATCTGATGTGTCATATGCGAAAATTTTTTCCCATTCTGTAGGCTGTCTGTTTATTTTTGTGACTGTTTCTTTGGCTGTGCAGAAGCTTTTTAATTTAATCAGGTCACATTCGTTTATTTTTGTTGTTGCTGTGATTGCCTTAGGGGTTTTCTTCATAAATTCTTTGCCTAGACCAATGTCTGTAAGAGTCTTTCCTACATTTTCTTCTAGAATTCTAATAGTTTCCCCCCTAAGATTTAAGTCTGTTATCCACCGTGATTTGATTTTTGTGAGAGGTGAAAGCTGTGGGTCCTGTTTTAGTCTTCTACATGTGGCTATCCAGTTTTCCTAGCACCATTTATTAAATAAGGAATCTTTTCCCCAGAGTATGTTTTTGTCTGCTTTGTCAAAGATTAGATGGCTATATGAGGATGGTTTTATATTTGGATTTTCTGTTCTGTTCCACTGGTCTGTGTCCCTGCACTTGTGCCAATACCAAGCAATTTTAATAATCACAGCTTTGTAGTATAGTTTGAAGTCTGGTAAATTAATACCTCCCATTTTGTTTTTGTTGCTTAAAATTGCTTTTGCTAAACGGGGTCTTCTCTGGTTCCACACAAAGCATAGAATTATTCTTTCTATGTCTGTGAAAAATGATGTTGGTAATTTAATAGGGATTGCATTGAATCTGTAGATAACTTTGGGAAGAATAGTCATTTTAACAATGTTGATTCTTCTGATCCAGGAGCATGGTATGGTTTTCCACCTATTTACATGCTCTGCGATTTCCTTCCTCAGTGTTTCGTAGTTTTCCCTATGGAGGTCCTTTACCTCCTCAGGTAAATATATTCCTAGGTATTTTATTTTCTTTGTTGCTATTTTGAAGGGTATTGAGTCCTTAATTTGGTTCTCCGTTTGACTGTTATTGGCATATATGAATGCCTCTGATTTGTGTGTATTGATTTTGTATCCTGAGACTTTACTGAATTCATTGATCAATTCCAGGAGTCTCTTGGTTGAATCCTTGGGGTTTTCTAGATATAACATCATATCATCAGCAAAGAGTGAGAGTTTGATCTCTTCTTTCCCTATTTGGACTCCCTTGATTCTGGTCTCTTGCCTGATAGCTCTTGCAAGGACTTCCAATACTATGTTGAAAAGTAAGGGGGACAGTGGGCAGCCTTGTCTGGTTCCAGTTCGAAGTGGGAATGCTTTCAATTTTTCCCCATTCAGTATGATGGTGGCTGTGGGTTTGTCATATATGGAAAACAACACATGTTGGCGTGGATGCGGAGAGACAGGAACACTCATACACTGCTGGTGGGACTGCAAACTAGTGCAATCTCTGTGGAAAGCATTATGGAGGTACCTTAAACAGATTCAGGTAGACCTACCATTCAATCCAGCAATCCCATTATTGGGCGTATACCCAGAAGAACAAAAGTCATTCTATAACAAAGACACCTGTACCCGAATGTTTATAGCAGCACAATTCACAATTGCAAAGATGTGGAAACAACTCAAATGCCCATCAATCCATGAATGGATTAGTAAACTGTGGTATATGTATACCATGGAGTATTACTCAGCTATAAGAAATAACGGTGATACGACATCTCTTTGGTTCTCCTGGAGAGAGTTGGAACCCATTATATTAAGTGATGTATCCAAAGAATGGAAAAACAAGCATCACATGTACTCACCAGAAAATTGGTTTCCCTGATCATCACCTAAATGCACATCAGGGAAGGGTACCAATTAGATATAAGACTGAGACGGGGGGTGGGGGTAGGGGATGGGTGTGTGCCTACATGATGAGTGCGTTGCGCACCATCTGGGGAATGGTCATGCTTGAGGGTGCTGACTCGGGGAGGTGGGGGGTGGGGAGAGGGGATGGAGATATCACTACATGGTGAGTGCCAGGCGTACTGTCTGGTGAATGGACATGCTTGAGGCTCTGACTTGGGGGGATGGGCGGGACATGGATAATGTATATAACCTGAACTTACGTACCCCCATGATGAGCTGAAATAAAAAAAAAAAAAGAATAGTCAAATTCAGAGAAATAGAAAGTAGAATAGTGATTAATAACCTGAACTTACGTACCCCCATGATGAGCTGAAATAAAAAAAAAAAAGAATAGTCAAATTCAGAGAAATAGAAAGTAGAATAGTGATTACCAGGGACTGGAGGGAGGGAAGAATGGTGAGTTATTGTCTAATGAGCATAGAGTTTCAGTTTGGGAAGATGAATAATTTCTGTAGATGGACAGTGACAATCCTTACACAACAATGTGAATGTACTTAATGCCACTGAATGGTCAGAATGATAAATTTTCTATTATGTATATTTTATCACAATAAACAGAAAAGGATATATAAGAATAAATTTTTAAAAACTGAAGAAATTCCAGATAAAACACAAATCTGGAATTCACAACACAGGGGTTTCATCTAAGTTGTTGAACATACCAATAGTTCTTTCCATTTTATAGCTGAATGGTATGGTATTGAATCACATGAACCACAATTTGTCATCCACTTGCTGAAAGACATTTGCATTGTTTCAAATTTGTATGATTATGATAGAGCCACTATAAACATTTATGTACAAATTTTTGTGTGAACATAAGTTTTTACTATTTTATAAGGTGTCTCTAATCCCGGTAGAGGGATTTCTGAGGCATATGATAAGCATCTACCTTGCACATTTCCATTCCTATTACAGTTAAGCTTTGGGCAAAGCTTAACTGCAGCTGATCTAAGTCTTGACAGAATGCTCTGGGGTCCTCCTGGAACAAGAGGGCATCGGAGGCCTTTAAAGAGAGTTACCTGACCATTTCCCACTCCCCTACTTATATGCCCAGGAGGCTGCCATGAGACAGTTACTCATCACCTGTTAAGTATTGATGAGGCATGAGGCTTTCCATCTCACTCCCCTTAGGATGCACTGCAAACTACAAAACTGCTTACCTGGAACATGAAAATAGATCATCAGCAAGAGGTTACCCTCACCACTAATGTTACATCATCACATTATTTGGCTCTTTTTGTTTCAGTATTATCTGGTGGGATAAGGGACATGGGAGCTGACATTTTTTTTTTTTTTGCCATGTTCTTTTGCTGTCTAATAAATTGTCTGAATCTAACACGAGCTTGTTTCTTATCAGTCAAATATGTCAGGCTTTGATTACATGAACTTTTGACTATTTCCATTTTTTAGTGATTATGAATAGAGATTTTGTCTATATTCATGTACATATTTTTGTGGGAACGTAAGTAGTGTTGCTGAGGCATATAATAATATAATCAAGAAACTGACCACAAGCAATGTATGAGAGTTCTAGTTGCTCCACATTCTTGTGAGCATTTGACATTGTCAGGAATTTTTTAATTGAGTTGTTTGCTTTCTTATTATTGAGTTATAAGAGTTCTTTATGTATTTTGGACACAAATCGTTTGTCAGACGTAGTTTGAAAATACTTTCTCTAATTCTGAAGCTTGTCTTTTCATTCTCCTAACATTGTCTTTTGAAAAGCAAAAGTTTTAAATTTTGATGAAACCTAACTAATCTTTTTTTCTTTCATTTATTGTGTTTTTGGTATCATTTCTAAGCAATCTTTGCCTAACACCAGGTCATGAATGTTTTCTCCTATGTTTTTTTCTAAAGGTTCAGTGGGTTTAGATTTCATATTTAGATCATGATCAATTTTGAGCTAAATTTTGGATAAAGTATGAGGCTTAAGTCAGGTTGTTTTTATTACATGTGGATGTCCAATTTTTCCAATACCTTTTGTTGGAAAGAGTGTCTTTTCTCTATTGTCAACAATCATTTGGGCAAATATTTCTGGATTCTTTTTCCTGTTTCATTGACTACGTGTCTATCCCTTCATCAATACCACATTGTCTTGATTATAGTAGCTTTACAGTAAATCTTAAATTTATTCTTTTCAAATTTCCAAATTTATTCTTTTCAAAATCATTTTAGGTATTATAATTCCTTTGAATTTCCATATAAATTTTTAAATCAGCTTGTCTATGTCTAGAAAGTTCTGAATCCTGCTGGAATTTTGTTTGAAATTGCAGTACATCTAAAGATCAATTTGGGAAGAACTAGCATTTTTACTATGTTGAGTCTTCCAATCCGTAAACATGATATGTCTCTTAATTTATTTGCGTCTTCTTTGCTATCTACTATCAATATTTTGCTATTTTTGGCATATATATTCTATACAATGTTTTGCTATACATACCAAAATATTTTTGAGGTATTGTAAATAGTATTACTTTTTTTTAAATTTCAGCTTATAATTATATATCAATATTGTATAGAAATAAAATTGGTTTTTATATGTTGATCTGGCATCCTGTGACCTTGCTACCCTAACTTTTGATTTAGGAATCTTTTGTGGATTCCTTAGGATTTTCTATGTAGACTAGGGAATAGGAACAGTTATTTTTTTTTTATTTTAAATTTTTATTCCTTATTACCTTTTCTGTCCTTATTGTAATAGTTAGAATTTCTAGCACAAAGTTGATTAGAGGTTAGAGTGGACATCCTTGCCTTGTTCTCAATCTTAGCAGGAAAGCTTACATTTTTTTACTATTAAGATGATGTTAGCTGTAGGATTTTTATAGATGTTTTCTTCTCAGGTTGAGGAAATTCCTTATTTAGCTGAGAGTTTTTATCACGAATGGATAATGAATTTTGCCATATTCTTTTTCTGCATCATTTCATTTTTTTAGGCTATTAATACAATGTATTATTTTGATGTTGGAATATTGAACCAGCCTTGCACTCCTGGAATAAATCCCATTTGGTTGTGATATATTTTACACACACATACACACACATGGATATGCTGTATATGCTAATATTTTTAAGGATTTTTGCATCATTGTTCATGGGAAGTATTGCTCTCATTTTTTTCTCCTCCTCTTTTCCTTCTCCTCCTCCTCCTTTACCTCTTATACTTTCTCTACCTCCTCCTCCTCCTTCATTTTTATTACTATCTTTGGCTTTTATATAAGGATAATATTGGCCTCATAAAATAAATTTAGAAGTATCTCCTCCTTTTATATATTTTCTGGAGAAGATTTTGTAAAATTGGTGTTATATCTAAATGTTTGGTAGAAACCACCAATGAAATCATCATAAATGATGCCTTTTTGAAAGGATTTAAATTATGAATTCAAGTTCCTTAATAGTTTTAAAACTATTCAGAATATATAATTTTTTCTTGATTGAATTTGGTAATTCATGTCTTTAAAGAAAGATGTAAAATATATGGCCATAGAATTGTTCTAGTTTTCACCATCCTCTTATTGTCTGCAGTTCTGTGGTGATAATTCTTCATTTCATTCTAAATATTGTAATTTGAGTTTCTCCTTTTTTTTCTTTGACAATCTTGCTAGTTTTTTCCATTTTATTAATTTTAAAAGATCTTTGGATTTCATTGCTGTAGTAATGTTATCATTGTCTTAGAGGTTTAAAACAATATACATTTATTATCTTACAACTCTATAATCTAGAAATCCAACACCAGTCACAGTGGGCTAAAGTTATGGTGTCAGAGGCTGTAGGGGAGACTCTGTATTCTGGTCTTTTCCACTTCCTAGAGCTCACCTGTATTCCTTGGCTGCTGTCCCCCTTCCTCCACCATGCAAGCCAGAAATGGTGGATTGGGTTCTTCTCACATTGCATCACTATGACCTCCTCTTTTGCCTCCCTCTACTTGTGATGGCTATGGGTCCACCCAGATAATCCAGGATAATCTCCCCATCTAGAGGACTTTAACTTAATCACATCTGCAAAACCTCTTTTGCCATTTAAGGTAACACATGCACAAGGTCTGAAGATTACCGTGTGGGTATCTTTAAAGGCCATTATTCTGCCTACTACCTATCCTACAGATTTTGAATACTACATTAAGAGATTTTGGTTTACCTCCTTTGAAGAATGTTTACATTTTTCTTTTAGCAGGTAACAACCTGCTTAGGTTCGGGCCACAAGTTCAAACTAGCATTTTATTGTCTGTGGTTCCAATGTCAGCTCTATTTTTAAAGCTTTTGTGGTGTTACTCAAATGTGGCCAATGTTTGTGCCACCTAGTGGTTAGTCTCAGACCTGAAAGGTGGCCTATGTTAATTATAATCAGATCCACACAGAGCTTGGAGTTCACAATCAACTTTACAGGGTCATTTTCCCCAGCACTTCTCTTTCCCCAGTTTCCCCAATTCTAATGGTTCCTTGGCCAGGTCTCCAGCCAGAAAACTGGGGCGTTAGTTACCTGGGTCTGCTAAGGACTTCCACAACTGGGGCCAAGTACCAGGAAGATGCGGAGAAATAAAAGCAATATGACACAACCCACCCTCTCTGAGTCACAGATCCACCAATCTTTGCCAGGTTTTAGGCTGCATTGTCAAAGAATTCAGTAGAAAAATACAGAACACAAAAGGATATGAATGGAATATAAATAGAATATGAAGAATGCCAATTGCACATAAACATACAAATATTAAATTTCTCAATACTACTGGGATTGAAAATAAATATGGAAAAATTCAAATGTCCTATAAAAGCAAAAATAATAAGATACCGATTTTCATCACCAGTTTGGCAAAAAATATGAAGATATTTTTCAATAAGTAGAAGATATGCTTATGCACTGTTTGTTGGTTTATTACCTTATTGGGTGAATTAGTGAAAACTTTCTCTCAGAGGAATTTTACAGACTCTATCAAAATTAAAAATGGAGTTATCCAGAATTTCTATTCTTAACAATCTTAAATATTTTCACATATGGACAAGGATACACATAGGTACACACACACACACACAAAGATAATAATTACACTGTTTATAATACAATAAATGGAAGTAAAATATCCATAAAAATGATCTAAATAATTATGTTTTAGCTACATTATGGGTTCTTATAGCTATTTAAAAAGAGTAAAGCAGAGCTATGGGTACTGATAGGGAACTATCTTTCATATGTAACTGCCAAGTGTAGACAAAGCATGTCATAGAATAAAATATATAGAAAATAATTTTTTGGTTCATTTTACTTTTAAAAGAACACTATAGAGAAAAAAGTGGAAGGATGTATGATAAAGTGTTATGGATAGCTATTCATAGGATAGAATTCGGGTAATTAAGATTTGGGGTGTGGTGGCATGCACTTGTAATCCCACTTATTCAGGATCACTTGAGGCCAGGATTCGAGACCAGCCTGTGCAAAATAGCAAAACCCCATCTCTAAAAAATATTAGCCAGGTGCAGTGGTTCATGCCTGTAATCCTAGACTTTGGGAGGCTGAAGTGGGAGGATCACTTGAATGGGGATGTTAATAATCATATTTACCATATTGTGCTGTTTTGATGATTAAATAAAATGATACATGTCAAGCATGAATGGTGTCTGGCACATAGTAACTGCTCACTAAATATTTGCTATAGTTACATGATTATCTTGTCTTAATTCACACGACTACCACTATCATCATTACTGCAACCAATTATTGGTTAGATTTGCTTAAAAACTATCACCTGTATGACAATCTACTAAATGTGAATGTTGTGTGTATTTGAGGGTGCTTCTGTGTGTGTGTGGTGTTATTCAATCTCTAACTATAGATGATATCTATTATTACATCTCATTTATATTGGAGATACAAGGAGAACAAGCGAACCACCTGTGATCACAATGTTGGCAAATGTTAAAATTGGAAAAATGCTTCTAGTCTTGTTTTCCTTCATCTTCAAAAAAGCTAGGCTTGTAACTTGACGGAGTTGTGTTTGAAGTAATTGGGTTAATCAGAAATCTTTACAAGTCTATTTCTGAAACATTTACTTGAAAAGGAAGGAATGATTAATTTTGAGCTAAGTAACTTCTCTAGCTTGTAAGAAAATGAGACAGTATTTTAAATATTACTACAACAGGGTCTGAAGCCTAGAACATTTTTTTCTTTTATTGCTATTTCTTCTTTGAAAGGCAATATCAGCAGAACAAGATTTTTCTTTTAAGTGTAAATATTCTAAGGAACATTTTCTTACCTATTATAAAATGCAGTTGCTTGCTATAGTCTATAATGTTCCCTGATATCATTCTTAGCTACTCTCTCACTGTGAAATGAGTATCTACCACTTTATTTCTCAAAAGGCTAAAATGTAAAACACTTAGTATTTTGCTGTATGGCAGCCCCTTAACATTAATAGGATAAAGTGAGGTCTACAGCCTTATTATATTATACAAGGGGCACAGGGCAACAAAATGATCCTTATATAGATTAGATTCACTTTCAACTTATAGGTTGTTTATCCAATCTATATTGATATAAGTACTCCAAACAAAGTATTTATATTTTCTGGAAAAAAATATCAAAAATCTTCCAGTATGTCCATTAAGTATAACTGTAAAATATAAAATAAGAAAAATTTAAATTACATTAATTTCTAAAGATGGCTTATCCCTTTAAAAGATTTGGCTGACATTTTTTAATACAATTGTCTACAGTAAGTGGGGCTGGTAATTGCTTCATTATTCTTTGAACTATAGAATGGATCTTGGGAGTGATAAAAAGTTTTACTTTTTGATGGTATTTTTTTTTAAATGTATTTGTATCAATTACCTCAAAAAATAACTGTGAAGTTAGACTAAGATTTGTGATAGAGGATAATTTAATTTTATTCCTCAGTAGGAAATCTGATAAAGCCAATACTATCTTCTATTTAGAAATGAAAAGCTATTATAAAGTTAGGGCTTTTAGTATTAAATATTTTAGTGTCACTTGTCAATTCAGATATGTGCATTTTCATGTAGAAGAGGATCAAAAGAAATGCATGGATTCTTACGACAAAAATAGCAGATTAATATTCTTCATTATATGCTATTATTTTAAAAGATATATTGCTGGACTCTGAGTCATTAAATGATTTTTCTAGATGATGGTGTTCTTTGGAATCTAGATTTTCTGGATGAGTGCCCTTTGCTAATGCAGTAGTTACTACCTTTTGCTGAAGGTTATAATTTATAGGAACCAAAAAATCATAGTCTTTCCTGGAATTGAAAAAGCTTTCCAAAGGCATTCATTTGAAATCTTTTACTTAACATTATTTATTAAGCTAAAATTAATTATAAAAAATAACTTTTAGTTCAATTGTTGAAATGTTGAAATGCCAAAAATCAAACAATTGAAAAATAAATTATTTTCCATTTCTGTTTACCAATTCATATTTTTTAGGTGTAAACAGTATGAGAAATTGAAAAATCATATAATTTCTTACCATATTAAAGTCTGTAGTTAAGGGCCCAGCATAGTGCCTGTGATATTCAGTATGTTGGTTCCCTCACTCCTACTTCCACTTGGCTTCTTTATTGGTTGGTATTTACATACACTGCAGATTTCCAATCAGCACTAAGAAAAACCAAAATATACACAATGCAGTTTTCACTGAATTTTCCCATAATTTGTGGATATAACCATTCCATGTGGATACGTATATCCCCAGAACATTTAATCTCCTCTAATTTATTTCTCTCATCTCTAATTTTACTTGGTATTTTTTTCTTATTTTATTAGACATTCCTGTTTTTTTAGGCATAAATTTTCTAGGATTTTTAAATTTGTTTTTACATAATCACTCAAGTGGGTATCATTATTTCTCCATTACACTCTAATGACCAAAATTTCTAATTCTAATTTTTTCTTAAATGTGAACTAGTAAATCTTTCATAAAAATAAAAGACATATATGAATTTACTCTCAGCCAATCTCATCTGATTATTGTGGGTTCTGCCAAATCTGAGGAATATAAAAGCAGATTAAATGAGAGTAAATCGAAAGAACATTAAAGTTTAATTTTAGTTGTCTTTCATTCATAGTATATTGAGGAAGCAGGGGAATTGGGCTATTTTTTTATATTCATCAATTCTTTTTTTTTTTTTTGGTGCAAACAGAATGAGAAAAAACTTACTTGTTTCATATAAGTGAATCTGTTTTATATCATAGTCTATTATGTAGAATTTAGCCTTCAAGTTTGTGAAGTAAAATGCCAAGTTATTTGAATTGCTACAAAATACTTTTATGGTTATTTTAATTGGAAAGATTTTATGTAGGTTTTATTTAGAAAGGTCGGGAATGAGAACTTTGGAAGAACTTTAGTCAAAATAAAAACAAAATCTAACTCAGATAATATAGCCGTCTGTCGGCATTCATGGGGTATTGGTTCTAGGACCACCTGCAGATACCAAAATCCAGGGATGCTCAAGTCTCTTGTATAAAATGGTGTAGTGTTTGTTTGCATATAACCTAAGAACACGCTCCCATATGCTTTAAATCATCTCTAAATTACTTATTATACCTAATACAAGTGCTATGTAGTATTAATAGTTGTTGGACTATATTGTTTAGGGAATATTAACAAAGGAAAAAAAGTCTGTATGTGTTCAGTACAGACACAATCATCCATTTAAAAAAATATTTTTGAGGCGTGGTTGGTTGAATCCATGGATGCAGAACCCAAGGATACAGAGGGTATAGGTTTTCAAAGAATGTGCTATTTATATTTTACATAATCTTATGATAATTTAAGCATCAATAATTATAGAAAGGGTGGATGAAGTAAATACTGTTATTTTCTGCCAAAATACTTCTATTTTGGATAGCACTGAACAAATCTAAACTTCTTTCTGCCATATATTGCTTTATAAAAGATCTCCAAGGTTCAGAAGTCTAGCCTGACTTATAATTTGGCAAATACATAACCATGATTCTGGCCTTCATATAAATTAGATTGCCTTCCACATGAATATTATTTACTTCTAACTACATAAATATTGAAACTTTGCACACAGTGTTTTTATATACTTGAATATGTCAGAATTTTTCTAAAGTGTACAATGGATATGTCTGCAAGAGGGTAAACAAAGAAAAATTAAATTTAACATGAGAGTTTCTAAAAGCAATCTGTTCTTTACAAATGTTTGCGTTATGTAATTTATAGGAATAAACTGGAGTTGGAGAAGTTCTTAATTATTTAATCTTGGTATTGCAAAGCAGTATTTGGAACTCTTGCTTAAAAATACTGCTTATTGGTAAGGCTAGTTTAAAATCAGTTGAGAATACAACTTTATTAATTAGTTAAATTTATGTAATGACCTTCCTTTCCCTTTTCTCCAGAACAACTCCTAATATCCCTTAGATTTCAACTTAGGCATTATTTCGTCAGGGAAGTAACTCCCCAGACCTAAATAGGTCAATCGGTCATAATATTTTAATCTCTCTTTCCTAGCAACTGTCACATTGCAATTTTACTCTTTCCTATACAGACCGTAAGCTCCAGGAGAAAATGAATACCATTCATATTTATTAATTACTATAGTTTTAGTGCCTTGCTGGTGACAGAGAAGGTCATAGTAGGCACTTATAGTTATTAATGAACAAAAACAGTTTGAGTAACTTGATATAAAAATTGCATTGTTGAAATTTATACAGAAGCATTTATCTACTTACAGTAGCAAACATGTTTAGAGGGAACAAATATTAACAAACATTTATATAGCACTTGTTATGTGCCAGGCCCTATTCTAAGCCCTTTACTTATATTTACTCATTATGTAGGTGAGAAAACTATACACAGGAAAGTTAAGGAACTCACTTAATGTCACAGAGCTAGTTAGATGAGCGTGACTCAGGATTTAAATCCAGAGAATCTGGTCCAGATTAGTTGTGCTTAACCACAACATTCTTCTTGTCTGAAAATCTTTGGGATGGGTAGCTATGAAGGCCACCTAAAGATTAGTTCTTTTTAATCATCATATAATAGCTAAATGCCACAGGGGATAATTGACAAATTTTATTTTGTAAGCATTTAAAACTTGATATGAGCAAGATAACTTAAATGTTAAGTGAAAAGCTACAAAATCAGAAAATACTTACCATGTATACAACAGGAAGAGTGATTAAATTGTTTAAGATTTTATATATAAATATTACAAATCAATTTTAAAATTTTGCTAGAAAAATAGGCAGATATGAATAGACAATTAGTAGATTAAGAAGTGCCAATGCATATAAATAAACATATACACACACACACGCATACACTCAACTTCAATAATAATCAAAGAAAATATTTTAAATTGTAAAGAGATACCATTTTTCATGACAGTCACATTGAACCCAGTTTGGCTAACATTTATTGCACCCTTCAGACATCTAAAGTAGATATCTAATTGTAAAAGACATATAGACATCAATGTGATTGGAATATTGTTTTAATAGCCTAAACTGGCAAAAATCTAATGCTGTCAATATAAGATATTGATAACAACTGGCCTCAAGCGTACTTTTGCCTCAGTCTCCCAAAGTGCTGAGATTATAGGCATGAGCCACTGTGTCTGGCTCTTTTTCTTTTTCAATTGTCAACTTTCCTAAAATAATTTTGGAAAAAAATTTTGTTCTATTGATTAGTTATATACCTTCTGTGTGATTATTAAAGTCTTGTCTATAACAGGATCTTTTGTCTGGCTAATTATTCATTTGTTCTATTTTTGTTTCTCTAAGGCATTAATTTTGAAAACAGTACACTTTGTCCCCCAGATTTTCCTTAGATATTCTCACCTTTTTCTTTTTCAATTGTAGACAAGAAAGTGGAGCATGATAAAATGGGCGCAGGTTTGGAAATTAGAAAAATTAGGTTCCTAAATTCAGTTCTGCTACTAGCCTATTGTTAGCCTATTGAGTTGAGCCTATTCCATTGAGGCTGGCCTATTGATTTTAGGATAGGAACTATCTTTAATGCTTTTGTTGTCCAATCGATATCATTAGGTCCAAGGGAGGAAGCTGAAAAATAAATAGACATCACAACAAGGTATAGTGTGTTCACAGGAATCATGCATATTAGATATTATTTCTCCATAAATTCAAATCATCTCTTAAATCCTTTGATAAAATTTGGCTAATTTTTTTCAGGTTCATTATTTTGTGAGGGTCTAGAAAGGTTACCTTTTGGTAACAAATGATATATACTTTTATAGTTTATAAAATGCTCTTCTGATATGTTAGTTCATGTAAGTTCAAAACAAGGTAGAGGAGAGCATTCCTGTGTTTCCTGTGGGGAATTGGGACTTGAAGATGTTAAGGGGCTTCTCTTCCTACCAGGCAGTAATTGACAGAGTTTTGACTGATTCCAGCCTCTGAACTGATTATATTATGCAGAGCTTTCTTTGTTATCCAAAAGTAATTTGATAGCTCATATATTTATTTAGACTGTGAGAAGTCATATATTACATATAACTCTTTAAGTTAATAATTGAAATGCTGTATCATATTCTGTCCTAATCTGTCACTTTCAAGTTGTTATATTTGATTGGTCTTCATGGAACAGATGCATTAAAAATGTATAATAGTCCAGAAAGCTCTGGTGTGAGACCACTTGGATTAGAATCCTGGCTCCACCACATATTATCTGTGTAACCTACCTGTGTTTCAATGCCTTCTTTCAAAAAATTAGAAACAATGATAGTATCTACATCATAGGGTCATTTGTAGGATCAAATGGAATAACCAAGTCCTTAAAACAGTTCCTGGCATATAGTAAGTTTTCAATAAATATTAGCCATTATTATTATTAGTTTTAGTATTATATTCCCCTTAAATTAGATATTCAGACATTAAATGAATTTTTATTATTTTAAAATAAATAACGCTTTGGTTTCTTAAAAAAGATACCTGTGAAGTTAGCAAGAAAATATAATATTGAGCAAGAAATTCATTAAACCCCTCGCAAACATATGTCTGTACTCAAAAAGCCTACACTTGAATGTGACAGATGAGTTATGTCAAAAGTACACACAATGATTTTAGTATTTTGCACAAATACTCCTTATCTAACATGAAATTATACTTTAAATGAAATGGTTAGAAAATATCATTCTATGAAATATATTATCTATTGTACTTTCTAAGTCATATAGCTGAAAATTTATGGCAGTATTTAGGAACAAAATGTATAGATGAGGGTGATTATGTCATTTCTGAAATTGGTCTCATGTTGTTTCCTAATTCCAGAGGTGTGATCTTAGAGATAATGAAATTTTTATCTCAAAGGGAGAAAAGTTCTCTTTTTAAAAATAACAATTTACATTTAAATAAAGTACAAATTATTCATGTCATTCAACATTTACCTAAGGATGCATTACAAGAAAAATTAAATCAGCCAAAGAGGATTCAGAGGATTTTTCTTGTATGAGACTCCTTTGGAAAGTTTAGGACTTCCCTTTCTTATCCTTGAAATATCACTATTGCTTAATTTATGTTAAGATTTATAGCATCAGGGACTTTATTAAGCTAGAATTATTTAAGGTTAAGCGTCAATGAATACACTTTTCTTATTATTAAATTCTAGTGTGTGGGCCAGACATACTTCAAATGAGTCAAAATAGACTTAGATAATAAGAGTAAAATGAGAGTATTCAGAATTACATGAAATCTATTGCATGTCACGGTGCAGATATTAAGGCATTTGATGAATTGGTTTCTTGTTGCTCAATCTCTGTTTACAACAAATAAAATAAGTAAAAAAAAGAATAGTAATTCCCTTTATACTTCCTCATTGCCAGTAGAAAAGTGGGCATATTTCCTCTAGATAGTTGACCACATTATATATATTGCAAAAATTCATGTATCCAATCAACAAACTTTTACTGAGTGTGTACTGTGTAAGTTCAAACTGCTGAGACACTGGCAGTATGAAGATTAGTAAGACAGTTCCAACCTTAAGGGTCCTGGCTGTAAGCTAGTACAAAATACAGATACAATTAAAAGAATGTAAGCCAAGAGGGACTGTGACTTCATGCTGAAAATACAACAATAAAAGATTAAAAGAAAATGGTATGTAACAAAGATAAAAATCAAGATAAATATCTTTGTGCATCAGAAACTAAAAAGAAGGGCATAGCAGTGAAAGAAAACTAAAGCCAAGTGCAGGCTGGGCTCCAGGATGGAGTTTTTGCTTCTTTTTACCCTCATGATTCGAAGTATTTCCAGTTATGTGAGATATTGGAGCAAAGCATGCTGTATGCAACTAAGGGCTAGAGCTATAGCCTTTAAATCCCACAGTCCTGGATAGAGAAACAAATAACATCAACAAAAATCTAGATTGACAAAGAGGCCTTTAGGAGAATAACACTAAAAAAGTTAAAAAAAAAAATCAGTAGACAGAGTGAATCTAAATGAAACAATATCGCAGAGAGCATTAGAGACTTGAATGATAGAAATGAGGAATTCATGAAGAATGCATCACAAAAAGATAAAACAGATGTCAAATATTTAGGAAAAAATAAAAGATATAAAGAAGAGATTGAGAAATTCTAACACGTATCTCATAGGAATCCCTCAAAGAACAAACATTTCTAAAAAGGCAGAAGACATATGGATGAAAATTTTACAGAATTGAAGAATGGGGTGATTCTTCAAATTGAAAGCCCATATTGAGGGCCAAACAGAATAAATAAATACAAACTGGTCATATCATGGAAAAACCAAAGAAGTTAATGGTAAGAGACAATTCTAAAAGCAGCCAGAAGGAAAACAGATTGTTTAACAATGAAAAACATTGGCATTAGACTTCTTAACAACAAAGCAATTAGCAAGAATAATGACTTATAAGTTTTGTATGAAATTAAGTGCCAGCCTAGAGTTTTATATGTAGCTACACTATCTCTCAAGAGTGAAAGCAAAAGAGAGACATTTTCAAATATTCAAAAACTCAAAGAGTTGACAACCCACAGATGATTATTAAGTATGTTCTTCAACAAGAGGAGTAAAAGACATGGTAATCGAGAACCTTTAAAAATATATTGGCAAATACATTTAACTACTGGATTTAAATAAACCTATAATTTTATTTTTTTAAAAACAGGTTAAAGTAGAAAACACTTTGGCAGTGTAATTAAAACTGCATGTATGAGTGCCCTATGACCCAATGATTGCATTCCTAGGTATCTACCCTACAGAAATGTGTATGTATGTT
The DNA here is from genome assembly GCF_020740605.2 of Lemur catta. NCBI lineage: Eukaryota > Metazoa > Chordata > Mammalia > Primates > Lemuridae > Lemur > Lemur catta. The sequence continues at coordinate 45,418,466 of NC_059141.1, read as the reverse complement.
CACCAAAAGATACATACTAGCCAAAAGTTGGAACTAGAACAAATTTGGAAATGATCATAATAGTTCTAAATACTAAATATTCACCAAGAGTTGAATTAATAAATTAACTCTCATGCATTTATAGAATGGAATACTACAAAACAATGAAAATGAATGAAACACCATTCACATGATGTAGGTTATTCTCACAAACATAATGTTGAATAAAGAAGACAGAAAAAATACATTGTAGATGATTCACTGATATAAAGTAAAATATAACAAAAAAAATATTCCATGCTGGTAGAAAGTCAGAATGTGGTCATCCTTGGGGGATGAGCAGAGAGTCGGGAGGGGAGCACACGGATGGCTTCTAGGGAACTGGTAATGTGTGTTCTTAATCTGGGCACTGGTTACATGTGTATGTTTGGTTTGTAAAACACATCTATGATATGTATACTTTTTGTATACATTATACTTTGATAAAAAGATCTATATACAGGAAGAACTAAAATTCTGGGGAAAAAAGCTTGGAGGATGGAAGGAGGAAGTTCAATGAGTGCTTTAAGTACACCAAAGTTCTTGTCTTATTTAGTAGGTAGGCAGAAGTTATTAAACTTTAATCACTAACAGAAATTATGTGTGAGTATGTACAGGTTACTGTGTACATTAAAAATGTAAGGGTAATCATTAAAAAACTAGAACTACACTTTAGAGATACACAATTAATAGAAGGAAAAAAGAAAGAGCACATGGAAATAACTTACAGAAAGCCGGAAATAAGAACTCCCCCTAAAAAACCAGAGATAAAATGTAAAAGGCATACTAAGCAGAAAACCAAAATAAGTTTGTAAAAAATAGTCCACATATTTTAAGTAAGCATAATAATTATAAAATGGTTAATGTTTCCTGATAGAAGATAAATGTTTGATTTTATAAAATATATTAATTAAATACTAAATTAAATTATCTTTAAAATAATTTTATATTGTTTTTTAATACTAAATTAACATTATATTTGAAAAAACAACTTACTGCTACTCTTATAAGAAAAATACCTTAAAAAAGAAGACAGAGAATTAATTATAGAAATCTTAGAAAAATGCTAAATTTTGTGTCAAAATATTAATTTCAGATGAAAGAATTTAATGGATAAAACATCTATGGGATTTTTAAAAAATATCAATCTATTATATTATAAAAGAAACAATCCACAAAGAACATAACACTCAATGATTTGTAGACAGCTTTTAGAATAAAGCAAAACAAACCAAGTCATAGGGAGAAATATTAATAGATAAGTTCAAATTCATGATACAATATCTTAATATACTATTACCAGAAGTTGAAAACTCAAACAGATAATTTTTAAAAGGATATATAAGATTTGAATAAGTAATCTAAAAGGCTTGATTGATACCCCTGTTGCAAACAGAGAATACATGGAGTATTATGAAAGTTGATCACTTATTATATAACAAAGGAAGAAAGTCTCATCTAGTTTCAAAAAAATCACTTCTTTTTAAACCATATCACCTCAACACATTATGATTAAATTAGATATCAGCAAAAAATTGCAGAGAAATGTGTTTGAAAACAAAGAAACTTATTCCTAAATATCTGACATGTTAAAGAGGAAGTAATAATGAAAAGTAAGAAATATATAGTTCTGAGAGACAATGAGAATCCATTTTATAAACTGTGGAATACATCTAAAGCTGTAATAACTGTAATAGTGTTAAACTTTTTATTTAAAACTAAGAAAAGGAGAAAAAGTTATTTAAACATTTATCTCTGGAAGCTGTATAAAGAACAGAGTTAATCTGGAAAAAGTAGAAGAAAGAAAAAATATGGTAGAGAAGAAAAAAACAAAAATATATGGAGCATTTAAAGCATTTAAAGTTTAATGAAAGAAATCTCTTCCAGGACTGATTAAGATTTTTTGCAAACTACAGGGAATAGTTAACTGTGAAAACAAATCATACTATAAGTAACGTAGAGCATAATTATCATTTGAGAATATTATGAAAATCCTTAAGGAATGCAACTTCAATACACTGGAAAATCTAGATGAAATGGGCAATTTTCATGAAATAAAATATAATTCCTAAAATTGACTTAATTAAAACAGAAAACCTGAGTAAAGCTGGCAAGTGTTCAAAAAATCAAACTGGTAGTAGTCAAACGTTAACTCTGGACAAAACATACCAGACCTGGATGATTTTCCAAAGCAAATTATACCAAACATTCAAGGAACAGATTATTCTCATCTTTTACAAACTATCTCAAGACTAAATACAGATGTAAAGCCACTTAAATAAATTGATTAGTATAATTTTAACATCCATGGCAGTCTGGAAGAGAAAAAAATTACAGGCCAATTTCACATATAAGCATATATGTAATTTGAAATCCTAAAAAAAATTAAAGTAAATCTAATCTTGAAGCATATTTTAAATTTTTTAAAACTTTTAAACATAATGTCCAAGTAGGATGATTATTAAAAATACTTATATTTATTAAAAGCTTGGTATACCTATAATTTCCATACAGGAGAAGACAGTTGGACAAGGGGCTATAAAACCATTACCAGGTGTAGTGGTGGATGATGAATTATAAAGAAATTATGGGCCCCCTAGGCTACTATTGGCATAGCAAACTTCAATTTTTTTTTTTCAAATTACATTGAAATTATAATGGCAGTTCTGTGACTAGATTAAGTGACTTGGAAAAAAGCAAAGAGATATGTGCAATGGTGAGAAATAAACAGCATTTCTCTAGAATGAATTCATCTTACAGATGCATACTAGGAGAGGGGGAAGATACAATTTTCTGTAAAAGGACCTATCAACAATAGAGAAACGGCTTCTTGTTTTTTGAAAAAAAAATCAAAAAACAAAAAGAACATCAATGATGAACATGAAAGAGGCCTACAGAAGAGAGAGAATATTAATATTCTTTTGTTAGGAACTGATCAGGCTTTGAGAATCATAGATACTCTTCTATTGTGAGAAATATAGAGAAACTGGATTGGTCTTAGAAAATATATTCAGTAGTAGAAAATAGATTTAATGAGACATTCTTAGAAAACTGGCTATATTTCATTTAGCAAGAGTTAATGGGAATATTAATATTTCAAATGTTCTTATCAGTTTCATTTAGAGCAATTTGTGGTCAATGTTAAAAATAAAATAGTTTCAAAAGTCATTGACTGTAACTAAAGCAGAATAAATTACTTACAGAGGAACTTTGAGAACTATAAAATAAAGAATATACCTGTATAATATTCATTTCTAAAGATCAGTTGAGAAGTGTCAACACTGAATGATTTGTTTATAGCTGCATGAAGTCAGGGCCCCAGATATGGCAGTCTGTAGGAATTTCATTTTGAAAACATACAAATCTATTCCCCACTTACTTCTACAAAGAATTGAATTCAGCAGGGGTTCATTTCAACTTTGTAATTTTGAACTGATTTTTTCATATATATATACATATATATATACACACACATATATTTATCACATTTATTATGAAGCTCTTATGAATTTTAAAACCGATTTTTTTTAACTACATTGCCTGACCAGAACATTTGTTTGGAATATACTTATATATTTTAATGTTCTAATAATCCTTTTGTTTTACCAATAAACAAACAAAAACAAGGGAACAAATTTAGGAAAATGAAAGAATTACTAATTTTTATTTTAAAAGATATAGCTTCAAAGAAAGAAGGAATAGACATTATATCAAATAGTAAGATTTAGCTGTGAAGATTTAGGGCACAGGGACTATTTTTCCACATTCTTTTCTGTATCTCCCTATTTCATATTTTAAAATTCTTTTGTTGGCAGGTAAAGTGGTACTTATTGTTGATTGTGGAAATCCAGACGTGGGAAATTGTCATCGGACATAAATCTCTCAAGAAAAGACCTTGTGTTCTCTCTGTTATTATGAATCAGAACTCTCTGTTATGGGACACCCAGGGGCTGACATTTATGTCTAACCTTCTAGATAATGGATTTATATGGCTGTTTAATCTTTTAAGGAAATACAAAGACTCCTGATACTACATTTCTATGCCTTTGTAAATCATACATTAGTGGTATTAAGATACAAGAAAATGCCTTTTCAAGCTCTATTGCTTGTACCCGCCAGATAGTTAATAGTTAATACCATTTTAGTGTTGTTTTATAAAAGTAACAGAATATTAAAAGAGTTAATTCCCACCTATTTTGAGGCCAAATTGAGTCAGTATAAAAAATTTGGGGAAATTCAGAACAGTGTTTGAAATTATAATAATTGTCTAGCAACGTAAGACAGTTTTTATTTTTACTGAGTGTGGAAATTAATGATATAAGCTTCTGGAACAGGGCTTTTCATACTGGAATGTGATATAAATCACCTGAAGATCTTTCAAAAATGTAGATTCTGACCTGGTAAATCTGATGTGGGACCTGAGATTCTGCATATACAACAAGCACTCAAATAATGCTAATAGTGATGGTCCATGGAACAGACATTAGTGGCAAGAACGGTGGGTAGAGGTTTGTAAATTAAGCTCCATGGATGAACATTTAAAACTTGCCTGAACCATATGAAACTGTACACTGTGTGTGTGTGTGTGTGTGTGTGTGTGCGCGCACACACGCATTTTCAGAAGAGAGTTCTCCTGAGTTTTATCATGTTTTCAAGACTTGCGTGACCTATTGCCCTGAAGTATTGATTAGTATTTCCTCGGTATTTTCCTTGTATTGCTAGGCCCATGATATAATCACTCAAAAGTTTGGAAAACTTGTTATACCTTACCTCTCTTGTGCATATTTAAAATGAATATAATGCGTTATACACTTCAAGAATTCCTGGAAATAGTATACCTCACCTAAGTGTTTCCTAAACTATTTAGCAATGTCCTTGTTTCCTGTCTTGTCTTAGATTTCATGGATCTATCACTATAATTACTCTTGTACTTAGATCCACAATTTCACTACAGGAAACTTCCCTGCCCAAAGTTATGCCACCTTTCAAGTGGCGGCCATAGGCAGTGACTAGCTGAGGTAGAGATATATCATCTCCTTGCCTCAATTTGGTAAAATTCTTACAATCTCCAGAGCTCCTCACAGCATCATTTGAGGGCTATGATGATGCCACTGCACTCTAGTCTGGGCAACAGAACAAGACCCTGCACCCCCCACCAAAAAAAAATAAAAAACCCAGACATATAGAGAACTTAGTCCTGTACATGCCTTGCGTTATATTATTTTGTTTCTTATTCTGATCTATATTTTAAGAACCAATGATTTTACTCAAGATACGGGGAAGACTTTGGGAACAGAGGACACTTACTATTTACTGAAGGTCTACGTTGTGCCAGAAAAAAAAATTATGCATATTAACATGTCTTTCTTAATTTTCAAACATTTTTTGCAAATAGGATATTATTATTTGAAAATTGACAGAAGAAATTAAAGCTGAGGGAAGCTAAATATTTGCTGAAGGTCAGGTATCCTATAAATCAGGAAATTCAGATTAATCTAATCACAGTTACAAACTCTACGCCATCTTGAGTGATCCATCTTACCCCTCAGACCTCTATACTCTCATATAAAATGAGAGGGCTCAGTTGTCCTTAAGGGTCCTACTAGTTCTAAATGTTCACTGATGGAGTAAACTTTGGGAAACACAGACATTTGAAGAACAACACCAGGACAAGCAAGGGTCTTGGAAACACAGTGCACCTTCTATTCAATAGATACAAGTAGTGCATCTCTGTCAGATGGAGTCTGGTGTCTGGTGATGGCAGAAGTAGGCAAAGGATGGAAATCCAGACAGGTGATCTGTGACAGGGTCCTGACAAGGATTATTAATGATTATTCTAGAAGGCAGGGGATACCTAGTAACAGAGACCCAAGATGCAGGTAATATGTGGAGAGGCAGAAGAAGGGGCCAGCACAGTGACCTATCAGTACATAGAGAGGTCTCATCTCGGTTACTGAGGATTAGAGGTAGGCCCCATTCTGTAGGAGCAGTTGGGCAAGATAAGGGCATGGGGCCATGGCACAGAAGACTTGCTTGCTGGTACTAGAGCCTAACATCAGAGTGATACTAGCATACTCTTAACTTAGTACTGGGGTGCAAAGTTAACCAGATAAAGTCTCCTTTTATTTTCCTAGAGCTAGGCTTGAGTGGGTACCTAAAGTATGTTGGAACTACTGAAGGGAGGACAGTGGTCCTATTTGATAAAGACAAAAATATTCTGTGAAGAACAGGCAAATGTGGGATCTTGACTCTACCTGAAAAATAATTATTTTCAACGAGGTTTTTTCCAAAGGCCAACACTGATCTTTTTTATCTTTTTGATTTAGTTCTTTAGGCAGAGCCGTCTTTAAATATATTTAGTTGTTTATAATCATTTCTTCCATAGCCTTACTGAAGCATTTCGTAATTAGAGCATTCACCTTAGGAAGTCTTTTAAAAATACAAATGTATTTATCTGCATGTTTATTGCCTGTTTTTAATAAAGATTACTTAATTAGAATAACGTAGAGCAAGTCAGGCCACTGGAGTAGTGGAAAATACAGCTGGTAGGCAGAGAGAAGTGGGAAAGGTTTAGGGGTGCTTGTTGCTTCCTGAGTATGGAGGTTTCCTAGTGCAGAACTGGCAGGACCAGAGCACTCTAAAAGGGCTTCCTTAGGAGAAGATACAGAATAAATGAAGGTCTCTGGTTGTACATTCATAATTTTGTGTAATCAGGTTCTTGGTTTTAGATGTTGCATTTTTAAGTTTTAGGTATTGATCTAACTATTCCAATTTTAAAAATTTATCAATCTTTGGTCTTATTTTGCTGTTTTACACAAAATAAATGTTTATTTCAGTGAATTCAACTAGAAGACGGTAACCTATTATATAGTTATGGCCTTACTGCTATCAGAGTATATCCTTTAGTTCTGGATTTCCCAAAGCATTGTCAAATTAAATTCTACAAAATCAAACTTGATAATACATTTCATATTTGTCACACTGCACCATTATGTTTAGCTATATTTATTTTATAGTGATTATACTATCTCTCCTGGTTGCCCCACACTAACTACTGACTGAGCCAAGAAGAACTCTAAGTTCATCCCTGACCTTTTTTAAAAAAATATTTTTTGGTTAGAAAATTCTGTGCAGAATTCAGATTGAAGAGAATGAGGTGAGGTGAGGTGACAATTCAGGAAGCACATTAGGTGGACCAAAAGTGTAAAGCAAGGTTAGGGCAGTTTAAATTCTCAATTCCAAGAAATTTTCCTTTTACCTCTTCTCATTACTCAAACTTTCTCATAGATTTCCCATTTGAAGCCACCCCTGTTAACAATTTTTCTAGGGGCAAGGTAACTGGATACATAAGAGATACCTAGAATATCCAGAAAATGTCAAGAGAAGTGGACTTGATAGAATAATAATTAGGCTGATAGGATAACTCCAGAAATGTCATAATTTTCTTCTAGAATAATGTACCCATTAGCAAAAAAAGAAATTCCAGTGATTCTTGAGGTTATTTCATATATTCTAGTTCACTTTAGGGGTCAGGAGTCTGTTCAGAAAGTGAGATATGTGTGCTTGTGACCAGCTCATGTAGATAAAGAGTGGTATGAAGAATCCTCCAATTGAAAAATCTCTCTTTAGTCTCAGTCCAGTCTGTAAATTATATATCCATTTTCAGCTAGGTTACTACACACTGTTCTTTTAAAATGTTTAATGTACTCATTAGACATCTGAATTGCAGTCATTGACATTTTAGTTTGAATTTCTTTAATCCAAACATTGATTGCCAAGGACATTTTCACTAAAGAGTAAGAGTATTATTGAGAGAATAAATGGGGAGTTGGAGGAATATTTATACATCAAGAAAACCTTTATGTCCAACCTAGGTAGGATACTTTGGATGGCTTAAGAACAATTAAAATTTGGGGACTGGAAGAAGGAATATTAGAAAGTGAGACAAAGATAGAAGGACACTGAAGAGAATCTTTGTCCCCTTTACAATGTTTAGCTGACCTGTGTGCCAACGAGAATGATCTGAGTGCCCACACTGTCATGTGATGGAGCTTTTATTTTGTGACTAAAATATGGCACTCTATCGGGATAAGGAAATGGTTGAATGAACTATAGGACTTTATATTTGAGAGAGAAAATAAAAAGGCCACCATTTGATAAAAGAGAATGGTATACATAATGGAGACTTAAAAAGTATAGTCAGCCCTCCATATCGGTGGGTCCTGCATCTGTGCATTCGACCAAGCATGGATTGAAAATATTTGGGGAAAAAAAAAAATTCCACAAATTTCCAAAAAGCAAAACTTGAATTTGCCCATGTGTTGAGTACTGCATTGAATCCTTGAGAATGAAGTGATATCTATGGTTGCATTAGGTATTATAAGCAATCTAGAGATGATTTAAGGTATATGTGAGGATATGAGTAGGCTATGTGTAAATACTAGCCAGGGACTTGAGCATCCCCAGATTTTGGTATGGGGGGGGAGGGATCCTAGAACCAATTCCCCATAGATACTAAGGTACCACTGTAATTGAAAGTATTAGAATACAAGTGCAAATTATAAGTGAAAACATTTTTTTAATTTATCTTTTTTTTAAATTTTATTGATACATAATAATTGTACATATTCATGGATTACATGTTACATCTTGATACAAGCACACAACATACAATGATCATATCAGGGTAACTGGGACAAGATTCACCTAAAACATTCATCATTGCTTTATGTTGGGAGCGTTTGAAAACTGAGTGAAAACATTTTTAAATATGTGAAAGTTGCTAGAGTGGTCTTTTAGCTTCAAATAAATATATGAGGCTTATATCAAAGCCTCAACTAATTAAAGAACTAAGAGAAAGAAGGAATATTCAAATATTTAAAGTAATCTAAAAAGCAACATGGTCAAAGAGTTTTTAAAATTATTTTTATTATTACCAGTGCTAGGTATTCATCCTATAGGATGTCATATTGTATAGAAGCAGGCACATCTACTTGATATGTACATAGGACGCTTTAAAAGTGGAGTGGAGTTGTAGTAGTAAATGTCACTAAAATAGGGTTTTTAAGATGTAGTTTGGGTAGAGTTGAGAGTATATAATAAAAATGATGAATTGACTCAAATATTCCTTTCCTGTTTTCTTTCTTTTAAGCACAGTTGTTTAAATTCCCTATATAGTTAGAGTACATGCACTTTTAAGAAAGCATTCTGCTGAAAGTAATTGGGCATTTTCCACGGTCACATAAATCTGCTGGATGGTGTTTGATATTCTTAGAAAGTCAGAAGGTAGGCATTTATAACTATCAGAGGGGTCCTCTACAGAGAAAATTCACACTGTTTAATAAAACAGAGCAATTAATGAGTTCTAGATAAATAAAATTCCTTTAAAGAAAATTTTATTCAGAAACCATTTAAAACTTAAGAAAGTAAAACATAGCAACACAATCCACTTTTGCTGTGAGAAAGATGTATGAGATGTATGTATGGTTATTTCAATGAATGGTCATGGAAAATTTATCTATATCATTACTCATAATGGTATAATTATGCTACAGAAGCAGCATCAAGAAGTAGTTTAAAGCAAAAGCTCTTGAGTCGAACTTCCTGGGTTCAGTCCTAACTTTACCACTTGATATTGATATTTAAAGTTGGAGTAGGTTACATGATTACTGTTTGCCTCTGTATTTTTGATGAGAATGAAGATAATAATACCAATTATTTCTCTGTGTTCTTTGAAAGATTTTTTTCTTTTTTTTTTTAAGCTTAACCAAGTAGTGTGTTCTTTGAAAGATTAAAGGAGATAATAATATGTGAACAATGCCTTGTGCATACAAGTACTCAGGATTAGCTTGTTATTAGAACTATAATGGCTTTTCTTCATTCAATTTCAGATTTATAGCTCAGACAATTGATACAGAAAACAAATTCACCTAAATCTTGAAAATTTTCCTGGAACATTGGAAATCTAGACAAGAAAGTTTATAGAACAAGTATATTAGACAGAAAAAAATCATTTCAATGGACATAAAAGCCCCACAGTATTTTATATTTCATTCCAATTTCTTGTGGCAGTGACAAAGAAGAGTGCCTAAAAATGAAGAGCTGGAAGAGCACAGGATCTCTATTATTTTTCAGTCACACCAGGGGTTTATGGCTCATGCTCATTCTAAATGATGGTACTCAAAGGCGAGGTGGGTCTCCTTTGGGAGTCAGGAAAATGCGTATAGTTGGAAAACATTCCTCACAATTAGTCCTATGTGTTCTCAGCCTCTTTTATATTGAAATTGGCTGCCATTCAATAGCATCCAATTCTTATTCTTCATGGACAGATGACATTGCTGATAGCACTTTCAGAGAAACCTGTATTTGCCTCCTCAAAACGTAGCATTGAATAAATGTCTCCTTCCACTGTTTAATAAAAACTAAAAGGTCAAAACATACATTTAAGCAGACAAATCAGTCTGAAAAGATACTTCTTTCAATATATGACTAACACAACACTGGGGGGTCATTATGGCTAAGGGGAAAAGATGTGGCAAAATCTAGTCACCGACATTCTGACCAAGAGCAAATTAGAAAACCAGAAGGTTTAGTTTGAAGCCTGTTAAGAGGCAGGTTGCCAAGAAAAGCACAACCTTGCAAGCTAGTGTAGTGCAAGACAGGAACACTGGCTATCTGAGTCTAGTACATTATAATGTACTGCTCAAATGTGGAGTGCAGCTAAAGAATGGGATATACAGATAATAGTGTTACCCAGAGAAAGCCTTTAGAGAATATGTCCAGGGAATATTTACATGGTTTGAGTTGGGGAAATGTATAGGCTTCCTGTATCGTTCATATGTAAAGAGAAGAACATTGGACACAAATGGATGCAAACAGCAATAAAGGGGATCAGTATAATTATTTCTTAGATAAGCTTTATGGCTGGTGAAACATTATCACCTCCTCAAGAAAGAAAAAAAAAGTAGCAAACACTTGAAGTGAGATGCACTGTTTAAAGTTATAGACAAAAAAACATTTAGAGCTCACCCCATTAAATATTTTGTCTTAAATAATTTCTTTATTAGTTGAAATGATAACAAAATTTAGTATATATTATGTGTCAGACATCAGGTCAGTAATCTAATATAAATTACCTAATTTAACACCCCAAACAAACATTCTATCAAAAAGTTTAGTGTTAATATAAATTACCTGATTTAGCACCCCAAACAAACATTCTATCAAAAAGTTTAATTATGTCTAAACCAGAGCTGTGTAGCAAAGTGCATCCATGGTTATTTGACTCCTTAAACGTTTTTAGTTTCAATAAATTTATTGAAATCTGTATAAAGAGGCTCAGTTGTTTTCCATTATAATAATATTAAACCCTGATTGGTCATACCATTGAAACAAGATCCCTCATATAGTTGCTTAACTCTTCTGTGTCTCTTCCTGCATAATATGGAAAAAGTCAGGAAATGTTTACACAATCCCACCAAACTCACCCTGACCTTAGGGCATCATGGCTTCTTCTCCATACCCTCCCCTTTGCAATGTTCCACCTTTAGCTATTTTTCAAGAATCTAAAGTGTCTTCTCTAACCATTTTATGTAAATGTATACATAAATTGCTCTCTAAGATAAAAGTTGGGAATATGGTATCATTTTCATATTTATTATTTAATTTAGTATCTCTTTCTCCCAATGGATTTTAAGCTCAAGACAGGACTTTTAAAAATGTTCTTGCTGTTTATCTTGTTTATTAGCAAATTGCCCAACATGTAATAGAAACACAATAAAAATTTGCTATGTGTATAAATGAAGTACATTATGCAGTATCCATCTTGCAAATAATATTTTCATTCTGTGTTAATGGTTAGTATATTAACATATGAGTAAACTGAATATAATTTACAAAGTAATAAATGGCATAGAAATGCAAGAAAAAGTGCCAATGTACAATATTTGTTCATTTTAACAACTTTATTCAGTACCAAATCTTTTTGGTACTGAAGATTTAATAAATGAAGAAGACAAAGTGTTTTCCTTCAAGGATCTCGCAGTCTAGCAGCGATATATACAGGTAAAGAGAGATGAGCAGACAGAGCATTAATAAACTCTATGGATTTAATCAATAGTTTTGATAATAAAAAATGCAAATCATTAAATTCAGTACAGTCCTTTTAATATTATATACCTGTGGGGTTAGTGATTACCTTCTTATATTCCCTAAATTATCAGTAACATAAAATATAGCATGAAATCAGAACAGCCATTTATCAAATGAATTTTATCTGAGGTACTTCACATTCATGTGAGATGAAATCAGTTATTTTGTTTAGTGTTATTTTAATTACCTCTTCAAATGTAATCCAAACTGAATAAGCTTACCATGTGCACATCGAGTGTTCTCCATTTTAAGTGTTTTACCCTCACGCCTGGGATCAAAGAGTGGATGATGATAATGAAAAAATTAGATAAATGAATGGCTAGGTTGAGCTATTCTATTTACTGCTAGGAAAAAGAAAAAGAAAAATAATTCAACAACGGGACCAACTTGCAAAAGTTAAAAAATATACAAACAAGAAATTTTCATACCTACTAGATGCCAGGTATTACGCTTTTGATGTATATTTTTATTTAATTCTTACAAGAATTAATCTTTTTAACCCCATTTTATTAATGAGGAAATCAAATTTTATGGTTAATATTTTATCCAAGTTTGTAAAATTAGTATGTATCAATGCCAAAACTATACTCTAGGACTTTGACAATAAAGCCACATAATTTATTTGTGTTTTAATGCCTCTCTGTATCATATTGCTACTCTATGTTCTGACATATCTTGTGGTCTTTTCAGAATGATGGCAGTCCCTGATTTCTAATTCAGAATTCTCCCAGAAGTTCTCAGACAGTAGGTAGCAGTTTTATTTGTATGTCTGAGTAGTCTATGGATGTGGCACACTCAACTAGTCAGAAATACTCATCCACAGCGAAGTCAAAGAATGTCCTGAGTTTATACTAAGATATTAGAAGAGGGAATAAAATCAGGAGTTGAAAAATTAGCAATAAAATAAAATGTATCTCTCTATCTTGCCATCTGTATACTGAAAGAATTGGATAAGTAAAATGAGTCAGCTCAAAGAGCAGAGAGAATGAGAAGGTTTCTTAAGGAGAAGAGTCTATATTATACTTAGTAAGAGAGGGATAAGACTGCCAGAGATTTTGTTTCCTGATTACCTATACAGCCAATCACATGCAGTTAAAAGAATTGACATGGAGAGAGTTGGAAGTAGAGCTGCCAACTATGAATATATACTTATATATATGTGAGATATATATATGTGAGATATATATAGATCACTCACATATGTCAATACTGATGGCTTGGAGAGCTTAGTGTAGGAATATTAATTACATCTCTCATTAGGCCCATCAGCCAATAATTCTTATATAGTATACAACCTTTAAAACCATCGACTGAGGCAAAAGAATTTGGCAAAGAGAATATATGGAGAACAAATAATAAAAATTACTAATTATCTCATGATCTAATAGATCTTATTTCATTCTTACCTTGGCTTCCAGAAAGTACAGTGACAAATCTATAGGATATTAATAGTAATTCTGTTGAACTTTATGATTGATTGATTTATATTTTCCTTTTCTATTTTTCATATTTCTTTGTAAAAATATTTTCATTCTTATGTACATTAAATCTAATAGGCTATAAAAAGCATATGTATATGTACACACACACACACGTCTATGTGAGTGTGCATATGTCTTCAGGATTTCATTTTTTTAAATAACCAAGTGTTATAAACTTAGGTTTCCTGGAGCAGAGAAGTGGCATCATTTATATCAAGGGTAATGTGTTTTTTCTTGGCACCTGGCACCAAATTATAAAAATTAACCCTTGAAGGGCTGAAAGTATAAATCATTTAAGTCAATTATAGAAAAAGCAGCATCCCTAGAACATGATTAAATTCACCACATATGACTGTATTCATTGAAAGTGTGATGATGTTAGGGCCCATACAGCCATTTTCTTCAGATGACAGTATGGATTGTGGCATAGCAGGATAAGGACCAAAGAAATTCTGCATTTTGGCTTGATATTCCTTGATAACAGATGACATTTTGATAATGTCATGTCTAAGTTTTGGTGTAAAAATTAAGAAAATAGTCCAGAAATAATTGTGAGAAAAATAGTTCAGTTCTTATTTTGGTCCTTTTAATATTATTTTATAATGTGTGATAACCACATTTTTTCACAAATAATACCACATGAGAAATTATGATGGAATGCAGGGTGCCATATGTTTGAATTTACTTACTCTTGATTGTCAAAGTCAAGCATTGTGTTTATCATTTGTGCTATAATATTTTATACCTCCCATAATTTTTCTATTAAAATAATATTGTTCTAAGTGATCAGTTTCTTTCTTAAAATCTTAGGAATTCACTAGAGCAGAAGACACAAGAGGCAACAAGATGCAGGGAAGGAAAATAAACTAGAGTCCATGGATAGACAGCATTGAGAAAATATTCACAGCCAATTTTAACTTAGGTGTTTGGTGTGTATACTACTGTAAGAAAATAAAGCTTACACCAACATTCTGAAATTGGATAAGGAAAGTAAGGGTAATTATATTCCCCTAAATTATTATTTCATAGCTAACCTTAAGCAACAGGGTAGACCACTAACCCTAAAAATAGGCAGTGAAATAAAGACCAAAGATACCAGTGAAAATTACTGTTTGCAGTTCAACAGACATGATTGGAAACGGAAATAAAATGAAAAAGGCAACAAAATGAAAACTAAAGGAAAACGAAATCAGACCAGATGTTGTGAATCTGTTTTTCATGCAGAGATGCTTAAATGCAAGGAATGGCCTTCCAGGCAAGGTTGCTGAGATAATAACACTGAATTTGTTCAAGGCGGTTTGATTAGATGGTCTGACAGTGGAAGTTTAGAACTAAAAGGAGAATAAGCCACGTAGGTTAACTGGGCTCTTTGCATTTTTAAAAAGAAATTTCCTATCTTTATTCAACATTTTGAATAAAGATTATAGTTCTTCCACTTTTTATTTAGTCTTAACATCAAAAACATAACCTGTTTTGTGTCATGTTTTTATCCATCTTTTCAGCAGCTTACCTCTTGTTATTACCAGCAGTTCTTGCTGTCATGTTACCTTTCTTCCTGATTTATAATCTGGCTTCATTACAGTACCTCCACCAGCTTCCCCTACCGTGATCCTTATTATCTGGATGTTTGTTCCGTGAGCTACTGTCTTTCATCATGTCTGAGTCTTGGCAAAAATTTCTTCTAAATATAAGTCCTCATAGATAGATTACATTGGTCCCATGTAATCACCGAAATTGTTGGACATATGATTGCTATTCATGCCAGTTTTCATTTTAGAAGTTTCTATAAGACAAAAATTTGTTCTTAAGCACAGAATTAGGAAATAAAGGAAATATTTTTTTTTTAGTATTTAGATAGGCAATTTTTAAATTTCCATTCCTTTTCCTAAATCTGATCTAAACTAAACCTTTTGTACATAAAGCCCACAAACTGTATTTTGCATGTTGTGAAAGAAGCAATTAAAAATAATTAAGATGTGCAAAGGAAAAAAAGAATGTAAACAATAAATAAGTCATCTAATAAAATATTTGTAAACTGGTTATGAAACATAACACTTTGTCAATAAAATACCTTTTAAAAAGTGTTCAGTTTTATATAAATATCACTCTAGCAATGAATTCCCCAGTCAGTTACGTGTCTCCAAACTCTCAATAACCATTGACATCAGTGCCTGTTAAACATATACTTGTCATTTTGATAGGAAGATTGTGCCATCCCTATTCCCACAATCATTCAGGAACTTGTAAATACACAATTAATTTTTTAAACATTATTTCTACAAAGACCAAGACATACACATTGTGATCAATCTGATCTCAATGGGGCAGTCCATAGTATATGATGCAATGATGTACAAACATAGAAAGCAGAAGTATGTTATTGGAAAAGGAAATGGTCTAGCATGGTTAACCCATGTACATTATGGCATTAATTATATTCTCTTGAGATATTTGTTTAGGTGCTTATTGCTATGATTAAACTGTGAGTTCTTTTAAAGCAAAGACAGTGGATTATTTATCTTGACATTTCCTACACCTCACAAAACATCTAGTAATAGGAACTCTGTAAATATTCATTGAATGAATGAATATATCATTATTCAATGAAATATTAAATGAATTTATTAATTTAAGATGTTAATACATATATGTACTCATTGAATGAAAAAACAGTGACAGTTCACAATTAGTATCATTTTTCAGGCAGAAAAAGGAAGAGGAAAAACAATCCTGGAAGAACTAAGGATGTTAAGGTTTATCTGTGGGTATCAGTGCTATATTTACTTCAGCAATATATAGTTGAAAAATGATAGTTTGCTTAACTCACTAAGTATTACCTATAAAGGTTCTCCATTTAATAACAGTTGCTAATTAAGGATAGAGTATAATTAATCATTAAAATAATATTGCATATGTATTACTGCATACAGTATTATTTTATTCAAAATATATAAATGTTTTAAAAATTGAAAAATTATTCATAATGCCACTACCTATTGAAAAATACGATTAGGAGTTTGGAAATTATATACTTTTTCTGAGAAGGTATATAATTATATATTATATAGTAGATAAATAAATATATATATGTGATTTTTAAATGAAGGTTCTATTTTAATAGATATATATCCTGATTGTTTTCTCTTAAAGTTATCTCATAAGCATCTTTTTATGCAACTTAATTATTTTATAAGTTTTTGAATTGGTTTGTAACATTCTATTAAATGAAATTACTGTTTACGTTCACCAACAGTGTGCATTATAAAATAAATTTATTGTTGGTGTCATTTCAGTAAGTAGCTTTGGTTTAAACTTTCTTATGACATGAATCTGTAAACTTATGTATGTGCAGGAAGGCATTTTTGTTACTAGAAAAGGAATTTCTTTGAGAGTGATAATCTGGGGACTGTCATTTCCTAACCTAACTCCACCAATCCACTGCACAGTAGACCAAAGAATGGACGCATTTCTAAAAATGCTTAATATTAATAAATATTCCAATGATTTGTTGTGAAGCCATGGCTGAACTGCTTATAGACATTTCTGTATCTGACATAAACTAGATACATGTACAAGGTATTAATACACGTGATCAGCTGTAGCTGTCACTTTTATGCAGATGCTCAAGCTGTAATTCAAGTGAAAACCTTTTTAATCATGCTCCTGACATTTTAATTCATGACAGCTTTACTAAGTAATTTCAATACTTTTTAAAATAAACTTTGGTAAATTACATCATTAATTATTTATGACTGATTACATCCTGCTTATTAGGAAAAAAATTGGTTAAATATAACCAAAAGTTAGTATTCTTCTTTTAATATCTGAATAGATCTATGTTTATTCAATAAGACTTTGGGTCCAGTATATGTTTTCAGAGTTAAATTAGAAAATCAAATAACAGTATATATATAGATATATAGAGTATCAAGAATTAGAGAACTCAAGAGAAAAATTACTGATGCTGGTGAAATTGGGATCAAGTTCAGAGGTTACAGAATGGCTATGAGTGGGATCCATTAGAGACTTTTCTACAGAACTTTGTGGCAGCTTCATGGAGAAACTTCATGGAAAGATAAATGATAAGCATAGACTCTTTAAAAATCTGCACTAATATAAAATATATTGAGTTCCCTGAAAACATGGTACCTATACATTTTAAGCTGTATTTTTTACCCTTTATTTTTTATTAGTGCTTGTAATTTGCTGTCAAAATTACATTTAGTTTTGTTGGGATTTACATATTGTAAAAACAATCATCACAGAATATTTTGTGAATGGCACTGATTTGGGAATGAGAAATCACACTTTGGGTTTGCTTTTAACCTCAAGGACTTCTTTGTCATATGTGTGTGGTAAATTTAAGATTTTAATTATAGGCTCCTTTAAACAGTTAAAAATGACACTGAGAAGAAGAATTTGTCTGATAAAGAGGGATCTGTTCTGTCAATTTCTGCACATCTGAGCAAAATAGAAATATAATTAAAAAAAAAAAAAACAACAAACGTTGTACTTAACTTTAAAATGAATTCATTTCCTAGGGAAGTGAACTTCCCTAAGGCATATATCCTGTGAAAACTGTAAATAAGACCCAAGCTCTCCAGATGAGATGGAGTCCAACTGGCTGACAGAAATGCCTAAATTAAGATAATAGGAACCTAATGGCCATGGTGAGTGAGAAAGGAGTGGTCATCTACCCCTTTGTTCCCAGAGAGGGCAGCTCTCTGAACTTAAGACACTTCCTGTAACCAGAGCTGAGACAACATGGCTGGAAAACTCCTCCCACCAGCCACCTAAAAGGGGCACCCAACAAAGACATCTGGTTTGGGGCCTGGAAACTATTCCAGTTGGGACTCAGTTGTTTTCAACCAATTGGAACTGAACAGGTTTGTACCCTTCATTTGCATATGGACCTGACTGAGGGCTGGGGTGGGAACTTTCCCTGTTTAAGGGAGACCCTCCCCCTCATTGTTCTCTGGAGCACTCTCTCCTTTTATACCTTCTCCCCAGTTTGCAGATTATATTTTCACAGAAAATCAAGCTCTCCTTTTTTTCCCCGTCAGGAAACTCATGGTCTTTTGTTAACAATCTAATAATAGTGTTGTCCCTTTTACTCGTTAGCCTTTCTTCCTGTGTGTGTACAGTTACTGTATTTTAGAAGGTCATCAAAATAATTGAACTGTATACTTAGTATTCTAGGGGGAAAAGAAAGAAAAAATAAGTAAAATTTACCAGCTCATAAGCAACTCATTTGTTCTTGATTTTATCTGTACGTTTTATGTGCTTTATTTCTAAAGGTTTCTACATCACTACATGTGTCATTTACCTCTAGGAGACCGTTTTAAGCGGTGCCCAGATTTGCATCTCTCTGCCCAAAAGTACGAATTTCATAACTTGACATCCAAGTTCTATATTTTGAACCATGAAAAAGAAATAGCATCCGATTGAATACTGTTTTTGACAAGAGTATCCAGCAACAGAGGCATTACACATTAGCATCCGGTGTGTGGGAATTGAATGGTTTTATTGCATAGTACGGGAGACTTGCTCACTACTGTCTGTTCCTGCTGACAGTCCTGATGTTCAGTCTGGTAAAATCCTCAAAGCATTTGTTTTTTTAACCCAGTGCTTTGTTATTAGATGTTAATAGGTTCTTGGTCTATGGGAAAGGAAGCCATGGGACAATTAACATGAAAAAACTCAGTGTTAAAGGAGGCAGTGGAAGAGAGTATGGTCTGAATAAGAATAAGGTTTGTTTTACTTTTTCTGTTTGTTTATTTTGTCAAGATAAGAGCAGAATAAAATGCATTAACTTAGACTTTAGCTCCTACACCAGAATAGCTAAGTAGCTGAGACATTAAACTTCATTTGTTAATTTATTCTTCTATGGCCATCTTCCCTGATGATGTCTCTAGAATACTTTAGTTTCCCTCTAGCTATGATGCCTCCATACAGATCCAGAATGTTAACATTACTAGAGCATTGTCCATGTAAGCTTTGCAGAATTAAAATTATCCTTCTAAAAATGCATAGATGATATCTCATGCTCAATTTAAATTAATGTGAAAACTTATAATGCATTCAGGTATACATTATAATTGTGTTAACAGAAAAGAAAAAACTTTAAAATGATTTAAAGAGGTTTATTCTAAGCCAAATATGAGTGACCACAGCCCAGAGTTCCACAAACTCAAGAGTTCCTAAAAAAGTATACCTGAGGTTGTAGGGTTACAGTTTGATTTTATACATTTTAGAGAGACAGGAATTTCAGGTAAAATCATAAAGAAATACATGGAAAGTATATATTGGTTTAGCCTGAAAAGGTAGGATATCTGCAAGCAGGAGCTTGCAGGTTATAAGTGGGTTCAGAGATTCTTTGATTTGTAATTCATTAAAGAAATAAAGATTTGTCTAAATGCTTCAAATCAGTAGAAAAAATGTTTTAAGATAAGGAAGTTTATTAATCTTAGAGCAAGCCACAATATACTGACTCAAAGTGATCTGTTAAGCAAATTGATGGCCTGCAGACTTGAATTTTTTTCCTTTTCCTTTTCTTTTTCTCCCCTTCCCTTCCCTCCCCTCCCCTCCCCTCCCCTCCCCTCCCCTCCCTTCCCTTCCCTTCCCTTCCCTTCCCTTCCCTTCCCTTCCCTTTTCTCCTCCTCTTTCTTTTCTTTTTTTTGAGACAGAGTCTCTCTGTCTCCAGAGCTAGAGTGCAGTAACATCATCATAGCTCTCTATAACCTCAAACTCCTGGGCCCAAGTGATTCTCCTGCCTCGGCCTCCTGAGTGGCTGGGATTACAGGTGCACGCCACTATGCCAGGCTAGTTTTTCTATTGTTTTGTAGATACCAGGTCTCACTCTTGCTCAGGCTGGTCTTGAACTCTTGGCCACAAGCAATCCTCCCATCCTGGTCTCCCAGAATGCTAGGATTAAAGGCATGAGCCACTGCACTGGACTTGCATGTGTGACTTAACCTTTGCCTTGCATGGCTTCCTGTTTGAAATTAGTCTAAACTCTCAAAGGAAGGAGATATAACAAGGCTACCTCCCTTTCCTTCATGGCCCAGAACTCAGTTTTGAGGTTTTTCTGGGGCCCCCTTGGCCAAGAGGCAGTCCATTCAGTCAGTGGGGTTGAGGGGGAGGAAGGGGTACCTCAGGGTTTTATTTTTGGTTTACAATAGTATAAAGAATCTTTTGCAACATTTCTATAAAATTTAGAAAATATTTTAAACCTTCAATTTCCCCTTCCCATCATACATTTGGAATAGCTGAACCATATAATTATAGAATCAGCATATCTTAAAGCCAGATTAGACTTTAGCATTGACAGAACTTAGCAAGTTAGACAAACCTTGGTTTTGAGTTATGACCCAATTACTTTATGAATTTTGGGAAGATACTTACCTGCTCAAAGCCTTGATTTATCTTCAACTATAAAAATGAAATGTAACAGACATGTATCTTGGAATTATTATAAGAATTAAAAGTAATAATGCATATACATTATCTAGCAAAATGTCTGAGAAACAACAGACGCTCAAAAAGTATTTGTAAAAAACACAAACCAGTTGACAACCAGAAGATACTACTACGTGAAGGAGAGAATAGTTGGGGGAAAGAATAGCACCAAAATTTTTCTTACTTACATTGTTAGAAAAATTGAAGTATGTTCAAAATTCCTGCCTAATTAATTGTAGATACCTGTAGATAATGTATGTTATTGAATATATAGAATTAAACATTACAGTTTTCTTCCAATTTTAGAAGCTAAACATTAGAGTGCTTATTAAGGGTCTAAACTGAACTTGATACCGAATGTAGAATGTTTGAATAATCTCCCTTGTTATTACTGTTGATGAACCAATATTGATATATTATTATTAACTAAACTCTACAGTTTACACTAGGGTTCACTGTGTGTTGTAAATTCTATGGGTTTTGAAGAATTTATATTGGCATGAATTTGCCACTATAGTGTTATGCAGAATAGTTTTACTACCCTGAAAATCTCTTTGTCTGGATGTTCCATAGTTTCTTTATCCATTCGCCCACTGAAGGACATTTTGGTTGCTTCTACTTTTATGGCAATTATAAATAAAACTGCTATAAATATTCATATGCAATTTTCATGTGAACATAGGTTTTAAATTTGTTTGGGTAAATACCAAGGAGGGTGATTGTTGGATTGTACAGAAATAATAATTCTGTACTTTGTATGGAACCAGAGAAGACCCTGTATAGCAAAAGCAATCATAAGGAAAAAGAACAAATTGGGAGGTATCAATTTACCAGACTTCAAGCTATACTACAAGGCTATAGTAACTAAAACAGCATGGTACTGGCACAAAAAGAGAGACATAGACCAGTGGAACAGAACTGAGAACCCAGATATAAAACCATCCTCATATAGCTATCTAATCTTTGGCAAAGCAGATGAAAACATATACTGGGGAAAAGAATCAATACTCAATAAATGGTGCTGGGAAAATTGAATAGCCACGTGTACAAGAGTGAAACAGGATCCACACCTGTCACCTCTCACAAAAATCGACTCACGGTAGATAACAGACTTAAACTTAAAGCATGAAACTATAAGAATTCTAGAAGAAAATGTTGGAAAAACTCTTATAGACATTGGCCTAGGCAAAGAATTTTTAAAGAAGACCCCAAAGGCAATCGCAGCAACAATAAAAATAAATAAATGGGACCTGATCAACTGAAAAAGCTTCTGCACAGCCAAGGAAATTATCACAAGAGCAAACAGACAATCTACAGAATGGGAAAAAATATTCACATGTTACATATCTGATAAAGAGCTGATAACTAGAATCTATATAGAACTCAGGAAAATTAGCAAGAAAAAAAATCAAACAACCCATTAAAAAGTGGGCAAAGGACATGAACAGAAACTTTGCAAAAGAAGACAGACTAATCGCCAACAAACACATGAAAAAATGCTCAACATCTCTAATCATCAGGGAAATGCAAATCAAAACCACAATGAGACATCACTTAATTCCAGTGAGAATGGATTTTGTCAAAAAGTCCAAAACCAACAAATGCTGCCATGGATGCAGAGAGATAGGAACACTCATACACTGCTGGTGGGACTGCAAACTAGTACAACCACTATGGAAAGTAATATGGAGATACCTCAAATAACTAAATGTGGAACTGCCATTTGATCCAGAAATGCCAATACTGGATATCTACTCAAAGGAAAAACAGACATTCTATAAAAAAGACATCTGCACTTGAATGTTTATAGCAGCACAGTTCACAGTTGCAAAGATGTGGAAACAACCCAGTGCCCATCACTACATGAGTGGATTAATAAAATATGGTATATGTATACCCATGGAGTTCTACCCAGCCATAAGAAAAAAGATGAGCTACCTATTGTATTATCCTGGATGGAGCTGGAGCCCATTATACTAAGTGAAGTATCACAAGAATGGAAAAACAAGCACCACCTGTACTCACCATCAAATTGATATTACCTGATCAACACTTATGTGCCCATGTAGTAGTAACATTCATCGGGTGTCAGGCAGGTGGGAAGGGGAAAGAGAGGGGATGGGTATATTCAGACCTAATGGGTCCAGTGTGCACTGTCTGGGGGATGGACAGGCTTGAAGCTCTGACTTGGGTGGGGCAAAAGCAATATGTGTAACCTAAACATTTGTGCCCCCATAATATGCTGAAATCAAATTTAAAAAATATATTTAAAAAATTCCTCTAAAAAATAAAAAAAGAAAGAAAGAGTATGTTTAGTTTTGTAAGAGACTGCCATTATGTCTTCCAAAGTGCCTGTACCAT
The DNA here is from genome assembly GCF_020740605.2 of Lemur catta. Lineage (NCBI taxonomy): Eukaryota > Metazoa > Chordata > Mammalia > Primates > Lemuridae > Lemur > Lemur catta. The sequence goes on along the minus strand of NC_059141.1, from coordinate 45,394,998 downwards.
TTTGCATTCCATCGAGCAAAAAATGAAGAGTCCCTGTTGCTCCACATTTTCACCAGCCTTTGATGTTGTCAATTTTTTAGATTTTAGTTATTCAAATAGGTGAAATTCCTTGATGATAAATGATATTGAGAACCTTTTCATATGCTTATTTGTAACATACATATTCTTGGATGAAGTGTCAGTTCAGGTATTTTACTCATTTTTCAACTGAGTTTTTTCTTTTCTTATTATTGAGTTTTAAGAATTCTTTGTATATCTTGGATAGCAATCCTTTGTCAGATATTTGTTTTGCAAATATTTCTATCTGTGGATTGTCTTTTCATTCTTTTAACAGTGTCTTTTGCAGAGTAGCAGTTTTAAATTTTTATGAAGTCAAATGTATCAATGTTTTTCTTTTGTTAATTATGTTTTTGGTATTACTGTATTCAAAAAGTCATTGCCAAATTCAGGATCCCCTAGATTTCTTTTCTTTTTTATCTTACAGGAGCTTTATAGTTTTGTATTTTAAATGTAGGTCTGTGATTCAACATATAATTTTTTTAACATAATTTTTGCTTCATATTTTTTCCCCTGGATAGAGCCATACTTGAAAAATTAGTAGCTTCCAAGTCAAAGCATACAGTCTGAGAATAATTTTCTAAATTTGAAAGCATGGCTTTTACAAATTTAGAGTGAACACGTGCCAAAAATTTATTATTGAGAGGCACTAAGATGATAAATCTTGTTTAAAGAAAATTGGATAAAAAAAAGAATGGTTCAATAAAATTTTGTCATTTAGAAACAAAACTTGTTAATGCCCTACAGAGCAATAAAACTATAACCTTTAGGATTATCTTTCCTACAAAAATCTTTCCTATTTCTACCATATAAAAGTTATTTAAATTACTATATGATAAGAATCACTTACATGTCTATCAGTTTTAAAAACAAAATGAGCATCAATTCCTACAGAGTTGTAAAATATACTAATCAATAATAATGACAAGCAGAACAAAGATACACACTCCTGGAGAATCAGATATTTGCCAGGTGGGCCTGATTTTCAGTGTCTGTCCAGTAGAACACTGAAAACACAAGCAGTAGTCTATTTTGCCTGTTTCAAACTTTTGAAAAATTTCTGAACAACTTCACAGTAGAAATTGTTATAAGAACCTACTTAAGATATACTGAAAGAAATATAAAGATTTCAATGACTTGCTGTGGGCATGTATGTGCGTTTTCTGTAGAATTGTGCAGAGTTTCTATAAGTATAATTGATAACTAGTTTGGGAATAGCAATCTTAGACTTTATTTTTCTTTTGATTATTATCAGAGGTAAGTCAGGTGAGTTCAAGCTCTCTAAAAGCTCTAGAAAGAATAAGCAGCTTGTGGTGCAGAGAAACTGAGCAAAATTTTGAAATAAAGTTGAATAAAATTTTATTAAAATTATAAAATGATTATAATTTTGACTATTGTATTTTGGGAAGAATAATAGACAATGAAATAAAAAGTGTTTTTCCCCACTAGTTACTAGATTGTAAACCCTTTGCAGACAGGAACTGTGCTTTATTTATCTTTTATATAATCTACATTTTGTAATATATAGTAAGACTTTGGGGAGAGAAGACAGAGGAAAGGATTTAGGATACACAAAGGGGGTGAGGAATTTTACATTTAGCTATATGCATGCTCTTTATTCTCAAAGATAGTACTTAAATCTTTCTGTGGGATATTAGTTAATTTGAAAACCAGTCATCATGATCAAATTCTAGCCCAACAGAAATTTTGATCACCTTTAAGTAGATACATAAACTACAGTTAACTGAGATACTAATACACTCCACTTGCTTTTTAGTTTCATGTATTTTTGGTAAAGAGGAAAGAAAAATTACTGTTTTTGTTTGTTGAACATTTGTTCAGTTGCCTATGTAATGGGCTTTAAATTTACTGCTATGGAGCCAGGTGTCCAAAAATGGAAACTTGTTTTCTTATAATTAAATTTAATTTAACTCTCTGAGCTCATATATACTGGGTAGCTAATCTTAATCTTGCCAATTTAGGAAATTCAATATATTTTGGATTATAATTCAGTTTGTTTAGAAAAAAATAGTTAATATCCTTTTCTCTCTTATTCTGCTCTTATCCTTGGAGTCTTTATTTTATATATCCAGATTATCAAGGGAGGAAATTGTTGATGGAGTATTATTCCTTGCTTGATGGATTATAGCATAAATTCTCTTCCGCTTCAGACTTTGCCATTGATATATTTAAAGTCCACCTTCAGGAATTAAAAGCAAAAACTCATACCGTACAATAAAATCTGGCTTTTACAAATAAAATGTACTTCTACTTTCAGTCTATTCTGTGGGTTATAGATTTATAAAATTCTACTTTGGAGGTCAAATACCAGTAAATTAACTGGATTTTGTCTTCTATTACACTGTCCCTGGGGCAATAGATTTGGCCTTCAAATTCTGGCTTTAATTGTGGAAAACTGAAGAATTAAGAAAAATTATACTTTTTGAGAAAAGGCATTTCAAAATGTTGTGCAAAAATTACTGCAGTGATTAAAGGTGATTTAGAGAAGTTTGCAACAAATGAAATGCCTTTTCGTCAAAGATCAGTTCCTTTATTGTCCTGTGTACTATTATTTACCAACATAATAGAAATCACCCTTTACATCTCAGGATGGCTATCAAATGATTGATTGAAATTACTAGTAATTCACCAATTCTCTGCTCTTCAATGAATGCATTTCAGCATTTGCCACTAGCATCGTGACATTCCACCACTCACCTCAAGTCAAATGTTAAGCTGATACTCTCTCTAAAGCTGTTAAATCTTTCCTATGTGTCAATACTTCAAAGCATAATATTCTAAATATGGTCTTTCTATAATAACATATTCTCTTTCTTTCAAATATGATTTTTAAAATGAGGTAATTGCTGAATTCAAGAATGTCTACAGTTGATAAATTAACTGGAGGAGAGTTTCTAATGATGCTTACTGTGTGTAATGAGTAAACCCATTCCGTCAGTGAAGTCTAGGAGATACAACAGGAAGTTCTATAGAAAGTACTTGGTATTTTTTTCTTTCCTGGAGGTTTAAGGGCTGTATAGATGGTGTGAAAACTCGAGCAGTTCGTGAAGATCTTTTAGCTACTTAAATTTACCTGAAATATGAATAACAAAGAAATAATCATTTTTAAGAAATTAATGTTTAGTTATTGTGCATATGTGGGAGGTACCCAACATTTTGACTTTCTTTTTCTGGAATTCTATGTTTAGTTTCATGCAAATAGTTGTTGCTAACATTCTGTGAAACATTCAGGGTAATGAGAAAGTGTCACAATAATGGAAAATTTGCAAATTTTTCTAAAACTTTTATGCCATATTTAATTTTAGAAACTCCACACATTATTTAGGCATCAACTCCAATATCCTTACTACAGTGGCCTCAAATTAAGTCTGGTTATATGCTTCCTGCCACTTATTTCACTTGTTGCCTCATATTATATATGTTCATTTAGGACTTTTATTTCCATATCTGACTTTACCTCTTTAATTCTTCAACGAGATTAACACCATGGCTTCTGACAGCATTATTTAATTGCAAAGAATAACCATACAACCTTGTGTAAAGCCAAACAAAAAAGAACCAGAAAAATCCCTGCTTTAAGTAATAAAATAAATTGGTGAGCATATATATCATTGTTTATATAAGAGATGAACACTCAGTACAGTGCTAGTGAATTTTTTTTTATATTTTCTCCTGTGCAAAATTCACTAGGAAACAAAAGTTTGTAGCAGCTATGGTTTCATCTTTAATTAAACAAATTACAGAGTTTCTTATGTAATTAATCTTCTAAGAATGAACATTGTTTTTTTCCCCTAAACATTTTTTCACTTGTATAGGACTGAGTAAAAATAGCTCTGCAATGTAAAATTAAGCACCTTTAGTGAATATAGATTAAACATTCATTGTATACATATACATTGTGTTTATTTCTAAAAAACACTTGCCAATGTACTTGGAAAATGACAGTTTTTTAATGTATCATTAAAGTACACCTCTGTGGACTTTTAAAAACAGATGATCATTGTGCCTTCTAGACTGAAACTTGTACTTCCATTCTGGAGGAAATATGATGATATTGATACACAGATGCTTTCTGTTGAGATAAGACCATGCCTGGATCTTTCATAGTCCTTAATGATACATCCATAACTGAAAGCTACAAATTAGGTTAAAACCCTAGTGAATTGGCTGGGCCCAGTGGCTCATGCCTATAATCCTAGCACTCTGGGAGGCCAAGGCAGGAGGATCGCTTGAGGTCAGGAGTTTGAGACCAGCCTGAGCAAGAGCGAGACTCAGTCTGTACTAAAAACAGAAAAAATTAACCGGGTGTGGTGGTGCATACCTGTAGTCTCAGCTACTTGGGATGTTGAGGCAGGAGGATCGCCTGAGCCCAGGAATTTGAAGTTTCCATGAGGTAGGCTGACACCATAGCACTCTGGCCTGGGCAACAGAGTAAGACTCAAAAAAAAAAAAAAAAACCTCACTCTAGTGAATGTATAATGAAGATTTTTTCAGTCTTTAACTTTTTCATGTAAATGATCCAACTGTCCTTGTTATGGGTTAAACTGACATAATTTCAGGCTACAGAAATGTCTACCTATGCTTATAATCTATAATTTAGGATTTAGATGAAATAAGTTTCTGTTGCCAGGTATGCCTTACAAGAGAGTGTTATTCACTCATTCAACAAACATTATTGTCAACCTAACAAGGCCCCAACATTATAACAGGTATTAGATACAATACCTCAAGGAATAAGATAAAATTCCTGCCTTCAGATGTATTTCACATTCTACTAGAGAGATAGTTTTATAAGTAGTTCATTAAAACACAGGAAGAAGCTCTAATGGAAGCATATAAATCATTTTATGGGGATCCCAAATATTGATAACATGGAACCATGTTTGTCTTGTAGGGAATGAGGAGGTCAGTACAGATTTCCTGAGGAAGGAATATTTGATTTGTGTCTTAAAAGAATAGTAGGAGTTGAGCAAGCAGAAAAAAGGGGATAGGCAGTCTAGGTCAAGGTTCTAATAGTCCCACAGGACAGAGGCATGGAAGAACATGGAAGATTTTGGAAATCATAAAGTACATATAATTGAAACATACAGGGCCTACAGAGGAATGATAAAAGGTCAAAAATGTCAACAGGAACTATATTCTATGGTAGTTTGATTTTATTTTCTGTACAGTAAGAGAAAGGTGTGACTCTGTAAGGTAATGTCTTTGTGAATGATTTTCCTCTGTAGCTTACACACAGATAGTCAGCACATATACACAAGTGGATTGACAGAGAGACAGAGAAAAAGATTTAATGATATGTTCTGGAATTACTGAGATCTTTTTGTTGTAGTTGTTTTCTGTGTGTGCTTTTAAGAAATAGAGTGTTTAAAGATGTTGGATGGGGATTCACGCGATAAAGCCAGAACCCAAAACTTTCATTATTTTAGTATTCTTTTAATTTCTTAGGTATCATTGCCCATGTTTGTTTATATTCCACATATTTGTCCATCTGTACTTATTAGTTTTATCTTGGTGTATTAATCGTTTTATAGAGAAAGAAAATATTATGTTGCTCTGGTAGTAATTCCTTGCTGTCTTCATGCTCCTAGTCATGCAAAGAGGGGAAGGGAAGAGGAAATCAGGAAACACTCTTCAGAGTAGGCAATTTTCTCTGGAATTAGTTTGCTGCAAATAATTAATGTTTTTAAAGCCTCACACACACACATACCTATATAAGGATGTTTTTACAGACTTTGGGAAGTTATTGTTTTACAATATAAAATTATATTTTTGACATTTTTCATTATTAATTTACAAGGTTTCTGTAATATGGTAATCCTCATTGTAAGTCAATAAATACCAGTTAAATGGAAATTCTTAGGTTTATTTTTCAATATATTTAACATAGGTGGCTATTTTGCAAAATTATATGACTTCTATAGTATTGCTTTTATTTGGAAGGCAGCATTCTATCATTACATATTTTTATTTTAATCTGGAAACTGTCTCTAATTTCCACCTATATGACACTCTAAAATCTAATCTGCTGGAACTAGAATGTAAAATAATATGTAATCAATAATCACTTTTAAAAATATAAAATTTTATATTTCATGGATTTTGCTGTTAAAGAATAAAGGGATCTAAGCAAAATATATCTCTAAGGTTTCTTCATAATTCTCAATATCCCCCATTCCCAATATGCACTGTATCTGAAGTCAGAAGTTAACATAATTATAGTATGCTAGATTTGTGTGATGAAAAAATACACACATTCCCAAACTAATTTGATTTGTTTACTTACAGAAAGTCACATCCTGGAAGATGTCAACAAGTGCATCATAGCCTTAAGAGACCAGGATGCTGATAATTTAGACCGTGCTGCAGGTGCCATCAGGGGCCGGGCGGCAAGAGTTGCTCACATCGTCACAGGTGAAATGGACAGTTACGAGCCAGGGGCTTACACGGAAGGTGTAATGAAAAACGTTAACTTCCTTACAAGTACTGGTAAGTCTCAGTCCCCAATAACAGCTGCACTGTTTCTGATATTTCAATGTACATAGCTAGCAAATATTCCATATCTGTGGAAAAGAAATCTCAGTCTGTGTTGCTTATTTTGGCATACATTGCTATACTACCTGGTGCTTTCATACTGTGGTTATGTTATTTGAAATTTATTTTTGAGAAGTAAATATGTTCATTGGCAAAAGAGGTCTTTTATAAATACATACATTATATAAATTACCCACAGGCCTTAGCCACTTATGAATGTTTGTTAATACCAGAGCTGTTAGGAGATATAATTAGGCCAGTATGGTATTAAGTATGTAAGTCTCCAAACCCTCTTTTAATTACATCATTGGTACCCTCAGGTTTTTGTTTACATTACTTAAACACAGCAAATTTGTCCTTTGTTTTCAGACAAACGCTCTCTACCTTCATCTGCAGACTTTTTACAAAATAATATTTTGTTCTTGCATATAATCTTCTTTGATTGCATAAGAAATATGGAACTAGGATTTTGTTTTGGTTGCAGCACCCAGGTTAATATTTTCTAAAATAGCCAGTAATGCTTAGTTTTGAATCACTCAGTAAAATGACATTCTTATTTTTAACGTTATTATTAAACTCACATAAATGTCTGAATTCATATGGATTTATAGACAATGAAGGCAGTCACTATTTTTATAAGTCATCATGGCAGAACTCCTTCCTGTGAAAACCCTTTTATGACTTTGTCAAATCCTTAGGTTGAACTTTTTTACTGTTGCCTCTTAACACCAAGGTGATGGTCATTCTTTGGTGACTACTTGAAATTCCATACTTATCTATACTATAGAATCATTCTTTATGTTATGCATATGGCATATTAAGATTTGAAGATATGTACATTGTTTAGCAAGAGAAGTAGAAGGGACAAGGATTAGTAACTTTTAAAATTTTCTTTGCCTTTTTTTTTTTTTTGGAGAGAGGCTGTTCTTTGCAATTAATTAAGAGAAATATAACAAAAGTTGAATAATCTTCACTAGAAACTAGTTCTGAAGAACTATGCCACAAGGCAAGTTTAGTGAGGTTTGCAGAGAATTGATGATTTTCCTAGCATGTTGATACAGAAAAGCATTGATGAAGCTAGGCACAGAGTTTTCTCATTATCTCTTAAAATAATGAAATGCAAAAAATGTGCTAAGGAAAGATGGAAGAGGTACATCTGCAACTTTTGATATTAAACTTATATTTTTATACCCACTCCTCGAAGTCACAGGTGTCAATAGGGCACACAGTAGGTGCTTTTTCAATTAGGTGTGGTAATACATTTACTTAAAAAGATGATTGTGTTCTGGTTGTTCAGTATCTCTTCCCTGCGCTAGATTTAGGTGGTCCTTTCTTGTTGGTCAAAATCAAGTACAGAGTTGTCTGTGTTCTTGATTTTTTCCATCTTCTGAGAATGGAACGTGTATAAAAGATGAATGTTTCAGGAGTTCTTTTTTAGCTAAATAAAAAATTTCCTATAGGGAATTGAATGGGTAAAATCTACCAGGACTAATATATCTTGCCTCTGTCTCAGCTTTATAATCGTATTAGTAAATTCTTGTGAACATGCTCTTTATAATCATAATGTCTATATGAAGTGCCAGATTTATAGTTTTATACTGCATAGGAAAGAGTTTATATATACTATAGTCAAAGAAAGAAATGGAAGTGAAATTCTAGTGTTCAGAATGTGAAATGTATTGTAGAAACACTGTTCACAATCAGTCTGAAATCAGTAAATAATGAAACAAAGTTATTTACACATTTGATTACAAGTTTGTTAATTCCTCTATGATTTATAATGACCTTGTCAGATAACCAACCAATATAGCTACATTATCACAATCAGAAGAGAAACAAGTCCTTTTTCCTCTAATTAGTTATATATAATTTTAATTAAAATCCTCCAGGTAGATCATGTTCTGTATCCCAAATATAATGAATATAGAATAATCCTGGGTTATTCTATATAAATAGTATCTTATTATTAATATAACAATATATTAATAGTATATAACTTTCCAATTTTGTCATTTTAGTTTTTTAGATAATATTTTTGGTGAATCTTTGGAAAAAAACTTTTCATTTTTGTTTATGTCTAGTTTCAAACTTTTCTCCCAACAGCTTTCCTTGAAATTTATCAAAAACACGCCTCACTACAGGGAATTCTGAGCAATAAATTAGATGAAAAACTAATTAGATCAGTTTGATCTTAACCAAAAGCTGAAAAATGTGAGCATTTTTTCTCCCATAGAGATATTGTCCATGAGAGATACTACCAACTATTCTATCCTCCACAATTAACTAACAGGAGATATTTGTCTTTGTTCATATCTCCTTCATATCTTAGACTTATTATTTATAAATATCAAATTAAATAATTGGAAATGTCATGATTTGTGTTACGAAGCTTTAATAGTTCACATTTTACCAAGTGAATAGTAATATATGTGGCCTTTTTTTCTCTTTGTTTCTTATTCTTTTATACAGTCCTCAGGTCTTAACCCTGCTTCCTGAAAATAATGAGGAGCAATTGTGAGTTGTTTTTATTACTGAGACTTCAAAGACTTATTTTGTAAAATTGGTATTATCATCAATGATGAAACCCAAGCCATGCTTATCTTAATCACAAAGAGTGTTTTTAGAACATAGCACCTTTGATTTTAATCAGACGTTGTGGCTCATTAGCACACTTTCAAGATTGGATGATCATCTAAATGTTTTCTCAGCATTAGGAAGCAAAGTTACCCTGTTACATTTCAGGAATTTATATTGTTCACAAACCCTAGAAGTTTTGAGTAAAATATAGTCAACATCTGGATGGCTGCATTTCACTCAGACAGAGGCATAATATTGTAATCTCCATGTGCAATTTTTTTTTTTTTTGCATCCCATACTTCCCTGTTACTAAGGTCCTCCTCTTGTCAGGGGACATGAAGAAGAACTTGATGGAAAGAGAAAACATATTGTCTTTTGTTGTTGTTGTTTTGATGAATAACAAACATTCTGGATTGCAGATTGTAGGCTTATAAGTCACACTCTTAATAACCACTTCAGTTCTTTCCTAGCAGATTGGGAAAATACCTAAATCAGATGCGGACTGACATAGTATATTTTTGTGTGATTTATGGACTCTATCAAATTCATAAATTAGGAGGCCTGAAGGCATCTGTTTCAAACCTTCAAACCCCACCTGGTTTTACTGTCAACCAGGCTCGTAGACCAAAACAGAACAGGCATATATATGAACCTAGCCAAGACATCCTGGTGGCATCCACTTTTGGCAACTGGTAATGATGGCAAATGAAGCTTCATTCATCAAGTACCCAATAAGGCCCAAACTGGCAAGTGTGTACCCAGAATTCTCTCCTTCTTAGAGTGGAGAAGAGCCATATAGTTATACTTTTTTTTAATCAAAGGCTGAGACAGTTGAAAATAATTTTGAGTCAGTGAATACTTCTGAAATTTTGTTGTGAAGTTTTCTTCAGACTAGCTTAAACAGCAGATAGACTTTTAAGATGTATTTCATTTTAAAATTAGTTTTAAAAAACTTTAATAGCAATCAGTAACCCTATCAATCCCCTTTCATTTGTTTTATTGACTTCTCTTTCATTTAGTATGTTTTATTAGTTGAGTTCTATAGCTTGATGTAAAAATGCTACTTTCCTTATGTTGTTTCTCTGTTCTACAACCTTAAATAGTTAGAAGATAAAAACCAACTCAGGAAATGACACACTGTGTCAAAAAATAGTACTTGGAAAATTGAATAGTCGAATAGCCATATGTAGAAGAATGAAACTGGATCCCTATCTCTCACCATATACAAACATTAACTCAAGATGGATGAAAGACTTAAATGTAAGATGTGAAATCATAAAAAATTCTAGAAGAAAATCTAGGAAAAGCTCTTCTGGACATTGGCTTAGGCAAAAAATTTATGACTAAGACCCCAAAATTTATGGGTCTTAGTCTTAGCAACAAAAACAAAAGTAGACAAATTAGACTTAAACTGAAAATCTGCACAGCAAAATAAATAATCAAAAGAGTAAATAACCTACAGAATGAGAGAAAATATTTGCAAACTATATACCCTTAAAAGGGCTGATATCCAGAATCTGCAAGGAACTCAAATGACCCAGCAAGGAAAAAAAAAAAAAAAAAACATTAAAAAGTGGGCAAATGAACAATCATTTTTCAAAAGAAAACATACAAATGGCCATTAAACATATAAAAAATGTTCAACATCACTACTTATCAGATAAATGAAAATTAAACCCAAATAAGATGATATCTTACTCCAAATAGAATGGTCCTTATTAAAAAGTCAAAAAACAATAGATGTTGGCATGGATGCAGTGAAAAGGGAATACTTATACACTGTTGGTGGGAATGTAAATTAATATAATCCCTATGGAAATTAGTATGGAGATTTCTCAAAAAACTAAAAGTAGAGCTACCATTTGATCCAGCAATCCCACTACTGGGTATCTACGCAAAGGAAAAGAAATCATTATATCAAAAAGATACTTGCAGTTGTATATTTAGTACAGCATAATTCACAATTGCAAAAATAGGAAATCAACCTAAGTGCCCATTAATTGATGAATAGATAAAATGTATTATATGTGTACTATGGAGGACTACTTAGCCATAAGAAAGAGTGAAATAATGTCTTTTGCAGCAACTTGGGTGGAACTGGAAGCTAGTATCCTAAGTGAAGTAACTTGGGAACAGAAAAATAAATGCCATATGTTCTCACTTATAAGAGGGAGCTAAGTTATGGCCACAGAAGGACACACAGAGTGGACACATAATGGACACTGGAGACTTAAAAGGAGGGAGCATGAGAGGGGATGAGGGACGAAAACTTACCTCTTGGGTACAATGTACACTACTCAGGTGATGGGTACACTAAAAGCCCGGACTTCACCCCTATACTATATACATGTGACAGAATTCAAATTTTCAACTTGTATCCCCCAAATCTACTGAAACAAAACAAAAAACCCAAAAGGTTTAGTTCTAGCAGTCCTTAGCTTCTACTGTCTAGCAGTGTTCGAAAATAGTAATCTATATACTAGATATGACTCAAAGAAGTTTTCTGTGTCCAGGGGAGTTTTGGCCAACCTAATTTTTATGTGGAGTTTGCTGAAGCCTAGTGGTATCCTGTTTCTAATGAGCCTAGTCTCCTCCACTCCCTCTCATTACACACACACACACACACACACACACACACACACACGCAGTCTGCTTTACTCAATTTACCTTCCTGAACTGCAGAAGCATTTGAATGCACCTAAAATTTTATTTATAACATTTTTTTCCTGGTGTGGGCCAAAAGGCACCTTCTGCTCCATCTAAGTTGATAACTTTCACAATCCTGTGGACATGCCAGGATCATTACTGCCTTTAAGGTTTTCCGCATCCTGTCCCTCTCATTTTGAATATCCTTACCTCTTCTTTCTCACATCAAATTCTATCTGCTTTTCAAGAGACATCATATGTCCCTGGCCTTTAGAAACCGCTGACAACAGTGAATTCCTTCTGTTCTCATGTATTGTAGCTCTTAAGGGACATGCTACTCAGTTACATTCCAGACAACTATTAATACACCATATTAACAAAATGAAAAAAGAAAGCCACATGATCATCTCAACTGATGTAGGAAAAGCACTAGACAAAGGAGTATTTCCAATACTCTTCCATGATAAAAACACCTAACAAACTAGAGACAAAAGGGAATTTCTTAACATGACAAAGGGAATTTAGAGGGTAGTCCAGAATATGCTATTGATGAACTCTTCATATAAACTTATACGGAAATGGCTTTTCTTTCAAAATAGAGTGTAAGCTACTGGAGAAAAAGACATTATTTCTCTTTGCACCTCTCTCAGGGCCTACCATTGTGTCTTGTGTTAGATTTACAAAAACAAAACAAAAACAAAACCCCTTTAATTGAGTCTCTGTGGTTTTCTTAATTCTACTGCTGCAGTTGGCATGTGCCTTTTCTTTACTGTGCTCTCAAAGTATAATCATTCTTCAAAGCTTTCTCAAATGCCACTATCTTTGCAAAGGAGCTTCTGATTCCCTTTCAGTTAGAATTAATTGCTCCATTATCTGTGTTACTATGAGCTTGTCCTCCAGTTAATGTTTATTTCACTTTGCCTTGTATCATAATCAGCCATTTACATACAAGTTTCTCCCACTAGATTGTAATGCCCTTAACAGAAGACGGCACATTTTATTTTTATCTTCTCTAGTAGTGTCTACACATAGTAGAGGTGCTCAGTGATCATTGATCACCAAATTCTTCTCCAGGCATTTAGTTTAAAGTTTACTACAAGATCATACTGTGATGCATATAGTACAGTTAAGTAAAGTGAGAGAGTAAGTAGTGATCCTAATTCAGGAAAAAAAAAACGTCAAAAGCAGTGGACTATAGCAAAGGCTGGGGCAGGGGAAAGATGAAGGAATTGATTCATTACTACCCAAAGTTAAATATTAGCCGCTTTGAGAAAACTTGGGGTCAGATTTTTAAAAGGTTCTTCAGCAAGCTTTTGAACAAGAGAACACAATATTTTTGTATTCAATTACCTACAAGAACCATAATTGAACTACATCTGTTGAAATATCTCACTGAAACTACTTTCACTAATGCTTCCAGCAAACTCCTATAAGGGCTAGCAATCATGCTTTCAAATTCAGAAGCCATTGTAGGCCATCTTTTCTCCCCTTGTAGCAATCTGAGATAGGCTTCCAAATTATCTACTTTCTTTCTTGTATCTTCAGCTTTAATCTGACTCCCTTTAACACAGTCAGAGAGCATTAACCAAGGGGCTTCTGTATACAGATCATTTGGCTAATCTGGGATAACTGAGTGTCTTCATGTTGGTGAGTTCAAAGTTGGAAGTTAAATGATAGCTCTGCCTCTCTAAAGATGATGCTGCTTCTGTTTCTACAAGGGTGTGGGATCTTGGCTAACATTGGGAGTTGAAGAAAACAGCTACAAGAACTTCTGAGTGGAAAACTGTTTTCTAACAACAACAACAAAAATCTAGATTTGAATAGGACCCAGATCCAGCTAGGGAACTGAGGATACTTCTTATCTTGCCATTTTAAATGAATGAAAATATAAACTTGTCATAAAAAAGAAAGTGCCATAAAAATTGAAATCTCCTGTATGTACTATGTGATGCAAAACTTCTTTGACCTTTTTGATATGGTACAGAGGTATCTGAAATGCCACTGTTGGTAATTGCCTTATTAATAAAAATAATACATTCTGACACATTGGTAGAAATTTTATTGTCAAAGAGGAAATAATGTAAAGGACTTAAAAGTAGATTCCAGAGAATCATAAAGAAGGGCTGAAACATTGCCATATCCGGAAAATGTAAAATTTGTAATTTTGAGGTTGATGCTAAATGAAGGATGGGTTAAGGATAATGGAGATGAATTGGCATGGGATAAAAGGAAGGGAGAATTGGAAGAGGAATTGGAGAATGAGGATCTGCTGTGTGGTTATTTGCTAGTGCAAAGATGTTCTAGAGGTCTTGTATCTTCCTTAACTCTAGAACTCCTATGACCAACCTCAGATGCATTGTCTCCAAGCAATCAAAACACTATCTAGAAAGAGAAATAGGTCACGCCTTCATATCTTTCATTCTGATCCTACTTTTGCACGCTTCTATAAAATGACTAATTCAGATTTACTCTATGGACTTTTATATGATGAAGGTAATAAGAAGAAAATAATTTATATTTAAAAGGATTAGACTTAAAGTACTAGTGTTCGCTCTGGGTTGCAAACAACAGAAACTAATAATGGCTAAATTAAACAAAAACGCAGGCAGGCTGGAGAACAAGAAGAGAAAACTGACAGACTACAGGGGAGACTGCATATAGGAACCACATTTAAAGTTATCCCAAATAACAGCCATTTGAAGTGCCATTCCAGCCACCTCTAAACATTTAATGCCACTAATGGCATCATAATATTATGACATTGGACCCCACAGATGGTACATTCATTCACCACCACATTCCAGATACTCTTACCACTGGAGTAAATTTTACTATATCCCTGCTTTTGTTTCACTTGCTTTGAATTCAATTTCCTGGGCAGAAGCTTTGAGCTAGCATAGTTTAAATCACGCGCCCACAGCATTGGCTGTTAGCACACAGAGGAGCAAGGACCTGGCCTTTGAGTTTCTCTGGAGACAATGCTCTGCCTCACAGTAAGACTCTCACACTGGGAGATTCCATGGCATAGGAACGGGTTTTGGAGTCTGTGAACAAGTTGAGGGGATGGCGTCGTGATGAGAAGCAGGAGAAGAGCATTATCAACAAGGAGTAAAAGGACCCAGGGAAGGGAAATTGAGGATTGATTTTACCAAGTTCATTGGTCATCATGGGGACAATGGAACCACTTCCATCTGTATCACCCAATCAGGAACATTGTCCATCAGCAGCTTGTTGCCACCCAATTCTTTTGGACGTTTTGTGAAATTTTTAAAACAAGCATAAAAGCATGGTTTATTCTTGGTAGATTTATTGAACAAAATATTATGATACCACTCCAAATCTACCTATGTTCCAGGGAAGATGTGCCATAGCAGAATATTTGATGTGAATATGACTCTCGTGCCAAGATAGTGTTTAATAAAACAGTGGTTTTTTTTTGTTTGTTTTGCTTTGTTTTGCTGCATCTTATGAAAACATAAAGGAGTCATGACATCTTTTGAAAAAGCAGGAAAGTATATCCTCCAGTGGATATACTGAAGAAACTTCAGTTTCTTCTTTTTTGTTCCTTTCCTTAACTACAACAATGACGAAAATTAATAATCCTGTATCCTATTATTGTTCAAATGTAGACTGATATTGTATTAAACTGTATAATCTTGTTTCAAATCTGAAGGGATAAGGACTTTGACTTCATTCATTTTAAAATTACTAAGTACTAGACACTTTTTGTAACAGCATGGACTAGTGCCTTCTAAAATTATAGTGTTTGCACAGCCACTGGGAAAAAAGAAGTGGCTGCTCAAAGCCAGAGGGGATCAGAGGCTCTGAGGTGTCAAGCAGTCTTAGTTCCTTCCCAGCTACCCTGAGGGCTAAGGACATCAACACACCTCAAACTCACTAATATATACCAGTATGCCACAACATAGTTGTTAGGGAGTTCTGGGTTAGACAGCTAGCTACTAGGTAACCCAACAATTAAGTGTGTAAGATAATTACTGTAAAATGTTTTATAACTGTAACATAGTATATGTTTTTAAAAATGTAGACAATATCTGAACAAAGCCTTCTTCCTTCCACTTCATCTTGAAAATCAGATTTATGAAACTAATGAAATAACTCCCTTCAGTTGTTACAAGTATCTACTTCATGTATTAATAGCCCTCAGCTGCAAAGACAGTTAATTTTACTTTTTTAGAGATCTATATATATAGCTTGGAAAGTCTGGTTATATATTTATTGATGTGAGCTGGTAAAACATTTATATGCTCATCTGTAAAACTAAATTTGAGGTTCAAGGTCACTGAGGCTAGAGAATAAACTAAGGTGGTATGTCCCTTAGATTTTCTTTCCTCTGGCTTTGGAGTGGACATAAACCATGTGGAATTAAGGGTGTAAATCAGATTGCATTTCCCTTGGTGGGAAGTAATTGGGCAAACAGCAGAACCTAACTGGCAATGGTTTTAGCCATTTCATCCCCAGCCTCTCCTTCTCAATTGTCTTTCATGTCAATTTTAATGGGGGTCCTCAGATGTAGTCCTCGTTGGGTGGGAGTCGTTACAATGAACATAATTATATTGCCGAGTTTTCAAGATAAGAACAAATTTAGTAAGTGAAGAATTAAGCATTTTTAAGGTGAATACCTACAGCTGTTGCCAAGTAAGGTATATTGCATTTATGCTATCAGATTTCAGGGACATATAAACTAAATGTTGAAAGGGCATATCATTGCTAAGAGAAAAACAAATTAGCAGGCCACATTTGCAAATGACAGTGTTATCTACAAACTTTAATAGATGCATTTTCTTCAATGAAGTCAATAAATTATTTATCATAGTGGATGAATTAAAGGTTATTTCTCTTTCACTTGGGAAAAACTATAAACACAGTGGCTACCTCAAGAGCTTCAATGAAGAAAGGAAAGATTGTTTGAAAGTGGGAAGGATATTTTAAATGATAGCCACAGCTGGAAGAACAATAGTGGGAATAGAACAGGTGGACATTAATCAGATGTCCAGTTAACCAGCTCTGGAAGGAGGAGATAGTTCAAGAAAAGCCAGGAAGATTTTAGGCAACTAGAAAACTGTGTGCCCATAGTGTGCCAGGCTGATTTCTGCTGACATGTATTTTTACTTCACAAATCAAATTAACTCATGGTAGTTTACAATGTCCTATTTCCATAAATCACAAAAGAAACTATTACAGTTTAACAATGACACACAACAGGCTAAGTTTCTGGGAAGAGGTTTCCTCTGAAATGTATTAGTAACCCAGTGGTATCTTGGAAAACGTAATATATTCTGATGATCATCCACCATTTAATTTTACTGTCTGCCAAAATCTGTAGCAGTTAAAGTTAAGTGAACAATTTATATTATAAAATTTCTCTGCTGATATAGGGATTTTTAAAGGACCATTTATTACAAACACTGCTGGCAATATTTCTTTAAGATTTCAGATAGTCTAAAGTCTAGTGTTGGTTGTAGGTAATAGTGATTTAAGAAAGGTTATACACATTCCTTTACCACATACCTTAAAATTCTTAAGTAACTAGAAAGAAGAATTAGAGTATGGATATTGATAAAAAAATAATTTTTGAAGGAAGAAGCAACACTTTGAAGTATACTTCTCTTGCCATCTCCCATACCTTATATTTTTATTCTTCCTTCTACCAACTACTTCTCTTTGTAAATAGTTGTTAATGTCTCTGTTACTGAGCTATCAAAGATCTCTCTACCAGTTGTGCATATAAGCCAATAACATGGCACTGGCCTTTAGGAAAAGAAAAACTTTATTGTAAGTCCTCTGGTAAGGAGACAGGAGAAATTGCTCAAATCTCTCTCCCTGAGCTGGGGGCTGGGTCTGGTTTTATAAACATAGAGTAATGAGGCATGATCTGATTGGATCTAGCAATAGGGTGATGCCAAGAGGCATGCTCTGACTGAACCATGCCATGGAGTGATGACAAGGCTCAATCTGATTGGATCTTGGATCTTGCCATGTGGTGTTCGCTTCTTAATTCAGTCCTGGCTCCTTTGTCTGAGCACTTATTCCACTCTTCATTACACACTTGGTTCATATGGTCATGCTCAGGTTACATGACTTTCAACTCAGGGGATCCTTGGCAACTGAAAAACCACTCACAACATCGTTACATAAATGTTGAGCCAGATTTGGCTGGTGTGGTTACATTTCTTCATTATTTGTGTTTTTAGTGTGTTAATCTTATCTTCACAATTACAGTCAAATAACTTTGAGTCTAGGAACTAACAATGCTTTGTTTTGATTGCCTTTTTCCATCTACTTAAAAAGTTAACAAGAAAGCAAACTGATCAGAGATATCTATCCCATCCCAATCTAACATCCCTTTAAAATAACAGGAAATGAACACAAAAGAGAATAAACTCATAATGGCAAATGCATGGGTGTAGGATCATCACAGAAGAAAAAAAGATCCAGAGATAGAGAACAGCTGAAAACATGTAGATGGATGAAAGAGAGTAGCAAATGCCTCAATCTAGAATGTGCATAGAAGGTGTTGGCTGAGGAAGCCTGGATTCCTCTGGGACTGATGTTAGACTTTTTATTAGCAACACTGAATTCTCCAAAGCAATGAAGCAATGGCTTCATGTTCAATGAAAAATTCATATGCACTTGTTAATTTTCATCCAAATTATGTGGGAAAATAAAAACTTCTTTGTATGCATAAGAACTCAGAAAATTTCGCTTGCACAGAAGCTGTTTGAAAAATGACTTGAAAATGTGTTCAAACAAAACAGGAGATGAAAAAACCAGTAATAATAAGACATGGAAACTGATATTTGAATCTAACTCAGAGATACAATGAATAAAATGACAAAATGGCAGATGACTAGCAGTTCTAGAAAGCAATTGATCCAAATTAGAACACCAAGTCAGTGGCTCCAAGAAAAGAAAATGAATTATAAAGGGAGCCTGGCGTAGCTTAAAACAAGCAGAATCACTAAATTAGTCTCATGACAAAGAAAGCAATTCACCATCCTCTCCAAAGATATTAGTATACCAGTCCTCACCTAGCAGGCTTAGAATATCATGAACCCAACTTCATAATCCTAAAACTTTAAAACTCTGTCCAGTTGTATTGTCATCAGGTCATGCTTAACTTTTTGTATTTTTTCACTGTCTATATTTGTAATATCTTTTTTTATTTTTAGGATACCAGATTTTGGTGTCACATGGTGAGCATTATCTGTTATGCCTGTTTTGAATATATATTACTTATGTTTGTATTAATGACATATACATTTGTATATGTTTATATACAGTCATTTTATCATAGTTATATATTATAACTGTATATAGTACATATTATATAATATATAAAATGATTGATTTGTTTTAAATAGTCATTTTATAAAATAGAGTTCTCTTACAGCTGGACTGGGGCTCTCCATGTTTATCTGCAGGAATACCTGGAAGTCTGATACTGACTTCAGTTCACAATAAGAACAAGTGGATTAGCTTGTAATTTACAAGATGTTGTTTAAAGTTTGGAATCCCCTGGTGGCACCCAGGGCCAGCTTGTTTACATTGTTTAGAGATGTGTAGATTGATGGCTTATACATGGTCTAACCAGTTACGTAGCTTGTCTTGCCCATATGACGAGCAGGGCAAAATATCTTGATGGTTCATAATCCACAGATGAAGTACATCCTGTATGACTCTGGGTAGGTGTACCCGCAAATCGCCCAGGTCCTGATGTTGGCCTCACATTCTTTCTCCTACTATGCTGTGTTCTTTGTGTTTAATACATCTGTATCTTTATGTATCTTCTGTAGAATTTTGCAAACCCTTTCAAATATCCAATCTTCTGTAATTGTTGCACTCATAACTCATTTTTTTTTACAAAAAACAAATGAAGATATCAAGAACAACACATACATACATACACACACACAGATTCACACTCATCACTCTAATCACACAGAGTAAGGCAAGTGGTTACATTACTGCTCTGTTTTTGTTTATGTTTTTGAAGGTGCTCTGTAAGCTTTTATAAATAGACTGTCTCAGTCCATTTGAACTGCTATAACGAATACCTTAGACTGGGTACTTTATAAACAACAGAAATTTATTGCTCACAATTCTGGAGGCTGGGAAGTTCAAGATCAAGGTGCCAGCAGATTGAGGGTATGGTGAGCGCCCATTCCTCATGATAATTCCTTTTAAATATCCTGACATGGTGGAAAGAACAAACAAGTTCCCTCAAGCCTCTTTTATAAGGGCACAAAGACCATTCATGAGAGTGGAGCCTTCATGACCTAATCACCTTCAAGGCCCCCTGCCTAATACTGTCTCATTGGTGATTAGGTTTCAATATATGAATTTTGAGGGGACACAAATATTCAGACCATAGCATAGAAATTATGCTCTCAAAATTGCTGGATAATGCTGTTTTTCCAGAGGACTTTCAAGCTCCAAAACCTTAGTGACTAAATTTTCATTTCCTTTAGATGATTGACTGATTTACACATTATATCTCAATAGTGAATGGGTAAATTTTTCTCATGAGTACTAACTCGGCCTTTTATGGGCTGTTTCCTGTAACAATGTGATCTGTCCACCAAATTACCATTTCATTACCCTGCCTCCTTAAACACTCAGAATTTCAACTAATCTTATCCTTTCTATATTAGTTTTCTATTGCTGCATATCAAATTTCCCTAAAATTTGGGAAATTAAGACAGCAAACATTTATTGTCTTATAGTTTCTGAGGGTCAGGAATCTAGGAATAGCTTAACTCTGTGGTCCCCAACCCTGGGGCAGTGACCCAGTATCATTCAGTGGCCTGTTAGGAAACCAGGGCCACACATCACTACTGAGCTCCACATCCCCCTCACCCCAAACCCCCATCCTCACCCCCATCCGTGGAAAAATTGTTTTCCATGAAACCAGTCTCTGGTGCCAAAAAGGTTGGGGATGACTGGTAGCTGGTTGGTTCTGGCTACGGTCTCTTATGAGTTTGCCTTCAAACCCGTGGCCAGGGCTGCAGTCATCCATGTCTCACCAGGGAATAAAGGATCTGCTTCCAAGCTTGTTCACATGGCTGTTGGCAGAAATCTTTAGTCCCTTGCCACGTGGACCTCTCCATGTGCTGCCTATATGTTCTTACAACATGACATTGGCTTGCCCCAGAGTGAGTGACCCAAATGAGGGAAAGAGAGAGCCTAAGGTGGAAGCCAACATCTTTGTATAATCTAACTTCTGAAGTGGCGTAACATCACCTTTGTTGTGTTCAATTTGTTAGAAGCAAGTTACTAAGTTACTTAAATGCCCCCTTAAAGGGGCATTATACAGGGCATGAATACCAGGAGGGTGGAGGTCACTGAGCCATCTTACAGACTGACTAGCACAGCTTCTAAATTCTGGATATGCTTGGTATGTTCCCATGTGACCAGATAGACTGTACATTTTTGACTCCATACATCTCTTAACCCCTCCCTGTTTTCTGGCCAAACATCTAATATTGGAAACATTAGCAAAGGACCTGGCACATAGTAGACACTTAGTGAATATGTATTAAGTCAATGAATAAATAATACAATGCCTGTCTCACCAACAACCCTTAATACAATTGATGTCACAGAATACTATGGAAAAGGAAATCCTCTCTCTGACTAATTCATACTACATGGTTTTATAGTCTTAAAGACATAGAGCATAAGTTTATGAACATTGCTGTAAATATCACATAATATGCCACGGCCATGTGGAGAAAGCATTAAATAGAGAATTTTTATTTATTTATTTATATATTTTTTATTTTATTTATTTTTTGCCCACCTGTCTTCCTCTAACTGGGGAACTTTTAAAATCAGAGTTGTAGACTCAAGTTTACTACCAAATAATTGTGAAAATTCCTTAAGTGATACAGGCCCATAACCTCAAGTGCTAAAAGAAGGATGAACTGTGACCAGGCATAGTGGCTCATATCTGTAATCCCAGCATTTTGAGAGGCCAAGGTGGGAAGATCCGTTGAGGCCAGGAGTTGGAGACCAGCCTGGGCAACATATTAAGACCTTGTCTCTACAGAAAATAAATAAAGTTCAGCTGGGCATGGTGGCATGTCTCTATAGTCCTAGCTAACTACTCAGGAGGATGAGGCAGAAACATTGTTTGAGCCCAGGAGTTCAAGGCTGCAGTGAGTGATGATCATGCCACTGCACTTCAGCTGGGGCAGCAGAGCAGAGCAGGGTGGGGGGCAGGGAAGGAAAGGGAAGGGTGAGCTAGAAGATCTCCAGTATTTCTATGCAAATCATTTTACTTATACCCCTTTTTTTCATAAATCTAAGAGTCATTTGTCTATATGCTAGACAAGTAACATGTATCAACGGATTCGGTATGTAGCTGTTTTCAAAATCTCAAAATCCTATAACTATTTAATAACTAAAGAAGAAAATTTACAAAATATAAAAAAAGTTCTTTTGTTCGTTTTTAAAGATTGCTGCCAGCCTTGTGCATTCTTCCTTTTGGAGAACTGGATGTGTTGTCCCTATTTTAAATGTTTTCTTATTGTTGCTGTTCTTCGAATGGTCATAAATCACTTATTTTGTAAAAAAAAAAAAATTAAGAATGTATCAGGTTTGTCAAAAGAAAGAGAAGTACATAAAGATTTAGCAATTTAGTTTCTTATGTTTTAATAGGAAAATAATATTTTTAGAGATTAGGACTAAACAGTAAATTAGAGTTTTAGCTCCAATACTTATTAACAATAAGTGATTTTAGGCAAATTACTGAGTCTAAGACTTAGTTTTGTCATCTATAAAACAAGGGCAATAAAATTTTCTTTTAGAGTTTTTGTGATAATTTACATTAAATAGTACATATAGATCCCTTGACACGCCTGCTACATAGTCTAATGTCAATAAATATCGACAGTTAATAATATTGTTGATATTATTGGGTCTGAAAATAGTGGAACAGTACTTGGCGGCTAGATTTTCATATGATATACCTTCTGATTGAAGTGGACAAATACTAATATGCAATCTCTATGGTATAAATTATAGGAAACAACAAATAAATACTGACATTTGTGTACTTGTTCTGATAAAATTTTATTTCCAAAACTGCTTTCACTTAAATATTTTTATTTTTTTTTTAATGATCTCATATCTTCTAGCCAGTTCGGGCTGTTATAACAAGTTATTATACACTAGGAAGCTTAAACAACAGAAATTTATTTCTCACGGTTTCTGGAGGCTGAAAGTTCCAGATCAGGGTACCAGCATGGTTGGGATCTGGTGGGGACCCTCTTCCTGGCTTGCAAACAGCTGCCTTCTTGCTGTGTCTTCTTCACATTGTCAAGAGCAGAGAGAGGGAGCAAGGGCACTAATTCATGATGAGGGCTCTGCCATCATGATCTAATTACTTCTCAAAGACCCCAACCTCCTAATACCATCACCTTGGGGATTAGAGTTTTCAACATGTGAATTTTAGGGGGACACAGACATTCAGTCTACAGCATCCAGGTTCACCAGGTTATGTCCTTTCTTCAAATTAAAATCATTTTGAAGAAAAAACATCTTTAAAATTCAAATTCTCAGTAGCACAAGATATAGAAAAGGATTTTATTTATTTATTTATTTTTGGCCTGGTCTTTAGCAGCTTAATTCTATTTTGAAATGTATTGTTATTACATATGCTTAAGGAATACAATGGTAGAGGAAACAGTGCATTTTATAACAAAAGAAAAATAGTGAAAGATTAAGTCATCTGATCTATCTGAGCTTATGGTGAAGGCACTCATTTAATTTTTTTTTTTTTTTGCTTTTTAGAAATAGCAATTCTTTCATAAAATTAAAAAGGAATCAAGGACACCTACTTAATATGTAGTCATTTTAGTGACGGATGACAGTTTAATGAAACATGAAAAGCAAATTTGAGAGCATTTTTGTATATAAAAACCTATTCAGTTTTAAAAAATAAACATTTGACTTAACTCTCAGAGCAAAGATATTTAGGAATTTTTATAGCTTCCAATTTATCAAATTACCTTTCAATAACTGTGTACCTCTGTGATGCTTCTTAGCAGATACTGGTTTGAGTAACACTAGTGATTTCTAACTTTTTGTGAAAGCTGCATGTTATCACATTAATCTTTTCTGATGTAGCAAAGGCTAATAAACTCTCACTCAAATGTATATACTCCATGCAGTGATAGGGTACCATTTAAAACTTTATTAAAGAAAGAAACAGAAGGGTAGAAGTGGATTATAAAGGTTAATGATGGAAAAGATTACCGTGATCTTAAGAAGAATGGTTGGTTTAAAGCATTATACTTTAGGGCCAGGCGTGGTGGCTCATGCCTGTCCTTCTGCCTCAGGAGTGTTTGAGACCAGGCCTGGGCAACATAGGAAGACTCTCATCTTTATAAAAATAATAAAAATAAGTTAGCCAGGCATGGTGGTGTGTGCCTGTAGTCCCAGCTACTCAGGAGGCTGAGGTACAAGGATCCCTTGAGCCCAGGAATCTCAGATTACGGTGAGCTATGATGAGGCCACTACACTCCAGCCTGGGCTACAGAGCTATACTCTGTCTCAAAAAGAAAAAAAATATGTGTATACACACACATGCATGCACATGCGTGCACATACACATGCTCTCTCTCTAGAGCAAGCCTCTGAGGTATTTTCCTGTTCTACTTGGAAAGCACATAGCTGTCTAAAAAACTTCAAAATTATCTGGTTTTAGATTAGCCCCACCTTAAAATCAAATTTTAGTAACTTCTTTTAAATTCAAATGTCATATTCAAATACTTATCTGTGTTTTTGTTCTGTAAGGAGTAACATCTATTTCCCACAGAATAATGGGGAAAACTTCAATTCAAACCATTTTTCCTCCTGTAATGAAGGCATATTAGTAATTAGATACAAAAAAAGGCTTCTACTCATACCTTCTCTCTTTCCCAGGCGGGAGTAGGAACCTCTATTTTCAACGTACTGGTATTGAGTAATGTAAAGCTATGTGATTGGGGGGTAAGAAATTGACTAAGAGTGTAAAAAATTGTTCTCATATATAGGTGTAGTGTTTAAAAAGTCTGCAAATGCTGAGCAAATTTTGTACACTAAGATCATTGCCACCACAGCATGCAATTAAATTACAATTAGGAAATCACTTTAACAAACCTGTATGAGCTATATTGATGCACAAGCACTGTACCTATCAAATATTGAAAGAAGAAAAATAAGACATAATTTCTTCTCTCCAGAAAAATAAATGTACTTAGGGAGGCAATGGCATAGGAATTTTAATACAAAACAAAACAGAGATGTGCAGAGTATCTGATAATTGATAATATTGTCTGGAAAAGATAAAACCCAGAAATCAGGATATTCAAACTATAGAAAATAGAGAAAATTACCCTGAAGCTAAATATTTAAGAAAGCAAATTATTTTTGCTCTATAACATAATTATAGGAGACCGTAAATTCCTGATATTCCTGGATAATTATCAGGCCTAATTTTGTGGTATCACCAGCTTTTCCTCATTCACCATTAGGAAATGATATGTTCATCAGTTCATAATTCCTATTCTTAAACAATACCCATTCACTCACCCCCATGTGTAATAAAAAAGAAAACACTAAACTCCAATCCCTGAAAGTAAGTGCAACCCTTTCTGTTCTGTCCCTTCTTTACTATCACCATTTATCTATAAGGAGGTTGTAAAACTGTCTTCAGCTTCTCAGCATACAAGTACCTGGATGCAGTGTTATCCCCTCTGCTATTTTAAGGCCAGAATATAATGGATTACACTTGGTCTACTTTTTTTTTTTTTTTCAGTTAAAATTTATTTGGTATTTACTTACTGTGACTATAGCATTAAGCTAAGTTTTGAAAAGTAGAGCATGATCTAAACCTTTCGGGTGTTTAACTGAAGTTAAGGAAATAGTAATTAGCAAGGTTATTTTATGAAAAAGCAGGAATACACTAAGAGGCAAAATAAATAATAGAAAAAAATGAATAGAGGATGATGAAAGTATATGTTTTATAAATTTTGTGTGTCAGGGAAGACCACATAGAGGAAGTAGGGACAAAAATAGGAGCCTAAGTGTTATTGAAATCAAAGAAGAAAGTACATTCTTGCTGGAAAAAAAATGTCAAAATACTTGTATTATGTAATGATGTAATTAGAGACAATTAAAATTATACTGAACATAATTTCTTTTTTGATTGAGAAGATACTTCAAGTTCTTGTAATGTTTCAATATTATTCTTAGGGTATTGTGCCCTTGAAGGAAAACATGAGTAGAAAGATGAGTAGATTTCTCAGATAGTTCAAGCAGTTTATTTTGCCAGTAAGTCATAGGTAAGACTGGGTAACTGGTGGCACCTGCCTCAGTTAAAAATGGAGTAAGTACCCCTCTCCCTAACTCTCCCACTGATGACAGTTACAACTTTGGACATAAAGCAAATCTTGGGGACTCCACAAAGTAAATAATAGCAGACTGGAGATGAAATCAGACCTTGAAGAATTACCCTATACAATGGTTATAATCTCTGCACTTCCATTTTTTCTTCCATATTTCCTGGCTTAGACTCTTGGGCAACCTGAGTCTGGGAACTGTATACAGATAGAAAAGCTCCAGGAAAAACTCCCTTTCTCAGGCCAGAGGACAGATAAGCATGGGTAGAGGTAAGCCGTGAAACCCATTGAACTCAGCCCATGTGAGAGTCAAGTCCACTCCTGAGGTCGTGGTGGCAGCAGTTCCTCTGCTGACTGAACAGGATAAAAGATAAAATACAAATTACCAATATGAGGAATGAAAGGGAATAATACTACAGAATCACAGGCATCACAAGGATAATAATAAAATACTACTATTTTATACACATAAATTTGATGAAGTGGATGAAATGGACCAATTCCTTGAAGGACACAAACATTTAAATGTCATTGAACAGATAATAACAAGTGTTGGGGAGAATGTGGAGAAATTGGAGTCCTCGTACACTGCTGGTAGGAATGTAAAACAGTACAGCTCCTTTGGAAAACAGTCTGACAGTTTTCAAACAGTTAAACATATGGGTTACCATATGATCCGGAAATCCTATCCATAAGTATATACCTAAGAGAAATAAAAACATATGTCCACACAAAAACTTATACATGAATGCTCATAGCAGCATTAACCATAATAGCCTCAAAGTGAAAACAATTCAAATGGTCATTAACTGATAAATGGACAAATAAAATGTGTTATATCTATACAATGGAATACAACTTGGCAATAAAAGAATAAAGTACTGATACATACTGTAGAGCAGATGAACCTTGAAAACATTATGCTAAGTGTAGAAGCCAGTCAAATACTGCGTATTATATGATCCCATTAATATGAAGTGTTATTTCATACAAGATAACCATAGGCAAATATATTAACACAGAAAGTAGATTAGTGGTTGCCTAGGGGGCTGGGGGCATTTGAGAATGATGGCTAAGGGTGCAGGGTTTCTCTCTCTCTCTTTCTTTTTTGGTTATGCTCAACAGTGTGATGAGGGGGTACAGGGTTTCTTTTGGGGGTGATGGAAATGTTCTCAAATTGATAGTAGTGACAGATGTACAACTTTGTGAATGTACTAAAATGCATTGAATTTACACTTTAAATGGGTGAATTGCATAGTATGTGAATTATGTCTTAAGGAAGCTCTTGGAAAACAGTTACTGAAGAAGACAGACATATTTAATGCCCTGTATCTGTTAAAGAAATTGAATTTCTAGTTTAAAATCTTTCAAGTAAAACTATAGGCAGACGTTGTTTCCCTGGTGAATTCTGCCCAACATTAAAACATTTAAGTTAGAAATATAAGTACATTTCCAATGAATTAAGAACATGGAACACTTCTCAGTTCATTCCATTAGACCAGCAATACCCCAATGGTAAAACTAAACAAAGACATCACACACACACACACACACACACACACACACACACACACACAAAATATATATATAGAACAACATCTCTCATGAACATAGATGCAAAAATGCACAACAAAATATTAGGAACTCTAATCTAGCAATTTATATATAAAGAATAATAACAGTACAACCAACTACAGTTCATCCCAACGATGAAAGGACAGTTCAAAATTTGAAAATTAATCATTATAACCCACCATGTTAACAGACTAAAAAAGAAAAATCAGATGATCACATCAAAGATTCAGAAAGTGTTCAACAAAGTTTGAATTTCATTCATAATAAAAATTCTCTATATGCTAGAAATAGAAGAAGACTCCCCTTATTTGATAAGGGGTATCAGCAAAAAACCTACAACTAACATCACAGTTAGCAGTAAAGGAATGAATACTCTCCTCCTAACATCAGGAACAAGAAAATGATAGTATTTCACTATTCAACACTGTATTAGATTCTCTAGTCAGTCTAATAAGGTAAGAGAAGGAAATAAAAGGCGTATTGATTGGAAAAGAAAAAACTTTTCCTATGTGCA
The DNA here is from genome assembly GCF_020740605.2 of Lemur catta. Classification (NCBI taxonomy): domain Eukaryota; kingdom Metazoa; phylum Chordata; class Mammalia; order Primates; family Lemuridae; genus Lemur; species Lemur catta. The sequence goes on along the minus strand of NC_059141.1, from coordinate 45,366,669 downwards.
GATAGCATGATTATGAATTCTAAAGATCAATTGGAATGCTAGCAATGAACAACTAGAAACCAAAAACATAAAAATTACCAATTACCATAGCACTAAAAATGGAAATAATTAAGTATAAATCTAAAAAAACCAATGTGCTACATTTACGCATTGCAAACTATAAAATGCTGGTCAAAGAAATTAAAGAAGACCTAAATAAATTGAGTGACATATCATGTTAAATTATTAAAAGACTCAATATAGTTAAGATATCAATTCTTCCTAAATTGATCCATAGATTTATTATAATCCCAGGAGAATTTTTTTCTAGCTATAAACAAGTTGATTCTAACATTTATATGGAAAGGCAAAGGAACAAGAATAGCTAAAATTATTTGAAAAAGAAGACTAAAGTTGGAGGATCAACTGCATCTGATTTTGAGACTTAATATAAACTATAGTAATTAAGGGTGATATAAGAAAAAGCATAGATTAATGAGACAGTTCAGAGTCCAGAAATCAAGCAATTTTGGACAAGTGCGAAGGTAATTCAAAGGAGAAAGGACAGTCTTTTCAACAAATGGTACTGGAACAATTGGACATTTATAAGCAAATAAAAGAAAAAAAAGGAACCTCAATCTCTGCCTTACATCATATACAAAAATTAACTCAAATTAGATAATAGCCTAGATAATTAGATAATAGTAAAATATAAAACTCTTAAAAGATACAAGAAATTTTTTATGACATTGGTTATTAGATACAATGCCAAATCATGACTTACAAAAAATATAATTTGGATTTCATCAAAAGTAAAAAAAAAAAAAAAGGTTCTTTATGAAAGATGTGAGAGACACTAAGAAAATGAAAAGACAAGTCATGGACTGGGAAATAATGTTTGCATGTCATATCCACCCCCCTAAATAATGTTGCATCTAGAATATATACAGAAGTGTCAGAGCTCCAAAATACGATAAGATATCCTACTCTACTCTCTGAGTGTAAGTGCTGCTGGCATATTCTCAAGGACTAGAAGGAAATATTCACGAAGGGTTTATAATGTGTCAAGGTGATTTGCAAATGCCATTATATTTAACCCTGGTAACAGGCCTATAAGCATAATATTATTTTTATTTTAAAGGCCAAAAAGCAAAGCCTTGAATTCAATAATTTTCCCAGTGTGACCCAGTTAAATAGTGGATTTGTGAAATAATGGCTTCCCACCACAAAATGGGCATGCTACCCAAATCGGCATTAAAACACCAGAGGCCACAAAGTAACCTTAAATGGGAGTTTCTCACATATTAGTACTCAATAATGAGCTCACAATTAGTTGTTTTATATATATGTTTTATATATATGTGTGTGTGTGTGTGTGTGTGTGTATATATATATATATATATTTTTTTTTTTTTGAGACAAGGTTTTGCTCTGTTGCCTGGGCTAGAGTGCAGTGGCATCATCATAGCTCACTGCAACCTCAAATTCCTGGGCTCAAGAGATCCTTTTGCACCAGCTTCCCAAGTCACTGGGACTATAGGTGTGCAGCACCTCACCTGGATAATTTTTCAATTTTTTTGTAGAGGTGGGTCTTGCTATGTTGCCCAGGCTGGTCTCTAACTCCTGGCCTCAAGCAATCTTCCTGCCTTGGCCTCCCAAAGTGTTATGATTATAGGCATGAGCCACCACACCTAGCCTTTATTTATTTTTTAATTTTATATCTGCTCAACCAAATTTACTTTGTCATGACTCTCAGGTCTGTTTGAGATAAACTCCACATCAGAATTAAGTCTGCATAGTATGTATTTATTTCCTGGCCTGGCTGAATAGTCAATTATTCTTTAAAAAGAATATTAGTTGCAAATGGCCAAGGCTATCTTTATGGAAATTTCAGTTTGGGAATGATAACTGTAGATTATGATGTTCCTTTGAATTCCAGCACACTGGGACTAACACTGTTAGAAACATGCTTTCTGGTTCAGTGTTGTTTCATTCGACAAATATTTACTAAGCACCTATTATGTATCAGGCACTATGCTGGGTGCTGAGATGCCATTATGTACAAAGTGTCCTTAAGGAGCTCATAGTCAATTTGGAGAAGAGAGACAGCCCACAATGATTATACAGATTAATGAGTATTTGTCTTAATGTGATAAGGTTCAGAATGACTTCCCCGAGTACATGAAGTATAAAACATAAATCCAAAGAGTATGAGGATGTTACCCAAGTGAAGAGGATGGGGAAAAGCGGAGGAATTTTCCATGATCCATTTACTCTAAAATGTATTCTCAACTACCTCTAAATATTTTGTTGCAAATATTTCAAATTCATATGGCCTCCCCTCAAACTCAAGTTCAAAGAGTTACTGTAATTTGGATTTAGCTACCTTTGGAAACATTTTTGACATCTCGTGGTAGTTCATAACAGCGTATTTAGACAGAAGGAAGTTGGACTTCATATCTTGGTGTTGTTTCAGAAGCCAACGCTGGTTTCTTTTTTAAACATTGATAATAAGGGAATCTTTGTTTTTAATGATTTCAGAATTTCTTCTAATGTCATAGATATTCCCATATGGATAATTATTTTTCCTCACTATTCACACTTTTTAGATCTTTTTAAAATTCTTTTACTCTTTCCCCAATTGCATAGCAAAACAATTCATAAAGCCTCCTCAAATATTTCTTTAAAACCAGTTTTCATATCAGATTTACCTCACTGATCCTTTTCCCCTGTTACAAAAACTACCTCTGGGTTGATTCATCTCTGGTTCCTACTTCTTGACTCTCTTTTTTTTTTTTAATACGTCAACCCCTAAAATCCAGAGGGAAACAAAATGAAACAAATAGGCTATCTTCATTTTTGCTTGGTTGCTCTTCTAGCAGGATGAGTGGGCATACTCTGACCGGCTGTCTGTCCTAATTTATGTGGATAACTTTACTTCCATGTTCTTTTCTGCTTGGCGGAGAAACACGTCATACTAGTTCATTTTCTTGAGATTCTCCCTCAGGCAAAAGCTACAACTTGATTCTCTGGGTATGAAAAATACGAAAAACAAGACAACAATATTTTATTTTTGTGCATACCAACAGATGTCTGCCTTAACACAGTGAACTGTGCAACCAATAGGCTGAGAAAGACTTACAAAGATAGCCTTTAAAATATACATATTTGAACCTCCTGAATTTATAATCATGCCCATTTTTGTGTGTCCTTGTTTTATAATGGAAATGAATGACATCGTAACAATGACACTAAGGAAAGTACCGAGTAATATGTATTATGAGCCTTAAAATAGAATTTTTCTCAAACACTAAAAATAATCTTTTTTTCCTTTTTGAAGGATTTTTAATGATATTGGGAAATCTTCAGAGTATAATATATTATCCAGGGGAGAAAAGTAGGACACAAAAATTGAAAAGCCTAAACAATTTTTTTAAAAGATACAACAGGTTACTTTTTAAGTCAATATTTATTTTTGATGAAATATATCATGTATAAAAACTATATAATAATAAAACAAGCACCCATTTACCAATGGCTCAGCTTAAGAGATAGAGCTTTCTTCATTTTTGGAGGTTCCCCTAGTGCCACTTCTTCACCACATCCTTCTCCTATGTCATTACTCCCTCTCTCCCTCCCCCAAGGCAACCATTAACTGAATTTTATCATTATTGTTGATCATTTCTTTCATTTTCAAAATGGTTTTGCCAGATATGAATATAGTCTATAATAGCATATACTTTAGCAGTGCATTTTCTGAGATTTATAAAATGGAATCATATAGTAATCATCTTTATGTGACTTCCTTCTGGCTTTTTCTTGTTTCTTGCCTTTTTTTTTTTTTTTAAGAGACAGGATCTCTCTCTCTCTCTCTGTTGCCCAGGCTGGAGTGTGATGGCACAATTACAGCTCACTGCAGCCTCAAACCCCTGGGCTCATGTAATCCTCTTGCCTCAGCCTCCAGAGTAAGTAGGACTACAGGCACGTGCCACCATGCCTGGCTACTTTTTTTATTTTTGTAGAGATGAGGTCTTGCTGTTGCCCAGGCTGGTCTTGAACTCCTGGCTTCAAGCAGTCCTCTCACCTTGACCTCCTAAGTAGCTGGGACTGTAGTTGTCTTGCTTCTTGATGAGCAAGCTTGCTTCTTGCTTGTCAATATCTTCACAGATATAACAACCCAATGGGACCTTGAGAAGTGAGTCTCTGTGTCAATTAGAGGAATTTCATGACAGGACCCTTGGCCACATTTAATGATACAATTCTTTATACAGCCCTTTTCACTCCAAAGTCTATGATGTTGTTAGGCTAGGTGGGCTTTGATGAGTTCAAGGCTCCATGTCAATGCAGTGCTGAGAACCACTGTTTTCCTCCATCTTTCAGATCCTGTTTGTTGTATCTGCTTCCTAGTGCTAGTCTTCTTCCTCGATTATGAGTATTCTTGTGTGAGAATGCTATCTTCCTTTAAGATTTGGTCTACTCACATATCTTCCAATTTGTCATACACGTTTGTCTATGCTTTGATTGCAATTATCCATTGTATATGCTCCCTCTCCACTAAAGAGGCTCCACTTGTAAATTAGTCTATGAAATTTTTTAGATATACTGAGGTAGGGTAACCCCTAAGATCCCAAGGCACGTATATCTGAGTCTTCATTCTGACTCAGTTAGGACCTTGTTACCATCTAAGTATTAATATAATGAAATATGCTTTTCATTTGGTACTTTCTTTCTTGCTTACTGAACTTCTGCTCTTTGAAAACCCAACTAAATGGTGTCCATTCTAAGAATCCTTCTTAACTAAGACAGCATAAGATTTTCCACCTTGTTAATGCTTCTCCTTTCTGTCTTGGTGTATAGTATTTCCTTCATGATACTTATAACATTATCATTATTATATCTATTGTCACCGCCTAGACAGTAAAATTGAAGTTTGAATCTATTTGAAACTGACATACTTAATGGCATAAAACAGTCACTAAACATTTGCTAATTTGAATTACATTTGTGTTATTTGTAATATAGAATAATGACCTCTTTTTGTAAAAAATTATATATGGGAGATCTTTATGAACATATTCCTTAACTTTCCTGAAAGGTTATGTAATGAAAATTAAAGTATTTTACACACATATTTAGGAAATATCTTACATAACTGATTAAGCTAGAAAGTTGTCTTGGATATTCATACACCAAATCTTCTATGCTGCTAAATATTTCAGCCTAGAATTTCATTTTTATTTATTTATATTTGTAATTATCTGCAAGGAACTCATGTTTTGAACCATCTACCTGAGGCATACCATAAATCTAACTTAGGAGTTGAGTTTACAAGCATTTGATTGTAGAGAAATTATGAATCTCAGTAAGCAAGCCTATTGTTAAATAACTGGATGGATATATGATGATGTTTTTCAGTTTTTAACATTGACTCAGAATTGTTTTTTGAAAAATAGTTGCTATTTAACAACACAGACTCGGGAATCAGATTATCTGCATTCAAATCCCAACTCTACTTTATTCTGCTACCTTGGGCAAGTTACTTCACTTTTCTCAGCTCCAGTCTCCTCATCTGAAAAATTAGAGGAAGTGAGAGTATCAGCCTCATGGGTTGTTGTAATAACCTTGTACGTATTGAATGGAATAGCAGAGCAATTGGCATACAGTAAATTTTCCACACACAATAATTGACATTGGAATGATCACAGTTATTGTATCCTCAGGTAGATCGATTTTTGGATGTGTACCCTGAAGCAGAATGAGTTGTAGAAGCATGATCTGTTGAATTCTGCTGTAAATGGGAAATGAAATTGTTCAGTCTATAGACAAAATCATAAACAAAATTGTTTAATTGTTTTATTTATTTTTAAAGAAAATAATGATCTTTTAAAAAAACTGGTACAATATATTCATTCGTGTTATCTTGGGAAATCACTAAAGAAGGGCTGTTTACTCTTGAGTTATCAAAGGATTGGTATTTAAAGACTATTAGTGTTTAAGGAAGCTCTCTTGGATCTTTTCCTTGGAATCTTGAGGAGGTCTTCTGTGAATAGACAACAGTTTGTTTTCTTTTAAGATACACTAAGCAAAACCTCAAAAGGGGATGTGTAAAGAGTATAAAATTCACATTCCTCCAACTTGTACTTAAATAAATAAATAAACCATTCAGCTACTGAAATCTCTTAAGATGACATCAGTTTTCTCTTTTTTTGCTCTGAAATGAGAGGAAAATAAGCATTTTTCTGATTATCTCCTCGGCAATTTCTCTAGGATTTATTTTTAGTAGCCCCTTTGCCATTTCTCCTCCTTTTGCAATAAGATTTGGGAATCTCTTACTGTATTTTTTTTTTCCAGAGCTACCTTTTGAGTTGTTTTCTATTCATTGACTCCAGAGGCAGGAAATATATTTCCTGTCTTTACCCAGATAATTTATTAAACACTATTTTTGATGGGAATGAGAACACCTTTTAAAGCTTTGCTTTTCATTTGTGGGAAAATGGTGAGAAGTGTAATCAAAGTTTCTCTTTCTTAGGAAAATTGAATGTGTCTAGGTAATGACAGCAGAAAGACAGTGAGCTTCCTTCCCTTCATCTGCCCTGAATGCTTCCTCTGTGATTCTGGCCTCCACGTGTAGCCCTATGGATCTTTCAGTGGAGCTGCCAAGAGTGTTCACAGCAGAGCCAATTAAGACACTTCGAAGTATTTCACAAAAGAGAATATTGCAGTTACTCAAACAGCACATTCTCAGCAAAATACCCAATTTATGTCTGCTAGCTAGGGAAATTTATACTAAAATCACAGAATTAATCCTTTATACTGAATGATACAACTCCACACCACCAGTGTCTTATATCATTGTTGTAGAGGAAATGTGGCTTCCTGGAGAGTTAAAAAATATCAATAATTGTCTACTCATTTTTCTCTGGCTCCGTAAACTTACTCTAAGGAAAACTGCAAGGTCAAAGCCATTGGGGATAGGGTAATTGAAAGGCTGTGTGAGATATTCTGAAGAATAAATAAAGAAGTGTTTTAGATTTGCTTTGGTTAGTTTTGATTAAGCTATTTCATTGTTAACTTGCATTAACAAATGTCTTTATGACCATAAAATCACCTTATTTCAAAGTTCTTATAGGAAAAATATAAAAACTTATTCCTGCATGTGTGACGCTTTCTAGACTTTAATCTCTATGGGTATTTTTTCCCCATGGAGATGATTATTTTTAAAGATCATTTTGATAACGCAATTTTCTTAAGATAGCAACTATTGCAAAACAGAAGTTAGTGCAGTTGTAGAATTTGTGAAGGGCTCTGGAAGGAATAAGCTGCTCTTTCTTTTCCTTCATGAGCCACTGTCTGATGATCTTTCTCTCTCTAGGTATACTTATTATCCATGGCTGCCTAACAATATTTCAACAAAGTTATCAGCTTAAAGCAATACTTATTTATCTCATAGTGTTTATGGGTCAGAAATCTTGGTATGGCTTATCTGAGTCCTCTGCCTAGAGTCTTACAAAGCAATCAAGGTATCTGACAGGGCTGTGGACTCATTTGAGACTCTACTAGGGAAGAATTCTCTTTCAGGCTCATTCAGGTTGTTGACAGAATTCAGTTCCTCGTGGTTGCAGGAATGAGGGCTTCAGTTTCTTCTTTGCTATCTACCAGAGATAGCAACAACTCCTCGAGTCTGCCCACAGTTCTTGCTGTGTGATTTCTCTAGTGCAATTGCTTGTTTTCTCAAAGCCAGCAAGGTAGAAAGAATCCAGCAAGGCAAGAGCTATAATCTTATGTAACATAATTACATAATCATGAACACATGATCACATATATCCCATCAACTTTACCATTTTCTGTTGGTTAGAAAAAAGTCACAGTTCCTGCTCAAACTCAAGAAAAAAGAATCATACCATTTATAATAAAATGCGCGCCTGGACCTTCTAAAACATAATCTGCTAGTACCAGTTGTAGTACCAGGGGATTTAGTTGTTTGAGCATCCTAACACATGATCTAATCATAAAAGTGGTTGTATGACTGTAGACTTATGGAACATTCTATTTAAGTAAGATTCTGTTAGGTTATATCACATCATCAACAAGTGGACACTCATAGAGTAATTGCTACCAATTGTAATGGTTTAGAAAGGAAGGTTGATATCTTCTTTTCCCTATGAAAAATAGGTTGTCTCTTAAAAGCAAACTTGATTCTTTCCCAATTCAAAATCAGAATTTACTATTAATAATTGGGTTGACCCAAATGAAATGACTGATACTCAACTTTTTTGACCTACAAATAATTTCACATGGTTCAACCTGATACTTCCATGTATTTTCTTTCCTATAATGATGGAAAAAAATTCTAAATTGCATATACATTATCAAATTTAATTCCCACAATAATACTATATAGTACATGGAGCAATATACATTGTATTGATGAGGAAATTGAGTCTCAGTGGGATTATGTGACTTGCCTAAATGGTAGGGTCCATAGTGGAATAGAAATCTGCTGTTCAAAGCCTATTCTTTTAGCCCCTATTCTAGGGCTGATATAAAAAAAACCCTATAGATTAATAAATTATACTGTTGTATTTTATTCAAGATGAAGTTATGTTTCATTTCTGCAATAAGCACTGAAGAAAGAGAAGACAATGGGGAGCAAAGATAAGAGTCAGTATTCCTTTGAGTCTGTTGCTAGTCTGATTGTCTTTCATTCTTTGGTATTCTTGGTGCTTTTAAAATAGGTTTTTATCTTTGGTGTTCTGAAGTCTCACTAAGATATCCCTAAGTGTGGATTTATTTTTATTTATACTGCTTGGTAGACATTTTGCCTCCTATCTCATATCTCTAACAAGTTTTTTTTAAATTCCCAGCTATTCTCTATTCAAATATTGTATTTATTTCATTTTCCCTATTCTCTCCTCCCAAACATCTGATGGTATACATAATGAATATTCTCATCCTATCTACCATAGCCTTAACTCAGGTTTATATATTTCCAGGCCTTTGTTTCTCTGTATTGTAATCCAGATAATTTCTGTACATAACTTTTCCTATTCACTACTCCTTTCATCAGTTGCCTGTAATGTGATGATTAATCAAATTGTTGGCTTTTCTTAAATTTTTTTTCATTTTTAGATATTCAGTTAGAGTCTTGCTTTTTGACTTTTAATAAGACAGAAAACTTCCTCGGACTTCTCTTTTTTCATATATAAAATAGAAAAAGGAAAATTGTTTCTACCTCAGACAATTGTTAGAGAATTAAATTATTTAATATATTTCAAGCTCTTACTGCTTGGCCCATAGTAATGCCTTATATACATATTTGTTCTACTGTTTATTGAATTTACTTAATGATTATTTCTGTTTGCTTATTTTATCATTCCATATCTCTATCTTTTTTAAGTTTATCTACTTATAGACAGAGAAAGAAAGATACTATATCAGATCATTTCAGTACACGAAGTCCTTGAGGACCTAAATCTGATATTTGTCATTCAGTGACTTCTCATGGAGCATTATTTTTCTAGCGAAGATTTGTGTTTGCCTCTACAAATCTCAGACCACAGTAGTCCCATTCCAGAGTCCCAGTTGTAATCAAGATTCTTAGTTTCATCACCTCCATTTTCTACTGCTTAAGTGTTAGATGCCCTTCATAATGCTAATATGGCCATAGGTTCACAAAGGCAATGTTGACTTTCATAGTTGATTACAATTCTTTCCCCACCCCACTGCCTTCATTGAGTTACTTTACTTATTGAGAGTCCATAAATGTGATAACAATAGAGCTTTATATAAGTTATTAGGTAGTGGTCATGTAACTCTAATTGTCTACCATACAATTATAAGCAAAAGTCTCTAATCGAGTCATTATTGGTCATATAAAATTTATGTTGTAAGAGCATCTTCCCAGTAAGTGTTTTTAATTGTTATAAATGTACTTACTATCCAACTTAACTTGCTACATTGCAGCAAATTGTAGGATGTTTTCTGTATTCTTTCTAATATGAGAAGAGAATGCTATTAGTTACAAACTAAATATTTTTATACATTACTTTAGATGTTGGATATTTTAACATGATTCAGAAGCATTCTTCTGGTTTTCTTCCTTATTCATAGCTTGTCATTAGAAAAAGGACTTTTCTAAAATTAGTCTTGCTATTTCATTGAAGAACTCACCCAAATCATACTTACCAAAGTGAAATCACACCTCAGTTCTTTAAGACTATACCGAATTCCCAAACTTCTAGCTTTTTTGAGTACATTTATATTCAGAAATAAATTTTTATATTTATTCAAAAAATTTATAAACCTTCCTCCAGATACTTGAAAAATGGTTCATACTGCCAAAGATACAGTAATTCCTTTCAGAATGAAATGGTAGAAATAATGACATAGAGGAGCAGAGTCCATCAGCCATTCGTACTGCCTGATTTAACCCTGGTCATCAAAGTCAATATGGAAATGAGCATTTCTATCTTTGAAACCTTTGTTTAATATTTTTCAGAGGAAATATGGTGTTGGGGTTTTTTCATAATGCTATGTATTTTCCAGAAGCCATTTGCAAATTCCACTGCAGGGGGCCAAATTCCCTCTAAACTACATTCTAGCCTTTATTGTGTCTTCTGGCATATTTTCTTTTTGTTCCTATCACATATTGTTATTCAGTGACAATAGTATCTTAACAGCAGCATTTGTGGTTGGGAATGCTAGCAAAAAATCTACGCCTGAAAATATAAAGACCATGCCATATTTTTTTTAAAAGTTACTAAAAACCTTTAGCCCTTGGTCCTACTCTTTTTCAACAGTCTCACTCACCTTCTCTATTTTGAAATTGACCTGTGGCTTAGCATTAATATGCTTCCCAAGGCATGTCTTATTATTAAGTTAAATATAGTTAGTGAAGGACTAGAATTTTTTTTTTTTTACACCTTCAAGTTTCCACAAAAGAAATATGTATTGCTCTCTACTTGTATGCAAGAAAGCATTCAGATTTCTATTTGGATACACTGGGGAGTCTAGAACTAGGAGGGTGAAATATGAGAAGATTTTGGTCATACTAAGTGGATTTCTCAACCAGATGCCTGCTGTCTACTGCCAGCACCATTGGTCAACTTGTCCAAATGATGTTTCCTTCTATGGCCATCTTAAACTTTCAAAAGAGACTGTTTTGGTTTGGAACCCTAGAGAGAAGATTTTAGATCATGAGGGTAGTGGTATCTAATTTAGGTTCATTTAATTAAAAAGTGGCAGAGTTTTGGTTTTTGAGATATTTTTAAATTTGAAACATACAAAAATACACACTAAGATCAATTTTATAGAGACATTATGGAAGAGTGAAAATTATAGAATTTGAGGCTTCTGTTGACTTTGAACTCAGTGACTAGTTTTGTGTCTTTAGGCAAACTAGCTTTCTTCAATATTCATATGTGAAAAATGGTGACCTCATGAAAGATTTGTCATGAGAATTAAATAAAATAATACAATGAAAAGATTCTTACTGCATTTTGTACATAGTTTTCAATATTCAAATAATCCAAATAATTCTTTACATACAGTGGTCACTGAACAAATAATACAACAAAAATATTATCTTAAAGAAGTATTGAATATTGAGGAATAAATCAAGAATATTAAAAAAGAAAGAAGAAAGATCCTGTGATGTAGCTTATATCATAACATAGTCCTAACATAGTCCATTTCTCTTGGTGAATAAATCAAAGGATTAATAAGTTATAAGACTAATAGTCATAATGTAGAACTAATTTCTTTCCTTGTATATTGATGTTTATAATAAATTGTTAAATAGGAGCTCTCCTTTATTGACAATAATAGTGAGCAACTATTTCATACATTTTATACAACATTGTTTTCTACAACTTTATTGACTATGCAGAAGATAGTAATATTTGCTTAATAGAAAATTTTCCCCGCCCTACCCCATTTCTACATTTATTATAGATTTGACCATCTAGAGACTTCATCAGTTTAAAAATGTGTGATTTGGAATGCCAGCATTTATAAATATACACTATTTTCTAGATGAATGAATGAATGCATTTTTTATCTGCTCAATTATTTATTCATTTACTGTTCTTTATTAAGCTTCTGATCTGTGCCAGGCATTTTTCTGGGCTCTGGGGAAACAGTGATGATGACATGATCCTGTCCTTCAAAGTCAGTGCATTTCATTGATTTAGTCAAGAAACTTGGCTGAGCGCTAGACTATTAAAGTTCATTACAAGAATGAAGTATAATTTTTAGGATCCAGATAAAGGTTATCACATGTGTCCAATAATAAGACAGCATTGAATTAAAATCTTGGCTCTGCTCTTGAAGTCTATGTGATCTTGGATGAGTTTTAAACCATCCTTGTATCCCAGGTTCATTGTCTGTGAAATAGTTTGTTTTAAAAATTTAAACATATATATACATAATGATGCCTATTTCATAAAAGTGGGGGATAAGTATTAATCTTTCTGCTATGGTTTCTGAAGATTTTCTATTCCATTTCCATATATTTTTTCTCATGTGAGGATAATACACAGAGTAATAACAGTGGTAGAAAACAGCCCCCTGACCAGAATATGGACTCAGCAGACATCCTCAAATTTCTTTCAAATCAGGCTTATTTAACCATGCATCATTGCAAAAGCAAGTATGAAAAGGTAAAGGGAAAAGCAATGATGCATTTTAATTTCTGCATGTTTACATCTGTTTTCTTAGATTTTATTCTGTGACTCAATTAGGAAGATAACCTCAAACAATTGTGCATAAAGAGAAGTCTGGAAATGCAATTTACTATATCCATTATTTCTGCCAACGTTAGTAATAACTACTGATGAGCCACGCATTTAAGATATATAGCCTAGGAGGCATATGTGTATCCAATTAGTCCTATTTCTTCTTAGAACCAATAATTCTCTTTTATTTATAGCTTTAATAGCTTAAATTTTGCTGATGTTATCATTTGAAATGAGCTTAGTCAAAGTAGCCTTTGACACCCAAAGATATCAGGTTTTGCTTTCACAGTTTTTTTAAGTCCCTTATTATCTCAAGTTACAGCACGGCAAAGAGATGACTTTATTTGCATTTAGTAAACTTTCAGAATGTCTGCAGTTTTGATAGTTTATAATTTACCAGAATGAGGGCATAAAGAAATTTGATGGTTGCTAAGGTGTTTATGGTTTCCTAAAAGGAGATTGGTTTTGTCATCTTGTTTTATCTTCTTTAAACTCATCAATGAGCCTGTTTGAGTCTCAGAAAAACATCCCTTACAATCACCATGAGAGTAGGTAGTACTCTGGGATGACCATACTCAATGGCATTTAATATATATCCACTTGCCATTTGGAGTCTGTTTCGACGCTAAACAAAGGTACATTTCTTGATCTTATTCCAGTTAGCATTACCTCCAAAATTCTACTAAAAATATAATGTAGGTAAGAAGCATAATTTGTTGGAACCAACCCTGAGTGTTGTCTGCAAATCTGAGTTCAAATTCTAGCTCGAATTAAAATATTTCCTCTTGCCATGTCACTTCACTTTTTGTTTCACATTTTATTCATCCATTAAAGAGGTATCCTTACTTGATCTATGCATCTTTCAGGATTATTGTAAAAATTAAATAACATATTTGAAATTTCTCATCAAGTAATAAATACAAACTATTACTTAAAAGCTATGTCTCTGATGTTCTCTCATGTATTATTGTATTAATAATAAAACATTACAATTGCTTAATAACTGTTAAATAGGGCTAGTAGTAATGAATCTTGTTAGAATAGAATCATATAACTAGTATAGGCCCTTGCCTTAAGAAATAGTAATATTTAAAACAAACAGAAAATTTCTAGACATGTATACACTTGATACCATCTTTCTTGATACTCCTTTCCAGTGGAGTATGATAAAATAAACAAACAGCTCTAACATTTGTAAAATTAGAATGTAGATTTTAAGTCTTTAGGTAGAATCATGAGGTAAGCTCTGTCTCCTGGACCTCTCTAATTCTCAATTTTATCTCTGAAACTGGACAAACATGAAACTTTTATCTGCAATGGAAAAATTCCATAGTGGAGGTGATACTTTATATACTGGATGTGACTTTTTGGATGCTTAAAGTATTGGGATTTGGACAAACATATGACAATCCATGTTCTAAGTCAAGAAAACTAGTCAGTCAAGGGAAGTTGAGTTTCTTGAGTATGTGGTGACAGATAATAGATGACAACTTATGTAAGCAGTTAGTATAAACCAAGACCCACTAATATAACCCTTTACTGTATTATGAAGGTATGACAGATGTGCACAATCACAGTCATTATTGGTGCATGTAATATTAATTAGGTCAAATAGATATTCAGCATGAGAACTGTTTACAAGGCTCTAGCTACATTTCAAGAATGAGATCCATGGAATTCCAGCAAGACAGAGCCAGCAAAGGACTGGTGTAATGAGCAGGAGAGCCACCTAAGAACTCTGGCACCACAGAGTCCAAGTTATTGAAATAAAGTAGAAAGTGATGCCTTAATCTCATGGGAAAGCCAGAAGTTTAGTTACTAGAATTGGCATAAGGCCAGAGCTGGACCAATTACTAGATTAAATTGATTCTAACCCTTCTGAGCATTGATTTTTAAAATTCTCTTTTCACTAGAGAAAGGATACGAATTGGAACATTAGACAAAAGACGAGTAACAGGGAGGTGTCTATGGCATTAACTGTGGAAGTATTAATAAAACGAATTTTGGGGGTTAGGAAACCAAGCAGGACATGAGAATCTACCTTGGCTAAGCCTTTTAAATCTTACCATTACTGTCTCCATCTATCTTTTCATTTTAGCTTATAATTGTTTCTTTTTCTTTCCAAATTTTCCCTTTTAATCTTCTCAAAGGAGTTAATCAAAATTGGCAAACCTAATATCTCTGCTGACTCTACAAAAGATTTCTAAGATTTAATAATCAGCTTTTATATTTATTATATAGAAATTAAAGTTTGATTTAAATATTAATTATATAAGTGCCATTTTTCCCCTTTGCTTTGAAATAAATCACTTATTTTTAAAGTATTGTTCTCTTAATAGCTAAATAAATTAAGTTTCTGTTTTACTTTTATCTCTCATTGTGTTCTCCTGTGGGTCAATTGCTCTATTAATAGCAGAGATTAACTTTATTTATTCTTGTTGTTTATTTTTATGTTTTTATTTTTTTTATGTCAGCATATTACAGGGATACAAATGTTTAGGTTACATATATTGCTTTTGGCCTACCCAAGTCAGAGCTTCAAGCATGTCCATCCCCAAGATGGTGTGCATCGCACCCATTAGGTATGAATATATCCATCCCCTCTTCTGCCCTCCCACCTGCTTGACACCGATGAATGTTACTGCTATATATGCACTTAAGTGTTGATCGGTTAATACCAATTTGATGGTAAGTATATGTGGTGCTTGTTTTTCCATTCGGATACTTCATGTAGTAGAATGGGCTCCAGCTCTGTCCAGGATAATACAAGAGGTACTAGATCATCATTGTTTTTTGTGGCTGAGTAGAACTTCATGGTGTACATATACCACATTTTATTAATCCACTCATGTATTGATAGGCACTTGAGGTGTTTGTACATCTTTGCAATTGTGAATTGTGCTGCTATAAACATTCGGGTGTGGGTGTCTTTTTTACAGAATGTCTTTTTCTCCTTTGGGTAGTTACCCAGTAATGGGATTGCTGGAGCAAATGGTAGTTCTACTTACAACTCTTTGAGGTATCTCTATATTACTTTCCACAGAGATTGTACTAGTTTGCAGTGTCACCAGCAGTGTATGAGTGTTCCTATCTCTCTGCATCCATGCCAACATTTATTGTTTTGGGACTTTTTGATAAAAGCCATTCTCACTGGAGATAAGTGATATCTCATTGTGGTTTTGATTTTCATTTCCCTGATAATTAGAGATGTGCATTTTTTCATATGTTTGTTGGCTGTTAGTCTGTCTTCTTTTGCAAAGTTTCTGTTCATGTCATTTGCCACTTTTTAATGGATTGTTTGATTTTTTTTCTTGCTGATTTTCCTGATTTCTATATAGATTCTTTATAGCCCTTTATTGGATGTGTAGCATGCAAATATTTTCTCCCATTCTGTAGGTTGTTTGTTTGCTCTTGTGATAGTTTCCTTAGCTATGCAGAAGCTTTTTAATTTGATCACATCCCATTTATTTATTTTTGTTGTTGCTGTGACTGCCTTTGGTGTCCTCTTCAGAAATTCTTTGCCGAGGCCAATGTCTATAAGAGTTTTTTCAACATTTTCTTCTAGAATTCTTATAATTTCATGCCTTAGGTTTAAGTCTGTTATCCACCGTGAGTTGATTTTTGTGAGAGGTGAGAGGTGTGAATCCTGTTTCAGTCTTCTACATGTGACTATCCAATTTTCCCAGCACCATGTATTGAATAAGGATTCTTTTCTCCAGTGTATGTTTTTGTCTGCTTTGTCAAAGACTAGATGGCTAAATGAGGATGGTTTTATATCTGGGTTCTCAGTTCTGTTCCACTGGTCTATGACTCTGTGCTTGTACCAGTACCATGCTGTTTTAGTATGTGTTACTCACTGTGTTTAAGAATAAGTGTGTTCCATATGTGTTAGCTACATTTAATTCTCTCAACAAAAATATGAGATTTTTGCGATAGAGCTAAATGCTAATATCTCTTATATATATGAAGATACTGAACACAGTATAATTGGTAACATCAATTTAATTATGGCATGATAGTTCACTATGTGAATATAGTGATTTATTTAACTATTTTTCTTGAAGAATTTAGGTAATTTTCCATTTTCCATTATTATAAATAGTGACAAGAATTTATATTTTACATTATTTTGTGCCTAACATTTTTTCTGTAATTAAGATAATTTCCTTAGGATAAATTATCATAGTATATATCCCTAGGTCCACGGAAATAATATTTAGGATGTCTATTTTCACCTTGCTTTGGACAAAGACTGTTCCAATATGTCCAGTACTGATTTACCTTAAGAATTTTGAAGTAACATTACCAACTTGTCTTCCTGATCTTTGCCCTATCCTTCCTTGCTCTTTTCTGTTCATGTTTTAACTCTCATCTTTATTCTGGGTTGTTTATATTGTCTGTCTAATCTTTATTAAGCTTTCTGTCACTAAGTTTGCATCTTTTTCTTTACTGTCACTCAACTGCTATGTTTATATTTCTTTAACTACTATATGCTCCTCAGTGATTGATAAGAGGAGACCATTCCAAATAAATGCCTGGAAACCTATGCAACATTTTTTAAAACATCTTTATTGAGGCATATATTATATATTACATGAACTTGTTTCAAGAATACAAGTCAGTGATGTTTATTATTTTTACTAAGTGGTGCAACTATCACTATAAATCAGTTTTAGGGAATTTTCATGACCACAGTAAAATTCCTCACATCTATTTAGTGTTAAGCCTTCTTTCTACTCCCAACCCCAGGCAACCACTTACCTACTTTTGGTCAGTAAAATTTGTGTTTTTATGAAATTTTTATATAAATGGAACTATGCAATGTGTGGTACTTTGTAACTGACTTCTCTCACTTGGCCAGCTGATTTTGAGGTTCATTCCTATTTAGCATGTATCAGAACTTCATTATTTTTTATGACTAAATAATATTCTATTGCATGGATATACCACATTTTATGTATCCATTCATTAGTTGATGAACATTTGGAGTTGTTTCTACTCTGGTTATTATGAATAATTTGTCTATAAGTTTTTGTATGTACATATGCTTAATTTGTCTTGGCTATATACCTACCTTCATATCATTACTATTCATATGTATAACTGCTTGAGGAACTAAGTTTTCCAAAGTGTCTGCACCATTTTATATTCTCACCAGCAGGTATAAGGTTTCTTTGTTTCCTTACATCCTTGCCAGTATCTGTTATATTCTGGCTTATTATGGCCATCCTAGTGGGTATGCATTGACATATCATTAGGATCTTAATTTGCATTTCCTGAATGATTTATGATGTTTTTTGTCTTTTCATGTGCTTATGAAACAAGTTTTTGAATCTTTCTTGAGGTTGAATAATATAATTATTAAGAATCTGAAGTTTGGACTTAGACCTGCCTCAAAGTTCATCCAGTGCTGCTTCTTACCACCTCTGGGTGAACATCTTGACCATCCTGAGCCACAGATTTCTTTCCCATAAAAAGAGGAGAGCAATACTTTGCTCATAGTGTTGTGGAGGATTAAATGATATAATGTGTATAAAGTGGCTAGCTGATTGGAAAAACTCAATAAATGGTAGTAGTTCTTACTAATAAGCTTATCTGTATTTATCCTTTTGGCAGATGCTTAAAAGCAATGATTCTCAGACTTTCTGGTCTTAGGACTCTTATACTCTTAAAAATTTGGGGAACTATAAAAATCTTTTGTTGTGTGGATTAGATTTATTGATATTTATTGTATTAGATATTTAAACTGATACTTTTAAAAAACATTTACAAATTAATTTTTGAAATAACCATAATAAACCCGTTATAAGTTAACATAAAAGACATTTTTTATAGAAAATAAAAACATTTTCAGAAACAATCTAAAAGAGTAGTTTTTATTTTTTCTTTCATTTTACAAATCAAATGTATTGAATGTTTGGCTCAATAGATAACATCTGGATTCTTCTATCTTCTCCTGCAGTCAATCTGTTGCATTATCTTCTCATATAGCCTCTGGAAAAAATCCACAGTTAACTCCTGAGAGAATAAGAGTGAAAAAGGCAAATAAGTTCTTAGTATTATTATGAAAATAGTTTGACTTTGCGCATGTCTCAATGGGTTCTCCAGGCCTCCCAGAGTCCCTGGACCACACTTTGAGAACCATTGCTCTCAGGGCTATGAGAGAATTTTTCAACCCAGTTAATTAGGCTCTGTTTATACTCAGCACTATCCTCAATGTGAATGATTTGGGATTTATTTTTGAAAAACTTTATTACTGGAAAGGAAGTATATATGACATTTTTGTGATATTAGGAAAGATCATCAGATTGTGAAAACAGAATTGTAGAATAGATAATATTACAAAAAAATTGTGTGAAGAAAGCATATTGTAGGAAACTGGGAAATAAATGCTTGTGAGATATTGATGAG
This sequence comes from Lemur catta, assembly GCF_020740605.2. Lineage (NCBI taxonomy): Eukaryota > Metazoa > Chordata > Mammalia > Primates > Lemuridae > Lemur > Lemur catta. The sequence goes on along the minus strand of NC_059141.1, from coordinate 45,347,545 downwards.
GAATGTCTTAAACTATACAATAGTTCTTAGAGGATAGAGACTGTGTTTCATAGACTAACTCTGCAATTCTTTTTATAGAAGCAAGTACTCTGCAGTTATTATTGACTGACTACACAAATAAAGAGTGGGTAAATTTTGGATGCTCAAATTACTTAAGAAGAAAATATGTGCTCACTTCTCTTCCATAATTTACAACCAGTCAATGAATTGACTGTTCTGTATTTTATTTGGGGGGGGAGGTTTGGAATCATGTCCCATTTAACCAGACAGGTAATAATTATTTGATGATAAAGATTAAATTCCAGAATACCATATGAAAGTTTCTGATAAAAATCAGCATGACAAATAACTTGTATAGTGTGGGTTCTAGTAACTGAGTAATTTAATTTATAGTCAAATTATTTGGGCTTAATGAGTCACAGGGTGTTATATAAAGTAAAAAAGTTTCTTCAAAATTAATTTTTGAGTCAGAAAACACTAGGAACTTTCCAAGTGTATTTGGTATAACTCTAATCCTTTCAGAAAAAAATAGTATTAAATTGTTTTCATCCAGATAGGTTTGATGTACATTTAGCACATTGACTCATTCACTTATTTGTTCATTCACTCTTTCGTTTATATCATTACATATGATAGTGCTTTGGGAGTAGGTTCTTTTTCCCCCCTGAAATATGGTCAAGCTCTATAGAGAGTGTTGAAGGCTAGTGACATACACAAGGAAGTACCACATATTATATTATACAATAGACTGTGATGGTTAATTTTATGTGTCTACTTGAGTAAGCCACTGGGTGCCCAGATGAAACAGTATTTCTGGGTGTGTCTGTGAGAATGTTTCTAGATGAGATTAGCATTTGAATCAGTGGACTCGACATATTAATTAGTAGATTCCCCCCAACTCCTGACAATGTGTTTGGGCATCATCCAATCCATTGAAGTCTAGAATAGAACAAAAGGTGGAGGAAGTAGGAATTTACCCCTCTTTCTCCTGCATCACTGCTTGAAAGGGAACATCTCATCTCGTTTTCTCCTGTACTGGGAATGGGATTTACATCATTGGCTTCACCTGGTTTCCAAGCCTTCAGATTTGAAATAGGTTATACCACTAGCTTTCCTGGGTCTCCAGCTTGTGGAGAATAGATCATGGACTTCTCAGCCTCCATAACTGCATGAGCCATTCCTCATTGATATATATATATATTTCCTTACTGGTTTTCTTTATCTGGGGAACTTTCAGTAATACACAGAGTTATGTAAAATGGACCATGAAATTTCAGAAAAGAAATTCTGTGATCATGGAGAAAGACTTCTCTATGGAGAATAAGTCTGAGCTACATTCATTATGGAAGGAAAAGTGAGGCTTTTTCTGATAAATGAGGATTTTGACTTGACAAAGGTTCAGAATGACTTATATGGTATCACATCTAGATATCTTTCTGCATACTCAGGTCTCTTGTCTTAGCTGCTGCTTAACACCACTTAATCTAGAAACATTTAAAGATGACAGATCTTTAGGTTTGAATCTCACATCTGCCACTTACTAGCTTTATAACTTGGGAAAATGATCTAAGCCCTAGCTTGTCATTTATAAAATGATAGTAAGAATGCTTACCTTGAAGCATTGTTATAAGCAGTAAATATATACACCAAAAGCCATCAGCATGGTATCTAACCCTTTGTAGACCTACAAATAAATTATTGTTGTTATTATTATTGATCCTTATCCCTCAGACACCCATCTTCTGGCAGAGATCACACTTGAAATACTATCATCACGGTACAATACCAATATTGAAAGAATGGCTGGCTGAGAAGGTGATCTTAGATTCCTATCATGGACATAATTTCCTTTTTTATATTTCAAATAATCTTTCTTGAGCAACTAACTGGTACTTTTCTCATATAATGATTGATAGTAAAAAAGAAACAGGGATAACATATCAAAATTATGAAATACTAATCTATTCAGAAATGCTTTTAGACAGAAAATCTTAGTTATAATACAAGGTGATATAGTAAAAGAAAGAAAACCATAGTATTTATAAATTCATGTATAAAATATAAAATATGGCAAATTATTCTTAATGAAGTTTTAAGAAAATTTATATAAAAGCTTATCTTAATTTTCTTCACCTTTGCTCTCTAAACATCAATATGCACAAAGGAAAATTTTTAAAAATTTTGATATAGGGTAATAAGAGTTGCACTGCAAAATTTTTAAAGGGTTCGATAAGATTAGAGATAATATTTTCAAGGGAAAATGGATATTATAAGAGAATTGATTATAGAATGCAAAATTTGAACCAGAATGGTATAATAAAAATATGTGTGCCACATATGTAAAGAAATTTCAGGGTTCTTTTTCCCTCTTGGAGATCATTTCTAAATTCTTTAGGCTCTTAAGATCTTAATGTATCTATTTTAGCATGAATAGTAATAAATAATTGCAATCTTAGGATCCTGTTAAATAATCCAAAGATATTTTTTGACACAAAATGAGAAGAGGAAGTAAATTTTCCTATCAAGTTTAAGGTTTGCAATAAATAGCTGTTTTCCTGCTGTGAAGAACATCAGTTCCTTATGTAACACAATTATTCACTATACATGTAGAAAATTGATAGCAGGAACAGTCCTATTTGTCACATTCACAGTTGCCAGCTTTTAAACTTTTAATGTCTTACTGTTAAACTTTGCAATCAAATTTAGTGTTGTAGCTTTGAAATAAATGCTAGGTCGCATTTAGTTGGATTTTGACATTGTTTTCCAAGAGTCAAGAGGTGGCTGAAGTTCCCGAGGGCCTAAAAATAGTTCTGAAACAGAAGTGTACACCCTAGGGGCATGATTATCTTTGTGAGCATGCAATTGTGTTTTCAACACAATTAGCTGCCTAACTGTGTGACTAAACTTTTCTGTGTATTTGCACATATAAGTAATTATGACAGAATTAAAATCTGAGGCATTCTCTGCCTACTTTGTTTCTCTTTATGACTAGAAATAAAAACACATATTGAAAATAATTCTAATTTGTAAACTCATTCATTGATTGAACCAATGTAAAAGGATATTTTTGCATTTATTTCTTCCCAAAAAAAAAAGAAGATGATAATAGGGACTATGAGTAAACATAAAAGAACTTGCAATAATCTGCTAGCACCATTTCTGGAATCATTATCCCCTTTGCCCAACACACACATCGATTTAAAGTACATATGTTAATATGAATTTATAAATATATATTAATTTAGTGTGCACTAACAATTAATTACCATAATAATTTTTCTTTATTTATAATTCCGATTTATATTTTCCGCCCTTTAATGTACTGTTTTCCCATAATTTAAGCAGCAATTTTATTTACATTAACTTTTTATATGACTCATGCTTTACATTGCTGCACTTTACTGTGAGTCTAACTCTGAACAGAACGTTTAATACACAACTTAGTATACTATTTAGATATGAATTTACCCTTTATACCAATCACACAGATGGAGGCCGAGTTATAAGACATTTACAAGTACCACCTGTGCCAAATGGCAAGCTAGCATTATCTGCCTTACATGAAACTTCCATTGGTTATCTAAATGAAGAATGTGTATAATACATAATGAGCACGTTGTAAGAAAAGAGTAAAGTAGGTAGATCAAGTATCAATTCCTTCATTTTATCCATTCCTGCTATTTGAAACATTCTCCTGTAAATGTCAAAAGGATATTTTAAATCTTTCTATATTGCCTGGTAAAGTATCTTGTATTGCAATGTGGCCATTCACATCCTTATATTACTTTTTAAATTATACAGGCCATTCTATATTTGTATTAGTTGGACTGAGCTTGTTCATTTTTAAAAATTCTGACGTAGTTCTCTAAAGTTTGATTCAATTACATTGCAGGCATTTAAAATTGAGTAATCGGTTTTTCCATCCATTTTTTAAGGGTGGCTCTTTTCATGCATAGTTAAGTGTGATTTTGGTGTTAAATCCTCAGCTCCACTGAAATAAGCATTTTAATTCAGCAATCTGACAATCTTTAATAATAGACGTTGTCTTGCCCTTTTGCTCTTTCAACCTAACAATTCGGCTCTCATTTTTTAAAAAATGAGCATGTAACTATCTCAAGCAGATAATCGTCAGTCCTAGATTTAATGATCTCGAGTAGCAGGACCCCATTTGGAGCTCTTTGGTAGTTCTTGTGGGTAAACAGCCTCGGAGTCAAGAAGTCATTATGACTTGGTTGGAGCTAAACTCATTGCATTTAGATTTGCTACCAGGGAAGATGTAGAACAGGTGAGTCTTCATCAGAGCAACCCTTCATTGCCATCATTGAAAACAGTTATTAAGAAGCCCATTGTTTTCTTGCAGATGAGACATGAACAACTCACCTTTATTCTTGTTTCCTATTTCCTATACTTTGAAATGACAGAATCATTTCTGTTGTTCAAAGTTTTGCACAAAAAAGGTGCTCAGCGTTTTTTTTTGTCTTCCACCCTTTAAAATACTGGAAACAAACTGTCATTACTAAACAAAAACCAAGATGCATGTAGCTGAGAGACTACAGTCATTCCTGATTATTGCAAGCAAATTTGCACTCCTGACTTTGGTATACCTATGCCTATTCTAATTTCTGTTTGTCCCAAATGACTCAAGGAAATTTTCTATGGAGACTTCTGAAAGTCTTCTGCTGGGTAGCTCCGTCCTCTTGGGTACAGTGCCCCACAAATTCAGCTACCTCACCTCCTCAAAATTTGACCTCCCTCCACAGCTGCGCAAGACGGCCGGCCTCTGTTTGGGTTTACTCTTCCTGTGATTTGGCCCAGAAAGTGTTTCCAATGTTTGGTTGTAAAATTATGATAGTTGTGTATTTCTGACTTAATTATAACTACTGCCATGGCCCATATGTTTGAATGGGAGTGTTCATTCAGCTGTGCTCAGTTCTACTTTAGTTCCTTTTAAATTTCCATGTCCGTTTTAAGAGTGACAATAAACTAACCAAAGCAAACTAAAAGCCAACAGTATGTATCAGGTTAAATGATGGCTTCTCATAGGTGCATTGGTCTCAAAGATCCTCATATAGGCAGAGAGATTGTTATTGACTGCTAAGAATATAGGGTAGGCATTGTATTTAGAAGGAAATCTCACTCATCCAAATTAGCACAATATGTATATAACATGCACACACACATTTATATCTCCCAGCAAATGACCTTACTCAGCTGATTCCACTAGGTATTTATAGGTGACATGGTTAATCCAGTGACAAAATGCAAGATAAAACTCCTGATAATCCCACTGGTTCAGCTGCAAAAGAAGCTTCATAGGCAAAAGTAATAAGGGCTTCAGTGAGGAGGGGATTCTGTAGATGAGTATAAAACTTTCCAAGGAATATTTCCAACTATATTCCACAATGTTTTCTCTAACTTTTCTCTTAGTCTTTGTTCCATATTCACTAGCAAGTTCTTATTTAATGAATATCAAACTTTATGAAATAAAGGAAGACTCTATTAGTGAATGCAATTAAATGAAAATTGTTGGGAGCTTTTGGAGATCATTTTTATAACCTTGACAGATAGAAAATTCATATGTCCTTTCCTACAAACACCTTAGAAATAAATCCTTTGCATTCTTTGTGTCATTGACATTAAACCACCCTAATTTAATAAATTAAAAAGGAATTTAACAATGCTTACAAGTATTTCTACAAAAGTGGTATAATAAACAACCCCAGATGAACTAGAGATTAGGTAAAAATGGCAAAACTCAACTGACCTTAGATTTAGTTTGAGGAAAAAAATCTAATTATTCAAAGGCATGTGTGTCCAGGTACTTAACTATTGAGTGCTCGTAGACATAGTATCCTTTTGTCTTTATTTTAACATATTTAAAATAGCCTTTCTGTACTGGAAATTTGATGTATGAACTTTATCTTGTTATGTAACTGATCTTTAGAGTACATTTATAAAGTTTTACTTTTATTTGACATAGCTATGAATGTCTAAAAGAAATAAAATTCTATTTTGAGTATAATGCAAAATTAAACTGATTAGCTTTTGAATATGTATGCATTTTATGAACTTTTATCTATTTCACCACTGCTTTTAAGAACACTAATTATTCTGCTACTTAGTTTTTTTATTTGTGCAAATTTATGGGGTACATGAGAAATATGGTTACATGAATATAATGTGTAGTGAACAAGTCCTGATATTCAGGTTGCCCTTCACCCTGGTACAATACATTTTTTGAGTATAGTAATTTTATTCTGCTACCTAACATTGAACTTATTCCTTCTATTTTACTGTATGTTTGTACCCTTTATCCCGCTTCCCTTCATCCTCTCTCCTCTCCCTACTCACTCTTCCCAGTCTCTGTTGTCTATTTTTCCATATTCTACTACCGTATGTTCAAATTTTTTGGCTCCCATATATAAGTGAGAATATGTGATATTTGTCTTTTTGTGCCTGGCTTATTTGGCTTGAGATAATGACCTGCAGTTCCATCCATGTTCCTGTAAATGGCACGATTTGATTCTTTTTTGTGGTCGAAAAGTATTTTGTTGTGTATATATACACCACATTTTCTTAGTCCATTCATCTGTTGATGGACACTTGATTCCATATCTTTGCTATTGTGAATAGCACTGCAATAAACATGTAAGTGCAGATACTCCTTTGATATATTGATTTCTTTTCCTTTGGGTAGATATCCAGTAGTGGGATTGCTGGATTGAGCGATAATTCTATTTTTAGTTTTTTGAGAAATCTCCATACTGTTTTCCCCAGTGTCTGTACTAGTTTACATTCCCACCAACAGTGTATAAGAGTTTCCCTTTTCTCCACATCATCACCAACATCTGTAATTTTGTTTAAGTAAAGGTTTTATCTAATCTAAGTTTTATTCTGCAGTCAGCAGATTTTGGCAATCCAGGCAAGAAGTAAATTTGTATAAACTATTTTTAAACAACTTATCCATTGACTGGATAATTGAAATTTGACATGAGTATTAGAATTTAAATATAGTAGGTCTTGGATAACTTCATTTCATTCAAGGTCCTTTCATTATAACATTTAAGAGAAAAAAATAATCAATTCCTGCTGGGGCCACCATCTGTATGGAGTTTGCACATTCTCCCATGTCTGTGTGGGTTTTCTCCAGGTACTCCATTTTCCTTCCACATCCCAAAGGTGTGCACGTTAGATTCATTGGTATGTCTACATGGTCCCACTTGGAGTGAGTGTGAGTGTGTTTGTGAGTGTGCCCTGAATGTGATGGAATGGTGTTGTGTCCAGGGTCAGTGCCTGCCTTGATAGGCTCTGGCCACCCATGATCCTTCGCTGTAATAGTGGATTGGAAAATTAATGAATGAACATGGGAAAATGAATGAACACAAATTATTGTGAGATAAAAATTCATAAAGTATATGTACTCCTTATTATTATCACTTTGAAAACATTTATTCCTAGATTTAACCCACCACCACTACACTGTTGTCACTCACCGCTTCACCAAAAATTGGGTAAATAAGTATCTTACTTGTCTTTACTAGTCTTTCTTAAAGGTCATATGTATGGCTCACATTTATTTCAATGTTTAATATTAGAAATCATTTTGTCTTTATTTATAAATTTGTTGATGCTTTTATAACCAGAAATGTGTCATAGGAACTTAACTCTTGTTTATATCAATTAGCCTATGGTAAAATTGGTTTCATTATACATTGTTTTGTTTAAAGTTGGGGTGTCCAAGAACCTATTGATGACATTAAGTGAGAACTTTAGCTTACAATATTAAGATGAAAGGAATAAAAAGGTGACTATTTTAAAATCTTTTCAAAGACTGGCTTAGGATTTTTTTTTTTCTTGCCTTCATGTTTTAGATTTTTATCATGTCATTGGGAGTATAGGCTACAGCTTTTCCAGCATTTATAAGAAGGAACTTGTAACATTTGTTTTGAGGACAAAATGTTACAGAATAATTTTTCTGTAGGTAAGAATCTTAGTTAACAAGAAGTTCTTAACATCTTGCGTTTTATCAGCCTCACCCTTCTCTGGAACATCTGGCCTGAGAAATAAGCAGGTTGTTAATAAGTTGATGGTATAAATCTGAAATACCAGAAAGAATTGGCAAGTATATATAAACACAGATCACGTTATTATCAGTGCTCAAACCATAGCACTAAAATACACATACATGCATGAGGAAAGTTAAAGCTTTTGGAACCACTTAGGTCTCGGTTGGTTTAAACACAGAGCCCTTTAATACTTGTCATTCAACTCCTTTGAAACTTTTGTTCATAAAATGGGTATAAGATCTGTTCTGTGTGGTTGTTGTAGAAATTAGAGGTAGAGTGTACAAAACTCGTATTAATACAACTCTGGCCCATATTTTGCACCTATCAGTCAACTGTTTTTTTGTTTGTTTGTTTTTAAGATGGGGTCTCACTATATCACCCAGGCTGGTCCCTACTTCTGGGCTCAAGCAATCTTCCCACCTAATCTTCCCTAGTAGCTGGTATTCCTAGCCACTACGCCTGGCAGCTGTTGTTAATAATGAAATGGGACCGGGATAGAAGATACCTTCTTTAAATAGTCATCAGAGATTGTGATATTAGCATTGGGATTCCTGAAACCCTACTTAAACTACTGGGTTTACTTAAAAATAATTTTTAATTAAGGAAGAATATAATTTCTAAATGGAGAAACAAATGGTACAATAAGTTATCTTCAGTAAGATTCATCAATAAACAACCATGGTGTACTATTTTCCTTGAAAAATTTTCCCTTTCCCTCCTTCAATTCTTTACATATCTTCTTGGAAATGAAAGTATAGTCCCTGAAAAAGTGAACAAGTAACACACTGCATATAAGTTTCTCTCTAAGAACTGTCACCTTCCCTCTATTTTAAGGAAGCTTTAGTTTTGCACAAACAGACAAAATAATTGAGTACAAAAAGAGAAGCTTCATGATGATACTATTTTTTTAAAACTGGACTTCTATAGGTTTTTATTCTTGTGATTTTTTTATCCAAGAGCTGCAAGATTGCTTTGGAATTTATGTATATTGTTTTCAATCCTGAAAAAGACAGTTTGAACACTAAATTAATTGCTTGTTTATGTAACATATTATTATTGAGATTTTACTCCCTGTGAGGAAGTTCGACCATAATTATTCTATTCAATCAATGATATCTCGACTTTTATAAGATATTAAAGATCAGAAAAGTTGAGAAACTTATTGAAGATCTTATATTCTAACTGGAGGAAATTGGGATTTTGTCTAACATTTATTTGACTATAGAATTTTCTCTGTAATACTTCAAGAATTTCCCAGTCAAGGGTGGAGGAGGAAAGAATGATATCAGATAACAATAATTAGGAAATGGTGGCCAGTGAGATCATCATCTCACAGATTTTTTCCACATATGATACTTTGAAATTTTTGAACTAATTTTTGCTTCCTAGAATTAGAAAGATTTTGCATAAAAATCTAATTAACTGAACTCTTAACCACAATAACAAAAAAAGAACATTTGGCTGCACTGCGCCTTATGCCACCATGACATCATCACCTATGAATTAGCTGGAGCTAGGGTGGAGTTAGTTGCCCCATTTGTATAGGACACATACTCTCCTGTGCCCAGTGCTTTCCTTGGGCCAGGTTCCCTCACTCATTTGATCTGTGAGACTCCAGGGGGAGAGCAGGTGAGCAATGAGTGAGGTGCCCAAAGGGATATTTCCTGTGAGTGGTGGAGGCTGAGTAGTCTGCGGAGACTGATAACCCTGTGTATGTATGTATGGGTGTATTTATTTTTGTTTCAATTCCCCTTTAGACCTGAAGTTTCTGGGAGAGGGTGGATGAGAGAGTTTACATGAGTCTCACACTCAAGAATTAAAGTATAGGAAAGAAATCTGAGGGCCTCTCATTGTACCAAATCATACCTTGTAGACATGGGAAATATTTGATTATTCATTATTTTGTTGACCTGTGTTTGCTTTCTTATAGCAATGACAGAATGGAGATTAAGATATAATTATTGAGATTTATGGCAGGATCTGAATCAGGCTTTTATGTTTTACACATACATTCATTCACCTATATGTTGAGTGCCTTTATATCAATATCATAGTAATTCCCTCCTAGTCCAAGGCTTGGGAGAAAGACAAATGATTAATAAGTAATCAAGTGAATCAGTTATTACTCATGCAAAGCATTATAGGGGCTTTAGATACAGAGTTCAGAGAAGGCCTCTCAGAGCTGATGACATTTGAGCTGAGAGTTAAGATGAGAAAGAGCCAGAAACTGAACTAGCTGAGAGAAGAGAACACTACTGTTCTTTCTGTCCAACTTGATAGCACAACAAAGTGACTATAATCAATAAGTTAGGGTATACTTTAAAATAATAACTAAAAAAGTGGAATTATAATATTCTTAACACAAATAAATGATAAATATCTGAGGTAATGGATACCCCAAATACCCTGATTTGATTAATTCACACTGTATGCCTGTATCAAAACATTGCCTATACCCTATAAAGGTATACAACTATTATGTACCCATAAGAGGCAAAAATTTTTTAAAATTTGAAAACAGAAAGATCCTTACCAATAAAAATAGAGAGAACTCTAAGCAGATGGACCAACAAAAGCAAAGGCCTTGAGGCCAAACGGTTTTAACTTCCAGTTTTAGGATCTGAAAACAAGTTAATGTGATTGTAGCATACTTGAGTAAAATGAAGATAATTTTGGCAAAATGGGCAGGCCATGGAGAAGAGTTTGGTAAATTCACTGGAAACTCTCAATTGATCCTCCTCAATGCCCTATTTAACAGTACCAAAACTAAGACTTAAAAATCAGGCAGACTCATCACCTACTAGCTGTCTAATCTTGGTCCTGGTTTGAATATTTGAGCCACAGAGATAATGTGTCCAAATCATAGAACTTTTTATCAGGATTAAATGGAACATGCTATGCAGAGTTCTATGACAATGTCCAGCCCATAGTAAGAGCTCCATAAATAACAGGTTTTATTATTATTTCAAATAGGGCAGGGGGAAGGTTCCTTCTTTCTTGCTTCAGCCTAAACTCCCTTCCCCTTCCTTCTTCTGATAATGGTAAAGATATAATTTGTATAATTTCAAAGCTTATCATGGTCAAGACCTACCTCTCAGATTTTCAGGAGGTAATGTATCTGAGCTCCCACCTTACCTCTTCCCACCTGTAATATCAATTCTTTTCCCTTCCTTCTTATGTCTAACAACTGTCAGTTTTTTAAAGGATCTGCAATCCATGGGATCAGAGTTTCTGAGGTTTTAACCCTCTGATTGTTATGACAGCCTTCATATACAGCCCCCTCTCCCCAGAATATTTACATCCACACACGTGCACGTGCGCACACACACACATATACACATTTCCTGATTGGGATAAGAATCATGAAGCATCTTAAAATACTGCTCAAAGATTTCTACAATAGGTTGTTGCAGGTGGAGTAGACATGTAACTACAGGTTAAGATATAGGAAATTTTAGGATTCAGAACTTTTGCCTTTTACTGAATGGGGCTGGGAGGTGGTAAAAGAGACCAATCATGCAAGCAAGTGAGTCAGGAGAGTATATTGTGAATATTTAAGCAGATACTTTATAGACACTAGAGAACTGAGAAATGAGAAAAATCCATTTGAATTAATTAGATGAAAATAATTATAATTACAACCATTACTAAAATGGCCTTTATATGGCCAATTATTGTATATACAAAAGCTCTTAGACATGCCCTTAATAGTGATATGTAGCAGCTTTGTTTTGTTGTAAGTTTTACATAATTACAACATTATAATTACAAGTATATTTAGCTATGCTTCAACTTCTATTGCTCAAGTAGCAAGTCATCTACCAAAAATTGAAATTTAGAAAATAGAACATGACTTTTAAAAACTCTCCTCATACATCTAAATAAGGCCCAGGAGATGAGAGAGATTAAAAGGACCCTGAAGTTCCACATAAGAGTAACTATTGGGAAACAAAGTGAAAATAAATTATTTTCCCATGTTGCTTTTCCAACTCCAAGACTTCCATGTATATAGAGGCCCCATGTAGAAATCTGTAGTTATGGCAGTCTTTCTGAGTCCAATACTGAAACTTCTGGTATTACTGTGTGCCTAACCTGTTGCAGGTGGCTGTATGACACCATTGCAGGTTGAATATACATCAAACACATAGTAGGGTTCTGCGGGTCAAGGCCATTTCACTGTATTGAGTGAAATAAAGCACTAGGATACTGTTAGAACTTCTTATTCCTTTGGCCTTTGGGATCACTTCCATGTGCTCTGAATGAAGGAGAGGGTGTTAGCCTAGACACCTGATAGCCTCAAATGGTTCCACCCTCTGATTTCCTCCACTGACTGTTACATGCTTAAGATGAGGGGTTTAGCCACAGTCTTTAGCAGCTCAGATGTTCAGCCTTGCCTTACACCTGAGCATGATTCCATTTCTTCATGCTACGTTTAGGTAGTACAACTTGCCATGGAGGCAAATGCTTAAAACTTAAAGTTACAATAAGAGCAACAAACTCTATAATGTTTGTCATTCTTTATTTTTTAACCAAGAAAATTTTGAAGGTAGCTATCTATGTGTTTTGGTGCACAGTTACTCGCTAGCGATGTGCTCTACACAATCTGTAGAGCTTTAGCCTTCTTTGTGTATCTGTGGATAAAGTATTCTGCATAAGGTAGGCATGTAGTTACTTGATTCCAGTGATTCTGGGATAAACTGCCTTCACTGTGGTAGGATGTGGAGTATCATTGCATTTGTGACAACAATCTAAGAAAAAGTGAATTAATTCTACTTCCACAAAACAGTTAAATTACATATAAACCAATATTATCGCTCATGTGGAATATGGCCTGGAATAATGTGGAATAAAGATTTGCGTTTCACGTAATCCTCTTCAGGCCATGATGGCCACATAATGGAACATTTTAGAAACTGAATTTAGCATAACATAGATTTCCAAGGAATCCATGCCAAATTTTAAAGACACATTGGTAGAATGTACCCAATTTTCCAGAGAAATTATCCCTCATTATTACCCAGAGAAAGGCAATTTATAGAAATAGTTTAGAATATATAGATAGATGGTGGTGGGTACTGAACTAAATTTAGAATTAGAAGATTTGGGTTTTGTTTGTATAATGCTGGGCAAATCAACGTCTGTGGGCTTCAGATTTCTTCTCTACTGTTAATGGTAAATGATACCTTTATGTCTAAATCACAGAATTTTACTGGCTCTGTAAGTATTTTGTAGACTAGAATGTGTTAAACTCATGAAAAATATCACCAAAGGTTTAATATTTGATGTCTGTGAGAGAAAAAAAATGGAGACGACATTCTTTTGAGGAAAATCTATTGAGAATATGTTAGGTTTTTTGTCTCTAATTTTCCCTTCAGTATAATGTTGGAGTCTGGTCTTGATGACATTTTGACCTCCAGAGACAAAAAGGTATTATTGAAAGGGATATTGTGTGTGTGTGTGTGTGTGTGTGTGTGTGTGTGTGTGTGTGTGTGTGTGTACACGCAGGTACGCGCACATGCATGTTACTGCTATGCTGACACACATAAGTATTTCAAACACTGAGGTAAACTTTTGGTGAAAAGTCATGAAGAATTTCAAACAAGAGCAGAGCATAGTTCTAGGTCTCATTTTTTTACTGAGCAATATTCATAAACTTAGACCTAGAGAGAATTAAAATTCCCTTTAAAATGCCTGCATGAGCATTTTGCAAAATGGATCTTTTGTGGTTTTTAAGGAGACGTGAGTGATAGCCATTTTACTGTTGGCAAGTTTAGGAATTTGTATAGAGATTTCTCCCTAAATTAGTCAAGAGTATGGGCCAAGTAGAAGAAATCTAACGGGCTGAAATAGAATATTAAGCTATTTGAGTTAACTTTTAGATAATTTGACACTTCCCTCGAGTAGAGTAAGTAACAGATATTAGGGAAGAGCATATGTCGACTTGAAATTAAGAAGCCAAAGTGTTCTGATGAACTTCAAGCCACCCTAATTAATTTTATTTTAGAGCTTTGAAATATATAATAAAACATGAAATCTTATGGGTGTGTAAAATATAAGCAATTTAGTCTTTATAAGGGCTAGCCAAGAAAATTGTCTTCACTGACATAATTTGCTTTTAAAAAGACGATGAAATGTTTTAATACAAAATGAAAAAATAGTGATGACTTTAAATATACATAGGTATATCAAATGTGGATGGCAGTATTTTATACTGTTGGAAGCCAAAATAAAAATGTTAAGATTCACAAATTCATAAGCTTATAAAGAATTGGTAAGTTTTTGTTCTGTTTTTAAATTTCTATTTTTTTCAATTATTAATGGCTAAATGGATGCCTTGTTTCAGAAATAAATATCCCTTAATCAAAAATCTTTAAAGTAAAGTTATTTGAAGTAATTGACTCAGTACAGATATACCCATTTTCAAATCTTAAACAGCAGAGGATTCTCTTTTTAAGAGTTGCAATTTTTATTGCTTTTAATTCAATGAATAATTTTCAAAATTTAGGAAAATACTGAATTTGTAGAATAAAGATAAAAAGTTTACACCAAATGTCAGGCATGATCATATCCAACAATGTGTATTAGTTATAAATAATAACAAGAACAAAAAGCACCCACCTTCAGTGCCTGACCTGAAGGCATGTGAATATTTTCATAAACCATTGTCTGATGGATGAGACACTTTAAATTTTCATTTGCAAGAAAGTATACAAGGTTATAGCAAACTGTTTAAAGCATAAAAATCCTGCCACCTACAGTATAAACAAAGGTATGATTTAGACATTGTGCTTCAGTAAAAACCCTGCTCAAATGAGACTTTGGTCCTGCAAATTAGGTGGCAGCTCAGCAACCCTATGCCCCTCTCTTCCAGGTGTGCCTCTGGCACTCTGTGCTCCAGAGCACATTTAACCCAGCAGAGGGTGGCTGCTTAATGGAGCTGAGCAGCAGCCTGTGTTTCTTGCCACATTTGACAGGGAAGTTCAGTCTCGGCTAGTAAACCTTATTTAGGAAACTAATGTTCTCCATTTGTGTATTTGCAAAGGATATGCTCTAGGCAATGTCATGAAATGATTTCTCAGGAAATAAACTAAAAATGAAACTTAGGTCTTTAGATCAAAATTGCAATACCTTTGATTTTTATGAACTTCATAACAAGTGTCACCGTTTGCAAATGGGAACCGACAACAGGCTTCATTTATTTTCATCCTGAATCAAATTGAAATATGGGTTTCATCAGTTTAAGAAAAAACAGCTAATGAGAAAATAGCAAATCAGAATTTAAGATATCAAGTGTCATGTTTTCTGATTCAATAAGAGGTTTTAAAGGTGATTAGAGCCACTTATGTATTTTAAGATAAAGTTACAATATCACATAAAAACATTTGCAGAGTCACGACTAAAAATTTACTTGTTTTTATTTGTGGAACAAGCCTAATTTTTTTTAAGCTTTAGTATATCTCCATTTAAAATAGTTAACTTCACATAACACAAGTGGTATATAAAATTTTTCAGATAGCATAATAATAAAGAAAACTGACTTTTAGTTCTTAAGTATTTTTATTTTATATCACAGGAGAGTGCATACTTCAACAAGTACTCCTTTATGAGTATGTAAAATCACATGTGTTATAATATATTCATTAACATGGCCAATTTACATACAGGAAGAAGGTCATATGTTTAACAGAAACAATTCTTGCTTTTTGTTCTACCCTATACTAGTTCTATAACCTCAAACCTGTGTTTCTTTATATGCAAATTGAGAATATTAACGGTATGTAATTCAGAAGGGCATTGTGAAGATTAAATGAATTAATACATGAAAAATGCTTACAATTGTTCCTGGCAGATACATGCTCAGTTCTACTAATATTTTTTTAATAATTTGGAGTCCAGAAATAGATAAGGGAGACTTCAATTAGTATTTTTTTCTTAGCCCAGTTTTAAGCTTATTGCTTAAGCCTTTTCCCTTTAGAAGTCCAATTGTTCTTTTCCTAGTAAGTGCTATTCAAATGTACTTTTGTGTGTAATTTTCAGATGTATAGTCAACCAGTCTTTAATTTCTTTTTTTAACTGTACTATAATCCTCTGAACCAAATATTGCTATCTGTCATGCAGGTACACATGAGTACACATTTTTTGCAGAGTGTAAATACTAGACCGTCGTTATAGTGAGATGATTTTATAGTAGTGTCTTTCAATTATACTCTTGCATATACAAGTATGAAATCATGGAGTTTTGCCCTTTAAATCTTGTCTTATTAGTAAGTGAAAGCAATATGAGGCAGTATGGCTTAGCAGAAAAACAGAAGATTAGGCCCAGCCATAAATTCTAATTCTGGTGCCATTACTGATTCACTAAGCCCTTCTGTGTTGTGGCATAAAGTACATTATTGAGAAACACCGGTGCTGAAGCTCTCATTTGGCTTTCTATATTGGCAGTAACCAGAAGACACTATAAATTGGTGGCAGTTAAAAAAATAAAATAAAAGAAGACTCACAATAGGGACGAGCCTTACTGAATATCTATTAAACTGCCTATTTTGGGATGAGGAGGCTGAGATTCAGGGAAGTTATATGTCAAACTGCAGAATAAAAAATCCAGGTGGCTGATGGCCAGCTTCGTGGTCTGTCTACTATGTGCGATACCAGATGGAACCTGGGAAAAAAAAAATCAGATAAATATGTGGACACTGTATCTAGGTATTGCTTAAAATATGGATTTTTTTCTAACCCTCCAGGAATGTAACTATTTCTGATTTAGAATGTGGGATCATATGATAATCTAAGTGTAATAATAATTTATAAGTGAGGTATTGTCAAAAATGCATTTATTTGGATCAGGATAGGAAAAGTCACTATGTGACTTTGCATGCTGTTCACTCAACATTCTTGCTGAGACTTGAGATCTATAGCTTGGAACAATCAGTTGCATGGAATTCATAAATGAAGCTAAGTGAGAGAGAATTTGTCTTTATTAAACACTTAACTATGTGTCCATCACTGTACTGAATGCTTTATATATAGAAATTTTCCCTTTTAAAGACTCAGACAATCGTCTTTGAATTTGCATCATCAGTGTCAAAGTTGTCATTGACTGCTTTATAACCTTAGGTGACTCTTAACCTACCTGGTCCTTGGATTCCTTATTTGTGAAAGAGGTGATACCTAAACTGACTACTTCATGAATGAGAAGCCTTCAGCTATGAAAGCTCCTAGAAAAGTACAAGGTGCTACCAGAATTTAACATCATTTGTGTCTCCTTTCTTTCAGTTGATTCTCTGTGCTAATTGTATTCTGCTGAAGGGAATTTTAACTTACACCCACTGAATTCACATAGGATGGTGGGAGGAACACAACATAGAATTAAAGATTTAATAAAGATAATGATCCAAAAGCATTGTCTACTTGAGAAAACAGGGTTGACTCTGTTTGTTTGCTTCACCTTTTTTTTCTTTTCCTTTTTTCTTTTTTTTTTCTGCATCTCCATATGTTGAATACATTATTATCAGCATTGTTTTGTACAAATTCTTTTATAGAAATCAGCAAAGGTACTTCAAATTTGACAATCTGTCTGCATACTACCTAAAATTAATAGAACTAACATTAGTAAAACTAAAATTAATAAAGCCAATGATAATTTAAATACCTAGGGGGATAGTATTTGTCACTGTAAGTCGGAAATGTTTTTTTATGTCGTGTTTCAGGCAGGATTCTTGGATGCATGAGAAACTAATTGGACTATCTTAAACCAGGGCTTACATATCAGTGGGGGTCTTGGTGGGAGGCGGGTGTGAGAGCAGGCTGGCAGGGCCCAGGGAGTGGTGGGATGAGGGAGGGATCAGAACCAAAAAGGTCAAACAACTGAAAGTTTTATTCTTTACTTTTTGAAAAATAGGTAATATATCTCAAATACAAGAGTAAATATAACATAGTTATGTACTTACAATATCTCTACCAATAATAAATCAAGTAAATTTCTATGTACTTACCCCTACTGTACAATGCTCTTTCCTCTTAATCATTGTCCTGAAATATTGATCATTTCCATTCTTTTCCTTATAATTTTGTTTACACACTTAACAATGCTTATGAATGTGTATATGGTGTATATGTGAGTGGTGTGTGTGGATAGAGTGGAGTTTTTATTTCATTGTAGGATCAAAATTTGTTTTTTATGTCCTTGGCAACTTTCTTTTTTCACATTTTGTTTTCAAAATGGAGATGTATTAGTCCGTTGTATAAATATATCAAAATGTATTTATTGTACTGCTGACGAGCATATGGATTATTAGGGCATTTCTTTGTTTTCCTTCTTGTTCTCTTCTTTTTCTATTATGTGCAAAGATGCTATGAAAATTTGAATTCTGGTGCACCTGGTGCAAAAGTTTTCTAAGATATATACTTAGAAGTGAAGGATAGGCCACAGGTTATGTGACTGTTCAGATTTTAGAGGTAGTACCAAATTGTTTTCCACAAGGTTTTTTCATTTTAGACCCCAGCAAGCAGTGAAGGAGTTGTTCAGAAGTTTGACAAGTTTCTAGATACTCAGGCTTCAAATTTTTTGCCAGTTTGTAAATCTGAAATATCTAAAGATATTGTGCTTTCAATTTGCATTCCTCAATTCCCTAAGCGGCTGAGCTTCTAAGCTTTTTTTTTTTCCCCCATATTTTGTCACCATTCTTTTTTCCGCTTCTTTGAAATACCTGTTTAACACTGACCTGTTTTTCTATTGGGTTGTTTTTATTTTTCTAGATACTATTGGTTGTACATATTTTACCTTTTCTCAGTTTGGATTTGCTTTTCACTGTATTTATGATGTTACTGATAAAGAAAAGTTCTAGGTTTGTGATTTTATGCCTTCCTCTCTACTGAGAACTTAAAAATATTCTTCTACATTGCTCTCTGGAATTTTCAAGTTTTGCTTTCCTCATTTAAGATCTTAATCTATTTGAACTTTTTTTGGTATATTGAGATAGGGTTTTTATTTTTATTTTCTTCAGATGCCTAACCAATTACATACATATTTTTTTGACAAAAATTGTTTTAAATAAAAAGTTCTTACTCATACTGATGTGCAGAGCCATATCTATCATATACCAAGTATAAATGCATTGTTTGTATAGAAATTTTTGTTTTGTTCCAATAGTCTCTATGTCTATTTCTATTCTTTTATTATGCATCTTAATGCTTCTAAATTTGCAATGTTTTGATAAGTGGTAAGGAGAATTTCTGTGCCTGTTGTTTCTTTTTTCTTTTTTTCCAAAATGTACCATTTATTCTTAATCTTTGAACTTTCTGATTTGTTGTACCTTGTTTCTTTTATAATTCTTCTGCTTTTAATTTTATTTTTCTTGCATTAATGTTCTGACTACAATAACCAAGGCGGTGGTAAAAAGAAGTGGTGCTAGCATGTATCCTTGCTGTTTTTATTTTATTTTAAAATAAGTTTTGTATTAATAACATTTCACGTTCAAATATTATGTTTGCTATACATTGTTGTAAATGTGCTATATCAGACTAAAGATGTTCCCTTCTATTCCTAGAGTTTGGGTAAGAGTTTGTATCACAAATTGCTATTTGATCTCTGTTATCTATTGAGAAGCTTACCTGTAATTTCTCCTTTAATCTGTTAATGAGACGAATTAGAAAATTAATGAATTATTTAATGTTGAAACAATCTTACATTCCTGAAATGGATCTAATTTGGACATGGCATATTATCTTTCTTAGATAATGATGGATTTCGGTTTACTAAAATTTTATGAGGACTTTATGTCTATGTACATGAGAGATATTTGTTTTGGAATTTTTTTTTAATTTTATTTTAAAATCATTTTGAGTTTACAGAACAGATTCAAGGATAGTACGACAGATAGTGCAGTTCCCATACACCCTTCCACCAGCTTCTCTTATAGTTAACATCTTACATTACCATGGTACATTTGTCAAAACTAATTAATTAACATTTGTGTAATGATATTCATGCAACTGTAGACTTTATTCATATTTCAACAGTTTTTCTACTACTGTCTGTTTTCTGTTCCAGAATCCAATCCAAGATCTCACATTGCATTTATTTGTTATATCTTCATGTGTCTTTCAATTCAGCTTCCTTGTTTTTTTTTTTTTAACCACCCCCCCCAAGTTTCCTTGTTCTTGATATCTATTCTTTCACAAATACCACACTGTCTAGATTTCTGTAGCTTTATAATAAGTCTTAAGGTCAGGACTAATACTAGTCTTCTGACTTTGCTGTTCTTCAATATTGTATTGGCTATTCTGGGTCTTTTGCTTTTCCTTAAGTTTAGAATAAGTTGTCAGTATCCAAAATAACTTTCAGGGATTTGAATAGGGACTATATTACATCTGTAGATCAAGTTGGGAAGAACTGACATGTAGACTATATTGAGTTTTCCTATATATGCACATGGTCTATCTCTCCATTTACTTGAGTCTTTGATTTATTTCATTAGAGTTTTGTAGTTTTCCTCATATTGATCTTGTAAATATTTTGTTATATTTATACTTAAGTATTTCTTTTTTGGGGTGTTAGTGTTAATGGAATTGTGTTTTTAATTTCAAATTCCAGTTGTTCATTGCTGGCACAGAAGAAAACAAAAGATTTTTGTATATTAACCTTATAGTCTGCAACCTTGCTGTAAAATCACTTCTTGGTTCCAGGAGGGTTTTTTTTTATTATTATTGATTATTTGGTATTTTCTACATACCAATCATTTCATCTGAAAACAAAGAGGTTTTTATTTCTTCCTTCCCAATATGAATACTTTTTTTTCTTGCTAGTACATTAACTAGTACTTCCTGTACTAGTTTTTCTATGTTGTCTATTTTGAATAGAAGTGGTGAGAGCAGGCATCTTTGCCTTGTTCCTGATCTTGGTGGGAACTAAGATCTAGTTTCTCACCGCTAAGTATGATGTTAAACTGTAGGCTTTTTGTAGATGTTCTTTATCAAGTTGAGAAAGTCCCTCTCTATTTCTAGTTTGATGAGAGTTTGTATCATGAATGGGTATAGGATTTTGTCAAATGCTTTTTTCTGTATCTATTGATAAGACCCTGTGATTTTTTTTCTTTAGCCTGTTGATGTGATAGGTTGCATTAACTGATTTTTGAATGTTGAACTGGCTCTGCATACCTGGGATAAATTTACTTGATTGTGGTGTATAATTCTTTATATATTTTGTTGGATTGGTTTTGCTAACATTTTGTTAAAGATTTTTCATCTATGTTTATGAGAGATATTGGTCTGTATTTTTCCTTTCGTTCAATGTGTTTATCTGGTTTTAGCAAGGCTGGCCTCACAGAATGAGTTATAAAACATTCCCTCTGTTTCTATCTCTAGAAGACCTTGTAGAGAATTGGTATAATTTCCTCCTATGGTATTTGGTAGAATTAACCAGAGAAAACATTTGGGTCTGGTTCTTTCTGTTTTGGAAGGTTGTTAATTATTGATCCAATTTCTTTAATATATAAAAGCCTATTCAGATGATGTATTTCTGTGTATGTGAGTTTTGGTAGATTATGTCTTTTAAGGAATTGCCCATTTAATTTAAGCTATCACATTTGTGAGCATAGGGTTGTACATAATATTTCTTTATTATCCTTTTAATATTCATGAGATCAGTTGTGATGGCTCTTCTTACATTACTGACGTTAGTGATTTGTGTTTTCTCTCTTTTTTCTTAGTTAACCTGGGTACAGATTGATCAATGTTATTGATCTTTTCAAAGAACCAGTTTTTTGCTTTGTTCCTTATCTTTATTGATTTTCTGTTTCCAAACTCATTGATTTTTGCTCTAATTTTACTATTTTTTCTTCTCCTTACTTTGAATTTAATTTGTTCTTCTTTTTCTAGTTACCTAAGGTAGAAGCTTAGATTATTGACTTTAGATCTTTCTTTTTTTTCTAATATATGCCTTACCTTGATACTTTTAAAGAACAGTAGACAAGTATTTTGCAGAATGACTTCCAATTTGGGTTTGTGTAAAGTTTTTACAATTTGACTGCGATTATGGATTTTTGGGAAGAATTCCACACAGATGAAGTACCCTTCTCATCACCTAGTATCAGAGGTCTGTGATATCAACATGACTTATAACTAGTGATGTTACTCTCAATCACTTGGTTAAAATAGTATTTGCCATGTTTCCCCGTCATAAGATTATTATTCTTCCTTTCCATGCTCTATTGTTTAGAAGTGAGTTACCAAGTCCAGCCCACGCTCAAGGGGAGGGGAATAAAACTTCACCTCCTGGAGGCAGAAGTAAAAAGGATTTGCAATAAAATCACCAGTATATTTAATACATTTTTCTTGTGGGGGGTATTTTTATATCATGCAAATATCCCGTATCTTTTAATGTTTTGCTTACTAATTTTAGCATTCCTTAATAGCAGTTATTGCTCTGGTATTCTAATGGTGATTTTTTTTTAATTTTCCTCATTTAATTATACTATTTTGGGTGTATTATTACTTTTATTTTTCTATTCATAGTTCAGCTTTCTTGAATCTGGAAATGACTCTGGGTGTCTAAGAGAGCATCTATTGAACCTGTTTTCTTACTCTTTTTTTTATTAATTTCTCTTTTTATTTTCCATCTTTGTGATTCTTTGTGCTTCATTCTGTGTAATTGCTTCAAATCTATCTTCCAGTTTACATACCCCAATTATATCTCTCTGAGTGGATAGTATAGCCTTTTTTTCATTCAGTGAGTGTGATCCTTTGAAAGTCCAAGCTTTATGCAGTGAGGCTGAGCAGTTCTGATCCAATCTCCAATCACACTCAGGGTACAGACTTTCCATACTCTCTCTTTTATGGTCCTTCACAATTAAACTTTAAACCGCAATTGTAGGCAGAGTTCTCTAAGACAAACATCACTGTAGCAACTCATTTATCCTTCTGGATTTGAATTTTTTTGTAATTTCTGACTTCTGAGGATTTAAAAAAAAATTATCCTTCTAACACCGCCCCCCCCCCGCCGTGGTGCAATATTTTTAAAAACTATATTTATCCAGAATTTTTAGGTTTGATGTATCGGAAAAGTTTCTCTTAACATAAAATCCATAACATTAGAGAAAAATAGAAGATCCTGTATTCTTTTTTACCTTCTTGTTCCACTAGATCAAAATTCAAAGTCCCAGGAAAAGCTATCTCTTTGGGTGACTAGATCACTTACAAATTGTCTATAACTGCTGTGGAAAAAGGAGAAGACGTGGTGGCAGGTTTTAGTGCTCATGGCTGAAGAATGACCAGGCACACTAAAGTAAGGTAAGCATGAAAGTGAGGTTTTTTTGAGGAGAGAAAGATAGGATTATAGAGCAAGAGCAGCATATAGGTTTACAGAGCATGGTACATACGCCACAGACGACGTTCCGAACCACTGTTGCAGCAGGAAAAGAGCAAAAGGAAGGGGGCAAAAAAGGGCCTGGTTATGGTCTGTGTCTTGTTTTATAGTGCCTGGATTGGGACCTCCCCAGTGCCTCAGACATCACCACGGAACACTTTGGTTGGACAGTTGGGAGCTGCATGACCTGAGTCTTACTGTGCATGCAGGTCTCCCATGATCCTCTCTGAAAGCCCATTTTCGGGGGGGTGGGTGAAGCACAGTGGCACCCACTTTCATCCCTAGGAGACTCAGAATTCCTGGCTATCTACCTAATAATGGCCCCTTTGGCTTGAGAGTGAAAGGCAGGTACTATCTTGTGATAAAATATCCATGGATGAAGAAAGGTGATTTTCTGAAAGAAAATTCAGGACTGGAAAAAAGGGTGATGTATACTGGACAGATAAAATTTGAGAAATAGCCACTGTAACTGCCTTATCCTATCTTCAGTTATGTAGTTTTTCATGTATAGATGCACATACATAATATACAAATAGATACACCTTACAGTGTATAGACTATATTGCTAAGTAATGGGTCAGCTTCTTTCTGATTATTTCATTATTTTCTTCTAATAATTTCAGCTTTCCTACAATGTTGATCTGCAACTATGGCTAACTTTATTCTAAATCCCCTGTGTCTCCTTAACAAACTTATATAAGTTATGGTCTGTTTTAGAAGTGAAAGTTTCTTTAAAGACTCACCTGTAGGTGTCTGTCCTATAATCTCGCTATTTTATCAACTACCTCTATTTTGCAGAGATAGATATCAGAAGTCTCTTCTGACACATTTTGGAGACTGGGCTCTTCCAATGCCGCTGCTAACTTTTGTGATTTCTGCTGTCGTTGCATTTACACAGACAATGAACTAGACAGGAAAAATTTGTCTACTAACTGGGTTAATTAAATACATAGTTTATAAAAAATTATGGCGGCTGATTACAATGAAAATTCACTAAGTGATGGCAGACCCTGTTTCTCTCTGCCTAAATTCTAAAAACCAGAGTAAATACTGATGTTACACTCATCTGCTTTCAGGTTCTACACAACCACCCTATGGTTCCATCCTCGCAAGCTGCACATAGGTGTAGTCAGTGGCCCACGCATGGCAGGATGAGAACCACAGAGCTTCCACCACATACATCTGGGACTCTTCTTACACTGAGTGGTTGTTTGGAAACTCATCCTTTATTTTCCCATTTTCTAAAAACTTCTGCAAGAAATGGTAAAAGATTGCAAGAGAAAAAGATGTGGATTATTGGGGACTTTTTTAAGTGAAACAGATCATGTTGTAGAGCAATGACTTCATGAAGTTGGTTTTGGTTGTGACTTCTGAACTTTCTGTCCTTGTGTGAGCTGTCATGATGGAGCTTCTATCCTAAAAGTTGACGTGGAAATAATGATAGTTTAGAGAAATCATTATTCACTTGATGAAATAATTAATATACAAACCGAATAATAGCAGCCCCGAGTAATGCTGTTTGAGTTATATCCCTCATCTTTCTCATAAGATTCTTTTGAATTTCAAAAAGGTTTTGGTAAATGTCTGTGTTATGAAAGGATTCTTAAGAACAATTAAGGTGCAGGCATAAGATAAAATTTGTCACTGCTTAAATTCCTTTCTTTATGGAATTGTAGTGGTTAGACAAACACTTAAGTTAGAGTTAAATATAATAGTATTCATTCCTTAACTAGTCTTTTAGTCATTACTTTCATAGTGCTCTATAATTGCCTAAATCTCCATTTCTTTTTTTAAGTCATGCAAGCAAATCCTTGGGGCGAAAAAAGAACTTTTATTGTTTTTCTTGATACAGTTTGTTAATCTTAGCTCATGAGATTATAGAGCTTTAATTTTTCTTTCACATGTTGAATCACATGTTAAAAATAGTGAACATATAAAAATAAATGTCATTTTATTAAGTCTACATTCCTACTTGCAATTGTCATGTCAGAAGGCTGCCATATATGCCTCATCATTGGCTGATAATCTGTTATCCAAATATTATCTGGCTCATAAATTGCTACTTTTATTGTCTGTCTTATTTGTTGATAAATATTCTTTTTAAAGTACTTTAAATATGTGATCTTCATTTGGGGTTCAAGGGGGCATATCATTCTGGGCCCCTAATCCAAGCCTATGCCATATTTAAGTTAAATACAAAATGCCAGATATTTGCTATCCCTTTTTTCCTTGCTGCTAGTAATGGTCATGACACCTATTTCTGGATAATAAGCCATACAGATAAGCTCTTGGGAAGTTTTTCCTCCCAGATAAAGAGAGAACAATATTAGGAACTCTACTCTCTCCTGCCTGCCTTCCTGTCTTTGGTTATGTGTGGACAAGCAGCTCGGCTCCAGTGGCGTCTTGCAGCCACACAGCAATAAGCCCGAGGACAAAAGCACACTCTGAGGGTTTCAGTGCAATCACAGAAGAGCCTGGATCCTTGTGGATA
This sequence comes from Lemur catta, assembly GCF_020740605.2. NCBI lineage: Eukaryota > Metazoa > Chordata > Mammalia > Primates > Lemuridae > Lemur > Lemur catta. The sequence goes on along the minus strand of NC_059141.1, from coordinate 45,321,627 downwards.
TTGTGGAGCTGCTGAATCCATAGTAATTGCCCAACTTTGCAGTGATTGTGAAGGACAATAAGAAATATCTCTTTTGAAAGCCACCTTTATCTGGGTAATGTTTTCTTATAGCTGAAAGCATCCTAATTTGGAGGCTGAGCATATTTGAGAGTCTATAAACAGGGTGGGGACATAAGGAGGAGATGTTTCAGAAAAATGGAATGGTTCTCTAAGCAGAGGGGACAAATGACAGAGTAATCTCAGTACAGATGTAAAATTTACCTTTTGATATGTAAAATGCCTTTTCAAAAATATGTGATTAAATGTATTCTGAAATTGCTTTTCAGTTTGCTTCTTTCTAAGTTTATACTTTCATCATTTTCCCAGAAATTATCTTAAGTTATTGTTGTGTTTTCTATTTCAAGGATAATTCTAAAGAGAATGAATGTATTTCCACCCTAATGTTTACATAGAAGTGGGTTCTCTCCATCCTCCATATCTACTGCCATTCTTTCTAGTATAAGTTCACACATAAATTCAAAGACTCTATCTGCTCATACATTATATTTCATTAATGCTGTCAGTTCAGTGAAATTTCGTAACATTTTCTGAGTCTTGTTCAGAACAAACACAATGAGGAGTGTCAATTTCCAAAAGAAAGTAGACAAGAAAAAGAAAAGACAGTATTGTTGGCATGGATTTTCAGTGGAGCAAGAACGACATGCCTGATTTTATTCTCTGCTTTCAATTTAATGCATCCACTTTTTTTGATATTGTTCCCTGTGAATAGTTCTACTTTTATATATGTTATTTTTGTTTGTTGATGAAGTTTTCAAAACCTCTTGGGTTGTGACTTTTTTAAAGCTAGAGGAGACCCATGACACTTAACCAACATTTTCTAAAATTTCACAACATTTAGTGAGGTAGGATCTTCTTGAAATCCATACAGATATTTCTCCCTTTGATTATAAGCATTATGTAATTCTCCCTAGTTTTCAGAATCAATCAGTGGATATGGTCAGTATACATACACAAACACACATATTTACACACATACATGTATATTGTACACAGATATATAATATACATATATAAATACATACATAATTTCAGCCTTAGCTATTTTGAAAACACATCTAGGGATAAATAGAAAATGTGATGACCAACATTAAAGAGATCTGGCTGTGTGAATCTAGTACTAGGGTACAGGAGACAGAATTTTGTGCTTTTGTTTAGACTGCATAGTCATTTTAACATGGCGATGAATCAGAAAATGAAATTCCTTTGTGGTTATAATCGATTTGAGTAAGAGCTTAGAAAGTACAACAGAAATCATATAGTTTTACCTTTATCCTATAAAAATCATGAAATACCCTGACAGGGCAATTTCATCTACTTGCCTATTTGTATAAATCTCTAAAAATCTGTTTTAATAATGAGCTAATTTCCCTACCACATAAAACAAATACACTCTTAGTGGATTTCAAACTTACCTCTGTCCAGAATTGTATATATTTATTCTATTTCGGTTGAAGTAAAAAACAGAAAATGAAAAATAAAATCACTGTTGATTTTGATTATGTTTAATCAGTCAACATAGATATACCTTACTTAATTATTAACTACAAAAGTTTGATGTACATCCCCTGCATTAAGAAAGGCTTTAAAGAAACAACCCAATACTACAAAATGTTAATTCTATCTTCTAGATGTTTCCTGCTAAAGTAAGAGACATAAAAGATAATATTAATAAGAATGCACCGTGTTCCATATTATCACTTCCTCAGATGACTGGGACTTTTGCCTGACAGAACTTGGGACAATTATTTTGTCCTTTGTGTTCAGAGATGATGTGCTGACAGGTTATTTCCTAAGCAATAACTGAGATATGTGACCTGCTGTCCTTGCCAGGAGAGAGCCTATTTTGTAGTTGACAGCAGTAGTCACTGACTAAAGAGCTTGACATTTGTGGCCTTGTAGCCTTTGGGTCAGCTGAGCCTGTTTTTGATTCCTTCTGGCTGGTACGGTATGCTGGCTTCTATCTTGTCTTGGCATTATATGCTGACACTGCCTTGTTGCAAATCATCTCTGAAGGCATTCCCTCTGTCCCAGCCTTCCACACATGCAATCGCCTATCGTGTCCTACAGTCACAGCCTTTCAATTCCGATGCCATTTCTCCCCATCCTCTTATCAGTGAAATGCAGTAAGCCCCATTTTGAGTGCAGATAGGATCTTTGTTACTAAGCTTTCCTTGCTGGAGAGCAGGCTTTGCTGTCATTGTCTATAAAGAGCTTACCTAGCCAATGACTATGCATTTCTTAACCTATATGCTTGAGTAGGATATTGCTCTTACAAGACATTACATAAATGCAGTTTCATTAATGAACACTGAAAAGAGAAAGAAGTCTTAGGTTGATAAGCCTCTATTACAATATAATAGTAATTACAATAATGCCAATAAATACTTCCATCCTACATTTAAACAATCATTTTGACTTCCACAATACTTTCACATGTAACACAGATGTTCCCGTATGACAGGTAGTCACTGAAAGGATGAAGTCACTCTTGTCTTAAAGTCTGGGAAATGCTATTAACAAAGATATTTTTAATTCTGACTACCAGATTCTCTTGGAAACTCTAGGGAAATGAGCACAACACCAAGCAGGTATATCTTAATGTAAATATTTTAACTGGTTGTTCTCCTGATTCTCCTGCTAATTCCCTTTCTGCTTAATCTTTGTCACTTTGGCTAACTCTACTTTTATATATTTTCTCCAAAATGAGTATTTTCTTCAGAGTTCTGTGATTTGGCCTATTGCCGTGGCTCCAAATGTCATCTCTATGAAAATGCTTATCAAAGCAATCTCTCTCTCTCCTCTCTCTCTCTTTCTTTCTCTCTCTTTTGTTACTGATAGATATCTGGACTTGAAGGTTACTTCAAACTCATCTTGAATAGACCCCTATGTTCTCTCTGAGCCCTCCTTTTCTTTTGGCTTTTTTAATACTAACAATAGTACCTCCTTTCTCCTAGACATCATGATCAATCAATACCATAGTCATCTTGGATTCCTTCCCTTTTATTACCTCCTGCATATAATCAGTAATAGAATCTTCTAGTCTCTATCTCAGTACTAAATGTCCCAAACTTTTCATTTCTACTGCCAACATCCTCATTCAGATCTTCATAAACTCTTTTCTTACAGCCTGTTCTAACAATCTCCTAACTTGTCTTCCTTCTTCAATTGTACAATTTATTTTATACACCACTTCTATATTAATTAGGTAAAGCAATAATTTCCAAACTATCTTTTTAGTATTACAGACTTTTATTCCAGTGAAATGGAAACCAAATATATAAAACGGATGAAAACAGAGCTGCTTTCTTTGAAGCAGGGATTGAGTGTGGGAACTCACACTAGTTCCAGTCAGGTCTGTCTTTACCCTGCCTCTCCTCTTTCTACCAACAGTGTTTCCTGAGATACTCTCATGGGAACACAGTTGAAAACCACTGTTAAAACATCTTCTCAAGTTAATTATGTACAAATGATAAAATTGTATTTCAAACGTGCTGCAAAGAAATAGCCCTTAGAAAAATTAATTCAAATATATCCTCTTGATAGAGATGGTCCATAGGAAAAAAAAAAGGATGATTAGATAATCATTATTATTATATTATATATGACTACACCAAAAATTCTGATTGATGATCATCAGGCTCTTAGCATGATGGTTAGTTAGGTCTAATTTCCTAGAAGAGGTCACAATCTCATGAAAATCTATCAGAAAATTTCTGTGGTTATTTTATCAGGAATGTTGATTATTTCCCAGAAAAAGTAATGAATTATATTATATGGGAAGTTTTGTCCCAGATCAGGTACAGTATAATTTACTTTGTCATCACTAGTCTTACTAGAATCCTACTGGAAATTTCTAAAAGCTATTAATTATCTACAAAATTAAGAACAGATTCTTGGCCTTAGAGTTTAAATCACAATTCGGTATAATCTCTAACTTTCAGCCTTTTTTCTATTTTACTACATTGATAGACATTACATTTTTTTCTAACTTTAGAGAAATTAGAAGCTTTATATAGTTCTCTTATGGCAGTTGTCTTGTTCTGCCTTGTATTCTACAGGTAATAGGAAACACAGGCAAATATATAACAAATGATTTATTGAGATTACATTATAATACATGATTAAATCCTACATTTATGGCCACCAGTAGTTAGTTATGTACTTGCTTCATCTCCAAAGAGATTGTTAACCTTTCTAAATTAAGTTTTATAGGACAAAGCTTCATCTTTAAAAGTATTTTGTGGTCCATCTTTTACTAGCTATGCTTGCATTAATGATAGCCATTAATACTTAATCTGATGGAAATTTAGTTTTGTCATCTTCAAAATAAAGATAATTATAAACATCAGTAAGTAAATATCTTTTATAATTAATTTTTCCTCCAGTAGGAAAAAAAAAGCAAGGCACATGAGGACAGAAGGAGATAGCCTGAACTATGTGATCCTATCTTATATCTGAGTATCTCTGGGCATCTCTAGGCATCTTGAGCACAATAGACACCTAGGGGTGATGAGGTCCTCTGAGGAGAAAGGAACATATAGATCTAAGATTGTTAGAATTAAAAACAACAAAATTGCTTATGTATACTTTCTGTCATTACTTTTTTGGCCAGCCTCATGACGATCTGGAGAATTCCAGGGGGTGGAAATAATAAAATGGTATGTGAGAGGCTTTTCATGCCTCAAATGAAAGGTTTTCAGAGCATTTTTGGTGACCCAGGGAATTGGTATTAGCTTTGGGTATTTCAGGTTTTATCCTAATTAATCCTCTTAACTTCAGACTTTGTCCATCAGCAGTATACTAAATGTACTGTGTGTGCACTACAGAGGCAAAGCCAAAAATTGCAGTGGTAGAGCTTTAGTGAATAGGAACAGTACAGGTTTAAGGAGTGAATTTTCCACTGAGAGAGACCTGAACCAAATGCACTGCAACTGATTCAATGATAATTCCTTTGACTTTAATTAATGGTAAAGTCAGTAGGTACATTATTAAAAAAAAAAATTCATCATAAGTTCTAGTTGTAAAATTGGGTAAATTATGTAATATTTCTCAGTCTAAGAATACATTGAAGTAGGATTATCAAATTATTGAAACTCGAGCTAGAAAGGCATATTCATTCAATTCACAATTTCTGAGTAATTACTATGTCCCAGAAACATATTTGGGAGGCCATATCAGCAGGCCTTCATGATTGATTGATTGAACATGGAGAGTGGTACATACATGAAGAGAGAAAAGAGTAAATTTGGTGGGAGTAACTGGATGATACCATGTATATGTGTATGTGTATAGATATATATAAAATACATGTATCTATATAAAAATAAATTGTGCTCATGTATTTTCTAAGTACCTTGCCTTTGTAAAACATCAAATAGGGTGACAAATAATAATAACTATAATAAAATTCTCTCTTTAATACCATGTGGTAAAAGAACCAGAGAATACTAACCCAGTCTCACTGAGAACTGCATCACCTTCCTTCAGTTTGAATGTCTGAACAAATTCATGGTTCTTTTAGCAACAATGTTGGTATAATTGGTTGAGGAGCCAGCCAACTATATCTGCTGCAAGTGATTCTCAAAGTGCGATCCCTGGACCAGTAGCATTCACATCACTTGAAAACTTGTTAAAATTCAAATTCTTCTGCTGCACTTCAGAACTATTGAGCCAGGAACTCTGTAGGTGGGACCCAGCCATCTGTGTTTTAATGGACCCTCCTGGTTGTTCCGATGCATGGTAAAGTTTGAAAACCACTGTGTTATAATAAAATTTACGGAGGAGAGAATTTACTATTTGCTCAGGACTACAGCAATGTAAAAGTCCAGAGGAAATGCAATGCGTATAAAATGCAATGATAAAATGCAATGAAGCAAGTGACCCCCAACCAGGAAGTCTGATGGCAAGCCTTGACAGATTGCTACCACACATTACTGCTTTCACATGTGTAAAGCACCAGAAAAATTATTGGTACTCAAATGTTTGTCTTCTCTTATCTTGGAACTATCAGATATTGTGGTGGTCACCTTCAGGCAGGTTACCATGTTTTATAATTCAGATCTGAAGCTTCCTGCAGAAGAAAATATAGATCACTTTCATTTTCACAAGAAGATATTAATTTACCGCATCAACACTTAGTATCTAAAACAAGTGAAAGTTCTTTTGCCTGATAACCCTGAATGTACATGCTTCAAGAAGTAACTCACTATTGACATCAATTTCAAATAATTTGTTATTCACTCCTATGAAAAACCATATGAAGCTCATTCATTAATCTATTAAATTTCTCTGTAGAATTGAAAACCTTTAAGTCTTATTTCTATAGCTTGTCATATAAGATAGGTACAAATGAAAACTTTACTATTGATACTTTAACTTTCTGAAGATCTGATGTTAATTATATAAAAGAAATAGAATTACAAAGAATGTTTTTACATCTTCTTTAATGCTATTTGAAAGGACTATTGTTCTTTTGCTATTTAATCATAATATAAATAGGTAAGTGATACATTCATTCCTCTTAACATACAGTGTTGAGTAGGAAAAGTAAGTCTATCCTGATGAAAATTTCTAAGTGTTCAGATTCCTTTTCGTAGATAATATGAACCATGTAACTAACCTATTGCTTCATTTTTGACCATGCTGCGAAATATCAGTTTTATACTTAATTGCTATACCTTAACTCTAGGGTTTTTAATGTAATTATACTTCTGCCTCCCAACTTTAATTATGTGGTTCCTGTTCTGTTGACCTTGTTTTAAAAGTTTCAAGACCTATTATACACTTGCCTCAGTTTTTAAAGCTGTGTTGAACTCTTTTTTTAAGATGAGGTTTATAAAAATAAACCTCTTCTTCTATTCATTCACCCATCATTATATCTATGCATCTATCTACTCATTTTTTCTTCTAAGTATCCTTCCTAGCCTCTTATCCACCTACTCAGCCATCCATCCATCCATCCATTTATGTTTTTGTGAAGTGTCATTCTGCTTGTAACCAAAAATAACTACACAAAGTAAACAGAATGCATGTATGATTGTGAATAGACTTAAGAGAGTATATATGCTAGAGTAGAAGAAATGGACCAACTTTTTCATTTTACAGAAGAGAATTTTAGCTCCTTTCCTTTTTTTCCCGACCTTTCACAATCCTAGTTTACATAGATTCAGAAAATTTCTGAATTTCTATAACTACTTTAAAAAAATTTAGCATGTTTGTCAATCTTCATTGTCTCAAGTGGACTTTTTAAAAATAGTGTTTGTAAATCAAAATACAAAAATTCAGCTTTACAAAGAAAAAGAAATTAGGGGTAAATACTTATAAAAAAGTTACTTCAGTTGTCTTAAATAGTGAGCTTCCCTACTGCATTTAAAATATGATTTTTCTTCATTAATCAACAAATATTAGTAAAATGAGTAATTCAGTACAACAGATTTTCTCAGTTCAGAAATAATTTCTGTTTAACTTTCTAGAAAAAATATCTACTGCATAAATTAAGCATACTGATATATTTAAACCATATTAATTTGAGCTCCCTGAAGTGTTAAGATATTGGTTATAATAGTAGGAAGATTCAAGATAAGTGAATGTCAGATACAAGAGAAATGAATTTGTTCTTTAAAAATTATTAATTAATTATTAATCTTGTACCCCTGCATATAGCTTTTAAGCCCCATGGGAAATCCGGCTAATGTAGGGAAAATAGAATCACTACTACCAATGAGATTGAGTCCATAATCTTTCACTGTAATATTATAACTCATTACCAATAATTAAAAGTTTTGCTAGAATAAAAATAACAAGTTAGAACTGAAATTCCAGACATTCTTAAAATATATTGCAATTAGTACAATTTCATCAGATATAGAATCCCACAAACTTCAAGTGATCAACTCAATTAATAGGCAAAGATATCATCTACAATTCCTCAAAGCACAAAGAAAAATATATTTTCTTATTTAGGTCGTAATCTATATTTATACCAAGGAGGATATAAGTTGACCAACAAAGCTGAGAATGGTATAAGTGGATAGAATCTAATACACAATTTTGCAATAGCCCAGAACATTTCTAGGTGCCAAAGAGGGTTTTGTCCAAGGATTTATAACTTGTATGAGTGAAATAAATATACACAGAAAAATTACAAAGATGATACCCACATCACTCTTCCAACATCTAAACCAGTTCCTCAGAGAGGGCAGTTGCTTCATAAATACTTAAATTGTAAACATTTGGAATAGTGCTGTCAAATAGAACTTTTTGTGAAGTTGGAACTGAGCTTTTTACATTAATATACTGTCCAGGGTGGTAGCTACATATGGTGGGCTACAGTGACTAAGGAAATGAATTTTTAATTGTATTTAATTCATATTAATTTAATATAAAATTAAATAGCAGCATATATTCAGTGGCTACTTCACTGTACAAGATAGCTTTAGAAAGAACTAAAGTGTGAGCAATGCAACAGTGCACACTTGAAAATTCGAAACATTAATTTGTTCAGTTATTGCTATGTGCATTTAGTTTTAGGTTTTCTCCCCCAGACCCCATATCCTTGTTGATGTAATTTTATTTATTATTTTTTGGAATTGTAGACTCTTGCCATGTTTGCAAAAGTCAAAAATAAACAAAAAGTATTCTCAGAGATGGATCTTTCTTCTCATATACCTTCTTATCTTACTCTTACCATCCCTTGCACATAACAGGATTTCTTATTCCTTTGTTTATTCTTAATGTGAGTCTTTTTAAAAAAGGTATGTGAAAATAAGTAGATTAGGATGTGCTTTCTTATTTTTCCTTCCTTTTTACACAGAAGTAATATGTATCTATATATAAAACCATGAGTTCAAGCTGACATCCTTAATTCAATTCCATAGAGGAGTTCTTTGTCTTACCTCTTCCATAGTAGTATCTCCCTTATTCCATAGTGAGAATCTTGGCTCTCAAAAATATCCACGTTTACTTATTGTCTCAATGATACAATATACATTAATATCCTCTGGGTATTTCTTACACTGCTTTTCCAACTCCACTATTTCCCTAGCCCCATGTTTTAATCTTCTAGATTTACCTCTTGTTTTAAGAGTATATCTGTCAGATATCTTCCTAATAGAGAACTTATAGAATGTAAATAATGTATATAGTTAAATGCCTGGAAGACTATACCATTCACTTAAGTGATGAAATAGCTGGGCATTGAATTCCAGGTCTAAAATAATTTTTCCTTAGGATTTGAAGGCATTATTTCATCTTTTTTCATTCAGTATCCAGCATTGCTCATGAAAAGTCTAATGTCAATCTGATTTTAATATTTTATAGATACTCTTTTCTCCCTCAACGATATAGCTCTTCTCTTTATTCTCTGTGTCCCACAATATGTTGTGGGTATGTCTCTGGGTGGTTATTCTTGTACCCAAGCAGTAGAACATAGTAGTTATGGGCACAGGCTCTGAGACTAAGTGCCTGAGTTTGAATTCTTACTCTGGTACTTACATCTTTCCTGAGAAAACAAAGATGACCTGATAGAATTTATGTTTTTGAGAGCTCTCTGTCAGGGTTTTGGAAGTGGCCTAGTACAGGAAAACACATACAGTATGGTTAGAAACATAGGAGCCTTAACAAATATGTGTCTGAAATGTTAGCTTGTCCAAGGGACAGGATTACCTAAGACAGCTGGAAGCATGGCTGAGGGTGGTGGCCAGGTAAAGTTTCACACAGAAACTGACATTTAAATGGAATCTGATTTGATTTCTACAAATTATATTAATGGATTAAATTATCACATATACCCTGAAAATATGTACATCTGTTTTGTATCAATAAAAATAAAATTATAAAAATAAATAACAAATATATACATATATTCACCAAATGATATGTACTAGGATGTTCATAGCAGCACCATATATAATAATCCCAAACTGTAAATTATCCAAATGCCCGTCAGTCATAGAATGGATCAATTAATTGTAGTACAATGGAATACTATACAGCACTGAAAATCAACAATCTAATTCCACATACAACAATGTGGGACAAATCACATAAGTTTAATGTTGAGTAAAACTTGATGAAAAGAGTATTTATGGTATGATTCCTTTTGCATGAAACAAAATAGTTCCATGAACTTATAAATATTCGCTTAAAATTTGCTGATTTCTTAGCACAGTAATTATCCATTGTGAAGCAAAGTACCCTGAATCTTAGTAGCTTAAAACAGCAAACATTTATTATATTTCACATTTTCTGGGATCTTTCAGTAATCCAGGAAAGACTTAGCTGGGTGGTTTTGGCTCAGGGTCTCTCAGGACCTTGCCATCAAGATGTCACCGGAGGCTGCAGTCATCTGAGGGCTTCAGTGGAGCCAGAGGATCCACTTCATGCTCACTCACATGGCTGTTGGCTCCAGGCCTCATATTCTAGCTAGCTATTGGCTAGCAGACCCAGGTTATTGCCATGCGAGTCTCTCCATAGGGTTCTTTGTAAGTTCCTAGAGCAAGCAATATGAGAGAGAGAGAATGAATCTGCAAAGTCTTTTTTAACCTAGATTGGGAAGTAACACACTATCACTTCTGCTATATATTATGTTGGGTACATAGATCTGGTGCAATGTGGGAAAGAGCTTGGAGATTTGAATACCAGGAAGGTGAGGTCATGGGGACATGATGAGGACTGGTCATCACATCTGGTAAAAGTTTAAATTGATGGATTTTGGGAAGTTTTGTAGTGTAGGAAATAGTATTTATAATTTAAATATTTGAAAATTGTTATGGAGAAATATGAAGAAAACTAAGGAATTTGTTAGAAGAGGCAATTTATTAACATCATTAAAACAAAGTAGTACATAAAAGAACAAAGGTCGTTACCAGAACATTAATTGATCCAGGTCTAACTTTAAATGTTTAAAAAGTCATATTTACTTAACCAATTATTATGAGGTACACAAATTGAAAACGATGTGAGGAAAGTGTGAAAGAGATAAATCTTTATCATATTAAGGTCATTGGATAAACTACTAAATTATTTAAATCAGAAATATTATCTATCAATATTAACATATTATTTAGACATAGGAAATTTTTTTAAAATTTAAACACCAGGAAAAGAAGATAAGCTTCTAGATCACTGGAAAGACCGGAAGGTTGATCAGAGTTTCATGTGTATTGAAGTTTTTCATCCAAAGGAAACAAACATAATATCAACTTCATGAAGCTATATCTCAAAGTCCTTTTTCTCTGTTTTATATATATTTTTTTACTTTTTGAATGTATTCCAGATGCTAGAAAGGTAGAAATAGAGTATAACAGAGAGGTCAGAAATGCTACTTTTATTAACCATATTATATGTCATAAAGAACCAGTCCTCAACATTTTTGGCACCAGAGACTGGTTTCATGGAAGATGATTCTTCCCCAGACTGCAGGAGGGGATGGTTTTGGGATGATTCAAGTACATTACATTTATTGTGCAGTCAAGCCTCTCTGCTACTGATAATCTATATTTGCAGCTGCTCCCCAGCGCTAGCATCACCGCCTCAGCTCCACCTCAGATCATCAGACATTAGATTCTCATAAGGAGCGTGCAACCTAGATCCCTCGCATGCGCAGTTTACAGTAGGGTTCAGGCTTCCGTGGGAATCTAATGCCACTGCTGATCTGACAGGAGCTCAGTCAGTGATGCCAGTGATGGGGAGAAGCTGTAAACACAGACGAAGCTTCCCTTGCTTACCTGCCGCTCACCTCCTGCTGTGTGGCCTGTTGCTAACAGGCAACGGATCTGTACCAGTCCACAGCCCAGGGCTTGGGGACCACAGTCATAAACGATTTCAGTGAGTCAGCACTTTAGAACACATCATTTGAAAGATGATGAATTCTTCACTAGTTATTGAGTTATATGTTGTAAAATATGTGCAGTACCAAACACATTCCTGATACATAATATTGGCTCCCTAAATATCAAATAAGTATGAACCATAATAATCAGTGTATATTAAGTAAATGAAAAAAATGAAGGGCATGAAGTAGCATTTATAGAAGTCATTCATATGCTTAATAGGACTTTCTACTATTATTAATTTTTTCCAGTTAACAAGAATAAATGACGACTTAGCATTATGTGAACTTTCAAAGGCAAATCCCTTTCATTAGTAATTTTCAAATATAATAGTATAATTAGAAATATTTTAATCTGGGTTTTATTAATGATAGAAAACAATCCAGTGACATCATTTTTAGATCATTACCTATAATGAGTCTGAATGCTTTTCTGACCTATTTAATTCACGTACTTTCAAATGCACATAATAAATTTAGTGAGGATTAAGAAGGAATAAAATATTCTTGAGTTACTACCAGAGAGAGGCTCAAGGCGTAAGAGAATTTGGCTCTATAGGTCTGTTAACTTCACTGTCAGAAAATTAACGTGATTCTCCCAGGAGCACAAGAAGTCAGGATTTTACTTATTGAAAAGAGGCAGAGCAGCTTTAGGGTTCAGAGAGCAGGCTATATAGTCTCAATTACCAGCCCATCACTTATTAACTGATTGACCTCAGTTTCCTCATCAGCTAAATCAGAATAGGAATAGTTCTTGCCTAACGGGGCTTCTGTGAGGATTGTATGAGAGATGCATATAAAATGCTTAGTACACTGCCAAAATGAGTAAGATATCAACAAATGTTAGTTATTCTTCTGTATATTCTGAATAAATTTGATAAAGAAAGTATAAACTTGAGTTCAGAACTGGTTTAGAATTTGGCAGTATAAAATAGACAAAGATACTTTGAAGTCCACAATACGTTGACCCAAAGACCAGCTTTGTTTAATAAATCTAAACTCCAGAGCTAAGGAAAGTCTATGCTACCTGGCATTTCAGTTGATTAGAATGGATTTGTTTAACGTATCCTCTTTTTTGATCAATGATTATATAGCATGATTTTATATTATGTGTAAACCTTATTTTCTTGAAACCTCGGTAGATTATGGAATCAAGACAGGTTTGTCAATTTGTTGTTCATTCTAAATTACCATTAACTGGCTACTTAGTTATACTCATTTTATATTTTCTTGAAAGCATTAAAAAAATTCACTCCTAGTTTGATGTAAGCAATCATATGTCCATAGTATTAGTAAAGCATACCACAGCTGATGTTTAAGCTAATGAAATGAGAAATGTATTACATGTCTGCTTTGAATAGTTCATTTATGCTGTTAAAGCAAGAAGGTAGTAGTCTCCATCTGTACTTCAGAAATTAAACATTTGCTCTTGAAAGATTTTATTTTAATCGGAGCTAATATTAGTTTATTAGTAAAAGGCCCTTAAAGGAGTTAAAATGAAATCATATTGCAATAATGAAAAGCCCATGTTATATTTTTCTTAAAATACCCTGAATCTTTCTCATATTATCTCAATGAAAATCAGACCTTTACATTACTTTGTTTTTCCTTTTTTTTTTTTGCTAATATCTACATAGAAAGATGATGGCAGCAGTTTTAATAACAGATTGAAGGTGTTAATAAAAGGAATTAAATTATTATTGTGTTGCACACTTGTTTGATGTATGAGAAAAAACTTTGTTTAGTGAAGATTATGAATAAAGCTTTTGAGACCACATCTCTTTGTACTCGACTATGTCTTTAGAGTTAATATAGGATGTCAAAGAGGTTAGAAGCTACTTTGTCCTGTTCTTTGCTGTGATAGTTTTGATGGGTGGTTAGCTGTTCACTCCAGAACCTGAAAGAAATGTGAAATTACTGGACACATTTTCTTAAAGAGTTCCCTTCTCTTTCAATACTAGAAAAAATAAAGATTAACTCATTAAACACGTTTGAATATTCCTGTAAGCCTGCATAAAAGTATTTTTGGAACTTTTCAAATGTGAATAAAACCTAGATAACATTGAGATGCAGACTAAATATGTTGCATTATACCTACATCTTTGTTTGACTTTTACAAATTTCATTCATTCATTTAATCACTCAATTAATTCAATGATTTATCTACTATGTGCCAGGCTAGGCACTTAAGATACAAACAGGAAAAGTTTCAAGGGACCACTGAAAACTTATAAACCTCATATTGACATGATTAGTTCATAAAACAACTTACTGAGTGTCTGTGGTGTGGCACATATTGTTGTACTTAATGCTAAAAGCAGGTTTCATTAATATGATTATATTAAAAATGATTCTGAAGGATGAGCAGAATTTATGCACAGGAAGGACTGTGGCATGGACTCAAATAGGAACTGATGATGACTGGAGGTAGTGGGGCCAAAAATTGGCAATGGACTTGGGATATAGTTAGCTGGTAGAGCAGATTGCACTTAGTGGGCATTTGGATCTAGAGAGTAAAGAAGTACAGGAGATCAAAGAAGACTCCTGGGTTTTCCCATGGTTGACTGTCACCAAGATAATCAGTCACATAGTAGGGGAAAATTGGGTTTTCTGGGTAGAAAATAATATGTTTAGATTTAGATAGCATAAATTTGAGGTGTCATGAGAGACAGAATTTTGCAATTGTCAGTTGGATACACAGTTCTGCAATTCAGTAAAAAGTAGAGAGAGATATACTTTGGTAGTTACATCCATATAAATGGGAATTGTGGTTTGGTACTATTTCTCCTAGTCAAAGTGATGTGAGTTTGCTTTCTCCAGGCTTTTTTTTTTTTTAATCCCATCTACTCAAAGTGAGACAGTGATTTGAGCAAATTTCACTATAGAGTAGTATTACTCAGTGCAAGTTTTTGTTATCCCAGAAGTTACTGTAATGATACTCACATCTCCACTCTTCAAAACAGTAGTCACTAGCCACATGTTACTATTGAGAGCTTGAAATGGGGTGAGTGTGACTAAGAAACTAAGTGTTTTTATTTAGTGTTAATAAATTTAATTTTTAATAGTAGCATGTGGCTAGGTGCCACTTTTTATTGGACAATATACCTAGAGAATAGACAGAGGAGAAAAGCACCGTGGCTAATCCTAGCAAGTATGGTGGCGAAGAAGTAGGGGACCGACGATAGATTTTAGTAGATAGAGGAAAGAGGGAACTAGATAAAATCAGTGCCAATGTATATTACCAACATTTCCCCATATCAAGAACATGGCAAAGTAGGATTACAAGGGATGGTACGCCACACATGCAGATAAAGATCTGATGTAGAAAAAAAGTAATATTTATCAATATTTTTATACCAGTTAAAGTACTTCTATCTTCCAGTTTTAGAATCATTGCTCTAACAATTAATCTGTTTTTATACTGCATCTTCACATGGGACAGAGGCTCTCTCGATATAATATGGTACAGTAATTTGCATGTAGACATTGCATTTTGACAGTCTAGGTTCAAGTCTCTGATCTGTTACATAGTAACAGAATGACTCTGAGAAAGAGTCTTGATTTCTCTGTGTCTTAGTTGTTCAAGTAACTCTTGACCCTAGGTCAATACTGGGGTTGTTTTAAGATTTCAATCACATTAACACTTAGAAAAGTACCTTGAACCTAGTGAAGAGTTAATAACCGTTACTGTCATTAACTTTAAAAGTAAACTTCAAGAAATATTTTTATTTGAGACTATTTTGAAACCTTAATTTAAAAAGACAATCCATAGATTGTCATTACTGATAAACTCATCCCTGTACTCATTCAATGTTGTATTATTTTAGAAATAGTTTGCATATGAGAAAGCCAAATTTTTTTCATTTATCTTTTTGATTATAGGGAAAACTTCTTACCAAAAGAAAGTTTATAGTATTTTTATTATTTTTGTAAGATAGAATTAGTACTTTTACCCAAATTTTCTTCTGTTTAGCAACTCAAAGGCTTTCTTTCTTTAAATATTTTCATGTTTACAATTCCAACTGTTTTTCATGCCAACTTCTTTTTGTAATTTCTTGGGGTTTATATATTGATAGGATAAGAAATGATTATATGGTTCCACGTTTGGTAAAAACAAAAATGAAATAAAGGAGAAAGATAATCTTTTAAAACATTTCTATAAAAATGCCTTTTATTGTCTTTGATTCCTTTTACTTCTCAGACTCAAAATAATTCTGCTAAAATTTTTGTATCTATACATTTAAAAAAATAATTAAAAGTCCAGTATTTGTTTAAAAATACGTTTCCTGCAAATTACTATAGAAATCCAGAAATATAAAGAGGACAATCTTCTCTTTTTTTTTTATTTTATTTTAACAGTAATTCCTGAGTTTGTAACACAAGTGAATGTTGCCTTGGAAGCTTTAAGCAAGAACTCATTGAATGTGTTGGATGATAATCAATTTGTGGACATCTCAAAGAAGATCTATGATACAATTCATGATATCAGATGTTCAGTCATGATGATTCGGGTAAGTTTTCTTTACTTTCCATTGAATTATTTTGCAACACTCTTCACCATCTGGAATGCCTGGAATGATTGCAAGAAATGCTTTATTTCTATGCTGTAATGTCAATGCTGAAATCCATTAAAACTCTAGAAGTTCATATGTATCCCCAAAGTCAGATCTACTGTCACAAACAATACTTTTACTTATGTATTTGGTGATAACTTACACAAATGAGCACATTTAACTGCCACGTGTGCAGAAAGGGTAGGATTTGTGGTGTGCAGGATTTGTTGAGGTGTCTCTTAGCATGATCAGGAACCAAAGAAAAATACATAAATTAATTTGCTTTCTTTTATTGAACAAAAAGGAAAGAATCTTTCTCATCACTGTAGTGGAATTGATAGGAAAATGTGTTAAAACAACGTATTTCTATGGCCAAGCCCTCTCATCCTAGATCATAGAATTGCAGAATGTTCTGCAAGAAATCTCACTTGGAGCTGCCAGGAACAACAACAACAAACTCTTGAACTGTCCTGGTCTGGAAGTTTCTATTTGGGGAAATATATGCCACATTGCCAGGGGTGTGTGTGTAACATTTGTATATACAGAGGCCAGGATTGTTTTTACTCAAATATTAATGTAAAGTATTATTTTAAATGTTACTAAAAGATGTAAGTTCTTTGGAAAATCCATATGTAAATATATGAAGATACCTTATCTTAGGATGAGTTCCCCTGATGGCAGACCCTAAGGTAACAAATTGTGCTATCAGTAGTCTATGTAGGAGAAGTGAGATAGAGAAAGTGAGGCAGGAAGGAGAAGAAAACCATAAAGGGGTAATTATGAGTCATTGAAGACAACTGGAACTTGATCCTGCTGGTGAATTTTGGGAGGTATTGTAGAGTGCACCTCAGCACCTCGAAATTATCTCACCTGAGGTGAGCAAAATCAGGTTTATCCACCTATTCATCCTTGGTTAAAGGCCACCCTCAGAGGCATTACCTGAGTCTTGTGCTCAGGGCCAGTCAAGCTCTTGTGGCTGAAGAAACAACCCTCAGACAGGGTGGCAGATGATTGCAGTAGGAAGATTCAGTGGGACTGGTGAAGGTAATTTGTATGTATGAACAGAATTCAATTTTAAAGCCTCTGGACTTAACTGTTAGTAAGACTTTGAGATGTAAATAGAAGCACCAAGAATATATGGTTGGAGCATCCTTAGCATCTGGTAGGCCTGTATGTCATAGTTAGCCTGCACTGAACACTGAATAAAAATGGAGTAATTTGTGGACCTTGTAAAGAAAAAGGCCAACAGACATTAGGAAGCCTGGTAAGGCAAATGGATGCTATGGAAGAGATTATAAGAGAAAGGCTGAAAGTGTCAAGATATAGGATCTAGAACTTCGGGGCTTGGGAAAACCTGAAAACAAACCAATTTTACATATTAGAGAGAAACCCGTGGATATATATTTGTGAGAAGCCTCCAAGAATTTGTTCATGTGTAATTAGAAACTGTGACCCTATATGAACACTATGTCTGAACAGCAAGAACCTTCACTAATTTTCTTTTTCTTGCAAAGGTTTTTATACCTAACCTGTGTGAACTAGTGGACTAGTAATAACCCAAAGCTGGGAGGGTAGGTAGATCCAGGAGAAAAACATTAAAAGTGTGAAGAAGACACATGAATTTTGGAAAATAGTCTTGCCAGGGTGAAACCTCTACATTTCCACTGTCCCTGGGTGGATATTGAGAATATAAGCCAGTGAAATAGCATAGGAAAACCGGGATAGAGAATGCATTTTTCCTACTAAAGCTATTTAGGGAAGAAAAAAAAATCTTATAGCTTCTCCAAGTTAGATGTTCCACTATTTCATAATTTCCTTGTTGTCAAGATGGCTTACTTATGGCAAATCAAATTATCTTGCCATTATTTCTGCATATCCCTCACATGTAACAGTCCTCTGTAGGGCAGGAAAACAATTTATTGTAATTATTAATAGCCTTTGAAAGAAGTAATTTTTCCCTATAGTCATCTCTTTTTCAAGGTAAATACTTCCATTTCTGTTAACTGTTTCTCATAGGAATAATTTAGTATCTTGTGTTCTTCGCTAGTCCTTGTTTAATTTTCAACAAACTTCTCAAATGAGGTTATCAAAAAACATATTCTAAATGGGGCTGGTCCAATGTCAAAGTAGAAGACTTGCTCTTATATGTTACTTTCTACTGATACAGCCAAGTGCTGTTAGCTTATATTTTTTCCATTTTAAACACCGTGATTGTTAGATAGAGGATGACATCTTTTTTTTCTTTTTTTTTAAATCTTGTTGTTGCCCATGTATTCTTCTCCACTTTGATTTCGTGTGTTTGCTCTTAGTCCTAAAGCTGAATCCTATTAAACTTCATTTGTTTCTAAATGACCCTCATATAATTTATCAGGTTGCTTTGCAGTTTCATTGTTGACCATACCATATTAGCATTAATTAGAAACATGAGATATCAAGTTTTAGTTCTGTCACTTAAATTATTAATAGAAATATTAAACTGGCCCTTCATCTAATTCCTGCTAGATAGCTCCAGTTAAGGGCATTCCTGTTAAGAGCCTTTAGAATCTGATGCTCCATCCAGCTACGTAGACAAGAATTATGCATATGGTTTGAAAGAGTGTTTTTAAATTTTGAGGTAAATATATACTTTCTTTAAATACACTTTATGAATAAAAAGATAAAACAGATAAAAACAGAGCTGCTGTACTTAAAACCAAGGAGGAAAGGCGGGAGGCCCATCATCTGTTCCTGTACCCCCAGTAGCCTAAGTAGCCTGCGGCAACCTCTACAGAACTTCTGTAGGGATTCCTAGGAAAATAATCCATAAACCTCTGTACTTAATTGACAGTTGGATTGTAGGAGTAAAAATACAAATCAGGTGCAAGTAAATGAAAATTTATCCATTTTTTTTTTCTTAAAATTTGGCCTTTTATCACAGAAGATGATAAAATTGATCTGGTAAAATCTTCTCTTGCAAGGTCAAATTTAACGCTGACCAATATTCTGGCCTTAGAATTGCAAAGCATTTGATGCTTTCTTCAAGGTATATAAAAAGTGTCAACATTAAGGCAATAGGTTTATAATTCTGCAGGTTCAGGGAGGACTAGGCTGTGCTCTTAAGGATGTTTGTAGGTGTTACGGAATCCTATCTCATGTCTGAATTTTTGTGAGTGCTCTTCAGAGTCCTTGAAACAATAAAATACTAATTTAAGCTCAGAACCTTGTACTCTATAAATATTTTTATAAAAAATATGATTATGTCTACATTTACTACTTATTTTGATTAATTATGTTATCAAGTGTTTAGATTATTTTAGAAAGTTCTAAGATAAATACTGTGACATTTAATATTGCTATCTCCATTGGATTCAGTGTGTGGACAAATGAGGTTGTTGAATTTCATGCTTAACAAACTCATAGAATAGGGGTATTAAATATTCTGATCTGTTTGGTGTTTAATATCTATGTATAAATTTTACAATTATTAAGAGTCCATATAATGGTTAAGATCAAAGTAAGAAACAAATCTCACTTAACCTAAGTTTCCTCATTTATAAGATAGACTTGGTATTAAACCTATTTCAAAAGATTATTATACTTACAAAATGAGCTAATAGAAGTGAAATGCTTAATAAATAGTAGTCTATTGCAAGAAGATAGCTACTGCTAGTACTACATGGAGTCAGTACTTACTGGCCACTGAAGCTGCTTATTATTTTTGTATATCCTGAAGAATGCTAGCTATGGAAACTATAGAAATATGCTTGTAGAGCAACATACAGCCAAAGACCAAAGAGCAAATTGAAGGGCAAAGTCCTTAATAAAGAAATATGTTGTTTTTCAAGATATGGTTTATTTAAGAGGATACCTGTTTATTAACATCAGTTTTCTAAATTATAGATTATTTAATGCAAATTGTACTTTTGAACTCATATTAGTTTAAGCTAAGATTATAATTCTGCATTTCATTCTTATTAGCCCTTTGAAACACGAAAGCAGAACTGAACCCTCAGTGTTTCATCTTTTCTATTAAAAGGTAATTAACCATAAATAGAGAAAATTTATAAAAGCTAACATAATTGTATTAACTGTGATGGAACAGCATAGGTGGCCAGTAGGGAAAACAGTCTCACTCTGTTATCTGGGGTAGAGTGCAGTGGTATTGTCATAACTCACTGCAACCTCAAACCCCTGGCCTCAAGTGATCCTCCCACCTCAGCCTCCCGGAGTGCTAGGATTACAGGTGTGAGCCACCACGCCTAGCCTAAACTTCTTACTTCTTTATTTCCAAATTTTATACCCATGCCCTGATGCTTTACAAATAGAGTTTTGTGAATACTGGACCCTCCTCTTCTCCAAAGGCTGTAAGGAAGTTTGTAGATTTCTTTTGGTATTTTGCATCATTTATTCAGCAGGCAAAATTAAATTTTAGCCTAGACTTTGATTATCATACATTTTGAAATTCAATTTTGAGGTTCACAGGATATTTAAATTCATCAACTTTATTCTTGATTTTATTTTTTATGTTATAGTACAGTAGTACCTCCCCATCCATGGTTTCACTTTCTGTGGTTTCATTTACCCTCAGTCAACAGGAGTCTGAAAATATTAAATGGAAAATTCCAGAAATAAATAATTCGTAAATTTTACATTCCATGTCCTTCTAAAATATATGAGAAAATCTCACACCATCCTGTGCTGTCCTGCCCAGAGGAGAATCATCCCTTTGTCCAGGGTATCCACACTGTAGACACTTCCTGCCCTTGAGTCACTTAGGAGCCATCCTGGTTATCAGATCAACTGAGGTAGCACAGTGCTTGTATTCAAGTAATCCTTAGTTTACTTAATAATGAGCCTGAAGTGAAAGAGTATGGATGCTGGCAATTCTGATATGCCAAAGAAAAGCTGTAAAGTGCTTCCTTTAAGTGAAAAGGTGAAAGCTCTAGGCTTAATAAAGAAAGGGAAAAAAATCATATGCTGAGAATGCTAAGATCTATGGTAAGAGTGGATCTTCTGTTTGTGAAATTGTGAAGAAGGAAAAAGATATTTGTTCTAATTTTGCTGTCACACCTAAAACTGTGAAAGTTATGGCCATAGTGTGTGATAACCGCTTAGTTAAGATGGAAAAGGCATCAAATGTGTGGGTGAAAGACATGAATTGAAACATGCTCCAATTAACAGCAATCAGATTTGCTACTATCTATAGCTTCAGGCATCCACTGGAGGTGGATAAGGGGGAACTACTGTAGTAATACTTTTGTCTGAACATTATTGGGATTACAAATGGGTTTTCATAAAATAAGTATTTGCTAAGTGAGTTTAAAATGCAGTGAATTAGGGTGAATATATATATATATATATGCATATATATATATGTGCATGCCTTGGTTTGCATAGGACAATGTTGGATTATACCCCCTTTTGCTCTCAAAAGTGTCCAATTTGGACGATAAATTGTTATTCTCACTCTAGTTTCTGGGTCCTGATTGTGCTGCTTAACGCCCCCACTGGGCAATGTTCCACAGTGCTTGGCACTAATGATCGTAGTTCTCTGTCAAGCCAGTTTTCCCAACCCCAGGGAACACTTTCTCTCCATAGGCCTAACTACTATCAAATGTTAGCTTCTCTTCTTCATGCTTTGCAGACCCTTTGTTGACTGTGGAGAATCTGTGCAGACACCATTTCAAATTTATTTAACATACAAAGATTTTATAGCTTTTCATTTTTCAGTGTTAAGCAGATTTCCTAAATTAATCTTAGTTACTCTACTCTTCACTCTCCCAGGAGTCTTGACATGGAATTCCAGTTAAAACACTTTGTCCTTTTTGGAATCGATATGACTCCTTTATAGTGTCAGAACCAGTTTGTAAAGAAGCCAGCTACTAGGGGGCTTCCTAAGGGAGCTTAATAAAAGGCCAATAGCAAAGTAACCTTAGCTTTATATGCAAATTTAAATCAAACCTTAGTAGAAAGAACGCTATAGTGTTCTTGCTGTTTCCTCTGAAAACAAAGAGTGTAAGGCCGGGAAAATCTGAACCTCCTGCTGGCACTGGTCAGCAAGAGCTGAAGTCTTAAGCTATCAGCACACTTAATGGCCTTGCTCATGTATATCCCATTTGAAGAGACTTTTGACTAAGGGAACAGAGGTGACCAGGGTAAGAAAGAATTTTCATCAAGATACATGTTGGTTAAGCTACAAAAGCAGAGCTAGTCAGTGATCTCAGTTACTCATGCTGAGAGAAAGACGTTCAACTTGAAGGCATTCTGGGAAGTGCTCTTCACCAAAGGGTCAATGCCACTGGACTGGCAGGAGAATCCCTGGTCCAAGAGGGCTTTGATGCAAACTAGTGCTGCACTCAGACAGCTCTACACATGCAGCTCAGAGCTTTTGACTCAAAGTAGCTGAATCTAAGGAGCCAAGCATCTCTCTTTGAAAACATCTTCAGGTGTTCAGGGGAAATGGCTAGCATTGTGAACAGAAGAGGTGAGGGAGATGCTTAGCTGTGGAATCTTAAGGAATTTTTTTGTTGTTTTTGATAAGTTAATTATTAAATGACTTAATTATTAATTAATATAAATAAACTTATATTAGTAATTAAATAAGTTTATATTAAGTATTAAATCTAATAAATTTTTATTATTTTGGGACAAAAACTTATTTTTGTCCTAAAAATTCTTAAGGCATGCTAATCTCTTACGTCAAACAAAAAATTCAGTTTGCATGCCTGCATTTCAAAAACAGCTTTTGGAGAGTTGAGTAAACCTTTCAGAGAAAATAATATGAAACATATAATTTAAGAAGTGATGACTTTGAGAAAATGGGCTTTGGCGTAGCTAAAAGAAGGCGAGAGATTGGGAATTTTATGTTTCCAGTTTCTGTAAAGTAAATGATGGAGTTTCAAAGAAAGAAATATCCTGGAATCTGATAGCAAAGGCTCTCTAAGTGAATTGAGATGCTTGAGGTCTTATGCCGATAGGGAGAGTCATAGGATCTTTAGCCACCTGAAAACCAAAAGAACATTTTCTTTTACTGCAGAAGAATGAAACAGCTCAATGTTTTTACACCACAGGATCCTTTAGCCTTCACTGACTTCCCTTTGTTGACAGGCCAGTCATAAACACATAAATCCCAAGAATCATTTTGTGGGTGATTTGTTGAAGAGCACATTGTACGACTCTTTTCTGTCCCCTCAGATTCAGACACAGCGGCTTGCTGGTTGTTCCTCCAATTTGCGAGACGTGCCCGCACTTCTGGCATCTGTCCATCTACTGTCGTCTCTAACTGCGACGCTTTCCTCCATGAATCTGCATAGGAGGGCTCATTGCGTCTGCTTTCATCATTGCTGTACCTAACATCCTACACAGATCCTATGTAAAGCCATATCTAAAAATAGCAGCTTCCACCTCAGCCACTCTCTATCTTATTCAAGTTTGTTTACATAGTGTTTGTCATGACAATTGACATGATATATATTTATTCATTTATTTATCTCTTGTCTTTCTCCCTACAAAGGAATGCAGGCTATATGAAAGAAGGAATTTTTAGACCTTTAAAGCAAAATGAGATGTTAGAGCATTTTATAATGAAATAAAGTAGTTGGTTTGGTTTCCAAATTTAACATTTATTCAGAACATAATAACTGGGCCCCAAGGAATTGAGGACATGAAAAAGTGATGTTCCTTTGCTATATTTTACATTAGATAAATGATGGACAATAGAAACTACCTTAAGATACACTTTTACTGAGTATTAAAATTTACCTGATGTTTTATATAAGATAATTTTAAAAGTTCAAAGAATTGCTACTAAGTTGTAGTATTTCGTGCCTACTAATATGAAGGCACAGCACATGTCTGTAGTTTTGCTATTTGTCTCAGTAGAAGCTTCTGTAAAGTTGGATCCATGTGGTTGTTTTAAAAGTCCTTCATTTTACCTTGTGCAGGTGACAAGTTAGCTCTTTAAAGGTGATGACAGTTGTAGAACAGCCCTGATGAGACTTCTTAATTGTATGCATTAGGTGTTGTGTTGTGGAAGAAAAAAAAGATCCTTAAGGATAGAGTTTGTAGAACTTCCTGAAGTGTATTTTGTGCACATTATCCTCTGATTATCAGTCCCTTGGTGTTAGAAGCTCTAAAAAGTCACGAAATTATCTACAAATTTAATGATTAAAATATGTTTAATACTGTCTTATACTGCAGTGTTTGGAAAGAAATCAGAAATTTAATTAAAGTCATAAAATATAGAAAGATACCATAACAAAAATTATTTGTAACCTTAAAAAATGGCTGTAAAATACATTTTAACCATTTCATAGTGGTCTGTATATAGAAAATATAAAATTAAAATAAAAAGGATTTTTATATTTTTTTCTATTATCACTAAAATTAGTAGTTTGGGAATAATTTCGGGGCACCTGTTTACCAAAAATTTATATTGACAATACATTTACAGATGGCTGACCTTTTCCAGTGGATTTTTCTGATTTAACCCTTGGAGTACAACCTTATTTTAGGTTTGCCTCTCAGTGCTCCAACTTCAAAAAATTCCCCTTCTTCAAAATATATTTGTGATCCTGAGTAAATCAAGTACTCTTTTTTTTTTTTATTTCAGCATATTACTGGGGTACAAATGTTTGGGTTACATATATTGCCTTTACTCTTTTAACTTTAGATTTCCATTTGTAAAATGGGGATAACAAAGGTACCTGCATAATAATGGTTGATCAGAGTTTAAAAGGGATGATACATACAAAGCATTTATCAAAGTTTCTAGCACATTGTAAATGCTCAGTAAATGTTAGTATTTGTATTAGTCAGAATAAAAAATGCTGCTTGTTGTAAGTTATGCCAGTGATGGTTTATTTATCATCTTTACATTGGTCTGATGCCAGCCTGTTTTCCTGGATAGGTCTCTACCAGGTAATGATTCTGTGATTCAGAATCCTCCAATACTTTAATACCATCATCTGCGTAAGGTGGTCTCCACTGTCACTGCAGAAAGAGAAGAGAGGGTAGATAATTGAATGGAAAGTTTAGTAGCTAGTCCTCAATGTGTCATCCTTCCTTCTATATCCTGTTGGCTAAAATCCAGTCTAATGGATCCAAATGAATTGCAAAGAGACTGGCAAGTGCCCTCTTCCTTTGTGTCTAAGGAGAAGAAATGGGATTAATGAACATGTAATCATTCCTTGTCATACTCTTTGTTCCAGTTATTATTGTTGTGCAACAAATTACCCTAAACTTGGTAGCATAAAACAACAATCAATTTATCATGTTCACATATTCTATGGGTCAGGAATTCAGAAAGGGCACAGGCTTTTTCTCACACATGTCTGATGTCTGAATTGAGAATTAGAAGACTAAGGAAGGCTACATTTAACCTCTCGCGCGGCTTGGCCTTCTCACAGCATGGCAGCCTCTGGATAGTTGGGCTTTTTGCATGACATTTCAGCAGTGCAAGATGAGTGTTACAGTTAACAAAGCACACAGTACACTGCCTTTTCTAACCTAACCTTGGAAATCACATAGTGTCACTTTTGTCATAATCTATTTGTTATCAGCAAGTCAAAAGCCTACTGGATTCAAGGGGAAGAGACATGAACCCTACCTTTCAATGGAAAGAGTATAAAGGTCAAAAGGAGCATGTGGGATGGAAGATAATATTGTGCCCATCTTTGGAAAATACAATATGCCCCACTTTTATTATCATATTCTTATTATCATTGTCATCGTCATTATTAACAATAATAATTATTTTTTACTGATTTATTTTGTGACAATAAATCAATATAAACAGCTTCTACTTTTTAAGTGGTAAAATAAAATAATGGAAAGAGCCTTAAACTGTTGCAAACAATCATTTTTTAATGTCATTTTTTAATGACAGCAAAGATTTGAAGGATCTGATTAATCAAATATTTTAGTTAATAGAATATTAAATTGCCATATTTTAATGCCTTCTATAAATGTATTCATTGACTATGTATGTTTTTAAGCTGTACAAAATCTTTTTGATATCATCCTTTAAAAAATTTATTTGAAACAGTAATAACTAGGAAGCATAAAATGGAATAAAAGTTTTGAAAAGGGTAAGTAGACTATGAGATTATCATGAAACTAGAAACCATGGAATGAAGAAGACATCATGTTAAAGAATGCTTTTCTATCCTGTACAGTATACAGTCAACCATTTGAAATGGTTGAGTACCTTCTGTCTTTCAAGCACAGTGCTAGGTTTTAAGAATACAAACATTACTGAATCATGATCCTTGCTCTCAAGTAGCTGACAATCTTGTAAAGAGATACATAAGCAAATAACAGGAATATATTGTGATAAGTAATATAATGGAAGCACATAGAATCAATTTTGAAAATATAGAGTTTTTAAATTCTGCCATGGAGGAAATTATACAAAGATACAGCCAGTTTGTGACTTCTGAATTGGGCTTTGATGAATAAGTAGGAGTTGTGTAGTTGGAATTATGGTTTAGGGCCTTTGCAAAAATATAGAGATAAAGGCATCATTAGAGAACTTCAATTAGACCAGGGTGCTTGAACCCAAGTGAACAGGTAGAGGAAGAGTAGAAAGGTAAGCAGAGTTCAGATTTTTAAGATTCCTTATGCCATGTCAAAGAGACATGATCTTGCTAAATGATAAGAGGAACAAAATCACTAGGCTTGGTATAGAGTATTCAAAATTCATCCTATATAGTTAGGGTGGGGGCATATTCCTCCCCTTCCCCTCTATAATCACCCATGTTAAGATGCTTAATATTTTAAAATTGAGGTTCTTTTAGCAAGGGAGAAGGAAGAAATAGTGATTGGGTAGACAACAAAAATCCCTTATAATATATTTACTATTAAAAGAAGATAGGAATTTTAGTCAAATACTAATTACATTGTTTGTGCCTCACTAAATATATTGTTCAAGTGTGATTTTTCAAGGATTGCTTTTCCTTAGGATAGGGAACCTCTCCAATAGGGACTTTCAAAGGGTGATAAAGATAATGATATTAGTAACGATAATGATGATAATAATAATAGAAAAAAAAATGAGGCTTGTATTTGGAACAAGTATTTTTGTATTTGAAATAAGCTGAAGCCAAGCATATGCCAAAAGTAGTTCTAACTGCTTAACTGTCTCTGAGGTGATTTAGAAAATCAGACCGGCAGTCAGGCATGTTCACCACTAGAGCAGCCAAGGTGAAGGGATTGAAGTGCTGTCTCGCCAGCTTCAGGGACTCATTGAGTCTGTTCCAGAGTATAACATGTCAGTGATTACACAGGATTTTGGTGTTAAATTGACGGAAGAAATTGCTAATCAAAATGCAAGTGGGAGATGTAAATGCAAAAAACATACGAACTCACCAATTAATGCACAGAGAATCATTTTCTCCTTCAGATGCCTTGTTTATTAACTCTGAAGCTTACACATAATCTTCAAAAGAACCACATCAATCAGAGAAGGTTGAAAGCCAGTGTGTTATGCCGTGATGAGCATTGGATTAGAAATCAGAAGACCTTGATTCTGGTCTCAGCTACACACTCTATAGTAATTGTGAAGTCCGGTTTTATCCCTATGACATACTGTTTGTTATATGGTGTTCTAATATATAAGGGGGAGCTAATCACACTTGCCTTGCTTATATCAAATATTTTAGGGGGTCCTCCCTCCCTCCTTTCCTCCCCCTTTTCTTCCTTCCTTTCTTCCCCTTCCTTCCTTCTCTCCTTCCTTCCTTTTCTTCCTTTCTTTTTTCTGTCTTTCTCTTTTATTCATTCATTAAATTGTCTTTTTACTCATTTATTTTGATACATTTTTATTGAGTACTTACTATGTGCCAATAAATCTATCGAACACTTAGCCATATAGAGATAATATAGATAAGACATCCACTATCATGGAGATTATAATCTTGTGGAAAGACACAGAGAGTAAGCAATTAAAGAAAGATACGGACAATGTAGTTATGATGAGTGATGTGAAGGAAGTAGGATGATACGATGGAGAGAAAATCGGCAGAAGAAATAAAAGCACTTTAAGTATAGGAGTGGTCGAAGAAAACCCTCTCTGAGGAGAACAAATTTCAGTTAGTTAATAAGAATGAGTCAACTATTAAGACAAGAGAAAGCTGTCCAGGCAGAATAGAGTAATTGGAAAGATGATAAGACTCAGGAAATGTTTGTTACACCTAAAGAGCAGGAAGGAGGCACTATTTCTAAAACTTGGTGAATTGAGGAGGGGAGTAATATGTGTTTAGAGTGGTTATTTGGCCTTGTCAGACATGTTAAGCAGTTTGAATTTTATTCCAAAGCATTGATAATTATTGAAATATCTTTAACAGGTGAGTGGCATGATACATTTGCATACTAAGAAGTGCCCTGTTGATTTTGTTGAATGTTAATCTTCCAAAAGACCACCAAACAAGGTGTTAATCAAGCAAAACTAAAAAAACTAAGACTTAGTGTAATAAAGGAGAATACTTCCTCAACAAAGTTTTAGTAGTGTCTCAAAATGGGGAAATTAGAGAAGGTGCTTTATACCATTTTAAGGCCTGTGCTAAGTGATTTCAAAGTGTATCCTGTGAGAGAGAAAACTAATTAGGATTTGGTGATATAGTAGATTTGGGTGGACAAAATGAGTTGAAGGTTTTGAAGTGAATCTTGATGAGTTTTTAGTCTTGACAACTGATCAGTTTATCTGTTTCAGTTTTCTTTTCCAGAAGCAGATATTTCTGGAAAACACAGCTAAGTATTTTTTTTTCTCGTTCTTAGTATTATTAATACAGGAACAGGGAAGTTTACTCAGTCCTGTTATTCTTCAACACAGGGACAAAGAATTATGTGGTTTTCAGTTCTCACTAGTCCATGGAAAATGTTTTGTTGAAGATGGAGGGTGGGTAAGAATTGATGTGGAGATATCAGATCTGAGTCTGTGTAGTTTTCCAGGCAATAGATAATCTTGACATCAGCTAGAGCTGCACTGTCCTATATAGTAGTTACATATGGCTATTGAGCACTTGAAATTTGGCTAGTATGAAATGCCATGTGCTGTGTAAATGCAAAACATACAACAAATTTTGAAGACCTAGTAAGAAAAAATAATTAACATATCTCACATACTTCTTAACTTTGTACATGTCAAATTGATGTTAATAATATATTTTAACCAAATATATTTGAACCAGGAGACTTCAAAAAGGTTATGGAAAAATGGAATTAAAAGATAAAAATAAAAAATATAAATTTTATTCCTCAACATAAGCTCCCTCAAGTTCAAGACATTTTCATAACTGATGATACCAGCCATTCAGTCCATATCTAAAGAACTGAACATCCTATTAACCAGGTCAATAAGGTCGTTTTTACTCTATTAACTGAAGAAAAATGGGTGCCCGTTAAAGATTTTTTTTTTTTAATTGAGAAGCAAAAGTTGGAAGGAGCCAAATCAGGACTGTAAGGTAGATGCCTAATGATTTTCCATCAAAACTCTTGCAAAATTGCCCCTCTTTGATGAGAGGAATGAACAGGAGCATTGTTGTGGTGTAGAAGGACTCTCTGGTGAAGCTTTCCCAGGCATCTTTCTGCTAAAGCTTTGACTAACTTACTCAAAATGCTTTCATAATAAGCAGATGTCATCATTCTTTGGCCTTCCACAAAATTTTGCTCCACAAGCAAAATGCCTTGAGCATCCCCCAAAAACTGTTGCCATTCCCTTTATTCTTGACCAGTCTACTTTTGCTTTGATTGGACCACTTCTATCTCCTGATAGCCATTGCTTTGATTATATTGGTAAACCCATGTTTCATCTCCTATTATAATTCTTCAAAAAATGTTTCAGGATTTGGATTCCACTTGTTTAAAATTTCCATTGAAGGTTCTGCTCTAGTCTGCAGCAGATCTGGGCACAATGGTTTTGATATCCATCAAATGGAGCGTTTGCTTAACTTAATTTTTTCAATCAGAATTGTGTAAGCTGAACCAATTGAGATATCTATGTTAACTATTGTTTCTGCTGTTAATCATAAGTCCATTTCAATTAGGGCATGAATAAGATGAATTTTTTCCTCAAAAATTGATATGGATGGTCTCTCTCTATGGGCTTCATCTTTAACAACCTCTAGTCCCTTCTTAAAACAAGTCATCTATTTATAAACTGCTGATTTGTTTGAGGCATTGTCCCCATGAACTTTTTATAAAGCATCAATGATTTTACCATCCTTCCACCCAAGCTTCAACATAAATTTGATGTTTATTCTTCCTTAAAGTTTGGCAGAATTCATTTTGCTCTTTTGAGGGCTCTTTTCAAATTAATACCTTCTCTTTCCTAGTGCCTGAAACTACATCCTCTTCAGACATACTGTAACAAGTCATTCTGAATTTATTTTGGTGTAAAAAGGTTTGGCATCCATGCATAGTTTTTCATATTATGCATCTTCTATGAACTTTGTGAAATGTCTTGTATTACCAATTTGACATATACAAATTATTTTTTAAAATATGGTTACTTCCAAATTAAAAATTACATATGTCACTTGCATTATATTTACATTGAACAGACTGGACTAGAGAGTTGAGAGAAAAGGTGGATGGATTTGAAATTTATTTTAGAGATAAAGTTGACTGAATTTTCTGGTAATGAATGTGGAATTGAAGGAAATTGGGAATCAAATGTGGCTTTTAGATTTCTTGTTTGGGGCCATTATATGGGTGTGAATGTGACATAATGAGCTAAGGAAGACTTTGAGGAATCAATTTGGGGTAGAAGTTTGATTCCATTTTAGTAGCCTCATTAGACATTAAGTTTTGTTTATTTTATAATTATGTTATTTGAGTCACTGAATATATGATTTCAGAACTTAGAGCATAAATTTGGCCTATGATAGGAATTTGGTTTTCCTTAAAATGTAAGCACATGTGGACAGGGTATATTAGAGAAGAAAATATGGTATAGGAACAAACATATTTACATTTCAGTATAGGAGGAGGCATTCACAAAGGAGATTGACAAAAAGTAGCTGGAAAGATAGAAAACCAAGAAAGTGCTGTCTCAGAAACCAAGGCAAGAATATTTCAATTGTATACCCTATTACTTAGAGGACTGATAAGAATAAAATGTGTTCTTTGCATTTGGGGACTTGGATGACCAAATAGGTAATGTATGTTTAGATATGCAGTGCATTGGTGTCAGGGTTTCCTGGAATTGATGACTAAGGTTGTAGCTGACAAAAAGAGCTACATGCCCTAATTATAGATTGAGAAAACTACCCACTCGTGGGGACCAACATACTTCCACAGGGCTTAGATATTACTAAAGAATTTGAGACAGGGAGAGAAAGGGGATAAGATTTGTTTGAAATGTGCAGAATTCAGAAAGACAGGTTAAACTGTTCTCTCCTTTCCCTTTGGATTATTTCAGAATGTGCACCCTCTATGTTGTCCTCACATTATAATGGAGGAAAACGAAACATGCTCTGACACCCTGACAATGACTGAACCCACACTCTGTAAAGCAAACTCTTTATACTTTAAGCAGGCATAAAGTAATACAAGTGTAAAGGTTATGTATGGCATTTTGGTAAGAACTTCTAGTTGTTAATGTTCTTAGTGTGTTTTGAGTCTAGGCCAGTCTTTTTTGCTTTTCTTATGAAACATGCTATCTTTACTTGGAAGGCCTCTTATTTCTTGGGTCCTTATGAATATCTGCAGAGTCATTAGTACTTGTGCACATTATGAAATAATTTTCTTTAATTATTTATCTATTGATAAATAGATTTATCTATTGATAAATAGTACTTATCTATTGATTTGTTTGGAAACATTTTCTTTGCTCCAGTATGCTCTGCAAAATGCTACCCCGTATTTTATTCTGTTAACCCCAGTAATGACTTTTGCCTAACTCATTCCTTTCTCTAATGTAGGCTTAGTTCTACCTGTGTTTCCTCTTCCAACTCTGTTTATTATTAATAACGTAATTAGTTTTATCATGGATTCACTTCCTGCTTGGATCAGAGGTGAAAACAGATTAACCCACTGACAACGCTGAGGCGTTTCCTGTGCAATACTAATGAATATTCCTCCACTTAAACCCTTTTCCTTGTTAATAACTTTATGTTCAATGTATAGTAGACTACAAAGCCACTTTGTAAGAAAAAAATGATTTAAATAAAAATAAATATTAGTCAATGAAAATATTTAAAATAGTATTCCTTTTATAAAAATAATACATCTAGGTTATAACAAGTTAAACAATATAGGATAGTTTATAGAAAAAAAATTAAGCCTTATGATTCCTATCCCTCCAGCCCAGTTTTTTTTCCAGGGCTAATTACTTTTGCTTTTTTCTTTCTTTTTTTTTTTTTTGGAGACAAGGTCTTGCTCTGTCACCTCACCTGGAGTGCAGCGGCACAATCATAGTTCACTGTAACCTCAAACTCCCGGGCTCAAGTGATCCTCCTTACTCAGCCTCCCAAATAGCTAGGACTACATACAGTTGCATGCCACCATGCCTGGTTGTTTTTTTTATTTTTCATAGAGACAGGTCTTCTGTGTTGCCCAAGCTGTTCTCAGACTCCTGGCCTCAAGTAATTCTTCTGCCTTGGCCTCCCAAAGTGCTGGAATTACAGGTATGAACCACCACGCCTGGCCAACTTTTTAGTAACTTTGTATGTATCCTTTCAGATCATTTTGTACATAAATCCTAACACATATTTGTGTATGTATATCTTTTGTTTGGGGTTTTTTTGCAAAAATAAGACCATTCTGTGTTCATTGTTATGAAACTTGGTATGGTATTTATAATTTTATAATAATTCATGCGTTGGGGGTTCTCTTAGTTACAAGCCAAAGTAAAAGTTAACATGGACCGACACTACTTGCTGGTGACACAGCTCATTCATATAATCTTTGCCCATGGATGGACAAAGCATGAAAGATAAGATGGGAAAAGTTAGTTAGAAGCAACATGCCAGGAAAAATGGAAATAGTCATTTGAGGCCTTTGGTCAAAAAATATGGAAAGCCAACATAATGTCAGTAATGGAGCACTGTGTTGCTGTCAAAGTTGAATCATAAAACCATGAGATAATAAAGCTGAATTGAGTGAAAAATCACATAGCTCAACACTGTTAGAGGTCTTTAGAGGTGAAGTGAGTTACCTAAGTCCATATAGCTATTAGTGCCAAAATCAGGATTAGAATTTGGGTCTCCTGACTCCAAATTTAAGTGTACTTTTACTATTACCATATCCATGGAGTCACACTAACAAAAAGAGAAGCACAGCACATGATATTAATTAAATGCAATTGTAATACAATGTGTTTACTACAACGCATTATATTAATAAATAGCATTTTAAAAATATCACTCAAAGAACTGTATTTTACATCATCAGCTAAGAACAGGAATACATGAGGACTGGAGAAGGGAACACGTGGCAAGTAGCTGGGAGGGAAGGTCAGATTAGTTTCTTTGTAAGAGAAGATGAGGTAGGAAGATCAAGTGAAATAATTTAAATGTACTGAATTTGCTTAAGATGTGAAGCAAAGAGAAAGTGCCCTTCAGTTTAAAATAAAATTCCCAACAGAAACTGAGAAGATCAAGTAAGGTAAAAGTTATACCCTTGAGCTGTTGATAATGAAATCTAGCCTGAGGCAAGGAAAATTTTTTGAGAGATCGCTACCTGACAGGAACTTTACATACATACTCTCATTTCACCCTTAAAGCAACCCTTAAGGAAGGGATTTAGAAAACCATTTTATATTGATAGGAAAGGAAACAAATAAAACTACTCTTTCCAAGTCACTCTGATAGACAAGGGTTCAACAGGGTTACGACTTAGGTGCGTCTTTCTGGCTCCAAAGCCTGTCTTCATTATGCCGCATATACTGCCTTTATTAATCACGAAGGTGAATATGAGCATATCTATGTTAGATTTAGAGTTCCTAGACATGGAAGTGTGGGAAATAAATTTTAGTATTTCTAAGCCATTCTTAAAAACTTGAAAACATAATTCAATTCAATTATAAAGAAGGTAAGATTAAGGGGGGAAGAAGAGATGGTTTGCATATTCTTTTACAGGGTTTTCTAAGCATAAATTTCCTGTCATTTATCTGTTCTGTTTTCTCCTGCTTTAACTCTGTTTGCAGCTTGAAGAAATTTGAGTAGATAAAGACAGGAAATAATAGACAAGGGAACAAGTCAAGATTGAAAAGCTGCTTCTAGTTAAGTTTTCTACTTGCAGTCAATTCTTTCATTTACATACTCTGATGTTGTAGGTTGGCCCTGAGATAGAGACCTGGGGTCAACATGATATAGAAATAGACTCTAACACAGAACTTATCTCTTTTCCCATAATCCTGCTAATATTTGACACAAATATGGAGGTGCTTTGCAGTCAGATAGGCCTCATCTAGTTCTACCACTTGTTAGTTTGAATTAATCTCCCTTTTTTAAAAGAAATAGTTTTAAGGCTAAAGTTGTTCATTTGAAAGAGCAGAGCTTTCTGAGGGTGAAAGAGAATAGATTTTTGAAAACCAAAAGCCCAGTTTTGAAGCATGGATATAAAATGCATTAATAATAAATAGCTTGAAGAGAGGCTAGAAGAAGAATTGGATCCCTCCATCCTCCAGGGAGGGTATTTAGCGTTGCCTGTCTTGGGATATCAGAGTAACAAAGGCCGTCTGAGGGAACAGGTCTGCCTGGACCATATGGAGAAGGCAGAGAAGGCATCTGAGGCTCTGCAGACCATTCCAGGCTGACCACCTTTAGTGGCCAATGCCAAGGAGCTCATTGGGAGAGCAGGACCAACACCTACAGGACACCTGTAAGGTTGGTGGGGGGACCGTATAGCCCCCTCCCCTGCTACAAACCCCTTTGCCCTAAACAGTGAGTCAGCTCCACTTTTCTGTTTGAACAGACACCTGGCCTCACCAAGCCCCAGCCACAGCCTGTGACTGGGAGCACACCCAGCCCCCACGCTGTCTTACCCAACCCTGGAGACATCTTGTTGCAGCCCCAGAGACATCCTGCTTACTGAGAACTTAATAATCCACTTGAACAAGCACCTAAAAAGCAAGACCCCCTCCGCTTATGCCCCTCACCACATATAAATACCCTTGCCTCAGTCCCAGATGACTGCGACTTTCCGAGCCCCTAATTTCTCCCAGGACACAGGAACCTCACCCAGGTCCTTCCTTGGGATCCGTTACCCTCACCCTGGAGTGCTCCAATAAAGCCTCTTTGCTCAACCCTTTCAACTCTGCTCGTCTTTCTTTGTCTGGTGCCGACCATCCAACAACCTTACAACACCTACACTATTTGAATGATAATTTGTCACCTATGCTGAAAACCTTTTTTTTTCCCTCTTGCAACTTATAAGAGATAGTTGCCCACATATTCCCTGGATTATGTCGAAAGGAATCCTCTGGTGTCTCTAGATTTTGCTCCTCCCTGTTAGAACTACTATAAAGCTAAGTCCCTTTTTAGTGATTCAGGACACTTAATAACTTCCCCCCATCCAAAAAACAAACAAACAAGCAAACAAAGAAAAACCATACAGAGAGACATTTTGAACATCCCCAAAATGCAAAACAATTGTGAAAGAAAAATTTCATAGCACCTGTACTGTGGTAGCCGAATGTAAGTTTGAGGTGCCTGCGCCCTGCTGAGTGAGAGCAGTGGTAAACTCTGCCACTATCTCAGTAAGCTATCCTCCAGCAGCAGGCTGTGTGGCTTCTGAGTCCTCATTGGCTATCTAACTTCTGTGTTTATAATTAGACAGTATAGGTACATGGAACTGGAACCATCCCAGAAGGATTCCAGTGGCCACACAGATGCTTGTGATATAGTCAAGCTTAATTAGAAAAAATGAGCAAAGCTCACTAAATATCAATGTGGGTTAGGAAAAAACAGGGAGGGTGACAAAACAAGGAAGAGGCCTACACAAACCTTTTGAAGAGATGCATTGTCTTTTTGCCTATTTGGCCATTACACAGAGTATTAATTTCCATTTGCAGTTAGTAGTAATAATAGGGGTGTTAACATGGTTGATCAAAGTTGTTCCACCAGCTATGATGCAACGATGATGGATTACTCCTGTCAGGACAGCCAGTTAGAAATTTCTACACCAGATGACAAGTAACAAAGGGAATAATATAACATAAACTTGAATCCAGATAACACTCTAGATTTGATAGAAGACAGATTGCTGTTTAGATGTTAGAATAAAACATGTGCTCTAAAACTGAGTAGAAATGATGGTAAAAAAAAAACTTAATTCTGTGGGCAATCCACTAACCACCCTCCCTCACTCCCTTCAACGGAGACTTTAGGCAAATCAGGTAAACTCCTATTTTCAGCTAGAAAATGCATGCCTTTGTGTCTCTCAAAAAGTTGTTCTCAGATTAAAGGGAGATAATGGGTACAGAAACAGTTTAAAGCAAAAATGCAAATTTAAGGGAATATTAATATTCACCTGATCTCTGGAGCCAGAGTCTTGACCATCATCCTCTGAAGGTCCCTATTCAAATTATTCACCAAGTCCTACCACCTTGGGCACTCAATCATTTTGTCATTCTGCTGAGCCCTCTCCCCTTTCTCCACAATAATTTTTATTCATGTTTGATTACTGTTTGGATGTCACTTCCTTCTAGAAGGATTCTTTCAACCCAACTTATAAGTTATGTACTCTTTCTGTATACCCACGTAGCACCTCATACTTGCCAATCATAGCGTTGATTACAATGTTTATCATATTTTCTGCTAGAATTTAAATTCCAGGGAAAACCAAGACTATGACTTCAAATTTCTTTTCTTTACTATGGCATCATAAGACCTGGCACATAGCAGATACTTAGTAACTAGTTTTTGACTGAATAAATGAATGAATGTCTTGTTCTGAAATTGAAAATTAGAAAGGGATATTATGATAAGAATTATGATTAAAAGTAATTATTTTCATTAAGAATTGATTAAAATATTTTAATATTTGGTATCCCAGGGAAAGGAACTTTAAAATATGTCCCCGTGGAAAGTAAAATGGAGATACCTCAAAGAGCTAAAAGTAGAACTACCATTTGCTCCAGAAATCCCATTACTGGGTAACTACCCAAAGGAAAAAAAGGCATTCTGTAAAAAAAAGACACCTGCACTAGAGTGTTTATAGCAGCACAATTCACAATTGCAAAGATGTGGAAACAACCCAAGTGCCCATTAATAAATGAGTGGATTAATAAAATGCGGTATATGTATACCATGGAGTTCTACTCAGCCACAAAAACAATGGTGATTTAGTACCTCTTGTATTATCCTGGATAGAGCTGGAGCCCATTCTACTAAGTGAAGTATCATAAGAATGGAAAAACAAGCACCATATGTACTCACCATCAAAGTGGTATTAACTGATCAACACTTATGTG
The DNA here is from genome assembly GCF_020740605.2 of Lemur catta. NCBI lineage: Eukaryota > Metazoa > Chordata > Mammalia > Primates > Lemuridae > Lemur > Lemur catta. The sequence continues at coordinate 45,283,793 of NC_059141.1, read as the reverse complement.
CACCTACACTAGTAACATTCATCAGGTGTTGGGCAGGTGGGAGGGGGAAGATGGGGATGGGTATATTCACACCTAATGGGTGCAGGGTGCACTGTCTTGGGGATGGACATGCTTGAAGCTCTGACTCAGGTGGGGCAAAGGCAATATATGTAACCCAAACATGTGTACCCCTGTAAGATGACTCTGTGGGATGAAACTGATGCTTTTCATATTTCATAGACAAATCTAGCATAATGATTAAGAGAATGGTATCTAGATCAAATTACTTGAAGTTTAAATCCTGGTTCCACAATTTAATAGTTATGTTATATTAGGCAAGTTTCTTAACCTCTCTGTAAATGTTTCCTCATTTGCACAATGAGGATGATAAAACCTCCACTGAGGATTAAATGCTCCAATGCACGTTAAGCTTTTAGAACTCTGGCACAAAGTATTATAAATACTTAATAAATAGTTATTATTCAAACAATGTTGATATTTCTAATTTCTGAACATCTCCTATTTCTTTAAGTTAGAATAGTTAGTTAAATAGAAATAGTAGTTAAGAAGTAGTTAAATAGAGTAGATAATATTTCTTATATTCTAAAATCATTTGATATACTGAAATATCACAAAACATTTCCTATATAGCTGTTGAGCCATATTAGTACTGGTATTTTCTTGTTGAGTTTCAATTTGCCGTGTTGGAACTATTGGGATTTCTGGATTACAAGAGATTGGCTTAATGGATTTTACTGTACTGTAGTGCCTTGGTAGAAAGAATCAATATTTTAGGTACCAGTTTACCATTGATTAACCTATAAAAATGCAGCTCTAGTCTAATTCTCAAGAGGGAATTTTTAGGAACTGATAAAACTACACTAAATTCCATCCTAACAAAGCAAACTCACCAAATTATCTATGAAAATTTAGAAAATGAAGAATATGAGGGGCATTGGCAAGTATCAGATATTTAAAGAATCCCAAAGATATAGTATTAATTATCTGATACTACTTCACAAATACAGATTAATGGAATAAAAGAGATCCCCATGAAGGAGACCCTCATAAATGAATGTTTTAGGGTAGTCCATACAAGACAGCAGCTGACTACAAGGATCCTTCTGAAGAGCCTCTCTGCTTGACATTTTCACAGTTCCCTCTTGAGAGGTTCCTGATGGGTGGATTACTGTGCTTAGTCCCAGGTGGCTCTGCAAACCTACCCTTATTGGAGCAGAGGTCATCTGTCATCCAAATTCAGTCATCTAGAATGATCAGTGGTCTACCAAGTAGACCAATATGAGAGGTCTATGTCATCTAGCATTGATATTATCTGTCATATGTGTTAACTTGCCAGTCAGAACTTCTTTTGTGGTGATATAAAAAGATCCCATAGAAATAGCAATGATGGCAGAGGAGTAGAGAAACTAGAGACAGAAAGAAAAAAGGCAGTAGTAGGGTGACATTATTAGAAGGAAGAAAGCTAGGAATAAGGAGAAACCAATTTTAAAAGCATTTTTAATGGCAAGAGAAGAAGAAAATAGAAACAGACACAGAGAATAGCTGAGTAGCTGTAGAATATTGGATTGAGTAGCAATAGTCACCTGCTGGTAAGGTAATGATAAAACAGCAAGGTTATTAGAGCTACAGTATATCTGGATGCTGTAAGAAGTTTTGCACTTGCCATTTTGAATCCACTATATCTCATTATTTTGCTCCTGAGGATATTTTGAGTCAATGATTATGAATCAGTTTTATGACTGTGTCCTGTCTATACTGTGTCCTATACTTTGCAATTACAAGACTCTTTGCTGTGCCACTGCTATGTATGGTGAGAATGTGATGTGTAAAGTTCTGAAAGTATACGGAGAAATTTTAAGATTGAACAAGTAATTTGAAACACTAAAATCATTATCTTAGGTAAATTCAGATTTCTAGAGTTGAGTAACCTGCAGCAATATTAATATATTTTCAGACTGTGTAAATAAAAACTGATACAATAACAATGGCATCAAACTGGATTAGAGAAAATGAATTTACAGTAATCACTTGTGCTGCTTTTTGGGAAAAAAAAGGCTAGACAAAAATTAATAAAAAGTTTGATACCAGTATAAAATTTTGACAATAGAGAATCCTAAGAGCAATAGAAAATCTAAGGGCAATTGTTCATTATTCTGTCATGGGCAAATTGAACTGCAAATCCAAAGGAATTAATTCTTATGAATCTACTTCATGATGAATTTTACATATTATAAATTATTTTTGTGAGTCGATCTCTCTTTTTTTGCTCAACATATTATTTTTGTGACCCATCCATATTGTTGTTCATATCAATATTACAATCCTTTTAATTATTGAATAGTATTTAATATGTATTAATAGGCCACAATTTGTTTATCCATTCTTCTGTTTAAAGACATTTAGAGTTGTCTCATTTTATGGGCTATCATGAATGACGATGCTATGAACATTCTTATTTGCATTATTTTATGGGTTTTAATGAAGTATTTATTTCTCCTGTGCAAATTTGAAAAAGTAGTGGAATTGCTATGGTGTGGGGTAAATATATGCTTAATTTAAGAAACTCCTAAACTCCTTTCTAAAATATTTGTACCATAGTACACCCCCATAAGCAATACATGAGCATTCTGATTGCTCCACTTCTCAACATTTAGTTTTGTCATTATTTTTTGTTTTACTTGTTCTAGCAAATTTAAAATAATACCTCCTTATGGTTTTAGTATGTATTTTCCTGGTGATTACGGATGTTGAACACCTTATTTTTTTGCAGTGCTTATTTTTTTCATCATTTTTGTCTTACTTTTACTTTTGATTTGCAGGAGTTCTTTATATATTCTTGATAAGAATCTTTTGTTGAATATATGTACTGTCAATATTTCCCTTTTTTTGTCCCCAATCTGTATCTGTGGCTTGCTTCTCCATCTTCTCTAATAGTATCTTTTGATAAGTGGAAAATTTTAATTTTATTGAAATCCAGTTTAGCATTCTTTTATGGTTAGTGCTTTTTGTGTCTTTGTATTAGTCTGTTTTCTGTTGTTTCAGGTAACAGAGTACCTGAAACTGTATAATTTATAAAGAAAAGAATTTCGTTTATAAATAGAATTTATAAAGAAAATTATATTTCTTACAATTATGGAGACTGAGAAGTCCAGCCAGGGTCAAGGGGCCACATCTGGTGAAAGTCTTCTTGTTGATGGGGGCTCTCTGCAGAATCCCGAGACAGCACAGGGCATCACGTGGTAAGGGGGCTGAGCATGCGAGCTTAGGTATCTCTTTCTCTTCTTATAAAGCACCAGTCTTTATAAGATAACCCATTAATCCATTATTTTATGAATGGATTAATCCATTCATGAGGACAGAGCCCTCATGACTCAACCACTTCTTAAAGGTACCACCTCTCAATGCTGCCACATTGGGGATTAAATTTCAACATGAATTTTAGAGGGGACAAATACTCAAACCATAGCAGTCTTGTAAAAAATAAAATTAATTAATTAAAAAAGAAAAACTGTCAACTCCAAGGTTTTGAAAATACTCTTCTACATTTTCTTTTAGTAGCGCAATGAGCTTGGATTTTATATTTGAGTTCATTCCAGCTTAAATTTGTTTTTTAGTATTCCCACGTATTTGGAGTTTTCAAATGCTATATTATATTTTTATTTAATTTTATAAATATCCTTTGCTGCAGTTAATATTTAAAGCAATTATTTAAGTTTTACCCTTTTTCATTTTGTTTGGTGACCTCTGATATTTTTATTTATGGTTTTTTTCTAACGCTTAGAATTGCTCAGTTAAGTAGCTCGCTGTTTTTTGGTTTTTGTGTTTTATTTGACTTGTTCTTTTCAGGCCACAGTCATGGTCACATAGTGCTCTTCCTTTGTCTAGCTCAGGGCCTTTGATTATTCTCTTAGTTTACTAAGTTTTAATTATTTCCTATTAGCCTAGGGTCTTAATAATATTTTCAAAGGTTGGCATAAGACCATTTGAAGGAAATTTACAAGATTTGTACTGGAACAATAATTCTAAGGTGATTAAAAAGTTCAGTCTTTATTTTGCTTTATTTTAACTTTATAACTTTTTATTTTGATTTGCATTTAGTTGTAAGAAAGAGCCTCTGTACCATTCAGTTGTAACATCTTGTGTAACTACAATACAATATCACAACCAGAAAATTAACAGTGATGCAATTCATTGACATTATTCAAATTTCACTAGTTTTACATGCACCCATTTGTGTGTGTGCCCACCTTTATTTTTTAAACTTTTTAAGAAGAAAATAAAAATTTAAGATTTTGTTTGTTTGTGGTTGATCTGGTGTGATATGAATGAGTTTGAAGAGCTCTTTATTTTTCTTCATCTCCATAGGAGTTTCTCATTTGTAAGGCAATCTGTTGGTCACTACATGCAAAACATTTTTTTATTTTTATTTGTATTTGAAATCCTTATATTACTGTTTTCTCAAAATTAGTTGTTTTTACAACTTGATCTCAAAATCATTTTTGAGATTGCCTATATTACTCTTATCACTATTCTTTGTTCCGTATTCCATATTTACCACCATGTGATATATTTATTTATGTAAAATTCATCCTTTGATTCTTGATAACTCTGTTATCAAAAAATATTCTCTTTATATTTAGCTTGATATTTTTAACCAACCCTTTCAATTATCACCTTTTTGAAACTTTTCAGTATTTAAGGATACTAGGTTACTAAGTTTCCTCCCCCAATCTCTATTTTTAAACTTTTATTTTTTGTTAGAAAATAAGGTTAACAAAAAGCATCTGTTCCTTTAATTTTGTAGTACTGCAGTGCATCTGGTAACCCAGTAGGCTATCTATTTGGTTCTTACAGGGATCTTTAGGTATTATAAAGACTATTATTTGCTTTGCCTGGTTGGTATACATTCAAAAGCCTAAAGATGGAAACACACAGGGATGATGCAATGCATAAGGTTAAGATATTTGTGTTTTATAAACAGAAAAGTCAAGTGTGATAATTTCAAATGATCCACTTGCATAACTTAATGTTGATATCGGAATTGTGATTTGCATTTCCTGATTTTGGTACTTCATTTAGAATGTTAATGATTCATTTCCACAGGCCTTTACTTTTAGAATCCTGGTGTTCCCTAAGAGAACAGAAAAGAAGAAAGTGGTAATTATAATCCAGACTTTCCTACTAAGCAGGCTTGAATGCAAAAATATGCTGATGTAAAAATTACCATTCTAATAAAAATACAGAAATGTAGGTTAGGCAGTGTAGGCAATGCATTGGTTAACACTTGGGGATATATATATATATATATATATATATGCACACACCTATAGATATGGATATAATTTATTTGGTCATCTTTATTATACTTATTCCTACTTTAGTATTTATAGCCTCTTTTCTTAGCATAGGGGGAAGAGGAATTTAAATTGAACATATTGGGCAAACGTAACCTATAGGATTTTGTATCAAGAAAAGGTACCCAACTTAAGAGTGAAGTAGTCTAGTAACAGAAGCCACAGCAACATGTCTTGTCACAAATGTTACAGATGGTTGAAAGAGAATATGAAAACAACAAACAAATCAGTATCAATGTTACCTGAAACTCACAAAGGAAATACTTAAAATATTTGATGTAAAGCAAGTATGAAACATTTTCATCTGAAAGGATAATTTATGAGTAAACTGTGGAATGCTGCTAGTTTTGTGATAATAGTCTCATTTTATTTCTAAATTATGATAAAGTAGTTTTGTTGTTGATGGTGTTGAGCATTCCTAAATCTATTAGGTTTTCTCAACACAGTTTTTGAAGGAGAATATCAAAAGACAACTGTAGGATTACTTCTTTTCAAAAGTGAAGAGTCTGCCACTGATTTCAATGATAAAATACACCAGAATGAGGAGTAGGAGGTAGAAGTATCTTAGCTTTTTCATCCCCAAAACTAAAGGAATAAAAAGTTGAAACAGAGGAAGAATATACTTTATATATTTTAGATTGCAATAAAATGTAATTAATTGATAAAGAAAACTATCATCTTTTCAAGAGTCTCTTATAATTTTAGTTGTTATTTCTTTTCCTTTGCCATTGATTAGCTCTTTTACTATGTTAGATACCTTTGATAGATGCTCTCCTGGAACCATATATCTGACTTATTGCACTTATTGTATGTCATTAGAATTTCTTTGTTGATTGTCTGTCATTTCTATTGGACTATAACCTCTTCATGAATAGGGACCATATTTATCTTACTCACCAATGTACTATTGATATCTAGCACAGTATTTTTCACATTGGAAAAAAATGAATGCTTATTTCATGGTCACTTAAAACAATTATTTTTTTAAAAATTATGCCGGTAATGCATATTTATGATTGAAATGTTATAAATGACAGGAAATAACATCAAAATGAAATCATTAATAGTCCTATCACCTGGAGATAACTACATACTCTTTCAGATTTTTTTATGCAGATGTATGAAAGTATATATACACTTCTAAATTTATTAGTATTCCAAAGTGAGATCAAATCATATGTATTATTCTCTAATCTGTTTTTGCCCCAGTTTAAGACCCCTCCCAAAGCCCTGTTTATTTCTGCTCTCTGTTAGTCATCTCATACCATTTTAGCTGTATATCTCACCCAAATCAGGAAGGTAATCTTTCTCTGGCGGTCTATGCAACTGCTTCCAGAATCTGATGAGACAGGAAATTAGATTATATAATATTTTTTGTAGCAACCTGATAAATTCAAATAATTATATAGATTTCTCATAATATAAATGTTTCTAAATGAAATTGTCTATAAACGGATACTTTAACATTATGAAAGAATTACTGTCACCTTCAGCTTGGATTATGGGTTCTTGCTCACTCCAGATTCCTTCTTTCAGACTTGAGTTATTTAACATTCATGACCTAATGTCCTCTACTCCCACCCCTAACAAGATCTAAGTAACATTTAAGTTTCATAGCTTTGTTCCTGTAATTAAGAGAGTTAAAAAGCAAAAACTAGAAGTGAACATGCGTTTTATTTTGGAATTGTAATAAAATGTGATTACTTGATAGAACTATCTTTTAAAATATGGAACTTTTCTTTCGAGTACTATGAATTGGTAAATGTGAAATTGAATATTGTATGTGTTGAAATAACTACAATTCTTAAGGAAAATGGGGAAAAATTTTATTTTTTGGCATATATAGCATGGTATTTAATGTGAAAATGCATAGAATAAATACAATACCTTAGAAGAAACCACAGATTGAAGAATTTGGGAAAATACCTCATTGAAAGAAATGATCAACCCACTGTACTACAATGTCAGGAATCAAAGCATCACACTTTGAACCTATGGTTTTAAATTTTAAAATTTAGTTAATATAAGACTTGAATAATGCTATGCAATTTAGTAAGTTTAGTAAATTACTGATGCTTTGAAAAGAAGGGGTTATAAGGCACTTTTAAAAGATTGGTTTATTGTCTGTCATTTTTGTAGTTTGGAGTGAATCTTAGGTAGCCCTAAAAGGCAAATCCTGAATCACCAGTACTGTGGGTCATTATTGCAATTGTAATGTTATTAATACATATCCACACCTTCTTTTTTAAAAAATCACAAAACTCCATTACTGACCTGATATTTTGAGAAAAGTATGAAGGCAGTGTTGACTCTGAGGCCAATAATGCTTTCAAATCACTAAGAACAATCTCCTATATTAAATAATTAGCATTCCAGGTGGCTCAATGGCTTATGCCTATAATCCCAGCAACCAAGGAGGCTGAGGAGGGAGGATTGCTTGAACCCCAGAGTTCGAGGCTGCAGTAAGCTATGATCACACCACTGCTTTCTATCCTGGGTGACAGAGACACACCATCTCTCAAATAAATAAATAGATAGATAGATAGCATTCCAATTAGAGGGAGATAGAATAGCAAAATTTGCAAGCTATTTTATGTGATAGTGTTGCTTGATCTTAACAATTGTGATTTTAGTCCTTCATAATACAATAATTCCCTTAACTTTTCAAGTAGCAAGCCACAAAATGCTATATGAAAACTGGGTTGGTACAAACCTTTTCATATAGCATTTCTACTGGTGAATAGAGAGGAAACTTCCCTGCCTCCCATAGACATATCCATTGGTTAAATATAAAATCTCTCTTGTTTTTATAATTGTGGAAATAAATATAGGTATTTAACGTTCTTACCAACTGTATGCAACTAGTATGTATGAGGAAATAAACTTTCAAAATCAAATCAGCTGAACAAATCCTAAATAAACCTAAGCATGTTAGAAAGATAAACCTGGGAAAAGATTTCTTTTTTTAATCTCATGTGTGCTTTTTCTCTGAAAACTGGATAAACTATGGTAGAGTTGGTGAGGATGGGAAAATAATTTCAGAAAAGAAATTAAAATTTTTACTGATGATTTTACATCTTCATTGAAAATTATGAATGTTTCTGATTTTAGATTTTGCAAACCCTGTATATTTTATGAAAATTGCCAGGTGACATTTCTCTAAAAAGGAAACAATTGTGCCTCCTCCTTCAATCCCACAAAAATATCTTAAAGATTAAATATTATCAAATATTTAGGTAATTACAATAGCTTCGAAATACATTAGCTCTATTTCTTTACTACAAATCTAGTCTCAAGTATAGCTTTCCTGAGAATTAATATGCCTATGAAATGTTTGTAGCTTGTTATTTTTCTATTAGATTAGCCTAATTCTGTAAGATTTATCTAGGAAAAAGAAAAATAAATTAAGAAGAAAGACTTGACTATTAAGAAAACTTCTGTTTAGATCTTCTCTGTATTTGAGCTTTTCTTGTACATGTTTTAACATACATATAAACACATTTCTAATTCCACCAAGGAGTGTAATTCCTAGGTCATCAAGTATGATATATTGAGATGTAAAAGATTCTGTCAGTTTTCAAAGTTTTATATCCATTTTATACCACCAGAAATACAATATAGTTGATTTTTAAGTTGATCCACATTTTAGCCAACGCTTGATAATATCAGTCTTTTTAATTTTAGTCATTCTAGTTGATATGCAGTGGTAATGTATTGTGATACGCATTTTCTTGATAAATATGGAAGTTGAGAACTTTCTTATATGTTTATTGACCATGTGAATTTCCTGTTTTGTACAGTACCTATTTAAGACTTCACTCATTTTTAAATGGATTATCTGATTTTTAAATTGATTCATAAGACATTTATATATTCTAGATGTTACTTATTGATCTGATAAATGGACTGTGAATATCTTCTTCCATTCTGCGACTGGCTTTTTACTTAATATCTTATTTTAGAAAAATGATTTTTGTTTTAATAAAACCTGTATATCAATTGGACTTTCCTTTCATGATTAATGATTTTTATGTCCTGCATAAGATATAATTGCCAAACTTCAAGGTCATGAAGATATTGCATAGAAGCTTTATTGCTTTTCCTTTTATATTTAGACATGCCATCTACCTGGAATTGATTTTTGATTGATGTTGTGAGACAAAAGTTAAGATACATTTTTCCCCATATGGATATTCTATAGACCTAGCAACAAATATCACATTGATCACCTTTTCACACTTCAAGGTCAACTTTGTCATAAATTAAGTGATTGTATATATGTTGATATATTTCTGTTTCTGAAATATTCTTTAAAAAATATTCCATGATGGGTCTGTCCTTGCACTACTAACAATGCATATCCTTGTCTTTTGTTCTTCTTAATATTAGCTTGGCTACTTTGGGCTGTTTTATTTTCTATTTAAATTTTAGAATAATTTTTTAATTTCCACAGAAAAATTGTAGGGGCTTTTTGTGTATTGCACTGAATCTATTGACTAACTTGAAGACAATTGACATTTTTATAATACCGAATCTTCCAATAAATAAACATGATAAATTGTATTAGTTTTCTATTGCTGCATAACAAATCATTTATCAGCTTACAACAACACAAATTTATTATCTCACAGTTCCCACAAGTCATTAGTCTGGGTGGGTATTAGCTAAAATCTCTGCTTGGGCTGAAATCAAGGTGTTGGCCAGAAATGCTATCTGATTTTTAGAGAAGTCATCACTCTTTTTAGGATTTAACTCTGCAAACTTCAAAAATATAGTGATTAACACACATTTCAGATTGTATTCCATTTGATTTTCTTGGATTTATCTCTTTTGTTTAGAGGGTGATACCAAATTTTCTGTTTTGATGGGAAAACAGAATGTATTCCTTAGCAGTAGTAGTATAGCATTCAGATAGTATATTCAGTAGTGCTAATTTGATCTTGTAAAATCTGAAAAGAAGGAGGAGTGGAGAAAGAATGGGGGCTTTGTTTGTCAGATAATTGTGAAATTGTCAGCTTTCCCATTGTTGGTGTTCTTACAAATAAAGCTGAATCATACACATATCTGTGGATAATTGGATAATAATTGCTAGTCTATTTACTTTAGTTTTACAGTGAACTTCCCTAGTAAATAAGGAGGATAAAATAAAGTAACTTTATTAATTTAAAATTATACACCCATTCCCAGACATCATAGTTTGTTTTCCCTTTACTCTGAAATGATTGTACTGATTAAAACTACTAATTATATTGTATGAAACTGTCTTAGTGTATAATGAGGGAAAACAGCATTAAAATCAGAAGTCAAGAAGTCAAGCTCCTATTGAATCAGGTTAAATTCTTAAGCCCTTGTATTTTGAGACATTCATAAAATGTTTCAGAGGGATTACTGCTGGATATTAGAATGTTTCAAACGACTTCATCAAGAATAAAGAAGAGTACTTTATAATCCAGTAAATCTTATGATTTCCTTCCATTATGAAATATTTCTATATGGAAAGGCTTTTCAAAATGAGCTTGGGGGAAGTGGAACTTGATGACATCAAGATGGCTGACTACAGGTACTCAGCACTCACCTCTTCCATAAACAAAACTAAATAAAACAAAACAAAACAACCAGTAGATAACCACATGTTGAATAGAGTGTCTAAGACAGAACATTGGAATGCATCAGAGAAGTGATGAAGACCCTCTGAGGCATGGATACTAGGGATGGTGGTATACAGGGGGAAGTGAAGTGCCTGGCCAGGATTGACGGAGAGCCAAGAGGGACTCCCCACTGCAGGAAAAAGAAAAGTGAGAGATCCCCAGCAGTCCACATTCCTGTGGTGCAATCTTGGAATCCTCTAAATGGGAGAGCCCCCCACACTTGCAGGCCCTGAACCAACTATGGAGAGCTGCCAGGGAGTCCCTTCACCCCTTAGGACCTGAGCTGCTGCAGCATATCACCATTTCGAGAATGGTGTCATCACCAGAGTGCATCCTGCCCTGGAACCCAGTAGCCCCTGCACCTCCATATCCCTGGGACTCTGCTGGAAACTTACTACATCCATCCCAAGGGCTGCAGCATCATGACACCAGCTGCACCCAGCAGTGAAGCTGTGACCCTGGCACCTGAGCCTGTGTAGCACCCTATATCCTAGAGCACAAGTGATCCAGCACAGCAGGGAGGCTGCCCCAGGACAGGAGCCAACGTGCTCATGATAGAATCAGAATCAACCACCCAGGGCCTGCTACCACTGTCAGTGATCCCACTCCCTCCAAAGTGGAACTGCTACTTGCCCAAGTGCACACCCCAGAAACCCAAGAACTGGCCTACCTAGGGCCTTGCTACCATCACCAGCAACCCTGCCCAACCAAAGATGAAGCTGCCATATACCTGTGTGTGCTCCCTCGGATACTCAAGGACTTATCCACTCGGCATCCCTCCCCCCAGCAAAGCCGCACCACAGCTTCCACAAGCAACCACAGCCTAGGCCACTAAGGCACATCCACACAACATTGACATTGATTACAGGTGAACAGATTATGTGGAGAGTACACTGTGGCACCCACCCAGAACCACAGTCAAAGTACCGTATCCAACTGACACTATAAGACAGTGTCAGGAAAAAGGTCCTTCCCTATGAAAGTTACTCTGAAAACTTAGAAAAAGGACTGTTCTGCCAGATGTAGAGATATCAATGACAGAAGAAACATGAAAAGGAAAAAAGGGTGACATTGTCAAAGAAACACAGCAATTTACTAGTAACAAATTCCAAAGAAAAGAAAATTTATGAAATGCAAGAAAAGACATTCAAAATAATGATCTTAAGGAAATTCAGTGAGACACAAGAGAACAGAGATAGGCAATGCAACAAAATTAGGAAAACTATGTATGGTCTGAATGAGATTTTTAACAAAGAGATAAAGTTCATAAAAAAGAATGAAACAGAAATCTTGGAACTGAAAATTCAATCAGAGAAAAAATACAATGTGAGCTTCAACAGTAGACTAATAACATCAAGAAGAAGACATAATTTCTGAACTTGAAGGCAAGTTTTTTGAAATAACTCAAAAAAAAAGAATATCAAAGAAAAAAGATTTAAAAAATGAAGAAAGCCTACAGGACATATTAGACACTCTTAAGCAAACAAATATTTACATTATGGGAGTTACAGATGGAAAAGAGATGGGAAAAGAAATAGAAACCTATTTAATGAAATAATAGTGGAAAACATCCTAAGTTTTGTAAGAGATATGAGCATCCAGATCCAAGAAGCTGAAAGACTCCTAGATTCAGCCCAAAAAGATCCTTTCTGAGGCATATTACAGTAAAACTGACAGTAGCCAAAGACAAAGAGAATTCTAAAAACAACAAGAGAAAATCATCAAGTCACATATAAAGAAATCACCATAAGACTACCAGACGGTTTCTCAGCAGAAACCTTATGGGCCAGGAAAGAATAAGATGGTATATTCAAAGTGCTGAAAGATAAAAACTTCAAGACAAGAATATTATAACAAGCAAAACTTGCTTCAGAAATGAAAAAGGAATAAAGTATTTCTCCAAAAAGAGAAAACTGAGGGCATTTATCACCACTAAATCAGCCCTACAAGAAATGCTTAAGGAAGTCCCACACCTGGAAATGAAAGGATGATATCTGCCATAGGAAAACACATAAAATTATAACACTCACTGGTAGAGCAGATACACAAATAAAGAAGAGAAAGGAATTAAAGGTTATTCTACAGAAAACCACCAAATTCCAAAGATAAACAGTAAGAGGGAGAGAAAGGAACAAAGTATATACAAAACAATTAGAAAACAATGAACAAAATTACAGGAGAAAGTTTTCACCTATCAATAAATAACAACTTTGTAAACAATTTCAATTCCCCAATTAAAAAATATAGACTCATTGAATGGATTAAAGAAACAAAACAAAATTAGACACAACTATATGCTTTCTACAGGAAACTCACTTCACCTAAAATGACACACAGACCAAAAGTGAAGGGATGGAAATAGATATTCCACTCAAATAGAAACCAAAACTTAGCAGGAATAGATACACTTAGATAAAATACTTTAAGTCAAAAAAACATAAATAGAGATAAAGAACATTATTATATAATACTAAAGGGATTGATTCAGCAAGAGAATATAAAAACTGTCAATATATATTCACCCAAGACTGGAGGACCAGATATATAAAGAAATACTATTAGAGCTAAAGGGGGAGAGAGATTTCAATACAATAATAGTTTTTGTTTTGTTTTGTTTTGAGACAGAATCTCACTCTGTTGCCCGGGCTAGAGCGAGTGCCATGGCATCAGCCTAGCTCACAGCAACCTCAGACTCCTCGGCTTAAGCGATCCTACTGCCTCAGCCTCCCGAGTAGCTGGGACTACAGGCATGCGCCACTTATGCCCGGCTAATTTTTTCTATATAGATTTTTAGTTGTCCATATAATTTCTTTCTATTTTTAATAGAGACGGGGTCTCACTGTTGCTCAGGCTGGTCTCGAACTGCTGACCTTGAGCGATCCACCTGCCTCGGCCTCCCAGAGTGCTAGGATTACAGGCGTGAGCCACCGCCCCCAGCCCAAATCCAAGTTTAATAGAAGGAAATAAATAGTAAAGGTCAGAGCAGAAATAAAAAAATAGATATTAAAACCAATAAAAAAGATCAATGAAACAAGAAATTTGTTTTGTGAAAAGGTAAACAAAATTAAGAACCATTAACTAGACAAGAAAAGAAAGCCCAAATAAATAAAATCATACCAAAATGTAGACATTACAACTGATACCAGTGAAATGAGAAGGATCGTAAGAGATTATTATGAACAATTATATGCCAACAAATTGGAAAATTTCCTGGAGTAGATAGATAAATTCTTGGATACATAAAATCTACCAAGACTGAACCAGGGAGAAATAGAAAACCTGATCAGACCAATAACAAGTAAGGAGACTGAATCAGAAATACAAATTTTCCCAACCAAAAAGACCAAGGCTGGATGTCTTCTTCTCTGCTGAGTTGTACCAAAATTTAAAGAACTAGGGTAGGTGTGATGGCTCACACACATAACCCCAGCATTTTGGGAAGGCAAAGCAGGAGGATTGAGGACAGGAGTTTCAGACCAGCCTGGGGGTAACATAGTAAGACCATGTATCTGTAAAATAAATATATAAGAAAAAAACTTAGCAAGGTGTTGGTGGTACATGCCCATATGCCACCTACTGAGCGGGCTGAGACAAAATAATTGCTTGAGGCCAGGAATTTGAGGCTGCAGTGAGCTATGATCATGCCACGGCGCTCAAGCCTGGGTAACAAGCAAGACCCTACTTCTCCCTCTCCCTTCCCTTCACCTCGCTCTTCCTTATTCCCTCTTCCATTCCCTTCTCTCTTCCCTTCCCTTCCCTTCCCTCTTTCCTTCCTTCCTTCCTTCGTAAACAAATAAATAAACAACAGAGAAGAACTAAAATCAGTTATTCGCAAACTATTCCAAAAATTGAAGTGCAGGGAATTCTTCCTAACTCATTCTACAAGGCAAGCATTACCCTGATACCCAAACTAGACAGCACAACAAAAATGAAAACAAAAAACCAATATCCATGACAAACATAGAAGCAAATATCCTTAACAAAATACTAGCAAACCCAATTCAACAGAATAATATCAGGATTACACACCACAATCAAGTGGGATTTTTTTTTCCAGGGATACAAGAATGGTTCAAGATACATAAATCAATAAATGTGATACATCACATCAACAGAGTCAAGGACAAAAAGCATGTGATCATCTCAATAGATACAGAAAAAAACTTTGATAAAATTCAACTTCCCTTCATGATTAAAAACTGTCAATGAATTAGGGATAGAATGAACTTACCTCAAAACAATAAAGGCCATATATGACATATCCACAGCTAACATCATACTGAATAGAGAAAATCTGGAAGCTTTTCCTCTAAAAGCTGGAGCAAGGCAAGGATGCACAATTTCACCACTCTTATTTAACATAGTCCTAGAAGTCCTAGCTGAGCATTAGGCAAGAAAAAGAAAGAAAGTGCAGCCGGGTGCAGTAGTACATGCCTATAGTCCCAGGTAGTCAGGAGGCTAATGTGGGAGGATTGCTTGAGTTCAGGAGTTCAAGATCAGCCTGGGCAAAATAGCAAGACTTTGTCTCTTAAAAAAAAAAAGCATCCAAACTAGAAAAGGGGAAGGAGGTTAATTGTCCCTGTTTGGAAATGACATGATCTTTTTCTTACATAGAGAAAAAAAACAAAAGATTCCACCAAAAAAAAAAAAAATCTGTACAATTGATAAATGAATTCAGTAAATTTACAAGGTCCGAAATCAACATACAAAAATCAGTAGTGTTTCCATACACCAATAATGGATTAGCTGAAAAAATTAAGAAAGCAATCTCATTTACAATAGCTACCAAAAAATAAAATACCTAGGAATAAATTTAGTGAATGAAGGGAGAGATATCTACGATGAAAACTACAAAACACCGAAGAAAGACATCTCAAATCATGGATTGCAAGAATTAATATTATAAGAGTGACCATATTAACCAAAGGGATCTACAAATGCAATACAATTTCCACCCAAACACCTATGACATTCTTCACAGAAATAGAGAAAACAATCCTAAAATTCATATGGAGCCACAAAAGACTTTGAATACCTTAAAGCAATCCTGAACAAAAAGAACAACCTAGAGATATCACTCTCCCTTATTTAAAAATATACTACAAAGATATAGTAACCAAAATAGCATAGTACTGGTATAAAAACAGACACACAGACCGTTGGAATGGAATAGAGAACCCAAAAATAAATCCGCATATTTATAGCCAACTGATTTTTGATTGAGCAACCAAGAACATACACTGGGAAAAAGGCAGCCTCTTTAATAAATGATGCTGGAAAAACTGGATATTTGTGTGCAGAAGAATGACACTAAACCTTTCTCACCATATACAAAAATCAACTCAAAATGGATGAATTAAATGTAAGCCCTGAAACTATAAAAATACTACAAGGAAACGGGGAAATGCTTCAGGATATTGGCCTGGGCAAAGATTTTATGGATAAGACTTCAAAAGCACAAACAACAAAAGCAAAAAATAGATAAATTAATTATAACAAGCTAAAGAGGTTCTGTACAGGAAAGGAAACAGTCAACAGAGTAAAGATACAACTGGTAGAATGGGAGAAAATATTTGCAAACTATTCACCTGATAAGGGATTAATAGGCAGAACTCAAACAACAGCAAAAACATAAATAATCTGATTTCAAAATAGGCAAAGGGTCTGATTATAAATTTCTCAAATGAAAAATACAAGTGGCCAACATTACAATAAATGTTCAACATCACTAAAAATGAGGGAAATGCAAATTTAAACTATGATGAAATATAATCTCACCTCTGTTAGAAGGCTATTATCAAAGAGAGAAAAAATAAATGCTGGTGAGGATGTGGAGAACTTTCATACACTGTTGGTGGGAATGTAAATTAGAATATCCATTTTGGGAAACACTATGAAGCTTCCTCTAAAAACTAAAAGTAGAAATACCATATGATCTAGTAATCACACTACTGGGTTTTTATCCCAAGGATAGAAAATCAATATATCAATTAAATATCTATACCTTCATATTTATTACAGCACTATTCACAATAGCTAAGGTATGGAATCTGATTAAGTATCCAATAATATGCTCTATATACACAATGGAATAATATTCATTCCATTTTATATATATATATATAAAATTTATATACACACACAGAGACACACACACACACACATATATATGTATAATGGAATAAAATCCTGTTATTCCTGGCAACATGGATTAGCCTTGAGGACATGATATTACTTGAAGTATGTCAAGCACAGACCGGTAAGTACCACATGTTCTTACTCATAGGTGGAAGCTAAAAAAGTTGAACCCATATAAGTAGAGAGTAGAATTGTGATTATTAGAGGCTGTGATGGGTAGCAGGAAAGGGAGAATAGGGAGAGGATGGTTAACAGACACAAAGCACAGCTAGATAGGAGAAATAGGTTCTAGTGTTCTATAGCACTGTGGAGTGGCTATAGTTAAAAATAATGTATTGTATATTTTCAAATAACTAGAAGAAGGAATTTTGAATGTTACCAACACAAATGACAAATGTTTGAGGTGAACATGCACTCACCATTAAATTGAAACTAATCAACAACACTCGTGCACATTTGGAAATCAAACTCATTGGAAATCAAGTAGGTGGGGTGGGGAGGGAGGGGATGAGTAAATTCACACCTAACAGGTACAGTGCACACTATCTGGGTGATGGGCACACTTATAACTTTGACTCAAACTGTACAAAAGCAATTTATGTAACCAAAACATTTGAACACCCATAATATTCTGAAATAAAATAAAACAAATGTTTGATGTGATAAATATGCTATTATAAGTACCCCGATTTCATCATTGCACATTATGTACATGTATCAAAATATCACTCTGTACCCCATAAATATGTTGAATTATTACACGTCAATTAAAAATTTAAAAAAAGAACAAAATGAGACAGGGTTTAATAAAGAAAATCACAGGAGCTAAATTGAGACTGCTTTTGAAAAACTGTAAGGACTATAAATTTCAGTGTTTAAGTGCCACTTAATTGCTAGATGATAGTTCTCTTATAAAGGACTTTCTCACACTATTATGGTTAACTCATATTTTCAAACAGCCACATTCTCGCTTCTGGAGGTAGACCTTTCTCAGGATTTAATGAAAGCCTATTAGTTAACTTATAGATGAAGCACTTTATTGCATCTTCTTAAGTATATTATTAAAGGTAACTGGGAAGGTGAGACTTGCATCATTGTCTGACTGTCATCTATATTCATATTGTGGAGAAAAAATAGAAGAAGAAAATTTCAACTTTAAGCAAATATTTTATTATAAAATTATTGTTTTCCACATCGTTAATCACGACAAGCAACATAATGCTATATAACATTTTCAAACACTAAGGCTTCTGGAGAAAAGTGTTTTCTATTAATTGACACTACTTGGCGTAGTGGAAAAGCATGAACTATAAAATGTGTCAGGCATGAGTTTAAATCTCCACTAGATAAGTCTGATGAAATGAACATTTCCCACTTAGTCAGACTTCTCCAGAGAAGCAGAGCCAGTAGGAGATTGTTTATATACATGAAGATTTATTATGAGGAATTGGCTCACATGATTGGTGGTGGTGTAATTCAGTCTGAGTCTGAAGGCCTGTGCACCAGGGGAACCAATGGGGTAAATCCCAGTCTGAGAGCCAAAGAAAATGAGATGAGATGTCTCAGCTCAAACAGTAAGGTAGGAAAAAAGGGGTGAATTTCCCTTTCCCCTGCCTTTTGTTCTATTCAGGTCCTCAATAAAGTGGATGATACCCAATCACACAGTGAGGAATGTAATGTGCATAAGTGAGTCCATCAATTCAAATCCTTGTCTTAATCCAGAAACACTCTCACAGACACACCCAGAAATAATATTTAAACTGAACACCCTGTGGCCAGTTGAGTTGACACATGAAATTAGCCATCATACCACTAAGTATTAAGTGGTGATCTTGGGCATGTATACACAGCCAATAAATGACAGGCTGTGCAACTTGTATTTGTAAACCTCTGTTTTCTCATCTGTAAAATAGATGAAATGATAAAGGTTTACAATTGCTTATTGGCAATTCCAAAATCCAAAGCAAACAAACAACACCTCTGAAAAACAGAAGTTAACCTTGTAAATCATTTGCTGGTAAAGCTTGTGCAAATGAGATGAGGTTATGGTAGTCTTTTTCTTTTAAATCCTATTTAGTGTGAATAATAATAACTTTTGCTATAGAACCATTAATATAGTGGGGAAAAAAAAGAAATGCATTCATTTTCTGAAACCCAAAAGAATATAAATTCTATGACATATTTTGTTCCAAAGGATTTCTATAAAAGAATATGTACATGTACTTACTTTTCATAGATAACACACTACCTAATATACATAAGTAATTAAAAAATTCTAACTGCCTTCCTGCTACTTGGTATTATTTTATAGATGTTTAGATTTTTATTCCTTACTTGTTTTCCCTGGCCCACATTGATTTTTGCTAATATCCAAAACAGTACAAACAAATATTATACCAAAGATGCATTTCAGGAATGTTCTTAAATGTCAGCTTAAGGAAATTATAGACATTTTGTCAAGGTTTTATTTGTTTGTTTGTTTTTATATCTTAGAGGCAAGAACAGAGATGATAACATGAGCACATGAGCTTTGAAACCCGAATATCTAATTATTCACATCTCAACTATACTAAATCATATAAATAAAATAAGGTTAGGACAGTTATTATAAAATAACTTTTAAAATAAAGACATTTGACTAGTTGTACTTTGTTTAGAAGAGAATACTCTTATAGAAAAGAGTGAGTTTTGTTTTGAATTAGCTGCTATATGGACACCTACAACATTTTAGTGCATTACCTTGTCCCCTCTCTCCCTCCCTCCTTTCTTTCATTCCTTCCTTTCTTTCTTTCTTTTTTTCTTTCTTCTTTCTCTTTTCTTTTTTCTCCCTCCCTCCCTTCCATCCTTCCTATCCAAATTAATACACAATAAGGACTGAATTATTTTTAATAAATGAATACACACCTGAATAAAAAAGAAAATAAAAAGAATTATTTGGGTTTATGGTCAAAATGACAATGTTTGAATTAAAAAATAATGAAGCTGAAGTCCAGATGAATAGGTAGCCATACAGGGAATGAGTAGACATTCTGAATGAGCAAGGGCCCTTTCTAAATTTATCAAGTACAGAGCAATTATGGCTACTAGTTATATGCCATTCAGGGGTGGGGTGTCACTTCTATAAGATTACTCAGAAGCATGAATAAAAAGAAAAAGTCACAGAAAAGTATAAGTAAAATCAAAGAAGTAAAAAGGAATCAGACCAAGAGAAGAGACTGAACAGAATTGATGGGCACCATGAGAAAGGTAGACTGCTATTTTTTAGCAAACCTTTAAGACTCTGGAGTGAATATCCAAATCAATATATTTTATGTCATCAAAATGAGCCAATTTTAATTAAAAGATCCAATGACCCATTTATTGGACAATAATCTGTCATAAAAAATGCTAGGCTTTCTTCTGTGATTGTACTTAAACCAGAAGCCTCTGGCCTTCTGTCTCCCTTAAGGCAAACCCAAACGGCAGATTAATTACTTTCAAGCATTGTGATTTGATTCTAAATATAAAGTCTTTGTAAAATTGTACCTGACTGTCAAAATTGTGGCATATACCCACACTAAACACGATGACATGTGATTTCCCCTCACCAGACCCCCTGGCATGTTATATTGCTTTGTTAATACATTCAAAATACTTGCTTTGAGCTGAAGGTTCCACTGACCTAACATTCATTCTTTCATTCAGCTGTTTCATTAGTTAAATGGAATTATGTTCTTAATTTCCTGAAAATTATTGATAAGCTATATTTGGTTGAATGGGTAACACAGTGAGATTTAGTAATGGTAGTATTAAATTTAGAGTGAGTTAAATCAGAGATAGAATTGTAGATACCAGCTCACTGCCAGTGAAGGGGCAGAGAGAAGCTCACTAGTTGTCAAGATCTCAGTGCAATTACCATGTTCTTTTGACTTAAAGATTAAGAAGCTCATTTTGTTTTTAGGACATCCAGAATTGATCAAGATTATGGTAACTGGTGTCTGCTAACATGGCCACAAAATACTTAAGTTGAAATTAGAATGTTTATATATGACTTTTGTTAGGGTGGAAAGCCTAGTAGGTGCTCACGGCACCGGTGAAGATGTTTCTCACACAGACATTAAGATGTATAAAAGTAAAAAAAAAATTTTATCTTCTTAGATGGAGAGAGAGAATGAGAGAGGGAGAGAGAGAATGAGAGAGAGAGGAAAGAGAGGGAGGGGGGAAAGAGAGCAGGGAATGGGTGTGGCATCCCAAAGAAAGAGAAGGGAGGTGCCAGCCCCAAAGCCAAGTGGCTTGCTGATTTTAAGGGAGATGAAGAGAAAAAAAAATAGTTATGGCTGTCAGTTTATAACAAAAGCAGGGTCAAGAAGTCAAAGTCCAGGAGTTGGTTTTCCCCTCCTTTCTTTGGAGACAGGATTATCTTATCTCAAAAGATGTGACTCTGCCCTCCAGATATGAGCTAAGATTGAGGCTGTAGCTCCTTCTCCTGCTGTTTACTCAGGAATTTTGCAAAAGCAGATTCTCAAAAAAAAAAAAAAGATTTTTAAAGAGAAAAATTTACATCTCTTTTCTGTCCATTCAGCTCTTTTCAGAAGGTGTGCAAAACAGAACTTCTGCAGGGTGCCTGTTAGTGGGAGAACTCGTAGGATTGATCTTAACTGTTACTTAGGAAATCGTGGGATTAGGTATTTTTCTGGTTTTTTGCAAGGTCACCCCTTTCAATTTTGGTCACAAATGCCAAATAGCTTAAAAGCTTGATATCAGCTAGCTAGTGAACTGGGCACCATCTAGGAAAATCTATGTGCTAAGCCGCATTATAATTAGAAGGTGGCTTGTGAATGTAGAGTCAGACCCAAATGAGTTGGTTGGATGATCTAGTGTCATCAGTTCTATGCAGTCCCTAGTAATGTGAAACACTGGCCAGGTGAACTCATACTAGCTGGTCAGAGTATGTGCTCTCCTGAATAGTACAGGAGGCACACCAATAGCTTCTTGTATTTGACATTTTACTCAAAGAAGTTAAGCTTCAGTATTAGAGATGTGTTCTGCATATTATAATCACAGTCCAGTTATACCTTTCTGAGGCAACATTCTGAGCATCACATCTTAACTGTACTTAAAATAACATTTTTACAGAAACTTTCTCAAGTTATTTCTATTTCAGGTAAATCTTACCTATATTTTTCTGCAGATACCTTTATTCCTTTTTTTAAAGTAAACTTTTTTTGAAATAAAGCATACATTCACAAAGCACAAAAATTTATTATTAAGTCTTATTAGAAACTGTAGTAGTTTCCTATTGGTGTATAACAAATTAACTCAAATCTTAGTGGCTTCAAAGTATAGCATTGATCCCAAAGTCTTTGTGGATCAAGAATGCTAGAGTAGCTTAGCTGGATGGTTTTGTCTCAGGTTGTCTCATAAGGTTTCAATCAAGATATTGGCTAGAGCTGCAGCACCTAAAAAATTAAAAAGAAAGAAGAAAGGGAGGGAGGAAAGAAGAGAAGGAAAGGAAAAAAGAAAGGAAAAAACTTGATTGGAACTCTGGGATCTTTTCCCAAGATTGTTCATATGGCTGTTAAAAGGAGGATCCAGTTTTCCACAATGTGGGTTACTCACAACTTGGCATTCCTCAGAGAGAGAGAGAGAGAGAGAGAACAAAGCGGAAGCCACAGTTTTGTATAACCGAATCTCAGAAGTTAACATACTGTACCATTACTTTAGCCATATTCTATTGGTCACATAGACCAATCCTGGTACAGTGTGGGAGGGACCATTACAAGGGAGTGAATACCAGAATTTGGGGCTCATTGGGGACCATCTTGGGGCCTGACAATTTGCCCTCCATCCCCTGATGATTCATATCCCTCTCACAGTAAAAAATATAGTCACCCTCTTCCAAGCCCTGTCCCCCACCTCATCCTATTATAGGATCAGCTTATAATCTAGAATCTCATATGAATCAGGCTCAGATATGATAAGGTTTCTTGAGTGCAGTTCTATAGGCAAAGCTTTTCCGATATGGTTCACCTTGATTGTAGATCTGTAAGCTAAAGAGATCAGTTATCTGGTCTCACATACTCAACATAAAAAGGTAAAACAGGCATATGACAACCACCATACATATTTCTACTAAGAAATGGGAAAAATGGCAGTTACACAGGAGTCTTCAGAGCCTAGAAAGTTTTAAATTTATCAAGGAAAACAATGGAAGTGTCTTGATTAGGCCTCTATCCTACTTCTGCTCAGGAGTTATTCATAAAAGTCAAAATTGTATGAACAGTGTGTTGAAGACACATTAAGACATCACTAGCACTCTTCTCAAAATTCTTACAGTTTATTCAACTCCATCCATTAGCTGGTTCCAAAGACATTCCCACATTTTAAGATGTTATTTTGGCAGTACTGTACTTCTTGTGTCAAAATATGTATTTGCTGTGTATGATTGAGTAACAAATTACACAAAACTTAGCTTCTTAAGGAATCTGGGAGTGTGTTACCAGTTGAGTTTGACTCTGGGTCTCTAAAAGGTTGCAGTTGAGGTGTGGGCCAGAGCTGTAGTCTCTGAAGACTTAACTGAGGCCAAAGGATTTACTTCCAAGTTCACTCAGGTGGTTTTCACAGGAGGCTTTAGTTCTTTACAGCTGTACTTCACCTAGAGGACTACTCCACAACATGAAATCCCCCAGAACAGAGAGAGAGAGGGAGAGATGTGAAAGCAACAGTCTTTTATATCCTTTTATATTCTAATCTTGAAAGTGTATCATTTCTGCCATGATCTATTGATCTATTGGTCACACATTCTTTTTTTTTTTTTTTTTTTGAGACAGAGTCTTGCTGTGTTGCCCAGGCTAGAGTGCTGTGGTGTCAGCCTAGCTCGCAGCAACCTCAAACTCTTGGGCTCAAGTGATCCTCCTGCCTCAGCCTCCCCAGTAGCTGGGATTACAGGTGTGTACCACCACATCCGGGTAATTTTTTCTATTTTTTAGTAGAGTCAGGGTCTCACTCTTGCTCAGGCTGGTCTCAAACTCCTGACCTCAAGCCATCCTCCTGCCTCGGCCTCCTAGAGTGCTAGGATTACAGACATGAGCCACCTCACCCAGCCTGGTCACACATATTCCTGTCTCCTCCTATGAATATCAGGAGGAGGCAGGGATCATCGAGGACCATATTGGAAACATTGGGGTCTGGCTACCACAGCTTTCATGGATGCTGTTTATTCAAATTTAGGAAACATTAAAATGAAGTGGTTAAATCATGGCTCCTTTTCAGGGAAAAAAAATTGGCAGTTTCTTAAAAAAAAAACAAAAACTAAATATGCATTACCATATGACCCAGCATATGATTATATTCCTGGGCATTTATCCCAGCAATGAAAATTTATGTCCACAGAAAAACATGTACATGATTGTGCCTAGCAATTTTATTTGTAATAGTCAAAAACTGGAAACAAAATGTCCCTCAACATGTGAATGGATAAACAAACTCTCATATATCCATACCACAGAATACCACCACTCATCAATAAAAAGGAACAAACTATTGATATATGCAACAATTTGGATGGATCTGAAGGCATTATACTAAGAGGAAAAAAAGCCAATCTCAAAAGGTCACATATTGTATTGTTCAATTAATATGGCATTCTTGAAATAAAAATATAGAATGGAGAACACATTAGGGGTTACCAGGGCTCATAAATGGTTGGGGGAGAGGGTAGGTGTGACTATAGAAGGGTAGTATAAGGGAGATCTTTGTGGCAAGGATTAGCTCTGTATCTTGGCTGTGGTGGTGGTTATGTGAATCTACACACAAGGTAAAATGGCCTGAAACTGTACACACATGTCTTAATTACAATGTCCTAGTATTACTGTACTATGGTTATGTAACTTGGAACCACTGGAAGAAACTGAGTGAAGGGTACAGGTTTCTCTCTACTATCTTGCAACTTCTTGTGGATATATGATTGTTTCCAAATAAAAAGCATTAAAAAGCAAACATAGCTCTTCAAGTCAGAGAGACGGTGTTCAAATCCCAGCTCTGTCAGCTCTTAACTGTGTAGCTGTGGATGTATTGCTTAACCATTTTATATTAGTTTTAATTTTTTTCAGTTAATTCTTTTAGAATGCTTTGTAATGAAAAAACTTTTATTCTGAGTCTAGTAAGAAAATAACTGGAAGTGAAAGTACAGAAGGCTTTAGACCCTGCCTGACTTTACTTCCTACTTCTAAAATCTGTAAAGTGGTGGAGAGGTAGTATGGGAGAGGCGTAAGGAGAGAGTGAGATCATTCCAGAATTTAATTGTCAAATGCAAATTGACAATGTTGAGTCATCACTTGTGCTACTTCCACATTGGGTGGTGTTCTTGAAATCTTTTATTTTCTTTTTTGGGTGTAGCCATGACATAAGCCTTTGATATTTATCTAAACTATTGGCTCTGGTTCTTATTTTATTCATTGTTTCCAGCCCCATCCTCCAGTGGTTCCTATTTGGTACTATTAATAATTTCATTGTATCTTACTGAAAACCTTAAATTATATCTTTCTTTCAAATCGTCTATAGCTAACAGTTTCTCTACCACCATCTTAAGTATATATATAAGCAGTTACCATATATTGTTCTATTTATAATTTTTTATTAATGACATTACTTCCTGCTTTGGGCTTTCTAATATTTATTTACAATGCAATGTTTCCATTTCCATAACTCCTAGACATGGGGTCATTGCATGTTTTCATGTGTGAGAGGAGAATGATACCCAAAAGTAGGTACTGTCTTCAAAATACTGGCTCTTAAATAATCAGTTTCCTCATATGCAAAATGTAATTGTAATATTTAATACAAAGAGTTGCTATGGGGACCAATTGGGATAATGAATATAAAGGACATAGTACATTGCTTGGGTTGGCTCAAACACTGAATAAATAGTAATAAATAGTAACTGCCAGCACTTATTTCTTCCTTTGCTTCTCTTTCCCTTCAGGTTTGTTCATGCACATTCTGCTTCCTACACTCTCTCACAGTGGCATCCAGTGTCCACAGTTGAGCCATATTTTCCGAATATTTTCACCTCTCATTGTATATCATCACCCCTGTCATTTCTTGTTCATCTCTCTGTGTACATCAGATTCCACAGGGGACTGAAGCCAAATTGGAAATGGGTCTTTCTTCCATTTTGTTTTAATTAAGTATTGCTTTTTGTCCCACAATAACAGAAATATAATTGTGTGTGTGTGTGTGTGTGTGTATTCAACTTTGAGGGATTTTTCAAGAACTGTCTTTTGTTCTAAGACTTTCTCATGAGTCCTGAGTCTATAGGGAATTGGGTTGAGAGCTACTTCAAAGGAAATCATTTCGCTATACTGAGAATCTCCTCCACCCTTAGGCAGCCAACTGGCAGTTTTAAACGGAGATTATGCACATCATTTCTATTTCACTTAGAATTTTCTAGGAAGTTACTCAATTCCTCTAGCAAATAGACTTCTTATACCAAAAGGACAAGGCTAATATGTCCCAGGGCAAAATCAGAGGGAAGATCCAAATTCTTTCTCTTTTCCTCTTGTATTCAGAAAATCCACCAATTAAACACAATATGTGTTTTTCCTTTCTCTCTTTCCGGAAATACCTAACTTTTAAGTCATATGATAGAAAAGTAGAAGCTATCCTAACCAAATAGTTGTATAATAAGACAGGAGGCAAAATGCACTTCTAGGAATAATGAGCAAGATACAGTTTTTTGAACTCTCCAGGAAGCCTATGTATACAATGTAGGAAAAAGAAATTTAACATGACAAGCTGATTCCAATATACAATTACAAACAATATAGTAAAATACACTTAACTAAAATTTGTGTCTTTATTGTCATGTCAAAAATTACTATGCTGTTTCTCCATTTTATACGCTAAGTAAAGATTTAACCTCCTGCTTGCAGACACACAGATATTTTGTATGAGGAAAAAGCAAGCACAGCTTAAGCAGGTGTGACTGCATGCTGCAGATTTCAGCAGGCACCTTTGCTTTTGTTTAGCAGGGAAGGGTAATGTTACCCTGAAGACAGTCAAGGAGGTGGAATAGTTGCTACCTTTGTGTGTGTTTGGAAGGCTGCCAGCGTCCCTGGCAATGGAGTCTGCTAAATCTTTTTTTCTTATCACTTTGGCTCATGCAGACTGCTGAACACAATGCCTAGAAACACAATCCTTTCAAAATTACACAGTCTCTAATGCTCTGTACAATGTTTTTGGCTGCTTTCAACTAAAACCCCAATTTCTGCTGATTTCCTATTTTAAATGACTCTTTTAAAACAATTTCTTGAATTCTACGTCCACGAAGCAGTTCTAAGGGAGGAAGCATTTTCCCTCTAAGAAATGTGGGTAAATATGGCTAGGGGCCAAAACAGAAAATCTGCTTTGCAAGGCAATAAGCTACCATTTCTTACATATTAAACCCATTAATGTGAATTGGGAATTTAGGTACCTATTTCTCTGTTAAATGTGCCTTACAGCTGTAGGCACTTGGAAATACTGTGAATTCAAATGTTGGAGAATCTCAAACTAGTTCATGGTCTGTGATGGTTGATTCCACAACTGATTAAGGAGGCTAAAGTGGGTTAATGCCACTGGTATCGGCAAGGCAGTTTCAAGATTTCTTCTCATCAGTGTAGCTCATACCCTATTATAAGGTAATAATGAAAATATACTGAAGGTCATCTGCTGATGTCTATTTTAAATACTAGGATACTAGTACTTAAAACTAGTATATGGGCCAGGCATGGTGGCTCATGCCTCTAATCCTAGCACTCTAGGAGGCCAAGGCAGGAGAAGTGCTTGAGCTCAGGACTTTGAGACCAGCCTGAGCAACAGCGAGATCCTATTTCTACTAAAAATAGAAAAAATTTAGCCGGGAGTGATGGTATATGCCTGTAGTCCCAGCTACTTGGGATGCTGAGGCAGGAGGATCACTAGAGCCCAGGAGTTTGAGGTTGCTGTGAGCTACGATGACACCACTGTACTCTAGCTGGGGTGACAGAGAGAGACTGTGTTTCCAAAACAAACAAACAAACAAAAAAACCCCTAATATATGCATTATACCTTTTCCATGAAATGGGAGGAATGTAGCTTAGTAATTTATCTAGCTAGTATGATATATGAATAAATAACGATTATTTGCTATAAAATGTTTGAAATTTATAATACAATAGTCAGATATACCAATTTGAAACGATAATGGAGTATAATTTATGATGATCTTTTTCTATATTCATTTCCCAATATGAGAATACTTAACATTATAATACATAATTTTGTTCATTTAAAAATAATCTAAATATCCTGTGAAGTAGAAAATTCAGTAAAAGAAAAATATTCTTAAAGCAAAATTATTATAATTGGAAAATTTGTAGAGGGAGAATGTAATAAATAATATTAATACCTTTATAGGTCTAATGTTATAATTTACACATCATAGGGCAAGAGAACATCTCTTATTGTTAGCCATCTCTTAATATTTTCTTGAGAAAAAGCTATATTTAAATTATATAAATACATAATGCAAATACTAAATTAAAAGTCTTCATGATAGTACACATTGAAAGTTTTAGCCCTCAATTACTATGGTTGTATCCTCTCCAAAGACATCTAAAGGAATAAGCAGAAACACAACTCCAACATAGAAAAGCAATTCAATATATTTGTTAGCCAAAATAGTAAGAAAATGAAATTAGAAATAAAATTCTAGGGATGTTAAATAAAAAGTTTAAAAAAAATTAACACCAGCAAAGCAACCTGAATATTTAGATTTTGGGTAAGAAATAAGAAGTGTTGAAATCCTTAAAGCACACATGTATAACAGAAATTTAAAAGTGATATTAAGTTGAGGCATTAAGAAACAATGGTTGCATCGCAAAGGAAGTGTTAAACATGTGGAATTTACAAATATAATAGTCTGAAATTGGTTCAACAATTCTTGAACCACATACACAAACTGAGAAAGAGAGAGAGAGAGACAGAAGAAATGCGGAAAGGATTTTTGAAGAAACACATTGCAGACTTCCTTGTTGGGTCCCTCTGATTGCAATTCTATTGTGGAGTTGGCTGGTTGTCTCAAGTGCCCCATAGGATGGACTCCATGGTAAACCTCTTAGCACCAGGAACTCTTGCCCTGGCATGTTGCCCACGTGCAACAGACTTTTTAAAATGGTTCCATACTGACGCTTCTTCTGCAGATATTATGGCTGGCTTCTGGAATTCATACCCTTTCAATATCTTTTTTTTTAATTTCAGAATATTATGGGAGTACAAACACTTTGGTTACATGTACTGTCTTTGCATTGCCCGAGTTAGAGCTACAAGTGTGTCCATCCCCTATAAAATGTGCATCACACCCATTAGATATGAATTAACCCATCAGGTGTGAATTTACCCATCTCCTCCTCCCCCCTCCCACCTACCCAACACCCAATAAATGTCAGCTCTGTCCAGGGTAATACAAGGGGTAGAAGGTCACCATTGCTTTTTGTGGCTGAGTAGTACTCCATGGTATACATATACCACATTTTATTAATCCACTCATGTATTGATGGACACTTGGGTTGATTCTACATCTTTGCGATTGTGAATTATGTTGCAATAAACATTCAAGTGCATGTGTCTTTTTTATAAAATGAATTTTTTTTTCCTTTGGGTAAATACGCAATAGTAGGATTGCTGGATCAAAGTGTAGGTCTACTTTTAGTTCTTTGAGGTATTGCCATACTATTTTCCATAGAGGTTGTATTAGTTTGCCATCCCACGAGCAGAACGTAAGTGTTCCCTTTCTTCACATCCATGCCAGCATTCGTTGTTTTGGAATTTCTTGATAAGAGCTATTCTCACTGAAGTTAAGTGGTATCTTGTTATGGTTTTGATTTGCATTTCCCTGGTGATTATAGATGTTGAGCATTTTTTCATATATCTGTTGGCCATTAATCTGTCTTCTTTTGAAAAGTTTCTGTTCATGCCCTTTGTCCACTTTTTAATGGGGTTGTTTTATTTTTTCTTGCTGATTTTCCTGAGTTCTATACAGATTCTAGTTATCAGCCCTTTATCAGACATGTAGCATGCAAATATTTTCTCCCATTCTGTAGGTTGTCTGTTCGCTCCAGTGATAGTTCCCTTGGCTTTTTAATTCATCAGGTCCCATTTATTTATTTTTGTTGTTGCTGTGATTGCTTTTGGTATCTTCTTCATAAATTCTTTGCATAAGCCAATGTCTGTAAGTGTTTTTTCAATGTTTTCTTCTAAAAGACTTATCATAGCCTTTCAACATCTGAATGAAGGGGTTGCTATTAGACTCAAACACAGGCTTATGCTCTGCAGCCACTGGTCTCCTTATCTTTTTCAGACATGAAGTGGGCTCCAAGGCAGTGTTTCCTCCACCTGCAGGTGGCTCATTCCAGCTCTTTTTGTACTTGCAGAGAAGTCTTGGTTTGGGTTTAGGAGACTGCCTCACAGTCTTCCCTTTCTGTGAGAAGGGTATAGTCACAGCACAGCTCTCTCTAAAATAATCTTTTCACAAATGCTGCCCATACCTGCTGCCCCCATATCTGGAGCCCTTTAGAGCTTTGGTGTGAGGAAGGTTGAAGTGTAGCATTACTCATTTTTAGTATTTCACTTTTTATATTTTGCATGACGTCTAGCACATCCTTTGGAACTCTGCATCTATTATATGTTCATGCCTTGGCCAAAACTTCAATTTTTTTAATTCCTCAGACCACAGTCTTTCTGTGTTGATGGTGTTACTGTTGCAGCTATGCTGCTGCTTGGAAGTATTCTGGGAAGGTAGCCAGCTCCAAATTTACATTGGTTATAAATCAGCCAATTCATTAATGGTACACCATGATGGAATGTTCCCAAGCGTTGTTTCCCTGAGAGTTACCACTTAGTCATGTAGATGCCCCCAGAGAGCTCTGTGTTTATGAGAAGTGTTGTTTCTACAATGTAAAATCTGAGAACATTTCAGAGTGTGTAAGTCACCCAAGAACTGTGGTTTCCTGTATATACAAAGTGAGCTGGGTCTCAGAGAAATGTTATAAGTAATTCTATCATTGTCAATGAGATCATGTTTTAAACACAATTGTAAACAATGTGTGAATTGTTTTGTGAACCTTATATGGCTATATTGGGGGTTAGTTTGTTTATTTACCCCATCTACTTAGCATAGAATTTTATATATGTTCAGCATACATTGATATCTTTCATACGTTACAAAAACACATATTATGCTATTTTATTTAGTATAATTTAAAGTAATACATTAACATCATGTAAATCTAAAACTCTGTGGAAGTAAGAGTGTATCCAAATGTACACATTTATTTAAGCTAAAAAACATAATTGCTGGCTACCTAAAAACAACGTAAGCACCATTGTAAACATCAGTTGAAAAAATATTCATATATAAGCAGTGAATTTGTGAAATAGGCCTTACTCTAAAGAGATTTTTTTTCTCATTGCTAAACCTAATATATTATGTAATAACTTGAACTTTTGTTTATTGACATAAAAAAATAGTATTCCCTTATTTCTCAACACAAGAGTTCTTGACTCAATGGAAGCGTGGTTATTTAAAGTGAGACAAGACTCTGAGTCTCATGCTTTTATTATCTTGTTTGCCTTAATAAATTCTAGCAAGTAGCTCCAGTATCATGGCCATTTTTTTCCTATATCATCTATGTGTTAGGATCATGCTTCCTGGCATACGTAAGCCTTTTCTTTCCATATATGATATAGTTTATTTTCAGTGCCTAAAGATTCCTTATCATATTTATTCTTATTTTACTCCTGCTGGTTTGTACAACACCATTACTTTAAACAGTCAATTAAAAATTAATTTAACATGCCTTGGTTGTTAGGTGCTAGATGTATTTTCTTAAAAATCAATATCAGGTAATATATTTTACCGTATTTTTAGGATCTGAGAGCCAGAATGGAACACCAAGTTAGAGTAAAACATTTTTAGCTACTATCTTTTCCTGTCTTACTTCTGTCTCTGTCTCTCTTACTTTTGCATATAATTTGATTAGAGAATAGACTGAAATATTTAATGTTAAATAATGTAGAAATAAATATCCGCTACTATATATATGTATATATATTTTTTTAACCAAGTGTGAGAAACACATGCTAAGGTTTTCGTAAGTCCACCTGATTTACTGTCCTATATCCTGAATTTATTGCTAAGCAGAACCCGGTTTATTACCATAAAATATGGGAATATGGAAAATGGGCTTATCCCTGACTCCTCTACTTTTTTTTCTTGTCTTTCAAAACAGATTGCATTGTAAGGTCCTTGTAATCTTTGACTGCATCTTCTACTTTACCTTGTTTATTCCATCCTCTTCTCCATGCTGACCTTTCTTACTGTTCCCCAAACACACCAGCTATGATGCTGCCTCAGGGCTTTGGAATTAGCTTTTCTCTTTTCATGGAATATTCTTACCCCAGATGTACACATGGAGCTCTCCCTCACCTCCAGCTCTTTTCCAGATGTCATCTTATCAATGAGAAATACCGTAAGCTTCCCTTTTAAAGTTGTAACTGACTCCCATCTTGCACTGTTCATCCTTCCTACCTTGCTATAACTTTAATATCGTTTACTTATTCATTGAATTGTCTTTCCCCTCACTGGAGTGTAAGCTTCAAGAGAGTAGGAATTTGTGTCTTTTTTTACTCTAATGTATCATCAAATTTTAGAACATTACCTGGCATAAAGTAGGCTCTTTACGTATTTGTTGAATGAATAAATGTATGACTGATAGCAAAAAATTATATTATTACTTTGATGGGAAACTATTTATTGATGTATCCAGAGCTTACAAATGACAGTTTAGATACAGCCATCTCATTAGAAGATGGAGGCAGGGTTGGAGAAACTTTTTAAAATATGCATTTATATTAAAATATACTATATCATATTTACATATGGTATATTTTACTATAACTATACTATAAAATTATACCATAAAATATACCAGTTTTACTTAGATTGAGTATTCCTAGGGTGGTTTTGGTGGGAGGAACTGGGAAACATGGAAATGGAGAAGACTAAAGCCACCCACTCCAGTGTTCCCTGGGCATCAATTCTTCTGGTGACTGGGTGAGGAGAAATCCTCATACTATTAAAACAGTAGGGTTTATGTGGGAATATGGAGTGGGTGAAGTGTATGTGGGGGTGAGTGGTAGTGATGGTGGTGAAGATAGTATTTAATTATATGTTCAAAACAATGTTTGCATGGTACTGTGAACATAATAGGTTACAAAAAGTTATTTTTCAATATAAACTGACTCTACATACTACTGATTTATAGACTTTTTATACACATCTTTTCTTTTTAAGAAAACCAACTGTGTCCTTAATAGTCTTGACTTTCATTCTTAAACCAATCTGGGAGGTTTTTATTTTTTATCTATTTGCTGAAGATGA
Organism: Lemur catta; assembly: GCF_020740605.2. Lineage (NCBI taxonomy): Eukaryota > Metazoa > Chordata > Mammalia > Primates > Lemuridae > Lemur > Lemur catta. The sequence continues at coordinate 45,250,215 of NC_059141.1, read as the reverse complement.
TATAAGCACACATGGTGATGCATGTGTGTGCAAACTTCCCAATACTATACAAATGTTATATATTTTAATTATTACTATTTAGTGGCAATTGTGTTATAATTTAACTAAGCTTTGTCCTATTGTTTCTGGTATATTATCAGTCTAGGAATGCTCCTGGAAGTTTAATATCATTTGAGGTTGTTCTTTCTTCTTGTGATTCATTTCTTGTGAATATGTAAAAGGAAAGGCATTTGCAGGTTTAAAATTCTTTTTATTTTTCTTTGCCATGTTTGGATAGCTACACAATTACTAAATCTTATATAATCTTTCTCTCTATCTATGTAGTTCTTACTCAAGAGATGGGAAACCAAGATCGTTAGCTGTCTTTAACTTTGCCTGAGCCTCATCTGTTGCCTAGGAATCTTGAAACTATAAGTGGGTTGGAAAACTGAGCCCTGATAAAAAATGTTTTTGATATTCTTTCTCCACATTTTCTCATTAAACATTACAGAGAAGTTCACTGATGCTGACAGAGTAGCTGATTGTGCCTGGAAGAAGTACTGTGGTGGCAAGTACAAATTAGATCATCCTAGACTAGTTTGTGTTTTGCTGTTTCAGCTGCTATGAATGACTACAGCAAAATATTTTTTTATTAATGTGAATAAATAAATCAGTAGAAAATTACTTTAAAAAATAGTGGTTTTGGCATTGCAACACCGTTTCAATTCAAATGAGCACAATAACATGACAAGATCCACACGATTACCACCAGCTCTGGTCTTTTTAAAATTTGAACTTACATATTTAGAATGCAATTATTATTATTTAGAAGCTATCAGTAAACATTTTGTCTACTTCCTTTCTCACCTTTGCTTCCTTTCTCACCTCTGCTTCACAATTAGCTTCACAATGTAAAAGATAACATTTAAAAAAAACATTGGAGCTGTTATTTGGCAAAATAGGTACACACATTGATGGCACGTCTAGAAGATGGTCTTATTTTGGGGCTAAGAATAACAGGAGAGCAAGGAACATGGCTAAGACATGGCATGAGGTTTTGGAAGACCCTCTAGCTGTTTTGTGGTTATGCAGGTGTCTCAAACATGGGGGAAACATACATTGTCTGTTTAAATAATGTTCTTGCTTAGGAAAAAGAAATACTTCTTTCTTTGGTTGCATATTACATGAAGAAGTGTATCAACCCCATACAGCAAAATATCTCTTCCTTGGTGCACCTAGACACACACGTTTTGTTTCATGAAATATGGTAGATAAGTTTCAAGAATATCACACAATTGCAGCATGACCTTTGAGGATCAAAATACGTACCCTTTAGAACTATATATATATATGTATATATGTAAATATATATATATATATTAAATGATAGCACCCAAAATGACATATTAGAAAACCTTATTATTTTTCTTCCTTATCTAGTCTTATAATATTTCTCTTTTAAGATGAATTGTGTTAGATAGTATTTATTAACAATTGCTAAAATATATCCAGTTCTGAGAAAGTACATGACACCTGAATATGCAAACATATCCCTTTATCTGCCAGGAGACTAGCTTTAGAAAGTATTAAAGATTACCAGTGTATGATTTTGTTTTACTAATTATATTCAAAAGTTTGGACAGGAGAGCGAATATACATTTTGAGTATAGCAGTTAAATGCCTAGGCTGTTCAGGTGGGCAGGCCTTGGTCAGTGTGACTGAATCTTCCCTAAGCATGATGCTGAAAATAAAATTATTGAGAGCACACTTCGTAAAATGACTAAATTTCTCTTTTCTAAATAATACTTATATAACAAAAGTCCTTCTCTTATAGTTGTGTATATCCAGTAAATTTTTATGTTTTTATTTTTATTTTTTTGTCAAATTAGGAAGTTCATATTACCAATCTTTCTGGAGAATCACAAGGTTTAATTTAACATAATGTTAGTTTAGTGCCTTGTACAAAATTAGTATTTGACATATGGCAAATAAATGGTGACCTCTTATATTTATTAAAAATTACCAATTTCATGTTGTTTTTGCTTTAATATTAATTCTTAAAAGGTCTGTTAAAAGATGTACACATAAATAATTCATCCACACAAAGTAATAGGCCATTTAGATACATTTATCATTTTATATCTATTAACACACTATTAATTTAAAAAATTAAAAAATGATACTGCCATGCATCAACATATATTGGTCATTTTAAAGTTTTATTTCAAATGTATTTACAAGGGTAAATTGTAATTTCTGATTTACGTGTTGATTGTGGATTTTTTTCCCCTTCCTACCTTACATACAATGGTGGGTCTTGATTTTCACACAAGTCAAATTCTAGAAATCCATTTCTAAGTTTGGAATTGAGAAATTGTAATATGTTTGTTTAGTTATAGAAGCAAAATAATTGAGGGTGTTTAAACTCCCAGAATAGTCTTTCAAAATCTGCTCAATTCACATTATCATCAAAATTATGTGTGTATGTGTGTGTGTTATGAAAATTACAAGAGACAGTACACTGAATCCTCACTTAACATTGTCAACAGGTTCTTGGAAACTGCAACTTTAAGCAAAATGATGTACAGCAGATCTTCCAATAATGTTGATTTGTTCAATGTTGTTTTGTTATAATGTTGATGAGAAAAAAATTGGTTTTAACATACATTGTTTTTGCATAAAGTCCTAGTTTCCAAGAACCTATGGAAGAGGCTAGGTAGGAACTTACTGTATTCTAGAAATTAAACATGAAGGAATAAGAAATAGATATCTATGTCCACAACCATGCCTGAAAAAAAAATCAAGTTTAATTAATGGACAAGAGAGTGGAAAATAAAAAAAAACAACTGAACATTCACTAAACAGACTTCACATCGTATCTGTAAGCTTGAGATTTTGCTGACACTGGTTTCTAAGACAAATTTCATCTCAAAATATATTACTGTCTTTTTTATTGATATTAGTAAATTCTTAATTCTATGGATCAGTAGAAAAGAACAGTTCTTAATTTCTGCTTTTAATCATACCATAATTTATGCTGTTAATTATGTATGTGTTTTATCATTTTCCAAATGCTTGTTGGGCTTCTACTCTGTGCCCCGGCTCTTGCCCTGGCACTTGAATAGGCATTAGTAATTCCAGCGGGAATAAGCTACAATCGCATAATTCAGATTAATAGGAGGAGACAGATGTTTAAACTGATAAATTCCATAGTGTTAAAAGTGCTGTAATAGAAACATGAATGGGTGGGGGTACAATGGAGAAAGTGATCATCTGAGGGTCACTAAGAGCACAGGGATTCTAGTCATATGTGCCAAGAAATTGTATTCACTACCATGAGATAAACACCTGGAGAGGAAGGCTAGGGCAGAATCTTTGAGGACACTTTATACTATGCCAAGACTTTGGAAGCTTTTATAGAACACAAACCACTGAAAGGTTCTGATCAGAGAGAAGCACTCTTGTAGCTATGTGAGTCTTATTTCTTTAATCTATAAAATAAAGGAAGTTAACTTCATATTTTCTATCCCTTCTTGTTTCAAAATTTTGTGATTTATCAGCCCAATGGATCATCATTTTATCAAACAATAAGGGAGGCAGGGGTGGGGGGTGGATAGAAGAGACTGAATGAGAAATTTAGATGTGTTGACTGCTGATGTCAGCCACCAAGTAGCATTGTCAACCAAAGGGGGGAAAAAAAACTTGACTACTATTTGGAATAGCCAAGAAGTGGAGAGATGGAGCAATGTGAGCAGTTCGTCTTAATTCTTTTATTTAAAACACAATTTTACTAATCTAAGAACCTACTCTTTGTGAAGAAACTCTTACCGAGATTTCAGAGTGTGACGATGGTATTTGCTTTTACTAGCATTTGGTAGCTTTATTAAAAACAAAGATGGAAGTGAGTCTATAAAGTTGATTACAGTCCTATCTCAAAACTTTGGCTTAGATTTGTGGTTTTAGATGCTGAAGATAGACTAGTAAATGTGAAATCTATGGTCCATCCTAGAATTTATAATGTTGGTGGGGGCTGTAAAAATGATAATTACATATGAATACAAATAACATTTACCAGTTGGGTCTTTATAGGGTAGCTAGATTTAGCAATTCAAAATAGAGGACCTCAATTTACATTTTAATTTCATATAATGAATAATTATACTAAAACATAATAAAATTATTTGTTGATTATCTGAAATTCAATTTAACTGGGCATACTATGTTTTGCCTGGAAATCCTAGATGTTCATAATTTTTCAGATGGGTTAATAAAATTAGGTAATTTTAGATACTAAGTATTTTATGTTTTTAATTTATTCTTTTCTCTAGGGAAAAATTGATTACAAAAAGAATGTTCAAAGCTATAACATCTTTCTTTGGTGATATTTCAACATTGGAGCCTACTTCATAATTATGGTCCTCCTGTCTTTTATCTTTTTTTGTGCATTAAGATTATTCTGTGATATTTCCATGATTAATGCTTTATTTACATAGCAGTGAGACTGCTCCCTGCATTACCCAAGAACTGTTGAAATCTCAGAAAAATCATTTCAGCAAATCTGGGCTTATGACTCATTAGAAACATTTTTTGTAATATACCCTGAAACAGCAGCATTTTAAAGCATTATTTATCATTATTTTATATCTATAACCTTGCCCGTTTTATAATTGAAATTTATTTTGTCTTTATAATTGTTCTCTAAATGGGATTGGCTCAGATTCCTTACTAATTCAGCTAATGTCACAGTGATTCCTCTCTCTGTTTTGAGGCATCTTATTGACCTTTTAGAGAGTGGTGATGATGCTTATTTCTCATGGTGGTTGGATCTTCCATTAGAGAAAAGTGATGGAGGTGGATCTACATTGTTGATCTTGCTCCGTACCCCAAACTTTTGCTTGTAATTTTGAGGGATTTGTCTAATGAAGTGTAGCCAGAGCTCAGCAGTAGAGACCGTAGAGGCTTTCTTTTTTTATATTTACACCTCCTGTCCATACAATGTACTAAAGAACCCTGCAGTAAAAGGCAGAAACATTGTTAAAGTAGATATATCTGAGAAAATCTAAAAACTTATATATATTTAATACCTTATTTATTGCTAATTTGTTGACCTTACCTTAAAAGAGCTTAAAGTCTCACCAGCAAGACTAAGAGTTGTACCTGAGGAGTGCTCCCAAAAGAAAATGAGAGTAAAGAGAAAAGGTGGCATGGTAGAAAAGCCAGAATTTCAAGGAAAAAAAAAAGAAATATTGAAAGATAAACGTTACAAAAAGTCAAAAAAGATTTTTAAAATATCAGTGGTTTCATCAAAAATTAAGAAAAGTTTGATCACTCTTTTTGGTAGAAATAAAAGTTTATGTTATAGGGGTTAAGGGGAGATTGTATAGAACTATGGAATACAAATGATTTAAGATGTTTGAAATAAAAAAAATAAGAGAGAACACTTAAATATTAAATAGTGATTTGTTTGAAGTTTTTAAGTAGGTGTAATCGCTTTCTTTGATTAAAAGTAGGGGCCAATAATCAAGTAAGTATAAACAACCAAAAAAGTTAACATAGCTGTGTAGTCCATGATGAGTCTAGGAGAAAAAGCAAGCAATCCTTGGAAAAGTATAATATATCTGTTCTTCTTATGTAGAGAAATAAGGGTATTACAGTGACAAATATTTTGAATATAGAGAGAGCAGATGAAAAATGTAACATCACATGGCTGAAGTTTTCTAGCAACATCCACTTTAGAGAAAATGTAAGGTCTATGGCTTACAAAAAAGAAGGATTGGATATAGGTCTTGTGGAGCATGCACCAGAAAAAAACAATAGAAAATGAACAAAGGAATTCCAATTGCTAATGAAAGTCCAGTTGAAATTAGTTTCAAATTTACAACAGGGCAGTTCTGCCTTTAGCCAATAACATTAACAATAACCAAAAAGGTGATAGGAATGATTCAGGATCAAAGACTAGCAACTCAGGAAAGAGTGGGAATGGTGATGGTGACCGAGGAGAGGGAAAATCCCTTAGGAAGACAAACTGTTAGTGAAGGTAGTAATGACGCATCTAAACTGCATCTTATTCTGGGTAGTGAATAAAGTGTAGTCAGAATTAAGCTAAAGATGTAAGTGATATACAAATATTGATGTGGATAAAGTGAAAATTTAATAATTTAATGAGAATGGGATTGATATGATCTAAAAAGTTTGTAGATTTTGGAGATGGGGAAATACTGAGTAATAAGTTCTAGGTTATGAAGAAGTCAGGCAGCGTAGTAAACAAACTAAAGCAACCGAGTTTCAAGGTGTCATATGAATTGGCAACACTCATTTCAACGGTGTCACTTACAATGGATAATAAGAAAAATTCTAATCTAAAGGCTGCAGTCATGAGGAAGATAGGCTGATTTGGATTTTTTAATCATTATTTGTAGGTGAAATATTTTCTACAAACTGCAACCTAAAGCAATTTGCCTTACAGCAAAATATTGCCTGAGCTGTAGCTATTAAGTTAGATTTTATATGCTGAGTAATGTTTAATACAACAAGATTTCAGTGAAATACTATAACCACAGGGATGTGATTCATATGCATATTTCAGAAATAGGAGGATTGAACAGAAATATAAAAGGACTGCCCATGGTCATAAATTAGAAATTACATCAAGAAAATTTTATCGGATACATTTGCTATGCAATTCTGAAGAGAAGTCCAGTCATTGTGATACTTTCATCCATATTTTATACTGAACTTCATCATAGAGCTTAAATCATCATTCCAAAACTGGCTAGTACAGTATTTATTTAAACTGCTTCAGCACATTTAATAGCTCTATTCTTATCTCAAAATGTCCATAACCCTTGTAAGAAATAGTGGTCAGGTAATCACTGTAGATTATTTTACTTTTGTTCATGCTTCAGAAACTGTTCATTCTGTTGACCTTGGTTGTCCCTTTTCTTCTGATTGCATTCTTGCTTTTCTGCCCTTCCTCACTGGATTTGATTTGAAACATTGTCCCATTGGTTCTTAAGCCTGCCTCTGTAGTGTCTGTTCTTCCCCATCAACAACATAAAAGAGGATTTCCTGCAAGCTGTAAGGTGAAAACATCAAATAATTTACAAAGGAAAATCCATCAGGCCAACTACAGACCTCTCAACTGAGACCTTACAAGCCAGAAGGGATTGGGGCCCCCTCGTTAGTCTTATTAAACAGAACAACTGCCAGCCTAAAATTTCATATCTTGCAAAACGGAGTTACAGACATGAAGGAGAAATAGACTTTCCCAGACAAGCAAAAATTGAGGGAATGTGTCATGACCACACCTGCTCTGCAGGAAATACCAAGACCTTCATTATACATGGATCAGCACAGGAGTCACTCAGGAGTGTAAAACTACCCAAAAGCTAAAGCTCAGAGCTTGTATAAAACAATAATACAAGACGTAAAACAAAGCAATAAGGTACTACCCAACAGGATGAACAGAATAGCATCCCACATGTCAATTCTATCAATTAATGTGAATGGTTTGAATCCCCCATTCCAGAGACATAGGCTGGCTGAATGAATTAAAAAATGCAAGCCAATTATCTGCTGTCTCCATGCAACACATCTAACCTGCAAGGATTCATATAGACTCCAGGCAAAGGGACAGAAAAAAAATATTCTATGCAAATGGAAATCAAAAGAAAGCAGTTGTCCCCATTCTTATATAAAATTGGCTTTAAATCAACAATACCAAAGAAAGATAGAAGATGTTCATTATATAATGGTAAAGGGAGCAATTCAACAAGAAGACATAACAATCCTAAATATTTATGCACCTAACACAAGAAGCCCCAGGATTCATAAAGCAAACACTACTAGATCTAAGAAAAGAGATCAACAGCAACACTATAATTGCTGGAGACTTCAACAACCCACTGACAGAACTGGACAGAATATCTAAGCAGAAAATAAATAAACAAACACTGGATTCAAATGAGACTGAAGAACAATTGGGTCTAACAGAACATTTTACGCCAAATCAATTGAATATACATTCTTCTCATCAGCACATGCAACACTCTCCAAGACTGATCATATTTTAGGCCACAAACATGACTCAACAAATTTAAAAAAAAATAGAAATAATACCATGTATCTTTTCAGACCATAGTGGAATAAATCTAGAAATCAACTCCAAGAGAAACACACAATTCTACACATAGTCATGGAAATTAAACAACCTGATGCTGAGTAGTCATTGGATCAACAATGAAATTATAGTAGGAATCAAAGATTCCTTAAACTGAATGGTAAAGGGAACATAAGCTATTAAAGTCTCTGAGATTCAGCAAAATCAGTCCTAAGGGGAAAATTCATAGTCTTAAATACCTATATCAAAAGACAGAACTATCACAAATTAACAATCTAATGACATGTCTTAAAGAACTAAAAAAAAACAAATCTCAAACCCAGCAAAGAAATAACTAATGTCAGAGAAGAACTAAATGAAATCAAAAATAATAAAATAATAGAGAAGATCAACAAAACAAAAAGTTGGTTCTTTGAAAAGGTAAACAAAATTGATAGACCTCTTCCTAAATTAACCAGGAACAGAAGAGAAAGGACCCAAACAAGCTCACTCAGAAATGAAAAATGAGATATTACAACTAATAACACAGAAATATAAAATGTCATCTGTGACTACTATGTAAATCTCTATGCATATAAACTTGGAAATGTAGAGAAAATGGACAAATTCCTGGAAACACACAACCTCCCAAGGGTCAATGAGAAAGAAATAAAACTCCTGAACAGAACATTAATGAGCAATGAGATTGAAGCAGCAATAAAAATCTTCCAACACAAAAAAGCCCTAGACCAGATGGATTCAAAACTGAATTTTATCAGACCTACAAAGACAAGTTGCCATCCATGTTGCAGAAATTATTCCATAACATTGAGAAATGAGGGAATCATCCTCAGCTCATTCTATGAAGCCAGAATCACCTTGATACCCAAGCCAAGAAAGGACACAACAAAAAATAAAACTACAAACCAATATCCCTTGTGATTATAAATGCAAAAATCCTAGCAAACTGAATTCAGCAGCATATCAACAAAATAATCCACCATAACCACGTGGACTTCAAACCAGGGATGCAAGGATGGTTCAGCATATGTGATGTGGTATGATTTACCACATAAATAGAAGGAACAACAAAGATTGTGTGGTCATCTCAATACATGCAGAAAAAGCATTGGATATAATTTAGCACCCTTTCATGCTAAAAGCCCTCAACAAACTAGGCATGTAAAGAATATATCTCAAAATTATAAAAGCCATACATGACAAACTCACAGCCAACATCACACTGAATGGGGAAAGTTTGAAAGCATTCCTTCAAAGAACTGGAACAAGACAGGGTTGGACACTGTCACCACTTCTATTCAACATGGTGCTGGAAGTCCTAAGCCAGAGCAATCAGGCAAGAGAAAGAAATTAATGTTATCCAAATAGGGAAAGAGGAGGTCAAACTGTTGCTTTTTGCAAAGGATATGTTTTTATATCTGGAAAACCCCAAAGATTCCACCAGGAGACTCCTGGAATTGACAAATAAATTCAGCAAAGTCTCGGTTTACAAAATAAATGTACATTAATCAGTAGCATTCCTATGCACCAATAATAGTCTAGGTGAGAGCCAAATCAAAGACTCAATACCATTCACAATAGCTACAAAGAAAATAAAATGCCTAGGAATATACATAACCAAGGAAGTGAAAAATCTCTACAAAGAAAACTGTGAAACACTGAGGAAAGCAATTACTGAAGATAAAACAAATGGAAAAACATAGTATGCTCATGGATTGGTAGAATCAACATTGTTAAAATGTCCATACTACCCAAAATAATGTACAGATTCAATGCAGTCCTCATCACAATGCCAATGTCATATTTCACAGATCTAGAAAAAATAGTTCTACACTTTGTTTGGAACCAAAAAAGAGCCTGAATAGCCAAAGCAATCTTAAGGGAAAGAAACAAATCTTGAGGCATCACATTACCAGACTTCAGACTATACTACAAGGGTATAGTAACCAAAACAGTATAGTACTGGCACAAAAATAGAGACATAGACCAATGGAACAGAACATAAAACCGATACATAAAACCATCCACATACAGCTAACTGATCTTTGACAAAGCAGACAACAACATTCACTGGAGAAAATAATCCCTATTCAATAAATTGTGCTGGGACAACTGGATAGCCACATGCAGCAGACTGAATGGGATCCATATGTCTCACCACTCACAAAAATTATTTCAAGATGGATAAAGAACTTAAATGTAAGGCATGAAACCATAAGAACTCTAGAAGAAAATGTTGGAAAAACTCTAGATATTATTCTAGGCAAAGAATTTATGAAGAAGACCCCAATGGCAATCATAGCAAAAAAATAAATAAATAAATAAATGGGACTGGATTAAATTAAAAAGCTTCTGCACCGCCAAGGAAATAACTAACAGAGCAAATAGATAGCCTGCAGAATGAGAGAAAATATTCACAAGATAAACATCTGATAAAGGGCTAATAACCAGAATCTACAAAGAGCTGAAGAAGACCAGCAAGAAAGAAACAACCCTATTAAAAAGTAGGCAAAAGGCATGAACAGAGCTTTTCAAAAGAATATAGACAAATGGCCAATAAACATAAAAAAATACTCAATTTCACTAATTATCAGGGAAATACAAATTAAAACCACAATGATATATCACCCCAGTTAGAATGGCTTTTATTAAAATGTCCAAAAACAATAGATGATGGCATCGAAGCAGAGAGATAGGAATGCTTATACACTGTTGTTGGGACTGAAAATTAGTACTAAAATAACATCTATGGAAAACAATATGGAGATTCCTCAAAGAACTAAAAAGTAGGTGTACCATTTGGTTCAGCAATCCCGCTATTTGGTATTTACCCAAAGGGAAAAGAAGTCATTTTATCAAAAATGCACCTGCACTTTAATGTTTATCACACACTTCACAATTTCAGAGATGTGGATCAACCCAAATGCCCATGAATTCATGAGTGGATTAAGAAAATGTGGTATATATATACCATGTAATACTACTCAACCATGAGGAAGGATGGTTTAATGCCTTTTGCAACAACATGGATGGAACTAGAGACCTTTATCCTAATTGAGGTATCTAAAGATGGAAAAACAAACACCACATATACTCACTATTGAATTAGAACTGACTGATGAGCACAAATGTGCATAGAGGGAAGTATAACTCAATGGAAATCAAGCAGGCGGGAGGGGAGATGAGAGGATGGGTGAAAACCTACCTAATGGGTACAGTGGACAGTATCTGAGTGATGGGCACACTTATAACCCTTACTCAAGGATTACAAAAGTGGTCCCTTTAACCAAAAACATTTGTACTCCTGTAACATACTGAAATTAAAAAAAAAATGATTAGTTAGTCTGAAGTGTAGTGTGTAGTAAGATAATATGCAGTGATAGTTCTTAAGTTTTAAAATGTAAGTAGGATAAAGTCCAAGGACTATACATGTATAACATTGTAGTTTTTTTTTTGACTCATTAAAATGTTTATTAGCATATGGAAATTTTTAATAAGTCCTCACAAACAGATTCCCTTTGTGTGTTTAAAAGAACCCCAATAGACCATATAGTCAGCTATCAGGGAAAAAAGTACATTAATTTGGGTAGTTGACATTTCCTGATAGTTGGTTGCAAAACAACTTAGTATGTTATAATGCTTTTAATATAGTCAATTTTTGAAAATTTTATTTAAAACCAGAGCTGCTTCTACTAGCTTCCTGTTAACTGATTTAGTGGGAGAAGCTAAGATCACCTTTGAATCCAGCTTCTTCTGAGAAGAGAAGCCAAGAATATAATGCCAACTTCAAAATTTAGGCTGGAATAAGAAGTACGGAGTCATGTTAGCAGCAAGGAGCATTATTCCCATGATGGGAACATCCTTCCACAAAAAAAGAAAAGCTTGTGTTGGGCAGGATAAAAGGAAGATTTGATCTTAAAGTGTTGGCTATTCATGCTTATTCCTAAAGCAGTTGAAAAACTACTCGTCATCATCTTAATTATCTAGAAGCCCAGCTGAATGAGAATACGTTTCTTCAAAATCTTCAAAGGAAGAATAAAATCCAGCAGTATTTCAAGTTCTTACTAAAGTGATGAAGACAATGCAATGATTATGAGGTTAAATACTCATAGAATGTTTGGAATATATATATAGTGCACTATATATAAGTAATATGCTACAATCTTATATTTCCAGGAGCATTATTATTATTTACACTCATGTAGATTCAATTTGCTGGTAGCATTTTATCTAATATTTTTGCTATGTACAAAAATTATATTTGTCTATGACTTTGTTTTCTTGTTTTCTTCTTGTCTGGTTTTGCTACCAAAGTTATTCAATTCACTAAATTAATCAGGTAGTCACTCTTATAATCAATCTTCCATGAAAGAATTTGCAAATATAAAGAGTGTCCTGCTTACAGTAATAAAGATGACAGATTATGTATAGATTAAAGTTTGCTTTATCTGCAGGTATCACTGCAAATGCTTTGAAAAAATACATAAACACCAAAGAACAGAATTCAGGAAAAAAGTTTCATTGAATGAGGGATGCCAATAAAGTTTTAGAATATTGAAAAATGGTTGAGTAATTCCCAAATAGAAATAAACTGAAATTTAATTATCTTTAGAGAGAGAGAAGCAAAAAGGGAGATCATACAATTTGGTTTCTCAGTCCTCAGAAGAGTTTAGGAATTAGACATACAACTAGCTCCAATCTGAGGGACTAAACACAGAGCCTTTATTCTCAACCTCGTTTTTATCCTCCTACCAAAACCAAAAATCTCTTGCTAATGTTTTTTATTCACATTTGTCTCCTTATTGTCCCCCTATGTGTCCTTCCCCCTATATTTCCTTCATATGTTACTTTTTCCAGCCATCTCTCAATGAAATTTTTATTCTTTCAAGTTGGTAGACATCAGTCTGTCTTTATCACCTTAAGCCAAGAAGCCTACATGAATTTAGTATTTGTCTTAAGAAGAACAGCCCTCCCACAAAACTGCAGGTCATCACTAGCCTTCCATTTATCTATGTGATTTCTAGATCTCAAGTAGAACTAAAATTCTTTGTGACATTTTTTGAGAATTTCTCCTTAAGGACATTCCTCTTGGCTTTCATTGGGCTGTTTTTGTCTAGGGAGTTAGAAATTTTGTGTTTTGTCCACATATTGATTTAAATTACAAATTAATGGGAACATTTTATATATTATATATTTTTATAGGTGGTTATTCTCACTGGGAAAGTGAAAGTATAATTGAATCATTAGAGGTTAGTAATGATAAAGTTGTGTGTTGAAGTTTATGAGATCATAGTAGTCAATAATTTCCTTTGCTTATATGAACCGGGAGAGCAACATGGGTAGACACATATACAGATACATAGATATTTGAATTTAGTAGTGTATTTGTGCTATATATCAGAGTTCATTAAACTATGGTCCATGGTTTGAATATAATCCATAAACAGATCTTTGTTTAGTCAACACTCTGTTTTGTTTTTAATAAGCCAATATTCAGAAATTCTCTTTTATATTAAAAAAATCCAGATTTCTAGTTTGTAGGTAATTATCACCATTGGAAAAATGAAGGTATTGTTTGTCTCAAAAAATGAAACTGTCTGGCAATATAGGCCAATATCCTTGCTTGGTTGCTGTTTTCTAGACTTGGGCAGCAGCATGCTTTCTTGTGTTCTCCACAGTTTCTACCACTCATTATATTCCATCACTGGGGATGTGTGTCAGTTGTAATTTGTCCTTCCTAATACACCAGGTCTAATTCATGAGGCTCCTCCGATTTAATCAGCTTCACCTGTCTACCGGGCCTCTGTTCACTAGCTCATGGAGGATCCTGGTTGCTGCCGCCACCACTACAGCTGAGTCTGCCTCAGATTCTAACACTATGGTAAATCTTGGCTGCCACCGGGGTGAGTAATGGGCTTCCTGGTATGGCCTCCATGGCTCCTTCCCGCCTGGCAGGAAGTGTAATGGCTGTGGCCATTATGCTCAACCTAACCAGATTTAAAGAGGCTCTGAATCCTCCTCTTACTGCTGTGGACTCATGTGAAGTGCCCCTTAACAGAGGATGAGATATGATTTCCTCCGAAGCCACCCAAATGGCTTGGTAATACAGCCTGAAAGTGAGGGATTTATTGCCTGCAGTTAATGCACATGTGAATCAGTGAGGGGCAGAAGACCTCAGGGAGTTAGCAAATAAATTCCTTTCCTTTGCTTCCTCTGACACACAGAAGCATGGAGGCTTCTGAACGGCTTCCCTGAAGATGCCCTCTGTGGGCAGGCAACCAACTGGGCCTTTTCATGAAATTGTGGCCAGCTTGGTAAAGCACCACCTTGAACTTGCATCACTTTCTATGTCTCTCTTTCGTTTCTCTGGGCTTGCTACTTTGAGATTGCAGCTCTCAATGAAGTATTAGCACCTGAGCTTTGCTTAAGGCTCTGTTTTCTAGAGAACCTGGGGGTGGATTCCCACTTCTTTCATAAATGTTATCTTGCTGACCTGTTCAGGCTTCCAAATTTTTAACCCTTGCACTACACTTTCTTTTTAAACCTTCTTTCGTTCTTCTTTCTTTATTTTTTTTTTGGGTCATTTTAAAATACAAAATTTGGAACCTGAAGATAAACCCTAAACCCTATTCTTTTAACAATTACATAGAGTTCTTTTGTGTAAATATTATATTAATATGATCTTCTTTTAATAATTTCCTTCTTTGAAGCATTTAGAATTCTTCTATCACAAATATTCTTGCTAAGGACACCCTATGGCTATGTATGTGTACATGCATGTGTTTAGATAGGAGATAATTATAGATAGATATTTTTATACACCAATGGCAGTGCTTTGAAACATGAATTTATAGTTCATAACTGTGGCAATGGCTAGCATGTGTTCACCCAGCAGGATTTTGCTTTCTTTGGAATTTGTTAACATTCTGTATATATGTTCATCTCACCATAAAAATAGATCTTTGCCTAAGGCAACACATGCAATAAAAATTAGTGGAGATACTGATAATGTTTCATTAATCTTACTCTGCCTTAAACAGCATAGAGACTTACTCCTATTGAGGAAGTCTTTTCCATAGCAAAGAAGGAAAGATTTAAATAAAATGAATTAAGAGAGTTATCCAAGTTTGCTCTCCCATGTAGAAACTCCTGGACCATCTGGTTTACTTCTGCTGCAGCACCTGGTATATTGTTGGCATTGAATAAATGTAACTATATCGGTAACTGAGACAGGGTCATATACACATCCCCCGATACAATTTGAACACAACACCACAAATGACTTAATATGATGTAATATTCCTTTAAATAATATTATTTACATTATTTATGATATCAGAGAGTGCTCACAATCTTAGGTAAATGTAAATATTGTTTTCATTTTGTTTCCTATTTATTTATTTATTTGCCACTGGTGGTATGACAGAGCAGCTTTAAGATTGCATTTTAGATATTTCTGATTGATGGAAAAGTCTTAATGAGCCTGTTTTCAGCAGTGTTATCTATAAAGAAAATAAAGGATCATCTTTAAAAAAAATGATACAGGGAAGCTCTTGATGTGTACTTGAAATTCGATGATATTTACTTGCAGTGAAATCTGTAGGCTCCATTTGTCAGTGGCCAATATGATCAAGTTCCTTTTAGTTTTATTAGAGATATGCCATCTAAACTAAACATTCACATACCCAAGTCTACTTAAATTATTTAATGCCATTTTCAAAGTATGCATGCAGGCACAGCATTAATAGAGCAATCTTTGGTTGTATTCATACAGCAAATTAAATTATTTTTACTTCTAGAACAAAGTCTATTTCTTTGAATCAATTGAATCACACAAAGTATACTTAGGGATTCTCTTCACCTCAGTGGTGGGGAAAAGGCAGGAGAGAGCCTGATTTTCAACATAAATTTAATTAACCTGGTCCTCCCAGCGCTGGTCTGGCATAACTAGTCTTCAGCTGGTGAATAATGAGATGCTGTTGAGAGCTATGTCACATGGACCATTGTAGAATGACAGAAAAACAGGATGTGTGTACAGTGTAAATCTAACAAAGGAAACTGTGTATTATTGTTCTTTTACACATGTCTGTTTCAAATTCTTGGCACAAGTAAAATTCTATTCAATGGTAAGTTTGTTTATATTTTAAATCTATCTATTTGGGCACATCAAGTGTTTAGTGAGAAAGTTAGGCATAATTATTTTATATAAACATTTCACTGAGAAAAATGTTAATTATGCCATTTTAAAAAGTGTCTCCCAGGTCGTACATGCAGTCCAATACTGTGGCCCCTTAATACATTACTCATACATTAAAACCGATGCTTGCATTTAGATAATCAAATTTTGAAAATTCCCCTGGCTATTCCATAAGCATACTCTTTCCAAAATATGCCATATTTAAATTTACATCATTTTTTCTTTCTCCCTGAAAGAAAAGACATAATGGGTTTTATTATAATTACATTCACAGACTATCCAAGTGCTGTTTGGCTGTGTATGGACAATATATTCTTGAGTATTAAAGACTTAGCCTTGCAGCACTTCTGTGCCCATAATTCTTATTGATTTCAATGAGTATTATGCACTCACAAGAGCTATGAGATGGATTATTAGCAAACAGAGGGTAGCCCAATGCATGTTGCCATGCTGTTTGGAAAGAAATCTGCTGTGCATTGTGCTTTCCTACTGGGATAAATGAAGCTCAGTATTAATTAATAAGGATAACTGAATTAATTATGAACATATAATTTTATTGGGAAGCCTCTATCAGGTTTATGTATGATTTTAGATAATACAGCACAGTATTATTTTTAGGGACAGTTTCTGAGCTGATAATTCCTTCAGAGCATGTAGTTCAGCATTGAGTCTGAAGTTTGCTGATCATATATGGCTTTTTCTCCTTAAACCAACATACCAACTTACACTATAGCAGCTAGTGACCAACGTTTTTAGTATTTGCCTTATTTGATATTTCCTTTGACCCTCCAGTCCTGTTGAGATAGACTATTCTCTTGTTTCCATGACACCACTGTCTTATGGTTTTTATTCAAATTACTCTATTTCTTTTCAAACTGTTTTGTAGCAGCATCCTTCTCTGGCTAGCATCTTTCTCTGACCAGAATAAACCTCAAGATTTATTCTCTGATTGGAATTATACAAGCAGTTGATAGCAAATGCCCCAAATGTTTCTGCTTGACTGAAGAAAACCACATTCTCAACAATGTCCTAAATTCAGGTAGTTTTATTTCTTTAAATTATGAATGTATTTCGGAATGTGAGAATTCCTCCAGTGATGACTCTTTAAATTTTTAATTAACACACGAAATGTTGATCTTCCTTATGATAATGTAGATGGATTTTTTAATATAATTCCATTGAGCTTTTTCTCATCAAGTATTTAAGATACTGATGAAGATTTTCTTTAAGGATCCATTTCTTAATTTTATTTTATTTTTCTTTGTTCACACACATATTTGGATCTCAGGAAGGGATACACTTCTTAAGCATACTTATCATGTTAATCTTTTATTGAGATTTAAATTATAACATTGACTAGACAGCACTAGTGAATTTTTCCAAAATTTTAATTTTTGCTCTATATCTCTCAGTTTTGCAAAACACACACACTTTATTTTGTTTTTAATTGACACATAATAATTGTACATATTCATAGGGTACAGTGTGATGTTTTGACACATATATGCATTATGTAATGATCATATTGGCACAATTAGCATATCTGTCACTTCAAAACCTGCCATTTCTTTGTGGTGAGAACATTCCAAATCTTCTCCTCTAGCTATTTTAAAGTATATGACACATTATTGTTGACTGTTGTCATCCTACTATGCAATAAAATTATTCCTCCTATCTAACTGGAACTTTGTACTTGCTGAACATATATATTTTTATGTGTATGTATGTGTGTAAATATATGTGCATATGTAGATAGATATATGTGTGGATATCAATATAAGCATATACATTCACATTGCTATTACACTTTATTCAGGTTCTAATAAGTATCACCTAGATAAGACATTTTTTTAAATCACAAACTACCCTTCAAAACATTTCAAAGTATGATTCATATATTTTTTCATTATTTAGCATATAAACTTTAGACAAACATTTTTTCTTTATTAAATAATAGAGTGAGACATTTGATTTCAATTATTTCTGTAAAGCTGAAAAGATATAGGACCCTAGGACTTTGGAATTTATTAGATTCACTAAGGTGTTAACATTTTAGGAAAATTTTGCATAGAACAAGCTCTGTGAATAAAAATATATGAAATCTTGTGATTTTAGACAAATTCCTGATGTAAAACTTTATACCTTTCTGTCGCCTAAGGTGCAATATCAACATATGATTTTTTTAAATGCATTATTTGTTTTCATGACTTCTTGTACCACTTTGACTAGCTCATCCCAATATTTTATTTTTTTATTTGCAGAACAAGTTATATTCCTTCAATTGTATGTTTTCAGGTATTCTAACTATGACTATTAAGTGAGCACAGTTATACATGTGTAGTCATCAAGCTACCAAGAACTTTATTTAACATTGTTCTAGATTAATGTTGTCTCTATGGCATCTGCCATCTTGTATCTACTACTTATGTTATTTAAAAGTGGTGCTTTTTCTATTTCCTTATGTAATTTTTATTGCTAACGTAGAAAACCCTCATTAATTAGTAAGTTGTTTTTAAATTAATAATCAACTAATTTAGAAGATTCAATGGGAAGGAAAGGTGAAGTCCTCCTATGTGTTGTACCCAGTCAAGAGCTTTCTCTAGTGCTATGCACACAGTCATGTGGGGCATGACAATAATTACTACATTCAGGAAGGTCACAAAAAATATTGTTCAAGTATATATTCAACAACAGTCTAATTTGTAGCAAAACAGTGTTTCACACATAAGATTTATCTGCATACAAAGATTAAAAGTTAAGATATGAATAAAGCTATTTCTGGTGAACATGGCTCATAATACTACTCATGTAGTTATATTTAAAACACTATAGGACAAAATGCATTGGTAAGAATAAAAAGTATGAAAAGAGAGAGTCAATTCATAACGAAAATAGGTTAGATTTTACAGGCAGATACAACAATTTTATGTTTGTAATGGTGATACAACATTAACTCAAAATGTATAAAGGAAATAACAGCAGAATTAAAAGATTAAAATATGGTCACATTGTTCCAATTAGAACAATATAAAATAATAGAGTTCAGAAAAATATTTTTGTATATATGGAAACAATTTATAATGTAGAGTCAACACTGTAAAACAATAGGGAAAGATAGACTTCCCAGTAAATGATACTGGAAAAATTGGCTATTTGTATATAAAGGAAATTATTTACCTATCTTGGAAGATACATAACACTGAATTCCAGATTAATTAACATTTTGGCAATATAATATGAAACAATATCTATACTGCCTTGGGGTAGGGAAAGTTTTAGTAAACAAGATAACATCATATAACACAAGGAAAATATAAGTAAGTTTAACTACATTCAAATTAAAAATTTCTTTTATAAAAGACCATATACCTAGAGGGAAAAGAGATATCATAAAGTGAGAGAAGATATTTGCAACATATAATTGACAAAGAGCTAGTATCTAGAGTATATAAGAAACACCTTTAGTTCAATAAGGCATTGAAGACAAACAAACTGAGGGAATGGGGTGGGAGAGAGCCAAAAATTTAATAGGCATTTTCTAGAAGATGACACATACATGGTCATTAATGATGGGAAAACATGCTTGGTATTAACAAAAACCACAAAAGATTCTGTTCAATACTAACCAACATGAAAAACAAACAAAGAAACAACTAATCACAATATCAAGTGTTTTCTAACCATGCTGAAAACCAAATCAACATTTAGATGAATAATCTAGAGAAATTGTTGCCTTTGTAAATCAGGAGACATGTAGAAGAACATTCTTCTTTGAGCAAAAATCAAAGTCTTAAACCTAAAACAAATGCCCATGGGCAGTAAAATAGATTGTCATTTATTTATATAACAGTACTCTGTAACAGTTAAAAAGTTGAAATTAATAAACTATACTTGTAATCAGAAGCATCAGTAGATCTCAGACACAATGTTAAATGTAAAAAAAAATGATACATACAATTTCTTTTATGTAAAGTTATACCTTCAGGATAGGTTGGATTTTGCTGAATGGAGTAGAAGAAATGAGCATCTCATACAAAGAGCACAGTAAACAAAACAAGAGAGAAATTATGCACAATATGGAAACAAATGGGTATGGTTGTATCCACTGAACTTTATTTACAATAAAATTTTATTTGCAAAACAGATGGAGGGCTAGATTTGGCTCTTGCGTTGTAAGGTCCAAACTCTGTGCTAGGGCGTGGACTGTCTTAAGATTTGTTTAGTATTTTTTTCTCTCTCTAAGTGTTTTTTCCTCTAGTGGGTATGATATCCATCTTATGTTTTTGGAAAAGAAATCCCCTTTTCTGATGGATTCTTTCCCTCCTCTCCAAGGAAACTGGTAAAAAGCCATCAGTGGTAGTGAGCACTTTGCTAGGTGAGGCTTCTGGAGCCAGATTCCCTAGCCAGAGCCCATTTTATCAGAATGTGGTTTAAAGAAAATGCATATTTAATGTTTATTCCCCATCATGAATTTGGCCAAGGGTGTCTGTGGCACATAACAGAGTAATAAGTTAAAGAAGTTTTAATTATTAGAGACCATGGTTTCAATCTTGTGCCTGATTTTGCTATTCCATGAGTAAGAATTTTTTGCTTTCATTTAGGAGTTTTAAATCATTTCTTTTGAAAAAAAGTCATGTTTTAAAAAAAATTTTTGGCATACGATCCTGGGAGTTTGGCCATGATGTTAGAAAGTAGACAGATTGAATAGAAAAAGAAAAGTCCACACATTGGAATGCTGTATTCTAAAGCAGAGTGGGTCTTGCATAATTAGTCTTAGGAATCACATGAAATATGTCAATTTAGAAATAAGTGTATCCACCAGCAAGTGTATGAACATTCATATCTTAAATTGGAGATTATTCATGACATTGAAGCTCCCTTACTTGGTTGTAAAAGGTTATATTTATGAATTAAAAATAAATATAGACACCACAAAATCAAGAATTAAGCAGATAGAAGATATAGTTTTACTATTTTGCCTGTGTTTTGCAAATACCTGTTAGGATGTCAACAACACTCAACCCGTTATTACAGTACGGGTTTGTAGATTATCATAGGACATTTTATACAATATTAGCAATTGCAAAATTACCTGTATTTGCAGTTTGAACAATGTAATGCCATCTTGTTAGTTCAAGTAATAATAAGCCTACAGGGAAATTAACTGGATACAACAATAATGAAAAACATGCCTAATGGTTGCTGGATTTTAATATTATTCACTTAAATGGCTTTAGTATTACTGGTTAGAATGTCAAAGAACTATAATTTGGAGGTAGATCTAATCTCTTCTTAAGCATAGCAACCAAGAAAACAAATAAAAATAACAAATGTAATAATATTGTACCTTTGTTTGATGAATTTAGCTTAGTTTTATATTTCTTACAGTGTGTTCATCATAATTCTTTTTTTTTTTCTTTCTTTCTTCTTTCTTTCTTTCTTTATTTTGAGGCAGGGTCTCACTCTGTCTCCCAGACTAGAGTGAAGTGCAGTGAGACAATCATAGCTTACTGTTTCACTGTAACCTGGAACTCCTGGGCTCAAGTGATTCTCCTGTCTCAGCCTCCCAAGTAACTAGAACTACAGGCACATGCCACCATGCCCAGCTAATATATATATATATATATATATATATATATGTATATGTATATTTTATTTTTAGAGATGGGGTCTCACTATGCTGCCCAGGCTTGTTTCTAACTCCTGGCCTCAAGCAATCATCTTGCCTCAGCCTCCCAAGTAACTAGAACTACCGGTGTGAGCCACTGTGCTGGGCTAGTGTACTTCTTAGGCATTATGTAAATGTCATTTTCAGTAATGTGAATAAGATATTGAAGCTTTTATAAATATAATCTTTAGATTAGTACTCTGAAAGAAACTGAGGGTGGAAGTGTATATCTTTGGACAAATAGCTCTAAAAATTATTCCAGGAGAATGAGCGTAGAAGGGCTAGCATTACTTGTCCCTTCTTTCAAAAAGTAAAACAATAATAATAAAAAAGCCCCAAAAGTTCTTGTATCAGATGAAGCTAAACAATATCATATCTTTGCATTTTAGAGTTCAAATTCTGAAACTTCATTTATGTTTTATTTAATAACTATTGATTCTTTTGTAAGTTGACAGCACAAATCCAAGAGCTGAAGAAAATTTATTTCATCATTTAAATTAAGAAATAGAAAAGATAAACATGTGATCGAAATACAGGATAATAAAGTGAAAACATAACTAAGTTAATACAACAGTTACTTTCATTTAAATTCAGTGAAAGTTTATAAATACAAATTTCTTGTTTTGAAGACTGCATAAATGTAAAAGAATTGTGTTTAACTAGCTTTTGTACTCATAGTGTTTTAAATTAGCATACTTATCTTTAACTAAGCCCTGAATAAAAATTTTCCACCACCAGTAAAATCCTTTTTGCTTAGACCGGAAATGGTACGTTTGGAAGACTTAACATTTTCATCTGGTCTTTAATTTATGATCACACCTTGTATTTATTTAAACAGCCACTAGATGGCAGACCCACCACTAAACAGAATTTAGTCACAAAGTAAATTCTCCAAGTAACTTGAATCACAGGGCATAGCAATGTTTTATTTCAAGACTACCTTAGCCTCAGCCTAAGCACTCACCATAGTTTTAGGGAGGTATGATAAGGAAGGTGACAACATTTTTTACAATCATTTGAGGCTTAGTAGTTTACAAACTTACATTACTTCTTAGAATAATCTTTTCAGACTGATAAGCACTGCCATACTGCAGATGAAATCACGAGTTTCCCAGGGAATATGGCAAAGGCTATTTCTTTAGAGAGCTGCAAGGAGGCAACTTTGAAGAATTTTCCTTGAGGGTTCCAGAATTTAATTACATTACGGTTTGAGATGTATTCTGGGATAACTAGTGGTTTTGTATCTGATATATATTTTCTGCTTATTCCCTATAACTTTGTTTCCAAAAGAAATTAAAGCCCTCTAGGAGCCTGCAGAATCAATTAAAGCTACAAAACCATTCCCTCCTCAATGGCACTCACCTCTAACTTCTTTATTTTCTCTTGCTTTTTGGATTCTGGAACAGAATTATCTTTTTCCAGCTTCCTTCTATTTCATCTTTTGTATTCACTAAAACCTTCTGTTACCATCACTTAAATTGCCTCTTGATTTCTGATGTTGAGCACTGGGCTCCAGCTCATTTTCAGCTTTTGAAAATAGGCCAGCAGTTTTCTAAAGAACTAGCAGTTATCTTTTGCAGAAATTAGAAGCATGTCTATGTGTGTATGTGCACACAGTCTTCCAGCCAAGCAAAAGTGATATGTAATGATTCCCAATGTTGCTTTTATCTAATTGGCAGCATAAAGCCATAATATGCTGCCATTAGGTTAGGATCTCTAAGGTTCAGAACTAACACTTTCAAGTTCTAAAAGCAAATTTAATTTTTTGTAAATGTTAATGGATCTAAGAGCACCTAGGATAGAAAAAATGTGAGACTGGCATTTCTACCATGCAACCCATCCTCTTTATTCAAATTACAAGTTTATACTCTAGCCGTAAAATACGCTGGCCACAGGTTAAAATCTTTTATAGTAGATGGTGAATTTAAAAGTTGCCTTTCACACACAGAATCTTGTATTGATGTGAACAGAGAGATGTGGCTATAACTAAAAGATACTTTAGATTGCAATGGTATTGTGTCTCCTTTTCCTTATTGCCAGAGCAATATAAATTCACTGTAGAAAAACCAAAAAGTACAAACAAAAAAATAGAAAAAAATGTCCAATACCTAGAAGAGCTATCCTTGTGACCACCTTTGTGGATATTCTTCCAGAGATTCCAGATTATTTATTCATTTATTTTTAAATTGACCTATTTATTTTGAGATAACTGTAGATTCACATGCATTTGTAAAAAATATGGAGAGATCTCATGTGCCCTTTAACTGGCTTTCTCCAATGATACCATGTTACAAAGCTATAGAACAATATCACAGCCAAGAAATGTTATTGATACAGTCATGATACAGAACATTTCCATCACCACAAAGATCCCTCCTGTTGACCTTTTATAGACACACATACTTCTTACCAACTCTCAAATCTTCCTTAACCAGTGGCAAGCACTAACCTATTCTCTATTTCTATAATCTTGCCATTTCAAGGATGTTACATAAATGGAATCATGTTACATAAATGGAATCATGTTACATAAATGGAATCAGTATGTAACTTTTGGGGATTTTTTTTTTCCACACAGCATAATTTTCTGGAGATTCATCCAGGTTCTTGCATCTATCAGTAGTTTAGTCTTTGTAATCGCTAAGTAGAATTCCATGGTACGGATGTACCAGTCTGTTTAAGCATTCACCCGTTAAAGTACATTGGGATGTCTTCCAGATTGAGGCTATTATGAATTAAGCTGCTATAAACATTCACATACAGGTTTTTGTGTGATCATAGCTTTTAATTTCTCTGGGATAAATTCCCAGAAGGCAATTACTGGATCATGTAGTAGTTGCATGTTGTTTCAAAAAGTGACAAATGTTGTCTAGGATGGCTGTACCATTTTACTTTCTAATTAGTCATGTTTAAGTGATACAGTTTCTCTGTATCACCACCAGCATTTGGTGTTGTCCCTATTATTTATTTTTATCATTCTGATAGGTATGTAGTGACATTTCATGTAGTTTTAATTTGCAATTGCCTAATGGCTGAAGATGGTGAACACATTTTCATGTTTATTTGGCATCTGTATATCCTTTGGTGAAATGTCTGCTCATATCTGTTATTCATTTTCCAGTGGGATTGTTTGTTTTCTTAAAGTTAAGTTTTGAGAGATCTCTTTATATATTCTAGATACTAGTCCTTTGTTGATTACATGGTTTGCAAATATATGCTTCAAGTCTGTAGCTTACATTTTTATCCTCTTAACAGAGTCCTTTATAGAGTAATATATTTTAATTTTGATGAAATCCAGTTTATCTATTTTTCTTTTTATGGCGTATGCTTTTGCTGTCAAGTTTAAGAACTCTTAAAATATATATTTGTGTGTGTGTGTGTGTGCACTCACATTCATTCATTCCAAGGTCTTAGTTTTATGTTGTACTTAATAAGAAGAATAGACAAATGAACACCTAGTATATCTTCCTAGCAGCAGAAGTCCTGCAAATTTATGTTTATTTTATAAAAGAGAAGTTAATTTATATTTAGTTTTTTAAGAATTGTGTTTATATGCATAACTAGAAAAGTTGAGAAAACAATTCAAAGTTAAATACAACTGCAAAAAGAGGTTACAAAATAATATTGTAGGATCTTTGTATCAATAGTTCTAGTATTACATAATTAAAATAAAAATGGCCAGGCACAGTGGCTTGTGCCTGTAATCCTAGCACTTTGGTAGGCTGAGGCAGGAAGATCACTTGAGGCCAGGAGTTCAAGACCAGGCCCCATCTCTACAAAAAAAAAAAAGAAAGAAAGAAAGAAAGAAGTTAGCCAGGTGTGCTGATGTGTGCCTATAGTTGCAGCTACTTGAGAGGCTTAGGTTGGAGAATCGCTTAAGCCCAGGAGTTTGAGGTTGCAGTGAGCTATGATGACATCACTGCACTCTAGCCTGTGCTACAGAGCAAGAGCCAGTCTCAGAAAATAAATAAATACACAAAATTAAATAAAACAAACATATTAGCCAGGCATAAAAATTATTGTTTATAGTTAACAATAATTTATTATATTTCAAAATAGCTAGAAGTTTTCAAATGTTCCCAACATAAAGCAATGATAAATGTTTCAGATGAATAATGTCCCAATTACCCTCATTTGATCATTATATGTTATATGCCTGTATCAAAATATAACATGTACTCCATGAATACATACAATTACCATGTATCAATAAAAAATTTAAAAAAATTCTTTTTTGAAATGTTTTCCTTAAACTAAATTTTTATCAATAATCAAATTTAATACAACTTAAACTAATAATTGAAAGTGTTTCTGTACTTATTTTACAAGTAGATAGAATGTTTAGATTATGCATAGATTTTGAATTACCCATCCATGTTCTGAAGACTCTTTTTATCAAAATGACCTACTTTTGACTAGATCCTTGGTAATTATACAATATTTAAAAGATGTATATAGTCAGTAAACAATTCATTCATATATAATGTTCACTTATGTTTTTGCATATTTAGCATAAAATAACTGTGTCAGTTTGTAACTAGAATGGTATTGTGCAGTCTAGGACTAGCAATATGTTGCAAAGCTCATTTAAAAAAAAAAAAAATTATTAAAAGAATCACTTTTTGTTATTTAGTTAGAACTCAAAAAGAGAAATTGTATTGGTACTTTTTTCTCCAAAAATTGTGATATAGGATTTTAGATACACTTATCAAAGCTACTAAATCAAAATTGGTTATTTTCTTAATTTAAAAAAATCTCTTCTCATTTTTGCTCCTAATCTTAAAATAATCAGGAAAGTTAGAAAATTCTATATTGATTTATGTTTCTTCAGTTTATACAAAAAGATTGCTTTAAATATATTTATATTTCAGTCAAAATAAAGAGGTCAGGAAAATTTTAAAATCCTTCAGTTTTCTGGTACACCTCCCCAAAACAGTCAGGTTTTAAGCAGTAACTGCTTAGATTTAGGTTGTGTGTGTGGGTGCACATTTATTCTGCATTGTGAGTTTTACATGAATTTAAGACTTTAGAGAATTTTAATTTACTATCTGAGCTCTCTTTGCTCCATTCTCTAAGTTCAAGAGTTCCTTTTAAATAAGAACACCTTTTTTTCGTAAGAAACTATTTGCAGTTTCTGAAGACTTCAGTGATTTAAAAATATTTCACATACATAAGGTCAGAATAGGGTTATATAAGCCTCTGCCTTAGTCTGTTTGGGTTGCTATAATAAAATATCATAAACTGGGTAGCTTATGAACAACAGAAATGTATTCCTCACAGTTTTGAAGGCTGAGAAGTTCAAGACGAAGGCAGATTCAGTGCCTGGTGAGGTTCTGCTTTCTGGTTCATAGATGGCACCTACTAGCTGTCCTCTCATGCTTCCTCTCTGGGCCTCTTTTGTAAGGGCACTCATCCCATCCATGAGTGGTCTGTCCTCATGACCTAATCACCTGCTAAAGACCTCATTTCCTAATACTATAACCCTGGTGGTAAAATTTTAACTTATGATTTTAAGGTGGGGGGGCACAAGCATTCTTTGTGCATTGTGAATTTTATATATATTTAAGACTTTCAGAGAATTATAAGTTACTATCTGAGCCCTCTTTGCTCAGTTCTAAGTTCAAGAGTTCCTTTTAAGAACATCTTTTTTCATAAGAAACTATTTGAAGTTTCTGAAAACTTCAGTGATTTAAAAATATTTCATATACCTAAGGTCAGAACAGGGTTTATGTAAGCCTCCATTTGTGTATCTAAATTATTGTTTTCAGAAGCATTACCCTTTCTCCTTGTCTTTACTTTCAGGTCATTATCTGTCACATTTCCTTAAGAATTTCTTTTCTTTTTTATCTAATTTTATAAATACTTTTCCACAAACACATGTGCGTGCGCGCGCGCGCGCACACGCACGCACGCACGCACGCACACACACACACACACACACACAGAGCTACTGAACTTGTTTTAAAGCCAATGCCAAGGCCACAATGAAACAGCTCTGCAGATTTCTTTACAATTATAGTGATTATCACCAATTAGGTTTCCTGAAGTTTGGAAAATGAAACTGTTCACATTTTATGATTAACATGCAGCTGACTGTGATAGAGAAATCACCTAATTAGAAAAGCTGAATGGAACTCCAAAGAATTCTTGAGCTCATGCTTGTGTTAGACTATTGTAGAATTGTCAGCATAACTAATTTTGAAAGTCTGTTTCCCTTTGGGGTCAACGTCATCCTGGTTTAACCCCTGATAATTCTTTTGTTACTAGGCATTTTCATTAGAAATTTCTGAATAATGACATTTTTGTGGTCCTTTAAATAAATACTGCTAATGAATCCTGAGTGTCCCCACTAGGGTGCCAGCACCTGGGAGACAAGTTAAAGTACAGAAAGATTAGCCAACTACAACCCTGTGGTTTCCTTTGAGACTGGTTAGTGTAGAAGAACTCAGACATACAGAATCACTTTCATTCACAACACCCTCCTCTCCTCAATAGCAGGTGTCTCCACCAGCTCTCTCAAGCTCTGCCCCTTTGTTATTTGTGTTAGCAGCTTGCAAAGTAACTCTTCACCCTGACTTTTTAGAGGTACCTACACCACTATCCACTCAGTGTTCAGTGGTATTTACTTTCTTTTAAATGAATATCCCTACACTACATTCATCTGTCTTAACTCGACTCTATTTTCCTTTTATCTTAAAGTAAGTTACTAATTCTAGTCTTCATTATCTACATCTTTCTTATTCTGTTCTCTCAATTGTTGAGGAAAAGAGGTATGTACACTCTTTGCATGATGTTCTAGAAGAAGTTTGAGTATGGGCAAGTCCTTTAACCTCTCATACCCTCAGCTGTGGGCGATGTGTTTGTATGTATGTTAATTCTAAAGGGCTGGGATCACAGCTGCCACACAGGGTCATAGGGTGATTGTTGGGGCAAAATAAGATAACATGTAGCTTCTGGTGAAGGGAATGTAAACTGGTGCCTAATACGCTCTTGGTGAAAGTGAAACCCTTTACCTCGTTTCTCATTCTTGGGGCAATTAGTTACCATTATGTGTATTTCATTTGACTTGGTGTTCTAGGCCAAGCATTACCACTGCTTGTTTGTGTGACTTTAGGTAAATCACTTAAATTCATAGCTTCAATGTCTCATTTGCTAAATGGGACTATAACAAAGTTTATGTTTTCTATTAGGACTGCAATGAAGAACAAAGGTGATAACATGCATCAATGTACTTTTTAACCCATAATACAATCGGCCCTCGGTATGGGGATTGGTTCTAGGACCCCCTTGTGTACCAAAAGCCAACATACTCAAGACTCACAGTTGACCACTCAGAACCCATGTATTCCAAGAGTCAGCCCTCCCTTGAAGCTGGTTTTACATCCTACAAATACTGTGTTTTTGATCCCTGTTGGTTGGAAAAAAAAATTGTGTATAAGTGGATCCATGCAATTCAAAATTTAAAAATCATAATAAAATTGCTGAAATGAGAACTATGCAAGAAAAAAATATATATACACACATGTGTATATATACACAAGAATATAGATAAAATTAAAAATAAGACAAGGCCAAAATTAAGAAAAACGGTAAAATGTGTTCAATTATTCAAGTTCCAAAAGTGCTATAACTTACAGGGAGAGAATTAATTGAGCCAAATACTAAATTAAGTTTTGGAATTACACATTTACTGCAGAAAAACAAATGCTTTGCTAAACTAATGAAGTGATTATTATATAAATTTATAGTCTACACCAAATACAGGGTCTTCAACAACATTTTTAGATCATTTCTTTCACAAATATGGTAAAAGAAATTTGTGAGCCTTTTTTGCTCTCCCCTATTTGGCCATATCTTTAAGTTTTCAGGAAGCATATAACATTACTCATATAAATTAGCTTCCCGTCTCATAAGGGATGCATATAATTCAGGGCAACAAAGGACAAACAAAATCCTGTGGAGAAGAGAGCAAATACTGCCAATATAGTTTATCCATAAGAGAGCTTTCTTACTCTTTGCCACTTGATTTTGTTCTAATTCCATTAGTGAAGTCCATATGAAATATTAGAGGATGATACAGATATTGACACTGATAACAGAAATTAAGTCTCCAATATGAAAATGTTTCCAGCTACCCAGCAGCAAAATGATATATTTTTAATTTTTATGTTCCCTCATGATTTCATGATTTAATTGTACTAAGTATGTAATTAAATTTTCACTATATCCAGGATCTGCCATTCTTCATCACACCACCTGCAAAATCATGGCTCCAAGTTTCAGCTAATTCAATCACTGGAGTTTGTACTACTACTTTTCTTCCATACTAGGCTAGCTCAAACCTGGATGAGCCTAACCAAAGGACAATTTTTTTCCAGAAGCATTTCCAACCAGCATACCGTAAAGAACACATATTTAAGGTCTGTGGAATGTACACATGTAACTTATGCCATTTTTTTAGATTAAATTTTTTTGTTTTTTAAATAAAGCTTAGCATGGCTCATAATGATCTACACAATACGGTTCCTGTTGATTTATTCGGCCTCATTTTTGTTCAGGTCCTTTTACGTTGCATTTATTTCAGTTTTTTTCACACTTGTTGTTCCCTTTGCTAGAATACTCTTGCCCTCACCCCTTCCTAACTACACACCTTTCAATTTCATCTAGTTAACTCCTTTTCATTTGGGCAAACATCATTTCCTCTAGAATATCTTTCTTGACCTACATAACTAGACAAAGCCTTTTATATGCAGTCTTCTCTCCTTGTATCTTTTTCTTTAAAGCCCTGTCTCAGTTTGTGATATTTGTTTCTCTGCCTATTGTGTTATATCTCTCTTTCCTAATACACTCTAAATTCTATGAGGGCTTTATCTGTTTGGATCTCTGTTGTATCTCTATTATTTTAAAACAGTACTTGGTGCATGCTTGCTATTCAGCAGACATTGCTGATCAAATTAATTAATGAAGTAACGTTCATAGGGTGTCGGGCAGGTGGGAGGGGGAAGGAGGGGATGGGTAAATTCACACCTAATGGGTGCAGTGCATGATGTCTGGGGGTTGGGCACACTTGTAGCTCTGACTTGGACGTTGCAAAGGCAATATATCTAACCAAAGCATTTGTACCTCCGTAATATTCTGAAATTTAAAGAAAAGAAGATTCTAAAAGATCTTGATATATAAAACTTACACTTTTTCAGAAGCTTGAAATCTAATGCTTTATTATTTAAAACATTGCGGAAGTAAAGTTCTAGAGAAATTTCCTTCTTGAATGTTACATTTCTAGCTCTAAAGTCTCTGTTGTTCAGAGCTAGTCTACCATCAACAAAGAACATGAGACATGGTACTGATCCATGAAGAGGAATGCCTGGAGTGATTGAAGAAAGAAGGGATAAGTGTTAGGAAGGTTAAGGAAAGGTAAATTCTAACTCATTAAACTTTAATCTCTAATGAGGGAAGAAATCATATCTTTGAATCCTCAGACCCATTATTGCACCTGACAAGTTTTGTTTTGTCAATTATTTCTTCGACAAATGTTTATTGGATTTTAGGGACAAACACTACCACTAGTCTCAATATTGATGATATAGTGGAGGGCATTAGTCATATGATTTTGTGGGGACACAAATCTACAAAGACTGAAGAACCATAAAATATTATTGCAGTTACTGGTAAGTACTATGAAGTAAAAAAAAAAAAAAATTAGTAACAGGATAGTTGTTGGTGGATGACAAGGTGCTAGTTTAGATGAGATGATCAACCAAAGTGTCACTGAGGTGGTGATACTTGTGATGAGATCTGAGTAGTGTGAAAGAGTCTGACATGTGAAAATCTAGGAGAAGAACAGTCCAGGCAAAGGAGACAACAAGTGCTAATAATCTGAGGTTGGAAAGAATTCGGCTTGTTCAATGAATAGAAAAAAAAAATCACTGAACAGTAGAGTGTAGTAAGCAATGGGTATAGTATAAAATATGAGGTTGAAACCTTCGTCAAGGGCCAGACTATGTTTGTGTTTTCTTAATTTAATAAATGTATGGATTAAATGGATGAGTAGATATTAATAGATGATGCTATGGCCCACCAGAAGTGGGGGTTGCCTTCCTACAGCTATGGTTCTCATTGTCTTTCAAAATTTCATTTCACAGTGTGTCATGGGAGTCTCATATATTGTATATTTGCGATACAATATAAGAAACTACAAAGTGATAAAATTATTAGATTCCAGCTGACAGCTCATGATTATATATTTTTCATCAAAAATAAAATGCCAAGGAACTCCTTTTAATGTTGCATGAGACCCATGGCCAGCCTTAAGCAAAATGACTGTGGCACCCCCAGGAATGCACCTCTTAGACCTCCAACTACAGGGAGGGCAACTGACCAAGGGCTCCAGCTGTCATGCTCTGGAATCCATTGCTGCATCGATGCTGTCGCTGTGTCTACATTTCCTGTGGACTGTGCCTAGCCAAGGACTAAGCACATCTAGGATACTAAGGCTATCTTTGCCTTGAAACTCCCCAGTGACTGCCTCATTTTCCTTAAACTGCATAATAGTCTAGCAAGTTTTCACTCAACCTTCCTCTTTTCTCTCCTTCACTCAGGATCATAATTTCATCATGATCTGACAGTCCTCCCAGGCTTTTCCAGCTTCCTCCTGATTTTAAACCCATTAAGTGTCTGCTTCTCAGAGGATTTGGATTAATAAAATGACAAAGTAGATCAGTTAACTTTTGATACCTCTTTAAATAGTTCCCTGCCTTACCAAGAATTAAACTAAAATAATATCATAAACATTCTTATTTTCGATGATTTTGATTTAACACAATTACTTAATTATAACTCCTATTTAACAAATCTTTTAAAAGATTCCTTCATATTTGATGGTTCATTAAGCCCCAGTGATCTCTAGGGCAGGTGCAAAGACACTTCACAATCTCACAGCAGCTTAAGATTTTGCTGTCACATTTGTAAACTATGTAATTTTTCTAACTACTTCAATTCTTATAGATTTGAATTATATTCTTTAGTAACCCAACATATAAAGCAGTGCTTATTTCTTTTAACCTCTTCTTTCACAATAATAATTATTGGCAAGTAGGTGGACTTTCCTACTTTAAAAGTAGAAAGCAGAACTTTGTCAGATTTAATCTCTCATCTCTTTTGCATATGCTACAGGTCTTATGTCCCTTTCTCTTAGTTCATTGTATCTTTTTTTCTAAGAGACATGCAACTATCTTGTGTATGGCAAGGCATATTACATGCTATAATACTTACGTTTTTATAAGCAAATAAAATTCCTTCAAGACTAAACTGCTCTGCCTGACTCTCAAGTTTCCTTTAAAAATTGGCATTATCCTTTTCTCCATACCTCCCTAAGCCCCATTGTGTTGCTGATGCTCTGCTCCTCTCACCAAACCCAAGCTTCCTGAAATGTCCCTTACCATTATATTAACTTCATCCATACCTATTTATATTTTATGTATCCTTTAGGACACAGTTCATATTATTGCTTTTCTTCCATGATGCTAACTCTGATCACAATAACCTTCATGCACCCCTCCACTTTAATCTCCTCTTAATTTCATTTGCCTTTATAGTTAATTAGGTGATGGCTTCATTAGTTCATAAGTTGTTTTGTGTTTTTATGTTTTGGTCATGCCTTCCTCATCATGGAGATGCAAGCTTCTCAAATGTGTTGTGTACTACCCAGAGATTGGAAAACATCTGAACTGGGGCTGGATTCTACCTCTAGTAGTTACCACTTGTTTTAACTTCTGTAAACTACTTAATCTCTCTTGGCTTTTTTTTTTCCTCAAAAAATGATGAAGTTATTTTCTTGATGGTTTTGTTTGAGGTTCAAATGAGATAATTCCTGAAAAAGCATTTTCTTTTTTTAAAATAAATTTTATTGTGTATATTTAAGGTATACTACATGATGTTATGACACACGTATATATAATAAAATGATTACTATAGTGAAATAAGTTAATGTCTATGCTACACTCTCTTTATAAATAAATGCCATATATTTCACTGTTTTTCTTCTATATACAGGTGTTTGAAAAGACTGTATTGTAGCTCTTTGGGTTTCTAAAAATGATCATTAACTGACACTATAAATATTTAGCACATATTTTTCATTTGGGGTATTAGATTCTACATTTGTTCTTGACTAATATGCCAAGTGTCATATAAGAACAGCTATTTTCCCTTTTTCTTTCTTTCCTTTTTTTGAATAATAAATTAGAAACTATCCCTGACTTGAATGTGAACTACAGAATATTTATGCAAAAAAATGGCAAATCACATTGTCCTTCTCTAAAATGATGCAGTTTCGTATGAATAGGACCAGTGTTGGAAGGTTGAATGCTGAGTTATGTTTCAGTATGGCAAATTTGATTGATTGATATTATTATACTAAGAATCTCTCTTGTGGTTAAAATTATTCTGGAATAAAGACTTAAATTTCATATAGAACACAACCCAATTTTTATTCATCATATCAATTGTTCTATAATTAAAGGGCATTTATAAAGAATCTCTTTCTTTTTCCAAGCTCAGATTGGGATCATTGGACTTAATTCTTAGACTCTGTTCATGTTGTTGTTAATTTGGTTCTTACTGCCATGGATCTGAGAGAGATAAAAAGAGAGAACTTTGAAAAACCAGTGTCCATATGTCCGATTCCTTGAGGAAACTCTAGTTAGTTCTTCTTGGATACTCTCCTATTCCTGAACCAGTCATTGTGGCCAGGAGAATAGGATAACTTGCAACATATGACCTGTATTCCCGATAGCACAATATAGGCAGAGAAGAAGTTGCCAAAAGATACAAATGCAGGACAGAAAGCAGAATCATATCCACTCCATTAAAAAATTGGGAAACAATTGTTCTCATTAATAGGGTAGCTTGGTGGTCAATAGTTACTATATATATCATATTTGCATTTTTAATTTTCAAATTAAAATAAAATATGACTGGCCTGAGAATTATACTAAAGTTATTTAATTTTGGTGACAATTTTGTAATGCCTTGCCTCTACAATAGCTATAAATGTGTAAACAGTAGACATCTGAGCTATGTAACATTGGCATGCTTTCAAACACTGTTTTTCAAAGTCAATAATGTATGGATGCTCTTAAGGAAAATAATTTTTATATTCTTTCCCATGTTGACTGTTTTTATTACAGTGTTATTCAAATATGTACCAACACAAAAATGACATAGCAGACACTTCTACAGTACTTAACCGTATCTCAGACTGTTTTGAGTGCTTTGTATGTGGTAACATTTAATCCTGATGAAAGCCTTCTGAGTTGAGTGCTATTTTTTTCTCATTTTACGTATGAAAACATTGAGGAAGAGAGAGGCTAAATAACTTGAACAAGGTATGTAGCTAGTGATTATTTCTACCTCTGAAATACATGTTCTTAAGCACTCTGCATCACTGACAGTAAATACAGGCTCACATGCATATATCTTACATAAAATTATAAAACCAAAAGCCAATTACAAAGTACAAAACTTAAAATTAATAAATGGCCTCCTAACTTCCTATTTGGCCCCCTCCTCATCCATCTATTTTTCATAAAATAGCCATAGTAAACTCATATAAAACATAGGCCATTTATGTCTATATGTGAATATGTATAAAATAAACATTTACTTTTTTACCCCTGAAGATGAATGTGAGACATCTCAACAGCACACACACACCCCCCGACACACACGAGTATACATACATTGCATTATGTGTGTATTATTAAGGAGTAAGATTAAGGTGTAGCCCTTATCTTAAAAACAGAATTTCCTTTTTTAGGTTCAGTATGGTTTCATGTTGACTATTAATTGAGAAGTGTTTTTTTCTGCCATCAGGACCTTTATGAATGTTTCATATGTCCCTGATTATCAAGACCTTCTTAAAGGCTGGAATTATATTTCATAATTGAAAAAGTACTTTTATATAAATGAATACTATATCTGTACCTTCATTTATAGAAATGTTTATTAAACTATAATTCCAAGTATCTCTGAAGTTCAAAGGAACTATTATGTGCACATCTTCCTTGTGATTCCATAGTTTTGGCTATATTTTTCTAATCCATGGATAGGGGTAAAAAATCTTACAAGAATGACTCCAAGGGGGAAAATGTGCATTAGTATTTACAAGTTAAGTTTTATTTCTTCATTTTATGGCATCATCTCTCCTGGATAACTACTGTTTTATAGATGTGATCATTCTCCTGGGAACATAAACCCATGGAAAAGGTGTTTCATAGGTCAAATAGTCAATATTTTAGTATGCAGAGTTCAGACATTTCACTAACACAGTACTTATTCACCCTTGTAACTCCTATCACTACTAAAAATTACAAATATATATATACATATATACATATATTCTTTCAGCTGAACTGTTCTGTAAGCAAAATGCCTATGTAGTTGAAATAACTATGTAGTATAAATAGTGTGGTTTTGGGGACACTGATATTTGTGAGACTATAGAATGCTATTGATAGTCTGAACAAATTTTCAAGCCCTAGTTATTAATAGCACATAGAAGATACACCCGTGTTTCATCCATATTCACTATACTTCTCTTTGACCTGCATTGAAGTAACCGTAGGCAGACTAATGTCCTGTATAGTAGGGTTGCAAATATCATTTTATCCTTCTAAGTTAGGTTTGCAGATACCTTTGTATCAGATCTCCTTATAAAAGAAAAGGAGCCCACATAGTTGAACACTTAAAATGTATGTATACTTGTGTATGTGTGTGCGTGTGTGTGTGTACTCTTTTGTGTTATGACTTCTTTTTTTCAAACTAAAGTTTATGAGATTGACTTATATTGTTGTGTGTAGTTGTAGATTGTCCATTCTTATTATGACATTGTATGCCATTATATAAACATGCCAGAATTTATTTATCCGTGAAACTATTGATGGACACGAGTAGTTTTAGGTTTTCAAGTGCTATGGCTAGTGCTGCTATGAACATTCTAATACATGTTTTTGGGTGACCATTTGATGTGTTTTTGTTGAACAACCTCCTCCCCCCTACATACAAAATAATTGAATTTTCTGAGTTATAAACATGCCTATGTTTAGCTTTCACATAGATAATCAAGTTGTTTTCCAAAATGTTTTCATCATTTTATACACTAATTAGTGATATATGAGAGTACTGCTTGTTCTAGAGTTTCATCACCACTTGACATTTTCTATTTTGCATTTTATATATTAAATTAAATATAATTTATACTTACATTAGTTTATATTTCACATTTAAATAATCAGTTTATACAGAATTAACTTTTATGTATAGTGTGAGGGAAGAATCTATATGATTTTTTTTCTCATTAATTGTATCCACTCGACATATTGCAGTTTATTATTGTGACATTCTTTTCCCCACAGACTATAGCATCGTTTTTATTGTTGCCACAGATCAGGACCATGTGTGAGTTTGTTTCTGGACTTTATTTCATTCATCAGGTTTTTATTCATTAGCTATAGGTATTTCTTTTATTTCCTGATTAAGATATAACTTCTACAGAGTCGTGCCACTTATAAAATCAAAATAGGATGTGAAGTTTGATTTATTTAATTTTGCAGGACAGGTTTCTTATTGCTCAGTTGGGATAGTACAGCAGACAATCAGTAATTTGTATCTTTTGCCAAATGTCCCAATCTCTTGATTTATGGAATCACTGAAAGGAAATAATGGGTTCTCATATCAATACCTAGGAAGTTAGTGTTTAGATATACAGGAGTTCCTAAGATACAAGAGTCTGTGGGCTTCTTTCTACTTTGGAGCACACAAAAGAATACTGGAAAAGTTTAGAGGCAAGTTGGAATCATTTTGCACTATACTGTTGAGCAAAGGTTGAAACAGTAAGGCCCACAGACCAAATTGCCTGCCACCTGCTTTTGTAAATAAAGTTTTATTGGCCAATTTTGTGCTACAGTGGTAGAGTTGAGTAGTTGTGAGAGAAATTGTATGGCGCACAAAACCTAAATATTTACAATCTGGCTCTTTATAGAAAATGTTTGTCAACCCTTTGATAACCCTTGATCTAGAGAATCTGTACATGTTCCTTTAAAAGAACTATTTAACACCATGGATGTACTAGGGGCTTAAAGCAGGCTATCTTGCTATATTGCTTTCTAGTGAGTATTGATAAATTAATGTGAAGTTTTCCTAACATTACGCTCCATATAAACTGCTTAGGATAAAAGATATACTAGAAAATTTTCAAAAAATATTGAGAGAAGATTACTGCCAAGAGCTGCTACAGAGAATTTTAAAAAATGGGATCTGCTATCATTTGCCATTGATGGAAATTATCAGTGGAAGCCACGGTCATTGGGAGTAGCTTCTGAAAAATGGGGAAGTGTTGCCGTTGACAGTGACTTTCCAGTAAGATCCATAGCTAATGTAAAAGTACACCCTTGAAAATAAATGTCAAGAGACACTTTTGGGAGCCACTAATAATAAATATCCCCATAGCAGAAGATACATTGGTAGGCTTTCTTTTGTGAATGTGCTAGAAGTAAGATTCCAAAACGCCTGTGGAATATGGGAAAGGGTTGGTATTAGGTATATATTACTCTAGTAGTTCACAGTAAAGAGAGCTGATTGTTTTAGTCCACAGTAGACTAATTTCCTTGATGAGAAAACTTGAGGGGTCAGCAGTGATTTAAAAAAACCAAGTCCAAAGGGCATTTGCTGGACCAAAGATTAATTACCAAAAAGGAACCAATTGAGGCTAAACGTGTTTGGGAACAAGAAACATGTCCAAAAAAGACAAGTTTTGGACAATGATTATTAATGTCAATAAGTGACTGCCACTTTCTTTGTTGTCTGCTGAATAATTTGAGCTGTGTTTAAATATATAGGATTCACCTTGACCATATGTGTGAAGATAGAGATTGTAGGCCCTTTGGATTAATCACTGAAAATTCCATTTCTGAGATGGTGGATTAAGTTTCTAACAGTCCATTCCACCAAGAGATTACACTATGAACTGTGAACAAAAAAACCCCCTATGTATATGTAATTTATTTTATATATATTTATGTATAACATATATATTATATGGACTATATATAATTTATGTGATACATATGTATACAAATTACCAGAGGCAGATTTGGAGAGGAGTCAGAACTTGGCAGACAGGACCGGCATAGGGTGAGCTTCTAGTTTTATAGTCTTAGTGTAAGAACAGGCTGCAGTCACAGTGGGTTGCAAGTAACACTATGGTAGAAAATTTGTTCTATCAGCATCCAGGAGAGAGCCTGAGATACTAATAGATACTAGAAATTAAGATAAGTTGGCATCTCAGAAAAGAGAAACCTAGAAAATGGGAGCTCCAAAATCAGTGTTCAAACTTCGGTCAGATCTCAGGCTGGCAGGTGAATTCAGCATGCCTGCAGCAGACTCAAAACAACCTGCAGCTAAGGCTAAAAGTACAATATTGAGATTTTGACTGCTTTCCACCATAGGCGAGACAAAGTATGCAATTTAAGCCTAACCAATTATTTAATAATTGCTTGCTAAAGCTAAAACAGTAATGTTTTTTGGAGGAACATTGCAGAATACAGAATCTCTATAACATGACAAAATGACTTAGATATAATCCAAACCTGTTTCACTTAAAAAGAAAATCAACAGAGTTAAACCCTGAGTTGACCCAGATGTTGGAATCAGACAAAGAATATAATCAGCTAATATAGCTATACTTAATAAAATGAACTTAATAAATAATTATATAGGAAATCCCAGTAGAAAAATAAAAAGAACCAAATGCAAATTATACAATTGAAACATATATTTTTTTGATAAAAACCTCATTGGATTGGCTTAATAGAAAAATGAAGATGACAAAGGAAATTATCACCAAACTCAAAGACAGATCAGTGTGAAAAAAAGATTTAAAAAATATAAACATAACCCTGATTGTCTATGGGACAACATTAAAACATTTAACATATATGTGATTAGAGTCCCAGGTGACAGTGAGAATGAGGCAGAAAAAATATTTAAACAATGGCTAAAAATCCAAATTTACAGATGATCTACCTAAAATCATTTACAGATATTAGGAGTTCTGATTACTCAGAATACAAAAAATAGATAACAAAGTTTCATTAGAACACTTTGGAAGGCTGAAAAAATTATTAATAAAATTGAAGCTCCTGGTAGTGTACAGCATTTCCAGGAAGAGTATGGTATCAAGAAGAAGGCATAAATAATTCTTTTATTCCAAAAACGTTCTTGGGAGTCATAAGGCATAGTTTGTACATTTTTTAAATGACCAAGCATCTCAGTTTTAAAAAATTCCACTCTCTTCCTGATCTTAAAATCACCTCTGGGAATCATTAGACTTTGTTTAATGTCTATACCAGAGTCTGGTATAATAGATCCAGAATACATTTGTTGTTACTTTTCTTCATATACTTAAAATATAAATAAAAATTTGTTTACTTTGTTGTTAGAGCAATCTTAGATTTCTTTATTTTACTTTTGGTCTTTTTATGTATATATGTGCTTCCTGTTTTTGGAAATATGATTTAACCAATGAGCTGTATTATTTAGTTACCCATTTCCAGTTCATAGTTCGTCATTTACACTGATAATATCTCTATTATCAGTGACTATATCCTTATTTTCTAGTATTTTCCAAGTACTTTTTATATTTAATGTGTACTAATTTTTCTAGTTATTCTAGCATTCTGATTATTCATAATTTAATATCCTGAAGATATTTGCTGCTGTCTAAATATTTCTGTCAAGTTTATTAGAATGTCTTTGACTGGTACTGATTTTTCCTTCTTTTTGCCACAGAAGTGAAATGATTCTGTGCCAATTATGCAAAAATAATTTGTCATGGTTATATAAACAGAATGCTTAATAGATATGCTTAATAGATACAATATGACTTCCATTGTGATTATTATGATTATCTGAAATAGTGATTTATAAGACTTCTCAAGTTCCCTGATGGAAATGTAGCCAAATAAATTGTATTAATATTTATATAGCATTCAACTTATATGTTCCAATATTAATATGATCCAGGTGATTGTCATTTCTGGTTGAAGAAATGATTGAAAAGAATCAAAACATGTACATAGAAAGTGACTGAGGAATTGATTAGTGCTTTTAACTCTGGTTTAACTTAACTCAAACTTTAATATGTTGAGACATTTAAAGTTATTTAAAGTGCATGATACCATCCTTAGGGATGAGCCTGTACCTCTTGTTTCCCTTCAATGGCTGAAGAACAGAGGTACATTTCTTTTTATCAGATATTTACAAGAGTTACCTCTATATTTAGTACATTCTAGAAATCTGAGGTTTTGTAAATGAAGGAATTCTTTCTTGCTAAATGGATCATATGTAACTCATTTGTTATGAAACTTTTGAGTTTGGACTTTTTGAATTTTATATTACCGTGTATAAGAAATAAACTGAAGAGCATGAGAAGTAAGCATTCTCAAAATTCTATGAATATTCCCTGTGTGATTATAACTCCTGGTATTAAAATATATTATTATCATTTTTTAGTTAAAACATTTTTTGTTTTGTTTTTTTTTCTCTTTTTAGAAAGTCTTTGAAAGCCATGTCACATGTGGTCTTCTCTGTGAAAACTTTTTTAGCCCTCTCATCACAAAAACTCCTCAGCCCCCTCATCACACTTCCCTCAAATTGGAATCACTCATTCCTTCATGAGTTGCCTCCATACTACTTTATCTAAATACCAGTTCAACTACTTGACATCCTGAATTACAATGAATTATTTTCTAGTCTATCTCTCCCACTAGATTGAGTACATATTACATTACCAACTCTTGAAAGAATTATTGACATTTAGTAAAGGAACAATAAATATTTGGTGACTAAATAAATGAATTTTATAACTACATTTAAAAAGTTTATTAAATATAGTTTATACCCTAGAATAGAAATGCAAATATTCAAATAAGGCAAGGACCTAATAATGGACTGAAGCCAATGAAGAGAAACAACTTAGTAACTACAGGCTCATCCCTAAGAATATTAGATTTTTGATCTTAGGCTACAGATTTCCTCACATATTTAAAAATATGCTAGGAAAATTACAGGCAAGTTTTGACATAGTATATAATAAGCCTTTATAATACAGGTAATAACATAAATATATTAGTAGTGCTAATAGTAATTTAAATGATTAAAATAAAACTTTAGGATCCACATAACAAAGCAATCCATTTGCAAATTGACTGGCAATTTGCACATTACAGAGTTTGAGACAGTGCAGAGAAGATGCTGACTGATGATTTTTGAGCACTGACATTAATTTAAAAACCAAACTATCTATATAACTTATTGAAATAAGTTAATATTCTTAAGTATAGCTCTTAACTGGCAAGAATAGAAAATTTATTCTTTAGTTCACAAGTTTTAATCCCAACACTTAACGTTATTAATCATGAAATCTCAGATGAATATTACTGTACAAATTACAATTTTGTTGTCTAACTATGATAGGAAAACTATAGTATGATGGAAAAAAAAGCATTGGAGTTGATGAACTACAAGCATGGAAATTTGTATTCCTCAAATACAAATCAAGAATAGACAGAACTGAGGGTCTAGAAATGTACCCACACATTTATGATCAATTGAATTTTGACAAAGGTGCCAATACAATGCAGTGAGGAAAGGGATTTTTTTTTTTACCCTCAAGAAATGGTAGCAAGATAATTGTATATACACATGCAAACAAATTTAGACTCTTACCTAATATGCAAAAATTAATAAAAATTGATTATACATCTAAAATTTACAGAGAAACTTGGGGGCACTGAGAAGAAGAATTTTCAAAATGTGTGTTAGCCAAATATTTCTTTAATAATATATGAAAAGCATAAGCAATAAAAGAAACAAAAAGGAAAGTTAGACTTCACCAAAATTAAAAAAATAACTTTTATGCTTTGAAAAATATCATAAAAAAATGAAAAGACAAGCCAGAGACTGGAAGAAAATATTTACGTATCACATACTTAATAAAGGAATTGTACCCAGAAAAAATAAAAAACTCCTGTAATTTAATAAGAAGACAGGCCAGGCACAGTGGCATATGCCTGTGATCCCAGCACTTTGGGAGGCCGCAGCATGAAGATTCCTTGAGGCCAGAAGTTCGAGGCTTCGGTGAGCTATCTGTGATCACACCACTTGACTCCAGTCTAGGTAACAGAGTGAGACTCTGTCTCTAAAAATAATAATAATAATAATAATAATAATAATAAGAAGAAGAAGAAGAAGAAGAAGAAGAAGAAGAAGAAAAAGAAAAAGACAAGCAATTCAACTTTTAAAATGGTCAAATGCTTTAACATTTTATCAACAAAGATATAACAATGATAAGCACATGATAGTATGCTCAGCATCATTAGTCATTAGAGAAATGCAAATTAATACCACAATTAGATAGCATTACTTACCAACTAAAATGGCTATATAAATTTAAAAGATAGACAATACCAAATATTTGGGGAGGAAGTAAAGAAACTAAACCCTCATACATTTCTGATGTGAATGTAAAATTCTAGAGCTACTTTGACAGATTCTTAGAAAGTTAAACGTAAATTTACCATGTCACACAGCAATTTTACTCCTAGGTATCTACCCAAGCAAAATGAAAATGTATGTTCACATAAAGGCTTGTTCACAAATGTATATAGCAGCATTACCCATAATAGTTGAAACTGGAAACAAATATCCATCAATTGGTGAATGAATAAACAAATGTGGTACATACAAACAATAGAATATTCTTCATCAATAAAAAGAATAAAATTCTGATAGATGCTCCAACATGGATTAATCGAAAAAATATGCTAAGTGAAAGTAGCCAGACATAAAATACCAAACACTGTATGATTTCATTATTGTGAAATGTTTAGAAAAAAAAAAGACAAATTTATAGTAAGAAAAAGCATACCAGTGTTTACCTGGAGCTGAGATTGGGAATTGGTATTGATTGTAAATGAATCTGATGAAATTTTAGGAGATGGTAGGAATATTGCAAAACTAGATTGTGGCAATGATTGAATGACTCTATAAACTTAAAAATTATTGTATTGTGTACTTCATAATGGTAAATTATACAACATAACATTATGCCCCAGTAAATGTATTAAAAGATAAGCTTATATCTTAAGAAATTAGGTTAAAAACAAGCAAAAATATGTGATCATAATGAAGTGGGAGAATTAGCTAATAAATATATATTTAATTAAAAATAATTTTAGCCAAGGAATAAGATCTAGTATTTGACACACAATAGAGCCATTATGATTAATAACAATTTATTTTATATTTCAAAATAGCTGGAAGAGATGATTTGGAATGTTCTTAACACAAAGAAATTATAAATGTTTGAGGTAATGAATATCCAAATTATACAGATTTGATCATTACACATTATATGCTTATATCAAAATGTCACATGTACCCCATAAATATGTAAAACTATTATGTATCCATAAAAATTAAAAAAATTAAAGACTAATGATAGATATAATTTGACAAATATCAATATGCAAATAAAAAAACACAAAATAAACTACATTATGGATTAGAAGATTGTGAAATATTAATGTTACTCCAATGTTAAGAAAATTTAGAAACCATGAAGAAGAAAAAGTAACTCTTATAAAAGTTTGGGAAAACATTAAAGAAAATTTACCATTACAAATAAATACATACAATCTGATATTTTTATGGCTTATTTACATTTTTACTACAATGATAAAATAGATTATTCCATTGTTATTAAAGTGAAAGACCATTTGAATAGATGACACTCAGCTTCATTCATTTTATAAAGAACCTTACTACAAATAACCCGGTGAAGAATATACACAAATGA
Source organism: Lemur catta (assembly GCF_020740605.2). Taxonomy (NCBI): domain Eukaryota; kingdom Metazoa; phylum Chordata; class Mammalia; order Primates; family Lemuridae; genus Lemur; species Lemur catta. Next base: position 45,205,337 of record NC_059141.1, on the reverse strand, counting down.
AAACCATAAACCAGTTTCACTCATGATTAAAAATGCCAATTGTAAATAAAGTAAAAGTATGTCAAATTTAACAATGCAATGTGAATATTTTGATCAAGTTTAAGTTATTCCAGAAGTGTAAGTATTTTTATACATTAGAAAAAATATTAATAATAGTATAGTTTATAAAAGAAAATTAAAAGAGGAAAATATAATTACATAATGAATTCCAAAAAATAATTTGATTCAATCCAATACCCATTCAGTGAATAAAGTTATTAGTTAATAGATGTGACTAGCTTAATTGGATATTTACCTGGAAAACAAAAACAAAACTGACAACTGTTTATTATAGTCAACAATAATTTTCTTTTAGAGGGGGCTCATCTGGTATACGAACCCAGGGCCTCAGCAATAATTTTTAAATGGGTTAAAAATCTAAGTGTACAATTATATATGTTAATTTTGATCTTATATATAATGGACATGCTTTATGTTTAGATATATATGCATATAACTATATATATATATATGTATATATATATATATATATTTTCTTAGCCAGTTCCTGATGTTATAACAAAAACTTCAGACTCAATAATTTATAAATAATAAAAATTTATTTCTCATAGTTTTGGAGGCTGTGGAGTCCAAGGTCAAGGAGACAGCAGCTTTGGTGTCTGATGAGGGCTGCCTCCCTGCCTCAAAGATGGAGGAGCTTTCTCACTGTGTTCTCACATGGCAGAAGGAGGGGAATGCTATGTCCTGGTGAAAAGGGGCCAAGGGATTCTTCAAACCTTTATAAGGCCACTAATCCAACTTAATTACTTCTGCAAAGGCCTCATCTCTTAATATCACTACTACCGAGATTAGGTTTCAATGTGAATTTTGGAGGAACACATTCAGCTCGTGCTACATATGTATTTATTTTTAAAAACTAGGAGAATCTATTTGTGTAACATTGTTGTGGCAAGATTTTTCTTAACCAAAGCAGGACTTTAACTACATAAAATATAAATAAAAATATAGACTGTACTATAAACAGAGTAAAAGGACAGTAAATTGATTAGAAAAAAATGTTTTATTTTAACTGACATGGTAGTAATATCCTTAATACATGATAAGTTTCTGAAAATACTAAGAAAAGCAAATAATTCATCAGAAAAATGGAAATGTAGTTTACAGAGAAGGAAAATATCTAGGCAATAAAGATATGACTTTCAATCCTATTTACAATCAGGGATATATGAAATAAAATAACAACGGGCTGCCTTGTATCACCCTTTAGAAGAACAAAAATGGCATTGAGTAGCTATAGCACCTAGTGTTACTGAGTATACAGGGATGCAGATTTTGATAGAAAACAAACTAGAAGTCTCTATTCAAATTAAAATTAAATCCAGAATTTCCCTTTTATAAACCTATCTCATAAATATCAAACAGCACTACATATAGATATGTAATCAAAGATTTTTTTAGTGTTAAGTGCATTAGTAAACAATGACAAGAAAAATGAATCTGAAAGCAACTTGAGTGTCCCTCAAAAGGCTAACTCTGCAGTACTATGGTAGAATCATTCCATGGGGTATTATGTAGCCTTTAAAAAGAATGAGTGAGAACCATCTATTGCTCTAAAGAGACAGGATATTACAGACACATAAAACACTTGGATAAAGTGAGAATGCTTCATGTCAGTCTGGTTATACCTCAGGGAGTGAGAAAGGAGGGCAAGAGGTAAAATATTAGTTTTTTTTTTTTTATCTCTGTAACTATCATTTGTTGCAAACAATGTAACACTTTAAAAATCTAATAATAGAAATTAAACAAATAGAAGACTATTGAGTGTTTAATTATATTTCATAGAATGACTATCTGTGAGTCATATCACTGCTAGGTACAGAATTATAGAGCAAATTTCTTAATAGTTAGTTAGAATCACTTTCTTCTGTTTTTAAGGTTAATCCTATAAATTCTTTTCTGGTAACAGCGCTGTTTTCCACACCAAAGATTTATCAAGAGAGATGCAAATATAATAATAATTAAAACATAAAGCAATACAAAAGCAAACAAATAATTCCAACCTCCAAAAACAACTCAATTTAGAGAAGAATGTTTACAGCTTCAGGACAAAAGCATTGTTTTCTGAATTTCTAACCAATCAAAATCTGTGTATTCTACAGGAAAACCTGTGATATCATTTCCACAAAACTGCCCTTTTCTGTTTTTGCCTGTATCAAGTCTCCTAAGCACTAATATTTTTCTATGTACTAGTTAAAAATATACTAATATAATTTATTAACTGTGTGTCTTTTGTATTATCCTGACATCTGTAATCTTCTTTATGCTGGAGCCCAGCTCATATCCCTTTAGATCCTAAGTGGTGTCAAGAGAGTGGAAGAGGTTTAATAAATACCTTCAGGAATCTTGGGAGTCATTCCTGTCAACTAAAGTACCTAATTACTCAATGTAAACCACATGGCAGTCTACTGAAGTGGGTCTATTTCTTTTTATTATTTTAGAATTATACTGTTTTATTTTATTCAGTATAGATAGTTGCTACTCCTGCTTTAAGTAGTTTCAACTGTTTGCAAATGACCTGGAAGGGCCAGTGTTTTGAATTTTGCTAAGATTCAAAGATATAAGAAAGCCACTTATTGAGTGAGTATAGTTGATAACGCAGCATTCATGTCTCATTTTGATTCCGCATTTCTATATGTGTTTGTGAATAAGCAGCCATGCTAAAGAGAAAATAAAGCCCTTCGTGAAGACAGATAAACTCAGAGGACCCAGAGAGCTCATTCTTTTCCTTTTAGTTGCTTAGAAATAAGCTGGCTCAGAAGGTCAATGAAAAAATCTACTGTTACCAGCCATTGAGGCACAGGTTACCTTTTCCTTAACCTATTTCATATAGTCATTTAGAGAACCCTTGCTTCTCTTTCTCTATAAATGGTATATAGAGATATTTGGGGGCCAGAGTCTCTTTCCTGGTGCTCTTTCAATGGTGAGTCCAATGCAGCTATGCCTGTTAGGCCAAAGCAAACCTCTCTGTGGCCTAAGGGCAGCTTTAGGGTCATGTGTCTCTCGGCTACTTCCAAATCCGTAGGCTTTCTCTATTCCACTCTAGTTTTTACCTTTACATGGTTGGTGCTAATCTACATTCTCCTTTGTCTTTGTGTGGAAAACGGCCTTAGAAGGGAAAACCAAGTGCTAGAGCTGTAGAGCAGATCTTACAGATTTCAGATTCTCGAACAGCGTATGGATATACTTCAAGAAGAAGGCTAAAATGCTATTCTTTTGATTCCTAGTAACTGGTAAGCTGAGTAGCTTATTAGCTCTCCTTTATGAATGAGGAAGATGTCTATGTACTGCTATGGGTTGTACTCAAGGATATATTATTAAATGAAAAAAGCAAAGAAAAGAACCATGTATATAGGTATCTAGTATGCAACCTTTTGTACAAAAAGTGGTAAGGCAATACCTATATAAATATAATTGCATTCTCCTAAAAAAATACTGAGAAAATAAGCAATAGGGATGCCTAAAAGTGTATGTGTGCATGTGCACAGAACAGTGGATACTGGAGCAGAAGGCAGTGGTGGTAGTGAGACTGCCCTCTTTATGTTATTGTATATAGCTTCAGCTGCTGAATTCTTTGAATTCCCTACATATTAAAAAATTAAATTGAAACTAAACAATCAGTAGTACATTTTCTTCTTCTTAAGATGTTCTAGGCTAAAAAAAGAAATATTAAATTCTGAACATTTTCAGAATGCAGTAGTGCATTCTAACGTTTTAAGTTTGATAAAAAAATAGAAATATAAAACAAAATAACAACTAAATAACTAAATTCTGTGTAAAGTTGTAGAGTTGACTGAAAAATTATTTTCTCATGGAAATGCAAATGTAACCATGGAAATAAGATATAAGCATTTATGTAATCTGATCTGAGTTTTTGAAAAATGCTTGGCCTAGTTGTGATAAATTTCATTTTGCTCTCAGTTCTATGCATAAACTGTTGGAAGAGCTTTTAGAGATGCTGCAGTAAAAAAGGAAATCACAGGAATGCAATAAAATGTAGTGAAGTCATGATATAATGTAAATAAATTATCTTAACACCAACAAAAAAATTGAATTTTATCATAGTATATAGTTATTCTGTATGCATTTGAAAGTTCCGTGAGAGGAAAGCATTCCAATCATTAGAACATGAGACATATTTTAAACTTATAATTGAGTTATTATTTATATTATAGCCATACGTTTCATTAAGCAACTAAATCAAGATTGTATTTCTACATTAGAACTGACCTGTGGTTTAAAGTTTCCGTTATATCAGACTGTAATAATTGTAACATATATATTTTTAAAATTCACGTTAAAATGTTGAGATGACAAAGGAAATGAAATAAGTGGAAAGAGCTGGTCCTAGAACCACCTGGGGTTAAGGTATTACTTTAGCAGTTTAATTGGGATCCCAGTGGTCAATCCCTCCCTCTGTATCCTCAGAACTTCTATAGAAATGTTTTAAAAGGAATTAGAGGAAGTAATGAAGCATAAGAAAGACATTCCATTTATCTCTGTTTAAGTTATTGTAGTCATTTAAATTAAATTTGATTTGTAGTAGCTTTAAACATTTTAGTTTTGCTTAATTAATTGTAAGTAGAAACAAAATTTGTGACAGAACTACTCTGCTTAATAGACAGAGAGATGATATATTTAACTAGCAAATCAGAAAGTGACAGCTTTACTTTATCAGTGCCACAAGTTCTTTTCCTGGGACCTATTTTAACTTTTCAGAAAGAAACTTTAAAAAAGAAAATTATGGGCCATTTAGCCCTCTGCAAAATTCCAAAGCATGGTTTTGATTTTTAAAAAGTATCTCTTTCTATTTCATCAGCTCTTCATATCTTAATAACAAGTTTTAAAAGCACTGAAATAACTCCATACATTTTTGGTACTCTAAGCATACTCATATTTCAGTGATAGCAAATTTCTGTTAAATGGTTTATATTTTAATGAGTTCCATAATAATGGTGGTGATGTAGTTTATTAGGAAAAAATGAGCACATATGTATTAAATATTTGCAAATAAAATACACAAAATTTTGTATATTACATTGTCAGAAACTCAGGTTGTATAACTGCTTAAAATGGGCTTGTTATTCTGGAAATAGAGCCAGTGAACAAAAACACTTGGTACAACTTACAAAATGTTATCACCATCTTAAAAAAACACAATCCTTTTAACTTTCCCTCCTCTGCAATTCATTTTTTCTTTCCATATGCTTGTGTTATTATTTTTATAGTCCTCTCTTTTTTCTTAGAAACTTTCTACAAGTAGTATCTATAGAATTAGAATTGAATGAAGAAAATAGTACCAAAAATAAATAGTATGTATTGTTCTCAGATCTCTAATGCTTGAAATGCCCTTGAAATATGTCACTTTTTACTTGTGATTTACGGTAGTTTAGTTACTGTCACAGTATCATAGAGGTTCATGTTGGAACTGAACAGACATTGTTTAAACCACATCTCAAAACTGGCTCTATTCTTTGAACTTGATCTATAGATTCAGTGTAATGCCAATCAAAATCTCAGCAAGTTATTTTATGGATATTGACAAATTGATTTGACAGTTTATACAGAGAGTTAAAAGATCTAGAATAGCCAACACAATATTGAAAGAGAAGAATAAAGTTGGAGGACTGCCATTACCTGACTTCAAAACTTACTACCAGGCGCAGTTATCAAGACAGTGCAGTATTAGTGAAGGAACAGACAGATGGGTCAATGCAGTAGAATACAGAACCCAGAAATAGACCCACAAGAATAAAATCAACTGATCATTGATGAAAAAGCCAAGGCAATACAATGGAGAAAAGATGGTCTTTTCAACCAATGGTTCTGAAACAACTGGACAGCTACAAGGAAAAAAACAGAATCTAGACACAGACTTTACGCTCTTCCCAAAAATTAACTCAAAATGGATCACAGACTTAAATATAAATGCAAATCTATGAAACTTCTAGAAGATAACATAGGAGAAAATCTAGATAGCCTAAGGTTTGACAATGATGCTTTTTAGGTACAACATCAAAGCCATCATCCAAGAAAGGAAGAATTGATAAGCTGGACTTTGTTAAAATTTAAAATTTCTGCTCTGTAAAAGATACTCTCAAGAGAATAAAAAGAGAAGCCACAGACTAGGAGAAACTCTTTGCAAAAGATTTATCTGATAAAGAACTGTTATTCAAATTACACAGAGAACTCTTAAAACTCAACAATAAGAACACAATCTGATTAAAAAATTGACCAGAAACCTTAACAGACACCTCATCAAAAAAATATGCAGATGAAAAATAAGCATATGAAAAGATGTTCTCCATTATATGTCATCAAAGAAATGTAAATTAAAACAACAGTGATCAACATCTGCACGTCTTAGAATGACTAAAATCTAGACCACCAATAGCACCAAATGCTGGTGAGGATGTGGATCAACAAGAACTCTCATTCATTGCTGCAGGGAATGCAAACTGGTACAGCCACTTTGGAAGACATTTTACTTTCTTACAAAAGTAACATATTCTTTCCATATGATCCAGCAATTGTGTACCTTGTTATCTACCCCAAAGTTCTGGAGACTATGTCCACACAAAAACTGCACATAGATATTTATAACAGCTTTATCCATAATTGTCAAAACTTGAGAACAATCAAGATGTCCTTCAGTAGCTTAATGGATAAATAAACTGTGGTACAGCCAGACAGTGGAATATTATTCTGTGCTAAAAGCTAAAAGCTGTGAAAATACATAGAGGAACTTTAAATGCCTATTATGTTTTAGAAAAGGCCAACTAGGGAGATGGTAAAAAGAAAAGTGATTGCCAGGGCTTGGTGGTAGGAGTGGGTAGGGAAGGATGAATACGCAGAGCATGGAGATTTTTTAGACCCATGAAACTGTTTTGTATGATACTACAATGGTGGATACATATCATTATAAATTTGTCCAAACCCACAGGCTGTACAACATCAGGAATGAACCCTAAATCAATGAACTTTGGGTAGTAATGACATGTCAGTATAGGTTCATGAATTGTAACAAATTTACCCCTGTGGTGGGGATGTTGATAATGGGGCAGGCTAAGCATATGTCAGGGGCCAGGGATATATGGGAAATCTCTGTACCGTCTGCTGAATTTTCCTGTGTTGTAAAAATGAAGTCTATTTAAAAAAAAAAAAAAAAAAAAAAAAAAAAAACTGGCTCTATCAGTTCTTAGCAGAATGATATGGGATAAATTTTCTTATCTTTGACTTCTTGTGAGTCTGTGCTATGGGGATAGTGCTACCAATGACTGATGCATAATAATCAAATTATTTCCCACTCTTTTCAATGGTTTAATAAACTGATGCCTGGTTAGGGATCGTTAGATTGTATAGATGATGTTTGTTAAACCTGGCACAGTACTAAACATTCGTAGTATGTTTGGTAGGAGAGCTAAGCATCTAGACAGTTGTATGAGCAAGATGTTCAGTGTACTGTAGTGATAAAAAATCACTTAGTTGCTGTGGTGTAGTTTACAGAGAACTGAAAGAAATCAAAAGGCAATTTCACAACACTGTCAGAAGGAAGGCCATGCATTTCAGACCCCCTCAAGAGGAGCATTTAGTACATTGGGAAAAAAAATCTTGTTAGTTCATTCACTAAGTGTTGGACACTAATTTAGCTAATAGAATACCATACTGTTATAATTAAACTCATTGGAAAATAAAGGATATAAACAATGATTTTATATATTTTAGTTTATAATAAGAAATGTAACTCGCAAGAAAGCTTACAAATTTCCACCAGTTTTACCTATACTTTTCCACTCATAGGAAAATTACACACAGTATGCCAAATTATCAGAAGATGGTCGATAAACCTAGACTATTAAGAGCAGTTGATTATATTCATTGATTATGTCAGTTTTAGTAACCTGGAGTATCCATCTACTCTGTAAGAAAACACCTGTCTCAAAATATACATTATCATCAACTTCTAGGCAATACTTTTTAAAATATATATACACATATATTTATTTCAGAATATTATGGGGGTACAAATATTTAGGTTACATATATTGCCTTTGCCCTGCCCGAGTTAGAGCTGCAAGTATGTCCATCCCCCAGAGGGTGCACACGGCACCCATTAGGTGTGAATATACCCATCCCCTCTTCTCCTACAATACTTGAATTGGATTGGACAGTGTTTTTGTTTTATTAGTTTTTATGGTGACTCCCTAATCTCAATTTTACATCAACCCTCTTATCTTTGACATTTTAAAAATATTTTATCACTGTCACAAGAATAAATGGTTTCTCAGAGTTCACATAATCAATCCCCTGGAGTTCTACAAGAAAATCATAAAACTTTATATTTATCTACCCCTCATCCCTTAAAATACCACTTTAATTATGTTTTGAGTCAAGCTAATATAAATTTATTTTAGACTTCAGTAACAATTGTATGTTGATTTTACATTTTAACTATAGTTTAATAATCTGAAGGCAACTTCTATTTTAATCACAAATTCTGAGGAGTCTTTGCTGTTCTCTGTATCAATAACAGTATTCTTAAGTGTAAATTTATAACCCCATAAATTCCTGAAATTTAAATATTAAACTAATTAATATTAAGAAAACTATACTGCAATTAAAAGTGTTCTCTGAAAATTTTCTAACTAAATGCTTTTAGATTATCATCTCCCTTATCCCTTGCTTCTCCTCAACCACCATCACGATGAACAGTGACAATAAAATTCCTTAATAGAAAACACAAAGAAGAAAGACCTAAATTAAGACAGAAGATACTCTCCATCAACTATGCAAGGGATTAAAAAGAAAAGTCAAGATTAATTCTGTTGTAACAAATTGTTTAAAGCTATCAACTGACACTTTCTCGCATAGGAGTTAAAAAATGAATTGGTTGCATTTCTTTTTTAGCCATGAGGTGTGGGATTTGCAGAGTAGGGCAGAATATTCCTGAAGAGCTATTCTGGTATGTTGTTCAACAGTGATCAAGAGTAATAAGTCATTTTATTACTAGGAAAGAACAAACAAACACGTGAATACAAATGGAACCCCCAATACCTAATGGCATTAGGCATAGGGCTTAAATCATTAAAAAGAGCAAGTTATAGAAATTGTGGCCCATATATATATATCTGTTCTTAGGATTCATGGTCAGTAGTATAAAATGTTAGGAGACTGAATTTTTATCTTTTTTTCTCCTCTTTTCTCTTGAATTGTTCACACCTTTGAAATGTATCTAAAAAGTTACCTTTCTCGGAGTTCACTATAACTCAAAGATACCACCACATTGGTATTTATTATACTCCTAAATAATGGAAAGGATGAGAAGATTTAACTAAATAAAATTGCACTTCTTCTAGCTCTCTGCTTTTGGTGTGAAAATTTGAAGGATGAAGAGTAACAAATAGGATATCTGCTTAGGACTCCTTAGGACTTCTAGGCTCTCTTTGTGTTGCTTGGGAATGGGATAGCTATAAATTTGGTTCCTACTCTGTGCACACAAAAGGAGCAGCTTCTCTAAACCATAGCTTCTCCCAAAGGTCTATAGCTGCTTTAATGGCTATTATGCAATACCCCAGACATGAAGTGTGTAATTAAAAAATACTCATATTCACTACTGAGGCCACTTCCCCTCATTGCGATATGTCCAGCTGATCTTCCCTTTACAAAATTGCCAGCTAAAAGGAGAGAGAGAAGAAGACAATGTCCCTTTACTGAAGTTCATCCCACAGTATTCCATCCTCGTATGATCCAAACATCTCAGGGGTGACTCAGACTGGATTTCTACGTACAGCCGGCCGGCCTGGCTGCCTCTCAGTTTCCTCCAGAGCTGTGCAATGCTTGCGGTGTCTGCCCATGTCCTTCACTTGACAAATATGACACACTGAGAGGGACAGTTACGACGGTCTATTATAGTATGAGAAATATCGTAATTTAAATCTATTGAATATTTTTACAGAAATATAGATGGGGGAAGGTGGAAAAAAAATCCTCACTCTCAAAATTTAAAACTCACTTGGAAAACCTGGAAAGCTAGAGTTGGGAAAACTCTGAACATGCATAAACAGGTTTTTTCTGAACTCATTAGGAGGTTATGTTATTAATAATAAATCAGATCAAGAATATTATAGTCAAAGAAGGGCCTTTCATTTAACAGAGAAAAATCCAAGTCAGTACATGGTCGTAAGCCATTCATATGAGATATGAGTGGCTCTCAAGGGCTGGAACACAATGCCAGCAAGGTATAAACGGCATCAGGGATAGTCTTGCCTATAAATGTTTTCAAATTTATAGCCTTGGGTCTGAAGAACATATTGTGTGAGGAAATACAGTGTGAATAAATGGAAATTGTGCTCCACTGAAGTAAGAAAGGGGAAAATATAGTTTTATTTCTTGCCTAACATTTCTGCATCATGATATCTCTAAGTGTGCAGCCATAAATCTGAGATGAATCTCAGGAAATGGTGTGAAAGATTTCATTGCTAATCTGTCAGATTTTAGAATTCCCTTCAGTCAAGTCAGTAGGAGAAAATCACACAGGGCAGAAACAAACAATATGACCAGAAAGCCTGGGAGGAACATGGGCTTTCCTGGTCATTTAGTGTAGAAATTTAAAATTGTGAAGAAATGAAGATTAATATTAAATTACTTTCATTCAGAGACAGTACTGTGTAAAGGTCCAGGTGTTTGGTCATTGTCCATAAATCCTGTAAATAAGGGTTTTGATCATTAAATGGGCAAAATACATAAAGAATTACCATAAATAAGCCTACTATTGTTTTCTCTGCCTCAACAAAGCAAAGATTTAACCATATATATGAAAACATTTTTCTTTGGCCCTTATGGATTGTTGGTTATATGGTATTATATCATTGGTCGAGGGATTCATTATTCAAAGGCGGTTATCTTATCTGTAAAATAAGAATTATAATGTAATGCGGTTTGGGGCTTTGAGATAATCTAGGTAAAGCGAATTGCCAAATTCTTGATCCATTCTTATTACTCAATAAATACTAAGTAAAATTATTCTTGATCTAGGTCTAAAGTTTCATGCTTTGTCTTTAAAAATAAAAATTTGAAATTAAGCATATGTATATAAGACTTCTTTCATATATTTTTCTAAGACTATGCAGGATTTGTATTTTCTATCTTTGGAGTGATTTTGTCCCTTTACTTATATTCAATAATTGTTATTATTTTACCTTATTTGTTTTCTCTCCTTTTATATAGATAGATATCATTTATCACCATCTACATATCCATGGTCATATTTTTGCCAAACCATGCATCTCAAAAAAGTTAATGACATTCTCCAAAATAACCTCAATATTGTCACACTCTAGACATTTAATATTTATATTGTTTTATGTAATGTACAGTTCATACTCAAATTATATTTTTAGGTTTTTAAATTTTTTTCTGTTTTTTTCCTCTGGATATAATGAATTCATACATTGTGTTTTGTTGTCATCTCTCTTTGGTTTTCTTTACACAGTCATGCCACTATTTTGTCTCCTTGTGACTATAAGATTAAGTAGGTATATTTTGCAAAAATGCAATAGAGGTGATGTTATATCCTCATTGAATTGCTTCAGGAGGCACATCACAGCAGTGGTCTGCTGGAGAGCTGATTGCTAAAAAATCTCAGGAATTTCTGAGCTAGTTGTTAAGCAGTCATTAAAAATTAATTTATGTGCACTAATAATGAAATAATATATATTAAGAAAAGGTGACACATACTAAAACTATCCCTTCCTAATTATTTTGCCATGTATATCATGGTGAAAATACAACACAATTGTGCGTTGCATTCCTGTCTCCTAAACTCTGCCTTCAGTGATGACACAGATAGTCCGAAATAGGCCATTGTGGATTACTTCTAATCAGAGCTTGGTTTGTGGTACTGTTGGTTTATCAGGAAGTAATGGAGAAAATGTTAATAATGTATATTAAATTTGTGATTGTGCTGTGTCTGTAACAATTACAGTGTGAATAATGCAATAAATGAAGAAATAGCTTCTCAGTGTTTGAAAACTATTATCTAATTCAGCAAAGAAGTAGCTCCGGTCATTGATGGCCCAGTTAAGTCCTGGCATATGTCTTTGTTGTTTCATTTTGGTCTTATTCATTAATGTAAACAAACATATCAACCAACATCTATGTTGGAATTATACTCATTCATAAATCGCAACCACAGTCTACTTTAATATGACAATTTGCCAATACCACTGAAAATATTCTTTGAGGATCTATTGGTTCATGCCGTTTACAATAAAGAATACTGTATATGCTATTATTCTCTGTAAATTATATGTTACATATAATTTGCATTAATATTTGTAATAAATACTACATAAGTATTATGTTTTTTTATATACACATGTTTTTTAGAGTCAGTTGTTAAACATTTAGCAGAACCCCGCTGCACTTAAGTTATTTTGTCCCAGTATTGATAGCTTTTACTTGATAAGGGTGGTGTCTGCCAGATCTCTGTATCGTAAAGGAACACTTCTCCCTTTTTACTTAATAAATAATCTGTGAAATGATACTTAGAGACCATATTAATATCCTGTTTTTCAACAACACTTTCACCTAATGGATTTAGCATCCATTGATGATTCTTGCTTGAATAAATTATTACATTTCTGATTATAAAATAAGTAATTTTGATGAAAAGTAATTTTCTTTCATCCTGTCTATGTATATTAACTGTCATTATTCTACAAAGAAGTGCTGTCTCTATTTTTTCTCTTTTAGCATTGTAGACTGGATTGATAAAAAATTTTAATACATTAAAACCACTGAAGTTATTAATATTTTTGTTGTTATATTGTCCCCCAGATTTTCAAGGTTGTTATATTGTCCCCCAAATTTTTAGACAAGTCCCTTTAATCTAGCTTCATTGTTATTTTAAGACATGAACTTTAGGTTTGGGCGCTTTTTTCTTTTTGGCACAACAAAATGTTTCATGTTCACTTTCCACTTTACCTTAGCCAGAAATTAATCACAGCTCCAAACAGTTCTAGTTCCTTTTAATGATGAATCACATGTAGCCATTAAAACCAAGGAGTTAGGTATGTTTTTGTTGCTATTAAGGTGTCACTCTTTTAATGTTCATAAACATTACATTATGAAAAATGATATCTCTAATTCAAGTATAAGATCACAGGATATTTCCCTATCATTTTTCATTTTCATTCCAGTTTGTGTCTCTTTTCTCTGACATGAAGAATTTTAATTCCCAAGATATCAATATCTTTAATCATTTGTTCTATGACAATCACACAAACTATTTTTTCAAAATCATTACACCACAACCATTACTAGGTAAATTTTAAGATCCTTTTGTGGTTCTTTATGTTCTTACAATATTTCCAACCAAGTGTGTACAGTCAGAGTACTGTGATCAAAAATTTCTTGATTTAAATCTTTATTGTTTTTCTGTGTTGTTAATAAACTGATAAGTTCATTTTTTTTCTTTCAGTATTTATGGTTTGCATTTTTTTAATTTTTGTATTTATTTTTTAATATTTAGACATTAATATAGATCAACAAGCACCATTGATAAAAGCGTATACTCACAGAAGTCTGATATCCATTCTTAATTCTTTCATCCATTCACATCCACATCTTGCAGTTAACCATTTTGATTAATGATTAGTTTATGTATCCTGTGTTTCATTTTAGAAGCAAATATGCTTATCTTCCAGTATTTCTTATACAAAATATTCATGTTATCTACACATTTGTTATGTTTATTGTTGTTTTTTACCCCATTTAACTACACATTTTGAATATGAATCCCAATTATTTCATACAAATATTCCTACTTTTATTACTACATAGTAAACCATGTGATTTGTATTCAATATTTTCTAAGTATTTCCATAAAGAATGAATTTTCTCTCATGTTTTTATTCGTGATTTTTAAATCTTTATATATTAGAGTGATTATTTCTTTATTTGTGATGCATGTGGTTAATATTTTTCCGAGTTTCTTATTTATATTTTGACTTTGATTGTTTTCTTGTCATTCAATTAATTTTTAATATTTGTGTAGTAAAATTTATCAATCTTTTATTGCACCTTCCTTTTGTGTCTTAGCTAGAGTTTATACACAATGAAGGTGTAAATAATTTATCCAGGTGTTCTTTTATTATTTGTATAGTTTCCTTTTTTGTTAACCATTAGATTTTTTATTTATTTGAAGTTCATTCTTCTATGGAATATGTCATTTATATCTATTTTATCGTTATCCTAATGACTGTATAGTTGTCCTCACCTCATTCATTTAAAAGTCCATCTTTTTCTAGGGCATTCAAGATTTCATCCTTATCACATGCCAAGTTTCCATATTACATGAATTTATTTCTTGACTTTCTTTTCTGTTACATTGTACTCTGGATTTGAGAACCAGTACAGACTGATTTTAGGGCATTTAGTGTATATTTTAATTTTTAATAGGATTAGTCCTCCTTTTCATTTTCACAGACATTGCCTAGATATTCTTAGATGTTTTCCCCATAAGTTTTTGTTCCAGAAAATAGCTGGTAGTATTTTTATTAGAATAGTGTTAAACTATAGTAATGTCGGAGAATTTACATATTTGTGATGTTTAATCTTTCTGTTTGAAGGTTATGGGGTACCAATTGTTTCAAGTCCTTTTCGTATTTTGGGGAGTTTTTAAAATAGACTTCATATTTTAGAATAGTTTTAGGTTCACAGCAAAACTGAGCAGAAGGTGTAGAGATATTCCATCTCCCATACATACATGCATAGCCTCTCCTGTTATCAACATCCTCCACCAGCATGACACATTTGTTAAAACTGGTCGTGTCAAAACTACCGAGTTTTGACAATTATGAAGAAAGCTGCTATAAATATTCATGTGCAGGTTTTTATGTGTATCCAGAGTGTTTTAAAGTTTTCCTCAGAAAGATTTAGCTCATTGTTTTTACTCAATTTATTTTTAAATACGTTATTATTTCCATTGCATTTGTTAGAAGACTATTTTCTTTTTATTATTTGCCTATGCAGTTATTATTTGTACATATGAAGATTATTGATTTTGGTACTTTAATTTTCTACCTTGTTCTTTCTTGAATTTTAAAAAATTAGACTTTATCTTATAAAACAGTTTTATAGAAAAATTAAGAAGATAGAACATAACAGTTCCATGTAGCTCATATCCTTATTATTAACATCTTAGTAAGGTACATTTGTTAAAATTAATAAGTTAATATTGCTACATTATTAATTAAAGTCTGTAATTTTTTCAGACTTATTTAGTATTTATCTCATGTCCTTTGCTGTTCCAGTATCCTATCCAGGATATTACATTGCATTTAGTAGTCATGTCTCCTCAGGCATCTCTTGGCTGTGACAGTTTTCAGACTTTCCTTGTTTTTGATGACCCTGACAGTTTTAAGGAGTGCCAATTAGGTATTTTGTAGGATGCCTCTTTATTAGAAATTGTCTGAGTTTTTTCTCATGATTAGACTGGTGCTATATGGTTTGTGGAGGAAGACTAGAAAGATAAAGTGCCATTTTTATTATTTTTATCAATATTATGTATTGTTGATGTTGACATTGATCATCTGGCTGAAGTTGTTCTTTCTCCACTAGAAAGTTTATTTTCCCCTTTTTCCATACTCTACTCTGGAAGGAAGTCACTACGTAGCTCACACTTAAAGAGTGGAAGTTGTCCCCTCCTGAGGGCAGAGTATCTAAACAATACTTGCAATTATTTGGTTTTCTTTTTCAAGGGATATTTGTATATTTTCTACAATTGATTTTTGCTTTCAATCATTTGTTTCGGTCACTATGGACTCGTGAATATTTATTTTATATTTTGGGTTATAATCTAATACTGCTTTATTTATTTTGCTGTTCAAATTATTCCTGACTTGGCTATTGACACCTTTTTCAATTGGTACTTATGTCCCTTTGACATACTTCCAACAATATGGATTTAAAATTTTGTTTTAGCATTCTTTACTTTTTGGCAATATCAAGATACTTCAGGTTACTCTTGTATATTTCCTGCCCAGTCATAGAATCAGCTATATCTACAAGGAGCTCTGGTACCTTTATTGGAGAATGGTATCAGAAACCAAAATCTGGGTGCTAGGTGTGCTCATTCCTACTAGAGTGTCATTTCTTTTAAGGCTTCACACCTGACAGAACAAGGAAATATATCTGTGTTTCGTTATTTACATGTATATATGCAACTATAAATATTTCTACATCTGTAGCTATGTTAAGGTAAACGCGAATTCATACCAATGTTTTAAATTCTAGCTCAGAGTACAATTAGATTATTCTAGTTTCCTCCTCATGTTTGTCTATAAACTCTCACTTGGACATTGAGAAACCTGACTCCCATCATCATCATCATCCATTTACCTGTTCAATTTCAGATACTTGTGTAACAGCATCAAAATCGTTAACCTGTACCCCCTTGGGAAGCAGCTTTAACAACTACAGCATATTGCTTCCTAGTATTTCCTTCTGACTTTAGTCTTACAGATTACGTTAATGTTCAAGGTCTATTAGGTCAGCACCTTTTCCCTCTCCATACCTCCTACAGTGAGGTTATTTCATACATTTGTATTATAGTTAATACTCTTGTCACAGTCTGCATCCCTTCCTGAGGTTCCATTTAACAAATAATTTTTTTTAAATTTATATAATTGAGGGTTCACTCTTTGTGCTGTAAACTTATACAGCTTTGACACTACACCCTCCATATAATGTCAAGGAGGGTGGAGCAAAATGGCCAAATAGAAACCTCCAGCAGTCATCCCGCTACATGAACAACAAATTCAACACCTATCCGCACAGGCAAACACCTTCAGAAGACCCAAAAATCAGGTGAGCAATCATACTAACTGGCTTTAACATTATATCAGGCAAAAGAAGCACTGAAGAGGGGAGAAAAGACAATCTTTCATTGCCCACACCACCCCTCCCCAACCCAGGCAGTGTCGTGCCAGCATGTCTAGTGGTGAGAGAATCTGTGTGCTGGGGGAGGGAGAGTGAAGTGACTGTGAGACTTTGTATTGAAACCCAGGGCCATGCTGGCACAGGGGAGGGAACACACCACAGGGCAGAATTCAGCTGGTTTCCACAGAGAGAGCATTTAGACCAGCCTTGCCAGAGAGAAGTCATCCACCCGGAAACCTCAGTTCTGGCTAGCCCCACCCCTGGCTGACAAAAAGCAGTCTGGGGCCTGGACTAAATGCATAAGGCAGTTGGGCCACAAAGTTGTAGTTTTGAGGCAATTCTTTGCTGTGCTGGCTGGGAGCCAGTGGACTTGGGGTGCACACGACCCAATGAGACACCAGTGGTGCTAACCAAGTTAGTGCCTTTCAATTGGAAATATCAGTATGGAATGATGATCTTTTAAAATAATTTATTTCCTAGCTCTGTACACTAAAAGGGCCTGCAGCAATGACACCTCAACCCAGTTGCATGTCTCAGTTTTTAAATACCATGCCCATTAAGAGGTATCAGATCTCCTTGGGAAAATGCCACATGGAGCAGTTGCTGGGATTGGAATAAAAGAGAAATTCAGCTTATTGTGGTAGCACAGAAAGAAAGGTAGTATTGCCTATAAAATGAATTTATTTTATCATTCATGAGCAGTTATTGCAAAAAATTAAAGTAGGTAATGTCATTTATGTGATAAATTTTATTAAAAAACTCTAACATATAGTAGATTGTAATTTGTATTGATGTAGAGAATGACTATGAAAATCTTTTGTACCATAAAGAATTTCACTGGTTGTCTTACTGGAAATATTTCAAAGAGTTGGCAACTTTAACAACTTTTTCTTTCACACATAATCATTCCAAACTTTGATCTCTTCTGAAATACCGAGTGATGGTCATATTAAGTTAGCATATATAATGTAATATATACAATATAATGTGTGTGTGTGTGTGTGTGTTGCATTGAAAAGAAACTGAGTAAATACTGAGGATGTGCAATCAAAAAAGTTTGGAGGTTTTTTTTTTTTTAAAGGCATAGATAGCTGAAATAAATAGAGAAATACCTATTTCTAGATACAACTTAGCAGTATTTTAAATTAGATATAGAGATTTACAAGAAATAAAATTTAGCAATTTTTAATTTCCACTGTTTAACTATGAATTACCAAAATTAGGCCAAAGGCTAATAAGGATCTTTGTTTAATTAAGAAACCTGACATAATTTTAACTGTCAGCCTCTACCTCTTGAGCTTCTGTGTTTTACTTAATCTCCCAAAGAAATAACTCAAATCTATCACTGTTAGTCGATGAGAAGGCTTTAGTGGGAAGATTTTAGTGGGAAGTTGGTTTCCTAGCTTCAGATGAATTCATCTCCACTTCATGTTATGTATATACGACAGCTGAGTAAGATTTTATGTGGAAAGGTATGCCCTCAAGAGAAGCGCAAAATGTATGAAAACCCCTGGCCTTCTCACCTGGACTATCTTCACAGCTTGTTACATACTTCCATGTGCTCTAGGTGACAACCAGAAGTTTGCACTTCTTCCTATTGTGAACCACTTCTCATGTCATTTCAGCTCTTTGCTGCATTCTTGTCCTCTCTTCTGACTTTCCATTTTACCTCGTATATGCCTTTTAAAAAGGAGATAGCTTTCTGTTTTTTAAATGTATATAAACTTTCTCTGTCTGGATTCAACCTCCCTTCTTGAAGAGTTGGTTCTTCTGAGTGTTTTCAATTATCTAATGAAACAAAATGTCAGTGAAAGTAAAAAATGTGCTACTACTTTATAATTTTTTTAATTATGTTCATAGTTCTTCAATTAATAGTCACAGCCATCTTAAGAATTTTTATGAAACTTACTCAAACTTCACAGCCCTTTGCAATACACTGTTTCCCATTTTACAGAATAAGAGATCTAGACTCTAAAAGTTAAAAAAAAATGATTGATGTCACCTAGTTAGTAAACAATTTGGCCAGAACAAATCTTCTAACTGCTGGTCTATATTATTTGTTTAATTTTCCAACACTTATTAACTAGATATAATAATTAATATTTATTGACATAAGTCAGAATGACATGTTAGCTAACATTTATGGGACATTTATTGTGTCCTTGGCATTGCATTAGCTACTTCATATCACCGTCTTACATATTCCTCATAACAACTCTATAAGATAGGTATATCAAAATTGAAGGTGTCTAATATACTTACCCAATGCCACACAGCTAATCTATAGTTTATCACAATTGGAATTTATTTTTTTTCCTTCCAACATGCATAGTCTTAATTTATCTCTCATGCTATCATCTTAGAAAAGGTAAAGAGAAGAAAAAGAAAAATTTTAGTGAGAACCTACTATGTGCCTTGAACTAGGAAAGAGGCTTTATAAAACTAGTTTCATGTGAAAATGAAATTGTGCCTTATATTATGTATATTTATAGTTAAATTTACATCTGTCTCCTCAGTTGACCATAATAACATTTCAATAAGGATGAAGTAAAATGTACAACATAAAAAAAGGCAGGGGCAGTTATCTTTATTTTCTAGTACATGAAACCAATTACCAAATAAGTTTTCCAGGGTCACAGTATACATAAATGTTATTATCCTATCAGAAGGGAAACCCCTTTGGTACAATATCAGCTCTTTATTGGACTTTCTGGCATCAGCTACTATCCCAGTACCTAGCATATTAATGAATGCTTATTTAATGAAAAACTCAATGAATGAATGAATGAAAAACAGGAATAAGAACCTAGTCATCCTGTCTCCTTTGCCTAGGAATACCAAACTTATTCCTTACTCAGTTCAATATATAATACGGAAGTTCTCTTATATTTTAATTATACAAAGAATTCAGAGTTAAAGTCTAATTTTATTTAATTAAAACAGACTAATCTAATAGAGATCAAGAGGTGGTTAAGTAGCATGAAGAATAAAAAAAAAGATATATTTTGTCTGCAAGCTCCAAGAAAATCTTGAAGAACACTGCACTGTTCACTTTAGTTTTAAGCTGTAACAATTTGTAGACATCAGAGAGAGAGAAAGAGAGATAGAAAAAGAGAGAAGGAGAGAGAGAGAGAGTAATAGGAGCAACGTGTAGAGTGCCTACCAAAACAAATCAAACTGAACATTTTGTAATAATTAAGTAAAGAAAAATCTTCCATTGTACAAATAAAAGTATATGTTGATAGTAGAATGTGAATAATATATGTGAATATTCATAAAGTTTTCATTAAATCTCAGTACACAGAACTTGGACAATATTGCATTAGTTTCATAAGGGTGGTATCCTCATCTAATTTATGACAGTCCTACACAATACCTAACATGCTGCATGTTGTACATACAGCATGTAATCCATGAATATCTCTGAATGTAATCTGTATCTATTTAAAAGTTTTCTCTTTTTGAATTTTAATAAAAAGCAATGTTCCATACCTCCAAATTTGAAGAGAATAATGTGACACACACATAGTCACTGAGTTAATTAAATCAAAGCCAACTAATGCTCTTAGAATATGGCATACTTTTTCATCTTGCCACATTGATAACAGTGATCCCGTTCTAAAGCAGATCATCATTCTAGTCGTAAAACTAATTTCAAAACAAAGTCTCCTTTGAAGAGACCAAATATTTCAGTGTCTGGATAGTGGATGAAGATTTGAAGGGAAAAGATTTTTTTTTTTTTAAGACAGAATAATGTTAGGAAAAAAATGGATGGCATACTAAATTACTTTGAATAGGTGGAAAGATAAGAATTAAAAAGTGAGAGTTGGAAAGGAAGAAAAGATATTTCCAGAAGAGAAGAGTATAGTGTAAGAGCACTTAGGATTTATTTTTGGCTATGTTGTCAAAAGAATTATTGGTCTTAAGTATACTGTATGTGGTATATGTTATCATTAGTTTTATTTAGCAAGGTGTTATAAATAGGTGACACTAATATTGTTTATCCAGAGATAGCCTGAGTAGGTTTTGGAAACAACATTTTCATCAATACATGTATGGCTTAGGCTTCATGACATCTGAGACTACTTCTGGATAAATGCAAAGGAAGTAGTAGCATAGAGGAAGGTACTGAAAAAGATAGGACAAAGCAAAGACACGGGGAAAGCAGATGAAATATAGTAGATGTCCCTTGTATTTATTAAATGAATGTGATTGTCATTTTATTATTTTACCCTGTTATATTTTGAAATGAACTAAACATATAGTCAAATTAGTCGTATGCAAGAAGAAATGTAAATATATAACGATCTTTAATCCTCCTAGTTTAACCAGAGTGTGGTCTTTGCTAATTCAGTGAGACATCATCAAGCATCTCGTTTTAACTCTCCCAGGTTACACAGCATTGTTATCCCTAAGCTGTGATCTTTGGGTGGTGGCATAAGTTGAATTGTCTCCCAGGCTCTGCATTAAAGGTGGGCAGAGAGAGAGAGAGAGCTCTGACTCTAGGCTTCACACGCCTCCCCCTCCCCACACACGAGCTTCACAGCTTTATGCTTTATTCAGAATAGCTCTATAGTACTGTTTTGCATTGTTAATACAGGTAGTCTATAATTTTTTAAAAAGAGGATTTATTATTTAAATTATTTTTGAAAACCATTGCCTTGAATGAAATTTTTAGAAAATATAGATCTTTACTTTGATATTTTATAAGCACAATTAAGTGACAGAAAAATCATATTGTTGCTATAATATATTCTCATTCTTATCAGTGGTCATTTCACGTTCATGTCCATGTAGAAAAGCCTGCAGTTGGTGTCATTCTTACTATAGCTGCAATGTTTCTTAATTTCTAAGTGCCTCTGATGAGAAGACTCATGAATACGGTGCCTATGAATCAAAGCTCATTTTTGATTACTCAACAATAAAATATGTGGCCCCTTAATAAAAAAATAAAAGCTCATTTTATTAAGTAAAAACTAAATTTAGACATTAATTGATTAAAAATGAACCTGTAGTTGATCTACTGCTTTCATATACTTACTCAATAGAACTTCACATTGCATCGCCCCGGTTATAATTATAGTCTTGGGCCAAACAATTATTACATTATGTAATAAGTGTTTACATAGCCATTTGAATAAATAAATGCACATTTGACAGCATTGTTAAGATATGATTAGCATTTAATAAACTGCATATATTTAAAGTATACAATTTTATGTTTTTATAGACAAATTGTACAACCCTAAAGCTATCACCACAATCAAGATAAGGAACATATATATAAAAACCAAAAGCTTGCTCACACCCCATTGCAATCTAATCACCCTTCCTCCCAACTCTCAAACAACCACCAATCTGATTTCTGCCACTACAGATATTGATTTGCAATTTTTAGAATGTTATATAAATTAAATCATACATATGTACTCTTATTTGGCTTCTTTTACTTGGCATAATTATTTTTAGATCCATAAATTTTGTTGCTTTTATCAATACATTGTTCCTTTTCTATTGCTGAATACTATTCTATTAAATGGACATACAGTTTGTTAAATAATTCTTCTGTTGATGGACGTCTGATTTGTTCCCACTACTTGGATATTACCGTTAAAACCTATGAATATTTGTGTACAAGTCTTTGTGTGAATACGTTTCTGTTTCCCTTGAGTGAATACAAGTGAATGACTAGCTTCTATGGTATGTATATATTTAACATGTTAAGAAACCCATGCACAGTTTTTAAATCTAATTTTCCCCATTAGGTTTGTTTCCCCACTTGTCCTAATTCCTTTGATCAGGACAAGTGCGTATAGAAACAACACAGTGCATTTGCCATGAGCTAGTTTCATAGCCACTTAATCTGACTACATCTTATACAATGATGTATTCACTTCCTTCTACAAATAGGCCTTTAAGTTTGGGAACTTAAAAATCTCTTTATATACAGAGCATAATTCTTCCTTAGGGGCTGTCCAAATATTTGTTTTGTTGCATTCTAGTGCTCTATTTTTTATATATGCTGACAACTTAGGCTACTTTATTCTACTAGTGTAGGGAATTCTTATGTCCCATGAAGCAAACTTCAATCCAGTAACCTTGAATAACACGTCCAAAAGGCTAATATAGATCTGAATTACTGTCTTATTGAACAACACTCCCACACTAATGTGTAATTTCTTTCATATTTTTCCATTTTTTACTTCAGTGAAATAGGAGTGTCGGGTTCGGACATCCTGCTTAGCCTTACATAACATCCATGGATGGAACACAGCAGGCAGTTTTCTGCTTTATTACTGTGTCTGGGATTACTTTGCAAATTCAGATAGATGAATTTGGTTAAGACTGTTGATATTATACCTGGCAGCCTAACAATTTCTGAAAGTAAAAAATTCCTGTAGGTTAAAAAATATATATCCCCACTGGGAAGTCAAAGCACAGCTTTTCTTTCCCTCAGAATCTTTGTTGCAGAATATTTTTATAAAACCAGTTTCCAGGACACTGAAAATGTGATACAAGAAAAAATGAAGCAACTGCTTTTACAAATCCACAGGGCAAAAAGCACTGTGCAGCATGAGGAAATAGCATGGGGACCAGGAAAGGGACACTTCTCTGTATCCTCTATCACAGTCCCCTTTAATGTTTGCTCTGATAATGAAGACATACATTGCAATTTTCCTCTCACCTATTGAAAGCCTTTGTCTGTGTCCACATCAGCTTCAAATATCATGCAACGTTGATAGACCTATCGCAAGGTGACAAGGCCAGCTACACTCCCCTTCTGCAGGTTTTGCAATGTTGTCCTTTTATTTTTATTGCTAACATGGCCTTGAAATGGCACATTCAACCATAAGCAGATTTTCTCGTAACATTCATTGCTTGTTTTTTCCCTTGATGATAAAAGTAATACATATGTATTGTAAAAACTTAGGAAAAAATCAATTATAAAGAAGCCATATATAATATTGCACTACCCATGCATGGTGATTAATAAAATATATTGATGTTTTCTCATTTTCTCATTTTCTCTCTCTGTCTCTTACACACATGCATATGGGCAATATAAGTTTTATATAACTAGATTATGTATATATAAACATTCAGTTGACAGTGGTTCAATTTCATTTTCTCTGCCATTAGATATTCTCTGAAACTACTGTTTTAATGTCTGTAGAATAGCTTTTATGGAAAAGAAAAATGAATACATTTTGAATTGGGTAGACTCTTCAACTGTCTATTCTAATTATAAGATAATAAATTCACACATGCAGTGTTTATGTGGCTACAGCATTGGATGAAAAGGTGATATTTTCCTCACTCAAATAAATTAAAACTTGTCTGATATTCATGGTAGCAGTGTTCTGAATGTTTTTAATCCATCCTCTTCTGTCTGAACACTGTTATAATTTTTGATCAGACATTCAGACCTAAGAGCTGAAGGTCAGGATGTGTTTATCAGTCATCTGCTGCTGCTGCTTCCAGGGCTACTGCCACCACCACCATCGTTCCCACCACCCCCTCTGCTGCTCTTATTAGTAGTGCATGGTTTCCAACAGCACACCTTCCGCCCATAGAGCAATGAGAATAATTGTATTGCCACAGTTATCAATGGAATGAGCAATTACTGTGTTATGAAGAACTGTCACATAGCCCTAGGTAGTCCTGGAAAAAACAAGTTTAAAAAGGTGTTTCTAATTTCTTGAGAGGTTAACAATCCAAAAGAGATTTGCAGTCTAAAATTGTATTCAGAATTTTGAACAAAGGGTATCCTGCCAATTCAAAGTTTTCTTAAATATTTATTGTCTTTCCTAATACATTGCTAAATATACAATAGACTTGTAGAGTTAACACTAAAGTTGAATGGGGTTTTATAAATCGTTATTCCAATCCTTTCATTCACCTCTGTAATAGCTGTATCTGCAACAAGTTCTTGTTTGAGGTCACAAGATATTAAGGGCAGCATTTGACCTAGAATCCAAATATTCTTCTTTACCTTATGTTCTACCATAGTTCAGGCCTTACTATAAGACCTTTCACAAGTCACTTATCTTAGGTTTTTTTGTTCATAATTTGGAAGTAGGATATAAACTCACAGCTCTGTCCCAGAATACATTTAGTGGTTTTGCTAATTATTAGCTTCATTAAAATAGAATTAAAGAAAAAGGAAAGGAAAGAGAAGGGAAGGGGAAGTGAATGGGGAAAGGAAATGAATGACTCAGAGGCATTTTGCAGGCACACTTGCACTCATGCTACAGGCAAAAATTGAATTCATCTCGAGCCGGCTATAACTTAGAGCCAGAGTACCAGCCTCAAAAACAAATAGACTTTCTTTTAGTTGGGTTTTCAAAGACAGTATCTGGTTCAAAGTAGGCAGCAGTGAAGCAATAAGAAAGAGTTGAATCACCAGTTTCTTGAGACACTCAGTCTGCAGAATCATATGTGGTGGGAGGAGTGGGGGGGTTCAGGGACCAATCTCATGTTGTGCTGCTGAAAGCTTCTAAATACCTGCCCTGCCTTGCCGTCCAAGTAGTACATTCATGCTGATTGAAACTCATTTTCTAGACCTATAAGTTTTACATGTTCAGTCCCCACATTTACCATGCATCTCTGACTACAAAGCCACAAAGTACATAAAGTAAGTACTGAACTCTATTTTGAAGTAGATTTTTATTAGCTATATGACATTGGACAGGTTCTATTAATTCTAAGGCTCAGTTTCCTCAGCTATGGTATGAAAGTGATAACTCTTGCCTCTCAGGTTTACTGTTAAGATTGAATGAGAAAATGAATGTGAAATAACCTGGTATGGTTTTGTTAATGAATTATATTAAGAACTTAATTAAAAATGATTATCTCACCTTTTTGTTCTCAAAGAGAATATTAAAGATGCTGATTGAGTCTGGATATTTCTAATATTTGAACTTTCCAAAAATATGCTTTCGACCAAACCTTATTCTTCATGGCTTCATTAGTTTTTCACATCTTCATTTAAATTTCCAGCTGAGATACTTCTTGTGACAGTTTTCATGAATTAGACATGCAGCCTTGGGAATCAGAGCTATGGCACCAACTCATTTGGTGGTTGAATAAGTACAATGATATTGATTATGTCACTTTAATTTATGACCCTCTTGCTCTATGCTTTTCTGCTGTTATTATCTTCATTGATGTTTTAGGAGCAGAAGAATGACTGCCCACAAGCTTCCTAATGGAAAGAGTGATTGAGGCTAAAATATGATTTATCTTGTGTGATTTTATCATTGTTGAGTCCTTAAAAAGTTTTATGTAAACTTGAACAAATATGATTATGATTGTGATAATCATCATAATCCAGACTCAAACCATAAGCCAACTCAAATGTTCTGATATTTGATAGCTGCTGGCCTGAGTAGGTTTCTTAGTGACCTATGAGAGGCTTATTTCATAGAGAAATATATGAACAACTGAGGCTCAGGGTTGTGTCTCCTCTGATAAAGACATTGTACATACTTAGGATTTATCCATCCAAGTTGTCCTATTTGACTATATGTTTAATCATACCATTTTGTACCTTATAGATAATTTTTTTCCTTTTACTTTAGGATATATTTTTACATTCTGCAACTTAGCTTTGTCAAACTATATTTTAATTATTGTAGCCATTAAAGATCAAATACTTATCTAGGTCCCTTAGTTCCATCATATGGAATAATTAATATGGTGCTATAACAGTCTGGAAAAGAAAAAAAAAGAAATGGCTTACAATACATAGAAGTTGTTTTTTTTTTTTCTGTTGTGGAAAAAAATGTCATTTGAACTTTGATAGGGATTGAATTGAATCTATGGATCACTTTGAGTAATGACATTTTAACAATGTTAAGTCTTCCATTTCATGAATATGAGAAATTTTTTCACTTATTTGTGTCTTCTTTAATTTCTTTAGGCAATGTTTTATAGTTTCAGTGTTTAAGTCTTTCATCTCCTTGGTTAAGTTTACTTTAAAATATTTTATTTTTTATGCTATTGTAAATGGAACTCATTTGGTTTTGTATTTGTTTTTAGTGTATAAAAACACAACCAAATTTTAATGTTGCTTTTGGATTCTGCAACTTTACTGAATTAGTTTCTGAGTTCTTACAGTTTTTTGTGAAGTTTTTAGGATTTCTACATACAATATTGCCTGTAAACAGAGATAATTCTACTTCTCCCTGTATGATTTGGATGTCTTTTATTTCTTTGTCTTACCTATTGCTCTGGTTATGACTTCTAGTTCTTTCTTGAGTAGAAGTAGCTAGACTGGGCATACTTGCCATGCTCCTGATCTTAGAGGAAAAGCTTACAGTTTTTCACAGGGCATCATGTTAGCAATTATAAAATTCATACAGAACCAAAAAAGACTCTGAATAGCTAAAACAATCTTGAAAAAGAAGAACAAGGCTGGAGGCATCATACTACCTGATTTTAAAATAAATAACAGATCTACAATTATTAAAACAGCACAGTAGTGCCATAAAAACAAACATACAGACCAATGGAACAGTATAGGGAGCTCAGAAATAAACCCATGCATATATAGTCAACTGAGCTTCAACAAAGGTGCTAAGAATACACAATGGGGAAAGGATAGTCTTTTCAACAAATGGTGCTGGGAAAACTTGGTGTCCACATGCAAAAGAAAGAAATTGGACCCTTATCTTACATCATATACAAAAGCAAATAAAAATGGATTAAAGATTTACACTTATGACCTGAAACAGTAAAAATGCTAGAAGAAAACATGGGGAAAAAGATTTAAGACATTAGTCTTGGAAATGATTTTTTAGATATGACACCATAAGCATAAGGAACTAAAACAAAAATAGACAACTGTGATTACATCAAGCTAAAAAGCTTCTGTACAGCAAAGAAAACAGTCAACAAAGGGAAAAGGCAACCTAAAGAATAGGGGAAAGTATTTACAAACCATATATCTGATGAGGAATTAATATCCAAAATACATAAGAAACTCAAATAACTCACTAGCATAAAAACAAATAACTCATTTAAAAATGGGCAAATGACTCGAATAGACATTTCTCCAAAGAAAACATACCAATTGCCAAAAGTATATGAAAAATGCTCAACATCGCTAATCATCAGAAAAATGAAAGTCAAAACCACAATGAGATATCACCTCACACCTCTTAGGATGTCTGCTATAAAAAAAGAAAGGTAGCAAATGTCAGTGAGGATGTGTATAAATTGGAACTCTTGCACTTTGTTGATGAGGATGTAAAATGGTACAGATGCTATGGAAAATTGATGGAGGTTTCTCAAAAATTAAAAACAAAACTACCATATGATCCCACAATCCCACTTCTGGGTATATATCCAAAAGAATTGAAATCAGGATCACAAAGAGGTATCTCCATTCCCATATGCATTGTAGCATTATTCACAGCAATCTAAATGTCTTTCAACAGATGAATGGGTAAAGAAAATGTAGGAAACACGTAAAATGGAATGTTAAAAGTCTTAAAAAGGAAGGAAATCATGCATGTGCAACAACAAGGATGAACCTGGAGGACATTATGCTAAGTGAAGCAAGCCAGTCACAGAAAGACAAATACCACATTATTCCACTTATGTGCGGTATCTTAAATTGCCAAAATCATAGCAACAGTGAGACTAGAATGGTGGTTGTCGGGGGCTGGGGAAAGGGGGAAATGAGGAGTTGCTGCTCGGTGGATATAAAGTTTCAATTATGCAAGACTAATAAGTTTTAGGGATCTGCTATGTCTATAGTTATGTCTATAGTTAATAATACTATGTTGTACACTTAAAATTTTAAGCCGATAGACTTCATGTTAAATGTTCTTAAAACAATAATGATAATACTATAAAGAATGACAAGAACAAAGCAGGGATGCTAATAGTATCTGGAGGTAGTTTTGAATTGTATATTAAAAGATTATAAGAAGAAAGTCCACCAATTCTCTATTTTGACAAATAGAGACCCATGTCTTATTTGCATCTTCATTTATTTTCCTCCTTATTACATTCATTCACTAAAATACATATTTATTGAGCAGGCGCTATTTGCCAGTCACTGTGTTAGGCACTTGGGTTATAAAACTGAGATGCCTTTTTGTTCCTAGTGGCTACAACAGGAAGATATATGCATTTAGAAGATGAACTATATTTCTAATTGATATGATGAATTGGAGTAGTATGTTTTAATCAACTGAACTCAACAGATTTATCAGATCTTCACTAGTACTGACATCTCTCATTATCAGGGAGACATATCATCTAATTTAATGTTTGTCCTAACCTTGTGATGCTTTAAGTTTAAGCATAAAATCTGAAAAATCAAGGGACTTACAAAGATTATCACCTTTCACTCACTTCCCCTCCTCACTTTAAAGATCAGGAATTTGAAGCATAGCAAAATTATGAGATTTGCCTAATAACAAACAGCTAAATGAAGGCAAAGTTTGAATGAAAACCCAAGTATCCTAACTTCAAGTTCCATTAATCAATCTATCACCATAACACAAGCCTAGCAGCTTTCTGACAATACAAGGAATATCTTCCCAGTTTTCCCTAGGAGGCTTTATACTCATTCCCCTCTTCTGCCTGAAATTTCCCAGGAAATTTCTCCATGTCTCTCCACTCAATGTCAGTCTCAAACCATATAAGTGTATGGAATGTCTTTCATTTCTATTTACCCTTTATCTTTCTTCACGACAAGGATTATGTTTTATTTTTTTCAAGATCTCCAGTATCTAGCATAATAGCCTGTGTCTATATGATGTCATGCACCATGACAACATTTCTTTCAATGACCTACTGCATATAGAACAGCAGTCCCATGAGAAGATTATAATACAACTGAAGAATTCTGATCACCTAGTGATGTCATAGCCATCATAATGTTGTAGCCCAATGCATTTACCTTTTCCATGTTTGGATATATTTAGATACACAAATACTTATCATTGTGTTACAGTTGCCTACAGTATGCAGTACAGTACCATGCTATACATGTTTGTAGCCTAGGAGCAATAGGCTATACCATAGTCTAGGTATGCAGTAGACTAGGTTTGTGTAAGTATATTTTATGACATTCTCACAGCAACAAAATGGCCTAACCACGTATTTCTCAGTATGTATCCCAGTTGTTGAGTGATGCATGACTACACATGTAAAACACAACCAAATGTTAATTGAGTCAAGTTAAGCTGACTTGCTTTTTCTAACTACTTTATTACATGATCAAGCAAACTTGGACTAGCCCTATATATCTTTAGGTAATAATTTTCTCATTATGAATAAACGTTAACAATCTATTCAGCAAATGAAAGCAGCTTATGAAATTCTGGTATTAAGGCAGCAACCGAATGATAGAGTTTTCTTTTTTAGGGCTGAATAGTTTTCCATCGTATATGTCTATCACATTTTCTTTATCCATTCATTTCATGATAGATACCTAGGTTGCTTCCATCTCTTAGCTATTGTGAAGAATACTACAGCGAACATGGGAGTGTGAATATTTCTTAGGCATATTAATTTAAATTCCTTTGGCTATTGTTTCTACCAAAAAAATTACATATATATGTGTTTGTGTTTGTATGTGTGTGTATATATGTATATATGATGGATTTGTTAATGAGATTGATTTAATTATTCCACAATGTAAGCATGTACTATTGTAAACATCACATTGCACTCCGTAAATATATACCATATACAGTTATTATTGATAAATTTTAAAAAGCAAAATTAAAGGCAGCAAATAAGTTTTTAATCTTATTTTTACAAATTTTCTCATGTCTTCTTCCAGTAGTTTGGTTAAGACCAAAATGAATAAAGAGTGCCCTCTTTTATCTTGTTACCATAATGGTATCATATGGGGTATGAATTTCAGTTCACTTACCTATGTTCAAGTCAAATAAGTTTTGAGTTTTCTCATAGGAAATTTAAATATAGTCATTCTTGGGCCTCCCCTTATTCCTACCACCTATGTTGGGCCAGGTGAGCCAAAGTTCTAGCACAGTGGTTTTCAAACAAGTGTGATTCCCCATTCTTCAAATTGCAAGAGGATATTTGGTAATGTCTGGAGATATTTTTAATTGTTCTGACTTGAGAGATTCCTACTGCCTGTGATGGGTAGAGGCTAGTGGTGGTGCTAAACCTTCTACAATATACAAAACAGACCCTCACAACCAGAATTATTCAGACCAAGATGTCAATAGGGCAAAGATTGAGAAATCCTTCTCTAGAGGCTTAGTATACATCAAGGCATCAGGGAGCCTCACCAATCACTTTCATTTACCCACACTGGTTACCAATGAGATGCC
This sequence comes from Lemur catta, assembly GCF_020740605.2. Taxonomy (NCBI): domain Eukaryota; kingdom Metazoa; phylum Chordata; class Mammalia; order Primates; family Lemuridae; genus Lemur; species Lemur catta. The sequence continues at coordinate 45,174,018 of NC_059141.1, read as the reverse complement.
CATTGTCCTAGCCATGTAGCTCCTTCAGGTCTGCCACTGTGCTGCTTCCATGATGAGTCTGTGGCACGGAGTTGTGGTAAGATTCAAAATTCTGATCTGAGCTTTTTAGATGGCATTTCCTCTGAAGTCTTTTTCTATCCATACTGCACTGCCAAGAAGTAGGGAAGAGTTACCACTGCTTGTGGGCTCGCAGACTTCTTCCTGCTCCTCCACGTCCGAGAATCTCTTTTGAGTTTGTGGAAAATCTTTCTCTACACAATATCTCATCTCTAGGCTTTTTTAAAAAAAGACAAAACAAAATACAGGAATCACTGCCACAAACTTTCCTTTAGGTGAGGAATTATTGATACAACACCTATTGTAGACAGAAGGCAAAGGGTTAAACATTCTCCACAGATCAAAAATATTCTGATGATTTTCTTTTGATATCAAAACCAAAAGCTAATTGCTCATTAAATTATTTCCTCCTTTATTCAATTAGGAAATATAAATTGAGTACATACTATGTGCTCTTTCAGGTGTTCAGAGTGGCAAATAAGACAAACAATATCTCTGTTCTCAATAAATTTATGTTATAGCAGGGCAAGACCAAAACATACCTACCCCCAAAAAGGGAAAAAGAAGAAAAATATAATTTCAGGTTGTGATCATGAAAGAACCTACAGAAAGTATACACGGTGATGTAATAAATAAATAAAATGTAGGAAAGTGTTAACTTTAGTTAGACTGGCCAGGGAAGACTTACTTGAGGGTAGAACACCTAAGCTCCCATGGAAAGAAGGATCCAGGCTCCAAGAGATCAGTACATAGAAAGAGACAGGGAACTTGAGGTGAAATGAGCTGATGAGTGGGACACATCTGAGGAGTAGAAAAGGGTGAAGCGTGCCAGGAATGTCACTGATTTCTCGAATATTTAGGATGATAAAGTGCCAATTTCTTGGTCAGAGGTGGGAAGCCTGGAGTTTAGTGTTTTGTTGTGTTCAGCAAAAAACATGTCTTAGTTTTCTGTAATTTGAAATTGTGTTATTTTTATATGTATTCTTATTTTTAAAATGCATTTAAATTCTTAACTTTCCATTTTGACATTGCCAAGTTATCCGATGTTACCAGCTCAGCTGGGATGAAATCACTGAACATGTGAAATGAATATCCATAGCACCTTTCCTAAGAGCTTCTCTCAGTGTCAGACTGCTACTGACATTATTGTGGTGGTGAATCAGTGAAGTATAGTCAGCAAGTATTTGTGATTATATCATGTGTATGGTTCAGAATGTAACCTTAATTCTGAGGGGAAGACAAGCATAACTCCTGTTTCCCAGGGTATCATTTTCTTTTCTCTTTTTCTATTCTTTCTTTTCTATACTTCTTTTTATTTTTTCTATCTTTCTTTTTTTTTTTTTTTTGCAGTTTCGTGGCCACAATTTTATTTCATATTTTAATATTAAACATTTACCAAGTCTGTGCAAGTGAACTTTTTATGTCACCTGTCTCACTAGAGATGCTGAAAGAATTAATGAGATAATATTTATAGAAATATTAATAGAAAGTATTGCAGTCCTTGGGGAAAAAATATATGACATTCATTGTAACTCTGATATATTAATGTACTACTACTGTTTCATTGCAGCCCCAGCTTCTATATAAAAACCCTGGCCTGAATGTTTTCAAGTTCTATACTTGTTTTGGGCCTTTTTTGCATAAATAAAGTGAGATAAAAAACAATAATGATAATATGTAATAATCATAAATAATATGGAAAATTCAGTATTTTCTAGCTACTGAATAATATTCTAGTTCATTATTTTATTTTTTCACAATAACCCTAAGAATTAGGTAGTAATTGTGCCATTTTACAAGTGAGGAAATTAAGCCTATTTGAAATCATTTTGGGGTTGCCTAAGGAAAGCTCCATAATAAGCAAGAGTTATAACACAAAAATATGAAAGAAATTCCCTGAAATATGATATAAGAAGTAACTGATTAATGCTTATGTTTATTAACACTCTTTCTGGGTCATCTTCTCCTTGGTCTGGTTTAGTGACAGCTCAGCTTAAAGAAGGCAAATTGTTTCCTTCATATCTGAGAATCTACGCTAGAATGAATCTTTTCTGAGGCCAGTTTAAGAGATAATTTTACTCTTAGACATGATTAAAATTCAATCAAAAGAAATCTCTTACTTGGTGTTTAGAAGAAAGCAATGCATGTGGAATTATATTAAACCCTGTTTAGGATAATGAAATTATATAGTCAAAATCAGGTAAATGTAACTAGAGGCAGCTAGTAAGTAGCATGTCAATCCAGAATAATATCTGTATAGAATCTAAAGTACAGAAATATTTAGTGGCTTATCTAAGGTTCTAGTTCAAAAATAAATTTGGATTAAAATGGAGGCATCCAAATTTAAATAAAAGTTTTATAAATACATATAAAGGGATGTAATGGAATGAGGGATAGAAGAGTAGAAAAGGAGGAAGAGGAGAAAAAGCAAAAGACAGAAAGAAACAGATTTTTGCTATACCCCAGCCATGTCTGTGGGCTAAGCTCTTACTCAACCATCTAGTAAGATTGAGCCTCACAACCACCTTTGGAGTTAGGTATTATTAACCAAATTTTATTCTGAGTAAACCAAAGTTTAAAAGGATACACAAATTGCTCAAAGTCCAATAATAACTCAATAGAGGTCCAGAATTCCAATTCAAGTCTGAATTATTCAGCAATAGAGGGCTTTTCTACTATATGACACTGCCTCTAAGATAGTTAATCTTTCATTTCATGAAATGAAAATTGATGAGATACACACACACACACACACTTTCTGGATGTTTAACTTTCTAAAGTTACCAGATGAGGAAAAACAAACCATTTTTAAGAATGTATGATTTAGGGTAGCCCACCATCCTTCTTTCTTTTTTGTTTAAAAAAAAATACTTTCTCTTTCTATTATTGTCTTCAGTGCTGAGGGAGTTAAAGCATTACCCAACAATGGTTAGAGTACTCCTCTCTCTTTCTTAGTTTCCACTTAATTTAAACTGTAATATTGTGTATTTAACTTTTTATCTTCACAAAACCATCTAACATCTTGCCTTACAGACTATGAAATTCTGCCAACATGTGTTTTGAACACTCTCCCACTGATTTTGTTCATGAAAAGAAGAGGTCAGTTTTGATGGCTTTGCAAGAGAACTATTAGTCCCATGTTAAATACAAAGAAAAGCACAGAAGTATGTGGGTGTATATATGGTAGGCTTATCTCTTTCTGCAGCATCACTAACAAAAATGGTACTTGTGACTTCTGTTAGCAGCAGTTGTTCTTAGTTTCTGTTATGTTGCTTTATTTGAGGGTTGGATAAAATATTGAAGTAGATGATGAAGTTATCTATCACTACTGATAGGGTATAACCCAAGTAATAAACAACAGACATTTATAAGAAACAGATCACAGTAGAGACACCAGACAGCCTTCATTTGCAAAACAATAGCACACAAAAAAGAGAATGTGATTAACTGAATTTATTCAGATGTTATAGGGCCTGGTTATGTATCAAGGAGGGAAATTGCAAAGATGTTCTCTCAAGAATACTGTGAGAAGAATAGACAAATTGGCTAATAATTAAATATATGGTTTTGTAGAAGTTCCATAGTGATGAACTCATGCTATTAATACCAAAGAAGAGAGGATAAATTGCCCTGTGATTATAGCTACATGTAGTTGCAGCAAAGAACTGCAAGAATATCAACATATAGCTAACAAATACCACATTGGAGGCCTTGGTGAGGGGGAATATTAATATCTGATAAGAGTCAGTTGAAATAAATGCAAAAGGCTTCTCTGCAAAGGGGTGAGTATTGCTCACAGTGCAAGTGTTTGAGAACAAAGTGCTGGTTAAAGATTCATGAGATGGGAAAGAATCTGAAGCTATTAGGGGATAGGAAATTAGTAGTTTGCTCCACAATGTGAGTTAATCATCAAACAATCCCATCTCTGGAGTGGTCCCAAGAGAAGGAAGGTTTTTGATAACCCTGAAAATAAACAAAATATCTGTGTGCAAAAAAAAAAAAATTAAAAAAAAGAATATCTGTGTGCAAAGAAGGTTTAAGGGAAATCAGAGGTGGTCTAAGGAGGCAGGCCCTGACCCTTTCCAGTCTTCAACAGCTATGTGTGCATGAGAGATGCAGCCCCAAGACATCTTTCACTTTGTTTTTGGTTGCTTTCTATGAAAACTAAATTTTCATTTTCTGGGTTTGTCACCAGGACTTTGTTACAAAGAAAACATAGTATAAAGTTGAGACCATGTAAACTGAAACAAATATTAGGTTAATTCTTGTTAAGTGCCTTTACCTGTATTTGGAATAATTACAGTTATCTTTAGATTATTGCTGCAGCCAGATTAAGGGGATAAAAAACTTTGAATTCGGAAAAACAACACAAAACAAAAAATATTGGTTTGAAATATGGAAGATGGAAGCACAACGAAAGGTATTGTTAGGATGGGTGTCTCTTGTTGATGTGGATCTGTTTTATCTGTTCTGTTTTGCTCATTTCCAACTGTCTTTTTGGCTATCACTGATAATTTTGATTTATTCATTCAAAAGCATATGTGTACTAGGTTGTGGTGATAATGACAGTAATCAGGGAAGACATGCCCTTGTCTCATAGAGTAGACAGTTCAGCAATTAGCTGCCTAATTCAGCAAGCAATCGTATGATAAAGTATGATGAGCATTATGACAATGAAAGTAGAGGGGACAAGGAAACACTTGGCAAAGGAATCCACCCCAGTCTAGAGGATTTCTGATCAAGATACTTCCCTAAGTAAGAAGCGTTTAAGTTAAAATTTAAAAAATAAATGAAAGTTAGCCAACTCTCTGTAATAGATGCTGAAGTTCAAGTTGAATTACTTATTAAGTTAATAAAAATTAATTTCTTGACAATTTTGGGTGGCATTTTTATGGTATATGATTTTGACAATTATTATTCAATTTATTGATCAACCGCAAGCACCTTGGTTTGGGGTGACCACAGAGTGGGTAGTCAAATTGCTAATCACTGAAAGAAAAACTTCCGATCATTTTTTGCTTTGTTTTTTCTCTCAAAATTTATTGGGATATAATATATATACCATAAGATTCACCATTTTAAAGTATAAAACTCAATGTTTTTAGTATATTCATAAGGTTGTGTGATCATTATCACTATCTAATTCCAGAACATTCTCATCATCCAGAAGAGAAACCACATACCCATTAGCAGTCATTGCCCATTCCCTCTTCCCCAAGTCCCTGGTGACCACTAATCAAAGCTCTCTCTATACAGATTTGCCTGTTGTAGATATGCGGTCTTTTGTGACTGGATTTTTTTACTTACCATAGTTTTCAACGTTCACTCATGTTCCACCATGGATCAGTCCTCTGCTCCTTTATATGGCCAAATTATATTCCATTGTATAGATATACCTACCATATTTTATATAATTATTCATCATTAGATGTATGTTTAAGCAGTTTCCACATTTTAGCTATTGTGTATGATGCTGCCATGATCATTTGTTTATAAATTTTTGTTGTGACATATGCCTTCATTTCTCATGGGTACATAGCTAGGAGTGGAATTGCTAGGTCATACGGAAACTCTGTGACTACCTTTTTGAGGTACTGCCAGACTGTCTTCCAAAATGGCTACATCAATTTACACTCCTGTCAGCAATGTTTTGCTTTCTTTTTACAGACTCCGGAGGAACTGGAGGATGTTTCTGACCTTGAAGAGGATCACGAGGTCCGTAGTCACACCAGTGTTCAGACGGAAGGGAAAACCGACAGGGTATGTCACCTCCCTGGAGGGTAGAGCTATGTGCTGTGCTGTGGAGGGCTGTGCCCTCTCCTTGTAAACCTAGACAGCTTCTCATGGGTGGGACTCCTGGATCTAAAGCTGATTTTGTGACACACAGGGAGAGAAGCCTTAGAATTCAGGGGGATTAGTATGAGTGGAATTATTTCCTCTATCTTGAGAGCTCACAGAGAGGCCATTTTAGGTCAAGTAGTGAATCACTCCATATTGCTTTTGATCTTTATAGGAGTCATGGGAATATAAAAGTGAAATATGTGCATGTTTGCTTAGTGTAGAAAAGAAAAACCAAGAAGTTGTAAATACAGTCTGAAATTCTAGGGGGAAAACTCTTGAGTCAATACTCCCCTACTTTTCTTCCTTTCTACAATAACTTCTTCTGCACCTACCCTGGACACCCCACCCCCTCCCCACCCACACAGACACATAAAAAATATATACAACATCAAAGATATTAATCCCAATTTCTGAATTACTCTGAGATATCGTACTTCACTTTACTCACACCTGAAGCATGGAACTCTGAAAGTCTGGCATCCTAGCCACTGATAGCTTGCACTAGCAGACCAGATTACAGAATTTGGATCTGAAATCCAGGTAGTGCAGCATAGTGGCTAAGACTGCCTAGGAATGCATCGGAATCGGCTACCGCCTGCTAGGTTACTTGAGAAAGTCAATTAGCTTCTTTCTTCCTTCATTTGTAAAATTAAGATACTAATAGTACCCTCTGTATAAGAATTACTGTTGGAATTATCTGAGTTGCTTTCTTCCTTCATTTGTAAAATTAAGATACTACTAGTACTCTCTGTATGAGAATTACTGTTGGAATTATCTGAGTTGATTAACAGAGCACTTAAACAGCATCTAGTTCATAGGAAGTTTTGAGATGTATTGATAATTATTATGTGTTGTAGTAATAACATCAATAGTATGATTATGATAATCATTATTACTATCATTATTACATTAGTTAAATTCAGAGACATAACATTTAGAGATGGGAGCAAATTGTTAATATTTCCATCTATGTCCTGGTCTATTATGGGCCTATCTGATATTGACACAATTTTATACAGAAAAGCTATATAAAAAGGTAGCCTTATTGTTATACAATCTCCTTGGAAGCATTTTAAGCAAGGACCTATTTGATAAACACTATGTCACAAATGCATGTTAGTACACATTACCTTAAATAAAAATATTAATATTCCTTAAATGTTTTGGCATACTGTTGTACTCTATGATTTGTGGAAATAGATTTGAAACAAACTTTAAGCTTTACCAAATTTTACCCATAATCCTTTGGCTTTCTATTTCCTAAGAATGGAAAATGAGGTAAATGAATTGAGAAATACCTAATTTTAAACTGATGCAAAGAGGTAGATTCTGTTCCTACTACTCTGTTTGATTGCCTTTTTATAATCCCACAGCATGTTATGTAAAAATATTTTGTTTCTATTTATCTACCTTCACATATGTAAAATGACTGTAAAAAAAGCCAGCTTATCAGAGCCTTACTATCTTTTTATTAACAATAATTGCCTTGCATTTGTGGATATATATTTTACAGTTTACCAAGTATTTTCTCATTTACTATAAAATACAGAAAATATGGTGAGATATAATAAGAAAAAAGATAAATTTAGGAAAGTCCCATGTTTTCAGACATTCAGATTGTTTAGAGCTTTTGGGCCACAAAACCCTATGTTTTGTTAGAAATGTTATTTTGCTACAAGTTTTATAACAGGAATCTTCCATGTTTAAGTTGAGGAAAATGTTCTACAAATAGACACCATTATAACATAGCCAGATAGCTAGTATTTGGTAATATTAAATATATTGGGTGATGCCACTTTCTTGAGTTTCCATTTCTTGCTGATTTGGGGGGGTTATTTGTCACTCCTCTAGAAGCCAGTTTGTGTTGGGAACTATCTGGGTTCACACAGCATCAGGATTTAGTTTCCTTCAAAGTTAGTTGCCATCATTGGTATGAAATTTAAATCTTACAAACAGCAATGGAATTGGAAATACATTTTGCTAAAGCTAAGCTTTTCTCATGGCTCATGCTTTCTGTACAGTGAGTGGTTCAGTCAGGCTGATGCTGAGGCGCGGGAGGTGAAGGGTAGGTGTTGGCTTACAAAGTAATTCATGGGAGGAAATTTTATTAAAATTACAGCACTTTTTAGAATGCTAAGATTAGGATAACCATGCCTGGATTCTGATGTCTCATCAAATGTAGATAATGAAGCCTTGGTTAAGATCCTTAAAACCTAAGAACTTCAAATTTCTTCATCTGAAAAATTAGGTGAATAATATTATACCCCCTTACAGCATAATTGTTAAGTTCAAATAAGATAAGACATATGGGAGTGTTTTATAAACTTTAAAACTATATCATAAGAAGGTAAAGTTCTTATTCCCACTGTTTTTGTTTGTACTTTGGTTCTTGGTCTGGATTACAGGCCAGATAGATGACCTCCTCCCCATCATAGTGTATAAAATTGTTAATATCCATGGTTCTGGATCTTAAGAATCTTTCATAGAAGCCACTGCTTCTTCCTAGCTTCATGGAAATCACTCTGAAACTACTTTATATTCTAGATTTGTGTTCCACTGCGTGCAGTTCTGACAGTCCATTTCATTTGGAATGTCCCTGAATCATAACCTTACCATTGTCTAGTGACACGGTCGATCCCCACCACCAAACCTAATGGAGGCAACATTATATTCAATATGGCCACTCTCTACTCTTATAAATCTCCTCTGAATAAATTCCAAGTAACTCAGATTTTATTCACTTCCTGCCTTGAGACTTCCCTGCTTTTATTATATGGAACCCCTCTGAAAACTGTTCAGTCATTATAATACATACACAACCTTTTGTGAGACATGAACCCCACATGGAGAAGCTCTTGATCAATACACCCTCTTCCCTTCCTGGGATGACAATTCTAAAATGCATTTTTTGCAAGTCCTGAAAGGGGTCCCCAATGAAATCAAATAGTAACCAGCTTGATAACAACTCTTTGGATTGATTCTCCTTTCCTGATTCTTCTTTCCAGGTCCCCAGTTCTGTTAATTAATATCTATTTCCAAAATAAGTTACTTTCCCTTCTCAGGCTCTGCTTTTTGGGAGAAAACAAGAAAATTATATACACAATTTACTTAAATCTTACATTAACTTTGCTATACACTGAAAATAAGATTTATGTAATTTGTCTAGAAAGTGGATTATGTTTGCAGACTCAGACCTTTAGTGATTACCACATGTCAATTCATGTCAATTCACTTAGGGAATAAAGTTAGTAAAATGAATCCTTTACTAAAAGCCACAAACCACCACCTCCATGACAAACCTGATACATCATCAGTGAAATGAGAGAGAGGGCAGAGCAAAGGATGCTACAGCTGTCTGAGAAGGGGAAGATGTAACTTTTCTTTTAAATTTTATAGAGGAATTATCTTATATTGTGGACAATTTGACTTTAGTGACACTCTTTTACTACATACCTATCTTGTGAGTTTGTTACAACATATTCTATTCTCATATCTGAAATTTATTGAGACAGATTGCCAAGGAGGATAGCTCAAATTGGTCCCCCACTGAAATTATCTGACCAGAATCAAGATCATGTTTGGTGGGTTTTATGATCTCTACCAGACATCTTATATCCTTAATAGTCCCATGTTCCTTACAATGATATAATGCTTTTCATAAGTTCAGTCTCATATCCATCTGAGACCTTATTGTCACAATCTATTTGGTGTTACTGTAATTTACATCCATTGGACTGAGTATATCTTTTGGTGCATTTCATGAACATCATCACTTTGAAAAGATACCATGAGATTTTGAAGTGAATTCTGTTGAGTATTGTTTGAATACTCATGCCAGGCTCAGTGTGGAATTCCTGGTCATTGTACAGGACAAGCGTCTGGATTCCTTTTTGTTTGCTGCTGTTACTAAGCAGTAAATGACTTTTTGGTTATTGGATTATGCAGACTCTGCTATATTGAACATGTGCTAGAACCAATTTCAGGCACTATTTAGTAATAGAGTGACAGTTATTTATTATCATTTTACTTTCTGCACTTCACTCCTAGCAGCTTTGGCTCAACATCATTTATTATTGTTGTGGCAAATGCCACTGGGCATTGTAAAAGTCTGTAACTAACATATAATGATTTAGATTCCATGGTCAATGAGAGCAAAATATTAAAAGACCAATAGTGCATGCTTTATGAAGTGTCACTGGAACAGCAGTGGAAATTAGTGATTATCTTAATTATTAAACATGAATACTCAGTGGACCGATACTGTGGTTATATCCAGTGATCAGGTATTCTGCGGTGACACAGAAATTGAATTCATTGTAGGCTCACAGAAGACTCTTCACAGAGATCATTGTTTATTCTGTTCATACTTTCAGCAAGGATAAAATAGGCATCCTTTATCTTAAAAACTCAAATTCAAAAGAAATATTACAAAAGGGTTCTGTTAATATAACCAAATTCTTAAACTTATTGATAATAAGATTTTATAAGTCTTAAAATCTTCCTAAAAGATTGCAGTAAATATAGGCTAAATCATGTTTTCTATTTAAGCAGTGCAGTACCAATTGTCATTTAATACACTATCTTTTATAGAACATTTCCAAATTGGTATCTCATTTAATAAAAACACTGGAGGGTTTTTTTTTTTCCTTTGATTTTACTAATGAGGGTATTAGACTCAAAAAACTTAAGTAATTCATGCAAGTCATGTTGACTGGGACCAAATCTCAGGTCTTCTGGCTCTAACCACACTCTCCTTCTGCTACAGCACACTTGTAAACTTTGGTAGCATCTCACCATCTCTTAATATCTCATTGCTCTTCTGTTGCTACAGCCAGTATGATAGAGTTGATATTATAATTACTCTCCTAGAAAGATAATTTGTGAAACTGAAGACTGTAACTCTTAAAATCAGATTTGTTTAAACCTTACAAATCTCTAAATGTCCCAATCCTATAGTTGTCTGTGAGTAACAAAATCAGTTTGTTGATTACCATTCAGAAATGACCTAGTGATGCCCAGACCCTGACAGTCTCCCTTGGTGGATCACTTTGCCTTGATCAAGTGGAGTATTAGGCAAGTAGAGTCACATAGCAGAGGACCTTGTAGGAGAATTACAAGTTCACAGCATGAAATCCAGAATTACAGAGGCAGTTGATCCTCAGTCAGTCTATCTTCATATTGGCCTCTGTGATATTTCAATGAAAGAAGAATTCTAATTTCTACAATTTTTCCCTGATTTATTTTCTGTAATAGTAGCAGTAGAGACTCAGAAAATAGTTTTAAGTACCAGTTGGGTGGTAGTTGAAAGTTCCTCAAACCTACCTGGGAAACAACTGTGGATTTAGAAAGATTCTTAAAATGGATTAAAAGAGAATTTTGGAAATAGAATGGAAGAGCAAGTGACTTGCCTTTTCTATCTATCACTGCTACATAATGTAGACATCAAGGGTATATAGAGACTTTGGAATCACATAAACCTTGATTCAAATTTTGGTTCTACCAATTACTATTCATATGACCTTGGGAGTGTTATTTTATATTTCTGACTTTCAATTTTCTCATCTGTAAAATTGTGATGATAATAATAATAGTATCTATTTCATGGGTGTTTTTGAAAATCAAATTAGATATATGAAAAATTTAGTTCATTTCCTGGCACACAGGAAATGCTCAATAAAATTTGATTTTTATAAAAAGAATTTTATGATAAGTGCAGAGTTTTGTGCGTTAGTGTTATGCTTTGACTTCCCATTGAGTAGCTCAGGGAGCTTTATAAATACAAACCCTTCGTCTTCTGATATGGAACTTGGTTTTCCATTTCATGATGCCAAACATTTTTGATATTATGGGCACCACTATCAAAAATATTTTAGTTAATTTTCCAAAAGAAGGGGACTAATCAAGAACTGTGTCAAGACACTAAGAGGAAGGAATCATTAACGTGATTCTTAATAATGCCAAAATGCTCATGTAAGTCTATATTCACATAAATAAGGTAGAACTGAAATAATGATGAAAAAAGCAATTCTTGATGGTGGGATAAAACAGAAAAATTGACCCAATAGTTGTCATGTTCTTATTTCCTTCAAAATTTATCAAATGCCTGTCCTTGCACTGGGAGTTTTCTTCTTTGTGAAACTTTGGTAGCTTGGTGATCCATTGGTTCCCACCTCCCTCAAAATTCTCATAAATTTATATAGAACTTAAATACTTCTAGTTTTCAATTTTTCTAGATGAATAACAGTTTAAAAAAGAAAAGAAAAAAACCCATCTCATCCTGATATTTATAGAATGCATGTTTGAGACAGTTTTGCAAGTACTCATTTAAACTCATCTCTTCTTTCTTTACCTCTGTCCAAGAAGGACATATGTTCCCATGATTCTTCCCTCTGCCTATATACTTGAAATCCAATCAGGTCCAAAAACTAAATCAAAGGTTTTGTTTGTCTCACACAATGTAAACTTTGATCATAGTGAATTGTAGATGAGGGGTGAAAAAGGAAATTCATTTAACAGTACTGAATTCAGCCAGGCCAGATTTTTATTTGAAGGTGTTTGAAGCTATGGTTTCTAATTACTGGAATTGAGTTTAATGAGTAGAACATTAAAAACAAAATACTTAAAAGCTATAAGTCCAACCGGGTGCAGTAGCTCACACCTGTAATCCCAGCACTTAAAGAGGCCAAGGTGAGAGGATCACTTCAGGCCAGAAGTTCAAGACCAGCCTGAGCAACATAGTGAGACCCCATCTCTAAAAAAATATAATTTCAACTATAGTCATTTCATATTTTAGATTGGCAAAGTAATCCTGCCTTTTTAAAGGTACATTATTCATCATATATACTGATGACCCAATGTGACAGAAATTGTAACATGTAGTCTTCGATGACTAAGATTTGTCATATATTTAACATCATATTAACTTAAGAGTATATAGTTTGTAAACCTGATCCGCCTTAAAGAAAATCTTTGAGGCCATTGAAACTATATAAACTCTATAAATAGAAGTACATTAGAACAGAAAGAAGAACAGTTGCCTAGGTTACTGGACACAACCTCAAAATGTCAATGGCAACAAATGAATTGGAACATTTCAAATCTTAAAACACTAGAGATGGTTCTTGGTTTTAAAAAAAAGCCACATAAACTCTGTAACTTCGTGTTGGTGACAGGAAGAACTACCTCAGCGTTGCTTGTGTACGTGCAATTAACTGAATATCTTTCACTCTAAGAATAGGAAAAAAATGCCATGGATGAGTGGTTTACTTTAAAAATTGGAAACATTTTAACAGGCCATAATTATTATCAGAATACACTCTCAATAACTCAAATTTATGTTGAATTACCACAGTTACTATGAGGATACATGACCTCATTACCTTCTTCATGATATAATTTGGTTTATTATTAAAAAAACAGTTTGGATAAACCTGGATTAAATTCCATTATTCAGCAGCAATACAACAGGCAGTGTGTTTTCTCATGATTAGTTTCCATAATTTCTATTGTATGTTTAGCAATAACTCTGATTTCCTGCCTTTCTGGGTGATAATTTTCATGTTTTTTCATGATTTCCTCTTCCTCTATCCATCTCGAAACATTAAGGTTTATTAGAGCTCTGATCTAAGTTATATACCCCTCCAATTCTTCCCACAATTCCTAGACATTCACATACAACCCCAAGATTTTGAATGTCATATGTAGGCACATGACTCTAGCCCAGTTCTTTATTCTGAGCTCTGGCTACATATACTGGCAGGCCTGCAACTTTCCTCTTCTTGAATAGCTCACGGACACCTGTGAATCTCAGTTTTCAAGCCTAAATGCAACATCTTACTCCACAAATCTACTCAAACTCTTATGACACCTCTGTACATTCAGTTGCACAAATATGAACCTAGGACTAATAATTTTGAGTTCTCCCAGAGCTAATCATAGAACAGGTTTTGGTTTTTCTGTCTTCTAAATATTTTCTGAACCTCTCCATTTTTTTTTTTTTACCACATCCACTATTACTACTATGATAGAATTGCACCAAAGTTAAACAGGAAATGAAGATTTTATTCAAAGCTATTTCAATAGGTGAGAGAGAGCAGAACTCATTCTGTGCTCAACTCTGCTGAAACAAAGGGCTGAAGATCTTCAGACCTGGTGTGAGGGGGATTGTAGGCCATCAAATTTGCTAGCTGGCTTTACCCAAAGGAATAGTAAAGTTTCTCGTAAACTATTCATAGCAGGAGATAGTTTCACAACTTGGAGCAAGGTGTCCCCTAAAGTTAGGCTCGTACTCTCCTACAGAAACTGGAATAGAGAGGCTCTATCTTACTTTATGATCACATTTCAAAAGAATGATTCCCAGGTCCTTGAGGAAAACATTCCTGGGCTATAAAACTGGCGAGAAGCTTTAAAAAGAGATTTATATCTCAAAGGTGCAAAGAAAGGAATTTATAATTACAAGTTTTGTAAAGTACATACTCTAAGAAAAAGGAGTTCAGGACCAGGAGTCAGGAAGAGGCCTCTTTAAAGTTCAGTCAAGCTGAAGGGAACATTCAGGCCACCTTGGTCACTCCCTTCATTCAGGCGCTGGCATCTCTCACTTAGATTTTTACAGCGAATTTCTAAATTGTCTGCTGCCTCCAGTTTTGTAAACTTCCATTCTTCACATTAAAGCTCACAGGCTGTTTCTAAAGTGAAAATCTGTCATCTACTACTTACTATACATAAAAACCCTTTCAGGGGTCAGTGTCACCCCTTGCCCTTAGCATGAAATTCAATCTCTTAATGCTCTGTGTAAAGGAACTTTAAGATCCGCTCCCTGCTTCTTTCTTTTACATCATATTTCACCACTTTCTGTCCAACCCCACCTCCTTGTGTGGAAATCTCAGTTCCTATAAGGCAAATGACTTTCCCTCAAATCGTTCCTCTCTCTTTGAGGAACATAATTCCCTAAACTCCCCCTCCTCCCCTCCCCTAGTAAATACCTCCTTGTCATTTGGATTCCAGATTACCCCAGACTTCTCGGACACACAACTCCATACATAGTTTCCCTCCAACATGCATCTATAACACCTGGTGATTTCTACATTGTGATATTTATTGTGCATGTATAATTTCTTATATAATGGATTTTCCTCCTCACCAAATTCTAAACCCTATTACTACAGGGGACATGTTGTCTCATTTAGTATTATATTTACAAAATCTAGGACACTGCTTAGTACAGAGTAAAGTCAAATATGAATCTATCCATATATGAAAGAAGGTAAGGAGGGGCTTTATTCTGTAAGAAATCTTACCTCAAAAACCCACAATATATTTAGCCTAGGGTATTATATTAATATATTGCTTGATATTTCTTTCTTCCATCAGTTGTACATACTTGTGCCAGATAAATCTTACTGTAAATTATTAGGTCACTACTCTGAAATATTCCATGGCTCCCTATTACTTAGTACCTGCTAGTGTAAATATTAATTCATCTGCTTTTTTGCCAAAGCCCTTCCCAATGCCTGCTTGTTCTTGGCTATATAGGGTGCACAATCCCCAAAACCATTTTTATTTTCTAAAATAATCCTTGTGCTCCTGACAGAGAGTTAGAACTTTCTCTAAGGCCCTATTCATAATTCATAATGTCTGAATGGTTTACCTTTGTCTTTCTTCCTCAATTTCAAAAGTTGTCCTAGATGAGCTCAACTTCCTTTATTCATATGAAGTTTTATTTATAATTTAGCCCCTATTGATTTAATGATACAAAACATTGCTGAAAACAGTCTAAAGGATAGTTTACTCACTGCTTTTGGATTTTACGTGCTAAGGTCACTAGGCTCTCTCTCCATTCACTGTTAAGTAGTATACTCTTAACAGTTTCATTTTTGCTTTGTTTAAATTCTGTACTTGAATTTAAATTTAATATCATTCCTTTGATTTTAAAAGTCACTGTATAAAAATATAGGCAGAGAAAATTAAAGTTTAAAATGCCATATATTATCCAAAACTTCCTGTATAAGAGTTCTTTTAATAAATGCCTCCTGGAATTTCAGTCTAGGAACAATTTTTACCAAATGTCTTAACATGCTCTCACTTATCAGGCAATGGAACTTCATCAAAATATATATATTTTGACCCTGCCTTGGTTGCTAGGAAGTGCTAAGTAAAAATTAAATGCCTGGTATAGTTGTCTCTTGTTCTTAATTTATTGTCTTATTTATCTTTAGAAACATTTTATCTTAATACAAATTCTGATTTTAAAAAATTAAAAGTGTCTTCCTTTATTATAGTTTTTCCTAATGTATTTTTCACACTGTTAGAATTGTATTGGCCAGGTGTGGTGGTTCACAGCTATAATCCATCACTCTGGGACGCCAAGGAAGGAGGATCACTTCAGTTCAGGAGTTTGAGACCAGCTTGAGCAAGAATGAGACCCTGTCCCTACTAAAAATAGAAAAAATTAGCTGGGCGTGGTGATGCACACCTGTACAAACTAATAAGCCAGTGGGATTGATATCAAAGTGATATGACTGCAGAATAGGTTTTACTGACACTTTTTAAGTCTGGTCCTAATTGATAGAGTAGAACTTCACCACCACTGTTCTATTGTCAATTATTATTGCTAAGAATGATTGAAAACAAAAGACAACTTAAGAGGCAGACAAACGTCAGAGATCACTGGCTCCACAATCTGGTTAGCATATATCAGGGTTAATCTGAGCCAAAGTGTCCACTGGCCCTTGGTTAAAATGTCAAGGTAAGGAAGGATTTCTCAATCTTTGTACTATTGACATTTGGGGCCAGATAATTCTTTGCTGTGGGAGCTTTCCTGTGCATTGCAGAATGTTTAGCAGCATCTCTTGCCCCGACCCAGTAGATGCCAGTAGCATATACCTCCCACCCCAGCTGTGACCAACAAAAACATCCCAAGATACTGCCAAGTAACAATGTGGTTGCATTTAGGGACAAGGGAGAGGTAAAACCAACCACAGTACCATTCTTGTTTGAGAAAGTTTGTCCTTTTGAATTGGATCCTTCCTAATTTTGATGTTAAAATAATCATTTTAATAAAATAATAGTGATAGTTGATGGTAAGTTTTTTGCAATAAAGTTTTCTCTCCCCCCTCCTTTTTTTTGAATGTATGTGTTTTATGCCTTTACTTGGTAACAGAAAAATTTGCAAACATATGCTTATTTTGCTACTTAGAAAGAAAAATCACAGGTCTGTGAAAGCCCATGCTTAAAAACCGTTGGCAAAAATCATTCTCATTTTTTTACTTTGAAAATGTTTCCAATTACTATAGATTTTGTTCGTGAGCTGTTTGTATTGAGTCTGCAGCAGAAATGGTATATATCTCTCTGAAAGATTCCTCCAAACACCCTGGAGTTTTACCTTTGAAAGCTTAACTAATTGAGGCCTTACTTTTAATTTCCTTTTGTGCTCATCCATAGACACAGCTTCATCTGTATCCTGTTTCAGTACTAAGTTAAGCTCGTGTCAGATGCTGCCTCTTGAGCAGAGGGTCTTATTTCTAGTCCCCAAATGGAATTTTACTTGAAAAAGCCTTATCTTCTGCTAAGTGCCTTTCTAATCCAGATGTTTGCCTCTCCAAATTCACATTCAGAAGACAAGAAGAATTATGCTTTGTTTATTTAATGTTGGTGTGTGTTCTGACCGTATGGATTTAGCTTGTACAAATTGAGAGCGTTGTTTGTGCTGCTGATGTAGGATAGGTGTTACGATTAACCCCATGTTTTCACTGTTGCAGCCGCAAAGGGGTATTTTATATGTTTGGAATCTCAGGCAGGAATTGTACCAGATTTTAACATAAATAGCCCTGTAAAATAATTTTTATGGAACTGCATAAAAAAGGAATTGAATTGTGTACATTGCATATAGAGGAAAGAGTCTTTTAATTCTGTGATCCCCAACCTCTAGGCCACAGCCAGGTACTCATCCACAGCCTATTAGGAAACGGGCGGGCTACACATCACCAACCTATGCTCCGCACCACCCCACCACCACCCCAATACCCCACCTCCCCATCCTTGGTCCATGGGAGAATTGTCTTCCATGAAACCAGTCCCTGATGCCAAATAGGTTGGAGACCGCTGCCGGAAACCTGACAGTGTAATACAAAAAGAAGTATATTTCAAAATATATTAAGCCTTGTGATATTTGTTTGGAGAATTATAAATGCTATAGGCAGTGTAATGATAAGGATAAATATAAAAATGAGCTAGCAGTTTTTAGCACTTAAACTTAGATTTTTTTGATAACTGTTTGAATTGTCAGAATAACATACCAGCATCATGATTCTCTGGAGATAGTCTCCCATATTCTCTTTCATTTTTCCCTTGATGACAAAAGAAAAAAAATCACAAAAGAAACTACAAACAATAACGCTATGCTATGAATAAGGGAAAATATTCAAAATACTGCACTTACTAACCCATTACACAAACAAGATGCAATCTATTCCTGGCGTACTTTTACTGCACTTTGAGAATTTCTGTTCAAGTGATTGGATGACATCTGGTTAAATTCTACCAACAAACATCAATTCTCAGTTTCCATCTCAGTGCCTTCTCAATTGTGGCATGTTTTCTCTTCATGTAAATTTATCCATCTTCCCTTCCTCATTTATTTTCCTTGATGATTTATTTCTTGCTAGCATATTCATTTGTTAATAATCTGGAATTAAAAAAAAACTTAAAGTTTCCAAATGAATATATCATTTCATTCAGCTTTTGTGAATCTTTTAAGCTCTTTTTTTTTTGTTTCTTTGCTTTTTATTTTTATTTTTAAACATTCTAAAATTCAGTATTGGAATCTAATACAGAGGGACACGTTTGCAGGGATTCTTTGGAAGTTCTTCTATGTTAATCCCTCACATATGACCTCACTTTATGAGTTCTCATGAGCAGCACGAGGAGGGCCTAATCACTTTCTGCTAGAAAAATACTTGCTGATTCTTAACTTGTGAAGAGTCCAGAAAGTCTTGGCTGTTGGGTTCCAGTTCCTTATTAGTGTTCCACGTTCTCTGTCCTTTAAGATCACAAGGATTGTTACATATCATCTTAAATAAATAAATAAATATATAAATACATAGATAGATGATAGACACATAACATCGAAACATGCCATTGAAACTTTCATCTTAAAAATTGTTCCAAAAAATTTCATTTTTTAAATATGGTGTTCCACTTCTGGGAAAATAGTTTATGATTCAATTAGAGATTTATTAAATTAATCTTTAGCTTAAGAAGGTGTAGATAAAATAGAAATATTCAGTGTGTGTGCGAATAAAACATATTCAACTCATGAAGATAAAGCATTTTTCTAAGAATGTTCTTTATTCTTACTCCCAAAAATTCTCTTGAGAAAAACATCTACTTTCGGTACTACCCCTATAGCCAATTACATTGATTTACTTAATAAGTATGACTCGTTTTTATAAGTAATCTAGGATTTTAGAAATCATATTCAGTTTCGGGTAAATTTCAAGGCTTTGAAGACTGCTTGAACATCCAAAACTAATATCATTGCAATGGAAGACCCACTCCCCATTACAATAGTGTTAGTTTTGGCTTGTGTAGTGTTGTGTAGTGTTTTATGTACTTTTACATAGCACTCTGATGGGCCATACCTTTAGAAGTTTGTTTGGTCTCTTCTGAAGACTTATTACCATTGTTAGTGTCAATCCTTTGGAGAAATGAGTACTCAGGAAACTGTAATAGAAAAGGCCTCGTCTCTGTGGGACTTGGTTACCTACAGTTATATTTGGGACACAATGATATTTAAGTGGGTGCCTGGGTGAGGAGTAATGGATAGTAAGATAATTTCCACTATATAGAGAATAGGCAGTAACTAGCATAGAATAATGAGCCATACCTTAGATGTCTCTTTATCAGAACCATGTTATTTTGCATCTGTTTGCCTTTTAAAATCTCTAACATTTTGTCTACTATTTTTCTATATATTCCTGTCTTATGCTAGCCGGAAACAAGTAGTTAAGAGAAATTTTATTTGTCCACACAAACAAGATACTAGGTAGGAAGTATGTGGAGGCCCTTTGATCTCAAGTGAAACCAAGGAAGGGGGTAGTGGGAGTGATAATTAGGGAGGCCAGGACCAGAGGCTCACACCTGTAATCCCAGTATTTGAAAGGTGGAGGCAGGAGGATTGCTTAAGGCCAGGAGTTTGAGACCAGCCTAGGCAACACAGCAAGACCCCAACTCTTAAAAAAATGAAAATAAAAGATAATTAGGATGAAATACTCAAGAGAGAGGTGAATCTAGAGAAGAGTCACATACGCTGCTTGGTCCTGCTGCCTTACTCCTGTGGAGTTCTTCTTAAGGAAAGCAATCTGGATACCACATTTTATTTTATTGTGGTATCAGAACCCATTTAAACTTCCTAAATCACAAATTGCTTGCCATTTAATAATGGTGTTCTAGTGTTAAGATGGAGCAAAGTTTTATTTAAGAAACTATGTCGTTATCAAAAATGAGGTGGACTTTTATGATTTCTCAGTTTATAAGCTAATGTTCAGGTTTGTTTCAGTGGGTATCTCTGTTCTTAGGATAATGATTTCTAGTTTCTTTATATCCTCACTTCTTTTCAGTCCTCACTAAAAAGATCTCTAGGAAAGAGAAAAAGAAAATAATAATTTTAGCCTTTCCTTTAGGGAGGGAACTTTTTCTTTTCTCAGGAAAATAGGCTGCACAGTGGTGGAAGATGGGACTCTGATGTGTGAATAGATATACAACAATACTTTAAAAGTTCGCTTAGAAAATATACAGTATTTTGCTTTAGGAAAATACACAGGAGACAAGAGGAAAGGACAGAGAGGGGGCCAACTAACAAGATGGGAGGCTGAAGACTTAAAAAGGTGGCTACCAAGAAATAAATTTTCTGTATTTGCTTACATACATTTAAGGATTGAGATGTATATATGTGTATTGTTTTAACTTTTTATTTTGATAAGATTTTATAATTACAGAAAACTTGAAAAAACAGTATAGAGAGATCCCATACACCTTTCACTCAGTTTCCCCTAATGTTAACGTCTTGCATAACCAGGGTTCATTTGTCAAGACTAAGAAATGAACACTGGTATTATAGTGCTAACTACACTACAGACTTTATTCAGATTTCCTCATTTTTTTTTAATTCATGTTCTTTTTCTGTTCTAGGAGTCAATCCAGGATCCCATATTTTATTTAGCTGCAACATCTCCTAGTCCCTTCTAGACTATGACATTTCCTCAGTCTTTCCTTGTCTTTTATGACCTTTATGCTTTTGAAAAGTACAGATCAGGTATTTTATAGAATGTCCCTCTATTTGGATTTGTCTGATATTTTCCTCATGATTTTAAGGTTGTACATTTTCGGAGGAAATATCACAGAACTGATATGTCCTTCTCAGGTCATCAAATCAGGAGGTTTAAGATACTTATAGGTCTTATTTCAGGTGACGTTGGCCTTTGTCTCTCGGCTAAGTTGTTGGTTGCTGGCTTTCTCCGCTGAAAATCTATTGTTATGTTTTTCTTTGTAATTAATATATATCTTGGGGGAATGCTTTAAGACAATTTGAATTTCATTCCTTCTCAGATATTCACCTACCTAGTTGAACTATCCGTCAGTGAATCTTGCTACAAG
This sequence comes from Lemur catta, assembly GCF_020740605.2. Classification (NCBI taxonomy): domain Eukaryota; kingdom Metazoa; phylum Chordata; class Mammalia; order Primates; family Lemuridae; genus Lemur; species Lemur catta. The sequence continues at coordinate 45,152,469 of NC_059141.1, read as the reverse complement.
AATCATTACTGTTTTATTTCTTTAACCATTATTTTCTATTTCCCTTATTTGTTTTACATTTATTAATTGGAATTACAAAGAAGAGCTGTCGCTTCTCCACATTTATTTATTCATTCAATTATTTATTTCTATCACTACAAACTCATGGATTTTTACTGTATTCGATTGGTTTTAACCTTATATTATTGACCAAATTGTCCTACTCCTTTGATTCCTGTTTCTTTTTAACATATCTTTCTTTTTGAGCAATTACTTACTTTTTGCCACCATAAGATGACTCAAGCTCAACTAATGTGCCAAATCTTCTAGCTGAATTCACCTTACCAATGTTCAGTGGTATCTATCCAAGGCAAGCAAACCCTTGCATCAATTTTCTTTCAGAAAGCATTCATCTCCCTAGACTTCAGGTTAGTTGGTTGCCTTGTGACTTCTGGCCAAGACAGGCTTAACTTTTCTCTGAGCTTGACAAAACTTTGGACAAAATTCTTTCTGGGCATAAGCCCCTGACTTTCCTTTCTTGGAGTGTTTAGAGAACTTACAGTTGTAAATTCTTTCTCCATCCCTTTAATATGTAAATCTTGTCCCAGCCAATTGCCTGTTTTACAACAAAGGAATATCTTTCTTAAGGACTTTAGAGCCATCCCTTTGAAATGTAATTATCAAGAAAGATAAGGCCTCTATTTCCCAGTCTTTTGGGGAGGGTAGGAACCTAAATTCAATAAGTATTAATATCAGTAAGCAAACACAGAAGGTCTAACCACATTGATCATTCTGCCCACTGAAATCCTCCAGTGCTTTTCCAGTAGCTCACCCTGTGCTTAAAAACTCTCCTACCTTTTGTTTCAGCAGAGTTGAGTTCAATATCTCTCTCCTATTGCAATAGTATTGAATAAAATTTTCTGTGTCTGTTTAACTTGTCCAGTGAGATTTTTCTTTGAAAATTCTGATTCGTTTTAAGAAAAAAGGAGTCATAAATTTGTTGTACATTTTCTTACTTTTGTTGCAGTTAATATGGGTGCAATGCTTTTTCCCAGTCTCTACATCCTTAAGTAAAAACTTAAGAGATACTGCAATTTTAAGTTATTTGTATTTCCACTTCGTAAAATTCCCATATTACCCCTAAACATTTTCACAAACCTTCCCATATACACAAATGACACATATGGATGATTTTTAAGAATTTTAGAATGTTGAGTCATAAGGGAGTGAGAAGGGAAGAGTCATAGAAGATTAGTTTCAAATGAAAGTAACATATCAATGAGTGCAGAAATGCAGAGAAGAAAGGTGGTCTATGGGGATATAAGCTCTCAGAAATTTATAAAATTCTTGGGTGAATTGAAATGCTTATAGAATGTATGACAAGGAGCTTGACTCGGTTTTATTTAAATTTCAAAATATGGAAACTTCAGCTGACTTTGAGTCTCAAATCACAAATGAACAAAATCATAGAAAATTACTCGGTAATGTAGTCACAAAGAAATATTTGTGGAATTTTCAAATTGATATAAAAAATATTTTCTCTTGCTCTTTGAAAAACCTAGCAAGTGGTAAATAGTATATATTATACAAAAATATAACATCTCACTTTTTGTTGGGCATTACGTAGCTTATATGCAATTGATAATAATCAAATGAGAATAGATTTTGCATTTTTTTTGCCACATGCATGTGACTACAGGTATTGCACCTGGTTTTAAATAAAATGGGCTATGATCAGCATATTTATATGCATCAGTGATGATGGTACTATATTAAGTCATAACAATGTAGACATATTTAAGCAGAATTTATGGAAAAGCAAATGTCATGAATATTTAGAATTCTATACCATGTTCCTCAGATTTTTATTTTACCAAGAAAACTGTTGTTAATAAGATAGAATTAGCAGTTCAGATTCCCATAAACTATTGGGAAGGAAATCTGTTAATGATATTTATATTCAGATATATATTTAATATTTGTATACATTTTATAAATTATATTCATTGCAAAAGTATAATTATGAAGAAAGTATACGTAGAAATAGTAGACCTATAATTATTTCTTAAATTATACTTATTTTAGTGGTACACTATTCATATACTCTGTCAAGATTTAAATTACAAAATAGTCTAGTATAATTGGTTTTCAAATTGTATTCCATGCATTTTTACCTTACCAACCAAAATGTTCTAAATGTAATTTGATCTTTTCTGCACAGGGATATTTTAAAATCCTTGAGAGGAGAAATGGTGTCATATAACTCTACTTTGCAGTAGATATCAACAAATGTTGGGTGATGATGTTATGGATGACTCATTGTCAGTATTATGACCAAACATAAGGGTACTATGCTCTAATACAATAATAGGATGGTGATGTCCTGATATAAGTAGGAAAGCTTATTTAAAAACCAAAAGTTCTCCGAGTCCTCTGTCTCCTTTTTGATAGAGTTTCTTTTCTGTCCTTGTGATAAAGCTAACACACCTCCTGTCTACTCCCAATTTACTATAAACTGGGGCATGGAATTCAGGTAACCAAACTTACTTAAATTGTGTGCAAAGTATAAGTTACTAGGCTCTGAGTCACACCCTAAAGGCACTCTTGTAAATAAAATGAATGCACTTTTGGAGCTGGTTGTTTGAGTTCCTCACAGCCTTTGTAATATTTATTTACTGAATTATTTGAGGATTTCTGTATTTTCAGTTTTGGCAGCATCAAAAGACAAAAGTGTATCATTATCCTGGAATTATGATCTAAATAATACACACTTCAATTAAATTTAGTCTAATCCCTTGCAACATTTAGATTTAATAAATAAATAAATATATGGGACAATTTTGATATGACTTCACTATAGTTTATTTTTGTCATGGGCATTTCAGTTGCGTGTTAGTTATGAGGTAAATAATGTGCATCAATATTGTAAAATTTCTAATACTATTTTGGACTTTTGGAGTGTAAAAATAGTATCCTGAACAAAGACCATTATTGTTTTCTTGGCTGGTCAGAATTCATCTAGAAAGTATTGCACTTAAGCCTGCAAGTCATTTTATAAAAGGAACAATGATACATTGAGTTGCCATCAAAAGAAAACCTTGATATTGATCATCTAGATAGCATGTTTTTGAAGAAGTGTCTGGAATTTAATAGTTATACAGAAAAGGAATGCACGAAGGAATGAATGAGAGAATGGGAAGATTACTTTTAAGAGCATCTGATGATTATTTTCACATAACTGAAGGTTATCCTGTTGAAAACAGATTGCATATACTGCTTTCCATTCTAGAGGGCTGAATTCAGGCTACCATATAGACATAGCAGAGAGAAGAAATAAAGAACTGTCCAATAACTAGTTATGTCCAAATATGTGATGGAGCCCCTCAGAAGGTAGTGTGTGCCTGTTGAGAGATGAAAGTAAGGGGCTGAGTGGGAAAAGAGCTGACAGCTCAAGTAGAACCTCATAATCTGAGTGCTGGGGCTGGTCCACACTTTGGTGGGAACACAAACTCAATAGTGTTGGTGCCCCTAAAGGAGCTGATCAGGCTTTTAAAGATTGACCCATGCTAACCAAATTCACCAAGATTGTAACATGTGTATGCGTGTGTGTATTTTTAACATCAGATATATTATATATAATTATATTTCAAAGGTCAGAATACTCATGTAAGCTTATTAAAGTGTGCTCTTCTCTTTATGATAGTCTATTTTGGAAAACACCTTATCATAACCCACTTTTTTTGATTGTAAGGGGACCAGAGGAAAGATTGTAAGGACTTGGTCTTTACTTTATGGTTAAAATGTATATTGCAAGAAATATATGGCCATGCTACAGTCATATCTGTCAAAAGGTTGAATTTATCTCAGCTTTTTTTGATGCCTCCTCACATCAGCACCACCTTTGGGGGCTCTATGCATATTACCACTTTTGAAACAACCTTTCTTTTTAGAGAAAGCTTTATGCTACAGCCACATTTATATAAATTTCAATCATCTTGATAGATCCCAAGATCCTGGATGAAATTTGCCTACGGGAGGATTATTTCTGGAAGTCATGAGTCCCATTAACTGTGTTTTAATTTTTACTGGTAAAATCTGAATGGGCTACTTTATTTCTCAGTCCCAGATAATCCAGAATTAGCCCTTCTGGAAAGTCCAAAGAGAGGTGGAAGCATTCTTGGTCACAAATCGTACAGATAGAATGATGTTTGGGGGTAAGAGAATAGATTATATGGCATATAAAATCTCTTCTACCTCTACAAAATGATGCAATTATTTATTTTTGATTTTTGTTATTGTGAAAAAATTTAAATGTACAGAAAAGTTTAAACACTAGTACAATGTCCATCCATAGTCCCATGACCTAGACATAACATTTTTAACGTAGTGCCATAGCTGTAATTTTTTTCTCAATCACTTTAAAGTAATTGGAAATATCATAACATTTTATACTAAATATTTCAGCTGGTATATCCCAAAATAATAAACATTCTTATAAAACCACAATATGATCACCACACGGATGAAAATTAATGATAAACTTCCTAATATTTCTTGATATCCAGTTACTATTCAGATTTTTTCACTCGTCTCCGAGATGTCCTTTGCAGCATTTATTTTTTCCTAGAACCAGGATACAGACTGGGCTCACAAATAAAACATAACTATTTTTGATGTAAAAGAAAGGAAAAGTTGGAGAGGGTCTCCTTCATGTATAAGAGACATGCAAATAAAAAAATCCCCTCTAGACCTAATTTTCATGATTGTGACATATGGGTATTACTAAAATCTTCCTCAAAATATTATTATTTAAATGGGATAATTTTTAAAAGTGCTTAGAAGAGTGACTAGCATGTGGGAAACATTTTAATTACCATTAGTATTGTCTTTAGGACACAGATAATCAAATAGGTCTGATAATTTAATAGTTAACTGTTTAGACTCAGGCCCTGAAGACTATGAAGTTTTATAATAAAATGACACAGTTTTACACCTGTGAGTAACCCATTGGCTACTTAGAGTATTATTTTTTGACAGATGAGGAAACTAAAAACTCATTAAAGATAATATTTTTATATAAGTCTGATTTAGAAGTCTGTACATAACAATATAGAAATGTTTATCATTCCTTAAAGCAAAGTCCAATTCCAATTACTAAATGTTATTTTAAAAAATGTTATATAAAACCGTGTTAAGGAATTCTCAGGAATATGTTTAAAATTATAATTTAGTACACTTAAGATATCAATGCATAAATTTTTTTTACAAATTTGTTCTCAAAATTTTAATTAGGTTGAATTTTTGCCAGCAGCACTTCAGATTTTCTAAATTCCATCAAGATGTTCTACTATTTATACTTTTGATGTATTAAAAATACATCCATTTACCAAATGTTTCTAGGCTTATTTTAAAAACACATACATGTCACTATTAAATTTGAGATACTCTGGAGGTAAGAATTATCCTTTTAGAAATATTTTTCTAATATCTACATATGTATAATATACATATATTTTTAAAGTTTATAAAACATTTGATTTTTTTTTCCTGGAAGGGTTTTTTTTTAATTTTTTTAATTTCAGCATATTATGGGGCTATACAAGTTTTGGTTACATAATTTGCTTTTGTAGAGTTTGAGTCAAAGATATAAGTGTGCCCATGCATACTATCTGGGTGAAAAACAGTTGATTTTGAATGTTGGGTTCTAGCTACTCATCCATATGACTGATATGAATTAATTAGAAATTCCTTAATATCCATAAAATTTAAAAAATCGTAATTGAAGATTACTTATTTATGAAGTACTATTTCTATATTTCATCTAGTTTCATGGATAAATTATAATGGCCATATATTTCTATAGGGTTTATAACTTATGGAATGGATTTACTCAAAATATTTCATTTGGTTCTTGCCTAGGCTCTGTGTCATAAGCTAGTTGAATATTTTAGTTATCTTTCTCCCCAATATTGTAGAAAGTCTTGGAAGCCAAGATAAAGCACTTGTATACATTAATTATAAGCACCATTTACTAAGTCCTTAATATATTCCAGGTATTATTGTTTGCAGACATAACTCTCATTTTCACAAAACCTCTGTATAAATTTATTATCACAACATATAATAAAACTGAAGTTTAGAATGATTAGCTTACTTGCTGTCTAATATTTGGTAGAACTAAATTTTGAATGGAAGTCTATAGGACAATAATTTCTGCCTTTTTCTATAACACCACTTTTTTCTTTTCTTTTTTCTTTTTATCTTTCTTTAAAGGGTAATGGAAATCACTTAAAGTTTTTAAATAGATGAATATAAGCATATCAATGTTTTATGCAGTAGTAATAAGCATAATGAAATTAAAAAGCAGATTAAAGGAAGAAGAAAAAAGATTAATTGTGCTGTTAATATTGTCTTGAAGGAATAATGAGGAACTGAGTTTGAAAGCAAATAGGAAAATGCATAAGAGAAATGAGTTTGAGATTCTCTTGAGTAGAAGCTTAGCATTTGTCTAAATGTAGGTGACAAAGAAAAATACAAGATCAGAGCTATAAAATTTTAGGCACAGGAGCCTCTTCTTTCGCTCTTGACTGTTTCTATTAACAATCATAAACATTTATCATTCAATATGTCCTTACTTTCAGGGAACTTATATTCTAGGGGAAGGAGACAAAATGAAAAAAGCATACCAAAAAAAATCACAAATAAAAATATATATTATCACTATTTATTGAGAAAGATGATTCTGTTTTCAAAGACCTTTTCTCTAGTGAGATAAGATATTTGTATTCACAAGTGATTAGACTACAAGAGAAAACAATATGAATGTCTGGAGGGAAGAACCGGCAGCATGTTTTAAAAGTTTTAAAAGAATAATTACATACAGCTAGAGAATGAAGAAAGGGGTATACACTACATAAGTTTGGCCCTGAAATATGATTAAGTTTGGACCAACCGAGATAGGGGAAAGAAAGAAGATGAGCAAAATAATTAATGGACAATATCCCAAGATATTTACCTGCAACAGCAAATGCCTTAGCTTAGTTTGAGGGTACAGCATGTAGAAGGAAGGTAGAATGAAATTGAAAAGCTGGTAGGGACAAAAGGTTATTGAGATCCCTGTGACATAGTCATTCTACTCGTAGATATATACTCAAGAGAAATACACCCAAAGAAAAGTCTAAGAATATTCGTTATTAATAATGACCAAAATGGAATAATTCCAAAAAGATCATGTATAGAAAAACAGATAAATAGTATATATTTGTACTGTAAAATAATATCTGTATGGAGCAATGAGAATAAGCAGAATATAACTACATGCAGTAGTACAGATGCATTTCAAATACATAAATATTGAACATAAAAAGCCAGACACAAGGGTACATGTGCTATGATTCTATTTCTTATAAGATTAAAAAATAGGCAAATACGTAGTTTTAGAAATCAAGATAGTGATTGTTCTTAGGAAATAGTGACTAGAAGACAGAAGTAGGCTTTCCTGATTTGGGTGCTAGGTACGTGGATTTGCTCAGTTTCTGAAAATAGTTTCAGCTGTCCATTTAAGGTTTGGGCATTTTTATGTATGAATTATCTGTTTTAATTAAGTATAATGTGGCATTTGAGAAACTCGTATTCTTTATTTGGTAAGAAGACATAGATGGCTTTTTTTAGCTGAAGAATTGCACAGTCTATCAAATTCAGAGAGATTGAATCAAACAGTAGCACTAAAAAATGGGTTAACAAAAGAGAAAATCAAGACCAGAATTTTGACCACAGTAATGAGAATACATAGAAGGAGATGGACCTGCTAAATGTATGAAGGATAAAATAGCAAGCTTTGTCCCTAACAGAATAGGATAGATAAAGAAAAGGGAAGAATTTTTTTTTTAAATGAAATTTCAAGGCCGGCAGGCAGGTAGTGTCATGGAGAAACATGAGTATCAAGAGGAGAACTGATTTGGCTGAGTTTGATTTTCATCATTCTGTGATCAAGTGTTCCTAACATGTTAGCGGATATTTACTCAACACAGTACTGGAAAGGAGAAAAGTCAGGGCTGGAGAGGTTGGGGAGTCATCTTCATAGCATTGATGGTTGAAGTCACAGAAGTAGCTGAGGTATATACACATTGTGGAATGACTAAATCTGGCTACCTCATAGAGGTATCATTTTTGCAGTGAAAACACTTCATATTTACTCTCAGCATTTTTCAAGACTACAATATATTATTCACTAGTCACCATGTTGTACGATAGATATCTTGTACATATTCCTCCTAACATTTTATATCCTTTGATCAACATCTCCTCAACCCCTCCCCTCACTCCTCTCCTAGAATCCACTATTCTACTTTCTACTTCTGTGACATCAACTTTTTTAGATTTCACATATAAATAATATCATGCAGTATTTGTCTCTCTGTGCTTGCTTTATTTCACTTAACATAATATCCTCCGGGCTCATCCATGTTGTCACAAATGACGGATTTCATTCTTTTTCATGGCTGAATAATATTGTTTATTCCACAATGTGTATATATGTATATACTTTAGAACACCATATTGTACACAGTAAGTACATACAATTTTATTTATCAATGTAAAAATTAAAGAAAAAAGAAAGTAGATGAGTGTGCTAAGGGACAAGATAATGAAGAAAGTTAAGAGGGTCAGCAAAGATTCTTGGGGGAGATGCCTTTTGGGAGATGAGGGGATTTGGAGGACTTTGAGTAAGAACAACTGGATATAAGGGGAAGCCAAGGCCAAGAGAAATTAGTATAAAAGAAGGCAAGAGAAGGAAGAATTTCTAGGACAACTTAGTAATTTCGATGCTGTAAACAATTTAAGGATAATGAAGATGGGGAGGGTGGGAATTAAGAAATTCTGTGTACCCTGGTCATAGGAAAATTTTAGAGCAGGTTTTGGCAAACTACAGTGAACAGGTCAACTCTGGCCTCCTGCTTGTTTTTGTACAGACTATGTGCTAAGGATGATTTTTATATTTTTTAATTGTTGAAAAAAATTCAGAATAGATGTAATCAGATATAATAAGAATATTTGTGGCACAGGAAAATTATGTGAAATTCAAATTTCATTGTACATAGTAAAGTTTGATTGGAACAGGGCCATACTAATATTTTTTACCTGGTATTTATGACTGCTCTTGCATTACAAGAGAAGACTTGAGTAACATGACAGAGTGGTATAGTATGGGTTGCAAAGCATATATTACTATTGTGACCTTTACAAAAAAATTCTGCTGACAATTTTAGAGTTGAAATAGTCAAGTATATACTTGAAAATGCCTAATAGGCTAATGGGAGAATACAGTTTTTGCTTGAAAAATAGAGGATAACATTAGAAATGTAATTCTGAGGCTCACTGAGTGCAGAATGGTATCTATTAGTGTAAGTAACAGTTGACAGTTAATATCACTTAGTAACTTAAAAATGTGTTCATATATATTATACCATTTGATCTCCAAAGCAACCTGTGAGGTACTATCATTGTTATCTGGTTTACAGAGGAGGAAACTTAGATTCTAAAAGATAGGTGACTATACTTTGGAGAACAATTACATTCAAAGGTGGAAAGTGATAGAGAAATGCCATCAAAGAGAATGTGGATATTTTGGTATATTGTGGGCTCTATTACTCATGTTTGTTGGCTTGGTGATAGAACAAAGACTCTAGAGCCAGACCTTATGATTTGCATCCTGATTCTATCATTGACTAACTCTGTAATCTTGAGTAAGTCACTTAACCTTTCAGAGAGATTCAACTTCCCTGTTTATAAAATTAGGACAGTAATAATACTTACCTCATAGGGCTGCCATGAAGATTGAAGTTATATGTATGTTTGGTGCCTGCAAGAGTGTCTGGCATATATGTGTTAGCTATTTTCCTTGTCTTTAGTAACAGATCCCAAGATCAATAGACACAAAATATAATCTCATTCAGATGGCAGTGATTCAAAAAGACATTGACAGTTATTTATATCAGAGTTCTGTGCTATAGATCTGAGCAGAAGCCTAGACAGATAGCCACCTGGTGATATAAATCAGAGATTCTACCTATCTGACTTGCCTTATTCTTTTACCTTAGTTTCTTTGCTTACTTTGCACAAAATAATTCAATAAGGAATTATTCTCTTAAATCCTATTTTGAAATTTTCATAGTGATTGAAATTGATTGATGGTATATAATAAATCATTCATAGGTGCAATTAAAACATTCTGTATGGAATCAATAACTTAATGTTTTGTTGATATTGTTGTTTCTCTGTGAAAAAGGACCAGAATTCTCTAGAATTTTTGATATTTCAAACTATTGCCTAACTTTCGGCCCTTATCTTGTCAGAGGTAAACATCTGTTGATTGTAATTCACCATGTGAGTTGAGATGTTATTAAGGAAATCGAGTGCAACTGATGAGCTCCCTCTCCGCGACAGGGTCAGTCTCAATGTTATCCGATAATCGACTCTCTTCCCTGCATGTCAGGTGGATAGCAGTTGCAATTATTGTCATTTTGTGTATGTGGAAGCTTAGGAGGGTTAAGTGACTTCCTCAAGGTCATATTGGAAATCAGTGGCATTCCAAGTAACAGAACTTGGAATAAACTTAACCAGATCACCTCTTGAATAATTTAAACTTTATTGTGAGAATAGTAAATAATTTTTCATAATATATCACTGTATACTTCAGCTTTACTCATTAGAAAGTGTCATAAATTTATTACCCGAGATATAAAATGTAAAAAGAAGCCCTATATATAGTGGAACCAATCTATAGCTATTATTATTTGAAAGTTTAAATACTTTTTATGAGAATAAAGAGAATGATAATGACCAGGAGTCAAGATGGAAGAAACTCATTTCTATTTTTGAGCCATTTTAATGGGTTGGTAGCTTATAATTTACTTAACGTGCTTGCATATTACTTTTCATTTCAGAAGTAGTGATCTGTGTCTTCATTTGCGTGCCTTGCCATATGCCAGAAGTAGTAAAAGTTGTTCTTCTCTTTATCACATCGCATAGGGCACATTTCCGGAGAGAAGAAACTACAAGCTATTTTTAGATGCTAAGGAAGAGCACTTTAGCTCATCAATTAAAAATCTAGTCTCAGCCGGGTGCGGTGGCTCACGCCTGTAATCCTAGCACTCTGGGAGGCCGAGGTGGGTGGATCGCTCAAGGTCAGGAGTTCGAGACCAGCCTGAGCAAGAGCGAGACCCCGTCTCTACTAAAAAGAATAGAAAGAAATTATCTGGCCAACTAAAATATATATATAGAAAAAAAAAATTAGCTGGGCATGGTGGCACATGTCTGTAGTCCCAGCTACTCGGGAGGCTGAGGCAGTAGGATTGCTTAAGCCCAGGAGTTTGAAGTTGCTGTGAGCTAGACTGATGCCACGGCACTCACTCTAGCCCAGGCAACAGAGCGAGACTCTGTCTCAAAAAAAAAAAAAAAAAAATCTAGTCTCGTGCAGCTTAATAAAATTCTTCAAAATAAATAAAATTAATAAAATGAAAAAGTTTGTATCAGATGTTTGAATGCATTTTGATAATTTTCTTATTGAATAAGAAATAGTTATAATTTTTGAGCAGTCAATATATGTCAAGCATTACACTATGACATTTAAAGAAAATTTCAAAGAACTTATGACTAAGACCTCAAAAGCAAATACAGTAACCACAAAAATAAATAAATATATAACCTAAACTTATGTACCCCCATGATGAGCTGAAATAAAAAAAATATATATATAAAAAAAAATAAATAAATAAATGAGACCTAATTAAACTAAAAAGTTTCTGTACAGTAAAGGAAATAATCAACAGAGTAAATAATCTACAGAATGAGAGAAAATATTCGCAAACTATACATCTGACAAAGGACTAATATCCAGAATCTACAAAGAACTCAAACAAATCAGCAAGGTTAAAAAAAAAAAAAAAAAAAAAAACAACTCCATAAAGAAATGGGCAAAAGACATGAACAGATTTTTTTTCAAAAGAAGAGCTAAATGGCCATGAAACATATGAAGACATTCTTGACATCACTAATCATCAGGGAAATATGGATTAAAAAGCCAATGAGATATCACCCCTGTCAAAGTGGCCATTATTAAAAAGTCAAAAAATAACAGATGTTGAGATGGATAGAGTGAAAAGGGAATGCTTATACACTGTTGGTAGGAATGTACACTAGTACAACCTCTATTGAAAATAGTATGGAGATACCTCAAAGAACTTAAAGTAGACCTACCATTCAATCCATCAATCCCACTGCTGGGTATCTACCCAAAGGAAAAGAAGTCATTATATAAAAAAGACACCTCCACCTAAATGTTTATTACAGTACAATTCACAATTGCAAAGATGTGGAATCAACCTAAGTGCCCATGAACTGATGAATGGATAAAGAAAATGTGGTATGTGTATGCAGTGGAGGACGTGGAATACTACTCAGCCAGAAAAAGGAATGAAATATCTTTTTCAGCAACTTGGATGGAACTGGAGACTATTATTCTAAGTGAAGTATCTTGGGAATGTAAAAACAAATACATGTTCTCACTTGTAACGAGAAGCTAAATGAGGTTCATATATAATGGTCATAAAGAGGTGTAATGCGCCTTGAAAACTAAGAAGGCTTGAGGGTGGAAGGGGGGTGAAGGATTAAAAAAACCACATATTGAGTACAATGTACACTGTTTTGGTGTTGGGTACACTAAAAGCCCTGACATCAGCATTATATAATGCATCCATGTAACAAAAAACGTGTACCCCTTAAATCTGTTGAAATAAAGAAAGCTTCAAATCAGAAAGCACCATTTTTTATTTTCTCTACTATGTTAAAATTGAGACATGACTAATCTTTAGATTTTTATAATTACCAATTTATTTTAGACCCTGAGTTAGGCATATCATAAATAGAGAATAAATGTCAGACAATTGATATTGATTCTTTAATGTTTTATATTTTGGTTGGATTTTTCATTGACCATTCTTTTAATTCCTTTATTCATATATGTAAGCTTTATTGCTATTGTATACTATTGATTCAAGAAAGTATGTTTTCAGTATTCTGGACCTAATATCCAGAATATTGAAAAGCTTTTGAAGTGATTTCTTCTTATTTCTCCATTTATAGGCTAGAGACTAGCATCTGGGAAAACATAGGTATTGTAGGTATCATACATTCTATGTGAATAATCTAATAAGTAAATTCCACTTACATGAGTTATCTTTTTTAAAATGCTTCCTCTGAGACCTATATACTTATTCTACTATTAGAATATAACTGAAAGACAATACAATTTCATGGTGAGGCTCTTGAAATTTTATGGCCTTGAGATTATCGAATCACATTTACTTCAAGATTTTTTTTTTTTTTTTGACAAAAACTCATAGGTCCCCAGTGCTAAGGTTGTGAATATAGTAGTTTAGTGGTATAGATGATTTTCTATCAATGCTGCATACCAGATTGCAACTGGAAGACAATTTGCATACTGTTCAAAATATGACACATCCAAAGAATAATATCATGCTAACAAAGATTAAGATTTACTGTGCAGGGGAGAATAGCACCTCAAGACACAGTATGCTAATTAGGGACAGCTGTCCATAATCAATCCTGCCCCTAATATGCTTACACTTTCCTCATAACCATTTATACACACATATATACCTGAATTTGTTTATGTGCAAAAAATATACACACATCTTTATTATTTTGTTCTTGTTTATATACATATGATTTTTAAATGTATACTGTTATTACTTACCAATGTATATTCAGCATTTATATGAAGATCTATATTATGTATATACATACATACACAGGTAGACATGGTCTCATTTCAAGTCAAATTATGCTATATTTCTACCTTTTTGTATTCACTTTTCTAACAAATGTGATGTATTACACTAAATTTGAATTAATTTAAAATTTTAGTACATTAGAAATTTGCAAAGGCGTATATTTATTTTCCAAAGCAGATTTAAGTATGCTCAGACACCAAATTCTACATTTTTATTCTCAAATTTAACATAGTTCTAGTGCAAATAATTAGAAATTAACAGATTTTTGTGAAAATTTAAAAATGGAAAGTTTTGATTAAATGACTGAATCTGTGAAATGTGTCTGATTTTAAATAAGCAAGTTTTATGAGTATTCGATAATGTCCACTTCTTCCTGAAATGTTTTCGACATAGTGGAATGATTTTAAATCTAATTATTACATGTTTTAGGCTAAGATGACTCAACTGCCTGAGGCAGAAAAAGAAAAGATTGCTGAGCAAGTTGCTGATTTCAAGAAAGTAAAAAGCAAGCTGGATGCTGAGATTGAGATATGGGATGATACAAGCAACGATATCATTGTTCTGGCCAAGAAGATGTGTATGATCATGATGGAGATGACAGACTTCACAAGGTAATTATGTGAAAAATGATGTGCAATATTTATAATGGTTAGAAACATTGGTCGTATTCTTGAAACCTCAAGTTTCTCAGAGTGGCACTTGCCAAAAATCAAGTGGTAGGGGGAAGTAAATAATATAGAATGAGAATGTTGTGGGTGTGTAGTTCTAGAGATTTTTATAAATAAGTAAATGTGGCAGAGTTTCTCATAAACTGCCAAGGAATTATTTTAGACATGACTTTATACTCTCTCACCTTTGCTTTCCTCAGGAATCTGCTCTGTGTGTCATATTAGCATGTTTTCACAAAGAAATCGGTAAACCAAGTTATGCTACTATTGCGGCTATCCTAATGGTTGATTTCTATAGCTACATAATTTTGGTTATAGTGATTTGTAGTATAATCAGGATTAGTGGTGTCTGTTGCTCCTGAGATAGCCACTAGCTGTATTTGAAATTACAATGACTTAATGATAGCCGTGAATTAATCATACATTGTATGTATATTCCAGAAGTAATAAAAAAGTTTGTAATAGTTTTAAAATGTCATTTTATAGAGCTAGCCAAAAAGCAATGAAATACATAGTGCTTGCCTTACCAGATACTAAAATATACTAAACTATAACAATTAAAATAATTTAGTCTTGGTGTCATTATAAAAACCACAGAACAGAAGGATACCCTGGAGCAGACCAAGTATCAATTAGGAAACCATTCATTTATATCACCATATATTATATCCTAAATGGAATACATGTTAATTTAAAAATCATAATTAAAGGTGAAAAGGTACATGAATCTTTCACTGATTGGGAAAAAGTTTCTAAAGAATTATACACAAAGAAAGAACCCATTAAAAAGGATTATTAAATTGAACTATTTTAAAAATTCTTTTTTTTTTTTTTAATATATATATATATTTTTTATTTCAGCTCATCATGGGGGTACATAAGTTTAGGTTATATACATTTTCCATGTCCCACCCATCCCCCCGAGTCAGAGTCCCAAGCGCGTCCGTTCTCATTCTCCAGACAGTGCACCTGGCACTCATCATGTAGTCATACCTCCATCCCCTCCCCCCCCCCACCTCCCCGGGTCTGCACCTTCAATTCTTTACAGCAATTGAATGTCCTAAACAATACTGAAAAGTAAATAGATAACGGGGTAAACATAAAAATAACAAAAATGTGATTTCACTTATATGTAAAGAATACTTGCAGACATTGTAAAATTAAATATATAAATTAATATCCTAGTAGAATAATGGACAAAGTATATGAGCAGATTATTCAACAACTTTTCCCCATGAAAAATATGACCAATGAATATTTGTAAAACATTTAACCTAAAAAATTAGAATAAGCTACTTTTTAAATCTATAAAATTGGCCACAACTTTTAAACTAGTCGGTACAAAGTATGGTGGTGAAAGCATAAATGGCATAAGCCTTATAGGAATTTGACAATATGTGTAAACTGAAAACCTTTATAAACCTTTGATATGTATACCGTCTGTATCTGTATCTATGTTGCACTTCGGGGAATCTATTCCAAGGAGTAATCTGAAATGATAAACTCTTTATATAACTACAGAATTATTCAAAATAATAGAATAAGTGGAATGATTAAAGTAATGACAGCCTGCCACGTGAAGAAGAGTCTACAGAAAATAAAGTCAAGAATTTTAAGAGTATTTAATGAAGGGAAGAATATTTAATGAAAAGGGAAAAAAATTGCCCAAATTTTATAGCATATATATGGCTGTATGGCTGTTCTCCTATGGGTATTTCTCCTTTGTTTTGTTTTATACCAAACTTACTCTTTATAGCAGAACTCAGTTCTACTTTGTATTCTTGTGAAAGAAAATCTGCTTTCCAAAGACTGTGGGCAGTGAAGATTTTGCTGCAGATTTCATTGGAAAGTAAGAAAATTAAATTTACAATATATTATACATAGAATTTCATAAAGGATATCTTTTTAGGTAGGCATTTCTGTTTTTCCTTCTTAGGTCTTGCCATTTTTCCAATCCCAGCCAATATATTCAAAATGCCTTCTCATTCCTTTTCATACACAGCAGAATATTTCAACTTTGACCCAGGGCTCAGTTTCTGTAGATGAGGATTCTGAGAAATTTCTTTCTCTGTCTCTGTTTCTTTCTCTGTCTCTCTCTTGCTCTGACTCTCTGTTTTCTCCACACATATAATCACATGCGTATATAATATAGGCATATATAACATAGACATGCATATGTCTGTGTATAGGAAACAAAACTACACTGCAATGGTAGTAGATGGTAACTATGTTTTAGTAGTTGGATTGTGGATAATTTAATTATAATTTTTAACCTTCTGTACATTGTTGATGCTCTATAATAAATATATAATCATTTTTGAAAATATATGTAATTTGGTTTTATGTTGGCTCTTAGGATAGTGGCAGTTGGCTAAATTTAAATCACTCCACACAAACTTAAAAAGGTAATGCCAAGAAAGAGCCAAAAAAGCCTTACATGATGCCAGATTTCAACATTACTTAGATATAAAGAATAGTGTGAATTTCAAATTATCTTTAACTAGAGAAATAGACAACAAATTACAACAAAGCTACTGCTGGTATTCTGCCACTGCCATAACCCTGTGGATCTGGAGAGCAGGGATTAAGATGAATAAAACACTCCATGGAGAAAAGACATAACAAATAAACACAGAAGAAAATTGAATCAAAACAAGAATACCTAACATTAAGAGCTAAAATGCTGAAAAAAGGTCTAGGATTTGGCATTTTAAAATACCAACTATAGGGAAAAAGATTAAAATTACATGGGATTGAAATTAGGAACTTTAGAGAACTTTTCACTTTTTTTTAATTTTTATTTTTTTTATTTCAGCATATTATGGAGGTACAAATGTTTAGCTTACATTGCCTTTGCCCCACCAGAGTCAGAGCTTCAAGCATGTCCATCCCCCAGAGGGTGAGCACTGCACCCATTAGCTGTGAATATACCCATGCCCTCCTCCCCCCTCCCTTCTGCCTGACTTGGGGGGATGGGGTGGCATGGGCAATATATATAACCTGAACTTTTGTTTCCTCATAATAAGCTGAAATAAAAAAAAAACCATTTGTACCCCTAAAATAAAAAAATTAAAGGAAAAACAGGGGGTAAGCATAAGCTTAAGCTCTTGTTAGCCACCCCCATTTGTAGATCTTAAATGTTGAACACTAAGATTTTAATTTTAATGCCCATAGGGCATTAAGAAGAGACATATAGTCAGGGGAGCTGGAACTAAGATCCTTGGAAAAGCCTAGAGTTGTGCCTCTAAAAGGCAACTGGAAATACTTCCATGGACTAGCTTAAAGGATCTTTTCTCTGGGGTCTTGGTCAAATTCAGGTGACCTTTAAGAAATAGAGATCCCAAGTCTATAACCTATTAAACTGATGGATTTTAAATAGCACAATTGGAAATATTACTCCAAAAGAAAAATTAAGATGCAATAAGCAATAGTGAGAAAAAAATTAGAAAATATTGTTGGTGCATTCAAATAAGCCTTGATAGAACAGCAACAGTGACAACAAAAAGACTATTTGAAGCCATCACCCTACACAGAGATTATGTAAAGGCTGGAGATCAGAGTTAAAATGGCCTAAAATGTTCAGGAAGAAGTTAAAAGTATTAATGCCATACGTTGCTGCAAAGAGAATTATCTAATGCATTTTTAAATTTCCAAGGGATCTTTACAATAATGGAAGTAGAATTCAAGATTCTAATTTTCATATCAGTAGATGAAATTAATGTAGAAGGGATAAATAAGTTAAAAAAATGAGAAAAAAATGACAATAAAATATAGAATGAATGTAAAAATTGCAATAATGTTATAAATGAAATCTAAATTATCAGTATTTCTAGTATGTAGATATAGTAAGCTCAGTATATTTTTAAAGGTAAGTATAATAATCGAGATAAGTACAAATGACAAAAAAAATCTATCATTTAACCTAGAAGCATAAAGGAACTCCTTTCTCTAGGAACCATGGGAAAGAGGAGGAAATCTCTCTTTCTCTCTAAAGGAGTAGGGAAATATATAAATAAATGGAAGATTTGAGGAGTAAATGCCTAATAGCCTCTATTTGCTGGATAGTGCTATCTGTGAAATATTAGCAGGATTGAGAAGACAAAAATGGAATGATAAATTGGGTAGAGAAATAGGCCTAGATATATAAAAGATAGTCAACTGGGAATATATGTATATTTACTATATATATGGATATGTAATATGTGTATGTATGTATATATAAGGGGCAGTTAACTAGGAATGTATGTGTATTTCTAATCTTTCATTGGAAAGGAATTTGCAGCAGAATTGAAACTACTAGAAAGAAGGTATCAAAATGACTGACTGGGTCCAGACTGGGAAAGAAGGGAAATGGCATCGGGAAGTAGAACAAGATGTAAAAGTCAGAGCATGTCACCTGACAGATGGTGAAGTTACAGACGTCATTGCAGTATTTCCTGCTTTACATGTGTCTTCCTCCCCAAGGAATTGATATCTTAGTGGTGATGTACTTTGAAGTGACTCAAAAAAAGATTCTGCTAAATCAGGAAATTTGAGGTTATCATAAGCTGCAGCAAGGGTGTTAGAAGAGTATTTATGACTCCATAGAGTGATACTCATTAGAAAATAGACACACTTCTTGTTTTGCAAAATCTAAAGAGCTCGGCATTCTCACAACCTATGGGAGTCACTGTCAAAGGCATCCACGAAACAGGAATATTGTGTGTTAAAAATACAACAAAAGGTGGGGTAGTAAAGCTGAAATTAGACTCATAATCTCTTGTGCTTGCACTGAACTCAGAATGAGCTAAATTTCAGTTCATATAGACTGTGATGAATCTCCAATTGTCTTCAAATGGATGAAAACTATTTTTTACTTCCATTTTACTCCCATTTCTGCTTTAAGAGTTTTTCCTCAGACACTATAATGTTTTTCTGAGGGTTAAATTTGGCAGTTTTATATATAGTCTATTCCTTGGTTCCACCTAGGTCACATTTGTTTCATTGCAGGTGTTGTAGCTTATCTGTAGTGGGACCTGTGAGACGGGGGTCACAGCTGGCATGCAGCATTTGCCAGCAGGAGACACCCATGTGGTAGTAGTCCATGCTGTATCCCACATATAGATTTTTAAATAGCTGTATAGTTAAAAATAATAACAGGAAAAATAGTACATTTTCTATCTCTTCTGAAGTGCCACTAAATACTCTGTTTTCTCATATCTTTCAAATACTGCTTTATTCGTAAGAAGCATCATCATAGCTAAACTTTGATGAGTACTCACTACTTATACTACACCCTAATAAATAGAGATGTTTTCTCATTTTTTGTCCCCAGGACAATTTGATTATTATATTCTCCATTTTATTGTTAAAAAAATAGAGGTCAGTTAAATAGCTCAAGGACACACAAGGGAAATTGGTTTTGGATGGGAGTTGGTCCAGCTTCAGAATATGGGCAATACAAGTGTGTACCCTGTGAATAGGGAACTATTCAAGGATTATGGTAGGGGCATAATAGAAATAGGAATGATATAAGGGAAGAGTGACAAGCACTTTTGGATGGGACTGCTAGCACATACTAGACCTGAGGTGTGGGTCTGGCCATAGAGATTCACATAATTAGACAGGCTTTGGAAATTGTTATATAGACTAATAGAAACTTAACAAATTCGTAGAAAATACAGGAGTTGGAAAAATTACTTCTGTAAAACTTGATGTAGACATTTCTGAGCCTTGGCAGGTGCCCCGTGGCATGAAGACCATTTGGCACTTCTAGCCTAAACTGAAGACGTGGAACATGTTTTACTCTCGTTGTTTGTGCACAGTTCCCAGTACAGCAAGGCATCTCCGTCACTACCTCCTGCTATGCCAGGCAGAGCAGTCAGGCTTTATGGTTTCAAAACATGATTTGTCCTTGGAGAAAGGCCATCCTTAAAGTCACGTAAACTGTGTTACATTATTAACATGGAGCCTGTGGCATCCTCTAACAACTCAGCATTCCTTTTATTCATCTTCTGGTACTGTCTAGAATTAAAGTTAAGGATTTAAGACCTGTGAGAGGAAGCAACCCTTTCTTCTTGCACTAATTACTTTTCTAGAGAAGCATCTTTCAAATTTCTTCCTGGAAGGCAAGGATCTGGGAGCAGAGGGGTGGAGGGTAGGGTGACTGGGAGTCTTCACATTTTTAATTAAGTATCTCCACATTTGTTTAATCCCCTTGTTGTCAGTAAAATATACCCCACCCCTTAAATGTGTCTAAAAGACCACCAATGCAAAGGCTATTTTAACCTCTTTAGAAAATAATCTCTAGAATTTTGCTGGGGTGAGAGAGGGGTAAATATTCAGTAGTGTGGAATAGGGGAGGGGATCAAACTGCCTTGTTCAGTCCCTCCGTTCATCCCCAATTCCAGTCATACATGGATTTTTCTGTATAAAATTAACATGATTGTTAGTTTTCCCCACTGCTGGTTTGAACTCTGACTTTCTTGGATTGGCTATGTCATTTACCGCTTATCATCTGCTTTTGAATTTTCTAATGTTTCTTGTTGTTGTCGCTTCCCCATTCAGTTCTCCCCATCCTAGTGAGTTTGGGTCTTTAGAAAACAAACAGACAGACTCATCTGCAGTTTTAGCAAGATTTGGAAAAGGAGCAAAAGTAGACTCATTTGTCAATCTACCATCTTAACCTGGAAGCCCAGTAGGATTTATTAGGGTTGTGAAAGTTTTCTCTTTATGCTATTTAGATATTAGATTGTATATTAATTTTTTTAAATAAATATGACTTCCTTCCCTTCTCTCCCCTCAGGTAAATTCTGTTCAAACAGGATCTTGACTCCAAACTTAAACAATTTTCACATTTTTTTTTTTTTTTTTTGAGACAGAATCTCACTTTGTTGCCCAGGCTAGAGTGAGTGCCGTGGCGTCAGCCTAGCTCACAGCAACCTCACACTCCTGGGCTTAAGCGATCCTACTGCCTCAGCCTCCCGAGTAGCTGGGACTACAGGCATGTGCCACCATGCCCGGCTAATTTTTTTTTTTGCTATATATATTTTTAGTTGGCCAGATAATTTCTTTCTATTTTTAGTAGAGATGGGGTCTCACTCAGGCTGGTCTCGAACTCCTGACCTCGAGCTATCCACCCACCTCGGCCTCCCAGAGTGCTAGGATTACAGGCGTGAGCCACCGCGCCCGGCCCAATTTTCACATTTTGATACTTACATAATACTTGAGATAATTTAATTCTTTCCCCCTGTCTGAGCAGAAGACAGGTATAACTTTCCATATATTTAATAATCATATGTGATCACCCGGGATGCATTTTCTTACAGGTTGCAGAAAAATTATGGAGTAAAAGGCAAAAAATAACTTTCTCAAATAAGAAATACAAACCAGTAATTTTATCTTTGTAAGAAAAAATATTTCTAAGACTGTGCCTCTTTTAGTGTTAATATTATTAAAGTTATAAAATTGAAAATACCTAAAGGAAAGTAATATTGTTCTAAGCACTAATATTCTTGAAACTATTATATTTATTCAAAGATAGGCCAGAGTGGTGTCCCCATTCTCATGAAATTTTATATTTTAAGATACAATGTGATATCAGTTTTTACTTGAAAAAAATAGGTGTTAATTTACAAAATTTATAGGTTTTTCTAGAATTTCCATTGGATCATTTATTGAGAATCTACCAAATATGAGATGCTGTCCTTGGTTTTAAGTATATACAATACCTGAAGTGGAAAATTTTGAGCCAGAGCAGCATGAAATAAAATGAATGAAGAACTGAGGAGGGCAAGAAGGTGGGCAGCAAAGAAGACGGGGAAAGAAAAAGATCTAAAGGAAAGATAATGGGTAGGAGTGGACAAACTGATGGCAGAGATTCAGCTCTCAAAGGAATGTAGAATGTTGCTAGGAGCTGATCTTTAAATAGTGAAAGTAAAGATTCCCAAGATTTTCTCATCTGGGTCTAGTTATAACCTGGTATCTCAGACTATGACAGGTATTGAATGAAGTGTCTCTATTACTCTATTGAACAGACAATGGAAGAATGGAAAGGGCCTGCATTATCAGATTGTCTTCATTTTTGATTGTATTCTAATGACACAATTCTGTGTTTATGAGAATGATAACCTGAAGAGAACTAGAGAGAAATGGCTGCAGAAAATGGATTGTCTGCCAAATCAGTGTGGATGCCAATTTCCTTTATCAACATGGGGCTAATTTCTTCCTTTTCCTTTCCTCTGAAATTTTGAGGATCAATATTTATTATATTAATAAGAAAAATAATTTTATTTTGATAATTTATAAGTCTGAATTGTCTATTTGCTAACAGATGTCACTCTTCTGGTAATGGGCCAATCTTCCTGCATCAAATGTGTACAATCACAAGGTTATTTCAATGCCCCTAAAATATCACAACTTGAAAAATGTCAATTAGTATCATAATATAAGCCCAACAATAAGTATAATAAGCATGGGAAGAATAAAACTTTGTTTTTTTTAATTTTGTTTAGTTACTTAAGAGAAATATTATATGCTGATTTTCCAAAAGGGCTGGACTAGCTTATCTTGTTACTTAATATCACAACCAGCAATTCTTTTAGTTTTATATTTCTATAATATTCCTAAGTGTATTCTCAGAATCTTGGTAAGCCAGCTAGCTAAGCCTACCTGTGTGCAAATGAGCCAGGTATTTTCCCACTCTACTCATTTTAAACATAAAGAGTTAACCTAGAATATGCAGGGATATGTGGATCAAAAGGGGTTTGCTGTGAAGCATTAAGCTCCCAGTTTTCCTGAGGTCTAGGAGAGCCTAAGATCTGACAGGGCAATGGAGGAGATGCTTTGAAGTTTGTCAAACTGAAGGGAAACAAAACAGCCTTCATAAAAACTCATGTAGAGGTAATGTTTGGTTCGTGGTAAATAAAGAGTTCTTGGCCATTAATATATATTCTTTTGAAAAGATTCTGTTCATGTCTTTTGCCCACTTTTTAATGGGGTTGGTTGATTTTTTTCTTACTGGTTGATTTGCTTGAGCTCTTTGTAGATACTGGTTATTAGCCCTTTATCAAATGTACAGTATGTGAATATTTTTTCCCATTCTGTAGGTTGTCTATTTGCTCTGTTGA
This sequence comes from Lemur catta, assembly GCF_020740605.2. Lineage (NCBI taxonomy): Eukaryota > Metazoa > Chordata > Mammalia > Primates > Lemuridae > Lemur > Lemur catta. The sequence goes on along the minus strand of NC_059141.1, from coordinate 45,128,901 downwards.
TTGTTTCCTTGGCTGTGCATAAGCTTTTCAATTGGGTCAAGTCCCATTTATTAATTTTTGTTGTTGCTGTGATTGCCCTTGGAGTCTTCTTCATAAATTCTTTGCCTAGACTGATATCTAGAAGAGTTTTTCTAACATTTTTTTCTAGAATTCTTATGGTATCATGTCTTATATTTAAGTCTGTGATCGATCTTGGATTAATTTTTGTAAGTAGTGAGAGATATGGATCCTGTTTCAATCTTCTACACGTGGCTATCCAATTTTCCCAGCACCATTTATTGAATAGGGATTCTTTTCCCCAGCGTATATTGCTGATTTACTTTGTCAAAAATCACCTGGCAATATGTGAATGGTCTTAGATCTCAGTTCTCTGTTCTGCTGCATTGGTCTATGTCTCTATTTTTGTGCCAGTACAATGCTGCTTTGGTTACTATAACCTTGTAGTATAGCTTAAAGTCTGGTAAAGTGATGCCTCCAGATTTGTTCGTTTCACTTAAAGTTACTTTGGCTATTTGGGCTATTTTCAGGTTCCAAAACAAACCATAGAATTATTTTTTCTAGATCAGTGAAAAATTATGTTGGTATTTTGATGGTGGTTTTATTGAATCTATATGTCACTTTGGGTAGTATGGACATTTTAACAATGTTTATTCTGCCGACTCATGAGCATGGTATGGTTTTCCATTGGTTTATATCATCTGCAATTTCTGTCCTCAGTGATTGGTAGTTCTCTTTGTAAAGCTCTGTCACCTCTTTGGTTAAATATATTCCTAGGTATTTTATTTTCTTTGTAGCAATTGTGAAAAGTATTGAGTCTTTGATTTGATTCTCAGCTTGACTGTTGTTGGTATGTAGAAATGTTACTGATTTTTGTACATTGATTTTGTAGCATGAGACTTTGCTGAATTCTTTTATCAATTCCAGTAGTCCCTTGGCAGAATCTTTGGGGTTTTCTAGATATAAGAGCCTATTATCAGAAAATAGAGGTAGTTTGACCTCATCTTTCCCCATTTGGATACCCTTAATTTCCTTCTCTTGTCTGTTTGCTCTGGCTAGGATTTCCAGCATTATGTTGAATAGCAGTTGTAACAGTGGGAATCCTTGAAAGGACAATAAACATATGAAAAAGTGCTCAATGTCACTAATCATCAAAGAAATGCAAATCAAAGCACAATGACATATTGCCTAACTCCAGTGAGAATGGATTTTATCAAAAAATCCTCAAACAATAGATGCTAGTGTGGGTGCAGAAAGAAAGGAACACTTATATGCTGTTGGTGGGACTGAAAACTAGTGCGACCTCTATGGAAAATAGTATGGAGATTCCTCAAAGAATTAAAAGTAGACCTACCATTTGATCCAGCAATCCTACTACTACTGGTTATTTACTCCATGGGAGAAAAAAAAAAGTCATTTTACCAAAAAGACACTTGCACTTGAATGTTTATTGCAGCACAATTCACAATCACAAAGATGTGGAATCAACCCAAGTGCCCATCAGTTCATGAGTGGATTAACAAAATGTGGTATATGTACACCATGGAGTACTACTCAGCCATAAAAAAATGAATTAATACCTTTTGCAACAATCTGGATGGAACTGGAGGCCATTCTGCTTAGTGAAGGATCACAAGAATGGAAAAACAAATACCACATGTACTCACTATTAAATTGGAACTAACTGATCAGCACTCATATGCACAGATGGATGTAAAACTCAATGAAAATCATGCAGGTGGGAGTGGGGAAGAGGGGATCCGTGAAATCATACCAAACTGGTACAATGTACATTATCTGGGTGATGGACACACTTATAACTTTGACCCAAGCAGTACAAAAGCAATCCATGTAACCAAAACATTTGTATCCCTGTAATATTCTGAAATTAAAGAAACAAACAAACAAAAAAATAGTCCTTGGGTGTGGCAGCTGCAGAGTGATGGTGAATAAAGAACTAGAATGGGAGGTGGGGTTGAATTTGTTCCTTAGCCTGTGCAGACCTCCCACTGGAAATGAGCTTATATTTATGAGACATTTCTGCCCCACTTGCCTTTTCCAAGACACAACTCTGAGAGATGGACTAAAAAATGAGCAGAGGGAAGGGTGGAAACTCACCTGGACTCTCTTCAGCTAGGTTTTCAGAATTAAATCTTTCTGGAAGTATAGTTGGAATGTATAAAATGTATGTGTTCTGTGCCTCACATCCTTTTGTTTGTTAAATAAGAAATCTCTTTGCACATGGCTCATTTTGCTTTCTAGGTGAAGTGGTTATATCCTAATATAATGTGTTAACAACAATAGCAATTTAAATGTTGCAGCCCACATAGCAAAGGGAATAAAAAATATTGGTAAGTTTTATGTTTTTCCCTCTTAGAAACAGTCTGTGTCTTATGATTTAAACTATAAAGGCAGATAAATTTATTTTTTGCTTTACTTAATAAGACTACTTAATTCTCTTTGTCACGTGTGGTAAATACACACAAATTTCTAGCAAATAATTAAAAAATATGGGATATGTATATCATTTAAAATTTTGAAAAACATGTCTGGCTTTTGAATTTGCAACGTTAAGAAAACATTCATTTTATGTTTTAACTAAATATATCTGGGAGAAAGAGTTATTTTTGCTTCACTCTATGATGGCTTTTTTTTCTTGTTGGACAGTGTGTTAGAATAATTATAAGCTATTATCATTGCCTTTTCCATGAATATTCTCCCTATAAAGAATCAGTTTACTTTATGGAGTCTTGAATTACTAGAAACATTATTTAGTAATGCCAAGTAGAAATAGTTATAAAGGAAAATAATTCCATCTTCCAGTTATTTTTACATGATACAAATGTACATATATTCTAACGTGATAAGTAATGGGCAAAAATTCAGCTTAAATGACATCTCAGTAATTGTTTATCAGAATTAAATAGGAGACCCAAAATACTCTTACCTGAAATCTGGCATTTCAATTTCTGATCTCTGTAGTAAATTTATCAAAGAATTTGGTGAAATGGCTATATGAGTTTCTAAGTGACAGAACAGTTCTGTATTGTGTGAATCTGCAGAGATTTAAAGTGGTAGAGTTAAATTATGCATTTTCTTAAAGCATAGGAGACTAAACATTTAGAAATGTGGGAATAAACAAAGAGATTGAGAATGAGAATACACAGCAACTATTTATTCAGACCTTGCAAAGGAGTCAGCCACCATCACTTGCTTTTGTCAGAGTCTCAAGGGCAGGCAAGAAAGAGAGAAAGCTTTAAAAAAAATAAAAGACAAGTATTTTCTGATTGGAGATTGTTGACATAGGGAAGCTAGAGCAGGCTAACTAGAAAGCAGGACATCTTACGTGACTGATTTGAGGAGCACATTTGGCTTTCTCTGATTGTTACTGGGTTGGGAGCTGGGGCAAATAGAGGCAAGCTGGCTGTCATTGACCAAGTCCTGTCCATTCTGGGTCAATTGTTACAGAGACTGTGATTTAGCTTCTGGGACTGGTTGCTACAGAGGTTGTGGGTCAAAGCTCTATTGTCATATATAGTCCAGCCATTGTCAATTTGTACAGTCAGTTCCTCAGAAGTTTAATTGATGACCATTTCTTTGGGATAGTGATAAGTATATAATTGTAAACATAATATTGAATTAATTTTATACGTAAAAACAAAATGTTTATTTCATTGGAAAAAAAGCAATTTGTAATGATCTGTATCCTAAACTAGTAGTGTAATGAGTTTAAAAATAACTGTTTTAAAACACACATGCATACGCACACACAGATATTCCAGTGGATGGGGATTTGTGAAAATAATTTAATATTATCAGCCTTATTTTTGCTGTGTTTCAAGAACTCTTAATTAGAACAGTTTGGGTTTATTTGCTCTTCTACAGGATTTTGATGAATATATTCTGCACAAAGGATTTTTTTCCCATACATGAAATTTTAAATTTCCACTCCTATGTCTAACTCTCTTACTCCAAAAAAAATATTAATGCCTTATTCTCGACTTCATCATGCCTCGTTTCAATTCCTTTCATTTTCTCCCCAATTTATACAACCGCATTTCCCTTTACTTATTTTCTTATTTGGCTAACCCCCTTTGCCCATATTTTAACTCCTATCTCATGAAATTCTTTATCTCTATGTCTCTCACGCCCATATGACACAAAATCTCAACCCTGCTTCAATCCAACCACTGCCGCCTTCTGTCTTTGCTTAGGCTTCAGATTGTGCATTTCACCCATTTTCTCTAATGACCAAGTGTGTGTTTGTATCAGGAGATGTTATAAAGGGAGGGAGCTTCAAAGAGACAGTCAATTCTTGCTACTCTTGTTTGTAGTTGCTTAAGCCACTTTTCATTTGAGACACACACACACACACACACACACACACACACACACACACACACACACACACACACACACACACACACACACACACACACACACACACCCCCCCCCCCCAGAGAAGAGAAAGAAAGAGGGAGAGTTTGATCCTCTCTCTAATAAACCTCTCTCTTACTTTCTCTAAGTTTTTGACCTCTGTTGAATGCTCTACTTTGACTATAGATATTTGCCTCTCCATCCTTCATTTTGAGTAAGCATTCACCTCAAAGGCAATCTTCATATTTACATTTTGTGACCATATTCCTTGACTGTGGATGAGAATTTATCTCAGTGCCCGTACCTTGGCTGTTACAAACTCATTAGCCAAGTCTTTCCTGCTTGGTGACACTGGTCAGTTGGATGCAGCTATATAAATGTTAGTTATCGCTCTCATTGAAATTATCATGGCACTTAAAATGTGAGAATGCCTTCCGTTGTTCATATAATGGCAGAGTAGCTGTTTAGTAATTTTACTTTCTCCATGGGAGCTCACTCTGCACTTCCAAATTATTATGTTTACTCTTTTAGATTCTGCCTTTACTATTAATATAGCACTTACATCATAAAGGCTAATTTATGGAATTTTTACTGGCTTCAGATATTTTTTTGTCTGTCTATAACAACAACAAAAGAAAACAAATAATGAAAAGGACCATCACAATTCCACTATTCTGGAGGCTAAAACATTCAGAGTTTTGAATTAGATATTTTTAGCAATTGAATGTTTTAGAATGGAGAAATTAATGCTTGGTTTTCCTTAGGAAAACACAGTGAAAACTCTATATTTAATCATTATCTGAAGAGAATGTTTCCTGTGTTTCACAGGGGAAAACTAAACTTCAAAAAATGGTTCCATCATATATGTAATTTGACAGAATTGATAGTCTGTAAGAAAAATGGAAACAAAAATGGAAGCAAATGATTTGTAGGAATGAGCACACTAAGTGTATTCTTTTGTCCTTTGAACATTAAAATTATTTTTATCACAATTCTCATATGTATGGAATTCATTTAAAGCTGTCCTCAGAATAATTTATTTTAACTATTTTGGAATTACAAAATGTTTTTATGGTTCACCAATATGTGATCTTGAATATATACTAAATTATTTCATGTAAGGTATTTCATAAAGGTATTGACTTTTCAGTTTAAGCAGATACTAAAACTACCTGGGAAATTATTTTGGAAGTAAATAGTTTGAAGAAAAAACTAAATTCAGTGAAATGAAAGCCAGGAAAATGGATAAAGAAGTCAAAGATTTATTGAGCTTTTGTTTCTTCATATACTCATGTACTCATGCATGCATTATGAAATAAAATAAATAAATAACTATAGACTGAAGTAAAATATTTGAAAAAATCAAAACATTTAGTGAGCATCTACTATACACTGGATTCTGTTCTTCATGTAAAAAGAAAAATCTTAATGTAGACTCAAGTTCTGCCCTCAAGAACTTACAGAAATTAGGGGAGAAATAAATGCAAGAAACAGGAACCAGGAAAGGAAGTAGGCAGCTATACCTTGAGGATTAATGAAGATTTCGCAAAGGAGGGACTATTTGAGCTCAGTCTTGAATGATAAGTAGCTTCCCAGGTGGGAATGTGGAAGAAGAATGCCCCAGAGAAAGAATATGGAATGTGGGGCCTGATTAAAAAGCAGAGAAGCAGGAGATAGCATGGTGTGAGGTGGGAGTACATCATGAAAGGCTTGGAATTGAAACTTCATGTTATAAAAACCTGGGAGTATGAAGTGTTTCAAGATGACTCTAATAAGTTGTGCATGGGTAATGGGGGAAAATAGTGATGCTATTTTGTTTTACTGAAGTGCAAAGGAAAGAAAAAATATAACTTGGGGGATAATCAGGGATTCAAATACAGATATTTTGGATTTCAGGTAAAACATGCAAGTGCAAATATCTGATTTCCTCTTGGGAAGAGCAACTAGAATTGAGGAGAATATTAGGTGCAGATCAAATTTGGGAATTATTCTCAGAGAGATAAATGTTAAAGCTGTGAAAGCCAATGAGCTTTTCAAGGTAAGCTGTGTGAAAAGAGAAGAAAAGAAATCTAGAGTCTGAATGTTAAAATCTATTTAAAAATGTAAGATATTATAATATCAAATACTCAGCTTGCTTTTCTTTCACAAGTTATTAAAAGTTTCTTGTACATTATATATTTCTCTTAGAGAAACTTGATAAAAATAAAATATCATAATTATAGGTCTGGTAATGAGAATCTTTTATAGATGTTCTGTGTTGCAGACTCAACTTGTCATCATGTCTCTCTATGGAAAATACAGCTGCACTTCCCTCAGTTTTTGAGTTTTTGTTTATTTTTTTTGTTTTGTTTTGTTTTCAGATTAAAGCTTAGTAGCCTGGAAGAAGGAATACCCATATTTTCAGTAGTTTTTCAATATAACAAAAAAGAAATGTAAATTTAACATTGAATCTTTACCACAATACTCTCTGGAGTACAAATACATATTAGCAGCAGGATTAAACCAACAGACACTTGATTTTTTATTTTATTTTTAAGCAGGAGCTAGAGCACCTTCTATTCTTAAAAAGAAGTTTTAGTAAGGATGTCACTAGAGATACGAAAATAAAAGTAAGTAAGTGTATTCTATGTAGAGAATATTTTGATAATATAACAATCAGTAATATTTTTCTTTAGTATATTTTCTTCTTATATTCTGCTTTTTGAGGTCAATGTAAGACCAGGGGGTGTAGTGCCACAGCATTGTTTTCAGTGTATCTTATTTGACCAGAAAGCAAAAGAAGCAAAGATAGCTTAAGGTTTAGGTGGATTAAACTTAACACTGTGGCATGTGTGTATACTGGAAGCAACTATCATCTCTTCCCAATATGGAATAATTTGGCGTTTGAGTTGTTACTTTAGATTCAGAGTAAATAAGAAGCTTTCTCAAAATCTGCTCCTAATTGTGATGAACAATGCCAATAAGACTGTAAGTGTATAATACTTTATGTAAGTGTAGTTATTGCTTTTCTCCCCTAGAAGATTACCTCCTCTCACTGAATTTTCCCAGTTATATATGAAAGTACTGTACACAGTAGAAAATTCCAGAGTGCTACCATCTGTTTATCTAGTGTTTCACAATGAGTGTTGGCTTTGGAATCCAACACACCATCGTGAAACCTGACTTTGTCACTAGATGTTTATTTTGGTGTGGACACACCACTTCCCCTTCCTCAATTTCAATTTTATCATCATTAAAATTAGTAAACAAAATCCACCTGATAGGTTTGCTGTAATGATTACATAAATAATGATGCAGAAAAGTGCTTGGTACAGAGTAAAGAACACAATAAATGGTGAGTATTATTTTCAAATGGGCTTAAATTCTCTAAAAAAATAATGTGAACAAGTGGGAGAAAGAACCCTAGGACAGAGCTGGTATGGACTTTAAAATTCCTTATCTAATCCCACAAAATGTGGAGAGAATAGGGGACAAACCCACATAAGGCCATGGTGGGGAATGAGAACGCTTGTAGTCAACAGCTGATGTCAGAGACAGAATGGAAATATTTCATCAAAAAATAGCATGGATTAGTCATCAGGGAAAGCTAATTCATGGTTAAATATTTCAAGAGAGCCAGAGAGTGAAGTACAGTTTGGGTGATATGGGTTGCATAGAGAAAGGAGTATATTATATCCTGCATTGTTAAAAATGGGGAAGCATTTCTAATAAATTTCAAAATAGACAAATATTAAAGAGTATTGTTTTAAATAAGTATAAATGTTGGTTTGGTTTGCTTTTGATTTTTCTGGATAAAAGAATGTGATTATAAAGCAATGGAATCCTACCTTAAAAAACAAAAAGTAGTCCTATTTCATTTTTAGGTACACCCTAACTAACTTCTTGATATTCCTTGAGATTTGCTTCCTACAAAATATTAGATTAGAAAGGGCAGTTTCAAGCATTGCAGGAGTGTCAATTTGCCAGCTGGCCACCATGTGTTTGGTGTTTAACAGTGAGTATTGGCTGACCTCTGCTGAAGAACATGGATAGTATCTGGGTACCTGAGGCAATTGCAACCCACAAGTGAAAACATAATCTCTCAGATTTGTAATGAAATATCAAGAGATGTCAAGGTGAGTCACATCACATAAATTTCACCTGTTCTGACAACATTCAGGACATCTGCCATGGTGGTTTTCTTCTTATTTTCTACTTGTGTAATCACACAACTGTGAGATGCCAATGGGGACTGTTAGTCTTTTATAGTGCATCAATAGAAAAGGACATTGTATATTTCAAATTAGGCTAATTTGTTATAGCAAAGGGCAGATTCTGAAATGCGGTTGTTCTGGATATGAGCAAAATTCATTTAATATAGCTATAAAGAAACATTAACCTAAAAAAAGACCTAAGAAGCTCTATGGTACTCTTAATGACTGCATTGCCAGTAGAATTGCTGACTTTAAATTCAGTATGTGTCCATTATTCTTAATAAAAAGAGATTATTTTAAATTACTATTTTAAGCAAATTCTGTATTCTAACAAATAGATAAATGGTTCAATATTTAAAGATAATGTTCTAATATATTTCCAGGCCATATATTTTTGCTCTTTCTTTTCCATATATTCTGCCAAATGTCCTTTCTTTAGTATTGTCATTAAACTAGGAGACATCAATTTACCAGGCTTCAAGCTATACTACAAGGCTATAGTAACTAAAACAGCATGGTACTGGCATGAGAACAAAGACATACACGAATGGAACAGAACTAAGAACCCAGATATAAAACCATCCTCATATAGTCATCTAATATTTGGCAAAGCAGACAAAAACATACACTGGAGAAAAGAATCCCTACTCAATAAATGGTGCTGTGAAAACTGGATAGCCACACATAGAAGACTGAAACAGGATTCACACCTTTCACCTCACAAAAATCAACTCATGGTGAATAACAGACTTAAACCTAAGGCATGAAACTGTAAGACTACTAGAAGAAAATGCTGGAAAAACTCTTATAGACATTGGCCTAGGCAAAGAATTTATGAAGAAGACCCCAAAGGCAATCACAGAAACAACAAAAATAAATAAATGGTACCTGATCAAATTCAAAAGCTTCTGCACAGCCAAGGAAACTACCACGAGAGTAAACAGACAACCTACAGAATGGAAGAAAATACTCGCATGCTACATATCTGATAAAGGGCTGATAACTAGAATCTATATAGAACTCAAGAAAATCAGCAAGAAAAAAATCAAACACTGGAGATAAATGATATCTCACTGTGGTTTTGATTTGCATTTCACTGATGATTAGAGATGTTGAGCATTGTTTCATGTGTTTCTTGGCCATACTTCTGTCTTCTTTTGAAAAATTTCTATTCATGTCCTTTGCCCACTTTTTGATAGCGTTGTTTGATTGGCCTTTCCCAAAAAGTCCCAAAACAATAAATGTTGGCATGGATGCGGAGAGATAGGAACACTCATACACTGCTGGTGGGACTGCAAACTAGTGCAACCTCTGTGGAAAGCAATATGGGGATAACTTAAACAGATACAAGTAGACCCACCATTTGATCCAGCAATCCCATTATTGGGCATCTACCCAAAAGAACAAAGGATATTCTATAAAAAAGACATCTGCACTCAAATGTTTATAGCAACACAATTCACAATTGTAAAGATGTGGAAACAACCCAAGTGCCCATGAATACATGAGTGGGTTAATAAAATGTGGTATATGTATACCATGGAATACTGCTCAGCCACAAAAAAACAATGGTGATCTAGAATCTCTTTTATTATCCTGGGTAGAGCTGGAACCCATTCTACTAAGTGAAGTATCACAAGAACGGAAAAACAAGCACCACAAATACCATCAAATTGGTGTTAATTGATCAACACTTATGTGCACATATAGTAGTAACATTTAGCAAGTGTCAGGCAGGTGAGAGGGGTGAGAAGGGGATGGGTATATTCACACCTAATGGGTGTGGTGCACACCATCTGGGGGATGGACATGCTTGAAGCTCTGACTTGGGATGGGCAAAGGCAATATATGTAACCTAAACGTGTACCCCCATAATATGCTGAAATAATAAGATACTGTGACACAGACCTTGCCTTTAAGGAGCTCCCTATCTGGAAGACATAAACACACCAATTAATCTTTAAAACTGTGGAAAGTGCATGGATACCAATAAATCCTGGAGTATTGTAGAAACCCTAGAGATTGGTGATGTGGGGTAAGAGACAGTGTGTTCAAGAAAAATATCCTGGATGATGTATTATCTCTGCTAAGACTTGAGCGAGGAGCAGGAAGGGGTGGAAAGTGCTCTCTTGGTAAAAGAGGCAGCATGAAAAAAAACCCTCAATGACAAAAATAGCATGTTGTTTTGGAAATAAACAAGGGGTTTGGCATTGCCAGAGTATAAATGGAAGGTAAAGAATGTGAAAAAGGAGCTTGAGAACAGGGAAGGATCCCAGCGTAGAGGGTGGTGTTATCCTGAGAAGTGTGAACATGATCAGGAAACTTGAATGCATTTGAATTAGGAAATGGCCATGATTAGATATTCATTTTTATCATATATTCTTTTAGCTATTTAGAGGATAGATTTGATTGATAGAAGAACAGAGTTAGGTATCACCGTTGGAGGCTATTTGATGAGAATCTGAATCAGGATGACAATACAGAAAGGTCAGAGAAGGTATATTCAAGAATTATTTAAATGAAAAAATTAAAAGAATGTAGTTGCTGATTGGCTGTAGGGAATGAGAGGTTGATTCCAGGAATCTACATTTAGTGATTAGATGGAAGGTAATGTCAACATCCAACAGAGAGTACATGGCCAAGGAACCCTTGCATTCCTTGTTCTCCCAACTTAATAGGTCTTCCAACGATATTGAAAACTTGTACTTTTTAAAGCACACTACAATTTTGAAAGCTCTCACCCAAACATTACTTAATTTAATCCTCATGATAATCTTCTGAAATTGACCGAGCAGGTAGTTTTAGCCACGATTTTCAGATAACAGCACTAAAAAAAGTTGTTTCTCAAACATACATCCTCGTGGCAGTAGGTTATTTAAATGTTCAAAATTTTTTGCAATTAGGTAGTGTAGGCTCACAGCCTGGCTGTCAGTCTGCTGGGGTCTACCGTAGGTTTCAGTAGTGCAGCCATGATGGCACTGCCTTCACAGACGTGGAAGAGGTTGGAGGAGATGATCCTCATGGCAAGTATCCCCCACCTGTGACTCCTTGCATAGTTTTCAGTTACTCCTACACAGAAAGTTGCCATCACCATCAGAAGGAACACGCTTCAGGTAAGGAAGCTATAGGTTGGTTTAGAATGCACCTTTAATAACCAAATATTTCATACACACGTGATATTTTACATACCATGTTTTATGCGTGTGTTACGTAGAGACATAGACTGCATTAGTGACTCCCAGAATCAACTTAATGATCTCTTTACATTTGTTTCACATTTGTCTTACATTCCTGTGGAGTTGTATTAGAGACACAGATACTGCTTTAAAAGCAATGTGTAGGGCTTCCTGGCCAGTGAACACATAGACAGCTCTGTGTCTCAGACCCCCGCACTTATGCGCCCCCATATACCTCGCCCTATGCATTTCTAACATTTAGCTGTTCCTGAACTGTATCATTTCTAATAAACTGATAAAAAAACAAAAATAGCAATTTTCAAATGGTTGGTATAACTTCTGTGTTCTCCAAGTTCAGTTGAAAACTAGAGATACAGCTTTTCTAGCAGCAGTAACAACACAGGGGAGGTTGATGGTAAAAAAGACCTCGCCTGCATTGCATTCACTTTCATTCCTAATGGGGGATAAATGCAAGTAGGGGGCCGGACACTGCACCATAGATAACTTTTCTTGATGTATTTGAAACCACTTTGCTATGAGAATGTATCATATCATGTGTTACTCTGTATTTCTGTGTAGTGTGAATTGGTGAGGTCCTTGAATAAATTTAATTCTCATTGTTCATCCCTATTTCTATTAAATATATGTTTAGACTTAAAGTTGAGGTTTAATATAAGGATAAAATATATGTGAATTGTGTATTTATTTGTCCAGCAGAAAAATGAGAAAGAATGGGTAGAATTACGAATCCTATGAGGAGCTTGGCAACAGCCTAACCTCATGAACTGATTGAACAGACTTGTCAAATTATACTTGGCAGCTTAAAATCTTGGACTGAAAATAAGAGTTAGATCAGAATTAATCTGAGTGTCCTTCACATTAACTAGTGTTTATTCTTTTAACCAGATGTATTCCTGAACTATTCTGACCCAGCAGGGCATAATACTATAAAATGGGTTTGTCAAGCAGTAATTTTCTATAAAAACCTAGAACTTTCTTATATTACTAAAATCTGAATCATTTTAAAATTTGGAACTACTGTATAAACTCTGTGCATCTCTATGAACCATCTCTGTAATGTAGACCAGGCCAAATAGTTATCTTTTCTAAACTCCTAAATGAGTTCAGCTATGCATATGTGGGTACTTTTAACAAAAGTAAGCCAAGGAGTTAATAAAAACAGATATTCTCAAACTGTAATCAGAAATAGCTGGAAGCTTTGTAAACGTACTTGATTTTTGCCGCTTCTATATATTTACTGAGACTGAATGTTAGGGTGTAGTGATTGAAAATATTTTTGGCCTCTCAGTTGATTCTGCTGTGAACTGTTTGAAAAATAACAGTTTAACATGTATGATTAATATTTTTCACTATCAACTGGAGAAAATAATGTATACAACCCTTTGTGTAATATGTTACCATCATTGTATGTATATATTAATACTAAATATATACCTATATCCTTGTAAATCTATAAAGCATTTTTGATTATTTTCCTTTAGAGAGCTGGGGGTTAGGCAGGGGTGAAGCAGATATTTACTTTGGACTCTATAAAATTTTTCCCTTTATACTGTTTGAACCTAGTTTTCACTAAGCTTCTAAGTTAAAAATGTGCCTGGGTGGGGACGGTGGGTGGGTATTTGGGAGATGAGTGTGCAGATATGAATAGCATCAAAGAATATGGAAAAGTATATGATATGTGCATTCTTTGGGGCACCTCATAAATTTCGATTTTTCCTTAGAAAAACTATTTTCAAATTTTTAGAATTATCAATTAACATACACCATGGTAAGCCAGGTGCAGTGGCTCATGCTATAATCCAGCACTTTGGGAGTTCAAGGTGGTAGGATTGCTTGAGGCCAGGAGTTTGAGACCAGGCTGAGTAACATTGTTGAGACCCTTTCTCTACAAAAAATAGAAAAATCGGCCTGGTGTGGTGGCTCATGCCTGTAGTTCCAGCTATACAGGAGGCTGAGGCAGGAGAATTGCTTGGGCCACAGAGTTCGAGGTTGCAGTGATCTATGATGATGCCATTGCACTCTAGCTTGGGTGACAGAACAAGACCCTGTCTCAAAAACAAAACAAAAAATAAGCACAATAGGCATTCTTACCCATCCTCCATTTCTACCCCATCCTTCACCCTACTACATAATTACTTACAGAGCTCTCACTATAAGCCAGGCCCTATGCTAGGCTATGGGAATGTAAGATACCTGACATATGTTTGGGGCTTTCAAATGTTGACAATAAAAACAAACAGATAAAAGAAATATGTGTAATATAAATTCATCCCCAAATACCTCATTTAAAAAGATTTAAGTGTAAAGCAGTCAAAATTTCTACTGAGAATTTGCCATGCTTTTTATAAAGACAAGCGTAGAAAATACTATCTTTCCTTCTATTCCTATTATTCCCTCTCTCTCCTATGTGGATTATTGACCTATTTCCACCCAATTTTATTTATTTGCTCAAATGCTTTGTTTCTACTGTAATACTATAAGCTTTTGCTTAGTTCTTGTTTTATTCTTAATTCTCAATGGCTACAAAAGTACTACCCAAAGGAGGATGGAACTGAGAGGAAAAGGACATTTTTTGGACCCTACGTCTGCATGTGTACTATTCTATTCCCCTGGAATGTCCCTTTCATTCTCTGTCTGTACCCTTTTCTGCTTTACAAATTCCTCAGAAATTCACTTGTTTTCCATTTATCTGTCTAAATATCCTTCCTGCTTGTTTTGAAATACATAATTTGGATTGTAAAAATATGTAGAACACAAACGGAAAAAAATTTTTTTTGAAAGAGGTGAGCAGCACAAGAAAAGGTAGAAAAAGGATTTGGTGGTAATATAACACTGAGATTCACACATAAAAATGTATGTCCAAAACACTGTACACTTGTCAAAGGTGGGAAATAAGTTTAACTCTAAGCTGTTTAACACACTAAAGAGAGTGATTTAAATAATAAAATTTATTTTAGAAGTACAATTAAATATTCAGGGAAAGCACAACAGTTTCTAATTTGCAGGTACACAATTCATTTTCTGCTCTTAACCTAGAGTTTAGGGTTTTGCTTACGGGTGGTATCTGTTTTCCTTTCATGAGCTTTAATTGGCTAAAACTGATTCCTTCTCATTCAAGTGAATAATTGTCTAGGCCACAGGAAATTGAAAGTAAGTGGCTATTAAAGGAATTATCTGGAATACTCACAGTACATAAATCAGAGTTTTATAAATGATATATTAATAAAACTAGGAAATTATCAAAATGTTCAGTTAGAGATTATGCAAATGAAGGTAAGGAATAGAAGGTAGCTTCTCAAATCATCTAAGTAAACTTGTTATTTTCCCCTCACTGAGCACTGGGCTGCTTCTGCTGCTGCTGCTGAAGTTAAGTGAAAATTGTGAAGAACTGAACTGGAGACTATGTAACCAGATATGTTCATGATCTCCAGAAATGCAACAGTACATGCTTCCTTTTGTTTTCCTTTCTCAGAATTCTCTAGTAGAATGAATCAGAGATTGATGATAACTGAATTTAGAGGAAATGTGCTAAGAACTTCACAGTATCATTCAGTCCCTACTGAATAGCATTTAAATATTTTCATGTAATGATTCAAATTAATATTGATTCATTTAGCACTATCTAAACATAAATTTCATTTGCTGTTCACTGTAAATATACGTATGATTAATAGAAATAGTAAAAATACTTTCAAATCACTTTCACTTACACCATCTAATTTGATCATCCAGATTGCCTGCAAGGAGGATAAAAATAGCTAATTATAACTTACATATTGAATATCATTGCATCTTAGACTCTACCCTAAATTCATTTTTTAACTCATTTGAAGCAGATATGTACTGTTCATATTTTAAAGATGAAGACACTGAGGCATAAAAAAAATATATTAATAACCCAAGGCCTCACAGCTGGTAAATGCTGGAGATAGAATTTAAATCTAGGCAGTTTGACTCCAGAATCTGCCCCTAGGCTTTACCAACATATTGCAAGGAAGGAGGTAGAAGCAAAAAGGTTATGTAATTCTATGATTCCTAGTACATGTCTCTATATGACATACAGAGATGTTAGGAGGAAAAGGCATCTGGTTGGCTCTGAAGTTATAGGAAATCTAGCCTTACAGTTTTAATTAGTCAGGATTAGAAGCCACAGTTCTTCCATTCCAAGCCTGCATAATAAACACAACTCCATAAAGCAACATACAAGCTAGCAGGTATTACCAATTGAGTCCTTCAATCCAGTCCCTGTCCTTGGGACCATATGCCCAGAAAAATATACAAGCACATTGAAACGATAAACGGCATGCTATTATACACACACACCTGCACACATACACATGAACACATGTGCATATGTGCATACATACATACAAAGTTTAGAATCCAGGTAAAGAAACAATCATGGCTGCCTGAACTGAATCAGTGTAACTTTCAGAGAGGAGCGCTTGAGCTGGGTCTACAGAAAAATGAAAAGGATGAGATGAACATGTCTAGCCCAAGCAACAGAATGAAGCAAGCATAGCCAGAAAGTATTGTGGAAAGTGCAATAAATTGTACGTATTTGCTTTGCTTCAATAAATGTGGGTATTTCCACACATTGCAATTTTAGGCAAATCCCTTCTCTGACCTTGTTTCCTCTCCTGTAAATTAGGAATAAAAAATCACCTACCACACAGGGCCATTGAGAAGAAAAATAATTAATATATATGAATATTCTTTATAAAATGTAACATGATATATAAAATTAATATATTAATAATATCTTCATGTTCATATTTCATGAATTAAATGATTGTGGTGCCTATTGTTTGTCAAATTCCTGACCTATAGCTTCAGATGATGATAAAGTACTTAGAAATGAGAAAATGGATGGATAAGTTCTCCCATAAAATGTTGCACAGTGCCTGGAAATATCTGGTGTACAATATACATTTGGTGAATGAATGAATAAATGGATAAATGAATTGTAAAAATGAATGAATATCAAGTTCCGGTTTGTCTGAGTCGTTCATTGCTCTGCCTTAAGGAGACTATGACTTCAATGACTGTACTACAAAACATTTTGTAGTGTTATTTAAATCTATCATGCTGGCCTTGGTCTCAGGATGAATGGCTAGAGGCAAACATTCTCATTTTAACTATTATTAAAAAATTTTATGGCTGTGATTTATTGTATTTCAGCTGAAAATATCTCTACGTAATTAATAAAATGGTATAATCAAAGGATATTTTTATGTACAAAAGAAAAATAATGGTTTACTGATTAGTAATTATTAATATGCATTCTCTAATCCATTTTTTTCCATTTTCTTCAAATATTTTTAAAAATTTTATTAAAGAAATATTATGCACTAAAGAAAAATCTAGTAGTATGTAAGGACATATAAACAAAGAGACTCTTCTCTCGCTTACACTTCCCTATCCTAATCTAAATTCCAAAACATGACCACTTTTAGCTACTTTTACATTTAGCTATTCTTTTAGTTATCTAGGTTTCACTAAATAATTATTTTGCTATTTTATAATTTATCAGCTGTAATTATAATCTTTTGACTTTCCATAAATTTATAGCAGTTTTTTTCAGTTCCTTCACTGGCTACCTCTATAATGTTAAAAACCCTATTCTAATAACCATTTTTTTTTGACCAATCATCAGCTTTGTATGATGAGAATAGAACTTATCCGGACTCCTAATTTGTGTGCTGAAGACATAATAGTTGTCTTATTTTTCCCCCTTTCCTGACCCCTCCTACCTTACCAAATTTTATAAGTGTACCTTATTTTTTACTATTCAAGGTTACTTTATAGCCATAAGTATGTCATTTATGATTTGTTCTATTGCCTGATTCTATAAGTTGAAAAAACAGTAAATATTATTTATATTATTCAGTCTTTAAATATTGTTCATCACAATGAGTGGTATGCTAAGGTGTATTTTCTTCTTTACAACTCCAGTGTTTCAAAGTTGTGTGCCACTCATGGTGAATTTCTTAATTTATTTGTGTATTTATTTATTCATTCAATGATAGTTATAGGGCATATTCTATGTGTCAGGTACTGTTCCAGGCTCACAGAATACAATAATGAGTGAAAACTACAACGATTCCATATGATATGACCTCATAGAACAGAGGTCACATTCCATTGAACAGAGACAGGCAATAAAGAATGAACAAAATAATTAAGTACATTAGATCATATTTTAGAAAGCTATGGGAGAATGAAACATAGATCAGGGTGCGGAAGACCAGTTTTGCTAGGTGAAAGGTATAATTTTAAATAGTGTGATTAGGATAGGCTTCATTTATACAACAGCTGAGGGAGATGACAAAGTTAAGCATGCAGACATCTAGGGAAATAGAGTTTGAGACAGAAGGCACATTAGAAGAGAAAACTGGCTGGGGAGTGTGCCTCATCTCTGAGCCTGGAGTAAGCAAAGGTGAAAGTAATAAGAGATGAAGTCGGAGATATGACTGGGGGTGGGAGGATGCAGAGCAGATCAAGTGAGGACTTTGCCTTTGACTCTAAGTGTAACAGGTACCATTTCAGAGTTTTGAGCAAAGATGTTTACTGCTGTGTATTACATTTTAAAAGGTCACTCCAGTATTGAGAAAAAAAATCTAAGAAGCAAAGATAGAAGCATGAGATCAATTAGAAGCTATTAATAAAAATGCAGGAAAAACCACAATGTCCCCTCCAGCACTGGGAATTCTGTGTCTTTTATTTCCTTGAAAATTCCATCACTTTTTTTTATTTTCTATATTTCTGGAATTGGATATTGGATCTTCTTTATTGACTCTGTGTATCTCTTAGCTTTTTTCTCAGACATTCCACATTTTATTCTCGATTTTGTCTTCCAATTCATCCACTGAAAGTATCTTTTAGTTTCAATATTTTTTCCTTGTTCTTTAAATGTTTTTATTTTCCCCATAGAATACTATATTTGTATTATGGATATATTGTCCTCATAAATTATTTTTAAAGAATTGGTATTGAGAGTTTTATTTGGGTTGATTCAATTTAGTTTTATTTCTATTCTTTTCCTTGAATAATCTCTGCTTCCTCAATGGTCATTTTCCCTTGCTTGTTTGCTTTCCATGTTGAAGGGTGTACTCAAATGAATAGTAATTCTTGGATCACTGTTTGTATTAATATTTAAGATAAGTCAAAGAAAAGCAGATGTGGGGCTATGTACGCTTAGGTTGTCTCTGTCTTGACAAAGAATGAATAGTATTAATCTGGCCTCTAAACTGGAGAACTCTAAATGCTTTAATCTGTGATGTCAACATTCATGTTAGCAGCTAGAGAATTCTCAGAATGTGCTTTTTATATTTCTTTAAAGAAGAAACTTCCACCTTCAACTTGAGAGGCAAATGTTTAGCTGTCAGTCATCTGTGAGCGAAGGTACAGGAGGGATGTTGGAAGGGGGTGAGGTTGACTATTTGTAAACAGAATTTTAGCCTCATTTTTGCTATGACTGGTGTTGCCGAGTATGGAGCCTGTGTATATAATCCTAAACCAAATTTTCCTATACTGGGAACCAGCAGTGAATACAAGATTGCATAAATGATAAGCACTCTTATTTTGTTCTAAAAATATAACAAGGTACTTGACTTAGTACATCAAGACTATTTCCCTAAGGAAGTGACAATTAGGAGGCAATCTGAGTAATAAGGATGCGTTAACAAGATGAAAATGGTAGAAAGCATATTCCAGGCAAAGCATGCTCTAAACCCTTATTTCAGGAGGAAGCTTAGCGTAAATGAGACAAAGATATGCGTTTAAGCTTTTTGTTGTTGCTGATTGCTCCATTTTGGACACTGTGTTACTAATAGCAATGACTAATTGTTATAATGTATGTAAAACACAATAGTAATATATTTTTCTTAATAAGATGATTACTGAAAACAACTATAAATCTTGAGTTCCTAGTGTGTGTGATTATTTTGTGTGTTAATTATAATATTCAATATAATTGTTATCTTCCAATTTGGAAATTGAAACTCAAAGAACATAAATAATTTGCCTAATGTCACATAACCATAAAAGATAGAGCTATAACAAACTCAAAAGTCTCATTTTTCACATTGCAATTCTTCCCTTTATAACACCTTGTGAAATAAAACTATAGGGACCAAGATTAGTAAGATGGTCTTTTAAATTCCTGGACTTGTACACCCATTTGTTTCACTTTATTTTTTTTTTTAAGATATTTGACCTGTCTCAGTGTCTAGAATAACAAAACAAAACTGAGCTTACCGGAGAGAAAAATGACACCTAGAAATGCTAATATAAGGTCAACATTATTGTTTAAACTTTACAACATCACTTGGAAGCAGTAATTTCCTACAGTATCATGTTAATTCTGATAATGTTAGAGCTCAACCATGGGAAATTTTGAAACTTGCTTTCTAATTTATTGTGTGACTTCAAAATTTTGTGTCAGCAATACCAACAAGGTGACACAACTACACTTCTGTGGGGTTTGTATAAATGAGCAAGATAAAAGCCACAGGAATATTGAGATGGAGAAACTCTAGACAGAATTTGGTGCTCAGCTTTATAGGTGTAAGAGATAAAGAATACAGTACTTAGTCA
This sequence comes from Lemur catta, assembly GCF_020740605.2. Classification (NCBI taxonomy): domain Eukaryota; kingdom Metazoa; phylum Chordata; class Mammalia; order Primates; family Lemuridae; genus Lemur; species Lemur catta. The sequence continues at coordinate 45,108,539 of NC_059141.1, read as the reverse complement.
AACAGGTCAGGATCCAGAAGAATGCCAATTTTTTTAACTGAGACACTTTCATGTTTCATGTGAAGAAGTCTTTTCTTAGCCATACCATTCTTCAGGTGCTATTGAAAAGTCTAATGATTCTGCACTTTTACTCTGTTTTGGTAGAATTTTTAGCTATGCACCTACCCTTTTCTGTTCTTTAGAAAACAATTGAGACTAATTGGAAGAGAGCAATATAAAATTTAGGAGTGATAGAACTCAGCTCAGTGCAAATATTGATGAAATACCTTATCAAAAAAGCCTTTTATGAACATAGAGGATTAAATATGGGTATTATTAGAATGATTTGCCTGTTGAGCCAACTCTTTGTTTTTATTTTTTCCCACATGTAGCAGATGCCAGTCTTTAATTTAAAGCACATATAAAGCAGTATTACTCAGAAATTCAATAACAGAGCTAGAAATCAGAAGGAGCTAATTTACTTAACTTACCTTCATTAAGGTAAGATTTTATTCTATTGGTTCTTAAAGATCTTTAATGATGAAGTCTCAAAAATTCAAACTAGAGGACATTATGTTAAGTGAAATAAGGCAGGAACAGAAAGTTAAATACCGCGTGTTCTCACTCATTTGTGGAAGCTGACAAAGGTTGATTTCATAGGAATAAAAATTAGAATAGGGAATGCTAGAGGCTGGTCAGAGTAGGGGGAAGGGAGTAATAGGGACAGAGTTGTTAAAGGATACAAAATTACAGCTAGATAGGAGGAATAAGTCCTAGTGTTTTATATCACTGTAGGATGACTATAATTAACAACAACATGCTATATAGTTTCAAATAGCTAAGAGGAGTATATTTATTGACTGCTCCCAACACAAAGAAATGATTAATGTTTGAGATGATGGATATGCTAATTACCCTGATCTGATCACTATACATCTTATATATTGAAACAACATTATGTACCTCATGAATATGTAGAATTGTCAATTAAAATGAAATTTAATTTAAAAAGGAATAAATCAAAACAGGAGACATATGGGGGAGATACACAATAAACTAATATCAGACCATGGAACTCACATTTTGATTTTCAGCTTGAGTGTATCTGTGTTGTGTGTGCGCGTGCGCTTACAACTATCCAGCATATGTGTTACATCTAATATTTGGCATGATTGTGCAGGATCTTTTATTTCAGCTGATTTACTAATCTACCACGTAGACCCATTTTAAAATTATAATTCTTTTGTGAAATAGGATGTCTCCAACTTGTAATGCTTAAGGAGCAAAATGCCTGTTAGTGTGGCTGGGTATATCCATAGATACCATTGCTGCAAATTTTCCTCTAAATCTGAGGCTCAGAAAATGTACTCCATTTTTCATAATTGTACTCTTGGAAATCACAATTTTTTCCTGATGCAAGTTGAATGCTGCTGCTTAGGACGTATGAATTATTCCTTTGCTACAGGTGAACAAAGTGTATGAAAAGACAGTAAATGATGTGCAAAAACACATTCAATGATATAAAGCACATTTTTCTGAACTTATATCCTCCATCAGTATTCAGATCTAGGCAACACCATTTGGGGGGAAAAAGTGGTGTTATTTAAATAAAATATGCAATTGCTGATTCTAACCATGGATGTTTGGCATTGTTTTCTAGGAGACAGGGTGGGTGGGTTGTTTTGATCACCTCCACTGTTTTGCAAGCTTCCCCTGCGACCCACACTATGCATTTGCAATTGGGCTTTGCTGAAATAACAGCTGGAGCTTGTGCAGCAAGGTTTTTCTCTGCCAAGTTTACTGGGCTGTATGGGATTAAATCTGTGACCTTGTCCTCATTAACCCAATGCTCTAACCAACTGAGCTGACTTCTCCAGTTCATATTGGAGTGTATGTGCTATTTGCGATGGCAGACAAATGAAAATGGAGTGTGTAACGTGATGGACATTGGCAGCATTTTTATTTTAAAATAAGAGGCTTTCTTGCAGAAGCTAGTCTCAGGCTCTTAATTAATCACTATTAACCAAAGCATTCAAGTACATACAAAACTGTCACTGCTAGATTTAGTATTTTAAAACAATAAAGATAGTGCTGTTACTGTTAGGAATGTTTTTTATGTCTGTGGTTTAGAAATAGTGATCTGAAAATAATCAGCAGCCCCTTTGTTCAGGCCATGAGGCACTTTCAAGCTGGATGCTGACTATGGAGGATCTTGCCTTTTGCTGTCTGTATCACTGATTTTGAAGCCTCTTGGCTTGTAATACTTTTATTTACTCATGAAACTTGACTTAATCTATCTCAGGCTAGTCATGGATTAGCTTCATCATTTGAATCTATGTTTAAGTAGTTCCCCAAATCTGCCACTCATCTCTGAAAGCCTGTGTTCCACTTCTTAATCTGGGCATTGTTTACATTATCACATAGTTTAGTGTTGACCTAATGTGTTACCTGGGAAATAGAGTTTAGTGATTGTTTATTTTGATTTGTCATGAAAATATATGGCAATATGTAGATTTTCTGAACTATGCATTGGTATTCGTCTTTACAGAGGATGGTGTCCATTTTGTTAAAGGACTTATAACCAAAGTATGGACATTTTCAAACTACTTAGTAGTCTGAGAAACTGTCTCAATGACCTTGGGCAAAGTTTTATTTATTCTTTTAAACTTGTATAGTGTTAGTTTCTCAGGTGATTGGAGGAGGCTCTCACTCAACCAAAGTTTGCTTATGAAAAGCAATCTGGCCTTAATCCATTTGTGAGAAGCAATGTTTCTGAATAGTCACCATATAAACTCAGTATTGGTTAAAACATTGTGGAATGAGTTTCATGTAGAGTCTAGAGGTTTTTCAGATTGTATAAAAATTTGTGATTTATTTTTTTCTAAAAGAGAGTTTGTTGAAGAAATGAAACAATGTGTTAATAATTCAGCTTTTGTGTACACTGTCTTATTTATCAAAAGTTATATTTCAAATGTTTGAAAGGGCTGATGGTTCCTGTAGTCCATCTTCTCATTTTACAGTGAGGAAGTGAGACTCAGAAAGACTTCAAGAAGCAATTTGATAATACATCTAGGGAAAACCCAGATTTCTTTATTCAAGCAACATTTCATCACTGTTCACCTTTTTGCTGTTACTTTTAAAGTAGAATTTGTTATAGCATTCACAAGCATATTTTAAATTTTCTAATATCCATATTTCTCTAAAAAGAGAGCAATATATGTCACCCTGTGTTCTTCACTAATGGAAATGGACAGGCCAGGTACTGAGAAAAAAATTGCTGATGCACATATGAGTCAACATCCTGCTTCAAAGATCATGTCTCTGTTTGCCATTTCGAATTCATGAGATATGTTTGCTAACAGGCAAATGCCAAGTTTAAAAGCTTTCTACGTTTTTCAAAAATGTTTTCGAAATGCAAAGTTGTGACTGATTATTGTATTACATTGTAATTCCACAAGTTCCTGGAAACCATTTTTAATGTTTATTTCAGCATTGTTTTACTGGGTTAGTATTTTAAGCAAACATGGAAAATAAGTTATTAGTGAAAGGCTTTTTGAAAACATTTATTGTGTACACAGTTCACGACAAACTTTGTTCTAAGTACCAGAGATGGTTTAAAAACTTGGACACAGGCCATGAGGTGTTCAAATTCTAGTAAGGAAGCAAACATGTTATTGAAAACAAAATATAAAAATAAATAAATAAATAAATATGGATTAATATCAATAATCTACTCCAAGTGATATTAAGAGAACAATGAGGGAGTAATGATTATTTTGGGGGGATCCAAAAATTTTTTAGGGAAGAGGTAGAAGTTAAACAACAGATGCCAAAGGGTAAATTGGAATTCACTAGGTGGAGAAACAAGGATGGAGATTATAGGCTAAGGAAACAAGAAAAACTAAGTAATGATGATGAGACTATAAGGGGATAAAAGGGCCAAGGAGTCCATATAGTTAGCATGAAAGATGTGCAGTGAGAAGCATCTGGGTATGGGAGGGTATGCCTGGGTATGTGGATCCCAGATGGTAAACAATCTTGTATGTCTTGCTAAGGAAGCTTGCTTACTTTTATTGTGTATGTGTGTGTGGTGGGGGGGCGAATATATGAGTGTCTCTGGGTGTCATGCTGCTGATAAAGCAAGTGTATATGAGACAAGCACAATCCCTCTTTCCCCTTCTTATCTGTAGTAGCTTTTAGCTCACAATCTTTAATGAATCTCAGGTCATGGAACAAGGAATGCTTTTCTTTGTAAGTATTAATGTTGCAGAATTTGAAGGGAATCATGAATGGAGCTGTTTGTCTTTCATCAAAGTGAAAACAAAGTCCTTCTCAACCTTGTACTTCATACATAGGTTGAAGATAACAGTATACATTATTCATTTTGGAAAAATGAAGCCACTGCAGATTTTCCTGTTTGCTATTTATTTGAAGTAATATGAAAGTGAGAAGAACCCAACAGATGAAGGTTGAGTATGTCACCAACTAGTCCAAGGAAATTCAAGGTCAACAATTGACTCCTTATCTTTGTGAAAGATACCATCTAACAGAAAACATAGCAAAGATCCTGTACGTGGAATTTCCAGGTTATTTTGAGGAAAAAAAAGATATGTTACTTGAAGTGTTAATTCAATCAAGCTAAGAGATATTCTTAGTTAAATTTAGTATTGTTTTATTATTCTCTCTCAATTTGGAGACTAATATTGTAGTTTGTCAAATACGAACTCTTCAGAATTTGAGAGCTCTATGAATATTTGTTGTTTGGTTTCACTAAATCAGAACTGTTGTAGAGTACCATATTTAGTCTCCTTTAGAGTAGAGTCCACTTAGCATCTTATAAATAATACAAATATAAATGAGTCAGTAAGAATTCTGCCAAAGTTGACTGCTTATTTTCAACCTATTGCTATCTACAGATACCTCAAGTTAATTTTAATGTAAATTCTTTGCAAAGTACTATTATAAGTACTTGGAGCAATAATTCACATTTTAAATTACAAAGGATAATGTCAAACACAAATTGCCTGCAGATAGTTGTTACAATTTCTTCCAGTTTGACAATCCTCCTGTAAGAAATAAATCCACATTGTTCTTCAGTAACACTGAAGTTCCATCATTTAAAAAGAGAGTCTCAAGCTTCTTAAATTCTTGATATAGTCGGCTTGATGTAGTCAGTCTAATTATTGACAGTATTTTAGCACCCACAATTCTTATGTTTGGTGTTTAGGGGTGTGCAAAAAAATGTATAGACTGGACTTTCTATCCTTAAAAAATATCTATGACAAATAGAGATCACATCCTTAAAAAAATATTTAAGAAAGTGAAGATTATTCTAAGTGGCCAGAGAATGGAGACACTTATGAGCTATCAGTCATTAAGCAAAGGGTCAGGCAGGATTCAGTGATCAACCATGAGTAAAATTCAGATCATCAGCAAGTGTTTAGGCTTAGGGATCATACTCCTGAGAGCATGTGAAAGATCCAATCAACTGGCTAATCATCCATCTCTGAGTGTAGTCAGGGCTCTCCGACCATTGGAGGGTTTACTTGTCACAGTGGAAGAGAAATTATTGTTGCTTAAATATTTTCCACAGTTTCTTTCCTCCACAGGCATGTTCAGTGTTGGTTGAAGAGTGTCAAGGATATAGGTGTCCTAAAATGTCAGCATTCCAGGTTTTCCTTACTCTTCTACTTCTTATCCAACACTCCTCTATTGTCTCTTCTGGTCAAATCAGAAGCCTTTTTCCAGAGCGACTGACTCAGTAACTGAAGTGTGCCAGCCCCTCCCTCGTCTCCATTTCTCCAAGCCCTCCATTTGATTCCAGCTCAAATCTATCCTTCTGCACTTGTGCTTTCAGCCTCCTGGATAGATGCATGCAGTTGATGACTTTCTCCCAAATTAGAATTGGTCTTATGAGCTTTCAAAATGATAGTGGAAATTGTTTGTTTGTTTTGGTATCATTTGACATTTTTTAAAAATTTGAAATTATTAAGGGGTACAAATGTTTTTGTTGCATGGAAACCTTGTATAATGCCTAAGTTGGGGCTTTTAGTGTGCCCATCGCCAGAATAGTGTTTATTGTTTATATGTGTGTATAGATATATGTATAGTAATATTATTGTATAATATACAAATATAGTTAAATGAGTATGAACTAGGGGATGCTGAACTGAAAGACCTTAGGTCCCCCTATTTGAATTCTTTTGGGGACTGATTCTCCATTTCTATTCTATGTTCTTCGACACTGAGGCAAGTGGAAGACAGTTTGAAAATTATTGATCTACCTAAATATTCTATATGCTTAACTATAATGATTTTATTTCCCATTGCATCTTCTGTATAAATATTACTGATATGGCTGGTTGAGTTTTTTAAAATAAAACTATAGATACATATTCCTACATATAAAATTGTATGTAGCTGTAACTGAATGTGGATGAAAAATAACTCATCTTCCTTAATTTGTTTGAGAAGTAATTATAAACTGGAATGGCTGGTCCTATGGTAATTGTTACTTATGATACAATTTCTCAGCAATAAAACTCTCAGCTAAATAAGTAATATATGACATTTTCATGAGTTAGTTTAGCAGTTTGGTTAAAATATAAAATGCTTCATGTCTATCTTCGTTATACATTTATTAATGCCATATGGTTGATCATCTGTGTAACTGTCTCCTTAACTGGTTTCAGATAGCTGAAAATGAAAGCATGTTTGCTTTATAACTAATACAGAAAATAAATATTCCCCACCATAAACATAAATATGATTATCACTAATCTATTTTTTTAAGTCAAAGGTGTAGTCTATTTAATTTTGAGGACTTGTTTATTGAGAGAGTAAAAAGCTTAAAATTATGAGATCTAAGATCTGGAAGGTCTTGCATGATTGTCTTGCCCAACCCTCTCATTTTACAGATAGAGAAGATAATGCCTCTTTGTAAAAATTCAATCTCTCTTCTAGGATGAATGGTTTGAGAAATGGTTGATACCTCTCTGAAAGCCATTGCACTTCAGGGCTTTAGATTTAATATGACAATTCAAATAAAACATAAGTGTTGATTATGTAATAAGTAAATAATATTGCAATATAATTGCTCTAATGAGTTGTGAGTGGTCATTAAGAATGACTTTGGTAAAACAGATGTCATAATTGTGTTTATAAAGCAATCTGAATGTTCATCTGGAGGTCACTGATTATTTTCTTTCAAAATAATACTGAAAATATATTAAGAAAAAACTTACAAGGCTTTCACATTGTTCGCCTGGATAACATGCATATATATGTGTGTGTGTGTGTGTGTGTGTGTATGTGTATGTGTGTATTTGTGATGGTTTATGTGCAGTGTTCAGAAACAAGTTAATTACGTAGTGCTTTATTGAATAAAACAGAACTAAAAAGCAGTGAATAAGAATAGTTCTGCAGGTTCATAATTGGCTATTTTATATACTGAACATTTCTTCACTTATTCTTTGTCAATAATCAAAGATTGTGTGTGTCTGTGTGTGTGTGCATATTTGAGTTATCTTAATATGGAGTTAGATAAGCACTTGGGCTATAGATATATGTATCTTTTGTAATTTGTATGGATCATGGATATCTGTAGGACCAATCATCCGTTCTCGTGGTCAGAGAATTAAGGTGATGCAAAAGATAGTATCTCCTACATACATGTGCTTTCATGTCCCTCACCATGATAACATTAATGCAATAAAGAGAAAGGAGGCAATATGAAAACAAACTGTGTATATTTTTGTGAGAAAATGAATTATTTTTCATACAATTTGTTCAAAACAGACCATTAATAGACTCTAATTGCAATATTTATAAATATGCCATTCTAAACTGCCAATATATAAAAAAATTCATTTTCTGTGTCAAACAAGAAATTCAATACATTTGACCTTCCCTCAGTTAATCATTCTGTTTGGCACTACGACTAAGGGATATTTTGGATGTTCTATAGTGTCTTTTGTTTATGTGCCTGTTCACAAATAAGAATTCAGAGGTTCTATAGCCCACTGGTCCTAATTCACCAATTCATTGTCATTTTGTAGGTTAGCCAAATTTTTACAGCTATAACACTACCTGCAGTGACATTGTTTTATCTTTTGTTGTAGTTCTAATAAAATTCATGGAGCCCATTCTACTAAATGAAGTATCACAAGAATGTAAAAATAAGCACCGCATGTACTCACCATCAAATTAGTATTAACTGATCAACGCTATGAGCACATATAGTGGTAACATTCATCAGGTGTTGGGCAAGTGAGAGCGGGGAGGAGAGGGTGGGTATATTCACACCTAATGGGTGCGGTGTGCACCGTCTGAGGGAGGGACATGCTTGAAGGTCTGACTCGGGTGGAGCAAAGACAATATATGTAACCTAAACGTTTGTACCCTCATAATATGCTGAAATAAAAAAAATAAATCATAAGATCTAGAGAAAAATTTCCTTCAGTTGGTGATATAAATAAAGAATCTATGGAGAGCTTTAGTCATCTGTTCCAACAGAAATTAAATGTTTTAAGTCTTTCTACTAATAGTACTCCCTTTTGCTATTTAGAGGTTTATTTGGAACCTTTCCATCAGGTGGTATGGTCAGGGCTAACTTTGAATAATAAAATATAAAGGCAAGTCTTTTTTATCTCCTTATTCCCCATCTGACTGATTTCATAGGACTAATAAGACACCACACTGGAATAAGAACAATGATTCAGAAAAGTACAAGAAGCGTATTCTAGAATATTCCTGGTTGCACAATGTAGTGTAATTGTAATGACAAGGTGGTTCTGTTTTTGAGTACCTCTGCATTCCATAATCCAACCAAAGGCTTAAATTTATACACATTGCTCAAAAAATGATAACATAGTCCAGGCATCTATGCATTTCAGATTATATTGTACATTTTATTGTATCATAAACCCAAGTTGTATACTGTTAGACTAAAAAAAAAAGAGAGAGAAATGTCCTAAATTGAGAAATTAATTTTTGTTTAAGCATCTGATGAATGAAACTATTCTGGTAAAAGTTCTAGGGTCTACCAAAGCATAATTTGAAATACACATTTCTGTCATTATACATTAATTTGAATTAGAACTTCTTTCTTCAGTACATACCAGAAATCTATATGATGATTTTAATGAAAGTCTCTTATGAAAATAATGCTGTTGTATTTTACCTTAAAACTTATAATAATCAAGTATTTTAGATGAGAATAAAAATCATCTCTTTTTTATGATATATCACCTGTCTATAAGAAGAAAAAGACCAGTTAAATTGAGGTAAGAAAGTAAATTTTAATTTAAGGATTTTTCCTGATAATGAGTGGAATTCCTTAACAGAATCCCAGTGAAATCTCACTTGCTCTTTGGTTAGTAATCCAAACGAAGTTATTTCTATTTTGGAAACAGTCTTCAGAACAACTCAAAATTATTGTGAATAAAATGAGTCCTAAAAGCCAAGTGCTTAATTGGGCAGGTGTAGACTATCTTCTGTGAGTTTTGCCAAATGTTTCTGTCATTAGGTGATAGAACGTAAGTGTTCCCTTGTGCATGCCATTCTCCTCTCTGTCTTCTAATATCAACTGATGGCATGAAATATAAACACTACAGAAACCAAGAAGGGAATCTAATCTGAACAGTCTGTCTTCCCTGTTGGATTGAGGTGAGGGATTACATTATACATAGCACAGCCACTGTGACAACCCACAGGGTTTTCCTCCTGGGCTCCTAAGTACTGTTTCTGAATTCTGCATAACACATACTAAGTGGGCGGTTATATCAATAGGTGTGTCTCAATAAATGAGCATTGATTAACTGGTTATTATTTCTGTGTCCTTAGGCATCTCCCAACTTCTTAAGCTATTGTCTCTAAAATGAGTTTAAAATGCACTTTCATGTTCCACTGTAGCTCTAATATTCTCTGATCATCAAAATTCTAGATGGAGACATATTAGCTTACCCTTTTTATTAATACTTGAAGTAGATGCTATAAATGATTATGCATCAAATTTCCATGATTTAGATTAAAGGAAATAGGGTTTTATTTACCAAATATTTAATTTTATGTGTATGTGGCTCACTTGATAAAATGCTATATATATTATACATATGCATGTATTATGTCATATATAACATTATACATAAATGTATGTATACATAACATGATATAATTTATATGATGAATAAATTGAGAAGAGTATAGTTCTTTATAAGAGGGACTATACCCTAGTATTTATCATGTAAACATTTATCTAGGTCAGGGTTTGGCAAAGTTTTTCCATGGAGAGCCAGTATATATTTTATGCTTCGGAGCCCATACGGTCTTAGTTGCTACTACTTAACTTTGCTGTTGTAGCACAAAAGCAGTCAATAGCAATAGATAAATGAATTAGTGTGGCTGTGTTCTAATAAAGTTTTATTTGCAGTAACAGGTGGTGGCCTAAACTTGGCTTGGAAACCATAGTTTGTCACTCCTGTTCTATGTCATGTGGAAAAGATTCTGAATATATCCACACTCTAATAAATTATGACCATTGCTATTGTGGCTTCATTTTTACCATAGCAAACAATGTCTAAAGAAATAATTAGTCTATTATGTTTTGATATTATTTTCATTCTCCTAGATAAAATCAAATAATTCTAGCACAAAGTTATCTGTCTGTACAAGTCACTTAGCATTATTCTGAACTCCAATAAAGTAAATTTTATTAAATCAAAAAGTTGTATAGCATGATCCAGACCTACACTGTCTGTACAATAGCCCCTAGCCAAGTGTAGCTTTTTAATTAGGTATAAATTAATTAAAGTTAAATATAATTTAAAATTTAGTTTCTTAATTGTACAAACCTATTTCAATAGCTACATGTTTCTCGTGGTTATCATATTGGATAGCATAGAGAACATGTCCATTATTGTCAAAAGTGTAATTGGATGGTACTGAAATCGGACACATATCCTACTATTAAAAGCACTTACTAAAAGGAAACCATTCTTATAGAAGTGATAGAACCAAAGTGTGCCAGAGGAAACAAATTTGAAATTTTTAGAATCTATAATTATTACATGCAAGAATTTTAAAGATTTTCATTTAATACTAGTAACAGAGAATTTTCCTAGGGTTTTGTTTAATGCTTTTGTATATTCAAAAGGAAATTCCACCTCAGGGGCTAAGATGTAAATGCCATCCATTGAAGCTACTTAACCAAATTTCTGAAGGCCACTAAGTTGCTTCTTATAGGCTTCTGTTATTCAGAACATATTAAAAAATATCATGAATATTTAATTTTAAAAATCTAAGCTTGCATGCACCCAAAATTGTTTTCTATAGGGCATTCTTTATATATATAGCAGAACTGTCCTATTTTGTTACTTCCCCTCTCTGCATTCACTTATAGCCCATGGCAATAAAAAAATTATTCTCATTGGTATAATGAAGGATCTAAAGAAACTTGGATAGGGAAGGCTTAATCCAAGTTTGTAGAAGGCTTTTATTCCTTCACAAGTTCTCACTACTAAAACATTTTAGAAATTTCAGAAAAATGTTGATATTCTAAAGGAAAGTGCTCTGGACAGGTTTTAGTTTTTAATCTAGTCAAAGAAAACAGCTTTGAATCAATTATCCACAGTTTTCAACATATAATCAAGGATTTTGACAATATTTAGACGATGAATTGCCAAGCTATTAGCAACCAAGAGATTTGATTAGACATCCATATTAATAAACACCTGTCATAATAGCATAACAGATGTTCTAGGAACACAGCTAACACAAAATCTAAATCTAAAAAATTTGGTCTTATTTCTCTACAGTGTGGCACCTACATTAAACTTCATGACCTTTATCCTATTTGTTTTACAATCATTCAATTGCTGAAATAATATCTCTCAACAGACAATTTTTTTAAATAACTAGAAGGTTTTTATTGAAATCAAAGCCTATTGTACAAACATTTGAAGTTATCAGTTAAAAGTACATTAGCAAAATACTGGTGTGTTGGTTATGTATATAGGTGTATGCATAAAATATATACACATATATATTACATGATTTAGTATACTCTGTTTTAAAATTTGTGATAGTTCATATCCAGTAAACATAATTTTAACTGATACTTGTATATGTAGCTTACATAGATTTATAGTTTTTGACAAAACAAGTATTTGTTGAATGCTAATCCACTCAATACTATGATTGATATAATGTGCTAAACTCTTTAACCTAATATACTCTTTCCTCAAAGAGCATATTTCATGAAAATTACGTAGATACATAGTATATGCAAAGAGACATGCATTATGTGGCTTTATATATATATGAGACCACAAAAGGCATTTTTAAAATATATATATATTTTTTTATTTCAGAATATTACAGGGTACAAGCGTTTAGGTAACATATAATGCCTTTGTTCCACCCAAGTCAGAGCTACAATCATGCCCATCCCCCAGACAATGTGCACTGCACCCATTAGGTGTGAATATACCCATCCACTCCTCCCCCTCAACCTGCCCAACACCCAATGAATGTTACTTCCATATGTGCACATAGTGTTGATCAATTAGTACCAATCTGATTGTCAGTACATGTGGTACTTGTTTTTCCATTCTTGTGACACTTAGGAGAATGGGCTCCAGCTCCATTCAGGATAATACAAGAGGTGTTAGTTCACCATTGTTTTTTGTGGCTGAGTAGAATTCCATGGCATACATATGCCACATTTTATTAATCCACTCACATATTGATGTGCACTTGGGTTGTTTCCATATCTTTGCAATTGTGAATTGTGCTGCTATAAACATTCAAGTGCAGATGTCTTTATTATAGATTGTCTTTTTTTCCTTTGGGTAGATGCCCACTAGTGGAACTGCTGTATCAAATGGTAATTCTACTTTTAGCTCTTTGAGCTATCTCCATATTACTTTCCATAGAGGTTGTACCAGTTTGCAGTCCCAAGGACTAACTTTTTTTTCTTGCAAAGGTTAGGTCTACCAAAAAAATCTTACTGGCCTCTCCTTTGCCACAGTAAGTTATTAGAAGGGAGGAGAAATGAAATTCTGCCTGTCCTTCATTGAACAAATGTTTGAATGCTAACTTTATACCAAACAGCTTCCTGTAACGCTACTGCCAGGCTTCTTCAGGGCTATTGATTTCCTGATTATAATGCCACAGTAATCCACAGGCACTTTTTGTTGAGCCAAAGTGGGTATTTTATTGTATAAATATGCATATTTTTGCAATACAACTTCAAATATGGAAAATTTCCTATGCACATTTATATGATATTTAGGGAAGTATGTATTTAAAGGACTATTTTCTAGATAACTATGTCAGATTACTAAAGTGTTTGTCTCAAGTAAGGCCAAATCATATGCAGATTTTCAATAACATCGATATATCTCTATAGGAATTTGAAGTCAAGAAAATACTTCCATTATACTAGTCTGTTAACTCTGGAAATTATTCCATGAAATGGGCAAGATGGAGATTAATATAATTACTATATCCTTTTTAAACATGATAAAACTGATTTTTGGAGAGGTTAAGTAGTCACTGTAAGTGGAGACTGTCTTCACCTCCACTCCCAAGGTATCAGAAAAAAGGGTTCTTAGTGTTGACAGCAACAATTTTGGCAGAGATAGAACTGATTGTTAAATGAGAAGTGGAAATATCCAGGAAGAATGATCAAAATAAGCAACTAAGGCATAAATGTTATGGGTGGTATACAAGGTTGAACAGAGCCTGAAAGTTGTTTGTAGGAAAATAAAACCTTGTTCATGGAGAAGGGAGTCATATATATGCACACACACACATACACATCTATGTGTGTCCACATATACACACGTATATATATTTTCAGATGATGCAAAATAAACTGTAACAGATGTTTCAAAATTGATTATGACCTTGAAATATATACCTGTTTCCCTTCATTAACTTATTTATATTCATAATCATGGTTAAATGGCAAAACATCTAGTGCTGTGTTAAATATCACATTTTGTCTTACTATAAATTTAGTTCTAACTAAAACTTCAAATACAAAAGTTAGGGTTTCCATCTCTTCTCCCTTATTCCATTACCACTTTTCCATGAAGCCACCAGACTTCCACAACCTGTTTTACAGTGTCAATTCTGACACTTTAGTTCCTCATTGAAACTTGGTTAAAAGTAAGTTTAACATTGCTCCCTCTGTCAGCTGCTGCCTATTGCTGTAATTATCTGAGAAGGGCTCAGTTTGTTCTTCCAACATTTTATGTCACCTTCTCTTTGTAGTGGAGGTGAATTTTGGTAAGAACACTGTACCACATGTACTTCTCTAGATCTGCCCAAATCTTGACTGTAATATCAGCTGTTTTTTCCACTTATTTATTCTCTTCTTCTCTTGTTTGTGTCCAATAAAGCAATCTTATTAGTTACCACTTTCATGTAAACAAGGATTTTTTTTCCTTTTGCTCTGCTTGTTTATTGTATTTTTTTTAATGTCCTTTTTCTTTCTCAGTATTCTAAAATGTATTTGTCAAAAAATACAAAGGTATTCTAACAACCATGCCAGTATCTGAATCTAACCCTTCACTCTTGTAGCAAATGTATACTCTGTAAATCCAGAGGGCAGACCTAGGACCAATGTGAGGAATTCAGCAAATTTTTGCTCAATTTAAAGAAACACCTGACATTTAAAGCTATCATTCCAACAAAAATAAACCTATTCCATGGTGTCATGGGCCCCAATGTGGAAACATACAATGAGAAATTAGATAGCCATTAGTCATGGCATTTGTAGAAATTATTTCCACAGTGGAGAGAGCTCAGACTAATTGGCCATCAAGTTCCCATTCAGCTATTAGTTTCTATAATTATATAATTCAAAGGCATTTGTGATTACAAAGTATCATGATTCATGTCCACTCTGATTATCCAGTTTTTCATTTACTTGTCTCATTTTACTTAGTTTTATCCTTTAATATCATTATGTATGGTTTATAATACTTATTGAAGAAAGAAATTATTTCCTGTAGAAACACTCTGTGGATCAGATTTTTGTAACTCCAATTAAACTTTAAAATGTAACAGTATTTTTTGTTATTTATATTCAATGATTGTTATTATACACCTTCTATCAGTTCCAAACTTGATATAGACATCAATTTTTCCTTCAACTAATATTCTTTCCTGCCCCAACCAAGTATTTTATCATATGACCCAGTTTTCATCTTACTGCTATTACCATCTGAAACTATCTTACTACTATTTATTTGTTTATGTATTCATGTGTTTTATAACTTTACTCTCTTCTCTGTTAGATTTCAAGCTTCATGGATACAAATACCTAGGAAAAATCCTGGTCTATAGTAAAAATGCACAATAACTAAGGAATAAATTAATAAACAAATAGATACCTGAATTACTTTTCTACTTTTGTATTCATGAAGCTTAAGATCTAATAAAGAAGACAGTTTTTGCACAAATGGTCTTTCTATGGGGTGACATTTTCAACCAGTCACTCTGTGTTGCAGAGAGCAGAGGTCATGCCTTATTCTTGTATCCATCAATCATATTGCAAAGTGCCACACACATATAACAAATTAACATGATTTTTAAATGTATGGGTTAATTTAAACCCTTCACGGAAGTGAAATAGGTATTCCCAAAGAGTTTTAGTAAACTAGACTCTTTTATGTTTAAAGACAGGAGGAAGAAGTGCTGTATATTGTTTATTTTATTTTATGTTTTTTGGTCTCAAAGAGAATAAAAGAAACTGGCAACCTAAAATAGTATAAGCACAGAGAAAGAATCAGAACTACCGAGTTTGATTGATCACTATTCTGCCGATTTCTGTGTGAGCTTGATCAAGCCACTGGTTTACATGAACATCAGTGCTTTCTATTGTAATTGGGGCTAATAATCTCTACCATTACTATGTTCCTGGCTTGCTATACGTATCTAAAATTAAATAGTCTATGGGAAAGTGCCTTATTAGTTTGTAAAATGCCATACAATTAAAACCAAAACTTACGTGTAACATTAAAACTTCTGTGAAAGCAAGGGTCAGCAATCTGTTTAATCCATAAGTAAGACTAACAAGTGTCTCCAGTTTTAACTAGCAGCAGAACAGAGGGAAAAAGGTATCAATAGAAGAGGAAGAGAAGAGGCAAAGAATAAAGAGAAAGAAACAAGAAGAGAGAAAAGGAAGAGAAAGAGAAGATAAAATGTACAGGATGAGATTACAGGAGGGATATGTGGTCAAGAGGGAAGAAGAGAAAGGCAAGTAGGACCAGCAAGAGAGGAAGTAATTGTATCTGGTGGGGATTTGAGAGTGGTACCCATGGTGACTACGGGTAGGCTGGGATCTCTAAATTGGGGCTTCATCCATTTCAAAGCAATAGACTAGGTGAAGCTAGGGATAAGGTAGGATTGTGTGTTTGAAATCAACATGGGATTCGTGAGGATGATGTGTCATGCCATAGAATTGGATGAGTACAAATGCCAGAGACAGAGTTCCATGCACCTATTCATTGTTAAAGTAAAACTGCAGCAAGAACATAGGCTTAAGCTTACTGAGAATCTCTTCCCAGGTGGTTGGTAGGAAATCTGGTTTTCAAGAGCCAAACTCTAATAGGAGGCCACCTTCTAGTAACAGTGACCTTAAGAATACTCAGTATAAACAGCAGTGCCTATGACCTGACTGCTATGACCTTACTTTTTGTCCAATTTGGCACAGCTAAAACCTCTGTAGTTCCAACAAGCCTGGCCTGGTACACTTTTCCCACAGTTAGTTATCATGTATCTGGCATGATAATCTGAACATAGCCTTTGAAAAGAAAATTAAATCACTAATCTCACTTTGGTGATCCTTAAGAGCCATCTGAGTATGTAGAAAACTGGTTGCTGTAAGCGATACCCAAGCTCAGTGCACTCAGAAGAAAGAGCAGAACCTATAATTCCCAGCCCGTCAAGTATTTGCCACGTTTCCAAATAATGGCTATGTTCAAAACTAAGCTGTTCTTTTGTTCCTTGGACTTTTTATTATTATTATTATTTGCAACAATGCTTTCTGGTTTCCAATTTGAATTCCCCTTTCACCTTTAGTTCTTTGTTGGTCTAAAAAGCTTCTAAAAATAATTCCTGTTGTCTTTACTACAGCATCTGTGCTCACAGGAATAAACTGCTTTTTAGTTGTTCTTTAACTTACATAATGCTTCCATCTCTAATACCCAGCATCTAAAATGAGAAGCAATAAAAATATATCCTTATGGTTATTCATAGTTTCTATTTGGAACTAATTTAGAAAAGAAGGAGGATATATTATAGATGATTATAGCATGTTGAAGGTACATGCATATTAAAAATTGTATAATAAAAATGTTTTAGAATAATCATTCACTGCCTAATTTTAGTTATTCAAAGATGATTGTGAATTTGACTTTTATTTTGAACCTTCAAAAAAAAAAAAGAACAGCTTTTCTTCTTTCCCTCTTTTCTCTTACATGCCTTCTAATAATCTTTTGTTTGGTAATACCTAATACAGCCAAAAATTCAAAATAAAAGTCAAAACTATGAAGTTTATTTGCAACTTGGGTAAAGGAATTGATTAATTTAGCTCTTGAGTTGCTTATATTTCGAAGAACTATCATATGTCAATCCATGGCTGGTCTCTCCACTGAGTTCTCTGCCTCCATTTGTTCTGGGAAAATGAAGCATGAATCAGCCATGGACCATGCCCCCAACAAGCTTAGCATCTTGCTCAAGAGCTAAGACATGTACGTAACTCTAAGGTAGAAAGGAGTGATGATCTCAAGAAAGGTACAGGCAAAATGGTAGGAATATGTTCCGAGGAATCAAAGGTTTATTTCCTGTTTTGGGCAACAGGAAGGACCAGCTAGGAAAAATAACATTTGAACTGTGCCTTTAAATATTAATCTCCAAAATGGGGCTATCAGATGTTATTTTGGAGAGTGGAGCAGGATTTAATATATGATTAGCAGTGATACTCTCTTTAGTGTATATCACAGACTAGAGCTCTACAATCTGAAAAGGTTGTTTGGGGCACCTTTATTTGTTCAATAGTTCTCAACATTATCAAATTAATGTGTGCCTGGATTTAGGAATTATACTGTCTAGTTTTAACTAAGCAAACCCTCCTTAAGTGGGATCCATTGTTTCAAAATTTTCAGTAAAATAAACCATGGATTGAGGATAATTAAAAGGGACACCCAAAGAAAGAGAAGAAGATGTCAGAGTTGACAATTCTCTTATTCCAAGGAGGAGGTGTTGGCTAGCCACATTACAAAATAAAATCAATGATGATCTAATAAAAACTGACAAGAACTAGGCCAGTAAAATTAGTTATCAAGAAAATTACTTGAAATATGGATCTGCATCATCTAATACTCATTTTTAATTTCTCCTAAGGGAATATTGTATCTTGAAATTTTTTAATGACATTATCATTAGCAAGATATTTAAAATAGTTTCTTTCATCTTAATCCCTTTAAAATATATATTTCTGTATATGTTTTATAATATACATAATTTATTAGCACAATAGTACATTTTAACTTATGAATATTCATATATAGAGGATGAAGGTAAAGCATGTATTATTTCACTCTGCTGGACAAAGGAGGCTGAATAAAAGCCCCAAAGCAACCTAGTTGGCTAAAACTACGAATGTTTAGCTATTTAAAGAACCAAAAGCTCAATGTGAAGAGGGATGCCTTTGAGATGCCAGCTCCTGGCATAAACATATTAGCCTTCTTGGAACTGATCCCATGGAATAGTCACACAATCTTAATGGTTTCAGCCTCCTGGGAAAACGCCACTTTTTCCCATCAGGGTGGAGGGAGTTATTCAACACCAGAGTGTAAGCCACCAAAATAAATTCTTTGAGCTTCCTCCTGAAAGCTCCAAAGGCATTTGTATTTTATTCAGAGTAATCTTCCTATCACATGGCTATTGTTTTTCTCATTTCCCGTTCATTTCTTCCTAAATACTCCAGTGAACTGGAGACCTAGTGTTTCATGTTTCAAAGAACATTTTCAAAAAAGAAACTGAAGTTTGGGGAGGAGTTCTAGGCAAGAGAGAAAGGCAGCCTTCTTGATCACATTCAATATGCTCAAATGCCATCGTTAAGGTTTTCAGAAGAATTTTGGGAAAACACTGAGGCCCATTTTCTTTCTTTTTTTTTTTATTTCAGCTCATCATGGGGGTACAAAAGCTCAAGTTGTATACATTGTCCAAGAACAAAAGTCATTCTATAACAAAGACACCTGTACCCGAATGTTTATAGTAGCACAATTCACAATTGCAGAGATGTGGAAACAACCCAAATGCCCATCAATTCATGAATGGATTATTAAACTGTGGTATATGTATACCATGGAGTATTACTCAGCTATAAGAAATAATGGTGATGTGACATCTCTTTGGTTCTCCTGGAGAGAGTTGGAACCCATTATATTAAGTGAAGTATCCAAAGAATGGAAAAACAAGCATCACATGTACTCACCAGAAAGTTGGTTTCCCTGATCATCACCTAAATGCACATCAGGGAATGATACCAATTGGATATCAGACTGAGACGGGGGTGGGTGGGTTGGGGGGGTGTATGCCTACATGATGAGTGCGTTGCGCATTGTCTGGGGAATGGTCATGCTTGAAGGTGCTGACTCGGGGAGGTGGGGGGGTGGGGGGAGGGGATGGAGGTATGGACAGGCTTGAGGCTCTGTCTCAGGGGGATGAGGCCCATTTTCTGAAAGAGAACTGGCAGACCTTGGATGAAATAGATCCCCCAGTAGAAAAGGGCTGAGGAGGTCTGTGGCCCAGTACATCCTGACATCATGACCCAAGACACACTGCTGGGACAGAGACACAGCACCTGCCCCTTCCAAAAAAGAGCAAGAAAGTTCAGAATGGAAAAAATAAATAAATAAAAGAAAGAAAGGAAATGAAGGATAGAGGAGGAAGAAAAATCTAAGCCTAGTTTATATTCCTTTCAGTATAGTTCAGTTTAATACCAACATAAGACCCTCCAGACCGAGCCACCCAATATAAAAGCAAGTCTAAACATATAGGTATGGTGGGAATCTATTTTATCCCAAGGCAAGAAAGTTTTAGGGCAAGGGCACATACAGATGAGAGGGAGGATCACATAGCTAGGCATGACACTGGATAACTACTGTGTTACAATGATTTCACTTTAACTTTTAATTGAGGAGGCATTAAGTATGTTGTCTCACATTGCACTAGAAAAATATTTGAGTATTAGTCCTGATGAAGAGAAAATTTGTAAAAAATATTGTGTGTGCCTGAATTAGAGCCGATTATTTCAAATTTTAAAATCGTACTCCAAAAAAGTCGACTTTGGGTCACTGCACAATATAATAATTCAATAAAGCATACAAAGCAATTGAGAGCAGCAAAAATGATACATAAACATGAAAACTAGCTGCATAAACAACGCGTCTCAAATCGACAATCTGAATAAGCCAATTGAAAGTGGTAGGATTTATAGCATCCTAAAATTTAACAAATTGTAGTTATACACAACTAGACAAGGAGAGGGAGGACAAGCCAAAGATCAGTTGGCAAGTTCTAGTCATCTCAGCAACAAGGCCTGAGACTGGTGGTAAGTCAGACCCTTGAACCACCCTGTACCCAATCTATTAGTCGTGATTAAGGTCTTGACTAAGTTAGTAGCTCTTTCACTGCTATGTGGGGTTTTTTTTGTTGTTTTGGGGACCTCAGGACCCACACTGTGTGCAGTGCAGAATAAGTGACTTGGCAGGCTTTGGAAAGTCAAATACTAAATAATAATGGCTAAATTATATTATTCTCCTAAATTGAAAATAATTATTTTCTGAGCCATAAAATTTGGTCTGATATTAGAGGAGTAGGGGCAGCCAGTATATCACAGGGGCTTAAGGGGAAGCTGGAAAAAAGTGCCCAGGCTCTGTAAGAGATTGTGTACATGATTAATGCTGAGGCCACTGCCAACAGGAAAAGTAGGGACTCCCACAGTCAGAGAGTGTGATTGTATTTACAGTACATTGGCTTTGATTAATGTGTGCACTCAGAGAAGTAATGTGTGCGAGGCAAAAAAAAGACCTGTTTTCAAATGTTGGTGCTGAGTTGATTTCCCGTTATGTCCTGAAAAGGTGTCGATGAATAATGAGTTACAGCCTTTTGTGGGGAGTAGGGAGATGGGCATTGTGGGGGTAACTTTCCTATGTATAAGAGAAGATAAAAATGTCTTTTCTTGTCAATTCTCACAACTCATATGAATCAGGAGAGTCACCACTGAGAAGTTTTTCCCATATTTTGCAGTTTCAATAACCAATTGCTTCCAAGAGGATTCTTTTTTATTTATTTATTTAATTTCAGAATATTATGGGGATACAAATGCTTTGGTTACATAAATTGCCTTTGCACCACCCAACAAGCATGTTCATTCCCCCAGACAGTGCGCACCACATCCATTAGGTGTGAATTTACCCATCCCCTCCTTCCCCCTCCCACCTGCCCAATGCCCTATGAATGTTACTTCCACATGTGTACTTTAGTGGCTCAATTAGTACCAATTTAATGGTGAGTATATGTGGTGCTTGTTTTTACATTCTTGTGATACTTTGTTTAGAAGAATGGGCTCCAGCTCTATCCAGGATAATACAATACGTAGTTCATCATTTTTCTCTTATGGCTGAGTATTACTCCATGATATACATACACCACACTTTTTTAATCCACTCATATATTGCTGGGAACCTGAGTTGTTTTCACATCTTTGCAATTGTGAATTGTGCTGCTATAACTGTGTGTGCATATGTCTCTTTTTGTAGAATGTCTTTTTTTCCTTTGGGTAGATACCCAGCAGTGACATTGCTGGATCCAATGGTAGTTCTACTTGTAGCTCTTTGAGGTATCTCCATATTCCTTTCTATAGAGGTTGTACTAGTAATAGTTTACAGTCCCACCAACAGTGGATGAGTTTTCCTATCTCTCTGCATCTGCACCAACATTTGTTATTTTTGGACTTTTGATAAAAGCCATTCTCACCAGAGTTAAGTGATATGTCATTGTGGTTTTGATTTACATTTCCCTGATGATTAGAGATGTTGAACATTTTTTCATGTGTTTCTTGGCCATTAGTCTATCTTCTTTTGAAAAGCTCCTGTTCATGTCCTTTAAGTGGTTTTAAATATTAATCCAATGTCATTCCTAAGTGACTGCTTTAAGTGTTCAGTGAGTATAGTTTTTGAATGTGCTATATTCTAGGGTTTTCAAGGCCTGTGGAAATGAGTACATATAACAATCACCTGAAAAACTTTTCCCATGTCCCAGATTAAGTTTCCTTTTTCCTCTTTCCCCATGCTGGAGTATGATGTGCTTTCAGGGAGTGTGTGTTTAAGATACAGTGCCAGGAGAGGAAAAAGACAGTTTAAAATTTACGTGTGGTATATGAGGGAAGGAGAGTAGCACCAGACACATAAAGTGTCTCCCCTGGTAACTCTAATTTTCCCAAGTCTCCAAATTTTCCCAGGCTACCTTCTTTGGTATGAATTATAAGTAAAGGTGCATGTAGCAAGCAAACAACTAAGAACCAAGAAGCAGACCCTTTCACTGGCAGTTGAAATGATATAGGTCATATTAAAAAAATAACTAGCAATCCAGAGAACAACCACCATAGCGCTGTCAATTTGTCCCAGCTGATTTGATTTAAGTTTAGGCAAACCAGTAGCTTCCTCATAGGAGCCAGCTGTGAGTACTTGGTAGTGACTCTTGAGGACTGTAGTGGTCTAAATAATCACTTTCCAAGATGTCTACCTCCTAATTCCCCAAACCTGTGAATGTACCTTATATGGCAAAGGAATTTTGTAGGCATGATTACCTTAAGGATCTTGAGATGGGAGATCATCTGGGTTGTCTGAGTTGGTCCAATGATATCACAGAGTTCCTTGTAAGAGGGAGCACAGGAGAACAGAAAGGAGAAGGCCATCAATGTGATGACAGAAGCAGTATTGTAGTGATGTGCTTTGAAGATGGAAGAAGGAACCACAAGTCAATATAGGCAGTCACTAGAAGCTAAAAATGGCAACGGAATGGATTCTCCTCCAAGAGCCTCCAGAAGGAATCAGCCCTGTTGACACCTCCACTGTAGCTTAGTGAAACTTATTTTGTAATTTTTCCTCCAAAAATGTAAAATAATATATTTATATTGTTTTAAATCACTGAGTTGGTGGTAATTTATTACAGAAGCAATAGGAAACTAATATAAGGATTACGTGAAAAAGGATAAGGAAAACAATTGATACAAGAGTGATGCCAGTCATGGGTTATAGAGGGAACAGTAAGAATTAGAATGAATGTGGGCAGGCCTGGAGGCTCATGCCTGTAATCCTAGCACTCTTGGAGGCTGAAGCAGGAGGATTGCTTGAGCTCAGGAGTTTGAGACCAGCCTGAGTAAGAGCAAGACCCTGTCTCTACCAAAAATAGAAGAATTAGCCCAGCATGGTGGTACGTACTTATAGTTCCAGCTACTTGGGACACTAAGGCAGGAGGATCACTTGAGTCCAGGAGTTTGAGGATGCAG
The DNA here is from genome assembly GCF_020740605.2 of Lemur catta. Taxonomy (NCBI): domain Eukaryota; kingdom Metazoa; phylum Chordata; class Mammalia; order Primates; family Lemuridae; genus Lemur; species Lemur catta. The sequence goes on along the minus strand of NC_059141.1, from coordinate 45,084,970 downwards.
TGACCTATGATGATGCCACTGCACTATACCTGGGGTGACAGAGTAAGACTCTGTCTCAAAAAAATTAGAATAAATGCAACTACAAACTCTCATTTTTCCTTTAGATCAATGCAAGTACTTCTTTGCCATCAGAAGAACAAATGAGAATGGCAGTGTTTCTTAGCTGGCTATGATCTTTAGATGTGTTATTAAAACAATTTATTTAATCAGTCAAAATAGGCTAAAGTTACTAGAAAAAACTGCTATCTGGAAACTACAATTTTCACTAGTGCTAAGGTTCTCAATATTAATGGATTCATTTTTGGTTTTAGAAAACTTCTGATGCTCAATATTTGGCCCTCACAACTAGGCTACATGTATCTATGAACCAAAAGTCCAACTGGGGGAGAAAAATAATTGTGACATTTCCCCCCTAGATATATTAATGTCTATTTCAGACCCAAGTAAAATGTGGGAAAAAAAAGAAAAGGAAAAGATACAAATGCCAGATTCCTTATAAAAGAAATTCAACCAAAGAAGAGGTTATTGAGATTGATTCAGAGAGACAGAAAATGATGCTTTAATAGGACCCACTCCAAATAACAGCTAGGAATCTCTTGTTCCTATACATTTCTTTGCAATATATGAAACATTCCACTAATTCAGAGGTAATCATTGAATTTCAGTCTTTTAAGAAGCACCTTGACAGAAAACACATGATGATGCTTTCACCGTGTGATTTACTTTTAATTTGCTCCAAAAGTACTAATGACTTAAACTCCTTGCTATTCAATTTAAACGGACCTGTATTCATATATGTTGGAGAAAAGTTAAGAAGCTTTGAGCTCCCAAGATTCTGTTTTCTTGCTTACAAGACAAAGATAATACATTTTAGGAGCAGGATGGACATTTAAGGCAGCCCAGGATAGCATGTGCACAATTATGGAAATATCCATGATGTGAACAGCAACTTTTAAATTTGTGCACTACAAAAGTTGCATAACTCTAGGCATCAGTGCTAGACATATGATTGAGAAAAGTAAGCAATTGTAACAATGCCTGGAACATAGTAAGCATATGATAATGCAATAAAGTTTGTAAGTATGTATGTTTTCAGTACAAAGTTACAAAGAAAAATAATAAAATACGCACATTTAGAAAGGCCCAGGAAAGGTAGTCCGTTTTACTATAGATAAAATCAACATAACCAGCTAGGTGTCCTCTATTTTGTCCACAACTCAAAAGACAAACTCAGACAAACTTTGCTAAAGAAATTCTTCATTCTAATTCTACTTTTGCTTCCTTCAACCTATGTGTTGAATTTTTTTGGCCCTCCATGAAATCCTCCTCTAAATTCTATAGCCCATCTAGGATTTGATACATCACTGACAAGTAAAGAGTAAATTGGGGAATTTGAAGGCTGAAAAACAGAAGAAAAGATTTATGTCTTGGATCTTTCTAGAAAACTAGTTTGTGAATTTGAGGAAGGGAATCCCTACTCTCTCCATACACACACACACACACACCCCACCAACAACAGCCACAGCAGTTAAATAGCAGCACCAACAGCAATGATAATAACAAAGTATTCTCCCTGGCTGATCCTCCAAAATATCTCTGAAATAAGTCCTGTCCTTGTTTCATAAACAAATGCAACATTGAATGTGAAAGACTATCATTATCATGCACAAAGTACTTTTGTGATTTTTATTTTTAATAAGAGATCATCTACATTATGATAATTTCAAAATAAGAAATAAAATTGGTCTTGGGCCCAGGCAGAGTATATGTCTTATAATTTCAGCTTAATTCTTTTCCAATTTTTCCTGTTTACTTTGTGACACCCAAATTTCCTTTCACAAATTCTAGCCTTGTGTTCCTGAAATGAAAGAAAAAAAAATAATATATATATATATATATATATATATATATATTTATATATATATATATGTATGATTTTAGCACCGCTGGGAACATGGGCAGAGGCAATGGTATGCGTTCACAAAATCCTGTTTTCTTTGCTTTCTGGGCCCAAATAGAATGTGAGTGGGTGTGATGTGTGCCAACTTCTATCTTGACCCCTAAGGCCTCTTATGATATCCTTTATTCTCATTCTTTTCTGGTGTTGGATGTCCACATGCAACGGATCGAACAGAGGGCTCTGAAGCCTTAGGGGACGCGAGTTCTTACAGATAGATGGTACCTGGATTCTGATACAAGTATGCGGTACACAACCCACCACCTCACAATCCACCTCTACTATATGTGAGAGAGAAATAAACTTTATTATGTTACACCACTGAGATGTTTTGATGTTGTTATAGCAGTTAGGCTACTCTGAATAATACAGAATAAGAAGAGCAGAAATGAGAAATATATTTATTTTTATATGTGTGTGTATGTACCCATACATACGTACACACACACACACACACACACACACACACACACACACATATACACATATAGTGCTCAAATACTTTCCCCCTTTCATGGAACAACACCTTTTTCAGACTGGAATCCCAAAGGTTCCTCAGGATACTAATTACTCAAGATGATTGTGAGCTGATTATTCACTAGCTGATTTTCCAAGGACTTTTATAGGGTCCTCAAAACTTGAGAATGACACTTTACAAGAGAAAGTAACATCCAGAGGGACAAAGTTTCCTAATTAAAATTTCATGTTTGACTAGTAGAAGAACAGTATGTCCTTGCTTGAGTCTGGTATGTCTCTTCATCTCATCATTTATGGTTGCTTCCATGATAATTACTTTTTTGTGTGTGTATCTGAAATGGAATTACAAGTAAGGGAATTCTGATAGTACCTTTGTAGAGCTAAATCATTAATCCTAGGAAGTTATACTACCACAAAAATCTGTCCCTAAATGTAAATAAACTGTATTAGGAGTTAAAGAACAACCTTAAAATATAGCAACTACATATACACATGCACAAACAGGATTTATGTTTGTATATATTTTATATACTTTTTGTCTTAGTAAAATGATATTATAGTCATGGCTTTGCAGAATAATACTGTAAGCAGGTGTGAGAGTCATCAATTCAGCTGATATTATCTGGCAAGTACTGTAATTTTTAAATAAAAAAATCAAAAGGTAAATTTTTACAAAATATTATTTGTAAAAGAAGAAGGGAAAAAAATCACATTTGATGAGCACCCATTATATACCAAATATGTGTAAAACATTTGATTTTATGTTCCTTACTATGTGACAAATATCACAATCATTATTTTAATGTAAAGAAAATAAACCCAGACCAGAAAAGTCTACTTGGCTAATAAGTATTGGTACTGAGATGCAGACAAAATGCCTTCCCAAGTCTCTACTCCTTTCAATCTACTTTATTGCAGCACTAAATTTGAATGTTAGAAATAAATAAATAACTATGCCTAAAGCTAAGACTCTCAGATAAAAGTTTCATTCATTATATTATAAATAAACACCAAAGTGCAGTCTCCCATCTAGCATGGCACACGTATTGGCTGAGATAGGATATAGTGTTTAGAATCCAGGGAGGGGGAGTGGGAGGAAATATAATGGGCATAAGAGACAAAAAAAGTAATAATATCTCAAGAAAGAACCCCCAGGACTAAAAGATACTGGGGCCATTTCAACCATTTGCCATGACCCTAAAATTCTATGTAGTGTAGCATAGTTTTTATTTTACTGGGACACAGATTTAGGTTAAATTCCTCAAGGCTGTTGTGTGTGAGCAAGTCTCTGTTATTTAACATCCTAACTACCCATTACCCAAATCTAACCCCAGTCTTTGCTCTCTGTGCATTCATCGTAATGCCCATCAATATCTAAGAAGATCTTTTAATATTTTAAAACTTAGTGTGTTTTATGGGGAGCAGCATAGCATAGTTATTAAAAGCAGATTCTGTAGCAAGATTGTTTGAGTTCAAATCCTATCTCCAATGCTTACTAACTGCATAACTGGGTCAGGATATATTTAACTTCTCTCAGCTTCCTCACCTTCAAAATAAGGACAATAATACCAAATTTATAGAATTATGATTCTGATAAAATTATGTATGGAATAGTGCCTAGCATGTAGAAAATGCTAAATGTGTTAATTATTATTATGGAAGAAAATATGTGGCATTATTGTTTTCGCCTATTAAGTGAACCACAATGTCCTGGGACTTATTCTATATAAATATCAATAGAAAAGGGGATTTAGGGGAAGGTTTTTAGTCTTGAAAAGGAGAATGATATTATGTTATCAAAGATTTAGGGACTATAAAATGTAAATGATATAATTAAGCTTTCTGTTTTGTTTTTAATCAGTAGTAGAAAACTACCAAATGACTTCATAGATATTCTCTGTCCCTAAAAAGACAAAATAAGTCTGAAAACATTTGGTATTTTTTTGTTTTTAAACCAGAGCCCTAGTTAATTGAACTGTTACTAATCTGAACCATCTTCTTATTTCTCATGCAAATCAAAAGAGAAAGGAGAGGAGGCCAAATGCCAGATATGGGATGAGTTCAGGGAAAGGAATGAGAGTCAAGGATGGGGCAGTGTGAGAAATGGCTGGCAGGTTTATCGTAAGCCAATAATAGCATCACCATCACTGTGCTATTGCAGCCTTTCCCTCTAACCTATATTTTTAAAAATTTATTTATATTACATTTTATTTCTTTAAATTGGCATAAAATTATATATATTTGTTGTGCACAGCATGATGTTTTGAAATATATGTAAATTGTGGAATGGCTAATTAACATATGCATTACCTCACATAGATGTCATTTGGCAGGCTCTGTAATTCAGAGCTTGGTCTGCCCTTTTTTTTTTTTTTTAAGAAAGATATATTATTATTATAACTGTTTATTAAAGATTTCTGGCCTCTGATTTCTTTAAAATATTTCCCATATCTACCCCTTCCTACTCTGTGTGTACCTTCCTCTGTAGGATCCAATTCAAGATTTAAGATACCATTTGCTGACAGGAGATCCTGGGAACCTATTTGAAAATGAAGGCAGCGAACAACCTTTGAATATATTTCCCAATTTAAAAGGACTTCATTACATAGCACATTTCAGGCTGAAAATTTTAAAAATTTATCATGGTTTCGGTAATTGTAGCATTCTCTGGAAGCTTGGCATGATACGGAATCATTTATAAAATGTGCATCTATTTTTGGCACTCAGTAGGAAGCTTGCCAGGCAATACATTTAATTAAGAACATGGGGAAGAGAATAATTGTTGTCTGTCTTAGGGTATTACCATCACTTTTAAGTTCTACATGTGTTTAAGGTAGTGGTCTTGTAAAAGGTGTGCATTTAAAGCTAGAGGTAATGTCCCTTCGTTAGCCCAGGGATTTTTTTTATAGGGAGAGATATTGTTTTGAGGGGAAGAGTACTTTAGCTGCATTCCTTAGATATAACTCTCTATTGTCTAAGCTGTGAGCACCTTAGCTGTTCTCCTTAGAAATAACCTTTGTCTATTGTTTAAGACCTTGAAAATTGATTCATTGCCTTTTGGGAGCTTAGACAGCTTTATTTAAGTTTTAACTTTCTCTGGAGATGCATCAAAATAATGAAATGCAATGCCTTTCTTGAACATAACCGTGTACATACCATCTAGTCCAGTCTGACGTGTAAAGTAAATTTGATAAGAGCAACTCAAATAGTGTAATGATTAATGTTGATTTTTTTTATTACAAAGCAATCTTTGTCAGCAGATTCAGAGGAAAAGTATGATAATAACCATCCATGAGGCCAGGATTTCATTGTGTTAGCCTTGCTGTTTCATTTATACTGGAAAACTGGCTTATAATGATTTTAAGAGCCACCATGGAAAAAGAGCAATGAAAGTACCTTCTTGGCATACAGAGCACAAGCATTTTCGTGTTCAGTTTTTCCAATGCAGAGTTCTCTGATCATTTAGCTTTGTATGAATCCCCTCTGTCTTTTATCACCACATAGTGCTATTCTTCTTAGTGAACAAAGATTTTCCTCTAACAACACATCTTATCAGATTTAACATTAAGGTGTCTACCCTCAAGGTCAGTCTAAGGTAGAAATAAGACAGGGACAGATTGTTTTCACCCCATTCTCTTCTAACTCCACTGTATCTTGTCCTCACAGAATCTTTCTTTTTACACCCTGACTAGCTTATTCCTCTCTCCCACCTTCCTTAATTTTCCTCCTCCCCCTGAAACATCAAAACCATTTCTTTAGTGAGCTGTTCTTTCAGCGTCCTATTCTCTGCTAGAGACAAGGAACAGAAATCCAATAATTAAAACTCTGACAGTCGGGGTGATGATTCTCAGTAGAGGGTTAGGAGATAAGGAGAGGAGTGGTTTTAAGTGGATGGAACACCTACTTTCATTCAGGTAATCATCTATCTTCTTAGGAAAGAGGAGATAGAAAATATATCCTTATCATATCCCAGTCCAGCTGCACATCTTTAGAGTAGAGCTCCCAGTAAAAAGATTTAGATAGGGGGGTGTTTGACTACCCTTTCACAGTAATGTGTCAAAGGCAATATCCATTTTACTCTGCATAAATGCTGCTCTTGTACCAAAATATTCAGTCACTCAAGGAACAAATGGAAAGTTGATCCAAAAACATACAAAGTGTACTTCTTTCTTTTTACCTACCTTGCAAAATCCTGAAATCAATCCAACTTTTATTCCATGGGATTAGAAATGAAAATTGTATTAAAGTAACAACAATAATAACAACAACTTATATTTTTGAATGCTTACTTTGTTTAAAGCAATATTGTGAGCACTTTGCAGAAATTAACTCATGTAATTCTTAGAATGACTCTAAGTGGTGAGTGCTACCGTTACCACTGAGGAACCGGAGGCATAAAATGATTTGTCTAGTTTGATTTGCATAAATAGTAAGAAGTGGTCTGTTCTGGGAAAATAGTCCAGCATAGTATGACTCTGCATTCATACTCAACTACTATGATATACCACCTTTTACTTTGAGTACAGAAAAAGGGAAACTGCTCAACAGCAAGTAAACAGATTCAGGGAGAACAGAGAGGGACAAAAATCAACCATGTAAGGAAGAATACATGAATGGTGTGTGCTCATAGTCCTCACTGACTTTCTGGGGCTCTCTGAATTTGGACTTCCCATCCTTTTTTTCCCCTTCTCTCACGTCCAAATAATGGTGTTGAATTGCCAGAACTGAGGTGTAGGCAAACAAGATAAAAGACATAATAAGATTATACAAAAGGTACCCCGTACATGACTCTGTACCTCAACTGAATGTTTTCTTGCCTAATCAAGCTGTGTATATGGATTAGCCACTGTTAGCTTGCAATCCCCAATGGCCAACAGTTATATAAAAAATATCTAGCATCACTAATAATCAGGAATGCAAATCAAAACCACAGTGAGATACTATCTTATCTGAGTCAGAATTGCTCTTATATTATCCTGGATGGAGCTAGAGCCCATCCTTCCAAGTGAAGTATCACAAGAATAGAAAAACAAGCATCGCATGTACTTGCCATCAAATTGGCACTAACTGAGAAATACTTAAGGTGCTCACATGGAAGGAATGTTCATCGGGTGCTGGGTGGGTGGGAGGCGTGTGGTGGGGATGGGTAAACTTACAACTAATGGGTACAGAACACACCGGATGGGGGATGGGCACGTTTGTAGCTCTGGCTTGGGCAAGGCAAAGGCATATATGTAACCAAAATGTTTGTACCCCCATAATATTCTGAAATATAAATTAATTAATTAATTAAAATAAAATAAAAATAAAAGAAAAAGACAGATGCTGGCAAGGATGCAGAGAAAAGGGAACTCATGCACTGTTTGTTGGGGAATGTAAATTAGTACAGCCACTACGGAAGACAGTATGGAAAATTCTCAAAAAACTAAAAATAGAACTAGCATATAATCCAGCAATCCTCCTGCTGGGTATTTTCCAAAGGAAAGGAAATCAGTGTACCAAAGGGATACCTAAGTATTCACATTTATTGCAATACTATTCACAATAGCAAAGGTATAAAGTCAACCTAAATGTCTTTCGACGGACGAAAATATAAAGAAAATGTAGTATATAGACACAATGAAATACTGCTCAGCCATAAAAAAGAATGAAATCCTATCATTGGCAGCAACATGGATAGAACTGGAACTCATTATTTTACATTAAATAAACCAAACACAGAAAGACAAATATCTCATGTTCTCACTTATGTGTGAGAGCTATTAATAGAAAAGTGGATCTTATGCGGATAAAGTGGTAGTTGCCCGAAGCTGGAAAGGGTATGTGTGTGTGGAGTGGGTGGGGGATAAAGAGAGCTTGGTTAATGGCTATAAACACACATTTGGATAGAAGGAATAAGTTCTAATACTTGAAAGCAGACTAGGGTGACTATAGTTAGCAACAATATTTGTATTTAATATCTTTTATAGTAACTAGAAGAGACAACTTGAAATGTTCCCAACATGTATTATAGAAATGATACTCAATATGATGGGTACCCTGAATTGATCATTACACATTCTATCCACATAACAAAATACTACATGGGACCCATAAAATGTACAAATATCACAAACCAATAAATTAAAAAAAAAAAAAACTGGTAACTTCAAAAAAAAAAAAAAAAGGAATATTGAAAGTAGCCCTGCTGATCAAAATGCACTGGTGGATGTATACAATGTCCAAAAGTTATGTTTTCCCCTAGAATCAGTACCTTTGCCTTGAGTTATCTAGATTCACCAAGAGTACCTCTATACTGAGTTTTATTATAATAAACAGCTGGGAATGAAGATCAAAAAGAGTTTATCTTCTTTGTGGTATTTCCTGAATCTTAACACAATAGATCTGCAATTTTTTAAAAAAAATTTCTTCATTTAATACTGGAGTCTAATTGGGGCCTGTTCAAAACTAAAGTATGTCACACCAGTAGCCAGTACTTTGGGGTGCAAATCTTTTATATATGTGAATATATACAGATACATAGGTATAGATAGAGATTTTTTTTTTCATGAAATACTATGACTAACATGTATTCTTTTATTTCAGGGGCAAAGGACCACTAAAACATACAACTGATGTGATCTATGCAGCTAAATTGATATCAGAATCAGGATCAAGGATGGATGTCCTGGCTCGGCAGATTGCTAACCAGGTGAGTTATTTACAAATGGACCCAGTGAAAGTACATACTAATTGTTCGTTGCCATTGGAATATTGATTAGAGCCAAGTTGGGTTTTTACTCTATTAGATCATTTTTTCCTAATTTATAGTTGAATTATTTTTTACTTTATAACATTATTAGTACACAAGCAGTGGACAATTAATTCTAAGGAAGTTTAATTATTTCTTAGGGTGAATTTTTAGCTTTAAATATACTTAAATTATTTTAAATAGCTTTTTCAGTTTCAAATATATTCAATTTACTTTAATTGGTTGTAATAACAAAACTGAGATTTTTTGTTGTTAATACTTAGATTTCTTTGTTTTCTATTTATATCTTTTTAATTTTTTATTTTAATTAACATAATAATTGTACATATATTGGGATACATGTGATATTTCTATACATGTATAATATGTATTGACCAAATCAGAATCATTGCCATATCCATCAGCTCAAATATTTATCATTTCTTTGTTTGGAAAACATTCTAAATCCTTTCATCTAGCATTTTGAAATATATAATAAATTATTGTTAACTATAGTCACTCTACTATGTTATAGAACACTAGAACCTATTTTTCTTATCTAAATCTATTTCTGTACCCATTAACCAACTTTTTATCTTCCCTCCCCACTGCCTTTCCCAGCCTCTAGTAACCACTATTCTACTCTCGAATTCTATGAGATCAGCTTTTTTACCACCCACATGTGACTGCAAACATGTAGTTTTTGTCTTTCTGTGCCTGGCTTATTTCATCCAACTTAATGTCCTCCAGGCTCATCCATGTTGTTGCAAATGATAGAATTTCATTCTTTTTGATGCTTAAATAATCAATGTGTATATATGTCACATTTTTAATCCTTTCTTCCATTGGTGGACACAGATTGATTCCATGCCTTGGTTATTATGAACAGTGCTGCTATAACATTGGAGTGTACATGTCTTTTCAACAAACTGATATCCTTTCTTTTCGATACATATCTAGCAGTGGGCTTGCTGGATCATATAGTAGTTCTATTTTTAGTTTTATAAGGAACATCCATAGTGTTTTCCATATTATCTGTACTAATTTACACTCCTACCAACCATGTGTAAGAGTTCCCCTTTCTCTGTATCCTTACCCATGTTTGTTATTTTTGCTCTTTGGTTATAACCATTTTAACTGGGGTGAGATGATATCTCGTTGTTTTGATTTGCATTTACCTGATGATTAGTGATGCAGAGCTTTTTTTTATGTATACCTGTTGGCCATTTGTATGTCTTCTTTTGAGAGCTATTTTGATCATTTGCCCATTTTTTAATCAGATCATGTGTTATTTTTGCTGTTGAATTGTTTGAGTTCCTTATATATTATGGATATTAATCTTTTGTCAGATGGATAATTTGTAAATATTCTCTACCATTCTATAGATTGTCTCTTTTTTGTTGATTATTTCCTTCGCTGTGCAGAAGCTTTTTATTCTGATATAATCTGATCTGTCTATTTTGCTTTTGTTGTCTATGTTTTTGAGGTCTTATTAATAAAATCTTTGCCTAGGCCAATATCCTGAAGCATTTCCCCTATATTTTCTTCCAGTAGTTTTATAGTTTTGGATCTTACATTTGCATCTTTTTTTGGGGGGGAGTTGATTTTTGTATATGGTAGAAGATAGAGGTCTAGTTTCATTCTTCTGCATATAGATACCCAATTTTCACAGCACCATTTATTGAAGAGATTGTTCTTGGAATTGTTTCAATGTGTGTTCTTGGAACCTGTGTCAAAAATCAGTTGGCTGCAAATATGTGGATTTATTTCTGGGTTCTCTATTCTGTTTCATTGGTCTATGTGTCTGTTTTTATGCCAGTATCATGCTGTTTTAGTTACTATAGATTTGTAATACTTTTGAAGCCAAGCATTGTGATAATTCAAGTTTTTTGTTGCTGTTGTTGGTACCATTTTTTTTTTGCTCAGGATTTCTTTGTCTATTTTGGGTCTTTTGTGGTTGTACATGAATTTTACCATGTTTTTTCTATTTCTGCGAAGAATGTCCTTGGTATTTTGACAAGGATTGCATTGAATAGCTAGATTGCTTTAGGTAGTATGAACATTTTAATATTAATTCTTCCAATCCATGTATATGAGATATCTTTTCATTTTCATTTTTTTGTGTTCTCTTCAATTTTTTTCATCAGTGTTTTGCAGTTTTCCCATAGAGGTATTTTGCCTCCTTGGTTTAATTTATTCCTAGGTATTTTTTTTTTTTTGTAGCTATTTCTAGGTAAATGGTATTGCATTCTTGATTCCTGTTTCAGATTGTTCACTATTGGCATATAGAAATCTATTTACTTTTGTATGTTGATTTTGTATCCTGTAGCTTTACTGAATTTGTTTATCAGTTCTAACAGTTTTTTTGTGGAGTCTTTAGTTTTTTTCTAAATACAATATCATGTCATCTGAATAGAGACAATTTGACTTCCTTTTCTCTAACATAGATGCCCTTCATTTCTTTGTATTTCTTAATTACTCTGGCAAGGACTTTCAGTATTATGTTGAATATAGGTGGTAAAAGTGGGCATCCTTGTCTTGCTCCAGATCTTAGAGGAGAGACTATCAGTTGTATCTTTATTTTTGCTCTTCAAGTATTAACAGGTTTCAAAATTTTATTATATTAGTTTTTCTGTGTGAACAATATATTCTAACATTCTATTTAAAATTGAAAGAAAAATAGCATTTAGTAGAATGCTAAAGACTTGTTCATAAACAATTTGGTTTCTTTCCCTTAGATTTCTTCTATTTCAATTTTTCTATGCAGCAGCTACATTATTACAGTTACCTTATGCTTAGCTTTAATTAAAAAATCTGTTAGTTTCATTAATAAATGTGCATTGAGACATTCAATTAATATTTCTGGCTGGGGTATAATATTACTTTGCAGCTTTTATATTATACTCAACTTCACAATACATATTTATTTCCCTTTGGGGAAAAATATATTTCTTTTTGACTTTGCAACTATTATTCTATGTTATTTCTTGCTTATATACTCAGAGGAAAACTTTATTGGGCTGCTTTCTTGTGCTTACTGTTATTCACTAATTTCATACTCTGTTTCTTGGAACATGAAGAACTCTTTCCTATTAGAAACTCTATTTGTGGATAGAAGGAAAGAGAAAAATATAAGGACTAATAAGAGCAGAAAAAATATTTAAAAACATTTCTTGAACATACATTTCTCTTCAATATATTGCTACTTTAAGCATTATAAAATTTTATTAATCTTGCTTTGTTAATACTTATTATTTACAACTAAAAACAAACTATCCTGAGTCAAAATTTCATAGTCTGAATAAATGACTGAAGCCCATATATGCCCATGGTTTTCCTAATTTTAGAATTTTATTGCATTCACTTTTATGAGAGAGACTAAATCTTAGTGGAATAAGTGAACTCATGGTACATCAGACAGATTTACATGTATTAATAACATTTTGAATACTGAATGCTTCCTACCACTTTTCTTCTTTTGTTTATTCTGGAACACACAATTTTCAAATAATGGTGTCACTTTGAAGTTTTTTTTTCTTACATCAGTATTCTTTAATTGAATCAGATCACTTTGTAGTAGGTACTTTTATAACATAGCTTTATTAAATTTTGCCATTGATTTTAGCATTATTTAAATTGTATTGGAAAAAGCTGAAGTATTGTCTCACTTCCATATAGCTTTGACATTTTAAGAGATACTTAGAGAAGTAGTCACTAATGAAGAATTATGGATAACTCTCTTTGACCTTTTTCACTTCGTATAGTAAAGTAGCTTCAAATGAATTACTTTTGCTCTCAACAAATATGGTTCTAAAGTATCAAAATTGAGAATAAAGAAACTAACTCAGTTATTATCGTGACTGAAGGTCAAATACCAATTAATTGCCAATTAAACCTAGCATAGACTTAAAATAGGTACAGATAAATTTATATATATATAAACCAATTAGTTTCATTCCAAAAGTTTAGACCAATTAGTTTCATTCCAAAAGTTTCATTGTCAGTGTTCATATGTAGAGAGAATGAAATAAAATCAGATTAGTTAATGCTTCTAATTTTGCTTGGTTGGCCTTTTTAAAAAATCTTTTTTCACCCTTACTTCTTGCCTTGCTTTCTTGAATGCATATTTATTGTGTATATGCTATATACAATTCACTACTCTGGTATTGCCACCACTAACTAGAAAGAGAAGAACTAAAACTTTCTGTTTAAACTTCCAGTGTCCTCATGTAAGATAATTTGTCCCAATCACCCAACATTCCTTGGACTTCAGAATTGTTTCAAGATGGCATGGTAGCTTAAATGTGCCATCTAAGACATATTTGTAGAATTCTGGTACAAATTTTGTCTTCTTCAAGTCAAGATATTGTTAGCTATAATAATTAAACATTTTGCTTATGAATAAACAGAATGACAAGTTGGAGAAGTGGAATATGAATCTAAGATTCCAGATTCCTGGTACATATTTCTTCTTATTCCTCCACTTTACACTGTAATTCATCATATTAGTAAATATTATAAATTAGATGAACTAACACCTCATGAGGTAGAGATAATATACAGAAAACTTTCACTTAGTTACAGAAGCAGTATACCCCAAATAGAAAGGAGATGAATAAGAATCAAAATTAAATTAACACCTCTTTGCTAAAGTGTTTTGCATAAGGAGAGAACAAAATTAGACTTTTTGACTCCTGAGTGATGTGTTTGAAGCTTAACTACTTCTTTGCTGTAATTTTGCCAAAGCAAAGATATCCAGGATAACAACCGGGCACTCCCATCTTATCCTAACAACATTAAAATGCATTTTCAATGTCAATTACATTGACAGTTAATGCTTGTTCAAGAAAAGATGACATTAAAAAAACAAAGAGGTACAAGCCAAATCATACAAAATGCCCTTAATTATGAACAAAACAATCTATAAGTGTAATTTATATTGATAAATTTTGACAAAATGTTGTTTGGGGCTAACCTCATTTGAATTGTTTTGTGCTGTTATAAGAGTCAAAAAATTTTATTGTAATAAAACTATACTAAAAAGAAACTTCTGGACCATTCATTATATCATTATCACATGTGTCTTACAGATATTTCCCAGATGCACCTTGTGACAATATGTGTATGTTACTATTATCATCTGAAATTTATTTCAAGCAGAGATTTTGATGCCTAGATTTGTTTTCCAAATTAATGGACTCCTACTTTATAAAAACAAATACATAGAAAGTTCTCAGGAATCAAATAGAACTAAATATATACTGAAATATTTGATCTGTTTGCATCGTTGAAATAATACACTTCTGTTCAAAAGAATGATAGTTTACTATTTTTCCTTTATTGTATGTTTGCCACTTTTCCATTGAAACAATATTTTAAATGCTCTGAGGATGATTACATATTCAGGTTCATTTAATATAAACAAAACTGTGGTCCTAGGAACCAACAAATAAGGTTTTCTAGGGTATAGGTGGAAGGAGATATTTGGTATAGGAGGGGAAGAGGAAAGATGAGGAAAATTTCTCATCTTTACAGACATCTGGCTGGCTGTCTTTAACCAAATATTCCAAACCAGAATTTTTCTGAGTTACCTTTCCACCATCCTTTCCACATCCTTATTATATGTACAGGATAGTACATTTTTATCAGTTTGTTTCAACACAAGTAATTCTTCAGTTGACAAATTTCAGGTGTCAGGAAGAGGATTATACTTTTAAGTTAAAATCTATTACATGGGAAACTTATTCCTTCTGAGAATTTCTCATGGAAGTAACGTAAAGCTGAAAAGTAGGCTGGGTCATAACTGTACATCTACTAAAGGAAAAGAACTTTGGTGAAGACAGAAAAACATCTTTGTAACTTGTATTAGTGTTCAAAGTGTGTGTCACTTTCTCAATGGCTGTATGCACAAACCAAGTTGAAACTAAAAATGAATTTGAAACAATTCTTAAGACAATTCCAGCCTAAATTTGAATGAAAGGTGACAAAATTTTAACGGCATATATAACTTTTGGCAAAACAACATTCATTGAGATATGTCATGCATCATAGTTTTCCAGATATTACTCTCACAAATCAGCATGTCCCATCTTGATATAAGTCAGTGTTATCCTCCATCATTGATATTATAAAGGAGTTCCACTGTATTTTTAATTATACTTTTTATTTGTTCTGTGTTTCAGAAACCTGAGTTTGCTAAGCAGGAGCTATAATAGGCATAGCAAAGAAAAAAATATGTAAAATATGTTGAGATTTCTAGGTATAGAATCAGCACAAATTAATGGCTGACCAGATTTAAGAGATGGGAGAGAGGGAGAAGGCACTCTTCAGTGAGATAGTTAATAGAAAAAAATATATATAGGTGTTGTAGTAGGCAAGGTAGTGGATGAAAGACTTGAGACTTATATGTGTTGAGTGTGAGATGCTGAGACATTGAAATGGGAGGGCAAATGCAATAGGTATATGGATCTTCTGACGACAGGGTTGGATGACAGGGATTTGTAATTTGTATTGTATAAGTGATGAATGAAGCCAGAGCACTATCTTCTGTTGTCCAAGATGAGAGTGAGAGTGAAAAGATGTCAAAGAACAAAAGCTAAGAACATCAACAGGGACAGGCAAAAGAAAAAAAAATGCATACAAAGGAGGCCAGGAAGGCTGATATAGAACTAGGAGAAAACCTCAAAGGACATATTTATGAGAATTCAGGGAGTTGAAATTCAAGAAGAAGAAAGATTGAAAAGCTACAGAAAGGTGAAATAAGGGAAGGAGTGCAACATATATATAATGCATTTGGAGATTAGAAGACTATTCGTAATATCAATGTAATAAAATTCTGTGGACTGGAGGAGTTGAAGCCAGTTTCCAATATGGTAAGGAAATGAGGAATCTGCATTGAAATGTTTTTAGAAGGCATGGTAATGAACCCCAAAATAAAGGATGAGATTACAAGGCTGAGGGAGAGTTTTTGTTTTGAGGGACTTGATAGATTCAAGGATTGGAGAAAAACAGACACTAAAAGTACAGAAAAAGATGGGATCATTGATGATCTGTGACCCTGAGCAAAGTAAAATGAGATAAGCTCTGGACTGGGTTACAGGTGAGGAAATGAGCCCTTCAGGAAGGAAAAAGGCATTGACACTGAAGGCTTTTGCTACCACTGATTGCTTAAATATCTATGCTTGAAATTGACAGTGACACCTAATACTTTTCATTAATAAACTTTGCCAGCCTAGCAGAATTTAAACTGTTGTCTGTAATTGCAAAAGTCATTTTAAATGTGTCTTAAATAAAGTTTATACTCCAATATGGGCAAAAAATTGCTAAATATTTGATCTGTTTGCATCGTTGAAATACACGTCTGTTCAAAAGCATGATAGTTTACTACTTTTCCTTTATAAGATTACAGAATAAAGGTCTTTAAAAGTATTCACTTTGCTCATTCACACTTGAAATTTAAAATAAAAGGTAATGACTGTTTTTCACTTTTTATCTCATTACTAAATGATGTGTTCTCTATTGGTTCCAAGTATCTTGCTAGGAGAGTGAAAACTGGTTTAATGTGAGAAAGCCACTTAGGCTGTCATGCCATCTGCTTACCTGTAGTGAGTGTCTCTGTGATTATAGATTTAAAAGAAAAATATCGAGGCATTAAAGAGCTAACTAGATATCTGGTAACAATCTCTTATCATAATAAACTGGGAAATAATAACCAAAATGTGATATGATATTGTACCATTTGATTTGCCTGAAAGTTTCTAGCAGTATTCTTTTAAAAGTTGTATTTTGTGTGAATTTTATTTGGGAAAAATAAGTCAAGGGTGAGGATATTCTACAAATCTAGAGCCCAAAGTTTTTCTGTCTCCTTCATATAAAAACATAACAGGTAGAAAACATTATTTGATTTTTAATTTAATTTTTTATGTTTTTATAAAAATTGCATATATTTTAGGTATATAATGTAACAATCAACAAAATGGAAAAGCAACGTGTATATGTCATAAGGGGTTAACATCCAAAACATTTAAAGACCACATATAACTCAAAAGCAAAAAAAACAAAACCAAAAAAAATATACAAATAACCTGATTAAAAAATGGGCAAAGGACCTCAATAGACATTTTTCCAAGGAAGATACACCAATGGCCAAAATGAGGTCTGGCAAACAGTAGAAGAAAGAACATTCTTAAATTGGGAATAAGTCATCTCATGATTCTGCTTCTAGGAAGATAAAACCATCTCGGCAAGGCTTTCCAAATGTCAATAGGAAAGAAAGCTTTAATAATTTTTATAGCTTAGGGATTTACCAATTATTATGACTTTTGACTTCAGAGATAAAATGGACTGCCACCATTAGGTATAATTAAAATATTCTTATCAATTCTGAAAATAAAGGGTGAATCGGGGTCAAGCAACTTTTAACTTCAGAAGTTCAACTTCAAAGTCTCTCCTCATTTGATTCATTCTTTAGTTAATAGAATTATAGACTCTTGTATGGCTTTGAGTCTCTCTTGAGAGAGACTGTATGATTTGCTTAAACTTGGGAGATTTCAATTGGTTATTGGTCAAGAATCTATTAATTTACAAGTTTGATTTTATCAGGAGTTATAAAGTGGTGCTTGTCTTGAAGGAACAAATCCATATTAGTCCAACTTACAATTTACAAATAAGTGTTAATTTAAGAAACCAATTTACAAATTAGAGTGGCAATTTACTGTTAACTATATAAGATAACTGGCAAGAAGGCTGATATTGTCACTAGAGCATGGAGATAAGGAAGTGGAGCCAGATCAGGTTTGAATACTAGCTCTACCACTTATTAACTAGCAAGTCAATTAACCTCAATGTGCCTCACTTTCCTCCTTTGCCAAATGGGGATAATAATAGAACTCCCCTCATGGAATTATATGATTTATTCAAAGAATAAATATAGGCAAAGCACCTAGAATAGTACATGATAGATAAAATACTACGTATGTCAGGGATTATCATTGAGTCCATTCATAAAAACAAAGAATAGATATGAAAGTTACTCGGTAAGGACAAAAAAAAGACATTTTGAATGAATGTTGTATAGAAAAAATAATTGTGCATTCATGTAAATGAAACAAAGAAAACTAAATTCAAATCATTTACTCACTCTGAAACTTAGTTTGCAAATCTGCAAAATAACAATAATTAGATCTAATTAAAATGGTGCTGTACTAATTTAAATTATGCATGTAAAGGACCTAGTACAGTACCTGGTACAGAGGAAGTACCTAATAAAGATCAGTTTCCTGTCAAGATAAAACAATGGGGTGATTTTCTTTTCATCATTACAGGTAATTTCTCATCTGTAAATTGGAGAAAATATGTCTTAAGGGGTTCAAAATTGAGTGAGATGATATGCCCAAATTAGTTAACCTAGCCTCTGGTATACAGTAAGAACTCAATGAAAATTAGTTATCGTTTCTCCTCGTCCTTATTCTTATCCTCTTCCTCCTCCCCCTCCTCCTCTTCCTTTCTCTCTTTTTCTTCCCTTTCTCTTTGTCCTTCTCCTTTTCCTTCTTAATTAGCTACAATTTAAGGAGATTTGAAGGATCACCTTTACTTCCTTATTGAAAACTTAGAAAGGCCATTAATGTCAAAGTATCTCTGTCATCTTGTCTGATTGTCTGCTTGACTGGCTATCGTGTATCTCTCTGTCCATGGATATGTTTGTGCCTATTTAGCAGATTGATAGTATTTCTGCAGAAGAATTGATTTCTTTGCTACTTTTGTTGATATATTATCTACTTTGACTGAAAGGGTCACATGTTCTTATCTTGTGCACACACTCTGGAGCTATGTAGACTAGTCTATTTAACAAATATAAAAGATAATGAGCTTCTCAGGAATTTTCCAACAATATCCCAGCTTGGTTATTAATTGCTGGATAAAAACAGAAGTGCATAAAATGTTTTCTGTTCTTTCATCCTATTTTTAATTTGCAGTTTAGACTATTAGAATTAAAGCCTTTTAAAAAATAACATTTTATAATTATAGAAGTAACACTTTAAGGTATATAAAATATGAATAAAATCAAAAGTATTGTGTCACATTTATTATTTTCATATATTACTTTCCCAGCCTGTTTTAAACACATATACATTTTATACAATTTGATTGAGAGAGTATATGAAATTTTAAATACTGTTTTTTTTTTGCCTCCCAAAAACATTTTCCCACATCCTTTGAAAACTGTATTTTCTTGAGACTACATAACGTCACATTATATAGATATGCATTCTTATTTAGCCTTATTTTAGGACATTTAGTTTATTTCCAAATTTTGCTATTATAAGTAATGCTGTAATGAATATCTTTGCATATAAATCATTGTCCACATTTCTGTGTTCTTACAGAAATTTATCAAAAGTGGAATTAAATTAAGGAGATTTTGAAAAGTCTACTATAAATGCATAGGAGAAAAAGCACAAAGATTAAACTCTAACCAAAGATATTTACTGTTATGATGAAGTTCAAAGCTGTCCTCTAGGAAGCTTCTTAGAGAAGATAAAACAGTGTAGGAAGCTGTCTTTGGTAAAGAAATTTAATACACCTCTAAAACATGTGTGCTGTCTCTTTCTTGGCTCCAGGTAAGCCCACAGCTGTTATCTAGGTAGAAATGATTTCCTTTGTCCATAACAGCTAAAAAGATTTAATGCTGAAAGTAATAGAATATAGTATGTTTTGCTGCAGATTTTTATTCCCACATAAATAATATATGACAGATAATGCACAACTACGAGTCCCAGGGAATATTCTAATGATAATTAGACGTGAAAGGAATAATTGCAATTGAAATCTTTCTTTAGATTTACCTAAAAATGCAATCTGAAGTCTTCTAACTTTATCATAAGTTAAAGTCAGTTACATTTATGCCTTTTCATGTCTGAAAATTCCTTTAATATTTCTTTTTCCTAAGCTGAAATAACTCAGATTGAAAAATGAACAAAGTATTGTAATGGTAGAAGCGTATCAGAATCTACATGGGCTTGAGCTGAGAAATGAGGCTCAGTGAAAACAAAAGTTGCTGCCTTGTAAGTCACCTGCAATGTCAGCAGTGTATTTACCCATTTTGACCCACCTGTTATTTATTTTGACATTTCCCCTTTTATCTTTGACGCATATGTAGTGTCCAGACCCATCATGCAAGCAGGACTTGTTGGCCTACCTGGAGCAGATTAAGTTCTACTCCCATCAACTGAAAATCTGCAGTCAAGTTAAAGCTGAGATCCAGAACCTGGGGGGAGAGCTCATCATGTCAGCTGTGAGTACACACCATCAAAGGTGGAGGATGCTCAAACAGAGTACCTGCACCCCTGCTTACTCCTCCAAATCTTTCAGATAAATTCAGCTTGGAATAAACTCAGTCGAAGTTTGTATAAAAGTACATGTAATTAAACTAGCAAGAAATCTTGTCAGATTTCTTAAAGAAATGTTAAGTAGGTACAACTTTTTATTTACTTTGGATATTGAAAGAATAAATCAGGTTTTGTAAGCCACTTGGATGAAACATGCATATTAATTTAGAGCATGGTTTTCAGACTCAGAAAGTGTTCAAACGGAACCCTGAAATGAATCCTGTATTTTTTTTCTAAAATAAATGCATATGGAATTGCAAATTAATAAAATGATTGCCTTATTGCTATTAATGGATATTCATGTTCCCCTTATTCATTTTTATTACATAGAAATTCAGGCCTTGAGATTTTTTATTTCCATATATACTTTTAAAATTGGAATATGTTAAAACTTTATAGATTTAGAGGAACTTTCATAAATTCTTTGGTGGCCCTGAGTTTCAAGCTGCTGTAAAATTACCATGGTAGAAGTAATGTCTAACTTTCTACTCATCTTTTAATAGTAGTAGATCATTTCTCTGGAGCAGGTATGGTAATAAAATAATATTTGATATCTATATTGGATTCAGTTATCAGTGACTTTGAGAAGGACATGGACCAAGATTATAAATTTAAGTTTAAATGAAACATTATGAACATTCTAGAAATTTATTTTCCTGAGAGCAAATTTTTTAAAATTACACTAGTATACTTATGAATTTGCAACATTTAGGGCCTCTATATCCTGGTGTTAGACTTTCCCTCAATGAACAAATGTTATAAAAGAGGATATAGTTGCAAAAACACAAGGAAAGGATCACCATCAAGGATAGAGAGGAGGAATCTAATCCTCATTGAGTATTATCTCTTGCCTGTATTTTATCTCAATTTTTCACAGTATCATGCCAGATAAATAATTTGTTTGTTTTGTTTACTATATGAAAAAATGAAATAAGGAAACATTAAATAGCCTCCCCAAGGTCATACTAGTAAATGTGAGAGCTGGGATTTACCTTCAGAGGTCTAGTAGACCTTGTGGCCTTCTAGATCCTTGAGTGCAGCCTTTTGACTGAATCCAAATTTTACAGAGCAAATCCTTTTAATAAAATTTATATGGATTTAGTTAGACGTTATCAAGGATGGTGAGTGTGTGAAAGTAAGAAAAGTAAACAGAAAACAGACTTCAGCCTCCAAATAAATATTTTTGTATATATTTAAAGTAGTATAATGTTAAATGAGAAAAGGAAGACTGAATGTTTAATAATTCAAAATGAAATTAAAGTAGCTTTACATATACACATACATATGCATAGAAGTGTATGTATATATGCACGCATGCACATGTGTCTACACTCTCACATGCAGATTTTTGTTTGTATGGCTTGTGACATCTTATAATGCTTGGTCCATGTCCTTCTCAAAGTCACTGATAACTGAATCCAATATAGATATCAACTATTATTATTTTATTTAGTAAAGGGATTTGTTCTGTGAAGTTTAGATTATGTTGAGGGGCTGCACTTGGTGACCTGGGGGGCCACATGTGCCTTGAGGCCACAGGTTCATAATACCTGAGATGGTTTCTCTGTTCAGGTAGATAGCCTTGTATATATGATGAAAGTGAGGAACACAGGTCAAAATGAATAATTTGGAAATTATGTGATGTGGTTGCTTTCTAGCTTATTATTCCAGTGATTGTCAGAGGGAAAAAAAAACATTTAGTTTCCTTGATATTCAAATTTTACAAAATCAAACGATATTGGTCCCTGTGCAATATTGGTACCCTGTGACTTTTCAAAGAAAAATTCACTTTAAGTTATCATAAGCCACACAAACAGAAATTGTGAGTGTGTAGACACATATGCATGCGTGCATATATACATACACTTCTATGCATCGGTATGTGTGCATATATATAACTATTTTAACTTCATTTTGAATTATTAAACATTCAGTCTTCCTTTTCTCACTTAACATTATACTACTTTAAATATGTAAAAAAAATATTTATTTGGAGGCTGAAGTCTGTCTTCTGTTTACTTTTATTAGTTTCACACACTCACTATCCTTGATAAGGTCTAACTAAATCCATATAAATTTATTGTATTTTCCAAAGCTAAACATTCAAAGAAATTTTGATAGTAGTCCAGCATCTACATAGCTGTAAAAATATATTACTATTAATTATCCCTCCAAAATATGATTTCTTCCAGATGTATTAAATTAAGTTTGTATTCTTTTCTGTTTGGTATTATGATTCAAATTTATGAACTTTATATATTTTACAGATATATTGATTAAGCAGCAATTATTTAAAATCCACGATTTACAATTGAAAAGCTGAATCATTATATAAAATGAGGAATATCATTGCAAATCCAAACTATTTGTCTTCATTTCATCTACAATTCCGCATTAGAAAAAATAAATCTGAAAAAGCTGAGCATGCCACTTTTTATATCCCTTACTGCTATCTGTTTGAAGGCATATCTTTGAAAGCTTTTTTTAAAATATCACCTCTACTGGTTCAACTAGAAAGCCTTTTAAATATATTGCATTTATGTATGCCAAAGCACACTTGCTTTATTTCTCAGTGACCGAGAGTTCTTTTCTTTTTTCTTTTTTTTTTTTTTTTTGAGACAGTTTCACTTACTCTTTTGCCCAGAGTAGAGTGCAGTGGCACAATCATAGCTTACTACAACCTCAAACTCCTGGGCTCAAGCAATCCTCCTGCCTCAGCCTCCTGACTAGCTAGCTAGGACTACAAGCATGGACCACCGACACCAGCTATTTTTTTTTTTTTTAATCTTTGTAGAGATAGGGTCTCACTTTATTGCCCAGGTTGGTCTCTAACTCCTTGCCTCAAGTGATCCTCCCACCTTGGCCTGTGAAAGTGCTATGATTATAGGTGTGAGCCACCTATGAGGTCATGAGATTGTTTGTTAAATTGGAGGCTGGGCATGGTGGCTCACACCTGTAATCTCAGCGCTTTGAGAGGCCCTGAGGTGGGCGGATCACTTGAAGCCACGAGTGTGAGACCAGTAGCCTGGGCAACATAGTAAGACCTTGTCTTTGAAAAAAAAAAAAAAAATTAAATTTAGAGAAGAAAAGTTGAGAAGAAGATCTAATCCAAGTTATTTTTCTATGGAGTCTCTTGAAAAGTAACAAGCGTGATTCTAAAGTAGGGGAATTCATTAGAAAATATGGAAATTTTGTATTCAAAGCTACAGACTATTCAAAGTTCATGAAATAGAGTTTGCATTCCAAGATCAGGTTCATGAAACATTGCTGTTAGCAAATACAGTTGATTAAAAAAAAAAGTAGGTGTGAATGGAATGCATTTCTGAAGTGAGTGGGCAGTATTTTTCTTGGTCTTGGGTGTTAAGGTTTAGGATAAAGAAGATGAATAAGAAACAAAAGAATTGGAAATACATTTCCATAATATACCATTTAATTAAAATTATTTTCCAATCATTCTTACATCTGTACTACAAGCACTTATCCTGAAGTTGCATCTTTTACCTCTAAGGAAACCAAAGTGTATTTAGTTAGTTCAAATCCACTAAGATTGGAGCCCCGCTCTGTGCCAGGCATAGCAGAACATCTGGGGGATGTAAAAATGACTATATGGTAACTCCCTTAAGATGCTCAAATATATACAAAATTAAGAAACATAAAATATATCCACATAAACAAAAAAGAATCCAGAACAGTGTAATAAACTATACAATAGCAATATGTACAAATGCACATAGTTTAATAGGTGAGAAAATAATTTCTCTGATATGCAGAGCAGGCAAGAGAAAACTCCATAAGTGGCTTGACCCTAATTTTGGCCTTGATTAATAAGGGGAAAACAAATAGGTACTTATAGGAAAGGGGAAGGAAAAGAAATTGAAATAAATGGGGCAACTGAAACGAAAAATAAGTAGGGAAGACATGGAATGATATGGAACTGGCAAGCAGTCTGATGTGTCTGAAGTCTATTTTACTTGGTACTATTGGTGTGTCTACTGCAGGGTAGGGGTGGAGAAGAAGCTGTAAAGGACAATGGGAATGTTTTTAAGAGGATCATTTATAATATTTAAACTTCACCGTACAAGTAGTTGAGAGTAATTGAAAATTTTTAAGTTTGAGATGGGCATAAAACAGATCTATATATTTGGAAGTTAACTCTTTTTGATAGAGCAGTGATATATCGGAAAGATGAGGGACTTTGGGATTGGGGGATTGGGGCCTATTTATATTTAGAAATGATTTTTTTTTTTTTACAAAGCTCAGGAGAGAAACAGTGAGAACCATTTTTAAGGCAATATTGATGAGAATGGAAAGGTGTGTATCCATACAAGAAAAAATTCTGGGCTAAAAGTGTTTAGGGTCAGTGATCTATTGGATGGGCAGGGTGCGGAAGAAAAAAGAATTAAGACTCGTCCAAAGGTTTAGGGGTTAGACAGCTTACTTTGTCAACAGTGGAGTCATTAATAAGACACTACATATAAAAGGAAGATCGGGTTAGGAGAAATAAGGATGCATATTCAGATTTTGCTTGTTGAATTTAGGTGACTAGGGGGCATCTAAAGAGAAAGGTTTAAAAGTTGGGCTTGTGGTTCTGGAACTTAGGAAACAGGTATGAAAGAGAAATAGATGGGACCATCCAGTGAAAATATGTTGGATAAGATTTAAAAAAAAAAATAGAGATAGAGATCCAGAAAGAACTGTTTTTCATAAAGTGATTCCAATGTGCCTTTATCAGATACAGAGACTTGATTGTGGCAGTTAAAACAAATTGGGAGTTTACTATCTCCATAAAGAGAGTCTGAGAATGAGCAGTCTAGCACTGTTATGGCAGCTTCACAAAATCTTCAGGGAATAAGGTACTTTTGCCTTTCGGCTTCATTATTTTTGGCTTCTCTCTTTCATTATTATCAAGGTCAAAAATATGGCTTCTCTAGCTCTAGCAATGGCTTTTCTATTCCAGGCAGTAAGAATGAAGGGAAACAGAAGCAAACATTGCTTACATCTTTCTAAGGGACCTCCCAGAAAGTCCTTTCCAAATGCTTTTTCTTACATATTATTGGCCAGAACTTAATCAAACAGCTATACTTAACTGCAAGGTATGCTGCAAAATACAGATTCTGTATGTTTGTTTGTGTTTTAAACTGGGCACATTGTTTTCCCCACTGTAATCAGAGTTTTGTTTCTATGAAAAAGAGAATGGATATTGGGCAACAACTAACAGTTTCTATATCACCTCTATGATTACCAAAATCACAGCAGTACTCATATATTGTAATTATATGCTTTTTCATACATATTTCCCTCTAGACTATAAAGTCCTTGAATATTTTTGAATCATTGAAGGTGCAATAGCCAATGACCCAGGTTGCCTGGGTCTTAAAAGTGCATATTGGGTTTTGGACTTAGAAGGTGTTTTCTATCTTTTCCAAAGCAGTATCAGTGATATGGTGAAGGCAAAAATTATACCATAGTGGGTTGAATACTGAGTGTGGAATTGCAGAGAAGATGGTAGCACAGACTAAATTTTCCAGTAGTTTGGAATTGAAAGAGAGAGAGGGAGAGGCAGAGAGAAATTTGCGGGTCAGAGTAGACAGATTTGCTGAAAACATTTTTTTTTTTTTGGTTAACAGTTTTTATTTATGTATTTTATAAGACAGTAGTAAATGTTTAGGTAAAGAACAAGAGGCAGCCAGGATAGAATGAACCTAAGAAAAATTAAGACTACAACTGAGGGCCAAGCGTGGTGGCTCACACCTGTAATCCTAGCACTCTGGGAGGCTGAGGCAGAAGGATGGCTCAAGGTCAGGAGTTTGAGACCAGCCTGAGCAAGAGTGAGACCCCGTCTCTACTAAAAATACAAAGAAATCAGCTGGACAACTAAAAATATATGGAAAAAATTAGCCAGGCATGATGGCGCAATGCCTGTAGTCCCAACTACTCAGGAGGCTGAGGCAGAAGGATTGCTTGAGCCCAGGAGTTGGAGGTTGCTGTGAGCTAGGCTGACACCATGGCACTCTAGCCTGGGCAACAGAGTGAGACTCTGTCTTGAAAAAAAAAAAAATACAACTGAGGGAATAAAGTCTTAAATGAGTGAGAGGAGGGAATGGGATTAGGAGAACAAGTAGAAAGACTAGGTTTGAGGGGAAGAAAAGTGCTCTTCTTCTGAGCCAGGATATGTGAATTAAGATAAAATCACATTTAGAGACAGATGAATGGGAAGTTGAAGAATTTCTTGCTGGTGGATAACACATTTGGTAAAATGAGAAAAAGAGTTTTCTGTTAAGATTATGATTTGAGTGCTCTATCCAAGTTTTATTTTAGCAACACAACAAAATGGAGATGTCCACATCTTCAATCACTTTTCAACATTACTTAGAAGAGAAAATGACCGGAGTTAACAGCAATGATTGGAAATAGTGAACAGAGATGCTGTGTGCTAGACATCACTCTACCAGGGCCAAGTTCCAGCACATTGTCTGGACCATGGAACCTGACTCAGTTTGAGTTTATCCTCCAGTCACATGGAAATGAAGCCAATTTGGCCTTCCAAGTGCTATCCTCTCTCAAATAAAGAGGAGATTTTATAAAAATTTAATTGGAAAATGATAACAAAACACAAGGAGACTAAGTAATTAAACATACTGTTGCAGTTCAGTTCCCATGGCCACCTTGACTTATAAATGTCCTTAAATAGGAATAGAATAAAAAGTATAATTCTAAGAAGATTAAATGTGCCTGAGTTACCTGAAGGCATTCCCATAAATCCTTTATCAATTGCTTATCTAGAGTCCTTATGCCCTGTGTCCAGTGGGAAAACTGTTGCACTTTGGGAAAAGAGGCTTGCCATACAGAAATAAATAGTGTTATATTCCAGCCTGTATATATTAATATTAATATTTAAAAGTTCAGGGGAAAAATCCAAATAAAATGGTTTTAAACCCTTAAAATTACTCTTTCCCTAAATGTCATGCTTTTAGGTCAGCAATTTTTTTGCACTGCTTAAAATTGATTAACTATATAACCACTATGTTCAGTGAATTTCTTTTAATGTGTTTAATTGTGCTCTCTTACCCTGAGGCAGATGTGCCAAAGCCACAATTTAAAAAATTGGATAAATAAATAGAACTAATCAGTCAGGTGGGGGGAGAGATCAGCAAAATTGAAAATTTGCCAAGCAACTGCAACTTAGCTTTAGCAGAAATCAAGGGGCAGTGTTTATTTAATTAGGAATGATAGGGAACAGCAACAGTACAGCCATTGACCAAAAGAGCCACGAGGGCCTGCAGAACTTAGGCAATTGAGCACATACAGAATAACTTAGCAGGTTAATGTGCTTGCCACGTTAGGACATTCAGGGAATTAACTAATGAGCTTTCTGAACCTACTGCAATCATTAGTAAGCATCAAGAAAATTCGAAAAACTAAAAAAAGAGAAGGATTTGGAAAATTAACTGAAATTTTATAGAGAAGTAGAGGGGGGAGATGTAGGCAATGGAAGGAGGAGAAATGAAGAAGAGAGGAGGGAGGAGAAAAGCAAAGAGGAAGAAAAGGAAGAAAAAGAGAAGAAAGAAGACACTTTGCCAGTAAATTTAACTCTGTCAAGTGTTGTTTTTTGTTTGTTTTGTTTGTAATGTTAGGTAGGAGGCATATTAAAATAATCAGACCTTAGTAATTCAAAGAACATATTTTACAAACAAAAAAAAATATGTGTAGAGGATGTTTTTTGGTTTTTATTTTTTATGTTTGTATTGCATTGCAGTAGAGTGACTAAGAAATTTTGTTGGTATCTTGATATTGCTCTGAATTGGATTTTCTTGAGAATGCTGAGGGTGCTATGCATCCAGGTTTAACAGCATTTGACGGGACCTTAGAAGTAATCTATTTATGTTATATAATAACTGTCTCTAATTCATCTTACAAACAATGAAATAGGTCTTGGATTTTTAATGACTTGCCCTGGCTCACAAAGATATCTGTTGGCAGAGCCAGGACCAGATTCTAAGTCTCATGCTCTTCATTGCTACTGAAAATAAACCCTACGACCTCCCAGCAGGATGACGAGAGCTCGTATTAGTGTACCCAGCCGGGATGGTTGCTGCATATATCAAGAACTAAGGGTTAGTTTTAACTGGGAGATGTGGGGAAACACTGACTAGAATACAGTATTAATTGATAATAGTGATATGTTTTAATGATTCTGGATTCTCAAGAATACCAGACCAGAACATAAATTTCAGCCTCAAAATGAGGAACTCCTATAAGGCAAGGCGATAGGAAAGCTAGTGGACCCCAAAATAAGAGAACTGGTTGTAGTCTGGATGCTAATCTCTTTTAAGTCTGTTTCTTCATCCATTAATATCTATAAACCAAGGTTTGGGATAAAATGAACTTCATGGTTCTTTCCAACTCAGAATTTCTAACCATATTCTCTTTTGTTTTACATTCCCCTTTATTATTTCTATCCAAACTACTCCTTCCAGTGCCAATTGGCAAATTATATTATGCCATAGAAGGCTGTTTTTTTTTTGTTGTTGTTGTTTTGATATGTTAAGAGGGTGATTCTTCAATTTGATTTAAACAATTTCCATCAATGAGAATGAGATCAGATGCTTCAGTAGTTACCCACTAATTGCAAATCTAAAAAAATTGTGATACATGTGTATCAAAATGGTGCAAAATATATTGTTCATGATTTTCAGATTTATTTGAAATGGCTTTACTGGCTGCTATAATATCTCTTACTAACAGCAGTGATCTGTTTTGTGAAATTAGATCCCTTTTGTGCAATTACAAAGAGAGGATAGAACATCTGGATAAGGCACACACACAAAGATGAATATGAGAAGGAAAAAATGATGGGGAAGAAGAAATAAAACTATAAATGTGTTATGAGAGTCTCTACTGTTAAGTGAACTCCTTACAATAATTGCATATTCTTATTTGCATGTCAAATAGTTCCATATTATTCAAAGGGAAAATTGGAAGAATTCAAAACTTAATGGAAAAGACTGTTTAGAAAAAAGAATTAGCTAAATTATTATCAATCCTTAGAAGAGAGGGGATTAATTATTTCTATTGTGTGCTAAACAATCTGAACTATAGAACTTCAAAGCCAAAGGTGAAAAGAGAGGCTATGAAAGTGAGTAAGATGTATTTGACAACTATAGGTTGGTGCCAAATTCCCCATTAGGCAAAGTGCAGCTAAAGGGAAAAAGCAGAGCTGACACTGATGTTTGTGAGCTTAGTTGGAAGCCAGGGAGAGAAAGCACAGAAGGAAAGGGGAGAGAAGAAAAAAAATCAAGGAGCTAAAGATTCTAGGACAGCAAAGTGCTGGCATCAAAATCCATGCATAAAGGCAGAAATGAAAGCAGATGTGAAAAAGGCACAAGACAGGATAGATAACATTTGCAAAAGTAGTCATTTCATCCCATGACTCATGTTGAATTTATGCTTGTTGTTGCATAATATGAGGGAATACTAGCTAAAGTCACACGATAAAAGCTGTGAGGATTTTTGTTTGTTTGTTTAGTGTGTGTGTGTGTTTTCTCTAGCAAAATCAATGCAATTGCCTATTTTCCCTGTTTGAGTACTGAAGTCTAAGCGATATTAATATCACATCAATAACCATTCATAACAAATATATAATACTGACTTTTTGTGCTTTCATCTATTCAGGGATTCTCATTCTTGGCAATATTGACATTTGGGGGCTGGATAATTCTTTGCTGTGGGGGGCTGTCCTGTGCATTGTAGAATTTTTTAACAGCCTTCCTGGACTCCACCCACTCTGTGATACTGATGACCCGTCCCCTAACCTGGCAGTTCACTCATCTTCTAGCTACTGTGAGTGTTGACTGCTAACATCTCATAGCTGCTCCCATCTCTGGGTAATTGTCGTCAGCCAAACAGGAGTCACTGTGTCTGGGTGGTTGAACACCACTACCCCTGCATGACCTGGTAGTCGATAGCTAGTAACTGACGGAGAGGAAAATACAAAAGCTCAGGCTCCTTGCCTCAATATGGAACCAACTCAGCTGTGCAGTTTCACAGTCCAATGTGAGATTAGGCCAAAGCTAGTCTCTGGCTCAGCTTAATAATGTTCTTACTTAGCTCCAGCCTCTGCACTTCCCATTCTTCTGCCTTCCCTCCCCTTCACAGACCTTCAGTAAACCACATGCACAGATTTCTCTCAGGCTCTCTAGGTCAGTACCCACTCAAGAGACAAATGATAGCAACATTGTGCCCTTTACTGTCACTTATTTGTGGCTGAAGAAGAGGTGACAGAAGAATTTGCTGAATTTGGTGAATACTGTTCTCTTATTGACACATTCATTTATATTATTTTATCATCTCAACAGTGCTACAAGTAACCTATGGTATTTTGTTGACAAGAAAACAAAGGCTAATAAATGAATATAACTTGCCAAATGTCACACAGTTAGTAAGTGATGGAGTAAAAATATGAATTCGGGCTCTAGTTTCAGAGCTCTTTGTGTCATTCTGTGCTAACGCGTATCTATTCTCATTATGCCTGCCTTAAAACAACAACACAAAGATGAGTAAACAAGGTCCTTATTCTCCAGGAATGTAGTTACAAAGAAAGACAAGAAAAAAATCATAATAATTTATAGGAAGTTTTATTTTACAAATAGAATGTTTTCCACCTGCTTCTGAAAAATAGCAACAGAAATAAAAAAATATAAAATTTAGAAACTAAAAATAAAAACAGACCCTACGGAATTTTTAAAAGATTAAAAACTTTCAGGATAAATTTAATTACCATAGTTGAGTGTATTTCACTGAAAATTAATACGTGATTAGAGTTTAAAGGTGTCATTTCTTGATGATAGACAGCATAGACATTTCTTAAGAGAGAGAAAATTGTATCAGGCTTTAAATTTAAAGAGAAATTTATTGTGTCATTATTTGAGTAACAATTGGTAACATGATGGATGATGTCCCAACCTAGAGGTCTGTAAAAGACAGAAATGTTCAAAAGGACATTTCTCACATTGACCCTTGATAAAATCTGAAGTTACAACAGTAAATCTCAATTTAGTGAAAGGTTTTTTTTAATTGAAAGAGTTGTGATAATAGGGTCTGAAAATGCTGCTTTCTGATGATCTAGCTGATCACAAAAATAATACTGGTAACCCGGGGTTTAACAAGTGCATTAAGTTGTCTCTTTGCAATATTTGATGTCTCAAAGAAGCTTTTGGTCAAGCCCTGGGTCACAAGAAATTCGTGGTTGGATTTTCTGATAACAGCATTTTTTAAAAAGGGACCCATACCCTTTATATATCACTCATACAATGTACAAACATTAAACACCTATTATGTGCATATATGTGTTAGTGTGTGCACACATGGTATTATTTCTTATCGCTGATGGTAAAATTGACATTCTCTTATGAAAGTTTTAGGAGCCTCATTGATACATTCAACCAGATGTAGAGTTCAAATTCCTCTTCAACACAGATATGAATTATTTTTAGTCTAGATGTAGGGTCTGCATCACATAGCATTGAAAGCATATCTTGATTTAAGTTTAAGAAACTTTTTTTTTTAAATCAATAACAATGAATCAACTTAGGCTAGGCTATACTATGATAATAAATAGCTACCAATTCAGTGACTTAAAACAAAAGTTCTTATTTTTGCTCACATATAAGTTTGATACAGAGAGCTTTTCCCTACATTTTTCCCCAAGGACCAGGGTTTATGTACTTTCTAGAATCTTATAATGGGATCTCTATTATCTCTGTGCAAGGAAAGAGAGGGGAAGAAAAATTGATCACTGGCTGATAAATACCTTCCTAGAGGGAAATAAACTACTATATGTAAGATATCAACGTAGTATCTAGCATGTAGCAGGTGCTCATTAAATATTAGCCATTAGTAGTAGTAGCAGTAGTAGAGTCATGGTAGCAGTAATAGTGTCAGTTAACATGAAATAAATGTTAACTTTACCATAAAGTGGTATTGCTCATTGATACATATCATCTAATTGTTGTAAAAATTATTTGAAATTCAATTTAAAGGTAGAAAGGTGGGAAAATGTTCTTCCTTTAGTAGGATCATTCCTCTGCCTATCATAAAACCACTTATCATCCATCCTGTTTTAGCAGCAGCACTTGATATAGGCTCTGAGGAAGAATTATCATCTTTGCTTCCATACCAAGATTATCATCTGTTTCATCCATGGCTGATGAGAAATGGAAAGAAAGTGTTAGGTGATGTTAACTATACTCAATGCAAGGTAAAAGCTCCTCACAGAGATAGTTGGACTTTAGTTGTTGCCAATGCAAATGCAGACACTTAGCCCTGAGATTTGAAGATGGGCATAGATATATTTTTATTAAATATTAGAGTATTTATATAAATGTCACAGTATCAGGATTATTCAATTACTATATAGAGTAGAACTTCAGCTACCCAGAAATTCAAGAAAGTCATTTTTGGCAAGACTAGCACTTCTGGTAGCATGGACTTTTAAGATGTTGGGCAGAGTATAATAGCCCAATGTTTTACAGAAATGTTTAACGGTACAGAATTAATAAATAAGTGTTTTGGACAATAGAAGCTAACTATTTACAGCAAGGAAAGCACTTTGATTTGAATAGTCTAAAGAATTTCACAGAAAATTTGAGCTCAATAATAAAGAGTTGGAAGAATTTGGCAAGAGCGAGAGAGAAAGTCTATGCAACTGGCCTGAAAATATAAATTGCCTTAAAATACAAGGTAATGTTTTAAATGGCAAATTAGAAAAGACTTGTTTGGATTAGGAAATAGTGTAAGTGTAGACTGACTAATAACTAGCACTTTAGCAGCATGTGTATGTATGCATGTGTGTTTGTGAGAGTGAGCGAGTGAGAGCGAGAGAGAGACTGACAGAGACAGAGAGAATGAGTGATATGACTAGGTTTCATTAAACTAAAAAATTCTGTGATTCAATTTAAAGTTAAAGAAATGAGGGTGGTAATTGTGTGTGCATGAATGTGAATATAGTTTACATAGATAAACCATAAATAATATATGTGTAAGCCTGTATGTACATGAAATTGAGTGCTTATTAATGCTAGGTACTATTCTAAATATTTAAAATGCATTTGCTTTCTTTATCCTCACCAATAAAAGCTCTGTGAGATAGCTATCATTATTACTATTTGAGAGATATGAAATTTAAACTTAAAGAGGTTGAGCAACTTATATAAGGTCACGAAGCTTAAGAGACAGAGCCATATCTTAAACCCAGTTACTTGATTCTAAAGTAGGTACACTTAATGCAGAATTACCCAGAAGAGGGGCACAGAAACTTTAGTTAAAATATATCTTAAAAGGGAGATAAATTTCATTAAATGTATTTTGCACATCCATTTATAACAACAAAATTAAACAGAACCAGGGTCCATATTGCTCCCTTTGAGCAGGTGAGGCACCGTTCTAGGATAGAGTTCCTATTCTTCACTTCTGTGATAATTATAAGAGTAGTGATAACAACAATGACATTTACTGAACTCCAATAATAACTAGAAGGGGTTTTAAATTCCTTGAATATATTATTTTAATCTTTGTATCAATGAGGAAAGTCTTATTATTATCCCCATTTTATAGGTAAAACTAAGGCTCAGAGAGCTTAGGTACAAGGGAGGAAATGCATCTCTTTTCTCCACCTTCCCTACCTCCATCTCCCTCTTATCCCGGAGGGGCTCTGCTATTTCTAACATTCTGAGTATAAATTTCTGGGTTTATATTCAGAAGCGATGTCTTTTGGGTCACAGAGATGAGACTCTCTGCCTATTCACATAAATGCTATCTCACATTCCCAACATTATATTCTGAAATAGACAACCCTATTCAGATACACCAGAATCATCCTCATAGTAATTCACACTCACTCCTTCCTGGAGTGGAACTTAAAACATAGCATTTTTAGAGCTCAAAAGTATTAAACGTATCATCCATTAGTTATCAATCAAGTTTGTCCAAGGAAAGGACATTATCCTAAGGCATTTTGCACATAGCCATTAAAGTAAAATTAAAACTAACGTGCTGATGCATGTTTTAGTGCTAGACTTTGCTTAAAGGCATGACTGATTATTTATGGTCATGACAAAGTCCAATCATTTTTCACAATTGAGCCAACGATAGCTTTTGAACTTTTGGTCACTTCTATGCTCATGTCTTCTCTACATCTTGCTATATATATCTTCCCTGTTATTACTATACCTCTTTGACCTTGATTTGTTCTCTTTTGTGTTTTAAGCAATTACTGGAGTCTATGAAACAAGCCTCCCCTTTGTACCATTTAATTTAATTAGACCTCTCATTTGAGCTCTTGCTGAGTCAATATTTAGTTCCTTGTCTATATCCCTGGAACAACCTGAAACATTCCATATGCTAGCTAAATGCCTTAATATGCATGGACATATGAGCCAAATGCCTTAGTTTTCATTCTCTCTCCCTGCACAATATCCAGGGGATGCCGCTACAAAATCTTGCACTTTGCCTTCCACCTTAATTGTGCTCCTCCAGGGTTCACACAGTAATTCTTTTTTCTGGATGATAAATTATGCTGGAACAGAAGGAAGAGCAATCCTCAGCATTGTCTCACTAATTTTGTTTGTAGAGCTGTTTTTCTAATGTAGCATTTTCAAATAGCCCCATTATACATCTGCTTCTCCACCTGGGAGCACTAGCCATGCCAGGTGCAATGCCATGGATGGCATAATTTTGCCTAATGCCATTAAGTGCCTCTGAATATGCTGAAAAGAAGTGGAAAAGTGACAAACAGATCTGCAGAGCAACCCCAGCTTGTTTCTCTCTGGAGGGGTTGATACAAATATTGGGACTATTTGTGGTCTGTGTTGGGAAGGGTGATTTGAAAGCTGACAAAGATTATCTGTTAATTCATACAAAATGACTTGAGAATCTGCCCTTGCCAACCTTTCAGACTCTAAAGGGCTTGTCAAGAAAAAAGGATTTGTTTTAGCAACAATCCGTGGGAATATTTATATAAAAGGTATTTACCTGTATATAAAAATGCACACATAGGGGGATGGGTACACTTATAATTTGACTCAAATGGTACAAAAGCAGTTCATGTAACCAAACTGTTTGTACCCCTATACTATTCTGAAATAAAACAAAATTTAAAAATAAAAATAAAAATGCATACATATGTAAATTATTGTTCTAAAGAAGGTAAATTTTTGCTAGGTTTTCTAATTTAAAAGTTATAATAATGTCAGAATTATTATAACTTGCTAAACCCTGATATATATAAGGTGCTATGCTTTATATATATCATCTCCTTTAGTTGTTATCTACCTAGTGTGTAAATATTTTCATCTCCAGTTCATACATGATGGGCCTATGATTCATGAAAGTTTAATAGTTTGCCCGTGTTCACATACTTATGCAGAGATGAAACCAGGGGAAGAACTCAATTCTTACTGACTCCAAATGTCACCCATATGCTTTGTATTGAAATTAAATCATGAAGTAGGGACCTGTCCATGATGTCTACACACTCCCAAGCTCTCATATTGTCCCGGTTCAGCACTTGTCCCCAAGGCCACATCAGAAGGTTTGAGAAGAAGGAAAGAGGAGTTTATTAATTTGTCAGCAGATGAGGAGGATGGAGACTACTGTCTATAATGCCATCATCCTATTAATAAGCAGAAATACAGAGCTTTTAAAGGGTTAACACTTAGCTTTGGGCAATTGCTATTCAATTGTAGTCTATCCTATCTCAGGGAAGACAATCTCATGACCTCCGCTCAGATCTCCATGACCTCCACCCAGACCTCTGTGACCTGACTGGTC
Organism: Lemur catta; assembly: GCF_020740605.2. Taxonomy (NCBI): domain Eukaryota; kingdom Metazoa; phylum Chordata; class Mammalia; order Primates; family Lemuridae; genus Lemur; species Lemur catta. Next base: position 45,048,594 of record NC_059141.1, on the reverse strand, counting down.
TGAGTGGGGCTGAGCCATCTCCTGTAGCACAAAGAACAAAAGACTTTACCCTGCCCCTCTGACCGCTGGTCTGAGGCAGGGATGTACATTTTAGTTTCCAGTAAAAAAGTGGTAGATGTTGTAAACAGACAGAAAATATTTTTGCCATTTATTTTTTCCTCAGGACATTCTTTCTGTTATACTATGAGCCAAGGTAAACAGAAATCCTGATAGAGAGGTGTGCTTTGCCGCCCTACCATTCACCTTGGTAGTTGCACGCAGCAAGTGGGTTTGATGTGAGGTCATTTGAGTATTTTGTTAGTCCTACGTCACTTCAGAAAATGATTTTATTTCTCATTAGAGAATCTTAGTAATATTAATATTTTAGGACATATGTACAGTTGTGATTTGTATAGCTCCTCTGTGTGAAACTATCATCCCAGCATCTGGATCATAATGTATCTGAAAAATAACATAACTATTCAATAGCAATAACAATGACAAGAATTAATTCTTACTGGTGCTTGCTATATACCAGAAAATGTTTTCAGTTCTTTACGTATATTATTTTATTTAATCTTTATAATAATTTTATGAGATCTCTGTAATTATCACAACGTTTCAAATTAAAAACCTGAAGCAAAAGCTAAGTGGCTGGTCCCTGAGGTGATACAATGGGTATGTTGTGGAACCAAGATTTAAATCTAGGTCTTCTCAATCCAGGGCTTGCAGTTCTAACCAGAACATTTTACTGTATCACAAAACTAAATATTCTTTAAGGATAAATAAGTAATGGATTTTAGCTTAGCAATATAAAATTCGTCTGTGCTAAATATCCTTTCAGTTTTTATTCTCTCACCCAAATCCCATTTTGTACTCCTCCCCATAAGAAGTTCAGAAGACATATTGATAAAGAGAAAGAAGAGAGGCAGTGAAAATAAATTTGTATAGATGCGTCTCCCTATTTCAATTCTTTTGCCAGTAGCAATATCCTTGCTATCATCCCCAAGCACTATGTATCTCCAACTGCCCTCCATACCACAAGAGAGCCTATCCTGCACCTAGCCCTAAATTTTATTTTAATGATTTTCAGATAAGCCTAGTTTTAATGAAAAATGAACAAATGAGTATAGAGTTCTTCTCTGAAATCTACTCCTTTGATACTTTAAAGACTCACTTATGTCAAGTATATCCCATCTAAACAACAAACAAAACAAAGCAGGTGATAAGGGCCTGGGGCAGGAAATTACATGAGATGAATATTCTCTGTTAAACTGGAGTGATCCAGAAACACCAGTTCTAAAATTAAGATATACACAAAAGTTGAGCCTTTCCAAAATTTTACTCATTTTCCTTCTTTCCATTGTTGCAAGTTGTGAACATCTTTTAAAGATTTTAGGACTGTGTATTTAATTAAGTTTCCAGCAGGTGGAGGATACCTTCTGAGACCAACTACAATCACATTTGGGAAGAGAAGATTAGATCAATTTAATAAAGACATGAAACATAAAATGGGGTGGTGAGACAGTCATTGTGACCATGGATCTCTGTTTCATCTGTAAAACAGAAATCTATCATATAGACTTCCTATGATAGTTAAATGATTAAAATATACATAAAACTCTTTAATAATGTTTAGGATATAAGAAGCACCATTTAATGTTCATATAAGCTATGAAAATATTAGTTATACAGTTTGACCAGATTTGTGGTCTTGGAAAAGATAATTAACCTCCTTTTCCTCGTCTATAAAATAGGAATTTCAGTTTCACATACCCATAAGATTTGTTTGGTTTGCTTTCAGAATTAAATGTGATAATGGATGTACAACTTACAGCATTGTAAAGAATCAGTAAATACTAATTATTATTGTGGGGTTCTGGATCACTATAGTTTACTTTATACACAACTTGAGTTGAACAAGAAAGGTTAAATGGACAGGCTGAGGAGAAAGCATACCACCAGTAGAATATTGTTTACTTTTGTGAAAAGCATTGCAAGTTTCACAGACTGATTTATGAATAGGCTGTAATACCAACATTTGAATGAGAATTTGGGAAGGCCAGCATTTTGCTATACGTAAAATTGAAATCCTTAGAGGATGGTCCTTAAATCAGAAAATATTTTATTTCACTGCCAGAGTAGAAGCCTATGCATTTAAATTCTACTTTTGCTAAAACCAAAAGTGTGTACAATCACAGGTCTCTAAGTAAAATGAACTCACATACCTTCTTAATGTAAATATTTTACCACTATTCTATTTGTACCAAATCTCACCTGGTCTCCTTTCAATGATATGAGAAGGTCTCAGTATAGGTTGCATAACATAATACATAATAGTAGCCATTAATATATAACACATAGTAGAGTGATGTATTTTGCCAGTTTTTGTTATGTTGGAGTGAGAGTGAGAGCTAAAAATGCCTATACCCTGTGGATCATCAATGCTTTAGACTAATCTGGGGCCAGGTGTCATTAAATATCACACCACCTCCCAATAACTGGCTACCAATTTCTCAAATACTATGAAATAAAATTGAATAGCACTTTTAAAATTTCTTTTGGCTTAGAAATACAAGGAGTGGGTATATTCCACATTGAAAAGTGCTGTCCATCTGGATTTTTACACAATGACTGCTTAGGGCCCTCCTTTCTTGTAGATTCCAAAATTCTCTTTATGTGTTAAGGTGAATACTGAGTTCTAGGAATTTAATGTAAAATGATAAATTAGAATTGGTTTGGGTTGGAATATTTTATTAATTATTTTATCAGTTAGTAGGTCCTCAAATACATTGATTTGAACATGAAAAACCCGTTTAATTCCATTAAACTTTATTTTTTATCAATAATATACAATTCCCTTCCAGGATATTACATTTTTCCCCTTTATTAATCAAGATTAAAAGGTTTGGTGTTCAAATTACTTTTGCCCAAAACGCCACCACACTATATTTTGTTCTAAATGATCTTGCTAAAGCAAAAAGAAATCTACAGTTATACAGTTCATCAAATAATCACACCCTAGTGTATTGTTTATATTGTGAAAACTGCAGTACAATAATAGCGGTTTGAGAAACCAATCTATATGTAGGTTGGTGATGTTTTGCTTGCTCATTGAGAGTGTAGGATTACCCCAGGGAGGCTAGCATTAGGGGATAGGGCAGACTCACAGAATTATACTAGGCTGGGGCACAGTTAATTTGTAGGAAATGCCAAGGACAAGAGAAAATATTAATATAGGTATATGTCCCCCAAATCTCCATTAAATCAAGAGAAGATTCATCATGAGTGGGTAGGCAGATAATTTGCATATATGAAAGAAATAAGCATGATACTTTAAGGAAAGGACTCTAAGTCACTGGTATGATCTGCCATGATTTTAAAGGGTCTGTGGAAAACCTGGAGAAAAAGGTAGCAATTAAGACTCTTAACATTGTAGAGTTGGGTAGGACCTTATAAATCATTCAATGTAACCTACATGCTGCACAAACAAAGAAATTTGAGCTCAGAGACATTAAATAACTAGAAAAAAATTATTCAGTAGCCAAAGCATACATTGACTATTTAGTCCGTTGACTGACTCTTCAAAAGCTCATTCTGCTATCCTACGCTGTCTTCCAGTTACAGATCAGAAGTCAGAACACAATTATGAGGGATCTAACAAGCCAACTTAGTAACAGAGCTGGCAGGGAGAGGAACTCAATGTTAAGTTTTTGAGCTACCTGCCAAAGATGCCTTATAGGCCCTTGTCTCTGGCCAAGAATTGGTTCCAGATTCTGGGGTGAGGTAGACCTCAAAGGTGTGAATAAATTGGCACAAACACAAAGGTTAAATAAATTCAGGGCTGGGATCCAGCAAAAACATTAGATGAAAGTCTCTGAAAAGTTCATAGATGAGAAAGGTTATAAATCAGACTTCCTTCTGTCAAGCCTCTACCAACCCCTTTAAGTCTCCAATCATCTTACCATATGCTTAGTTCCAATAAATAATCTCAAGGTTATAGATGTGACAAGTTAATTTTTGACATTGAGCCATGTTTTGCATCATCTTTCTGACATAGGAGAGAGAACTTAAATTCTACTAAGGAGAGCAGAAGTAATTATGTATTATGTTCCTGGTACCATCAGGTCAAATTCAGACTTAGTCCTGTAGCTTTGGTTTCAGATGGTTTATAAAGTATGTTTAAGTATCAAAGTCAGGAAAGTGGAACAAAACATTCAGATTCCAAATTCAATGGAATCAAATACTTCAGAATATACAATATTCACCTCATTCAGAGGGTGATTTATTTTCTAAACTTACTGCAGGAATAACTGTGCTCCCTCAACTCCAGTATTCTTACTGAGATGGCCCATGGCCACTGTTTTCCTAAAAAATCTTTAAAAATCACTTGGTAAAGTATTTGAATCAATAGCCTGTCTCCTTTTAAATGTTCTTGGTTTTTATCAAGGCAACATGAAAAAAGCCCATAATTTATTTTTTTTTCAAATATAGGACAGTAAATCTGAACCTGCTTTGAATAAGTTGGCATTTCTCTTCCACTCTTTGTTTTGGTTATTTTAGCATGCCAAACATGCTTATAAAGTATCATGATTTATCAGGTCCACAGAATCAAAGAAAATGATAGTCATTTCTCCAGATTTGAAAAAATGTAATCACCACTTAAACGTGAGCCAACAATCAAATAAAATTAGAGTTTTGTTTATCCTACATCTTTAGCTCTATATCTGTTTTTTCAGTGGAGATCACAAGGAAATAGCAGTTCACTGTGATAAGTGCTATATTAGAAGTACAGCATATGTGTGAAATACAATAGGCAGCACAAAGAAATTAGTGATGGTCTCTAACTGAAAGGGGAGAATGGTGTTGGGGAAATCATCACCATCTCACTAGAGAATGACTGGGATAATCAAGCTGAATCTTAAAAAATAAGTGTGAATTCAAGAAAGAAACTTGGACAAGATGCAAACATGCACAAAGTTGTGGGAGCATAATTTTCTTTTTATAACATGAGAAAGAAACTGTGAGTAACTTGGAGTGGTAGAAAATAAGGTTGGCAAAGCCATTTGAGGCTATGATATGTTTAATACTCTGGACTTTATGGTTATTAATGCTACATTGAAGTTTATAAAACAGGAAAGCAATTATCAGAATTATATTTTACAAATATAATTATGGGTGAGTTAAAGAAAGGGGAACTAAGGGAAGGCTCTCTCAATAGTTCATGTAAAAAGGACATTGACTTGCATTAATGAAGTGGATAGAAAGTTGAAGAAGTGCGTTTACAATTAAGAGAGATTTAGAATGAGTACATCTTGGGGACTGTGAATAGAATAGGCATAGTTTTGGAACAGTAGGTAAAAATTTACATATAGTTACATACTATGTACCAGACACTATCACGGGTGCTTAAATATAGAGATATAAATATATAACTTATGTAATTGTCATGTTAACTTTATTAGACAGTTACAACTATTATGCCTGTTTTTCAGATGAGAAAACTGAGACACAGAGAAATTAGATAAATTAACCAGGGTCACTTGGTTAATAAATAGCAGTGACAAGTTTTGAACTTGGGCCATTTGCTTCTGAAATCTGTGTTTTTAATCATTCTTAACCATTATGCTGATTTGCTAAGCAGAAAGTTTAGATTATATTTGAAATTCTTACAGAACATCTATATGTAAATTTCTAGGAGGCAATTGGAAATACGATAATGAAACCCAAACAAGATGTCTGGGCTGAAGATAGAGATTTGGAATGCTTCAGTGAATGACGTTAACTGAAGTCATAGATATTGTCCAACAAATGGCACATACTTTTATTGACCCAAAGTATGGGTCAGGGAATTCAAGGTAGATGGGATCAAGAGTCTGTAGATCTAGACCCTTTTATAATGTTAATTCAAGCAACTACTTTTATTATTTCATGAATCCATTTGGTTTCATGACTTATATATATCTGAAACAATGATTTGACCAAAATATTTGGGAATACATAGAACATATCTGCACTCTAACTGAATTAATACCAGATACCAAGAGTTAATTTAAAGAAATTAAGCATCTTAATCAACACTTAACTATTATTGAATTTAGATTTGAACAACCCATACAGTCCCCCTTCTAAATCCAGGTATAAATTCTGTAACTGAAGCTTTACTGTTGTTACAAGACAGCTGGGGATAGTCATTTGTCTTCCCTGGTAGCATTTTGAACAATAAATTGAAAAGCCTGGAGCCAAGATGCATCAGGTATCTGCACAAAGAAGCAGGGTTGATACTTTTGCTTCCATGCTGTTGTAAAAACCTCATTATCTAAACTCTTGACTATCTGTTCCACAGACCACTTCACTTCTTTGACAGTTCCAATAAAATATGCATTTGTAAAGGCTGAACTATAGCTTGGTTGTATCATTACCCATAAAAGCTCACCCATTGAAGATATCCTTAGACTTCTATATTCAGTACAAAAGCATTTCCATAAACTGGAATGGATATTGTACATGATAAAAAAAAAAATACAATGTTGTCAGTCAATTTAAAAAAAATTAACAAAAAGTAAATAAAGAAGAAAACACACACAGAATGGCCCCAAGGTATACCAACCATTTTGCTGAACTAAAAGGATAACATAATTAAAAATAATAAAATATTGGCACCCATCCTGTTTTATCATCATTTGAGCTGCATTGTCTGTAACATTGCTAAAGGGAGGTTTTTCTTACATGCAACAAAATCTCGAGTAAAAGAAAAAACAAGTATTTTCAATTCACCAAAATTCTAGCACAGGATGTTACCTCTGTCAATTATTCTGCTTAATTCAAATAAATCAACGTGCTCAAACATAGTAACCAGCTATCTTAAAAGAGAGCAAAACAGAAACATGACATGATTATAAGCTGAACTATAAAATAAAGAAAAAAAATAACTGCAAGTTAGTGGAAATTATGGCATTGGTAGATCCATTTCTGATAATCTTGAAATAAAAAGATCCTATAAAAACATATTTTAGCATCTTCTTGCAAAACAAATTCTTTTTTCTTCCATTGAGCAGTAGATTTTTCAAAGGATTGATGATATGTTCAAAGATATCTTCTTAGGACAAAAGATGAGTATCATAGCCCAAAATTTTCTAGGCTTTAACAACCCAAGTATTTTTTTTTTTTTTATTCTCTCGTCTCTGTGGCTGGTACCCAACCCAAGTATTATATGCGTGGTGTTATCTTGAAAGGAATAACTCAAATTTTACTGGTTTGTACATCTTGTAATTTTGGCTGCTTATGGGAGTGAGTAGGGGGGATATGGGGATATGAACACTACTTCTCTACTTGGCAGTCTCTCCAGTCTGAGTGTTGCTGTGGTTCTATTAGGTTGTGAGATCTCCATTTCTGCACTAATAGGCCCAGACTATGCTCTAAAAAACTACAGAGCACCCTGAAATGCATGGCCATTTTACTTTGGTCTCCAATCAATGGTCATCTAAGATGAAAACTCCCACCTCCTGGCACCTAAGATCTTTTACTCCTCAGTTAACTATCCTTTGTTCCTCAATGCAACCAGTCTCCCAGTGTTTCATCCTCCCTTTTTTTAGTGACCTCTCTGTCCATGTTTTTGTATTTCTTTCTCAGGAAATTGTTGAACAATAGCTATGTTATTTGATCCATAACTACAATCACTATTTTCATTGAAATAATAGAAACACTGGATTCGAGAGATGGAAATAGATGTGAATGGGATGTGTGTGATTCCACAGGTAAAATGTTTGGGATTCCAATTATGGAGGCAGGATGAACTAGTTGTAGGTGAGCAGTAGCAAATGGAGTAGTTAGTCACGCTTAAGTAAAGCTATGATCTGGAAGTTCAAATAAGAAGCCCGTGTCTCGCTGAGTGTCCATAGTATGTGTGCCCATAGTAAGGCATGTTTGTCTGTTTTTGAACATGAATGTGATGCAAAGCAGACAGTGCTGGAGAGAAATAGCTTCTGCTAAAGTCTCCAAGGTGGTTGGAATGTGGAAAACCAGCCAGGAGACTGATCACATCATCTTCATCTGAACTACTGGGCTGGGAGTAAGGAGGTAGGTAGCAATGGGATTTGGAAAGAGAAATACTTTTAGTTGAAAGTAACAAAACATTATCAATGACTTAAATCATAACAAAAATTCCAGATTATGGTTGTTCCAAGGTTTATTAATGTCATTAAAGTTGGATTCTTTCTGATTTCCTCTGTCATCATTTGTTTCCTACTGTTGTGCTTTTTTTTTTTTAATAATTTCAATATGGATGTAGCAACTCCAAATTTTATGTTTTTACACTACTACTTTTTAAGAAGTAAGAGAGTGAGCATTCTCTTTATATAACTTGCAGAAAAGAATCTTTCCCAGAACCACCCTATCAGACTTTCTCCTACCCAGTCAGTCAGGATGGGGTCATACGAAAGACCCCTAGAGCAATCAGTTGTAGAGGGTAAAAGACCAATTGTGAGCTATTCCTCAGGCCTGGGTAAATTGCTGTCTGAATAAAATCAGGGTTTCATTATCAAGGAAGAATGGACAAGTGGCTACTGGATACGCAACAAAGAGTATCTGCCACGGAAGATGTCATAGATGATGAATCAAAATGAATTGAATGCTTACTAAGTGGGAAAGATGGATATTGTTACAAAATAACTTGGACCTTGAATCTTGGATCTTAGAGGATGGCCATATTCTGTTTTATATTAGTTTTATGGGGAAGATCTTTAAAGACAATTAACTTATTAGCCTACTTCTCTGGTTCCTAAAGGAGACCATCTCGAACTTTTCAATTTTTGTTTTTCTGCTATGATGCACATTCACATGCCAAATATATTTCTTATGAGTAGATCCATTTCACTGAACACTATTAATGAGGTGGGCTTCTAGCTTGATTTCTAGGAACTCAGGTTTAGCTCTCCATCCCTTTCTTTCCTACTCCAGGAAGTATGTCAGAATACAAGTGAGTGAAAAGATGTAATTAGAGGGATAACCCTGAAACAACTCTCCTTTATGGGAAAACAGTAAATAATTTTCGAATTTCAGTATCTGAGCTATCATTACCATCAAATTATAGCCCCCGTGACACATGTCAAAAGTAATTGAAATGCACCAGTGTGTCTGGACCCCTAGGTTAATAGCTTTGTTCTAGAGGATAATCCTTTTTTATTTTTGTGACCAGTGTGTTAATATCATTATATTATTGCATTTCTTGGCCCTATGGATGTTCAAGTTGAATGGTGAGATTAAGAAAGAAGATAAAACCCAGGGCATCTACAGTGGAAAACACACGCAGACACCCCTCCCCCTGCCACACACACAATACTCAATCTATTATTAGGCATGTAACACTCAAAAATTGGGGACTACTAATATGGGGATTTGGCCAGAAATTCAGTTTTTAATAACAATAGTCAATCTTTCCCTTGAACAGGGGCAATTAAGATGCAGGAGAACTAGTGCACAATCACGTTTGGCACATGTTTCTGGAAGACAAGAGAGGCTGGGGAGTGCCATTCAGAGAAACTGGGGGAAGATAATCAACAGAGTTCAGTATTCAGGGATTTTTTTTTTTTTTTAAGGAAAAAAGAAAAAAGACTCTCAAACCAGAGAGGAAGAAAATCTCAGTGTAAAACATTAAGAGGTAGGTAAAAAGAGTGGGTCAGGATATCTCAGCCAGAGTAAAACAGTTCCAACTGAAAGAAGACTTTTTCACTAAGTCACAAAACATTTTTTTTCTTCAAGGGAGTAGCAGACCAAGATGGTTGAGAGAATGAAGGCTTCGGAGTTATACAGATTTGGGTTTAATTCCAGCTTCACCTCTTACTGCCTATGTTACCTTGGGCAAGACACTGAAATTCTCTGAGTCATACTTCTTAGATACATTATCTGATAAACGGGAGAAATAATAACAACTTCATGGGGCTGTTATAAGCATTATAGATACTGGTCTAAGGCATATGGCTTGGTACACATTTACAAAATGAGAGCCATTATTACAAATTCACCATTCCTCCTCCTCTCACTTTTTGCAATAACAATTGGGAAAGGAATGCTATTGTTTTCAGAACCATGATAATCACAGTAAGGATATTAAACCAGTGCATATACAACACACTGTGCTATGCACTTTATCTATATTATTACATTCTGTCCTCATGTCAATCCCATAATGTAAGTATCAGTGATTTTCCATTTCACAGAGGAGAAAACTGAGGCTCAAAGAAAGAAAGAATTTGTTTGGATTTATGTCATTTGCCTCCAGAGTCCATATTATTAACCCCTCAACTCTATTTCCTTCGTCCCATCTCTTGCCACACACACCTACTCACCACAGTCACCCACCCAACTCTGTGCACTTCATTCTTTGACTTTCTGCAAAGACAAAGTTCACAGTGATTAAAAACCACACATGGCTCATGCTTCTCCTGGCTGCTGAATTCCAATGCCTGGGGATTCATTTAGACGCCTACTGCTTCGGGGTTGGGGCTTACTGCCAATAACATCTCCTGCTTTTCAGGCAGCTGCGAGGGCAACAACCAGCTGCTCTGAAATGTGTTTGAACCTCATCCTCTCAACTAGAAGACAGCTGTGCTTATCTACAGAAAGACTCTGGAAGATTGTTTTGTGTTTTATAAGACACTCAAGGCAGGATGAGAGAGATTTCTGATTTGAAAAGACATTAAATGCAGGAACAGAATTTTTTAGCATTTCCCCATTGAGGACACTTCTCCAACCTCTGATATTCACTTAGATACAAAGTTTGTGAGTCTTGAATAGATAGAAGACAGTCACTTTAATTGTTTTCCTCGGGGTGCATTTTTTACACCTGACATATTCCATGCCTCACATCTGAGATAACAACCTTGTTGCTCCAGGCTTTTCCTAGAATAATTTCCAAAGCACTCCTCTATCTTGTTACCTGCTGCCCTTACCTTCCTGTGTTGATAAAGCAATAATGGTATGGGTTAATGCTGCTGCTGCTTATACTACATTTAAACAATCCACAAGGTACATAATTGTAATGTCTCTGGGCCGTAGCAGGCATGATGCCCAGGCAGTGCCCGGACCTACCAGTTAAGTGAGACTATGGGAAGGATGTGACATTAAAAAATCATGCAAGAACCTAGAAAACTGGTACTTTTATAATAGATTTTGTTGTTGCAACTGTCTAAAGCTGGTCATCTTCTCAATATAGCTCTTACTTTACAAATACTGGAGAAATTCAGTTTTTAATTTAGGAATAGAGTCACTTAATATAGTTTATGGGGTCATGTTAAATCATAGTCAACTGTTTAAAGACTCCCCAAAAAACTAGATCACAAAGGAAGTTTTCAACATGTTGCAGAATTTCAGATACATTCCAAAAAAAACCCATAGAAGTTGTCGTTGTACTTAAAATCAGAGAACCATATTCTGTATATAAGTGTGCACAGTGTGTATACACTTAAGTATATAAGAAATAACTTAAAGTTAACTTATGCACCCCCCTTGCTCGTGTGGTCCCTATTTTTCTAACTAAACATTGGAATTTTTATAGCAAAGTATAGGTTTGACAGCATCTTAAGGATTATAAGTATATAAAAGAGTTGAGTACTGTAGAAGCCCATCACTCTACCATATTTTCCTTAGTAGGGATAGAGGTAAGGAAGACAACTACTTGATTTTGTGTAAACATTTATGTTATTGAATGAGAGCACAAATGTGAGCTTTATTTATTAAACACACAATATTGTAATCACAAATATGAAAAAGTAAGTACTATGAGATTTTAGGAATGAAACCACGATGTGTTGAAAATGAGTAGATATGTATGCTCAGGCAAATATCCCATTTTGCTAGTCATGGTTACTTTTGCTGTAAGATCATAGATCATTTTCCTAGTCAAACTGTTTTGACTACTAGTTTTCAGCTAGGGTTAACCAATGGGAGATGATTGGCAGACTAATTACTGGCAAGCAAACATCCACTTTTGGTATTTCATCTGCTTGTCATGGCTTTGTCTTCTCCATTTCCTTCAGCATTAGGAATGGTAACAGTTTGTGCTGATGGTGTGGTGAAAGTTACCTCTCATTTGGCTTTGGTTTTCCCATTGCCTGTATAATCAATTCCCTGTATTAAATTCCATGTTTGAAACACCTGGAGTAGTTTCTGTTTCTCTTCCTGGACCCTAACTGATACACTGTCTATAAGAATTATGATGAACAGAGCTGGCCTCACATTATTTTGAGAATTATGTGAAGTGTGTGTGAATGTGTGTGTACACATGTGTGTGCACATAGATATGCACACAAGTGTGTTTAGATAATGTGAAAGAATCATAGTACCTGCTCCCTCACCTTTAATTGTCAAGAAATGTTCTTGGGCTGTTTCTGGATTTTCAAACATCAGTAGAATTTGTCCAAAGCATTGTTCCACCCCAAATCCCCAAGTCTGGTGTCATATTATTTGCCAGTTCATATTGTAAACTTGTAGAAACCATAGCTTCATTTATGTGCATGTGTATGTCAATACATAAAGTTAAGTATAACTTTTATCACACGATCTTAATAACCAACACCAAAATGTATTTTTTATTGTAATTGCACTGAAAAGAAACTGGAGCTCAGATATGCTAATTGATTTATTCCTGGCCTGCATATCTAGCATGTGGCAGAGTTGGGATTCAAATATAGGTTTTCTACTACAAAACTGATGTTTTATTCTTGATCTAAGGCATATTTCTCATTGATATATTAAAGTTTTTAGGAGAGATATTAATCTAAAAGTGGGAATTTGGGACTTACTGACAAGCATGCCTTTCAAAAGATTTGTGTTGTGAATTTTAAACATAAATAATGAGAATTATCATTTGATCAAAGATTTTTGTGCCATTTCTAGAGACCATAAACCTCCCGGTGGTGGATGGAACATGAGTATGAAATGTCTAAAAAATATTAATAGTTTGTGTAAAATATGAGAGAACAATTGAAATGATATCTATCTTTGAAAATATTTTGCATGAACATTCTGCATTTAACGGTTGTACAACTTATATAAATAGTAATTCAAATGATTTATTTGTATGCCAATATCTCCTGTAGCTGGTGTCAAGCAATAAGATGGGTGAAGGAGAACACTGTCTACATCTATATAAATCTTATTTCCTTATAATCAGGCTAATGTTAGATGAAGCATAGATTGCTATAGAACATAAAAAGAGGATACAACCTAGTCCAGGTATCATGGAACTCTTTCCCAAGAAAGTGATATTAGTGTGATAGTATGGTACTGGTATAAAATTAGGCATACAAATAAAACAGAATAGATAGTCCAGAAATAGAGCCAAACATATATGGTCAATTTAATTTTGACAGCAATTCCAAGATAATTTAAAAAGAAAAGAATCATTTTGACCCAATGGTGCTTGAACTATTGGATATCTCTCTATATATGAAAACAATGTACTGTGCATCACTCCATAAACAAAAATCAACACCAAGTTCAGCATAGCCTTAAACATAAATCTATAACTTCATATACCTGGAAGAAAACATGTGAGAAAATCTTAGTAATCTTGAGGTAGCCAGATATTTTTTGATAGTATAAAAAAATTGTTAACCATAAAGAAATTATAAACTGGACTCAGTAACTTTAAAATCTTATGCTTTTTGAAAGACTCAGTTAAGAAATGAAAAGAAAAGGTACAGATTAGGAGAAAATATTTGCAATACGTATATCTGACAAAAGACATATCCAGAATATATAAAGAACACTAAAACTGAATAAAAAAAAGATAGCCCAAAAGTGGGACTAAATATTTTACAGACACTTCGTAAACTAAAATATGCAAAGGTTTACTAAGTACCCTAAAATATCTTTAACATCATTTGTCATCAGGGAAAAACAACATAAAGCCACAGTGTCATTTCACTTTATATTCACTAGAATTTTAAAGTACAAAAATATTCCAAATGCCAAGTATGGCTGAGGATGTGGAATAACTGTAATGCTCATAGCTTGCTGGTGGAATTGAAAATGATAAAATAACTTCATTCAACAGTTTGTTCGTTTCTTAAAAAGTTAAACCTGTAGTTACAATACAAGAAAGTTTAAATTATAGAAATTTACCCAGGAGAAATAAAAACATATGCTACAAAATAGTTGTATAAGAATGGCCACAGCAGCTTTATTCATAATAGCAAAATATTGTAAGCAAATAAAATGTCAGTCAATAAGTTAATGGGTTAACAAATGCTGGTATGTGTACAACATTGAATACTTCTCAGCAATAAATAAAATAAAATATGAATATATATAGCAACATATCTGAAATGAAAGAAACATGACACTAAAAATTACATACCATAGAATTCCATTTATATGCAACTGTAGAAAAGATACATCTAATCTGCAATGATACAAAGTAGATCTGTGGTTACCCGATAACTGATGTGAAGAGGAGGTTGACTGAGAGGAGAATTAAGGAAACTAGTTGACATAAATAGAATACTGATATAATAATTTTGGAATTCACATTCCTTTCTAGTATACCTAGAACATGCCAAATTTAACCGTATGTTGGGTCACAAGAAAGCATCCACAAATATTAAATTTTTAAAATAAGTCAGAGCTTGTTCTCTAATAACAATAGTAGTCTAGGTTAGAAATCAATAATGAAAGGAAAAGTAGTAACTCATTACCAGGAAATTTTAAAAAATAAATATCTAATATGAGTTAACTAAGAAATAAATGAGAACATATTGAAAGAATTCTGAGTTAGAGTATAATTCAAAAACACCTTGTACCACCGTTTCTATTCTGGTGGTTCTATCTAGTGTAATAATACAAGGGAAAAAAAGACAAAATAAATGAAAACGAAAAAATGCAAACGTTATTAAAAAGTGAATTGAGCAAGGTCTCTATATGCATTCAGTGCTATAAACATAAGATAATACATTCAGTTTAATTAGTAATCAATGAAACACCAATTAAAACCTCAACATAATATGTCTACATACCTACAAAAATGGCTAATATGAAAAATATGGGGGGAAAAGTGTAGATGAAGATGTGTAGTAATTGGAACTGTCAGATATTGCTGGTAGAAGTAGAAATTTGCAGGAGTACTTTGAAAATCTCTGGAAGGATCCAATAAAACTAAATATGTGCATTTTTGATACTTTACAACTGCACTCTCAGTTACAAACCCAATAGCATTTCATATATTTTTGTACCAAAAGACACATACAAGAATATTCACAAATTACTATTTATTTTAAGTAGCTCCTAACTATCTAAAACTTATCCATCAACAGTAGAATGGATCAACTGTGATTTTTTATATAATGGGGTATTATATATAAGAATGAGAATTAAATGATCTTATAACTGTGATTTGATTGAAAGAAACCAAGTATACAGTTACCTATTGAATGATTCAATATATAAGTAATATATTATATATCCTATAATATGTTTAGTGTATATTACACATTAATATTATGTAAATATTTTATATGATATCTATATTTAACATATATGTACATAATAAATTTAGTATATATTAATATTATATAAATATATTTAATTATATATCATATCACATATTTGATTCATATGTAATATATGTATATAAAAAGGGAAAACATTTATATGAAAGTTGGAATCAGATTGCTTGAGAAGTAAGAGGGAAAATAGTTTTAGGGAGTATAGATTACTTTTCAAAAAGTGTGGCTATGTTTTAAGATAGAGTTTTATGAACATTTATGTACCACAGGGAAAAATCCAGTAAAAAAGAATAAAGTTATATTAGGAGAAGGGAATTATTAATTGTGCAAAGTCCCCAGGAAGGCAGGGAGGAAAAGAATCGTGGGTACAGCAGAAATATTGGTTTTAGAGAGAGAGAGAGAAAAAAAAAGATTACTCTTTCATTTTAATATAAATGAGTAAGGATGAAGAATAGAAGTTGGAGCGGTTTTATTTTTACTCTTTCTATTTCAGTACTGTGGTTTGTTTGCTTGCTTATTTTATATTTGTTTTAAATGAAGTAATCCGCAGAGCAAGTGAGAATATGAGGGCCAGAGGTATGATGAAAGTGAAGGTTTGAAATAAATAGTATTTGAGTAAAATTGGTACAACAATTGGCTGAAAACACAGTTAGATGCATTGCCTGTCAGCTTCAGATTGGTGGCCATCAACTTATCTAGAAATCGATTTGCCCAGTGAGGGGATTCTCTAAAAATTGAGTCACCTGTGGCTCAGTGTAAGGCAAATGGATAATTCTGCTCTGCAAGATGTCTGTAGGAGAGAGATAAGGGAGCTAAGAAATATTGAATACTGCTAATTATTATTAAATTGGCAGAATAATTAAGATTGAAAGAAGTTCAAAATCGTAGGTGAAAAGATCTGTGGACCGGAAGTCCTGTGTAAGTTGTAAAACTAATGCCATTTAGCCTTTTTGCTTCACACAGCCTAATAGTTCCTTGCCTATGGTCATGAAAGGCATGAGTATAGGACTGAGGACAGAGACTGGTGCTTTCTTACTCTTAGGCCGTAGTTCTTGAAGCATTAATCAGGATGTCCTGTTGATAGCAAGCCTGAGAGTACTATCCTTAGAAAGGCCTGTTTTCGAGGTTGGCTCTTGGCTGCTGTCTAGGAACTAGGGCTTCAGGAGGGTTCCCACCATTTCCGAAATGAGTGCCTAGATTGTTTGTATTAATATAATGTGATTTATGTTGAACACCTGCTTTCCTTCTAGAGTCTGGAATTTTGGTAAATGACCAGCCCCCAATAAATACCCTGGTCCCTGAGTTTCTATTAATAATGACCTTCCCTGGTAGGCAATATATCGTATGAGTTGTCATAACTCTGCTGTAGGAATTAAGCGTGTTCTGTGTGACTGCACTAAGAGAGAATTCTTGGAAGCTTGTATTTGGTTACCTCTAGACTTTACCCCATATACCTTTTCCCTTTGCTAATTGTCCATTGCGTCCCTTCACTATGATAAATCATAGCCATGTGTATACTCATATGCTAAAAAAAAAAAAAAATGTCACGTTGAATATTATAAATATCTACAGAGAAGGCAGAGCTCAGTGCCCTGACTGATGCTGGACAGAAGAGAAAGCTAAAGTTGACACATTGATATTGAGAGAGCCACTGCAAACCCACCCCACTCCTGCCATCTCTACTTGGGGAAAAATATACTAATTTTTCTGAATTTATTTAACTAGAGCTATAATTATTATGGAAAAATGGCTTTTCAGGTAAGCATTTCCTTTAAGTCAACATGGCTGAAAAATAGCTAATCATTAATATTACTGAGTATATTTTTAAAACAGGCCATTTCAAGTAAAATTAACAAGCATTCTGAATAGCCATCTGAATTGGCATTATGTTTGTGATTATTTCCTTGTGAGGTGATTCAAAATGTTTTTGACCTAAAGTATCTGCTTTAGAAAAAAATTGCTTTGAAAATGCTTTTGACGGTACAAGATTAAACTGAATAAATGTTGTATTTCGTTTCATGTCTGGGCCTCTCGGTAGTGTTAAATATTTTTAGTTATGCCATGCATTGATTTTCCCTCTTTCCACTTAAGTTGTTCTTTTCTGTTGTCATGTTCTAATGGAGAGTTGGCAAAGGAGAAATTTACTATGTGCATCCTATCAGTGGTCCATTGGAATAACTCTTCATATTCAAAGAATGAGCCACCTTCTCAATTTGATTATAAGCTTGACAATTTCAATTTGGAGATGCAACTCCACTTTGACTAGCTTTAACAAAGCCCCTTTTTTGATTTGTTTATTAAGCCAGCCAGGCTGTTTAGCATTTTTGAAAGCATCTGAAAAGGGAGAATGCTTTCAATTCAGGCCATTCTTCTAAAAATCTGTTCAGAAACAAAAGAATGTGTTAAGCAACTATTGGGATAAAATTAGATCCTCAAGAGACTTTCATGGTAGTTCATGAAAAGATTGAATTTGTTGATTTATTTTTCCTGTGTGTACAACTATCACCATTAGATCAATCTAGAGATACAAATGACACCTATAAGTTAGAAAGACTACAAATAGTTATAACCCTTTTTAGAAATAGTTATTTCATGCTGTCACTCGTAATATGGCATCACACATACATATGCCCTTTTACATTGCCTATGCTAACCTCATTCCCAAATGGTTTAACTGAACATTTTAAAAGTAAGTTAAGAGTTAAAAAGAAACTCCATGGTCATGGGATCAAATGGTAGTTTCTGTTGCAAAACTAAGGCAAACAAATGATTTAATTTTATTCGAGAATCAGAAAACAGTTTGGTTAATCAGGGTTATATTTACACAGACACATTTTAAAAATTAAATAAATGCTATGCATTTCCATGACCTAGAAGCTATAATGTGATTTGTTTATAATTTTTCTTTGCCTTATTGATTCGCTTATTGAGATCCAGATTTTAAAATTAAAAATATTTTGCTATAAAATCATCTTAATCTAAATAGTTTGGGGCCTATAAGAGTGACTGAGCATTTCTATTTGCTATTCCAAAAAAGTGCAACTTGGAAATTAATATCATATGTACATTTTCAAACCACCATCCTAACAAAAATGCCTTGGTAAATAAAATACCCTCATTGTTTCTGGTAGCAATATGCATTAGAAAAATAAGAGCAAGCTTCTTAAAAGCAGAGTTATTGGACAGTCAATTTCAAAATTTTAGACATTGTATTAATGTTAGTGTAATTTCTCCACCTATTCAAAATCTGAAAATAATCACATATTGGAAATAGCACATCACTGAGAGGCAAGATTTTGTGATGAGTAAGAACACCAGGTAGACCCAGGCTTATTTGATTCAAATTCCAGCTCTAGCTGTATCACCTGAACAAGTTACCAAACCTTCCAGTTTCTTTGTTTCTTCATCTATAACAAGAGATAATATTATAATAGTACTTACCTTATAGGGTTTCTGTGAGTTAATTTATGATAACTGACCATAACAGCATACAATAGACATCAGCAATTATTATAAGCTGTTATTATACTTGGAACCAAATGCCACACATTTGCTTTCATTGTTTTTTTTGTTTGTTTGTTTGTTTGTTTCATAATATATTCCCTCTCCCTCTTTTTAAAGTAGACTTATGGGATACTCGTGCAGATTTGTTACATGGACATATTGCATAGTGGTGAAGTCTGGGCTTTTTGTATAATCCCCACCCTATTAGTGTACATAGTACCAACTGGGTAATTTCTCATCCTACACCCTACTCCCACCCACCCACCCTCCTGCCCTTCCCAGTCTCCAATGTCTATGATTTCACTCTCTATGTCCGTGTGTACTCGTTATTTAGCTCCCACTTAGAAGTGAGAACATGCAGTATTTGATTTTCTGTTTTCTGAGTTATTTCACTTAAAATAATGGCCTCCAGTTCCATCCATGTTGCTGCAAAAGGCATGATTTCATTCCTTTTTATGGCTGAGTAGTAGTCCATGGTAGAATTGCTTTTGTGCAGGTACAGCATTCACCAGGGGTCTTTAAATTCAGGTAAACATTAAGACTTACAAGAAAATCATAAGCTATACTTGGTACCAGTTTACCAAAATGGTTATTGGATAGGAAACATATTTTTCCAGGCAGCATCAGGCTTTTCCCTTGGTAGGAGTCCTAGCAGAAGCAGTTGGCATGGCAGTTCACACAGGCGTTGGGAATCTATGCTTTCCCCAGGTGACAGACTAAGTGCAAGGAGATGAGATCCACAGCACAAGAAGGATTTACCTAGGCTTAGAATCCTCATGCAAAGCATTTGTCTGGGAAAAGTCTTGCACCCAAAATATGGGGAGTTAGAGTAGTATATTATAAGATCTTCCGGTGTTTTGACATAAGATAGGTGAGCAACTATGAAATCTAAAGAAAGACTAGCATGTCTTTTTGAATATTCCTCTTGACTATCAATAATTACAATAGGATTTTGACAGTAGTTTACTAGCAGACATTCCAAATTTACATAGTTGTCAAGGACTGACTTAGCTTTGTTTAGCTCTGTTTTTTGTAAAAAGATCCAGATATTCTACATATACTAGTTACATGGACAAAAAGTTGACATTTTATGAAGAAAAAGAAAATACCCTTTATTGTTGTTAAACTTCTCCTTTTTTGTAGTAAAGGGCTGTTAACATGTTTTCAAGTTAGGAGCAAGCCCTTTATTGGAAAGCATTTTTAGAACTGGTCAAATTTGTACGATGGTTTGACTGAAAACATGTAGTACATGCTGCAAAGCACAGAAGAGGCACTATAATAAAAGAAACCAAGATTCATATAGAATGATAATATTGAATAGGGCTATATTTAAATGGGCATTATTTGGATTATTTGCAAAATACATACCATAATTAGCATAAGAGTTAATTTGTTGAACATAATCTTTTGTCTAGATACTAAAAAATAAGGGAGGCAGAACCTATCAATTTACTTTTGGACATAGACAATATTGAGCAACTTATTGTGACATTATTAGACTATCATGCTCAGTTATTTTGAAACTACACCATTGTTATCAGAATAAGTAAGTACAAGTCGCCAGCATCAGAAGGATGCCTGTCATCCTATTAACTATGGTAAATGGTAGACATTGGGGAAAGAGGCTTTCAATTTAGGTAACAATCCTCTTTGAAAAGATATTTAAAATCTTGTCTTTTTGGAAGGGTGGGAGGGAAGTTGCTTATGTATGAGAGTATGCAAATATTTACATGTAACTGCAGGAGGTATGAAGGGCTTAAAAGACATTATTGTTCCCAGTTGGTATTTTGATCCAGAATATTTCATCTAGATCAGAGAGGAGTGTTACCAAATAATAGGGAAAAAGAGCCTTTTTCTATGGTAAGTATTTCAAGTTACATTTGCCTGGAAGAATTTTCAGTTAATGAAAGTGATTTGTAATGGTAAGAGAATTTATGGATCTGAGTATTATAGTTTGGTTGGTTTGCTCTACCAGGCCTTTAAAATAAATTAAAATTCTTACCTTACACAAGTACATTTGTGAAGTTGAAAACATTTTCTTCAATAAGTTGAACACAGATCCAAAAGTAGTGCATTACCTTACTCAAATTTGCCTTTGTTTTCACAGAGAATTCTATTGACTTCTTCCCTTAAAGGATTTTTCATGAAAGTAGACCTAGATAAAAGGATTTATAATAATTTTTTCAGACATTAAATTGTGCAAGTACTCTGTGAGTAGGCCTGAGACACTGCTTGAGACATGAACAAAATTTCCTACCATTAGCTAGGCTTGCTTTTGTCCATTGCTTGTATAGCCTGTGATTTGGCTGATAGTTGAGAGTTATGTATCTTAAGGCATATAGTTCTTAAATATTATAGAGTGTCTTACAAGCTTTCCTCATGAAATAACAGTATTCATTCAGCAATTGTCCTAATCTTTCTACAAAACTAGTCCTCATGCTCTCCTAGAGGGTTAATTTGTTCTACGGTTTTTCTTAAGTTAAGCAGAGAAGATTTTACCATAACCATTTAGGATTTTAAAAATCAAAGGATTTGTCAGAGACCAGAAGAGGGGATCACCATAGCACAGGTGGGGATTTGTTGATTCAGTGAAGAAAGAAGACAAGACAGTTTCTGTATTTTGAGTCATGGGTTGAACTTAGACACACTCCCTAGATTGCTGGCTGGTAGATACCCCTTATATGAAAAAATTAAAAGGAGAAGAAATACATAACAATCTGTACATGACAAGATTGAAGAGTCAAAAGAAAGGGAAGGGAATGGAATGTAAGTTTTATGGTAGGAAGGCCAAAGCCACTGGTGAAATCTTGAATGACAGGTGGTCCCTGGCACCTGCTTCTGTGAAAGACTTTATGAAGGTACAGAGCCTTTGAGATATACTCAGTATTTTCATGTTTAGGGATGGGATTATCAAGGATCTTCAATACTATTCCTATCATTTCATCATTTGAAAACATTTGCCTCTTTCTGTGGTGAGATTGGAAACCCCTTCAGAGCCTAACTGGACTCCAAGAGGTTTTTAATGAAAATTATCAATTATTAAAGGACAGATTTTAGCTTAAAATCTGTCTGTAGAGTAATTTAATAACAAAATGTGTTATTCTATTCAAAGTCTAGTATTTTTTTAACGTTGTATACAGATTCAGAAGCTCTAAGCATCCTTCAAAATATATGTGAGTGCTTCATGAAATCTTTTTTAATGTTTGTAAAACATTTGTCATTCCTGCCACATGCACAGATTTTACATTTCTAGCTTCAAAAAGATGTGTAGTTGCCAAGTATTATTGCCTTTCAAATTACATATTTTTTTGGTGTTACCTTTTCAAGGATTTCAGGCTTAGCATATAATGGGGCTAATTAAATTTTCTTCCCAGGAAGCAGCCAGCTAGACCACAGCCCCAGGCACCTCACTTCAGCTTACTAGTTTCCTTCTGTCATTTATTCTGTATGTGAGAAGAGACTCCTCAAACAGCAAAGGTAGAGTACTCAGGCCAGGCAGCTCCTGATAGATTTTACTAACTACAGAGCCAGTGTTTGAGTCTCAACCCTGACAGCTCACATCACAGAGGGGTGACAGTGGAGGCAAATCTTCCTGTATGAGTTGGCTGGGGATGACAATCTGCCAAACTAAAATAATTCAAGAGACATTGGGTATATAAAAATGAATCAACTTGGCTTAGCTCTATGGTAGTTTGCAAGATTCTAGAAATAACACCTCATTTTTTCTTGAGACCATTTTTGTGAACAAAACAGAAAATGTAACAAAAACAGAATAATGTGGGGAAAAGTTTCTTTTAGTAATTTCATTAGTGCATATTCATCATTAAGCAATGTTGTCAGTTTTCTTATTTAGTAAGATTCAACTATTTGGCAGTCACTCTACTAGTTTATTTGTATGTATTACTTTACCTTTAATAAACATATTTTTTCTTTTAATAACTGAAGAGATTAGGATCAAAATGTTTAAATAATTTTTCTAAGTTAGAAAATGGCTGACCTGGAATTTAAACTCAACTTTATTTGACTGTAAAGCCTTAGTTCTCTCTATTTTGACATGTTGCATGATAGAATAAAAGTTCTGGGTTACAAAAGAGAACCTTTTAGGTGCAGTTATTTGGAAAATATTCATGAAAGAGAGTGGTATTCATGCATGTCTATACCCACATATGTGTATGATATTTATTTTAAACTATACATTGTATGTATACATATACCTACAGTTGTTCTTATAAAACTATTTATAGATTTTATTGCAGATAGTCCTGTCTTACAGAAAGGGCTCAGTGTTACCTCCTGGAAATAGGGAGATCCATTACAATGAAAGTGGTAACCATCTGACATTATGATATTACATGGATTGGGGTACTAAAGAATTTATATGATTTCACTAAAAACCAAGAGAGAGAAATTAATCTCTCGAAGATATCATCTTAGAAGATAGAACATGAATCTACTTAAGCATCAGATAAATAGATAAATGATCAAAAGTGGATGGATCGATTGAAGTAGATAATTATACATAGATATATAAAATGAGATTAACTCAATGATTTCTGGGATAAAAGTAAAGTGCCATTTTTCCACTTCTGTAAAATTAAATCCCTTTAAATTCCTGATTACACTCTTCAATAACAGCTTTTTCTTTTTCTTCCCCTATAGTTGGACAGTGTCACCTCCCTGATCCAAGCAGCCAAAAATTTAATGAATGCTGTAGTGCAAACAGTGAAAATGTCTTACATTGCCTCAACCAAGATCATCCGAATCCAAAGTCCTGCTGGGCCTCGGCACCCAGTTGTGATGTGGAGAATGAAAGCTCCTGCAAAAAAACCCTTGATTAAAAGAGAGAAACCAGAGGAAACTTGTGCAGCTGTCAGACGAGGCTCGGCAAAGAAAAAAATCCATCCAGTGCAAGTCATGAGTGAATTTAGAGGAAGACAAATCTACTAAAACCACTGTTCTACTCTAGTGCTTATATTATAAAATCCTGCTAACCACACTGCTTCTTTTACACTTGATTGATTCTGTAACTTCACTAAGTTTTGGAGTTTGACTCACAAATAACATAAAATGTTGGGGGCTGAACCAACATAAATAGCATATACTTAATCAGTATTAGCTTGTTGAATGACTGAAACATTCAGATGTCATTCAGCTATTCCCATTCCAGGGGTTATCTTATTTTTATCAAATGAACACAGGTGTGAGTCCTGTTTATCTGTAATAGTTCCAGTATACTCACCCTTTTTATTTTGAATTAAAACACTGACATGAGCTCTTAAGTTGGTTTTCAGTGGAAAAAAAAAAGACTTTATAAAATATTAATACTTTCTGATTTAATCTTCATACTTTCTTTACCTGACTTAAGCTGGCAAATGTGTGAATCCTGCCATAGGAAAAAAATTTTGACCTCTAAATCTCTGTACTTATAGTCAACTGATTAGGCTAATATCCACTATAAAAGTAACAAATTTGAGCAGTGAAGCTACTTTCTGGATTTTGAAGATCAACCTTAAAGAGTAAATGAAATGATCCATTTACATTATAAATGTTACCATGAGTTTTGATGCCATATCTGTACATTTTAGGGTTCCATTGTGTTGGGAATTTCTACATTTTGAAGTGTTGGGTCCATCAGAATACATAAATGGAAGAAGAGTTATCAGTCATTGGGAAAATGAGTCACCAAACTGTATCCTAAAGTGAGTTATAATAACAGAGTTTAAGAAATTTGTCATGACCCTAAAAATCCATTTGTATTAGCTTGCAATTGTAATTAAATGGAAAAGCCCAGTTTGAAAAACCTTTGGCATTGAGTAAAATATAACTGTGTTAATTGTACCATTGAACTATGAAGCAGAGTTCATGGAAATAAGGCTAAAGTGATTTTAATAACATTCTCTTAAATAAAAGTCATTGGGGTCATTTTATAACTTCAATAACTGTGCTCATTCCCTAGTTGAGTTCATAATGGACTTCCTAATAGCCTGAGACTAGAGCATTGCTCTCTCTCTCTGTCTCACATACACACACACACACACACACACACACACACACACACACACACACACACATGCTCACACAAAGTGTCCCTTTTACATTGGACTTTCCATAAGTTCTTGGGAGCAGTTAAATTTCAGTTTCACTTTTTCTCATTCATGGGACTCCCCATTCACAGGATTTTTTTTTGTACATTTCGTATTCTACTTTATCATAATAATACCATAATTGTAACTTTTCACTTGTATAATGTTACCATTTGAAGATTTGTTTCAATGACCATGTCACCCTAGATTGATGAGATAAAATTCATATATACAACACCAGTTGTATATATAGGAGGATGGGCTTGCATAACAATAACAAGGCATAAAGGTTGAAAGCATGTTATGTATAGTATCTTGAGCAAAATAATATGGGAAAAGAAGAATCTATTTACTAAGTTATTAATTACAGGAGAAATGTTAATTTTCTTGTATTGTAATGAATTATTTAATTCCTCTAAAAATGTTGGATTGTCTGGGCTCAGTGCAAAATCTCCTAGTAGGTAAAAACAATAAACTTCTCCCTGTCTTGAACTATAGACTGGTCCACAGTAGCTATTCTGGACCAAGTCCATTCCCTAAAAGAGAAGGCAGTAAAAAAGGGAATTAGAGAATCCACGCGATTCTGCTTTTCAGAACTATCTAGACAATTGAGACAAAGAGGAAGCTACCATCACTTTATGCTCTGAGTGTAGACACAGAAACAGATATATCCATGGTACATCCTTCTTTCAGGTAGAAATGTAAAGTTATAATTTAGCTGAGAAAAAAAATTAAATCACCAAACTACTAGCTATAAATCTTCCCTCCTAAAGCCACATGCACAAGAATCATAACAATCTCATTTAGAAAATCTAATGTCCAGTTGACCCTATATCATATTTCCACATGTTGGAATTTAGAATGCGGTGTTGGATACCAAAAGAACAGGAGTAATTTTACACAATTACCAAATAACCTCCATTTCATTAAAAAAAGACTCTACCCAAAATAAGATTGAACAAGGCCACCTCTTTAATGTAGGCAATTTTTCAGCTTCACTCAAAGCAAACAACTATAATTAAACAAAACAATAAAAATTTTAACTCGGCAAACGTCCCAGGAGTTAATCTGTGGTAGTAATCAATGGTTCAGTAAAAACAGGACACATAGAGCTGAAAAAGACATCTGTCCACCTGAGTGAATTCCTGCAGTGGGCAGCATTTCAAGATTTCATTCGATTCAAACCTGCTGATAATATAAATGCTTATACATAAGTAAAACTAGCAGCAAAAACCTTAAAAAAATTTTCTACTATATAGTTAAATGAATCTAATCCATGAGCATAACTCTAGTGGACATATTTATATTTAGACCTTTCTTCCACAGGGGAATGCCAGAAATTTCATAGAATAATAATTTGGTGATCTATCTATGCACCTTTTGAAATCACGTCACAGAGATTGATGCTTTCTCTTACAATACATTTGCTTGATCCGGCTAACCAGAACTGACCTTTCTCTTTTAGTAAAATCAGCATACATTAATTTATGTAGGAAAAGAATTCCTTGAGAGGGAAGAAAGGATTTATACCACCTACAAGGGCAGTTCCATCCCTAGTCAGCCACCAGCATCACTGCCAAATCTTAAGCTGGAATTAGAATGATGACTTGGAAAATATTCATGAAATCATAATCCACTAAAGAGTCTTCTTCTAATTAGAAAAATCGGAAGGTCTTCATCAAACATGAAAGGTAGGAAATATAAATCTTTCCATTTTTGTAATACTTATCACAAATGGAAATTATTGGATCAAAATGTTCCTTTCTAAGGGAGAGTCAGCATAAATATTGAATGAGTCAGAAAGAAAATGCAAACATGGAATTTCTAAGATAATTTGTTAATTGTTCCTTTCTGTTTTATGATATGAGTACATACTAGGAATGTATTAGAAAATATGATACAGTCTTCACATTGACAAGTATGCCTTCTGGCCTTTGTCTATCTCTTAACTTAGTACCAATGTAACATGTATGTTCCTCATAAAATTCCTTTTGCACGAGGGATAAAGGCCTCTAGAGCTACACAGAGAGACCCATTTTTGCAGACTGGCAATCTTGACACACTTAACTTCAAAGGAGGTCAATTTTCAAGTCATACTGTAGTAAGATAGTTAAAATTATGAATATACAAGTGCCCAATTTGGGCCTTCAAACCCAATAATTAATTCTCCTCAAATTCAATAATGAGTGTCTGAAAAGACTGATGTGTGACAATGAGGAAAATTACTTCAACGGCTTCCTAAACCTTCACATTCAGGGCGGTTTTCTTATCTCAGACACCTCTGGGCTAACTATCCTCCTATTAACTACCCAAATTTTTCTACCAGAATGGTGCAGTCAGCACTGCCCATCACAGCCAATTACCCCAACTAATGCCCTTTCTTCTTATTCCATGTACCAAAATATATCTTCTCCCATCTCTCATCTCCTTAGACAGCTATCCTACATATAAATTGACTAATATATTCTGCAGAGTTTGAGTTAAAATTATAAATTTTAATTTCAGCAGCATTATTCCTTTAGTCTTTCTATTTTCCAAAATATTCTCATCCTTTTGGTGTCAAATACACATTTGACATGTAGGGATTGTGGTTCGCATGGATACACATTTCTGTATAGTGGCGGAATTAATGGAAGGAGATCTGAGACTTTTCCTAGTGATATTGACTATTCTCTTGTGAACTCATTGCACAATCACTACTCTGTTTCAGTATCTGCATCAGTAATTGTCTAGGCTGGCAAAGCAGGCACCAGCATCTCCATTGGAATGAAATCTGTACTTTCTTTTGTCAGCTTATCTTTTGCCAAGACAGGTCTTGCTATTGTATTAATATATTTAGGAATCAAATATCTATTTTTCCATTTGGAAAATCCGAAATATTTGTTTCACTTACCAGAAAGTTAAAGAACATCCAGTCAGAAAGAATATAACTTGCATTTTATTTTAATAATTCTTTTTAAGTAAACTAGGCAAATTTCTGAAACCTGGGATGTTGTTTTCATTTATATATCACATGCCAAGAAACAACACTTACTCAGATGAAAATTCTATTTCTTTCTTTATGAATCTTTTCCCATACCTTTATGATATGTATTAGCATTTTGTATGTTATCATCAAATACACAAGCCAGGTCTAATGACAAAAGTGTCTACATATGAAATAGTTTTAGAGTTTTGTTTTTGGCCCTTTGGGTCTAATTAGGAAAGACAACATGGATGCCATTAAGATTAGTTGTATATAATTGAAGATGTCCTAATCAGGGCTATTAACACTATCCTAGACCTTTCAGAGAGAGAGAGAGAGAGAATATTAAAACTTTAAATATGTTTTCTGCCATTTTTAACCAATTCAAGTGAACAAGAACTTATTTTCTATTAGAGCAAAATAAAGGATAGTTGACAACACTAGTCACTTTACATGTGAATGTTTCTCCCCCTAACAGAGTAGATAGAATCCATTCCTGAGGACTCCAAGAGAAGATAATTAAATACTAGTTGAAAGAACTATCTCCAAATGGAACTCAGAATCCCATCTACAGTTAGTAGATGGTCTGGGAGGCTGACCGTTATGTATGTCCTGGGATGAGATGATTCACGGCTGCAGGCTGCATCATGGCACCCAACAGTCCCCACTGGTTTGTAGGAACAAAACACATGGATTAACTTTCAACCTAAGTTTGGCAAGTTGGAGAAAAAAGGAGTAAATACAGAGCAATTCTAAAGGGATGTGGATAAGAAAGGGCCAGAGATGGGGAAGGGAATAGAAGGTGTAGTTGCAGAAGCAGATCAGCTTTTCTAGACAGAAGAGGGAAGAGCTTTTTGGTTCTTTGAAGATTAGGCAACCTTGTCCTGAGGAATATACTAAGGATAGGATGAGACACTTGTCTTGGTGGTTTGGTGGTTTGTTAAAGTCATGTTGGAGGCAAAAGGATAAACTATACAAATTTTGAGGATGATTTTGCAATATTGCTTGCAGGTTGAGAAATTTAGCCATTCTCTTGGCTGATGAAATTCTTCCCAATATCAAAGCCAATCAGGATAACCACATAGTCATATATTTAACTACTATTTGTTGAACAACTGTGGTGTTCCAGGCACTGTTCTAGGTTCTTAGAATATACCAGATAACAAACCAAATAATGATCTTTGCCCTCATGTGCCAGCTCTGTGTTAAATGCTATTATCTTATTAATATCTTCACAATAGCCCTATAGAATAGACATTAATAACTCTGTTCCATAGATAAAGAAACTGATACTTGAACAAGATAAGAATCTTGCTCAAAGTCAGCGGGGCATTCACGCCTGTAATCTGAGCACTCTGGGAGGCTGAGGCAGGAGGATTGCTCAAGGTCAGGAGTTCGAGATGAGCCTGAGCAAGAGCAAGAGCCCATCTCTACTAAAAATAGAAAAAATTAGCCAAGAAACTAAAAATAGAAACAAACAAACAAAAATTAGCCCGGCGTGGTGGCAAGTGCCTGTAGTCCCAGCTACTCCAGAGGCTGAGGCAAGAGGATTGCTTGAGCCCAGGAGTTGGAGGTTACTGCTGTGAGCTAGGCTGACACCATGGCACTTTACCCCGGGCAGCAGAGGAAGACTTTGTCTCAAAAAAAAAAAAAAAAAAGAATCTTGCCCAAAGTCTCACTGGCTTTAAAATTAGATTTAATGCACCCCAGATTCAAAATTTTTAGCCACCACACCATCCAGACTTCTTGGAAAAGGAGATTGAATTTGTCAGTTGATAAGAGTATACACTTCAAATGATGGCTTACTTCCTGTGTAAAAGAAAAAAAAGATAGAAACCTTAAAAATACCTTATTGATACATATTTTACATCATGTAATGGAGATAAGCAGATAAATAATTAGCTGAATATTCTAACCTCTAATAATGTAGAGTAGTAGATATATGGGGAGTAAATATTTTATCTATGGGATCTGAAATAAGAGGACAACCATTGTTAAATTACTTTTATTACCATGGGGAAGAAAATTTCAGTGGAAATGCCTGTTTCTATATCTCAGGCCTTGAGGAGTTAGATGACTTTCTTTCTCATATTTCTTAGGGTGGAGCCACAGATGTTTCCTCAAACTAAGAATATGTTTATTTGGGGTCTTCACTCTTGTATGTCTGGTAATCATAATGGTGCCTATTCCTAACTGTAGAAAAAGAAAGCCCTCAAGAAGGACATTTTTTGTTTTCAGAATATTATACGGGTACAAATGTTTTGATTACATGATTTGCTTTTGTGCAGGAATTCTTTTTTTTTTTTTTTTGAGACAGAGTCTCACTCTGTTGCCCGGGCTGGAGTGCCGTGGTGTCAACCTAGCTCACAGCAACCTCAAACTTCCTGGCTCAGGTGATCCTCCTGCCTCAGCCCCCCGAGTAGCTGGGACTACAGGCAGGTGCCACCATGCCTGGCTAATTTTTTCTGTATATTTTTAGTTGTCCAGCTAATTTCTTTCTATTTTTTTTTAAGTAGAGATGGGGGATGGGGGGTGGGGGAGGGTCTTGCTCTTGCTCAGGCTGGTCTCGAACTCCTGACCTTGAGCCATCCAACCTGCCTTGGCCTCCCAGAGGACTTTTTTTTTTTTAATGCTCAGATTTCTAACAATCAGGAGTTTTATCAAAATCTTTTTAATTTAGACCATATTACAAAAGCCACTTAAATAGTGTTAGCAGAGTAGTCCTTGTGTTTTCATTTCAAATGAGATATTTTGTAGTTCTGAAGGTTTTTTCTTTTTTCTTTTTCCTTGGCATTTCAAGAAGAATGCTTATTTTTAGTTCTAGCTATTTGGTCTTGAAGATCTGTGATATTTCTCTAAACATTTAAAGCCACATTTTGATAGTTACATCAATAGTTCAAAAGCCTGCAGATAATTTGTTTTTCTATTCGAACAGCCATATATTATGGAGTCCCAGGCCAACCTTCAGCATGTCACATCACTTTCTCATCTTTGTAAATTACCTGAACCTCCCTGTGGTATTCACTGAGGGTCCAGCTTATGTTAATGAGACTCCATGACCTGGACTTGTGACACCAGATTTGGACTGGGGTGTTTATTAATAAAGCTAAGTAGCAAGTCTAAGATGTTAGTTCATGCCCTCAGTTAAGCAAAACTTCCCTCCTTCTTGAAGCTTTAAGAGTAAAATTAATTTAAAAATACTATAGAGATAGTGTCTTGCCAAATCTTATGTCATATGACTTTCTCTTATGTGTTAGCAGGCAATGTGTCCATAGGGATATAAATATGAGAATTTCAGCAACTCTCTTGCAGGGTTAAGCCGTGCTATTTGTTGATTTTGAAAATTTTTCTTGTGTAGCACAGCCCCTCTAAAGCAAATTTCCTTACATCTAAATGACAACAGAATGGTTTCTCCTCCATATCCTTGACTAACAAGTCCCTGAAAACAGAAGTAGACATATGCTATGCCCAATTTAGTACCTAATAGTTGAGGCTTAAAACAAAATTTTCTTAGACAAGTTGGATGATTAAATATGAATTAGAACTTCCAATGAAAGATTTCCAGATGCCCCTGTTTTCCATTTTGATTATGGTTTTAGTTTCATAGTAACTTGGCAAAAAAAAAAAATACTTTGTGTACTTTCACAAGCAACAACCTTGACAGCTTAAACTTAGTGACATCTCTGAAGGTGATATGCACATCATAATTCAGGAGGAAGGAAGACTTAAACTAAGACAATCTGGAATGAAATAAAAGTAAGCAATTGATAATAGTCACGTTTATTGCAGCAATGTCTTGGAAGCTCGAGTTCAGCGGCGCTTGAGGTATTTCAGACCATCTTTCTTGTACGTCTCACCCTGCTGTGCAGAGGCAGAAGGGGGCTGAGTGAACCACCTATTACAGTAATGGCAGATTCAAAGCAGTTTTGTGCTTTGCCTATAGATACAATTTGGCAATTTGGCTATAGACACAATTTGGCAAAAGCACTGTAAATCTTTCTGGTCCGTATTTATTCTTAAAGTCAATTTTGCCAGTCAATAAAAATGAATTATATAGACAGGAACAGAAAGAGCTCTTTACTATCTTGTGACATTGAAATAGAAACCCAAATACGCCTTGTTTGAGATTCTGCATGCCTTTCATGTTTCACTGAATTAATGATTTTTTTCATTGTGCCTTCAATTGCATTATTTCACACATGTAACACTGGGTTTGTTTTAAAGTTTTGTAGTATTATTTTCATCTCAACTCATGTCACTCAGTAGTTCATTATGAATTTGCTCAACTGATTTAAGTATCAGTATTTGTTAAAGCCATGTATTTGTTAAAGCAATAAAAATGAAAGTATTGTTTATGGATTTTGTGTTTATATTTTGTGGTATGTGTCTTGGGTGCGGAAAAAAGAAGGGATTAATGAATTGCTGAGTAGTCTAACCATGATCTAAGTGTCACCTTCATTCCCACTCTCTTTCAGTCATGCATGTTACAATTCAGGGAGGGTACTTTTACAAACTACCACATGCACACAAATAACCCAGAGCATATCTGATAGAACTAAATTCTTAGTTTAAATGAGCATTTTTGGTCTAATATGGGCATGCATTAGACATGGCATTAGACATGACTTTAAGAGTTATATCTATGTAGTTAAAGAATTGTTGTTTAGTTTAGGACTTTATGAAAATGATCAACTTTTCTGACAATGTCTGAACACATAATCCATAGTGGTCATGGATTACTATTGGCCCTACCAACGTTCCAGCATCTAAAAATTGGTGGGTTCTGAGCATCTGTCTTGGCTTCCTCGTCTCTAGGCTGATGATAATCCTTTCCCAATATAAATGCCATGGGGATAGTCTCTGGATCCCCTTCCAGGGGTCACAGGCTGTTGCTGTCTGCTCTGGGACCTCACAGCATCCTCTCCCTTCAGGGCCCTTACTGCTTTACGATGCTTATTGAAAAGTCTCAGTCTGCACTCTCCCAAAATGCAGTCTGTAAGTACAGAGGCTTTATCACTTGATTCTTATGAAAGACCGTGCTTCCCCTCAGTCAGTTCTGCCAGACACCACCCACCTCTTTGCTAATGAATATGCCGGGGTGGTGTTGCCTTTCCGCATGTCTCTCCCGGGCCCCAGGAGCCGATATTTACTCTGGCAGCAGCATTCTCTCCGCCTTGATCAGTTTGTCATGCTTGCTCTGGGGGTGGAAGTGGAACTAAAAGCACTCTTGGCAAGAAGAGGCTGTTCCTGCCTGGAGGCTGAGTCGATGCCCTGACATTTCCTGGGCAGCACCATTAAACAGTCCATCCAGGAACAGTAACTCAGAGATGTAACTTCCAGTCACTGCACGTCCAGCCTATGGCCAGTGAGGGAAAAGCTGCTGTCCTTAACTGTCAGGTATCTCTGACTTTCCATCCTGTCTGGATTCCCTGGTTTTGGAAAGGAGAAGTTCCCTTGGTGTATGGGCTCTGAGAAGGGAGTTCTCAGGAAGATACTGGGAGTGTTAAACCCAAGGGAGCTTTCATGGGGAGGGGTTTGGTAGAGTGGATCATACTCAGGCTTTTACCAAATTGTCCGTTGTCCCTGAGGATCATGGAGAGAGTGTGGAGGCACAGGGCTGCTGCACTGAGCTTTGCAGACAGGTGGAATCACCTCCCTCCTGCCACTTCCCTGCCTTCTCACTCCCCACTAACTGTCCCTGGTGACAGAATATTAGATGTGCAGATGAAGTCTGTGTGTTTCCTTTTCTAACATCGGAAAAGACAGTTTCCTAGCAGTGAATGGACCAGTGTTCAGGCCAAACCCAAGGGACCAAAAGTGGGCTGTCCTTCTAAATTCAACCCTACACACCTCACAAAGGGGTGTGCCATCTGCAGTCATTGATTCGGAGCAGGTGTGGACAGAGAACTTGGTAGCAAAAGTTTGTGCTGTTATTTCTCTTTATTTTGCTTAAAGAGAAGCTACTGTGATGATGCTGAGGATCCATAGCTCAGACTTCTCTCCACAGAGAAAAGTCTCCATCCTTCCAATAAATGCTTTTAGCATCTTCCACCCACTGAGCTAATCCATTATGTGGCAGCCACACTAAAGCTAAGTTTCGAAGACCCTAATGCTATACCAGGTTCCTGTGCCAGAGAAATGTTTGAGTGACATAGCTCTATTATACTTTAAAGTCCTTAGAACAATTATAATATCATGTTCACTTTTGTATCTCCAACAATTGGCACAGTCAATGGCACATAGGAGGAGCTCAACTGAGTTTTTTGGAAATAATGAAGAAATTCATGAATGAGTTTATTTTAAATGAATGAATGCAGGACCCCACTGCTCTGTGATCCAGGCCTCTGCTGGACTATCTGAACTAAAATTCTGAGAGCTTTAGTAATTCCCGAGTTTATAGAGATAGTAACTAGTGTCAGGGAAAGAATTTAAAAACTCCTGATTTTTGCTGCCACTCTTCCCAAACCATCAGCACTGCCTTAGATAAATGAAAGTCACTCATGAGGAAAAGCCAATGGGTATTTTCACTGAGTTGTTTATTCAACAGTCAAAAATATCTCTTGAGGGACTGTTATATGCAAAAGTGTTATAGGTGATATAAAGAAGCATGAATGTTTTGGGATCAAGGGAAGGAAAAATGCAGCTCATGAGAATCTTACCCAGGGTGCAAGAAAGCAATGCAGGTTTCTAGAGGGGAACTTGTAGATGTTCTAGCAGGAGAGTAGTTATGGTTTAGCAGCTTAGAAAAAGATAACATCACAGGGAAAAACATGTGCCAAGGCACAAAGATAGGAATGAGCATGTCATATGCCAGATCAACAGGCTCAAGTGAAGTTCACTGAATGGCAGTGATATTCCAGGGTCTGAAAAAGGCAAGAGTGGGTTAGAGCACAGAGGGTCTCAGTGTCAGGCTAAGGTGCTAAGGCTTTAGTTTGTAAATGGAGACGATATTGAAATATCCTGGCTAGAAAGTCCTCTAATACAATCAGAGTTATAAGATGACTATTTACTCAGTGAAATGCAGGACTGATAGGGTATTCAGAGTGAGAGAATGAATTAGGAAAAATCATTTGCACTAATCCTATAGGAGATTAAACAAATGCCTGGGTAAAATTACAGGGATAGTGATAAAAAGAAGTATTGTCAAACCAGGAAGCATCACATAAATAACTGACAGTAATGATTGTTAGCCCTCAGCAACTGATTGTATATTAGAGATTGAGTATCCAGTGTACTTGTCACATTAAAAAGAATCAACTGCTTAAAGCATAATCTTTTATTCTTAAATGGATAATAAAGACAAATAAATTTATTGGGCATGTACTAAGTGTCCCGCATTGTGCCAAATGCGTTATCTGCACTATTGCATTAACTCTTCACTACGGCCCAATGGTTACGCCTCCTCCTACTCCTACTCCCACTTTACAGATAAGGAAAGTGAAGACCGGTTTTAGTAACTTGATTGAGCCCCCCCCACCAGTGAGAGACATATTTGGGATTTGAACCCAAGAAGTCTGAATTCTGTCTCTACTCTGTAATATAAGCCATTCTGTAGACTGGAATCATTTTTATTTTTTACCATCTGTTCATATGGAAGCCTTTTTATCAAAGATCTGAACATTTTAGCTTCATCTGTGTTCCATCTGACTGAACTCACAGCTGGAATCACCCCAAAAGGGGTAGCCAGAGAGTTACCACAAGGGACTTTCCCAAACCATCCTGAGATGGGGCCTACTGGGATTCCAAAGAAAGAAGCATTAAATGCCAGGGTGATCAGTCCAAAGCATTTATTAGGGAAATTTACATACAGAGTCCTGCAGCAGTCCTTGATACAAACAGAGAAAAGAGATGTTCTACCTAGGTATGTCCACAATGAAGGAGTCATGTTATGGAGTTTATATGGCAGGGGTGGCGGGTGATAAATTTGGTGCAGGGCTGGGACTAGTTCTTATGTTTAGCAACATGTTTGATAGTTCAGTGATTCAGACAACAACCTAAATAAGTTTATCAGTGCCTGGGAACATTCAAGGCCCCAGCGTGGGTTTAAGCCTGCAGGGGAATACATGCAGCTGGTCAGATCACAAAGTAGTCAGGCACTGTGTGATTCCAGGTCAGGACAAAGAAAGAAAATGGGTGCCACCAGGGGACCCTACAATTCATGAGATGACTCATAAATAGGCTCATGTCTGTTAATTTCAGCATTAATCTATTTTCTTAGTCTGATCAACTTTGGCCCCATTGACAATCTGAACAGTCAGTTTACAAGAGGTACAGGAAGCAGAGGTCCTTCTCCCCGTAAGTCACTTGTCCTGATTGTCAAATATTCAAAAGAGTGAGAAAGACTACAGCAGCATTAGCCCTGTTCTTTGGAATGTAAAAACAAGAGACACCCACAACAGTCAGTGCTTCTTCAAATTTTCCTTTGATATATCCCTGACTGCAAAGTAAGGAGCTCAGAAAATATGAGATATTGTAATTGCACAGCAATCGCAAGTCTTAGATTCATTCTAAAACTTTGGATACATTTTGCATTCTACTATTTAATATATCCTTGTTTATTTCATTATAAAGGCAATTTCACATTTTGTTGTCAAGTAATGATGGTCAAGTGGATAGCACCATGTTTGCCCTGTGCCTTCACATACCTTCTGAGATCTACTGGGATGGGCATATGTGATTTGAGAAATGCTCTCTCAGTCCAGATGTGTGACTATCGTGGGGTGGCAAGATGGCACCACGGCCAACGGCGTGGGCTCTGTCATAATCCCACTTGGTTTGCATCTTGACTCCACCATTATTAGCATCAGCCTTCTTAGGCAAGTTGCTAAACCTCTCGTGACCTTTCATTACTAATTCCCATTTGTAAAACAGAGATGACACGTCAGAGTTCAATTAATAAAATATTGGCTTGTCTTACAATCAATGCCCCTCAGATTCAGTGAAATATGATGGAATCTACCACACAGGATTACTATGAATATTGAAAGAATTCATGTACATACTTTGAATGATGCCCAGTACAAGGTAAACACAATATAAAATTAACCATTGTTATTACATATACAATAGACAAGCTTCAAGATTAAAACACACAAAACAGACTTCTAAAAGTTCCTTTACAGAGGGAACAGGGAGAAAGAAATGCCTGGAGTCGGAGAGCACAAGCATGCCGGGGAATGCTAGAGAAGAAACAACCTATATTCATTGTCAACAAATATCTACTGAATATTCATGTGCTGGACATTCTTCTAGGTACTAAGAATGGAACAGCCAGTAAAAACAATCTTTTCTCTTGGACTTTAGAGACTAGCAGAGGAGATAAGAATTAATTAAATAATGCATCCAAGAGTGCAAATTTTCATCCTTAATTGCTACAAACGAGAGCCACAGGTGCAATGAATCTGAGATGATGGGATTTGTCCTAATCAGGAAAATCTGGAAAGGCTGGCCTAAGGAAGTGAGTTCTAAGCTAAAACCAGAAGAATGAGCAGGAGCTCACCGGTGCAGTGGGATGGTGGAGCATCGTAAGCAGAGCTCCAGCGGCAGGAGGGACCCAGCAGATGCTGTGTGCAGAAAACAGGCTGATGAAGAATAGGAAAGTCAGCCTGGGGGAAAAGAAGTCAGAGAAGCAGCTGGGGACCAGCTGGCCATGACAGGGAAGAAATGAAGGGACAAGACAAATCCTGGCCTTGTAATTCTACAAAGGGCAAGTGAGGCAAGAGGCCGATCTCCACCGCTGTCTCCTCAAAGAGGCAAAGTGACTGCCCAGAGCCTGTCTTCCAGCCTGG
Source organism: Lemur catta (assembly GCF_020740605.2). Classification (NCBI taxonomy): domain Eukaryota; kingdom Metazoa; phylum Chordata; class Mammalia; order Primates; family Lemuridae; genus Lemur; species Lemur catta. The sequence goes on along the minus strand of NC_059141.1, from coordinate 45,010,772 downwards.
GCCAGGCCTTCTTCATTCCAGCCTGACCCATCCTTCTCATGGGAGAGAAAGAATAACCCTTAGTTGCATTTTTACGAAGGGAAAAGTACATGGGTTTCCAATTCTGGCACTCATTTTATGGAATATGACAGAAATGTTTCAAACCAAATAGGAGGCACAATTCCTCAGCTCCAGTGTGTCGATGTGAGATGAGTCCTCACTGCCTCTGCTTTGGCCCCTCTTCCCTTCTCTGTGCTCTGACATGTCTACATCAGCCCCCTGTTCATCCCTGCATAAGCGTTTTCTTCCACTTGCAGATATGCTAGAAACATGATTTCAGGTTCCCTTGTGAAGAAAAAGAACACTTTACAGGAGGAATTAATTAGATGTAGTAGAGGTGTTCATCCTTAGGAATAATTTATAGGGGAAGATATAAAAGAGAATGGCTCCTTTGTCCTTTATTATACAGTGTTTTCTGGAAAAATAGAAGAGAGAGAAGAAGAGAAGTTGCAAAAATAACACTACATAGAATTAATGATTAAGAGTTTACCTCTGAGCCAAGATAACTGCCTTCAAATAACACTTCCTCAAATTACTAGCTGAGTAAAGACAGGAAATGTATTAAATATTTAATTTCTCTGAGCCCCATTTTCCTCATCTGTAAAGTGGAGATAATAACTGCCTCATAGGGTGGTTATATGGATTAATTGTAATTATGCACAGAAAATATTTAATGCAGTGCCTGGTCCATAGTTAGTGTACAATGAAAATAAATTAACATAATTGTCAAATACATATTATACAACACACATAGTAATATATATGGGGAAGTGTGTGTGCACCATAAACCTATTTCTTCATTCTCCTCTTTGCTGAGTTATCTTCTTGCTTGGGTACAAAAGCAGTTATACTGCCCTCGACAGGACTTCTAAAGTTGTTGTGATCAATATTCCTTCGCAATAACCCACTACTATGTAATCAAAATACCTCTAAAATAGATTGAAAGTTTTAGGTAAACTTTGATGAGAATTTGGTAGACAAAATTAATTTGCTGTCATTGAATAGTTGATATCTCATGCCTCTCTTTCCTCTACCACGACTTGTCCTCTTTTATTCATAAAATAATATAATAAATCCTAGCACTCTGGGAAGCCGAGGTGGGCAGATTGTTTGAGCTCAGGAGTTCGAGACCAGCCTGAGCAAGAGCAAGACCCCCATCTCCACTAAAAATAGAAAGAAATTAGCTGGACAACTAAAAATATATATACAGAAAAAATTAGCCAGGCACGGTGGTGGATGCCTATAGTCCCAGATGCTCGGGAGGCTGAGGCAGGAGGATTGCTTGAGCCCAGGAATTTGAGGTTGCCGTGAGCTAGGCTGATGCCACCGCACTCTAGCCTGGGTAACAGAGTGAAAGTCTGTCTCAAAAAAATAAAAATAATATAATAGCAGGCAGCATTGTTGGGGTGACAGTCTGTCCTTGGTTCTTGGTGTGCTCTTAGCCGAAGAATGATCAGACACACCAAAGTGTCCAGTCCAGATTATCTTAGAAAAATCACCAGCAGGGCCAATATGACAGAGGAACCCCAGGTAGGAAGCAGTTTCACAGGAGCAGCTCTTTATTGTAGAACAGAACAGATCTGTCTCTGCAAGTGGAGAGAGCAGACCAACTCACTCACTCACTCACTCATTCTCTTCCTGAAGTCTCAGATTGTTTCCTTTTATTAGCTCTATGCGGTGAGGGCTCTCAGGAGGTGTGAGATGTTCTCAAATGATCAACAGGTGTTCTCAAAATTTCATTTGTGTATACAAGCTCTGTCTCTGAAAGCCCACCTTGGGAGAGAGGCGTGAACCACACTGCAGATTCAAGCTAATGGCATAACAATAACCCTTAGGTTACTCTAAGTCACCTTCTAAATCCTATCATGCCTGGGCTGGGGAATTTCCAGGTTGATAAAGCAGTCCCTCCTTCCCCAGGTGAAACAGTTCTCAGGATCAGATCAAGGGTGGGGCAACACCAAAATGGAGAGCCCTCCCTTATCCTTCCCAGGTGTAGCAATTGCTAGAGACAGCACCAAAGCAGGGAACCCTTGTCCCGGGAAGAGCCGGATAGTCTAACTATTTACCTGACAGCATTGTTATCATCTGCATCAGAGTCATCATGACAGCAACGTCCCTTCACCAAGCATTACCGAATAGTTAGTTATTCCATGCTAGCCATCATGCTAGATGTTTACATACCTATTCTATTCTTCACAAAAATTCCATAAAGTAGCTCATCTTAGCCACACCAGATGGTGAGAAAATTAGGGCAGAGGGAGATAACAAATTTACTCCATATGATTATGACTGGTAATGTCATAAGCAGCAAGATTCCAGTGTGTGTGTGTGTGTGTGTGTGTGTGTGTGTGTGTGTGTGTGTGTATGCTGAAGTAAGCCTACAAAAAGTAATACATGTATCTTTCCAACATAGAGGTGTTTCTTAAGAGCAAAAACCTGTGATCTCTATACTTTGTGAACCAGAATAGGAGTTAGTGTTGGATATTAAATTACTGCAGGAGGCTGTGACATATTTGAAATACCCATTATCCAGTGCTTTGGGGCTTGTGTTGTCCATATTTGCTGGGACTGGTTGGATGGTCCCAATTCTCCTATTAATTCAGAGTACCTGCAGTAAGGGCGGACGTCTTAAGTATTCAGTGAATGTTAATTAAACAAATGAGTAAATGGATTAAAATAAGGTACAGCTGCATTGATGTAGCTGCAGGGTTTGTATATAAATGACACTTTTAAATAATTGGCACAATTGGCAATGAAATAGCCAAATCTAGAGAACTTTTTTTCCCCCAATACATCAAGACATAAGAAGAAAACACAGATTAACGGTTTACCATTACCACCTTTAATATTAGACACTACAATTCCTCTCAGATGTGCTAGGAGATCTAAGAATGATGGGAAGCAGAAGATCCATGGAAGCACCTCTATGTACCAGGACACACTTAAACTGCAGAGTACAGTATAATGAGAAAAAAAAATTCCAATGGTTTTTCACTAACCAGGAATCTGGTGATTCCTTAGCCTTGGTGAGGGTTCATGTCTCCAAAACACTCTGATTTCAGATTTCATTGTCCTGTTCTCAAATCCATTCTTTTGCAGGAATAATAGACCCATTAGAAACTTAGTAGAAACCACTGACTATGAAGAAAATATTAGTCTCTCCTTTCAGATTCATATATATATAAATATATATCATTTTATTCTATTGAATCAAAATGATAAGTACTTATATTCATGATCACAGATACCAAAGTGCTATCCTCCCTCACTAGTTTTTTGCAATGATCATATGAAAGAGTATGTCTGGAAGTGCTTTGGGGATAACAAAGTGGGTTTTCAGGTATGTAGGGTTGAGAGGAAACTTGCCCTTTTCCCTCAAAAGTTCACTGAAAGGTCAACCCACAATTAAGGCAGATTAATTAGAGAAAGGTTTAATTATCAATACCATGCACATGGGGAGAATCATATAATGATTATCCAATATCCCAAGGAAGTACAGATATTTTTATACACACCTTTTAGAGGGGAGGTGGGAAAATGAGGAGTATAGGTAGAGAAGGGGGTGCTAGGGAGGATGAATGGATGGGGAAACAGATTGACTTGTAAATTAAGTTGATAGAGAGGTATGATGTTTTGAATGATTTGGGCTAGGACTGGTTGCATTTTTGATCTTCTTTCCTGCAATATATTGAGATAACAGGGAGAGGAAGGTAAGTCAGTTGCCCCTTTGATCGTTTGATCAGGTCAGTCTGGTTTATGCAGGTAGAGAGAAAGCGTCCTCCAATGTTTTGTCAATATTGAGGGGCCTGCAATTCAAAATATTCTTAATACCAAGGAGTCATATTTCGGGGTGAAATTTCCTGAGTTCCATCAGGCATAACAGTTGTATGAAAGAATACTGGAAGTCCACACATGAGAGTGTCACTATCTAAACTTCTTTGTTAGCTATAGAACCTTGTTTTCAAGTAGTATCTTCTGCAACCTCAGTTAAATGAAAGATGAAATATAGAGCTGTTTAAATTCATGCCAGGAGGCCTTCACCTTGGGCCACAGGCCAGTGGATGGACAGAAGATAAGAGACCCCTAATACAGGCCAGTGAATGCAACCTGGAAGGTATCTGCTCTCATTTATATTTTACTTTGGCTGGATTTCAAAACAATTTATGTTGAAATAACTTTAGGACAGTCAGTCGATCTTCAGTCCTTGCTACTTTCTATTGTCTTTTCTGTGGACAATGCTCACATTTATCAAGATATTTGAATTTGGACCCTGATAGAAACTTTTTGTGGCTCCTAATGCTGTTTAACTTGCATTACCTATAGAGTGGCTGTTTTTTATTTTTTCCTTCCAGAAAGGATTCCAAAAAAAGGATGAAGTTGGGACTGGATGGATATCTGGATCGACTTCGAAAGAAATGGTGAAGCAGGAGAAAGTCCAGGGACTCCCTCACTAATGTTGTTCTAGGAATAATATGTCTTTGGCATCTCAATTGAGGGAAAACCATAACCAGCTATAGGGCACGATGTGATCCAGCCCTGTTCCAGAAAATGTTCTATCCCTTTCAATAGCAAAACTTACCTCTAAATTTTGTTTATGCTCTTATGGTTTCTTTTCAATCATCATCTTCTGAGGAATTCTGGACTTTAGATGCTTAAACAACATGGAAATCTTTCTACTGACTTTCCTCATTTTTGTCAGCCCAAGGCATTGTGGGGAATAGGGAACTAGATAATGTTTTTTGAGCACCTGTCATGTGCTACACAGCACAATGGGCCCTTTACACAGGTCTGTCTTATTTGATCTTCATGGTAATATTAGCTTCAGTTTACTGAGGTTTCTGGACCAACTTGACTAAGATCGCGCAGCTAGTATATATCAAACGCAAGGTTTTAAATTCTCTGTCGGCTCCCAAGGTCATGCTTTTCTTACACCCAACTGTGTCCATCTTCCTTACCGCTGGCACAAACACTCCCAAACTCAATTTCATTTTTTTCTCTTGCCATTTCTCAATATCACTTATTTTTCTAATTTTTTTTTCTCTTCACATCAGCCACCACTTTTCTTTCTATTTGTATGGGCATTTCCATTTATTTTTACTATTCAGCATGTAAACTCTTTTCCATATTTGGGGTTTCCAGATTTTCAGAGTCTCATTTGACATGGGAAAAACTGCTTCCCTGTACAAGGAGAGACGTTAGATACTTGCTTGCCTGGACACTTCTACAGATAAGCACAGGCTGTATCTTAGCCTCCAGCACTCAGATACACGCATATTGCTCTTTTTTTTTTTTTTTTTTTTTGAGCTAAATGCAACAACAACCAAAGGCCAAGATGGTTGCTCCTTCCAGTGGAGGTTGTTAGGCCAGAAGAATTTTCCACATCATACCAGATTTGAATTATAGTTTTGGCCTTTTCTACTGGATGCTTTGCTTAAAACCTGGTTTTTCAGCCCTCCCATTAATTTGAGCTATCCAACATATTTATAATAAACTCATTTTAAGTTTAAACTCATCCAAAGTTAGTTTTTGTTTCTTGAAACTCTTAACCTGGACAGATGCACTATTTTTATAGCTACATCTGTTATTTGGTGGTGGTTATCTACCACAACATTCCATATATTTATACACACCACACATGCGGAAGCATATACACATGCACACGTACACAGCATGCTGGAAGGCACTAGACTGCTGAATGAAAACCTTAACTCCACTGCCTGGACTCAAGCAAGATTAACTGCCTACATTATAGTGTTATTCTTAAAACTATACCAACTCAATAGGCAAAGATTTGTTGTTCCATTTTCTTTGTAGATGAAATTTGACTATTAACCTTTGAGTCCTTGTAAGTCCCATTTCCTTTATCAACCACCTCACTGATCTAATTTTCATGACCTAAAGATTCACTTGCTCTGAAGCCCTCTGTACTCTTGGCCTCCTTTCCCTCCATTCCTTTCCCTGCCTTTGCACATGACCATCTATATTATGATCTGTTGATTCTCCTTAAAGATCCTACTCCAAACTCACCTCCTCTTTGATTTACCTCCCCTCCCACTTCTTTGCCCCAACTCACTTTTCCTATACCTTAACTTTTTGTTTTGTTCATCTATTTTATTGCTCAGATATACTCTTCTGCTTACATAAAAATTCTATCTTTGAAAAACTATACTGATACCTATCTATCATCTATCAATCTATCTATCTATGATAGACTCTAGGGATAAAATGGAAAGGTAGGTTATAAAACAATTAAAATTTGCTGTTTCTCTCTGTGACTCTATTATACATCCCCACCTTGTTGAACTTGGAAGTGGTCATTTGGCTTATTTTGGCAATAGAATGCGAACCTCAGTGACGTGTCATTTCCATGCAGAAATTTTAAAAGCCAGCCTGTGTGGTTTACCATGTTCCCTCTACCCACAAGTTCAACCATGTTCCAGATAAGGGCTGCTCCATCAGCTTAAGTATGGAGTAAAGACAATTTGTAGCAGAGTTAATATGAACACACACACACACACACACACACACACACACACACATATACACACATGTATATACATATACATATCTATCAAGAAATAATTCCTTATTTTAAGCTTCTGATATTTTGGTCTTCTTTATTCTTAACTGATCAGTCCAAACAGACACAACGATGAACAGCAAAGTGAACCAAATACTCCAGTCCTCAAGAAAAACAAAAATGTGTATAGGTAAATAAAACCATTTAAAAAATGATTTCATATTGCTATCAAAATAAGATGTTAAAATTGTGTTGAAAAGGGCAAAAAATAAAGGAGAAGGAATGAAAGTAAATTTTACAGAGAAGTGCTAAAGAGGGAAAAAAATATGCCACCCAGAAATGCTCATTAGTTAATATAAGATTCATGCTAGCAAATCACAATTAAATATAAGCAGTGAAAACTTCAACTTCACATTGTTTTATATTGAAAAGTGAGTTGTAAACAAATCTACTTGTTTGAAGGGAACAGGCAGCAGCTGTTTATTTAAGTAAGCTTCGTTCTCAAAATTATTTATTATTTCTCTGGGACAATCAGACTCTGCCTCAACAAGTATTGAGGTCAAAAAAGTGTGTTTTTCAGAGGCTATTAGTATTTTTTCTGTTTTTAGGGAGTGCTTTTTTGCAGTGGGGGGAACTATGGAACTGACAAGAAACACAACTGTCGGGTTTTGGAGTCTGAAATGTTGGTTCTTGATGTACTCCTGGCTGATGAATGACCAGCTACACCAAAGTAAGGCAAGCATGAAAATGAGGTTTATTGAGGAGAGAAATATAGGATCACAGAGCTAAAGCAAGATATAGGTTTACAGAGCAAGAAAAATATGCAACAGATGACGACTGGACCCACTGTCACAGCAAAGAGAAAGTAAAAATTAGCTTGGTTATGGTTTCTGTCTTGTTTCATGGTGTCCAGAAAGGGACCTCCCTGTGGTTCAAATGTCACCATGGAACCACTTTGCTTGGACAGTTGGGAGTTATATGACATGAGTCTTACTACACATGCAGATTTCCCATGAGCGTCTCTGAAAACTGGCTGTTCTAGGTCACTTTCCACACTCTATGCTATCTGTGCTGCTAGGCTCGTGGGCTGGAGAGTCCTTTGCATTCTTTTGCAGTTGGCACACTAAGTTCCAATTGGCAGATCTGTAGGGTGTTCCTTCCTTCCTACCCCAGGTGTGGCAGTTGCTCAGGCCAGGATTAAGGGGGGCCAGATGAAGTTGGGGGTCTGGGGCCCAGCCTTATCCTTCTTCCCAGGTGCGGCAATTACACCAAGGCAAGGCACTCACTTTCATCCCTAGGAGACTTGGAATCCCTTGCTAAGTACCTAACACAACCATGCACACAACAATGAATTAGATAAAGAGGAGCGAAGTTCTTAACTCTCAGATCCCTAAAGAAATGTGTCTCCAATTCTGACCCTTTCCACTGCAAGCAGAAAGCAGAAGAAAATGTGTCAGTGGGATAAGGTGAAATTCCAACATGAATTCTAAAAGAAGGAAAATTAAAGAGTCTATTCTCAGTTTATTTTAAGAATAAAGCCGTGTTCAAATAACTATCGCCTTGAACACTGCTTAAAAAAGGAAAACAATAGTCTACACTGGAGGATGCCATGATCCTTTCAGTATCAAGCTTTTATTTTTCCATTTCTTTCTGACTGACATAGCTTAGTTCCAAACAGCATGAACTGTTGGTGGGGGAGTAGGAAGAGTAAGAAAATGACTCTACTACCCAGAGATAACTTCTGAAAACAGTTGGTTTATAGCCCTCAAACATTTTATTTCCTACCTCCTTCCCACTCCATTCCTCAAAGGAAACTGGCTATACATAGCCTTTTTATAATCACTGTTTTGCCCTTAACAAATAATATCACAACACTTTCCCGTGTTGGAAAATATACATGTACAACGTCAATGTGTATAATGACATTATCCATTATATGTTTCAACTATCTTCTATGGATTGACTTCCCCTAACATTTTGAAATGGAATTCTTTACTTTAAATTGCAAACAGCCATATGCATGCAGTCCTTATCTTTCAAAGTGGTTGTTTGAGCATATTTGGAGAACAGTGCAGATTATTTCTCTCCTAATACCTGGTATTAGGAACATAAGGAGGAACTGAGCAATTATGTTGTTTAATTTATTTATTCACTTATTCTTGCATTCAAGAAGCACTCATTGAGTGCCTTCTGTTTGTCATATACCATTCAATATGCTAAGAATAAGAAATATCAACATTAGTTTGCAATAAATAAGATCACACCAACAAAAACTCCTCTTTGTGTGGTATCAGAGAGAGAGAGACACTAACAAACATTTTAGGTGATGATGTCAAGAAAGCGGGGCAAAAATGAAAAAAGGAAAGACTTTATGTCCATCTGAGAGAAGAGCATTGTAGGAAAATGAAATGAAAAAGCAATGAAAAAGCCCTGAGGTAGGTGCTTGCTTGGAACATAAGCCAATAGAGTCGGAGGGGGAGTAAATGAGAAGAATGGTAGGAAATGAGGTCTGAGATCAGACTGTACAGGGTCTTAACATTTGGCTTTTTTCTTGATGAAGAAAAAATTCACTAAAGGATTTTGAGCTGAAGAGTTACCTAATCTGGTTAATGTTTTAAAAGGATTACTCTAACTGCTGTGCTAAGAATGACCTGAATAGGGACAGGGACAGAAGCAGAAAGGCAAATTGGGGGATTATTTCAATAATCCATTTTAGACATTTTGGTGTTTAAACCAGATGAAAAAAAACGCAAGCTGACAAGATTCAATGATGATGATGGATCACTGTTCACTGTGAATGAAATGTAGAGGGCGAGGATCATTGCGAGGTTCCAGGCATGGAAATCTGAAAGGTTGACCTGCCAGTGACTACTTTGAAAAAGACAATAAGAGAATGTTTCAAGGTGACAATAAGCAAATTAGATCAGGAATCTCTGGAATTTGAGATAAAGTGTGAGCTAGAAATACAATTTTGATATTCATCCGAATATAGATGTAATTTAATGCCATGCGATAGAATGAGATTCGCAAAGACCTGAATATAGATAATGAAGCAGCTCAGGAAAGTTCAATCCAAAATATAAAGAGTATTTTGAAATAAAGGTCTTTAGAGATCAACAGTCCCCTGGAAGGGGCTTTCCCTCTATCTGCATAACCAGATGCACCCATCAAAAGAACAATGGAGTTCCCTTCCCTCCCCTCCCTGTTATCTCACTATATTGCAGGAAAGAAGATCAAGAATGCAACCAGAGCTGTCCAAATCATTTTAAACATAATACCTGTCTCTCTAGGTTAATTTAATTTGCAAAGAGAATCATTTAAAAGTCAATCTGTTTCCCCCATCCATTCGTCTCCCTAGCAACCATCTATTGCCTGTGAGCAGAATTACCTATATTCCTCATTTCCTCCTCCCCTCTAAAAGGAGAGTATAAAAATATCTGGATCTCCCTGGGATTTTGAGTAATCACTCTGTGATTCTCCCCATGCCCACAGTAAATAAACCTCTTCCCCTTATTAATCTGCCTTAATTTTGAGTTGATCTTTCAGGGGAAAGGGGAAGTTTCCCCTCACCCTCACAATAGAAAACATTGAATTTTCTGTCCTCCATCTGTGGCAGCTGTGGCAATGAGCAGAAACTGGATAATAATAAACAAAATGGCCAGAAACAGAAAACGAGATATTGTGGTGTCCTGAAAGCCAAATGAAGAAAGTGTTCCAAACAGGGAGAAATGACTGACTGTGTTAAGTTCTGCTGATAGATACAAGAAGACGGCAACTTACAATAGACAAGACTATGTAATGATATGAAGACATTAATTAAACAAACATGAATTGAGCACCAAATGAATGCCAGGCACCTGTTATTACTGTGGCAGGCTCAGGCCTGGATAACAGCTGGTTCCAATTTATAGGCATATCAAAACTGAGAGCCGAAGATAGATACCTAAAGGAAAAACAATTGCATATATAAAATTTTGTGTGTGTACACACATGCGCACACACACACACACACAGGGTAAAATGTGACAAAAGATAATGGGAAGTACAAAACAACGTTGTCCATCAACCTAGGAAAGGATGCATAATTCCAAATAACATGATTCGAAAAGGCTATATTAAAAATATTGAATGATGGCTCAGTATGAGCGTAATTAGAGAGAATGTGAGTTCAGTTACGAGGATCAGTGTAAGCAGAAGGCCGAGGTACACAACATATTCACAGAACAGGTGCAAGGGAACTACAGAAAGCACCCCCCCACCCTTTTTTTATTCTTCATTCACTCTCAATCCATTCTTCATTCTTATCACAAGCCACCTTTGAATTAATTGCAATAAAGCAGGCTATGAACCAAGTAGAAATTGATATAGTCACAGTCATTCTGTAAATTAATAACAGTCTTATCAGTAAATGATGTGTACATGGTGTGGCTTTAACAAAACCAAAGGACAGAGCCCATCCAACCCCCAAAATGGGGTTTTTCATAATAATGTGTTTGGAACTTGTTAGAATAATCTTTCATTTCCCCCAAATATTTGCAACCTGTGGTATGGTAACCTCTGACTTCAAAAACCTTATAATCTAAAGCAGTATTCAAATCAACCATAGCTAAAGCATAGGAACATCTACCTAAATAAGATTTCCCATGAGGTTTCACTGAAGAAACTCTCTCCCTGAGAGGCTGGCCTTGCACGATAACTCAAAGAAGATTGCTGTCTCCATTTTCCATTCTGTTTCTTTCTGGTTTTTTCATGCCTGTCTTCATATAAGGAGATTGTACTTAATCTTCTCCTTATGGAGAAGATACCATATCTGGGTAGTACCCAGAGGGATATCACCTGAGGGAACATGAGCGGCTAGAACCCCGCAAATCATTTATCTGGCCATTGGATGTCATCAGTGTTCTACGGAACACCTGCCGGGTGAGTTTTGTGGTAGGGAACATTATGAGTTAAAGGCTGCAATTTGTTTATTGCTTTGATAGCATTATTGGCATATCTCTCAGTTAAATGGAGTGGAAATAGTAACAAAATTCATTTTTATTCACCAATATTTTAAGATATGTATTAATAACATTTTCTAAAAAAAGAAAGCTACACGCCATGAGATTGAAAATGTGACTTTGACAGACCTAGTCTTGAAATTAAGCTAGTTGCTAATGCAAATAGATCAAATAATCAAATGATATGGACAGACCTTTTATTATTTTCTTTCTGGGGATCAAATTGACCTGAGATACATGATGATTTTTCTTTTCTGCTACTTCCAGGAATGTGATTCTTAATACTGGATATTTTGAGAAACACAGGTACCTCCAATATACTTTTTTTTCCTCTTTTGTCAACTTTCCTAAAAGTGTACTAGAAAAAGAGGACAAATATAAACATCTAGGATTAATAGGATACTACTATTTAAGTAAAAACTTTAATCATTTCATGGAGTTTATTTTAGCTATTAATATTAAAGATTTTTAATGTTTTTCAAAAGTTATGGTTTAACATTATAAAAATGGTGCACTGATATAGTCTCACTATAAAAGAATTCAAATAATATTGAAATATTTAAACTAAAACTTAAAATTTTTCCCTTTCATCAGACACAACCACCATTCTCTTTCTCCAACTCACATGCTCCATATTTTTCTCCTCTTTTCCAAGGAGGCCATTGTTAAAATTTTATATATGCCCTTCAGGACTTTTCTATATATATTTATATCTGTGTCTATAAAATCTTTAAGTTATCATGTAAGGCATTTGAATGTAAGTAAAAATATTAGCATGGAATGGAGCTATAGCTCTGTGAAGGCAGCAAGTCTGTGTGGGTAGAATAATTAGTAGGAAAACAATTTGAAGTTTATCCTCACATCATGTCTTGGTTACATGGGGTTGGAAGTAAGATTTAGAGTGCTATTAGACTTTATTCTATGTAATCACACACAAGTCACCCCTTCAAGTCTCTCAAGGTCTTTGTAGGTACCAGGGGAGATATATAAATATAGGAGATTCAAGTTAACATTGAACTTTGGTTGGGCAGAAGAGTTTACTTTGTCTTCTTTAGGGAGCGTTAGCACATTAATAGGCTAATAAATTTTGATTTCTTCTCCTTACTCCTACTATTACCGGGTTTCTAAAAAGATTATTGTTATACTTTTGCTGAACTAACATACCTTAATGAGGACTAACTGTCTCTGATCTATTTTTGTTCAGTAAATAAACCATTAGATTACACACAGAAGGTCAACAAAAGTGGAAATTAAATAATCTCACTCTTCCTTGAACAGCATTCACTGCAAGAGTTTAACAACATAACAAGTGCTACTTCCTTGATTAGGGAAACAAATACTATTTAATATTATAAATACAAATATACACAAAATTTTCTGACTTTGAATATTCTGAAATAAAGAGACATAACACTTTAAAATTATTTTTCCTACTAGCACTGAGACAGAGATAGGATATATTAATTGTACCTTTATGACATTTAGCTTTGTTCAGGTAGAGATTGTTACTTTCATTCCTGGATTTCTCATACAAAAAGAAAATGACAAAGGCATGAAAAAGAAAGCCCAAGAGGCATAAAAGAGAAAGCCCAAGAGGACAGATGAAAGGAATTGAGTTTATTCATTCTGGAGAGAAGCATCTTGGAGGGCAAAGTAATAATGTTCTTCACACAAGTGGAGACTTCCCAGAGACACAGCAGTGGCTCTTGGGGGTGTGGTTTCTGCCTGCACAATGCCTGCTGGCCAGGAGGGCACTTAAAAGAACAGAAGTACTTATTTTATAATTAACTAAGGTCAAGGGCTCCACTTTGAAATTCTTGCTTGGAGACCTACAGTGAAAATTCTCCACTGTCAGCACTGATAACAGAATAAGCAGAAACACCCTTTCACCCATATGCGAAGAACTCTGCTTATAGAGTATGGTTTTAAAATTTATCTGAGTAAGAGAGAAAGTTGTTACTGGAGAAGTTATCCAATGATGTGACAAATTAGACAATTGTATCTCTCTGGGATGACTTGGCAGTAAAAATGGATTTTTTTTTCAAAGTCCTGCTATGCCAATAACTGTATACTAACATGATCTTAAACAACCTAAAATGCAGAGTTAATAGTTAATTATGGGAAGACATGGGTGGGGGTAGGGGTTGAGTACTAATAGCCTTTGAGGGTCTTCTCAGTGTCTGTTTCATTGTGATATATTTCAATAAGTTCCACCCTGATGTGATTTGCCAGTTGACCAGAATCCCACCACATGAGTTTGTGGACGTTCTGGCATCACATTCTAGGACAGAAGGTAAGAGTCACCTTCCTAAGGATTGACTGAAATTGTCAGTCAGGTTGACTCACTGGGTTCTTGGGGCTCTCTCCTGACAGAAGAATGAAGATACTGTGTGCCTAGAACAGTAAAATACATATGGTTATTCCCACTTTGCAAATGAGAAAGCAGATCTAGAAAGTGTAATACTGTGGATTTATTAGAAAATTTTTCGGAGGGTGGCTCAAAACAAATGGTGCTTGCTACTAGTCACAGAAAGATATTGGAGGGAATTTTGTTGCCACCCAACTGGGTTCATTTGTCCGCTGCCCAAGAGGAAGCCAATACACCTACACAGCAGGGTTTGCAGCAGAGAAAGAGTTTAATCCGCATAGTGCTAAGTAGGGAGACAGGGGAAATTGCTCAAATCCACCTCCCCGTGAAATTGGGAGACAGGGTTTTTAAAGACAGTTTGGTGTAGGAAATTGAGACTGCTAATTGGCTGGGTTCAGGGCGGAACCATAGGGTTGTAGAAATTGTCTTCTTTGCTGACCAGATTCTTGGGTGGGAGTCACAAAATCAATTGAGTCAGTTCCTTGGAATGGGCCGCTGGTCTGGGTGGGTCAGCCATCCCTCTGGAATGCGGGGCCTGGAAAATATCTCAGACACTACCCCTAGATTTCAAAATGCTGATGTTATCTATGGAGAAAGCTAAGATTCCTTATGACCACCAGCTGTGTGGCTCCAGAGTGGCAATTGCAGAGAAGCAAACAGGGAGACAGTGGCTAATTATTATCATTATTTTTAGCTAGGCCCTTACCACAGTTGTCTTGTACTCCTTTATTAATTTGTAAAGGCAGTTTCGATTTCAGTACATTTTACATTTAGTAGCCCGAAGAATTTATCCCACAACGGCTTGCTTCTGTCACTGTGCCATCATTATAATAATATTTATTATCACAATAATAATGGCTAATTAGGCCTTAGCCTATGCAGTGAGCAATGTAGGATTGGAAAGTTAGATGTTCCCCACTCCATTACCCTTCCCCTTTTCCCAACCATATGTTTAAAGTTGAAGGAGCTTTAACCTGAAAAACACAATTTTGAATACCTTGGGAAGAAACAAACATGCCTTCTCTATTCTTGAGGGCTTGTTTTTTCCAGACCAGTTGCTTTGTTGGTTAATGTTTTAATGAGACATTAACAGACATATTTTCAGAAAATAATATGTTATCTATAATCAACTGCTTCCATTGAAAATTACCACCAACTTTTATACTCTGGCCCTGCTGGAACAGATGGCAAGCCAACTGCCAACAAGATTTTTTTTTAAAGGCACAGAAAGGGAGACAGGAAGAAGAATAAAGAATGTTTTTTTCCTTCTTCTTTAGATGTCTTAATTATATTTTCAAAGTAATTCTTTTAATGTGAGAAAAGATGGTATTGTACAATCCCTGGAACTCAAAATGAGAAATAGGCACTATTTGGCAGAGTTAAAGTTGAACTTGCTAACCATTTGAAGAGTCTAATTTAACTAATTAGTGATTTTTGCAGCTGTCTACTTTTCCTTTCATCTAGTCAAATATTAACTTTAAAACATTTTTTCCCCGCACACAGGATACGCTGAGCTATGAATTTTAAGAATAAAATTTCTCATAATATTCCCTAACACTTAAGATCTGGCCCAATATTCCCCTCTTGTATTAGTCTATAGATACCCTGCAGCAGAGTTTTTATTTTCAAGCAATTTTCAGTAATTCTATACACCATGAAGTTTGATAACTATTATGATCCTGTGGTTTTCAAACTGAATTCCTCAAAGACCTAAAGTTCAATGAAAGATATCAGGAGAAAAGAAGGATATCTATAGTATCTGGCTTCAATGAGAGCACCCATTTCTATATGTTTTATAAATTTTGATGAAATTCAAATGCAAAATGTGTAAATTGAATGGCTGTATCCTGTGTAATGTTTTTCATTATTGTTGTCAATTTCTCATTTGGCTGCTCATAGAGCATATGTAATATTATATAATGTATCTCATTTGGTGAGGGAAAAAGGAATAGTAGTATTTAGTTTTTGCCCATTTAAAGAAAAAGAGAAAAACACAAGAATACTCTCCTGGGTGGTGTTAAGGAATCAGAAAAGAAACTCCCTGAGGCAGAGATAGTCCAAAACTCTGAAGGACAAATTCTAGGGCACAATTACTAAAAGGTAGTCTTAGATGATTTACTTCTAAGAAGACCTATATGCACAAGACTTGAAAATGTTTATGCATTGTTCTGTTTAAAAAAGGCCAGCAGAAAGTATCCAAAGAATGGAAAAACAAGCATCACATGTACTCACCAGAAAACTGGTTTCCCTGATCATCACCTAAATGTACATCGGGGAAGGATACCAATTGGATATCAGACTGGGATGGGGGGGGTGGGGGGAGGGGATGGGTGTATGCCTACATGACTAGTGCATTGCGCACCCTCTGGGGAATGGTCATGCTTGAAGGTGCAGACCCGGGGAGGTGGGGGGGGGAGGGGATGGAGGTATGACTACATGATGAGTGCCAGGCGCACTGTCTGGAGAATGAGAACGGACGCGCTTGGGACTCTGACTTGGGGGGATGGGCAGGACATGGACAATGTATATGACCTGAACTTATGTACCCCCATGATGAGCTGAAATAAATAAAAAAAAAAAAAAAAAAAGGCCAGCAGAAAGGGATTTTATGAGTTGGGGTATGAGGGCTGAAGAAAATGCATTTTCTAATAAAGCCTAAATAATAAAATATAAAATTTCTTAATGGATTATTCAAATTAAAAAAATGCTATTGGAATTTACAGAAGGAAGAGATCAAAATGGCTTGAAATAGTGTTACTGAAAACTCAGCACTTGTCCTCAAGGCCACATCAGAAGAAGGAGGACAAGTGTTTTGAGGAGGAGGAAAGAGAATTTTTATTACTTTACCAGCCAAGGAGGAAAAATGGCAGACCTTCTCATATCAAAATCCAAATTTCCAGAATGTAAGCAGAAATACAGACCTTTTAAAGCGAGGGCCACTCCATTCTAGGTTATTGTTGTTAACTATCCTAATTGGCCCATCTTTGCCAAAAGCAAAGCCTGTGAAAGGTGATGCCAAGGATGGCTGAATTATCTTTTAACAAAGGACTTAACCTGCCTCAGGGATGCAGGCCAGGCTGCAGTTCCCAAAAAGAGTGGGGGAAGTTTTAAAAAGAGACAGAAAATCTTTTTTTTTTTTTTAATTTTTGTTTTAATTTAGGCCCTTTCCTCTATTACATATTCCCCACTCTCAATTTTATGTTTCCATACCCATGGGAGGAGGGGTGCGACGACTCTGTTACAACAGTGAGGAAGAATTTCACTACTGGCCTTGGAGGAAAGACTGGATAAGGATAGACAGAGAACATTAAAGGAAAATCCACATGGAGCCTGAACCACCCTATCTCCTTGCCATACTAGAGAATTCTTTCATGCTGTGGGTGTCTGCTAGGCAGGGTAGACTGGTTCTAGCAGTAATCAGTAGAGCTTTGTGACCATCCTAGAAAAGCAGGAGTCAGTAATTCAGCCCCTAGATATTGCTGAATTCCTAGAGCCATAATAGTGCTTATTTATTCTCTTACCACTGATTTCTAAACTTTGCTCTAGAATCTTATAGTTGATGACTCTTGTCAAAGAAAAATTGCACCAGATGAGTTATATAGGCAAGAAAGACTGTATTCAGGACTATTGCAAGAGGAGAAAGAGATTGAACTGAGCATCTTCTGAAACAAAACAGAGAATTCTTAAGCACCGGGATGAACTAGTGGAGAAGTACTAGAGGATGTTGCAGGGAGGGTGGTAAATGTGATTAGGTCATCTGTGTTTGCTAAGTGTTGTTTATCAAAATTAGGTTCTTACCCTCCCACAGAGACTGTGAGATAGGGCCCCTATCTTTCCTGATGATTCCAGTTCAAGGGGATGGCTCCCAGGTCCTTCAGATAGGCATTCCTAGGTTATAAAACTGGCAAGAGGATGTGAGAAGATTTACATTTCAATGGGAAGGAGAAAAGGTTTATAACTGCAAGTTTTCCAAAGTAAATTCTTCACGAAAAAGGAATCAAAGGCTAAGAATCAGGAAGAAACCTATGGAAGTTTAGTCAAGCCAACAGGAATATTAAAGCCTCCTTGGTCACCCTCAAGACTAAAATAGCTAGTGAAAGTGCTCCTTCCCTCACTCATAGCATCTCAAACATACTTGTCATAGATTGGAATTATCTGTTCATGTGTATGTCTTTCCAACTAGACTAGCATCTTTACCCCCAGTAATAGTATTACAGTATTAAATGGTGAACTGATATTTCTCAAAAGTATATTAACCAATCATGACCATTGTGACTATATTATGCTATCAGAGGACAAGGAAGTGGTCTTAGCTCTTGATCACAGAGACCCAGGGCATCAGCAAATGAAATGATGACAAAAACAAGCAACTCCATTATGACTCAACTATTCTCGACGGTTCTGTGCTGCTACCACACAGATTGTGGGTAGGGAAGTTCAGCCAGTATGAGAAACGGCAGTGTTTTCCTGACAGTGTAACTATTATGGTGTTCTTATTACCAAATATAAATGTGGAACTTGACTTTTACAAACTTCCAGAAAGGCAAAACCACAAAGATACCATTTCAGGTAATTAAAAAAAAAAAAAATGTTAGGGATATCATTTGGAAACTTTCCTAGAAATTATTATATTGTAGAAAAAATAAATATGAAAAGTTCTTTGTCCATTAATTTAAGATCAGAATGCTCTTTATGAAATAAGCTATAATAATAATATTTATCCGTTCAGAAGACATTCTGATGTACAAACTTGGCAGAGTGGAAGATGGAGTGGGTCTGTGGCAATAGTAGGTAGTGGGTGGGTGGGAGCAGGGCAATGAGCAGTTGAGTGAGTGAAGGATGTAGCCTTTGTAAAATAGTTTGGGCAGAAAGTTCTTGAATATGTATTTTTTAAAGACATTTCAGTGCATAGATTTTTTAATTTTTTATTTATTTTAAATTGACAAAAATTGTATAGATTTATGGTGAACAACATAATGTTTTCACATATGTATACACTGTGAGATGAATAAGTAGAGCTAGTTAAAATAATTATTACCTCACATGCTTATCTTTTATTTTTAGTGAGAACATTTAAAATATACTCTCTTGGCAATTTGCAAGTATACTTTATATTGTTATTAACTATAGTCACCGTGATACACAATAGATCTTTTGAACTTCTTCCTCCTGTCTAACTGAAATTTTGTATCCTTTGACTAACATCTCCCCAATTCTCCAACCCCCATTCTCTGGTAACCGCCATTCTATTTTCTGCTTCTATGAGTCTGACATTTTTAGATTCTATGCGTAAGTGAGATCAGTGCATATATTTTTGAACATATTGAATAATTAAAATATATAAGACCTGAACCAAATGAATTATTAAATCTGATTATAGTTGAACTTTAATTTTCCAATTACTGAATCTATTCAAAATGGATTTTCATAATGGAATTGAGGTCATAAAATTTGGTGATAAGAAATTCAAATTAACAACAAAAAATGGATTCTACTTCCAAAATCATATATTTCCTAGACATTGCTTTTACTTTTTCTTTTTTCTTAAAGGAAATACCATCTTAAGTGGGATCATTGAGTAACCTATTCAATAATAGACATAGCTGACTTCTCTAACAAGAGATGGAATTGATTTGTCTGTTGCTTCCAGCGTGATGGAGGCCTTAAATTCGCAGTTTCCCCATAGTAAACTGTGCTTGCCTGAAGCATCTCAGGTCTTCTAGTGGCTATCAGTGCTTCATTTGGATGAGTTATGAGTCATCTTATATAAAAAACTCAAGATTAAACCCTTATATACCAGAAAAAATACAAGAAAACTCATGGCCATATAATCTCACGAGTTTTTTCCCCCGTATTGTTGTTTACCATACATAGGTTTCCATTATATATTTCCAAAGACATACGGGCTCAGCTTTTATTGAAAATGTAAATCATTATAATTATACAAAAACTCTTATACTACCCTATTTTGATACTTAAAAGAATATATGTGCAGCTAGAAGGTATAGTAATAATAAGATGTTTCAGGTTTAAAGTTCTGGTACTTTCAGAAGGAGTAACAAAAACATATAAAATCATTTCAGAAATATATAAGTAATCATGCAAGTGAGATGAATTAGTAAATGAAGGAGTGAGTGAGTTGTTTCACTTACCGAGGATATTTAGTGATTACATTCTCAGAGGTGAATTTCCATTTGGCTTCATCAAAAGCCTGTGTAAAGCCTATCCATAGATTCTAAGTAGATTAAAAGTAATATCTATTTAACATTAGATGTGACGTCACCAGATGGCTGCCTAGAGGCGCCTGGTCCTTATCCCCACACACAAAAAGGACCAAACAGTAAGTAAACAAGTAAAATTTGACTGGAATGCCTGGGGGAGGATGCTGGAGTACAGCAAGAGACTAGCAAAATCCCTGTGGAGCAGGAAGCCCGGGATAGCAGCACCTCAGCAGGTGGTGAGATCTTGGCGGGTGCCTGGGGCATAGTGGGACTGCAGCCAGAGGCCAGATGGGTCATGAGACCTGGGGGGCGGGACTTGATGCCTTGCAGGACTGCAGCTGTAGGCGGGGCAGACTGTGGGACCTTGGCAGGTGCCTGGATGGATAACGGGACATCATCGGGTGGGTGTTCAGGCAAATAGTAAGACCACAGCCAGTGGCTGGGCGGGTCGCAGGATTAATGGGTGTTTATGAGCATTTTAGGACCTTAGCCAGTGCCTAGGTGGATCACAGGACCTTGGCTGCTGGTGGAATGGCTTGTCAGGCCACAGTAGCTGGTCCACCCACAGCTGACAGGGCCTGGGAGATGTGCGGCACCCTGCTGGACACTGAGGTGACTGGGGCTTTCCCATCCCCCCCAGGTCTGGCTGTGGAAGCTGCTGTGTTGCTACTCAGGTGGCAGCAGCAGTGCTACGGAGACGAGGAGATGGCAGTGGCAGATGCTGAGGGCTGATGGGCACCTGCTCAGCTTGCATCCCCGGGAGGCGGCCAGTGAGGGGAGTTGTGGGGGTGCACAGCACCCAGTCACAGTGGTTGACATGAAAGTGCATGTCCTCCCCACTACCTCCCTGGCCTGGTGGGGCAATGGGGAGGCAGCTGCAGTGGAGCTGACCCCTCTACAGACCGAGCACTCTGGGCTGAAAGCACAGAATGGCCTCTGTTGCAGTGACCTGAGACCAGAAGCTCAGAGGACCCCACTGTACCCAGTCTCTGTAGCAATGCTGCTGCACAGTCTCCGAGCAGCTCCCTGATCGGCTAGGAGGTTTGCTGTGGTGGGGGAGCCCCCTCCAGTTGAGTTGCAGTGTCCATTGGGTGAGTGTGGAATCCCAGGGATCTCTCCACTAATCCTTACTCACGTGTGGAAGTTTTCCCTCGGTATCTTCTGAACTTGCCAAGTGGGTCCCACCTCTCTCTCCCTGACTTTGGGTGTCTCCAGTCACTTCTCTGAAAATTTACAATGCTCTCTCCAGGACACTCCATCCACGGGTGAACCTCTACCTGCAACCTTAGATCCTCTCCTTGAGAGCAGTGAGTATAAGCTGTTTCTAGTCCGCCATCCTGTCCCCCACCAAGATTGGCTAATTTTAGATAGGACTCTGATTGAAATCAGGAATAATATTACTGACTGCTCAAGAGGCATGTTTTGTAGAAGCATACAATGTTTATAATAGTTAGTAATAATAATGACAACAGCATTTTTATAGGCCAGTTACTGTGCTAAGCATATTATATAAAGTCATTTAACATTAGTAATCGCAACAGGAGTGAGCACTATTTTTAATCTTTTCAGATGAGAAAACTGAAATTTATCCAGAGTAATGATCTTAATTAATAAATGGTAAAGCATAGTCCACAGAAGTGACAGGTTTCAGCAGCAGTAGAATGTAGTAAATGTTCAGGATTGTAAGTTTTTTTAAAAAGGCTTTCCTTTAAGATGAACTCTAAAGGTCTTAAACTGTGCCCCAGCCTTTCCCAAATTCCGTTAGTGAATCTGCTTCTGATAAAGACCCAGAACTGAGCATAATTCCCCAGAGTAAGGGGACTGGCAGGATGCTAGATTTTCTTTCTTTCTTTCTTTCCCTTCCTTCCTCCTTCCTTTCATTTCTTTCTTTCCTCCAGTGTACATAAAGTGATTAATGGGGTATAAGAAGAAAAATTATTTCTGTGTTTTCCCTAATCCAGCCCCATGACCACTACCACCCTCTTTGTCCCATTACTGTATTTACTGAACTCTGGCAAAGGCATCTGTGACCCTTGCAGTAGGATAAAGATTGTTACATATTTCAACTTTCTTTCTTTCTTTTTTTTTTTTTTTGAGACAGAGTCTCACTCTGTTGCCCGGGCTAGAGTGCCGGGGCGTTAGCCTGGCTCACAGCAACCTCAAACTCCTGGGCTCAAGCGATCCTCCTGCCTCAGCCTCCCAAGTAGCTGGGACTACAGGCATGAGCCACCATGCCCGGCTAATTTTTCTATATATATATTTTTAGCTGTCTATATAATTTCTTTCTATTTTTAGTAGAGACAGAATCTTGCTCTTGTTCAGGCTGGTCTCAAGCTTCTGAGCTCAAACAATCCACCCGCCTTGGCCTCCCAGAGTGCTAGGATTACAGGCGTGAGCCACCGCACCTGGCCCAACTTTCTTTTAAATTATGTAAGTTATCCATGACTCTCTAGAACAATCTCAATGATAAAAATACTACTTTAGTCAACTTGTTGAATAATTAGAGATGACAGTTGAGTAGCCATTTGTTCTTTCCAGAGCTTTCTGTGAGTTGGACTTTTCACAGATCTTTGTTTACCTAGGCTGCTGCCCTGCCATCCTGCTCTGTAATGTTCTAAATCCCCTTTGAAGACGCTGAGCCACCTGCTTCAGATGGAGCCTGAATAACAAGATGCAAACATTCCTAATATAACTTTAGTGCCCCTTTGTGCCACTGTCCATCAGTTGGTCAGGATTCTACTTCTGTCCAAGACTATAAAAAGAAAACAGCAGACAGTTAATTTTTCTTCTCCTTGCTCATTCGCTGCTAATGCTTAGAGAGATAATAAAATGGACATTTATTCTCCACTACAGCTCAATTGAAATGTTATGATGTTTTTGGTGACTTCTGAAGGGTAATGGAAAATGAATGCCACCTGTTTACGATGTGCCATTAGGGAAATGGTACTTCTCAGGTGAATTCCACTTAAAACATCACATCCTTTATTTGATGATGGGTTGTTCTCTGGAAGAGCAGGTGATTCCTAAGCATATGAAACAAACAGACCATGGTTCACACAATTCATTTATTTCATCTCTCCCCACAGTTAATGCAGCAGTCCAGTCTGTTTGGCCCAGTATAGATTATGAGAGGGTCCAAATGAAGGGATTAGTTGCACTGGGCCAACTGTGGAAAGGAGGGAAGGATTTTGACACCTGCTCTCTTTCTTCTTTCCAACAAATTTTTGATTAGTTTATTTGTAGATTTCCTTTATTGATTTAGTTTATTCCAGCTCCATGTCTTTGTTGGGGAATGGAAGAGAAGGTGTAATTGGCATAACTTGATACTTACAACGTGCCACTGTGCTAGGCTATATGAACTTATTTATTCTCCACATCTATATAAATCATGTTACTGGCTCCATTATATTAATGTATTATCTATTGGAGCTCTTGGATCCTTATGTTTCCAAATTTTGAATGGACATGAAAAATATAGAAGATTCTCAACTTTTCCTAGCATATCCTATTGTTATGACAGATATATAAGTTGTATAACTACACACCGGAGATGGTTTTTATTATTGTCCTATCTGGGGATGGGCATGGTTCTAACTAATTCAACCTCATAGAAAATTAAAGCTTATTTAGAATAATGAACATAACTGATTAAGTGGAAAGCAGAGGTGACAGAGATCATAGGCTACCTTTTTAATTTTTAACCACAGTTACTCCCTCTGGATATTTTGCACTCAGTTATCTAAGGGAAATTATCAAAAAGGAGAGCTCAGATGGGCTTACAAACCTCTTGGGACAGGGAAAGGTTACTTAAATTGGATTATCGATCACTGATAACAGCTGTGTATATGATGTGTTCTTCGACTAGCAATGAGAATGTCAAATAGTAAACCCCTTCCACAGAGAAAACTGCTGGGGGCCTCAGTGAGGAAAGTTTGTCCTAGAGCAATGGCTTCACACTCATGTTTGTCCCTAGTGCTGGACATAGACGATGTTCACTCAGGCAGAGACTGGGTGATTCGTGGATTCCCTCTATGTCTCCGTATCCCAGTCCATCATGTCCATCAGACCTTCTCCATTTCCCTGCACCAGGGCAATCTGAATGCTTTCCTGGGAGTCCATCTACTCAATCAATCACTTGCTTATCAATAAGAACTTCTCCTTTCAGACTTTGTCTTTTGAGCTATGAAGCATCAACAGTAACAAAACAGAAACATTAGAACAACCATAACAAAAGTTCCTCTATGTTAGCCTTGTCTTTCACAATGTTAGTCTCTGAAATGGGCATGTCAGGGCTTACTTTGAAAATCCAATGCTGACTATAAATTTTTTCTCTTTGTCTTCCACCTATAGTAACAATTACTTTTGAGCCTTTGATGCTCAGAAGATATGCAATAGGAAAAGGTGGCAGATAAGGGAATTCAGAAATGGCTTGTTAATATATTTTAAAGTAATACTTGCATATATTATTCATGAAGATTCAAGTAAAAACTACCTCTTTCTAAACTTTATCCTCCAACTATAATCAATTTAAACCACATATCACACATATCTATACACTATCATTTTTACTATATTCTATAAAGTTTTTGTATCAGTGGCAGTGGCTGAGCGTGTTCTTTTTAAATACATAGTTTTTCTTCTATTCTAAGTCTTATATTTCTAACCTGAGTGTGAATATCTAGAAGACTAGGACCAGAGCTTACAATCAGTCTTCTATGGAACAGAGACTCTACTTACTGATCTTTAAAACCTATTCATCAACTTCTTGTTAGAATTGAAATAAAATGGCATTTCAGATGACATCTGATGTGCCCAATAATTCAAAAAATATTTATTAGGAGAAAACTATGTGCCAGGCACTGATGGGGCACAAAATACAGTGATAACCAGACCCAGAGTAACACCTTTAACTTTATACTCAAATATAAAGTATTTCTGAAACATCGTAGGTGGCCCTTCTATAAGTTTGGAAGTTGTATTAAACTGATATATACATTGTACTAGGGCAAAAATACTAGAAAAAGTTGTCAAATGCTACCATTTACTTCAAAGTGTAGAAGAGTTTTTACTGTTCTGGGTAAGAACTTCTACAGTTGGGTAATGTCATCATGAATTAGGACCATAAACAAGGTTGCTTATTCCCTAATTCTATACAAAAGCTGTAATATCTAGGTGCTTGGGTGCTTGAAATTACTAATGTGATGTGGATTCAATTTTCTCTACAAACCTCACCAAGATCTAAATTTAAACCTCAACATTTTAGCCTACAATCTACATCCAGACACCAGGGGACAATTCACAGCAATTCTGAATCAGGGAAGAGTAAACAGTTTAAACAATGAATGGATTTCTCTCAGTGTAAACCAATGGTGATTATCTCCCTTAGCTCCCTAAATATTAACCTAGCCAATTATGTTTAACTTGGTGCTGTAACCTCAGAATATACTTAGCAAAAAGCCACATTATTATGTATAGGATGTGACTACAAAGTAATGGTACTTGTTAATTGTAAGACTTATGAAAACTTTGGCCACAGTTTGTATTTCTTTTTTTAAAAAAAATAGATTAATATTTATTTGACATGATTGAATGAATTAAAAGAATTTTGATTATGAGTTACTTTTCTCCCACATCTGAAAGGATGGGATTTCAGTCTTCTCAAAGAATGACTTGTTTCTGCTCTCTGCTGGCTGCATGACCCCAGGTGAATCAGATGCTTTATGTCTTCATTTATTCAATAGCAAAACAAAGATATATTACTTAGTTCCACTTTACTTTCACAGACACTATGATTATTACAGGTCATGTAAAACAGCATTATAAGTGGGAAATTCTATAAATAGAAAATGGCCATATTATGTAGAATAGAATTATATCTCTTTTTGGTATGAGTATGTATTAAATAATTTCAAGGTGGGGACATCCAAAAATTAATGTAATAGGGCTTTTTCTTTCAGCACCAACATATAAAGCCGTCCCTTTCATCCTTAAAACAAGAAAAGAACCTGGAAAAACTAAAAACCAATAACTTTTTAAAAACTCATCAGATAACTGAGGTTGCAGAATATTTCGGCCACCCCAAAATCTAGAGAGACAAGCAATCCATAGAAATACAGCTCATTAAAATTGCTTACCCAGAGAAGGAGCTGCTGAAGTCCCTAAGATGGTAGGAACACTTAAATGATGATTTTGGTGGCTTACTCGAAGCTGAGGGTAGACTGCCTTAAGAGTGAGAAATTGCTCGGTGCTGAGTCATAGGGGACACCCTGCTCCACATATATAGGCTTTCATTCCAGGGATCCCTCATGTTCTTGTGGTAAATATTTCATCTCCTCATGGTTCTGTCTGAGGTGTAAGTGGGGTTGGGTGTTGGTGAGAAAAGAACAGCCACCTTGAGACTGGCCCAGACAGTTTCTAAAATAAAGACTACTTGTCAGCGGGGAGGAATGGAGGAATTCCCTAGAGGAAAAAAATCTGTCAATGTCTCACAACTTTATCTACTGATACGTACTGATATATTTCTAGCTCTGTCTGCTGAGTGGGTCTAGAAGCAATGACACACTAGTCACAGCAAACACACCCTTCACTCATATCTTGGTTTCTACTTCGGATTTTTTTTTTTTTTTTTTTGAGACATAGTCTCCCTCTGTTGCCCTGGCTAGAGTGAGTGCCGTGGTGTCAGCCTAGCTCACAGCAACCTCAAACTCCTGGGCTTAAGCGATCCTCCTGCCTCAGCCTCCCGAGTAGCTGGGACTACAGGCATGCGCCACCATGCCCGGCTAATTTTTTCTATATATATTTTTAGTTGGCCAGATAATTTGTTTCTATTTTTTTTTTTTTTTTTTAGTAGAGACAGGGTCTTGCTCTTGCTTAGGCTGGTCTCGAACTCCTTACCTTGAGTGATCCTCCCGCCTCGGCCTCCCAGAGTGCTAGGATTACAGGTGTGAGCCACCGTGCCCGGCTCTATATCTTGGTTTCTAATACCTTCTACAATAAAAGGAACCAAAACTCCTTGGAGAGATGGTTGATTCTAGGGCTGCGGTGGGGTGGGAATAAACAAAATGATCCTGAAATATCTTGTAGTGCCAGAAAGTAAGGTGGAGTAGGACTCCTCACTCCTGAAGAGGGGATTCACAGAGTGACTTCCTTCAAATATAGTATGGGAAGAGGGGGAAAAAAAAGAGTAACTTTACAGCAGAGAAAACTGACAAACACTACCTCAGGTGAACAAAATTAGCATCATCAGTAATAATTCACATTGATAGCATGTAACCTAGATATGATGTGATGCAAATTACGCTTTATCTCTGTGGTCTCTCTCCCTAAAACACATAATCTCTGTCTATAAGAAAAACATTACACAAACCAAACTCAGGGACATTTAAAAAAATCTCTACACAATACTCTTTAAAACTGTCAAGGTCATTAAAAAAATAGAAATCTGAGAAATCGTGAGTCTAGAGAAGCCCAAAGAGACATGACAACTATATGTAAGATGGTATCTTGAATGGTTTCTGGAACATAGAAAGGACGTTAGGTAAAAACTAAGGAAATCTCAATAAAGTACGGATTTCAGAAAATAATAATGGTGAATATTGGTTGATTAGTGTGACAAATGCACCATAGCAATATTCACTACAGGGGAAACTAATTGCAGGTATATGGGAACATTCTTGCAACTTCTCTGTATATCTAAGACTATTCTGAAATGTTTATTAGTGACCTTGAGAAAAGTTAATCTGATAGGACACTTAAAAATGAACAAGTCACGTCAGTTCACTACTTCTGCCTTCACACCCAAGCTAACTCTTGAGTAGGTAAAGAACCCATCATTATAAAATACAGACACTAGGCAGAGCCCTGGAAATACTAAACACTAAAGCATCCCCACGATGAGGTCCTTGCTCCCAGCAGCCTCAGCATTTCACAGAAATACTGACAAGATCTCCATCACCTATGTTTGCAAACAAAGAAGAATAGAGACATGATCCTATGCCGCAATTGCTTGGTCTCTTTAGGCCTCTGCTGCATTTTGTAAGGCCAGAGGGCTCCCCGTCCTCTAGGAAGCTGTTGGCACTAATTGCCCCATACGTCTCACCTTTGTTTCCCTTTGTCATCACCCTAATATAAGCCCTCAAAAATCACTGCAATGGAAACCTAGAAAAACTTAAACGCGTTTAATTATTTTCGCTTTTTGTCACTATTCCCTTAGGAAGGACCATACAACGTAGGAGAAATGTTGATGCTACTGAATTTTATAGATTCACATACTTTAATAAAATGACATTCATTGTAAGAACCGTCACATTTAAAGAGTGTGTTCAACTGCAAAATTCAGCAGAGTTTTGTTAAATATAGTCTAAATAAAAAAAAAACTTCTAATCTTGCCTGTCATAAAAATTTACAAAGTTGCTATTAGTTGGAAACGTGAAGTTAGCTATGAAAAACTGCAGAAGGGGATTTGTGTTTACTCTTAATGTTGGAATTTCAGCCAGCCGTGGTTTTATGTGAAAAATTCCCAAGTGGACTTTTTAAGAATTATTTATAAATAAGTGCTTCGCTCCCCTTTTTGAGGATTTGGGAACATCAAACCAAAATAAAGTCCAGGGGTAAAAAAAAAAAAAAAATACCAGCTGCTCTTAGGGTGGCCTCATGGCCCTGGTCACAGGTGAGAATCACCAGCCACTATCTGCCACTTACTTAGTGTGCTTCACAGAAACATTTCTAACTCATATTACTGTTGGAGGCTCCAGGACACTTGGGTATGGTAATACATTAACTCCATATTATAACTTTATTCAAATTTGCCTCATCTTTTTATTTCTCAATGATCAAGACTCTTAGCAACTAAAAATATCACAAAGCCATCCATATAATTCTTTTAAAAATGGCTTACATTTGAATATTGCATAATAGTTTTTAATTCATTCTAATATACATAGCTTGATTATCACAAAATCATCCAATAAAGTAATATATCCCAAAATGTACAATTTATACATGAGTCAGCTAGAGTTAAAAAAAAAAGTTAAATGAGACCTTTGTCCTTATTTTTTGTTGAGCAAATAGCTTCTGTAGCATTCTGTCAGGGATAGTCACTTTTACACGGCCTCTACAGTGATAAAAATTGAGGCTTTGAAGCAACAGACACAAGTGAGTTCTTTATGAGCTGACCAGAGAGCAAACAGTGTTTAAGATGTCAGTGTATTTCACTATTCCTTAAGTCTTTACAAATGGTCACTCAATACATGATGAAAATCCAGTATTTGAATAAGCAGAATATTCTAACTTTCCCGCCACCTCCCAAAGATAAAAGTTAAGAGAGTTATCACATTATTGACAATATCTTTAGACAAAAGCTTTAGGAATTGCTGTTTATAAAAAATCATTGTCTGAAGGGTCCATGAAAATTATATTATTGAAGTTATTAGTATATTTATCACCTTTTAAAAATTTGTTTTGAGGGTATAAAATTTCATGACCAAAGAAATAGCTTTAATATCTTATCGGCAAAAGCCTAGTGAATAAATCATAAGTGCATATGCTCAGTTCAATTTTGGTGTTAGTATTAAAACTTTAAGAAATATAATCCTTGAATTACTTCCCTGGACCTCAGTGCTTTAACAGGATATAAATATAGTGTAGCATGAAAGCACTACCAATGAAGTTGGGGAAGTCTTGTTTCGAAAGTTCCTGTGTCATTTCACAGTGCATAAAATAAGGACAGCAGAATCCTGCATACTTTTACAAATCATTGACTCTATGTCCCTACAATTCCCTAATGTCCAAAATTTAAAAATATAGCAAGCACCATCCCCATATTTATTACAAAACGACTGAATCATAACCACATCTCATAATTTTGTTTTATTTCATTGTGATTTTTACATATGAAATGTGTCTCTAATTAACTGAAACTCTTATTTTAAGCCTGAAAATTTTAAGTACAATTTACAATTGTTTTATATTCATAAAATTTGTTTCTGATCCTGAATTTAATATAAATTAATTGTGTATCATTGGCCAAGTTACCTACTAAGATTACCTACTATGTTACCCACTTAGAATCTCGCTTTATGTATGAGGATGATCTTTAGGATCTTTTTCTCTTAAAAGAGTTGAAATATGTTACATTTGTGAAAAAAGACCTATGTCATTTGCTAACTTGGGAGAAATCTTTTCATAATGTACTTATAATAATTTACAATATTATTTTTATATAAGAATAAAGTGAATTGTATTATGTAATATGGTGTTGAATTATCATATTGTCTTTATCCACTCCTGAACTGATGTGCACTCAGGCTGATTCCACATCTCTTCAATTGTAAATTGCGCTACAATAAACATTTGAGTGCAGGTGCCTTCTTGAAAAAATGACTTCTTTTCCTTTGGATGGGTACCCAGCCATGGGATTGCTGGATCAAATTGTGGGTCTACATTTATTTCTTTGGGGAATAACCATCCTGTTTTCCGCAGAGGCTGCACTAGCCTGTACTTCCTGCAACAGTGCGTAAGCGTTCCTAGCTCTCTGCATCCACATTAACATCATTTTTTTTGACTTTTTAATAATGGTAATTCTGACAGGGGTAAGGTGGTATCTCATTGTGGTTTTAATTTGCATTTCTCTGATGATTAGTGCGGTTGAGCATCTTTTCATATATTTATTGGTCATTTGTCAATCTTTTGAAAAATGTTTGTTCATGTCTTTTGCCTACTTTTTAATGGTGTTTTCCCATCCATTCAGCCAGACCATGTTTTCTAAGTGGAGCATTCATACTGTTCACATTTAGAGTTAATATTGATATGTGAGATAATGTTCTGTTTATTATGTTGGATGATAATTTATTTGCTGTCTTTGTTAGAGCTGTGAGCTTTAAATTTGGGGTGTTTTTA
The DNA here is from genome assembly GCF_020740605.2 of Lemur catta. Classification (NCBI taxonomy): domain Eukaryota; kingdom Metazoa; phylum Chordata; class Mammalia; order Primates; family Lemuridae; genus Lemur; species Lemur catta. The sequence continues at coordinate 44,979,728 of NC_059141.1, read as the reverse complement.
CAATGGTCGGTATCTACCGTGCTCTTCCATGTGTAATGCAGTTTTGAGTATTTCCTGTAGGGCAGTACTACTTGTGACAAATTTTCTTAGTGTTTGCTTGTCAGCAAAAGTCTTTATTTCTCTATCAGTTTTAAAAATTAGTTTTATAGGACACAAAATTCTTGGCTGGCAGTTATTCTGTTTAAGAAGACTAAAATTGGGGCCCGAATGCCTTCTGGCTTGTAAGATCTCTGCTGAGAAGTCTGCTGTTGGCATGACTGGTTTTCCTTTGTAGGTTAGTTGTTGCTTTCATCTGGCAGCTTGTAGAATTTTCGTCTTCATTTTGACTTTGGCCAGGTTGGTGACAATTTGTCTTGGGGATGTCCTATTTGCTATGAATCTTACTGTTGTTCAATGACCATCTTGTATCTGGATATCTGAATCTCTGGTGATACCAGGGAAGTTTTCCTCAATAGTTCTTTTGAGGATTATACTTTTTGCTTTTTCTTCTCCCTCAGAGGTACCTATAATTCTTACATTGGACCATTTTTCATAGTCTTATACTTTTGAGTGATTGTTCATTTTTCTTTATTCTTTTTTCTGCATCTTTGACTGACTGGGTTATTTTGGAAGCCTTGTCTTCAAGCCCTGAGATTCTTGCTTCTGCTTTTTCTAGCCTATTGTTGAGTCTTTCCACTATAATTTGAAATTCTCTAAGTGACTCTTGCATTTCTTTAAGTTCTGTTGTATCATTTCTTAGGTTGTCTGTCTCTTCAGTGAGTTTTTCATATTTTTCATTCATGAGCTGAAACAATTTTTTGGCTTCTTTGTGCCTGTTTTTAACATTGTCTTCAATACCATTCATCTTATTTGCCATCCATCTTCTGAATTCCGTCTCTGACATTTTGACAATTTCGTGTAGGTTTGGGTCCATTGCTGGAAATCTATTGTGATCCTTTGGGGGTGTCAAAACAGCTTGTCTTTTCATGTTGCCAGAGTTCTTATTCTGTTCCTTGTCATCTGAAATCTTGTCTCTCGGCTCGAGACAAATAAGCTAGTAGTGCACCCTTTCTCCTCTCCTGGGAACTCTCCTATTTCCTGGAAGGAAGGATGGAATCCCTGGATGGTGCACTTGTGTCCTGCTCTGGTGGACTTAGCCAACCCAAGACGTGTGGAAGAACTGTGAAGGTTTAGCACTGTTTTTTTCCTGGATCTCCTGCCTCCCCATTCCCCAACGGTTGTCACTGGCAGTCCCCATGTTGCAGAGTGAGTCAATGCCCCATCTAGTTCTGTCGGCAGTGGCGATTGTCAGCCCAAGCCAGATCAATAGCTGTTCAACTCAGATTTGCAGGGAGCTTTGTTTGTCAGCTTGTACCGACTTGATTGCAGCCCTGCCCATGCCCGTGGGTGACACCAATTGTCTGCCCACCCTGGTATGGAAGCCTCCCTGTTCAGATCCGTGGGTGGCAATGTTTGCTGCCCCTCATGGCTTAGGTACAGTCCTGCTCACATCCTCTGGCAATGGCAATTGATGACATGCACTGGCTTGAGGGCTGCCCACTCAGATCCACAAACAGCAGCTTTTGTCAGCTGTGTGCCGGCTTGAGTGCAGCTCCCCCCACACCTGGAAGGGGCAGTGATTGTCAGCTTGTGCTAGTTTGATATCTGTCTGGGTTTGTCAGCCCTTGTGGCTTGAGCATAGCCCCACGCATGTTTATGGGTGGTGGTGATTGTCAGCCTGCTCCAGCTTGAGAGATGGCTGTTCAGATCCTTGGGCAGCTGTATTTGTTGCCTATGTGTTGGCTGTAGTGCAGCTTCACCCACACCCTCGCAGTGGCGTTTGTCATGGCCCCTAAGCTTGAGAGCTGTCCTGTTCAGATCTTCTAGCTGCAGCATTTGTCCTGTTCCGTGTTATGAATGTCCACTATTCTGCTTGCATGGAAATATGGAAGCAAAGCCTTTCAGACTAAAAGGCAAAATGTTAATTTAGTCGTTTTAAGTATGTTGGATGATAACTAAAGGAAATAAGGAATCTCAGAAATTGGGAAGCTGGAGGATGTGGGTGCTATCATTGTATATGTCTGAATTTTGTAAGAAGATAAAAAAGAATTTCAAATGCAGCCTTCTGAGAAGAGAGGGAGTATGCTTATATGGAATGTTCTCCTTCCCCATTGTATACAAAGCGTATTCATTTAGTTTCTTTTTCTTCTTCATCATTATTTAATTTTACATGCAATATTGACTCACTGCATGTATTTCTTTTTAAAAAAATTTAGTAGTGAGGAGACTGAGGCAGAAGGATTGCACGAGCCCAGGAGTTTGAGGCTACAATGAGCTATAATCATACCACTCCACCCCAACTTGGGTGACAGAGGGAGAGTCCATCTTTTAAAAAAATATTTAGTAGCTACAGTATGGTTTACAATATATTTCTTTAATAAAAAGTTAATGCTCATATATCCTATAGAGAACTTACAAGTTGTATTAATAATTCAAAATTCTCAATCCAAGCCTTTGTGCTATTGGTTACACTTTTAAATTTTGCGTATGCTGTAAAAACATAAAACACAGCTACTATTTTGGCTTTAGATAGTTATCGGTTAGAAGTAGTAAAAATAACAAAATGAATTTTTATTTACTTTTATCTATGCCATTCTCAATATTTTCATTTCTTTGTACAGCTCTAGGTGACTTAAATATCATATTAATTTCACCTGAAAAAAACTTTTCTCAACATTTCTTATATTACAGATCTTCTGATAATTAATTCTATGTTTTTGTTCACATAAAAATTATTCCTTTTTCCTTTACTATTCAAAGTTATTTTCAATAAGTATAGGATGCTGGACTGACAGATTTTTTTTTTCCAGTACGTTAAAGATATATTGTATTTTCTTCTGCTTGCATAGTATTTTTATTAGAAATCTATTATAAATATTATACTTTATAAAAAATATTGATCAATCAAAGCTAGGTAGATTAGAATTATCATCATATGTAAGAACACTACATTGACAGTCTTAGTGTCTTAGAAGGTCCAGAAAAATGATATATAACGGGATTTTGTATCTGGGATTAAGTTTATATCTGGGTTTAAGGTAGGTCTTTGAAGGGGAGAAGCTGATTATAACAGGACAGCATTTATAATATAATAGCTTGATTGGTGGATACAGCAAAGTGAGAACTTGAAATACATATTTGTAAGTAAACTGTTCTGTGAAAAGTAAGTTGTTTGCCCAGATGAGTAAACTGTTTGTTCAGATAAATTATCTTGAAGTCAAGTTATTTATGGGTTTAAAGTACTCTCCTCTTGATCAAGAAATGGCTGGAAAAAAAGCTGGTCTCTGTTTTTAGCCCTGATAATTAAGTTATGTAGACAGAGCTTAACACCATATAAGAGGCTTCTTGGAAATCATGCTATTAATGAAAACAACAATAATGAGGTATACATTCATTATTTCAGTTTAAGATACTTGAAAAGTACTGGGAAATTGGATGATGTCCATTTAAAAAGACAAAGAATATCATTGCTAAATTATGTTTATAAAATCCAGCAAAAAAGAAAATTTGGCTGTATGGAAGATAAGTCACAGACTAAGGCTTGAATTATACTAGTCGCTTTGATAGACTATCAGCCTCACACTAGAGTATAACCATTATGTTCTCGGAATAATATGAGAATGATGAACATTTGGCAATGAACATGTCTCTGCTGCATTTATACAATACACTTTGTGTAATCTATATGATATAAATAAACTTATTTTTAGCCATTTTTCTTGGGGGCATTTTTCTTATAGCAAACTAATTATGGAATCCATTGAATTGACATTATAAAACATTTCTTTTAAATGAATAAAACAAATCATGAAACTGTAAGTAGTACCTTGCAAAATATAAAACTGGCACAGCTATACTTCACCCTAAGATAGGTTATTGCAGCCTGCAGTCATGTAAATATGTGTTACTTGTCATGGATGAATTAAACCTGTAGTGTATTCAACTAATCAACCAATTCAGTGATTCTTTGCTCTCTTGCCAATAATAAAACTATATTTAAACCTAGGAGTATCAGGTACTGTTCTTTATAAATGTAATGTCCCTATGAACAAGGATATGCCAGACTTTACTAGCTATCAATGCAATTAAGTTAATTTTAATGCTTTATCTGTATCCCAGCCCTGTGTCACTCCCAGGGATAGCCTGACAGCCCTCAGCTTCTGCATCTTACCATCCAAACTTACTTCTCTCCCTCTGAGCAGCTCTTTCCATGTGGACTGCGTCGGTTCCACACCACGTCTCACCAGACAGAAAATGCTCAGACTCTTTACCTTCATTGGCCTTTGAAAGCAAATCAATCATATAACAGTTGCATGAAATTTACAATATGTATTTCACAAAAAAAAGAGAAAAAAATAAAGGAAAATTTAAACTGTTTATTGAAAGTCTATTCTCTGAAATACTTCTTGTCCACATGTATGCAATTGTTGCTCACAGCCGCCAATCTTGGGTTCTTTCATAGCCCTTCTCTTATGCCTCTTTTTCTATAATCTTTTTAAATCTCTTCAACACTATTCCTCTCCTTAGGAGAAAACAAAAACAAGTCAGCAAACTGAAGGACATCTCCTTATTTCCTTATCAACCATTTTCTCTGATGCTTGCCAGGTAGGCATCCAGGCATTTAGGTTATCATTTTCTATGTTAATCGCTCATCAAAGAATTTCTGTAAACAAAGGAAGGCCCCTCCCTAGGAGGAATCCTAGAGTTCAGCCACTAATATTGTTTACATTGTAGGGCTCAAAACACAGATCAATAGGCAAAGGTGAACTATTCAATCATTTGACCAATATCATAAAATTTTTAACCTGCCCAGGGTGAAAGTTTTAGGTGCAGATTAGAATGTTGTAACACAAAAGGTCAAAAGTGCTTTCTTTAGAAAACGATACCTTGTTCCATTAGGCCTCACTAGTTCTAGAACTCTGCCATCAGCTATACCTAGCGTGCAATTCCATTTTCAGTCATACCTTTAAAAGCCCAGGCCAAGCCCCTAATGCAGCCACTAAGCTATATAAAAACAGAATTAGTGACATGTATTTGGACTCAGGAACTTTTCTAGGCCCATCTTCCCCATCCACCTCCTGTGTCACTTTACTCTCCCATTGACAATCTCAATTTTCTATGCATTTTAGGTTTTTTCCTTGATTTTTACTTTTGAGGTTAAATTCTAGACCTAAGCAATTCATTTTATGCCAGGATTACCTTCTCATTTAATTCCATGGAATTAATGGCCTGTTTTTGGACAGCTTCCTAATAGCACTCAAGGTTCCTGATTGATACTATTCTTGCTTGGTATTTATTTCTTGGTCTCTACATTTCATAACTTTGGGTAAGTGACCACAGCCATTCCTTCTCCTTTACAGGCCCCTCCTCTGTTCACTCAGTCTTGGTCTACTCCTCTTTATTTTCTACTCATTCACTAGGCAATTTAAGTCCATTTTATGATTTTGAGTTTTACTCGTATATTAATGATTCCCACATCTATATCACCAGCTCTTTTAATCTGTTGCAAATATCCAAATGGATTACTCTAGGCAACCATTCTTCATCAAGATTCACATAAGGAGTTAGCTCTTTGAGGTAGTCTTTATTCGACTCTGAGTCTGTATTAGCTGCCATCCTCTGTGCTCCTATTGTGTTCTATGAACACCTCTATCAAGCATTTCCTGTGCCGAGTCATGATTATCTGTTTTACCTGTTAATCTCTTACTGGATTGCAAGTTCTCTGGAGACAGGAACTTTGTCTAAATCAACCTTGCATTTCCATCATCAAGTAGAGTTTCTGCAGCACTATAGGTGATAGATAAATGTAAGCAGTCTTTTTAAAAAAGACTGCCATTTTGCAATGGACTGGGTTTCTCTGGAAGATAATGTGTGCTGCTCTAAGATTTAGGCAATTACTTTCCAGGGAAAATGTAGACATGGTTTATGCATCAGATTAGCAGTTGGATTATACAACCTCTAATGTCTATTCCATGCCTGAAATTTTATAAACCTATGACCCTATAATGCTTTCAAAAGAAATTACACAAGAAGGAAAAGTTAACTTTTTGGGGCACATTATCCAAAGTTTCCAATTAATCATTTTGCCGGTACTAAATGTGCTGCTTAATTGCTCAGAAATCAAATTACATTAACACTATCAAAAGCTATTGAAAATTGGCACAAATACCATTAACAGATGAAGTATCATTTAAATTACATACTTCATTTATTTCATTATTTTAAAGTCATAACATGAGTTTATAGTAAATGAGCACAAAACTTACAACAATTTACTTTTGGCAAGTATTTGTATCTTCCAGGGGCATGATCAGCATGTACTCACTCTGAAACAATGAATCTGCAATTTGGTTTTACGCTTAATATGTTTTGCCATGTTGACAAAGCAGGATATTTGAGTTTGTTGCAGAGTGGTAAAAGCAAGACAAGTGAGATGGACAAATTTTAATGCTGAGGCAAAATACAGGCTCAAATTCAATGGCTGGAATTTTAAAAATTATGCCTAGATTCCTTCATAACGTATAACTCGGTCATCTTCAGGAAAAACACATTGTGTAGGAAATGGTTGTGGAAATATCTGGAGGTGTTTTTATAGTGAATTTATATAATTTTTTGTTTATATTTATTTTAGAGGAGAAAAAATAGACTTGAAAAATTAAGTGACATGCTTAAGCTCATATTACTTTTCTGCTCATCATTAATTTCTAAAAGGATTTTATGTAACCCATTGGAGCCACAATGAAGACTACACCCTATGGGTTATTGCATATGTGTTTTGTGTGTGTGCGTGTGTGTGTGTGTGAGGTGATTCTGAAGACAGTGAATACTGCAGGTGTTATGTATCAGGTGGAGATATAGATAATAAACTGGGGTATTAGATGATCAGAGCTTGACTTTTTTAAGGGTATTTGTTCTTACAGTTTAGCTTCTTTTCCTCTATCCCTTCTCAGCAACATGAAATACTGGCTCCCAATCACATTCCTCAAGAATTCTGGTTGATAATCCATTGTTATTGCATGGTTACAATTCTTCTCCAAGTCTCATGTATGTGTATGTATTATATTTTGAGATAATGTTTTCACAATATTTTCTCCATGTATAGTTGACTGCACAAAAGTATTCTTGAGACAATACTTTAACTCTCACTGGAATATTCAGTAGTTTATCCTTTTCCATTAGCTAACACATACACACACAAATATATATATAAATAAAATCAATTTGGCTATTCTAAAGAATGTATTTTCTTTTTTTAACTGCAAGGAAGGAATATTTCCTCTATTTAATTAATGAAGCTGAGCTCCATTTCAAGGAGCTGAATTGCATAATATCATCATGAGGCTTTAATAAATTATAGACCTTTCAATGGTTAAAGGCAACATTTTCCAGGCTTAATATAATGCAGTTGGACTAATTCACTCAGAGCTCCATTCTCTGGGATTGAGATATGCATGCCTCCAGGCAAGTGGCATGAAATACTCAAGACATTTCTTACTGGGAAAGCATACTGTAGAATTAGAAATCTCTTTCCAAGATCCTACACAATATTTTGCTCATAAATTTCCCTTGTTGGCCCAGTACTTATTAAATACTGAATAAATCTTTACAGAATAAATAAATGTTGAGGGATGTTTTATAGTTTAAATACTTAGTAAATAGTATTTTCTAAATGGGAATACTTCTTTCAGTGTCTAGTATGATAAACCTCCGTTAAAGGGTAAGTTTGTTGAAGAATTCACCAAAGAATTTGACCGAACTCGTTTTCTGAGTAACAGCTGATAGGGCACTATTGTTGTAAATTATACCCTACGGGAAATGCTCCCTTATCCCATACACTTTCCTTAAACAGGTCTATGTCAAGGATGAACAAACCTGTAGTCCAAATTTGTCCCATCATCTCTTTTTGTACAGTCCATCAGCTAAGAATCATTTTTGTATATTTAAATGATTAAAATATTTCTCGAAAAAGAGTATTTCATGACATGTGAAAATTACATGACATTCACATTTCAGTGTCTACAAATAAACATTTTGGAGCACAACCATGTGCATTCATTAGGTATCATCTATGGCTATTTTTAGTGATAAAGCAGGTGAGTTGCATACTTGCGACAAAGACTGTATAGTTCATAAGTCTAAAATAGTTATTATCTGGCCTTTTAAAGAAAAAGTTTATCAACCTCTGGTTTCTACCATAAATAACAATGAGACAGCCAAGGGTATTACTGAGCTACCAATATTGTCATAGCCACCAATATTGTCATTCAACTTGGGAAAAAAACTAGATTTGGGTACTAATATTGCCCTTCATGGAAAATTAGAGTAAGCAAATCAGTGTGTTAGAAGGAGTACAGTTCTGATACCTATTAATATATATCCCAAATTTGAATCCCAGTATCCTGCCTGAATTAATGATTTGGGGAAAGTTGCAGAACCTTTCTTTACTTTTCACTGTCTTTAACTCCTGTGAATTAAATAAAAATGAAGTCGTATCCACGGAATAAATAACTTGAGTATATTATAAGCAAGTCACTCTAAGAGCCCTAAATTGTTTTTTTTTTTTTTTTTTTTTTTTTTTTTAGAGAAACACAAACCAAATACCCTTACTAAAGTTTCCACTTGGGAGAGAGGGTCCCAAGCCGTCAATCTGGAAGTGCGATAAAGTCCGCCTCAGTCCAGCAGCTTCTCCCTATTATTGCTTTTGAGCCTGGACAGTGAAAGTGGTTTTCAACTGTGCTGACTTTCACACACCTCACCTGAAAAATGTCTGTAAGCCCCTATAGTGGCTGTCACTATTAGATTCATCCCAAGCTTTAGGTGTATCCAAAGAAATACCTGAAAAGCCTGCAGCAGACAGTAGTCTTCTTTTTTTTTTTTTTTTTTTGTCCTTTCATACTACATTTGATAATGGAGTTTCAGCAGTTACTTTTTTCAGGGTAAGGTGGGGGTAGTGAATGCATGTGGCATATATTGAAGGTATTTATCCATAAAACGGAAAACGTTTTCAGTGAAGCCAAAGTGTAGAATGAATAAAAAGTATTAACTGAGGCATCAGCTAGTGCAAATCTTCATATACCATTTTTTGAAGTGACCCAGGTTATGTCCTTTCCTGTTTTCGGAGTCTTTCTCACCTGCAAAATATGAGTCCAGGACTGTGTCTGTAAAATTCCTTATTACATTGATTTTAAACCATGGAACAAAAGAATAGTGGCAGGACGACAGAATACCCTGTAGTTAAGCATGTGATAATAAGGTGGCACTGATTTTTCAGAGCCTTTGAGTTTTCAGAGTTGTGATTTTTGAGACTACAGAGCCAAATTTCCACACAGCATAAATTAATCTCTAAATGAGAAATTTTTAACAAGCAGGCCTTATCTTGAGACAAAATCTAATTGTCTGTTATTTGTTGTTCAATGGAAGAAAAAATGTCTGAACTCCTCTGGGGAGGAACAGAAAAATCTCTGCTGCTGTGAGGTGTGGCCTCTCATGAAAAGAGTTAATGTAAGCAAATATGCTTTGGCATCCCTTAACAAACAAGCAAACAAACACAAGATTTGCATAGAGAAATTTAGTAGCATTACTTGAAATGATATATCTAAATATCAAAATTTAAATGGTAAGTAAAGGGAATTAAGGGTTGCTTATGCAGACATGGAGACATAGATCTAGGTGATTTTCACATGAGATTTCAGTGAATTCTTACAACATCTATAGCTATTACTATCTCCATTTTACAGGTTCAAACACTGAGTTTAACGACTGTTACGTTTAGGCAACTTAACTTCTCTGTGACAGAACTGGTATGAAAATCTAAGTGTGACAATTTTCAAAACTCTTCTTTAAATGAGCTCAATTTAGCCACTCCACAATGTATACATATTTCAAAACACCATGTTGCACATGATAAATATATACAATTTTTATTTGCCAATTTAAAATAAGAATATCATTACATAAAACAACAAGCAAACAAAAAACCTTCTTTGGAACTGTAGACAAGGAAAACACTGACATTTGTAGCTGAATAAACTAAAATCTCACTTTATATATTATTGAAACCAATTTCAATTTTGAAGTTAAACTTTGATTAAATAAATTGTATATCCTAAAGGACACATGTACTATACTAGCCCTTTTAATTTTTTAGCTGGCGGTAATTGGTGATAGGGGTGGTGGGAAGTGAGGGCAGGGAATATAATTGTGAAATTAAGTAAACAATTTAAAAACCTTTAGAATGTAAGTGTAAACTCTATTATAGGAAGTAGAGCTTCATATTACGTGTGAGCATATGAAAAGTCAAGGCAATTGACAGGCAGTGTATTTTTTAGGCAATGTGAATCTCTAAAATTTAAACAAACAATAAGGTATATTTATTTCAGGAATAGGATACATATGCAATATGGGTTCATGTCTCAGACATCTGATAAGGTGAACTAAAGCGATGCAGCTATATAATCATGAAATGAGGGCACTCCAAGGGCAAGTTTTTAAATTGATCTGGAATTTGATTGCTATATCGGTACAGTTCTTATAATGTTGCCCAAACACAACTTTATGTGATCTTTTTTATCATAAATAATGTAAATGTAATATATAACCTTTACTAACACTACTGCTAGATACTATATGAATATTTAAAAATAATTGCACTTTAATTTAGCTTAAATTAAAAGCCATATGTCTTTGATTAACCATACTTAAATCAGATTGCTAAACAATAGTATATAAAAATGTGCTTGACATTTACTTTGGAGTTATGAGGAGGCACCTAGTTTTGTTTTGTTTGCTGGCATTTCATCCTTTGTGTACATACATAAGCAGTTAAGGACTGCAAAGGAGAAACCAAAAATTAGTGATATGCAACTAGGATAGAAATTATTTTCATTGTAAGCTATAACTGCAACAACAAAAGAAGTTTTATGATACATTTTTGTTGTTAATATGAATGTTAAAGAGTTTAAAATTTATGTGTTAAGAAGTACTCTCAAATAGATTGTGAAACAATAGATTCTAAGAGCTTTGAAGGAACTGTTAGAGTGGATTGTGTCAAAAATATCCATTCTAAAAAGTCCCTAAACCTGTATTTATATAATTGGAGCTATTATGGTTTATTATATCAATTACCCATGTACTGAAGAAGAAAAAATCAACAGCTTAAAACACTGTCATTAGAGGGGGCTGGCAGACGTATGCAAGAAACCCAATCTTGAGCCTTCCAGGAGGTTAAGACAAGCAATTGCAATATTCTTGTGATGTTCTCTGTAATATCTCTAAACGCAACTTCTATATGGGAATAAAAATACAGTATATACTTGCAATGATGATCAAATAAGAATTACAGAATTGTCACAGAAAGAAAATCAAATCCCATAAATTGTGTCAAGATGTTTTGGAATAAAAAGAAATGAAAATAGGGAAAAACGCCAGAAATTTTATAGACACTATCAATGAATGACTTTCTGATTTTATTTAATTGACATCTATATATAAAGATAATGGATTGTCTTTTGTCTTCAAGTGGTGGTGCTATTGGTGTTGTTATTGTTTTATGTATTTGTTCTAGATTGGAAGAAAAAAAATTTTATACAGGAAATGCTAATTACAGTACAGGACAAAAGCACAAGAAATGTAGCCTTAATTGTCAAGTGAGTGGTAAATCCTAAATACTACCACTTCAGAGAATGTGAAAATAAATCTTTAAGAGTGAGAATGATTTTGGCAGTTTTCATTCAGTGTCAGTTTCTGAAGGATTTCGATGTAAAGAGAGTTTTCATTTGCAGAGATAGAGGACAAAGAGTATGTCAGGGGACAATTTACAAACTAGCAGGCTGAATTGTTATAATAAATCCCACTTGGGTAAAGGTGACAATGATGTGATAAATATTATTTTTTTAATGTTATTCTCTATAAAGATAACTTAGTAAAAGTACCTTGGTGGGTATTTCAACAAACACATTAGAGGCTTATTATTTCTCTTCTAGTTAGAGATGACTGATAAACACCAGAGGATTTTAAACTGTACCTAACTTTGCAAGTGTAGAAACAACCAATACAACCTAGGCAGACAATTTCAATTATCTTATGAACAATTCTTAGGCATTTTTATGGGCTGGTAGATTTTCAGACACTGAAGCTTCCCCTAAAACTGTTATAATGAAACATAGTTCCCAGGTAAGAATTAATTAAAAAAAAAATCTTCCATGCCAATAATAACACAAACGTGACTGATTTTCAAAGCACCATGTTTTTGGCTTTTGTTAGTTTTCTTATCTAGGCCACCAATTACTACACTATTCAAAATATGTCATGAAATTATTATGAATATTAAAACTGTTTAGGAATTTGGCATTTTAATCCTGAGAAAGGAAAGATTCAATAGGGGAAATATGTATCTATCACTGTTCAACTAATTGAGTAAAGAAAAAATATATTGTACATAATGTACATAAAGTTAGTATAAGTGTAGCTGAAGATATGCCCTAATAAATGCTAAAATCTCTGTAAAATTTACTTTGATAGCAGTTTTTTATATTTTTATAATTTTGAATTTAGTAAAATAATAGCCATAATAAATACAAGTGTTTATTAAGTGCTGATTATGTGTCAGTCTTTGTGCGAAGTGCTTTATATGAAATAACTCTTTTACTATCAAAATAACCCTGGATAGAAGCTAGAGGAGCTCATAGTGTTTAAGCAACACACCTTAAATACATAACTGGGAAGTGATAGAAAATTCTATTTTATAAAAAGAAGTGTCATTATTTCAGTTTTGTTATTCTGCTTATGTAGGCTGGTTCACTCTGCTCAGAAGGTCCCTCACTCCCATTCCACTTTCATATCTGCTAGTGAAGACCTCATTATAATTTAAGGTAAATTCAGACTACATTTCCTCTGAGAAGCCTTTCTAGATCCCTTCATTCAAAAGCATCTCCACCATTCCAAACATCCATAGGGTGAATGTACATCTTTATGGAACACGTATTACATTCTACCCTGTTATTAAACTACGCAGACAGTATTTATTTACCTTAATTATATTATAAATGCTGAGAGTTCAAGAATTATGATTCTGTTATATTAGTATCTTTCACAGACTCTTATAAAAAGACCATTTGATGAATTTATGCTGCACTCATCCTTAAGATAGTATACTTATCTAAGTTTAATAAAATTTAAATTGTACCTTTATAGTAACATATAAAGCAATAAAAACCCATGCACCATAGAAAAATATAATGGTTCTACCTCTAGTAAAATAGTTGAATAGAAAAATAATATATTGTGATGAATAATAATATCAATTAAACACCACAGTAGTATGAAACAGATTTCAAAAATTGAAAAGAAAATTACTTTGATTGTTTCTGCCACTACTGCATCATTCAGAAAAAGACAGTCAACAACCTTACATAACATCTACTGCAATAATAAAATTCAGATAATGGCTTTGATTTTATTTGTTGTGTACATATTTCATTAACTAAAAATCATTCAAAGAGAAAAGCATAAGCATTAGCAGAAAAGACTTTGAAGTTATCAAGAATATAAACCATCTATTTCAAAGTAATGATGTCAAAGTTATATATGTAAGGAAAGGTCTTGGTGGGTACAGGGGATTAGAGTCTTATAAAACCAGTGACTGAAATGTTTTAATGTATTCTTTTTTATTGTTTATTTAGATAACAGCTACATTTGAAGGCAGTGATTTAGTAGATTCCACTTTATGTCTGATAAATACTAGAAAGAGACTAGCAATGATAGAAATGCCCACAAATACTAAATGCCAGCTTTTAAACAAAAAGCAAAGAAAATTTGTTCTTTATAAATTTCTTTCTGACATTTGTAACAAGTCTTGCTGCCCACAGATTGCTTGGGTTAGAACACTTTCACTTTGTAAAACAAAATTTAATACACAGAAAACTTTTTACATCATTATTTCTTGAAAGTTTAAAGATAAAAAGTCCATACTACAGCCCTTCTTCATCTCCTCTTTTTATAACTACTGCAAAAAAAAAAAAAGAGCATATATTTGCACACAAAATCAAAGAGAAGAAGAATATGACATTTTGTTGTTGTTGTTATTGATGATGATTTTAAAATTGGCAAATGAATACGCTGAGGTGTTTCTGTCTTCTAAAATAGTCCATCCAGGGCATTCTCCTGTGACATTTCCATAATAAAATATAAAGTTGAACATTACATCCATTCAAAAATACGTGCTTGGCTCACAAAAGGCACTTATATGCAGAAACAAATTCCTTAAGTGGTAAAAATGCTGACTCTGAGCAACTAGCATATGGTTTGCTCATCTTTGAAGTTGATAATCTGACACAGGGAAAGCAGATCACCAGGACATAATTATACCTGAGTGTAACTAAACTTGTTGGCAAGTACTTCTATGTTTTTAATACTACTAAATGTATTTACAAACATGCTATGTTTACCCACCAGGCTGACATAAGATCTACTGGTCAACACAAAATGGCATAACTGAGACATCATCATGAGATATCTCAGCTAATTCCACTGAAATTTCTCATTCCCAAATGACCAAGAGATCTGCTTATATGAGGAGTGTAGCCTCTTAGGCGATGGATGGAGGGAGCTAGATAAAGTGATTATTTGGGTGCACAATGTTTGTACAAACATAGGAGAAGAATGAAAATTCATATAAGCTAACATTTGTTGAGTACCTATTGTGTATGAGTGTTAGATTTTTATTTTAAAGAGGTTATAGAAAGGAAACTGCTTTCATAATAGTATGGTGGGTGCAATGACTGAGGTAGTTTTTGAGTGCAATGGGATTACCAGACATGAGACAGTGAGGATCGACTACAGGAGGTATGTGGAAACCCCAGGTAAACTGGATTTTTAGTGCAGATTTTTATTTCATATTTGAATTCCAAAAGGGATGAGTTTCTTTGGTATCTGGATACAGAAATAAAGAGAATTTACTTTATGTTATTCAGCATTTCAAGGAATTCCTCAACATTTGAAGAGACTGTAAATAAGGTGGAAACAACTGCTATGGAATATAAAAATCAAATATTCCATTTTATTTAATTACTTTAAAAAATTTTTAAGTCTCCTCTACATCTGCCTTTGTCAAATAGGGAACATTTTTCAACCATAAGTGAAACTCCTGAAACAGTTGCTATTATTCGTAGACATAAAGGAGATTGGACATCTGGTTCTCATTTTGGCACAGATGGGCTTCATTTATTGCAGCCATTTAAATTTCACTTCCTTCTTGACCTGGGTTATTTTTTAAAAAATTAAAAATAATAGGTATTTATGTTAATGATTATACAAATATTTATTCACTTTAGAATCAGACAGTATAATAGATTCTATAAAAATAATTTAATTTAATGTTACTAAATTAATCTGCTATAAAGACAATGTTCCAGGAGATAAAATTTTACTGGTGAGGACTTTCACTTCTGACCAAGATAGAATAATAGTATTCAGAGTTACCCTCCTGCCTAAAACTCCAAAAACTGAACAAAATATAAGAAGGGATTTTTTGCGAAACTGGTTATCAGAAAACAAAAGATAGTGATCCTTGGAGCTGGTAAACAAATAAGGTTAGCCTTACGCTATCCCCAGCTTATTGCCTTGCAAGATTTTCCAAAAGCATTGCAGCAAAGGAGAGAAGCCTAGAGGAATCTGGCAGATTCTCTAAATTGAAAAGACAAAATTGAGAGTCTAAGAAAACTAACAGAGCTAAATTTTACAGGACAGAGTAGCAGAGACGAGAGAGCCGCGCAGAAAAAGAACTCTGGAGATACGCAGTGGTTCTCTGTTGAGTATTCAGCTAAGTACCAATCAGTGCATTCTGCATTCATGTGAGGAAAGTAACTGAGGCCAAGAGAAGAACCACTCAAAATGATGACCTCTCATGTGGGGCTGGGAAGAATGCATGTTCTCACCAGCCAGACTAGGAAACCTCATGCTTTGTGGTATTGGGCGGAGCACACAGAAGTGTCCTCTCTCAGTAGTGTGGAATATCATGCCTTGTATTAAGCACTGCTATGGTCTTTCTTAAGTTAGAAATCTTAAAAGCAAAACCCAAAGAATTAAACTGTTTCCAAGTAATTTAATGATGTTTCAGAGCAAAGCTCAAGAATACATATAGAAATATAAAGTTACCCAGCATCTAGCAAAGTAAAATTCACAATGTCTCACATACAGTCAAAAATTGCCAGGCATGCAAGGAAGCAGGCAAATACAACCCACAATAAAACAATAAATTAATTACAACCAACCTAGAACTGAAATATATGTTACAGTTAACAGACAAGGATATTAAGCCAGTTATAACAGCTACCAAGAACCGTGAAGACTGAAATTTTATTCTAGTTGCAAACTAGCAAGTTAGCCTAGCACAGTTTTGTGGATGGTCTCAGAAGCCATGAGACTCCTGGGTCAAAGGAGTTTATTATGCATAGTTCAGCAAGTAGCATGAATTCATGTTTGCATTAGTTCCCCTTGCCCCCAAGTTCAGGGGTCACACAGAAGGACCTGGGTGAATGTTATACCTACAGGGGGTTTCATCAAAGCAGAGGAATCTTAGTTTAGGGAATTAAAATCTTTTATAATGGAATGTAAATAAATCTACTTTTTCTCTGGAAAAAAACATAATATTTATTATACCGATAATAACCAACTCTGCTGTTTGTTCCAGCGGGAGACACGGTCTCTCTTTGTAAGGCTGCTTGCAAGATGAGTAGAAACATAAGAGATCCAAAAGGAATTGTCTCCCATCAGTAACTATACTCAAATCAGTAACTATAATCAAAAATTCAAGTTGCAGACATGAAAATTATAATATGTGAGTTGAAATTCCTTATCATAAATTTGTTTAATATAGTTGCGGCCTTGGCATTCATTTTTAGGACTGACATAAGTTGTTTAAAACCTAGTCATATGCCATCAACTTTGGCCTAGTTAAAACTGTCCTCCCCATGTGGTTGTGATATTGTCCATTTGTTCCTCATCTCACTTACCCAAAACCCAAAGAACCCCATAGCTGGTGACCATAAAAAAACACTAATAGGAAACATCAGAGTCATGTAAATAAGTTCTGCACTTTGTGTGTGTTTTCTTCAAACTCGCCAACCCAAAACCCCTGCAGGAAAGCCTGAGGGATACTGCCCATGAACCATAATAAAGGCATAGTCCCATAGGTCCTTTCTCTCTCTCCCTCTTTCTCTCTCTCTCTCTCTCTCTCTCTCCCCCTTTGCCCCTCCAAAATAAAGCTAACTTTAGTAATTCAGAATTTCCTAGAAGGATAACTAACTCATTATTCATGTGTACTCTTTTTCATATTTCATTAATATAGTTATACATATTTTTGGGGCACATGTGATACTTTGATACATGTATACAATGTATCATGATCAAATCAGGGTAATTGTGATAGCCATCAATCTCCTCAAATGTTTGTCTCTTCTTTGTGTTGGGAAAACCACAATTTGATTATTTTACAGGAGTGACTTAATTTGAAAAGGTGCTAAAAAAAGTTGATTATAAAGATCATATGGAAATGAAAAGGGCCTAAATTCAATCAATATAATTCATCATCTTTGTAAAATAAAAGGGAAAACATAATTATTTAAGTAGATGCATAAAATACATTTAATTAAATTTATCTGCCTTTTAAAATAACTTTCAGCAAAGCGAGCATTAAAAAAAGAACAGCTTAAGTCTCATAAAGAGTATATCCTCATTCTCTCTCATATTTTGTGCATGACCTCCCTAGGCAGTCCTTACATAATGCTTTTCAAGTGGATACTGTTAGTCATCTGAAGGCTCTACCGGACTGTGTGTTCGAAGTGGCACATGATCCAGTAGTGACTGGATCTGTTACATGACTGACAGTTGATGCTTGCTATTAACTGGAAACTCAATGGAGGCCATCAACCAAAGTGCCTATACATTTTCTCTCCATGTAGCTTGGATTTCTTACACCACAGTGGATGGATTCTGAGAGACAGCATCCTGAATGAAATTCAGGCATAAGCCACATAATATCAGATGTCCTAAATCATCAATCACTTTTACCACCTTCTACTGTTCAGACAAATCACTAAGCCCAGACTAAATTTAAGGGGAAGAAAATTAGATTCTAGAAAGTATATAATATGAAAGATATTGTTGTAGTTATCTTTGGAAAATAAAATCTACCACAGAATGTCTAAAGAAGCCTACGTCTGACATAAAACTTATTTGTGAACTATTGAACATTTTCTCCCAAAATCAGATCCAAATAGGGATTTTCATACTTATTGCTTCCAAAACTGCATAGAAAGTCCTATTCAATGGCATAATATTAAAAAATGAAATAAACAGCATAAAGATTGGAAAAGATATAAAATCATCCTTATTTACAAATGCCATCATTGTGTGCCTTGAAAATCCAAGGAAACATAAAAAAATAAACCATTACATTAATGAATAAATTTTAAAAGTCTATGGAATAAAGGTGAATGTAGAAAAGTGAATTATGTTTCTGTATACTAGCAACTCAAATAGAAAACTAAATTTATGCAAACAATATAATTCATAATAAAATATTGAATGAAATTTAATATATTTGATGCAAATATTCATGACATCTCAACTAAAAACTATGAAATATTGATGAGAGTAATTAAGTGAGACCCAAATAAATGAAGAGATATGTCATAGTTTGGAAGATACAATATTTCTAAGATGTCAGATCTTCTAAAATTGATCTACAGGTTTAATTCAATCCCTACCAAAATTCTCCAGACTTGTCACAGAAATTAATGAAGTTTTTAAAATAATTTACATGAAAATATAAAGATCATTGAATAACCAAAAGAATTATGAAGTAGAGAAACAAATTTGGTGACCAATACTATTTGATTCAAGAGTTATTGATATGCTGTACTGAATACAATGTGAAATATAAACAAAATGATCAGTATAAGAGAGAATACAAAATAAACCCCTATATATGGTTAATTGATATTTTCAAATAATCAACATAGTTCAATAAGCAAACAAAAATATTTTCAATAAAGGGTGCTTGAACCTGTAGATATTTGTATAGAAGAAATTTCCTTGTATACTACATCATAATATATAATCAAATTAATTTGATATGGAGCAAAAGCATACATATGAAAGCTAAAAATACAAAGAATATGGAAGAAAATACTGGAGTATATCTTCACTATTGTGAGGGTAGAGTAAGAACTCTTAGGAAATTAAAGCTGGAAACATAAAAATTTTATAATCGGATCTCATGAAAATTGCAAATTTCTGTTCATCAAGAACTAGCATTAATAATGTTTAAATAAAAAGTCAAAGATTGGGAAAAAAATTTTCAAGAATTTATCTAGCAGAGTTCTCATATCTAAAATATAGTAAGAACTCCTACAATTTAATAATAAAAAGAAATACATATTTTAAAATGGGCATTTGACAAAAGAAGATATCTGAGTGGTCAATAATCATATAACTTCAAAAGTCACTGAGGAATTGAAATTGAAAGCACAATGTCATACCACTCCACATCCACCAGAATGGCTAAAAATATATTTTAAAATATAGTGAAACCACCAAATGTGGGTGAAATTTTGTCCATTTGGGCATTTATATTAGTGATGAGAGTATACAATATTGCAACCACATTGGAATTCTCTTTGTTGGTTTCTAAAAAAAAAATTAAACATATGCCTATTTCATGATTCAACACCTCCCATGTTAAATATACCACTATGAATGAATACATGTAGCCACATTTATAGGAGCTTCATTTTTAATAGCTCATAATTAGAAACAACCTAAATAGCTATCTATATTTTTGGCATGTTCATATGATGAATTATGGCACAGACATAAAAAATTATACAGATATGCACAAGAATATGAGAACAATATGTTGAATAAACCCACAGACAAGGATTACATATTATTCAATATCATGTATAAGAATTCAAATAGCAGACAAAACTTATCTCAGATAATAAGAAAATGGCAGTTGCTTTTGTAGAAGAATGGATTGATTCGAAGGGGGCACAAAGTAACTTCCTGGGGAAAAGGAAATATTCTACATGTTGAACTCAATAATGATTATTTATGTGAATGTATCAAAATTACATTTTATTTATGGAAATGTATAAAATGTTAAATATTAATAAATACTTATAAAATAAAAGTAAAATTTTAATAAAATACTGAAAATAAAAAATGAAAAACTAATTGCTGATTCTTAAATGTCAGTACAGTACTTCTAAATTCATTTAAAGTGTGACTTCAGGAAATCCTAACGGTACCTGCCCATTTATTTTTTGTGTTCCTATAGCATCCATAAATTATATCAACATTTTAGCACTATGCACTTGACTCTCATTTGCTAACTGAACGACATCAGTATCCCTTCCTAAGTCCCCCACTGCATCGTAAAAGAGAGGACAAGGACTATAATTCACAGAATCCCCTTCCAGGTTAAAGTTTGTCAATGAGAGAAACTCACTTGAGATCTAAAAGGTGCAATACAGAAAAACAGCCCATTGTTCCCTGGAGCATTTGCAGAGACATTTATGAGCAGATCTGTGAGATCTGTAGACTTTAGGTGTGCTTCTTGAGAAGTACACATTCTGGTACTGCAAGCTTAGATAGTGAGTAGGTGCCTTCCTATGACTTCCCCTGAGAATTGCCCACTTAAGTCTGTGAGATGATTCTAATGTGCAGCCCAAGTGCGAACCATAAATACAGAATACAAAAGTTGCATTTTTCTGACAAAGTGTATTTCACGTTGTGAGCTCTAATTGTTAGTGGCAAGTTACTTGACCCTCACTCTTTTTGCCTTCCAGTGGTTGTGAAGCCTCTACTAAAATGCCTTGCAATTCATACAGGGCACCTTTGTCTCGAACAACCCCATGAGTGCACTTAATACATTTTAAGAAAACTCTCTCTTTATGTGTTCAATTCCCCAACTAACCTGTGTCACTGTACTTGACAATTGTGATTCGATAAAAACTTAAGTATAGTAGTTCAAATCGAATCGAATTGTATTTTAAACCCACATTCTTGAAGGAACAAAGCAAAATTTTTGTCAGAGTTTACTAGTTTGGATATCTAACAGGGTGGAATGTGAGTAGAGTGATCTGAAAGTGAAGTTCTAGTTAAGAGTTGAGAGCTCTCCTTCCTTTTCCAATACATGAGGCAGTATAGAAAGATAACAACCTCCACTCCCCATCCTACCTTTTCTGCAACAGCACACACACATCCTGTACCAACTGGAGGTTATGTGTCACATGGCACCTGGAATAAACTTCTGTGCTTTAATGCTATCTGGTCAGTATAGGGGGAGAAGGCAAAATAGGGAGAATATCTGAAGGATCTCTAAAACTACTCTTTTCTATGTTCTGTCAAGAAAATTAAGCTTCACATCCTAGGGATATCATCCTCTACCCTTGATGCACATTAGAATTACCTGAAGATTTATCTTGAAATGTCTAAGCCTCACGCTCAGTCACCATGATTAACTTATGCACTGTTAATTCTAAAGTGTCCCAGGTGATCTAATGATAAATGAAAACTTCTATCTCAGAGTAAGAAGGTATCTAAAGAAAACTTTTAAAAATACTTTTTATTGTGAAAATTTTAAATTTACTTAAAATTAGAGAAAAAAATGAAAATAAACTCTCACATACCAGCATTTAGATATAGTGATTATAATTTTGTCATTTTTGCTTCATAATTTTTCTTGAAGTATCTTGAATTATATATATATATGTATATGTATACACACACTATTACACTCTAGTATGCATGACAAAAATATCAATACTTTTCCTCCAAAACCACAGTATAATTATCATATCTCTAAATTATAGTAGTTCTTTAGTATCATCTAATACTCAGTTCATATTCCTAAATTTCCTCAATTGTTCCTGGAATGTCTTTCCCAGTGAATTGTTAAAATGAAAACTGGACGTTGTATTTTAAATCTTCTTTAAATTACAAAAGCCATTCCCATCCCTTTATATTTTATGTCATGAAGTTTTTTGGGAGCAATAGATCAATATTCTTTTAGGTTTATCTAATGCATTCTGGTGGTATGTTTTACATACTCCTCTATTCCCTGCATTTCTCATAAAAAGAAATTTAGATCTATGGGCTTGAATAAATTCAAGTTAAATAATTAGGACAGAACAATTTAGATATGAAGCCGGGCATTTCATAGTCTATCACATCAGCACACATGTGTCTTATTTATCTTTCTATTGGCTCAGCTAAAATTAATTTTGAGATTTAGGTAGCTATAGTCTAATTTCTCTGTTACAAAGCTTTATATCACCCTAGATAATGCTTTAGTGCACTGTGAATATTCAGTTTCAAATTAATTCTTTATATAATGGAATTAGCTTGAATAAATTATTTAGCTTATTTAGTAATAAAGGAAAGTAAAGTGGTGATTTTTAAAAATCCTTTCTATTGTATGTTTATTAGATGTGATCCTTTTGTAAAGAAGAGTGTCTTCTTATCAATTATAGTTATTTGGTTAACTTGAGATATAGGTCCTACTAGAAGAGCAGGTTAAATGCTGTAAAAACTAACTTTCAGATTAAAGGTTTTGTGCAATAGTTAACCTACAAAAACAATTCAGAATTTTTTGGCCTACTTATTGGTTTATTCAAATAATTTTAGAAATACAGTTAATAATGGAAATTGAACCATTTTTAAACCATTGGGATCTAAATTTTGAACAAAATGAAAGGATAAGCAAAGGCTTCTACCCATTCCTTGGCCCGAACTTCCCATAAAGATGGTCAATATTTTTCATTTCTCAGAAACTTTGAGAAATTTCTGCTAAATGTAATAATTAAAAAATTAATTTAAAAAGGCAAGGGCAACACAGAATTGCCATTCTGAGAGCAAATAGCATGCCCAAGAAGAAAGTAGAGATGAGCCATTATAGGACACTGTAGTCAGGTTGGGGACGTTTCCATTAAAATTGAACTCAAAAAGAATATATGGTAGTGGCAATAATAATGATTGCAATTACTGTAACACATACATTACTATGAAATTCTACAACTTACTAAAGTATTTATGGATGAACTTATATGATGCTTGGAATTTTCTACAAATATCCCAGGAGTGAGAAAATATAAATATTTTGAGTGAAACACGATTGTACTTGTATTGGTACTAGTAAAGTGAAGTAAGTAGTACATGAGGTTTTTGTTACACTATTCTCTTTATTTTTGTGCATTTAAATTTTTTCATTAAAAAATCTATGAATTCATAATGATTTTCAAAATATAAGAAGCCATACAAAGTGAATATGTCACTTTTGGAGGTAACTATCATTGGATCCAAATTTTGACACTATTAATTAAATATTTAATATGTTTTTAGAACTTCAAAACAATGTGTTTTGTTTTCTACAAGAAAACATTAAAATTTCTTTTTGGGCATTAAAATTTCTACCGTTATTTTTTCTCCTCTTTGATAGATGTAAATTAAATGATACCGATTTCAGTAATTTAATGGAGTGAATAATTCAGTCTAAAGGCAGACCCAGAAGCAATAATTCTACTTATGTTATAAGTGATAACATTCAGCAATAGAATTAATTAATTGTTTTGTAAATATTGATATGAATGTCTCATAATTATTAATATATTTTTAAGTCATGCTTACCTGGAATAAAGTGTCAAAGTTAATAGCCCCATATCAATGTCCCTGCTAGGAAAAGAACTCTAAAATATTAGACAAAGGGTATATATGAAGACCCACTGTTGGGAAATTGAGAACTAGCATGTAGTCTAAGCTCTATAACAGGAGCAAAGTTATTTAACATCCATATTCTTTCAGAATGTAAAATAGAATTTTCCATGGAGAAGATCTCTGTTTCTGCAGATGATGGTTGTATAAGAGGTGTGAGTAGGTGTCACACTTCACTAACAACAGAATAATCAGAAAATTCTATGTTTAATTATATTAGCAGCTGTACTATATTTTTAAACCACAAATGGTAAAATAGCAAAGATAGACTTTCAGAGAAATAATATAAAAGTATAACACAGATGACCTATTAGCTTGACTTTCTTTTACATTAATCTAAGTTTTTTTATTCTATTTAATTAATTGGTGTTTCCAATAGTTTATTTTGTGGAATCAGAATTTCATTAGAGTCCCTTGGAAAACACAGGGAAATGATCTTTTGGTCAAGTAAGTTTGGAAAATGTATACTTAACTCTTGAGAAGACTCTGAGAAGACTTTGGGAAAGATTTTGTCAAGCTTCATTTTTAGCGTTTTCCAAATATATCTGACCACAAAGCCCATTATGGATATGTAACACCTTAAGATGCTGTGGGTATTAGTGTTGTTCTTCTTTCTCTTTGACCAGATACATTTATTACGCAAGGACTATATGACATGCCCTGTTCTAGGTCCAGAGATTATAAGGTGAAGATATGCACAACCCTTGCCATTGTCATGTTTGTGGTCTTGTGGGTAAATGAATCTTTTATCTCTTCTTTTTATGCCTTTCTACCCTTATTTTATTGTTTCTTAATCGGTGGGAGAAAATATATACCGGGTGTTTCTAAATTATCTGGGGATATTTTTCAAAATACTCATGCCTACTCCTCCCACCACCAGAGTTCTTCTTCCCAGTATTCAAATATACTTTCAAGGAGGAAGATAAATGTGCAATAAAAAAAAAATTCTCTTGTGATTCTAAAACCAATCTCATTTCATCACCACTGCCTTAGTTGCCAGAACCTCCTAAATTCACCCATGATGCCAGCATTCTACACACTAAATGAATTGTCCTATATCTTTTTTCCTTCTTCCCTTGATTTTTAAACATCAGCACATGTAGCTCTTTGTTTTAATCCCTCTTTGATAGTAATAATTGGTGGTCATGAGAGTTTTAATCAGATAGAAAAATCCCTCCTAATAGCTATTAAATCTCATTGCCTGTAAACCCATTATAAAACATTCTACTAAGAAATATGGGTGCCTATTGTTTCTACAGTGCATAATAATGAACGTAAAGATGCTTAAGACAGGGAACCACCTCTCAAACAGCCTGAAAGCTTTACTTATTATGAACTGTTAGGTAACAGTGAAAGACACATTCAATCAAATACAGATAGATTCTAAGAATATAATAATCACTGAAGGAGCTTTCTCTGGACAGCAATGGTAAGGCTTCTAAAATAAAAGGACAGAATAAATAAAGGCACAGAGGATAGAAAGAGAGAGGCACTTTTAGAATTAGGTTATTTTTAAATTTTTAATTATTATGGATGCATAATAGTTGTATATATTTATGGGGTACACGTGATTTTTGATACAGGCATACAATGTGTAATCAAATCAGAGTAATTGAAGTATCTATGGCCTCAAGTATTTAACACTTCATTGTGTTAGGAACATTCCAATTCCACTCTTTTAGTTATTTTAAAGCATACAATAACTTGTTGCTGACTATCGTCACCTTGTGCCACCAAAGATTAGAGTTTATTTATTCTAACTGTATTTTGCACCCATTAACCATCCTCGTTATATCCCTCCTCCCTAAGGTTTATTTATGCTATATTTGACTGGATCAGAATGTTGCAGTAGAAAAATTTGGAAGGCAATTTAGGATGGGATTGTAGAAGGGGACGGTAATAGTGTCAAAGTAGAATCAAAATAGAAAAGGAAAAACACCTTAACTTTTCTCCTTTTTCTCCTTTTTCTCCTTTCATTATTATTTCTATTTATTATTGCCAAATGGCTTTGCCTAAAGTTGCAAAATCCCCAATGATGGCTAGCTGAGAAAATAAAGACAATGCAAAACCCCCGTCATCCACGTGGAAATCACTTCACATTCTGAGAAATAACTTGTAGGGCATATTTATGATATTATAGTCTAAAGAAAAACAATTTTTCAGCATAGTTGTAGTGACTATATATTTATCAAACCTCCTTTCTTCAGAAATTTTCCTTTTTAGTAATTATGATTTGAAACTTTAGACAGCTGGCATCTACTCATGAATGAATTGATCACTTGGATTGCTACCTTTTGATAGATTATTGGTAAGTAGATACAGACAGAAACCCTTCAGCTCAATTTTCTACCATTATTCCAAACAAACCTCCAATTCACCTACATCTTACAACAGCAACAGCACCTTTTGGAATATATTTGCATATGACTCAGTTGATTGGCTTTGAGAGGTACATGAGTATGCCCACAGCAGGGCGTGTGTGAGGGGCTTACAAGAGATTTCTCTTTATCGTTAAGGTGGCATGTTCAAAAAAGGTTCAATGTCAAAAAAAACCTAGAAGCATCTGTTTTGTACCTGTCTTGTGGCTGGAGAAGCTTGGATGACAAGGCTGTCAACTTGTCAGTTTTATGAGTACAAAAAAACTTCAACTAAAAATCAAGCTGAAAATGTCATATTTCTGAAAAGTACCTCTTAGACTGCATTTTCAAAAAGGATGTGTTTTTGCACTCTTGCAAATATTCAATTACATGCACAGTTGCACGGGCAAATACATGGGAATATTT
Organism: Lemur catta; assembly: GCF_020740605.2. Lineage (NCBI taxonomy): Eukaryota > Metazoa > Chordata > Mammalia > Primates > Lemuridae > Lemur > Lemur catta. The sequence goes on along the minus strand of NC_059141.1, from coordinate 44,953,134 downwards.
TCATGAGAGTAATTTACAGTAAACAAGTGCAATTAGAAACTAAGGAGGTTTTTACTCCATGCAGTTGTGTGACTAATAGAACAGCAATGGTATTTTAGAGAATTGAGAGAAGAAAGAAAAGTGTTTGCTAGCAGTTATTGCCAGTCAGTGTCATAGTATTATACCATCAACATTATTTGGTTTTACCTATTCATTAATTTAAGAGAGGTCCCTGATTGTTTTTAATTCAGTGCACAGAACACTGTCAAAATACAAAGAAAAAAAGAATGAGAGAAAATATATTTACCAAAATATGAAATAGATTAATGTTTGAAAATATCATCTTCAGCTTCTAGCTCCAAAAATGTTTCTCTACACAGAGAGTCCATGCCTAGGAGGAATTCTAATGATTCTTGTGCGGACAATCCTCAAAGCAATTGTACCATAAACCATCTCTGACAAATGATTCACTTGTTCACTAAATATTTTCTAGGAGACAAATCTAAAAAACCCATAAGCAGTTGACATCTATTTCTTCTCATTTATTTTCCTAGGAAAATGGGAATGATTAGCCTTTTTCAGCCAATAGTCCTCTCCAATGGGATAAATATTTCAAATTTCATTCAGTGACAGTTATTGATATTCTTCCTAGCTACATTGTTTTGGCTAATTGGTGACAAAGGAGTATGCTCTAACAAAACCAAATGGAAAATCCACTGATTCCAGCAGATATGTGATGATAGCATAATGAAAAAAAAAAGTCCAAAATTAATTAATGCAAACATTATATACCTCCTTGTCTTTGAAGATTGATTATTCATACATAGGGAAATTGCTTAGGCTTATTACATTTATGCACATGTAAAAATTCACAAATGTCCTTATAAAAAAAGGTGGACTTTATCTCTGTTCGTGACTATGATCATTAAATATGCCTTAGTATATAAGCATCATAGCTTCCTACTTTCACATTCCAAGCTTTTCCAGCCTTAATATTAAAAATATTAGATTTAAAAACATAAGAATGTGGTTGCAGAATGGATCTTGTTTGAAAAGAAGGCAGAAAATCAGTCTCAGGAAATGCGAATACTTAGTGGTATTTCTTCACAGCTAAACCAAAACAAAAACATATAAGGTCAGCCTTCTGTAAAGAATATGACCTCTAATTCAGTGTTTTTATTTTTATTTTTTGTCAGCGTACCCCCTGCCACATTTGAATGCAACATGTAGACAATTGATGTATGCTTGTGGAAAGAAATTTATTAACTACAAAAACCAATATTTGGCTTGGGAGTGGCAATTAGAAATTTGAGAGTTGACCTACAACATGAGTATCTTTAATATTATCCTGAAAAACAAACAAGAAAACCCCACAAAAACTAGGCAAATTTCATGAGTCTCCTGTGATTGATAATCAATAAAAGGGACTTTAAGACGTTAGTAATTTAGAGCTTATAACAGCTAATTAAATAGAAACTGACATGAAAATATATGTATTTATATACAAAGCTAAGTAATGATAAAAGTTCACCAAGAAATGTGAATGTGTGTTTTTAAACATTTTTAAACAGTTTCCCTGTGGATTTAACAAGAGAGAAAGCCTGGAGGTGAATGCTTTGTACATTTCATAAGACTGAAAAACACGACTAGAGAAAGGCTTCCTGCTTTGACAATGATGAGTGCAAATGACCTCCAGAGTCTTGACCACAGAGCTTTCATATTAGTTCTAGAATAATAATGCTGTAAAAACTTACTGTGCATTATGTGGTGCAGGATAAAGGGGTGCATAGCAAAGGGGACAGCTAGAGAAAAAACCCAGCTTAAGCCTTTCATCATAAATAAAGTATAAAGTTTGTCTTCTCTGCAATCAGAATTTCAGGACAAAAATTGTTTTAATTAATTAAATAACTAATTGAATAATTATCTGTTTAAACTAGTCTTTTGTTTCTTTATTGCTGTTTACTATGACTGAATTTCCCAACGTGTATGGTGAAGAATATTGGTTTGGTGTGCGCTCATCAGAACCACCTGGTAGACTTGTTAAACTGCAGGTTGTTGGGCCCCACCTCCGGGGGTCCTGATTCAAGAGGTCTGGATGAAGTCACCAAATTGTATTTCTAACATGTTTCCAGATGATGCTGATGCTAACTGATCTTTGGGCCACATTTTGAGAACCACTAATTTAGTAAAATGTCTACTGACAAATAATACTAGTTTTCATTGTGATACGATTAAAGAACATCAATTAGATTTTTATCTGCAGGATTTCTCAAAGTATTTAGTATAAAATGTACTTTGTGACTAATGCCAAAGAAACACAGTAGATGGAGTTAAAGAGACAAGGCGGACTTTATTGAAGACTATTGAAGTAGGGGAGAAGGGTTAAACTCAACTCTGTTGACAGAAAAGGTAGCAGTTTTTAAACACTAGGGTAAGCTAGTGGAAAAGTACTGAATGACTTTATTTTTTACTTTTTTGTTTCAGGATATTACGGCTGTGCAAACACTTTGGTTACATAAATTGCCTGTGCACCACCAGAGTCACAGCTACAAGCATGTCCATCCCCCAGACAGCTCACTGCACCTGTTAGGTGTGAATTTACCCACCACTTCCTCCCCACTCCCACCTACCCGGACACCCGATGAATGAATGACTTTAGAGGAGAGATTGGTAAATGTGTTTAGACCATCTGTGTTTGCTAATTGGCACTTACGGAAGTTTGGCTCCTACCATCCCACGGAGACTGGCAGATAGAGGCCCTGTCTATCTCCGTGATTACATTTCATAGGCATGGCTTGCAGATCCCTCAGGAAGACATTTCTGGGCTATAAAACTGGCAAAAGACTGAGAAAAGGTATATGTCTCAAAGGGACAGGGAAAGAACTTATAATTGCAATTGAAAGTTATCTAAAATAAATGCTCTAATAAAAGGGAAGTCAGAGACCGATAGTCATGAAGAAACCTGTCTAAAGTTTAGACAATCTGTGGAACACTGAGACCATTTTGGTCACTATTCCAGATCAGCAGGCATATGTGTTGTTTGCCAAAATTATATGTCATAGAACTACTCTTTTTAAGGAGTGCTTTATGGTATTATTTTTCTGGAGAATAAATTTTAAGAAACATTCTATGAGAAGGCGTGTGTACAAGGATAAAAAGTTTTGAGCAAATGCCATGTAAGCTATTTATGCTGTTAATTTCCAAACCAAACAATATATTCCTCTGAGTAGGAATTACTTGAATGAATAAATGGCACAGTAAGGCCCTAAAGCTTGGAAGTAGGAAACACATAAGGTAGATGAATTCTGTAAAATCTGGTCCTTATTTTTAGAATGCTAACATATCAATTAACTTTGATGTGAATATGTTACATATGCATATGGCAATAGAAATGCTTAGCATCTTTAGATGCATGCATGTATTTTTAGCTACATATGTGCTGTCAAATTTAAGTGCTAGAGGTATCGCATTCATATGCACAAATGCAACCTGGTTCTTATTCTTTCACATTCTTTGTCTTCCTTACCATTGTTTTATTTAAGACACAGACAAGTAGCAGGTTGATCTTTGATATCATTTATTGTTTTAATTTAATCACACATTGTCCAAATAATCTAAATTTATAATAAAATACTAGATACCTTTAAAAATTATATTTATCTTGTCTTTCTTCCTTGACTTAAAATGTATTTTTGTTATTTAGCTTTTTTGTACTATATAACTTGTAATAAAAGTCAGGAATTCCCACCTACCGCCCTGCAATATCCTATTTTCATCCACAGGCAGAAACACATTTCTAACTACTTTGGAAGTCATTTGCCATTATATTTCTAAATTATACACTTATAGTAATATGATGTATTGATTTTTTCCAATGACACATGTTATCTATTGAATTCCTTATAAGTAACATAAGGGTTTAGCACTCCTACCAACAGCCTGATGACCCTAAGAATTTCCTTCTCACTCCTGCAGTGGATATCCTCTTACCCTGATCCCGTATCTTCCTTGAGTATTTTCTCTTTGGTGATCTCTTCCTTCTGTAGCATCTTGAGGAAGTATCTATGGAAAGTTAATTTTTTGAGACTATACAGATATAAAAACATCAGACTTACAAAACATACAGACTAGCGATGATTTGATGATTTGGGACTGCTTTATCTTTTGGGGTATTTACATGGCAAAAGGGCATTTTAAGAAAAGAGGACAAAGTAGAAAGTGGCTTACATTATGGGTTCTGCCAGACCATTAGTAACACTTTACCACTTACATCCTGCTATAGTCTTCCCTGTAATATGGGCACTGGAAGCCAAGAAATACATTTTCTAGGATCCCTCCCTGTAGGAATCTGTGCTAGATTTTGTTCGTGATAGACCCTCACAGGAGAAGTGGGAGGCACGTGAGATGAGAAAGGACATATTGCTTTACCAGAAGAGGGGGCAAGAGAGTGGGCTTCAGCACACAGAGGATTTCTCAGTCAGTTTGGTTTTTCCCTCTACAAGGATTCATCAGAACATGGGCTTCTTCAGTCATTGCAAGATCTTAACTCCTCAGAGCTAAAAGCAAAAACTGAGACCTAATGGCATCCTGTTTAACCTTTTTTTTCCTCTAGCCCTTCCAATGTATTTGCAAGACCTTATTTCCATGTTGCCAAATAAATTGATGATGGATTAGATAGATAGATATACACACACTCCCCAAAGAAACAAAAAACTTTCCTTTTTAAAATCCCTAGAATACTTACGCTTTTAATCATGTACTTACTAAGTTTTATCCACAAAAAAGAAGTAATTCTTAAAATTTTGTGAGCCTTATCTAGTCATGCTGGTGAAAATTTAGAAATCAATTTTGGTTCTTTTTGTTTATTTTTATATTTTTGTACTGTGGAAGAGGGATTAGTAGAGAGATGTAGGACTAGAAATGCAAGAGGAGAGAGGTTTTCTAAGACTCTCATTCATGAAGACAAATTTTGATGTTGGAGAAAGTAGAAATAAAATTAACAGTAGAAGATCAGAGAAGTTAATCTATTAAAGAAAGAGCTGAGAGAGCCAAAAGAATAGGGTATAGGGAGAAGGAAACATGGAGAAATGCTACGAGGATTGGAGTGAGAGGGAAGAAAATATTGAGCACTTGTAGAGTTAGATGTTTGAGCATAACTGTGTGGTTTAGGACAAAGAAAGAAAGTTATAAAAATGGGTGAGTCAATTGTAATTAAAATTTCTTAATGTTGTTATAGAGAATTTCTTTTAAAGATTACTATTTATTGCTGGCTAGTAATACTCAATGTCCCTTTGTGTGTGATGCTGATCTGAGACTGGGTTATGTAGGATATTTCAACTTATGTGGGTTGTATTAACAATGAAAGGAAACAACTTATCCAAATGCAGCTTGAGTTGACTAAGCACGCTCCACTCCCTGTCAGATATCTGGCACTGTCTGCAGTTCTTTTAGCCCATTATGGAAAAAAAAAATCCTTAAAATAAAAGTTTTCTTCAAAATATCTGTAAGGGAAAATTCCCTGGGAGACAAGATTCTATGTTTGAAATTCTACCCCAGAGGGAAAAAGTTTCCAGACAATAAAATGCTCTCATATCACTTACCCTCTCAGGGCCACTGCCCTTTCTCCTCTAATAATACACACAGCTGGTTTCCCATAACACACACACACATAGATACATGCACACACAAAACAACAAAAAACAAGCACCACATCCTCTTTTCAGAGATTTACAAATGTCTTTGGAGCAAGCTACCCCAGCATACTGTTTCTTTCCTCTTTAATGTTATTTTGTGGGGTTTGTTTATCTAGTTTTTGCATAGAAGGGAGAAGATTATTTAATCAAAATGGAAACTTTTACTTCTAATACTAAATGATACCAACACTGACTTCTATTATTAATGCCTCACTATACGTCAACTATTATGGTTGATATTCTCACGTATATTTTCCCCTCTCAATCCCTCAGCAATCCTGCAAGGCACAATTAGATGCAAACTTATTAAAATATGTGTTACACAAACATATGCTCACTGACACACATACATAATATCTGTTTGATACATTAGAAAGCTGCATTTCATCAGTTCTCATGCCGTGTTTTCATCAGCTAAATTTGAAGTTTCCAATAGTCTTTTCCTTTGTAATATCTGACTGCCTCCTTTTTCTGGTGGAAGGAGATTTAATATGGATTTAGATTTCAAATAAAATCACCAATTAAAATGACTTTTATTGTTGCATTATTTTTTTCAGTGTACTTAAATCACAATTGTTCTAATTCCTATTCTAAATCTGATTTTATGATTCTCACCTCAAGTTATTTATATGTTTTGTTATTTCTCCAAGGTTGAGATACCTTTATTCCTATCACTCATTTCTCCCTCACAGAGCGAATGCAAAACAATTCTCAAAAGCAATAGGACTGAATAGTAAGAAATATCACATTTCATATTACATACTTTTTTATTACATCTCTTGAAATTTCTTTCCACCTACTGAGGGAAAACTGTATGTGCTCTTTAGGAGGTATTGCTTTTAGCATTAAGATTAGACTAAGTTGCGCTCAATCCCACTAATATTTTATTAGTTATTATAGGTAGCAGATGTATGGAACATACTGTGCTTTCAAAACTGTTGATACTTCTATGTATAGTATATAAAAAATGACTTATAGAGAGGATCAATTGCCTTTTTTTGGAAAAAAGACAGAAGGTTGAACCTTCAGACCTGGGAGCTTGGCAACCTGTGATCTCTGACTTCTTGCTCACTGGCAGTCTCTTTTATTTAAAATACACACACACACACACACACACACACACACACACACACACACACACACACACTCAAAGACCTATAATGCTCTTGGGATCTCCAAAGTATTTTTTTACAAAGAAAGTGAAGTGAAATGGAAGAAATGGAGAGGAGGAGGGTGAGAGAGAGATTGCACTCATATATACTCAGCACTTCACCATAATTCCTCTCAAAAGAATGGGAGAAAAAGATCAAAGGGCTCATCTATCAGACAAGTGCCTTCACTTAGGATTTAGTACTCTATTCTCCAGCCCCTAAACTTTAAAGGAAGTCTTCTAGATTCACGTATGGTATGACATTTTTTTTTCAGATGACGTTTAGTCAAACTCCAGATAGTCCTACTAAGAGCATAAAAAACAAGATTAGTAAAATGTGCTTTGCAAAGTATGACAATAAACTATTGTTGCTGTCTATTTGCTAATTCTGTAACTAGTGGAATATACCTATTCAATTTCTTTTCAGTATTTTATACTGAGAATGAGATAAATGCACTAAGCCTCACAGTTTGATCCCAGCTGAGGCACATGGAAAATGACCCATCAGTTTATTCATTGAATATTGTCATGGGTTGAATTGTGTCCTCCCTAAATTCAGAATGTTAAAGTCCTAATTCCCAACACTTTAGAATGATCTTATTTGGAAATAGTGTCATTGCAGATGTAATTAGATAACATGAGGTCATACTGGAATAGAGTGGGGCCCTAATCCAATATGCCTGGTGTCCCTATAAAAGGGAGACATTTGGACATGGACATGCACACAGGAAGAGCACCGTGTTAAGATAATGGAAGAGATCAGGGTGATGCATCCACAAGCCAAAGATTGCCAACAAACCACCACCAGAAGCTAAGGGAGTGACAAGGGAACAGATTCTTCCTCTCAGCTTTCAGAAGGAACAAACCCTCAGATACCTTGATCTCAAATTTATAGACTCCAGAACTGTGAGACAATAAATTCTGTTGCCAGCGGTCCCCAACCTTTTTTGCACCAGGGACCGATTTCATGGAAGACAATTTTTCCATGGACTGAGGTAGGGAGAGGGGTTAGAGGAGGGGGGAGATGGCAAGCAATTGGGCATGGCTGTAAATACAAATGAAGCTCACTTGCCTGCCACTCACCTCCTGCTGTGCAGACGGGTTCCTAACAGGCCACAGACCAGTACTAGTCTATGGCCCCGGGGGTTGGGGTCTGCAGGTTTAAGCCACTCAATTTGTGGTACTATGCTATAGAAGCCTTAGCAAACTAGTACAGAGATCTATTATCAACTTATTTTATTAACTTAATATTGTTGGTGAAATTTCTCATTTTTGGAGTCTTAAATCTAAACCCCTTCCCACGGTTTCATGTCATTCTTAATTGCTAAAGACTTCCATTACTTATAAGGTTGAAACCCCTCATAAAGCATCTGTGTCTAAACTGATGTATTTTGTGGCCTGTTTCCCCTGATCCCCACCACACACACACTCATGTCTAGGTGTTTATATAAACTATAATATGGCCACAGTATCAATGTATCTTTTCCAAGATTTTTCCTGCCTAAGGCTTTCATCCATTTGGTTCTCTCTGTCAGATATAATTTTCTGCCCCATTTTCACCTGCTTATTTCCTAAGTAATGTTCAGTTTTCAGCTTAGCTGTCATCCTTGCATAAATACTAGTAATTCCTACTAAATAATTGCTGAATGCTTATACAGTTCATTTGTGCCATTATCACCAAATCAATTACTGTTATAATTGATATAATTATTGGTATAATATCTGTCATCCTTCCAAACTGTAAGTTCTAAGAAGGTAGAAATGCAAGGCATTTTTTTATTCACTATTTTCTGTCCCTGGAAACTATTTCCCCAGGTATCTTGAATGGTTTTCTTCTTCACTTTCTTCAGGTCTCTACTCAAATAACGTTAAGAAGCCCTTTCCTGAGCATCTTATGTTAGATATACTGCTTCTTCCTTCTCTATTTCCTTTGTCCTGCTTTATTTTTATTCATAAGAGTTTTTACCATCATCTGACTTTTATTTAAAACTCCATAAACTCTTTAAGGGCAGAAAAGATTTTTTTAAACTATTATATCTACAGAACCTGGAACAATGCTTAAATGAATGAAATGGTAGTTTGTCAGATATTCTACAGAATTACCTCCGGAATCGAAATGGTTATTTTGTAGCTATAATAATTAGCAAGTATCCTCAAAATCACTAGCTACTTTTCTCCACGATGACAAATTCAAGTAACAAATAAATTCCATATTCTAAATTTGTGATTCTGAACCTAGGGAAGTTTAGATTGGGGGTAATAAATGTGGCCAGGATTCTCTATTTTATTCATTGAATAAAAATTCATTTAATTAAAAAAAAAGGTAGAGATGCAAGATAATGAAGATCTTAAAACTGAGAACTGTAATCAAAGTCACTGAGAGTAAATCCAGAATTCTCTCTCAACAGCGTTGAGTAACTTTGGGAAGATTATTAACCTCAAATTTTCTAAGTTTACTCAACTGAAAAAAGATGTGTTTCACAGGGTTGGTGAGAGAATCAAAGGAGGTAATTCATATAAATCATTAGCACTAGTACATTTGACACATATTGGCTTTTATAACTCCTTTATATCTTTGTCAGGAACATACTAAACATTAAATAAATATTTGTTGAATAAGATTTTTCTGGTTTCATTACTTTGTTTTAGAGTAATTAATGATATGATTTTAGACACCAAAATTAGCTGGGTATAAGGTCAATCTGATTGTTCATGCAAGCATAACACTTTGGTGGTCATATTTTCCATTATGCATCTGTGAACTTGTATAACAAATCCAAGAGAAATGCTGATTTTTAGTGAGGAAATGCAATACCAGAAAGAAATTTGACATCATACTATGCTATTACTATGTGTGTGCATGCACACACTTGTACGTATGTGTTTGTGGTCATCTAGATCCCACCAGATGGCACACTGAAATTGGGAAGCTCATTGTAAATTTAATGAGGAGATGATTTATAAAAGCTCTGAGCAGGATCAAGAGAAACTAACAGGGGATAATGTGTCACCTGAAGCTGCTACAAACTTACTTTAAAAGGAAGTAAGGACAAAGGAAGGACCAGGTATTGGGATCTATGGATGGGAGCTATTTAGAAAAGATATCCTGGCCGGAGCTGTGGCATGGCAAGGAGGGCTCAAGAAGAATAATTACACTGAGCTCACCTGCCTTTTGTCTTCTGATCCCACGCTAGTGCCTCTCAATGTCCAAACTTTGAAAGAAAATGAAGGTCAAGGAAATCTATTGGTGATGCAATTGCATACAGGTTTGCCTTTTAGGGCAGAGAGTATAGTGAAGAATGTTGCCAATTGGATCTGATGGGACAAATGGAAGATTTCCAACCCAGTGTTTATATATGCAAGGAAAAGGAATAATAAACAGTTTATGTCCTTGGTCAATTCTGCTGCAATGGAAAATATTTTCACCCTCCTTTTCCCTCTCTCTCTCTACCTTTCTCTCTCTCTTCTGTAAATTTTCTTTTCATTCCACACTTAGCATGAGTATGAAATGTTACACTGAATGTGGAAATTCCTTGTGTCCTAATCCTTCAACTATCTCATCAATTCATTTCCTTTCTCATCCAGTGTGTGAATGATGTGTCATTTCAATCAACTCTTTTTACCATCTACCATTGAGTTTTTTCTTTCTGCCATATAAGTCCTCCTCAAACTCAATCCATATGTTTATCCACTTATTTCTCAGGCTGCTGAGTGCTGCTGGAGAAAATCACACAGCTTTATACATTGGTTACAATACAAATTTGTGTTCTCCAAACTCAGGTATGTTATGCCTTCCTGAATATATCCTTCATAATTTCAGACCAGAATTATAGTCAAACTTTTGAACCCCTAAATTTAATTTATCCTCATGTCATGGGCCACCAAGCCAGCTAAAAAGTACTCTGCTCTCAGAAGAAAACTAGGTGCTTTTAAAAAATAAGTCACCAATTTCTGGTTTTATTCCTGCCTTTCCTTAGACTCTACGTGAAGTGTTACAATATTATTTGAAGGCAGATTATGAAATTTAAAAGTAGATAATATAAACCCATGAGTAAACACCAAAAAGAGGTATAGCTAATAATGAGATATGCAACCAATGTGGTGCTTGGAGGGATGCTTAGAGGGAGAAGTAAAGCTCCAAATGGAGCTTATTAGGAAAAAAAAAAAAAGAATGATCCTAAATCATTGTTTTAAGCAAGAGAATAAAGGAGAAAAACCTATGATTGAGAAATCTGGGGCTAGGCCAAAAACCACAGGCAATTACAAGGCTATCCCTTGCAGGGCTTCTGGATCTGCCCTCCCCACAACAGTCTTGGTACACAGCAGTACATTGCCATTTTCTAAAGGAAGGTACAGTCATGGATTCAGCTGGCCACTCCGTCCCCTGCCCTCCCCAAGCCATGTTCATAGGAATATCTGTGTTCCTAGTCTTAGACCATTGAAGGCCTTCTTATCAGGGGCCATGTCTGAGGCACATTTCTCAGTATACTTCTACTTCCAGCCTTCCTCTTCTCCCTCCCCACTAACCCATGGGCGCTATAGGAAAAGAACCTTTGCCCTAGTTTCCTCAGCAGTGAGGTGATTATCACTATCTACATTGCATCCACATGACCCTTGCCCAGTGCCAAAGTGGAACATTAGGGAGTCAGAGCTTCCTTTTACCTCTGGCTTATACTGTCTCTGTAAGTGAATATAGGCTTGTTTAGTACCAGCAGTCTGTCTCATTGTCTTAATTGACGACCACAATACCTGTTCACTTGGCAACCATCAACTTAATTGATGCAGGAAAAAGCACTTGAGAAATTCAACACCCATTCATGATGAAAACTCTTAGCAAACTTGGAATAAATGTGAATTTCCCCACCCTGATAATGGACATCAATAAGAATACTGACGTCATATTTAATGGTGAAAGAATGAAAGCTTCTCTGACGTGATTTGGAAAATAAAATGGAGCCAAGTATATCGATTTCTATTCAACATTGTATTCGTTCTAGTCAATGCAATATACACAAACAATAACAGGAATAAAGATTGGACAAAAAAAGCAAAATTATCTTTATTTGCAGGTGACATAATTTTTATATGATAAAAATCCCACAGAATTTACAAATAATTTATGAGACTAAATGAGGTTAGTAAATTTGCAGGATGCAAAAATCAATGTCCAAAATGAAGTTGGTTTTCTATTATGTTAGCAATAACTAATTGGCACCTGAAAGTCAATTATAATTTATAAAACATAAAAATACCTCACGTAGTTAGGGATAAATTATTTCTAAATATTTCAAGACATGCTTAATGAAATATCTCAGACATTAAAGAGAAATTTAAAAAGCTGTAACATATAAGAAAATATCTTATATTTATGGATTAGAAGACTCAGTGTTTTTAAGATGTAAATTCTTCCCAAATTGAATCTATGGGTTTAATCCAATCCTCTCAAAATTGCACCATGTTTTTTTGTTAGGAATTGACAAATCAATTCTGTGATTTATGTGAAAATGCAAAAGAGCAAAAATATTATAAACAATTTAAAAAAATAACTAAATTGAGGGACATAATGTTTCACCACATTCACCCCATCAAGACTGGGAGCCCTAAAAATTTATTTCTATCATGCTAGTCTACACTCAGTCTAAAGCAATTCACCAAAATCACCATTGAAGCATTCTTACCATTTTATGGGTCCAGCGGCTTTTAATAGGTGAACAGATTTTACCTTGGACTTTTTGGATTCACCTGTCTCTTCAGATTTGCGGATATAATGTGCTCAGTTCTCTGGTGGATACAAGAAAAGTCGCTGATATTCGGTTTGTTTGAATATTGTTGGAATGACGGGATTGACTATTTCTAACGTCTTTACATGTTGGAGCTAAAACTATGTCATGATATTTTTAAGTCCATATGTTTATCTAATTACAGTTTAGTTGGTTTACTTTTTTGTTGAACATTTAGTTTTAGTGTTTTTTAACTAGTAGAGATACTGCAGAGATCAACAGTATTTTTATATTGTGATTTAAATTAAACATATATAATTTAAATTATTGTGTCCAAGTTTATATATATTATTGCTTTAATACCTAAATCCATTTTGCACTTGACAAAACTTATATTACTCTGAGCTTCTATAAGAGTTAACAACAGTGCCCTGTTATTGTTAAACTTTTTATTTATTTATTTATTTATTTATTTATTTATTTATTTTTTATTATTAAACTTTTTAAACAATGCACATTATCATTTACGAAATTGACATTCTGAAGTGATATGTCATCTCTTTTTAATTGTGTTTATTTGATTACTAAAATACTGGGGAATGTATACATATGTTGATATTTGTATTAACAATTTCTCTTTCTTGACTCTAATTATGTTCTTTACCCATTTATATATTGGGATCTTAAAAGGCTACCAATATGTAAACATCAAAACATATATATAAAATGATGTAATTTTATATATGTATAAAAATAAATAAAATATTAGAAAGATATTTGCAAAATATAAAAAGAGAATATTAATCCATTACTATATTTATTTAAAATACTTTAAGTAGCATATTGTTGCCTTTAATTTTGATATAGTTTTTACTTTGAAATATATCAGGTTTAAGTAGTGTGTATATAAGAATGCCAATACCTCCTTTTGTAACTTCTATTATTCTAAATTTAGATAGCTCTTTCTAATCTAGACTAATGGCTTTTTAATAGTAATGGTGATACATATTATCTGTAAACTTTCTGACTTTTGCTTACCCTTTCAAGAATTATCATGCCACTAGAATTTCAGTGGGGATACCTTGCTAGTGTTTTCATGCTCTTTAATAGTTTCCGTCCAATTGGCACCACTGGATACTGTCCTTGGTGATTTGATTTGAATTCAGCAGTTCTATTAGAAATGTCTTTATATCCTAAATTATAACTGTTGCTATTTATTTTGTCGTTATCACATTAAGAATAAGAGTCAATCCACAGGATCACTGTGTGCAGAGTTTTACCTTTTCATCAAACAAATGACAAACTCTTCTCTGAAGTTTCTTTTTACTCTGCAACTGACTCAATTAGGGGTTGCTGAATAAAAATATTTACTTTTAGGGATTTTTTAATGTCAATTCTATGATTATAGAGTCTTATTCGGTACAAATGATCTGATTAATATAAATCAAGATTCCATATACTATACAAGCATGTTATTTTTATTCTTTTGCTTTCGTGATACATTGACATATATTATGCAAATTAAGTGCAAATAAAATAATAAATCCCTTCACAACCATCACTTTTCATACCCAATTAACATAGAGAGAATGGCAAATATTAAGCTTTGAAAAGAGTCAAAGTGCCCATAGTGTTCCATTTCTCAATGTATTAACAATGTGCAGTGGATGTTTATTACATGTGAGTGTGACCCATTTCTCAACATTCTTCCTATGTATTTTGAAGTCTTCCTTTCTAGGTCCAGTTTCCCACAAGTATAAAAGCATCTGTATGTGTCTGATCCCTGTCCTCCACTAGGCTGGGTCAACTGGAGACTTTAAGTCTTCAAAATTGAGTCAAAGGCATAGGAAAGTTGAAAAATTATCCCTATTAGTGTCTAAAGTGTGGCAGTGGCAATAGCATACATGGAGAGTAGTTGTAGAGTTTGTTGATTTTCTGGAGTTGCTTATCTAGCCTTCCATCTATTTCTGCAAGACCCATTATTCTTCCAAAAATTTTTACTTATGCTTAAGTTAACTAAAATCAATTTCTGATGATTGCAATAATCTGATTATACAGAGGTACATTGATGTCTACTTGATTGTTTATATCAGAAATAACACTCAAAAGGAGAACCAAATTTTTATTTTTGCTTGATATGAAAAAGGAACAATTAACCTACCATATGAAAAATATTAAAACTTATATGTATGGCTGAATATCAGGAGGTAAACATACTTATGAAACATCTGCTCTTTTAGATGATATTATACCTGTTTTTTCTTAGATACTGTGTCACTTTCATGCCTACGAATCTTTCAAAATTAATAATTTTTAGTTTATAATAAAAGTCAACCTGCATTAATAAAAATACATTTTACAAGCCAAATATTGTTAGAATCAGAGTTATCTTTGCCCAGGAAAAGATGATCTAAAATGACTTCTTGAACCAATGTAATTTTGCAGCATATTTGCTGTGGTTTCTTTTACTTGACCTAAATATATGCTACAAAATATTAACATTAGGATTAGTTTGCACATTTATTTTAAGTGCCTATGTAATATTGAGGTTTTCTCCTAGAATACAATATGCATATGCATCTCAAAGAGAACATATGGAGATTAATTTGTGGTGTTGCCAAGTTGTTCTTTCAAAATCAAAATTTTCTAGTATTGAGAGCCAGTTGAGGAGCTCTATATTTAAAATCTGTATGAAATTATATCATTCTTTTAATCATTTAAAAATATTAAATGTTATTTTTCTCTGCAGATGAATGCAGGATGGAGTTCACACCATCAAAGAACTCAAATTTGTTTCATCAAAGAGGCAGGCTTGCACTGAATCTAAATATATGAATTCTGAGGGAACAAACACAAAAGAGGTAAGAAAGCCCAGGCTCAGATAAAGGCAATAAGCAAAGGCATGGAAATGTGAAAGAACAAAACACTTTCAGAGAACTGCAAGTAATGTGTCTGAGGTTAAAGCATAATGGGAGTAACAGTGAGAAATGAGGTAGTAAGGCATGTTTTTTTCAATTTTCATTGGATATTGAATTCCATTAACAAACTGAGGAAAGCCATCTCAACCAGAAAAAACACATACTATACTTTATTAAGAATTTATGGGCAATATTACATCTGTCTGTGGGCTCAATGTTGTATAGAGCTTCTTATGTTATGCTATGGTACATATATTTTACTCTATATGCACTAGAAAACATGCCATTTTAAATGACCAGAGGGTGGAATAGAAGTTTGTATAATGTCATCATGCATCCAAATTACAGTGGCACATGCATTCACCGATAATACTTTTCAGGACACTGTTTCTTGTGAGATTAGGGACTATGGCTTCATGTTGCCTTGTTACTGTCTCTGTTATAGATAACCTTTGTTGTATTACAATTTCTTGTTTAGATTGTCTTCTGTTGATCACCTGTTGGGGTTTCTTTTTTAATTTTTTTTTATTTCAGCATACTATGGGGGTACTAAATGTTTAGGTTACATATATTGCCTTTGCCCCACCCGAGTCAGAGCTTCAAGCATGTCCATCCCCCAGATGGTGTGCAACTCACCCATTAGGTGTGAATGGACCCATCTCCTCCTCCCCACTCCCACCTGCCTGACACCCGATGAATGTTGCTACTAAATGTTCACATAATTGTTGATCAGTTAATACCAATTTGATGGTGATTGGTTTTTGAGCAAGGGACACTATTCTCTCCTTTACAGTATTTCATATGAAGTATGAACATAGACCCTTTTCTGCATCCACACAGCAGAGCCACTACCAGGCTGTAATTTTAATCAGAATTTAATAAAAGGGTAAGGACAATGAATGAATATTATGGAACAGAGAGTAAAGTAAAACTTCTGAACAAACTTGGGGGCTCTTGACTCTTTTCAGCCAATCTCTTCCTAACAGCTATTTCAGACCTCTAGAGGGCTTAGAATTTGACTACATTTATTTTATCACCCAGAAAAAGAAGATTCTTTCTTCTGTTAAATTCATATAATGTCCCTTTCATGAAATTTATTCCCAATCCCAGCATTAATCTTCCAAAGTTGATTGGCATTGGGAACATTAATTCTTTTCAGGGGTGTGGTAGCCTCCAATGGAAAAAATCATCAATTCTCTCCCTCCTACGTATGCATGCCTTTATAGCCATGAAGAGGGGGAGTGCATTTCTCTATCCTCCCACCCTGAGTCTGGGCTAGTTATGACTTGCCTTGATTAATGCAATGTAGCAGAAGTAACACTCTGTTATTTCCTAGTCTTACCTTCAAGAAATAAACCCTGAAGCTTCTGTTTTCTTGAACACTATCACCATATAAGATGTCTGATTGCCCTGAGACCACCAGCTGTAGTCAATCCAAAGCTAGCCACAATGAAAAACCTGTTAGAGGGAGGAGAATGTCCACCAAGCCTCTAGCTCTTCCAGCCATCCCAACTGAGATATTAGACAGGTAAGTGATAAAGCTACTCTTATAAACTGAATTATGTCTCTCCCCAAATTCATATGTTGAAGCTCTAACCCCCAATGTAACTATATTTGGAGATACAGCCTTTAAAGAGGTAAATAAGGTTAAACGAGGTTGTAAGAGGGGGGGCCATAATCAACAGGACTATGCTCTTATAAAAAGAGAACAAGACACCAGGAATGCACATGCACAGGAAAAAGCCATGTGAGGAAACAGTGAGAAGGCAGCTGTTTGCAAGCCAAGGAGAGAAACCTCAGGAGAAACCAACACTGCCAGCAACTTGATCTTAGACTTCTAGCCTCCAGAAATGTGAGAAAATAAATTTCTGTTGTTTAACTCACCCAGTCTGTCCTAGCAGCCTGATACTGCATCTTGGATGTTCCAGCCCAACAGACACTATATAGAGCAGACAAAATACCCAGCTGAGCCACACACAGATAGCAGAATCACAGAAATAATCAATTATTAACAATTCTGTCTTAAGGTCCTAAATTTTGAAGTAGCTTCATATGCCGTGGTAGATGACTGAAACTAAGGTAAAACCTACTTCTATCCACAGAGGTTTCTGTTAGTAAAATGACCCTGACAAATATTTTTTGCCAAGATCTGTGTCTTTTGGTGTTATTCATTAGCACCTCATTACAGCTCCCCTCCCTCAGACTTTGAAATAGTCACTGTTGAAATAATTAAATTTGACAATGTGGTGAATTACAATAATAGTTCATAAGATGTACTCTCCTTGCATTTTTTGGGGGGGGAAGGTTATGCTTCCTAAAATAGGATAAACTATTAATTAAGGAACTGGTGAATATTATTAACATTTGCTAATATTTATTTATGAATTTTTAATTCAATTTTGTAAGTGAAATTGGTACAGACTTTTTTTTTGAAGGCTCAGGTTAATAACTAATATTAATTAGTGAATATTTACATAACCTAATATCATAGAATGAATCTGAAGCTTTTCAAATTTTTTTCTGTACTATGAAACAGATTGGGGAATATATTAATTACATGTTAATTCAGTATTACAAATAGTTCATTACTTGACTTTTCAAATAATTTGATGAACTTTTTTTTACATTTTTTGAAGCAATAAAAGTAATATTTGTTTTCCCAGAAACTCAATTATTTCACATGGATATTCAAATTAATTGGCATAAGTGTAGGGGATTTTATTTTTATTCTCAATCATACCTGTAGTATGTCTTTTTCCTCTGTTCTAATGTTATATTTTGTGTGTTCTCTCTTTTTTCTTCATCATAATTTAGTTACAAAAAATGAAATTTGCAATTACTTGAGAAACCTTCATTTTTAAATATTCTATTTCATTAATTTCTCTCCTTTCATAAGTATTAATTCTTTCTAAATGTCTTTTTGAGTTTTATAAATTTGGCTTAATGAATGTATGGATAGATGGATGATGCCTGTATTAGACTGTACATTTTGCTTTCAGCTACTTTAGCCATACTCCCTATTATGAACTCAATTGCCCCCCCCCAAGTAAGGTAAAATGAGGTGATAAGAGTGAGGCCATAATGGGATAGGAAGGGTGTCCTTATAAGAAGAGAAATAGTAGATCTCTCCTTTCCTCCCTCCATATCTATCTATTTCCCTCTCTCTCTCTCTCTCTCTCTCTCTCTCTCTCTCTCTCTCTCTCTCTCCCTCTCTCTCCAGGCACAGAGGAAGGCCTTGTGAAGACACAGGAAACAGGTAGGTGGTGGTCTGTAGCTAGGAAGAGAGTCTTCACCAGAAACCAAATTTTTCTGGCATCTTGCTCTGGGACTTGTAGCCTTCAGAATTGTGAAAAAAATAAATTCTGGTGTCTAAGCCACCCAGTCTATTGTATTTTGTTATGGCAATCTGAGCACCCTAATGCATCCCCTGTACTTGATGTGTCATTTTAATTGCTTGGGTTATCATTAACTCTTCTGATGTTTTCCTGATCATTTTGTTGACTAGAACTTGGAATAGTCTCGTTGCACATTTCATTCATTCTGTTACATTTATGGACATTTTTTTGACTAAAAGGGATATTAGAGACAATCTTGTTTAACCATTTTATCATCTAAATAAGAAATTTGGAGTTCAGGATGAAAGAGTAAATTTTCTAGTCTTTAAAATATATCATTGCAGGTCTATATTTTTATAATTTTTCTTTTAAAAGATTAGGGGGTACAAGTGTTCTTGTTACATGGATGATTTATATAATGCTGAAGTCAGGACTTTTAGTGTCCCCATCATCAGAATAATGTACACTGTACCTGATAGGTAAATTTTTATCCCTCCTCACCCTCCCCCTTCCCCCCTTATTAGTTTCCAATGTTCTTTATGCAACTTTATGACCATGTGTATTAATTATTTAGCTCCAACTTATTTGTTAGAATATGTGGTGTGTTTTTTCCATTCCTGAGATATTTCACTTAGGATAATGTTCTCCAGTTCCATCCAAGTTGCTGAAATGACATTATTTCACAATTGTTTTTACGGATGAGTAGTACTCCATGATGTGTGTGTGTGTGTGTGTGTGTGTGTGTGTGTGTTTATGTATGTGTTACATTTTCTTTATCCATTCATCAACTGATGAGCACTTAGGTTGATTCCATATCTTTGCCACTGTGAATTATGCTTTGATAAACATTTGGGTACAGATGTCTTTTTGATATAATGACTTTTTTTTTCCTTTGGGTAGATCAGTTTATAAAATCAATGTACACAAATCAGTAGCATTTCTATATACTAATAACAGTAAAGTTGAATGTCAAATCAAAAATGCAATACCATTTAGAGTAGCTAAAAATAAAAGAAAATATCTTGGAATATACTTAACGATGGAGGTGAAAAATCTTTACAAGGAGAACTACAAAATACTGCCCAAAATGATTTACAGATTCAATGTGATTCCCATCAAAATACCAATGTCATTTTTCACAGATACAGAAAAAATAACCGTAAACTTCATATGGAACCAAAAAAGAGCCCAAATAACCAAAGCAATCTTAAGCAAAGAGAACAAATATAGAGGCATCACATTACCTGACTTCAAATAATACTGTAAGGTTTTAGCAACTAAAACAGCATGATACTAGTATAAAGGGACATAGACCAATGGAACAGAATACAGAACCCAGAAATAAAACCATATAGCTACAACCAATTTTTGACAAAGCAGAGAAAAACATACACTGGGGAAAGGATGCCCTATTTAATAAATAGTAGTGGGAAAATTGGATAGCCACATGCAGAAGAATGAAACAGGGTCCCTATCTCTTGCCATATACAAAAATTAACTTAAGGTGGATGAAAGGCCTAAATGTAAGATCCAAAATCATAAAAATCCTAGAAGAAACCATAGGGAAAACTCATCTTGACCTTAACCTAGGCAAAGAATTTATGACTAAGACCACAAAGGCAAATATGGCAACAACAAAAATAAATAAATAAAGCATAATTAAATTAAAAAATTTCTGCACTGCAAAGGAAATTATCAACAGAATAAATAGACAACTATAGAATGGGAGAAAATATTTGTGAACTATATATCCGACACAGGGCTAATATCCAGAATCTACAAAGAACTCAAACAAATCAACAAGAAAAAAACAAGTAAGCCCATTAACAAGTAGTAAAAAGACATGAACAGAGTTTTTTCAAAAGATGATATACAAATGGTCAACAGACATATGACAAAATGCTCAACATCACTAATCATCAGGGAATTGCAAATTAATACCACAGTGAGATACCACTGTACCTCTATCAGAATGGCTATTTATAAAAATCAAAAAAGCAATAGATGTTGGCATGGATGCAGTTGAAAAGGAATGCTTATATAATGTTGGTGGGACTGTAAATTTGTACAAACTCAATGGAAAACAGTATGAAGATTCCCCAAAGAAATAAAAGTAGACCTAACATTTGATCCAGCAGGTCTGCTTTTGAGTCATTAGGTTACCTTACTTGCTCATTTCATTCCCACTTAAAAGGAGTAGTCTGAGAACAAAGTTTTAAGTCCATATGGTAGGAAGATTATCTCCTGGCTTCATTATACAATGAGTCGTTTACATATGTAAAATAACTGTTAACCTGTAAGGCACATGCAATAATATCCTGCCCCCAATGAGGGAATGTGAGAAAATAATTTATAATTTACTGAGCACTGAGGTATTTGATGTCTTTTACTTCTCATAACAGCTAACTACATAAATGGTCATTAGTTTACAAATGAGGAAATTTAATTCAGAGATGTTAATTTTCCAAAGTCATATTGCACACATTATGTAAGATTTGAACTCAGATATTGCTTCAAAGATTCTGATTTTTAAGGATAATTTCTTTCCAGTAAGCAGAGTAAAATTTGCTGTCAGAATAAGGATGCTTCCCAACACTCATGTAAGTGAGCTGCTCACTTAGAGCATATTTTATTTGTGAGCATTTGAAATTTCCCATTGCTAAAAATCCCAAATGTCCATACCTGAAATTTTCAGTTGCATGAAGCAGGTTGGTATATAGCATTTAGGGACCCGAGGGATAAAGGGGACTTTTCATTAGGCAGGGCAACACTGACCTACAAGCAGAATGCTTCAACACATCAGTCAGATTTGCTTATAGGCCTGATGTTTCCTGATGAAAGTCAGCATCACAAAATTACTCTTATTGTGTGCTCACTTATTAAGATATTGTACTAAATCTTATTAAAAAGTTTTAGATGTTCTGTACTCTAGAGTGTTTATAATTCAGCTTTCTTAGCAAACAAAATTTGGTATCTATATAAAATGCAGAAGACAAATGATAAGCAAATACATATCCCTTACAGAAAAAGATGTTTACATTCATATATTAATTATGCAAACTTACCAAATGCAGTCAAAGTGGAAAAATCAGGAAGACAGGAAAAAGACAGTTAATGAGAGTTATTCAAACCTTGATGAAAGGTTCACCAGTAGAAAAGCTTCAGATATTCGAAGAAGATAGAACAAGTATAAAATTTCACCATTTATCTATCAATTGCCTGACTTTGGGTGAGTTATTAAATTTGGTTTTAATGTTTATAAAATAAGAGAATAATATATTTCCCTAGTGTTGTTAGGAAGTTTATTTAAATTATGTGCATCTGTTATATATTTTATTCTATCTAAAAAATAAAAAGTGGTTCAGAGGACAGAGAGCCAGGCAGATAACATTGCTTAAAAAGTGGAAAATATACCAAGAATAGGAGAGATTTATCTCCAATTAGCCAAATATCTCAAAGAAAAATGCTTAAAACACTTGCTTAAGGAATAAAAAAATTCCTTATATCCTTGCCAATTATATGATGGTAATAAAGTATAATGAAATGACGCCTAACTCAGGTGAGATATGTGGTGATTGGGAGATAATGAATATGGAAATAAAGAGGGAAAACAACAGAAGGAGAGATAGAAGCAGGAAAGGGGAAAGACTGAATATCTCTATGAGATGTACGATAGATCTCAGAGAAATGGAGTTAATCCTGCCTGAGATTGGTCATTAGCTCTCCTAAGGGCAGAGTCATAAATGGAGTTAAACTGAACTTGTCTGATGCTCAAAAATTATGATGTGATTAGGGGTCCCTAATGCTGGATATTGAAAGAGCTCTAAAATGTATGCAGGAGCCCTGATTTTTCCTGAGGAATGAGTGGGAAACACTGGTCTTTACTGTCAATCTTGATTTCCTGCTAATGATTTGAAATCTTGAAGTTTTCAATATTGCTTGATAGATATTGATGCTTAAGGTTTCAGTTACTAGCAGGTGGCCAAATAATGTGTTTTTTTTTTTTCCTAACTCTTTTACTGATTACTGGTAACTTAAATTTTGTGGCTTACAAATAATCTGATGGAAATAATTAAGACAAGTCCTAAGAAATTCTCTTTAGGTATCTGGCCACATGTGTTATAGGGGAGATCAGCTTGAAATAGGACTAATGATGACTTAAAATTATATAAAAATCTTGAGACAGGTATTTTCATATATATATGTATACACATGTATATACGCAAACAACACCTCATCATTATTAGGTAAGAATGTAGGAGGCCAACAACCATTGATGAGTATCATTGAATTTTGTGTTTTCTATTAAAAAAAAAGGTAATGACTTACTATAAGAGAATATCCACATCAAAAGTTAAGATATATATGAGTCATTACGAAGAGCTTGTTTTCATAAATGGTAATTAAAGCTGTCATTAATAGAATTCAACTAACAAAGGAAGTGGCATATGGTCAAACTTACATATCGAAAGAACTTGCTTAAGTATTGAATGTTGAATTTCAACAAAAGTACAATAGTTCTACTTTGCCACACTAATTGGACCAACCTCAGCAGGTCCTAGATTTCAAATTAAACAAATACTTTCTGCGTGTTCAGTGTAGCAGTAAATTACATAATGCATCATAAATTATAGTTTAAAAAGACAGTTTTCTTCTGAAAATGTGATACAAGGCAAGCAAGCAAGGATATGAGAAGCAATCAGCATCCTACTGTTTCTTTCTCTGCAGAAGAAATGTGTTTAGTACAGTTAGCAAAATATGTGGATCTCATTGGTATCTAACACTCCAGCCACCTGCTATTTGCCAATTTCACATTTTCTTGATTTGCTGGCATTTTGAATGTTTTCCAGTGAGTAACATATCATCTTAATGTAAACACAACAGTGTTATATAATCTCTTTTAGGTTTATGTTTGGGAGTGTTAATGCACTATACTATTGCTAGCTATATTTTCCTGTGCTCCAGTAGTTTGAGAGAGGTAGCTGCATTCTCAGAAGTCCAAGTGAGACTGAAGGTTATAAACCATAAACCCAAATAAATTCTAATCAAATTAGAAATTTGTAAAAGAATTCTGATGAAAAGACCCAGGCTTTAATCATAACATGCTGTGTTAAAAAATCCCATGTAAAGTATTTCCACAGATGAATTATTGAAGATCAAAATGAGTTTGTTTTTGTATGAACCTTGATAAAATATATACTGTCTATAGTCACAGGACAAATCGATATGTTATATAATGTATTCTGTGCTCTAAATTATGTATTCTTATTCATGTTTTGTTGCTAAGGAATAAAAAAGTGCATGTTGCTATTCTTCACCAGAAAATAAAAATATGAGAACAATATCAAGGGAGGATTACAGTCAACGTTTCAATTCTATGCCAGCCAAAGATTGGACTTTAAAACTGCATTTAAGTAAAGAATTAATATGTGAAATAGAGATTAGATTCCAGAATTCAAGTTTAAAATATTAAGCCAAAGTTAAAAATAAGCTAAGAAACAGATGAAAAAGTATGTCACTGAATTGTACAGGAAGGTAACACAGATTAAAGAAAATTTTTTCAACTTGTCATCTTTCTAGGTTTTTTCAAATCTTACACCACATTGTAAGATATTTTTTGCTGTTGACTTATGGCTTTTAAGTTCTGGAGGGCAGGGAGAAGTGGCAAGGGAACAAAGCAGGATGGGTATGAAAATGCAAGGATGGCAAATTAATAAAAGATAGAGAAGGGGTCACTTGGGCATTGGCTAAGTGTGACAGGTCTAAAGCTCAAATAAAACCCTGTCATAAAGTTATTTCCTATAACATAGGTTACTATTCCAAGTAGCAGCAGAATCCTGGTGATGTGCTAGCAGTCAGCTGATCCATGTATTTGTGCCCTAATATTAACATATAGTCTATCATCAGTCTATCCTCCCCTCTGAGACACTTAATGATTATTTTTTATGCTATTTATTTATGTACTTGTTTCTTGTTTTTCCTGCAGAGATCATAGCACAAAATTATTTCACATCAAACAGCTGAAATGCAGTCCTTGAAATCCTAGCCACCTTAAAACCTCCATATCATGTCGGGAGAGGGGCTGGTACACTCCCAAACAATGGATGGTCAAGGTTAGAAAGTGTAAATTTTTGTCAAGATATACTACTCATACCAAAAGACTTGGAATCCAGCATTTGATTCTGACAGGGAAGTGAAGTGGCTTGTGCTTCTCAAATGATGCAACTTAAAAAAATCTCAACAGAAATAGGTTAGAAGCTTTGATGTTTAAGATAGTAGGTCCTTGGAACCCATTATATTAAGTGAAGTATCTAAAGAATGGAAAAACAAGCATCACATGTACTCACCAGAAAATTGGTTTCCCTGATCATCACCTAAATGCACATGGGGAAGAATACCAATTGGATATCAGACTGAGATGGGGGGGGAGGGGGAGGAATGGACATATGCCAACATGATGAGTGCGTTGCTGCGCACCTTCTGGGGAATGGTCATGCTTGAAGGTGCTCACTCAGGGAGGTGGGGGGGTAGGGGATGGAGGTATGACTACATGGTGAGTGCCAGGTGCACTGTCTGGAGAATGGACACGCCTGAGGCTCTGACTCAGGGGGATGGGTGGGACACGGACAATGTATATAACCTGAGCTTTTGTATCCCCATGAAGAGCTGAAATAAAAAAAAAAATATGTATAGTAGGTCCTTAAGCTCTATTTCAGAGTGTAGGGGACAATGGGAAGCTCGCTTCTCCTATCTCCTTGAGCTTCCCTTAATAAAAAGCTGTAATATTCATCCATATTTGTTTAATGTTTTCCAGTATTCATCTCCACCACCTCTTCTTTGTTGACAAAGACCTTCTATCACAGAGTTTATCCTCCATAAGGCCAGGCATGAGCATTTGGCCTGATCTTAGCCAAGAAACCCAAAGGCAAGTCTTTTGTGATGCTCTAGGAAAGAATACCATCTATGATTAAAAGTGACAACCAGAAGAAAAAAACCTGCCTTGTTGACCAGATATTGATATACTTGGTGATAATATCTGGAAATCTAGAGGTCTTGATATTTTATGTGAAAGCCAATTATTTCTCAGGGTGCAAAACAAAGAAATGGAAGGAAATTTCAAAAAGTTATTTTTACACATGTAATCATGAAGAAAACAAAATTTATAATAACAAATAATGATTCTTTATAATTATTGTAATGAAAATATATAATATTTGATATAACAATTGTAGAGAAATCAAAACTACAATGAGATATCACTTAACTCCAGTGAGAATTCCTCTTATCAAAAAGTCCCAAAGCAACAAATGTTGACATGGATGTGGAGAGAAAGGAACATTCATACACTGCTGGTGGGGCTGCAAATTAGTACAACATCTATGGAAAGTAATACGGAGATACCTCAGAGAACTAAAAATAGAACTACCATTTGATCCAGTAATCCCACCACTGGGTATTTACTCAAAGGAAAAAAGACATTCTAGAAACAATACATCTGCACTCTGTTAATATCAGCACAATTCATAATTGCAAAGATGTGGAAACAACCCAAGTGCCCATCAATACATGAGTAAATTAATAAAATATGGTATATGTTACCACGGAGTACTACTCAACCATAAAAAACAATGGTGAACTAGCACCTCTTATATCATCCTGGTTGGAGCTGGAGCTGGAGCTCATTCTTCGAAGTATCCAAGAATGGAAAAGCAAGCACATGTACTCACCATTAAATTGGTACTAATTGATCAACATTTATGTGCAACATATGGAAGTAACATTTATTGGGTATCGGGCAGGTGGGAGGGGGGAGGAAGGGTAGGATAAATTCATACCTAATGGGTGCAGTGCATGCTGTCTGGGGGTTGGGCATGCTTGTAGCTCTCATTTGGGCAGTGCAAAGGCAATTTATGTAACCAAAGCATTTGTACCCTCGTAATATTCTGAAATACAAACAGAAAAAAATTAAAAAGGAAAAGATAAAAAAACTTCAATAAATTTGAAGTGATTGAATTCATGTAAGTGTGTTCTCTGACCACTGTGGAGTGAAACTAGAGATCAATAATGTAGAGAATCTTGGGAAATTTGCAAACATGTTGATAGCAAACAACATAAATACAAATAAGTAGAGGAAGAAATCACAAAACATTAGAAAATAATTGGAAATGAATGAAAATGAAGATACTGATTTAACTGTGCACAGTAAGTTTTGGTGTTTGTATCTTCATTTTCATTCATCATGGACATTTCCTAACAGAATAGATTTTAGGTGTTCCTACCACAGAAAAATGATAACTATGTGAGATGATGGACATGTTAATTTGCTTGGCACTAGTAATCGTTTCACTATGTATATGTGTATATCAAAACATCATATTGTGCACATCAAACATATACAATAAAATGTAAAAAATAAATTGCAGTATATAAAGTCTTCTTATTCTAGTATATTGTTTGTTTAATTTTTTTAAATATATATAAAATAGGTATGTCCATGTGTGTGTGCGCGCACACACACACTCATACTCATATCCTTTTAAGCTTCTTGAATGAAGTCATTAACAGAAATTCTTTTTCAAACATAATATAATATATCCAAATGTTCAAACCCTATACGATGGTTGCTATAGACTAGTAAATAACCCAGACTTTAGGAAATGAATAACTTTGGACTATGTTATGAATGTTTCTTCAGGTCCATAAGGCAAACACACATGATAAGAGGGTGGAAGTTTGCCTTCATGGACTAGTTGTCCCTGGTGCCAACTATCTTGAGGAAAAATACTAAGTACAGAAAATAAGAACTTCTGGAAGTAGACCTTATAAGAGTGTTTGAAATACAACTATTCCCTCTATTTTGGACCTGAGGTCAATTTATTTGGGTTTCCATGGCCTGGGGTGGTTTTCCTGGTCTAGGATGCAGGAGCCACACAGAAAAATAAGATTAAGACCCCTTTAGATGGTATGGGCTTATGTGGTAGCTTTAGGTGATTTTTTGATGTGTGTATGGTTCCTGTTATCCTCAAATCCTCAGTAAGTGTTTGTTAATTGTACATCCTGCTCTGAGTTGTTTTATGGAATGTTAAATGGTTGGCTTCAATTATTCAGATGACTGGAAGAGCAGTGCATCTTTCCACCATAAACACACACTATAATCACCCCTGAAAGCAATCAAGGACAGGGTGGGGAATAGCAGTAATCACTAATAAAGGGCAGCTCTGAGAAGCAAAGTGGCACCATCTCAAGGATTCTGTGTTGCAGAGTCAATATTGTGAAGCCCCAAATCAGAAGGCCTTCTTCTAGAAGACTCAGATGTACCTGGAGAATCCATACAGAAGGGCAATTTTTCTGGAAGGCAATTGTGATGCAATGGATCAGGTATTAAAAAAAAAAAGAAGAAAGAGGCTATATTTTTCAGTAGATATTATGAAATGCATAAAACCTATGTGTTTTGCTAGTATAATGGCTAGATGTATTGACATAAATTTAAGTACATAAATAGACATGAGTTTTTCCATTAAAAATAGAATCTGTTATGGATCCAGTAAGACACTAGTAAATATATATTAATTTCCAACACGCAGAAGAAACCTTTCCCAGTTGCTCACAAGCTTCACAGTGGGCAAGATAAAATTGCCTTAGAATAACACAAACATCCCACAGACTTGAATTTACTTTTGAAACTTTAAAACTGGAAACTTGAAAATGTCACGGAGCTAATGTAAGTGAAATAATGATTTTTGAGAAATTTAATCTGTAAATGTTACAAGGTGTTTCTGTTCACATTTAGTAAGCTAATTCACAATTCAAAGATTTTATTATTTATTTTTATTTATTAGTTCTTCTCTTATATAGGAAATAACTTAGGGCTAATCAGTACAATTATTTTAATTACTTAGCTCTTTCTTAGCTTTGTCAATTGTTTTATTTAGTCTATACTCTTACACATTTATGTTTTACCAGTGGGGATACAAAATGATTTAAGAAAGAGAAGTTAAATCAGTTCTAAACATAGACAAACAAGTTTTGAATGAATTTCTTTAATATAACAAAACTCTAAAAATAGGTTCCTAAAGCATATATTTAAAAAAAGGAATTCAAATGAATTCATGTCCTGTAGAAAAAAACATTCATTTGAAAAGAGAGAGCAGGTGTTTGGGGAGATGTTTTACACTGAGCTATTTCTGAATCATTTGAAATCTAATTCAAGCACTTTCTCTGGTTACACACTACTTTTTAGCTTCAAAGCTCTTCACAAATAGCAACTAACTCCATCTATCAAATCACCTAAGCGGAAGATAAAATGGAAGCAAAGAGGTTAACTTACTTTTCCAATGCTACAGAGAGAAGTAGCAGCTTGCAGGCAAATTTCCAATATTTCCTGCATCACTTTAATTCCCTGTGTTTCCATGTGGTTCAGTAGATGGTCGTGAAATAACTGTCATTTAAAACTTTCTCATTTGTACTTTTAAACTGATATGCCAGATCAGTGGGCAATAAAAAATTATTTCTTAATTGCAGTGTTCAAGGAAAGGATTTTAATTTTGTTTTCTAGCGCAGCCCATCAATAAGAACAAGTAAATGTGTGTGTGTGTGTGTATATATATATACATATATACACATACATATAATTTTATAACTTATTAGGGTTTTAGAAATCACTGATTCTCCATTGAATCACAGTGAGATTTTTTTTTCACTTCAGACAGGAAAAAACAAAGAGATTTTTATTACCCCATTTGACCAGTTGAGTATACTAGGCATTTTGTCATAATATTTGGTGCAATTTATTAGCATTAACATACTACAGGAGATTAGTATGGGAGAAAAATTTTTTAAAAAATAGGCCCTGTGAAATACACCTTCATAAGTTATTTACACTAAGGCCTACGGTTTATTTCATCTTCCAAGGGTGGCTGGTTTCTTTCAGTTGATAATTCAAATATAATTTATCTTTAGGGCCCTCTTAGCTTTATCACAAATATATGAAGAAATAACATTACATTGAGTACAAAAAGAAATGTATCTAAGGTTGACAGATCTATGCATAATATTTTACGGATTATATAATCGTGCTAGTTGTGTCTCTATATCCATTATTTTAATTTTCTATTTATTCTATTCAGGCTTCTGTAAAAAAATACCAAAAGCTGGGTAGCTTATAAAACACAGAAATATGTTTCTCACAGTTCTGGAGGCTGGGAAGTTTAAGATCAAAGTGCTGACAGATTAGATATCTGCAAAGGCTCTTTTTCTCATAGATGGCACCTTCTATTAATAACTGTGTCCTCAGATAGTGGAAGAGGCTAGCTACCTCCCTTTCATAAGGGTACAAATCCAGATCATGAGGGCAGAGCCTTTTAAAATCATCTCTTAAAATCTTCATCTTCTAATATCAGAAGCTTAGGAGTTAGGATTCCACATATGAATTTGGGGAGGTGGAGAACACAAACATTTATATTTAAATATTGAGATAAAATCTCTGCCCAAAGAAACAACATCTAAAACAGGAAAACATTATATTGATATTAGAAACAAATTAAGCTGTCAGAAAATGTAGTGAAAGTAGAATTTCAATACACAAAATCAACTATAACTGGAATAAAAGGAGAAACAAGCTCACTGTTTTAAAAAACTTCTCAGCCCTCCTCTTCAGAGAAAGGATAATTAGACACTCAAGCAGCAGCTGGAATTGGATCATTTAGTTTCTCAGGAGGACACAGACCATGCTATTCACTGAGATAATTTGTAAAGTATATACATTCTCTTTAATTAACAACATAAAACCAGACCAAAGATCATGATATCAAAATGTTTGATGTTCAAATTTTATTAAAGGTCAGGTTGAAAGTATTGATATATTTAAAAGGAAGCTTGTAATTTTTAATTGGACTACTGCTTATTTTGTTACTGTTTCCTTAAACCAGGCCAATTGATCAGAAAGCTGACTAGGTTGGCCACTTTGGTTTTCTCCCCACTCCAAACTGTGACAATAAACCTATACTTTAGCACCATCACGTTGACCAATATTAAAGACGGTTGTAAAAATGAAATGTCACAAGCAGCTATATATACATTTTATTAAAGGGATTTAGCCACCAATATTTTTGGCATCATTAATTTTGCCTCCACTATAAAATCCATGTCTAAATTTCTTTCTGAACAAAGGCCTGGAAAATAATTTCTTTTTTTCGTCTGAGAAATCAGTGCCTGTGGGCCTGATGGAGAAACTGACATTGCAGACAACGTATTTGTTTTGTTTACACTAGATTTGTAGTTTAACTTTAATTTTGCAGAATTGTGGGTTACATATCTAAGTTTTATATTTCTTTTCACTTTTGTTTCTTCCTTTTTGTATTTTTTGTGATCCCATTTTTTAAATCAATTTATTTTCCCTTAAATTGCTTTAATTCATTCAAGACTCCTCATATCTTATGTGAAATCAAGTGAATTGTTATCAAATTAAAAAAGCAGAGAACTATTGCAACTGCTACTTTTGTGTTTTCTGGCTTAAAGGAGAATTGTGACTAAAACCTCTCATGAACAAATGCACATAAATGTTATGAAAAAATATTTCTAGTATCGTCTACTTTTGAGCCACCCGGAGGATTGCATGGAATTCAAATATTGCTTTGTGGAGAAGGGTCTTGAAATATAGTATACTAGTATAAATAGGAGAGGAACTTACATGGAAAGAAGGAAGAGTCTTTCCTCCCCTTGCCAATTTTCACAGTCAAATCTCCTATGATTGCTATAATATGGGAAAATATGTAGCACTCTTGTGATACCAAGAATAAACCTTGGGCTGTGAACCTTGCACTTCAGTCATTGACATTCTTGCAGGGCTCTCAGTATCAACCTTCAGTATTATGTCTAGGTGCCTAATTGCTCCTCGTGTCCAGCATCAGCCAATGGGATGACTATTGAAATTCCACAGTTCCTACATAAGAACTATCATCAGAAACTTAATGGCAACATTTAATAAAAAAGAAATGCTGAATTACAGGGATAAGCAGCAACATTTCTAAATCTAGTGGCATAATAGTGAAGAAATATTGATGAAGGTGATTTTGACTACAAATCCTTACTGCTTAAGTGATGAATCCAGATTATCTCCCTTAATTTGTATTGAAGCTACTGTTAGACAAATTTAAGCTCCTATTCATTAATGTATTTAATTCAATTCTACTAAGTAACCCAGAAGAATTCAATTTCAAACTTTGGCCAAATCATTCTGAAGCATGTCAGGAAAAATAAGCCAGATTAGAGTAGCAAAAAGGATTCTGATATAGAAGAGAGGGGACTAGCCATCTCAAGACTAATTTTAATAGTATGAAATTGACATAAAATTAGAGGGACAAAGCAATAAAACAGAACTGACAGCCAGGAAATAGGAGCCATTACATATCAGTTCATTACATGATAAAAAGGAATGCACAAATCAAGGTGGAAGGGAATTTTTATTAAATAGTGTTGAGATAATTACTTAACTATTTGGTGAATTGATACAGTTAGAGTCATATCTTTCCACAAATGCCAAAATATACTAAAAAAATAAAATTGAATTATTTGGGGTAGATTAGTTTTATTCAAATAAATAGATGACATTAAAAAGCAGAAGGTAGATAAGTTTTAACTTTATAGAAATTTAAATCTTAAGTATATAAAATAGTAACCAAAATCCACACATAACAAATAGAAATACATTTATTGTTATTATGATATATGTTTATTTTCTATTGAATAACACATATGTACACAGCAAGAAGATGCAAACACTTTGACCTGAATTAAAAATGAGCAAGGACAATGAACTGATAATTTCCTTAGGCATACAAGTATCAAGCAACCATATACAAATTGCCTTCCTCCCTAGTCATCAGAGAAATATAGTTTAAAACAAAATTAGAAAAAAAAATGGCCTAGGCTAATAAGTATTCATAAGACCTTCTTTTGAGAGTGCTACATGGAATATTCTTTTAAAAAGCAGTTTGTTTATGTATCCACTTTAAGATGTTTCTGTGTCTATCTTAGAAATTTTACTACTGCTTAACTATAATAAGAAATTAAATAATTATTAATTGGGAACATTGCTATGCATGAAGATATTAAATGAAATTTTCTTTATACCATCAGCATTTGGAAATAGCTTACATTTTCAAACATAGGGGAAAGGCTAAGTATAGGGTGATGAATCAACTTAATAAAATTGCATGCAGCCATTGAAAATGCTTCCTATGATTAGATGACGTTATTGAAGTGTGCTAGAAAAATTCTTATTAGTTGACAGTATGTATTAAGAGACAATGCAGGACTAAAATCACATCTAATACTATTTTAAATATAGCTATGTGTCGCATGATAACATTTTGTTCAATAATGGAATGCACACACCGCAGTGTTTCCATAAGATTACAATGAAGCTGAAAAATTTCTGTTGCCTAGTGATGTAGCCGTCAGAGCTGTCATAACGTCGTAGTGCAAAGCATTACTGTTCATGGTGATGCTGATATAAACAAACCTATTACACTGCCAGTCCTATGAAAGTATAGCACATACGATTATGTGTTGTACTTGATACTTGATAATGATAAAACAACCATGCTACTGGTTTATGTATTTACTATACTATGCTTTTGATTTTTTTTTTTGGAGGCTACTTCTACTTATTAAAAAAAAAAAGTTAACTGTAAAACAGCCTCAGGCAGGTCCTTCAGGAGGTATTCCAGAAGAAGGCATTGTTATCATAGATGACAGCTTCCTATCTGTCACTGGCCCAGAAGACCTTCCTGTGGGACAAGACATGGAGGTGGCAGACAGTAACATCGATGATTCTGACCCTGTGTGGGCCTAGGCTAATGTGTGTTTGTGTCTTAGCTTTTAACAGAATGGTTTAAAAAGTAAAATAAATAAATAAATAAATTTTAAAATAGATAAAAGCTTCTAGAATAAGGATATAAAGAAAGAAAATATTTTTGTACAGCTGTTCAATGTGTTTTTTAAGCTGTGTTATTACAAAATAGTCAAAAAGCTAAAAAAAATTAAAAGTTCTCAAAGTAAAAAAGTTCAGTAACTTAGGGTTAATATTCTTATGAAGAAAGAAAAATATTTTTTAATCTTTTTATTTTTAATTATGGATATATATTAGTACATATTCATGAGAAAATTGTGATGTTTTGATGCAGATATACAATGGGCAGTGATCAAATCAAGGCAATTGGAGTATCCATCACCTCAAGCATTTATCCTTTCTTTGTGTTATGAACATTTCAATTCCACTTTTTCAGTTAAAGTATGTAACAACTTATTGTTTACTGTAGTCTCCCTATTTTGCTACCAAACACTAGTCCTTATTCATTTATCTAACTGTACTTCTTTGTACTCATTAACCCAGCCATTTTTATCCCTCTCCACACTAGCCCACCCTCTGGTAATCATCAGTCTACTCTCTCTCTCCTTGAGTTCAATTTTATGATATTTTTAGGTCCCACATATGAGTGAGAACATGTGACTTTGTCTTTCTGTGCCCGGATTACTTCATTTAACACAATGTCCTCCAGTTCCATCCATATTGAGGCAAATGACAGGATTGTATTTTTTTATGGCTGAATAATATTCCCTTGTGTATATGTACCTCATTTTCTCTATCCATTCATCTGCCGATGGACACTTAGGATGATTCCACATCTTGGCTATTGTGACTAGTACTGCAATAAACATGAAAATGTAGATATCTCCCCAACACACTGATTTCCTTTCTTTTGAATATATTATTAATATATATATATATATATATATATATATATATATATATATATATATATATATCTAGCAGTGGGATTGTTGAATCAAATGGTGGTTTTATTTTTAGTTTTATCAGAAACCTCCATACTGTTCTCTCTAGTGGATGTATTAATTTACGTGTCTATCAATAGTGTACAAGGGTTCCTCTTTTCTCATGTCCTCACCAGCATTTGTTACTGCCTGTCTTTTGGATAATAGCCATTTTAACTGGGGTGAGATGATAATATCTCATTGTAGTTGATTTGCATTTTTCTGGTGATTAGTGGTGAGGTTGGGCATTTTTTCATATACATGTCCATTTCTATGTCTTCTTTTGAGAAATGTCTGTTCAGATCTTTTTTCCAATTGTAATCTGATTATTTGGAGTTTTTTCTTATTAAGTTTTTGAGCTCCTTATATATTCTGGTTATTAATCCTTTGTCAGATGGCTAGTTTCCAAATATTTCCTCCCACCCTGTGGGTTTTCTGTTCACTTTGTTGATTATTTTCTTTGCTGTGCAGAAGCTTTCTAGCTTGATGTGATCCCATTTTTGTTTTGGTTGCCTGTGCTTCTGAAGTCCTACTCAAGAAAGCTTTGCCCAAAACAATGTTCTGGAGTGTTTCCCCAAGTTTTCTTCTAGTAGTTTAATAGTTTCAGGTCCTAGATTTAAGTCCTTAATCCATTTTAATTTGATTTTTGTATATGGCAAGAGATAGGAGTCTAGTTTCATTCTTCTGTGTACAGATATCCAGTGTTCCCAGCACCATTTATTGAAGAGACTGTCCTTTTCCCAGTGTATAGTCTCAGTACCTTTGTGGAAAATAAGTAATGCATGGATTTATTTCTGGGCCCTGTATTCTGTTCCATTGGTTTTTGTGACTGTTTTTATGCCACTACGATGCTGTTTTGATTACCATAGTGTTGAGGTATAATTTGAACTCAAGTTGTGTGATTCCTCCAGCTTTTTTCTTTTGGCTCAGGATGGCTTTGGCTTCTGGGTCTTTTGTGGTTCCATACAAATTTTAGGATTGTTTTTCCTATTTCTGTGAAGAATGTCATTGGTATTTTGATAAGGATTGCATTGAATCTGTAGATTCCTTTGGGTAGTTGGATATTTTAAGAATATTGATTCTTCTAATCCATGAGCATGGAAAGTCTTTCCATTTTTTGTGTCCTCTTCAATGTTTTTCATCAATGTTTTATAGTTTTCATTATAGAGATCTATCACTACTTTGGTTAAATTTATTTCTTGGTATTTTATTTTATTTGTAGCTATTGAAAATGAGATTATTTTATTTTATTTTTTTTATTTTTTATTTTTTTTTATTTTTTATTTTTTTATTTTTTTGAGACAGAGTCTCACTTTGTTGCCCGGGCTAGAGTGAGTGCCGTGGCGTCAGCCTAGCTCACAGCAACCTCAAACTCCTGGGCTTAAGCGATCCTACTGCCTCAGCCTCCCGAGTAGCTGGGACTACAGGCATGAGCCACCATGCCCGGCTAATTTTTTTGTATATATATTTTTAGTTGGCCAGATAATTTCTTTCTATTTTTAGTAGAGACGGGGTCTCACTCTTGCTCAGGCTGGTCTCGAACTCCTGACCTCGAGCGATCCACCCGCCTCGGCCTCCCAGAGCTAGGATTACAGGCGTGAGCCACCGCGCCCGGCGAAAATGAGATTAATTTTGGTTTCTTTTTCAGATTGTTCAATGTTGGCATTTAGAAATGCTAATGATTGTTCTATGTCAATTTTGTTTATCAGTACAAATACTTTTTTGCTGAAGTCTTTGGTTTAATGTAGCCTAAGTGTACCATGTTTATAAAGTTTACAGTAGACTACAGTAACGTCATAGGTCTTCACATTAACTTACCACTCACTCACTGACTCACCCAAAGTAACTCTGGTCCTGCAAGCTTCATTCATGGTAAGTGCCCTATACAGGTGTACCATTTTTTTTTTATCTTTTATGCTATATCTTTACCATACCTTTTAATGTCTAGATATGTTTAGATACACAAATAATTACCATTCTTTCACTATTGCCTATAGTAGTCATTATAATATAATATGCTGCACAGGTTTGTTCACCTAAAAAAGCATTTCTTAGAATGTATACCCATCATTAAGCATACATGACTTTATTTAAATACCTCTGTAAAGGGAAATACTTGGAACTACACACATCATTGACAGTAGTTATGACTGAATATTTATACTAAAGATAGACAAGATTTTTACATTTAGCTTTACCTTTTACTGAATATTAGAATGAAAACTTCACTTTAAAATGAATAAATTATATGTAGTCTACAGCATTTCTACACTACCTCTGAATATTTTTCTACAGCAATAACATATTTTTTCATAATGTCACCTCTCTTTGCTCTTAAAATGTTTGTTATCCGGTTATAGAAATAAGTGGTTTATTTTATACAAGACATGTATTTAATACTTTGAAAAGTACC
This sequence comes from Lemur catta, assembly GCF_020740605.2. Taxonomy (NCBI): domain Eukaryota; kingdom Metazoa; phylum Chordata; class Mammalia; order Primates; family Lemuridae; genus Lemur; species Lemur catta. Next base: position 44,916,092 of record NC_059141.1, on the reverse strand, counting down.
AAGCTATCCTGAGCACATTAGAATAAAGAAGATATACCGCAGCAATCAGGAACACCAACTAGTGTCAATTTTATAACTTAGCTTATACATCACCCTCATCTCCTTAGGAGAATAGCTACAGAGCTTTGCTTCTTTTTGCTTCCTAGAATTGAGGAATTTCATTGTTACTTGAGTGATAATCTAGTCATTATATGAACATAAAGGTTAAGTGAAGGCTGTACAAATTAAGACTTACAATAGATCATGGTGTTTTCTAAAATTATTTTTACCACTAACTTTTCAATTTGTGACATTGAAAAGTGTATTTATGAGATAACATTTATGGGCACCTGTAAAGGTTTAGAAATGTGCCAAATCTAATGAGAAGTACAATTTAATATTTTTAGACGTTGGTATTTGAATAAAATTTCTATAAAATACATTCTGGCCATGTTTTTACAGGTTTCCAAAGCATATTCTCAATTGAAATGATGCTGCATTTGAAAAAAAAATGAACAAAATTACTTTTAAATGAAAAGATATCATCTTTAACAAGGCTTTTTTGTAACTTTTTTAAAATGGAAGCAATTATAGTTATTTATTTTGAATTATGATGAGGTCATTTGTCTAGTCCCTATTTAATTTGCTTTTTTGAGACATTTTCTTTTCTTTTACTTTAGAATAAATCAGAGCTAAAGTAGTGAATACTGTGGATCTATGCACACTCAAAAGGGGAGAAGATTGATTTCTTCAAGTTTAAAAACCTTTTTTTGAAAAAAACAGGCACATTTATTACATCAAACTAAATAGCAATGAGAACACCTTCTGTGAATACAGCACTATGCTCTCTTGAAGGACCTGAAAAACATGCTTTTTATGTGTGTGATGCCAGAGACCAAGCTCTTTATGTTTTCATTACATTTCGCAATGATATCACATATTTTCTGAAATTCTCTTTTTCCATTTTTTTTTGAACATTACTCTTCTCTAGATTTTTTGTGACGTGCCTTTCCTCTATCAGCTGTGATTCAGGCACTTAGGCTGAAACAAACAATAAGCCAGGAGTCAGTTTCAGGAGAGCCATAAGCAAGTCTTTGAGAATCAGCAGAAATGACAGACCACAGAGATGAAAGGAGTTAAAATTACTCAACTCTAACCTTCCTGTCTCACCTAAGGTGGGGAAAAGAGGGAAAAAAGGTAAGAAACACTTTGAAGGGCCCAATCCACAAAAAGAGACTAACTAAAAGAGTGATATTTCATCATAAAATTATAGAAGATTTCCTTTATACCACTCCTTGACTCCTAGGAGGAGTGCTAGTGCTCAGAGGGAAATTCACAGCTGTAAATGCCTACATTACAAAAGAAGAAGAATGTCAAATCAATAACCTAACTTTGCACCTTAAAGAACTAGAAAAAGAAGAACAAGCTAATCTCAAAGCTAACAGAAGGAAAGACATAATAAAGACTAGAAAGGAGATAAATAAAGACTAGACAAATAATAGAAACAATAAAACAAAAGCTGGTTCTTTGGAAAGATCAAGAAAATTTATAAATATTTAACTAGACTGATTACAAATCAACAAGGAAAACACAAATAACTAAATACAAATGAAAGTGGAAACATTAATAGAAATGTAATATGACTTTACAAAAATAAAAAGGATTTTAAGACAATACTATGAATAATATTATGCCAACAAATTGGAAAAATTAGATGAAATTGACAAATTCCTAAAGACATGCCAATTACCAAAACTAACTAGTAAACAGAAAATCTAAACAGACTTACAAAAAGTAAAGAGAATAATTCATTAACCAAAAACTTTCATACAAAGAAATGGGCCAGTTTATTTTACTGGTGAATTATACCAGACATTTAGAAAAGACTTAACACCACTACTTTTTAAATTTTTCCAACAAATAAAAAAAAGAGGGGACATTTCCTAACTCATTCTATTAATATAAGGCCAGTATTACTTCAATACCAAAGCCAGATAAAGATACAAGTAAAAAAAAGACACAATAGACCAGTTCTCTTATGAAGATAAATGCAAAATCTTCAACATAATACTAGTGAATCCATAGCACATTTAAATGATTGTTCACTATGATAAAATGAGATTTATTCTAAGAATATTTGGGTGGTTAAATATATGAAAATCAGTCAATATAATACAATACGATAACAGGAAAAAAAATCCAATTGTCTCAATTGACACAGAAAAAGCATTTAATAAAATCCAACACGCTTCCATGATGAAAATATTGAACAAAGCAGGAATACAGAAGAATATCCTCAAAATGGTAAAGAGTGCTTATGAATAATCTACAGTAACATCATACTCAATGGTGAAAGACTTAAATCTGTCTCCCTATCATCAGCAATAAGACAAGCATCCCACTTTCACTACATTACTCAGTAGTCTACTGAAAGTTCTAGCCAGAGAAATTAGGTATGAAAAAAGTAAACAATATCCAAATGGGAAAGGAAGAAGTAAAATTTCCATATTCATAGGAGACATAATCTTATCTATAGAAAATCCTAAATAATCCACAAAAAACTATTAGAACTAATAAAATAATTCAGTAAAGATTCAGAATACTAGATTAACATGCAAAATTTACTTGTATTTTTATACATTTTTAAATGAAAGGAATTTCATTTATAATAGGACCAGAGTAAAATACTTAGGAATAAATATAACTATGGAGATATAAGATATATATGCTCAAAACTACAAAATGTTATTAGAAGAAATAAAAGAAGACCTAAATAAATGGAAAGATAGCCTGTGTTCACGTGTTGCAAGACAAAGATTGTTAAGAAGGCAATACTGCCAAAAACTATCTATAGATTCAATGCACTCTCCATCAAAATCTCAAGAGCCTTTTTTGATGCAGAAATGGAAAGACTTATTCTAAAAATTCATATGGAATTGTAAGGGTCCCCAAATAGCCAAAATAATCTTATGAAAAAAGAATAATGTTGGAAGACTCACATTTCCTAATTTCCAAAGTTCCTATAAATCTGCAATAATCATAACAACTTGATATCATAAACATGTTATATATATAAATTATATATATCATTCCACTGATTATACATTATAAAAATCATTTTTTACCTATTCTATTTTATATATATTTTATTATGCATATTTATAAAATCAATGGAATAAGTTGAGTATCCAGATATAAACCCATACATCTACAATCAAATAATTTCTGGCAAGGGTGTCAAGACCATTCAATGAGGGAAATAATTGTCCTTTCAACAAACGGTACTGGGACAAATGAGTATGCACTTGCAAAAGAAAGAACTTGGACATTAACTTCAAATTGCATACAAAAATTAACTCAAAATAAACATAAGGAGCAAATATAATGGCTAAAATCCTAAAAATGATAGAAGAAAACATAGAGGTAAATCTTCATAACATTGGGCTTGACAATGGCTTCTTAAAAACACAGATAAGAATAGAAGAAATATATATTGGACTTTATTAAAATTAAAAAAAACAATTTGTGCATCAAAGGGTCCTATACACAAAGTGAAAAAACAACCCACAGAATGAGTGTATTTGCAAATAATATATCTGATAAGGAATTAATATCCAGAATATAAACAGAACTCTTCTCACAAGTCAACAACAACAACAAAACAACCTGAGTTAAAAATGAACAAAGAATCTGAATAAACATTTCTCCAATGAATATTTACAAGTTGCAAACAAGTACTTGAAAAGATGCTCAACATTATAAGTCATTAGGAAATACAAATCAAAACTACAATGGGATACCAATTCATATCAGTACAGATTACTATAATAAAAGTAAAGAAAAAATAAAAAGTCTTACCCAAAATTATGGAGAAATTGGAAGAATTGTACATTGTTTTTGCGAACGTAAAATGGTACAGCTACTGTGGAAAACAGTTTGGCAGTTCCTCAAAAGTCAAACATAGAATTACTGTACAACAATACTATTCAACTCCTGAGTATATACCCGAAGGACTGCAAACAAGTACTCAGACAAAATTTTTACACGTGTTCATAGCTGTACTATTCCCAATAGCCAAAGTGAAAAACAGCTCAAATGTTAATCAACAGAGTTGATAAATACAACAGAATTTGGCCAATACAACAGAATTTGGCAAAGAAGAGGAATAAAGTACTTACACATATCACTGTGTGAATGAATCTTGAAAATATGCTAAGTGAAAGAAGACAGACACAAAAAGTTACATATCATATGATTACATTTATGTGAAATATCCAGGATAGACTTACCCATAGAGGCAGAAACAAAATAGTGGTTTCCAGGAACTAGTGGGAAGGAGGAATGGGAATGCAGATAGTGGGTATTGAATTTCCTTTTGTGTTGATAAAAATGTTCTGGAATTCAATAGTGGTAATTGTTGGTCAATATTGAGAATATACTTAGTATCAGTAATGGTAAATTTTATGTGTATTTTACTACCCCAAAAAAAATTTAAGAAAAAAAAAAAGAGAAACAACAAAAGCAGCAACCAATGAGCCAGAAAAATTATTGTTCTAAGACAAGCAAAAGAAAATATGTATGCAAACATGAAGGACATCATATAACATCAAAAAACTACATAATGTAACATAAGCCTTTTTAATGTGTCATTGCTAGTAATACTCTTAATCAACTCATTTAGGTATTCCTTAATATAGTAGGATCTTTGGAAAGAAATTTAAATAATTTCATTTTTGAACATTTTACCATACACTGTTCCTCCCTCCCTCTGTGATGAAGCTATGCATCATCATGAAATATGTGAAAAGTCTGATTATGTTAATAAGTAATAGCCTAGAAAGCAGTATCACTTCGTATTTTTACTAATAGACTCCTAGCTTTCAGGCCTATTTGATTTATTGACTGTTCTAATTAGTATAGCAGAACTGTCTGCTCTTTTCTAAGAAATGTGTCCTTAGGTGATTTTGTCACTGTGCAAACATCATGAAGTGTACTTATACACACCTGGATGGTATAACCAACCATACGTCTAGGCTATATGGTATAACGTGTTGCTTCTAGGCTATAAACCTGTACAGCATGTTACTGTACTGAGTACTGTAGGCAGTTGTAACACAGTGGTAAGTATTTGTGTATCTAAACATATCTAAACATAGAAAAGGTACAATAGAAATACAGTATTATAATTTTCAGGACCACTGTCGTATATGCAGTCCATTGTTGATTGAAATGTTATGCAGTATATAACATGTTCTCTCTGGCCAATGGAGTTTTCCAGAACAATAATTTACTTAAAGGTCCCCTAGTGGCTGAAATAGCCTATATATGGTACATAAGCACATAGGTAATTTTGCTTTACCATTTGTTCTTAGCTCTGCTATAACAGGAAGTTTCCTTCAAATGAGTTAAAATGGGTTTGTACTCATCTTCTGAAAGTAACAATTTTGTTTTGATTTCTACATATTATGAGTCTATCCTTCATGTACATAGCAAGGTTCAGAATAGATTTATTTTGTTGACAGAAGAGTTCTTGGAAGGTTTTATGGATTATAAATATGTGTGTATTATGATTAATTGAGATACAGGCCCAGAAATAGTCCAGGCAGATCTTAAGCTCTGGAAAAATCCTGATGATAAATTATCTAGAAGATTGTCCTTTAACTGGATTACAGTGGTTCATTTAGAATAAGATAACTGAGATATCTCAATAACACAGAACTTGAGTTACACTTGTGAATAACACATTTTCTATTATTTATTTTCAAATTGGAAATATTAAAACTTGGTCAAAACCACAGCTTCTTGTTCTGTGAACACAGCGTATAGTTTCTACTTTCCCCAGTTTTCAGTTTTTGAGTTCTATTTATTATCAGCAAACTAGTACTTTGTTTCCTAGCCTATGAAATAATTCCATAAGAGAAAGGTAAATAATCTTGCAAAAAATGGACAAGGTTATCATCATGCTCGCCGCAACCTTAGACATTATTGGTTTAACTCCAATAGCTCGTATTTACGTCGGGTCTTTTTCTACCTTTAGGTCTGCGTGCAGACATTTCGAGAAGTGATTTAGTGATGTCTAGACTTGAAGCTGATGATCCTACACAAGACATGTTTAAAACCCGGAGAAAGTCATAAAAGACCTCTGGCTAATTGATTTTAGTCTAAGAAGTTGCTAAGGTTCGGTTTTATCCTATAATTTGCCAATCACATGATAAAAATTGTGTAAAACAAATAAAATATTTTAAAAATAAGTTAAAAAATAAGTTACTGTTGTGGATGATATCCAAAATAGATGTACTGTACTTAAGGAGATTCTTCTGTGTTTCATTCTGAAGTCAGTGTTCTTTTAGGAAAATGCCAAGATGTTAAAATTATATTCTTATAAACAGCTCTCAAATGTAAGTTTGTTTTTTAAATTTGAAGATATTATCTAGTTCTTATTATTCTTGAGTGCCTGAATTGCTTTGTTGGGCATTTATAGTTAGTCTAATCTCTTTGTTCTAAATCCCATATTAACAATGTTTGTAGAATAGAAATGAACTATAATTTATATCATATGTAAGGATCCTCAGAAAATAAAGAATGCTATATTAATGAATTTACATAAACTTTTGCTTGAAGAATAATTTATAAAATATCTTTTTTATTATAGCAAATTTTACTTGCTACAAATAAATATTTTTTTAAATTACTAACCAGAGGTAATGTCTGCCATCAATAGCCAGAATAAGAAAAATTTAATGCTTGCACATAGGTATATGTTTGTATGTATGCATGTGACACGTTACATTGTACATGTGATATGTCATTACACATTATTGACTAAAGGAGTCTACATCTATTTTAAAAGGATTATCTCCTGAGAATTCTAGCTACAATGAAAGAAATTGATTCTCAGAACCATGTAGTTGAGATAATATTAACAGCATTTTCTGAGAACATTATCATATTTTTATTTATAATGTAGTCAAGTAGAGGTTTCAAATATTCAATTGACAAAAATCTATTGTTTTATTCACATTAACATTCTCCTTTGAAATCATAGTAATAGAATGTTGCCAAATCTCTCTGTGGCCAATTCAATTATCCCTATCAGTGGTTCTCAAACTTTACCGTGTGTCAGAATAACCTGGAGTTTTGTTAAAACACAGAATGCTGGGCTTTACCCCCAGAGATTCTGAATTATTAGGTTTGGGGTGATGTCTGGGAATTTTCTAACAACTTCCCAGATGATCCTGATGCTGCCAGTTCAAGAAAGATACTTTGAAAACCACAGATCTACACTGAAAGAGAAATTTTCATGATCTGTGCTAAAACAGAAATTCAGGGATAAAGATAAATTTAATTTTTTTTTATAAGTGGAATAGTCCAAAATATATATTCAAACACATTAACATGTTTGTACAATGTACATGATCACAAATACGATTTTCTTTTATTAGGGAAAATGTTGAGTGTGAGTCAATATATTAGAGCTCATTGTAGAAAGTTAAAAGATACAAAATCAATAAAATACATACATTTTACTATTTTTATGTATTTACATATCTGTCTGTCTATTAATATCTATCTGTCTTCTATGTCATGGTAAGATAATACCATATTTCTACTGTACCTTTTCTATGTTAGGTATGTTTAGATCCTACAAATACTTACCGCTGTGTTACAATTGCCCAGAGGATTCAGAATGGTCACATGCTGTACAAGTGTGTAGCCTGGCAGCAATAGGCTGTAACATATAACCTATGTGTTTAGTAGGCAATACCATCCAGGTTTGTGTAAGTCCACTCCATGATGTTCGCACAGTGACAAAATCACTTCAGGATGCATTTTTCTGAACATATCTCATCATGAAGCAACACACGAGTATGTTTAGAGTCATGTCTCATTATTCACAATATTATATTTATAAAGTTGCTGCAAACACTGAGTTACAGAGCACCGAACCTTTGTTCCTAAAGGAAACACAGGGTGAGGGTTTTGAGAGCCTCTGGTTATATTTTCATTAACCGATCCATAAATAGCCTTATTTTATGTGTGTTTCTGTTTAAGGACACCTTTTAAAATATATAATATTAACATTGAACTCATGGCCGAAGGCACTATATATCACTGAATAAAGCTTATTTATCTAACACAGATATTTTCTCTAGAAGGTGCCTCACAGTCTCCTATGTAGGCCACTGGGTAGCACTTCAACACTATGCTTTTTGGCCGTTTTAAACAACGAAATCACCACATTGATTTCAAAAAGCACAAAACTGTAAAAAGCATAGCACCAAGTAGACTTCAAAAAGAACATTTGTTTGTAGTATGAGAACTAAAACAAGAAGGCAGAACATCTGGTTTGAACTCAGCTGGCAACTTGTATGTTGGGTGACTCACATTTTTGGCCACTCTGCATATGTCCATGAATGACAGGGAACATGTAGGAAGTATTGATTTTGGTATCACAAATGAACTTCAGTGAGTAGGAAAATTTGCAAATATAGGCTAGGTGAATAATGAGGGTATAGATAAATGGATAGACGGAAAAAGAGGGCTGGTCACAGTGGCTCACGCCTGTAATCCTAGCACTCTGGGAGGCTAACGTGGGAGGATTGCTTGAGGTCAGGAGTTTGAGAACGGCTGAGCAAGAGCTTGACCGCTTCTCCACCAAAAATGGTGGTGCAGGCCTGTAGTCAAAAGCTTCATGGGAGGCTGAGGCAGGAGGATCACTTGAGCCCAGGAGTTTGAGGTTGCAGTGAGCTATGATCATGCCATTGCACTCTAGCCGTGAGTGAAACCCTCTCTCCAAAAAAAAAAGAGATATAGATAAATAGATAAATAGATAGATAAACTCTTTATCTCTCTCTCTCTCTCTCTCTCTCTGTCTCTCTCTCCTCTCCCTCTCTCTCTCTCTATATATATATATATGTGAACTAGGCCATATGCTAAACAGCATACCTGGTTTTATTTTTAATTCATTTCTGATGAGTTTAAATGTCTGTTTTAGATTATCCATTCTTTCTCATGAAGTGGGAACAACTTTCTCTTCTTGTTTTCTATATTCTATGCAAACATTGTCCCCACCCCCTGTTTTAATAATTTATGTTTCTTATTTTACTATTACTTTTGGCCATTATGTATGTATTCTAATCTCTACTCTGAGATTTGTAGCACGTCATGTTTCTAGCAATTTTTCTTATTTTACCTTTTTTTAAATTTTGTTTATGAGACAAAATACATGATATGTCTCTCAAATGTTTTCCTATTCCAATATTCCCTATCTCATGAGTGGTGCCATCATTTAACCAGATGCTACATTCAGAAACACCTAAGGCATTATCAACACTTCCTTTCCTTTCACCAGCTACATAAAATAATCATTGAGTTATGCCAATTTAAATTCTCAGATATACAAACTTATTGATCAATTAATAATAACATGTTTTAAATTAAATATTCTCAGATCTTCAACTTCTTTAACCATTAGTGATCCCACATTAATTCCATCCAATATAATTTCTCACTAAAACCATTGTCTTCTTTAATTTCTTCTCCCTATTCCAGAATCATCATTGAGCAATGTAATTTAATTATGCTACAATTTTCCCACTTGAAACATTTTGGAAATTTTCCATTGTTCTTAGGACAAAGGCCAATATTTATAGTATGACATAGAGGACTTTGTATATTTTACATTCTGTCAAACTTGTTTCCATTTGAAATGTCTTGGCTATTTTTAAATAAAATAATCTTTCAATAATAATTTTAAACAACATTGAATGCAATCTAAATATTGTGCCGTGTTGGAACTCAGAAAAATTTCAATTAATAAAATTTGAACAATTGCAATATATTAGGAAGAGATGTAAACCAAAAAGTGACTTCTTTCACAGTGGAATACTAATTTGGCCATGAAATATTTCTGTATTTGTTAAAAGTACATATAAATACTTATACATGCACACACACATGTCCTTAGAATATGGCTGATTTAATAGTCACAGAATACATGTGCCTCAAGTTTCATGTACGAACCTGTCAGAGGACCTGATAGAATGAAGAAGATGTGGCTTTGAGAGCAGCACTCAGGCAACTTTTCTGGCCTAAGAAATAAGAAGTATTTTTAGAAATTAGTTAGAGACCTATCATCAAAAAATAGGGTCTATCAAAGTTCTGAGTTAGCACACTGTCACCTTCACTGTCTTCTGTCTTATGTGTCCTTTTGGTCACATGCTAGTCAAAAAATATTATCTATGAATAATATCATTTCTCTGTTTTGCCTGTTCAAGAAGAAAAGAAATCAACTATATACTCAATTTTGTTTTGTATTTTTTATATTAAGCTTCATAAACTGTTGTTATGTTTAAAATTACCTTGTACGGGATATGAGCCTGTAACGTCAGCAGTAGATCTGATAATATTAATGTTAAGAGAGTGATTACATGTTAAAATACTTAACTTTCTAATCATCATGCTTACTTTATCTCAGTTAACAACATTGTTGACTAGATCGTTACATCTTATAAGTAAAATCAGTCTTTCAAACTTAAATATAACCTCCATAATATCATTTATTACCTCTGTGTTTAAGTGAATTTGCATAATATCTATAGTTAAATATCAAAAGGCATAAGCGGTCACTGCTAAAGATGAAACAATATCAGATTTTTCAACTGCAAGACCATATAACTGGTATTTAAAAATATGGAATTATTTTGAGGAATCACCAAAAATTTAGTCTGAGTATACTAAATAATAATAGTCATATGATATGAGTAATATTTCACAAAGGAGGATATGTAAAAATGGAGAAATTAGCAAAAAAGTAGAAATTAGCAAATTTGGATTTTTGTAACATCTGATTTCAGAATATTTGGGAAAATCATTCTCTGAGGAGAGACATCATCTTCAAAGCTACAGTTCTGATATTTGCCTACAGACAAATGGAGCATGAGACATACACAGGAAAATATTAATGTGATCTGAAAAAGTCTCCTTTGAGATTTCTTTTGCTCACATAGTTTTGTCAATAGCAATGACAGTTTCTTTCTTTCATAGCACTGATATGTATGAATGAATAGATTGTTTGCATAAATAAATAGATTGTCTGTATAAATACAAGAAAAGCAAGACTACTCTGACGGCATTTAAATATAATCCTTAGGCAAACATAAGTCAATTAGTGTAAAGTCAAGTTTTTGAAAAGTGGATTCATCAGAACTAGAAACATGTTTATGTAATTATTTTCCCTAAATCTGCAATGAAATTCAATTGTTAGCTCATTCAACGATAATAAATTCTGACAGAATTTAGGCTTTGAAAGTCAAAATATGCTTCTTCTGAATATAATCTTATTTCAGAATTTATACTTTCTACTGTATCTGCTTCTATTTAAATCTCAATTATTAATAAGAAATTATCTTGGCTTCCATCTATTGTCTTTGAATGACATTAATTATTTTTCAAGTTTCAACAGATTTCTGCCATTCTTTATCTGATAAACTAGCACAATAGATTTTATACTTTTAAATAGCATGTGATTATTTTGTACTGATTTCCCTTTGTAACCTAAACTTAAACCTTATAAAGGTTTCTCAATTATCAATAAGGAAAGTCAAATACAGTAAGACTAATTGCAGTTTATGACTAAACCCCAAAAGCAAATGTAACAAAAACAAAAATAGACAAATGAGACTTAAACTAAAAAGCTTCTGCACAGCAAAAGAAATAATCAAAAGCATAAATAGACAGTCTAAAGAAAATATTTGCAAACTATACATCCAACAAATGACTCATTCCAGAATCTACAAGGAACTCAAACAACTCAGCCAGAAAAAAAAAGCAAACCTCCATTAAAAAGTGGGCAAATGACATGAACAGACATTTTTTAAAAGAATATATGCAAATGGCCAAAAAACATGAAAAATGCTCAACATCACTAATCATCAGAGAAATGCCAATTGAAAGCACAATGAGATATCATCTTACTCTAACTAGAATGGCCATTATTAAAATAAAAAACAATAGATGGTGGCACAGATGTGGTGAAAAGGGATCACTTACACATTGTTGGTAGAACTGTAAATTAGTATAACCCCTATGGAAATAAGTATGGAGATTTCTCAAACAACTAAAAGTAGATCTACCATCTGATCTTGCAATCTCACTACTGGATATCTACTCAAAGGAAAAAAATCGTTATATCAAAAACATACCTGCAATCATATGTTTATTGCAGCACTATTCACAATTGCAAAGATAGGGAATCAACCTAAGTGCCAATCAACTGATAAGTGAATAAAGAAAATTACGTAGATAAACAGATACAGAGAGATACCATGGAGTACTACTCAGCCATAAGAAAGAATGAAATAATGTCTTTTGGAGTAACTTGGATGGAACTGGAGACCATTATCCTAAGTGAAAAAATCCAGTAGCAGTACAATAAATGCTACATGTTCTCACTTAAAGTGGGAGTTAAGCTATGGCTATGCAAGGACAAACAGAATGGTATAATGACACTAGAGAATTAAAAGGGGGAGAGGGTGGGGGAGGATGAGGGATGCAAAAATTATTTATTGGGTGCAATGTACACTATTTGGGTGGCAGGTACACTAAAAATTCAGACTTCACTATTATACAACATACAAACAACAGAATTCAACTTGTACCTCCTAAATCAGTTGAAATAAAAAAAAAGAACAAATGAATGAGGAAAATAAAAATAAAAAAGTAACAAAAAATAGAAAAACAAAACAAAGAAAATGTGAAAAAAAATTTAAAAAGAAAAAATTTTCACCATGTGTTAATTCATCATTGCAGCTAATGTCTTGTGAGAATTGATGCTGTTGTACATTATGAAGAGTTTTATTCATTTGGGTCACATGTATCACATTGTTGATTATATGTTTTTCCTAAGAATATTTAATTGAGCTTCTGTGCATACAGCTAGCATTACTTACATTGTATTAATAGTTTTCAGAGAAGGAATTATCTGACCAAGTTTGTGCTGTAGTAACAAGAAAATGAAAGGAAACAAAATTGTTTATGCCACAGGGTCTTATCCTAGGGTTTACCTTTCCAGAAAATGGATTCTGTCTCTCCAGAGTAAGCTTATACCTGTCCTCTTCACCTTCCTCCATGAGTGGAATAAGCATTCGTCTCTCACCAAAAGCAGATTCTGGCAACATGCTTCTTTTACAGCCTGCAGAGCCATTAGCTAAATAAGCTTCCATTCTTTATAACTTACCCAACCTCAGGTATTCTTTTATAGCAACACAAATAGATTGGAACAATTTGCATAAAATAACATGGATAAATATCAAAAACAATTTTGAGTGAAAAAGGAAAATGGCAGTAATCCATATAGTTTAACATTAATATAAAATTTAAAACATATAAAATATTAATATAACAGTATCATTTTAAAACATATCCATTTGCAGCAAAACTATTTTGAATAGCAAGAGAGTAATAAACAAAATATCAGAAATTTATCTGACATTGAATGGAAAGCAGATGGCTTCAAAGCCATTTTACTTTTTAAGATTATTTGTAATGCTCTATTTCATCAGCATTTACATGTTAGTTTACATACATATATATTTTTATTTAGATAGATAGATCAGTGATAGACAAATTCAAAAGGCAAGTAGGACTAGGATTTAATTAATATTCTGACCATGCATGTTCCAATAAAGCCACTTTAATTCAATGCAATTGTGTTGATTAATGTTACATGTCAACTTGACTGTGGCACTGTGTGCCAAGATTTCGGTTAAATGTTTTTTCTTGGTGTGCCTATTACACATTATTTCCAAGTGTGAAAGTACTAAGTGACCTAAAAAGCTGCTAGTTTTGAGTGGGGCCCAGCACAACAGAAGGCTGTACAACATGTCCAGGCTGCTGTGCAAGCTGCTCTGCTCCTTGGACCATATGATCCAGTAGATCCAATGGTGCTTGAAGTGTCAGTGGCAGATAGGAATGCTGTTTGGAGTCTTTGGCAGGCCCCCATAGGTGAATAGCAGTATAAACTGTAAAGATTTTGCAACAAAACCCTGCCATCTTCTGCAGGTAACTACTTCTCCTTTTAAGAAACATCTCTTAGCCTGCTACTGGGCCTTATTAGAAACTGAATATTTAACCCTGGGCTGCTAAGTTACTATACAGCTTGAGCTGCCCATCATGAGCCGAGTGTTTTCTGGCTCATCAATTCATAAATTTGCACTTGTATAGCAGCACTCTATCATCAAATGGGTGTGGTATATATGTGATTGGGCCCAAGCAGGCTCTAAAAGCACAAGTAATGTCTATGATGAAGTGGCCCAAATGCTCACGGTCCCCACTCCTGCTGTGCTGCGTCACCTCACTCAACCTGTACCTGTGGCCTTGTGGGGAGTGCCCCAGGACAAGTTAGTTGATAGAGAAGAGAAGACTCAGATCTGGTTTACAGATGGCTCTGCCTGATATGCAGGCAATGCCCAAAAGTGTGCAACTGCAGCACTACAGCCCCTTTCTGGGACATGCCTGAAGGATAGCAGTGAAGGAAAATTATCTCACTGGGAAGAATTTCTAGCTGTGCATCTGCTTGTTCATTTTTCTTAGCAGGAAAAATGGCCAGACATGTGATTATATACTTATTCATTGACTGTGGCCAATGGTTTGGCCAGATAGTCAGGGATTTGGAAAAAACATGATTGGAAAACTGGTGGCAAGGAAATTGAGGGAAAAGCTATGTGGATAGACCTCTCTGAAGGAGCAAAGAAAGAGTAAACATATTTGTGTCCCATGTGAATGCTCAACATAGAGTGACCTCAGTGGAAGAGGACTTTCATAATCAAGTGGATACGATGATTCTTTCTATGGATACCATTCAGCCTTTTACCATAGTAACTCCTGTCATTGCCCAGTGGGCTCATGAGGAAAGTGGCCATGATGGCAAAGATGGAGGTCATGCAAGGGCTCAGCAACGTGGACTTGCACTCACCAAGGTCAACCACTGCTGAGTGCCAATCTGCCAGGAGCAGATATGGACCCTGAGACCCCAATATGGCACCATTTTCTGGGGGTAATTAGCCAGATACCTGGTGGTAGGTTGATTATATTTGACTGCTTCCATTATGGAAGGGGCACTCTTCTGTTCTTACTGAAATAGACACTTATTCTGGATATTGATTTGCCTTCTCCACATGCAATACTTCTGCCAAAACTACCATCTGTGGACATACAGGATGCCTTATCCACCATCATGGTATTCCACACAGCATTGATTCTGATCAAGGAACTCACTTCATAGTAAAAGAAGTGTGACAGTGGGCCCATGCTCATGGATTTCACTGGCCTTATCATGTTGCCCACCATCCTGAAGCAGCTGAATTGAGAGAACAATGTAATGGCCTTTTGATGACTCACTTACAATGTCATCTAGGTGGCACTATCTTGCAGGTCTGGGCAATGATTTCCAGAAGGCTGCATATGCTCTAAATCAGCATCTCATATCTGATGTTTTCCCGTAAGGATTCACAGATCCATGAATCAAGGAGTGGAAATGGAAGTGATATCTTTCACTATCACCTCCAGTGACCCAATGGCAAAATTTTTGCTTCTTCTTTCCACAGTTTTATGCTCTGCTGGCCTAGAGGCCCTAATTGCAGAAGGAGAAACATTTCTATCAGAAGCACAATGATTCCACAGAACTGAAAATTAAGGCTGCCACCTGGTCACTTTGTGCTCCTTATGCCTCTGAATAAATAGGCAAAAAAGGAAGTCACTGCACTGTCTCAGGTGATTGATCCTGACTGTCAAAGGAAAACTAAACCACAATAGGGGTAATAAAGAGTATGTCTGGAACACAAGAGAGACCTTAGGCTGTCTCTTAGTACTATGATGTCCTGTGAGTAAGGGTAATAGAAAACTACAAAACCCAACCTAGGCAGGACCTCTAATGGCCCAGACTCTTCAGGAATGAAGTTGTGGGTCACCCTTATCCAGTAATGAGCCAAAACCAGCTGAAGTGCTTGCTAAAGGCAAAGGGAATACAGAATGAATAATGAAGGATGAATACCAGCTACAACCATGTGACCAGTTACAGAAATGAACGCTGTAGTTGTCATGAGTATTGCTTCTATTTTGTTGTGAATATGTTTTTGTGGATGTATTAAATTCTTTATTTTCTTTCTTCTCTTATTCTGTTATGTAACTAAAATGTATTGACTTTATATCATGGTATTTAATTACTGTTGATTTTACTTCATAGCATTGAAGTTAAAGGATATCAAATAGAAGAGTAAACGTCTTTATCTCCTCTCCTAGGGAGGGAGTTAGTATGTTATTTGTTGTACACAGGATAGTTGTGTCATGTTAGGCAGAATTATGACCTTGTTACTGTGTTTATTTGGAGATTACCTGTGGTTTAAGAAGACACAAATGAGAGCCATGTTGAAAAAAGGTGGATTTGTGATGGTTAATTTTATGTGTCATCTTCACTGGGTAATAGGGTGTCAAAACATTTAGTTAAATCTTATTTCTGGGGGTTCTTATGAGAGTGTTTATGTGAGATTAGCATTTAAATCAGTAGACTGAGTAAAACCGATTGCCCTCCTCAATGTAGGTGGACATCATGCAATTCCTTGAGGGCCTGAATAGAACAAAAAGTTTAAAGAAGAGAGAATTCACTCTCTGTGCCTGACTCTTGAGCTGCAATATTGTTCTTCTCCTATACTTGGATGGGAACTTATAATATCACCTCTCCAGTTCTCATGACTTTATACTTGATCTAGAACTTAAACCATCAGTTCTCCTGGGTCTCAGGCCTTCTACAGGAACTACACCATTACCTCTCCTGGGTCTGTAGCTTGTAGACAGAAGAAGTTGGAACTTATCAGGCTCCATAATCATATGAGCCAATTCCCCATAATAAATCTCTCTCATAATAAATCTATACACAGTATATGTATATAAATATGTAATATATATGTGTATAATCTCCTATTGGTTCTATTTCTGTGGAGAACCTTGACTAGAAACTGGAAAGCAGGAGTTTCCATCTTTTCATTTATTTACATCAGTAGTTTCATTTTAAAATGAGACAATTTTTATACATTGACACATTTCTTGTCATTCACAATCATTTTTCTTGTCCTTTTCCATTCAGTAATGATGATCAGTTGGCTAATGTATTAGAAAATACCGTACAAAAATACATAGAGCATGGGGGTGGAGCAAGATGGCCAAATATAGAAACTTCCAGCAATTGTCCCTCCACACAAACACCAAATTGAACAACTATCCACACAAGCAAACACCTTCAGAAGAACCAAAAATCAGGTAAGTGATCACACTACCTGGTTTTAACATTATATCAAGGAAAGAGGCACTGAAGAGGGCAGAAAAGAGTCTTGCATTGTCTATGAGACCCCTCCCCCTTCCCCTGCAGTGCTGCACCAGCACAGTGGAGAGAGAACCTGTGTGCCCAGGGGTGGGAAAGTGAAGTGACTGTGAGATTTGCACTGAAACCCAGGGCCGCCACACAGCACAGGCAGAATTCCACCAGTGCCCACAGAGGGAGCATTTTCACCAGCCCAGCTAGATAGAAATCCTTCATCCTGAAACCCAAGTTCTGGCTAGCCCCACACTGGCTGACAAAAAGTATCCTGGGTCAGGCAGTCAGGCATCAAAGGCTACAGTCCATGGGCAATTCCTGTGGCTGTGCTGACTGGGAGCCAGGGGACTTGAGGTGCACATGACCCAGTGAGACAGAAGCAGTGGTGGCCAAGACATGGCTGTGTCACCTCCTTCTCACATCTCCAGGCAGGGCAGCTCAGGGAGTCTTCTTCCACTTGGGTAAAGGAAAGTGAAAAGCTCAGAGCACTTTGTTTTACATCTTGGGTACCAGCCAGTCACAGTAAAATAAAGTACCAAGTAGGCACCTGGAGTGTCTAAGCCTTGGTTCCTGGAAGGCATTTCTGGAACCACCCTGGGCCAGAAAGAAACATACTGACCTGAAGAGAAAGACTCAGTCCTGTCAGGATTCACCACCTGCTGACTAAAGAGCTCCTGAGCTTTGAATAAACATCAAAGGTAGCCAGGCAACAGTCACCACGGGCTTTGGGTGAGACTGGGCTGGCTTCAGCTGCAACTTGGCACTGGTGGTCAAGAGGGAATGACCCACATCACTCCTCCCTCAACTCCGGCAGCCCAGCACAGAGAGTGAGGGAAGAGAGTGAGAGTCTTTGCCTGGCAATACAGGGAAATCTCCCGTATCTTACCCAGGGTCACCAAGACAGTATCACCAGGAGTTTGGAAGAGTTATTACTGGGCTTGGGGTCATCACTGCAGCTGATACAGCTGCAGTGATCAAAGATTTAGATCATAACAGTCAATATCCTTTGGATGCCTGGAAAGCCTTCTCAAGAAAGATGGGTTCAAATAAGCTCAGACTGTGAAGATTAAAATAAATACCTAACTTTTCAATGCCCAGACATAGGTGAAAATCCACAAGCATCAAGAACACCTGGGAAAACATGAACTCACCAAACAAACTAAAAAAGGTACCAGTGACCAGTACTGGGATGATGGATATTTGTGACCTTTCAGACAAAGAATTTAAAATACCTGGCCTGAAGAACCTCAAGGAACTTCAAGACAACACAGAGAATGAATTCAGAAGCCTATCAGAGAAATTTAACAAAGAGACTGAAATGATTAAAAAAAGAAAGCAGAATTCTGGAGCTTAAGAATTCAATTGGCAAACTTAGAAATGCATTCGAGTCTCTCAACAGCAGAATTGACCAAGCAGGAGAAATAATTGGTGAGCTTGAAGACAGGCTATTTGAAAATATACAGTCAGAAAAGATAAAATAATAAAAAAAAGCATGAAGCATTCCTATAAGATCTAGAAAATAGCCTCAAAAGGGCTAATCTAAGAGTTATTGGCCTTAAAGAGGAGGTAGATAAAGACATTGGGGTAGAAAATTTATTGAAAGAAATAATAACAGAGAATGTTTAAAACCTAGAGAAAGATATCAGCTACAATAAGATCATAGAACACCAAGTAGACTTAACCCAAACAAGACTACTTAAAGGCATTTAATAATCAAGCTCCCAAAGGTCACTGATAAATAAAAGGTCCTAAGGGAAGCCAGAAAAAAAGAAAAGAAAAGAAAAGAAAAAAATATATAAAGGATCTCTGATACATCTGGCAGCCAACTTCTCAGTGGAAATCTTACAGGCCAGGACAGTAGCATGATATATTCAAATTGTTGAAGGAAAAAAAAACCTTAACACTAGGATATTAAATCCTGCAAAAATATCCTTCAAACATAAAGGAGAAATAAAGATTTTCCTGGATGAACAAAAGCTGGGGGATTTTATCAACACCAGACCAGTCCTACAAGAAATGCTAAAAGGAGTTCAATCTGAAAGAAAAGGATGTTAATGAACAATAAGAAATCATTTGAAGGTATACAACACACTGGTAATAATAAGTACACAACTACAGAACACTCTATTGCTGTAATCTTGGTGCATAAACCACTTATATCTTGAGTAGGAAGCCTAAAAGCCAAACCAATCAAAAATAAGTACAGTAATTTTTTCAAAGATAGATAGTAAAAAAATATATGAATGGAAACAACAAAAAGTGAAAATGTGGGGAAGGGTAGAATTTCTGTAAAGTTTCTGTTTGTATATTCATTTGCTTGTTTATAAGCAAGAGTTGTCTGTCATATGCTTAAAATAACTGATTATGAAATGCTTTTATGCAAGCCTCATGGTAACCTCAAATCAAAACTTCTACAACAGATACACAAAAATAAAAAGCAAGAAATTAAAATACACTACCAGTGAAAATCAGTTTTAACAAAGGAAGATTGGAAAGAAGGAAGAAGTAAAGAGAGGGCCACAAAACAACCAAAAATAAAATAACGTGGCAGTGGTAAATCCTTACCTACCAATAAAGACATTGAATGTGAATACACTACACTTGCCAATCAAAAGACACAGAGTGGCTGAATGCATAAAAAAATAAGAGCAAACAGTATGTTGTCTGCAAGAGACACACTTCACCTATAAAGACACATATAAGACTGGAAATAAAGGGTTGGAAAAAGATACTCCACACAAATGGAAATGAAAAAAGAGCAGGACTGTCTATACTTCCACCAGATAAAATAGATTTTAAGACAAAAACTACTAAAAAAAAGACAATGAAGGTCATTATATAGTGATAAAGGGGTCAATTTAGGAAGAGGACATAACAAGTCTAAATATATATATGCCCAACACTGGAGCACCCACATATATTAGGCAAATATTATCAGAGCTAAAGAGAGAGATAGACCCCAATACAATAGTAACTGTGGAAGTGGAATGTTCCTAACACAAAGAAATGATAAATGCCTCAGCTAATAGATACCCCAGTTACTCTGATTTGATTAATTCAAATTGTATACCTGTATCAAAATACCACATGTACCCTATAAACATATACAACTATAATATATATAAGTAGAAATATATATATTATATATTATAATATATATTATATATTTCTATATCAGTAGAAATAAAAAAATTTAAAAAGTTGATTTGGAACAATTGAAAACAAAATAAAACAAACTACATAGAGCAAAATTATCAATTATTGCCTTTTGAGTTTCACAAAGGGAATTTGGAAATCATGAAAAATTAATAAGTTCTCAAGAAAAAAATATGTTGTGTTACAAAGCCACAGCCCAGAACAGCTATGGACATAAATGCATTTCATAAACTAATACTAAACGTAGAAGAATGCTTCGTTTGTAATAGTGATTTTTTTCACCCATATAGAGAAAGGGTAGAAAAAGTGGAGTCCCATGTCAAGAACAAAGTTAATCATTTGTATGTTTTCCAGAGGAAAAAAAAAGCTTCTGACCTGCTATACCAAGTCTAATTTCTAGGGTAGAGATAGGTGTGTTGAAAAATAAAATCCCCAGGTAGTTATAGGGATTAATTTGCATTGAGTTTGAGGCCAGATTCCCAAGTGGATTTTCGAAGAAAAGCCCCTATGCTCTTAACTCGCTGGGAAAAGTAGAGTAGAAAGTATATTGCAATGTATAAAGCACGAGGAGCTGAGAGTTTTAAGAGAGTTTCCTCATAACCCTCAGAGAGGTGAAGGAGGACAAGAAAGCACTTTCCCTGTCCCCTGCTGGGGCATCAAATTAACCAAGAAAGTGTAGGATTTAAAGTGGCTGTATAGTTAAGGTCAAAAGAGTACAGCTGTGATCCACATGGGACTTGGGAACTGAGAACTGATGGGAACTAGGATGCCCAGCCAGTGCCAGCATGGGTAATGATGATAAACAAAATGCCCTCTTTGTAAGCTATTCTCTCCAGGAAATTAGATTTGATTCCTAGAAGAGGTGATGTCCTGAGAGTGGATACTTGGGTACAGTAAACATAACTCAATTAACTCAAGATTAAGTTACTTTCTTCTGGTGGAACAAAGGCTTGAATTACAAATGAATGTCAGCAAAAAGAAAAAAAAATATCATTAATGTTCCGTAAAAGCTAAGTTTTTTTGTCCAGGAAAATTGATGCTCAATATAAAGGGATTTAATGTATAGGAAATTTGTTTGTTACATTTTTCATCTATAAGCAAAACCTAATAATAACTTCCTCTTCCTTGTGTCCTTAGATTGTTTGGAAGATTATAAAAGATAAACAAAAATCTAAGAGCTTCGACTAGCTAATGACTTCTGCTTATTCCACACGATGCCCTTCACAGATAGGTTGTGACTATTGGTTGTGTTTCCATTGTAGTTTTTGCCACAACAAAATTGAGAGCTATGGATGACATACAGTTAACTGCCCCAAGACTCTGTACTGAGCCGTGTCTCTAGGCTTCACCTGCCCTTGGTTATCAAATGAGCTTACAGTCACTTCCAAATTCCTAGAGGATTGCATTTTTGTGACTGGTTTTTGACCCAGGGGTTACAATTGATATATTTTCATTAGTGAGTAACATAACACTCCTCTTTATGTTTAAAAAAACTCAATTTTTATACATTTGTAAGGCTGTTTGAAAGGCACAAAGTTGTTTTACATTTAATGAATTTAGAATCGGGAAAGCAACCGAGATATTATTTTTAATTGGTCCCAACATCATTTTAAGATCTATAAATTTTGTGAAGTATTTTCTTATTTAAATGTACTAAGCTTGCTAGCAGTGACTGGTTTATTCTCCTCCAGGTTACTACTGAAATAATCATAGGAACACTGAAAACGATGCAAAATTCAACAGCATTTTGTATAGAGAGACATATACTTGGCTTATCTCTAGAATTTAAGGTCAGAGTGGCTAGAGCAGAATGAGAGAAATGGAGATTTTGGCCAAGAAGTGGGGCCAGAGTAGGGTATCCAATTTCTGTACAGAGGTGTAAATGGAAACTTTTAAGGTTTAAAATGTGATGGAAGCTACTAGAATATTTAAACTGAGAAATGGTATGCTTGGCATATTCAAGGATCACTCTGGCTGCTAGGTGGAGAATTGTCCATGGAGGACAGTGCTGAAGTAAATAACCAGTCAGGACCTCATTGCAATAGTCCAAGTAATTGATGTTGCTGCTGAATTTGTAGAGTGGAGAATAGTACAGAAATCTAGAAATCTTCTGAGAGTAGAATTACCACAGACTTTTTCTTTACTTATATATTGAAAAACAATATGGTATTAATGCAAAATTGATAGATAAGCAGATGATTAAGAAATCAATGATGCAAAAATTAATAGAAAAATAATGGAAAAAAATGATAGCCCAGAAATTATATAAAAATAAATATTCAAAGATTGCTGGAAATTATGAATGATTTGGAAAAAAGTGACATTCTCATCTGCCTTAAGTCCTTTGGGCTGCTATAAATAATATCTTAGACTAGGTACCTCATAAATAACAGAAATGTATTTCTCACTCTTCTGAAGACTGGGCAGTCCAAGGTCAATGTGCCAGCTGATTCAGTGTTTGGGGAGGGTCTGTTTCTTGGTTCATAAATGGAGCATTCTCTCTGTCCTCACATAGTGTAATGGGCTAGGCAGCTCGCTGGGGTATCTTTTTTAAGGGCACTAATTCCATTCAGTGGTTTCTGCCCTCTTTATGTAATCACCTCCCCCAAATCCCAGTCTCCTAATACCATCGGCTTGGGGAGTTAGGATTTCAACTTATGAATTTGGGGGAGAGGGACACAAACATACAGACTGTAGCATGATAGCATATCTGATGATAAAATTAACTTGTGATTTTATAAGAACATAAAGTATAAGAACTTACAATTTTAAAATATATAATGAAGAAAAGGAAAAAAAGTGTCTGTATATGGCATTTTGTGGTGGAAAACACAAAACATATTTCCTATACATAATAATAATTTACTAAACATATCATTAGTTTTAAAAGCCACACACATGATAAATTGAAAACATTTTAGTTCAAAAACAAAATTAAAAGGTACCTGTAGAATAACAAAATATTTAGACAAATATGACAAAGAATTAGTATCTTTTTGAGGTAGACTTATCTTACCTAGCACTAAAACAAATGCTAATATAACTATAGAAAGAGGTAAAAAAAATATCAAAATAAAGGAAAATCATTTATCAATAAGTATATAGAAATCCAAAGCCATTGTTTATTAAATGTGTGCAGATTAAATCAGCAATGTTACATGATCATGATGTGCCAAATTTTCAAAATGCTCGCTCTGTCATAAACAGCTAATGGGAACATCAGTTGACATAAAGTCTTTAGAGAACAATTAGAATGTTTTAGAATTACACTTTTATTGTTTATTTTGATTGTTTCCAGAAACTTTATGAAAATAAAGAATATATTCAAGGATGCTTCTGAAACATTATTATATTGAGACATTGAAAATAAGCATTTAGTTTGTCTAAATAAAGTATGGCACAACTACAGGATAAAATATTATGTAACAATTAAAATGTATGCTTTCAAAGGGTATTAGTAACACAGACAATATCCCTGAATGCAATGTTACCTATAAAATACAGAATTTAATATGATTATGACTATGTTAACATCATGCATGGGCTTAGACAAGGCAGTGGGTATAACGTGGCATTTGTGCTACAAATTACCAGGGTTTTGATCCCAGATCTGAAACTTGCTAGTTGTGTTATCTTGGATTATATACTCTATGTAATTTTGGCTACATTAATGTGTGCCTAAGTTTGCCTCTATATAAAAGCAGATAATAGTAATATCTGATAATTTGTGAAAATAAATTGCAAAAATTCTGTAAGACAATGCTCAATGAAGGAGAGCCAATAACTGCTTTTTATATTTTGTACATCATTTACATTTTGTATATGACAGATGTTTCTCTACCCACCAATTTTAAGGTAAAAAATTAAATAATTACTATACTTTGGAAACCTTTTCCTACCCCTCCCTCATCACACATCTCACAATTCCTTTCCACGAGCAACCTCTCTTCTTTTTACGTTAATCATTCTTTTGAGTTATATTGTTTAGTATTGCCTGCTTTTGCACTTTACATATGTGGAAACATACCATATGGTTACAAACCCGAATTGCTTCATTTCTGAGTGTTGCATTTTGAGGATTCATCACAGTTGACACATATGGTTTGCTGATTCATTTTCACTGAATGGACATAAGCTGATTAATGTATTCATTTTCATAATGATGACATTTATATTGTTTGCATTTTTTTGATATTTCAAAAAATGCTAAAATGAACATTCTTGTACATGTCTCTGGTGTACCTTTGTGAGAGCGTCCCTAGGCATCTCCCTAGAATTGGAATTGCTGGAATGCAGGTAAGGCACATATACATTTCATTGACCTCAACTTCTCCTTTGACCTTTGGCTCCACTGATTTCTTTGATTTTAATATCAGCTCTTGTGCTATTCCAGAGCACCATCAATAGACAGACTAGCCCTCAATAACCACTTCCTTCTCAAACACACACACACACACACACACACACACACACACCACACACACACACACACACACACACACACACACACACCACACACATGAACGCATACTTCTGAATGGAAAGGTACAAAAACAATATAAAGTTACTTGTAATATTCAACATAGAGACATTTTCAGGGGGTAAAGAACTTCATGTGGTGCCAAGTACTTCAACTTAATGTACCTCTACCAGAAAATGGTGTATTCTAGCTGCACTTTTATAGAACCTAAGTGTTCTATCTAGCTGACATATTTCTCATTTAGGTTATTGATGTGACAATCTTCTTGCATATGTACTCTTTTTCCCACTCATATCCAAGTTTTAGGCAAGAATGTTTTGGGAAAGCCCCTTTCTTTGTTTAAGTGTAATATCATCAATTTATTATTTGCATAATTGTTGATGATATATACATCATTAGTTCATAAAACTCAACCAACTCTCAATAGCTCAACCACCATTAGCAGTTTCTTGACTGTTTTATGATATGAACTGAGTGGATTTTGCCATAATTCCAGTTTTGTTTCAATGATACCATGAGACGTGCTCAGGCTTTTAAATTACTGCAGCAATGCAGCTGGAAAAATTAAAGCAATTTTACTGTGGACCAAGGTAAACAAATCATTTTCACACCCTGTTTTCTGCTTTCATTCCTTCCATAAATATAGGATGGCAATCTTTCCTTCTGGTATATTAGGACATTAATTAAATTCTGGATGAAAATAAGGAATATAGAATAAAGCATGCCAGAATTTGAACATGGATAATTGACGAGCAAGAGGCAATATTTCTGCTCGTAGCCAATATTTTTGTTATTAAATTATTTTGGTTAAGAAATGGGCGACACTTTAGTTTCTGTGGTTCTCTGAATGACTTCCATCTATTCCTTAAGTTAAGGGGAAAAATACGTATGAATCTTCTTTAAAAGCATTTTCTTTGGATATAGGTTCATTGTAGAAAAAGCAAATAATCACATAGAAGCAAATTCATCTCTAACTAAAAATAACTATGCTATTTTGGTTTAGCTGAAGTATAGCCAGGAATAAGTTTTAACAGGAGAACAGATGAGGGAAACAGCAGACACCATTTTAGACTATGAAAAAGAGATAAAAATATTCCTATTGTAATCTGTAAAAATGTTTATATGAGGTTATTAAGCTTTTCTTGTATGTATGCAAATGAAGAAATTCTAGGTTTGCCTTGAAGATGCAGGGGAAAAAACATTTGATTTGCCAGAAGGAGTTGATGCATGATTTGCGGTAGAATAAAATATCATAAAGGACAACCCAGGTGAGGTGATGTGTGGGGGGATAACTGTTGATAATTGTCCTTACTAAATAAGATAAATAAAATAAGACAACACATCATTTCTACTCAGTAAGAAATAAACCTGGCTGAGTGTAACAGAAAATCAGACTAATGAGCTTATTTTAATCAGATTTTATTTAGGTATAATTTAATTTCCATAAGTTTACCAGTTTTATTAACTTTTAAATAGTGGTTTTACCACAGAGCAACTTAAATTTTATTTTTTTAGTGTTTATTTAACATGTTGCTTTTTATGATATATTTTCATACACAACTGGATCAATATCTGGACTTTTTATTCTGTTCTGTTATGTACCAGTGTCACACTGTTTGAATATTGGTAGGCTTTAGTCCCTTCTCATTGCTTCTCCTTTTTTGGGGGTTTTTCTGGCTATTCTTGGCTTGGTTGTTCTTCCACATGAACCTAATAATCATCTTGTCTCACTGTAGAAAATAAGAAACCCAGTGATATTTTTAATTAAAAGCACAAAACTTATGAATCATAAGTTTATAAATTAATGTGGAGAAAATTTGACGCCTGTATAATTTTAAGTCTTTTATCCAAGAACATGTTATTTTTTCCATTTTACAAAATATATTGTGTGTGTGTTTGCAGTGTTTTAAGGTTTCTCTTTTATAAGCTTTGAATTTTTTTATGTATGTGTGACATTGTATTTTATTTTAAATTTAAAAAATTTTACTATTGTAAGTGGGGTCTTCTCTTTCATTATATCCTCTAAATGTATTTTGTTTATATACATGAAGGCTGTTGGTCTTTGTATGTGATCTTATAAACTAATAATTCATGAAATTATCTTTATGATTTTAATTTTTTCATATATTCTTTTAAATTGTTCATCTACAATATAATTTTCAATTAAATATTTTATCTCTTCAAATTTTTATGATCTATAATACTTGCTTTCTCTTTCCTACTTACTTGCATTGCCTAATAATCCAATAATAGTGAAGATAATGGCATCCATGTCCAATTCTTAAATTTAACAATTATTGTTTAAACTCTTGTTAAATTGCTGTTATTGTTTACACAATGCCTGGTCTACCTCTGTGGGAAATTAAAGATGGCCACAAATTATTTGACATTACTTGAGGTGGGCTCCATGTTCCCTTACTTTGAACCTAGGCTATTATGTGAATACTTTAGCCAGTTAGATTACAACAGAAATTATGTTTTGACAATTTCTATGTTCCCTTACTTTGAACCTAGGCTGTTATGTGAATACTTTAGCCAATTAGATTACAACAGAAATTATGTTTTGACAATTTCTAGGCCAAGTCTTTAGGAGAAATGACCACTCTAAGCCATGGTAAAGGAAGTATAATTACTTTCCTGGGAAGAATAGCTAGAGAAGCCCAGAGAGAGAATGGCGCCCAGTCTCCCAGCCTTCTCCATGACAATACACCAGCTGTATGAATGAAATTACATGAGATGAATGTTGTTGAGTGATCCCAGTTAATGATATCATGAATGGACATATTTTCCAACAAAACTCTGCCTGCATTTCTGATCCACACAGTCATAAGATAATAAAATGGTTATTGTTTAAGTTTTAAAGCAGTTTGTTAAATGATAATAGAAAATCATCATGAAAATAATACTATACTTTTATCTTTGTCTTTAATGTAATTGATTATATTAATAAATTTCATAATGTTGAAACACTTTCATTCTTGATTATCATATGTGATTATTCTTCTTGCTATTTATAATTACTCAATATTTTATATTACTATTAATACTATTGTAATATTTTTATAAAACTGTAATTGTAAATCAGATTTTACACTGTAAATTGGAAAGTAAAATTTTTTTTGGTGAAATATTTGTTAAATTTTTGATCAAAATTATGCTCCCTTCATGAAAATATTTAGGAAGTTTTCCATTTTTTTCCTCTGATGTGGATAGTTTGAGATTATCTATTCTCCCAGGATTTTGTTGATTTCTTCTAGGAAAATATAAAGACATGATGTTTTAACATATAGAAGCTCTTTAAGTATATTCATTATTTCTTCTCTTTTTGAGATTTATTTAGACTTTCTGTTTCCACTAGAGTCAATTTTGGTAAGTTTTATTTTCCTAGAAAATTATCTGTTTCTTGGATTTTCAAGCCTGTTTTCAAAGGATCAGAAAATAGTTTCCTATGACTTTAAAAATTTTCCTTTTTTACGTGATTATCTGCACCTTATAATTGCTAATATTATGTATTAGTACTTTCTTCTCCCCTATTCTCTAATTAGTTTTTTTTAAGACCCAACTTTTGGATTTATTTATAACTTTAATGTTTGTCTAATTTGCACCGTTTTAAATTTTGTTGTTATCTTTATTAGTTACTTCCCTCTGTTTTCTTTCTTTTTTTCTTTTTTTTTTTTTTATATTTCAGCTCATCATGGGGGTACAAAAGCTCAGGTTATATACATTGCCCATGTCCCACCCATCCCCCTGAGTCAGAGCCTCAATGTGTCCTCTGTTTTTTTTGATTTACTTTATTGTCTTGTTTTTAGAACTTGAATTATGTTTCCATAATAAAATTATGTTATATTTTATTTATATCAGCATTTGATGCTATGAATTATCTCTTGTTAACGACTTTAAAAACAATTTACAGATTATGTTAATTATTCTTATAATTTTAAAGAGTTTCTGGGGAAATGTGGGCAGCTTTACATACTATGCCGCTGATGCTGCCATCTGTCTGGCTGCCAACCGCCCACACTTGCTTTGAAAATATGGTGTTTTGTTGTTGTTATTGCATGGGTATTCCAAGTCCAAATAGCCACAATCTACATAAAATACTTGATCTATTTATTCCAGGTATCATCTTTTAGTGGGGACAGTTTTCCTTTTTAGTGGTCCATCAACTAATTAATATCTGAGAAAACTATCTTCTACAGATTTATATCCAAATCTCTCAAGGAGAGATAGGATTCAGAGAAGAGTACTTGATTTGAAAAAAAAATAATAATATTTAGAGCATTGTAATTAAATAAAAAATTTTCAGAATATAAAAGTCAGATTTCTATATTTTCCAAAGAAGGGCATGCATTTTAAAAAATTGATAAATGTGAACTAAATGAGAATATTTGACACTGTTCATGTATGTATGTTAACTATTCATATATGTTTAATTTATCAATGTTAGCATTATTGCATATCTGATCCAGTCTCACATATTGTATCACTTTTTGATATAGTTAAATAGTTCAAAGTCAACAACTTTAAAAAGGTACACATCTTACATGCCACTTATGATGAAACAGGGATATTTATATGGTAACTTTTAACTTTTTAATATTTTGTTTTTCTCTTTTGCATATGTATTAATATATGTATATGCAAAAATACACAATGCTGAGAATGAAATATTCTTGTTGCTGTGTTGTGACTTACGAGCCTTCTTTGCAACTTTCAGATTTTATAGATTGATTTTTTTTTTATTTCAAGAAGATAATGGCATATGCTGCTGTTGTTTTTGTTGATGGGACTTAGATTTAGATTCTTCACAGTTTTCTTTTTTGGACTTTCACTCTCTAGAGATTGATACATTTTCAACTTAGTTATTTTTGTGAAGGTATAAACTTAAAGACCCTTGGGAAAGCATTAAAAATTTGTCTAAGGGATCACTGGGAGGATAGGTAGA
The DNA here is from genome assembly GCF_020740605.2 of Lemur catta. Lineage (NCBI taxonomy): Eukaryota > Metazoa > Chordata > Mammalia > Primates > Lemuridae > Lemur > Lemur catta. The sequence goes on along the minus strand of NC_059141.1, from coordinate 44,886,164 downwards.
TTCCTGAATTCTCTTAATGTTCAATATTTTCTGTACTTTATTGCCACATCCTGTGATTTTTCTACAAGAAATAAGGTGGTTAGCTTTTGGAAAGATTACCAATACAGCTTTTGGAGAGCTTGCTCCATATCCTTCAGTAAGTCATCCAGGCCTCTATAAAACAAAGAGTTTGAACTAAATGATATGAGAATTCATCTGAACTCTTTTATGGTTTCCTAACTTCTTTCAGAGGTAGAAATTTAAAGCCTCTATTATCCTATTGCAATTAGCAAAACATAAGGTAGACACAATAGATGGTTATTTACTACAGCTCCTAAGATCAATATCCAACCAAAACTAATTATGTTTTTTTTAATTCCCATCTCATTTGAAAACTAAACTTGAAATCACAATACTTGCTCACAAGTAAAGGATCTCAGTCAATCCAAACACAGTCAAATCTTAATGTATGACTTTGCCGAATTTATATGTGCTTTTAAATTGTTTGATTTCCTGGATGTGTATGCAATGTGCTGTATTAATTTTTGTTTTTCAGCTCTGGGATTGAAATCTGCCCTATTCCTGTTCTCTCTCTTTTATTATCATTATCACATCCCAGACAACCTTGAAGTCATTTGTATTCCACCTTCATCCTCTAATGTATATCTTGATTATGCATATCATTATGTCCTGGAGATTCTACTGCCCAGGAACTTCCACATCCATTTCCTCCTTTACACAAAGAAATCTAAAATGTTTATCATAGTAGTAATGTCCACTCAGATCTATGTCAGTTTGTCTTTATAGCTTTTTCAAAACAAGCTCCCATTATTTGCCAAACATGCCTACTTTCTCTTCCCTAATGTAGCTTTTCTTCTCTTCACAATACTCCTGTCTTTATTCACATATTCCCTTCCACCTGACTGTGTTTCATTCAGTTCTACATTTAACATTCCACAAGGCAACATCCAGTTCATATACCACCCCCTTTCTCTTAGATACCCTCAGCGAACGATAATTTCCTCTCTTGTATATCCTTTTTCATTTTATTGCTATTTCTTAATTTATGCTTATTTTGTCCATTTAAAACATGGACACTCGCTAAATTTTTCCTCTACTTGTGCACATTCGGGATCTTAATCTGCACAATGATATTGAAAAATTGGTTCTATTATTACAATTTTAAAGATGAGGGAAATGAGTCTCAGAAAAATTAACTGAATTGTTAATGGTGATACTACTGATAACCTCAATGGCAGAATTGAAGCTCAAGTCCTCTGAAAATACATCTTGTGCTTTCTCCACCTTACTTATATTACTGTAATGTCCAAAACTTCTTTACTATAAAGAAAGATTTTCTAGAGGGATTGTTCCTCCTAAATAAAAATCCTCACGGAGTATTAGCCATAGGAAAGCCTTACTAGCTATTCCATGAGGAAGTTTAAACATTCCAACAGTTTACCAGGTACCCAACACAATCCTATGCCCTGTAGAAGACATAAGACATACACATATGAGACATGATTTCTACATTTTAAGAACTTAAATTTAGCTGACAACATTTGACAGACATTAATAAACATGAAACATACTGTATCTGTCCTTCAATTTAATGATTTTAATTCTTCCTTCTGCCACTGACTAAAAGGTGCTTATGAAAAATACTTTTATTAACTTTATGGGAAAATAAAATACATTCCATCATAGCCAAAGAAATTCAAGAAATTTTCACAGGGAAAAAAAATCAATTGAACAAAGAAAACAAGTTTATAAAGTAGTAAAGAACAATTTAAACGTGAACATGCAGTTTGTGCATAATATATAATGTAATGACTCTGTTGTAATCTCCAAAAAGGAAGAGACAAGCTGACGTCGGGTTGTAGTTGGTGAATGGGGACATGAGAATATTATTCATCAGAAAATGCAGTCTTATTTTTCTCTGTTTTATTCACCATTTTTTCAGTCATTTAAGAACTTTTGATTTAAAATACATTTAAAATTAAAATACATTATACTCAAATGCACTGAAGAATAAGTTTATCATAGAAAAATGACAAAGAGAAAATAAAAGTAGGAGACCTTCACAATATGTGGAAATGGCACACTTGTGCCAGAGACTGAAGTTATAGAAGATACCCTGTGTATCATTCAACCTTGATTAAATATTCAAAGTAAACTGTTATGGATTCATCCAAACATGTTGCATGCTTCAAATTTGTTCCATAGAATAGTCTCTGAATGAAGAGGATTGTGTTCCCAAAAGTATGAATGTGTTTTAACCTGAAATTTTAATCAAAATGTCGTACTTTTGTTGTATTTTATATCGTACTCTTTAGTGTCTTTTGCAAAAGATGTCATCATATATTTTTAAAAAGGGTTGTTTCCCAAGAGTGGTATATCTTTACAGGAGCAGTTATGATGAAAATTATTAACAAAAGAGTTATTATATGAGGTAAGTCTATTTGAAATTATGTATTATAGCAGTTAAATGGGAATTGAATTAAGAAAATGTAAGTTTATGTAAATATTTCTGGGTATATTTTAATTAATTTACATTATTTTTAATATTAATAGAATGTTTTTTTCTTGCAAACAGCAGTGAGAAAGGTCTGAAAATTGCATTAAATGTTCAACAATATTATAGTGTGGAAGTATTAACTGTAAGAAGATCATTGACAGGCTCGGAGAGTTACACTTTTATTGGTGAAATTTTCATGGCAAGTATGATGACAATATCATCTCACCTTTCTTCTTTTTTATCTTAATCTCAAACCTTCCTTAGAGACAAAGATTTATATAAAATATGTTGTGAGGTAACTTACAATTTTCTTAAGAACTAATATGGATACTTTTCAATACTAAAAAGAAGGAAACAAACAAAACATTAAAATAATATTTTACATAATTAAACAAATCACTACCTACTGCCTCACAAATTAAACTAAAGGTAATTTTCTTGCAAACTGGGTCCCACTGTTTTTTTTTTTTTTGAAAAAAAAAGTAAGAGGCTCACATACAAAATAAGTTTAGAAAAATGTCCCCCCCCTTTCCCCTTTGAAAATTCTTGGTTGCATTTTATTGTACTAAAAGTTATGATAAATTCTGCTCCAGAAAAAGTTATTATGCTTTTTTTATCCAATAATGTAGTACTCCCTTATCCATGGTTTCACTTTCTACAGTGGTCAACCCTGGTCAACTGCAGTCCAAAAGTAGGTGAGTACAATGCAATAAGATATTTTGAAAGAGAGAGAGATCACATTCACATAACTTTTATTACAGCATATTGTTATAATTGTTCTATTTTATTATGTATTGTTGCATCTCTTGCTGTGACTAATTTTAAATTAAACTTTATCTTAGGTATGTATGTATAGGAAAAAATAGTATATGTAGGGTTCAGTAATATCTGTGATTTCAAGCATCCACTGTGGAGGTCTTGGAAAGTATACCCTGCATGTAAGGAGGGACTGCTGTATTTCCCAAACTCGTTTTAGCTGCAAAACCACCTAAAAATATTGCATAGAAATCTATTCTCCAGAAAAGGTTTGAGTAAGTAGAAAGCTGGTAAAAGAAATGAGGTACTGCCTCTCCTTCAAGGTAAGCCCCATGAGAAATATTGTTCACAATAGATTTGGTAATTCACGCATTAGGATGTCAAAGGAATTTTTCTCTATCAAACTGTAGGACACTGGTATTCTATCAGGAGTCAAACTTCAGCCCATCCAGCCACTGTTTTCTAAATACAGTTCTGTTGGAACAGGGCCATACACATTTGCTTGTGTATTTTCTATGGCTGCTTTGGTGCTACAACTGAAGAGCTGAGAAATCCACAAACCTAAAATATGTACTAATAGATGCTTTCCAAAAAATAATAACTATTGCTCACCTCAGATCCCTATATTTTTAACAATCAACTGACCAGAAGATGAGTTTGTCATATTTTTAAATTTTAGATATAAAACTAAAGCATGAGCTATACATTTTCTGCAGAGGTAGATACAGAAATATTTTTATGCAGACCCAACATATTACTCAGAAGAAAAGTTCTGAGACCAAACATTTTTACCACTGTCTATCATAGACAATTATACATGGCCATGATAATTTTAGAATAGAAATATTTCAGATGTTTTATCAACTGTTCCCAGTGACCATTGAAAAATTTCAATTATGCACTTGTACAGTATCTAATTTTAATTTTAGTGGGTGTTAATCTCAGTACACAATCACATCATCCATCCTGACCTTTTCAAATACAAATGTCATGTGTGTGGTTGCAGATAATGACAAATGAAAAGTAATGTTTTCTATATCACTTATGCATTTTGGTATGAGATCATTAGCCTTGTTTCAAAAGGTCATCTTGTAATTGAAAAAAATATGATATTTGTTTTGTCTTTACAACATCAGTTTAAATAAATGTTTATTATATCTGTCTATTGAAATGTGTATTAAGATATAGCTTTCTAGCTCATCAAATGGGAAGATATTTTCATAGAAAAGAAACCGCACAGATTTCTTGGAGAAATGACACAGTGACTAAAATGTAAAGATAAGCTTCCAATACAAGAGAGACCTAAAATGAACTATGAGATATCTATTCATATAGAAGGCCCTTTATTCACATAAACTATATCAATAAAAGTAACAGGGACAAAGTTATATGCCATGTTTTTTTCAAAGAAACATTTCCAAAAGCCTTTTCCATTTTTTTCACATCAAATAGCTTGACAAATTGTAGATAAAAGCCTTTTTTTTCTTATCAGAAACCTAGTATATTATTGCTTCTAAATATAAATCCTCTGAAATCATCATAACATCCTTTTATTTAAGAGCAACATGAATGACATAGCGTCTCCCTGTGACCCACATGGAATTAATAAACTTGTTAAGTTCTTTTTCTGGGATGGGATGTTAGTTGAAGAATCTTTGAGGACTCTCAAGGATAAAGTAAACCTAAGTTTTTGTCCAGGCAGTGCCAATTCACGCAAATCTTACAGAGTCTCAGTTTGCTCGTCTAAAAAAGGAATATAATATTTGTCTGGAGGACAATGGGACTTTTAAAATAAAGATCAAATTATACATCCCAATTAAATATTTCTTTCTGAAAAAGATAAAAAAATATGAACATGTAGCAGCTTACATATACATTTTGTTCTTAGAGAGGTGATTGGTAGTCTTTTTTGTTGATGACTTTGTTGTGTCAGGGAAGAATCAGGGAAGTCATTATCCAACAGTGTGGGGAATAACCAAGATGCCTCATCTCTGTAGAGCTATGATTATGGTGAATTATAGAAAGCTCATGTGTAATGCATGGGAAAGGGTAAGTGCCAACACTCTAGCCAGTGCTCTCTGAATGCCTAAATGAGCACGTACAGGGCTAGTTCTTTCAGCCTCTGTCTTTTCCTTTAAAAAAAGGAGGGAAAATGGAATGGAAATGACATGCCATTATATTCTCCACCCCAAATTTCTTCTCCCCAAAACTTCATTTAATCTTCTTTAATGCTGATGCAGACTGACTTAAAAAATGAAATTAGATGTCAATGAACTCAAGAGGCTAAAAAGCACACACAACTACAAGTTATGTTACCCTGATGAGACATTATATAGGCATCAGCAAGCTTTGAAAAATCGCAGTGGTTAGACAAAATAATTTGCATTGCCCAATATCTTGTAAAAACAGGTGAATGTTTTATTTCACAGACTTCCTTCTCAGGTTATGCCTCAATGATTTTCACTTACTAAGTAGCATCACTGAGCCTTGAAAATATTCTCCCCAGGCATACTCAGCTCACTAGAATTTTTGTTCTCAAAATATTAGTTTTATGATTAAACCTTCCATCAGATAAGAACTCAAGGTCTGAGCTTTAGATTTTTCATATAATGTTGCATTTATGATTTCAAAATTCTTTAAAAGTATCTATTTCCATTAATAAAATATAAAGATACTGTTCTATCATGGAGAAGATTAGATTTACACCCAAATTCCCATAGCTCAGAAGAGGCTAGTATTCTGTCAAATTTAAGATTACATTTAAATACTTAAACTTCATTATGTGGCCACATCCCATCATTTACACAAGTGAATAGTATGGCTGGAAGTTGTCAGGAAACAGGGTTGCCGTTTGGTTGCTTAGGAAAATGCACACTGATGTTTTTTGGACTACTTTTGGCTATTTTTCCCTCTCAAACAGTGATTTATAAAAGGACAAATTTTCTAAATTTGTTTTATATTGGCCAACACAAGTTAAATGATAATGTGAGGTACTTAAATAAATTTTATGCTGGGATCTGAGTTTAGTCTCTGTAATATTAATAATTAGATACTTTGCAATACTTGATTTCCTTTTTAACTTCCTCCATTATCTGGGTGACAAACCTTTGCAAGCACTTAGATGACTCTTAAAATTGTAACACCTTAAACCTTTCTAAGGTGATTCTAAGTTATCTTAGACCTTTCTAAAAGTAATTGTAAGTTACCTTAAGCACATCAACATTGTTTTTAAATTTAGAAGGACTTCAACTTGAAATCCAAATTTCCAATTATACATTTGAAATTACAGTTACATTTTGAAACCATTTCCCTAAAAGGTCAAATGGTCCTAAATATTTCAAATAGTTAATATATAAATATTTGTGCTTAGATTTCCTGATGTAAATTATTAATAACATGAAGTCAATTATATTTTCTGTAAGTGATTCTAAATTTTTATAAGTTTTCAGATGCTTACCACTAAAACCACAATTATATAAGCCCAAATAACATGAAGGCTGCTTTCCTAAAGTAACATTTTTGGAGCTTCCTTTTTGAGTTTCTGAGTACTTAAGAAGCAGAAGTACTGGCAAGGATGCTGTTGAACTCTTTAGATAATATAGGTGAACCCAATGTATAGTTGTCAGACTCCATTACAGAAAGATGAAGTGATGATGTTGAATGCATCCCTTAGATTTAGAACCTACATCTTAAGTCATATTGTATGTAACTGGTACCTGATGATTACGGCTTTTTGTTGTAATTTTATTTTTCTTACTCTTAAATTCTACAGTTGATTTTTCCCTGCAATTCTAAAGACCATTGAACTGTATGGAAACCTGCATTCTTATAATTCTTATCTCTTTGAATCACATAACACTTTCAAAAATAAAAAATGTCCAGCTGGATTGTTTTTTAATTCCTTATGGCTTCTGTATGTTTAGGGTTATCAAAATGTATACCTCTTAGCAATGACAGTTTCCTCATTTTTTCAAGAGAGGATTACTCTAGGTTGTTTCTAATGTTTATGTTGTGATAGAATTTCAAAATTGAAACGTAATTTTAAAGTACATCTAGTCCATTCACTCATCAGATGAGAAAGAATCACTTTTAAATAAGGAAAGAGATCTGTAGTATATTGTGAAGTCTTATGTAAATTAACTACCTATTATCGTCATCGTCATCATCACCATCATTTATTCATAGTGTCATTGTACTCAATTTTTTATTAGAGTGACCATATAATTATCATCCAACCGGGCAACTTTTGAGAGTAAACTAGGGAATAAACACTGATTAAATAATCAAGACTATCCTGAGAAAAGCGAGACATACATATTGCCACCCAAAGCACTCAACCATAGTTAACTGAAATGTTTAGAACATCTCTATTCACAAGGAACTATCTAAAGCACTGTTTTTCACATTCTGTGCCCTTTTGAACATGTTTAATCAGCCAAAATTAAATGCCACTACAATGTATAAAAATATTAAAGTAGGGTTGCACTGATTGAGTAGGAGACTGCAGACCTGGGGCCCTCTACCTTTGACATGCTCTCAGAAGTACACCACAAGGCACCCTGTGAAAATGTGGAGCTTCAGAGGACTATTTGCAAACCACTGCATTAATGGAAGAAAAGTAGCATTTGTCAAACATCCATGAGGTAGCAGACAGTATATATGTTATTGAAAAGGAACTGTGATTTAGATTCATGTCTAATTGATTGCAGACCCTCTTCTCCATTTCTCAGAAGAAAGTGAATCGCATTTTTGCAAATGTCTTATTTTACAAAAGTTCTTTCTTCTTTTTATCTGATAGGTCACCCTGGGTTATGTTACACCAGTAGTAACCTTCAAGTTTCAGAGCTTAAAACAAACTGACAAGCGAACATAAAATGTTTTTTAAAAAAATATCAAAATATTTCTTGTTTACACTATATATCTATTGCAGAATAGAGAGACACACTATTTATTATAGTCCCTGAGGAACACAGGCTACTGGAAGCTCTACCTTTTTTAAATTTCAAACTATTAAGGGGTACGAAGGTTTTTGTTACATGGATATCTTGTATAATGCTTATGTCAGGGCTTTCAGTGTTCCCATCACCAGAATAGTGTCCATTGTACACGATAAATAAGTTTTTACCTCTCATGATTTTCTACCATCCCCTTTCTTGTTACATCTCTTTGTGACCATGTGTGCTCATTGCTTAGCTCCCAATTATTAGAGAGTACATATGGTGTTTCTTTATCCAACACTGCAATACTTCACTTAGTGCAATGGTCTCCAGTTCCATTCAAGTTGCTGGAAAAGATATTATTCCATTCCTTTTCATGGCTGAGTAGTACTCCATGGCCTATATATGCCATATTTTCTTAATCCATCATGAAATGATTGATGCTTAGGTTGATTCCACATCTTTGCAATTGTGAATTGTGCTGCAGTAAACATCTGAGTGCAGATGTCTTTTTGATGAAATGACTTTTTTTTCTTTGAGTAGTTACCCAGTAGTGGGATTTTTTGATCAAATGATAAATCTACATTTATTTCTTTGAGGTATTTATGACACCAGAAGCAAAGAAAGGAAAAATGTGACATATTTATATTTACTGCTTCTTAAATTTTCTACCTGGAGATAACAAATGTATTTTTCTTTCCCATTTCATGGACCAGAACAAGTATGTGTCCATGTGTAAGTCAAACACAATGAGGATGTATAATTCTACTACAAAGATCACCAAATAATATAATCAGTTGATGATGATCTTATTTTAACAAAATCTATCTTTTTGAACTTCTAATTAATATTTCTTATTCATTCCTAAAGGCCAACTATATCATGAGACCCCTCATGTATTTAGGCAAAAAAAATGTATTTTGACTGACTTTCCAATATCCATCTGAAATATCTTTGTTTTCAAATTAAAAAATTCCAAAGCTTCAACAGTTTCTGAAAATGCATTGTTTAAAGCAGTGCTTCCCAAACTTGAATGTGCATTGGCATCTTCCGAAGATATTGTCAAAATGCAGATTCTGATCCTGTAGACCTAGGTGAGGCCTATAGTATAGTTTTTTTGTATTTTTTTTTAAATATGATATCTTAGCCCAGTTTTGAGTCTCTAGCTAGAGATCATTCAGTTCCTCTTTCTAGCAGCTAATTAAGTCCGTATGCCCACTATTTCTATTAAAGAGGTCTCATCCTCCTGGTCTCTATGCATCAGCCTGAATCACCCTGGGGTCAGGTGCCAGACAATTAGGGGCAACTGCTATACTCTGAAGCCTGGAAAATTATTCAAATAAGGCAATCCACAGAGAGCTCAAGAAACATAGCTAACTTCACCCCACTTGCTATATAAGCTGCCCCCTAGAGCTCCAGTTTGCTGTTACCCTGCCCCAGGGTCCAGCCCTTGTGTGGCCCTGCCTGACAGTCTTTTCTCATAAGTGAAAAAGAGTTCCACATTCATCTATCCCAGTGATTAAGCTTAGTGAGAAAGACCTATTGAAAGCCAAGATAAGCTGAAAGCCAAGCCTCTTGTGACAAACAGGTAGCCAAGTTGTGAATAAAAGAGGAAAAGTTCTTGAAGGAAGTTAAAGGTGCTGCTGTAGTGAATAAATAAATGATAAGAAAGTGAAATAGACTGATACAGAGGAAGTTTGAGTGGTCTGGATGGAAGATCAAACCAGCCACAACATTCCCTTAAACCAAAGCTTAATCCAGAGCAAAGCTCTAATTCTCTTCAATTCTATGAAGGCTGAGGGAGGTGAGGAAGCTGCAGAAGAAAAGTTTGAAGTTAGCAGAGATGGATTCACGAGGTTTAAGGAAAGATGATAACTATATAATGGTGAGGGATACAATTCAACAAGAAGACATAACAATTCTAAATATTTATGCACATAACTCAGGTGCACCCAGATTCATAAAGCAAGTCCTACTTGATCTAAACAAAATGATAAACAGCAGCACCGTAATATCTGGTGGCTTCCATACCCCTCTGACAGAACAGGACAGATCGTCCAAACAGAAAGTAGACAAAAAAAGAATGGACTTAAATAGAGGTCTAGAACAAATGGGCCTGACTGACATTTACAGAACATTCTACCCAAAAACCACTGAATATCTGTTTTTTTCATCAGCTCATAGGACATTCTCTAAGATTGACCATATCCTAGCCCACAAAGCATATCACAAAAAATTTTTTAAAAATAGAAATTATACCATGCATCTTCTCAGACCACAGTGGAATAAAATTAGAAATGAACTTCAATAAAAAATTGTTTTTAACAAACTTAGAAGTGTTGGCTTGCACTTGTAATCCCAGCTACTGGAGAGGCCGAGGTGGGAGGATCTCCTGAACTGAGGAGTTTGAGGTTGTAGCAAGCTATGAATGCATCACTGTAATTCAGCCTGGGCAACAGAGAGAGACCCCACTCTATTGAAAAAAAAAAAAAAAAAAAAGAAAAGAAAAATGTGAATAGATTTTAGAAATTTATCCTAAGAAAATAAATACACACACACACACACACACACACACACACACACACACACACATCAGTGTTGGTTAAAAAAATGAAGATTGGAAATCTGAATATTTCCATACATTATAAAGTTGGTTATGAAAATCACAGCACATCCATATAATACAATACTATACTGCCACTGAAAAAACATATAGTTCTATGCCAATTCTACACTTGGCATAGAACTGTATGTTTTTGGTATGTGTTTGATGATACAATTTATATTTTAAAAACTGAATATTAGACTTTATTTACACTTAGAAAAATGTCTGGCAGATTATAAACAAATATATTAGTCATGTTTAGCTTCACTTAAAATATTATGAAGTTTAAAAAGAAATGTCCAACTTTGACTTTAAGACAACAAAAAATAGATTATCCTTCATAAGCCTGACATAATCATAATCAGGTGAACTTTTTAAAAGAGGTTATAGCAATCAGAGATTCAGAGCCACTGATAGATAATCTCTCTTTCTCTCTCTTTACCCCTATTGCTGGCTTTGAAGAAGCAAGGCTCTGTGAATTCTACAACTGTAAGGAGATAAATTCTGCCAACAACCAGAGGAAGCTTAGAGTCAGATTCTTCTCTATTTGAGCCTCCAGATGAGAATACAGTTGGTTGACACTTTGGTTTCATTATTTTACAACCCTGAATAGAAACTCGGGCCCAGACTTCTGACCTAGAGAAATGGGAGTTTTAAGCCACTAAGTGTTTGGTAACCTGTTATCCAGCAATAGAAAACATGCACAGTAGAAAATCTGAAAGGCTATGATAATCATAGCTTTTTACGGGCACAAGGAGTGCCAGGGTAAATTGGGGTGTCGTTAGTGAGAGCACAGGTGACTAGATGGAACTCTCACTTTTTACTTCATAATTTTACATCATTTGACACTAATTTTGTACATGCTGTTTCTCGATTTTTTAATTGAAAATCAAAGAAAAGACTTAGACTTGTAAAATATGCAAGTGATGATTTATGGAAACTCAATCTGGGCAGATGAAAAATTATTTTTGGAAATCGATAAGGTTTGTGTGAAAGTTTACTGGAAACCAGTGAAGGATAACCTTAGGGCTATCACAAAAGTAAAGAGCTATTACTATCCCTATACAAGGTTGCCAAAATCCAGAAGAGCTATCTTCTGGCTGTCCAAGGGGAGTTATGGCCTTTGATTGAGGAATACAAGTGTAACCCAGCAGAGAGGAAACAGGGACAATAAATATTATGATCTTATGCTTGTTTTTTAGATCCAGTCTACTACAGTTGCCTTCCATTGAACAAATCCAACCGGAAGCCAAACATCAAAGGAACTGTTTGATACAATAGATAAAGATTAGCTTGCAGAGGCACAATCAAGATGAACGTGGATCTGGAGGGGCAAATAAGAGAATATGTAGAAATCCATTCCTTTTGCCCTTCACATTTACTATTGGTATTTTACCAGATACCCCCCAAATGTTTCTACAACAAAGGGACATACAGACACACACACATCCACCCTCGTCAACTACTACATATAATTATTAGTTAAAGTTAATTTTGTCATATTCTTGCCCGAAATCTATCATGTTAGTTACCACCTGTGCTTTTTATATAAGGTATTAACAAAATGATTAATTTATATAAACCATAGTTATAGTAAGTCCTGCTTCTGTGGCTTGTCATAAGTCAAAAATTGATAATAGCTGGTTATTTTACCACCAATTTCTTAGAACACTTTCCTTCTGTAAGACTTTAGCTAGATGGGTTTTTTTACACTGTGAACAACAGCTTTATTCCTATGTGATACAAATTCTTGATGACCTGTTTTACTGAGTTGACTTAATTTTCTTGTGACAAAACATCTTGGCCGAGGGAATAATAAAGTGCCTCAACAAATCTCTTGGTTTCCAGATATAGTCTTCTTGCCTTTGTTAAATATCAAGACCCAAAAATCCTCTTGAAATTTGGAATAAGTGTCCTTGGTCAGTGTTTCTTTTTCTAACTGCTGGGTTAATAGAATAAGGATGCAAAAATAGCGTTTTGCATTGCTTCAGAAAAATCTCCTTCCTCTAGGTTTTTGATCTTCTAATTTACTCAGTTCAAGGTTGCAGACGTGGAAACACAAATTATTTAAGCCATTTATTAGGTATAATAGTAAGGCAGCATTCGCGACTCCATCTCATGGTTTGCAAAGCTGTCCAGATGGGCTTTGTAGATGATGCAGCTATATATAGGCTATTATGTAAGACACATACCACATACTGTGTAGTACCTTAGTAGGGCATCAATCTATTCCATTACTTGGCATCTTGTGATTAATTACCCCTCACCACTGATTTCTGCATGTCAAAGCATTCTAATTAATACTTAGTCTCTGTGGCTCATAGGGGCCACTGTACCCACTTTTTCTTTACGGAAAAGCACAATTCTGCTGCCCACTACTGATATCTCAATAGTCTCAAGAAAATCATAAAGCAGAGACTCATTCTTAAATGTTGTTATAGAGGTTCTTATTTCCCATTCATTTTTTGTGTGCTTGGTATTCAAAGCCTTCAAATTGTTCTTTTTTCTGAGTATGCACTCTTAGATAATTCAAAGCAAATATTCCATGATGCACTCCTTTCAATTGCACTTGTCATCTTGGCAACTAAGTGCTACCAGTCTCTTGATCTTTCAATGTTTTGTCTATTCCTGAATCTTGTATCCTGCCACCACTGGTGATAATTTGAGAAAAGTGAAATGAAGTCACCACATATCACAGATCACCTGTGCCCTGTTTTGCCTCTTCAAGTCAATTTTCTGCAACCTCTTCAAACAAGTAAGGAAGTCAATCCTCTAAACCAGTTTTATAGTTCTGTTTCCTTATGCCATTTCTGTATCAGTCAAGATCCCAGCAAGAAATAGCTCATTCCAATATGGTAATTTGGAAAAGCTCAACAAAGAGATTTTTTACAAAGGTGTAGGTAGGATTATGAGAGAATGAGAGAAAGTTAGGCCAGGTTTAAGAGGGAAGGATATTTCTTTATTTGTAGTGTTTCTCCATGTATGTTCATCTAGAATTTATGAGAGATCAGGTGCAATGTTCCCTCATCATGGTGTTACTTCCAGGAAACAGAGGGAAGCAGATGTTTCCAAAGCAATTTCGTCTACAAATAAGGATGCAACATGTCATTTCTCCCAGAAGTTAGCATGACTGTCTCCTTTTTGTGTATTCAAATGTACAATGATCCTATTGTGCTTAACCACTCTCCTGGACTCTTGAAACTATCTCCTGGGTTAAATACAGTGAAAAGTAAAATAGGCATTTTAGTTAGGTAGGTACATTGTATTTAGTTTTTATTGTTTATTTTCTGTTTGATTTTGTTGATTCATCTGTTTGTTTATCTAGACCACCCTTTGCCTCTTTTTTTCCATAAAAAGAGAAATTCTCAAACTAGGCTTCATATCTAAAAATTTTGTTGCTATCCTATCAAGAGTTTTATCTATGAAGTTGATTAAAATATGTACAATATGGAAAAAATGACAGGCTTCTTTAGCTCCATTTGAAATTTCTCTACTTTGAATTATTTATTAGGAATACCTACATATGCATACAGTTATTCAGATGGCCCCAAATCCACCATTTCTGGCAAATATTTCTCTTTCACTTCCACAAAGATATCAGGTTTCCAGTTAAGCTTTAGAAATTAAATTTTACTCCCACATTTTTCCACCTGCATCCTTTCATTGTCAATCATGACCAATGAAATAGACCATCATTTCAAAAATAACCTTGAATATATATACCTTCTCATTTTCCTTACAGGGTATAGCTGTTTTTATCTCTCTTTTTTTTTTTCTAATTCTAACATAACATTTATAGTAAGTCACTGAGAACAGTTTGTTAGAGACCACAGAAGAAAGAAATTTTGTTGTATTGTACATAATTAGAAGGAATGATGGTTAAAATGTGAATTTATTTTGTTGATATTCAGTGAAATCTTGCCAAATTAATCTTCTTTTTTATTCAGAGAACAGGAAATATTACATAGGCAAATATTGATAAGGTAGGAAGGAACTAACTCAGGTGTTATTTCTGGGGAGAAACACCAAAGTGGTCACAGTAGTGAGGATTCCTAAGCAGTCAGAGGTAGTATGAAGGATGGGAAGAAAAATTTCTCACTGAGTAATGATTAGCTTGAAAATTTAATCTTGTGTATGCGTGGAATGTCAGAGAAGTAAGTAGGGAAGCATAACAGCACATTGTTTTGTTCATTTTTCTTTCTATTATGTTTTTTAAAACAATGAGAAACAGAACTCTGCCTCTGGGTACAAGTCTAGTAGTCCCAAGGACAAGATACCAGTAAGACCTAAATTGGCTTTCTGCCTGAGTGCATTCCTCAGTGCTAAACTGAAACCAAAAGTTAAACCCCAGCTAATTGAAGAGTTCAATTCAAGTCCTGTTCTCCAAGATAGGTAGCTCTAAAGTTAATACCTCCACTGAGTAGAATAAGAGATGCCCACTATTTTCTTGTGTAGTTTCAAGGAAAAAAACACCCAGATGGCCAATGTCACATTTACTGAAACATAGAAAGAAGTACAATAAATGATTGTGCCCAATTTTTAGAATGCCCTATTATGTGGCTTGGAATAGCGATTGATCTTGTTCTTACCGTGCTAATAGTTTCTAGGTGTTGAAAAAGTTAATTCTCTGTGATATATAATGCTTGAAGAGGTTAGACCCATGCTTGTTTTGTTCTATGTGTAAATAACATACTAACACCATTTTAGAACAAATTCAGTATTTAAAACAGTTCATTTAATCCTTGAGTCCTCTACAATCTCAAAAATTAGAGTGGTTTTTTTGCACATACAAAATTGGTGGCAAAAATGAATCCATATAATGCATAGGTTCCTGAGTTAGTGAAATCATGGTAGAATTGAGTGATGCTTAAATATTAAATAATTAAACCTTAGTGCTTTTAAGATTTCTTAAACGAAAACAGCTTATTGCAAAAATAACTTGTAAAAATGCAAATCATTTTATAAAATGTGGTTAAATGTGGAATTTAAAATGGACACTTATGTAGCTAAATTCATATCCTGAATAATAACACTATATATTTCTATAGCACTTTAGAGTTAACAAGAAACTTTCTCATATATTACCACATTTGACCATCATAACAACCTATTTAATTATCATTATCCTTTTTTACCAAGATGAGAAAAATGAACCCCTTCTATATACCTTGCAGTGGCATAACTGGACTTGAACTCAGATGTTTTAATTCCTTATAACTTTTCTGAACTGCTACATTTAACAAAGATGTATTTGCATGCCAGTTTTATGTGTAGCATCACACTCAATATTTGTAGCATAGCAAAGAAGTAGTTCTTGAGATAATTGTAGAAATCTCTTGTAAAAGAAAACATAACTGGCACCTGTAGCAAAGAAACATGAGTTCTGTTGGTAGCCCTAACCATCAGCCATTTCCACAGGAAGAACCTTGTCTATTGTACACACTGGTAGTTTCTTTCTTTATAACTAAGGGTAGTTGGTGGAGCACTACTCAACATGTCCATTCAAAGAGCAGATTGAGACTATTGTTGCATTATCTTTGAGGGGCTACCAATATCCAATTTAAAAAAAATCAGCATTTATTAATTTGCAATGGTGGAAATAGCTAAGGATCATAGAGAGTTGGCTCGAACTTCTTTATTAGTATTTTTTATGTTGTTCATTCTCTCAGAAGAAACCCACAAATGGCACATCTATCTGTTCCACTGGCATGAAGTTGTAACATCTAATAGAAGTGTAAAGGTATGTCACTCTCCCCAAATACAGCATAGAAAACTGTGACATGTCCTTATTCACAGAGCAGAAATAAACATTTATTTCAATCATGGGAATCTCTTTAGGGAATTTAGATTCTATGACTATTTTGTTTTGTGCTGCAACACAACTTTTATTCCATCCATTCTTTTTAAAATAAAATATGTATTCCATGATAGGTACCCAAATGGCTTTTCTTACTTATTTAAATCACATTCCTATGTCTATTACTCCCAAGTACCTCATTAGATTAGCCTATTTATATCAATGAGTGTTTATTACAGGATACCTTGTGTTCTTGTAAGCATGAAATTATCAAAGAAAATCAGATATGATGTGTTTCCTGTTTGATTTTCACCTTTACACTATTGAGATCAATCCCTACAATCTATAGTGCCACATCTTGAATTAATTATCTTTTGGAATCAAAGTTTTCCATTTCCGGTACATTATGCTTTGTGGAATAATGTATACTTTAAGTAAGAGGCTAACTGGCTATCTACCATATGGCATATTATCCTGAGAAGACCAATGCCTATCTCACATTGTAATTTAAGTTGCTTAAAAATTGTGATGCTCAGTCTCTCAGATATGTCCAAACTATGTAAATACTATCTTGAACTCAGATTACAGCCATTGACAGCCAAATATGCATATAATTTTGGTTAATTATATTGATCATATTTTATTTCTAGCAAGTTGAGCATGATCTCAAGTAAATAACTATATGCAATTTGTTGGTGAGGGGGAAGAGTAGAAGTTTTGTTTTTTCTGTCTACAAGATTTTAAAATAGAAAACCATCAGCCTAGTTTGGCATAATTTGGAACGTAAAATAATATATGCACTATTTATGGTCTTTTAAAAAAATGGTGAAGGAATTGTCTCAGAATATTTTTCATTCTCTACAAGAGTAACTAGATGAAGAGTAATGCATTATTTTATATAGAAAAAGCCAGAATCTTCAGCTGGTAAAGTGATTAGAAAGTATGGTTTATGGACACAATCTGGGCCACACATTTTGATTGGAATATTTAAAAAGGAAAATCCAGAAACATTTCTCAATAAAGGATATTTATGGGCTCATTTA
Source organism: Lemur catta (assembly GCF_020740605.2). Lineage (NCBI taxonomy): Eukaryota > Metazoa > Chordata > Mammalia > Primates > Lemuridae > Lemur > Lemur catta. The sequence goes on along the minus strand of NC_059141.1, from coordinate 44,868,529 downwards.
GGAAACAAATTTATAAGAAGATGTTGAGATGTATTCACATGAATAAACACTCCTTTAATCTATTATCATATCTTAGCAAATTATGAGGCCAAGTTTTAATTAGGTGGAATGACCTGTGGCCATGTATCAGCTATCGGCAGAGAACTGTGAATCTGAATCTATGTTCTTTCTCAGTCAGTTTGAATATATACTGATTCGTTACAAGGGCTTAGGGTCAAATTGTGTTTTGAATCACACATTAATGAAACAGCAATTAAGATATTTTGGTTATTATTGAACAATTCAAGGATGCAGTGTTACTCCCAATGCACGTGAATCTTAAGCAAGTGGAGCTTAGAAGAATAGCCTTAAACAAACAAACATATGAACAATCTTTCTGGAACTGTCATTTTGTGTTTCACAAAGTTCAGGCCCCAGTCTGCACTATCGTATTAGTCTTGGGGAATGCGACAACTTTAGCTATTTTAACAGTAAATATCTGACTATATTATTTTGTTCTTTATGTCCTATAACATTACTGGGATATTAAGCTGTCATCTTCTGGTTAGAATATTGCAAGAAAGCAACACTGTCTTATTCATCTTTTTAATCCAACCACTTTAAAGCTCAGTCCCTTATGCATTGTAGAAATTAAATAAATGTTATTTCATGTGTTAAAAAACAAAGATTTTTAACCAAGTTTTAAAGCGGTTGAAGTTAGTTGGTAGATAATGTTTGAGAAATGATTCCAAGGATTTTTGACCTAACAGTGGTAAGGAAAAGCTATCCAACTAGATATGTAGAGTAGCAACATGTTACAAGCCCAGCTTCTAAATCTATTTTCCCAGGTTCAAATCCTAACTCTCCTATTTATTACTCTTTAGTGTATTAGATAGTTCTTTTGCATCTCAGATTTCTCAAGTGTACTATGGAGCAATACTACATACCTCAAAGGGTTGTTGTGAGAACACCTGAGTATTAACATTAGTATGCAATACACTTAGAACAGTATCCGCACACAATCCGCACTTTGTGTCAACTATTTCTATTAACACAAATTTGATTCAGTGGGCATTATTAAATTTTATCTAAGATTGAATTTTAGAATTTACCAAAGTTATTTATTCACTGTCATTTTGGGGGATTAACTGATTTTATTTGATTTCTGAAATTCTGATTTCCGATCCTTTTATTTGCACATTTATTATTCAGTTTACATATTGCCAATGTGGGGATTTTATTAGAGGTTTATATCAGAACTTTTTATATAGTAAGGGCTACTAAAAGATATAAGACACTTTCCAAATAAAGAAATATACGTCTTCCAGTAAATCAGTGGAGAATTGCATTTAAACTTGTGTAACATCATTCATCTGAATATCTTAAAATTGCCTTATGGACAAGTATGATTCTATTTAAGAGCCAGAGAAAATGAGATCTGAAATTACTTTTTCGAAAGGTCAAAAGGCAGAAAGCTAGTACCAAAATTGAGGTTTCTGAATTCCTACTTGAGCGGCCTAATCACTAAGCCTACCTGAGTCTTCCCAAGTCATTCTAATGACCTAGATGGGTGAACAGTTAATTTTCCACACGAGTGCATTAGAAATAGAGGCACTTTACTCCATCACTCCCTTTGGCTCCTCACTGTCTTCCTCACACTGATTTGCAAAAAGCCCTTGCCTTTGTTTGATGAGAAAGTTCCTTGTAAAGCTAAAATAAGCTGAATAACTTTTCCTAGTGTACAGTGGAATTGTCCAGGTTTTTCCACAGACAGAATCCGATTAGTAAAACTTTAAAGATAGTTACTGAGCATATATTAATACTACATGTTGGATGCTATGCTCAGCATAGAGAAAAAAAGAGGGAATAAATGATATTTGCTTTATTATTCTCTTGCAGCAAATATTCCCAACAATAGGCCTGCTTTGATATGTCAAGGAGTTAGTAGTTTTAGATTCCCCACTGATAGCTCATTACTTTGGACCTTTTACATTTGCCCACCAAGTGTTTAACACAAATTTGGAATCTTCTGATTTGGCCTAATATACAGAAATTGAGAATTAATTACATATGCTTGCCGCTCACTGCCTTGATTTACCATTCCCTTGTGCACACAAGCATCCCCAAGTCCTGTATTTCTCATCTAGTGGCAAAGGAGACTTTTCCTTCCACTCTCTGAAGGTTCAATAAATGAGTCTGCTGAAATAATTTGACAATCCGCACATTAACAGGAGAAAAGGTATACAAATTTATTATGTGGATATGCATGGGCATCTCACAAAGTATGAAACTTAAAGGAGGGCCCAATGGTTAAAGTTTTGTAGGATACAGAAAGAATAGGGGTTATGCTCAAGTCCAGGAGTTTGAGGCAGCTCTGAGTTAAATTAACATTTAACTACCTATTTTAAGCCTTTTTCCTTTTCAGATGACTAAAAGGGTTCTTTAACAATGGAGATTCTTGCCAGATATTGTCTTTTTTACCATGTAGTTGCTTTATAGGATACCCTATTAAAATACTAATTAAAGTTCTGATAAAAGATGAGAAAATGTTGCAATTCATTTTAAGTAAGAATAGATATTAACACCTTTCGCTTTGTGATTATGTGCCTTGTCATTACTAAATTATATAAAGCTACTTTGCTCTCATATTTAACGAAATAAATTGGAGACAAATTGCCGACCTTTCAACAAGAATCTCACTAGAACATCTAGTCAGAAAGCAAATTGAATAAGTAAGCAATTACTAGAGATTATTCTTAGGTTTGTACTTTAATCAGTCAAATGGAATGTGCAGCTGCCATTGATACGACTGGAGCTGAATCCAGGAAATTGTACCGTAAGTTACTCTACCAAATGCCTGAATATTGAATGAACTAGAAGACATCTTATCACTTTTATGTGAAACTCTTTAAGAAATAAAACAGATGCTGAATGCTTATCTATGGAATATTTTAAAAAATGAATCTGCTCAAAATTTTATTTCTATATTAAAGAATTCAAAATACTCATGGAAATTCAGCTCATGGTTAATATCTTTATCTTCTTTGGAATAAATAAACTTACAAAAAATATCCCCAGAAATTTTGCAGTAGAAGGTGACTTTGTGTTACACATTTTTATTTTGTAGAAACTCATCTGGTATTGACCAAAAGGCTTTTCTGCAGAAAATTGTCTTGGGATTTTTCAAACTAGCCACTGTTTCAATGCAGAGCAAATGTCAGATTTCTTCCAACTTTCACTAAACCAAATGAACATACCAGTTAGCCACAATTAAAAGGTAATGATATGATTTATAGGCTTAAAGATTTTTTGCTGTAGAGTTTCAGGGATAGAAAAAAGCATGTTACCTCTTGATTTGAATAGTTGCATACACATATATGGTCAATTTTCCTTGATACTTATTAAGAATAGTAATGTAACTAATGATAGTTATGATGATAATGCTAATGATGACAGCAATAATAACATTTTTATAGTGTTGATTAAATGCCAGGCACTGTCTTCGGTTGTGAGCACATTTAATACTCAAGGTATATGTTTAATTACCATAAAGATGTAACTCTGAAATTTTATTGGTAGTTTGTTGTATACATAGGTTTCTTTGATTGCCTTGTGGATTTTGAGTTGTGTCCCCATACACATGAGTCAGTAAATAGAATTTAGAAACTTGGATTCAGATCAGAAAACCTATGCTTCAGATATTACTATAAATGGAAATGATGATACCAAGACTGCATGCTTTTCCTGGGAAATATAAAAAAGTCTGATATTTGTAACAATAACTCATATGTCCTTGTCAATATGAAATGAATGGATATTTATTTTTTTCTATAAACTCTTTTTCTTAGATTTTATAGTAGTGACAGCATATATAAAAATATTTATTTTTTGCCTAATCATTAAGAAATAACTATTTTAAACTGAATTACAATAACTTTTTCTTATATTAGTATTCCACAGTACTCCATAAAACTCAAAACAATTACAGACATATATTTTGGATGTATTTTTTTTTTAAATTGTGTCATATATAATTTGGACCCTTAGCTTTCCATATTATAATATTCTATAGAGATTTTCCATATTAATACCCAAAAAAATCTAGCTTACTTTGTACTGCTGTGTGTCAGTCCACAGTATAGATGCATCATAATTCATTTAAACATTTCCCTATTGACACTGTTATAAGCAGTTCTGCAATAATTCTCTTTGACAAGTGACTTTTAACAATGAAAGTTTACCTTTGATTATTTTTATAGCAGACATAAAGAGAGTAATTAATAAATTTAATGTTTCACATAATTTTTTAATTTAGCTGATACTATCAAATTAATCCTCTACATAACATTATTAATTTAAAATCTCACAAGAAATCATCTCCTAATCCAGGAGTATAGCAGTCTTTCTAATTTTATCAATCAAATGAATGTAGCCTAGTTCTTTATTATAATTTATATTTTCATGATGATGATGAAGTTGACCATTCTTTTTCGAAAATTTTGAGGCCATTTTTTTTCTTCTGTGAATTGTAATTTTTCATTTTGTCCATTTTTCCATTAGCTATTTGCTTTTCTCTTACCAATTTATACAAATGCTTTAAGCAGTTTAGACATTAGTTCCTTACCTTTGTATGCATTAGTAATATTTTTTCCAAGTTATACATTTGTATTCTAACCATCCATGACGTATTTATCATACAGATGTTTTAATATTTGTGGTAGCAAATATTATTTGTAAAAATTTATATATTTTTGTCACATCTTAGTATTCACGGGTGATAGGTTCCCAGACTCCCACAGATACCAAAATCCACAAATGCTCAACTACTTTATAAAAAAATGGTATAATGTTTGTGTATAACCTATGCACATCCTCCTATATTCTTTAAATCATGTTTAGATTACAAATGACACCTAATACAATGTAAATGCTATGTAAATAGTTGATAAACTATATGGTTTAGGAAATAATGACAAGAAAAAGTCTGTATGTGTTCAGTACAGATGCAATCATCCATATATTTTTAATATTTACTTTCCATGGTTGGTTGAACCCATATGTGTGGAACCCACAGATATGGAAGGCTGACTGTATTATTATTTTGTGGAAACTTCCAGTCCTGTAATGTTATTAATTTCTTTCTTATATATAATTTTCTATTTTTGTATAGTTTCTTAATTGAAAATTGATTTTGTGAAAATATAAAATTTGTACCATCTTCCTTCCTTTCTCTTTTTCTCTTTTTTCTTTTCTCCCCTCCCTTGCTCCCTACCTATCGTCCTCCCTTCCTTTCTTATTTCCTTCCTTCTTTCATTCCTTCCTTTTTTCTCTTGTTCTTTTTGTTTGTTTGTTTGTTTGTTTGTTTGTTTATTTACAGCATTGGCTGGGACCTCTATTATAACATTATGTTTAAAATTAACAGTGATAGAAATATATGTATCTACATGTATATTTTAAAACTAAAAAGAGTCATGTTTTAAATGAAATAAATAACCCAGACATATTTTAAGGAAATGGAATTTCAAATAAAATGTTAGCTTAAAATTTTCAAGCTCTTATCCATAAAGTCTTTCTCTATCTTGTTTTTCTCTTTCTGTCACTTATCCCTTATGCTTGCTACCCTTATCCACAATTCATTTATATACTCAGCACAGACACACATAAAGAAAATTCATTAACTAATTAAAAATTAATATCACAATAGAAAATCAATTCAACCCACTTTGTGTTTCATTGCGCTTTCCTAGACATTACAGTTCAAATCAGTTAGAATGTAATCTCTTTGGGGGAGTATCTAGCCTTTAGCAATATATAGATGCTGAAAATAGAAAGTTGGAGAAAATTAAATGTCATAAATTCTGCTCTTGCTAGTAGTTGGTCCCAGTTTTCATGTTACTTGTCCCCAAGAATTTATGTATATCCTAACGTGAGAACCAGAGTAGGGCACGGCGTGGGTGGAAGGTAGAATATTGGGCTGGTAGAATTGAATGTTAGCAAGAGAGTGACTTGATCACTACTAGTCATGATCTTGTTTATAAATTATCACCTCTAATACTTTTCATTATAATCTTAAGTTTTATAACAATATTTACTTCTGAGGAATGTGTTTATGGGGTGCAGTTGAGCCCCATGATCTTCCTATAGCTTTGCTTGTGTTTGCTTCCTATACAAAACATAAGGAATAAATCACATTCTCACTGAACAATTGTAGTTAAGGATACAAACTGGTTATAAATTAGATATAAAGGGAAGAAACTAAACACACATAGAGAGAAAAGATACATAAATTGATACATATATAATCCTGTCATTATGACAACAGTAACTAAAAATAAACATAGGTATAGTCATTTACCTGCAAAAGAACACAATTCCTCATTGCTGATTAGGAACATACTCAAAATTCACACAGGCTCACCTCCAGACATGTTCTCCCTCTCTCCTTTTCTGTCTGTCTCTCTTGCCCCAGTGTTAAGTTCTGCTGGTACTCTTAACTAGGTCAAGTGCTCTAAAAGCAGTCTGTGGGATGGGGATTAAAGTTCAGGTAATTTATTAAGGAATTGCTCCCAGGAAAGACTGATAAGGGGTAGAGAAGGCAAGATGGAGAAAAGCAGATAGCCAAGCAAATGACCCAATTTTAGGCAAAACCCCAGGCTCACCCTGGGTGAAAAAATGCCCTGGTCTGCAGGACATCATCCACTTACACTTTCCCAAGGTTGCAAACACCGCATTGCTTTGTTGTTGCATTCCTAATTGGCAATATGTGTAAGTAACTTTCAGAATCCTCAGTGCAGGAATCCTCAAATATTTCTTATGTTACTATTGCTAGCCTCTCATAGCATAAATTCAATACATTTTTTATGACAAAATCCTCCTTCATATTAGAGGTGATGATGTAAAGAGAAAAGCAATTGCTCCCACCAAAGTAGTATCAAGTTCCTAAAAGCAAGGGGAAAGTTTCCTATTTAGGCAATGATTTTCTGGAAAAATAAAGATCTAGTGCACTAACTTGGATTCATCCTACACATATGTAACCAATTAGCTATTTTGGCTTATTTTTAGAGGTTTTTTTTTTTTTGGTATGTCATAATTTAAAAGTTAATATTATTAATACATAGAAACATGGTTTTGTCATTTTCTTTTACCTGCCAATTATTACCAATACATGTGAATATAAATTTTTAAATGTAAAATGTAAATAAAATAATATAAATCACAAATTCTAACCTTTCTCACTATCTCAGAAATACCTGGAGAGAACACAGTGTTTTTTATTGACAGTAAGGTTTTGTTATATATTTTGTAAGATAGAAAAAAAGAGACCATAATGCACTCAGTTGAATAACATTTGAAAGCCATTATTTAACACAACCTCCAAACCTAAAAATATACTTTTGTCTCCACTGTGATTCAGAAAGGAGAGTATGAGGCATCAGTCACTGCTGTTGAATTCAGAAATATAGATCACTCTAAGTCAACTTCAATCCTTTGAGGAAAGTGTTGCAAGATTGATTGGTATTAGTTTACAATGAGTTTAAAACATGTTGTGTTAATAAATTTAAGGTTTATCTTTTATATAAAGGGTGATATTAGGGGTAGGAGAGTTCTATGACTGGACTAATATTTCTAAAAATGACTGAGTTGTAAGTGAAGATTGAATTGGCTAAGAGAGAAAATAGGCAAGAAAACAAATTCGGAGTCTATTCATTAGATCGTGGGAATGGTAATAAAGTCTGAGATCAGTCAGTGGCCTTTACCATGAGGAAAATCAGATGAATTAATTCTCTTATTATTTCATTCTTGTAAATCTTTTCTTTATGACTTCTCTGGAAGCTTCTTGGGAGAAGAAAAGAAAATACTATTTTTCAAGTTCTCTAACATCCTAACAATTTGATATGTTTTAACAGAATAGGAGATCTGATGTTTTTCTTGTAACCTCACTCAGCCCATTGCCTGTCACAGCATGGGTTCTCCATAAATACGATTTTGATTTCTCCTTTGCATGGCCAAATGAGAAAACTTGGATTTGAGTGTGATTTCATGTGACTTTGTGCCAGTCTCTTAATTTGTCTGAGTTTTTGATTTCTAATCTGTAAAAGGAGACATGAAAAATAATATCTATCTCCCAGACGGTTTTATGGAACAAATAAAATAACTTTATAAACTATAAAATTGTGTAAAATGTTTAATGTCATTTCTATTACTATAATATTTTGGTTGTAAATAATATTATGTTTGTAGGATTTTAGTTTTTAAAAGTTCTTTAGTTTGATTTATCTTGAGGGTACTTTTTTCTTGGGCATTCTATATATTTATTTATAGAAAAAAATACTGTGCCAATATAAGTGAAAAGTGGAGAGTAAACTTCAAAAATTTCACACTGCAAAAGAATTACATGTTCCTTTTTTATATACATAAAAATATACTGAAGTCTTTTACTCAATTTAAAACCTACATGAATTTTAGTTTTCACATTTTAATCCTAGAAAGTAACTTGATGAGTAACTGGAAGTGATAAATTGGATTTCTTAGTTCATTACCATTTTACTGTGGCTTTTCACAAAGTTACTTAATCTGTTTGTATTTCTTTTGTTAATTTTAAAAAGAAAAATAATTGTTGAAATAACTACAACTTAACCATAAAAAAGGAGGATCTAACCATATGGATTTTAGAATTTTTTTGCAGATATCAAAGTGTTATATAAGCAACAACAATAATTTCATTTGAAGAGGACTGAAAAAATTGAATTTTTGTCTCAAAAAAACACTCAAACAGGATTAGTAAGAAGCTCCATTAAAGATTTTAAGACTCCAATTAGCTCTTTCATAACACAATTTCTTAAGTAAAAATTAATCAGAATTGTTCTAGATTCCTCTGGAAATTGATGTAAGCTAAAAAAAAAAATTAGCACAAGAGAAATATAAAAAGATTTAAGAAATTTGGGTCAAACTTAAATGTCACCAAATCTCCTATTGTCAGGGACATAAAAGATGGAAGTGTTCAAATTTTATTTAACTTAAAGATAGCAATGCTTTACCACTTGGAATCTTCACTATTTTATTCTTTATTATTTTAAGGAATAACTGAATCTCAGAGTAGAAAGGGGGCTTCGGGTCATCTATTCCAGTGCTAAGTCCAATGGCTTCACCCCTTTTATTGTATTTTACTCAAATGTTGGCTTATTTTCCTATCTACTTCCTCATAGAATTTATTTCAATTTAGGAAAACTCTACTAGCTCTATTGCTCACTTATCTCAAATTTACTTCCTATAAATGTCTTAGGCCCCAGATTCAAATAAAGCAAAAGCAGAAGAAAGAACAACTGAAGTTACACAGTATAATGTTATATGATAGGTCTGTACTATTATGTCTTGCAAAGAAAGGAGCACAAACAAAATAAGAAAATAGAAAAATGAAGATTTCCAGAAGAGTAATTGTTCTTGGTACTAAGTTTAACTATAAGAAGAGGCTTTGTAATTTAAACAAAGATGTCAGCAAGGAGGCAGGCAAGGAATCTGCAAAAAGAGATTGGTTGACTCTCTGTTAAATTCTGGATCAGTTCTCTTGTGATAAGTGTTTTATTCAGCACTTACGTATTTTCAAGTTTTGTTTCATCTCACAGAAAAGTTTCATAGAGCAGTTGTCATTGGACTTCCATAGGTAGTGGTAGCCATGTTTCTAACTTTGGGGAAGGCATTTTTGGCCATCACTCAGTAACTCAAGAAACTGCACTCTTTAGAACCAACTTTAAAAAACATATTCCCTTTCAATAATATTTCTTTTATATATAATGTAAGGGAATAATTTATAAGATTATAGACTTGAAAAAGAATGATTATACACTATGGAAATTCCTTTTACTTTAAATGTTTTGGAGGCAGAACAGCTGGAAATATTAAGAACCAATAAAAAGTAAAATGAAAGTTCTATTCTACAACATATTATCCACTTTAGAAAAATAGTTGGATTCTAAAATGAAATAAATAGAGACTATAGTTTGAGTGAGATTGAAGGCTACGCTAAATTGTTCTTTGTCAATTGTTTGGTAAACTTAGTTTCCTCTGCATTAATTATGTTTGGCTTAAAGTTAATATAGTAAAGCATGTAAAATTGTACATATCCTTTAAGCATGAAAAAATACTTCATGCTGAAATAGAGTAAAGAAGAGTAAAAACAATGTTTATCCTAGCGCCACAACCATCCAAAAAAGAAAAAAAAAAGATAAGCCAATTAACTTCTCCAATAAAGACTTATACAAAATGAGTTTATTTCACTTAAATTGATTAAATTCTCTATTATCTTATTTATCAAACTGTAGATAAAATTCAAAGAATTAAATCATCTTAAAATGTTAGAGTAAATGGAATATTAATTAATAAACATGAATTTTGTGACAGGAAAATAAAATCAATTTTTAAAAGATATTAATTGTAAAGTATTTCTTTCAAGATGTTTCTTAAATGTAAACCTAAATCGATGTCATAAGTCACTTAAAGAACTCACTTACATTGGCAAACATGCCATTTTGTTTATCTGAATTTATAAAGAAACAGCAAATCTATTCATAAATCTAAAACACAAATATCCTCCAAAAATTTCAGATAAATGAAAACTTCCTTTGCGTGTTTTTTAGAATATTTAAATTATTTATGATGATTTTAAAGATCTGATAAATCATAATGTTTTTATCTTTATTTAATCTTCTCACATTGCCTATAATAATTTTTGCTTTTTATAAATATTTAATAGGTATATTAAAAGACTATAACTATAGTCAATTAATCAAATTACTTTAAATGTTTCCATGTGTACAGATATTTGTTTCATTAAGACAGCCTTTACTGAAAATAACATTGAGAAAAATTTCATATATACCCACATGAATATACATACTCATACAGTTTAAAGGACATTCATTCCCTCAAAGCTATAAGGTAAATACACAACCAGACAAATAGAATTAATAATATAGAACAGACCATTTATTAGCAGTCTTAGTATGTATAAAAGCTTCCTATAAATAAAATATAGAAATAAAACTCAGTGGGTAAGGTGGATTGGCAAATATATCGAGTTAAGTGAACTGGGAAGAAATTTACTGAATCATTAATTCACATTCACATTTTACTTTAGACATTTCACAAACCAGATGAATAGAAAAATTTAAGATGGAAAGAGAAGATTTATGCAAGCATTAATAGGGAAAGTTTTGCTATGCATTGGTGAAATAAGAAATAAATGCAATAGAACATGACTTCATAAAATTTTAATACTTGAGCACATAAAATATGCACTTTAAAATATAATTAAAGAAATTTAGATCAAATATTTGATCTAAACATAATTGTTAAAACATTTAAGGACATTTAAAAATTGATAAGAAAAGCATCAAGTCTTCAATAGAAAAATGGTCAAAGGCTCTAAAACATGTTCTCAGGAAATGACACATGATTTGCTTCAAACTGCATAACCTGTTGTCACTGGTGATTGTTTTGTCCTTGTGGTCTATGAACTTACTCTCTATCCACTCTCAAACCCTCCCTAAATCATCCCGTTCATATCCATGACTTTAATTATTATGCAGATGGAACTCATATTTATATCTCCAGCTGAAATTTTTTCATTGTGCTTCAAATGATCCATGAATTTAAACAAGCACATTTGATTTTTTTTTTCCAGTTTCTCAGAAGTAGCTCACATTTAACACATCCAAAATAAATTCTATGATGTAATCACTCACAAAACGTGTCCTTTTCCAGGGCCTCCATCTACCACATGATGAAATCCAGAAAACAGAGTCATCCTTGGCCACCCTTCCCCTCATCCTGAATGGCCAAGAAATCTCCAAATTCTATCAACTGTAGTTACAAATATTTCCATCCTTTTTCTCAACTACCTTCTTATCTTGTCTGCCTGTGTTCACATGGGCTTTTTTCTGATTATTTTCTGCATTTTCAAAAGTCAAGTTAGATATTGTCATTCTCTGCTTAAATCCCTTCAATGACCTCTCATTCAGATTCAAGAAAAGGACTTAAATCATATCTAATTTTTTACATTTTTATATTTTATACTGACCTATCTCCATATCACCAAAGAGCAATGCTGGCTCCTACTCCAGAGTCTTTACACACATTTTTTTCTTCCCAGATCACTCTGCTCTGCTCTTTTTGTCTGGTGGCTGTAACCCCTCTTTTAGGTCTAAGTTCACTGAGCATGTCTTCATGGCAGTTTTACATGAACCAGGTTTGATTTTTCTATTACCATCTCTCATATCACCTTGTACTTTTCTTTGTAGCACCAACCACAGTTGTGATTTTACATTTATTTTTGTGATTGTTTGATTCATGTCCACCTTTTTCCTTTGATTGTAATTAAGTTCCAGAAACTTACCAGTCTGTTTATTCATTCTCTCCAGTGTGCAATGCAGTCACTGGTAGAAGATAGGAAATCAATAAACATTTAGTTTACAAGTAAATAAAATAAAATTTGTATACAAAAATAGGATGAAAAATAACTATTGAATTTTATTATGTCAAAGGGAAATGAAATTACTACTTTTACATAATGTGCAGAGAGTGAAACTTAGTAAAATCTTTTTGGAAACCATGCTGACTGAAACATAACCCTTAAGAATGTTCACAAGATTTATTCTAGTAATTTCACTTCAGATATAGTAATTTTTATAGTAAGAAAAGATGGTGCCACTTCACAATTAGTTAAAGGACAAAAGAATGGCAAAATCAAAGAGAAATATTCATAAATACTAACAAAGATGTGAATGCATACACAGATTCATACAAAAAAATTAATTTCAACATTTTATATTATGACTATATATATACATACACAGTATATATTATAGTAATGGAAACTTCCAAAAATCTTTTAAAAAGGTTCAAATGGAAAATTTAATAAATCAAGTATCATGATAAAAGATTTAAAGTTTTAGATATGGTTAAAATTATACATATACACATATTGGTAAGACCGAGATTAAAAGATCACAGTAGCATATGCCTCAGATTTTTGACAGTGATTAATTCTTTTATACTTTTGTGATTTCATTTACTGTGCATAATATTTTTCAACAAGCATACCTCACTTCTATGGCAATTTTTTTTTAAATCACCCAGATTTGCTATTTCACATTTCAGATTAGGTTAAGGAAACTGGTCTAATAAATCAATGACAAAATTAATTCAACCTGTATAAGCTATGGTCTGTTTTCAGGATGTAGTAGTTTTTCCATTCTCTGTGTTCTTAAATTCAATAAGGAGTTCTCTGCAGGTTTCCTAACAAATCTTTAGATTCATGTCAGGTGTACGTTCTGATTTATGTACATTTAAATTACTTAAAATCAGTGAAGCAAACATAGTCATGATTGCTAAATGCCAAGTCATAGAAATTCAGTACTAGTCCCACTAACTCTATTTCATATCTTTAAAAATGTTGATAGAGTTGGGGAAAAAAAAGTCAATTGGGCATAGAAGAATTAGGTTGTGGAAAAAGCTGAAGTTATTCTCTGTTACATGAAGCCTCAAAAATATTGGGACCACATTTTATATTTTTTAACTTACTTTTACCACTGATAATGGCACACATTTGTTTTCTATTTAGGGAAACTTTTCTTGGCTGAACTCCTTTAAAATATGAATTCTAGTAGCCTTTAAAAAATATCTTCTTTCATTAGGTTAAAAGATCAGGTTAGATAATTAAATCAACACAACCATTATTATGGGTACATATAAATAAATGTTTAATTAGATCCAAGAAATATGATGGGAATTTCAGACAATGTCCTTTATTTCTGATGAGCTAAGATGTTATAGAATCTATTCCAGGTAACATGTTCTTTATCTGTGAGCATTTGTATTTTTTAAAGCTATCAGAGAGCATAGGATTTAGACTGTTTATCTTCAAGAGATAAATTACTTACTATCCTACATTCTCAGCCTTCTACTAGCTTATATAAATTCTTATCACAGGAGTGAATAAAATCCTGAAATTCTATGGTCTTTATGCCTACATGCTTGCTATTTTGTAGTTTTTAGAGAACACAGAAGGCTTACCACTCAGTGCCACAAGTGAGAAGGAACAACAATAACAACTAAGATGTGAGAAGTTGTCATTGTCAACAGCATAGGGTATAAGGTAAAGGAGGAAAGTTACCTAAAGAGAGGAATGGTGAGACCCAGTTTTGTCCATTGAGATCAACTTTGAATTTTGTTTCCTTTCAGAAAGAAAGGTTAAAATGCATTACAACAGATGATGGGGCTATTTTACAAAAAAAATAATTAATAAATAAAGGATTTAATTTACCAAGAAAATACATCAAATCAAAATACATATTTGTTCAAATATATGGTTTCAAATTATACAAAACAAAAATGGATAGAACTACAAAAAAGCAGACAAATTAACAATCATAAGAGGAGAACCTACCAGTTATTTAACAGTGTGTTCCAGTTATTAAAGAAAAAGTAGAAAAAATTAAGTAAGGGCAAGGAAAATTAAAATTGCAGAATATATATTCTTTTCAAGCCCTTATGGGGCATTTACAAAAACTGACTAAATGCAAGTCCACACAGCAAATCCCAACATACTGTTAAGCCCTGAAATCATACAAAATATGCTCCCTAATTCTAGTACAATTGAATTAAAAATCAATAAGAAAAATAAAACTAGAAAATATAATTAATTGACCCTATCCTTTAATGGAACAACAGTCAATATTCCAGGGTGCTTTTTGTGGAAAATCACAAGCTGATTCTGCAAATAAAAATCACAGTGATCTAACAGTACACATCCACCAGAATGCTAAAATTACAAAGACTGGCAATGCCAAATGTAATGGTTAATTTTAGGTGTCAGCTTGACTGAATTAAGGATTACATAGATAACTGGTAAAGGATTATTTCTGGGGGTGTCTGTGAGGATGCTTCCAGAGGAGATTGGCATGTAAGTCAGTGGACTGAGTGGGGAAGATCGGCCTACAATGTGGGCAGGCAACATTCAATCAGCGGAGGGCCCAGAAAGAACAAAAAGGCAATTTCCTCTCTCTCCTGGAGCTGGGTTACAGCCCCTTTTTTGTTTCCTGTTCTTGGACATCAGAACTTCAAGCTCTGGCTTTTAGACTCCAAGACTTACACTAATGGGCCCCCAGGTTCTCAGACCTTCTGCCTTGGACTTAGAGTTACACCATTGGCTTCCCTTGTTCTGAGGCCTTTGAACTTGAACTGAATCACACTATTGGCCTCCCCAGGCCTCCAGCTTGCAGACAGCCTGGCTTGTTGTCTGCATAATCATGTGATCCCATTCCTCTAATAAATCCCCATCATATATCTCCCTTTATTTATCGTATTGGTTCTATCTCTCTAGAGAACCCTGACTAATGTACCAAATATTTAGTAAAGTTGTGAAAGAACTGAAACTATTTCACACTGCTGTTCAATACTGATCTCCATTACCTTTAAAGTTGTTCTATATGACCAATAATTCTGTTCTTTGGTACATATGTCTTCCAACCACCTATGCCTATGTATGTGCATTAAAAGGCTTATGAAAGATTAAAAAAATAAATAAATAAAACTAGAAAATATACAAATGATGGTAATCTAAAAAATACAATTCTAAATCATGTGCAAGACAAAGAAGACATTACAATAAAAATTAATAAATATTTTAAATAAATGGCAATGAAAACAATATATACATCATTTGTAGGATACAGAAAAACAATTTGTTGAAAAAAATTATGTTAGGTGAATACATTAGGAAAGAAAAACACTGAAAATTTATGAGTCAAGTATCCATCTCAAGAAGTTAGGTGAAGTTCAATAAAATAAATCCAAAGCAAGTAAAATATAGAAATAATAAAGGATAAAGCAGAAATTAATAAAATAGAAAACAAATATATGAAAGAGAGGTTTAAGGAAGTAAAATATTAGCTTCTTTAAAAGACCAATAAAAATGAAAATCTCTGGCAAGATTAGTGCTATAGATAGAAAAAGAGAGAGAGAGAGAGATTTTATTATTGATATCAGGAATGAATAAGAGAACTTCATTCCTTCACTTGAGGCCCAGCAGGAAAATAAGGTAATAGGATATATAAGCAAACTTATTTTAACTAAAATGAAAAACTAAATAAAGTTGACAAAGGTTTTAAAAGTACATAGAAAACACATAGTGTAGAAAATTTATATAATCTTATATTTAATACAGAAATCGAATTAGTCATTATACACCTTACCACAGTGAAAACTCCATGACTAGATGTCTTCACTATGATAATTTACCAAGTATTTGAAGAGAATATATTTCAAATTGCAAATAAATTCTTCCAGAGACTAAAATGAGGATATTCCCCTTAACCATTTTAACTGGCAATTGTAACCTTGGTATTAAAACCAACAAGGACAGTGAAAGCAATGGAAATTACAGAAAAGTTAAACTAAAAGATGCTACACAGAAAATATTACATAGAATATTAGCAAACATAATGCACCAATATATAAATAAGATTCAATGTTACCAAGGTCAATCCTAAAATAAGTCAATCAATATGTTGCATCATAATAATAGGCTAAAGAAGAAAAATCATTTGATTACCTGAATAGATTTAGAAAAAATGTTTTATAAAATGTATTCCATTGTGGGAATAGAATGGACCTTTCTTAATTAAAGAATGCTTTTTGGAAAAAACAAAGGAACAAACAGAGGTAGATAAACAAAATTACAATGAAACAAAATCTATAGAAACATCATACTGAAGATGAAACATTGAAATCTTTCCAAATGCACACAGGGGTAAGAAAAAGAATACTCAAAATCATCAGTTTTGTTTAGTATTAGAATATGCTTTAAAGTACTAAAACAAAAGTATAAACATTGGGAATAGAGAGAAAAATCTCTAAATGTTTATAGACAATAGAATTGTGTTGGTGTTTAAAAACTCAATAGAATCTGAAGATTAATTTTTCAGAATGAATTGGAAAGTTTAGCAAGATTTCTGGTTTCAAGTGCCATATTCAGAAACAAGCTACAAAGAAAAAGATAATTTACAATAATACGAAAAATGTCAAGTACATAGAAATAAATTTAACAAAATATATATGAGTTCAAAAAATAAAACTATTAAAATTTAATGAGAAAATTAAAGAGAGTCCAAAGAAATACATTTATGGCATAGGGTGCGCTACAGAGCAGTGAGTAATCTCTAGTCTTTCTGAGTAATGGTGCAGAGGCATTTAGACACTGATATGAAAACTATTATACCTCTAATTTATACCATAAAAATCAACTCTAAATAATTTATAGACTACATGAGAAAAACCAAGCAATCAAGCTTTTAAAAGAAAATATAGGAGACTATCTTTATAAACCCATAAGGAACATGTTGAAAAAGTATAATTTATTCATTCTGTTTATTATTATAAAATATAAGGAAGATTCTTTACACTATTCAAAAGCATAAACATTGGCCTAAAATGAGAGTCATGGTATATTAAATGATAAGAAGAGGTAAAAATAATAAAGCCACAGTAATCAACACTCTTTGATATTGGCATTAAAAAAGGTATATAAATTAATGGGAAAGAATTAAAAGTTCAGAAATAAATGTTATGGTCAACTGACTTTTGACATGTTGCAAGGACAATTCAATGGAGAAAAAAAATTGTCATTTCAACAAATAGTGTTAGAAAAAGTTATATATCTTCATTTAAGTAAATAAGTATATTTTTAAATTAAAAAGAGGAGAAACTTGCACCTGTACCTAATTCCAACAGAAACTTAATTAAAAATGGATCAAAGACCTAATGTAATAGCGATAAATATTTTTTAAAAAACTTCTGAATAAAACCCCAGAAAGTTTCTTGACATTTGGTTAGGCAAATAATTCTTAGCTATAATACAACAATAACATTCCTTACAAAAAATTGATAAATTGGACTGTTCCAAAATTTAAAACTTATGAACCTCAAAAGACATCATTGTGAAAATGAAAATACAAGTGACAGACTAGGATGAAATATTTTCAAATCATATATCTGGGAAAGGAGTTGTATACAAAATACATAAAAATTTTCACAACTCAATAAATAAGAAAAAAATCTAAAAATGGGCACGATATCTGAATATATATTTCACCAAAGAAGATGCACAAATGGCCAATAAGCATATTAAAAGATCCTCACCATCATTAGTTATTAGGGAAATGCAAACTAAAACTAAAATGAAATAGTATTATTATTCAATAGAATGACTATACTATAAAAGTCAGATGTTAAGCATTAGCAAGGAAGTGAAGAAATTGGAACCCTCAAAAAAAAAAGAGTAAAGTACTGTTATACGTATGATACAACATAGACAAACCTTAAAGCAGTGTACTAAGTGAAATAAGCCAATTATAAAAGAGTACACATTATGTGATATCATTTATATGAAATGTTCAGAGTAGATGAATTTACAAAGACAGAAAATAAGTTAGAAGTTGCCTAGGTCTGTGGGGAGAGGTGAGGCAAAAGATGAGTGATTGTTAATGGGTATGGGGTTTTTTCTGAGGAGTGATGAAATGTTCTAAAATTGATTATGGTGATGGGTTGCACAACTAAGTGAATATACTTAAAAGTATACTTTGATAGGTGAACTGTATTGTTTGGGAATTATATCTCAACAAAGGTGTTCTTAAAATGTTATATAGCATGAAACAATTATAAATATGAAACATGTGCCTAGATAACTTTGATTTTCATCTGACATCTGTCCTTGGTAAATCAAGTCTCTCTGTTTTAGATCCCAACCTGGAAATCCTTATATTTTAAATCTGTTATATCCCACGGGTAAGCTTGTTGTGTCCCAATCCCCAACGCCCTTATAGTCAATCTCTTCTCCTCCACATAGAAGTGACTCATGCAGCACTAGGTGGGTTGGAAGAGGCCATTCAGTGTATCCAGCTGTCCTTTCTGTTTGTGTCTTTGATTCTCTCTCTCTCTCCCTTTTTTTGTTCTTTTAATGCTCAAACTGCTTCTTTAGGCCCTGCTGAATCATTGACATCATGGGACCTTCTGGTGCAGGTATCCCAGTACCTCTCCAGAAACAGCTCATCCAGAAGTCAGAAGGGGACCTTTTCTCCATATGGTTCACATTTTTCAGCTCTGAATGATGTGTGCTTAAGTCAGAGCTAAAGGTTACTCTGTACTAGCCCTGGGATAATTCTTCCAAAATCTGAATGGGTAATAACATAATGGTATCATTATTATGACTGTTTATGAAGCATCTACAATACTCCATGTACTGTTCCAGATTCTAGACATTCCAATACTAAATATATTCTTTCTGTCCACCCCTTCAAAGGGATGGAAAGTTTGAAATTTTTGTAATAAATACATGCATATGGTGGTAATGGTGCTAAAGGAGAGGTTGGTTACTGAACTTAGCCTGAGAGAAGAGGGCACTTCACCCAGAGACGCTTCCAAGGAGATTAGACAATTGAGTTCAGCCTTGGAAGAATAAGTTCTCTCAAAAAATGTAAACTGAGGCCATTTTTAAGCTCCCTATATATTAGATATAGAATAAGCGTATTTTAAATTAGATTTATATTAGTATATGTAGCTAGTGCACATAACCTTTTTTTCTTTGTGTAGATGCAATATAGATTTAGTATACAGCATACCGCTGCTAGAATCAGCCCCAGAACTTAGTGACTGATGTGTTCTTCACTGAGCAAAATCATCTTTGAATTTGAGACACACCTCAGGGTAGCCATATATTAGCTGTGTGATTTTTGGAAACATTACTTAACCTTTTTGAGGTCAACAGTCCTGATTTGTTCAAAAGGTAATAATGATACCTACTTCATCAGATTTGAGTCAATCACGTTTTAGTCAGGAAAATATGAACCACCTTATTATGTATTACCAGTAGAAAGGTTTTAAATACAGGGCTCAAACAATTGCTGGAAGATTTGGGGAAATGAAGGTCAGAGAAGCCATCATAACCAACGTCAACAACACAGTAGATAGTTTTGGAGAGCTCAGCCCGTAGTGATGGCAAATTCAAGATCTCTAGGAGGTTCCTTTAGATGTTCTCAGTCTGCAGCAATGATATAGATTCTTCTCAGAAAGCTCATCTGAAAGTTGCATTGACCCTTGTCCAGGGGCAACTGTCTCTGGGGCATAGCAATCTCTCTTTCTCTCCTACTCCTTATGTCTCAGACAGACAGAATTTCTCATCAGACACCAGGAGGTCAGCACTGTAAGTGGAAATGAATTCAGTAAAATTTAATTCCTCGTTTTTCTTGAACCACAGGAGAATTTAGAGGGGGTAGTGCTGGTGCCAACTTTTTAAGACAATTCAGCACTGATCATTGAGATATTAAATAAGATGAAAATGAAAGGTGTTTAGTATGTAGTGTCGCATACAGTGTATATTTAGTAAGTATAAGTGGTGGTTATTATTAGGAGGCAAATTTCTAATGTGCTATACTCACCCAAAGAAGCCTTATCTATACTTAATAATTATATACTGGAAATACATTGAAAGGCCATTCTAACATTTACTGATACTTCTAGACAGTTCTGTATGGCAATTCTTTTTGGATCTTTTATTGAATAGGTAAATTAGGGTTATACAAAAAATTGTCTCCATTATGATTTGATACTGCTTTCATATATAAAATACGAAGGCTTATTCTTTCAACATATTATAACCACCATTTCTAAATCATAAAAGAAGATAAAAAGATTTTTCATGTATGCTATACTTCAGGAGGAAACTGTATATTAATGGTTACAATTATAACATCTGGGAAAAGTTGAATAGGGCGCTTTAAATTCATTGCTTTCTAATTCTTTCAATATTCTTAACAGCCCATTTATTCTACTGTATCATGAGAGCTCCATTAAACCAATACATTAAATTATTTCTGTAAAATGTTTAAAACGCTTTTAAAATAAAGCCTGACTTCAATTTTTTTTAGAGGAATTATGGCTGACAATGAAAAACAAGGATAGAACTGATAATAGACTACTTTTCACAGTACAAATAAATATCTTTAGTAACCCTCTATAATTAGCAAGTTAATTTTAACCTGCGCTTCGGAAGATATCCAAAATCTTGTATTCAACTTACAAATAATACATTGAGCTCAAATTACATAGTGAAGTATTGAAACTTGTAGAAAAACAGTGTTTTCATTTATCTTTTGAATAGACTAATAATGTTAGCAATAATTTATAAAATGGAATAATTATGTAGACTAACTGATTTGCTGTCCAGAGAAGCTTATGAGGTATGTTCTAGAATGATCATGTCTTTTATATTGATGAGGAAACGGAATCAATGAGGACTGCAATAACTTGCCAAGTGTACAAAGCAATCAAGTGATGAGACCAAGAAATGAACAGTCTGATTCTGTAACTGACCATTGTAAACAGTGAATTTCCACTATAAAAGCTATCAGGCACCCATCTCTCAATTTTTCAGGTGAGTGTACTAAGGCCATATGTCTAGAGTATCAGTCAATAATCTTACTATGATTAGAGAGATGGCAGAAGTACTATATTATCTAAGTATTATAAGAAAATCTTTATTATCCTTAGGATTTTCAATGTCCTCAGGTAAAATTTAATATAAACTTATTTTACAATGTGGCAATGAATAGTAAAATGGGGAAAAGATCAGAATGTGAAAAGTGAAAAAGAGAAAG
Organism: Lemur catta; assembly: GCF_020740605.2. NCBI lineage: Eukaryota > Metazoa > Chordata > Mammalia > Primates > Lemuridae > Lemur > Lemur catta. The sequence goes on along the minus strand of NC_059141.1, from coordinate 44,846,843 downwards.
CGGTTAGAGACTTTTATTTTACTTGCCAATAGACATCCATGTTTCTCAACAGTTTATTTATTAATATTATCAAAAGAAGAATCAAAATAATGAACAGCTGAAGTGTTAAGTGTAGTGAACTGGCTTTCTCATCTGATATTCAACTACCACATAGCTCTATTATTATATGGCAAAAGATAATGTGGCTTAATTAATATTATCAAACTCTCACATAACTTTTGGAACACAGAAACCAAAATAGTCAAGAGTTCACTGTTTCAATGCCAATGTAAAAGAAAAATTGAAGACATACTTAAAATGTGATTTATTTTTAAAAGTTTACTAATGGAATTGCAGTGAAGTTTTAATTATATTTAGGTTGCTGGTTCACTCCCAATGCTTTTTTTCTCTTTTGTGAATTTTAAATCATAGCATTTTAGAAGAGGAATGCTTTCAGGGAACATCAATAATAATCCAGTTTTTCTAACTGTTGCTTCAGATACTATCACCTTAGGTGCCTATTTAGTTGGCAGATACCTGAACTCTAAAAAAGATCTAGAGAACCAGAGTTTTTTTTTTTTTTTTTTAAATAAAGGAGTCTCAGAATATGCATTTTAGCAGGCTTCTCAGGTTGATTTATATGTACAGCACACTTTGATAACTACTGCTGTGGTACAGCTCCTCATTCTACATAATTAGAAGCAAAGACACTATTCAAGTCCCTAAATGTCCAGTTAGCTGCCTTTCTATACACTTCATTTCCTTCTAGTATTATAACATAAACTGAAAATTGACTTCACAAATACTTATTAAGAATGGGCTGAAGGTAGAAGTGTTTCTTTAAGCAGTATAGATATTTCAAAAATTATAATGAAATAATTTACAAAGATGATTATTAATCAGTTCCAGCTCTTCATGCCACGTTGTTTTGAGAAGTATTCTATCTCCTTGTTATCACGGAATATCCTTTAATAATTGAATGGAGAAGTAGTACTTCTTAAACAATTAAGGGGAGAAGGAAAAAGAACTTTGCCAGATGGATTACTTTAATGGTTGGAATTAAAGAGTTCTCCATAACCTTAGCCATTAAAAGTACCATCATGTATGAATTGTGGGCTTGACCATAGGCATCTAAAATAGTGAAAGAAAGAGTACTGGATTAGAAATTGGAAGATCTGGGTTCTCATTCCAGCTCTATTATTTGCTACAAATTAAGTGAGATTTTATATAATAGAATCTCCTGGGGGAGAATGTAAGTCTTCCTCATTTCCTCATGGCACAGAATTTTTTTTTTTTCTCCACTGGATTCCCGCTTCCTCCCAGAATAGCGTCTATTTCAGAGTAGACTCTCCTCAAACATCATGCCACTGAGAAGAGAAATTCCAAGACGTGGCTCCCAATTATACAGAAATCTACTGATACACAGTTGACTGAGATACTGCTGCCTGAGAAAAGTGTCTTCTTTCTTTCCATTGTACTTGTATTAATATAACAAAATTTTTTTAATGAATGGAATTTTTATTCCATCTTTATGAGTTTAAAAACTTCAAAAGTCTGTATTTATTAATCCTTTTTTTCCTACAGGACTTACTTTACCTATTCTTTTCCTCACAGAAAAAATTTAAATGTGATTTTCCAAATAATCAATGAATAATTAGGCATAATTAATCTCTAGAAACCCAAGGAAGCAATCAGAGACAATCAGATAAGATCTCTTATATAAGTCTGTTGAGCAGTAACCACTAACATTTCTCTGGTTTATATCCTGAATACGATAGATTTTTCTAGTAAAACCAACATCAGTAGTCAATAGTCAAAATTTTTCAGGAAAATAAAATTTAGTAATATGTTCATATAATCTCTGTAGAAATTACTTCTAAGCAAAATATCTTGAGAATTAATTTAAATATTTGCTTTAGAAATTCTACAAAGAATTATTTGGCACAAATTAAACTGTATCACAAGAACAACTACCTACGTTCTGTGGTAAACTGATTTTTTCAGTGTGTGGTTGAATCCAATGGGACATAGTATCATAACTGAAAATGTTGTAGATGTTCTGTTCTGGCAATTGAGTGCAGAGGGAAGAGTAAGTGTATGTTTTCTCTGCTTTCTTTCTCCACTATTATATTTGCTAATAGCACAATTTCTTCCCTCACTGAAGTAACAACTCAAATTTTTGTGAAAAACTTTCTGAGAAAAATCCAATGATGAGGCTGACTCTCCAAGCTGACTAGAGGAAAAATTTGCATTCAGCCCAAGTAAGAAATTCATATTGCTACTGATTGGGGGATGCCTACAATGCTCCGAGTAATATCTGGTATCAGCCAGTGGCTGTAATCAAAGGAGACCCCGCCATGATTATTCTGCAGCCAGATTGCCATCTGTGCTCCATTTTGTAGAGCTGATACCCATTGCTGGGGATTCAGAGTCCTCCAGAGCTGTGCTCCTCTGTTCATTGTGAATGATATAAAAATCCTAAAATTGAGGAGAAAGAAGCAGAACATAGCTTTATAGAATTAGTTTCATTGACACCATATAAAATAAAAGCACCGGAAAAATCACAGTAAATATACACTGAATTTGAATGCTTTATAACTGTGTGACTTAAATTTTGCTCTTTATAATTTCTTATATTTCTCATCCTATCTACAGTGTTATTTATAAGCTGATATATACCTCCTTCTTTTTTGTTCAAGAAACTCTGGGTGAAAATGGAAGTGTCACCTTTCATTAATAGGCCAAATAAATTTTATTTGAGCTTGATGGGCTCCTTCTGCTCTTCCTTTTTCTCCTCGTTCTTCTCTGTTTTGTCTACTCTATTAGATATAACCTACATAATAAAATGTACCCATTTAAATATATGGATCAATGCATTTTGAAATTTTGTTTTCTGAATTGTCATCCATATGACCATTATCCAGTAACCAATATCCATTCAAGATATAGAATATTACCTTTATGCCCAAACATTCCCTTATGCCCAAAGGGAAAATGTGTGTAGAGATTTTTAGGCCAGAGGAGATGGAGGTTTGCAAACCAATGGTGAGGATTGCCTTTCCTCATGAGCACGAGACATCACTGGAGATGCCAGCAGAGGAGTAACTTAATTTTACTTAGCTGTGGATTCATAATCAGCAAGTGGAATGAAATATGATGATGTTCCTCCTCCTAGTTTATGTGATTGTAAACATGCTTTGTGTTGGAAAAGAAAATCAGTTGGGAATGCATGAAGGTAACAAACACTGACACTCCATGGTAATGTCAATTAAAGCTCTACCCACAGCAGTTTACCACTTTGTAAACAGAATTATCAAATGAAATTCAAGAAAATAAGCTGAAATAGTTTAGCAAGTTTTTTTCCTACCCTCCCTCATCTTTTTTATTTTTTTTTTAAGTTTACCTGCCAGTAGACTGTATGTATTTTTTCTTTCATTTTTGATATGGCTAATGTTATTTTTTAGAATAAACTCTTAAGTTTTTACATTTCTGTTTCAGTCATTTATATAATCAGGGCATCACAATTAAGGTATCTTCTCACTCTTTATGTTTTAATATCATTTGAACTTCTCAATTTCTTAATCTTGCTACTTCATGTTTGCTGAAATTGGCTGGAGCTAACGGCCTAATATCATAGATTAAGTCACCAGAAGATTTTTCAAAGCTGACCCTTGGGCTACCAGATACAAGCCTTTTATGAGCTTTTGTAACTATGAATATACAAATGTCTCAAAGGAAAATGGCTTACCCAAGAAAATGCTTAAATTTAGATTAGATACATATATTTTGTAAATATTCAAGAAAAATATTATAATACTCTCTTTCTATTTAGGACATCTTGAACTTTTTGTGGGAATCTACAGGCATTGTCTATTAGCACATGTAAAACAGTGCTTACAGCTAGATAGCACCATATCAGAAAGGGATGGAAGACTTGGGCATATAGAAGGCAAAACTGGGGTCATGTGACTCTAAGGAAAAAGCACAGTGCTGTAATCCAGTAGAAATACAACTTTTTGCAGCAAGCCTAACTTTGCCCAAAGCCAATTCTCTCTCTGTATATAATCTTAGAGGGTTAGGGAGGCAAATCTCTTCTTTCAAACCACAAGGGGAATATTCATTCAACTGAGCAAATACATTAATTTTCCTCCTCTTGACCTAAAAGAGTGAAAGCAGTTTGCAAAAGCAGCCAATTTACAAGCCCCTCAGGCTCAGAGCAAATCTGGCATCTCCATAGTGCCCAGAAGCTCAATTTTAATTATGGGCCTCCAGGAAGAGTAACTGGCAACGCTAAATTAGCAATCTATTCCTTAGATTCGCTATGTGGTGTAACTCCCGGTTGCTTCTTTATTGGCTCCACATACAATTGGAAATTTTGCAGAAATGTCCCCTCTTTGTTCAAGCAGAGTACAGCTAGCTTTCCTCTGTCACGCATCAGGACTCCTTTCCATAGCAGCCACTTTGGGGAATAAAAAGAGCTTACATGATACTCCTTCTGTAGGTGAAATCTTAGGAATAAAGCATTAAGGTTCATTTGCACAAGAACAAAGATAGCTTGGATACCTTTTTTGTAAAGATAAGGCCTATGTTCTCTTTATATAACAAGGAGTTAAACCATTCAATGAAGGCTCTTACTAGAAGTGTACTCAGGCTCTACTCTATTTCCCTGCCAATATAATAGTATTAGAAGAGTTGCTCTCCATTAGTCCACAAAGTTTCAAAGAATCCTACCCAACATTTTGCACTTATATTTTCCTCTTATATGGGAGTCCTTCATAGCCTCCAAAATTACTTCTGCCCTAAATTATACATCAGGGCTACAAAGAAAAAAAAAAACAAAGCCTTGTCACATTTGTGCTAATTTGTGTATTTGTCTATCTGAGGTTTTGAGGCCTCAGATTTAGAGCCATTATTACATCGACTCCAAAATACAGCTCAGTAAGAAATAACGTCAATGGAAAAGCAAACAAAGTAAAACAAGGCAAAAATCATAGTTTTCACAACTCTCCTGTAATTTACTTCTCAATTCATGGAGCTCTTGCATTCTACTAATTTGCTTAACGAAAGTTAAATATGTTTATCTATTCTTGTGGCTACAAACACTCTTTCCTTTCTCAAACAGGAATCTGTAGAATTAATTTCTCCTCAGAGTCTTATACCTGTAAATCCTAAATGACTAGCAACTGTCATAGACACACAAAAATTATTATAACCATTTTTGTGCCTACTATTTTTTGTCCCATACCTCATATCTAAGCAATGGTTTTATCAGAGTCCCAAACCAGAGACATGTAAACATTGTTATCCTTTGTGCCACATATATAATGGCCATTACATTATATGGATCTCACTTTATCTTACTGATAGCTCTTAAATCCTTATCTCTTTCCCCACTGCCTTGTCATTTCTACTCATGTTACAAAAAAAGAAAGAAAGAAACCCAGCATCTTAACTGTTTTCCCTGACTCTAAAAGTATTATTGCCTTCAAATTAATTCTCAACTCTGATATCTGAATGACGTTTATAAAACGCAAAGCTTATAATGCCTTGCTTTAAATACTTCAACAGCTCCATTAGAAAAAAAAAATTTCTTAGAAAAAAATCAAAACCTGGGGAAAAGGTATCTACTCAAATTATAAAAATATATAATGTCTAGATAATTTCATTATTGAACACAGATAAGCATAGTACTGGTAAGGAAAATAAGGTCATATCAAACAGAAACGTTGATGTAAAAAAATTCCATATATTTATTAGGTAATGAATAAAATTTATCTAAAGAACACAAATAGCATTTCATGTAATCAATCCATTAATATAATTAATTACACTAAAAAACTAAAGAAAAAACCGATCATTTTCTCAATAAATGTCAAAAAGACATTTCTTAATGCTCAATAAATATTTATAGTATATATATCGTAAACATATTCCATGTTTTTATTTTTTACCAAAATTCATAATAAAGATTACAGTTTATGTTGCAAGTTGAGACACACTTCTTTAAAAATAAGGCAAGAATAACTACAAGCAAAGTTCCTATCTTATATAACACTATATTCAGTGCTTTTCAACAATAAGAAAATAGCATAGAAAGAGAGAAATAGTGTGAATTTGAAAGAGAAAATATATAATTGTCATCATTTGTGGCTGATTTATATTCGTAGCTGAAAATATAGGAAAGTATTTGTTCTAAAAGAAAGTTAGCAGGATTAAGGAATATATGATCAACATACTAAAACAATAACAGCCATCTATTCCAGAAATAACCAATTGTAGCAAAACTGATTTTATAGTTTTAGGTTTTATTTTTAGTTCTAAATCAAATTATTAATTATGATCTAAAGTTAATTTGTCTTTATATGATGTGAGTATTGTGTGAAGTTAGAGTGAGTGCTCACTCATTTTCCTAAGTTTAGCCAGTTAACTCAGCATCATTTGTCACTGAATTGGTTTGGCACCTATCTGTGAATTCTTTATTTTATTACATTGATCTGTATGTCTGTCTTTTCACCATTATCAAAATGTCTTAATTCCTATATCTTTATAGTAAGTCTTGACATCAAGTAGGATTATTTAGTTTTCTTTATTTTAAAAACTGCTTTGGTTATTTTCTGGGTCTTTTGCATTTTCATATACATTTTAAAATAAACTTGGCTATTTCTACAAAAACAAAGCCTTTCCTAATTTTGGTGGACTTTAGAAACTACAGATCATTTAGGAAAGAATTCACATCTTAAGAGATCTCGAGTCTTCCAAGGCATGAGCACAGCATATCTCTCCACTTACTTAAATTAAGTCTTTTAAAAAATGTCTCCCATAACTGTTTATGTGAAGTTATTGATGCTTTCTCTTAAATTTGTTTATAAACATTTTTCTTTTCTAGGCTTTACTGTAAATTAAGTTGTTTTCTTCATTTTATTTTCTAATTCTTTGTTGATAATGTAAAAGAATATAGATGATTTTTGTATCGCAACCTTGTAGCCTCTGATCTTGCTAAATTCACTTAGCTCTTAGAGTTGTTTCATAGATTTCCTGGGATTTTCTAGGTAAACAACTTATAGTATCTACAAATAGGGACAATACATATTTATGTCTTTCTGCTCTATTTAGTATTTTATATTTCCAACTATTTTCCATTTCGGTTGGTTTTCTCTCATTCTTGAAGATCTAAATTGCACTCTAGGTATTCTTTCTCTTCAGCCTGCAGAATCCCTTTAGCATTCTTGTATATAGCAAGTTTGTTGACAGTTGATTTTCTTAGTTTTCCTTCATATGAAAATTCAAATATAGAATTCTTAGCTTTCATTTTTTTCCTTTAAAAATGTTGTTCTGCTGTTTTCTATTATTCAGTATTTCTGATCAGAAGACTATCATGTGCCATGCATTGTGTCATTTTTCTATAGCTGCTTTCAAAAGTTTTTATTTTATATTTTTATTACTTATGATACATCTAGGGGTGGTTTTCTTTGTATTTATTCTGCTTGCTTTTCACTGACATTTACAGTACATACCACTCAGTAACAGAATACACATTCTTCTCAAGTATACATTTAACATTAACCAAGATAGATGTTATTCTGGGACACAAACTTTAAGAATTGTAAAAGAATGGAAATCATGCAAAGTATGTTTTGTTTTTGCAAGAGATTTAAACTAAATATCAATAACAGAAAGATAACTAGAAAGTCCTTAATTTTTTGAAAATTAACAAAACATTTTTAAGTAACTCACAGGTCAAAGAGGAATTCTCAAGATAAATTTTAAAATATTTTGAAGTGAATGAAAATGAAAATGCAACATATCAAAATGTGTAGAATTCTGCCAACACATTGCTTAAAGGAATTTTTAGCTTCAAATGCATATATTAGAAAAGAAGAACCATCTCAAATCAATAGTTTAAACTTTCACATTAAGAAACTGAGAAAGAATAGATGATTCAATTCAAAATAATTAGAAAGAAGAAATTAAAACTTAAGAGATAGAAACAAAGTAATACAAAGAAAGAATTGAGAAAATCGGTGAAACTGAAAGATAATTCTTTGAAAAACATCTATAAAATTGAAGAAACATTAGCCAAATTCAGCAAGCAAAAAAATAAAGGAGACAACTACTAACATCAGAAGTAAATGTGGGTCACCAATATGGGCCATACAGACATTAAAAGTATAATAAGGCAGGCTAGTTTTTTATTGTAATAAATTACCACAAATTTACTGGGTTAACCCAATAGAAAATGATTCTCATGGCTCTAGAGGTCAGAATTCCTATAGTCAAGGTGTCAGCCAGATTGCATTCCTTCTGGGTACTTTCGGAAAGAATCCGTTTCCTTGACTTTTCTAGCTTTTACTAGCTGCCTTTTCTTTTGATCATTTCTTCCATTTTCATACTGCTTTATCTCTTTCTGTGTCTGTCATCATATCACTCTCTCTGACTCTGCCTCTCCTGCCTTCTTCTTTCTCTTATGACAGCCCTTATTATTAAATTGGGTCCACCTAGATAACCCAGGAAAGCTTCCATCTCAATATCCTTAATTTAATCACATGTGGAAAGTCAATTCTGCCTGTAAGGTATTAACGGCATATTCACAGGTTCTGTGAATTAAAATGTAGACAGTGTTAGAGGGAGGACATTACTCTGCCTAGCACATTCTACAAAAAGCCTATACATTCCACAAATAGTTGAAGTGGACTAATTCCACAAAAGACACAATTTACAAAAACTCACTCAGAAGAGGGATAACGCGAATGATCCTACATCTAATAAAGAAATTGGATTTGTAGTAAAAATCTTTCAATCAAAGAAACTTCAGGCCCAGATGGTTTCAATGGTGAAAATTTTCAAACAATTAAGGAAGGATAACAGCACCTCTACAAACAATAACTTTCAAAAAAATAAAAGAGGACAGAATACTTCCAAACAAATCATTACTTTAATATCAAAATCAGCACAGAAATTATAAGCATAGAAAACTATACAGAAACAATATTCCTGAACATAGACCCAAACATCTTTAGCAAAATGCTAATATATCTATTTTAGCAATACATATTCACATTTTTGAACAATATTTTCCCATGAATGTAATTCAACACTTTAACAAAAGAAAATATGTTCATCTCAATAGATGCAAAGCATTTGAGAAAATTCACCATTCATTCTTAATAAAAATTCTCAGCAAACTAGGAATAAAACGGAAATTTTTTTACCTGATAGAAGGTGCCAACAAAATTCCTATAGCTATGTATGATTCTTAATAGTAAAAGACTGAATGCTTATTCCCTAAGACTGGGAACATGACTCATTCAGCATTGTACTCAAAGTTTTAACTAGTGTAATAAGGCAAGAAAAACAATTAAAATGAATACACATTAGAAAGGAAGAAATAACTTTTAATTCACAGATGATGTCACTGTCTACATAGAATTTTGTAGAGTCTTTCTTGTTTACATAAATAATCTACAAAAAGTTCAAAGAAGTCATACATGAATTTTACAAGGTCACAGAGTATAACAATATACAAAAATTAATTGCATTTCTATACACTAGCAATGAAGCAGTGAATTCAATTTACAAAGTTAATAAATACCATTTATAAAATCTCCAAAAAATTAAATACTTAGGTAAAAATTAAGCAAAGTTTTTTTACCATCTGCATACTGAAAACTAGAAAACACTTATTTAAAAAAACAACTAAGTACTCTATGGAGAAATGTAGCATGTCACTGGATTTTAAAATTTGACATTGTTGTAATCGATATGATCCTAGTCAAAATCCTAGTAAACATTTTTATTTCAAATCTAATTATAAATTTTCATGGAAAGGCAAAACAACTTGAAAAAAATTGAAAGACTCACCCCAAGCTTTGTCCAGACTTATTGTAAAGCTCTACTAATGAAAACGATATTGAGACCTGCCTTAAAGTGTTTTCTTCTGCAGAGTATTTGCCTCTGTCTGCAATGGATTTGAAGATAATATCAACCAGAAATTTCTTCAAAATTATTTTTGACTTTGGGGTTTTAGATCATAAAGGTAGGAAGATTTTAACCCCAAATTCAAAATGCAAATTTGAGGTTAAAATGTTTCGTGGAAATTATTTTTCTTGGTACTCCCAAAGATAATATTGGGGCATGCAGGTATCTCCACTCCATATCTAGCTCCAAATAAGGAGAATTTTGTGAGTTTCAAGTCTTAGCTCCACTTAAGTGTCCCAATTCAAACTTTCATTCTGCTTATTGACTTGGCTTTGTCATTTGACCCCTTCAGATTGACCCCTTGGTAAATCCAAGCATCTAGGCAGCCAGGGATCAGTAGGCACACATAGACAGATGCTATTTTGGGGACCACATTATCCCAATGGATTCATAATTATTTAAAAATCTAGCTTCTGCAAAATTATATTAATTTTGCATCACCTCAATCTTAAATAAATGTATTTCAGGAGTTTTAAGAGGATTATCTAGAGGGCTCACTACTTTTCCAGTTCACTATGTTGTTAGAAGGGTCCATACCTTTCCTTTTTAAGAAAGGTTAAAATTCCTCTAATGCATATGATACAAAGGCAGAGATCGTGTGTGTGTGTGTGTGTGTGTGTGTTTGTGTGTGTGTGTGTATGTGTAATCACCAACAGTTTTTTCCCTTAATACCCTTTTACATTAAAAATCAGGTCACATTTATTTATTGTTGACTTAGGACATGGATTTTATATTTTACAGAGTAATTTTCTTTTTTTGATGGCTAAATATTAAATAAAGATGATAAACTAATCTTACTATTGCTCATAAAATCAGTTTCGTTTTATTCTTCAAATATTAAAATGAAATTATCACTCATAATTATTATTTTGGAAAATTAGCTCATGTAATCCTAATAAACAATAGAGGATGTTTTTATCTGTCCAAGTAATGGAGAAAAATGAATGTATCATTTAAAACCAAATATGTCATTTTATCAAATAAAAATGTGTGCAATTCCTAAGGTTTTGTTTTATTTTTTAAAGACTTGCATTTCCATTTTAGAAAAATAATTAATATGATATAATTTTAGCATAAAAAGAAATATTGCTAAGTAATAGGCATTCATATCAGATAGAGGGTGCTGGGAGTGGTAATATCGTTTGGAAGGAGCTATGGATTACCCAAAATACATGCCTCAAAATTTCATTCCCATATCACACATATTTTGTTTACTTGTAATGTACATCTTATTTGGACCAGTGATAGACTAAGTCAGTTTAACAGGTACTATATAATCCAGCCAATACAGTTTAGAGAAAAACTTTTGCAATAAGAAATGATGTCATACTGTATTGAATAATACATAACATTTACAAATTGTTTGACAGATATTTTAAATCTCAGGTTATTTACTTTAAATGTGAGAAATACGTACAATGTTTTTTTAAGCTAGATGTCATTTATAGACTGCTGAGTGCTATATCTTAACAGTGGTTCTTCATCTTTGCCAACTTTATCCAGGATTTCTTTTCTCTTTGGTCTCTCTTTGGTCTCCTTTTTTTTTTCTTTTCTTTCTTTTTTTTTTTTAAACTATCATTCAGCACTCATTAGTTTGCTTCATGCATTGCTTACTACACTTTCTCCAGCAAAAGAGGCCTTCCTGAAATTCTCACTCCCCTTTTTGATTCTCATGCCCTTCAATTGTTTCTGATATCACATTTTGAGAATGCCTTCCATCCCATATATCTAACTCCATCAATAAAACTCACCCAACCAGATTAGTGTCTTCTTAATCTTACAGAATTTAACATCCTTTCAATTTTTTTCCATTTACTGATCTCCTAATCTTTTTTCATCATCTTCAGTATTCTCTAAAGGCCTGAAATTTTAAATTCATCTTTAATGGTACTCTTCTTCATATTTCTCACTTTCCTCATTAAATCAATTATAAAGATATGATGATTTTCTTTATCAGACATCTCTACTGCTCCATCCAAATTCAAGTCTTCAACTCATCTTTCCTCTAAGTATCATCCCTATGCAATTCATCTTATACCTATTAGAATCATTATGTTTCTTATTTTTAATTTAAATAGATTTAGGGGGTATAGGTTACATGGCTGAATTGCATAGTGGAGAAATGTCGGGTTTTAATATACCCATCACCTAAATAGTGTACATTGTACCCAATGGAAGCACTGTCTTTCTAAAACACTGTTTCTAGTCTTATCACGTTTCTGTTCAAACATTTTCCTATATTATAATACTCAAGTACCATAGTATGTCACTCAATATCTTTTATTTACCAAAATTATCTTCAATTCTTGCCTTTGAAACATACTGCTTTGAACCAAATTCTACCTCTGCTGTGTTCCTTTTGTACCATCACCACTCTACTCCATGCCTTCATTTTATTAATCCATCTCACTGAGATATACAGTTATAATTATTCTCTCATTTCCATCTATTGAAAAATTTCTTGTCATTTAAGGACAAATAAAGTGTCACCACATCCATGAACCTATTCTGGATATATTAATTAGTAGCAATATCACCTATCTCTAAGCATAAACAGCAATTAATGCAAAAATTATTTTGTACTTTTATTATCCCCCTCTTAACTCTTCATTCTGTACTTCGGGAACTATTTACACCCACTACACTTAGAAGAGAAGATTAAATGCAGAAAAGGGGTCAAAAATTAAATAAAATAAGTATTTTTTAGGAAGGAACTGTTCTTTGCTCATGGAAAGTTAGTGTGATTGTCTCTCTTGTGGAATTGCTAATTGTTTCAGATACTTTTCAACAAAAGAGAAACATATTATTGCCTTACTGAGACACTTTGTAAAGTAAAACTCAAACTAACACAGATTATTAGTGTTGTCTTTCCCACATTTGACTTTCTACCTCTCCTGTTACTTCTTTCTATGTTGACATAGCTAAATACTAAATGCTAGTGCTTAGGGCAGGGGCTCAAACGTTAATCTTATATTCTGCATCCCCATGTTTTCACTACAGCTTGGCTACTAAAACCTGTGTCACCTGAAGCAGTTATCTTGCTGTGTTCCTGTTTGTCCTATCTTTAAAATAAGGAATTGGGCTATATAATCTCTTAGTTACCTTCAATATCAAAATCATTATTATTTTTTAATTGAGAAAAGCCAGATTTAAATTTCTATTTTAAACCAAATCTCTCAGGAGTTTGTCTAAAACTACAACCAAGGATACGACAATGGAGTAAGTTAAAAAAAAAAAAATCTCCTCTATCAGGCCAAAGAGAAGGTGGTTTATCATAGTCAATGAAAGCCACAACCCTTTTCCAGTTGGGTGGAAGCCACCAAATAAACTGATCTTGCTCAGCCATGGCCAGTGCTGACTCAGGCTCTCTATAGCTAGCAAGTATCCATGCACATGTAAGTTATGATTTAGATCTACTACAACCATTAAATGCCTTTGAAAGTGATGACTAGGAGCTGTTTCAAGAGACCAATGCAATTCATTCCTGGAAGAGCTTACAAAGCAAAACTTAATGTCCTTTACTTTCAGTCCCCATTGACACTGAGACCAAGTTTCGAATCTATATAAAATTAAACCAAATCTTTGATTTTTCTTATAATGATAAACCATTTAGGGATTTTCCTAGTGCTACTTATTTTGAGATCAGAAGACTTTTATGGAAAAAAAAATTTGTATATCCATTGCAAGCTCTCCAAATTTCCTAATGAAATGTTGTACACACTTTGCTGCAAGATGCCAGGTTTGGGGGAGTGTGAAACATATTCTGACAGTTTAATTGAAGTAGCTATTGAGCATGAAGGAAAAACACCTGTTGCAAAGAGAAATAAACAACCACAAAGAATCCCTGCTGTATTTTTCAGACAAAGGAGAGAAAATCAAAAAACTCTTCACTTAATGATAATGAACTAATGAATCAAGTGGGAGAATTCTTATCAGAATTTAAACTCCAGAATTACTGCTGCACTTAACTATTGTCCCTTATTGAGCTTTGGGCTAAGCCCTTAAACTTCCTGATCCTCAGTTGCTTCCTTTGCCCAACTTATCAAAGTAATATGAGAATCCAGCAAGATAGTAGAATATAAAGGTTACACACCTTGAAATACTAGTCATTAAATATCAACTGTTCCTTGAAAGATAGATAGAAATAAGATTTCAAATAAGAATTTAAATTTCTGATTTATTTAGAAAAACTAGGGGACCAGGAGATTTTGTGTTTCCTTTTGCTTGCATGGCAAAACCAGGCTGAAACAGAGTACCCTGTTCATTACTTTAGCATATATTATGCATTATGTCCACTGCCAACCAAAGTTGGTTTTATTAGTTTACCACTGGACACTTACACATTTGTTCTTGTGGTGCCCAAGATACAGACTCCTGGCAATTTTAATTATTCAGAAGTGTACCCATCTACATAAATTTTAAAATATGTTAAAATAACCACATATATCACCATGTCACTTTAAAAATCCTTAGAGTTGGTCAAACTAAAGATTTTTACAATGAGGTCACTAATTTCATACAGATTTTTTTTATTTCAGGGACCTTTATAATTCCAAGATATAAAGAGCATGTATGTGAGGCAGCAACACATGTATTAAAATTGATGTTAGTAAACCAGCATGAAACAAAAACGAAAAAAGTTAAAACTATGGATGAGAAGTGTATAGTTTCACATAGAGCTTGAATCCAACAGTAAAATCTGATTTTCCATAAAACAAATTCAACAGAAAATTGCAAATTACTTAATGTCCTATTTTCTGATCGAATTAAGTATACCAAATGCAACTGTTGAAAGTAGAAGTAAAAGGTGGAACATAAGGTTCTACTTGGAATGTGAACAAAGAAAGGACAAAAGATTTTTTTATACATGTCTCCTTGTGAATTTTCTTTCTTTTTTTGTTTATAATTGTACATGTTTCTGGGGCTAGAGTGTGATTTTTTAATACATTTATACATTGTATAATGCTCAAATCAGAGTAGTTAACATATCCATCACCTCAGACATTATGATTTCCTTGTGGTGATACATTCAAGATCCTCTTGTCTAGCTATATCGAAATATATAACAACATATTACTAGCTATAGTCGCCCTACTGTGTAATAAAATATCAGAACTTATTCTTCCTATAGAACTGTACCTTTTTATCTATTGGCCAACCTCTTCCCATCCCTCTTCCCTCTTCCCCTTCTCAGCCTCTGGTAAACACTATTCTACTCTCTACTTCTATGAGATCAATGCTTTTAGATTCTACTCATGAGTAAGATCAATGCAGTATTTGTCTTTCTGTGCCTATCTTAACATAATATCCTCCAGGTTGCCCCTAAATGACAGGATTTTATTCTTTTTAATATCTGAATAGTATTCCATTGTGTATGTATATAGTGTATTTTCTTTATCCATTTCACTTGATGAACGTTTAGGTTGATTCTGTCTCTTAACTATTGTGACTAGCACTGCAATAAACATGGGATTGTAGATATCTCTTTGACATTAGGTTTCATTTCCAGGATATACATGCAGAAGTGCATACATCTTTGGAGCATATGATAGTATTATTCTTACCTTCTTGAGAAACCTCCATACTGTTGTCCATGGTGGCTGTACTAATTTACATTTCCACCAACAGTGTATAACAGACCCCCTTTCTCTTCCTTCTTGACAGCATTTGTTATTTTTTTCTCTTTTTATTAATAGCCATTCTAACAGGTGTGATGTGATATTTTATTGTGTTTTTGGTTTGAATTTCCCTGATGATTAGTACTGCTGAGCATTTTGTCATATACCTGCTGATCATTTGTATGTGTTCTTTAGAGAAATGTCTATTTAGGTCCTTTGCCCATCTTTTAACTGTATTAAAAGAGATGGCCATCTAATCTTTGACAAAGCAGACATAAACATACACTGGGGAAAAGAATCCTTATTCAATAAATGGTGCTGGGAAAATTGGATAGCCACATGTAGAAGTCTGAAACAGGATGCACACCTCTCACCTCTCACAAAAATCAACTCACAGTGGATAACAGACTTAAACCTAAGGCATGAAACTATAAGAATTCTAGAAGAAAATGTTGGAAAAACTCTTCTAGACATTGGCCTAGGGAAAGAATTTATGAAGAAGACCCCAAAGGCAACCACAGCAACAACAAAAATAAATAAATGGGATCTGATCAAATTAGAAAGCTTTTGCACAGCCAAGGAAACTATCACGAGAATAAACAGACAACCTACAGAAGAGGAGAAAATATTCTCATGCTACACATCTAATAACTAGAATCTGTATAGAACTCAGAAAAATCAGCAAGCAAAAAATCAAACAACCCCATTAAAAAGTGGGCAGAGGACATGGACAGAAGCTTTCCAAAAGAAAACAGAAATGTATGAAAAAAACAAACATGAAAAATTGGTCAATATCTCTAATCATCAAGGAAATGCAAATCAAAACCACAATGAGATATCACTTAACTCCAGTGAGAATGGCTTTTATCAAAAAGTCCCAAAACCATAAATGTTGGTATGGATGCAGAGAGATAGGAGCACTCATACACTGCTGGTGGGACTGCAAACTAGAGCAACCTCTGTGGAAAGTAATATGGAGATATTGCAAAGAGCTTCAAGTAGAACTACCATTTGATCCAGCAATCCCATTACTGGGCATCTAGCCAAAGGAAAAAAAGACATGCTATGAAAAAGACATCTGCACTCAAATGTTTATAGCAGCACAATTCACAATTGCAAAAATGTGGAAACCACCCAAGTGCCCATCAATACATGAGTGGATTAATAAAATGTGGTATATGTATACCATGGAGGTCTACTCAGTCACAAAAAACAATGGTGGTCTAGCACCTCTTGTATTACCCTGGATAGAGCTTGAGCTCATTCTACTAAGCGAAGTATCCCAAGAATGGAAAAGCAAGCACCACATGTACTCACCATCAAATTGTTATTAACTGATCAACACTTACGTGCACATATAGTAGTAACATTCACTGGTGTTGGGCAGGTGGGAGTGGGGAAGAGGGGATGGGTATATACACACCTAATGGGTGCGGGTGCATACAGTCTGGGGGATGGACATGCTTGTACATTTGAAGCTCCAACTTGGGTGGGGCAAAGGTAATATATATAACCTAAACATTTGTACCCCCGTAATATGCTGAAATAATTTTAAAAAAGGGATGGGGATGAATTGTCAGAACACAGAAAGTATGAAAATATAGTTATGTTTTTCTGTAGTTCCTTCACATCATCAAGAAATCTTGGCCTGAACATGTTGCAGGAGAAATTAATCATCTTTTTCACATTATACTTTTGTTTTTGACAGGCAGGAAACCTATTTCAGCTTAACTTTCTCTGAATCTAAAATGATACAGCCTTGGTTGTATTTAATGTTTGCCTATGCTGGTTTCCTGTGCAAGCTTTCCCTTTATCAGGAGCAAAAGATCATAGTGACCAAACACCTCCAGAGGAGGAAAAATAGTGCAGAATGTAGAAGAGTGGAAAGAAGAATCCTGAGAGGAAAAAAAGAAAAGAATAAACTGTTGTAAATAAATTGATCTCATAGAGTGTAGGCACCATCTTGGAAAACTGGGTTTGATCTGGAATCATTTCTTATATTCTTCGACCATAATTATTGATACATTCCAGATAATTGAACTTTTGCATAGAAAGCACCAGTGGTGATTTTTCTAGGTGTTACAAACGAAAACACACTTAGATGTTTCCTATGCTCTTTTCACCTATTTCATTTACTGTTAATATTTAAATCCTCTTTCTCAATGTTCTCCCCAAAACACCTTTTATTCTATATTCATGCTAAGAATGAGTGAAAGAGAAAGAAAATTCTGTTTAATAAAAATAGATTATAAATCAAAATAGCTTTCATAAACCTAAGGTTATGTATATAGAGAAGATGACTGGATTTGGAGTTTTGGCTGAACTAATTGGTCCCTTTACCCAGGGGAAAATGTGAGCTGCAAATCTCATGGGCAAAATAAGGCATTTCTATAATTCTACTCCTATTTGTAACACTTAAAATTTAGGAGGAGATAGTAACCTCTCTCAATCTTAGTTTTCAAACTGATTGAAGAAAAATAATAATATTTTCAGCTGTACAAAGTTAAATTTGATGAAATAAAAATAATAGTATGTAGACTACCTAGGATATCAAATGCATTAAATAAATATAAATTTTTACTTTTAATAACAGTATGATTAATGATTTTAATAAACTTAATTTTAAACATTAACATGCAAAAAATACAGAAAAAATTAAAGAACATAATCATTCTTCAAATTCCTATTGGTCAGACTAAACCACCTTTAAAAATCTTGGTATATTTCCTCTCAATTTTACCATTATGCATTTTTTCATAAAAGTAATTTATGGGCGGGGTGTCGTTGCTCATGCCTGTAATCCTAGCACTTTGGGAGGCCAAGGCCAGAGGATTGCTTAAGGACAGGATTTCAAGACCAGCCTGAGCAAGAGTGAAACCCCATCTCTACAAAAAATAGAAAAATTAACCAGGTGTGGTGGTGTGTGTCTGTAGTCCCAGCTACTCCAGAGGCTGACATAAAGAGGATCTCTTGAGCTCAGGAATTTGAGGTTGCAGTGAGCTATGATGATGCCACTGTACTCTAGCCTGGGTGACAAAAAACAAAAAACAAAAAACAGAAACCAAACAAACAAAAAATACAAAAAAGCTAATATATGATCGTTATACAAAGTTCATATAATAGAGAAAAATAGGAAATATAATAATAAAATTAAAATAATTTATATCACAACAGAGAAATTATAATTTACTTTAGATGAATCTTATTACAAATAGAGATAGAAGATTACATGGTTAGAACAAGGGTAATCAAGATTAAAATCTAGGTCAGCCAACATCTGAAACTGGAATCTCTCTTTAAAGAATATTTATTCTCACTTTGTGATTTCTGAGGAATTTGGTCTCCTGTTTCCAAGTTGTGATTTTTACTTGTATATCACTCTATAACATAGCTACTGGTAACACTGATGTCAATCTTTGTCTTTGGTTTTATAGCCCATTATTTTCAATTACTGTGTAGCTTTTATTTTATGTCTTAATAAAAGACCGCTTATATCTTTAAATTACTGTTTTCTTCTTATAGCCTATAAGCCTTATACTCTTAAAATTTAAACACTATCTGAACCAGTTCATTATAACCATCCAGTAGAAATGTTAATTGTCAGGCCAAGAATATGTCTTAGTTTACTGTATTTAGTGCTATGGATGATGTCTTTTCAACATTATATGAGTCAGAGAAAAAAACACATTCAACAAAATTACATATTGTGATAAATATTCTTTCTTTGTTATGGTTCTGTAAAACCTATAAAATTGTCCTGAAAACTTCTAGACATTTAAGAATCTGTCTTATCCTTTTTGGCAGAAGAGAAACAGTATCATAACTTATTATTGAACTGGCCATTTACTTTTTGAGGATGCCACGTTCTGAACAGAAACAAGAGAAGAGATTGGTCTGATTCAGCTGTTCTGTAAATTCATCACAGCTGAACTAATTTGATCAAAAGTCATGGTTCAAAGTATATTTATATATATCATGCAGTAGCTGTTGGATAATATGTGCAAATATTCCTGGTCATCCTATTTATATCTAGAATCATACTCTAGGTTTTAGAAATGTAAGAAATCTAAAAGCAAACCAATTAATTTCTCTTACTGTACATTTGAAAAAAGTAGAGTCCAAAGAAACACCTTCCAGATGAGCAAGGACTACAGCTTGTTAGTGACAGAACCGGGATAAAAACCATATAGAGATCTTAAGGTCTGACCAAGCCCTTCTCTCTTCTCACTCCTGTTTTACTGACAGACAGAACTTCTAATTTTCTTTTTTTTTCTTTAGATCCAGCCAAAACTCCTCTTAATTAACAGATACTGATTGATTGATCAGTATGGACTGTGTTAGATACCATTTTTTCATGTAGCTCTATTTAATCTGGTTTGTGTTTTTTCATTCTATTAAATAATTAGTGCATATTTATTTTAAACCAATCCTCACAGGTTTTTAATATTTCTTAACAAAATTCAGTGCAATATGGAAATCACTTTTGCTAAAAATAGTCAACAATTTATTTCAGCTGGGCACAAGGATACATTCTAATAGCGATACTGAGTTGAGTTTTTGCTAAAGTTCCAATTTTGGATATTCACATTCTTCAGTATTATCTAATATATCCATGATGCCATCCAAAGTACTGGAAACATTTGCTAAAATGCTTAAATAAGATATTTTGTCTTTATTTCAAGAATTTAAGTCTGGTGCAGGACAAAGTCAGTATTAGAAAACTACCCCATAGTAAAATGAGTCACTTTTTTTTCAAAGTAAGCTCAGTAGAAATCCAGAATATTTTCCTAAATAGAGTAGAAGAACTATCCAACACATTTTAAAGTTTATTAACTAACAAAGACAATTTGGCAAAAGTTCATAATTTTTTTTTTTTGGCAAAAAACAAACTATCACCATCATCATCATCATCATCATCAATAGCAATAGCTCTAAAAATGAACATGTAATTGTCTCTTCACCCAATGATGTTTTATTCCCTGGAATACCTCCTAATACAAGCATGGATTTATTTTAGTGACATCAGTGAATGTAGAACTGGGAAAGGAGGTACACAATTGACTTTTGTGGGCCATTATGAGTTGATACCAGCAAAACATAAATAAATACTAACTTGACAGTAAATGTTATTGGATAAAATTATATAAATATAGAATTATTTTCACATTCTAAATTAGGAGTTATTTGAACTAATTCTTAATGTCTTTTCAATACAATGAAGAAAAATGTAGGTTCTGAGAAGAAAAAATTATAGGATCTCCCATACTGTATCTGCTGGGTCGAAGGGTTTTGCATATTATGATGCAAGTAAACTTTCTTTATTTTTACTACAAATATCCTTTCTTTTGTTTGGTGTAAGCTGTAATCTGAACCTTGAATATATATCAATCAGATGTACTGTTCAAAGACAGTGGTGGTGAATAGAAACATAAAAGAACCTGTAAGCAAAGGCAAAATAAGATACAATGGCTGCTGTCCTGTATTTGATACACAAGTAAGAATGTAACCTCCAACATATCTTCACCAAACAGAAATCCTCCAGGGGAAAAAAACCTATTCTATGACACATAATAATCTTTTCTTGGTGCATATATGGAAGATTCTTCAGTTAACAGTAACTTTGCTTTCAATTCCATAGAATGTCATCATCTTTGGGTTGATAGTTTTAAAACAATAGTTATCAAAGTGTAGGTTTTGGCCCCAAATTTCACTGAAACACTTTTACTAGGTCCAATAAAATTCTTTTCTTAATAATACTAAGATAATATTTGCCTATCTCACTATGTAGATATTTAGATATTTGAATTGTTGGTACAAAAGCAGTGGTGTGTAAGATAGCCGATATGTTAATGAGAATTGAGGCAGAGGTTCCAAAAGGTACAAATAGTCATTGTAATTTTTCCTGCTACACATGTGAGGAAAAAAAAAACTTGTTTCACATAAGAATGTCCTTGAAAATTATTAATTTTTATCAAATCTCTTCTTTTGAGAATAGGACTTTTTACTATTCTAAATAAAAATGGGAAGTATGTATAAAAAACATTTGTGCTGCCTACACAAGTATCATGATTGTAGCAAAAAAAATAAATTGTGCAATTGTTTGACTTGTGAGCTCAAGTAGCCATCTGTTGTTATTAAATACCATTTTTCCAAGAAAGAATGACTGACAAACTATTGTTATTCAGAATTTTGTGTTTGAGAGTAAAGGAACAGAACTCCTTACTTCTAGGTAAATGACTAACGGTGTGTATTGTCAAAGATAAAATTTTAATTTCAAGAGAAACTAAATCTTGCAAAACTTTTATTCATCATCATAAGCATGACAACTTCTCAATACATGAAAATGTTTCTGATGAGCTCAATGGTAATACTAACATATGGTTATTAAAATTTAGTTTAGTAAAGTAAACCAACTTTTGTAAAATCTACACAACCCAGTAAACTGATAATTTTCCAAATGACCAATGCTTTTACCAAAAGAATCAATTTATATCCAAGATCTGCCAGTGGAATTCAACAGAATATAAGAAGTTCATTGATAAAATTTCAGTTCCAAATGGCAAGTAATTTTTAAGAAACTACCATTTGTCAAGTTTTGGTGTAACATCAAATTAGACTACAACAATCATAAAGCTATTAACATACTCCTCTCTTTTTCAATTACATATTTGTATGAGTCCAGATTCTCTTCCTATACTAAATGAAAACAAAATATCACAATAGGTTGAACACAGAAGCAGATGTGAGTTTATATATGTGAGAGAGAGAGATCATATGCATACATACATACACTGGGCAAAAAGAATATATAAGATCAACAAACTATTGATTCTATTGATTCATTAAAGATTGGCTTATTGCCATCAACTGGACTATTAGCAAAATTCCAAACCCTGTCTCACTTCCTCCGGCGCCATTGCTATAAGTACATTTTTGCATTTATTTTAAGACTTTAGTTTTTTCTTCATGCATGCTAGGAAACATTGAAGGCTCATAATGTGCTTACAGTCAATGTAATGATTTGTAAACTAGATTTCTACAACTCATTGAAAGATATAATAAATAACATCCTAAAATATCCTGGGCACATTGTCATGAAACAATTTTGTATATTGTATTTTTTTGTTGGTTTTCACTGAGTATACATGTGTATGATCCTTTAGATTCTTTTAAAACAAGGAATTTTATCAGAACTGTGAAGCAACAGCTTTGATTAAATTGATGAATTTCCAGAACAATACTTTAAAATACATGAGAGTTAGATGCCTTGATTATTTAGGTTCTTTAAAATAATGAAAGAGTTTATTCATAGAACCTGACTAGAATTCAATGGGAATATTAACATCATTTATTGTGGAACTTTACTAGATCAGCCTTCTTACCCAAAGTAATGCTAATGAAAGGTGAAATTTAATCCAACAAATATTTATTATGTATGTCCCAACTAGTGAACTATATGCTGGGAATTACAATGAAATTAGCATTTCAAAAAACAGTATCTATAATGCAAACATAAAGTAAAATCTGAGTATGCTTTTGATTTATTTAGTTGAAGGAAAAGATAACTTTAAAAAAATTCAAATCATTAATTCTATTTCTGCCACAGATTTAATCTAAGAATGTGGGGGAAAGCATCAGTGCCACTACTAGGTCACAATTTGTTTACTTTTTATGACTCATTTGTCCCTACTTATGATAATTTATTACTAAAATGGAAAATAAAACTCCAAATTCAATTTAGAAAATAAAACCACATTAATTTATCTGTCATTTATTTCATGTCAAAATAATTTGCTTGCATTGTATAATTTTTTACTTCTTCCAGAAAAAATGGCAAGGGTACAACAGCAGTTGTATACGTGAATTTATACAAAAATTATTTCCATTCAATAAACAGTAGAGTATGGTTTAAATTCAATAATGATAATGTCCCTATGTGCTTATGATTCAGTTAATATTTTTAAACCATAAGTTTTTTATGAGAAAATTGATTTAAGAATCAATTTTAAACAATATTTTGAACAGTGAATAAATATTTACATAGTGACTATTATGGGCTAGACACTTCTAGGGGTAAGAATGGGCAGAAAGATGAACAAGAAATTCCTTCCCACACAGAGTCAAAATTCCAGTAAACATATTCTCTAATTTTTTCAATAGGTTTAAATTATCTTAGATTGATGCAGTTACACCACAAGTGAGTTCTTCAAATATACTTTTAAAAAATCAGTACCTTTATTTATAGAATTTAGCAAAGCATTTGCTTCTGAATAATGAAAGAAAAAGTTCTAAGACTGGATATTTTTAGGACAATAACTGTTCTCCTTTAAATCTACTTTCAGCATTTTTGAAATAACAAAAGCTGTTCCTAGAAAATCCATTATATTTTTCTGCTCACTGAATATGCTGAATAATGATAAAGGATTAAATCCACTTAGATTTTAATTCTCCCTCTCTTTCTTTTGGTCAGAAACAAGAAATCATGAATACATACTTTAATGCCTAAAATAATTCTCTTCAGTTTTAGTATTCATAGCTCACTAAAATTTGCCATTTTACTCAATCTTTTTTTAAACTATCCTCTCATTTACCATGGGTTTTGTGTTTATTAGATCAATAAAGAATTACTAATCATAAACTAAGACAAAACAAAGCAAAGTAAACTAACATGAATCTTTTAAACAAATTCAAATGATAAAAGGATTACACACTAGAGAAACAAATTCTTAGCATAAAGATCTAGATGAAATTAGAATTAGTCCTTCTACATTTATTTCTTATTTGAAAAATAATTCCATCCGCATAAGGTGTGATAAGACATGTTTCATAAGTCCATATGCATTTACTTATTCAGTATTATTAACATGAAGCATTCATGTGAATCAGATGTATTGGTTGCTTCTAGTCTCATTGGGAAAAGTAGACATGCATCCATTCAAATGTATTGCAAACATAAATAATGACAAGCTCTGTAATATAAAAGACAGAATTCCAGCTCTTAAGAAGCTAACTAAGGAGGAAAACGATTTAAATATGTACAATTATAATATAGTATGATAAAGCGTTAAGAATAGAACGGTGCTTAATTTCCCTATATTATTTGGGTTTTCAGAGAAAGTTTCCACAATGTCAGAAATGAGTTTTTACATATGAAAAGCAAATAGTTATGTATTCAAAGTAATATAATGAATGAGAAAAAGGATTAAGTTTCATTAACAAAGGGTACAGAAAATACTCAGAGTTTTTGGATAAGAGTGATACCAGGAAAATCAGATTGTGTGGGTCTGAATTCCTGTTGCATCACTTATTATTTCGTGTGACCTTGAGCCATTAGGCCCATTCTGGATAAAGTAGGAAAGCAATAATACTAATATCAAAGGTTATTTTGGAGATTAAATGAGGTACCAGAGATAAGCGCTTAACATCGTACCCAGCACTCGGCAACTACTCGTTAAATACTATCTATTATTATTAAAAAGTTTACATGGAATATCATTTCCAACTGGGGAAGGAGTGGGTTTACCAAAAAAATGTACAGATATTTAGTACCCAGATCTCAGTTTCTAATATAATTTTCTAATAAAATGAGCCAGAGCTCCTTGCAGAAATTGCAGATTCTAGGACTAAGCAAGGAATATTCAAGATGAACCTGGATCATCTTGTATTGATTGAAAATAAGAAAGTAGTGCTAAAAAATAAAACAAAACATAAACAAAACCACAGTGATGGGGATATGTCAGAGACACAGGAGCCAACCAAAAGGATTCCCAATACTCTAAACTGGGACAATGTGAGCAATAAAATAAATAAAGTGCTACTGGATTATAATCCAAAGAATACAATAAATATCCAGAAGTCTATACAGACATAAGTGAATGAATAAATAAATGGGGGAGAAGAGATGATGCACTCTTGCATAACAATTTCAAATAATTTGTGTAGATATTTGCCATCAGGGAAGTGGAGCATGGTTCCCACTCCTTGTAATTTGGATTTTTAAACAGTGACCTCCTTCCAAAGAATACAGTATGGGAAGAGAGAAAAATTAGTGACTTTAAAGTGGTGAAATCTGACAAGCACTACCTCATGGACTTTTTATATAATTTGATGAGAATTGCACTTTATTTCTGTGGCCTTCTCAAGATCACATAACCCCAGTCTGATCAAGAGAAAATCATTAGACAAACCGCAATAGAAAGACTTTATTAAATGTCAAACAATTCTACTAAAATGAGATGTGAAACTTCCACCAAATCACTTTCCAAAAAATACCTGTTAGCTGATTCCAATCACATCTCCATTAATCTTCTTGGAAAATGTGAATCAAACCCGAACTTGTAGTATTCATTGGCCAACTTAAAAAAAATCTCTGGACTTCAGAAATGCCCTTTTTAAGATATTTCTGTGCCATGGGGCCATTTGTGACAGAATGAGAATGAGTTCTATTTATGGGTAACTGAATGAGAATAGTAGTGCACATTAAAAACAGGCAAAGGTGAATCAATAAAATTGGAAATAGAATCCAGAAAAAATAAATAAATACTAATCAGGGCAAGTAGATAAAAATGTAGACAAGTAGAAAAAAAAGAATAACCTCTTGTGAATTGTCTATCTAGTTCCAATTGTCTCCTCAGTTGTGTGTGGGGTGCCAAAGGGGGTTATTATCATGGTTATCTTTCTCCTTTCTCAGAGATCAGTGAAAGAAGATGTGTTTGTAGTATTTTCAATAGCTTGAGGACAAATCTTAAAGACTGCAGTGGGATGCTTTCATATGTGATCCATGTTACATTTTTGTCTAACACCCATTACAAACCAAACGCCATTTGAGAATTTAAAAGAGAATGTCCCTGAATCTCTATATTTTCTTGGTCTCCTAAAGCACCAGAATTCCATAAGAACAGAAAAGCACATATTGGTTTGCACTCCTAGAAGCGTAAACTTTAATCTACGGATTTTCAGCAGTGGTATCTCAGTACACTGCATGTCATCTGCAAGTTATATGACATATCTTGAGGCTGGTGTGAGTTTGACATGCATTGATAACAATAGGGCTTTTAAAATTCTTTTGACACCCTGCTTAAAATCATTTCCAAGAGTGAAATATTTCTCAAAAAAATGCTCTCAGTAAGTAGAAATAAGAACAACGCTCATTCAAAAGCAGGAAGCTGCATAAAATGCTCTATCCTCCATCCCTCTATTGTGACTCACAAAGCACCCTGGTTTAGAAAAGGTTGAGTAAAACCCTGCAATGAAAACACTTTTTTTTAGTTTTTTTTTTATTGTAGCCTTTTCATAAGCTTATTTGACATGTATTCCAATTATTTTTTAAGTAGTAATATCCAGTAGAGCTATGTTCCACGGTATGCACGTTGAGCAATACTCTTCTAGAGAAAATATTACTTTTATTATAAAATAGAAAAAAAAAGAAATGAGCTGGAAACCAGTGCTCTAGGGCCAGCAATGCCTTTACTAAGTTGTGCAAACATGGGCAAATCCCTTAAGGCTTCTGTGCTGTTTCTTCATCTAGGTGTTCCTAAATTATCTTAATAGTCTAAAGATGTACGATTTTATTTTGAAATACCTTTTGTGTGAGTTGCATTGTGCCATGTAAAATCATAATGGAGAAAATTTTTATTTACATTTCATGTTATTAACTACAATGTTTTTGAATCTTATGCGCCAGTATTATTTATTTTAATAGGGGACCAACCACCATGGACTGACAACTTACATTATAGAAATATGGAATTAGCTCTCCCCTGAGAGGGGTTTGTGAAGTTGTAATCCATTAGCAGGAAGCCGAGCAGTTGCCCGGATGCTGGAGAGGGAGCCAATCCAAGCCCCTTGCCCTCCGGGGGGTCTGAGCCCCGTGTACCGAATGAAGTCTCAGAGCTGACCGGAAGTCCCTTCCAAACCTCACCGACTCCATTGCGTTTGCTGACACCTTGCCCAAGACAATGTCAGACTGGACGTAACCTGCACACTTCGCTGTCATGAAGAGGACTGAAAGTGGCGAGTGCATATCCACCTTCAGATCGATTGTCTAAGAGAGAGCATTGCGAAACAAAAAGAGAGGTGACAGGAGGCACCCAAAGTGTGGGAGAGGGAAGAGAGGCGACCTGCTCCGTGGGTTTGGAGGCACACAGGGAAAGCAACTGCACGTGGGTAAGGGACAGAGGAGAGAGTCCCGGGGCTCCACACTTCCCCCACAACCATTGCTGTTCCAACTGCAGGAGGGCCCTGGGCTGACAGAAGGATCCGACTGGAGACTGTGCAGCGGCATTGCTCTGGAGAGAAGGAACAGTGGGGACCCACAGGCTTGTGACCCCTGGGGGCTGTGGCTAGTGCCATGTTAAGATCCCAGACCCAGAGCACTGCCTCTACCCAGGGTTCAGACCCATTGCTACTGCTTCCCCATCACCCCTGCCAGACTGAGGAGGGGCGGGGAGGCTGAGCACTCTCGTGAGTCCCAAGGGCAGGAGCTGCACGCCCCCACTGCTGCTGGGGGCCCTGGGTAGGGCCACCGCTCCGGCCACTGTAGGCCGACAGTCACCGCTGTCTAATGCAGGTGGGTTGTGCTTAAGCCGTAGCCAGCTGACAAACACCGCTGACCATGGAACTCGGTGGAGCAGCTCCGAAGCGGGCTTAGGCCAACAACCGCAGCAACCTGTGGATGCAGGTGGGGCTATGCTCAAGCCACACAGGCCGACAAACACCGCCACCTGCAGATCTGAGCGAGTAAGCCCTCAAGCCGACGGGGGTCATTAATCGCTGACACCCATGGAAGTGGACTGGGACACACTCAAGAGGGCGCTGCTGCTCAAGGATTTGAGTTCGGCAGCTCCCAAGCCAGTATGCGGTGACAATCATTGTTGTCCACGGATCTGAGCCAGGCGACTCTCAAGCCAGTAGGGGCTGTCAATTGCCGCCACCTGCAGGCCCAGGCAAGGTTGCGCTCAAGCTGGTGCAGGCGAACAAATGCTGCTGCCTGAAGATCTGAGTGGGGAAACTCTCAAGCCAGTTAGGTCTACAACAGCCATAGCCCATGGTATGGGGCCAGGCAGTGCTCAAGGCCCTATGGGCTGACAAATGCTGCCACACGTGCATGTGAATGGGGCAGCACTAAAGCCAGCATGGGCCAACAATCATGGCTGTTGACAGAATTTGGTGAAGCGTTCACTCACTCTGAAATTCATGGGCAGCCAGTGACAACCACAGGGGAACGGTGAGGCAGGAGAAACAAGAGAGCAGAAGTGTTAAATGCTCACAGTGCATCTGCCCCTCTTGTGCCAGGTCAATCCTCCAGAGTAGGACACACGTGTGCCATCCAGGGAGCTCTCCTTCTTTGCACCATGTAGGAGAGTTCTCAGCAGAGGAGAACAGGCGTCCCACAAAATGATCTGTCCGGAGCTGAGAGAAGAGATTTCAGATGAGGAGGAACCAAAATCAGATCTCTGGCAACAAGAAAATACAAGCTGTTTCAACACCCCTGCAGGATTGCAATAGGTCTCCAGCAATGGACCCCAACCTAAATGAAGTTGTGGAAAGTCAGAATGGAATTCAGAATATGGAATCCCAAATAAGATGAATGGGATTCAAGAGAAAGTTGACAACCAACACAAAGAAGCCAAAAAAGAAATTCAGGACATAAATGAAAAAGATAAAAAAAGTAGCTAAAGAAATTGAAAACATAAGAAAAGGTATAACAGAACTTAAAGAAATGAAAGTCATTTAGGGAATTTCAAAATACAGCAGAAAGCTTCTATAACAAATTAGACCAAGCAGAAGAAAGAATTTCAGAGCTTGAAGACAAGACTTTTGAACTAAACCAGTCAATCAATAATGAGAAAAAAGAATGAAGAAGAATGTACAATCATTCAGAGAAACCTGTTACTATGTAGAGTGGACCAATATAAAAATTATGGTATCACTGAGGAAGAAGAAGAAAAAGCAAACAGCACAGAAAACCTATTTGAGGGAATTATTGAGAAAAACTTCCCTGGTATCACAAGAGATTTAGATATCCACATACAAGATGGTCGTCGAACAAAACCAGAAAGATTCATAGCAAATAGAACATCTCCAAGACACATAGTCATCAAACCTGGCCAAAGTCAAATGAAGGAGAAATTTCTACAAGCTATAAGATGAAAGCAACAACTAATTTGCAATGGAAAACACGTCAGGCTAACAGCAGACTTCTCAGTAGAGAAATTAAAAGCCAGAGGGGATTATGATCCTTACTCTTCTTAAACAGAACAATTGCCAGTCAACAATTTTATATTCTGCAAAACTAAATTTCACAAATGATGGAGAAATAAAGACTTTTCCAGACTAGCAAACATTAAATGAATTTGTCATTCTTAGACCTGAAAAGTCATACATGTGAGAGCACCAATAGATATCCACCAGTGTAAAAATACCTGAAACTTAAGCTCACAGCTCTTATAAAACAATAGCACAGGAGGGAAAATGAAACAATAGGGTATCATTCAACATGATGAACAGAACAGTAATGCACATATCAATACAAAGATTGAATAGCGCTCCACTTAAAAGACATAAACTGGTTGAATGGATTTAAAAAAAAATCATTGACCAAATATATGCTGTCTCTAAAAAACCCATTTAACTTTGAAGGACTCACACTCAAGGTAAAGGGATGAAAAATAATATTCAACAGAAATGGAAACCAAAAGTGAGCAGTGTAGCCATTCTCAGAACAGATAAAATTGACCTTAAATCAGAAATTGTAAAACATAAAGATGATCATTATATAAGCATAAAGAGAATAATTCAGCACGAAGACATAACAATTTAAAATATATATGTACCTAATACAGACACTACCATATTCATGAGTCTAGGTCTATTAGATCTAAGCAAAGAAATAAACAGTAGCATCATAATTTCCGGGGACTTCAACACCCCACTGACAGAACTGGTCAGATCACAGAGGCAGAAAATCAACAAAAATCCCCACAGGACTTAAAAGGAATTTTAGAAAAAATGAACCTCACAGACATTTACAGAACATTCTACAGAACATATATTCTTCTCAACAGGACAGGGGACACACCATGGAGTATTACTCAGCAATAAAAAGGAACAAAATGTCATTTGCAGCAAGTTGGATGGAACTGGAGCCACTATCCTAAGTGAATTATCTCAGGAAT
The DNA here is from genome assembly GCF_020740605.2 of Lemur catta. Classification (NCBI taxonomy): domain Eukaryota; kingdom Metazoa; phylum Chordata; class Mammalia; order Primates; family Lemuridae; genus Lemur; species Lemur catta. The sequence goes on along the minus strand of NC_059141.1, from coordinate 44,816,095 downwards.
AGAAAAACAAACACATGTTCTTGCCAGTAATTGGGAACTAATCAATGGGTATATATGGGCACAAAAGGACATAAAGGATTTTGGAAACTAAGAAGTAGGGGAGTGTTGGAGGGGGATGAGGGATAAAAACTTGCCTAGCAGTACAAGGAACACTGTCCTGGTGGTGGGCACACTGAAATCCCCAACTTCAGCATTTGTATTCATGTAACAAAAACATTTGTACTCACTTAATATTTTGAAATAATAAAAAATATGGAATTATTAATAACAACAATATCCAGAATATGTTATATCATCATTGTCATTAATGAAAAGATAGCTTAACATCAAATTCTTAGAAAAGCATAAATTTATAAATGAGAAACATAAATTATATTGAATAAATAACTTCACTATAATTATATTCCTATGCTGCCAACAACCAACTTCAAAGAGACCAATCCTAAGCCAAGAGAAGTAGTCTTGGGAAGTGTTGCTTCTCTAAATATAAGTATTTCCACATTATCATAAAATTTCTGATTAAAATATTTTATATATGAAATATTTCTAGAATTTATTAATAATGCTTTTCATTCCTATTTAACATGGAAAATAAGGAGAATAGTAATTCCAACTTCTTACTTTAGTGAAGCTAAGAATTAACTATGATTCCTTACATATTAAATCTTTTATGTATTTTGGACCTTGTAAGAAGTATGTGTCAGCTTCAATAAATACTTCGACACTTAAGGTATTGTAAGATATTGCAGCACAAATTGTTAACCCCAGCATGGTTTCTCTCTCTGTCTCCCTCTCTCTTTCTCTATTTCCCTCAGTTGCTGACTTTTAGTTAGGGGCATAGACCATGGCTGCCAGTTCCATGCATAGTTGTGGCCTCATGACTAAGTTTGGAAAAAATGATATGAGTAAAAGTTATGCATGTGATTTGTAGGTCACTTCTTTAAAAATGAAGCTTCTTGCCTTAGACTTTCTCTTTTCCTCTTCTCCTGGGAAGATTATGGATATGGCAGTGGGATAGCTTCAACAATTGGCACAAGGACAACTGTTTATGAAATGTCATAGTAATAAAATCAAAGAAATATAGGTCCTTGAATAGCCTTATAGAGCAGAGCTGTTCTATAAGGTTTTGACCACTCATCTTTGTCTCATGAGAGAGAACTGTGTTTATCTTTTATTTAAGCCACTGTATTTTGAGGTATCCTTGCTACATTTTAATTCTTAACTAATAAAGGTGTTTAAATAGCAAATAATGTTAGTCATTAAAAATAGATAAATTGGAAGCTAGAAAAAAATCACTACTATTTATTAAATAAATTTATTAGGTTTGCAAAATTTTTCTGCTTCTGTTGTGAATTTACTGGAAATAAATGTATTTTGTGATCAGCATCTTGAATATGGATTTAAAAATTTGTGAATTAGTTGATACAAAATAGTATTTGTGGTCAGAATGAGCAGATATGGCAATAAAATATACATTTTTGGTAGCTGTTTTAACAGAAGTACATGATAAGAAAATAAATTATAATTACTGAATAATATTAGTTATTCTTAATGGTAGCCAAATAATATATTTTTATAAAAACTCTTTCCTACATGTAAATCGAACTTTAGATTGTATCTTTTTCAAAAATAACTTTATTTATATAAATGAATTAATGCATTTAGCAACTGTTTGTTATGTGATGCTTATATTTATAGTCCAAACATTATTATACTTAGATTTTTGACCGACTCATTGTTTACACATAAATTGGAGTTTTACTTCTAAAGATGTACTGTGGTTGTGCATGTCAATATGAAGCTATTAATAGATAGACATTTAATAATCTGCTTTAGCAAATTGCTAAACTTGAGATTTCTGGGTAGCTCATCCTGTGAGGGGAAAACACAAATAATAATTTGACCAACCACAAATGAGAGCTGTGCTAAGTTCTCTGACATTACACCAGTTTTTTTTTTTTCCAACTGAGTAATAGGGCAATTGGGAAATACACATGGGGAAAACACAGAAATCAAAATATGACATTATTTCTTGACAAAAGAATGACGCTTCTAATACTATCCTTAGCTACATAATTTCATGTGTCCATTTCAAGACAATGATAGCAAAATATTAAACCATGCATCTGGCCCTTCTAAGCGTGGGACCCGCTCTTCACTCTGTTAACACACAAATAGTAAAGTTCATTTGTCAGAAGAGAGGGTTTCTAGTGCAGCCACAAAGAGAAACCTGACTCTCTTCACACTTGTCAATCATAGTGTGGTCTCAAGGCGAAGAGAATCTGAAGGGACCTACCTAGGCCTGGGCTGGACCTAGAAAGAAATCAGTAGATGTCTTCTCAATGCCTTTCCCCAAAAATGATTCTAGTTTGTGGGCTGGACAGTGTGTGCTATAGGGAGACAAGTATTTCTCCTCTCTATTTACAAATTTCTTTTCACTTAACACATTGGGTTAACTAAGCACTGGTCATTTGGTAGTAAAATTCTTCTTTACCAGGTATGGGGCGAGGGGAGATTGCTGGTCAGCCCCAGGAGTGTTGAGATACATTATGGAGGTTGGAGTTAGAGTGTGGTATTTATTCTCTTCTCTCTTCTCCAAATTCTTAGTCAACTGGGTAATTTAAACAAGAATCAATAGGAATACAAATATCAGTTACTGTGAATATTACTAGGGGAGCTCTATTGAAGAACTTGGTTTCAACTGAAGGCCAATATCCAGTTTAGTACTGTCCACACCCCACCCAACCTCCTGCCCCACCAAATTAACCTCTGGATTTAAATGTGGGAAATTAGGCTCTTTATAGCAGACAGTAACCAAATCAGTCATGTTAATGATCTTGTCTCATATTCTATGTTCCATAAAAACAAGAGATTTTTGATACTAACAAAGAAAAAAATGTGGACATAGTTATGGCTGACTCAAACTATGTTCCTGTTATTGGGATAAGCCAATGAAAATGAATGAAGAGTGAAATCTTCCCATTAAAAGGGTGAAGTTCCAATTTTATGGGATGGTAGAAATCTGGGGAGAGAAACAGGTAACTACTAAGTATAGTAAGTACTATATCACATGGCTCTAGCAATGTGGCCAAGTATGTAAGTACTATGGAGAAAGGAGCCTTTGCTTTCCTCTCTGTTCCTTTTCTTCAATTGTGCCATTGTAGCATGAAAGTAGCAGTATAGATAATACATAAACAAATAAAACATTATTTAACAAAACAGGCTGCAGGCCACAGTTTGCTGATCTCTGTTCTAGAATTATTAAGGGACTCAATTTAGTCAACATTTTCTTAGGATTTAGAGTACATTCAGTTGTGAATTTTTTCCACATTTAGCATAATTCTTTTATCATGAAAAATTATGAAATAAGAAAATTGTCATACATTTTCAAGAGTTGTATTGAAAAATATTTGATACCAAGTATTTTTTTAAGAATTACAAAAAAATGGAGGAGAGTAAAGAAAACAACCAAAATCTAGATTTTCATTATGCCAGGCATTTTGGCTTGGAAACTGTTTAGAAAATGACTTTAGTCTGGAAAAAAAAGTTGGCTTAATGAATTAGTATATTAACACTAAGATAAGTCATAACTTAGATCTGTTATTATTCTTGCCATTTGCAAAACTTGCTTGAGGCTTCATTTTTAAGGCAAATGAAAAAGGAATATAACTCCATTGCTTCCACTGACATTAATTTCATTCATCTACTTTGCCATGCTCTGCTTAGAAATTTACGCTTTAAGGCTTATATTGACAACTCCAAGTATGTGCTGTGAGCTTGTCTTAGGAAAAAACAAAAAACAAACAAAAAACAAGAGCCAATATAACTGAATTTACTTATTCTGATTATTTTAAAATAATTTCCATGGAAGTTTAATGTATTAGCTTCTTATTCTTAGCATACATTTTCAGAACATAGTTTTTCTTATTCAAACTCTATCCTTCAAGACCAAAAGAGACAAAAGAATGAGTTAAATTCACCTTTGGTTCTAATCTCTATTCCTTACCTCTACAAGAAACACTAGTTCTTCCACTTAAAATAAGATGAACTGTACAAAATTCATGTATCTCACAGATTTTGGCTAAATAAATTCATTTAATGATTCAGTTAAGAAATGTGTGTCAAGAATATCTTGAAATATAAATATTCTACATATAGAATTTCATTTTGTCATCAAATTTTTGAATCCATATCAAATTGGCAATGTTACATCAATTCCAAATCAAGTAGGTGCTATCAGTAGAGACTTTTAAGAAAATAAAAACAATCTATCCTTCTGAAAGGATAAATGAAATACCATTGAAACTACGCCCCTTTAAGAATACTAAGTTGGGAAAATGTAGCCAGTAGTAGATTGTATTATTGGTTACATATTTACTTCTGCTTCATTTGAAAGTATCATACCTGCCATTGTCATGTCATTTGTCATCCCCCTTGAGGAAGGAGTATACTTAGTTACTCAACTGATGTTGGGCTTAGCCAAATGATTTGCCTGGGACAATAGTCCATAAGTTCATGAGACATCCACAATATTCAGGTAGAAGAATTAAGAGCCATTGTGCTTCTATCATCTGCCTTGCACTTTACTTATTCTGCGTGATCATGTATTAATAGTATATCTAGGCTGCTCAATTTGAGCAAATCAGATCTGCAGGCCATCCATAGTATACGATATACCATACAGGTGAGAAATAAACTTTGTTATTTTATAAGCCTATGAAAATACTAGGCTATTTGTTAGTGAAGCATAACACATACACAAAAGACTCACTAATTTATCACTCATTTTATAGGTAAGATATTACAATGGCATAAGTCACTGAAATTACAAAAGCTAAAGAAAAGAAGTTGGGTTACTAAGTATTAGTAATAATGGCCACTTACAGTTTACTCATATTTATTCATCCTAGGGTTTTCCTGATATTAGATGGAATCCCATCATACTGCTAAACACCAAATGTTTACCTAAACTGCCTGAGAAATCACATTTAGTTTTTTGCATACTAGTATTTTACAGGGTCTCTATCTTAGAAAATTTGTTTTAGCTTGGTTTTTCAGTAGTGCCTTAGACTGGTAGCTCTCCCGAACTACAACTTTGTCCATCCAGACAAGGGCAGTATTTTATAACAATTATAAAAATGTCAACATCTATCATAAAAGAAACTCATTCCTCATATGGATTATTCTGATTCTTATGTTGTACTATGTCTAGAAAATTTAAAAAATATAAATTCTAAAGTTTATAACAAAGAGGGCACTTTTTTCATCCTCTTTTATAGATGAAGAAATGAGAGCTAGATAGTTAAATTATTTGCTAAAGATTATGATTTAGCTAGGGCCACACATGGTATTTCAGTACCATGTCTCGACCCAAAACCCTGAATCACTATTTCACCACATTCATGTCATGTTCTATTCTTTTTTTTTTTCTTTTGCTAGCTGAAAGCAAAGGGCTACTGCCCACTTGTTTGTTTATTTATTTCTTTCTTTATTTATTTTTCTTCTTAAAATTTTATTTCAAAATATTAAGAAGGTACAAACGTTTTTGATACATGGCTTGAGTCTGGGCTATAAATATGCCTGTCCCCCGAATAGTGTTCTTTACTGCTCTTGGTCACTCTATTTTCACAATCTATTTCCATAATTTCCCCATTCAGAGTAATTCTCAAAACTCTCTAATGCATTTTCATCTTATGGAGGCTAAAATGCAAAGTTCTTTTGGCCTTCAAGGCACTACATGAACAAATTTCTATCCTATCTCCCTAAACCTATGTCCTTTTACTCTGTATATAAATCACTTTACTTATAACAACCCCCTTTTTGTTCTCTAAAAATACAAAATATTAATATAATCCAGCTTTGGGACTCTATTTGCTCTTCATTCTGTCTGGGATACAAAGTGCCACACTCAAACCCAACCATCACTATCTATCTATTCATACCTCTCTCTTCTTTATTCCACTTGTCACTACTTTTCACATTATATACTAAATTGTTTGCTGTCTTTCTCATTCTCTGGATATAAGTTTCATGGGAGCAGTGATTTTGTTTGTATCTTGTTCATGGCTGCATCCCTAGTATTATGAATAGAACTTGGCATATAACAATATTTTTGAATGAATAAAAATATGCATTTGAGAGTGACAGATTTTATATAGTACAATACTAGAAATAATGCTAGCTACAAGTGAGTTTATCTTTATTGCACTGAAGGCGATTCCTTTAAAATTATTTTCTTTTCTCTCAATTGCATCTTTAAAGTGTATTTTTCAGTGCATCACTTTATTTCCCCAAAGACAATCAGCTATTGGCAGCATTTTACTGAGATTTTCACACTATTAAGGAGACATTAAAGAGAAGAAATAATACTGAGAGTCATTATTTAAAAATAATAGATATCTTTAAAAACTTCCAGAATTATTTGATCTCAATGTAATAACTAATCTAACCATTAATCATTAAACTAACAATTTTTATTTAGTGCATTCACATTAATTTAAATGAACATCATGTCAGTGTAGAGTCAGTTGACTTGTCATTGTGTCTTTTTGTCCACATGTGAACTATATGATTGTCCCTAGCTGTAAGAAAAACATGTGAGGAAAACAAAAATGAAGTCAAAGAAATTGGAAGTGGATTAAATGTTATCATAATCCAACAGATTAAGTTAGAAAAATAATAATGGATTACCTAGGTACATTTATAAAACAGAATAAGAAAGAGGAAAGCAAGGGTAACACCAACATATTTTATTAGCAAGTGTTTGAGTGAAGGTACCATTTTAAAAATTATAACATTTAAAAATATTTTATTTTAAGGTAACATTTAAAAATGTGGGGGGGGATATATAATGATTGAGCAAGGGGAAGTTTGCACAACTAAATGTTTAATTTTATATATGTTACATTTGCAATGAAAGGCTTGAGTTCAGCACAGTCTAGGCTAGGTTAAAAATTTCAGTTTGGTGGTAGAGAAGGTTCCTAGGAAAATACTAAAGAAAGAGAATAGAAGAAGATTCAGAATCAGGAACTAAGGAAATCTATCATTTAGATACTTAGTCAAGTAGAAAAAAGAAACTATGAAGATTGGAAAGGAGCAACCAGTGCAAATGGAAAGAAGAAACAGAATACTTTAGGAAGAAAGGGGTGATCAATTGTGTCAAATCTCTGTTAGAATAATTAGATGAATGTTGGAAATGAGAATGGAAGAATAAGTTTTCTACTTTAAAAGTCTTGATATTTGGTTAAAATAATAGAAGAACGTGTAAACAGTAGAAGTGAAGCATGAAAAAGCAAATCTTAAACAAAAAACCTTATACTCTTTCAAGTTAGTATGTGCAGTAAAAGGACTAGCTTAATCTGTCCATAATCTAGTAGATATTCAGAAACTTAAAATATATTTAGGAGTAGTGACATAATTCCTTGCTAGGAACATCTACCTGACCTGACTATACTATCCCTTAAATATCATCATTAGAAAGTTATGCTTTAGGAGAAAGGGATTTTCTCTGTTGTAACACTAATAACCCATGGTCACGAGGCACCAGCAGACATTGCTCTTTAGGCACATTACCTTTATAAGATATATTGATGTACTGTATGAGTAACAAATTCATACATATTAAGCCAGCCTGACTTCATGTGGCAGGAAGCCATCGTAAATGTATGCAGGCAGTTTGACACAAAGACAACGGGAATTGTGTAAAGAAAACTATGAATAACTCTGCTGTTTATAAACAATGTCTGAGGCATACATCTCCATGACATTTTCGTGAGCAAAGAAAAGCCCCTTAACCCATTAAAATGATATCTTGTAAGCTGCTGCTTCCATTTTCTAAATACTTGCTCACTATTCCTGGAGGCTTGTGGTGTATTTTTATCTGACATCTGGGTAACTTAAATAATTTCTCATATTTTCAAATGCAAGAGCCAGCCTTCAATTTTTATTTTACAATTTAGAAGAGAACTTTATGACTTTACTTCCTTCAAAGAACTCATTTCCTTGTCCAAATGGCTCTTGAATAATAGCTATGCATTATCTTGCACACTATCTGGATGGAGTATGATTATATCTCTGCAGGTTGGCATATGTTCACCTCAGTCAACATTATTGCCTTTTGAACAAATGTCTCTGATTAGTATAGATAGATACACTAATCACAGACTGCACAGCAGAAGAGCATACATTTTCTCAGAATTCACTTACAACATGTTACATTACCTCTTATTGTTCTATGCTCAAATTTTACAAACTCATGGAATGGCATTTTTACCAGAAGAAAATATAAATCCACAAACTTTAAGTTTGGTAGTCCTGCTGAGACACAATTTGACTCAGAATATCTTACAACATATGGCACATTTTAATATTGAGATGCCCTCTTAATAAAATTCCACCTTCCCCCGATTTGAAATGTGCAACAGGATTAAAACTGTGTGTTAATGTCTACACTCATGTACATAAGAAATTACGTGCAATGAAATAGAAGCTATAAAATGAATGGCTAATCTATGTTTTAAAGCCTAAATATGCATATTCAGTGTTGAATGAGTTCTCTTGAGAAAAATCACTAAAATCACTAAGCACGTGGGTGTCATCCACTGAAATATTAACCTAAATGGTAACAAAGGATTGGTATGCACCCACTATTTAGCTCCATGACTTTTACAACATACATAAACCTTTGTCATTTTTTTATGTTTTTTAGTCGCATACATCCTTTCAAATTATATATAATTCTCTCTTTTACAGTTAAGCATGGTTGTGATTCTATGCAATGGTGGTAGGGCAAAGTATGTCTAATAATATCTCATGTATTATATTCTTAATAGCTTTATTGATGTATAATGATGTACCATGATATTTTCTCAATTAAAAAAGTATAGTTCAAGTACTTTTGTATATTAACAAAGATTTGCAACCACCACCACAATCTATTTTAGAACACACCAAATGAAACCTCATACCCATTAGCAGTAACTCCCCATGCCCCACCCCCAGACACACACACTCTTAAGCTCTTGAAAGCCACAAATCTACTTTTGTCTCTACATATTTGGGGCCCTTTGCAGACCACTTTCTTTTTTCAATTATATTTTTTAGTTGACAGATAAAATTACATGTATATATCATGTAAAACATGATGTTTTGATGTATATATGCATTGTACAATGGTTAAATATAGCTAATCAACACATGAATTATCACAGTTATCATTTTTGTGATAAGAAAAAACATCCACTCTCTTAGCATTTTTTAAGAATACAATATATCATTATTGTTCATTCCCTTTTGTCTTTCAGGACCATACATTTTCCCCTTAACGAACTAGTTGCCAAAAGTTGTTTCTAATTCTCCCTTTCCATCTTTTTTCTCCTCCAGAATCTACAAAGTTTCATTCAGATTAAATATACTATAAGTCTCTTCCTTGTTATATATTCTCTGCTCTTCTCTGACGGTTCTTTGGTATTTTTAGACTCAAGACAAAATATTCCTTCTGACTGTAGTTTTAGATCAAATTTAGACCTTGTTGTTTACTCCATTTTTCTCCATTCCCTACATTTTTCTCATCTGTCTTTGCTTCATGGGGTAGGGACATTAAAAATCACATGACATAACTTGGCATTCTCTTTTTTTTTCCAGGCAATTTGACAGTTTGGCATTTATTGTTTTGAAATTACGCTGACATTTTTCTGTAGCTTTCTTTTCTCTCCCTTGCTGATCTATATTTCTGGAGAAAAGATAGTCATCATTATCATTAGCTATCTGGAAATCCTCATATGATAGCAGTTCATTTCTGAATGCTAAAAAAACATCAAAGTGTCCTTAATAATGGAAAAGACTTAGTAAATTTAAGAAGATTAGTTGAAAGGGGGATGAAATAGTACATGTGGAATAAGATAACTAGCAATATTTTTAGAATTGTTGCATAACTTCAATTTTTTATTAATGTTAGAACTTTCCAAACACAGCAAGAATGCTACAAAACTTTTAAAGTACTAATAAAAGGTTTTTCTGTTTGAGGATACTTAACAGAGGTAGCTGGAGGAAACTCTAGTAAGTCTAATATCTTTATTAAAAACAGCCACCATAGACTATCTCTATTAGAATGCCCCAAACTATACATTCAACATTTAGTTTCTTTACAACTAAATCCCTCTCTAATAAATTATCCACAAGTCTCAAATTGTGTGAGTTAAAACTGAGATATACAGCTGCCTCAATTCTGGAAAAGAAAAAGGCCACAAAATAGGAATAGTCATTTAGAAATGTCACTAGCCATTTGTCTACTCAAAAAATCTCAGTTCCAATGGGAGACATGACATTATACTGACTTTATTCTTTAAAGTGCCTAGTAAAGTATTCAAATAGAGAAAATTCAACCCCATTCCAAGACTGGCATTTGATACGATTTGAAAAGCAAACACCAGGGAAAGAGGAAAGAGAAAGAATGGAAATGAGATGTGCTTCATAGGAACAAAGACTAATGGATAATTTACTCTGAAAAGCTCAAGTCACTTGGTTATCATTTGTGATCTGAGTTTATACACAGCCTGTTGTTCTCTTTGCAAGAGCATAAGAATTTCTTCCAAATATTTAGAGTGAAATCATTTAAATCAATTAACATTTACTGAGGCATTTCATTATGCTAGGTGTAGGGAAATGAGATACAAAGATGAATAACAATTACTTATTACTCATCCTTTTTCAGAAGGAATTTTAAGAGGTATGACCATCAGTCCTATCTTCAAGAGTCTATCTAACCTGGGCACAGACTTATATACAAGGCAGAATAGAAGCAGAACAATAATGGAGATAACCATGTTATAGAAACACAAATGACTGATAGAGTAAAATTAAGTAATGAGGTGGCCCTTACGGAGGAAGTTTACTTGAAATAGATGCTTAAGAATGGGTAAAATTTTTAACCAGATTTTGAAAAGGGCAAAGAACCTGAACAGACGTTTTCGCACAGAAGACATAGAAATGACTAATAGTTATTAATATATGAAAAGACTGATCATCAGAAAAATGCAAATCAAAACCACAATGAGATATCATATTACACCTGTTAAGATGACTATTATCAAAAAGTCAAAAAATAACACAAATTGATGAGGGTATAAATTGGTCTGGCTGTTATAGAAAACAGTATGAAGGTTTCCCAAATTATTAAAAATAGAACAAACTTATATAGTCCAGTAATCCTACTTCTGAGTAGACAAGTACACCTTGGAGATATTGAGAATTTGGTTCCAGACCACAGCAATAAAGTGAATATTGCAGTAAAGTGAGCCACATGAATTTTTTGGTTTCTTAGTATATATAAACGTGAGGTTTGCACTATACTGCAGTCTATTAAGTATGCAATAGCATTAAGTCTATAAAACAATGTTTGGTTCTCTCCCTATTTCCACGACAACTGCAGTTACTTCCACCACTAAAATCCTGAACCCTTAAAAGTCATCCATGAATGTTGGAATCAATTTCTTTAAAACATCAATTAATATTGATATTTTTACCTCTTCCCATTAATCAAAAAATGTTCTTACTATCATTTAGAGTGATGAATCCCTTCCATAAGGCTTTACATACACTTTTTTCAGATCCATCGGAGGAATCACTATCCATGGCAGCTAGAGCCTTATGAAATGTATTTCTTAAATAATAAGACTTGAACATCTAAATTACTCCTGATGCATGGACTGTAGAATGTATGTTATCTTAGCAGGCATGAAAACAATATTAATCTCCTTGTACATCTCCATGAGAGCTCTTGGGTGACAAGGCGCATTGTCAATTAGCAGTGATAGTTTGAAAGGAATCTTTTTTTCTGAGTAATAGTTCTCAAGAGTGGGCTTAAAATATTTAGTAAGCCATACTGTGAACAGATGTGCTGTCATACAGGACTGGTTATTCTATTTATAGAGCACAGGCAGAGTAGATTTAGCATAAATCTTATGGGCCCTGAGATTTTCAAAATAGTAAATGAGCACTGGTTTCAACTTAAAGTCCCCAACTACACTGGCCCCTAGCAAGAGAATCAGGCTGTCCTTTGAAGCTTTGAAGCCAGGCATTGACTGCTCCTCTCTAGCGAAGAAAACCCTACATGGCATTTTCTTCCAATAGAAGGATGTTTCATATACCTTAAAAATCAGTTTTTTAGTGTAGCCATATTTATCAATAATCTTAGCTAGATCTTCTAGATAACTTTCTGTAGCTTCTGCATCAGCACTTACTGTTTCACTTTTTACTTTTATGTTATGGAGAAGAATTCTTTCTTTAAGTCTCATGAATCAACCTCTGCTATCTTCAAACTTTTCTTTTGAGGCTTTCTCACCTCTTTCAGCCTTTATAAAATTGAAGAGAGTTAGGGCTTTGCTCTGCATTAGACTTTGGCTTAAGGAAATGTTGTGGCTAATTGGATCTTCTGGACAGACCACTAAAACTTTCTCCGTTTCAGCAATAAGTGGAAGGTTTTGCTTTCTTATCACTTGCGTGTTTACTGAAGTGGCAATTTTGATTTCCTTCAAGAACTTTTCTTTTGCATTAACAACTTACCTGTTTGGTGTAAGACACTTAGAATTTTGTCTGTCTTGCCTTTTGATATGCCTTCCTCACTAAGCTTAATCATTTCTAGCTTTTGATTTAAAGAGAGAAGCATGCAATTCTTCCTCTCACATTTAAGGTTATTAATTGGCCCAATTGTGTTTCAGGGTAAAGAGAAGCTGGAGGAGAGGAAGAGAGATGAGGGAACAGTCAGAACACATACAACAGTTATTAAATTCATTGTTTTATATGAGTGCAGTTCTTGGCACTTCCAAAACAATTACAATCGTAACATCAAAGATCATTGATCACAGATCACCATACAAGACATAATAATGATGTAATATTTGGAATATTATGAGAATTTCCAACACGTGACACAAACATAAAGTGAGTACAGGCTGTTGGAAAAATGGGGCCATTTTGGGAGGAGTTCCACAAGCTTTCAATTTTTAAAACACATGATATATGCAAAGCACAAAAAAAGCAAAGCAAAAAAAAATGAGGTATGCCTGTTGAAATTAAATACTTAGGAAATTTCCCAGTGATAAGAACAATGTGAAAAATAAACTGTATGTGTATACACTAGCAGCAATCTCTTGGAAAAAGTATTTCTTTCCTTTTTTAAGTGCTTTTTGTTTATTGTGGTAAAGTATACATACATAAATTGACGATTTTAATAATTTATAAGTATACATTTTAGTAGCATTCAGTTTATTCGCATTGAAAACCATCATCGCTATCCATTTTGAGAAATTTTTCATCATCCCAAATTGATATTCTGTAGCCATTAAACAACTCTCCATTCCCTCCTTCACCCAGCCCCAATCACTATTATACTTTATGTCTTTATAAATTTGATTACTCTAGATAATTCATAGAAGTGGTTGCATACAATATTTATTTTGTGACTGTTTTTTTTTCCACTTATCATAATGTCTTCAAGGTTCATCCATGTTGTAGCATATATCAGACAATTTTTCCTTTTTAAGACTGAAATAATATTCCACTGCATTTATGTACCACATTTTGTGTATCCATGTACATTTGGGCTGTTTTCACCTTTGGCTATTGTGAGTAATGCTGCTATGAATAGTGGTATACTATTTTTTGAAACCTTTTTTTATTTTTAATTTTCTTCTATGTCAAAAGATTGCAGTAATCAGGGATTGTAACCCTGTGTGCATTTATTTTCTTTTTTTAAATTTCAAAATATTAAGGGCCACAAGGGCTTTTATTGTGCCCATCACCAGAATAGTGTTCATTGTACCTGATAGGTAAGTAAGTTTTTGTCTTTCACTTCCCTCTCAACCTCCCCCCTTCTTGGTTTCCAATATCCTTTATAGCTTTGTGCCTGTGTATACCCATTGTTTAGCTTCCAATTATTAGTGAGAGCATGTGGTGTTAGTTTTCCCATTCCTGAGATACTTCACTTAGGATAATGGTCTCTAGTTCCATTCAAGTTGCTGCAAACATTATGTAATTCTTTTTCATGGCTGAGTAATACTCCATCACATGCACACGTGTGCATGAGCAAAACACACACACACACATATACATATGTATATACACGCACACACATATCTCACATTTTCTTTAACCACTCATGAATTATTTATTGACAAGCACTTAGGTTTAAGTCAATTCCATTCCTCAATCATTTGTGAGAATGTAAACTAACATATCTGTTTGGATTTGGCATTCCCAGAGATTATTGGGTGAAACTGTAGTTTGTCTCTTTGGAACCTCTTGAATTTCTTATGTTGAGTGTTCATCTGTATTGGTGTGTGGTATGTAAATGGGGAATCCGTTAAGCTCATTGTCTCTCTTTTCTTTTTGTCTACTTTAAAATTTGCTATTGATTGCATTATAAATCCAGTCCAAGGTCTGGGATGTTAAAAGGCATCTCCGGTGATAGTTTTTCTTGTGGCAGGTTCTAAGGTATGAAAGGTTAAAAACACTTTGAAGATCTTACTCAGGGGAAAATGTAGACATACCTAAGTAAAAATAAGTGTCAGTAAATTGAAATAAATAAAACTCTAGCAAATGATATCACAAAAACAGAAACTTATGTCAAAAGTTTATGAAGATATTTTGGCTTGGGTCTCTTAATCCTAGTTGCAGATGCAGTATCTTCCTTTGACTTTACTGTCTGTGGAAAGATACACACAAAATCTGTTTCTGATTCACTCACTCTATCATCTGATATTAACAGTACTGTTAGGGATTTAAAGCTCTCCTAGGAGCCGTAATTACAAGAGCTTAAAACAAATTGGAAGCTTCAGTTGTCCCTCTGATTTTGTTCACTCTTGATTTGTTCTGAGTACTGGTTGCAAGCTAGCCTGTTATGTGCACCTTGTACTGCTACTATAGCAGAGACCTTTGCGTAAGACAAATGTGTAAAAAAAAAGTCCTTACACTGTTAATTTTTGTCTAATAATCATTTTTAGAATCCAGAGAGAATCTCAAAACAATCTTACTGTTTGAAAGTATTGCATGTATTCAAATTTGCACTTAAGTAGAAAATGGTTTGAAACCATTTAGATTGTTTTTAAAATAGCTTGATCTTGATCCTTACATAAAAATGTTATGACTTTGTGTCGGAGACACTAAGGATTGATGTTACAGGTTTATTCAGTCTACAGTCAGGTGATGTCAATAAATTTAATTTTAGGATGATGATATTTTAGAAAGATCTAATTAGTTAACATCTTTAAGCAGGATGTGTTCTAAAACTTCTACTATATTTATAGAATTTAAAGATGTTACATTATTCAAAATAGCAAATCTTACTAGAATACTTATGTTTGTTATCTTTGTAGATTTTCTTAAGTTTAAAAATGATAAATAAAACTATATTTTGCGATTGTTTCTTGGTTTATGTTTTAAAAATCTTTCCCTTCTCTTTCCCCCAATTTTGTTTCGGAAAATATGTTTGGATATTAAATTTTATTAGACATTGAATGACTTTTTTGAGAGCACAATTAATCATGTTTGTTGTCTAATATCCACAGGCTATCAGATGAAAATCAAAAGATTCTTTAAACTGAATGGAAAAGAAGATGTAAGATTCCTAAAATCTATGGGATATAGCAAAAGCAGTACTTCCCTCATTGATATGACAATAGCTACACCTGCTCATTTATGATTTCCATTTGCATAGAATATTTTTCCATCCCTTTACCTTGAGTTTGTGAGTGTGCTTGCAGATTTCTTGGAGAAAGCATAGACTTGGGGTTGTATATTTTCTTCCATACAGCCAATCTACATATTTTAAGGGGAACATTAAGACCATTTACATTCAGTGTTAGCACTGATATGTTTGATACTGTTCTGTTCATCATGTTCACTGATAACTGTTGTTTTGTTTTCCCCTTTGTGTTACTGCTTTATTAGAGCTGTGTGTTTTAACTTTTGGGTGTTTTTTTTTCCACTGGTGAGTATCTATTGTACTCTTCTATGTACAGTGCACTTTTGAGCATTTCCTGCGGGACAGGTCTAGTAGTGACAAATTTCCTTAAAGTTTGCCAGTGCAGGAAAGACTTTGTTTCTTCTTCAGTTATGAAACTTAGTTTTGCAGGATATAAAATTCTTAACTGGTGGTTGGTCTGTCTATGAAGATTAAAAATGGGCCCCTAATTCCTTCTGGATTGTAAGGTTCCTGCTGAGAATTCTGTGATTAGTCTGATGAGTTCTACTTTGTAAGTTATTTGTTGTTATTCAGTCTTAGATCTCTAGTATTATGTTTAATTTTTCTGTTGTGCCATGCACTTGGGGACGTAACGCTGGGTTTCAGGCTCTGCTACCTCAGATTACTTTTTGAGAAAGTCCTTATCTCTTATCAAGCTGCATTTCATCATTTTTCCTAGAAAAGTCCTCTCACAAAGCTAAAGGGGGTGGTGAATTTAACAGATACAGGGACTTGGCTCCCCTCACTCTTGGCATGCATGGCCTGAACTTGTGTGACAGTCATAGTTATGCCTCTGGGTGTCAGAAGAAGCTGCTATAGGAACAAAGTTAAATTCTTGTTTTCCTTACCAGATTTATAGATTGTGATATTTACCTTGCTTTTAAACCAATCTTTAAAAGCATGGTCTAATTTTTAAAGTACATCTTCCAATGTATGTTAAATTTTCTTCTGATATTGGAGCTTTGGTTAAAAAAATTCAGCGAATTCAAATTGCAATATTGCTAGGTGACAATTAGTAATGTGGTAAGCATTCTAAATGATGAAACTAAGCAAAAGGAATCAATAAGGTTCTAAAAGATAATATCAAGTACTGTTAAAAAAAAAAGACATACTCAACACCAGTCTTTTGTTTTGTTTTCCTTCTACTCATAGTCATTCATATTCCAAACTGTGCCAAAATAAATCAGATAAATGTAGCTGTCTTAAACAGCTTCTGTTAAGACAACTGTACCTGGTTTTCACATACTACTTCAAAGTTGTAAATTTAATTTAGCAAAACTGCAAAACCAGAAAAGAACTCCAGAGGTCTGAATGTATTCATGTAGGTTACTTCCTCTCCTCTTGCTGTCTTCATTTCTTTTACTCACGTTGCACCCCGTCTGTTAGCTACTGTATGATATTGTATCTTAGCTGTACATTTGAATCTATAGTGTGTCAGATTGCACTGGACAGGGTAAATGAAAGGAACGGCACCAGGGAAGAAGGAAGAGCAAGGAAAAGGTCATAACGAAACATTATTTTTAAAAATCACATATTATATTCTCCTATATCATCATCCCCATCCAACTCAGTCAGTGCAACTGGCACTGTGCTGTTTGAAAGTTCCATTGTAAATCCATCATTCCAGAATATTTAATCTTTTACATAAACACTCTTTTCATCTTTTCACATTTCAAAACCTGCCATACCCTGATAACATTATTTTTCCTTGAGACCAACTTGAAAGGAGTTTACTTTTTCTCTCATTTTTTTATGTACACAGAACTACAAGAGACCAATTTGCTATGTGCTTTCTACTACTGAGGTTTCCTTCAGTCTAGCCCCTTATTCTGCAAACATGTATGAACAACTTCTTCTTTTAAACAATTCAGTGTCATTCCTCATCTTCTTTATTACTGTTTTTTCAACTAGAGTTCACCCTTCCATCTTCTTAATTGATTTTGTCACTTGGATCACGGTACTTGATAAATCTATTTTTTTTATTTCAAAATATTACGGGGGTACAAATGCTTAGGTTACATATATTGCCTTTGCCCCATCCGAGTCAGAGCTATAAGCATGCCTATCCCCTAGACAGTGTGCACCACACCCATTAGGTGTGAATATACCATCCCCTTTTCCCCCCTCCCACCTGCCCAACACCCAATGAATGTTACTACCATATGTGCACATAAGTGTTCATCAGTTAGTACCAATTTGATGGTGAGTACATGTGGTGCTTGTTTTTCCATTCTTGGGATACTTCACTTAGTAGAATGGGCTCCAGCTCTATCCACGATAATACAAGAGGTGCTAGGAAACACTTTAAGAAATCTTTTTCTGCTACTGTATTCTACAAATATTTTGATTTATTTTAGATTACCTTACAGATTACCATGAGAAAGAAATGTAGTTATACAGTATATAATTGAGTTCTTATACATAGCTAATTAAATACACTTTTCTCCAAGAACTGAGGAAAGTTAAAAAGCCCTAAAATGACAGCAAAATAAACAATTGCAAAGGTTAAATTTCTCCAAGATAAGTAAATATTGATACTTACTAACTTTTAATATAATCTTATTTTCTAAAACATTTATATTTATATATGTATAAAATATATATACTATGATAAGGTATAGTCTTTTTTCAGTATAATGACACTGTGGTCATTCTTCCAACCATAATATACTATTATTAAACTATTTCACAGCATAGGGCATTTCATAGTTTTATGTTAAAAATATGTTGGTGATCTTTATACATAAATGTATTTGCTCAAAAATTTAATTAATTACTTAGAATAAATATTTAAAAAATTAATTTCCAGAGTTTTTGTTTCAATTTTTGTTTAAAATTGTGATTAAATATATAGATGTATATATTTCTATGATAAAAATTTATTCATAATAACATATACAAAAAGTTTTGACTGAATAAAGAACTCAATATACTACATATTATATTACTATTGAGGGGAAAAAGTAAGTTTTTTATTTTCCTAGTATGAGTTATCTCTTAATTAAATCAATAGTTTATAATTATAATATTTTCAGAATACTTATAATCTTTGACTACTCGGTTATACAAGAATTAGATACAACTGTCTTTTGTCACATCTTTTGTGTAACAGAATCATGCCAGAAATTTTGTTTATATCTTTTGCTGCTATGATTTTCAACTAATAAATAATAACAATTAAAATGGTTACGTGCATTTCATCTTTCATAATGTGGTTTTGATTACATTTCTTGTAGAATTCAAATAAATATATTTGGTTTTAATTAAATTTGAGGATTACTTCCCCTTAACGTAGAACAATTCATTCAAGTCTATGACCTTATTTCTTTCTATATTTTACTTCATTTCTTCCTTTCTTTCCATGTCTTTTATTTGATAAAATATATTTCTCTCCTGTTTTCTCTTTTTTAATTATATTTGTGGTTTGGGTTTGTTTTTCTACTGTTTCCCAAACTCTACATCCTTTTTCTAAAGAGTCTATTTGTTGATTTTGTATTATATACAACAAAAATATAACAATGATATAGTTTACATATTTATCTAATTATAAGCTCAAGAATAAATGTTCACTGCCGTATACATATGTTTATGTACATACATATGATGAATAAATAGTTCATTTCAATTATAAACTCTAACTTCTTCACTGTTATTGTTGGAACAGTCCAGGATTTTAGACACTCATGTTACTAGTTTTTTCAGTTTTTTACTTTAAATCTTATATATTTTTCTTTAACAATTATTAATATGTTACATTGTATTTATGCTTATTCTTATAAAAAGTAGTTTTATTATGTGGTTAAATAGTTTCAGTTTCAACTGTCACATCTTCCGTATTCAGCTTTCTTGCATTGAAGTTCTTCAAATTTATGTCATTGCAAGTTTGGTATATTTCTCAAAAGAGTATATGGGTGCTACTTTTTTTATGTCCCTCTTTTTTTGCTTCACA
This sequence comes from Lemur catta, assembly GCF_020740605.2. Lineage (NCBI taxonomy): Eukaryota > Metazoa > Chordata > Mammalia > Primates > Lemuridae > Lemur > Lemur catta. Next base: position 44,796,407 of record NC_059141.1, on the reverse strand, counting down.
TATGTTTTGTTGCTTTAAACATGCAAAAATATTTGTTTTGAGTGCTTTTTTGCTTTATATGTGCAAAATCTTTGCTGACTATTGTGATTTTTGTCACAGTCTTTTTCTCCTTAACTCTCCATAGGAATTATTTCATTTTCTTCTGGAAATTTATGTGGTAAAATAATTCTGAGGCCTTTCTTGTGTTTCTTACACAGGTTTTTTAATTTTATTTTCTGCTTGGCATTACCAATATATATCTAAGTATTGACTTACATATCATTGTAGATGGCAAGTTTGCTATTTTTTGTCTTTTTATATATTTATTTATCTTTATATCTTCAAATTAACATGTTCCTCAAGCTGAAGGAGACTTTTATAAACGTTGCTTCTTTTTCACTTTTGATTTCCTACATCCAGAACACCAATCATAACTTTATTGGCTCTCCAATATCTGTTCTCTATGATCATTAATTAATATAATCACTTTTGTCAGTTTGTTTCCTCCTATAGTTTGGTGGATATTAGCAAACTTGCCTTCCTCTCCCTTTGTTGAAATTGTGTAACTTTTGTTCTGTATAACTTCAACACTTGATTAATACTAGTGTTGCTCTAATTGTTAGTTTACAATGATACTCATTTCTTACAATACCAATTTTATTTTTCAACATCATTTTTATTTTTCTTGTCTGCCAACCATCTTCTTCTTCATCTTTTGTCTTATATTTCTATCTTCCTTCCTCCAGATCATAAAAACATTACTTCTTGGGTTTTGTTGAAAATAAAGTGTTTTCTGCTGTTTATTTAATTTCATACCATTTTCATATTTTCAAATGCAATCTTCTTTTACTTGTTGATGTATATATGATTTCCTTCCTTTGTGTCACATAAATCATATATGGATTTAATGATTATGTGTATATATGGAAAGGCTTTGAAAACTATTTAACATTACTCAAAGGCCATACAATATCATAATTTTATTTTATTAATAATAACATATAAAAATAGCATATTGCTTTGTTAAAAACTAACACAGAATATAAATATTTACCAAAGAGCTATAACTTAAACAGAAAACAATTTGGCAGAAAATTTAGAGAATTGGAATTAGGTAGATTTGGATTTATATCATGGCTCTACAACTAACTAGCTCTGTGATTTTGATAAAGTTACTCAATCTCTCTGTGACTTCCTCACTTTCCTTATCTATAAAACAAATATAATAATTTTTTCCTGTATTATAGTTGTAAAGAATTAAAATAATATAAATACATTTAGAGAAATCTCTGGCTCCTGGTAAATTCTAAATCAATGGTAGATGGCTACTGAAAATAAGTTTACTACTCCTGAAGTCTCAAGCACTATTTTTCATTTCTTTTTATTATATTTTTATGCTTTTTATTATTTTCTCTTCTCTAATTCAATTAGATTCTTTCCAAGATTTTTATGTTTCTTAAAATTATGACTTACAGAACATTTTTTCACATTAAACAAATTCCCTAGAAATATCTTTATTTTTCTATTCAGTTAAAAAACACTCTCATAACACCATTGTTCTATAAGATAGATGATTACAAAATGGGGGAAAATTACTGATTTGAAAAATCATCTAATTTTTCAAAGTTTGGTAATATCTCAACCAAGAACAGATGAGGAGAGAACCATGTGTCCCTTCCTTTATTAGCTGAATTTGCATCTTTAGTAAAACATTAGTTGTTGGATTGACAGAGGCTACAGCAATGTCCTACCCACCCCACTCCACCCCACCCACTCAACCTACCTCAGATTGCACCTGACAGCTGCTGGTGAAAGTACATACAACTTTTTCTGGGGAGTTAAAGAAACAAGGCCTTATTATAGATTCAATAGTATCAGAATAGCTCTGATGGAAGAAATGGGATTCTAACCGAGTTCCTTATGCAGGGCTACTCAAGGAGGAACTCATTAATTAGCAGGCAAAGAATGAGTTTGGACCAAGGCCTGAATGAAACTCAACACTTTGATTATCACGGGAGGAAGGGGGCTGCTCTCAAGTGTAGCATACGACATAGAACAGAAACTTCTCCTGAACTTGCAAGTTCGGTAGGTGTGTTGGAGAATGATGGCTCTCTAGATGATGTAAAATAGAGCTGAAGCATTGGGAACTTGGACCGTGAGTGATGTGGGATCATCGTGGGAGGAGTCCATGGCCATTGGCAGGGGACAGTGTCTCCTTTCCCGTATCCTTTCTGCTTCTCACAGGGCAGATGTGAAAACAGAGGTTCTCTTCCCTGCCTCCCAGTCATATATATATTTCTCCAGAAGTTTTGTCCCATCGGCAGACCTCAGGGAACACCTTTTGCTTTAGCTTTACTTCTGGTGATGATAGAGATGTTCCAGTTCTCTCCCTGAGATGTGCTTAGAATGAGAGATACTGAACAGATAATAGTACTGATCCTCCAGAAATAAGTTAACATTGATTTAGATGTGGCACTAGATACACCTGAGGGTGTCTCATAAATCAACAGATAATCTTCAGATGGATGATGTAGTAGAAAGAACCATTAATTTAAAAGAGTGTCTAATGCTGGTTGTAGTATTTCTAGTCTTAAGGGAATAAACATAAATTCCAGTGCCAATAAAGAGGGTGAACTGATCAATCAGGAAAGAAATATATGAGTAAGTATTCTAATGAGACTATCTATCCATTGAGCAGTGACCCTGGGGGAAGAGAAGGACAATTTCACAGTGGCAAAATGATAACTCAGAGCTACAGCAATTGAATTGATTGAGATAAATAATAATATTTAACATGCCTTGAATTTTCAGTATGTGGTCACCATCCTAAGTTTTCTTTTATAGTAATGTTTAATCCTCTTCTTACACTCGTTTTGAGTCAAGAACAAGAAGATATAAAGAGGTTAGTTAACTAGCTTGCCAAAGTCCCATGTCTCTTAATCAGCAAAGCTGGGATTTACATGAAGGAAGTCTGGCAGATGAGCCTGGGTTTTTAACCACTGTTACAGGCTGAATTGTGTCCCTAAAAATTTTCTGTGTTGAAATCCTAACCCCCAGTAGTCAGAATGTGACTGTATTTGGAGATAGGGCCTTTAAAACAGTAATGCGAGGTCAGTAGGGTGGGCCATAATTTAATATGACTCGTGTCCTTAAAAGAAAAGGACACAGACATGCACAGTGAGACCATATAAAGATACATGGAGAATAGGACCATCTATAAGCCAAAGAGAGAAAACTTAAGAAGAAACCAATCCTGCTGACACTTCGTTCTTGGACTTCTAGGCTCCAGAACTGTAAGAAAATATGTTGTTTTTTTTTTCTTTAAGCTGTCCAGTTTGTGGTTCTTTTTTATGGCAGCTCCAACAAATACTGCCACCGTGTTTGTGACACTCCATCTGACCTTATTTGTACCCCAAACAAATCGAATTGAATATACAAATTACTCTGTCTATTCATTTAATACAGCAAATTCAAAAATAGATATATAATCAAAATGTGTAAGTGGATGAATGAGTAAATGAATACACATCAGTAAAGAATAAGTTACCAAAGTCATATTTTCGTGATGGTTTGCCTATGCTTATTGTTCTTGGGGTAGGGTACTAGGGGAGTGGAATTTGGTGGCAGTTGCATTTATCTTCTTCATGCCACAGTGCTATGGTGCCTGCCAGGGGAGGCATGGGTACCAAGATTCTTAAAAAAAAAAAAAAAAAAAAAAAACTTTAGCTCAAGTTGTTGGGACAGAATTACCCATGGGTCTCTTGTGTTTCTGCACGTGTGATTATTTGGGGATCACCAAGACCACCCAAATATTCAGTAATTTGCTAGGAGGAATCACAAGACTCAGCAGATAATTGTATTCAGAACTATAATTTATTACAGTGAAAGAATACAAGCAAAATCAGCAACAGGGATAAAGAATTTAGAGCAAATCTAGAGAAAACCATGTACAAGATTCTAACAATCCTCTCCCAGTGGAGTCACACAGGACCCATTTAATTAATCCAGAAACTAGCGATGACAAAGTGTGTGAGCTGTGACTGTCTACTAGGCAAGTTCATGAGAGATTCATCACCCAGAATGTTTACCGGGGGCTGGTCGGATGGCCCCCTCTGCCTAGCACATAGCCAAATTCCAGAATCCCAGAGGGAAACCAGGTGTTCAGTTTGTGCAAACCATCTAGGCACAGTTAGTTACTCTTATAATACAGGGAAAGTACTACATCAGCATAAGAAATTGTTTACCATTCATCTTTTCAGATGCCAGCTGAGGGCCCACTTGTAAACAGACCTTTCCAAGTTCTGCTGTGTGAACACTTTACCACACAGTCATGAATAGCTCTTGTCCTAGACCATCTTTTCAAAGATGGTACAGCAAAAATCCTTAGAACATGAAGATAAAGTCTCTCTCCAGGGAAAAAGGTTTAAAAAGTTTTATTTTGAGCCATTATAAAAGATTTGGGCTGCCTAACATTGGGAATCCTTGGCTGTAATGCAAACCCAGTGCGTGTGCAGCATTTACGTGAACCATTTACTCTCACATCACCACCAAGGGACCTGGGGGGTAAAAAGAACCCACGTGAAATTGAAGTTCTTGCTTCTGCTTTTCTGTGAGTAATGAAGTCTTTTGTTTCTGACCTAGGAGCTTCAAGTCTTCTGTTAATATCCATAAAACTGTGGCAGGCTAAATTGTTAACTTGAAGTAAGGTAAAATTTCAAAACTTTTCAGCCCTTGACATGAGTCATATTGGGATTCTCCGGGGACCTGTGGGAAAGTGGAGTTAACTGCATTGAAAGAACTAGAGAGCACAGAACTAATCTGGTGGAGGCTGGCCACTGCAGGCGATCACAACCACGGCATCTGCTGTTTAATTAAGGTAATACAATTAATCACAAATGGTCCTCATTGGTAGAAATAGATGGCATATTGTGGGAGTCAGCCTATAAATTAAATGTTTAAGAAAATCTGAGGCAGACAGAGTTCGAGTTGGGTCTGTAGGCTCTCCATTAAGGTATTAATCTGTTGGGTTTTATTTGAATTCTAAGTATAGATGAAGCTTTATTTTTCTTACCATGCCCTCAAAACTATGTGATTCTGTTTTTTGAGTTTTGGTTTTGGTTTTTCCTTAAAAAACAAACAAACAAACAAAAAAAAAACTTTGCAAATAAACATTGCAATTTCTTTGCCTTTTTCTTGAGGTATAATGTAGATTTAATAAACTACTCAAATTTAAGATTGATGAATTTTGACAATTGTATACACACAGCTATCAACCAAAATGAGATATAGAATTGTGTCACCCAGTATAGTTACCGTTAGACACATATGGCTACTTGACCTTAAAATTTAATTAATTAAAGTTACATAAAATTTAAAATTTACTTCGTTCATCACATGAACCACACCTCAAGTTCTTAATGCTACTCATTGATAGTAGTAGCCACTGCCATACAGCTATTGGACATACTGGATAGCACATACTTAGAATTTTGCAGAACATGATAGAAATGTCCTTTTTAAAATTAATAGCTGGGAATATTATTAAGTGACTTCTTTTACTCACAATAATTTTGAGATTCATTGATATAGTTGTATGTACTGGTCCTCCCCTCATTTTGCTGTGTAGTATTCCATTTAATGTTATACCTCAATTTGTTTAACAATTCTGCTGTTCATGGATGTTTGGAGTGCTTCCACTTTCAAATATTATGAATGAGATTATAATGACATCTTACAAAATTATTTTTGTGAACTTATGTTTGTTTCATTTCTCTTGAGAAAATAGGGGAGCGATTACTTAATCTTGGGATAAGTTTATCTTCATAAGAAACTGACACACAAAAATACATGTATAAGAATATTTTTCAGCAATAAAATACTAATTCTAGGGTAAAGGCTAACTATAGGCCTCTGGTACTAGCCTCTTCTATAAAGAACCAAAATAATGAGTGATCATACTTTGCATAGATCATCTAATACAGAACACTGGAATTCAACAGAGAAGTAACAGAAAACATCTAAGGCAAGGAAGGAGAGAGAAGGAAGGCAGCCTGCTCTGCTTGGATTGGCTGGGAGCCAGGAGAGGCTCCCCAGCATGGGAAAGAGTGAGTAAGCCACAGTGGTCCACATTCCCACCACAGACTCTGTATCTTAGACACAGAAAGTCCCAAGACCCTAGCAGACCCTGAGACTAACACAGGGAGCTGCTTGGAGAGCATGTGAAGTCATTGCTCCAGAGAGGGAGCACTTGCTGGGCCCTACACACACCCACAAAGCAGATACAGCGAGGCGCCATTTTGAGAGCCTCAAGCAGACTACATCCTGCCTCAGTGCCCAGCAGCCCCTGTATCCCCACATCTCTGAAGCCCAGTTGACATTCCCCAACTACAGCCACCAACTGCAGCTGGCTTCTGCTTCCAGGGCTGAAGCATAAGCCACTGGGAAAGACTGCAACTGCCTCCAGCAGGCAAGCTGCCACGCATTTTCATGTGTCTTGAGAAGAAACTCCCTCACCCAAAGTAGCCACTGCTGCAGGCTGCCACAGCTGAGGCCAAAGTGTGTGTTCCCCAGCTGCCTGCAAACTATTACTGAAGGCAGCCCTTCTCTCTCCAGTAGCTGGGCTGCAGTATAGCCTCTGCTGCCCCACCAGAGATTTCCGCCTCCTCCTGGGAATCAGTCTACTTCTGTCTACCACAGCCAGTGCCTGCATTAACCACAAGGAGGCCTGAGGACAGGTCCACCAGGCCTGGCTTTGCCCCACCCGACCCAGTGCCTGAACATGATGTCAGGGAGCCCAAGGACCATCCAGCCCAGTCCACAGCTGTTGGCACCTGAGCAGTTACTACACATTGTATTTAGGAGCTAAAAATGTGTATTGCTTGGAGGTAGAGATTAAAATGATAGATACTAGAGGCTGGGAAGAGTGTGTGAATGTATAGGTGGGCGGGTAAAGAGAGGTTGGTTAATGGGTACAAACATACAGTTGGATAGAAAAATAAGTTCTAACGTTCAATATTGTGACTACAGTTAACAAGAATGTATTGTATGTTTCAAAACAGGTAGAAGAGAGGACTTGAACTTTTCCCAACACATAGAAATGATAAATATTCAAGGTAATAGATACCCTAAGCACCCTGACTTGATCATTACACAGTTTATGCATATAATAAAACATCACATGCACTCCATAACTATGTACAAATATCTGTATCAATAAAAGAATTAAAAAAATACTAATTCACACCCACTAGAATGGGGCAAGGGAAGACTGATAATACAAAATGATGGGCAGGATGTATTGCAGGTGAAAATCTCACACATTGCTGATAGGAGTATAAAATGGTACAACTTCTTTGGATAGTAATATTGTACTGTGGTTTTAATCTGCATTTCCCTATTGACTGAATATGTTGGACAGCTTTTCATGTGTTGATTTGGCATTTTTAGGTCTTCTTTTGTGAACTTTCTGTTCAATTCTTTAGCACACTTAAAACAGTTGGTTATTAGCCCTTTAATGGTTAATTTGTAGGAGTCTTTTATAGATTCCGAATATGCTTATTTTGCCAGATATATTATTTCATATTCTTTTTCAAGATTTAGATCTTAACTCATATGAATGATTGTGGTTAAGTTTCCAGTTAGCTATAAGAAAGTGTGAAGCACTAGCTTAAAATTATTTTTTAATAAGTCACAAAGTATCAGAAAGTATGCTATAAGCACAATGAATCCAAAGAGATACCAGAGCCAAGAAAAGTCAACTCAGTCTCATCTGTCCCAGAAACTTAAGAATTCTAGAAAAGAACACAAAGGGATAAAAAATACTCCAAGGCCTGTAATTACTTAAAGATTTGATTTTTAAAATGTCTTTTTAACATTTCTAAATGTGTCTGGCAAACAAAAGTATACATTCAGACAATGGAAAAGACAAAATTCAATAATTGCTATAATTTTTTATGAAAATAAAATTAAATGTTCAACCCTTAGAATATTCAAAATTATATAATGGATACCATATTCAAGAAGTCTGATAATTTTAGCACACAAAATAGAACAAAATAGACAACCAAATCTATGCTCTTATAATAATGATTTTCAAAGCTTCTTGTCTTTCAGCTCATTCATTTATGCACAGAACTTTTAATTAGTAAAATTACAAATACAGTTTGAAAGAATCTGTTAGTTTTACTTTCTGGGTACCTAAAAAGTATACAATTACAAATGTATAAATGGTATTCATACCATAGTTCTAAATTTTTTAAATATTCCAAATATGGTGTTCAGAAGGTACGAGTATATGTTTGCAAAATCTAGTCATTTTCTCTTTACATTTTGCTGGTGAAATCTTTCACTTCTCATATACAAAAAAAAACACAATCTTCAGTTTCATCTGGGAGTACTATATGTGGGCAAGTTGCATGGCTCCTTAAAAAGAAATGGCTCTGAACTCCAACATCCACCCCAAAATAATCAACACATTTAACTTAACAAATATGACATCAGAAAATCTCTATGGATTTGATCTAATATACATATTCAACATTGTAAACACTTCACTTAAAGCTATTTATACATTTCTACTTTTCCCATGCCATATATATCCAATTAAAAACAGAGACGATTCCAACATGTGGTTAAAACAGTCAACTGTGTTCCCTACAATGCTAAAAGTTACATTTTATCAGACCAAAGCATCTTCTAACATGATTGCTTTGCCTAGTTATTTTTGGAACAGGTGGAGGTATATATACATGAATATTAAAATAAAACAAAGACATGAATAATCAGTTATTCTCTATATTTGAATTATCCAACCATTTGAGACTAAAACACTTTTTTGGAATTGCCTACTTACGTTTTTCAAGAATATAATTTTCAAGTTTAATTAAGAAAACTGCGTTATTTGGGAGCAAGTAAATATTCAAAGTAAGAGTTTAGATCTTTACATCTTTTGTTCACATAGAAGAAATGTATTAACACTCACATTGTGTTCAGAGTAAGCAAAAGTAGTTATACCTCCAATATGTTCAGTTAAGGAATTAATTAGGAAAGACCCTAAAGTTTTTGAAATTCTAAGGTTTGCAAGGGTCAAGTAAAGAAGAGGTTTTCGAGAAAAGTGAAATAAAAAGAAGCTCTCACTGCCTGAGGTGAAGATGAAATAGATTTAAAAAGAAAAGACATAGAAATAGAAAGTCAGGGACAAGTATAATTGGATTTTGTAATAGAATTGCAGAGGTAGGTTCACATTCAAAGTCATAAGGACCCTTCTGTTTTTCCAGTTACTGGTTAGCAAAAGATATTTTATAGGGAACTCATCTGCAACTATGCACACCTTTTTAGTTAATAAAGAATATCCACGTCTTACAATTTCAAAGTAAGGAAAATTGCAGACAAATTATTGGTTTCTACATAAAGATCAAAAAACTGTTTTTGTTCATAAGTTAAAGAAAATTGAGAATATGCTGTTCTTATTTGTATAATGTAGCATTGAGCAAGGCATGGAATTTTTACTGTTGTTCCATCATCATTCTGAAAAGCATTTAGAGAAAATAATGCCAGCTTGATTTTCTTTCTGCAGGACCCAAATGCCAATCTTGCCCAAACTGTCATAGTGCCTATATATTCATTTTGTACTTTCTTGTTGTATTCTTGGGGTACATTATTTTTCAATTGTCTTTATGATACTTCTTATATATATTTTATCTCTTCATAGAGATAGTAAACTACAAAAAGTCATGAGTCTTTCTTTCCATTTCCTATTTGTTCCTCCAAAATTCTCACAATATTGCTTCATTACCATTGTAATATTGCAATATCTGCATTATTAACCCAACTATCATTTCATGTTTTGCACTTTCAAAAATAATCTTTAGTTAATCACACAAAGTACATCTTTAAACATGCATATAACTGTCTATATACACATATTAGACTCATTAATGGTTAGTAAGTAGTATGATTTTGCCATTATAGCCAAAGAAAACAAAGAATAATTAATCCCTCATTACAATGAAAACTTCTCAAAGGCTGAAGCCATTTGTTTTCATCTCTTCACAGAGATCACCATAGTATGCTCAGCTATTAACATTATTTGCTGAATTTAATCAGTGTAACTCTGTATTTAATTAATCATTGTGAGAACTATGTAGTACACTATAATTTTTAAAATGGCAAAAGTATATAGTTGATAAACCTTTCAAATCATTCCATTCGTTTGATTTTCCTAATTATTTCTGTAAGTGCCAGACATAGGTCCTTAAGTATATCCTAGTTAAAAATGAAGGACATTGGTAAGTTATGAAATAGGACTAGGGTTTTGCTTTGAGGTTATCCATAAATCTAACGTTTGTGCTTATTACTTGTGTCTGCTCATCAGAAGCTATCATGAATAGATGTAATTTAGTAAATTTCCATGGTTTTTAGTTACTTCCTTCTGGAATCTAAGAATTTTGAAACCTCTTCCCACTCTGTGGCATTTACAGAACTATGTACTATAAAGTATATGCTAATCAAAAAATAATTTGTGCATTCTACTTAATTTGATAAATTGAATATAAGATCAATACAAATGTTTCTCGTATACCACAATAAAAGAGTGCCCAATATTTTCATTTTAAAGTACAATGCTTCCTGCCACTATTTGGGGGGGTGTGTGTGTGTGTGTGTGTGTGTTTCTATGTTTTAAAATAAAACACTATTAAATTCTCTCTAAAAGATCTTAGTAGTTTAAACTTCAAGCATGTACATTTTAATGTTTATGTTTATTTCATTTTTTAAAATTGAAACAAACCCAAACTATACATTTGTGTTTGTGTAATTAGTCCTATTAATGAAGTTTTTGTAAGTATTTTCATATGTTCATATTAATGCTGTTCCTACTTTGTATTCCAGATCTCCTTGATCCTAACTTAATCCAGCATGCATACAAGCATAGGCTTGTGAATGTGTATATACACACGTATGTATACAGGAGTTCAAAAAAGGAGGCTTTCTCTATATAAACAAAAGATGTTAAGAATTCTTATTGTGTGAGGTGCTTCATTTATAAACTAACTTTAAAGGTAACATTCTTATAGAAAATTGTCTAAATAGAATTTTATTTTGCAATTTCCTTGTGCCTGCTAGTAAAATACCAATATCCTTATATATTTAACATTGGATTCATGAAAAAGAAGAAATAATAAAAGAAAAGGGCAATACTAAAAAATGCAATAATTTCTTCAAACTGAAAATATATATCTCTGCACATCAGGCTTTTTCAATAACAGATATCTGAAAATATAATCCTATTCACTCTGTCGAGATATTAAGAAATAGGAATGCCTAAATTACTCTAAGAATTTGAAATTCAGATTTTATATATCTCAATTTAATATTCACATAAAAATGCAAATTCAAACTGTATTTTAAGATAAATATTGGGAAATATTTTTGAATGTTTGCACACATGCATTTGTGAGGGTTTCGCTTTTATGTTGTGATAATATTTCATGATTTACTTCCTTGGGTCTTTAGGGGATATATATGTGGTTGCATCATATCTTTTAGTGTATATCAGGGCTGACACTGATTTGTTAAGTCATGTATGGTAGATATACAGTATAAAATAACTGTATTAGTAAGCTATACCAATATTTATATTTTTAACCTCTGGAGAGCAGTCACAAAGTATTACTTTTTCTTTTTTTAATTTCAGAATATTATGAGGGTACAAATGTTTTGGCTACCTGAATTTCTTTTGTACAATTTGAGTCAAAGTTATAAGTATGCCTATAACCAGATAGTGTGCATTGTACCCATTAGATGTGATTTTACCCATCCTCTTATCCCCCCTCCCACCTATTTGATTTCTGACCTTTTCAAGCATTCAGGAATAACTGAGTCATGAAGAAAGGAAACAGCCCAATTAATTAAAAGACCTATGGCTATATGCCTATTAACCACCTAAACAGAAAAACCAAAGCCAAGAATTTGGACTGCTTCATGGGTATGTCATAGAGCAATTCCAGGTTAGTAAACCAAATAGTGGAAATTAGAGAACTTGTGATTCCCTAAGGACATATAATATTGAATATTTTTTCATATGTTTGCTTGCCAATATGTATATTGTCTTTGGTGAGGTGTCTTTTTAGATTTTTGGCTCATTTTTTGAATTGGGTTGTTTATTTTCTTATTGTAGTATTTTAAGAATTCTTTGTATGTTTTGGATATGTCATTTATCTGATAGGTGTTTTTCAAATATTTTCATTTTATGAAACACATGGCTTGTCTTTTCATTCCCTTAAAAGTGTCTTTTACATAGCAGAAGTTTTTAATTTTAATGAAGCCTAATTTATCAATAAAGGCATGCCTCATTCTATCACACTTCACTTTATTATGCTTCACGAATGTGTTTTTTTACAATTAAAGGTTTGTGGCAACCCTGCATTGAGCAAGTCTATCAGTGCCACTGTTTCAGCAGCATGTTTTCTCTTTATGTCTCTATGTCACATTTCAGTCATCTTTCAAACTTTAACGTTATTATTACATTTGTTATCATGATCTCCATTCAGTGATCTTTGATGTTACTGTTGTAACTGTTTGGGAGCACCATAAACCGCACCCATATAAGATAATAAATAATAATAAATGTGTGTGTTTTCATTGCTCCACTGACTGACCATTCTCCCCTCTCTCACCCTCTCCTTGGGCCTCCAATTCCCTGAGACACAGTAATATTGAAATTAGGCCAATGAATAACCTTACAGTCTCTAAATGTTCAAGTGAAAGTGAAGAGTCTCACAGTTCTCACTTTAGATCAAAAGCTAGACATGATTAAGCTTAATGAGGAAGGCATGTCTAAATTCTAGACAGGCCAAGCTAGGCCTCTTGCACCAAACAGATAGCCAAACTATGAGTGCAAAGGAAAAGTTCTTTAAAGAAGCTAAAAGTGCTACTCCAGTGAAGACGCTTATGATAGGAAAGCAGAACAGCCTTATTACTGACATGGAGAAAAGTTTTAGTGATCTGGATAGAGGATCAAACCAGCCATAACATTCCCTTAAACCAAAGCCTAAGCCAGAGCAAAGCCCTAACTCTCTTCAATTTTATGAAGGCTGAGAGAGGTGAGGAAGCTGCAGAAGAAAAGTCTGACGCTAGCAGAGGTTGGTTCATGAGGTTTAAGGAAAGAAATCATCTTCATAACATAAAAGTGCAAGGTGAAGCAGCAAGTGCTGATGTACAAGCCGCAGCAAGTTATCCAGAATATCCAGTTAAGGTAAGCGATGAAAGTGGCTGCACAAAACAGCAGATTTTCAATGTAGATGAAACAGCCTTCTCTTAGAAGGAGATGCCATCTAGGACTTTCATAACTAGAGAGTCAAAGTCAATGTCTGGCTTTAAACCTTCAAAGGACAGCCTGACTCTCCTGTTAGAAGCTAATGCAGCTGGTCACTTTAAGTTGAAGCCAATGTTCATTTACCATTTTGAAAATCCTAGGGCCATTAAGAGTGCTGCTTATGGATGAACAAAGAAATTGGGTTTTTTTTTTTTTTTTTGAGATGGAATCCACTACTCCTCATGAAGATGCTGTGAACATTGTTGAAATGACAAAGTATTTAGAATATTCCATAAACTTAGTTGATAAAACAGTGGTAGGATTTGAGAGATTTAACTTCAATTTGTAAAGAAGTTCTACTATGTATAAAATTTCATCAAACAGCATGGCATGCTATGGAGAAATCTTTCATAAAAGGAAAAGTCAAGTGATGTAGCAAACTTCACAGTTGCCTTATGTTAAGAAATTGCCATAGCCACCCCACTCTTCAGCAATCACTGCCCTGATCAGTCAGCTTCCATCAACACCAAAGCAAGATCCTCCCCAACAAAAAGATTACAACTTGCTGAAGGCTCAGATGATAATTAGCATTTTAGTAATAAAGTATTTTAAATTAAGGGATGTCCATTTTTTAATACATAATGCTATTACACACTTAATAGACTACAATAGAGTAAATATACACTGGGAAAGCAAAACACTTGTGTGTCTCACTTTTTTGTGATACTTGCTTTATTGTAGTAGTCTGGAACCAAACCCCCAATATCTTTTGAGTTATGCCTGTATTTTATTTTGTGGTGCTTTGTGTTGTAATGTTTAAAACTCTTTACCAAACCCAGATTTTTCTCCTCAATTATCTTCTACAAGGTTTATAGTTTTGCATTTTACATTTAAGTCTATGATTTATTTTGAATTAGTTTTTGTAAAAAGTGTATGGATTCAACTTTTGGTTTATTTTTGCATTGGATGTTTCAGTATCATTCCTGGAAAAGTCTATCATTTCTTTATTAAATAGCCTTTGCCCTGATCAAGCCCAAGTCAATTAGGGTGTGACAAAACAGCTTCCCTTTAGGGTAGGCTTTTGTTAAGGAGAACAGAAAGCTCTGAGTGCATTTCAATCATTCTTGGCAAGCCATGGAGTTTTCTGGCAGCAATTTTCCAAATGGTGAAGTACCTAGAGAAATAATGGTTGCTACTTTTGTTCAAGGAGCAGTCTATTACAAGAGGAAGAAAGGAAGGGAAGGACTATGCATGCTGAATTCTGGCTCCCATACTCACTAAGCAAGTATCACTTCACTACCCTTTGGGCTGAAGTGAGTAATGGTACACTTAGAGGTCAGGTATGTACTTAAGAAAATTCTGCCCATATGTAAACCAGTGGAGTGGGGGGAAGCCCTTCTACTCTAATAACAGAGTTTAATAACTCTTAACATTACTGAGCTTTTATTAAGCTAATGCTCACAGAGATTTCCTAATGGTCAAGGTCATACTTTGACTTCCCAACTCAGATTTACTTACAATCTAAAGATACCTCTCAAACTCGTAGTCTGCAACCAAATGCAGATTTCGTTTTATTATTCCGCATGAAGTATTGTTTTTTTACCTTCTTACTTTCTACTAACATTTTTAATGGGAGATTTCACCTAAAATTTTAGATATTTAGCGCCTCGTAAATCTTCAGATGGAAACATTGGCCTTATTGCCAAATGGCAACGATTGCCTGCACCTGAGTAGCAGCTGTTCTCACTAAACAATGTGCATGCTCTTCATTTTGCCAGTTTTCACCAATTAATTACCCAATGTGGTGATAATGCTCTTATACAGGATCTGCTTCATTCATTTATATGTCTGTTCCCTGTAGGCATTTGGGCTTGTAGTCACTGCTCTAAAGAGAACCAAGCTTTGTCACATTTAAACACCTCTATCTCATCTATGGCTGACATCTGAGACTTGTTTGGAGTAATAAGCCCAGAAGACCCTCAGCTGGGAAGTCCAACGTCAAGGTATCCGTATCAGGTGAGGGCCGGCTTGCTGCGTCATAGCATTGTAGAAGACAGGAAGATGAGAGAGTGCAAGAGAGAGCAAGAGAAGGCTAAACATGCTTTTAAATCCATTCTCACAATAATGACATTAACCTCTTAATGAGAGCGGAGCCCTCATAACCTAATCACCTCTTAAAATTTCCACCTCTCAACACTATTGCATTGGGGATTAAATTTTCAACACATGAACTTTGGGGACTCATTCAAATCATCACACCATCCCAAATGCCTAGTCCATTTCTTTGATAACCTACCCTTTTTTCCTGATTTTTATTCTGAGTTTGGCCTCCAAACCCATTTGTGCCTGTATGCTATATCAGTGAGGCCTTGAATCTCATATATTTAGCTTGTGTTTAAATCTCTGAGTCAACTTAGTTGGGACTCTTAGAACCAGGATGTCTAGGGATGAAGGGTGCTATGCCTCTATTTTCCAAATAGACCCAGGGATATCTCCCCCTGCCCCTGCCTAGACATGATGTGAGCTTACACCATGCTTATTTCAGCTATTATGTATCTAAGTTCTAAGGCAGAGGTAGAAGAACAGGATTGTATGTCAAAAAAGCTGATCATCTTGCCAAAAATAGAAGAGCCAGAGCAGATGGGAAGCCAGAGAAATAAAGTCTAAATGAGAATAAGAAATTTCTGGCACTTACTAATAATCAGGAACTTTTAATAAGCATAAAATTATTCTGGCAGAGGAAAAGTTATGTGTTTAAATTGGGGCCTTTTCATTATGGCTAATACGCGGAAAAAGAGACAAGAGCAGACTTATCCATGAGAGTACCAGATTATCTTAAAATTAAATTTTTAATCTTTTCTACATTGGAACAGCTCCCTTCTTTTTTTCTTTTTATGAAGATAATGATCACTTCGTTTGTACAGTTTCTTCCAATAATGCTTATTTTTATATTAACCCTTAAGGGAAACTTGTGTTTGGTTACTGAGTTTCCTTTTGAACATTTGTTGAACTTAAGATGACATTTGTATGAATTGTCTCCAAAGTTCTTTTTAATAAAGAAGGTGTCACAAGGGGGCATGGCTGGAAGTGTTGACTCAGTAATCTTTGAAGTTCCTTTAGGCTCTGGCTCTTGGTAAACATAACATTTCTCAACATATAGAAGAGACTCCTCTTAATAATGCTGTAAAATAAAACTACTTCCTTATGTACCAAGAGAAACAAGGGTTGAGAAGTGGTAAAAAAGAGCATTTTTCTAACCCTATAAGAAAGTTGAATCATACAATAGGATTTTTTTCCCAAGTAAGGACCCTAGGTGAGGGTCAGAGGTAAGAGGTGTCAAGGCTAAAATGCATGGGGCTACAGGGAGGATCCCCTCACTAGCATAGCACCCAGAGAGCCAGGGAGGCCTCAAGAGGACGCTTCTGCCATGTTTTGGACCTAGAGGCTGGGAGGAAGAAGCAGGGAATGGGCAAGGGTGGAAAAGTACTGCATAGGGTAGGAATGTAGATAAGCACTAAGGGCCTGAGTCCTTGACTGTGACTCCCTCTAGACAATGCAACGCCGTGTACCAAATCTGGTGTGTGGAGCAGGCTTTCCTGTGCAGCATGTCCAGTTAACTCTTTCAAGACAAATCATTCTTTTCCATCTCTGTGCTTTTGCTCATGCTGTTCCTTTTGCTCAGAAATCCCATTGTCTTCTCCTTCAGAATCTGTCTCCTTCTTATCCATTTTTCAGACTCACATTTATCTCATCGAAACTCAAGCCTTTTGTGGAACATTTGCTTAAAACCCAGCCTAGGAAAGAGGATCTCTTGCCCTAGATCCCTTGTTTTAGTGAGTCCTGCTCTCCTTTACCCCAGCCCCTGCCATGTCCAGTGTACCCAGAAATACAGAATTCCCTGATCAAACATCTTAACCCAATAGTGTGCACACCCCAAGGAATGACAAGTAGATAAGTGGTGACTTTGGAGGGTGGTGATGGGTAGAAGTTGAACAGGGAGAGTGGGATGTCCACAGATATTTTCTGTGCAGATGGAGCCTGGGGTAGTAACAGAAAAGGAGCTTTTGGCATTGGAAACTCAGGTCCCTTCATGGCTGTATCACCAAGTTCTCAAAAGGAACTTACTGAAGTTCAAGGAACTTAAATTTATACTTGGCTTTCCATATGTCATACAGGTCCATGTTTTTGACATCAAGAATCTAAAGCATATTTAGTATAAAATTTTGTTAGCTTGATTTATAATTTTTAAGTATTTATACAAATATTTGCATTCTTACATTAGCTTTGCAAATATTAGGATTGGGTTTGTGTTTTTAACATTTCTACAACAGGTATTTTATGTGCAATCTCTACATTTAACTGTTTTTTTTTTCCTGTGGTTTCATAATACTTTGTATGTACTTCTTTTATCACATTTCTATGTGGCATATCATTCATCTTCATGGGTTTTTTTCTTTTACTGGGCTAAGAAATATTAATACATGAGGGAAAGGGTTCTTTTCATTGCTACTCCCTTCTCTGCCTACATTGACTGTACCACACAAAAATTATAAACAATGTTGAAACTTAGGCTCAGAGGATTTCTTCAGTCTTTACCATTCTGAATCTCTTCATTCAACAGTTCCCTCATTTTCCAGTAACAGGAACATGACCTGCAGTACACATTGAATAGATGTTGTTCTTTATTTCATGTTAAAGACTTACAAATACAATGTAAAAGAAAATCTATTCTTGAAAAATAACCTGGGATCCCAATTAGATCCCAAACATCAAAAGAGAAACAAGCAAAATTTAGTTTACTGGCATTGCTATTTTAACAGGTTCTTGGAGTCCTTTGGTAAAACTATTAAAATCTTTACTCAATGCAGATCTCCAGGAAAGTGCAAACAAACCAGAACAAATTTATTTTCTCCCTTAGGACAAAGCAAACTTGGAGGAACATATTTTGTCTGTTTGTGTCTCTGTATTGTAGGTTTGAACTGAGGGTGGTAAAAACAAATTTAAAAGTGGTTTCCTATGCTCCATGAGGCTTGCTGATAAATTCTCACAATAGATTTCTTCCTTTGGTTAATAACAATGTGTGCATCACCTTTAAGAATTCAGGGCCTTTTCTCTTTCATTGCTTTTCTTGCCAGCTCTTATCAGAAGTAAATAGTTAGGATTAAAAATTTATAATTGTGTTGAAAAAAAATCATAACAATAATTCTCAAGGTTAATTAGAGTAAGCACTTTATGAGTGATTTTTAAATGAATACTGATAATCTTTGTAGGACATTATAGTTTACAATATATAATTATATATTATCACACTTGATCCTATCAAAATTATTAATCAGGCAAGGCAGTCATTTTACAGAGAAGTTTACAAAAGTTCCAGAAATTGGTTCATAAAAGTTCCAGAAATTGCTTGATGAGCAGAAAGCAGGATCAGTCCCATGTTCCTAACTTCTCACTCCAAGTCCTGTTCTTGTTGCTTTGAATTCTCTATCTTTTCATAAATTAATAGACTATTGATGCTTTACCTAAATAAGAACAAGGGCTAAATAAATTATTTGGGTCACATGGAGTGGGCTGTCCTGGTCATATATGACTTCTTTGTATCATGAAAAGTCATAACACGGAAATTTTTCTGAGTTCTTTGTTCTGCAACTGACAGCTGAGACAAAAATAATAAAAACAACAGTGCCAGTGACAACTTTGATGGCAACGAACGATGGCTAGCAATGATTGCTTACAGTACGACAGGCACTGTTAAAGTGCTGTATATGCCTTAAACTTACTTAATCCTCATTACAATCTTATGAGATGGGTGCTATTATTATACTCATTTTACAGAGGAGCACTATGAAAACCAGAGAGGTTAAGTCACTTCCCTAAAGTCAAGCAGCTAAAAAAAGAAATCAATCAGGCAGCAACAAATATATATGTCGATAGCCTCTAGTTAAGTCTTTATAACACTGTCACTTTTGCAACCTCAGGTGCGTGTCGAATTTGTGTCAGAACTTAGAAAGAATTCTTCCTGAGGTTATATTGCCTTACTAGAAACACTATTTCACTAATCTCATAGTTCTGTGGTACCCAGTAAAATCCTGAACAAAACAACACCAAATGGATGATATTTTCCACACTCATTTGGATGCCTCGTTAGATGGTATCATATATCCAAATGAAATCTGATTTTTTTGTTAAATAAGCAAGACCACAGGTGGGCCTTAGTTAGTCAGGAAGCGATTCTGAGCTTTTACCTATCTGGGAGACCCCAGACTTCAGGTTGTGAAGCCACATTCCTCAGCTGCAAATGTTTTCAGGCAAGAGGAAAGTGGGTGGGCAAAGATTGTCACCTTGGTCAAGCTTTAAGCCAAATACTATTTTTCTTCTATATTTCCAGGTGCCATTCTGGAGAGAAGCCAGGAAGGCATTAGGAAACTGAAACTCTTTAAGATTAAAACATTTTCTTGTTTGTGACTCACTATTACATAAAAGAAACTGTTTAAATTGTCCATTTTGAACATGATAGTACCAAAAATTGAATTCCCACCCCCTTTAGTCATCTTGTGAGGACTTGAGACAGAGGCTTAATTAGCCTAAAGCAAAATGAAGACCCTCTGTTTCCACTGAACACACACACTGTGGTCTGAGTAAATTTGTTTAAATATTTATAAACCTCATGGGGCCAGTTGATGGCTGATGTTGAACTATGCCTTTGCCATCGTCTAAAACTAGCAATCTCCTTTTCTATGCCTGTACCCTGTCTGTCCTCTACCCGTCTGTGCAGATGTCACTGCCCAATTTACCTAACCTCCTATTGTCACAATCTGAAGCTTTCATCAGTTTATAACTTTAACCTCACACCTAATCTTCCTGTCCTCCTTCTCTCTTCCCTTCTCTCTTCTTTTTCCTCTTTTCTATTCAAGTCAGTTAATTCTATATTTGTCACCAAAATTGCAGTCAGAGATTATTCAGCAGAGATTACTTTTATTGAAAAAAAAAATAACTGAAGCCAGAGAAATAAGTGAGAGAGTGAGCTGAATGTCAGAAGAAGAAAAGTAAACTTTCTTCAGTGTAGCCTCAGAAGAAGAGGCAACAAAAATTCTGGGACTGAGATGTTGAAGAGAGAGTCGAAGGAGGCAGGTCAGGAGATCTTGCTGGAGTTTGAAGTGCTCCAATATGAAGCCTTAATAAATAGTTAAAAGTGGAGATTTCCTCTTTAGTTAAAGAAAAGCCAAGGGTATCAATAAAAGGCTGCCCAATAAATTTTTCATAGCGAGTTCCAAATTATTCTGCAATTTGGAGCATTCACAGCCAGGAGGAGAGTCTCTTCTAAGTAGCTGGCCTCAATTAAATCATGCTTTCATAAGTGTATGTGTATGGCACTGTCAGGAGATCTGGTTCTTTTTACCCCACACATATTGTTACTGAATAAATCCTGTTTACCCAGATGTCTTATTCTACTGGGTATAAATAGTGTCTGAGTAACTCCCTGCTCTATGTCCCCCATATCTGGAGCTGCTCCAGTTGCTTTGCCAACCTGCTTTAGCTCCTAAAGAGAAATCTTCAAGTGACCAGTTATACACACTGCACTCTGCTGGTGGGTTCTGTTAAAGACAAAATGCACCCAACAGGATGAGATGACAGAAGCTAATGTTACTCTGATACTATTGCCAGCAAAAGGGGAGAGAGCACAAGACTAGTTTGGACACCCAGCTCTCCAGAGAGTTTTTAAGAGGCTGGAGAGCTTTTAAGAGCTAGACTGGGGGGATCCTAGACCATCTGGGTTTGCTAATTGGCCTTACCCAAAGGAAAAGTAAACTTTCTCTATATTCATATAGGACTTAGTTCCATATCTTAGAACAATGGAAGCCCCTTATTAGGCTCCTGCCCTCCCACGGAAACTAGGAGATAGAGACACTACCTTTCTTGCTGTTTACGTTTCAAAACAAGCAATAGGCTGGGAGAAGATTTACATAAATCTGAAAAGGACAGAAAAAATTGCAATTGTAAGTTTTCTAAAGTAACTACTTTAGGAAAAGGGAGATCATGAGCCTAGAGTCTGGAAGAAAGCTGTCTAAAGCATAGTCAAGCTGAGGAGAATGCTGGGTCTGTTTTGGTTGGGCCACAGTCACGGTCATTGCTGTGACATCAGTAGCTCTGCGTGGCCCAGGCAGTAGCCATCAGTGCTGCCTGGTTTGTTGCTTTCGTCAACATTCTGCTGCCTTTGCTGCCACTGTCACCAGTGTCCCATCAATACTGACTCCACTCAGTTGTCAGATGATTATTTAACTGCTAACTTTTTTCAATGCACTATGCTAAACACCGGGAGTCACAGGTGGTCCTCAGGCTGACAGAATGTGGCAATTCCCTGCCTGCAAACGCTCACTTTCATGTCCACCATGAACAAAGCTACTTCCTGGAAAGAACAGAAACCTCTTTCTCTTTTCTTCCCTTTCCATAAAAGCAAAATCACAACAAAACAGTAAAAAACTTCAGAAACTTAGAAATGAAATAAAATGTGACGGAGCAATATTACTATCTTCTCCTCCTTGGGGAAGTTATATACTCACATTATGGCAGTCTGGGCCATATAAGGATAAAGTGATAGTAGAGGCCTTTGGAAAGACACAAGAAACAAAAATATTTTTTTTGACATAACAAATAGAGATAAAATATTGTGCTAAATTACAACATTGGAAATGCTTGTTTTTGTAGTAAATTGTTCTCAGGCCAGGGAGCATCTTTCCTGAATTCTTTACACTTGTTTTCTGGCTGAAATGCTCTCCATCACTCAGCACCTGCAAGCAGTTTTAATGGGAAATCCTATGGAACAGAATGCCTGCAGAAGGGGCAGAGTCTAAGAGAAAAGAGGATGCTGTAGGGAAGACGGAGATGCCAAGAGATAAGGAACCAGAAGAAATGAGCAAAGGGAAGCCAAAGAAGCAACTCTCTTGTACCTCTCTACTGTGAATTTGCTGACATCAACCCACTGGAGTAAATCAATACTTGGTTTATCCCACTTTCTGGGTTCAATGTAAGAGTCTTCAAAAAAGGGCTATACTTTCTGACATTTCTGAATATTAAAGGCAGAACAATCTCTAAGGATGAAAAGGACGGAGAGGAAGTAAGAAAGAAATAGACAAAGGACAGATGGGAAATTATTTGTAGGACTCCCTTTTTATCAAATGACAAATCAAAGGTCATTTGTCCTCACCAGTAGTGTTTCATTACCCTCAAAAATCTAAGTTTGGTATCAAACTTATTGAATATCTCACTGCAACTCTTTGAGATAGATAGTATTATTATCTCATTTTCTAGCAGCAGAATTTTAAACCCAGGGAAAGAGAGACATTTGCCCAAAGTCACACAACTGGTGAGTAGTGGAGGCAGAAATCAAGAGCAGACCTTTTGCTCAGACTCCTTCATTAACACTGAGCCCCACTATTCCACTGGGTGCTACTTTTCTACATTGAAATGGTGCATGGTATAACATGAGGAAGAGAAGCTAATCCTAACATTATTTAGGGCTATAATTCTAAAGGACCTCTTTAATCATACCCCTTTTCACCTTCACCATTTCTCTCATGGGTAACACCTCTGACAGGAATAGATGCCTGTTAATCATGAACACAAACTCTGGCCTGTGATATTAGCCCCATGGCTTTATGTCTAGATTATCTGAGATAACCAGATCCCACGTTCTGGAGAGTTGTAGAGCAGAGTCTTAGTTATCTTTGATTGTTTTTGCGTGTTTACACATAATCAAATGTAGTGGAACTATGCCGAGGATACAGCCAAGGAAAAACTATAATAGAATCCACAAACATAGGCTGAAACCTGTGTGTCTTACTGCTTCTAACTTCAACTATGTAGGTGTTTTCAGGAGTGAAACTCATGCTTTTCCTTACAAACCTACATAAGCCCTGGTCCAGGAGTTAGAGAAGCTGAAGAAAGATCTGGGAGAAGATGGAGTAGCTGATGCTCCAAGCTAATAAGGCAAGCCAGCAGGTAATGACCAAATGCATTAGTTACGACACCTTCTACCACTCCTGTAATGACCTTCTAAGCATTAGAAAAATAAATGGCCATGGTCCACTTCTGCCTTCGGAACCAAATTCAAGGTAGTAAAATAATGATGGCAATAATACAGAAGATTTTTGCATTTTTGCATATAAATATATAAATGGTTTTATATCTTTTATTTATAAATATATAAATACAAACTATAAATAGTTTTTATGGAAGGAGCCAAGGGTGGGGGAACAGGTTAGAATGAAGACAAGAGAGAGAGAATCTGAAGAAATAATGATCCACAGATGCCAGGAGAATACTATACATGAGCACAAACTCATAAGGGAGAGATAAATGCCAATCTAGGAAGGGATACCTTCACTCTGAGAATGAAAGAATAGAAGCTGAGGATAAATGCTGTTGTATTTAATTATAACAACATCCCTGAAAAGCTCGATTTTATACAGGTTTACTGATGTCCAAAACAGTAAATGTCTTACTATTAATATTTTTTCATACGTGAACTTCAAAATACTATCAACTGTATTTGTGGCTAGGCAAATTAAACTTCTCGAAGTTTTATAAGAAACTGAAGTTTAATATAATATTAACTATTTGCAGGTTTTTGAAAACTTAAAATATTGTATAATATTTTTAATATGTATGTGTTGTATTTGTACAGTAAACACTATGGGAATTAAGTTAAATTCTAAATTATCATTGAAGTAGTGAAAATTGAAACTATAAAGCTATTTCATGTGAACGTAACACAGATTTTCAGTATATAATGTTATATAAATTTATAGTTAGTAATATACATCTAGCTCTAGAATTTACCATGTTACATCTCTGGTGTAAACTGTATTTACTCTTCTGACAAAAATCTGATAATGAAAGTGTAAGTGTTTAGAGTTGGAAAAAAAATTGGGTAATTTTCTAAAATAAAAAAAAATATATTGGTAACTTTTAAAGATATACCTAAGGAATGATAGTTAACTTTGACATATAGGCATTCACCTTGTTAGGAAAACAAATCAGCTATTAGTTTAGAAATTAAGTTCACATTCTTCTTTGCTCAAAAGTAAATGGGATGACATAGAATAAATATTTTATGCATTATAAGATCAAAATAGTCTCTTTTTATCCCATTAGTAATACACAATAATCATGTTTTTGAATTTAAAGTAACAGTAAATTTGAAAACAAGAGACAGAAACTTAAAATTCTGGGTCATAACATATCTGCAAAATAGTCATTATCAGGAAAATCATTGTGAATTTGTTCATGCCTCTGTGAGACAGGACAGCATCAAATAAGATGCTATTCAGCTTTGACTTTAATCTCGAGACCTCCATGATTAAAAAAAAGTCAAATAGAAAATGAAACTATTAAAAAGTCTCTTTCCCCCAAATGTATAAAGTGAAGCTAAAATCCACATTTATTTTAATTTAGCAAGAGGGAAAATGCTTGTCAATTAGATATAAAGTGAAACAATTGTTTAGAGAAGTGATAATAAATTCTGTCATGAAAGCAAAAGTGAATTATATTTAGTCATGTAGAACAATGAGATATTTTCATTAATTCTTTCATGCCTTCATACACTGAAAGCATTCATTTTATATTAATATATGTTTTCTTTTTGTCTTTTTCTTTCAAAATTATTAATTTCAGATCAGAACACTATTCTTATTTCTGTTTTACTTTTCTTTGCCTTTTTGTTCTTTGACATGTGATTTTGAGCTATCCTTTATACAGGAGACATATTGGCAACATTCTAGAATTTAAGCTATTTCTAAATCTCTCAGAACATCACTCTCTATAGATAAATATCTCACTGCTACTACATACTTCATATTTTCACCTCTATTATGACTCAGGATATTTGAAAGAAAATAAAGCTATTGGATTCATAAGTAATACATCTATTAAATGTACTTATAAGAATAATGTATAGAGAAGAAAGTAGTTGACAAACCAAAAAAGCAAAGCTATATATTCCGATACTCTCAGGAAGCTAATAATGAGAACGGCAAGCCATTTCTTTCCCAAGCAGATTGCTTATTTATGGGACTTAGAAAAATATTTTTAACTAATCCCCAAATCTCATTTTTGAAACTGAATACCTAGATTAACTCATCATGGAAATCACATTTCTACTTCTAATTAGTAGGAAATCTGCCAGTTTCTAGGTGAGTCTAGTGGGACTTGTCAAGAAATCAACAGAATTAATACATGTAGAACCAAAGCTGAAGACAACTCCTGGAAATTTCTGGTATGTATTACTGTAAACATACACGACAACTTATTGTTTATGTTCTTAGGTTTCCTTTGACAAACAAGAGAGTATAAGATTTTACTAATTTGAATATTCAAAAACCCTGTCATTTTAGGACATTATATGGTAAGATGGTATGTATACTATATTCATCATATTCTCATCATGAAGGGTTTCTGTTTTTATTTATTTTTGCTTTCTTTTTCGTGAAGTGTTTCTAAAGAAAAACTCTGACTAAGAACAATTGGCCTCTGATTAAGGACAGTTGGCCTTTTTCATCCTAAATCTCTAAAAGGACAAAACATTATCTTTTAATTAATAAATCTATAACCTGGTGAATCCTTGAAAGTAAAAGAGTAACTACAAGTACTCTTTGAAAGATACTGGGCTATGAAATCTGATTGCAGAAGAATCATAACACAAAATATTTTCTGGAAAACCAGTGAGATAAGGCAGGTGCCCCTCTAGGTACAAGCCAAGCATGACATGTTAGATGTTGAGAGCATAAAGAGGCTGGATTGGACCTGCTTCACCTTTCTACTTCTCTCCCTTAAACCAGGGCAATAAGGAAGACCTTGGCACCAAGTATAGGGTCAGAGGCAAGATGGTGCCCTGTGGACTTCAGGAGGAAGGGGGCAAAACATATTTATTGCTATTTTTTGCCCTTTTTTTTCCCCCATGTTTTAGAATCGGCTCACCACTTAACAATTAAAAAAAAAAAACTTTTAGAATTTTGGTTGGGCTGTATTAAATTTAAAAATAAATTTAGGGAGAATTTATATATTTAAAATTTGAAGTCTTCTAATTCTTTAACAGGGGGTAGCCCTACCTTAATTTGGGCTCTTTTAATTTCTTTCAAAAGTGTTGTAATTTTTACATCATCTATTAGAATTATTCCTAAGTCCTTGATATTTTTGATAAAACTGAAAATGGTTATTAAAATTTAATTTTATTTTTTTTTGCTATTATATCAAAATAGGATTGATTGTTGCATAACGATTATTTTTTCCAGTGAACTTGCTAAATTCACATTCATTCTAAGAATTTCTTGCAGATTCATTTGGCTATTTGCACAAAAATAAACTTTACTAATTCTTATTCCTTTATTTCTTTTCCTTGTTTCATTGCACTGCCCACTTTGGTGCAATGTTGAAGAGAAGTGATGATACTAGGAACTTTTGCTTGTGTGTTTTTGGCAGATATTGGTCTTTACTTTTTCTTTCTTTTGATATCCTTGCTATATTTATTCTGACTTCCTAATAGAAGGTAGAAAGCATTCCCTCTCTTTCTATTCTCCAAATATTTTGTGTAAAACTGGAATTATTTTGTCCTTAAATATTTAGACTATTGTTCACCTTGGCAAAATGTTTTCTATAGAAGATTAATTACATAATTATTCTTATCCCTGAATGAATTAGGACACATCCTTTGAAATGATATACTATGTTCACATTTATCATACATATATCAATATGGTTGAATGGAAAAAGCTGTTTACAGAAATAATATTATATAATGTATACCGAGAAAGGATCTGAAACAACACCATGATTTTCTCTAGGGAGTAGGATGAATGGGTTGGGAGAATTTTGAGTCATATCAATATATTCTAAACATTTTAGTTTTAATCATTTGTCAATTTTGATTTAAAATGGCACAAATATGAACTCTTCCATCTACTCAAGGATGGGGAAGAAAGAAAAGAGGAAGAAAGAAAAATCCACACAAAATGGCTGAACACTGATCTCTGTTTGCAGCAAGTACATTATTGGCTTGATGTTGGTGTAAACGCTTAGACTGTTCCCTGAGCAGACTCCATGGTGTGGTGTTCCAACAGAGAGTTGTCTGCTGTTTTGTGAGCAGAAGTTGTTAATGCCTGCAAATTGATGCTATTCTCCAGTCTCGGGTTATAAAGGGAAAGCAGATGTTCATGTGCAACTAACCCAAACACATTGAGAAAGGCTACAGACATTTTCCCATTTCAATTACCATAATTTAATGTCTAGAATACATGCCCAAAAGCTTTTCATGGCAGAGGATCAGCACATCCCATGCAATGCAAACCAAGTCCCCAAACTCTTCTGTATGCATTGCTCATTTTCAGAGATGAAATCATTATACTAAGTATGAGTTCAAACTGTTCTGAAGTGCTTTTGTTCGTGTGTTTTCACATATTACAAAGGTTTGTTTCCCAGTAGTTTTCATTATAGTTTCTGTAGAAGAGTTGTTTACTTTCTTGCATTTTCATACCGTGATTCTGTGTGTGTGTGTATGTGATTGCAATTACTGTGCTAAATTAGCTAGACCATTTCTCGATATAACAATCATGTCTTGTTACCTATGATTCTCTTTACTGAAAGTTATTAAATGGCTGAGATACATTGTTTTGGAGCATGTAAAATGATTAACATCTTAAATATGAGCCTCTTAATACAAATGGCAATATATTTGATTTTTCAAAAATAAATTAAACAAAAATATCATTTTGTTAAAGTAGAAACATAAATGGGGGTTACATTATGAGCACATTATAAAATATTACAACATAGAAATGTTCATGCAAAAAAAGAAACGAAATAATGAATGAAATCCTGCTTTGTTTACACACGTACACATATGCATGTATAGATCAAAAGATATTACCAACACAAATATGACTGCATTAGTCACTTATTATTGGTGGAGATTATAAAAGGTTTGTGTTTTCTTCCTTCTTGGCATCTGTATTTTATAATATTTTTATTATTTCTCATTAACAAGAATTCTAAGTACCTAATCTGATACAGAAAATATGCTATGAAGTAAAATTTAAAGAAACATAAAACTTAGGCAAAACTTTTATACTCCTTCCCTAATACCTCAAACTGTAAGATGGCTGATATTTTAAATTTGGAAAATATATTTATTTATTTTCACAAATATATTCCTATATAATCATATAATACATTCATTGCCAAAAATACCCCTGAAAATCTTACCTCCACAAGAAGGAAATTATTTGGAGTTTGACATATGTCTTTCACACAGTTTTATTTGTTATCATTAGAAAACCTAAGTGAATTTAAAGAGAAACGCATTCACGGGGAAAATAACTGAACATCACAAGTTAAAAAGTAAGTCTTCTGTCTCTGACCTTGAGTTCTTTAATCCTTATCCCCATAACAATGTTACCTACCTGTAATGTATTCTGCTAGTCAGATTCTGTGTATAAGTAGCCATATAGTTTATGTGTGTGTATATGTGTGTCTGTGAGTTGAATGAGTATTTATGAAAGACAACTTTCCTTTACATAAATGGAGGCATTACATATAGTGTTCTCCACTGTTCTTTAATCACTAAAATTTTACATTTTAAGTTTTTCATGCCTTAAAATGGCCCATATTATTTTTAAATTATTGCATACTGTTCTACTCTGTAATAATGTATTTATAGTCCCCATATTGCTAGAAATTTTTGTTATTTATTTCCAGTATTATACACTACAAAATTTGATCAAATGAGTATTTGCTGTCCATATATGTAACTATATTTATTGTATATATTTTGGAAGGGAAATTTGTGAGTCAAAGAGCATAAATTTAAAAAAATTAATTGATGTATAGTGCTAAATTGGTCTTGATACATTTTAAGCAATATATATCAATATATTACTGTGATATTTCCCATATTTTTGCTAACAGAATGTATCTTTTTAATTTCTAAACAAATATTTGTAATCAATTATGATTTTAATTTGTCCTTCTGTAACCTTCAGAGATTTATCATTTTTTCATTTGTTAATAGTCATTTGTCTGTTTTTGTGCATGTGTACAGTGGGCGTGAGTAGGCTATTCATGTCCTCTGCTCAGTTTTATATTAGTTTGTTTGATTCAGTTTTTTCTCACAAGCTGTAAGAAATCTTTATGTACTAAGGAGATTAGTCCTTTGTGAGCCATATTCTTTGCAAATATTTATTCCTAGTTTTATTATTCATTTATCTTTGACTTGGTTTATTGAATTGAGCCTAGATCTCTTTCAGAGGAAGAATTTATTAAGCCAGCTGCTATCAGAAGTGGTGTTAGTTGAGAGAGTCTTCAGCTGTCAGCCCCTTCAGGGATTACCTCAGCTTCAAGTTACTTGCTGCCTGTAAGTCAAGTGTTTCTGGAGTGGCCAATATCCAGTGAAACCTTCAGGCTGGGCTATGTCAGATCCAGTATTTTGGTGCAATAGGAGACATCTCTGATGGGCCATTTTATCTAGAAAGGTTCTCATGGGCTCATCTGAGATTGCCATTGGGCTTGCATTGCAGTTTTAACTTCTCTCTTTGCCCTGCTTTCTTACCTTTCCTTTAACAGATGTTGATCCGAAGGACACTCCTTAACAAATATCCTGCACACTAAATTCTGAATCCAAGTTTGGTTCCCAAAGTGCTCAACTTGTGCCTCCTACCACAGAGAGGATTTATATGGATAGTTGAGACTCCCTTTATATTCTACCTTAATCCTATATATGCCTCATCCAGAGGTAAATTCATTTCCTCATTTTTGGAGAAAATCAATTTTTCTCTCTCTCCTTCTCTCTCTCTCTCTCTATATATATATATATAGGTAAATGTAGAGTATTATTTTGGAAGTTTTAATTTTCTAGGAACAGCATCAATGTACATTGCTATTAATTTATTCCACTCAATTTTTTTATATTCAACTATTATGATAGAAATGATTCTAGTTCATTCATTTTATCTGCTAGATGGTATTATATCATATAAATATATCTCCTGCTATGGACTTTTACATTATTTTCTATTTTTTACAATCAGAAATATTTTCCTCATGCATGTGTGCATGAGTTTCTCTGTAGTATATTTGACTAGGAGAGGAAATGCTGGTTCAGAGGGAATGGCATCTTCAACATTACCAGAGAATTTCAAATTTCTCAAAAACAAGATTTCATAAATGTTCAAATTTTAAAACATGTTCTCCAAATAGTTCTTTGCCTATTTATGAGCTAGGTGGTTGGATGGAAAAAATAACCTTTCATTAAGTTAGATGCCAATTGTATAGCAGGTAGACAATTCTGTGACATTAGCTCTATTAATAGCATTGCCCTCCCTTCTAGTCCCTGAGGTAAGATATCTATAAGCTACCTTTGGAAGGCTCTTATTGTTTTAAAATGAATCTTCTAATATTTATTGCTTATCATTGAGCTTCCTTTTCTCTATTAACTTCTGTAATGGCTAATTTTATGTGTCAGCTTGACTGGGTTAAGGACTGCCCAGATATTTTGTAAAACATTATTCCTGGTGCGTTTGTGAGAGTATTTCTGGAGGAGCCGAGCATGTGGATCAGTAGACTGAGTAAAGGAGATCCACCTTCACCAAGGTGGGCAGGCATCATCCAGTTCTGTAGGCCCCAAATAGAATTCTCTGTCTCTCCTTGAGCAGAGATATCCATCTTCTCCTGCCCTTGGACATTTGGACATCAGAATGCTTGGTTCTTAGCCTGTAGGATCTATACCAGTCCTCTCTCCCTACTGGCTTTCTTGATTCTCCAAGTTGCAGATGGCACATTGTTGAACTTCTCAGCCTCAACAATCACAAGTCAATTCCCATAATAAATCTCCTTTTATAAATATCTGTATCTATATCATATAGACATATATATATCCTATTTGTTCTGTTTGTCTGGAGAATCCTGTCTAATACAATTTTATAGCCCTCCAATTGTAATAAATTTGAGGTTCTTGCCTATGTTTTATACACATCATTAGCTTTTGTGTTAGCAAAAGTTTTCAGGCTATTTTGGCTTGCTTAGTGTCTTAGAATTTAAAGCATTTCTGCACTTGCTATTTTCAATTAAAACCAGAAAGCAAATAAACATTTCCAAAATGTATTCTTTCCAAATTTTCCTCGTGAAAACTGCATCTCCTCCCTGTTCCTCAGGCACTAAGCTTTACCTGGTCATCACACTTTATCATTTCAGTGAGTGCCCTTATCTGGGAGTCAAATGTGCTTGGAGAAAAAGTAGTGTCTCTGCGAACTCTTTCCTACACCATTCTTGTTCTCTCTGCCATAAACAGCTCTTACTGAACTAAATCTCCTCTAACATAGGAGCTCTTCCTCCCTCTGCAATTAATGACCGTGAAAAATCTGCTTTCTCTGCCTCATGGCTGCTCCAACTGAAATAACTTTATATTGCTTCTTAATGCACGTTCAAATCCTTCCTACAAGCAGGGACATATATTTCAACACAACTGTAAGTCACTGAGGTTCTGCTGAGAAGGATATGAAATGATAAGAGTAGGAAAGAGATAAGTTTAAATTCTGGCTTCGTGACTTAGCACTTGTGTGCATCCAGGTACATTAATAAAACTTTTCAATTTGCAATTGTTTTATCTGCAAAAATAACAATATTTTAACTTGTTTGTCTATTTGTGAGGATTAAATAGGAAAAACCACGTGAAAGTTTAAAAAGGAGTATCTGATACACAGTAGGCATTTGCTAAATGATAGCTTTGTTTTTTGTTCCTTTTTCTCGCATCCCAGAAATAATTTCTCAGGTACCTATAATTAATTGGTAGACTCTTACTTGATTAAAAATACTTAAAATGAATTTGAAATAACAAAAAAAGAGATTATTTCAAGTACCTAAATACTTTATTGTAAATTAAGGTAGCCTTATTTAAATTGTTTCCTTCTAAGTCATCAAATAAATTATTTCATTTATGTTTTTTACTTATGTACATTCCAGCCTTGGTATCTATATTAATATTCTTGGCTTTGCTCTCCGCAAGGCAGGTCCTTCCGAAATAGCCAATATCCAGTGTGCTTGCCATGTCTATTTCTGTTCCATGTCAAGTTTGATATTTCCAATACTCTGTATTTCCAATATACTTACATTCTTACACTTCAGTGTAAGGCCAAATACTTATCTCACTAACTTTAGTAACATTTCTGGTTTTCAACATTTTAAAGATTCACCAGGTAACTTTATGATGGTTTTCCTGATTTATCTTGAAAAATAGCCTAACTTAAAAAAATAACTTTTTATCATTGAATTTTAAATAATATCAGTGCCCACTACTAGCCATTTCAAAGTGGGATAATGTATTTAAGTGTATAATATTTAATACTTCCATTTATAATAAAGCTTTCATGACTAATTCTACTTTGTTTTCAGATTTCTCCCCACCCCATAGAAAACAAAACAAAAGATCCAGACAGGCAGCAATATATTTATCTATATTGTTGGAAATAAATGCTCTTCAGAGTGCAGCATGAGAAAGATGTGCAAACTTTTATAAAAGTGCATGGGAAAAAGTGAAAACATTTTAAAGAAATCCATAGTTTGTCATCTAAATGAACTTTAAAAATGAGAGGGAGCTAAGAATACATCACATTTGTAGGTAAATGCTTCAAGATAAAGGATGTTTATATAATACTGAATATGCTATGGACCATATTACCATTGCAGAACATATGTTCTTTTGAAGTAAGAGAACATAAACCCACTATATAGATGAAAATGGCAAAATTTGGAATCACATGAGAGGCGCGTTCAATTCCTAAACTTTAACAGATCCATAATGAACCTGCAAATTGAGAATTAACACCTGTTCTGGATCATTATCACTAGTGAAGTGCCAAGTGGAGACTTGTTTGTGGGAAATGTTGTTATTCTTTAAGGTCAGCTGCTAATATGTATCATTTACATAAAAATGTTTCTATTAGCAGCCTCATATCAATTTGGGGGGATAAAAAGATAGAGTATGAATTCTTTGCCAAATTTTTTCCACTAGAATAAAGTGGAAGTTATTTATCTAGAGTCACTGACCAAAAAATTTCCACAGCTGTAACTAGGATAATCCTAACCCAGAACGAAGTGGTGGAAGAAGGAAAAATAATGCCTGTTCTTCAGCCGTGTTCAGGCAAAGTACATCGGGTGTTGGTAAGGAGGACAGCAAGGGTGTTGAAAAAGGTGTCTCAGTGCGTTCAGGAGGGATCACAGCAAATAAATAAACCTCATCGGTCATTCTCCTCTGTGAATCAAAATACTGGCAAGCACATTCTCAAGTTATAACAGCTAGAATGAAAGGCCACCATCAATTTACTCCAAAATATTAATGAGTCCCCCATGCATCCTCATGACAAGTTTGAGACATATGAAGGAATGAATAACACAGGAAGCAAAAATATGTCAAAAAAGAAGGAAAGAAGAAAGAAAAGAGGTATGTACCCTGGAGGCAGTGATGCATTTCTGTCTCTTTATATAGTAAGTACCCACAGGACCACTGTTTAGACAGGTACATATTGATTATTTTGGATGCCAGTTAAGTTGAGAAAACCTGAAGAGTAGACTCCAGTCAGAAATGGTTTAATTCTATCGGTTAAAGAATTTTGTGCATTTTTAGAGTTCTTTTAGGGAGGGAATCCTTTGTTCCAATCAAATACTAACTTTGCTAGAAACTTTTCACGCAAAGTAGCCTATTTGGGATCTTAAAAGTCACAATCTGAATAAGGCGTCTTTATTAGAGGAATTTTAATGATTTTTTTATGTAGAAAACACTGTTGATAGCAGCTGTAGAAATATGACCCTTTACTGATGGTCAGAAGGTAAAAATTTATGAATAAACACTTATGGTGTCAAATTTGTCCTTTCAAACCTCTTTTTTGATATATACTTTGTGCAAGATAATTTGATAGACACCTTGAAGGATGTGGACTTTTAAGATATAATCACTGATCTTAAAGAGCTAAAGTCTGATAGAGGAAATGATACATGTATCTGAGCAATGGCAGTTCAAGGTTAAAAGTTTTAAGGAACATGAATAGAATGATAAATAGATAGGGGAACTCAGAGAAGATAGCTATGGGAGGGCCCACGGGAAGAAAAACATAGCTGCTGGAAATGATAGGTAAGCAAGCTTTCAAAAGAAGGCTTCCTTCGGAACATCAAGCAAACACCAAAGTAAAAGGAGCAAAAGGAGGGGTAGGGCTTAGAAAGCAGGAACCAATTGAAGACTGCAAGAAAGGGCTGGTTATTACGAGTGATCTCACTGCCCCTACTTTTCCCTCTGGAAGGTCACGAATCTCCTTGTCTGGCCCCTACCTGCTCCCCTGCTGCATGGTTCTACCATTCTTGTTTGAGAGAAATTTTTCAGCCCCCTTCTTCAAAACAGCATCTCAAAAGTAAGGCATTTGGATGAAGAAAGCCTGCCTGCCAACTCATATTGTTTGAACATGAAAAGATACTAAAGAGTTGCTGAACAACGTCTTCATTTTTTATTAGAGCTTTCATTTAAGGTTCATACACAGTGGTAAGGTTCAAATAGAATGTATTATAGTTAAAAGAATCAGCCACATATTTTGACTTTCTTTACCAAAATTAACCAGCTCAGAAGAAGCAAAATTGGATTAGGAAAGACAGGGTGTGTGTGTGTGTGTGTGTATGAAAGAGAGAGAGAGAGAACAGAGGCATGCCTCCTTCTATTAAGTTACATACTCTAAGAGCTGCACCATTTTTTTTTTTTGAGAAGCGGATATTTATTTGGGGGAAAGTCTGCACCACTATTTTTATTCTACTATTCTTTACCCTATTTGCTTTCTTCAAAGCCCTTACATTTACTACAATTCTACTTTCTACTTTCATGTGTTTGTTGACTTGTTTTCTGATTAAATGGTAAGCTTCATGAGGATCAGTATTTGCTTATTTACCATTTATCATCAGAACACAACATGGGCAAAAAATATAGGGGTTCGTCAATTACTTGCTAAGAAAAACGATCTCTAATGAGGGACTGTAATGATTTTAATGGCTGACCTCGAGATTCAGGCTGGTAGTAATGCAATAATATCTAGAGAAAGAAAGGGAATTATCAAAGGTCTACCATACATCTCTACTGTATAAATGCCCTTATGTAATTTTCACAAAAACATGTTAAGGTTTAAACATATTTTATCAATTTCTTCTTTTTTCCAACAAGTAAACTGAGCTCAGAGAACCAAAAAAATATATAACATATATATGTTTCCAAATCGTATCATGAATAAAAAAAGAGCTGTGATTTTAGAATCACATCACATTGGCTAAAAATTCTAAATTAATTCCATTATATTTTACTGATTTCCAGGGATTAATGAGAAGGCAAATCACAGGGTGGATAAATGCAATTTCAATCAGTTGAAAAGGAGTAGAGAGATATGAGGTTAATACTACCCTAAAGTCATTTATTAGGCTAGATTGGGCATTTTTATTTTTTTTAAAAACCTGTGAATATCAGTGCTTCCTGATAATTCAATTAAATATTTTATTCTAGTTTTAAAATCCTTTTTATTACAACACAATGCTTCCAAATGCTATGGTCTAAGAGGAAAGAGCGTGATGATGAGGTCTAAGCTGTAGCTGTGTTAACAATTAAATGAAGTAAACTAGAAAGGGTAACTAGGGTTGTGGATGTCAAGGCACTCCTAGGTAGCACACAGTGAGGCTTGTCAGTCTGGACATTAACCCCTGTAAGAATGCTTGCAAGGTACCCATGGTGAAATAGCTTTAACTGAAGGCTTGCTCCCCGCTCCTTTAGAGACAGAATCTCACTCTGTTCCCCTGGCTGCAGTGCAGTGTATAGCTCACTGCCGCATCCAACTCCTGGCCTCAAGCAATCCTCCTGCCTAGGGCTCCCAAAGTGCTGGGATTATAGGTATGAGCCACCAAAACTGGCCTGAGGGATTTTGCAGTTAAGAAAGAAAGTACTCTCTAGTTCAAAAGTGTGCATTTAAAACATATATATATGTATTTATGTACACATGCATGTATACTTATCCATATGTAACAAAAGCATAAAACTGTACCATTCAACCCTTCAAAGTTTTGTTGATTTTGTTATAACCTATTTTTTACTATGTATATAATTATTTATAAGTTACTATATATTTCTCTAAGACTACATAGCATCAACAGTAACAGAAACTTCAGGTAACTGCACATTTTAATTTTTTAAAAATGTGTTAGGTTGGCAGCATTTAAAGGGTGTTTAAATGCTGCACTTTTTAATTTTTTAAAAACTTGTTAAGTTGGCAGCATTTAAGGGTGTTTGAAAAGATTTTGTCCTATATTTAAATGACTTTGGTAGATTACCATCCCTTACAACACTGGTAATTGTAGCAAATTACAGGAAAACGAAATGGAAAAAATGCATACACTTGGAAGACACATTTCACTTCCATGAGACGCATTATATCTGTTCAGTTGTGATATTAATAATTTCTGTCGCTTATTATCACTTATGTTCTCTCACTCACAGTGGTGATGTCTCCACAAAACATTCTTATTGAATTATAAAACATTCTGATTCATTTTTTGGATGGGCTTGAAGTGAAACTTAAAAAATGATATATTAGGAATTAAGCATTATCACTATCATATTAATTATCTCTGCACGAGGAATTTTTGAGGGGAAGAATAATTTTCAATTTACAGAAAAATTGCATTATGTTCCGAGTTTCTGTATACCTTTCCTGCTGTTTTCTCTATTATTCACGCATTGCATTACTGTAGTACAAACTAAGTTTGTTAAAACCAATAAATTAGCATTAGTAATGACTATTAAGTAAATAATATACTTTATTTAGATTACCCTGCTCTTTCCATTAATGTCCTCTTTCTGTTCTGTGATCCAACCCAGGTTACCACATTGCATTTACTAATCATGTCTCCCTAGTCTCCCCTGGTCTGTGAAAGTTTCCCAGTTTTTTCCTTGTTTTTCAGGACCTTGATAAGTTCAAGGAGTGCTGCCCAGGTATCCTATAGAATGTCTTCCATTCTAGATGTGTCTAGTAGTTTTTTCACAATTAGACTGGGGTTCTGGGTTTTTAAAAAAGTGCCAAAAAGCTGAAGTGTCCTTCTCATCATAGCAAGGTATACGTGATACCCACTTGACATTACTGGTTAATGTTAGTGTTTGGTAGATTTCTCCATTGTTAAGTCAGTATTTTTTTTTTTAATTTCTGAACTTGATTCTTTGGAAACAAGTCTTATGTTTAATCCACCTGCAAAATGGAAAGGATTTAAGACCTGTCACCGTCGTGTATGTATTTTTAGCAAGTCTACCCTATACCTGGCCTGGTAAATACTCAGATACACCTTAATTTCAGTACTTTGTGTGTATACACACACATAAGTATATATTTTATTACACACACATGTTATCGAAACTGCAAGGGGTTTCAGCCTAGGTCTGGTTACTCACCACGCAGAAAGCCAGTTATTGAGACAACAAGGATTGCCAAGGAAGAAAGGAATTTTTAATACGAAAGATGTCATCAGCTGGAAGACAAGGGAAGCAGCCTCAAATCTGTCTCCCCAACTAACAGAGAATGGGGGCTTTTAACGAGGGGCTACATGCATTGGGCCTGTTAGTGATGGATGGTGAGTCTTGGAGTAGGTAAGTCTGTGCAGGGGCCTTTGGGATCTCAACTCCTTTGTCTTGCTGAAATTCTGCCATTGCTGGGAGACAACTCTTTTGAAAGGTCAAGTAGTTAGTTAAAAGTTACAGGGCTCTGGTCATCAAGCCCTACTGGCCTGAGAAACTAAACTGTGAGAGGGAGAGGATTATAAAAATCATATAGGGGTCAATGAAATGTATTTATAGAGCTGGTTATGCACATATGCAATACACACGTCTCTGTGTGTGTTCTGAAATTTGGGGAAATTTGTGTATGTAATAATTTACATAATCCTGTTGGAGTCATTTTTATTGATTCTTAAGACTGTCACAGGAAAAAAAATGCATATAAATCCTTTGTGGAGTATCTGCTTCTCCCAACAAATAATTTTGAGTTGATCACCAAATCCAAGAATTGCACTGAAACAAAAATACAGAAGCTTTGTTTAGAAATATAAATCTCCCTCGGATTTTGGCTGTGCAATCAATAAAAAGCAGTTTACTTCCTGGTGAGAAACATTGAGACCAAAGATCATTCATGAAAAAATCTTTTCGTAGAACTTCTTCCCCAGTCTGAGCCCAGTTGGGCCATCTCCTCCCTGTCCCCAACACCCTGTGCAGCACTTGCCCTGCTCTTCTGAAATCACTGATATTTTATTTCAGTAAATAGCCTCGGAGCTCCCAGAGGATAGGGACATGGTTTTGTTCATCTCTCCATACCCAGTGCTTGACACATAACAAATATTAAATTATATTCATATTCATTGAAAAAGGAACATTTATTCTATAAAATTTCCATGACAAAATTTAAACTCGGCAACAAAGTAGTGTTTATGTTTCTATTCAATAACTTTAAATTCATTACACAATTTTATCTTCCTAAAACATAGTTAATAAGCTTGCTACTGCAATACATCTGATTTTAAGAACATCTGCCCAGGAGATAGATATATATATATTTAATTCTCTGTCAGTGAGTATTGTCTACTCTTCTTCATGTCCCACTGACTTCCTCTAAACTTGACACCTAGATTGCAGTTCTCAGCCTGTACCTATTTTAGTTATGTTCCATTCTATGAAAATTAATGCACAGCAACTGCATTTAGCTCAATGAGTCTCTTTAGTTTGCTGTGTTGCTCTGCAGGAATCTCATTACTTCTCTGTCTCTGTGGAGTCAGTAACTGCAGGAAGCTTCTGCTTCAGATCAAAGTTCATTCAAGCCTGTTAGCCTGTCTGTATTTGCTTCCATCTTGAAGATATGTTGTTCTTTTCTTCATGTTTTCCAGCCACAGAGAATGCTGATAGT
This sequence comes from Lemur catta, assembly GCF_020740605.2. Classification (NCBI taxonomy): domain Eukaryota; kingdom Metazoa; phylum Chordata; class Mammalia; order Primates; family Lemuridae; genus Lemur; species Lemur catta. The sequence goes on along the minus strand of NC_059141.1, from coordinate 44,757,116 downwards.
AAATACTGAATATCTTTCTTGGGGAGTTTATATTAAATTTTTCTCAAATTTCCCTATGTTAGAATACTGTGAACAATAAATATCTTTTTGGGAAATAAGATTTAAAGCGAAATAGCTGATGTATGGTAGCTCAATTAGATGTAGAATGTTAGGGAACATGTAGATCTTAAATTTTATATAGTCCATCTCCCAATTAATGATTGACTACCTTTATAACATTCCAGAGAAAGTACTTTCCTACTACTTAGGTTCTCAAAACCGAGAACTGTTTCCAGATTCCAAACATGCCTTTAAGTCTAAGAGGTAAAGTTCTTATTTTACAAGAGAGAAATTCAATGAACACTTAATGTATGCTAAAATATCTCATAGGTGCATGGAGATATAACTAAAATATAATACATGTACTAGATTGAGAAATTCATAATGTAAAAAATGGGTAATGAAATTGAAAAAATATCATATGCCAATAATATGATTTGATATGATCCAAATGCTCCATGTTTCATCAGGCTATCGTAACATTAACATTAATATACATTTAGCTGGGACTACTTTTTTTCCAAAAAATAACATAAGTCAACTAGATCTATTTTAATCCAAAATGATGAAGTTAACAGAAGATTGTAGATTTTAAGACTGGGATGCAGGTGACCTATGAAGGGCCAGAACAAGAGGCTAAATAGCTACCAGGAGCCTGAGCAACTATTTAGGCAGCCAAAAGGCTGTGCCATTCTTCATTCTCTGAAAAATAACCTTTTCTGCTTTTTAGTTCACACAGTGAATGAAAGGTGAGCATCTCACAGTTTCCTGGCTTACATTATCAATGACTTTCATGGTCTGTGTCAGACGTCCACTCTGTTCCACATCCCAGAAGTGAGGCTACTTGAAAAACATAGATAATCGAGATAAACCATTGTATGTGTGAAAACTTAAGGGCATTATTTTGAGCTGGGCAGATCCTCTATGAAGTTGTTACTAATATGCTGAAATTATAATGGCTCTTGATGTCTCTGGCTAGAGAGACCTTTGGCCCTCTACAAAGTTCTTCTTTCCAGGCAATTTAGGAAGGTCTCCAGGAGTGCCTTATCCCCATCCATAGAAAAAGTTATGTTTCCTCTTCTCTGTTGGAGTCAGTCAATCTAGGTCTCTGTGGCCACTGGCTTCCAACCACAACAAAGGGCATTGCTTCAGCAGTTCTCTGCTGCTAAGCCTCCATCACTGACACAACATTAATCCTCATCAAACTGGAGTAATCCCACCACTATTGATGTTAGCACTGGCCCAGCAGTGCTATGCCAGTCCTTGGTCCTAGTATCATCGTAAGGTGATGCTCTGATTCAGACCAAGGCATTTCCACTGTCTCTTCTCTCCAAGGCACTGATCTCTGCTTATTCATTCTGACTACTAATATTCTTGTGAAATGCAAAAAAGAATTTTTCCTTCTTATCTGCCTTCTTTCTCAGGAGAAGGGTACAGCAATGAGCTTAGTGAAAGGCATTTTCAAGTTTACATATTCAGCCTTTTATTTTTCTCTCCTCAATGCACCATTATCTTTCAGAACCATCGCATATCACAAAATGGGAAATGAAACATTGCATAATTCAATAAGCTGGATGGATCTTCCTGTTTTGTACATTAAGTATCTATTTCTTTCTCTGTCTTCTAAGATTACTATAAATATTCAATGAGATGGTGAATATAAAAAGTGCTTTAAATCTATCAAGTGTTACATAGTCATCAATATTTTTATAAGAAATTCCTCTGAAGATTGTATCTTCCTTGTTCGTATCTAATCATTCAAATTTTCTAACACATTGATCAAACTTCATTTGGAAAAGTCTGTGGCAATCCTCAGACAAGGAAGGGTCTGGAGAGTAGAATCTTCCACATTTGTAGAAGCTACAAGAATGTTTGCTTTTGGATCCTACTCCTTTCTCTCATACCCCTCTGTCAGTTTTCATATCTACGAGTTGATTGCTAACAGACTGGACCAGAATAATGTTCTCATTAATCCATCTCTCTCTGAACTAAGCATAGGAAACTCCTGACTTAGTCATTTAAAACCATTGGACATACAGAAAAAATCTGAAAAATAACACAAAAGAGAAAAATCTGAAACACAAATATGTTCAAATTCACTGGCAATAAATGAATTATTTACTATGAAATTAACAAAGCAAAACATAACACCCAATGCTGGTATAAATGAGGCAATCATCCACTATTTGTTAATGTAAGCTTATTCAATTTGAAGCAATTTGGAAATGTGTGTCATTGATATTGTTCACTTTTGAACAAGTATTTATAGTTGAATAATTCTCTCCTAGGGTAAAAACTCCAAAACTCAGGCATAGATTTATGATAGTACATTTTTTTCATAGTAAAAATTTTGGGAACCAAATTAAATCTTCAACATTAGAGGAGTAAACAATAATGGTTAGTCCATATTATAAAATATTTCCCAAACATTAGAATTATTTATACAAAGCATTTCAGTGAGATAGGAAAAATTATCTGGAATACTTGGTAAGAGAGTATACAAAATAATATAACATCTATATCAATATAAAAATTTCACTTATCCATAACAGGTGCAATATTAAGTACATTATAGATGTTGTCCTATGTATTCCTCTAAATAATACTATTATGTAAGTATAGTCATACATCGATGAATGGCAGGAATATGTTCCAAGAAATGCATCATTAGTCAATTTCGTTGCTTTGCTAACATCATAGAGTATCCTTACACAAACCTGGATGGTATAGTCTACTACACACCTAGGCTATGTGGTAATTATCTGTGTATATAAACATATCTAAACATAGAAAACCTCATGTGTTGTGCTACAACATTATGACTGCTCTGGTGTCACTACACAATAGGAATTTTGGGGCTCTGTTATAATCTTTTTGGGCCCCCAGTTGTATTTGCAGTCTGTCCTTGACTGAAATGCTGTTATGAGGCACATGATGGCATTATCAAAACCATTTTATAGACAGGTAACTTGGTTTCAGAAAGTTTTATCATAGTGGCCAATCTAGTAATTGGCAAACCAGTACAGAATCCACACTGGGGAAGTTCCCATACTAAGTTCTCCTTCTCTAGTCATGGGTGGCCTTAGGGCCTGTAGTGTAAATTCGTGGCTTAGGCCCATTACTCCCCCTTTGCCCCATACTGCAATATTCCTGATCAAATGCCACATCATGAGTCCCTAAATTAATGTTCCTCTCTTCCCAAGGATATAGAAGGCATGATGGTGGTGGAGTAATTACCAGTAACATTTCTTTTTTGCATATACTTTGTAGCTATATTCATTATGCCAAAGTTCTTACAAATTCTAATAACTCTACTATTAAACATAAGCCCCAGTGATTCTACATGTTTCCTACTCCTTGTGAAGGATAGAAAAATCATTGTCTCACAAATACACCTATAAAAATAAGACAATGACCCAAACCAAAGAAATACATATATTCATATATATATGTACTCACACATTCATTGATATATACACAAAGATATATATTAATATATGTGTGTATATATATAAATTAATTGACTATATATGCATAGTAAAATCAAGGGAGGCATAATTTTTGGATATGGTGTCAATATGTATAAGCAATAAAACAGCACAAAACAAACTGATAATTAAGCTAAATGCTAAAAATCTTTCCTGCCAGGTGACAGAAAGGTACATCTTTTAAGAACTACTAAATGTATTAATTCCCTTCATAAATTAGGCTACTTACAGCAGACATTCTACTTTCTGTGCTATACTACTAGAATAGGATTTAGCAATAAATTAGCCTCTGGTAAAAATCCCCTACGGGCTTTGCTTGTTTGAACTTTTAATTAAATTGCTGAAAGCAAATACTAACTTCCACCATATTATATGAGACTGTTCATTCCACAAGACAATGAATGAATCTAGCTCCTGCTTTTGATTGAAGATCACCTCTCTCAACAGAAATGTTTTTGACTCTTTTTTTCTCATGAAGATAACAGTAAAGGGAATGATTCTAGAAAAATTTGTTATAAAAATGAGGATATAAAAGAGGAATATTTTCTTGGGAAATACTATAAGATAAAGTTTTTCTGTCACCCAAAATCTGGATTCTAGGTTCAAGTTCTATGTCACCAAATAACTTGAATTTCTCTTTCTCATTATTTGTGACTTCCATTTGAATACTAACAAAAATTTAATAGCTCAAGCAAAGATTACTGAAAAAGCGATATAGAATTGAGATTTGAATACCCAAGCAAACACAATACACTGGGTTAAGATGTCTAAAATAAAGTGACTAAGAATATCATACAGAATATTAAACATGATCAAAGTATCAGATCTTAAGTTGACAAATGACATCCTTTCAGGGTACAAACAACGTATAGTCTTCCAACATATCAGCCCTTTATTCTGTTGCACATTCTTTGAAATATTCATGTCATATTTGTCCTTGGCTGATGACAGGATGGAAGTTTTTGTGATTAAATATTATGTTTGAGGAACAAATGCAGGGGGATCCATTAACAATAATGTGGCACACTTAAAGAAGCCTAGCTTTCACTCCAGGTTAGGACTGAAGATGGTGGTGACAAAAGTTACATAGCTCTTCTTAAGTTCTTTTTCATGGATAAAATTGCAGAGGATTTTTGGCAGTTAATTAAAACAAACTAACTAAAGCATAATTAATTTCACATAAATAAATCTACAGGGGTGGAATAAATTGTGTATAGTTATTTATTCAATGTGGCCTATACCGGGCAGTGTCCTCAGTACTATTCAAGAACAGCATCTCTAACAAATATAGAAAACCAAGTAAATCACAAAAGAATAAATTTAAAAAAAAATTTAGTAATATGAAAGTATTTTAATGATACTATTCAATATCAATATCATTATCTCTTAAGCAACTAATAACATATTTTAAAATATAATATATTAACTAGGGAACTGAAAAAAGAAAGTAGCACTATGAAATTTGAATTTGCTTTTCTCAATAGTTCAAGTAGATTCAAAGTTGGCAAATTTCTAAGTAATACATATATGTATAAACACAAATATGTGTGTGCATAGATAGTATTGTGTATACACATTTATGCTCATACATTCATGCTTTACTCAGAAAAATTTAATCACATTTATTTTTTTAAATTTGTATCTTTATTCTATAAATATTTTGGGGAACCTACTATGTGCCAGTAATTCTAGGCTGTAGAAATGAAGTGTTGAAGAGGACAGATGAGTTACTGCCCTCATGAAGCTTGAATTCAGCTGAGGTAAAAAGGTAAGAAGCATACAAGATAATAAGTCAGATTATGGTAGTGCACTGTTGTGGAAATAAAGAGGAGATATGATATAACTGTGGAATACCATGCCAATAAGAAAGTATGGCCTATTTAGAAAACAGGGCTGAGAAATTCACCAACAGTTTAAACAAAAATTTAATATCTCTCTCACATTATGCACAAATTCTGTGAGAAATGCAGAGTTAGAAAATTAGAAAAGCTTTAGAAAAATATAGGAAAATGTTTTTATTCACTTGTGAGCTGGAGATGAAAAAAATAAGATATAAAATTATATATGTGTGTATATATGCATATATTTGGTAATATAAACTTACAATTACTGGAGGAGATAATAACATAAAAGTTTTTTTTTGTAATTAGCAGATGGGGAAAATATATTTCCTACATATTAAAGAAACAAGATTTGGTTCCAAGAATACGTAAAGAGCTAGTTGGAATGATCAAGAGAAGTTAAAACAGAATATTAGAGTCAAAAGTTATGATGAAGCAAATCATAAAAAACATAAATGGCCAAAAACCATTTGAAAATATGTTTAAACTCAAGTTAGAGTTATTTTGTTATAAATATCACACAGAAATTTTAAGAAGAAAATTTTCAAGCAGATATGAGAATGAAGGGATGTTCACAGGGCTTTAATAGAGGATTAAATTATCAGTTTTGGAACCACAAAGAATTAGGAATCTTTCAGAGTATTTATATTATGAATGTCTTTTTAAAAAATCACCTTTGATAAACATCACTTTTGGAAAGAAAATAGTACACAACAACATTTTCCATTCTCTTGTCATTACACTTCAAAGTGTCCAATCTTACAAAAGTGGATTATGAGGCAGCCTCTTGGCTACACAAAAAATAAGGACATATATCTAGCAGAAGGATTTTCTAGGAACATTAGTGTCTGTTGTGGACAAGCAGATTGAACTGATTTCCAAACATGCAATAGGAGAAAGATAATAGCCTAAAAGAAAATTGGGATCTCTCAGAAATATGCTATGGCAAGTGCCAAAAATATAGCCAATATTTATATGGTGTTTCCTTTCTTCCTACATTTACAATTTCCACAATGCTCCTTTCTACAACACTGAAGCATTTGTTCAACCATAGAAACACTTGGCCTTTTTCAAAGTGAGACAAACCAAAGTCTCATTGTTACTATAAACTGACCATGTCTGGAAGCTGTCCATTTCTCCTTCTGCTTTTGACTCAATTTATTATTTGGTTTTCTTTGTAAACTAAGTGACAAATACTTTTCTCTTATTCTACAGACTAAATGTTTAATGCTTGAATAACCACCAACACATCTTAAATGCATTGGTGTAAGAAAGAAAGATTAGAAAATTAAATATATAAATGTAAGTAAAAGAACAAGAAAGAAAATAGAAGTTGCTTTGTAGTCCCAAATTTTGTCACATGTTAATATATTGTAGCTGTTTTTTATTATTTTCTCTTTTTGCTACCTAATGCATTTTGTCCTTGGCCACACATCTTATTCATCATTTGTTTACATGTTTAGATTAGAATGGAGAATAACTTATTTGATGGATCATTAGTTGTAGCCTGTTATCATGTGATAATTGGATTTGCTGCAATGAATAGCAGTTTATAGTAATCAAATGTCTTTCAGATCCTCAGATCCACACTCAAGGAGATTCAAATGTAGCAATAAACACACTTATTTTGTTTCCCTTTTCTTCTTTTTTCTTTTCTTTTCTTTTTCTTTTCTTCTTTCATCTCTCAAGCCATTGAATAGAATGCTGTTGTCTTATTTTAGAAAATTAGCCCTTCTATATAGTATGTTTCCTGTTTTAGGGCATTTGTCTTTGCTGTTCCCCGAGGAAAGCTCCTGTCTGAGATGGCTTAATCGCGATTTTATCCAAAATTCTGCTTAAATGTCACTTTCTCAGAGAGGCCTTCCTTGGCAACCCTTTCAAAATCTGTACTTCCTAGTATTGTTTGTCCCTTTCTTTACTCTTTTTACTTCATAATATATAGCACTACCTGAGATGATATTTGTATATTTATGTTTCTCACTTTATTGTCTGTCTTTCCTCCTAGAATGTAAGCTCAATAAAGATAAAAGTTTTCTCATGTTCACAACTGAATTCAAATTGCCTAGAATGTGGAACAGTGGTTTACAAAATGTGGTCAGCAGCATGAGCTCCAACTGGGAACTTGTTAAAAATGCAGGTTATTGGGCTCCCATCCAGACCTACTAAATTAGAAACACTCTGAGTAGGCTTAGCTGTCTGTGCGTCACAAAGCCCTCCAGGTGATTCTGATGCACTCTCCTGTTGAAAATTTATGTCGTAGCAATGGGTTGTGTTCAGTAAATATCTTAGCTTTAATGTCCACTTCACAAATCAGGAATTCATTGGGGGAATCTTCCTAGTTGCTGAAGTTATCGATTTTAACTCTATACTCAGTAACCGGGGAAATAATCCTAGGATGGGTTTCAAGTCCTCTAGAATTTTCCAAGCTATGAATGAGGGTTAATGTTTCACTGATCCCTTGACTTCATAAATTTCTATATTGGTAGGAAGACTTCAGTGGCACTCTGGCTACCCTGGGATTTTGTGTTAGTCCAGATCCAAATACAGCAATTCTTAGAAGACTACCTTTTCCTTTTCTTGGTAAATACACATAAGAATGGTCACAAGTGTCTGAGGAGAAGATTAGAGCATTGGTAGTGCCTACCTGTATTGTTACAGGAGTGTCCTTCCTCAAGATGACTCAAAACCTCCTCTTTAGTAGAATCTGAGTTATAGAATTGACTCAGGGGTGGGAATTGGTTAAAGGATCGCAACTCTACTGTGGCAACTCAGTTAATTCCTCTTTTATCAAAACTGATTTTTTTCATTACAGGTCATGAACTTGACTTTTAGAGAATGCTTATTCATTCTGTTCTTAGGAGTCTCCTGATTATTAACCACAGCTAAAACGTTCTTATTTCTATAGATCTTTAGTTTTTAACTAATATAAGTTGGCTAATTGACTCTGGCTAACTTAAGCCAGTTTCTGATTGGATTGATATTTGGTTAATTACAGAATCAGCTGGGAAACTAGGAAAATAAATTCAGAAAGGTACTGAAATGCACGTTGTATAATTTTGTTTTCTTTTAGTCATCTTGGCATTAATTTTGAACAAGATTCAAAATATCTGGGGAAAAAGGAACCATATTGGCTTACCTTACTTCACTTTTGCTAAAAGGAACTCAGTACCACCAAGAGTAATAGAATGGGAAAGACGCAGATTCCTAAAACAAATCCCCACTGCAGTTAGGAAAATTAGAGAAAATTGATCTTTGGTAGCCAAAAACAGCAAATGTCCACCAATCTTGTTTTTTTTTTTTTTTTTTTTTTTTTTTTTAGTGTTGACTACTGGGCACTAAACTAAATACTTGAGCTTATTTGTATCTTTGAAAGGATGAGCGTAGAAACAACTTTTGTTCCCATGGTGCTGCTGATCAGAAAGTATTTGTTTTACTTCAAAGGAAAAGGAAAATAATACTGTCCTCTACATAGCTTATTTTTTTTCCTTTCAAAGTTCTTTAAAAGCATTAATGCATTAATCTTCACCAATACTCTGAGAAAGAAGAAAGTATTATTATACTCGTTTTTCAAATGAGAAAAGTAAGACAGAGCAAGATTAAGTAACTTGCCAAAGGCAAAAGAAGCAGTATCCCATCCAGGTTAGAATTTGTGAATTTGAGCAAGTCTCCCTGTAGCACTTTCCCTCAATAAGAGCAAGGGATGGTGGTTGGGGGATAGGAAGCGGGGAGGAAGATTGCAAATTATAGAGTTTTTTGTGCAAGTCATTTTCAGCTTGTCATTAAAATTACAATTTTGCTGCTTGAATACAATGGCACCAGACGTGGCAAAAAGCATCTCTGCCAAATACACTTCAGAGTTAGCCTTTGGTCCAATTTCCACTGGCAAATCTATTGAAAAGCCCTGAGGCCATCTCTGCTGTGTCACAGAGCTCAGTGACCCCTTCTGTACAGTCTTCCCAGGGACAGATCCCCTCTGTGAAGACTGCAGGTTCTCCTGCATGTAGCACTTTCTAAAAATAATGTACTCTAGGAGTTAGTCTCAGGCTCTATGAGATATGCCACCAGACTGCTCTTCATTTTAGAGCTCAGTAACTATGAGAAATTATTTTTCTTATCCAGTAAGTAATTCCCAAAGATTATTTGATATATTTTACTTTAACAATAGTCTAATCCATGGGAACTGATCATAAACATTATTGATTGGGCACAGTAGCATCATTTTCTGCTTTTCGGGAAAAAAATTACATAACACAGGGAAGCACAGAGTCTGTACAAATTCTCAATTAAAATGAGGATAAAAATGAGAAAGTAGCAATTTTTTTTCTGACTTCCAATTCAGTTTTATTTCCTATGGTATCCCCATTTCCTCTCCCCTCCGTCATTTCCAAGTTTTCAATTTGACTAAGCAAAAATAAAGGCTATGTCAATCACTTTCCTAGATATGGACAAATTCAGCATAGTGGTATATTGTCATTGTAGGATACCATTTCTTTAACAATTTAATTTTAAGTTATATTATAATCTTACAAATTCAGTGAAAGGAATTTCAAAATAATAATGATAGTAAAGGTAATAATACAATAGCACCCAGATAATTAATTTCTCACTCCATCCTTCCCTTTCAAGAGAGATGGAAACATCCAAACAGAGTGCACTATGATGGGTAAGGCTTCTCTGGTTTTATTCAGTGATCAATATTTCTTCAGATTGCCTTGTGTAATCTAATTTCCTTTCCCCATTTTTTTAGAGGATTTTACTATGTGATAGGAAACACACTAAGTACTTTACCTGCAGAACACAGACTCCAGTTTTTCTCCCTCTGTTCGTATCTCACATCTGTGATTTACCAGTCATGCGAAATAAATCAATCAATTTCCCTAAGCTGTAATGCCTATTCTATCAACTGGGGGGTGATATTTATGAGTATTTCATAGTATCTGTGAGATTAACTGAAATAAGGCTCTTGCCAAATTCTTGGCACATAGTAGGTGTTTATTTCATGTTAACTGTTGGTATTAAGTTTTATGATAATTCCACAAATAATATCTTATTTTTTGTTTCAAAGATGAAGAGTTTTAGAGAGCTTGAATGATGTGTACCCATTTAATCTCATGTGCATGTACCTGAATCTAGGCTTAAGTTTCCTTATCCATATTCTGATTATCTTGATAATTTTGTTTAGACTTCTTTTTCTAGCTCTGACCTCAAATCCCCTCTACAATATGGCTCCCACTTTCAAACTTGAACTCTACCTATGATGACCTTGACTGTCTTGGTACCTACCTCTCTAATGGCTAGGACATCCAGAGTTCTGAGGGACTGACAGATGCAGCCTGCTTTCTGAGCTGACTTCAGCTCCTTCCATTAGGGGACACTAGAAGATATGAGCTTGATGGATCTATCTATATCAGCAGTTCTCAAATTTTAGCCTGCACCAGAATCAGTTGCAGGAACTGATAAACACAGATTTCTGGCTTCTACCTCCAGAAGATTTGGTATACCTAGGGTGGAGTGCAAGAATATGCAATTCTAAGTTCATAGATGATGCTGATACAGATGGCCTGGGACCATCTTTCGAAAACCACTGGTCTGTGTGTCTCTCTCAAAAGCCCTAATAGAACACTTTGGCCAGAAACACAGGGTTTTTTTATCCAAATTAAGAAACAATCAAATTATTTATTGGACTTTCTGTCGAACTATAGTTTTCAGTGAGTGCCAGTTATAATTAACATTTGGAAGTAACAAGTATTTATTAATATATATACTCCATAGCAAATTCTATAGCTATTAATTTGAAGGTCACTAGCATGGTTAGTGTGCAGTTATTTCAACTTGAATATAAAAATTGCCTGTATTTAAGAGTATCTTTCTCCTGAGAAGCTCAGAATATCCCATACATAGAAGTTGCTTTTTCTGGTATGAAGATGAGAAATTAGTTTTATTTATAATATTTGCATAAACAAAGGTAAAAAGGTGATTTTATAATTAGTGATGTCCAAAATCTACAAAGAACTCAAACAAACCAGCAAGAGACAAACACACACCATTAAAAAGTGGGCAAAAGACAGGAATAGAAGTTTTTTCAAAAGAAGATAGACAAATGGACAACAAACATATGAAAAAATGCTCAACATTGCTAATCATCAGGGAAATGCAAATTAAAACTATGATGAGATACCATCTTACCCCATCAGAAACACTTATATACTATTGGTAGTGTAAGGAATGCTTAAAATGTCTATGGAAAATAGTATGGAGATTCCTCAAAGAAATAAATGTAGACCTGCCATTTGATCCAGCAAGCCCACTGCTGGGTATCTATCCAAAGGAAAAGAAGTCATTTTATCAAAAGACACCTGCATTCAAATATTTATCATAGCACAATTTATAATTGCGAAGATGTGGAATCAACCTAAGTGCCCTTTAATTCATAAATGGATAAAGAAAATGTGTTTGTGTGTATATAGATATGTATATACACACACACACATACACACCATGGGGTACTACTCAGTACACTATGGAATACTACTCACCCATAAAAAGGAATGAAATAATGTCATTTGGAGCAATGTGGAGGAAACTGGAGACCATTATTCTAAGTGAAGTTTCTCAGGAATGGAAAACCAAACACCATATGTTCTCACTTAATAAATGGGAGTTAATAGATGGGTAGACATCGACACAAAGTGAGATATAGAAAAGGGAAGGTGGGAGGGTGGGTGCAGGATAAAAACTTACCCATCGGGTACAATGAACACTATTCTGGTGATGTACACAACAAAGCCCCAACTGAAGCATTATATAAGATATCATTGTAACAAAAATACTTGTGCCCCCTTAATTGATATTTTGAAACAAAAACAATAAAAAATAAATAAAAACTATAAAACCACAACCTGGCACTATTATATTTTGAAAATGCATTTCCTATAACTTAACTAGTGATGTTAGAATATTTATATTATTTTGAATCTCACTTCTTTTAATAGAGTTTCTTTTGGGAATAAGAAGTCTAGGAAAGGATTATTGGATATAAAGACAGCTTAATTTTTAAGCATATTTGCTAAATTATATGCTTTGGCAGTCAAGTTTTTGTGTTTATCAAGATTTATTATATATACATAATTCGAATACACCCATTTTCAAAGCAGGATGATACAATAGACTACTTTGTCAGTAACACCATGAATATTACTTAAACTTCTTTTTGTGCTTTATTTCAAATAGCCAAAACAGTTGTCCTGGCTAAAAATGTAGTTAATACAGACCCATAAATATTAAAATGTTAGGTAAAATATCTAATTATCCATTATTTTAATTTTTTTCTAAATGCTTATATTTCCATTTTGATATATATGCCTGAATTCAAACTTATGCAACTTTAAGGACCAAAAGATTTGCTAATTGCTTACAATTAGCACCATGTAAATACTTACAATCCCAGATACTGAATAATGGTGTTAGATTTAGGTCCAAGTTTCGATCATAATTTTTTGTCTGCATAATACTGTGAAAAGTATGCCACCCCTTGCTCTGCCAAATTACATGTTTTGAACTTCCTTTTTCTATTCTGTATTTGATCCTTAACCACAAACTTGTTTTTTTCAATAATGTGTGAAAAATATTGCATTGTTAAATTACAGAAATGATATGGGATTTAAATTTTAATTAAGGCCAACATCTGAGCCAAATACTATGCAGCTTATTAAAATAATATTTATGAACTGATTGTGGGATAACAGCAGTTAATTACTACAGCTCACATTATAAAAAATATCAAAGTCTAAGCTTTCTATAAATCATAATAATAAATTATATTTACTCATTCACTCACTCATTCTCTTGCGTACCCAATAAAAAAATTGACTGTCTTCTTGTAATGTGTTCTCTTAACATTAAAAGGAGCTATTGCAATCTAGGTGGACTTCATGTCATTATAAGACTATTTAATGCGATAGATCATATTTCTGTTTCAAAAGGTCTGCTTTTTGCTAGACTTTAAGGTCTGCTTTTCATTCATTTATTCCTTCACTCATTCATCCAACTAACTTCTGCTGAACAAGCAATGTACTGTTTTGGGTGAGAGAGAAGAGTGATGTGTCAAGAAATGACATATACATGGTTACCCTAAAACAGTAAGTTTTGAAGTTGTGTAAGAAAGAATTAGACCAAAAGCTGCTTGAATTCACAGAAAGAGACTGCCTTCTGCTGGAACATTTTGTATTTAGGTGCCACCTAAATCTTGTCATTTTGATGGCAGAAACTCCATGGTACATTGAGTCTTTAAGACATTATTCAATTTAAAAGTGCTCAGTTGATTCAGAGATAGTCAATGCTTTAGAGCATTTACGTAAAATATCCAGCACTCACAGCACTGAAGCAGGATTGCCTTCGTAGACAAGGAAACATGGTCACAGAGATGGAAACTTACAGACTTCCAATTCTCATTCTGGTGATACTTCCACTAGTATCTGCTGCCCTTTCAATAAGAGCATTTTCTGCATAGAAGACTTATGCGCTGCTCAGGGAAATTAAGATCAAATGGAGATGATCTTTGCTGTAGCCATGAGTCCCTGAGGATTGCTTTTAACATCGCTATAGTCGAGCAGGATGCAGCTTATACCAACCTATAGAATGCATTTATTAGCTTTAGTTAGAATTTGGTCACTGGTATTTAAGCTTTCAGGTATTTCTAAGGTGAATTTATGGTAGCTAGTTTTGTTTAGCTATATATTATCTGTTTAATTTTAAAGGCAGTATTCTAGTATTGCATCATTTATTTCTGAGTATTCACTGAGGATAATTTATTCACAACTATCTATTTTTTGTATATAAAATTAAATAATAGGGAGCTCAGTAAATTTACCTTTGTACCAGTATTTTAAATTTCTTTTATTTTGGAGAAAATAAGATATATTACCTAATGTAGCATTAAAAGCAATTGGACTTCTCTTCCTCACCCCATTTCCCCCTAGGGAGTACTCTTGAACTACTCTTTATTGATATTAAACATAAATGATTTTGCAGGAGAATTGAAACAACCATATATCCCAGTGTAGAGCTGTATCTAATGATTCTTTTATTGAATTTGTCAAGTCTTTTAGCTTAAATTCTACACAGTAGCAGACATAGTTTTTAAAAAATGTATTCACATTTTATATTCAATGCAAGCCATGAAACAAGTTCAACTTCATGTCTTAAGAAAAGAACCCTAGATATTTATGCTTCTGATGTATTTTGATCACCCAGTTGAGATATGACTTATACTTACTTTAAATTTGCTTTGGGTAAACATTTAATTTACTGGAGGAGCTCCACATACTAACGCAAGTGGTTTCTTTAATGTTTTTAATCCATCAATTTATCCATGAAGTAAATATGGGTATTCTTCTTTTTTACACTGTTTTAATATGAACTAAATGCCAAGTTCTTAAACTCTTATTGAGTGACGAATTAACTATCATTTTTGGACTTACTTTATTCACTTATAAAAGTGTTCCTTTACAAATGTATATCTATGCTCTAATCTTAGATTAATATAATATTACTCTTTCTCATAGCTAACAAATAATAATAACAACTATTAAAACTAGTGCATAATATCAAATAAATAAAATATCTTGGAGCTTAAGTAAATTTTATTTTGGTCAAAGAATTCTAAAACTATACAGAATATTAAGATCCCCTTTTAATACAAAGTCACACAAAAATAGAATCAAGTAAGTAATACTGCCCTTTAAACTTATTTTCGAAAATGAAGTATAAAGTATATTAATAGGAAAAATGCTGAGATCTCAGGGGGCAAAAATAAGTAGTCAATGAAAATATATAATTTTTATATATGTTGTACTGTACTATAAATATTTCAAAACTTGACTTTTTTAAAAAATCAACTTTTCTGGAGGTCTTCTCACTTTAATACCTATGAATATACTTCAAATACTTAGCCATTCCTCTACTTACGGACATTTAGGTTAATGCTAAGTTTCACAACATTGCAATTTTTGCCAATCTAATGGGTTAAATATTAGGACCTCCAGATTTCTGCTCCTAGGAGTGATGAACAGGATAATTTGAAGCAACTCCCCGCCCATGGGCTTTCAGAGAGGCCCATGGGAGAGCTGCATACACAGTAAGACCCAAATCATGCAACTCCCAACTGTCCAATCAAAGTGTTTCCATGGTGACATTTGAGTCACAGGGAAGTTCCAATCCGGGCACTATAAAACAAGATGCAGACCATAGCCAACCTTTTTTTTTTTTTTGCACCCTTCCCTTTGCTCACCCTCTGCTGTGACAATGGGTCCAGTCGTCATCTGTGGTATATGTATCATGCTCTGTAAACCGATATGTTGCTCTTGCCCTGTAATTCTATCTTTCTCTCCTCAAGAAATTTCATTTTCATGCTTGCCTAACTTTGGCGTGTCTGGTCATTCTTTGGCCATGGGTGCACCAAGAACTGACATTTTCAGACCAAAACCTGACAGGCTCACATACTTTGTAGGAGAATATGAAATGGGGGAGTAAGGAGTTGTGTGTCTGTGGACCATAGAATGGAATTCTTTCAGGTCTTTGGGTCAATCTTTCAGTGTCCCAATCTCCAGTCTTCCCAGTGACCACAAGGAGAGAGCCTGTGGAAAAGGGTGGATGAATGATTGTCAAGTACCCTTGTGTCTTGAGTTTTCAAAGATTCTCAATCTTTATATTAGCCCACTCTTAACATTTCAAAATTCATTTTCTTTTGCCTATTTCTAGAGTATCCTCACTTGGTGGCTTTGAGACTTCATGTCTCTTATGGGCTTTATAAAAAGTTTTTACTTTGCATGTTATCCAACTTTTTTTTCATTGTTAGAGTGGCAGCAATGTTCACTGTAGCTTTTTATATATTGATCAAAAGCAAAACTGGTCTAGTACACTTTTTGTAGTCTTTCTCATAAATCTCTTGAACTTTTTTATCAGTAGTATTTTCAAATATTTTACTTTTTTTCTTGCTTATAGTGATTGACTTTTTTAATCAAATAATATAGGGCATGCAAAGAAGCAGGAAAATGGTACTAATTATTAGGAGGAAATGTTGTCAAAATAAACCAATGAATTGTTGACTCACATATTGAA
Organism: Lemur catta; assembly: GCF_020740605.2. NCBI lineage: Eukaryota > Metazoa > Chordata > Mammalia > Primates > Lemuridae > Lemur > Lemur catta. The sequence continues at coordinate 44,740,630 of NC_059141.1, read as the reverse complement.
ATAAATCGGCAAGGACTTTAAAGCAGCTATTCTAAATATATTCCAGAACTTAAAAGAAAATATGGTTATAATTAATGAACAGATAAGAAATCTAACCAGGAAAATGGAAACTATAAAACAGAATAAAATATAATAGAACTAAAAAATGCAATATTGCAAATAATAATAAAATAAATCCTAAAATTAAAAAGAAAACAACATAAAAAGGCACACAGACTTGGCTTATCATTACATGTAGATACGGGAAGAAAGACTTAATAAACTTAAAAATAAGCCAATTATATATTAAAAAGTACAGAATTTGAAAAACATAGAAAAAATAAAACCATAAATAACATTAACACAGTCATGAACTTCATGGGAAAATATCTAAGGATGTATGAAAATATACAATTTGAATCATTAAAGGAAAAAAAAAGAAAGAGGCAAGGAGAGTATTTAAAAATACATAATGGCTAAATATTTACAAATTTTGTAAAACAAAAAATCAAGAATCAATAAATATGAACAAAAGTGTATCTAAGCACATTATAGTCAAAGTGATGAAAATGAAAGACAAGGAAAATATCTTGAGCGTTCCCTGATAAAAAGGACATCCTAGAGGGGAAACAATGTTAATAATGATAACTTCCTTCTTTTCATAAATAATAGGGCAAAAAGAAAGTGGGAAAGACATTTTTAAAATGCTGAAAGAAAAAAACCTGTCAATGAAATTTATCAATAATGAACTAAGTAAATCAAATGCAATTTAAGAGATATTTATACTGCATAGCAAATAATATTTAAAATTGATGGTATTCCAAGAAAATATTAATAGTTACTTTGTGATAGGGATTTTTTAGAGTTGGGAGTGTTTCACTTTACAAAATGTTATAGAATTCAATTTACTAACATGAGTCACGTCCTATAACACATCATTTTTTGGAACATTCTTTTTCTCTACTAAGAATGTATCCTAAAGAAAGAAAATAAGAGAAGTGGACAATACCCATTCTTAAAAACTTCATTGGGCTTCATTTTTAATTACTATCAAAACCAAACATACACACACACACACACACACACACGTATACACACACAAGATATATGTAAAAAGACAAAATAAATTGTATTTATATGCATTATAATAAAATCATGTTTTAAAGAATATTTTTAAATGAAGGAAAATTCATAATGCGTTAATTAGAAATCAAGCTGTAATGTTTCTTAGTAACAATATTTGAATTTTTTTACACTTTTTTGTTATTTTAAAAATTGCTTGCATGAATATCTTTATGACCATTATTTTGAGTTACCTGTCAAGTAAATCACATATATCATCTTTACTCAGGTCAGTTTCTGGAAATTTTTCTTGTTCTTTTATTTGGAATATATTTTTCTGTTTCTTTATTTTCCTTGACTCTGTGTTGGTTTCTATGCATTTGATAATGACAATTACCTCTCCCAGTCTTGTCAGACTGGCCTTGTGTAGAAGGATCTCACCTAACCATCTTGCCAGAGATTTTAAATTACCTCCAAAATCTTTGTTGTTTTCCAGAGTACTATTTCTGGCTTTTGGTGACCTCCAGGAGATTAGGATGTGCCATGTTCTATAAGTACCTTGAGATGGGTACAGTAGGAGCCAGACCTAGAATCCACCTGGCTTGGAGTGATGGATATTTGTTCCAGTTCCTTCTATTTTCACCTAAAAATATTAAACTCTTTTTAAAAATAAAATGTCATTTCAGAAAGTGCTCCTTTCGGCCAGAAAAAGAAGTGAAAAGACAATCCAAAAGATGTTCATTTGCATATGAAATCTGAATAGTCTACATATGAGAGCAAGTTCTTGCCAAGCAAATTCATAGTGCAAGACATTTGACAGGTGGCCTTATTTTGGAATTGATGTCTAATGGCATTAATGTTTGAATCATATAACTAAATTCTCTTGTTCTAATCCCATGCTCATCAAATAACCTTCTGAATAAAATTTGATTTTCTCTGTTATTGTGCCTGCAGGGTGAAAATACATGATCTCTGTGACAGAGAGACTCGAAGTTGTAAATTAATAAATTGGCATTCTAATGTTATTCATCAGCTTCAGAATCTCAGTTATTAGGAACTCACCTTTAAGTATTAATAACACAGAAAGACCTCTGTGTGCTGGCAGATCAGGTAAATGCAACAAAATGATGCCTGCCTATGAGTACCTAAGAAGGAAGCCAACGAGTCCATTCTAGGCTACCTTCCCATGAATTCTTGGTAGCTGTAAGCCGTTTTTTTTCCCAAACTGCAGTATCTATTTTGTATTATCTATTATCATTTCATCTTTAATGAATATTTAGTTAAAATAATCAACAAATATGACCTTGGACTAGAAAAACATATAGAACAATTCAATTTAACTTTCCATTCAACCTCTATGAAATTAATATGGAGATACCTCAAAGAACTCAAAGTAGAACTGGCACTTGATCCAGCAATTCCACTACTGGCTATTTACTCAAAGTAAAAAAGTACATTCTATAAAAAAGACATCTTTACTTGGATGTTCATAGCAGCACAATTCACAATTGCAAAGATGTGAAAACAGCCCAAATGTCCATCAATACATGAGTGGATTAATAAAATACAGTATATGTATACCATGGAGTACTACTCAGCCACAAAAAACAATGGTGAACTAACACATCTTGTATTATCCTGGATGGAGCTGGAACCCATTCTCTAAGTGAAGTATCACAAGAATGGAAAAACAAGCTCTATGTATACTCACCATTAAATTGGTGCTAATTGATCAACACTTACATGCATATATGGAAGTAATATCCATAGGATGTCAGGCAGATGGGAGGGTGGAGGAGGGGATTGGGTAAATTCACACCTAATGGGTGCGTGATGTCTGAGGGATGGACACACTTGTAGCTCCGACTTGGACGGTGCAAAGGGAATACGTGTAAACAGAGTTTGTATCCCTGTAATATTCCGAATAAATAAATAAATAAAGAGTTCTGCCAAATCAAAAAAAAATATTTCTCCAATAATTAGAAATGAAACTTATTCCACTTTCTCTAAAATGAGATCGTTATTTCAATTATTTAATATAATTTTAAATGTTGACTAAATATTATTAGAAATAAAATTTAAAGAAGTCCATGACATAAATATCCCTTGAGTATACAGTTTATGAAAATTTATTTGATTAATTTTATTGATAGAAATTTACTTTGTAAGGGCTCAACTACTTTAGGGACAAAATATACAGACTTCAATGAAAGAAATGGACCTTGGAAATACGGTTCATAATAATTAAGATATCAATTATTTACATGAGGAGTAAAACATTATTGAAATAAAAAGTATGCCTTAGAAATTGAATCATTAAGGTGGATTTTTTAGTACAATAAGTCTGTTTTCAAATGTTTTAACAAAATAAATAGAGAATGTATTCCATACATTTAACAGAAATTGAAAAGTTTTTCTATATTTCAGAAATAATTGAAATTCTCTTTATATAGGAATGAGCATTCCTACGCTATTTTGAAAAATATATTCAACATAAGTGGGACTTTGTTGCTGTGTATGAAAGGAGAACACATTCTAATTTTTAATTCCATATTACATCATATAAGTGGTACATAGTCTTTGGAAGGAGAATACCTGGGGAGCTCTGCTGCCCTTAACAATTTTAGATTCTCTTCTCTGTTTAAGCTTTGCATGCTTGGGTTGTCTTTTGCCAACATATTTATATAAAGTCTCTTCACAAATCAGTGTTGGAACTCATGTGGATAATTTCCATGTGATTCATGCAGCAGAAATTGCCCCTAAACTTAAGCAAGTCATGAGAATACAGTAGGTTGCATCTCCTGACATTTGAAGGTTTTTGGAAGTCATACATCTCAGTTATCAGGAAACCTGTTTTATTCAAAAATTTTCTTTTTGATAAAAGGGTTGACTTTGGAAATGCTAATCAGCTAATGTAAGAAAGAAGGACTGCTACTCTTCCGTTGCAAATTCTTCTCTTTATAGAGGAGTTTTGTATAGGTGGACTAATTTTGACATTTAATAAAATAAAACAAAAATCCTGACTTGAAGTTATACCAGTTTCCTACCTCTCTTACTTCATTTCTCTCTTTCTCTCCTTTTTTCCTGCTATCTTTCCTTTCTTCCTACCTTATTTCTGTGCAGCGAAATTTTAAAAGATTTGTGTAACAAGGACCCAGCCTAATTGCCCTATTTCCAATCTGACTTGTAGTTGTCATATCTTGGACAATCCAAACATGTCTTGACTTTCCTTTTATGATTTTTTTAAAAAAAACTTTAACCTTCTCTTTATAAAACTCTTCAATACAGCTCTGTAAATCTAGTGTTTTTCTTCCCTTAAATAGGATATTTTTCTGAGAAAAATGTATGCTTTAAGGAAGTGGCCTCTTCAATACAAAAGTTACTGCTGCATAACAAATGAAAATGTTGAATGCATGGATAAAGATCCCAAATTATGATGAAACGTCAAAACCATAGTGTTTTCATATCGAAGGGATTTTTAAGCCTCCATAAGCACCTTGAGTTATCAGTAATCACAAGGGGTAATGCAAGGTAAGTTTTAATACTTCAAACACATTTCAATCTTTATACTTCATTTATTCCACAAATTAGTTTACTATAAATCCATCATTGGAAACAAATTTTATATACTGTTTCATAAAAATGTGATTTCCTTTATTGCTTTCCACATTTGGACCACTTTTTCCGCTGCCTTTTTATATCCAAGTAAACATATATATCTTGTCATCCCATTAAAACGGTGTAAATTGTACAAAACCTGTCATCATCACCGGGGACAGTTTGACACATTCCATTATGCCAAACACCATGTGAATGCTTTATGTCCTTAACATTTAGGGCTTTTTAAAAATTAAAACCAGCATAAGAAAAACAAAATTCTATTCCACCAAATAGCAGCAAATCAGTATGCTCAATGGTTTTAGAGTGACTTAGCTACAAATTAATTTAACTGAAATCATCAGCCTAGTGAAAAGTAAAAGTGACAGTTTATAAGCTTCTTCCTCTTGAATATAAATATCATTTGAAATATAAATATAAATCAGCTGAATAGAAACAGTCTAGGATGGTGATTCAAATGTTTCTTTTGTACTCGGTCACCAATCTTACTTGAATAGACAGATATAATTTCATAAATTGTCTTTCTAACTTTTATATCTTACAGGGTAAAAAGACTCATAAAAACCTTTCTAAGGCATTTCCTCTGGAGATAAGGAGTTATAGATAATTTATCCTAAATGTTTTCTTCAGCTGTGATGGAAGTTGTTGGCCACTTAACTTTCCATTAATTTAGGTATATATTAAATGGCAAGAATAATGAAATAGCATGATGGCATTATTAAAAATATTGGCTATAAGTCTGGGCGTGGTGGCTCACACCTGTAATCCTATCACTCTGGGAGGCCAAGGCGGGTGGATCCCTCGAAGTCAGGAGTTCGAGACCAGCCTGAGCAAGAGCGAGACACGGTCTCTACTAAAAAAAAAAAATAGAAAGAAATTATCTGGCCAACTAAAATATATATAGAAAAAATTAGCCGGGCATGGTGGTGCATGCCTGTAGTCCCAGCTACTCGGGAGGCTGAGATAGTAGGATCGCTTAAGCCCAGGAGTTTGAGGTTGCTGTGAGCTAGGCTGACGCCACAGCACTCACTGTAGCCCGGGCAACAAAGCGACACTCTGTCTCAAAAAAAAAAAAAAAAAAAAATATTGGCCATAAAGGAGGTTAGATTATGAATTCTGAATTATACATTTGTGTTTATAGGAAATAATTGGTATAAGAGGTGCTTTATAATTTAAATATGTTAATGAAATCAATTGGACTGTAGATTTTCTTTTAAAAAATTATTTCTTTAGAAAATATTCATTTAAAACCAAATTATGATCCAATCTAGTGGTTCTCAATGACTTTCCTCTTAAGCCACACCAGTTGCTCATCAATGTATATCATGGAAACAAAATATGCTTTTTCTGAGGAAAGCATATTATGAAAGCATTATTAATCAATATTATAAAAGCCCTCCTTCCCACTAACGTGACCTTTTGGCATCAGTGTTGATTGGTATATAACTTATCCCAAACTACTATTCCATTGGCATTAATAATCATCATTATTTTAATAATGTGAGGAAAGAGTATCACATTTCCATTGCATTGGGGAAGAAAGTTCATATGACCATGTTGGAATACAAACTGACATTTCTTTCTGAGGACTGGTTGGAACACATCTATGCAGAACTACAATACAATGTGTGTCCCCTTGACTCAGCAACTCAGTTTCTGAGAACATAACCAAGAATAGTCACAGGGGGTTGCTATAAAGATATAGACAAAAACAAGCACTTAACAAATACTCAATCCAATGTAAAATAGCAACTGTGACAAGTTCCACGAAGAGGAGCCATGCATGCCCATAATGGTAAAAATGATTCAATTATGGAAGAATTCCCCTGTAGATGGATCCCAATCTGATATCAGAAGCATGAGAACAACTTAACAGGTAAGGAGCATGTGGAACAAACGTAACCAGAGGTATAATAGACCCTGAGGCAGGAAGTGTAAAAAGTACAAGTAACTGAAAGCAGTTCCGTGAAGGCAGAGTAAATGGGATGACATGAAAGGAAAGGTCTTGACATACAGGTGGGGACCAAGCCCTTTTGAACCCCATGGGATTTAGCTTTGAATGATGGGAATCCATTGCTAGGCACTGACATATTAGATTTAGAATTTGAAAATATCCCTCTGGTTGTAGTGGTGAGTTTAAAATGGAGAAGTTGAAAGTGCATAGATAGAGGTACAATCAGAAATTATTACCGTTGACCAGTTAAGAGATGGATGGTGGCTTGGACTCAAGTGGAAACAGAGAGAGAGGCCAATGGATAGATATCACAAGTATAAAGTAGGGGGAAAAATTGCATGGGAGTGAGACAGTAGGATATGTTCAGGTGGTTTCCTAAGTTTATGGTTTGTCAAAAGGGTTTGCTGGAGAGTTTGTCGGGGAAGACTGGAATGAAAGTCATGAGTTTGCATTTGAAAATGAAATTTCAGCAGCCTTTGAGACATTCAAAAAGATGTATCAGGAAGGCAGTTGGGCATATAGATTGTGAGTTCAGAAAAAAGGTTAGTGCTGGAGATAAGATTTCTTATTTTTCTTGATAGCAAATGAACTCCTACACGAGTTAGATAATCTAAAGAGAATATGTAGGACAGAGAGTATGAGAACTGCAGAAAGTACAGTGCCAAGCCGAAATGAATTCCAAAATTTAATGTCAAGGTAGAGGAGGATGATCTTAGAAAGAAGGAAACATGAAGTCAGGGAAGCAGAAAGAAAGCTGGAGAGCATTGTACCAGAAAACCAACAGAAAGTAATTTTTTTCAAGCAAAGAAAGGAGGAGGCATGAAAAGTGTTCAGTGCTGCTAGGATATTTGGAGGAGAAAAGGTGAAAAAAATACATATTGTATTTAGTGAAGTCATTGACCAAGGGCTTGGCCATGAAAGCCTCTAGACTAATTGTCATTTATGATATCAAAAACTAAAAATAATGTGAATATACATAAACAGGGAAAGAAAACAATACATAATGACAAAGCAAATTGTTCAAAATATATTAAAAGGTAAGATTAAACAGTTCTTAAGATCATTTGTGAGCTTAATAAATAATTTACATTTTACATTGCATAGTTGTGTATAATTGGGTTATTTTAAAATATACTATGTATAGAAAGAAGAGAAATACAGGGTATTCAGAAGAAAGGTCTTCAGATATTAACATCATATAAATACACTCTGGGAGGGAAGGACCTCAAATCCAAATTAGCCAACAAAATTGCATTTATTTTATGATATTTTATTAATTACATACACACACACACACACACACACACACACACACACACATACTGTTCTAATGCATTATACTGTCCAGAAAACATAATGAGAGTGTAAATTCATTTGTTAAAAGATGTGATTTCTAATGTATTGTTATATAATCTAATGTGCTAATAAAATACTTGTGCAGGAGTAAAAGTCAATGTTATCAGCTCACCACCTCCTTGCTTCATTCTTGAGCTTGCTTTATTAGTGCTATTTTAGATTTACTGTCTTGTTATAGGGAATATTTTTACACCATTTGTTGCCTAATAGTTTAGTGGGCGACTTTGTATTTACATGAAAAAGTATGTACTAAGTAGGGTTAAGATTTGCTATGAAATTACATTAAAATTTAAAAAGCTTTTGGATATTCTTTCATAAACTTTATCAATGATATAAAGGGAAAACAAATTTTAGTAATTCTTTTAGTAAGAATTTGATATATTCTTATCAAAGGAATAAAGGAAAGTGAAAACACTGTTGCTCACCTTTGGGAATTCTCCTTTTTCCCTTTGTGCTTTATGTGCTGTGATATGATTATCTGATGCATGAATTCATTTAATCTTATTGCATATGTTACCATTGTTTATGCTTGTTTAGTTAAAATAATAATATAAATAGATGTTTTCCTATTTTCTTTCTGCATCTCACTGGATTATTTTTCACATTCCACTTTGGAGAAAAATAATTTAGAATAGCACAAGATCACAAAATATATTATAATAAAAATTAAACAGTGATTATAGTGCTTAGGGAAGACAGAATTATGATCAAGGATAGGCTTCTGTTTATTCCTACAGCTAGATAACTCTCCACACTTTCCTCCAGGGGAAATTGCAGCCCCATGGACACCTTGACTCCAATCTGGGAAGACCCTTTGGAGAAGATACAGTTGAGTTGTGTCTAGATTTCTGACCTCAAAAAGCTGTAAAATAATAAACTGTTTCCCCAAAATGGTTTAATAGTTTAGCCTTGAACTTGTGGCATTGGTTATGCAGTAACAGAAAATGAATACATTTAGATATGGTCCTTTTTATGTTATAGGTGTGAAAATTATGATTTAGAGAATTAAAGCACTTTGCCTAAGATGACATTGCTCGTGAGTTCCAAAGCTAGTTTGTTTTCCCTGTTTTAACATCTCTTTCTACCACCCTTGCCACATCTTGCAAATTATAGGGACGATTTATTGAATGGTAGTTGGATATTAGACACTTTTTGCCCTGTATAGACATTATCTCATTTAGCTTTATCCTTACACAAACCGTTTGAGGAAGTTCTTATTGACTCCTTATTACAGATGAAAATTTTGTATTATTGTTTCCCATTTATAGATGGGAAGTTGAATAACTTCCTAAAAACACAGAGCAAGAATTCAAGTATTCTCTTAACTCCAAAAAATCATGCTTTTAAGCACCCCATATGACTCCAGTGCTTCTTTTATCACCTCATTGTTGCCTCAGACAATTGCAGGTGCAGCTGTAATGCTGTAGTTTATGAGGGTGAATCTATACTAATAGTACCATATTCCTTGATTTTTTTTTAATCAGTTGCAAGGATGAGGGAGACATCCGATGACTCTCCTTGTATCTTACTATCTTAAGTCTCTCTTAATGGAATGGTAAATGTTTCTGACAATGTAAGGGTTTTCATTTGTCACTATTTTTTTTTATTAAAATTAGTATCTGGTTAATTTGGCGTTATAAGTAAAGTATAAGGAAATCAAAGAATGCTCTTATACATCAGTTTCAATAATTAGTCTCATAAACATAAAATCACTACAATGATGCAGCCAAGATAAAACTTTGATTTTTGAGAAGTTGATCTACATGATGGAAAAAAAAAGTGCTGAGGAATGCATATAAAAAGAACCCTTGCCACAATAAAACCATTTCTTCTTTCCAAACTCTTGAACAAGTAAGGTAGACTTTTATGTTGCTCTGGTTTTAGACAAAAAATAATAGAACATTTTAAGATGATATTAGGGAGACAATAAAAGGAAATAGTTTATTCTGCCACAGCATGTGGGGATAAAAGCAATTAAAAAGGAGACTCAAACAGAGAATACACCATTTTCTTTATATAGTGAAGTTGCAATATGCTGACCTACTTAGCTTCTCAAACAAGTAGCAAAAAGACCATTTCTGCACTAGATCGAATTCAGATATCTAAATATTCACTGGACATAATGATGAAATTCTGCCATATTTTCAGCTATAACCTGAGGAAACAGTGTTTGAAACAGCAACTCACCACTTAGAAGACTGAGCCCAGAAACACAATATCTGAAATGCTTTCTTTGCCTATGTTTGCTTTTGTGTCTCACTTCTTTAGAAATCAGAAGGAAGAATTCCTTCAACTTACTTAATGAATAAAGAAACAGGAATTTATGTGAAAAGACATATTTAGACTAGGTAGTGAGGATAGAACTGAAACCCATGATCCCTTCCATGTGTTCTTGGGCAGATTTCATTGCCCACATGCCATCCATAATCTGTGTACCCAAAACTAGTTAGATACTCAATAAATATCGTTATGAATTTTGTCAAAGTATAGATAACAGCATTTCAAAAAAGGGAAGATAACTTAGCAAATTCATAACACCAGGGAGTTAGTAAGACAATTGCTAAGGTTGGAAAATGATAAGACTAATCTCATGCCCTTCTACAAGATAAAAGTATACTAATTATATCTCATTTACAAAGTACAATACTAGGTCATTAGCATTTAAGAACATCAATAAAAATATCTTTTAAATTCTCTTAAAAACCTTCTTACATGGTCAGACACAGAGGATTAATGGATTAGTTTGTGTTTAAATAAAAGACTGAGAATTTATAGAACTTAAAGACACAATTCTGTGAAATGATCAAAAAATTTGAACACATTTCAGGCTTTAAGGAGTGAATTCAATTACAATAAAATAAAAACTATTATTGGTAATGAGAAATTTTACAATGATACAATTTAAGAATTGAAAAATATATGGAGACATATTTTTATTATTCCACAGATATTTCTCATTAATTTCTGTTCAAGTTCTAGTGGATTTACAACGTCAAAATTTAGAAAAAAATTAAATGTACATTGCAAATATAAAAACATGTTCAAAATTTATTTTTGTCTTCTGTTTATTTATGTATTGTTTACAAAGATGATAAAAACCCACTGCAGAAAATTTAACAAAATAGAAACAATTATAGAAAAAAGTAAAAAGTTTTCTAAATATGCCATCATGTAAAATAATTATCATCAATCTTTGAACAAATTTTTCCCAAACATTCTACTTACATTTACACACCTAGGAATACAAGTGTATGTATATAATGCATTTGTATAAACAAATTAACATAGTTTAAAAGTTAAACATATGCATTAAATTTACTTAAATTTAATATTCAAATATATTTAAATTTAATAAATGCATTTAGATATATTAGTTTATTTTAATTTAAACATATAAGTTAAATTTAACACATTTAATTAAACAAATTAATATATTATTACTCACATATGTAATGGATGAACTGTACTATATTATAAACAGGTGCAACAATATTTAACAAGCCTATTCAAGAAAAAAAGAACATTTAGTTTGCTTTTTATTTTGCATTATTATCAATACTATAATGATAATCTTTGCACATAGACATTTTTCTGTGTGTCTCAATATCCCTTGTGGATTAATTAACCAGGATCACAGTTTTCAGGTAAGAGGCATGCTTGTTTTTTACTTTGATGGATATTATCAAATAGCTCTATCAAAAGGTAGTGAATTTTTTTCCAAGTAGCTTCATCAGCTTACCAATTCAACAGACAAGAAAAATCATTTTTATTTGAATGTGTTTGGTTACCAGTTAGGCGAATGCTGTATGTCACATGTTTACTTATTTATGGAGAAAAAGAGGGACAAAACATGCATTTAATCCTGTTGAATTTTTTAAGTGAAAAGTTGAGGAAAACCAATTTTTGTACTCCACATTTACTAATTACTTTACCCTCAATTTTATTTCTCTATTGCTAATAAGTGGTATACACACACACACACACACACACACACACACACATTTTAGACAGCATCTCCCTGTGTCACCCAGGCTGGAGTGCAGAAGTGCAATCATAGCTCACTGTAGCCTCAAGCTCCTTGGCTCAAGAGGTCCTCCTGTTTCGGTCTACTGAGTAGCTGGGACTACAGGTGGACAACATTCCCAGCCAATTATCTTTTTAAAGTTTTTTAGATACAGGATCTCACTATGTTGCCCAGGCTGGTCTCAAACTCCTGGCCTCAAACAATCCTCCCACCTCAGCCTCCTAAAGTGCTAACTAAGATTACAAGTGTGAGCCACTGTGCTCAGCCTCAATTTAACTTTCAAACCATTGATTATTGACTATTTTTAAGGATGAGGCTCTAAAACATATCTCCTTTTAGTGTTTCTCTGAAATCTACCAGTACTGGTCCATTAGCTCTGCAGTTTGAACAATTTCAACCATTTTTATGGCTTAGTTTCTTTATATGGTACAATTGGGATATTAATAATTACAACCTCTTAGTTTTTTTGGTAGGATTATATATTCCAAGTAAAGCATTAAGCACAAATGCTTAAGCATAATAGATTTTAATAAATGATAGTTAAAATAATATGTTAATATATTGATGTGATGATAATGTAGAATATTTTTATTCATAATATATAGAGGATGTTTATTTCTAATAGAACATACATGAATAGTTTCAAAGAAACATATAAGGATGGGTGAGAATTCTACATCCACCTGTCTTCATATCTTTGACTTTACGCTTGACCATACTGTCTTGTTTTGACATCAGAGGTGATCTCAAATCAAATTGAGATAATATTTTCTTGAGCCTAAACTTTCTAGTTTTCTCACTTAGCCATGTGATCAGAGTGATTTGGGTTAAAACCGGCTTATCTATTTGCTAGTTATGAGATCACCTAACTAAACTTCCATTTCATTATCTGTAAAAATAAAGATTAAATTGTAGAATATTTGTAATGCAAAATAAAAATGTGATTTAAAATTTTTATAACAGTTTTACAACATACCATTTATTTTCTCTATTGTTCAAGCATGGACTGAAAACACATATACAAAACTAGCATTTAGTCACTGATCATAAACTATTTTTTTTTCTTTTTGGAGACAGAGTCTCACTCTGTCACCCGGGCTAGAATGTGGTGGCATCAGCCTAGCTTCCAGCAACCTCAAACTCCTGGGCTCAAACAATTCTCCTGCCTCAGCCTCCCCAGTAGCTGGAACTACAGGCAAGAACCACCACACAGGGCTAATTTTTCTATTTTTAGTAGCTACAAGGTTTCTCTCTCGCTCAGGCTGGTCTTGAACTCCTGAACTCAAGTGATCCTCGCACCTAGGCCTCCCAGAGTGCTAGGATTATAGGCGGGAGCCACTGCACCTGGCCTGTAAACCACTTTGTAATTTTAAGCTATATTTTCTAAATATGCTGACTATAAATTATCTCAGGCTAATGTTTATATGTTTTTAAGGAAAATATACAAATTGAGGCAAAATGTTGTACATTTTTTGAAGTATTAAATACATTTCTAAAATTTATTTGGAGAAGAATCATAAAGTCATTGTTTTCCTTTCCCATTACTCTGGCATTGGAAAAGCTGTATTCATTTAAAAATATATTAACTCATTCCTCTAAAAGATGAATCTAATTGTCCCTAATTGTTACTGGCAGAAGAAAAAGCTAAGAGCCTATTTCAATGTCCAAGTAAGAATATATACAAGAATGTAACTTTATCAGTGTGCCATTTGCACAAGCTCTGCATATTTAAAAAGTTATCACACTCTACTGACACAGGTACTGTTGCTGTAGACATAATATAATGAACTTTAATGATGACAGTAATATTGAATAATCATAATTCCAGATCAAGATTAAATAGTAAAAGAGCCATTTAAATAAATTATTCACAGCATCCATTTTATAGCCACTTCTATAGATAAGACAGGATGCTTTTAGTTCCAGATATGACAGTACACTTTCATTTCATCTGATTTTAAGAGTTTGAGGGTGCTCTATGTGGGTGTGTAAAGTCTAAGAATATTTAAAAATTGAATTTCTCCTTGAATTTCATCAACTTGATTTTTTTAAACTAGAAAGAAACATTCTCAAAATGGGTTTCTTAAGAAAAAATATATTTTGCTTTCTTTTTCTCTGATTTCAGTGTTCATTCAGACTTACAATAAGATGAATATGTATAGTATCCACTTAGAAGTGAATATATACATGAATAAAAGCTTTCTTCATACCTTTTGACTTTTGTTTAAAAAATTTCTGTGTTACTAGAGGTGAGTGACAATGTAAATGTTCTTAAATATTCCAGGAATTTTTTATAAAGATCACTTATTAAAGGAGTCTAAAGATGCCAATCTAAAATACATGTCATAAGATCTTATAATTTATTTAAAAATTTACAGTTTTTTTTTATTTAAAACTTATCTCCTCAGCACCTGCTATAGACAAAGCTAGGAATTCAAGTTTAAACAAAATAGGATTTGTTTCTTTGAGAAGTACTACTGTCTTCTACTCTCTTCTTAATAGCAGAAAATAATTGTCAAGACAGTTTACATTTAAGAAGATTTCATTGTCTTGTGTCTATGAAATCTCTCTTAGGACATTAATGATTATCTTTATAACTAAAAAGAAAATTTTTGTTCTTTTCATGAGTAGCACTGACATTAACGTTTGAATATATCAAGAAAAAAACTTACCTCAAGAGATTATAATCTATTCAGAGACAAAGATATATGAACATTTAATTCTGAAGAAAAGCTAATGTAAATTATGTTCACTTGGAGAAAATATTTCTCTCCATCTTTCTCAGTATCTAAGGTATATTGAAAAGTCTTCAAAGATTCAAGGAAAATGAGAGGGAACTTGAGGCATTTCAAATGTCAAGAAATTGATTTTGATTAAAATTAATAAGAATTAGCCTGGAGACAAAATTAGATAATATAAAACTGAATGCAAACTCTATTGAGGACGTACTTCTTCCTCACAAGATTGAATAGGAAAAGCAAAGAAGATGTGAGCTGAATCTATAAATCATCACCATCTACTGTTGACATTATAAATCCCAGATCATCAAAAGAGATTAGAAAGGGAGGAAATATTTTGTGACGGAAGAGAGTAAGATAAAGACTGACAAATATCTTGTTTTATTCTGTTTGAGCTGCTATAACAAAATACCACAAACTGGGTAGGTTATACTTGTAAACAATGGAAATTTATTCTGGAGGCTGGAAAGTCCAAGATCAAGGTGCTGGCAGATTCAGTGTCTGGCGAGGGTCTGCTTCCATCACAGACAGACAATGCCTTTTCACTGTGTCCTCACATGGTATCAGGGACAAACAAGTTTCTTAGGGCCTCTTTCACAAGGACACTAATCTCATTCATGTCTGCCTTCATGATCTACCCACCTCCCAAAAGCCCAGTCTCTTAATACCATCCCCTCAGGGATTAGGATTTCAGCATATGAATTTTGAGGGGGCATAAACATTCAGACCATAGCATATCCTTTGAATAGATGGAAAATGAGAAGCCAATGTTGATTGTTTGGTTATATACCCACACACACACATATATACACACATGTATAAATCCATGTATAAATGAAAGTTGCATATTTATTATTAATGTTATTATGGTCCAGAGAAGCTTATGTTTATTTGTGCTCTTTTAATTGAGAAAGATTGAAATCAGAGACATTTTCTAATTTGAAAAATGGCATGATGGAATAAACTCTTGCAGGATATAACATGGGGACATGTCTGGGCCATAATGCATAGTGTTAGTAAACATATTTAGAGTTAAGGAAGACAAAGAATTTTGAAGCTAAGGCTTTAAAAATGTCTATCCATAAACTCAAGTCATCCAAGAATGGAATTGATCTGAAGCAGAATATTGAGAAATAGGTGCCAAAACTAGGAAGCCAGAACTCTCATAAATGTGTTGAGAGCAAAGAGAAATAAATGAAATTGTCTTTTAAATGAATGTTAAATTTGGTGGGGTCCAGGACGTAAGACATAAACTGGGACTGCCCCAGGAAAACCAGGACACATGGTCACCCTTAGGTCCCAGAAAATGGCATGAGCCTCAGCAAAGAATATTTTGCATGATGTGTAAAAAATGGCTGGAAAGGCAGAGGAATGGGAAACATGTTAACCTTTAACCTAGCTGATGGCAAAAGTGGAAAGGGAGGGACAATCATCAGTATGAGAGTGAAAGAGAAGCCATGACTCTATGGGAGGCAAATTTCAGTAGGTGCAAGTATTGGCACAAGCCTTCTGGGAAGAAATTGAAGACACAGGGATATCTGCAATGAGGGTGTCTTCCTACATACCTTTTGGCCCCCTGATCATGGCACACTTCACAATGTTACAATTATGTGTTTACTTAAATATATTTCCTAGTAGCCTGTAAACTCCTTGAGGATAGATTCCAGACAAATCCTCTTCACTCTAGGTTCCCCGGGGTTAGTACAGTGTATAAATCATATTTAGACAATAGAAACTAATGTTTTAAATGAGTACAAACAATGAAAAAATTGGAGCATGATGCACAGTGGCATGATGAGCTTGAAGAATAAAATATATAGTAGCAAACGTAAAAGTAATAAAGAGACTGGTGAAATTATTGGTGTCTGAATGACTTACAATATTAGGATGAACTATCTTCAGAGTTCCCAAATTTATTTAGAATGATTTGGTGCCAGAAGTGGAAAAAGAACAACCAAACCACTGATGTTTCACATAGCATCTAGATTTCCTTTTAGTTCTTTAGTGGGACTGTTTGTATTGGCTTTTAAGTACAATCATTGTAAACAATATCTTCTCACATTATAATTGGTGCATCCAAGCATTAAGGATTAACCTCAGAGTAATTTCTATGAAGTTTTGGAATTCCTCATGATTTGAGAGCAGGGAAAGCTGGAAGGGTACAGGGCTTAAACATTTCCAATCCAATTTTTTATTCAGATGTTTTTGAAATCACATTGGGCAACCAGTACTGGCCAGATGCAAAATGGTGGAGCCAAGTCGAAAATTGGCCATAGTGATGATCCTGAGGGGAGGAAGGAGGAAACAATGGAACTGAATGCAATGGAAATAGAGATCTATGTAGTAGTCCTGTCATTGATTCAGAAAATGTGCCGATCTTTTTAGGTCTGAATCTTAGGGAAAGTTAAGGTAACTGAATTTTCCAAATCCAGGTAATAGAGAGCAAAGCTCTGACTAGTTTTCTAAGGTTTGTCTTCTAAGAAAGGGCCAATAGACAACAGTTACTACTCATCCCTCCACTCTGCCTATGAAGACAATTCAAAATCTTGTAAAAATTAAAAAAAAAAAATACATACTAGGAAATGACATGTACATGTCTCTTTCCTAATATATGCCAGGCAGTCATTTATGGTTCATTCATTTATAAATAGTTCATTCTTTTTTCAGTACTTTGAAAAAGAAAACAATATTTCTGCCCTTATGGAGCTTCCATTCTTTCATGGGGGAACAAACAGAAAATATCATTTCAGATAGGAGCAAATGCCATGAAAAGAATAAAGCAAAGAACTTTTTCGTTAGGAATTTGACAGTAGAAAGATTGCCTTCTGCTTGTGCGGTGAAGTGTGCAGTAAAGATTGGCAGAGCAAGTGCAAAATTTTAAATATGCTTTAGAAAATACATGACTCCCAGAAAAGCCTCTCCAAGACTCAGCATTTTCTAAGAGTGTTACTTATGTATATTTTAATGACCTGTTAAAGTCATAAATGCATGCTTTTTATGACTTTAATTACAGAGTAAATTTCCTGATGTTATAAAATCCTGAATGGCTGTTGGGAAGAAATCCTCATAATAGTCTGATAGTATTCAGACAATACACAAAATGGCTATTAATAAGTTCTGTGCAAAATGCCTTGCCTGATTACTGACTTGCTTGAGGCAACTTGACATGGAAATGAAATTAACTGAACTGGCTTTAATCCTGGCCTTAGCCCTAGCTAGATGAATATGAAGCAACCACTTTGGTTCTTAGTTACTTATTTGTAAAGCAAGAGGATTGTGTAAGAGGGAATCCTCACTACTCAATCTTGTGCTAGAAACTGGTTAAATGAGAAGAAAAGAGACCTGATGTTGCCTTCCAGCCTCTCTTTGGGAAGAGAAAGCAAAGGAGTATCAGAGTACAATGGTGGCATTTCCAGTCAATAGAGACAAGTGGTCAAAATATCTCAATCTCCCACCCTCTGTTGCTGGCAACTCTGTATACAGATAAACAGTGGGCTCATTCAGGAAAGGCATGAGGATTTCTAAGTAATAGAGCCTTTAGTGTGATTTCCAGTGGTACAAGTTCTAAAATTTTATTCCACTCCATTTGTAGCATTTAATAAAAAACCTCCAGCTTTAGAGAAAAGAACATTAATTAATAATTATCTTTGGAGCTGTTTCTCAAGTCCTATCTCATTTTGGTCTAAACATCCTTGTAATCTAAAATCTATCTGAATATTTTATCATATAATGGAAACTTTACAGATGATATTATATATCCAGTAAAACCATATATGACTCTGAAGGAATGTGGCTTTACAGGATGGCATCTTTTATGCATCATTTAATGTTAACAGAAAAATGAATGGGAAGAGATGGTTGGTTTTCTCAGATGTGAAGAGAGTATGTATGGGGACTGATGGGCTTATTGTCTGATGAAGCCCACAGTCAGGATATTCTGGTTTACTCATTAGCAACATTCAATTCTTTCATTGTCTCCTCTCTCACTGATCTTATTTTTAAAATGCACTTTATTAATTCCTTATCTTCCAAATATGGGATTCCTTTATTCTCTTTAAAGAGATCTCTTAACTCTTACAGTCTTGGTTCTCATTTTTGTTATTTAATTAAAAGCACTTGTATCTGTTGCAAAGGTAGAATTGGGTAGTTTTACATCTTAGACCTGTTCTGATGAGAAATTTTAACATACTGTATACTAAGAAAAAATTAAAGCATTAATTAAATAGTATATTTCATAAAACATATCTTTTATATGGAATTATATTTTTAGAATGCTCAAGGCAGTTATATGTCAGAAAGTGATTTTTTACTTTGAATCATCAGTGACACTCAAGTTGAGTTGCATGAAGCATGCATCAGAATGTCCTCGGGTAAGATATGTAGTGGTTTGAATATTAAGTATATAATATTTATTATTTCATTTTCTGATTAAGTCATCAACATTCTATGCAATTTTTTAAAAAATTTCAAATCATATTAAATGAGGTCATACAATGGGTAGGTTTGTCAAAAGGAGCCAACTGTTAAAATGATTAAGAACAAAACTAATTGGCTACTCATTTTTTAGATGTCACAATGAACAATGCCAGTTTAATGACATCAGTCCATGATCTATAGTTAAGAAGTCATCATCTATTTTTCCCTATTGTCCTAAAACAACTCTTGGACAAATCTTAACCTCTAGGTCTAGGTCTAGGTCTAGGTCTAGGAGGATTGTTTTCCACAGAACCACTTTGTACTTTAGACTTAAGTAATACCAAGGGAGCTAATGTAGACTCTGGAAGAGAGTGAAGTTATTGCAACTACAATTTCTGCAACATCAAAAATTCATTAACAACACAGTACTCCAATGCATGGGATAATCCATTACTCAAAATAAATACTGTGTCACTTAGAAAAGCAACATTTTTTCTATCTTCCAAGGTAGCCATAGAGTAATCTTCTTATACAGATAAGATCACATATGAAAGAACACATTCAAAGATTACTTAATATAACCGATATCTTGGCTAAATTTTCTCAAATGTAGTGTTTTGGCTAGTTTGTGATGATTCCTGTTTATTTTATAAGCCTTGAAGAGATCTCAACTTTACTTAAGCAAAACAAACAATTTTATGTTTCAATGCAACAAAAACTGTAGGGAGACTATTTTAATGCTCCTCAAATGACTTTTTTCTTTTCAAAACAAAAACATATATTTTAAGGTAAACTTAGCAGTAATTGTCAGGATTCACCGTGGGATATCTATTATGCTTGTGTTGTACTCAATTACATTTAAGTGCATTGTATACCATAATAATGATTATGCTAAATGCAGGTAAGCACTTTCCCAAGGCATTTTTGCACCATATTGTATGCTTGCATTAGTTTCCTTTCTATTAGAGTTGCAACCACAACTAGCACTCTGTAACCACAGGCTGCTTCTTGAGGAAATTGGGAACTCTCAATTATTTTTACATCTTAAAGCCAGAAATTGCCACTCTTTTTAGTAGTGGATTTTATTTTGTAGTTTAAAAACTGGGTAGAAGCTATTTTTACATCCTGTTTTGGATTTGATGAATAGCTGTCATTTTCTCAAATCACTTTGAACTTACAATCACAAAACTACCTGATTAGCAAGCTGCCTAAGTAGAGTGCATGATAAGGCAGAAAAAGCAGCAGTATCTAGATAGGAAATTTGTTCCAGTTTGCTGCTTGCTGCTCAGCTGATTGAAAGTGCAGAATAGAAAAAGCTGCTTTATTGATGACTATAGGTTTGGACAGTGACCTTTGAAATCAATGAAATCTGCCCTTTACCTGCAGGGTTTGAGGATCCGCCATGGATTCTGTCCCAGGCTCTCTCCAGCCTGCACTGGACACATATAAAAAGCTACCCTCAGCTCTTTAATTTTAGTGATAAGAGTAGCCCAACATGAGAGCAACTAACTTTGAATGACTCCTGGCTGAACTGAGATGTGTTTTTTCATCTAAATCGCAGTCATACCTTGTAACACTGGGATAATTCACATTTTTTATCTCTACTATGTCTTATGACAAAAGAACTTTCAAGTCAGGATAGAAGAGATTCCTGGTTTATTTACAGAGAGTTAAATAAAGAAAGAAAAAACAATTCTCTCCAATTAGAAAATAACAGAAAATATTCCCCAGGGCAGAATGATTTGAGGGGACACATGTAGATTATATAAGTAAAAAGCAACTATACAGAGAAAATGTTTAGTAGTTATGCCTCATATGTGCACATGAATTTCTAGATATCTAAATTAGTATAGAGATAATAAATAACTCCAGTAAACGAAAAAAGCAAATTATAAATTTATCTTTTCTTTCTTTTTTTTTTTTTTTGAGACAGAGTCTCGCTCTGTTGCCTGGGCTAGAGTGAGTGCCGTGGCGTCAGCCTAGCTCACAGCAACCTCAAACTCCTGGGCTCAAGCGATCCTACTGCCTCAGCCTCCGAGTAGCTGGGACTACAGGCATGCGCCACCATGCCTGGCTAATTTTTCTATATATATTTTTAGCTGTCTGTATAATTTCTTTCTATGTTTAGTAGAGACAGGGTCTTGTTCTTGCTCAGGCTGGTCTCGAACTCCTGAGCTCAAACGATCCACCCGCCTCGGCCTCCCAGAGTGCTAGGATTACAGGCGTGAGCCACCGCGCCCAGCCAACTTTATCTTTTCTTGAATTGACTTTTAAATATTTGTCAAATTTTTCTTGAATAAGACTTGAAAAATCATCAGGCAGGGATAGCTTAGCCACTTTGGCTAAATGCTAGACACAAAAATGTATAAAAATTTCTAATAGAAGAAAAATTCAAAATGGAAATACAGAAAAGTGAAGTAGCTACTCTTATGTAGGAAATATGGTTTGAATCTATATGAACATTCAAAAACACTTCCCTATCTCCCTACACCCTCCTCTCTCCCTCTCATACTCTCTTCCTCTCTCCCTCTTTCTCTCTCTCAAGTCACAAACTCAGATTTCCTGTTTTTGCCAAGAAACAGATATAAACTGATATACGTTGAGTTCTTACTATGTACTGAGTGGGCACTTGTCACCTTATTGAATCCTCAAAACAAATTTACAAATTATTAATTCTAAGAAGTAATGTTGTTGAGAGTACCACAGTAAGTACTTCACAAGCATTATCTAAAGGAATCTTCACAAATATAACATAAA
This sequence comes from Lemur catta, assembly GCF_020740605.2. NCBI lineage: Eukaryota > Metazoa > Chordata > Mammalia > Primates > Lemuridae > Lemur > Lemur catta. The sequence goes on along the minus strand of NC_059141.1, from coordinate 44,718,726 downwards.
TGTTAGCATCCACGTTTTACATTTTCTCAAATAATTAAGGTCATTTTATTAGAATCATGTACTACAGAACTTACTGATTAATCTGCTATCTACATATTGACTCTATAGAGAAATCTATATTTTAAAAAGACAACATATTCCTTTTCTTTTGTCTTTACGTTAGTTTTCAAACTCAGAGAACTAACCAGAATATTAAAAAAAATAAGGATAATAAGTGTCATAGATGTTGCCAATTTGATAAGGTTGGACACAAATCTGTGGTGTAGAATGAAGGAAAATCAGGGAGGTTCACTATTGAAGGCAGCCAATCATACTCACAACAAATTACAAAGATAACCACTTTCATATGGATGGAGTGGAGAGCATATTCCATTTGGTTTCAGTGAAAAGAAAAAGCTCCAAGTTGACTCAAACTCTCTTCTAAAAATTTTACTTATCCAGAAAGTTCTGGATTATGTAAATTCTGGATTCTGATTATGCTGTGCATCTTATAAGTAATTAACAAAGCTAGCACATCCATAAATACTTAAGGTAGAAATCTCTGCAGATGTAAAAGTTGTAGATATATTAAATAAAGAAATCCACATCAATTGCATAGTGTGTACCTAAAATTCATCACCATTTTATTTCTTAAATATTAATTCATGCACTTTTAAAAATAAAGCCAGTTATTGGTCTATGTCCCTTGCCTTAGTTTTATAGTTTTGTTCTGCTGGTAACTCATTACTCTGGTTTTCTTTAATATCTACTGTATTAGTTTTAATATCTACTGTATTAGGTTTCCATAACAAAATGCTACAGAATGTGGGGCTTAAACAATAGAAATTAATTTCCTCACAGTTCTGGAGGTAAGATGTCACCAGGGTTGTTTTCTTCTCTAGGTTTGGATTATAGATGGCCATCTTCTCCTTGTGTCTTCACATGGTCATCCTCTGTTTCTGTCTGTGCCCAAATCTCTTTTTATAAGGACAGCAGTTGCATTGGATTTGGGCTCACTCATATGACTTCATTTTACCTTAATTATCTTTTTAAAGATCCTCTCTCCAAATATAGTCAAATTCTGAGCTAGTAGGGGTTAGGACTTCAATGTAAGAATTTTGGGTGGACACAATTCAAGCCATAATACTTAGCATATATATTTATTTTCTTACTGTTGCTGTAGACCATTTTCTTTCTAATTTCAAATGGAGTGATCATAACAAAGCCATCCTCATAGCTTTCTTGAACATGCTGACAGAGAATATGGAATTTCAACTAAGATTTTGAATAAATTAGAGAGGTAGTGGAATTAGCTCCACCCTCTTTGAAATACTTTCTTCTAGTGTAGCAGAGTCAGGTTCATTTTTATGTACCACCATGTACTTTATTTATAAATTTTCATGCAAATTAATTGTGAAGAAATGATGAGGTTTCTTACCATTTTATAAAGTTTTATGAAAGAAAATTACTCAAATAATTCTTTGTAATTTTAAGCACTAAAAGAAAAGTTATTGCAAATGAAAGTTTACACGAGCAGCAATCATTTCAAATGTAGGTACTAAAACAGGACCCTTAAATAAGTTTGTGAAGTGGAAAATATGCATTTACTAATGTATGAGTTGTGAAAAACACAACCCTGAGTGCCGAATGGGTAATTATGTTCTCAGCCTCCAGGACAGGCAAGCACCAATTTTCATGTGCAATCATCTATCCAAATGTGCAAATTTAATCATGTATAAGCATTTGGTAGAGGTAATTTCTGTTTTCTCTCACTCTCTCTCGCTCTCTCTCTCATGCTCTTTGCCTGGACCATAGAAGGTGTTGTGTACATTTTCTGACAGTCTTCTGTACAACCAAAGAGGAAGATAGCATCAGCAGAGTTAAAGATGAAAACTAACCAAGGAAGTACAGTTAATACTACAGATTTCACTTAATAAGCATTTATTAAATCATCCTACTTGAACATTCTTTACTCACTGCAGGAACATTGGTTTCAGTTAACTGATCTGAATTTAAAAGGTTACTTTTTGGGGTGATGGGCACTTTAGTAGAGATTGTTGGAACAGCACCAAGATAAACTACCAGCATGTACATCTGGACCATTATAGTTAATGTCAGGTTGTTTTATTAATATGACTCTGTAGAGTGGCTGCATTTCCAGGGAGAAAAGGAGAATTGAAGAAAGTGAAGGATGACCTTTGACTTTTGTCATATATATTAGTGTCAATGTAATTTTTATGTCAAGAATAATTTTATAAACAACTAGTAGCAATTAAACAAGAATAAGTAAAACAATATTACTATCCATATACAACATTGCTATGAGAGATTTGGAGGTAATATATGTTAAGTTGCATAGCAGGATATTCGGCACCTAAGAGACAATCAAACAGGTGTTAAAATTACTATTAGTTGCTAGTTCCAATTCTATAGGACAATTTCTTTATCATAATTAAAGCTCAATCAATAACTATAGCTTATTATTTTTAAAAGTTTGTACTGACTTCTGTATAAACATGACAAACTGAATATATGCATTTATCTCTGTCTTTGCAAATATTAAATATTAAAATAAATGGTAGTAGAAGAGAATAGCCCACAAGGTTAAGAGGTTGTCTTTTTATTGATTTAGCATCATTTTTATGGAATATTCAGATGGAGTGGAGATCAATGCCAGTGTCTGGTCTCTAACATTCAATCAGAAACACAGAATGGATTTAATACAACTTCCAAAAGTATATCAAACCTCATCAAATAACATATATTAAAAGTAGGAAAAGGAAGAATTAAAAGTACAAATATCTATTACAATTTTCTAAACACCTGCTTTGGTGTCTACAGATTTAACAATAAGTTTTCCAAGAGCCAAAGTGAAAAGAAAGATTGGTCATTCAGCAAATCTACAAGGCCCCCCAAAATGAAGACTAACTCATTATCTAGGAGAAATACAACTATTATTGGTACCAATTCTGGGAAACATTTTCTCCCCTGGAAACAATGAAAAGCTATCAGGTTACATAAATAAATCATATTCTGAAAAATATCCTCAAAATAAATGTCAATTAATTTCTGTCATAGAAAGAGATTTCAGTATAGAACTGGTGGCATCTTAGAGTTCAATAGAGTTAGTTCCGCAGATGGCAATAAGATATGGTGTTTGGTGCCAAGGTGGCTTTAAAATATTATAAACCTTCTGAGGAATTTTTCAAGGTTTTAGCTCTTTTACTTCGCAGATAAATGCTTGTGCATTTTATCAAGAGCACAACACCATGTCAGATGGATTTGTCCATAGCAACTTTCTGCTTCAATATGAAATCTTACTGAAGCTAACCATCTTCCCATAAATCCCCAAGACCTTGTTGTTGTATCTGGATCACTAGACCAGAGTCCATCACCTCATAATCAGAGGCCCTTGGTAATGTTTGTCTATGGAAATCAATTAGAACTATCGCAATAAAAATGAAGACTTTTAATTATATTGAACCACCAATGGGAAGGTACCAAGGTTGTACTGATTTCCTCCTCCTTGGAGCTTATTGTCATTATAGGCAAATTTATCCATTTTTCTTCCTAGTGAGCAGAGCTAATGACAAAAAGTTTGGAGGAAGCATTCTGTGTCAAAAGTGAGCACTCATAAAGAAATTTGAAATGGATATGATTTCCCCAATAGCCAGTCTATCTTGCAGCAGTGAGTCTTGGTGTTTTGGCCTAAGAGTTTGTTCTCTTTACCCTGAAAAGATCCTCCAAGACATTAATCTCTGATGGGAGGGCTCTTTCCTGTAAGTCAAAGTGGGTCATTCTATATCTACAAACTCACCCCAGTGACCTTAGCAGGTAAATATGTAAATAGTATAACACAGACACACCAGCTTGAGTGAAACAAAAATTCTTATCATCCTCAAAATGTTTTTCATTTCTTTGCAAATAGACATCTAAACAGTAGTGAGTTTCTCTTCTAGAAATATATTATTACATACTTATATTTCATGTTATTTTCTTTTAGGTCTTAAGTCAATTTTGTGGTTTTTCTTATGGAAGAACTTTACACTACTTTTTATATTTTGTTTTTAGGTATTCTATGTTTCTGTGGTTATTGTTAATATAATTTTTCATTACATTTTCCATCTATTTGATACCTTATAAAATAATGCTATTCTCTTTTTTATGTAAATATTTTGCATGTTTTACCTTTACTAAACTTTCTTTATTCTTCTAAAAATTTTAGTTATTTCTTTTGGATTTTCAGTATACATCAACAATAATCATATCCATACATTTCTAGATATTCACTTACTGTTCAAGAAGCACTATTTAGGCAAATGCTTTTATATAACCATAAGCAAATGAATAAGCAGAGATCTATTTTTCTAAGAAGTGAGTAGGTCTTTCAAAGTTGAAAGGCTCAGTAGACAGCAACTAAGGACATTAAACACACATTCTCACATAGTTCTTTGGATTCGATGTGAGATGTCATGTTGAGTTTGCCTCCTTATAGCTCATTGTCCTAGATATCAGAGTTACTGTCATAACAAATGTTATTGGAAGTTACTCATTTAAAAACAAAGATAAGTCCTGCTGTGATTTCTTTTTTAAAAAATATCTTTTGGAATTTGGAGATCTTTTTAAGACTCTGAAAAACTAGAATTTTAATATACTTTTGAGTTACTCCTTCTAAAGCCTTATAATGATATTTTATCTCCCATATCATCAGCAGCCTCCAATCTTGTGACATTCGTAAACACTTTATGTGAGATTGTAAAGGTAATAAAACTATCAGACAAAACCACTTTGATTTTTCTTTTACATAAAGATGAATTACATATAACTGTTTCTTTCTTGCTTCTCTTAATGCAATACGCATTAAATAGTTGAAAAAGTGCCACATACTAAATGTCAATTTTAAAGATATTTCTTTCACAAAATGATTTAGGTTACACGATATGCATTCATCTATTAAAACTCATAAAGTGGCAATAATCCTTTCCTTGTGAGGCTTTTCTGTTTCTGTACCTTATCTCAGCTTTTATTATATTAATAATATGTATGGACAAAACATTAGTGTCTGCCATCGGTGTACTATGCCTGCTGTAACTTTAGAGCCTTCTCATTACTATGCTTAATTTGAATCCTTTTTGTGTCTTTAGAAAACCACCTGTCAGTAAATTATAGTTTGGTGTCCCTAGAGGACACATGAGAGTTGGATTTGCTTGCAAAAATATTTGGTTTGTTGAAAACTATAATTAGTTTAAAAGGTTTTTTTAATAAGAAAACATGAATATTTTAATATAAAAACAAGTATTCCGTAAGAAATAATTAATGGAAGAATTTTGTTCATATCAAAATTGTTTTGTGAGCTTAGTATGACAATTAAGGACAGATGTGTACAAATTGCCCTACTCCTCTTTGTCCTTGATGAGTAAGAAATTGCTATAATGCCATTTACCATTTTATTAACTCATTAAAGAGAGATGTGTGAGGAATGGATAAGAAGGTATTTATAGAGTCTAATGATTTAATACTTTGTGTTTAGCTGAATTTATCTACACACTTTATACTAGATAAATAATTAGCATATATAATAAATATTTGTTAGTCTCTGAACTCCAATATAAATTTATATCTACCTACAATCTGTTAAAAATGGGAAAGAGATTTTTTTTTCACATTTCTAGCTACTGGATGCAAAGAATTTACTAGTCCAAAAATTATTCAAGATACTCAGTTTTACTTAGCTTTTCCTACTCAGAAATAAGAGTCTGTCAAAATTCTCAAGAGCAATCAGAATTCCTTGACAGATGACTGTCTTTCTGGATAACAGAGAGGCAGTGGGTCCAAATCTGCATAGTGGGTTACAACTATGCAGATACTTGCTAAGCAGCTGTCCTTACAGGATATGAGTCTAGGGAGGAATTGGCCATAATGGGTGGAGATGAATAAAAAGAATTAGCCATATGATTATGAAATGTACTGTAACAGATACTGGGCTAGGATTTAGACATCCTGAGTTTGGGGCCTAGTGTTGTCACCAGCTAATGTGACCTTAGGCCAAAAACATAATAACCTCCCGAGATCTCATTTTTTATAATATTTAAAATGAGAATTCAGTGTGAGAAAAAAAATTAAAATGCTTTGTAAGCTGTAATGTACTATATAAATGTAAGGCACTATTAATAATCACAAGCTCTCTTAACCTAAGCCGTGACTGTGAACAAGGTGAAGAATTCAAAGCCAATACTACTGTCTGGTTTAACGGCTTTCTCTGTCTATACCATCTGGGCTCTTACATAATTCTTTGAATGATCATTTTAACTCTTGACTGATTCCCTTATAATTTAAACATCACTGGATTGGTTTTGCTTCTTTTTTATCATTTTGTAGCCAGTTCATCAAGGAGACAAGCTTTGACTCCTACCCATTGTTATTATCTTTATCATCATCATTATTGCAAATTTAATAATTTTTATATATAAGCAGCACTTTGTGAATGATAGAATGGATTGCATTTTTTGTTTGTCTTTTTCTTTTCTTATTTTTTAATCTACTTTGAACACTCTACAAACTTTTAGCCAGTTTGTCATGTTATAGAGATGACAGTTTCACATGGAAGGCGGTACTGTTGCCCTGGCCTCTGGTCTAATGATGTCAGTTGCATACAAGTGTGATGCTCCCTGTGACAGGCACAGAGAGCAAGGGGAAATGGGGGAGGAGGTGTGAACAGAGCAATCAGAGAAGGCAGCAGCATCCTCTGCTGCAGGAAAAATAGCAAAATCCTGAGGAAAATCCAGAGAGTATTTATGAGTGGGACACAAAACGATAATGTTTGTGATTGGGAATATTCTGTCCTCACAACAGTGGATAATGAATGGTGTCATTTAAATCATCATGAATTCACAAGATCCATTATTGCCTAATCAATTATAGGTTTTGAAATGCTAAATGCTAGATCATTTAGATAGAATTCTGATCAATTCAATTCACCTTTTTTTCTCACTGTCAAAATACCATTTCTTCACTGAAAAGGAACAAAGCTATGGCATGTACTAATTTGATTAATGGCCAGATAAAAGGATTCTTACTGGTGGGAACAAGGGTAACAGTGATACAATAGGAAGTTGCTTAAGTCTGTAAGAAATTTTATAAATTCGATTAAATTATTTTACTTACAAGATATCATTTGACAGAAATACTTTGAAAGATTACTATTTTTTTAAAAAATGCACTCTAAAATAAATTTAAATGCTTATAATACCAAAAAGGTTGTAGAACTATTAAGGCACTCAAATGTAGAAAATCACTCAAAAAGCCTAATCAAACAGGTGAAATGGCCATTAAATTAAGGATTAAAATGTGAGTTTTTAATTATACTTCTCTGAGAGCAGTGTTTCTCAAATTTAATAGTTCAAATAATCTGGGGGTAGTCTGTTAAAAAGATGGAATTCTAAGTCTCTAAGTATCAACTCTAGAGATGCTGCATCAGTACCTATGATACCGTCTAGAAAATTGCATTTTAAATAGATATTTCAGGTGATAATGGGTCAAGTAGAGGCTATCATGTTCTGAGAAACATTTATTTGTCAGACAAATCTGTCTAAAACCATTAGATTCTCAACTGAGCAGGTTGGTATTAGAGATTTGTAGATTAAAACAGATTTCTGATGATCATTCAGAAAATCCACAAAGGTATTCTGAAGAGTCCTAGCAATGTCATTTAACCACAGGTCCTCATACACTGAGATACTAATAATTAGTAACTGGAATTTAACCAAGTTCACTGTGTCTTTTTATGACTTCATTGAAGGTTAGTGAATAATACCCACTAATTCCTTTGATTAAAGTTCTTCCTTATGAAAACTCTGTTTTCTATTTTGATATGTGTGTCTTCATACATACATATCATTTCTTCCATTGTTTCTTGAAAAAGATATAATGTAGTTGAAAAATAATTATTCTATAAATCCATGTTTTTTTTTAATTCCAGGAAGAATAATAAAAGGAAAGAGGGGGGCTACCACCTTTCTTGGATGGAACAACTTCCTGGTGGGGCCTGTGGAGAGTTAAAGTACACAGTGGGCTTCTTTTCCATAATCTATGTCCAATTACTGAGGGAATAAAGGCAGTTTGGTGGAACAAGACTCTTCAGACTGTTGATGATTATCATCTGCTATGGACTGAATGTTTGCCTCACCCTCCAAATTCGTATGTTGAAATCCTGTACTCAGTGTGATGATATTTGGAAATAGGACCTTTGGGTTGTAATTAGATCATGAGAGTGGAATCCTTATAGGAAAAGATGCTCAGAAGCTGACTTTCTGTCTCTGTCTGCCCTATAAGTCTACAAGGAAGAGGCCCTCCACAAACTAGGAAGAGTGTTCTCACCAGACAGTGGATATGTTAATGCCTTGATCTTGGACTTCCCTGTCCCCAGAAATGTCAGAAATAAATGTATGTTGTTTAAGCCACATAGTTTATGGTATTTTTGTTATAGCAGCCTGAACGGACTAAGACACCATTAAGAACGAGAATGGTACAAGTAATCTATGTATATTGCTTACAGATGGTATTTGACAAGAAATAAACATGAACAAACTTTATCTCTTTCTCTTTGGCTTTCACAAAGTTCCATCTCGTTCTGACAAAAATTGGAATATTATATGAGAGTCAGTCCCAGGGGTTGTCAAATACTAAAATACAAAGATATCATATTATTCATATTTGTCCATGAATGAATGAAATGATAAATACAAATATATGTGTTATATTCCATGTACATATTTACAACACATTAAGCCCAGTGGACATAAAGTGGTAGGATACAATGATGGACACATGGTGCCACCAAGAAGAAAAATACATAGAATGCATAATATAATATAAATCAGGATAGAGAGTCATAAACGTCCATTGAGATGCACAAAGTTCTCTAACATGTTGACGGACAAGGAAAATAATGTCTACTTGGTGAGAATTGGAGAAAGCTACATCTGAAGAAAATAAAAGCAGCGTTTATTCATGGAGATTACAAGTAAATTCTTCTAACCCAGAGGAAGAGTGAACAAAGACAAGAATATTGGAAAATATGTAAGGCATGGGTATAGATGAGCAGATCATTCAGCATTAGGATTGAAGGGTGAAAAATCTGATTGGAGCATTAGGTAAATATAACTCCAAACAATGGGCACAGCCACCAGTTCCCTAGAGGTCAGTAAGGGTTTAGTTTGTTTTTGATAACAGCATCATTATCTCACAGCCGTTACCATGTTATCTACAGCAGAGTCAGGACTTTCTATCAAAATGTTAGAAAATACAGAATAAATGATTTTTGACAAGGTGAATGGATTCTTCTGGAGAGTCACCTAAATATAGTTAGTTGCATTATATTTAGGAATTCCTCAGACTACACCAGCTAGAATCCTTGAAGTGACAGGATGAAGAATGTTTTAATATTTGTGTTCTGTACCTTCTAAATTTATATATATGAATGATTAGAAATTTACATATATATAATGTATTATATTATTATAATCTATCTATCTAATCTATCTGTCTATCTGTCTATATCTATAAGCTATATCAGGACCAGATGAAGGGATCTCTGGCTATATTTAGGATGACTTAAGTGTGAAACTTGACTTGCAAATGTTTACATAAGTTCTTTACTAACTCTGACATTATCCACCACAGTGAAGGCACAGGATGATTCAAATTCTTGAGCAATGTTGCTGATTCCTCTGGAATCTTCTGAAATGACTCATTTCTATATGTTTTAGAAAACAAATTCTATTTGATTTCACCATGAAATCTGTGTCTAGTCTTTCCTTAAATTCATAATTTCTAATAATATTTGTTAATAATGTGGTTGAGCAATGAATCTGTTTTATGAATAAATTTATTGGCATACTATGCACTTGTTGCTAGAAATCGTCTTGTAGTATAGACAGGGATTTGAAGATATTAAAGGCAAGAGGATCAGAAAGCCCTTTTGTTTGCAGGAGTGTCAGTCTAATCAGCAAAGCTTCCTGGCTGTGTTAAAAAGAACAGGACGTGTAACTCATTCAGAGATTGACATTGGACTAAGAATTGGAGTGTAATAACGCTAAGGCTTCTGATCACTCTAGCACCCTTGTTTACTGCCAAACCAAATCTCAAATTTTGCCTTACTCTAGTTCCATAGAAATAGTTGAACTCTTGGAAAGGATAATTACAAAGCCTTGGTTCCCTGCAGCTAATAACGTTGTTACAATCTGTCATGGGACCACATGCTAAAGATTAGCTTTTCCACCCATAGCTCAAAAATAATCATTTTATTTTTGGAACTGAAAAGTAGAAAAGGAGCTAAAAATGTTGTGGGAGAAAGGGATCTCTTGGTCAAGTCTGAATGAAGGAGAACATCTTGGATGGGGTACCTTTTTCCACGTATAGTCTTTCTCCAAGTATGTGTTAGATTCTCATGGCTATTAGAAAGGTATACTTTATGTATTTTTTTCAGAGTTTTCAGTTATAATCATCAAGAGAGATAGGCTAAGATGTGCTTATTCCATTTTGTTTGAAACCAGGACATCTGATGATGCAAACTTCTGACATCTGGACAGCAGCTGTTTTAAATTACACAAGGACATAGCTTGGAGAAAAGAGTATGAAATAATAATAATAATAATGAAAACTAATATATTGATAACTTACTATGTACCAAGTTGTTTTATTTTTGTACTTTATTTTCATCATAATCTATTTAAAAATATTTCATATTGTGATTTCACTTCATAACAAAAAATCCTGAAACCTAGGGAACTAATGAACTGAAGTATGTATTAGGAAGTATTGGCAGAGATATGACTGAAGCACAGGCCTCTAGAACCTTGAGAACCTGTTTAGCCATCAAACCGTCTGTCATCTTCTTGTTCTATCCCTCAGACTATTCTGAGGTAACATGAGAAAGAGGCTCTGGATAGAGGAAGACCTTTATTTTAATTTTGGCTGTGTGTCTTGGGCAAATTGTTCAGTTTTCTGAGTTCTATGCCTTTATCTATAAAGTGAAGATACACTCTTATTGGTGTTTTTGAAAAACAGTGTGTATATGTAAAGCACCTGTCTCAATTGATAGAAAATAAACCGTGTGTAATGAACTCCACATATTGTTATTTTTATTAAGGGAATGTGAATATAAATTCGAAGATATGGAGATTGCTCAGAGGTAACTATTGCTGCTGATAGTATATGAGTTAATTTTTAAAGATTTGTTGTCTAGTCAATATTTCATCTGAGAAAAGATAAAACCAGGCATCAGAAATTATAGTTATATTCCTATATAACATATATAATTTTAATGTTAATGTCTAACTATTGAAAAGGCTGTACCATCACTGCACTAACTTTGGTGAAAATTGATTTACGAATGGTGTTTTGGAAACTGAAAGGGGAATAAAATACAAATGAGGACTGTGGTTTTGGCTAATAATAAATAATATACTATCATATAACAATTTGTTGACGTTCCTAACTACTTCTGCCATTAAGAATTTTCTATATTTTTTGTGAATAAAAGTACCTATTCAGGAAGCCACTGTGTTTTAAAATTTTATTAGAGTGAATGGCCAAGTCAAAAACAGATTCTTGTCACCAGAGGCTGATCTACTAGCTAAACATGATGAAGTGAATTTCTGAAGAGGGATTACATTTTTATTATTAGTAAGTTGCACTCAGAGTAAATAAAACACCTGGTGTGGAGGAGGGAACCAAGTATAAATCTCTTTGTATTAAGCAGGTAGAATTACATTACAATTACTTAGAAATTAAATTTAAAATACAGTGAGAACACTCAGAGTATCTAATAGATTCACTAAACTAATAACCAGGGGAAAAATAATGAAAGCAAAAGGAAGGAACCTTCTGGCTAAATTCAAAATCAGAGATAAGACTTTAGGTAGAGTTGAGCTAAGCTTCAGCTGCAGGGGAATTGTAGGCTGACCTTTACAAAGATCTGGAAAGGTCAAGTGATCTGGAAACCAGATTAGTTTCATGTGGCAGAGACTTCTTGAGACTCACCTAGACTTGCCCTTAGCCATTTTAAATAATGATGCCTACACCGACAAATATTTTGATAAGCAAAACTACCACACTGAGTATAGTTACCTTTCTAAAAAATTCTTTGCTAATCTGTACAAACTATTTTTTTTCAAAAGGACTTTTAAAATTTATTTTGAGAAGCATCTTCTTACTGAAATGTAATAAAAGTCAGTAGAGGGGTGTGTAGGGAAAACTTACCCTTTCCCCCAAAAAGTTCACTGAAACATCAACTCACAATTAAGGCAGATTAATAACAGAAAGGCTTATTTATTGTGCACACAGGAAGAATCACAGAGTGAATACCTAATATCCTAGTGAAGTTCAGATATTTTTATACTTGTCCTTTTGGAGGGGAAGGGGAAATGAGGAGTATAGGTAATTCTGTTTAGGGGCTATAAATGGTTGCTAGGGAGGATAAATGGATGGGTGAAACAGATTGACTTGTAAATGATTCTCTTTGCAAATTAAATTAACCTGAGAGACAGGTATTATATTTAAATGATTTGGGCCAGGTCTGGTTGCATTCTTGATCTTCTTTCCTGCAATATATTGAGATAACAGGGAGAGGAAGGGAAGTCAATTGCTCTTTCGATCTTTTGATCCATCAGTCTGGTTTATGCAGATAGAGGGAAAGGCCTCTTCCGGTGCTTTTTGATCTTTAATGGTCTTTAATTCAAAATATTCTTTATACCAAGGAGTCATATTTCGGGGTGAATTTTCCTGACGTCCTTCATCAGCAAGTGACCCAACTTTACTAATTCAGGAAAGAAGAAAATAATGCCTAGGTATTTACTGATACAAGAGAAAACAGTAGGTATTAACTTGAATCAGAATAGGAACTGATTCACTTATTTAATTTTTTTCAACTTTTTTATTGTGTGCCCACAATATGACAGGTGAGGCTGGACACTGGGAAAATACTGATTAGCAAGGGAGATCTGGACCTACCCCTAGAATGGAGTAAAATCAGGTAGACAAGAAAATAATTATGCGTCTTACTCAGTTTTCTGGTGCTATAACAGAATAACTGAGACTGGATAATTTATAAAGAATAGAGATTTATTTCTTGCAGTTCCGGATGTGAGAATTTTAGGTAGATAGTGAGAAATTCCAGGTCTCCTAGGGACGAAAGTGGTTGCTGTTGCCTTGGTGCAATTACCCTACCTGGGAAGAAGGACAAGGGTGGCCCCCAGGCCCCCACCTTGATCCTGCCCCACCCTAATCCTCTCCTGAGCAACTGCCATACCTGGGGAAGGAGGCAACTCCCTATGAATCTGCCAGTCAGAACTTGGCACACCAGCTGCAAAAGAATGCAGAGGACTTTCTAGCCCACAGGCCAAGCAGCATAGAGTCTGGAAACTGATCTAGAACAACCGGCATGCATAGTTAAGACTCAGGTCATGCAACTCCCAACTGTCCAATCAAAATGGTTCCATGGTGACGTCTGAGCCACAGGGAGGTTCCAATCTGGGCACTATAAAGCAAGTCACAGAACATAACCAAACTCTTTTTTCCTGTTGTGACAAGGGGTCCAGTCGTCATCTGTGGAGTGTGTATCTTGTTCTGTAAGTCTCTATCTTACTCTTGCCCTGTAATCCTGTCTTGCTCCCTCTCGATAAATTTCACCTCCTGCTTGCCTTACTTTGGTGTGTCTGGTCATTCTTTGCCCTGAGCACACCAAGAACTGAGAACACAGAGCGAGACTAAACCTGACAAGAAGTCCAAGACTGAGGGGTGACATCTGGTAAGGGCTTTCTCCCTGTGTTACTCCATGGCAGAATGTGGAAGGAAAAGAAAGGCCATGTGAGGAGGAAGACAGGGGACCAAATTTCAGTTTATAACAAACCCATTCTCGAGATAACTAAACCACCTCCTTAATAAAGACAAGCATCCATTCATGAGGGCAGAGCCCTTGGGGGTAAAGGAAATCAGAATATTTTCTCCCAAAATATATTTCTTTGACACATTTTGAGATAGCTGCTACAAGCCCAGCAGACAGAAGTATCACTGCAAAGCTGTGGGAGGAGATTTGCATCTGTAGAGAATTTCCGTTAGTACAACCAGGTATTTTCTTATCCAATATAGGAAAGATTAACTGAGCTTCTGAAACCTTTAAAGGTCTGAAAAGAAACATTTACCATCTATTTTCTCTGAGGGCTGCTACCTGTAAGATTTCATTTACATAACAAGATCCCTTTGCTAGCCAAGCCTCTTCCTCTCTTCCTTCCAGAATCTGCCTTGCTGCTAAAACCTATTTTGCCACAATTTAAACCCCCATTCACTTATAAACTTCTGTGCCTCATTGGGGGATTGAGTCTTCCTTTTGAAGGCTCCCATGTATACACATTAAATAAATTTGTATGCCCTTCTCTCCTACTAAGTAATCTGCCTCATGCCAGTGATTTTTCAGCAAACCTTTAGTGGGCCAAGAGTCTTGGTCCCTATGGGGGACTCTTTCGAACCATAGCATTATATGAATAAAAATAATAGCTTAATTCTCTAAGAAAAGTTCGAACATTGTATGAGAGCATTAACAGTGAAGCTACTTAATCTGAAAGGTGAGATAAAACTTTTCTAAGAAAGTGATGACTAGGCTAGGATTGAACAAAAAGGGAATTAATTTTATGAAGGGGGCCAAGGCCAAGGTAGACAAAGGGAGGATCATTGCCAGATATATTGCTGTAAGTTCTATCAGGAAACAGATGGTACATTCAAAATAATGTGACTGAAGATAATATAAGGCAATAATCATTTACACAGATTTGTCAGGGTTAAAGGAATAAACAAGAATGAGGAGGGATGTAGAAAGTAGCAATACTGTGAAGTCCTTACTATTGTAGAGGAGTCAAAATTTTACCTCTACTCTCTCCTGAATTTTGTTTCCCAATTAGGCTTCAAAATTAAACTGATATAAGACAAATTAATAGAAGAAAAGCATACACATTTAGTTAATATAAGTTTTACATGACATAGTGTTATTGCCCGACCAGGTTATGGTGCCCACTGCACTGAAAGAAGCCAATTCACAGAGATGGCAGACGTTGCAGTAGAGAAAGAGTTTAGTATTGCAGGGCACAGAGGGAGGAGATGAGAGATATTTCTGAAATCCACCTCCCTGAGAATTTGAAGGCTAGGTATTTAAGGATGGTGTGATGGGCAGTGGTCTAGGGAACTGGTATTGCTGATTGGTTGGGTTGGGGGTGAAATCATAGAGGTGTAGAAATTGTCTTCTTGTTCCGAGTCAGTTCCTGGTAGGGGTCGCAAGACCAGTTCCTTGGTATGGGGCACTGGTCTGGTTGGGGCAGTTGGTCCACTGGAATGCAAGGACGGGAAGATATCTCAAGGCCAGCCTCAGGTTTCACAAAGGTGCTATTATCTATGGGAGCAATTAACAAAGCTACAGATCTTATGAAATCAATTATGTGACTTCCTGAGTAGTAAGCAATTATAGAAAAGCAAGCTAGAGAACATGGCTGGTTATTTTTTTAAACTATACCTATATCTTTGCAGAGTTCAGGTCTCTACCACAGTTCCCACCTTGTAGCCCTTCATTAATTTTATAAAGGGTGATTTTAATGTGAGCCTTCATGAGGAAATAAAGGACCAAAGAAGTGGCAAAGTGTTTTTATATTAAGTTGAACAAAAAGAGGCAATTATGTAAAAGTAACTAAATTATGTGGGGAGGCTAAAGGAAAATAAGAATTATTTTAATTAGGTCTGTTCATATACAATTTTCTCGCTCCCAATTTCTCATCCTGTATAATAAGAATTTTACTTTTCTTTTGATATATGGAAGACATCTTCCATATGGGGTTTTTCATCTCCTGCTTTCATTCCCTGCTTTTCAGGGAAAAGTCAGAGTGCTCTTTGTGGCCTTCTTTTGTTTTTTTAAAGGTACCTTATCTCAAAATAATCCTTACACCAAAGTAGCATATTTTAGGGTGGCATCTTCTGCAGCCATTCACTATTTTCAATCCAGAAGAAGCAGGATGATATCATCCAAAACCAGTAACTTTGGAGCCATGGAAGAGCCTTTAGACAGGAGCTATAATTGATGGAACATGGTTGACTAAAACTGTGGCCTCACAGAGAGGCAGGGGTGAAGGCTGTCCTTACAGCTCCACCGTCTCTTGCTAGTAAGTGGAGGTAAAGGAAAGAATAACATCATTCAAATGATACAGAACTTGCAGAAAGGGACAAGAATGAAAGAATAATTTCATTCCTTTCTTAGTGTGCATAAAACATGCTACAAGCCAACTCTTTCTTTCTACAAAGAGTTCTAAGAAGTTTAGAAGGAGAAATATGAAACAGATGACTGAAAAAAAGAGAATATATATTTGTGTGTATATATATATCACTATACTATTTAATGTATATAATCCCCAGGTATTTGTAGAGTCAATATGGGTATTGGAGAGACTTTAGGAAAGCTATGAGGGAAAGGGCTATGTGAAAATTTGGGAAAGTCAGATTTGAAACTCAAAGATTTTACAATTTTTTTCCATTGTTTATTGGTCCTAACCAGTGGCTTCTTAATATACTACACAGTGGTACACTATTTAAAACAGGATTAAAATGTGGGAAGTCTGTGCTTTCTTCTGAGAATGATCAAAGGGGTGAAGTTGACTCAGAACTATTGTGCATGCATATCTAGGGAAGTAGAGAAGTCCAGGCAAAGCTTTATTTGGTAGTGATTAAAAAAGCAAATAGACCAAATCTTAGGGGTTTATAGGAAATCATGTGCAAGGAACAACCTCAAAATATAGTAGAATCAGGTTTCTACCAAAAGGGTCTCGATGCCCTGATTTTGTCATCCTGAAATGGTAATTCATTCTCTAGTCAGAAGATTCACTGCACACAAGCATGTCTCATGTCCATGCTTTATGGCTAGTAGCAATTTTATTGACCTCAGTGTCCAGGAATGCAGACCGGAAATAACACTGTCTGGAGGCACTGCACTGTCATATTTATGATATAAATGGCAAAAGCTTGTTCATGATTCATTTTTTGTGGCTGCATCACCAGTTTTCTCACTGACATTGAACAGAAAGAAAACAGTGATGGATGAGCAAGAAACAATATTGAAGGAGCAAGATAAAATGTCATAAGGTCAGTTCAGAAGTAACTGAAGAGCTGGCAAAGAAGTTTTTGGAAAACAATCTTTTTCATGATTAGAGATTATATTGGCTATGTGTAATTTCTCTTAAAATTGTAGATATATGTATTACATTAAATAAAATTTAGTATGCACACAAACACACACACATACACATAATGAAGTTTCAGTCAATTAGCACCACGTATACAATAGTGATCCTACAAAATTATAATGGAACTGAAGAATTCCTATCCCCTAGTAACATCATAGTTGTCATAATGCTGTAGCACAATTACTTTTCTTTTTATAAATTTAGCATAGCTTAAGTGTACTTACAGTGTTTGTAAAGTCTACAGTAGTGTTTATGTCCTACGCCTTCACATTCATTCATCACTCACTCATTGACCTGTCCCGAGCAACTTCCAGCCCTATAAGCTCCATTCAAGTAAGTGCCCTATACAAGTGCTTTTATCTTTTATACTGTATTTTTACTGTACCTTTTGTATGTTTGGATATGTATAAATACACAAATATCATTGTAATACAATTGCCTACAGTATTCAGTGTAGTAACATGCTGTACAGGTTTGTAGCTGTAGGAGAAATAGGCTATACCATATAGCCTAGAGCTGTGTTAGGTTTGTGTAAGTGAGCTCTATGATAGTCACACAATGACAAAGTTGCCTAACAATGCATTTTTAAAACATACCTCTACTGTTAAGAGCTAAATGCTACTCTTATAAGCTTACAGTATCTGGCTATAACATATGAGGTTGAGCTCCAGCTGAAAAGACTTTTCTAAATGGAATAATAATATATGCAATCTTTAGTCTTATTGGAAAAGCTCCATTAAATTGAGAAATTTAAAAACATAACCCACTACCTCTGAGTATGATGGAATAGGAAGTATATATAAGGAATGAAATAGATATATTAAGTATAGATAGAAGTTATTTTGCAGAAAAATTTAAGTACCATTGCTTTGTAACCAATAGGCTACATATAGTGGCAAATATACAATTTAACCCATGAAATATGATCATTTCAAAGAGCCCTTTGGTTTAAAATCATAACAGAACATACTAGATGTTATAGAGAGAAAAATAGAGGAAGATCTGAAAAATTTCAACCGTCTTGTTTGTTGCCAGGAAACTTGGAAGCTTATGTTTGTTACATGTATAAAACTGCTGAGATTTAATATAAATAGGATAAAACTTGTTGTAGAATAGTAACAATCACAGAATAAATTTCAGCTTTTTTTCATCTGATAAGAAAGTTTACATTTGCTTAAAAAAATGAAGGAACTGACCCAGATATTTTGCATAGTACATATGAAACCCTTTGTAAATAAGCAAATAATCCAGGAGCCAGGCTGATAATATCCTCTGATATAGAGAATACTGAAGCAAAAGTGTTACTCTATTGCATTGTATAGAGACAAAGCTAGTTTAAAGGCTCAAACTGAAACTAGCCCAAATTTAATTTCAGAGTAGAAGTAAAGAGGAAAGATTTTTTTTTTTTTTTTTTTGTCCCTGGGCTTTTTATAGAGTGGAATCATGTTATATTCATGTAGTGTTTTTTTTTTTGTTGTTGTTGTTGTTTGTTTGTTTTTAGGAAATATGTAGAGATCAGTCCTGGAAAGTTTGTTTGATGGCATGACATCTATTTACTCCTGCTACTGGTTTGAGGAACTAGTCTATCTCAACTACTTCAAATGCTTCATTTGCTTTGCAGAACACTCTGAACACGAACACTCTGAACACGAAGAAGAGGGTTATTGGTTTTGGCATCCTTGTGAAATACTCAGCATTTTGGCAGCTGCAGAATATCCTCCTCCAGAAATTGCATTATGCTTTTTAACATTCCAGCTGCAATACTGTGGAAATCATATATCCTGTAAACCCCAGTTAGCCAGGTGTCCTCCCAACTACTCCTAATACAGGAATCTTGCCAATATAATAATAAAGTCTCATGATGCGGGTAGCACTGCTTGTCTTTACCCTGTGGCTGCAGGCCTGCAGAGAAATGGGCTTTCTCGGGCTTAATTAGGCCATCATTTGGCAAGAAACACCTCAGTATGTAAAAACCTCTTCTCCAGAAATGGGCAATCAAAGTCTCTCTTCCACACACTTTCTGGAACAATCCATCAGAATAAAGTCCTAGTGAGGCTTATTATCTTTTAAGCCTCCATTTTTTATCCAGAGGTTGCAAAAATCACCTTGAGAGTTTGAAGAGAAGAGACAGAATTGTCTGGATTTCAAAATGAAAAATACATTATTGGGCTTTGGTAAATGAGGTGATACTATTAAAAATAGGTTTATCATAGAATTGGCAAGAATTGTAACCCAACATGTAGTTATGGTCCTGGTCTGGTACTTTCTCCAGCAGCTCTTCTTGTCTTTCCTATTTAGTTAATAAATTGAAAAATAAAACCTTATATTATTGCATTAGTCAGGACGCTCCAGAGAAACAGAACCAGTAAGCCCAAAATCTGCGGTGTTATGGCAGGCAGAGACAAAGGAGAACTGATGGTGTAGGTGAAGTTGGAAGGCAGTCTGCTGAAAAATTCCCTCTGGCTTGGGGAGTTTGGTTGTTTTACTCTATTCAGGGCTTCAACTGATTGGATAAGGCCCACCCACATTACTGAGAACATTCTGATTTACCCAAAGTTCACTAATTTAAGTGTTAATCTCATCCCAAACTCCCTCAAGTTGGCACATAAAATTAAACTATCACAAGCTCACCCTTTGTCAACTTTACATTCATGTACATCTCCTTAAACTATCTTTAGTCTCCTAATAAAGACAATAACAAAGCCATACTTTCACCTGACGTGGTGTAACTATCCTGTGGACAACTGAAAATTCACTAACTTTCCCCAGAACAGGATGCAAAGTCCTTGGTTGATGTTTACTCTTCTTCTTGATATTCTGTAAGGTAAACAGTGTAATGTAAAGTTAACAATACTTAAATACTATAAGGTCAGTACATCTTATGTTATATGACAAAAGAATGAAAAGGGAGGAAAACAAAGACACTTGCTTCATATGCAGTTGACCCTTGAACAACAAGGTTTGAACTGGGCTAGTCCACTTATATGTAGATTTTCTCCTGCCTCTGGCGCTGGAGACTGCAAAACCAACCTCTCCTCCTCCTCTTCCCCCTCAGTGTACTCAATGTGAAGGAGATGAGGATAAAAACCTTTATGATGTCCCACTTACACTTAATCAACAGTAAATATATTTGTTCTTCCTTATGATTTTCTTAATAACGTTTTCTTTTCTCTAGCTTACTTTAAGAATACAATATATAACACACGAACATACAATATATGTGTTCATCAATTGCTTGTATTACTGGCAAGTCTTCCCATCAACTATTATTAGTTAAGTTTTAGGAGAGTTAGAAGTTATACATAGGGGGGCCCAAGTCCTTCTGATCGAGGCCCCCCAAAAAAAATGTTATACATGAATTTTCAACTGTGTAGGAGGTCAGCACCCCTACTTCTTGCATTGTTCAAGGGTCAACTGTATATAAACAAATACATGCATACAAACATATTTATGACAAAATAAAGAGGAAAAAGCCCAACAATTATGACAATGACATTTCTGTAACTGGTGACAGGCTGTAGCTGGTATTCATAACTACCTTCTTTCACTATCCACTCTATATCTCCTTTGCCTTCAGCAAGCACTTCAGCTGGTTATGGTTCTTTGCTGGGAGGGCTGTCCCAAGCCTTCATTCCTGAAGGGTCTGGGCTCTATTAGTAGTCCTATCTGATTGGGTGGTTGTAGTTTTCATTGACTTTAGTCACAGGGCATGGCAATCATATGAGACTCCCTAGGAAGTCTCCTGTATTCCACACATACTCTTCCTTACCTCCATTGTGGAATGGCCATCCAATTTCCTCTTGGTAGTCAGGATCAGTCATCCCAGTAAGGACAGTAACCTCCTTCTTTGCCTGTTGATTCAGAGTCATGAGGAGTCCAAACTGGACTTGGTGGCAATCTTAACTTCAAGTGCAATGGAATAATTGTTATATCTCATGATGGAAGCATTCCTCCTTTTGGAACTAAGACTTCTAGGCCAGTAGACTATATAGTTACGGGGACAAGAAGGAAACATTTTGCTACTGAGTCACTACGGTTATTGACAATGGTGTTCTTCCCATTTCCACCCTCAATTCCTGGACCTGTGAATCTCAGCTATGGGAGAAACAGCATCATATATTGGCATGGATTCAGAGCATGTTTAGCCTACCGGAGAATCTCACACCAGCCCTGAAAGACATTGCCACCTAGTTGGCGATGTAACTGAGTCTTTAAAGGGTCATTTCATAGTTTTATCAATCCAGCTGCTTCGGTATAGTGGGGAACAAGGTAAAACCAGTAAATTCTATGACCATGGGCCTATTGATTCACTTCATCTGCTGTGAAGTGAGTTCGTTGATTAGAAGTAAGTTGTGTGGAATACTATGATGATGGATAAGACATTTTATAAGTCCATGGATGGTAGTTTTGGAAGAAATATTCCATGCAGGCAAGGCAAATACATATACAGAGTAAATGCATATTGTAGTAAGAATCAAATGTTGTCCCATCCACGATAGAAGTGGCCAAACATAATAAATGTTCCACCATGTAGCTAGCTGATCAGCATGGAGAATGGACGCAGAGTTGGTCTCTGCTGCTGGCAGATTGGGCACTCAGCAGTGACCGTAGCCAGGTCAGTCATGGTGAGAGGGAAGTCCACGTTGCTGAGCTCATGCGTAACCTTCACTATTGCCACCATGGCCACTTTGTGCATGAACACACTGAGCAATGTCAGGGGTCACTGGGGAAAGAGGCACACTGGTATCCACAGAACACGCTCTCTATCCACTTAATCATTAAGACATCCCTTTGCTGAGGTGACCTTTTGCTGAGCATTCACATAAGATACAAATAATCTCCATGATTTTTGCCCAATCAGAGCAGTCTACCCACATACCTCTTCCTCAGACATTCTTGTCATCAATTTTCTAATCATAGTCCTGTCTAAATCCCTGACTATCAAGGCAACCATTGGCCACAGCCTACAAATCAGCATATAGTCACTTGTCTGGCTAAGTAAAATGAAAAACTAGGTGCATTGCTCAAAATTCTGCCCATTGGGAGGATTTTCCTTCACTGGTGTCCTTCAGGGATATCCCAGAGAAGGGCTGAAGTGCTGCATCTGTTCTTTTCTTGGTGGTGCCAGCATATTATTCAGAACTATCTGTAAACTAGGCCTGAGTATCCTCTTCTTTTGTCAACTGATCTCAGGGAAATCTCCATGAGGTCATTAGTGCAGGCTGTGAGAGAAGGTAGGATGGCAAGGGTGGAACCATGGGCATTTGGGCCACTTTTTCATATAACTTACTTGTGACTTCAGGACTTACTCAGGTCCAATCACAGACATACCACTTCTATTTAGTGATGGGCACACCAATTTTCTGGCTTAATGGGTCAGATAACACCCAGCTCATGACAGACAGCTCAGGTTGCAGGTAACTTGGTGACCCATAGTTAAGTGTTCAGTCTCTACGTAGATCCAGGAGTGGGCCAAAGACAGTGGGCTGTCTTTTAGAAGGAGAATAGTTATCTGCAGAGGATGCAGGGCACAGCTCCACAATCTTTAGGTCCTGCACAGTGATTTACCTATCGGGGCCTGCCAAAGGCTCCAATCTGCATCAGGGATAATTAATGCATCACTGACTCCACTGGATCATACGGCAGAGTAGCTTGCAGAGGGCACTGGACCTGTTGCAGAGCCTCTTCTTATTCTGCGTCCCATTCAAAATAGCTTTTTGGGTCACTCCTTTTATTTTCCCACTTTGTCCAGTGACATTAAGAGTGACAAAAGAAACAGTTAGGCACATTACAATTGTAAAGAATTTGTTTGAGCACTCAATGATTTATGAATCAGGCAGCATCAGACTGCAAGTAGTTTAGCACTCCACTGGGAGGGGCGAGAGAGGAAATATTTATAAGATTTGTATAGAAACAAGACCAAACATATCTGATTTTTTAAAATGGAAAGTTCTTAGTTAGTGGTTACTTGGTAGTTTTGATTAGCTAAGCTTATGTTTTGTTTTACTTTTTACATTTGCTTTGCTTATGTAGGAGTCTAAAATTTGGGTCCATCTCAGCCAAATAGCCTTCCAATTAAAAGAAAAATTAATAGGCACAACTGGCCAATATCATTACAGTCATAAATTTGACAAAAATATTTGAATGTGTCATATACATGATCACTGAGATCCTTGTTTCTTGTAAGTGTTTGACTGGGATTATTCATTGTTGATACTTTGTGTATCTGTTTTGCCAGATAGTACCATGGACTATTAGTGTTTTCTTTACTATTGAAAATAAAGTTGTTAGTGACTTTAAATCTAATCAGATTAGAAAGTCAATTCCAGAAATCCAAGAACCCATTCAGAAAATTCATCTTTAAGAATCTGTTTCTCTAAAACTTCTCTCAGTATCAAAATCTGTATTTAGGTTCTCCAGAGGAAAAAAAAAAAACAATATATTGTATTTGTATATATGTGTATATACATGTATATATGTATATACATATATATGGAGATTTATTTTAAGGATTTGGCTCTTGTAATTTGGGAGGCTGGTAAGTCCAACATCTGCAGTGTGGTCAGCAGGCAGAACCCAGGGAGGCAACAGATAAAGTTCAAACCAGTGTTCTGGAGAATTCTCTTTTGCTTGGGGAAGTAGGTTATTTTTCTGTCCAGGTCTTTAGCTGATTGGACAAGGCTCACCCACACTATGGAGGGCAATCTGCTTTATTGAAAGTTCACTGACATAAGTGTTATTCTCATCAAAAACCTTCCTCAATTTTGACACATTAAAAATAATCACCACATCTTCTATATTTTGAAGGTTATTAAACAGAGTTATAGAAAACACTCATAGCCTAATGAACATGTTGATTTCTATTGGATTCGCAAATCTGGTTCTTCCCACTTCTAAAGTCTTTCTTTCTGGCTAGAATTGTCTTCATATTTTTAAATTAAAAATACTTTTAGGAACATATTTAATAGCAAAAAGTACCTGAGAGATCACTACTGGTAATTATGCAATAGCTGTATGAGTGTGCATGTATGTTTGTGTGTGTGTTTGTGCTTAAGACCAATTTAGTGGACTGACAAACATGTGAATATGGACACATTAATACTGATACATATTTGTGAAGAAAGGCTCCTAACAGTAAGGGATAATAGCATTTTCTTCTGCTTCTTTGAAGGGTACTTCTTTCCTAAATCGCTCATTAAAAGTTGGTATTTTTTAGTATTCCATTCACACTGTACATGCCCAGGTTTTGATTGTCCCCTTCATTCATTCGGAAGAGTCTAAGTATCTATTATCTGCTGGGTACTGAGTCTGGTTTGGTCACAGAATGCAATTAAAGAGATGAATTTTCTCCCTTACAGAACTATGCACTAAAAAGGAATACAGGAATAATATTTTTTAAAATCACACAAATAAATTTCCTTCCTATGAAGACAAAGAATATGATTTTTAAGCAAATGTAAGAGGATTGTACCTAGGCTGAAAAAATTATGGAATATTTAATTGAATAGATATTCTATTATATATAAGCTAAGGTACAAATATGGTATAAAATTTACTTAGACAAAGGATTAAAGGATATAGAAGATTATCCCAGCAGTAGAATAACAAGTGCAATGCTATTACAGCATTAGGGTACCTCATATATTATTATTATTAATATTATATTGCTACTATTACTACCTCTACCTCTGCTATTACTATTATCACTACTACTAGCTAAATACTTATGATTCCCAATCTACATCTTGCTAAATATTTATGATTTCCAATCTACATCTCTAACCCATACATCAATCTTTAGCTATAGATCTATATTTCCAACTTCCAATATATTGGACATTTTCAACTTGAGATCATATCTTAGGCAAGGGCAGGCTTAGCTTTTCCTTTTATAGGGAATTGTTCCAGAAGCACATGGGAAGTGATCTCAGGAATTCTCGAAATGATGTGTAGAAGCTATGGAGGCTTTTTATATGATCGCTGCCCAGCCAGGTTATAGCAGCAGTATGAAACATTCTGGAAATATTTCAAATTCAGTGTGCTTTTTTCTACTGCCTAGAAATGTCAGGTAATAAACAGACTATGGATTTTGGAATCAGAGTCCCTTGTATGTTTAACCCAGGGTAAGTTACTTACCTGTTTCTTCTTTTTATAAAATGGGTATTGTAACATCTGCTTCATAAGAATGCTTTAAAAAGCAAAGTAGATAATTGATAAATTCCACCTAGCACAGCACCTGGTACAAAATAGGTGCATAAAAAGTCAATTCTTTCCACTTGTCCCTATTTTTCACTGCTAGGAAAAAAGCATATTCATCTTTCAAAGAAGAGAGATCTTATCTCATCTCCAAGGCTACTTCAACTGTATTGTTGGTAGCACTTTATAAATCTTTCTTTTAATATTATTTATAACATTTTGTTATTATTATCTACTTTCCCGTCTGCCTCCTAATTATTCAGAAAATTTCTCAAGGGCAAGGCTTATATCAGACACGTGATGTTATCTCCAATAATTAGTCTCATATTTGATATTTAATAAGTGCTTGTTATTTCTTATTAATAAATTAGACTAAACAGCTTTCACTCATATCCTGTATTTGACCAAAATCTGTAAGTCAACAAGTCAAGCTCTGATATCTGTGTTTTAACTTACTTTACAATATTTTCATTCATTTCAATAATTTCCGATCTACTTTATTGCCCTGCAAAATATCTGTTTAAAATTGTGTCTATTACAACGTGCCCTTTCCCTTAGCAGCTAAAGACTATGATTGTGCAAGCCACTCTCCAAGAGAGCCTCCAACAATCCTTTACTCCAGGAATTTAAGTCCTCGTGCATTTCTCTGACACATTGAATCCTAACTGGCTGTGTGACTCACACAGCAACCCTTCGAGAACATTCAGTGGGTCAAAGTAATACTGGTGGCTGGGTTTTAAGAGATCTGCAGCTTCCACTTCAACCTGTTGGAACACACCATCCTGAAATGCCGTCACATGCAGTGTGAAGAAGAAGCTATGTGCAGTGGACACGTAAAGGAAAATTGAACCTTACTGACCTCCCAGCTACTGGCCATCACCAACTTACAGCTATGTGAGTGAGGCTGTTTTGAACCTTCTAGTCTTTCCAATACCTTGGATGATGTAATTTTAAGCTGAAGATCCTCCCAGTCAACTCACAAAATTGTAAATAAGAAATTGTTTTAAGCCAACAAGTTTTGAGATGGTTTGTTACTGTTAGGCTGTGATAAATTACTAGAACAACGAACAATGCAGTGATAACAATGGCCTTCTCCAGCAACCTTTCAAATTCAGAATGGCAGAGACTGTAGCAGCTATACATACAATCCGGTTGCTTATCTGAGGTTTCAATTCTCTACACTGCATTCCTGTCGGGAGGCAATTTAGCCTCTGTATAATCTCCAAATATGCCAATAAGCTCACCACAAGTTATTATAAAACAGTTGATTCAACGTTTGGATAACTTTATTCAAATGTACTTATTGTCATTTGAAAAATTTCTTTTCTATAACTACTGCTCATTTAGTTTTCCCTCTTTCTCTCTCTCTCTCTGAAGTCAACTATCATAAACCACTTTACCCCTCCCTTCACTGACCATATCTTTTCTCCTTTTGTGGCTTGGTTAGGTCTTTTACCCTTCTGAGTTTTAACTTCAGAAAATGCTCTAGTTGGCTACTTACCTCTTTGAACGCAAAGCAATTCTCTAGGAGTGGCCTATTGTGTGCTGAGTGAAATAGGATAGCCGTCTTTTACTTAGAGATGTTAAGTACAATTGCATGGCACTTTATACTCTTCAAAACATCACAACATATTAACTCACTTTATTCTAATGTCAATTCTCTACAGTAGGGTTGAGTAATTCTTCATATCCTTAAAAGAAAAGATAAATAAACTGAGACCTAAAAAGGCTTAGAAACACTTCCAGACTATAGTCAGAGATTTACGAGTCCTAGGCTAGAATTTAGTTTTGTGTTATTTTGATTTGTTTCTATCTCAGTTTCATCAAGTGAAAAGAAAAAATAGTAAAAGAGTTATACTTTCTTGATTGTATCCTCACCAAATAATGATTACATTTAATATAGGTGACAGGTAAAATACTGACTAAGGTAATTACACTTTATAAGATTTGTTCAGTCTTGCTGAAGGAGAAGCTGCTATTCTGTATATTCCAAGACCTTTAGTTATCTGTCTCCTTGGGCAGCCAAGCATGTGACTAAAATCATGGATCAACAAATGTGCAAAATAAATTCTTTCTCAGAATAAAAAAAAAAATCACTCAACTTGCCTTCGTGGATTCATACTATGTGAGTCCCAATTCAAAAAGTACAATAGGATGTTTGAAGTATTAATATATTCCTTTTCTAGCTCTGTTAGACCTTTGGTCATGATACCATGCTCTAGCGGAACCAAATGATTGCATATTAATAATGATTATTTCAGGTGTAAATGAGGCCATTCTCTACTTTTATACCTAAAGATTTCCTGGACACATAAGTAAATATTGAAATTATAAAAACTGAGCAAAAAACCTAATTAATAAGAGTATGTGTACGTATCAATAGATGTGCAAGTGTACATATCTGTGTGTGTGGCTGTGTAAGTGGGTTCAATCCAAGACAGCAATATACATATTATTAGTTATAATATTCAAATGCATATTTAGTTTTAGAGATTAATCTATCTTTTCAAATTTTAATTCTTTCAGCTTGCTTGAAACAATATTTCATAGAACAAAATGATGGATTTTAATTTTTGCAGAAAAATATTCTTATTGTTTTAAGTAAGGACTGAAAACATTTCAGGAGAATTTTGAGGAGAGATTTAATAAAATCTTATTTACATTTTGAGAAAATTGACAAGAGAATATAAAATTTAGTTTTTTTCTTATGCAGAGAAATCATTGTAAAGCTCTCTCAACAAACATTCTGTATACCTGGATACCTCTTTTTGCATTTGGATAATTGAATTTTTTTGTGTGTGACAATCATGTTCACATACTTTTAAATAGTTCTCATTTTTTTTGTTCCTTTGACTTACTTCAATATATTCTATTTTGAACCAATTTTTTGGCATTTCATCATTTCTTTAATTGAACATATGACCAGTTTTTACATCTGTGAATATTTGATTTAAGGTCAGCATATCACTACTCTCCTCATGCTTAATAATTCCAAGCCAGCTCCTGCTTGGAATTAGTTTCAGCTCTTCTCAAAATTTACTGTTTCATTTTTTTCTAACGAAATGATAAGATTTAACACAGTATTCAAATAATAGCACAAAATCATCCATTGTACAAAGTATGATAACCTTGACAAAGTGAATTAATATAATGGGGGAAACATTTGTTAATTAGCTAGCATATAATGACCTAGATCATTTTTTAAAAAGTTTATTGGTGTTAGAGGTCATATGTGGAAGTCAGGGTTTTACAAATACAGGGGCCTTTTACAACAATGTTTAGGTTTCTGCTACGTTCCAGGATGTATATCAGGTGCTTTCAAATAGTACTGGACAATATTTTGATTTATCAAATAAGAACATTGAGCTCTGAGATGTTAAATATGGTGCTTAAGAACATACATCCAGGACAGCAAATGGTAGAGTTGAGAGTCATGCCAACTACCAGAATCATGAACCCCACTTGTTTTTTTCTACTTTCTATCGTAAGCAGATGTCAAGAGACCTAAGTTCTATCCATCAATTTGTTGTTAAATAGCTATCAACTCTTAACCAGCTACATGATCACTAGTAAGACACTTAGTCCTAATTTTTTTTAATGCAAAAGCAGTGTTTAGATGAGACCTATCTAGAATTTATGGAACTGTTTGGGGGGATATAGCCTGTAGTGGTGGGCTTCTCAACCATTCTATTCTGTTCTACATTCAACAAACTATTATATTTGAAGAAAGAATTCCACTGCCATTAAAAAAATGCTTACATTTTCACATTCGCTAACTATGCCCACTCTTCATATGCCAGTTAATTGTTAATTCAGTGAAACTCTTTTGATTGTCCCTACGGGATGAAGACACTCCTTGCTCTGAACTACCAGTGTATTAACTCTCAAAGTATTTACCATGCTCCATCTAGCAATTTAGAATATTTTGATTAACAGGTAGATATTTCTTCTTCTTTTTTTTTTTTTTTTTGAGACAGAGTCTCACTCTGTTGCCTGGGATAGAGTGCCGTGGCATCAGCCTAGCTCACAGTAACCTCAAACTCCTGGGCTCAAGAGATCCTTCTGCCTCAGCCTTCCAAGCAGGTGGAACTACAGGCATGAGCCACCAGGCCCGGCTAATTTGTTCTCTGTATTTTTAGTTGTCCATATAATTTCTTTCTATTTTTTAGTAGAGACAGAGGTCTTGCTCTTGCTCAGGCTGGTCTCGAACTCCTGACCTCTAGCTATCCTCCCGCCTCAGCCTTCCGGAGTGCTAGGATTACAGATGTGAGCCACCGTGCCTGGCCCACAGGTAGATATTTCTTAAAGGTAACATTTTTATTTCATCTGTTTTTTTTTTATCAGCCATAAGACTGCAAATCAATAAATACTACTTGAGTGAACAAGTGACTGAAAGAATGGTCACAAAAATGTAAACATTGAGTTTCATATATGATATATATCACAAAATTTTCTTAAGGCTCATTCAATATTATCAGGGCTTTTTCATTCTGTTTCTCAATGGATATGTATCTATATTGATTTCTGCATCTATGTCTATATGTGTTTCTGTATAGATAGATAGATAGATAGACATGTATATATGCATATAGATGTGTGTATAACTGTATATCTAGCTATATTATGTGGCAGGCCCACAAAGCTATTTCTAGGAGGGGATGGAGAGTCAGATGGCCAAAGTGACCTTGTTTCCGTGGTTGTATATCTAGGTTTTCCTGTGTCAATAGATATACCATGTTATTGCTCATTTTCAATATTTATACTGTGATAGACATCAATAACCACGGAGATGGCCATTATCTGTTCTAGGTAGGGTTTCACCTGCCTTACCCAAGCTAGTTCACAAAGTTGCCTATAAAGTTTTCAGGGGCTCTACAGAAAAGTGTTAAGAATGTTAAGTTGTAAGCTCAAAGTCTTACAGAGTCCAGATGTGCATGTGGAGTAGGGTGTAGACATCAGCCAGTGGTGGCTGATTTCACAGTGTCTGAGTCACGTATTCATATCTCATCCCCTTTCCTTTCACACTCACCTCTCACCACCATTTCTCTTAACCTCATCCACTACTCTATTTCTTTATACTCTTTTTGCATGGGGCCTACCAACCTTCCCTATAAAAATAAGCCATTTCTAGGTCCTTTTTGCAACTCATAAATTATGCAATCACACACTTCCCTAAGTCTTACTCATTTTTCTTCACTACTAAATTTTGTGTGAGTTGGTGAAGGGAATAGGTGTAGGTGTCTGCTGGCTTTACTGGCAGTACATGAAAATTGGTTCCATAAATAGGTCTGGATAGAGCACTGTGAGAGGCTTCCACTCTGGTCTCAAATAGAATGTATCTGAAATTCAAAACACCTCACAAAAGGAATTTTCATTTATTTCTGAAGACTTCTATTTCTTTATATCATAAATCTATGCATGTATTTATTCAACTAATTTTTATTGAACTCTTACTATGTAGCAAATACTGTGCTAAGGACTAGAGACCATAACACAAACAAAAATATATATGGTACCCTTTGAGGGTTACAAAAATGAAATATGTATAGTAATTAAATAACCACAAAATGTTTGTTAAATTACAAATATGATAGCTATTATGAAGGAAAAGTGTGTGCTAAGTGAACAGATAATGTGGGGCTTGATTGAATGATGATGTCAGTGAAAGAGCTTCCCTAAGGAAGTACAGTTTAAGCTGGAATTTACTCATATATAAGATTTACTCTCCATGGTGCACAATGTCTAGATATTGACTAGGCTAAGAGATTTCCAGAAGAGAAAACACTCCTGTGGCAGGAGTGAGCATAAATATAATGCAGAAATGAACAGAAGGCCAGAGCAGTTAGAGGCGAAGTGTGGTTTAAGGTAACAATGGAGAGGAAGGTGGGGTGCTGGCCATGAAGGAGCTATAGGTCATGTCAAGGAAATCTGTCTTACCTCTAAGAAGATTGTGCAGTTTTCAAACGTTTAAATTAAACTGGAGATAGAAGAGATTTGTATTTCCCAAGATAACTCTAATTGCAGGTGGAAATTAGAAAGGTGCAAGGTTATTGGTAAGAAGAAATTGAAAGTCAGGGAGACTAACTGAGAGTATTTAAGTGGGAAAACAGCATGATTAAAGCTGTTGCTTAAGTTTATATCAGTGCGAGATTTTTCCCCCTCATTTATTATTATTTTCTAAAAAACCAAATATGGAGGGAATATGGCTAATTAAAATTCCAGGCAAATCAGTTATCAGTTAATTGAGTTTTTACTGCATTTGCACCATCAATTTTCAATGCTTTTAATGAAATAGAATGTGCTGTCTTTGGAATTTAAATGTGTCTATTGTATTTCAAACTGTATCGTCTTCCACTTCTCCCACAGATTGCCATCTGTAAAGCATAACTGATAATATATATACCGTTTGTTATTTTTCTTTCAGTGAAAAAACTGCTAACCCATTTTTTGTTGTTGTTATGAGTAAATAAATCTTGGAACCAAGGGAAAAAAAATAGAGTTAAATCCCTCTTCTCAATAAATGGTAGGGCACTAAAAATAATAGTATGTATACAATACAAGTTCATTTTAAATAACTTCCATACTTTGAAAGGCCAAAGCAACAGGGTTGCTTGAGGTCAGCAGTTTGAGACCAGCCTGAGCAAGAGCGAGACACCATCTTTTCAAAACATTGAAATATTAGCCAGCATGGTGGCATGTGCCTATAGTCCAAGCTATTTGGGAGGCTGAGGCAGGAGCATCACTTGAGCCCGGGAATTTGAGGTTGCAGTGAGCTATGATGACACCACTGCCCTCTAGCCAGGGTGACAGAGTGAGACCCTGTCTTAAAACAAACAAACAAACAAAAAAAAAACTTAATGGGTTATCATCATATTATATAGTATTCTGTGGTTTTCTACAAGGCAATGCTTAGCAGTGGAATCTGAATTAAAGCTGAGATAATGAAATACACATTCAGTTATTTTTATTTTGCTGCACAATTTGAAAATATCTGAATAGAAAAAGCATATGAACTTTTCCCCCCTATTAAGTAGAAGAAAAATGAAATAAAATAAAGGCTATTGTAGGCTTATAGGGTCAATTCTCTCACTGAAAATTCACAGCTAAAAATTCAATTTTTTTTTTCTGATTAAGACAATTGGAACGACATTGTATAAATAAGCTGAAGTCAGCATGAGATAGTTCTACTTGAGAGGTTAGGTCAACTTGAGTGACAGTTGTTAATAACACTAGTGGAACCTTCCCTGGAGGTAGAGTACTGATAGCCACCTGTCCAGGAAGGTTAAAGAACAACTCCATCTGGAGACAGAGAGATGGGCTTCAGAGTACCTGAAAGTCATTACTAATCCAAAAAAATCACTTCTAATCTCATGCTTGTCTTTCCCTGCTGTCAGATACTAAATGATGTTTATCTTGCCTAAAAGTGTCACAAGAAGAAAGTTTGCTATTTATTAAGTCAATATTTACATAATTAAAAATATTTTTCATTAGAAGGGACCACTCATTCAACAGACAGTTTTTGACTGAATTTGTTTACCAAAATCATACTCTTCAAAGACTACAAAGGATTTGATAGAACCAGAAAAAAAATAAAATAAAATAAAAATATTTTTCTCTTTTTCATTTTTGTTATACTGTAGTTTTACTAAACTTTGATTACTATTCCCATGAGCAGATAGATAAGTTGAATATTGAAAAAAGTTTGTAAGTTTTTTTCCAAAAATCAGTGGTAAAATAAAACAAATGTTATCACCAGGGGAATAAAGCAGAATGTACTAAAAAACAAAACAAACAACAAACTTTCCTTTCTATAGGTATGGGGACATTTAGACTTTTCTTCTAATACTCTTTCATGTATGTGCTACTCTATGACATATTATGGGCAGTACAAGCTCCTATCTTATGATACATAAAATAATTTATTACTATGCAGAGCTCCACAACTACTGTGTTCTCTTTTAAGCAAGGTCTGTATTTTTTATTTTCACTTCAACAGTAACTATCACGATGCCTCACAATAGTAGATATACATAAAAGTTTATTTATCAGTGTCAACAATTTGACAGCCGCTGTCCTAAGGTTAAAGAACATAAAGTTGGATAAGATCTGGTACCTGTCCTCAGGCAATACAGAGTTCACTGAGACATGTACAAACAGGATTATATTTATATGACAGAAATTTGCACACCAGGCTATAAGAACCTGATGCCTGCTATGCCCATTGGTGCAATAATCTTTAGAAGAGGATAGGGAAGACATCCTATAACAAGAGAGAGCATTTGTTGGGTGAGGAGAAGGATACATCAAACAGAATGATTCATTCTGGACCGGCTGGTATACAAAGGAGAGGAGGGTATATAATGAAGCTAAAAGTAGACAGGGATGGTTAATTATGTCACCTGGGCTAGGCTATGGTTCCCATATATTTGGTCAAATACCAGTGTAGAGGTGGCTATGCAGGTATTTTTAAGATTTAATTAACATTCAAATCAGTAGACTTTTGAATAAAGCAGATTGCTTCTCATAACATGAATAGGCCTCAGACAATCAGTGGAAGACCTTAAGAAATAGGACTGAAGTCCTCTGGGAAAGAAATAATTCTGACTCCAGACTGTCTTGGTCTCCAGCCTACCAGGCTGCCCTGAAAATTTTGGATTTCCCAACCCCCACAGTCATGCAAGCCAATTCCTTAAAATAAACTCCCCTGTCTCTCCTCCCAGCCCCCTACACACACACAAACACACACACACACACACACGCACACACACACACACTTTTTTGTCCTCTTTCTCTAGAAAACCCTAACATAAAGACCATAAAAGATCTCAGCTACCCCTGTTGTACCCGTTTAATTGGCACCCTCTTCTTTTTACTTTCAAATATATTTTAGCTTGATTGATAAGTTATATGAATAAAGGTGGTATATAAGAAATGTATTGTTGAGGTAGAACATTTAAAACTAAACACTGTGTCTGGGGTAGAAGGAAGGAGTTGGTGGCTGTGAGGGAGGAGAATAGAATGAGTCACAGTTTTCTTGCTTAAGTCTCTGAGTGCATACTTGCGTCTTTCACCAAAATAAGAAATGGAAGAGCAGGAGAAAGATTATGATTCAGTTTGGGACATAGTGAGGTGAATGCAGAATGTCTAGTGGAAATCTCCAACAGGAAATAGATGAATAGGGGAGCTCAAATGTGAGATAGATTTAAGGATCATTAGTATATAATTGATAATTAAATCAACGGAATTAACTGAGTCCATCCATGAAGAACATATAGAGTGAGTAGAATAAGTAGTAAAGGGCAAGGCCAATGTTGGTAAGGGGAACACCGACATTTAAATATAAACGGAGTCAGAGGAGATCCTGAAATGCTTGACAAATTTCCTGAATGACAGGAGAAAAATCAGGAGTGAATTTTGTGTCATAAACCAATAACAGAGAGTATGTCATCAAACAGGGAGGCTTTCAAACTCTCAGTAGTGTCAATAAGGCAGAAGTAGAAGCCATTTGTGTTGCCCCGTGACTGCACAGGAGGGACTCGAGGTGACATTACTTGATGGTGTAACATAGGGTGATCAGCTGTCTTGGCTTGTCTGTAGCTGAGAGGTTTCCCAGGGTGCAAGACTTTCAGTTTCAGGCGGTGACGGTTGGTCATCCTACAAAGGAAGTGTATTTGACTTAGTGTGAAAGGAAATAATTCTGAAAAAGCAAGAGTAACCAGAAATAAATTGAAATCCATTCTCCCTTTCCTTCCCCATCACCCCTGATTTCTCTGTATATACAGAATGGAAGAATGAACCTTCTCCAGTCACTTAGTATGTTTGTACCTGGTACCCTTGAGGGAAAGAGATTTTATTTAAGGTGAGGAGTGGAGAATATTCAGTGAATATGCTGTGCCATATAGTTTTGTGTTGTTTTGTTTTCAGTGGTGCATGGGTATTCCAGATGGCTCAGTGGAATGGGTTGGCAAGGAAGCCTGTAGTGAAAGATTAAACCAGAGGGCAAGAGATAGGGAGCAGCTTAGCGTGAGAGTGTAATAGAGACAGATAATGAAAGCGACTTGCATTTAGAGGATGACACGGATGACAGACCTGAGGGACATTATACCATTTGCTGTAGTTAAACTTTGTATTTGTATCCTCATGTAATGATAGTTTTGTTAACCTAGAGTAAGGAATCAGTGTTACTAATCAAGTCTTGATTATATTTTCTGCTTCAAATACAGTAAAAATATCATGGCTTTGCTTATAGTTTCATACAGAGAATTTGTTAGAAGAGAGAAAAACAAATATGACTCTCCAACAACAAATCAAACAGAATAAACAATAAACATCAAAAACAAATAACCCCTTTTCATATCTTGGCTAAGCTCAGTTTTAGAGTCTCAGTACAATTGGTCATCAGGTAAAATTTTGCACCCCAGATTAGCATTTATGAATCTGTGCTTGCAAACTGCATTTTTTTCTTTTTAGAATTTTTCAGGTTGTGGAAGCACATTCAAGCTGATATATTTAGGGAAACATTGTAAAGATGTATGGTCAGAAGTAAAGAAGACAAGAAACTCTATTAAGGACTGTACAGTCACACCACATAGAAATTGAAATGCCATTCTAGATAAAACCTAAATCTAATGAATCACCATCATGGTGACTAAGCCACTTCCGGCTTCACTAGTAGTTCTTTTCTTCCTCTACCGCAGCTCTATTTAATCACAGGTTCTGCTTACCACAGTTTCTTTTTATGTCATTATTCTACATCACACCACTGTCTGTTGAGCTTCTCTGTATTTCTCACATTCAAACTCTCCCACTACTACAAGAAAAAAAAGATCTGTCTATCTATCTATCTATCTATCTATCTATCTATCTATCTATCTCCAATGTAAGGATTTTCTTTATGGGAGAGGTTTTGAATTACCACTTAATAACTACAGGAAAACCTAACCTAAAGGCCAACGTTAGGCCCAAGGGCATATATATGCCAAGAGGGGAAAAATGATAAAATTCATACTATGATGAACTATAGCTCAAAAGAAGTCAAAACTATAATTCCCCTTCCTCCCAAAATAAAAGAGTGTCAAAAGAATGTTTTGGAGCTGCCCCTTATCTCAGGAGAAGGCATCTGTGGTGCATGTTTCCCTCAGATACATGCAGATACCAGTGGGGAGACAGGCATCCATGATGCTGCATATGAGATAATGCACTTTGTCTGAGGTTTGAGCATCAGCCAAGTTTAGTCCAAATACAATGGGTCTAGATTAATGAGTTATTGAGTGGCTGTGTTTTTT
Organism: Lemur catta; assembly: GCF_020740605.2. Classification (NCBI taxonomy): domain Eukaryota; kingdom Metazoa; phylum Chordata; class Mammalia; order Primates; family Lemuridae; genus Lemur; species Lemur catta. The sequence continues at coordinate 44,681,993 of NC_059141.1, read as the reverse complement.
CAGCATCTTGATTGATTCAGCCATTATTTTTTTTAACATGTTGTATATTTCACATCAACTTTGTCAATCATTTTGAGGCCCATATTTAATCTCCTACTTGGAACATGGCACATACATTTTGCTTTTGCCTTAGACATCTGCTTTCACAGATAAGTCATTATGTTTTTTCCATACTTTTTTTATGTTTTGTAGCTTTTTCTGGTATTTAGCCAACAGAATCCAATTAAAAATTCATTTTTTCACCTCAACAAGGTCAATGCTACAAATTCAATATAATCTCCTCTTCCTTCATTTGGGTCTAATTTCTCGCTCCTGTAAATCCCTAATCATACTCTCTTGGTAATAGATATAGCAGAGTTGCACGCAAGATACCTAATTATTACAGCAGAGATATCATATAGCAACTTCCCCACTATATTTTGTATACTAAAGCAAGCAAAGTTATTCCAACAGCCCCTGCTATTTTTTTACCTCTGTGATTAACTAGAAAGAATAAATCACTCAGAGCTCAAGACATGGAAGAAATATATATATACACATATATATATATGACTTAAAACAGTACATAAATAAAATTAATAGAAAATAGAAATATATATATATAAATTATTTTCTTTATTTGCAAGACACTTCTTTCTATAACCTCACACATGAAGATAAATTTATGCGATGTAATACTGACAGAAACATATCAGAAGAGTTAAAATAATTATTCTTATTTAATTTTCAGCAAACCTGATTCAAAATTAACAGTTTATTATAACTGGCATGATTGGAGAGGGATACAATAGGCAAAATTGAAAATAAAATTTATTTTCTTATTAGCATTGTCTTCTCAATTCCCAATTAGTCTTCATAACTTGATCAGGGCAAATACGACAGAGTAAGAATCAAGATACTTGGAGCTAGAAATACCATTATAGGCTATATTATATGATTCATTCCTTTATATGTGAGGAGACTCATGGCCAGAAAGAAAAAATGACATAGGCAAGTGCTATGATCTAAATGTTGTGTCCCTTCAAAACTCATATGTTGAAAGCTAATCCCCAATGTGAGGACATTAAGAGGTGAGACATTTGGAAGATGATTAGCGTTTTTATGCTATAATTTGGTTTGTTCGACCCCTCCAAATCTCAGGTTGAAAATTGATTCCCAATGCTGGAGATAAGGCTTAATGGGAGGTGTCTGGGCCATGGGGGCAGATCCCTCATGAATGTCTTGGTGCCATCCTCATGGTAATGAGTGAGTCCTCACTGTTAGTTTCCAGGATAGCTAGTTGTTAAAAAGAGCCTGGCACTCCCCCCAAATCATGTGATCTCTACAATTCCTGGCTCCCCTCACCTTCAACTTTGAGTAGAAGTAGGCTGAAACTCTCATCAGTTACAGGTGCTGTGGTGCCATGCTTCTTGTACAGACTGCAGAACCATGAGCCAATAAACGTCTTTATTTCATAAATTACCCAGCCTTGGATGTTCCTTTTTAGCATCACAAACAGACTACAACACCTTATATGGGATTAGCACCCTTATAAAAGAAATCCTGCAGAGCTAGATAGACCTTCTGCCATGTGAGGTTGCAGAGAGAAGACATCCATCCACGGAGGGAGCAGGGCCTCACCAGAAACAGAATATGAACGATGCTGGCTCCCTGATCTTGGGTTCCCAAGCCTCCTAAACTGTGAGAAATAAATTTCTATTGTTTATAAGCTACGCTGTTTCATGTATTTTGTCATAGCAGCCCAAACAGACTAAGACACAAAATGCTAAGATAGAAATGTTTTTAGCTGCAGTTAACAGAACACAATCTACTAGCTTAAACAAATGGGGGGGTGTATTTTTATTGACATAACAAGTATATAGCAAGTTAGCTGTTGGAATTGATTAAAGGGCTTCGAGTTGTCAGAGCTGATGCCTCATCACTCCTGTCAATATAACCGTCTCTGGTAGGAAGAAAGAATGTAAAGAGATAGCAGTGTCTGTGTCAAGAGAACAAACGTTTTCTGGGAACACTGAAGCAGATGTCTACTTAGCATCCGTTGGCCAACGGCATCTACGAGTATCTGAAATGTAGGTAGGAGAAACAGATTTGGGAATGGATATTGGAGCAGCTAACCAATAGTGTCCACTATAACTTAAGCATATAAGTTTTTTTTTTTCTTTTTCTGGAAGGAAAAAGTAAAGCTCAATTATTTCTATCCAATGATACAATGATCATGACAGACCTGATAGCGCCACTAAGTCCGTGGTGTTTTTCTCTAAAAGTTGATGTTGATAAAGTTAACACAGACAAAGAACATCAGAAGGTAGTGATAAAATGTAAGGAATGAAGAAGCAAAATTTACATGCTAAATTTTCCTTAGAACTTCAGTAAAAATATACATTAAATTGTTCCTTCCTTTAAGTAAGACAGTTTAGTAAGCACAATTTAGAGCAGAATTAAACAACATAAATTCATTGTGTAGAAATCCCAGTACTTGGATATATAGCATTTTCTTGATTTTTTTTCTTGGAGATTAACTTATAGAAAGCTTTAAAGAGTTTCCTGTAGAACTGTGGTTCCTAACCCCAGGTTGTGGACTGGTACTGGTCCATAGCCTATTAGGAAGCAGGTCATATAGCAGGAGGTGAGCAGCGGGCAAGGGAGTAAAGTTTCATCTGTATTTACAGCTGCTCCCCATTGCTCACATCACTGCATAAATTTCACCTCCTGGCAGATCAGCAGTGGCATTAGACTCTCACAGGAGTGTGAACCCTACTGTAAACTGTATATACAAGGGATCTAGTTGCATTCTCCTCATGAGAATCTAATGCTGGATGATCTGAAGTGGAGCTGAGGCAGTGATGCTAGTGCTGGGGAGCAGCTGCAAATACAGATAATTATTAGAGAGGGTTGACTGCACAATAAATGTAATGCACTTGAATTATCCTGAAACCATCCCTCTACCCCCCGATTGGTGAAAAAATTGTGTTCCATGAAACTGGTCCCTGTTCCAAAAAAGGTAGAGTACTACCAACCTTAAATGCAAGGTATCACAATTACTAACCTTGTTACCTGATGAAAAAGGCAGCTACAGCTCTAATTTTTTTATCATATCATCTGCTTTAGAAATATATATCATCCTAATTAATACTCACATGTTGGTATCCATATTCAAATTCAAAAATTGGAAAAATTATGTCCATGAAGATAAATTAACTCAACAATATTAATGAAACTAGAATTCTTATAGTTAGGGATAACTCAGGAAGATCTCATTCTAAAGGCAATGGAGTTTTCACTCTATCTCTGTTTAGAGGAAAGGATATACGACACCAAAAAGTGTACTTCAGAGACCTTAACATATTTTATTCCATGTTCATAATGAATCATACATCATACTTTTGTTAATTAACACATTTCTAACATTTGGAATGTAGCAAAAGGTCTAGAAATATTTAATTAAAACCATTACTCATTTCCAAACAAAGGATACTATAAAGTGTCATGTGGGTAAATGAGATAATCAGAACTAAAAGATACACCAAAATAGTAAACTCTGTACTCAGAAACTTACAACCTTCAAACTTTCAAATTCTTTGCAATTCATCCTCTGCCTGCTCCATTTGCCATCTACTATACTATCGTCTTTTTCTGAGAAAACATTTCCATCCTAATCTCTTGGCATGCATTAAATATTGGGTTTCATATCCTTCATATTGTCTTTATAGTCTATTTTTTCCTGTGTAGTCACTATTCACTATTTTTTTCATTTCTTACAGTCTTTTTCCACCTACTATAACTTCCATTTGCTTGACTGGTATATAACACTTAGTTGAATTTTTCAGTTGTTAAGGTCTTTGGGATCTTCTTTCAGTTTTACGAAGTGCAAAGTGCTGTGAACGTCTGCTGTTCTATAATAAATAATATCACTTAAAAAATAAATGGCAGTCATAATTTGAAAGAAAGCCTTTAGGTTGTCATTCCATATCTCTTAGCTGATATACTGTATAATTAGGAGTTCCTAAGTGCAATTCTTCAAAGAAAAGCTGGGAAGGGAGTTCATATATTTGTCAGTGAGTAATATATAGTATATTCAGCTCCCTCATAGTTAAAAATTAGTCTGTTCTCCCAAAAAGTGCACTCTGTGCTAGACCACAAGTAATTTGTAGAAAAAAAAATGTGATCTCTAACTGATTCATCCCTTCAGGAAGCCTGGTGTGTCTTCTATGGGACATTTTTCAGAAGACTTTGTATTTACAGGGCAAAATACATGATTTTATCTATGCACTGTGATTGGAATGATGGTAATTCCTCTAAAACTCATGTTGAAAATCAATCCTCAATGCAACAGTATTCAGCATTCAGAGGTGATTATACAGGAGGGTTCCACCCTCATGAATGGGATTAGCACCCTTAGAAAAAGTTCAAGGTTGAAGTGCATGCACTCTTGCCCTTCCTCTTTCCACCAGGTCAAGACACCAAAACAAGGTGCCATATTGGAAGCCGAGAGCAATCTTCACCAGACACCGGTGTTGGCACCTTGATCTTGGACTTTCCAGCCTCCAGAACTGTAAGAAACAAATTTCTCTTCTTTATGTAATAGCCAGTCTAAGGTATTTTTTTACAGCAACACAAACAGACTAAAACATCATGTTATCTGAATTCTCTAATGTATTTGAGTGGGAAAAAAATCAACAAACCAAAAATATTTGAGCAGGTTTCAGTCAGATGAGAACATGGTACTCACAAAACCTAAGCCACATATATTACTTTCCCCAGGATTAAGTTATTAATTATTATTAACAGTTACAGACTCATTCTAGAGGAATAAACTTAATCAGAAGTTTGTTTCTTATAAACAGTTATTCTTCCAATCAAACAATGGGCAACTGTCTCAGATGCCTGCTCGTAGATAATGTTAGCTGTCACCATCTTCACACATTAGTCTTGTATGGGGTAGGTGCTGTAAGTAAGATATTAAATAAATAAATACAAGAAAAAAAAGAAAAAGAACTTGAATTTAAAAGGAAACTTGTTTATATCTATAATATATTCTTTAATAGAAATAATACATAAATATATATTTTCAAATATTAAAAAAACACATGTGTATGCCCATATGTCATAACATTATTTACTTAAAGCAATAGCAATAATACATGTAGTTAAGAATGTTTCAAATTTGGAATCAAATACTTCTATATATAATCATTTATAACAAGACTTGAACACATATTGATTTTTATTAATTGGTCTATACTTTTCAATGGGCTAATTAGAATTTAATATGCATGATACTTTCTTCCACTTTGAGATTGTGGAAGAAAAATTGCACTGAACAAGTTAAATAGGCAAGAAAGCTTCTATTCATGACTATTGCAATAGGGGTTACGACTATTTCAATAGGGGAGAGAAACTGAACTCAGTTTCACTGAAACAAAAATCAAGAAAGTTTTTAAGTTCTGGGATGATCTAGTGAAAAACTACTGAAGGACATTAAGGAAAATACTGGTCAATGTGACTAGGCCATCTGTGTTTTCAAATTGCAGCTTACAGAAGTTAAGCCCCTACTCTCCCAGAGAGATTGGAGGAGAGGGGCCATATATCCAACTAGATGATTACATTTCAAAAGTATGGCTCCCAGGTCCCTGAGACAGACGTTCCTAGGTTATAAAACCAAACCAGCAAGAGGCTTGGAGAAGATTGACGTCTCAAAGGGGAAGAGAAAGAATTTACAATTATGAGTTTTCTAAAGTAAGTGCTCTAAGAAAGATATGTTAGCAGCCAGTAGTCAAGAAGAAATCTGTCTAAAGCTTAGTCAAAACTGAGGGGAAAGTTAAGGCCAACCATCTTGGTCAGGGTGGATTAGCCTGGGAGGGACTACTATATATTGCTAAATTCATCGTTCTGTGAGGTCGACCTGGATATGAATTCATGTGTGGCATCACAAAAACATCAACCAGGATGAGAGTCAATGTGAAACTAAAATATTCTATACTCTTCTCTTATACAACCTACATGCAGAAATCACTACTCTTCCCTTGCCCTTATTTTCTTCCACTGAATGAGGTAGAATATGTGTACAGAGCAGTGGTGGCTCCTTTTGGCTCCAAAATACCACCTTAAAAGCTACCCAAATTTTAGAGAAGTGAAGAGGAAGATGACTCGTTTTACATATAAAAGACTTCTATTAGGATAGTGTTATTAACAAAGAAGTCAATATCCTTAAAACAGTTTTATTATTGTCATGTGGAATAAGACTTTAGGGAATTTAGAGTGAAAATTATCCTAATTTGATCCTAATTATCTCTACTTTAATTAGAGCTTTTCAATGTTCACTTAGTGAAATTTACTGAGGTATCACATGAGTAGCACAGAGTTTCTGAGTTTTATAACTGGAAAAGACCTTAGAGAGTATCAAGTCCAATCAGTTCATTTTAAAGATGAAGTAACTGAGACAAAACAAATTTTCCATTGGGTATATCTTGTATTCCTCCTACACACACACGCGCGCACACACACACACACACACACACACACACACACACACACACAACACTAAATGTGGTGGAATATTTTCTTTGTAAATTTCCATAACTCTAAATTTCATTAGAATGCTCTGTCCCATCAAGTTCAGTTTACATGGTATTATGATTTTATAATTTATAATTACATGTTATTTAAAACTAGCATACTGTATTTTTCATGGGGCAGAAATTAGAATAAATGTTTGAGGAAAATGTTCTCTACATTCTTTTAATTAAAGGTTAATTAAATATTTTAAATTATTCCTCAGTTACCACAATTTATTTTATAGGGAAATAGTAGAATCCCTAGTTGATTTCATTCTCATTCAGGTAAAATGAGCTTTGTGACCTGGCCAATGAGAAACAACATTCTCAAATTGCTCATTATCAAATAGTCTTATAATGAATTCATCTATTTCTGCACTAATGCATTTTTAAAATCACCTCTCATTTAAATTTTTAGGAAACAAGGCAGTTTTTATAACTACCTTTTAAGAGAGAATCCATTTTTTCAAGAATCATTGAATAGCTGCTAAATTTTCTAGATTTTGTAAAAATAAAAAGTAAACTATATTTACATGATAAAATGGGTGTTATGGACTGAATGTTTGTGTCCCCCCAAAAGTCATATATTGAAATCCCAAACCCAATGTGATGGTATTAGGAGGTCAGACTTTTGGGAGGCAATTAGGTCCTGAGTATATAAAGCCTTCATGAATGGGAGTAGTGTCCTTATAAGGGACATAAGAGCTTAGTCTCTCTGCCCTCGCCATTTGAGAAAGAATACAATAGACGATAGCCCCCTGCAAAACAGGAGGAATGCCCTCACTAAGACACTGGATCAACCAGTACCTTGATCTTAGACTTTCCAGCCTCCCAAACTATAAGAAATAAACGTTTTCTGTTGAAGTAACCCAGTCTATGGTAATTTGCTGTGACAGCCCAAAACAGACTAGAAAAACAGGTAAAACTGTTATGAAGTACAGTAGTCCCTGATTACCCACAAGGGGATACATTCCAGGACCCCCAGTGGATCCCTGAAACTGCAGATAGTACGGACCCCTGTATGTACTGTTTTTTCTATACATACATACATGTGACGAAGTTGAATTTATAAGGTAGACATAGTAACAACAAAATCTAATAAAATAGAACAATTATAACATTGTACTGTAATAAAAGTTATGAATGTGATCACTCACTCCCTTTCAAAATATTGTACCGTACTCACCTGGCAACACTTTCCTCATCAGCAGATAGCCTCTCCAGTAATTTTTACATTTTTCAGTCCAAACCTATTCCTAAATCTATATAACCATTCCTTACTTGCAGTGAATGGCTTGGTATCACTTGTTTCAGAGAATCCCCTGATGAAGTTTTTGTACAGGCTCAGTGCTTTCTGGTGTCACATTTGTTCGTGTCTTCTACTCACAAATTTAATGTCTTTCCCATCTTAACTAAGCACTGTCATGCACTGTGTCCATAACTTTTGCAGTCTGAGGTGCTGCAGCAAAACTAGCATGAATTTCTTTTTCTTCCACAATTTCACAGATAGAAGATTCTTTCTTACTGTAGATCTTAGCAACCTCAGCATATGATTTTTTTTTTTTTTTTTTTTTTTTTGAAACAGAGTCTTGCTTTGTTGCCTGGGCTTGAGTACCCTGGTGTCAGCCTAGCTCATAGCAACCTCAAACTCCTGGGCTCAAGTGATCCTCCTGCCTCAGGCTCCGAAGTAACTGGGACTACAGGAATGCACCACCATGCCCAGCTAATTTTTTCTATATATTTTTAGTTGTCCAGATAATTTCTTTCTATTTTTAGTAGAGACAGAGTCTCTTTCTTGCTCAAGGTTCAGAGTGGTCTGGAACAAACTCCTGAGCTCAGGTGATTCTCCCACCTCGCCTCCCAGAGTGCTAGGATTACAGGCGTGAGCCACCACATCTGGCCAATTTTTAGTTCTTATGTTGAGAATGTTCAACATTTCACTTAAAGAAAACACTTTATGACTTCTTTTTGGCATATTCTAATTGCCAGCATCGCTACTCTTGTGCTTTGGGACCATTTTTAAGTAAAATAAGGGTTACTTGAACACAGCACTGCAATACTGGGACAGATGATCTGACAACAGAGAGGATTACTAAGTGATTAAAGGGCGGGTAGTGTATACAGTGTGAATTCTCTGGACAAAGGGAAGAGTCAAGCTCCAGGCAGGATGGAGCGAGATGGTGTAAGATTTCATTACACAATATAGAAAGGTATGCAATTGAAAGCTAATAAATTGTTTATTTCTGAAATTTCCCATGTAATATTTTCAGACTGTGATTGAATGAAGGCAACTAAAACCACAAGGAACACAACTGTGGATAAAGGGGGACTACCGTATCTTTAGTAAACAATTTAAAAATATCAGATAACTTACATGAGAGTAAAATAATGATAATCTTGCACATTAGATTATTTTTCCACATAATTGAATAATCTGTTCAAAACAAAATCATATGATTTTATACTTTTAAAATAGTTGCTTGATAATTAATGGACATGGATAACAATCAGCTGCCTTCTACACTATACCAAAATATTCATAGAATAAATCTTTTCATGAATACTCTTTTTCAAAAAAATTATTCTGTAATTTTTCAACTTTTTAATTGAAGACTTAGGTAGATTAGTTTTTTAAAAAATATTTCTTGTTGAACATAATACAAATGTGAACATTAGAATTATGTCTAAAACATAACAAAATAAAATGTTTTAATTCTGTACCCATATACTAATTTTGTCCAGCCAATTTGAAAATATGAAGTGCTGTTTAGTCACGGTTTGTCTCGTCCATAAATTTTATTAGTGCAACTCAGAGCATTTAAATCTACTTCTATGTGTTAAAGAAAACTAATGTTTCCAATTTATAGAAAGCATTTGTTCTCTAAATTTCATATTGGCTACAATATTTAATTTTCCAATGTTCTATGTATAAAAAAATTTTACCAAACAAATGTTTCCAGTTTTGAACTGTGATCTTGCCATAAGATTCTGGTTAAGGTAGAAATCGATGCAATTCTTTTGCAAAACAATTTTGAAAAATATCAACAGCCTTCAATTAATTGCTTTGAGAATGCAGATGTACTTATAGGGACATGTGCTAAAGAGATTAACTATAAAGGAGATAAATGCTTATATAGAGAGAGACAAAAAAGTTCTTTCTAACATTGTATATCTTTGGGATACTTATAAAAAACATCCAAGTATCCAGTTATAAGGGATTAATAAATAAAGTATGTTTTATCCATGCTATGGACTACTTTGGAACCATAAAACTTATGTTTGCAAAATTTTATTATTGTGTAGGGAATCATTTATACAGAAGTTAAAAGAGAAAAAGATACAATTTTACATAAAAATAATCTCAGACATACAACAACCAAATGTGTAGAAATTAAACTAGAATTAAAATTCCCAAAATAGTAATAATAGTTGATTTTGAGAGGGGGGATTATGAGTGAGTTTTTCCCTCTTTATTCTTTTCTGCATTGCCAAATTTCTATGTTACTCATTAGTTATTTGAGAAGAGTTTTATAGTATCATAATTTTTAATTATTATTTTAGTTTAAATATTACTCTATAAAACATGTAGTGTAATCAGACATTTTGTAGTGAGATCTCTGGAAAAATACTATTTTGTGAGAAGAAGGAAATGAAGTCAGACCATTCAGAATTCAATCTCTCTCCAATAATATATTGTTCATCTCCATATACTTCCTTAAGTATTTGGATAAGTGCTGCAATAACTTTTAAAGTTGAGGCGAGGAAAAGAAATAATTTGAGCAAGAAATGTTGAAAATGTAGCATTGTAGGCACTAATGAAATTAAAGGTATTATTACCACTGTTGGATGGGAAATTGAAATGTATAATTATAAATAAAATGAATAGAATAGTTTTGAGCATAATTTGGTTTATGTTGATTGTTAATATAAAGACCCAGTTTGCCATATTATCCTGTAGATAGCTTGCAGAAATGGAAAGGGACATTTATATAAAAATTTTCTTTACTTACTGTAGTGAATATTTAGAAATATTTAGAAATTTTACAGGATTGTTTTACTTATTATTCTTGGTTCATAAAATATTCTCATCTTAATATTGATCCAAGAAAGATCCTTTTTGTCATTGATCTGTTTACTTGTTTTTATGCATAACATGCTAGCCGACAGCCATGAAACCATCACCACTAGAATATTTATAAAAACCTGCGTGGAGTTATAAGGTCCACCCTCCTCTTGTCTCTCTGCCTATCATCACTTGTGATTTGCAGTCCTATGCTTTCATTTTTATATAATTTTATCATATCTATATGTAGCCGTATGCAGTGAAATTTTTGGACTTTTTAAAACTGTATAAAAACTATTCATTCAATCTGTGTATAATTTTGTATGACCTATTTATTTCATGGAGAATTATATGGCTAATACATTACATATTATTATATTATATATAATTATATGTGTGTAGTAGATGCAGCTTATTCATTTTGACTTCTGTATAATATCCCACTGTTTAAATTTGTGACTATTTTAATCTACTTTATTCACCTACCAATTTTTACTTTTTTGAAATTAAAACCTATGCTGCTCTAAGTATTCTACAGAGAATACATGCAATGTTATACATTGTTCTGTCAACTACTACTAAATTATTTCAACAATATTTCCTTCCTTCAAGATAATCCATTGTCTAAATATACAAATAACTTAATTAATATAATTTTATTTTGAACATTTTAAAATGTATAGGTTTTAATCATTGTAAATATGTGAGTTTTTTACGTTACATAGTTGAGTCTTGCTTTTTATCTAATCTGACAGTCTGTACCTTTAATTTGGGTCCTTAGACTATTTTAATTCAATGTTTATTCATATGGTTGGGTTTAAGTTTATCATTTTGATGGAAATTTTTTTTCTTTTTTACATTTCTCTGATCAGTTATTTTGCTTCTAGGACTTCATAGTAGACATAATAGGAAGTATATGCATCTATAATAATCCACATACACACATATCTTTGTATGCTTCTATATCTATCTAACTGCATATACATCAAAATAAACATGAGTCTGTATTGATATCTCTAATTCTAATCCAGCACGTAGGGTTGAGTCTGGCTACCACACCTATCCACTTGCTCATTTGTAACTTCTAACATTTGACAGTGAGAAAACCAATTCTCACAAATATAATTTATTTACTTTTATGTTCAGTCCCAGTATATATGTAAAGTGGTTTCAGAACTGAGAAACCATATAATTAATAGAAATAAATTTAACAACACAAGTACAGTGTTAATGAGCAGCTCTTTTGGTCTTTAACCTTACAGTATCAAGTCAAAGCATTATTTTCCAAAGTCGCTTAGGTCAAGTATTTCAGCATCCTCTTCAGGAAGATTGTGCCCTTTGTTACACTCTGTATTTCATCCTGTGATTATCAGCAACTTAGTTGATTTTGTTTTTAATTTGCACACAGTTAAGTTCTCTCTTTATGTTGATTTGAATTCATACAACATATCTTTTGCATCTGACTTCTTTCACTAGCCAAATGCTTTCAAGATTAATCCATATAATTGACTCATTTAATACTTCAGGTTTTTATTATTGTTTCAGTTTTTTTTCCAAATGATTAGTAGTTTTTTGATGATTATATATTTATTTTTCTATCTTTTGCCCCACCGAAGTCATAGCTTCAAGCATGTCCATCCCCCAGATGGTGCACACCACACCCATTCATTAGGTGTGAATATACCTATCCCCTCCTCCCCACTCCCACCTGCCCAACACCCAGTGAATATTACTACTATATGTTTACATAAGTCTTGATCAGTTAATACCAATTTGATGGTGACTACATGTGGGCTTGTTTTTACATTTTTGGGATATTTCACTTAGTGTAATGGGTTCCAGCTCTATCCAGGATAATCTAAGAGGTGCTAGATCACCACTGTTTTTTGTGACTGAGTAGAACTCCATAGTATACATATACCACATTTTATTAATCCACTCATGTACTGATGGGCCCTTGGGTTGTTTCCACATCTTTATAATTGTGAATTGTGCTGCTATAAACATTCTAGTGCAGATGTCTTTTTTATAGAATGTCTTTTGTTCTTTTTAGTAGATGCCCAGTAATGGGATTGCTGAATCAAATGGTAGCTCTACTTGTATCTCTTTGAGATATCTCCGTATTACTTTCCACAGAGGTTGTACTAGTTTGCAGTTCCACCAGCAGTGTATGAGTGTTCCTATCTCTTCATATCCATGCCAACATTTGTTGTTTTGGGACTTTTTGATAAAGACCATTCTCACTGGAGATAAGTGATATTTCATTGTGGTTTTGATTTGCATTTGATGATTAGAGATGTTGAGCATTTTTTCATATGTTTCTTGGCCATTAGTCTGTCTTTTGAAAAGTTTCTGTTCTTGTCCTTTGCCCACTTTTTAATGGGGTTGTTTGGTTTTTTTCTTGCTGATTTTCCTGAGTTCTATATAGATTCTAGTTATTAGCCCTATATTGGATGTGTAACATGTGAATATTTTCTCCCATTCTGTAGGCTGTCTGTTTGCTCTCGTGACAGTTTCCTTGGCTGTGCAGAAGCTTTTTAATTTGATCAGGTCCCATTTATTTATTTTTGTTGTTGCTGTGATTGCCTTTGGGGTCTTCCTCACAAATTCTTTGCCTAGGCCAATGTCTGTAAGAGTTTTCCCAACATTTTCTTCTAGAATTCTTATAGTTTCATGCCTTAGGTTTAAGTCTGTTATCCACCATGAGTTGATTTTTGTGATTATTTTTAATTTCAGTTTGGGATCTCCAATTCCAATTGCTGTATCGATGAGCCACGGTTTACCCTTTCATCTGTTGAGGGCCATCTTGGTTGTTTCCATATTTGGGTGACTATGAATGGAGGTGTCATAAATGTCCATAAAACATTTTTATGTATACTTAAGTTCCCCATTTATTTAAGTAAATACCTCAGAGTGGGATTGTTATGTTACATAATAAGAGTATGTTTAAACTCCTAAGAAATTGCTACACTACTTTTCAAAGTGATTATACCTGTCTGGCATGGTGGGTAATCCTAGCACTCTGGGAGACCAAGGCAGGAGGATCTCTTGGGGTCAGAAGTTCCAGACCAGCCTGAGCAAGAGCGAGACTCAATTTCCAGAAAAATTTTAAAAATTAGCCAGGCATGGTGGCCTGCACCTGTAGTCCCAGCTACTGAGGAGGCTGAGGCAGGAGGATCATTTGAGCCCAGAGGTTTAAGGTTGCAGTAAACTATGAGCACCCCACTGCTCTGTAGCTGGGGCAACAGAGAGAGACTCTGGCTAAATAAATAAATAAACAAACAAACAAAAACTGATTGTACTATTTACCATCCCCACCAACAATAAATGAGAGTTTCTTTTGTCCCCCATCCTTGCCAGAATTTGATGTTTTCCATTTTTTTTAAATTTCAGGCATTCTATTAATAATAGAGGTGTAGTGATAATGCTGAACATCATTTTGTGTGCATATGTGCCATCTTGTCTGGTATAGTGTCTGTACAGATATTTTGTATATTTTATTGGGTTATTTATTTTCTTATAGTTGAGTTTTAATTGGAAATATTTTCTTCTAGTTTTTGGTGTTTTTTTCATTTATTTAATGGTGCATTTTGCAGTCAAAAGTGTTTAGTTTTGATAAAGTCCAATTTAATATTATTTTTCCCTGTGTAAATTGTGATTTCGGTGTTTTCTCCCAAAACTTTTTTTCCAAGGTCACACAGGTTTTCCATTACATGTTTCAAAAGAAGTTTCATAGTTTTATGTTTTATATTTAGTTCTATGATCCACTTTTTGTTAAAATGTATGTATGTGAATCCTATGTCAAAATTTTTATTGTACATAAGGGCATTGAATTGTTTCTGTACCATTTGTTGAGAAGATTCTTTCCTTCAATAAATTCCTTATGCATTTATATTGTAAATCGATTAACTATATTTTTTAACTATATTTGTGCAGGTCTATTTATTGTCTTGTTATACTTTCTGTTGATCTATGTGGACTGCTATCATTTTGCACTTAGTGTGCTTCCTGGGAACATGAAAAGTTTTATCTGTGTTTCCCCCACCACCTTGAGCTTTCAGGAGTCCCTGCATGCTTACATCAGTTACAGAAAGGTCTCCACATTCTTGCCTCTCCCCGTGCTGTAGCCTCCTTGTTACTTGCTTGTGATGAGATCAGATGGCTTCTCAGTTTTCCTGGTCCATCCTCAGTCTTAGATAGGCCTTGGATTTGGGACATTCTCTGAATTCCTGCCATTCTCCTTATTTGGAAACCAAACAAACACATCATTATATCTGTGGTGGCTTTAGGGTGGGAAAGGGTTTTGTATAGCTCCCCAAATTATAGCAGACCTCTATTCTATATTGGAACAAATCCTGGGTCCAGGAGGATTTTTTTCGCCCTTTTTGAGGGACGGAGGATCTTAACTTATGTTCCCATCAATGTAGTGGGGTGAGAGGTAGGGGGAACTCGGGGTCTGGGGGCGGAGGTGATTCCTGGCCTTCTGAGCCAGAAAGATTTTGCCTTTCCCCTCCCCTGAAGTGAGTTTCCAAAATTCTTTCTAGGGTACTTGGCAAGGATCACTGTGAATTTTGTAGAAATCTAACATCTCAGGGTTTCTCATATCCTTCAAGTTTGAGTTTTATTTCCAAGAGAAGAGAATGTGTCATCCCCTTCCCCCACCACCCACAGCTAAATAAAAGCTCTTACCTTGCAAGAATTTAACAGGTGGTCAATCAATTAAATAGAATTGTAGCACATCAGTTTAAACTGTGTCTTATTTATATCACATTTCCTTGGATTTTTTAATAATGATTCAATGATAGGTTAACTGACATCTTTATTTTCCCTGTCATTTGGACACTTGGTAGAAAAGATAAATTAAAATTTTATTATACCGAATGGAAGATAAGATGAGCAGAAAATGGAATTATTTTGAAGATTATAAACTTTCAATTGCATAGCGTAAATAACTGCTTTATTTTGATTTTATATTACATTCCTTCTTTGATCCTAACTGCAAACGAGATCAGCATTGAGTTTTTCTACAGACATAAGCGAATTTTATTCCGAAGCCTTAAAATCTTTACTCATTTATAAATTATTCACACTTAAACATAAAAATTGATTTTAAAAACACATTTTCACTGCCTGTTTTGATAACTTTCTTAAGGTTTTTCAACCAATCCACTGACAGTTTTAGAGCACTTACTATTTCATTAGCAGTGCTTTTAGCGCAGAGGAGAAGACATAAATAAGACTGAAATATTAGCCCACATGATTATTATATAATGCAAACCCTAAAACATAAGTAGATATAGATGTTGTGATATAGAAATTGAGTTTTCCAGGTTTTAGGGTAGGAATCTAGAGATTCACATTTCCAGAATGTCATTTTTGTTCTTCCTCCATTTTATACACTGCTGCTGAGTAATACTAACCCGCTCTCCCTTTTAAAATGACAATTTATCACACCCAATTCCACCCTGAAAATATACTCCATCTTTTCCCCATATATATTTTTTCCGGTTTCATTTCATCCCCTGCTGCTCCCACCCTCATACAGCTATAGTGCCTAATAAAACAGTGGGAGGTAACTATTATATCAATAAGTACAAGATAAGCCCAGTACACATCACCTTCAACCACTTCACCACAGAGAAAAAGAAACTGAGTAGAAATGTGTAAAAGAAGCTCCCTTCCTACAGTGGCATGTAAGAAGATAAAGCGCTTGGGCATGCAGTATCCTAGTATCCTAGAATATAAACCCATTTTATTATTTTAAGTTCAAGTGGTAAATTCTGCTTCCATTTAGTATGTAGAAAGCTGCAAGTGAGTTTCATTTTTATCTTATAAGAAGTAAACCTTGGAAAATACACAAAATTATAAATTTTCTTGAGTTCATGAGAGAGCCAATGTTTCACATTGACCAAGTGAACTGAATTCTAAAGAGTAACAAGAGTCTCCAAGAGGACATAGAGACCTGCAAACTGTTTCACATTTGACAGAGTATACAATTGGGGCTTCCATTATAGGCAAGTAAAAAGAAATCAGCTAAACTGTCAACAAATTATTAAAAGCTGAGATTGGACTAGTGTATCAGTTTAAAAGAAAGACTGTGAACCACAGACATAAGGAGAGTTTGCTGTTCTTTGCAAACTGTTTTCCAAGGTCCTCCACTGGGTGCTCATGAGAGAGATTGTGGAAAAAACAGGAGACTAGAGAGAGTTTCTCTTGGTAGCATATGTATGTGGGAGGTTGCTGATTATTCCTAGGGACCAAAAAAATATTTTACACCTGTAGAAAGCCTTCAACTGCTGAAAGAAAAGCAGAAAACCCTATGGCCCTCAAAGCCCAAGAAAAGAGCTCCTGCTTCTAGAAGAGCAGTAAGAGTGAACCCATCTGCCTCTAGGCAAGGAGTAGGGAAACCTCTTAGACTCAAGAAGTCTACTATCATTTGACAATGGGCAGGACAGTCTATCCTACCCAAGACTCATTATAGACATAATGCAGAGATTGGTTTCCATGAGGAAGATTGATGGGAATGCCGAGAATAAAACATCTCAACTCCAAAACTCAGCACACAGAGTTTGCATTTTTTTCTCCCTTTCTCCTTTCTTTCTTTGTTTTTTTTTCTTTTTAAATTTTGCTTGGAGTTGTTGTATTTTAAATTTGTAGTTTTTGTCTTCTGTCTTCCCTCCCTCCCTCTCTCCCTTCCTTCCATCCTTCCTTCCTTTTTGGAAAACTCTCAACAATTATCTCTTGAAATATATCTTTTGCCCTAAGTTCTCTCACTGCTTCTTCTAGAATTCCAATTACATTTAGGCTGTCTGTTTAACATTGTCTTACATCTCTTGGATGTTACGTTCTGCTCCATTTCCTTTTTTCTTTGTGTTTCAATGTGGATAATTCTTACTGACCTCTGCTGTGTGTGCTGACCATTTATCATTCTTTATCTCTGATAGTGTTTTATTTATTTCTAGAATTTTTATGTGACCCTCAGTAATAGTTTCCATCTCTCTACTCAAATTCTTCATCTGTTCATAAACATTGTCCAATTTATTTCTGTAAATACTTTAATTTAACATTAATAATAGTTTCTGTCTGATAGCTCCAAAATCTATGTTATCTGTGATTCCGGTTCTGTTGATTTCTTTTTCTCATAAATTTTTTTTTTTTTCTTGCTTTTTGAGTTTCTCATAATTTTTTTTATTGAATTTCAGTTATTACATATAGAATAGTAAAAAAAGTTTACTGATACCTGGAAACAGACATACCTCTTCTTCTGTCAGATCTTTAATGCGGGTGAGTTGATTCAATCTGGCCAATTAGATTTTGTTGTTGCTAGGGTCACCATTAATGTATCAAACCCTATTTATGGTCCTCTAGCAGTGGATTGATGTCACATGTTACCTTTTGAGATACAGTTCACTTAGAAGTGGAGTCTGAAATGGAGATTCTCAAACGGATGATTTTTAAGGGGTGCTCTCAGAAGGGAATGAATAAAGTAGGCTAATGTTGAAGAAGAGGCAAAGATACAGTTTCAAGAGAAATCTATTTTAAGTATTATTTTGTAAAAGAAGCTAGAATGTGAATTGCATGAGGCTATCTTACTTAGAGACAAGCTGTTCTACCCCTAGCTGACTCAGTCGTTGGCTAGAGGTCACCTAGCAGGGAAAAAGCACAACTTTCCAGACATCTCTCATTGGGACAGCTCCATTTGCTGTGATCAGGCCCCTGAGAATGGTGGATTGCAACAACTAGAGAATGGGTGCATCAGCCAAGTAATAGGAATCAGGGAAGGTCACTCAAAGTATTTGATATACCCAAATTCTATATTCAGTCATTTCGATCAAATCACAGATGTCAGTTCATAGCTAGGACAATAATTTATTTAGTCAAGGAATTAAAAGTAGAAAGATTAGGGAATACTTTTACTCAGTGGCTAACAGAAGCATGCATTAATATTACCACTATAATTTTAAGTAGTATTTTTTTTTCCCACACTAGCTCAAGAACAGATGTTCACAATTTACTGGTTATATTTCTGCCCTAAATTCCACGTATATGCATGCCTACTGCATGCCTGTAACAGGCAAACTAAAATTGAGTAAATACATTGTATAATCACAAGCACATCAAACACTGAGTTAAGATACCTGAGTCCTAGTCTAGAAATATTAATAACAAAAACTCTGTGACTTTGGGCAAGTCGCTTCTCTTAGCTATGGTTTCTTTACCAGTAGTAAAAGGCAGATAAGAAAGACAACACATAATTTTAGATTCAATTTGGCTAAGGGAAATATCATTCAAGTTAAGAGTATATAATATGTGTCTTTCCTTTATTGCTAACAGCAAAATGATATCCTGTGCAGAGTCTTCCTTACACAAATTAGCAGTGATTTGAAATACCATGATGAGAAATTCCAAAATATACTTAAGTAGTTAATTTACACCTGCAGTTTTAAGCATCCATCACATATGCGCACATATGTATTTGTGTATGTGTGAGTATATATATTCTTGGAAAACGTAAGTAAAATAGTCGTGGATAAAAGTGAGTAAAAACTGCAAGTCAGGGGATATGTGGATGACAGAAAGGGATGATTGGAAAGATCAGGTTAGATTCAAGTATAATCATTTTTAAATGTCTTTTTAAATGAAGATATTGAGGCAAAAAGTGTTAGGGAGAAATGAATAGGGTCCTTGATGAGAGTTGAAAATGCTATTCTGAATTATGCTAAAATGTATGTTATCTATTTTTCCAGAAAATGTGGTATGATTGTACTCTTAATCACCCTGGATTTCCTGAGCAATAAGGAGAGTCACTCTGAATAACCTGTACTTTCATTTGGCTTAATTTTAATTTCTACACTTTCCTTAATTCATGAGTAAGATCTATACAAGTGCATTATTCTAGATACCAATTGATGCTGTACATGAGTAAGACCCAGGTAAAATCTCATGTGAACAATGGAGAGAAAAGACATAATTCAACATTATGTATATTGTAGGCAAATATTGTAGATTTAAAAAATTCACAAAAGCTCAAGAAGACAATATTAGTCTATAAGACAAAGATGGAAACAAAAATCACATGAGCAGACACACTCTTTTCAGCTTTGCTTAAAAAGTCTTTGTCATATGATATAGGATATAAATTCTTATGGTTGGTTATAGAACAAAAGAAACAATGAGGCAGACATAATGAAACAATACAATGGATGAACAGTTTCTGACCCATAAGTCTTCCTTTTGTCTGAATTCTTCATGAGGTCACAAAAGACATTAATAAAATATCCAAAAATATCTTATCAGACAGATATGAAGATATGTTTTATGCTATTGCAGTACTTTAAAGGCTTACAGTATTAGAAGAAGGAGGTATCAGTAAACAAGGAGGTTATATTGATTTACTCAATTACCAATCTATAAAGAATAATATAATAAATGCACCTTGTGATTTTTTTCTTTCAAAATTGATACCATAAATGACATTTTGGAAGAAAAATTGAATAGAAATCACAAATATAATGAGATCTCCTTGGGTTTATTTTGTGGATGAAGTCAATAGGTACAATATTCAACTGTGAAGTAGTTTAGTTAACAAGTGTTTTTTATTCTGTTTGGTTTTTTACTTTTTTGTTTCTATTAGTCAAGAGTAACTGAAAATTACCCACCTAAGCATCAACTTTCATTAGAGTAACACACAATTTTTTTTAAATTGTAAATATTTTTATAATGGGCTAGATATTTTAACTTTGCATTTAACAAAATAAACAATTTCATAATCTCCCTAAAGCAGTGGCAAATAGATATTTCATTTTCAAATGACAAGTTTGAGAAGTAAATTGGTCTAAGAGTTTGGAATCTAGAGAACAAATGAAAGCTCATTAAACATTTAATCATATCTATAACCATAATTATGGTCATGCTGCTATTTCTATGTCAATAATTCTTTAGGAAAAACAGTATTTTTGTTATGTATAAACTGTGTTAATGACTTCATTGCTCTAAAATACATATTAACTTGCAAAAGAGCAATGAAATGATTAATAACACACAATCTTAATATGACAAACACATGCCAAGAAAATAACGTATTTCTTTTTCACCCACCATATTGTATCATTCTTAGTTATAAAATCTATCTTTCAAGTTCCATCACTAAAATTATTCTATTCCTTGTTAACTTGTTAACTGATCTTTATTTTACCTGTTACATCCAAAATAATTTGATTGTGTCTTCAGTTACTTGAAAAGAATAAATCATATGGGAAAGACAATAATCTGTGTTTTAAATCATTAAGTACAAAAAATGCCAGTGTATCTCATATAGTTGCATTTTTAATTTTTAGAGACTATTGGACATTATCTGGTTAATCTCATTTCATAGGGAAATTTGCAAACTTCCTGGGCTTAAGTTTTTTGCCCAGTGTTAAAGAATTTTGAAAGCAATAGAAAAGGCAGGTAATTGACTACCTGGATACTTGGTCCCATTGAAAGTTACTATTCAAGTGTAGTCATCTGGCCAGAAATATTGACATCACCTGGAATCTGATTGGAGATGCAGGATCTCAGGCACCTCTCTAGATTCAATGAATCAGAATCTGAAATTTAGTGCAATTCTTGGTGATTCTTAAACACATTAAAGTGCAGGAAGTATTTCTCATTAAGAAATATTTGGTGTAGAATGAGATTTTCTACAATGACCTCTGCTTACTTTCATATCCAACTTTACTTTTTTAGCTGTAAAAACATGATCAAACATGTTCACTAATGTAGGATACTCAGGGTAAGCAGTCCTTCCTAGTGTGGGAAGAAATACTGTAATATATTTATATATAATTAAAAAAACCCTATTGAATTGCTCATTCTTTCTTCATTCCTCAAGATTCATTATCCACCATGTACCTCATTCATTGTCAGAGGGAGGCTATACTCTGAGAACACAATTAGGCTCCTTGTCCTTTGGATTCTGGTTGGATTTAGCCAATGGAAAGGACCAGATAGAGATCAGAAAATGAAAGCTGAAGTTGGGATCATTGTTTCCTGAATCCCCTTTCCTCTCTGCGTGGGTGCCAGAATCATGCAAATGGCTGCTTTCCTGTACAGCATAGCTGCTGTTGGGAAGCTCCTCTTCTGAGATTCCTGTTTCCTCTTGGCTTTAGTAACACTAGTTCATTCCCTGGTCCCTTCAGGGGTAGGAGTGGTACTGTTTTCTGGAGTTGCTAGTCCATGCTTACATCCACAATCTTTATTGATTCCCTTAACTCTACCCACAACTCTGGAAATAATCCCTTTGTTGTTTTCAAAGTGTTAATATCATTTCTTTCCTATAAAGACCCTAACTAAATACATCCATATTTTTTGGCTTATTTGTATGTTTTATAATGTTTTATAATCAACCCATATATATTTGTGTGCATGTGTGTTTATATACACATATATGACATACAAACACACACACACAACACACACACACACTGATGGAGTGTAGAACCTTGTCAAATATATTTAGAAGTCCCTGCTAACATCTTCCAAAGTCAATGAGTAATATATTAATAGCTTTTCCCTTATAAAGAAGCTATTGTTCTAGAAGGGTAACTGAGGTCATATACAGATAGGTCTAGTCAGTTAAAATTCTACTCATATATTTTCTAGCATTTCTTTTGTCCTTGTGATTGGTACCATCAATTGATCGGCTATTTTCACAAAACATCAAATAAAGGGAGAAATAATAAAAAATGCATAAATAACACAAATGATTTATTTTACTTAATGCATTTGCCAATTTGGGGCTATCCATATATGCACTAACTGGCAAAATCCTCATCTTTCTTTATTTGGTTTAAGAAAGTGAGCAGCCAGACTTTCTTTCTCCCCTCATTACCACACAGGGTATTATTGTACCTTTTCTGGGAAAACTGAGTAGCCAAAGAAAAAGCCCTACTAAAACTTACAGGTGAGGCCGTTCCCCAACAATTGCCCCTTTGCCTTCTAATGAGGCATTAGAATCTATTCTACACACAAATGGTGGGTATGTCTAGTCAGTTTTGTGTGTATCATTTTTATAAATAAAATGATAGTCCAGCATCAGTTCCTCAATGTCAAAGACAGTGGACAGAACAAACAAAAAATGGTGACTGAGGCAGGAAAGATCTAAAATAAAGACAATGCTGAGAATAGAGAAAACTTTATAAATGAAAATTATTGTCATCACTAGCTTAGCTAAGATACTACATCTATAAAATGAAAACAAATCTTGAAATTCTGACTCAGGTGGGCCAAGGGCAATATGCATAACCTAAACATTTGTATCCTCATAATATGCTGAAATAAAAAAATTAAAAAAAATAAAATAAAAATCTGATTCAGAGAATCAACTATGTCCTCAAAATTAAACTTTAATTACAATAATGAAAGCCTCAATCGGAGATAAAATGAAGTAAATCTTTCAGAAAGAAAATATACAGACAAAAAGATGGAATGGATTAGAAAAAAAAAAGAAAGTTAAAAAAGTATTTTTGGAAACCCAAAACTAAGTGATAAAACTGCCAGGAATAAAGAACAGAGGAAATAAAGGTGAAGAATTTTCAACAAAACAATTCAAATATGCTATACAAAATTAAAGCACATGAGCTTCCATACAGAAAGGATTCACCCAATATCCAGTATAATGGGTAAAAAATTTCTATACCAAGAATCATTATTGTAAAATTTCAGAATACTTGTGTCTAAAGGGAGATGCTAAATGTTGGGGCAGAGGGCGTGGTGGTGGTCATGCTGCAGACTGAAAAAAAATTCTCAACTCCAAGATTAGAAACTTATTTTATGTTTCAAGGGAGGAAAGGCATGAAAGGAAGAAGGTATGCCAGCCCCGAGGATGAGTGGCTTGGACTTTTTATTAGAGTTAGAAAGAGCAGAGCAGTTGTAATTGTGAAATGATAATGAAAGGCAGTTGTTTTCCAGAGCATTTGTTGATGCAAAATGATAATGGAAAGCACTTGTTTTCTGTTGGGCTGGTTTTATTAATATTTGACTTCTCAGAATGTGGTCTGGTGTATACCCTTTACTATTTAGTACTCTTCCAGTTCTGCAAAACAAGTTCTTGATGAAACAAGTTAAGCCACAGGTAGTCAAGCAAGAAGCAAGCAATGGGGCCAGCACCCCATTGTGTGCAGTGATGATTTTATGTTAGATGATTTACTAGCAATGCTGTCCTTTCAGAAAATACTTCTAGAGATAATAGATAAAAGCAGTATATTATACAGAGAAAAAAGGAATCAACATATCATAATTTTTTTAAGCAGCCAGAACAGAAGATTCAAGACCATGAAGTAGTGCCTGAAGCTTTAATGTAAGTGACCTCTATGCAGACTTCTGTACCAAGAAAAATAATCAAAACTTCCAAGGCATTCTCAGACATGAAAGCTCAAAAATTTCACAAGTACAGGCTCATTTTCAGAAACTACTAAAAGGATGTGCACTGCCAAAATGAGAGAATATATAAAGAAAAAGGGAGTTGTGAGAATCCGAAAACAAGGATCCAACACAGAAAAATGGTTTCAAGAGTTTTACAGAATAATGCTGAAGACAGGTAACAGAACAACTGGGTAGCAGGCCTAGAGGGGGGCATGGGCAATATATATAACCTGAACTTTTGTACCCCCATAATGAGCTGAAATTAAAAAAAAAAGGAAGGAAATTGTAAGAGGGATGTTGTCAAGAATAAAGAAAGAAAGAAATTTGTAGATCATCTCATGCATTTGAAAGTATTGAGAGGACATTTATATTTTTGGGAGAGAAAAAAAATCAATCCAAAAAATGAGCAATCATTAATACTAGGAAATGGAATTTATATAGCATTATATAACTCATCTGTACTATTTCAGTAAAATATAATAATTGAAAATGGATCTAATAATAATTACAATAAAATATATTGATTATAAAAAATTCTGACCTTTCATGGTGAAAGTTTTCATTATTTAATAGTTAACACTAAGAAATAAAGCAATTAAATATAAGCAAGTTATTGTGAAATAATGGTGACTATCATAACAGTACAACAATTAAAAACATTAGAAGTGCTTACTTTGGGGAGGCAGTGATCATTGATATCCCATGTATTTTCCTTCTACTCTCATTCAAATACATTCAATCCACTGTAACCAATACTGACCTGGTGCAGAATAAAACAGTTGTAAATTACACTTTTACAATCTCAGTTTACAAGAGCCCTGTACAATTACTCAGAATCCATATAATGTTAGAGCTATTTAGTCATTGTTGTACTCTATTACAACAATTTTTTAATTAACAGTCAACAGCAAGCAGACACTATTATAGGCACTGTGCATACAAATTCCGTAATGTTGAATATAAACACTGGAACATACTCTTCTTTTCCTCTGGTGTTTAATTCCTACTCTTGCCATGTCTCTATTGTGACTCAACCCTCCTCCCAAGAAATCTATTCAACTTCCTCAATTATATGCTCATTTTTTAAGACTATGATTTTTAAAGGAGGAATTATCAAAATGCTTGTGAAAAAAATAATCATGAAATTTCTATATTTTACTCATTTTAGCCAAAGAGTCATTCTATAAATTCCTAATCTTTATTGGGCACTCTATAAGTGTGTTCTAGGTCATTATCTTCTCTATAGTTAAAAATTTCCTACATGTTATTTCTTCCATGAATGCATCTCAGAGTTATCTGTGAAGACTTGGTATGTTCTCTTATTTGGATATAAAGAAATCATTGTTATTTCCCCTATTCTCTACCTTGCTGACATATGTCTCCTTGTGGCTGAACTAGATGAAATAATTGTAATGTAAATGACATGAATATGTGTCAGTTATATGCTTCCTGATACATTTCCATTCTTTTCCTATTTCTCTATCTTGTGACTGCCATCTTGGACTGTGACTTCTTAGAGGAGAATGGCCATGTCTGTATTAGGAACCTAGTCTAGATTACCCACAGAAAAATCCTCATATGTGTTGGTTCCTGATGGTATCAAGTCATAACCAGTAAAACCTCCTGTCCCATTTAATTTTCTGCAAATCATTCTTTTCTATAATTACCTTATACTATTTGATATTTTTAACTGAGATAAATATTTATTTTGAATATTCCTTAAAGTAGGCAGACTGATGGGTAAGAAAGGGCAAAGTCAAGTAGAAGGTTTTCTTGTAACTGATGGACAATTTTACATATTTCTGGCAAAAGTATTAAATGATTTCATCATTTGTTATACTTTTAAAATACTATGCTTTCCATTTGATATTAGATTGTGTGTGTGTATATATATATGTATATATATGAGACAAGATTTATCCCAGTGACTTTTACAAAAATATCATAAGAAAAATGAATGACAAAATAATTATAACTTAAATCTGATGCACTCAGTCTATAAGCCATTTGTTATTCTGTTATCTTTTTAATTCTATCATTAGACTCATGATTCACATTTGTTGAAATCTGAGAAACACATAAAATACAAAAAGGCAATCAAATTGAGTCTAAATGATTAATAGAATGTAAGGCCTTTTATCAGACTAACTTGACTGGATTATAAAACATCACAGGAAGACAATTGCATGACATATGAAAAAAGATGATTATCAGGCTAGAAAAATATTAAAGATAATTCTTAATATTTTGACCTTTGCACAGCCAAAAACATAAAGGCAGCCCTGTACATTTTCTTTGGTCTAAAATGTAATATATGTCATCCAAGAGGTCTGTTATCTCATACTTTATGTTTCTATAACCGACCAGGCTAGATAGAATCAGATGAAGAACCAAAAACAAGTCATTCTTTTTTCATTAAAATAATCTGAACTTCTGACTGAATAAAAAATATTATTAGAGAATATGAAAATGGAGAACTATTACAAATATTGTAGGCTTTCTTATAAATGAGCATTTTAAAGATGTTAATTATGTGTAAATTTGCTCTCATTTTAAAAGAAAAAAATAAAAATTCTTCTTGGCCATTTAGTACATACTTGCCATTTTTTAAAGAAGGGAACTGAGGCTGAAAAATAATAATCAATTCTCCAGAAGTTGCACGGTAAATTAGTAGGCCAAGACACAATTAACACAGGTTCTTTGTTTCTCAGCTAAAGATTCTTTTCTTCTAGTGTGCTTGCTTCTCAAATATTTTGAGCATTTTCTATGTGAATTTATTTTTTAAACTAAAAGAACATAGAGCTTACTCTACCTAATAACAGTTGGACATTTACAAATGTTAGATTTTTATATAAATACTTATTTATGATAAAAATTGTTATTTGTTAAATATTTGTTAATCAAAACTGTCACTATATGCAATGTCATTCATAATATTATTCCATACTTATTGATTTAAAGAGTATATTTTATGAGAGATAAAAGCACAGAAACATGAAATTCATTATAACACTGTAACCTTACGGCATTATAATAGCTTTCAGGGATATGAATAAAGAACAAGGGAATTATAGGAGAAGGACAAGTTAGGGAGTCTCAGGGACAGTTTCACCAAAATGTAAAGAGAGTACTTCAACAAAGCACAGAAGCATAGGGGAGCAAAGTGCAATTGGCATCTACATATTATAGAATAACATGTGGAGCCAGGGAGCCATAGGAGATTGGGCTGGTGAGATACCATGATCAGAATTTGAAGGGTGTTCAATGCCATTAGTAACATAATAATTTAGATTCCTTTCTGAAGGCAATGGGGAAGAACAAAAGAGTTGTGAGAGCAAGATCATATTTAGATGTAAGAAGCATCACACTCATGGCAGAGTAGGGCAAAACTGAAGAGGTATGAGAGTAGAGAAGTAAATGTTACGATAAAAAGAATATTAAAAATTTTCAAGGCCGGGCGCAGTGGCTCATGCCTGTAATCCTAGCACTCTGGGAGGCCAAGGCGGGTGGATTGCTCGAGGTCAGGAGTTCGAGACCAGCCTCAGCAAGAGCAAGACCCCGTCTCTACTAAAAATAGAAAGAAATTATCTGGCCAACTAAAATATGTATATAGAAAAAATTAGCCGGGCATAGTGGCACATGCCTGTAGTCCCAGCTACTGGGGAGGCTGAGGCAGTAGGATCGCTTAAGCCCAGGAGTTTGAGGTTGCTGTGAGCTAGGCTGACGCCACAGCACTCCCTCTAGCCCGGGCAACAGAGTAAGACTCTGTCTCAAAAAAAAAAAAAAAAATTTTTCAAACAAGGTTTAGTGAATATCCAAACTGCTACAGCAGATACTAGTTAAGATGTGGCTGAGTGAACAGATATTTAAAGATTGTATAGAGAAGTTTAACCATGGATGGATTTTTAAGATAAATAAAGAAAATCTACCAATCATTTATGTTTGGAAGTTAGATAACATTATTTGCCTGTTATAAACATACATTACAGTTACTCTTTGAACAAAGGCCAATTCCCAGGAAGAATATAGCGTGATAAGAAAAATTAAAAATGTAGAATCCATCGGAATGTTGATATGAGATGCATAGCAAAAGAGGATTTCACAGAGCAGATTGAGAAGTGGTCATAGGTATATAATGTAAAAAGAAAACAAAAATTGTCATCCAAACCAAGGGACAAAAATGTTTGAAAAAGGCGAAATGGGTCAGTAGTAACAAATGTTGCCATAAAATCAAGAAAACTGAAGTCTGCAAAATGCTCTTTGGATTTCCATATCAGAAATTTGGCAAGAATATTTTCAGTAACGTGAAGAGGTGAAAATTCAGATTAAAACAAATCACTGAGTGAATAGGACGTACGGGATTCAGTACTTATAATTTAGGCTCTTTTTGCATAAAATGATTGAGAAAAATTGGATGGGATGTGAAATGAATTTAACTCCGAAGTGCCATACTTTATGGATAGAAGAATTTTCAATGTATTTCTATGCAGAGAGGAAGAAACAAATATAGAGGAAGCTATTAGAGCATATTTGATGAAATAAGGATTCTGAGTATTTGGAAAAAGGATAAGACCCAGATCAAAAATGAAAGAATAATTTTTGATATAAAGTCTGAATATAACTTTCTCTGACTTGGATAGATCTTAGGGTGGTTGAGCATACAGAGAAAATCAAAGGTAAATATGTCTAACCTAAGAGTGTTGGTAACTGATAGGCTCTACTGGCTTTGAGAAATTAGAAACAAAATTATATGAAAGAGTTGGAGACAAGGTAAGATATTTTTGAAGAATAAAAAGAGTAAGGAATGTATGTCCTAGGAGTGAATAAGAATAAGTTTCTCTATGGGGATGAGCAGGTATGTTCCGATAACATACTGTGCTTAAGTCACTTTATTAAATTTCATATTATTTTAGAAATGAAAACATTAGTCATCCACAAAGGTTATCTCAAAAATAACAAATCAAAAATTGAATGTAAAGTTCCTGGGACCATGCTTAATTGAATATTCATCTTAGGATCTCATTTTCAGTCGGATAACTCATCCCAATTTCAATCAAGGAATCAACTACCAAGATTTTTCTAAGTATCAAATATGTGCATAACACTAGTCTGGAGGGTAACATAGGAAGATTTTAAGAAATTATCTTTACCTTTAAGATTCTTAGCCACTAGAACAGCAAATAATACCAAAAGAAGTGGCAAATAAGATAGTACACAGTTGTCAACATTCATAACTGTATTATTAATTATAAATTGGTATAAAAGTTAAATCAAGCCTGAGTATTTAAGCACTTAGTAAGCTACTAGTATCAAGCGAAGTCTTTGACTTGAAGTATGTTACATTATAATTTAGAAGGAAAGATAAATACTCTGAAATTATTTTTAACAATAGAAGGCAATATTTATCAAGTGACAAATGGCAGAAATAAAATGTTTATGGTATGATCTCTATAATATTGGAATAGGTGATAGTTGATAAAATATTAAATGAGCTTAATGTTTTACTAGGAAAAAAGATACATAAATGATCAGGCAAAAGAAATTAGAAAAGAAAAAAGAGAAAGAAGTAATAGAGAAGTACCAGACCCAGTGATCAAATGACCATAGTTTAAGACTACAGGCTACAGTTGGAGTAAATGGTGCTATCAACAGTCTGCCTAAAATTCCCAGGTTCCTTACATAAATTCTGTATTTTTAGTTACCACTGGTGACAGTTTACCATTTTTTTCTCCTTCTATATGACAAAGGCCTCCCTTCCCTCGGCCTCCAATAGCAGTTTTCTCTCTGTCCTTACAGCCTCCACCAACAATCTCCTTGCTATTTTCTTGTATCTATTCCTGACCAGTCCCAAAGCCAATGCCAAATATTTTGGATTTTTGAAATGGTAGCATCATATTCCTGATTTAGGGTATTTAAGTCTTCCATTTGTGTGTAATAAACCATCCTAAATTCTTACTGCTTAGAACACCAATTTATTCTTTTCACAATTCTGCAGATGGTTGGCTGGTTCCCATGCTGGTTTCTCTTGGACTCTCTCATGTGGCTGCATTCACTTGGAGGGTTGTCTGAGCTGGAGGGTTCAAGACAGCCTCACTCACATGTCTGTCTTTTTGGTGGCTGCTGTCTGCTGGGGTGCCTTGATTTTTTTCTACACATAGCTCAGGCTATTATAATTTTCCTCTTTGTCTCCTCACTGACATTCAAAACACAGGCTTATTTTCCTCAAATTCATCTGTACTGTGAAGTACTAAATAATTTATTCCAGGAGATTTCAGAAGGGGTGATACTGCCCTTCAGAAACAATTTTGAATATTTGTGGAGGCATCCATGTTCTGACAGAGATGCTCCTGAGAATTTAATATAGCAATATATATTTTTAAAATACACACTACTGTTCTCCTACTTACTTTTGAGTTTCAATTATGCATTCTATTGACATTTTATCATCATTTTAAGGTATAACATGTAAAAACAATGAAATTCAATAACATTAAATATATAATTTGATGAGTTTTATAATGTGCCATGGAATCGCCAACAAACTTATGAATGAACGTAGCTATCACCTCAAAAATTCCCTCATGCACTCTTTTTATCAGTCTTTTCCCCCACCTCTGGTACCTGGCAACCACTGATCTGCTGTCTGCCATTTCAGTCTTACTGAAATAATCGAAAGAATTTGCATTTTGTGACCCATCATTTTTTTTTTAATGGATAATGTACAGTGTGTATATTGTGGTAAGAAAAAAAATCCAAGAAGTTATCAGGAAGAATCTTAAGTAGCATGCTTACAGTTTTGCTTTAGCTCAAAGGCAGTAAGGAGCTATGAGTGAATCTTTTTTAATAAGCAAGCATAATTAATATAACTTGCATTTCCAAATTGTCCAGAGACAGTAGAGGGAATTAATTGGAGAACTGTGAGTCTGGAGGTAGGGAGATCAGTTAGTTCAGGTGAGGACTGATGAGAACTGAGTAGAAAAGTGGGTAGAGGGCTGAGGGATATTTACCAGACAGTTCTAAGCCGAAATTGCAGAATGAATGAATATCAAGAGTGGAGATAAGGGAATTAATAAAAGTTTATATTCAGTATTTTGGCTTCAAAAACTGAATGGATAGTAGACCTTTTAACTACAGAAGTAAAAAGAGAAGCAAGGCTAAGATACAAAAGGAAGATGATGGAATTAAGCTTTGATCCTATTT
Organism: Lemur catta; assembly: GCF_020740605.2. Taxonomy (NCBI): domain Eukaryota; kingdom Metazoa; phylum Chordata; class Mammalia; order Primates; family Lemuridae; genus Lemur; species Lemur catta. The sequence continues at coordinate 44,650,772 of NC_059141.1, read as the reverse complement.
AGTTAGATGAAAATGTATAATCATTTCCAAGATGAAGAAAAATGTCCACATTAAGTTTACAGATTTGGAATTCATAAGTATATTGGAAGCAATATTATTTGCAGTCCTGTACCACCAACTAAATTTAAACAAAATATATTTCCTTGCCAATATTTCTGCTTAAACTTAGAACTATTCTCCTTTTATAATATCTCTGCCCTACTACCTATTTCTATTTGCACTTACTTTTTCAGGTTTTCATTATTTCCAACATATGGAACCATAATAACTTCCTCCATTAAGTCCCCCACCTAACATGGCTCAAATACTGCTGTATCAAACCTTTGCCCTCCTTTCTGTTTGCCTAAGAGGCTCTTCTGCTAATTATTACTTGTAAAATTGCTCTCCATCTTACAAGATCCAATTGTAAAGAACTACTTCAGTTAACCTCTTTCTGATTCTATTCCAACAAGCATGCAATTTCTACTTTCTGCTTCCTATTTTCTACACAAAATAAAATGTACCTATCCCTTTAAGACAGAGAACTTAGCCCAGTGAGATGGCTTACTCCTGTTTTGGGAGTCAGGAAGATCCCTTGTGGACAGGAGTTTGAGACCAGCATGGGCAACATAGTGAGACCCAAGTTTCTAAAAAATAAAAATAAAAAATAAAAAAAAAAGCTGGGCATGGTGGCACATGCCTGTAGTCCCATTTACTCGGGAGGCTGAGGCAGGAGGATCGCTTGAGTCCAGGAGTTCAAAGTTGTAATGAGCTGTGCCACCCTCACTCCAGCCTGGGTGTCAGAGTGAGACCCCATCTATATTAAAAAAAAAAAGAAAAGGAAAAGATAACTTATAAGAATTAAATATTAGAATTTTAGCATTGTCATTAAAAATCCAGATAAAATGGAAGAATGGCTCAAAATGACTAAAATTAAACATGTGAATCATTTTAAAAAGGAAATAATAGTGTGAATAATATAACATTAATAAAAACCAACATGAGATTTATGAAATGAACCAAATTTATGATGTATTGTCGTATTAAAGAAAAATCTGTAAGATAAAAAAAAATGTTTAGTATAATTAATAATGACTCTATTATGCCAAAGAAGATATTGGGATCATAAAAGACATCACTGTTTCTTATTACTCTAAAGTTCAGCTTAACTTTCCCTCATAGATGTTATTAAAAAAAAAAAAACTCTAAAAATGCATTGTTAAGATAGATGACCTTTTAGAAACCATCAGAGCATAGAAGGTAAATCAAAAAATCATTTTTGATGTTTCTTACTGAAATCCCATAGTAGTATTTATAGCTGAATAAAAGCCTTAAATATTTTTTCTAAAACATAATGGTATATGAGGTATATTTTAATACATTCCAGAAGACTTGTAAATTAGTGCTGTCCCACTGGCCCAAGACCTTGGAGAAATTTAGGGCTGAGATTGAGAAGCCATTTACCAAGTCTCACAGATTAGTTATATGACTTTGTGGTTTGAGTGTGCATTAGAGACCAAATCCTATTCATCACAATTTATTTTTAAATACCTAAGTTGAGCCTTGATTTTTCTTTTTAAAGAGAGGATGGAAATATCAATGAAAGAGCTAAAAATCAGACACTTCTAACACTTGGCAGCTGCATTCACTTGCTGTTTCAGGGGGTTATTCTAAAATATCCATGTGGGCCAACTCAGGCTCCCCAGGAAGATTAAAGGCAATGTTGGTTTCTTTACCCCTGGTACCCTGGATGAAGAAGAACTAAAAAGCTTGTTATGGCTTTGTCCTTTCTACTTGTTTCTTGAGATCTGACTATAGTACTGTACATATTTCCCTCTGTCTTCAAGTTCTCTTTGTTTTTGTCTTCCTCCAGGCTGTGATCAACTCCTTGCTATTTGTTTTTTTAATAAGAATTCAGATTGAACACCTGATCCTAATCTATCATCTGACTTGCCTCCATTATCTGCTTGATCTGTTTCCTTTCTCCTTATGATTACTGCCCACACAATTAGAGAATTAACTACCTCTCTCCCTATACACACACAGAGTTGATTTGGAAATGTAACTTTGAAATCATACTACCCTCACTGCCAAAAAAACAAAATGGACTTTGGACATAAAAAGCATATCAGAATTAACCTATAAAATCAACACATAGTAGATGAAATTAAGGACATAGGGTCAATTTAAAGAGACAGAGAATAGAGCTCATGCATTTGGTTGTAAATATAGATATATATATATATGTATAGACATATATAAACACATATATAAAATATATGCATATTTACAAATACATATATATGAAAATATTTTAACAGTGCCCTTCTACTCAGTTTTCAATGACTATACCCTTTTTTTTACAAAACCAATAAGTAGTTATAATGACATTCTTAGCCTTTGATCTTGTGAGGGTACAGTGAAAATTTTCTAACATCGCTTACATATTTGGTTGTAGTTCTTCTCTGAGACTAGGGCAGTCATAGCTTCAATCTATCTAGCAGCTTCTACAGGAAGATCATCACATGATGGTGAATTCCTTGTAGCTGTATCATAGTTGATAACAAGGTGCTAGTGAAGTCTCCATGTCTTTGTGGAGGAATTTGTTCCATACCTACTTCAGATACCCTTTCACTTAACTTACCCTTGTAAAGAAACTTGAAGAAGGTAAAGCAATTGCCTATATTGTATGTTTGTGAAATTAATATTGCCAATGCTGCAGAGAGTTGGGGGTGAGGATTGGTGCAGATATTGGGGATTGCAGAATTGCCCTGCGCCCTGTTTATCTGCTTTGCTAGGAACAAAACCTCACGGCTTGGGCCTAAGAAGTGCTTGATCATGTGCATCATCTTCATTCCCAAATTCAGTCTCTCCTCACTTTCCATTGCTATTTCCTATGAAAACCTTCCTTCCCTCTTCCATACCCTCACCCCCATTTCCTAGGTTTTGCCAACTTTTCTTGTAGAGGTAATCACAACTCAGTTTCCTTTAAGCCCTTCTTATTTTTTACAAATGTTTGAAGCTCTTGAATCTGCTTCTATCTATTGTTTTTAAACTATGAAGCATGGTGTCTCCATCCAATGCTGTTGGCTCTCCTCGAGGTGGGAAGATGAGCTCTGTCCAACAGGGGTGTGAGAAACAAGGCCAAACATCCTGGGATGTCCAGGGTCTCCTCCTTGGGGTGTGGCTGAGTTTCTCCAATAGTAACTATTATTTTGAAACAGTTCTCATTTTCTGAGGGTTAGTTTTCTTTTCCAACACCTTCCTTACTGATCTAGATGAGAAATCCCTTCTATTAGCATAATGCTGATCCCATTTCTGACAAAACAGTAACCCTGACATTGCTTCATTAAAAGAGAATTTCTGCTTTAGAAAACCTCCTTCTTAGGAGGATTACAAATCCTTAGGAGGATTACCAAACCTCCTTGATGATAAAAAATGGTGATGTGCCCAGATAGCTTTTCTCTAATAACCAAATTTCTCTTTAACCCAGAGTATGAGTCAGAAGAAGAAAAGGTGGAAGGTGAACTGTGACTGTTAAATAGGGCTGAGACACGAGGCCTCTCCACTGGGCTTGGGCCTCTCATAGAAGAGCAACGGGGGTTCTGAGATGGAGTCTCCCAAAAGGGTCTATTCAGAGAACAAATGATCCCCAAGCAATGGATGGAAGTGGTATGGCTTTTACTGACCTAGCTTTGAAAGATAACACAGTGTCACTTCCACCTTTGAGTATCTAAGGCCAGCACAGATGCAGTAAAGACAATTAGGCCACACCTTTTGATGGGGACATAGCAAAGTCACATACATTGTAGAAGAGCATGCAGGATGGGAGATACTGTTGCAGTTATTTTTGGAAAATACAATCTGGGGCATAAGACATTCCTGCTGGGATCTGTCCAAATTCCTGACCCACAGAATCCATGAGCATAATAAAACAGTGGTTGTTTTATAAAACTAACTTGTGGGGTGTTTTGTCATGCAGCAATAGATAATCAGAACAGTAGCCTATGAGACAATTGCTGCTGCAAGGTTTATTGCTGCTGCAGGCAACACTCAACTACCGACTGATACAGCCCAGCTAAACGCTCACAGCTTGGATTCAATGAAATGGGATCCAGGATGCTCTCACTTTGGTAAATGAAGTGTAGACTTGATTTGAATGCCACAGAGGCCACTGTCGTGGGGGGAAAAACAGATGGTTCTAAACAACTTTGAGGTTTCTTTATTCAAAGTCTCATATACCTCCATTGAGGTATAACCACTTCTCTGCAGTGGTTAATTACCTGGGTACCTTATCAAGAGAGGCAGATCAAGTGAGACCTCTGGGCACAGTGATACTGATCTTTGCCCTTGCTTACCTTTGTAATCAATGGGAAAATAGCAGAAGAGAGTTTGAAAAATTATTATATTTGCAGAAAGGATTATGACATTTCTTCCTACTTCCTCCTTTTCCTTGTGTTTTATCAGTATGAGATGAGCATGCTTTTTAAAAGCATGTACTTGAAAGTACATTCTAACTATAATTTCTTCACAGTCTAGCCCAGCCCTTGCCACACAAAAAAACTGAATTTCTTACTCTAATACGATGAAGCCAATTAATTGTAATTCAATGTCACAAGTAGCCACCCTATAGCAAAAGAAGATATGTGTGTGAGTTTATATGTATATGTTTGTATACATATATCTGAACAAGTGAGTATATATGGATGTATACACAGACATATGTGCACAAATATACACCAATATATTAATATGTGCCTACATATATTAGCATATACATATACACATGTGATTTCTACTTGAACGTTTTTTATTATTTTCAATTTGAATTTCTGGTTTATTGCTCTGAACGAAAATTGTACATTTTGTTATTTAGTGTCTGTCTTTGAGAAACTTGTTCCATTCTCTGTGCACTTATTAAATTAAGATTCTGGTCATAAAATATTCTGAACTGTGAGGGATTACATAAGGCAGATTTCAACTCAAAATTGTTCTAGGAATTCAGCTTTAAATTCTTACTATGATATTCCAATATCTCAGTGTCCATTTTTCTACTGTGGCTGTATATCATCCAGATAGTTACACAGAATATTGAAGAAAAATGAAAAAAGCGTTCTTTTCAGCTTGGCAATGTGCATTGTTTTGGATTCTAGTAACTCAAGACTAAAGATCAATATGGAAAACATGGAACTTTTACTAATTTTTGCCATTATCCAAAATTCCCTATGACACATGTCACAGACTTCATTCTATGCATATGTGTTGGGTGATACATGCATATACAAAATTGTATATAATTGATTATAATATAGCAAACCACTCTTTGTTTCTGGAAAAAAACACAACTTTATTTGACGTTAAATCATATACAATTAGAAAATTTAAATATATGATATATATACATATATATACTATATATAAAATTATTTATAAAAAGTTTTCCAAAACTTGCTCTTGTTTCAGACTGGAAAATGTTGTGGTTATTGTCCTATGCCAATAGTGATACAAATGTCTTAGTATTTTTAACAGTTATATAGTGCTGCAGTAAATAGCACCAGCCTAGTTTCATAAACTCCCTTCACCTCTTTTTGGTATGACATTAGGGAAATTAATGAACCTCTGTGAATTTTAGTTTTCTTCTCTGTTAATTAACCTCTGCAAGTTTTAGTTTCCTTCTCTGTCAAATAATGATAATAATTCTGAGGATCAAGAGTGAATGCATGTAAAGCTATGAGAATTAAAAGAATTAAATCATGTAAGTGCTTAGAACAGTGCCAGGTACATGGTAACCACTCAATCATGTTAATTTTAAGTATTATCATCCACATAGGAAGATACCATAATTTCTTTAACAATTCATTATCATGTGCGTGTGGATTGTTTTCAGCTTTTTGCTATTGCAAACACTAGTCTGATGGGCATGTTTTTATGCATTTTTTTTTCCAATTTATAACTTTAGTGTTTATTTCTTAAAGGAGAATTTTGGGGTGAAAATATGTATATTTTAAAGACTTTTGATCCATATAGTTAAACTGCCATCGAATTTTTCTCTCACCATTAGTGTACAACATAGGAAATCGAAGTGTATCTAAATTAAAAATATTTTAATTTCCAAACATTTTGAGTTTTATTGTTTTAAAGTATTAATATATACAAAAGGAGATTTTAAAATCATTTAAGGAAAATATTTCACATTTTGGTTGATATTTAAATAATTCAGTGACGTGAACTCATTTATTTGTAAGCAAATTATTTATTTTATTGATGACTGCTAGAACATTGTTTAATTCCAGTTGATGGTGCTGTGTGCTTCTCAGTATTTACTTGGACCAATCAGTCCACGGTTAGTGATTATGGGATCAGCATGAAGGACTTATTTTAACTTTACCGAAACCAATAATAACTGCTAAGTAAATCTACCAGACATAGCTTAGAATCTGGAATCTCGTAATTAAATAATGCATTAAAGACTTGGAGTCACACACTGTCAGAATCTGTGCCTGCCTGTAGTCCCTTTGTTCCCACTGATGCTTGTGAACTACAGACACTGATTTTATCAAATATTTAATCTTCAGGATGCATTTGCTACAATTAGAGTAGCTACTCCTGCTGCTCTTTCTTCTTCTTTTTCATCCTTTCTTCCTCCTCCTTCTTCTTCTTTTTGTTATATGTGAAATCAATTTCCCCACCCAACCAAAAAATGAATTATTTGAAAAAGCTTTCAGATTTAGTTTGGAATAGCAAAATAATTCAATATGAGCTGATCTAAAAACAAACAAACAAAAAATACTCTCAATTTTGTTCCCATTGCTTGCTTTTTCCTGTGCTTCTTGATTTCGTGGTCATCATAAAATTTTAAAGTGAGTTAACTGTTTTATGTTAGTGTTGGAGATATTTTCATTTTAAAGAGACCTCTTTAAAAGAAAAAAGAACCCTAACATGGCCATTAAAATAAGTAGAGTTGCAAAGTTTATACTCTTTCCGGTGTCTTCATGTTCTGCTGGTTGCCAGGTGGTAGAACATCTGCTCTAGAAGTTGTTGATGACACACAGCAGCAGGGGAAGGACATTTGATTATGCATAATTGATTTTATTCTTTATGATATGAATGTCTGACTCGGTGCTCTCGCATGAGGACTTAATGGAGTTTCCTAGATATTTTTAAAATGTAGACACATGCTTACGTTTTCATGCACTCTGTTTGCCAGAGGTTGAATTGTCAGCGTAAATAGGGAGCTAATAGGGCCAACATTGTATTCTTGGTGCCCGAAGGGAAGGGACTAGTCAGAGACCAAACAATTAGTGGTCACTTGTGCATGTCAGAAGCTCTAGCAAACATATAATTATTAAATGAGTTTTTCCCCAGGTGAATGTACGTCAGTGTAGGCTCTATGAAACTGCAATCAAGCTGATCAAATGCAGTTGTTTTGCTGAGGAGTAAAATAGGGATTTGGTGGAGAACTGTATCTGTAAGCTAAACCAAAATGATCATCAGCTTGATAGGAGTAAATTACTTTTTTTTTTCTCCTAAGGAAAAAACTCATCAACTCAGCATGAATTAACTCTTAAGGTTTGTCAGGGGTTTCAAGTTAAATCCATTAAAACTTCCCATGTTACCTTTACTTTTTTTAATATAAAAAAGCATAAACAATTGCATCAGGGCTCACCGTTTGGCAGCAAGCCACTGACATTCATTTTCTTCTCTTTTGCCTCCTACACACTTGGCTGTCCTAATAATAAGCATTATTTTAATGAATCGCTGACTACTTTATTGACTGACCTCAGAATTTGGTCAATTCTTACTAGATTGAAATCATTAATTTAGGAAGCGTACATTGCAGTTCAGTCCAAATCAGATTCAAAACATTAATAAGGACAGTAATAACATCCCTGCCCTCATTAGAATCCATCAAGTCTGAATGGCTTAATAAGGCTCTATTAGTAAAAACTACTGTAGAAGAAAATAGCGCTTAAATCCTGATGAGAAACTATGCAAGGATATTTCAGTAATACCCATAGTTTTACCTAGTGAAACAAAGAGAGACGAAAACCCAGCTCTCAAACTCATGCAGTGTAGCTTCTGTGTCAGGACTGCAGAGAGGCCCCATGCCACGTAATGGGGGCCTGGAAATTTCCTGATTTGAAAAGAGGAATATAAATTGACATGTAACTGGCTTAAATAGTTTGTAGGTTAATAAAATTAGAAAATTTAATGGACAAGACTCTACTAACCTCATTCTCTTAGCTCTGATGGCAATTTTGCTGTTTGTGTTACAATAATTTTTTTTTGATGAGAAAAACTTTCTTAGCTGGTAACAAAAACTAATTTTAGATAAAATTAACATGGAGAAAATGACCAGATGCTCAATCAGTGGATTTTTAAACTTAATCGTTTTCATTGATGGTAAATAACACAGACAGCCAACCACTATTTTTTTTCTCGGAACTGGAAAGGGAGAAAAACAAGATATTATGGCTGAATATTTCCACCTCCAACTCTGAAACTCATGTCAGGGGTGCCACATCAAGCACAAAGACCAGTTAATAAAAAAAAAATCATAAAGAATAAAAATATAGCGATGCTTTAGAATATGAGATAGAAGTTTTTAAAAACAATAAACCCAGAATAACCCAGAATTCTGTTATGCAAAAAAACAGAAGTTGCCTTTCATCATTTTGAAAGAATTTTTAATCAACCAAAACAATGCAAAACAAACAAATAAAAAATACTGAGGTTATACTCAAACCTCAGTAATTTATAACAGAAGGAAATTCAATTTCAAACACTACAGGTTTAATAATAAACAATTTTTAATAAAATGCAGCTATATTTTTATCAGTATCTACCATGCCATGATGAATATAAAAATATATCAAAAGAATAATGATTGTAAATAGATACAGGGTTCAAATTATTCCTGAAGCATTTTGTTCTAGTAGAAAAGATTAAATATTCTGATAATATTTTTATATATACATTTTATTTTCAATTGTAAATAATATATATCACATGATGGAAATTTAGGAAAATACTGGAAAGAATAAAATTACAACCCATAATCTTTTCTTTTCCATGACGATAATCAGAAGTGGTATTCAAGATATTAATAACTAGTGAGTTAATATAATCAAAATATTGAAAATTATATCTTATTTGAGTAGAGAGGGGATTAGTATGGCCCAAAGAGAGGTCTGGTCTTTGTCGTCATCTTCTGGTAAGTAATCTCTAGGCTTAGCAATGTTTTGCATACTAGCAGTGTCTTGGTTTACTTGAGGGCTTTGGGTCATACTAGATAGTCTTAACAATGTGTCTTTGGGTGGGGGCTTTGGGTAATGTGTTATGAATCAACCTGGAAACTACAATCAACCATGTGGGCAATCAGTCACTTAGTCAATCAATCAATCATGCCTACATAATGAAACCCTCGCGAAAACTCTGAACACCAAAATTTTGGGTTAGCTTCTCTAGATGGCAGTAATTTGTGAATATGGGTACATATCTACGCTGGGAGAATAATGCATGCTGACTCCAGGCGGACAGGCCAAATGAAGGTCTCCATTTGGAAACCTCCTGGACTCAGTCCTGTGAATCTCTTGTTTTGGCTGATCTGAATCTATAGCCTTTCCTTGTAACAAACCGTAACAGTGAAGATAAGTGCTTTGAGTGTGTTATGTGAGTCTTTTTAGTAAATTATTGAAACTGGGGATGGTTTGGGAAACTATCTGAACTTGGAGTTGGTGTCATGATTGAGTGTAATCTTGGGGACTCTGCCCTCTAATTTTGTAATTGGCCTAAACTCTTCTTAATTTGTAAATATGATATATCCATATAAATGATATATTTTTAATGTAAACCATCAATGAAATCTGACAATTTCTAAATTAGTGTTAATTTTTATTAAGTGTGTGATATATTTGGACAAGCTATCACTATCCCAATAATACCCATTGGAACTATGTTTTGGTATATGGAACTACATTGAGCTTTTTAAAAGATCCCTCCATTAAATTGATAATCATTGTATGATTTTTATTTATAAAATGTAGAATTCTCTTAATATCAACAGTATTATTCATCATAGTCTATTATCCTTTCTCAACCTAAGCAGAGCTAGTAGCAATTGCATCAATACTTTTCCAGGTCTTACAATATTGTCTGTGAATTTATAAGTTCCATATCTCCATCATCGACATTATCATATTCCATCTCAATGTTTATGGGGCTGCCTAAGATATCTACCATGTTACTTGTGGTGTAAGGCTTAAAATTAAGACCCAATATTATAAGCTGCCCCAACACTTGGTGAAACCATAGCCACAAATTCTCCACTCTGCTTTCATCATAATGTCCCCTAGCAAAGTAGCACAATTCCCACTTATCCCAGAGTGGCAGTTCTAGTTTTCTCCCAGCCTACAGATTTATTCATATAAGTAAATCACATCCTTGTGTGTGAATCAGGGGGACCTCCCCCTCTTGATACTACAAAGCTTGCCTCTCAAAGTTCTGATTTTCTACTCTATTACTGATGGCAACCACTATAGGTATATGACTAATAAACTGCTATAAATCTCATCTGTCCAGTATCAACTGGCTTTGTGTTTGGCCATCTCCATAACCATAAGGTAGTGATTCCCCCCTCACGACCATGGTAACTAGGAAGGGATTAAAACAATACTGCCCACTTAGCATTTAATATCTCTGAGCCTCAGATTATCATCAGTACAATGGGGATATTAATGATAATTATAATATTAATAGAGTTCAATATATCTTTAGAATTGTGTGCAACATAGGTTGAACACTATATGAGCATTACTGTTCTCTTTTAGTAATTAAGTTATGTTTTAATGCCCGCAATGTATGGGCATGCAGATGGTTTTAATAAACTGTCACATTAAATGACAATAAAATTGAACTTTTATAGTAAACAGAGGTACTTACACACTGGGTGTTTTCCAGCCCCCAGCAACCCCCAAATCCCTGTCTGCTCCTCATACCACTTTTCTGTTACTTACAACCCTGCTTTGCAAGAGCCCCCTGTACCTAGAAAATGCTGTTTGTTCTTCATTACTGCCCATGGCTTCATTCCTAGTCTTCCCAGAGCCAAATCCTGTGTACACTACAGTTTGTATTAGTGGTAATACGACAGTGACTATGAATTAAAGCTGTCTAATAACATATGACCACAGTCTCTGGGCATGCAAAAGGAAACTGAGGATTTTCTCTGAGAGGTTCTATCATCATCACCTTGTGTCTGGGCCTACGCTGACCATGGAGATTAATGAAAACAGGTGTTCAAAAGCCATGGTGAGTTGACTGACTCACAGGCATGAAACAAAAGTGGGGAAGAGCTAACACTTGTCCTTGAAATTGAGCTCCTGAGTCTAGCAGGAATACTACCATAAAATACAACAGTAGACATAACTGGAACAAAATCCTATAGAACTCGTATGTGGAGGTTTGGGATTCTTTGCAAATTTCCAGGGTAGCTAAGGCAATGGATAGAGTGACAGACACTCAGAGCATTTGAGAATTTAACAAAAAATATGAAGTATTTAGCATCTTCACAATCAATGCAATCATCCTAGTGTGTAAAAACTAAGTATCAATCTTGGCTATAATCACACTTTCACGTATTAATTTTTTACCTACTGCAATTTATAGATAATTTCACCCTTGTGATTAAATGACTAAAAGCTAAAAGGTAGAGTGATGCAAAACAGTGAGATTTTACTAGCATATGGAAATATCTTAATGGTCCCTAACAAACTAAATTTTTAAAATAAGAAAGCTGTCTCCAAACTTTTGTTTCTAAAAGAAGTCTCCAAGGTCAAGTTAGGTCAGCATTTGGGTAGGATTGATGCCAGCAAACACAGCTGCTACTGAAAGATTTTTTTTAGGGAAAGGAAGATCGCTCTCTGAGTCATTTCAAATTAAATGTCCGTCGGAGGCCTGTGTGTGTTTTAAAGGGAGGCCTATAATCAAAGGTTCAATTATTAGCAACTCTGGACATAATATCAGGGTAACAATGCAACCATTCAAATGCTCAAGGCCTAGAGTAAATACTACCTTTCTGTGGTTAAAAAAATAATACATTCCGGAAAAATCCACCACAGATAGCTAATTACCCCATCAAGGGTTATCATCTCCAGGCAGTTCTCTGTGCTATCTGATGATAATGCACACAGCATCTGTTCTATTTTCCCACTGCCTTAGCATTTCTCGGTAATGTTGCTATTGAAATATCACCAATCGGTTAAATGAATACAGACACTTTGAAAGGAATGGATGCACAAGGTGTAATAATCTGAATGAGACCATTAAACCTAGGAGGAGTGAGCCTATACCTAGAAAAGAGAAAATTGAATGAGGTAGGACTGTTTTCATTGTGAAAATGGATGCAAAGAAATATACATGAGTGAGAAACCTGGAAGGAGTCCAATTAGGAAAAATAGTAGAAGATTTTCTCCTATCCCTACGGATAGCATACAGATCTGGGAAGACCCAGTGTAAGCAGACATCCTTGACCTTGTAGTCTTACAATAAATGTGTAAGGAATTGTAAGAAAGGCATAAATTTTACAAGATAGCCATAACACAGCTCTAATGGTTTACTGAGTATAGTGGCAAAGTACAGATACGTTGCCTGTTTATTTCAAAGAAATTCTGACTTAAGCCTGAAGGAAATTGCTTGCTAACAAAATAAAATACATTTATTGAGCCTTAAGAGATAAAGTTCACATCTTTTAAACTTGGCATAAGCCATACCTGGGGCATTAGTACATAGGACACTGAGACCTTTAGTTTTTAACTTGTGTTGACTAAACATAATCTCAGATTTTACCATATTTGGTTTGTTTTTAATTGGGAAGTTTAACACTAGAAGACATGTGGAGCAAAATAATAATAATAACAAAACAACAATAAATTACAAATATATTTTGCCCTGATCAATTACACTGAGTCTACACTATTAACTACCTCAAATATGGAAAGAAATATGGGGGAGAAAGAAAATACTGAATGCCTACAGAGTTCTCACAAAACTACCACATTTCTGGAATTGTTACCACTATTTTATAAATCAAGAACTAGGACTCAGTATATTTTTCTAAGCTCACACAGCAAATAGATGCAGAAGCTGGAATTCAAACATAGCACACATAATTTTATACCTTGTAGTCTTTACACCAAACCTTGCAGCCTAGCAAACACTTCTACCACCAATTCTATATCTGATCCTAATCAGAAGAAAATGGAATATTCCCCTCAGTGAGCAACAGATAAAGATAACTGTGTCATCCTGAGTAAAATGGTAAAGGAAGCCTTAGAAAGTTATGGTATGATAATTTATTGACATCACTGTTTCTCCTCCACTTCTAATAAAGTTACTAAAGTTTTAAGACCATATATATGCTTTACCTTCTGGGTAAATTGTAAGGCTATCAAAAAGAAACAGTTTGAAGACAACCCGTTTTCCTGACACTGTGAATATCCAAGCTGAAGAAATGAAGTTTGGTGTACCAGAAAGGAAGGAGAAAGAAAATGTAAGGGCCTTTGGAAGGATATAGGCAGGAATAAAGAAAGAGAGAGCGTTTTCTGCAAGTCTCAAGATAGATTTGAGGTACACAAATTCTTCAAACCATGGGATCTATGACTTATCCTCTCAAAATGCTCAAGAAGATGGCAGATGAATGGAGAAAACTGAAAATATTTTCATTCTTCAGGTGTCTTGAAAGCCACAGAACCATTCAAACTTAAAGAAAAAATATATTGACTTGGTTCATGAGCATCTCAACAGTAACCCATATGGAACAGTGTGGAATGATGGAATGATTTCACAAATAGTCTTGCTTTGATAAAGCTAAAAAACACAAATAAAGAGGGAATACCAATAACGGCAGAGATTTAGTTTTCTGCCAACCTGGTGGGATAAGGACTCAATATTCATTTGATTTATCTGAAAAAAAAATCTTGTATAAGTGCTAATTCTTTCATACCCCCTTTTGTAGAGTGAGAATCATATTGGTTTACCTAGACTGAAAACAAACTATCTTATATCCCAGGCTGTATAATTATAACAAAAATAAAAATTAACAAATGAACAAAGAAAAACTAGTCCTGAATATGAAGTGAAGGGAGTGTTGTTTAGCTTTGGTTCTTTTAACTGGTTGAGAAACATTAAATGATTATTATATAATCATTTCCTATTGTAGGTACTCATCTATAAAGAAAGAGGTCTTGACTAGGATATCAATATATTTTTTTCTAATATAATGTTAATAAATTTGATAACCATATAATTATCAACTGAGAAAATTTTGAGAGTAAAAGAGAGTACTGAAAATAATTAAATCACTTATTTTATAATATTTATTAACTGATAAATTGATTTAATTATATTAGTAGATCTAGAAATATTGTTTCAAAAAATTCTTTTCAAAATTGCTTTTCCTAAAAATTAAAATTGTTTTTATCTCTGAAGATTAGAGCAAAATCTTTGTATTGATTATTAAATGACTTAATATTAAAAATAGCATTCATATACAGTAATCTGTTTTCTAGCCATATCTCTCTAAAATTCAAGTATCATTGGTTTAATTTCATTTTTTGAAGAATATGTGTTTTCTATACAAATTTATTTTTAATTATTGTAATAAATGCCTGCAAATCTTCTTTAAACTTTTATTTTAGGGTTAATAAATCAAAATTTTTTACCTCTTCAACTGATTTTCTCTGTGAACCATAATAGTTTCAATTGAGAAAATACTGTATCAGTGCTGTGATATATTGTAAGTTGAGAGAAAATTCTCCTAACTATAGTATAATTTAAATTCTGTGTTTTTATATTGAAATCTGTAAATATTTAAACTCAAAGCCCAAATGCTATCACACTTACTTTTTTAAAAAAATAATTTTGCTTCAATTCCTAATACCTATTTTGTCATGTATTTAATAAAAAGTTCCCAAAAATATTTTCTATGCCTATAATTTTGGAATATTTAACTGAATTTATATTCTGCAAAATTTTACACTTTTGAAATTTATTTCAGTTCTGATATAGAATAGAAATTTATCCAATTAAAAATTGAAACTCCATCAGAAAATTATTTCACAAGTTGCAATATTTCAAAAACATGTACAGAATTTCAAAATTATAATGTGTGCATCACTTGGGCCCTCCTTGTTTAATTTGTAGCAGTCTTCTGCTTTTATAGAGATAAATGTTGATGTCTTCTTATTTGTAAACACTTTGAATAGTGCAATTTGATAAGAGCTTCAAAAGCTAAAACTTTTTGGTTCTATATTCATTAAAAAACTTTGATTAAAGATTTCCAAAGATTGAAAGCAAAATGCATACAAAATTTTCAAATCTCATTTGCAAAAAGTTCAATGGAATTCTAAATCATTTAGTTTGATTTACAAAAAAACTATTTCAAAGGCTCAAACATTTCCAAAATACAATTAATAACAGACAGTAATGAAAGGAAGTGCTGTCCTGCTGAAGTATTTTTTCTGCTCAACACCAGCTTTCTTACAAATATAGTTCGGTGTTTCTCATTGTGTATTTACAGAAACATTTATACATTTTGACAACTGAAATTTCTACTTGGATTGGTAGAATAATTGTGGCTTGATTACAATCAATTTTAAATTGTGTGTGCACATCTACCAAATCCAAGCACATTTCTGTGCTTAAGAAAATTGCTTTTAACCCAATACAGTGCTCTGTTCAAATTTATATTTGCATTATCACCACACGAGCTAATACTTTTATTTTTAATGTTGGATTTTTTATATGAATTTACAGTACTATTGAAAATTTAAGATGCTTCAAGTTGATAGAAGGAACTTGCAATTTTTTTTTCAATTTTATGACTCGAATTTAAAAAGCCAGTCTTTATTGG
The DNA here is from genome assembly GCF_020740605.2 of Lemur catta. NCBI lineage: Eukaryota > Metazoa > Chordata > Mammalia > Primates > Lemuridae > Lemur > Lemur catta. Next base: position 44,634,886 of record NC_059141.1, on the reverse strand, counting down.
AGGTAAATATTTTTTCTTAGGAATTTTCAATGACACTGATATAGATCTGTTGATGAAATCAACATACTAAGAATTACCACCTTATTTTTCACAAATGTACAAAAACAAAAACAAAACCTTGAAATTAAAAATGAAAGAAGTGTTTAAATAATTTCTTCTTCTTTTTTTTTTTTTTTTAGAAAAGATCATGCTTCTTAGACAGAAACTCAGCTTCTGCAGTCACAACTGTGAAAGTGTAATCTTCAGCTTCCATCTTCTTTAAAAACCTACATATCCTTGAAGTAGAGGAAGAGATTTCTTCAACAGATTTGTGTCTTCTGGTTTTCATATGTTAATGAAATCAATATTGTTTCCATGGAGGATGGTGAATGTCAACAACCATTTTGTTCAAGTGGCATGTTTATCATCAATTTTTTGAGAAACTGCAATTCAGTCCATAATTTTTCATTAAACATATGCTTTGATTTTTAGCTCATTGATACAGACAGGTTTATTGATAAACAAAAATTACCAAAAAAGCATCACAATACAATAGAATTTTAGAATAATATTCTCTGTGGTTCAAGTCTGCCTCCCATCCCAGTATCTCTAACTTGAACCTGAATTTCCAACTTTTCCACTGACCTCACCCATAGCACACTGGAATCTTAGTGCATTTTCCAGATCACAGCATGGATCACACAAGCTCCCTGGCTGGTACCCTGAGTACTCAGCAGAGGAAGCAGCATAATATACTTCCTCACTACTCAGAGCAGGAATTAGCTGTCCGTAGCTATCAATGTCCAATAATCCCAGCGCATTTTATTCTATCAGCAAAGTACTTCTTGCTGTCCTTGAACAAAAGTGTTAGTTATGCTGCTTCTGGAAAGCCCCAGGTTATTGTTGGTCATCTTTTCTATTTAACCACATGTTAACATCAGAAATCTATTCACTGCATGTGCATTTTAAAGGCTATTAAAAAAGAACATAGCAGAAACTAATAGTACAAATGGGGGTCAAGTTCATCCTGGCTTACTTCAGTGTAACCATTATTAAAAACATCTTACTAAAGAAGTAAAGCCAAGGAAAAGCTTAACCAGATTGGATGTCTGGACAACAGGTACAAATCAGGACTGTACTGGCAATGTAGATACACAGTCATCTTAATCATGGCTTATTGACTTAGAGAGATAATTCATTTTCCTTTCTGAATTGCTGTGATGTTTTCGAGTTAATTGGTTAATTGTTAACTATTTGTTGAACCTGTTAAATGACTGGAAAGTATGTTGAGCAAATTTCTTCCTGAAAAGGGGAAATATAAGAAAACAATTTCTCAGGCTTTTGATCAAAGAATATGTCTGCCACAGCAGAGTAATAAGTCCTTATTCATGATGATAGCATGAGATGGTATGTAGTTATTGTAACAATAGTATGGGTTTTTACTATTTAGATAAGGGCAACAATATAAATGTTGGTTGTAATAGCTGAGAGTTGATTTCAAAGTTTATAATTAAAATAAATTGGAGAATAATTTTTTGCCAATAGATCACATTCAAAATAAGAAATAAAGGATTGAAAATGGCCAACATTTGGATAATACAAACCTGGGTTTATGAATGTAAAATTATCAGTGTTTGGCATTAAACATAAAATAAGGATAAAGAAGGGTACAATACTGTGGTCAAAATTGTCCCAGATACCTTGATAATATCCTACCTTTGTAATTCATGTAGTTATATAGTTAAACTATACATTAGATTACAAGAAGAATAAGCTTTCCAAAAAAAAATGTAATAAATTGGGGTAGAATGAAGATAAAGATAGGAAAAATAATATAAAGCCAAACATGGCATCAGAGCTCAGGATTCATGAGTTTGGGGTTTTTTTTAATATTGATAGGTAGGTTTCATAAATTAAGCTCTTGAGTATCCTCACAGTTGACATAAAGTGAAAAATCATGAATATTTTTGGTTTCACATTGTTCACAAGCTAATTTCTCAGGAGAATTGTTCTTTTTTTCTGATAGCAATATCATCAAAAATAGATTTTTGGAAAGCTACAGCCCACCTACCAAGACTGAATATTCCCTCTTCTCTGTTTTGCAGGAAGTACCCCAGGCCTACCGTGAGTATAAAGAAGCTTGAAACCAGCAAAGCCAAGAGTTGAAATAGACCCAAATTGATGGATGTTTACCCTGTCCAGAATATATTCCTGTAGCTATTACTACATCATAAGCTCACTAATTACTGCATTCACCAGAGATAAGATGTATCATTTATCCACTTTTATCCCTCAAGCTAAAATCCAGCACTACCAGGTCTATTCCTTAAGTAAACATATGAGGACTTTATGATATATATAATATATGACTCTGAAAGAGTGATGCACCAGAAACAGTTGCTTCAGACTCAAACTGTTCCAAGTAGGATCTGGTGGAACTTGTGGTGAAATCATGTTCTAAGAAGACATTAATGATAACTTTAAATTATATAGCCCCAAATTTATTGATATATATGTATATATATAAATTTAAGACTTCATATATATACACATAAATATTCATTTACATAAATTCATATAGTTGTATGTGTACATACGCATGTAAATACATATGTAAATTTTTGAGATTCTTATGGCATAAAATGAGCTATAGAACTCTTTGTATATGTGAGTGTATATAATACACACACACACACACACACACACACACACATACAAACATATCCACATGTTGACATAGAGAGTATGTTCTCTTACAAGAGATTGGAAAAGTTTAGAAAAATCATATCCAGAATTTAATCCTGAATATAGGAAGAAACAAATAGATAGAGCATCCTTAATCAAACACATCTAGTTTCCCATTATTGAACACACACAGTACACAAATTGATAAAATACAATGTCATTGTCTTAGTTTCTGATGTGTATGAACTAGAACATGTCAACATGAATAGCTGGATTTCATCCTGCCAAAGAAAGAGAAAGTTAATGTAACAGCTCTTTCAGCCTACTATTAAAATGGGAAGGGCATCATTGTTTAGTCAGTTGATGAACTAATCATTGAAATATCAAGCCTTCAAAATGTTACAGGGAAGCTCACCTTTTAAGTAGTATACTTTTACTTATCCACGGACAAAATGGGTGAGGGCATTTGGACTGAATGTTTTAAGGGCTATCAATGTACCTACTCACTTGTATTTGATTAGTTTATTCATAAGTTCTCCTAAAAAAGTTTTAAAGGCTTTAAGAGAAAAAAAGGTAAGTTCTTTTTATTTAGTATTTCTTTGTCTAGTAGTTGAATGCTTCAAAATCCATCAGCTTTTCCCTGAAAGGAGCTCCAAATATGCTTTTAAAGTTTTGTAATTCATGTTGGAGATTCAGGTGCCTTTTGTTACCATTCAAGTTCTCACTGATGTGATATCTCATCTCTAGAGTATCTTTTTATATTCATTCAATGAATTTAATTATATATTGTCCATCAAATGAATTTATATGGCTTTAAATTTTTGTTTCAGGTTTATAATTTTAGCTGTAATTGCTATCCAGGTGCAGAATAAAACTCAAATTCCTAAACTGTTCCAAAATGAATAAATTTCACTTTTGCCTACATTTAAAATTTGTTCCAAATTTTAATTTATGTTTTGAATTTATTCCAAACTTTATAGCAATTATATTAATATATACATGTGTGTGTGCCTCTCTATATACACACACACACACACATTTAAATTTTTAATTGAGTTTTTTATGGAATAAGGTGAGTTATATAACTTTTTTCCACATTAACATAATTATGAAGGCAAATCAAAATATGCCTAGTACTCCAACAGCACTAGAAGAAAGAGCTTACCAAACTTTTGCAAAAAGTGGGGAAACATTTTCATTAAGCTAAATAAGAAGGAAAGACCATATAAAGAGAGATAAAAGAAGCTCATCCTCCTTATCTATCCTTGGTTTCCAAATGAACATCCCAAACTTTGTACAAGCAACCAATTAAAATTAATGTTTTGCAAATACCACCCATCTGTTGAGTCATATTGTTTTATAAAGTAATCTAGAATTTTGTTCAATTTTCTCACCACTGTCAACTATAAAAGAGGGTTAACATGAGTAATTGAATAACGGAGATGATACCGAGCACATCTACTTCCTCTTTCTCTGACGTCTATACTCATTTAAAAGCCTTTATGATTAGATCAAACCCACCTGAATAATTTACCTACCTTAAGGTAGAATATTTTGTGCCTTAGTTACCTCTACAAAATCTCTTTTGCCATTTTATGTCCTGGGCATCATGGGCATAATACAAAGCAACATAGATCATGGAATCATGTGTACCATTTTTAAATTTTATCACTATTAATAAAAATCCCCATTCTTTGATCAATTTGAAAAAGTAAGCCATTGTTTAAACACAGAGCACACTGATGGAAGAAGTGGCCATGTTGGTGGGGGTTTAGCTTGGACCCTTCAGCAATACAAGAATATAATGTAATGATTATCATTGTTCGTTCCCAAAGATACATACAGCTTTTTACTCAGCTTACTGTACAAGGGGTTTATAGGAATATCCAGATTTTTTTGAGGACAATATGAACATGGGGTCTGATTTGATATGTGATCTGAAGAGTCATCATGACTCACTGTTAGAGAGGCGGCATATGGGTGCCAAGTAATAAATTGAGTTGGCCTATGTCCAACTTCAGTATATCTGATGGGTCCATGGACCAACTCAGTGGTTATTTCTTTAGTTCATGCATATCTATCTGAGATTGATACACTTGGAAAGAATAACCCATTCTTGGCCCACAGAATAAAATGTTTATTTGGAATGGACCAAGTAGAATGCTCTGAACATGGTCCTCAACCAAGGAAAGATAGTAAATTAAAACACCATCACATGAAAAGAGAATTGTAGTGATTGTTTTCAACCTTGAAGATCTCAGGGATGCAGGAGTGATATCCCTATTATATCTCTGCTTCATTCACCAATATGACTCTATAAAAAACAGAGAATGACTATAGTTTACCATACTATTATAAGTTAAACTAAGGAATAGCAGCTTTCAAGCTGAAGTCATATTCTTCTTACTCAATCCACAACCTATGGCTGAGTACAGAAGGAGAACTAAGACCTGGTCACTGTGTCCAATAAGGAACTTCTCTACCAGTGTTCTTTGCTCTACATCTCTGTGTTGTCTGTCTAAGACATTGTCAGATCAAGACTGTAGTCTGAGGCTTTTCCTACCCAATCCTGCTCCCTCTCCTTGTTATGTCTCACAATAGTTAACCCCAATAAATGTCTTTCTCAGGGTGGTAGTCTTCCCTCGGTTCTTGGCATGTTCTTGGCTGAAGAATGACCAGACAAATCAAAGTGTCCAGTCCAGACTATCATCCTGGTTGGAAAAATCACCACCAGGGCCAGTACAATGGAATGACCCCAGGCAGGAAGCAGTTTCACACCAGTAGTTCTTTATTGAAGAACAAAATAAGTCTGTTTCCACAAGGGAGTGGAAAAAGATAGACAGACAGACTGACCAACTGACTCGCTGACTCACTTGACTGACTCACTGACTCACTCACCCACCCACTCTCTTTCTCACTCTTGGATTGTTTCCTTTTATTAGCCCAGTCGGGGGGAGGGCTTTTGGGAAGTGTGGGATATTACCAAATGATCAACAGGTGTCCTTAAAATTCCACCTGTGTATACAAGCTCCCTTCTCCAAAAGCCCACTGGTGGGTGTGGGGGTGAACTGCAATGTAAATTCAAGCTAATGGAATAATAATTACCCTGAGTTCACTCTAGGTCACTTTCTAAATTCCATCATGCCTGAGCTGGGGAATTCCCAGATTGATAAAGCAATCCCTCCCTCCCCAGGTGTAGCAGTTACTCAAGATAGGATTAAGGGTGAGGCAACACCAAAATGGAGTGCATGCCCTTATCCTTCTTCCCAGGTGCAGCTATTGCTTGAGACAGCACCAAAGCAGGGAACCCTTATCCTGAGAAGAGCCAGAGATCCTTACTACCTATCATCTTGACCTACTAAGATACTTCAGTGTCTGATTTCTGTGTCCTAAAGGACACAACAGATGCCATAATAACTGCAATTAGTTGAAACAAGTCAAATATGTTTCAATCCATGAGATAATGTCTCAGAGTGTTCTCTTTGGTCTCCTTTAAAGAATACCCATATAACAATTAAGTTTTAGAAATAGTAAATGGAGGGGAGGGGAATCAAGCATTATTTTCTTTACTTTCTAATATTGAATCTACCCAAATATTGCCAAATAGTTTATGAAGGGAAGTCATTTCATTTTATATAGAAATGTCCTATTTATAGAAATAGTCTAGCTAATAAATGAAAAATAAATGATAAGTTAGGACATTACTATTTTTAAATTAATCTAAACTGATCATCAATGCCTACTAATTGCACAAGGGGTGGTTTTTTTTACATCCCTACTGATGGAAATATATAATACCACCTATGAAGGATTTCTGCAACAAAATCAAACCTGTGTCTAGTTAAGCCTCTGGGAATAACTAGAAATTTATAAGATACATAAGGGCAATAAAATATGTTAAATTTCACCCTGAACCCACCAGCAGTATCCATACTCTGGTAAACTACAGAAAAAATGGCTCAATTTATTCAAAAAATAAATTGCTATGAAAGGGAGGGGGAAAGAGAAAGAGCAAGCATGCAAGTGTCTGTATGTTTAAAGAGAATTAAGACAGCTACCAAATAATTTCAATTTCCATATAGGAATCATAAAATTATATCACATCCATAGTTGCTTCAAAATGATCTGGAAAGCTGAGTAGAGGCATAAAGAAAACAAGACTGGCCAAGATAAAGTTAGATTGAGGTTATTGAGGTTAGATGAAACGTACACAAAGGTTCATTATACTGCTTTTTGTTCTGTAGAATATGTTTAAAACAAAACCTGTTAAGAATTTAACAATTAAAAAAAAAAAGACAACATAGTTCTTCAAGAAGAAAATAAGCCTTATGGATTGAATCAACAACTTTGATGCTATTAATTAACTAAAAGAAGTGACATTATAATAATAAAAATATTGGTCCAGTGGACATAATAACCCCTTAGTATAATACCTGAGTCTCTTCGTTTGCCTACATTTTGTCAAATTACAAAATTTAAGAAGGACCAATCAGCTGAATTATCAGAGAAGGAAGGAATTCCTTCTTTAACGTATTCAATAACTAGGAAGTCCAATATCCTTGACTGTTTGAATTTTCAGGGCCTTTGTTTAGCAAAACCCATCTTGAAACACAGCTGCCTCCATCCTTTCCCTCTCTGTGATCTCCGTCCTCTCTTCCTCACCAACCTCTCTCCCCACTATGCTACTCTGGCCATCTCTTTTCCTGGACCAAACCCACTGAGTGTTACTGGATAAAAGCTGCACTAATTAGAATTTTATATATATTTATATATATATTTTCATGATTACCAACGTCAGTGTTAATTACTACCATATCATTTTTGTATATTTCTCTAGGAAACTAACTTATCACCCCTTCTTCACTGCCACCCCATCCACTATATTCTCACACGGTTGTCACAATAATCAGATTATAGCATTTTCCTGCTTAGAAATTTTAAATGGCTTAATAGTCATGTAAAATCCAAAGTGTCAATTATGGTATTATCTGACCCTAACTGTGTCTCTGCTATCTTTTTCTACTATGCCCTCTTTTCCAGCCACACTAGATTTATTTAAACTTCTCAAGAGCCTTAAAATATATTTGGATTGCTCTTCCCATACTTTGCAACTGGTTAACTTATACTTACTCTTTGGTTCTTCAATGAAGACATACTCAGAGATTTCTTTCTAATATTATTTAGGACACATAGCTTAACACATGGACCCACCCATATGAGATCTGACAAAATAAAGTTGGCAAAGATTTTCAACTCCAGAATCAGATTTCCTAGATTTGTATCCTAGCTCCACCCATTACTAATTGTATGATTACACAAATTTTTCAATCTGTCTCTAAATCTCACTATCTATATATAAAATGAAGATAACAATATATCAATTACATAAAATATTTTGTGAATGGAATGCAATAACATATGCAGAGCTTTTGGAATAATGACCAGCATCTTATTAAGCACTCAATAAATGTCAGTGAAATGAAAACATTTTGATATATTAATGAGCTTACCAAAATATCGTAAAAGTTCTGGTTGATCCCCCCAATATGTTTTCCCAAAGATGCTGTTTGCACATTTTCTCTTGTTTTTTTGTTTTTGTTTTTTGTTTTTTTACATTTTTATGCAATTTTCTCTTTTTAAGGCAGGATAGTTTATATAAAAAACTAGTAAAGAGAGAGATACATGGTATGAAATAAAAGTCCTTGCCAGATATGATTCTATTGATCCAATATGTGTCTGCACTGAACAAGACTGACAATTGTAATGTTATGAAGAAACCCTGATGTCTTGAGTTCAGAGGTTGCCTGCATGTACTTCCAAACACATTGCAGAGATATCCCCAGGCATTTGCATTCTCAAAGAAAATCTTCTAATCCAAATAAATTGTCAGTCTGAAGACTGTGTGGGAAGATTTTTGGAGCTATGATTTTTCCTATGCTACATGCTTTTTTTTTTGTTTATTACTAGTCTGTTTCTGCATTACCATGCCAGATGAAAAAGCACCTGTAATTAGTTTTGTTTAGTGATATACAGCTAAGCACCAAGTTCTTGGCCTTCAAACTATAAGATTTAACTAACTTATAGCATTTTTTTGCTAGAAATGAAAAGGTAGGTTTGTAATACTATGAGATACCTATACTCATTTACCATAATACAGACTGAGTATATTGATTTAAAAAATCTGGATGATAATTCCAGTATAAAACTTTTAACTATTTGCACATGTAATTTAACAACATGGAAAATTCATCTTCCACTTATTTATTTGGTGAAATCTTACTGATTTTGTGTGGCAACTTTATCAAACTCTATAAAATATTTTTTGAATCCCCCTAGCAAAGTTAATCATTTTTCCTTTGTATCTACCCAGAAATTCAATTATATCTTTCCTAAAGCACATGGTATATTTTTTATGACCATCTGACAGAAATATAAACCCCACAGACCCATGGACTCACACAGTAAGTTTTAGGTAAAATTTATTAAAATAATGAGTGAATGTACATACATGCCATTAATCTATTCACAAGTTTTACAATTTAGAGGATTCTAAAAACCAAAAATTGTTTTCAATTGGTAGCTTATGACATTGTAATAATGTTTGTATTCTAAATAAAACATTGTCAACTAAATTTTTAATTTTTATATCATATATATGTGATTATATATAAATGGTTTTAGGTATATATGATTATGAAGTACAATCTTAGGGAAGAATAATTTTCAATAAGAAGATCAGGATCAGATAACAGAAATATATACAGTTAAGATATTAAGAACATTAAGATATGTAAAAAAACCCTTCAAAGTTTTGGAAATTATATATTTCTAAATAAGGCAAGGATTGTATAAGAAATTATAAGGAAAGGAGAAATTTCTTGGACTTAATAATGTTGAAAATGTATCAAATGCACGGGATATGGTTAAATGTTCACTTGTAATAAAAGTTGTAGCTTCTAAAATGGTTGTTGGAGCTCCAATCACTGATTTTATTTTATGTTAGTACAATTAAAGCAGACAGACAGAAGGGAACCTTTCTCAAGTAAGCCACCTTTTAAACCATCCTTTGCCAACAATACTTCTACTTGCATTTGGCAATATGTAACTGCTTTTATTTCAGGTTGCATGTGCCTGGCTAAACAATGAGATTTATCGCTAAGGAGGAAAAGCAAAATTGATGCTGGATAGGCAACCAATTGTCTATGCCAAAATTTCAACTTCAGGGACAATAAAAAATATGGGATTATGTGTTAATTAGCTAGATTTAGTCATTCTGCAATGTATATACACTTCAAAACATCATGTTTTACCTGGTAAATACAAATAATTTTATCTGACACTTAAAAAAAATTTAAAAAGAATACGTAATCATAATCTACAATGTGGTTTAAAAGTAACAATACTTAAATAATCATTCATGCAAACACTGAATTTTTATTTAAATATAATTATAGTGAAAATTTGCTGGTCATATCCAGGAAGGAGAAAGGTGAGTGAGGGGAGCAGTAGAAAGGGTGGGAAATAAGAGTCTAAGCCTAACCTGAAAATAATAAATTACATAGCAGGAAAAATCATGTACAGAGTAGAAATTGGTTGAGTAGAGAAAGAACTGTTTTTATAAAACTTGTAACATTATTTTCTGTTTAAATTGTGTAAATGTAATAATTTTTAAATAATAGAAATTAAATTAAAAATATGTTCAAACTGAACTTTTGGATAATTTTCAGAAAGTGTAGGAGATCATTGCTTTCTCTACTTCAATTCCTAAAGTTAAAATAAAAAGCAATACAGCATCCTATCAATAACTGAAAAAAGGAAGAGGAAAAATCTCTGTGTAATGCATTTGGAAAGAGGTGGTGGGAAACACGTAAAGAGAATTTTCCAGCATCACAACTGATCCTGCTGTTATGAACAATGACATCAGTGACACACACACCTGGAAATATACTGTGAAAGGACAATAAGTGACAAGTTTAGAGAGAGGATTTTTGCTTCTAGACATAAATTTGTGGCTAAAACCGCACTTACTCTCTCTTAAAAAACAATTGGAAAAACTGGAGAAAATATATGGAAAAATCTACTTGCAGAAATTAGTTAACAGCCAGTATATGAGTGTGATTCCCTGAAAGAAGTAAAACAAATGAAATGAGCCATGCAATCATCTTGGCTTTCTGCCTGAGGAACGTTCTGGACTGTAGCCCAGAGTGAGAACCAAAACTGTACAAGGGTCTGAGTTGAGGATACAAAGTGCGGCCAATGGAGGGAGCTGAGGTAGCTGTGCTTAATAGGGTAGAATAACAAAGAGGAAGGAGATATGCAGAAAAAGGTCTTCAGAAATCTATTTAGAAGTATCCTTGAATCTTTGACTGAATGGTTGGGTACACATGTGTATGGTGAAATTCAGTGACACTGGTTAAGAACTACTAGGAACTTATAAACTAATCATTTCTGAGAACTTATACAAGACTCAGAAATAATATTTTTAATAGGTAAGATTGTCAAGAAATCAACTTTATAACACTAAGAAAATTTATATGATGTAGAAAATTCCTAGCAAAAAAAAAATTAACAACACTAACACAAGTGAAAATTCAAATAATCTTATATCCATTTTGAAAATTGAAGAAGTTATTTAAAAAAGCTAGTAATAAAACTCTGGCCTAGGTGTATTGAATTATGTCAAACATTTAGAAAGAAATAGATAGAGCCTTTTTAAAATAAATTCTTGCAGAAGGAGATAGAATTTATTAATTAACATTATAAGGCCAGAAAAACTTTGATAGGAAAAATCAACAAGGATATTACAAGAAAGGAAAATATATACCAATCTTTCTTATCAACTTTAATCCAAAAATATGAAATAAAATATTAGAAAAGCATACTCTAAGCACATTTTGTGATGTATAAAATGGTTAATATGTCAAGTCTAAACAGGGTTAATTCCAGAAATAAAATTTTGGTATAACAATTGAAACTCAGCAATGTAATTCTCTTTATTTACAGAATGAAAATATTTCAAAAGATTCAGAAAGAAAAGAATTGTCAAAATTCAAAATCCATGAATAATGACACATTAAGAGCACTCAAAAATAGATTTAGTATTATAGTAGAGCTCTTCTAAATCATATAAAAATCACCTAAACACGATGTAGAAAACTGGATTCATAATGGATGGTTATTGAAAGTGCTTCCTTGAGATCAGGCAGGGAGTCGATGTCCAGCATTGTGATGTCTATTCATCAATGTAGAGGAAGACTTAGCCTATAAAGAAGTGAAGGAAAAAATTAAAAGTTATTAGTATTGCAATAAATAAAATAAAATTGACATTATTTGCAAGCATCATGATTTTATACATGGAAATCTCATGTATATTGGAAAACTCAATACTATCAAGACTGCAATGGCCTCCCAAATGAATTACACATTCTATGCAATCCCAATAAGAATCTAGCAGGTTTTTAATAAAAATAATAAGCTGATTCTGAAATTATATATGAAAGCAGAGAGCAACATTAAATGATATTTATCAGATATTAACTTATTATAAAATTACAATAAATAAGCTGGTGTGATATTAGCAAAAAATGATACAACATAACAGAATTGAGTTAGAGAGAGACCCACACACATAACAATTTTTGACAAGGCTGGTACTGTACTACAGTTAGAGGGGAAAGGTAGTATTTTTAATAAATCGTACTGGATCAATTGAATATTCATATGAAAAATGTATCCAAACTCCACCCCCCCACATTACATTTTGCCCAAACATCAATTCTTGATGGATTTCATATAAAGCTTTTAGAGGAAAATATAACCATTGCTGTGATCTTTGTGCTCTTGGAGTACAGAACAATTTATTAAAGAGGACATAAAAACACTACTGTGCTTAAATTATTTACCTAATATTAAAAGAAACTGTGGATCATTATTAAACTTGAATTGATTTATCAATTCTGTTTTTTTTTAAGAGACAGGGTCTTTCTCTGTTGCCCAAGGTAGAGTGCAATGGCGCAATCATAGCTCACTGCAGCCTTGAACTCCTGAGCTCAAGGGATACCCCTGCCTCAGTGTCTCAAGTTGATTAGGTTTTTTTTCATTATTATTATTTTTGTAGAGACAGGGTGTCACTATGTTGCTCAGGCTGGTCTTGAATTCCTGACCTCAAGGAATCCTCCCAGCTTGACTTCCAAATTGCTGGGATTACAGGCGTGAGCCACTGTACCTGAACTCTGTTAAATTTAAATGGAAATAAATGATTAGAATCACCTTCTCCTAGCTACCTGTCTATTGACTTTCACTATTATTTTAATCTTGGGAGAGGGAATCACTAGGATACTGAAAAATGTTTTAAATTTTTTACAGATTTAGTAATGTATAATTGAAAATTATAATTGAAAAATAAAGAGAATTCTGCTTTGCACACATCTGATCTGTTCTATTCATGCTCTATTATTGATCTTTCCTGTCTACCTGCCTTCCTGCCATTTCCACATATCTTTTGAGTATACTGGGACGAGTTACAGGTGAATTAGCTCAAGACTTAGATCCTGTCCTCAAAGGAGTTCACGGTACAGTGGAGGAGAGTGACATAGTCATGTGTACTCACAATATAGAATAGTAGATACCATAGGAGTGTCATGATTAAGTGCTTCCTGGAGCTATTTATAGAACTCTTAGTACAATTTTAGCACAATCTCCTAGTAGAATTTTTGTAATTCCTTTAAAATGACTGACACCATGTAACAATGGTTGTCCTCATCATCAGTTTCTAAATATACAAATAAATGTCTGGGAGATCACAAGCAAAATTCTTCTAAACACATATTATTAAATATTCTACTAAATATTCTGCTAAATATTCCATATTATTATTAAATAGTCTACTAATATTTTTAGTCTACTCAACATTGTACTAAACATGCATTTAAGATTTAGTAATATTTGTTTATATTATTAAATATTCTACTAAATTATTACTAAATATTAAATGCATGTTTAGTAGAATTTTGCTAGAACTGTTCTGTAGATTCATTTGTTTATTTAATTAGTCAATTAGTTGTTTAGTTTTACACACCATTTGTTCTGAGGTATGTTATTTTCTCCAGATATTTATCTAATAAAATCTCATTTTCCTTCAATTTTGTCTGAAGCCCTGAGAGAAAAGAATCATATCTTTAATTCGTTTTGAATTAATTAAAAAAATTACGTATTTCTTTACTAACAAATATTGATCATGGTGATTTCCCTTTCAATATTTCATCTAGAAAAGAGGATTTTTAATTATTCCTTTTATTTGTTTATACCAACCATTTCCCCTCCAAAATGACATATTCCTCTATGTTTATGTAATCATTTTTTCTATGCAAACTAACAGCTGCACAGAATAATTTGTGACAGTGTTTTTTTTCTCAGAAATTATTTTGAGCTTCTGGAAGGAAGAACAAGTAACTCATAAGAGTTTGGATGCGTGACTCAATCATGTATTCACAATTTTGTTAAATTAAATAATTAAATGGTCAAATACTACAAAATTTTAATGAATTAATATCACTGACCACTTTCACTTTTCCCATTATTCAATATATATGAAACTTGTTATCCTATTTGCAACAAATATCCTTTAGTTTACAAAATCATGGCATATACATATATACAGTAGGCCCATAATATTTTCTAATATTTATTGCATCTAGAGTAATTATAGAAGAGCCATGAAGTTTATGGGCATATGTTACTCTCCTTTAAAATTGTTATTTACTTTGATGTTAAATAATTCTACTCTGCGATAAATATTATAAATTTTCATTTATGAAAGAGATTCTTGCCTTTCTAAATCACTAGAGTTTTTGGAGCACAGTTTTGGGTACGAAGTACTCTTGAATATGAAAGTAATTCCTCCGCTTTCTTCTGTGGAATGGTGTTAACAAATCTAACCAAAACCACAAAAAAATCATGTACATAAAGATGAAAAACAAATTGTGAATAGAAAATCCACAAATCATGAATATAAAAGTTTGCAAATATGGAAAAGTCATAATTAATAGTGAATGAAATTAAATTAAGATATAATTTACTTGATTATTATTCAAAAATGATAATACTGGCAAGAAATGGTAAAACAAAAATATATGAATTTCTGATAATAAAAATTCATACACTTGTGTAAAATTTTGAGTTATATTACAAAAATAGTTTGTAATATAACTCAAAAATCTTAAATATTCTTATATCTGCTAACCTTGTAAGCCTGTGATCTGTAAATTCTAAGAAAAATCTAAATTTTGTAATATAGCTTATTTGATAAAAATATAAATTATACCATCACTTTACCAAAAAAAAAAAGAAATAGATTAAATTGTTAGAAATTAGGGAAGACCAAAAAGCTCAGGAATTTCAAATTGGTACTCCGTAAGCATAATTCCTCCCGAAAATGTTTTTAATAAAACTCCTTTCCTCTCTAGCTCTATATTAACTGCCTGGTAACAAGATGTTTCAAGTGTATGATTACTTAGTCTACTAATACTAAAGCCATTGCATTAAGCTTTAGCCATTCTTAATGACATTTACAAAAAAATTCTAAATAATATTTTTAAATTTTGAGCTATTTAAAATTGTATATCTTCACCATCAATATGAAACAAATATCTCCCTGGAATATGCTTAATACACCAATAGGTTAATAGGGGTTATGTTTCAGATGCGAAATTATAAGTGATTTTTTCTTCTTTGCATTTTTTTTATTTCTCAATAAATAAAAATAAACTTAAAATGCCAGAGTGACAGAGACATCTCTGAAATATAACCATAAGTAAAACATGATTAATAGCTGGTGATAGTTTCAGCTGAGTCTGCAGAGTAGCTTCTCAGAGGTGCCCTCTTTTTTACTGGTGTTACTTCTAAGAGAGGAAGGGCCCCTTCTAATTTTCTTTGTGCAGAAAATATTAGGAAAGTAAAGTGAGAACACATCTGGAATATAATTTATCAGCTTTGGAATTCCTGGAATTCCTGTTGTGTTTTTGAGGATTCAACATTCATTCACAGTCCTAATAAATCTGCTTTGACTTACATAACACTAATAATATTATTTATTCATTTATTCTTGGAAGAAGAAAAGGAAGCTTTCAAGTTGTACACATTCTGCAGTGTCCCTCAAATTACTCAGGAATCAACATCCTAAGATAAAATTGGCAAAAGTTGTTTTCCTTAATTCAATAGCCATTTCTTCTCTTTCTCTCTTTCTATTACTTACTCATGTTTACCATTTCAACCTAAATTCAGGGCAGAATCACGATTCCCTTGGGTAAGAAATATTTTATTCAATACTTTATGTTCCATCCATTTATTTTAACATCTAGAGAGATCATGTTAACGTTAATAGGGTGAATGACTGATAACTGACCCTTTGAAGTAGTTTTGGTCAAATGACCATTTGAAGTGATTTAAAGGAAGCCTCAGGAGATTATGTTTGTGCTGTAAATTCACCTCCTCTCTGGCATGCTTCCAGAAGCCTCACAGGTGTTTTCTGCCCAAAGTTATTCACTTCGTGGGCTATAGTAACAGAATTTTGCATGAAAATCTTGGTATACCAGTATCTGTAGGTTATGTGTGAAATGAAGGCTTTTAATAAAATTTCAGAAATGGAATATTTGTCAGGCACAATTGTTAGGGCTGTGAGGTTTTGGTGCTGGCTTGGTGATAATTTCCTTACAAAATCACTGATTCTAAAAGCCATTTCCCAGAT
Organism: Lemur catta; assembly: GCF_020740605.2. Lineage (NCBI taxonomy): Eukaryota > Metazoa > Chordata > Mammalia > Primates > Lemuridae > Lemur > Lemur catta. Next base: position 44,618,478 of record NC_059141.1, on the reverse strand, counting down.
GCTTTGCTCAAAAGTGAGGGGGGGGGTGGGAAGCAGAGAATGTAATAGTAATAAGTAAAAATATAAATCAAATATAAGTTTGTGACTTCATTTTTTAATCTGCAGTCATTTCTTCAATTTTATGTTACTGCCTGTCTGGCATAAGAATTTGAATTTGATTTAAGAACCCCCAGTCTGGTGGTCCCCATTCCCTTAACCCCATATGTTCTGGTGTTAATTTCTAATTTGGACATAGGAATTAACTTCTCTGGCCTTACCTGGTCACAAGAATAAGGCCTGTGACAGAGTAATCATTCATTTTCCTCTTTGCAGCATGATAAATATAACGAACACACAGTTTGTGAGAGTTATTGTTGCATTCTTAATCCCAAATGTCATTCAATGTTATACATTTTGTAGTGGCTCTCTAAACAGGGCGAAGATCTGGAAAAAACTCAAGACAAACATAAACAAAAGCAAGAAACAGGATATTAGTATTCCAATACCTGTGACAAACAGTTTTTTGCATGAGTTAAAGGAAAAGAGACAATTTTAGGAGACTTGGAGAGAGTCACTGCCACTTTATTCTTACATGATCAGTTTGTCAGTCAAAACAGTAAAAGGTGAGCCTAGTTATTCATTTTAAAAGAGGCTTAAGCAAAGTCAAAAGGAGGTTAAAAATAAAGAATAGGCTATTGTAAATGTGTGCAGTGTCAAGAGGTATTCAGTAAAGATTGCATGAGTTGGGAGTGAAAGTAATTGCAGAATTCAGTATGGTTCAGTAGTTAACACTTGATAAAATGATGTGAAGAATCACCCAAATATAAATACAGCAGGAGAAAAAAAAGAAAAAAAGAAAGAAAAAGAAAATTATGTATCTAATGGTTAAACACTGTTGTCGTTTCATTTGGTTTGCATAACTAATTACTTTTTTCATATTCCCAGGAAAATATCCTATTAATTTGGATTAGAAATAATTTTTAGTTAGAATTACTGGTTAGAAACTATTTGATACATTTGGAATGCTAACATTTGTGACAATCAGAAAATAATTTGCTCCCTCTCTTTCATCAGTACATTTTTAGTAATTCCTTAGACTTTTTATCCTGGAGCTGTTACAGGGATAATCGGTTTTTCCCCAAAAGGTGAGATTCTTTCCTGTTTGGTGTCCCGAAACCAATGTATGAAACTGAAAGTGAGTGTTAAGCAGGTCCGGCTCTATTCCCATGGCCAAAGACTGGAGAAGCTTGGGCGCATAGCTCGCAAATTGACTTCTCCTGGTTGTGTGAGAAGTGAGGAGTTTAAAACATACGATTTCTTTTAATAAAGGGTTTGGGTATTAAAAGCAGAGGCTGGAATATTTGTGTCTTTTCTGGGAATGGGTGAAGAATTTCTAAGAACCGAATACCACCTCCTCCTTGTCCTTTCATGGTCTTTTCCGGTCATCACCATGGTAATTGTCAACTATCTTGGCACCAGTGGGAGTGTCATTTAGCATGGAACATAGATTATAATGAAGGTGGGGGTTTTTCAGAGGTCAAGCAGACCACCATCTTGGATCCCACCAGTCGTAGCCAGTTTCAACCAGTCTGGTTTTGAGGGGGTCAGGCATCCTACTCCACTCCGTAAAGACAAGCACAGGTAGGGAGGCAGAGTTTGAAGAGGAGGTAAATACTCGAATATGTTTCACAGGCATTACATTGAGTAACATCTAATTCAGCAGAGACTTTCCCTATTTTTTCTTTTATAGATGGAAAAATGGAGGACTGATAAATTAACAGATCTTTGACTAATAAATTGAAGAAGAGCAATAGTATAAATTTTTCTTCTAAGGTCAGGGTTCTGTCCATTGCATCATTACTCTTACAATTATACCACATAGGGAAGCTATTTCCTGGCTAGTATGAGGAGAAAACTTAGGAAATATAAAAGCTATAAAACTGTTTTAAAAAATAAACCTACTACAGTTCTCCTTGTTATATGACATCCAGACAGATGGCATATGTTTATCCAGGCCTTCTGTTGTCTTTTGAATATAACCTGGACTCTTGAACACACCATGACCTGGCCCTGGGCCTCCAGGATCTGTTTCCGCTATCATATCTCAATCTCCTTACTCATCCAGATGTCTACCCACACTGGACTTTGCATGCTTCTGATCTGCACTCAGCTCCATTCTGTAGTCAACTCTATACCTTCATTCTTCCCTCTCATCTAAATGCTACTTATTCATGAAGGAGCGTCAGATATCCTAGCCAGAAGGAGCCTTTCTGTCCCTGAATTTCCATAATAATTTAATCTATGGAGGTTTCTCTTCTTATACATCTTTTCTATTTTGCTTGGCATGGTATCTTTATAAACATCATTTTCTCTGTTATTGTACATTAACATGTAATGATAAGATTTGTGTCTTTAACTATTAGCATTCAATATTCAATAAGCAGTGAGTATAAAACCATTGGATGAGTAAGAGATATTCTAGAAGTAAGATATTCTGCAATGTTATATAACATGATCCCAAATGTTAAGCTAGTTTGTGATGGTAACACAATAAAAACAAGTTACAAATAAAGATATTACTTCGTGTAGCTGATGTAAGAATAAAAAAATATTTTAGGAAAATATGCTATTATACATTTAAATAATTATTTAAAATCTTTATGAAAACACTTGATTTATAAAATATATCTTACTTACAAGATAATATGAAAGCAAGATCATTAGGTTTATGGAAACCATACTGTGAAGTATAGAAAGCACTGTATTAAGAGTTAAGACCTGATGTAATCCTCTATGACTTAACCATGTCAACTTGTGCAACCAATTATGCCTATAAAATTCAATTTCTTTATATGTACAGTGCAGATAGTATCACATCTTACAAATTTGATTAATGATTTCCTGAAAACACTGAGAAAATCATAAATTAAAATTCATATATTACTCCATTCAACACAAATAAATACCAATACTAATTTTAAATAAAAATGTCTTCAAAAAATGGAGAGATGTGTAAATAAATAATCATGCCACATTGTGGAAAAAATGATACAATAGGTATGTATAAAACATGTATGCTGGGAGTATAAATTGCTTTCCTGGAGGAAGGTATTACTGTTTTAAGGATTTAGGATCCTTCTCTTTATCTATCTAAGTGATAGATCTATCTAAGTGATTCATCACTTCCAATTAGATCCCTTCATTTAAAATTTTTTCAGCTTTATCTTTTCGTTTATAACTCTTTCCTAACTCTTCTTTTGCTGACAATTTCTTTTTAGTTGATCATTCTTATTCAAGAATGCAAATGTGCATGCAATCACCAAGACTCCATCTTTAATACTTTACATTTCTTACTCACGTTCTACCTTGGAAACCTGATCCATTCATTGGAATTTAACATCTGCCAGTGTGGTAAATATTCCCTGACAAACATTTCTAGTGAGCCACAGTCCACCATGTATATAAAGTTCCTGAAGGAACTTTAAACTCATAAAGTCCCAGTTGAGCATTAATTTTCTCCTCTAAAGTGTCTTTTATTTCTAATGTTGCCATAAGATGGCAAACTAAAAAAAAAGTATTTTATATTTTAAACTTTCCTTTTGCCTTTAGTCTCATATCCAGGTTTTCATGTTATCCTGTTAGTACTAACTCTGTGAAATCTCCTGAGTCTTAAGTCGAAAGAATATGAAACTTTGCCTAGAAAATTATAGTCATAGTCTAACTTTTCCTCCTTTATGTATTTTTTTGCCCTGAGCCTTATCATTTAAAAATAATTATAATCACACTTTTTTTACGCTAAAAACTTCAATCACATATTAAGTAACTACTATTTGCATGTCACTTTTCCAGTCACTTTTATATTCATTAAAGATATCCCTGGGTTTCCATTTGGATAAAGGGCAAAATTAAAAGTCCTAACTTGTCATACACACTATTATAGAATTCTTGATTCTTTCTAGTCTCTCAATTTTCACAAATCCATTGTACACATGCTCTCACACACAGAGTAAACCCCTACACATGCACAAGTGCACATCTTACTAATAGGGGCTTAGTGTCTAATTTAAATATTCCAATGCTTTGATTATTTAAAGCCATCCGTATTTCAGTCTGCTATTATTAATGCTGTCACTATACTCTACAACTTCATATTCTGCATTTTTGATAACTTCTAATCTAATTTTAAGGAGCACAGTTTTTTTAAAAATTTCAGGTTTGGATCCACTGCATTTTTCCTGAACCCCAAGCTCAAAAATTAGCGTAATGTTTGATCTAGGCTGGGCTTCTGTCTGAATCAAATGCAAAATTTTAAAGAGATACAACCCAAACACAAAGGATTCTCATAGGGAGAAATAAAGGAAAATAATCCCAATCAAAGTTGAACTGTTAAGTATTTTAAAACACAAGAATTGGCATATCTTTCTGGGAGTTTGCAGAAAAAATAGCTAGCAGAATTAGATCACTGTTAAAATAACATATTTGTGAATGGAATATAAAATAATTATGTTTATAATAATTACATAAATGATAGAAGGAATTAAAACCATTATCAAGAAAAAATTCATTATTTAAAAGGAAAAACATATTGAGAATTAAAAATATAGAAATTCTAGAAATGTTACTTAAAACCTTTAAAAGTAAAAACATAAGATGATTGATTAGACCCAGAGAAAGAGTACATATCCACTGTAAGATAAATGTTAGAAACTATTTTATAAGGCAGTCTAGAGAAATAAAGAGATGGAAAAGATATGAGTGGTTAATAGGAAAGAATGTCCTTGGATCCAGGAAGGATGATAAGTTCAGAGCAACAAATAAAAATAAATTCACACCTAGAAATGCCAGTGAATCTTTAGGATACCAAAAGCATTTACTCAAAAGTGAAAAGCTAAAATTCCAGTTTAAAAATCAACTAAAAAAAAACTGTCAAAAAATAAGAAAGAAGAATTACTAAAGTGTTACAAACCAAAAGACAAAGCAGAAAAATTTTTAAAGGTAGGGATCTAACTGGAAGTGATGAATTACTTAGATAGATCAAGTACTGAAGAGAAGGATGTAATATAAACCATTTGATTCAACAGGTAAAAAGATGTTGCTGATATTAACTGAAAAATTTTCTGAAGTGGGGTGGCTGCTTATTTAAAGGAGGCAAGGACATTGAAAGTTCCAGAATTTCCACATAAGAGGCTCTATTGCTGCAATCCATGTAGAACAATTGGCAAGGCTTGGGATATTTGCAAAGCACTTTGCATAAAATTGGAAAACATTAATGTCCTTTTCTAATAATGGTATAAGTGCTGTGAACTGAAAGATATTATTGAGAGTGTGGTAAAGTAATCCTTCCCAAGTGGAAGCCGTGGAAATGGAGGTAGTATATAACGCCAGAAGTTATGGCTTGAGGTAAAAGAAAGGCTAATGAGGACATGTATTAAATACTAACAAGGTAAAATCTACTTGCAGACTGAAAGGAAGGAGGCAGAGAATCTGGCTATAGTGTCTAAGACTACAATGAACCAGGTTCACTGCATAAAATGTGCAAACCAACTACAGGTAGCCATTTTAAATTTCTTACATGTTTTAGAGAATTTAACATAATAAAGGATCATCCAAAATTAAACAACCAATTCTATCTAAAATAAACATCTATCTAGAGGAATGCTGATAATGGCCCACTGGTCACCCCACATGTACAGTGCTTGCTTTCTTTGGCACCTGACCTGGATCTCACTTTCCTTCATATCTGGCATAAGCTTTCCTCAAATGGAAGTGCAGACACTCTGGACTGAGGCTTAATCTTGTAGTGCTGAGTGTGAGGACACAGCACATACCCCACATTGATAGCAGTGTCATGGAGTTGTAAAAACTCGGTGTTTTTATACTTAATAAACCCTAATATTTTGATGATAGATATGATTAGTGCACACCTGCCTTAGCTACTACCATCAGTATGACTGTAGATATTATATGTACATAAAGTAGGTAAAAATGTGTTGATCAGGCCAGGCACGGTGGCTCATGCTTGTAATCCTAGCACTCTGGGAGGCCTAGGCAGGAGGATTGCTCGAGGTCAGCAGTTCAAAAAATGTGTTGATCAGTTTAAGATGAGGTAACGTTTATCAGAGGCAGGCGGCTCTTAGCAGAGTGCTGAGGCATAATGTGTTACCACGTTATCACCACATATCTACACACAAAAACTTGACCGACACATAAACTAATACACCAAACACAGAAAATTTAACATTGAAATTAAAGGAGAGGAAGTAATTGAAGGAAAACTTTTTCCAGAAGAATGGGGTATGAAATGGGATTTAATGCATAGATTGAGAACTGTTTTCAAGAGAAGTGAGGATAGTTTGTACATCTCTGAAGGGGCAGAAAAAATGTCATCAGCTAATTAAGAGAGTGATAGGAGTGGAAAGCAGTGGATACTGAGAAGAGTTTGAAAGATGCGTGGCACAAAGGACATGAGAAGAATCAGACAAGCAGCAAGTACAATAATGCTCCTGAGAGGTAAGAGGCTATGAGTCTGTACTGATGCCAACAGGCATAGTCATGAGATTTTCTCTCACAGAACTTCGTAGTATAGGGTCAAGAATTAAGCCAAATAGTCATAAGAGGCTAAAGTTCAAGCTCTTCATGTGCAGCTGGAAGTACTTTAAGTGAAGCAAATACCAATTTCACCTGATAAACAGTGTCCAAGGTTATTGCAATTTTCAACTGTTTCATGAAACATTATTTTTCTAACATGCAATAGTGTTTTTGTGGAGTCCTCCAAACTGTTACCTGCACTACCCACAGGAGAAGAAATACTCAGAGAGAGACTGGATTTACTATGTCTAATTAAATTAGTGTTTTAAAAAATTTAAACACATCAATTTATCCATTTGATAGACACTTTCAAAAAGGCATCATTTGATTCTAAATCTGCCCTCTAAAATTTACATGTGATTTTTAGAAATACTTAACATTAAGTCTGAAGCTTCATATGACTTAACAATGTAATATGAAATAGAATGATAAACTGTTTTAGGAGTAGAGAAACATTTGATTTTAACCTTTTGTCACTATTAAATTAATAAAGACTTCACTGAGGAAGAAAAATGAAAACTCTCATACACTATCAAAAGGAGCAGTGTGGTTCATACTTTCATAGTATCCTTAAAGAATGTGCTAGAAAAATAGCTTTAGAAAAAAAAAGTCCTATAAGTTAATATGGAGAAGTAAAATATTAGCATATGTTTCAAACAGGTATATCAATGTATACAAGAGAGAATCCAAAAAATAATGTATTTGCTAGGATGCTAAAAGGAAAAATGTAATTTTTAAATGACTTTATAATGCTTTCATATTTGTTTTGAATAATATGGTTTGTTGACAAATGCAAGCATTTGGCACAATGGTTAGCTAAAGATGAAGTGCCAAAACGCAGTCCAAAACCACATATTCATCAAAAAAGGCTAATGGTGTCTGTTTGGTGGTCCAGCGCTGGTATTAGCCACTACAGCTTCGTGAAACCTGGTCAGTCAATTACAGTGGATGTCTGCTGAAACCAGTTGGATGAAATGATGAGGATGCTTGTGATTAAGTAGCTGAGATTGGTCAATAGAGACAGGCCAGTCCTCTTGCAAGACCACATGTCCCAAAAAAACAGCACTGGTCAAACTGCAGAGGCTAAACTTGGAAACTCTCTGTCATCTACTCTATTCACCAGATTCTACCACTTCTGGAGTCTTCTGCACTCATTCCTCTTTATGTTTGCTTGTCATCTTCTCTCTGCTTGAAATGCATATCTTGGATCTCTCCACCAATTTCTTTATAAGAATACAAGTTAGGTATAATGCAGAGTCACCTCTTCCAAGAAGGCTTCCTTACACTGCTCACACACCACTCTGAGCACTATTCACACAGTTTCATGCGTATTTTTCAACTTTATGCCATACTTAAATAATCAAGTCCCTATAGGATAGTAACTGAATCTTTTTCCTGCCTAGATTCTCATGTTTTGGCATATAGACTGTCATTTTAAATGATTGATAAATAGTTTTAATTACATAAATAATTTATGAAAGGATTTCTCCATTAAATTTTGGAGGGGAGACTGAGTATATCCTCTAGAGATATTTCTAGAAATAAGTATTTAAATATTTAAATATGTAGATTATCTTATGTTGCAGTTACACGCCTCCAGCAATACTGGTGTTTTTGCTATTCTCTGAACATGCTGAGTACGCTACACTGGTTGACACTTCTATCTGGAATGTTTGTCCTCAGATTTCCCCTTAACTACTTTCCCTAGTATTCCAATATTTTGCATTAATTAATGTCATCTTTTCAACAAAGCTCATCATTCCTCTATTCAACATGTCAACTACCCTCTCCCATTTCAGGCATCTTGTTCTCTCTAAACTTGCTCAACGTTTTTGTTTTTGTTTTCTGTCAAGTCACGGTTTGCCCTCAGTTCTTGGTGTGCTCTTGCCGAAGAATGACAAGACACACAGATAGCAAAGCAAGCAAGAGGCAAAGTTTATTGAGCAAAAGAAAGATACGTTCACCACAGACAGCAAACGGGCCCCTGTTATTAGTACAGGAGGCCCTGACTATTAACTAAAGTTTCACTTTGTATTGTCTGGGTTGGACCTTCCCCGGCAGATGTGGCTTATGCATCACCTTCTATATTATATAACTAAAATAATAATATATAACTAATATTCTATTAGTTATATAACCCGAGTCTTACTGCACATGCGAATTTCCTGTGAGCCTCTCTGAAACCCCACTCAGGGGGACAAAACCTCAATGCAGATTTATGCTAACAATGTGATACTTGGCCGGAGGGTACTTCTGGTCTTCCATACCCTACAGCGCCTGAGCTGCTTGGCTTTCTGGGAATTCCTTCTTCTGGGATACCCTGGTGCTTTTGCGGTTAGCAGGCGGAGTTCTGATGGAAAGTGCATTGCTCCTCCCTCCTGCTGTGGCAGTTGTCCCAAGTGGGATGCCTTGTTCCCCTACCCCAGTCCCTGGGAGATCCGGAGGCCCCTCACTATCTACCTAACATTTTCTGCAGTGTATATCACCACCTAATACACCTAAAATGTTTTTGTTATTTTTGTTGCTGTTCAGATCTTGTTTCTCACTAAAAAGTAAGCTCAATGAAGGCTGGTAATCTAAATTCCTAGAATAACACTTGACAGTTGATTCTCAATAAATATTTATTGATTGACTATATGGGATCTGAGGAAAGCATACTCAAGGTGTTTTCCTTGGCTCTCATTCAACAATAATCACGGAATAGTTTTTCTCCATGCACCAAGCAATTCTGCAGCAGACACCAGCTGAGTGTCTTCTAATTCAATCTGACACTATCTACCTGGAGATTGCATCAGATCCCACAGGGAAGGGCTCACTCTCACAAGACTGCCCCCACTTCAGACACCAGTAGCATGTCCATGCCTCCAGGACTTCTGAGCCTGACTTTAAGTTGGGGGGGGGGGTCCCACAGCTCATTCTTTAGGTCCCATTAATTTGCTAGAGTGGCTCATAAAACTCAGGGAAATCCTTACTTACATTTATTGGTTTATTGTAGAGGATATTTTAAAGGACACAAATAAACAGCCAAAGGAAGAAATACATACAATGAGGTCTGAAAGGGTCCTGGATGCAGAAGCTTTCCTTCCCATAGAGTTGGTGTGTGCCACCCCTCTGACACTTGGATGAGTCCTTATTCACTTTCCTTATTCACTTTCCTCTTAGCCTCCAGAAGTTCAGCTGTCCAGAAACTGTCTGAACCCTCTCTGTTGGGGTGTTCTGGAGACTTTATGACTTAGGCATGATTGATCAATCCATTGGTGGTCAAATTAACCTTCATCCAGCCCCTCTCCCCTCCCCTGAGGTTGGAGGATGGGACTAACTGTCCCAATACTCTAATCATGCCTAGGGCTTTCTGCTGAGGAGGCTCCATCCTAAAGCTATCTAGGGGCTGTCAGCCACCAGTCAACTCTTTAGCATACAAAAAGACACCACTTTGGAAATTCTAAATATTTTAGAAATTGTATGCCAGGAAAGGAGGTTGAAGACCAACTATATATTTCACAATATCACACAGAAGAACCACCACCACATTAACCCCACTAGATTTATTCTGCTCAAATCATTGCTTATTTTATTTCCTTCTTTACCTTTTTGATACTCTGCAGAGAAGGATGACGAAGAAAGTGACATGAGTGACATTTAAGATAGAACCTCCCTGAATTGGTTATTTTTTTTCTCTTTTCTTTTCTTTTCTTTTCTTTTTTTTTTTTTTTGAAACGGAGTCTGTGTACATCGTGTAGGCTGAACTTGAACTCCTAGGCGTAAGTGATCCTCCCACCTCAGCCTCACTAGTAGCTGTGACTGTCGGAGTACACCATCACAGCTGGTCTTCCTCGTATGCTTAATTCATCTGTTTCTTTCAGGCACATACATATCATATATAGAGAAAATATTTTCCTTGACTATATTTAATTCTTTTCTTTCTATTCTACATTTTCCTTAAGAACCTCCAAACACAACTTTGAAAGTTACCACCATCCTCATAAAAAGGTTAATCAAATGTGATTAGGAAAAGTATTAGATAGTCTAATGTAAATAAATATTTAAGAACTGGGGCTTTATTACCATAAATATTAAGAGTTTTGTCAGATGCTGAATAAATATTCTGAACTGTACTGAAAATAACCTTGTAAGATTTTGTAAAAGAAGCTGGAATATGTAAAAGCCCACGGAGATTTTAGAAAATGTTAACCAACTTGCTTACGATTCAAACCTTTAAAAGAGCTTAGTCTGAAGTCAGTTCAAAGACGACTAAGCATTAACTCAGAGAAAATATTCCACTGATGGTTAGCAAAACAGTCATTTTGCATGTAAGTTTGTGGAACTTAATATTCTCATTTTTGTGATTGTGAAAATCACATGTAATGACTCTCATTCAAATTTAGCATAAAACACTAGTTTCAAACTAGTACTTTCTATTCATCTCTATCATATTACTTTTCATTTTGAAAGCCAGGTAGACATAAATTCAATTTGGCAACTGGTGGGGAAATGTTTGTAAATCATCAGAAGAAGCCTAATCAAAATTTAACTCAATATACCTGTATCTCAAAAGTAATAAAACTAGTACATGATATAAATGTTATACCACAGACGTGCCAAATTAAAGCAACCATAGTTAAAAATGGGAGCTTCTTTGCATACTCCTCCTTTTTCCAAGTGATTTGAGGGATTTGCTTCCTTTGACGAATGCAAAATTTTTTGGAACTTTTCAAAATTATTTTGTGATATAGTTGTAATATGTCAATAATACATTTCATTTGTATTAAGTAATGATAGATTTTCAAACTAAAAGTAAAATCAGTACTAAAAAGTGATAGTTTTGTTCATTTTAGTCAACTTTGAGAAGGAATGGCACACAAAACAAACTTTACTTTGGGGTGGGAGATGGAGAAGGGGACATGACATATAGAACACCAGAGGCTGAGAAGCTAAACTGTACCTCTGATTTATAACTTCAAAGACAGTTTTCTAATAAGAATGATTATGCACGAGACCTTGACTACTATTCCAATCTTTCAAAGGGGCTGGTTTGAATCCTCCTTCAGAAAGTACAATGAGACAGTTTATGAAAAACTAAATGTCAAATATTTTCAATACTCTCCCTCTGGTTTTATCTACCAGTTGGAAACTCAAAGAGATTGTTTCTGAAAACTGGTTATCACCTGGAGTAGACGAATATGGGTTTGTATCTCTGGTCTTGCAAATCACTAGCTCTTCAGTCTTGAGCAAGTCACTTGGGCTCTGAGTGTATTCATCAGGGATTGAGAAAGGCATTAGGATACCTAACTTTTAGAGATGTTCTGAGACTTAATGAGATAATGTTTACAAATACTTGGTACAGTCTGGTTTTCAGTAAATAAGTCAATACATTGCATATTAACTGTTATTTGATTATGATGATGACTATGACAGAGCCCCCTGCCTCTCCCCTCACCACCACCACCAAAGAGATAGATCCAGGACTCAGAATGTCATTAAAAAAAGAAGAAAAAGAAAAGGACTGTTCAAACTCAAGGTTTTGAAAAGCCTATTAAAGATTTTATGAAAAAATCAGCCATTGTGAGTTTGATTCAGCTTTCACTCTAGGTTTACTCTAGTGAAAGTCACAGGTATAGTGGTTTAACCTTCCTTGATTATGTTTTTCATTCTATTTTGCCAAGCTACTGCCATGGCCCCTTATATTTAATATACTTGATTTCAATGCATGGGTATAATTATCACTGTTTTGAAGATGGCACTGTCACACCATGTGCCCTTGAATAGTTTGGATGAGTGCAGATACTTTAGATAGTCTACGGTTGTTGAGATTTTTCCACTACAGATACCCAAGTACAAACCTTGCTTTTTCAGAGAGAATTATCTACTATGGCAGAGCAGATTTTTGACATTCTAAGATAGCATATTAAAATCTGTCTTTGACTCTTCCCCTTTTTTTAAAAAAAAATGTGTCTCTTTTTAACTTCCACCTGCAATGGGTAAGGGTGATTTTTTTCAAGTCTTTTTCAGAAACAGTTTCTCTTTTATCTGTATGCTAATTCGTCAATTATTAAATCACCGTTATAGAATTAATTACACTATATCTTACAGTACAGTCAGCTATCAATAAATTTATTTCTTCTGCAAGACTGTAATTTCCCATGTGTGAGGTCTGAATTTATCATCTTTGATTCCCCTGAAAACAACTGGAAGTTGTCCAAGATATTGAAATCTGGGGGAAAGTATATTTGTATACTAGTAATGATAACCCTTGTGTCATAGTTTGTTTGGCGATACAATGAGACAAATGTCAAGGATTTTAGTCAACATGGAGGTAATCTAGTTTTAAATTATGTTATATCCATTCACTAGAACCTAATTAGGGTACTGTACCAGAAAATACCACTAGCCTTAAAGGGTATTGGATGGGTATTAGTCTATCAGCACTTGGATATCCTGTTGTGTAGTTGATATGATTGAAGGAATGACTTCACTGTGGGAGATGCTTTAGATTTGGGGCAGCAAAATAGGCATTGCGAATACTAGTTTTTGTTTTCTTTCTTAAAACCCACCCACTGTCTTTTAGTAACTCCAACCCAACTGTATATCCAACTCCTTTCTCAATCTCGGCACATATGCTTCACTTAGGTAAAACTTTAAGCTTAGCTCAGTTATGAAATGTGTCACTTAGGCCAGAGTCAATTAGACTATCATGTTCTCCTGATTATCATGAATATTAATAATTGTGGGATGGAGGAATGGCCTAAGCAGAAGCAGTGAAAATCCATGCGACATTTTCTGTTAGTGTTAGGACAGAGTTAGGTACATTCCCAGCTAATGCTGACTCCAAGAGTATGGGAAATCTGAGATTGCTGCAGATATCTTGCTTCCTCCAGAGAAGAGACTGAAACTAAAGACAACTGAAAGAAATACAGAAGGGATATAGAGAGGAAATAGAAAAAAACAAAATTAGCCCCGGTGACATTTTTGAAGCCATGATACAAGGTAGAACTGTTGCTGAACCATTCAGATATGTTAATTCAATTTCCAGTTTTTTGTTTTTTTTTCCTAAAGCACATTGGGTTGGGCTTCTAGTTACTTGCAAAGAATTAGTCTTCACTGATACAGTGATGTGATTAAATGTAACTACTTAGGCAAGGGCCTTGAAGTCTTTGGATCACGGTTTAGGATAATAAGTTTATGATTTACAAACACTATTATTAGAATCAAACTAAAGGGCTCAGGCCTATGTACCTATGAGGCACAGTAAATCTCCTCTCTTTTTATCTGTAGTCACAACTGGTTGTTGCGCAATATCCCTGAAATTAGTATTTTCTAGATCCTAATGTCCTCTGAATTTAAAAGGCCTCCTGTGACCAAAGTGCCACAGTTACTTTACAACATATAACTTCCTATATCTAAGTCAGACATCTACCAAAGCAACATAATGCACCGTGGTGGAAAAGAAATGAGACTTGAAATGAAATGGATTTCAGTGTAAATTTCAGTTGCACCTGACAGATGTATGATCACAAATGTCGTGCATTATCTATTCAAATTTAGTTTCTTCAAGCACAAAATGAGGATTAAATATAAGGTTATTAAATATAAAGAATAAGATTATTTTATTGACTACACAGTACTATGTTCCTTAAAACACTAGCACTGTGTTTGAGATATTTTAGGTAAATTCAGGCCCTTTTTTCTATTGTTTAGGGTTAATTTTGTCCCCTAGCTAATCATATCCGCTATACCTTCTGGTTAATACAAATAATTTTCAGTAGAAGAGGAATATCAAAAGTAGTTTCACTTCAAAAAGAAGCATCATATATGCAGAGAAAAGTGAGATTAAAAAAAAAAGATATATAGTTATAACTGCAATACCTAAAATAATCATTGGCAAAGTACCACTCTAGTCAAGTAGCAAGATAAAAATGTAACATGACAATTTATGGATTTCATACATAAAAGCAGTACCTATGCAAAATACCTATGCAAAATTTTTTCATAAGAAATGTGCAAAAGGACTATTATGTTTTTGGAGAGAAAGACTTATATAAAGAGAAGTAAATTCTCCCCAAATTGACTTATAAATTTAGAGTAATCCTAATAAAAAGGTTTCTTTTTTTTTATTTTCTGGAATTAGACAAGTTGATTATATATTATTTTGAAGGATATACACACAAGATATATAAGAAAAGCCTTAAAAAAGGTTTTTATTGGTTGGAGTTATCCTCCTTGGATATTGTCAAAGTAAAAATTTTACCAAAGTTAAACAAGGAAGAAAGAATTTATTAAAGGATATTGCATTCAGGGAGCAAGACCAGAACTCAGTCTGAGTTCAACTGTGATAAAACAAAGGGCTGGAGAGTTTCTAAGAACTGGAGTGAGGGGTATCATAGGCCACTTATGTTTGCTAGTTGGCCTTTACCCAAAGGAAAATTAAATTTTCTCCTATCTTCAAGACAGAAAGTAGTTTTATAACTTGGAATAAGACATCCATGGAAGCAGGGTTCCTGCCCTCTTACAGAGACTGGGAGATATGGACTCTCTTCCTCAATGATTACATTTCAAGGGATGGCTCCCAAGTCCTTGGGCAAGACATCCCTGAGCTCTAAAACAGGCAAGAAGCTTCTAAAAAGATTTTCATCTCAAAGAGGCAGAGACAGAATAATTAACTACAAGTTTTCTAAAGTAAGAAAACAGAAATTAGGGACTTAGAAAGAAGACTGTCTAAAGTTTAATCAAGCTGAGAAGAACATTAAGGCTTTTTGTCAATATTAATAATTATGATTTTAATTTTTATATTTAATATTAATACTTTTGTATTTTTGTTTTACTTATAATTTAATTGTAATTATATTTTAAGTATATTATGATTTAAACAGTTGGTGATTTCTACATGAATAGACAGATAATTCTCAGCCTACTTTCTCAAGTAAACAGAGTCTTTTTGAAATCACAAAAGAGTTTCTGTCTGGGTCTAGTTGCTCATTGCACAAAAATCCAACTATTGAGAGGAAGACTGCCAAGAAAGAAAGAGGAATTTTTAATATGACAGATGTCTTGTTGGGGGAATGCGAGGTGACTAAGGGAAGGTCACAGGCTTTTAAAGGAGGAGCCATGTGCCTTGGGGCAGGTTGTGGTGTGTCTCACAAAGGGCTGCATGCCTTGTGGGCAGATTGTGGGGGATGTTGAATCTTGGCATCAGAAAGTCTGCCCTGGGGTCTTCAGAATCTCAACTCCTTTGTTTTGGAGAAAATCCATCATTTCAGGCCAGGCGTGGTGGCATTTTGGGTGACTAAGGCAGGAGGAGGATCACTTGAGGACAGAAGTTCCAGTCCATCATTTCTGGAAAACAACTAGAAGGGTCAAGTAGTTAGTTAACAGACAGGATTATTTAAAAAAATAGGGCTTCATGGAGCCAGTCACAATCTAAGGCAAAAATTGATAGCTAGGAATTTGTTCGGGAATGTAAACCTAAGGGAGAAATGAAGAAAAAAGGAAAATGAGGCAGGAAAGAAGAAAGAGCTGATTTGAGGAGGCGTATGTTGCTCAAATGCCACAGCTTCAAATTGATCACTCAGTCTCATGGTATTTGTTTAAAGAAATCAAATGAAATACCACTCTTGGGAATAGTCTATTTGGAAGAAGAGAAAGGAAATAATTTACCAACAGTTTCTCTTACCCCTAATTGGTGAGGACCTTCTCTTGCACCACCTGACTTCTTCTGGCAGCTGAAGTATCACAGAAAGCCAAAGTCGCTGCACATCTGATAAGAGCCTCTTAGTAGCAATCTCTCCTGGCCAGTTAGCTCCATGAGCATTTCCTCAATTTTTAGCAGTGGAAACAGTAGCCAAATTATTTCTATAAGCAAACTGCCTTCATAAATGGAGAAACAACACAGCCATTGCTCAGACAGCCCCAGGTGACATCTGAAATAAGTGGAGAAAAGAAGTTGTAATTAATGGTGTAGAAAGAACTGTGTAGCCATATGGAAAAGGATAAAATTGGATTCATTGATTACAGGGTAAGAAAGGGTAAATTTTAAACAGATTATGAAATATAAACGGAAAAATTGAAACCATACAAGTAAGGGCATAAAATATAGGTAGATTCCTTATAATCAGGGAGAGGAGATGATTACTTACTATGGTCCTGATCCAGAAAAAACAAATAAGGAAAAAATTTAATAAATTTGACTTCATTAAAAAAAACTCTTCTGTGACAAAAATAAGCTAAACCAAAATGTAAGTGAAAAACTGATATCTATTCTGAAGATACATTGGCAAAAATGAAAAATAATTTTGATAGTTATTCATTTCAGCATATTAATGATAGACAAAGACAGAAAGCATCTCAAATGTCTTTCAGTATAGTCCTGGTTGAAAAACTATAGTGGATCCAAATAATGACACTCTGCAGCTATAAAAAGAAATAGTATCTACATTATGTATACATTTTTAAGAAAAGAAAGACAATGAAGTGCAAATGCAGAATGCTAGTATCTGTATAGAAATATGGGTGGTATATCTATTTTTGTTTTTATATTTAAAAAATATACTAATAACAACAAAAATCTAATAATTACTACCTATCACAAAAGGATAGATCTAAAGGCTAGATCACCAAAAAATAGGATAAAGGATAGATCACAATAATCCATGTCTAATTATTTACATAATTAAAGCCCAAATTTAAAATTTTTAAAAAGCAATCAGTGAAATTGAAACAAATTTAAAAATTTGAGTTTAACTGTATGTCAATTTGATTATCAAGTCATGCAGAGAATAACTATAAAATAACTGTGAAACAGCATTTTGTTTATCCAGTGGAATATATTTTTATGCATAATAATAATGATGATAATGAAATCTAAATCTATATTACTACATTCATGAATCTTTTTCTTAATATTGATATTTAACATCTATCTATATCATCTGTGTATATAATCCATGCATATATAAAGATTTCATGACAAGGTAAAAAGATATAGATAATGAGCCAAAAACAACAATTAAAAAACTCAGCAACCTTATGTCATGAACTGATAATATCAGTGTAAACATATTATTAATTTTTATCTTTTAAAAAATTGCATAGTTTCTATCTCCCTAGACAGAAAAGACATCAGTATCAACTTAGTAACATTCAGCAACCCTAGCATTAGACTGTGGTTTCTAAATATTGACTCCCATCAAAAGGAGCTAGTACTCCTTAAAAATGAGCCAATTTTCTTTGTTTTGTTTTGTTTTGAGTAGGATGAGCACAAGGTGAGGCTAGAACTTTTTATCTGGCTTGAAAGCCAGACCACTTTGAAGCCCTAATGATGTCATGCCTGCAGGGACAGGAAAGCAGCTTGAAAAGGCTCTCACTGGGAAAAGATGAGACAATATGAATTTCAAAACGACAATAATTACAGTGGATATAACATACCAAATAAATAAAAATCTGTGAATTTACAATAATGGTCCAAAAATACATTAAGATATACCTTCATTGGTGACTTTTGAAATGAATGAGATCACCAACTCATTATTCTGAAAATTTACACATAAAGTGAAAGACTCAAACATTAGTATGACTTTCCTACGCAGACTATATTTCAGAAAAACCAAATCACTAATAAGAAAAATTTATTTATTTTTCCTAGAAGAATCGTGGCTAGTAAATGCAAAAGAGATGTCAGAATTAGAAAAGCATTCACTTTACAGTCCATTCAGGGATGTTAAAACCACTAGTAAAATGTTGACAGATAACTGTATAATGGATGGATCAGATTCACAACACTTCAATCAATCTTAACATCATTTAAATTGGAATGACCAGAGTTTATGTGCCTCATGATGTGATGCAATAATGTGTACACAGCAAAATCTATGAAGCGTGTTTGCCACAAGGAAGAAAGGAAGGAGGGAGGGATGGAAGGAGGGGAGAAAAGAGGCAGGGAGGGAGGAAATGTAAATCTAATAAACTGTCTGGATCTAAATGGAAATTTATGGAATATTTATGGAATAAAGCAGCATAATAAAAGTCTACAACATGATATGATCACCTAAATGAAAAATGTAGGAAAGATGTCTGGAGTAAAGAGAACCATTATATATGAAAAGATTGTTAAAACAACTATCAACCAAATAAGTAGACTTTGGATACTGCTTTGAGCAAACCAATAAAAACAGAAGAGTTTTGTGGTAATTGGGGAAAATTAAACACACACTGAGCATTAGATGATATTAAGAAATTATTATTCATTTTGTTTTAATTGTGGTCATGTTTTTAAAAGCCTTGATTTATTAGAAATACATAATAAAATATTTCAGAAGCAGTAATAAGACATTGTAAAGCTTCAGCAGAAATAATGGGTGAGACAAAACAAGAATGGCAGATACTGGTATTTGTTGAAGTTGGTAAAATTACATGGAGGTAAATTTTCTCTATTCTTGTTTATGCTAGAAAAATTTTGTAAGAAATTTTTAAACTAAAAACAAGTAAATAAAATTTAAATGCCTGCAAAGTAGACAATTAAAAAAGATTGGATATCATAAGTTATTACTAATTAAGTTACTAGGGAATGTCTGAGCATCCAGAATGTAGAAAGGAGTTGTATTGGCAGAGAGAGTAAGGATGGTTATTTGTCTAATAATTTTTATGCTTCATTTTTCCTCATATTTATAAAAAATTCTTTTCTTTTTCAGATTTAACTCTGGTTCTAAAAAGGCAAGAGAATTCTTTAAAAAATGTCTAAAAGACAACTGTCTTGTGAGGTCTGTACCTGTGTTCTTAAAGCCACAATAATATAAGAAACACTAGAGTACATTTTTAAAATAAGATTTTGTTTTTTATTTTTTTAGAAGATTTCTTTGTTGTTGTTGAGGCAGAGTCTCACTCTGTCGCCCTGGGTAGAGTGCAGTGATGTCACTGCAGTTCATTGCAACCTCCAAATCCTGGGCTGTAAGTGGTCCTTCTGCCTCAGCCTCTCAGGTAGCTGAGACTACCAGTGCATGACACAACGCCCAGCTGATTTTTTTTTTCTTTTTGGTAGAGATGGGGTCTCACTCTTGCTCAGGCTGGTCTCAAACTCCTGAGCTCAAGCAGTCCTCCCACCTCGGCCTCCCAGAATGCTAGGATTATAGGCGTGAGCCACAGTGCCTGGCCTTAAATAAGATTTTAAATTTGAAATTGGGATAAAATATTATTTTAATTTGATTTATTGATAAAATGCTTTAATCCTAATGCATTGCAGTCATAGGAATAGACATATAAGTAATACTTTTCTCCTTCATAGCAGGTAATAGAAGTTGAAAAACCTCAAGGGACAATGACTTTTGACCCATAATTCCAGGAAATATATCCATAACCTAGACATTTATTGATTCCAAAGAAAAGTAAAATCTTGTCTAATGCAGTATACAAAAACCATTTTTAAATTCAATCAATAATAAACTGTTGAGTTACCAGTGCTAAATAAAAGAAGCATTCTTTGAAAAATCAAACAAGATCATAGGACATATTTATCTTCCATAAAATAGTTTATATTTTTTGGTTTATTTCAGAAACAGTTAACGTTATATTCTTCATAAATCTGTGGCCCTAAAAATTCAACTGTGAAACTATCTAAACTTTTTACACTTCTTTCACATTTGTTATATTATCTATTACTTTAATTTTTCCCCTAACTTCACAAATATTAGAAACAAATTCATACTTCAAATCTTAGGAAATGAAGTCACTACATGCAATATATTGAGTATAGTCCATAAGATATCAAATTCATATCTAATGGGAAAATTACTACTGTCTTTTGCATAGCTTTACTTTTTTTTCCAATACAAGCCAGTAAGAATATATATTTTAATGACCATATGTGTTTCTGGATCAGCACTGTCTTTCTCCTGAGCTCTCCACCTGAATATCCATTTGCCTTATTTCTCCTCTTGGATATACTCATGTCCAAACCAGAATTCTGGTTCCCTAAAAATCAACATTTTTTACCTATAATCTTTATCTCTATAAATGCACTATAATGCTTCTAAATGCCTAAATGAGATAAGTGGCCATCTTGAATCATTCCTCTCCACTATTCCTCATCCAAAACCAATGTCTCAGTCTTCTCAATTCAGTTCCTTCATCTTTTTGTGTTCTTACAAATTTTAGTTATGACCATCAGAGTTTTATATTTATATTCTGCAACAAATGTGTTGGTGCCTCACTGCCAAGACATTCATTTATTCATTCATGTATTCATTCAACAAATATTTATTAAAAATCAACTACATATCAAGCACCATTCTGGCTGCAGGGATACAGCAGTTTAAAAAATTTAACAAAAATTCCTGCCATCATAGACTTTATGTTCTGGTGAGAATGCAATGTATTTGAGTCCTACAATTATGCTGGCAGAATAACCTATCTATAATTGTGGATTTAACAAAATCATTCCTCTATATCACAACTTATAGTGGCTTCCTAGTTCTTACAACAACAATAACAACAACAAAAAAAAAACAAGCAGAAAGTTCTTTAACTTGACAAACCCATTATATAATTTCAAACTTTTTTTTTTTTTTTTTTTGCCTTATACTGTTCACTTCAACCCTTTGGAACTACTTGCATGATTTAGTAGTATATGTTTTATTTTCTGAAGGGTGGTGCCCCAGGGAGGGCATGGAAGCTCCACACCCCTTTTCCCATATGTCTCCCTATGCAGCTATTCATCTGTATCCTTTGTCATATCCATTATAATAAACCAGTAAATATAAGTAAATGTTCCCCTGCATTTTGTGAGCCACTCTAGCAAATTAATCAAGCCTGAAGAGGAGGTCATGGGAGCCCAACTTGAAGCCAGGAGGTTAGAAGTCCAGAAGTCCCAGAGGCCCAGCCATGCTAGTGATGTCTCAAGTTGGGGCAGTCTTGTGGGACTGAGCCCTCAATCTGTGGGATATGATGCCATCTCCAGATAGATAGTGTTGGAATTGAATTGGAGGACACATATTTAGTGTCTGCTGCAGAACTGACTGCCTGGTTGGTGGTAGAAAGGACCCCCACCCCCGACCACAACACACACATTTGGTGACAGAGGTCTTCTGTATTGCTGCTGTTCAGTGAAAGACTAGGGGAAAAAAAAAAAAAAAAAACACTTGGAGCGTATTTTTTCCCACATTCAGAGATTCTAAGGATTTTAGGAATTGCATGTCAGGAAATGGTTTGAAGACCAAATATATATTTCACAATATCACATCATGCTTTCTTTTCCTATGGGAAGCCTATAGCCATTTGTGGTGGGCAGAATAATAGCCTGCAAATATATGAATCCCTAATCCCTGGAACTGGAATGGCAAAAGGCACTTTTCGGAAGTAATTGAGAGTAAGGAATTTGAGATAGGGGGATTATCTCAGATTGTCCACGTAAAACCAACCTAATCACAAATCTTTAAAAGACTGAAGAGTAGAAGGGAAAATTGCAATTTAAGCGGGCCATGATTCACCATTGCTGGTAGTGGTGGGTTGAATAATGGCCCCATAAACATGTTTTCTTCTTGGTCCCCAGAACTTTTGATTATGTCACTTAGGTGGTAAGAAGGATTTTGGACATGTGATTAAATTAAGCATCTTGAAATGGGAAGATTATCCTGGATTATCCCATAGACCCCAAGTAATCCCAGTGGTTCTTATAAGAAGCAGGCAGGAGGATAAAAGTGACAAAAGGAGATGTGACAATGAAACTAGAGGTTGGAGTGATGTACTTTGAAGAGGGAGAAAGTGCTATAAGCTAAGGAATGCAGGCAGCTTCAAGAAGTGTCAAAGGCAAGTGTTTTGAAAGCAACTATCAATTTAGCTAGCAATGACTGTCCCCAGCAGCTGAGAGGCAGGGATAAAAGTGCACCAGGAGGGGATCCACTCGCAGGAGTCCCTTCAGGCATGCCTCACTGTCAGGGGTTAGATTTTAGGCATTGCTTCAATGACACAACCACAATGTGAAAGTTTAAGAGTTTGTAGTACTTACAGTTCCTGGAGGGGGGGACAATACACAGCATACCAGGAGGCCACCCACCCATAAACACACACACACACACACACACACACACAGGTCAGGGAGCCCAGGCAAAGAGAGAGCAAAGAGACCTATGCCTTTATCTGGTGCAGAGCAATATCTAAACAGGTTTCCCAGGTGAGCTTTAATCAATGGGTTTAAAGCAAGGAGGTATTAGTTTCAGGAGGTCACACTGTGACTGAGAGGTGGTCACTTTAAGTGACAAATGTCTGAATGGTCCCTGTAAAGGAAGTAGCAGGGAAAGCAGGGAGACTAGCCTGCTAGGTGTGAGAGATGCCTCTAAATTTTCATCTCTGGCCACAGGTGGAGTATAGTATTAGAAACCGCATCACGGGGGATTGAGTCCTGCCTCTGGTATGAGAATGTTAAATTTATATTTGAAAATGGATGTCCAGGCTACATAAAATTATAACCACTCACTTCAGCAAGGAAATAGATTCTCTTCTCTAGCGTCTAGAAGAAATGCAGCTCTGCTTGCAGCTTGATTTTAGAGCATAAATTTGTGTTGTTTTAAGTCATCAAGTTTATGGAAATTCATTACACCAGCAATAGGAAACTACTTCACTGGCTCTGAAGATGGAGGAAGGGGCATGAGACAAGGATTGTGGCAGCCTTTAGATGCTGGAAAAAACCCTCACTGACAACTAGTAGGAAAATGGGGATTTGGGTTCTATACCTATAAAGGATTGAATTCTGTTAACAATCCAGATAAGCAAGAAATTTATTCCTCAGAGTTTTAAGAAATGAACACAGTCTTCATTTGGCTCAATGTTGTTTTAAGCCAATGATATGCCATTAATTAATCTGCCCCAAATCCCAACACACACACACACACACACACACACACACACACACACCCTTACTAGGTGAATTCGTGCTCACTCATGAGGACTCAACCCAGATACCCCAGCCTTCAAGATTTCTCTGTGGTCTCTCACACTGCAATCTAGACTGTCTTCTTTATGTTTCTCAACAATAATCTGTGAACTGTGAGTAGTTCTAATATAGCACTTAATTTACAGAATTGCAAGTCCTTCTTTGTTTTTTGCACCACACTAAATCCTCTGGGAACAAAGACTGTGTGTCTTCTTTATTGCTGCTTCCAAAATTTCTAACACAGCAGTCACCAGTTTCTATCCAATAAAAAATAAATGAACATAAAGAATAATGAAAGGGACATAATCAGTTTGCTTCCTCCGACACAGTTTTCAGAATCATTCCATAGGAAGATGCTGTTAATTATTTGAAAATTTGATCTAAATGTAAATTTAAAAATGCTTAGTCATATTGTAAACTTGTAATTTTATTATTTTACTGGATTGGTCAACCTCAAAAATTGCTATTTCCATTATATCAATGTAAATATATTTGCTAGGCTTTCAAGTTTCTCCGTAATTGTTCTTTAGCCTCATTATGCAAATGCTGTGCTCACAATTTTTGACATTTTCACTAGTCTTATCTTTATGTAACTCTCACATTTTTCCCTTCCTAGGAACACCCACAGATCATTGATACCATCTCTTATCAACCCCTGCAGCAATTATAGTTTATAGTAAACTATTAAACAATGATATATTCAGTATTTGAGTTATAATTTTCAGTGTTTTAATTTTGCCATTTCTACAAGATTTGATAAATTTTCATTATACCATTAATATAGTTTGATTTGAATATAAGTATTATACCATCATCTTTGTTTTTAAATACAAACAAAATTGAAAAAGTCTATTACATATGTACCATGTTTAATATAATTTAGCAGAAAACAGTGTGGTAATAGCTTCAACATTCTGGAATAATATTACACAGATTATTATTTGGAAAAGCATTATTTGCTATCATAATTATTTTTCAAGCCTGGAAAAACGTTGCCTGAATGATCTCATTGTGTCCCATGTATTACATAAGTACATTTTTCAGTTTGAGAAATAACAAAAGAGCCCCGGTTTCAAACTTCTATTCAACTTTGACATAACTTGAATTTAGGCATATGTGGAAACCCCTATTCCAAGAGATACTAACATTATGACTGTTGAAATATATTTTGGAAGTATATTTTTCTAATTGCCACAGTAAACAACCATTTTAAATGATTTTGTAATTTCAAGGATAGATATCCCACACTTTAGACAGACTCCAAGATGCCCTCACCTCCAAGTCCCTGTTCCCCATAAGCAAGCTCTTAATCCCCTGGTCCGTGTGATCAATAGAATACAACAGTAGTGCTGGTTTTTCTCTCGAAGATTAGAATATAAAATAAGTTATGCAATGTCTCTCTCTCTCTCTCTCTCTGAGAAGACATAAGTACTAGTTTCCTATTGCTGCTATAACAAATTACCACAAATTTAATGGTTTAAAACAATACAAAGTTACTCTTATAGTTTCAGAGATTAGAAGTTAAAGGGATAAAATCAAGGTTTGATGGGGCTAATTCCTTTGGGAGGCTCCTGGGGAAAATCTATTCCTTGCCTCTTCCAGCGTCTAGAGGCTGCCCACATTCCTTGGCTCATAGGCACTGAAATCTAAGCTTCTGGGGTCACAATCCCTTCTCCTTCTAACTGTAACTAAAATCCCTCCCTCTTAAAAGAACCCTCTGATTACCTGGGCCCACCTGGAATATCCAGTATAATTTCTCTGTCTCAAGATGTTTAACTTTATCATTTCTGCAAAATCCCTTTATTTCATGGGTTTACATATTCACAAGTCTGGTGATTAGAATGTCAGAGTCTTTGAGAGATCATTATTCTTTTTATCACATATTGTCATGAGCAGTCCTGTAGAGGAGCCCACATGAAAAGGAACTGAAGTTTCTAGCCAGGAACCTCATGAGTGATCTTGGAATCAGACCCTGCAGTCTCTCTCAGTCAAGTCTGCCGAGACTGCAGCAGCTGCCTGAAGTTTTACTGAAACCTCATGAGACACCTGAACAAGAAACAACCAGATAAGACATTTCTGGATATTCAAGCCTCAGAAACCGTTAGATAAGAAGTGCTTGTTATTCTAAGCTACCAGGTTTTGTAATAATTTGTTCTGCAGCAATTGGTAACTAATAAACTCCCAATATTCTGAGAGGGAGAGTTGGTATTTAGTTAAATTCATCAGCTTTTGAGATTTTTTTGACTGAAAAATATGCTGAGTAAATTTTCAATGAGATAATATTTTATCAGAATTTACCACTTTGTTCAGTGTTTTCTAGACATTTTCTATAATCATATTCTATAACATAGAATACCAAATATGGTATTCATTTACAATGATGTTTTTGTTCTGCCAACCAAAAACAAAAGTAAAATAAAGTTCACATTATCAAAAATGTGAAATTAAAAAATATTTTGTGAATTTGAGTTCTATTCATAAGTAATTCTATTTTATGACAAATTTATTTTTGTTTTCCTGATGTAAATTTTTTGTTAAAAATCTTAAGACAGGCCTGGCACGGTGGCTCACACCTGTAATCCTAGCCCTCTGGGAGGCTGAGGCAGGTGGATCGCTCGAGGTCAGGAGTTCGAGACCAGCCTGAGCGAGACCCCATCTCTACTAAAAAAAAAAAAAAAGAAAGAAAGAAATTATCTGGACAACTAAAAATATATATAGAAAAAATAAGCCGGGCATGGTGGTGCATGCCTGTACTCCCAGCTACTCGGGAGGCTAAGGCATTGGATCGCTTAAGCCCAGGAGTTTGAGGTTGCTGTGAGCTAGGCTAATGCCACGGCACTCACTCTAGCCCGGGCAACAAAGTGAGACTCTGTCTGAAAAAAAAAAAAAAATCTAAGACATACATCAGCATGTAAAGAACAAAATTGAGGTCTATTATAACCTAAGAACAAGGAAATAATCTAAATATTTGGTTTATGTATTTCATGCTCTTAAAAGATGGACAAGAACAAAAGAAGGCAGGTAGTAGAAATGGCTTCAATTTAGAGCCTCTTGGTTAGGAATAAAGTGGGTCTTTCCATGGTTGTCATCCTCAATTCTCTGGTTCTTCTTCCTCCATTTCTGGTAGAAGCTAAGCATAGAAAGTGTCCTGGACCATTGCACTGCTAGGGCTCATTAGTCCTCATTGGCAGACATAGAGGAAGAATTGCCAGTGCTTTATCTTTTTATAGGGGAAGACTTAGATCTTTTCCTCCTCCCTCTTCCTTTCCTTTCACCTATTCCCTGGTTATTATTTATATAGTCTCTCAGACTTAAAAGAGATGCTCTTCAAGAATGCATCCGACTCCTTTCATCTAGTTTTAAACCCAGCAGAGAAACTTTGTTTATTAGTGAAGTAGTGATAACTATTTATTCTTGGCTGTTTTGAGGCTAAATTTTAAGGTATATGAGAAAACATTTGGAGAACAGGAGACGTGTGATGATTATTTGCCTATAATATAATTCCACTATAGTAAGAAGAATAGTTAACATTTCCTGAGTGTGAAAAGTGTGAACCTGCATTAAGCACATCATAAATTTTCTCTCTCAACAACTCTTTGATGTGGGTATTAGCCTTATTATTATTTTATTAATAATTAATCTAGTCCTTAAGAGATTATTATTATAATTGCCAAGGGAAATACATCTAGCAATTGATCAAGCTATGATTTTAACTGAGGCTCATCCGGTTTCAAAGATTGCACTAGTAATCATTTTTGATGCATTGTCTCCCCAAATTAATGGATACATATATTATGTGTTATCTGGCTTCCAATTCTATGCAAGGAAGGGATCCAGGGCTCAGTATAATATACCAGTCAATCAGATCCCCACCAGTCAATGGCTTTTTCCATCACACCAACAATTAAATTCTAATTAATGACCAGTAATGCCTCTGCCTGTCCTCCACCCTCATTTGGTACCTCTCTTTCTCTCTCTCTCTCTCTCTCTCTCCGGTCCACAATACCACCATGCTCCAATCCAAGGGCTCTTCCATTCCTCAACTTGCCAAGCTGACTCCTACCTTGAGGCTTTTACATTAACTGGCCTCTTTGCTTGGAATACTCTTTCCCCTTGTTTATAAATCTTTATAGTACAGGTTAGGCCTTTGGGAGTTTGAGTCTACATAGGAAAAATCTAAAACAAGAGATTCTAAGACATCAACCATGGCAGCATGTGAAGAATATAAGCTAGATGGAAGAGAAGAGTCTGCTTCAATGGAAAACTAAAGCTGAAGATAATATAGACCCACAATTTGAGATCATCAGGACTAGTCATATAACTTAAAACTGGGTTGATCTTCATGTAAGAGCTGTTACTTCCAGGTTATTCTTACCTCCAGGATGTAGCCCTTTGTACTCCCAGCCTGAATAGTGGGAAATATTGTCAGTGCTCCCTTTTTTGATAGGCCTGGACACCAACTTTTAGCTCTCTGGCCCTTTAAGGCTATCTAGGGTGAAATAGCTTCTTAACATCCTCTTCCAAACCAAAAGTGATCCCTAAATGTCAGGTTTATCTCTCTGGATCTTGGATTTTGATGAAGTGGATTCTTACTATCTTGTATTTTAAAAAATTAATCAGTAAAAGCAATTATCTAAATACGCATTGTACTAAATTCAGGACTAAGAAATTAAACGTTTATTGTGCTTACAAAAATTCCTAGCATGTAGTAATTGCTATGAAATTTTATCTGTTGATATTTATATGTTAATTGTGTGATTCTTTATTACTAAGCATTTCTATGTTGCTTCACTTGCATGTCATATTTGGACAATTGCATTATCTAATAGTATGTTAAACTTAATTTTGCATTCCTCTGGATATCTTTATTTCTCTTTCTATTGAATTGGCAAGAAATTGCAGGGAAAGCATAGGTCATAGTAGTGATTATATACCAGTTTAAGCTTAGTAAGTGCTCAATAACTACATGTAATTGAATTAATATGTTGCATTACATGTAATAACATATGAGATTTATCCCCAAGATATTATAGTTACATTTTGGAGAACTGTATTTGTACCTTATTCAATGTTGGTAGTTTTGGTGTCTAATAGAGTGTCTGTCACATGGTAACTATGGAGAAATGTTAAATTAATCAGAATGTAAAACAGAGAGTACCTGTAAAGAGATTCTAAATATTTACTTAGAATAAAATATTCACATCAAAATTATAAATGACACTGAAAATATTTCTTAATAACTTAGATAACTTTGTATATAATGGAATTTTTAAAAACCTGGCTTTATGAAATTTACTTTGTTTTGATTTAGGATAAGTATAAAAATATGCTGACTCTTTTAGCTAAACAACTTTTTAAAATCTTTTTTTGAAAGACTTGGCTTCATAGGTTTAATCGATCCTTAACTGCAGCATAACTACTTATCAATTATTATTTTAACTCCAATAATCAGTCTTTTTACTTATAATAATAATGTCTTAATAAATCTTTTTGTTCAAAACCACTAGGAGTTTTCTGGAAGAATGATAAAAAATTTCTAGCTCATCTCATTTCCTATTTGAATATTTTTCCCTGCTTTGATTTCTCTTGTTCCCAGTATGCTATGGATGGAGCTTAGTGGAGCAGCACACAATAATCTCCAGCTAAGAGCCAAGAGTTATTTAAATAATTGACTTGTACAATTAACTTATAAATGGTAGGACTTGTGGGTTTCATATCACTAGAGTAAACATATAATTTACTATCTAAACCAAAAAATATATTTGAGATTAACCTCATATATAATTAAAAATTTTATAATTGTTAAAATCCAAAATTTTATATAACTATGTAATTTCTAAAAATTATATTATATTTAAGGTATTTGTTGACCAAATTTGTTTTTATTAGATTGGCAGTCCTATAAAATAGCTCTAGTGAAAACTACTTCTAAAAATTATGCTTTCTAAAAATAAAAATGATAATATCTTTGTATATTAATAAAAAACTAAATGTATAAATATTATCACATAAACATTAAAAATAACATAAGCAGAACAATTAGTTGTGGTTTAAAGTCATGTATTTTAATCAGTACTTTAGTTGTATATATCCCTAATATTTTTTTACTGTACTTTTCTGAAAAAATTATTCTTCAACATGGCCTTATTTCTGATTTTTGGAGAGCATTTGCCTATAATATTTGACAAAATAGCATTTTATGTTTAAAATTTTTTAACTTGTTGACATTTTTGATTGACATATTATTTTCTTCTAGTTAATATTAATTTTAATATTTATAATATAACAATGCTAGGTATCTAGTAGGTTCAGAGTCAAGAATGCTAAATGAAAAATAAACTGAATTTATATTATTTTGAACTTCTATTTACTTAGCTGCAGTAATTTTGCCTTCATAAAGAGTATTTTCTTTTATAACATTTTTTCCAAGCGAAACCATCAAATATGTCATATAAATTTATGATTTTTAATTAATCTCCAAATTTAGATGTTCCAAGATTTTAGGATTCCCAATTTAATTCCATCTTGGTACAGAATATACACTTATCCAGTTAAAATAGAAGCTCTATTGAAAGATTCTTCCCATAAGCAGATGCCAAAGTGCAAATACAGAATTTTGCAATTAAATACAACATTATGCACCTTTTAAATTAATAAAATCAAATTAATAAATCAATTAAAATTTTTATAAATTGGAAATGCAGTTTCTATCTCATTTGGTAGAATGCCACAATTCTTATGCAATTATAATGTACATATATATCACAACAGGTCAAGTACATTTCTTATCCACAGGTTTCTTAATTTAGTTAGAGCATTGTTTGTAACACATATGCTTAAGAATACACTTCACTAAAAATAATACTCATATTATCGACACAAACCAAATAATTTTATGTTTAATGTGCCAATTCATAATAATGTCAGATATTTCAATCTTTGACAGAATGAGTTTTCAAAAGCTTTATTTTCATTTTTAAGAATTTGCTTAAACAAATATAATCATATTGCAATTAACTTAAATTTCTGTTGGAAGCTTCTAATGACACTTGTGATGATGAATTGTATGTGTTAACTTGACTGGGCCATGAGATGCCCAGATATTTGGTACATATTTCTGGTTGTGTCTATGAATATATTTCTGGGTGAGACTAACATTTTAAATTAGTAAACTGAATAATCTGATTGCCCTCCCTAATGGGCTTAGGCCTCATACGGTCTGTTGAAGGGCTGAATAGAATCAAAGGCTAAGCAGGAAGGATTCTTTCTGTACCTGACTGTCTTCAAGCTGGGACATTGGTCTTCTCTTGCCTTCAGATGTGGATTTTGACTAGAAATATCCCATCAGCCCCCTGGGGAGCCTAGACTAATACAACTCTGAAAAGAGGACAATGTTATTTAATTATCTGCAAAATTACTAGCAATGGTAAAAATTTTAATAGCTTTTGTTTCATTTGTCATAAGTACATAAGCAAACCTGGAATTGAAAATGAATAAAATTAATTTGGAGCCACAGTCATTTAATCAAAATGAAAAATCTTAATAGTGAAAAAGAGAAATTCAATACTTACTTTTTATTAAGCATAAAGTTCCATTTTGTGAGTAACTAGGGAAAAGTGTTTGATAATGCTGTCCCTGCCAGCCATTTGGCAATATCTGAGTGTGCTTCAGTGACCACCCTGTATTGAAAGACAAGTAAGTTACCTTGGAACTACATGTACATAAATTGGAAATTTAAAGTGAAGATCAACCAAACCTACCTTGATTTATTTAAAAGATCCTATTATTAATAATCTGTTAATAATAGTATCTATTTAATAATAATGACATCTTTTTAAATGAAATCATATGGGACAGATGTTGAACTGGCTAGGGTATTGGGGCAGCACTGTTTGCAAATAGGCTTGTATGGTTATCTTATATTTAAAGAAATCCAGCCTGAGCTATTGCAAGAATAAAAGAGAAAATTTTATTAACAAAATACAGGAGTGGCACCTAACTCAACTGCAGATAAACATTAGGAATTGGAGTTGGGAACTAGAAGAATTCTGGGGGGAGAAGCAGGGGACATAATCTGTTGGATATTTCTTGCTTCAGCTCTTCTCTGTATATCTACCTACATCATTTTTTTTTTCTTGGCTTTGAAGGCAGGCTTTATCTATTTTCCAACCATGTCATAAAAACTAGCCATTCTACTGCATCAGGGATTGTATAAGTTTCACTTATGTATTAACGCACAGACTCACTGGTTGTCTTTCCACCTGCATTGCACACTCCTAGGAGAGAATATTTGATAATCCCATCTTGGACTGTGCACTCACATCTGTCCAACTACCAATGCCCACCCCAGGAGGCTGGGACCACACTTTGCATGTGTGACCAATGCTTGAAGATCAGGGTGCGTTGTTCAGAGATATTATATGGACTGAATCCATACTGAAAATGGTGTTTTCATATATACATGCACATTTAGAGAAATTTTGAAGCACAATATAGTCAGTGTATTATATTATAAAATTGTAATACATGTGCATATTTTATATAACTAGGTATATAATATATATTGTAATATGTAATACACATAGTATTATATATTATATAATTAAATCACATAAATATTTATATTCAAATTGTCAGCTCATAGTTGTCTGTTCTTGGTTCTTGACCAAAGAATGAGCAGACATACCAAAAGCAAAGCAATTGTGAAAGGAAGTTTAATTGAGGAAGGACAAGGTAGGTTTACAGAGCAAGAGCAAAAAGCATTCCACCACAGATGACAAACAGACCCCCTGTCATAGCAAAAGGGCCCTGGTTATGGTCTGGGGTCTTGTTTTATACTGTCTTATTAGACCACTGAACCACTCTGATGGACAGTTAAAGGCATGATAATTGGCCTCTTATCGGAGGTCACTTTCTAAATGGTATTGTGCCTTGGCTGCCTGGCCTGTGGACTGTGCCATTCCCTGCATTCTTTTGCAGATTAGCAGGGATTCCTCCTTCTTCCCAGGTATGGCAGTTGCTTGGGGTGGGATTAAGGGTGGGACAGCACCAAGATGGGGTACCCACCCTTTTCTTTCTTCCCAGGTGGGGCAATTGCTTGAGATTGAGACAACACCAAGGCAAGGCACCTACCTTTGTCCCTACAAGAGCCAGAATCTCTCACTATCTACCTAACACAATTAATTAATTTTGAAGTATATTAAATAGATTTCTCAAAAGTTCAATCATTGTTTTATAGAATTAAGTGAATCATTAAAAATGTCTGTGTATTGCATAGGCATGATTCTAAATTGGACTTTTTCAATAGTGAAAGGTGAGTGCTTTCTGAAACAAACATGATCACCAGAGATAACATGGGTTCAGAAAGAAAAAAAAAATGTCAAACTAATTTATCTGCTTTTCTTTGAGGGAATTAATGAAATGGTATTAGGAATGATATTACAAAGAGGATATATAGCCAGGATTAGAAAATGTCTTCTAAGATGGATTTGTGGCCAAGATGAAGAGAAATGGAATGTATAACCAAAACAGGATTATTTCGACAAGTTTATTTTTACTTGTTATTTCTTGTTTAACTGCCTGATGGAAACCCCTGTTCATAAGTAAAAATGGTGCATTTTTATTTCTTTTACATCAGTCATTCATGAGTTATACCTATAATTTGAATTTTACAGTTAAGATATGAAGAAAATCAATCTTATTACTTTTTATGATTAATTATAAAAGAAAACTGCAGGATTAAAAAATAGTGGTGTCTAGTAAATGGCCAATAGTAAATGTAATGGTGATACGTCCACTTGTTATGCCATAATGACAGGAAAATATGCAATCTTTCTATTCATTAAAGATATATTCATTCTACTATTCTTTTATGTATTCAAAAGATAGTTAAGACAAATACTGTAATAGAAGCACTGACTTTCTCTGCTTAATTCATCAACACTTTCCCTAATCACTTCCTTTTCAGTGTCTTTTATTTCCTTTCCATAAAAGTTTTATAATAATTAGCTTAATTATTGAGGACATTTGTCCAACAATAGTTTGAATTAAGAATTTTACCTAACTTCATATCAAACAATAATAAAGAGCAAAAGCTATCTTTTCTGAATGTACTTTTCTTTTACCAGTTGTGGCAAAGGTGTGACTAATGATTTCTGGTGCCTGCTGTTTCTTGCTTAATTTGGTAATTAGCTCCCTCAGCTGTTCTCATTGTAAATGAAGGGGTCCTAGTGAGCCATTTAAAGAAGCTGAATGAATGGATGATCCATCATGAAGCCTTTTTGAAAAGCTTATTTATAGGGGAAGGTACACTAGGTGGTAAGTAGGTTCAGCAGAACAACTTGTCAAAGCAAGTTCTGGTCTGGTTTTGCTTGTTTCTAACATTTAAAAGTCAAATATCAGGGCCTCTTATTTGGAGTTTAGGTCTTTCTTTGTTTCAACTTAAAACTAATAAGAATAGAGCAAGAAAGCTTGCTGATTAAAACATATATGTGCCATACCTTTGGCTATGTCCTTACTTATAGTAAATGCCAGGCATAGAAGAGATTGTGTGTATGTTGAAGGAAAAATCTTACAATCTGCTAAATGTGTTAGAAATGATAACTGAAAATATGCCCTGCTTTAAAGATACGGGGTTGTTTTTGAGAAACCATCAATTCCTTTAGTGTATATTTGTGTATTTGCTTGTCCTGTTTTAACTATTTATAGTATTTTTTTTTTTACTTCTGTATTTTGTGCAAATCCTGCAAGATTTTCTCAGTGGAATTGGGGATGGATGATAATGCACGTCAAAACAAAAGTTGCACCTGAAAAACTGTAAACAGGCAAGGAAGATTATTCAAGACTATTGCAGTAGGGTAGAAAGGCTAAAACTAAGTCTACACTCAACTCCAATAAAGCAGATAGTAGTAGGAATTTAAGGACTGGGGTGAGCTAGTGGAAACTTACTAGAGGACAGCTGTATTTGCTAATTGATTTTATCTTTATTACAGACGACAGTTTTGCAATGTAGAGCAAGACACCCACTGAAGTTAGGCTCCTACCCTCCCACAGAAACTGGGAGATAGGGTGCTACCTCCTTTTATAATTACATTTCAAAGAGATGGCTCTCAGATCCTTGAGAAGAACATCCTGGATTGTAAAACTGGAAATAGATTTTTTTAAAAGAAACTTTACATACCTATCAAAGGATCAGAGAAAAAAAAATCACAATTACAAGTTTTCTAAAGTAAAATATTTGAAGAAAAGGGAGATCAAGGACCCAGAGTCAGGAAAAAACCCATCTATAGTTGAGTCAATTTGAGAGTGACATTAAGGTTATCATGCTCACGGGATTGAAGAAGGGTACACTGGGGACTTCTACTTTATTTCTAGCTTTTAATTAAAAATGTAGCTAAAGAAAATATGACAAAATGTTTAAGATTTGTTAAAGCTTAGTGATACTGATTATATTATTCACTAATGGTCATTATAGTATTAACTATTCTATATATGTGTAATATTACAAAATATTTAATATTATAATTTCTTTTGTAAATTTGAATAAAATGAGTAAGAGCTCACATTATTCTTACACACGTTTTAGAGTTATAAACAATGTATGTGTCAATTACATTATATTTAATTTGCTCACACAATGAGAAAGATTATTTGACTTTTGGAAATAATATTAAAAGCGGATAATGTGTTTTTAGTACTTTCTATGGGCAGCTTATTCAATAGAGTTTACCAGCATTGTCTCAATCATCATAATAAATATTTTTGCAGATTTACAGATGAGAAGCCTAGGCTAGGGGAATTAAAGCTTGTCCAAAAATACAAAGGTAATACAGAGAATTATCTCATTTGCTGTTACCTCTCTTGACTACACAATACTCTGTCTCCAAACTCCACTTCCTCCTTTTTTTAACTGACTTCTCTATTGAGCATCTTAACCATACGTGTATATTTCAGCTTAGTCAATGGTAAAGACACATCTAAATTCTATGCAATTAAATTATTAAGTCACGCTTTTTTAATTCTGAATGCATTATCTGTCTCAAAGAATAGGCTAATGTTTATCTTCATAACTTTTATTGAGACTTAAATTCTACTTTATGCTTAACCTACTCTGAAGGACTTTTTGAGCATACTGTAAGAAAAATTGAGTACAAATTGAAAATGACACTAGAATCTCACTGCTTTATTGGAGTAAGACAGCAGGACATTATGCTATTTGATGTTCATGAAAATCATACATCTTAAATTCAAAACACTCTAACATTTAGATCATTTCTGGAAGAAGTGCAGGATGGTGGAGCAATTAGCATATGATCCAGACAATTTAACCTTTTTACAGTAACACTGTGGACAGCCTTTAGGTAAGACTCAAAGCTGCTGTCAATATTCCTTTCTTTCACTGGTATAGCATCACCCATTATATTTAAAACTAGTTTAGGCCAAGTCTTCTTTCTGTGGACAAAAACGAAATTCAAATTTGTTGAATATAAAATATTTGCTCTCTTGTTTGCTAATATAGATAAGTGAAAAGATGGTTGAAAATGCTGAGTTATCTCTTGGAGATTATTAGGTATTTTGAAACGTTTGAGAGTTGTTTGATGAACCAATATTCAGCAATGTAAGTTTTTTAGTGTTACTAATGACAGAATGAAGATGATGAGAGGTTTATGTTGCACGCAGCAATCAGCAATATGGTATTTATTCCTGAACAAATACATTATATATCCTCTAAAATGAAAAGGCAGATGGTGGCAAGCTTTTTGAGAGCTGGAGAATTTATTACATAAAAACAAGTAAAATATGTTTCGTGAAGTGGGGGTAAAACGTTGATTAGCAGTTTGAAATTTGGTTTCTGCACCTGGCTTGGCTACTTATTGGTTCTTGGATTTTCAGTGTCCTCATTCAGAAGGCAGCCAGGGTGGTGATTAAGAACATTTGAATGGTCCTGAGTCTGAGTACCTGTTCTGCCAGTTCCACTGGCAGTAACTACCACTTTTAAATAGTCAAATAACAGTCACTGTCCTGTAGGATTGCTTTGAGAATTAAATGAGATAAGCTGTTGAAAGTACCTGGCACAGTGCCTTGTGCCCTGCTCTCAGTAAATATTTGCTGTTACTATTTTTAATAGAGGTTATAATCTTTGTCTTAGTATTTAATAATGTTTTGCATAAGTTCAAAGACAAAATAAATTTGAATCTGGCTTATAATGTTAGGGAAATGTTACATGTAAATTATTTTTTAAATCATTCTTATTAAATCTCTATTTAGTTAAAACCCCAGTATAGTGCACTTTATTCAACTTCCTATGAGGTGGATCATGTATTTTCTTTAGGTAGTCTGTTGTGATTTATGTCAGCATGGCATGGAAATGTATACTAAACTGGAACTTTAAAATACAGTTGATTTTGCCAGAATTAGCTCAGTTTGAGAAATAAAAGTCTCTGGCTTTGTTGGTATACTTTGGTCAATTTATCTCCCCTAATTAAATGATATTTTCTTCCTCACTGTTTGTGAAGTGTTAATTCTGTAGTGTTCAGCAGTAGCAACTTTAACTAGGACACTTAAATGGAATATTTAACTATCCTTTTGATACCCCTTGAGTTTAAATAGCTAATATACCTCATATGGAGACCAAATCTTTATGATGGGAACTAATTAGTTGCACTTTCACTAATAGTTTCATATGAAATATTGATAAGGGAAATAGGAAAAAAGAAGGAATTCAAATGAAAGAAATGAAAACCTATCTATCTTCTTATGGATCTAATGTTATTTATAGTAACTTGGCTACATGACAAATAGAATACTGGTATGAAAGGAGTTTAGACTTGATTCTAAAAAGCAATGCTAAGCAACTGAAACATTTTCTCATAAGAGTGATATAATCTGACAACTTTGCCTGTTATAATCCGTGCCCTACCAAATGGTTACCATGGATGAGGAAAACACAACGATACCCGATTTTCCAAACATTTATACACAGACCAGCATACCCCATGTTAAAATTTTTTTTTTTTTATCTTGCTGTCACTGCAAGTGAGTGATTTAACTTCATTTCTAGCTGTCATCTCCAGAATATCTTAATAAAGACTTTAAGTATTGACCAGGCACAATGACTCATGCCTCAGCACTTTGGGAGGCTGAGGCCAGATGGTTGCTTGAGACCAGGAGTTCCAGACTAGCCTGGAAAACATAGCCAGACCCCATCTCTAGAAAAAATAAAAAAAATTTAGGTGAGTATGGTGGCCCGTACCTGTAGTCCTAGCTACTCTGAAGACTGAAATAAGAAAATTGCTTGAGCCTAGGAGTTCAAGGTTGCAATAATGCATGTAATGCAGTGAGCTACAATTGTGCCACTGCACATGAGTCTGGGCAATGGAGAAAGACTCTATCTCTAAAAAAAAAAAAAGAAAAAAGTATAATGCCATTTGCAACGAATTAGTAGAGTTATGGCAAAATCTTTCTATGAAAGCCATTTCATTCCATTAATAAAGATGAGTAGAATTTTGAACATCTAATATATTTGTATGTTCTCTGATAATATTAGTGAAATAAATATATCAAGGCATTATAATTTTCAGCATTATAAGTATATTCTTATTTTTATGTACAGTGTATGACTATAAAGGCAGCTATTTAGCCATATCCTCAGATCTGCCCATTCTCCCTCCATCATGTACAATTAAGTGTTATTCGTAAAATACGATCCTATAAACACAAACATTTGTTCCAGGTCTGAGCATCTGATGGAAAGAAATGCCAAAATAAAAAGAAAGACATTTGTAAGAGATTTATGCTCATTTGTTAGAGTTTATTACAATTTGTGACAACTGACTTTTTTACAAATTGATACCATTTCAATTCCCTGCAAATTCTAGTTAATATGTTTTTCAATTTATATACTGTAAAGTTCACATTGTGGTATATAATTCTATGGATTTTGATAATATAAACCTTGTATCCACTACACAAATCTTAATATAGATCAGTTCAATCAGTCCAAAAATTTCTCCATGTAGCCCTGTTATAGTTGACACAGCCCTCTACCCAGTATCCTGGAAAACACTGTTTTCCACCTATATCAGTTTTGGCGTTTTTCAGAATATCATTGCATGATGGTACAGTATGTAACTTTGACGGTCTGGCTCCTTTCACTTAGCAAAATGCAGTTAAGATCCATCCATGTTGTTCCATGAATTAATAATTTAATAATTTTTATTGAATAATATTTCATTGTATAGATTCACTACAGTTGATCTGTTCTATACTTGAAAGACATGTGGGATAGTCACTGTCCTGTCCACAGCTGGACTTTGAAGTGTTGCCCCAGTTCCTGGGCTCCAGCGTAGGAAGAATCACAGCCCGTGGCCCTCAGGACAGAGAGAGATGACAGACACTCAGTATGCATGAAGAATTTATTGTAAGGAGAGTTTAAGGGTGCAAGGTGAAAGTATATTTCCTAAGGGGAAATGAATCTGGCTCTGTGAGTGGAGAAGACACTGTCTTCTATGTTTTTCCTTTTATATGCTAGCAGTATATGTTGATGTAAAGGTCAGTTATAATTAGTTATGACTATATGTCACAGGTTTTGAGTCTGGATTTTTCCAGGTATGGACATAACTTAAAGATTATGTTCCAGACATTGCTTTCTCCTATACGTGTGATGGGGAAAGTCACCATTTATGGTGTTTTTCTGTTTTCTAATTGGTGGTCACTGTTGCATGGTCTAATCACCCCATTCTTTAAGACTGAAATAACTGTTCCTCTTGGTTATTTTTTGGTAACTATTTCCCTCTTATTGTTTTTCTTTAACTGTTTCCTCCTTCTTGTTTCTCTGCTCCTATCATTCCATCACCTCTTGTTTTTCTGTCCCTAGCAGGATGTTTCCAGTTTGGGGCACTTATATGTAAAACTGCTACACTTATTTACATACAGCATTTTGTGTGAACATAAGTCTTCAGTTTTCTTTGAAAAAATGTGGGCATGAGATTGTGGGCTCATAGGGTAAACGTATAGTTAACTTTATGGGACAATGCCAAAATGTTTCCCAGAGTTTTTACCACTTCTCTTTCCTACCAGAAACATATGAAAGTCCTCATACTGAGTACTGCATTGACCCTTGCTATTATCAGGTGAGGCATGAGGTATTATCTCATTGTTGTTTAAATTTGCAGTTCCCTAATAACTAACTACTGGTGCTGAGCGTATTTTCACAGTCTTATTTGCCATCTGTATATTTTCTTCAGTGAGGTGTCTGTTAAGATATTTCGCTGAAATTGTTATTGAACTTTTTGATTTCTTATTGTGTATTAAGTTTTGAGAGTTCTTTATACACTCCGAATTCCTTGTCAGAAGTATCATTTGTACATTATTTTTCTGTTTGTGATCTATCTTTTCATTCTCTTAACATGACCTGGCATATAGCAAAAGCTTTTAATTTTAATGAAATCAAATTTATATTTTTTAACAGATTTCCGAAAACTTTTTGGTGAGCACAATAGCACAGATGTTTTTTCCTATATTTACTTCTAGAAGTTGTATAGTTTTATGTATTTTACTTAGGTCTATGATACATTCTGAGTTAATTTTTGTATAAGTTCTAAGATATGGGTGAGTTTCATTATATTTCTGTATTTATGTCCAGCTGTTCCAACACAATTTATTAATGTGGTTACCTGTTTTTATTTGGCTTAGATCTTTATCAAAAATCAGTTTACTTTGTGTGGGTCTATTTCTCAGCTGTGTGTTCTGTTCCACTGTACTACGCATGCCTATCCTTTTTCACTAAAGCCATGCTACCTTGATTACCATTGCTTTACAGTTTTCTGTTTTCTTCTTTTATATTCATTTCAGTTTTTTTTCACTTCATCCTTTACGTTTGGTTTTCATTTAATTTGCCCATAGTTTTTCAAATTCTTAAGGTGCAACAATCAATTAGAAAATATAGCAGAAAACAGATTATATTCACAGTAGAAATAAATACTACAAATTGTGTATTTTTAAAAAAAGAAATACTCTGCTGACAAAAATACTGTTAGGGACAGGAAAACAGGAGGTAATGGAATGATAGGAGCAGAAAAAGAGATAGATTAGAAAAAGAGAAGGTCCAGATTTTCATGGAGAAGTAAAAATGGTTTTATTGTTGTATATATATTTTTTACTACAATATAGAATTTAATAGAGAGCAAAATTAATTGGATGTGGCTAGTATATCAATGGGATACATTTTAAGAATTA
Organism: Lemur catta; assembly: GCF_020740605.2. Classification (NCBI taxonomy): domain Eukaryota; kingdom Metazoa; phylum Chordata; class Mammalia; order Primates; family Lemuridae; genus Lemur; species Lemur catta. The sequence goes on along the minus strand of NC_059141.1, from coordinate 44,577,764 downwards.
TGTTGTATAAAGCAAATCAAAATGCTGTGTTAAGTGGGAAAAGTAGCAATTGGGAAAATGATGACTAGAAAGGTTGAAAGATTGCCAATCTGGATTGAAGCCTGTTGATAAAATGCAGCAGCAATGTTTGAGCTAAAAATCCATGAATTTGCAGCCTCTTTCTGGCTCTGGTTACTAGCCATGAAATCAACAGATTGGACAGGACATAGAACAGCATGAGAGAAAGATAACAGTTGGTAGTGACAACTTGTAGGGGGCTTTTATTTTCTACTGAATGAAAACAGGAGTGAGGAATAGAACTCATTATTTAAATAATCATATAAGAATCACTGTCAGACTAATTAAAAAGACTAATTTGAAAAGACTAATTCTTTTCAAAACATTGGCGTATTCATTTTTTATATTAGTTTCATAACTTCACTGTGAAACATTTCAAGCTGGTGGTGTTATATAACTTTTTGTATGTCATCTGAACTGTTCTCTAGTTTAGCTATTTACAGAACTATGACTAAAACCCGGGTCCAATTAACTTGTGGTATAATGAATTTATTTCATCTTACCATAAAATTCTAAATTTCTCAACCTAAATCTGTCAAAATCTGACAAATTTATATATCAGCATTTTCCTTTTAAATATGCAACATAGTATATTTGGATTTTAATTATCAATGTGCTGTTTTAAAAATAAAAATTTTTTTCAAGAAGTTTTGAAAAGGCTCTTAATCTATTATTTGGCCTTACTCCTATATGATTAAAATTTAACTGTTAGCAGTCACATTTTCTCCAGCTGTGATAATTTATTCTTCTAATTTCCACCATATGTTGCTTGTTGTTGTTACCTATTTCTTCTCTCTTTCTGTAGATGCTGAATGGCAAACTGTAAACACAGATGTCCAACTAGTGACATGTGTTGGCATTCAGCATTCTCATTTTCTGAGTTAATACTTAAGTCTTGGTGTTTGCTACTAAAATTGTTTAGATATAATAACCTCACTATTCCTGGGCACACAAATTCATCATTATGCTTCCTTGTGTCCCACCCTCTTTTCTATAACTGAGGTCACTGTTTTGCAAACATAAAATATTCATTATTTTCATCAAGCAAAACAGAAATAGTGCAAAAATTTAAAAAAAAATGACTCAAAGTCTTAACTACAGAAAAGAATATTTTTCTAGACATATCTGTATGTGTTTAAACAGATAGAACTATAGATGAACACATGCATGAATGGATATAATTAATTCTAATTATAGGAGTAATGATCTACATTTTATTTGATTGTCATGTCTGGATATAACACCTGAAACTGTTGGAGGCTTCTTGCTATCCACCTAAAGATGAAGCCCACAAATAAGCAGATAGAGTGCAAAGAATTTTAAGAAAGTGAATCTGAGCCCTGAAGTAAAAAAAGACTGTAATTATGTGTCATTATAATACAATTTCATAAAATATAGTAACCATAATTTTATTGACTTTAGTAACTTTTTCACCTTAAACATACACACATATAAAAATATAAATATGTGCATTGTCAAAACAAAAACAAATGTGATCATTAGCAAGCAAATTTAAAGCAACTATATAGTGACACAAAAATAAATTTTCTCTATCATTCTTTATAAAATTCCAATAGAAATGCCTTAATTTTCCCTACTTTTGAAAAATTTGATTCCTCTTCAGTCATAAACAGTGTAAATTGATTAATTAGCATAATTATAGTACAGCATTTCTGCTACCACACTGAAAAATAAACACAGAACTTAACTAGCAGTTGGTATACAATAAAGTTTTACTTAATGAGCAAAATAAATATTACATAAACAATATAAGGAAGAAGAAGAGAAATCTAAATCTTCTTGTTTTGTACTAAAAAGAAATCAAATAATATAAAAAGATTTGAATTTGAATTACATTTTTTGGGTTATTCAACTTTCCATGATAAGTAAATTATTACCAACTTACAATGTAGTGATATATTAACCATGAATCATGCTGACTATACTAATAACTGTAACATAGCACACTATGTTTTAAACCTACTGAGTTTGAGACACTTGTTTTAGGAAGGATCATGAAGAAAATTATATACAACTTAAAGTGCAAAGATGTGTGTATATATATATACTGTGTTCATGTGCATATTTCATTGTATATACATATATTAAATATACATATATGTTCATACATATATGTGTATGTATATATGCATATATGTTTGTGTGTATACACCTCTGACCTTGTATCACATACATCTCTATCTATTGCAGAACATCTTAGGTTTATTTCTTCTTTTATCTATATACTACCTCCAATACTATTTTCAATGTAGGTCCTCCAATGACCAACCTTCTGAGATTTTGTATGCCTGAGAATATTTTTACTACAGCCTTACATTTTAGCAAGAATTTAATAAGACATAAAATCTGGGTTGAAAAATTCTTTTGTCCATGTTTTTCAATATTACTTCATTGTGTTCTTATATTCACTGTTGTTATTAAAACATTTGATACCAATCTGACCATTCTTCCTTGCTAAGTGGTCAGCTCTTTCTCTTTGAAAGCACACAGGATTTTCTCTTGTCTTTGATATTCTTAAATTTCACTACAATGGGTCTTTGTATTGGCTGTTCCGTATCTCTCTTATTTTGCATTCTATGGGCCCATTTATCTTTTATTTGGGCATATTTATTGCCAATATTTCTCTAGCATTTCCACCTCCCTACTTTTATCTTTCTTCTGTGGTCCTTGTTATTTGGATGTTGGCATCTCTGCTTTAATCTCTGTATCTCCTAACTTTTCCTTTTATATTTACATTGCTGTATCCTTCCTTTCTTGTTTCTGAATAGTCCATTTCATTATCTTGGTCTAATAGGTATCCACACTACTATTAATGACTTTCATTATATTCTTTATAATTTTTTATCCCTAGTATTTTACTTAATTGTATTTATTATTTTTTGTTCTTTGTTTTTGTTTTTCATAGGCTTGTATATCTCCTTAATTATGTTTCTAATGCTTATTTTGAACTCATAGTCTTCTGTTCAAATAACTTCATTTCTTGATATTCTTCATTGCTTTCCTTTGTTTTCTTTTATTTATTTATTTATTTATTTTGAGTCAGAGTCTCGCTCTGTTGCCCAGGCTAGAGTGCCATGGCATTAGCCTAGCTCACAGCAACCTCCGACTCCTGGGCTTAAAGCAATCCTCCTGCCTCAGCCTTCCAAGTAGCTGGGACTACAGGCATGTGCCACCATGCCCAGGTAATTTTTCTATATATATTTTTAGCTGTCCATATAATTTCTTTCTATTTTTAGTAGAGGTGGGGTCTCACTCTTGCTCAGGCTGGTCTCGAACTCCTGAGCTCAAACAATCCGCCCGCCTCGGCCTCCCAGAGTGCTAGGATTACAGGCATGAGCCACCGTCCCCAGCCCTGTTTTTCTTTTAACATGAATTCATTCACCAGATTTCTCCTTATTTAGTGTATTGTGACCATATTTCTCTGCGGGGTTGGGCATTCCCTTGTTGCATCAGTGAAAATATCTTTTTTTTTTCCATTATTCTGATAACTGTTTTATTAAATGTCTTTTTAAAAATTATGGATAATTTCAAACATACACAAAAGTAAAAAGAATGGGTACAATAAAGGCACAAGCTCCAGCCCTCTAGTCCTATCTGCCTTCCTCTATTTCCAATAGACTATTTGGAAGCAAGTCCCAGATATGACACTGTGTGAACTGTAAATACTTTAACATATATTTTTAAAAGACTAGGATTCTTTCCCTTAAACATAGTCACATACCATTATCACACCCCAAAATGACAATAGCTTCTTAATATTATCAATATCTTAATTCAAGAAGAAGGGATAAAGCCTAGAATACAGTGTCCTGTATTTATAATTATTTATTTCCATTTCTTATCACCTCTCTAAGTAATGCTTCAGATTGGAGACTCACTTTACCACTCCACTTATCCCCACCAAACAGCATGGCATTAGGTTGGAGGGGTGAACTCCTTCTAATCTGGAGCCTAAATTGTTATCCACTAGTCCTGAGGATTTGGAGATGGAGGTGAAAGTGCGTAAAGGCTGGAAGAGGGGATGGGATTTCAAGATTCCAGAATTCTGCACTAGCTTCTGCAATGACCCTGATTTCACCCTAAGGCACAAGCATCAGTGGCCTGAGCCTTTGCTAGGGCTTCTAAACTAAGGTGCCACCCTCATAGCAACAATGGAGGAAGAGGTATGAGCAGAACTCAAGCTAACTTTTTATGATTTATCTTGTGTTTAAGCAGGCACCTGCTATAGCCACCATCATTCACCTTTCTGTCTATTTGGATGTTTCTCATAGTTCACAGTGTCTGCATTCCTCTCTCTTTAGGTCTCTTGATGCTTCTCTCTGCAGTGTCTTCACAGTTGATATTGGGAAAAAAGAGCCTTCAAGCAGTGCTGATTCACTCTCTCAGTAGAAACTAGTCCTAATGACCACTTATCAACTCATTAAACAATTACATAATAGGATTATCAGTAAGCATTGCTTAGTCATTTGTAGCAGATACTGTTGCTGGCACACCTAGCATTCTTTTGGAAACAACTTTTCTTCTTGTCTAAAAAAATCCTATGTGGGTTTTTTTTTTTTTTATCTTTATCCTCATAGCCATGACCTTCATTAAACCAACATATTACACCTCTATCCCCCAGCTATTATTGCTTTAAGAATAGTGTGGCTCTATTATGCCCAATCACACATGATAGGTATCTTCTTGGGAAAAGAGTTCTTGGAAAGCTTGTTTTTTTTTCTAATTATAGGAGTAATGGTCCACATTTTATTTGATTGTCATGTCTGTATTTAACACCTGAAACTGTTGGAGACTTCTTGCTATCCACCTAAAGATGAAGCCCACAAATATACAGACAGTGTGCAAAGAATTTTAAGAAAGTGAATCTGAGCCCCGAAGTACTGGAGCCATCCTACTTATTGTCCATTTATTACAGAAAGTAATACATTTCCCAGGGTTTAAGTCAGTTTGGTGTTTGGCTTTTTTTTTTCCTTGAAAATAGGACATCCTAACTGATATGTTTAAATAAATTTATCAAAAGAGCTTTAAAATTGTGTATAATTAATCAAGTTCCTTGATGCATGAGTATTTGTTTTAATGATGTATAACTAGTATCTGTTGACCACGAAGATGAAATTATTAAAATTAGACATTTCGCAGCCAAGTAGAGAAAATTAATTTCATTTTAAAAAAGCAGACACAAAACAAAACAAAAAATTATTATGTTGATATGCATTGCAGAAATGAGTTTTCAACTTTTTTTAAATCTATACTTAATACACAGCTATAGAACTCAGCTAAATTCATGTACTATATAACTGTATAATCCTAGGAAAGTGACTTACCAAATTCTAAACAACTCTCGGTACAAAAACAACTACAACACTTTTCCAACTATTTTTTATATAATTTTGCTATTAATCGTAAACTACTAAAATGTGTTGTTTTATAAAAGATATATGTATATGTGGGAGGGACATATTTAATTTCAGGTTTAATTTTTTAATGAGGTCTATTTGAAGTCTAATATGTACATTGTTCTCTGAATGCAGACAGGGAAAATTCATATAAATTTATTTTGTGCAAGTTTTCGATTGCATGTTGGGCTTGGCTTATTGGGGGTGATCCAACAAGAAGTGAGACTTTTTTCCCCTTAATTTTAATGTGGATATTCACACACATGATTAAAGACAGCCATGCAAAGGTGCATAAGAGGCAACTAAAAAGTTTTCAATGAAGTGAAAACAGTGTGGACAAATATCTCCTCCAGCTTTTCCATGAATTATTGACTAAGTGAACTAAAGCATAAACAACAAAGACTGTCAACATTATATATAAACGTGCTTTTCTTTTTTTTCTTTTTTCTTTTTTTTTGCCAAAAAGCCCCTTCTGTAGTCTTTCTCAAACTGTATTAAGAATTTTTTAAAAAAATTGTTTTTGCTTTATATTTTTTCCCCTATAGAATATTTTTGAAAAATACAATTAGATTAATTATGAGAAAAATGTTAATGCTCTGGGAATCCAGCACAATGGCAGTTTGCTATGAAAATTTCTAAATACTAAGTCTCAATTTCTAATCTATCTTACTGGTTGTGTGTAAAAAAAAATTCTCAGTCTGGCATTAGCCTGTGGACTGTATTTTTGAGGAGCACTGTAATAGAGCCTACTTTTTCCATTTGAAAGTAGGGACAAATTCAACTTGCCAAAAGAATAATGTTTGTCTAAAAGTTCACAATGTATTTTTTTATGTTTGCTAAATGGCAATATTCAGAGTTAATCTTGATCCTGATAGATGGTCAAAATGCTGCCACCAGATGGTAAAGATGATAAAATTTTATGAATTGAATCCAGTTGAATATATTTTTGTTATTATGATGGGGTACTAAACAAAATGTATAGGGATAAATAATCGTACATGGTGAATATAACTGGAATAGATGAAGTTTAATGATTCTGAGCCCCTGTACCTAATTCATATCCCGAAATCTGTCAATTTCTGTCTCTCTCATCTTGTGAATGTGACAACATTTCTGACTGTTTCTCCTCTGTTTGTCTATATCACAGAATGATTATAAAAAGTGAGGTAACAAAATTTCTTTCAATTACTTAACACTTATTAAATATTTAGTAGCAGTAGTGGTTATCACTAATTGTTTTTATTTATTAGCAAATGTTATTTTCTAAACACCAGATACTGACCTATTTCTTAACTTCCCTTTATATCAACACTTCTCAAAACAGTCATCTATACCCACTGTCTCGTATGCTCTCTCTCTCTCCTTGGACTATTCTCTCTTTTTCTCTTTCTAATTCAGTGCATTCTGTTTATACCTTTCTACCAACATAGCTTTTGACAAGGCCTCAAGAAATTACTAATTTGGCAAAACCAGTGATCAATACTCTGTTTCCACTTAATGTCTTAACAGCATTTGATACATCTGGCCACTTCTCTTTCCTGAAATATTTTTTCAATTTTCCAAGACACCACATTCTTCTATATTTTTCTTTATTTGTATCTTTGTTGGTTTGTTATTCATTTTTTCTCTTCATTGTTGCCAATTCCTTCTGACTCCACCATCAACATTTTTTCCTCTTTTTCAGAGCTCACACCTCACCACACTTTCTCTAAGTGGTCTCCTTTAAGCTAATGGCTTAAATTACTACTTTAGAGACTTCCAAAGTTATATTTAGAACCCTGAAAACTCCTCTAAGGCCTGAATTTGTACATCAAACTTTGTATTCAACTGTTTCTCTAATAGGGATTTGAGACTTAATTTGTACAAAGCAGAATGTTTGATTCCAACCTCTTTTCTCTTCTCAAGCTCAGAAGGAAGAATCTAGTCTTCTTCCGATCATCTGTAACACAGTAAATATCATCATAATGTATCTAATGAGTTGCTCAGAACAAAATCCTGAGCAATCTGTGATTTCTCACTTTCTCTTAGTCTTTCATCTGTCTTGTTCATGGTGATGTCTCTAGGACCTAACATAGAGGCTAGTTCATACGAAAACTGGAAAAATATTTGGTCAATAAATAAATGAGTCTGTGAAGAAGAGAAATACTGATCACTTAAATGATAACCTTTTCATCATTATACTCATTGTGCTTGGTTTTTATAACTCAGTAACCTTCAATACTAAGCATGTAGTCAGTTGTATACCTCAAAGCATTGACTGGGCACCAAGGATTTCTGTTGTTCATTTGAGGAGGAAGCAAAACAAATGAAGTATGATTGTATATCCAGCCAACTTGTTTCCTACCTTTCTAATGCATAATAGTCTAAGTCATGAAAGTTTTGTAAATTTCAGAATGGTTGTTAAGAGGATAGGAATCTCTTGATATGTATCCTCTTCCTTTTACACACTTCAAATTTTAAGACTACAGATACTATAGGACTATATCATTGTGAAAACATTTTTATTTTGACATAAATTCAATTCCAGAAAATATTGTTTTAGTATATATGTGCTTTTGTCTTCTTGTCTCCTTGTAGCCCATTTGCAAACATGCTTTTCTTCTATTGTTTATATTTGAAATGCAGATATGTAAAACTTGCTATCTATCTAACTGCTGTCATTTTCTCTCTAGTGTGTATATATAGTTTAGGATAATTGCCTAAAATCAAGTTAATATTATTAATTCCATGACATATTTTCTATATATATCTGTCATCAAGATATTGGATTCTTTGAAAGATAATCAAATATGTTTTATTCAAAATACAAAACATCTGTGCCAGATGACAGAAATCCTTTTTCTTATTTGTCCTATCAAGATAAAGCAAATTTGACAATCACCTAATTATCAAAGACATGTAATCAGATATTACATACTTTAATAACCCATAAATTCTGGCTAAATTTTTTTTCTTTTTTATTCACTTGGAGTTAGTCCTGAGTATAAATTTTTTATTCACTGTAATTTAAGATAGAAAAGTTATAGTTTTAAAATGTAATACTTTCTTAAAACAAGAATTGATTTTTTTTCTATGTTTTGACTCACATAGAAGATAGAATCTTTCCTTAGAGTCATACTTTCATTGTATTTCTTTCTTTTACATGTTAAAGTCACATTTCTTAAGAAATTTTTATTGCTTGTGATAGAGTGGAAAGAATAAAGATCTTAGAATGTTTTGATTTCATCTCCCAACATAGTTAGATTGAAGTTGCTTTGAGTAGCATAACTAGGATAAGGAGGTGGGGATATTTCGAGTCTTTCTTACCAGGTAGAGCTTTGGCTCTAGAACCCTGATGTATTCTCTTAACAAAAAGAATTGGCCAGATCCAATGTGAGATTTGAAAAGTCATGTGGTCTCCATGATCAAGTTTCCTTAGATGGAAAAATCTGATCTTAGCCTTTTAGTCTTAATATTTTGAGGGCAAATGAAAACAATGAAAAAGTGAAATGAAGAAAGACTCACCTTAATGCCTAGAAGAGAAGTACTATCTTTCTCCAATCACTTGTTTCATTGTTTTGGACCCCATCCTGCTCTGCAAGAACCTCCCAAAATGAAATTGCCTAGACCCAAGCCATAGCTAGCCACATGGGGGAAACAAGCACATACAGATACACTGTTAGAACAAAACTCTCCTAATTGTAACATAAGATTTTAAATTTTTATTTCCTCAGAAGACTTTGAGTAATATCAATGCTCCTTCTCCTTTAAGGTTAATTGAGATCAAGTATATTTACCAAGCGATTTCACAATAAATGATTGCCATACTCCTTCTCTCTCCATCTTCACATTTAATCAGTAACTAGTCTGTAGAACCTCTGCCCTAAACATCTCTTGTCAATATAACTCTATTGGGACCTGTTTTACAGTTCACATAATTCACTCATTTCAAGTGTACAATTAGTACAAAAGAGTAAATTTACCAAATTGTGTCACGTCAATTTTAGAAGATTTCCATCACTCCAACAAGATCCCTCATGTCCATTACCTTTTAATGTTTGTGCCCTTGTCCTGCTTCAGGAAACCACCAAGCTACTTTATATCTCTATAGATTTGCCTTTTCTGGACATTTCATATAAATAAAATAATACAACTTGTGTGAAATCTCTTGGATTTGGCTTCTTTTGCTCAGCATTTTTTTGAGGTTCATCCATGTCATAATATAGTGCAGCAGTTTGTTCTTTTTGACTGCTAAATAGTATTTCATTGCCTAGATATACCATATTTTGTGTCTCTATCCACTAGATGATAGATATTTAGGTTGTTTCTAAGTTTGAGATGCTTCATATTCATGTTTTTCTTTTATTTATTTTTAAAAATTTTGGTATAATATGTATGGCGTACAATTTACCATTGTAACCATTTTTTAAGTTTCCAGTTCTGTGGCATTAGATGTATTCATATTTTTATGAAGCTGTCTTAGTCAATTTAGGCTGCTATAACAAAAATATCATAAACTGGGTAGCTTATAAACAGCAGAAATTGATTTCTCATAGTTCTAGAGATTGAGATGCCCAAGATCAAGGTGCTGGAAGTTTGGTGTTTGGTGAGAGTCTGTTACTCATAGTCAGTGTTGTCTAGCTGTGTACTCACACGGTGAAAGGAGCTAGCTAGCTCTTCTGTTGTCTTTTTTAACAGGGCACTAATCCCAATCATGAGAGCTCTGCTCTTATGATCTAATCGCTTCCAAAAGGCCCCACCTCCTAATATGATCAACTTGGGGGTTAGAATTTCAACATATGAATTTGAGGGGGACACAAACATTTGAACCATAGCAGCAACCATCAGCACCATAAGTCCCCAGAACTCTTTTCATCTTGCAAAACTGAAGCTCTGTGTTGCTGCCCAACCAGGTTCATTTGTTCTCTGCCCAAGAAGCTAATGTGCTGAGTCAGCAGGTTTTAAAGCAGAGAAAGAGTCTTTATTCCGCATAAAGTGGGGAAATGGGAGAAATTTCTCAAATCCACCTCCCCAAGAACTTGGGAGACAGGGTTTTTGAGGATAGTTTGACAGGCAAGGGATTAGGCAATTAGGTTTGTTAACTGGGGCAAAATTATAGGGATGTAGAAAGTGTCTTCTTGTGTTGCTCCAGGCCCTGGGGGTCACAATTCCAGTTGATTCAGTTTCTTGATATGGGCGGCTGGTCTGTGTGGGCCAATTGATCCACTGGAACGCGGGGCCCGGAAGATATCTTAAAAACTACCTTTGGGTTCCAAAAAGGTGATGTTATCTACAGAGAAAGTTAAAAATTTTTATGGACACCAACTATGGGGAGAAAGTTAAGAATGTTTATGGACACCCGCTGCGTGGCTCCAGAGTGGCAATTACAGGGGGAAAGTTACTAATTATTATATTATTTTTAGCTAGACCTGTGCATTACTTTTAGCTAGGCCCTTACCACAGTTCTTGTCTTGCACTCCATTATTGAAGGGCGGTTTCATCTGTGTCTATTAGACAATGACTCCTCATTGCTTCCTTCCTTCAGCCTCTGGCAACCACCATCCTATTTTCTGTCTATATGAATTTGACTACTTTAGTTACCCCATGTAAGCGGAAACATACAATATTTGTGCTTTTGTGATTGGTTTATTTTACTTACAGTAATGTCCTCAAGGGTCATCCATGTTATAGCATGTGTCAGAATTTCCATCCTTTTAAAAAGACTGAGTAATATTCTATTGTATGTATTGTATGTATATGCCACATTTTGTTTATCTGTTCATCCTTGGGTTCCTTCCACTTTCTGGCTATTGTGAACAATACCACTATAAAAACAAGTTTACAGATATCTCTTCAAACCCGACATTCAATACTTTTGGGGTATATACTCAGAAGTGGAATTGCTATATCATACAGTAATTCTGTTTTTAATTTTAGGGGGGAACCAACATGCTGTTTTCTATAGCTGTCATGCCATTTTACATCAACAGTGCATAAGAGTTCAAATTTTTCTACATCATAGCCACCATTCATTCCATTCTGCTTTTTAGATAGTAACTATTCCAATGGATGGTAGGTGGTGCTTCAGATTCATTTTTGAGTGAGTTTTCTATGACGGTAATTATGAGAGAATGCAAATAAAGAGGAGTCTGTGTATAATGCTATATATATGTGCCAACTATATATATGTGCCAACATTACACATAGGTAGATCTTTCTTTATTTAAAGATGAATATAAAATATGAAAATGACAAGAATAAAAAGAACAAAACCAAAATTTCTTTGAGGCTCCGTTGGCTTGGTATTTAAATAGTTTTCGCTGAGACAAAAGCAAAACACAAAACAAAACAAAAAATGCACACTTTACTTTGATCCTTAAAAAGGAATGCTCATATTATTTTTATTAATAAATAGTGAGCACTTATTTTAAAATGATTGCTCTCCAGGGATTTAAGACAATTTATTTTAGCACTGGAGCCATTTTATCAAGATAATTTTACATGAAAAACAATCCCACAGATGCTAATGTGTTTGCTGTAGATGGAACAGAAATTGGGCACTCAGCACCTGGTCCTGTCATTGTGACGACAGGGACAGGCAGTCCTGTGGGAGCTTTGTGCTCCTGGGTCACAATTTGAAAACCAATGTACTGGGCTATGGTGAGAATCAAATTAGTTCCAAACAGACATTGTATTCATCAAATAATTTTAAGTAAGTTTATGTGTAGTTAATTAATTAGGTACAGGGAATGATATGGTTGGCATAAAAGGAAGGCTCCAGAACAGTTTAAATTTTTGTTGAGAGAAATATATACTATTAAATGGATTAATTAGGATAATTAATGCTGATAAATTAACACAATTAATTAATGTTGATTAATTAATATAAAAAAATACATAATACTTCTTAATATATGACTACACCTGAGAGAAGTGCTATTAAGAATAATTGGATTGTTTTATGAAAGTGTGAAAAAGGTGAATTTAAACAATTCAAGAATAGGAGGAAAAGCTTTCCTGAGGAAGCACGTATTGACAGACATCTGAATAGGTAAGAGTTAAACAGGTCTTACAAGATCACTTTAGTTGACATTTGGGAAAAAAGCAATAGAGGGGTCAAGATTGGGATAGGGAGGGACTTAGTAGGAGGCTGTCTCAATATTGGTGAATGATAATAGAATTTGTAGAGGTGATTGCTGTGGTTTGAATATTTGTCTCCTCTGAAACTCACGTTGCAACCTAATGGCCAGCATGGCAGTATTGAAAGGGGGGGCCTTTAAGAGGTGATTGGGTTATGAGGACTTTGGACTCATGAATGAATCAATCCATTCACTGATTAATGGGTTAATGTATTAATGCTGCTGTCCCCAATCTGCTGTCCGTGGACTGGTTCTGGTACCCAGTCTGTTAGGGAATGGGCTGCAGAGTCCTGCCCCAATTCCCCCCGGGAAAATTGTCTTCCATGAAACTTGGGGGGGTGTGGGGGTGGGCGGCACACAGCAGGAGGTGAGCGGAGTGAAACTTCAGCATCATCTGTATTTACAGCTGCTCCCCTCCCCATTACTGGCTTCACAGCCTCACCTACCACCACCATCTGTGGAAAAATTGTCTTCCATGAAACTGGTCCTTGGTGCCAAAAAGATTGGGGACCTCTGCATGGGTTATCATGAAAGTGGAACTGGCTCGCTCAGCTTCCTTTCTTTGTGACACCCTGCACAACCTCAGGAGTCTGCAGGAGTCCCTGCCAGGAAGGAGCCCCTGGCCAGATGTGGCCCCTCGGAGACGATAGATTGGGGTTTTGTACATACTAATGTGTAAAACTGGTTCTTGAATTAGGATGAAAAAATCTAATTAATTGCAAAGTCATAAATAATATAAAATACAGAGGTAGAAAACAAGTACAGTCCCTTTACCAACTTTTAGGTTCAAAAGAAGGACAATATTATCACAGAACTTTTTTACAAGTAATCTATAAATTATATCGATTGAGGGAAAACTGATTTTAAATGCACGTGAAGCTCTAAAGTTACAGGAATAACTAAGAAAAATCTTTAAAAAACAAAAAGTAGATGTAACCTGCCATGCTATTAATAAATATCTATCAATGTTATTTTAAAAGTGTACTGTTAGATACTAATAGACAAATAGATCCCTGAAAGATATCAAATCCTTTTATAGGAACATGATATATTTTAGAAGTGGCAACATTAAGGGAATAGACTATTAAAATATAAATGGTTTGGAGACAAGTTTTTGTATCTATGGAATAACAAAGACAAAAATAAATTTCTGGTAGTCTATAGAATTAAATACAAAAATTTAAATTATAAAAATCTAATGCTATTATAAGAAAATATTAAAAATGTATTTATGAACTCTGGGTAGGAAGAATTTCTTATACAGGATGGTAAAAACATTAACCGTGGATCAAAATTAAAAATTTGACAAGACAAAATACAGCATAGCAAGGTTAATACATATTATTATGTATACCATATAACTATAATTTATAGTTACAGACCATGGAAATATTCTTTCAGTTCATGTATTACAAAGACAATCAATGTAATCAAAATATGTACAATATTCTACTATGAATAAATATAAGAAAAAAACAATAGACAAATTGCCAAAGATATGAGAAAGCAATTTATACAAAAGTTTAAAAATCAATTAATGTAGTAAAAGATGTTCAGCTTTACTAACAGTCAAAAGAAGATAGACTAATGGCTAACAAAAATATGAAAAAATGCTCAGCATCTCTATTCATCAGGGAAATGCAAATCAAAACCACAGTGAGATATCATTTATCTCCAGTGAGAATGGCCTTTATCAAAAAGTCCCAAAACAATATATATTGGTGTGGTTGCAGAGAGATAGGAACACTCATACCCTGCCGGTGGGACTGCAAACTAGTACAACCTCTGTGGAAAGGAATATGGAGATACCTCAAAGAGATACAAGTAGAGCTACCATCTGACCCAGCAATCCCATTACTGGGCATCTCTCCAGAAGAACAAAAGACATTCTATAAAAAAGACATCTGCACTCAAATGTTTATAGCAGCACAATTCACAATTGCAAAGATGGGGAAATAACCCAAATGCCCATCAACACATGAGTAGATTAATAAAATGTGGTATATGTATACTATGGAGTTCTGTTCAGCCACAGAATCAATGGTGATCTAGCATCTCTCGTATTATCCTAGATAGAACTGGAGCTCTTTCTACTAAGTGAAGTATCCCAAGAATGGAAAAACAATCACCACATGTACTCACCATCAAATTGGTTTTAACTGATCAACACTTAAGTGCACATATAGTAATAACATTCATTGGATGTTGGGCAGTGGGGGGAAGGGGATGGGCACATATACACCTAATGGGTGTAGTGCACACTGTCTGAGGGATGGACAGGCTTGTAGCTATAACTTCGGTGGGGTAAGGCAATATATGTAATCTAAACATTTGTACCCCCATAATATGCTGAAATAAAAATAAAAAATAAATAAATAAAAATAAAATAAATAAAAAAATTTTTAAAGGGTGAGACATTATTTTTCAGCTGCCAAATCAGGAAAAAAATAAAAATAAAAAATAATGCGACTAATAGTACAGTGGAGGGAAACTGGTATTTGAACACACTGCTGCCTGGAAGCAAACGGATATGGCGGGGCAGTTTGCAATGTGCACACTCTCTAAATCTTAGAATTATACTTTGAAAGATGTATAATAAAGAAACTTTGTTATAGGTTCACAAAGAGACATCAACTAAGGTATTCGTTGCACTTTTGTTTGTAATAGAGTAAAACTGGAAATAATGGAATTACCCTGCAGTAGAGGAAATGATGAATAAAAAGGGATATTATGGAAAAAAACATGGAAGTTAAAAATATTGACCTCTGCCTATATTTATCAAAGTAATTATATATATATATCTGACAGTGTCAAAAAGCAACATAGATTGTACATAGACTATAATTTTGTTTATGTATATTAAACACAAATTAATCAAATATTTTTATGAATTTATCTTTGCGTGTATATATTTTTATATATGTATATACACACACATACACACACACCTATGTGTTTGTATGCCTATTAATTTAAGGAACAGACTGATTTTTAAATGGTACCATGGTAAGATCCATAACTAGTTCACCGCAAAATTTGTCACAGGTGGCATAAGTGTGGGAAACTTAGATATATGTTATCGGACTGAGGGTAGTGGTTACAATGCATACTTCTTTTTAATTGTAAATGAATACAACAGTATGTTCACAGTTGTTATTTCTTAGTACTGGGAAATGGACTAAACATTTGCTTCCTTTTAGTCAACTCCAAATTTCCCTAAAATGGGTAAAATCAGTGAGGAAAATATTAGTAAATAGTTCATTTTTACTTAAATTGTAGAGGAAACAAATTGTAAAACATTGTATCTATAGTATTTAAAGTATAATATTATGTAATTCATAACCTTTTACTTTATTTCCTATATAATTGAATTTTGATGCCAGGGATTATTAAAACTAATAAGAAAATCACCGGGCGCGGTGGCTCACACCTGTAATCCTAGCACTCTGGGAGGCCGAGGCGGGCGGATTGTTTGAGCACAGGAGTTCGAGACCAGCCTGAGCAAGAGCGAGACTCCGTCTCTACTAAAAATAGAAAGAAATCATATGGACAGCTAAGAATATATATAGAAAAATTAGCTGGGCATGGTGGCGCATGCCTATAGTCCCAGCTACTCAGGAGGCTGAGGCAGAAGGATTGCTTGAGCCCAGGAGTTTGTGGTTGCTGTGAGTGAGCTAGGCTGATGCCACTGCACTCTACCCCAGGCAACAGAGTGAGACTCTGTCTCAAAAAAAAAAAAAAGAAAAGAAAAGAAAAAAGAAAATCATACAACTACACTTCTGCGAAGAAATCACTATTAGAGTATTGTGAATTGAGTTCTGGCTTCAATTAGATTTCTTTAACAACAGCACCCCACTTCTAAGGACCAATTTTGTTTCACAGTCTGCTACTCTGTCACCAATTAGCACAAAACATAGTGGCTTTAAAAATAATCATTTTCTTCTAAGAGTTGTCAGACATCTTAAATGATTGATTTATTCTAAGAAAGCTTGCCATCATAGGTGAAAAGATTCATATCTTTTAAAGCCCAGCATCAGAGGCCCCCAGAATCACTTCTATTGTATTATATTAGTCAAAGCAAATTACAGGCTTGTGGAATCTCAAAAAGGAAAACAAATTCCTACCTCTAAATGGAAGGAGTGACAAGAAATAGGTGGTTATCTTTGTTTCTCTCTTTCTCTGTATGTGTGTGTGTGTGTGTGTGTGTGTGTGTATACATATCTTTAACTGCTGTTGCCTCTCTGTACCATAAGGAATCTTTGAGATTTCCTTTTCATAATCCTTAATTTCCTTCAAATACAGCTTCCAAGCTTGTCCCATATGTCTCCTACTAATATTACTCAATCAGTCTAGTTGACTGATACTCTGCTTCATACTTCCTGTAATCCATTTTATTTTTTTTTTTAATTTTGAGAGACAGGGTCTCACTCTGTCTCCAAGACTAGAGTGCAGTGGCATTATCATAGCTCACTGCAACCTCAAGCTCCTGGGCTCAAGCAATTGTCCTGTCTCAGACTCTTGAGTAGCTGGGACTACAGGCATGCACCAGTTTTTCTAATTTTTTTAAAGACAGGGTCTCCCTATGTTGCCCAGGCTGGGATTACAGGTGTGAGCCACCACACTTGACCTAATATTTGTTCCTTAATATTCTTTTAATTTAATAATTTTATAAATTGATAATTTACATAATCTCTGCTATTTGGCATCCACTTTCTTAAATACTTACGGGACATCCTAATGTGAAATAAATATCCCAGAGCAAAATGCTATATCTTAAACTGAAATTTAGGCATATGGGAGTTTGGGTTTTTTACTATGTGATTATACATACGTTGTAAATTATTTGCCTATATTTAATTCATAAGTTAGCTATATGTTTAAAACAAAAAAGGGGAAAAATATTTAGAGAAAACACACTAAGAGAGGGAAACTTAAAGGCAATATAACAAAACATGGATAAAATAGTTTTTAAAATCCCATATTTATCTTTAAATACAGCAAGATACATACATTAAATATGGATGTTTTCCATCTCAGTTATACCTTAGTAAAGAAATTAAGTCTCAGAATTAAAAAGGAAATGAGACAGGAACACTCATACACTGCTGGTGGGAATGCAAACTAGTGCAACCCCTATGGAAAGCAATATGGAGATACCTTCAACAGATTCAAGTAGACCTACCATTTGATCCAGCAATCCCATTATTGGGCATATACCCAGAAGAACAAAAGTCATTCTTTAACAAAAACACCTGTACCCGAATGTTTATAGCAGCACAATTTACAATCGCAAGGATGTGGAAACAACCCAAGTGCCCATTGATCCACGAATGGATTAGTAAACTGTGGTATATGTATACCATGGAGTACTACTCAGCTATAAGAAATAACGATGATACGACATCTCTTTGGTTCTCCTGGAGAGAACTGGAACCCATTATACTAAGTGAAGTATCCAAAGAATGGAAAAACAAGCATCACATGTACTCACCAGAAAACTGGTTTCCCTGATCATCACCTAAACGTACATCAGGGAAGGATACCAATTGGATATCAGACTGGGATGGGGGGTGGGGGGAGGGGGTGAGTGTATGCCTACATGATGAGTGCGTTGCACACCCTCTGGGGAATGGTCATGCTTGAAGGTGCAGACCCGGGGAGGTGGGGGGGGAGGGGATGGAGGTATGACTACATGATGAGTGCCAGGTGCACTGTCTGGAGAATGAGAACGGACGCGCTTGGGACTCTGACTCGGGGGATGGGTGGGACATGGAAAATGTATATAACCTAAACTTATGTACCCCCATGATGAGCTGAAATAAAAAAAAAAAAAAAAAAGAAAAGAAAAGAAAAAGTGACTTAATATTGTTCAGTAAGATATACATACAGCTTCTACATATGCATGTTCTGCAATGGGGGTGTGCCCACTGTTCTGAATAATCTAGTTCAGTATATTCTTTGCAAAATTGTGGCATGTAGGTCATTTTATATAAAAATGCATATGTGCACATAATAATATAAAATGAGTCAAAAAGAACCTCAAAGAGAAAATTCATCATGGGTGTTACTACTCAAGATTATTTAAGCAAGTATCGTTTCATACTACAGTCTTTAGTAAATTGAAGTTTATTTACAATAAAAAAATGTACTGGTTTTAGTGAATAGATGTAAATGGCTTGCTAAAATGTTAAAAATTCTTTGTGTACTATTTTCCTCTTTATACTTCCATTTATTTTCATTATAAGTATTCATAATGTTTATAATCAGAAGACACATCCACTTAAAGATAATATCAATTTCCCCAGGATATCTTCAAAATTTCAAGCTGAAAGATTTTAGAAGCATCTCTTTTGCCTCCTTCATTTTACATTTTAAAGCTGATGTTTGAAATTTTTTTGGCAAGAAACCTGTTTTTACTAAGCAATACTTTTGATAAATATTTTTTTCTTAAAATCTAAGAAACTACAGTTTTTATATTAAATAGTCCACTGACTGTTGTATACTCATTTTTCTAGCTAAAGGATTCTCACTGTGAGGTGCTGAAAGATAAGGAATTAAATGTTTAGATATCCTTCATTTTGCCTCCTAGAAACATCCCTAAAAGCTGTAAATGTAACTGGAATTCAAATGATTTACACACCTTCTCTCCAGTTCACATTTAAAGGAGTTATTGACCTGCTGTCACTTCCTCCTTTCTCAGCGCTGACAGATTCCCTGAATTGGTCACAGATTTTTATAAGTCATCTGTCTTTATGTTCTGCTTATCAAATGGAAAGACAACGACAAGAATGTTGAAGAAGTTACTCTGAAATGGTTAGAAACACGAGGAAAAGTCGATTAAAGTGAAAGGTGAAATAATATATCTTTTTACCAGTGTTGAGGATTCACAGAGCTTTTTATATGTTGATGCCTTATAGGTAGCATATAGGAAAATTTCATGTCCCTTTACTTGCATGGTTAAAAAAAGGTAAATTTTATCCCAGGGAATAATAAGTGGGAAATTCGTATAGACACTTGCAGTTTTGAATAATCCTTCTAGACCAGATTCTAGAAAAAGCCAAATGCCACTTGAAAAATTTCTTATCAGTTATTGAGTTTAAGTTGCATCTTGCATAAATAATTGTTTTAATATATTATTTTCAACTTGCTCTATTTTTATACCACAAAACGTTCTTTATTTATTCAATGTAGTTTTGATCATTAGATATAACAACATTCCATGAGAAGACATAGTTGATATAAAAAAAGCATAAAACATTGCCTCTACTCTCAACATGTTCATGTGCTTTTACTGACCAAAACCACCTTACGAAAGGCATTGTAATTCATTCAGATGGTTTGAGATAATTCTTTTGCAATCATGGATCTTTAATAATATTTTAGTAGTAATAGTCCAGTTAGGTTGCACACAGACTTTTGAGAATGCAAATTCACAACGAACTTTTTAAGACTCATGGTGAATTATTTTAAAATCTAGTTTGTATTAATATATTTGTAGTTTTTTTCTCATTATAAGAATTACTGTTCTTTTCACTGCATTACCAAGCTAGAAATCATTAATGTGAGGTGACATTTTTTCTATGATTATTAAATTATATGCTCTGTACCAAATCATAAAAGCAGCTCTAAGAATTACATGTATTTAAATATTTACTCACTACATATTTACTCACTCAATACTGAGCACTGTTCTCAGTATTGAGCAGAATGCTCTTTGAATCTAGGACATACCTGCCATTTAAAAACTAAAAATCTTTATACTGGGAGATAGTCATAAGTAAGATGGGCATCTTTGTCTCTTGCATCAGAATTTCTCTCACCAATGTGGCATAAAGGAGAGGTGTGTTTGTTCTATAAAAATGCTTCTCTCTGAGCATTGTGAGGATTCAAAGCAAACAGAACTTTCTGTTGTACATATAAGGGGCAGCAATGTGACATGATTCTTGCAGGCTTGAATACAAGAGGCCATAGCAAAAGGATCCTGGGTGGAGGGAAGGGTAGGAAACCAGCTTGAGAATGAAAGAGCTGGATTGAACAGAAAGAAGAGACTTCTAAACATTTGTATTTTGAACGCTAAGAACTGATTGAAAGGAATTCTGAAGGTATAATAAGGAAATATTTGTGCGATTATGCAAAGTCCTAAAATACTGAAAATCTGTCCAACTAACAGTAGATTGGATTCGTTCTGATATAGAATAGAATAAGATGTAGATATAAGTCTCATCCAAAGAAAATGGTAATCATTTTTAAGTGTCAAAACAAATGGTATATATAACTATCAAAACCATGTAGAATGATACGTCATTTATATTTCATAACATTACTGATGGAGGACTTCACAAACATCACAGTGTTTCACATTGGATTTTCAAGAATACCCTGCGTGTTTCTTATGATACATATTTCCAAAAGTAGATGGGAAAGAAGTAGGCTAAAATAGGCTTTATTTCTAGTCACTCAGTAGTGAACTGTCAAGTGGAAAAAAATGACTTAAGTGAGATCGTAAATGGAAGCAGAAACCAGGCACACATCACTAATAATGTTATCATTTCTATATAACTTATGGTCAGTGATTTCACTTGATTTTTCTCTTACTTGGTTATTTTAAATTTGAAGTAGATTTTGTTTAGATGATTAGCTGTCAGTTTTTAAAGGTGATTGATATTTAATAACAGAATAAATAATTTTAAAAGCTTAATTACAGATTTGAATCTCACTGAGTTTAAAGAATCTGGTAAACAGAACAAATTTACAAAGGTCATATGTGGATTACTTATTTATACATTAATTTATTCCTTTTTGAAAATAGTTTTAGACACCTATTAGGTACCAGATAGTATGGTAGTCTCTGGACACACAAAAGAAGACGAACAAGTTATTGTCCTTAGATAGCTGGTAGTTTATCAGGGGAAGAGAGATTTGTAAAGAATCATGGGCAATAGAGTGATTTCTGAGTAAAATACAAAATTGGCAAAGATACATAGAGTGCACAAAGCAAAATAAAAAAAATGGGCCAATGTTACTTAGTCAAGATGGAAAGGTGTCAGGAAAGGTTATGGAGTGATGGTCATACAGGAACAAAATCCTGAAAACCCCGAGCAAGTTTGCCAAATAAATCTTAAGCTGAGCAACAAGATGAAACAGAGCTATTTTAGACTACACACAAGGAGAATGAACACTGAAACTCAATATCAAGGAAAATTGCTCTTGGTACATAGGGAAAAGTCACAGCATAAATCCAAAAGGATCCATCCCTTTTCTTTACAAACCTATTGCTAGAAAAGTTGCACTTTCATATGATCTTTGTGTGAGTGGGAAGGAGCAATACAGAGAGTCTTAGCCCTCAGAATGGACCTCAATAGTTACATGTTACTAATCTCCACCTAATGAAGCAATATGCAGAATTAGACAGATTATTTCCATGAAAAACTAGAAAATTATCTGTATCCAAGACAAATGATTTTCTAGCTTTTCACAGTAGCAATCCATTTAATTTTGTGGCTCATAATAATTATTACAAAATTCTGGTGTTTAACAACTGATTATTTGAGTGTTAAGTCTACACTATAGAGTCACACTTAATATATCTAAATTTTCTTTCCTTAGGCAGTTATAGAAGTTAGAAGTTTTCCATTATTGAGAAAAATGTATTTAAAAACAGATTATCTTCATAGATATGATTGACATTGTTATAATCTTCATGCATTGTTTATGCACTATTTTAAAATTTATCCACAATGTATCACAGGTTAAAATTTATAACAGGATAGTTAAACCTTTTTGTAAACTATATTTTTATAAAGATGTTTTTATTTACCAAAGATGACATGAAAATAAAGTACTCATTCTGGAAACTTCTCATAATATAATTGTTCCTAATATGGAATAGACTACCTATTTATCTATACGTAAACTTTTTACTTAAACATGTATACATCTATTATAAATAATAAGCACTAACATTCTAGAAATAACACTAACATTCTAGAAATATTTTAGAATATTGAGTTGAAAATGTGAGCCTTGGAAATTATGGAGAATGTATAGATTTAAAAAACTAAAGGCTCTTTCAAATTTTTATAGAAGGATTTAAATAGAAGTTTTCAAAACATAGAAGTTTCTTACAAAAACAGAAAAATTGTAACTGCATGGTGATGAATATGTTAATTAGCTTGATTGTGGTAGTCGTTTTACAATGTATTCTTATACCAAACTTTATGTTGTATACCTAAAAATATACAATTTTTATTTGTTAAATGTACATCAATAAAGCTGGAAAAAAAATTAATTTTTATTTCAAAAAGAAAAATGTCAGGGATATATTTGCAGAGAAACTACTAAATAATTCAATTACTAAGAATTTTTCTCTCTTTAATTAAAGTGCTTTAGAAACAACATCAGCAATATTTTAGGAACCAGAATTCTGAACATATCAACACAAATCTCATAATAAATGTGACTATAGAGATAGTTTATTTATTAATTGACCAAATCAATGGGAACTGTGAATTTGGGAGTGGGGTGTTTAGGGTAAGTGCTGGTATTCAATAGTTGACTTTAAATTCAGTGGCAGCAACCTGCCTATAAAACAATAAATTTAAATTTTAATATCCTTTGGATAGCCAAATCAAACTGCTTGGTACAGATGACTAGAATTATAAGAAGTGTGGATGCTCATGCTGCACTGATCTCTTCAAAACACGGTTAATATGCTAAAGCACATGCTTCCATTTATGAATAACACATCCTGGCTTACCTGGAAATACACTGAGAATCATCATCCTTTAATAAACAAATAAATCCGTGATACTGCTTCCCCTGGAATAGTATTGCTCAAAAGAGAAGCATCCCGTTGGCCATGTAATGCCTGCAATTCAGTGTCCACCTTTTTTGCTTTCAATTTGAGTTGAATCTGAAACCACTCTTCATGGTGTCAGAAGCCACAGGGAATTTCTCCTGATCAGCATTGCATGGGCTTCTCATTTTGCCCCAGCTTCTGTCGCCCTGGAGAATAACAACCTGTCTCCTGAAACGTACCCAAAGGCCCCAGAGGAATTTCAAATACATCATTTTGACTAGATTTTAAGTCAGGCTCTGCCACACGCTGAAAAATTGGGAAACACTTGTTCAGCCATTGTTACATGATACTCAGGCAAAACAAGCAGGCAGAAGCTGAATTATAAAATCAAGCATACATTTGCTTTTGTGGCTTCATTAACTAAGTTCTGTTTGCCGTGTCTTAGAACTGCAGTCCCCAGCCCCAGGGCTGCAGACTGGTACCTGTCCGTGTCCTGTTAGGAATCAGGCTGCACAGCAGGAGGTGTGCGGTGAGCGACTGAGCAAAGCTTCATCTGTATTTACAGCTGCTCCCCATGGCTGACAAGAGCTGCGCCTTCTGTCAGATCAGTAGCAACATTACATTCTCACCGGAGTGCCAACCGTACTGTAAACTGCGCATGCGAGGGGTCTAGGTTGCACGCTCCTTATGAGAATCTAATGCCTGATGATCTGAGGTGGAGCTGAGGTGGTGATGCTAGTGCTGGGGAGCAGCTGCAAATTCGCATTATCACTAGCAGAGAGGTTTGACTGCACAATAAATGTGATGTGCTTGAATCATCCCAAAACCATCCCCCTCTACCCCCAGTCCATGGAAAAATTGTCTTCCATGAAACCAGTCCATAGTGCCCAAAAGGTTGGGGACTGCTGTGTTAGGATATATAAAATAAAAATTTAGCTAAAATATACACTACTTAGTACGTGGAGGGAACAATGAAATATTTTGTTAGTCAATATTTTAACAAAAGAAACTCAAAACAACACAAAAGTTTTACAGAACTATGTGATGTAAAATGCCACATCAAAATGGCAGTTTTTATGCAATCTCATAGAAAGGTATTCCCTCTTTTTCTTCCTCCCCCTGTCCACCCAGAGCTTAATTTCTTCTTAAAAACATCTATGCGACTGATATAAGGAACAAACTCAATTTAAGCAGTCTGGCAGCTGTCTTTTCCTAGCTATCTCTATATCTAGGTCTAGTAAAATAATTTTTCTCTCAAAGTAAATGATTCAGGATGTTATGCTGCTGAAAATTTCCAGGGCCTCTAGTACAATAGCATTAATTAAAATAAAAGCTTCATCAAATAAATAACCACAGGAAAATATGTGATAATAAAATCTAAGCTTATAAAACTTTAGTCCCCACCCCCTTCTCTCTCTCTGCTCCGGTGTTCTTTTTCCTTCTCTCTTTCTCTCTTTCCACACACACACACACACACACACACACACACACACACACACACACTCTCTCTCTCTCTCTCTCCACACACACACACTCTCTCTCTCTTCTCTCTCTCTCTCTCTCTCTCAGGAAACCTTCAGGTAAAATATCTTTATTATCTCTTTTTATGACAAATGTAAAACAAATTCAGAAACCAGAAGTCATAAAAATAATATTCATTTTGAGTTTTTTCTATTGCTCACAAACATTTGAGATTGCTCCTTCATAACACACCAAGCAACTTTACTTTTTCGACAATTTTTATTCTGAAAGAAAATTGTAAGGTATGAATATTTCATTCTACCCATAGAGAAAGTGTCAGTTTTCTCGATTTGATGAATATTTTTTACATTACAGAACATCAGTAGAATTAGCAGGTGGTAGGTAATCTTAAACATTTGCTGATATTCTAAATAAGAAAACATCCCATTTCATCACATCTGGTACTTCAATCCCATTGGAATGTAGAGGATACCTAAAACATGGATTATGTGATCTCTTTCAGTTTCTATCATTAAAGCAGCACAATCTTAAAACAGTGCCTGATACATAGTGGGCGTTTGATTGCTATTTACTCGTTGAATAAATAATAGATCTACTTTATATAAAATAAAACAAGTTAAAGAGATTCACAAAAGTATTTCAGAGAAGCTGATGCCATGCACATAGGCATAAGGACATGGAGAACAGAGAAGGACACATTGGTAACATCAGTGAACAAATTATGCCTTGAAGGATATCCCTAGTGTACTCAGTGATACTAACAAGAAATTTAACAATCAGTGCTTTGTGAAGGCTCTGACATCTTACTCACTTTATTGTGCTTAGAATGAATCAGTGTTGCATATTTTTGGGGGCAAATCTTTTATTTTCCCCATTTGGAAGATGTCTGGAGGGATGCTTACTATCACAATAGGGGTGTGACCAAATTTGGGGGATGGGTAAGGAGATTAAATAATCTGATACAATATTGATATATGTCTCCCTGGGTTGACTCTGATAATTTATAATTTTTATTTTTAATTTAATGAAGCGCTATAATTTTCACACATTCAAAAACAACATTATGATATATTTCATATTTATTGCACTTTTTCTGATGTCTGTTATATTTCATGTTCTGTAGTAGTTCTTAGAGCTACTTGAGGTTATCATAAAGTTATCTTAGATGGTTAGGTTAGTATGCAGACATCTGCAACATGTTCATTCTGATCTCTTCCTGCTGTATACTTAAGGCAGGCATTGTGCTAGGCATTATGAATATGTAAATAATATAAACCCCTGATAAAAATAATGTCACATAATAAAGAAAAAACAATTGTGTACACTTTGCAAAAGTGGAAAAGACAAAGAACTCAATCTAGCTTTGTTTTTATCATGTTGCTATCGGGTTTATAAGTCACAATGGAAGCTGTCCTTCAGGAGCTGGCATTATTCACCATTAGTATAAGAATAATAAGGGATTGTCTACTGCTAAGAAAACATTCCATTGGGCAATGAAATATTAATAGGATATAGCACATGTAAAACATCTGTAACAACTAAGTAGTGCTATTTAAGCAGAGAGAAAGAAGTCGTCACAGAATTAAATATAATACATCTTGACTGCTGATGAAGGTGATCATATACTTTGATTCAGTTTTTCTAAAATTAGATGTATATCTATCAAAACCCATTCCCATTCTTTCCCACTTGATTTCTATGATGAATATATGTGCATATTAGTTTCCAAAATATAAATTCTCCTCCTGTAATAGTATGTTTACTGGACCTACTGTGAAAATAGAATAGTTACTGGACATGACATTATTGGGATCAAACCACCCGATACAATCATGTTCATAATGAGGTTTTAAACTCTTGATTCACTTGGTCACATGTAGACAAAGTGTATTATCTTGAATACAATGTAAATTATACTGGAGTCTGTGACAGAGTATTATGGTAATTAAACTCAAGAAAACAAAAAGAAAGTAAAGTCACTAGAAAAGTTTACTTAAAATTGTGTGTACAACTTGGATCTCAGTCCATTTACATCCCAGGAACCAGATTAGGAATCAACAGTCTCACCTCTCTTATCTATGTCTCTTCTTTTTTGCTTCAGAACAGAAAAAAAGAAATTTGAAGGTGATAAAAGGGAAAATATTATTTTGTATCAGTGTCAATTGGAAGAACCTGGAGTAAATAGATGCTTTATCTATACTTTTTTAAAAATACATAATTTATACATCAAAAAGTATCTGAAACCACAGTTCTAACTAGCATTGAATCC
Source organism: Lemur catta (assembly GCF_020740605.2). Taxonomy (NCBI): domain Eukaryota; kingdom Metazoa; phylum Chordata; class Mammalia; order Primates; family Lemuridae; genus Lemur; species Lemur catta. The sequence goes on along the minus strand of NC_059141.1, from coordinate 44,550,623 downwards.
AGAAAATCATTTCTTAGAAAATGGTACAGTTTCTTTCAAAACTAAAAAAAATAAGCTTATTATACAGTCCAGCAATGATACTCCTAAATATTTACCCAAATGAGTTAAAAACAGGTCCACACAAAAACCTGTACATGGATGTTTATAGAAGCCTCAGAATTGTGAAATATTGGAAGCAACCAAGATGTCCTTCAATAAGTGAAAGGATAAATAAAGCGTGGCACATCCAAACAATAGTTATTATTCAGTGCTAGTGATGACGATTACACAGTGCATTGTATATTCGTATGCTTCTCTTAGATAGATACCACTAATGTAAAATACTGTGCTTAAACCTCTGTTCTTTATCTCCCCTAGTTTAGATATTTTCTCTAAATGTTCTATTTAAGATGAAAATTTTAGAGCCCTTACCTTTTCTTACAAAATCTCCTTCTACCATTTATCCTTACAACGTTCCTTGCCTGTACCTTTACTTGATGCCATCTGCATTCTCTTCTGTGATATGTAAGTCTTCTGGCTAATTAGGATTAATTTCCTTCTGTGTAGACCCAATGACACAACTCTTATGCTACTTAGAGAAAACATATCTAGCTGCTAGCATCAAAGCAAAATAAAAGATTTGCCTTAGTCTCTACTATTTATTTAAATTCAAATCACGTTTAATGTGTGTTTTACATATAGATGATTATGTTTTTTCCCCCCTGGGGCTTTTAATTGCTTTCTTTTCTATTGACAAAAGAATAATGAATCTTCCCCATATCAAAATATATCCACCCTATCTAGAAGTTCATACACCCCTCCAGTCTATTTCTCAGAGATAATGCTTCCTAGACCTTTTCAACTCCCTGCCCTACTGACATCTGTTTTCATTCTAGGTCCCCAGTACAGCTATCATCCTAAAATCTCATTTCACCATACTCCTGCCCTTAATTCACTGTTTCCTGAATGCCAGATCATTTTCCCTTTTGATTTTTCTCCCTTGCTCTGAAGAAATAACCTTATAAAATACATTGTCTTTTACTTTCTTATTGCATTTTATTTTATTATTTATTTATTTTTGAGAGAGTGTCCCACTCTGTCATCCTGGGTAGAGTGCAGTGGCATCACCACAGCTCACTGCAACCTCAAACTCCTAGGTTCAAGCGATCCTCCTGCCTCAGTCTCCTGAGTAGCTGAAACTACAGGTGTGTGCCACCATGTGCAGCTAATTTTTCCTATTTTTGGTAGAGGCTAATTATTTCTATTTTTGGTAGAGATAGAGTCTCGCTCTTGCTCAGGCTGATCTTGAACTCTTTACCTCAAGCGATCCTCCTGCCTCCCAGAGTGCTAGGATTACAGGTGTGAGCCACTGCACCCAGCCCCTTATTACATTTTGATTCTAATTAGATGTTGCAATTTTTTCTTTTTGAGATTTATTTTCAAGACTTCATTGTTGTCCTTTACTCCACTTCTCTCTCATGCTGCTGGTGCTACTTGGTTGAGTGTTCAAGGCAAAAATAAAGGACCTGGTTGATGTTTTTCCTAAGTTATTGTGGATTCCCTCCCACCTTATGTAGGTAATGCCAGAGTGAGGAGCACCTACCCCAGAGGTACTAACTCCAGTATAAGTAACCAAACAGTTCGCTAAATTTCTTTGGAAAAAACCCTGTATGTTGTGACTAAGGTATACAAAACTGGCTGCTCTGCTCTACTGTTTAGGAAGGCGTGTAGAATGGTTGACTCGCGCAGCTGTTTCATAGATAAACATCTGATCAATTCTTTTTTAACCACACCTGCCTTGCCTATTTCCTGCACTGGGGTGGGGGTGGGAGGTTCAAAGCATCTTTATTATAGCTATATGTATCCTGGGAAGTGGCTTATTCCTCTCATTTTCATTCACCACCTTACTTTACATATTCTGTTTTCCAGAAGTTTATGGAGAGTTCTTACCTGCTGATAGCCACATCATACACTTTCTGTTATGTGGGCTAATCCCTTTTTGTCATTTTCACTGAATGACAATGGAGTTTTAGAAAGGAGAGGAGAAATGTGCTTATTTTCTACCCATGATTTAAATAGGAAATTTTAAAACAAACTTTTTGTATTCTTATTTTGAATTAAAATAATTTCAACATGCATAAATACAATTTATATACAAAATATTCTATTATAAAAACCAAAATTTTCCCTGTCAACTTCACTTGCTTTTTAAAAGTTATTCAAACCAAAATGTTATTTTTAAAATGATATTTTTAAAATTAATGTGTGCTACTTTTAAATAGGAATAGGTGAGTAAAGATTCTGTTGGTAATCAATTTATTTGACAAAACAGCACTTCTGAAGTGATATATTCACTTTGCATATTATTGTACAATGTAATAAAATAGACCTTGTTAAAAAATTCTTTCAAAGTATTTTCCCCAGAAGAATCTTGGTACTCCAGGGCATGACATGAAATTTGGTGGTTTTTATTTGCTTTCTTTATAACAAAGTCCGTAGATCAAGTTGATGGACCATCAGACATTAATTAGTTATTATATAAACACATTAAAAGGCTGCATTTACTTCATAAACAAAGGCAGGTCAAATATGTCATCACAAAAATGAATCTAAATTAGTTGCACATAGCCTTTAATTTATTATGCAGATATGAAAAATGATTTTTTGGTAATGAATTTCTCATATAACTAATCAAGTTTATTTTATAAACTCTGAAGAAATCATAAATTTGCCTTGTTATAATAATCTATTTTAATGGGCCACTTCAGAACTCCCTATATGGCACTAATGACTTTGAATATAAAAGTCATCTCATGTTTCATGTATTCCTAGTTTTACTTTCATTAATCATTATGGAATCATTGAAGCACTTTTTTTTTTTTTTAACACAAATCAGCAGTAGAGCACATTTATGAAGCATAATTTGTGTAAAACTGAAGAGCCCTTCTCAGACAGGAAAGAAAAGGCAACTCCCCAAGATGGCAGGCAATGCTTTGGCAAGGAGACACTGAAGATGGACCTTCCAAAAATTACTTACCTGTTAGCTATGCTCAATGCTCTGAAATTTCAGAACTCAAAAAAGCTATGGCTCTTCATTGGGATGAAGGATATGTAAGAAAGCCAGTTGTCAGTGAGACATTTCCAATAGAAATATTTGGCCCATGATACTATGGCATTAGCAAAAACCCCAGCAATTCCCAACAATCAGCTTCCTGCTCAACTTCTTGGGCTGCCTGGGCCTGGCAATTATTTTCTTTTGTTAGAGTACTTATAGTTATTTTGTATTGGCATTGTCATGACACTTCATCTTGATTATGGTTCAGGGTCATTTATCTAGGACTCATTTCTATATTTGTAAAATTTTGGTTGCTCTCCCCAGGTGTCTTCTTCTCAAGAATTTATAAACTTTTCTTAATTATCATTGAAATTTTGATATCTAGATTAGATTCCAAATTTCCCTTTGTTTGAGGTGTTATCTGCATATTTTCCTCAACTTTATAAAAGGGATTTTCTCGGAAAATAAAAGATAGGGGGAATATGTAAGATCAAAAATTATTGTTTACAAATTGAACATAATGAAAACAATATAATATTAAAATACTTTAGCATACTATCCTTACAGTGAGCATTTTAATTTACATAAATGACTACAAATAATTTTCTTCATGGCTTAAAATATTAAATTTAGTGGCATATGCTTTTAGTACCTAACACCATTCTGCAATAATCAAGCTTCCCTTTTAGGCACTAAAGATACAGGAATGCACTAATCAGACGTGGTCTCTGTCCTCATGGAACTTATAGATTGTGAAGTCATATATTTGATAGGTTGATGTTTTTCCCCAGTGTGTTGTTTTCATATAATACTCTCCTGGTCTTATATCTAATGTCAAACTCATGCTTTAAGGCCTCTCTTGCATTTCATTTCTTTTATGAAATATCGTTGAGCTGACTTCTCCTTAGCCCTTCAATCTTCCTCAATATAAATTTCATAAAACAGTATATGTTTCAACTGAGGTGTAGTATAGTATAGTAGTTTCAAAGGAACACCATGGATCTATGGAGTTTTTTTTATTATTATTATCTCTGCCACTTACTAGTTATACATGCTTTGGCAATATTTAATTTAACCACTTGGTGACTCAGGTGTCTTATACATGAAATGAAAATAAAAACACCTGCTTCCTAAGAACTTGTAAGAACTGAGATATGCAGAGAAGGTAGGAAACTACTATTACAAAATCACTAAAGAATGGGAAGTTATGATTGTTTATTTTTACCACTATTATTACTAGTATTATCATTGTATCACATTGTGGAATAGTTTTGTTCCCCAGAGAAAACAGTAGGTTGAGGGAAGAGAGGCAATGTTCTATTCATTTTTCTTTTTACTACAAATATGTATCACAGTTCTTGGCACCAAGTGATGTTTAAGAAAAATGTATTTACTTGAATTTAATTCTTACATATATTAAAGGCAATAGGACAGCACAAGAGGAAGGCAATGAAATAAAGACAGAGAAATTTAAAAATTTTAAAAAGCCTCTTAATTCTTTACTTTCCAAGGTACAATGTTAGAGTCTGAAAATAAAGAATGCCGGGGGCTGGGAATTGAGAGCACTGTGATTTAAGACTGGCTTCACTGTCCCTGAAACATTAGGCAAAGTTGTTAACTATTTGGGCAAGAACTCTCTCATCTATCAATGGGTGTTTTAATAGAAAAAATTTTATGGTGAAAGTGCTTTGCACACACACACACACACACACACACAAGCACAAAAATATTACAACAGAAATCTAAATGACTTAATAAGGTAAAGAATGTTATTTCATTTATTTTCGGTGTATATTTACTAAGAATTTATAATATATAAAACACATAAAGTTGTACATCTGGGGACTTTGAAGGTGAATTCATCCATGTCTACAACTATAGATACATCTTCCAACCAATAACCCATCTACTCCTATTATAAAAGACTCCAAAACCACTTGAATATGTTATAATTAAAGCATATTCTTCTTAAAATTTGTCAGGATATAGATCTGTCTAGCTTACGCTAATCCTAACAAATGTTCATTTACCACTAGAGAAATAATATTTTTAATGTACTGATCCCTCTTTGTATAGTTAAACTGAGGACAAGTTTGCAAGAATGGAAAGGATAGAATTAGCCTTTTATCAATTAGTAAAAAGGTTAAACCCCATAACATTATAAAAACCAAATGATTAATATAAGTCAGAAGTGAATCACTGAGGGTTGTCTGTTCAGTTTACTGAAAACACTGCAATAACTGAGTGGTAGCCAGATCATTATTTCTTATTGCCTCAGGGTGAGTCTACCAATAAATCAATGATCTAAATATTTTGATGTCATGAGATGAACTTCTGCTCACTCCATTTGAGATCCAGCTGTTTATTCACTCAGTTGAAATTACATATTACTTCTTCAGCACCTGAGATCAAGCTCAAGTATGGTAAGTCTATCAGTGCATTACTACTCAGTTCTTACCCAATCCTAATTGCTGTGATGACAACTCATCGGCATTTCCTAGACACCACGATAGTTAACCTGAAAAAGACCGAAACATAGAGAACAAAACATACCATGTGTTTTCATAAGTCTTTGTTCCTCTTCTAGCTGATCTTGTAAAATTACTAGTGCAGGAAGACTTCATTATACTGACAATGTTGAAATAAGGGAAACTTGTCATCTTACATGTAAAATCTATGCCGTTATTTAACAAACAAAACCAAAACAAAACCAAAAACACTCTGCATACATCTGTTATGGAAGTTACTTCAAACTATTAATACAAATTAATAAAACATTTAATAAAATATGCAATCTTCTGGATTCTTTTGAAAGTCAATATGTAGAAATGATGCTGATAATGACAGTGATGCTGATAACAATAATGCAGGGGCAACAATGTTCATTGCCTGTTGCTCAAGAGGAAGCCAATACACTGAGATGGCAGGTGTTACAGCAGAGAGAAGGTTTATTATCACAGGCACCACTCAATGAGATTGGAGGAATTTCTCAAATCTGTCTCCCTAAAAATTTGGGAGAAAGGGTTTTTAAAGCTAGTTTGGTAAGCAAAAGGCTAGGCAATGAGTCTTCTAATTGGCTGGGTTCAGGGCAGAACCCCAGGGGTGCAGAAATTGTCTTCTTTGCTGAATCAGTTCTTGGGTGGGAGTCTCAATACCAGTTGAGTCAGTTCCTCAGTATAAGCCACTGGTCTTATGGATTAGCTGTTCACCTAAATGTAAGGCCTGGAAGATAATCTCAAAAACTAGCCTTGAGTTTCACAACGGTGATGTTATCTACAGGAGCAATGAAGACAGCTAAAAATCGTTATGACCATCAGCTCTACAATTCCTCCGTAGTAAGTGTTAGGTGGTTTGTACCACAGGCTGAGAAAGAATTGTTGACTCAAAGATAGCAACAGGCTTAAAGCAAGGAGTTTATTTTACTTTCCAAGGGAGGAAAGGGCACAGTATGAAAGGAAGAAGAAATACTGGCTCTGAGGATGAGTGGCATGGGCTTTTATTGGAGTTATAAAGGGCAGAGCAGTTGTAGTTGCAAAATGATAAAGAAAGGCGGTTGTTTTCTGGAGCAGTTGTTCTCAGTTATGCTGGTTTTATCTGACTTCTCAGAATGTGCTCTGGCAGATGTTGGCAGTCTACATGCTCTTTTCTGTCTGCCTAGTACTTTTCCAGTTCTGCAAAACAAGCTCTTAAAAAAAAAAAAATAAGCTAAGCCACAGGTGGTCAAGCAAGAAGCAAATAATGGAGGCCAGTGCACCATTGTGTGCAGTGATGTTTTTATGTTAGATGATTTACCAGCAATGCCATCCTGTCATTAAGCCATTATAGGAAAGCAAGCTGGGAAAAATGGCTCGTTATATACATATTTCCCCTACTACCATTCCCACTTTGTGCCCTTTATTGATTTTATAAAAGGTGGTTTCAACAATGACTATAGTTTGATCAGTCTCCAAGTTATTACTGCATTATTCTTTTTTAATTTGACTTATAAAATGTTTATGCATTTGAGATTATTGTTTTGAGTAAAATAAGTACCACAATACAAATATTATTTATTTTGGCATTTATTCCCACAATTATTAAATTTATATATTTATATTTGGATATTAACACTTGTTTTGATATTTATTGTGATTTTATCCCACAATTTTTAAAAATGATACTCATGGTTTGTATCAATGCCCTGAAATTCCATATTTTAAGAATTCCAACTGGACATATTTCTCTATTATTTTTCTCATCATTCTTATCTTTAGGAATTTCTTCTTCAGCCTGAAATGTGTTACATGTCTATTTTTCAGCATATTCTATCCAAATAATTTGGAAGTATTTCCAAAATCCTGATCTGGTTCTAAAAAAATTGGATTAAAATATTTTCTTTAGCTTATATGTATAATTTCATATAAATACCAAGATAGTTTTCTGTAGTATGTTCCCAATATTGGAAGATTACTTATGAGCAAGTTTTCTATTTACTAACAATTGGAAGTGGTATTCTCTTAGAGATTTATATTATATACTTCTAGATTTAACAATGTAAAAGGTTTAAATTATTTTTATCTGAAGTTTTCCAAAATCACTTGGATTTAGAACTTTTACCCCAATCCAAACTTCTTAAACAAATAATAAAAGTCTTCCTAATAAAATCTAAAAAAAACCACATTTGGTCTGTTGAAATAGGTTTTATTCCAGGGCCTTTGGCCTCTATGTTGATTCTTTTGTTAATAGCACTCTGTTCACTCTGCTTTGATTGTTAAAATTGTATAAAATATTGCATTATCTCAGGAAGTTTGTCTGCAATCATTAATCTTTTATTGTTAATTTGCTCAAAGGTTTTCTAGTTTATTTTAAATTCCATATTAACTTAAGAAATAAGTTTTTGAGTTCCAACAAGATGTAATCAGGATTTTAATTGAAATTCTATTAAGCCTTAATTAAACTTTGAAGAATTGTTATCTTTATATTATTTTGTCTTCCTTTACCAGAAAATACTATGCTAGTCCATTATTAAAATCTACTTTTACATCTCCCAGAAAACTTCATAGTTTTCTTCATATGGTTCCCACACATTTCTTATTAGATCCTTCAGAACGTTTCACATTTTTCATTAATATTGTGAATGGAATATTACCTCCTTCCTATTATAGCTTCTACCTGGTTTATTGCTGGGATATAAGAAAACCATTAATTTTTGCATATTTTACTTGCATCTAGATGTTAACTAGACTCATTATTTCTAATAATTTATTATTTTCAGAATTCATGATTCTTCTGGGACTGAGTACATAATCACGATGCCTGAAAGATAATAATTTTGTCTCCCTCTAATAATTATAACTTTTCTGTTTGTTTAATTTCTTACTGCTAGAAACTTTTGAAATAAATAGGTAATAATAGTGTTAGGTGACATAATCCTTTTCCTCTCAATTTTTAATAATGATTTCCCTAGTTTTTCATGTTTAAACATAACTTCCCACCAAAAGTTTATGAATGGACTTCAGGAACTCCTTGAATACACTGCAATAGTTTGCATATATGTGTGTGTCTGTGTGTGTGTGCATTTTCCTGGGGAGAAAATTCTTAGCTTTAATAGAATTTTAAAGTGGTCTAGACACAAAAAAGGAAATTAAGAATCTCCACATTAAGAACAGTTTACTTTATATTAATAATTTTGTTTCTTTTTAACCAGCTTAATTTATTTGCTAAAAATTATATATATTTATTATGTACAACATGATGTTTTGGCTATCAAGCTAATTAACATATTATTTCACATATTTTTTTGATAACAACTTTTAAGATTTACTGTCTTAGCTATTTTCAAGAATACACTGCATTATTATTAATTATAGTCACCATGTTGTACAATAGATCTCTTGAACTTATTCCTTCTATCTAACTGAAATTTTCTATCCACCTTCCTTATTAATTTTAATTTTTATAAACATGTTTAGAATACATAAAGTTGGATCAGTTTTCCTCCTTTGATTTTTGGTGATATTTAAGATAATTTGTTATGTTAATGGATATGTTATTTTTAAATTTTTGGTTAATTGCTTGAATTACAAATACCTACTTTTGTTGGCTTGAAAATACAGGTATGGTTTAACTCAACTGGCATAAAATTTGATTTTTCATGTTTTCATTGTCAATTATAATTTTAAGTTTATCTCTTCACCTTACATTTCTTATGTAATTGAATTTTTACACTTAACAATGGAGAATTCTATACCTCAATTTCTAATAAAAGATTATAATCCCTGTCTGAGTTATTGTGCCCACTTTAAATTTGTTTGTGTCTTAGGTTCTTTTTAATTTTATTTTATTCTTTTTTATAATATTTTCAATTTTTTTGATTTTTGATTTTTAATTATTAAAATTAAATACATGCTAGTTGTACATATTTATGGGGTACCTAATTTTTTTTTGCCAGGTGTTTTTAATTCATCTGTCCTTTTATACATTCATTGTCTTATTATTTTTTCTAGCTTATGACTCCTTATTTCTTAGCTTTCCTCCTGTGAGGATCTTTGTTCTCTTGCCTAAATCTTTAAGGTGGATGATGGATTAATTTATTTTCTTCCTTTGTATTAAATATTGAAATGGTTTGAGGCTATTCATTCTTTCCAGAGAACAGCCTTCAGTGCATATCATAAATTTGGATACATCATCTTCCTGTTTCAGTTATTTTCTTCATGTTCTCTGTCATTGACATTCTGTATTCGTCCATCTGGCTCCACTCTCACCTTTGCCCTTGCTCTGTGCCCCAATGTCACGAAGTGGATCTCCTTACCTTCTAGCTGTAGGTGAGTTCAGCCAGTAGGCAGCAACAGCAGACAGGAGGGTGGAAAGTGAGGATGAGGCAGATTGTTCTGATCTTCCTCTATTGGGTCATGAGGAGCTGACTGTATCCCTCAGCCAAAGATTACAACTCTTGTCTGGAAGTTCTTTCCCAAAGAGACCCTTCTGTGTCCGGTTTCTGGTAACTTTTCCCTTTCTTGCATGTTCAGGACAAGAGGGGTTATGGTGTTCCCAACGTGCTAACCCTGTACCACACCTACGGTTTTCCTACACCCTGCAATCACTTTCTTCTTAGGTTATCCCAATTTTAGCGTGCAGTAGTCCATCTTCTGCAAGTTTTATCACTATTTTAAAATAAACTCTTTTTTAATCATTAATTTTCCTCTTCTATCCAAATGGTGCATAAGGGGTGTTTTGGTGTGCTTTTATGTGACATTGTATTTTATTTATTCCTAATTGACTGAATGTTCTGAGTCTTAATTTTTGCTAACAATAGTTTCTTTTCATTGTGATTAGAATGCACCACGGTCTAACAGTCTGGATGCTTGTAAAGAGACCCCCAACTGCAACTGAATCCCTCACCTTCATCAAGACTTGTTATGGGCTCCACCTGAGAACTGAGACCACCTGTATTAACAAGACTGAAACCAAACCATTGATCACCTTGTGCCAACATAATTTAACTTTTTTAGGGAAGTTTTTGTCCAAGAAAGATAAAACTCTACACCAGTAAAAAACTTTACTTGTTGTTTCTGGAAATTCCTATGGATCGATTTATTGCACATAGCAGTCTGCTTACCTGACAACACAACTCACTTACCAAGCAACTTTTATCTATCAAGGTTAGCTTCAAGATGCTACTTAGCTGTGTTGACCTATGCTAAACTACTATATCATGAATTTTGCCCAATAGCAATCATTTATCTGCCTAAAACCACTCAAACCTCAAAGTGACAAAGAGAAAAACCGCATCCTGAAGATAAATTCTATATAAAATTCTGTGTGCTAATAAATGCATTTTGATATGTTTTAAATTGGTTTCCTAAACATAATATTTACCCAGAAATACTACACATGTAGACTCTCCAATATTTTATAAATATTAATTTATGATGATTGGGGAAAACAGTCTGAAAGGATGAAGAGCATAAATTAAATACCAGTATAAAATAAATCAATCTTTTTTCTTTCAATTCTATTCAGAAACTTGAACTGAGTTAATAAAGCGCTGTTTAGGAAAATTCTGTAGCGAATCTCCTTACAAAAAGGTGTTTGCAAACAGTTTTTGTTTTTATTTACTTTAAATGAGTTAAACACTTCTACATGCAAACTTGTGTATTCTATTTGTTTGCTTAAGTGAAAGATGGGTTTTTCTGTGGCAAGAGCAATGGGAAATTTAGTCTAAGCATCCTGAATTTTTATAACTTTAATAATAGTAGAATCCAAATGAATCTGATTGCACGATTCTATTTAGTATATGGAGACTGACAAATTTACTATTTAGGGGTTTGCTTTGAGTGTTAACTTGAGTTGCGTTCAAACTGGTTCAAAGAAATAGAGTAGATCTCTTCTCTTAGGTCTGACCCGTTCCAGGTCAATTGTATTTCACTACCCTAATTCCAAAGAAGCTTAAATGATTCTTCAAGGGAAAATTTAACCTCATATTTAGGGATACATTCTCTTGGTTATTTTATTCCTATTATAAGATGTAATTTATTGAGTATATACTGTACTTGCACAAGTGAATTTACATACTTTAAATAATTGTTATCATTCACATATATAAACAGAGAAAAGTCATCACAATTAGTGTTACCAGGAAAATCACCATGATATCACTGTAAGTGTCAAGTACAATGGACCACAGTGACACTACCAGCCAGTCACTCTTAGACTCTAGATCATCACATCACCCTCCACCTTTCTCAATTATTAATAAATACTTCTTGGATTACTATGTGAGTTTTTAAAAATATATGGTCACATAAGTTTTATTTCTTAGGGTATTCAAAAATAAACCTCTTCTAGAGGTTGACATTCAACAAATCTCTGTTGTTTGGAGATCAATTCTGTTTGCTTAGCAAGGGAGGAAAGTGAAATAGTTACTCTTGACATGCAATGGCAGAGCAGAAATCACAGGCTGACAGTTACCTCCTGATGTACCTGTAGGAAGATTCCGTGTTCCCTGATCTCAGAAGAATGACAGGGCCACTCAACCCACCTACATAGAGTGCCAAACTAAAACCCACAGCCTCAGGTGGACACATTCACACACATAGAGCCTCAGTCAAGCACATACACACATACACAAACAGTACACATGCATGCTCACACTGACATGCACATTGTGTCAATCCTATATGTGATATATACAGTTACCCTCATACACAATATTCACAAACCCTAACATTCTCAAAATTATATTAATAACAATATCTGAGTTAGATACTATTTTAAATGTTTTGTATGTAGTAAATCATTGGAAACTCACAACAGTCTTATAAAATGAAGGTGACTATTATCCACAGTTTGTGAATAGGAAACTCTAGTAGAGAGAATATTGGCCTCCAAAAGATGCTCATGTTTTAATCCCTGGAACTGTGAATATGTTACCTTACATGAAAAGAAGGACTTTTTGTGGATATGATTAACTTAAATACATTGAGACGTGGAAGTTATCTTAGAATGACTAGATGGGTCCAATGGAAGTACAGGGGCATGGGAAGAGAAGTGCAAGAGGGCACAAACAGGGAAAAGGTGAGCATGAATGTGGAGGTAAGACTAGAGAGAAGCAGAGGTAAAGATGCTATTCAGCTGGCTTTGAGGATGGAAGGGGCCAGGAATGCAGGTGACTTCTAGCAGCTGGAAGCTGGAAATGGCACAAAAATGGATTCTCCTGTAGAGTCTCCAGAAGAAACACAGGCCTGCTGACACCTTGAATTTAGGACATTTGACCTCAGCATTGTAACATAATATATACATGCTATTGTTGGTGAGTATATGGAGAAAAGGGAAACCTTGTACAATGGTGGCAAAAATGTAAATTAGTACAGTCGTATGGAAAAACGTATGGAAGTTCCTCAAAAAATTAAAAACACAACTACCATATGATCCAGCAATCACACTACTGGGCATTTATCCGAAGGAAATGAAATCAGTATGTCAAAGTGATATCTTCACTCTCATGTTCACTGCAACATTTTCACAATAGCTAAGATGAGGAATCAACTGAAGTGCCCGTCCATGTGTGCATGGATAAAGAAAATGTTGTGTATATACACAAAGGTATACTCTTCAGCCTTAAAAAAAGATATGCATTCTGTCATTTATGACAATATAGATGAACCTGGAGGACATTATTCTAAGTGCAATGAACCAAGCAAAAAAGGCAAATGCCACATGATCTCACTTACATGTGGAATCTAAAAAAGCTGAACTCAGAGAGTAGAATTGTGGTTAGCAGAGGCTGGAGGTGGAGGAATTGGGGAAACATTGGTCAAAGAACACAAAATTTCAGTTAGGAGGGATAATTTCAAGAGACGTATATTATGGTGACTATAGTTAATAACAATATATTGTACACTTAAAAATTGCTAAGAAAATAGATTTTAAGTGTTCTCACCCTCAAAACAAAATAAGTGTGTGAGGTCATATATATATATATATATATATATATATATATATATATATATGTATTAAATAGCTTGAGGTAGCCATTTCACAATGTATACACATATCAAAGCATCATGTTGTACATCCTAAATGTATACAGTTTTTACTTGTCAATTTAAAAGGTTCAAAAAAATTGTGCTGTTTTTGGACACTAACCTTGTGCTAATTTGTTACAATAGCAATAGGAAATTAATCTAGAAAATAAGGCCTAAATTGTTTATGTAACTTGTGTAAAATCATGCAGATAGGAATTGGCATAGTTTGATTTTAAGGGCAAGAATCTTGCTTTAAAGTGTATGCTCTGAATGTCAAACTCAATTTGGCCTGACTGCCATTTGCACAGAAATATTATAATATACTGTCGCGCCCGCCTCGCCAGCAAGGAAGACGCGGCAACAGGAGTTCTTCTACAGTGCTTTATTGGGGATCCCTCTAAGCTTCAAGATGCGGAAGACCCTGAGCACAAGCTTTCACACAGTAATATACCCTCAGGGAAACAGGAAGTAACAGAGATAGGTCAAAGTCAATCACAAGCGGTCACCAATAGGCCGAGTCAGAAAACCTCATATGCATACTTATGTAACAGACCTACAGATGTACTGCGCATGCGCCACACTTGTTTACCTCAGCCAGGCCACCGGAAATCGGCGCCATCTTGTAATGGCGTCCGCGCTCCCCACATCTCCCCCTACTTTATTATTTAAGAAGGCCTGCCAGACTGGAAACCGCCTCGTCTCGTGCAATGAGCGAACTCGGAGACGTGCAGAGGCCGGTTATAAAGGCGGCCGTGGGTAAGGCCTCTGTCTTAGGCTACGTGGGCTGCTCCCCGGCCTGGCACCAACCGGTGTGCCTCCAGGCTCGGGACCCACGCATTCCCGTCATGGAGGTACCTTACAGCCGAGAGAGGGGGGAGAGCAGGCAAGTCGCGGAACGCCTATAACCTGGCCATCCACACGTGGGGGTCCTGGCCGAGTTGCAGTGCGGCAAAGGCTTGTTGCATCAACAGTTGGTTGCGCTGAGTGCGGCGCGCCATACGGGTAAGGGCTACAAATCCTATCAGGGCCATAGTCGCGAGCAAGGCTAACAAACAGCCCATTCCTGCCCACTCTTTCACATGGTTGGCCATTGCCACACCCAATCCGACAGCCCCTGGGCAAAGTTCACGTCGACTCGCGTAGAGTTGATGTGAACTATACTAGCCTGCAGCTGTTCCAGCAGAGTCTCAAACTCACTGGACCATGTACCCAACAACTGCTGCGACAGGGTTCGTGATAGGTTAGCTGCCCGGGAAGCGTTCTGAAAAGGGATAGAGGTGACACACATGCCAGGCAGGCGCCACTCGCATCCGAGCTGCATGACCTGCATCAACAAGTCCACTTGTTCTTGAACCAAGTCCACTCTTTGATTGAGGATCATGATGCCTCCTTTCAGCTGAGCGTTGACGTTTGATTGGGTCGCCAGGGCGGTCGCCACCCCCGACGATAAGTTGTTCAAGGCGGTGGCCGTATGCACCGAAGTGGTGAGCGCAACTGCAGCCGTCGCCGCGGCAGCCACCGCGGCCGCTACGGCGGCAACTATGGCTGCGGTGATGCCAAAGTCGCGTCGCTGCCGATACAGCATCGTGGCCGAGGGCGCCTCCACAGGGATATCAAACGGGAGGAAAGGTAGTTCTAGAGACTCGTTGGTGGTAAAAAAGCGGGGAAAAACTGTGGCGTCATGCCGGACGGGCATCGGCAGAGGGAAGACATCCATCAGGGCCCAGCGCGCTTCCGGTACCGCCGTCGCCGTCGTTAGGACTCCCGCCAGCATCAGCATCTGCAGTGACGCCATCCTGGCCCGCCGGACGCTCGTCCTCCTCAGCCGTGGTGTGCACCGAGCGGGTCAAGCGCGTCGGAACCCAAATAGGGTCCTCACGATCCTGCGGGAAAACACAAACAGCTCCCCTGGATCTGGCTATAACCGGATCCGGGCCTCTCCACTGGCTCGTTAAGACGTCCTTCCATTTTACCTCCTCGCGGTGAGCCACCGGGGGGGACGTGTGTCTCTCTGCCGCAGAGCGGCCGGACACATCCAAAGTCAAAAAATTTAAGGTAAAAAGGGCAAGGGAAATGGTACCTTTAGGGGACCTCTGTATGGCCTCCAGGGCATCTCCCCCTTTCTGTTTTTGTAGATAAGCCTTGAGCGTGCCATGGGCACGCTCCACAATGCCTTGTGCCTGAGGATTGTAGGGGAGGCCAGTGAGGTGTTTGACTCCGAGGCGAGCACAAAATTGTTGGAAAACTCTGGAGGTATAAGCGGGGCCATTGTCTGTTTTAATAGTACTTGGCTTGCCCCAGGCAGCCCAAGCCTCCAAGCAATGGATGATGACATGACTGGCTTTTTCCCCCGTTAGTGGCGTGGCGTGGAGGACACCAGAACAGGTATCTATGGAGACATGAACAAACTGAGTTTTTCCCAGAGAGGGAATATGAGTGACGTCCATTTGCCACAATTGTAATGGTTGCAGACCCCTGGGATTTACTCCCGTATGCGCGACATTGCGAAAAGGAGCACAAGCGTGGCACTGCAAGACAATCTCACGCGCCTCGGCACGCGAGATGTGAAATCGGAGACGCAAGGTCTCAGCTGGGACATGGTAAAGTGTATGAAAATCTTTGGCGGCAGCAAGGTTATCAGCCACCCAAAGAGTGCGGGTGGCCTGGTCTGCCATTGCATTTCCCGCCGCCATGGGTCCAGGCAGGAGGGAGTGTGCTCTGATATGCTGAATAGAGAATGGGTTGGTCCTACTCAGGATGATGCTTCTGAGGTCCGTGAATAAGGAGAAAACTGTACTTTTAGGAAGGATATAAGGGGAAGTTTCCAAAACCTTCACTGCGTTAACCACGTAGCAAGAGTCTGAGATGATATTAATGGGATCGGTGATGGTGCTGAGAACCAGGCCAACTATTGCACACTCCACCAGCTGAGGGGAGGCGTAAGGGAACTGCTTAGTAAACACCTGGTCCCGGACAACATAACTCCCAATGCCTGTTTTAGAGCCATCAGTATAGACATCCAGGGCATTAGGCAGTGGGTGTGCCGAAGTCATCTTCGGGAAAATGAGGTCATTCCTCATAGCAAATTGCAATAGGGGATGTTTGGGGTAGTGATTATCAATGCCTCCTGGGAAAGCGCACCGCAGCACCACCCATGCATCAAGAGTGGCACATAAAGTATCTACCTGGTTGGCAGTGTATGGACAGATGAGGCTCTCTGGGTAGCGCCCGAAGTGGGAGAGAGCCAAGTGAAGGCCCTTCAATGCGAGGTCAGCTACACAGGTCGGGTAGTGACCAATCACCTTTCCCGGAGAGGCTTGAGGATGTACCCAGAGAAGGGGACCATCCTGCCAAAGCACTGCTGTAGGAAGTGTAGGAGAGGGGAGCAGGCAGAGAAGAAAAGGGTCCTGGTGAGGAATGCGTACTAGGTGCGCATTCTTAATGGCTTCTTCTACCCTATGTAAGACCTCTAGGGCTTCCGGAGTCAAGGTTCTAGGGGATGTGATATGAGGGTCTCCCTCAAGAATCTGAAATAAAGGCTTTAGTTCAGCGGTGGTAAGACCCAGAAAAGGCCGAAGCCAATTGATGTCTCCTAATAATCGCTGGAAATCATTTAAAGTTTTCAAAGCATCTCTTCGAATGGCCAGCCTCTGAGGCACAATTTTATCAGGAAAGATGCTACTGCCAAGAAATGAGCCCACCGCCCCTTCCTGCACTTTATCGGGAGCTATGGACAGCCCCCTTTCCTTTAACTGAGCGTGAAGGAAGGCAAAGACCTGAAGCAACAACTGGGCATCCCGATGGCATAGTAGAATGTCATCCATGTAATGGATGATTCTTACCTTAGGGTACCTCTGTCGAACAGGCTGGAGAGCCGCGCTCACGTAAATCTGGCATAGAGTGGGACTGTTAGCCATGCCCTGAGGCAGGACCCGCCAGTGGTACCTTTCATCAGGCTGCTCATGGTTCATGGAAGGGAGTGTAAATGCAAATCTAATTTTGTCAGATGAGTGAAGGGGAATAGAGAAAAAACAGTCTTTAATATCCAAAATGATCAGATTCCAATGCTTGGGCAAGGCAGAAAGAAGGGGCAACCCTCGCTGGACAGGCCCCATTAGGCGCATCTGGGCGTTGACTGCCCTTAGGTCCTGCAGTAAGCGCCACTTTCCTGACCTTTTCTTAATCACAAAAATAGGGGTATTCCAAGGCGAATGAGAGGGTTCAAGGTGCCCAAGGGTGAGCTGCTCCTGCACCAGCGCACGGGCTGCAAGCAGTTTGTCGGAGGGCAATGGCCACTGAGACACCCACACCGGGTCCTCCGAAACCCAGGGAATGGGCAAGGCGGTTTCAGCGGCCCCTAGGAAAAACCCAGCCCCTGTCTACCAGGATTGGGGCTAGCCATAAGTGGCGTTTTCCTGCCTTGCAAATTCTTTCCTAAGCCCTTACCCGGGACCCATCCCATGTTACTCATCATCTCTTGGCTCTGAGCAGAATACTCATTTGTTAACTTAAGGTTCAACTGTCTCAGGACGTCTCTGCCCCGGAGATTCACTGGTAAGGGGAGAACAAAAGGCTTAAAACTACCCCTACCGCCTTCAAGATCACTCCAAGACAGAGTTCGGGCACTCACGGCTGGGGCCGAAACGTAACCCAGGCCCTGTAAAGTTGCCTCTGAGCGGGTGAGCGGCCAGCCTTTAGGCCACCACCGCTCAGATATGATACTAGTGTCTGCTCCCGTATCCAGCAAACCCTCAAATTTTATTCCCTGAACAGTCAATACAAGGGTCGGACGGGTGTTTAAATCCAAAGACAAAAATGTACAAGTGCCTCCGGACGACCCGAACGCCTTACTACCACGTGGCTCCTGCTTGCTGGGGAACCAAGCGTGAAGGCTAGGGAGAAGCAGGAGCTGAGCAAATCGGTCCCCGGGGTGAATGGAGATAACTCCCCGAGGTGATGAGCACAGGACCTTTATTGGCCCCTGGAAGTCTGAGTCTATAACCCCCGGGTGGACAATCAGCCCTTTTAAGGTAGCTGATGACCTCCCAAGCACTAATCCCACAGTATGATTGGGCAGAGGTCCTTTAAAGTCTGAAGGGATAGGTTGACATCCTAACCCAGGTGTCAAAACTGTGAGGGTGGTGGCACGGAGGTCCAATCCTGCGGAACCGGGGGTGGCCCTCCTAGGTTCCCCCCCGGCAGCGCCGGATTCAAGGAGGGACGAGTCCCCGGGGTCAGCAGAGACGTGCCCGGGGGCCCCTGGGGGGTGTCCTGTGCCAGCATTGCCCCATATGTTTGCGGGCCCTGGGGTCGTGGGCCCCGCCTCCTGTTTTTTGGCAGTGCGACCATGCTGCCGCTAGGCTCTCGGGAGATGGGCCGGCCTTCTTTGTCTTTAACGGATCGGCACTCTGCGGCCCAGTGCCGACCTTTCTGGCACACGGGGCAAACCCCCGGCTGTGAAGATGATTGCTTCACCTTACTTGGCGCTCGGCACTGTCTTCTCAAGTGACCGGGCTTGCCGCAGTTGTAGCAACAGCGTTGTTGCTGGGCTTGTGTTGCTATGACCGCGGCCGCCAGGCCTTGGTTAGTCAGAGGACCCCCAATCTCCCTGCAAGCCCTCAGCCATGCATTTAAGCCTTTACTTTTCCATGGCGTAATAGCATTCCGACATTCCGAAGTGGCCTGCTCAAAAACCAGTTGCTCAACCAACGGCAAGGCCGTGTCTACGTCCTCAAAAATCTTTCCTGCGGCATCCATCATGCGAGCCACAAAATCCGAAAACGGCTCTGCCAGAGCCTGGACAATTTTTGTCAGATTGCCACGCACCTCCCTCCGTTTGGGCAAACACTTCCAAGCCTTAATGGCTATCTGATTTACCTGGACATACACCTCCTCCGGGTAGGCCGTTTGATTATTGGCCCACTGCCCCTGTCCAGTGAGCATGTCAAAAGTCCACGCTGCCCTGCCTCCTCCCTGGGCTGCATTCGCACGGGCCTGCGCGGCACACCCGTCATGATACATGGACTTCCAGTCTAGATATTGGCCCGTGGATAGCGCCGCGCGCACCACCTGCTGCCAATCCGTGGGCGTTAGGGCACTAGTGGCGAGCCTCTCCAGCAGTACTAAAGTGTAGGCCGCGCTATGCCCCCAGTTGCGGACCGCCTCTGCAAATTCCTTTAATTGCTTATGGTCCACAGGTTGCCAATATCTCTGATTATTGTTGTCCACATACACAGGGAAAGCAAATCCTAGCTCTCTCCGCGCTTCTGGGGGGAGGAGAGACGCTCCACCCCCCGGTGCAGGCCCAACAAGGGGCGCTGTAGGTGGGGGCAGGGAATACGGGGGAGGCCAGGTCTCTATATCGAGCCTGGGCGGGGCCTGCCTTCTCGGCTGGACCACATCCTGTTTTTTAAGTCCCCGTATTTCCTTTCTCAACTGCTGAAAAGAGGGGGTAGCTTCTTCCCCCTCCGAGGCGGACGATTCACCTTCCGCCTCGGACAAATGCAAATCTGCAAATTCTGGCAACAGCGGGTCGTCACCCGTTCGCCGGTTCTCTACCTGACATGACTGATCGTCCTTAACCGTTGCAACTCCTTCCCCTCTCCCTCCTTCTGAGAGCTGAGACTGCACTTCCGCAAGCTGTTCTGCTGCACTCTGCGAACCCTGCGGATCGCACTTTAGGCAATCCATAACTAACCTATGAAGTATCAAGACGCCAGGCCTTAAATCTAACGCCTCGCGTAGATCATGGCCCACCTTCCTCCAAGATGGTATTGTGAGCGAGCCGGAAGCTAGGAACCAAGGGGATACCCGGTCCACCTCCCTCAACAATCTCTTTAAGTCATGATCGTCAACATGAATCTTATTTTCAGCAAGCAGGGTTTTCAGAGGCCACAGGAACCTGCGTAATGGTATGTTGCCCATGTCTCTCTTGGGGGCGGGGAAATTGGCCGTCCCACACTGTAGTTCTGAACTCACCTCACAAGAGGTCGTCTCCGCTGGTGCCCTGGTGGTACAGTTCCCGGGTTTCGGCACCACTTGTCGCGCCCGCCTCGCCAGCAAGGAAGACGCGGCAACAGGAGTTCTTCTACAGTGCTTTATTGGGGATCCCTCTAAGCTTCAAGATGCGGAAGACCCTGAGCACAAGCTTTCACACAGTAATATACCCTCAGGGAAACAGGAAGTAACAGAGATAGGTCAAAGTCAATCACAAGCGGTCACCAATAGGCCGAGTCAGAAAACCTCATATGCATACTTATGTAACAGACCTACAGATGTACTGCGCATGCGCCACACTTGTTTACCTCAGCCAGGCCACCGGAAATCGGCGCCATCTTGTAATGGCGTCCGCGCTCCCCACAATATACAATAACACAACATATATATCTGTGTTTCACAAATGTACACAGTACCAGGTTCCTTATGATTCTCACCCAAGAACCCAAAAAAGAGAATGACCTACACCAGTATCTTTTGCCAACTTTGACCCACACCAGAACTTAGTTACAATTACCTCATCAGCCAATGGGACTCTGGAAGCTTCAGTGGCTATTTAGCTCATGGGAGATGGAAAGTTCAAAGCAGATAAAGTGGTGTCTAGTAAGTTTTCTATACAGATCAAAGAATCTTCTCAGGTTCTCCTTTTACTGAATGATGAACACATTCTCACATCTAGGTAAGTATGTGTATATGTGTATAATAAAAGTATGGAAATAAAACCAAAGAAGCTCTGCTTTAAACCAGCCTTAATCTACCATTATAAATTAAATAGGGTTGACTTTAGAATATTTAAAACTGATGAAACCATAAACTCATTCAAACTAAGTGATGCTGTTTACTTATATTAAGGAAAAGATCATTCAGTCAAACTTTTATTTATTCATTCATCCAACAAATATATGTTGAGTGTTCCATTCAGTGAGGGCACCAAAGATGTTACACTCAATGGAGAAAGACATTAATAAAAAGGAAAATATATGCCATGCACAAATTCTATGAAAAAAATTAGTGGAGATATCTGAGTATGAGGGTAATACTAATTCATAATGGGTAATCAGAAAAGACCTGTTTGTTGAGGCAAAATTTTAATAAGATGTAAAGGAAATGAAACAAAGAACTGTGTGGACATGTGATGAAAGATATTCTCAGCAAAGGAAACAGGAAGCAACAAAGCTCTGAGGTGGCAGCTTAGTAGTTATATTATGTATATCAGATTCCAAGTATCCACTTGTTGGAAAATAACTGTATAGAGGATAATAATTTCAATTGTAGATACATAGTAGGTACAATATTTTATGTACTCTGTACTATATTATATGTTATAATTACATATACCAAGATATATATGGTCAATACTACCTGGGATGACAATCAGGTTACTGGAAGGTACACACTGTCACCAACATTCACTCCCTGATAATGCTGATGACTTTAGCTTGATGCTGACATTTACTAATATTTAGATTTTATTAACATAATTCTTATGTAATAATCAAAATTTCTATGGAAATCTCTTCTCGTTCCATTATGTCTCTCTTCTGAACTTTAGTTTGTAGCTGACTTCAGGGATGCCAGAGCTGTGGTGTGAACTTATGCCCTGTTTAATTACAGGAGAACTAATTATAACTAGTAGCCTCTATATCCTCGTGGTGTTAACTTATTTCAATGAATTACACTACCAAAATTGGTTTTCCTATATTGGTGAATAATAATATGTGCTCATTCACATCACTAGTGACCTACTATATTTAATTATCAAAGACTGATGACAAGTTAGAGCACAGACTTCAAAATAACAAGGGCAAAGGGTCTGCAAAATTACAATTATTGTGGTGATTATAATACTATTTCTCTTCTCATCATCATTAGTTGAGACATATTAGGTAAAGCACAAACTAGGAATGGGAGAATCTTTTCTAATACTATAGGGTATAGAACTTTATTAAGTTTTTAATCAGTATCTATTTGTTAATTAAGGAGATCATACATTGAGTGGTTGGAGTAACTTTTTAAAAAATATTATATAATCTTGACTCTTCTATACATAGGATTAGAAATCACTCTGTCAGGAGGAAAACTCTACCTGGAATCATGTGAAACTATTGCTCTAGGGGTTTCACTTTTGCCAGACACTGAAGTTGAAGGCTTGTACCATAAATACAATCAATTCAATTAATGAATGGATCTCGCTGCTTCTCACATAAATATGTTCAACAGCTACAATTTAATATTACACATTACTATCTAAGAGTAAATAAAGACAGTGCTCATTTGAAGAACTCTTCTGCATTTTTTCAAACATTGACTAAATAGATTGTCTACTATATTATACAAACCTGACATGATGCTTCATAAAATTTTAAACTATTAATATTAAAATCTTATTAATATATGCATACAAAGAGAAAAGAGACAGGAAATGAAACTAAAATTATGTCTTAAAATCTTAGTTCTGATAAATATATAAATTATCAGTGAGTTACCACCATAATTAATCATTTTTAAATAAGCCTGTTTTTATATAATTTTCTAATCCATGCATATACTAGTATAGGAATACTATTATAACAATATAGTGCAAGGGACATAACCTATAAATAATTTTAATGCAAAAATTATTTTTCTATGAACAGGGTATCTGTAATAAATACTCACTGTGGGAACAAATGTTTCTAAGCCTAAGGTTATCAGAATTTAAAATAAACACGCAACATACTGTAAAGCAATGACCCAACCAGAAGCAACTGTGAGTTGTGTAGTTATGAACATCTGAGTAGATATTTTAAGCTACAGAGGACAGAATATGAGGCAACTGTGCAGGCTGTGTTTTCTCAGAGGAAACAGGCTTAGCTTCCCTTCTATGTGGATACCTTCCTTACCAAATGCAATTTCTGACATCATGACCAGGAGGAATTCAGTACCCTACCCAGGCTACTACCCACTGTAGGGACACCATTCTCCTCCTGAGAAGGCTCCAACACGCCATGCTTAGACCACCAAGACCACCATTCTCTCTGATCCTTATTTTTCTTGGCCTCACATAAAGACTTTTTCACTACATTGTTCAGGGAGTAAAGAAAAGCAACAAGGAAGGAGAAGAGAATTAGAATTACAATAGTTTTTTAACATTATATAAAACAATATAAGGGAGTTTTATGAAATTAGAAAATCTATTTGAACAAAGCCTCCTCCTAAAAGTCCAGGAAACTGAAGCTTATCTAAAAAGTTACAGAGAATTAGTGCAGTCAATTCTTATAAAAAGTTACATAAGAAAAAAAAAAAGTAGAACATGTCTGCACACAAAGAAAGCATGCAAGAAAAACATGTTCAAAACCAGAAAAACTCAAAAACCAGGTGACAGAACTCAGGAAAGAACTGACAATAAAAGCAGAAATTATTTTGAAAATGAAGACTACATTATAAAGAACATATAATTGAATAAATACATAATATCTCAAAATAAATAAAAGTTAAGACTAAGAAAATTTTTAAAACTCAAAATAAAATGCAGAAAATGATACAACAAATATTCCAGGGAGTGACAAATAAAAAAGATAAACATTGAACATGCAACATACAGATAACAGGGATCCTGAAAATGAAAAACCAATGCAAGGGGTTAGAACAAATAACAAAATCTCTAATTCAGGAACATTTTCCTTAAGTCATAGTAAGTAATAGGATGAGCTGCATAGTAAAGAGCACAACATGAATCTGAGAACATTATTTTCAAATGATTTGGACCAAGACATACTCTAGCATAATTACTGCACTTTAAAGAAAGAGAAAAAAAATGTCCCTTGGACATCTCACAAAAAGAATACATACTTTAAAGGTGTGGGGAGAGAACAATAGTGTCTCACCATATTTTTCAACAGATATGTTTTATGTGAGAGAAAAAATGAAGTAAAATATTTAAAATACTCGAAGAAAATGTGAGCTGATGATTTTATATCCAGCACAACTGATCTTTAAATATAAAGGGTTCAAACAGTTAACAACATGTAAGATCTCAGAGAATTTTGTTTTCAGGAATCCTTCCTAAGGAATTTATAATATAATGAGTTGCAGACCACCAAAATAACTAGAAAGACCTCAAAATAAATATTGGAAGTAAGGAATATGTAGTGACATGTAGAACTTACACTAAATGATGGTTAAAAGGGAAATAATATGAATTGATATATAAGATCTATATGGGGATATATAAAATGGGGAGAATGAAGATAGTATATTCAAATATAAAAAACTCTATTTTTAGTAAACATAATTAGTGGTGGTAGTGTAAGTATCATTCATTGAAGTTATTTATTAATACATGTAATATAGAATTTCTGGTATACACAAAAAAAGACAGATATACTATAAAAGAGATAAGTAAAAAGCCTATAGTCATGAATTAAGATTGGAAATATCAGAATGTACTACTATTTCCCAGCTCTGTCACTGAGAAGGTCAAGAAACAATGGCCAATGCCATGCAATGAGTATCCCTAGAATTCAAACACATAGATGGCCATCTTCAAGAATTATTTGCCTTTTGAAGGAAGATTAGAAGGAAGTAAGGAAGGGAGGGGAAAATCTGTTCAAAACTAGTGCTTCTTTGAGATATGGATAATTCCATGTCTGTGTTAGGAAATATACAAGATGATTCTGGAACACACTGATGTACCAAATAGAAGGAATATCTCAAGGTTTACTAGGATCCTACAAAAAGGGTTGAGAACCAAAACTGAAGAGTCTCATTGAACAAGATGGGAGAATTTAAGCTCCAGTAAGAGTAAGAGTAATAATTTATTGGAATCACCAAATATAATTAAATCCATGAGGTTATAATAATATTAAGAAAAGAAAAACTAATTTGTCATCTGGCTATGACAGAGAACCAATCAATTATCTTGAAAACTGGATAAATAAAGAAGCATTTATTCCACACTTTCAAGATAAATACTACTGCTGGGTTACCCAATATTACCTGAAGAAAAATGTCTGCTTATGAAATTCTGTCAACTAATAAATTTGATGATAGAATAAGATGTCACCATCTTGAAACTCCCAAATGAATTAATGAAACTAGGCTTTGAGCATCAACGGCTGCTAAAATATATTTTTAAGTGTGAAACAGACATCATCATATCCCTGGAAAAAGAACACATCACCTATAATCTTGCCAACATGATTAAGTCTGAATCTAATCAAACCTCGATTCAGCTGCCTGTTTGCAGCAAATAGCATAGAAACACAGAGTACTGTTCCTTGAGCCTGTGGACAGACAAATTCAGATAGAGGGAAAATCCACAGGTTACAAAACCATGGGTCCTCCACAGATAAATTGCAGGGACAAGAAAGAGTTGGAGAAAGATCTATAGATTAAAGAGATCTAAAAGATATAACAAGTTTTTAAAATGGACAAGACTAAATTACAGTATCTAGGAATCCATACTTGGGTGGTAAAACTATAAATTATCCAAAAGAAGTTGCTTTTTTGAAAATCACTGTATTAGTTACCTGTGGAGGGAAAGAGGGGCTATGATTGTGATCGGGCACATGAAGAAGCTTCTGGGATGGCTGAAAATGCTATATGTCTTGATATGGTTGTGGTTAATAATTTATTAAACTATAGCCTCTTTTTGCATAGTTTCTGACTGGGTTTTAGTTTACAATGAAAACATTAGAACAATAATGCAATGCATTATGCTTTTGGCTTAGTGCAAGTGCAAACAGCTCAACACTAGTTTTCTTATACCTTGTGTATCCCAGTCTTGTGAATTTATATTACCTGATTGATTTCTATAAGTTTGGGACTTGTGATCCTTGCTCTAGTCTTTCTATATCTCTTAATATTTTAGAGCCTTGCTGAAATTTGTCTTGATCACGTCTGGGTAAAGAGTTCTGTCTTTTCTGTGACTGTGAAAGAATGGTTATCTCCATAACACTCATCTGGGGATTCCCAATGACTGATTGGTGATGTAAGTTAATCCATCACATATATCTGAAAATCTCAACTGTATTTAAAGCTCTTTATGAACAGTGAATATCTTTTATGCATATTCGATCATGATAAATGACTTGCCAGGTGCCTTCTGCAAAAGATATTTGTCACTTTTGATACATGAAATCTGGATGCAACACTGCTCACAGAAGTGTATCAGACTGTCCCCAAAGATAGCTAAATAGGAAGCATATTTTCAAGATGTTTCCCAAATGAAAATTATATACCTATATATGCACATGTATTCTAAATGCACTTTAAATCTAGCATGATTTAACATGTTTAAATTCACATATCTCCAATCTATATATATGTGTACATAATTCAAAATTTAACAAAATTGGATGCAGATAAAAAGGTAACATTTTATCAATAAAATCACAAACAAATGTTGACAATATTAATGTAGTTATAACAGCAAGAGAACAATGAACATGTTTTTAAATAAAGACAATACAACAAAAGACCAATGTATAATAAAAGTTACTAAAAGTCAGATTTCCTTGAAAAAAGAGGACTATGAGTAAATACACTGGAGCTATTTTCAAGGATGCTATAATAAAAAGGATACTAAAAGGAAAATAAATGTTTGGGGGATTTAAAATATGAAGATTAATATGAAGCATAAAGGTATATATGAGTAACATATGAATACAATGAAGAAAGAGATTTATTAGACAACTTTAAATATTTTGGGGAAAGAAAAGGGCATCTCAAGCCTGAAAATATATAAAGATAAATCACATAACTTGTTTTGTATTCAAGCACATTATAAAATAATAACTACTAGTAGAAAAGGGCAGAGTCATTGGTGCAACAGTAAGTATGTTAGACTGAACAATGGCAAAGCAATATTGCACATAAATGACTATATTCAATAGCACTAAAATAGAAACTAATAAAATAGTTACACAGAAAAGAATATTGAGATCCTTTCATAAACAGGAAAATGTAGTTAATGATGAGCAAAGTAGAAATGAAATAGTATTCCTTTTGGGAAGGTATATACAATTACATAAAAGTTGAAAAGAGACAAAAATGAATTTGATACATTTGAAATTTATTCATTTCAAAGTTGATTTAAAATGTGAGAATGTTCAGTTGGAAAGAATTATTTAAAAAATGAGGATAAATTTCATAATGAAAACAAATTAATACAACTAATGAAATAGTTAAAATAGATATATAACATGACCAGTGTAATACCTACCCCTAATAAATGCCCAGTGGAGGATCTTATTGTTAATCACTATTAGTAATGAAGAAAATAAGAATTTAAAGATGAATTTGGTATTGGATTTTAGTTTCGGGGAAGAAACTAAATTAGAGTGGTATAAATTATAGACAATAAGTAAATGTAATACAAGATATTCTTTAAACATTTATTTAGTTCTTAGTATATTTTCTGATTTGAGAAAAAATTTAACATGAGAAAAAATCAATTAAATACACAGTCTATTTTCTAAAATTAAGTAATTTATTGAGTTATTCTCTCAGATTGTCTAATCTCAAGAGCAAAAATGAAAACATCTCCCTCCAGAGTCTCCTTTGCTCTTACTTGGTTACAGAGGGCCCAATGGTGATTCCACTGATGGAGAAACTGAGAAAGGAGAGGGAGGATTCGCACAGACATGGGACAGTGGGCATCCATCCTGTCAGTACCTATCTGGTAAGGCACCTCCTGGGACAGAGGAAGGGACGATAACGTCCCACACAGAGTAGATGACAGACCAACAGAGGCATTATACATAGATTTTGTGAAACTACATTTGGTTATGTGAGTGAGTGGCTACTCGGGGCTTTCTGGCCTCTGGGTTACCCCCTCCTTCTTTGCTTTTCAGTTTCCTCAGGTTTTTGCTTAATCTTTTTTATGCTTCTTCAGTCCTATCATTTCCTACATCCCAAATAGCCTTCCTGGGCCTTTTACTATGTATCACAGTAAACTTAAAATGAGACAAATTCAAACCACTCATGGCTAAAACCAAACATCTCTCCCCTTAAGGGCATCTTATGAAGCCCAGAGGCCTGCGGGAGATGGTGGCTTGAAATCCACCCTGTGCTGGCTTAAGTCTTTCACCCACAAAATGAGCAAAGAAAAACGAAAACCCAAACAAGTTGAAACATTGATATCAACTATATGGCTATCATTTACATTCTGCCATAGGCCCAGTAAAGCAGTTAAGAGAAGGTTTAAAAATAACAATAATAATAACGAAGCACCAACAATTAATTATAAAGAAGTTTTTCCACATTTATACACATTTATTTAAGAGAACCATATTGTATTTGCATAGGATTTTATAATTTTACAGAACTTTTCCATATTTTATCCTTACAATTATTGGGAGTCAGAGGAGACAAGTGCTATT
Organism: Lemur catta; assembly: GCF_020740605.2. Lineage (NCBI taxonomy): Eukaryota > Metazoa > Chordata > Mammalia > Primates > Lemuridae > Lemur > Lemur catta. Next base: position 44,521,725 of record NC_059141.1, on the reverse strand, counting down.
TTTATATATACCCCTAGGTGCCATTACACAGTGATAATTTTTCCCACTCGAGCTGAGGTTTAACCTCCTACTCTGTCACCATCCAGCTATGTGATCTTAGGTAATAATAATGATTAATATTTCTTGAGTGTTTAATAAATACTTGATGCTCTTCTAAGTCCTTCACATGTCTTTATTCTTTAAGTTCTAAACCAGTGAAGGAGGCATTATTATTTTCATACCTTTTTACTGATAAAGAAACTGAGGCACAAGAGATAACAAACTTTTCCAAATTTACACAGTCTTTACTTGCTGAGCTGATTTTGAACCTAGGCATTCTGGTTGTAAAACTCGTATTTATAAAGTCCTTACCTTTCTGATCCTCTGTATTTCTCTTTTATACAATAAGCTAATCAGCCTAATGAAGAAAAACAGCAAGAGATATCACATGTAAGTTCAATTACCACTAAATCTGATGTATGATAAATGATTATTAAATAGTTGTGGACCATTCGTTAGGAATGTAAAGAAATTCCAACTCAGAACTCTTAAGTTTTAAATTAAATTTAAGAAACTCACATGGCTGAAAGTAGAGAAGCTTAGTCTAAAATCAGCTATATGGGTTAAAATTCAGTGCTTGGAAACATGCTGAATTTTAATGCTGACTCTAGTTTTCTTCTAAGAGCAGTAACATGTTAGCAGAAAGGCATGTTTCAAAGAGTAGCCCCCAGGTTGAGAACTTCAGTGCTGGGAGAGTAGCGGGGATTAATACTGCAAAATACGGTGTTTCTTGTGAAATCTCACATTCAGTGAGTGAGGACCTACGACTACATACAGGTACACACTTAAGAGTTGGCGAACTAATAGAATTAAGTGCCCAGAGGCAGCATTTCTTTAGGTCTCTGTGCTTCAGTTCACTGCTAGGGGCACTTACTGCCTTTGATGTAAAATGGCTTTGCATCTTACAAAGTGGCCTACAAACTGTAGCCAGGGATGCTTTAGTATCGAAATCAACTGATTCTTCTTGCCAGGAAGCAGTACATGCCAGAAAGGAGTGCTTGAGCGCTTGGTATTTTATGTTATTCTTTTATTTCTTTTCAGGGGACACATGTTGTTTTAAATATAAATAAAAAAGAAGAAGAAAAGCAGGTTTATATAAGAGCAAATTCATATTTCCTTCCTTAGAAAATTGAATGTGTGGCTTCTCAGGAAAGACAATAAGAGAGAGGAAAGACATATTAGTAACTGGTTCATTAAATAATATGTCAGCAGTAGAAAGGTATAAAGCTCCTGGTGATAAAAACGGTAAAACAAAAGTTTTTTTTTAAATATTGCAACAGCGAGTTAATTGCAGAAACTTAATGGACAACCTGTGGGTCAACATAAACCCACGTTGTAAATCACCCATGTAGAGAAATTTGGATTTTCATTTAGAGGATGATCTTTAAAGTAATACATGTTTATTCTGGATTTTCTGGTGAACATCTGAAAATCAGATACTGCCATATACTTCATTCCTTCATTTCTTTAATTTTCGTATATGTATAGATTCATTTGAGATCCAGTACTTAAACTTGTTATGATTAATAAGAGAAGAACTTAGGCTCAGTACCTAAATAATGTGTTGGGTTCAAAACAAATCACTTTACCATTTGATTTATGATAATGTACAGATGATTCTAAAGCAAGTAGAAATCATGTCAATAAGATTATGGGATTGGGGGGAATGTGGCCATGACCTTATTACTATAGATTTATTTTATAGTTTTATGCAAAAAATCATTTGGAATTTAACTTATATGTTCTGAATCCAATGCTTTGCAAAATTTATTTATAATAAATTTGGGAGTTATGGTATTATTAGATGCTAATATTTTTATAATGCCCCCTAAATTGAGACTCCTAATAAGATTGACTAGGTAAAATTTGATTAAATCCAATCTCTTAAATATAGTCCTAGTATGAGACTAATTTTCTTTGGAGACACTTAAATCTACAAGGTAAAAATGCCAGAATAAAGAATTGAAATTGGAATCATTCCTTGCTTCCAAAAGCAAAAAATTAGCAGTGACAGCAAGAAATATGTGTGTCATTAGCAATTTATGAGAACAACAGAGAATGAGTCTCAGGGGCTGAATTGCCTCAGCAAGACACTGAAATATATAACATTGTTTTGAGCATAAATACTGCCCCAGTATTGTTTTCTCACTTAAACTTGCTAAGCAAACCAAGAAAAACTAAAGGCAAATTAACTGATAGGTAGAAAAAAATGAGAGACAGAGACTGAAACAATTTAAAATCTGCCTACAGCAGCAGACAGGTGTTTTGTTTAAGCTGCTACACTTTGCTGCCTGTCTCTGATGACTGATGGGACAAAAGATTGCTATTGAAAACTAAATTCCAAGATTTAATAGTGAGCAACAAATGGCAGTTGTCTTTGCCAGCAAAAAAGGATTCCTCCCCTGGTATTTTTCACCTTTGATTTCTGTCAGGTGAGGCTGAGGATGCTTGGATTTAGTGCTAGTTGTCATAATTTTATGCATCAACTTGACTGAGCCATAAGATGTCCAGATATTTCATTAACCAGTATTCTGGGTGTGTCTATGAGGGAGTTTCTTTTTGAGATAAATATTTGAATTAGTAGACAGAGTAAAGCAGATTGCTTTTCTCAATGTGAGCTGGCCTCAGGGAATTCACTGAAGGCCTGAATAGAACAAAAGGCTGAGCGAGAGAGAATCAGCTCTCTCTGCTCAATGTTCTCCAAGTTGGAACATTGGTTTTCTCTTGCCTTTGTACTTGAACTGGAACTTACACCAGCAGCTCTTCTGGTTCTCAGTCCTTTGGATTCAAGGTCTTGGGACTTCTCAGCTTCCCTGATCACATGTGTCAATTCTTTACAATAAATCCATTTATGTATATATATGTGTGTGTGTATTTCTTCATAATATAGTCATAGTATATAATATATTTTTTATTATTTTATAATAAATCTATCTATACCTAGAGTGGGGTGAGATTGCTCTCTTTCTATTTATACCTCCTATTAGTTCTGTTTCTTTGGAAAAGCTTGACTAAGATACCAGCATTATTTAATCTATTTGAATTCCCGAAAGTCATCTCCATGATATTTTGGGGGATATAGGGTAGTTTATTCAGTGTAGTTTTATACACACACACAAATGCATGTGATATATAATATAGTATCATATATGTATATGTACAAATGCCCTCGTTTGACCAAGAAAACAAAGTCCATACTAGATAATTCAATTGAGGGAATTTTACATGGAGACTTAATTACAAAGGTATTTAGAGAGAAAAAAAGGGAGAAGATGAGGCAACACCAGTTTGTATTAAGCCACTACCCTTAAAGGGAAAAACGGAACAGAATACTGGAACCTAGTAGCCTGGGCTGCCAGGCAGGAGAAGAAAGCTCAGCGGGGATGCCTCATGGGAGCTGGAACCAACCACAGGGGAGATGAGACCACTGCTGATGACACTAAAGCAGAGAAATAGAATGGAAATACCCTGCCTCCTCCCATTGGTTGAACCTAGCATGGAGGTCTGGGAAACAAAATTACTAGAATTCAGCCCCTGTGACTCAGAGCAAACAAAGGGAAAGATGAAAATGGTTTTGAAAACAAGCACGTGATTAGCATATATGAATGTGTACTCATTTTTATATTTATTTAGCATATATAAATGTATAACATGTATTTATATCATATACATTTATATGTATATCCTATATGCATATATATGTGCATATTCTAAATTTTGATAATAGGGAAAATTTCTGAGAATGACTTAGATACATTTTTTTATAGCAGCCCTTTCCTCAGAAGCTTTGCTTTTCCCAGAAATGAGACACATCCAGGTTCCATAGGTCAGAGCAGAAAAAAATGATAGGTCAAATTCCTAAGGCTATTGGGACCTTTAAATTCAGGCTAGGCAACCAATCACGGTGGCATGCACCTATCGTCCCAGGTACTTGAGAGGCTGGGAGGATCACTTGAGCCTAAGAGTTTGAGGCTACAGTGCACTATGATTGTGCCACTATATTCCAGCCTGGCAAAAGAGCAAAAGTGAGACACTATATCTTAAAAAAAAAAAAAATCAGACTAGGCAACGGACTGCTAGTTGCTCTCACCAAAGTAGTTAGGAAGAGCAAATAGGCATAAAGCCAAAGTCGAATTTCTTCAGGGAATGATTTATTCATATCCAACAATCTATAAAATTATATTATTATCTTCTTTGTGTTAAAAACTGAGGCTCAGAGAACTTAAGTTACTTAAACAAAGCAGTTAATGTTAGAGCTTTGACTTGGGTCCACTACAAACCTTGCCCTATAATAGACCATTAATCTGTGGGAAATCTACTCTGGAGGGTAAGGGTAGGGCTGGCTTCACGGGTGTTTCACCTTCCCAGTTGCACAGGGCCGCATGCTCAAAAGGGGCTCATCCTTGATTTCATACTCTGATATTGCCATCATGTAATAGTTTTATCTATAAAATATAAAACTATTTCATAAAATAGTTTTATTTTTGAACTTGTGATTTTTAAGTGAATTCTGATGGAACAGTGGAGCATGCATAAGCAACAGTAATATACACAGTAGGTGTATCTGAGATCATATCTTGCATATAGTGTTCATGATGCCTAATGAGCACAGAATTCTGGTGAACCCATGATACATGGGCATTCAGCAAGACTGAGTACTATGACATCTGTGACTGCAGCAGGGGCACTGACCAGCCCCAAGATGCCGCACTTTTCATTCAAACCAAAACTTGTTTAGAAAACAAAAAGAGGGAAATGAATGGCTCTCTAAGATGGAAGAATGACTAAGAAACCCTATCATATTCTTTCTTATTCATGTCATCTCTCTTTACTAGCCAACCATTTACACTGAAGATGATTACACAGAAGGAATGTCCTCCCTTATTCATTGGTAAGCACAAGCTGCTGGTACAAAATGTTTGTGAAACCAATCAGAAAATATGTCCTTGGTGATCCATGCCTTTTTGTTAGTATAATAATGGACTGGTAAGAAATACACTCCTTGTAAACAGCAAGGACACAGGCTTTTGCATATTTCAGCAAGTCTAAACTTCTGTGTGCCTGCTGCATTAGCACAACTCAGCACAGTTATTTTGTCCTTGGCATCTGTAACTGCTATAGGAGTGGTCTCAACTGCAGTCCGTGTCTTTCAGGGCCGATGATACCAAGACAGTGATGTTTTATTAGCATTGTAGACTTGTTCTGGAGTCAGATTTTTATCAGTGATGACTTTGGCAAACTCATCAATGAATTTCTCCAATGTTTTGTGATCAGCAGATGCTTTCTTGCCACAAATCTTTAAAAATGTAATGCTATGTCTTTTCTTAAATTTCTGCAACCACTCTGTTGAATATTCATAGTTCCTTTCAATTTTGAGTTCATCATTGCTTGTTTTATGATCAGCATACCATTAAATGGCATGTGTTCACTGCAACTCTGATGGATCCAGCCTTCCAATACATATTTGAGATTTTCATTTTTAGCTTTATGTAGTGTTTTTCTATTTTTCACTAACTTCTGTTCCTCACTTTCAGCACAGAACTTCAACAGTTTATTCTTGTTTCTTCAGGTTATATACAGTGGCCATTCCAACAACATATTCTTTCATAAGACATTTCAGTTTCTGTGCAGTTTCTCTAACAGCTTGACTTTCTGTGCTATAGATAAACATAAATGCTTCCTCTTTTTCTTATTACTGTTACACATAGGGGTATCTGTGGACCTTTTAAAATTATTATTATTATTTTTAACTTCAGAATATTACAGAGGTACAAACACTTTGGTTACATAAATTGCCTTTGCACTGCCCAAGTCAAAGCTACAAGTGTGCCCATCCCCCAAAAGTGCCCACCACACCCATTAGGTGTGAGTTTATCCCTCACCTCCTTCCCCTTCCTACCTTCCTGACAGCCGATGAATGTTACTTCCATATGTGCACATAAGTGTTGGTCAATTAATGCCGATTTGGTAGTGAGTATATTTGGTGTTTGTTTTTTCCATTCTTGTGATACTTCACTTCAAAGAATAGGCTCCAGGTCTACCCAGGATAATACAAGAGGTATTCACCATTGTTTTTTATGGCTGAGTAGTAATATCTTCACACCACAGAGCAGATAATAAGCAAAACAAAAACAAAAACACACACAAAAACCCCCACAGTGAGTAATGCACGTGGTTTGGGGCATCATAGGGTACCTGCTGTATACACGTCCAACCAACACACATGTCATTTTATTACCCTTTGTGGACCTGTTTGTGTGGTGGAAAAAGTATACCACAGCTGATGGGGTCTAGGAAGGTCTTATTCCCTTTGGATATGTTGAATAAACTGTGTGTTTTATGCCTGTGTTTTGACTGCAATCTGTCACATGAGGTCAAGTGGGAAATTTTCCACTTGTGGCATCAAGTTGGCACTCAAAGTTTTTGGATTTTGGAGCATTTTGGATTTCACATTTTTGAATTGAGTATACTCAATCTGTAAAATTTGTGCTAATGATAACAATTTTATTACTTAGAGAACAATACTAAACACCAAATACAAAACAGCATGACAAGTCAAAAAAGAAACTACAGATGAAGGAAACAAAACTGTATATTTTAGTATCTTTAACAGATTTTTTCCCTACTTTTTAAACAGGGGCCTTGCATTTTCATTTTAAAGTGGGCCCCCCAAATTATGTAGCAGACTCTGAATAAACAGAAGTATAAATATTATAGAGACATATGGGATTTGGTTATTTCAAGGGTCCTCAACCTCCAATTGAATCAGAATTACCAGAAGAGATCATTTTACAAAAAGACATGTTGAGATCCAAACCTAGAGATTCAGATTTGGTTTGTTCAGCATGAAATGCAATGTTTTTGAATTTTTTTTTAATTTGTAGGTTTTATTGATGTTTCTAATATACAATTAGGATTGGGAACTAGTATAAATGTCTTCATGCTTGCAAAAATCCTAATTAAATATAAATGCATAACACCAACTAGAGATTATATATTTTAATAGGAGGTTTCTGGAGATCATGCCTCAAATAAAACACAGGGAAATAACATTTTTCAGATATAGCAGCAGGCCAGAGAGGAAACTTTAAGGACCTTGTAGTCTTTCTATTTTCAAATCACCTATTAAAACTATGCATACGATAGTTTCTTCCTGGTACATTAACCAAAACAGAATCTGAAGGAAAAGTTCAAGAGTTCACTAGTAAGCAATGCAGTTATTATTTGCTTGTGAAAATCACGTTGTTAACTGTTAAGTTAAATTATTAATTAATTTATTTTTAGGTTATTACCTTAGCCATAAAGAAAATAAACCAGCATTTTCATGTTTCATTATTTTTATTTTCTAGTTAAATAATTCATGTATAGAAGGTGTCTGATCCAAGCTTCTCTTGACAAAATTCTTAAGCAGATTCCATAGCTGTTTAGAGTTAGTTGGCAGAAGAGACTACATTTATGTGTCTGCGTATATATCTATATCCTGTCTCTAGAACTCCTTGACAAGGATATTGTTGCTCTTCCCTTTTATTTGTGAGGGATGAGAAATTAAGAAGGCTACGTCGGGATTCAAGAGGAGTTCATGGGTAAACAATAAAGAACAGCCCTTTTACAGAAATGCAGGGAATTCTTAGGATTTATTTTGAAAATAGTTAAAAATGTTTTTAGTCTTTTCAATGACATTGATTCCCTCCAATTAACATTCAACCCCAAGAATATCATATTAAAGGTGGATATCACCCTGATTAAAAATATTTTTATTATTTATTGCAGAGGAGATTCATTAAAAATGCTTTTAATCTTTTTTAAAACTTAATTTTACTAAATGTCTTGCACTATAAAAAAGTTCATAATAGATATGAAAAATAGGTGTCCTCTAGGCAAACAAGTGTGGGAAGCATTTAAATAGAGTTCTATTTTGTTTTGGCTGGTTTTTCTCTGCAGGCTTTTTCATAGCTCATAATATGCAAATATCCATTCTGCATCTCCAAGATACTTTTAGAACAAGTACCAGGAGCATCCTTTTTTCTCTTTAGTGATTATTTTCCACTAGAGAAGTGACTAATCTAGCTGAACCATATAACTACTGAATACATCAAATGTAAAATAAATTTTATTATTTCTCTCCTTTAGTCTCTTAAATATGCCTGCATCCAGGCCTATGGTCTCTTTTCAGCTTGTGATTCAGTGGGTGAGTCAAATAGGTACCAACACTTATCTTCAGCTCAAGGGCTGTGATGGACAAAACCCCTTTTGGGTTTCAGGTTTAAAGCCATTCTCTAATTTATCTTCATTATATTATAAAACTGATATTTTATTCCTGGCTGCATATTAGGTGTTGCTAGACTCTAGTTACTTCTATCGGGTTAAGACAACTTATTGAATAAAAGACTAGAAAGCATACTCAGTCTGTTTGAAGGGATAGTTATTTTAAGAAGCATCTTGATGATTTAGTTAAACTGTGTGTTGATATACACATCACAAACTAATTTTTTAAAAAATAGTCTTTTAATGTTTTTAAACATTTTAGATCTGTTGATATAAATTTTCTAAATTGCTTAGTGATATATCAGCAAATTTATAGCTTTTGATCTTTATCTTTTTTATTTAAATAGTCCATACTCATTACTAAACATTTAAAAATGTGGAAATGAAGAGTGGACAGTGACAATCCTCTGTTATTACGATTCCCATAGAAGATAAGGCTGATAATCCCAGAGAGTTTACAATAATTATGCATATTGTATGCATGTGTATGTGTTTGTTCATATATTAATAAATATTCAAATAAATAATCTTAATTGGTATTGTTTTGACATAAATTAACTTTATTTTAATTAATTTTCTCATTCACATCAATAGAATTTCTATATCTATAATTCATTTCCATACCAGAATAATTTTCCAGATATAGTGTACTTTTCACTATATCCAGTAAGGTCCACTTCAATAGCGATTGTCATGGAATAAAAATGATATGCTTAAATATTTAAAACATAGAGAGATTTTGTAAATTAAATCTATAAATTTGATTTATGCATTCCTGCCCTTTATGATGACTTATGAAACAAGTTAGTCCATTCCCAAATTAAAAATAAATTAACACATATATATACATACATATACTCATACATACACGCACACACACAAACATACAGTATGTAAATATGTATACAATCATCCTTTGGTATCATCAAGGACTTTGTTCCAGGATCCATGTGGATATACAAATCTGAGGATGCTCAAGTTCCTTATATAAAAGGGAACTTATACTTGCTTATAACCTATGCACATCCTCTCTTATACTTACCATACCTAGATTACTTATAATACTTAATACAATGTAAATGCTAGGTAAATAGTTATGTCATATTTTTTAATTTTTATTATTTTTATTGTTGTATTGCTATTTTAAAAAATATTTTTCATCTGCAGCTGGTTGAATCCCTGGATGCAGAACCCACAGATCCAAGGGAACTTACTCCCCAGCAGTATCTGTTCCTTCACTGACAGGAAAACTGAAATGCTAAGAAATGGAGAAGGCTCATTGCTCCAAAATAAGCTGGATAAAGTCCTGTTTAGATGAAAGTTAATGCAATGAGTTATGCTAACAACCAGCACTGGGCATGTGGCTGGAGGAAAGAACCTTCTGATTATGCAGCTGCTGCAACTATCCCGGCCGATCAGAGGGATCAGAGCTGACAGCATGGGGGATTTGAGCCACAATTGGAATTCCTTATTAGCAAAAGATACTGCATGGAAATCTAGGTAATTTAAAGAACTAGTGCCAAGTACAGAGTCAATGAGACTCTCTATGGGGAAATGAAGAATCAAAGAATGCCTGGCAATGAGATGTATCTGAGACTGAGAAAAAGTATTTTACACTTTAACAAATGGTAAATTGTAATGTATCATTTGAACCAGAAGGAAAAAAATGATTTACTCTTGTAATACATAGAGTACTATATGGTAAGGTTGATATAAAGGAACTTCAGAGATTCTTTTAAACAGATTTTCCTTTTCTAAGAGTACATCCCGGTAAAATTAATTTATTTAGCAAAACATAGTGGTTTACATGCAAAATAGGTGTAAGCTGGGGAAATATGAGAGACAGTACATAGATACTTTTCAACTCAAAGAAATTTGGGGCCAAAGGTCAGGGTAAAAATAAATAGGTAGTCCTTCAAGATACTCCTTTTGAGATTATACAGGGCAACCTTACTCTATCCACCCAGACTGATGCTCTTAAAGATGATTCCTATCGATTAAGGAATTCATTTTGAATCAAATGTTCACGGTATCATACAGGAGAGCCGAAGTCTACTGAGACTGAAGCAACAGTGATAAATCAGCTTTCTACCTTAGACTGAGTACCTGTGTGTTCTCTCTACTCACTCTCTCTTAGTTGATGTCCTTGAAAATAGACAGGAATTTTGAATTATGACTCTTGAAACAACTCCTTAAAAAGCTGACTTTTGTTTTGAAGAAGCTTCTCTGTTATTGTTTTTACTTTAGTCATTCCAAAACACAGAATGCTGAGCAATGATATCTACAATCCATAGAAAGCATGAAGGACCATATGTTTTCAATTATGTTTTCATTACTTTTTTAATACATTCTTATGACTCAGTGATATTTTACATTTATTATTAAATCATGCATGCACATTTTGAAAGGAATGCTCAAATGATACAGAATAGACATTAAGCATTTTTTTGAGAATTGAAATTAATAGTTTACACCACTTAGTATAGTGCCTTTACAGAATAAAAAATCAAAATATAAGTCAGTAGTTTAATTCAAGAAATATTTACCTGGACTCCTACAGTCTGCCAGATTTTGTTCAAGGTTAGGGAGGCCAAAATGAGTAAAGCATAGTTACTCTTCTCTAGGAGTTAAGGCAAGGGACCCTAGGGTAGGCACAATGATAAGGAGAACTTGGAAATTCTTGTGAGAAAGAAAACTAACCAGGGCCTTGACCTGACCCATATGGATGTATTTACTGTGTCTGAAAAGCTCACGTTTTCAGTGAGGTTTAACAATTAACACCTTTTAGAACATACTCAACCTACCCCCTTTTCATGTTTGTCATCCCTCTTCTATTTCAGACCTGTATTAGTCAGCTCACGCTGCCATAACAAAATACTATATACCCTGGGTGGCTCAAATAACAGAAATTTATTTTTGCACAATTCTGGAAGCAGAAAGTCCTAATGGTGAGGTTGTAAAGAGGAGTCTATTCCTGACCTGCAGATGGCTTTTTTATAATGTCTTACATGGCAGACACACAGATAGAGAGAGAGAGAGAGGGAGAGAGAGAGAGCGTGAGCTTCCCAGTGTCTCATCTTATAAGGGCATTAATCCCATTATAAAGGTCGTACTCTCACAATCTCATCTTAACCCAATTATCTCCCAAAGCCTCCATGTCCAAATGCCATCATATTGGGGGTTAGGACATCAACATATGAATTGGGGTGAGGGGGGCACACAATTCAGTCCATAGCAAGACCTCTGTCTTTATGGTGTCTCTAACATCCTCAGTGCTGTTATCTTTCCATTGTTTAAAAGCCTTCAGTTTTGCTTCTGTTCTTGGAGGCAATCAAGTAAACAGGTAGGTAATCTAACTTGAGTCCCAGAGCTACCAAGTAATCCCATACTCATCCCTCTCCACCACTCATGCTATGTATGTAGCATCAGAGGCCCAGAATATTGAGCATCTTTTTTAAATTCAAGTATTTTTAAGAAAGAACTAAGCACATTAAGCCCCAGCTCAGGCTTCTGGCAACTTAACTCATTTACTTCCAAGTGGAGAGAAGACTAATATGAACATAGTTCCAAAGGTAAAAGTTAGGACTTTAAGTACTGAATTGGAAAGTATTCACTGTTCCAGTTTTAAACATTTAGAGTCAAACCTCCAATATACAATGGTCATTCCCATCAGTAGATAAAAGACAGCAGACTACAATGTTCTCCCCTTTGTTTCTGTTTGTACTTTTGTGTTCTCTCTTAGCATGGTTTTTCTAGAAACAATCTGGAATAACTCCCACTGAACTTCATTTTCAGCTTTTAAATACTGGCTATAGGGCGGGTGATACTTCAAAGAGGGTCATTCTATGTAGATATTGATCAGCCTGAGAAATCAACTCACTGCACAAAGGGAGGAAACTGTTCCAATCAGCAGTATTCAGCACAATAGAGAAGTAGTGGACCTGCAACTGGACACCCCAATTTACTTGAGCTTAATTTATTTGAGAATTGAAATGGGAATAAATGGAAGTTGCATCTAAACTGTGAGCAGACTGAATAAGCCAGACCAAAATGTTTGAGTATAGCTCTACTTTTAAGCGATGTGGGAGTAGAGACAAGACTCTCCATTTGGAGCATATGCCTTCTGCCTAAGTGTTATGTGAAACAATGTCAAATTATTTTAGTTTGGTGGATCTCTTCCTGGGACCCAAACAATCCATAGATAGAATTCAAGATGAATTTGAAGTACTGAGTAAATTTGGATATTTTAAAAAGCATTTTTTTTTCACTAACATTGAAGTGAATTTAGTGTTTTCCTCAATTTATGAATGTTAACAACAAATCACTAGTGTTAGCAGTATCTGTTAATTTTCACCAACCAGAATTACAGATATTTCTAAATCATATCATAGCTGCTGCAAGTATCTTGACATTGCACTAGGTAATTACAGTAGTAATTAGATCCTCAGTTAGATCTCATTATTTAATGAGTTAATAAAGAAGCAGAGCCTATTAGCATATTACATTTATTAAAATGTAATAACTATATTTTAGTTATTATTTGTTAGTAGTATTTGTTTCCTTGTATATTTGGTTTCCTTCTTATCTATGCATTTTATCTTATGCACTTAAAAACATTATTATGAATTTGAGAAGGGGACTAGCAAGACACTGTTCTAGTTGTCAAAGATAATTAAACACACACATGCACACACAAAGACTTGTGGATTGCATTTCAAAACCGGGCATACCAGTTGGGCACTTGCATTGATGATTCTGGGGCCTCAGTAATGTGGGTAAGTCCATTGGAAGGAGAGAGAAGCTGGCTGGTGCTGGCCAACCCCCCGAGGGCAGCTATGAATGTAAGGCACCATTGAGCACATCCACTTCACACACTTAAACATGGTTCAGGGAGAAGTTGTTATGCAAAGAAATCTAACCCAATGTGTGGACTACAACAACAGAAACAAGGGCAGCAGAAAACCTTTGAAATGAGATGTCCCTGACATCATCTTAGCTCTGGATAATCATCCCATTTAAAGAAATGATTCTAGTCAATGTCTATGGGTTATGTAGGTCAAGATGCAATCTCTTTTACACCAGAGGGAAAAAAAATAAAAAGAATTTTGCATGAACTAGACCCTAAAAAAATACCACTGACAATTTAAAAATACAATTCTGATTCTGAGAGGAAGCCAAGATAATATTTACTGAGTGCAAACCATGTGCATACATGATCCTTTGTCTATATTGTCTCATTTAGTCATTATAATAATCACATGGAGGAAGATTTTATTCTTTTCCCTCATTTAATAGGTAAGGAATCTGAAACCAGAGAGTTAAGTTAGTCCAAGGTCATAAAATAGTTAAGTGGAGTTATTAGATTTAGAGTTTAAATCTGTCAGATTCCAGAACTCATGGGCTTAACTGCTCTAACAGATCCTTTTCCAGGACCACAGCCAAGATTCTTAGGCAACCCCGTCTCAGTGGGAAGCTGAATTGGTTAACATAAGAAATCAAGGGAATACAAACTCCCTGCCATGACAAGGCGCCTGGATAGCCCTATACCACAATATGGGGCTAATTGAGTGGTTCTCAACCAGTTAAAGATTTTGTCCTTCACCTCTAGGAACATTTCACATTCTTTGGAGACATTGTTGATGTTTAATAAATTGAAAAGATGGTGCTACCGGCACCTAGTGGGCAGAGGCTGCTAACACATTCTACAATGCACATGACAACCTTCCTTTCTTGAGAATCATCTAACACAAAATGTTCCTAGTGCTGAGGCTGAATTTGAGAAACCCTGGGTTGATCCCATTTACTTCAAACACTTCCCAGAAGCAAGTTATATTTTGACCTCTGCCTACGGCAAGTGGAACTGACTCATCATGAGAATGGCCTTGGCACGTGGAGCCGGACGTTGCCCACGCAAGGTACGTAGCACGTGTTACTCTACCTTGGAGGGCCTGAATGAAGACGCCAGTGCCAAGTGACAAAATAAGAACAATTAATTAGTGGTGAAGTCACTGAATTTAGCTGCTTTTCAAAAGCTGACGAGATTTGTAAAGGTTTTCTATCGAAAAATATAAATCTTACAATATGTCAATATAGATTTTCAAGTGTTTCAATCTTTAATACTCTTAGATGTCCTAAGAGTCATTTGTAATAGTTAGGCTTTATAATCCAAAATCTTATTTCATGAGTCCTTTCAGAGAACATGCCAAATTAAAATATTCTATGAAAGTAAATGAAAAGCATGTTTTATTTACTTTTCTGATCAGTATGATATGGAATTAAGTACTGATAAATTCATGGAAATTAACTAGGCAACAAAATTTTATAATTTTTTTTTAGTTTTATCCAATGTGCATAACATTTTATTTTTACTTTACATAAATTCTAGTATTTTGAGCTAAGCTCCTTCCCATAATTGTAATCTCCTAGAGGGTATAGACCTGGTCTTTCTCATCCCTTGTGCAAATTCATAAAGATATAAATAGACAAATGGCTGAGTAAATGCTTTTCATATTATAATTTAAACACTGAAATACACTTACTCTTGTTCAATAATTTTCATCAATGAAAAGGAGCAGTCAGTGATGTTGTATCTATTTGGTACGATAAGAACACTGCCTAAGTCAGAGAACTCTTCAGAGTATCACTTAAATGAGTGACATAAAAATATATATTTACTCAGAATTCAAAAAGAACACTTAACAATCTAAATTAATTAATTTAAATTTCAATAATTTTAATATTATGTCAGCTTCATGAATTAGTGATATAGTATTAATAAATGTATTATCATAGCTGCCAAAAATATGTTAGATTTTTCTTTGCCTACCAAGAATGTCTCTGCTTATAAATGACTGGAAAAAAAAATCAGTCAAACACAAATTAAAATATTTTTAAATGTCAGGTTGTAAAAATATTTTTTTTCTTTTCCAGCAAAAGAATATTTAGGAAGGAAATGTTTAATATATTTGATACGATGTAAGATGGAAACGTTAAAGTGTGTAGGGCCTCAAGGGTCTGAAGATGACAACTAAATTGGAGCTTTTTGTTTACTATTTTGCCTCATTTTATTATTTTACTGAGATTACCTCCTAAGAATACAGGAAAGACTAACTGCTAAAATTTAAGTAACAGTACCATCTCTCAAATATCAAGTACCGAAATGAAACATCTGTAGTCACAAAACACAAACTCCCTCTCAAATCTCAATGGGAATCAGAAAGAAACAATAGAATCATGCTTTTTTTTTTCTTTTTTGTCTGTGGTAACCATTATTACACTCAGATTCAAGGGCCAATGTTTTATATTGCTAACACGTAACACATTTGTGTGCACTTGATAAATCAGAAGTTAACCTTTGTTTCTTTATAATTGGGTTATATCTTCAGTCAAGGAAAAGTGATTTTTGAATGATGGGTCAATTATTATTTGCTTGTTTGAGTGAATATACTGAATAAAAATTAGAGTATTAAAATATTCATGTGCCTTAATAATTAAATAGCTAGTCAAAATGGTACCTCATTTATGTCTGCAGAGAGCCTGGGCTGATAGTCAAAGAAAAAAGAAAGCATATGTAAATGTCAAGTGGAGTTCTGATTTGGAGTCATATTCAGAATATGGACAGTCCTTATAACTTACTTTAAAATATACCCTAGCCCACTTTCCCTGGGAATCAGGGCTGAAAACTAATTTTAGGAAAAATTAAGTGCTAATGCTTTACTGGGTGGTCTGATTTTTAAGGGCAGTGACAGTGAGGAAAATATGAAGTGAGAGGGAACAGAACAAGAGGCAAAAGAAGGTGACTTACTGTTGCTGTGGCCACTGCTTCAAGATAAGCTGCAAGGTGCACTGTGGGAGAATAAAGAGAGAATTTATGTACCAATAACACTGCTCCTGGTTTCCTACTTCCCATTAGTCAAAATTTGCTACCCAATTTTCACATTGTCTCACATGGCCTCTTGGCCTCTAGTGGGTAAATGTGATTCTACGAAAGTGGTAATAGCAGGAGAGACCCTGGCCCCCCCCCCCATGGTTGGCCTCCAGGACTACTGTCCTGGACATGTGGCATCCAGGCTTGTGGCTGAGAAAGGCTAAGGTAGCACATGTCTGGGAGACAGATAAAGCTGAAAAAAACCCAAGGACACATGTATTATAATAAAGGCAAGAGGTAATGCTTTTGCAAATCACATCACTTACAGTATGCTTCTGTTGCGTATGCGTGTGTAGTTTTTTAACAATATATATAAGACAGTAAACTGCCTCTAAGGGAGGGACATTGACAATGTCACCTCTCTAACCTTGCTGGGCCTTGTGGATATAAAGAGCTGATGGATTTTAAGTTTGCTCTCAAGGCTATCATAGTACAGTTGAAAAAAGGAAAAATGTTTTTAAGGTAGTAAGTGGTCATAGGTTGGTGACTACTAAAATGATAACATGAAGGGTAAGTGCAAAAGGCTTACAGAAGTGAAAGGAGATGAAGTCAAAGGTATTAGGTGAGTCCTTTTCAATAAGCAAGCTATTTTTCAGCAAAATAATGTCACTAATATGCCATTAAGTTATCTACAGCAAAGTCCCTATCGAGTAGTCTGAAAGAGCTTAAATCTACCAGAGAAAACCAACACACTCAACAAATGCAGCACTATTTTTCTTCATAAAAATATGCTAAACGTGAATAGATTATGTTAAAGGTACTATATCTCTCCATTTAACAAATGAAAGAAAGACTATTTTTTCCCTTGGTGTAAGCATGGATTAACATTTATAAAAATACCTGTAATAGCTTCCTTTCTTGCTGTACCCTGGTACAACATTGCCTAAATGTTTGAAAATTTATAGAAAAAATAGTTCATTGGGATAATTGTCTGACTTATGTTTCCACATGGATGTTCAACATATTTTAGGCATAACTCTTTGTATTCAGAGGAAAAATTATAGATTAGCATAAAACTTATTACATTACTTCTGCAAACGTAAAAGCATTTATCTAAATAATTATAATTTTCAAACCCATTATTCAATTGTACATACAGCGGGTATGCACAGACACAAACTCATGAGTAGCCACTAGGAGTGTATAAATTATTGCCTTAAATTTTATTGTCACTCATATGAGTGAATAAGTGTATATATACACCCCGTGATCCATATATATTATATACTAGGAATATATATATAACACATTAGGAATATATATATATGTTTTTATTGAAATAAAGTAATTTTTAACTTGAAGGAGAGTTTGCTTTCTGAATTAATTAGGACTACCTAACTTCTCAGACCAGAGGTCATTCCTAATTATTTCATAAATTTTGATTAGTAAATCTATAGTTTGAAGAATTATCTAAATTTCACTTTTATATTGATGAATTCTCTACAACTTTGGTCACTTTTTAGTAACATAAATACTACATAAAGTCACACAGAAAATATACCAAATGAATGACATACCGCTTGAAACCTAAACAATAGCAATAGATTTCTTCTGCGCATTTTTTTTGTCTAGGAATATTTCTATTGTAGGTTAGAGCAGAGGGTAAGAAGCAAAGCTAGGGGGAAAGGGCCTGAATATAAGGGTAGTTTCACCCAATTTAGCAAATAAAATACAGGATGCTTAGTTCAATTTACATTTCTGATAAATAATGTTATTGTTTTAGCGTAATTATGACATAGGTTATATTTGGGATATACTAAAATAGTTTATCTGAATTTGAATTTTACTAGACATCTTGGGTTTTTTGATATTTTTGTTTTCTTTTGTTTTTCTTTTTTCAATCTGGTATTCCAACATGAGGGTCAACCTGGTGTGAGGAGTTCCAGCCCAACCACTGGGAAGAGCATGTCCTAAGGGGATGTCAGCTCAAGGTGGGGAGTCAAAACCCATTGCAAGCAGGCTGGTGGGGGACATTAGGGCAGGGTGTCTATGTGCTTAAAAATACTACTTTCTAAGCATTATTCTCTAAATGTAATGTCCCATTAAAGGAAGTAGGACTAGTTGGAGAAATAACTAATAAATATGTGTTAAAGCATTGTGGGATGATGGGCCATCAGGGTGGAAACTTCGTTCATCTAACAGAAATCAAACTTCTTTGTACTGTGCCTCTACTGTTATTGAAGTGATTAACTTTGTGATTATTTTAAAATGAAAAATGATAAGCATAAAGTTACATAGGCGTATTTTAAAATTTTAAAAATGTAGCTGTTTGGAGTAATTCAGTTTATAAGCAAGCAATAAGTGATTCATATATTTTAGATAGTTTCAAAATGATGCTTACATTAGAGAGAAAACAATAATGGCTGGGGATTTCAATATACCAATTGAATTATTTCTAGAATGATTAGACAGAAAATC
Organism: Lemur catta; assembly: GCF_020740605.2. Classification (NCBI taxonomy): domain Eukaryota; kingdom Metazoa; phylum Chordata; class Mammalia; order Primates; family Lemuridae; genus Lemur; species Lemur catta. Next base: position 44,503,076 of record NC_059141.1, on the reverse strand, counting down.
AGCAAAGATAAAGAAGACTTGAACAATGTCAATAACTTGTTCTACTAACTAGGTGTTTACTCAATGATTACAGAATACACATTCTTCTCAAGCATACATATAACATTCTCCAAAAAGAAAAGAATTCATTATTTCAGAAAGATATTTGCACTTGTATGTTTCTTGCAGCACTGTTCACAAGAGCAAAGATATGGAATCAACCTAAGTGTCTATCAGTGGATGATTGGATATAGAAAATGTGGTTTATACATATCATGGAATACTACTCAGCTATAAAAAAGAATGAAATCATCTCATTTTCTGTACCATACTGTTTTGGTTGCTATAACCTTGTACTATAATTTGAAGTCAGGTACTCTGATGCCTCCAGATTTGTTCTCTTTGCTTAACATTGCTTTGACTATTCAGGCTCTTTTCTGGTTAGACATGGAGTGTAGAAATATTCTTTCTAGATTTGCACAATATGACATTGGTATTTTGGTGGTAATTGCATTGAATCTGTAAATCACTTTGGGCAGTATGGACATTTTAATAATGTGGATTCTATCAACACATGACCAAGTGATGTTTTTTTCATTTGTTGTGTCATCTATGATTTCTTTCATTTTCTGTAACATGGATGGAACTGGAGGTGCATGTTGAAAAGGCCCATGAGCCAATTTGAAAAAGTTCTTAATGGTCCAAGTTAGAACAATTTGGAAAGCAAAATAAATAGCATAGATTGGATTATGTACTAAAGACTGAAATAAATATTCATGAGTCTCCTCATATAAATTAATGATTGAGTAAAGAAATGGATATGAAGGGATAAATCTTCCTTACAGAAGAATTCCAAATTATATATGGAGAAAAAATCATCAGAGAAATAAATTCAATAGGCAAGTTCCATTGATGAATGCTAAAGTTAGTAAACAAAACTTTAAGAAGGAACAGGATAGTTGCATACTATCCAAGTATCCACCTCTAAATACTTATTAATTACTGTATTGGTTTTAACTTATGTACACAGATACTTGAATAATTTTTCCTTCAGAAAGTTGAGCTTAATTCCCTTTTCTTTGAGTGTGAACTAATCTTAGTGAGTCATTTTTAACTTAGGATAAATGCCAAGTTTCTCAACTGAGTCACTGAATATAGATAATTAAGAGAAAATTGGAAAGTGAAGAGTTTTGTTGAGGAAAAGAATTCCATTTTTGTCATATTGGATTTTTTATGCTTCGGGAATATGCAAGTGCAGAGGCAGTCTGAGAAACAAGGTAGAACTGTGTACTGGTGATACAGCTATGGGATTTAGTAAATCCTTTTGTCCACTATACAGTGCTTTTTTGTAAGGGTCTTTGTAAAATGCCTTTACAAAGGCATTTTTTGCTTTTGTAATAAATTCTAGCTACCATATGTTAATAGTATTCTGATCAAATTGACTGATACTCCTTCTTAAAAGAAAAATGAGTTTAGTTTCACATTATAGTTATAGCAAACAGGTTAAAATCTATTATACAATTTTTGATTTGGACGTTCAGAAATTAGGCATGTGGTTTTAATGTCCTTTTGTAATATTTTGATTTTTTTTTCTTTTGAGCACAAACCGATACTGACAGAACAATATTTTCACTTAGATTATTTCACCATGTTAAAAATACTTGAGAATATTTGCAGTAAAATATGTTAGCTTTGAATAGTGTGGACAAAATCCAGAGCCCCCAAAATATCAGTCAATCCAATGATCCCCAGTTTTCTGAATTGTACCATTAATAACAATCTTATTCCAAGAAAACTAAACTATACATATATATACACACACATATATATGTATACACATATATTTATATATACATATAAACATGCATACTTACATGTATAGTTCATGAGTATTTTTTTGTTTCTCCAAGTAACTACTTATTTATGCAAAAATATATATTGCCATCTACAGGCATTGAGATCTACTATATACAGTAATTGTTCTGCAATGATAGTTCAGAATCATCGGTGAACAGAGCAGAAGTGATTGTCGTGGCCCAAGCAATGTATGGTAACAACTCATTCCATTGATTTTCATTTAAACCTTTGCTTGCCTTAGCAAACATATCATTTAATTTGCTTTATGTGTAAATAATCCAATTTAACATCAACATTCTCAATAAGTCTTTGATTCCGACTGGTGTTCTTAGATTCCAGAAAAGCCTTTTGAAAACCTGAACACACACACACAAAAGCCACAGAAAATAATAAACTTTAATATTTACTGTATTATGTGCTTAGAAGCCATTAGGCACTAGATTTAGCCTACATTTTCTCATTTATTCCTCACAACAACCTTATGGTGTAAGCACTGTTTTATCATGTTTTACATATGATGGAAATTAGGTTGAGGAAGTTAGGTAAATTTACTATTATCCCACATATTGTATAAGAGGCATGTCTGGGTGATTCAACTCTAAGTTATGTTCCCTTAACCACTACACATACTGCCACCACATGTAAGTTTGGCAAAGGAGAAAGTTAAAACACTTTTATTGCTTTCTACTCAGAAAAATATAACTTTCTTAAATAGACACATAAAGTAAGAAGAGAAAAAATATGAGTGGGGTCAGTGAGAAATGTATAAACAAATTGAGATGATTTGCAAGAAAATTCAATTAAGCATTTTAATTTAAAATGGCAAATTAGGTAATTTACATTTTTAAAAACAATTGTTTTGTGACTTTGTATATGCTCCCACATTTTTTACTCTACCAGTATTCAAGAAGGTTCACTTAGGTGTTGGTAGGAAGGGCTGAAGTGGCTGAGACAGTAAATCAGAATTGCATCATGTCCTGTATGCTTCAAGGTGATGAATTATAGGCTGATCACTGGGCATCACCACTGAGATTCTAGTGTTGGTCCAAAGTCATTCAAGTATCTTTGACCATTAATCAATGCAAATCTCATAGGTTCAGGGATGAAAAAAATGTCACTGATTATAAATAACCACTATTTTATGTAGTGACTATTTACATTTACCCATAGGGAAGAGAAAGTAAAATAAAATTAATACCTGAAAGAAATTATTGTCATATACTATTATTAATTCACTTCAGTTTAGTTCACGGTTTTTATCCTCGAACAATTTTAAAGACAAATATTATAGGTGCACAGAATATGTTGTATTCTAAGATGTTTAATCTCTATTCACCTTTTCAATTTAAAAAACTGAAATGTTTACATATAGTGAAATGCACAGATATGTGGAATGTTCACTGATTTTTGACAAATATGTTTTTGTAAATATACATACACACACACATATATACTAGTTTAAACACCAGCAGAATCACATACAGGCTATTTCCAGGAGCCCTTTTGTAGTAAACCTGCCCTCTCTCTCCTCTCCTCCACCACCGCTACTACCAACTCTGGTTCAAGGCAACCATTGTTCTGATTTTTGTCAAATTAGATAAATAACGCCTGCTGGAACTGCACACAAATTGAATCATTTGATTTTTATTGTTTTGTTTCTGGCATTTTTTACCCAGTATAATGTGTTTGAAATTAATCCATGTTGCAAGGATCAGTAGTTTGTTCTATTTCATCATTGAATAGTTTTCATTCTATAAATATCCCACAATTTACCCTTTCTCTTCTCCATGAACATCTGGATTGTTTTCTGTTTGGATCTATCATGAATAATGCTACTAAGATATACCTTGTAAAATTATTATTGTATACATACATTCTTATTTATTTAGTTAAGTATCTAGAAGTAGAGTTACTGGGTCATACGGTTAATATATGTGTAATTTTATAAGAAACCTGCAAAAGAGTATTCCAGAGTGCTTCTATCATTTTACATTTCCACCAACAATGCATGAGTGTTCTAGTTGTTCCACAACATAACCATTATTTGATGTTGTCAGATTTAAATTGTATCTATTCCATTGGGGATATAGTGGTATCCGATTGTGCTTTCATTTGTATTAAAGTCATTAATATGAAATGTTCGATTTTGAATCAAAAGTTTAGTTTATTATATATCAAACAAGAAGCAGTACTCAAAGTATGCTCCTAAGCTGTCGACATAGTTTTGCCGTATAAACAGTAGCTTGTTTATGCCAGCAGTGAAGAAGCGTGAGAGCGAGTGGCAATGAAATTGTGAAAGGCATTTTTCACAGCTTGTTGAGAATTGAATATTTTTTTGTTGCAAGAAGTGGTCTAAGGCCTGGAAGAAGTGGTAGTCAGTTGGTGCAAGGTCTGACGGTAGATTACAGAGAGTTTCCATCTTCTGTAGTTTGAGCAACGTTGTTTGTGCAACATGTGGTCAAAGGTTGTCTTACAAGAAGACTGGCCTGTCTCTATTGAACAATCTCAGCTGTTTAATCACAAATATCCTCATAATTGTATCCAATTGGTTGCAGTACACATCTGCTGTAATCAGCTAACCAGGTTTCACGAAGCTGTAGTGGATAATATCAGCACGGGACCACCAAACAGACACCATAAGCTTTTTTTGGTGAATATTTGGTTTTGGACTGTGTTTCGACACTTCATCTTTTTCCAACCATTGTGCCAAATGCTTGTGATTGTCAAAAAGAATCCCTTTTTCATCACATGTAACAGTATGGTGTAGAAATGGTTCGCCTGTATGTCGTGGCAACAAAGAAAGGCAAGCTTCAAGACAATTTCTCTTCTGATGCTTGTTTAATTCATACAGAACCCATCTATCCTGCTTCTTTACCTTGCCTATTTGTTTTAAATGGCCCAATATATGTCAAACCTTGCTGCTTATTCATGTATAGGTTGAAATGGATTTGCTTATACTATAATTTTCAGCTTATCGTTACCCACCTTGGATTCAAGTTGCTCACATGGCTCTTTTTCAAGATTAAAATCACCAGAATGGAATTTTCAAACCATCGATGTGCTGTGCGTTCATCAGCCACATCCTTCCCAAACACTTCCTTGATATTTAGAGTTATCTGTACTGCTTTGGTTCCATGACAGAACTCATATTCGAAAATCACTTGAATTTTTGACTTATCCATTGTTTTGCAAAAATTGCTCTAAAAAAATTTGAAAGATAATCACAAGCCAAACTATGCATTTGAAAGACTGAGGATGTACCTTCACAGTATCAATAAAACAAGAAGTGTCAAAGTGAAATATCAGAGATATCAACTGTCAAACTTGTTACTTAAGGAAATTGGACATTTCATACTTAATAACCTTACTATATCCTGATGACTAATTATGTTGAAAGTGTTTTTATGTGTTTACTGGATTTTCACATATTTTCTGTTGTAAAATATCTGTGCAAAGATTTTGCTCATTTTTAATGGTCCATCTTTACATTATGTTGTAGATTTTTATTTAATATGGATATATCTTTTCTCAAGCACATATGTAATTCCCAATCCGTAATTTTCCCATCTGTCTTTTGTTGATTTTGTGTCCTGAAAAATAACACAATAGTTGTTGGAGACAATTAACTAAAGCTATACCTGCCTTTACCTTCCTCTTCTTTGAAAAAGACATTATAAGTCATAAACATTTAAAATTTTGTAGATATAGTCAAATTCCCTGCCAAGAAATCTTACCAAATTTATAATGCCACCAATACTTGGCATAACTAAATCTTAATTTGTGCCAATATAGTAAATAAACCATGAGTTTATTATATTGTTTTAATAAATACTGTCCTCAAGTTTATGCTGCAAGAATATGAGTTAATAATATTTTCTCTTAATTTATGGCCCAAAACTTTAATTTATTAAACAAAGCATATAGAATTTATATTTTTGAGGTATTTAGAATATTTACTCATAATTTCCATTGCATTTATGTAGTTCTAGTGATGTAACTTCAATATAAAAATAGATCACAAGAATAGTCTACTTTTATTTTTTAGAGTTAAGGAAATTTGAAAGAATTTTGGATCCTCAAATTTCAAGTCAAGATTCAAAATAAAAACAAATGTTGCCTTTATTATTTGAGGTTCAGTAACATATCAAACATTTCTCGGTCAATTATATTTCTTCATTTGGATACATGGTCATATCATTAGCACATTTCTTAATGGTTATATGCATTTAAATTAAAAATATGTATTTGTACTATTTTATTAGATTTCGTAAATATTAGCAATATGTTAAATAAAAAAGTGAGAAAACACAAATTATTAATCTCAGAAATAGATTTTGTTTGACATTGAATTAATGTCCTATAATCACTAAAAATGTGTTTAAGGACTATTAAATCCAATAGTTTAAATAAAATGGACAAAGTCTATGAAAACACAAATTTTACCAAACTGAAACAAGATGAAAATAGAAAATCTAAATAGCCAAGAGCCCCTAAGGATATAAACAGAGATGCATTGTCCAGATTCACCTTCAAATATTATTTTTTTTGGGGGGGGGGTTGCAGCTATTAAAAGTGCTATCATCAGAAAACTTTCACCTGTCAGCCCTCAACTAACAGATGTTTGGCTTTAGCCATCTTGCTCAAGGTTAAGCCTAGAAGGATCCAGTGATTAATTGTTGGGAGAGTGGGGATACTGTAGAATGGCTCCGCCATTTGAGCACAACGTGGGGCAATTTTAATAAATTATTTTAGTTCCAGAACTTTCTGCATGTAAGCTGTGATTGAGGTCAGGCCTGCTTTAGCACTTAATTTCTTCTCTACCCAAACCTGTTTTTCTTTTTCCTGCTTCTTCCTATAGGGATTGTTACTAAGGACTCTCAGAAATAAACATCCTGGACATCAAGTCTATTTCAGAGTCTGCTTTCCACAGAACTCACGATTCAACACCCTTATGTATATTAAGGAAATTGAATTTATTATTATTAATTTTTTTCTGCAATTAAAATTTTAGGTACAGTTTATTTTACTTATAAATTCTGCCATATCATTAAAAAAATAATGCCAGTGTGATGTAAACTCTTCAAGAAAATAGAAGAATAGAAAATACTTCCTAACTTGTTTGATGAGGCCTGCATAACACCAAAAGCTGGCAAAGTTCTAAAAAAGAAAACAAGAAAATTATAAATTAATATCCCTATGGAAAATAGATTCCTTAATCAAATATAAGTAAATCAAATCTATCAATACAAACATGATGTTACATTATAACTACGTGGTGTTTATACTATGTATGTGAGATTGGTTTGTCATTTGAAAATTCACTGTATTAATAAATGGAGGAAAATGTGATCACCAAAATACATGCCATAAATGCATTTCAGAAAATTAAACATCCATGGATGACTTATATTCCATAACTTCAAGAGTTATTATAGAACTACAGTTTTCAAAACTGTGTGGTGGTAGCATAATGATGGACAATCAGAAGGGTGGAACAGAATAAAGAGTCCAAATGTAGGCTCACACTTCTACAGTTTTTTATATTTTACCAAAGGATCCAAAGCAATTCTATGAGCAAAGGGAAATCTCTCTAAGTAATGATGTTGGAAAAACTTGGTATTTGTATGGACAAAAAATAAAACATTGTACATCTCACACCATACACAAAAAATAATTAGAGCTATATCATTGGTCTAAATTATAAAAGTTGAAACTATAAAGTTTCTAGAAAAAAATTGATACATATCTTTATAACTTGAGTGTAGGCAAAGTTTTCTTAGATGATTCATGGCAGTAAGTATAAAATAAAAAATGTTAAATTACACTTAATCAAAGATTTAAAATTCTGTTCCTCAAGAGGCAACATTAATAACGTTAAAAGGGAAGCCACTTATCAGGGGAAACATTTGCAACATATATATCTGCCAAAAGAATTGTATCTGGGATATAAAGGAGTTCACAATTCAATTACGAAAAGACAAATCGTCTAATAAATAAAGAGGTAAAGGAACTGAAAAAGTGCTCACAGAGGAAGTTATATAGATTGCCAATAAGCGCATCAAAAAGTGTTCAATATCATTACTCACTAGGGAAATGCACATTGAAACCACAATGAAATGCCAGTAAGGAAATACCAGAATAGCTTATACTAAAAAATGACAACACCAAATATTGACAAGTACATAGAATAGTTCTACCCAAAAGCAGTTTTTACAATGATAAAAATATCTGTATCTATGTTGTCTAATGGAGCAGTGACTAGACACATGGAGCTATTCAGCATTTGAAAGAAATATGTCTAATATGACTGCTGAACCAAACTTTTACATTATTTAATGAAAATCAATTTGACTTTAAATAGCCATATGTAGATATTGGAGCAACTAGAATTGTATACAAGAGTGGGAAATTAAATGATCATTTTAGCAAATGTCTTAGATTCTTATAAAACACTGCTAGATATTTACCAAATATGAATAGAAATCTAAGTTTATGAGAATACCAAGAAGACTTCAACAAGAATGTTTATAACAACTTTATGCATAATAAATCCAAACTGGAAAAAACTGAAATGCCTATCATGGCTAAATGGCTAAATGACTTTGGTATATTCAGGTAATAGAATATTAGCAAGTAAAAGGAATAAGGAACAATGTACATAATCTCAGAAACATCATGCTAAGTAAAGGAAGGGTTAGAGAAAATATTATATTCTGTATAATTCCATTGATACGAATTTCTAAAGTAGAACTAATCTATGACTGGAAAAATCAAAACAGAGGTTGCCTTTAGGAGTTGGAGGCAGAGATTTACTGAAAAGGAGTATGACGGAACCCTCTGAGATGAGGGTAAGTTTTCTGATAGATTTTGGTATTACACAGGTATGTGCATTTCTCAGAACTTATCAAATTTTACTTTTAAGATTTACACATTTCAGTATGTGTAAACTTCACCTCAAATGCAAAACAAGGTATTATTAAACAAATGTAGGACAATAGTTAATGTTATCTGTGCAGTAGTACTTTGGTGGAAGTTTACTGCTGTCTGTAGTTTATTTTAAGAGTATACAAAGAAAGATTGATAAATGAATAAAAGGATAGATAAATGGCTAGATATATGATAAAACAAGAATAATAAAATGTTAATTATAGAATCTAGGTATAGATACATGGATGTTTGGTGTAAGATTTTTTCAATTTTTATGTATGTTTGAATATTTTTATAATGGAAAAATTAATCCCAAATTTAGTTTTTTTATATATATGCACAGATATAGTCTTCTCATAGTTGTATTATGGCAATTTTACAATCTTTATCACTCCAAGATTAAAAGTGTCTTCTAATCTGTGAAATAATTTTTGAATGAAAGTTTTTCTAAGGACAATCCTCCCAAAATAGTTATTTGAGGATACCAAGAACTTAGATTGTGAGACCTTCCGCTAAGTGCATCTATTTTAGTTGCATCTATGGAAAGAAATACAATATAAAGAGAATATTTCTCACAAGGGGCTGATGTGCTAACTAAATTGAGTCTGCAGGAGGTCCATCAGACACTAAGATAAAAATTCTGGTGGATATTTGACTACCCTTATTATTTCAATTCACAAAATATAACATTAAGCATTACCATAAAATTCATACACTTAATACAAACTCTTCTGAAGAGGAAAATTTTAAGAGACTAATGAATTTTTTTTGCTTGAAGGTTGTGGATTCAAAACATCATAGCTGAAATTATTATTCTCAGGAATAATAAGAATAGACTTTTAGTCTTAGCTAATTCATGCTAAAGTTTCTTTACGATAAAATAATTTATTGGGGAAAGTAAGATACATTTACAATGCACACTATTCAGGAATACTATATCCAATAGGTAATATCAAGATATTGAGTAGTATATAAATTAAAAGTAAATAGATAAAAACTCAGAACTCATTAAGAAAAAAAATTATTGATTGAACCAAATTCACTTTATTCGAACAACTAAATTACCACTGCCAATGGATGCTTTAAAGCCTTGATAATGTAGTGACTTTTATAGAAAATATAACTAAAGTATATCATGTTAAGTGGACAAGTGCATCCTTCTGCAATACAAATGAAAACACCATAAATCAGGTACATGTTTAATTTGTGAAGTGTCTCAAAGAATCCCTAGAATAAAATATTGTTATGTCATATTCTCAAAGCTCTCTAACTATCCATTTATGTGGCTATACTTTAAAAATGAAGCTTTTATCTTTTTTTTCTCTTAGAGTGAAATCATTGGGTCAAGATGCACAATGTAATGTAAGACATTTCCAAGCACAATGAATTTAGAGAGTAAATGCCAGAATTCTATTATACTAATTCTGCACAAAGCATGAATTATTAATGAAGCAGCCCTAATTACAATGATTGAACACAAATAAATATACAGTGGACTCTTTGTTGGGAGGATATATTTTCTTGACAAGAGTAAGAATAAATATAAATTTAAAGTTCAATTGTGTTAATATAGAAGCTTTGATGTATAAATAAACTTATAAGAACACCATGATTTAAGTTGCTAAGAATTCCTGGAAACTGCATTACAAATTTAAGATGAAATATTAATCATTTTTATGCATTCTAGAACCATTGTATAATATAACTTTGTAAAAAATATGCTAAACGTTTCATTATTTTCAGATGATTATCTAGTTAGACTATGTGATAATCAAGAGAATATCTATGTGATTAAAGAGAAACAGATCTTCAGGGTAGCCAATTATAAAATAAATAATCCTAAGGTATCAGAAAGAGCCTTAATTTTCTTCTTCCCTGAAAATTACCTCCTATACTTCTAAATTCTAAGTCTTGCCAAATGCATTGATTACCAAATGTCAATGTGGTAGGATAAACACAAAGGATGGATAGGATAAAGACAAAGGATAAACACTTTGGACTACTGAACTCAAACAGCATTGGTAAATCAGTGTGTTTTAAACGGTGGTACAACCCAAGATGTGAACCCAACAGTTCCTTTGTTGGCACAATAAGAACAGCAGTCCCAGCTAGTGATGGGCACCATGGAACAATACATAGAAGGAACAAAGATAAAAGAATCAGAAAAAAATGAATCAGATGAAGAATACTCAACTTCCCTCCCAGAAGAAATGTTTCAAATAAGCATAAAAAAATGTGACTAAATGTATTGCTATAACATAATTAACTCAAGAAAGAGGCAAACATTTCAGTGCTAAGGAAAAGAGCTCAAGGTAACATAAGAAGGTAAAAGAACTAGCAGTGTTCAAGAAGAGAAATTAGAAAAAGATAAATTACCACAGAAATATTCCATACTAGAAGCAGCCAAAAGAGCATAAATAATGCTGAAAACAGTAACAGGGATGGAAAACTTTATTTCATAAAATCAGCAAAATGTTTTTGGAACTATCATATTGTTAGAAGGTTTATAGAGAAAATCATATCTATTAAATGTGATATTTGAGCACCAATATTTCATAATTAGTGGAAAAGTGAAAAAGGGACACTACACAAGAAATTTTAAAAATGTTCTAGGAAAAAAATGAAGTTACATGGTGTGTATAATTATCAACAATGTGACCCAGCCTAGTTAAAGTATTGGGGAACACACACACACACACATAAGAATTGTTTTTCATCTGGGCAAAAAGTAAAAACTCGGGCTGACCAAAAGCTTTTTTGCAACATTTTTCTCTAGGAGACAGTGGAATCATATCTGTGATGTCTTCAGGGGAAAATTTGATTCAGGATATTAAAATCTACAAATATGATATTGAAGTATAAAGATCACAGTCCAAAATTTCATATTAGCAAATATGAAAAGTTGTACCCAGACAAGTAAGACATGGATAGAAAAAATTGGCAAAAGTATGCCTATTTAAATATGAGATCTTTTGGTAAGCTCTTGTGGAGCTTACCAAAGTTGAATTATTTAATAAGTGATCATTTAGTTAACTACTTGTAATGCTATCTTTTTATTTCATTGTTATGAGTAAATAAGGTGAGAGAGAGAAAGCAAATATTTTAGCGTCGAGTTGAAACTATAAAGTTTCAACTAAATTAAAACATGCTTGAATTAATTTAAAATCTTCAAATGAGAAGGCAATTCTTAATCAGAAAATGATTTGGAAATCTAGATACATAGATATTAAATGCAGATATCTAAGCTCTCAGATTAAAAATGTCATATACAAAATCAACTATAAAATCTGTCTTGGTTTTGGTGTCCCAGAAGCAGACTCTAAGAGGAAGATTCAAGTGCAAGTCGGGTATTCAGGAATTGGTTCTTTTTTTTTTTTTTTTTTTTTTTTTATTTCAGCTCATCATGGGGGTACATAAGTTCAGGTCATATACATTGTCCCTGTCCCGCCCATCCCCCCGAGTCAGAGTCCCAAGCGCGTCCGCTCCCACTCTCCAGACAGTGCGCCTGGCACTCGCCATGTATTCATACCTCGATCCCCTCCCCCCCCCCACCTCCCCGGGTCTGCACCCTCAAGCATGACCATTCCCCAGAGGGTGCGCAATGCACAGGAATTGGTTCTAAGAGAGATTAGAAGTGGAGTGAGTAAAGAGACAGGGAGCAAATGAAAGACAATAAAAGATCTGGTAGCAGGCAAGATACTATTACGGCAACTGGAGTGCAACCTCACTGAACTCTGGGGAATAGGTCAAGGCCACCACAGAATTATCTCAACTGAGTGATGGGGGAGATGGACTATTTAAAGCATCTTCCACTCACCATTAAAAGTTGGTTCTGAGAATATCAATCCTCCAAAGGAGTTGCTAAAACAGTACTTTGCAGAAACCCAAGAGATTTCAACAAATTCTTACCTCCACCAAATGAGGATGGATTTTAGTTATCCAAAGATAATATTTTAGAGATAATGTCTTTGTACCCTGCTAGTAGGGGTAATATATCTTACCACTCACTCCCTTAAGGGAAGAGACTCTCTCATCATCTCAACCCCAGATAGAATTGCTACAGAAAGCAGAAAAACACCAGTAATTTTGACTTTCAGATAAATAATGGATTTTTAAGTGTAAGTATATCTCCAATATTGCAGGGGACATATCTATACTAAAAATAATTTTTTGTTTAATAGAAATTCAAATTTAACTGAGCATACTTTATTTTTATTTGCTAAATCTGGCAGGCCTAAGTCTAGAGAAAAGTTGCATAAAGAACTTCATATGAGCAAGAACTTAATTTGTGGGTTTTTCCACGGGTTTATGACACACTAAACTAGTATCTATCAGATGCGCATCTATGAAAGAATATCTGCAAAAATGGGATGGCTTAGCTGCTCTCTGAAGACAGAGGACAATCCCAAAATTTTAGTAGCAAAAAAAAATCTTTAACTTTTTTGAGTGTTTATTGGGAACTAAAAGTTTTTATTCAAGGACACAGGAGTAAATGCCCTGGCAGAGTTGATGAAAGGGAGAGTAATAGCTAGTTCCATGATCCACATCTGTTCAATATAATGGTTAAATTGACCTACTAGATTGTCAAGAGATCTTTTTTTATGTACTATGACTTAAAGATTCCAGGAATCGTATTTTAAGCTTTCTCCTTTGTATACCCTCTTCCCTGCCATTCTGTTCACAGAATATGGAAGATTTGTGAATACCTAGTCATTTTTTTACAATGTACATTTCAATTATATACAATATTTAATTACATCTAAAATGCCAATGGCTGTACTGTATATCTGTAGTTTGTAGACAAATGACTGTAGTAAATGCTGTTAGTCAAATTATATTAATAATTGTATTATAGATTAATGATACAACCAATTTCACGTATATTAAAATGTGAAAATGTGCATTCTAAAACTGGATTAATATACGATAAACAGGAAGAAAATAGGTGGTAGATGTTGTTAATTGAAAAATAAAGCAAATTCCATAAAATTATTTGAAGAGGTTTATTCTGAGTTGAATGTGTATGACCAGGTTTGGAGCACATGGTCTCAAGAGGTACTGAGAAAATGTGCTCAATGTGACTAGGTTACAGTTTGGTTTTATACATTTATGGAGACAGGAATTACATGTAAAATCATAAATCAATATGTGGAAGACATGCATTGGTTTGACCCAAAAAGTCAGGACATCTCAAAGTGAGGACATACAGGTTACAGGTGCATTAAAAAATTATTTGATATGCAATTGGTTAAAGAAATAAAGCTTTTTCTAAAGGCTGGGAATGTTTTAAGTTAAGATAAGGAAGTCTGTTAATCAGAGATAAGCCACCAGACATATATTCAGACTCAAGTGATCTATTAAGTAAATTGATGGTGTCCTGTTAATAATTTGGCATCTTATTGTTACAAAGAGTAACTCCAAAAAGGAGGGGGCATAATGAGTCAGGTCTGACCTTCCTTCATCTCATGGCCAGCAACCCACTTTATGGTTTTTCTGGGGTTCTCCCTTGGCCAAGAGTGGGCCCATTCAGTCAGCTGTGGGGGCTTAGGATTTTAATGTAGTTCACATAGATACAGATGTAAATTTAGATATAGGCATAGATACGGATAGAGATACAGATTTATAGTCTATATGCTACTTATGTAAGTAGCCCTTTGCCTCTGGCACTTTTCATTTAGCATAATGGTTTTGCGATCAATCCATGTGGTCTTTAATTTAAAAAGTGATATTCTATTTTACAATTTTTATTCATTAGCTGATGGGCATTTGTGTCCATAACCATATTTTAGCCATAATGAATATAACTGCTGTGAAAATTTAAGTCCAAGATTTTGTGTAGTCATTTGTTTTGATACTTCTTGTGTATATTGCTAGGAGTGGGATTGCTGGTCCTTATGGTAAAATTGTTCCAAACTGTTATAAAAGTAACTGTTATATTTTACATTCTTACCAGAAATGTATGAGAATTCCAGTTGTTTCACATATGACCAACAATTAGTGTTATCAGTATTTGTTTTGTTTTGCTGTTGTTATCTTTAATTTTAGCAATTCCAACTGTTGTGTGGTGACATATCCTTATAATTTTAATTCACACTTCTCTAAGTTATTAGGCATCTATTAATGGCTTATTGACCTTTCATATATCTCCTTTGTTAAAGTGTTTCTTTGAATATTTTATCTATTTACTTTATTGAATTTACTTTTAATTAATGCATTTTAAGAATTTTTTATTTATTCTGGATATGTCTTTGATATGATTTGCAAATATTTACTCTCAATCTTTGTCTTATCTTTTTGTTAATGATGTCTTTTGAAGACCAAAATTTTTAATTTGATGAAGTTTAATTTATAGCTTTTGTTTATACTTTGTGGATTTATGTACTAAGAAATGTTTGCTTAACTTTTTAATACTTTCTTCTAGAAGCATTTATAAGGTTAATCTATAGAGATAAAAAAGATAGAGAGAGAGATAGATCATAGACATAGACACATCTATGATTTATTTTGCATCAATTTGTGCATATTGTGTGAAGTAATAAAGTAAATTTTCTGCAAACTTTAGCAACAACCTGTCAATTTCAACAAAAATATCTACTGAGATTTTGTCATTTTATCATTCTGTGTATCAATTTTTGAAGAATTGCTATCTTAACAATATCAGTTCTTAGAGTCAATGGACAAAAATGTATTCCCATTTATTTAGGTCTTAAATTTATCTTAGTTATGTTTGGTAGTTTTCATTTTAAAGACCTTATGTGTGTTATATTTAACTTATTCTTGAATACTTTATAAAGCCATTGCAAATGGCATTCATTAATTTTGATTTCCAATATTACATTGTCAGTATATAGAAACAGCATATGGTATACATTGATTTTATATGTTTTACTCATATCCTGCATTCTAGCTATTCTTTCTTTATAATTATTGATTTTAATTATTGACTTTATTGATTCTCAGAGTTTTTCAATAGACAATCAAGTTATCTGAGAATAAACAGTTTTTTATCTCCTTTTCTTACGGGATGCATTTTATTTATTTTTCTTGTCTTATTGAACTAACTAAAACCCCCAATATTATGCTAAACAGAAATAGTGACTGTACCTGTTCCTGTCTTTTTCTTGATCATAGTTAAAAAAAAATTAGTTTTTACCATAAAAAATTATGGTAACTACATTATTTTCATCAATGTCCTTTTTTTAGGTATAAAATTTCCATTTAATTCCTAGTTTTTTGAAGTTTTTTTTCATGTATTAATATTGGATTTTGTCAAATGCTTTTTCTGGTCTATTTAGATGAGCATATGATGTTACGTGTACAGTCTATTAGTATAGTGACTAACATTGTTTGATTGATAATATTAAATTGACTTTGCATTCTTGAGAGAAACCTCCCTGGGCCATAATATATCATTCTAATTAAATATAATTGCATTAAATTTGCTAATATTATAAAGGGTTTTTATGGCTATATTCATGAAGAATACTGATCTTTGGTTTTCTTTTCATCTAAAGTCTTTCAGATACTAATGTTAAGGTAATGATGATATCATAAAATAAGTTAGGATGAGTTTCATCCTCTATTTATAAATATATTTTGTATAAATCCAGTAAGTTTTCTGAAATATTTCATAGAATTCAACAGGACATATATCAGGGCTTATATGTCTTTTTGTAGGAAAGAAATATTTTTATTCCAAAATCAGTATTTTTAATAGATACTTGACAATTCAAATACATTTATTCTTGAATTATGTTTGGTAGTTTGTGTCTTTCAATAAATGCTTCCAATTCCTCTAAGTTGACACATATTTGGTCAACAGTTACCATTGCATTCACTTATTTTCTTTTTCTTTCCTTTTTTTCTTTAATTTCAGCATATTACTGGGGTACAAATATTTAGGTTACATATATTCCCTTTGCCCCGCCAAATCAGAGCTTCAAGCATGTCCATCCCCGAGAAGGGGCTCATCTTACTTTGGTTTTTTTTTTGTTTGTTTGTTTTGAGTCTTGCTCTGTTGCTGTGGCTAGAGTGCTGTGGGGACAGCCTAGCTCACAGCAACCTCAAAATCCTGGGCTCAAGCGATCCTCCTGTCTCAGTCTCCCCAGTAGCTGGGACTATAGGTGCATGCCACCACGCCTGGCTAATGTTTTCTATATTTAGTAGAGACGGGGGTCTTGCTCTTGCTCAGGCTGGTCTAGAACTACTGACATCAAATGATTCTCCTATCTCTGTCTCCCAAAGGGCTAGAATTACAGGCATGAGCCACAGCACCCGGCCATTTATTTTCTTCTTAATATCTTTAGGATGTATAATGATGTCACCTCTTTCATTGCTGATATTAGTAATTTCTATTTTCTTTTTTTCTGTATTCACATACCTGAAGGGATGTACTGAAATGAATGACACAATTATCTGAGTCCTGGCTCCAACATTTGGTACTTCAAACAATTTAATGCCACTTTCTTTGTTTTCTCCAGTAGTAAAATAAAAAAAATAAGGTTACTTATTTCACAGGTTTTATGTGAGCATCAAATACAATGACACGTATAAGATATGTGGAAAAATATTTGACAAAAATAGGCACCCAATAGTCAATTGATAACAATAGAACCACCATATAACTCAGGAATCTCTCTTTTGGGTATATACCTAAAGGAAATGAAATCATCACCCACCCCTTAAAGATATCTGCTTTCCCATATTCACTGCAACAGTATCCACAATAGGCAAGATATGTGAACAATCAAAATGTCCATCAACAGATGAATGGATAATGAAATTGCAGTGTGTGTGTGTGTGAGAATATCATTCAGCCTTAAAAAAGAAAAAGATCCTACATAAAGCTGAATTTGAACCATTGTAAGTTAGGGATCATTTTGTACATAGAAATGAAGAACAGTGGTTACCAGCAGTGGGGAAAATGGTGAGATGGTGGTCAAAGAGTACAAAATTACAGTTATATAGAATGAATAAATCTAGAGACCTAATGTACACCACGAGAACTATAGGCAATAATGTACACTAGAAATTTGCTAAAAGAGTCAATTATAGGTACTTTTATACATACAAAGAAGGAGGAATAACTATGTGAGATGATAAATATGTCAATTTGCTTGACTGTCATCCTCACTTTACTATATGTCTCTCTCTCAAAACATCAGGCTCTATACCTTAAATACATACAATAAATAGTCAATTGATATCATTTGTATTATAATTAATAGTTACAATTTCCATAGTACCTTGTTGGAATTTCTTCAATTTTATTTGTTGTGTGTATATATTATTGTTATTTTATTTGCTGTATATATAATATTATTTTATTTAAATTAAAAATCAGATCATAAAATTGCAACTCTCTTAAAATTCTCAATATGTTTAAGTGTATACATATGTGTGGGCATATACACATATTTTTTTAGCTAGAGAAAGAGAAAGATAAGTAGATGAAAGGAAGTAGAACAAACAAGGAAAAAACAGCCAAAATGTTATATTGCCTCCGGGTTGTAAAATTTCGAGTCATGTTTTATTTACATTTGTATATTTTTGATTTTCTAAATTTCCTTCAGGGAAAATGTGAACATGCATTATGTTTTCAACAAGAAAATGCAATTTTTAAAGTAAAGGTAGGTGCTGTGAAAGGTCTAAATTTTACACTCTTTGTAAGCTACCAAGTCAGTCTGTCGCAAGCTGTGTATGTATGTGTATGTGTGTGTGTCATGTGTACAAAAGTGGAGACTGATGTGTCAGAGACAAAGACCATTTATCACTTACAGCAAATGCAACAGCAAGAGCAGCACTATGGGACTAACTCCCTGAGCCCCACTTCCCACAGTGTGAGTGGATAGGGAAGAACTGGTAGTAACTGCACACACAATGGGGCAAGTTACAGGAAAGGAACCCCAAGTTTAGTAGAGTCTAATCTTATGTAGGAACTACTGACAAAATTGTCCAAACCTATCATCCTTCTTTCCAGAGAAAGAGAGATTATATTATTGCTCTGGAATATAAGCAAATGTCTCTGTGAGGGATGTCTCTAAATGTCACTAGAGGAAATCACTATCTTTATCTTAGTTTATCTAAGAATGTCAATACATTTTCTTCAGAAGGATTTCATATCCCTATCACTCTAGGGCTGTATGTTTCCACAAATGTTTCTGAAAATACAGTTCCAGAGCTGATTATCTTTTAATACTTAGACATGTAGAAATGACAGATTCATGGAGAATTATCTCACAATAATAGCCCAGTTTTGAAAAAAAAATAGTCCACTTTTGGAAACCTGTTTTTCTTTCCATTATCATTTCTTTTCAAGAGACATTATTCTTTTTTATAGTGAGTAGATAAATTTATAAATATAATTATGCAGCATTTGCTAGCTATTTAATTGAAGGAAACCAATGACAGAAAAAGTACCTGAAAACTCTGCTCTGTGCCACATTGCCTATAATTGGGAGTGGATGATCATTCTGAGCATTCTAATATTTGGAGCAAGCTTAAGGTGATCCCCAGGCTTGGCAGGCTGCCCATCTCCATTATATTCCCAATTGTTGGTCAGTCTAGAGTAACTGCCTGAGGCAAATACCACTAGTATTTCATTCTCTGGGTAATTGATATTACATTTCAGAAACTGTGCTTTGGCTGCCAGGTCTCTATGAAATGATTAGAAATGACATGGAGGAAGAAGCAGGATCTTGGACCTTTTGTATAACTAGAAACAGGCTTAGGTTTTGCTCTTGCAATTATTTTTAATCAACATTATTCAAATATCCTACATGTTCACAATTTCCAACATGAGCCAAAGAGAAGCATTATATATGTGTGTTGGTGGGGCTTTAAATGACAATTTCTAACTGTAAAAGTAGGAAGAATTCTGAGAAAATATACGAAATTTACTGATATAGAGGTAATTTTGTAGCAGAAGAAACACATATCATGCTTGACATTTGTGAAAGACTCTGTTATTTGCATATACACTAATCATGAAACCTACTCTTTATATCTAACAGAGCACAGATTGTTCTTCCTAAGTCTTTGAGTGTCTCATGTTCTTCTTGGAACCCCAGATCCAAAGAATGAATCATGATGCTAAACTCTAAACCATGCAATATGTAAATAAGTAAGCATGGCTGTGTTCCAATAAAACTTTATTTATGGATAGTGTATTAGTTTGCTGGAGCTGCTGAACAAATTTCCACAAACTGGGTGTCCTTAAATAACAAAAATTTATTATCTCATAGTTCTGGAGACCAGAAGTCTAAAATCAAGGTGCTGGCAAGTCCATATTCCTTTCAAGGCTTTAGAGAACAATCCTTCTTTGCTTATCTCCTAGCTTCTAGTGGTTATCTGCAATCTCTGACATTTTTTGGTTTATAGTTGTATCACTTCAATTTCTGCCTCCATCTTTGCATTGCTGTCTTTCCTCTGTGTGTGTCTCTAAATCTCCCTCTCCTTGAAAGTATAGGATTCATTGAATTTAGGCACCCCCCCCCAATCCAGTTTGACCTCTTCCTATCTAATAATAGCATTTGTAAAGATTCTATTTTCAAATAAGGTCACATTTATAGATACCAGGCAAGGGGAATTCAACATATCTTTGTGGGAACCCAATTTGATCCACAACCAATAGTCAAATTTGAATTTCTATGATTTTTGTATGTCATAAAATACTATACTTTTTTTTTTTTTTTTTTACTTTTTTCACATTTAAATTGTAAAAACCATCTGACTTATAGACCATAGAAAAACAGGCAGCAGGTCATATTTGGCTTATGGGCCATAGTCTGCCAACCCTAATCTGGATCAAACATGGTAATTTCATTTCCTTATCAGTGTTTAATTTAAAGAGGAAAAGATGAAATAATTCTGGGCAGTGATCTAAAATCCCAGTCTGTATAGCAGCTGAATAAGTTAGTCTTGTATGAGGTCCAGAGTTCTATATGGGTTGAAAGTGCTCTAGGAAATTCTAATAATCAAATAAGTTTGGCAAACTTCATTGTGCATACAAATCACCTGGGTTGGATTATAGATTTTCACATGCTCCCAAGTGGTGCTAATTCATAAGGTCTGGAGACTACACTTGTAATGGCTGGGAATAGAGAAAAAGTCTTAAGTAGGAAGGGCCTGGGATGTGAGATGCTGTATATTACTCAATTATGTTATGAATATCTATTGCCAGCTCAGGAAAACGCTCAACATATTGTTGTTTCTTACTATTTTTGTTCTATTATTGTGATTATTAACAAACCATTGCTTAATCAATTCCACATGAATCCCTTAAAGTTAGTCTTCTCCAAAGCCCAAAATCATGAGATTATCAATAAGATCTAGACTCTGGTTCTACTCTTTTTTTTTTTTTTGAGACAGAGTCTTGCTCTGTTGCCTGGGCTAGAGTGAGTACTGTGGCGTCAGCCTAGCTCACAGCAACCTCAAACTCCTGGGCTCAAGTGATCCTTCTGCCTCAGCCTCCCGAGTAGCTAGGACTACAGGCATCCGCCACCATGCCCGGCTAATTTTTTTTTGTATATATATTTTTAGTTTCCCAGATAATTTTTATTTCTATTTTTAGTAGAGACGGGGTCTCGCTCAGGCTGGTCTTGAACTCCTGACCTCGAGCGAGTGGTTCTACTCTTAACAAACCTTTATGACATTTGTAACTTTGCCCTTTCTTTTATAACCCAGAAAATGCTTTTGAAAAACTATATTGCTCTTACATAGTTTCAGGTTGACATCTAAAAAATCATAATAAGATTATATGGCTGCAAAGGAAATAATTTATGGACAATTCTAAATGATGACAATTTTACATAAAATGGTTACATTGCTCTTTTAAGAGTACCTAATAGAATAGAAATACCAGGGTGATTTGAGGCCTATAATAATTGAAATGAATTTACAACTCTTACTTAACAGTTGAAAGATTTATATTGTCCATTTTTCTCCTTGAAATAATGTCAATTCTACATGTACCACAGAATTTTATCTCAATTATATATTACATATTAATGTCTTTAGCTGGTACTTTCAGCATACTTCACTGAAAACAAAAGTATATTAGTTAAACTGTACTTTTAAAATTTCTTAAAACCATAAAGTCCTGAATGGTAAATTCCTTTTGAATTAAATTGACAATTGAGCAAAAAGATGTTTTACAAATTTTCAAAAATTATCTTTAAAAACAAAATGTAGTATACTGTTAATGTACCTCTCCAGGAGAACAAATAAGTAGAAGGAATGTATTACAAGGCTCGAATAAAAGTAAACTTATTGACATTAATATTTGTATTTATTTATCTTTTTGTTTTCAATGACTGAGACTTTTCATATCTAGGGAAAGGTATTATAGGAAATCAGGATTGATGATAGATATGGCATTTTTTTAAGTGGGGAAATATAATTGATGAAAGGAGAAATGGGAAAAAGGATATGTTAGTCCTCAGGAAATAGCTGTTTTTAAAAGGAAAATCTGTATGACTGTTTTAGAAACAACACATAAAGAGCTTGGACATCATAACTCTCAAAATTGCAACAAAAAAGCTGAGAAACCTGGAAATCAATTACTTTTCTTGGATCAGCTGATAAAGAGGTTTCAGGACAGGCCATCATCCCAAAATCTAGACAAATCCAGAGGCATAGGGGAAGAAACCGCTGATTCCATACACTGATAGGAGCACTTAAAAGGTAATTTTATTGAATTGGTAGAGGCTGACTATTAGTGTGAGAGAGAGAGAGACATTTCTGGGGGTTGTAGTCCTGGGGGGACCCCCATGCATTCATGGGCTTTATCTCCAGGAACCTGACATATGTTTTCATAGTAAAGATCTGAGAAAGATGTCATTGGGACTCTTCTAGAGGGAGGAGAAGAGTAATCATTGTGAAACACACACACAGCTTTCTCATTGACAGCCTATTTCCAGGGGCAAGGACAGTTGCCAGAGCCTCCTCCTAGTTGGGAAAAGGGCATTCCTTTCTCAATGCATTTCATTTTGTTTTCCTGTCTTACTTAAGGGGAGAAAAACTCACCAGGAATCAGAGCTTCAAGAAAATAAATGGTAGTCAGGAATGGATGTAAGGGCAAGAAAAAGGTTACACCTCTAGAGTAATACTTATGAAAGTCATAAGCCCAAAACATAGGCCCACAGAAATATTAAAATTAAATGGGAAAATTAAAGAACTCTCCCTTTACGATACACACCTCACCACCACATTAACAGGGTTCCATTATAATCCCAGTGGATTACAGCTGAAAGAGATGCAATACATAGACTCTTTCTGAAAAGGAGGACTATTTAGGAAAGGCCAAAGTCATAAGGAGAAATAAAAACAAGGACACTAGAAAAATTTGAAGCCTTTTGTACTTTGCAGGGCAGAAAACATCAATCATAGCTCATCTCCTAACCACATTAACTTAAATATACTAAATCTCTATTTGTTTCAGTTACTATTATCCAATACAAACATTTCTGGCTTTCAACAAAAAATTACAAGGCATGACAAAAAGGCAATGAAAAAACACAACCTGAAGAGGCAAAGCAAGCAGTAGTATCAGACTGAGGTGTAACACAGTTGCTGGATTTGATAGGGGATTTAAAAAAAATAAGATTACTTGACCTAATAAAAAATAGACAATGTGCAAGAACAGGTGGGTATTGTGAGTAAAGAGATAAAATCTCTATGAAAAAAATCAAAATAAAATGTTAGAAATCAAAAACACCAATTCAAAAATGAAGGATGCCTTACCTGGGTTCATGGGTAGACTCTACACAAACAGAAAAAGAGCAGGGAGGTTGAGATAGTAAATAGAATCTTCCCAAATTGAACTGCAAAGCAAAAGAAGAAATAAAGTAACATAACAGGATATCCAAGAACTGTGGGACAGTGTGAACAGGTATAGTATGTGCATGAATTTGGAAAACCAGAAAGAACGAAGAGAAAGAATGGATAGAATAAATATTGAAAGCAATAAGAGCTGAGCACTTTTATAAAATAATGACAGACAACAAATCTCATGGCCAGGAGCTAAGAGTACAAACATTAAGCAGCATAAATAACAATTAAAAAAGAAAACACACCAATAAATATCATGTTCACAATACATAAAAAAATTTTGAGAGAAGACAGAAGGGAAAAACATCTTACCTATAAGAAACAAGGATAAGAATTACAGCAGACTTCTTGTTAGAATATGTGCAAATAAGAAGAGAGTAAAATATTTAAAGTATTAAAAGAAAAAAAGCTTAGGGTTATATATCTAGCAAAATTTTATTTTACAAGAGAAAGAGAAATATATGTTTTATCATAGAGGCAAAAAATGAGAAAATTTATTTCCAGCTGACCTGCTGTGCAAGCAATGGTAAGAGAAGTTCTTCAGGAGAAAAGATGATGTAAGTCAGAAACTTGACCTTACATCAAAAAGGAAGAGTGTCCTTGGCTAAGTATATTCCTAGATATTTTATTTTCTTTGTGGCTATGGTGAATGATGTCAAGTCATTGATTTGAGTCTCAGCTTGGCAGTTATTGGTACACAGGAATGCTGCTCATTTGTGTCCTTTGATTTTGTAACCTGAGACTTTGCTGAATTTATTTATCAATTCCAGGAGACTCCTGGTGTAGTCTTTGGGGTTTTGTAGATATAAGATCATCAAGTCAGCAAAAAGCAATATTTTGATGTCCTCTTTCTGATTTTGATACCCTTTATTTCTTTCTCTTGCCTGATTGATCTGGCTAGAACTTTCAGCACTATGTCGAATAGAAATAGTGACAGTGGACACCCTTACCTTGTTCTTAATGGGAATGCTTTCAACTTTTCCCCATTTAGCATGATGCTGGCTGTGGTTTTGTCATATATGGCTTTTATAATTTTGAGATATGTTCCTTCTATGCCTAGTTTGTTGAGAATTTTTAGCATGAAAAGGTGCTAATTTTATTGAATGCTTTATCTGCATCTATTGAGGTGAACATATGCTCTTTGTTTTTGCTTCTGTTTATGTGGTGAATCACATTTATGGATTTCCATATGTCAAACCACTCTTGTGTCCTTGGAATGCAGCCTACTTTGTCATGGTGGGTTATTTTTTTGATGTGCTATTGTATTCAGTTTGCTAGTATTTTACTGAAGATTTTTGCATCTATATTCATAAGGGATATTGGTGTGTAGTTTTCTTTTTTTTGTCGATGTTGAGTCCTATCCTGACTTTGGTATGAAGGTGATACTGGCTTCATTGAATGAGTTGGTGAGGATTACTCCTTCTCAATGTTATGGAATAATTTCTGCAGTATGTGTACCAGCTCTTCTTTGTAGGTCTGGTAAAATTCGGCTGTGAATCAATGTGGCAATCTGGTCCTGGCTTCTTTTTTTTGTTGTTGTTGGAAGCTTTTTTTTATTAACACTTCAATCTTCTTGCTCATTATTGATCTGTTCAGAAATTATATTTCTACCTGACTGAGTCTTAGGAGATTGTGTGTTTCCAGGAATTTTTCAATTAACTCCATGTTTTCAAGTTTATGTGCATAGAGATTGTCATAGTATTCACAGATGATATTTTGTAAATACCTAAGAATATACTTAATGAAGGAGATGAAAGCTCTCTAGAAAGAGAGCTAAAACACACTGAAGAAAAAAATTGCAGATGACACAAACAAATGGAAAAGCATATCATGCTCATGGCTCAGTAGAATCAACATTGTTAAAATGTCCATACTACTCAAATTGATTTACAGACTCAATGTAATTCTCATCAAAATACCAACATTATATTTCACAGATCTAAAAAAACCAATTCTATGCCTTGTTTAGAACCAGAAAAGACCCTGAATAGCTAAAGCACTCTTAAGCAACAAGAACAAATCTGGAGGCATCACATTACCAGACTTCAAACTATGCTACAAGACTATAGTAACCAAAGCAGCATGGTAATGACACAGAAATAGAGACATAGGCCAATGGAACAGAACAGAGAAATCAGATATAAAACTATCCACATACAGCCAACTGATCTGTGACAAAGCAGACAACAATATACACAGGGGAAAAAGAATCCCTATCCAATAAGTGGTGCTGAAAGAATTGGATAGCCACATGCAGAAGAATGAAACAGGATCAGTATATTTCACCACTCACAAAAATTAATTCAAGATGGACAAAATACTTAAATGTAAGGCATGAAGACTAGAAAATATTCATGAGCTAAACATCCGACAAAGGGCTAATATCCAGAACTTACAAAGAACTCAAGCAAATCAGCAAGAAAAAAAAAAACATTAAAAAGTGGCCAAAAGACATGAACAGAAGTTTTTCAAAAGAAGATAGACTAATGGCCAAGAAGCATACGAAAAACTGCTCAACATCACTAATCATCAGGGAAATGCTAAGAAAATCACAATGAGCTATTACCTTATCCCAGTTAGAATGGCTTTTATTAAAAAATCCAAAGACAATAGATGCTGTCATGGATGCAGAGACAAAGGAACCTTTATACACAGTTTGTGGGACTGCAAATTAGTACATCTATGGAAAACAGCATGAAGATTCCTCAAATAACTAAAGTAAGCCTACCATTTGATCCAGTAATCCCACTACCTGGTATTTATCCAAAGGAAAAGAAGTCATTTTATCAAAAACATACATGCACTCAAATGTTTATTGCAGCACAATTCACAATTGCAAAGATGTGGAATCCACCTAAGTGTCCATCAATTCATGAGTGGATTAACATAATGTAGTATATGTATAGTGTGGAATACTAATCAGCCATGATAAAAGGATGAATTAAGGCCTATTGCAGCAATTTGGATGGAACTGGAGACCATCTTATTAAGTGAAGTATCTGAAGAACGGAAAAAACAAATGCCACATGTACTTGATATTAAATTGGAACTAACCGATTAAGCGCACATGTGCATAGAATAAAACTCATTAGAAATCAAGCAGGGGGATGGGAAAGGAGGGGATGGTTGAAAATTTACCTACCGTGTATTATGAACACTATCTGGGTTATGGGCACACTTATAACCCTGAATCAAACATAACAAAGCTGTCCATGTAACCATTAATATTTGTACCCCCTTAATATATTTTTTAAAAGGACACACACAGAAAGAATGGAAGAGCATAAGAGATTACATGAAGGTAAACAAAATTATATTTTTCTTGGTTTAAGGATACTTAACAATAAATGTTTAAAGCAATAATGGTAGCAATGTATTAGTGATTGCAGTATATGGAGAAATGAAATTAATAATAGCAATGTCACAAGCCGTGGGACAAAGGAATTGGGAATACTCTTTTATAATCTACCCACATTACACATAAAGGGGAGTTGAAGTGTAATTTGAAGGTGGGTTGAAATTAGTGAAAACTGTATTTTTCAACCTCTAGGGTAACCACTATTTTTTTAAAAAAAGAGGTATAATT
Source organism: Lemur catta (assembly GCF_020740605.2). Taxonomy (NCBI): domain Eukaryota; kingdom Metazoa; phylum Chordata; class Mammalia; order Primates; family Lemuridae; genus Lemur; species Lemur catta. Next base: position 44,475,898 of record NC_059141.1, on the reverse strand, counting down.
TATATGCTAATAAAAAGATAAAATGGAATTATGTAAGTGCTCAATTATAACTAGAAAAGGTAGAAATAAATAGAAAACAGTTACTAACATGGTAGATATTAATTCAAATATATCAATGAACATTTTAATTATGAATGGATTAATTATAACAATTGAATTACAGGGTTGTCTGAGTGACTTAAAATAATAATATGCAACTCTGTGTTATCTACAAGAAATCCACTTTAAATATTTTTTTTTTTTTTTTTGAGACAGAGTCTCGCTCTGTTACCCAGACTAGAGTGAGTGCCTTGACGTCAGCCTAACTCACAGCAACCTCAAACTCCTGGGCTTAAGCAATCCTTCTGCCTCAGTTTCCTGAGTAGCTGGGACTACAGACATGTGCCACCATGCTCGGCTAATTTTTTCTATATATATTTTTAGTTGTCCAGATAATTTATTTCTATTTTTAGTAGAGACGGGGTCTCACTCTTGCTGAGGCTGCTCTCGAACTCCTGACCTCAAGCTATCCACCCACCTCAGCCTCCCAGAGTGCTAGGATTACAGGCGTGAGCCACCGCGCCCGGCCCACTTTAAATATTAAGACTCAGATAGGTTAAAAGTAAAGGGATGGAGATTTATATACTATGCTAACCATAATCGAAAGAAAGCTAGAGTAGTTATAATAATTTCAGACAAAGCAGACTTCAGAAAAAAAAGTATCAGGAATAAAGAGGGATATGAAATGATGATTAAGGAGTCGATTCTCTAGGAAGACATAATAATCCTAAATATGTATGCAACTATTAGAGCATGAAAATATGTGAATCAAAAACTGATAGAATAGAAAGGAGAATTGGATAAATCCAGTATGATACTTATAGATATCTACACAATATTCAAGTGATTGCTACACCAGGAAGGTCAAAAATTAGTAAGAACATAGAGCAGACATAAAGAGTTCTATTAAGCAATTTTATCTAATTAATATTTATATTCTGTCCAACAACAGCTGAATATATTAATACAGTCTTCTCATGATTGTATGGGACATTTGCCAAGATTGAACATAGTTTGAGCCATAAAGCACAGATTAACAAGTTTAAAACAATAAAAATCTCACAAAGTATGTTTTAGGACCACAATGGAATTAAATTAGAGATCAACAATAGAAAGATAATTGGAAAATACACCTTAGTAAACTAGAAAAAGAAAAGAAAGTTAGACCTAAAACAAGTAAAGTAAAAGGCATAATATTTTTTCCTTCTGCTAATTTTAGATTTGGTTTATTTCTGTTTTTCTAGTTCCTTTAGGTGCAATGTTAGGTTGTTTAATTGAGATCTTTCTGCTTTTTTTATTTTTTTTAAAAGTGTTTATTGCTATACATTTTCCTCTTAAAACTGCTTTTGCTCTATTCATAAGTTTTGGTACAAGTGTTTCCACTTTCGTTTGTCTCAAGAATATTTTTAACTTCTTTTTAATTTCTAGGTGGGGGATAAAAGCCTACAAGATGAGCATAGAGCATCTTGCAGTGCCAAGAAATAAGTACACATTCAAACCAAATGAACATTTGTGGAGGTATGTCAAAGAGACACAAAACCCCAATGAAAGAGCTTCCAATGGTCAAAGCCAGAAAAAATCGAACAATAGGATAAATTAACATCAGACTATAATCCAAAGTAAAAAAATGAATATCTATACATTTATACTTATATAAATAAGTGATTACATAAATATGTGGGGGTAAATAGACAAATGTTCCATGCAAAATAATTCCAAATAAATTCTGTAGATACTCTGCTGTCGAGGAGGTGGAGCCTAGCTCTCACTCCTCAAGTACTGACTGAGAATAGTGACTTCCTTCCAAAGAATACAATATAAAAAATGGGGAAAAAAGAGTAACTTTAAAGTGGTGAAATCTGACAAGCACTACCTCAGTTAGGTGACTGAGGTCAAATGCAATGGTGACTAAATCATGTTGATAGTAGGTACATTTGGTATGATTTGATCAGAATGGCACTTACCCCCTGGCATCTTCCTCCCCCAAACCTATACCCCCACTCTAATCATTAAAAAAAAAATCAGATAAATCTCAATAAATTTCTACACAATACTTGACCAGGACTTCTCAAAACTGTCAAGGTCATTAAAAAACAAGCAAACAAATAAGCAAAAAAACTGAGAAACTCACAGTCAAGAAAAGCCTAAAGAGACAAGAGGAGTAAATGCAATGTGGTATCATCAATGAGATCTTGGAAAAAGGATCAAAGTAAATGTTGTTCCATCAAGTAAAGATAGTTATAAAAAGGAAGACTTCAATTTTTAAGAAATGCATTTGCAAACATTTCCTCTCTAGTTGAAAAAATTACTCAAACCTTTATTTTTCACTGAGAAATAGCTCAGTGTTCAGTTTGGTATACTGGCAAGGGCACAGAAATTCAAGCCAGAAAATACAGGTTCTAATGATAGTGTTTTCCCTCTTCTTGAATAGTGCATTCTCTGAACATCAACTTCCTTATTGGTATCAGAAAAATTACCCAAATCCGAGAAATAAGGCAAAAATGTGAGCAATATGTTCTTTCTATATCACACGGGGATACAGCCACCCAAAATTATCAATGATTCCAGGTGTAAGTTTTTAGTGAAGTTCATTGTTAACTCTTGATTCAAAGTCCCAGACTTGTTAAAGTTTCATGCTAACTTAGATTTTGCCCATTAGAGATGCAAATAATTGCTTTTCAGTGGACATATCAGTTAATTCCAGAAGGGCATTAACCAGCTTTTTATCAAATCTGGCAATGATATCATCTTACATATACCTAAGCTTCTGAAATGTTTATTGAACTAATCATCACATTTTACTGCTTTCCTCATGAATTAATAAATTAAATAAAATATTTGACTTGTTTTTATTTTCTATTAGTATGAGAGTCATGATATTGTTTCTTCTTTAGACATTGACATCTGTTAAGATGATATTAAAAACTTAAGGGGCTTGTATTAGGGTCCCTTATCCAAATGCCTATAGGGATTAGGCAAATAATTTAAGTAGGTTACTGAGGAGTCTGCTCCTATAAAATGAATAGGAAATGATGAATCCATAGATATCTGGAGAGCAGATGGGAGTATTTATGGAAAATTATCCAGAGAAAGTGGGTATCAACTGTCTTCACATAACATCTAAACTTTTTTTTTTCCATGTTCTCAACTCTAATTCACAAGTTGGGCTATATCCCCACCTTAAAGTAAAACAAAACCAAAAACAAAAAACCACTAACAAAAAGTAAGTCTGAGACCATAATCAATTTTCAGACCACCAAATTAAAGCATGTTTCCGTGTTTAGATTTTTAAAATGTGTTGTAAGTCTTGCTTATTATATAATACTTCAGTTTCTCTAAATACAATGTTTGAGTTCAGAAAATGGCAATTTTACTAAGCAAAATTGGTCACATAGGAAATGAAATCTCAAACATGCTACGTTAACATTTTATTCACCAAATGTACACTGGCCAAAATGCTACATAAACACATGCAACCGTGTTGGACAATTTAGTGTTGAAATGCGGCTGATTTCCCTTTCCAGGTTTCTGAGCAGCTGACAGAAGAGGAATACAGTTTAAAACCCCCTAGTAATTGAAAATGAGCGCCTTGATGCTCTTGTCATTGGAGCAAGCAGTTTTGGAGTCATTTGGGGCCTCACATCTGTGTGTTTGACAACAAATTGCTGGGCAGAAATTCCCAACAGTGTTACTCTTGAACTTCTCCCTTGCTGCCGTAGGCTGTAGTCAAGTTTCTCAACACTCGATAGGTAGGAACTTTCCCAGTATTGATATTTGTGATGGCATCATTTATTTGTATGAAATGAGAACCAGTTTCTCACTTAGGATTGCTCAGGTAAAATGAGCCAGTCAAATGTTAGATATTTCCTTTAAATTACATGAAATGACTCCAGGGGCATTAGATGTTCTGTACTTATAAAAAGCACATAAAAATGTTTTACAAGGTTGCATCTCTGTTCATTTTCTCAGCATGACATACCTCTAAGCACGTTCAGCATGAGCTATGCTGTATGAACAGACTTAAAGAGGAATTTGTCTAGAAACATTTTGACTAGTATAGAAAAATATGGTTTTTAAAAAGATTTATATTTCTTCCTTTTCAAATATTCTAACTTTCATTGCAGGAACACTTAGAAGAATAGCCATTCAATTGGATTAGTGGAATAACATTTAGTTAAATTGTTTTAAGTTAATGAATTTAATGTGACATAGTATTGATTGAAGAAAAATCTCTAGTGGTATGCTGTCCTTATTCTTACATAGTTCAACATCTTCATAAGAGGCATTACTGCAATGTTCATCAGATATACATATTATACAAAACTAGAAGGAGAAGCAATTGGTTAAATGACTAAAAGTAAGCACTAACCTATCTTGTTCAGTTAGAATGATGAGTTGAATTTAACAAGGCATAAGGCAAATGAGATATAAATATATAGAAAGAGTCTTCATATATATACATATCTGTGTATATATATTCCATGATTCATATTCTATATATACATATATGCATATATGGAAAATTTATATGTATACATTCTATTTATGTATATATATGGGATATTCTAGGTAGCACAAGTAGATAATAATAACTAATATTTCTTGATAAATATGGATAATGTACAACGTAAATACATTTATGTGATTTTTTTCATTTATTCATCAAACTAATATTGGGGAACGGTTCATTTATATTAATAAATCTAATTTGAGGGTTCTATGCTATAGAGAACTTAATCCATTAAAATAAATTGTAATTACTATTCTATAAATTTAACATGTTCCACCAAAGTTAGTTTTGACCATATGTCAACTTTTGATTTTTAGTTTTAATGTTATACGAAAGAAATTTCTAGCATGTAACTTGAAAGAATTTCTTTATGTAGAGATTTTTTAATATGAATCGAGAATTGTTATATAATCGTAGTTAGACTGAGTACAACCAAAAAGGATGCTGGCTAAAAATTATTAGAATTTTAACTGTCATTCAGCTAAGTAGGTCAGTAGCTAGTTTCCCAGAAGTCTTAATTTCTTTAAAGTTTTTATAAAAATTGCTAAAGGATTTTACCATGAAAGCCAATTTCTTCTTTGAAAGATTGTGTGAATTGTTCAGCTAACAATCTGCCCATGACCATGTTTGTAATAACATTGGGATAATATTTCCTGATTATCTGACAGTGTTTGGGGGATAATTATTCCAAATTTATTGTTTATTTCTGCTCTCCTAACAATTTTTAAATTTTTTTCACATATAAATTTTTTATTTTCATTTTCACCTTTTGGCTTTTCTGCCTAGGGGGTAGGTAAAATTTTCTTCTGATGATTTGAATATCTATTGCTATATATATGTGTGTGTGTATATATACACACACATGCATATATATATATTTATAAGGTTAACTATACATTAAACTTATATATCTGTTGCAGTTGTATTGTCTTTCTGAAAACAAAATTTACTTAGCAGTTTCTATGACCGTCATCCTCATCTGCTACCCATGACTTTGCTAGTGTTCCATGAGATTTTAGGTATGGGCATGATGAACACCAGTTGATCAGAAAGTAGTTGTGACTTCATTTAGAAAAGCTTCACTGTGTCTCCCAGTGGATTCATACTCCTGAGGGCTTTTATCAGCATCTATTGCAGCAAGTGGACAATTAAAGAAAGGCAACATCTAGATCAAACTCAGACAGAAAAAACTTGGTCCTTTACACCCATGCATGGCCTCCACCCATAATACCATGGGCACTTCCTTAATAAGGCTTTTATGCTAATAATGGTGTGGACAAGTACAGAGGTTGGCTGTACAACCATAGGATGAACGATTTTAGACTGTTAGTTGCTGAGTGCTTTTTCTGCTCTTTGTAGCCTATCTCCCATTACCCCTTCTACCTATCTGTTTCCCAGACCCTTTGTTATCAATCTTCAATTGTGTTTTTTATGGATCCCTGAACAATTAGCCAAACTGTTTGTCTATGTTCTCAAATTTGTATATATCTGTAACTCAGGTAATTCCTGTTCCCATACAAAATGAATAACCTAATGTACCACTCATATTTCTGATTTCTGAGATAATTTCTCTTTGAGTCCTGGGAAAATGTATAGGGCCATTGCCAAATATGACAATAGCACAGTAATAATTCATTTACCAACATACTGTGTGATCCATTTGTGAACTAGACCTGACATATTTTTTGTTATTATTCATCAACATTGCCCTAGATGCAAGAAGATAGTTTTCAATGCAAACATAGTAGGTGCCAAGTGAGGCTGAACTATTTTCACCATACAACGAAGTACTGCAGCATAGCTTGAACATCTGGCTCTAGGTATCTAAAATGTCCCTCTCAATGTGAAGAAGCTTGTGTAACATAACACTTTCATGGTCAGGATTACAAACCCTACTTGATCGTAACAGTCATGGTAGCCTAACAGGAATTTTTCTTGTCATTTGAAGAAAAAGTAGGATTTTTTATTTTATTATTATTTTATTTTATTTTATTTTATTTTTATTTATTTATTTTTTTTTTTGAGACAGAGTCTCACTTTGTTGCCCGGGCTAGAGTGAGTGCCGTGGCATCAGCCTAGCTCACAGCAACCTCAGACTCCTGGGCTTAAGCGATCCTACTGCCTCAGCCCCCCGAGTAGCTGGGACTACAGGCATGAGCCACCATGCCCGGCTAATTTTTTTTTGTATATATATTTTTAGTTGGCCAGATAATTTCTTTCTATTTTTAGTAGAGACGGGGTCTCACTCTTGCTCAGGCTGGTCTCGAACTCCTGACCTCGAGCGATCCACCCGCCTCGGCCTCCCAGAGCTAGGATTACAGGCGTGAGCCACCGCGCCCGGCCTATTATTTTATTTTATTTTTTGCTGCAAAAGACCTAGGACCAGAACCTGAGGTAGGTGCTCCAGGATTTTCCAATAGGTACTTTATAGATATGTTATATAGGATTCTTATCCACCATGAGTACCTCTAGCACTGTGATATCTACTGGATCATATTGTCCAAGTAGCAATCTGCTACAGTACTCTTGCTTATTCTAGGCCCCTCTTAAAACTGTATTTTTTCTGAATTACCAATGTATGCATCAGAAAAGTTCTTTCCTACACAGAATATGATGTCTTTAAATTCCAGTGAGGTACACCATATGTTGTACCTCTTTCTAAGTAGTATGGAGTGAAAACTTTATTCCAAAGTGATAGTGAGCATTCCAGGATCCTCCATGCTGCTGGACTCTTAACCACTTTACCCACAAGGAGAATTTTGAAACTTCCTAGGGGTCTATCTCCCATCCTCAGACATGCATACATCATACTTGACCTTCTAGTGTACTTGTTATTTTATTTTCAACAACTCCAATTAGTATAATATTACCAATAAAATTGAAATTTGGCTTACCTGTTCCTGTAATTCTTAGGGGTTTAAAGTAGTTAATTAAGGCCAACAATGTCAATACTGCTTATATTAATCATTGTGTTTGTACTATTAGGTTATAAGTATGGAATATATGATTTCCTTAAGTACCAAGTTTGACAGTTGTTATCTCTGACATTTCACTTTGACATTTTTTTTTTTTTATTGTGAAGGTACATCCTCATTCTTTCAAAGGCACATTTTGGCTTGTGATTATCTTTCAATTTTTTTTAGAACAATTTTTGTGAAATCATGGATAAGTCCAAAATTCGTGTTATTTTTGGATATAAGTTCCATCCTGGAGCCAATACAGCACAGACAACTTGAAATAGTAATGAATTGTTTGGAAAAGATGTGGCTAATGAACGCACAGTACATCAATGGTTTGAGAAGTTTCATTCTGGTGGTTTTAATCTTGAAAATGAGCCATTTAGGTGACCTGATACCAAAGTGGATAATGATGAGCTGAAAGTAGAAGTGAATCTATCTCAACCTACACAAGAATTAGCAGCAAGGTTTGACTTTACTATTCTAACGATATTGGACCATTTGCAACAAATGGGCAAGGTAAAGAAGCTGGATAGTGGGTACCGCATAAATTAAACAAGCATCAGTAGAGAAATCATCTCAAAGCTTGCCTTTCTTTGCTGTCATAACATAAAGATGAACCATTTCTACACTGCATTGTTACATGTGATGAAAAGTGGATTATTTTTGACAATTACAAGCATTCGGCACAATGGTTGGATAAAGATGTAGTGCTGAAACAGAGTCCAAAACCGAATATTCATCAACAAAAGCTGATGCTGTCTGTTTAGTGGTCCAGCACTGGTGTAATCCACTACAGCTTCATGAAATCTGGTCAGTTGATAGCAGATGTGTACTGCAACCAGTTGGGCAAAATGATGAGGATGCTTGCAATTAAGCAGCCAACGTTGGTCAACAGAGACAGGCCAACCCTCTTGAAAGGCTGTATGTCACAAAAAACAATGCTGCTCAAACTACAGAAGCTGGACTTAGAAAGTTTCTGGCACCTACTGTATTTACCAGACCTTACACTAACTGATTACCACTTCTTCCAGGCTTTAGACCACTTCTTACAAGGAAAATATTCAATTCTCAACAAGCTGTGGAAAATGTCTTTCACGGTTTCATCACCACTTGCTCTCCAGGCTTCTTTGCTGCTGGCATAAGCAAGCTACTGTTAAGATAGCAAAACTGTGTCAATAGTTTAGGAGCATACTTTGATTAACTGTACTCCTTCTTGTTTGAAATGTAAATAGACTACAGTTTTGATTTGAAATCAGATATTTCATATTTAATAACCTAATATTTAAGTGCTATAGAACTTGCCCCTCACAGGTCATCGTGATGCTATTGCTTGCCAGGGATTATCACCACCCTCATTTGTCAACAGCACGGGGGACATTGTCTCCATCTTTACATGACTCATTTCCTAAATCTCATTCTATAGGTCTATTTTTTGTGACATTTGTTGTCTAACAAAGCCTCCCTGAAAGCAGCACCTGAAATGAACACTCGCAAGCAGGCCATTTCCTTGGAAAGTGGTCCCAGGAGTAAAAGCCCACAATAGTGAAACAGGAATGGAGGAAAAAAAAATACAAGAATGCATTCTCCATATGCCCTGTGCTATAGATGACTGAAGTATGAACTCCCTGAACATTCTCAAGAGCCTTATAGAATGTGTCTCAGAACTATATACCTGAGGAATCAAAGGGGCAGCATTGATTTCTTGGCTCCCATTCTTCACAAGTCAAGGCTAGCACAGTGAGCATTATCTCTGCATTGCAGGGTTGCATGTGGGTGGGCGTCTTCTGATTTCCCACTAGGCATTCTGTGTTATAGCATCCGAGGAGTCCTGAACAGAAGTAAAAGGTCCATCGTGCAGATTCATAGGGAGACATTGTATAAGCGACCCTGCACAGAGATGGTTGAAATCTAATGAGAACTTTTTATTGAGTTTTTTACAGAGTTTGGTAGATTTTGGGTATTATTTAAGCAGTGCAAAAGACAAAAGATACACTTTTTATATTAATTTCCAGTCTTCTGGTTTTACTTCTTATGTGTTATATTTATTTTCTTTTTTTTCCTCTAAGTTTCTTGAGGATTTCTTAATTGCTTCTCTACAAATTCATTTTTGAAGATGATATCTAAATTGCTTTAACTGCCTGCATCATGGCTTTTATTCCTTAACTATGCTTCACTCTCCACTTTATCTTTATTTATCTCAGATGATCTCATTTTTAGGATCATGTCTGAATGCTTAGGTACTAAGGAAACCAGCTTAAATTTTATTAAAAATATGAGTGAAAAATTTTCTAGAAGATTCTGCCATGTATTTTCTTTTTGATTGAAATGTGGATTTCCCTTCTTTTGCTTTATAGTATTTTTAAATTCTAGTAATGTTTGCAGGGATGATTCCTCACATTTATTTATTTTTATAAGGATGACCTTATAGGCAGTGATCTATTTGACTACTTTTAGCTTGTAAATTGTAGAAGTTTGAGTCTGTTGCATGACACTTCATACTTTCTCTTTATTCAGATAAATGGGGGCTGAAAAGAAACAAACGTGTGCGTACATCTTGTTACCATAAATAAATATCATGATTCAAATGCTCAAAAAATGGAGTTGAGAGAATGTGGCAGTATGGGAGGGCACAGCAGAATAATTCTAATTGCCATTCGCAAAGGTTGTGGATGAAAACAAGATTGAAGAAAGCAAGTACTACAAAGTATGATCTTTAATTATATGTATTATGATTTTTCTCCAGCTTTAAACTCCAGAAGGTATTAGTGAGACTTGGTTAAGAAAATGTCTCTCTCTCTCTCTTTTTCTCTCTCTCTCCATGTATATGTATGTGTTTGTATATATATATATATATATATATATATGCTGAAGAAGTTGTCCCTTTGAGACTATCTTCAAACTGTCCTCATCTGTATTGCGTGTTAGAGAAATGTCTTAATACTTTTGGCACATAGATGAAAGTCTTCCCTAACTGTTAATAGTAATAAGAGTTTTTGTTGATTTTATATTTTATTAGTTATATCAATACAGATCCTAGGGATTGCAGTTGTTTGAAGCCTGGGCTTTTAAAGAAGTCTTCTTGATCACTTTATTTTTCAGGAAAATGTATTTTTCTTGGCAATCAATCAAAGAAATAATAGCTAAGCTCACACTTGCCAAAATGATAGACACAATTGTTGGTACTTACATCTATTTTTAATCATTCAATTTAGGCCTGTAACTAAACTGAAAAAAAATTCTCAAAATTTAAAATTCTATTATATGAATAAGACATTTTTTAAATAAGACTCAAAAGAATGGAGGTTCCACGGAGCTAACCAAATGACTGAAACAAATGCCAAAATGCAGTCATACTCAGAGATGCTTCCTTTAGCTTAAGAGAATTTCACCTCATGAAAGGTTCCATGTACTACCTCTACTTCACATTTAAGAGGGATTTTTTTTTCATCTATCCAGGGTATATTCTAAGTTCATGCACTATTCATAAAACCAAACACTCCAGGAAAAGAATCATCATTTGGTCTTCTTCACAAATAAATTACATTTGCTCTTTTCTTTAGTGCATTTAGACTCATGAGTCTAAATATTTAAAAATTATAAATCAAGCTAATAAACTATTAAATAATGTATATTTTATTATCCCACATAGACAGATATATCATCATAACAATCTGGAAGGTCAGGATTAAGTCAAAAATTGTCAAAACTCCTCAGAATTTCATGGTGGAACATAATATAACAGAGAGATCAGGCCCCAGCTTTAGTCCTTTAGCCAGCATTTGTTTCTGAGTTCTCAAATCTTGTTTCATCTTATACTAGAAGGGTCTTGTGCATGTCAGTATGTCAGGATACTATTTAAACAACCTCTGCTCAAATTCCCTGCATACACTTACTCTTTGTTTCCTCTTAAGAGTAGGAATACAGGGGCCAGTATTATTCTTTGTCAGAGGAAGACAGACTCAGGGAAGAAGCCCACACTGGAATTAGAAGACTTGGGGCCCTTAAGGGAATCCCTGCATCTTGTGGACTTGGACTTTGCTCTAGAAGAGGGAGCACAAACTTTGGTCAACCCGTCACCTTAATCCTATGAATTCCTTGTCATACAAGGAGGAATTTGGCTAGAGGAAAGCCAAATAGAGGCTCTATCACATGGAGCCCAAGTCAGGGACTATCTAAGGGTGTTATTATGTATAATTGGTCATTGCATTTATTATTCCTTCATAATTAGTCATAATTGAGAGGATTTCTTTACAAGCTCAGGCTTATTTAGTCATTATAATATTATTTGCATTGTTTTCATTGATTTCTTTTGTGTCTACTGTTCTATGGGACTGTCTTGCACAAAGTTTGAATTAGGTAAACCTTGACTCTAATTTCTCTTTTTTCTTTGTGGTCAGAATCTTAAAGAGAATACAGTTGAAGAACATGAGAGCAGAATCAGATGTATATTATAGAATAATAAATGAATAAATACTAGATTTTTTGACAGAAAATAATATTTTTTAAAAAAAATAGTAATTGTTTTGCCCTAAGAGTACATAAGCTCTATGAGGGCAAAAAATTTTGTCTTCTTTATTTCACTGAAAAATATTAAGTAACCTGGAACAGGACCTGGTACATAGTGGTTGCTACACAAATTTTTGTTTAGTGAAGTTTTGAATTAAAAAATGCTGAAAATGTTTTCTCTTTCCAACTTACAGTTTTCCAGGAATGAATGAATCTTGAGAAGAAGGAATTATCTGAAATTCATTTAGCTAATTTTAAGATGTTTTCAGCAGGAAGCACTTTTATAAAGGGATGAGCCTTTGTCTCTAGATGAATTCATTGTTAGACTTGAACAACTTAAAACTTTTGCTATGCCTGAAAATAATGCTTGTAATACAGTTCATTTTTCCCCCAATTTATTAAGTATTTTAATGTCTGGATAGTATGTGATTTAAAAGACACTTGGATTGGTTTCCCCTGAATCCAAGCTACAGCTAATACAAAAAGATCAGAGAAAGTTTTAGTGGAGGGATCTATAGCATCCAAAGAAGAGATGAAAGATATAGAGAAAGCGATTAAGAAAGTGAAACATGATAAGGGGAAATAAGAAAATAATTTCCTACTTAATTTCCAATGTTTGTGTAATGTTAGATTCCCTAGGATCAGTGAAACTCTTGGATTAAGAAGTAAATTTTCCCCAAAGAGGAGAAATAGTTTCTGTCCCAATTATGATTGACAAGTATATTATCTCAAAGAGATGTGAAAATGTTTGATATGAAAGAACACTGCTGCCCTCCTTGACATTAAGCCCAGACATAAGGAGATTGCCTTTATTTCTATTCACCTTAATCAATATCACACAAAAATTTGGTTAAATGATATGTAAAAAAACATATGATATGTTTTTTAAGAGCATTTTACTTACCTTAGATAAAAGAAACTTAAAAGGGATTTCTATCATGTCATTTAATACTATCTTTTTATACTTCACTAAGTTGTATGCATTCCTTATGGAATATATATTTAAATGTTCTTTTGCTTAGTCTTTGTGCTTATTTTACCTGAACTTATTGTCACTCACTTCAACATTTTATGTGCTTTTTACTAATTTATGCCTTTCTTGCAGTTTGATATCTCTACTATATTTAAAAATAGGCAATAACTATATTGTGCATGTTGAAGTTACTCTGCTATAACCTTAGAATATTTGGGATCCTTTTAATTTGGAGAATTTTATCATTTTGGGGAATGTAAATTATCACCCTGTTGCTTAATAGACTTTTCTGTATTCTATAAATAAAAAAAGTCTGAGTAATAATATTTCCAATACTCCTGGTAAATTTTGAACTAAATTTTGCACTAAATATGGATCATGTTCAAAATAGCTGTTATATGTAAGTAAAAGTTGAAAATTTTAGAATAAGTCAGCCTGCAGTTTTGTATTGGTATACTCACATATCATTACATTGAGACAATGTTATTTTATTTTTAATCCATGATAAAATGTACCAAATAAAATCATTCAAGACTCCTTAGTTTGGAGTCCATATTTATACCAAATTAATGTCTATCTCTAAACACATTTAAACAAAACCAGTGTATTAGATTATATTGTCAAAAGACAATCTGGTTCCAATTATATTATAATAAAGAATACTACACAATTTTCTTATTGCATCAAGTTAAAAATTCCACTGATATTGCAAATTATGTTTATAAAGACCAATAGCTATAGAGGAAAACAGTATTACATGAATTAAAATTTCACAGAGAGAAGAGCTTTTCCTATATAAACAATCTGTCAATAGCTATTTTCTTTCCTGGGATCATTTGTTAATTCTAAATGTGGGCCCACAGACAGGACATGAGACTTGGCACAACTTGGAAACTTAAAAATCTTTCAACGTGTGGTCTATCTCCCCGTGGTGTGTTTATTCCCTTGAAATCTTCTATAGCCAATGTACCATGGCCTCTGCCTCAAAAAATTTATAAAATTTGGAAGTGGACTGAAGCGGGATACTGGTGAGGAAAGGTCCAAGTCTCTGAAGGGCTGACATGACTAAGGGGGAGAGAGCTGCCAGGCACAGATGACATGTGTTCAAGGAAGGAGGAATAAATAGAGGCAGGTAGAATCTCACCCAACCTGCAACACACTCCCAAAGCAGGCTAATCTCTCATTGAATTGAGGTGATCAGCCTCTTTCTTCATCTGTTTATTGAAGTAAAAAAAGAAGGCTTATATACCAGAAGATAAAATTATCCGGAGTCTTTACAGCTTTCTTATACACAAAAACTGGCATACAATTAAAAATTATTAGTAAACATGTAAAGAAGAAGAAAACATGACTACTAAAATAGGTGTCATCAATATATTAAAGAGGATAGAGGAAAAGAAAAAAGATGCAGGAAAAGGAAGAACTTCAACAAATACTTGAGATCTATAAAATTGTTATTTTTTAAACTCATTGGATGAGTTTAATAGCAAACAGGACACATACACAAAAAGCTTGAGCTAACTCAAAGATACAGAACTAAAAATGACCCGCGTTTAATCACAAAGAGAAAAAAATGGAAGAAAAAGAATAGGACATATAATAAAAGAAAGAGTTAATCCCATAATATTAGCAGAATAAGTGGAAAATTCATATTATCTCAATATATACAAAATATAATTTCAAACATTTAGGTAATTGTTCATTTTTAACGTTTCAGAGAAAATTAGAAAAACTTTCTTAAATTGATTTCAGAGCATTTATGGAAAAAACTTCTGTTAACATCAAACATAATGTTGAAGTTTTAAATATTTTTCCCCTGAGGACAAGAATGATACTGAAGTTCCACTATCTCTCCCTTGAAGTTAACACTGTACTGGAAATTCTAACCAGCACAATCAGGCATAAGAAATGAAATAAAGACATGCAGAGTTGAAAGGAAGAATTAAAAACTGACAGTACTCCTTGGTGACATGATTACACAACTAGAAAATCTATCTACAAACTACCAAAATGAAACGTATGAATTTAGCAAGGCTGCTGTTTACAAAACCAGTATATAAAAAAATCAATTATATTTCTATACATTATGGCAAAAAAATGAGATACGAAATTTAAAGATAACCTTTACTATAGAACCAAACGGCTTCTATTATCTAGAATTCAAACTAATGAAAGTTACATAAGACCTCTACAATGAAATGTACAATCACTGAGAGAAATTAAAGAAGACTTAAATATAATAAATGGAACACTATATACTATGCTTGTACTTCACAAGAGCAAGTTGCCCAAAATTGTTCTATACTTTTAATGAAATTCTAATCAAAATCTCAGCAGGGGCTTTTATTGGATTAACAACCTATTCCTAGAATTTATACGGAATTGAAAGGCAATTTGGAAGGTTGCAAAAGAGATCTTGAAAAAGAGGAAAGCTGGAAAATTTATATGACTTTATATCAAGACATTAAAAAGTTAGCGTATATAAAATAGTCACTATGTGTGTAAGGAAAGACATCATAGATCAATAAAATATATTCCCAGAGAGCCCAGAAAGCCCCCTTTTCTTCACTTCGCCCATTATGTATGATATACAACAAAAGCACCACTGTGATTTAGTGGGGAAAAGTTATCACTTTTCAGTAAATGGTGCCAGAGCAATTATTTGTTCATTACAAAACAATGTGTCTACACTTGTTTCTCAGTTTTACATAAAAAATAATTTGAGCTGTCAAATAAATATAACTATAGAATGTAAAATTTCAAAAGCTTTAAAGAAAAGAAACAAGAGAAGACAGGTGAATATCTTTGTGCACTAGGGGTAAGCAAAGATTTCTTAAACAGGACATAAAATTTAGTAAACCACTTTTTAAAAGATGATAAATCAATTTTCATTAATATGAAAATTTGTGCTCATCAAAAGATATTAGGTCATTAAATATGAAATGTTCGATTTTGAATCAAAGTTTTAGTTTATTATATCTCAAACAAGAAACAGTACAATTAATCAAAGTGTGGGTTTAAACTGTTCACACAGTTTTGCCATCTCAATGGTAGCTTGTTTATGCCAGCAGCAAAGAAGCCTGGAGAGTGAATGATGATGAAATTGCAAAAAGCATTTTCCACAGCTTCTTGAGAATTGGAAGAAGTGGCATTCAGTTGGTACAAGGTCTGGTTAATATGGTGGATGACAGAGAGTTTCCACATCCAGGGGCTGTAGTTTGAGCAATGTTGTTTGAGCGATGTGTGGTGAAGCATTGCCTTACAAGAGGACTGGCCTGTTTTTATTGACCAATCTCGGCTGCTTAATTTCAAGCATCCTCATCATTTTATACAATTGGTTGCAGTAGACATCCACTGTAATCAATTGACCAGGCTTCATGAAGCTATAGTGGATAATATCAGTGCTAGACCATCAAACAGACACCATTAGCTTTTGTTGATGAATATTCAGTTTTGAACTGTGTTTTGGCAATTCATCTTTATCCTACCAGTGTGCTGAATGCTTGCAATTGGTAAAAAGAGTCCATTTTTCATCACATTTGTAAATGGGGATTCATTCAGTTATTCAAATGATATTTATTGAGTGCATATTATATGCCAAAGACTATTATATGCCTCCAGGATACAACAATGGGAAAAAGACAAAATATCTTTTCAATATTCTATCTAAACCTAAGAAAACTCTGTGAGAGCTAACGTGGAGTTAAGTATCCAAATTCTCATACTTAGTTAATATCAAGGATCTCAACTTTCATCCTATGGCTGAGAGGGGAGGCCGAGGAGGGCGGATTGGTTGAGCTCAGGAGCTGGAGACTAGCCTGAGCAAGAGCGAGATCCCGTCTCTACTAAAAAATAGAAAGAAATTATCAGAACAACTAAAAATATATAGAAAAAATTAGCTGGGCATGGTGGCACATGCCTATAGTCCCAGCTACTCAGGAGGCTGAGGCAGAAGGATTGCTTAAGCCCAGGAGTTTGAGGTTGCTGTGAGCTAGGCTGATGCCCTGGCACTCTAGCCAGCACAAAAGAGTGAGACTCTGGACTCTGTCTCCAAAAAAAAAAAAAAAAGAAGAAGAAGTATTTTCAAGAAATTAAGTGAAAATCAAATCTTTTCCAAAAACAAAACCTGAGCAGACTCATACTAAAACATTGTTAAGGTAAGTACCTCTGGTATTACAAAACCCTTAAGGAATGAAGAACTCCAGGAATAGTAAATTGGTCAATATGGGAGTAAATATATTTTTCTCATTTAAAAATATATAAAAGGTAATTATTTAAAAGGTAATTATTTAGAGATGATTATATATGTAAAAAACCTACATAATATATTAAAAAACCTACTATAACTAGTTAGTTATACTAGTAAGACTGTAGGAACCAATAAAAACATCAATGTAGTTCTACATGCAAGCAATAAATAATCTGAAGCTGAAATAAAAATATACCATTTAAAACAGCATCCAAAATTGTGATGTATTTTGCAAAACATACACAGCATTTATGCACTGAAAACCATAAAACATTACTGAGAGAAATTAAAGAAACCTAAATAAATTGAACAGTATGAGATGCTTATGCATGAGAAGACATTGTCAAGATGTCAACTGTCAACTTCTTAAAAATTACATGTATAAATTTATTGCAGTCCCAATCAACATCCCAGCAGGCATTTTTGTACATGACAAGCTGATTCTGAAATTTATGTTGACATGCAAATGAGTTAAAATAGCTCAAATAATTTTGAAAGCAAAGACAAAAGTTAGAGATTAACACTAGCTGATTTGAAAATTTATATCAGATCTTTGGTGCTGATGACAAGGATATATTGGCATAAGGGTAAACATACAGGTCAGTGGAACAGAATAGAGAATGCAGAAACAAACAACATACAAGATTAAAGTTATGAGCAACTTGGTGCCAAGATTATTTAGTGAAAAATCTTTGTCTAGAAAAACATACTATTGATGAGAAAAATAATTAACCTTGACCATTATCTCATGAAATAAGGGTCAACCTGAAAGAAATGGTTGACCATGAAATTAGGTCAACAGAACCATAAACACAAATATAAAAGCAAAAATATTTAAATTTCTAAAGGATAACATATCATTAATCTTTACAATACTACAGCAAAGCTTTCTTAGGACACTAAAATCACAAACCAAAACATAAAAATTAATTATTAGAACTCATCAAAATGTAAAATCTGATAAAAATTACAGTTAAGAAAATCCACAGACTTAAAGAAAATATATCTATCAGAAAACATATATACATACATGTAAGAAATATAGACATTTCTTACAAACCAAGAAGAGAATGAACCCATCAAATGAGGGAAATATTTAAGCAGACAGTCCTTCAAAAAGAGATAAATGACCAAAAAGCATATGAATAGAACACATGCATAATCAGAGAAATTTAAGAGCATGAGATACCATGATGCACTATTAGAATGAGTATAGTTAAAGAATGACAATATCAAGTGTTTGTGAGGATATGGAGCATCTACAACTTTTATACATTGCTGATGAGAACATAAAATGTTACTGTAAATTTGGCAATCAGTTTATCTGTTTCTTGAAAAGTTAAACATGTAATCTACTTATTCCTCTCTTAGGTGTTTACTCAAGAGAAGTCAACATGCATATAGTAAAAAAGACACACACACAAGTTCCTAGCAGCTTTCTTGGTAAAAGCCAAAATTTAGAAATAACCCAAATATCCATCACCAGGTCAACAGATAAACTAAGTGTAGTATATGGGGTAACGTGTATTATATGTGGTATGACCTCATGCAATCTTTAGTAAAAAGAACAAAATAATATGTACAACAACATGGATGAATTATTAAAAATAAGCAAAGCTTGATGTCTGGCTCTAAAGAGTACATTTTATGACTCAACATACAAGAAATTTTAGAAAAATGAAATCAAGTCTATAGTTACACAAAGCAGACCAATGGGGCCAAAAGAAGGGACTGACTGGGAAAAAAATTAAGGCAATAATGTTTTTCTTGACTGTGATAGGGATACACAAGTGTATCAATTTATCAAAACTCTTGGAACTTGTGGAATGGTTGCATTTTGTTTGTGTAAATTTTAATTCAGTGAAGTTGATTAAAATAGGCAAAGGGCAACATGAGACCTGCACATGCTCTGCCAGTTGTCATTGTTCTAAGACATACATTCAGCTTGTTTTCATGGGAAATGAGGAATTAAGCAAAAGGCAGAAAATAATATCATTGAAAGAAATATAAATTTTTTGGTTTACAAAGGTTAAATGTTCTAGCCCCAGCAACATTTAAGAGCTCACTACTTTTAACACTATCTCTGAAATTTTTGATTTTTATTCCAGTTATTCCAAAGAATAATCAGGGAACAAATCAGAGACCCACACATTCAAATATATTTTCTTTTGAGTAATCCCACTCTTAAACACTCTCTCTTTACCCAGAAGGACAGTAAGTCACTTCAGTCAGAAAAAAACAGGGTTATTTTTTCATGGACTATCTTTATTTTTGGTCTGGTTGTTTTGGATATTTTGCAAAATAATATACTTTACCTAGAATTTAAACTGTGATCTAAAGTGTGATAATTGATGCTAATATTTACTGAGTCCTTACTCAATCCCAATTACGGTGCCTTTACATGTTTGAAGTCATTATTCATTTACCAGCCAAAATAATTAGAAATAATAAAGTCACAATGTAATTCAGCTAGAGCACTAAGTTTTCCAAAAAGACTTAGAAAAATACATACGTTTAATATCCACTTTCTCTTAGTCTCTCTCTAGCAGAATTCCATGAATTCAGTAAAAATGTATAATATTTTTATTTTTGTTATGTATATGTGAATTGATTTCTTACAGTTAGATACTATTAATGTCAAAAAAGTAAATATGTCCTCTCTTTAATGTATATTTTTAATTAAACTTGAAAATAATGTCAAAAACAATCTGAGAAAATCCACCAATATTTTTTATAAAAATTCTTTATCACCAGAAATACTGCCTCTTAACCGGTTCCTCCAGTTTCAGTAGCAATTATTAAATATTATGAAAAGTATTAAGACGTTCAAGTCATTTTTGAAGTTTAAGTATTCTTATATTAAACAAACAAACAATTTATTAAAGTGTACAGAGGCCCCTGCTCCGGGTGTCCCTCTTCCTCACCGCAGGCCTCCTCTCCCTCAGGCTGCTCTGGCGGCGGTCAGGGCCCCCCCATGCTGGAGAAATTGTAGTTCGAGGAAGAAGCAGTAGAAGACTCAGAAAGTGGTGTTTACAGGCGATTCGTGAGGTCACACAAGTGTTACGACGTCGTTTCAACCAGTTCAAAGCTTGTTGTCTTCCATACTAGCTTACAAGTTACAAAGGCCTTCTTTGCCTTGGTAGCCAACGGTGTGGGAGCAGCAGCAATGTGGGAGAGCAAAAAGCAGAGCTTTGTACGAATGCTGACAATTACAGATTTCATAAATATACTACACAGATGCTATAAATCACCTATGGTACAGATTTATGAATTAGAGGAACACAAGATTGAAACATGGGGGGAGCTTTATTTACAAGAAACATTTAAGCCTTTAGTGGCTATATCTCCAGATGCCAGCCTCTTCGATGCTGTATACTCCTCGGTCAAACATAAAATCCACAGATTGCCAGTTACTGACCCTATCAGTGGGAATGCACTTTATATACTTACCCACCAAAGAACCCTCGAGTTCCTCCCGCTTTTTACGTCTGATATGCCAAGCACCTGGATGAGCCTTGGTATCATAACGTGCTACAGCATTGCCTTCATCCACCCAAACACTCCCATCATCAAAGCCTTGAATATATTTGCGGAAAGACGAATATCAGCTTTGCCTGTTGTGGATGAGTCAGGAAAAGTTGTGGATGTTTATTCCAAATTTGATGGAATTAATCTTGCCACTGAGAAAACATACACTAACATGCATATCACGGTGACCTAGGCCCTTCAGCACCGTCACAGTGTTTTGAAGGTGTGAAGTGCAGTAAGCTGGAAATACTGGAGGCCACTGTGGACAGGCTAGTAAGAGCCGAGGTCCGTCGACTGGTGGTGGTAAATGAAGCAGGTAGTATTGTGGGCATTGTCTCCTGCAAGCCCTGGTACTCATGCCAGCAGGTGCCAAACCAAAGGAGACGGAATCAGAATGACCCCCGTGAATGTAGAAGAAGCCCTCGTAGGAGAACTTGAACATGGGTCACGTTTTGCCCCATGAACACTGGCTGCCATAGGATAGAGTAAAATGGTTAAGAATGTATATCGGGGTTTAACGATGGGTATTTTTTCCAGTGATGTTAAAACTAAACATAAAAAAGAAAGATTTTATGTGCTTGAAGATTCAGGTTTGCATTAAAAGACTGTTTTCAGACCATTGTCTGAAGGATTTTAAATGCCGTATGTCATTAAATGCACTGTGTCCTGAAATTTTTATTATTTTTCCTTTCAAAGAATTCACCGGTGTGGAACAGGTTATGTGACACAAGGTGGGCGCACGGCAAGCTCGGATCTCAGGGCCTTAGGTCCGGGGACAGCAATAGGCCGTCACCCGCCCACCGCAGCTGGAGCGCGCAGGTGTGGAGCCGCTCCGGGCTCGAACGTGGAAGTCTTTGAACCTTTTACCAAATCGGTTTGTTTTCATTAGATTTGTCAAAAAGTTGTAATTTGAAGATAAGTACTTTTAAAACTTTAACGACACTTTTAAGTGTTCTGTTCTAAGCTACCACGTAAACAGGGCTGCTTTACAACAGCTTTATTTATTTTTACTTTCATGCAATTTTTTACACATCTTTTGGTGGGTAAACTTCACCTGATCCATTAATAAACTCTTGGTTGTTATTTTAAAATGGCAGATTTCTCACTGCTTAAGTTTGGATCCGGAAAGGATGTGATTCCTAAAATGGCCACTGTTGGGTTTTAAAAGTGGAGGTTTCTAAGAGCATGTGGGGAGAGAGGCTGTGGTCAGGAGGAAGCCAAGTGCTGGGAAGATGTCTGTTTTTTTCTTGTGTATTGAAATGTAAAATCATGATGTTTGCATGATTTCTGATGCAATTGTTTTTGTAAACTTTATTGTGGCATATACAGTATTGTCATAGGGTTGAAGAGAATGTTTCTTGCTGTAAGTGCTCTGAAATGTTGACTATATATGTATATGAGGATAGTTTGGTTTTTTGTTCTTTAGGTTTCTTTTTCAGATTGAAAAATTAAAATAAATCCTACTATCAAAAAAAATAAAATGTACATTTGCTTTTTCAGGAAATCACCTTTTTTGCCTCTCAAATTGAAGAACTTTTCATAGTAATTAGTTAACCTTCTCCAATTTTCGAAAGGGCAAAATGTAATTTCCAAATCCACATACAATACTCATAACACATGAGTGATTTTGTAGATGAGTACCTAATTATTTCTGAGTCTCATGGTCTCAGGAGAATCTCTTAATGCTTCAATCTATTCTTTTCTTCCGTCTTGTATACATAAACTGAAATATTTCACACATATGCAGATTAAATCTAGTTTAGAATGAGTAAATAATTGAATCATCCTAAGATGGTTATTCAAGAATTTCAGTTTATGTGTTCAAACTGTATGGATTTATCTGTATTAAAATATGATTATTTGCTTTATAAATGGATGTACCACACAATTTTTTCAAAAGCAGACTACCCTAAGACATTTAAAATTTTCTTTGACTCATATAATGTGGCAAGTTTACTAAATCTAAATTCTAAAAATCACAAATACAATTGAAATAGCACACTAAAAAAGTATACAAAGCATTATTTTTTCACATCTTGTGTCTATCATCACAATGACAATCTGAGGTTGATATTATTCCAATTCTTATTTTTATGTGAGGAAATTGACACTCAAGAAGATTAAACAAATTAGACAAAGTTAAGACAGTTAATGCATCCAAATATGTCTGAATCCAAATCTTGTGTCATTAACAAACCTCTGTGCTAATTAAAATCCTCATTCTCCCCCACAAACTGAGTCATTCTCTATTGACCCTTGAATTGATAACTTACAGACTTTTTCAAATTTTCTTTTTTCTTTTAAAGTTTGAGTATTAATTTAAATGTACGAACTAAAAATATGTTTCTTATTAAACAAATAGGAGAAATTATGGTAAGTTTGTATCTGTATAAATGAGCTCAGGTAGACTTTCTATTGATATTAAAATAATGGTATTTATATCCATAGGTTAAGCAGAGTGGGGAAAATTTGGAAGGGTAAGTACATACATTTATAAATAAAAAATAAAAAATAAACTTTTCAGCCAAAATGTTCCTGGTATTTTATATCATATATACATTGGATTTTCACATCTATTATTTTACTTGATTCTCACATAAGTCCTGTAAAATAAATAAAATATATATACTATTTTATGGAAATGAAAGCTAATAATCTGTGAAGTAAAATGACTCACTTATGATCAAAGTAAGTACAAAGTTATTTGGTGGGATACAAACCCAAAAAAGAAAACCCCTATTTTAACAAATTGTCATGTATAAAGTCATAAAACAGTACCTCCTGAATGACAATTGGGGAGAATTGCTACAGCACTTATCAAGTGGTACAGAAATAGATATATAGGCAGCTGGAACCATATAGAAATTATACATGCTAACCCATACAAGTATAGAAATTTTATTTACATTTATAATAATTAAATCACATTTATTTATATTTAAGCACTGCAAGATAAGGAGAAAAAGATTGGTCATTCAATAATTTTTACTTAAATAATTAGTTCTGTGTGTATATGTGTCTGTGATACACTTAGCTCCAATTATAAAATATCAATGTCACGTGGATTTTAGATTTAAATTTGAAAGGCAAAAATATAAGAAGTAAAATGCTTTATGAGTTGAGAAATGAAAAATTCCTTAAACAAGACTTGATTTGTGCAAATCATAAGAGAAAGATTAGTAGACTAAACTATATTAAAATTAGAGTTTTCTGTTGATCAAAAAGCGCTATAAAACAAAAAGATAAATCACAAAATGAGTTTATTTGCAACACATGTTAATCCAAGGGTTAATAGTCATAATATAGAAAAGAACTCTAAAATTTAGTTAGAAAAAGAATAGTAATATATTAATAGTATGAAGAAAAAGTCTAAAGACATGGGCAAATATTTCATAGAATATTACATAAACATGAAAAGATGCTCAAGGCTCATTAGTAATCAGGGACATGCAAATTAAAACCATATTAAAGCATCATCACAACATTTGGCCAACCTAAAAATGTTGATATCACATGATGTAGAAGATGTAGAGCTTTGGAAATTCTCACCAATAGTCAATACATCAGTTTATGAAATCTATTTTTTATTTACTTAATGAAATTGAAGTGTTACACTCCCTAAAATTCAAACATTATACCATAGGCATGTACCCTAGAGATACTATTACACACAAATACCAAGAAATGTAGATGTTATTTGTAGCAGTTCTGTAACAGATAACCTGGAAACACTGCAAATATATATGGACAAGATAATGGATAAATATTGTGTACTGAATTTATATAATAGAACACTATATATCCAATGAAAATGGATGATCTATAAACAAGGTACAACATGCATAAAACTAGAAAAAATTACTGTTGAACAGCAGAGACACAGAAGTCCATGTACAGAAGGTTTTGTTTATGTAAATATTTGAAAGGTAAAACTATATGGTTTGAGGATATAGATAAAACAATATCAAATCATTGTTCATCGTCATGGTTAACTTTGGGTTATGAGGAGGGACAGGGCTGTCATAGGGGAAAGGAATGCATTGAGCTTCTAAGGTGCTAATTAAATTCTGTTTCTTAAAGTCAATGATGGACACATTTGGCCATTCAATTCTTATTTTTCTCTAAATATACATATATGTTTTAGATCTATATTTTACAGTAAGACCACTCTAAAGGCTTTATTTTAATCCTGGATTTGGAGAAAAAGATGGATTTTTCACATCCAGTGGAGGCAATGTGGTATAGCAGAAAGAATACACAGATTTCGGAACTGGATGTACCTAGGCTTGAATTCCCGTTTAACAGTTTTCATCATTTCTAGGAGCAAAGCCTGAAGAAAAACATTCACTTGGCTTTAGCTCTCCAAAGTGATATGGCAGTGAAATGATAGAGCCTATGTAAATCACTTCGGACGACGATTGGCCAATAGCAGCTACTTTTCAATAAACTTTTCTGTTATTTCTTTTCCTCTACAATCTCATTCTCATGTTTTCTACCAAGTGTCCTCGATAGTGATTCCTTCTCAAGTTGGTAGAAAATGCATAAAAGTAAAATGCTCTTAAATAGAATACCCAAAGGCCCATAACCTAACTGCATAACTACTGAGTCCTACTAAAGTTGAAAGCTACCGTCATGAAAATAGTTAACAAGAAACTATGGTGATGTTGCACCTCTTGTATTATCCTGGATAGAGCTGGAACCCATTTTACTAAGTGAAGTATCCCAAGAATGGAAAAATAAGCACCACATGTACTCATCATCAAATTGGTTTCACTGATTAACACCTAAGTGAACATACAGTAATAACATTCATAGGGTGTCAGGCAGATGGGAGGGGGGAGACGGGGATGGGTATGTACATACATAATGAGTGCGATGTGCACCCTCTGGGGGATGTACACACTTGAAGTTCTGACTGGGGAGGGAGCAAGGGCAATATATGCAACCTAAACATTTGTACCACTATAATATGCTGAAATAAAAAAAAGAAAATAGTTAAATGTGTAATAATTATTAGTATCAATCTGTGATTTTTGATTTTGAGTCATAGACAATGTTGAATATTTAAACAGCATACAAATTCTCTCCCCAAATCAAATGTACATATATATATGTATATAGAATTGTTTGCATAATTTCACTGGGCTGAAGAAACACAGTCCATGATCTCCTTATAAGAACCTCTAGTTTAAATTGTTACTTGTTGAAAACCATTTCAAAACCTTAAAATTTAAGACGATAAGAAAAATTAGCAAGATAATTTTTTTACAAGATAAGTTGATATTGACTGCCAGGACTTTCCTATTTTCAAATATTTCAAGTATGATTAATCAGGGGAGAGGGCAAATGAAGTTTGCTAGTATGAATTTGTACTGTATATCATTTCAATCTTCTTCTATAACAGTAATAACCAAGAGAGATAAAAATGCATAAAGGTAACTTTCTGTATTGCTACATATATATTAGATGATCTTGTGTGAAAGGTTGATGAAATCTAATCAGTTATTATGGAAATCAAAAGCATCTTAATAAGGTTACATTTTGATGACCTCTTTATTGTTTATAGTTATTCAAATACTGTATTCTATAAAGGGTTCAGTGTATTTGAAAATGTCATTACTAATCAATATGCAAATGAATGGTATTAACTGCAGTCTCTGATTGAGGATTTTATTAGAAATGAGAAAACTCACAAGTGTCAGAAGTAGAAAAAATAAAATGTGGCATAATTATATTACCAAGATTCTTTGAGCAGGTTCCCCTTACAGGGGTCAGTTTAAATGTCAGGAAAATAACTGAATAACTATTAATATATTCTGTAACTTAGTTTTTGCCTTAAAATGATGCACTTTAGTTAATGTTCCAGTAGACTACATTAGGAAACTCATTTTTCATCTCTTAGAGGAAAAATATTTCTTTGCTTGTCATTAAAAAAATTAATGCAATATAAATATACCAAAACAGTCATTTATTCATTCAGTCAATGAGTTATTAAGCATATTAGATACAAATATACATGTCTTTCAGGAAAGTTGAACTATAAAAATATGTCTTGAAAACTAGGCAAAATCATGTGTGATGAATAGGATTGGAAACATTGTTGGGAATAAAAATTGTATATCAACCAAAGTCATTTGTTCTCTCTTCTATGAGCAATTAAGAATAAATGACAGATATCATGCAAAAGAGTAATAGGATTGTTTTTATGTTTTAATTTCACTGCATTTGCAAAATTGAAGAAACGTGTAATGGCATCAGGAAAATCATTTAGAAGACTACTCCAAAGTCCAAGTTAGAGAATAGAAGAAACTTCTTCATACCTAGAGCTTATGTAAAAAATAAAATGATAGAAACTGTGGAAGTGAAAAACATATTATTTAGTGGGTAGATTCAACTGACTTTTGAGACAAACAGAGTGAGAAGCTCAGGAAAACACATACTATTTTATTTAAAACCCAGATGTCGATAGTAGAATGAACAAAAATAATATCATGAAGGCCCAAGTTCAGGAGAGAAGGTGAACATAAGTGGGACTCATAATTGCTCCATGTCGGATTTGAGGTAATAAGATGAAAATTTTCAGAAGACATCAGGGAACTTGAATTCTTGACTAGGGGTATAGAAATGGAATTTATTACTATAAGAATTTTTATAAAAACATTATCTTTCTCCAAAAGTAATCTTCAATCATTTTCTCAAAGTACTAATATTTGAATATAGACCATCTACCATTCTTTCATCTTCTGAGTACATAAATGTAACCAAGATATAGTTCTTCCTAGAGAAATTTAGTAGAGGAAGAAAGATGGAAAAATTACAGTTATTTTCAACTAGCTGTGATATGCTATAACTATAATTTGGAAATAATATTCAAGTTTAAGTAGAAAAGAAGGAATTTTTCTCTTCATTTTGGTTCAGATAGAAAATAGTAAAATAAAGCACAAAAAGGAAGTAGCAAGTTGAATGAGTTGTAAACGCTTTAGTTAGAATTCATGAGATAAAGTGAGTGGGTTTCTCAAGCTGGAGAAAAGAAAACCAGATGCAGAGTAGAAAAAGTTATGAATGAGCATGGTTGAACAGTGAGGGTATACAGAGTCTAGTTTATGTTTACCATGTTTTATTTAATTTCAGAGAAGTTATAAGGAGATTAAAGAATTATAATAGTATCAAGTCAGTGTATTTGCTTATAGATTGATGACTATATACATAAATAATAATTATAAACCTAATCTAAAATACTTCTTAATACTTTCTATTCACTTTTATTTTATACCAGCTTCTATGACTTGAATGCTATTTAAAAATAATTTTTTAAACATGATCTATGTTCCTTCTCATCCACAAGATGGAGTTCCATATATCACGTAAACTTTCAGTCTTGAGACTCAAGGAGAAAGGTATTGCAGGGCTCAAATTACTGTGATTGTCAAAATTCTGTTCAAAGCACAACTTCTAAACAAATGGTAACTCTCCTACCAGCTAAAAGTCAAAATAGGCCCTCTGAAACATATGTTGAGCCAAAAAGATAATTTTTAAGTCATCAATTACATACTATTATAAAGATTTGAGACTGCTCATAAAGACACAGTTATACTCTAAATAACAGCAATCAAAAAGAAAAACTTTTACTAAGATTATTAAAAAAGAGAAAATTTCTTAAGAATAGCTGTTGGGAAAATTCTTTCTTAATTTTATTCATGATAAGCCTCTTCACAAATTCTGAGTAGAGTAGAATACTATCATTTCAGAACTGAACTTTAGGGATGATTTACCCCTAAGACAACTCTTTTGGATTCAAGATAGGAAGGCCAAGTAAATTGGCCAACTGCCCTGAATGAACTTCAGGTCTGATGTAGTTCTAGAGGTAGTTTCCTGGCTTACTCAACAGTTTTCTGTGAATTACTGTATCAGTCAGTATAGGGTAGTGTGTGCTGCATAAACAAGAAATCCAAATTCTCATTGTCATATAACAATAAATGTGACATTGAAAGTTTCTGCTCAAAATTACATATATCATCTTCACTCACATTTAGTGATCAAAGCAGGTCATATGCCCACTCCCGAGGTTGACAGAGTGGGGGCTTATAATAATCTTCAAGTGAGGGGTAGCAAATGTTTAAATAATAATAACATCTATTATAAAGAATTAAGTGCATGACTTCCTCATGAAAAAACAGATACAATTTTAAAACTCTACTCTGATTCAGGTTCATTCTACATTCCATGTAACTATTAATACCATCTCTAATTTTAAAATGAAGTTAATATGTGCAGCAGAGCACTGTATAGACTTGCTTCTTGGAAAATGTTTAGGCTCCATATTGAATCTGAATATATAAATCACATTATAGATATCTCATCAGAAAATAAAATAAGTCTTATCACCTTCTTTACTAAAATATATGTGTTATTTCTAAATATTTATAGACTCCAATAACAGTAATTATTTCAGAGAAAGAGAAAGAGATTATGAATCCACGATTTACATGAACATTTCCATTTGTCATGGTTTTCCTTCAACAGTTACAAATAAACAATTACTTTGAGACATCTTTCCAAGAAGAGTGATTGCCTACTTAGAGAAACTTATTTTTAGTAAATGCTCACTAGGTTTTCTTGATATTGTGTTATATCTTATTCAGCAAAGATCTGGAGTAAAACAGACCCAATGTAACCTTATACAATTTATCATAACAAGTCTCAGATTAAGAGTCATTTGTAATCTAATTCAATTAATTTAAAATGATTCCCTGAGTAAGTTTTAATTGCCCATGACTATAGTATATGAGATGCCCAAAAAGCACATTATATTTTCTAATTTTATTAGTCATTACACTCTTACGTTTGCAGCTATTCAAATTGCTGTGTCTCTTGCCTGAACCGTAGCCATTATAGAAGTGGATGTGGGTACCCACTTCAGGATCCAGACCAGAAAGAGAGCCTATGTAAGATAGTTCAATGTATGAAATTTAATAATCCTAACAATTGAGGGATTAGCAAGATTGGGAAGCAGCAAACCCTCATGCAGCTGGAGACATAAAGGAAGCACTGTTCTAACTTGAGGCTGGGAGCTGGAATCAAGACACAAGTTGCCAGATAGGGGCTTGGAACATGGTAGGAGCATCTGCCCAGGAGCTAGAACCACAGAGGAAACACAGTCACTGTCAGAGATTTTGCCAGAATAATAAGGAGGGAATAATCTGGTTTCTTCCCTCTTCTCGCCCTACATTCTTGTGCCATACTCTGTACTGAACAAATCTAGTTCACTGTAGTGAACAAGGAAGCTAGTGGACAGGGTTCTTACGGAGAAAGATGCTTTCAAAATGTAGTGTGAATGAGAATGCCCCAGAGATATGGGCGGAGCACTACAAGAGTAGAAATGGATATTTATGACAAAGCTTATTGCATATATATGGCTTTGGATGGCATATATTGCATATATATGGCTGAGGCTTCCCTTGCTTAGAGGTCTGCTCATGTTCTCATATTTAGATGGTAGAAGAATAACATGATATAGGAGGGAAAGTGAGAAATACTCTGATGTCCACAGTTCTTGCAAGATCTTTGGAGATAAACAGCCATGGCTGTCAATTGCAAAATTGTATCTCAAATCTCAGACTCGATGAGACAGTTAATAGATAATCTGTATGACTTATAAAGAATTTGAGAAAGACAGTCAAATTCCTCAAACCACTGACTTACCGCCCTGACATACTACCATAAATTTCACCATCAAAATGATTTCCTTTTACTGCACTGTAAGGCACACGATCTCCAGATACATCCATAACGATAGGAAAATGGTACTAAAACTGTAATAGATTACCGTGTATGTCTACCCCTAATGTTTGATGGGCCCAAAGGAAGAGAACAAACCATATGTTAAATGGTTGAAAATTACAAAACAAACTAAGAAAGTTCTAAGGGACATATCTATTTTTCTTTCGTAAAAAGTATAACTTAGGAATAATAAAAACAAAACGAACTCCAAGTTAGTAAAATATCAAAGATAGCTGAGTTTGCTGTTGCACGTAGATAAGCAGCAAAGTTGAGGTGAGAAGCAAAATAAAGATATATAAAACATATGCTATATGTTTATTCCATGGAATTTGGTTTTGCCTTCATTTCAGCAAAGCCACTATTTATATTGTTATATTAGTTATTTTTTAATAAGTTGTGTTGTATTTACAGTAATGATCTAAAACATTAAAAATGAAACGTAATTGATTTCAGTGTACAAATTCAAATGTATTTCATAAAAACTTAAATAACAAATGTGAAATTTTTAAAAAATAAAATATTTTGAAACCAAGTTTTCTTCTAAAATACTTAGTATTATTATATAAAGAAGTTCAAATAGAAATTAAAATTAAGGAATACCAAAGTTTTAATGAATTTATTCAAATAAAGTCCAGGCACAGTGGCTCACACCAGTAATCCCAGCACTCTGGGAGGCTGACGCAGGAGGATGACTTGAGCCCAGGAGTTTGAGGTCGCAGTGAGCTATAATGATGGCACTGCACTCTAGCTGGGGTGACAGAGTGATACTCTGTCTCAAACAAACAAACAAAAAAACACCAAGTAAAACTAAAACTGTATATAGTTTGTTAAATATTCATATTTTAACCATATTTTATATGTCTATCTATCCATATATATGCACACACATATTTTTACTGTTCAAAGTGCTTCTAGTTGCCAGTGTCAACAACAGAAATAATTAGTATCTTTCCTCCTACATATGATGTCTAGGCCAACAGATATACAAATTTAAAAAACTATTTTTGCTGCTATTATAAAATATTTCATAGCTACCCCATGCAAAAGTTGTAAATACCGTGTTAATTCATAAATAACTGCAGAATCAATTGGTGATTAATTATAAGGTTTTTAAAAAGCAAGAAAATGATGTTCATTACAATTGGGAGATACTTTCAGGCTTCCATAATATGCATAAGTAATGGCATCACACTGTCTGCTTGTTCTAGTACTACAGTATGAGGATGTCCCAGCCGACTCATGGTAGGGGCATGAACTGTTTGCACAGGTATTCCACCTCCCAGCCATCATAGGTATAATTTCACATTGTTCCAATATCAGCAATTTTTATGAAAGACTAGATGAACACTAGTGTGTAATAGCCTTCATCTGATTACATACTCTGTGCCAGACACTTTATATAAGGTAGTGCATAGACCATTGGTTTAAACTTCCTGGGTTCAGACTCAAACTCTCTGTGAATTGAGGAAATTTATTTAAATTTTTTCATCTTCAATATCCTCATCTATAAAATGATATAAAGGTAATAATAAAAACAATTAGTTCATTCATGTGAAGTACTTTATTCAATCTGTGGAAGAGAGTAAATATGTACTAGTTTTTTTGTTTTTACTTTTTTTTTACTCACGTTTCACAAACTGGAAGTTTAGATGTCAAGCTCACATATGACTGACTACATCATCAAGCTCCAACATTAAATATCTATACATACAGCAATTGTGTGTCCATTTCATTCAGAGTTAAGATTGCCTAAATTTTATTATTTTTGATTTAAAAAGTGACAAGAAATGAGTTACTGTGGGTACTATGGGATCTACTTAAGTTAGTGACTGCTGGCTTTCTTATAAATGACTGAGTGTAGTACCTTGGTGTTAGACTCTTTGAAGGATCTCACTTAACTTGGGGAGTAATTACTTTATTGCTGTTTATATTTTTTCTTGAACTTTGAAAACACAGGTTAAATAGTTGTGATTATTTCAAAAGATGTAATTAATGCTGGCTCAGAAGCTTAAAAAAAGCCTTAGGGTGTACTGAAATTGTATACCTATAATATGCTTTATAACAAATAGGCAGTCAATATGAAACCCAGCTGAGCAGTAGCCATGCACACAGCCTCCAGGAAATTGCATCATTAAGTTTATATTATAAAAACTTACCCCTTTCCTGACATTATAATCACTCTTTCTGCAGTCTCAAGCATTTGATTAAACTGCTCGTTTTGGAAATGCTACTGGACTAAAAACCTATGATCTAATGGCACTTCATTTCCATACACTAATTCCAGTTGTGTCTTTAATGAAATTAACAGAGGCCTAACTTATTATATTGAAGGAAAACATAGTGGTAAGTCCAATTTTACAAGTGAGAAAATTATGGTTCTGAAAGGGAGGCAAATTGCCTGTGATCATGGAGATGGGCATTGCTCAATCAGAGACTGTGACGTGGGGTTCGCTTTACTCAAAGGACATGGACTCTGCCTCGTTGCATTCCCAGGGACACATGAAAAGCAAATATGCAAAGTTTTGTTTATACTAAAAACATCTGGCCATTCATTTACTTTCATTCAGCGTAGTGGAAAAAGTGAAAAGTGCTTTGTTAGACAATGATGACCAAGTCCACATGCACAATTACTGAAAAGCCTTGGCTGGAACCTCCGTTAAGTCACTTACTTTGTGAGATCCTTGAGGAGAGAGTCTCTCGCTTATTCATCATGTGCCTTCCAAATATTCAATGGTGCCTGGCATGTGGTAAGAATGCAAAAAATGCTGGCTGAATAAAACTGCTTAAATTTGAACTCTGGGAGTTCCTCTTAGTCATCAGATTTAGGATTTCATACTTTATGGCAGCTGTGCAGGTTTTCTGACCATTATGAAGGTGCTTGTCCTGTCTATAGAGCTTACTTCTGAGCTAATGAAAGATGAAAAGGGCTCAAAAGCACTAGAAGAAAAAAATGCCACCAAACTCAAATTGTTATATAAAGCATACTATTAATAATAATTCTAATTTTAGGTTCACAAAATAACTTCAAATGAAAGATTCCCAACATATCAAGGTGTATTACAACTAGAAAGGGGACCAAACATTATCAAACACTGAGATAAATAATTCAGAAACTACTCTTTAAATACCTGTTGTATTTCATTTTCCTAATGGAATATGTAGCATTTCCTAAGGAAAGTTTCCAAAATTTTGCTAATCTCAGGAAGAGTGCACAACAGCCATGGTAAATACCTCGAAGTGCAGTAAGTAAATTTGCCATGGTCCTTAAAAAGTTAGTTATATTAAATTATAGAGACCTTCACAATAAAGAAATTTGAGGGTGTTCTCACAGAAATATTGTATTTATTAAAAGTCATTCTTTTTGTCAAATACACTATGAGGCATATTTCTATAGCATAAGTTAGTTTACATGCAATTGATAAATAAGAAGGTGATGTCAGGTTGGTTTACCTTTGTTATTTCCAAAAGTTCAAATGAATGCTAAGCATCTTAACACAGCTGAGTGCTGAATGGGGAAATATAATCTTGTATATAAGGACAATTCACCTCATGTTTTCTTTGCCTTTGCAATATTTGGTCATGTGCTCAGTCTTGGAAATGTTAATACTTATTGCCTCGTTCTTTTCTCCATGCAATTTTGTGATTTTTCTTTTGCCTTTAGAACTTAGCAGTCTCAAATTCACCTTACATTCTCTCTATCAAGCTAATTTTAGTACATATGTTTAAAGAAAAACTCATTGTTTTATTGTTTACTATGGTTTATTCTAACTATTAATAATTTACTAGTATTTTGACATGTTTTAGAAGCAAAACTTAATCACCAGACCCTTACAAACCCATACAATTTTGTTATTTATTAGTGCTTTGATTAAGAAGTAACACTGATGTTGGGAGGCCTCCCAACCCTTATTTCCCCATTAGCTCTGTGATTTTTAGTGCATGATTTTGCAGAATGCAAGGTTTTATGGAAATCCATTTATTTTGCTATGACCCAATACTGGGCTACAATCCAGGGAAACTAAGATAATTAAGATGAATCCAGGGTCTTAAAAGGAGTTCAAAGTTTCATAAAGCACAGATGCTACAACTGTAGATCTATAAACAAGGTATTATGAGAACACAGGAAAGGAAATAGATAATCCAGCCTGGAGCGGATGTCACTGAAAAGTTTCCAGGAGGTGTTGTCACCTGGTTGAGTAATTCACTATGTGTAGGTAAGAAATGCAGTGGCTAGCAGGAGAGAGCATTCCAGACATGCTCACAGATACCACAAAGAAAAAAGAAAAACAAAAAAAAGAATATGTTAGCATAAGCAGGGTTTTCCCATTTCTCATGATAGCTAGTTCCAATGCTAGAAATATAGTTAAAGATTCATCATATATCTTTTGGTCTGAATTGTTTTATAGGCTACACAAAAATTATATTGTCAAGAGTAAATGAATGACATTGAAGGGTGGTTTAGTATCAAGAAGAAAGAACAGGATAGTTAATAGCTAATAGAGAAAAAAATTAACACACGAGAAAATATACCCTATTGTCAAAAACAATAATTTCACAAAAGGCGGATTTTATAATAAAGCATGTAGACTTTTTGTTGACAATGTCTACTTTACAGAAAAGAAGAAAAGAATGCTAGCAACCAAAACTAATCCAAGAGTTCACAGTCTAAAGCGTGTAATTCACAAAAGAAATATTAGCATAAAACTTGGAATCAGCGAAGTGCAGAACGGCCAGTTTTTCAAACATCACACAGAGAACTAACAGACTGACATTTGCATTCTTTTTCTGAGAATAAAAAAAGTGGATTAATCTGCAGTGAACATATGCGAAATTTCATTACAATGAAAGGCCAAAACATGAAGGCAGCTTCTAAAATCAGAGGTGCAAATATGCAGTGAAAAGACCTGTGACAACAAGGTGCCAGTTTAAAGGCAGGAGTCAGCACAACAGCTTTGACTGAGCTCACAAACACAATATAAAGAAAAAAAAATGATTCTTGCT
This sequence comes from Lemur catta, assembly GCF_020740605.2. NCBI lineage: Eukaryota > Metazoa > Chordata > Mammalia > Primates > Lemuridae > Lemur > Lemur catta. Next base: position 44,440,352 of record NC_059141.1, on the reverse strand, counting down.
GTTATAAAAAAGGGTGAATTCTGCTTGGGCTTTTAGTATTCTTATAGTTCTATAATTAGGGATTAGTTAGGAAATTTCAGGTAACCACACTGTGACTTCTGAAGGTGCATTATAAATGCAGAGAAGTACAAAAAAAGATAAGGCTTTGTAGGTGCCCAGTGATTTTGATTCTTTGTGGCTATTCAATTAAAACAAACAGTTTGCTTTCAGTATATGGCTTTAAGAAATTGAAGAGCCAAGGAGGTATATGTATTTATTTACAAACTATGTGATTGGATATTTGGCCAAAAAGCAACTCATAGCTTTTCAAAATAACCAACAATTTCATGTAAATATTATTTTGGGGAAAAAAAAACCAACTTTCAAATGTGCTTGATACTGTCCTAAATGATTGAAGTGGAGAAAATACAATAAAAGAAAGAAAAAAATGTATAATATTATTTGGATCAGATGATTCCATTGTTTTGTTTATTTTTCAGAAAATAATCTAGGGTATATTTTAGCTTCTGATTGTGGCTTCAGTAATAAAATTTGAAAATAGTTTAATATTTCCAGAAAGATGACATGCATTTTTATAGTGTGCTTCCCAATTCATGTGTTTCTGCAATATTTGTTATCTATTGTGTACAAAGTCATGAAGGAAAGCATGACCCATATCTTTAAGGAGCTAAGATACTCCTTACGTAGATAAATATATAAGAAGACAAGCTGTGGAAAATGGTAAATGGATGAGCAATGAACTGTAGGAGTACAGAAGAAAAAGTCATTGATGATCAAGGAAATAGATAAAGCTTTTTAGAAGAAACGTCATTTGAATTGGACCTCATGGCTTGTGAGGCTTTTGGAGGCCTTAGGGTCCTAGGATGGAGGAGAATTGCTGTTTTTGGTACCTATTTGTTTGACATTTTGAGAAATAGTTAAACTGTTTCCCATAGGTAAAATGTATTTTCATAAGAGTAATACTGTAAACTCTAGATAGATGATAGATAGATAGATAGATAGATAGATAGACAGATGGATAGATATATACCCTTGAGGACTTTAGGTTTCCATCCCCCTAACAAGTTTGTTTATTAAACACAGTTGCAACTATAACCATAGACTATTTCTTGGCTCATATCAATTTACTCTTTCCAATTTTTATTATTTTATTTTTAGGGGGGCAATAATTACTTCCATTTATTGACTTCTAGGAAACACCTCACAATTTTACACCATTTATAACCAAGAAGCTAATAGGTTAAAATATTTAAAGTAAGATTTAATAAAATATCAAGCAATCAATTGGACAGCTTTTTTATATAGCACATAAATTTTGATTAGATTATTAACACAGATAAATTAAGAAAGTTCACTTTATTAAGGGTATTAGAAAGAGCTTTGCTCTCAAATTAGCCTTTTTTGTGGATGGAAAACACGCTGGTATCCTTTTAGCCTTGAGGGTTACATGTGTATCTTAATAACCATAGGAGATTAATTTTCTATATTACACTCTTAAGCATTATCATTTCAAATTCTATTTTATGTCATGTATTCAAATGAAATGTGATCAAATAGAAGCCTTGAAATTAAGAATTTTAAATATCCCAGCTCCTTCCTAAATAACAAACTGGCTATAAAAGCGAGGCTCTGTGTTAATTTGCAAATGAACAAGGACTTTGGAGTTATATCCACATTGGTCCCAGGCTGCTATTGTATTAATTATTAGATAGATTAACTACACACTGAGCTGGCACTTTTCATTAAACAGCTGCTAAAACTGAGGGATGAACAATGCCTTGTGGTTTAGCTTCAGATGCATGCACCCTGAGGCTATTTAACATGCCTTAATAAGCTACTGTTTTCCAGGCAGACAAATTTCACTTAGTTGGAGAGTGTTAGGAAACACCACAGGTCTGAACTTGTCAATGTCTGTCCCCAGCTCTCAAATAACAACGATGTCAAATATTCATATTTACATAATTTTCTAAATTTACACTAAAAGATTTTAATTACATTTAAGCTGTTCAAATAAAGAAAATAAGTGCATTGTGATATCAGAAAACAATAAAGGCAACTGACATTTTATATGACTAAGAGAAAATAATTATAAATACAAAAATATATGTGTACATATTATAGCCAACCATGAATTTAATTAATATTTAATTTGTTTGTTTATATTTTCCCACAAATAATTTATATATAATAGTCTCCCCTTAACTATAGGGGATACATTTAAAGACCTCCAGTGGCTACCTGAAACCACAGATAGTACTGAACTCTATTTTCTTAGTGCATTTTCTTCTGTGATAACAAAATACCATAGACTGAGTAAATTATGATAAATAGAAGTTTATTTGGCGCATGGTTGTGGAGGCTGAGACATCCAAGAGCATCTGGAGAGGGTCATGCCATGGTAGTAAGGCAGAAGGCAGAGTAAATTTGAGAGACAGAGAGAGGAAATAACCCATAACTCACTTTTATAACAAAGCCATTCTCACAATGGCTAACCCACTCCCATGATAACTTATGTACTCCCACAATAACAGCATTAATTCATTGCCCTTATGACTGAATCACCTCTTAAATTCCCACTTCCCAACACTGTTGCATTAGGGATTAAGTTTCCAACACATAAATTTGGGGGACATATTCACCATCCTGAATAATTTGTTTGTAATAATATCTCTGAAGTGAAAAATCTTTCATCACTTACTTAACTTAAAATTTCTATATACTATAAGTACCAAAGGTTAAAATCTTCATAGAGATGAGGTTAAAAACAATACTTTACATCAATACTTATATTAATAAGACCCCCCCAAATTTTAAACCTATAGTCACTTTTATCTCTACTTCTTTAACATCTAAATATTTTTCCATTAAAAGCTCTTTCCTCTAATTTTAAGAACCTCTGATATACTCATGGTCTTATGTTTGTATATTTAGCCTTAAGGGATAATTTTCAAAAAAGTTAGAATCATGACTCTCATAAAAATATAAAATGAGCATGCATGATAAATTTAATTTAACCCATTATTATTCAGGGAATCAATAACATGTTTTTTTTTGTTTGTTTGTTTGTTTTGTTTTGTTTTGTTTTTTTTGAGACAGAGTCTCACTTTGTTGCCCAGGCTAGAGTGAGTGCCGTGGCATCAGCCTAGCTCACAGCAACCTCAAACTCCTGGGCTTAAGCGATCCTACTGCCTCAGCCTCCCAAGTAGCTGGGACTACAGGCATGCACCACCATGCCCGGCTAACTTTTTTTTCTATATATATTTTTAGTTGTCCAGATAATTTTTATTTCTATTTTTAGTAGAGACGAGGTCTCGCTCAGGCTGGTCTCGAACTCTTGACCTTGAGCAATCCACCCGCCTCGGCCTCCCAGAGGGCTAGGATTACAGGCGTGAGCCACCGCGCCCGGCCCAATAACATGTTATAACCAGATCAAAGGATGATTCAAAGCATATACATAATTTTAGATCAGGAATATTTAAATGAATGTGCAAATAGAGACAAAACTATTTTCTTCCCCAATGGGCAAAGGAAAGCAATTTAATCTCTACTGTGGTAGACAGAAACTCGACTCAACGAGTAGTAAACAGATTAAAGGCCCAGCAAAGATGTCCATTCCCTAGCCCTCAGAACCTGTGAACATGGTATCTTACATGGCAAAGGTACTTTGTACACTGTTTACTTGGTTAAAATGGGAGATTAACCTAAATTATCTGGGTGAATCCAATGTAATCACAAGGGTGCTTATGAGAGAGAGGCAGGATTATTGAGTTTAGAGAGGATATGTGATGACAGAAGCAGAAGTTGGAGTACTGTTCTTTGGAGATGAGGGAAGAACCATGAGTCAAGCAATGCAGTTGACCTCTAGAAGCTATAATAGAAAGGGCAAGGAAACAGATTCTTTCATAGATCCTCTAAAGGAAATGCTACTCTGCCAGCACCTTAATTTTAGGTCTTCTGACCTCTAGAACCATAGGTATTATATTTGTTTTTTTTTTAATTTTTTAAATTGTTTTAATTTCAGAATATTACAGGAGCATAAACTTTGGTTATATGAATTGCTTTTGTATAGTTTGAGTCAAAGTTATAAGTGTGCCCATCACCCAGATACACCCAGTGTGTCCATTCACTTCTAAAGGGTATAATGCACCCTTTAGAAGTGAATTTACCCATCCCTTCCTCCCCCCTACCTGCTTGAATTCCATTGAATTTTACTAATATATGTGCACATGAGTGTTGATCAATTAGTTCCAATTTAATAGTGAGTGCATGTGGTGTTTGTTTCTCCATTCTTGTGTTACTTGGAAGGATGGTCTCCAGTTCCATCCAGGCTGTTACAAAAGGTATTAGTTCACCATTTTTTATGGCTGAGTAGTACTCCATGGTATACATATACCACATTTTATTAATCCATTCATGTACTGATGGGCACCTGGGTTGATTTCACATCTTTGCAAATGTGAATTGTGTTGCTATAAACATATGAGTGCAAGTATCTGTTTTGTAAAATGTCTTTTTTTTTTCCCCTTTGGGTAAATACCCAGTAGTGGGATTGCTGGATCAAATGGTAGGTTTACTTTTAGTTCTTTGAGGTATCTCCATAGTACTTTCCATAGAGGTTATACTAGTTTGCAGTGCCCCCAACAGAGTGTAAGTGTCCCTTTCTCTCTGCATCCTAAAGTGATGGTATTAGCAGGTGGGGCCTTTGGTAGGTGATTAGGTTATAAGGGCAGAGCCCTCAGGAACGGGATTAGTGTCCTTATAAAAGAACCATCAGAGAGCTCATTCTCACATTCTGCCATGTGAGATTACTACACAAAGATGGCCATCAACGAACAGGGAAGCAGGGCCCTCACCAGACACCAAAGCTGTCAGCACCTTGATCTTGGATTTCCCAGCCTCCAGAATTGTGAGAAATAAATTTCTGTTGTTTATAAGCCAAAGGGTGAGGAAGAAAAGAGAAAGAAAGAAAGAAAGAGATAAAGAAAGAATGAAAGAAAGAGAGAGAAAGGAGTTGAAGTTGAAGACATTAATAAATTTTAAACATATTTCCTCATATAATGCTCCCCTAAACTTTTCCAGGAATGTATTATTAATATTATCCATATTTTAGATAGGAAAAAAACTGATGTTTAAAATATTTAACCACATTCTTAAGGTAAAAGCTTGAGTTGAGATTCAAACCCAAATACATGATCTGTGTTAGACACATAAAATAGCTTCATTTCTCTCATAATCAAGAAGACTTAGAGCAAATCATAAACCACAGTTTCAAAATCCATACACAAATACAGATTTCTTTGGAAATCTAATATTTATAAGCCAGTCTCCTCACACACATCGAATCAGAGGCTGCTTATGTTTGTGTCTAATTTGGAATTTCCTTCTCTATCTTCCCTCTCCCTGTGTACTTCATAAAATGAATTTCACTTCTATTTCTTACAGTGCAGAGTTTATTATTTCTCTTATCCAAATGTCAAGGGTTTCCTAGGTGACATTTGAACCCTATTTAAGTACCACAACACTATAATTAAATATTTAGTTATCTTTATTTGCAGCCTCATGGGTTCAGTTAGATAATATTGTCCATAGTAAGTGACAAATGTCTATCTTCATATGACTTATATCGTCAGGACTAGTAACATGACTTTAAGTATATTTCCAGTGATATTCTAAATATTTTAATAATATTCATCTATATTAAAATTTATTTTGGATCAATAAGTTTATTTAGGTCTCTTAAGACATCATTTTGATTAGGAATTATGTATAAAACTTTGCAAATTCTTGAACAGTAGTAACATAATTTCCATCTTTTGGGACTTGAGAGTTGAAACTTCTTTTACTCCTTCCTACTTTTCTCCTTCATTCTTAGCTTCCTTCACCAAAACAATTTTAATTAGGTAGGACTGACTTTTTGAGTAGATGGTTACTTTTTGTAGTGTAATTTGAAGAGAATTAGATTGTCTTTAGCACAATACTTCAGAATTTTATATTTTAAGTTTCTGTTTCTTAATTCAGCAAATCTCCATTAGTGGCCATCAAGTACTGTACGTCATGTTATGTGCTCATTTGACAACTGTAAGCAAGAGGGACAAGATCTGTGCCATCATGGAGCTTGCATTGCAGTGAAGGGAGACAAAAGCAAATAAACAAATACTGTAATGAGTATTTGTTTACAAGGTATACTGAATTCTCTTAAGGAGAACAAAGAAATAAACCAAAGCAGAACACTGCCATATTTAGATTAGGTTTGATAGGTAAAAAGACGCCATCAATCAAAACTAGGGGATAGTTTTTCACACTGTAGGAGAAGCATGTTGTAGACTCCATGAAAAGGGAAGACCTTGATGCTTGCGAGGAATTGATAAAAAGTTTATAGAACAGGAGTACAACAGAAGTGGGGGTAAAAAAGATGTGCAAAATGATGCATTTAGAAATGTGGGCAGGAGATACAGGATCAAGCTATGGTAGGGCAACAACTTTGTTTATGATTTAGTCATTGGATACATTTTATACCAAGTTCAATGTGAAGCCATATCCATGGTTTTCATGATCTTTGCACAAGTGCACACACACACACACACACACACACACACACGCAATTCATGTATTCCTAACATGAGATCTTTATCTGACTCACTATTACCATTTATGGATTAATTACTTGATTTTTCTACTGAGATCATAAAATTATTGAGAGAAGGAAAGGAGGTGGAGGACAAATATTACTGAGAAAAATGATGGCTGGAAAAGAAAATTTCTCTACTTTTGAAATACTACATCTGGCTGAGAGAGCTTATAATACTCTGATTATACAACATGCTGAGTATATCTCTCAGGGCTACAAGCAGAGGGGAAAATTTACATTTAAAAGTGAATATAAGTTCTATTCTTGCAATTCTACAGGGCAACAAATCACTAGGTGATAAAAATGTTGACTCTCATGCCAATGCTTAGTCAATTTTTCCACTGGATAGATTTCCTTTGAGAATTCTCCCAAGTCAATAATGCTGAATAGTACTAGTTCCTAACCATTTTTCTTTTCTCTCGCCTAGGGAGGTGGAAAAGAATGGCATTTGGAATCATAGAGTAAAATTCCTAGTTCGATAGTTACTCTTATGTTTTGTTTGCATATTTGTTTTTAATTTCATCAAATTTCTTAACTTTTTTGAGATTAAAATACATATTTTGCGAAATTGTTTTGAGAATTGAGATTGTTAGTGTTTCATAAGTGTTATTTCCTTCACTTTTTATCCTTTCACTTTCATAAGAGCTTCCTAAGAGGTTTTGAGTTTGTGTGTTTGTTTACATATATGTATATGTGAGCACAGACGAGAATATATCAGAATTATATATAGATAGGCAGTTTGATATAGATAGCTTGATGTAGGTATATACATCGGAATATACATAAATGTATACATAGGAGATATACATATAAAATAAAAATATTATTCTCTCCATTTTTTCAAAACAAACCTCTATTTTGTTTAGGTGAGGAACAATGAGGGTCCCATCCTGAAACTACTATATCATTCTGGACTTTCTTTAGAATTTACATGTAGTTTCCAATCATCTGAAAAGTACTCTAGAAATTTCTAAAAGTAACTAAACTATCAGATAAAATGAAAGTGATTTTTTTGGATATACATTCTCTAAAGTTTAATATTTTAAACAGAATGGCTCTAAAACTATACAAGTTTGAAGAAAAGCCTAACTAGACATTTGTTCAATTTCTGACGACCATTAACAAAGTAAAAAAGCTAATAAAAAAATCATAAGACTTTCACCAACACAAGTGGATTAAGACCCATATCGTTACATGGGGCTTAGAATTACGAATCTTAAAGAAAACATTTAGTTTTTAGCATACCATAAATACAAATTTAAAATCCCACTTTAGAAAATCAGTCTTGATATATTCTATTACCCAAAAGTGACAGTAAAATTTTGGTTAAGCATATTTTATAGAGGTTAAGAGCTGTAAACTTCAAATAAAGGATTGTGGGCTAGAATCCCAATGTTTTCACTTCCTAAATATGGCTTTGGAAAATTTACTCGTATCTCTTACTCAGCTTTATTAACCACAAAATTGAATTGTTTTGGCAAATAAATGGGTGTATGTCATCATATTTAGTAGTATAAATGTCAACTAATCATTAGTACCAAAATTAACTTTCACAAAGTTCAAATTATTAAAAATATATATAATTCTGGATGACATCATAATAGTGAAAGTATTTTGAAAATCTGAAACATGATATTTAAATATTAATCATTTTCTTCTCTGAATGAAAATCACTTCTAAATAAATAATATTTGAAACATATATGAAAAAATGAATATTTCTTCGGTTACTAAAGATCAACGAAGAGAAGCTCTGCTTATTTAAAGTGAGTCAAAGAGCCTGCTAAGTGGGTGGTCAGATATAAGGCAAACATGAAAAAAAGTACATTTTCTCCATTTTAGCAGTAAGCAGTTATAGAACATAATTTTTAAAACTTTATGCTATTCAAAATGAGAAATATATTAATGATAAATAAAACCTATAAGAAAATATTATAAAAATTTACCAAAGGATACAAAAGTTGCCAATATAAATGGAAATTGGTAATGTATTATTTGATAGGGTGATTTAATATAATGAAGATACCAATTTACTCCCAATTATTTACCAATTTTTCATAATTTAAATCAACATCATAACAATGTTTTTGAATAGAACTTGAAAAGTACTTGCTGGACTTCCAGTTTCTGGTTGGACATATAAGAAGCTTAGAAGTCAGCACTCCCTACTAGTACCAAGTAATAAGTTGGCCAACCTGAAAAATAGCAAATTTTCTTAAATCTGTCAGGGAATTGAAGTCATAGAGCCAATTTCTGCCCCCAAAATTGAAAAGACAAGTGGGTAGAGATTCTCAGTTTATCAAAGAAGAAACTCTTGAGTTGAAATCTCTGCAGGAACCAATGCCAGAGTCGGAAAATCTGAAAGGAATTACAGTGTGGAAAACTCTGAGAGTTAAAAACTACAGGGGGACCCAGTCAGAGAGAAACCACCACACTTTTGTGAGGTTTACCATCTGCAGTGCCACCCAATCCTCAAGGTGAATATCAGAGAAATATGCCTCACCTTCTGGCAGGAGAAGAGAAAATAGAACTCCTTAAAAATATATTCATAACAAAGACTGCCTTCGGGAGAAACAGTTTTAGCAGAGCCTAATCTGCTGGAGTTTTATCAGAGCCAAACCAACCTGGTGGAGAGAAAATAACCAAATCTAGTCCCTTTAGCCTTCCATATGTGCAAAGAGAGGAAAATAAAAATCTCCAGCTCCCTCTAGCCCTTGAGTTCCACTTAAGTGGGAGAAAAACTCGAGAAGCAGTGATGAAGTTCCCAGGCCAGTATCACAGGCTCACCAACAGTCTAAAACCTAGAAATAGAATGGAATGTTTTCCCTCCCCTGACGTCTTATCACTTCATTACTAAAGGCCTATTTAGCACCATTCCTTTGACCAATTCATCATGTCTATCTTTCAACAAAAAATTACTAGGCATACTAGAGCGGCAAAACAATAAAATAAAAAAAAATACAGAAGAGAAGGAACAAACATCAGAAACAGCATAAGATGTGGCCAGCTTGTTATAATTATCAGAGCAGAAACTGGAAAAACATAGTATCATTATTATGAAAAAAGTAGACAACATGCAAGAACAAATGGGTATCATAAGTGGGGTAAAGAAGGAATCAAAAAGATATGCTAGAGATTAAAAACACTATAACACAAATGATGAATGTCTTTGATAGGCTTATTGGAAGACTGGATGTGGCTAAAGAAATAACCTGGAATTTTGTGGATATCTCAATAGAAACTTTGAAATCTAAAAGCAAAGATAAAAAAAAAAAAACAAAACTGAAACAAAACAACGGAGCAAAATATCCAAGAACTGTGGGACAACTACAACATATGCACCATATGTGCAATGGGAATACCAAAAGAGAGGAATGAGAGAAAGAAACAGACACACAATATCTAAAGTAATAATGACTGAGAGTTTTTTCCAAATTAATATTATACACCAAACCACAGACCAGGAATATCAGAGAACACCAAGCAGGGTAAATACCAAAAAATGCCAACAATAACATTAAAAAACATAAAAAAAAAAAAAACTATACCTAGGCATCTCTCAGAGAACACAAAACAGAGAAAGTACAAAAAATGAAGAAACAAACAAAACAAAAGCTATCATATTCAAACTTTGAAAACTCAAAAGCAAAGAAAAAAAATCTTGAAACAAGCCATAGAAAAAATGCTCATACTTATAGACAAGCAAAACTAAGAATTCATCTGACTTCTCAGAAACCATGCAAGCAAGAAGAGAGTGGAATGAAATATTTAAAGTTTTGAAAATGTATTTTTCTTTTTAATATGAGAATTTATAATGTGACTCTTTTAAGATTCTGCTTATTTCATGTATAAATTATTAAATACTGGCTTTTTGTCTCTTTTATAGTAAGTAGTAAATTTAACCTACATCTAGATAGCTTATATCAATACATAAATTTAAGAATTCAATACAGTAAAATGCAGAAATAAAAAGCCACATTGAGAAATGTTTAAAAAAGAAAATAAGAAGAAATATGTTAGTGCAATAAGCAATAATTTAAACTACCATATTAGGATATGTTAATTAAAAAAAATGTCATGAAATTATTTTAAAGTGATATCCAGTACATAAGATATTTTCAAACCTATAAAGCACTATTTATATAAATAATTTATATAAATAATTACTTCCTCCACATTTTTACTGGGCTGAATAACACATTCTTAAAATAGTTTACTAGGACTTTCTGGCTATTTGTTTCAGCATGATTATACATGAAAGCAGGTTGCAATAATAATTTTTGAAATAATTTTACAACAGTAACCATTTTAATGCCCTTTTAACTTAATTATTAAAATTGTAAATATGTCATTTGAACTGCTAATAGCCAAGATATAGCCAAGAAACTTCACCTCAGTGTTAATTATTTACAAGGATTATGGGACTCTGCATTAGATTATGCAAGTATAACGTGAATTTTCTCACTTGTAATAGTAATAATTACTATTAGCAATTAATACCACCAATAGTAACCACTAACAAGTTCTCTAATTCCTACTCAATGCACTGTCTTAAAATAGATTTAATAATCCTCTTATCCAAATATGTCAGGATCAAAGAAAAAGATGGAAGGATTTTTGAAAATAGCATTAGTAAATATTTACTACTTTTCTTGATCTCAAAAATCTCTAAAAGAGCTAAAGAAATTATACAAAGAGAGCCACTAACAGGCTTTTATTTGCTTCCATTAACGTCTGTTCTGAAAGCTTTATTTGCTCTTGCATTTCAGCATCTCCAGAGAGCCATTAAAGCATTTGGGATAATCATCAACATTATTGACAGGCAATAACTGCTTTTGAAAATATCCATCAAAAATTACAATAATAATATTATTTGCATTACAATAGAGCTGCTTAAACTCTCAACCTATTTAAAGGAGAGAAAAAAGTGTTGGATCCATTGTTGCTCCATAAATGATATTCTATTTGATATAGTTTTACATCAAGCTAGAATATTGTAAGGGATTTATACAGAAAACTTGACTAACACGTTAAAACAAATTCTATTTTTAAAATACCTCATCTATATATCTGTCAAGACTTTTGAGTACAAGCAACAGAAAAAGTTCTTTCTTTCCTCTTTATTTCTAAAATATCTTCATTTTTGCCTCCTCAAATATTCCATTTTTTTACGCTCACTTTTTTATCCTGAATTTCTCTTCAGTTGTACTCATGATATGTGCACTTTACTCTCAATTAAATGCTTGTTTCTCTTTCTGGTACTAATCATTTACATATAAGAAGCATTTTTGCATTTTCTTCTATTAGAGATTTTGTGTCCTAGAGTGCATTTCTTTAGTGACTGGTATAATAAAAATATATACCCTAAACTCTATCAATACATGAATGATCAACATACTACATTGCCATTTTAATCCAACTGTGGAAATATAATAAAAAGATTAAAGTATTGAAATTGCTAGTTAAAATAGTCAAATTATAATAATATACAATTTTTTTCAAGCCACGAAAATATAGCATAGGCCAAAACATTACAACAGTGAGAAGTAAACCATGTAATCCTATAGAATCTAAGATCACAAAGAAGGGAAACACAAAATCTACATGAAGGTCACTAGGTGTAACGGTGAGAGGGGTTCATTTTGCTTGAATACATGGTTTCTCAGATAAGTATATTCCAGCTGTTGGGTACACAGCCCACATCAGGTGTTGGTTGAGCTCATATACCATTTTTTAGAAAATAGTGCAACAGCCTGTCAGAATGCGTCCACTAATCTGACATCTTAGCTGAAAAATCAAGTAGCAATTCTGTTAACACTTGTATACCATAATGGCTGTTTCACATTTGATGGAGTAAAATATTAAGAACTAAGGGAAATAAAACAAACAAATAAAACCAGTCATGAACTCATTGCTTTAACTCCCTTGCCAAGAGATATGTCTGTCCCTTGAACCAAGGTAATGTTATGTGATACCATTTCAATATATTGGGCATTCTGTAAGCTGCCTTGGGGGATGCTCCAGGTACTAAAAGCAGGGAAGACAATACCATACATGGATATATATGGATATCCTTAAAGATGAATTGCTATACCTGCAGAATCAAAGACAGCCAATATAATTGGTTGACCAGAAAAATGTTGATCGTCTAAGGAGAAGCCTCTGCTCCTTGCAGGTTGGGTATCCATGGCAAAAGTGGCTAGATCAGCCCTGATAAGAGTTAACCGTATTTTGGAGTTCATCATCCCTGCCATCTATTCATGAGTCCATTGCCCCCACCCTGAAGTATTTGAGGAAAGAAGCTGATCAAAGTACACACGCGAAGTTAACCTGTCTAAATGGTTGTTGAGTGCCTCTTCTTAAGTAGGTATTTTCTGTACTTAATATGAGACACAAAGATTTGGACACTTTTTATTCACTACCATAAATAATTTCACACACCTTTCCCTGGGACTCCCTTGCCCCTGAAGTTTCACTCTTGTTTTTTGCAGATCCCTAAACATTAACTACTGCATGCAGGACAGTTCTCCAGGTGACCTCGGACAGACTCAGTACTCCACCCACCCCGTTCCTGCAGGAAGCTCTCAGAATAACTGTAGAATGTGCTGGGCTTGCAATATCCTGAGACAGGGAGGAACTGCATGAAAGAGCCCAGGACTTGTTTCTGTCCTTCTTAGGGAATGTAACATCTTGAGTTAGGGAGGAGCTGCCTGAGGATAGCCCAAGTTTTATTTCTCCCCCCCGGAATCAAAAGTTTTTTCCAGGGAGTAATGTTGCCCCTAAAATATATAACCTGGGTGGGCTACCCTTTGGGGTCCCTCAGTTGCAGTGCAGGTTGGGCTTGCATAGTCAAGGATCTATCCATTCAGGGCAGCTTTCTCGAGCCTTCAGGGACCAGCTCACAATGGATCCATGAGTTCTTTTTTTCCTTGCTGCCTATCTGTAAGTAAGGAATCCATTTACTATAACCTAATATAACTTGTTGCATGTGTTGTATTTCACTGGACTCAAGCAATTGATAAAACTATAGCTCAAGATGCAGTGGGTGGAAATATTTGGACTTCTATTGCTGGTGGTTGGCATTGTGATGATCTTTGCTATCCTCCCTGCAGTGGGGGTCCTCTCTTGAGACTGGCAGTTGGCAAACCTGCCCTGCACTACACAGAGGTCAGGGTAAATTAATACTTCAGGATACTTCTCTCTCCATGCAAAGTAGAACAACTATCCTGCTCAAAACAATGAAAAGATTTTCTTTCACCACTGTCCTTCAGGCCTATGCATGGATAGGTCTCACTCCTACACCAGTCCATTCTGAATCACATCAACAGATTGTACTGGGTCATCTATGGACAAGGTTTGAGTCTTTTATTCCTCTGTTGTTAGAAGGAATCATGCAAACCTCTAGGTATATTTTGAGCGAGAAGCATCAGAGCTACAGAAATGGGTAATTTGCTTATATAATTTTCTCGTGACTTTTAGACATGCTCAAACTTAATTTTTAATGTATTGCTTTCAATCTAAAATGGATTAGTGCTGTGCCTGTGCGGCTTTTAGATTCAGAGCATTTTATTAACACTCTGCTCATAATGAAAAGATCATGACACATAGACAATTAGTACCCATAGTGAGCATCTCAAGTTTTTCTGGAACTGTTTTTCAAAAGGAAAGTAGTTTTAAACCACAGACCTTGCTCCAAAAATATATGGGACTATGCTGTGATGCTCCTAATGAGGCAAGGCAGAGACACCCACAAATTATTCTTATCTACCTAAGACATTTCCAAAACCATGATGGATCATAGGGCCCAAGTCACAGAAAAGCTTGCCCCAAAAGCTGACCTTGTTACACTGCCCTCTCTTGTGCTATGCCTTGCGAGTCATCTGACAAATGGGTGAGAGTAGTATTCCTAAGATCCTTATATGAATCTCTAAAATCCAAGGGGACCACCAAATGCTGTGGATCTTCTTAAGATGTGAGGTGCAATACTATTTTTACCTTTGCTTTAAAGAGGGCAATAAAATACCTGAAACCACTGAAACTCAAACAGTTTGGGTTAGCAGGACCCTACATTTTTATAAGGTTTATTTTTAACTTTCTGGCATGCAATTGTCTTTTTTAGTAAATCTAGGGTATTTGAAGGATTTTTCTCAGCTAGTTCAATTTGAATAAAATCATCATCTACAGGACCAGTGTGATAGTTACCTACTTGCCAAGAAGATCTACATCTATGCCTATAACTTTGTTAAGTAATATTGCTATCATCAGAGAAACTGTTAGAGATTTAAAATCTCAGATTGCACCCTGGGACTCCTGAATCAGAATCTTAACTTTAACAAGATCTCCAGAAGATTTATATGCACACTAAAAAACTGAAGCACTGGAACACATTATGACAGAGAGCAGGGGAGTTAACATAGTTTGGGGGCAAGACAATGAAAGTACACTGCTGTCTTTGCCACGTAAGGTGAATTCCTTAAGATTTTCCCTACTGACAAATATTGAGAAAAAGGTTCTGTCATATCAATCGCTACTTACTAAGTGCCAGAAGCTGTATTTCTCTGCTCCAGTAAAAATAAAAGGCCTGACGTAGCATCTATGAGTGGGGCAAATATCTTGTTAAGTATTTGGTAGTCTCTTGCAATCTTATCAATGTCCATCTGTTTTTTTCAAAGGCCAGCAAGGTGAATTGAATGAGGCATATGATGGAGGCAACAAACTCTATGCATCAAGGTTTCTTAATGGCCATGTTAACATACCTGCCCATTACAAAAATTATGCCTAGCTTGTTTCTGACAAAAATGTTGCCACCTGGCCTCTGTCATTCTAGGATCACATAATCACCGCTGATGACCATCAGTCCTGGCCTGTATTATATTTTCTCTACTGAGCTTCCCAGACACACCAGTGATTCCCTCCTGTGCATTCGTCATTACCTTTGCAAAAGAAGTTCCCTTACCAGTAGGGAGAAAATCTAGTTAGATACTGGAAACTACCATTTACATAGTAAATCTATTCTAATATATACACCTCTCCGAATTTCCTTATATCTTCCCTAAATATCAATTTGTTAAAGTTCCAATGCCTCATCTAATTTTCTGTAGGTCATTTTCATGTTTAAGTTTCAAGGAGACATCCCAATAAACTAATAGGATCAACTCTAATAGATCTGACATAATATTGAATCTTTTGTTATAAGTGGGCTTTCCTCTATCAATGAGTTCTTCTTTAAACATCCTAATATTCTATTTCCTTTGGCCTGTCATCCTAAAAACTCACATCCATTCATACTCTGTCCCTTCTTGTCTGATCCTGCCACTGCAAGGCATGTAGGCTTTTTCTTCTTGGAGCACATGCAGTATTTCATTCCAGATTCATTTCCTATTCTCCAGTGTCAGGGTTGAATACCTATGAAGGTTGTCACCAAGTTTCTCGTGCCCCGTGTTATCACATTGGTTGCAGCCAATAGGAAGTGCCAACAGGAGACTGGAACCCATTTAGATATTAGACTATTTCTTGTTCCATTCAGTCCCTGTTTTTACTCCATAGTTTGACAGCATCAATGAGAAATCTTTACAATCCCTACTTCTATCAGGAGCTCTAAGAGAGCTAGAGGTAAGAAGGATCAAATAACACCATAAATAAAAAAAAAAGAATACAACCATGCAACCATAAACTTCATAAACTTGCAGTTTATGAAGACTAGATAAAGAATTATAAAGAATAAATAAAAATTTTTACAAATGAATGAGAAAAAGACAAAGTTACTAACAGAAGAATGGACAAAGTGTAAACAGCCAATTCACAGAAGAGGAAACAGTATAGAAGCATGGAAGGTCAGCCTCACAAAATCAAAGAAATGCAAATTAATATATTAATCAATAAAAATGGCAAAATATAAAAGTATGACAATACCAAGTGATTGAGGGGCAACCAAAGGAACCATTTTTCTCATATAGAGTTGATAGGAGTATAAATTTATAAACATATTTTGGAAATAGTTGGCATTATCTAGCAAAGGTTAACATGCATGCCTCCCAACACTCAGAAATTCTTGCTGGATATATATGCAATATTGTTAATAACAGCTGTGTTCATTATTGTACAGAGGAAGGAATCCAATAAAAATAGATTCATTTTGTGGTATATTTACATACCTGAATGTTCTGTAGAACTGAAAATGAAATGAATAGCAGCTACATACAATATGAATGACCCTTAAGAAACATAATATTGATTGTAAGAAGAATTACTAGTAAAAACATGTCTAACTATATAAATGTATGTTTAGGCATGCAAAATATTTTAAAGGCAAGCAAGCAATAAAACATGGAAAACTGTGTTTAGGGATATATACATATGTACTAAAACCACACACACACGCTCACACACGCACACAAAGACATAATTTTTAGAAATTTCGTGATCATCAATACCTATTGGGAATGAAGAAAGGAAAGCTATTTTATGGGCAGAAACATGGAGAATTTAGTGTTATATTTCTTAATGTGAGTTGCAGGTATATGGAGATTATTTTAGTATGTATTTATACCTTATATGTATGCTACATATATTATTTTGTAAGCATCAAATGATTAATATTAAACACAGAAAAACATTAAAGTTCTAGATGCTAGCTGGGGAAAAAAGTCAACATTTCAGTGAGTTGTATGTGTATGTGTGTATGTGTGTATATAACATACTTATTTCTATATGTTTATGTATGTGATCCTTATATATAATACAATATAATTATATATTATGATCTGCAAGTGCTTATGTTATTATGATGCTTCTTTAATTTATTTTGTTACATATATAGGTAAAATTGCTCAATGTGATAACTCCTGCTCACTCTGAGATCCTTATATCGCTGACAAATCTGTCCCTCTCCATTTTATTTCAGCATCTTTCTCTTCTTTTAAGGCAGCAACGTGTAATGAAGAAAATTGTATTTCAGATTCAAAAATGAAAGGGCAGAAAAGTACATATAAAATAAAGCATCCTCCTTTCACTTTCTACAGAGAACCCACTCCTCGCACTCTGGGAAATGAAATATTGTGTATGTAAAAATGGTCTTTGCAAAACATTCATTACATAGCCATGAATAAACTTTATATTTAATGCCCATAAATCAGATTTATTTATTAAGCTAAGCTTGGCATACTTCAGACCCAGAGGTCTGCCATCGAATATGCTTTCACTTAGCTTGGCTGTATTCAGAACTGCAGGCCATATCTTCTAAGAAATGTTTTATAGGACTAGATTGGCCTTCACTAATTTAAAGCCTTACAGCTGAGTAGCTTCCACAGTGCTAGGGTCTGCAGCAGTATTTTATCAGTCCCTAATGTATTAAAACTCTGTAAAAGATGTGATTTTTGTCCTTGATATCTTATACATATTTTTTTCACATTAGTAGCTAAAAGCATGTTGCTGAAGGGAGTGACAATTGAGAAATATCACTACCTCTGTACAAATAAAAGAGTAATTTGTGAATAATTGCCAGACTCTATATTCTGCCATATTATGTTTTGTTAATATGATATTTCGATTTTTAATTCTGCATAAAATCTTCAAACCAAACTTTAAGGAAATATCAAGCCCATTGTTAATTTGGAAGATACATTTCTAAAAAAAAATAAATTAAGTTTTAACAAGCTTATACTCTTTCAATTTATTTTTATTAAAAGATCAAGTTATTTAATTTTTGAAATATATCATATATAAATGTACATATCCTATGCTATATATGTACACATATATATTCATTTTATAGGTTTTAGGAAGAACCTTTTTTCAAATACTTCATTTGAATCAGCATTTTATGAAAATAGTATTTCAGTTCTGTAAATACATCTCTTTTTTTTTTTCACTTTTTCTATGATTAAATCTAAACCTGAAATTCATACTGAAAGCTCCTGATAAAATCTTAAGGAAATTATAAAAAAATTAAGAGGATGCATTACAAGAGATGAGCAACACATTGTGTGCATCATCAAGAAATGACCTAAGATACATAAACAGCAAAATTCCTAAGCAAAGCCCAGTGTCCACAGAACCTTTGCCAAACTTCTGTCATGGGCAGGTAAAGAGCCTACAGATAGAATCTGGTTAAAATTCTGAATTTCAGCCTGTATTTGAGAGTATGGAGAGATGACTTGAGGTCAGTGTATATGCAGTAAAGGCAAAACTGAAGGGATAATTCAGGTGGAGTAGGGAACCAATGTGAAAACTGGATTCCAGATTGGCATATATGATATTATATCTTTTCTGACTGATTATACTATGAGAATGGTCAATAGTACATTGAACATTCTGACATGGTTATTAGAATATGGGTTCCAGAGCAATTCAAGGGCATTGGCTATTTATTGTTTGTTTGTTTGACTGTATTTTTAATATACTCCATCAGCGTTTTCAAATATTAGCGCAGGCCATCTGTTCAGTGGCCTCATCATTTCATACTAGTCTGCTTTCATGGAACTACATAAGAAAGGGTGGAGAAATAAAAGAGTCAACCAAGATTCATTTGCACAATTTGTAAAATGAGAAAATAATGTAGTACACATAATGGTGGCTTACTGAAAAAAATCAACTTATTAATCATTTACATCAGCATCTTTTGTCACTTCTTTGGCAGATTGTTATCTATGCAACACATCACACTTTCTATCATTTGAAATTTAATTTATATAATCTGTATCATTAGGTACCAAACAAAGTCAATTAATAAATCAAAATAATTTATCACTTAATATTTTATCATCTTAATGTTCAGCATGTGGTATTCAATTGGTTCAGAAAGCAAAACAGAAAAAGAAATGTTTTATGCATAAAGCATGTACACATCTTTTGGTAATATTTTTAGAGAACCCAGCAAGTGAAAATGCCTAAAAGATTTTAATTCGCTTGCATAGAATAGTTTTCAGGCTAGTATTTCATGCCACCATCTCTAGTTTTATATGTTTCTGATCAAAGGACAGAAAGTCTAACTAAAAATGGCTTATGCTAATAATAGATTCACTGTCTTATTTAACTGAAAGATGCAAGGATAAGCAGCCTCAGATATATCTTGATAAAGGTGTAAACAATATGCCAGAACATATTATTTTTCCTCTCTTGTGTCTGTTTTCTGCTATGCTGGCTCTCTTCTCAGATATTCCTTCACAAGTGATTTTCAGAGGCCTACAAAAATTCTAGAAGTACACTCTTCTAGGATCAAGTCCAGCAGAAAAGAGACACCATGCTTCCTTGAGGAGTTCAAAAGTCTTATCATTGGTCTTACTGGCTTTGACCAGCCTGAACTGGCTTCTGTATGCACATTATGCTTCAACCAATCATAGGATGGGGGTGGTCCCATAAGATTATAATGGAGCTAAAATATGACCATGGCCTAGTGACATTGCTGCCATCCCAATGGTATAGCACAATGCGTTACTCATGTTTGTGGTAATACTGTTATAAATAAACCTGCTCTGGCCAGTCTTATAAAAGTACTTTGGATGAGGAAAATGTCTATATGCATCTAAGCAAAGTATTGATGTGGAAAAATACAAACACACACACACATACAAGAGAGGGTGGGGGAAGAAGGGAAGGAAGGAAAGAAGAAAGGAAGGGAGGGACTATATTGTGGGCATATAAAAGTGAATTTTGTCCAAACTCTTCTTTAAGGACATCTTTTATGCACCCCTCCACCTTCCCACCCCAGCCCCAGTCTAACTCTGGTAGCACCTAACATAAGTATAATCATTTTTTTCACTCATTTTAATGCCATTCCTGCTAGCTGGGTAGCCTCATTAGGTCTATTTTATTCACCATGGAATTCTCAGGACATGCAAGTCACTAAGAGTTGGAATATAGTCAATACATGTGGAAAACATGAATTAGTTTAGATTGAGTCCTCACAGAAGCAGACTGTTAGGGGTGCTCATCCCATGGTCTGAGAAAAAATTCTCAACTCAAAGATTAAGACAGGTTTTGAACCAAGAAGTTTATTTCACTTTCCAAGGGAGGAGGAGAAAGGGCAAGGCTTAAAAAGAAGAATAAATGCTGGCCTTGAGGACGAGTGGCCTGAGGTTTTTATTGGGGTTTAGAGAGCAGAACATCATTTGTTGCAAAATGGTAATGAAAGATAGTTGTTTTCCAGAGCATTTGTTGATGTGAAATGATAATGGAAGGTGGTTGTTTTTGAGAACAGTTGTTTTCTGTTGGGCTTGTCTTACCTGACTTCTTGGAATGTGGTCTGGCAGACACTATGAGTCTACGTGCTCTTTGCTGTCTGCTTAGTACTTTTCCAGTCTTAACTTTATTAGGACCCACCCTAAGGATTTTATCTTAGCTTGATCATCTATCAGTTATATTACTAATAATCCAGCTGAAGGTCCAGGCTTCTGGTCTATATTTCTCATTTAAAAGCATAGTGTACTAAACTCTATGTATAGTGTGTGTATGTTTGTGTGTGTGTATATATATACATATTATATATATATGTAACGCACATGTGTTGCTAAAATCTAGACAAACAATACATTTTAATCCTGTCTATAAATTCCAATCATGCATATAGGAAATCAGTGTAGTCTGAAATGAAGTCTTCATCTCTCCACTAACTCTTCATCAAAGAATTAGGATCATTGACTTTAGAATTAAATAAATGTGTCTCATTTTTATAATTACTTCTCATCTTCTTAGAAATATCTACCTACTCAGGTAACATTTTTTTCTACTTTTGATAAAGATGTGGATATAATATAAAGCAAAAAAAAAACTTTCCTCTGAACTTTCTATTAAAAAATGATGTTTAACATCAATCAATGCCATATACCACATCAGTAGAATAAATGACAAAAGTCACATGATCATCTCCGCAAACACAGGAAAAGTGTGTGACAAAATATAATGCCCTTTTATAATAAAAAAATACTCCACAAGCTGGGAATAGAAGAGAACTTCCTTAATCTTATAAAATACAGCTACAAAACACCCACACAGCTAACATCATATTTAATGGTGAATTCTTCCCTTCCCTCAAATCAAGAAAAAGGCAAAGACATCCCCTCTCAATACTTCTATTCCACCTTGTTCTGGAGGTTCTAATCAGAGTGAATAGCAAGAAAAGAAAATAAAGGAATGCCAATTGAAAAACAAGAAACAAAATTCTGTTTGCAGATGGTATCATCCTGTATACAGATAATCACAAGAAATCCACAAATAATGATTAGAGCTAATATATCATATCAGCAAAGTTGCAAGATGCATGCTCAATATACAAAAATCAATTGTGTTTTTACACAATAAAAATAATTAAACTGAAAATTAAATTAAGAAAACAATTCTGTTTGCAATATTATAAAAAATTAAATACTAAGGAATAAATGTAACAAACAGCATGCAAAACTTGTACTCTAAAATCTATACTGTGGGAGAAAATTGGAGGAGATTGAAATCAATGGAAAGATACCTCATATTCATAGATCAGAGGACCTAATGTTATGAAGATGGCAATGCTCCATAAATTGCTGCACAGATTTAACGCAATCCTCATCAACATTCCAAGCAACATTTTTGCAAAAATTGCAACCTGATACTAAAATTCATGTGAAAATTCAAGGTACCCAGAATAGCCAAAACAATCTTGAAAAAGAAAAACAAAGAGCACTTTCTGTCTTCAAAGCATACAACAAGGCTACAGTAATCAGGACAGTATGGTATTGGTGTAAGGACAAACATATAGATCAAAGGAATAAGATTGAATATCCCCAAATAAACACTCAAATTTTTGCTCAATTAATTTTCAACAAGGATTTCAAGACAATTAAATAGGAAAGGAATAGTTTCTTCAGCAACAATTCTGAGTCAATTGGATAACCATATTAAAAGACGAAAGTTAGACCCGTATCTCCCAATCTATACAAAAATTTACTCAAAATGTATCAAATGCCTAAATGTAAGAAGGAACTATAACATACTTAGAAGAAAATATGAAGGTAGGTCTTCAGGACCTTGGATTAGGCAATGGTTTCCTATATCTAATACCAAAAGCACCAGCAAGAACAGTGTAGAAAAAGAGATAAAAGGGATCTCATCAAAATTAAACACTTTTGTCCTTAAATAAAATCCTCAAGAAAGACAAGATTACCCACAGATTGAGTGAATATTTTTGCAAATCATATGTCTTATATAAAGTATTTATATCTAGAAAACATAAAGAACTATTACTACTCAATAATAAAGGGACAAATAATCCAACTAAAACTAGAAAAAGGATTTGAATAGACATTTCTTCAAAGACGATGTGCAAATGGCTAAAAATCATTAGACACTAGGGACATGAAAATCAAAACTATGATAAGATACCATTTCTCACCTACTAGATTGGCTAGAATTAAAAAGAAAAACATTACAAGTGAGATATAGATGTTAAGAAATTGAAATGTTCATACAGAAGATGAGAACACAAAATGATGAGGCCACTAGCAAAAACAGTCTGGTAGTTCCTAAAATGGTTAAACATAGAGTTACCATATGATCTAGCAATTCCATACCTAGGTATATACCTAAGAAAAATGAAAACTTCTGTCCACACAAAAACTTGTTCACCAATGTTCACAGCAGTTGTTCTTAAAAGCCCCATAGTGGCAACAACCAGGATGCCCATCAACTGAGGGATATAAGTAAAATATGGTGCACATATATAAAAATAAATAAGTCTTGATATTAATACATGCTACAACATGGACAAACCTTGAAAAACACTATGTAAATTGAAAAGAAGCCAGTCAAAAAGGACCAACCATATATTAAATGGTTCCATTTTTAGAAAATATCAGAAAGAGGCAATACAGGGATAGAAAGTAAATTAGTGGTTGCCCAGTGCTGGAGGTTAGGGGGACTTGGGTTGATAGATAATGGGTATGGAGTTTTTAAAAGAGTAATAAAAATGTTCTAAAATTGATTATGATAGATGCACAACTCCATGAATATACAAAAAGGTATTCAATCATATACTTTAAATGGGTGAACTGTTCAATATATGAATTATATTTCAATAAAACTTTTTAAAAATAACATTCAAGTGTTAAGAATGACAACAGGAAGCCATAAGTGCCAGGAAGGAATAGGGAAGGGGGAGGCTGCAGAAAATTAGTTAATGTAAGTTCTACGTGAAGGGGACCTCTGAAATTCTGTTCAAATCTATTTTTGTCAATTAGGAATAGGGCCAAGATTTCCAAATTTTTAAGTTTATTTAAAAGAAAAAAAACAGAAAATACTGATGTTAATGAAACTCTTCTAATTTAAAAATATCAGTGGCTAATTCAACCTTGGCCAAACAACACATTTGAAATAGTTCTGCAATTGCTACAATTTCTAGTATACTAATGTTTCTCCCAATGATTGTGATTGCAGGGGAGAATAGCACCCCCATATTAACTTATCCTTACAGTTGGTATTTTTAGGCATTTATTATAATAATAACTGTCAATGATTATTAGACATTTATAATGGTCTATTCAGTGACCAAGATTATAATGAACATTAACTGATTTTCACAACAATTAGTTAAGTCCCGTTATTGTTCCTATATAAAAGAAGAGAAACGTGTGCTCCAGAAAGTTAAATGATTTGGCTGAGGTCATACAGTTAATAAATGTTGAACTGGTACTTAAAAACAGGCATTTGATGCCAGAGACTGTGCTGCTCATAATTATGCCATACTGTTTATATATAATAAGTGTCCTGAGGGCACAGGATCCCTGCCTTAAAGGCCCTATAATCTAATTAAGAGAAAGATACATGCACAAATCCTATACAATTAGTAAGCACACTAATGAAATATACAATGTGATAGAAAAGGAAGCACCTGAACTTTGCTCAAATGTTATAAATTTATGTTATTTTTTTGAAGGAGAAACATTGGTTTGCCATGAAGAAAAAGAGGCATAAACTATTTGAAATAGAGGATGTTCAGGCTATGCAAAGGTAGAAATGGACAGGTTTGGAAACATTCAGAAACTGTGAATATGATGACATTACATAGAAAATGATGGAATACACTTGGAAACAATGTTAGTGATAGATGGGGTCAAGTTGCAAAAGAATTAATAAAATATATCATATTATGAGAGGTGATAAGGCTTTAAAGATTCATGTTTTGGAAGAAAGAGCATTGCATTGAGTGGTTTAAATAGAGAAAAGCAGGAAGATCATTTAAATAGTGACAATAATATTAATAATACTGGTAGGGGATGATAACCATTGAAACAGCAATAAAAAAAAAAAGAAGCTTTGTCCTTCAATGTGTGGTTAACTGGTTAATGATATCTTTGTGTGTGTATGTGTGTGTTCCCATCATTTGCTGCTAACATACTTTTAAAATTTTATTTTATTAGAGACAGGATCTTTCTCTGTCGCCCAGGCTAGAGTGCAGTAGCAGGATTGTAAACTCGAATTCCTGGGCTCAAGGTATCCTCCTGTCTCACTCAGCCCAAGTAGCTGGGACTATAGGTGCCCACTACCATATCCAAATAATTTATTCTTTTACTTTTTTTTGGTAAAGATGGGATCTCACTTTGTTGCCCAGGCTGGTCTTTAACTCCTGGTCTCAAGTGATCCTCCTACTTCAGCATCTCAAAGTGCTGGGATTACAGACATGAACCACTGTGTCTGGCCCATTTAAGATTTTAAAAAAAGTAGCTGTGCTTATCAAAATGTTAATTGTTTAGATTGCATTCATAACATGTATAGTCTATAAATTAAATTTGAAAAGGCATAATGAATACTTTGAAAGAGCAACGGTAAGCAAGTGGACGCAAATTTTCTGATTTCAGATTCTGAGGCAAACACAATAATGACTAAAGTAGCTATAAATATAAGCAATATCATTGCAACAGTTAAATTTCATATCTCTATTGAGAAGTAAATCACCACCACTACCACTACCACCCTCACTAGAAAGACTCCAGATTGCAAAGTAAAGTCTTGCAAACTATGAACCCAGAATGAGCACACAGAAACATAATTTAAAGTATGCTTGTTGAATGCGTAATCCATAACCTGTAGAATGTATTCCTCTTTGTATAACTTACTGCATAACTGCAAATAGAACACCTAGTGTGTAAAATTTTCTTGGGCAATACATTTCTAAAATATCTGCCACATTTTAATTAAATTACCTTCTTGTAAATGCTTTAGATTCTGTTATGGAATAACAGAACACAGATGCAGGGATTTTTCTTTCTTTTAATTTTTGTTTTGTTTTTTTTTTTGTTTTCCAAAAGGAAAACAGTGCCATCTAATGTTAACTATCACCAGTAATATATGTGAAAGTTTACATAATCACACAAAAATAGATTGAAAAGATTTTTCTTATAATTATTTTACAATTAAACTACAACTTAAGATTTATATGAAAGGAAAATAGCCTATATTTGAACTTATATTTTAATAATAATTAAAATAAGTTTCTGACATTTCCTCCAAGCCTTCCATTTAATTTTTAACAATTTGGACTGCTAAATCAAGTACTCACTGAGTGTGAATAATTTTATTAAGCAGTCTTGTATTCCTTGTTGCACTAACACAGAAGTGTATATTAATAATAAACATTTACTAGATTGAACTCTCCTACATAATGCAGCTGTGATAGAAATATTTAAATTGTAAAAATAGATGAAAGAGTAAAATGAAGGATATAAGGGAATACAATAGTCAACTGTTAATTTTTATGTTGTGAAGATAATGCATCATCATCATAGAAGACTGGAAAAATGCCAAAGCGTAGAGAAAAAATAAATGATATCATCTGAAATAACCATTGTTTACTTCTGGACTATTTTCTTAGAAGGTTTTTTTAGATATAGTTTATACTGTTTGTTATATGATTCTGTGATCATAATTTGTTTTTAAATTTTAAAATCTAATTTCCTTTTTATAAACTAATCTTCCTAAATATTTACATTTTATTTTAAAGCTTCTAAATATTAAGTTAGGGATTCCATTATATGTATTCCAAAGGAATAGTGTCATTTATTTAATCAATTCACTGTTCTTGGATATTTAGGATGCATTACATTTAATATATTATTAGTTTATAAGTAATGCTTTATGTTTGCCATATATTCTTTTAGCAATATATATTTAATATGTCTTTATGCTAGAGTAAAATTCTTGTTTTCATCCGTGAAGTTATTGATGCTCTAAATGTTTTCAATTTGTAACTTTTCACTTAGCATAATTTTTTAAAAGAAAAATTTCAATAAAAAGATTTTATTTTAATTTTATTTTTCTATTTTTTTTTTTTTTTGAGACAGAGTCTTGCTCTGTTGCCCCGGCTAGAGTGCCATGGCGTCAGCCTAGCTCACAGCAACCTCAAACTCCTGGGCTGAAGCAATCCTCCTGCCTCAGCCTCCCAAGTAGCTGGGACTACAGGCATGCCCGGCTAATTTTTTCTATATATATTTTTAGTTTGCCAGATAATTTCTTTCTATTTTTAGTAGAGACAGGGTCTAGCTCTTGCTCAGGCTGGTCTCGAACTCCTGACCTCAAGGGATCTGCCCACCTCGGCCTCCCAGAGTGCTAGGATTACAGGCATGAGTCACCGCGCCCGGCCATGATTTTATTTTAATTTTTAGCAATCCAGAGCCCCACAATTGTCATTGGTTATTATGAATGTAAATTAGAACCTAGATCTTTATGTATTAATTTATTACAATCTTATTATATATTCAAATATATTATTTAGAAAAAATCATGCATCTGCCTTTGTATGTTCTCAAGTGATTGAATATTATCCTTTAATTTTTGATAGGAATTAGTTTCATGGTCTTCATTTAAATGCAATTTAATTTCCTGTCATTTCCCTAGCATCGTCAAGTAGATTTAAACTAGCATATGAGAATCATGAATACCTACTAGTGCTAGATTAAGGGGACATAAATAGTCAATTTTCCTAGGACCATCCTTACCCCATGGAATCCTTACATTAATATTTTATTGAAGTATAACATATAAACAGTTACATATGCTGATCATAATTGTTTAATAAATAGCTTGATGAATTTTCACAAAGTGAACAGCACATCTAACCAGAAGGCAGTTCAAACAGAACATCATTAGCCCCAGAGCCCTCTCCCATCTCCTGTGTTTAGTCCTTCCTTTGGTCACTACAGGGCCCCAGCCACTCCACCCCAAAACACACATATACCCAACAAGGGTAACTACTTTTCTGACTTATAACACCACAGAGGCCACTTAATAAGAGGAATTCTACAATGTGTGCATTTATGTGCCTGGTTTCTTTCACTTAAAAATATATGCGATTTGATGCATGTAGTTGTAGCCTGCTCATTATCATTAATCTCTAATGTTCCATTTTTTAAATAAGCCACAATTTATATAAGGCACAGGTAGGGAAACTGTGACTTACAGGCAAAATCCGATCAGCCACCTGTTTTTGTCAATAAAGTTTTATTGAAACACAGCTTTGCCAATTTATTTACATATTTTCTATAGTTGCTTCCACACCACAATGGTAGAATTGAGTAGTTGTGAGAAAGACCTTATGGCCAGCAAAGCCTAAATTATTTACTGTCTGGCCTCCTACATGAAAGATTTGCTGACCCCTGATCTGTGCTGCATATAACAGGCATTTGGTTGATTTCTAGTTTGGGACTTTTATAAGTACTGCTGCTTTGAACATAATTGTGTATGTATTGTTGTGAACACATGAACACATTTCTATAGGCTTTACATTATATGGAGAATCCTGTTTCAGAAGTTCCAAACATGTTCAGTTTTAGATGATATTCATAAAGTATTCTCTAAAATGAATTTTATTAATCTATAGTTCCACCAGCAAAGCATGATTACCCCCACCGATCTTCATCTGTATCCAGGCAAAGTGGTATGTCTTTCTCATTTTACACATTCTGCTGGGTTTGTAGTGCCATCCCATTGTGATTATAGTTTTCACTTCTGGTTATTAGCCTTTTAAACTATGTATAGCATGTTAATATTTTCTCCCATTCTGTAGGTTGTCTATTTGCTCTGTTGATTCTTTCCTTGGCTGTGCAGAAGCTTTTTAATTTAATCAAGTTCCATTTACTTATTTTTGTTGTTGTTGTGATTGCCCATGGGGTCTTCTTGATAAATTCTTTGCCTAGGCTGATATCTAGAAAAGTTTTTCCAACATTTTCTTCTAGAATTGTAATGGTTTTATTTCTCAGATTTAAGATTGTTATCAATCTTGAATTAATTTTTGTGAGTGGTGAAAGATATGGATTCTGTTTCAGTGTTCTACATGTGGCTACCCAGTTGTCCCAGCAACATTTATTGAATAGGGACTCTTTTCGCCAGTGTATATAACTGACTACTTTATCAAAGAACAGATGATAATATGTTGATGGTTTTATATCTGGGTTCTCTGTTCTGTTCCATTGGTCTATGTCTCTATTTTTGTGCCAGTACCATGCTGTTTTGGTTACTACAGCCTTATAGTATAGCTTAAACTTGGCATAGTAATGCCTCCAGATTTGTTCCTTTTGTTTAAGGTTGCTTTGGCTATTTGGGCTCTTTTCTGCTTCCAAACAAAGCATAAAATTATTTTTTCTAGATCTGTGACATATGACATTGGTATTTTGATGGGGATTGCGTTGAATTTGTAAATAACTTTGGGTGGTATTAACAATGTTGATTCTGCTGATTCATGAGCATGATATGTTTTTCTGTTTGTTTACATAATCTGCAATTTCATTCCTCAGTGATTCCTAGTTTCTTTGTAGAGATCTTTCACCTTCTTGGTTAAATATATTCCTAGGTTTTCTTTGTAGCTACTGTGAAAGGTATTGAGTCTTTGATTTGATTCTCAGCTTGACTCTTGTTGGTGTATAGGAATGCCACTGATTTGTGTACATTGATTTTGAAGCCTGAAGCTCTGCTGAATTTATTTATCAAATCCAGAAGTGTCTTCATAGAATCTTTGGGGTTTTCCAGACATAAGATCTTATCATCAGCAAAAAGTGATAGTTTGACCTCCTCTTATACACTGTTCGTGGAATTGCAAACTAGTGCAACCTCTATGGAAAATAGTACGGAGATTCCTCAAAGAACTAAAAGTAGACCTACAATTTGATCCAGCAATCCCACTACTGAGTATTTACCCAAAGGAAAAAAGTCATTTTTTCAAAAAGACATTTGCACTAGAATGTTTATTGCAGCACAGTTCACAATTGCAAAGATGTGGAATCAATCCAAGTGCCCATCAATTCATGAGTGTATTAATAAAATGTGGTATATGTATACCATGGAGTGCTATTCAGCCAGGTAAAAAAATTAATTTCTTTTGCAACAATCTGGATGGAATTGAGACCATCCTGCTAAGCGAAGTATTGCAAGAATGGAAAAATAGACACCACATGTATTTACTATTAAATTGGAACTAACCTGTCATCACTCATGTGCACATATGAAAGTAAAACTCAATGGAAATCATGAAGGTGGGAGGGTGGAGGATGGGATGGGTGAAATCATACCTAACAGACAAAATGTATGCTCTCTGGATGGTGGGGACACTTATAACTTTGATTCAAGTAATACAAAAGCAATCCATGTAAACTAATATTTGTACCCCCATAATATTCTGAAATAAAAAAGAGGAAGTAAAAAATCATAAAAACAGAACAGAAATTGTTCACTTCAACGTGGTCCAATTTAGCAATCTTTTCTTAAATATTTGGAAATGTTCATGTTCCTTTTGAGAAAACTTTGCCTACTACAATTTCTCGAGGAGATTCTCCTATGTCTTTTTAAAAAAGAGTTATTATTTACCTATACATAGTAGATCCTGAATGTACCTGAAATTGACTTTGTTGTGTTGTGTGAAGTAGGGACTAAATATTTATTTTTTCCAGTATGAATGTTCCATTTATCCAACACCATTTATTGAAACCATTCTATTTGAAGGTCTTTTCTTTCACATGTTAATTTTCCTCATGTCTTTGGGACTATTTTCAGGTTCTCAATTATATTCCATTGTTGTTGATTTGTGATAGTACTATAGCTAGGTAAGATTCAATTCAATATCTAGTAAGGCATGTAATCTTACGTAATTCCTTAGAATTATCTTAGGTATTTTTACAAAGCTATTAATGCCACAAAATATTCCAGGTACTATCTTTCATTTCTCTGCCTCCTTGAAGTGACAAAGGGCAATGTGATTAGTCCTCTTAAGTAGATTATTAGCTGAAGTGTCACTTGTCTGCTTAAGCATTAAACAGCACATATAAGTATCCCATGCACTGTCTTCACCTCTGGGTGAGGAGACCTATTGCAAAATTGGAGGAACAACAAGATGAAAAAACCTAGATTCCTAAGTCACTGCAAGACAATTACCCTGGAGAGTCATCAAATCTACAAGGGATTTTGCATGCACAAGAAAATTTTGAGAGGAGGATAAGCCAATGAGATTTTGAGGAGGTTTGCTATCTTAGAATAATCCTGTACTATTCTGACTCATTCATCTATTCTTGGTAGAGTTTACTTTTCCCTAAGAGAAAGGGCAGTACTTCTGATTGAAGTATAATTATATGCTACTTAAAGAAGTACATGCTTTATTTATTATAATAGCCATTTCAGTTAGATTATGCTGTCATCTTGCTTGAAAAGACAATGCTGGTAAATAAGGGTAATGTATGAATCAAGAACAAAAGTACTCTACCAACCACATTTCTTAAAAGGTGGGAGGTGATGGACACCCCAGTTACCTTGATTTGATTAATTCACAATGTATGCCTTTATAAAAACATCACATGTACCCTATAAAGATATGCAACCACTATGTACCCATAACAACTAAAAAATTTTTAAATTGCAACAAATTTATTTCACTTAGATGTTGAGCCATTTACTTTTTCTAGAACCTGACTTTAAGCACTACATAATCCAGCTCCATCTTAGAGCTCTTTTGGTACCTTGAATGAACATAACTTATACAAAATCTTAGGAGACACAATTTCTCATGACAACTGCACCCATAATGTAGGAGTTAAGCAAAGCCCCAGCTAGATCTCAACACAGAATCAGAGTTTTTCACAAAGATTGTGTAACATGGAGTTTCTTGATCTTTAGTCCCTGCTCCTGGTTCTTCCACCTTGCAGAGGAGGACACTATAAATCTCTCTACTTTCCCTCTGCTGCCCCTCTTTATCACCTTCTAGGAGCAATATTAGATATTTCTGTTGTCATCTCACCCATATACTTTTGTCTTTCTTCCTGGTATGAAATAGTTCTTGAACAGACTGTTTTGGCAGTCCAAGTTGTAGATCCCCAAAGCAAAACTATGTACATTATATAGACAGAACACCAGCTTTTTAACTCACATTGGGTAAAGGAACGGAAATTTACCCTAAATGAATAGATCCTATATAATTGCAATATAATTTAGTTAAAGTGGCATTAAAATAATTTTGGAAAAGAATCCATATATTTCTAGAATTTCAAATTCGTCCTGTATTAAGAAAATTCCATTTAGTAGGAAAACACAATTGTTTACTTTCTGAGGTCTAATTTTAATTAATACCAGGTCTCTGTGTAATTATTAATAATATGTGCCAACTTGAACAATTATTTTTTTCAGAGGCAAGACACTGGAGCATAGAGTGATGTTTGCCAGATGAATTTTACCTTGTCATCCATAAATGAATCACCAGTTCAATACAGGTCTTGTCAAATAATATGGCAAAGTTCTCTGTTGAGAATGAGGTAATCAAGTACATACAGTGCTATGTAACAAGCTCGCTTCACTTTGCTCTTGGAAAAAAAAATACAATTTCAAGGATCAGCTTGGGCCAAGTCATAACTTAGTAAGAACAATTCCTCCGTTACTATAGAAACTAACATAGAGAGGCATCACTTTTGTTGTACTCTCCTCCCTCCCCTTCCAAATCCCCAGAGGCTTTGGGTACAGGCATAAACTAATCCCCAGCCACTGAGGTTACAAAGTCTAATGATAAGCAATGGGGACACTGAATTGGCTTGACCATGAATTCACACCTTACACTGGGGCAGTACAGCAAGTGCAGGCACTGATATGGAGAGGACAGGCTTTCTCAGGATGAGTTATAAAAAGAAGCACCTAGGGATGGAACCCAGCCGATGTTACAACAAAACTACTGGGAAAGCAAACTCAGTGAGTTACCTCCTTCCAAACCAAACTTGTATCATCTTTAAAGAATAAAAACATTAAATATTTATAAAAATGAATAGCCTAGGGAAATAAGTTTTTTAAGGACAATAATTATAATAATATGAATTAGTAATCAGTAATTCCTTGCTTCCTGCAGGTATTTAA
Organism: Lemur catta; assembly: GCF_020740605.2. Lineage (NCBI taxonomy): Eukaryota > Metazoa > Chordata > Mammalia > Primates > Lemuridae > Lemur > Lemur catta. The sequence continues at coordinate 44,407,382 of NC_059141.1, read as the reverse complement.
GAAAAAAAAACAAAGAAAACACAATATGCTTGCTTGTTCAAAAGAAATGGAGCCAGAAATCTTAGGAAATTAAGTTGTTTCACATATGGATGAAAAGAAAAAGATTAAAGGAAAATATTTGAATAATTTTGATTTATAGTATATTTCATATATATATGAATATACTTATACCCCCAAACGTATATTTACAAATACACATTTTATACTTTTAATTGAAAAACTTTCCTCTGAAGTCCATGTATGTTTTTTCTGCTGATCTTTTGCTAGAAATAAACTTGAAGAATGTCCCTTTTGGAGTCAGGTGCCTTTTTTAGGACCGCTTTGGCTGGGCTCATCTGAGCTAAGCATCACCTACTTATGTCCTAATTATATATATTTTTCCATGTAACCTCCAGATGTATGTAAACAGTTTGTTCAATTTTTTTTTTCTAGGATTCCAATGCTATAATAATGCATGCTAGGGCCCTTCTGATTAGAGTTAGACTTTGAGGTTAGCTTAAGGCAGAAGGTGTTGCAAGGCAGCTGAACTAAACTTTTTAGAACCTCTGATTATGCACACATTAAGGATGCAATTTGTTTCTACACGTGGGGACAGTATCAATGCCTTGCTGTAGTTAAACACGTATGAGAAGATGGAACTCTCTCACTTTCCATGTTTGGGTGTCTATAACCCAGATTCTCAGACTGCCTAACTGGATAGGTGATACTGTTCCATTCAATTTACTCAACATTTACTGTGTCCTAAAGAACCCCAGAAGCCTATAGTCATTACTGTGGGAATATTAATATTAGGTAGAAGGAAATAAATTCTATCATGGAAATATGAGGAAATACTATTAAAATGAAGTAGATATTAAGTCCTATGGTGGGGTCAAAAATGGCTCCACAGAAGTAGCTTTTTCAAGGTGCTTGAAGTATGAGCCAGTGTTTGATAGAAGAGAAGGGTAAAAGAAAATTTCAGGTAAGGAAACAACATGAACAATGACAGTGTATGAAATACTAAAGGATGTTACTTAGGTCACTGAATCTCAATAAAGACTTTTCCAACTCAAAATTATATTTCTACTTTCAGTGTTTCTGACGTCACATTATTGTGAATTTTAGTAATTTAGATGTACCTCCAATATTTTTCTTCAAGGAAAATTAATTTTGGTTCTGGAGTTACATAACCTATGTTTCACTACCAAGTTACATTATTAGTCCATCTGCTTCACAAAATTTACATTTCTACTCAGTAACCTCAGGATATTTTAAAAATCTTTTGTTAAGTCAAAACTTGATTTCCAATCTGGGCTTACTTCAAAATCTTCAGCAGCCTTTCTGCCTTTTATTTTCCTTTCATTTGAAGTAGTTGTCTATTTTGCTCTGTTCTTGAATATAAAATATTGTACATTTGCATTTAAATAAATACAAAATGCAAAAGCTCAGATACGGGCCAAATCTTTTAGAAATGTCAAACATTATAGGTGAAATATCAACTGTTATACCATGTATTTCAATAACTGCTAAAATTTCTAAACATAACCTTAATATTTTTCATTAAAGTTATTCAGAAAAAGATATGGAGATTGTCCTAAATTTGATAGGGAAGAATTTATGTTATAAAATATTAGCATCATTAACCATTAATTATAGATTTTTAATGTATGACAATTTTACTATATGTATTACATTATTAAGAATGAGAAGTGTGATTTCCTCAAGTACTAAGTTTGCCAGTTGATATCTCTGACATTTCACTGTGACATTTCTTGTTTTATGTTTATTGTGAAGGTACATGCTCAGTCTTGCAAACACGAATTTTGGCTTGTGCTTATCTTTCAAAAGAAGACAGACTATGGCTAACAAACATATGAAAAAATGCTCAACATCTATAATCATCAGGGAAATGCAAATCAAAACCACAATAAGACATTGCTTAACTCCAGTGAGAATGGCTTTTATCAAAAGGTCCCAAAACAACAAATGTTGGAGTGGATGCAGACAGATAGGAACACTCACACACTGCTAGTGAGACTTGCAATAAAATTTTTAGAGCAATTTTTGTGAAACCATGGATAAGTCAAAAATTCATGTTATTTGCAAACATAAGTTCCCTCCTAGAACCACTGCAGTGCAGACAGCTCGAAGTATCAGTGAAGAGTTTGGGAAGGATGTGGCTAATTAACACACAGTATGTTGATGATTTGAGCAGTTCCATTCTGGTGATTTTAATTTTGAAAATAAGCACATAGGCGACCTGAGACTAAGGTGGATAATGATGAGCTGAAAGCTGTAGTAGAACTGAATCCATCTCAACCTACGCATGAATTAGCAGCAAGGTTTGGCATTACTATTCTAACAATATTGAACAATTTGAAACAAACAGGCAAGGTAAAGAAGCTGTATAGATGGGTTCAGCATGAATTAAATGAGCATCAGAAGAGAAATCGCCTCAAAGCTTGCCTTTTTTTTTTTTTTCTCTCAGGACATAAAGGTGAACAATTTCTACACTGTATTGTTATGTGTGATGATAAATGGATTCTTTTTGAGAATTACAAGCATTCGGCACAATGGTTCGATAAAGATGAAGTGCCAAACACAGTTCAAAACCAAATACTCATCAAAAAGAGCTAATGGTGTCTGTCTGGTGGTCTAGCACTGGTATTATCCACTACAACTTCATGAAACCTGGTCAATCAACTACAGTGGATGTCTACTACAACCAATTGGATGAAATGATGAGGATGCTTGTGTTTAGCAGCAAAGACTGGTCAATAGAGACAGGCTAATCCTCTTGAAAGACCACATATTGCAAAAAACAATGCTGCTCAAACTACAGCAGCTGGACTTGGAAACTGTCATCTACTGTATTCCCCAGACCTTGCACCAACTGACTACCACTAATTCCAGGCTTTGGACCACATCTTGCAAGGAAAAATATTCAATTCTCAACAAGCTGTGGAAAATGCCTTCTGCAATTTCATTGCCACTAGCTCTCCAGACTTCTTTGCTGCTGGCATAAATAAGCTACCATTATGATGGCAAAACTGTGTCCATAGTTTAGGAGCATACTTTGATTAATTGTACTGCTTCCTGTTTGGGATATGTTAAACTACACTTTTGTTTTGAAATCCAACATTTCAAATTTAGTGACCTAATATTTTTACTATTATTAATTCTGATGATGCATACATGTCTGTAATTTGCAATTTAGGAGTATACATCTTGATTTATTCTTTATTCTGAAGAAAAAATTAACCTGCTTAGTTTGAAATCCCAAGCACTCAATAGTTTAATCTCAAAGAACTTTCCAAAATTTACCTCACTTTTACTTGCACGAGTTCTCTAATTCTTTTGAAGAGGTCTGTGGGAACATTAATCACCCTGCTTCTATGTATTGACTGGCAAAAGTAGTCAATTATTAATCCTTCTTCCCTACCTGACTAGTCTTGCACAGATTATAAAATCTAACAGCGGTGTCATTTTCTTCATTTACCTTAGATTAACTCATCTTTCATAATCAAATATCCATTGTGATGTATTATACATGTCCCTCTACCATCATGTAGCATGTTCACATAAAATGCATTCCCATCAATGATAGCACATTGCTACCAGCTGTAACATAGTTCTGTCTGTAGAATATGCACAATTTCAGGGTATTTTAGTTGCACCCTTTTCCCACACACCTACCTAATATGCCTTGACAGTAATGTTGACAAGCTCCGGTTTTTACTACTTATTGCTATTAATCATATACTGCTTGTGAAAGTTTTCAAATGGTTTTACTGTTTTATTTAAACTTATAATATTAATAGAATGCATGTTTATACATTAGAATAATCATATTAAAATATTATATTATAATGTTTTATAGCAAATATTATATATGTTTATGAAATAGAATGTATCTTATGTTTAACATTATAATGAACTTTTCACTGTCCTAATAAAGAGTCTTGATTTCAGAAAAAGAGATAATGGCTTTTCAGTACCTTAAATAATCAAATAAATTAACTTGTAACTCCTCAGTGAGTAACTATTGCCAAAAAAGTGCCATGAAAGTTGTGCTAAGAATATGCACAAATATAAAGACAAAGCTCTTCCCATCAAGAAGCTTGGAATCAAATTAATCTTGGCATTTAGGCAATAACCAGAAATATAAATATTTTTGTGGGTACTCAAACCCCCCTTCCATAGTGGATATTCATGAAGTCTTTGGGGAAAGTAAATGAAGACAATAATCTGTATGGATTGTATTTCCTCATGATGTTTACGAACATCAAGGAAAGAGACAATGTGTTACCTCCAGTCTTTCTCAAAATTTAAGGAAGTTTTATTTCATAATTTAAAAAAAACCACTTTCTTCATAGAAGCAATCTAGAGTCCTATCTTAGTCTCACATTACTTCTATTGATATATTCATTATCCCATGAGAAAGGAAAAAGAGAATGGAAGTTGAGTATGCCTCATTCCTAATTTGAAGAGGTTAAACTTGCAGACCTCTTCAGTTTTCTGTTTGAGAATTAAATGTTTTCAAGTTAGAACATCTGCTCATGAGCATTACAATCCTAAACAATTATATGAACATCATTTGGGTTCATAGCCAGCATTAATAGAACAGAGGAATGTAAGTGTTGTATAGATTCTGCATATTAACCAATAGCAATGTGGATGCAAATTAAACTGAGATATAAAGGAACTCAGGTACTATTTTGCATATTTATGTTGATATAGTTTTACTGCCTCTATTTTATAAACAACTAACTCCATTGTAACACGGCTGTAATGTCTCCTAATCTCAAAGAATAGAAGCACGATATATTTACTAGAGCCAATTTCATTCCAAATCTCTAATACTGAAGCAGGAAATAAATGAAAAACCTCTTGAAAATTTATTTATTTTCTCTTTATTGAGACTTCTCAAAAGGCAATAGTAATACAGTAGAAAAAATATCAGAAAGCACAAATGTCACAGGCTGATTACTTGCCATTAGTAACTTGCTAATGTTAGTAACAATTAGTGATGAATTTGAAATTCAGCATAATCTGTTTATGAAGGATATGCTCATATGCATATCTGTTAATTCTCTTTTGTGCATTTTATCTGACATTAGAAACATATTATCAATCAGATAGCATTGCTAATATGAAAATGGAACAAATCACATACAATACCATTTCAGAATATTGCTGTCACTCTTTAAAATGTGCTCAAGCTAAATCTCCAATTCACTTTGAAGATAAAGGTTAGTTTAGGTAAATAAAATAATTATGGCACTTGCATATTCAGAATAACATAACAGCCATTATAAGGAGTTTTAATAACCTATATAGAAGTTTGGAGTATAATATTTACTGGAAAATGCATAGTTTAAATCTATATGCTTTTATTTATTGCATAATTCCATCTAAGTGATATGCATGCACATAAAAGTGTATATATATGCAAGTATATGTGCACATATACTTATATATGCATGTACACATATACTTAGGTACACATATATGTTTATGTGATATACATATATGTGAATATGTATATGTGATATATGTGATATGATCAAACATAAAATGATTTGATGTAAACATACCAAAATCAAATTAATTGTTGAATCTGAATGTTTCTGTTAAGCACCATAATGACTAGCAGTGATTACAGAAAATTTAAATATATTTAATTATCAGAGCAGCCCTGCAAAGTTCTGGACACTCTGCTTATATAGATATGCTTTACTAGCCTCATTACCCCCATAGCAGCTATAATTGCGCAGACATTTTGTAAAGTGTAAACCTGTTTCCTTCCTCACAGTGAATTGGACTTAGGCAGAGCACTGGCTCTAATTTGGGTCAATCAGAGTGCTTTCCAAGGTTATTTATTTTGTGATCTGAGAGAGCTAGAAAAAGAAGAATGAGGCTATACTTGCCAAGAAAAATAGAACTGGGAGTTATTGAATGATTATTCCTCTATTGCAGGTTTCCTCCACTCTCAGTTTTTTTCTCCTTTTTGAGGTCCTGCTAGTTTTCCACATCTGTATTTATGAGATGTCCTATTTGTGTACTTATAATTAATCTCTGAACATAGTCTTGTGAAATTGATATCCGAGGAAATAAACATTTAGAGAAATTAAGTACCTTTTCTCAAAATGATACAGCTGCTGAAGGTAAGAGGCATCTTTCAGAATCAAGTCTGACTCTCAAGTCCAAGGTCAGGATAAGTGAGGGCTCATTGAGAATTTTCAAGAGCTTTTAATTTTTTCCTCTATTTTTCAGATTTTATACAATAACTATACACAGTTGTTCCTTGGTATTCACAGGGGATTTGTTGCAGGAACACCCATGAATACCAAAATCCACAGATGCTCATGTCCCTTATATAAAATGGTGTAGCGTTTGTTTATAACCTATGCACATCCTCCTGTATATTTTAAAGCACTACATCCTCTCCAAATCATTTATAATACCCAATAAAATGTAAGTAATATGTAAATAGTTGTTATACTATATTGTTTAGGGTACTCTTTATAATTTTTGTTTTGCAAACATTTATTCCTTTCTGTAATCCACCACCACTTCAACTGCCTTCACTCACTGATTTATCAAAAATTGGGTACATAACTACTTTACTTGTTTTTATCAATCCTTTAAAAATATATATGTAGTAATAGTTCACATTTATTTTAATGTTTAATATTAAAAGTGTTTCGGGACTTTATTTAGAAGTTTGGTGATTTTTTTGACCAGAAATGCGCTGTAGGAACTTAATTCTTGTTTATTCCAATTAGCCTATTGTTGGTAGATATATATATACACACACACACACACATGTGTGTGTGTGCATGTGTGTGTGTGCATGTGAATCCATGACTCTGGGGGTTTTGGTCATATGTGGTAGGAAGAATTGGCAAAAGTATGTCTGCTACATTTTCATAGAAGTACAGGTTTCACAGATTACTAATTTACTTTTTGACTGTATTTAATCTCTCTTAAATAATCCATTGAATTTTTAATTTCAGTTATTATTGTCTTTTTACAAGTTGTGAAAGTTGGCAGAAAACTGAAGAGAAAATCAGAAATTCTCAATTTGAAAAAAGACAATAATACCTGAAATTAAAATGCACAGATTACTAATTCATTTTTTGTCCATATCTAATCTCTTTTAAATTGTCCACATTGTAAAGCATATAGATACAGAGGAATAGGGAATCTGGGCTATTTTTACAATTAATTTACTAGGCCTGGTAATTTGTTATAAATTTATTAGCACCCCTGTTGCTTTTAAGTTGATATTTGGGTATATCTTAGATTTTCTAGTTATCTTCTGGGGAAGAGTTGATTGGATTTACTTTACTATGACTGGACTACTGTAATTTATGTTTCTAGGAAGTTTTATGGTACACATTGGTACAGCTAGCAATAGTGGAACTATTATATTTCTGCTTATGAAAGATAATAAATATGTAAGTAGCATTTTTTATTTTTTTTCCTCTAAGCAGTAATTGTTCATTCCCCGTAACATAAAGTATTCTGCCTGAGAGGTCAGGCAGTTGCTTAGTGATACCTCATTTGTTCCCAAGGAGTTCATGTACTAGCATACTTAGTTATGTTTACTTCAAGTGGATATGTCATGTAAATTTAGTCCTTGACATGCAATTGAGGAAATTGAGTCTCTTGTATTCAGTTCGCTGATTGTAAAGTCCATGAAGAGTTTATTGGATGGTTTCCACTCAATCAGTCTGCCTCATGTAATTTTTCCCAAGGGACTGAAACTTCATGTTATTTCAATCCCAAGGAGTTCTACCTGCATTGCAATAGTTGGAAACTCCTGATTACCCTTTGCAGTGACTTTCACAGACTTGTTATTAAATTGTTGTTTCTGTTTCCCTGCCTTTCTAACAGAAACTCCAGAGGGGGAAAAAAAAAAAACCAGTTGTAAATAAAATAAGACTATGTAGTGTATGCTCCATTAAACAAAGAACTGCTGAGAATATTGCCTGTTATTTTTCTTTTATTCTGCATCAGAAAGAAAGAAAATTATAATTTTGTACAAAATGTCTAATGTTTTCTTGTTCACAATGTCACCATTTTTAAATCCTGCACCACTCCAGTGACATCACTCTTTATCAAGTTATTATTAAATTCATAAAATTTTCTGTAGGGTAAGAGACTGCATAACATCTCAGTTCTCCACTTAACTAAAGAATAATGCTATTTTCAAAGGCCATATGGTATTGTTCAGCACATTTGTGCTTTCTTCTTTTTAATATTTATTTTTCTAAATCTGATTCACTGGTAAACAATCAGTAAATATTTATCGATCTTCTATTTTGTGACCAGCACTAGACTCTACACTCTCAGAAATATAGATAAAAAGCATGAGGAATATTTCTCTTTAGATGAGCTGAGGTAGAAAAATATTGACATTAAAAGAAACCAATATTAATAGCCTACACTAATTAAAGACATTAATATCCACATTTTTGCAATATTTGTTCAGAAAATTCATGGCTGAAGATTGTGTTTTAAGAACCACATAAAACACTGTCATTTCTATCACATCCTCCCTGTTCCTTTAAGTCCACTAGAAATATCTACCTCCTCAGAAATCTAAAAGAAGTAAATTTATACCACTCTATACATTTATCATGATCTACCTTTGTTTGTAGTTATTATCACTTTATGATATTTTATTTAAGAGAATGAATATTTTGGTTAGCAGAGTTCAGGTCCTATTTATTTACATATGCTTTATATCTAACATAATTATATGAACCTATCACATAATTACATGCACATAATAGTTGATCAGTAAACAGTGAAAAATAATTGAATAGTTATTGAATAAAAAGGTAAAGCTCAGTGAACACTGAGTAATTTAAAATTTCTTACAGGATATTGTAGGTTTGAAAAAAATTTGTGTTTAAATAAGGAAATTACTGAGGAGAGCATTGTAGAAAGGCAGAAAGTATTAAAAAATTGTAATAACCTTGAGACAGTGAATCCATTTTCCTAGCTGGAATAAAAAGAGGCCATTGTTGATTACAATGGATAGAACAGATAATTTGAAGTCCATCTATGGAAGTACCTGAATGTCAGACTTTAGGATTCATATGACAAATAATTAGGAGCTAGTCCTGGGTCTTGATTAATGGAATTTTATAATACCCTAAAATCAAATCAACACATCACTGTCCTCACTAACCACCAGCTGAAACTGTTTTGCTCAACACATGGTGTAACTCCTGCGAAATAAGTAATCTCAGCCTAAGGAATGAGATTTTCTCAAAGCATTCTTTTGCTAGAAAATTTAGCCTTTACTCTTTCTTTTAATAATGCTTAATAGGATCTTCTTTTAGTCTTAAATTTCTCTAAAAAAATCCCTTTTCCTATACCATCAACCTCCCATGACCTGCGTCATGGACTCTTCTCAAGTTATACTTGATATTATGAATACAAATATTTTCTTTCCGCTAGGAACATATGCAAGCCTCTTTAAAACATCCTGCCTTCTGTTTTAACAAGAGCAACTAACACAGAACCTGGCACATTGTAGTGCCTAAGGTATGATTTTTTTTTTTAACAAGTGACTACTACGGGTACAGTGCTTTCCTAATGCCATGGGCGTTGTACAGCAAATCATTATATGTACCCTCCTGATTCATACGGTGAAGTTAGACAAAGGACCTTAAACTGAAGCAAAGTTAAAAAACAATAAAAACTACACAAGCAATATCAAATGTAAAAAGATTTCTGTCCAATGAATAGTATAGATGGTAAATTCCTTGATTTAAGAAATGAAAGAAGCTGTGTGATCTGCAGCTTTAGACAAGAATCACAAATGAGGTAGAATTAAAGCTTAGAGTTAATCCATGGGATAAACTGGAAAGACAGAGGAAAGAAAACAATAAAAGTGAGATTTAGTGTAAAAAAAGTGAAAGAAGACAACAAGAAGTTGTTCCCTGAGTGCTAAGCAAAGCAGTTTTACAATGTAGAAGTTTATAAAGGAAGTAGAAGATGGTGATACTGGGTAATAAAATTAAGGATAGGCTATGGACACTCTTTATTGATGGCTCTGGGATGCAAGATTCAGATAGAAACTTTTTGAAAGCAGAAAATGTGGGAGCCCAGAGAAACAGAGACTTAGTATTCCAAAAGTATCACCTGCATAAACTGTCAGCCATGTTGTTATTAATCTAGATCATTCATTTTTTTCTTTTTAATTTCCCATTCTTTATTTTTTGATTTGCTCCCTTAACCTTTGACTCTGCTAACCAAAAAATTAATAAAATATTGGATTTTCTTTTTTTTCATCTAAAACTTAGTATTTCTCATTGCAGTAGGTGGTATTTAGCCTTGTTTCTGCCCCTACTCCATTTCCGCCTCACAGTCAAGTACTATTTACTGTCCATCCTCTTACAATATTCTGTACTTACAATCATAGGTGTTTTGTTTGTTTTTAGTTTGTTTTGTTTTGTTTGCTTTTTATCTCATAATTGCTTGCCCAACTCTTTATACTTTGACACATGGCCTGGAAAAGTCAGCAAACAAAACTATCCAGTAACTCAGACACAGTTAGAGATACAGAATTTTGACAACAGTTAGTTAACAATTTTGATAAAAACAAAATCCTCAATGAAGATTAATTTGCAACTATATATGAGACAGTCTAGAAAGGAAGTTGTGAGGCTAGGTTGTGAGGTTACTTCGATAGTTTAGAGAAGATATAGGGTCTATCTGATATTGGGATGGTGCTATGGTCTGAATGTGTCCCCCCAAACTCATATGTCCTCATGAAAGCTCATGTTGAAATTTGATTCCCAATGTGGCATTGTTGGGAGGTGGGGCTTAGTGAGAGGTTTTTATGGCAGGGAGGCAAATCCCTCATGAATTGCTTGGTCTCTTTCAGTGGTAGAAGTGAGTTCTTACTCTCATGAGACTACATTAATGTTCATATATATGTATATGTATATACATATAACGTGACAAAGATGTAATAGTAACGCAGTAGAGAAATAATAGTCTTTCAACAAATGGTGCTGGAACAATTCAATATCCATGTGCAAAAAGTGTGAACTTCTAACCTTACCTTGCACCTACAGAAAAGTTAACTCAAAATGCACAATGTACCTAAATGTAAAATCTAAAACTATAAAACGTCTATAGAAAGACCGTATAAGAGAAAATCTTTCTGGCCTTGAATTAAGTAAAGATTCCTTAGATATAACACAAAAACCATAATCAATAAAAGAAAAAAAAATGATAGATTAGACTTCAACAAAATTACAAGTTTCTTCTCTTCATGAGATACTATTATAAAATAAAAATAAAAGCCACGGGCTGATTGAAAGTAATTGCAAAACATATATCTGATAAAGAGATCTTGTAGTCAGAATATATAAAAAACTTTAAAACTTCAGTAATAAAATAAAAAACCTAATAAAACTGGGCCAAACATTTAAACAGGCATTTAACTAAAAATGTATATGTAGATGACAAATAAGCAAATGATATGCCAAACATTTTTAGTGAAAGAGAAAAAGAAAAGTAACATCACAATGGGATGCCACCAAACAGGATGAGAATGACTGCAATTCAGAGCCTAACCATACCAAGGGTGTGGAAGAACTGGAACTCTCATGCATCTCTGGTGAAAATATAAAATGGTACAGCTAATTTGGAAAACAGTTTGATGGTTTCTTAAAAATTTAAGCACACAAGTATTGTTTGGTTTAGTTGTACTACTCCTAGGTATTTTCCCAGGACAAAAGAAAGCATATGTCTGTAAACAGACTTGTGCATGCACACTCACAGGAGCTTTCTTTGTCACAACCCCAAACTGGAAACAATCCAAATATCCTTTAACAGGTTAATGAATAAACCAACTATGGCATATAAAAAAGAATGAACTATTGGTACATGCAAAAACCTGGATAAATATCAAAATAAATATACTGAGTGAAAGAAGCCACACAACAAGATTACATACTGTATGATTCCACTTCCACAAAACTCTAGAAAAGGTAAACTAATCCATAGTGACAGAACACAGATCAGTGTTTGCCTGGAGGAGGAAGCAACTAGAAATGGGAAGGAAAATTTACAGAGGGGATCCATATTTGTACACTACCTATCTCACAAAGGATTAATAATTATTAATAGAATATATAAAGGGATTAACAATGCAATAAAAAAACAATAATCAGATTTTAAATGGACAGAAGACTGAATCAACATTTCTCAAAAGAAGACATATAAATTGCCAACAGGTATATGAAAAAATTCTCAAGATCACTAATCATAGGAGAAATGCAAATCAAAACTACAGTTTTGATCATCATCTCACCCCAGTTAAAATGACTTTTATCATTTTAAAATGATAAAAAGACAGACAATAACAAATGATGGCAAGGATGTGGAGAAAGGGGAACCCACAAACACTGTTGGTGGGAATGTAAATTAGTACAACTACTATGGAGAACAGTATGGAAGTTTCTCAAAAATCTATACCATATGACTTAGCAATCCCACTGCTGGATATACAGCCAAAAGAAAGGAGATCAATATATCAAAGAATTATCTGCACCCTCATGTTTATTGTAGCACTATTCACAATAGCTAAGATATGGAATCAACCTATGTGTACACCAATGAATGAATGGATAAAGACAGGGTGGTACATACACACAATGAAATGTTAACTTAGTTTTAAAGAGAATAAAATCTTGTCACTTGCAATAACATGGATGGAACTGGAGGACATTATTTTAAGTGAAATAAGCCAGGCACAAAAACACAAATATAGCATGTTCTCACTCATATGTGGAGGTTAAAAACAAAATCAAATTCATAGAGATAGACAGTAAACTGATGCTTACCAGAGGCTGGGAAGAGTAGGGGGGAAGGATGAAAAGTGGTGGTTAATGTGTACAAAAATGCAGTTGGATGGAAGGCATAAAATCTACTATTCAGCAGACAATAGGGGAACTATAGATAACAACAATTCATTGTATATTTCAAAATATGTAAATGAGTGGAATTGGAATGTTCCTAACACAAAGAAATGATAAATAATTGAGATGATCAGTATCTCAGTTACCCTGGTTTGATCATTACACATTGTATGCTTATATCAAAATTTCACATGTACCCCATAAATATGTACAACTATTATGTATCTAAATTAATTAATAATATTTTTTTTAATTAAAAAGGGGGCCCAAACCACTTTAGGCATGATGGATATCTTCGTCATTTTGTTTACAGTGATGATTTCATGCTAGCATACACATGTTAAAACTTATCAAATTGTAGACATTAAGTATGTTCAGCTTATTATATGTCAATTATAACTCAATAAGGATATTTAAATGAAAAATAATAAATACTGAATAATGAAGTGTGATTAGGGCTATAAATTGTGGGAGTTTTGGGAATTAGTTTAAATAAAAGCGATATTTGAAACTTGATAACTGACTTAGAGCTCAAAAGAAAAGTGGACTATTAACATTTTGCCTCTTCTCTCTTTTCTGCCTCTCTGCTTTCTTTCTTTTCCTTTTTTTCTTTTAGTAAGACGGCACTTGGTTGGCTGACTAGTCTGATTTTACTCCTTCTAGTTTTACACCTTTCAGTTTGTCTGCTATATGCAAGCTCAGTCAGGTATTTCCAACAACCTTGTGGCACTTAATAAAGTTTTGTCATATTGTAGGCAGTAAATAAGAAAAGGCAGAATATTTACACTATATTAAAAACCAAATATAAAAGTTTTATACAAGTTTTATTTAGTTAATTTTGAAGTATTCTGTGGAATATTAATTTGTTTCACACTGCAGGGCAAAACTCTGCTTACAAGAGTGTTTTTTTTTTTCAATAGCATTCTATTTTTTAATTTTATCACCCTATAAAAGTAAGGGAAATTTAAGATATATGAGTATTGACTGAATGACATTACCTAGATATTGAGATATTATGGACATACTCATCATTCTGGTTTTAAATCCATTGGTTTTATGAGTTTTACCACTCAAACATTTTTCTGTCTCTCTATTCTTTTACTTAGCTAATCTAAGACAAGTATGGATGCTCTTAGGTGAAACTTACATAAAATGGCTGGAGCTAATCTAAAATTAAGTCTGCCTTTATTAACTGGGGTCAAAAGATCTCCAATTGAAAAGATTTTCCTTGACTGCTAAAACCAGAATTTTTCTCTCCAGAAAATCACCAATGCAGCTAAAACTGAAAATATAATTTGGCTGAAGTCTGTGTGATGAAATCTGTTTGTCACTGTGAATAGTACATTCTATGTATCAACCAAACACGTTCACCTTCAGAAGGTCCTTAATGTTCTTTGATTTTCTATAAGTCACCTCTATATTTGGAACAAATATAAATCGAATAATTTTATCTGCTATTATTCAGAGAAAACTTATGTAAATTGATGCTAAATTTGCTATCCTCCATAGAAAAGATAAATGATCAAATTTATGGAGTTAGCTGATATAGGTATTTTCCTCCATCCTGAGCTGACAGCATGGTTGATCAACCTGTGAAATTTTCATATAAACATACAATGCATAATGATCAAATCAGGGTAATTGAGATATTCATCACCTCAAGCATTTATCATTTATTTCTTTGTGTTAGGAACATTCCAATTCTTCTCTTTTAGTTATTTTGAAATATACAATGAATTAGTGTTAATTATAATCATCCTATTTTGCTACTGAATAGATTATATTCCATCTATCTGTATTTTTGTACCCATTAACTATCCCGTCCTTTTTCTCTTCCCCCTACTATTTTACCAGCCTCTGCTAAAGCATCATTTTACTCTCTATCCCCATGAGTTCAATTTCTTTTTATTTTTTCTTTCTTTTTTTTTTTTTAGCTCCCACATATGAGTGAGAATATGCGATATTTATGTTTCTGTGCCTGGCTTATTTTGCTTAACATTTTAATATGATTGAGAAGACGTTTCTTAGTTTATTTAAAGCATTTTTTCTGATTATGAGATTCAAGTTGTATTTTTTCTGAAACAGAAAAAAGAATTATTGAAAATATTATAATCTTTCTCCTCCAAAGATAACTATTACCAAGAGTTTGGTGCATTCACTCCTATTGCTGTAGTGGGAACTGTTAATACGAATTGATAAATCACTTTATCTAACCATTATCTATCTATCTACCCACTCTACAAAGTACATGTAACTCAATCAAAACATATAGCATGATTACATGACTGACTTACAAAATTGGAAACAATTTGTGCACAAAACATGTCATTTTTCTTCTTTGAATATATTACTGACCTTTTAAATTTTTTATTTATTTTTATGTTGTTTTTAATTGACATAACAACCGTACATGTTATGGGACACAATGTGATGTTTCAATACAGATATACATTGTATAGTGATCAAATCAGGGTTGTTAGCATGTCTATCACCTCAAACCTTTATCATTCCTTTGTGGTGATAACTTTCAAGATCCTCTTTTCTAGCTATCTTGAACTATATAATACATTGTTATTAGCTGTAGTCACCCTACCATGTAACAGAACACCAGAACTTATTCTTCTTATCTAACTGTAACTTCACATTCATTGAGCAACCTCTTCTCATCCTTCCTTCCTCCTCCTCTCCCCAGCCTTTGGTAAGCACTATTCGACATACAAAATCAACTTTTCTAGATTCAACATATGAGTTAAATCGTGTTGAACTTGTCATTCTGTGCCTGGTTTATTTCACTTAACATTATGTCCTCCAAATGCATTCATATTGCCGCAAATGACAGGATTTTATTCTCTCTGATATTGATATATATATCTCACATATATATCATATATATCACATATATATATATCACATTTTCTTTACCCATTCATTCATGACGTTGACTCTTCAATGATCATTTTCATGTTTTAAATATCACTGTTTACTCTTATTAATTTTTGTGGGTTTTTTGTTATATAATTATTTTCTTTATTTTGTTATTGATTTTTCAGTTATATATTTTTCTAAAAAACTTTCACAATGTGTGAGTTAACCTCAAAGAATAATTTTTAATCATTTGCATTATGCTATGTCACCACATTTGTCAAAAACATTTAAAATTGTCTATGTGTTGAACTGACTTTATGTATAATACATCTTCCTCACTCATAGGGTCTTAATTTTGATTCATAACTCAATAAATAGAACACTCTTGTAACTTGTTCAAAAATAGAAAATAGATACTTACCAGTTGGAGATCTGGTCTTATTTAAGCTAATATTAGTTTAAAATAATGTAAATATTAACAAATGGAGGTTTACACCATAAGTCAATGTACTGGTTCAATGGACTATAAATTCCATGTGTAAGGCTGACTTTATAGTTGATTTATCCATGTCCTCAATGACATTGTATGGGTTATTAAGCATGGAATGACTGATTTCCTTAAGTACTAAGTTTGACAGTTGATATCTCTGACATTTCACTTTGACACTTCTTATTTTTTATTAAGAAGGTATATCCTCATTCTTTCAAATGAATGTTTTGGCTTGTGATTATCTTTCACACTTTTTTAGAGCAATTTTTGTGAAACCACAGATAAGGCAAAAATTCGTGTTCTTTTTCGACATGAGTTCCATCGTGGAACCAATGTGGCACAGACAGCTTGAAATATCAATGAAGTGTTTGGGAAGGCTGTGGCTAATGAACGCACAGTAGGTCTATAGTCTGAGAAGTTCCATTCTGGTGATTTTAATTTTGAAAATGAGCCATGAGGGTGACCTGAGACCAAGGTGGATAATGCTGAGCTGAAAGCTTTAGTGGACGCAAATCCATAGCAACCTACATGTGAATTAGCAGCAAGGTTTGACATTACTATTCCAACAATATTGGACCATTTGAAACAAATGGGCAAGGTAAATAGCTGGATAGACTGGTATTGCATGAATTAAATGAACATCAGAAGATAAATCGTCTTGAAGCTTGCCTTTCTTTACTGTCATGACATAAAGGGGAACCATTTCTACACTGTATTTTTAGGTGTGATGAAAAAATGGACTCTTCATGACAGTCGCAAGCATTCGGCACAATGGTTGGATAAAGACAAAGTGCCTAAAAACAGCCCAAAACTGAATAGTCATCAAAAGAAGCTAATGGTGTCTGTTTGGTGGTCCATTTCTGGTATTATCCACTACAGCTTCATGAAACCTGGTCAACTGACTCCAATGGATGTCTACTGCAACCAGTTGGAGGAAATGATGATGATGCTTGTGATTAAGCAGCCAAGACTGGCCAATAGAGACAGGCCAATCCTCGTGTAAGACCACATGTCCCAAAAAACAATGTTGCTCAAACTGCAGAAGCTGGTCTTGGAAATTCTCTGTCATCTACTGTATTCACCAGAACTTGTACCACTGACTACCAAATCTTCCAGGCTTTGGACCACATCTTGAAAGGGAAAATATTCAATTTTCAACAAGCTGTGGAAAACGCCTTTCAAGATTTCATCACCACCACCACTCACTCTCCAGACTTCTTTTCTGCTGGCATAAGTGAGCTACCATTAAAATTGTAATGAAAAACTGTGTTGATAGTTTAGGCACATACTTTGACTAATTGTACTACTTCATGTTTGAGATATAATAAACTAAACATTTGATTTGAAATTGGACATTTCATATTTAATGACCTAATATCTTCCAATCCTTCCACTATGCCTTTCACAGTACAAGGAGAATTTGAGATTTTGACTCTGTTCCATTTATTCGTAAAATGACTGCCAATTGCTCTGGTCAAGGCACTTAGCCAGAGGAGGCATGGTGTGGCAGTGGGGGAGGGGGAGAGAGAGCGGGGGGGGGGCGGGGAGAGATTTCCCCCTCCCCCTTCTAAGAATCAAACAAAATATTCTGCTCTTTATTCTGACTGAACTAATATGAACCACTGACCATTGATTGTGGCCAGGGCAAAGCTATGTAACAATTGCCTTGGATCTGACTTCTATTGCACATCAAGTGACTATGGAAAAGGGCATAGAATTATTCCAATGGAAGTGTGTATTTTTGAGTTAATAAACTATTTTTTTCTTTCTGGATATTAATAGGATTTATATTTAAAATGTATGTGTGTGTGTCTACACATACAATATATATCTCAGTTTATTCTTCCAAGCCTAGCATATTTTTCTTCAAAACTGCCATATATTTCAGTTCCCCTGGCTTCTTTCTTAGAAACCTGTAGAATGGGAGTTTTATGCTCTGTGTTTGCAGTCTGTAGGTTTGGCTTCTCTCATCATTTTTTTGACTTTATTCTTCCACTCAGACTTCTCATGTTTTCTGGACACATCACTGATCAAATGTACACAGGGACGACTGTGCATTTTAATACACACAATGTAAAATGTATTTCTGCTTTTGAGTTTTAGTGGCCTTGCAATTCTTCATTATTTCATCTACTCTCTTTTTATTTTGTGCCATTGTCTTAATTATTATATCTTGGCCAATTCTCTTCTAAGGATTTTCTGCTTCCATTTCATAATAAAATATGTGCTTTGCATTACATTAATGATTGAATATTTTCCCTAGAATATTTTTCTATTCAGGAATTTTTCCTGCTTTGAGGTTTTAGGATCATTTCAAAGTCCCTTGTGTTAGTTCTGTTTTCTTTTATGGAAGGCTCCATTTTCCCCATTGCTTACTCATTGTACAATAAAGAGATATATATCCAGACCTGGTATTTGACAATAGATGAAATATTTGAAATGCCACCATATACTTACATATACTTATTACTCATGTTAGGATATATTTTATCAATACTTATGTTTGTTGTCAACAACTGAATACTTTTGCTGTAGTAATTCTGCATAAGAAACAAATCCAAGTGCCATAACTTTAGAACAAAGTTTTTGCTTTCCTTTTTTTTTTTGTCATTTCAGTCATACTACATGTCAGCTCTGGGTTGCTAGATTCTGAATGCTTGTTGCTATGTTACTCTTTTCAAGGTTGCAGATTGACTTTGGTTCTGTTCCATGTGTCTTCCTATTTTAACATGAAAGTCTGCTCTCTTATGACTAAGGGGAAAAGCAGAAGTACGAAGCCAAACTATGTAATTACTAAAGTTTCTGCCAGGATAGAGCAAAATGTATTGTGCTTGCTTCCTATTGGCCAAATTATGTCATATTAGCAAGCCCTAAATCAATGAAGCAAGAATGCATACAATTCCCATTAGATGCACAGGCAAGTCACATAGCAATGGGTAAAGAAATTTAATTCTATTACAGTGAGAGAGCAAATAGTTGAGAATAATTATCTTCTATACCCATCAATTTTTAGGATAATTTTTAAATGCTAGTTAAATTAAATTTTAAAAGACTGGTTCTGTTTTTGAGAACATGAGAGTATTTTACCACATTTTGGCAATCTTAGAAAATATCACTGGTGCCAACACATTCACTCTAGGAACTGGAACAATTAGTTTCATGGGAATAATTTCAAATAGACATATTAAACATGCTTAATATGTAAAAGGGAAAAACCCTTTCTCTTACTGCAAAATATCAAAATTTCTTCTAATTTCAATTCTATCCCAACACTGTAAAATTTCATTACACATTTTATGATAAACATAAGGAGACCTTTTAAGGAAAAAATGGAAAACTCTGACACTCTGATATTCATCTTTAAGTCATAAATGCCAGTCCTGCATGTTACTTCTTATTCTACCTTGTCAATTTGACACATTTTATAATATCCATGGAAATATTATCGAATAATTCCTTTATGTACAGATTTTCAGATTCTATGTATGTACCAACATCTATAAATATTAAGGTGATTAGTCTAGAACATTTGAAATCCCTGGGAGATCAAAACAAAACAATACATTTCCAGGCCCTACTCAGCACCAATTAAATCAGAATCTCTCGGGATGAAGTTCTAGACAATGATTCAAATGTATTTTCAAGGCTAAGAAACACTTTTCTGAAAGTCACAGTTATAAGATATCACCAGGTGACTCTGTCTATTAAGTTTTCAAAAGTGGATATTATGGAAGAAAGGTTAGATTGTTGCTTAATCCTGAAGCAATGCTTATCTCTGGGTCCTTGGATGAATATCTCTGTTTCAAATTAAAGCTACCCTCATGACTCCCTATGCCTCTGGGATAGTAGGTGAATACCTTTCTCAAGATCTACAGCTGATTTATGAATACGTCTCCTAGACTCCCATATAGTAATATCTATATGAGTTTGGAGGAAAACCCAAATGGCCCATAGAATACAGTGTGTACTCCCTTGATCATTTC
Organism: Lemur catta; assembly: GCF_020740605.2. NCBI lineage: Eukaryota > Metazoa > Chordata > Mammalia > Primates > Lemuridae > Lemur > Lemur catta. Next base: position 44,387,112 of record NC_059141.1, on the reverse strand, counting down.
TTTGAAAAATTACATGTGCTGGCCTTATGAGGTCTATAATAAGCCACATTTTGACAGATGGAAACACTGTCCCTAAGAGGAAATATCCAATTGACAAATTCAGATTCACTCTGTATCTACATATGCATTATTTCTGGGTAGGCACAGAAAGAAAGGTAATGGGCAAAACCCATGCATCTTAGAAGACTGTTAGTCTTTGTGTTTATATTACACTCCACACCACATCCTGACATTTCAAAAGGGCAGGCAATAGAAAAGCAGAAAGTTTTTTTGATGTTTCATAAGTTTGGGGACATTTATTAAAATATTTCCAATAATAGAAGCCTAATTAGTGGGAGCACAACTCTGAACTTAGAATGAAGGAGGTCAATTTTTAGCTGCACACTGTCTAGGCATATGAATAGTTTTTTTCTTCTTGCAGTGCAGTGGCTACAATTAGGACATACTGACAACACTGGGTTAAAGTCTGAGAAAAAATGTTCAACAACAATAAAATAAACTATGATTATTGATTCTATAACCTCTAAAATAAGGTATAGTCTGTTGTCAAGATTTCCTTAAATTAGTGGTCTAGCCTATTTCTAAAGCAGTGGTTTGCAAAACTGGATGCATAGAAGAAATACCTATAGAATTTTTTTTTTAATTGCAGATGCCTATGTCCCAACTCCAGATAGTCATCTACAGCAAGTTTAATGTGGGAATAAGGCACATCTGTTTTGTATAAGTTTCATAGTAAATTTGTTCTTGCAATCAGTCAAGTGGAGAATCACTACACTTAAACTTAGTGAAATTTTCTTATATTTCTGATGCATTAAAAACAATACTAAAGTCAAGCAGGGGTGGGTAAATAAAGCCTAGGAGAAAACAAGTGTTTAGATGTATAGCTCAATATGGACTTTCTTCCTAGCCTTGTTGTTCTTAGTTCATCCCAGTGTCTGTGTCAACTGTTATCCTCCATTACATGGAAAAAGATTCCATGTAGTTTGCTCTCCTGAATCAAAGGGTGCTCCTCCTGGTACTGGAGCTGAATAAAACCAAGCCTAGTACTGAAACGTGCTTGCTTCTAAGTGGGCCATAGATAGAGCAACTCTCTCACATGAAACAAAATACTTAGGTGGTCGTGGGGTCTGCTCCAATGGGCTTATGGGTTTGGAGGAGTTTCCAGTGTTGGATCCTTTTTACAGTTCCCCAAGTTCCTTTCCTAGAGAATTCTTGTGTACTCATAAATTCTTTCTATAGAAAAATGTCTGAGAGTGCTTTAAACAAGCTTTCAGGATAAAGGCAGAAGTGTTTTTGTGCACATGAAAGCCAAGTTTATATCTGACAGGAAATGAGATGACTTCAAAAGCATTAGATGCTAAAAATAAAATGGGAAAGGTAGGTCAGGATATCCATAAAATATTATGGGTGGGCTGAAGGGATGTCTTCATAAGAAAAACACTTATCTCGTTTCTACCCGTAATGGGCCTTCTAGCCTGTCTTGTGTATTGATTCTCAGATGGAACATACGTGGTGGTTCTAGATAGCATCTTTCCCCCCTGAGATGTGTACCACTCACAGCATGGCTGTAGTCTACATAGTCTTATAGATCATAGCCTAAGATGATCATGTGAAATTGAAATTGCTTTCATGTGAGTAAAGCAGCTGATGTTCTAGTTAAAATATATAAAATGAGTTTCAGTTATAGTATAAACAATTTTTAATCTTATTTTATAAATCAAACTTTGAGACAATATCCAGAAAGTTTGCTTAGAAGTAGAGTGTACTGTTCCATGGAAGTATTTGAGCAGACATTCCTCCTAACATTGGAAATTTCAGTTCCCTTATTTGCACTTCTGTTTAAAATCTGTTTTATAGGAATGCTCAATCATCCCCTTGCTCTTTCAAGCTAGCATGTCAACTCTTTTATTTTTATTAAAATAAAAATTATTCATTCTATTTGAAACTACTTGTGAATTGTCTGACATTTGTTTATGGCATTTTGAAAAAAGCTATTCCCAGCTGCATTTACCAAGTAATTTGTCTTCTGTCAATTATCTTCCTTTTCTTTTAAGCTTACACAAATATAGTCACACAGATAGTTTTCATCTTTTCTTATTACAACTCTTTCCTGTCCTGGCATTTTTCTATGTCCAACCTAAAAAGGAACAATCTTAAGTATTTTGGCTTGATCAGCTCTTCATGTAATTGAATACATAGTTAAAAACAAAACAAAACTATGAATTAAAGGTAAATTATAATTTTCAATTGAGTATAATTTTCAATTCTATTAAAATCATGTTTTCTGAAAAAAATTGCTATCATTGTCCCATTCAAAGCAAGAAAAAATTTTCCCTTAAAACCAAACCGGATAACTGAAGATTGATGGAAAAAAACATAGAAGTTAACATGGTGTACTAGGAATGTATCTCAATCTACATTTTACCCGTGCCTAACCACAGTTATTAAATGCCAAGCTTAGTTGCTTAAAAAAAAACTGAATTCAGTGTATTTCCATATTGCCACTTGATTACTAAATCAAAGAAGTCAACTCACTTCCCACCTGGTAAGTTTATTCTTCCAAAATGTTTAGAAGTATTTACATAAAACAGCATGGATGTGAAAACAAGGTTTTTTAAATTATAAGAGGCATAGAATACTTAACAATAGCATTACCTAATATTTATGTGCTCTTACCGTACACCGGGCATGTTAAGGTGCTCTGTGTATATACTTCACATGTATAATTACCCTAGTTCATCACTGTTGATCATTTGTATCTCAATTCCAATTGCCCATCCTTAGAGAAGACTTCAAAACCCTTCCACTTGTCATTCTAGGCCAGATTCTTTTCTTTACATTATTTAATTATTAAAATTTAAGATATTACAAAAACCTTAACCATAAATTATAATATTTGTAGAATTATTCTTCATTTTAATCGAGTGCCTACATTTTCAAAATGAAAGATATTGATGACACTGGATCCGATTTGAGGTGTATACCACTTAATTAAGTTTACTCTGAAAACTGCAAGGCAAGTCATTTTTTGCTGATTTCAATGTTACTAAACAAATATTTCCAATAGTCATTTTCTCTAAAAATATTTATTGGCAACTTTATTAAATGAAGACTCTTCAATTTAGTACTGATCTCTTCATGAGGTTAATCTGTCTGCTAAGTACATTTATTATCTACTATTGTGCATTTCTACACTAAAGAGAGCAATTTATCTTGACATTTTACCCATAAAATAAATTAAATACCTGGATGCCTTCCCAAAGTGACCCTTAAGCTTAAAGAGTGATTTTAATTGATACTTCAAATGTTAATAAGATCAACTGTCAAAATTTACTTTTGATTTATAAGCAGATGTACTATCCACCTATTATCATGCAATTTCTTTTTTTCTTTGTTTATTTTTAATTTTTATGGATACATAATATATGTTTATGGGGGTACATATGATATTTAGATACAAAGATACAATGTGTAATGACGAAATCTGGGTAATTGAGATATTCATCAACTCAAATATTTTTCACATCTTTGTATTAGAAACAGTCCAAATCTTTTCTTCTAGCTATTTTAAAATGCACAATAAATTATTGTTAACTATAGCCACCTAACTGTGCTACTAAACAGTAGATCTCATTCCTTCTAGATAACTGTATTTTTGTATCCATTAACTTCCCTGACTACATATACAAAAGGAAAGAAATCAGTATATACAGGATATTCCAAAAGTAACCATACATAGGGAAAATGGGAAATTGTAGCTAAATGTACCTTTATTTACAAAATATTCATTACAAAATTTTTCCTTTGTTTGGAGACTTTGGGACACCCTGTAGAAGAGATATCCACATTTCCATGTTGAACGCAGCACTAGTCACAATAGCCAACATATGAAATTAACCTAAGTGTCCGTCAAAGGATGAAAGGATAAAGCAAATGTGATATATATAAACAATGGAATATTATTCAGCCATAAAAATGAATGAAATCCTGTCTTTTGCAATAACATGGATACTGGAGGACATGTTTAGTGAAATAAGTCAGGCACAGAAAGAAAAAATATTGCATGTTTTCACTCATATGTGGGAGCTAAAGAGATTAATCTCAGGGAGGTAGTGAGTAGAATGGTAGTTACCAGAGACAGGGAGGGGTAGTGGAGGCAGCGGTAAAGAGAAATTTGATATCTGTGTTTAAGTCTGAGTCTGAAAAACATGATGTTTTCATTATTTTAAAGGTTATATTCATTTACTTACTGTGCAGTTTAATTATATGTTCCACAGTATTCTCTTACAAACTAAACATTCATCAGATAGTTCTTGGATTTTCCTCTATATTCTGACACATATTTTAGTCCTTTGGTACTTCTTTAAGCTAGATTATTATCATACAACACATTCCCTAGTGTCTGTTAAAATCTTAAGCAAGCCCTATCTCAAAATACTATTGTATTGGCTGTCTTACTTTACTTTGCAGTAAAAAATTTCAGTAACCTATTTTGAATTTTCTCCAAATGTATTTCAGTATATATAGTTTAACTCATTATTTTCAACTTAAATATTATTAGCATGCTTCCTCTCTGTCTTTTTATAGCACAAATACTTTATTTTACCTGTATAAATCATAAATAAATGTGTTGAGTAAACTAGAAAATGAATGAATAAATGAATTATTCCCCAGTATAAGATAATTAAAGGGGCTACTTGTGATGGTGTATAGGATTAGTACATAGGGATATCTATTGCACTGGATTATTCAGGTTTGATATCATAATAAATGCCCTTTAAATCTCAGTGCCTTACAAGAAAACGGGAGGGTGGCCAAGATGGTAGACTACAAGCAGCCTGCACTCAAGGAGAGGATCAAGGGTTGTGGGTAGAGATTCACCCGTGGATAGACCGTCTCATTGAGAGTATTGTGAATAATCAGAGAAGCTATCGGAGACACCCAAAGTGGGGGAGAGAGGCAGTGTGATCCACTCCACAAGATCAGAAGGTACCTGGGGGAAGAATCCATGAATGTGTCAGGGTTAGGGGAGAGATCCCGGGGTCTCTGCACTCCCCAAGTGGATACTGAAATCCAAGCTGTGAAGGGGCCCCATCACCACAGCAGGCCTCCGACTGATCAGGGAGCTGCTTGGAAACTGTGTGGCAGCATTGCACTAGACAGTGGGCACAGTGGAGTCCAACCAGCTTCTGGTTTCAGATTGCTGTGACGGATGCCATTCTATACTCTCAACCCCAGAGCGCCCAGTCTGCAGAGATGTCAGCTCCAGTGCAGCTGTCGGCATCCTCATTACTCCCACCAGGCTAGGAGGGGCCCGGGGAGGCTGAGTGCTCTCACACGCACTGTGACTGGGTGCCATGCACCCCACTCATTACCTGCCATAGGCCGACTCCCCGGGATCTGAACAGAGCAGACGCCCCCTGGCCCTCAGCATCTGCCACTGTCATCTTGCCACCACAGTAGCGCCACCACTGCCACCTGACTAGCACAGCAGCAGCTGCCACAGTCAGACCTGGGAAGGAGAAGCCCAACCACTGTGATGCCTGGTCGGGGGTCGCACATCTCCCCAGCCACGCCAGCCACAGGTGGCCCAGCCACTGTGGCCTGAAAAGCCACCCTGCTGCCAGCTGTTGGCTGTTGGCCTACAATCCACATAGGCAACGGCCAAGACCCTTGCCCTTTCCAGGAACATGCCATTGTCCTGCAGCCTACCCAGGCACTGGCCTATGTCCTCCAACCTGGTCAGGAACCTGGCCGGGCACCTGCCAAGGTCACACGATCTGCCCAGGCACTGGTGAAGGTCCTGCAAGCTGCCCCACCAACACAAAGAAACCAAAAAATGTTTCAGGACGTGAATGAAAAATGAGAAAAATTAACTAAAGAAATGGAGAATATAATAAAGGATATAATAGAACTTAAAGAAATGAAAGAGCCATTTAGGGAATTACAAAACACAGAAGAAAGCTTCAACAATAGAGTACACCAAGCAGAGGAAAGAATCTCAGAGCTTGAAGACAAGACTTTCAAACTAACCCAGTCAGTCAAAGATGCAGAAAAAAGAATAATAGAATGAACAATCACTTGGAGAAATATAGGACTGTGTGAAATGAGCCAGTATACAAATTACAGATAGCCCAGATGGAGAAGAAGAAAAAACAAAAAGGATGGAAAACCTATTCAAGGGAATTATTGAGAACTCCCTGGTATCTCCAGATATTCAAATATCTAGGCACAAGATGGTGATCAAACACTGGGAAGATTCATAGCAAAGGATCTCTCAAAGACCCATAGTCATCCTCCTGGCCACAGTCAAAATGATGGAGAGAATTGTACAAGCTGCAAGACGAAACCAACAACTAACCTACAAAGGAAAACCCATCAGGCTAGCAGCAGACTTCTCAGCAGAGTCCTTACAAGCCAGAAGGGGCTGGGATTTATTTTTATTCTTCTTAAACAGAACAACTGACAGCCAAAAATTTTGTATCCTGAAAAACGAAGTTTCATAAATGATGGAGAAATAAAAACTTTTCCAGAGAGGCAAACAATATGGAAATTTGTCACAATGAGGCTTACCCTAGAGGGAATGCTCAAAAGTGCAGTATATGTGGAACAGAATGATAGATACCAACCAATGTAAAAACAACCAAAAGTTAAAGCTCATAGCTTCATTTCGTCTGGGCAGATTATTATTTTCTCTGTTTTCCATTTCTCTGAGATTTGGTGTTATATTGGTATCTTAAGGCTTGAAAAAATTCACCAGTGAAGCTATCTGGCTCTGGGATTTTTTTCTATGAGTATGTTTTAATTTCACATATATCACGCACTCACCAGGGTAGTGAAAACAAATGTCTGAAAATATCAATTTGTGACCTCTAGAGAGCCACAGAAAATCTCATACTTGGTACAAAATTAGTAAAACTACTTCAGAAAAACAATTTGGTGTTATCTAGAAAAGTTGAAAATTCTTAAAATGGCCATCAAGAAGTACTCAAATATATTCTTAGTTTATGTGCAACCGAAGTGTACAAGACAATTCACAGCAACATTGTCCCCAAAAGCAACACTGGAAATGACAAAAATGTTTACTAATAATAATATTTGGACAAAATTGTGATATTTTTACATAATGGAAGAGGACATAGCAATAAATATTAAAGAATCATAGTTATACAAATTAAGAGTTGAAATTCATAAACATTATACTGAGCAAAAGAAACAAGAAAATAAAAACAAAGGAATGAATATTAGTAAAGTCAGTATTACTCCTCACATAAGGAGGCAGAAGTCTTTGAATAGGGAAGAAGAAACAGGAGGTATATGGTGTACTAGCAATGCAATTTTTCTTGATTTGTTTGGCACTACAAATGTGTTAACTATATATTTTTTAAAAATGAACTCTTTCATGTGTATGAACTATTTCATTATAAAAAATAGAAGAATAAAAACAAAAATTATGCAAACAGTTCACATTATAAGATTTGTTTGTAACATGGAAGCTCCCCTTAGTATTCTATAGGGTGAATAAGCAACTGAGAGTTATGCACCTAATGATGATCAAGAATGATCCCAATCTACCCATTGGGGGCCTTATAAAAGTGTGTGTGTGTGTACATATATACATATATGTCTCTTACATGCTATATCTACATGGTAATATTTATATATATGGAAATTAAATTGAAAATTTTCATTCCCAACTGTTTAAAAAGCTTAAGAAAGAGTAGTGGCCAGACATGTCAGAGGAACATGAGGTTGGTTTAGGAATGAAGTTTTTAAAAACTGAAAAAAGATTTTAGGCAAATGTGTAATTATTTTTATAAAGGTAACTCAGAAACTTTGTGAAATAAAGTTAACATTGAAATCTAAGTTAATTGTAGAGATATAAAATAAAATTCAGAACCTTGCTGCTAAGAATAAATGCAATTTAGTGAAGACATATGTGTGAGAGAGCAAGTCTTCTTTTAGCATTTTTCAAATCAGTTACTTTACTCAGGTATTGTAACATAGGATTTGCCAAAATTTCTTGCAAGCTATAATCCCCTAGAGATAACATTTCCACCTTTTCTTCTACTAATAGTAGAATCTGCCTTACACAACAACATTTAAAACCTTTGATATCTATGCATATCAATCTGTATAAAGTATCAAGCTTCATAATGTTCTAATCAATAACACATAATTAAAGGTGCCTGTAACTTAATAGTAAATAAAAGTTTCAAATAGAGAATAACATATATATTCCCAATGTGTTATATTCTTATTGGCAGTATTACATATTAAGATGAAGTATTCTTTTAAGTGTTAATTATTTATGTTAATGAATATTTAGAGCAAGTAAATTATCCTTCCTTATACTTAGAACTAATCATATATATCTATAATGTAAATATTTTTGCCCTTGAAAATGAAGAATGATCATACTTTATCTGAACTGTAATTCAATAAGCTTCTAAGATTCCTTCAACTATTCTTGAGACTACAAATCTGATTTCAGCTCAATTTATAATTCTTATCATCAGTAGAGGTATTTGATTTAATGAGATCTCTGTGTTGTAATCCCTTTGAAAAGTTTCCCTGGGCATTTTTTACTCCATCATGCAAAAGTTTAACTGTATGTGGACTGTTTATTAATATATTTAAATAAATATGCTTTTTTAGTTATAAGAATTAAAAAATTCACAAGCATGATTTATTTTATGCACTTATTTCAGAGAACATCTCTAGCTCTTAGTGAAGTCTTTCTCAACACTCAGGACCTGCTTTCTTAACTGTAAAATTAGTGGTTTAGGAGGCATTACATTTGTTTTGACTACACCATATGGACTTGCTTTTGTCCAAGTTATGACTAAAACATTTATTTCCTTTAAAACATGTAGTTCTAAGTTCTTACCAGAAATCTGATAGTCTTTTACTTAATATTACCTTGTCAACTTGTAATCAATATTGAAATATTATTAAGATATTTTATTATTTTTATTCTATATATCTTTGAAATCTAGTGTGCATTTGACACTGTCCATTTCAATTTGAAATAGTTACAAGTGCACAATAGCTACTCAGTAATTAACAGCACAACCCTAAACATTTATTCACGCACATATCTAGCAATTGATGCTGTCCATAACCTAATATCTTAGCTAGGACTGTCAACTGGAACACCTACATGTTGCCTTTCCACGTGGCTTGGACTTCCTTAAAACAGGGCCATTGAGTATCAAGTAAAAGCATTGAGAGAGGGAGAGACAGGGGAAGGAAAGGGAGAGAGGAAGTGTGGATGAAGGAGAAGAGGAAGGTGGAAGAAGGAGAGAAGAAATGAGAGGTAGAGCAGAAGGTAAAATAGGTCTTGCCTTTTATGACTTAATCTAGAAGTCCCATGACATCACTCTCACTATACATGATCAGTCACAACACTCACAAACTTGCCTAGGTTCAAGAGGAAATACATAATGCAACCAATAAATACACTTTGTAATATCACATAATTTAGTAGCTTGCAAGTAAAAAATAGACCATTCAGAGGGCAAGACTAAATGCGAAGGGGTTAGGTAACTAACAGAAATGATAAAACGATAGCACTGATTGCTAATCTTCTCTTACCCACATAGTATGTAAAGAGAAATGTACATTCAGACAAAGAAAAATGGTTTTATGAAATATGAAATGTTAGAGTACTTACATGCATTAGGTACATATGCAACCATTCACTTATTTTGCTTTTTTGCACACACTGATAATTTATCTCAAGTCTTTTTTACCTGGCCCTGACTTCAGGTTGAGAACCCTCGGTTCGGTTCTCGAATCAGCCACTAGCAAGTGTTATTAGAATATTGACAAAATATTTTTTATCCCTGGATTAGAAATCATTTAAGAATAGGAGAGGCCATGAAGGGGATATAAGACAAAGGAATGTTCTTACCTAGTGTAGGATCTTATGTTAAGGATTTTAGAGATGAAATAATTCATGCTGGCAAGAGCAATACTGTAACAACCAATACGGGTTGCTAAAGCAGACAGGGTCCACCAGTAAACACCATAGGGATAGGAGTTACATATCCAGATAGCAGAAGACATCAGAACTTGTATGATACTAGCCAAGTTCCAAGTCAACAAGGAACATGGGTGTTAACCTAGTATGGCTGTAAGAATGAGAATAATATAATAGTCAAAGATATTTTCTCTCATAGGAGGAGAAAATATAAAAATAATAAAATATAAAATGTAATATTGAAGGTATATGGGGAAATCAAATAAAACCTGACTTGAAATTCTAGTTCCAAATAGTGGTTTTTACAAAATAAGAGAATCTTCTCTTGAGAGTATGGTAATTAAAGCAGTATTTTTAGGATAAAACTATTTTTTTTTCAGTTAAAAATAGAAAATTAAAAGGAATGATAATGGAAAATATTAATGATTGAAGTTAATCCTTACAGCATGCTTTTGGATAAGTATTCTCTCTCCTTATAATCATCTAAGATTTGAAAACTGAGGTCCAAAGAAAATAGTCCTATATAAAAAATAACATCACATACATATGAAGCAGTTCAGTTCGGATTCTAAAGCCTGTAATCACAATAATCACTATTTTGTATAGTGTATTTCAATATTTAGAAACAGCTTATTAGCTTGATAATTTTTTCAGTAATATTTGTGAGAAAGGAATCTCAAATTTACTCAATGCTTACTGTGTAGTGGCAACATTGCAGCCGGAAACTCTCTTTTTATATTGATGTACTGAGTTTCTCCCTTGCCCATGTCTCTCTTTTTCTCCAATGGATCATCTAATCAGGAGGTAAACATTCTATATTACTCTGCATCATTTTAATTAAAAAGTCATGGTTGTTGATAAAAATAAAAGCCATTTTCATTTTATAACTGCCCTGGAGTTCAATCTATTGAATATTCCATACATGTGCATGTAGTATACATAATAGTAAAAGAATGTTTAATGATAATTCAATCACTACTAAAATATTTATTACAATATTAGCATTTTCCAAAGATAATTCATGTCTAAAACATGTCTTTTTGATAACATATAGTGCATTAATTCTAAAATAAACTTAAAACTCTGGAAAATGAACCAAATTAGATATATTTTTAACATATATGTTTTGGTTCCTGTGTTAAAAAAACATGACAGACATAGACATTTTTTATAATTCCTTAAGAAAAGTATATCTTTCTTTACACCAGTGCTTATTAATTACATCTTAGAGTCAGAAAGTACTCTATGAGCTATTGATTTCCTTCATACTTTTTACTTCTTATATAGTTGATGATTACAGTTATGGTGATAACTTTTTTAAATCAAATATTTTTCACAAAATTTGGTTTTTTGATTTCTCCAAAATCATGCATTTATTGTACTTATAATGTGATGCCACCATTAATAGCATATTATAATGTCTGTATTACAAATAAACCTGTCTCAATGATTACAAACAAGAAAACTAATAAATAGTAACTATCTTATATGAAAAGCTTCACATCATTCTATTAAATATACTTGTCTATTCATGAATTCACTATTGAATACAATGGCATTAAATCATTTTCATCTTGTCATTGCATAAACCATTTGGTTGCTTGCTGAAATTACAGTTAAGTGTAAGACTTGTGAATAGATTAAAGCCTACTTATGAAAATGTACCTGGTAAAATCTTATAAAACTCACAATAGCACTTTAATGATAATAGCTGAAATTGGACCTGTGGGGATTTTTAGGATTTCTAATGCTATATCAAGGAATCTAAGCTCCTGTTAATATGATTTACAAAGTACACCACACCGCTGTCATGCCTCTCTCAACAAATTGAATACTAAAAACACTAGGTGCTTTTATTTTTGCTCAACAATGACATTATATAGCTACATGCAAATGAAGTATTTTACTAATATAAATATTGTGGGTAAAACGAGTGATAACTAAATAAAAATAAAAGGAACTTTGTGAAAAGAAGGAAAAAAGAAAAGAAATGATGATCATTAGTCATATTCATTCAAAAATCACAGCATAGAAGAGTGAGAAGTAGGCTTAAACTAGGATTCTAGATAGGACCAATAATAGCCAACTCTGAGCTTATTCAGATTATTTATTTTTTATTAAAGTCAATTTCTTAAGCTTTAAAATGGAGTGTCTTCCATTTTTTTATGCTACTCTTCACAGTGTTCTGTAAGCTAAAATGATATCATATATGGCATTATTTTGAAAATTGCAATATATTTTATAATACATTTTTATTATTGTATATGCTGATTTCACTTATTGATTTTTCTAAAGTATCAGTCGTGAAAATAGTAAAAAAAAAAAAACTCTCAAAATTGATTGAAACCTGGCTTATTGTCACATGTGCTCTCCTCCCCTGCCAAAAAAAATAAATGAATCCATCTCCATTAACAGAAATATAGCAGCCAGAATAAGAGAAATATAGCAGCTATTTGTATAGAGCTACAGTTTCAATCTAGTTTATTAGGTTCAGTTCCCAATGTCCATGAAGGCAAGGACTTGCAGATCTTGTTCCTTATTCTATCTCTAGTGTCTAGCACAGGCATGTAATAGATTCTCAATAAAAATATCTTCAATTAATTAATGAATGAAAAGCATTTGAAAGTTTCACAATGAAAAAGGTAGAACAGGCCGGGTGCGGTGGCTCACGCCTGTAATCCTAGCACTCTGGGAGGCCGAGGCGGGTGGATCGCTCGAGGTCAGGAGTTCGAGACCAGCCTGAGCGAGACCTCGTCTCTACTAAAAATAGAAATAAATTATCTGGACAACTAAAAATATATACAGAAAAAATTAGCCGAGCATGGTGGCGCATGCCTGTAGTCCCAGCTACTCGGGAGGCTGAGGCAGGAAGATCGCTTAAGCCCAGGAGTTTGAGGTTGCTGTGAGCTAGGCTGACGCCACGGCACTCACTCTAGCCCGGGCAACAAAGTGAGACTCTGTCTCAAAAAAAAAAAGAAAAAAGAAAAAGGTAGAATACTTGTGAGTAAATGTTATGGTGATATAAAACTCATTAGGAACAGGTTGAAGAAATTGGCTATCTCTGACAAAAACGAATGGTAACAAGAAAATTGTCTTCAAATGTTTGCAGGATTGCCATACAGAAAAGACATTAGATTCATTTTTTCTTCTCTGTAGAATAAGCAATGAAAAATATTGAGTACTAGTTAGAGAAAAGTTGATTTCCTATTTCACAGAATAAAAATAATTGTAGCTAGTCAAAAGTGAGATGTGTTTTTTTCTTTTTTTTTTTTTTTTGAGACAGAGTCTCGCTGTGTTGCCTCGGCTAGAGTGAGTGTCGTGGTGTCAGCCCAGCTCACAGCAACCTCAAACTCTTGGGCTTAAGCGATCCTATTGCCTCAGCCTCCCGAGTAGCTGGGACTACAAGCATGCGCCACCATGCCCGGCTAATTTTTTCTATATATACTTTTAGTTGCCCAGATAATTTATTTCTATTTTTTAGTAGAGACGGGGTCTCGCTCAGGCTGGTCTCGAACTCCTGACCTCGAGCGATCCACCCACCTCGGCCTCCCAGAGGGCTAGGATTACAGGCGTGAGCCACCGCGCCCGGCCGAGATGTGTTTTCTTATGAGAAAGTGTACTTTCCTAATATTGGAGTGGTTACACAAAAGGTAGAAAATAATTTGTTAGGAATCTCTACAAAATATTGGTGAAGTAAAATAAAAAAGTGGTTAAGAGGGCACAGCTCAGAGTGTTTCAGGTCCAAACTCCAGCCACAGAACATACTATTATTTGTGACATTGGCAAATGCCTTTCAAAATTCAATGTTCTTTTCATGTGCATTTCCCTGATGATTAGAGATATTACTCAGTGTTTTTTCATATATTTAGTGACCATTAGTCTATCTTCTTTTGAAAAGCTTCTGTTCTTGTCTTTTGCCCACTTTTTTATGGAGTTTTTTTATTTTTTCTTGTTGATTTGTTTGAGTTCTTTACAGATTCTGGTTATCAATCCTTCATCACATGTATAGCATGAAAATACTTTCTCCCATTCTGTAGATTGTTTGTTAGCTCTATTGATTGTTTCCTTGTCTATACAGAAGCTTTATAACTTAATTTTTGTTGCTGCTATGATGGCCTTTGGGGTCATCTTCATAAATTCTTTCCCTAGGTCAATATCTATAAGAGTCTTTGCCACCTTTTCTTCTGGAATTCTTATAATTTCATGTCTTAAGTCAGCCATAAATCATTGGGTGTTTGCTAGTATTCAATGCAAAAATCCCAACAAAAAAAACCTTATAATGACAAACACAGAATGTTTTTTACTTATATTATTATTTAACTATTATCATAGTACTTCTTTAAGATTGTATAAATCTATGATAATATAGTTATCTCCTTAAAAATTTCTGGAGAATTGAAATACACACTGCATGAACTCTTTCAAAGCTAACAATTCAAGGAAAAACTGATGATTTAATAAGCTATATATTTTAATCTTTAAAAAACATCTCCTTGTTGGGGTAGAAGAAAGGGATTATAAGAAGAACACAGGAGATTTTGGGGTCAGTGAAACTATTCTGTATGATAGTACAATAGTTGATACATGTCATTATACATTTGTCCAAACCCATAGAATGTATAACGCCAAAATTAAACCCTAAGGTACACCATGGCCTTGGAGTGATCATGATGTGTCATACGGCTCAGTAATTGTAAAAAATACACCATTCTGGTGGAGGATGTTGATAATAGGGGGGGACAATGCACATGTGTGGGCAAAACTGATATGGGAAATCTTTGTACCTTCTGTAGTTATGAATCTAAAACTACTCTAAAAATAAATTCCATTTTTAAAAAAGGCATGTTCATTCAGCGTCAACATCTTATATACAGGCAAGAATAGCAATCTGTTTTTATAAAGAAAAGAAAAATAGACACATATCTGTCATTTGATAAAAGGAATCTTCAATGTATTATGATATATGCCATGTTAATGGATATAAATACTTCATATTGAAAAACATGTCATTTCTCCCCAAATTCTTCCATACCTTCAGCACAATAATACTCAAAATCCTAAAATGATTTTTATGATATTTCAAAGCTGATTCTAAAATTTGCAGGTAGGCCAGGTGCAGTGGCTCACGCCTGTAATCCTAGCACTTGGGAGGCCGAGGCGGGTGGATCGTTTGAGCTCAGAAGTTCGAGACAAGCCTGAGCAAGAGCAAGAGCCTGTCTCTACTAAAAATAAAAAAAAAAAATAGAAAGAAATTAGCTGGACAACTAAAAATATATAGAAAAAAATTAGCTGGGCATAGGGGCACATGCCTGTAGTCCCAGCTGTTTGGGAGGCTGAGGCAGAAGGATTGCTTGAGCCCAGGAGTTTGAGGTTGCTTCACACACATTCCTAGATGAGGTCAAACAAGGTGACACTCAGATTTCTTGTTTTATTTTTTCACACTGTAAACAAGTATTCTTTTGTGATATATTTTTATGCCATTTATTTTCTATCTTTGTCATTTTTGTTGGTTATTTTACTGTTTAACAGCACGCGAGCATAGTGCTGAAGTGGTAACATACTGTCTAGTGTTCTAAGTGCAAAAAGGCTGTGATGTCCCTTACAGAGAAAACACAGGTGTTAAGTAATATGTCAGGCATGAGTTGTAATGGTGTTGTCTGTGAGTTCAATGCTTATGAATCATGAATCAATAATATATATTAGGTAAGGTGTCATTAAACAGAAACACACATAAAACAAGGATAAGTATCAATAGGTTGACAAAATGTTGTGACCTGAGTCTTGAGGGAACCTAATCCTGTATTTCCCCAGGAGCGACAGTTCAGTATTTGCTTAGACAGCATTCTCAGTGACTTTATGGAACATAACTGCCATAAATAATGAGAATTGACTAGATGGATCAATTGATAAATAGGTAGATGACAGATAAGAATTGACTGTGTAAATCTATCCCTCTCTACTCAGAGGCTGTATATATAAAATTAAGTACTTTTATGATATATACATTATCATATAATAAAACAAGCATGTGTTAAGCAATATTTTCTTCACATTTTACTGAATAGCCTTGAACATATAATCTTCCAAAACTATTTTCAATTACACCTCATATTACTTCAAAATGCCCTTGAATTTAAAACTAAATGCCCTTTAAATACAGATGTAAAATTAAGACCACTTTTCTACCCAAGTAAAATCATCTTTTCAATTTCTTCCTAAATTTTTATACACATTTCCACCAAAACCAAAGAAATTATATATAGAGATACGCAAGATTCAAAAGTCAAATACAATATATTTTTCAAATAGAGAAAAACCTGAATGTTGTAATTAAAATAGATCCATAAGTACTAAGAAAAAATAATGCAAGAGACAAACATTTAAACACAGGCTGATGATAGTCTTGAAGAGAAGACCCTTTTCTATCAGAAACTTTAGATATCTGAGTTAAGTCACATTCATACTTATTTTATGTTAACTGAGTCATTTTTCTCAATTTTAAACATTATGTATGGTTTAACATATGGATGAGTGAATTCAGAGTACTTTAAATTTATGAGTAAAAGCAATTTACAAGTATATAATCAGTCTTAATGAGAGAAATAGTAATGCATTCAAAACTTGATGTTTTAATAACAGGGAAATATATGTCAAAAATTAGTTATTCAATACTTTGGAAATTTTCTATGCAATTTTGTTGTAGTCCATTTATAACCAAAACAAATACAAACCAAGTAATTCATGACTCATGCTACTTTTGAATTTAGTATATATTTATTTACCTCATGAGAAAAATTATCGAATATGAAACTATTTTGATAAAAAATTATTCCATTAGGGCATTTTATTAATTCTGTTATAAAAATTAGGGCTTCAAACTCAAGTGTATGTATTATTTAAATGTAAGTGACTAAGATATAACACATATTTAAAATTTTCATTACTTATTTTCTAATTTTGTAAGGAAAACTTGACCATAATTAATAGCTTTAGAGCAAAAACAAAGATTCAAACTAATGGGACATTTCTTGGGCAAAAATTTAGAAGCTTTTTCAATTAACTATTTAAAAATAAATTACTGCCTCATCCCTATCAAAAATAAATTTAGAAAAAATGAAAGAATTAAAAGGAAAATTCAGATGCCTCTCTAAAATGACTTCTAAAAGTGTATTCCCAGTTTGTCATCTAATTCTTAAACCAATATTTTCCTGATTGTGTTATCGCTAAGGATTTGAAATTATATACATTTGATCTTACATCAAAACTCTAGGCTGGGAATTTAATGCCATGTATAAAGTTATTTCATTGTAACGAGAGATCCTTTACATTAGAAGTTCATCAAATTGCACAGTGGAATATCACTAAATATATAAATGGTGTGTATATATATATATATATACACACACACACATATATATATATATATATATATATATATATATATATACTTAGTTTTCCAAAATCAGACCTGGTCTAAGTTTGAGTTCTTCCAAAAGACCCCGAGGCAGAAATCTGAACAGTCCTAGTTAATACAGAAGATTCAATTAGAGAACAAGGAAGTGTGTATCTGGAAGTGAAGGTAGCCAGCAAGGATGTGATATTAACACTTCTTTCACCATAGACCATGAAATTATCATATCCTAGGCAAGCGCTAATCCTCAGGAGTCTTTTGCTGAGGGCTGCTACCAGGAGGTGTTAATTCACCACAATAACAGCCTGACACAGGCCGGAGCAAACTAGTTGTTCAGTGGTTCAGTTCTGGGAAAAGGCCCTCCTCCACTGTAGCAGTGGAAGTCCTCAGGAGCAAATCTAAATGGTTAGGATACAGGTTGGGCACAGAAATCTGCTATAAACATCACCTCCTATTATTTCAGTAAAAGATGTGAACTTGACTTATACACAATTTTTAAAGGCCATTCAAATTTGTAAGAAGAAAAACAATCACAGTGATGAAAACAGTATCACATGTATTTGATCTTTATGTTAAGTTTTTAAAATCATAAAAATACGTGCACAGAGCCAGAACAGTAGAAAAATTTAAAGAACTTTAAAAGAGAATAGAAAACAGAAAATCCACCCTTGCCTTTATCTTGAGTCATTCTCTCCAGATATAGCAATTTTTGCTTATCATTTAACCTTTAAACATTGTGTATACCTCTATAACTTGAAATATAAATATTACAAAATATCTACCAAAATATTTTAGTATTTTCTTCTTATCATTTGATTCTGAAATTTTACAAAGTTAAATCTCTGGGTAGGTCTTTTTATTTATCATATGTGTTGAGACTTTCAATTAGAGGACTACTATCTTCAGCTCTGTGAATTCTCTCCCCCTTTTTTCTTACTTTTTGTTTCTCTAAACTTCATTTGATTTGTTCTAATTTCATTAAAATTTTGGTACCCAAATATGATGTTTTCCATATGGATTTATGTTTTATTTATTTTAATTTTTCAGTAAATATTCAACTTTTTAAAATATACTCGGATCTATGTTCAATTTTCATTCATGTCTCATTTCATATTCAACATTTAACATTTTGTTGTTCATTGTATCCAGTGAATTTTTTATATTATTAGTCATAGTGTAATTTTCCAAGAAGTTTTTCTTCTGTTAAACTCATCTTTATAATAGCCTCTTTGTATTTTATGTATAAAATATTTTCTCAACCTTTCTGGGAATGTCTAATATAAAATTTAAAAGTTATTTTATAGTACTTTAATAATGTGAATTTCTGGTCTTTTTTGTTCATGTTCTTGTTTTTCCTTTAGATTTTGTTACTTATGTTGCATATTGTGTTTCCATTCAGATTTATAAAATCAGAATTCACTTATTTGGTACAAATGCCTAGTGCAACTAACCTCTTTAGTTGCAGTAAGTATATTTCCCTAACAGGCTTCTCATTAGAATGGGAGTGTTGATAAACCCACTACCCTGGAAAAAGTGTCGATTTAACATAAGCAGGCAGGTAAAATACTCCAAACTGCTCTGATTACAGAGGATCCTAGAGGAGCACTTTAGTTTATTTCACTTTGTGGGAAAGATTTATTTTCTATCTCCATCTTCCTTCTCCACACTTGCCTCAGATCCTGAGTCCCTTAGGTGTTTCTCTCTTTCTTTACATAGGAACTAACATTCACCCTTAGACTTATCAGATAAAGTGAAATTGTTGTTAGCAAAGTTAGATGTCTGATCCTCATCATATATTAATACAAAACTTTTATCAAAGTTTACAACTACAACACACACACTTGCATACACAAGTAAATAGATATAAATTTTTTTGCTTTATAGTTTTCATTTTTACAGAAATGTGATTTTCATCATAATATATATAACATTACGCCACTAACATGCATTAGCTCTACGTATGCGTGTGTGTGTGTGTGTGTGTGTGTGTGTGTGTGTGTGTGTGTGTCCTTACTGGATCACAAAGGCCGAAATAACCAATTAGGGTCATACGAAACACAAGTTTAGCACGAAACTTGATTTATTTTAGCAAAGGATGTGTGAGAAGAATATACACAGCATCAATGTTAGCAATGCCCAGATCTGTCAGATGTGTGCCCTAGGACCCTATACATACATTTCGATATCAGGGTAAATCTCCTATTCAGAGTAATAAGCACTATCTGTGGATGGGGGGATGATTTAGTACATCACTTAGTATTGCCAGCTTTCTGACATTTCTCAGTTTTGCTGTTACTGTATTATAAGTGTTCTCTTTACCCCTCTGTAGATTAATAACTTTCACCAACTTAATAATTCTTTTTATTACATTTTTGTGTTCAATTATTGATACAGTTTCAGCATCCTACCTGAACCCTGAGTGATAAAGCCCCAATACCTCTCTAAAGTCTTGAAAACATCAGACCTTCATGGACTGCATGGCCTTATCTTTCAGTGAAAATGCCTCTCTCTTCCTGGCACCTATTTTGTCCTCAAAACTGGCTATTTATTTTCTAAAAAAATTAATAAATATATTTTAATTTGTTTTCCAAAGAAGGGGAGATTTTGTTATGTTTTTAATTCACCATCATTACTAAAAACTACATATTAAAAGGCTCTTTATGGCCATTTTCCAAATTACGGCTCGCATTTTCTATTTTCTCTAATTTTATAAAACATAAATATAGAGAGAAATTTTTTATCAAGTTCAACAAAAATAAAAATATTTAATGAGTTTAATAAAATTCAAATATTTAACATATTAAAATATTTGCAATTAATAATTTTGTTAATGCCTGTGATAATCTTATAGTACTGATGTTGATTAGTATGAAATATTTAAATTCTTTATTATCTAAAGATAATAGATGCTTTAGATAATTGGATTTACAACCCCAAAATTTTGATTTATACACTATTCTATTGAAATGTCAGCTAGAATTTAATTATTAATTATACTGATAATATGTTATAGAGTATTGTAACCACAATACTACAGTTACAATTTGGTCTTTTTTACTCTTTTCAATCATGTCTCTTTTTCTCAAAATTTTTCCTCTTTTCCTCTGATCATTTGTATAAATCATCTCATTAGCCTGCCCCACTTATTTTCAATATCCCCAGTTCATTTCTCCATATACTACAATTTAAACTTTAGAAAGTCAATTAAAACAAGCTGCCATATATTCTGTCATAAATAGAACTACTATCATTGACCACAGATAATAAATGAATTATGGAGTCAAATTTTTTTGCAAGAGTGCAAATAACAGAGAAGATGGGGCTGAAAATTAGCGAAATCTGGGAACCTATTGTGTATTAAATGCACAATAGGTTCCCAGATTTCGAATCGAAGTATTAATCCAACATCTCAAAAAATGTGAAGGTACAGTAAATTAATTATAGGTTATCATAAACATATTCCAAGCACAAAAGAAAAGTTTTTTTAAAATATGACTTTTATATTTCAGCAAGTCAACTTTGGGTGAGCACTGAATATATTATCCTTCTTCCTGGTGTCCACCCTCTTATCTTTTTCTACATCTTCTCTTCTTTTAAAATCCTGAATCCATCTTGCTGGTACTTTCAATGATCAAGGTTAGGGTGAAATAACAAAGGGCAAGGTAGTGGATCCTCATGGGCAAGGTCATTCTAAGCTAGTACAATGGATTTGTTTAGATTTTTCAAGGTAAAACATTTACAAGATAGATAAGTCCTTCTCCTAAAAATACTGTCCTGTCATAGATTTGAACTGGTAAGTTCTCATGGTGGAAAACTCTTCTCTAATAGAGAGAAGGAATGGAGAAGGCAAGAATAAAAAGGAAAACAGCCCTGCTTGAGAACAGCAATTTTCCTCTATGCTCCAGGCTCACTTGATAAGAGGAATATTTTATCTGGCTCAGAAAGAAAAAAAATTCCTAATTATAGTACATATAAAATCAACACATGGCATTTGTCTCATAACAAGATTTCCAATGTACAAAACTGAGTCTGAGAAAGCCTCTGAAAAAGGCTTTCAGTGTTGAGTCACCGATTTACTAACACTAATACTGGGTTGTAAAAAAGAAATGTATGATCTCTGCTGCATGGTCTCACTGAAATTGGGAATCTAAAAAAGTAAAACTCATAGAAGTAGAATAGAATGGTGGTTGTCCAGTCTAGGTTGAGGGGGGAATAGGGAAATATTTGTCAAAGGGTACAACGTTTCAGTTAGGCAAGATTAGTAAATTCTGAGGATCTATTTTATAACATGGTAACTACAGTTGATTATAATGCATTGTATACTTGAAAATTGCTAAGAGAGTGGGCCTTAAATGTTATCACTACAAAAAATATGTGAGGTGATGGATATGTGACTTAATCATTCCACAATGTATGCATACATCAAAACATCACATTATACACCTTAAATATATATAATTCTCATTTATCAATACTTTAATAAAATTGAAGTTTTTTTCTGTAAAAAGGAAATATAACTCTTCTCTACAGCTGATTTTATCTTCTTCATATGCACTACCATCTGCTTGGGAGCAAACAGAATGTCTAAATTTAATAAAATCAAGGCTGACATTTAGATTGTTCTTTCCTTCTATCTGATTCTTGCCTAGTTTTAGACTGGACACACTGGATGAACTACTTTTTGACAAGATGAGAAGACCAATAAGGTCAGAATAAAAACACTCAGGCTATAAACACCTAGAGATAGCATATAAAATACAATACATAACAGTTTATATTAGGGAGATGTTTACCTATGAAAGAAATTGAAGTAAATCCATGGGTGCTAGAAGTGAAAAGAAAGTTAAAAGCCATTAATCAATTAAAAATTTCATTAATTCAATAAATATTATGGAGCATAGCAAGATACCAGGCACTGTTCAGGATTTCTATGGCCATGAATAAAATAAAAATCATTCTGGTGGCAAATCTATGGTAATAAATACATTATTTTTCAAGAAGATCACAGGGATTATTGGACAAGGAATTAGTATTCACACCCACATTCTTTTCTTGAAGAAAAGAATTGCCAAACAGACTAAAGATGAGAAACTGAAACTAAGACCCAATGTAAAGAGATCAAACAAATTTTCCCTATGATCAATGTGAAAGCACCATTACTCTACCATGGATCTCAATGAATCAAAAATTACATATTAAAAGAAAGTAAATATCCAGTTCTATCTCAGGCATATTTTAGCTTGACTTTTATAATCAACCTGGTGAGTTGGTCAAAGAAATCCCTGTTTAATATCAACTCTCCCAAAAGACCAGTATACAAATCTGTTGACAATGCAAAAGTAAGTTTATTGAAAGTACTATAGTAAGAGAAAATGTTACTTTGAAAGAGTCTTAAAAGGAGCAAATTATGGATGAATGTTTACATCATTTTGGAGTTCAAGCTTAAATTGTCTTTTAAAGGGATTACTTATTGAGATTGGTAATATTTGTGATGTAATAAATAGTTTGGGATGGTTGGGCACAGCAAGACAAAAGCCTTGAAATAATTCATGGTAAGTAAATTCTTAGATTAAGATCTAACTGCTTAGATGAGCAATTTAGCTAGATAAATTGGCTTCATCACTTTCTTAGAATAAACATGGCAGCAAAGTTTTATAGTCTTATTCTTGCCGTCTTGGGCAAAAATTTCCTAGACCCAGCCTAGGCCCAGTCAGACCATTTGTCATCCAGAACTAGAGGACATAACTGTCATAATCGATGGAGATGATCTATCACATCTAAACAGCTGATAGAAGAGTAGTGATTATATATTATGTTTCTAATGATGATAATTTCAACTTCTAAGAATATCGGGTTTTTCTATTCCATTTATGGATTATCAATTGTTGCTTATTTCCTTTTTAATTTTTTAGGGGACAAGAAATGTGTAACAGCATTTCAGCCTTTGCAGAGTTCATCTCTAAACACTTCAACATTTGGAGTTCATAGCCAATTTTAACTCAGAATCAAAATGTGCTCAAATTAAACCAACAATTGGATTCGATTTTCAATCCAAAGAGCACAAAAATCTACACATGATGTTATTAGCCACATTACCCATTACCTGTAACAAAGTTCTTTTGTTTATTTCCAAAACATTTAAGTAATATCAAAGCAACGTAAGTGCTAATATAACATTATTCCATTATGAAAGCACTTGTTTTCACCTGCTCAATGTAACTACCTGCCCCATCTTATTAAATTCTTATATGAGGTTTTCTATAGTTTTAGTAATATTTTCTTGTTCCTCTATAAATCTCTGAACCATAGGAAATATGTTTTCCCCCATTTTCCAGTCTTTCTATAAAGAGTAAGATGAAAGGTGCTTGAGAAAAAAAAAAGCAATTCAGAATTTCCTGTGAATGGTTAAATTATTAAATGTCAAATAAACATGAGGTTTCATTATATTGGTGACTGGTGAAAAAGGGACCTGGTACTGATAAAAAAAAATGTGACCAATTTGACATTTGGTTTAAATGTATGACCACTTTGCATTCTTTCACTGTTTTTCTCTTATCATTTATTGCAATAATTCAAAAAATAAGATTATATTGTTATATCCTGATTTTTCTATTTTAAACATTAGTTGCATTTAGCCATCCATTTCTCACTGTAGAGCAAGTCAGATCCTATGTCTCCCCACCTTTTGTTGATGGCGTATAATTATGTATAGAAAGAAATTGTTTTAGACCATGAATATATAAAAATTTCTCTGCTATGTTCTCAAACTACTTTTATTATTTGGAGAGATATTTAATTCTAGTTTGCCAATGCTTTTCATTCACAATTTAAAGGTGGGATTCCGTTTTCTTTAGATGCCAATATTATTCTTGAGAAATTATCTCTGTTTTTGTTGCTGTTTTGGCGGTGGTGGTGATTTTGATTGCTACCTTCTCTTTTGCCCTTGAAACTTAACATTGTCTCTTTATTCTTGACATCTTCATTTGCTGTTAATCTTGCTCTTTTATCACTGATTTTGTTCATACCATGTGAGTTCTTTCAGGTTGGAAACTCATCTCATTTATTCTGGACAAAGCATTGTGTTATTCCTTTCTAATTCTTGGCTATTTATTTTTTTCCTCTTGCCTATTTCTAGAACAACTATGAGCCAGACATTGGACCTACTAGATTTATCCTGTAATTTTGCCATATTTTATCTTATATATTAAAATTTTACATTTTTGTCCAAGATTATGAAAATATTTTTTCACATATATTATTCATGATATGAGTTTTAATTTCTAATAGTTATTTCTTATGACCATTTATCTTTAAATTTATCTTATTTAATAAATGTCATGTCTATGCTCAACTCTACAGAGATTCTTACAGATGTAATTGACATCTTCTCCTGTTCCTTATATTTTCTTAATATTCCCTGAGTTCTTGGGTTTCTTTGTATAGGACTCTGTTTATGATAGGGTATACCTAAACTGCATTTCAGTCTTGCATCTACGCTCATATATATAAATAGGGTTTTGCCATGTGGTGGGAAGCTCTGTGGATAAAGACAGAGCTTATATACTAGCAGGCAGCACTTTAGGGTAAAGAGGCAGTTAATTGGGAGTACACCTAAATGCCAGTATTGATAGATGTTGCCTCTTGGTTAATTTCTTAGAGGAAAGTTTGCTAAATTCTTACCCAGGGGCTAGAGGAAGGGTGAAACTTGGTGATAATTCTAAGTCTCAATGACAGCATTAAAGAAGTTGAACTATTATTTTATTACACTTTGTTTTGATCCCAGTGTCTCAAATATGGAGCCTGTTTGACTCCTGCTAGTTTCTCCAGAAAGTGAACCACTTCCTTACTGTTGGATAGAGGGGTATTCACCAGGCTATGCAAAATGAAAATTGGTAGAGGGAATTTGGAAGATCTAATGGAAACTTAGATCAAATTGCAACAAATCCTTCTGCTTTCAGCTCCAATTCTCACTACTATCTTTGGATAGATTTCGTATTACTCACTGTGGAGTATGTTGGGGGAGGGGTTATGTTTTTTATGTTGATACAAGTGGCTTACTTCTTGTTGAGCTTTCCCTCTTCTAGTATATTCTACTGGTCCCTACATTTTCTCATTTTCCATTTTCCAAAATTTAGTTGACATCCCTCATCTAGTATCAGTGCCTTACACACACACACACACACACACACACACACACACACACAAATACATATGTTTATAGTTATTTTACAGGAATGAGTAAAAATGCATACATATTTTCAATCAGTCATTTTAAGCCAGAGATACTTGATAAATATTTGTTTTTAGAGAAAGTACAATTTCTATTACATTTGAAAACATTTTGTCTCTACATTAGCTCCATTGGCAATAAAGGACATTAAGATATTTGAGGAAATTATATTACAATTTATATGTATCTTAAAAGATACAATAAAATTAACAAAACAGAAACACTAGACACTATCAATAAAAACCTAAAATGAACCTGAAAAAATACTTAAGACTAAAATTACTGTAGTGAGTTACAGCATCACTGAAATTTACTTAGAGTCAATATTAAGGCATTATTGATCACAAAGCTCTACTTCAATTTTGTTCCTAATGGTGAGAATAAATTAAAAAAGACAGTCAGCTATAAAGCCAAAATGCTAAACAGAAACAGGGTAGTGTGAGATTCAATCTTATACTTATCAGTAATAGTCTTCATGATCCTGAAAAATACACTTAATGTCTATACATCTCAGTTAAGTCATCTGTAAAATGAGAGAGTTATATTGGAAGGCTTCTAAATTTCTGTCTAACTATTCATTGTTACAAATCTAAAATAGATGTTTCCTATATGAAAACGTACTTGCAATGTTGAATAATAGATCAATTATTTTTAAAAATATCCACTTGATACTTAAAAGATTATAGTATTTTATAATTTTTATAACTTTTATCATATTGTATATATAGTACCAAAAAAAGTAAATATTATTTTTATAATACCATTTTGTTAATATTTATTGAATATCTTATATTTATCAAATACAGGATGTATACCAGAATGTTATTATTATTAACCTCATTCTATAATGGAAGTTAATTTGGGTAGTTTGATGAAGACTCTATAACCAACAAATGACAGATATAAACTTAGTTGTAATTATTAATTACAGATAAATGTACATATTATAATTGCTTTTCTATACAAGCTTATGGGACTTATGCTCTATTATATCTACTTTCTATCTAGATTTATTATCTGTCAAGAAAAAAAATGCTCCTTTTATAATGTAAGAAGCAATTTCATTTTCATTAACAGTTATTTCTTACAATTGTAAAGTAATTTTTAAAAAATGTCTTTAGGCCTTTTGAATTCATTTTGAAAATTATGTGAATTAATATAGTCATTATTCCTTGTAGCTAACAGCAATACATTTTTATTAGGTGTTTTTCATATTATTAAAGTAAAATAAGTAGACAGATATGTTTTATACATTAAAAATACATGGTTATAACTGAGACGCATCTTCTTGTTATTATTTTAAGATGCTTTCCAATAAAAGAATTAATAGTAATAACAAACTATTTTGAGCAAGTTCTTACTTTTCTGTGTTGTTGTCATATGTATGCAATAATCAATTATGTAGAAAGTATCAATTTCCTATTTACAAAAGAGAACATTGAAACACATAAGGATTATGTTAAATAACCTGCCCAATTTCCAAAGCTAGTGTGTGAAACAGCTATAATTTAAGCCCCAGGCTCTCTAACTCTAAATCCTACATTATTGAACATGCTACTGTGCTTGTTAATTAATAAGAGGTGGTACAAAGACCTGTAAAAGTGGAAAAACCAAATGTACTCAAATAAGCCTTCAACATCAGATGAATAAAGACCGTGTGCACAAGTTCTGTTAAATTTCAAAAAACCAAAGGACAAAAGAATACTAAAATTAAATATGTTTAGTCTCACCATATAATCTACTCAGATAAATGAGTGATATGATTCATATATTTGAAAAAATACATTAAGAAAAAAATCTACTTTATACAAATGTATAACTCTTGCCAAGTGTGACTTAGAAATTAGCAAATACCTAGATGGGAAAAGCAGCAGAAAATATCTGGCTCACCCTAATACGGATGAGCTTTCTTTTCTCTCTGTGATATTAAAACCACATGTCTTTCTTGCCTTGGTTGGTCCCAAATGCCTTCCACCAGCTGTTTTGTTAAATTATTATCTTACCTGGATTTCATAGTTGTTCTTAGTGGAAATGTTCTGCAGCAATAGAAGTTTCTGCTTAATGTTTTATGAATTGAAAACACACATGATCCAAATTTAAAATATGAGATCAAATTAATTCATGACATGGTAGAATTGTGCCAATTTAATTATATAGAAACAAACACAAATGATAGAAATATGATCAGTAGTTTGGTTTGCTATAGGGAAAAATGTTAAATGTCCAGTACCTGATTCCAAGTAGTTTAAATGTATATTCAAATGTAAGAAAGTCAGTACAGTAAATTAAAGAGATTCTATGATGACTGAGAAGTGCCCCAGTATGTTCAAAACAGTATAGAGAAATTTACATAATTTCAGAAGAAAACAGAAGATAAAGATACTTCCATTGTACATAAGGGGACAATCCAGCAAGTGAATAGTTGAATTGGTTTTATGAAATTCATCTAGTGCATGAAATCTGAAATGCTTTACTCATAGAACTTTTAGAAAATAATATGTTGATACCATAGAACAGAAATTATGATGATCTATATCTCATATTATATAAATATATTCATGTGAGAAAAGTAAAGTGGTATAATCTCAAAGCTCTTCATGGAAAACTGGAAAATACTAGTCTCTCTCTCTATATATGTGTGTGTGTGTGTGTGTGTGTGTGTGTGTGTGTGTGTGTGTGTGTGTGTGTGTTTGTGTTTATGTAATGAAAATCTGGAAGATACCTCTGATGATGACTAATATACTTGCAAATAATCTACAAATGCTTAATGATAAAAGATAAAAATAATTTGCAACTATTGTCAAATGTAAGTGTAAGTATTAACTTTCTTCTTCTGAGAGAGAGAATTCCAAATTCTGTAACATTTCCAATTTTAAAATGTCTCAGCAAATCAATTAGAAAAGAAGAGAAACCATGCTAACATTCATTAGATGCTAAAATCTTCCAAACAAGGAATGAAACACTGAATAATTTAAATAAAATACATATCTTATTGATTGACACTGAACACATAATGAAGTTTACAAAAACAAAAATAATCCAGTGCTCTCATTTCACCACTAATGACAACCAAAGCAAGCTTTTATTCAACCAGAAATGTTAGTTTCAATAAATAAAGAGTAGAACATGGACAGAATTATATAGAGTGAAATTATTGCAAACCACAAAATCTGAAAGTGTCTCTTAAATAAGTGAAGTAAACTATGTACAACAAAAATACAGTCCAAGAAGATTATATATAATAACTTGCAGTCAACGCAAGAGATGGCCCATATGCCTGACTAAATTACCTCATGGCAAAAATTGTGATTTAATG
Source organism: Lemur catta (assembly GCF_020740605.2). Taxonomy (NCBI): domain Eukaryota; kingdom Metazoa; phylum Chordata; class Mammalia; order Primates; family Lemuridae; genus Lemur; species Lemur catta. The sequence continues at coordinate 44,358,170 of NC_059141.1, read as the reverse complement.
AACATTGGAGAGTACTGTTGAAATTTGATATTCTAAAATTTATGTGACTCTAAAATATCAACTCCAAAATAAAATAAAATAAAATATCAACTTTATAATTTAGTAATAATCACAAACCTCAAAGCTCATATTTGCAAATGGCATAAAAATTTATCATCCCTCCCTCAAAAATGATAAAAAATGTATTAACTATTAAAGTGAGAAGTGATTTTAAGAAAAAGATTTTTATTATTTATTTTCCTTGAGAATGACTTTATAACAACAAACTAGATGTTACTGAACATTCAACTAAATGTAGTATAAATTAATTTTAGACTAGATAGTCTATAAATCATTTTTCAAAATTATTATAGTGGAAAATCTTATAATCAAGCAACCATACACATTTTTGCCCTAATTTTGGAATTATTACATTTTATACCCACATAAATATTTATTGTAAAAATATAGAAAAGCTATGCTTTTAATATAAAACAGCATTCCTTTCCAAGAATGATAAACATACACATTAGGAGAAATCATGCAAACAATGAAATCAATGTTTAATAAACAATTCTTAGGAATTTTAGAGCTAAAACACAATTCATGATTTTAAAAGAGATATATGCATATATATGTATATATAAGCTTCAGGTTTCTGAACTTCATAAATCAAAAATAAAACTAAATAAGTTACTTCTAAATCTTACCATCTTTACATGGCAAACAAATACAGTCAACTTGGAACTTTGGGGAAAATTATATTTACAAGAATACTTAATCGTGTACAATTAGATATCAATAAATATCTCTGATACCATATACTATGTATTAATATAAATTTTACCAGAATGTCTCAACGAGCTCTAATCAATGAAGTTACTTTGATGGTGACACTCCAAAGTTATTTTTGTTTTCATTTTTGGCCATTTAATCTTTCGTTAACCGCAATGTAATCCACTCTTCTCATAAGTCTTTCAAGGGACCCACATGTGTTCATAAACATATTTGCCAGTGTAGTCACCAAGTAGCTTCTTCCACATTCTGCTTTTCCCTAAGCCAAATGAAGTTTTCTTATGTTTCATTGATCAAGATGCTTTTTGTATGACCCACAAGTGGTGTGCACTAGATTGTTTCTCCAGGATCCACAAGACATTGAGATTCTTCACTGGTGCCAAGTTACAGGCAACACTGAGGAGGGAATTATTCTGCCCAGTCTGGGCTGCACTTTGTATATAGAACCCAAAGCCTCACCATTTGTCACAAAAATTTCACTGGCATTTCATGATAAATCTCCTTTATCTTCTATAAAACAAATTAAGCAAAGACTCAACTCAGCCATACACATTAATAAGTACAGATTTTGGCAGGAAAAACCAAACCATCTATTTCTTGAGGTAAAAACAAAACAAAACGAAAACATTCTAAAGGCAGATTCTTAGAGAGTTCTTTAACAAAGACAACTAGTTACCTTACCAGTCTGAACATCATTCCCTTCAGAGCCTCAATGTCCTCAAAAATTTTCTTTCTTAAACATGATATCACTAAATGACCCATTTTGTCATTTTCCTTTACTGTACAACATTTGGTAGATATTAATCTACTTGCTGTTTCTAAATGAAACTTTTCTAGAGTCTACCATTTTCATCACTCAAATTGATTCTAAATTTCAATGAAAACTCTTGCTCAAGGTATTCTTCTTGTAGCATAAAGCTATTTTACCTTTTACTTTTTATGTCAAGTGTGTCTAATTTTCCCTGAAAGATTTTCATTCTGCTCTCTTTTAAATAATTGTTTTGTGAACAACTTCCCTTTACTCTCTATCCATGTAATTTAGGTGGGGCCGATCCCATCTCAGCTTCAATGAGACACATAACTTAGACTTAACTAATGGGCACATTCCATTTCCTTGTTTCAGGCATTCAAGAATGACTATAGAGAATGAATAAGACACAATTCTAGCATTTGTTGGAAGTATATGGAATGAAAATATCTTTGTGTTGAAACTACTGGCTATAAAGTTTAAGGGATGTCAGGAGCTACCCATGTTTGGGGAATTGCTGTCTGACCGTGTAACAAACCTAAATGAATGAGCAGATACAAGAGACAGAAAAAAAAATGGGTCAAATCTTTATAAAGTTGTGTGAACGTGAATAACTGGCTATGCCTCAAATCAAATATATCCCTAGGTTTTTAACTTATATGAGCCAATATATTCCCTAATTTGTGTAAGCTGATTTGAGCTGAATTTCTTTTATGTGGCAATAGAATGATCTCTGATTATTAAATCCAGTTGTATCAATCACTTTCCTTTCACAGTATAATAATCTCTGTTTTTAAAAGGTGGAAAAATGAAATGTTCTGTTAGTCATTAGTCATTTAATGAAAATATCATTAAAGTGCTATAAATTTGTTCTTTGGTCAAACTACATTATGATGAATAATCCTGCAGATTTCTGACAGATTCGGTTACCAAATTAGATGGAGTTCAATCAACATCAAGAACAGCAGATAAGTATATATATATGCATATTCTTCTGAAAATATTTAAAGAGAAATTATTATTATTACATAATCAAAATGTTATCCTTTCTATTGCAGGGCAAGTCAGTAAGTTCACAATCTGCCAACCTGAGGGAACACACTAAAGCCACTGAGACCTGGCCGGGCACACTGGTGAATCAGGCAATTTTAGAACATGATTAAGTCAGCCAAAAAAATTGTTTTTATTATCAAGGAATGTCTTAACTCCCATCTTTCCATTCACCATTTGCAATCATTTCAGTATAATTTTCATAAAATTTAGTTCCTCCACTTCACAAATGACTATAAAGACTCCCAGCACTGAAGAATAAAATCAAAACACTTTACCATAAAATTAAAACCCTAAATATTAAAAATCTATTATGGCGTGACATCAAGTTTGTATCAGGTTTATTTAATATTGCACAAGAATTAAAACAAAAGCCTCTTCTTGCATGGTAGCATGTTTAATTTCCTAGTCAAGAAAAAAAATATGCCTTAAATATGCTTACACAATAGGATATGTGCAGTTTATTTTTTTACTTTCTAAAATACCTTTACTTCAATTATTGAAAACTCCTATAACCACCATTCATGTTATAATTCTTTTTAGAAGAAAGCATCCCTATAGCTAAGCCATAGATGACAATTAAAAAAAAAATTGTTCTTCTCAGCATTGGAGAACATTTCTTTCCTGGAGTTTTTCTCAAAAATGAAACCAACTTTTGATACAGAAATTACTGTTCTGCCAAGTAAATCTAAAATGTAATGGTAGATGTTCGGGTGTTATGGATTAAACATTGTATCAATTCAATTTTAGCCATATCAGGAATAGCCAATGGTTTCCTTTCTGAAATGTGATAAGAGAATCTGCTCCGGATTTGCTGTTCATTATTTGGGGAATGTATGATTCACAATTGATTGACACTATGACAGTAATAAAGTAGCTGATGGAATTTTGATGTATTGCTGTCAATTTTTGAACATTCTTGAAATCAAAAAAAAAATAAGAAAACCATCAACACTTGCATTTGGCTAAGACTCAAAGGTAGGCAGGGAAGTGGGAAAGTTTTACAGTGAAAAAAGTAAGAAGGTTTCAGGCATACTCTAGTTGGAGATTGTTGGCATGAGGGAGCTGAAGGTGGGCTAAGTAGAAGTGGAGCCTCTAAGGTGATTGGTTTGGGGAGCATATGTGGCTTTCCTGGTTGTGTCTTTATATGGAAATAGTGTCAGAAATAGGAAAGCTGGCAGTCATTGACCAAGTCCTGAGTATTCCAGGCCATTTGCTGCCAAGGTTGTGGTTTGCCTTCGTGGACTGATTGCTGTAGAAGTTCTGTTTTGTCTTCCCAGGCTAGTTGCTGCAGAGGTTCTGGTCAGAGTTCTAATGTTATATATGGTCTGGCCATTGTTCGTTTGTATATTCAGTTGCTTAACCTTTACTGAATCATCGAGCACTTATATCAATTAAAGTAAAATTTCTTTTCGGAAACATAATAACTGGTGTGTACATTCTTGGTTTTCCTAAAACACACACAAACACACACTCACAATGTATTTTCCTTAGCACTTTATGTAGAAATCACTTTAACTCTTACAATAGTGCTGTGGTGTGCAGTTATGCTAATTTCACAGACTTATGGCTAAATCACAATGGGAGCCACAGTCTGAGCCCTCTGGAAAATCATCAGAGTAGGAAGAGACAGTAAGTCTCATTAACTTTTGTAATGACCACTCTTGAAAAGCTTATGACAATATTCTCCCTTTTGATCTTCATTAAAGCCAGTATTAAAAAAATTCAACAATTTTATATATAGGCAACAACACACAAAGTCCAGACTTTCATGACAGCCCAGAGAGAGAGCTCAGAATAATCATGGTATTGGCCATCTAAGTGCTCATAGATTAATAACATTTGTAATGATATGGATCTACTCTATATTAACTACTCTTGGCATTTACTAAAAAATACCAGAATAAAACACTTGGAAATAAGAACAATTATTTTTATTGTTCTCACTTTTCCAAAGTTATCACAGTGGATGTGTGCTATATGTATAATCAGAATAAAAAGGATATGCAATATAGAAATAAAGTACATTTTATTTGTTTTACATATTCATTTTCATCTCTATTATGGCTGAAAATCAATGTGGTTTGTAATATGTATGGAAAAAGACTCTTGTCACTGAAATAGAAAACATCTGGCAATGGCAGGCAAAAACAAGCCCTTGAAGCATCTAAATATGATTTGTTTGCACAGAGGACAGAACTGGAAAATATCCACTAAAAATATTCCACTATTGTCAATGAGAGTATTACAATAATCTTTCGCTATTCCCAAACCACTTTTGTTTTATTGGATAACTTTGAGGATGCTAATTTGCAGGATGTAGTTGAGGGGGAAAGAGGAGGGGTATCAGGTAATGGAGACACAGCTTACAAAATTATTATTCAAAGACTTTAACATTTAAGATACTTGGTTACGTAAACCAATACTTTTGCTACACAACACTGAGAATGAGACAAAGATACCATTAAAACTGTATGGTATAATCTGCCTGCCTGCCTGCCTGCCTGCCTGCCTTATTTCTACCCTTTCTTTTTTCTTTCTTTTTTCCTTTCTCATCTGTTATGCACCAAGCACTCTTTCAGACACGTGGGAAACACTTGGGAGCAAAGCACGTAAAATATCCTGTTTTCACAGAGGTTATGCCAAGTTATTAAAATCTTAGTTTTAGACCTGATTCAGCATCCTAATTTTATGATTTAATACTTTTAAAATTTTGACAGAGTTTCCTTAAATTTTTAAACCTCAGTTTCCTCACCTATAAAAAGTGCATAATAATGGTAGCCCATTGTAGATATAATATAAATATATGTTTTTAAAATATTGGCATTAAAAGATTCTTGCTTTGTTTTCTTACAGGCCAAGGGCCTGGGGAGCCTTAATCATTGCTTATATTCTCTTTCTCACTTGTAATTACAAAATCAAACAAACAAACAAAATCCTCATGCAAGGTTAAAACCATCTTGTCCAAATTGACTTGGACCAAAATATCCATTTTTATAGCAATTTTACCTTATCACAACAGGCAAGCATATCCAAATATGTTGTCTTTTTTACATTAATTTATTTGCAGCATGTTTTATGAGTGTCAGGCTACATTTGATTGGATAAAAGAAACAGCAAAATGTCCTTCATCATAGAAAGTTTGATAGGCATTTACATAGTCAGTCCACAGTTCTCAAGGTGATATTTGATTTCTCAACATCATGCCTTTCAGTATGCTTGATAACTTCATTAGGAGCAAACTTATCAATGGAACCAAATTACTGAGAACATGATGAAAGAATGCTCAGTATTGCTCTCTCAAACATGGGTTGAACAAACAGTATGGGAGCAGGTTTGTGGACATTACTGGTGAACCACAAAAACTCAAGCTCTAATTAGATCATCTATGCCCTAATTATAGAGCTCTCATTCACCACCAGAGCCATTTTACATCCCAGGGCATATTTGGCAATGTTTGGAGACATTTGTGGTTGTCACAACTGGAGGGGTAATACATCTGCAAATAGAGTCCAAGGATGCTTCAAAACATCCTACAATGCACAGGATTACCCTCCCCCCAAAATTATCCAGCCCAGATTCATCAGCAGTGCTGAGACTGAGAAACCCTACAATAGAGAAGTGTGACAATGGGAAAAGAGAAACTGCAGGAAAACAGCCTGTTGCAAGGCAAGAGTGATGCCATCTTGCATCTTGAAGCAAAACCACCGTGATGACCGATATTTGACTCCTGAATACCAAGATGTTCTGCAGCAAGGTCTTAAAACAATTCCCGAAGCATAATTAACCCCTCACAACAATGCTTATTCCACCTCCCCAGGGGTCATGAGTTTCGGCAAGAAAATCTGAGATGTGACCAGTTGCTCATGTTTTAGCATGAAAGCTTGCTATAAAATGAATACTTTCTGGAGAGCAGATGCGATGATCCACCCTCTCATGGTTGCCTGAGACATTGGTTCTCTTTGTAGGTCCGTATTAAATATTTTCTTTCTGAGAAAACAGGATTTGTCAGCCTTTTTCTCTAGCCTCTCAGCTCTCTCAGCCTTTGGGGGTAGGTTGGTATATACTTGCTCACCATGGAACAGAAATGGTAATGACCCCGATGAGCAACCAGAGCTGAATAGAGCATTCATTTTATAATATTTGATGTGCAAATTTTCCTGTCTTTTCATTTTCACTCATTCAGCCATGTTTTTATTTAACAAATATTCATGACTAATATAGGTACTGCCCGTAATTATAATGACAGAGCAGTAAGAAAGACAATTTCATATAATTTTTTACTACTTTCTGTGACTGACCAAAAAAATGGGTAATAAATATGTTAATAAGTCATTATTTTGAAATGTATGTGCCTGTGAGATTTTACAAATAGAGAGCTCTTTCTAACCACTGAGTCACAGAAAATGAAATAAGTATCTGCTGTCATTGTAAAACTATGATAACTGAAAATGTCTCACAATTCAAATGACATTTTCCCCTAATATACATTTTTCTCTACTTAATATTTGGTTGTAGAAAGGGAATGTGATAATAGAAGGTCAGTAAAACAGACTGGGAAAAGTTAGATGAATCATCATCAGTTGCAGAAGAAACTGGAAAAACAAATGAAAAAGAAGTAGAAGAGAGGAATTATTCAGTGTTTGCTTGTTTTCTCTACTTTCCACAGTGCTTCTGAGTCACTTCCATATGTAAATAAAGCAGGAAGCTTCAAGAGCATAAGCATCAATGACACATTGTTAAAATAATCATAGTCAAAATTTTCAATAATGTACAAAAGAGATTGAAATGTAGTGCCATTGTTGACAATGTATCTTAGTAATTAATTCTGTTGAATTTAGCAAATGTCAAATATGTTTTTTAAGTGATTATATTTTGAATCACTCAAAAATAACCCATTTAATTAATCTGAAGTATTGCTTTTCTTCCAGGGATCCTCAAATTCTCATAAAATTTTACAATTTATTTTGTTTACCATATCTTTATCTTGTTTTTCTTTGCATTTATATTCTATTCATTCAAAATAGTCTGTACTCCAAACACAAATATCATCCATAATTAAAACAAGTAAATAAGCAAATAACAAAAAAAATTAGTTTCAATTTTACAGACCAAGGTCCTTCAAATGACAAATTGGAGTATTCAGTATGCTCTATAACATCTAAATTCTCCTTATAGAAAGTGAATTATTCCTTTGGGTAAATGCCCCATAATGTGATTGCTGGGTCAAATGGTAGTTCTACTTGTAGCTCTTTGAGGTAGCTCTCCATATTACTTTCCACAGAGGTTGTACTAGTTTGCAGTCCCACCAGCAGTGTATGAGTGTTCCTATCTCTCCGTATCTATGCCAACATTTATTGTTTTGGGACTTTTTGATAAACACCATTCTCATTGGAGATAAGTGATATCTCATGTTGTATTATCCTGGATAGAGCTGGAGCCCATTCTACTAAGTGAGGTATCTCAAGAATAGAAAAATAAGCACCATATGTACTCACCACCCAATTGGTATTAACTGACTTAACTGATCAACATTTAAGTGCACATATAGTAGAAACATTCACCGGGTGTTGGGCAGGTGGAAGGGGGAAGGCAGGGATGGGTAGATTCACATCTAGTGTGTGTGGTGCGCACCGTCTGGGGTATGGACATGCTTGAAGCTCTGACTCAGGTGAGGCAAAGGCAATATATGTAACCTAAACATTTGTACCCCTGTAATAAGATGAAACTAAAAAAAATAAAATAAATAAGAAAAACAAAAAAATGCTCAACATCTCTAATCATCAGAGAAATGCAAATCAAAAGTACAATGAGATATCACCTATCTGGTCTCGAACTCCTGACCTCGAGCGATCCTCCCACCTCAGCCTCCCAGAGTGCTAGGATTACAGGCATCAGCCAACACGCCAAGCCCAAAACTCTGATTTTTAGATATATTATCCATTTTCAAAAACATACATAAGAATTATTAGGGTAGACTTATTTATTACAAATAAATTTCCCAAAAGAATTCAGGATGGCCATATTTAAAAATTAAACGTGTGGTTTCTTTTAAGTCTTGACAACAGGTATGACTACAGTACAGCTTGGAAAGGAAAAATAAAACACATGGAATTTAAACATAAAAGTAAAACTTTTATAAACAAAGTAATTGCCCTGTACTTAATTTCAATACCCTCTATATTTAATGCTTCAGTGGCTAGTTACTTATTCCATATTGCCTTAAGACCAACTTGAAACACTTTCATTTTAGAAATAAATACATCTGGTTATATTTCCATAGGTATTTTCACATTGTCATAAAAATCAACTTTAAATATTGACAAAAAGCTTTCAGAACATATATGGCTGTGGTTTCATCAACACACTACCTAAAAATATAAAAGCCAAGCTAGAAGCGCAGGCAATCTCATTATCTGATTCCATTAATTTGGTTTACATTTTTTCGAATATCACTAAATGTTATTCTACTTTTCAAAGAGAAAGGCTAAAAAGGGCATTGGTAATTAGTGAGAGCTTCAAGATTTAATTTCATGAGAACAAAAAAAAGTACAGAATGTTTTCTCTTAAGATCTAGTCTCTTGAGTAAGAGTGCCATCTGCAGCTATGAATCTAGATGCTGTGAAAGTAAGTTCCTCACATCAGAACATTACACTGAAGTTATGCCTCTCTGGATAAGCGAGCTGTTTTTATTTGCCAAAATTAGGCACACCAAACTCTCCAAACTCAGGTAAGTCGATCCTTCGAAACAGACAATGTTAACTCACATATATATTTTACTATTATTTTAAGGAAACTTCTTCAAATACTATTAATAATTTATTTTAAATGCGTAAAATGCATTCATCGCATACAACAAGATATCACATTTTAGTAACAACTGCAAGTAAGATAATGTAGTTATAAATATATTAATAGCATCAGCATTTTGAGGACTGATACACATCTGTCATATAATTGGAATAAGATATATTATGAGAGGAAAGCTTCATAGCAAGCACTTCTCCATCATGAAAATCACCCTAATTGCAAGAAATACCTTCAACATTTTCATTAGTTATAGGCATAATCATAAAAGAATATGGAGTTTGGAAATAAATTTCAGAGGGATTGGTATCATTAGCTAGAACAAAATAAATGTAGACAATCAAGCTACAGTAAATGTATCCAGATGAACTGAATGTGAATCTGAGTTCCTCCACTGAAGGAGTCAATTCACTTCTCATATTTCTCATAAAAATCATTCTAATAATCACCTCCTATTTCACACATTTTTAAAAATCATTCTGCAGTGAAATAGGAATGGAAAAGGCTATTGTAAACCCAAAAGTATGCAGAGTCATTGTGTTCGTGATTGATCAAGAAACAGTGATTTTTTTTTTCTTTTTAACTATATGCTCTTGTTTCCTAATTTTACCTTTCCACAAAAGTCATCTGGGATAATTGTTTCATATGTATATTCCCAAGCATTTCTTTAGAGATTCTGATTAAGTGTTCCTATAGTAGATCCCAGGAATCAATCTTTTTCTTCCTTCCTTCCTCCCTCCCTCCTTCCTTCCTTCCTTCTTTCTTTTCTTTCTTTTCTTTTTTTCTTTTCTTTCTTTCTTTCCTTTCTTTCCTTTCTTCTTTTCTTGTCAAGGTGTACATATAGTTCTAATGATCAGACCAATTTGGAAAAAACTGATGTATTTTCCATTTCAGTAAAAGTTGATGCATACAGAGATTCAAATGTTAAGGCATTTGAACTGAAATAAAATTTCAGGTAAGAAAATGAAGCAAAATTGCTTCCTCTATTCCTTGCTCACCCACTGCAAATTTATCTCTTTTTTTTTTTTGAACTACCAATGTTATACTAGACATGAAACATATTTATCTAATCTTTTTTTTGTTGTTGATAGAACATTGTCAGGACTTAAGAAATTTGATCATCTTCCTTATGATGTTTCTTAACTAGAGAGATACATTAAAATCAATTTTGACATTTTTCTAAATATATTTGCCTAGGAAATCTATTGTCAACACATGTTAATATTATAAAAAGAAAACAAATAACCAGTCATTCCTCCAGTTCTATTCCTCCTGATGAAATGTTCTACTTCCTAAATTTTCCTATATGGCAACAAGAAGGACATATTATCTGACCCCAAATGATGAAACCCCAGTAAAATCCAGATAGTAGAAACTCTACAGGATAATCATGCTGGTTGTTATCAACAAATAAAATGACAAGAAAAAATGGAAAGAAACTTATAGATAACAAGAAGCTTAAATGCCTTCAGAGTTTGACTATAATTAACACAAACAAGAAAAAGGAGGATAATTTAAAATTTTTACATTTCTGAGATATTTTATATTAAAAATTAGTTGTATTTGTTTTAGGTATTATATGGTATTGTGGTGATATTAATGGGTCTATTTCTTAGAGATGCACACAATAATATTTGTAGAGGAAACAACATGGTATCAGGGATTGCTTCAAAATATTCCAAGAAGGGGAGAGTAAATAAAGTTGTGGGTAAGATAAGGTTAACAAGGGGCTGGTGGTGGTTGGGGATGGGTGATGAGCATATGAAAGTTCACTTTTAAGTATATTCAAAAATCTCCCTAATAGGTTTACAATAATAAATATACCTAGGCCCATCCTTAGCAGTGCTGACTCTGTAGTTCAGGTGTAAATCCTAGGCATCTACATTTTAAGTAAAATGCACAGAAGGCGTCTGATGCACAACCATGTTTAAAATATACTACAAATAAGTTAATATTTATATTAAAGTATATATTCATATTTCTACTACTTTACTTATTTATATCTGATGCATCCTTAAAGCCTGTCTTTAGTGAATCATCTAAGTAATTAAATAATATGGATATGTTTTCTTTTCACAGACTTGAAAGATTAGTTTTAATAAATTGATTGCAGATATGCCTGTGATTCTATAAAGGAGACAATAAAAAGCAGATATTAAACTTGCCATCTTAATGCAATGCAGAATTCCTGACAATAAGGTATTACAATAAAGGCTCAAATATTTAAACTTAAAATATTATAATAAATGCCTGGGGAAAACCATTTTGCATCATTAGAAGAATTCTGTTGGTGGAGGGAAGGAAAAAAATGCCCACATAAATGTGAATAAATATGCAGACCCAGAACCTTTAAAAAAGGAAATAATATTCAAACACTTTCATTGAACACTTAGAGAAAATGCATCCATTAGCACACATTGAACCCATGATAAAAGAAAAAAAAGTAATCACATCCCACTTGAGCCATTGGTTTTCAAGTCTGGATATATTCAAATTCCCTGGAAACATTTGTTAAAACTACAAATGACCACACCCCAAATCCAAATATTTGGATGTCATTGGTCTGGAATGGGGTCTGAACATTGATATTGTTTTTAAAGTTCTACAGAAGATTCTAATATGCTGTGTGGTTGAGAAATATCTTGCTATAGACAAAACAATTCTATACTTGGTTAAGAACTTTGAGGAATTTGCTCATGGTATTTATTTAAAAAATGATATATGCTGGTTAAAAATAAAAAGGGATTTCACAATCCATTTAATGCCTAACGAGTGTGAATTAATGAATTAATTTCAATCTAGACCTTGACATTCATTTTTTTTTACTAATGACCTATGTGTGTTGTAATAAAATATTTACTAAATGTGTGCTCTCCCTAGATAACTCTTTTGAATGTCATATTTTAGAATAAAATAAGTCAATTGCATCCTTTGCCATGATGGAGATTTTAATCAAAGCTAACATTAGACATGTAACCTTGCAACCAGCCAACATATATGTATTGATTGACTACTATGTATGGGACTTTCTACCAGGAGCTAAGAGACACTACAATGAATAAGAATTAAATTCTGCTCAACTTATCCCCAACATATAAAAAGAGCAAACAAGTAAGTGTAAACACAGTGATTTTGAATTCTGATAAGCGTTATAGGTGCTATGATGGTGACTGTTGGGATAGAAGGTTGTTTTCCACTGAGTGCTGAGGAAAAGCTTCTCTTAAAGATACTATCTGAATGGAAACATGAACGAAGGGTGTTTGAAGATATGGGGAATTGTTTTCTGAGCAGAGGGAATAACCTTATCAAACATAACCCATAAAACAGCCTGGCAATGTTCAGGAACAGTGAGGAAGACAGTGTGGATGGAGTCTATTGAATAAGAGCAAGAGAGAGAGAGAGGGAGAGAGAGAGAGAAGTTAGACAAGTAACCAGAAATCAAATCAAATAGTGTACTAGTATCTTTAGGCTACAGTAAGGATGTTTTATTTGTTTTGCTATGTTCTGTTTTTCTTCAAGGGCAGTGGGAAGCCTTTTAAGAGTTCTAGGCAGGGAAGTGACACGATCTGATTTATATTTTCAAAAGGTCATTCTGGTGGCTGTGCAGAAAAAAGATTATAAGGCAAGCATAGAAGCAGGGATCCCAGGCAGGAGAAAATTGCTATGTTTTAGGGAGAAATGATAAATTCATTACATAACATGATAAAATAAGAACAAATATGCAAGTTAAAAGCTGCATCAGTGTGAATACAAATTTACAGACTACACCAATCTAGACAACAGAACTATAAGTTGGTTCACTATTTAACCTAATTTTTTGTTAAATTCCATCTAGTTGATAAACTGTGAACCATTGTTTTGAAATGTTTAATATGCATTTGAAAGCATATTAAAATTTAACTCTTTCATCCAATCTTATAACAATCTTTCACATCTTTATACCAGTTTACATATACTGTCATGGTGTGGTATGGTATGGATTTAGATTTTATAAAAACAGAGCCATCTAGGTATTTCTAAGTGGGTAAGTTAATGTGATGTTATTTCTGCTTTTTAAAGATCATCTTGCTGTTGTTTAAGAGAGTCAAGAACAAAGACAAAAATCTAGTTGGAAAATCATTGCCTTTTAAAATTATAAATCAGAACATGTCACTCTCCTGCTTAGTATTCTTAAATCCAGAGAAGAGATGACATTATCTTAGGCAGCTGTGGAGATAGTGAGAAGTAATAGAATACATTTTGGAGGCAGATCCAAATGGATTAGAAGCAGGAAATGAAGGAAAGAGAGAGAAATCAAAGGTAACTCCTTGAGTGTAGTACTAAATAACTGGATGATTGCTAACGCAATAAATTGAAGTGGAGAAGATTGGGAAGAGAAACTGTTTTCCAGGAGAAACAAAAAATTCTATTTTTGGCACATTAAATTTATAATATTTTTTCAAATTTATTTATTTATTTAAATTGACATGTAAAATTTAAATATTTATTGTGTACATGTTTTGAAAGATATATACATTATGGAGTACTTACATCTAGCTAATTAGCAAATACATTATCTTCACATAGTTACCATTTTTGTGGTGAGAACACTTGATATCCACCCTCTTAGCATTTTTAGAGAATGCAATATATTGACCAAGTGGAGGTGTTAAGAGTTAGGTATAAAGCATAGAGTTCAGGAAGATATTAGGGATCTGAGATGTAGATTATTCTATGGATCTGAAAGAAATCATCCAAAGCAGAAGTAATAACCACAAGGAAGGGAGAAGACTCACCTTTAGGGTACTCTTAATTTAAGGAAGGATGAGATACCAGCAAAGAAGTCTGAAAAGAAGCCTATGATGTAGGTGGATAGGCTGAGACTCTATTAGCCAGAGAGTCACAGGATAAAGATTTCAAGAAGCCAGTGGTAGTAAAACATATCAAATGGTGGTAAGATATAAATAAGCCTTGTGAATTCCCTATCCAAGGACTGAGACTAAATAAGAATTAATTAGGGATTTTCAAAGGAATTGATGCTTGGTATATAAAATGAACATAAATTGCATTAGTTAAAATAGTTGGCAACAGTGAGCCTAAATTCCCAGTGGTCTGACATTCAGTGGGATGGACTCTCTAGTTATAGTGGCTCCACTAGTCCCTGAGATATGAGAGGACTTTATGAATTATCTCTATCCAAACAGCAAGCAAAACAGAGAATAAGTAGGGGAATTTTAAAACTGCCTTGGCCTGGAAATGATTCAGCACTTTGTTCAATTTTCTGTTGGAAAGAAATAAACAATATGGCAGGTAGGGTAAAACATTTCATTTATTATCTTGCAACAGAAAGTAATTTCACTCATTTCTAGTGAATCTTTGCTACATAAATATTTTTAAAAATCATTTCAATATCTCTAGGTATTTTATTTCATTAAAATATGAGGACATTATGCACCTGGTCTCTTTGCTTGTTATACCTGAATTATGGACCTTTCTAATGATGTTACCATGGAATTTAAGTGATTTGATTTAATTAATTTATCAGGTGCTCTGGAATATTCCTTTAATTCAAAGAAAAAATACAGTCTATACCTTTTCATAAAATATCTTTCTTACTCAGACTGTCTTTTATATCTTGAAAATATAATATACTTAAAAGATGATCAGAGTATATATTAATTTTATAAAATCATTGCTTTTCCACTACCATATTGTATTAATATTTATCACATTAGAGTACTTACTTATTTCACAGAACATGTTATGCCATTACATATTAATATGTAAATATAGATATTTTAATGGTAATACTATATTGCATGCTGTCATGCTATAATTAGAAATGAATCAAATTATAGGAAATTTGAAAAATGATAAGAACAGATAAATAGGAAAGATTTTATTGGTTAATGTTAAATGAAATTATAATTTTTAATAAAACAGCTTGCCTATTCAGTATTCAACAAGTTGCTTCCCTGATAATTGCACTAATAACAAATTAGATAAATTAAAAATAATGTATCTACTGACTCCTAGTTGTACATCACTAGATATATAAATGGAGATCATTTTAACATGCAGCACATTATTACTTTGAATTATGGTATTTGGAAAAAATATTCTTTTAAAGTGTAGCTGTTACACTGGTGTGAGCTGTTCTAGAAAGAACTAGTTAGGTGGTCAGTGATACTATTGACCTACTGAGAGTGCTTTTAATGACTAGATTATATCAATAACAAGCACTAATGAATTTGTTTTAGCTGTCCTAATAGCAGCTAGCCTTTCCCACTCAATTTTCCAAAACAATTAGCAAAAGCTACAGGGGCAACCTACACCTATGATATACATTATATATTATGAATTAATTATCTTTAATTATATCTAAGCTAACATCAGTCTCATTAATAATATGCTCATACCAACCATGGCAATTATTAGAGCTAAGAATTGCAGAGTTAGTATATATAGATTAGCTAATGTGCCACTCTTCATTTTTTAATGACTTTAAATTCAGTTTCAGTTTGTGTTGATTTAAGAATTAGCACACTCAATTAGTGATAGAATGTCAAATATTCACTCAGTCACTTTTTAATAGTTCAAAACACTTAAAGAGTACAAAATTAAGTACTTTATTTACAAAAACAATTTATTTGAAAAAATGTGTCCACAAAATGAGTTATACATGGTTTTCTAAAGTGTAAGTTTAAACATATCTATTTATACCCATATGTATGCCTATGTGTAAATGTATATATGTACATAAATGTATATATATACACACATACATACATACCATATATACATGTGTACATATATATTTAAATAAATATGTGTATTGTGTATGTGTATATGTATATATATTTATACATAATATTCAAATAAGAGAAACAAATATGAATGAATAATCACAAAAGATGGAGCTAAGCAGAGACCAAGCAACATTTTCACTTAAAATTCCACAAAATGCCAGAATGAATGTAAGAGAGAACATACAAATTTAAAGTAGCATGTGGCAACACAACACTGTTGTATCATTAAAAAAATCCAGAAAGAAACAAATGAAATAGAATCAGATATTCAGATATTCAAAAAAAGGTAAGCTATAATAACACAAATGCAGTAAGAATAAAAAAAACTTTTAGGATATACTATTTGGCACTTGAGCAAGTTAGAAGTCTAGCCCAACTCATACAAGAAGTAGCAAAGGGCCCATTTGGAAAAACAAACTGGCTGACCTCTCCCTCTCCTGGATTTGTGCTAAGCAATAAGTAAAAATGTCATTAACCCAGAGGTTAAGCAATTAGTGTGGAAATTGGAACAGTAGAATCAGGAGATTGTCCAATAGCTGCTAAGTAGGTAACAACCACCCGGAGAAGACAATCACTAAGAAACTGAGACTTAAATCATGTAGCATGCCTTAGTGCTGTTTTTTCTCCACTGTAGGCTAAACTGATATGTCAGTTATAATCGTCACTTTAAAACAACATGCAGACAATCAAGATTCATAAAATAATAAACTAAAAGCAATAAAAGACAGTCACCAAAGCAAATTGAACCACACTTAAAGGAAATAAATTTATAGTGCAGACAAGTTAATGAGAGAAAAACATCAATATTAGTCAAATTAAGTTAACTTACCTACCTCAACCTCAGACAAAAATTAATGGAGGAGGATTGTGGAAAATATGTGGAATATAAAACAATATAGCTTTCAGGTAAAAATATTAGAAAATATATTCATGGCCACTGAGTAGGTAATGATTACTTAAGCAATATCAAATGTAGCACGTATAAGGAAAAAGTTGATAAGGTGGTTTTAATACAAATCAAAAACATTTTCATTAAATCATACAATTAATAGAATGAAAATACAAGCCAAAGTCTGGGAGATGTTGTTTTTAATACTGATACTGGACAAAGAAAATGTGTCCAGAATATATCAAGAAATTTTACAAGTTAATAAGATAACCTGGTGAACATGGACAAAATGTTGGGGAGGCACTTAACTACAGAAGATATGCCTAGGACCAATAACATATAAAAAAGTGTTTGCCAACACCAATCGCCAGGGAAAAATTAAAACTTTAATTGTATACCTCTACACTTCTCACCAGATTAACTCAAAGAAAATAGAAAACTCAAGGTTTTGGCAAAGATAGAATTCTTACGCATTGCTGGTGGTTTGTCTTAAAGACAAACATGTGAAATTTATGACCCAGCAATTCCATCCTTGCTATACACCACACATAAAGATATGGGAATGTACAAGCAGGTTCACAGTTATGTTTGTAATACTTTCTTTATCATTGCATCTTTTACTCTATAACCAAATATTAAATGGGAAAAAATTCTGTTGAGGGGGAAAATGTGATTTAGATATTCTGGAGACTTTGAGTTATCCTATTATTAGAATATTGGTATAGATAAATGTCTTTCCTGCCAGAGCACTAGCTGTCTCTTGCTCTCCCTTTCTCTTCTCTCTCTCTCTCTCTCTCTCTGTCTCTCATTCCAAAAATAGAGATTTGTTAATCTGTTTATCAATCATTTTTTCTTAGCCTTAAAAGAAGTGAATATATGAATTTTATCTTTCTTATTATCTGCTGTATATCACTATGTCTTAGCACAATGTCTTGCATATATCAATGACCTGATACACTTTTTAAAATAATAGTATGATATCATAAAATGAGAGACTGTGGATGGATGTGGAAAAATTTGCAATGCAGAGTTTTGAAATGAATACTTACTTTACTTAGCTTGGATTTCTATTCAGGGCTTTCTATATTCTCTGTCTCCCTTATTTCTTGAAAAGTGATACACAGATGACTGGATTCTGGCTTCAGTGTTTCTGTGGTTAATCAATAATACCTATAAGCCTGTTTACATTAAATGTGCTCATCTCATGCTTATGATGTAGGACAAGCTTACTTTTTCAAGGTGTGTTCACTACATGGGTGCTTTCAACCAGCTTGTCGCCAGTGAGGTGAACAAACCCACTGAAAGGCAACATTTTGAAGAGTCAGATGGTCTCTTCAATAACCCTGGAATCACTATATTCATGCCTCTTAACTATCATGGACTGATACAATATATTTACTGGAAGAATAATTGCATGTTTAATATCATAGTAACATCAAATTGCTATAAAACTTTTAAAATACTCTTCCCTTTTGTACTTATCTCTTCATGGACAGCAGTGAGCAGTCTGCAGACACAGGCCAGTGGACCACGCTTTGAGTACTGGTGCTCTAAATTACACAGGGGAAGGTCAAGATCAGGGTCTCAGCAGAAAACAGATGGCATTATCAAATTAGGGTTATTCAGGGGGGTTTTGGAATAGGGGTTTCTGCAAAAGAATGGCCAAGGAACAGAGAAAAAAAAACAAGAAGCAGTAACAAGAACTTCTATTACAAATGAGAATTTTTAGTCTCACGGAAGTAAAATAAATTAAGGTCTCATGGTAGATAAACTCTTGATCCAAGATTTAAGCCCGACCAGCCTGTACTCCCAGGAAGTATAAAGGATAATCTTTTGAGGGAGACTTAACTGGACACATGGAACATATATAAAACTTAGGGGTGCTATACTACTTAATCTGTGAATATGTAGTAAAATAATAGTGTATACACCAAAAATATAAGTACTGGAGAGACTGAGGGAGGCTGAACAGAAGAAGATAGTGAAGCTAATCAACATACATCTACTAGAGAAAATTACTGAGTTCCAGAGTACATGAGGAATAAAGTATTGAACATGTAACATTGAGGAAAAGAAGTATTGAGGGAGTGAAGTGAAGCGTGATAAATGTGCAATTTGTATTTGGAAGTGTGCAAAGATTTCCTCAAGTACTGCAAAGAGTATATGCTAGGATGTAATGTAAGATGACACTCTATCATCATTTAGGGGCCTGCACACCACAAGATCACATATTAAATAAGTATTTTTAAAGGATCACTGACATAAGGACTCTTTTAGTGCATATATAATAATAATAATTTTACTTATGTTCTATTGGTGAATAGTAAAAAAAAAGTGTTTATGTTCAAAATAAATCAGGGAGGATGGACAAATTTAACTGCTCTCACTTTAATAACTAGCTAAGGAAATTCATTCTGAGAGTTAATGGAGCCTGTGAAAAAAGTTTGTTAAAAAGCAGAATCATCACCTTTCAAAGTTTACCATTTTCCATCTGTCACTCTGCCAGGAATAGCTCTTCATTTATATTATTTTCACAAAATTAGACAAACATTTGTTGTGGATAATAATGTCTATCTCAATTTGTTAGCCAAACTGTAAAATAACTCCAAATATGCCTTAATGATATTTAATAAGAGTTGCACGTTTGGTTAAATAATATATCACAAGGACTTCGAATCAAAGCCTTTTACCAGGCAAGTACATAATGAACCCTTAACAGGGATTAATATTCCAGTCCTGAGAATTTGAAAAAAACCTATCAGGCAAATACACCATCAGCCAATTTATTACAGTTAAAAAAGTTATAAAATTTTTACCAATTTCTCAAATAAGACACAAAAAAGTAGTCCTTGTTTTCCACAGTTTATGCTTATAAAATGTTACACGATTGTTACAGTCAATTCCAAAGATTAAAATTCCAATCATTAGCCCAGATACACTAAGCTACAATGAGTTTATTGTGTTATAGAGGTCCTATAAATAAAATTTACATATTTAAATATATTTAATTTGTTTTAAAAGCTTTTAATTTTAGTCCTTCTTAGATTATTCATTTATGCAGACATACTTTCAAGATGTACTGATTTGGTCCTAAGAAAATAGTGAATTGTAGAATAGCATTTTAAGGTGTGTTAGTTGAATGATTTTTAATCTTTTCCACATCATCAATAGCTGCTGATTCATGCCCTAACTATGCACTTATCAGTCAAATTTTGCCTTTACAATTATATGGTGGTGAATGAATAAATGAATACAACTGTCAGCATTGCACAGTCTGACATATTTTCCATTAGTAGTTTTTTTTTATTTTAAATAGTACAAATCATAAAAATTAAATATATTGGAACAATTACAAATGTAACTAAATATAAAGATAACCAGGTAATATTTGTTTTCAATTAGATACCCATAGTCTGAAAGTTAATTTAGTTAGACCAATGTATCCATATCATCAGCAAAAATATTCATCATCATTATCACTTTTCAGCTGGCAGAAATTAGCAACAGATGTTATGAAAGTTTTCTATGTTTATATTCAGAAATGTTCAACATTCCCCTGTGAATTTAAAATAGGAAAACACAATGAATCATATCCCTGCAGTCATAGCAAACCATATTTTGCATCATAATAACCATTTGGATAACTCAAATTCATCTCAGATTTGTTGCCCCTCAAAAGTGAGGGAGTTAGAGAACAGTTAGGTTGCAATAAAAACCTTCATATTGCTTAGGCTAAAAAATAGAAAATAGTATTGTTTATGAAATGTTCTGTAGGATATAATATAATAACCAGGGGATATGAGTATTACATCATTTTATTGTTCAACTTATATATTAGTTAAATAGTTATTTATTTAACATTTATAATCTTTTATTACCACACCCTTCCAAGTTAATTAGGAAGATCATTTCTTTTGTTTTTAATGAAGGGAAGTTCCTTACTCAGAATATAAAACAGGACAAATAAACATTTAAAAAGGGCAAATATAATTAAATACTCTGATGTTGTCAGACACCTAAAATGAGCTTGTAACTAATATTTAACATTGTACTTAGCACTGGATTTACTCACAGTAATGCCAAATACTAGCTCATTTCATAAGTGCAAACATTTTTCTAATATCCATTCTGAGAAGTAATTAATGTGTGGCTCTTGATATGAGAAGATGTGAGTAATGTGATAGATGACATTTTCAACTGAGTTTGCAGTAGAAAAGTATTCCTAAATGATATAACTTACATCAGCATTGATAAACACTGAAAAAATAACATTTAATTATAAATCCTAAAGGAATAGGAAGGCTTTAGACTGGGTATATACATTTCTGGTGATATTACTAAATAGAACACTACAGAGCTCTAGTTAGTGAGTTCTAGAATGGTTTCCCAAAGTTTTTTCTTAAGGTTCTAAATTACCAAAATGTTCTGAGATAAAAATTCCTCTTGCTTACATAACGTGGGGAGTCATTGCATGCTATGTGATCCTCTAAATTGTCAGAATTCATATTAGTGCCTTTGAGAGTTTCCACCATAAAAAGAATCTGGTTGGTTATGTTTGTAAACTTTGAATTTTTAAAACTCATTTTTTGTATAACATGTTAAACTGGTGATGTCTTCTTTAAAGAATATTCCAGAAAACAGATTTTTAACTTTCTTATATAGTAGGACTGATAACTGAGATATGTCCAAGTCAACTAACTAGAATAGTTGATCATTATGACTGGTTATCAAATAGTAGTTGTTTTCTCTGATGTCAGCATAATATTTGCTATTTTCCAGATTAAGAATCTTTCTATAACACATATATGAGACACAACATGGATCTTTGTTAGGGAAATTAGAATTGGAATTTGAACTCAAACGAAAGATCAACTTGTTTTTTTGCCCAGAGTTGAGCCAAGGGTTCTGTTGGGAAGATATTTGTTTTAATTACACAGGGGCTTTGAACTTGTTTAAATCCTCTTTGGGGAAAAATGATTGAAAGTACCTGAGGTTGGATTTGAAGAACTAGAACTTGATATGGGGGTTATTTTCTAAGTGCTCTGTAAGAAAATGAGGAAAGCAGGAGAGTGTGGAGTAAAAAGCTAAAAGAAAGATGTCCTTTCAACCCAAAAGTCTATCCTGAGATTGATGCTGCAAGGGACTCTACAATGTATTTTAGGGGTGAAGTGAGGAAGGATGGCTTTTGCAGGCATCCTTGGGAATGCGGTTTGGGCAATGCTCTACAGAAGGCTAGAGCTGTAAACTCAACATCTGGTAAAGGGATGTGAGAGGCACCAGCAGCAAACAGTATCCAAAACAACATGTTTATACATTTCTACTCAAATGCTACAAATTTCAACAAATTCACCAAGTTGAAACTAAGCTAATGAACTGCATATTCCAACCCAGCCTGAGACCTCCTCCATCTTAACGGCACTACCATCTGTGACCAAGTTCTCTTTCTTTTCACTATAAAATATCTTAAATACATTTTCTTCCTTTTTTTGAAATTGCTTTCCAGCTTTAAAAATTGACAAAAATTGTATCTATTAATAATGTACAATGTGATGTTTTGATTTGTATATACATTATAAAATTAATCCAATCCATTTACTTTTGTGCATTTCTTGGCTACAAACAGTCCAGACTACCATTATGTCTAGCTTAGATTTCAGAAAATATCTTAATATGTGTTTTATTGCATTTGGTCTTAACCCCCTTTAATACCTTTCTACACCACAACTGGGGCTATCTTTAAAAAGATATCTAATTATACACCTTCCCTTTGTAAAATCTACTGTTCTACTGTTTGATTTCAATTGTTATTAGGACAAAGACCCAAATCATTAACATAGCTTATAAGGCATCTGTAGGATTTGTCTTCTGCCTATATTTCTAGCCTTTGCTAGTTTCATTTTTTCACCCTTTTTTGAGTATCTTAACCACTCTGGCTTTCTTTGAAGACCTCAAATAGCCTATATTCCCTTCTACTTTACCACTTCATGGTCTTCACACATGTTTTTATCTACCAAGCATTCTAATTCCCTACTCATGAATCCACACATACACACCACACATGTCCGTCAGTGTATTCCTGAAAGTTCACTCTTTGATGTAATTCAGATCTCATTTAAATCATCAGTTCTTCAGGGAGGATAGCAGAGACCTCTTAAATCCTCTTGGCCTTACCTCCAGCCAGATTTTGACCACTTTCACCCTCAAACATTCACTTCCCTGAAGACATAATGTGAGATGCTGCTGAAAACCCTCTGCACTCACATAAGCACAACCTAAAAGTGTGGGGGAGATAACACTACACAAGAAAGCCATCAACCAATGCTTCCTCCATTGTTTCAGTGTAGAGATTTCTGAAGCCCAAAGAATACAGCTCCTGGTGAAGAAAAATAAGGCATATTTTCAAAGCAGTGAACAGATATATTGTCTCTCTCTTCTCTTTTCTTTGTTTCAATGTCACTGATTACTCATTCCTGTTCCTTGGCAACACTATCCCAAAATAAACCTCATATCTCAGTCTCTGATTTTGGGGGTAGATCTCAGCTAAGACAGTTGATACCAATATAGCCCTTGAAAGCAGCTGTTCAGTTGAGATACTGGAAGTGAATGGCTCAACAATTCACAACAGCAAGACTGATGATAAGCTGGGTAGTGATAATATTTGGTATGCAACAACTTCACATTATAAACCTCTCACTGGTGGCAGTTTGGGACAAGGGGAAGCTGACAAGTAAAGCACTGCCTGAGAAGGTGGCAATGGCAGCTGAACAGTATGGTCCACCCTTATCAAAGTCATTATCATCACCACATGCGATTGTCAATTTTGTCTTATTTTACTTGAACTAACATTATTTGGTACAGCAAATCATTAGTTTCTTCTTAGCCTCTGGAGGTTCTTAGAAACCACTTTCCCTAGTTCTCATATTCATTTCACAGATACTTTTCCTTAATATTAAGAATTGAAGATTCCTCTAAATTTGGCCAATCTCATAATGTTAGAAAGTTCTAGGGATCAACCCTTAGCTCTGTTCTTTTCAGTATCTTCACACACTTTCTAGGTGATTACATACACTCTCGTGGATTCTGTTACCAGGTCTATGCTGGTGGTACCTAACTTTATCTCTCTAGTCCTTACTTCCTGTACTTTATACTACAGACTTATATATCCAAATTGCCTCACCAACATCTTCACTGCCTATTTCATAGGTATTGAAATACCTATTTTTGAAGTCTTTTTTATTTCTCCATCTACACAGAATCCATTGACACTACCATCAGCTTTTTCTTGGTAAGATATCCAGAATCTGATTGCTTTTCACTATGTCACCATTCTAATCCAAACCACCATCTTTGCTCATCTGTATTTTTGCATCATAACTGGTCCCCAAATTCTATTTTTACCCTTGAACATACCCAGTTCTACACATAGTTGCCACCATGGTCATCTTAAACACAAATCAACTGTGTAATCTTTTTACTCAAAAGTATCTAATTTATCTTCACCTTGGTCCGTCTAAGTACTTATCATTGTCTAGATGAGTATACAAATTCCACTCCTGGGGAACTGTCTGACCTCAACTCTCATAATTCTTTGTACCCTTGCTGTTCTAACCATACTTAAGCTTTTGCTATTCCATGATCATATTTTCACAGAATGTCCAAATGGGTCACTCCCTTCTTTCTTTCAGATATTTGCTCAAATATTACCTTTCAAAAAGGTACCATTTTATAGAATTGTTCTATATTATGTTACTCCTTTAATTTTGTTTATAATAATTATGACCAGCTCCAGATATGTGTTTATGGTTGGATTGTCCCCAATATAATGCACATTCTTTAAAAGCAAGGTCTTCATTTTCTTTAATTTTTATTTGCTATCACTAATACCAGTACCCAAGACATAGTTATGTGCTAAACAAATATTTTTGATAGACTCTATCAACGCTGATTCAATTTCTATTTATTCAACTAAGTCAATATAACCTTTTTCAGTTTCTTTGAATATGTGTCAAGACCCATAAACAGATGATTTTTCTCTTGCTCCCTTATCGTTCTTGAAATTAGAACACTTATATATGACTGAAAACATATATATGAAGATATATAAAATTACATGCTCTATCCTCTGTGTGTTTCACACCACAAGTAACTTTTTTCTTTTGCTTCTTTCCTATTCTTTAACTCCTAGGATAAGGCAGTGAATGGAGTGGTACTTAACAAATGGTCCTAAATTACAATATGAAAATATTAGTATCTTTTGGTAAAATGGCTACCATTATAAACTACTGTCAAGTTAACTTAAATCAATAATGATGCTGTATCCAAATAAGAATGGTTATTATACTATTTGCTGTGAAGTTTCACCCAATAAAATTTTATTGTGAAAAATTGCTATAATACAGAAATTTAAATCAACATTATAGCAGATTACTTCATTTCATTTATGGTAGCACTAAAATGTCCAATAGTATTATGATGTTAAATTCCTATGGCTGCATCTCAAAGCTGTCTTTTATGCAGCTCTACTTCACCTCCCATCACCCAATAACTTTATTTCACACTATTCTGTGGTGGAATACTAGGGTTAGTTTCACCTGCACAACAGCATGCTCATTCCCACACGCCTGCCTTTTTTATTGTGGCCCAAACCATGGTACTCATAATACTGAGAAATAAATTTAGCTAAAAGCAATGTAAACTTGGCAGTGGTAACAATGAAATAGGGGTTTATTTTGCTTATATTGTAAGAACACTATAGGTCAACAACTCAAGGCAGGAACTGTGTCTTAATGCATCAGTATCCTTGGTTCTTTCTATCTTGTCTCTCCATAACCTTTACTGTCTTGGCTGTTTTATTGTATTATATGGTTTCACAATGGCTCAAATGAATCAGACTTCAAATATATCTTCCAGGCAGGACTAAGAGAAAAAAGCAAAAAGAGGAGTGCAGAAGCTAAAGGACTTTCTTCTAGAGAAGCCTAACTGTGTATTGGGAAGGATGTCATCTCCAGGGAACTTTGCTCATGTGATATTAACATAAACATGACAACTCACTTCTCTTAATACATTTCTACTAAGCTCCCCAGTGTGGGCCATTGGCCACACTCTGAGTAGCAACTTATGTGTTATACCTTTAAGATTTCATACTATCCTCTAAGATCTATTCAGGTTCACAAATAGGCTTGCCTCTTAGCTAGCTGAATGACCCCGGGCAATGTATTTTAAATTCAGTTTCCCAATCTCTAAGCTGAGGATAACACAATAACCAATCTATAGGTCTTTAAGAAAATTAAATTACATAATTCATATGAAACACTTAACATAATGGCTATCCCCCAAGAAGTATTCAATTCTTTTTTAGCAATTTCTGATATTTGTATCATTACAACCTGAAGCCAGCATTTTCCAAAGTATTATTAATGATATACTCAAAGCTATTGTCAAAAAAAAAAAAACTAATTCATTTAAAAAAAGAAACCTAGGGTAAATAAATTTAATCAAATTAAAGAATCTAAAAAGTTCAGTCATAAATAGATAGTCTTAAATCCTATAATTTACTGATATAATTTGTGAATCTCCAAGAAGGAATATGATAATTAGCATTTTACAAAACTATCAACTAATGAAACCATTTTTGTTAGCAGAGCTCAAGAAATTATATAGAGCAATGACATTTTCAAATTTCCTCTTAGCTTGTGTGACAATGGACTAATTTATTAGTCCATGATAATTCTCCCTGGGTTTGCTTAGGGTACAGTCTTTATAACTGTATACAGCAACTCTGTACTGGTTTCTACTCTCAGGACATAGTTTTAAAAACAACCCAGGAGATATCTGACATGATTTAGCTGAGGGAATCCCACTAGAAGAGGGGATATTGCAATCATCAACATAAAGATGACCTCCAAAAGGAGAGTCATGAAGGCTTTACAGAAATACAGAAGAGGAAAAAGAAAGAAGAGGAGAAAGAAGAGGAGGAGGAGAAGGAGGAAGGAGAATATTTATCCCCAAGTTCTAAGAACATTCCTTGATTGTTGTGCATCACTGAACCTTAAATTAAGGGTGAGGAATTCCTTCCAAATACAACTTTATCACAGATGTTATGATGAATATTGTTCTTTATGAGGTTGGCAATGAATTGTTTCACAGGCTTTCTTTTACTAAGAAAAATAAGTAAATGATTGATTAATTTGATTATACTGTGTCAGAGGATGAACTTATATTTATAAACATCCATATTGGACACACAAACAGTTAACGTGTAGTTGAATAGAAGTGAAGTATGATGTCAAAATCAAAGTCATTGATAATAAAAACTGATATAGAGCTAATTAAAATTTATTCTCTGGGAAATCTTCCTGTCTTCCTTCTTGGCCATCCCTCCAACATGTATTCTGAAAGAGCATTGAAAGGAAAAGCTAACACCAAGATGAAAGACACTGACATTCATAAGATGTCGTGTACTACTCTTAGAACCCAATAACTGATGGACTATCATTGTAAAGTCCCTGATATTCTTCCAAGGGTATATGTTCCTTGAAATAATTTTAGAAATACAATCAGAAGTTATAGAACTTAAAAGATTGTATGCCATAATTAGTATCCATGGGCATTCAGTTACCTGTCAGTTGATATCACCCATGTTATTAAAAGGTAATACCTTAAATGTGGTTGTCCATTCAGCATTGGAGACAGAACAATTACAAGGTCTTTGGGGAAAAATATACTCATAGGAAGAGACATGATCTGCATTTAATATTTTCCTCAAAGGCCCTCAAAATTTATTGCTTATGAGGACTCTGCACTGGAAAAAAAATAGACTTTTTAAGCAAACTTTTTCATGAAATTACTAGGTAGAAAGAAAGAGTCTTAATATTTTGCAGGAAAAACAAATGTAATGTCACATATGTATCTTTCATGAGCAACACCCTCTTTTATGCCAGTTCTGTCCACTTCTGCATAGAGTCAAAATTGGTTTCTTACTTTTAAAATGAGTTTTAATCCTAAACTAAATACATAATGCAATTGACAAAATAAATGAGTCCTAAAGGTACCATGTTACTACAAGAATGTAGAATTTATTTGGAGTCACCAATATGATGGGAAGGATTAATAGATTGCTAAATGAAATAATGAGCTTCCTTAGAGAATCTGTACAAAATTGGGAGCATTGTCACTTTTGAAAAAGAATGATTAAAATACGTCTATATTGATACAAAGACATATAGGCAAGACTTCTAGGACTTTTAGGACTTTGGACACAACACACTTCCCTGTCTCCATACCGGCATAAAGCTCTAGTACATCTTAAACAATTTCTTGATCACTGTTAAGGCAGAAACTTTCTCCTTCACTGTTTCTATTTATGGTGAATTCCTCAAGAGCACAGCTCCTAGAAAATAGTTACTTCATCCTTAAACCAGTTCCAGTGAGGAAATACATGTTTCACAATATCTCTAAAAATGTTGGCATCCCAAGTCCTGTCTTTCTTATCCTGTTTTGGTAAAAATACAGAATAAAAAGGCATTTGGGGGTGGCTTGGAGCTAGAATATGCTACAGGGAGGTTTTGCATGACTTAGAAAAGGTGCTCAATCTGGGGAGGTAGCCTGGACTCAGTAGCAGGAACTGAGTATTATAAGGCAGTGGCTTTTACTACTATATTAAAATTGTGTTTGAACCCACCTCAACTTAGTGTTCTCTGAATACTTGAGGACCAAGAGAGGATTATGTTAAGTCCACAAGGCTGATATTTCTAGGAGCCTCAGCCATTGCACTCTAAGACCTACCTACCAGAAAAAAAATCACCAGAATAAGAAAGTGTATTCTCTCTGCAAGAGAAAAGAGTCATGTTGGAAGATCTGCAAATAAAGGGAAAGAAAGTCTAGACAGCAAAACTTTGAAACTATCTTAAGATATGTGAGAATTAGTGCCACCTAGTGGCCAGAAAAATATGGCATTAAGGCAGTAGACGGAAGTAGAGCAATAAATATCAAAAAAAGAAGGACTATATTGTGGCGTAGCAGTCACACAATGGCGTAGTCACACCGACTGTGGGGTATTCAGTAGGTATAATAAAAAGTCTACAAGTACACACAACAATATGGTTGAATATTGCATACATGGAGCAGAAGTCATACAAAAAAGTATTCATTTTTGTGATTCATTTTACATAAAGAACAAAACCAGACAAAAGTAATTTTTACTGAAGACATTAGAATAGTAGTTATGATTGGAATAGTGTAGTGTCAGGAAGGAGGCACTAAAAAAGCTTCTAGAACTCTGATGAGTTCTGAGTGATGAATATACGAGGGGTTACATTTGTGATAATTTATCGACCATTTGCCTATGCTGTGCAGACTTTTATAAGAATATTAAACTTCAGTCAGAACTTTTTATAAGCTTGAAAATATAAGAAAAAGTTATTGGAGTCCCATAAGGAGAAACAGCAAGAAAAGGTTATTAGAGCCTCATTGAGAGAGGAGGAGAGTGTGGTATCCCATTGCACGGCAGGTAGGGAAGCTCAATGGATCTACTTAGGTACTCTTGCCCCAAGCTGATGGGGCAAGTTTCTCATAGTTACTGAGCCTCATAGCTCAGTTATTATGTTTGTTTAGAAAAAAAACCACCACCTTTTTATAAGGTTCTTACTTTGTGAAGAAACAGATTAAAAGGAAAAACAGAACAGTCTTTTAGGACAAATAAAATATCTTACGAAAAGTAAAACTATGGCAAATATGTTATTCTAACCCAAAAGGAAAAAAATCCTCATTCATATAAAAATTTAGAAAGTAGGAAAACTGAGATACAAAGAGATACTTTGTGTTTACTTTTAGAGACACAGAGACGTTTCCTTAGTAGATATAGTAAATAAATATATTTTATTGGTTTTAAGAAGGGAAAAATCATTAAACGGTAAAAAGATAAAATATTCATTTTCTTCTAAAGAAAAAGTGAAAACATAGTTAATGTAAAATGAATTATAAATTCTCTCAGTTTTTAAATAGTCTTTCTGGTTTTATACATAAAATAAGCAAATAAAAAATAATTAAAAAAAAACATAAAAAACAAACACCCTGACACCATCAGACCATAAAATTACCTTCACATTGAAATAGTTTCTTGGTCTATTTCCAGGTTTAAACAATATGGCCATGACCACACTAAAGAAATATAAGGAATTCATTCAAAAGCATAATGCAGGGGCTATTAAAAAGACAAAGCTAATCTATTGAAGATCTCCAGACCCTGATTTCACCTGTTAGTATTGCATTTCCTCTAGGAGTTTAGGAAGTTTAGAAATATACTAAGTATGGGATTAAATAGTGAGTTTAGATATTTTGGCAATTGCCAAGCAAATCAGAAAATTAATTAAATTGAATACTTTGTCAATAACTATTAGACTGTTAATATCTTTAAATAACACAGTTTGCAGTTTTTCAGGAACCCTAAATAAACATGATCTCAGACCTGCTTTCTTGAAAAAGATTTGCTGGGTCTTTTAGAGTTTGATGGCATCATATAACCCATTCACTTCCAAAATAAAGAATCGAGATCAATCACTTTGAATAATTCAATTTTAATAGATGTTATCTTTACAACTTTGTTTCCTAATTGTCATGTATAAGTGTGTTCAAATAAAATAAATTATTAAAAATTAAATGTATGAAAAGTATATAAATCATTTGAAAGAATGTATTATATTGAGGATATTAGTTATATATTTATGGTTTGTGTTACAGTCACTTTCAGGACTTTTTTTGTTTTGTTTTGTTTGTGTAGTGGCAGTGCATTCTCCAAGTAAACAAACACAAACTCTGTTAGTGAATATCTCTCAGAGATTTTTAAAAAAGGATAAAAAATGCAAAACACTTATCTGTCCCCAAGGGCTCATAATTTTCTAGGTGCTCAGGAAATCGTAATCAGCCTCCACGAGAATTTTGTCAAAGTAGGCCATTAAATAATTAGATAACTAAAAGGGCCAAATTGAAGCTTCTACAGGCCAAGTGAATAATTAACAGAGCAAATAGACAACCTACAGAATGGGAGAAAATACTCACAAGCTATACATCTGATAAAGGACTAATAACCAGAATCTACAAAGAACTCAAATCAGAAAGAAAAAAACCAAACAACCCCCCCAAAAGTGGGCAAAAGACATGAACAGAAGCTTTTCAAAAGAAGATAAATGACCAATATACATATGAAAAAATGCTCAATGTCATTAATCATCAGGGAAATACAAATTAAAGCCACAATGAAATATCACCTTACTCTAGTCAGAATGGCTTTTATTAAAAACTCCAAAAATAATAAATAACAGCATGGATGCAGAGAGAAAGGAACACTTCTACACTGTGGAACTGCAACTTAGTACAACCTCTGTGGAAAACAGTATGGAGATTCGGCTTTTATTAAAAACTCCAAAAATAATAAATAACAGCATGGATGCAGAGAGAAAGGAACACTTCTACACTGTGGAACTGCAACTTAGTACAACCTCTGTGGAAAACAGTATGGAGATTCCTCAAAGAACTAAATGTAGACCGGCCATTTAATCCAGCAATCCCACTACTAGGTATTTACCCAAAGGAAAAGAGATCATTTCATCAAAAAGACGCCTGCACTCAAATGTTTATCGAAGCACAATTCACAATTGCAAAGATGTGGAATCAACCCAAATACCCATAAGTTCATGAGTGGATTAACAAAACATGGTATATGCACAACACAGAATACCATTCAGCCATAAAGAAGTGATTTAATGCCTTTTGCAACAATTTGGATGGAACTGGAGACCATTATCCTAAGTGATGTATCTAAATAATGGAAAAACAAACACCACAGGCAGTCACTACTGGAACTAACTGATGAGCAACATGTGCTTAGAGGGAAGTAAAACTCAATGGAAACCAACCAGGGGGGAGAGGGAAGGAGGGGATGGGTGAAAACCTACCTAAGGGTAATCAAACAAGAATAATCTCTAGAATGAATTATATCCACTCACCTTGCTCTAATCTAAATTCTAAAAGGACATGAATATTGTCTCTCTTTTCTATACCATTTTATCCCCAGACCTATCAGAGTTTCTGGTTCCTAGAAGTACTTGATAAACATTGGTTAAATTAATTAAGAATGAATGAATGAATGAACCATGCTCTCATCCTAAACTTTAAGACATAAATGTTAATTCTGTAACTATGTTCAAATCAATACTGCACAATCATTGGGGAACGAATGAAGAAGATAAAAAAAATAGTGTATCAGAAAATAAATAAGAATGCATGTCCCATATATTAAAGGTAAAGTAGAACTCTGGAAAGTAGCACACTCTTTAGCTGGACTCTATGGTGTTGTTTTACATGTTACATGTAAAAAGCATCACCAAAATTTAACTCACGGGTAAATTTTTCCTAAAATGAGATAAATTGGTAACATGAAATACCATGATGACAAAGTTTAAATAAATCTTTCATACAATGACTTTTCTCTTTAACAGCTTGAAAGAATGTCACAAAAGGTTTGTCAGACCAATTCTCCTCTCACTATGAGCTGGAGAGTATGTGAGCTGGGATGGAGAAGTAGTGTGTTACTTTATGAGAATTTAAAAATTATGTAAAATATAATTGGCTTCTCAAGACCAACTTTTTTCTATCTCCTGCATAAAAGCAAGCAGGGATACATATCTGAAGTTTTCCTTTTATGTAAGTAAATTTAAAATAAGTTATCATTTATAAACTTACAAGGATTAAATGTTTGAGTCACCAAAAATGTTCTTCAAAGGGAAAAGTCAAACTCAGAAGAATGTATGTGTCAGAAAAGAAGCTTAGTTTTTTACTTTAATGCATTGAAGTAATGTTGTTTTAACCTTTATTTCCAGTATATAATATTTCCATAGTTGAAATCAAATAATTGTATTTTAATTTTAGCTCTTAAAACATAAAAACCATTAAAACATTACTTATAAGTCGAGTATGCTACTGGCCAATGTAAGTTCCCCATTTACTGTTTTATTACAATTTATTATGTATACATGCATATCAATATTTATTTAAGACTATGAGCAATATAGCCTAATATTTTTATTCACTTCTTCCTTAGAAATTGAATGTACCTTGGTGATTGCAGACATAAGCACACTTGTACCAGACCTTCAGCTGGTCTGATAAATGGTCTAGTGTTTTTTTTTCAAATCAGCTGGGACAAGTCAGGTGACAAATGATTTCCATTAGCTTCAGCAGAATGGAAACAAAACAGATCAATACAAATGATTTGCAGTGAGTTTAGATCATAAATTTCCTTTTGCCCTCGTGCATCATTTTAATATAGAAGCTTTTTCTTTTCATAGCAGAGGAAAAAGTCATTAGAGAATTGAAAATTCTAGTTACAGCAAACTGTCCCTGATTTAAGGTGAGACCATTTTAATGCACTATTAGTTTTATCCAATGGTACATAACAATATTATTTTAAAATATGGCAAACAATAAAAATGTTAATGAGCCACGTTCCAGAAAATTAATTTCACCTGTAAGTTGTGTAACAGCCATAAAATGCTGAAGTCTACAAAGTGAGCTTTTTTGTTTCTATTTTAATTTAAGACCTTCATTGGTTAAATATTTTTCTTTAGTTCCATTTCTTAAGCATTTTCATTATAATTATTTATTGGCTTGCAAAAGTATCTTCACTTCCTTGCTTTATGTTCAAAAGATGTGTATTACCTTTATGCATTATGTTTTAATAGTAGCAAATTATAGAAAAGAAAAAAAGGAGAGGGGAAAGAAGGAAGGGGAAAGAAAAAAAATCAAACCAAAGGAAAAAAAATAAAATTAGGGTTACTTATCCTTTGTCTGAATCATTCCAAAATAAATAGCTTCTTATACAGTTGTGGAGGAATTTACAAAGACCCATAGGACTCGCACCCAGTGATCACCAAGGGAGTTCTGGCAGTTAACAGAATTATTTATTTATGTGGCTTTGTGGACCCATAAGGACTGAGTTATCAGTCATGCTACATGCACCAACAACATCCATTCTGAACAAGTTCTGCCACATCCAAGAAAAATATATGAAGCCATTCACTGCACCCATGAGACTCTCTTAACTGCTGTAATGAATAGGTAATTTTTATCTCAGCATAGAAAAGGTAATTCAAACCCACTACCACTACCTGAGAGATAGCAAGGTGAGAGAAGCCAGGATGCATGGGACCCTCTCCAGCTGACCATTATTACTGCATAAACTAGGTCAAAGGAACAGTATTTCAGCTTTCACAGACTTCCTAATAAGTCAGTTAACCTTTCTCAAGATCATAGGAAATTATTTTATAATTTGAATCACAAGGGTACACCAAGAAAAGAAAGTCTATTTAGGATAAAGATAGTTAGGAAGAGAAGCAAGCTTACTTTTATAACCCAAATAATTTTAAGGAGTTCCAGCTTTTTTAGGGGGAGGGGAGGGAAGCATACATGGGTGCCAGGTCAGGGCCAGGACACATCTATGCCCCCAGGAGCAGATCTTACAGGAAAGCTTCAAAATTCACCTAACTTTTCTGAAATAGTCTGAAATAATTTCTCCAGACTTATAATATGGTTTACAGAGAGAGCTCTAGTCCTTGTCTGAACACCTGGGTCCCGATCCTGACTCCATTCTTTATTCTCTGTATGATCTCTATAAAAATCATTTAAATAGTTTGTTTCAGGCTCCTATTTGAAAATCAGGCAAAATAATATCCACTCTGTCTAGACCTTAATGCCTATAACCAGCTGGTTTCCAACTCATTCTAGTAAGTACAAAGTATGTATCAGTATAGCATAATGTGAAAAAGCATGGAGTCTAGAGTCAGACTGCCTGGATTCAAATCCAGACTTTCTAACTTACCATCTTTATGCTCTTGGGCAATTTATTTAACTCCTCTGTGACTCAGTTTCCTCAACTGTGAAACAAAGATAACAATTATGCCTAACAAATAGGATTGTGGTGAAGATTAAGGAGGTTAATATAGTACACTGCTTATAATAGCATCTGAATCATGTTAAGTCCTATCTGTTTTAGCTCTTATTATTATTAGTAGTGGTAGTGTCATTTTATCATTGTTGCTGAGTTGTGTATAAGAATAGTAAAGACAATTTGAAAATAAGAGTTGAAAATTTGGGATAAGGTAATAGAGGATTAGAAGTCTTATGAAAAAAGCTTCTCACCAGGAATAACATGCAATAATCTATATACCTTTAAGCCACTCACTGACTTTTATGAAGTATTAAAGAACTTCATTTGGTTCTCCTGGGAAACCAGTCATCATATAAGAAATCTGAATATCATGGGACTGCTATGATGGAGAGGACTTTTGTAGGCTCTTTGATCACCAACTTCAAATGAGTTCCTTGGTGAGAGCCAGCGTTAATGACCATTAATGAGCCATATTAGATGCCTAGTCTACTACTAATATCAGGTAACAGTAGTCCCAGTCTGGTAAATATCATATTACTGTTACCTACTGCAACCTCATGAGATACTCCAAACAGGAGCTGCCTCTGCTAAAGTTTTCTTGAACTCCAATCGTGTAACATCATGAGTGAATAAAATGGTTCATTGTTTCATGATGTTAAGTTTTGAGACCCTCTATCATGTGGGAATAGCAACCAATCAGTTCTGTTCTCTGTTTTTACCTTCTTTCCAAGAACGCAACTTCAAGTCACCAACTTTCTGTATCTTTAGTCTTTTGGTTTTTCTGCCTCCTACCTGCGTCTGTGGCCTTCCAGCTAAGCTATTTGCTTGGAATCTGAATCTATTACCTTATAACCTTTGCAAACTTAATGAAAAAAAAAAAAAAAAAACAAAGTTCCTAGCTGTTGGGTCATCTTTTCCAAGGTAAACAACTCTGGAATCTTGGTCGCTCAGATTATTCCCATAGTATTTCTCTATTGCCTTTAAAAATTTTTTGTTTTGTTGTGTTTTATTTCAAATGTTATTTGGCCTTTTTAGTTGTTCTTAGACTACAGCAAACTACTCTTTCTTAGGCAGAAGCAAAATTATTCTTTGCCTTAAGAATGGAGATTGGATTCTAAAATCATTATTGACTCAATTCCTTAACCATACAGAAGGAACTAGAATTTTGGCTCATATTTAAACTCAAAAGAGTTTATATTAACCATAAATTATTCAGAAGTATTCTACTTCATACTTCAATAACATCCTTTTTGAACGCAACCCATCTCCTTCAAAATTTCTCACTCCAGAACTAAGATCAAGCCATTCATCACTAGCAAGACATCCTCTGCATCTTCCTTACTGGAGTCAGCAGATGTTCTTCAGAAAGAGAACACTTACTTTCCTGTGGAGCCAGCATTCCAAGGGTGACTACCCAAAGTATTCCCTTGCAAAAATTCTCAATTCAACAGCCCCTTTCTACAAATCCTCAACCTGGGTTTGGTTACAAATTTCCCTTTGCTCTTCCACTTGGCATTTCAATTAAAGAAATGCAACAGCATGTAAATTCATGCTAATACAAACTTACAGTTCAGAGCCTGCACTGACATATCTGGATCTTCGGTACTCTGCCAGGTTTTTAGTTTTATACATTCCATATAATACCAGAGATTTTACATAGTGAAGTAAGTCAAGGGAAAAAAGATACAAATAAATAAAATTTCACTTTTGTAAAATAATATGATTGAGTTTGTACAAAATCCAAAAGAATACTCTTCATAATTTTCAAATTAATATGACATTTTACAAGATAGTAGATAAGAGTATGCAAACAGGCATACATTGCATTCATCTATTGCAATAACAGTTGAAAATTAAATATTAAAAATGCCATTTAAAATAGTATCAAAATATAAAACATATAGAAACAAATCAAACAAAAGTAACAAGCCACCTATTTGGATAGAATTTAAAATGTTATTTAGAGAACTTTAAAAATATCTAAATTAATGGAGAGCTGTGGTCAGGATTATAAGATTCACTTGTAAAGACATCAATATTACACATCTTGATATATAGCTCAAATTTATGATAAATTTTTTAAACGTAGTCAAGCTTATTTAATTTATTTATGAAAAGTGAAAGGCCAAAATTAGTCAAGATTTCCTTGAGGAATAACAATGTGGCAAAACTTGTTCTCCAGCTACAACTCCTTAATATAAAGTTACAATATTTAGAATAGTATGGTAGTGTTGGAAGAACAAATGGAATTAGCCAATGGAATTGAATTTATATACTCAAAGGACACCATGCATATATGGACATCTAATTTATGACAATGTGAGCATTTCATAAAAGAGTGGAAGTATTAATACAATCATTTTAGTAAATGGGAATGAGAAAATTAGGTATTTTTATCTGAAATAAAGGAAAATGACAAATGTGAGTCATGTGGATATAGAATAAAATACAAAAAGCAGAGCACTAAAGAATCTAGAATATAGATACATATATTTACGATTTTAAGGTACATAAACATTAAATAGGACATAAGAAAGCACTGATTATCATGAAGTTCATTAAAATTAAGTTTTGGTCATGAAACTTTGGTCATGCAAAAGTTAAAGTCTGAAACCATATTTGAAACTTATAAATAATAAGACACATAACCAGAAAATCTAAAGAACTAAAATCAATAAGAAAAATATAAACACACAAACAGGTAAAATATTTGAATAAATAGGAAATTGGTATGTGTAATAAAAAAATTGAAAAGTTGTTCAATTTTTTTATTCATCATGGAAAAGCAGATTAAAGTTCCAATGAATTGCACCCAAAAGGAAGGGTAAAATTAAGTTCCAGGTGTTTGTGTGAATGTGGAGAAACTCATACCATTGCTTTGAGGGAATATAAATTCATTCAATCACTTTGGAAAGCACTTTGATATTATCTAGTAATTTAAAAATATGAACAACCTAACAATTCTCCTCCTAGGTATATATACAACAGGAATGTATTTATACGTGAACTCAGAAAAGTGTGTAAGAATATTTATGGCACTAATCATAAAAGCCCTAAACTGGAAACTATCCAAATGTCTATTAAAAGGAAAACTGGTATATAAATTGTGGGTACATTCATATACTGAAATGCTTTACAACAATTTCAAGAAAACAGAACTATAACTACATATTCTACTTTGAATTAATCTCACAAGTATAATATTGAGCAAGAGAATCCAGACCCAAATTCATGTATAATGTATTATTCCATTCACATAATATTCAAAAATAGACAAAACTGAACTATTCCATTTTGTTATATATTGTAAGGTAGTAATACTACAAAAAAAGTGAGGGGGCGATTACCTTTAAATTGAGGATGGTGATTGCTTTTACAATAAAAGAGCAGTTTGTGATTGGAATGGGGTTTTCAGGGTGCTCATACTGTTTCACTTCTTGACCTTGAACGTGGTTATAGGGATGTTCACCATATAACAAACTTGTTAGCTGCACATTTAGATTGCATGCAGCTTTTTCTTTGTGTTTTTAATTCGGTATAAACAATGATTAGAAATACAGTCAACATCTCACTTCCTTTATATTTTGCATTATTTCCTTCATCAACCTCTGCCAATTACAACTTTATTTATAAATATGATGAGTAAATTTAATCAGAGGAGTAGGGAAAAGAATAGAAGTTATTAAAGTGACACTGTGGAAACTCCTCATGGTTAAGAAAAATTTTATGACTAATACTTACTGCTGGTTCAGTTAAGGGAGGTCATGTTTAACCAGCCTTCTGAAATTATTTGAAAATATTACATACATAATAGATCATAGAAATTCAATGATGTAGTACTCTTGTATTTTTCTCCAGGCAAAAAGCCATGTTACACATGAGAAATTAATGACTAAGGTAACAAGTTATTGAATAAGAGGTTAGAAATAGTGCTGAGTAGAAAACTGACAGCAGCATTTCTTTTACCCACCCTCTAACGCCATAAAATCCTTTCTCTAGTGCCTTTCCCTGGAATATCCTAATTGCAGTAGGCTAGGCATCCTGGTGAGACTTAGAGGACTGAAGGAGTCCAGGAAGCCAACATCCACTCAACAGTCTACACTCAGGGCCACCCCAGTCACAGCTTGTGCTGATTCTCTTTCTTCTCTCTCTTTTTTCTCTCCTCTCCTCTTCTTCCCTCATCTTCTTTATTCATTCCTTTCTTTTTCCCATTCATACATTTTCCAATTGCATGTTGGGGACAGGAAATGGGGAACATCCCAGCCAGAGGGAAGGAAATATTACTTGTCAGGTATTTAGCAATTTTGCTCCTATAATCTTAAGATATTGTAAGTGAAGACTTTGTAAGTAAAATCAAATATCCTATTTATGAAATTCAAAGATTTAGATATAATTTGAGTGAGAAGATAAAGGGGATGTCACTTCTAAGAATATTCCCTAACACCCAAGAATAGGTTAGTTGCCTCTGCTTTGTATGCCACGTTTCACATTTTACTATTAATATCTATTTTATTTCCACTTCTTATCCAGACCACTGTGGTCCAGTAGGAAATTCTGTGATGAAGGACCTGATCTATTTTGTGCTAATAGGTTAGCTAGTGGCCACAAGTGGCTATGAGGAACTTGAAATAGGACTAGTCCCATTATATTTCAAAACCTTAATGCATGTTGAAATGATAATATTTTGGGTTACATGAAATATATTTTTAAAATTAATTTCCACTAATTTCCTTCTACTTTTAAAATAATGGCTATTTGGAAATTTAAAATTACATATATAGCTAGAAATTGTAGTGTATAGTATTTCTATTGGGCAGTGCTCTTTGAAAATGTCTGTGAAAAAAAGAATTCTCTACATACAGTATTCTGTAATACCATATTCTAGGATTCACATTTTTAACTTCTACAATCTATTAGTGATGTGCCTCACAATTAATAGCATACCATATTTTATTTGAGGCCTATTTTTCTCACAGTGTTTTTTTTTCTATCTTAGTGCATCTTCTAATTAATTATAAGTTAGCACCAGTAAACAATATTTTAGAGTACACTTGCCACATAGAAATGCAATGCAAATCAGTTTATTCTTAGACCTTTGGAAACATCTCCTAGTAACTGGTAACATCGTATTTTGAAACTGCTTGAGTTAGAGTGTGCTTGCCAAAAGGATAATTAGCCAGAAGAAAGTATTAGCAAGGACTTAAATAAAATGCTACTCTCTTGGGAAATAATTGAGGTACATCAGTCTTTTCTTCCTTTGGAATATAATTATAATCATGTCAAATAAATCTATAGTATTCAACGCATTGATCTCAAAATGACAAAATTATTTATTTTTTAACAAAATGTATATTTCTTACAAGTGCACTTTTTATAACAATTTGAAACACTTCATTTTAACACAAATTTCCTGAGTTTTTGTTCCACAAATAATCTACATTGAAAAATGCAGTTCCATGTGCCTTGAATTATCAGAATTAGTAATATGCATTCCTGGTAGTAAAGGAGAAAACATGATTTTTTTCGTAACGTCACAGTGTGGGGTTTGTAGTAGATATTGAACAAATATTTATTAAATGGATGAATTAGTTACATTTTTAAAGTAAGTTTCCACATCTAGATGATTAATACAAGAGTAATTTTCTATTGTACTGAATGTAGCAGGTGACAATAAATTATAAAATGATTGTTAATATGTTTTTGGTGTTAAGAGACTAAGAAAGAATTAACTGGATTTTTTTAGGTCAATGATCTTCATTATATCATTTGAACCTACAAAAATTTGGAATATAAATGTGAATTTATCACAATATGAGAATACTTGACCACAAATTTACTGATATAATATTTTCTAATTAAAATAAATTAAAGATTTCTGGTCATTTGATACACATGAAAATTAAACTTAAGAGAATGTGACTCAAGCAGTAAAAATGATTAATATTTTCTTAAGAAAAATATGCTCTTCATCTTCAAACAAGGCATAATTGAAGTGAAAGCCAAATTACTTTGAAAGAGGGAAAATGTACTAATTCTATTGTTTTCTTTTTATCAAATATGTATTTAAATTCTTGATGGTTTTAAAAATTAGAAAATACCTGATAAAAATCATTTGTTATAAAACCACACACATTGTTATGAAAAGAATGTTAATAATAATAATATCACCCTTTTGTTTCCCATAAGAGAAGGTCTGAATGAAATTGTGTCTTAAAACTCTTCTACAGAAATACCCAGTGACCAGCAGCAAGGTTATGGACCTGGATCAAGAGTTAACCTGCCCTGGGTTTCTCTATGATGGAAGTGGAGCCACTATATGGAGGGGTGGGTATCAGAGTGATCTTGCTGTATCTTATTTGTTATTAATGGGAAGATTTATAAATGCCCACAAAATAAATGAGTAATAAATGCCCATAAAATAAAGGGAAAAGTGTTTTCTATGTGACATGGAGTATTCCCATAATCAGCATCATTACACTTCCATTTCATGAGTTTTAAAGAATTTCAACCATCCTGGCATCTTCTGGATTGCTTTAATCTTCATAAGCCAAATCTATCTTTTCTCATTTTAATTGATTTAACATGTTGCTAAAACAGGACTTAGAAGAATGGGATAGATATCTATAATTGAATTACCATTCGTTTGAAGAAATATTTAGTTTCACTTTGGGATATTTAGAATCAGAAGAGGAAAGTCTAGGAGGATAAAATGGAATGTGAAGCATATGGAGAGATTAGAACAAATGAAAGAAATGTAAAATCACCACGGGAAACAGTTATGTTCTAACACTCTCTATCGTGAAATTGTGTGGTAGACACTTTCATTCGCCAAATTCTGTGTGGTGCTCCATGCACAGCAGGCATGCAACAGTAAGAGTTGTTGGCGGACTAGAAACAAACTTCCAAACTTTGGAATGTATTTAGCATGTCAAATTGAGAATTTCTCTCTAAATACTGCATTTGTTACTAGTTAAGATTTAAATGCTATTCAACTATTCCAAAAAAAATCACAGTTACAATAATTCCCTAAGAAGATACTTCTTCACATGAGTGAATTTTTATCTGGGCTTATTTTATTTCATTGTGTTTGAGAGTGATAGACTACAAAGGAGTTATTCTATAGATTGCTACTTTACATAGTTGTAAATGCCTAAGAGATACTTCTATAAATAATTGTACTTTAATTATGAGAAGTTGTTAAAGTTTCCTTTGACATTTTGACTAACATTATGAAAATAAAATGCCAAAAAGTCTAGGAGAAAATTTGATGTACTTTAGATCAAATACTAATCATTGCCACATTCTGACATACATAATCTATTTAAACCATAAAATAGCAAATTCAAGTTTCAAACCCATTAAGCACTGTCATTTTCCTAATTTATCACAATCATAGATACACCTGCATAGAACAATACCTGCTGATAGTCTACATAATGTGTACAGATTTACTATTTCTATTTTTTTATTCCTTTAGGTTAGCTAACATATTTGTTCACTAAAGACAACAGAATCCATGAGACCATAGCAAATACATATGTCATACCAAAATACCTTAGTACTATCACTGATTCTGGAAAAATTTCTGGGATTTCCCTGAAAGTAGCACTATAAAAAACAAACAGAGGGATGCTGAGATCTAGTGTGATTAGCTGCTGTTCAATAATATTTGATATCAAATGGCAATGCTAACACACCACCAACATGGTAGTATTGTGGTAACAAACAATTTACAGTTGGATGTCATTGTTTGCTTTTGCTGTGTAATAAACCACTCTGAAACTCAATACCTGAAAATGAGAATCATTTATTAACTCACAATTATGTATATTGTCAGTATGGGTTTGAATCAGTTTGGTGGTTTTTCTACTAGTCTTGCTTGGGCTTACACATTTACCATCAGTCAGAGGCTGATTCGT
Organism: Lemur catta; assembly: GCF_020740605.2. Taxonomy (NCBI): domain Eukaryota; kingdom Metazoa; phylum Chordata; class Mammalia; order Primates; family Lemuridae; genus Lemur; species Lemur catta. Next base: position 44,315,254 of record NC_059141.1, on the reverse strand, counting down.
CTAGAACGAACTAACTCACAGGTCTGGGGGTTGGTGCTCACTATTATCTGCCATTATGACCAGCAGGCTAGCCTGGGCTTATTCACATGATAGTGGTCACAGTCTTCACTGGAGCATCAAAGTAGGACAAATTCCAAAACATAAGTACTTTTGAAGTCCCTCCTTACATCATATATACTGTTACTCTATTGTCCAAAGCAAGTCACATGGTGAAGCCAAGTATAAATGAGTTTTAGTCTTTCCAAGAGCACAGTTGTGAATAAACTGAAGGCTATTACCATAACAATCTATAATGCTGGAATAATGGTTTGTTAATTAAATATAAACAAATCAGATCTTTATACTGTCCTAGTTGAACCAAATTAATACATTAATACATGCACTTTTCCTTATCTATTAATTCATTAATGTATTGAAATATTTATTTATTTAATTCATGGTAAAATTCAAGACATTAAAGTTCTAAGAAAAGTTTTCTCTTTCTCTTTTTTTAAATTTTTTTTTAATTCCATACCAATTTAAATATTTGGAACTGAATGCTTAGGTAAGCAGCAGATAAAGAAAAGATGGCTGGTCCTCAAGAGGTATCCTGAGCACACACACACAGTGCCATATAAAATTGGAACAGAGAAAATGATTATAAAACACACAAAAGGGAATTATAAGAGGCAGAACAGAAGAAGCCATCTTAATTGTAATAAACAATAACTCTATACACTATTGTCTGTATCCCTATCCAATTAGAAACTCTTGTTCATATGCAAAAGACAGAAGAGCCTGGACAAAGTGGGACTAGGTTTGAGAGAGAGATAGGAAATTCCACTTGAAAAATAATTTCATACCTGGCATATTTAAATGATATAAGTCAGTGCTGCACATACCTCCTACTTAAGTAAAATGATAGAACACATAAAATGTCATGATGATACCCAGAAAGGATAAAGAAGATGTTACTATATAGCTATAATTCCACACCTAAGAAATTATCCTAAGGAAATTATTCAACAGAATGTACTCCATTAATAATAAACTAATTTGGAAACTGAAAATAATTATACAGAAATGATTTCAATTATAATTTATCACCAAGATAATTAAGTAGACATCAACATTATAACTATGAGGATGTTTTCAAACATAGAAAATATTTAAGACATAGGTAATATTGAGTAAAAATACTAGCGTATATTATTGTCACCATGTGTCTTATATACATACAAATACATATGTACATATGTAAAAAATATAATTCTTATTTAAAGTGGTTGACTTAATCGATAATTATTTTAAAGTAACAAATGTTTACATTCCTATGTATTAAAATAGATATACAACAAAACACCTTGAAATAATTATATTCCGAATTAATTTAAAAATTCATAAATACAATGTAAAATAAAAGCAAAATATATGAAATCAATTTTATGCCTTATCTACCAATTGGTTCAATTCAAAATCATTGTCTTTGACCTGTGCATTAATAGGTTACATAGAGTGGGCCAATCTATTAAGGTGGTTTATATGTTCTCTTGGTAAAAAGTTACTAAAAAAAGGAATTAAGAAATAGAGAATTATAATTATATTCAAATCTAAAAATGTTCAATGTTCCAAATCAAGCAAAAATGCTTATTTAATATGAATAACCAGAATAACTGATTTACTACTTTACTTTTCTGTGTACACACAGTCTAAGAAGAAAATATACTCAATGTTTTAGTTATATCAGGCATCACATTATTTATGTCTCACCTATGTCTAGGTGAAATATGTTTCTCATACATCATTAAGTAAATTTTAACTTGACTTTCAAACCAAATTATTAGTATTTCTAGACTCTCCATCTCCTTTGCCCTGCTATAGAATTACTGAACATGTAACTCTACATTATCAAGCTTAGGAAATTGAAATGGAAATTTAGTTGTAGGCTGTTTTCAGCTCAGTTAGGAAGCACACAATTGCAATTGAATGCTCAGCAGCAAACACTGCTTGAGCCCCAAGGCCTTTCAAATTTTTGTTAAGCAACTCACGTAAATGATTAAAGCATATGGCAGTGCTGTCTTTTCTTTTCTCCATAAATAAAAGAAATGTTAGTAGTATTTAACTTTGACCTAGAAATACAATGCTATGCTCACCGAAAAATGTCAGTCCCATTTATGAAGTTTAAGATAGACCAGGTCAGACTTGCATTGTATTTTTTTAATTGAAGGGAAACACGGAGTAACATATAGCCATGATCAAAACAAAGACACTGGCGTGCTTAGAAAAAAAATAATGTATATTTGCTATTTTACTTAAAAAATATATGAACTTTATTTAGCATGTTGTATATTTATGTGTCAAACGGAGAAATGAAATTGTAGATGAGCAAAATAGATAGGAAAGTTACTAAGCTATGGTATAAGTTTCAGAAGGAGATTTCTTGTCTCTCATGTAGGCTCTGAGACATTAGACTTGCTAATACAATTCCTGGAATATTGATCTGTCAAGATTCCCGATAGTGTATCAACACCTGAGAAAATTTAAAGAAATTAAATATCAACCCACTCAACTTTGCTTGATATAAACAAACACAAAAGTGACCCTAAAGTCAGCTTTGTAATATGACATCTGATTGATGATAGAAGAAGAGAAGAAGGAAAACAATTGGAATAGCAAATATTTTACATTTTCTCACATGCTTTAAATTTGAAACTCAATGCATGTTTGGGAAACCTTCCATTACTTGGGTATAAAGCATGATATTGATTGTAGTTCTGAATTCTTCATCTCTATTATTTCCTGCTCTTTTTAGGCACTTTGCTTCATAAATCCCTAAGCATTGTTTGATAAATATCATGTTTTTGAAATATATCCCTTTTCTGTTTCAGTTAATCAAAGTTGGTTACTCTTGTTTACCTCCAAAACCAGGAATTTGAAAAACATCATGTTAGAGTGTGCTGCAGGCAGGAGACCCGAAATCTAGTATTGGGCACTGGCCTAGGTGAGAATGAAAAGTAAAGTCTAATTAGTATTAATAAAATTGGATCTGGCAGCCTATGACCTTCAAGGTTTAACAGTTGAAATCATCTGTAATGAATGGTGAAAGCCAAATTTTGAGGATGAATGGGACGGAATTACCAGTACCATAAGAGAATATGCATGACATGGTGAGCACAAGCCCTGTGGAGCGATAGGATTAAAAAATAGACCTAAACAACTTAGAGAAATAAAATAAGTTCAGATTGCTAAATTTTAGAATCAAGATATAGACTGAAATCTAGCAATTTTCTATAATTGTGCTGAAAGCATGGCTTACTTCTTGTGACTGAGAACATGTAATGCCCCAGGTACTGTTTTAGTCATGGGATAAACATCAATGAACCTAACTAGGAAAATCCCTCCAACAGTAGAGCTATACTTTAGTAGGATAAGGCAGATAATAACAAAATTATCATGATGGATAGATAAGTAGATAGATTGATGATGATGGATGATAGATATATTTACTTAGAGATAGATGAAAAGAAAGAGAATATCAGGGAGGGGTGTGTATGTGTGTGTGTGTACATACGAGTGTCAGGGATAAAAGCCTTCTTTTTTATATAGTGGTTAGGTAAAGTGTCACTAGTAATTTGACACTTAAAAGAAGTATTGGAATGAACCATGTGGTTCTTTGGGGAAAGAATTTTGGAGGCAAATAGACTAGCAAGTACAAGAGTCTTCAGGTGAGATCATATCTGACGTTTTATAGGGAAAGCAGAGAAGCCAGTGAGGTTGGAGCAGAATAAGTGAGCTATAGAATTACAGAAGATAAATAACTGTAATCTATTCCTAGGGCTGTGGCTTTTACTCAAACTATGTGAGATGGGAAGCTATCAGTCTTTGGACCAGAGGACTGATATGATCTGATTTGTATTTTTAAAAAGTCAACCTGACTGCTCTAGCAATAGTAATTCTGCCGGTCAAGGTGGAAACAGAGATATCTGTTGGGAAGAGAAAGAGGATTCTCTAAAATTTTTGGCCTGAGAAACCAAAAGAATAGAACTATAACTTACAATGAAGGGAAAATGTGTAGGTGTTGCAAATCAGCAAAAGATCAGAAATCATATATGTTCCGTATTGGATATTGTGATAGTTAATTTTAGGTGCCAACTACACTGGATTAAGGGATGCCTAGAGGTAAACATTATTTCTGGGTGTGTCTGTGAGAATGCTTCTGGGACAGATTAGCACCTGAATGTGTAGGCTGAGTAAATATCTGTCCTCACCAATGTAGGTGGGCATCATCCAATTTGTTGAGGGCCCAAATAGAACAAAAAGGCAGGGAAGGGACAAATTTGTTCTCTGCTTGAGCTGGGACATTAATCTTTTCCTGCCCCTGTACATCAGGCTCCTGGTTCTTGGGCTTTTAATTCAGACTAGGACTTATACCATCAGCTCTCCCGTTCTCAGGACTTTGGACTTGGAACAGGACTTACACTATTGGCTTCCCTGGTTCTCAGGCCTCCAGATTGAATTGGAACTACCCAACACCCAATGTAGTATTTTGACTTCCTAGGCCTCCAGCTTGCAGACAGCACATTGTGAGATTTCTTAGCCTCTTTTTTAACTGTGTAAACCAATCACTTATTTTATATATATATATTTTTCTGTTTTTCTGGAGAACCCTGAATAATACAGATTTTTTATATTAACCAAGGTTCCAGAATAACAGAATTTTAAGATTTTTGAACTGGTTCTGAGGTTTCTGGAATTGGCCTTCTAATCTAATTATATTTAAAGACATTAATGACTCTATTTCATTAGTAAAGAGAGTATTGATAGTCCATAGAATAAATTGTTTCTAGATATTTACAATATATCTGCACTGTATACTCCTAATCAACCATGTATAAGCAGCAATGGACTAGGTGACTCTACATATGATACTTTCAAACATTTTCTGAAAACTAATGAATATAATTATATATATACACATATAAATATATATATGTGTATATATATTGGTTGCTTCTAATGTTTATGGACAAAGTGGTGAAAGAAAAGAATGAGCTCAACTATTCAAATTCCTAGCTCAAACTTGAAATAAATAACCTAAGAGCGTCTTCTCTCCTGCAGCTGAAGGGCTGAAATTGCCAAAAATCAACTGCAAAACCTTATCTGCAATAGGTTGAATTACAATGCAGATTGAACTCCCAGCCTTGCAGAATATATACTATTAAAGTCAGGGTGTTGATTGGGAAAAAAAAAATGGGATGCTATAAATTGGGATGGGGAAGTGTGGGAGGATCTTGATGAAACTGGACACATTCACCCCTAAATTATGATGAATCTTCTTTACTGGTGTAAGGGGTTTCACCACCCCCAGCTGAGGTGGCCTTCTCAATCCCAATAGCAGTCTCTTCACCCCCAGTGACAATGGCATCACCACCCCCAGAGGTATTAGCCCTCCACATCCTCACTGGTGTCTCCCCCTCCACTCACAATAGCATGGGCTTTTCCACCTCCATTGTGTGGATTAACCCTGCCTTGCCTGAGGAAACATACTGCTCCTAAGGCAGTTGTCATGCAAGACAATGCTGATTCTCCTCAGGACCCACTCTCACCACTCATCTTTGCTTTTAGGCCTGTAACTAGATTCAAGTTTGAGTAGACCCCTAACAGTGAGGTATAAAATATGACCCATGAGGAATGAGCTATGCTCCCAAGGAACTACTTGAGTTTTCTGCTCTATATAGATAGAAATCCAGAGAATGTGTGTGGGAATGGACATTATTTGTATGGGATAATGATGAAAGGAACATAATGTTGGATCAGGTCATATTTATTGACAATTTACTCACTAAGCAGAGATTCTGCATTTAATGTTGCAGCTTAAGAGAATAGAAAGAGCTCTAACAGTTTGGTTGGTTGGATAGCTGAAACAGGGACCAAAGAATGGCCCACTGTTATTGAATCAGAAATGCTGAATGTTCTTTAGTTTAATGTAGAGAAAGAGATTCAAAAGATTAGGTAAATTAGAACATTAGAATGGATTTGTCATTTAGGATCTACTCACCCATACTGGGAGAGAACAAAAGACATGCCTTTCACCTCTACTATAAGAAATAAATTTGTGGGGAACTCTAGCATCCTTGAAGAACTCTATGATCACTCTTCTCTGTAGGCCACACCTCACAGTGGGAACTGCAGTGACTGGATTAGGAAACCTAAATGCAAAGGGGGTAAGTGGGTTCTGGGGTCTCAGGAGCTAGGTGGTGGAACACAGCCACCAAAGGCAAGGTAGGTGTAGTTACCATAATGGCCAACACAGTTAAATCCACAATCAGAATAATTTGACTTGCTTAGACCTATGGAATTAGCTAGTAAATCATGATTGTCCTCTTTTTTGAATGAACTTATTTTTTGATTGACAAATTAAAATTGTATGTATTTCTCATGCACAACATGACATTTTGAAATATGTATGCATTGTGGAATAAAGGCCCATTCTTACTTGGTCTGTATAAGCAGAAAAATTCTAGGTGGAGTGAATACAATTATATCTCAAATTGTAAAAACAGTAATGGTCTCTTAATTGCTTCTCAAACGTGAGCCAGTTTATAGATCCAGAATCCCCTGAATTAGGAGGGAGACCAGGTGCCCTCAAAGAAGGACCCCAGTGGACTACAAAAAGTTTATACTGTAAATCTTTCTCCTATTCTTCTCAATAGAGACCTCAGCCTTTTATCAGGCTAACTGCACATTGGGTAAGAGAAAGTAATCAGATACTTTGGGGACTACCAGACACTAGTTCTGAACTTACATTAAACATCGCTGTGGCCCACAAGTCAGAATAGGGGCTAATGAAGGTGAGGTGATCAATGGAGTTTCAGCTTAGGTCCCTCTGCCAGTGGATGTAGTCAGTCCCTGAACCAATCCACTGCTTATTTCCCCAGTTTCAATATGCACAATTGGAATAGACATATTTAGCAGTGAAGAATCCCCATATTGGCTCCCTGATCTGTGGAGTTAGGGCTGTAATGGTGGAAAACAATAAGTAGAACCATTACAACTGCCTCTACCCAGAAAAAATAGTAAATCAAAAAGCAATACTACCTTCCTAAAGGAATTACCAAGATTATCAGTGCCACTATCATGGACTTGAAAAATGTAAGGGTAGCAACTCCTACCATATCTCCATTCAACTCTCCTATTGGGCCTGTGAAGAAGACAAATGGATCTCGGAGAATGACAGAGGATTATCATAAATTTATCCAAGTGGTGACTCCATTTGAAGACCCCCTAAAAATGTGCAGCTGCAGTACAACAGCCCCTCCCAGGGACATCTCTGAAGGAGAGTGGTAAAGAGAAATCCTCCTAGTGGGTAGAACTTTTTCAGTGCACCTGGTTGTCCATTTTGCTTGGAAGGAGAAATGGCCAAAATTGTGATCCTATACAAATTTATGGGCTGTAACCAGTGGTTTGGCTGGGTGGTCAGGGAATTGGAAGAAACATGATTGGAAAATTGGTGACAAAGAAATTTGGAGAAGAGATATGTGCATACAACTCACTAAATGGAAAAAAAATGTGAAAATGTGTGTATGTCACATGAATCTTATTATGGGGTGACCTCAGCAGAGGAGGAGGATTTTAATAATTAAATGAATAGGATAACCCATTCTGTGGATACCAGAAAGCCTCTTTCCCCAACCACCCTCTTATCATCCAATGGCTGCATAAGCAAAGTGGCCATGGTGACAGGGATATAGGTTGTGCATGGGCTAAGCAACATGGACTTCCATTCATCAAGGCTGACATGGCTATGCCCACTGCTAAGTGGCCAATCTGCCAGCAGCAGAGACTGATACTGAGCCCCCATATAGCAACATTCCAAAGATGATTAGTCAGCTACCTAGTGGTAGGTGGATTACATCAGATTGTTTCCATCATAGAAGACTGTTTTCATCATTTTGTCTTTACCAGAACAGATACTTACTCTGGAAATGGATTTACCTTCCCTGAATGTGATGATTTTTCCAAATACCATCCATAGATCTAGAGAATGTCTTATACATTGTCATGGTATTGCAAACAGCATTGCTTCTAATAAATGAACTCACTTCAAAGCAAAAGAAGTGTGGTTAGGGGTCTGTGTTCATAGAATTCACTGGTCTTACAATGATTACCATCATTCTAAAGCAGCTGGCTTGACAGAATGGTAGAATGGCCTTCTGAAGGCTCAGTTACAGTACAAGCTTGTGCCAAAACCTTGCAGGCCTGAGACAAGGGTGTCTGGAAGTCTGTACATGCTTTGAATCAGTATCCAATATATGATGTTATTTCCTTCAGAACCAGGATTCATTAATCAAGAAATCAAGAAGTAGAAATAGGAGTGGCATCACTCATTATTATCTCTAGTGACTCACTAACAAAAATATTGACTTCCTATTACCATAATTTTATGCTCTGCTGGGCTAGAGGCCTTAGTTCCAGAGGGAAGAATGATTCTACCAGGAGTCTCAACAATTATTTCATTGAATTGGAAGTTAAGAATGCTGACTGGCCATTTTGTACTCCTATCACTGAATCAACAGGTAAAGAAGGGAGTTACGGTGTTGGCTGGGATGACTGATCCTAACTACCAAGGGGAAATTGAACTACAACTCTACAATGGCAGTAAGGAAGAGTACCTCTGGCAAACAGGAGATCCCTTAACATGCCCCTTAATATTAGCATGCCCTGAGATTAAGGTCAATGGAAAACTACAACCCAATCTAGAAAAGACTACTAATGGCCTAAACTCTTCAGGAATGAGAGTTTGGATCACACTACCAGGTAAAGAACCACAACCAGCTGAGGTGCTTACTGAAAGCCAAGGAAATAAAGAATGGATAGTAGAAGAAGGTAGTTATAAATACCAGCTACAACCATATGATCAATTACAGAAACAATGACTGTAATTGCTATGAGTATTTTTATCTTATTTTGTTACGAATATATTTGTGTGTATGTATATATACACACATATATACATATATTAAGCTAATATTTTTGTTTTATTTCCTTTCTTATTTTTTTTACTATGTAATATAAAATGTATTGACTATATATCAGTATTTTAGTACTAAACACTAATGGTTTATCAGGAGAAGAGTAAACATTATTCAAAGACTTTACCTTCTCTACTGGGAAAGAAACTAATGTGCAGGATAGCTGCATCATGTTAGGCAGAAATAGGACCTTGTTATTGTCTTTATTAGGGGATTAAGTATAGTATTTAAGGATATCTGTATATATACCAAGGTGAAAAAGGGTAAAATTGTGATGGCTAATTTTATGTCAACTTGACTGGGCTAAAGGATGCACCATATCTGGCAAGACATTACTTCTGCATGTGTCTATGAGGGTATCTCCAGAAGAGACCATTATTGAATCTGTAGACTGAATATTGAATATCACCCTCCCCAGTGCTGGCGGACATTATCCAATCTGTTGAAGGCCTGAATAGAACAAAAAAATGAAGGAACAGCAAATTTACTCTCTGTTTGGGCTGGGGCATCATCTTCTCCTGCCTAGCAGAATACTGTGCTCCTGGTTCTCAGGCCCTAAACTTGGACTGGGACTTATGTCATCAGAATATTGGAAGAAATAGGGACAGTCGAAGCCATTCTGATGAGGTCTCAGATGGAAAGGAACAGGTTATTGGACAATGGAGAAACGGAATTCTCTGTTAAAAAGTGACAAAGAACTTTGCTGAATTGTGGTGGTGTTTCAGTGTTTTCTGAAAGATATTTAGTTGAAGTTACTTCTAAGCACAGTGTTAAAAGTTTGGCTTTCCTTGACTGCATATGGTAAACTGCAAGAAGAATAAATGACTTAAAGATGGGATTCTGCAGCAAAAAAGAAGCATAACTTAAAGATTTTAAAAGTCCTTAGCTTATCCATGTTGAAAAAGTAAGAGAAGGTGTGTTCAGGAGAGAACGTTAAAGTAATAGCCAAGAAAAGATTAGTATGGATGTGAACCATGGACTTAATCAGCCATCCTAGCAGGAAAACTACCAGTTTGAACTGAACAGGAAGGAGACAAGAGGGAATAAAGGAAGACTGCATGACATTTTTTAATTTTACAGGACCGGACTATAGAGCTATTCAACTTCAAATGTGCACTATTTTTCAAAACCTGGAAAGAATGACCTCAAAGGCGATTCAGAGATTATTAGGGCTGCCTCCTCAGTTTCAAAAGAGGAGACCATCACCTTTTTTTTTTTTTCAAATAAGTGAAACACGCAGTTCAAGATCACCTTCTTTTCAACAGGCCAACCACTCGCCCAAAGCTATGGGGGCGGGACCACTGACCCAGTGGGTTCAGAAGGCAGAATTGTCACTCTAGTAGGTTGAGAAGGTATGACCTCTGTCACAGTGTGCCTGAAAGACAGAGCTTTGAGCCAAAGAGAATTATTCACAAGCCTTAAAATCTTTGTACTTTGGACTCACTTGGAATCTGTTACTCCTTTCTTCTTCCCTATTCGTCTCTTTCGGAAAGGAAATGTGTATCCTATGCATATCCCACATTGCATTTTGGAAGCACATGACTTGTTTGATTTCACAGGTTCACAGCTAGAGAGCAATTTGCCTCAGGATAAATTATACTTTGAGTCTTACAGTATCTGATTTAGATGACATTAACTTAACACCTTGGATTCTAGACTTTAGGGTTGATGCTGAAACAAGTTAAGACTTCTGGGACCGTTGAGATGTAATGAATATGTTTTGCATATGAGAAGGACATGAACTTTGGGGGCTAGAGGCAAAATGCTATAAACTGAATATCTATGCCCCTCCTATTCATATGTTGGAATTCTAACCACCTCGGTGATCCTATTAGGTGGTGGAGCTTTTGACAAGTGATTAGGTCATGAGGGTGGATCCCTCATGAATAGAATTTGTGCCCTTATAAAAGAGGCTCTGGAGAATTCCCTTACCCTGAGGACACAGACAGAAGACCATCTAAGAATCAGGAAGTGATTCAAGACTTTGAGGTTGGGTCCTGGATCTTGCACTTTCCAGTCTCTAAAACTGTGAAAAATAAATTTCTGTTGTTTATAAGTTACCCAGGCTTCCTTATGGCAGCCTCAACTAGGACAAACATGTTAAAATCGAGATGTTCCTTGAATTTGCAATGGGAAATACTGAGTTGGCAGTTGGCTACATAAGTTCAGAGTTTAAGAGAGAGTTAGGACTAGAGGTTTTCCTTGGAGAGGTTTTGTCACATATACAGTATTTAGAAATATGAGATTGCATAAGATCATTTAGAGAAGAAGTCCAGTGCTGAGGTCATCCAATGTTTAGAAGAAAAAAAGATGTGACAAAATCATCTAAGGAGACTAAACAGGATCAGCTATTGAGGTAGAAAGAGAAAAATGAGAAAGTGAAATCCCAGAAGTCAAGTGTAGAAAATAAAGAATAGGATGAAGAGTGAGATTTTACCTTTAGTGATAGATTGAATTTGCAGCTTTCCACACTCTTTCTGAATTGTCATTATACTTCTCATGTCCCGTGCAGCATAACTTTCCAGTACTCTCCCACAGTGGGTGGAATTTATTTTCCTACTACCATGAATGTTGGGTTTGAGGATGTTACTTGCTTTGGTCAATGGAATGTTAGCAAATTTGATATAAAAAGATGCCATAAAGGTTTGCACAATTTGGTTTGCTCTCCCATGTTCCCGCCACTTATCCTGACAAAAGCATGCTACCATTCACTGTGAGAAAAATATGCTCTAGGTAGCAGCTGGGCCAGGGATAATGAGAGAAATGAAGTGGCAAGCTTGAACCCAATCCAAACAAACAAGCAACCTAAAGCAAGCCACTCATCTCTGCCCATCCTAGATTAGTCCAAGTGTAGTTGACCTGCAACACATGAGCAAGGAAATAAATATTTTTTATGTAAATCACTGAGATTCTGAGGTTTGCTATGCAGCATTAATTTGTCAAAAGCTGGATAATTCAATGTTGTATTTGGCAGTTTAAAGTCATATAGTTATTTTGCCAATGCTCGTTCAGAGGAGTGTCTGGAACAAAACTCTGATTATAGTGGATTAAAGGACAATGGACAGGAAATAGAGAATGCATGGCAAACTCCTTTGAGAAATATATTTGTAAATGGAAAGAATTGAGAAATGATATAAATCAGGATACAAATGTGGAGTAAAAAGAAGATTTTCTTTCTTTCTTCCTTGTATGCTAAAGAGTGTATTCATGACCTATCTTTCACATTGTAACTTTAAACAATATTTTTTTGTTTCTCAAGCAAGTGTATATCTACAGGTAACACCAGGAAAATAAAAGTGTTGTATTGATTTGGTCTTCATTAGCTATTATAAAACTGAGCCCTGGGATGAGTAAAATTCTTAAAACTCAGAACTGCATTGTATCAGCAGCATCATAATCTTTTCTGATTTCCTCCACTTAGTTAAATGCACTGTCACCAGGGAGAAAAGAAAACCCTGTGTTCCCAATCCTTCTTAACACCACTCCTGGGAATATCTTAAATTTAGGGCAAGTATTCTCGCCTCCAAAGTATGTTAAGGGGTTTAATTAACATAAAATTATATTTCACACACAAATCAAGTATAAAATACATGCACAGAATACAAGCATATAGAACTTGAGCAACCTCGCTTTACAAAATTCGTTAGTCAGACGTACTAAAATGGCGGTATTTACCTTTTCTTGAGCAGATAGTCAATTTCTGCGTGAATTTGCAAGTGCTGAGTCTCAGAAGTGTTCAGAAATCCTGTTTTCTTTGCACTATACATAAAAAGAATAAAAGCAAACAAACAAAAAAATCTGCACCTGCAGTTTAGCACCTCAGGCCCCTCCTCCTTGACTGTGTGCATATTTCCTCTCAAAATGTCCTGCCCCTAGAGACAGAGCAAACAGATAAGGTGTGTGAATGGACTTCAGAAGAATGTGGAAGGTCTGTGGGCTCCCCAGAATGCTGAGATATTTTGGATATGAGCCCTTTACAAGGAGGAGTGGTAGAGCTTTCACCAAAACCATTGAAATCACCTGAGCAGGAGAGTTACCGATATCCTTCCCGGGGGACAACTCCTCTATCGGACTTGAAGTTATTAGACTGCTTTTTTCCATTACTTTGCTGTATTTGCTCTCAAGAAGAGAGGGTTTTTCCATCTTGCCTATGTTATTCCGAGACACTAATATGAGGAATATTCAAATGTGGATAATATCTATCAGCTATCTCACCTGTCCCACAGTCATACTGAGGACCAGATGATTTCTGAATGGATGGCAGGCCAGGCACCCCTTTGTTGTTTGCATGTGTTTTTCAGTTATAAAATCTCTGCGATGAGATTGAAGTTTACACATATGTCCTTATCCCACAGGGCAATGACATCACTTCATGCATTTGACAAATATTGATTGAGCACATTGGTAAACTAGGTAACATAATCCTTGGCATTCACAGAGCTTTCATTTTAGTGACAGACAGAATATAATAAAAGAGAACAAATAATATAATTTCAGAGAGTGATAGAAACTAAAAATTAAATAGGGTGATAGAATTTATCAAATGAGTCTACGGCCATACCAGGCTGAACTCACCCAATCTCACCTGATCTCAAAAGCTAAGCACAGTCAGGCCTGGTTAGTACTTGGATGGGAGAATTTGTCAAATGACTAGAGAAAGTTGCTACTTTGAGTAGCTGGTCAGATAAAAAAGGCTTTCAGAAGAGAATATGATTGAGATCTGGCTTATGAGAGGTGCCTGCCAAGCAAAATTTATAGAAAAAGCACTCAAACCAAAAGGGACAACAAATGACCTTGGCGTGTTTTAGATGAATTCTCACTACTACAATGTAGTGAAAATGGAAAGACGACAAGTTCAGAAAAACAGACAGATAGGGATTGGATCATGTATGGAGTTTGTTATCCTTTGAAAAACATGCATAATATCTTTTGGTAATGTTGATAATATTCAAAATAAAAGTTGATCCACTGAAAAAGTCTAGCAATGATTTATGAGAAGAGATACAGCATTAGGATAGTGAATTCACATTGCTAGGTCACTGCAGACAAACAAAAGGCTGCCTCTACATGATAAAAACAGAAATAACTATCTAGGATGAAAACAAAACACCTGGGAAATCCTGTATGAGCTGTTTGGCTTGTCTATATTATTCCAAATATCTGAATTTTAGGGATCATCCCTATGTTCTATTTCATTTTTTAATAAAATTTTTATTTTAGAGCAGTTTTATATTTATAGAAAAGTCAGGAAAATAGTACAGAGAGTTTCTATACTATATTTCTAAGCTATACTCTGTTTCCTCTACTATTAACTTGTTATATTGGTATGGCATATTTGTCATAATTCATGAACTAATATGGACATAGTAGTGATACATTATTATTAACTAAATCCATACTTTATCCAGATTTCCCTCAATGTCCTTTTGTTGTTGTTGCTATTGTTCCAACATCCTGTCTAGGCTACCACATCACAGTTAGTTGTCATGTCCCCTTAGGGCCCTCTTGCTTATAACGGTTTCTCAGACTTTCCTTGATTTTGATGACCTTGACAGTTTTGAGGAGTACTGGTCAGCTATTTCATAACATGTCTCTCAATTTGGATTTGTCTGATATTTTCATATGGTTACACTAGGAGTAGGTAGTTTTAAGAACACCACAAAAGTAAAGTGCCATTTTTATCACATCATACCAAGCGTACATACCATCAAGATGACTTATCACTTTTGATGCTAATATTGATCACCTGGCTGTGGTAGGTTTTTTTTCCTGGTTTTCCATTGTAAAGTTATTCTTCCCTGGCCCCCTTGGGAAACATTTTCAGCAGCTAGAGTACATAATTTATGTACAGTGTCTCTTGCCTTTAGTCTTGCCTTTAGTCTTATACTGCTGAATTCTAAAGTGACTTAGATTGACAATTTCCTCCACTCCTTCAGTAAGGTTAGTTTATACATTTATCATCCAGTCATATTCTTTTCTGAAAGTCTGCATTTCATACTGGGATCCTGTCTTCCTAAATTATTTGTTTAAATTTGCATACACTGATGTTCACTGTTCTTGCTTCAATGTTCTATGGGTTTTAAAAAATGCAGGGTGACAAGGATCCACAAGTAAACTATCACACAAAATAGTTTACCAACCCTAAAAATTCCCCTATGGTCTATCTCTTCAACTTTTCTCCCTCCCTGAAAAACCTGGAAACCATGGATCTTATTACCCATACTAGAGATTTGTCTTTCCAGAATATCATGTAATTGGACTCATACAATTTATAGTCTGGTAAAGTGTTTTCCTTGGAGAACAGGCCTATCTTAGTCTGTTTGTGTTGCTATAAAGCATTACCTTAGGCTGGGTAATTTATAAAAAAAAAGAGGTTTATTTGCCTCATAGTTCTGCAGACTGTACAAAAAGCATGGCACCAACATTGCTTCTGCTGAGGGCTTCAGGCTACTTCCACTCATGGCAGAAGGTGGGGGGGAGCCAGCATGTGCAGAGATCACTTAGCAAGAGAAGCAGCATGAGGTAGAGGGAGGTGCCAGGCTCTTTTAAACAACCAGCTCCCATGGGAACTAATAGAACTCACTTACTCCCACCCGGGGAGGAGATTAGTCTATTCATGGGGGATTGACTCCCATAACTCAAACACCTGCCAGTAGGCTCCCCTCCAACATGGGGATCAAATTTCAACATTGGTTTAAAGGAGCAGACATTCAAACTATAACAAGGCCTTTGCTATAGAGAAATCCATGGGTATATTTCACAATGATTATTCTTTTCTTATCATTGTTAGAACCACAAAGGGATCTATCTTGGATCCTCTTTGGGTCTTCACCATGAGAATCTGGTGGGACTCTTGGGGATAAAAATAAAACCCAAGATAGTGTGAGCCTCCACTAATACTGTGGCACCCACAAGTTTCTTACTGGCATATCAGTGTACACTCATCCTCTAAAAATAGGACAATATGACCACTGAAGTGTTCAAACCAGTTGCTGGCCACAGTGGCTTCTGTTCCACATTTCGAAGTGGCAGTTTGTCCTGCAACTTCAGTTTTCTGTGGAGTACAAGAAAGGTCATTGATTTTTAGTTTGTTAGATTTTCATATTATAAGGACAGCCATGGCAACTTCTAACTTATTTCTATGTTGGTACTGAAACTGGAAGTTCTTTTCCTATTTATTTTTCTTTAAGTAAGTTAATATCTTCTTACATTTTCCCTTTGACTTGGGACACTCCCAGTGAATTTTGCATTAGTATGTTGCTGGGTTTGTTTAATATGTTTAGCATAATAGGTACACTCTCAAGGGACCTCAACAATTTATGCTATCTCTATTTACTATACTTTCTTTTTGTTTTTATTTTGTTTACACTTTTTCTTTTGTTGGTTCATAGAAGAAGACCAATAAATTGTTACCTGAATGACTAATTGATTAATAAATAATAAATAAGAATATAAAGTGAGAATAAGGAATTCAGTTTTAAATTACCAGATAAGGAAGTACCGTGCTAATTTAAGTTTTAAATTAGTTTTATACTTGAGTTATTTGTGGTACAAAGAAAAAATAATAATAATTTCAATCATAACCTATGCTATAGGCTAAAAAAAATCCAGTGGATATCATATGAGTACCAAGGTGACATCTTTCTCACCAAATCTATTGTCATCACCAGTAGAGTGTTTTTTGAATATCAATCTGGGAAGTCAATGAGTAATACAGAGAGTAATTTGTCTTTATTTGTTTAACATATACCCTTATAATTTAGTCACATTCACTGAGAGAGTTGTAATAAGCTTAATAATAATCTCTGGAATGTAATTTCCATACAAAACATAATCCTTCTCTAAGTGAATATAAAAAAGGAAGACTTTCCCCAAAAATTAGACATTCTGAGATTTACAACACATTCTACTAAGGTTTTCCTCCAATGTAAGTATGGAACTTTTGGTTTTCTTTAAAATGTGGCCAAAGCCAAGGAAATGATTCTAAAATATAACATTGTTACCCAGACCTCATATGTATATTCTGTTATTTGAAGCTGATATGTTAAGATAAAGTTCTGCACATGAATTAAAAGTACATATTTTAACATCTGAATCCTTCAGAGCTTCATCAAACTTCTAATTAAATCAAGCCTCCAAAAATACTCATGTTTTCTTACAGTCAGTTGGTAACAGGAAGGTCAACATCTCCACACATATATAAAAAGGAAAAAATTTCTTATAAAATCATCAAAGTAATTAAAACATTTTATTTATGATGACACAGTTTCTCATAGTGTCTAGGCAACTTTAAAGAGTTTTGGAAGAGTCATTAATTCTTTCAGACCATTTGAGGTCTGAATAGCTTGAAGCAATAACACAATTTTGACTTAGGAACAGAAGATGATGTATAGTGTACTGAAAGGAACTCTGAGCCCTGGATAACTGGGTTTCAATTTGGTTCTCACTGTAATTTACTGAATCAGGTACTGAGTCTTAAGTTTATACACACACACACACACACACACACACAAATATATACACACACACAAATTTAATTCAACAAATGCTAAAGTCATTAGTTTTATTCATCCCATAGGTTTACTGAGATTTTCAACTCATCCTCAGTAATTTGATCCATCAGTCAAGACATTATTTAAAAGACAATATTACGTTAGTGGGCTTTACAGTGATATTTAGGTGACATGTGTCCTCCAGATACCCAAGTGTGGCCACTTGACCAAATACAAACTTCACAACAAATCCCTTTATTACAAGGAATTTGTTCTGTAAGATTTGGATTCAATCAAAAGGCTGCACTCAAGGATCCAGAAGGCCACATGTGCCCCAAGGCCACAGGTTCCCCACCCTGAATGGTTTAACTTTTATTTCAGTTACCAGTTCCATTTAGTGAGTTACTGTTTGGCATTGTTTTTCTCTATATTTAAATAAGCTGTTATTAAAGAAGAAGAAATTATTTTAATAACTCAGTTCATTTTTTCAAGATTTCCCTCTTGAACTGCCTCGCTGTTTCCATGACGCTTTTTACTTGAGAAACATCTACAATCCTTATCATCCCTTACATAGTAATAGTTTTCTCTCTATATAAATTAATTCACTAAAGGAATGGTAATAATCTAACATATGTTAATTCATGCTTCTCCTTTAATAGAGGTAAGGTGTTACAGTATTACTATTCTCAGGTGCCCTGTCAATTTATTTTTTTTCTTTCAGAATAGCTGTAAACTGGATATCTTATCAAGTCCAATTCCAAGAAATAAGCACTCCTAGGCCAAAGTGAAACCTGCCTTCTTAGAAACTTATCTGTAGACTCGGCTCTGTCTCCTTAAACGTGATCCATAGAGACAGGCAGCATGTCCCATTGGATAAATCAGGTAAGTCTTACCTGCTCTGTAAATACAATCTCCCTCATGGGCAGATCCCAAGCCCTAGACATGGGTGAGAGTAGAGAACAGCATGGAAACACTGCTTTAGGCCACAATTCTAAGTTATATTCTCCAATTCAAATTTACCACTACACTAACTGATAAATGTTTTGATCATCCACATGACTTCCATATTTGTCTTCTTTTAAAGCTCCAATATAGAAAAAATAAAATAAAATATTGAGTATAGAAGTATATATTTTCCTTTTAAATTCCTTTAACAATAGTTTATTCACACAAACTTGAGAAAATTAATTCTAGATACATATTTATTATTTATATATAGTTATGTTTTAATATGACCTACTGAAATATTAACTCATGGTAAGATAACAAGTTGATTTAAATTGTTTATTTGGTTTTATGTACCATTTTGTGATATAAAAGCATACACATTTGTATACATGCATTATAGCAAATTACAAATAACTCAAGTGAAAGCTCTTTGAAATGAATGTCTTCAACAATTCCATACCAAATTATATTATTTCCTCCATAGACATCATAAATCAAACAATATACCTTTAATTATTTTTCCATTTGTACTTAAATAAAATTATTTTTATAGTCCACATTTTTAAAATGTGGTTAAATATAAAAATGTCGATCAAATTTTTCTTTTTTTAAAAAAGTCTCCTTTAACTAATGCTGATGGGAAATTCAGTGAAACTAGATAATCTGGGCTAGATATAAGACTTGAACAATTCCTCTCTAGGGAGACTCATTAGGGAACCTATTACTATGTGTAGGTGAATTGTTAGGCTGTAGAAATGCTGCATGGTCATATAACTAACTTCACCAAGCCTCGGGCTATTGCTATACTATCAGCTCTATTGCTGACTATGAAAATTGATCAATATGAGCTCCAGGGACACACTTAACTTTATATAACCCTAGTCTTTCTGGCTACACAAGCCCTACAAGCAAGCTGATTTTGTTGTTCTCCCCTGACCACTATCTACTTGTTTCTGTGTCTCTTTCACCTTTACCTTACTCTTTCCTTATAAACCCATTTCCTTTGCTGCCTGATGAACTTAACTGGAAACACCACCCCTCCAACCCCATCCAAGTTCCAAAGTTCATTGCTGAGCACTGATTTTTGAATTGCTGGAAGAGAGAAGAGGATTGTCACAGCTGATTTGGGTGTTTACTTCAGTCTGGTTGCAGGATGGAAGAAGAGTGGGGAGGAAGTGAATGTTAAGTAGTTCAAATAATACAAATGTATTAACAGCTGACATTCTTACAGCAAAATATTTGGAAATGCCTACATCAAAATGCTAATGATGAAAAGTAGAATTTTATTTTAAAAACACATTATTTTTCTGCATTTTGTAGTGTTTCTATTATGATCATGTTACATTTGTTTCTTAACCTCTTTTATTACCAAAGAATAACAAAAATATATATTGCAGACTACCAATTTTATCAGGTTGGCTAGGATTTTTTAAATATTAAATGACAAGTTTAATACGAGGCAAAGGAAATGAGCATGTTCATACTGTGCTAATGCAAGTTTAAACAGTTACAATCTTCTTCCAGCAGCATTTTGGCAATATGCATCTGAGTCCTTCAAGCAGTGCATTACCTTTTATTAACAGTAATTTTACCCAAGGGAAAAATTAAGAAAGTGTATACAAAAACAGAAAGATGCATATCACATCAGTATTTATTGCAATTGTTTTGTTTATTGCAAATAATAAGGAATTGTAGAAAATAATATGTCTCAGTTTATAAAATTTATGTAAAATACTTTTGTAATAATTGAGTTGTATGACAAATTCTATGCAATCATTTTTAAATGATAGTAATAAGGACCATTCAGTGACACTGAAAATGTTTTTCTATTTTTAGGTTAATAAAGAGTAGATGAAATATTTTATGCTGTCATATCCACAATGTTTTTATAATAGGTAGTCTTCAGCTTTCGTGTGTTAAATATTTATACATCCAAAATTTTTGTTTTTTATATAACAAATTGTATTTCTTGATCACTCTTGCTAGAGTTAGTTAATTTTGTTCATTATTTCAAAGAATTACACTTGTCTAATTTTATTTATTGTTTGTTTCCTTTTTATTTATTTCTACTCTTACTTTTATTATTTCTATTTTTCTACTTACTTAGTGGTTAATTTTCTGTCCTTTATCTAGCTTTATAAAATGGAATCTTAGGCCATAAAATGCCAACCTTGTTTTCTCTTGAAAGAAGAAACATATGCACTTAAGGCAATAACTTTCCCTCTTGAGACACCTGAACTGCATCTTTGGATGAAATTAACATTTTGAAATGTTAAGTTAAATTTTTTTATCAGTCACTTCAGAATATTTTCTAATTTCTTTTGGGATTTCTCCTTTGACCAATAAATTGTTTAGAACCATGCTGTTTAATTTTCACATATTTGGTACTTTTTGATATCTTATTTTGATTGATTCATACTTTAATACCATTTGCCTGATTTGTAATTTAGTACATTTATAGTACATACTCTGTAATATTTGATCTATTAGAAATTCAAGGAAACATATTTTATGTTCTGCCATATGATCAATCTTTGTGAACCTTTCTTATGCATTTGAAAGAAGCAGCATTTTATAATTATTGTGTGTTGTATTCTATGAATAACATTCATTCAAGTTGATTAACAGTTTTGGTCACAATTTAATATCATTATTGATCTTTTTTGGACTTGTTTTATCACTTGGTGGGAGATTAGTGAGAAATAATAAACATGCATGCTTTTGCCTTTAGTTTTCCCAGTTTTGCTTCATGTATTTAGAGGTTCTATTATTAGATGCACATACATTTTTAACTGTTAATTCTTCCTTATGAGTTTAATTTTATATCTGCATGTACTGTACCTATTTTTTTTCTCATAATCATTGCCTTAAAGCATATTTTGTGTGATATCATTATACACCCTCCGGACTTTCCATGGTATATATTTTTCTATATTTTACTTTTCACCTGTGTGTTTGCATTGAAACTGAAGTTAAGTCTCTCATCCACAGCATAAAGTTGAATATTCCTTTTTTTATCCCTTCTGACAATCACTTTCTTTTAAGTGGAATCTTTAAGACATTTACATTCAATGTAGCTATTGATATGGTTGAGATTGTGCCTACCATTTTGCATTACTCTCTAGTGCTTACATTAGAGATTATGATACGCATCATTACAGTGTATTTAGAGTTAATATTACATTAGTTCACATAATATATAGGAAATTTACACAGCTCTTTATTGTATTTATCATCATTCTATCTATTGTCCTAGGGTGTATGAATGCATCATGGCATTTCAGCCTGGGAGACTGAGTGAGACCCTGTCTCTAAAAAAAAAAGAAGTGTTTCCATTTGCTATTACAAATGTTAACAGTAATATATTTCCAGTTTACTGAATCTTTCCTCTGCCAATTCTAATTGCTTCTAAGCCTATTCAGTGAGGTTTTAGGGTTTTCTTGTAATTTTAGACACTGTACGTTTTAGCTATAAAAATATATCTATTTACTTCTTTTTATAGTTTCCATTGTTTGCAGATAATTTCTGTATATTTATTTATTGCAAATATTCTTTCCCTTGTATCATGAAGCATAGTTATCTGTTTTGAAATCTGACTGAGATCTTCAACATCTGGCTCATGTTGTGCTTGGCATTTGCTAATTAATATTCCCTTGAAAATTGGTCACATTTTCCTGCTTCTTTGTATGCTGAGAATTTTGGATTAGAGTGTACTGAATGTTGTGAATATTACCTTGTGTAGACTCTGAGTACTGTTATCCTTATCTGGAGAATTTCAATGGTTTTGTTTTTGTCATCAAGCATCTGGCTATGTTAAGACTGTATGCTCTCTCTTGCCTTCTGTAGACAGAGGTTCAAATCTCACTTATGTAGGCCTTTGCTGTGCTTGTTTGTTTCTATTCTGGGTGTGGATTTTTCTCTTGGTATAAATCAATTCATCCACATGCCAATATACATAAGTATTATTTATATAACTATGCAACAGTTTTAGAAAGCCCTATGACAACATGTGAAATGTGTTTATATCTGAGTGATGGGATTTCTATTAAATATTTTCTTTCTTTTGCATATTTTCTAAATTTTCTAGAAAGTATTATTTTATAAAACTATAGGAAATGCACAATTTCATTTAACTCTTTGTTGATAATTAATTTTAAAAATGTTTTCTTTATATGGTATATTAAACAAATAAAAACGAAAACCATATAATCATTTCAAAAGATGCATAAAAAACATTTGATAAATTCAGCATGCCTTCATGATAAAAACCAACTAGGAATAGAATGAACATACCTCAAATGAATAAAAGCCATATATGAAAAACCCATGGCCAACACCATACTGAATGGGGAAAAGTTGAAACATTCCAAGAACTGGGACAAGATAAGGATGCCTATTTTCACCAGTTCCACTCAACATAGTACTGGAAGTCCTGGCCAGAGGAATCAGTCAAAAAAAAGAAATAAAGGGCATCCAAATTGGACAAAAAGGAGCTCAAACTATCTCTTTGCCACTGATATGATCTTACACCTAGAAAAACCTAAAAACTCCCCAAAGACTCTGAGATTTGATAAATGAATTAAGTAAAATCTTGAGTTACAAAATCAACATATGCAAATTAACAGCACTGTTATACAACAATAACAACTAAGATAAGAATTAAATAAAAAACTCAATCCGGCCGGGCACGGTGGCTCACGCCTGTAATCCTAGCACTCTAGGAGGCTGAGGCGGGCAGATTGTTTGAGCTCAGGAGTTCGAGACCAGCCTGAGCAAGAGCGAGACCCCGTCTCTACTAAAAATAGAAAAGAAATTATATGGACAGCTAAAAACATATATATAGAAAAAATTAGTCGGGCATGGTGGTACATGCCTGTAGTCCCAGCTACTCAGGAGGCTGAGGCAGGAGGATTGCTCGAGCCCAGGAGTCTGAGGTTGCTGTGAGCTAGTCTGATGCCACGGCACTCTAGCCCGGGCAACAGAGTGAGACTCCGTCTAAAAAAAAAAAAAAAAAACTCAATCCCATTTACAATAGCTCAAATAAATAAATACCTAGGGATATACTTAACCAAGGAGGTGAAAAATCTCTACCATGAGAACTACAAAACCCCAATAAAAGAAATCATAGATGACACAAACAAATGGAAAAACATCCCATACTCATGGATTGGAAGAATTGGTATTGTGATAATAATTATACTGCACAAAGCAATCTATACATTCAATGCAATTGCTATTAAAATACCAATGTCATTTTTCATGGAATTAGGAGAAACAATCATAAAATTCATATGGAACCACAAACAGCCTGGATAGCCAAAGCAATCCTAAGCAAAAACAACAAATCTGGGGCATCACATTACCTCACTTCAAATTATAGTACAAACCTATAGTAACCAAAGCAACATAGTACTAGCATAAAAGTAGACATATAGATCAATGAAACAGAATAGAGAACCCAGAAATAAAGCCAAATATCTATAACAAACTGATCTTTGACAGAGCAGACAAAAACATACATGAGAGAAAGGATGCCCTGTTTAATAAATGGTGCTGGGTAAAAATTGGGTTGCCATATGCAGAAAAATGAAACTGGACTCCTATCTCTCACCATATATAAAAATTAACTCAAGATGGATTAAAGATTTAAATGTAAGACCTGAAACCATAAAAATTCTAAAAGAAAACATGGGAAAATTTTTCTGGACATTGACCTAGTTAAAGAATTTATGACTAAGACCTCAAATGAAACTACAACAAAAAAAAAAGTAAGCAAATAAGTAAATGAAACAATTGAACTAAAATGCTTCTGCACAAAAAAATAAATAATCAACAGAGTAAACAGTCAGCCTATAGAATGGGAAAAATATTCAAAGACTATATATCCAACAAAGGATTAATATCAAGACTCAGTAAGGATCTCAAAACAATTAGCAAGAAAAAAACCCAAATAATCTCATTAAAAAGAGGGCAAATGACATGAACAGACATTTTTCAAACTAAGATAGACAAATGGTCAGCAAACATATGAAAAAACACTCAACGTCACTAACCATGAGGGAAATGAAATTAAAACTGTAATGAAATACCACCTACCCTAGTCAGACTGACCATTACTAAGAAGTCAAAAACAATCGATGTTGGTGTGGGTTCAGTGAAAAGGGTACCCTTATACACTGGTGGTGGGAATGTAAACTAGTACAATCTCTATGAAAAATAGTATGTAGACTTCTCAAAGAACTAAAAGTAAATCTACCATTCATCCCAGTAATCCCACTTCTGAGTATCTAACCAAAGGAAAAAAACTCATATACAAAATACACCTACAATCATGTTTATTACAGCACAATTCACAATTGCAAATATATGGAATCAACCTAAGTGCCCATCAATCAAAGCACTTAGAAATCTGGTGCATATACACCTGGGATACTACTCAGCCATAAAAAAGAATGAAATAATGTTTCCTGCAGCAACTTGGATAGAACTGGAGGCCATTATCCTAAGTGAAATAATGCAGGAATGAAAAAACAAATATCACATGTTCTCACTGGAAGAGAAAGCTAAGCTAGGAGTGCACAGGGGCATACAATGGTACAATGGACATTGAAGACTCAGAAGAGAGAAGGGTAGGAAAAGTACGAGGGAAGAAAAATTAACTATTGGGTATAATGTACACTATCAGGTAATGGGTACACTAAAAGTCTAGACTTCACCACTATACAATTCATCCATGTCATCAAAAACTACTTGTATATCTAAATCTATTGAAATTTCAAAAAAGAAGAAAAAGGAAAAAAAGCTTTGCTGTTTAACACTTTATATTAATTTGGGTTCTCCAGTAAGGAATATAGTTCAACTATATTTTTAAAAGTACTAGATATACTTCCTCCTTAGTGAATTCTGAGTTTATATCTGTGTGGTTTGAATGTGTCCCCTCCAAAATTCAGGTGTTGTCAATGTGTTAGGACTAAGAGGAAGGGCCTTTAAGAGGCGATTAGGCCATGAGGGTACCTCCTTCAGTAGTGAGATTAGGTACGTTTATAAAAGGGCTTGACGGAGGGCTTCCATCCAGTCTTGGCATTCTGCCTTCTGCCCTGTGAGGACCCAGCATTCCTCTCCTGGGGAAGATGCAGCCCTTCCCAGACACCACATGCTAGTACCTTGATCATGAACTTCCAGCTCTCAGAGACAGCTGGAATTATGAGCAATACTCTCTGGAATTATGAGAAATAAATTTCTGTTCTTTGCAAATTATACAGTCTCAGGTTTTGTTATAGTAGCACAAAAGAACTAAGACAATAAGCTTGGTTCATTTTAATATGTAAATGAAAATCCAAGTAATATTTAGATTTAGAAACTGTCAGAAACATTTAAGATTATTTTAAAATTTCTACACAAGTTTACCACAGATGAAGCTATTCTTTCAAATACTGAAAATTATTCTCTGGGTTTTATTTTTGGGGTGAAATGATGAACTAAAATTCTTGAAGGAGAGAGATTTGCATAACATAAACTCCTACACTAGCTGTGCTTTATTGCATCACATAATTATCTGAACATATTTCATGAACCTGAAATAAAATAAAAGTTTACATTTTTAGATGTAGAATTTGATGGCATGGGAATCTTTAAAGTTTTTCATTAAATATGAGAAAAATTTTATAAAGAAAATCTGGAGTTTATGCTGGGGCATATAACAAATTTCTTTATGGTATAAGAATTATTTTTTCTCTTTAATGCAAACACACACTTTATTTATGTGTACATTTATGCATTACAATTTTTAAAAAAGATGCATCACAATATTGAAATATGTATGTGTGGTTTTATTAAAGGGTTTGTTTAACCGGATTAGTTAAAAAATGTAGGTTCTTTGTTTAATATCCTAGACTTTATATACTCCCTGACATTCCTTAGTAAAAAGAAATGCTTTACAATGTAGTGTCAGAGCAAAACTTGATGTAGTTTTAGGCCCAAGAGATTTGTTTCACACTTTTCCTTTAACCTAATATGACTCCTTTTTTAAAGGAAATAATCAAATTTATGACTTTTTAAAACTTTTCTGTCTTAAGTGGAAGCAATATTATGGTTTTTCTATCCATTTAAATATTGAAATCTTAAGAACTTAAGGACATGAATAAAATTATTATAAAATAATTACAAATACACAGTGTACTGTAAATACTTTCCACTTGCATTTATTATTTTTCTGATCATCAAAAATTATTTTAACTTGGTCAAATCTAATACTTTTATCTTTTGCTCTCTTATTTCTTCTGAATTTATAAAGATGTTCTTTAAATTTTTCACAATTATTTTTATATCATAATTTTTCAATGATTTCACATACACAAATACAAACACACAGGAGCACACACACTAATCATCTACAATGTACTTAGATTATTATATATATACACACACATATATTTTTATATTGCTCATAAACTGGCAATTCCAAGACCATTGAAAGAATAATTTTCCATTCTCCTTTGTTGCTTCCTATATAGCATATAACAAACTCTTTCACATAATAGATTTATGTTTAGACCACCGTGTTTCACTGAAGGTAAACTTTTTCTTATTTTATCACCAGTGCTCATTGCACTACACTGTAACTACTTTCTGAACCGCCTTGTTGGTACTTGTACTAAAAAGACTTTATTCTGTATAAAACTCCTTGGAATGGTTATAGCTCAATGAATGTCAATCAGGTCTATTTTGGAACTAACCTGATATACCCCAAGGAATACTAAAAGTTTATAGATTTAGTTGGATGTGTGTTAAAGTCAATCATATAGACACAGTCCGTTCTTAAATTGTATCAAATAGCCCAATATGAACAAAAATGAATTGCATACACATCCAAATTTTGCACCGAATCCAAGCAAATTTAACAGCTTTTGTTGAGCAAAAGTGTCATCTGCCATAACAACTCCCACAATTGTAACACACAAACTGCAGTCAAACTTCTTTCATTCTCCAATGTGTATGTTTATGCCTCAGGATTTGCTAACACTTCTCAAGTGGAAAACATTTGCTGTTGAAACAAATAGTTGCTTTATAAATCCCCAACTGGGCTGTGAAGACACTGACAATTCTGTTGATTTTAGAAATGATCATCATTCATGTCTCATCCAAGTAAAAATATGTTATTTTTCCATAGAGAGCTATGTTATAGAAATATTAAATTTAAGGGAAAACATATCACTTTATGTAACCATTATAATCATACATTAATTTACTCATTTATTAGTTTTTCATTTTGCACTTAATTTTTTGTCTACCCCCTACAAGGTACTGGGGATACAAAAATGAGTGAGAAAAGAAAGTAAAGTGTTTTGCAAGGCTCTACCTCCAAATAAACTGACTATAAAAAAAGAAGAGCATATTTACATTAGAACGTATAATACATACTTACGTTTATACTTTAAAAATGCTAGCATAAAATTCCATCAGCTAAATGTTAGATGGATGATATGAACAAGTTCACCACAAATTCAGAAGAGAATCAAGACTAAAAAATGGGATATTTCAACAGAAATATTGAGATTTTAAATGACTTTTGAATGAAAAACTGGACTTAGATAAAAGGAGTGCCTTGCGGTCAGAAAGTTGCAAGAGAAAAGACATGTATTTAGAAATGTATGTGAAATGTTAACAGGAAATTTAGTAAGGCAGTTTGGCTAAAATGAATTCTTCATGTAAGAGAAGAGAGACAAGTAATGTTGGATATATCTATAAATGCTACCCTGAAGACCATTTTTAATGTTGGAACACTGCTTCACTAAGAATTTTTGAGATGGAGGAAGCCAACAAAGAGACTGATGTGGGTAACTGACACCAATGTGTTCAGTATGCACTAGATGAGAAAGAGAAGTGAGGTTGGCATAGCAACAAAGACACTATTGCAGTGGTGTAATTACAATAATGCATTTGTTTTCATAAGGATGTTTTCTTTGAGTTTCTTTGAAAGAAGAGCTTGTTTTATATTAATTAATTAACTTTTGAAAGTGGACAAACTGTAGAAACACCAGAATAATAACTTCAGTTTATGCCAATCTAAAGCAAGCATTATTTGTGGAGAATATCCAAATGTTATGAAGAACTCTAAATAAAGATGTTTCAGATTAAAATATTACATGATCTCTTTGTTAATGTTACTTGGCATATTTCAGTACATATTTCAACACTGCAGAAACTTATTTTATTAAAAACTATATTTTCTAAAACTTAATATCTGAATCTTTAGTTTCAAAGTGACTTGGTGATAATTGTTGAAAATGTAGATTCCTGGTGTCACTTTGTTTACTAAATCAGAATTCCTGGAAGTAGAGCCCAGGAATTCATGTTCTTTAGTAATTTAAAAAAATAGATGTTTCTTAGGCACATGAGAGTGTATTCAAACTCAGGCTTGAGGGAGAGGAGGGAAGTTGGCTGACCAGAGACATCAGCTGCCAGATCATCTCAGAAAGAAGAAATTGTTTTGGATGAAAATATATAGAGAGAGATTGGGTATAATTCTGAGGGAAAAGTGCCAGAAGCTACTAGAGATTTCACAGGAAGAAGTTGAAGAGTAGAACAAAAAGGAGCAAGATAATTGGCAGAGATCAACTTGTGACGGGATTGGAACCCAGCCAAAAGGGTAGGTAAGGAGGTTAGATTCTCCCCCCCTCCCATCTAGGGCAGTCAGCAGGATGCTGAGCTGCTGAAGACCATTTCTACCCTCATGATCCCAAAGCAGCTGCCACCAATGAACTGGGAGCTTATTGAGAATAAAGAACCAGGCTGCCTGCTCCCTTGGGGTGACTTCCCATTACTAGACACCCGTGCCGAGATAGCAGGCACCATATTGTTTCTCCACCCACCATGCTCCTTTGTCTACCCAGGGAGCTTCAGCCCCTCAGTTTTCATCTCACTTATTCCCACATAAACATTTCCCAACTCTGGCCCAGACTGTAAGAGCCACAGGGGCCAATGAGTACCCTGGGATCTGTGTGACCCCCCCCCCAAGTCTGGAAATTCTGGATATTCTGCCTTCCACAGACAGGGACAGAGACAATCAGAGTGCTAGATGTCCTCCATTCAGACTCTTTTCATTCCCTGCTCCTCCCCAACCCATGTCTGCTTAGAGAGACAATTGAGCTACGGCTCTCAGGAGTGGCAGCTTTGCTTATGTTGGTGCATCCACCATACCAAAGCTTTCATAGACAGTGGGTCTCAAACCTTTCCTCTTAAAGACCTGCAGTTGACTAACGGGTGCTCAGACTGTGAGCTCCCTGTTCAGTGGCCCTCCCCCATGCTGCTCACCTGGCTGCTCCATCAGTGCAGGGCACACCCCTGGAAGGACATCAGACCTGATTGAGCATCCCATAGGCAACTTGCGACCAGCACGCTTCTCCCTGGCACAGTCAAGGATTGATCTTAATGGACCTGGAGACAGGCCTGCAGGCCAGATCTAGTACCCACAGAACTCAAACATGTTACTTGGGGATATGGAGGGGAGATTTGTGAATAAATCTAGGGAGGCGATGGAACCTGCATGGGCAGAATTAAAAAGAGAGCACAGTGTGGGTCCCAGCCACAGTACCCTCGTGGAGCACTTCTCCCACCACAGGAAGGACTTGCTCTCAGCCCAGGGTGGGATCTTGGACAGGGAAGCTCCCAGCCCAGAATGCCATTGCTTGGGAGCTCAGCTAGTTTGAGCTCTTGCCTGCCAGCAGATCCAGCAGAGAAACCACTGAGCATGGGAGGGGGAAAAAGAGGGAAACCCACTCCTGAAAGACAGATTGTGAATCCCAGATGGCCCTGCCCACACAAGAAGACTTTCTGGCTTGGTGGGGCCACTTCAGCCCCTCCCTGGTGGCTATGCCCAGCAGCCTGGAAGGGACCTTCAACCCTTGCTGAGACAGCTATCTTACTGTGGACCCTGAGGGCAGGCTCACAAGACCCAACCCTGCCCAGCCTCATTCCCTCACCTGCCTCTGCTATGGTGGAGAATAAGGACTAACCTGGAAGTTCCAGGGCCCCACCTACCACCTGGGACATTCCAGTGCTTCTCCTGAGGGTCTAGAGCCAGTCACAAGTCCCCAAAACAACACTGTAACTAGTTCATTCTGGCAAGCACAACCTACTGACAGGGTGGTCAAGTTATACAGCCTTTTACAACATTTACTGACTCAATCATAGAGGGTGTGGATGATTCTTACCCACAAGCTCCATCCACTGTCTCAGAGATTAAACTGAGCATGCCAATACAATTCACACTGTTAAGAAGACCACAGGGCTGGGGAAAGAGAAAGAATTTCAAAGACCTTCATCTTTCCTCATCAACAAGAGACAGGGAATCTGGCCACACACATAGCTCACCACTGATACAGCTTAAAAACTAGAAACTGAGAAAACCACCACACTAAGGTTATCTATAACCAAGGCATCCATACAGAATGTAGACCACCATCAAATTACCTACAAGCAAAACCAAAGATTCTTACACAACATATGCTACAAACACACCCTTATGAGTGGCAGGTGTGGGAGGGGGAAGCCCCATCCACACAAAAGAAAATTCAAAAATAAGAAGCAACAGCTGCTCCAGATGAGAAGGAAACAGTGCAATAACTCCAGAAATATGAAAAATCAAAGTGAAAGGACACCACAAGTGAGGCACACTAGTTCTCTAGCAATGGATATCAAACAAAATGAAAATATTGAAATGACAGATAAACAATTTCAAATATGGATTTTAAAGAAGCTCAATGAAATCCAAGAGGAAATGGAAAACCAAGTCAAAGGAAACACAAAAACAATTCAGAAAATTAATGAAAAATTTACTAAAAACGCATGGGAGATTCACTGCAAAAAGGCAATTACCAAGACATATAGTCACCAGACTGGCCAAAGTGAATAGGAAGAAGGAACTGCAAGTCATGAGGTGAAACATCAAGTAACTTACAAAGGAAAACCCATCAGGCTAACTGCAAACTTCTCAACTGAGACCTGACATCCCAGAAGGGATTGGGGCCACATCTGGAGTCTTCTTCTTTTTTTTTTTTTTTTGAGACAGTGTCACTCTGTTGCCCAGGCAAGAGTCCCATGGCGTCATCCTAGCTCACAGCAACCTCAAACTCCTGGGCTCAAGCAATCCTTTTGCCTCAGCCTCCCTGAGGCTGGGAGGCTCCCTGTAGCTGGGACTACAGGCATGCGCCACCATGCCTGGCTAATTTTTTTTCTCTATATATTTTTTAGTTGTCCAGATAATTTCTTTCTATTTTTAGTAGAGACGGGGTTTCACTCTTGCTCAGGCTGGTCTTGAACTCCTGACCTTGAGTGATCCTCCTGCTTCGGCTTCCTAGAGTGTTA
The DNA here is from genome assembly GCF_020740605.2 of Lemur catta. Taxonomy (NCBI): domain Eukaryota; kingdom Metazoa; phylum Chordata; class Mammalia; order Primates; family Lemuridae; genus Lemur; species Lemur catta. The sequence goes on along the minus strand of NC_059141.1, from coordinate 44,283,438 downwards.
CGATTACAGGCATGAGCCACCACGCCTGGCCTGGAGTCTTCTTAAAAAGAACAATTGCCAGCCTAGAATTTTGTATCCTGCAAAACAAGTTTCATATATGAAGGAGAAATAAAGACTTTTCCAAAAAACAAACACTGGGGGAATTTGTCAAGATCAGACCACCCTGCAGGAAATACTCAAAAATGCATTATATACAGATCAACAGTGTAGACACTCCCCAGTGTAAAACTACCCAAAAGCTAAAGCTCAGAGCTCATAAAATTAAAGCTCAGAGCTCATATAAAACAATAGCATAGGAGGGAAAACAAAGCAATGAGATACTAACCAACATGATGAACAGAACAGCATCCTACATATCAATTCTATCAATCAACATGAACAATTTGGATGACCCACTCAAGAGACAGGCTAGTTGAATAGATGAAAAAATACAATCCAAGTACCTGCTGTCTCAAGGAAACACATCTAACCCACAAGTACTTACACAGACTCAAGGTGAAGGGATGGAAAAAATGTTACATGCAAACAGAAACCAAAAGAAACCATTTTCTTATCAGAAAAAATTGACTTTAAATCAACAATGGTAAAGAAAGATAAAAATGGTCATTATATAACGGTAAAGGGAGCAATTCAACAAGAAGACATAATAATCCTAAATATTTATGCACCTAACACAGGAGTGCCCAGATTCATAAAGCAGATTCTACTAGATTTAAGCAAAGAGATAAATGTAGGCATTGTTATTTCCAGGGACTTAAACACCCCACTGACAAAGCTAGACAGATCATCCAAAAATAAAATAAATAGAGAAAGACTAGACTTAAATGGGACTCTGGAACAAATGGGCCTAACAGACATTTACAAAACGTTTTTTCCCCAAAACTACTGAATATACATTCTTCTCATCAGCACATGGAACATTCTCCAATATTGATCATATCTTAGGCCACAAAACGTATCTCAACAAATTCAAAAAAACAGAAATCATACCATGTATCTTCTCAGACAACAGTGGAATAAAACTAGAAATCAATCCCAAGAGAAACTCTCAATTCTACACAAAGGCATGGAAATTAAACAACCTTCTGCTAAATGATTATTGGGTCCATAATGAAATTAAGATGGAAGTCAAAATATTCCTCAAACTGACAGTCATTAAGTGCCTGGTTCTTGGTCCTATGATCATCAGAAATGCTTTAGTTTCTGAAGCTTTTTCTTCACTTCTAGAAGGAAGTCCAGTCTTCCAATAATTCCCCTTTTTCGTTTATGCTTGCATGAGTTGAATTTCTGTCATTTGCCACTGAAATAATTCTAATTCACATTTTAATACATATGGTTGCTTAAAGGATTTATTGAAATATATGTAAAAAGTTTTGACACTGTAAAGGAATTTAGAAATGGTACTCATTATCTTATCATAATTATCATTGTATTTCAAAAACTAATTATACCAATGGTATGTGCTATATATTTTATTTTTCAAAAAATCCCAAATTATTATAAACATTTATCTATGAAACCTCAGCAAGGTAGAAAAATAGAGAATAATTGAATATGTGGACACATCCCCAGTGAGAACAGTAAAATCATCAAGGAAGTATTACACAGATTTATAACTAGAGATTGGACATACTTATCTTTAAGGACAAACATAGGACTATTTGTTCAAATGAAGCCCAGATTGCTAAAATCTTCCAATTAATCATTCATTCGTAGAATAGAAATGAAAAGACACTGTTATTGACACAGTAGGATCTAATTACTGGTTAGAATAATAGGATTTCTGTAAGAAATAATAAGCTAACACCTACTAGTTTAGCTTAGATAGTTTTGGTCTAGATGGCAAAACTATCTAGTATTTAAGCCACTATTTCAGTAAATAAAAATAGTAATAAATGCCTCTCATAATAAAGCCCCTTAATTAATAATTCCATGCATAATACATTTACAGTATACACACCTAATTAATGATCAATATGTTAGTAAAAGCAAATATCAGTAACAGAAATCTCTATATGTTATGGAAAAAAATTCCAAATATATTCTATCAGTTTTTTCAACTGTGCTTATTTCTGATTAAATAAAAATATAAGCTCTTTCCGTGTACTGCTTCCTATTGCCACAAGTGCCAGGGGTTTGTTTTTATGAGTAGCTTACTAATAGCAATATAAGGGGGTAAAATCAGAAGATACAGAAGCCAAATTAGAAGACATTTTTATATTTTCTGATTTCTATATTCACTTTAAGTGCACTCATGTTTTTCAAAGATGGCATGTAATTCTACCATCTTTAATTTCTACCTCTGTATTTTATCTATGGTGCCATAATATAATCACATAATATAGCAAATATCAACTAATGGTCTTATTAAATATCAGCACAAATATAATGTGCTATGAGGATTTGAATATGCTTATTCATACCTAAGTAATTTTTTAATAACCTTAAAGAAATCTAAACCAAAAGAACAGAAGATAGCCATATTATTTCAGTGAGATGGCATTTTCTATAACATCAGAATTACAATTAAAATTTAGCTAAAAATTAATGACATTGAAATTGCAAAGATGGCAGAGTAGAAGCAGCTCATGCACACTGCTCTCAAGGAGAGGACTGAATTTTCCAAGTAGATGTTCACCCACAGATAGAAGTCTTAGAGAGAGCATTGGGAATCACTGGAGAAGTGACTGGAGGCAGAGTGAAGGAGAAGGAGGCAGGGTGATTGGTTGGTAAAATCGGAAGGTACCTGGGGGAAGTGTCTACACATGGGGAAGGGTGAGAGGAGGGCCCTACACTCCCCCTCAGATGCTGCAACCTGAGCTGCAAGGCCCTCCCTCCATAGCAGGCCTCCGAACTGATCAGGGAGGGCCTGGAAACTGTGAAGTAACATTGCACTGGAGAGCTGGCAAAGCAGGGGCCCACTGGCTTCTATTCCCAGGTTGCTGCAACTGATGCCATTCAGAGCTCTCAGCCCCTGGATGCCCAGTCTACACAGAGATTGGCTTCACTGCAGTCACCTCCACATCACCCTTTGCTGGCCAGAGAGGAGGAAGTGCAGGTGCTCTCACATGCCCTGTGCTTGGGAGCTGTGCACCCCATCCCACCACCACTGGGGCCTATGAGCAGAGCAGGTGCTCAGTGCCCTCAGTGTCTGCCAGTATCACCTGAGAAGTGTCACAGAGGCAGCAGTCACAGCCAGAGTTGCATGAGGAGAGAGCCCCAGCCACTCAGTACCCTACCCGCAGTCCGATCAGCACCCGGCGCCCCACCTGACAGCTCACCTGCAGTCCCACTTACTGCCCAGTGCCCCACCACAGTCCTGAGCATTGCCCAGACCTGCTAGCCAGGAACTGACCCCTGCCATGTGCTGTCACTGCCACCTGCACCTAGATGGAGTGAACACCCACAGCTAGGACAGCATGGCCACTGTCTAGGTAGCCTTGCCCAGCCATCACTGCCACTGTCACAGGGAGACCTGGGCAGAGCAATCTCCTACACCACCATCCTCTGTGGAGAGGGACCCCCTGTCTTAGCTTTCCGCAGTGGCCTGGGGGACCAACATATCACTCCATTCAAATATCCCCCAGCAGTGGCTTGGATTGAAGCAAGCATAGAATGGGATGACACAGGAGCTACACTGCAGGCTCTCAGTGCATCCGCCCCTCTCCTGCCAGGTCAATCCTCCAGAGTAGGATGCAAGTGTGCAATCCGGGGACCACTCTTTCTTTTTACTAAGAGAGTCCCAAGCAAAGGAAAACAGGTAATCACAAACGAAGGCATCCTAAGATGTGAGTAGAGTTTCAGATGAGAAGGAACCAGTATGAGAACTCTTGACAACATGAAAAAACATGTTAGTTTGTTACCCCCAAGAGCTTACAACAGGTCTCCAACAATGAACTCCAACCAAAAAAAAAAAAAAAAAATTCTAGAAATGTCAGCTATGGAATTCAGATTATGGATGGCAATAAGACGAAAAAATTAAGCCAAGAAAATTGAGAGATCAGGGACAGCTCCAAGTACACATAGGATTTAATATATGATAACTGCATTGAGTATCAGTGGAAATGATAAGTGGTATATAAATAGTATTGGGACAACTGCTTCACTTAATAAAACTAATTTTTTCTTTAACATCACAATATGTTAAAATCCAATTAAGTCAAAGGTATAAGTATGAAAGATAAACCTAACAGTCAACTGAAAAAATGGGAACTTTTTTATACAGATGGAGCAAAAGGGTTTTTAAAGAAAACACTAAAAGCATGACTCTAAGTAATATTAATCAATTTGATGACATAAGAAACAATGTTTTCTTTTCAGTGAAAGTCACTCTTTTTTTTTTGTTTGTTTGTTTTTGAGACAGAGTCTCGTTCTGTTGCCCGGGCTAGAGTGAGTGCAGTGGCATCAGCCTAGCTCACAGCAACCTCAAACTTCTGGGCTTAAGCGATCCTACTGCCTCAGCCTCCCAAGTAGCTGGGACTACAGGCATGCACCACCATGCCCGGCTAATTTTTTTTCCTATATATATTGTTAGTTGGCCAGATAATTTATTTCTATTTTTAGTAGAGACAGGGTCTCACTCCTGCTCAGGGTGGTCTCGAACTCCTGACCTCAAGCGATCCGCCCGCCTTGGCATCCCAGAGTGCTAGGATTACAGGCGTGAGCCACCGTGCCCGGCCCTGAAAGTCACTCTTAACAAGGTTAGTAGATAAATTACTAAATGAGAAAGTACATTTGCAAATTTTATGAATAATTAATTTTCAAAAAAGGAAACTCAAAAAAGTAAAGATGATAAAAACTGATCCTCAAAATAATTCATAAACAGTAAAATGGAAAATAAACTACTGAGATTTGTTCATAAAAAAATAGAAAACTTCATAATTTCACATATTAGTGGATATTTGCGAATATAGGAACCCTCATGTACTGGTACTGTTTAGGGAAGTACAGACTGGCTGAGCCATTCTGCACGGCAATTTGGTATATTTATTCAAGTTCATTATGTGCACTTTGATAGCCCAGAAATGCTGCTCCAAGGTATATAGCCCATAGAAATTCTCACAATTTCTTTTCATAAAAGATGTGAAGATGGTCCTTATTGCAATATTTGTGGGGGTGGGAAATTGGAGACAACCTGAAGGTCCATCACTAGGAGAAAGGGTAGGCAAAATAGACCGCATGTGCATACTGAAATATAATGCTGTAGTCAGAAGCAAAAATTATATACAGGCACACATAAGAACACACAACAAAACTTAGATTATTAAAATTTGGATTTTTAAAATTTATCACTTAGTAGGAAAAGTAAGAAACAAAATGACTCATATGTAGATATATATGTGTGTGTGTGTATATACACACCCATCACTATTGCTCACTACATGTATACACATATAAATCATATGCATTCATAATAACAATATGCCGGTTACAATAGCATGTACAAACAATACAAAATACCAAAGAATGTATAATAACTGTCTATAGCTAATGTGGTGGGAGAGCAGGAAAGGACTGAGAAATAGGGAAAACCAGAATGAATGAATAAAAGAAACCTAAACTAACAAACCAAACCAAGAAGGGACCTCGCATGGGAAAATGATAATAATTCACCTTGAAGCGGGGAGTATAATTAATGCAAACTTCTGCCCCATGTTCCCCAAATAAAATGAAATATTCTGAGTCATTAAATTACTAGAATCTTAGTGATCCATACGGTGAGCCAAAACAAGTAATGCCATACAACTATTATGTGTCGATAAAAATTTAAAAAATAACAAATAATGCAGTGCAAAAATATTCTACAATATAAATAAGCAAAGTATTTTAATACCACAAAGTTAGTGTCAGCATCAAGTGTATGACAAGAAGATGATAGGACAAAGGTGTGGGCCAGGGAAAAGGCCAGAGTATAAAATAAAGACCATAAAACCGGTGAGGAGAGGAAGAAAGATAAAAGGTGGCACAGTAAACAAAAGGATCTATTTTTGATACAAAAACCACTAATTGCTGAGCTAGACTGGATTTCTTATGGAAATACTGAATAGTCAGTCTTCGTTTGAGACCAGCTGGGAGAAAGAGGTTGCTGCTACCACAGATACTACAAATGGGGTCAGTGTGTGCTGTCTGATGTACTCAAAGTTTGTTTAGTGCACAGAAAAGAGTAGTTAGACACATATTTTAATAGCCTTCTCAATTTTTTAGTGAAAATTTTAATATAATGATTTTTTAAAACTTTTACATTTAACTTAGAAATTGAATTACTCTACTTCTACATCCAGGGAATTTTAATATTCACTTTTAAGGACACTTGATTAATGTTTGGTCCCATTCTGAAACTTAATTAACTAAACTCAATTAACATTTTTAAATGAATTTATAAATTCAGTGTATTGAATTTATTTTTAATTATTTAAATTGTTTGACTACCAAACTAAATCTTCACAAGCAATAAAGTAAATCTTATAAATCAATTACATTAAACTTAAAAATAAGCTGATTAGGTTTTCATAAATTTTCAATTTATAAATTTAGAAAGCTTTAAATATAAAACCACCTACTGAGTCACAGATTTTAAGTTAAAATCAGAAATGTATTTTTTTGACAACTTGGTATAATAAACTCACTTTATCATTAAAAGTATTTAAAATACCAAATATGCACAAATTATTTTATAATGCAATAAATAATGTTATAATTTGGATTCATCTCATCATTCTAACAATGGTTTTATATTTCTCCTGATTGACATACATTAACCACTCAACAAAAATAAAGTGGTGTTTTTCCACGTTAAGCAAGTTGACAGTTCCATTCCATTGCGCTGATTTCCTAACAACTAGAAAGACATCCTAGCTGTAGCACTGGTCCAGATTATTGCTCTCAACAAGGAGGAACACATTAAATCCTATTATAAATATAATGAAAAAGAAATCTCATGCTTTTAAAAGTAGGTGAGCACTGAACCCTTGGGTTCAAGACACATAAATCTTCAAATTATAGTAAATTATCACTAATATTATTCATTACTCAGTTGTGCTTTGTATTCATTTGACTGTTCTTTAAAAAATCATGGTGATAGAAGACAGATTTTTAAAAATATATCTAACATCTTCACTTAGCAAAAATAAATTAATAAACATTCTATGTCAATTAATTTTTTTAAAAAGTACCTCTCTAGGAAATCTAAATCTAAATCTAAAATCTTGTGATAATAATCGTTAAAGTTTATTTCTTAAACTGAGGGCTGTCTTTATCTACTAACAGTAGAAGTAAAATATTCCAATGATAATAACAAACCCTTTGGGGATAGGGTAGGGTATCTATAAAAATGTATTTTCAATTAATACATATTTTGATGTTTTCTTTTTAATTAATGTTATAATTTTTTACTTTAACCCAGAAATGATTTTGTTTTATTATGTTTGGTTTGGTTATTAAGGACTTGACAGAATTTTCTAACAAAAATAAACAATCCAATTAGGAAATAGTTGGCTCAGGTTCTATTTGAAAAGGTATATCTATTTAGTCTAAATATTTGTAAGCTTCTGAAAACCACATTATGCCTTGCATTTAAAAACTGAAAAGCAAATGAATCAAGGAATTACATATATTTGTAAAAGGTCTGCTCTATAGCTACTGTTTTGCTACTCTATAACTGGATGACTTTAGATTTAAGTCCCAATTTCCTAAAATGCGATTATATAATTAATTAATTAATATTGAAAATGCCAGTCTGTTTCTTATTTGGAAATTTTGGGAATAAAATATAAGAATATAGACATAGTTTATTGAAAGTATGTGTGCATAGGACAGGTAATTAATATAGATAATTAACATTAAACTTATATTTTTGTCATGCCCGTGTAATAACTAAAAAAAGTGTTTTGCTTAAAAAAATATTCTCATAAGAAATGCATATATACATTTTGAATGAATGATGTGTATACCAATATTTAAAGTTTTTAATGTGACAAAGGCATTCTGCATGTTCATTTATTTTATCTAGGTTGGACTGATAACAACTAGCATGGGATAATATATTTTTAAATATATATATATATGTCTTATTAGAATGATACTTGTAGTAGAGTAACCAGTCTCATGGAAGTATGTTGATAAAAGCGGAAGAAGATATTTTTAAAAAACAATTTTAGCAAGCTCAGGATATTTGTCTTTAACTTTCATCCAAAATGATGCAAGTGATATTTTATTTTCAAAATCCATTCAATTCTTCATCAGTAGTCACTTCTAATTTATCTCATAAAATTTATTTCATATTTAAATTTAAATTATCTTTTAATTAAAGAAATGAATTCTGTATCATGGGTTTCTTATATATAAGAAGGTTTTATTTACTTTTGATGGTAATAAAACCAAAGTAATCTATCAAGTGGTTAAAGTGTTCATTGACAACCTTTTTGCAAATGAACTGAAATCATTATTCATCTTATTTACAATTGTTAAATTATGGTACATGTTGTAACAATCTATAAACACTCTGTTCTTCCAAATTTCTAAGTTTTCTATGTGCGTTTGATTTTATCTGCCATTGATACATGTTAAATTTCTTCATTGCATGAAAATAATAGGATAATTAAAAATACTGAGTGTATCAGGCCAATAAGCAAATTTGGCTGTCCAATTCACTTCTGAAAAAACTGTGATAAAACCAGTTTATCTTGAACAATGATTTAGAGTTTGTTTCATATTTCAAGCAGTCTCAATAGAATATTTTTCTCAATTAACCATCATACTTCTACATTCAACACCACTCATTTATGATAATTTTCCTTATTATCATATATGGTTTAAAGCATTAGCCTTTGCATAACTCACATCAAACCAACTTATAGTTGACAACAGCCGACTCTTTCTTTTACAAGATTTTCTCTGTGAAGGAGTAGTGTGTCCTATATGCACTCTGGCTCAAGCTTCTTATTCTTAGTGACTATCCCATAAAATATCCACATAAACCTTAAATTTAAAACCACATTTGTTGACAGTGTTATCTTTCAGAGTTTTACACAATTCAGAGCTATTTTTGTTTGCTAGCACTCACTGTGAAAAAAGTTCTATCATATTACTATCATGGTTAAATTACAGAAGTTCTAAAAGAATGACCACGTTATGCTATTAATTCATCAGGTTACAATAAAAAAACACTATACCAGCTCTATTTTTTCTATAGATTGATCTCCTATATCATTAGCCAAGTCCTGAATGTGTCAAAGTCTAGTTTTATTAGAAAGTAGTACTTGAGTCAATTGCCTTGCCACAGAAACACTTCTAGAAAAACCTCTTTGCTACAACCATTCATTAGTTTCTCAATAATTGTATATGATGTTTGTATTCTTAGGAAACTGAAGTGCTACATTACACAAATTCTGAAAAGCACTAATGTTTACATGGAAAATATTGAACATCTGCCACTGTCAGCTTTTTATTTTAATACTCTTTCTTTCACAGAACACTTTTGGTTTTGAATGTGTTTCTTTATGTTGTATATACAAATGCCACTTAAGTTTGATGGTTTAATTGTTTCAGTCCAATTCATTTCCACAAATAACACATTTTTACAAAATAGTTTCATCACCAATTGCAGCTACAAAATAAAATTAATATACGAGGTATATTCTGAGTAAAACTACTTTGACCTTTTTTTGTCTTCATTTCTTTTAAGTAATTTCCATTATCACCATTTAATATGCTACTGAAAGGAAATGTATGTCATATTTTTGGCAAAACAAAAAGAAAATCCAGTGAATCTTCTTTTACCATGTTTAAACTAGAGTTATAATTTCTTCTTCCTGCTTTGAAATAACTTTCATTATTGTCATTTCATATACTAATACAAAAGGAAAAGGTGTGTCATGCCTTGACAAAAAAATTCCTGTAAATCTTCTTCACCATCTCCAAGTTAAGGTCTAACTTTTAATTTCTTAGTTAATCCAATAATGGTAAACTATTTTTGTATATATTTAAAATACATCTGATGAAACTTTAAAATGATCGTTAAAACAAATAAGCACACATATTTTCTCTTGTTTTTATTGAATTACACCTGACAAACTAACCTTAAAGCAGCACATGCTGTGTCCTGGTCCTACTGTGCATGACTAAAATGCAGTTTGTGCCCTCTGTGACTCACTCACCAGGCAAGTCGGAAAACACTTGGACTGGTCTAGACCCTGTTCAGTGAGACAAATCCATGGATCACAAGTGGGATCGTGCACAAATGTCAATTTGATCAATAGTGTTAAAATGCACACTCTTCGTTTCTGTTATTACAGACCAACTTACAGAAAGGCACCAGTCCTCCTATCACATTTCAAGTAGCACTAGTAGAGCCTCAAGTACCCAGCTAGTAATTTGCAGAGCTGGGACACACATCCAATTCTGACACACTTCAAAGTCTGTGAACTTGCCTCTGCAGCATAATACCTCTCTAAGCTGTGGACATACCTTACTCTGTGCCAAATAAACTTTGCACTCAATTCTTCCATTTCCTTCTCTTCCCAGAAAACTGGGCCATTCCAGTGATACCACAGTTAAGCTGCTCCCTGTTAATAATTCTACCCCTTGAACTTCTCACAGATTATTGGAGGGCAATTAGCAGTTCCTAAAAGAATCCTCAACATTAGAAAATGTAGGCTTAAGGAAGAGAGTACAGTGAGTCTCTAAGGCAGGCTACATTTTTTCTTTTTACATTAAACTATAAAATAGTTAAAACTATTTCAAAGCTAGCAGAACTATTTTAAGTTTTTATTTACTTTTGAAATGTATTATTTGTCCCTATTTATTTCATTGTCTAGCTACCAGAGAACAAGTGAAGTTAGTGCCTTAAATTGGACATTAGTTTCTTTCTATCATGTAAAACAAAACAAATACTGCAAATAAAAAAAAAGTACAGAAATATAAAAATTATCATAGTTGCTTACCAAATAAATACAGTGTCACAATTTTGACTAAATAATTTCTGAGAATAGCTAACATCAGGAGCTAAAGTATAGAATTATTTTCTCAGGTAAAACATACTGGCCAAAAAATAAAAAAATAAAAAGCAATGCAATAAAAAGCCTTAATTCTGACAGTTAAAACAATAGATGAACCATGAATCTTGAGGACATTGTGCTAACTGAAATAAATCAATCATCAGAAGATAAACACTGTATGATTTTGCTTTCACTTAAGTGAAGTACCTACAGCAGTCAAACTGATACAAACAGAAAGGTGAATGGTGGTTGCCAGGACAGGGCCTGTTGTTTAGAGGTACAGAGAGAGCTTCAGTTCTGCAAGATGAAGAAGTTCTAGAGATGGGTTGCAAAACAATGTGAATATATTAATCCTTTAACACTACTGAACTATGTTCTTGAAAATGGTAAGGATGGCAAATTTTATGTTATGTACACTTTGCAACAATTTAAACAAAAATTGTTGTTTCTTCCCATACTCCATTTCATATGAATTTCCATAACCTTGGTTTCTTAAACCACAATTATCAGGCTTGCTACCAGTCCACATAACCTGCTTCCAGAAATAAAATCTCCATTCAGTTATATTAAAAAGATGAGGAGAAATTGTGAGTACTTGTATCATATTATGTGGACCAGAAACATTGCTCAAATAATATGAATATATTCATTTGAGGAAATAATTTGGGGATCAGATAATGTATCTAAATAGTTTTTGTGAGATATATTTTGGTACTTATTCTTTTCTCAAAGAATAGAATTTATTGTGAATGAAATGTGTAATATATGTTTTATTATATGAAATAATGTGAGTATGATCATTATTGGAGTATTGTTTCATTTAATCAGAAGTTTATTCAGCAAAATAGAATAGTTCCAGTAACTTATTACTGGCCTATTCTTTGAGAATGTACATTCTCAAACTGCTTGAGAGGCACTATAGTGACAAGAAAGTAAATTTACCGTTTTGCCCTTATCTTACGGGAGACCAGGAAAAATCTGATGTATAAAATATAGCTCTCAACACACTTTGATGATTCAATGTTTGGCTTCAGGATTCTGAAGAATAAAATATCAGTGCCACCCTCTATTATTTGAGAAGTCGGCTTACTACTTTCATACAAAAAGCTTACAAAATATTTAATTTACAGAAGAGAGAATCCAAATAACTCATAAGAGCAAATATATTGTATAACAGAGACTGCTTGTTACCTAGCCCATTGTCTGTTCTTTTTCTTTAGTTAAAAGAATCCCAGTTTTATTCAGCACAACATACAATAATCAAAAAGAATCCATTTGTTAGCCTTCCTTGCAGGACTTGGTGAGACCATTTAATGTAAGTTCTGGGCAATGCAACTTCAGCAAACGTGTATGTGCTACCTCAGGGAAACCCCTACGAGATTAAACTGGCACAAGTCCTTTGCTATTATATTCTTCCTTTTTCCTCCTTTTCGATGACTACCAAAGCAATAACTAAAATTCTTACAGCTCTGGACCATGTGGTCATAGGCTAAGTACGGCTCAGCAGCCAGACATTGGAAGCCTGAATGCCTAACACTGTGGAGACATTTAACTTTGAATTTAATTTACATAAAAAAGTAAATGCATTTATATCTGACTTAAGTAATCATTACTTTGGGTTGTTCTGTCACATATAAGTAAAACTCATTCTAACTGTACAAACTCAAAGCAGAGAGTAAAACCATGATTATTAAGTAGAAATAGGATGTGTAGAAAGGAGACTTAGCATTAGCAAAAAGGTAAATATATATGTTATTAAAATTTTTATTACATACTTAATTACTGTTTAACTTAGTTTTACATTTACCATCATGCACTTGTACTTAGTTTACAGTCTAATTGTTTTACAAAGCTTATTACAGTAGAAAAAAGAAGAAAGAGGCATTTCACAACTCCTCCCTTTCATGCTCCATAGAGGCAACAATTTTTAAATCTTTCTAGTAGATTATTTTATTTTTAATCACATATATCTAAATAGCATGAAAATACTAACACCGCTCCTCCTGTAAGTTAAGATTGATCTTTTGACTTTTCATTTTAGAAGATGACAATCTAGCTCTCTTTAACCTTCTTGCCCCAAGAAATTCGTGAACACATTTCAATTATCTAATATATTGGTATTTAAAATCTGGTTAAATCAACATTTAATGTTCACATTATTATGGCTATGTCAATGCTAGTTACATGCAAACTATGTACAGTTGAACTGGAACGACATAAATTTAAACTACACAGATCCATTCATACATAGATTTTTTTCTGCCTCTAGCACCCCTAAGACAGCAAGACCAACACCTCCTTTCCTTTTCTCCTCAGCCTATTCAATGTGAAGACAGGGAGGAGGAAGACCTTTATGATGATCCATTTCCACTTAATGAGTAGTAAATGTATTTGCTCTTCCTTATGATTTTCCTTTTCTTTTCTCTATCTTACTTTCTTGTAAGAAAACAGCATATAATACACATAACACACAAAATATATGTTAATCGACTGCTTATTATCATCAAGGCTTCTGCTCAACAGTAGGCTATAAGTAGTTAAGTTTTGGGAGAGTCAAAAGTCAAAAGTCCTATGTAGATTTTCAACTGCACAGGGTCATTACCCCTTACCCCCCCTTGTTCAAGGGCCAATTATAGTAATGCATTATGTCATGATTGCTTTTCCTTTCCTCCACATCTTGTTTTTGTCAGAGAGAGTCATTTCCTTGTTTTATACATTGGTTTTGTTTTCCATAAACTTAGTACCAATTCTACACTCATGCCCCCTCAGTATTATAAAACTCCTCCCAATATCAAGCTCATCATCTCTTCAATCAATTCCATATCTTTTGATAAAATCTCTAAGGGAGCCACCTGATTTGTTCTTATCTGGCCAGTTTTCTCCGGAAGCTGGCTGATCACATTTCACATCTATACACATGTCACCAAATCTTTTTCTAGTACTGAATTCTGTTTCCTGAATTGTATGAGTCCTTACTTACCTCTGGGTTATTCCAACTTTCGATGAGGAACATTCCCCATTTGCATCCTGAGAAAGATGCATAAGAGGTTGTCTTAGATGGCTGACTAATCTCCTTATCAAACAGTCATTTGTGCTCTTTCCTAAACAGGCTTTCTCGTTCTTTTCAATGTGGGCAGACTGAGAATTTTCTAAATCTTTAAATTCTGCTTTCTTTCTTAATTAACAATTCCTTCTTTAAATCATTTCTTTCTTCTTGAATTTTACCGAAAGCAATCAAGAGGAACCAGGCCACTCCTTCAAAACTTGGCTTAGGTAGCTCCTCAGCCAAATATCCAAGTTCATCTTCTACAAGTTTTGTCTTCCACAAAGCAACAGAACATTAACACAATTCAACTAAAATCTTTGCCACTTTATAACAAAAATAAACCTTTTTCCATTGTCCAATAACATGTTCCTCATTTCCATTTTAGACCTTGTCAGAATGATCTTTGCTGACTACACTTCTACCAACACTGTGTTCAGGATTATTTAGACGTTCTCTAAGAAGATGCAGGCTTTCTCTACAGCTTTCCTCTCATAAGCTGTCACCACTATCACCCTTGAAGGTCCATTCATAGCAATACAAGGTTTTTCTAGCCTGCACCTCACAACTCTTCCAGGCTCTACCCATTATTTCATTCCAAATCTGCTTCAACATTTTTAGCTAGTTGTTACAGCAACACCCCTCCTTCTCAGAACAATTTCTGTATTAGTCCATTTGGGCTGCTATACAAGAATGCCATAAACTGGGTGGCTTATAAACAATAGAAATGTATTGCTCATAGTTCTGGAGGCCAAGAAGTCTAAGACCAAGGCACCAGCAGATTTTTGTGCCTGGTGAGAGCCTGCTTCCTGGTTCACAGCTAGCTGTCTTCCAGCTATAAGCTCACATGGCTGAAGAGGTGAGGGATCTCCCTGGAGCTTCTTTTATAACAGCAATAATCCCATTTGTTAGGGATCCACTCTCAAGACCTAACCACTTCCCAAAATACCCACCTCCAAACACCATCACAATGAGGCTTAGATTTCAGTACATGAATTTAGGGAAAGCAAAACATTCAGTCTGTAGCAGTCTCTTTTTTCTTTAGCTACTTTTTTCCTCTTTGTTTAGGTGTCTGATTTTTATGTTTTATTTTTTATTTTATTTTTTTAGCTGGGAAGTAATACTTTCATTGTAAAATATAATACACTTAAGAAGAGTACATAAAACATAAATAAATATACGGCTTAATGAGTTATTGAGGTGAACATCTATGTAACTACCACTTAGGACAAGCAATTGAATATTCCTAGCAACCCAAAGGCTCCTCCATGCTCCTTCTAGATTGTATTAGCAAGAGTCCTCTGGGGAAATATATTACATGTTCTCTTTAACTAGCCAGCAATCATTGGCTATTCCTTCATTTAAAATTTTGATTAGCTCTAGTTATACCTATGACCTTTATTCTTATAAGAACCGGCTAGTCTACGTGCAGACCAAGGCCCTTGGTTTTTTAGAGGTTTGCTGAAAATCAATGAAATGAGGCAAATTGAGTAATAGGAAAAAAGGCATACAAATTTATTTAACATGTATACATACGAGCCTTCAGAATGAAGACCCAACCCCCCCAATGGGGTTCAGAAGCTTATATAACATGTTAAGTTAACAGAAAGAATGCGAGCTGAGAGAATGGCCAAAAACAGGTTAAGTTGGTAAATCAGGTTTTGGCGGTAAGACCAGGTTATGAGGGGGAGAAAGGAAGAGATTTGGCTAGCAAAGGTGGTCTTGTTACATAGGTAGATGAAACCTCACAGGTAGCAGCCTTCACAGGGAATAAATGGTAAATATCTCTTTCTAGAAATATAAAAAGGTGTCAGACTCTCAGTTAATCTTTCCTAGATCCACACAAGGGGAGAACTGGCTTCATTCATGTAGATTCTCCACAGATATACAGATGCAAAGCGCCCCCACAAAAGACAGCCACTTCAATATATGTTAAAGATATATTTTGAGATAAAATATTTTGATTTCCTTCATCCGTCTCATTGAGGAATCCTTAATCACTATCCTCAAGCCTCTTTTAGAGAACAGATCATGTTTCTGAAAAAATTATTTTTTCAGCCCTTTGCTTGTTGGGAGACAGCATGAGGCGAGGCATAGATTTGGCTCCCAGTATTTGTAATCCTAGTAGGAGAATAAATTATGAGCTTTTACAATTTATTATTATTAAACTCTAATTTGAATATATGTTTATGTCACCAAAAGCCCGAGAAGGATTAGGGTTTACCTTAAGAAAACAAGACCAAGATTGCATTGTAAACCATTTCTAACCTAGCACAATTTTAGGTTCTAAAAGTTCACAGATATACCAATGATAGAGTTTTTGAAACTAAAAGTCCTAAGCCCCCTACTGACTGACATACCCCCTCTTGGCCAACGGGATTCCAGAAAAACCTTAAAACTGAGCTCTGGCCATGAAGGGAAGGGAAGAAGAACACGCCTCATTATACTCCCTCTCTTTTGGAGTTTAGACTAATTGCAAACAGGACCTAAGGCCACGCAAGGCCCCCTCCCATAACCTGTGTTGCCAGGATCTAAGCCCCTCTTCTTTCTGTAACCTCAAGATGGCATATAAGCATTTGAGCCCTGTTGTGGGGTGGATAATCACTCTCTGGCTCTCCCCTGTGTGCATGTTAATAAATTTGTATACCTTTTCTCTAATGAATCTGGCCTGTGTGAGTTGATTTTTCAGTGAACCTTCGGAAGATGAAGGGAAAGTTTTTCCCTTGGTCCCTACACTGGAACTTCTCCTTGAGAAACACAGAAATCAGTGTCCACTTCTCTGCACTTGCAAGTCAAGCATATCTTCAAATAGAAATTAGCAAGTATGATTTCATCCCCATAAATAGCAGTGTAAATACTGCCTCTAGAAAAACAAAGGGCACTGTCACGTCCTCCTCATAGAATAGACCTAGTCAAGGAAACAGCACAATCTTTTGCTTGTCTAATAACTAAAAACAACTATAGAAGTAATTTAAATACATTGTTCCAAAAAATAAAAATGTTATTTTCCTCTAATTTGGAAAATATATAAATTATATTTGCCTAGTGACATCTTAAACATCAGTGAATTTTTCTGTATTTCTCTCTATAATTATTTGGAAGTTTGCTATTTCAAATACATTATTGAATGCAAATATGTGACAAAGACTTCTAAGAGCTGAAAGAGGTTCATGTCAGTTTGACCCCGAGCACTTACTAATGATGTTAGGGTTGTTGAGTGGGTGGGGTGGCAGATATAATTTTCAGAGCTTTAAAATATCACATACAGCTGGGTGCATAGGGAGTGTCTATAAATACTCAAAGATGTATTTGAGTATCTATCCCCAGAAAGTACTCTGGATGAAGGAGTAGAAGAAAATTCCTGGATATTATTGTTTCCACCAACATTCCTGGTATTATCTCTTCTATTATGTGGTGATTAGTATGAGATCCACAGCCTAAATCTTAATGATTACCTGAGAAATGCAAAAGCTTTAGCCATCTGTGAAGCCATAGTGTACTGTGGAATAAAGTGAATTTGTTGGCAGGGCACGGTGGCGCACGCCTATGATCCTAGCACTCTGGGAGGCCAAGGTGGGAGGATCACTTGAGGTCACGAGTTTGAGACCAGCTTGAGCAACAGTGAGACCCAGTCTCTACTAAAAATAGAAAAATTAGCCAGGTGTGGCGGCACATGCCTGTAGTCCCAGCTACTTGGGAGGCTGAGGCAGGAAGATCACTTGAGCCCAAAACTTGGAGGTTGCGGTGAGCTATGGTGAAGCCACTGTACTCTACCTGGTGTGACAGAGCAAGACTCTGTCTCAAAAATAAAATAAAATAAAATAAATTTTTTTCTGAAAATCAATTCTACTGATTTAACTAAGTTAAGAAACCTTCATGGACATTTGTTTTATCTTGATTTTTCTGAAAAGGAAGAAACTACCTCAAACTAGGAAATAAGTAAAATATGTTCTGTTTCTATATTCCATGTTTTAGGAGCCCTATTCATTAATTACACAATAGCGCGATCAAGAGGAAACCAAATAACTATACCTGATCTGTGTGACTTGCTCGTTATATAGTTCATTCTCTGGCTGTCATTGTTCAGATTCAGCATCAGTCATTTGTTAGCAACTCATACATATCTTCAAAGGCAATCCTGAACAAGAAATAAGTAATATTACTCTCTGTATCTTTTTGCAATTACATTTCTTATATGCAGCCCATCCACAGAATGGAATAATTATAAGATAACATGTTCATTTCATAACCATCTCTATTTTTGCATAAATCCATTACATCTTTTTTATTGAGTTGGATATAAAAACAATTTCTTGCAGAAGCCAGGGCAACTACTTTTCCTATCCACTCAGAGCTAGACTAGAAGTTATTTCAAGAGCAGACAGATGCTGGAATAGAGAATTTAGAGTCCATAACATCAGCCCCCATAACATCTGGTACTTTTGAGAATGTTTTTTATACACTACTATTTTTTCCTAGTATATTTTTCTCATCATTTATTTTTGGACTCATCCTATCAGTAGTCTTATCCTCATCCTTTCTGATATGTTTTCATTTAACAGAGCTGCATTAACTCAAATATGCATTCATATATTCATTCACTCAACAGCTATTTCATACCTACTTTGTGCATGGCCTTGCTTTAGACACTAAGGATACCACAGATAAGATCCCTTTTCTCATGTATTATGTGAATTCCGGTAGATAAAGACAGATTTTTTAAAAATCAGCTGCAAATATAATTACAATTAGGAAAGAAAAATGTTATTTCCAAGGAAACTATATTGTAACAAAAGAACATCATCTCTTCAGAGAGAGAAAGAATTAGGGATTCTTCCCTAAGGAGGTGATAGCAGCATTGGTCTCCCCTACTGGCACGTAGAAAAGGACTTATTTGTATAGAAGATCTGTGAATCCTCATAGAATTACTAGCTTTGGAAAAGAACCAGACAAGAATAAGAGGGACTGGGCTCCTGAATTCATTTGACAGCTGGCAGTTAGAGTTTGCACATGACCTGCTTTACTTATCATATCACAGGCTAACAAATGACCCCCAGATTATGCCTATAGATATGTTCCAAATATTCAGTGGAATACTAGTCAGGGATCTAAGTGGAAAACAATTGAAACAAACTCTGGGAAATTTAAGCTGGATATATGTAGGGTAAATTCACTTGGAGGGCTAGACAAACAAGCATGGTGTCTACATGGGAAAAGCATTGCCCCAGTCCTCCCTACACAGCTGGTCCAATGAAGACATGATTGTCACTGCCAATGATAAATAGAAAATGCAGACTGTACCTCCAATTCTATCACATGGGCACAGGATCCCATGATGGCCTCTGCCTCTATTGCTGATCCAACTAATTGGATATAACTACAACCTCTGCCATCACCCTTTGCCCAAAATGAATTCTTCAAGGAACTTACTTTATCCCTTCACTACCTCCCCAGATAGAATCTGGGTGAGTACATCTGATTATCAGAAACTTGATTGTCTACCTGGGTCATAATTGCAAGCTCAGCTGAGAAAACAGACATCTGGCATATCAGCTTGTACAGTAGAAAGTAGACTGTAGGTTAAAAGGTGATAACAGCCCCAAATAAAGAGTGCTAGAGCTGGAACCAAAATAATGACAAATTTTCCTTGCTGTTGCGCTTTTGACTTCCTAGTATTCCATTCTTTCTACCTTTAGACTTAAAAATGTTTCTACCTAGCATGATTCAACTATTTAACATAATACAACTGAAAAATACTCTTACTCTCTTCTCAAAAGGGCCAATTCAAAATATAATCAGTGAATATGACCACATTCATCTCCAGACTCAGAATCTATCAGTAATGTCATGATTTCACCCAAGAATACAATAATCTCTCATAAATAAGCTATAATATGTGAGCCAAAATACAAATTTCACAGCCAGCCACACACTTTACATAAAACATTAGGAATGAAGAAGAAATTAGCATATATTAGTTTATATATATATATAAACAACCAAAAAATAAAACAAATGTTTTGTACTTCATTTCCACAACTGGTCACAAAATATTGTAGACCCATAACTTTGGCCAAATATCTTTTCAAACAAAGTAGAATCATTTCAAGTTCTGATCTAAGGGAGTATTTTCCTTCCCTGCCATTCTTCAGGGACATAACTGCATGGGGCTTAAATGTTCTTATACTTTCTTCCTGTGCTGGTGCCAAAATGTTATGTAAACCTGTGTATAAATGAGATTTCAACATTTTTCTCCTCAGACAACTAGTCAGAAGGAATTCCTGAGGCTTCCAATGTAAGTCAGATATAAATGTGTTAGGAGTGTGAACCACCTGTTCTTGCAATTTACTTGTACCCTCAGGACATACGGGGGCTTAATCTCTTGATCAAAGACACTTGATGATAGAGCTGTCTGAGGAATGTCCAAATTTAGGGTTTAGTGGGGCAAATAGAGCATGTCTATATTACCTATTGAGCTGTGTCCCATACTTGGGTCTTTAGTCTCTAACATAGGCAATAACTATAGCAAAAACAATTGAGCAAAAATAGCATGACTGTGACATTATTCATTTCTAGAGGTCACTATTATGATTTGGTGACAAGACTCCATACAGTTCTCAGATCTGCCACAAAGACTGTGACTACCTTTGAATCAGCTGTATCCTACAAGCCAGATAGCAGAGAAGCTTGTCCTGCAGCCAGGATCACCTGTAGAACCTTCTTTTGCTGAGCCCTACATAGGCATTCTGGTCAGTTGACAGTGAGTCAAAGCCACACTCCCAAATGTGGTATGTGGGGCTTCTGAAATTCAAGGGGCCCACTAATGAAGATGGCTCTATCTCAGTAACTGATATGATATATTGCAGGTTAAGTTTCACTTTGGACTAGACATCTTAACATTCCAATAAACTCTAGAATCCTCATTAAGGCGATAGTCTTCAGAATATCTAAAAACTTACTTCTAATCTTATGTCATGCATGCATAATATCAGGTATCTGAGTCCTTACTTTGATCAGAAGCTTCAACTGGAACCATCAACTAATTAATATGATGAATAATAGATAGCCTCTTAACAACCATATGAGGATATTTTGAAAAAAAATTAAATATATTTTGCATGAGGATGCTTATGTCTATATTTTAGAAAAGACAACTGAGGAGATAATAAGAAGCACTTAAAAATACCTGAGCTAGCACATTGAATCCAAAATTTCCAGTAAATGCACTCACTTTTAACTTTGTTACTGTCTTAATCTAGCACATCAGAATCCATTCACACAAGTATTCTCCAGGTTTTTCCACATTTTAAATTGGCAAAATCTTGTACTTTGGAAATGGGAAAGATCTACCCCTTCTAACTTGGCTTATATAAGTGACTTCTTAGAGAATACTTGGATCTGGGGTCTATTTCTGTAATAGTTACGAGACAGCAAAATGAATTTGAGGGAGGCAAGAGAGACTTAGTATTCCAATGGAATTGTTCCTCTTAGGTATGTTGGCTGACTCTTCCTATATTTTTGAGAGGGTACAATAAGTCAGTTCTGCAAGTGTCAGAAAATCTGCAAATTGGATTAAATTGTTGATAACTGAAACAAACTACAATTGCTGAAATTATATTAGTCCCTCACTATAACAAAATACCTGGGAATGGGTAATTTTTTACAAAAAGAAATTTATTTGGCTCACAATTCTAGAGGCTTGAAAGCCCAAGGGTATGGCAACAGCATTGGGCCAGGGCTTTTGTACTGTGCAGAACAGCAAAAGGTCAAGAAAGCATGTACAAAAGAGAACAAAAGAGACAGCTGAATTTGCCTTTAAAACAACCAGCTCTGTTGAGAACTCAGTTCCACAAGAACTAATTCACTTTCACAAGAACTAATAAACTCCTGAGATAACAGCATTAATCCATTCATGAAGGCTCTATCTTCATGACCCAACCACCACACAAAGGCCTCATCTCCTAATACTGTCATATTGGCAATTAAGTTTCCAACACATAACATTTTCAGGCACAAATTTAAACCATAGCATTCAGCCCCTGCCCCCCCCAAATTTATGTCCTTTTCATAATGCAGAGTACATTCATTCCATCCCAATAGTTCCAAAGTCTCAACTCATTCCAGCACCAACTCAAAAGTCCAAAGTCTAGAATCTCATCTGAATCAGATATGGGAGAGATTCAAGGTATGATTCTCCTTGAGGTAAATTCCTTTTAGCTGTGAGCCTGTGAAATTAAACAAATTATCTCTTTTCAAAATACAGTGGTAGGACAGGCATACAATAGACATTCCCATTCCAAAAGGGAGAAATAGGTAAGTAGAAAGAATAGGCCCAAGCAAATCCAAAACCAACAGGGAAAACAATATTTAGTCTTAAAGCTGGAGAACAATCTCCTCTGACTCCTTATCTGGCATCCTGAGCCACACGTGTGCTGGGGCTGGGCCACCACCCCAGGCAGCCTCACTTCCATGGCTTTCCTGGGCTCAGCCCATGCTTCAGTTCCTTTGAGGCGGAGTTGAGTGATGGCAGATTTCCCAAGCTTGAACTGCAAACTGGTAGTTCAATAGTTCTGGGGCCTCAGTGATGGTCCCACATCCCTGGCTCCATTAGGCATTGCCCTAGTGGGGCCTCTCTATAGAAGAATATTATCCAATATTTTTGCTTGGAATTAGCCTTGCAGGCATTCCCTGAATTGGCCCTTCACCATGACAAGTCTTTGCTCGGGCCCCTGGGCTGTTTGCAACATCATTTGAAATCTGGGTGCAGAAACTCATGCCTCCACAGCTCTTGCATTTTTTGTGCCTGCAAACTTAATACCACATGGACTCTGCCAAGATTTGCTGCTTCCATCTTCTAAGGATGCAGCTCAAGCCTCACCTGGACCTACTTGAGCCATGGCTGGCACAGCCAAGGAGCACTGCCCTGGAATATGCTGAAATATGAGGAACAGAGACCTGAAGCAGCTTTGGTAGCAAGTCCATAGAGGGTGGCCCAGGCCCATCTCCAGAAATAGTTTTTCCCTCCTGGAGTTTTGGGCTGGCCTATGATGGGAGGGACAGCCTTTAAGATCTCTTAAATGCCTTTGACATCTTGCTCCCATTGTCCCAATGAATAGCTTCTGGATTGCTTCTATTCCCACCAATCTCTTTAGCAAATGGTTGTTTGGCCACATTAGAGCACACTTTCTCACTCTGTACATGGCCAGGCTGCAAATCTTCCAAAATTTTCTGCTCTGTTTCCTCTTGCATCTTACCATAAGCAGTTAAAAGTAGCCACACAGCAGCCTGAATGCTTTGCTGCCTTGCTATTTCTTTTGCCAGATATCCTAATTTGTCACCCCTAAGTTTTGCATTCCATAAAGTCCTAGGACACAGACATAATTCTGCCAATCTCTCTGCAACTATATAACAAGAATTGTCTTTACTCCAGTTCACAATACCTTGTTCCTCCTTTCCATTTGAGACCTCATCAGAATGACCTTTACTGTCAATATTTATAAACGGAATTGTGATCATGACCACTTAGGTAATCTCCAAGAAGTTCCAGATTTTCCTTAGTCTACTCTTCTTCTGAGCCCTCACCCAGAATCACCCTTAACTTTCTGTTTACAGAAATATAGGCCTTGGGCTGGGCTTAGTGGCCTGTAATCCTAACACTCTGGAAGGCTGAGGCAGGAGGATCGCTTGAGCTCAGGAGTTTGAGACCAGCCTTAGCAATAGGGAGATCCAGTCTCTACTAAAAATAGAAAAATTAGCCAGGCGTGGTGGTGCACGCCTATAGTCCCAACTACTTGGGAGGCTGAGGCAGGAGGATCACTTAAGCCCAGGAGTTTGAGGTTGCTGTGAGCTAGGCTGATGCCACTGCACTCTACCCAAGGCAACAGAGGAAAAAAAAAAAAAAAAGAAATATAGGCCTTGCCTAACCTCTTCCTCCAAACTCTTCCAGCCTCTATCCATTACCCAGTTCCAAAGCTGATTTCACAGTTTTAAGGTAATTTTTATAGCAAAGACCCCAGTTTTTAATACCAATTTTCTGTCTTGGTTCATTTTCTGTGGCTATAACAAAATACCTCAGACTAGGTAATTTATAAAGAATAGAAGTTTATTTGGATCATGTATTTGTAGTCTGAGAAGTCCAAAGGCATGGTGTTAGCATCTGGCCAGGACTTTCGTACTCTGTCATAGCACGGTACAAAAGCTGAAGGGCAGCAAGTGTGTGTGAAAGAGCAAGCCCACCTTGCTTTTTTTAATGTAACAACCCACTCTCTGGAGAACCAAGGCAATCCCATAAGAGTTAATTCACTCCCAGGAGAACTACCTCACTCCCAAGATAGCAGCATTAATCCATTCATGAGTGCTCTGCCCTCATGACTCAATCACCTGGTAAAGGCCCCACCTCTTAACTGTGTTACATTGGCTATTAAATTCCCAACACATGAACTTTTGGGGGACACATTTAAACCATAGCAGGGATGTAAAAGTCAGGCTGGGGTGATGTTGACAGAAACAGAAAAAAATCAGAAAGATACAAGTATTTTCTTTCTCCTTCACTCTTCCCATTTTCTTAAGTGTTTGCTGCCGGCAGAGTCTAACTGGAAGGCAACTGGCAAAGCAGAAAGGTGGTTTGCTGAGTGTTAGTCCCAGCCTCTCAAATCAGAGTTCAGAAACGTGAATTTGAAGTTGAATGAGAAAACCTGTATTAAGCATCTAAAGCACCGTCAGAGAATGGATGGTAATGACTGTCAAGCCAAGTTTTGAATTTATATTTTGAGACATTTAGCTTTTCTAGCCCTTTCTTTAAGCTCTGGAGAAACATTCATTCAACCCCCAAATCCTTAAATTATTTATCCTTTTTAAAGAGTTCCATGGCAGTAGTCCCTGTGATTCTCAAAGACTTGCCTTCAATAGGTACTATTTATCTAGGTTATCACCAGTGTTATGATTAATTATTTTGTAACTCTGTGTTATGAACACCCAGAGTCCCCAGCCTTTATCTCTAGCTATATTTTTACTCTCTTCATATCTAGAAAGACTAGGTAACTAATCCAGACTCTCTCTCAGTGACTGAAGCAGAAAAATACATTTCTTAAAAATATTTTTGTTAGCTCACAGGAGTCCCTCAAAATATGGAGAAAAAAACTAAAGGAGTTTTCAGCCAGCAAAGGTTCTGCTGCTACCACCTCTGAGCATCTCCTGTAGCTTATACCTCAAGCTCCACCAACACTAGAGAGCCACTAACACCAATGATACTGCTGCCCCTGGACACTAGACACAACTTCTGGTGCTACCATGACTCATATTATGAAGGGACCCAGAAGTTATATTACTGAATTTGATCCAGATGTCTTGGGTAAGTGAATTTGATTGGTGGTGCCTAAGCCAAATGCTCATCCTCTCACCATAAAAGTGAGGTTGAGAAAGCAAGTAGCTGGGATTTTTATCTTCAACAGTGGGAGTCCATCTCTGCCCTTGTAAGTTGAACATCATGATACATGAGAAAAGAATCAGATATTGGGCAGCCAAAGGGAAATAAAGTTTTCCCCAGAGTTTTTTCCATTAAAAGTGAGCTTAATATGGTAAACATGGTTTAGAGACAACCAAAGAGGTTTTATGGGCCTCTCAAGATTGCAGGAGATAATCCAAAGGTTAGGAAAACCAAATGTTTTGCCTTTGTGTATTTAATTCATCTTTTTTCTACAGTATTTTGCTGTTAGTTTAGAAAAACCTGGGCAAGCCTCTAAGTTATATGCTTTTCCAGGAGTTGAGTGTGGACCTGAGATGTGTAAAGAATTATCTTCCTTAATAAGTAAACTAGACCTATGTAAAAGAAACAACACAGACAAATTTTATGAATAGAGTGGCTATATGATTTTAGAAATGTATTACAGAATCTGAGTTAAAGTCAGCTTTTGAAATCATAAAATCATTTAGCCCAACTCCTCATGAAATAAGAACTCCTTATTACCTAACCCCAGGTCATGGCCACCTGCCTCTGCCTCACTACATTAAAAAAATGGAGAACTCAACAATCTCTAGACTCAGGTCATCCTCTTTAGAGACAACGCTACCTGTGAGAAATTTCTTCCTAATACTGAACACAAATATTACTGTGGCTTATGCTGGATTCCGAGAAATAGTCTCTGAGATAGAGATTTGTGTACAGATTTACTGAAGAGTGACCCTAGCCTAGCTCGCTACCTCTGGGTGAGAGAAGAAAGTAGGACTGAGCAGAGGGGAGAGTTTAACTGTAGTTGGAAGAGGCCTCTGTTGATCTGCTGTGGAGGTCTGGAGCTGAGGCAGCACTTTTAATTTGCTAGGCCTTGAGCAAAAGAAGAGGGGAGGGTTCTACTTCCCGTATTAACCAGCCATTAGATTTGAGCTGGCCCAGGGAAGGGATGTGCTCTTGGGTGAGGAGACTCTTCAGCTGAGGAAAATTACCAAGGAGCCACTGTCACTACCAGAAGCTTACTGCCAGCAGCTGAAGTGCTGCCTCAATTCTGAAGGAAACAGCTAAACTCAAAGTTCACTACAACTATAAATTCCCACATTGTTTCTTGTCTTCCCTTGATAGTGAAGTTCAATTCCTCTCCCACATAGGCCAAGAGTATTATTGCACACATTTTCACCATTCATAAGTCTCTCAAGTTTTATTCAGTTATAATAGTTGCAATCTTAGACTCATAAATTGACATAATTGTTCTTAAAGTATGAAAGTTAGACTTGAATGGATTACTTGGATGTGTTCTCAGCCCATGGTATACTATTAACCACGTGCCCTTGGCATTTTATAAAGAAAGACTTCCTTGACTTAGAATCCAGTCTGGGGCATGGCAGTGAGGGTGCCAAATCCTAACCACTAGGCCACTCTGCACATTTTAACCCACCCTAAAATCACATGACTTTTCAGAAAAAACCACCTTACCATTGACTTACCCTGAAATGACAGTCAATGAATACTTCTGATTTTCTCTCACATATTGCTACTTTGCTTTACTCTCTCATTTTGTTCTTGTACAGTTTTTGTTTTATTGTACCCAGTGACAGAAACTCACATATTTCTAAGAAATTCCATCTTGTTTCTTTCTAAAATATAAGTATACATTTTCTAAAGATTTTGTCTTATTCTCTACCCATAACACCTAGTGTAAAATACAGTAGGTGCCCCATAAATGTTTTTTTGAATGAACAGAGGGAGTTTAATTTCTAACACGGTATGTAAGTTGCTTCAGTTAAATACAAAATCAGGTGAAAAACTCTCAGAGTGCTTACTCATCGGAAATGTGGCCTTTCATTGTTACTCTCATGCTATAGATCAGAGACTTGATGAAATGTAATAAAGACAAAAGAGCCAGAGAGTCTCATAATTCTGGCATTGTGTGTTTCAATTTCCTTGAACTTTCTTGTGCGGAAGAAAGCAGCTTTGTTAACAGACACCCTTGTGATTTTGAGGAGAGATGAGAAAATTCCAAACCAACGCTTCACTTTTAATTTAATTATATTGACAGAGTCTTACACTAAAAGTAGCACTAGCTATCAATCAAGTCTACCTACTTCTGTGCTCTGGAAAAACTCATTTCAGCTCTTTTTTCCCCCTCTTTTATCACTGTCTTCCTTTCTGTGATTAAGCTAAGATCAACCATCTTTCCAAAGAGAAGTCAGTATTCAATCCAGGTTCATTTTTGACGGGCCAAAGCAATTGGATATATTTTCTCCATAATGTAGCTCACCATTAACCAAGTTTCTGTTTCTATTGTTTTCCTCACAAGTGGAACATATTTGTGATCAATATCTTCTTTTTGAGGAATGATTACTTCTTAGCCAAAGGGTATCACAGAAAATTTCAAGGAAAGGGGATAAGAAATAGTTTGCCTCAGGCTAATTTAGTGGACCAGCCAATTCTTCACACTCCAATTCAGCCTGAATATCTGTTTTAATTACAGTACAAAGTTCAGTTATTGATAAAACTTCATATATAATTACAGCCCTATGTAATTCAGAGTTATTAACAGCATGGTGCTAAATAATAGTAGAAAAGTGGCAGTTGCCTTTTAGGTGGAAGCCTTGTATTTTATAAATTACATGTAGTCGACGTAATTACTTGAAGTTCCTCATAAACTACAGCTACTTTTATTAAGCACACAAACAGCAAGAACTTGATTTTTTTTAGTGATCTATTGCTATATGAAAGAATGTTAAAATTGATAAAATGCAAACACATTTTTTTCAGCATGATAAGCAAAGCTCTAAGTGCTTTATTTGTAAGAACTCATTTAAACCCACGTTAGGAATTCTTATTACTGTCCTCATTTTATAAATTAGAAAGCAGAGACACATAGATGAGTGAATTGCCCAAGTTCACAGAACTAGCAAGTATATTGTCCAGATTTGAACCCAGGCAGTCTGAAGCCCAGTTCATTATCTAAACAACACACTTTACTACTTCTCTGAAGAAGGAATTATCTGTGCACTATACATAAAGGAAAATTCCCCATTGGCAAATTATTCTTCCTGTTAAAGTAAAATATTTTTTCTGGTTTGAGAAATTTCATTATCCACTTTTACTTTCCTACATAGCATCACAGTCCTTGAAATTAAATCAGTGTTTACCTGAGTGTTACCTGTCAGGATTCCACCATGGAATGATACATTTTGTTAAATGGCATGTAACTTTGGAGATTCTAGTGAATGAGCATGTTCAAAATCTCTAGGTATAATAAGGGGCCCAAGATTTGTTACTAATTTTGTAACTTCAATATGTCACTTAGTACCTCTAGGTTTTAGAATTTTAGGACTTTAAGGCAAGTAAATGAAGCAAAAACTTTCACTTCTGAGTAATGGAAACTTATCTCTGTGTGAAGATCACAATCTTCATCCCCATTTTCACCTGTACCATTTACTCAGAACATCCTGCATGATTTGCAATTATTTCATTTAATCCTCAAAAATCTATGAGTTAGATATTATTTTCAGTTGAGGAGACTGAAGCTCAGGAAGGTTAAAGTAATTCTCTCCAAATCTCATGCCAAGGAGGTAGAGGAGCCTCACTGAAATTCTTGTCTATCTGACTGTGAAATCTACATGCTCTCCAAAACAGGATGGCTCATGATATGGTTAAGACAAATAAGATTGCAGACAAATTCCCTTGACAGCTGTAGCAGTGTTCCTATTAGTTAGAGTCCCGTAAGAAGACAAAACAAATCACATCAGTCATATAAATAGGGAGAATTAAGTATAAACAATTGTTAACTGCATATAAAGCTATTACTTAGGTAGCTAGCAGAAATGTAAGGTGTCACAGAGGTAGCAACTACAGGAAGTAGAAACCACTCCTAGGGGAGAGGGAACAAAGGAAAGAGTTTGGAACTATTAAGATATATAAAAGGGGCCCAAAACAGCTAAACTCAGAACTATGAAAAGAAGCAATTGCTTGGCTGGTACTGGTTTCTATGGAGTAGAAAAAAAGGAGACTGGTTTGGAGAATGGTAGGAAAATTGTGAACTGGGCTCAGATATTGTTATGGAAAGGATCTATGGCTGCTGCAGTGAAGAAGCACTGCTGATGTGTGACAGTCACAGGACTCACAGATAAACAGGAATTCCTCAGGGAAGGGACAGGAAGAAGCAAGTCCCCCCTCTCTCCCCCAGCCTTGCACTGGCCTGGCTGCCTTGGTATTACAGTAGGGCCTCACGTAGAGCCATCAAGTAATGCAGAAATGTAGACTGAAGAACCCCAGCTCTAACCTCAGAAAGTACAGAATAGAAGGTGAATTTGGAACTCAAATATAACATCATAACTTGTACCATGTTAAAATTAATTATGGATCTCATTGGCACACCCAGATCTGTAGTACTGTAGGATCAGCCTTTCATATGTCTGCATGTCTATGGGAGACACTTTAAGTGATCTGGGATTTTTTTCTAACTTAATTTTTCTTTTTTTCTTTCTTCTACTTTCATCTCTCTAGTAGCTTAACTACATTCCTTCCTATCCCGACCTTTTATCCTCTAGAATACCAAATTATAGTTTACAAGAAGTGGGTGGTGAAATATGGTATCAATAAGCAAAAAAGGGAAATGTGAAAAAATATACTAAGTTCAGATTTTATGATGCCACAAAATAACATGTGTCTCTGGGATAAAATATTGGGTGACTTTTATTTTAACATTCTCAATGAAAGGTAGAAAGAAAAATGTTCCACGTGTATGCAGGGTCTATTCTCAATACTTCTCTCAAATACATGAAGTAGACAGCAAAATAAATTATTTGTATTGTCACAATTGCATTGGTTTCATAAATATTTTATCATCAAATCCATTTTGTACTACAATACCCCTATTGCTAAAATTATTTTTGCCTTTAACAATAGCACTTGGCAGATATACAATGTAAGATGAATAATCAGCATGAAGTCTTATGTTTCTTTTATGAGAACCCTGCCAAAGCCAAAGTATATAGAACAAATTTGTCTCACCCCCTTTAACAGATACTGGAATATAGTTTTGAAAACAAATATAATCAATAAATATGTATTAAGTTTCTACCGTATGCCAGGGTCCATGCACTGGGAATACACAAAAGAATAAAGTGAATAGCATCTACTTTATAGAACTTGTAAATAAGTATAAGTCAAGATAAAAATATGAAAACAAAGGACCACAGATGGAAAAAAGGTTAAAAGAATTATGGAAAAAGATTATGTGTAACTCTATGCCAATAAATTTGAAGATCAATGTGGTATGATGATATTTAGGAAAACATAAATTGCAAATGATCCAAAAGGCATAAAAAGAAAATTTAGGCCATCACTAATCATAAAAGAATCAAAATTTGCCAAAAAGTGAAACTCAAAATAGGCGGCAACCTCAAATGGTTCAACAAACATATTATATCTAATTTTTAAAGTCACGTTAGCTGACT
This sequence comes from Lemur catta, assembly GCF_020740605.2. Taxonomy (NCBI): domain Eukaryota; kingdom Metazoa; phylum Chordata; class Mammalia; order Primates; family Lemuridae; genus Lemur; species Lemur catta. The sequence goes on along the minus strand of NC_059141.1, from coordinate 44,252,484 downwards.
AAATTAACAGATGCTGTTTTATTTGATGGGTAAAAAAACACAGAAGTATTTAAAGTCATCCAAAATTAACATACAAATACAGTATATATTTATTTTTTATTCTAATCATTAAAAGGGAAGCCATAGTTCCTGCTCCTTTGTCTTTGTGAAGGGAATATTCATTAATTTACATGCTTGTTATCTATTGGCCACCTCACCCATGGAAGGAGAAGTAAATTGTCTGGTAGATGAGTCTAGGCTAAGGAAATGGTCATAAATGGCCCCCACATCTTTCCTTTCTCTCTCTTTGGGATCTGTTTGCCAAAAGAGTAGCCTGTCTGGTATGTTCTCTGCAATAAATTCAATAGCATATTGTCTGTGCCTTGGGGGTACCAGTAGTTTGCCAGCACCATCAATAACTGGCTAGCTCAGTCTAATTCTCGGACCCAGATTTAGGAAAATACATTATTTTGTAACTTCTAAGCCATGTCTTTTCATCTAGCCTTTATCTGCTACAAAAGTTGATATTTTTCATCACCATCCGCTTAAATGTGTTATCTCCATTAAGGATAATGTTTACTGAACTTCTTCAAAAACCCAACACTTCCTAATATCTTTTGCTTTGAACTTGTAAAGTTTATTTTAACATTCTTCTGGAAGAATAATTATATAAGACTATCAACTGAATTTGAAGAAAATAAAATAGATATAAGAATGAGAGTGCTTTTCCCTAAAACATATTAAAATATATCATAAAGATCTTGTAAATAAAAGAACATGTCACTACCAAATGATCTGAATGATCACTTCATGTGGTATACGAGGTGGCAATAAGTAGTGTGAAACTCTTAAAAGATACCAGGTAGAGGATAAATATAATAAAGTTTTATGTGCAACTTTATTTTGATTCCTTTATCATTCCCTCAGGTACACTATAAAAATATCTATTTTGAAATCCTCTTTTAATTGTCACTAAAAGAAGACAGAATAATACCAGAACAGAAAGAAATAAATTCTTCAATTCAGCTGTCAGGTAAAGTCAGGATCTCAAAAGACTGTGCAATATGCTGTTAGAAGTCATTCTTTTTGTTTGTCCACTATATTACCCCATAATAAACACACCATAAAATTACATTCGCCTGCTGTGATAACAGGTCCACATTCTAGAGCCTTGAATATTTGGATTTCACCTTCCTTTAACTACTATTTATTTATATATGCACTTACTTCTCAATACAGTAGGGACTAGTGGCATGTCTCATGGAATCGAGTGCACTGTGCATACAGGGTTCCTACCTTCAAAAGTTACAGGTACAATTGCTCTTCTAGTCCTAAAATCTACTTCAAGAAATAGAATATGAACACAAGCCTATGACATTGCCAATGTTTAAGCAAGCTTATTTGGGACAGGGATGTGTTTCAGAATCGAGAGTGCTTTAAACGGAATCATAACTGATGACTAAATTAAAATGCATAATGGAGGTAACAAAATAGAATAGAAAAATTGTCTCTGAATTATTCAATTTTTAAGAACAAGTTATAATACTACATATAATATTATGTAATCAATATATTATATGTTATATGTAGTCATATAATATACAACTCTGTGTGTGTATATATATAAAAGTTTTATAGATATGCATATATAACTAAAATATTATAACCTTATCCTTGGAATCAAAGTCAAAGAGAATATGACTAAAATGTGACTAAATGTTAAAATCCTACAATTCAATTAAATTTTGGATAATCAGCTTTTTAAAAATTTTAATAATATGTTTTATTTAGATAACACCTAAAACATTATCATTTTAACATGTAATCAGTATAAAATATTATTGAGATTTTTACATTCTTTCTTTTTTTGGTACTAAGTCTTCCAAATCTGGTACATATTGAACACTTTACAGTATATTTCAACTCAGACATTAAATTTGCATCAGAAATACTTGATTTCTATTTAGAGTCCCTAAAATTTACAATTGAGAAAGGAGATTCATATATCCAAGTTGGTCCAAAAGGTTTTTCAATAATTGAATTGAATATTTTAACTCTAACTTTAACTTAATTAAAATTAAATACAATTAGAAGTTCATTTTCTCCACTGCACTGGCCGCACTTCAAGTGCTCAACAGACAACACAACTGCAGACTCAAATCTTGACTCTCTTTGCTAAGTTCAAACAACTATTTCCTCAGAATATCTTTCACATCTACTCCGTTTTCCTTTTTAGTTCAACCCACTTTTGTCACTCCTAAATTCTTAATATTTTTTACTATTATAAGACAATGTTAATTATACTTCCACTAAAAATCTAATCATAATGGCTAACATATATTGAATACTTATACTACGTGCCAGAAAATGTTCTAAGCATTTTGTAAGTATTGAATTCTATTGAACTGTCATGTTAATTAAGTGGACTTTATTAATATTCCCATTTTAAAGATGAAGGAACTAAGGCATGAGGAGATTAAATAACTTTCCCAAGGTCATACAATTATTGAGAGGAGAAGCTGGAAGTTAAACCAAGCCTACCCAGTTTTATCCAGACCCCGCACTCTGTCCCACTCTTCCGCCTGTCTCTCCCAAGTATATATATAAATGACTGTTTCAGTAATGAGATTATAGGTGATTTTTATTTTTGTTCTGTTTATCTATATTTTCCAAGTTTGTCTGCCAATGAAATGTGCCACTTTTGCAATTTTAATTTTTTAAATAAGTCAGAAAGGTATCAGTTTGGTTTGGTTTTAGTAGACTCTTACCTTGAGACCGCAGAATAAACGAAATGACTTTTTAAATGTCTTCAGGTCCCAAGAATGTTTTATTCTTCAGCCTTATCTAATATAAAACAAAGAGAGCATATCTTATAAGTACTTAGGATAAATGAAGAGTTTTAATTTTCTCTCTGGTTTAAATATCCAACCTCAATAGTTCCCAAGCAAAGAAGTCATTTTAAATCTTACACTTTTGCGAACTATTTCCCAAAATCCCAGGGGTCCTGAATGTTTTTGAGATCTACTCATTTCCCAGCATTATTCAAACCTCAAATAACATGTGAGAACCAAATATTAATACAAGAAGAAACAAAAAAAGCCTAGAAATGATGCTCACACAGGGAAGTAGCATGTCAAAGGTTCAGGACTTTCTGCCACCTAATACAGGGGATGACCCCAGGGAAGTCAGAACTAGGAAAATGGATCACTCTGCTCCCTAAAGCTGTTCTTTCTGCATTTTTCCTAGTAAGTCCCACCATTCTCCCACTCTAACATCCTGACAAAAATCTTCCAAATCACCCCTCATTTTCACCTCAATCAGTTGCCAAATGCTTTAACCTCTACCTTCAGCATATTTCCCATATCTACATCTTTCCATTTATCCCACGGCCACCATCCCAGTGCAGTTCCTTTGTTAATCCCCTCCTTGACCTCAGTAAAATCTTCCAAACTGATCTCCTCACTCCATCTCCCCTGCTCTCAACTTTTGGCCTAGCTTAACTGTGTTTACCTTATATTTATGCTAATCCACTCTGAGCAGGCTGCTATCTCAGGCTGCAAATCCTTCAGGGACTCTCTACTTAGTTTCTAACTCTCCAATCTTACCTTTTAGTGTTCCCCACACCTGCTCCACATCCCAGTAGTAGCAGTTTCTGTACCCCACACTCTTCCACATTGCAGTCAACTGGTTTACTTCCAATTCCTAGGACCCTTACATTTTCCACCTGTGGACCTTTCCTCAGGCTCCTCCCTCTATTTAGGGAGCACCTTTCCTCTATCTACTGAATGCTACTGATTATTCTAGGAGCAGGTCAAGTACCAGCTGTCCAAATAAGTTTTGTTTTGTCTTTTCTTAGCAACCTCTATATTACCATTATTCACTGTTCATGCATTATCCTTATGTATATCATTATTTGTGTACTTTTCTTTTTCTTTCTTTGTTTCTTTCTCTCTCTCTCTCTCTCTCTCTCTCTCTATTATTTTTAGAAATGGGATCTCTCTATGTTGCCAGGCTGGACTCGAACTCCTGGGCTCAAATGGTCCTCCCACCTCAGCCTCCCGAGTAGCTGGGACTAAAGGTGCATATCACCTCACCCCGCTTTGTGTACTTAATGTTTCTGCCGACTGACATTTCTTAAGCACCTGTGATATGTCAAAGGTATGTAGTAGGCACTTCACCTGTGTTAGCTAATTTAATTTAATCCTTACAACAGCTCTATGAAATAGGTATTACAATCTCTATTTTGCAGACCAGAAATCTGAGGCTATCATGAGTTCATTAACTTGTTCAAAGTACCATGCTCACCAAATGGCAGTCATAACTCATTCAAAATGTTTTATTCTAATCCATGTCTGCCAGATTCCTAGCCTCATGGGTTTTTCAGTATAGATTGGGAAATCCCTTTGGGGGCAATTAGCACCAGAGCCTTAGGACAAGGCTGATCGTGTTAAAGGCAGTTTTCTGCTTCTCTCTCATTTGATTGAGATTCATCGTGCTCTGGGAAATGCTCCTTTGGCTCTCGGTGGGCACTTATCCTGGGCTAGCACAGGGCTAAAATAATGATTCATAAAGATAAACATCATACAGGATGTTTAGTTCCACGGTGACCCTGATTATTGTAAAACTGCTAGAGGAACGCCAAGCACCAGCACGCGTCTGGCAGTTTAGAACTCCCAGTTCTCTGACAACTCAGTTTGGGCCTCAAGCTAAACCTTCCTGTTTCCTGATTAGATCCAGAGGGATGCCCTGGCTTTCACAAACAAGGCTGCAGCAGCCGTTGTCATTAGGGTCAGCATGGCCTGGTAAGAGTCCTTGCCATTAACAACCAACACAGGCTCACAAAAAAGTTCACATGGAGATTAAGAACTGAGAAGAGAAAGTTTACCTTGAATTGTTTTTACACCATTTGGAATTGGAAGCCCCCAAACTTACTAGAATCAGTTTTTTATTGACAAATAATGATTATTATAATAATGGGTTTGTTGTCTTTTTTATTGTTTCGGGGTTGAAGGTGCTCACTGTTTGCTTAAGGAAAGTGTGAACAGGACTTGCTGATGCCTGTGGCCAGTACACACGCCGCCTAAGCCATTTTCAAACTGGCATGCGGTGTGGATCTAATGGTAAAGAAGCCAAATGCGGAAAGGGGTTAGTTAACTCTATTTTGTGTTTTATATGTACTTCCTCCTTCAATCATCAAAGCGGTCCTTTCTGAGGTTTGTAATTGGTGTTATTGTAACACCCTTTCTACAGATCCCAAAACTGTATGGTAAGTGACAGGATTAGAACCCTGGTACACCAGGCTCTACAGCTTTCCATAACCCTAAGCTCATGGTCTGTGGCAAGACCTAGTGCAGTACACAAATATTGGTCATTTAAATAGGACCAAAGGCAAAATTAGTACACAAGTTCTAGTTCTCACACATCAATATTCTTCCGTCCCTCCAAACCAAGATGATATGAGGTGTTTAAATTCTTAAATGTCTCCTATATTCCATAGCTGACAAAGATCTCAATAAGAATTGGTGATTGAACTGGAAGATTCTTACCTTCTACTCAAGAGATCCCCATGTTTGATTCTTAGGCAAGTGGGATTTCTTGGTCTCATTATTTTGGTTGGTTACACCATAAGCCCCTAAGGCCAGTGAGCCACAGCCACTGCTAAGATAATGCTCTTCCCAGTCATCTTTAAAACAGGTCGTGAAGTGGCTGAGTGAAAATGTAGATGGCCCAGGGCAGGTCATCATTGTGATTAATAAAAGTTATCAAAAACTGGTTCACTTCCATGATGAGCTGAAATTAAAAAAAAACAAAACTGGTTCACTTATGTCATATTTATGAAATCTTCAAAGTCTCATGTCATATTCATGAATTTTTGAAGTCAAACATCTTTATTCACACAAAAATCCCTCCCCTCCTCTTCTTCACGATATGCTGTGTTATAGACAGTCTGTTGCTTAAAATATCTTCATATGGGATGGACTGGTCATTGCTAATCAGTTAACCCTGGCAATTTATAAAAAGTATTTTAACCTCTCAAAACCTCAGGCAAGTTTGACATTTGGGATTACTTTTACAGTGCTAGACTCTTGACAGATTATGAAGTCTGTTACATTTCACAGAGATAACACAACTTTTATTTTACCTTCCCCAATGTAGTTCTTATAAATATTTTATTGTTTCTCCTTTGTATGGTTAAAAAAATATACTCAAAGCACAACCAAATATTTTTATTTCAATAATATAGAAACTCCTGAGTTTGCTTACTCTTATGACATTTTTGTGTTCATCCAAAAGGATTTTTCAAAAGGCATTTTTGGTCAGTGAACTACCCATTGTCTGAATTATGTTGCCAACATTTTAGAAATGCCTTGAAAAAGACTTATGATATGTAGTTGCAGAAGTCAAAAAAAGTAGAGTAGGAACTGGCAAAAAATGAAATATTAAAGAACTCAAAAATCTAAACAAAGGTGGGTCACGTGCTGTCAGAAGCGCTAAGCAAAGTATGATGTGGGAAGGTCAAGCTATAAAGAGAATCCACATTTAGCAGCTTACAAGACAAATGGATGTTAAATACTGAGGGAAGAGAGAGGTGATGGGATCCTACAGTCTTTCTCATACATCTCTCACCTTCACATTTTATTTTTTGAAACCATAATGAAAACACAAAGACTCCTACTTTTCATTATGCTATTTTATCTGTCCTTCTTAACTCCTTTCTTATCCTGCTACTCTCCTTTTGTCTTTCTATTTATCTTTCATCTTCATACAAATCTTTTGTTGTCAACTACTTTTAAGATAATTTTACCCCAACTGGAAAACAACCCATATATTCTTACTCTCTTGTTCTGAGTCCAGGGACCCAGGTCATTCTACTTCTTCAAGCTGGGACCTTTATTCCTGAGCTCAGCACCCCAAGCTGTGAGAATGATACCCTTAAACATCCATGATTCATGGGAGGAGGTCAAAATATCAACATTAACAGGAGTTTTGAAGAAGTTGATTCCAACCCTCATAGATGATTTTGAGGAGTTCAAGACTCTAGTGGAGGAAATAACTGCAGATGTGGTGGAAATAGCAAGAGAATCATAACTAGAAGTAGAGTCTGCAATAACACAAGGTACTCCTATATATTCATACCTATGATAAAGTTTAATTTATAAATAAGGCACAGTAAAAAATTAACAATAATAACTCATAAAATAGCACAATGATAACAATATGCCAACATCACTAATCCTGCACTCTTAGACCTTTAGTAAGTAAAACCAGAGTTACTTGAACACAAGTACTATGATACCGTGATAGTCAATCTGATAACTGAGATGGTTACTAAGTGACGGATGGGTGGCTAGCCTCGGCAGCATAGATAGGATGGACAAAGGGATGATTTGTGTCCTGGGTTGGATGGAGCAGGATGATGTGAGATTTCATCACACTTTGTAAGTTTACTCACTTTAAAATTTATGAATTTCTTATTTCTGGAATTTTCAGACCATGGCTGATCACAAGTAACTGAAACTACAAATAGCAAAATCATGAAGAAGGGAGGGCTATTGTATAACAGAACAGAAAGATGGGAGGAGCCTGAGTCTCTGTAGATGCTGTAAAGCCCCAATGCCTATGGCTAGACACCGAACTCTGCAAGCGATTTTTGACCTCTACCTTATTTAGGTCACTGTTGTTTCTAGTATCTGTTACTAACTGTATAGCATTTATTTATACTTGACCCTGACACTTATAAGAAAATGCATATTATCAATCTGGAAGCTAAAAAAAGCATAATGAGTATAGAAATTCCACTTGAATAGAATAGAAAATTAAAAGCAGTTCAATAAAGCTCCAAGCCCAGATTAAAAGGCCTGGGGGTATTCTTCAAATTTATTAATTAATCAAGGCAAACCAATGAGAAGTGGTGACTACTATCATGCTTCTCATTTGGGCTATCTGGAAGGCGAGATATTTTCCTTTAGATTAAATAATCAAATACTAGCCCTGTAACTGAAGGGATAAGGAGGACTAATTGAAGGCTTAAATAGACCACTGCACACAAATTCCAGGAGAAAAGCAACCATAAAACCCATCTAGATAGCATATCTTCCTCTATTCCATGATCTCTAAATGGGATGCAGTAAACAAAAGAGATGGATGATTAGGACAACCCAAATGTGAAGATTATCAAATAGCCTTGAATCACCAATCATTTGAAGGAAACCAAGAAAACTATTAAATAAACCACAAAATATGTACTAAATTAAAGCAGAAAAATCAAAACTCAAACAAAAGATTTTATAGAACAATTTTAAATAATAGAAAAATATATTAATAACTCCATATATTTGAGAAAATAGCACATCTATAAAAAGAATAACTAATTCCATGATCTCTAATCATGAAATTTTAAAATGTGATTTAACATTAACTGAACTTTCATTAAAGTATTATTTCTTTTATTTAACAAATATTTCTTGAGTTTTAGTTCTAAGTTCCAGGTCCTGTTTAAGGTAATATATTACAATAGGGAACAAAACAATACAGATCTGAGTTTAATATGATTTCATTTCCAGTGGGTGGAGACAAATGAATAAAAGATGTCTCTGTCACTCTTATCTCTTTGAAACCCACTTAAAATTTTTTAAAAAGAAAAATAAACAGAAAAGGAACTAAATCTTCAGCAAGACTAATAAAAAAGAGCAGGAAGCAAAATTTATGAAAAAAATAAAAGACTGTTCAATGCAGAAAAATTGGACCTGGCTCACGGACATGTTCAAGAGCAGACACATGCCTTGCAAAACTTTAGAAGGCGCACATTTGTCAAAAGTAGACGGTCACAAGGCTAAAACTTTCCCAAGTGAAAAATGATTCCATGTAAGCAAACCCACCATGATTCAAAGGTATTAACTATCTAAAATTGAGAGTTTTTTTTTTTTCTGAATTATTCTGTCTTGATATATAAAAGAGAAAGTCTGTGTTCTATTACTGAATCCTCACCCATTTCAGATGATTAAGGTGGAAAACAGCCACCAGGCTAAGAGGGAGTTTTTGCCCTTTGCCTGTTAGCTGAAGAAGAAATTACCTTAGAGGTCTATGTATTTGCATTTGCCACTAAATAAGGTGCCCTGGAGCTTTACATGTATAAACAGCGTAAGCCAAAACAGTGTTCGAGAGTAAAATTCAGACCTATCAATTTGAAGATTCTATCTTGAAGAAGTAGTCCAATTTATATTTTTGCATTTAGTAAAACATTGCTTGAAGTGGAAATCAATTCCTAAGTTAATTTAAATCTAAAGCAGTTTGAGTATCTAGACGTCTCACAGCACCTTAAAGCATTTTGTTACAAGATTCCATTAGGGATAAAAATACACTTATGAAATACAAAGGTTACATATTGAATTGTATATATCATATAATAAAGCATACTCTGCACATAATATAGTGAATTTTGAATAAAATTTAACCAATCTTTTCTAATAACTTTATATAAATCAGCTATTTGATTAAAGAAATGGAATATTAATAAATTTGCACAAGCTACTGGAATGGTTTTCAGCCTCACTATTTCTAGTTCTTTCTTCTCAGAAATTTTTATATTGTTCAAATTATATTATATATTTTTATATTCTTCAAATTATTTTGCCAATTCAAATCAAACTTTTTAAAAGACGTATAAATGACAACCAGAGATCCACATAGAGTGATCATGTAATAATTAGTTGAGATTTTGACAACAAAATAAATTCTAAAATGTTTCTAATTTAGTAAATAGTTTCCCTCATAATATGAAGTACATTAAACAAGATACATGCATAGTTATTAAATATCTTTCATTCGGATACAACTTGTCGTAAATGAGCCTCTCCTGATAGTGCCAATAGAAACTAATATGTTGGATGTTTTCCTTTCCCCAAAATGAGAGTTTATTATAAAGTTTAGGGGAATTTTATGAAATCTAAGAAGAGAATTTACAGCTCATCAGGAAAAACTGGATCTTGAAACTTGAAAGCCACCCGGAGTTTCTCTCTTTCTCTGTTTCTCTTTCTGTTCTATGCTTTAGGGTCACTTATCTCTAATACTTTCTACATATCCACATTTCTGATTGGTGGATTCCCCAATAGTCCAAACCAAGATTCTTGAGGTTCCCAGCACTTACTGAAGAGCCTGAAAGTATTCTCTGAGGTTTAATTTCATATTTCTAGGGAAAAAATTTTTCTATCTTGGGTTAGTTCCTCAACCAAGAGAGGGGGATTATGAGGGGTATACAGAACCACAAAGGGCTCATACCTTGGAATGTAAAGGAGGAAGAAACACTGCCCAATTCAAAGGCATTACAAAAAACAAAATAAAACTGTAAATCAAGACGTCAACAGAGCAGGATAAAATAATGATGACACATCATGTCCAACTGAGGTTTATATCAGGTATGCAAAGTTGATTTACCATTTAGAATCAATCCATGCAATTCAGTACATTAAAAGAATAAAAAAGAAAATTATATAATCATCTCAATGTTTGGCAAAATTTACATTTAACTTTCATTGCTTACAATAAAAATTCTCAGCAAATTAGGAATGTAAGAGAACATCCACAATATGACAAACAATATCCATGAAAAATGTATTGATAACATAACATGTAATGGCAAAATATTAAATATTTTTCCTCCAAGATAAAGAAAGCAGCATAATTGATGACTTAACTTCTTCCATTCTACATGATGCTGATGGCCCTACCTAATGTAATTAATAATAAAATACAAAATAGGTCAAACTAACCCTGTTCACTGATGATATGACCTTTTATCTGGAAAACTCTAAAGACTTCACCAAAGACTGCTAGAATTGATAAATAAATGCAGCAAAAGTCTCAGGTTACAAAATCAATATACAAAAAACAGCATTTCTATATACTAACAATAGTCAAGCTGAAAGTCAAATCAAGGACTCAATACCATTTACAACAGCTGCAAAGAAAATAAAATAACTGGGAATATACTTAACAAAATGGTGAAAGATTTCTGTAAGTAGAACTACAAAACACTGATGAAAGAAATCATAGATGACACAAACAAATGGAAAAACATCCTATGCTCATAGATTGGTAGAATCAACATTATTAAAATGTCCATACTGCCCAAAGTGATTTACAGATTCAAAGCAATCCCCATTAAAATACTAACACCATATTTTGAAGATCTAGAAAAAATAATTCTATGTTTCATTTGTAATTAAGAAAAAACAGCCTGAATAGCCAAAGCAATCTTAAGCAAAAAGAACAAATCTGGAGGCAACATATTACCTGACTTCAAATTATATTACAAGGCTATATAACCAAAAGAGTATGGTACTTGTATAAAAGTGGAGACATAGATCACTGGAATGTGATAAAGATCCCAGAAGTAAAACCATCTACCTACAACTCATTGATCTTTGACAAAGCGGACAACAACATACACTGGGGAAAGGAAGCTCTGTTCAATAAATGGTGCCAGAAAAACTGGATAACCACATGCAGATGAGTGAAATAGAACCCCTTTCTCTCATCATATACAAAAATTAATACAAGATGGATTAAGTACTTAAATATAAGTCATGAAACCATAAAAATTCTGGAAGAAAATATAGAAAAAACTCTTCCAAACATCAACTTGGGCAAAGAATTTATGACTAAGATTCCAAAGGCAAATACAGCAACAACAAAAATAAAAATTAATAAATTGGACTTAATTAAATTGAAAAGCTTCTGCACAGCAAAGGAAATAATCAACAGAGTAAATGGACAAACATAGAATGGGAGAAAATATTTGCAAACTATACATCGATAAAGGGTTAATATCCAGAATCTACAAAGAACTCAAACAAATCTTCAAGAAAAAAGAAAACCATCAAAAAGTGGTCAAAAGACATAAACAGAAGTTTTTCAAAAGAAAATAGACAATTACTGAAAAAACATATGAAAAAATGTTCAATATCACTAATCATCAAGGAAATGCCTATTAACCACAATGAGATACTACCTTACCCCTGTCAGAATGGCCATTATTGAAAAGTTAAAAAATAATAGATGCTGGCATGGGTCCAGAAAGAAACACTTGTACACTGTCAGAGGGACTGCAAATCAGTACAACCTCTATGGAAAACAGTATGGAGATTACTTAAAGAAGTAAATATAGACCTGCCATTTGATCCAGCAATCCCACTGCTGAGTATCTACACAAAGGAACAGAAGTCATTTTATCAAAAGGACACCTGAACTTGAATGTTTATTGCAGCACAATTCACAATTGCAAAGATGGGGAGTCAACCTAAGTAACCATCAATTCATGAGTAGATAAAGAAAATGTGATACACACACACAGAGACACACCATGGAGTACTACTCAGCTATAAAAAGGAATAATGTCTTTTGCAGCAACTTGGATATAACTGGAGACCATTATATCTTAAGTGAAGCATCTCAGGAATGGAAAAACAAACACCACATGTACTCTCTAATAATCAGAAGCTAAATGATGGGCACAAAGAGATGTAAAGGTCATTGGAAACCAAGAAAGAGAGACGATAAGAGGGTGTGAGGAGTAAAAACTTACCTATCAGATATCAGATACAAAGAACATTATTCTGGTGATGAGCACACTAAAAGCCCCAAGCATCACACAAGGTATCCAAGTAACAAAAACATTTGTACCACCTTAATAGGTTGAAATAGAATAAAACAAAATTTATAAGTGTTGGAAAGAAAGAACAACTATTTGCAATGGTTAATTTTATGTGTTAACTTGGCTAGGCCCAGATATTTGTTGAAACATTCTGGATATTTCTGTGAAAGGTGTTTTTTGGAAGATATTGTCATTTAAATCAGTGGACTTTGAGTAAAGCATATTACCCTCCATAATGTAGGTTGTCTTAATCCAATCAATTAAAGGTGTTAATAGAACGAAACTGACCTCCTCTGAGCAAGAAGAAATTTTTCTAGTAGACTCCCTTGGGCTTGAACTGCAACTCTACCCTGAGTCTATAGCCTTCTGGAACACCCCATCAAATTCTGAGCTTTCCTAGCTTCCACAATCTGTGAACAAATTCCTTAAAACTGCTCTCTCTCTCTGTCTGTCTGTCTGTCTCATATGCACACATGCACACACACACATACATCATGTTAGATCTGTTTCTCTGGAGAACCTTGACTGGTATAGATATTTATACAGTAGAAATGAAAACTTATGCCTACAAAAAAATTGCACAGAAGTGTTTTTAGCAGCTTTATTAAAAATAGTTTTAACTGGAAACAACTCCCAACTTTGTCAATAAGGGAATAAATAATTAAACTATGGTACAATTATGTAACTCAATACTTCTCATCAAAAAATAATAACCAACAACAGGTATAAGAAACTATAGGGATGAATTTTAAAAATATTATATTGAATAAAAGAATCTAGACACAAAAAATATATACTGTATGAACCTCTTTCCTGAAGTTCAAGAAGAAGGGAAATCCATATATGGGGAATGAAATGAGAAAAATGATTATTTCTGGAGGTGAGGAGGAGTGCAAGTAATTGGTAGGAAGAGTAGGGGGATGTGTGGGTGATGACAATATTCCATATCTTGACTGGAGAATATTTAAGATTAGTGCATTTCACTGTATAAAACTTTACTTCATTTGAACAAACAAAGATGCATATAAGTAAATATGCATGTACATATATAAATAATATGGGAGCAGGGTGAAATTTTAAATAATATGGTTTGGTGTAGAAAGATTTCACTAAGAAATTGACTTTTGTACAAAGACTTGATGGTAGAGAATCAGCAAACCATGAGGCTGTCTGCGAGAAGAATGTTCTGACAGAGAAAACAAGAAATGTACCACAGCAGAAACATGCCTGGCACATGGGAGGAAAAACGAGAGAGTGGTATAGTGTTGGAGCAACCAGTGCACAGATCTTGTGAGCCTTGGTAAGCCATTTTCAGTATTTTGCCATTTATTCTGAGTTAGATGGAGAATCTCTGCAGTGTTTTCATATAGGAATCACATTATTAAGCTTACATTACAAAGAATTGTTTAAAAGTCTTTTTTCATTTTGAAAGATGATTTATTTCCCTTTAGCATGCATAATAGTAAGAAAGAACATGTAAATTTAGTTATAATTTAAATACTGAGGTCTATCAAGACCAACTTCCATTAAAATAATATTTATACAGTTAGTATTAAGACTGAAATAAAGATATTACTGTATTTTTGCAATTCAAACACCATTCTTACCAATATTTCTAAATAATGTCACATAAAAAAAAGTAATCTTATCCTACAAGCCTTACAAGCCCTACGTGGTAAATAACATAGAAGCTTATTTTCTAAATTGCTAAATCTTAGGTAACACGAAAGGACTTGCCTGTGTGCATTTGTCTTCTAGTTATAGATACAAGTGTTTGACCAATGTGCAAAACAAAGGAAAATTCTTTTTGAGTTTTTATATTCTGATATTCCTTAGGAAACATAGTTTTATTAATGTTTTTTTTTAATTTCAGCATATTACAGGAGTACAAATGTTTAGGTTACATATATTGTCTTTGCCCTGCCAGAGTCAGAGCTTCAAGTGTGTCCATCCCCCAGAGGGTGCACACCACACCCATTGGGTGTGAATATACCCATTCCCCCATCACCCCTCCCACCTCCCCAACACCCAATGAATGTTACTACTATATGTGCATGTAAGTGTTGATCACTTAATACCAATTTGATGGTGAGTACATGTGGTGCTTGTTTTTCCATTCTTGGGATACTTCACTTAGCACAATGGTCTCCAGCTCTATCCAGGATAATACAAGAGGTGCTAGATCACTATTGTTCTTTGTGGCTGAGTAGAACTCCATGGTATACATATACTACATTTTATTAATCCACTGATGTACTGATGGGCACTTGGGTTGTTTCCACATCTTTGCAATTGTGAATTATGCTGCTATAAACATTCAAGTGCAGATGTCATTTTATAGAATGTCTTTTGTTCTTTTGGGTAGATTCCCAGTAATGGGATTGCTGGATCAAATGGTAGATCTACTTGTATTGCTT
Source organism: Lemur catta (assembly GCF_020740605.2). Classification (NCBI taxonomy): domain Eukaryota; kingdom Metazoa; phylum Chordata; class Mammalia; order Primates; family Lemuridae; genus Lemur; species Lemur catta. The sequence continues at coordinate 44,237,436 of NC_059141.1, read as the reverse complement.
TGAGGTATCTCCATATTGCTTTCCACAGAGGTTGTACTAGTTTGCTGTCCCACCAGCAGTGTACGAGAGTGTTCCTGTCTCTCCGCATCCATGCCAACATTTATTGTTTTGGGGCTTTTTGATAAAAGCCATTCTCACTGGAGTTCAGTAATATTTCATTGTGGTTTTCATTTGCATTTCCCTGATGATTAGAGATGTTGAGCATTTTTTCATATGTTTATTGGCCATTAGTCTATCTTCTTTTGAAAAGTTTCTGTTCATGTCCTTTGCCCACTTTTTTATGGAGTTGTTTGATTTTTTTCTTGCTGATTTTCTTGAGTTCTACATAGATTCTAGTTATCAGCCCTTTATCCAATGTGTAGCATGCAAATATTTTCTCCCATTCTGTAGGTTGTCTGTTTCCTCTCATGATAGTTTCCTTGGTTGTGCAGAAGCTTTTGAATTTGTTCAGGTATGTGATTGCCTTTGGGGTTTTCTTCATAAATTCTTTCCCTAGGCCAATGTCTATAAGAGTTTTCCAGCATTTTCTTCTAGAATTCTTACAGTTTCATGCCTTAGGTTTAAGTCTGTTATCCACCATGAGTTGATTTTTGTGAGATGTGAAAGGTACAGATCCTGTTTCAGACTTCTATGTGTGGCTGTCCAATCTTCCTAGCACCATTTATTGAACAAGGATTCTTTTCCCCAGTGTATTTTTTTTTTGTCTGCTTTGTCAAAGATTAGGTGGCTATATGAGGATGGTTTTATATCTGGGTTTTCAGTTCTGTTCCATTGGTCTATGTCTCTGTTCTTGTGGTAGTACCATGTTGTTTTAGTTACTATAGCCTTGTAGTATATCTTGAAGTCTGGAAAATTGATGCTTCCCAATTTGTTCTTCTTGCTTAAGATTATTTTTGCTATATGGGATCTTTTCTAGTTTCATACGAAGTGCAGAATTATTTTTTATAGATGTGCAAAAAATGATGTTGGTATTTTAATAGGAATTGCATTGAATTTTTAGATCACTTTGGGTAGTATAGACACTTTTTACAATGTTGATCCTGCTGACCCATGAACATGGTATGATTTTCCACCTGTTTACATCCTCTGCTATTTCCTTCCTCAGTGTTTCATAGTTCTCCCTGTAGAGGTCTTTCACCTCCTTAGTTAAATATATTCCTAGGTATTTTTTTTTCTTTGTTGCTATTATGAAGGGTATTGAGTCTTTGATTTGGTTCTCAGTTTGACTGTTGTTGGTGTATAGGAATGCTACTGATTTCTGTACATTGATTTTGTAACCTGTGACTTTGCTGAATTTGTTTATCAATTCCAGTAGTCTCATGGCAGAATCTTTGTGGTTTTCTAAATATAAGATCATATCATCAGCAAAGAGCAATATTTTGACCTCTTCTGTCTCCATTTGGATATCCTGGATTTCCTTCTCTTGTCTGATTGCTCTGGCTAGGACTTCCAGCACCATGTTGAATAGAAGTGGTGATAGAGGACAACCTTGTTTGGTTCCAGTTCTAAGCAGGAATGCTTTTAATTTTCCCTGTCCAATATGATGTTGGTTGTGGATTTGTCATGTATGGCTTTTATCATTTTTAGGTAAACAGGTCTATGCCTATTTTGTTAAGCATTCTTATCATAAAAGGGTGCTGAATTTTGTCGAATCTTTTTTCTGCATCTATCTAGAAGATCACATGGTCTTTTTTTTACTTCTATTTATCTGTTGAATTATTGAGTTCTTAATTATTACTCATTGGTCTTTTCATTGTGTTGAATTTTTCCAGAAATAATTTTATTCTTGTGGTAAAATTAGGTATAAAATAGTCCTCAAATTTGCATTTATTTGTATAGGGCTAGGGACTTTTTGACTCACTGTGTTAGGCTGAGTAATGGCCACTCTAGTATCCACATCCTATTCTGTGAATGTTAGCTTATAGTGCAAAAGGGACTTTACAGGTGTGGTTGAGTTAAAAATCTTGAGATAGGGAGATTATACTGGATTATGCAGCTAGGTCTAATGTAATCACAAAAATCCATATAAGCGGGAGATGGTCAGAGAGGAGAGGTGATATAATAATGGAAGCAAAATAAGATTTGAAGATGCTATGTCACTGACTTTGAAGATGGAGGAAGAGGCCATGAGCCAGGAAATGCAGGGAATGCAGCTCTAAAAGCTAGAAAAGGGAAATAAAAAGATTCTCTCTTCATAGTTTCTGGAAGGAACCATCCCTGCCAGCACCTTGACTTTAGTTTGATGCATCTGATTTCACACTTCTGACCTCCAAGACTATAAGAGAATAAATTTATGCTGTTTTAAGCCATTAAGTTTGTGGGAATTTGTTACAGCAATGATAGAAAACTAATATAATCATATTACAAATTAAAAATATAAAACAGCCTTTTTTATAATATATGTCAAATGCTATGCTGTCAAAGAAAAATTGCACCAGACATTTTTTTTTTTAGGAGCCTACAGTCAGGAAGAAACCTGCCTAAATGTTAGTCAACCTAAGGGGAATATTAAGCCTGTGTTGGTTAATGCCTACTAAAAAACTATTAAAACCAAGCCAGATATTTATCTCAGTAGAATTTTTCACTTTTATTAGACATATTTGTCTCTACTTTCCATTAAAAATCTGGAAGTTTTAAAATCATTGCAATAAATTAATACTTTTCCATTAATAAAAAAGATAAAAATTATTTTAAAGAAACAAATTTAATGTGTCACTTTAAATTCTTAACACATAAATAAGATTATTCTTAATACGAATGTGTATTTTTTGTTTGAACTATTAGAAAGCAGAAATATTTTAGAATTTTGAAATTATTTCCTGAGTATGTTCCTCCTAACATGGAAGAGACCTAAGAGGAAAAGAGTTGTGAAAATGCTGTGTACAATTAGGAAAAAATAGCAAAATAAAAAGAAAAGCCTAAATTAAAATACTAGGAGGGGGGTATTGGTGCTTATTATATTATATTACATTATTATATTTAATAATTCTCATATGCTTATTAAAATCCATGCTCACAATATTTGTTAAGCAAATATTATCTCCTGAGCAATGAGAAAATAAAATTATTGAGAAAAAGTATATGCCCTTAAAATATACACAAACAAGCATATGAAAATAAACAAATACACTACAGCCTTATAGATAACATTATAGAGATAAGAGGGGAAGCACTGTAAAATATCCAGCTGTTTCAAGAATGAGAAGTGTTCACCAATGAAGTTATATATGAACTGATTATTGAAGTTGAACTAAAAAAAAAAAACACATAGAAAGAGGATTGAAAAAATTTTAAAAGGTAATAGGAGGTGAAAATTCCTAAAACAAAATGGCCTAATTTGTCAAGATTATGGAAAGTTAGCTTTTACAGGAGAAGGAAGACATTGTTAATAAATAATAGAGATAAAGTCAGCCAAAGTGTAATAATAGCAGTGATAGTAAAAGTAACTACACCAATAGAATAATATTAGAATATTAGAATAGAAACTATAAATAGCTACCATTTATTGAACATTTATGGCAGACACTCTAATTTACTTATATGTTTTGTAACACTTAATTATCAAACGTAAGAGGAAGACTTCTTGTCTGTTTTACTGATAAGGAACCTAAGGTTCGGAAAAGGTAGAAGATAGTTTAGAAGACTGTGAAAGACCTTGTATGCTATAAGAAACTTGGAGACTAATCCCTGGAAATATGGAACAAATCAGAGATTGTTATTGCTTTCTTTGTTATATTATTATTATTGTTCTTTAAGGGATAGGATCAGGTTTATTTTTTAATAAAATAGTTTGATGACAATATAGAGAACAGAGTTGGCAATGAATAGAAATCAAGAGACTCCTGGTGAAGTCTCTAGTACGATGACCTAGTTAATAGTTGGCATTAAATGTTGTAAGATTCTTAAGCATGAGGTTCGTGGATTATTTATCTCTGAAATCTGAGAAATTAGCTCAGAACCAGGCAATAACATCCAACATATGCTTTGCTGACTTTAGCAGAACTGAATAATGGGCTAGAACAATAAAACATTCAGAGGAGAAATGGAAAATAACATAATGTAATAATAAATTATTGTTCAAGGCCTTCTAAGTGGGTGATGCTTATATTTATTATTTCATTTAGTCATCAGAGAAATTTTTTGAGATGATTATTACGACAATTTTACAGATGATATAACTGAGCTTCATGAATAATGATGAAAGACAAGAATCATTTACCAAACAAATCCATGGTCTACAGGTTAGGCAAAGATAACCCTGGCCAGCTGGACTTTTTCACAAACCAGTATAAGGTTTTAAGAGAATGGGTGAAAGTGTGCAAGACATCTTGAGGCTAGTCCATGGCAAACACATCATCACTTCTACCAGATTATATTGATCAAAGAAATCACCAAATCAGCCCAGTTCATAAACTTGAATAACGTATTCTCCCTCTTGATGGAAGAATCTGAAAAGTCACGTTGGAAAGGGTCTGGATAGAGGAAGAAATGAAGATTTGCGGACATTTTTATAATCTGTCTAGCAAAATCAGTGAATCATAAGAGTCTCTCTTTCTGCCTTTATAGCTCTGCTACCTAAAATCAGGAGGAGTAGAGGACAGACTTTCAGATGAACTGGCTTTGTATTTGAGGCAAAGTTGTCCTGAAAACAGTATCTGATCAAAGCTTATCTGAAATATAGCCTCCTGTGTATAAAGTATATGATCCCAGATACTTTTGCAAGTGGCATCTTGTGCAGGATAGGACTTGTATAGATCTGCTAGAGGACCTATATAGTAATACCTGGAAATTTTTGCAATGATAGGGATATGAATCTACCCAGTTTCTCCGCTACATTGTTATGAGTAAGTTACATAACAAAAGAAACACTCTCTGTAGCTACCTTCCTCTTTTTGGACATTTGCCAAAAGTTTCTCCCTTAATGTGGTTCTGACATGAGATCAGATCTTATGACTTTAAGTCCTATTTATTTTTCATCCATTCATTTTTTTTTTATCTATTCAACAACTCTGGCTAATAAGATCAATGGTGGAAATCTGTACTGGCTTTATGACATTTAAATGAAAGGAATGACAGCTTTGGATCAGGCTAAAGCACTGTTGGGATTATATATGTACCCTAAACTGGATATTCAACTTCTATGTTGGTTATGGTTGCCCATTTATTTACTGGTGACACAAAGGAGGCAGCAATTTTAACAGTGCATTAAGGAGAATAGAATGATTAAGTATAATTATATGCAGAAGAGAAAATCCATGAGAGAGAGATTGTAAAGTGTCAAAATTTGTTTAAAGTGGATATCGGATAGAGTAAGGACTTAGTGAAGACCAGGGTGGACATTACCCATGGGGGAAGGGTTAACTTCAAGAGAAGGCAGGATACTTCTTTAAAGAGATGAACAAAGTAAGAATTGATGGGCGAAGATCTACAGATAGTGTTATAAAAAAGGATACTTAAAACATGTTATCATTGATGCCTCTGAGCTCAGTAATGCAGGAAGTGAGTTCATTTTCTGATGAGTATGATGTGGAAAAAGAGTAAAAGAAGTTTTAGGGCAGTCAATATGGAAATTTTGAAATGGACTTGTTTGGAAACAAGAAAAATAAAGCAAGCAAGCAAAGCCATTGGGCACCAGGGACCAGTTGAATCTGATCAACATGACTTGTAGCGGGTCTAGAGAGCTCATTACACAGATGGCTCATCAACACTGCTGAGCAGTGTCCCAAAACAAGGGGTCAAAATGAAATGGTTTTAGATAACTGTTTAGAAATTTTCTGTTTAAGTAAAATTACCCCAAATGCTCAGAGTGTATCTTTCAATGCTGCATAAAATACCCTGATACTTTACAATACTAAGTACTTTATGAACACTTTTCATTAGTTATCTTTTTCTCTGCTTGCCTGAAGGTCCCAGCGTGCAAATAACTCTCAGTTAGTTCTCTGAAAGTGCATTAAGTCTTTGAGGTTTAATGCTCTGGGGTGGCATTCATTCTCTCAAAGTAGTAATTTACTAAATAGTAGGGTAGGGTGCTATCTCCCTTATCCAGAGAAGTGAACTGGAGCAAAGAATTGAGGAATTCGTCCATATTCAAAGAGCTTATTATAGAACTGCAGAGGTAGAACCAGTGAACACAGGGCAAGAGTACTACATAAAAAAGAAAAGTGGGTTTCCCCTTGATAATATATTATTTCCAATTGGCTAATAAAAAGGAAAATAGCATATAAAAAGCATGCAATTTTGCTAATTAGATCAGCATGATCTCTGCAGTCTTCTCCAAAAGTATTCAATACTTTGGGCTATTTAAATCCATTTATCCCTTTTTGAAAGGAACTAAATGGAGAACATACTTTTAACGGTGGCTATAGCTTTCTTTTTATCTAGGACAAAGGATTTCTCTCATACTTACCAACATCTTGTCTTCAAGCAACAGGGATTTATTTTGCATCAGTTCAAACTGTCCTATCCGCCAAAATAATCCCTGCTCAATGACTTTTAAAATGACTGGAACAACTCAATTCCATTTTGCTCCCCCACCCAAGCTTTTATAAAAGAAGAGAAATTGTTTTAATATTTTGAAAGGCATCCATTAAAATGACTCCATTTAAAGCACTAAGTGGCTTAATGGCATTTTCAGCGCTATGCAAAATATTCTAACCATGAAAAAAATTCAGCTAACTACTAATATGTAGAAGCTCATTAACTTCAAAAGATATGCCCAGCATATAGAAGTCTATTGTAGCAGCTAGAAAATTTCTGAGTAGTTAGTAGATACTCTTTTATTTTCTTAATTTAAATGATAATGAATAGAACCCATTTATTACTCTAAGCATCTAATTGAAAAATAATTTTATTGGAATAAGTATAGTATATAAATCAGAATTAAACTGTAAAAAGTTACAATGTAGATATAATATAAAATCTTTGGGCAAACAATGTATCTAAGAAAACATTTCAATTAAATTACTATGAAGTGCTAAATTAAACACACACTATTCAGATTTCTAAGAGGGATATCATTGGGTGAGGAGTAATTTCCATATTACTCAAAGACATAGTACAAGCAGGTCTGACCTTTGATGTGTTGGTTCTACAGATGTTTTTTCTATCAATACCAAAAAGGGGCCATAAACACAAATTATAAAACTAGGCAACTGCAATGAGATTATAGATTGGACTCAGAGGAAGTAACCACCTGAAACCTGGCTCCTTTTGATTTTATAGCTTTCTAGGAACAGAATATTTCCCAGGATACTTATTTACTTTGAAGGGTAAAAAATGTTAGCTACCAGCCTTCCTTTGCTTCTCCCAAAGATAATGTTTCCTTTACATCAAACAATGCTAATAACCAATTCTGTTCAAAGGTAGTATTCAAAAAAGAAATCTTTGATCTAGCTTTTGAGTGGAATTATAAGTACATCAGATGCCAAAATATATACATATATTTTCAGCTCAACAAAATTATATATATTCAATTTATACTTTCAGTGCATTTAGAAATACTCAGAAACCTACAAGGAAAAAAAATCATTTACATAGTTTTTTAATTGTCATTTAGTATTTTTTAAAAAGGCAATTATCACAGATTTTGGAATTAAAGTACTATTAGTGTGGACTGTTCTATGTTAGTTTCATGTAAAGCTAAGAAAAACTCATTTTCAATAAATACTCATAAAAAGCTGACAACAGGAGTAATTTTCATGTTTTACATTTGTATTTTTACTCACACCGTTTCATCTTACATCAAGCCAAAGAGGAAAAAATTTCACTAAAATGAAACATTTTCCTTAAATCTGTGAGACCAAATATGCCAACTGTGGTGTGAGTGAGCAGACAAAAAAGAAAAGAAGCAAAGTGTAAGGGCACAATACTAATAACAAAGTCCCTAAGGAAGGAGAAATTTGTTTTTAATGTTAAAGTCTGAGTATAGTTTGAGTAAGAGCATTAATACTAATTTTCGGCCAGGCGGGGTAGCTCACACCTTTAATCCTAGCACTCTGGGAGGCCGAGGCGGGAGGATCGCTCGAGGTCAGGAGTTCAAAACCAGCCTGAGCAAGAGTGAGACCCCATCTCTACTAAAAAAAAAAAAAAAAATAGAAAGAAATTAGCTGGATAACTGAAAATATATAGAAAAAATTAGCCAGGCATGGTGGTGTATGCCTGTAAGTCCCAGCTACTTGGGAGGCTGAGGCAGAAGGATCACTTGAGCCCAGGAGTTTGAGGTTGCTGTGAGCTAGGCTGACTCCATGGCACTCTAGCCCAGGCAACAGAGTGAGACTCTGTCTCAAAAAAAAAAAATACTAATTTTTTGCCTCCTCTCCTCCTGGAATTCTAGGCAATGTGAGCAGCAACAAGTTTAGACTCCATCAGATATGCACTCAAGATCTCAAAGCACTTCCCAGAAGATTCAAAAATGGAGATAGTAGGAACAAATGTCTAAAGTTGAAATGGGCCCCCAATGAATGTCAATAAACTAATTTAAAGCTTGACTGAATACAGTTTTCAAAAGGAAGTTTAAGTCACATGTTGACCATTTAATCTTAATAGGCTAATTGCTAATAGTCATATAACCAATTGTGTAGACCAAGAAAGTATATCTCAGACTCTTCTGCTAGATGTGAAGCTTCCTCTAAACTCCACTCTGTGTTGGATTCTGTCAATTAAACTCAAACAAATGCCAGGAGTGTAACTCTAAAAATTATAACAAAAGATTACCCTGTAACCATTAAATGTCTCTATACATAACCCCATAATGGAATCCTACTAGATGAAAACATTACAGAGTTTATTTCAGAGTAAAGCTACAAAAAAGAACTGTATCATTCAATTCTCTCTTATTCGTTAATGAATATGATATGAAATGTGAGCCAGTCTTGGACTTTTAATGGGTTTAACAAAAAGAAAATTAATAATTACCTTCACGCTTAGCATTGTCTTGTTATGTGGTAACTAAAGGAAATTAGATTAGGTATCTTTAATCATCAACATTTATATCACTATCAATAAAGACTTTTCATACCAAAGTCATGCCTGGCAGACATTCTCTGTTTGATATTGTAATACTACTTTTTAACACTGGCCAGGTGTAGAAAGTCTGCAAATGATGCTTGTGTTCAAATCCTTGCTATACCATTTGCCAGCTGTGTGGCTTTAACCTAGTTACTTAGCTTCTCTGTGCCTCACTTTATCCATAAAATGAAGATGATGATAATAATAATAATAATGTACATCTTATAGTATTGTTGGGAAACTAATTAGATTAATATAAACAAAAAAGAGTAGCTAGTCTAGGGTAAACAATATGAAAGCCTTATCTATGATGGGAAAGGCAATTTAGAGTAATTGTTAAAGGCACAGACACAGGAACCAAATTGCCTGGATTTAAATCCTGATTTTTCATGTACTAGCAGTAAAAGAGTAACCTTGGAAACATTATTTAATGTCTGTCTGTTCCAGTTTACCTACCTGCAAAGTGTGAAAGATAATAGTAACAAACAAGGTTTTGTAGAGAGTCAGTGAGTTGATATCTATAAAACTCTTTGGATGGTGCCTAGCAAAGATAAAGTGATATATAAATGTCTTAAATCATAATTTTTGCTGTTAGGATAAAGATTCCAAAGTTGCTTTGATAACATCATGTGCTGAATTTTCAGGAATGTGAAAACCTTATAATCTAGAGGGTAAAGGAAGCATGAATTCCCACATTACTAAGCATTGACAGTTTCTCTTGTAAACACAAAACAATGATGTTATAATAATAATGTAGGTTGCTATAATTGCAGAAATGCATATTGGCCAAGATACTAAGCATAAAAAGGTGAAACAAAAATATTTCTGACCTGCTACAGCAGTGGTGGTGAGAAGAGATGGGAAGAGGCCAGCTGCTGTCTGCTGTCGTATCTTCCATGCTGAGATATCTGCTTTCATCTAGGATAGTCATCAAAAAGTATGTGTCTACAAAAATAAAACAGGATCAGGGGATTATACAAATGTCAATATGCTTTCTGTGATATTGTACTCCAGCTTTGCAAATGTTATCATTAAGAGAAACTGGATAATGGGTACGCAGAAAGTCTCTGAATTATTCCTCACATGTTCACATAAACCTGTAGTTATCTAAGTGAAATTTTCAACTCGACGTGTGAATTTTCCCTCAAAATGGAGCTTTACCTGTCCTACCTTTCACCACAATGTATCAGAAAAAATGCAAATGAGGCAGAGAATGCAGACATAAATCAAAAATGACTAAATGACTGAGAGTCTAGAGGAAAAAGCTATTGCATAGTTGTTTTAAAATACAGTGTATTAATAGAAAACGTGAGTTATAGTAAGGACAACAAATCAAGAAATACTGCTCTTGAAAAGATAGTGTATTTATCACAGTTCCCAGGAGGAGGTAGCACACCACTGGGGTTGGGGAGATGGAGAGGGCACGGGGGCCACAAGAGGAAGCAGCGAGGCTGGTCAGAGGAAGAACAAGAAATTAGGGATAAGAGCCTGCACTGTAGTTTCTGGGGAAGGAACTGGAGGGGCAGGGTAAACAGGTTTAGGATTGGCTAGTTTGAATAATTTCAACAGGCTCTGGGGCATAGTGGCTGCGTCTAGTTGTCTGATACTTGATCCTGGAGTAATTAGGGCAGGTAGACAGTGGCCCAGTAAAAGCCAGATAAATGAAGTGGTTGGTGTGTAGGTTCTAGATTGTTTGGTTTGTGTTTGGGTTTTGTTTGGCTTGTGTGTGTTCTTTTAATGACAATCACTACTTTTTATACCCTCCTTTACTTATGCTTTCCTGGAAGCATAAGTAATGCGGGCAGCCAGCGTGTGCCAAATGTATTAGAAGGAAACAGACCCATTTAAAATGAATTGGTAATTTCTGAATTTCAAGTAAGGATTTGGGGCATTTGCAGAGGCCACAATTAAGTACTTTTTACTAATAGTTACATAACACTTGGCTGGATACATTCATTTACATGAATTTGTCCAGGTAATTAGTTTTGTGGATTAATAATGTGTGGTATATTTTCACCATACCACTTATGAATTGGTATTTTTTTAAACATCTGATTTACAGAAGAAATTTATATAACATTATATTAAGAAATGTAATGAACCCAAAAGAATTATTAAGACAAATATTAAATGTTGTGGGTATGGAATACATAGTGAGGCAGAAGCTTGAGCTGCATAACCCATTAGCTTTACCCAAACACAGATGCTTCCTTCCTGTGGGAGCTTCCCTGTAAGTCTTTAAGATTTACTCATTTTTCCACACACTCTTCAAGCTTTTCCAGAATGCCATGGCATTGGCCGATTTCCATATTCTCCTAGACTCACAGAAAATCTCATTGGTGTCTATAAGCTTGTTTCTTCCCTAGGCGGGTCCCCAAGAAAAAACATGCACTTGGTATTGGTGTTGGGGGGAACAATCCTCTCAGACCCACCCAGCCATATGCCATCCCTCTTCCCAAAGTCCCATGGGCCACCCCAAGTTTTACAGATGGACTTCTAGATTTCATAACCTATTCTCTACCTGAAGCAAACACATTATTCACACCTATGAAATGCTGGTAAGAAAAAGGATTATTGTTCTTTTAATGACAATCACTACTTTTTTATACTCTCCTTGAAAGCATACCCAGCTCTTGAATTTTATTTGTTTGAGGTCAATCATGTGATCTTAATCTTAATATTAAATCATGACTATTAAATGGTCTTTGTTTACTTTAGACAAGGTCCCAACCTGCTAGTCCTTGGTCTACATAGTAGGAATAGAAATATTAATACCCATAAGTTATAGTGGTTGTGTGAAGATTAAAGGATATAGTATAGGCAAATCACTAAACATATTATTAAGCACTCAAAATTTTAGTTATTATGGCTATTATTATCTAAAAAAATCTAGATAATTTACACATGGTGCTTGGGTATTCTGTCTCTATGTCAAATTTACTGTGGCATTAATGATATAAAATAAAAACGAGGATGTAGGTAATCCTAAAAAGCCAGCATGAAAACTGGATACATGATGTGTTTAAGATTTCCTCTTTCTCAAAAAACATAAAAAGGAATAAATCCAGACAAAATATTACTATCGTACTACATCACAATTACTATTTCCTCAGCAATTTATTTATACAAATTTCTTAGAGAAAATTAACAAAACATTTCTAGTAGAATCCATGGCATTTCCTTTAGCATGATTACACATATTATGCATACCTTTTTTCCCACAAAGTAAGAATAGTCATTTTTGAAAAACATTCTTGTCTGTATTTTTGTTATTTGAGATGACAGGATAGAGCAACGTCCCATTATCACCCTTCTCCTAAGCCTAACAACTGACATGAGCAAGAAATAAACACCAAGAGAAAGAAAGAAAATGGTAACTATTTGAGTTTATGGATATGCTAATTAGCTTGATCATGGTGATCATTTCACAATGTGTACATATGTCAAAACATCAAGTTGCACACCTTAAATATATACAATTTCTGTGTGTTACTTATACCCTGATAAATCTGTAAATAATTTTAAGAAAAGAAAATAACCATTTGACAATCATCATCATAATAACCGACTCAGGCCAGAATCATCGGTGGATGCCGAAATTGGTGGGTAAAAGTTTTATAAGAAACAGGATATTTACATAATCTCAAGGTATGTCTCTAAATACACTCAATGATTAATACGCTTCTTGTTCATAAATAGATGAGCCATGAGGAAACATCAGACAAATGCAGATTGTGGGAAAGTTCAAATAACTCCCCTTGTACTCTTCAAAAATGTCAAGGCTATGAAAGTGAAGAGTGTCCCAGATTGAAAGAAACTAAAGAAACAAGATGACTGCATGCAACAGGTGATCTTGAATGGAAACCAAAACTTATAGATGATATTAATGGCAAAATCAGTAAAATGTCAATAGATTTTGTGGATTGGATGGATTTAATTGGACCCATGTTATTTTCCTGAGGTTGAGATTGTGCTGTAGCTATATAGAAAAATGTTCTTGTCTGTAGGAACTACATGCTGAAATATGAAGTGGTAGAGGGCCTCACATCTGCAACTTACTCTCAGACGGTTCAGAAATGTAAACAATTGGATGAAGGCTATAAAGGAGCTCTTTGTGCCATTTTTGCGACATTTTTCTAATTTAAAATGGCTTCAAAATAAAAGGTTAAAATGTTTAAAAAAAGAATCAAGGGTAACGGTAATTCATCAGTAAGTCAATAAATAAAATAGTTTTATGAATTTTTGTGGGATTGACATGGCTCAACTTCTTAACAGCTCAATAGAGCACTGTATAAATTCTTCACAAGAACACTAAAAGGTAAGGCCGGGTGCAGTGGCTCACGCCTGTATTCACAGCACTCCAGGAGCTTGCAACCAGCCTGAGCAAGAGCGAGACCCCGTCTCTACTAAAAATAGAAAAAAATAGCCGGGAGTGGTGCCACACACCTGTAATCCCAGCTACTCTGGAAACTGAGGCATGAGGATCATGCAAAGAGCAGCCCTAGAAGAACACACTGGAATTTGAATGAAAAAAGAAGCCCCACTGTAAAAATAAATAAATAAATAAATAAATAAATAAAATGCTAGTGTTTGACATATTGAGAATTCTCTGCTTAGGAAACAATAGGAGATGAAAAACAGAAGGACCATTAATCTCTAATGATAAATATAAATATAGCCACACAGAAAACCACTAAGAAAATAACTAAACCAAAAAGGAAGCAGAAAAAGAAGCATGTTAAGGGTTCCTGGTGAATGTCTTCCCTAAACTGTCAGCTCTTACTTAACATAGGCAACAGAACTTTCATGCACATTTCCTTCTTCTTTTAGAAGGCAGAAGCTCCTACTGGAACACAGAAAAAAGGATGAAAACTCAAATTAAGCAGATCTTCCTTGAGGGGTGTTACTGTGTTTGAGAAACCCTTGGAAGACCAAGGGTGTTCCAGACAATAGGGAAGCAATGATTATAGGGTGCTGAGAAAAGGAAAAATTTTCCAATAAATATTTTATTCAATTATAAAGGGGCCATAAATTCTGCTTATGGTACAGCAACCATAAGCATTTCTTCATGTTAAAAAAAAAAATCACTCAAGGAAGGAATTCCATCAGACAAATGAGAAAAAGAAAAAAAAATCTCAGCAGAAAGTCAGGGAATAAGCATCAAGTCTATGTGCAAAAAAAAAAAGTATGTCTAAACAACTGGGAGAATTAAAAAATATAGTGAAAGTTTAAAATCTTGATAATGTAAAAATAATACAATATAAATTGAGATGTAAAGGAAAAGGGGAATGTAAATAGATATATTTTAATTCTAATATTCATGTATTGACTTTCCCAAAGTCTCATCTAAACTGGCCTAAAATGATGATATTAATTGTTTTACATACCTAGAATTCCAGAGACTCAAGGACGCCTCCAAACATGGGACAGTCAGCACCCCAATAATGCCATCAAAGACCCATTCATTTCCTGTATTGTTCTTGTGGCTTCTTTATGTTGGGTTTCTATGTTCTCTTCAGTTCCACTGAGTTTTCTTACAATCCATATTCGGAATTCTTCCTCTGTCAGTTTAATCATATCATGTAAGTTGGTATCTATTGATGGAGACCGAATATTTTCTTTTGGGAGTGACTTTTATCTCTGATCTTTCAAGTTTCCTGTGTTCTTTTGCTGATATTTTCTCATCAGTCTACTTTGTTGAGAACTGGGGGTGCTGGGGCTGGTTTTTATCTCCAGGTCCCCAAAGGGACATTTCTTGACAGTGCTGGGGAGATGTGTGCTGGTCCTGTATTGCCTTAGAGGTGTTTTAGCCTATTGGGTTGTCTCTGACCTTTTGTCTTCACCTCCTGCCAAAGGAGATTAGTGAGTTTGGACCCCTTGCTTAAGCTCCCAGGTGGTGAATCACTCTTATGTGTGTGACTCTCCTGCCCTCCAATTGTCTGAGATGGAAGGCACTGTGTTGGGCTATGGGATTACCCTCTCTGCTGTTGCTTGTAGTTTGCATGGAGGAACCTATTATCAAGGTATTCCAATGCCTTTGTATTGGGCTATAAACCCCCAAATGGGGTATATGAGTGCCCTGATATTTGGGAAATGTCTTATCACTCCCCAGGGTTACTTGAGCCCTGTTGCCACTTTAAATGGGGTAACAGCAACTGGTACCTACAAGCCTAAGAGTGTATACTTCTGTGGTTGCTTGATCTGCTGCTAGGGGAGAGCTGCTAATATGTTATTCAGGGCTCTTTCCCCACATGCCACACTTGCGAGGCAGCTCCTGGTGGGGGGTGTCAATTGGTGCAATCGCTGAGGACTCTGGCCAGGATTTTCCTTCCCAGTCCACGAGCCCCAAAGCTGGTAGCGGCCCAGGTGCCAAGGGCGAGCCCTAGTGTCATATTCTTATCAGATGATCAAAGCCAGCCTGCTCGACGGAATCAACAGTCTGCCCCCTTTTGCTTAGATCCAAGGTCTCACAGATTCCCGCCAGTCACACAGAGAAAGCCACTTTCCTCCTTTCTCCCTGCCTCCAAGGGCGGAGTCTGCCCTGCTGGGCTGGGGAAGGAGCATTACCTGAGGCCACCACAAGTCTCAGCCCAGAAAGCGGCTTCTCTCATTGCTCACTTACGGCCTCCAAGGGCAGGGTCCCCCCCCCATAGCCCTCCCTTCCGCGTGAGAGACACGTGGCCAGGCTGAGGGAGGAAAGCCACCCGAGGCCACCACTCATCTCAGCCCAGAAAGCGGCTTCTCTTGTTAACACCCACCTCCAAGGGTGGGGTTTGCCCCAGGGGCGCAAAAGACAGGTGGCCGGGCTGAGGAAAAAATGTTCAGAAAGTGGCTTCTCTCCTTACTGCCCTCCTCCAAGGGCCAGGGCAGGGGCCTTGCCTGAGACCGCTGCCTGAGCCTCTCCTGCTGGGCTGGGAAAGGGATGGTGCCCAGAACCGCAATGCGCCGCACCATTTCTAGGCTGTGGACCCCCAAAATGGCAGCTGTCCCCCCACCAGCACTGGAGGCGACTGCTCAGGGGGCAGCGAGCGCTGGGTTTGGCAGCCTGTCTCAATGAGCCGCCGGCTGACCCCACTGCTTCCCTGTCCCGCAGTCTCACCTCAGTCCAGTGGAGGGTCCTGCACGCTGTCCCACCCCGGGCCAGCCGAATCTTTGGCAGTTTCCAGGGGCACAGCCGCCCTTTTGGCCTTCACCTCCTTTGTTCTGGTCCCACTGGCCACCAGCGGCAGGTGCCTGTCTCCAAACTCCCTCCTACGACCCGGGAAGTGTCCGCTCAGACCGGTCCCTCCCCGCCCAGGGCGGCCCTAGCACAGAGCGCTGGGGAGTTCAGAATGTTTCCCGCTTTTTTCTCTTCCCCACACGGCCTGGCAGCCCGGCCACAGCTTCGCGCTGACTTCAGGCGCTTCCGGCCCGAGAGGACGTGGCGGCCGGTGGAGGAGGCGTCGCCCGCCTGTGGGGCAGATCGCCGCCCTGACTGACCATCGGGAGTGGCCGTCCCGCTCTTTTCCCTATTGTACATATATCTCGCGCTCTCCAGACTTTGTGGTCGAGTCTCCGGTTCACCTCTTTTTTTTTTTTTCCAGCACTGCTTGTGCCCCGCTGCTTCTCTGCAGATTCACGAGGCTATTCTTGTGGGAGAGGATCCACTCGGGTGCAGCTACGCGCCTTCTTCAGCTCCTACTCTGGGAGCTGAGAGCCGGCAGGTCACCCCTGATCCGCCATTCTCCCCTCTCTTGAATTACTTTAGTTTGAACAGCAAAATACTATTTGAGAAAGGTACATCTCAATCAATGTAAATTTGAGATTCTTAAGGAGGTCATCAGACAAAATAGTTTTTAAAAAGAAAAACAAAGAAATCAAACAGATTACCCATTAGTTCAGGGGTACCTCACACTTGTAGGTATAGTGTTTTGTAGATAAACCTTTTACTTTAAAAAATAATGAAGTAAGTAGTTTTCTTATATAAAGTATAAATATAAACCTATATAAGAAATGATAAAAACTGTACTACTGTAATGCAAATAAGTTTCTGTGCCTGGAGATAAAATTTCCAGAGATCCCAACATACGTGGACTTTGAAAGTACTGGTTTTGCAAAGAGGTTGAAAAAATCTATTTATAAAATGTAGGACGGCAACAAGATAATGTTATAAACTAATATATTACCTTTTCATCATGTATGCTTAAAATATCTATGTTAACTAATTGTATACATTGAACATTATAAATTGAATATTCAATCTATATCCCAAATGTTTTTATATTCAAGTTGTTGACCAAATAAACATTGTTAGCTCTTCTCTGAAAAATTTAGGGCTGCCTTATACATAGACACAGACACCATGTCTATATGATTATAGTAGGGGCTAGAAGCCCTGTGAAAATCATTTGGAATAAGATGGAAGAGGTGAGGAAAAGTTAAGAGAGCATATTACTAACTCAAGCAAAAATATATAATGAATGTTCTCTCATTTAGACAAAATTCCAAATTTAATTTTTAGAAATAAAGCAATGACAGAGCATCCACTTCCTGGATATATGTTAGAAATTCTATTTGGCTAAAAACATCACATCTAATAAGCTCTCAATTGATAAGGTTGTCTTTATGAAGGTAAAAAATATTAAAAATAAGTTATTAATATCACAAGCTATCTCATCACTAACAAACAGAACATGTATCAGTCAATTGATAGGTAGATACCCTTTCTGTTTGATTGAATTATAGGGTTTCTATAAACCATGAATAAAGTTATACATATTTAAGTGTTTAATATTCTGACCTGGCTCTAATACTACTTTTTCCCATTTTCATCAATTTTCATTGCCTTTGTGTGTGTATATGTGTTTGTGTGTGTATCAGTGCCTACAGAGTGTATGTATGTATATAGTATATTAGCATAGTATATACCTATATACTATAGTAAATAGTACATATGCAAATGTATATATACCAATATAGTATAGCATATGGTGTACATGTGTATGTGTTTATGTACATATTTTATATATAACACAGAGAGAGAAAGAGAGAGAATAACCATATGGCTTTGATAGCCAAGTAAAAATATTTAGCACTTTAATGTGTACATCTTTATTTTAGCTTTTAAGGAAATATTTTTTAATCTTAAGAAAAAGTCAATATTAAAAATAAGTTTTACCATATGAAATAGTCATTTTGTTGGGTACAACCTGACTTCAAACTAGCTTGAATTTCAGAACGAAAGCTGCCATTTAGTAATTATAATACAATGAGAAAATTGCTTAGTACCTTTGTATGTACTTGTCTGGAATTAAAAATTGAGATAAGAAGCTGTGCATTGAGGGATGTTATGAGGATTAGGGTGAAATATGAACATTTATGTCTTTAGCACAATGTTGACACATGTTATATATTCAATGATAGTTAGCTTAAAACCTGGAGGGCTATACTTGACAGAAGCTCCAAAGAATAAAACTTGTACCCAATTTGGAAGCCAAGGCAGATTTCAGTATGCTAAGCAAAGACTTTTTTGTTTTAACAATCAAAGCTCTCTGGAAAATAAATTGCAGCCTCATGAAACAATAGCTTGTCTATCACAGAATATTTTCAAACCAAACTCTTTCCTATAATGTACTCATAGAAAATTATTATATATTATTTGTGTAGGATGCTGGAGTATACAGATAAAGTTGTGTATGTCATATGTATATTATAATCCAGTTAAGTAGCTCTGGTGTAGACAACACCAGTTAGGGAGTTATCCTACTCTTTTCCTTTATACCATAAAGTCTGGTCTGGTCTCCGGGATGGAACATCAAGCTTACTTGATCAACCAGGAACAGGCTAAGAGAGCTGAACCAGAGCTCCAACCCCCACATTTGCTCCTTTCCTTGCAGGAATAGAATTCTATCATGAAGAGTAGATCAAAGAACATATCATACTCTGACCCATCATTGGTCACATTTGCTAGGTAGAAAAGGAACTAGGGAAGTGTGGAATGAGAAATGGAGAATGGTGCAAACATGGGAAGAAGTGTCCTTTTCCTAATAAGCAGAAGTAAAAACACGAAAAGAATCTACTTTCCTACTTTCCTTCTCTGTCCCAAAACATGCTCATTGTGTTCGTATGCACAATTACCAGTCTGCTAGTTCTGATTCTACCTCCTTTATCTCCCACTGAAAAACCATGGCATTGTTAATAGAGTTTTATAATAATTATAATTCAATACTCCATTAATAGTAACAAAAAATTTGTAATACATGCCTATTAAGTCTATCATGCGAAAATATATTATGAAAGAATAAGTCATATAAAATCAGAAAAGCTGGGTATAAATTCTTAATCTGTTATTTTCTGGTTTCTTTATGCTGGCAAGCCTTGAACTCTCTGAGCCTAATCTTTTTGCTTTTAAAAAATAATAAGGATCAAAAGATCTACCTCACAAAAATGTTCATTTTTTTCAACTTCCTTATTGTGTTACCCAAAATTTCTCAATTTATTCATCTTATAAAATAAATTGATTACATTTGCCAGTCTTTTCCAAGTTTCCCTGATGATTAGAAACACATAAGAAGCTTGTTAAACTTATAGCTTCACAGGCCTCTCGCCTAAAGATTCTGATCTAATGAATTTCATGGTTCCAGGACATGTGCATGGTTAACAAGAAACCAAGATGATTTTGTCACTACTAAAACTTACGAGACAGTGTCCTAGGTTTTTTAAAAATGCAGATTTCTGGGCACTAGCCCAAATCTCACAACTTCAACTCCAGAGGAGATGCCTGGTAACCATAATATTAGTCAGTAACCCAGGTAATTTTTATGACTAGACATGTCAGAGAAACTACGTTCAGAAACTGCATGATTGTCAAAATTTTACCCAGCTCTAAAATTCTGCAAATACTGTACACATTAGATTTGGGACCAATTTTTATAAGAAGCATCCTATCCCAGACATAAGGCCCTGTTTCATCTCCGAGTAACACCAATTACTCTCAACATGTGGAAAATACAAAACTCAGGAACTACCATTTGATCCAACAATCCCACTACTGTGTATTTACTCAAAGGAAAAAAGGACGTTCTATAAAAAAGACACCTGCACTCAAACGTTTATAGCAGCACAATTCACAATTGCAAAGATGTGGAAACAACCAAAGTGCCCATCAGTACATGAGTGTATTAATAAAATGTGGTATATGTATACCATGGAGTACTACTCAGCCATAGAAAAAGTGGTAAATTAAAACCTCTTGTATTAACATGGATGGAACTGGAGCCCATTCTTCTAAGTGAAGTATCAGAAGAATGGAAAAACAAACACCACATGTACTCACCATTAAATGGGTACTAATTGTTCAACACTTATGTGTATGTACATATAAAAGTAATGTACATAAGGGATCGGGGAGGTGGGTAAGGAATGGGTAAATTCACACCTAATGGGTGTGGTGCATGTTGTCTGTGGGATGGGCATGCTTGTAGCTTTGACTCAGGTTATGCAAAAGCAATTTATAAAACCAAAGCATTTGTACCCCTGTAATATTCTGAAATTAAAAAAAAAAAAACCTCCATAAAGGAATACTTTTGTACTTGTCCTGCCATTTTATGATTAGGAAGACCCTGAAGATAGTTCCAAACACCACGAATACTGACCATTAAATTAGAACTAATCAATCAATACTTATGTGCATATATGGAAATAATATTCATTGAAAATCAAGCAAGTGGGGGGGGAGGAGGGGATGGGTAAATTCACACCTAAGGAGTACAATGCATACTATCTGAATGATGGGCACACTTACAGCTTTGACTCAAATGGTACAAAAATAATTTATGTAATCAAAACATTTACACCCCTGTAATATTCTGAAATAAAATTTAAAAAAGAATGTAGAAGTATGTAGAATTAACAGTACATGAATACTAAGTGGAGGAATGAGAAGAAAGGAATAAATGATGTAATATTATATCCACAAAATTTATTTTGATGACCAGATGAATAGCAGAAACATTCACTGAAATAGAAAATAGAAGAAGAGAAACTAGTTTATTTTAGGGCAGGGTTAGGAATGAGGTAAATGAAAAGTTTAGGTTTGGTTGTACAAATCTATAGGAAACTGTCAGATGATTAAGATTAATATGCTATAAACTCTGGAATAATCACAGCACTCACTGAAGAGTTCTCAAAGATAAAGATGTACATTTTGGGGTTCAACCATATAGTTTGCCATTTAGATTAAAACATTGATTCTAATTGGTATGACCATATTTTTTGCCCTGGACAACTCTGGTATAAATTTTAATAGCTCATTCTTTCATAGTCAAAAAGTATCCCAATTTAGATGATAAACCAGGAAAAGAGCCTTCACCAAGAGCCAATTATTCTGGCACCACAATTTTAGACTTCCCAGACTCTAGAATTGTGAAAAATAAATGTCTGTTGTTTAATCTACCCATTTATGGTATGTTTTTGTAGTAGCCTGGAATATCTTTTCTGTCCATCAAATTATTTTTTGTCCAGACAGGTAATTTGTTCCCTCTGTCATGAATAACATGATTATCTAATGAAAATAGAGAATACTATTCTAATAACAAACTAATCTAGTGCTTATTATTTATAAATTTTTGAATTTTTTATATATGTTTATAAAAATTTATAAATAGTTATAAATAGCTGTGTGTTTTAAACACGTTACTCAATGAACTACTCACAGTATTGTGCCATTTTATCCATAAAGAAAATAAGGTTTAGAAAGGTTACGAGTTACCCTGAAACTCACGTTAGTGAGTAGTGTGACAAAATTAGATCTCAGGTCTAACCCAAAGTCCTTGTTCCTTATAACTATGCTCTATCACATTTCAATCATAAGCTGTTTATTTTTACAGAAATAAATTTGGGAAGTTAAGATTCATGAGTGTATATTTGTTTGAACATATAAAAATAGCTAAGAGAAATAAATATCATCAAAGATACCTTGTAAAATTTGTCAAATAACATCTTCTTTGAATAAGTAATTTTCTGCCTCTGACAGTTTGATGTTTGATCTAGGAAAAAAAGACAAAACAGTCAATTGTCTTATTTTTCTTTTACAATCATCAAAGTGGTATTTCCCTAGTCTCATGGATTCTTCTCCAGGAAATAATTAGATTTATCAGTCAACACTTTTCAATGTAGCACTGTTTGAAGACTAGTTTGACAGTTGAAGATGGCTGAAGGCAAATAATCTGTGCCTGTTATTGAAATAGTCTTTATGATTTCTGCAACATGCATATCTGAAATGATATAAAAGCATCACGAATTTTTCTCTTTGAATTTTTCTCTCCAAGATATTGCCTTTGTAATATGTAAAGCATATTATTATTGTGAATTCTTTAATCATTCTGTAATTTGCTTATTGTCTTTTAAAAAATAAGTTTAAAAAGCTGAAGTACATTAAACAATTGCTCAATTGTTTTCTAAATAATTAAGGAGAAATTATTATAGTATCAAAATATTATCAAAACACTAAAATAGATGGTAAATTGGGGTTACTTGTTAACATAAAAAATAAGAGCAGCATTTTAAAAGTTTATTTCTATTTAACTGAAAATAAAAATCCATCTATTATTTTCTTTCCAGTTCTTTACACAGTAGAGACTGACTCCTATATTTACACTATCATCTTCCTAGATGATTTGCTGAAATCACACTCTAGCCCAAATAGCAAATTATTTGTGCATAAGAAGGCATTGTCTATCATTTATCATCACCACAAAATCTTCTAATTCCCTTCCCAATAATTTTTTACAATGCCTTAACATTCAGCTCCTCTGTGTGTAAGGCTTTGCCTAAAAATGATATGGTGGGTCTAGAGGATGGTGTGGAGCATAACTCCTAGGAACCTCATCATATTTAGCTCTTCTAATAAAATTAAAAACATAACAAGACAAAGGGAGTCAACCAAACACAAGACAGACTCCACACAGACAAGAGGGATTATGCATTATACATGGTAGCCTTTCCTGTGCCATGTAATAGTT
Source organism: Lemur catta (assembly GCF_020740605.2). Taxonomy (NCBI): domain Eukaryota; kingdom Metazoa; phylum Chordata; class Mammalia; order Primates; family Lemuridae; genus Lemur; species Lemur catta. Next base: position 44,214,430 of record NC_059141.1, on the reverse strand, counting down.
GGTACCCCACAATGGGGGCCAATAGCAAAATGCTGACATCTAGCACCTTTGACAACTGTCACATCTACTTCTTACAACAAGCTCATAAGCTTGTAAATTATATTCATGAAGTATTTTAGACAATCCTGTTTGTCTTCTGAAGTTTATGTACTTCAAATCACAAACCAGGCTTCATCATTGTCTTCTGCTGTTATTTTTAAGAGGGACTTTTCTTCATCATTTATGATAGCATTGCCATAGGGATAGTGAACCATTACTAGATAATGGTCATGTGTGACTAAGACTTGGGACATATACAAGGTCAAATTCCTGGGGCTTTGTCGACAGAAATGAATATCTTAAAAGCCACTTTCTTGGAAAGAGCTTATGACCTGTATATGCTTGGAGAGATCTCTGAGACCCAGAACAATTCTGATGAGAGTAGGATTTCTGCTCTTAGCAGTCTCTGGAGAGGTGCCAGGGGTGGGCAACTGCTCCAAGTGTCTACTGATTCACAGTGATGAGGAAGCACCATCAGTCACATAGAGGCAGTGAGATTCTGGAGCAGCCAGAGTCTAGTACCGCACTGTGGGGTCTTGCAGAGAGCCAGCTGTGTGGACAATAAGCACTAATATGAAACCAATAAAGCCAGAGTCCCCTCTGTAGGGCCAACGTGCAACTTCAGTGTCAGCCAGTGACCCAGAAGCAGCAGTGGCTGTGACATGGCTAGGAAAGGAGAGCCTGAAAAAAAGAACCAAAAAGAAGAACCAAAGTTTGGTAGCACATGTGCGGTAAAATCTGTAAAAGTCTCAGAAGCTCTTAAGAGACCTTTTCAGGAAACTAATTTCCAGGAAATAGATTTATGGCAGTTTGATCTTTTATAAAAAATAAAAAGTAGGAATGTTGATCCTACTTTTCATGTCAAAAGTGTAGTTTATTTTGTTCAGGTTTTCCCCCCAAAATAGGTACCATATTACAAAAAAAACTTTGGAAACCTGATTGGTTTAAAGTGTCCCTTACAAGTACAGGGTAAAAAGTAAAGAGGCTATTTATCAACATCATTTGAAGAGTTTAAAAACTGTGAAGAGTTATTAAAATATGTATTCCCAGGATTCACACCAGATCTACTGAATCACAATCTCTAGGTATAGGAAGCAGAAATTTTTTATTTTCATAAGTCCTTTACATTGTTGTTATGTGACTTGTCTGATACCTGCTTATGAACTAGCTGTTGAAAACACTGATAACATATTCACTATTGAAAGAGAAAAATATCTAAATTCACATAGAATCTATCATTTTTGTGTTTTGTGTCAAAGTAATATTTATTTCAAATGGAGATCAATTTTGATTATGCAACTTTTCAGAAGAGTAAAAGCTTTAATTATGTCTGTTATTGTCCAAGAAAATAAAAATTTATCTGAAAATGTTAAACACACATTACAGCATGAAGGGTAACAGTGATGTAACAATTAGAATGGAATGAAAAAAATGAATTATCAGTAAAATCCAATTCATATGTACAAAGATTTTCTATGCTTATCAAAAATACTATTGTTTATTTCTTAAAGTTTTTATTTAAAATAATACCTTATGAAATAGTAAGGTAATATGAGAGGCAAGATGCAAAGTGTTCTTCAAAATTCTGTGCAAATTTCAATAAAGAAGGTTATTATTCAAATATGGATTGAATACTTAACTAAAGATAGTTACTTGGCATAAATAGAATATTTTAGATAGTCTTTGTTTTATTTAAGAAGGAAAGCATGATTTCTGATTTCATCAGAGTGACATAACATTTATACTGTCCAAACAGTTATACTATTTTTAAAAAATGAATTCTTCAAGAGACTGTCTTTATCATCTAAAATATTCATACTTTAATAATTAAGAACTGTTTTTGATGTGCATACTAAGCACAAGAAATTGCCACTTTGAGCCTCTGGCCTTCACTTCTGCTGTGAACATTTCTGACAGTTTCAAATCTGACACAGGGAGAAGGTGATGCATTTAAGACTATGCTAAATAAATCAATGCTATGTATAATCTTCAAAAAATCCCCAGCATGACTGGGTCATATTGTTGTGACAGCGTTTGTCACTTCTCCAAAGAGGACAAAATGTAATTTATCAGCAACTTTCTCTATGAGGAAGAAAACAATTGAGGCCATTAGCTAAAGCAAAAATAAGTTAGTTATTAATACACATGTTGGCTTTATGAACTGCAATACAGAAACTCATATAATAAAAATATGGCACTCTTTATTTTCTATAAAAAATTTTAATTTTTTGTCTCCAGGTTGATGGAAAATTCAACCAGATTCTTTCATGGAGTACACCCAGCCCCCAGACTCACTGGGTCTTGTCAGGATTCTGGAATCTCCAAGAGTATCAAGTCTTTGAGAAGGAGCCTATGTTTTCCTTAGCGACCCAAGCACATAAGTCACCAGGTTGCAGCCAAGAAATACTGGTTCATATTAAAATTGGTGCCTTCAGGTCCAGCAGCTCAGAAGCTTTCTTGCCCTGCTGGAGAAACTGGACTCTTTTACAAGGTTAAGAACCCTGGTGCTTAAGGAACCACTTCTCTAAATACATGACTAAAACAGCTCTCTTTTAAGCCAAGCATCTTTGGATGTTTTCCAGGAAAATGGTCCAGTTCTCATTATTCAAGATTTCACAAAATTCTCTTCTCCTTATACTGGGGGGATCCTCTAATGTGAAAGAAATACTTTTCTGTCTCAAACCCTAATCTTCTCAAGAGGCTTAGGTTTGGGGCAAGAAAGTCAGTAAGTTCTCAAAGTGCCTTTTGCTTCCAACCCGATCAAACACATTCCCAGAGGAAATAAAGCACCAAACTTACCTTCTTGAATCGGTAGAAATGGAAGGCAAAACACAGAAAAAAAATAATACCTAAAGTGAATTTATTCAAAATATTTTTGTTCAGATTTTAAATTTCAAATACATTATCAATATCATTAGTCATGAGGGAAATGCAAATTAAAATATGGTAAAATCTCATTATTAGAATTGTTTATGTTAAAATCAAGAAAAAACTGATGATACCAAGAGCTGGTGAGAAGGCAGAGTAATTGGAACTCTCATACAGCATTAGTTAAAATTAAACAAAAAATGATACAGTAACTTTAGAGAACAGATTGGAATTTTCTTACACTTACCTGATAACAAGGCACTCTCAATCCCGGGTATTTACTCAAGTGAAGGGCAAATCCATGTTCACACACAAATCTGTACACAGATGATTATAGTGGCCTTGTTTGTAATTACAAATGACTGAGAAAAACCCAGACATCCTCAACTTGGGAATGAATAAACAAACTGTGGAAATCCATACAATAAAACCCTAGACAAAAAGAAAAAAGAAATGAAGTACTGATACAGGAGATTGACCACAAAAATTATGTTTAATGAAAGACAGACTCTGAATATTAGTCCTTTGTCTTTTTCTAATAATTGTGAATATTTTCTCCCCATTTGTAGGTTGTCTATTTACTCTGTTGATTGTTTCTTTTGCTGTGCAGAAGTTTTTTAATTTAACTGATTCCCATTTATTTATTTTTGTTTTTATTGTATCTGCTTTTAGGGTCTTAGTCATAAATTCTTCGCCCAGGCCAATGTCCACAAGAACTTCCCCATGTTTTCTTCTAGAATGTTTATGGTTTCTGGTCTTATATTTAAGTTTTTAATCCATCTTGAATTAATTTTTGTATGTGGTGACAGGGGTCCAGTTTCCTTCTTCTGCATGTAGCCATCTAACTTTCCCAGCACCATTTATTGAAAAGGGTGTGCTTTCCCAGTGTATGGTTTTGTCTGCTTTGTCAAAATTGGTTGGTTGTACTTATTTAGCTTTATTTCTGGGTTCCTTATGCCATTCCGTTGATCTATTTGTATACCTTTATGCCAGTACCCCACTGTTTTGGCTACTATAGCCGTGTAGTATAATTTGAAGTTGAGTAATGTGATGCCTCCAGATTTATTATTTTCCTTTAGGATAGCTTTGGCTATTCAGGTTCTTTCCTGGTTCTATACGAATTTCAGTGTTGTTTCTTCTACTTGTGAAAAATTATATTGGTATTTTGATACGAATTGCATTGACTCTGTAGATTGCTTTGGGCAGTGTGATCATTTTAATAGTATTGATTCTTCTGATCCATGAACATTAGATGTTTTTCCATTTGTGTGTGTCATGTACAATTTCTTTCACCAGTACTTTGTATTTCTCCTTGGAGAGATCTTTCACTTATTTGGTTAAGTATATTCCTAGGTATTTTAATTTTTTCTGCTATTATAAGTGGGAATGAGTTTTTTATTTGATTCTCATCTTGGTCATTATTGTTATATAGCAGTGCTACTGATTTTATTATGTTGATTTTGTAACCTGAGACTTTACTGAATTCGTTTATCAAATCTAGGAATCATTTGGACGAGTCTTTAGGGTTTCCTAGGTATGAGACCATATAATCAGCAAACAGAGATAGTTTGACTTTTTCTTCTCCAATTTGAGTATCCATTACTGCTTTGTCTTGCCTGATTGCTCTGGCTAGGAGTTCCAGTACTATGTTGAAGAGAAGTGATACAAGTGGGTATGCTTGTCATGTTCTAGTTCTTCAGGGGAATGCTTTTACCTTTTCCTATTCAGTATGATGATGATTGTGGGTTTGTCGTATGTGGCTTTTATTATCTCAAGATATTTTTCTTCTATTCCTAGTTCATTAAGGGTTTTTATCATGAAGTCATGCTGGATTTTTTCGAATGCTTTCTCTGCATCTATTGAAAAATTCATACAGTTTTGTTTTTAATTCTGCTTATGTGGTGCATCACATTTATTGACTTCCTAAATATCCTAAAGAACATGGCTCACATTTATCCAATCATGAAATATATAAGACAGATAATAAACTATTGGTGAGATATAATGAAAAAGCCTTTCTCTCCTAAGGCAATCAGGATGGAATTTCAAATATTTGCTTATATAGAATCAGAAAAATTTTTATTATATCCCAGCTAACTGAACATGCTAGTCTGTCCAATTCAAACACATTTTATACCAACAGGTAAAATGATATGGAAATTATAACTTTCAGCACAGTGCAGAATATTTGACTCAAAGATGGCAGTAAGCTAGAGGAAGGTGACTGTAGTGCATCCTATTAACACTATATCCTGAAATAAAAATATAAGGCATGATTTCCCAAACTCAAACTAGTATGTTGTCACTTAGCATTATTAAAGTATATTTTTAAAAGGCACTAAAGGAGCCTCTACCTTACACTTAATTAGCTATTCTTATTATTATCTATATTAAATACACATACTAATGGTCAAACTACCATGTGCTTATTCATATTCTTCTGAGGTTTCAGAAAAGCTTGAAATATGGGCAATTCCTGGTATAGCAGTTGGGATGCCACTATTTTATACTTAGTGATAATACAAGTGTGTCCAGATATTCCACTATTAAAAATATTTTTCAGAAAAATAATTTATAGGAAAACAATTTTCCCAGACAAACTAATTCAAATCAAGACTTGTCAAATCTTCCCAAAATAATTATCACAGCATATGAATACATACATGAGTACATACCAGCTCAAATATTATCTCAATGAAGTTAACTATATAAACCTACATTTTGTCTAGAGGCATAAAATAATTGAAGCTGACTTGAGCAGCTAACAAACACCTAGATGAATTTTATAGTGATAAATTTCTTGACTCTGCTGCTTTTAATGGCTTTCTCTTATTATAATCTTATTTGTGTTTTAAGAATTTCATTAACCTAGTATCCTTATCCAAAATGTGATAGTATATCACATGATTTCTCATATATGAAGAATTTCACTTCTCATAATTGTTTTTCTAAGCATAAAAATATGTTTACAATAATTCCCACTCAATTTAGCCTCCATGTTAGTTATAACTTTGGGTACCTTTTACTGATGTAACCAGCTAAAGATGTTAATGGCTGAAAATGTGTAAAACTTAACTTATTATAGTTCAATTTTTGTTTTTACAAGTCTTATTCATATTCCTTGTCACAGAGGATATTTTACCTCAGTGAATGTTGGATGAATTTGGTTTTGCATGTGCTATAACAGGAATGTACCTAAACACTAGAAATACCTTATATCTAACATGAATCTGGAGTTATAGCTCTGAATAACATATACAGGCACACTTCTAGAAACAGTACTGCATCTCATTGCAGCAGCCAGGGCCCCTGTCTAAGGTGCCCTGGCCTTCCTCCCTGCATCTCATAACATAACCTCTTACCCAGAGTTGTAATAGTGTTAGTGAGAAAATAGTGCGTTCACTTTCTTCCTTAATCTTTATTTTAAAAGCAAAGCATTAAGGACTCTGCTAACTTCTACACAGCCATACTCATTTGGTCTCCTGCATAGTGTGGAGAAAAGGCCTCAGGTTTTCTTAAATCAGCTCAGTAGTGAACAGAATGCTAGTTTGTGTACATTAGTTAACTCCAAATGTTTGAAAAGAAGGATGAAGCCCAAAGAATGTATAATAGATTATTGAAAAGCACCTAAGAAATCACATGCTATAATTAACTCTTCATTATAATATTGTTCCTTCAACGATGAGGTATGAAGTTGGCAACTCCTCAGGAATTCATTATTGTTTTGTTACCATATAGGAATTCATAAATGGATTAGGTCTTTGATACTTCTGTGTTGCTAATTTTTCAAGATGGTTAAATTGGTAGAGTAGAAAAAATATTAAAACTGAAAGTTAGTTTCTGCACTATAAACTCATCACTTAAAATTTCTGCTCCAAAATTTTACCTGTAAAATGAGGCAGTTGGTCTAGACTGTTTCCCTAAAGGCCACTACCACTTGCATTCCTAAGAAATGCAACAGAGACCAATAGTTCTGATCTACTTTCTTTCTTTCTTTTTTTCCATTTCCAAATTACATCCTTTTTCAGAATATTTACTCCCAAGTGTATTAGGGCTATCAAAAAATGAAAAATTCATGCCTTCACATTTCTCACAGAAAGTTGAATAAATCTCATGTGGCATGATACAAATAAGAAACTTGGTAAATAGAAATGTAGCCATTTCACTTCATTTTGGAACATATAAGTACAGAACTATTTAATTACTTCATAGATAGATACAGATACAATAAGGTCTAAAAAGTAGGGCAACGTATTATCTGTATTTATTTATATGTGCATACTTTTCATGGATTTAAACTTGTATACATTTTGTTTTATTAAGAGAACTCTTATTTACATCATTGTAAAGTAATCCATGGCCAGAATTAATTTCCTATCTATTCATCTGTTAACTATTAATTATGCCATACATTGTGGTACATGCTGCTAATAAAATATTAGGGAAGGCAAGCATACTGTCCATCTACATGGAATATACTGTCTAGTTGAAGAACAGACAAAAATTAAATAATCAGACAAGTAAATATATAATTAAAAACTATAATAAAACTCAGAAGACAGGGTACTATAAACACATAGAGCATTGGGATATGATCTAGTTCTTAAGAATTAGTGAAGGTTACTTGTGACAGGGACATTTGATTTGATATATGAAATGTGTGAAGAGTGCTGAATGAGGTGTGTGTGTAGGTGTGTTTTGGGGATGGGAGTGAAATGAGGGAAGAAAGAAAACTCTGCAGAATTCCAGGCCATACAGTACGTGCATAGACCATGGGCAGGAGAAGGATGAGGCTTCTAACAAACAATGCTGACCTGGGCTGAGAGTGGATAGTGAGGATGAGTGTGGTATAACAGGCAACAGTGTTCAGAAGAGATTCACAAAGTTCCTTACAAAAAGACATAATAATTCTATGTTGTATTTTTTTTTATCTCAAGAGCAATTGGAATCTATTAAAAGCTCAGGAGCAGAAAGATGACATGCTCTGATTTTTGTTTTGGAGGAGAATATTGTGTGGTGTGGAGAAAACAGTGAAGGCAAGATGTGTGGGAAGGTATCGGAGAAGCACAGGTAAAGAATAATGGTAGCTAAGAGTAGGGGAAAAAATTGACAAAACATGAGGGTGGTTTTGATAATGGCATGAGGAAAGGATTAGAAAGAAAGAAGACAGATTTTCCCAGGAGGCTGAAGAATAAAGGTAAACAATATATTATCATAAAAATTATAGGTAATTTTGAAGATTTGTAAAATAATGGCTCATAAAATATCCTCAATTTAAACACAGCAAGCCCTGATTAGGTATGTGTGTGTGAATGTTAGTATTTATCAATGAATTTACTTTGTTGTGAATTTTTATCTCATGCTGCTCTGCATAGAAGCCCTTAATATTAAAGCACATTGAAAAAGGACCATACATTTATATAACTTAGTGATACAGTAATTTAATTGGAGGACCAATTCAATGTCACTGCAAATGTTTTCTCTGAGTAGCCTGCATGTGCATTTTAGAATAGCAGGCCTCTCCATGCTCCCTAAGCTGCTGACACCAGTATTAGCCTTATAAGAACTCCGACTTAATTTCCAGCACGAGGCTACTGGGCCATTATGACCTCCTGCCCACTTCAGAAGCCCTTTCTGTAGTAGCCTGCCCATGTGAAAGCTTTTCTCTTCTTTCTTCTTTTTCTTTCTTCCCTCTGCTTTTTTGGTTTCTTGGATAAAAGACTGTAAACATCTGGGACATGCATCTCATTTGAAAGCAAGAACAATTCTGTGTTAGGATCAGTTTCCTGGGGTGCAGAATGTAGACCAAAGCACAGTGGTGGCTGACCAGTTGGGTCTAAAATTACAAAACACATTTCTCTATTAATCAGGAGGCAGTGATGCAGAATGATGAAGTTTCTCCTTAAAGTTGTAGGAGGTCCCATTTTAAAATTTACATTAAAAAGAAATTCATACCTTAATCCATTAATACATCAGATGAATACCTTCTATTTTAGTCACAACTGTCCCATCTAGTTTTCCAGTTACCTAACTAAAGGAAGTAAATAAAAGACAGACTTTATCATTAGCACTCCATCAATGTAACACAATATTGATTAATTATTGACCCTAAGCTAAGAGAGATTTCTTTCAAACAACTTCATTAGTGAGAAAATGATCACTGATGCCACATATAATTTCAGTCATATTATATTTTTGTCACTTAATCAAGACTCATTATTGTGAAGTCCAACTCTGACGTTAACACTTGAAAACAGAAGATTAAAAATTATTTGGAGATTATTCAGTGGTAATAAACACACACACACACACATACACACACACAATGGAAACATGTAATTATAATTTCAAAGATTAATCTTCCCCAAATAAGGACTAAGTAAATTAAAATAAAACCCAGAAAATTCATTTACTATTTGTATAATAAAAAAATTGATTTGCATTCCAGTCATGCAACAACCCTTATTTCCCAAATCCCCTCGAAATGCTACCTGAGTCTGACCTGAGCTGCATCAAAGTTGGACTTGAGGAACCTCATTTTTCTTCCTGCATTTTTTTTCTCAGGACATCGGCAAACATATATTAGCCATTAAGATCTACCGATATTCTTTTAACTTTGCTGAGAGACACCCTGTTCTTTCTGCTCCAACTACCACTATCTTGTTTAGACCGTTATAAACTTCATTCACTTTACTACTGCAAAAGACTATGATTTTCACTTGTTCATTGTCCTCTTCCTCCAACTGTCTCAAATACAATCTTCAGAATAAACTTTTACATTACTGTTTGATCACATCAACTCCTATATTAAGAAATAGAAGAAAGAGGGAAAAAAAAACAAACCCTAAATGGAAAAGTGTAAACTTAAAAAAAAGTCTTTCCAAACTTCTCATCCTGAAAGTTTAGGTTTTTAATCTGAAACACATTTTAGTAAGCATGAGGATCATTTGGAAATATGAGAAAAATCCAGAATCAGAAATTCTCATTAAATTGGTCTAGTGAAGATCACTAAAATCTATATAACAGTACATATTTTATGTGATTCTAGCACAGCTAGCCCTAGACTACACGTTGAGAAACTTAATTCTAAGTCTTACCATTAAGTTTTGTGAACAATCTTCTCTAGCTAATAAAAATGGATTTTTAATTTTCTGACTCTGTTACTACGCTAGTCTATTTTCCAAAGTTTTACTTTCTACATTTCCTAATCTTCTGTAAATTTCGAAAACCTACTCACTTTCATATATACTATAAAGCCTTTCCTCAATCCCAGCCAAAGGTAATCTTTTTCCACTGTGCAGATATAGTTCTAGTTTCATATGACATTCATTGCATACTGCCTGCAGTTTTCTATTACTACATAACAAAGTACCACAACCTCAGCTGCTCAAAACAACATCCACCTATTAGTTACAGTTCTGTAGGTCAGAAGTCCAGCACAGTGCAGCTGGGTCCTCTGCTCAGGCTGCAAGCAAGGTGTCATCGGGAGCTTAGAGTCTACTTCTAAGCTTACTTCTGTTATTGGCAGAATTCAATTCCTTTGTATTTTTAGGACCAAAGTCCCCATTTGCTTGCCAGTTATCAGCCAGAAATTCTCTCAGATCCTCAAGGCTGCACCCAGGTCCTTCTCTGATATTCCCTTCAATGCCAGCAATAGAAAACCTCCTTCCTGTGAGTCCACCTCTCTCTTAGAACCACTCTGACTTCCTCTCCTTTTACAAAATGAAGAAAATTGTTTGTTTTTCAAGGATACACATAATTAGGTCAGGCCAGCTTGATAATCTCTCTATCTTAATGTCAACTGTGCTACATAACATAATCTAATTATGGGAGTAAAATTCATTAAATTCATAATTCCAGGACAAATACACTAAAGGGTTGAGAAATCTTGAGGGACATCTTAGCATGCTTCCATTTACTCTTCTGAAATATATTTTTATTTTTCTCTTTCTTAATTATAGCCTCCTGGAGAACAAGAATGATGCATTCTACATTTTCGTATGTCACAAATCACCTGCCCTAATGCTTTGCACACAACAAACATTCAGTAAATGCTTGTTGAATGAATGGGCCCTTCATGTGATAACCTCTTTCCTGATTCATTAAATTTAAATAAACTAATAAAATTGGTCTTAGCAAAAGTAAATGTATAGTCATTTACTCCCGAGATTAAAGCAGTTAGGAACTTACATATTGACTTCTCTATCATCTTCATCTTACTGAATAATAATGCCATCTATCAAATTTCCTTGGTGTCAAGAGATATAACAAAAGAAACTATGCAAAAATGAAACAGAGAAAGGACTTAACAATGAACAATTCATTCATGTACTGTGGAACAACTTTTACAAGCGACAGAATAACTGGAGTAGAAAAAGGGAAAAAGAAAAAGAAATAATATTTCAAGTAATAATGGGCTAAATTTTTCCAAATTTAATGAAAACTATAAACCCACATATCCAAGTAGTTCAATAAACCCCAGTGATAAGAATAATGAAAAAGAGTCACACAAGGCACATCATAAGGGAATTTTATAAAATGAGTGAAAAAATTCTTAAAATGAGGAAAAATTTTAAGTGCACATAAATGAGAAACTAATTCTAAAATAAATCTGAACAGCAGAAACAGTTTTAGGAAGAAACAAACAAACCAAAATAAAGTTGGAAGACTTAAGTTACTTAATTTCAAAACTTATTTTAGAGATACATTAATTAAGGCAGTGTGGATTTGGTATGAAGATAGACAATTAAATAAATGGAACAGAATAGAGAGCCCAATGATAGATCCATATATATGTGGTCAAATAATCTTTGATATAGGTACAAAGGCAACTAAAGGGAGAAAAGATTATCTTTTAACATACGCTACTAGAAGAATTGGATATCCTTATACAAAAATACAAACTTAAATCCACATCTTGTACTAGATACAAAAGTTAATTCAAGATCAATTATAGATCTAAATATAATAACAAAAACTATAAAACTTCTAAAAGAAAATAAGGGAGAAAAATATTGTGACTTTAGGAAAAGCCAAGATTCCTTATATATGACAAAACAAGTATAATTCATAAAGGAAAAAGTTGAGAAATTGAACTTCATCAGAACTAGGAACTGATGCTCTTAAAAATACACTATTAAGAAAAATGAAAAGATAAGGCACAAGTTTGAAGAAAATATTTTCAAATCACTTATGTGCTAAATTACTATTTTTCAGAATATTTAACAAAATCTCAAAAACCTTATAATAAGAAATGAACAACATCACAATTAAATGGGCAAAATATATTTTACCAAAGAAAATAAAGAATTGGAAAATAAGCATGAGAAAAGATATTCAACATCATTAGTCTTTATGGAAATGCAAATTAAAACCACATGAGATATAACTACATACCTATTATTAACAGACAAACTATTAATAAAATTAACAAGATCAACCATACCATACGTTGTTGAAGATGTGAAGGAACAGAAACCTCATACACTGATGGTACAAATGTAAAATAGTATAATCACTTTGGAAAAACAATTTAGAAATTTCTTAAAAAGGTAAACAAGCACCCACCAAATGACTCAGACATTCTAATCTCATATATACACCCAAGAAAATAAAAGATTGTCTATAAAAAAATTGCATACAAATGTTCAGAGTAGATTTATTTTCGGTAGCCAAAAATTGGAAACAATACAAATGTCCAGTAGCAGACAAATAGTTCAAATGAATACTGATAAACAATTAAAAGGAGGCCAGGCGCGGTGGCTCACGCCTGTAATCCTAGCACTCTGGGAGGCCAAGGTGGGTGGATCGCTCGAGGTCAGAAGTTCGAGACCAGCCTGAGCAAGAGCGAGACCCCATCTCTACTAAAAATAGAAAGAAATGATCTGGACAGCTAAAAATACATAGAAAAAATTAGCCGGGCATGGTGGCGCATGCCTGTAGTCCCAGCTACTTGGGAGGCTGAGGCAGAAGGATTGCTTGAGCTCAGGAGTTTGAGATTGCTGTGAGCTAAGCTGACGCCACGGCACTCTAGCCCAGGCAACAGAGCAAGACTCTGTCTCAAAAAAAAAAAAAAATTAAAAGGAAAGCACGATTTATATGTGGAATAACATGGACAAATCTTAAAATAATTTTCCTGAGGGAGAAAGGCCAGATCTTCAAGAAGTAAAAAGAGTACATATTGTATGATTCCATGTATACAAATTTTTATAAAATAGTAATGTATAGTGATAAAATGTAGATCAGTAATTGTCTAGACACAGGGATAATGGAGCAGGGAAAGGCATGAGGTAGGTAATACCAAGGGGTACAAGGAAACTCTTGGAGTGATAGAGCGTTTTGTTATCTTGATGATGGTGGTGGTAGTGGTTATGGTTTTACTACTGTGTACATATATCAGAGCTTATCAATTTATACAATTAAATATGTGCATTTTATTATATGTCACAAATGTGTCAATTATACGAGGTCTGTTTGGAAAGTATCCAGCCATGTAATATGAGAAATGGAGGCATTTATTGAAGAAAATACAAGACACAAGAAACACTGTATATAGGACAATGACACCTCAGTCTCCTTCAAAGTAGGTATCTTGGGACCTTTGTTAATTACAGTCCATACATATTCAACATTCTCAGATATTCTGCTTGTTGCAGGCCTTCCAGAACATGGATCACTTTCAACAGATTCTCGACCATCTTTGAAGCATTTGTGCCACCATTTTATTTGCGCTGCACTCATTGCATCATCCCCAAAACCTTTCTGAATGATCCGAATAGTTTTTGTGAAGGAATTTTCAAGATTAATACAAAATTTGATGCAGATTCATTGCTCTACTTGCTCACTCATTTTGAGTGTGATGTCTACACAGTACATATGCTCACTCACAAGTGTCTAGTGCCCCACGACTAGTATGGTGAAGTTGCCATTGTTCACGCATGCGCATCCCAGTCAACTCTCCTTGGCAGCCAGGTTACATTGATATTGCTCAAACTGTTCTTGTTAGATTAATGATGGCTGGATACTTTCTGGACAGACCTTGTATGTCAATAAATGTGCTTTTAAAAGTGGAGACCGGGATGGAGAACTGAGACACACTCCTCCTAAGGTATGTGTAGCCTCCACCAAGTGCAAGTATCCGTCAGCAGCAAGAGGATGCAGGATAGAAGAGTTGAAGAATATCCATTAAAGGTATTCTGAGCATTCAACTTTGGGAAGCCCAGAGCAGGTAGAAGATAGAAGAGAAACTCCTTGGGAAAAATCAGGCTTTCAGCTACAAAAGACTGAGGCTGGTAATGTGAGCCAAGACAAACATCTGTTAGACATTTGAGGATTTTACAAACTACAGGACCACTACCCGCTCAATTTAGAGGAAGTCACGACAGTGCTAAAGAAAAGCCTTGGGTATGGAAAGTAGAGAATGAGATGGGAGAGCAAAGAGAACATCCCAGCAAATTAAAAACCTGAGGCTACAGTACACAGAGAGATACCCCACAGTTCCAAAAATTGGCAGTTTCTTTGTGAAGCACAAGCAGATCTCTGGAATCACAGCAGTGCTTAGAACCTAAAGCCTATATATCGGAAAGTCCTGATCCCATTCTCAAAACATTTGAAGGCAGTGTTGAAATAATTCAAACTAAAACTTTAAAGACCCTGGTAAATTAGAGATCACCTTTTTTTGGTTGTTGCCCCCAGTGTAGCAGTCTGACTTATAAAAGAAAGTATGTGTTTCTTTCTGGAGATAAATATATCCCAGTCTCTATTGTCATCTATTCCTTTGTTGTTTCTAATATGGATTTATGATTTTTAGTGTAAATTCAAAGAATGTAAAATATTTTAATTAAAATGCCTGAAGAAAAAAAGAAAATATGACAAATATTTGAAGAGATAATTCCTATCAACTTAAAAAATTGTTAAGTGACAATTTTTTATTGTGATTAACCATAAAATCCAAGAATCTCAGCAAACCTCAATTAAAGCAAATATAAAGAAAGCCACACCTAAGCACATCATAATGAAAACACCAAAAATCAAAGATAAAGTGCAAATATTAAAGGTATCCACAGGATAAAATTGCTTTGGCTATCATAATGAAAACACCAAAAATCAAAGATAAAGTGCAAATATTGAAAGTATCCACAGGATAAAATTGCTTTGGCTATTCAGGCTCTTTTTTGCTTATATATGACATTTAAGATTAATCTATCTAGATCTGTGAAAAATGACATTGGTATTTTAATGGGAATTGCGTTGAATCTGTAAATCACTTTGGGCAGTGTGGACATTTTAAAAATGTTGACTCTTCCAATCCATGAACATAGGATGTTTTTCCATTTGTTTGTGTTATTTGTGATTTCTTTCATCAGTGTTTTGTAGTTCTCCTTCTACAGAGCTTTCACATCCTTGGATAAGTATATTCCTAGGTATTTTATTTTCTTTACAGCTATTGTAAATCATATTGAATTCTTGATTTGACTCTCAGCTTTACTGCTACTAGTGTGTAGAAATGCTACAGATTTGTATACATTAGTTTTGTAACCTGAGACTTTGCTGAATTTATTTATCAATTTTAGGAGTCTTTTGGTGGAGTCTTTAGGGTTTTCTGAATACAAGATTATATTGTTGGCAAAAAGGAATACTTTGACCTCCTCATTCCCAATTTGAATGCCCTTTATTTTTTTCTCTTATTTGATTGCTCTGGTTAGGACTTCCAGTACTATGTTGCATAAAAGTAGTGACAGTGGGCACCCTTGTCTTGTTCCAGTTCCTAGGGGGAAATGCTTTCAACTTTTCCCCATTTAGTATGATGTTGGCTGTGGGTTCGCCATATATGACTTGTATAATTTTGAAGTATGTTCCTTCTATGCCTGATTTGTGGAGGATTTTTATAATGAAGGAGTCCTACATTTTATTGAATTCTTTTCAAATTATGCTACTATGCTATCATAACCAAAACAGCATGGTACTGGTATAAAAGTAGAGACATAGACAAATGGAACAGAAGAGAGCTGTGGTCCCCAACCCCTGGTACCAGTTGGTGACCTGTTAGAGATGGGGCCATAGAGCTCCACTGCCCCCAGCCCTGTCTGTGAAAAAATTGTCTTCCATGAAACTTAGGAACTAGGGGACCATGCAGCAGGAGGTGAGCGGTGGGTGAGAGACCAAAGCTTCATCTGTATTTACAGCCACTCCCCATGGCTCACATCACTGCCTGAGCTCCGTCTCCTACCCACCCCATGTCTGTGGAAAAATTGTCTTCCATGAACACGGTCCCTGGTGCCAAAAAGGTTGGAGACCACAGGAATAGAGAACTCAGAAATAAAACCATATTGCTGCAATCAATTGATTTTTGACAAAGCAGACACAAAAATACACTGGGGAAAAGACACTCTATTCAATAAATGGTGCTGGAAAAATTGGATAGCCACATAAAGAAAAATGAAATGGAATCTCTGTCTCTTACTATATACAAAAATTAACTCCAGATGGACTAAAGACCTAAATTTAAAACCTGAAACCAGAAAAATTCTAGAAGAAAATGTAGGAAAAACTATTCTGGACATCAGCCTAGGCAAAAAAGAATTTATAGTTAAGACCCAAATGGCAAATACAGCAACCACAAAAATAAATAAATGAAACTTAATTAAATCAAAAAGTTTCTCCACAGCAAAGGAAATAATCAACAGAGTAAACAGACAACCCACAGAATGGGAGAATATATTCACAAACTATACATCCCATAAAGGGCTAATATCCAGAATCTACAAAGAACTCAAACAAATCTACAAGAAAAAAAATCAAAAGTGGGCAAAAGACACAAATAGAAATTTTCAAAAGGAGATAGACACATGGCCAACAAACATGAGAAAAATTACTCAAGATCACTAATCATTAGGGAAATTAAAATTAAAACCATGACAAGATACCACCTTATCCCTATCAGAATGGCCATTATTAAAGTAATTAAGGAACAATAGATGCTGGCATGGATGAAGAGAGAAAGGAATGCTTATAAACTCTTGGTAAGTCTCCAAATTAGTACAACTTCTATGGAAAACAGTATAGATATTCCTCAAAGAACTAAAAGTAGACCTACCATTGGATCCACCAATCCTACTACTGGGTAACCACTGAAAAATAGGTCATTTTATCAAAAAGACATCCTTACCCAAATGTTTATCGCAGCACAATTCACAAAGATATGCAATCAACCGAAGTACCCCAAAATTGATGAGTGGACAAAGCCATAAAAAGGAATAAAATAATGTATTTTGCAGCAGCTTGGGTGGAAATGGAGAACATTATCCTGAGAGAACTATCTCAGGAATGAAAAAACAAATACCACATGTTCTCACTAATAAGTGGGAGTTAAATGATGGATATACACGGGCATATAGTGGTGTAAACGACATAGAAAACTAAGAAGGAGGGAAGGTAGGAGGGTAGTGAGGGATAAAAACGTACCTGTTAGGTACTATATACACTACTCTGCTGATGGGCATACTAAAATCCATGACTTCAGCATTAAACAATTCATCCATGTAACAACACTCATACCTTCTTAATATTTTGGAATGAAAAAAAAATACTAAATGAACAAGATTCCATGCC
Source organism: Lemur catta (assembly GCF_020740605.2). NCBI lineage: Eukaryota > Metazoa > Chordata > Mammalia > Primates > Lemuridae > Lemur > Lemur catta. The sequence continues at coordinate 44,196,913 of NC_059141.1, read as the reverse complement.
CTGACCCTTCCCAACCAAAATAAAATAAATTAAAAGTAATAATCAAAGATCATAGACTCTGAGAAAATGATTGGTTCAATCTAGTTACTTGCAATACAGGTACTTTGCTCTTATGGGAAAAAAAAGTACCCACAGGAAAGGTCATCCTATCTTCAAGGGCAAAATAATATGAATGATAATTTTCCTATTTAAAATAATGAAGGCAAGAAAACAAAACAACAGAAATAAACTTTCAAAGTGCTAGGAGAAAAAAAAACATTTCAATCTAAAATTTTATATTCATTGAAAATATTCAAAAATTAAGGTAAAATAAAGAAAATCATAGATGATGAAAGCTGTGAGAACGAATCTTTACTATATCTGTACTAAAGAAATGCTAAAAAAACAAACAAACAAAAAAAAAAACCACTTCAGTCTGACGATAAATAATACCAAATGAAACTCTCGTAAGAAAGAATAAGTAAATAAAATTACACTACTACAAGGTTCTAAAATGTCTGTTCAGTAGTACAATAATTTTGATGCTTTAACTTAACGAGCAGCAACTCCTGGAAAATAACCCAAAGAAGTATAGCTAAAATGTCAATACAAGAAATAATATTATAATAATGCTCACTTCCCCCAGGAAAAAAGAGAATAAATGAACAGAATAACAAAGAACAGAGAGGATATATTTGCAACCAATAGTAAGGTGACAGACTAGAACCTAACACATCAATTATTATACTGAATTTAAATAAAACAAACATTTCTAAGAGTATCAGATTGTATAATTAAAGTATGAGAAAGTATATTTTAAAATAAGGACACTTTAAACTTAGACATTGATGGGTTGAAAAGATTATGGCAGAAGAACATAGGCAGTGCAAAGACTAAGTATAAGAAACCCAACTTAGCTACATTAACATAAGACAAAATAGACTTAAAGATGTAGATATTGAAAGAGACATTGTGTAATAGTAGAAGAAACAATGTATCAGGAACACATGGCAAGACTAAATGTGCATACACTAACAGAACATCAAAATGTACAGAGAAAAAAAATTGACAGAATTAAAGGGAGAAGTAGAAAGCTCCACATTTATAGTTGGAGATTATAGCACGTATCTTTCAGTAGTTGATAGTACAAATAGACCCCAAAAATCTATAGGAATAAAGAAGATTAAAACAATACTACCATTACCAGATCTAATTGTCTTTTTAGATCACTATACACATTTAACATGTGTAATGCATACTCATTTCAAGTGTTCATAAACATCCACCAAGACAAACTATAAATTTTCAGTTATAAAAGTGTCAATAATTTTCAAGAAATTGAAATTATACAGAGTATATCCTCTGATCACAATTGTATTATGTTAAATATCAATAAAATATCTGGATAATTCTAAATATTTGGAAATTAAAACCCAGCCTTCTAAATAACTCATGGATAAAAGAAGAACACATATAAGAAGTTAGAAAAGATATTAATTGAATTACAAACTGCATAAAAATTTATGGAACACAGTTAAAGCTTTTCTGAGAGAGAAATACATAGCTTTAAAATACTTATATTTTAAATACTTAGCAAATATAAAAGAGGTAAAGAAAAATCACTATCTACACTCCTGCCCTAAGAAAATAGAGAAAAGCAAATTAAAACAAAAGTAATATGAAAAGGAAATAATAAAGATAGAAATTAATTATTTCATTAATCAATAAAATAGACAAATAATGGAGAAAAGTCAATGAAACTAATAGTAGTGTTTTTGATAAAATTAATAAAATTCATAGATCTCTAGTTAGACTCATAAAAAGGAGAGAAGAAATAGATAATTGATATCAGAAATAAATTGTTAACTCACTACAGATTGTACAGACTATGATAAAAATAAAGTATGTTGACATAAACAAAGATTTTTTTGAAACAAACACAAAAAGCGCTAATCAGAAAGAAAAAAATATATAAATTGGGCTTATAAAAAATTCAAATTCTGAAGAAACCACATTAAGAAAACATGTAGAAGATACATAGTGGGAAAAATATCCCCTTGCGTATGTCTAAAAAAGTATATATGCTTTTCAGTTGTATCCAGAATATATTAATAATTCTTACAACTCAACAACAAATATATTAACAAATAAATATGGACCCAATGGCCAGAAACTGAAAACAGCCCAAATGTTCATCAACAGGAGAATGGATGAAAAGATATTATGGTAAATTTCATACCTCATAATAACACAGATGAAGATCAAAAACATTTACAACAAAAGAAGCCAGACACCAGAGAATATATACTGCATAATTCATTTATATAAACTTCTAAAACAGAAAAAAACAATACAGACTGATAGAAATGAGAAAGTGGTTGCTCTGGATGGTGGTGGAAGGGGGAGTATTGACTGGAAAAACACATGAGGGTTCCTCTGAAGAGTTAGAAATGTTTTATATCTTCTGCTGGGTAGTGCTTACACAGGTGTCTGTAGGAAGGAAGAAAAGAAGAGAAAAAGAAATAAAAACTACCTGCAGAAATGTCTACAGTATGATATCATTTTCCTTAATTGTAAAAGTATAAAGCATGCCATGCATGAAAAGTATATTCACGTGGGTCATGATCACTGGGTAAGCAAGGAGAGGAATGGGATTGAGAAGAACTCACAGAAAACTACAATGGATTTGTTAAGAGGAAAATATGATGTAAATATAACTAAATGTTAAATTTTTTCAGAATCTATTAGCATGTTATAAAAACTGTACTCTTCACCAAAGAAGATATACAGATGGTAAATAATGAAACATATGAAATGTACGAAAAGATGTTCCACATCATATGCCATCTGGGAAATTAAAACAACGAGATAATCCTATATACCTCTTGGAATGTCCAAAATTAAAACACCAACAATACAAAATGTAGGTGAGGACATGAAGCAATGGAAATTCTCATTAATTGCTGATGGGAATGCAACATGGTACAATATGGCAATTTCTTACATATTCACCATATGATTTCTAAACATATTCACCATATGATCTAGCAATCAGACTACTTGTTAATTACCTAGAGGAGCTGAAAACTTATGTCTAGACAAAAACCTGCAAAGGGATATTTATAGCAGCTTTAATCATAATTGCCAAAACTTGGAAACAACCAAGATATTCTTCAATAGGTCAATAAACTGTTGTGTATCTATACAATGAAAAATTATTCAGGACTAAAAGGAAATGAGCTATCAAGAGAAAAGACATGAAAGAAACTTAAATGCATATTACTGAGTTAAAGAAGCCAATCAGAGATGGCTACATAATGTGTGATTCCAACTCTAGGACATTCTGGGAAAGAGAAACAATGGAGACAGTAAAATGATCAGGAGTTGCCAGGAGATTGGGGATGGCAGGAGAAATAGGTGGAGCACAGAGGATTTTTAGGTCAGTAAAACTATTCTGCATAATAATATAATGGTGTATACATGTCATTATGCATTTGTCCAAAACCCATAGAATGTACAACACCAAGAATGATCCCTAATGTAAACTATGGACTTTGGGTGATAATACATGTCAATATAGAATCACTGATGGTGACAAAAGTACTGTTTTGGTGAAGAATGTTATCATAATAATAGGTGAGATCAGACACGTGTGGGGACAGGGTATATGGAAAATCTCTGTACTTTCTGACTTTCTCAGTTTTATGTTATATATCCATGAAAAAATTGCAGGATACTTCTTTCCTTTGTGTGTGATTAATTCACTAAAGCCTGTGTTGAGAGGCAATCTAAAACAACTTATGCGGCCAGCAGTCTATGAAAAATTGAACTGTGGTCTTATGATGAAGAGTGTGCTCACATTCTTCTAAAGAGAACAAGACCAGCAGGCACCGTGAGTTTCTCCTAATAACGGGAGGTCAGTTGCCATCAATTAATAACAAAATAACATAAGGCTGTAGGGTAGGATATACCATTCATAATTCCTGAAGATTCCTAGCCATATACTCCCAACTGGGTCCCCTGAAATGATTCCTAACATGATCATAGGTCGGTAACTGGAGGTCATAATCCAGCTATAAACTAAAGCAATAAATACCAGGACACTCCTGGCTATGCATCTCCTTGCCAGTCTGAATTTAGTAGGTGAAATCCTCTGATGGAAATGCTCATACAGCTCCAACAGTGTTCAGCATAACTGATTAAATAGGACCTCCCCTGAGCTCCTTAATAGGGTAAAGAAAAGGGAGCAAGGGTTATATATTTGATAGTGTTATAGAGAAACACTATGGGCTTGAATTGATTAAACAGCAATGTTCCTGCCTTTCTGCATTACACAGAAATTGCCACGGGTCTGCACAATGTACATTGGTTTTCAGTTTAAACACTAACCAGAAGCTGAATCTTTCCACCGAAGTGCTAGAGAAGAGAGAGTGCATCCACAGAGCCTTCAGTTTACAGAGACACAGTTGTGGTGTTCTGTGCCTGCTGAAGAGCACACAGTGTGGGTTCACCAACTCCTTTTGCCAACTGCATACATCCTTGAGTTAAAGGGTCATTCTGAATAATATATCCAGAAATGCCTGAATTGGGTGTTTCTATATTGAGATGTGAAGATTCACTTGCCCAAAATCAACATAATCAGGTAAGAATTACCATATATAGTATACACAATTTATCAAATGAGGCTAATTTGCTGTTTGTGTAGGTTACATATAACGTAATTTATGTTTCTGTCAATTCAAATGGGAGGAGACAAGGAAAAAGAATGCATTGTCTTCGAATTTCAACCTTGGGCTAAATATATTTTATTTGCTCCTCTACATTCCCTTCCCCTTCTCCACCCTGTTTTGTACCCTGAACAAAAGTCAGTTCATACAGGCTGACCTATACGAACTGCATCAACTGACTCACCGGCCCCCTGGGTTCCACTGGTCCAAGTGGCAGCACTAGTGGGAGAGCCCCGTGCATGACAGGAGTAAAAGCTCAGCTTATTTTCCCACTCCCCTCCTGCCAGATCCCTGGGATTAGATGGACCTCTTTAAATTCTGTTAACTCTTCCCTCCTCTTGCCACTTCCAGACTGGAGGTGATATTGGCTCTCTTTGCCATCAAGTGCTGCATCATGCCTGGCTGTCTTCTACCTGTGTAAATAATCCCTTTATTAAAGTCTTCGGTTACCTAGTTTGAGTGTGCCATCTCCTTACTTGTATTCTGTCTAATAAAGACACCAAGGAAGCAGCTGTTCTTTTTGCCAAAATTATTTCAGATAATGTTGATTTTATAACTGTAAGTTCGATGTATTTACTTCTGAATAATAGAAGAGCCTTTAAACTTTTTTATTTTTGAAAATCTCATATATTAGGAGAGAACATTCCATACCGTGATGCCAAGCCTTACCCACTCTGTCATACTGTTTTCCTTAATTGAGTCAATTTGCTTTTAAATTCCAATTGCCCCTCTAACCAATGCTCTCCTTCTGTCAAATATAGATTTTCATAAATGAATTGAAAATGTGAACACTGTTCAGGAAGATCATATAGAATTTCTGGGATTGTAACAAGGTAGCTGTTTTAAGAACTTCTGAACCTTCTATGTAATTTAAGTAGCTCTCAAAGTTTCTACAGTAGTTTTGTTAGCTTGTCCCCTAGAATACACAAAGGATTTAGGGGTGGTGTTAACCCCACAGATCTACCTATTATTAGAATTTCACTCTTGCTCTGATTTAGATGCTATTACAAATCTGAAAAGGCTTCTAGGACTGGTAAGATGGAGGAAGGAAAGACACATTTGTTATTATTTTAGAAACATCTTTTTATAAGATGATTCAACTCATTTTTCCATTCATAGATTTGGGTTTTGTAATTTTATGATCAGGGCTACATTGTGTGTTTTACTTATATTTGATTTCTCTTAATAGTCTGTTAGGATAGCAATCCTTGCCTATGTATGCTTTAAATATTAATATTAAATATGATTTATAGGCTAAATTATCTGTTTATTAATATCTAGAACATTCATATATTTACCTTGAAAATAAAAAATCTGTGATTAAATATAAACAATAATTTTTTTAAAAAACCTGTAACTTTCAACCTCCAATTTCTCCCTCTAAAAAGAATTTAAAAACCTTCACAAAATCCCATATATTTTCTCCCTTTTCTTATAAAATAGACCTGATTTCCCATTCCCCAGCTTGTTGGTTCTCTAACTTGTGAAAAATCACAGATAACCACCATTAATTTCAAATACAGAATTAGACTCCCTGGCTTCAAATTCAGGTGAATTATTTTAATGTAATTATTCTAGTGATTGCAATATGAAATCAGTCAAAAATGAATACTAATATGCAGAATTGTCAAAATAGCTAAGTTTGGACAAAAGAAAGGCAGACATTTCTTCAATTCTGTTGCTGTGTTATGCCCTAAAAAAACAGCACCTATAATTCAGACAGCACTCCTACTGACTTCTCTATGAACACTGAAAAATTCTATTTCAAATAGAGGTAATTAGTCAGTGATTAAGAGACAGAGAGTAATTAGTACAAAAGAGAAATGTCTTTGTTTATATAAGAGCTGCCAGTCCAACAGAAAAGAAGCCTTAGGAAAAAACTTTTAAAAAGAAGTATCTAAAGTTTTAAGGTTAATTGATTCCAAAGTTAAAAGTTCAAAACTATCAGTACAAAAGTGTAAAGTCAGGCAGCATAAGTGCGCCCTTAATGTGTGTTCACACTGCTTGGAATACTCTTCCCCAAATCCTCCTTTAACTGTCTCCACATCAGGCGGGCTGATTAACAAATGGCTTTGCTTCAGAGGGCCTTCCCTGATCGTTCTAGCTAAAGTAAACCCAAGCCTTTAACCCCGCTTTGTCTTACTCATATTATTTATCTGAATATAAAATTATATTATGATGCATTTTCTTTTCTATTATCTATCTTTTCTCTTAGAGTATAAGTTTCATGAAGACAGAGGGTTTATCATTTTCCCAGCTGTATCTCCAGTATTTATAATAATTCCTGGCACATATTGGATGATCGGTGAAATCTTTGCTCAGAAATGAATACCTGAAGGAGTTTCTTTGTTTACAAAGACCCCTGAAGGGTTAAAAGTATTGGTTTCTTTAAAAGATTTTCTTTTTGGTAGCAGCTGTATGAGTTTTTCAGGGATGCCTAAAAATCATGCTTAGGATTCATGTGCGTGATATACCTGAGCCTTCATTAAGGAGCCTGAATGGTACCTCCTCTCAGAGGACTTCCTATTAAACAGGATTAATCAACTCCCCTGTTGTGCTCTGAAAAGCCCTCTTCATTTGTGCATGTGTCTCCAGTGGGAAACCACTCAGTGGTAAAGGTTATGGCCAATTCGTCTTCATAACTGCCTCAGTTCTAAATACTGCATGTAGCATCAGTGTCTGAGAAAATCCCATTGAATGAATAGCTCAAAACATCACAAGACACAAATTCTCTTCCATGAAAGCAACCACTGCCGTCCAAACCTGAAAGCTAGGGCTCCTTAATATGCCCCACTTTGCTTTATGGTTATTTTCTACACATGGATGATCAGTGTAGTTAGACTACTTTCACAACACAAGTTTTAAAATAACAGCTGTCACTTACTATATTTGTTGACCTTTTATAAGTACTCCCTGCTTCTACTCACCCCAAACCAATCTAGGTAATAAAAGCAATATGTGGATAGCATTGGTGAACCAATGTAAATTGCTATAACTTCCTTTGGCCTCTCCTTCCTCACATCCTAAGCAAGCAAATTTATTTTCCAGTAGGCCCCAGAAGATCACACTTATCTAAAGATGTAGTTAGACATAAACCTCTCCATAGCAAGAAAAACACTGAATAGGAGAGTTAAGCAAAATTCGTACTATCTTAATCAATTGTGAAAACAAACTAAACTCTATTTTTAATAGAGTTTTTAATTTAAGTTTTTTTTTAACATTAGATAGCTCAGTTTATTATATTAATTTTATAATCAGAAAAAATAGAGATACAGTTGATCCTCATTATTCCTGGATTCCATATTTGCACATCTACCTCACTCTAAAATTTATTTGTAACCCTAAATTTAATACTTGAGGTACATTTGCAGTTATTTGTGGACATATGTATGCACAGAGAGGTGAAAATTTTTAGTTGGCCACATAAACATTCCCAGCTGAGGTTGAACAAGGAGGCTTTCCTGTTTCAGCTCTAATAGTGTAAACAAGTATCTTTTTTGTGATCTATTTTGGGCCATATTTTTCTTCTTATTTATTTTTTTTTAATTTTCTTAAATTTCAGAGTATTACAGGGGTACAAACTCTTTGGTTACATGAATTGCCTTTGTACCACTCAACAAGTGTGCCCATCCCCCAGACAGCACACACCGCATCTGTTAGGTGTGGATTTACCCATCCCTCTCCCTTCCTCCCACCTGGCCAACACCCTGTGAATGTTACTTCCCATATGTGCATGTTAGTGTTGATCAATTAATACCAATTTAATGGTGAATACATGTGGTGCTCATTTTTCCATTCTTACGATTCTTAGAAAAATGGGCTCCAGCTTCATCCAAGATAAAACAATAGGTAATTCATCATTTTTTCTGGCTGAGTAGTACTCCATGTTATACATATACCACATTTTGTTTAATATGTACACATTTTTGTTTTGTCACAAATCTGAAACAAAGGCACTGTAATTGACTTCCATCTTGACTTTGTACTTTATACTTAATATTTTAGAGTGTAGATTAAAATGAATATTTAGCTGAACCCATTTCACTTTTATAGTGTATGCCAGGAACTATAAAACAGAAATTGGAGATGAAGATGAAATTCCATAGATGTTTATAGATGTACAAAGAAAATTTTTAAATTTACTTTCTAAAAGACACCCACATATTCTCTCTAGTGAATAATGTGGTTACCTTTTCATAAACCTCTCATTTCCTGGAAAAAAGAAAAACCACTTTGTAACTACTTAAATAAATAAAGTATATTACTGCATATACCAAAGCATAAGAGAAATTGTTTGCTAAAATTATTTCTTAAAAAAATAGAAGTCACCTTGTGTTTGTATCCACATAAATACTCTCCAGATATTCTCATATTATAGATCCATATTTAATATGACACTATATAGTTAGTAATACAATACTTATTCTCAAGAGATTTTAACCTCAATTTCCGGTATTAATACCACATTTGGATGATTATGGCAATTACATATGTAGTGAAAACAAGACAAAAATAAAAATCAATATGTCATAGAAATTTAAAACCCACATAGCAACTCCATATGCTGTATATGGTCATACACAAGCATTTAAAATCAATTTAAAAATGGTATAGGAGAATGGGTACAATGCAGACCAGGAAATCTGTTTAGACCCAATTTAATATTCATTCACAAGAGCACCATGGGCTACACCCGGCATCAGGTTCACTTAAAAGGATACAGAGCAAGCATCCTTATCAGCAAGGCAGTGTCAAGCATTTCATACAATGAGAGTGGTCCACAAAGCAACCCATAGAGCAGTCCACACAGCCCTCCAGTGACAGTTCAGACGTGGGATAAAGACTCACGTTGTTCTAGTGCAAGAGGTAGCCTGGGTTAAAGGCCTCAAGCCCCATGGGAAACAATATCTCTTGTAACAACTGTAGACATAACTTACAGAAGCTCTGGAAGCACATGCCCAGTTACAAGAATCACCATACTTGGGAAGCTCAAAAGTATAGTGCTGCTATCAGTAATTTATAGTTGTCTTTCAGTACAAATGCTATTACCCAACTTGTGATCATTTTGATCATAAGCAAAGTTGTTAATAATACATTATTTTATCTTTTTCAGGTTTCTAGGGGAAGAGATTTAGAAACATAAAGTTCATGTTCTTTTTTTATTTTTAATTTTTTATCTTTTTCACTTTTAATTATTATAGGTACACAATAGTTGTATATCTTTATAAGGTACATGTGATGTTTTGATATAGGCATACAATGTAAATTAATCAAATCAGGGTGACTGGGGTATCCATCACCTCAGGCACTTTTCACTTATTTGTGTTAGGAAGATTCCAATTCCACTCTTTTAGTTATTTACTCTAACTTATTCAGTATAGATTTGTAAAAGGGAAGAGGCATATCTGTAATTAAAAGAAAAATTGAGAGAGTAGGAGGAGCTAAAATGTGCTCCACTTCAATGATGTAATAGGAAAATATTTCAAAAACAGCTTATCTTTTGAAAGCTAACAAACTACTGGAACTTGATCATGTAAACAATTTTATAACTGCTATAAACAGGTAAGTCGAAAAAAACGAATTAATTTAAGTCACACAATAAGACTCACCATCTTTCCAAAATGGAGTATCTTCTACAATATAGCCCTTTGTATATTGTGTTAGTAACCGAATTTGTGAGCACATACTGAATTCCTATCTTGAAAAGTCTATCAGGAGATTTGGACAAATAACTTCCTACTATGTTAGGATTTTGTTCTTTTTCATCTTTCAACTTGTTACCAGGACTACACAGCCACATACACACACACACATACACGTAGAAATGCACAGGTGGCAATAGAACACATCTCTATATTTATTTATCCTTCAACAGTAATATGTTATAATTTTTATAAGCAGCAAATATAAATATTTAAAAGATAGTTTTGAAATATTTTATCTTTTCTATCTTACATAGGTGAAAGGAACAGGATACTGTAAGCTGTCCATTTTATTTCTCCAATCCAGGTTCATAAGTTTAAAACAAAGTTTATGCTTAGAATTCTGCAGCAGACAGGATACTAGGTAAAGTGGCTGTAAGTCTCAGTAGAGAATGAGGGTAACTGTGGGTAACTAGTGAGTGAAAGTCCCACAAAAAAGCAGTTAGTCTCCAGTTTCAGCTGATTTTTACCAAATGTGACCTCAGAGTTTCCATATGTTTAAAAATTCAAATTTGTACAACATCTCCAGATATTTAAAACACCGTAAAAATCAAATAAAACATACGTGTGTCCCACCTGACCCAAGTTCACAACTCCTACTTTCAAGTGAATCAAGAAGTGGGCACATCTTGATCTTGATCTTGGACCTTTGCCATACTCTGAATTTCTTAAAATAAACAGCATTATAAATCTTTTCTTTTTAGCATAGCTAACCAAAGTGCTTTCATATAAATTATCTCATTAAAAGTCTTCTGTGAAATTTGACAGATATATTACAAATAATAATACTCCATGAGAAAAAAATAACAAATTAAAATGATAATTATAATACATGAAAGATAAATAGGATTGTGTAAATGACATAGCCAGACCCTCCAATTTGCCAGTGAGGAAACACTACTCAAGATAGTGACAGATTAAGTGTCATGTTTTAATAGGAGGATAATAAAGCATATTTTATGCACTAAGGAATATGGAAGGATGGCAACCAATAGAGTGTTTTGATGGGAAAATTATTGTAGTTATTCCTCAGGGCTGGTAAGGAATCCACTCAAAAGGCATAGGTCAAGGAATATTTGTTGGCTGTTTGATCAATTTCAAGCCCTCCGTCTTCAGCACTGTTGTAGGGAAGCTACATGACCTAGAAGAATGAAATTACTGATTTACAATTTCCTGGAACCTCTACCTGTCTCCAGAACTAATTTCACAGAAGATGATGGTAATGATTATTGACAATTTCCGAGATAAAGGGAAATTTGTGGAAAATGAGCACCAGGTGAAAATAAAATCTACTAACTTAGCAAAATGAAAGAATCATTGATAAATTGAGGAGACACAATTATCTATGTACCTATGTTACAGCTATGCAGTTACCCTTAATATGTTTACCTATGATCTTTAGACAGTCTTCTATAAGATGCATAGGTTCTTCATGTTTTAAACAACACTACGTGCAAGAGCAAAATGTTCACCTTATAGCAGACACTGATACAGTTCTTATTTTCCTCAAATATTTTCTTATGCTATGTAAACAAGAGATTTCTGGTATGATTTCTTAATCTTGAATTTAAAATGAAACAAAACAAAACAAAACACAAGCCAGAGGGCCAGAGGCCATAGACTTTTAGAGATAAGAGTAGAACCAAAATTTCATGAATTTTTTTTAATTGACAGCTAAAATTGTATGTATTTTATCATTTTCCAGGTTTCCTGACAGCAACTCAGTTCCATTCCCATGACAACTGAACTTCCTTTCTTAGCAGGGATTTGTTAATGCTCTAAAGCCCTGCCTCAAACATGACTTTTCCAATTTGATGTCATTTTCTTTCTTTCGATTATACTGTAGAATCTAGCCAAAAAGAACCATTTCCATCTAAGACAGTTCCTATTAGTTCCCAAATATTTTACTTCAATTCATTTATTTCAAAATTGTATGAAAAATATAATTAATTCAATTAAATAAACATGAAGTAACTGTAAAAGAGGAAGAATAAAATACAATTCTTGGCCCCAAGGAGTTCACAACCTCAATGAAATTCAGTACGTGATTATCTCAATGCATAATGTGTAGCTGTATGAAAGATACAGCAAGGAGACGGAAAGGGCAAAGCAATTAATTCACCCTGGCTGAAGAAAGGCAGTTTTAAATGTCTCAAGTAAAAGAAGGGGTTTGACAATGGCATCAGCAAACTGGCAGAGTAGGCAGCTCCAAGCTCTTGTTCTCCCACAGAAACATGGAAAAACAATCAGAAATTGTGGGAACTAATGTTGTCAGAATTCTGGAAAAGAGTCAAAGGTTTGTAGCAACCAAGCCTACACCAAATCAAGAAAAAGGCCACTTGAAAATGGCAACAAAGCTTTGGTTTGAACCTACGCTTTCCCCAACTCTTCCCCCGCACCCCCCACAACGGCAGTCCTGAATCTTCTAGAAATGTAACACGGTGCAGTTTGGTGGTTCCAAAGAAACCTAAACAAAAATAACCCTATGACTCAGCAATTCCACCACTACATATGTATACCCTAAAGAATTGAAAGCAGGAGCTCAAATAGACACTTGTACATTCACATTCACAGCAGCATTATTTATAATCGTCTAAATGTGGAAACAACCTAAGTGTCCATAAACACATAAGCAGATTAACAAAATGTCATATGCATATGTCTAAAAATACATGTATATTAACATATACATAAATGAATACATGTATATTTACATATACATATATGCGTGTATATAAATATAATGGAATATTATTTAGCCACAAAAAGGAATGAAGTTCTGATGCATACTACAACATGGATGAACCTTGAAAATATGCTAAGTGAAAGTAGCCAGACACAGAGGACAAATATTGTATGATTCCATTTAAATAAAAAATAGAATAAACAAATTCATAGAGACAAAGTATATTAGAGTTGACCAGAGGCTGTAGGAAGAGGGTGATGGGAGTTATTTCTTAATGGTGATAATGTTTCATTTGGAAATTACAAAAAGTTTTGAAAATAGCTGGGCGCGGTTGCTCACGCCTGTAATCCTAGCACTCTGGGAGGCCAAGGCGGGTGGATTGTTTGAGCTCAGGAGTTCGAGATCAGCCTGAGCAAGAGCGAGACCCTGTCTCTACTAAAATAGAAAGAAATTATATAGACAGCTAAAAATATATATAGAAAAAATTAGCCAGGCATGGTGGCACATGCCTGTAGTCCCAGCTGCTTGAGAGGCTGAGGCAGAAGGATCGCTTGAGCCCAGGAGTTTGAGGTTGCTGTGAGCTAGGCTGATGCCATGGCACTCTAGTCCGGGCAACAGAGTGAGACGCTGTCTCAAAAAAAAAAAGTTTTGAAAATAGACATTGGTGATGATTGCACAACATTAGGAACATAATTAATGCTACTGAATTATACACTTAAAATGATTAAAATTGCAAAATAAGATAAAGTCTTTTAGTAAAGTAATACAGAAGTACAATACTAAAAGATGACTAAATAAACTTTTAGCAGAAAATAAAGAAAAGGACAGGCAATCCAAGCAAGGAAAATAGCATTAATAAAGGTGTGGGAAGCTGAAAGAGTTTAGAGATGATTTGGAAAGGGAGGCTTGCACTAGGCTGTGGGGATCATTAAAGGCCAGCTAGGATTTGATCTATAGAAGGAGGAATAACTTAAAGTGATTAAAGAAGGGAAGTGATATGATCACCTATAAATTTTGATAATTTAGGGGATGTTTTGGAAAGAGGGAGAAATTGGGAGATAAAAGATCAATAGAGATTGTTGCAAAAAGTCCATGAGATGGAAACATTGGAGAAAATGTAAGGGGATATACAAGAGAGATATTGGAGGTAATTGAGAAGCAAATGGACATAAATAGTGCAGAAGTGTCTAAATTATGTATATAATGGATTCTAATGCCAGGTATCACAGGTATACAGCCGGGGTATGACATCAAAATATGTACCCTAATACCTTACTGATGTGTCAAATGAGACACAAGTTTTAAAATCTAATGTCCATTTTTTTCAGGCCACCCTTCCTTTCTATGTATTAGATAGAGTTATCTATTAAATTGCTTTAATAAATATAAACTAGGGAAAAATTAATAATAAATATGCTGGAAAAGAAAAAGAAATGCTATATCTAATTATAGACAACATGCCACAGGGCTATACAGAAATCTAGATTAATCATTTTGCATGTCCCAAAGGACATTATTCTTTTAAATCCCATTTGAAGCTACATTTCAGTGACATATATAAAATTCTGAACAGTATCTCATATCATGGGACAAAGAGAAAAAGCGTTATTCAATACTAGCATTCTAGTTACATTCCATGTTTATAGTATAATTATACTCCATGTTGATAATACACAAGTGATAATTTTGCTACCTTTTGTCCTTAAGCTACCAACTGATGAGAAGGAAACAAAATATTACAGTTCATTGCAGTTTTGAAACTCAATAAGTTTTGTCACTCAATCACATACTTTGGAGATATATGCTGATCTCTAATCTAGCCACAGTCAGTTGCGGGTATTTATCTCACTATGCTGTACTGTAATGTACACCTCTAACATGAACTTAGAATACAAATTCATTTGCAATTTCAGTTTTGTATAGAAATAATATTCCTACTCCTACCTAAAAGTAGGCAGACATACTGTTAGTGACATGCTATTGTGATCTCAAATGAGCAGAGATACTAAATACTAAAATCTAAAGGATTTTTTGTTTGCCTTTATAGTTTAATGCAGCAAAATTTATTAAAAGAACACATACAAACACACACACAGAGTCCATTAATGTTTCTTAATTCCAGGTTCTTGAGAAAGGTACCTTTATTTTCAATTCAAAATATTTAGGGCATGCTTTCAATGTATCCATCACCAGAATACTCATCACATTATACCTGATCGGTAGATTTTTATCCCTCTCCCTCTCCCCCTCTCCCTCTCTCCCTGTCTCTCCTCTTATTAGTTTTTAATTACTTTATGACTACATATATAGTTCCTTTAGCTCCCACTTCTAAGTGAGAACATGTGGTATGTGTTTTTCCATTCCTAAGATGCTTCACTTAGGATAATGGTCTCCAGTTCCATCCAAGTTGCTGTAAAAGAAATCATTTCATTCCTTTTTATGGATGAATACTACTACCTGGTGTGTGTGTATATGTGTATGTGTGTGTGTGTGTATAACATTTTCTTTATCCACTTATGAATTGATGGGTACTTTGGTTGATTCCACCTCTTTGCAATTGTGAATTGTGCCGAGATAAACATTCTGGTGCAAGTGACTTTTTGATAAAATGTGGTATATGTACACCATGGAGTTCTACTCAACTACAAAAAACAGTGGTGATCTAGCACCTCTTATATTACCCTGGATAGAGATTGAGCCCATCCTTCAAATTGAGGTATCACAAGGATGGAAAAACATGCACCACATGTACTCACCATCGAACTGGTACTAATTGATCAACACTAAGGCGCTCACATGGTAGTAACACTTACTGGGTGCCGGTCAGGTAGGGGAGTTGGGGGAATGAGGGGTAGAGGGGCTGGGGTGAGTAAACCCACAGCTAATGGAGATGGGGCGCACTGTATGGGGGAAGGACATGCTTTTGGCCCTGGACTGAGCAAGGCAAATGCATTTCACGTAACCAAAATGTTTGCATCCCAATAATATCCTGAATTAAAAAAATAAATTAAAAAAAGAAGTCAATGCATTCTAGCTATGAGACAATTTAATTGTATATTTTCTATGATGCTTAGTGTAGATTCATAAATACAATATATATTTTAAGTGCTTGTCAAGCAGTGAGGCCTGACCATTTAAACATTCCTAGTACATTAAAGAACTACTCAATGAACAACATAATACACCATCAATCAAATAACTGGGCTGTTGCTAACATTTTACCTGCTCCATTTTGATCAAGGAACAACCAGTAAAGTCTCAAGGGCTGTTAACATCTGAAAAAAAAAAAAAAAAAAAGGAAAAAACAAATTATCCATTAGAGAAATGGCCTAAAACCAGAAGGGGCTTTTCATACAGAAGGAAAGAAAAATGGCCAATAAAAAATAGAGACTCAAACTAAGCAGAAATCAGAAAAATCAAAATGTGTTATTTTATGCCCATGAGATTTTCAAAAATAAAAAAGTTAAAAGACTTCCCTTTTGTTCAGCAGTGAATACATTGAACTTACAGTTATAAAATTAGCATGGATATATCTCAGAAATATAATGTTGAACAAAAAAGTAATTTCTAGAAAGTAATACCACCTAAAGTGAAAAATATAAATATAAATAATATAGCTTATTACAGTGTTACATATAGTAAAACTAGATATTGAAGCAAAATATTAGGAATATAAATGGAATAAATAACACAATTTTGAATATCAATAATTTCCATGA
This sequence comes from Lemur catta, assembly GCF_020740605.2. Classification (NCBI taxonomy): domain Eukaryota; kingdom Metazoa; phylum Chordata; class Mammalia; order Primates; family Lemuridae; genus Lemur; species Lemur catta. Next base: position 44,180,100 of record NC_059141.1, on the reverse strand, counting down.
GGGAAAAATGAAAGGCACACAGCAGATATGACAACAGTAATGTTTATTTTTTAAGGACATTAGAAGAAACTCAAGTATACATTGTACTATTCTTTATACCTTTGATAAATTATTTTGACATTAAAAATAAAGACCCTATTATTAAACACACACATACACACACACACACACACACTCACACTGAAATAACTTTTGTTATGTACTTCTTACTAGCTTGAGGGACTGCAGGAATTCTTGTCTTTAAAGAAAATTCTATTCTTTCCTTTATGGTTGGATGTCAAAAAAAAAAAAAAACTTATGCAAATAAATGAGCTTTTTGCACTTGATTTAAACAGTAAAATCTGACACTTCTGTGGGATTAGAATAAATACAGATATTCCTTAAATTTAAAGATATGTGTTTTCACTCTAAATCATAATTTCTAATTACTAGAAGTAGGAATTTAATTATCTGCAAGCTCAACTTCCAATCACTGAGCCTTAATTCTTGGATATAGACAATAATCACTGTGTTTCTCCATGTTGCGTCACTGTGTGCTTTCTTCCCATGTGGAGAGTTACCTTGATGATTATTGACTGGCATTCAGTGCTTCAATTTATCCCCAACTTCAATGTCACTCCAAAAATTGTTTTGCCAACAATACTAAAGATTACTCTTTAATTAAAATCGCAACTCTCTTCCCCTGTCCAATTGCCTTAAGAGCACTTCTTTATCATAAGCAATTTATAATAAAATAGTTGTTAAATAATTGCAAATGTTTTAATGAAGTAGTTTTCTCAAACACGTTTTAAAAATTAAATATTAGTAGAACTTGACCTTACCCTACAGTACATCTGAGTACATTAATTTGCAAACAAATGACTTTATTTCTGTTGACTGAATATAGTTAACTTTCACAAGTTTAAAACATTAGGTAAAAAATAAATTCAATATAACTTCCCTTTACATCTAAAAATAATCTTCATTATTTATAATCAATACAAACTATTTTTGTCTGAGCCAGCTTTATTTCCCTATTTCTTAGTTATGAACTACTGTTAAAAAAAATGAAAATAAGTAACATTATTTGAGTGCATATGATAAAAATGCCAACACAATTTTAATAGAAAACACATTCAAATAATCATGACCGGAAGGAAATAAAATGATTTACTATTCCTTGTCTGTAGCTGCAGAATCATTTTTTAAAGAGAGTTTTAATTTGTAAATCAAGTGTTGCAGAGTCTGAACATTGGGTTGAATCTAAATAAAGAAATCATTTTATATAAAGATGACATCGTCGTATCCTAAATTTTATCTGTTTCACTCCCGAAATAGCTGTCTAAAAATTCATTTGTAACTATCATCATAGTTAATATGTAATTTCAATATGTAAATATAAAATTCTGCTGCCTGATTACAATTTCTATTAATATTAGTAGGAATACCATAGCCTCACTAAAATGTAACATCCTATTGTGAAAATTAACTTCTGTTTTCCAAACTACTTTAGGGACCAGATTTGTAATATAATCTACCACTAACTTTAAAAAAAAAAAAAATTGTCAGAATAAAAGATAAAAAAAATTCATTCATTTCCAAACCTCCTTGCTTTTACATTGCATACAAGCAAGGTGTTAATCCTTGAGCAGCTGTTCTTAAAACATACACCGTTTCCTGTATCCTAAAAATAACTGCCTATTTAAGTATGAAGAAATGCAGCAGGTTGTTAGGAAGAATCTCTTTCATGATCCATTTTATCAATCGTGATATTTTAAAGAATAAAAATCATGCTTTGTTTAAAAGTATAAAATTATTGTTTCACAAATGACAAAACTCAGAGTGGTGTTTTTTATGAATTAATTTTGCAACCAACTGGATTAATGTTAGGAAAACAAAAAAACATTCTGATACAGGATAAGTTTCTTTTATAATAAACTACTGTCTGTAGGTCAAATATGTCAAATGTGGTAGAATTAGATAAATATGAAGATTGTCATGGAGTGGGTTAGCTTGTTAAGGAGCTGTTCACTAAGGAATGAAAACACAAGGGGAGATTCTATTTTAAATTCATAATTCTTCCTGGTTCACTAGAACTCTCAAAATAGTTCTGTGGCCAGCACTTGCTCTGTTTCTTTTCTCTTTTCATCATCCTTGTTTACTCCCCGTATCTATGCATAAAAATAACATAGACCAAACAGGATGGAGGAAAACAATATTTCTCATTTTAGCATCACCAGGATGATGGAGAGAAAAAAAAGCCTAAAATGTATTATAAGTGGTTTTAAAGATACCTTTTGTAAGTGACTTTACATAATCTTATCTCTACTAGGACAGAAACAAAGAAAAATATACAAGAAATAGAGAAAACTAATATTTAAAGATTGTTCACATAGGAATGAAAAATAAATTTCGGGGAGACATCTAAGGAGCTAGAATAGCATTGTTTGTGGAAGAGAAGATAACTTAGAAGATATAGCACTAAAACAGTGACTATGACACTGCATAGTAAGCTTGTGTTAAGTTTTTTCAACCCAACTCTTTTAGGTAATCCTCAAAATAGCCATGAAGTGAAGACTTTAATCCTTACTTACAAATAATGAATTGAAGCTTTCAGGAAAAAAGGAAATTACTTACTCAAGGTGTTTCTCAAGTCAATCCAGGTCTTATATTCCAAACTGAAAAATAAAAGTATATATCCTACAGATTAGTTGATGAATACTAATAAACCTTTTAGGTTAAATGTAGTAGTTTGGTCTATGTAAAAGTTAGGCAATGAGGGAGACAATTACTCCTGGCCTGGATGGTAAGAAACAAAGAGATTATTAAAGGTATTTTCATTTCTCTTTCTTCACCATTGCTTGGTAAATTTAAAAAGAGAAAACAAAGAAGATAGAATTAGAATTGGAAAACAGAAAGAATCTTGTTCTACTCCTCCATTCATTCATTTAGTTATTATTAGTAATTCAACACATATGTTTCTAATGATGAGTAGTAGTTTAGATAATTTTGATTATAAAAGTAAAGTACAGTCATGTGTTTCTTAACAATGGGGATGTGTTCTGAGAAATAAATTGTTAGGCACTTTCATTGCTGGGTAAAAATCATAGAGCATACTAGCACAAACCTAGGTGGTGTAGCCTACTACATAGCTAGGCTATGTGGTGTAGCCTGTTGCTCCTAGGCTATAATAGTTACTGTACTGAATATTGCAGGCAATTGTAACACAGTGGTAAGTAATTGTGTATCTAGACACATCTAAACAGAAAATGTATAGTAAAACTCTATATTGAAGATAAAAATGGTACACTTGTATAGGGCACTTACCATAAATGTAACTTGCAGGACAGGAAGTTGCTCTGGGTGAGTCAGTGAATGAGTGGTGAGTGTGTGTGAAGGCCTAGGACATCACTGCACACTACTGTTGACTTTATAAACACTTTACACTTAGGCTACACTAAATTTATAAAACAATACTTTCTTTAATAATAAATTAAGCATAACTTACTGTAACTTTTACACTTTATAAATTTTAAATTTTTTAACCCGTTGACTATTTTGTAATAGCACTTAGCTTAAAACACAAACGCATTATACAGCTGTACACAAATATTTTCTTTCTTAACGTTAGGTCTGTCTCAAATGTTCCCTGGTCCTTGGTTCCCAGTGTCAAGAGTGAGTACTGATACCGAGTTGAGTCAGTGAAGAAGTGATCACACATACAAGCAATCCCACACAAACAGGTTATTACAGAAAAGAAAGAAACTATACAAAGTGAAAATAAAGAAGGAAGTTACCCAACGCGAAAACATGTTCCAGAGAGAGGAATAAGGCAGTCTCCACTGGTGGAGAAAAACATTGAGGACTCCCAGGTGGTTTCCTTTTATTGGCCTGGTCCAGGGGCGGGCTTACAGGAGGTGTGGGATATTAGCAAATGATTATATCAGATGTACTGCATTTTCCTGCAGTCCCTTCCTCTGATTGCTCCCAGGATTCTCCACCCCTAGGAACCACCCTCCTGGCCTACATCCACCACCTGCAGATTTGATTCCTACCTAGCACTTTATATCTTCATTCCATAAGCTTTTTTCTATTTAAAATTTTTTTTATTTTGATTTTTTTTAAATTTTAAACTTTTTACTAAAAACTAAGACAAACACACACATTAGCCTAGGCCTACAGAGGGTCAGGATCATCAATATTATGCTTTCTGCCACCACATCTTGTCCCACTGGAAGATCTTTAGGGGCACTAACAGGCATGGAGTGGTCATCTCCTATGGTAACAATGCCTTCTTCTCGAATATCTCCTGAAATACCTGACTGATGCTGTTTTACAGTTAACTTCCCTGTTTCCAAGTAGAAGGAGTATACTCTAAAATAACAATAAAAGACAGTATAGTAAATATACAAACCAGTAACATAGTTGTTTATCATTATCAAGTATTATGTACTATACATAAGTGTATGTGTTATACTTTTATACAACTGGTAGCACAGTAGGTTTGTTTACACTAGCATCACCACTAACATGTCAGTAATTCATTACTCAATGATGTTAGAACAGCTACTAGGCAATAGGAATTTTTCAGCTCCATTATAATCTCATGGAACCGCTGCCATATATGTGGTCCCTCCTTGACAGAAAAATTTTATGCATTGCATGGCTACGCTGTATTGGCGGCAGGAAAAAAATCAGGGTTTGTTAATAGCAACAAAACTAGTAAACTCAATGAATTCAGATAAAACTATGTCAGCAAAATATCAAGGGAAAGGCAAAATAAACAAAGGGGGAAACGTGTCAGATGGTAGACAAAGGATATGATCCGGAGGATTTAGACTTGAGTTCTGTGTTTACACTACCTGAACAGCCCTGTCTGAAGGCACTGCTCCACAAGGAGAAACTCTAGAGGGAGCAGAGTAGGTGAATCAACACACAAAAAGATCTAGAGCCTAGATCTTGTCCTGTGGAAATTAGTTTTGTTGAGGGAGAAAGGGAATAACAGAGTAAACAAACATATATATAATTAAAATAAATTAATGTCCTGCAAGATCTTGAGATAGAAAATTCTAGGTATGTGGTGGGAGGGAGTTCATCACAAAGACCTATTTGAAGAGAGTACGTTGAATCAGAAATTATGAAAAGGAGGCAAGAGCAATGTAAAGAACCTAAGGCAAAGCATTTTGGACAGGCACATAAACAATGTGTTCAAAGGTTTTAGACAGGAAGAAGTTTGGCATGTTCTTGTAACTAAAAATCTTTCAATGTGACCAAAAGTTAGCAAGACTGGCTGAAGATGAGATTTAAATGGTAAGAAGCAGAAGCATCCAGGTTTCCAGATCTTTGTATTTTAGGAAACTGAAGGCTGATGATCAAGTGACCTGTCTAAAGTCAAATCAGCTAAACATAAAATAAACAATAATATAGGTCTCTTAATCACCATCATGAGCTATTTATTTCCTATATTTGGGTTTCCTATATTATGGGTTCTAACCATAGATTATATAAACATGAAAATATATTTAGAAAGAGGAGAAACCATTCAAGGGCTGACCTTTTCCTGCTTATGCTGATAATCAAGTGTTCCACACAAAAGTCATGATCCAATTAAACCATGGCTACAGAATGACAACAATGTATGAAGTGGCATCTTTACTTCTTTAATAATTTAAATGTCCTAATATTACAGCTACCCAATTTTCTTAGTGTCAGTGTTCTAAATTTATAAACAATGTCCAAAATAAAACAAAAGTTTGTCCATTTTGATATTAGTAACCAAGGACACAAAACCAGGACACTTGTAATATGTTGTAACTTTTCATTTGTAACATGCAATGGAGATCACCTGGTAGACAGTACTAGAAAAAGACCCATGTTTTCCCAGAATTAATACTTTAATCAGACGACTTACAAGGCACCTAAAATGCCATAGGGAGTTGAGGATGGGAAATTAAACTCTATCCACGTTTTAGATTCAGGTAACTCTAATCTACTCTCACAGGTTGAGAGAACCTCGATATACGTCAGTTTTCAGGGCCCTTAGGGGAAAAATCTCAATAAGAAGAAGGAAATTGATGGAAAGAACTTGTTCACAAAAAGTTGAACAAATCTTTAGGTTCCAAATACAGTTTGATGGTTGATTCTTGAACCTTTCCCATTTCCACCATCTGTTAAGGTTTGAGAATTTGGGGATATGAATCTCATGTGTATTTATAATATAGTAGTCCAGTTTTTAAAAATGCCACAACTCACAGTGCTTGTATTTTGTGTTTAGCTCTCACTAAAGATACCTTTGAAGATATAGCATTCCTTACTTTTTACTAGGAGAATAAGAACTGAATTGATTTGAGATTCTGCTCCTCAATAACTAAACAACTCTCAGTAATTTTTCTTCTCCAATATTCAATTCTATAATTTACAAAACAAGTATATTAATCCCTTTAATTCATAAATACTTTGAGGATTAAATAAAAAACACAAGGGAAGAAACTTAATTCTTTACAAGTGCAGTTATTCTCTGATAGGCCTCACTACTTTTGTTTCTCAGACTTTATTTGGGGTTTTATTTACACTTTTAGCTTTATTTGGATGATTTGCCACAGCACCAACCCTAAAAGCCTCATTCCAGTTTTCATTTTCTATGATTTTTGAGATAGCCGCAAATATTCCATGATGCCACAATTTTTGTATATAATAAAAATATCAACATATAAAATAATTATTTGTACTTGGTGGGAGGAATAGGAAAAAGTAAATTTATTCTACCTTCCCCGAGGCAGAAGTGCCCCTATGTATTTTTAAAACTATGCAACCTCCATAAACAAAAGGTATGAATTCCATGAATGCCCGTCCTTTATAAACACTGTCAAACCTGCATCACTTACTCCCTACTGAAAGAATTGGCCGCCCACATAACCTATCTAGATGACCATGCTTGGTACTGTCTTACCCCTTTTATGCCACCTCCACTTTTACTGGTGACCAGTCCAAGTGATGGTCAAGCAATGAAGGTCAGCAAATCAGTAGACCTTCAAGAAATATACCTAAAGCTGGAAGTGAAAAAGAGGGGAGAAACAAGCGAGGAGGAGAAAAGCAAATAAAAGGGAAAGAGAGAGAGCCAACATAATAGAAGGAGAAAGAATTTGATAAACTGAAATTAAGGCCTTGGCCAGGCAAAATTCATGTGCAGTACAAAAGAGAAACAGAGTAGAATATGTAATGAAAACAAACATTGTACAGTGCCTATTTTTTTCAGAAACTGTTCTACATACTTTAACTATATCAACTCATATATCCATAGAGCAACCAAAACAGTTAAGTTCTATTACTAGACACATTTACAGCTGGGGAAACGGAGCCATTGGTTGCTCAAGAGCACTTAAACAAGGGTTTTGATCTTAGGTATTGCATTTTGTTGAACCATATGATATTTCCAGTATCTCACTGTTTTTGACCTTTAAAATAACATTTGCATCTGATTTCATCTAATAGCTTCAGAGCCCATGCTGTCTCCTAAAGACAGAAAAAAGAAGCCAGTCACTAAAGAGTAGACATTGTAGAAGCAGAAGAAACACAAGGGAGAGACAATAATGCTGCATAAATTTCATTTCCAGTGAGTCTCATCTCTCTGTAACTACCATCTGAAGATTATTTCTGTGAATCTCTCTTGTCTTCTTATGACAAAACCGCTTTGCTAGCTAGTTTAGTTGAGTCTCTTTTCCAAACAACAAATAGAATCCTAATTGAAAAAAAAAAAAAGAAAGAAAAAGAAAAAATACTAAGTAGAAAATTTTATAATCAGAAGGGAAACAAATATGAGGGTTGTTTTCCAGAATACTCATTAACAGTAGAATATATGCCAGAAACAAAAATGAGAAAAACAAAAAGACAAGAGTAATAACTGTGTGAAGATTAAAGGATGCAAAGTGTCCTTTAATACTCAAATCTAGATGAAGAAAACCTACAAAGGAAGCCTGCTGAAAAACCTGCCTTGGAGCAGGTCAGGCTCTATTTAGATCCTAAAATTTGGTATGCCTGAAAAAGCTTCTCAGCATTTGTAGTGATCAAAGATAAGAAAACATTTATTCTCCTTTGCACTCATACTCCTTTCTTCATTGGAACAGCACAGAGTGTGATGTTTAGCTCAGAAGATTGTGTCAAACTTGCTAAAGCCAAATATGGCTTTTAATTTAAGAGAATCTAAAATAGTAAGTGAATGTAATCAAGTACCGTGAGGTTTTTTTCCCCCCACAAAATGTACCTGGTCGTTTTTCCCACCAGTTGACAAATAATTAACTGCATTTTAAGGTGTAAATTATCAATATCATCCTTTTCTCCCCACAGAACATGTCAGGATAATATATAGCAACCCAATGTGATAGAAAAATGTTCAGAATTCGTAATTGGAAAAGTTGGGTTCTAAATTGCATACTATTTTCTGTAAAAACTAGCAAAAACATTTCCAAAAGTAAGGTTCTTAGGTAATATTGCTGAATTTCCACATCTTTGCTTTTAAAATTTTCAGGGATAATCAGGCCCAGGTAAGTGACTCTCACTCAAATAAAACCAAAAACGTTATTTTTTACATTTACAATGTGAAATCACTTGCTCAGGTCCAGAATATTCTAAATCTGCGTGATCAGACCCTTCTCTACATTTAGGCAAATTTACTCAGGTAGATAGATATAATCAGTAGGTTTCTAGTTGAGCAGGAAATAAGGAGAGTACGATGAATAGAATATATATTGACATTATGCTAAAATCACCTCATTATTCCTCTCACAATCTAGATAGTCTGTCACTCATAATGAAATTTCATTTGCTAAAATACTATGAATCTACTTCCTCACTGAGTTCACCCTTGTCACCAAAAAAATTAAAAATAAAAAAAAAAAGTTCAACAATTAGGATCCCTGAACATAGCTATTGATGTATCTCATTCTTTGTAATGACTTCAGTATACCGGGATATAAACAGACTACAAAATATTCAGCCATACTCTTATTATAAAATAATCACTTTACTTTTTTTTTGCTCATACAAACAGTACAAAGATATCAACATCCAACTGCATGTTGATATATGTTAATATTTTCATTCATATAAATAGATTCCTAAGGGTGGTATTGATAGAAGATGTACACAGAAAGTTATGATGGAAGTCATTAGGTGACTTTTATTTTTAAAGAGATGGGATCTTACTATATTGCCCAGGCTATACTCTAACTCCTGGGCTCAAGCAATGCTCCTGTCTCAGCCTGTTGAGTAGCTGGGATTATAGGTGCACTCTACTGTGCCAAGAGACTTTTTAAATGCTATAAAAATCCTGTTTTCCACTATGTTTGAGAATATCCCTTTTCCCACATCCTTACCAGTTAAAGCTGTCAACATTTTCTTTCATTTTACCAACCAAATAAATGTAATGTAAATGTCAAAAATGTTACTCTCTTGACCCTTTTCCTGATTACTATGAAGGATAGACCTTTATTATGCATTTATTGGTAATTTGAACACATGCTTTCTAACGTTCCTTTTTCAAGATGTTTGCTTGTTTTCTATTCAGTTGTTTGTATTTAATGCATTTGAAATTTATATATGTCTCCTCCCCAAATTCATATCTTGGAGTCCTAACCCCCACTATTTCCAGATATGACCCTATTTGAAAATAGGACTGTTGCAGATGTAATTAGTCAATATGTAAAGATCTGCATTCCTGTTGATAAACAGTCACTGCCACAACCCCTCATCTCCCACTCCTTCAAGTTCTCTCTTACTACCCTGGAGGTCTCTCCTCAATCTATCATCTAAAGGGGTAATATGAGAAGGGGGCTGCCAGCTCACTGCTCCACTGCTGTGGCCACTGTCTGTTCCAATGTGCTGTGCCCATGCTGTAGTGATGACACCACTAATTGACGCTTACTGCAACATGAATTCAGGAAACAGTTTTCCCTTCTGTAGAGGTCAGTTCATAATTTTCATTCTTAAAGTAAAAGATTACAATATAACCCTTCTCCAGTAAGAAAAACGTGTGCTTCTAATAAAGAGCCCATACCATTTTTCAGTTTTTAATATATATTTCCTTTTAATAATGAGCATAGAAATTTTGCTTATTATATAAAGATGATGACACTGTTACTTTTAACACCAAATGGCATTAATGACTTTTTCTGCCATCTAGAAGTTAACAGCATTTAAATTACTATATATAAAGCCATATTATACTACATAAATTATTTACCATTAATCTAATATTCCATTTGCATATTGGTTTAGATATCTGTAAAATAATATTTTGTTGTATTAATTTATCTTAGCCCCCCAAATATGCCACTACGGTTTTCAATTACAACAGTGAAAGCAGACCACAGCAAATTTTAAAATACTTTCCTTTTTCTCAATAATTTTTATTTCACAATATTAGAGGGTACAAGTGTTTTTGCTACATGGATGAATTGAATAATGCTGAAGTCAGAGCTTTTAGTGTGACTGTCACTGGAATAGTGTACCTGGTATCCAATATTTCTAAGTAATATATCTAGAGGCATATCATCAGAAGTAACTAAAATATTTTGTGCTAATGGACATGCTATGAATGAAGGACAGTAATACTACTGTGCCCCAAATGTTTAACTGAACATCTGTTCTTGATCATAATTCCCTCTTAAAATATCACTGTTTTATATTTGGGAAATTCTTAATGTTTTTTGAGAGCAATTACCTTGTGAGTATGGTAGAAGGGCTGTATGTTTAAAAAAAAAAAAAATTCCTAGGAAATAACAATCTTAAACTGGGTTCTTTAGGAGAGGCAGCATTTTGACAAGTAAAATAAAGAGAAAGATGTAGTCTGTGTGATAGATCAATATGAATTGAGGCAAAATTCAGCAGTTAGTGCTGTTTGTCCTTTGTTCTAATTAGGGTGTGTCCAGGAAGAAAAAAAGAAAATAATTTTTGTTTTCAATTCTCAGTCTCTAAGATCCATTCATATTGTCTCATGGTACTCTATCAATGCCATAATAATGCTTAAAGTAAAAACTTACTTGTATCTTCCCCATAGAATCACAGAAACAACTGCTGCTCACTCAGTGTACAGCATCCTCTGAACAGGGATAAGTGATATCAGGATTACTTCAATGGAAACTTCTACTCTTTTAGTTGCTGCTTACCTTTTTTCCAATCTCCAGCTAAAATAGATTTAGATCTTTGTTTGATGTCGTTATGTAATGTATATGATTCTACATTCTCCAGTCTTATGGAATCATTCTTCCTATTTAATAATACCAAATTTAGTATGACCTTCAATTGTGAATTATTGGGGGAAGTCTTTCAATATGCTCCCCTTCTTCAGTGTTTCTGAGAAACTCTACAATAAAATACTTGCATACTCCGCAAAACTATTATGTTTCTCACTTCACCAACCATTTTCTCCTAGACAGCCTTTCCGTTTCTTGAAGGATCTCTCTTGCTGACTGCAACCATGACTGGGGCCATTTTCCTTTTTCTCCTTCCACCCAGAATAGACATTGACATATTTCTCAATTCATTAAAGTGCAGAAAACAAAAATATTCATAATGTTAGCTTACTATACATAAGTTTTGTAGATAACATTAAAAGGCTAAGAAGGAAAATGTAAAACTAGATGTCAATATTATTCAAGAATGGCCACTAAACACCCCTTGGTTTTATGAGCACTCTATTCCTCCAGTGAACAGATGGAGTCAAATTCCACACCCTTTTAATATGAACTGACCAAATGATGTGCTTTGACAAATAGTGTGGTATGGAAGTGATACGTGTGTTCCCTCTGAGCCTAACTTTTAAGACTCCTTTAGCTTCTACTTTCTTGGAACTCAGCCACTATGTTTTCATAAAATCCAGACTATCCTGCTACAAAGTGAAATCACTTAGGCGCTGGAGAATGAATCACCAAATGGAGAGAGAAGCTACATGGAGGAAAAGTGTGGGAGCCCCAGCCCACAGGCAGCACCGAGGCCCCAGAGAGTGAATGAGACCTCCTGACCTTTTAGCTCCACCCATTTCCCCGAAGGAGAACAACTGCACAAGTAATCCCAGTGACACCTCCTGTAGGTGAAGAACCACCCAACTAATGCATCATAAGAAATGATAACTCACTGTTTTAAGCTGCTGAGTTGTGAAGGGGTTTGTTATGCAGAAGTAGAGATCCAAAATGTCCTTGACATCACTTCTCATAGAGTCAATTTGCTGTATACTTTCGTAGGGGTTCGCCTGCTCTATTTCTCTTGCCTAAGCACCAACTTCTCTGCATCATGTTGTAGAAGCTGGCTTGCTTCCCACAATGAGGGATAAACCCTCTTGACACTGAACTCACTCCTAGGGGCCTAGATTCTTAACTCATTGTTTGTTTATTTGTTCTATTTTTTATTGTGGCAAAATACACATAACATAAAATTTATCATTTTAAAGTTTAAACTTCAGTGACATTTAAACTACTCACAATGGTGTATAACAATCCCCAGTATCTAGTTTCAGAACATTTTTATCATATCAAAAAGAAATCCCATTTTCCCTCGCCCCTAACAACAATTAATGTACTTTCTCTGTCTATGGATTTATCGATTCTAGATGTTTCATGTAAATGGACTCATACTATTTGTGATTTTTTTTTTCTGGCTTCTCTCACTTAGCATAATATTTTCAATGGCCTTCTATGCAACTCATTGTTTTGCATAAAGAAAGAAAGAAAGAAATCTTTCTCTAATCAGCATCTTGGTGGAAGTCCCACCCTTCCTATGAGGAGGAAAATTTTAAAAGTGTTTTAATCTCTCCATTTCAGAGTAAGACCAACGCATTCCTTTGCCTAAATAAAAGGGCCACTGCAGTTGTTTTCTTTCTCAAACAAAAGAACAGCCTTCTTGTAAAAAGTGAATTCTGTAATCATTCCTGTGAAAAAAATCTCAGGCCTTTTTAAGTTTAGCAGATTGTCTCCAGTGCCTCCAATCCCCCAGACGGATGGAGATTCTTGATGTGACAGTTAATTTTATGTGTCAACTTGACTGGGTGTGAGGTGCCTAGATATTTGATCAAACATGATTCTGGGTATGTCCTGAGGGTGTTTCTGGATGAGATTAACATTTGAATTGATAGTCTAAGTAAAGCAAATTGTCCTCCCTAATGGGGTGGGGGGCTTATCTAATCAATTGAAGATCTGAATAGACCAAAAAAGCTGAGCAAGATGGAACTTCACCTTTCTGACTGTTGAGCTGGACCATGGGTTTTCTCATGCCTTCAGACTGGAACTTAGACCATGGGTTCTCCTGGTTCTCAGGCCTTTGAACTTGAACTAGAGCTACACCACTGGCTCTCCTAGGTCTCCAGCTTACTGACTACAGTTCTTAGAACTTCTCAGCTTCCACAAAAATGTGAACCAATTTCTTAAAAATGTGTGTGTGTTTATTTTTATATGTGTGTGTGTGTGTGTGTGTGTGTGTGTGTGTGTGTATTTTGCTATTGGTTCTGTTTCTCTGGAGAACTCTGACTCCTGTACCTGCCTTTTTGTTTTTTCTTAGCAAATACACCACTGTTAGGTCAGAATACATATGCATCAGCAACAACGTTTATTCATATCTCCAGAGAAAGACTTCTACTAAGGCTTTTTACCATCTCAAAAGTATAAAATAATTTGGGGCCAAAAGATTAACATAATTGTAATAAAATGCTATCTTCCTCTCCTTCATCCAATATCCCCCCCAACACAAATAGAACAACAAAAACATAAAATTATTTTTAAAGTAAATGTATTTATTTAATGTTTATTAGTAGTATGATATTAATTACAATTTATGACTTAATTTTTTCACTGAAACTTAGACAGGTCTTATTATTTCCAGGTGACTGAACTGAACATTGACTTTTTCAGTGTTCAACTTTCATAAAATATCAAGGAGCCCACTTTAAAAAAAAAAAAAACTCACCCCATGAGAAAAGCGAGCCAGAATGTGAAAGTTGGTACAAGATGAAATGGGCTTGTGTTTAAAGGGAGGGGAGATGCTGAACACTCTTAGTATCTCTCATTTAGTCTATCCCCTGGTCCCCCCTGCATTGACTCATGCCTGAGTCCTTAAGCCAGGGGCCTGTGATAAAAAAGCATGTCTGAACTAAATAAATTTGGAATTTGAAAACCCAGGACAACAACAGTGTTAAGTGCCAGTGGCTTCAGCAATGAGACACAAAAATCTCTCGACGCTGGGCAGTGTTGTGGCTTCCAACAACAGAGGGCGCCAAGTGTGGTATCCTTGGCCTGTATATTATCACACCCAGCATCAGGCCTCAGTAACCATAAGCCAGGAATCAGAGGCCTCGGGCAACCAGAACTGATAACTTGTTCAGACTGTAGGTAGTTTCCAAGGTCAAGAGAGTGAGCAAATTGTATATACCATATTGACTCCCAGAGGACCAGCTTGCAAATCACATTAGAGATATGCCTTGAGAGGGCAATTAGGTGGACAGCCAAGTCAGAAGCAGAGATGTGCTGATTTGTGACTGTTGTGATGATACCCTTTGTGTCCCCAAGTTAGGGTGGCCTGATTATATCCACAGCAATGTCCTGGCCTATCCTCTGCATCTTCCTCAGTGCTGTTTATAAATTCAAAGCCACCTGACCTATGTAGCAAACTTATTTTTCAGGAATGAGGTAGGAGTGCTTTTAACTGTATACCTTCTGCATATAAACTTGTTTCCAACCCCTACAGAATGGTTTAAATTAAGTCGACTGTTTACTTTTGAAAAGGAAACTTTCTATGACAAATTCAAGCACTAGTTTGTGTATAGAAATTTTTGAAATAGAAATTAATTTTGAATAATGCAAACTCACCCTATACTGTTAAAGATGAAGCGTTCCCATTTAAATTTCATGAAAGATTAAAGCAGCTGTAAAAGAAATGTGGATGGACTCAAAGTAATAGTTTGCATTTAGATATTGGAAACAGTAAAAGAAATAGTTTTATGCTCTTTTCATTTGCATATACATGTGGCTAAAAACAGGAGTAAAGATCAAGAATCTGAACTCTGAAATAACATTTCAATAAAACAATCTAGTGACAAAATTTTTTTGCATAAATCAACCAATTTTCTTCTTCCAGCATCTCTAGATAAAATATGATAAACCTTACTTCTCCACCTCCTGCGATTTTAAGAGGAGAAATGCTATTTTGGAAAATACTCACATGCAATCAACTAGATGTTAGCTAGAAAATGAAATCATCTCTTTTCCATATCAAATTCAATTATGCTTCAATTTTAAAAGTAACACACAATGACACATACATTATTCTTGAATTTAAATCCAACATTAAACCTGCACAAAATACAGTATGATAACTTTAAAAACATAAACTTATAGTTTGAGCATTAGCTTAAAATTTATTATTTTAAAATGCAAACAAAATTTAATCAACCGGTACTAAGTCTCATCTGTGACACCATTTAATAGTACTTTTTTAAAAAATTAGAATAGTAGAATCTTAGAATTATCTTATAAAATATTTTCTCAGTAATATCCACTATTCTCTTCCTCATCACTCTTCCCCTCTCTCACCTTTCCAACCTCTCATCAAACGATGAGGTAGTCAGCAAAAATCTTACCTTTGGTTACAAAGTTATAAAAAAAATTTTTCAAGTATGCTAACAGTGATCGTGAGGTTGCATTGAAGGCAAGGCTAAAAAATTTCCCTAACGTGAGACGGTTACTTTCTAATGGATTTATATAATCCTGTTCCCCAATATATCAACATCTCATTTTAAAATATAAAACTGGATAGAAAAAAAATTGTTATTCTCTTTCTTAAACACTCACTTCATAGATATGTATTGAGCATGCTATGTGCAAGACACTTAAAAATCAAAACAGACTCTTACTCAAAGAGGAAAAAACATGTATAATAAAAGAATATCTGATGGACCATGTACTCAAATTTCAGACAAGCATAATTTTATGTCCTTTTAAAATGTCAAAACCCACCAGCTAGCACACCATTTTACCCAATTATCTTTTCCACTAAAGGTGTGGTTTGAACCAATTTGATCCAATTTAGATGATGCAAGCCTTAAAAACACTAATGAAATGAAATGAAAAAAAACTTTAAGATTATTCCTAGTATAATCTGGTGATTTATTAGGTCATAGCCCAAGCAATCACTAAAACACCCTAAATAGATTTAGAGAATAATTGTCTTATATAAGAAATTATGTTTAGTTTTTTGTATTCAAAAATCTCATAGGGCCCCACATATTTGAATTTTCTGATCCTACTCCATGCAAAATTACATGTCCTATCATCACCAAACACTCCAATTTAAGTGAATCTGTAGTTTTAAGAACTCTTCCTGAAACATCTGCCACATAACCTAGTAACATTATCACAGCATAGTTGCTCGGTAATATGCTACGTCCAAAACAGATGGGTAGCATCTGTCTTGGAGATAGCAGGAAAAAAAAAATAAAGCAAGATAGATCTTGATTATGATCAACTTTGACACAAATGTAGATTGGCCCAGGCTTTTACATGAGTAAGCATTTGTGTATTGTTTCTCTTCACACTTTTAGATATATTGTATATGTTGTCAGTGGCAAAATATGCATAGAAAGTATAGCATTTAAGGAGAGAATAATGAAATTAAAGCATTAAATCTGCTATCTCTGAACCAGACTTAAAAGCCTATACAACATCATATAGTCTTTAAATAAGTCCCAATAAAAAAAGAGTTGGTTGGCAGGCAGATTATCAATTACTTACAAAAAGGCTTCTGAGAACTCTTAGACTGCTAGATGGGACTGCATAATTATATTCTAAACAAGATAACAGAATATGACAGTGTCTATTTTTCTGACACAGTTGAAGCTCATTGATTACTCTGTTCATCGCTTATTCAATGACTCCAGAATGTTCCTTGAAACAAATTCAGGAAAACAACCAAGTTTCTTCCAAAGACTCTCTCACCAATGGAGTGAGCCAATTTTGTATCTGTCACCAGAGTCACTTTTATTTTCTAATGTACGATATCCACAGATGGTCGCCATTAAATCCTTCCCTCCTTGACACACATGCTCTTCTGCCCATCAAAAAGTGGTGTCTGCTTCCCCCTCCTCTTTAACCTGGGTTGGCCTTGTAACTTGATTTTGTTAGTAAACTATAGCAGAAGTGACGGCAGTGCTACTTCCAGGCCTATCCTGTAAGAGACCTGGCAGCTTCTGCTTTCTCTCTGGGGATGCCAACCATCATACTATCATCCTGTTAAAAAAAAAAAATACACTTTACTACTGGATGAATAGAGACCAGATGAAAAGAGAGCCCAGGTGGAGAGGAAACAAGCTGCCAAACATATCAGTAAAGGCTTATTAGAGTTTTCAGTGTGGCCACCAGTTAAACAGAGGTGACTGAGTGATCTCAGTCAATGTCACACGGAGTAGAGGATCCATCCTAAATTCCAGACTATAAAATTTTGAGAAATAATAAACAATTTGTGTTTAAAGCTAGGAAGTTCTGAGATGGTGTTTCCACACTGCAATAAATAAGTTACACATCTAAGGCAGAGAAAAACAACACTTAACAACAATGGCATTCCAAGGTATTATCTTTACACCTGAATCAATCTAGGTTATGCTTTTAGTTCATGGAAGGAATAAAGACAAGGAGTTAGAAGAACAAATAACCCATATGCCAGGGCTCAGAAGTGTATGCAACCAACAATGGGGAGGCTAAGATAAGAAAATATCCATTCTCACTCTAATGTAACTAAATAGCATTCTCAGAGATTTGACTACTTTGTCAACCCCCTCATCTTTGCAGTCTTTGTCAGATCTACACAGCATTTTCAAGTTATTCAAAAAGCCTCTTCCCCAAAGAAACTATCCAAATTTTTATCTGAAATGCCACCGTTCACACGCTTTTCCTACCCATGAATCTTGGAGGCCTGGAGCCATCCACAATCTTAAAAATCTTCTTCCACCAAAAAATTTCTCTTGAGATTCTTTGCTTTCAGACATGAAGAGGTTACATGCCACTGAACTAATACTTCTCTTCCTGAAACACTTTGTTCTGTTGATATTATTATCAAAATATTTTATAAGGAAATAAAATTCAGTGCTTCCAAAGTGAGATTGCTAAGCACTACTTATATTCAGGAGATTCCATCCAAGATCTGACTCTCGTTAAAAGTATCTTTTACTCTCACTCTCTGTGAAAGCAAAACCTCCTAAACATGGGTAATCCTAAACATGTTTCCGTCTTATCAACCTTATATCTTGTCGCTCCACCACAGTTTTTTTTTAACCATGCTACTCTGAAATTATAACAATAATAACAATAAATAAAATAGAAATTTTTATTTATTGGAGGAAGAGCTTTGAGCAGGCTCCAACGTGAGGCTCAGGTGCTCAGGGTCTCCTAAGACTGAGCATGAACCAGGAGAACCAATAACCCTCTTTCTTCCACCCCACAGGTCTAGCACAGAGTATCAGGCAACAGCAGTCTACTACCTAGAAAGGGTTACGCATGTAGAAAGCTAAGGATTGAGCAAGAATAATGAGAACCACTCACCATACCAGGTCCCCACACTAAACATAAAACTCAGTTTCTCACTGAGTGGGATTTTGATATTTGGGGGAATTTGACATCTGTGGTGTAGAAGCTGTACCTACCATCTGTGATGGTAGCAATAATAAAACCTAAACTCAGCACTTCCACTGACTTCTAGATTGATTCAACTTCCTAAGCCAGCTGCTTTAAAGAGGAGAGACATACCCATTTCTAGGGTATAAATACCACTTACCTCACTCTCTACTATTCTTTAACACCTGATGTCTGGCATTAAATATGAAATTGCAAGACACAGAAAAAATAAAGAAGACAAAAATATTGAAATTACCAATATGTTTGAACTGCCAGTAAAAGACTTTAAAATATCTATAATATGCTAAATGATCTAATGAAAAAGGTGGACAACATCCATAATGGATGGAGAATATAAAGAAAGAGACAAGAACTATTAAAAACACTCAAATGGTAAACCTAGAAGTAGAAAAATGTATAGACCATAGCAGCAATGACTAATTTCCTCAATGGTTACATTAGCAGAGCGGACTCAGTGAGAAAAGAAATCAGTGAATTTGAAGATAAGTCAATTGAAATCATGTGAACTGAAACAAAAGTGAAAAAATAAAGAAAGTAAAACACACCATTCAAGTAGCTGAGGGGCAATATCAAACAGTCTAAGGTATGTTTCATTGGAGTCCCAGATGAAATGAAAGAGAACTGAGATGATGACATATTTGAAGAGATGATGGCTGAGAATTTAGAAAAATTAACAAAGAATCAGAAAGACCACAGATGAAAGAAGCTCAAGGGATCTCAAACAGAACAAACAGTAAAAAGAAAAACAAAAACCTAAACACATCATAAACTGCTGAAAAACAAAGAAAAAGGAATTCCCTTAAAGTAGCCAGAGGGAAAAAGATATACAAAGAAACAAAGAAATGTAAAAATTGTGGAAGACTTCTTTTCAGAAAATATGCAAGCCATAGAAAAAAGCATCAATATTTTTTAAAGTGCTAAAAGAAAAAAACAACTTTCAACCAGAATTCTATACCTAGCAAAAACGTCTTTGAAAAATGCAAGACAAACAAAAACAGAGAAAATCCATTGCTTGTAGACCTGAAGTACAACAACAGTAAAAGAAGTTTTTCAGACAGAAGAAATATGATACCAGATAGAAATACAGATGAACACAAAGAAATGAAACGCACAAAAAATAATAAAAATTACAGTAATATGAAATACATTTTCTCTTGTATACTCATTTAAAATATAATTGACTGTTTAAAGCAAATAAAATGATGTGTTATGAGTTTTTAAAATATATATGTAATTAAAACATATGACAACATAATGTAAAAGATGGAATAGAGAAAATGAACGTATACCTTTCAAGTTCTTTATACTGTATGTCAACTGGCATAATATTTAAAGTTAGAATGAGATAAAATAAAGATGTATATTGTAAACCCAAAAAAGTAAATCTCATCAGCCAGTCATGAAGATAAAATGAAATCATAATTTTTTTCCATTAATCTAAAAACAAATGAAAATTGTTTTTGAGTATTTAAAATGTGTTAGTCACCATGTCAGGACACAATGATGAACAAAACAAACATTATTTCTGTCCTAATAAAGTTCATATCCTGATGAGATGGATGAAACAATAAATCATTAATAAAAAATACATCTAATGGTGTAGAAAAGGAAATTAAACAAGCTATGAGGGGATTTAACAGGCAGACCAATGTGGTGAGGAAGTTCTCTCTAAGGAGGTGGGATTGAAGACACTTGCCTGTTAATCCAGTAACCTGTTGGCTTACTACATCACTTAAAAATTGCAAATTCTTTCATTGCATTGTATTCTCAGAAAGAATACATGGTAGTAAGACTGAACAACTTATATAAAAATAAATAGCAATTGCCACTTACGATGTAGAAAAGCACTCTGCATCCTTAGTCATTTTTATTAAACACCACGGTATATTGATAAATAGAACTGTCAGATATAAATGCTGAACTGCTATTTCAGAGTCAGTGGAAATATTCTCTAGAAAATAGATTTCTCTTTAAATGTCCATGATGATCTATATTTTTAAGTAAGTTGATAAAAAATAGCAATAGGATAAAGTAAAAGCCTTAGCTCTACAGAAGTTTTAAGAATATTTGGTGTGAATGCTGACTTTTTAGGTAAAATGTAGTTCATTATATTATTTTGATTTTTTTCTAAATACCCAAAACTCTTAAACCCATTTGCAAAATTTTAGAAATACTTGACATTCATGATACCCCAGTGGATGTAGTTATGTCCATGGAGTAAATTAAGGATAAAATATCTCCCTAGAGCCTTAAAAATCTTAAAGTCTTATGTTTTTAATTGTGAAATTTTTATTTATATTTGATATAAATTAACTTTCATATGTATACACACACACATACACACATAGATATTTTCTTCCCAAAAAGAAAGAAATCCCAAAATTTGTGACTAAATAAACAAACCTAGAGGACACTATCCTAAATGAAATAAGCCAGTTACAGAAAAATAAATACTGCATGATTTTATTTACATATGAAATCTAAAGGTATAAAATTTTGGTTATGCAGAATGAATAAATTTTGGAAATCTAGTGTATATCATGGTTACTATAGTTAATAATTCTGTATTAAAAACTTTAAATTTACTAAGAGAGTATATCTTAAATATTCTTGTATTTCACAATATATATGTATATCAAACCATCACATTGTACACCTTAAATATATAAAGGTTTTATTTGTCAATTATACCTCAATAAAGCTGGAAATAAGATAAAGAAAATAAAATTTGTATTTAACTTTATTCCATTTTCTGCACCCTTCATTCATTACTGTAGTACCAAGTTTTTGTCTTAGTATTCCTTCTGCTGGCAAAACTTCCTTTAACTTTTTTTATATTGCATGTCTGCTGGCAAGAAATTTTCTCTACTTTGTCTGAAAAAGTCTATTTATTCCTAATTTTTGAAAGATATTTTTGCTAAACATAGAATTTGTTACTGACATTTATTTTTTTTTACTTTCCGCACTTTAAAGAGTTTATTCCATTATCCTATATCCTGCTGTAATCCTTTTATTAGTTTCTTTTACATTGCTTCTTTCTTTGGTTGTCTTTGACAATTTTCTTCTCCTGGTTTTCATCCATTTGAATATGATATGTCTAGATGGTTGTTCTGGTTGTTGTTGTTGTTTATCCTGGTTGGCATTGTATGAGCCTCTTGGATCTGTACCTAGTATGTGTCATTAATTTTAGAAAAAAATTTATTAATACCATTATTCTTCAAATATGTCTTCTGCATAGTTTTTCTTTTGGGTTTCTAATTATCTATATTTTTTTATATTGTTCTGCAGCTCTTGGATGCTCTGTTCTGGTTTGTTGTACTTTTTGTTGTTTTTAATTTACTATCACTTTGTGTTTCATTTTGCTTAATTTCTTTCAACACAGTTACAAGTTCACTTATTGTTTCACCTCTTGTGTTGAATTTCCTAGTGAGATCATTGTAGGCTTTCTTCATCTTTATTACTCTGTTTAATTTTTATCATTTCCATTTGATTCTTTATTATACTTTCTATATTTTTGGTTTAATTATTCAACTTGTCTGATTATGCATGTTTTTCTTTCTTTCTACTAAAGCACTATAAATATCTATCATATTTATTTTAAATTCATTGTTGGATAGTTCCATCATCTCTTTCATATTTAATATGATTCTTTTGATTGTTTGCCTCTTGAAAATGTTTTTTTCCCTGCTTCTTTGTATGTCCTGTAAAATTTTTTGATACCTAGACATCTAATATATATATAATAGTAGAACTGAGATGAATAGTTTCACAACTAGAATTGGGCACAACTTTCTGTCCTTCTGCTAAATCAGTATGGGTAGTCGACTCAATTTTGTCAAGAGTTGAGCCATATTTGGGATTTATTATTGCTGTGCTTTCACACTGTGCACCACAGGCTTCAAATATTTCTAATGTTACTATTTATTCAGCGTAATGGTTTATTTGCTAGAGAGTTCTCCTAATGTCTACTCCACCTTTGTCTCTAGATCTACCTTTTGTACTGAGCCTCTCAAATAGTCTTTCTCTATGTTCTTGCCTTTTGCTAGCAATAAGCTTCTGTTATTGGGTACTCAACACTTGTTAGTTTGTTAAACTAATGGTTAGGGAGGGCATGCTCTTTTGTTCCAAAGGAATCTCAGTCTTAGATTAGGCACTGTCTTTATGTCTTGGGGAAAGAGCTTTCTCAGTAATCCTGTCTAACAACCAACTGTCAGTCTGAGTCAAGCACGCATTCCTTTACCCTCACCTCATGAGGAGTGGACTATTCAATGTTTATTTTTACCAAGTGCAAGTTTTCACTCATGCACTAAGGGTGTCAGTATTCATTCCCCTTCTCCCAGTAGTTTAAAACTTTTGTTTCTAGAAAAGATAGAAAAAAATGATCCAGGTAGGGCTCTAAGCCTTTCCTAGAATGGCTGCTGTCCCCTCTCTCAAACCTGCTCCATAAGAGTAATGCTTTCAGGTCTTTCATCTTGCCCCCAATATTTCATTGTGAGTAACCAATGATTTCCATGGATAACACCCTAAGAGTGAGTGCAAACTCCTCTTGTACTTATGGCTTCCCAGGTTTCTATATTATCTTGCTACCCACAGCTCTCCTTTAGTATTTGTCAAACATTTCATATACATCTTATAAGTGTCCAGAAGATATGCCTTATGTAAGCAAGAACATTCATTGCATCCCTCCTTGAAGGTCCCTGCCTATTATTTGATTATAGGTTAATTGGTTGTCCTATGACTTCAACTCTGATACATTCAAAAATTTGTGAATTTGGAGAGTCTTCAGAGTTCTCTTGATTCCTTTTAGTTGTCTGTCTGTGTTCTCTTGCAGCTCACTGAGCTTGTTTAAGACAGTTGTTTTGAATTCTTTTGCAGGCCATTCATAGATCTCCATTTCTTTAGTGTCAGTTATAAGAGCTTTATTTTGGTGCTTTCAACCTGTTATGTTTCCCTGATACTTTGTGATACTTGTAGCCTTGAATTGTTGTCTGCATATTTGAAGAAGCAGTCACCTCCTCCAGTCTTTACTGACTGGCTATGGGAGAGAGAGATCTTTACCAGTAAGCCTGGTCAGGGATTCTGGAAAGCCCAGTTGGTAGGGTCCATGGATAAGCAAACCTGGTGTTGGTGTCCATGGGTAGCTGCACACAGTGTTGAGATTCTCAGGCAATGCCAGGGTCCATGGGCAGGCAGGCCTATTGCCAGGGGCTACAGATCAGCTATTGAGATCTGCACATTAACTATTAAGAACCTCTGCCCCATGCCTTTTTTTTTTTTTTTTTTTTCTCTTAGTTACTCTCAGGCAATCTACCTGTGACAAATCCTTTAGTGTTATGGGTGTAGTGTACCAGAAGTAGGCCTCTCAGGTAGTGTCCTAAAATGCTGGAGAAGTTGGTCAATCACTTCACCCTCTCTTTCCCTAATGGGAGAACTTCCTCACTGATGGGATCCCTCTTGGCACCACTGTGACAGCTTATGTAAAGGGTAACATGGATAATGTTTAACTTTTATTCTAACCCTTTCCAGTATGTATTTTCTTATTTCTGTCCTCCAACATAATGCTGAAACCACTCACTTGGATTCTGGAGTTCTTATAAATGTATTTTTGTCCATAGTGGTTGTTAAATTAGTGTTTCTGTGGGAGGAATGAGGGTAGGGATCTTCTATTCTGCCATTTTGCTGAAAGATATTATTATTATTATCATTATTTCACAATGGTGGAAGCAATGATCTTTCTACCTTTCTGCATTCTAAGTGGAAGCTTGAAGTCAAAACATCTGCACAATAAGTATTTTATTTTCCTTGTAGCCATTGTGAATGTTATTGAGTCTTTGATTTGACTCTCAGCTTCACTGTTATTAGAATATAGAAATTCTATTGCACCATAAAAAGACTACAGGAGTCTACTTCTTCACTCAGATAGAATGGCAGCAATATCAATTAAGGTACAATGAGGACAACATAAACCACACTTGTTATTTGAACAGAAAATATGTTATATATAACAGATAATGTAAAATAAGTAATATGTAATACATAAAGAAAATAAGAAAGAATTTTTATAAAGATGATAAATGGTTAAAAATACAAAAAAGAAACTCTTATGCAACACACAGATAGGAACTGCAGGAAGTAGCTCCATCTCCCTAAGGCTGGGGCAATAAAAGAGGAATTTGGGGTTATCAGAAGCTAGAAGTATAAAATTGAGCACAAGAATGTAGGACTCAGATATCTGATGAGGTCACTACCAGGCTGCTGCTGGTACCCCTCCCTGCAGGGTATGACAGGCTGAATCTGGGGTAAAAAGGTTCTTTACTGGGATTATAGTCAGAAAAAACAAATTGGAAGCAGTACTTTTTACTCTTGTCCCCTGTCTTCCATTCTCTCTACCGTGCACCCCATTGGCATACTTTAACGGTATCTGGCAAAGGAGGAATATATTAAGTAGTTTGCAAATTCCAAGGCAAATTCACAAAACACATAGAAGGTGTGTTTGGAGCTGGAAGACAATAGCTTAATAACTATTCCAGAAGGAAGATTATATTTTCAACAGGCTGAATAAGTTGTGAGTAGAGATTTAAAAGTGTTTTCAATTTTATAACCCAGGTCTCATTAAATCCCAATGTCTAAATTGCAAAAAAAAATTTATTCATCTAAATAAACTCATTTTTGTAGAACTGGTGCATTTCAAAATTTCTATTATCAGAGAAATGACTGTCAGTTCTAAAGCCCTACAGCTAAGTATTATTCTTATGGACTGTACATCACTGACAGCGATGGAAGAAAACATTTTAAATGTTTGTTTGTTTGCTTGCTTGTTTTACCAAATTTCAACTGAGCTGAAAGTTGCATGAACTAGAGAATTTCCATTTAGCAACTTAGGACATTGGTTATTCCAGAAAGTATTTCTTTTAGCAATATATACTCAGTGTATTAGGCAAGATTCTCCAGAGAAACAGAAACAATAGGATATATAATATATATACTTGAAGTTCTATACACTATTCTATATTTTATATATGTATATGCACACAAAGAGAGAGAAACAGAGAGAGTGAGAGAGAGAGGTCTTTTTCCAAGGAATTTGGCTCACATGACTATGGAGGCTGAGAAGTTCCATGATCTTCCCTCTGTAAACTGGAGACCCAGGAAAGCTTGTGGTGTAATTCTCATCTGAGTACAAAGGCCTGAGAATCAGGAGAGGAAATGATACAAAACCTGTCCATTCCAAGGGCAGAACAAGACCAATATCCCAGCCCAAGTAGATAGGCAGGAAGCAAAAAAGGTGAATTTCCCCTTTCCTTTTCTTCTATTCAGGCTTTTAACAGATTAGATGATATCTATTCACATTGAAGAGTGGAGTGTAATCTACTTTGTTGAATCCATTGATTCAAATGCTAATCTCATCCAGAAACACCCCCACAGATATATGCAGAAATACTGGTTAACGTGAGCACCCTGTGGTACAGTCAAGTTGACACATAAAATTAACCATCACACCAAATAAATTTATAAAATTAAAAAATAACTTGATCTGCCATAAGTGAGATACTATATTTTGGCACGTTTGTTAAAATATAGATCAAAGTTTATAAAATAGAAAGAAATAGATAAGTAAAAAGAGAGGAGAAAGAGAATGCATTGTTAAGAAAGATGACTTCATATTTCCAGTATAGTGCCCATATTAATAACTGGGATCCTTACCAATCCTTAAGTTGATAGATTTTTATAGTACACATTTTAGGATTATTTTAATTTCCAAGTGTCATATAAAACTGAGTTCCCAGTAAACAGTAGAGACTTAATACTTGTTATTTGTAATGGGAGCATAAATGAACTGAAAAAATTGATTGAATGAACAAATTAATGAAATTAAACATCCTCTCTACTCTGGGAAATTTTTAGAAAGACAAGTTCACTAAATCAACTCTGTTCATTGTAAGTGTATACTCATCAGCACATTGGTTAAACTGTGTTTTAAAATATAAGAGACCTAGTTATAATCTGTATTCACTGGGAAAAATATCAGCCTCTCTTGAAAAGACTATAGCTATTGTCAATATTATTCATATCAAAATAACAATTTCGTAGGTAGATATTAATAGACAAACAGACTGTGTAAAGTTGCTTGATTATTGAACATTACTGAATTTCTGCCTTGGCATAGATACAAAAGGAAAAGACAAGACCTCTTATTAGTATGGGCAGGTTAGATCTTGTGTGACTAGGTTTATCTCAGGTTAATAAAATGGATCATCGTGGTTATATAAATTCATAGTAGGTTTGAGAATAAAGTATATGTCCTTGAAAGGAAGAGGATAAATTGAAAAGTATGCCTATTACATCTGTGTTGAAAACTTAATTGTAAAGATTTTACCTTTGGAAAATTTACTAAGACTCCCTACAGTAATTGATTCAACTTTTCTTTGTTACTTTTATTCTACTTCAGAAATATATCATCCTTTCTTTAAGACTTTTTTTTATTCATTGAAATCCAACATAACCAGGAAATTCAGTTTTTCCACTGAAAACACTTATCAAACAGACTATTTCAAATTGCCTTGGCTTGGAGACAGAGATAGTCAGTTTCAGTAAAAGTGCTATTTATTTTAAAAGAAAATATTCTTTTTTAAACCCTGATCCAAATTCATTTCTCAGACTTTGAAAATGTGTCCTTAACACAAAGTTGTCACGACTATCTTACCATTAACAATGTTTTAAAGACATTACTACAAAACAGTGTATACACACACACACACACATATACAGTACGGAAATATTTAGTTCTACCATTTATAACCAAATAGCTTTTAAGTCCACCAAAGATCTTCCTTCTCAGTATGGATAAACAGCCTATCTTCTGTTCCCTCCAAAGATACTCCCAGTAGAAACTTGTGGAAATTGTGTCTCTAAATTCACCTCGGTAATGCTCCATCTCAAATCAAAGGCTTGCTAACAAACCATTGTTTTGTTCATAAAAGAGTTGGCTCAATATTAAGAGTACAAATTTGTATAGAATGAAATATTGTTTCTTTTTACCAAAATTAATCCAACCATGTTTAAGAGTTTCTTCCCATATTTATCTCACAGAAAGAACTTTCTCTATCCTGTTACCTCTCTGATGCTTTCAAGCAGATGTTCTTATTTTATTTCTATTTTTACATTTTGTCTAGCTTTTATAGTTATTCACAATGGGGGGCTGATGTAAGTTACTTGTCTATCATAATGAGAGCAAGGGTTATTTCTTTAATGGGGTTATTTTTTTAAATGTTTCTCCCTCCTCATTCTGTTCTTTCTCTAGAACTATTATCAACAGTTTGATTTATATTTTGAGTTGATTCTCAAATTTTTAAGTGTTTCTTTCAGTCTTTTAAAAATTATTCTAATTACCAAATGGATACTACTATTTTACTTTTCAAGCTTTTCCTTCAATTCCACTTCTCTTTCTCCTCGCTCACACAATATATACACACACTTTTATACATAACTTCCTAATTTAACATTCCGTTATCCTTTTTTTAATTTCAAAATGTTAAGGCGGTACAAATGTTTTAGGTTACATGGATCATTTTCGTAATGCTGGAGCCCTGGCTATAGGAGTGTACATCACCCAAATAGTGTTCATAGTACCCATTAGGTTGGTTTATTCCCCTCCCTTTATCCCTCCTCCCCCCGATTGCTTTCCACTAAGTCTTACTTCCCTCTGTGCGCTCGTGTGCTAATTTAACATCTTTAACAATTTTCATAAATATATTCCCTTGACATAGACCTATTTCTTATTTCATAGATGCAAATTCTTTACTTTATGAAGACAGTATTTTTTCGTTTTCCTTATTTTAATCCTCCAAGTGAGGCATAATTTATAAAAAAATAAAATGCACATATTTTAAGTTTGTATTTTAAACTTAATGAATATTAATAAATACATACTCATGTAATTACCATGCCAATAATGATATGGAACGCTGCTGTCACCCAGAAAGTTTCTTTATGCCTCTTTAAAGTCATTCCCCATGCCATGTACCATTCAAGTACAACTGATTTTTTTCATTGTATGAATATGCTATAATTTTTTTATGCATTTACATATGGATAACATTCAGGTTGTTTCCAGTTTGTAACTATTATGAATAAAGTAAATATAATCATTCTTGCACATGTTATTTTATAAACATGTTTTTATTTTTCAGGTAAATACTCAGGAGTTGAAATGTCGGGTCCTAGGGTATGTAGGTGTGTGTGTTTAACTTTATGAGAAATTGGAAAACTTTTCAAAAGGAGTTGTATCATTTTATATTCATACCTGCAATGCATGAAAATTTCTGATGAACCACATTCTTACCAACATTTCAAATTATCAATTTTTTTTATTTTTGTAATTCCAGTGACTATAAAATAGTATCTTAAAGTCTTTTTTATTTTTTATTTTTTTAAATTGAAAGATTAAATTGTGGGCCGGGCGCGGTGGCTCACGCCTGTAATCCTAGCCCTCTGGGAGGCCGAGGCGGGAGGATCGCTCAAGGTCAGGAGTTTGAGACCAGCCTGAGCGAGACCCCGTCTCTACTAAAAATAGAAATAAACTATCTGGACAACTAAAAATATATATAGAAAAAATTAGCCGGGCATGGTGGCACACGCCTGTAGTCCCAGCTACTCGGGAGGCTGAGGCAGTAGGATCGCTTAAGCCCAGGAGTTTGAGGTTGCTGTGAGCGAGGCTGACGCCACGGCACTCACTCTAGCCCGGGCAACAAAGTGACACTCTGTCTCAAAAAAAAAAAAAAAAAAAAAAGAAAGATTAAATTGTATGTTCTAGTTTTCATTTACATGTCTAGATTCATGGCCTTTTTAGCATTAATTTCTGTAACAGGTAAGAATTGAAGTTATTTTTCTCCATATTTATATTCAGATGTTTCCTCACCTCTTGAAAAATACTATCCTTTCCCCTCTTAACTATTTTGACATACTTTTCAAAAATTAATCAACAATATATGTGGTCAATTTTTGGATTAACTTAAGGGTCCATCAACAAGGACTGGATAAATAAAAAGTGGTATATATACACAATGGAATACTATTTGGCCATAAAAAAGAATAAAGTCATGTCTTCTGCAGCAACATGGATGGAACTAAAGGCCATTATCTTAAGTGAAACAACTCAGACACAGAAAGACAAATGCCACATGTTCTCACTCAGAAATGGGAGATAATGGGTACACAAGTGAGCAGAGTGTGGAATGATGGACAATGGAGATTCAAAGAGGTGGAGGGTGGGTGACGGGAGGTTGCTTGGGGGGTACAATGTGTGTTGCTTCAGTGATGGATTCACTGAAGGCCCTGACTCCACCACAACGCAATATATCAATGTAGGAAAATTGTGCTGATACCCCATGAATACATACAAATAAAAACTAAATGGAAAAAAGAAGAATTTTTGAAGAGTCCATCAGCTAAAAAATGACAACATAACAGAAAAAATGAGCAAAAGGTTATAAAAGGGCAATTCACAGAAGAGGAAATGAACAATACTAAAAAACAATATTTTTTGTTAACAATGGGAAAATGTAAATTTTTGAAAAAGACTGTTGGGAAAGGAAGTTTTACATAGTACTCGTGGGACAAGAGCTAGAGAGGGTAATTCAGTAGTATCTAGTCATCTTTAAGAACACACATTATAAGTAAGTACTTCAGAGAAACTCTTATAGTCACACACGAGGAAATTATATGCAGGTATTCCTTGTGCCAATGTGTGTAATAGTAAAGAAATGGAACAAACTGATTATTTTTTAATAGTAGAAGAATGAATAAATTCAAGGCTTAGATATAGAATGGTTTATCAACATCTAATTAATCAAAATAAAAGATTTAATATTTCTCAAGATCTTAAAAAAATGTTTATTCTTAGAATTGGCTACTTTAGTGCAGGTTAAAGTGAATGAAATATATTTTAAAATATTAACAAAGATAAACACTGAAAGCAATATTCAGTGTAAAATTCAGTTGCAAGCATACATGCTCAGTATGATCTCACTGATGTAAAGTTGAAAACACAGAAAACAATAGAATATAATCTTATAAATATATAAGAGCAATGCACACCAACTTTAAAGGATTTAGGGAGGGGCTGAGAGGCACCATAAGTGGAATTTTGGTATGTATAATTTTTTGTTTATCTTTTAGAGAAAAATTCTGAAACAAAAGAGCAAACACTGATAAAGCATCAGATATATACAAATTCTCAATTGTGTTAAAAGAGTATGAACATTATTTTGTGCACTATTGCATTATCATGTTCCGTTCACTTGACCAGCAGAGTCTATTGACAGAAAAAGTGGCAGAGAAATGAGAGGTTGGGTGTCATTGCTCCTGCCACTGTGAGAAAAGGTCACAATGATCAGTGAACAGTGGATTTTATCTCTTCATTCACCAAGTTTATAAAACTGAAAGCCTCAATAATGTAGAGGTCTTGGCACAAGATTGGTTTTTGTTTTGGGGAGGGACATAGCTTGCTGCACTACCCCAACTAAAAGTGATGCACAGTGTTTCATGTCTATAATCAAGATATTTCAATTCATTTTACCTTAGAAGCATGAGAATCACATGAACATTACATAAACAATTTTAAAAAGAAAAAAATCCCACATAGGTTGTTGTGATATAATTTTAAGAATGATGTTTATATTCACATTGGTGACATGGTATTAATTAAACACATTTCTCATAAGTCAGGGAAACTTCCTCCTTCCGTGATTGAACTGCCTTCTTTAGGCTAGGACTCAGCAAACTTTTCCTCTAGCGGGCCAGATCGTATTATAAATCTGTTAGACTTTGATGGCAAGATGGTCTCTTTTGCAGCTACTCAACTCTCCTTTGTTAATGTGAAAGCAGCCATAGATGGCACATAAGTAAATGGACATATCTATATTCCAATAAAACTTTTATTTACAGAAACAGGCAGCAGTTTGGGTTTGGTCCACAGGTCATAGTATGATACCTGCTCTAGGGTGTTTTTGATTCTTTCAATATTCTAGCTAATTGTTTAATACTTTTTCCAATGATTTTACGTTTCCTTTTTGCCTAATTTTTAGGATCTTTTGATATGTAAAATGAGATACCTTGAGATCTGCAAAGATAGGGTGCTGATTAGGATTGTGAAAATAGCAAGATGATTGGCTGGTGTTGTGGTATAAGTGGTTTTGTCCTTGTTTGGATAGTTTCCTCCCTCATCCTCCTGTAGTCCCTCACATTCTTACAGATGTGGATGACTCCCTGCTATATTGGTGAGAAGGGTGATGAGGCTCAGAAAGTTCATGTAAATTTGGAGCTTATAAAGTCTTTCTGATGAAGACTTTTCCACTGAATCAAGTTTCAATTTCTTCCCTCTCTCTCTCAACTTCCCATGGCATCCTGAACACTATTTATCAATAACATCTCACAAGATTCTGTAAAACAAACAAACAAAGACTGCTAACTTTATCTCCCCTGATCTATAAAGATTACAGTTACAGAAGAAATCAATCCTAGTAGGAATAACCAGCAGCAGAGATGAAGTTTCAAAATAACTAGAGAGAATTGGTAAAGTATTTTATATTAATAATTCATTAGTTAGTGGGAGAAACTAGGAAATGAAAGGATGTGGTTCATTCCAAGTTATGTCTACTTCTTAAATATAGATGAGTAATAACGATTACCTGAAAAAGTTCTTGCTAATTAAAAAAATAAATGGCTTATAAAATTTATTTTTAAAGTGATTATTACTATCATTTATAGACTGCCAGAGTTATATGTTTTGGGTTCCATAATAAAGCAGGGAAAATAGGGGGTTAAAATCTACCCAGTGATAGTAAAGCTATGTAGGTGTGCTTTTTAAACAGATTTTAATAAGGCAATAGGTGAGACACATACATAGGAGGTACTGAGGATGACCATGGTTTTTTTTAAAGAAGAAATGGTGAAAGAACAGAACTCTGTAATTACAAAGACTGACAAGTGGTACTCTAATTTTCTGTGCTGTAGTTTTTGTGACTTTAATGTTTAGTATTAAGATTAAATGTGTAATGTGCTCTGTAGAAAATCATATTTTTATAACTTTAATTAAAACACTTGCATTTTTGATGACTATCTCTGGGTAAAGGCTTACTTTTTACTTCAAAAAGAAGTTAAAAAAAAGACTTGTTTAAAAGCACTTTCTTCTTTGTATATATGACATTTCACTGCCTTGAAAGAGAAGGTTTAAGGAGGAAGCAATGTCCCCATGAATGCCTGTTTAATAATTTCATACATTCAAATACACCATTGAAATTCTGGTTGAATTAAGGGACACATAAAGAATACACATAAAAGATCATGAAATTCTTGGTGCAAGAGACCTTCTGAATTCACCTACCATGTCTGTCAGTGCTTTTGAGAAACAGACATCACGATGATTTCAGAAATCCCAGATATTTGCTGAGAGGCATGCCTGTGAAAAATAAAGAGAGGAAGGGGACAGAAGAAAGTAGGTGAGCCTCCAGACCAAGACGCAAATCTAAAATCTGTGAAAGGAGAGAGGGAAAAATTAGTATGAAAGCTTCAGACTGCAATGCATTTCTGAGAAAGTCTCAGGCAAGCTGAAAGGGAATTCCCAAACATAGACTGTCCTTTGGAGGAGCCCCACATTGGGCAGGAATGGCTTGGCACTTGTACCATGCTCAGTTCTTGGCTTGGAACAACCCACTGAAAGCATATTGTTGGTGAGAATGCTGGAAGATACAAGATGCTGCAATTAAAGACTATTAGTCAACTCTGCCACTCCCAGCAGGCTATATGAAGGGTTCCTACATGGCACATTTCCCTGGCCACCATACAGAGGTGTTCTACATCTTAAAACTGAAACTGTATAACAAAGTTTAGCTGTCAGAAATATTTTCCATAAAGATTAATGTTTTTTCAATAAAATGTACTTTAGTTGATAATTGCATTTACACAAGTCATCTACTTATAGGAATATTATCCCAGAACCAAGGACAGTGCTTAAAATATGGTATGTGTTCAATATAGATAGAAAATAAATGCATATAGTTTCTCACATTTCTTATTTTAGAAAGTCTTTCAATTTTTTCAATTTTGTTCTCCTTTCTAGCTCATCCCTATGACTTTAACATATGTTTCTTTATTTATTAACTATATTATCATCTTAAGCCCTCACCCTTTTCAAATCCCAGTAAGTGTGTGTTATAACAAATACACAATTAAAATAAGGATTAAGCTCACCAGCCTGAACCATGTTACCTGGGGTCAATGCTTGGCTTCAACATTTACTAGCTGTGAGAACTTTGGCCAGCCTATTAACCTTTTTATGCCTTAGTTTTCTAGTAGGTAAAATTGGAATTGTGATAATACCTAATTATAGAGTCATTGTGAAGATCAAAAGTAATAATGGTAAAACATTTAGAGCATCATCTGGTGTAGAGTAAATACTCACAAATGCAAACAAGTATTATTCATGTCATTAGTATTAACATGGATCAAAACTATACCATATAATTAGTAAAGTGTTAGGAATGTCTCCATTAGTGGAAAAAAAGGCTCAATAAATGTTTATAACTGCCTCGGCAATGGAGCAAATTGATCACATCAAATGCTAATGTAGTACAAAATGCTGGAAACTGACAGGACTCAAATGCAGAAATGAAGGCAATATATGGAAAAATATGATAATAGTGAAAATTTGAACGTATGTATAGTCTAAAGCTGTGTTCTAAAGGTTCTAGTCAGATCAGGACTTTCAAACCCAAACCTAGAGAAGAACATCAAGGCACAAGTCCCTATAGCTGCCACTCATGGACACAAACTTGCCCCTGTACTCAGGTCTTCCCTGGCCAATAAATATCAATCTAGCTGGATTTTCAATAACGCCATTCCTGGATTGACAACTTAGTTAAGGCAGTCTTCCAAGTTTTGTGATTGGCATTTTCCAAGAGATTTCTTCTTGTCTCTGTACCATAGATCCATAGGCCTAACTATAAATTGGGAAGGATTCCTATCTCCTAAATATTTTGGAAACATTCAGTTAACTTTAAGGGCTATGCTTCCATGTCTAACTTAACATCAAGACACAAG
The DNA here is from genome assembly GCF_020740605.2 of Lemur catta. Classification (NCBI taxonomy): domain Eukaryota; kingdom Metazoa; phylum Chordata; class Mammalia; order Primates; family Lemuridae; genus Lemur; species Lemur catta. The sequence goes on along the minus strand of NC_059141.1, from coordinate 44,145,358 downwards.
CACATCACAAATAATCAGTTATTTCATTCATTCATTCATTTATTCATGCATACATGCAGCAAACATATATTAAGTAACTTCTATATGCTTGGCACTAGAATGAAAAGAAAAAAAAATAGTAGAAAAAGTATACTAAATTCTTCCCTTCATAGATTTATAGACTTATATGGGGGAGTCAAATCTCTTTTATGATTTCATGATCAATTCTTATTCTGTCTAGATTATCATTCCTTAACCAATCCTTAACGTCTGACTGACAGGAAAATAGGATATAGATTCTATGCATATTGCAATAACTAGAACGAATAATAAAGAATGTCAAAAACTTAAGTCTACTGAACAGTCATACTCATTATCTGAAGGGTTATCTGTTACTCTCCAAAATAAAATTTAAAAGCTATATATATTAACAAACTGGAACTTGGTAAAATCAAGAACAACATTATCTAGCTGTTTTTATAATACTAGCTGCCCTGTTGGCATTCAAAGTCAGGCTGAAAAAAATAAACACACTGAATATTATGCCTGTTAGTCCTTGGAGGCAACCTTCTTAACTGATTTTTTGAAGCAGAATTAAAGTCTCAGGAGAAGGAAAGTAGCCATATTAAATATTAATACTTAGCTCCTTCTTGCACCATATGCTAATTCTTTTCAAGATAACCCTAAGCTTAAGTTAAAATCTCCCTCCATTAGAGCCATCACCTTCTAAAAAAATAAAGCTTTCCAAACACTTATAGACAAAAATCTAAAATTTTGAGTTATCAGAAAAGTAGTACTTGGCCAGGTAACAAGTTGTACTTTCCAATGCAAAAATAAAAATATGACTATGCATTTACCATGTAAAATAAAGGGTGATTGACAATAACTGAAAAGCCTTATTTGTTTATTTGAATGAGAGTCTTTAACACATTTTCTCTGCCTATTGATTTCAAAAAAAGAAACAAATATCCTGTGTTCTGCCCTACTATCTTTTGTGCCCATGTGCCAGTCTTATACCTCTGTGGCTTTACACGTCCTCTGCAAAAGCCACCTCCCTCTCTTCTCTATTAATCCATGACAATCACACATTTCAAAATAAGATTCAAAATAATCTCCCTAAGGTATTTCAGATGGTTTGTTTTACTATCTCTTGTATTCATATTCTCCACTTATTTCAAGTGCACCATTTGTGAAAAGTGATAAAAAATATTGACTACCTTTTTACTTAATTTGTATTATTTATTCCATTAGAGTTACTCAATTTATATATTTCAATTTTATTCGGTGCTAAACTAATTATTAAGCAAATTGAATACCCATCATGGTCTACTACTAGAAATTAGGATTAAACAAAGACTTGCCCTTGAAAAGCTTGAAGGGCTTATTCATTCCACAATTATTAGCCTAATAATTATAAATGCTGAACAAGTATCTTTATACATAAGGTACTTTCCTTTAAAGATCTAACACAGGGGCACATATGTGTAAAAAATATAATTCATGGCAAGTAAATGTGATATGGGATCCTGATTGAATTCTGTCCAGAAAACAAAAGAAATTAGTAGAACAATTGGTGAAATTTGAATAAGAAATGTAGACTAGTTAATGGTATTGTTATAATATTGTTTCAATGTTAATATACTAATTGAGATCATTGTACAGAAGTTATATAAGATACTAACATTAGGGGAAGGTGAGTGAAGTGTATCCACAAACTTTCTGTATGATTTTGCAACATATTCTATGTCTAATATGTTTTCAAAATTAAAAGTTTTTAAAAGTAATGTAAAAGATACCATGAGATAGAGACAGAAATCTCCATATCATGTTATATTTGAGCAATGTTCCTCTTCAAGAAAGGTCTTAGTGATCAACTGCAGGCACTGTGGTCAGCAGACGGTCCCCTGCCATCAGCTCCTTTGGGACCTGCTTCAGCTGCAGAGAGCCACCCTGCCCTGGGCCACACCCTTCCCATCACAGCCATGTGTGGTGACTAAGTAAAGTAAGGCTATAAAGGCTTGGCCATTTCAGCTGGACAAGGGACACTCCAACATAATTCCCTTCCAAAGCTTTGTTGCACTTGTACCACAGTTTGTCGTCTTCCTTAGACCATCCCTGCTTCCTCCTCCTTCATTGCCCAGGTGTTGGTCACTAAAAACACGTTGCATCCCTACTACATCTCAGGGTCAGCTTCAGGAGAACTGAGCCAGTGCTATGTTAGAGGACACTAGAACTTGTAAAACACAGAGGACAGAGCAATTATCATACAGCCAATTGTGCTGTAACATAACACATACATTCCTAAAAACTATCATGCTGTACAAAATTATACAATAAAATCCGCACAGCCACAGGAAAAACGAAGTCAGGGGCACAATATTCAAAAACATAATGTGTCAGTGGCATATTAAAAGAAAGATAGGAACCAAATAAAAACGGCATCACCATATATATATATATATATATATATATATATATATATATGTGTGTGTGTGTATATATATTAAATAGTTAAAAAATATATTTACAAATATGGCACTTGACCTGAAAAAGACCTGAGCCTTGCTTGTGGAAGTGGGCCTCCAAAGAGTTACAACTTGTGAACTTGTAGACAGAGGGTTATCTGCAATAACATGGAAAGTTGTAACACCAGATGACAAACACAGTGAAATGAGGTAGCAGACAGACAAATGTTTCAGGGGTGTGTGTGTGTGTGTGTGTGTGTGTGTGTGTGTGTGTGTGTGCATGCGTTGTATATTCCTCCTCAGCTTGGTTCAGCTGGGTGCAGTTTTCAGTACTCATCTAAGACATCATACAAAAGGAAACACAAAATTCCTGTCATGCTCAAATTGTTCCCTAATACCTCTATTATGTAGGAACAAATTTGTGTTTTCAAAACAAGTGTTATAGGAGAACCAACTGTACAAGACAATACAAACACTCTTCAGACAGCATTTGATATTTGGCAATGAGAGTACACCAGGAAAATGATAGCAGCTTTGCTGAGGACAGAGAAGTTACACTGCATTACATATGAAGACCCCCAAATCGTACTAGCTGTGGCAACGAACTGGCTAATAATTTACAATTAGGACATGGATTATGTTAGTATTAGGTGAACAGATGCCAGTTCCGGTTATACATGATGTGTGAAATTCAAGCAAACTTATAAAATCAATATATTTAATTTATCAATAACAACTAATGAAAAATGAAAAACACAAATATACAAATAAGTATCCTTGAACAAAGCTTAAATATGGAAATTTATTAATTTATTATTTTTTTCCATTTGGTTGCATCAGATAAGTTTTAATTAACACATACACAAGTAATAGCTTTGCATCATTAATTTGATATTTATTGAGTGCCAGAGACTGGTCTAGGTGCTGGGAATAAAGCATGAGCAAAATAAAATAAAAGCCAGTTCTCCTGCAGCTTAAAATATAAAGAAAAGAAATAGAAAAAAAACAAGTGAATTTTATTTTGTAAGATAGTGAAAGTACTATAGAAAAAAAATTAAAAAACAAAGACGGGCATAGAGAGTGATGGAGGTGATGGAGAGTTCACCAGAGGCCTCTGATGAATTTCAAGTATTGCTACTCAATAAGAGAAAGCATTTATTTCAGCCACAAAAATAAATTATTTTGGATCATTACATTCTACCGGGCTAAGAGCAAAGTGTATATACTTATTTTTAGTGGACAGTTGAGGTTTTAGTTGCCTTGCACGAAAAGCATTATTCTTAGTAAGTTCCCCAAAGGGAGAAGGAGGTAAAACTGCTTCCCACTGAGGAAGCTAAAAGGAAATAGTCAAGACCTTTCCCCATTCTGGCAGATAAAATGTGGATGCAGCAGATCACAGGCTCCCAGCAAGGTGTTCATCCCTTGAGGAAGGAACACAGAGGTACAGGGCCAATTAGAATTTTGCTCATGACAGCTGAAAAGAAACAGAGGTTCCGATGGCAAGAGGTTAAGAGTCTAGGGAGAGCAGATCCCAGCACTGTGTGGGTGTAAATGTCTAGAGGTGGCTATGCCAGGGTTAGAAGTGGCAAGTGTCTATCTGGCAGTAGCACCCTGCTAAGAAGAATTATCCTGTGTGGGTGTTGACGATGCCTTGCCTCCCAAGTTTATTGCCCAAACTTCCCTTCAGCCACTCACTTCATTCTATGAGCTATTCACACTTCCAATACATTTCTTTTACATTTACGTTATCCAGAATCTATCTCTCCTATTTTCAACCAAGAATCCTGATCAATAAAGAAAAAAAAATATATATATATATATAGAGAGAGAGAGAGAGAGAGAGAGAGACACAACAAAGGTAGTTGGAGTGGGCCTCTCCCTCTAGGCCATAGAAGGCTAATGCTCCTCTGAACAGCTAAAAAACAACAGTGCTAAACTGATTTCAAAATGCATACTTCGAAAGGCATCAAAAATTCGTAGAGGCAATGAGGATGGAGTGAATGCAAACAAAACATATCTATGTATTCACCACCCAGAACAGAAACAGAACATTTTCAGAATCTCAAAAATCCTTATCATGTACCCATCCGATCACTTCCGCAACAAAGAAAACTACTTTCAGTCCCATTTCATAAAAAATTTTTCCAGCTTAATTGAAGTATGATTGACAATTAAAATCTGTATATATTTAAAGTGTATAATTTGATGATATGTATACATTGTGATATATTCACAGCAATCAAGCTAATTAATATATCCATCACATTGCATAATTATCTAGTTATTCTATTCATGGTGAGAACGCTTAAGGTCTAACTTCTTAGCAAATTTTAAGTAAAGGTGTCAGAGATCGAGAGGATTCACTTCCTCGCCAGAGACAAAATGGAAATGGTTACCCTAATAAGCAGCAAGACCAGCATGGAATGTTCTCACTCACAGAGGTCTGGCTATGGTGGGTTGACCATGGAGATTTTAGGACCTGAAATGGTTAAATTCTCACACCCTCAGATCTGGGCAGCAAGAGTCATCACAATAGACCTTCATCAGAGTCTTCATAGACCAAAGGCTCTTTAAATGACCGGTAGGTTGAGGAAGAAATCTAGAATATCAAGACATACTCAAAATGTGCACATTTGGAAAATCTTTGTTCTAAATTTCCCAAAGGTATTTATAGCTATTTAACAAGATTCCTTTTCACTTGGGAAAGGGAGAAAGACTTAGACCCAGATATTTCAGAAATTGTTGACTATAGTTTTACGCTAACACACTGATGCCAGTTGAAATTTGAGATCAGTAGAAAAATGGACACTTGGCTTACTGAGCTCTCCAATAGTCCTACTGGGTCCCAAATCTATCCTAGGTAATTTTTCTAGTTTGAGTTTCACTTTAATTCCTGAGTACACAACTGGACTATATTTGTCTTGTAGGTGATTTTGGATATGTGATTGAGTCCTGGCCAAGAAAATGTGAGTATTCTATTTCAAGTCCTCAGCAATAAAAACCTCTGGAACAATCCTCTACTCTCTTTCCCCAAATTCCTGATGAATTGAGAGAGGGTCTAATGGGAAGTGAGATCACAAAGAAGAAAAAGCCCGGGGCCTACAGTCTCTTAGAAGAAAGCCATTTTAGTACTAACACCCAACTGGACTGTGACATGAAAAAGAAGTAAATACTAACTGTGTAAATTTATAAGATTTTGACATTTATCTATTATAGTAGCTAGCATTACCTCATCAGGCTATTGCAATACAAATATCCAAGTTGAAGTCCTTGAATTATTCTCTTTTCCTATCAAAAATAATGCAAAAGTAATACCACAATTATGTAGAAAATATAACATTACCATTTTGTTGTAAAAATCAAAGACTATACTATTTTTTAACTTCCCACTTTGGTCAGTTCAGAAAGGAAATATATCTTGGAGGCTGAGAGTGAATAACCAGAAATTTAATCAGTGCAACTGTTATTCTAGATCTCACATATTATCTGAGATAGGAAACTAGGTGCTCTGAATCCCCAACTTCAGCATTCATTCACTCAGTAGACTTCACAGCAAAGAAATCATTAACTTCAGAAGAATGAAATCCAGAGCTACGAGTATCAATATGGCTGACATTTTATATATAAAGATTGTTTTTCTCGGGGACTTGAATTTTAAAGAGAGAGAAGAGATCTGCTGGTTGAAATATGGGTGAAATCACAATCTCCCACTATGGACTTTCAGTAAGAGTATAATAAGAGGTGACAATAAGGATAATGATAATTTCTACCATATTTAAAAATGTAAAAATTGCTTCCATCTATGATTTTCTACTGTGAGGTAGACATAAAATCAGGAATTAAGGATAAATATAGATACAGAGAGGTTACAGGAGTGCATTGAGCGTGAGATATAGACCCAAATGACTATTTTAACTTCTGCAAATGTGTTCCAAAGAAGTTTTTAAGTTAATTTTCTAGACATACAACAGATGTTATACTACATTTTATCTTATATACATTTAATTAATTCAAATTATATTCAAACCTGAAGAGAGTAGAGTTCTCTAAGCAAATGCAGAAACATGGTCTAATAGCCTAAAATCTAATAATAATGACTAATATCTATAATATTCTAATATCTCAGTAGTAATAATTGAAAATGTGGGAATTAAATCCCCTACAGGTATTCCCCTGTGCCTTTCTGAAACTGGATACTGACTGAGAATGAGAATGGACTTCAAATATAGAACACACTTGTGTAATACAGCCAATTACCAAAGTTTACTGTCCCATGTATACTTTGATAAACTAATAAATCTAATTTAAAGAAAAAATAGTAGGTTTAATGTATAGTAAATATTATCAGCACGATTTAATGAGTAAATATATATCTCCTGTTTACACATGCAACTCTGCTTCTAGAATTCTTCCAAGTGATTTCCCACCATATTTTAATTTTTTAGCACATTTTCCTCTTGCCACTTTGTATTATAGTTATGTCTTATCTCACCTTCTATATGGTAAATTAGCTGAGATTAATTCCTATAACCTCACAATGCCCTAAACCTTTCTCCACCTTGTACATACTTGGTAATTATTTGTAACTACTCAATAAATAGTTTTAGGATTAAATAATTCATATAATTCTCCATCTTCTGTAAACTATCTCTAGTCAATCTAATGTCTCCCCTTTTCATTTTCTGTTGACATTTTCATATTTTCTTATATGAGTTGAATTAAGTTAAATTTGGCCTGACGTTGAGTCCCTATGTAGCAAACTACACCCTAACTTAGCATGTAAACAAACCAAAATCTAATGTAGGAGTATAAGAAACAGCCATGTTTCAGCCAAGCACAAGCAACTGGGTTTCAATGAATCATAGGCAGTGAACTCATCAAATCATTCCTAAATAAGGGACATGCCCAGCTGTAGCCAATAATGTGATTTTTCTGCTTTGCTTCTGCATTTGGCCAATAAAAGCCTGATGCTTGCACTGCTGGTCAGAGCTCTCTGAAGAGCTTATTCAGGGTGCTGCTCAATTCATGAATCAGTCTTTGCTCCAATAAACTCTGCTAAGTTTAATTTGTTTAAAGTTTTTGTTTTGTTGGTTTGGTTTTGTTTTTTGTAAAGCAAGCATGAAAATGAGGTTATTGAGGAGAGAAAGATAGGATTATAGAACAAGAACAAGATATAGGTTTACAGGGAGAGATACGCAAAACCAGACCTTCTGTCGCAGCAAAAGGAGAGCAAAAGGAGGGGCAAAAAAGGGGTCTGGTTATGGTCTCAGTCTTGTTTTATAGTGCCCAGATTGGGACCTCTCTGTGGCTCAGACATCACCATGGAAATACTTTGATTGGACAGTTGGGAGTTGCATGACTTGAGTCTTAACTATGTATGCTAATTTTGTTCTAGGTCAATTTTTGGACTCCATGGTACCTATGCTGTTTTGTTTTGTTTTTCACAAATGATCACCATGGTTCTACAGCTTTTTAAGTGTCAACTTATCTGGGTTGTTCTGAAAAACCCTATTTCTGTATATTGACAAACACAAAAATTAAGGATGAACCCACTTTGGAAACAGGCTAAACAAAGTTGAATGAGTTTGCAGACTGATGCATTTCTCCGGTATTTGCATACACTAATGTAAACTGTAAATCTCTAAAATGGAAATAAAATACATATTATTCTCCCAACCTATTTAACTTTCAACTAGTATTTCACAGAACACATTTAGATCGAGTAAATTACACCTTATACAGGTGTTCATAGACACATATCTCATGTAATAAAAACAAAAAAACTGAGTTGGGGGGAATGTTACTATGTTCTCTACATTTTGATAAGAAACTTCGGCCAAGATCATGAGACTGCTAAATAATGACTTCAAGACTAAGACCTTCAGGGCTTCCAAATTGTAGGAGGCTGTGCTCCTGATCATTTTTCCATGTGCAAAGTGTATTATTGCTCCAACTCTTCTTTAAAATCTTTGGAAGTAATGGCCATATCTTACTCTGCTTTGCATCTTGCATAGTTTTTTCCATAGTAGACATCAGAAACGCTTATAATTTTAGACATCAAATGTGCAAGGCACCATTTCTAGAAGGAATCAGTCATTGCTACAATTTATTTATGGTTTTGGGAAAGGTGCATCCTTTCCAACTAAAACTAAACAAGCAACCAGAAACTGAGTCTCTGTAGTGTGTTTTAATATTGAGAATTGAAATGATTGGATGATGTGATCTAAAATTCAAGTGTTTGTTTTTGTATTTGTGTGGTTGTTATTGCTGTTGCTATTGTCTATAGTCATAAAGAATAATCTTTTCTCCCAAAAGTTATAAAGCTACATTTCTCTATGTTTTTTAATTAAAATATAAGTAGTCTAATTAATAACTTTTATGAAAGCAGTCACATGGATATAATAGTTGCTGATTTGGAGACTGCAAATCAGTTTTCTTTAGTCTTACTTGTTTAACCCCAGGCACTTGCTTGCTGCTTCACATCTCTTGAAACTGGCCTTCTTAATTATACTTCATTTTTAAAAAATGTCTCTTAAGTAAGGAATTACATGTTAATCTTCAAGAACACCACTGTTTCCATATTGTTGACATGGAGTGTTTTATTATCTTTGTAAAATGCATTATAATTTTGTGTATACCTAGGAAGCAGAAAGGCAATTGGAATTCCTTCAATTTACCTCCTAAGAGGCAAAGCTAATACATGTGGTTCCAACAATCGATCTGTCTTCTAAGGCCCACACTTCACATTTGAAACACCTAAAAATCTTTACCAAAATACTGTTAAATAGACCTCACCCCAGACAAATTAAATCAGAATCTCTTAGCATGTGGCCTCATTAGCAATATAAATTTTTTAATTCTCCAAATGTTATAATGATCAGCCAGAGCTGAGAACCACCACTCTAGAGGTGATAATCACAACATTGGAAGCTGGAAAACAATGGTGAGCAGGGTTCACCAAAGCCTGACTATGCACTTGAGACTCACTTCTGGAGCTTTTAAAGTTCCTAAGGCCTCACTGAATCAGAATTTTCAGTGGTAGGACTCTAAGTAAATCTTACCCATTTGGAGTTTGAGGGACACTGCTTTGGGGGTTTCTTAAACTAACTTCTAACACATGACAAATCTTGACTGAGCATTTTAGCCCAAATGACATCCCCTTTTTGAGTTACTCCCATTAAAACTTCTTCAGAGTTCTTCTCTGCAAGATACAATGTTTTTGCAAAGCACTGAAGTATGTCATGATGAAATGTGTCAGCTGCTAGGGGTCTGAAGACCTGAGTTTGAGGTCATTGCTGCATTATTTACCAGCTGCACTACCTTGGACAAATCGCTTTCTATTTCTAATTAAACTTAAGTTACAGATTATAATAACAAAATGAGTAAATACAATGATTCCAAAAACTAACAGGTAATCAAAAATCTTCTGGAGAACGTGAAAAAAATACGTGAATTCATTGCTCCAGTCCTGGAGATTTTTTTTCTCTATATCTGGAGTTTAGTTAGACATAAGCAATTTCACTTTTTAAGATTTGCAAGGGAGTTTGATAACTGACCAATTGTGTTGATTTAATGCCCACCACAAAGAGTGAGGCCTGCTGTCAGTATCAGGGATACTGATATTTCATTTACAGATTTGTACATGACCTCTCTTGATCATTTACAGCTCAGCATTCATTTTTTGTAGAAGAGCTGCTCTCAGATGATTTGGTGCAGCAGGTGGGGAGATTTATAGCATAGTCACTCCCTCATGTGTATTTACAACTATAGAGTCACCTAGATAAGAAAGACAGGATTGATCCTCTTATGATGCTTAGAGTCATGCCAGGGGATTTAACTGAATAATTACACAAATGGCTATTAAAGTGCAGTTGAAATAAGTGCTGTAAAAGAGAATCTCAGCCTAATGTGAGAATGCACGATGAGGAGACTTTCCCAGTGTCTCCCCATTATCTATGGGCAGTGACACTGAAGTGGACACTAAGTTTTATTGTGGGTAGGTCAGGCAAGGGAGTGAAGCAGTGGTGAGAGCATTCCTGGCAGAGAAAACAGCCTGTGCAAAAGTCCTGAGGAAGGAAGATGGCTAGTGGCATATGAGGAATTGAACAAGAGCCTGAGTATCTAAAACTCCAATGAGCAGGTGTGGTGGGAGCAACAAAGATGAGGCTATGAGGTACCAAAAAGCCAGAGATACTTAGGTCATGTCTAGACTCTGTATTGTGTTTACCTTTAATAGCAATAGATACTAGCAATAGATACCATCAATTGAAAGGATTGAACAGGAGAGTGAAAAGATCAGATTAGCGCTTTAAATACATCCCTCTATCTGCTGTATGAAGGCTGTCTTGGTGCACTGCATGTTTGGACTCTAGGTAGAAGGGTAGGCCAGGTGGGGAGTGGAAGATAATTGTGCTTTATGCTGAGATGGTGGACATAGAATGACGAGATAGATGGATTCAACAAATGTGGTCAGGCAGAGACTGCATTCCTCTTGGTTTTGTATTCTCATGACCTGGCAGGGTGTCTGGCACACGGTCATCACTATATAAATGCAGAAGTAGACAGTATTCCCATTTCGTTATCGAAAAATGTTATTACCAATTACTCCCATAGTTTAAGCTGAAATCTTCCTGTCTAGTTTTAATTACTAGCTTTACTTTCTACACCCAAGAAATGCACATAAAAATATAAGAACACACACACATGTGTATATTTTTAAAAGCTAGTTATGACGCCCTCATTACCTGAATCTTCTCCACAGACACACTCTGATGTGTGACTCTCCTTTCCATATGAAACCAGACCCTAGTCCTTCCAGTCTTCATTTGGCAAGGTTTCCAAACTCTCAGGAAATATATCTTTCCAAATAAATTTCAATCCCTTCTAGGTTCACGTTACTTTACCTTAGTACTTAGTATTTATAGACCATAAAATTGAAGATGGTTCCCTAATATGGTTTGACTCATGCAGAGCCTGGCGAACCCAGAATAACCACACCATCCCTAGTTTGCCTGCACAGAAAGGCCCACATTCCAGTAAACCCTTCAGTCTTGGGTAAAGCCAGATGATTGGTTTGATATGAATTTTATGTGTCAACTTGACTAGGTTAAGGGATGCTCAGATCAAAATTTAAAAATTTCTGAAGGTGTTTCTAGAAAAGATTAGCATTTGAATAAGTAGACAGAGTAAAGAATATCACCTTTGACAATGTATACAAGCATCATCAATCTTTCAAGGGCCTGAATGCAACAAAAAAAAGTAGAGGAAGGACAAATTTACTCTCTCCGTTTGAGCTGGGACATCCATCTTCTGCTGTCTAAGACATTGGGGTTCCTGGTTCTTGGGCCTTTGAACTTGGACTGGGACTTATACTATCACCTCCCCTAGCTCTCCTCGGGTTCTAGGGTCAGGACTGAATTTTACAGACAAATTTCCTAGTTCTTCAACTTGCAGATGGGAAATTGTGGGACTTCCTGGCCTCCATAATCACATGAGCCAATAACCATAATACATCTCCATATGTGTGTGTGTATATATATATATATATACATATATATATATATATACTGTGATCTCAGTGGCTATTTATATATATCTCCTGCTGATTTTGTTTCTCTGGAGAACCTTGACTAATACAAGTCACTCTAATGTGAGGCTATGTTTTAAAATAAGTCTTCTGCATCTAAACCCTTTCTCTATTACGGTCCATTCTTGCAGGGATATGAATGTAATGTGTTGCAAAAGTGAGTTTTCACTTGAAACACTTTATAAAGTACTTTTACATGTACAATTTCATTTGCTTAGCCAAACTCCTTTAGTGAGGCAGGGTTTATTACTCACATTTTAAGGATGAGGAAAATAAGAATTAGAGAAGTTCGGGGATTTGCTTATATTCATTTGGCTTTTAGAATGTAAAAGCCACATGGTTCTATCTTCTTTCACATATTTAAATACAGTTATGACATGAAGAACAGAAACACATTCAGATATTGATTTCTGCCATCTTTTTTCCTTTCCTTCACTCCAAAAATGTAGGCAAGCCTTAACCTCAAGGACATTTTAGGTACCAAAGCAGAAGCCGTTTGAATAAAACAATTCTCTTTTGTGAAAGCCCACCTTCATCTTCATTGATTTACTTTTCTTCATGAATATGTTTTGAGTACCTGCTATGAGCCATGGCTACCTCTGAAATGAAATGAGGGTGGAAGATGGAAAACAGGAGACAGACAAACCAATAATGAGAATAACATAAAATGATGATGAATGCTATGCAGAGAATAAAAATAAAGAAAAGTCATAGCCAATGAACATGTGGCTATGTTGGTTTAGGTGATTACAGAAAGCCTCAAGAAGATAGTAACATTCAAGTTGCTTTTTAAATTGTAAGATAGAGGCAACTCTTCATGCCAAGTGCAGGGAATAGCCTTCCCAGAGGAGGGAGTAGCTAGTGCAAAGTTCCTGGGCCAAGAATGTGCTAGTGTGTTTGAAGAACAGAAAGAAGCTCAGTGCCTTGAATCATCATATGCAAGGAGTAGAGTGATTTAAAATAAAGACACAAAAGGAAACAAGACAAAATCATAAGGATCAAGAAGGCCAGGGCAATAAACATGGGATTTCTTTCCTGACTATGACAGGCCAGGGAGAAACATGGTCTCATTTGTGTCACTCTGGCTACTGAATACAGGGCCAGTGAGGGAAAAAGCAGCAATCAGAGAAATCAAGACAAAGAGTGTGGTGGCTCTGAACAGGATGGTAAGTAAGAATAGAAATGGGAGAAATGGATAGATTAGATTTAGATTTTAGAAGGAAAGTTGACAATACTTGCTGATATCATGGATATCGGCAAGATTAAAAGATGAGAGCAAAAGGAAACAAGAGATAATTTCTCAGTTTTGGCTTGAGCAATTCTGGGATGAGTTTTGGGTGGTGGTGGGGGGGGACACACAGAGCATCTGAGAAAAATCTGGGAGTAGGAGAGAAGGAATCCAGAATTTTGTGTTGTCTAAGTTACATTTAAGAGGTCTAACAGACATAGCAATGTCAAAAAAAAATTGCATGTACAAGTCATTAAGATTATACCAGATGTCCTGGATGAGGATGGCAGAGGGGAGGGCCGTATTTGAGGAAAGAGAGGTTGGATCCTTTAGAAAGAGGCGTACGTTACCCCAAACCTAGGTGAGGGACATGGTGCAAGACCTGCAAGAAGCAAGAACCTGAGACCCAGAATCACCCCATTTCCGTACAGAGACAAGGTGCTTGCAGTGTGAAATAATAGACACTTTATACCTGAGTAGGTGGATTCCGGTTTTGAGGGCTCTCAGCCCTAGAAATATCTCTATAGCCGTTCAACAGAGTGAAAGCAACCGAGCTTTTGAACCTCAGGGAAGCATGTGGACCTGGAAAGGGGGCATCTCAGAGATAATTAGTGTGGACCAAAGAATGAAGGGACATTCCCAAATATTCTGGGAAAAAAAATGAAGTTTGGACAAAAGAACTTATCCGCCAATCAGAGCCAAGTGAGGATCAGGACAGCCCTTAGAGAAGTCTGCAGTGCTTAGAGAAGTCTGCAATGCCAGTGAGGCTCTTCCTGAAAACCAGGGAACCTCAGTGCACGGAGAACAGACTTACCAGGAAACAGGGAAAGCGGAGGCCCAGCCTGCCTCAAGACCACAAGCCATGTCCTCTGCCATGAGGCGCTGTGAGCCACAACCCTGGCCTCACCTCAAAAAATAAACAGCGAAAGACAAAGAAATAGGGAGACTTAGTAGGTTTTTTGTTTGTTTGTTTTTATTCTTAGAATACACGGTACCTTAGAGACTATTAACACTTCTCAGTCACACCACATTTTAAAGCAAATATAACTAAAATATAATTTCCCTCTAACCAGCAGATGGGAGCCTGGGGAACCACAATTTTACTGCACATCTGAGGTGTAGCATGAGTGAATTTTATGGCCCTGCAACTTGAGTCAAGTATATAGAGTGAGAGGAAAGCTGTGAACTAAACCAAGACAGGCACCCATTTAAGAAGTACATGGAGGAAGTCTAAAATAACAAACAGAGAGCTAATCGTGAGCACTTTTTTTTGGCTTCCCAGAAATAAAATGGCTTAAGAAGGAGAAAAAATAGCTGTGCATTATGCTCTATACACCATGGAGACTGACACTTCATGAAGAAAGTTTCTGATCATTTCAATAATGCAATGATATTAATGGTCTGTGCTTCTTTTTGTGAGAAGTGTAAAGTGGACATTTAAGGAAGTGTTACATTGAGTGGGAAACAAGCTAAGCCCAAGGGGAAAAAAAAAATAAGAGCCTCAACAAAGGACTCCAAAATCTTGCTCTCAGTAGAGATGGCTGATGCATCAGATCTGACTTTTTAGCCCCTCACCCCACCCCTAAATCCAAAGATCTCTCATTCTCATTTTTAGGCATTTTGGCAAAAAAAAAATGCTATTTATGATCAATATTGAGAAATCTCTCCTTGGTGTTCTTTTACCTACCAATGTAGGTTTAGCACACAGACAGGGCATTTTATCACACAGGGCAGCAACTGAAATTTGATAAAATATTAATTAAGTCTAATTTTGCTTTAAAAAAAATTCCCTAAGCAAGTATTTTTCTATGTTACAATATAAACTTATTGATAGTTTAAAGAAATCTTTTCCTCACATATCATATACTTCATTTTCATAACTATTTATAGGGTTAGCTCTGTGGAAGACAGATATAATAACTACATTTTATTACAGATTCATGAGAAAATAAATTCAACCACTTTGTCATTATTCCTCTAGACCTAGACTTTATATGTGAACATGGAAATGATAGCAATTTCTTTTTAAAATCAGTCTTATTTAAAATTTTCAGTTTGGTTTCTGTTACTATATAGTCAGGCAGAGAAAGCATAGCTCAAAAAGTAACTGTGCTTCCTTTGGTGCTCAGACAAAAATTTGACTGTGTATTCTTTTTGGAGGCATTTATTCCTGAGTGACTACTTGCAGGTCAGAGCAGCTCTTCAAGCAAGAAAGCATTTGCTCAGCGTCTCCTCTCTCTGCCATCCATAACATTCAAGGCTCTGGCAGAAGAAAACTAGTTATAATCAGGCACTTGTGAGGTTTCCCCCTTCTATCCATCTGTCCTTGTCAACTTTGTAAATGTATACTTAGATTTTTTTTCCTCCCATCCCTACTGTCTTGGTCTGTTTTGTGCTGCTATGACAGACTATCAAAGACTGGGTAATTTATAAAGAAATGTGATTCTTACATTTGGGAGGCTGGGAAGTCCAAGATCAAGGTTCCCATATTGAGCAAGGGCCTTCAGCTGCCTCATCCCATGGCAGAAGACAGAAGGGCAAGAGATCATGAGAGAGCTAGAGAACAAGAGCTTGTATAATAGCCCACTCTTGCAATGACTAACCCACTCCTTCCATAATGACATTAATCCACTTATGTGGGCAGAGCCCTCACGACCTAATCACTTCTTACAAGGCCCTACCTCCCAATACTGTTGCATTGGGGATTAAGTTTCCAACACACAAACTTTGGAGGACACATTCAAACCATTCAAACCACAGCATACTTCATGCTCGTTCTGATTAAGTTAACAATCTTCCCTTTTCCAAGTCTTTAGTTAATATTTGAGGAAACTGTAAAATAGAAAAGAGTTCAGGGAAAATAATGAATAGACCATTCACAAAGAAAGAAATGTGTATGGCTCTTTAACATTTTTAAAAATGTTCATTCCCACTCATATTGAGACAAACACACACTGGAAAATATCAAAAAGTTGACTAATACTTTTTGGAAAAAATAATATTTCCAAAAAATAATGTTGGAATAGGTGTGGGACACAAGTATGGCTGGTGGGAATGTAAACTGGTACAGCCTTAGTGGAAGATAATTTGGCAATTCCTACCAAATATAAAATGGACATTTTTTATGTACATATACAAAATAACATGTACAAGGCTGTTGATTGCACACATATTTGCAATAGCTAAAGATTAGAACAGCCTAAATCAAATTTTCACTAAAAGAATTAATTTACATGCATGTAGTGGAACACTGTACAATGATACACAACACAATTCAGCTCTCTATAGGTTGAAATGAATGTATCTCCCAGACATTATTGTTAAGTGAAAGTATCCTCACAGGTGCCGGAGGATTACAAGTCATTTTCTTATGCTTTAGCCTTGAATGTCAGGGGTGGCAGAGAGAGAAGACACTGAGCAAATGCTTTCTTGCTTAAGGAGCTGCTCCAACCTGTCAGTAGCCAAACAGTGTTATAGTATTCTATCATTCTTGTTTTGAAAAGGAAAAGAAAATATACATAAAACATATCGTGAAGGATTGTTGCCTGTGGAGGTGGGGTGAGAATCTGTGGATAGAGAAATGGATGCAATGGAAGTAATGGAAGGTTCCCCCCACCAAGGTATATTCTTTTGCACTTTTTGAATTATCATGCACAAGTAGTATCTATTAAAATAATTAATGACTTAATGAGATATAAAGAACACTAGGGTATCCTAAGTAATTTAGTTTTTACTTAAAAGCAGTAGGGAGCTATTAAGTGGTCTTAACAAAGCATATTACATGATGGGCTTTATAAAAAGAACATTCTAGCAACATCACCGCAGTCATAAGAGTCTAGATGTAGAGGAGCTGCTTAGAACTTCTACCTTAATTGCACATTGGAGGGCCTGGATTTCATCTCCATAGATTTTAGCGTAAAGGTATGGGGTGTGGACTGGACATCAGGGATTTGAAAAGATCCCTAACTGATTATGGTATATAAACAAGATTGAGAACCGCTGACATAGAAGGCTGCTTGAGTAATTAGGTAATCCCTTATAAAAAGATACTTAGCTAAGTAATGCTGCAGAGGAGGGAAAAGAAAAGATGAATTCTAGAGCTATTAAGAAGATGAATATTCAGAACTCATTAGTCAATTGGATGCAGGTTGTAAAAGAGAGAGTGAAACAAGACAAAGATTGACTTTCCATCTTCTGGCTTGGGCAAATAGGTAACACTACTAACTACACTGTGGTAGAAGTTATATAACTGAGAAGGCTTGATTACGTTTTAGGATTAGGGAAACAAACATATTTCTATACTAAAAGAAAAGATATTATGTAATGAAGCCAATCATCCAAAATAACAATGAGAAAGTTGATGGATACATTTCCTCAGAAAGGCTGGAGAGGATGGGAACAAGATCTCAGGTAGTAGATTTAGTTTCAAGCAGTAGGATTAAAGAGATAGAAAACAAAATGAATTCTGTTATAGACAATGCTTAGTTAGATGCTTGTGATATATGCAAGCAGAGTGATATAGGAGCACTTGACCATGTGGTTCTGGGATTTGGAGAATGAGCATATTGGAGATTTTGACATTGATGTCAGCAGCAAAGGCTATTATTTGAAATTACAGGAGAGAATAGAGTATAGGAAAAGTCCCCAAAACAGAACTGTCAGCAGATTGGAATAGAAAAAGAAGATGAACATTCAAAGAAGAATGAAGTTCAAAAAAATAGCCAGAAAGGTAGGAGATTAAAAAAATAGAAAACAAAGTGTTTCAATAGATTAACAAAGTGTTTCAATAGATTAACAAGAAATGAATTGTTAACAGAGTCGATTACCATAGGAAAACCAAGCCTAGAAAGTCTGTTATGGATTTAGCAACTAGAAGGTGACCTTGGTAAGAGGAGTGTCTATGGAGTGTGTAGACAGACCCAAGATTGCAATAGAAAGTGGGAGTGACAGGAAATGAGTAAGTGAAAACAGCAGGTGTTAACTACTATTTTTAAAAGATGATTACACAGAATCTAAGATGGATAAGGTTTGATTACATTTTAGGATTGGGGAAACAAGCATATTTCTATTCTAAAACAAAAGTTATTGTGTAATGAAGCCAATGACCCAAGCAAACAATGAAAAAATTGATGGAGACATTTCCTCAAAAAGGCTGGAGAGGATGGGAACAAGATCTCAGGTAGCAGTTTTTGACTTAACAGGAGGACTGAAGAGATGTCAATCCTTCCTTCTTGGGAGGAAAGATTTTAAAAGAGTGAATATGGAGATAAGTTTGTTGGAGTTGAAAGAGAGAGAATTCTCACTTATAGCTTCTTTTTCTACGAAGCAGGAAAAGAGGTTGTCTTAAGAGAGTAAGAAAAGCATGTTAAGGGGAATGAAGAAAGTTTAAGTTTAAAATAGCTGGGGTTGGGAGGATGGGATGAAAGCTGACCAAGGTCATGGAGAGGAACTTTTAGGAAGGAAGAAGGACCCTGCTGCTGGTGTTGGAGTCCTTTGCACGTTTCCTCTTCCCTCCCTGCAAGCTGAGTATTGATCTAGATGCTGACGGCATAAGGAGTGGGAATGGCAGACAGGAATCTGAGCCTCAGGAAACTTAAAATGCAGTTAATAGGGCATCCAGACCTGAGGGATCTCCAGGGACACGCATAGAGCAGCATGTGGCTATAAATTAAAGTGCACCTCAAGTAGGAAACAAGAGAAAGATTAGAGCAGGTAACACATGGTCATGGGAAGACTGATGAAAGGAGGAAGAGAGTTTTATGCAGCACACAACTGGCTTGGATGAACTGGCAGCAGCAAGGAAGGGAATAGATAAGGGATCCCAGAGACCGACAATAATGTTGAAGACTGAGCTCCAGAAGGGGAGGGTGTTCACCACTGTGGACTCAGAAACAGCAGAAACTTTTTGAATTAAAAAAGAAAAATAAACTGAAGAAAATGCATAAAACTGAATGAGGGGAGCACTTAAGAGGTTGGTTCCCATTTGTGCTGCAATGATGATGCCAGTGGAGAGGTGGTTCTGGAATGCACAAAAGGAAGCTGCTTTAAATGTCTGAGCTGGGGCTATGTGACAATTATTAATATATTACTTTCTCTTTGCCTTACACAAGAACAGGGTGAGAAGATCATTTCTCAAAGTCTCCGCAAGGAATACAGAAACTTCCCTCTTCCCCTGACTAGGCAGCATTTTGCTCTTGGACATTTGTTTCTGGTACTCAACTGACCTTTTAAAAAAAAGTTGCATGTGGAAAGAGCATCTTGGTCAGTGATCCCTGGGGCTCAGTGAGAGGCAGCCTTGTTAATCACTAGGGCACTTCCTTCTCCCTCTGCTAACTTTTCGTGGGAATAAACACTGAAACTAAATAAATATATGAAGATATTTCTTTTTTTCCCCTCTGTAATCCTCCCTCTCTACTCTACCTCTCCACATATACTTCCTCCTGTCCTATTTATATATATTTTTAAATTCTTTTAATATCCTTGATTAAAATCATTATTTTTAAAAAAGGAAAGACTTTTGACTTCTTTTTTTTTTTTTTTTTTTTTGAGACAGAGTCTCACTTTGTTACCCGGGCTAGAGTGAGTGCCGTGGCATCAGCCTAGCTCACAGCAACCTCAAACTCCTGGGCTTAAGCGATCCTACTGCCTCAGCCTCCCGAGTAGCTGGGACTACAGGCATGAGCCACCATGCCCGGCTAATTTTTTGTATATATATTTTTAGTTGGCCAGATAATTTCTTTCTATTTTTAGTAGAGACGAGGTCTCACTCTTGCTCAGGCTGGTCTCGAACTCCTGACCTCGAGCGATCCACTCGCCTCGGCCTCCCAGAGCTAGGATTACAGGCGTGAGCCACCGCGCCCGGCCGACTTTTGACTTCTTGACCAACTGCCAGTACTGAAATCTTTAGACATGGCTAAAAAACAACATTGGGAAAAAAATGCTAAAACACAAACTCTCTCACCTACCAGAATGAGAATTGAGGTTTATTTTTCTAGTTTGGAAATTCTTTCAACTGACATATATTTTGTATGCCTGCAGTAAACAATGTTCTACTGGCATAACATGAACTATCTTCAGCATCCTATAATTAAGTATTTCTAAATTTTCCATGAAGATGTCATTTTAAATACCACAAAGAGATGCTGAGTTTATCACATAAAATATAAAACAGCTCATTAACATTTGCATGAAGAACAAAATAACACCTCCACATTTTAAAAAGAAGATACTCTTTTCTTTATCCTCAATTTATATAGTACCTTTCTTTCTAAGCAGTTTGATTAATATCTTCTTGGCTCAAATGTTTGAGGAAAAGGTGTTAAAATTACCTTCAGGTAATATAGCTACGTCTAGTGGCTCAGTGTGACAGTAACGAATGGAGTCTTTCTTCCATGTTACAAGCTGTCCTTAGCATCACACTATACAATAAATTCAGATATCGATGGAACAAAGTATCTATGCAGCCATCGCAAAAACATGCTGCCAAAGGATATTTCTGTTAAAGGTAATTCAGCAGCTTTCCAGTTTAAAGTGATCTCTTTTCATTCTTACTAATTAGTTCTAATTATTAAGTCAAATTCAAGTTTAAAACATGGTCCACTACAGATTCTCTCAGTCCTCTCCTCCTGGTCTGGTCTTTTGCTACAGAAAAAACATATTTTTTCTCCAAAGGTCTCAATAAACTTGCCTTACTCACTAACTCTGCCATGACTCTTATTAGAGATGGCCATTCCTTTAACTTGGTCCCAGCTTACAGCCTTTATGTCCACAAATAAAAAAATAAATTTGATTATATTTCACAAAAAGGAAAGAAAAGAAAATTTTCTCCCTTTCCCTCCCCTCCTTTCTCTGGCTCTGTTTTACCTGACCCGAATATGCTTGCAAATACATGTCAAGGATGGGCCATAATAAACCTGCTTGAAAATATAGGGATGGAAGTATTAAATATGGTAGTAATTAATGAAAATATTCTTAAAGTTCTATAATTTTAATATTTTGATTTTACTACTATAATCATTCAGTATAGGAAGGTTTAGTCCTTTCAGGTCTTAGCAACTCTAATTTTTCTTTAATTTCTTTTATATAATTCATTTAATTTCATTTTCTATTCAGATGAAGTCAGCGGATGAGAAAAAAAAAACCTTTTCTTTGTTCTGTAAACATTTTGAAACTAAAATGTGAACAACTGGCATTAGCACCAACACTTTGTAGAGTGTTAGAGAGAAATGTTTTTCTTTGCTACATTTTACACTTCTATATGATAGCCCAGAGGGAGGATCTGGCTTCTGAAGGGCAGGTGTTTTCCAAGGATGGACAGAACTCAGATTGGATTTGTTGTGCAATAGAATGAAAATACCAAGGGAGAAGGGAAAGTTGAAACACAGATGTAGGAGGATGATGAATATAAGATCTGCCCTAACGAGAGTATATGCAAATAACAGGGGCATTGCCAAATGTTGAACTGAATAAAAGACCCAAAATTAAGAATGCAAATTAAAATTTTTCACAAAATCAATGTTGGTGCCAACAGGAACACCTTGGCACCAGTGTACCTTTCCCTCTAATAATTAAAGCCAATCTGCTAATGGGGTTTCTCTTCCCTGGATCTTTCAAGTAACACATCAAGTGAGCTCACCATAGCATACTAATGATACATTATTCCTCAACAGCCACGGTCTCTCAGGGACTGAAAAAAGTCTAGAAGTAGACTCAAAACGTTTAAAGGACTAAAAGCAGTCAGGGCAATGAATAGACTGCTCTGGCCTCTGTTTTGCTACCAGGTAGAAATGTTGATGCTGAATATATTTTTCTGGTATTTTTTAACTTCCTTGTTCAGAATAGGAAAATGTATCACAGTAACTCCTATGATGCACAACAACCAGAGGTATATCTATAAAATTTGTAAGATATCCACATTTTCTTGCCTTATATTGTCCACAGGTGTAAGAAAAGAGGATAATTAATATCTGCAACTAACAGTGATTCAATGAAGCAAAACTTGCTAATCAATCAATGTTGTCTTTCTGCAAAAGCATGGATGTAGACTCAGAATCCTTCTCAAGAAGCTCTCTAGGAAGTCACTACTGTATTTTAGGAAAATCCTGGAACAGTATAGAAAAACCAGCCACCAAACAGTGATGGATCCGAGAGGCAAAAGAATGACTGAGGCAAATTAAGCTTGGCGGGTTAGATGAATCTATGAGAGTTCATTTACACAGTGCATGCACTGCTTGCACAGGAGTTCTCTAGGCATTTGCTTACTCCTTACATAGGAGTTCTCCGGCCACTCACTCCTGGCTGGTGCAACAGTTCTTCAGAGAGTAAACCGGCACCATCTACCGGTCGTATCATCTTAAAACTGTTCCCAGTGAGTTACTAAGACCTCTTACATTTTATCATCACATATTCACATTGAAACAAATCAAGCATGTGCAGTATAATCATCATATGCCTTCATACAATCCGTGTTATGTTAATGATATTATAATTCTCCACGAGGCAGAGATGTTAGCATTACAATTAGCTAAACAGTGTTATAGGGCAGCTAAAGCAGTACTAAAGCAGACAGGGCCAGTATGCACAGGTTGCCTCTGCCTCAAGAAAGTGCTGAGGCACATCTCTGAAGCCTTCTAACTATCTTTTAGCATTTGCTTAAATTTTTTTTTCAACTTCATACTGGCTCTGAAGCTGTAGGAATAAGATCTTAGTTTATCATACCCAAGCACTTATCTCCATGATGCAGTCTATGTGTTCCTCTTGTTGACTAGTTAAGCACCAAAAAGTATAAACACAATTTGCATCAATACATAAAACAAATAAATACACATCACCAGTATTTCAGGTGTCAGTACAATGCAATGGGAAAACCTCAGGTTTGCGGCACCGTAAGACCTTCATTTGACTTCCACTTCGCTGCTTACTCCCTGGGCTTGACCAACTGATTTAGCTCTCTGAGCTTCTGCTATCTCAACTCAAAAATAATGAGGAAAGTAGTACCAATGCGATGGCAAGGATTAAATTAAATAACACAAAATAAGTACCTGGCACACAACAGGAGATCAACATATGTTCATAGAATTGTGTGACGTGTGGTGTTCAGCATGGCTAACATTCACTAAGAACATTCTCGTGAAAGAAGCTAAAATAAAAAAGAAGTAGCAACTGATCCTCTGAATAGTACTCTAAAATATACCAAGACACAGTATAAGAGGCATTTACATTGGATTGACCATTTATTTATCAGCAGATGGTCACAAACGGTCCTAGGAGTAGCTGTTCTGAACAGACCTAGCACAAAGGAAGTGAATGATGATTCTTCAGAAATCTTTTGCCACTACGGCAGGAGCAAAGAAAACCAAACAAACCCCACTGTTGCTTCATTGCTTCCCTGGGAATCAGCTGCTCCAGGCCTCGTTGTGTGCTACTTGATCTTTAATTTATGAAGTCAACAGAAAGGCCTGTCTTCGGCAGCACAGATGCTGGACAAATAGCTAGGGCATTGATTTTGGTATTTGGCCAGACTGATGGCATCATTATGTTGACTGAATATCACTGTCTCTAATAAAAATGCTTTATGTGGAATCTCAGGGAAGGGAGAGGACTGGCTGGCAGTACAGAAGGAGAAAAGGAAATGCAATTAGGAAGTGGTATTTTCTCTTGGGCCACTTGCCCTCTGTGTTTAAGCATTATGTAGTGATTTTTTTTTGATGTTTGTTTTCTGCTGTTTATTTTTACTCTTTTTTTTTGCATGTTAATACCACAAAACACTTGGCAAGAGAACTATACACATAATTTAGTGTTTCAGATCAGCACATATCTGCAATAGAGCAGTTAAAATATTTGATTAAAATATATGTAAAATATGCAATTGAGCTTTTAATTAATTCTATTTAATATTACCAGAAGTAACAACATTAGCCAAAAATATACGTATACATAGAAAAAATGTGTTAGGAAAAGTTTTCACACCTTAGACCTCCAACTGAATCAGGGTTTCCAGCCACATAACCACAACATGGAAAAATAGTTAATTTTTTTTTAAATGCATTAAAGGTAATAGCACGTCCAAGTATAGATTAGTAATGGAAAGAGAAAACAGAGACGCAAGGAAATCATTGGTAAATTACAAATAAACTTTAATTTACTAAAGACTGTAGTGTGAAATAATACCTGTTTAAAAACATGAGTAGTAACAAATATATTGAATTTGCTCTTTGAGGTTCTGTGCTACAATGATCTATTTTTTATCATTATATGGACTTATACGTTTTTATGTAAAAATTAACTACATACCACAAGTTTACACAGAACACTAAGCTAGATCACTTAGTACAGGTAGAACACTCCCATTGCAGAATACGCACATCCAGAAAGTATACATCTATCTTATTCAATAATATTAAGTCTCTATTGCTTTTCTTTTTTTTTCAATATTAGCATATCTGCTATTAAGTCTGTGAGACTTTGTTTTTATTGACAGATGATTGACATACAAAAAGTACATATTTAATGTATACATCTTGATGTGTTTGAAGACGTGTCCACCATGAAACTGTCACCGTACACAATGCCCTAAACCTAACCATCACCTTTCAAAGTTACTCCTTCCCTTTTGTTTTCTAATAAGAACATTTAACATAAGATCTTGTTTAAATTTTTAAGTATACAGTATAAGTATTGTTCACCATATGCATTATGTTATACAGTAGATCTCCAGGGTTTATGCCTCTTGCATAAGTCATATTATGTATTCTTCGATCAGCACCTCACAGATTCCCCCTCCTTTTAGCCCTGGGTGCCATCATTCAAATCATTGTTTCTATGAGTTTTACTATTTTAGATTCCTGATATAAGTGGCATCATGTATCCTTTTTTCTTCCATCTGACTTATTTCATTTAGCATGTTTTCCATGTTCATCTGTATTGTAGCACATGGTAGGATTTCTTTATTTTTAAAGCTAAATAATATTCTACTGTTATTAAGAGGGTATAAATATATTCATATAACATATAATAATTTATTAATCTTTTGATCGACATTTGAGTTGTTTCCATTTCTTGGTCATTGTGAATGATGCTGTAATTAACATGGGAATACAGATAAGTCCTTGAGATCCTGATTTCAATTATTTTGAATATATACCCAGAACGGGGATAACTGATTCATATATTAGTTGTATTTCTAATTTTTTGAGTAACCTCCAGACTGCCTTTCATTGTGGCTATAAAAATTTACATTCTCACAAACTGTGTCCAAACTTTTCTCCACATCCTTGCCAACAGTTGTTACCTTTTGGTTTTTAGATAATAGCCATTCTAACCAGTATAAAGTGATATCTTACTGTGGTTTTAATTTGCATTTCCCTTATAATTAGCGATATTAAGCACTTTTTCATCTATCTTTGACCATTATTTGTATGTATCCTTTGGAGAAATTTCGATTCAGGTTCTTTGCCCATTTTCTAATTGGGTTATTTAAGGATTGTGTGTGTGTGTGTGTGTGTGTGTGTGTGTGTGTGTGTGTATGTGTTTTGCTATTGAGCTGTAGGAGTACAGTGTATTTTTGCTTTTCTTGACTGAATGCTGAGCCACATATCAAACCAACACTTCAGTAATCTGATTCACTGCTTGGAAACCAAAAGCACAATGACAAACATACCAATTCACTAGTGTTACTGGCAAGTGTCACCCATCTGTAATTCATCCTGCATGTCATCAACACATTCTCCTTTTAAAATTACCAATTTTAGCACCTTAATAAACCCATAGCACAGTAATTACAAGCTAAGGCCTTGTCAAAAATATATGTTCATATCTCACCTCTCCTACTTTTTAGCCATGTGGCTTCCTGTTTTAAACCCTTCTGACTCTGAGCTTCAGAATCTCATCTATAAAAATGGTAATAATAAATCACTTTATGGAGAGAATTAAATGAGATAACACATACAGTATACTTAACACCATGTCTGGAAAATAATCATTTCTCTTTTGTGACATCTCTTTTGATAGCACCATATTTAAAGAGCAAAGTTAAGATTTTTAAAAATTTCATTGAAATATGTTTTTGTTAACATGTTGTGAACAAAGGAAATCAAACTACAGAGCTAAGGCATACTAATCTTTAGTATGTGTTTGATAAAATACATTTATACTTTTGAGCAAAGGTATAATTCTCCTAATAAGAACACAGATTGTATTTACTTCTTAATGTATAGAAGCTAAATCACTCAAAATTAAATTTTATAATGTATGATAAAATAATAAATTGCATAATAAAATAATACATTTTAAGAAATTCAAGAATTGTACATAGCCTGAATTTTAGTAAGGTTAAAGCATTAAAGGTTATCAAGTGAGTTTAGTGGCATTCAGATTCTGTCTAATAACAAACAAATATTTTGGAGAGGACTTTATTGTTGCTTTGGACCTAAAAAAGGAGGAAAAAATAATATTTGCCAAATGCCTAGAGAGAGATGGCCACTTTCAAATATATATCTTCTTTTGCTTTTGTTTTAAAATTTATTTTCCGTGACAAGAGTCTCCTCTTAACAAGTCTTCTTAATTGAATTCTAGTGGATCAGGTTAATCTTTTCATAATTAATAATTTCTGTTGTTCTAACATGTGTTACTACAAACTCAGCACTAGCTATTGTCCAGAGCAAGAAAAAACATCAAGTATAAACTAAACTTCTGTTATATTAGCAAATTTATTGCTCAGGACATTAATTTTATATGTGGAAGTAGATCTGGATCACTGATATAAAATCCAGACCTATGAGTTTCAAATATAGGTATAAAATTAAAAAGTGTACAATTTAATCTATTTGGCTCAGATATCAATAATTTGGAAAGAATTAAAAATACAGATGAAACTATATTTTTTCTTTTTTCTAGCTTTATTGAGGTATCACTGACAAAAATTATATATATTTAAGGTACACAATGTGATGTTTTGATATACGTATATATTGTAACATGATTACCACAGTCAAGCTTATTAGCACATCCATCACCTCATATACTTACCATTTTTGTGTGTATGTGGTGAGAACACTTAAGTTCTACTCTCTTATCAATTTGCAGATATAAATCTAGTTACCATGCTATCCCTATCCATTCGGTCTCCAGAACATATTCATCTTATAACTGAAATTTTGTACCCTTTGACCCAAATACACCCATTTTTTTTCACCCCCTAGCTCCTAGCAACCACCTTTATATTCCATGAGTTTGACTTCTTTAGGTTACACATATAAGAGAGAGCATGCAATATTTGTTTTTCTGTGTCTGGCTTATTCCACTTAGCATAATGTCTTCCAAGTTCATCTATATTGTAGCAAATGGCAATATTATCCATTTTTAGGATTGAATAATATTCCATTGTGTATATATATATATTGTCATGCATTGCTTAATGATAGAAAAACATTCTGAGAAATGTGTTAAGTGATTTCATCATCGTAAAAACATCACAGAATGTGCTTACAGTAACCTAGATGGTATAACCTACCACACACCTAGGCCTATTGCTCCCAGGCTACAAACCTGTACGGCATGTACTTACTGAATACTGTGGGCAATTGTAACACAATGGTATACATGTATCTAAACATATCTAAACATAGAAAAGCTACAGTAAAAATATGATATAAAAGATTTAAAAAATGGTATACCTGTACATGGTACTTACTATGAATGTAACTTGTAGGACTGAAAGTTGCTTCAGTGAGTCAGCGAGAGGGTGGAGTGAATGTAAAGGCCTAGGACATTACGCTACTGGTGACCTTACAAACACTGTACACTTAGGCCACACTAAATCTATTTAAAAAAAAAAAAAATCTCTCTTTAACAGTAAAGTAAGCTTAGCTTACTGTAATTTCTTTTACTTTATAAACTTTTTTTTTAACTTTTTGACTCTTGTGTAATAACACTTAGCTTAAAAATCATACACACATATATACTCAGAAGTGGGATTGCTGGATCATATAGTAGTCCTATTTTTAGTTTTTTGGAAAACCTCAATACTGTTTTTCATAATAGCTGTACCAATTTAAAATTCTGCCAACATGATTGATTCTGCTTCTGTACACATACATTTTTAAATTGTCAAAATTTTATTAACTGAATAAGAAACTATACCGGAGGCATAAAGACATAGTTGATAAAAGCCTAACTCAAACTCAACTGAGGATAAAAGGCAATGTGTTGGCTGATGCAACTGATTGAGTAGATCTGGTAGAACCTCGATTCAGAGATACAAACAATGTCATCAAATTTGTTCCTCTCTTCCTGATCAGTTCATGTGGGTAGTGACCTGCACCAGGTTAAATAGTGTCCCCATATAATTTATGTTCACCTGAAACCTCAGAATGTTATCTTATTTAGAAATGTGGTCTTTGCAAATTAATTAGTTAAGTTAAAATGAGATCATACTGAATCAGAATAGGCCCTAAATCCAATGACTAGGGTCTTTATGAGAAGAAGAGAATACATAGAGACAACTAGAGAAGAAGGCATGTAAAAATGGGGCAGAAATTGAAATGACGAAGAACACCAAGGATTGCTGGAAGCCACAAGCAGCTAGGAAGAGATGAGGAAGAATTCTTCCCTAGAGCTTTCAGAGAAAGCATGGCCCTACTGACACATTGATTTTGGACTTTTAGTCTCCAGAGTCATGAAAGAATAAATTTCTGTTGTTTTAAGTCACCAAGTTTGTGGTAATTTGTTATGGAAGCCCTAGGAAACAAATATACAACCCTATTAGTAAGAGCAAATTTGTTTTTTATAGCAGTAGAAAATAGTTCCAGAATGATCTCACATCGAGATACTGCAATATGCACCCATCTCTAACTACTCATTGTGGCCAAGAACAGAAGTAATTCTGACAAGGATTTGCTCCCATACATACTTCTCTGTCCTCTCTCTCTGCCTGGTGGGTTATAGTCCCCTACATAAATAGGCCTGATAGTAAAGTGGGCCTCCCTTTCTCAGTCCAGACTGGAACCAGAAATGGGGATTCCAAGAATATAGTTATTCCCTAAGACTGGCGTAGAAGTAACGCACCATGAGAAGTCTATACCTGGCATAGTTAATAATGAATTTTTCTTTTCCGATTTCACTTCCATCAGCTCCACAGTTAAGAGACAGTAGTACCTGGAGAGATCTGTAAGGAGACAGATCTGCCAGGCAGAAGCTATAACCTTCAGTAGAGCAAAGCAGCCAAATCCAAACCTTGGTCTGTCAGACGGGGAGGCAGAGGTAATAAATATCTCAACTTTACTTTCCTCCTACCCTTTACTCTTACGCCTTCGCTTTCTCTGAACAAATGTGGACGTTAAAGAGCCAATCCTTCAAGACTGATCCCGAGAGGCTAACTGAGCCCAAATTTAAAGTACATCCAAGCAGTCATTTGCTGATTAGGGGTCACACATGTACTTTGAGTTCCCTAGAAACTCATTTAACTTTGGGACTTTCAGAGCTCTCCTGAACCCACCAATCAGAACCCACATGCCTTACCCAGTCAAGGTTTGGCTATGTTGGCCACTCAGAATGAAAGACGTTTCAATCCTTCATTTGCATAAGTGGACCTGGTTGGGAACCCGGGCAAGAGCTTTTGGTATAAAACCTGAACCTTCCCTTTGTTCTCTGGGACACCCCTTCATTTCACTTAATTGTCTGAAATTTAATGCAAAGGATGTGTCTCCCTGGTATGCAAACTTTCCACTAGAATAAAAAGCCACTTTCCTCTAAATTCCTTTTTGGAGAACGTTTTTCCACCTTGCCACTGTCCAAATCCACCTAGAATCAAGAGAGCAACTGAGTCAGGCTCCTATGGGGTACATAGCACAGCAAAGAAAACTGGATTGTGACTCTGGAGGGACAAATGGAAGATACAAAGCACAGTGACAAAATAACATAGGAAAGGATGCTAGATACAGTATGAGATATGAATAGGAAAAGTAAATGGAACAGTTTATTTCATCAACAATGTCTATGATTTTAAATTAAGGTAATGTGATGAATTATAGCTTCTGACTTTTTAGGCAATTCAGCCAAAATATACTGAAACCATCGTATAATATTTTAATTGACTAGCCTAAAAAGAAGTGAGCTGTACCCCACCTACATCTGTCCTCTTCTGACACCCTCACAAATTTGATTTCCAAGTGTTACTTCTACTCTTGACCTATGATCTTTCAAACAATCTGCGTCTAAGAAGGTGCTAAATTCTGCACTGTCTGAAATTAAATGCAAAGGATGGGCAGGTGGTTTAGAGAGCAAAAATGAGCAACCAGCCAGGCTGTTATGATTGATTGTGCTTATGTATACATCAGGAAGATCAATCTACTCTCCTTTAAAAAGACTTTTTTAAAGTTCAACTGACTTTGCAGTTAATCCAATATACTATGGCCCCTCGCTGAGTCTAGCTGAGATGAGCAGCAGAGCTTAGCAAACCAGCTTTTGTGAAGAAAAAGTCATCTTTCATATAGGTGCTGTTAGCCATCAAAGAGGTAAGCTCCTAAAGCAAGCAGCTAACATTGTATGGCAAAAGACAGACGAGTAGACTTGACCAAGCTGACTGGGCAAGTCAGTTAATCTTCTACCTTGGGCAGCAGTAATGCCCTCTGTCTTCCCGGAGGGGTTCCCACTGCTTTTCACAGAGAAACAGGGGGCAGCTCTGCAAGAACAACATCATGTCCATGAGCTCAGCTAAATCAAGATTAGCAGGAAACTTAGACTAGTGCAGCCGAAGAAGCTGTGCCTTAAGACATCAAGGAAAGTGCCTGTAAGACTGGAAGTTTCAAATCAGGCTCAAATTCCTCATTTATCGAACAGACATGTATCAAGAAAATATTTTAGCTACCATACCTGAAATATCATTATTTTAACCTGAAATTGCCTCAGTAATTAATGAACTATTTGAAACTCCAGCAAATAGAAATTGCTTAAAAACTAAACTATTCCTACAAAATTGCTTAGAGTTTGCTATAGACTTCAGTATTTGACTAATTGACTCAATTTTCTGTCATTTTAAGTTCAGAGATCTCGTTGCTACTTTGGCTGCATAATTTGCTGAGTGCATATTTCTTAAAGCAGTACATTGTATTACATGAAGAATGGCTTTTAATTGTACTCTAAACTGGAAAAAGAATTAAATTATCAATGAATTGCAACTAAGAAGTTGATTTTAAAGAATCAGAGTTTTCTAAAAAGAAGTGCAGGAAAATCAGAATAAAATAAATGAAAAGTCAATAGATCTTAGAGAATTCTTTCACTTTTCTCACTGAAATTTTGCTGCTTAATCTTTAAAAAATTGTTTATTTTACTTTCCAAAGGAAATTATTCAAATGCCACCTGAGTTATGAAATTCCACCTATTCTTGAACACAGAAAATACTTCTTTACAAGAATGTTTAATTTTACTGCACAAATTTTCTTGTCTCATAAAAATGTCCCCACAGCTACATCTACAGATGCATTTAGGTATTTAAAACTTGAAGAATCAGAAGCTAGATTCCTTGTCAATTGTGTGCAATATACACTTGCCTAATACCCTTTTAGTCTGTTTCTATGCAAGAGTAATAACAGATTCGAATGCATTTAAACTCCAGTTTGGGGAACAATGGTTGATATTGTTTAGGTTTAAGAAAACATTTTAACAAAATGACATGTCCAAGAGTTTATATTCTGTCTTCATTAAGTTATTTATTCCATGAATATTTATTGAGGTACGAAACAGGAATCAAGACAAATAGGATGTCTCCATTCAGGGAAGCTACAGTCTCACCTGATACTCAGGTAAATGAGTGCTTGCTTATGTTAAAATAGAATGATGGAAAGGAATCACATTCAGAATTTGTGTAATTTATTGACATGTATGAAGTCCCAAAGTCTCATCTTCAATCTTAAGAATGGCTGGAAATAAGGAATGTAAATATGCCAAATTGGATCCACAAGATCCAGACTTGGTAGAAAAGCTAGTAACACTGTAGTCTAGAGATCATGGAGAAGAAAAGAAGAAAAGGCTTTCTCCACTGGCAAAATAAAGGGGGAAAAGGGTTTCTTCTCCTCTGCTCCGAAAACCATAAGGTTTTAAATCTCAGCTCTTTGATAGTGAACAGGTCCAAACTACAGTAAACTATAGTGTTACCAGGGCAATGCGGACAGATCTGGGTTTAACTTCCAGAATCACCACTCTCCTTGAGAAGCTATTTAATCTCTCTGCACCTTCATCTTCTCATCAGTAAAATAGAAATAATTTTGCCTATCTCATGGGGTTGGCATGGGGATTGAAAGGAGTGCATGTAAAGCCCCTAGGAAGAATGTGTCTGTTACTAAGAAGTAAGAGTAGAGGCAGTAACAGCTGTGGTTCTGAACTAGTAGTAGAAGTAGCTTTGCAAGTATAGAAACTGAGGATGCAGGGGTTAAGAGCCTTGCCTAAGAGGGAATGGTGGCAGAGTTAGCCTTAACCATGACACTCTTGAATCTGATTCCAGTCCTCCTCCCACAATATGAGGCTACTTTTCTTCTCTAAAACAATTGAGTTCTAGAACAATTTTTGATAAGTGTTATTATCAAAACAGAAAAACAGTCAATGATTTTAATCAGCTTAATAAATGATTTAAATCACCACATGCCTGAAATAGCTAGGCAGTCATTAGATAGGAAAACATAACTAGCAAAACATCAACTGCAAACAATTGATCTATTATTTATATATAAACAACACTACAGATCATTTAAAAGAAAAAAAAAACCCTAGGTCTATCAAAACAGCCTTTGAAATGTTTAAAAAAGAAAAAAACTTCAGCAGGTCATTCTAAACCATTGGAATTGTAACTCTACATGGGCTTATTTTGTATAATGAGACTGCAGCATTATTAAAGGAAAAACAGTTTTATTTTAGCAGTGTCATTATATTGCACTTTCTAGTTTTAGCAGCACTCAGTAAGAAAATGGCTAGTAATATCCATACTAAGTATCCTCAAAATGTATTTAATTTGCATTAAGCAAAGAACACTATAGCAAGTACTTAGAAACCTCTCTCTCTCCAACATCTTTCCCTTTCCCTTCCTACAGCTATCACCCAGGTTCCAACCCTCATTATCTTGCATTTCACTATTAAAATAACCTGCTCTCTTGTCTCTTCCTCCTCGCTATTTTCCCTTTCCAATGCACGCCCACACTCTCCTTGCAGGGAAATTGTCCTGAAACATTGCTCTGATTACTTCTCAGCGTTATGCACAGACTGCAGTGCCTCCCAAACTCTAAACACCTGAAGCTAACCTTTAAGATATATTTGATCTGCCCCAACTCAGTGACAATAATTCCTAAAACAGCTACCATATACCTCATCGTCGCCCAAACAGATCTATTAATTGCATCTTAAATGTGCACTGAATCTCATTGCCACAACTTTTTCATGTAGTTACCTCAACTGATTTGACTCTAGGCCCATTTCTTAAATTAGAAATCCTACACAACATGTTAACATTTACATCTAAGTCCTGAACTTATTGATAGGGAGATCATTGAATAAATTATGGGACATCGATATGACAGTACATTATTCAATGTTTAAAAACAATGTATTATAAAAATAGTTAACAAAATGTGAAATACTAATGACTCATTATTTTGCGATGATTTTTAAATTTTACATATAATATAATTTGCAATTATACAAAAATGTATTTTCTATGCATATATAAGTGAAAGAAAAGTTTATCTGAAGTAAACACGTTTAAATATTAACAATGAGCTTTCCTGAATGATGAAATTAGAGATGGTACCTCATTATGTCCAGTAGATGGGTTTTTTGTCCTGAATTTTGGTTTTGTTTTTTCTTTTTTAGAATTTTCTATATCAACCACAGACATTTAGCACTTTTATAATTTAAAATTTCTCATTTTTTAAAGTCTGTTCATTTATTAATTCTTGTCTAGATAGTTCTGCCTTCATAAAGCTTTTGCTATGGCCCAACTAGATTAAATGTTTGAGACATCACTATATTAAGAACATCTCACACCCTATTCCCTTGCATATTTTAGACATTCATTGGAGAGCCATTTTGTATAACTGCAGTTACAAGCCCCAATCTCTTTTTTAATTACCTGGTACTCACCTAACTACCAATCCCCCATGGCAACATTACTGTTAAAAGTGAGAATTTAATTCTAATCCCTTTAGAGCATATTTTGTATTAAATAAGAGTTCATTGCTTTTTTTCTACTATACCAGATGTAACTTAGAAACTATGTTTTGACTATAAAATTATGAAGATCTTTCTGACTTATAAAAATTTTTAACCAGTTCATAAGATAATGTCTAAATGATAATATGAGTGAAATACATAAACAAAAGAACATTTTGGAGGTTCCTGTGATGTATTATGCTATTCATTTCTCAATTATCCCTTTTGATAATTAAAGTCATCCATAAGTTGTTCTCAAGTATTAAATAATAACAATGCCCTCAGTTCAAGTCCTGAAACAGACCTTGAAAATAGGACCCAATGCAGTGTGTATTTATTTGCTTATAATTCTAATGCCCCTTTCCTCAGAGTAAACACTTATTTCAGGACCATAAATTAGTCTACTTGTTAAGTCATTATTTGTTCAGTTTAGGCAGTCAGCAGGCTAAAATTGTTTCTTTAGGGCTTATGTGGCCTAATACTTTAAGTCACCATGCTTATTAGGGAGAAAATTACTAGATTTATTATGAAAGAATGTCTCCAATATGTAATACTGATTTGCTTTTCTGATTTTCAAAATACCTTTTGCTGTACAATGTCAATGCCAGTACTTTCTTCTCCTAAACCCAAGTATTTAAAAAGTTCTAGTTTTGCATAGGACAAGAAATACAGAATATCTGAGATCATGCCAAAATCTTATTTGTCCTTGTGCAAAGTGGCAAAGGAAAGGGAGGATAGTGGCCAGGAGGGCATTAGTATTAAATGTGTTCTAGGTACAAGGTACTTTATACCATTTAGTTCATCTAACTGTCAATTAATCCTTATAAACAAGACTATGCGTAATGCATTATTATTCCTATTTTGTATCTAAAAAAACTAAGGCTATGAGAAGTTAAATAAATGTGCTAGATAACACAACTAGAGACTGGTAGGGCCAAGATTTAATCTAAAAAGCTACTATTTTTGCCAGCATATTGTGACGAAATTTTGATTTGTCAATGAATGATGAAAGAGAAAGAGAGAGGGAAGAAAGAAAGAGATATCTGACATCACTTCTTGCTTCTCCAGAGCTTAATAATATCTTTGGATAGTTCTTAAATTTTGTTATACATATGATATTTTTTAAAAAATTGTTAATGTTATTTAAAAGCAAACTGATTTTTCAGTTAGTAACTTAATGCTGCAAGAATTGAGTCATCTGTCTATATATGGGTTACACAGAGACAGCTTAGGTCCCAACAGACCCTCAGCAGAATGGAGCTTAAACTCCTTTTGCATCTTATAAAAAGTACAGAAATAGAACCTCCACTTCCTCTTCAGGTGCTTGGATAAGAGACTGCTTTGTGAGAGAACCTTGGAAGTTTGTCCAAATAGAAGAACCAGAGGGAAGCACCGATTGAAGCCTAAGAAGGCAACCGAAGTACAAAGGGCCCAGGACAAAGGTTCAGGAAACACCTGGCCTTGTACCAAGAAAGGAAACTAGAATGAGAAAGCAATGGCTTTGCTTATAGCAATGTGGGCCCATGCAAATACGATGTTGCAAACACAGGAACGGGGGCCTTTAATCAGGAATAAATGATGACTGGAAACAGGGTGCGAGTTCTAGATGGAGACTAGTGCAGTGGATTGCATAATTTGTCATTTCATTCCTATATAGCCTAAGACAAGCTTGTAAGTCCTGATTTACACAATAGAAAAAAATTCGCTCAACCACAACATGTGTGTGTTTGTATGTGTATGTGTGTGTAGCTGAAACAGGTTTGGATGTACGTATTTGATTGTATTAGGAATATATATGTACTGTCAATATACAGTATTAAATACATATATCATTACAGACTATGAAAATAAATCTTCCCCTTTTCTTTTATCCTTTAAAGCCCAACTCAAAATGTAACTCAAAAGTTCATCCCTGCCATCTCTGGGTTTATACGGCAATTCTTTATGCCTCGCTTGTAGTAATTACCATGCTGCATTATAATTATTTGCTACAGGCTTTGCTCCCTCACTAAAATGTTAGTGTTTGAAGGGAGGAATTTGGTCTCCAGGACCTAGCAAAGTGTCTACCTCACAATGAATAAATGATGAATGACTCAAAGAACGAATGAGTAAATTTTGCTTTGAGAAGCGTATTAAAGATTACATAGAAGTTTTATTTGGAAAGCTTGCCATGTGTAGGAGAGACTAAATGCATGGAGACAAAGTTTGATAAATTGGCAGCATCAATCACAGGCATAGCCTTAGAACTTGCATAAGAGTGGGTTTTGACGCAAACCATCCCTTTGAAGCAGCAGGTGACTTAAATTTAGCATTAATGAAATGTGCATATAATTCTAAACAAGAAAAACATAAACAGGAGAGATGACTGAAATGCTGAATGACAAGCTTGGGGAGTTTGGCAGATATAATGAGATGAGATTTAACACAAATACCGCAGGATAAGTTACCTGGGGAAAAGCGGCAGCAGCTGAGATATAAAATGGAAACCCACTCTCCCTTTGCAAATAAATATTGTTTAAGAAGAGTGTGGGTATAGTGGATAATAACTTGTACATGAGCCCACTTTGTAATGCCGATGCTCAACAGCCAATTGCCTTCCCAGGATGATGAACATAATGGATCATTTCAACCAGACACACACACACACACACACACACATGCACACACACACACATGCACACGCACACACACACATGCACACGCACACACACACAAAGGAGAAAAAGTGCCTTCTGCAGCTTTAGGAATCACCTTGATTCTACTGTCGGTAATTGGAGCCCTCTCAACAGAGAAAGAACACCTTACAGTTTAAGGAAAGGCAATAAACATCATGAAATGAATCAGAGTCCATTTAATTTGGAAAACCTTGAAAGGGCCTCGAAAGAAGGTCATTCTGTCTAGTCCAATATAATCAGCCTCTGGATGCCAGACAACAGTAAGAATTATTGCTAGCATATACTGAGTGCCTACTCCGGGCCAGGACCTGCCAAGTACTTTAGATGCATTATCTCGCTTAACTCTCAAAACCGGTCCAAGTCATTCATTGACCTTGTATCCATTTTACAGACAAAAAAAACTGAGGCTTATAGACATCAGGTCAATTGCGTGTGGTCTTACAGCAATGAAGTGACAGCACCAAGATTTGTACCTAGCCTCTGAGAATGCAAGACCATGCTCTTCATCACTCTGCTGTATTTTCAGTATGTCACTCCGCTATTGATGAAACTGTAAGTCTATGTTCTCTGTCTGACTTCCAGTGTCCTCCATAATTGAAGAGGCTGTCTCCTTTCTCTTCACCCTGATCTCTTTCCATTCTTCAACCATTATTTTCATTTGAATTCAGAACTTTCCAACGAATTACATTAAATCCTATCAGTGAACCTTTGCTGTGATGTACCTAGTCTGGAAAACTTCTCTTTCTCCACCCGGCCAACACTTCCAATTCTGTCCACCAGAACCTGACCTTCTCAGAGAATGTTAAATAGATTATAATAGATTATATTCTGTTTTTGAAATTATATTCAATTGTTTTGCACACATGTTTACTTTTTCTTTTTCTTTCTTCATTTATTTTCTTTGAGACACGATCTTTCTCTGTTGCCCAGGCTAGAGTGCAGTGGCATCATCATAGCTCACTGCATCCTTGAACCCCTGGGCTTAAGTAATCCTTACACCTCAGCCTCCTGAGTAGCTGGGACTACAGGTGTGTGCCACCATGCTTGGCTAATTTTTTAAATTTTTTGTAGAGACAGGGTCTTGCTATTTTGCCCAGACTGTTCTCGAACTCCTGACCCTGACTTCAAGTGATCCCCATGCCTTGGCCTTCCAAAGTGCTGGGATTATAGGCGTGAGCCACCTCGCCCAACCATGTTTACGTTTATTTTACTATTGCCTACACTAACCTTCACTGTCTTCCCCTGATTCATAGTCCAGCACCCTTCTGGGCACAAAGGTAGTATTCATAAGCTCTGTTTGTTCAAAGACAGAGAGAGTTAGGGAGATAGAGATGATTTATAAACACTTCCAAAATTTGGCATCCAAAGAGACTGGTATTATTCACATGGAAGAAACTGTGAAGTTTTACATTTGCTATTCAAACTAAGTAGAACAAAATCCAAAACAAATTTTTGGTCATGAAAAGAGAAGAGTTAGATCTACTAAGCCCAGCTTTAAGAAGATGTGTTGGCATTTGATGCTCAGCAATTATCCACTTAAACTCTCAGCACTAGCAGTCAGAGAGCACTGTTTCGCCAGACAAGAATCCTGGGTTATCAATGTTGCCCATCTGTTTCTGGTTCTGTGTGGTAAAACTCGGGGTATTATGCTCAGAAATTTATTGTGACTTCCACATCTGGGATGTGAGATATCAGATTGTGAAAAGGGCATGAGGATCGAATAAGTCAAAAAGTAACGACCTCAGCTCTGAAGGTATGTCTACCTGGAAGAAAGCCTGCTCCTTGGAGTACTACAAGAGCCTAAGACTAGCTGAATATTCGTGCATTTTTCCATTCTAATCTCATGGAAAGAAAACCGATGATGAAGCCATCAGCTATCCTATACAATACACGTTCCATTGCTGTTGAAAAATGTACCACATCTGTGTCTTAATGCTGGCATCTGCTTCAAATTACCCTCAGATGATCTCTACAGCTCTTGCCTAATTGGACACTATGAAAATAACATGGTTGTTATTGCTTAGTTTCTAGCTGCCCTTTATGCAGCAGTCTGGGCTTGTAATAAGTCTTCATCCTCATATGGAAGATCTTATTTTTACCAGAAATTCTAAAAGTAGCATATTCCAGCAATTTGTTTAAAATATCTTATATAGCAAATTATTAGTTCTCACCTAAATTTCTCATTGCCCTTTAACTGAGAGATTTAAAAACCCAGTGGTCTAGAAGCAGTTGGAAACAAAATTAATAGGAATTAAATCTATCCAGAACTTCAGAGAAGTAGAGTTTGGGAGAGAGCAGAAATTGTTTTTGTTTTTGTTTTTTTTCAGATAATGAAATTGAGGCGCCGGCAAGTAAAACAGCTTTCTCAAGGTCAAATGTTAAACTCGTGGTAGAATTCTGACAGGAATTTTACTCCTGAGCATTTCCGCTCCCCCCAATATGATTGTCATCAGGGAAGAAGGATCTTGTAAAGTCAGCACAGCAACATCAAAGGGAAATTGAGGCACCACCTTTCCTTCCTTCTTGATAAAGCCTAACGTAATAGCAAGATGGAACACATCAATAAGCTCTGTTGGCACAGAACACCACAGTCAAGTCACATGGCCTTGAGGAAAGTGAAGGGGAATTTAAGCATGACAGGCAAAAGCAAGTTCTGTTTCAGAGTTAATATATGGGAAGTTCAAAAGGGAGTGGGCACAGCAGTATTTCTGATGGGCCTCATCAAGAAGATGAAGGCAGGGTAGGAACCATCAGTACAGTCTTTACTATTAATGATGCTTCATCTTGAAAATAAGTCAAGAAGATATTACCTAGGTGTAATTTATTCCAATTGCTTGCACTATGAAAAATATGGGAGACTATATTATATAGCAAATCCATTTCAGTGATGTTCTTAAATTTCGCAACACACACAAATAGCAAAATTTCATCTCTGCAGATATTTCTTAAAATATGCAGTGTATAAGTCATTAATGATATTAATTAATATTCACATTATTGAATATGAATAAAATTATTACTTCTGTGAATTAACCATAGCACTGAAATTCATATCTTGGTGACTAACATTACCGTCAATTCGGATTCCCTAAGAAAGATTCTAAATCATCTTTCTCTTCTCCGATGCCTTCAATTCCTCACCCTGTCTTCAAATCTTATTGACTCAGCCTTTGATCTACTTTTGCCCAACTTGTCTGCCCACTGCCTCTGCTTTAATTCAATCTCATTTTATCAAAATGAATATAACAATAACAAACATTTTTAACACTTCGTAAGACTCTTCTCAGTGCTTTATATAGATATATATTTTACATAAAACCTGCAAGGAGGTGAGACCTTGTCAGGTGATGATAGTTTTAGACATAAGCATATGTATTAAAAATTATCAATTAACAATTAACTATAACCGTTGCCTAATGAGTCCTTCTGCCTCCACCCTTTTTTGCCCAACCTCCAGTTCATCCTCTACTTGGCATCAGTAGTATATTTTGCAAATACAAAGCCACTCATGTTATGTTCCTGCTTTAATAACCTTCAATAACTTCCTACTACTTACAGAAAAGCAAAACAAACAAACAAACAAAAAAACTCAAACTCCTTTGAGTGGCCTATATGGCCATCAAATTCTGACTACAACCTAACCTTCTAACCTCATATCCAGGCTCCTTCATATATCCCATCCTTTAAACTGCACTGGACTCCCTGCAGCATTCCAAAACACTTGTATCTTTGCTAATTATTTTCGTACTAATTGAATTTACTAACTTATTCACCTGATGAAATTTTACTCATCCTTAATGAACTGCCTTAAATATCCACTCTTCTGTGGAGTGTTTTCTAACTCTCCAAGGGCATAACAATCCATTCTTTGAATTTCCCCATTATTTGACTTGTAAGTCAACCATCACCCTTGTTATGTTGCATTAATGTTTACTTGAATGTGTTTTTCTCATTTGTTGTTCAGAATTGCTAGCAGGCAGGGACTTGTCTTTTGATTCCTGGTATCCAGCATATCTTAGGTGCTTGCATTGTTAAGTAATTAATTTGTCAGCTTAATATTTTATGTCATTTTTAAAGCTTCAGGACATCACCTCAATATTTATGAGCTCAAGACCAGTGGTTATTGCAATGTGCCATTCTCTTCCATGCAGAGTAAATGTTGGCATAAATCATTATTATAAAATTGATGTAATTATATTTTCATTTTTTTTATTATATTGTATATGTATGTCTATTTAAAATGTAACTACATACTATATGTTACATTTCAACAACAGTATAAAATTGACTCCTAGAAAAATAATATAGTAGAATAAAATATATCCAAATTTACTAACAGAACCCATATTCTTCTATTTGTGCTTATCTAAGTATTATTAAGTCTCGACAGGTTGCTGAATGATTTCATGAAAGAAATAATTTTTACATTTTTCTTTTTCACATTTACTACTATATACATAATTATAAGCTATGGTTACTGTATTAAGTGTGTTTAAATAAGTATGTAATTAAGTATTCTAAGTATGTATGTTATTAAGTAAAATTATTTTCCCTGAGTGTAATTCTAAGTGACCCCATAATACTACAGTCCACACTGTTATTCAAAACGGGTACTAGTTAAATTAACAACAGTGATTTTCCACTCAGGGTTTTAGAGAGCATTTATACTAAGAAACACAGTAAAGGAAGTTGATATTTATGAAATATATGTCAAAGGGGATGCCTAACATAATTCTCAGTTGTGTTCTCAATTCTCAAGGTGGTGAGAATTTACCTACTCCTCTATTTTTAATAAAGTAACTTCATTATCATATGACTCTTTTGCTGAAACATTGTGCTACAAATCAAAAGACTGTCGTGTTCAGAGCTCTTGGGTGGTCCCAGGCAACCCACTGGCCCAGGAGCAACTTCTCCCCTTCAGTTCTGATTTTCATCAGGAGGAGTCCCAGACACTGTCTATTGTTCAAGCAGTTGACTCTCACGGTGCTGTTACAAGACAGATAGAGCAGTGTCATGGGCCGGATACAGTCAGAGGTCAGGTGACCGCCTGATTAGAGCCCATTCTCAGAGTGTGGGGGAATCTTCCCTCTTTCTTTTACCTACTTTCAGCCTGGGTCAATCATCTGGTGTTTCTCTCATGAAGACAGTTCAAGCTATTTTTATAAGGGTAAGTATGTTTTTAAGGCTTATGAGAGGTGCATTCATGCTGAGGTGATCTTGTCTCCTGGAAATCCCTAGGCCAGGCTTGGAAACCCCAGGCTACGTTGCATCATACTGCCGAGTGACACATAGTGCTGGCCCTGTGAAATGTTTCAGTGGACCTTTTGGCTATCATTAATCCTAAGGATACTGTATGTGTCTTACTGTATGTGATAAAAAGCTTCTCTCTACTTCTTACTCTTCCCCTGGGGAAAGAGAAGACAGACACAGTATGTCTTTTTAGTGCATCATCTCCTGCCTCAAACCTGCTTCTCCTCCTAACCCATTGGTGTTCTGTCAGTGGTAACATCTCCCTACATCTGAAATCACCTTGGTCTTCCCCTTGTCACACCATAATTTGTCCCTCACTCTCATGTACACAGTGGCTAATTATTGAAACTCATACTTCAGACACTTCTTTCTATTCCCATTGGTGCTCTGTCTTTTCTGCATCTGTCTTCCCTGTAGTAGTGTTCTAATGGGGTTTTCTGTCCAGTATTTCTTGCATTCCAGCTTAAACCACTATCATCAGATCAATCTTAATAAGGCACAGCTCCAACCAGCCTA
This sequence comes from Lemur catta, assembly GCF_020740605.2. Classification (NCBI taxonomy): domain Eukaryota; kingdom Metazoa; phylum Chordata; class Mammalia; order Primates; family Lemuridae; genus Lemur; species Lemur catta. Next base: position 44,102,467 of record NC_059141.1, on the reverse strand, counting down.
CCAAAAACATTGGTTACTCTCTCTATTGTTCTTCACATTGTTTTTATTTTTCTTTAATTTTTTTTAATTTCAGCAAATGTTCTGCTTACATATATTGCCTTTGCCCCACCCGAGTCAGAGCTTCAAGCACACCCATCCCCCAGATGGTGCACACTGCACCCATTAGGTGTGTATATACCTATCCCCTCCTCCTCCTCCAACCTGCCTGATGCCCAATGAATATTAGTACTATATGTACACATAAGCGTTGATCAGTTAATACCAATTTGATGGTGAGTACATGTGGTGCTTGTTTTCCCATTCTTGGGATACTTCACTTAGTAGAATGGGTTCCAACTCTATCCAGGAGAACATAAGAGATTCTATATCTCCATTATTTCTTATAGCTGAGTAATACTCCATGGTATACATATACCACATTTTATTCATCCACTCATGTATTGACGGGCACACAGGTTGTTTCCACATCTTTGCAATTGTGAATTGTGCTGCTATAAACATTCAAGTGCAGATGTCTTTTTTATAAAATGTCTTTTGTTCTTTCGGGTAGATGTCCAGTAATGGCATTGCTGGATCAAATGGTAGTTCTACTTGTAGCTCTTTGAGGTATCTCCATATCACTTTCCACAGAGGTTGCACTAGCTTCAGTCCCACCAGCAGTGTATGAGTGTTCCTATCTCTCCACATGCATGCCAACATTTATTGTTTTGGGACTTTTTGATAAAGGCCATTCTCACTGGAGTTAAGTGATAACTCCTTGTGGTTTTGATTTGCATATCCCTGATGATTAGAGATGTTGAGCATTTTTGTACTGGCACAAGAACATAGACCAATGGAACAGAACTGAGAACCCAGATATAAAACCATCCTCATATAGCCATCTAATCTCTGACAAAGCTTACAAAAATATACACTGGGGAAAAGCATCCTTATTCAATAAATGGTGCTGGGCAAATTGGATAACTACACGTAGTCAGCTACATGTAGAAGACAGAATCTTCATCTTTTCACCTCTCACAGAAATCAACTCACGGTGGGTAACAGACTTAAACCTAAGGCATGAAACTATAAGAATTCTAGAAGAAAATGTTGGAAAAACTCTTACAAACATTGGCCTTGACAAAGAATTTACCAAAGACCCCAAAGGCAATCACAAATAAATGGGACCTGACCAAATCAAAAAGCTTCTGCACACCCAAGGAAACTATCATGAGAGCAAACAGACAACCTACAGAATGGGAGAAAATATTCACATGCTATACATCCAATAAAGGGCTAATTAGAATCTATATAGAACTCAGGAAAATCAGCAAGAAAAAATCAAACAACCCTATCAAAAAGTGGGCAAAGTACATGAACAGAAACTTTTCAAAAGAAGATAGACTAATGTTTTTCACATTTAATGGAAACAAAGAATAGAAATACTAGGATGCATTCTCTTACCAAAAGGATATAAGGTAGAATTTAAGGGACTAATTTAGAAGACCCGTGTTGATTTTTAAATTAAAAACATAAGTTGTGTGTTTGTATACATGATGAAAACATATTAATACTTTTAAAGGTCTGTTGGAAGTGTTTGTCTTTTAGTGGAAGGGGTTACCCTGCACTTTCATTTTCTAGTTTTTATTTCCATGCATGCATATACATACATATAAATATTTTAATTCAGATCTATATAACATATTAATTAATTTCATATTTAAAACTGTAATTTAGACATTTAAAAATTTCTGTTAAATAGTTCCTTCTTTAAACATGTGATCAAAATTGCAATGATAGGATATTTAGGAAATAACTATATGAGATCATTACACATTAGAAAATTTAAATGTGGAGATTAATTTATTCAGAACAAAATTAATATATATAAACACCTTCAATATCAAACAGAAAAAGAATGGAAGTTGTGAAACCAGTATGAAGACTTCACCAGTAGTTCAGTAAATCATTGTGGATTGGTCCAAAACTGTGTCAGTGAGATATGAAAGAAGTGGATAACTTACACATTTGAGATATACATCCTAGAGGTAGAGCTGATAGGACATGCTGATGAATTGAAATGGGAAATAAGAGAGGGAAGTGTCAAGGACTTCTCTTGGCTTTACAGCATGAAAAGCTGGATAGATGGAAATGCTATTTCTTGAGATGTGAAATATTGGTGGTTACAATAAGAGTAAAGGGTTGAGAGATGTCTTTAAGACCTCCAAATGGAAATGTCAGGTATACAGTATAATCTGTGTGTCTGGAGATGAGAAGAGAGATCAGGAATAGAAATAAATATGAGAACAGTCACATTTAGATGATATTTAAAATTCTGCTAGCAAATGAGGTAAACTAGAAAATATTTCTAGATTAAGAAGCGAGGAAGCCAATGTTAAGATCTGAGAGAGGAGACGGAGCCAGGGAAGAAAATCAAAATTAAGAAGTCAGATACGTGGGAAGACATTGGAATAGCATTCAATCTCAGACATGAAGATAGAAGAGGAGTTTTCTTTTTTTTTTCTTTTTCTCCTTTTCTTATTAGAAGGTCATCATCTGTATCCAGCATTGCTGAGTAGAGAATATGGATTGAAAGGTACTCATTGAGAGTTCCATTTCTGAGAGTGTGGTAGGATATGTTCCTAAAAATCCTTACACTAAAGATCACCAATGAATGCTGCATAACATACAACAAACATTGAGCTCATAGGAAAGTAAGGGAAACACTTAGGACCAATATACAATAAATAAATAAATAAGAAAGATGCAAACCAGAGTGGAAGAAGGGTGTTAGAGAAAGTTTTCTTGAGGGAGCTCCCTGTCCCAGAGCTTTGAGGGGACCATGCAAGAGAAAAGAGCTGCAGCTGAAACCTGGAAGGCCAAAGCTTTGTTGAAAAATAAAAAGTATGAATAGAAAGAAATCCTACTGTAGAAAAAAGGAGGTTATGCTGGAAGGTTCTGTCTCAGCTGGGCTATAAGGCAGGGACAATGGTATTCCCTGAGCATCTGTGACCAATGGACTGAACTGTTTTTTGATTTGTATTTACAATGTTCTCTGCAAATCTCGTTCTAAAGTATTAATTTGTGTGGTTGGTTTGCAGCCTGTAGAAAGACATCCACTTTTGTTTTCCTTTTTTTTTTATATATATTTCATTAGAAAAAGAAATGTGATCACTTCTAAAAATCACTTAACCCAGAATGACTCCTTTCCCAAGTCTCAACTAATCTCCATTCCCACCCACTGTTCCCCACAATATATAATGAACCAGACAAATGCCATCTTGTCCACTGCCCATGTCTGACACTACCACATTCTTTCTTTTTAAACAAATGGAGCTCTTTTCAATGCTCGTGACAATAATAATCATATCTTAATCATTGTGTGGGCTACAAGATCCTTTTGACTAGAAATCAGCTCAGAATATAAAACAAATAGATCTTAAATTTTGTGATGTTAGGATACAGAGGATATTAGAGATGGACAAAAAAAAAATTACAGTTGTCCCTCTGTATAAATGGGGGATTAGTTCCAGGACCCACTCCTGCCCAGCAAATACCAAAATCTGCAGCTGTCCCTATGGAACCCACACATAGGCAAGGTTGGCCTTCCATATATGTGGGTTTCACACCCCAAAAATACTGTATTTCCAATGCATGTCCAGTTGAAAAAACCTGCACGTAAGTGGATCCATGCAGTTGAAAACCATATATATTGTTTAGGGGTCAACTGCACGTAAAATGATTAAAAAGCAGTGTAAACATTTGTTAAATACATTTGGACAACAGAGTAAAGAAATCAAACTCCAGGAAGTGGGAGTTTTTGAAAAGAAATATAAGCTGGAATGATAGTGATTAATGTGCAAATTATTCATCATTCTCTTCTATTTCCCATGATCCAATTAGTTATGTGGCATGTTACTTCTCTGTTAAAAAACATTACTGAAAGAACTTTTAAAAAGAGAGAAACAATGGATTTCATGATGTGCACCTAAGCGGATAGGAAAGTGAGACTTTACCACTGACCACCTAGGAGGGAGACTCATTCCGAATTCTACAGCAGTTCCTTATCTCTGCTTTGCAGTCTGTAAGCCCAAGGCTACCTTCCTTTAAAATAGAAAAACTGCTACATAATTTTCTGACTTTTGAAAGTCAGTCTTGCCTTATTGTATTTATGTATAGATGAACATGCATATTTACAGACAAGTCAGTATTTTTTTCAATTTATCTGGGAATTGTTTTATTAATTTATATAATTGAAAGCCAAAATATCTGTCTATTTAAACACTTCAGTCAGGTAGAGATGTGGATGGTGCCTTCTTCCTAATATCAACCGTTCTGAAATGCATTCAAGCTCTTTTAAAATAATTTAGGTCTTATTCTTTTGTTTAGTCGCTTGAAACAACGACGGTTTAGTTTTTACAACAGTTTTTGCTAAATAGGCAATATGATAGGAAAGAACAAGAGAATCTAAATCAGTTATAATAGTTGTTAGTGTGACTCAGGCACCTGGTAAAAATCTTATGGTCTAAGAATCTTTCAGGATATATAAGACACTGCATTTTGATACTTAAATAAAATGTCAAAAGAATAAGGCTAAAAGACAAAAAGAAACACATCAAAACTCAGATACGCCTCGAGCTCAAATAATTGGCTTCCATTAGAATCCAAACAACCAACATTTTCAAATAAGCATGTTTGGGGTCACCACTGGAGTACTATCCAGTTCTGAAGTGCTTCATGAATCATTTATCATGGACTCACTTGCAAGGCTCTGCCTGCTTTTTTTCCACACACCATATTGTTCAATTCTGACTTAGTGTCCTAAACTGTTAGGAAAATTGTCCAAGACTCGGGAATGGGCAAAAGATGATTTAGGGTTGCCTAGAGGACTCTCTGATGATTATATGAACCTATCAGTCCTATAGGGTGAGGAGGTGGGGACCTCTGATGGGACCTGTGATTGACTTAGGCTATTTTACAACTCTGTACATATAGAGGTTAAATTACAGAAAACTGATAACAATGCAACCAGTTAGAGTAATTACAGTTGACCCAATGAACAACATGGGTCTGAACTGTGAAGGTCCACTTATATGTGAATTTTTTCAATAAATATATTGGAAAATATTTTGGAGATTTGCAACAATTTGAAAAAAGTCAGAAATCATGTAGCCTAGAAATATAAAAAAAAAATTAAGAAAAACTTAGATATGTCAAGAGTGCATAAAATGTATGCAGATACTAATCTGTTTTATTATTTACTACCATAAAATATACACAAATATATTATAAAAAGTTAAAACTTGGCCAGGCACAGTGGCTCATGCTTGTAATCCTAGCAATTTGGGAGGCCAAGGTAGGAGGACCACTTGAGGCCAGGAGTTCAAGATCAATCAGCCTAATCAAGAGAGAGACTCCATCTCTATAAAAAATAGAATAAATTAGCCAGGCATAGTGGTGTGCATGTGTAGTCCCAGCTACTCAGGAGGCTGAGGCAGGGGGATCACTTGAGCCTGGGAGTTTGAGGTTGCAGTGAGCTATTAATCTGATGACATCACTGCACCCTAGGTTGGGCAACAAAGCGAGACTCTGTTTCAGAAAAATAAATAAATAAATAAAAGTTAAAATTTATCAAAACCTATGCACATAAACACTTATAGACCATACATGGCATCATTTGTAGTCAAGAGAAATTTAAACAAACATAAAGATGCAGTATGAAATCATAATCCTACATAAAATTAACTGTAGTACATAACTATACTACTACAATAATTTTTGTAGCCACCTCCTGTTGCTATTGCAGTGAGCTCAAGTGTTGCAAGTATCCACTTAAAACACCATGTGATAATAATCATCTCTGCATGAGCGGTTCATGTCTCCACTAAATTGCATATCACAGTAAACAGTGATCTCTCCTGCTTGCTGGGTATTTTTCACTGTGGTTGGTGCAATACCATAAACTTTTAATAACACCATGGAAACCCAAAGGAAGTGCCACTGGTGATGCCGAAAGTGATCCCAAGAAGCAGAGAAAGTCGAATTGCTTGATATGTACTATATAGATTGAGGTCTGCAGTTATATACCATTTCAGATACATGATTCATCTTATAAATAGAAAAAATATACTTACAGTGTCAATAAATACAGTGCAGTACTATAAATGTATACTATCTTCCTTCTGATTTTCTTAATAATATTTTCTTTGCTCTAGCTTACTTTATTGTAAGAATACAGTATATAATACAGATAACATACAAAATATCCATCAATTGACTATGTTATTGGTAAGGCTTCTGGCCAACAGGAGGCTATTAATAGTTCAGTTTTGGGGGAGTCAAAAGTTACAGGTGGATATTTGACTGTGCACCAGGTGGGGTGGCACCTCTAACCCCCATGTTGTTCATGGGTCAATTGTGCATTGCTTTCATAGCAATGTAGATGAATTTATCTAATAGAGAATGTAAATCTAGAAGACAAATTCTCAATAGGTTTTAATTCTATAATTCTTTTAGTAATTAAAGGGTTGGTTAAATCTTTAACAGATTTATTTTATATTTGCATGAGAATTATTTTTAACTTTTTTGAAAAATTATACATTATCAGTACCCATCTTCATCTTTGGCAAAAGATATTGAGACCCCACACATGGGAATCTCAACATCAAGTCCCCTATGTAGTTGGTCTAGTTCAAGAATGTTCTAGGCCTCCTCATCAGATAACTAGCCCAACTAGCCCTCTATCTTGCCAGTTCATAATCTTAGCATGGTCTTGGCAATTTGGCTAGTAGCTTCATGTATTACATAGAATCTTCCAGGATTCAAGTATCAAACAAATTGAGTTTATCTCAGTGATTGGACTTTACTGTGAGAAGCATTATTGTAACTGGAGGAAGAAAATAGACAAAAAGTACCATTACATACTCAGACTCATGAAAACTTGGTAACTATTGAAAACTGAAAGATCTTTCAGCATAACATACATTATATTTTTCTCACCCAATTGATATTTTATTAATCAATTAATAATAGATAATATTAACTGAACATTGTAGCTATTGATTCATTAATCAACTAACAATAGATAATATTAACTGAACATGGTAACTATGTTCCTGGCACTGTAATGAGCATTTTACATATATAATCTCACAATCCTCTCGGCTACATTATGAAGTAGAAACTGTATCATATTCATTTTAAAGATAAGGATTTTAAGGCTTATAAGTTTAATTCTCTTCCTCATGATCACACAGTTTTTGTGAGTAGGAGAACTGGAATTCAGACTCCAGCTGTCTGGCTCTAAAGCCTGAACCCAGTATCTCTATTTGAGTTGCTCCTGCCTCTTCACTTTTCTTTTTGCACTTTACTCTTTTGTTCTATTTTATGACAATGACAATGTTGAACTTTATCGGAGCTCTGAGCCCTGAGCTCCTAGAAAACAGCAACAATTAAAAAACTCCCCATTGTTTTGTGTTTCAAGAAATAGTTTAACACAAAGAACAACCCCTCCCCATACCACTCAGATGAGACTTGTTCTCTTATTAATAAGACTTGTGGATGTCTCCCCTGTTTCCCTGTGACTAGAACAAACATAGCCTTTCTCCCTTTTGCTTTACCCTGTTGACAGACCTTCCAACATCCTCTTCTTTGATTAGTTGACATAAGGACTGATTGTTCCCCTGAAACTAACTGTGGTAGGCAAAATAATGACCCTCTAAATATGTCCACATCCTAATCCGTAGAACCTGTGACTATGTTAGGTCCCATACAAACAAAAATTATTGCTTCAGATGGAATTAAGATTACTACTCAGATCACCTTAAAATAGTGAGATTATTCTGACATATCGGGACAGGCTCAATATAATCACATGGGTGCTCAAATGTGGAAGATACGAGGACAAAAGGAGACCTAGAGAGGTGGCAGTGTGAGAAAGATTTGGCTGGATGTTGCTGGCTTTGGGCTTGGAAAAACTGGACCATGATCCAAGGAAGGCAGCTGGCCACTAGGAGGTGAAAAAGGGAAGTAAATGAATTATTTCCTAAATCCTCCAAAAGGAACACAGGGGGGCCAACACCTTTATCCTGGCCTAGTGAGATACATTTCAGGCTTCTGACCTCCAGAATTGTAAGATAACTAACATGTATTGTTTGGAGCCACTAAATTTTGTGCAAATTTGTTACAACAGTAACAGGAAACTAATGCCCTAGCTAACCACACACAGAAACATTTACTGTTCGGATAACTAACAGAGACTTTCCCTACTTGCAAAAACACCCCAAGTGGAAATCATTCCACCTGCAACTTCTTTGCCCCTCCCTATAAAAGCCTAAGGAAAAATCACTTTGCTGAGACACTCTAATCTTTGGATCCATGGTACTCTTGTTGCTGCAACAACCTATATAAAATCATCTCCTTAACTGTGTAGTTTTTGACAATTTGGTGTCATGACCCTGATAGAATCAAACCACATCTTTGTGTCCTCATTTACTTCCAGGTAATGAAACCTCTTGGAGCACCTGTGATCCATTCCTGACTGGTCCATTCCAACAGCGAGTCTGACTCTTGGTCCTCTGTTCCAGACTCTTGTCTCTGCAGCACAGTAAGTATTTTGATTCCTTTTGAGTACTGACTTAATTTCTGGTGATGGCCTCTTTTGGTTTTAATGGTCTGACCATTTCATTTGGTGATATCTCTAAGTTGGTAGAGATCTTGTCTCCCTTGGATGAAACAGGACAGAGAATCTGGTTTGCTTGTCTTTTCTGTTTGAATATTTTGAGCTCAAATCAATTAAGAAGTCATAGTCACTAGGAAGAGAATATCTCTTTTATGTGGACCAGCAAATTTTGTAATTCTGTGTTTACTCTTGACCAACGACTAAAATTTTACAATTAAAGCTATAAACTCTCTGTGTCTGTATGTATAGTCATCTCTCCATATCTGTGGGAGAATTGGTTCGAGGACCTCCTGTGGATACCAAAATCTACAGTTGTTCAAGTCCCTGATATAACCTACACACATCCCCTATATACTTTAAATCATGTCTAGATTGCTTACAATACTTGATACAATGTACATGCTATATAAATGGTTGTTATATTGTATTATTTAAGGAATAATGACAAGTAAAAAAGTCTTTGTTCAATATAGACAGTACATTTTTTAAATATTTTCAGTCTGAGGTTGTTGAATCTACAGATGTAGAATCCATGGTTACAAAGGACCAATTGTATGTTTGTATGTCTATTACTATGGAATAGTTTTCTACTTCTGAGTAGTACTACTGAGATTATAACATCTTTTAAATTAAAGAAGCCCTTTTAAATTAAAGAAGCTCTGAGTGGCTTTAGATAAGTATTAATAAGTGCTTATACAAGTAAAATCTTCCTTATAATTTGCAAACATTGAGGATTTGACATCTAATACTGTTGATGTGCTAAATAAATTACATTAAAACTAATTTAAATGCTTTAAGAATTTGAAGTCATAATTTAGGTAATTCTTTGAGAAATAGACTAGTTTAATATTATTGATTTAATAAAAACAGCTATGTCTCTAGCTTTAAGTATAAAATAAACTTACATTTTTATTCCATTTGTGTAGTTCTTCCTAAACTTATATAGATTTACCAGTCAAATAATCTAGCATTGCTTCCTCTAAATGTTTAAGATGATGAAAAAATTTAAATTATGTTTAACCAAATTCAGTCATTTTTTGACAAACTTTATTTCAAAAGAAATTATATTTTGTAGTATATGAGTTTGAAGATAGTTTTTATAATAAGAAGTTTAAGTAATTTAAAATACCAACTGAAATGATACTACATAAGTTAATTAACAGATATTTATTAGATAACTAGATCACTTCTAAGTAACAGAATGCTGAAACTTTAATTAAGTATATTTTAAGTTTATTATTTTTTGCCTTTTATTTTGATATGTTACAGAGAAACTATGTATTTTGGGTCTGTGAATATGTTCACCTTTTCAACTTTGTTGTATCATAAAGGATGTATATGGCTATACAAAGTTGTGAGATGTGTTTTCATGAGCTCTACTGGTCTGCTGAAAAATGCTGGTGTGTGACAGACAATATACAATTAATTGCCTCCTAGTTTTAACTAGGAAATAGAAGTTACTTTGGTTAAAAGTTATAATCTATACATGTGTTGTACTAGAAACAATAGTGGCATAAAGGTACAATTTTGTATGCAAAGTATGAAAGATGTGCTTTTGTGAAGAGAAAATAAGACCATAGTTTTTTCCTAAGGTAAAATGACTGTTGGCTCCAGAATGAGAAGGATGAAATTGTAGGACAAAACCTGAATGGACATACAAAGTTATAGAAGGCTCTTGGAAAGGTAATCTTATTTGCTGTGGTCAAATCTTGCTAAGGTTTAATGGGTTTATTAAATTGTCAAAAAGAATGTTTTATTGTTTTGGGTTTTTTTTTTTTTTACATTTTTATTGTAGTATTAGTCTGTAAAAATGTTTTTGTTGTAAACAGTTTGTCTTCTGAGTAATCTGCCTAGAGAGCAGAGATTCAGTGTATTATCAGAATAATTTCCTTTGCTTTATGCTGACTTTATTATGCTCTTCATTATTTAAGAGAACAGAGTTTTCACAATTTTGAAAGGGCTAAGGTTTTTACAATCACGGTACTTCCAATGTTTTCTTTTAAAATATTTTATTGTCACTGAGATTAAGTAGGTAGCCAAGTATTGTTTCCCAGTGACTCATAATCCTATCTTAATCAAGTGTTCAACTTTCTTGAGAACTTTTGATATTTTGTCTTCCCAAAATTGAATCCCAAATGGTATCTTTGGTACCTAAAATTGTCTTTGAGATTCCCCAGAGGGTTCCTAGAAAACCACAAAGGATTTGTTCTTTTACTGTCTAAAAAGAGACATGCTAGATAATTACATCTATTTTGTATGTTGCAGATGTCTTATTTATAACATGACTTTTCCTTTGGGTATATCCCCAGTAGTGGGATTGCAGGGCAAATCTACTGCTAGTTTTTTGAAGAAACTTTATACTGTTTTGCGTAGAGGTTGCACTAATTTACATTCCCACCAACAGTGTATAGCATTTCTTTTTCACTGCATCTGCACCAATGTCTATTGTTTTTTGAGTTTTTACTAATGGCCATTCTGACAGGTAAGGTGGTATCTTACTGTGGTTTTAATTTCCATGATGATCAGTGATATTGAGCATTTTTTCCTATGTTTGTTGGCCATTTGTATCTTCTCTTTTGAAAAATGTCCATTCATGTCTTTTGCCCATTATTTAATGGGGTTATTTGTTTTTCTCTTGCTGGTTTGAGTTCCTTATAGATTCTAGATATTAGTCCTTTGTTGGACATACACTTTGCAAATATTTTCTACTATTCTATAAACTAAATATTTACTCTGTTGATTATTACTTTTTCTGTGCTGAAACTTTTTAGTTTAGTTAAGTCCCATTTATTTATTTTTGTTGCTGTTGTATTTGCTTTTGGGGTCTTAGTCATAAACTCTTTGCCTCAGCCAAAGTCCATAAGAGTTTTTCCTATGTTTTCTTCTAGGATTTTTCTGGGTTCAGGTCTTACAGTTCAGTCTTTAATCCATCTTGAGTTAATTTTTGTGTATGGTGAGATATAAGGGTCCAGTTTTATTCTTCTTCATATGGTTCTTAAATTGTTCCAGCACTATTTATTGAATAGGGCATCCTTTCCTTAGTGCATGTTTTTGTCTGCTTTGTTGAAGATCAGTTGGTTGTAGGCATTTGGCTTTATTTCTGGATTCTCCATTCTGATTCATTGATCTATGTGTCTAATTTTATACTAGTACCATAGTGTTTGGTTACTATAGCCTTGTTGTATAATGTAGTATAATTTGAAGTCAGGTAATGTGATGCCTCCAGATTTATTTATTTTTCCCTAAGATTATTTTGGCTATTCAGGCTCTTTTTATTCCACATGAAATTTAAGATTGTTTCTCTAATTCTGTGAAAAATGATGTTTGTATTTTGATAGGAATTGCCTTGAATCTGTAAATCACTTTGGGCAGTATGAACGTTTTAACAATATTGACTATTTCAATCCATGAGCATAGGATATTTTTCCCATTTATTTGTGTCATCAAAAATTTCTTTCATCAGTGTTTTATAATTCTCCTTGTAGAGATCATTTCCCTCCTTGGTTAAGAATATTCCTAGGTTTTTTGTTTTGTTATGTTTTGTTTTGTTTCATTTTATTTTTGCAACTATTATAAGTGAGATCAAGTTCTTGATTTAATTCTCAGTTTGGCTATTACTAGTGTATGGAAATACTGATTTGTGAGCATTAATTGTGTAATCTGAGACTTTACTGAATTTATTCATTAATTCTAGGACTCTTTTGGAGTTCTCTTTAGGGTATTATAGATAAAAGATCATATCATTAGCAAATAGGGATAGTTTAATCTTCTCTTTTCCAATTTGAGACCATTTATTTCTTTCTCTTGCATGACTGCTCTGGCTAGGACTTCCAGTACTATGTTGAATACAAGTGGTGACAGTGGGCATATTTGTCTTGCTCCAGTTCTTAGGGGGAATTCTGTCAACTTTACCCTGTTCGGCATGATGTTGGCCGTGCATTTGTCATATATGGCTTTTATTATTTTCATGTATTTTCCTTGCCCTCCTTGTTTGTTAAGGGTTTTTTTTTTATCATAAACAGGTGCTGGATTTTATTGAATACTTTTTCTTCATCTAATGAGATGATCATACTGTTTTTGTGTTTAACTCTATTTATGTGGTGAATCACATTTATTTATTCCTTTGTGTTGAGCTGTGCTCACATACCTGGGATGAAACTCATTTTATCATGGTGAATTATTTTTTTGATGTGGTTTTGGATTCTGTTTGCTAGTATTTTGTTGAGGATTTTTGCATCGATGTTCATGAGTGATATTGATCTTCAGTTTTCTTTTTTTGTTGTGTCCTTTTCTTGCTTTGGTATTAGGGTGATACGGGCTTTGTAGAATGAAGTAGGGAGGATTCCCTCCTTCTTAATCATTTAGAACAGTCTCAGTAGGATAGGAGCCAGTTCTTTGTAGGTCTGGAATCCACTGTGAATCCATGCGGTACTGGGATTTTTTTGTTGTTCTTGGGAGGTTTTTTGTTACTGACTCAGTCTCGCTACTTGATATTGGTTTGTTCAGGATTTCTATTTCCTCCTGATTCAAGCTTGGGAGGCTGTGTGTTTCCAAAAATCCACCCATTTCCTCCAGATATTCTAGTTTGTGTGCATAGAATTTTTTGTAATAGACTTGGATAAATTTTTATATTTCTGTGGTATCATTATTAATGTCTCCTTTTTCATTTCTGATTCAGTTTATTTGAATCCTCTTTTCTTTTCTTCCTTAATCTAGTTAGTGGTCTGTCAATTCTCTTTATCTTTTCAAAGATACACTTTGAAACTTTATGCTTCATTTCCCTTTGTAATTTTTTGTTATTTATTTTAATTTCATTTAGTTCTATTCTACTCTTTGTTATTTCTTGTCTTCTGGTAGCTTTAGATTTGGTTTGTTCTTGTTTTTCTAATTCTTTGAGGCGTGACATTAGGTTGTTAATTTGTGATCTTTCTGTGTTTTCAATGTAGACAGTTAGTGGTATGAACTTCCCTCTTAGCACTACTTTTTAGTATATTCCAAAATTTTGGTAGCTTGTGTCATCATTGTCATTCAATTTTAAAAAGTTTTTTGATTTCTGTCTTGATTTCATCATTGATCCAAATATTGTTCAGCAACAATGATACAAAAATTATTCAGCAAATCCAAATATTTGTATAATTTTGAGAGTTCCTCTTGGAATTGATTTCTAGTTTCATTCCACTGTGTCTGATAAGATAAATTGTATGATTTTGATTTTTAAAAAATTTCTTCAGACTTGTTTTGTGGCCTAACATATGGGCTATCTTGGAAAGTGTTCCATGTGTATTCTGCAGTTTTTGGGTAGAATGATCTGTACATGTCCGTTAATTATAATGACCATCTTTCTCTTTTTTTATTGTTGCTGATTTAAAATCTGTTTTATCTTATGTAGGAATAGCTACTCCTGCTCACTTTTTGTTTCTGTTTGTGTGGAGTATTTTCTTCCACTTCATTACCTTGAGTCTATGAGACTCTTTATGAGTCAAATAGGTTTCTTGGAGACAGCACATATTTGGTTTGTGCTTTTTATCCAATCTGTCAATCTGTATCTTTTAAGTGGGGCATTTAGAACATTTACATTCAATATTAATATTGATAGATGAGATACTATTCCATTAATCATGTTGATTGTTACCAAGTTGCTTTGTATTCTCCCTTGTGTTACTGTTTTATAAGAGCTATGAGTTTTTACTTTCAGGTGTTTTTACACCAGCGAGTTATTGACTGTTCTTTTTAGTGTTTAGCATACTTTTGAGCATTTCTTGTTGGGCATATTTAGTGGTGACAAATTCCCTTATTGTTTGCTTGTCTGGGAAAGACTTTATTTCTCCTTCATTTATGAAACTTAGTTTTGCAGGATACAGAATTTTTGGCTGATAGTTATTCTGCTTAAGAGGACTAAAAATAGAACTCTAGTCCCTTCTGGCATGTAAGGTTTTTGCAGGGAATCTGCTGTTAGTCTGATGGGCGATATCTTTGTAAGTTACTTGATGCTTTTCTCTCACAGCTTGTAGGATGTTTTCCTTCACTTTGACTTTGGCCGGACAGATGACTATGTGCCTTGGTGATATCCTATTTGCAATAAACTTCTAGTAGTTTGATGACCTTCTTGTATCTGGATGTCTACATCTCTAGCAAGACCAGGGAAGTTTTCCTCTATTATTCCCTGAAATAGGTTTTCCATGCTTTTTGTTTTTTCTTCTTCTCCCACAAGAATACATATCATTATGATGTTTGGGTGTTTTACATAATCCCATATTTCTCAGAGACTTTATTCATTTCTATTAATTCTTATTTCTTTATTTTTGACTAACTGCATTAATTCCAAAGCCTTGTCTTCATGTTCTGAAATTCTTTCTTCTGCTTGGTCTAGTCTGCTCTTAAAACTTTCCACTCTATTTTGAAATTCCCTAAAAGATACCTTCCTTTCCAGAAGTTCTGTGGTTTTTTTTTTAAGTATTTATCTCTTTAATGAATTTTTCATTCATGTCCTGAACCTTTTTGTCTCTTTGTGTTAATTTTAAACTTTCTCGTTGATCCCATTGAGCTTATTTGCAATTCATATTTTGAATTCCATATCTAACATTTCAAAATTTCTTTATGGTTGGAGCCCGTTACTGTAGAGTTATTATGACCCTTTGAGGGTGTCAAAACAGCCTGTTTTTTCAAAATGCCAGAGTTCTTATGCTCTTTCCTTCTCATCTGGAACCTCTTCCCTCAGCTCAAAACAGATAGCTTTGTGGTGCACCTATTCTCCTCTGCTGGTGACTCTGCTGCTCAGTGTAGAGAGGAAGAAACATGGTACCTTTCAGCTCATGCAGATAGGTACCCACTATGGTGTTGCTAGTAAATTGGGTCAGTTGGACCTCAGACCCCTGGGAGAGTGTTCACATCCCAGGAGTGGTGGAATAAGTTAGATTTTCCCCAGTTCCCAGGCCCTTGGATGGCATGCTTATGTCCTGAGGGGACCGGACCAAGACCCAGCTGGCAAAGTTGCTTTCAAGCCTCCCTGGGTTCAGATATTGGCTACGATAATGAGGGGTAGGGTGCTCTCCTGATCCAGAAGAATGCTCAGGCTGGAGCAGGGTGGATGCACTATGAGCCTGTGACAGGAGGGACAGGCCTGTTTTGACAAGATTAGCAGAGGTAGGTAGCTGTCGGGTATACAAGCCACTCACACCTCTCTCTCTCTGCAATGACAGTGGTCTCTGTCCTTCAGTGGCAAAAAGCACCCACATTTCCAGCTCCCACCCTGGCCCAGATGCAGCAGAGGTAGTGGAAGCAGCTCAACCCACTTTGCAATACTGGTCTGGTACCTGGCTTACAGAATATCTAGTCCTACTGATGAATAAGAAAAATCACTTCCTGACCTAGGAAACTTACAATATTTTGGGGATATCAAGAAGAGAGAATTTAATGAAATGTATAAGTGCTGAAGGTAAAATATGTTGGTGAGTTCTTGGCTTGGCTTCCTACCCTGAGAAGGCTTTTTAAAGTCTGACCTAAGATTCCTTAGTAAACTTCTAGCAAAGCAAATTTAAGAATGTTCACAGTATTTAGCCCAATGCTGGTATGTGGCTTTGCCCAGTAGTTATTTCTTGAGTGAATAAATGAATAAGTATATAAAAATTATGTTAACACTCTTATTCTTCTGTTAATTCAATTAATACTTAATGAATTGGCATAAGTTGTTCTCCTAGGTTCTGGAGACACAAGCGTAAGTAGGAGAGACATCACAGAAATTACAGTCTGGTTCAATCTTTATGTAAGCACCTAGGAATCAGTCTTTTTCTCCTGTCTCTTAAAGTTGGCTTTTATAAGCATTTTCCTAAAAAATATTTGATAGGGGCTTTCCTCAGGGAAAAGAACACACTCTGAAATGTAAAGTTATCTCTAAATCTAGATGGATAACAGGCAGAAAACATATTTTACAGAAATTGACCAGGATGTGAAAAGAATTTTATTAAGTGAAAATATTCAAAAGATAAAAATTAACAAAAAAAATCCCATGAAGTTTTAATTTTGTCCTTAGTCCAACTCATAAATATATCTTAAATATTATTTCTTTATAAGGTGAGATTTAAACCAATGATGTAATGAGTATAGAAAATGCCTGTTTAATTTAGTAGAACTGCCAAAATGGACTAATTTACAGCATAATTCTCTTAGCTTAATATGAAATTCTAGAAAATTAAAATTTATGACTGCCTTAAACTCAAACAAAGGATTTTCTTTCTTGTTCCAAATAAATGATTCAAATTAAGATGTTGTTGTTTAATCTCCATATTCTTTTTCAGGTTAATATTTTCATATTTTTCAGCATCTTGGAAACTTGCATGATAATCACACAGAATATAATTAAGTGAAAGTATCATGGTAAAATAACCAGTTAAAATAAAACCAGAGAATACTATACTAAATAATATAACTTTGATCACACTTAATATAATTATTTCCATCAGCTTATTACCTAAAAGTTCTAGCCAACGACATTGTCAGCATATTAGTTCTTTCTTTGAGTTTGCCAGGACATTTTTAGTTTTCCTTGGCCACATACAGGAATTATTTCTGCTCATGGAAATTAACAAGCTTTAGATGTTGGTTGGTTGTAATATTATGATTTACTATAATTTTTGTTTGTTTGTGATTAATTAACATTTTCATTAGCTTCTTAGCACTCTTCCCATTACAGAGGCATTTCTGTAAATTCTCCAAAACAAGCAACTAAAAAGAGGAAAATGATACCCCAAGAAATACACATGCCCTTTAAAAATGCATGAAATCAATGCAGGAAAATAAATTATCTACCAAGTGAAAAACAGATGATTTAATCTGGACAACGACTTATGAGTACCTTTACTGAAATCATTTCAAAAAATTACAAATTATTGAACATAGTCCTTGTGAGGTCACACATTGCTAGAGGTAAGATCAACTTTAAATGCTAGAATAAAAGCTAAATTTAAGGACTTCCTAAAATGGGATTTCTATAATTTTACTCAGTGATTTCTATTTAAAATATGAAACTCTTTTTTTCTAACTTAAATCCTTCTTGTTGAAATTATTTCGGAGACTGATTTAGAAAATATGTAGCAGTACTTTCTTTAAAAAGTTTTATACTTCTGAATTGGACTTGCAGAGGTATTTTTTTTCAGATTTGTGAGTCTGCATGCTTTTTATCAAGCAGAAAGAGGTTGTTAAAAGTCTTTTATTTAATAAATGACACATGAATAAGAAAATGATGGAAAAAAATTGTGCCTACCATACTGTTCTAAACTGTACACTTCTTGTTATGCATTCTTGACTTGGGCTCGCTCTTTAAAGAAAGCACTACCTTGCTGATGCCTGACCACTTGGAATCCATTATGACTACAAAGCAAGACTGGAATTTCAAATACTATAAATTTCACAGTCTGAGGCCTTCACTCAAAGGAACTTTGTCTCTTATTTCTGCCAGGATAAGATAAAAAACCACAATGGAACAGAGATAAGAAGTGCTCTTCCCTGAGGTGGAGGTTATCAGAAGCTAACAAGCAACGGTTTTCATAACATAAGAATTTTCATAGAGGTTGTACTAATTTGCAGTCCCACCAAAAGTGTACAAGTGTTCCTTTCTCTCTGTATCCAACCAGCATGTATAGTTTTTGGGCTTTTTAATAAAAGCCATTCTAACAGGGGTAAGGTGATATCTCATTGTGGTTTTGATTTGCATTTCCTTGCTGATTAGTGACATTGAGCATTTTTCATATGTTTATTGGCCATTTGTCTATATTCTTTGAGAAGCTTCTGTTCTTGTCTTTTTCCTACTTTGTATTGGGGTTGTTTAAGTTTTTCTTGCTGATATGCTTGAGTTCTTGGTAAATTCTTGTTATGAGTCCTTTACCAGTTGTATAGCTTGAAAATATTCTCTCCCGTTCTGTAGATTATCTATTTGCTCTGTTGATTATTTCCTTGGCTATGCAGAAGCTTTTTAATTTAATCAAGTTCCATTTATTTATTTTTGGTGATGCTGTGATTGCCCTTGGGGCCTTCTTCATAAATTCTTTGTGAGTTAGGCCAATATCTGGAAGAGTTTACCAATATTTTCTTCCAGATTTCTTATAGATTCTTGCCTTACATTTAAGTCCTTTATCCATCTTGAATTAATTTTTGTAAGTGGTGAGAGATTTGGATCCTATTTCAGTCTTCTGCATGTGGCTATCCAATTTTCCCAGCACCATTTAATTATTGAAAAGGGATTCTTTTCCCTAGTGTATGTTGTCTGCTTTGTCAAAGATTTGTTGGCTGTACGTGGATGGTTTTATATCTGGGTTTCCTGTTCTGTTCCATTGGTCTATGTCTCTATTTTTATACCAATACCATACTGTTTTGGTTACTATAGTCTTGCAATATAGTTTGAAGTCTGGTAATGTGATGCCTCCTGATTTGTTCGTTTTGCTTAAGAGTGCTTTGGCTATTCCAGCTATTTTCTGTTTCCAAGTCAACTACAGAATTATTTTTTTCTAGATCTGTGAAATATGATGTCAGCATTTTGATGGGGATTGCATTGAACCTATAAATCACTTTGGGTAATATGGACATTTTAATAATCTTGATTGTATTCATCCATGAGCATGATATGGTTTGCCATTTGTACTTAGGCTGAATGCTTTTAACTTTTCCCCATTCAGTATGATGCTGGTTATGGGTTTATCATATATAGCTTTTGTAATTTTGAGATATGTTCCTTCTATGCCTAGTTTGTTGAGGATTTTTATCAAGAAAGTGTGCTGAATTTTGTCAAATGCTTTTATCTGCATCTATTGAGATAATCATATGATCTTGTTTTTGCTTTGATTTATGTGGTGAATCACATCTATTGATTTACGTATGTTGAACCATCCTTGTATCCCTGAAATGAGGCCCACTTGGTCATGGTGGATTTTTTTTTTTTTTTTGATGTGCTGCAGAATTTGGTTTGTTAGTATTTTACTGAGGATTTTTGCATCTGTATTCATAATAGATATTGGTCTATAGTTTTCTTTTTTGTTGTTGTTGTTGTTGTGTCCTTTCCTGGCTTTGATATCAAGGTGATACTGGCTTATTAGAATGAGGTGGAGAAGATTCCCTCTTTCTATATGTTATGGAATAATTTCTGCAGAATGGGTACTAACTCTTCTTTGCAGGTCTGATAAAAGTTGGCTGTGAATCCATCTGGTCTGAGGCTTTTTTTTGTTGGAAGAATTTTTATTGCTGCTTCAATCTTTTTGCTTGTTATGGTCTGTTCAGGAGTTCTGTTTCTTCATGATTGAGTCTTGGGGGGTTGTGTGTTTCCAGAAATGTGTGTATTTCCTCTACGTTTTTGAGTTAATGTGCATGGAGATTTTCATAGTATTCACAGATGATATTTTATACTTCTGTAGTATTAGTTGCAATATCTCCTTTTTCATTTCTGATTGAGCTTATTTGGGTCCTTTCTCTTCTATTCCTAGTTAATCTAGACAAGCTCTATGGAAAATAGTATGGAGATTCCTCAAAGAACTTAAAGTAGACCGAGCATTTGATCCACCAATCCCACTACTGAATGTTATCAAAAAGACACCTGCACTTGAATTTTTATTACAGCGCAACTCATAATTGCAAAGATGTGTAATAAACCCCAATGTCCATCAATTCATGAGTGGATTAACAAAATGTGGTATATGTATACCATGTGTATACTCAGCCATGAAGAAGGATGACTTAGTGCCTTTTGCAATAATTTGGATGGAATTAGAGACCATTATCCTAAGTGAAGTATGACAAGAATGGAAAAACAAACACTACATGCACTTACTATTAAATTGGAACTAACTGATGAGCACACATGTACATAAAGGGAAGTAAACCTCAACAGAAATCAAGCAGGGTGGAGGGGAGAGGAGAGAAATGGTTGAAAACCTACCTAACCAGTACAATGAACCCTATCTGGGTGACACGTACACTTTTAACTTTGACTACAGCATTACAAAAGCAATCTATGTAACCAAAAACATTTGTACCCCCATAATACTTTTAAATTAAAAAAAAAATTTTTCAGCAGATTCTGCACCTAGCACTGAGACAACTTCAGACCAATCTCCCTGCCCCTTATCAAATGCTAAGCACCAGAACTGAATCCAAAAATGCTATACAAGTGGGTGGATGGAGTAGGAACAGATCTAAAAGTTAGCTCCAAAAATGCACACAGCCCACAGCCCCCCTTTAGATATTATGTCTTGTGAAAAGAGATTGCTGTACATAGAGCTCATGGTTGAAAACTATAAACACTTGCCAATTAAAGAAACAATTCACAGGAATAGTTTAATTGACCCTAAATTTTCATCAAACCCAACTACCTCAAATTTCAGATGTTAGCTTTTTGACAGGAAAAATGAAAGGTCTGATTTGTTCTTGCTTAATGCAAAAGTAGGAGGTCAGGAACTGCTAAAAACAATAGCTTGTGAAAATCCAATCTGAAGTTTATATGTTTCGTGGACATCCCCTGAAACACAATAAACAAATAACTACAAATCTTGCAAATTTTATATATGGAACTATGAAAAATATTTGTTGACAATTATTCAAACTTTGATCATTTAAAATAGTAAATTCCTGGCCGGGCGCAGTGGCTCACGCCTGTAATCCTAGCACTCTGGGAGGCCAAGACGGGCGGATTGTTTGAGCTCAGGAGTTTGAGACCAGCCTGAGCAAGAGCGAGACCCCGTCTCTACTAAAAATAGAAAGAAATTATATGGACAGCTAAAAATATATATAGAAAAATTAGCCGGGCATGGTGGTGCATGCCTGTAGGCCCAGCTACTCGGGAGGCTGAGGCAGGAGGATTGCATGAGCCCAGGAGTTTGAGGTTGCTGTGAGCTAGGCTGATGCCATGGCACTCTAGCCCGGGCAACAGAGCAAGACTCTGTCTCAAACAAAAAAAAAAAAAAATAGTAAATTCCTTCAAAAGGATTCTCTTGCATATACAATTCTGTTTTTCACAGAATGTATTTTTTTCCAAATGTGGTCCTTTTGGGGGTGCTATCCTCTTCCCTTTCTATTTATACTCAAAACTTGGACTGTGTATGCTGTAGTTTTTACCACAATTGTAGGTGCAGTTGTCATTGTCAGGTACTGAGAGATTTGCTGAGCTCTGAAATCTTAGAAAAAACACCCTAGATTTGTCTCACTTTTACTAATTGTAATGGGAAATTTATTCTTATATCACAGTAGCCTTTCATGGTAGAAAACCTAAGGCTAAACTGAGATTCTGTAGTTGAAAAATTCTCAGATGAGGAAGTTGAATTAAATACATTCCTTGAAAAAGTTTAAGTGACTGTCCATCCATGCAGAAGATGTAATAATCAGAAAGTCTGGATTGAACATGAAAATGTGGTTATAAAAATGCTTTTATATATCTCTATTTTTATCTATATGAAGGGGGGTTGGGGGAGAGAGCTTCTTACATCATCAGGTAACCAAATAAAGAGATACCCCATAGTTATTTATATACCCCCTCCCAAAATCTTATTATAGGAGGGATGGAAAGTGTGAGAGGCATATTGTGATGCTTCAACCATTATGGATTAAACCTGTAGACATGTGCTAACAATTGTGTTGGCCCGTGTGTCTCTTGTTTCTGGCCTATAAGCACAAGAGAGAAACTTATAAGTTTTTTTTTTTTCTAAAAATTAAACTATAAAATAATTATATGTTTAAAGAACGAATCTGAATCAGTCTAATAGAGCTCAGACAAAATATTAATTAGCTTCCTAGAGCTAAAATCTTGACTATAACTTTTAAATATATTAACTCATGTAAAAAAAAAAACTGTATTAGAAGAGGTGGTGGATGTCGTCCAAGAAAATATAAGAGGCAGAAGTGACCGAGGAAAATATGGATGTCCATCCTAGCCATGCCCATACAAGAAGGTACCTGGGCAGGCAGACCAGATCCTGGAGATCATGGGGGTAACACAGCAATAGAGAGGCTGCAGACCAGTGGCCTAAAGATGAGATGTTTCCTCTTTTATTCTGAATTCACTGTGTTGGTTTTCAGAGTGTCAACAAATCAAAATAAAAGACAATTTTTAAAAAACCCTTTGAAGTATAATTTGCTAAGATATAAAAAATTAGAGCTTTTATAAAATTTTATATTTACAGCTTGTTTTATAAAATTACATTATTTGGCAATACTGGGCCTATATTCTGTCTTGACAAGAATTAACTGGAATTGGGCACTGGCTGCTCCCTACCGAGAGGGCACTCCATCCTCAGTTCATGCATGGGCACTCCATCCTCATGCATGGTTTCCACCATTCCCCATTTTATTCCTCACACTAAAGCCATTTGACAGCAGTGACTATCATTGCCCTTCCACTATTTTCATAGTAAATTTTTAAAAAATAATATTTCTTATAACCATGTTTTTTTCAAAAGTGGGAAAATGAAAGTAGCTACAGAATGGAAGGCACTGGCCATGACCTGATTAACCTCTAATCCAAGTGACAGTTATGTTTTTAATAGTCAACTAATAAATTCGCATTGTTTTGAATGCAGGTTGGAATCTGAGTGCAACCCATTCTGGGCCACTCACTACAAGGAATGATCAAACCTGCATATTTGTAGAGTGATGAATTCACTCAGTTAATGTCACCTTGTGGAGATTGTCTTGGGAATGTCTTTGACTCAGAATTGTAATAGATTCTTTCCCAAGTGTGTGTTGTACTGCAAAACACCAAAGACAGAGCAGCTAATAATCATTGCTAAACACATGGAACAGCTGGTTATCCAACTTAAAATCTGAGTCTCAAGTTGGATATATGTGTGAAGGGGAATTGCAAAAGTCATTGAGTTCGAGAAGTTTAGAAAATTTGTTGCGTTACAATGAACATTTGGGGCAATAAATCAATTAATGAGTCTGCTTCATCACAATAATGTTGTAAAGGTCAATCTTAAATAATTTGATGTTTGTAAGAGAGAATGTGTTAGCTCTTACCAGTGCTGGTACCATCCAAAATATCTAATTTAGAGTAGCTAAAGGATTTGCATTTCCTATTATGTCCCTTTCCTGCCAGTTTTGGGTGCATTTAAAACAACAGTACATCTGAAAATGACTCTCCATGTGGACCAACTAATCCTTTTCTCTAGTCTTCTTCCTTCTTCAGTTAGACAAAAAATATTTACATGAATTACAAAAGAAAACATTTATGGAAATTGTATAAATTATGTTTCTATGACAAGCAAACCTCCAGGTTTTATTTTGTTTTAATTTTTATTGTTATACAAAGAACACATGTGCACTATATGAATATAAGAAAATATAGATTAAAAATAAAGAGAGAAAATGAAAGTGACCCATATTCTTACCACCTAGATAAACAAGATATAACACTATTGATATTTTAGTGTAGATTCTTTCAAATACATATTTTAATTCTATATGTTTATTTTAGGTCAAATTATCTTTGAATTGTCAATTTCTTCTAAATCTAGTTTTAGAAAGGTAAGTAATGTCCATGCTTGCCAGTTAATTGTGCTGTTCATGCCACAGATCCTTTATGACTTTTTTAGCATCTATTTTGTGTCTCTAAAATGTAAGGAAGAAAACCAGGTGGCTTTTCTTAATATCAATCAGATATTGGCAGAACACCAAGGAGTGAAACCGGGAAAGAATTAGACAGAATTTTTAAAAAGGAGAAGAAATGTCTTATCTTCTGGCTCTAGCCAGGTTCTTGGATTAGAAGTTCAAATTATCAGACTGAACACATCCAAAACACATCTCTCTTAATAGATTCTCTCAGAATTAAACTATTGTATATTGGGTTGGTAAGTGTACTGAATACTTAACTACATAGTATTGTCAACATATTGTAGATATTTTACCTCATTATATTCTGTTTGGGAATCCATGAGGTAAATGTTTTTCTAAGCTTAATTACCTCATTTTAATAAATATGCTAATATTTCCTCTTTAATTTGAAAACTCTAAAGCTGACATCAGAATTTTATGGTGTCATGGTTCCACATTAACAGTAATTATTCCTTCTTAAACAACATGCAAATGCTTTAATGGTTCTTTGACACCTATAAATATATTTGCTAACTACGCTTTACAAGTCACATGATTTTGAAAATAAGTAATACAATTAACCTATGTTTTTAAATTTTTATAACCCTTTGTTAAATAAAATCCTTACTAGTATTTGACTAAATACTAAATGGAGTGGATGAGTAACATTTGTTATATAAAAATGATATTTTTACTGAAGTTGGCAGAATTTTGGAATAACCCTTCTTTGATTCTGCCAAATTCATCTGGAAGAAAATCAACATACAATTGTAGAACTCACGAAGTCTAAATAAGTGTTAGCACAAAATAGTCTCTCTTTGTTTTTCAGGGATTTGTTTTGAGAACATTTTCTCCCACCCCTATGCCTCCCTATGTCTCCCCTTCCGTTTCATTTTTTTCCTGCCATGGGAAAAGAGAGCAGCCAATAAAATCTTCTGTCTATAGCCAAATTTAATTTCTTTTGCAAAATGTGAAGTTCAGCATCCAAATATTTAATTATGTATGAAACTGTGTAAGAAGTATTTAATAAAGCAAAGCTAATATCAGATGAAAAAACTTTCATGACAAAATAGCCCTTGTTATCTAAGTCAAATCAGCTACAAATTTGCTTTAAAGAGAGAGGGAGAGAGAGAATGTAAATGTATTTGTTTGTTTTTTTCTTACCTTTTACTCCTAAATCCAGAAGACAATTGCCTCCAGAAAATTCCTAACTAAACTACAAGGCCTATTTAAGCTTCCTGAGACAGAATACTAATAGCCTCCCCAAAATCCATTTTCTCTTTTCAGCCAGCCCCAGCTATTGGGTTCATGTGATTCTTGGAATGAGTCTACCCTCTTACTAGAAAGTTGAACACATGGTCTAGTGAAAGCCAATGAGTGCAGTCCATCACAGACACTAGGGTAGTTGGTTCAAGTTAGGCAATGAAATTAGGTCAGGATAATCAGAATGATCTCAGGAAATTTGCTTAGAATTCTATAAGAAAGGCTCTTTCTAGATGATGTTATATGCTAGATACAGCATTATGATAGATATGTTTGAAACATTTTATTAAAGGGATGGGATCCACTTTTAGTTGATGGGTATGTTTTTATGGTAGAACTCTCTAGAAGGGCCAGGTTGAACATCAAAATAAGATAGGCTCTACAGTACTTAGTTATTCATTAGTTCACTTTCCCTGAAAACTCAGTGACAAGCAAGATGGTCTAATTGCTATTAGTCCAGTTACTTTATAGATTTGAAAAGTTTTTCTGTCCATGTTGTACTAACACCAACGGAACTGATACCCACCATACGTACAAAATATAATTAGTAACTGAGTCTCTAATTAATCAGAATGACTTTTGCTTTTCTTTTTCAAGGGGAAAAAAGCATGACAATAGTCTACATAGGAAAAGGAATGACATGATTTTCATTCAACACTGAAAGTCATGACAAACAGAACTTCGAATATATCTTGCTTTTCCCCCACGACATCTTTTCCCTATAACACTCTCAAGTGAAGGCCACACATCCACCCACACTTCTGCATTTTAAGGCTTAAAGAAGAGAAATGCTGAAGATATTCCCCTGAGGCATTCTTCCAATGTCAATGAAGCCTTGACACTCTGCACACAATATTTTTATTGTAATCATCTGTTTACAAGTCTCCCCAACTACACCATAAATTCATAGAGGGCAGGGTCTTTCCCTTACTTATATACCTACCCACAGATTTTGGAACATACTAGCTATTAAATCAATGATTGTTAAAGAGCACTTTGGATGCTTTCTCCTCCTTAAACCTTTTGCTAATTTCTAATCTACATGAACTAAACCATATACTAATTTCTAATCTACATGAACTAAACCATTCCCTTTTCTTGGCTCTTGAGTAAGACAGAAAAATTACTTAATTTCATTGACTTGTGCCATGATAAATGCATATTATTCAACTACCACAATAACTTCAATGGTACTCACAGCCCATTATGAGATATTTCATGGCTCCACAAGAAACTGGAAATTTTCTCATTATTTTTCTTTCCCTTTAATTCATTCCTTCCAGATTTCAGGTTCCTTGAAATATAGATCAATTTAGATCATCTTTGTATTCTCCCCTATACCTGTATAGGCTTATTATGGCTTAGAAAGAATAATTACAAAAAAATGTTGAAATAATTGTGGAATATATAATAGGCTCTTAAATTAATGAGGGATATTTTATGTGCCATATGAAAATAACCCAATTTTATTGCATAGGTCTTTTTTTGGGGGGAGGGGAATGAGGAGACAGCATTACCAATCAATAGGCAGCTATTTGCCTATAAGCAAAGCCACTGCTAATGAAGAGTTTAACACACAAATAGGGGAAAACATTGAGTATCACTTTTTAACTTCTTTGTACACACATACATAACTTCTCTTTAAAGATTGGTCCAAACCAAGAGAGAGATCATTGGCATTTAGCTCAATTTCTTATCTTATTATCATCATACTTCTTTATTTTGCTGTTTTGTCTAATTAATGGTGTCCGGAGTTACTAAATATCTGTATGCCACTGAAATTTCCTACGTCAGTCATTTCACTTTCTGTCTTACATTCTTATAAAGAAATTAATACAAATGCTTTTTTCTTACACATTAAAGACATTTTAGACTTAAAGGGAAAATTTAGTGGAATGCCATCAAAAGAGCTCTTCTAAATTGTTTGCATACAGCATACCTAAACTCGTGTATTATAATATGAAATTATGGTAATGGGTAGCTTGAACAATTTTAATAATCTGTTCTGCTTACAATGCAGAATTTTCAAACTAATGTACTTTTATTCAATAAAATGAAGGTGTTTTTCTTTTCAGTTATATTTTCTAAGTGTATCTTCTGTTTCTGTAAAATTCAGTTTGAGAAATCTGGTGACAAGGTCTTCCTTCCTAGTTGGAAGCACCTTGCTTCCTATGTTGCTATAGCAATGTTGTCATCCATCAGTGCAGGAAGCCAGTCACCAACCGAAAAGAAAGACTTTCTGCCAAATAAAAGCAATTAATGCATCTTAACATATTCTATCTGAAAAGAATTGTCTGGTGCAGAATTTGCCAATCTGTGGTCTCTGAAACACTCTTTAGTAGTAATGCCACTGAAAAAGGCTTTTCCCACTTTCTCAGAGATTCAGAATGCACATATGATTATTCAGGCTGGAAGAATTTCTGTGGTAAACAAGTCTGTATAAATCAACTAAGTCAGTATTTTCAAAAGGTATTTTTCCATAAAACCTAGTTTTTACAAACATCTACTAGCATTTTACTGACCTAGAGTTTTTTGGGACACAATCCCCCTCTTTTTTTCTTGTGGTTTTGTATAGGTTTTTGGTCACCACAGAATTTTTACATGCATAATACTTATCAAAACATTGTACCCAGCATGTGCCAAATGTTATGGTGAATTCAGAATTTAAAAGTGACATAACCTTTAATATACTCAAATTCAAAATTAAGAAAGCATGGCTAATACATGAAATCACTATCAAACATATAAAATTCCACATATTTAAACTATTGATGGACACCTAAGCTAAAACAGCCTAATGTGTAAAACTGATTTCTAAAATTTGCTCACTTGTATCATTTCAAAACACATAGAATGATGTTATTGTCTATTGTAATATAGGTTACTTAACAGGTAAACATGTTTCTGATTCTAATCTAAATCCAGAAATAGGGTAACGCAATATGCTAAGAAACACCATAACAGTACAAAGCCTTCCAGCAGATTAATACTCTTTTAGAATAATGATTATAAATTATTATAATTAAAATAAGTAAATCAGGATGAGTGCAGGTCCGGGCCCCAGGACAAAGACAATTTTCAGATAAGAAGGTAAGGATCAGACATCCACTTTCAGCTGCACTACTGTGAAGAGCTGAAAAGTCAATGCTCCCATCCTCACAGCAAGGAAAAAGTGGACCAAACTTAAAATTAATGACTTTTTTTAAGCCATCAGAGAAATTGAAGTCACAGGACAGTCATCATGAGACCTTTCTGAAAAACCAGTGACATAAAAATAAGTAGAAAATCCCAAAATACTTGGAGATTAAACAACAGACTTCTAAATAAAAGTGTGGATCAAAGAAGCAATCACAGGAGAAATGAAAAAAATATTTTAAACTAAATTAAAATGAAAATACAACTTACCAAAATTTGTGGGAAGCTGTGAAAGCAGTGCTAAAAGGGAAATTTATAGCATTGAATATTAGAAAATATAAATGATCTGAAATCAATAATCTATGCTTCCACTTTAGAAAACTACAGAAAGAACAAATTAAGCCAAAAGCAAGTCAAAGAAAAAAAATCACAAAAATTACAGCAGAAATCGATCATTGAAATTGTAAACAATAGATAAAATCAACAAACCAAAAATTGGTTCTTTGAAAAGATCAATAAAATTGGTAATGTCTAAGACAGCCTATCCAAGAAAAAAAAAGGCGGGAAGGCATAGGTTACTAATACCAGTAATTAAAGAGAGTGCATTCCTACCAATCCTATGGACATTAAAAATATGATAAAGGAATATTATGAACAACTCTATGCCCACAAATTTTATAGCTTAGATGAAATGGACTAATTCCTTGAAATACACAAATTACCAATACTCACATAAGAAGAAATGAATAATCTGAATAGACCTACAGTTATTTTAAAAATTGATTCAGTAATTAATAACCTACCAAAAAATGAATGCACCCATCTTTAAGCTTCACGAGAACATAAATCATGTCTATCTTTTCATCATTTTGTCCCTAGCACCTAGCAAAGTGCCTGGTTATTATATGTGATTATTAAATGATCACAAAATAAAGTAGAATAAATAATCTAAGCAAATTGCAAGATTCTAGCAATGTGCCAGAAAATCATAATCTATTTAAAAAATTTTCTCTGTCCATTCACTGCCAACCAAACCTCAAGCAAGCATAATTAAATATTCCCTGCTCTTTAAAAAGATGTCTAAATATTTATTGGCAAATTCTGAAGCACAAGAAGGTCTCTTTGACCTTGCATGTTTTTTCTACCTTTATTCTACCTCAGGTGCCCATTTCTTAACTCTTCTCCCCTAATTCCCTCTGTACTTGTTTATAATTACTCACACTAGAAATATATTATTTATGATTTATAAAAGCTTAACAGTTTGAGCATATTCTCAAAGCCCAACCTACTGGTAAAATGCCTGCATAAATTTTTGCCCATTTAAAAAATTGAGTTCTCTGTCTTTCTCTTACTGGTTTGTAGGAATTGTTTATATATCCGGGTTATAGGTTCCTTCTAAGACATATGCATTACAAATATTTTCTCACATTTTGTGACTGTCTTTCATTCCCTTACTTGTTTTTGAATAAACCAATATATTAAATGTAAATTAAGTCCATGGACAGTATTTATCTTTATGGTTAGTGCTTTTTGTGTTCTGTTAAAAAAATTACCCATTCAAAGTGTTTAAAGTTATTCTCTTATTTTATTTTCTAAAATATTTATTGTTCTGCCACTCTTATTTGCAATATAATCCAAATGAAATTGGTTTTGCATGTGGGATCAGGTTTTTAAACATACAAATGTTCATATTTAATTAATCTAGCCCTAGTTATTTATCCACTGCATTTTGCTCACACTTATTATACATTCAGTAAACCTATGTCTTACCTTAGGTTACCCCATGAAGCAGAGACTACACCAAGGGCTTGTGTGCAGATACTTTATTTTAAAAAGCTATTCCAGTAAGCTAAGAAGAGTCTAAGAGTGAAGCAGGTTAGGAAGGAAAGCTGGCACAAGGGTACACTGTGAATAACTGGGGCTCAGTCTCTCTGAAGAGACGTGTAGAATGTACCTCAGAATTGTTCACTCGTGGCATGAAAGAGATGAATATTTTTACACTGATTCCCATACCCCAATTGATAGTTGTCCTGATGGCGTTAAATCCCTTGTAATTTCAAGTGTGTAAGCATTAGATTGAGTGGGCTACCACAAGTGTCCGACATAGTATTATAGCAGACAAGTCCCAAAGCAGCAGATCTATAGAGCAAATGAGGTGAGGTGTTAATGGCTACATCTTAATGCAGCTGGTTACTGTAGTACCTGGAATAACAAGATGGACTGAGACGATGTGGAACAGGAAATTCAAAATGTCTGATAAAATTCACACCTTGTACTAATTAGATATGCTCAAGCCCAGTCCATCACAGAGACTTCAAGTGATTAAGGCAATCCATGAGAAGTTGCAATACAAAAATCTGCAATTAACCACCATTTTGAAGCTGAAATCGATATTTATAATCTCTCTTCTTTATCAACTATTCTTGATTTCCCTCACCCACAGTCATCACTTCAATAATACCAGATGGCTTCTCCCAAAAGGGATTAAGGTCTCTTTGGACTGTGTTGTGACCAAGAGTAGAAGAGTTAATATACTCCTGGGACAAGACAGTGAATATGTGCTGCTGTCCTTAGAACACAAAAATGAACTTTTAAAATTATCTGTATAGGTGGAAATTGAGAAAAATACATCCTCCATATCAGTAGCCACTATGTGGACCCATTCGAGAGAAGATGCCATTTGGTTAGTTTAATAGTAGTAGTTCAATATCTCAGTGGCCATCCCTGTACCCTGACACCCTGTTCCTTGCCTAGAACTGATTGATCCAAAGGAAGATTTATGACCTAGTTGGACCGGTCAGATTTTTTTAAAGGGAATATTATGTTTAGACTAGAGAGAAACAGAGAGTTGGGAGATCATTCCTGTTAATGGCAACTACCTAGGAAGAATATCAGTAAAGTCTTGATCTTGATTCTAAGATCCCTAGAAGGCTACCATGTCATAATCCTTTCTGAGTCCTTGGTTGTTCAAGTCTTCCTTCAATTCTGTGTGATGAAATACGCTTCTAATAAACTTCCCATTTTCTTTAAAATAAATAGAGTTGAGTTTTCTTATTTATGATAAAATGATCTAATATATAATAATAACCATACTAAAAGAGTTAGCAGAGTGTACTGGTCCAATGTTATAAAAGATATTCCGGTTTTTTTTTATTTCTAGAATCCTTACTTTCCCTGCCATTTTTCTTTCCTCATAATCTACTAATGGTTAAAGCAATATACTTTATATATTTAAAATATACCCACAGGTTTTCTGGGGACAAAGATGCTAATTGTTCTGCCAATGGTAGTTAGTAGTTTGGTTTTTATTTGGCAAACATACCTAGCAATTACACTGGATGCACAGAAGGATGATTTGGTTCTCCTCAATAAATAGAAGAAATCAATCAATAGTTCAAGTGAAGAAAAGATCAGAAATAGATAGAAAAGGGTACTTGGAAAGAAACTGCATTTACCAAACTATGTTTTCTGTACTATTAATTCTATTGGAAATTATTTGTTATGCCAAGGAAAAAGTTTCCCTCAGTAATTAAGCTGGAGAAGTATTGAGTTAAACAAAGCTAACAGATCACTCTAATGTAAGTCTTCCAAGAACCTTTATATTCAATGCAGGCTATGAATCTTCAATAAACGGATACTCTACAGAAGCATCCCCAAATTTATGTGACCATGAGATACTTTTCTATGGAACGCTGGAAGTAGTAGGGTCCTGAAGTACATATTCTGTGAACTGTTCTACTTGGGAGATAAGGAATTACCAAAGTTCAGGATCTGTATTCTTGTCACCTTTAAAGAACCAAGTTTTGGAACATAATCATGTTGAATATATGGTGATGTTGAATAAATTAATGAGTATTTGAGTGAATGACTAAACTGATGTCATCACACTGATGAACAGATGGGACTAGTTTGGGGCTGTTTTTGTTTTTTATATATTTTTAATGAAAGTTGAATGATTGCAATGTATGGGTACTATGCAAAGTGCTTTATAAGTATTTAACTGACATTTGAACGTCAGTTAAAATCCTGTGATGTAAATCCTATCATGGTTTCCCATTTTACTGATGAACAAATGGAGGCTTAGAAAATTTAAGTAACTGTTGGAGGATACAAAACCAACAGGTAGAACACAAGACTGAGAGCCCAGTTCTGTCTGCCTTTGAATCCTGCATTCATAACCAGCATGGTGGTATCTCCATTTGTTTCAATTTTTCAACCATTTGATAAAAAGCCTACAGGTACAAGGCATGAATGAGCCCAGTTTTTCTTTTCTTTTACAATTGAGCTAGAAAAAGCGAAAACCAAGATTAAGTGATATTTATTTCTCACCTCCTGCTCAATGAGGCTGAAAGGTATCGTAGAATTCTCCAGACAGGAGCCAGTGAAACTGGACTGTATCCCAGCTACTAAGGCTACTAAACTTGAAGGCTACTAAACTTTTCAGTTCCTCATTCGATGAATGGAGGCAACAAGATTTAATTTATAGAGTTGTTCTGGGGATTAAAAATTATACATATAAAGGGATAAGCATGGTAACTAGAATATGGACTCTGGAGCCATGCTACAAGGATTTGAATTCTAGCTCCAATATTTTCTAGCTGAGTAATCTTGGGCAAGTTATTTAACCTATCTCTGTATAGTTTCCTCATCTGTAAACTTGATTGGCAATAGTATCTAATGCATACGGTTGTTGAGAGAATCAAATGAGTTAATATACATAATGCACTTAAAACAGTTTCTCACTCATAGGATGAACTATGAAAAGGTTAGTTGTACTAAGTGATCTGCAAAGTATATGTATCAGTCCCATCAACATGTTTAAAATGCTGGTGCTTTAATAAACTTTCATTTGATTGCTGTCTCTGCTATTGCTAACTACATGATCCTGTCAACTAATTTAATTTTTTCTAAGCATTAGTTTTCTCATTTGTAAAACAAAAACAAAAAATTTTATCTCACAGGATTTTCAAAAGGATTACTCATAAATTACTCATAGCCCTAATACATAGTGGTTTTTCAATAAAAATTAGTAGTTTCCTTCCTTCCCTCCCCTCCCTTTCCTTCTACAGTACATTTGCTCTCTGAAAGTTTTAAATATCAAATAAGACTATAACTTCAAAAATGTATGATAAATCTTTCAAAGATACAATGACCAAGTACAATAATGCTTTCATGTTAATTTAACTCAAATAACATTGGATCAAAAATATAATGAAAAAAGTAAAATATAGCAATACAATAATTTAAAAATAATACAAATAAAACCATACAGTATAACAACTATTTATATCACATTTACATTGCATTATGTATTACAGCATAAGTAATCTAGAGATGATTTGAAGTATACAAGAAGATATGCATAGGTTATACGCAAATACTATTACATTTTATAACAGGGATTTGATCATCTGTGGATTTTGGTATTCATGTGGGTCTTGGAACAAATCCTCTCACAGATAATGAGAACAACTGTATATACATTTTCAACCAGTATATTCACTAATAAATTTTGCTACCTGCCTTAACGGGATGCTTGCAAGTAATAAATAAAGACCTGAGAGAACTAGGTAAACATTCCCAATGTCTTGGGAATATTTTAGAGGTGGAAAGTTGCTGGAATCTGGTTTTCTTAAAGAAAGTGTAGATTTTCCTTCAATCCTCTGATTTAATGTAAATCTAATGAGGCAGAGAATCTTGAGTAAATGATCTCTTACTAATGCTAAGCCTCTAGGGCCTTGTGAAGTTACCAATAACTTCATGTACAATTCTCAACACAAGCATTATGGAAAAATTGTTATTATGAATTGTATTGATGCTGTGATTAAAAGCAATCTTGCTTTATGTCCTTTGAGAGACTTAAAATATTACAACCTGGAGATAGATAAAGATGTTTTAACCAATCAGCACTAATAACACCACACATGTATATTGACTTTTATAGCTCACAAAGGAGTTTTACATACATTATTGCACATCATCTCTGTGAAGTAAGCAGCACGAGAATTATCATCCGATTTTATAGATTAAAAAAATAATACACAGAGAGATGAAATGGCATGCCCCAAATTTATAGCTTGTAGATAGAGACACAACTAGAATACAGGCTTTATCTTAGCCTAAAAACTGTTATTTCTATTATACATTCTATTTCCCAGCAATGAAGGGGAAATAAAAACCTTAAAAAAAACTTAAAATCTCTTCAAATATAAAATAATGGAGTGGTAATATTTTTAAAATAAAGTTATTTATCATTGCAGTAATGAATCCTGGGTTAGGTTTATTTGTCAAATTAACTACCTTTGGCCAAGGAAGGGTCTCCTGCTCCATCCTCCCTGTTGAATTCTCCCTAATATTCACTCACTTTGAAATTCTGGACATGACAACGGTCCTTTGAACTTAACCTCCTCCTTTGAACTACCTCCAAGTGTCATGATAACACAAAATCTGCCTATTTTTTCTCCCATTCTCTCTAAAATAAGTGTATGGCAGAAACAGAACTAGCTCTATCAATTCTGAAAGAATATTTTATTTTTAAATTTTCCCCTCACTAGTTTTAAAGTGTATTTCAAAGTAACATTGGAATCTAAAATTTTTAGGAAGGGATATAAAAATCTACCAATAATCTTTACCCTGCAGAGGACATTTGGGGGACTGCTTCATATTCCCTATGATCGGTTAACAGTTGATGACAAGAGATGGGGTTACCTAGAGTTAAATACAAATAAGCACAAAAGAAAAAAAATGTATTGAGGATCACAAACCTTCCTTGAGAAAAATAAATGTCAATAGATTTGAAAATAAAGTACTTTCAGTCCTAAAGATGTCTTTTAAATAATGTGTGAGTGTGTGGGAGGCTGCATGGGTGTGTGGGTATGTGTTTTAAATCAAAGAAGAAAGTTATCACTTAAAATTGAGAAGTTCAACTTGCATTTAAAAGCATAAAAAAGACTCATCTCTGGCACATAAAAAGTTTTATATTCACAATATTACTTATACATTGACTTTGTCTATCATCACTATTCCCTTGACTGTTCTTCACCTTTTAAAAACAGGACATGACAGCAGCAATGGCTGTATTAGTGAGAGAAACCCAGAGGGAAACAGTCTTTCCAATTTTTACAGCACCAGGGTTCTTTCCTTACATGCACATATTTGGAACAACCATCTGTGCTGGGGAGAGATAGCTGGGGGAGAGAGATGAGAGACCATTGAAAGGAAAGGCAATGATTCCAAAGGGGAAACTAAATCACCCAGCTGTCAGGGCTTTATATGCTGAGAATGTCATTTTAGTAAATAACCCGAGCCTCTCTCTTCATTTCCAAAGATACACCTTTGCTCAGCGTCCTTGCCCCCACTGCTCCATGGGGCGGAGGGGGGCCAGGGAAGGGGAACTGGCAGTATATCAATGACATCACACCTGACTCTGAACCCAGCCTTGCAAATGTCCAAAGGACACCAATTCACAGGACAAACAGATCCTTTTTTCTGACAATCTGGTTTACCTGAATGCCTCTGATCACTTCCCAATTCTTTAGTTAGGGTTTGTTAATTTGAAATGTTTTATCCTTAATGAAATG
The DNA here is from genome assembly GCF_020740605.2 of Lemur catta. Classification (NCBI taxonomy): domain Eukaryota; kingdom Metazoa; phylum Chordata; class Mammalia; order Primates; family Lemuridae; genus Lemur; species Lemur catta. Next base: position 44,066,266 of record NC_059141.1, on the reverse strand, counting down.
TCCCTGGCAGATAGAGGAACCCCCAAGATACATTAAGGATAGGGAATTTAAAGGGGAAAGGAATATAGTAGCAATTTGAATTATAATAGTTATTTTCAATTCTGATTATATTTATTTTATATTAATTTTACTATAAAATATATACATTAAGACAGAAATTTAAACAATCTCCGCATAGCTCAGAAATCTCTCAATAAAGGATAGAAGAAAGGGATAAAATAACACAATCAAAGCAATTTTAGAAGAAAAATTTTATGCTAATGTAGAAATTTTCAGCTACAGGTATTTGATAGATCATTTAATCTTACCTTTTTATCTCTTGTCCTTCAATTTACAGATTCAAAGTCTCAAGCCCAGAGAAAATTCTTCACTTGCTAATGAATGCTTAAGCTTGATCTAGAACCATAAATCTTGAGATAGTTTTTTTTAACTTTATACCAAGTAGCATTCATTAAAGGAAAGTTTATTGTGAGTTTATACCAGTCATTAAACCAAACTCAATAAATCCAAATTTTTCAATGAACTAAAAATATTTTTCTATAGTTTACCTATATCAGTGTAAACCCTTGAAAATTCCCTTTGACTTTGCAAACCAAGGCTTATTGCCCTTGTCATTTTTTTCCAACCAACAACAACAACAGAATTGTGTTTAGGTCAACTAGAGGTTAGAAGAAACCTCTACACTGTTTGCTTAATTTTATGAAGACAGAGTTTCACTTTTAACTATAACTAAGAAAACCCAGGCCAGGATGACAAATCCTAATCGTGTTTTATCATCTTCTTAAAAAATAGATATAGCAAGTTTCCTCTGAAGCCTTATACACTTCGGTATGCATATAAATTTGCCAATTGGGCTATTCAGAGGCTATTAGACTCAGATTCCCATATAAATATAGGAAATTTAACTCTGGCTCTTGATCAAAAACATATTCTCAATGTGCTCATGAAATAGAAAAAAATGAAAAGAAACAATCTTCCCAAGCACTGGGCTTTTTATTGCCTTATTTTCAATTCCATATGTCAAATGGGATCCCGGAGGGATCAGATATAATGCTGGAAAGTGTTTTACAAGGGGAAAAAACTCTCTATTCGTCTGATGATAAAAGTAGCTGAACAAATGCCTCTTTTCCTTCTCGAATTTTCTAGTACAGCTTCCTGCCTGTAGGTAAAGGTGTAAATTACAAATAGAAGCAATCAAGTATCCATGTATCTGTCTATTAGTTTGTGGCTACCCAGCCAATTTAAAATGAAATGTTCATCTATGTTTCATCTTATTACCTCCAGTGGAAAGAAAAAAAAGCAATAAAAAAATGATGGGTGTAGTTTTATAAAAGCTACTAAGGTAGTATCATCACAATCTCTAAATGTTTTCATTCAAAGGAAAATCTATGGTCACTCTTCTGTTTGTGTCATCATGTTGAAATGATTGCCTTTTAAAGAAAGAAAGAAAATGTCCAAGTAACTGGGTGAATTTTTCACCTTCCATTTGATGATTTAGTGAAGTGCAGATAGTGCTAAAATCCATTGTTAAAAAGAAATGGTTTGTTAATGAGTAATGAATTAAAGTATGGAACAGTTTAAGGGCAGAGAAAGTTTAAATGCAATATTCATTATGAAACTTCAGGTTAAGTTAGCAATTTCTAAAATGGCTTGAGTGTTTGTGTAAGGTCATGCCTTACCCTTGGCCTCATGAGAACAGACATCTTTAGAAGTGGGTCTGCTGATGGACGAGTTCAATTTGAACAAAAGTGGTTTCAACCAATAGCATAAGTTAAGTTGTCTTAGTCTTGAAAATACTAGTACTTACTGATATAGGTTTGGAAAAAAGAAACATTTTGAACAACAAAATTTGTCATGAGTTAATCTTACTTTTATTTGGACATTTTAAAATTCCAGCTTAAATATTATCAGATATTAAGTTGCATACATTTGTGGAAAGGTCTTTGGAAAGCACTCACTCAAAATTTGCCCATAATTAGTCTCTTTGGCTCTGTTTCAAGGTTAGAATGACTTTGAGAATAACTGCAATCCTGGTTTCCAGAGCCTGTGGTGAGTTGAAACCATTGTCTGGTAACAAATCTTTGCACTTGAATACATCAATTCAACTCCACTCATCTGAGCAAATTCCCTGGGGCATTCTTGTCTACCATCCTTATCTTCTAACTCACCTTTGTCAGATGCTGGTCAGGAGGGGTATGTTTTGCCTTCTTGCCTACTAATAAACCTGAGTCAGAGGTTGGAGTCTGACCACGGAGCTTTAAGATCTTTATACCAGGACTGCAATTTGGCATCCAGGGATCAAGGACGAGGAAAGGCAGAGGGCCGAAAGTGCAAGGGAGGTGGAGGTCACTAATGAATGTGTGCTCCGGGTGGGGAGGATTCACATCTAGCTTGTTTTCCACATCACTGCGGTCTAGAGCATTCTTAATAAATACTTTCCAAGTAAATAAATGAGTGCTATTAAGCAGAGGGCAGCACTGAAGAGCAAAAAAGAGGAAGACAGGCCACCCTGATTCACTTTTCTCCTCATCAAAACTCTGTTCAGACTATATGTCATAATGTTTCTTCTTAGCAATTCAAGGAAAATATTATTAATTATTTATGAGTATTATAACTATTAATGTTTTCATCACATTGCCACTCACGTGCACATAGGCTAAAGGACACATAATACGATCAATTCCTGTTTCCATGACAAACATCACTCTCTTGCCTGATAAGTACAGAATTGGCTCCAGAATTCTTAACACAGCGTCAGGGAGCAACTGCTTGTAATGGCACTACTGAGTGTGAGAAAACCTATCCATTCCCAATGTGGATGAAATATGTGGATTGGTCTTCTAAAAAGCTAGAGTCTCCATAGAAGAACAAGCAACAAAATAGATGAATTGGTTTTCATAGAAATTAAAAAAACCTTTGTGCTTCAAAGGACATCATGGAGAAAGTGAGAAAACAACACACAGACTGAGAAATAATATTTGCAAATCATGTATCTGAAAAGGGATTTGTACTTAGGATATAAAAAGAGCTACTAAAACTCAGTAATTAAGACGTCGCATAATCTAATTTTTAAAATGGGCAAAGGATCTGAATATATTTCTCCAAGGAATGTATACAAATGACCAATAAGCACATGAAAAAATGTTCAACATTATTATTTGCTTTGGTTTGAATGTGTGTGGTTTGAAATCATGTTGGCAGAGCCCTCATAAAACAGTGACCTTATAAAAGATCTTGAGGGAGCCTTGTGGGCCCTTTCCCACCTTCCACCAGGGGAGGACACAGCAGCAAGGCACCATCTTGGAGCAGATAGCAAGTCAAGACCTTACCATACACCAAACCTGCCAGAGCCTTGATCTTGAACTTTCTAGCCTGCAGAACTATGAGAAATAAATTTCTATTGCTTATAAATTCTGTGGTATTTTGTTACAGCAGCCCAAACAGACTAAGACATTTACCATGAGCAAATGCAAATCAAAAGCACAATGAGATACCACTTCACACTCACTAAGACAGTGAGAATGAAAAAGATATTAATAATAAAAGTATTGGTGAGAATCTGGAGAAACTGGAACCCTCACACACTGATAGTAGAAATGTAATATGGTGCAGCCACATTAGAAAACCGTCTAGCATTTCCTGTAAGGGTTAAACATAGAATTACTATATGAACTAGCAATTCCATTCCTAGTATATGCCTAAGAAAAATGAAAAGCTTATGTCCACTTACAAAAAAATTGCATTAATACATGAATGCTCAGGGCAACATTTTTCATAATAGCCCAAAAGTGGAAATAACACAAATGTCCATCAACTGATGAATGAATAAATAAAATGTGGCATATCCATATAATGAAATATTACTCAGAATTAAAAAGAAATGAAGAGTTGAAACATGCTACAACAGTATGAATCTTGAAAACATTATGCTAAGTTAAAGAAGCCAATCACAAAAGAAGAAATATTATGTGATTCCACTTCTATAAAATGTCCAGAATAAGCCAATCCATAGTATATTAGTGGCCACCCAGGTCTATGGGGATGGAGAGGTAGGGAGGAGAGGTGACAGTTAATGGGCATGGAGTTTTTCTTTGAGTTGATGAAAATATTCTAAAATTAATTGTGATGATGTCTGCACAACTCCATAAATATACTAAAAGCCATAAAACTGTACACTTTAAATGGGTGAATTGCATTGCATGGAATGTGAACTATATCTCAATAAAGCTTTTACTGAAAGAAAAAATCCAATTTAAAGAGCTTTCTGGATCTTCTTTCTACCTTTCCCCTAGAAATTATTCTCTTCATGCAATAAAATTAGTAATGTCTAAAGAGGACCACAATTATCTAGGCAATAGATATTAACTCGGTATTAACAAAAAGTTGCTGAAACATTCAGGCTTCAACAGAGGCATATGTATATAATATAGATGTGTGTCTGCATATACACATACTTTTATACACTCAAATTTATACACACACATACATTTATTATCTCAAATAGCCTGAGCCACAGTTCAACAGGTTGAACATTTTTTTTCTCTCATTCTAGTCAATCACAGCCAGTTTTCCAACACTCTCCCTAAAGGTTTTATGACCAGGACCAATTAGGCAGTATTGCTTTATGGGACTGTTAAGGGCTGCCAACAGTTTGGTGAATTACACAGCTGTCACATCAGTACATGAGTGATCGCCGGCAGAGAGACAATAACAGTAACAAAAGCACCCAGTGTACAAATCACAGGAAAAAGAAAACCTAACTGTTCTAAAGTAATTGGTAAATCATTATGGGGAAAAAAATAAGCATACACTAATTTCTGGATATTGTGCATATAGAAATGAGTCAAGAACACAGTAGGAACTCAGTGATTGACCTCACTTCACTCCTCCCAATGCACACAGTACGATCACTTTAAGACTTTATAGACCCTAAGAAGTCTTTCTTTATGAAGGTTACACCCACCAGAACATGAAACAACATATCTTTCCCACACTCTACCATCCCAGATACAGAGACAAGGATATAGAGCTAGAGACACACACAGAGATAAGTACGTCTACATGTCTCTCTTTCTCTAGATCTGTAATGACAACTTGAAAATCTTTGTTATAATTTTTTTCAATTTATGGATTGCTCTGTGTGTTAGTGCAGGTTCTCTGAGAAGTCCATTGTGGATGCCAATGCAGGATGAAGTGTGCAAGGAATTTATTAGGGAAAAGCACCTGTGTGAAAAAAAAAAATGGCAAAGGAAGGGGGCAGGAGGCACCAGGAAAGGCTGAGAGTCATCAGCTCATGATGCAAGTCTGACTCAGAAAAAGAGAGGGAAGGAAAGTTGGGTGGAAGTGTCTGAGACTGTTGTGCAGTCTAAACTTTTGACAAGGCTGTTGGGGCATTCCAGAGACAAAGGTAGGAATGTACCCGAGAAACAGGTCTGCTTTAGTTTCTCTGTCTTGCTCAGTCATTGCTTGGGACCGGTCCATAGGAAGTGTGGCTTCAGTGCAGATGCTTTCAGAGCACAGCATCTTGGGGCTTTGGTCACTCACATTGCTGGTAGTTAAAAGTCTGCAACATGTATTCCCAAGGCTACCACACTATGACTCACAAGCGTTATCTAGTCTCAGAAATTCTTGTACCCCATGAAAATACCTAACGCATGAGAAGGTTTCAGATATAAAGAAAGCTTATTAATACTTAATGTAGTAGTAATAAAGTAGGCATAACACTTGATTTGTAGATATTTATAAACATTTGTTAATTTTGATTTTGTAATTTTCTCTATTAGATGTGGTAGATAATTATAGGAATGGTCCCAATTTCTTCCCCCTGTCCTGTATCCACATCCTCTCCAATGTGATTTTACAACTTCTTCCATCACAAAGGGTAGTCTGTTTTCTCACGCCTTGAATGTGGATTGTCTTCTAGATTGCTTTGGCCAATAAAGTGTGACAGAAGGGGTAAAGTGCCTGTTCCAAGTCTAAGCCTCAAGAGACATGTGGGCTTCTGTACTCTCTTTTCATCCTCTACCTTTGCCGTTAGAAAATGCCTGGCCTAGCCTCTTACAGTATGACACACGTGCAGGAGAGCCAAACTGGCACAGAGTCTCAGCAGAAGCCCCACACACGTGAGAGAGCCCAGCCAAGATCAGTAAAGCCACCGAACAGACTCACAGTTGATCACACGTGCATGAGAGAGCCCTACGAAGCCCAGCTCAGGGCTGCAGAACCACCCAGCTGGCCATGTGACTTGTGATCAATAATAAATGATTACTGTTTTAAACTCCTAAGTGGTGGGGCGATTTGTTACTTAGTAGTAGTCAACTAAAATATTAGTTATCAAACATTTGAAAACTTGTATGTGTAAGCCCTTGAAATCATACTTAGTGGATTGAACACCATACAACTACACACACACACACACACACACACACACACACACACACACACGACACGTCACAGGGACCAGTGAATAGGATATTTAACTGCATTCTATACTTTGAAGGAAATTCAATGTCATCGGTAGCTATGACATCAGCCACTGTGCATAGGTTCCCTGTACAGGTGCTACATTTATATCCCAGTATGTGATGTAGTGACTGGGAAAAGGCCTGGAGGTCCTGAGTCATCACTGGCCTTGGAGGATGATATAGGAAAATGATTCCCTCAGATCTCTCCAGAAATTTGGAGGAAATGCTTTAGGTTCTACTCTAAAGGCATTGAAAACTAACCCTTTTCATCTAATTTGGCCTCTGTAATAGATCTGGAAACCCAAAAAGATATAAACATAATCCACCTCCACGGCCAATGTTTAAGGTCAAATGAATGAGAAACTATTACTATGGCATTAGAAGTTCCATTTTTATCTGAACACACCATAGTAGTTAAATATCTGATCTTAGCATAGTGCTTGCATCTCAATTTTCTACTCGACCCTCTATTTTTGGATCTCCACCCACAATAGATTTTATATTAAATGAATTAAATATTTTAAATTAAATAAGGCATACTCTATATCTGGGCTGCCAAGGCTGATAATTAGGAGGCTGCTTTTATGTCTTCACTTAATTTCCAGATAGCAATTTTCTTTGTTAGGAGACCCGCAAACCAAATTATCCACAGTCCTTACCCACAAGCCTGAAATGACGTCTGAGAAACAGGAAGCTGCACACTCCCCTTCAGCAGCATCCTCCCCAATCCCTGACATTTAAACAAGGTCAAATTCTAGGCCCTAAAACTCTAGCACAAACATAGCCCAAGCCCATAGTGCTACTTTTATATATGAACAAGGTACATTTTGAGTCCCAGTTTTTGAAAGCACTACAGAGATAAGAAAGGAAATCATAGACTGAAGGCACTAAAACTCTTGTCGGTCACACTTTCCTCTGCCCCCTTTCTTTCATCCTTGCACATTGACTGACAGAATAACTATCCTAAGGCACAGCTTAGATTGTATAACTCCCAACTCACAAATCATTATCAGCAGTAAAAGCCCAAATTCTCGAAGCCCTCTATCTGACTACGGATTCCCTCCCTCACCCATCTTAAACCCTGATGAATTCATCCCCACGCCAGACACACCCAACTCTTCACTGTTCTTCCAGTTGATTTTTGAACTTCCCTCTCTGCTTATGGTAATCCCACTGCCCATTTCAATGCCTCTTCAATGATTTCTGTTTGTAGAAATACTATGCATTTTCCAAACCCCATTCAATAGCTTCAATTCAAATAGTGAGAAGTCATTTGCAAAAGTGTCTATTTCACCTAATACGCTATAAAGTCCTTGTGGTTAGAATACAGCTAGTTCATTTCTGCATACTCAGTAACATCTGGATTTGTGCCCCCAAATTACAACTACAATAATAATAATAATGTAATAATTTATACATGAATATGCATATAATATATGTGTATCTCAAATTCATGTGAATTGCTATGGATGGGAAAAAAAGGAGGCTACTCTTCTTGTGGCTCAATTCAACTACTCTTTCTTTATATCTATACTGAGGGTCTTTGCAAAGTTACAGCTTTTTTGTAGAAAGAATCTCAACTTCATGCGCATTAGCATATTATTATATTTTTCTCCAAGGATCATGCAAAACACTTTCATATTCAAGTTTTAGTCTCACCCTTTGCCCAGAACTAAAGGTAGTCATTTCCCTAACACAGAATAGACCCAGATATTGACCTCCGGACACTAATCCTTACCTCTCTTCTTTCTTTCAGGGACCCCTGGTTTCCTTTCCTGCTTGATGGCTTCAGTCAGGCTCATACCAGTGTATGCCATCTAATAGTTTAAACATTAAAAGTGAAAGAATAAGAAAAGTACATTTAAAATTGGGGATTTTATCATATGTGCATTATACCTCAATGAAGTTGATTTTTTAAAAAACGAAAGGGTCAGTCTTAATTTCTTCCTTCCCAGGGAGCCCCTTAATTCTACTACAAATTTGTTCACCCCTTTCTCACTGATCTCAGATGTCCAGTCTGCAAATGTGGAGACAGACAGCCCCTGCTAGGCCAAAGAAATCTCTGCTTGTACCTCTTCCCCAGAACACACTGACATGACTAATAAATCTCTCTCAAGCTGTGTTCTTACAAAGGAGATTTAATTTCTCAACTGCCAGAAATGAAAGCAACTAATAATTTATAGGAAGACTATTCTCTAACTTAAAAAAAGAATGAAATGAAAGAAAAAAGGAGGTTGAGAGGGAAGCCAATAAAAATACATTTGGTCATAATTTCTCAATTTCCTTGAGTCCTATTATGTGAGAGACACCGCATTAAGCATTTTTAAATAGATTATCTTTTAATCCCCACAACAACCTATTCTGCTCTATTGATTGAGCAACTGAACAATCAAGCAATGAACAATGTTCCCCAGATCAGCCTGCTGGTGAATAGCAAATTGAAGAGTACAATTGAGATCTGTCTGACTCCACTGCCTGTGTTCTTGGCTACCAGACTAGACTTCACTGCTATAGATGTCCTCAGCAGTGGGTTTATTGAACTGAATGGAATGAAAGTAGTTTCATACTACTTTCAAAAGGCTAAGCCTGCTTCATCCAGTTTAGTACCATACTTTTCCCATATATTGATAAAGATATACAGAACAAATGTATCTTAAGCATCTATTCAGGAAACTTTTCTAGGATTAAAAAAACTGATTCTTTCTATGTCTTAGCATTTTTGTACCGACATCTGTCATATGATATCCATACATGTTTATTAATACTTGTTTTCTCTCCTCTTCCTGTTCCGTACCACCAAGGTCTCAAGAGGCAGCAATATTATCCTTTTACTAAAAGCAATTCCTATATTTCACAATACTTTTAAACCACTGAATTTTTTAACAATAATTTTCTGCTACAATATTTTACAGTGGTTGCAATTGTCATAATATAGCTGTTGTTATGATCATGTTACATTCCACAGATCTCTTATGCAACTAGTATCCTTTTCATTCACACTATTCTTCCCTCGCATTTCCTGAATATGACTATTTTGTGAAATTTTATTTGGATTTGTGAACTATGTTCTTGGACTCAGCAGTTGAAAACCAGTGGAAAAAAATGTGTTTCTGTCTCCTGAATTGCTATAAGCTCTATCAGGATTTTACTTTTGCCTTGAGATCATCCGTGATGTCCACTATAGGGACTGATGAAGTACATTCTTGCCTATAATTATTAAGAACAATGGCCACACATTGAGAATCACTCATCCTGGACAAAAACTATGAATGATTTTTTTTTTTATTATTCTGATTATTTTTTATTTTCTTATTCTGTCATACAGACTGGAGTACAGTAGCACAATCATAGCTCACTACAGCCTCAAAGTCCTGGGCTCAAGCAATCCCTGAATGATTTTGATTAAAAAAAAAAAAACTTGTACTTTTCCATCATATAGATAATAAAGCTAAAAGTAACACAAAGTGGAAAAAATAGCCATGTATATTTCATGTGCCTATAAATGAATCAGATCAGTATGTAAACAAAGAATTGAAGGATAAACAGGAGGTGACTCATGTTTTTTAGCACACGTCCATTAGCACATGGTTTCTCGAAAATCAGATACTTCTTTCATAAATCTGCCCATAATGCTTGCAAAGCGTGTCTGGTGGGGGAGGTGTGTATTTATTTACTTAGCTATTTATTTTGTTTCATTTTACTAGAAGTTAACATTTATGCCCTTCCAACTACAAAAATACACAAAGATTTTATTTCCAAAATAAATGGAAATTTACTTTCAGATTTGAAATGTGAACTGCTGTGATCTATTTGAAATACTGTGTTCCATATATCCATTGATCTCCACTGCTCTTTTATACAAGGTACGGTTAGTGGGAAGAACACGTGGCTGGCTGTCAAAAGGGCCAGCACGTTATCAAGTGTATCATAAAACAAATTCCTTAGCCTTCCAAACCTCAGTTTTCTCATCTTGGAAATCAAGCTAATAACATCTACACTGAAGAGTAGGTGAGATGATTAAATGAGACAATATATTTAAAGCACTTGAACAAAAATCCCCCAGATCACACGAGGTTCTCAAAAATGATAGTTATCAGTGTTATTGACGATTGTCTCCAATGTTACTTTCAAAAATTTAAATGGTCAAATAACTATCTAAAACTTAGCTTTGAAAATGTCAACATACATTATTGATGCCTAGAACTACATATTCTGAATTCTAATTGCTATTTGTCAGGTATGTCACCAGTTGACTAAATGAAATCCCAGTGATGAGGATTTTTTTTTTTTTTTGATTATTCAAGTGTAACTAGGTAACTGTAGCATTACTCACGAGGAGAAGCCGCTTTCCACCCCTCTCTCCCTGTACCAATCAGTCATTTTAAATTAAGGAGCCATGCTTCCTCCAAATATAGATACGGCAAAAAAAAGAGGCTGTTCTTTTATATTTTATATAGGCTGTCCTCATAGATTATTATATATAATAACATTATACGTGATATTATAATATAGCACACAGACTCCAATTAATTGGCTCCTAAGTTAGATGGCCAACAGTGCTATAGAGAAAAATTAAGTAGAGAAAAGGACTTATAATGTTGTAAAGGGCAGGATTGCTATTTTAAGTAAGTAGTCAGTAAAGGCCTCAATGTTAAAATATTATTTGGGTAAAATCTGAAAAAAGTGAAAAAGCTATCACATGCATAAAATAAAAGAAAGTATTCCAGCCTGAGGGAACAGCCAGTGCTAAGGAGCCAAGGCAGAAATGTGTTTGCCTTACTCAGGGAAGAGTAACAGGGACAAATCGGTTGGGGCCAAGTGGCCAGGCTGAGTCTGAGAGGGAACAGAGCCTTATTCTTGCAGAGCCTGCTTTTCCTTCACAGGAGGGGAGGAGCCACTGGAGGTTTCCAAAAGAAGAGTAAAAAGATCTGACATTTAGAAGAACCACTCTAGCATCCCTGCTGAGGTAAACTGCAGGATGAAAGGATGGAGGGAGGGAGACAATGTTAGAGGATTAGTGGCAAAAATCCAGGCAAAAGGCAGGTTGGTGAGCAGGGGAAGTGATGAAAAGTGTTTGGATTCCGGATATATTCTGAAGGCAGAGAAGACAGGACTTGTGAACAGATAGGATGTGGGATTTACCATAAACTGTGATAAATCCAAAATTTTTTATTCGAGCAATGTGAAGGAAGATGTAGTCATTTGCTCAGATGGAAGGCTGATGAGAAGTTTAGGAGGAAAATCAAGAGTTCAGTTTGGCACATGTTGATTTTGAGGTTTCCATTAGATGATCAACTATTTAATAAGTAGAAAAATATTCAAGTCTGGATTTTAGGGGAGAGGAATAAGCTAGATATACAATTTTAGGCATCAACAGCACATAGATGATGCGTAAAACCTTGAGAATGGTAAGATCTACAGAGGAGTTATAGAGGTAAGGAAGACTGTTCCTTGGTATAGTTTAATGTTAAGGGAGTTTGGAAACCAAGAAAGTTGACTCAGAAAGAGTGGCTGACAACACAGAGATTAAGCTAGGAATTTCATGGTGTCTCAGAAGCCAGGTGAAAAATGTATATCCAAGGAGAGGGCACAATAACTGAGTCAAATGCTGCCAATAGGTCAAGTGAGATGCGGACCGTGAATTCACCACTGGATTTCGCAATGTGGAGGTTATTATTGATGTTAACAGAAACAGTTTCAGCAAACTACTAGAGGAGAAAATTGTTTTAGAATCAATTCAAAAGAAAACAGGAGAAAAGGAATTGGAGATAGCAAGTATTGACAATTCTCTGTAAGCATTTTGCTGTAAAGGAAGGCTAAGAAATGAGGCCAGGGCTGGAGTGACTGTGAGGTAAAGAGAAGGTTTGTTTTTGGTTTGGTTTGCTGTTGTGTGGCTGTTTATGTTTTGAGGATGATTCTGTTTTGTTTTTCAGAGAGAGAATAATCCTTCCCTTTCTTATTCCTTTCCTATATCCTGAGGGTAGGCATGCATACATTGTTAAGTTGGAGAACAGAATTAATGCAAGCTGATTCAAAAAGATGTTTACAAATAAAATCTATGTGAAAATCTTTCTTTACAAATTGGTCTTGGGTGAAAACATTTCCTGACTCTTATGCGAAGGAAAAACTATTAAGGCATAAAATATTCTAAGATTGTTTTTTATTTGTGTAAATTTAAGCGGTACAAGTGCAGTCTTGCTACATGAATATACTGCATCATAGTGAAGTCTTGGCTTTAGGTATCATTATCATCCTAATAATGTACATTGTCCCCATTAAGTACTTTTTTACTCCACACCCCCCTCCCACCTTTCCAAGCCTCCAGTGTGTATTATTCCACACCCTGTCCATGTGTACACATTATTTAGCTTCTGCCTATAAGTGAGAACATATATTATTTAACTTTCTGTTTCTCAATTATTTGACTTAAGATAAAGACCTCCAGTTCCATCCAGGTTGCTGCAAAAGATATGATTTCATTCTTTTTAATGGCTGAATAGCATTCCATCATGTGTGTATATATATGTATATGTATATGTGTGTGTATATATATACACACACACACACACACACCACATTTTCTTTATTCAGTCATCTGTTGATGTACACTTAGGTTGATTCCATATGTTTGCTATTTTGAATAGCGCTGTGATAAACATACGAATGCAGGCATCTTTTTTATACAATGATTTCTTTTCCTTTGCATAGATACCCAGTAGTGGGATTGCTGGATAGAAATGATAGCTCTTTTTTTAGTTCTTTGAGAAATCTCCATACTATTTTCCGTAGAGATTATACTATTTTATGTCCCTACCAACAGTGTATAAGCACTCCCTTTTCTTCACATTCTCACAAGGATCTGTGATTTTTTCGACTTTGTAGTAATAGCCATTTTGACTAGCATAAGATCATATCTCGTTGTGGCTTTAATTTGCATTTCTGTGATGATGAGTGATGTTGGGCATTTTTTCATATGCTTGTTGGCTGGCCATTTGTATGTCTTCTATTGAAAAATGTTCATGTTCTTTGCCCGTTTTCAAATGGGTTTTTTTTTTATTGTTGTTGTTGAGTTGTTAGAGTTCCTTATAGATTCTGAATATTAGTCCTTTGTCAGATGCATAGTTTGCAAAATTTTTTTTCTGTTCTGAAAATTGTTCGTTCACTTTGTGATTATTTCTTTTATTGTGCAGAAGGCTTTTAGTTTAGATCCCACTTGTCTATTTTTGATTTTGCTGCATTTGCTTTTGAAGTCATAGTCATGAATTCTTTGACTAGACCAATATCCACAAGAGTTTTTTCTAGGTCTTCTTCTGGTAGTTTTATAGTTTCAGGTCTTAAATTTAAGTCTTCAATCCAGCTTGACTTAATTTTTGTATATGATGATAGATAGGGGTCCAGTTTCACTCTTCTGCATATGACAATCCAATTTTCTAGCACCATTTATTGAAGAGGATGTCCTTTCACCACTATATGTTTTTTCTCTGCTTTGTCAAATATCAGTTGGCCACAGGTATGTGGCTTTATTTATGAGTTCTCTGTTCTGTTCCATTGATCTATGTGTTTATTTTTATACCAGTATTATGTTGTTTTGGTTACTATAGCCTTGTAGTAAAATTTAAAATCAGGTAGTGTGATGCCCCTAGATTTGTTCTTTTTGCTTAGGATTACTTTAGCTATTTGGGCTCTTTTTTGGTTCCATATGAATTTTAGAATTGTTTTGTCTAATTTTGTGAAAAATGACATTGTTATTTTGATAGGACTTGCATTAAATCTGTAGATTTCTTTGGGCAGTATGGTCACTGTAATGATATTGATTCTTCTGATCCATGAGCATGGGATGTTTTTCCATTTGTTTGTGTCATCTATAATTTCTTTCATCAGTTTTTGACAGTTTTCTTGTTGATATCTTTCATCTCTTTGGTTAAATATATTCCTAGATAATTTTTGTAACTATTGTAAATGGGATTGATATCTTAATTTTATTCTCAGTATGATCATTATTGATATATAGAAATGCTATTGATTTTTGTACATTTATTTTGTATCCTGAAACTTTACTGAATTCATTTTCCAAATCCAGGAGTCTTGGAGGAATCTTTAGGGTTTTCTAATTATAAGATCATATCATCAGCAAACAGATAATTTTAAAATCATTCTTTGAAATTCAGTCTTAGCTGAAAACATTTCCTGACTCCCATGTGAAGGGAAAATCATTAAGACATGAAATCGTCTAAGATTGTCTTTGGCAGTGGGATCTGTCTTAAGTGTCATAGAAACCATGAATATCTTCTTAACTATATTGGTTAAATTCCTAGAATCTTTTTGTTCTTGTTTTAGAATCCTCAGGATGAGAAAATTCTTATTACACCTTGGAGCAATAATTGCCCCTTCAATCTCTGCTTCCTTGGCAGTCCTTAGAGGACTTCCTGTTCCTGATGACTTGGAAGTGCTGACATTCATGTAGCCAAATCTGACCATATTGTTTACTGCTTTATATATTTAAAAAATCATTTAAACTGTGCTGCAGCTATTGCAATGGGATTCCCTGAACTCAACTGAAAAAAAAAAAAAAAAAGATTAAGGTAATTTCTCACTGATGTCCAGCTAGCTCACAGTTTTTTGGCTTCCAGAATTTTAGACTATTAATAGAAGCAATTGGTACAATTTGGATAAATGGATTGCATGTTTTACTTACTTATGGATATTTCAGGATAGGCACAAAAATTATTCCACATTCCCAAACCTGATGATAACCGTTGTGATAGTGTTGTAAGACATAGTAATATAAATCAATTATGTAAAGTAATTTAATTACATAATAGTATGAGTCATATAAATTTATGAAATATGAGCATGAAATGTGATTGCTATTTTTATGAAAATTAAGCTGAATCTTTGGAAAGACTCAGTAAACATAAATCACTAAAAAATTGCTGTGAAATTAAATATAGTAAGATGTCTTCAAATAATTTGGAAAAAACAATCACAAAAACATAGAAAGATTTTACAGTCAACTTTCTTTGAGTGTGTTTTTAAGTTCTTAACCCCACTTTAAAGATAAATAATGAATTAATTTTGTATACATGGTCTATAAGAAAACAATTTAAATATTCAATTATGAGTCCCAGATTTAGAGAAAGCCCATGCCTCATCATCCAAATATTGGTGAATAAATATATACTTGCATGTTTTAAATGTAAAAAAATTAATCTCTATATGTATCCATTTTTATGATTTCCTGCTTTAACCAAATTTTTAACTGACCATATACCTGCCTTGATAATGTCACAAGTTGCTACTCTATTTTTCAATTTTTCTATTTTTAAGTAATTATGTGTTTTTTTAAAAAACAGATAAATCAATCTTTATGTTAAATTTTGCGTTAAACGGTTCAAATAACCTCATATCCAAAGTATTTTTCCATATAATTGCAAGTCTTATAGATGATATTCAAAATATTAAACAACCAGTTTGCCAAAGGCCAAATCAACTATACTAGACCACTGGACAATCAGAATTTGTCACTTATATACAAGCTGTATGGATAGGTGCATACCTATATGTACAGAATTATCATTTTAATAAATAAATCATTTTTTTCAAATATATAGGCCATTTACTCAACAATTTTGCAACAAACATACATGTCAATCACTTTCTATTATACTTCTGAATAGGAATTTATTTCTTATGACAAAAGAAAGAAGAGATAAGGAGAAGATGACAATATTTACTGCTTATTAGTGACTGATCTTGTCTGCTTGCCTGCCTTCTTGCTTCTTTAGTTATTTATTGAATCATTTGCTTCAGAAAATACAGTGAGTGTGATGTTACAAAAAAAATACTTTCCTTTCTTTAAATCCATTGTAGCCTCTGAACTCCAGATTTATGTATTTAGCACCTACACTTTCCAAAATTCTCCACATAATTTTTCAAACCTCACTTTTATCTGGCTATGAAAAATTAGAAAAATGAAGTAAAAACTATATCACTTTTTTCTTCAAAATTCAGGTGAGAATGTAAAATTCATATTACTTAATATTCTTGCTTTATATGTTTAAATTTTGTATGAAATTAAATGAATTGATTTTTGAAAGTACTAATGCTAGCATTATTGCAAAATGTACCTAATACCAATCCAGAGGATTATATGAAAATTCTGGTTTTGAAAGAACTTAATAATTTGAGATTGATAATCTCTCAGAATGTACCAAAATGTTCCTGATTGCTATTCATTGCATAAATAACATTTTAAAATTGCATCCCTAAAACATTTAGATCCTCAAAAATTATAACATATGTGGCGGATTCTTTTTCCTACTAAGTGTCTAATTCATAGTAGCATGAGTCAGTTAAACATCTCATTAATATTGACTATGTCCATGCAAAAGATTAAGACATGAACTTTTTGAAAGCTCTTAAATTTTACATTTTCTCTGGAAGTTCATGCAAAAAACTGCTTGTTATTTCTTAAAGTTTTCATTCTGAGAAATTACAAACTGAATATGAAGAAAAATGTTCACCAATCTCTTAACCTAGCATAGCACACTAATTCTAAGGTGACAGACATGTAAACCCAGGAGTCAATAAATTTGAGGACTTAAATACTCTATATGACCATATACATAGTCCATCCTCACTTTATAAATGAATATTTATGTCCAAAGACTCCAAAGTAATTATTCATAGTCAGACAACAATGAACTTTTAGTCCAACTTATTTTCACCACAATGTACCATCAGGATCTTGTGACTATTTCCCTAATATAATCAACTGAAAAAAAATTATGTTTTGTATCTCTCCATAATATCATACAATTAATTTGAGATTTTTTACTCACTTATTGATTGCTTCAGCATTCTAGAGAGAAAAAAAAAAAAAAAAACAGTACCAAGCTGGATATGACAAAGGCTGAGTTCTAGTTTCCCATTCCCAGGCTTTCTTGATTGAATTCTCCTTTCTTTCCAACTGTGCCGAGGGGGTGAAAATTGAATGCTGTATTATAGAGTAGAGACCTACATATACCAGAGAGTAAGAAATTTGATTTCTCACTGTGCTGAGATTGCATCTGATGCTATGGTTCTCTGTGACCTATAACTTCCACTAAAAGTAGCAGGAGGTTCAACACGGTAGGAAATTAGTGGATGTGGATAAATCCAAATGAGTAATACTGAAATAGCCAATTAAAGCCTTCAGCCTTTTTGAGAGTCCTGAATATCAATGCACTCTCAGCGATGAGCTAAAGAACGCTGCTTTTCAGGCTTTGCAATAGGCAAAGTTTTGCCTGCCCCACCCCAAAGGGTCTCCACTTTGTTGTGAGTAAATTTCTAATATCCAGAACTACTTACCTCCCACTTCATACTAAAGCTTCAAGTGTATCATCTTTCCTATCTGTGCTACCTTCTTGATCCGTACATTTTCGCTAAGTTCTTATCTAAAGCAAACAGAGGTATAAACTGTAGTGATTGGCATTTCAAACAATTAGAGACATCACACTGAGCAGTAAGGTACCTTGTGAGCAATGAAGTCACCTCAAATATAGAAACACATTAGCAATTTTGTCCCTTGCCAAGAGTACTTAGTTTTCAAAATGGAATCTTGAAGACTCCTTGTACCCTGCATGACCTTTCATTTCTGGGGTTGTACTGGCAGATCATTTAAAGCTATCTAGCTAAGCTGTATAATATTATAATTATACTGTCACATAAGAAGATTTCACATGAAATTAATGAAACACTATTCACCTCAGACGAGCTGTGGCAGCTTACAGCACTCTCCTGGGGTGTATTTTTTCTATATCAAATCTGTTTTAAGGCAAAAAAAAAGGGAAAACCTCAAATCATAATGCAAATATGTTAGTCTGTTTCCAATTGCAATAAAGGAATACCTGAGGCTGGGTAATTTATAAAGGAAAGGGGCTCATGGTTCCAAAGATTGTACAAGAAGCATGACACCAGCATTCACTTCTGGGAAGGTCTTCAGGAAGCTCATAATCATGGCAGAAGGTGAAGGGGGAGCAGGTGTGTCACATGTTGAGAGAGCCAGTGAGGGAGAAGGGGAAGGTGCCTGGCTCTTTTAAACAACCAGTTCTGGTGTGAATTAGTACAGGGAGAACACAGTCATTAGCACCAGCACAGCACCAAGCCCATCATGAGGGATTCCCCCTCCATGACCCAAACACCTCCTCCTCCTGGGCCCCACCTCAAACACTGTGGATCATATTTCAACATGAGATTTGGAGGGGGCAAACATCCAAACTATATCAGCAAAGTATAATTCAAGGAACCAATTTGCTGAACATTTTTCTCTTGGTTTTGTTTGTTTTCCTTAATTTGAGGATATTAAATTTCCTCTAATCTCTCATAAACAGGGAATTGTCTAATTAAAATCAATAAAAATTATAAAGAGAAAATAAAAACAAACATGAAAATGCCATATTTCGAAAGTATTCGCTAACTTTCATTGGTCTCTATATAATTACAAAGTAAAAAAAAAACAATTAATTAATTTTGGGGGGATCCCAAAACTCAGTGTGTTCTCTCAAGATAGAGCATAGAATTTTTTTTCTTTTTCAGGTTGCATAAATGACATTTAAATAACTATATCTAGTTAGGGATGCAGGAAAACAAAATGCACACTAATGTCAAACAAAGAGTTAAATTTCCATGACAGACTAAATTATTTTATTCTTTCGAGATGAGTCCTTTTGAGATCAGTTTTAAGTAAACAAGGTAGGAAGAATAAAAAAACATTTGCCATTTTTAACTTTCCTAGTTTCTTTATTTGTTTCTGACATTTGTTTCCCATATTCTCTTTTGTTTACCAACACTATGTTATACAATCATTCATTTCATCCCAATATTTTCTCCGTATTACATTTCCAAACACTTATCCATTAGACTGCATTCATAATTTACATTACAGGAACAAATGTAGAAGTTTCCACAAAAAAAGGACTCAGTGATGCTGACTCTGATTGACTGGTCCACAGCTGAGTCCAGATATTGAATGACTTCCTCTCCTATTGCCGTCAGCATCATGTTCTCTGCAGATACCAAATTTCTCCCTCTGGATTGACCAGTGACTATTTAGTCACCTCTATACCTCTGTCTTTCTGGTACTGATTCCATACTCATTCCAAAAATACCTGACAATTATTATTGAGCTCTTTGGACTACTGTTCTAATTTATTAGCAATGGTATTTATTTATACATTTACATTTAATAAACATTTATTGCCCTCCTTCTAAATAACAGACACAGCTAAGCACAGGGAATACAAAGCTGAACAAAGCCATTTCCCTGGTCCTCAAGAAGCTTAGAATATGATAGAGTAGTTGACAACATATGTTTATTTTTGAGTATAAATGTCACTTTTAAATATCAAATTTAATCAACCCTTGAATCAAAGGGTTCAAGATGGCTGACTAGAGACATCAGACATTCACCTACTTCAGAAAGGACAAAAATTATGAATAGATAATCATCACTCAAATAGAACATCTAAGAGAGAACACTAGAGTTCAACAGAGAAGTCACAGGTAAAACCTGGAGCACAGAAGGAGAAGGAAGAGAAGAACCAGCTCAACCAAGATCAGCTGGAAGCCCAAAGGGTCTCCCTATTGTGGGGAAAGGGTAAGTGAACGACCCTCAGTGGTCCACATTCCCACCATGGACTGCTACAATCCTAACCACAGGATAGGTCCTCTACCCAACAAACCCCAAGACTAGCATGGGCAGACCCCATGAGGGCATTGCACCAGACAGGAAACTCATGCTGGGTCACATACACCCCTGAGACCTAAGCAGCTGCACCATAAGACCAGTGTGAGAGCCCAGCAGTCACTGAACTGTATCCTGCGCTGGGAACCTGAGCCTCCATACCTCTACATCCCAGAAACTTCCACCATCATCCCTCACTGTCCACCCAGAGGGCTACAGTGGCACAGCCCTTGCTGGACCCAAAGTTACTGCAGGGTCTCCAGTACTCTAGCTTACACAGAGTATGATTTCCCTGGGAAAGGATGGAGCAGTGCACAGGAGGTAGCCCCTAGGATGAAGGAAACCATAGCATGTGCTTTCCAGAGCCTGAGAGCTCCCTGTCTGGGGCTGTGAGTAGTGATCCCACCCCCAACAGCAGCATAGACTCTGTGCTCACAGTCACAATCAGAGAGTGGGATCCCTTCACCTCCCAACACACACACCAGGGCAGAGATCCTGCCCCCATCAGCAGAGGGGCCTCTGTGCTCAGCCTTATGCCTAGTGTCAATTCTTCCCCCTACTTGCACATAGCTGCAGCCACAGCTGCTATTGCTGCATCTGGGAACTGGGGTGGGTAAGCCACAGGACTGCTTTTCTGGGGCTTTGATTGGCAATCATGTACCCACTAGCACATGGCCTCTGTGCTTGAGCTCACACACAAAGAACACTGATGCCACTGAAAGTTGGGGGAGAGGTGGGAAGCCTGAGAGCTATGATTCCAGGGCTATGGGTGGCAGCCCTGACTCCACTGGCAGCATGGTCTCTGTGCTCAGGCCTGCAAACAAAGGGTGGGATCTCTTCCCACCTCTGCACAGTGCTGCAGTCACTACTATAGCCAGGAGCTGAAGCAAGTGCCACCCAGAACCTGAGAGCTCCCTGTTCGGAGCTGTGGGCACCAACCCCATCCATGCCAGAAGCAAACCCTCTGTGCCCTAGTTTGCATCCTGGATACAGATTCCCCATGTACACTGCTGCCAGAGGTGCAGTGTACCCCCACCAGAGCCTGAGAGCTGCCTGCAGGGGGCTGCTTATAGCAACCCCAACTCCACCAACAGAAGGACCTCTGTGATCTAGCACAAGTGCTAAGGTCAGGTTCCCCACAATTACCACCTCAGATTTTCCCATTCTGCCTACTACAACCTACACCACTAGACACAATCTAAGGCCTAAGGTCAGATCTGCCAGGACTGCTACCACACTACAGAACCCAAGCATGCCACCCAAGGACCTGGGGATCACTCTCTCAATTCCACCACCTTTGACACCTATAAAATCCCCCCAGGAACTTAAAGATGGGCCCACTCAGCTTGCCACCTAGAAGCCTGGGGACCAGCCTGCCCAGCGGATCATAGTCAGTACCAACAATACCACTTGGGATCCAGAGGGTAATCCTGCCACTGCTACTGCCATTCTCATGTCATACTAGTTGCCCAGGGGTCCAAATACCTACCCACTGGCCTGGCCCACTGCTGCCGCTACCAACATCTGAGAAGACCACCAGGAAGCCCAAGAACTGGCTCACCTGGACCCACCAACATTGGTGCAAGTGTATGCTGCCCTGGGGCCCACGAACAGGCATGCTTAGCCCACTGCTGGCTGCACTGGAACCTGAAAACTAGCCCACATCACATCCCTGTCCCCACCAACATTTCACAACAACTTCCTATAATAAAAGCACCCTAAGTGACTACAGAAGTCAAACAGATGTCACCAACACTGTTTACAGCCAAAGCAATCATACAAAGATTATACTACTGTACTGCATACATCCAGAATTAAAGCCAAAGGGCCCTACTCAACCAACAGAATACATACATCTTCAGGAAAATGTCCTCCCCTAGAAAAGCTAACTCAAAATATTAGAAGAAGTGACTAGTACAGAAGATGGGCAAATATCAAAGTAAAAAAAAAAAAACAGGAAATGTGAAAAAGCAAGGAAATATGATACCTTCAAAAGAGCACAATAATTCTCTAGCAAAAGATTCCAAAGGGAAAAAAATTATATAATCTGAGAAAATAATTCAAAATATTGATTTTTAAAGAAGTTCAGAGAGATATAAGAAAATTCAAAAAAACCATACAATAAAATCAGAAAAACCAATTCAGAATATGAATGAGAAATTTCCAAAGAGATACATATTATTTAAAAACCCAGAAATTCTGAAACTGAAAATTCATTGAATGGACTACAAAGTACATTTGAGAAATTCAATAATAGGCTAAATCAGGCAGAGGAAAGAACCTGAGAATATGAAGGTAGGTCTTTTGAAATAACTCATTAAAAAAAATTAAGAAGAATAAAAACAATAAGCAAAGCCTTCCTGATATATGGGACATGTTAGAAAAACAACTATATGAATTATCAGTATTCTAGAAGGTGAAGAAAGAACAAAAGGGTTCAAAAACTCATTTAATAATGTAATAGATGAAAAATATCTCCAATCTATCAAGGGATTGAGGCATCCAGATATAGTGGGCCCAGCATTCTCCAAAGAAATAGAAAAAAAGTTTTCTCAATGACATATTATGATTGAACTGTCTAAAGTCAAAAACAAAGGGAAAATTCAAATACAATAAAAGAAAAGTATCTCGTCACCTATAAAAGATCCTCCATCACACTGAGTGGACTTCTAAGCAGAAACATAAGAGGCCAGGAGAAAATAGGATAACATATTCAAAGTGCTGAAAGAAACATACTGCCACCCAAGAACACTATATTGAACAAAATTATCCTTCATAAATTAAGAATAAACTCTTTTCCAAACACCAAAAAGTAAGGGAATTCATCATACCTTAATTTAGACTTCCTTACAGGAAATACTCAAGGGAATTATAAACCTATAAGCAAAAGGATGACTGTGACTACCATGAAAACACATGAAGTATAAAACTACCACAAATGAGGAAGAGAAAGGATTCAAATGCTACCACTACAGAAAACCATCAAACCGTAAAGACAAACAACCGAGAAAAAAAAAGGAATACAAAATAGACAAAACTATCAAAAAAAATGAACAACCTGACAGGAATGAAACCTCACATATCAATAATAACCTTGAATGTAAATGGAATAAATTCTCCACATAAAGGATATAGACTGGCTAAATGGATAAGAAAACATAATCCAACCATATGCTGCCTAGAAGAAACATGCTTTACCTGTAAGTACACACATAGACTGAAAGTAAAGGAATGGAGAAAGATATTCCATGAGAACAAAATCGAAAAGCAAGCAGGTGTAGCTATACTTATACTAGATAAAACAGACTTTATGTCAAAAACAGTAAGAAAAGACAAAGAATTTCATTATATAATGATAAAGGGATCAATTTAACAAGATGATAAAATAATTCTAAAGATATATGCACACAACACTGGAGCACCTAAATTCATAAAAATATGACTAGATTTAAAGAGAGTGATAGACTCTAATACAATAAGAGTGGGGAAGTTTAACACCCCACATAGCATTATATAGATCATCTAGGCAGAAAATCAATACAGAAATATTGGATTTAAACTGGAGTTTAGAACAAATAGACATAACAGGAATCTACAGAACATTCTATTCAATAACTGCAGAATACACATTTTTCTCAATAGCACATGGAACATTCTCCAGAACTGACCATATGTTAGGCCACAAAACAAGTCTAAAAAAGTTAAAAAAAGAAAAACATGAAATCTTATGAAGTATCTTCTCAGACCCCAGTGAAATAAAACTAGAAATCAATCCTAGGAGGAACTTTTGAAACTATACGAATATATGAAATTTAAACAACATGCTCATGAATGACCATTGAGTCAATGAATAAATAAAAATATTTCTTGAAACAAATGAAAATTAAAACACAACATACCAAAACCTGTTGGATACAACAAAAGCAGAGTTAAGAGGGAATTTTATAGCAATAAACATCTACATCAAATAAATAGAAAGACTTCAATTAAGGAATCTACAAATGTACTTCAAGGAAGTCATAGAGCAAGACCAAACCAAACCCCAAATCAGTAGAAGAACACATAAAGAACTAATATCAATCCTCCTCAAACTATTCAAAAAAAAAAAAGGAAGAGGAGGGAATTCTCCATAACTTATTCTATAAGCCCAGAATTACCCTGACACCAAAACCAGACAAGGGCATTACAAAAAAAAAAAAAAAGAGAGAGAGAGAGAGAAAAGAAAATTACAGGCCAATATCCTTGATGCATATAGATGCAACAATCCTTAACAAAATACTAGCAGTCTGAATCCAGGAGTACATCAAAAAGATAATATACCATGATCCAGTGGAATCTATACCAAGGATTTAAGGATGGTTCAACATATGCAAATCAATAAACGTGATATATCACATCAACAAAATGAAAAGCAAAAATGATATGATCATCTCAATGGATGCAGAAAAAGCATTACATTTAAATTCAACATGCCATCATGATAAAAACTCTAAACTAACTAGACATAGAAGGAACATGCCTCAACATAATAAAGATAATATATGACAAATTCACAGCTTGAAATATCTTGAAATTATTATTTAACTAATCATGGTATCTATGTACATATTTTAAAAATGAGAATACAAAAGTATGTGGGAAATATTATATATCTTATTTGTGGGTTTGGTTAAGGGTGCAGTTTTTTTTTTTTTTTTTTTGGACTGTTCTAGATTTGAATCCCAGTTGAGCCACATACTTACCAAGTGACTCTGGGCAAGTGCTTTAACCTCTCTAAAACTCTTTTTCTTCAATTAAAAAATGGGCAAAGTAGTAGGCTCTACTTTTTAGTGTATAGTATACTACAAGAGACATACAGTGGCCATAGAATTAATGATAGCCATAAGGCCCATTCAGACCCCTTGCAGGGCCAATACTATGCTGTATGATGCAACCTGGCCTGGGGATCTCCAATCCTGGCTCAGGGATATGCAAGAGACAAGGTCACCTCAGCACAGATGCAACTCTCATAAACCTTAACAAATAGCTTACCCTTACAAGAATAGCTTGAACTCCCTTTATGAAAGAAACAGCTGGTAACTGACCTGGATTGAATGCAGGTGTAAGAAAGGGGAAAGAATCCCCCAAACTCTGAGAGTGGTCTCTAGACACACACCCTCCTGCTCAGGCTGTCTTCTGCCCCCTGACTGTGTCTGGCCCAGGCCACCAGCCTGCTCTTGCTCTTAGCCTTGTAAGAGTGTTGCCAGAATAAACTGCTTGGACATTAGACAGTGTCTCAGACTCATCTTTGAGGCAAACTAGACCAAAGGGGAGGCATTACCCCTGAGGGGAAGCTGATTAACTAGGACTATCAGAAATCCCCAAACACAGCATAGCATTTCTGTCAGGATCAGGTAAGACGATGCATGCAGATACCTAGGGAAGTGCCTAGTACAAGTTGTTTTTAATAATTGATACATTTAAAATTTTCCACTATTGTTTATACAGACAATGGCTAGGGAGCATTTGAGAGTCTAGTGAATGAGAAATTGACACAAGGTTCCCCCTTTCTTCCTCCATTTGGGCCCAGGGGCAAAAGGCATGTGTCTGAAAGAAAGCAGCCTCCAAGGACCTTGTGCTGGATGATGATTTTGCCAACAATAGACATCCCTAACTGTAGAGATGAACTAATAGTAATCACCAGGTGAACAAGGACCTCATATTTTCACTATTGCCTGGAGCATATTGTAGGCACTCAGTAAATACTTAATGAGTTAACTATTGACAAAATTTGAGTTTCAGGTGAAGGGAAGAAAAGGCATTTCCAATCCCACATCAGTGGATGAAGAACCACACAAAACTATTTTATCCAAACCTGGAGAAATACATAAAGGAATTGAATTTTTCCCACAATCTAGAACAAAATTCAGACTACCACCAAAAACTGCTTATTTATCAGGTTTACTCCAAAATTTTGACTGTGCCACTTGTCCCCAATCATAATATTTTAATACCTGTGTCTTTCTTTTCTATTATTTTTATTAATTCATACCACCAGTTTACTTCCAAGAAACCATTGACTTGAGTGTAGCAGAGAAACCTTAAAAAATATAATTATAACAATTGAACTGCAAGCCCACACACAAATTCACCAGGGAGCGGGGTAAGGCACAACTAAGTGGCCTACACACCAGAGAAGGGCAGACCTGAAAGGCAAGATCGTAAATCTTAAAATATGGATGAACTCGTTTTATGAAAAATATATGAATACTGTGAAGTAGAGGTAAAATGGGATTCATTTTCAATAATAACACACTATGACCCTAATGTTCCCATTTCGACTTCACTTTCCCAGAACACACAATAAACAGCACCTAAAAATGCATTAACTCCTCTTCAGAGAGTATTAAACTTTTAAAGCATTAAAGAGTGCCTGCCCATGAAAAGGAACTCATCCACAACTTGAAGATTAGTAGTTGTCTTCCCAGTGAATTCTAAGAAGCACATTTTCACTTCTCTTCACTCATACTGCACTCAGCGTACCTGTGAATTAATTTACCACAAAATCTCACATTTAAATTTCTGGTTGGTATGACATTTCTTCCTCTGTAGACAGTGATGAGGGAGTTATTATTAATTTAAGATTTTCTTTTATTTATCCCATCCCCAAATACGGTGCAAAGCTCATTAAAAGGTCACCCACTAAAGCTACAATTGGCAGGAATATGAAGGAAAATGAATGCATTTGACCTTCTGCAGTACCAGCTTCTCAAAATACTGTTGATGAAATGGGTGTGTTTCCTATGTCCTTTTCAAAGATTTTTCACATTTTCACTCAAGGTTATCAGTGTGACTTATAAATCCAATGAACTCTGGGGTATACCCTCTGGAAACAGGACTGTAACAAAACTTGTAAACTGAAGAATGCTAGAGAAAGCTAATAAAGAGTTTGACTCAGTGACAGTCTATGGCAGAGGCATTTTATGGGGTAGAGGGTTTCCTGACTTAACAGGTCCCTTATTAACAGG
Source organism: Lemur catta (assembly GCF_020740605.2). Lineage (NCBI taxonomy): Eukaryota > Metazoa > Chordata > Mammalia > Primates > Lemuridae > Lemur > Lemur catta. The sequence goes on along the minus strand of NC_059141.1, from coordinate 44,039,072 downwards.
GAAATATAACAAGTATATCAGAACGTCTCTGGGCAGGGTCTGTATCAGTACATTTTAAAGGCTGCTCAGGAGATTCTAGTAACCAGCCCTTTACGAGTTATCAGTACTGGTATTGTTAACAGGAACCATTCATTAAACCTCACGAGAACTACATGGTCTTGAGAAATGTATATGCATTATAATATTTAATCCTTAAACAAGTCTCTGAGACATGTATTATTTTCGTTACTGTATGAGCCTGAAAACCAAGGCTCCAAGGGACTAGGTAACCTACTGAGATCACACAAATAGTAAAAGATTATATTAAAATTGCTTGATTCCAAAGCCTGTGTTAATTCTATGAAACTCTCTCTCTCATATTTTTGTTTGCTCATAGATGGTTAAATTTTATTGTAAAATGTTTTATTGTAAAATAATTTTTATTGTCAATTTTGTTAAGCTGGCAACTATGTTTCCGAGAAACCATTTTTCTGGCTAATGCTGGATTCGAGTTAGCCAAACGAGGAACTTGCATGAGATTTGGGGGATAAGGGAAAAAGGATGGAAGCAAAATAGCATAAATTACTTCCTGAATGTCCTTTGTCAGTCATCAGCTGTGTGCGCCCAGTGAGCTCTGTCTTGGAGACTTTTCCACCAGCCTCGCTTCGCCATCCCACTTCAACTGCTGCATATGTGACCACCAGTGTACAAAGTCCCAGTGGCTCGGTATCCTTGGCAACACGTGGAAATATTAACCTTTTTAATTTTAGTTATTCTCATGTGTATATAAATGTATGCAGTTGTTGTTTTAGTCAGCATGCCCACAGTAATTACTATGGTTGAACAATGTTCCCCGTATTTACTGGACATTTATATATCACTGTCTATGAAATGCCTGCTCTAATCTTTTGCTGAGTTTTCAGGGTTTTTTTTTTTTTTCATGTTGATGCGTAGGAGATCTTTTATAATATAAGTATGAGCCCTTTTATGGTTATTATGTGCTATAAGTAGTCCCTCTGCCCTATATAAAGTTGTTAATTTTATAAAGTCAACTTTATCAATCGTTTTCTTTATGTTAAAGCTTTTGTTTTTTCTAACCCAAGTCATGCCCATATTATCCTCTTGAGGATTCATTGTTTTATTTTTCACATTTAGATCTGCAGTCCTCCTGGGATTGATTTTCACGTATGTTGTAAAAAAGGGGTCAAAGTACATTTTTTTCTTATATGCTACCCTATTGTTCAAACATCATTTATTGAAAAGCCTGTTCTGTCCCCAGAGCTCTGCGGTTCCAACTTTTTCATAAAATTAGTTTCAATATATGCTTAGGGCTTTTCCTGAGCTCTCATTTCTATTTCATCGATCTAGTAGTCTATCCTTGTAAAAAATATCATACTTTCTTAATTACTATGGATTTAGAATAATCCCTGTTATCTGGTAGAACAAGTCTTTCCCACTTGTTTTTCATCAGCGTGTCTTAACTAGTTTTGGCTTTTTCCATTTTGATATAAATTTTAGAATTAACATGTCAAGTCACATACAAACACACAATTTTTAAAAACACCTTATGATTTGACACAAATTGCAATGAAACTATTAATCAGTTTGGGGAGTATTGACAGGTTGACAATGTTGCATTTTCTAATGTGGGAACATTGTTTATTATTCCATTGATTTAGGTTTTTAAAAATTCCTCTCAATAATGTTTTATATTTTCTGTATGAAAGTCCAGTACAGTTATTTGATTTATTCCTCAGGATTTGATACTTTTTAAATACTATTGCAGGTGACACATTTAAAAATTACATTGTCCAGCTATTATTATTGGTAGAAATACATTGGTTTTTACACATTGATCTTGTATCCAGACAATATATAAAGCTACTCATTAAATCAAATAATTGTGAATTCTTTGGGTTTTCCAAGTACAAAATATGTCATCTGAGAATAATAACAGATTATTTCTTCTTTCTAATCCTTACACATTTCTTTTCTATTCCTTTCTTACCAATCTGTCTAGCACAGTCCTCAAGAACATGTTAAGTAGAAATGTTATACCTACTATCTTTACATTACACAAACCTTCAAAGTAAAGCTTAAATTCTTTGCCAGTATATACATTGTTTCCTGCAGGTTTTTAAAAGGTCCTTTTTAGAGGATGGAGAGGGAAGATTAAGAAATATTTATCCTTTTCCTACATAACTAAGATTTCATGTATAAATAAGTATTCATATTTATATATACTCAAATATATTTTAATTTTTTCAAATGCTTTCCTACATCTATTAATATTAAAATAATAAGGTTAATTTTTCAAATTGATACATTATATTTGTACATATGCATGGAGTACATGTGAAATTTTATTACATGCATAGAATGTGCAAAGATCAAGTCAAGATATGTAGGATATTCATCACCCAAGTACTTATCATTTACATGTGCTGGGAAAATTGCAACCTCTCTTCTAGTTATTTTAGAAGTACAATAAATGGTTAACTATAGTCACCCCACTCTTCTATCAAAGGATAGAACTTATTCTTACTATCTAACTGTATGTTTGTATCCATTAACCAACTTCTCTTCATTCCGTCCCTGCCCCCCATGTACCCTTACCCATCCCTAGTATCTATCATTCCACTCTCTACCTCCATGTGATTAACTTTTTTAGTTCCCATATATAAGTGAGAAGATGCCATATTGTCTTTTCGTGGCTGGCTGGAGTGCAGTGGCATGATCATAGCTCATGGCAGCCTTAAACTCCTGAGCTCAAGTGATACTCCTGCTTCAGCCTCCCAAAGTGCTTAGATTACAAAGTGTGAGCCACCATACTCAGCTTATTTTTTTGAGACTTATTGACAAACGTTTGATGTGATTTAGTGGAGAATTATTTTTGTTTATTACCCTTATGATTCAAAATTTCTTGAAATTGTGGAAAACATTAAGTTGTTATTATATTTTTTCAAAATTATTTCTGTTCCACTCCATTTTTCCTTATTTTGGGGGACTCCAATTAACGTATATTAACATTCTCAGTGTATTCTCTATGATTCTTATATATATATATATATATTTTTTTGAGACAGGATCTTGCTCTGTGGCCTAGGCTACACTGCAATGGCATCATCACAGCCCATTGCTACCTCAAACTCCTGGACTTAAGTGATCCTCCTGCCTCAGCTTCCGAAGTAGCTGGAATTACAGGTGTGCATCACCACACCTGGCTAATTTTTTTATTTTTATAGAGTCAGGGTCTTACTACGTTGCTTAAGCTGATCTTAAACTCTTGGCCTCAAGTGATTCTCCATCTCAGCCTCCCAAAGTTCTAGGATTATAGGCATGAGCCACCACACCTAGCCGTCATTCTTACATTTATACTGAATATTTTTCATCCTTTCATCTCTCTCTTTTTAAATCTGCATATTTTCTTCAGATCTAGTTTTCAGTTCACTAATTCTCTCATTAGCTATATTCTACCTGCTGTTAAACTCACGATTGCCTTATTATTTTTTAATTCTTTAATTTCTATTTGTATTTTTCACAGTTTAAAATTCTTGTCAATTTTCTCAATCTTGTCTTATCTCTCTGAGTATAATATAAAGTTTTTTCTTATTTTATATCAGATAGCTTCAACATATGGAGCCCTTTCTTCATTGTCTTATTTTTCAGCTCTTCTCTGTTCACATTATCCCCCTCATGTGTCTCATTATTTTATTTTTACTGAACATTTGATCAAAAATTTTGTGGGGAATGGCCAAAAAATGCAAATTAAATAAATAAATAAAGGCCCAAGTGATATTATCTTCATAAAGATTTAGTTTTCCTTCTGCCAGATACCTGGGGGCCATTATCACTCAGGGATCACCTTAATTCAATTTCAAGGATTGAAAAGAAGTACAGTCTCTTGCAGGGCTTTGTTTAATACCAGTTCACACTTAGCCCTGGGCACAGCACCCCATTGTAGGGTCTGGGATTCAAATCCATATTCCTCAGCATGGAAAGAATATTCAAAGTGTTTTTCAGCATCCCAGTCTCTCTACTGCTCACTCAGAAACCAACAAACATCTTTCTCCCACAGAAGAAAAGATGGGTTAACCTGCACAGGCTTCTCCCCCCACCACAGATGCTGGCCTGAGAATTCTTCACCCTGTTATTAGTAATTTAATGCATTTTTCATATGTTTTCATATTATTTCCAATATTGTATCTGTTTTCAGTGGAGAACTGGTATAACTTACTTAGTTTGACACAATGGGAAATGGAAGTTTGCCAACCCTTTATTTTAGTCTCAATATACTTTCTAATGACTCCATTTCTAGCTCAGGGCTGAGGTAGGATTATTGTTTATGATTATAGATTTTTATGTGTAAAGCATACAAAATAAAAAATTATTTACATTTATTTATATTAATCAGAGAAATCATACAATATATAATAATATATAAGCACATATATTTATATATTAACATATGTGCATATACATAGGAACAACTAAAATAATGGCAAGTAACATGAGTTAAAAATGCAACACATAACTTGCTGACCAGAGGAGTATGACTGCTACTCTCTGCAGAGGGTCCATCACCAATGTTCCAAATTGAGACAAAATTTTCAAGCAGAACACCCAAGAGAGAACAGCTTCATAGCACCTGTCTACCTCAAAATTCCATGAAGAGTCTGTCTTGTCTTTTAATTTACCTGAGTGCCTACAGAGCAGCTGGGACTCATGCAATTTGCAGCAAAAGGTCCCTTGCTTTAGCAACAAAAAGAAAGGCAGAAAAAAGCTCTATGTTCTGCCTGTTCCAACTTCCTTTTCATTCTGAGGTAAATAGTTGTGGAACGTTGGAAAAACAATAAAAATTCAATTAAGAAACAGTCAAGACTCTGGTTTTATTTCCAGTTTTCAAGCAAACCTAATATGTAGTTTCCAAAGGAGAAAAATTAAAAAACAGTAAATTCAATTTTGAAATTCAAAGCCAAGTTGTTCAGATGGTTCAAATGTAAAATGGGGATTACTTGTACCTATCTGGCAGGTTTGTAGGGAAGATTAAGTGTGATAATTTATTGAAGCACTTTCTATAATTCTTCATACTTCAATCTAAAGAAAAGTTCGACTATTATTGTAGTTATTATATGAATTACAATAAGTAGATTTTTAAAAGTGTACCCACACAGGCATATAGGAATTACTGGCTGTCAAAATAATTAATTAATAACTTACCTCGTGTTTACAGAGCTCTACTTATGCAGATTCTAATTTGTTCATTGGACAAACCCTATGCAAAGCAGCTGAGACTTAGTACAAAGAAAATTTTGCTTGGAGTTAGAAGATCTGAATGTAAGTCCAAACTGTGACATTTGTCAGCCCTCAAACTTTGCAAACATCATCTACTCTCTGCCTCAGTGTTCTTATTTGCAGATTGAGAATAATATCTACCTCACAGATTTGTCAGGAGTAATTAGGTTGCACATATAAAAGTGCCTTTCTCTATGGGCAAATGGGCAGTCAAGAATGGTTGTTGTATTATTAGTCCCATTTCAAAGATTTAAAAAAATCTGAGATTCAAAGAACTAAGTAGGTTATTGTTACTGCATGAAAACGAAATGACTTCATTGAAAATAGCATGTAGTTTTTATTGCAGTACCCTTCTGAATGACCATATTTTTTTTGCATTTATGAACAGCAGCCCATAGTATGAAAAATATACTGAATTCTATTCAACTTGTCCTAAATGATTCAGCAATCATTTTGTACCTCAAAGATCCAATTAGACACCCATTTCTCATGTATATGAATATAATATAGAATCATAATGTTTTGCTGAAAGGCTTCTTATTATTTATCAGAATTTATCCCACTCATTACATATCTGAGGAAACAGAGGTCAGACACAGGCTGTTCAGAAAGTATGTGGACAACAGTAGACATTAAACCAAATGTGTTCTAGAGGCTGTAAGAAACACCGAAAGTCCCCAAATCTAAAGAAAATCCGATTACCAACTTGTTCGCTTTTCTTTTGTTTCGTCCTTGTAAAATTCATGCACAATATGAAACTAAAACAGTTATTGGAGCGTATCAGTTAAGCTGCAACTGAGTTTAATTGACTTCAGAATCTCTCAAAGTACTGTACAGTTTAACGAAGATTATTGAAAGAAGAGACTTAACAGCTAATTGAAAAGATGGCTAAAAGCATTCTCAAACACAAAGAAACTTTTCTCTGTCTAATGTGGTCTTAGCTATGAAATTACAGCAATCTGTAGGACTTCAAAATGAAACCGAAAATAAGGTTCCCTGATCAAGCAATTAAATTTTAACCAGCACAGTGACGATCAGACATTTATAGTTTTTTTATTTGCTGAGAAGACCATCTGGGTAACTCAGAGCAGGTGAACTCAGCTAATGTCTTTTCAGAATGAGACTGGACTGTGTGACGAAACTGCCCTTCACACCTGGCTGCACAGAACCCTCACTTCCATGAACTCTCACCCCCCTCTAGGCCCGAGGGCCAGAAAACTCCATGATTTCATTATGGTAAATTAGATGTCACAAGTTGCTGTGATCTGCCGGCCAAGTTTAACAGTGACATTGCAAGTCTCTTTGCTACTCTCCAGGAAATCAATAATGCCTCCCTCTGCAGCGGGTTCCTGAGCTCAGATCACTTTGTCACATTTCAAAGCAAATGATACAGCATGTGGAAATGGCTAACAGACAAAAAGCAGAGGAGTGCAGAAAATATTGAGAGTGATTAATCCAAGGAGGAGAAATTAAGACCTTATAAAGGAAATTCTAAGTATACTCTCACTTTCTGTATTTCAGATGGGCATTCAGAGCCTTTTCCATTTCACACTGAGAAAATCAGAAGATTGCACCCTCAGGAATTCAGATAAGCAAATTTCTGACAAATGGCAATTCATTTTAAAGTACAAGAGTCTACATCCACAATCCATATGGCCTGGTGGCCTAGACAGGGCTTCAGAAGATAAGGAAGCCAATCTCTGTTGCCCTATAAATTATAATGATTACCTGGTGACTATGGCTATTATAGTGATTGTAGTCATAAGTCTTATTATGATTTCCTACTCACAGATGAAATAGCTACAACAACCAAAGCAAAGTCTTCTAATGATGTAATGGAGATGGGAGAATTTGATTCATCTCTATTCCTCACCTTGACCTTTAAAGAATTATCTTTTGTGGAAGTGAGGTAAGAGAAACAGTATAAATTATGGGTCAGCAAACTACAGACCATAGATTGAATCGGTCCACTGCCTATTTTTGTAAATAAAGTTTTATTGAAACAGAGGCACACACGCCTTTGGTTGTACATTGCAGATGGCTACCATCCAGCTACACCTGTAGAGTTGAGTCATTCAGACAAAAGCCATATGAATTCCAAGGCCTAAATTATACTATCACTTGACAGAAAAAAAAAATTGAGATTTCCTGGCCAAAGTGATGCAGAATTTCTGCATCTCTCTCTTTGTGCAAATGAAAATAGCAGAATCCCAAGTAGCAAGGAGAAGCTATATCCTAGGGCAGATATTGCAAGAGAAGTATTTGATGGATGGTGGAATAGAAGATCACCAAAAAGCTTAGAAGAAAAGAGGTTTAAAATAAATGTAAAATATAATTGTTCTAACTATTTACCAAGTACTGTGCCAGGCTTTTTACATACTAGGTTTCCTATTGCTAAGGTAATTAATTACCACAAACTGTGGCTTAAAAAAGCACAAATTTATTATCTTACAGTTCTGGAAGTCAGAAGTCTACAGCGGGTCTCACTGAGTTAAAATTGTGGTATCAGAAGACCTGCATTTCCTCTGGAGGCTCAACAGAAAAATCTGTCTGCTTGTCTTTGATAAGTTGTCGAAGCTTCCCTCATTCCTTGGTTGGCTTCCATCTCTAAAAGCAGCAATGACCTGTCAAGTCTTTCCCAAGCTGCCTGTTTCTTCCACACTTAAAGACCCTTATGATTACATTGGTCCTATTCAGGTAATCCAGAATAATCTCCCTATTTTAAATTCAGCTGATTAGCAATATTAATTTCATCTGCAATTTTAATTTCCTTTTGCTATGTAACTTTACATATCCACAAGTGCCAAGAATTAGAACATGCACATCTTAGGCAGGCAATTATTCTGCCTGCCACACACACATTCCATTATTTAATATTCACACAAATTTTATAACAGAAATATAATTATCCTTATTTTCCGGATCTGAAACCTGAGACTTAGAGAGGTTAATTAACTTTCCCAAAAGCACACAGCTACCAAGTAGTAAAGATGAGATTTAAATACAGTTTTTTTTCTGACTCTGAAGACTATGTTCTTTTTATCGTGCACTGATAATAACAGCACTACAGCAACCCTCAGAAACATTCACTCTCACAGAATACCTCCCTACTCTCTCAAAAAGCACGTGGCATAAAGAACATTGTATTTCATACAGACATGATTTCTCCTCTGCTGTTCTGACATTGCATGAACATGTAGACAATATTTGGAAACAACACACATTAACAACCTTGGTAGAAATTTATTTCTTAAACCCCAGTTAGGACAGATAGATTGAACTTTTAAGAATTCTTTAAAGAAAGTTCATTGTGGATTTCTTTTTTTTCCTATTAACTTTTTATTATTATTATTATTGTTAAGCATATTTGATTGTGATAAAATATATATAAAATACAATTTGCCATTTTACCCACTTTTAAGTATATAATTCAGTGGCATTGATTATATTCACAATGTTGTGCAGCCATCATCACTATCTATTTCCAGAATTTTTAATTACCCCAAACAGAAACTTTATACCCTTTAAGCAATAACTCTCCATTCCCCTCCACCCGGGTCCCTCTCTAATGTACATTTTGCCTCAATGAATTTGCCTATAAATAGAATCACATAATATTTGTTCATTTGTATCTGGCTTATTTCACTTAGCATATGTTTTCAATACTCATCGGTTATTGTTACGTGTATTAGAACTTCATTCCTTATGGCTGAATAATAGTGCATTGTATGTATATGCTACCTTTTGTTTATCCATTCATCTGTTGATGGTTATGTGGGTTGTTCCACCTTTTGATTGTTATGAATAATGCTAATGTGTACATTGGCATACATATAGTACATCTGTTTGAGTCCCTGTTTACAATTTTTGAGTCTGTTTACAATTTTTTAAGTATACACCTAAAAATGGAGTTACTAAGTCATATGATTTTTTTAACTTGTTGAGGAATAGCCAAACTGTATTTTTTATTATTATTTCAAAATATTAGTGGAGAACAAATGTTTTTGTTACATGTAATGCTTGAGTCAGGGCTACATATGTGCCCATCACCCAAATAGTGTTCATTGCACTCATTAGGCGGGTTTTTGCCCCTCTTCCCTCTGCTTGATTTCCAATGACTTTTACTTCCCTCTGTGCACATGTGTGCCCATTGGTTAGTTCCAATTTGTTTGTTTATTCATTCTTGAGATACTTCACTTAGGAAAATGATCTCCAGTTCCATCCAAATTGCTCCAAAAGGCATTAATTCATCCTTTACTGATTTGAGGAATGAATCGCCTCTTTTATGGATCAGCATGACAATGATACACCTGAGCCCAAAAACTCAAGAAAGGAAAAAATAAGTTTCAAGACCAGAGCTAGTCTAGAGATCTTGGCCTAGTAACCCTTATCTCAAGACATCACCAAGGGAATAAAGGATTGCTCTTATCACTGGATGCACTGTGCAGTTCCACCTGTGTGGTTATGTTGTAACTTGCTTCAGGGTCTGAGCCTGAAAATATGGACATAATTCTTATTTTGCCAATTAGTTGCTCAAATACAAATCTGTCAATATTTGCAGAAATATCAGTGTATCTCTTTTGAGATGCCTTAATCTAAATTATCTAAAAACCTAAGATGCTGAATCAGATGTGCCCCTGCAGAATGCATCATATCAGCAGGTACAGGATGTGGATACTATTTATTAAAAGTGATATTATTATAAATTTATCACTTTATTAAGGTGGTGTCTGCCTGCTTTCTCCACTGTAAAGATGACATTTTTCCCTATTGTAATTAATAAATATCTTGGACAGTTAGTTTGGGACCGTGCAAACACTCTTTCATTTCATAATTTTTTTCATTAATTTTAGCATCCATCTATGATTCTTGACTGCAAAAATTATTACTGTGGTGTTTACCAAAGGGTGATTTTTCTCTTTCCTGATGGAAATATGAAGATTTCTTCTACTTCAACTAATTGGAATTCTATTATAAGGAAAGTCAATCCATTCTCCCCTATTTATTCATTTATTCAATTATTTATTTATACTCTTATGAACTCATGGCTATTTATTTTATTCTGTGGGTTATACTACTATAATTATTTATTTTTCTTAAAGTGTCCCAGATATGCCTTGGGAAGACTTTCATGTAGACATCTATGTTCTTTTAAAAAGGTCTTATGCTTTTTTGAACACTTTATTATTTTCTAGCACAACAAAATATTCCAGGATAGTTTTTGTACTGTTACTATAAAAGCCTTGGATTCAACAATTTTATTGGTGTTGGGTTGTCATTGTTTCTGCTCTATTCAGTTGATAGGGTAATTTTATGTATGTAGATGTATATATATTTGCATCATCTATGCATACATATACAAATATACACAAATATGCACACTATGTATCTATGTTTATATCTATATATACAGAAACATATACATTTGTACATAAATGTACATACATGTATACATATGTGCATACATATACATACATCTAAATCTCATCTGTGCGTGTTTGTAGAAAGATACATGTGTACAAGAGAAAGAGGTGACTTTCCTGTTTTACTTATTTATAAGTCCTTTGTTTGAGTGATAAATTCAGCACTAATTATTTACGTTGTAGGTACTTATGTGTTCAGTTCTGATATACACATAGTTTCAGAATCAATATCTATAGTCCTGTAAGAAACAAGTTTACTAACTAGAGTATCGTATCAGTTTAGAATTCTTTTTGTCTTTAGCCTTAAAATATATAGTCCAAGTGCTATTTTCCAAACTTGACTTAGATTATTTTTCTCATAGTCTTTAGTGTAGTTATATATTCATTTGTAATACTTAGATTAGGTTTAATTTGCTACTCTCAATATTTCATTTTCAGTCTCCCCTCAATTAAAATTCTGAATAATTTTAATTATTTATATTTTGGGATATATGAGGTATCACTGTGGTCTAAAGCATCAGAACTGTTTTAACAAGGTATATTCACAGAAGCATCATTTTCCCTAATCTCTTCTGCCTCGTTTCCCATTCCCCCACTCTTTCCACACTGTTTCCACTCATGCCCTGAAGGCAACCAGCCTCATTAGTTTCTAGTTACACTTTGTATTCTATTTTGCAAAAATGAGCAGGTACGGATATATTTCCTTATATCTCCTCTTCTTACATAAATAGTACCATACTGTGGACACTCTTTTGTACTTTTCTGTTTCCATGTCACCATGTATCCTGGAAATCACTCTCTATCAGTTTGTAGAGATCTTTCTCATTCTTTTTTACAGATGCATAGAACTTCATTGTGTGACTGCACCAGAGTTATTTCAACCAATTTTATATGTATGGGAATTTAGATTGTCTACAACAATTTGCAATTACAAACCATCCCTAGTGAAAAAATGTATGTTTATTTTCATATTATTATTTTCAATTGCTATTTTAACATTTATATTGTTTCATGCTTTTTTTATTTTCATATTGTTGTATTTTCCCATTGTTACATTTTCATATTGTATTTTTATGGTAAATTCCTAGAAGTAAGATTTCTAGATCAAAAGTTAAGTGCATATGTTGTTTTGTTAGGTTTTGACAAATTGCCCTCCGGAAGGGCCGTAACGGTTGATTTTCTCTTCAGTGATATTTGAAAGTGACTATATTCCCACAGCCTCACCAATAGAATATATAGCTGTCCTCCCCACTCCCCATCCATGGTTTCTCTTCCTGTGTTTTCCGTTACCCACAGTCAACCATGGTCCAAAATTAAGTGGAAAATTCCAGAAATAAACAATCCATAAGTTTTAAATTGAGCACCATTCTGAATAGCATGATGAAATCTCATGTCATCCCATTCTGTCCTGCTGAGGACATAAATTTTCTCTTTGTCCTGCAGATCCATACTGCCTATGTTCTACCTGCCAACTAGTCACTTAGCAACCCTATTGGTTATCAGATCGACTGCCATGCTATCATGGTGCTTATGTTCAAGTAACCCTTATTTTACTTAATAATGGCCCCAAAGCACAAGAGTAGTGATGCTGGCAATCAGATATGCCAAAGAAAAGCCTTGAAGTGCTTTCTTGAAGTGAAAAGGTGAAAGTTCTCGGCTTAATAAGAAAAGGAAAAAAAATCTCATGCTGAGGTTGATGAGATCCACATTAAGAACGAATCTTTTATCCGTGAAATTGTGAAGAAGGAAAGAGAGATTCTGTGCTAGTTTTGCTATCGTACCTCAACTGCAAAAGTTATGGCCACAATGCCCGGTAAGTGCTCGGTTAAGATGGAAAAGGCATTAAATTTGCGGGTGGAAGACATGAACAGAAAACATGTTCTGACCGACGGCAATCAGATTGTGCCTGAAAGCATTGAACCTAAATGAAGACTTCGGCAAGGGATCCTTTGAAGTGAGTGACACAAAGCCATTTACTGCAAGTAAGGAATGGTTACCCAGATGCAAGAATAGGTTTCGACTAAAAAACATAAAAATTACTTCTGCCAACGAAGAAGCTGCTGCCACATCATTACAGTACAATAAGACATTTTGAGAGAGAGAAAGACCATATTAACATAACTTTTATTACTCTATTGTTATAATTGTTTTATTATTAGTTATTGTTGTTAATCTCTAAATTAAACTTTATCATACATGTGTATCCATAGGAAAAACAATATATATAGGACTTGGTACTATCCACAGTTTCAAGCATCCACTGGGGGTCTTGAAATGTATCCCTCAAAGATAAGGCAGAATTACTATGTCATCATACTTTATAATTTTCACCAATCTGACAGGTATTTATCTAATTTCTTTAATTATTAGTACACCTAAACATTTTTATATGTTAAAACATTTTTAACATGACATTTTTATATGCATATATTTTGTGAAATGTCTGGTATTTTTTTTTTCATTTTTCCATAGGTTTTTAAAGCTTTTCTCCTTTCAATTTTAAAGAGTTCTTTATATATTAGTATATTAGCCCCTTTTCTGTATTATGATGAATACACCTTCAGCCATTTTGTCAGTTATCTTTTGACCATTTTTATGCTGTTTTTTCTATTAAAATATATTATATGCATATAGTCAAAATTATCAGTCTCTCCTTTTATTGCCTCTGGATTTTGAGACATAGTTAAAAGTCTTTCTGTAGATGAGGGTGAAAAAGCCCAGTCTTACATTTAGATATTGTAATGTAATATATTAATGCATTAAGATATAAATGTAATAAATATTGTAATAAATGTAATGTATTATTACATTAATGCATAAATGTAATAAATATTTTATATTAATGTATAAATGTAATGAATAGTTTACATTTAGATCCCTGAAGCACTTGAACTTTCTTTCTGTGAATGGTGTAATGTATAGATCTAATTGTATCATCTTCCAGTGGCTACCCATTTTCTCACCACCATTAATTCAGTGGCCTATTATTATCCCAGGGAATAAAAACACCATTTTTATCATTCACTGCATGTTCATATGCATTTGTGTCTATTTCAAGATTTTTAATATATTTCACTGTCTTATTTGTCTATTCATCCATCAGTACCAATCTGATTTAATTTTTGTGCCTTAATACCATGTTTAATGCCTGAGAGGGCTAAACCCTCTCATAGTTTTGCTTTTATAATGTTTTCTCATCTATTCCTGTGTGTTGATTTTTTCATATGAACTTCAATATTAGTTTGTCTGATTTCCATAAAATATCTTCTTGGCATTCTTATTGGATGTATGTTAAATTTATAAAATAGGTTGGATAGAATTGACATCTTCATAATACTGAGTTGGTCAAGTCTGGTTTTGTGTCTTTTAAAAGGGCTTTAAGCTTTTTTTTTTTTAAGCAATTGTGAGACATTGTAAATAGCCATTTGTGCGGCTAAAACAAAATACCAAAGACTAAGTAATTTATAAAGAACAGAAATTTATTTCTCACAGTTCTACAGACTGAAAAGTCTAAGGTCAAGGTGCCTGAAAGTTGAATTTTCCAGTTGAGGGCCATTCTTTGCTTCCAAAATGGCACCTTGATGCTGCATTCTCCAGAAGTAAGAAATGCTGTGTCCTCATATGGCAAAAGGACAAAAGGGGCAAATGGCTTTTGTCAAGCCATTTTATAAGGCACATGATTCCATTCACAAGGGAGGAGCTCTCATGGCCTAATTCCCTCTTAAAGGCCCCACCTCTTAATACTATCACATTAACAACACATGGATTTTAGAGAGGACAAATTCAAATCATAGCATAGTTCGCATATTTCCGACTTCTGCTATCATGCTCCCTAACTGAATTATTTTATTGTTTAATTTATTTGTATCATTGATTCTCTAGGGTTTTCTCACAATCTGTGAGAGTAGAGATATTTCTATATCTTCTTTTACTTATATTTATGCCTTCATAGATTGCTCTTATATGATTACATTGTAATATAATGTTGAATATTATCAGAGATAGCAGACAAATTTGCATCTTTCCTGAACTTAGCAAAAATCTCTAGTGTATTTTTTCATTAAATAAAATAGTGGATTTATGACAAGGGTCTCTCTATATATGTATGTGTTTGTGTATATATACATATACATATAAAATCATCTTTAAAAAGTTTCCCACAATTACTATTTTCTTGAGTGTTTTTTAACAGTATGTGGCTTTGGATTTTGTTGAAGTCTTTCTGTAAGTATCTACGAAGACATTTGTCTTAGTTCAGGCTACTGTAACAAAACAGCATAAACTGGGTGGCTTATAAACAAAAAAAAAAAATATTTCTCACAGGTCTGGAAGCTGGGGAAGTATGAGATCAAGATGCCAGAAGATTTGGTGTCTGGTGAGATCTCACTTTCTGGTTCATAGTTGGCTCCTTCTAGCTGTATCTTTACATAGTGGAAGGGGCAAACTGGCTACCTTGGGTCTATTTTATAAGGACATTAATCCTATTCAAGAGGGTTTTGCTCTTATGACCAAATCACCTCCCCAAATTCCCATCTCCTAATATCATTGCCTTGACCCATAGGATTTCAGCATATGAATTTGTAGGGTAGGGGCATAAACATTCAGAGGATAGTAATAATCATATAATACAATACATGTATTAATATTATATGTGCTATTAATAGAGTCCCTAATATTTAACTAGTTTTGTATTTCTAGAATAAATGCCACTTGGCCATGATATATTATTTTCTTAATGTGGTACTAGACTCTGTTTTATAATATGTCATTTAGTATGTTTACATTAATATTCAGGATTGATATTGAACTATTCAGGAGACTGTCCTTACAGGGTTTAAATATCAATGTTATATTCATCCATAAAAGGAAATAAGTTTTAGTCTGTTTTCAATGTTCTGGAACAATGTATAATGCATTGGGGCCATTGTATTTTTGATAGATTTGTAGAATTCTTTAAATCCAGCCTAGCCTAGTGCTATTTGTGAGGGGAGGAGTGAGGAGAATGTTTTAATAGCTATCTCTACTTCTGTGGAAATTGGATTATTTGAGTTTTTATTTCAGTGGAATCAACTTTTATAATCTGTATTTTCCTAGGAATTATCAATCTTGTCAAGATTTTCTAATTTATTTGCACTGAAATCTTCAAAGAAACAGGTTATGATTTTTTTAAAACATTCTTTTGTATCAATTGCTATTTCCCTCTTGCCATCTCTCTTTTTTTTAACAATTGTTCATTCCCATTTTTTCTTTATCAACTAATTTAACAATTCATCTATTTTGCTAGGTATATCATTTTTTCTATTCTGTACTCATTAAATTATGCTTTTATATTTATTAATTTCTTTCTTATGTCTTTAGTTAATTTTGTTATTCCTTTCCTCAATTTTTGGGCTGGATATTTAATTCATTTATTTTCATACTTTAATTTTTACTGAAAAAATGTTTAGTGATATGTATTTTCCTTGGATCACTATTTTAATAATATCTGTAATATGTAGTATTTTCATCTTTTTTTTAGAAATTTTATAATTTCATCTTGTATTTTTGTTCAACTAAAAATGTCTTAATAAAAATGTCCAGATAGAAGAGACTTTTTGTATTTTGGTTTGGTTAATACTTTAGAATTTTATTACCTTGTGATATAAGGATATTTTTATATTTCTACTTTATGGAACTTCTTGATATTTTCTTTGTGATACAATATAATATTAAATTTTGTTACAAATATTCTAAAACATAGAACATTTGTATATTACTCTTTCTCCTAGTCCATTTGGGCTGCTATTACAAATTACCATAGACCATTCACCTCTCAATTGACAAAAAAATATTCCCTTCGATTTTGCTTTTTTTTCCCTCACTCAGAAGCTATGGATTTCAAACACTGTGTATGTTGTTAGTTAAGTCCCTTCCCTATGGTGTATGTTCTTATATGTTGGGACACTTTTTTAGTATTTTCAGACTTAGATTAAACTTAATCTTTCTGACAGTTGTTTTTAGACCCACTTTATGCCTATCATTCAATTCTTTCTCACAGTTTTTTCTGGATCTGCCTTTGCTAGCCACAAAGTCTTTGAGGAGAGGAACAGACAGGGCAGGGGAGTACAACTATTTACTGGAATTTGGTGATTTTTTTTTCTTTTTATACTTACAATTATATTGAAGTTGGGGATTCTCTGTATTTAAGATATGCTGGGGGCATGCTTTTTTGTTTTTTGCTTTGCTGTAATTTTATTTTCCCCTTCTTGTTGTTCTCTGTTGTTTTCAGAGGAAACATTGTGAAATATGGACCTAGGAAGTCTTGAGATATCAGAAGTCCTCACCTATAATATTTTATGCCATCCATTAGTCTTTTTCACTTTCCTCCAGGAGCATTAGAGTTTTACCAAAGTTCTTTTACATTGTGGCATATAACCACATGGCCTAGAAACAATTTATATTTCTTTCTTGCTTTCCCACAGTTGAACATTATTTGGCTTGCCCAATCTGCCTTTCTGTGACAATTTAATCCACTTCAAGGCAGTGATAATTAGCAAATCTGGGGCAAAAAAAAATGACAGCAATATGTTCAATAAGCAGTTAGATAATGCCAAATTGTTCAGTGTATAGGTCTAGCCAGGCATAAATGCTGCTGTTATTGTGCTAAAAATGGTTTACATTGTAGGTAGCTAATTATAATGTGCTTTACGTTTCCTATAATGGCTTTTATATTGAAAGAGAACTCTGCATTTTTCAATACAAACATGCATTATATCTGTGATTTTTAGTTTACTCTACAGAATAGACAAGATCTTGAAAGAAGCAACTCTGGGTACCAAACCCCTTCTTCCCACTTCCTATGCTTATGAAGCCCTTAACAAGTATCTGTGGCTTTTGCACACTTTGCAAATATAGGATTTCTTAAAGTAAGACAATGTATAAAAAGAAATATTAAAATGAGATTCATAACATATAGAAAAGTCTTAATAAATACAATGCATTTTCCAAAGTTTATGAAGAAAACTGTACAAGTTATTATGTGATACATTTAGAAACTTTGCTTTCAAAACTATCTTTACTGAATAATGAACAGATATTCAATATCCAAGGAGTGCTTGTCAAGTTATCTGTGAAACAAGTAAATTAATAAAATAAATAAATGCATGAAGCAAAAGGCTTGCAATGAAGGGAATTGAGTATTGTAGTTAAATGTGAATACTAAGAATAATAAACATTGTAATGCTGATTTCAAGTATCAAACAATTAACTTTTTTAAGAAAACATTTTTAAAGTTTTCTTTACTCAAAAACTTTGATTGTCCATATCTTAGGAGATATTTTTATCACTGGTAGATGCACAAAGTCTACATACCATCCTTCATACATGCATGCATACTCATTTTTAAACCTAGTATGTGACAATAATCATACCGACACACACACACATGAAAGGCTTCAGAAATCATTCAGTTTAGGCAAATATCTGAAGTGCTTTCTAATATGAGTATCTGCAAATGTGCATTAAAAGTCTTATGAAATAATGATTTATTGGGATTTATGGGTTACATTGTGACATTCACATTCTTATACTGGCCTTCATTAGAAGAAACCAGGATGTACAAAGAAAACTATTCTTGGCCTGGTTTCCCAGGGAACCAAGGTGAGCACAAAGCAAAGTTAGTTAAAATGGGAAAAAGAAAATCCAAACTAAGCATATGTTCATGAATTTAAAACATCTTATGATCATTAGGTGGTTATCAATGACTAGCTATTTCCAGGGCTTGAAATTATTATGCCTCTGGATACAGTTACTACCTGCAGCCATGCTAATTGTGTACTGAACACTTCCAGGGGGGAGGGGGAATTCACATAGATTATTGATGCATGGTACCCAAAGAGTTGTATAGGATGCAATACACTCAACCCCATTTATAGTGTGCCTACAGTATGATAACATCATCCAGCAGAACTAAAGAATGAAAAGAGAATTGCTATGACATCACCAGGTCAGCTCATTCAAAAAGTAAGACAAAAAACTGAAAAAAAAATTCACTTATGTTAAGACATATGAATAAACCAAATGTTCAAAACCAAAAATAGAGATTTTGAAAAGATCTAAACATACAACATAATTCTCTATTTGTTCTTATAAACCAGGTATGGGTATTTTAAGCAACTAATTAGTCAATTACTTTATTAATTGCAATTGTTTTCCAAAATATGTTTGTTCATGCAATTATTTCACAAAAATCACTTGATCTTTTACATGTGTGCTAGTATAATCTGTAACATGCACAATCAGAAATAAACCTTTTTTAAGGCAGCATTCCACCAGTGGAGGTTGAAAATACTAGATGTTCTCTTATTCTAATGTTAAAATTATAATGCTTTTCTATAACTATGTAACCAATTTAATATCCACTGGATACAATGGGAAACTAATGTGGCCTAAAAAGTGGAAGGGGTTTAAAATTTTAGTTGTTTTTTTATGTCACTATGTTGTTGTTAAATACATGGAAATTACCCAACAGTAATATAGTCAGTAGACATGTATCTCCACAACATAGAATGCTGAGATTTGTAAGAGAATAAGATGGGCTAAGTAAGAAGAAAAGATCAGTAGCATTCTGCTTGGGACAGAAGTGATGGAAATAGAGGCTGCCTGGGAGGGAAAACCTTAACTAGAAAGCCTTAAATGGATTCCTTTGTGAAAAGTGGAAAGAGAGAAAAACTCAACAGTATTTCCACTATTCAGGTGGAAAGGGAAATAAATATGAAGTGACAAAATATACATATAATTTAGATGTACATTCTGGTCGATTGAAGGGAAACAACAGGTCAGGTGAATTGGCTGTCTGATTAGGGGCCTGAGGAATCAAAGGAATGTATGAAGTTTTGGATAATTGATTAGAAATATCATAATATATGTGCCTGTTATTGCTAATTAAAAGTCTAAAGGGAAATCTGATAATTGTTGATATTGTATTCCAAGTAGAGTTTTGTGATTAATGAGCTGTCACCAAATATCTGTGTAAACAAGATTCAAGAGTCCATTTCTCTGTTTACTCCATGCACAATGAACAAGTAGAAAGTAACTGGAACATGTAATAAAAGTTCACCCCAGAACTTCAAATTCTTTCTAGGAAATCATTGAAATGAACAAAGAAAGCACATGGAAGACATTTTCCTCAGCTACTCAAAAGGGCGATGAGTGTGGGATTATTAATAATACTGGATTCATCAAAAGTTATGATGGCTATTCTCACTGCAATGCATAGATATAAAAATGGAACAGAACAAGTTAGACCCAGTGCATATAAGAACTTGCTGTATACAAATGGAGGCATCAATAGTCAATGGTAAAAGATAAAACTATTTAACTATTTGGAGAAAAATAAAACAATATAAATAAACACTTCCCACTATAAACTAAAAAAGAAAAAGAATTAGGATTGCCTAATCCATAGAAAACTATAAAAATAGTTTCCCCAGTATCTCTGAGAAGAAGTTTTTAAAGGGAAAACTTAGGTCTGACATGAAGTGAGTCTTATCAAGAAGAGGGCCCTGAGGATATCACATTCTTACTGGCGTATGTGAATTCCCATGAGAAAATCATACATGTTCCTGAACATCCCAGGAAAATAGCATAAAAAACAAATGGTACTTACCTCCACATAATGGAAAAGTCTCCTGCTGCTGCAGCATAAAATAGTAGTTGAGAGTCTCCATGTATGATCTTTCAGGGACTTCAGAATTCGTGGCCCTAGAGGGTGGAGGAGAGGAGAGCATACAGATATTATAATACAGTCCAAGAGCTACTCATTGACAAATAAACTTATACCATATGGCTATGACTCGATATTACTTTAAATAATGAATTTATTTTCATCATGTAGTCCACTAGAATGGCTCATTCTGATTTATAGAAGCAGAACAAATCTCTTTGTCTGTAAAAAATAATTAGGTTATATTTCTCTGCTCTTCTCCCAAATCTGTTCTTATCAAAGAGAAACCCTCAAATGCAAATCTCAAAACTGTTTTATAATGCGTTTTACTATTGTTATTCCTTTGCTTAGCAAAAGTAACAAGTTCACATTACATTTTCTCAAAGTGCATGGACATTACATAAATTAGGATTTAGACTGAAAATAACAGAACCAACTCCCACCGTGTTAAAGAAAAAAGAGGAGAAAAGGAGAAAGAGGAAAAAAGAAAATAAGTAGTAAGAAGAGTGTGAGGTATATTTCTTATAAGGTAATCATTTATTATAAGGAAATATTGGACTCATAAGTAACCTGTCCAACTTCATCTGGGCTTCAGGAATGGAAAAGAACCAAGCACAGTATAAGTATCCAAGGAATATTTTCTCTCCAGTTCTCATCTCTGGTTTCTCTGTAGATCTGCTTTGTATGAGAAGGTATACAGATGGATCACTGCTCCTGAGCTTTTACAACTTCCACATCAAATTGACTGCAGAATCCTGAGAAAGCACATTTTGATTGGTCCAGGTTTGATCAGGTTTTCATAATTGATAACTAAAGTCAGATGAAACACGGCTGCCTCGAGCCTACACCTGTGAAAAGTATGAGCCGTACTCAAGGAAGACAAATTGGACAGAAAACCCAGTGGTTTCCACTACAATATTACAGTTTGATGTATTCCTTGATGTTGTATTTCTAAACAACTAGTAGCTGAACAAATGTAACAGATATTATGGGAACTGACTGTCCCATTCCAAGGAATGATTATCACTTTCTCACAAAGAAAATAACCTCCCTAAAAAAAATTTGTAAGCTGAAGTCTAACTGATTACAATTAAATAAGATATACTTTTTTAAGTTTCATAATAATTTCTATAAATACATTTTCTTCAACTACACTAAAGATAATACTGATCAAAGTGCCCACATTTAAAAACACTGAGGTCTTTTCCATAACATGAAAAACATATTTGCAAGGATGTAGTTTTAATATACTCTTTAGAAAAATAACAGAATATCAAACCATACACTTTGGCTGATACAATACCCTGATGAAAACGTTAGCAGGCACCTAGATATCTGTCTTCATGTTTCTAAATTCTGAAATATCCTGAAACACTTAAATATTCAACTGACTTTCTCAATTTTCAAATGTTTCAAGCTGTGAATGGCAATTATATATAAATATTGTTTTCTGATGTTTCTAGTTTATCATCAAATATCAGACATCGGGAATTGCTAGAAGTGAAATGAGGAGGACAGATAAAAAAGTTCTCATCTCCAGACCTCAAACAGAGCCTGTGGCTTCATGCTTCACTGTGAGCCTCACTGAACTGCTGAAAGTCAAAGGCTGTTTAATCTCCAGACCAGAAGTCATAACAGACAAGTACAAAGGTATCCAAGACCACAAACCTAAATTCTAATATTTAGACAATACTTCTCTCTACTCTTTCCCATAGAAGTATTCAGAAAAAAGCCTTCCTCAATTCAATAATTTTATAAAAAATTTAAAAATATATCCATTAAGAATATCCACCCCAAAGGAAATGGAGGAGACAGCAGAAGGATTTAGACAAATTTTCCATAATTAATAAAAGTTAATATCATCAACTACAAACAGAAGTCAAACAAGAGATTTAGTGAGTACAAAGGAGACGATTAGACAAAAGTAGGATATCAAAAGTATTATCTTAATATAAAGTATGAAAATTACATTATAAATAATAAATACTGGAAAGATATAGTCAGGGTATGAAAGATAGGCTTGAAAAAGTCATCTAAAGTCTAAAAGTAAGTAACAATAAAATCAAAATAATGGAAAAGAATAAGATAGATATGAAATACCAACCTAAAGAAATCAAACATATACATAATCAGTATTCCTAGAGAAAAAGAGAAAAAGAAAAAATGTGACAGAAGATATAAATATTTTAAAACATAACACAAGGAACTTACTTGAATTTTAAAAAGTCTTGGAACTTCATACTAAACTGGCACATCATGTCCTAAAAAATAAAAATTGATACAAAAAGATCAACACAAAGACTTATGGAGATATTGAAAAAAAACTTTAAGAATGTTTTTAGCACCTAAGTAGAAACACAAGTTAGATAGAACAAAGAAAATCAAGCCAATCTCAAATTATTCCAGAGGAACATTTACAAATAAAGCAAATCTACAGAGTTTTGAGTGAATGAAAATATCATTCAAGACCTATGTAAGAGCAAAATTGTATCTCAAATATAAAGGAATTTTTCATTTGCAACATACATAAACCCCCAAAATAGTGCATCTATGAACCTTAGTGGGAAAATGTACATACTGACTGCTGAAAGGAACATAGAGCTAAAGAACAGAAAATCTAGGATATAAGAACCTAATGGTAGGAATTTAATTCACTTAAATAAATAAATAACAATGAAAAACTGTATAAACTATGGTTACAGGAAAGAACACAAGTATTAAAACATTATCTATGAGAATTCTACCTCCAGGAAGATGGAAGGAATATAATTTTTTTTCTATTCTTCTTACTAAATAAAACCAAAACCCCACAACATTCTATATAAAACAATCTCTGAGAGATGGAAAGAAGAAATCAGACTAACTAGAGAGAGAGTTTTGAACATGAGAAGCAACACAGTGATAAGATTCTTGGGTTTGGTTTTGTTTTGTTTTTTGCCTCATATATCCTAGACAGGGTGTTGAAGGAACTGATAATTCAGAAATGCCAGTGGGTGCAGACCAAAAAGTCTGCACTTTCTGGCCAAAGGAATGGGAAGTGGGCAGCCTAGCAAGACAGAAAACATTTAGAAAATGACCTACTCCAACCAAACACCACAGGAAAATATGTAGCCCCACCTTTATTTACAAGAGAATGGGCCAAATGTAGAACCTGGACTTCCACTTTTACCAGACTGGAACAAGGCATCTCACTCCTCTTCCAGGGTGATGGCAGATAAGGCCAAGTAGGGAACTGGATTATTCATACCACTCAGTTATAACATAACCACTGGCCTCCACAAGATCAGTGAAGACCGTATGGGCAACCTAGATTTTCACCTCCACCTGGCAGTAACAAAGCATGGTTCATCTTTCCCTCTCCCTGATAAAGTAGTGTCAAAAGAAACATAGGGAGAGTCATGACTTTCACCACCACCCACCAGTAACAAGGCCACCCCCCCAACACTGTCAGTGGAGGCCAAGTGGAGAGCAGCTACAGGCTCTTCTCCGCCTCCCAGACAAGGTTCTATCAGTGGAGGTCAACTGGGGAACTGGAAATCCCATCTTCACCCTAAAGTAATGAAAAGCCTCTCCTCTCTCAAGTGTTAAAGTCAGTGGAGAAGTCTCTCCACTCTCAGAGAAAGCAGGGAAACCTTGACTACACTCACCTGTCAGTAACAAGATGATGCTCCCTCTTGCCCTGCTAAAGTCATGTCAGGGGAAGCCAGATAAAGCAAAGGGTTTTTATAAGAGCCAGAATCTCATAACATAATACCCAAAATGTCTAGTTTCCATCAAAAACCACTTGTATGCCGAGAACCAGGAAATTATCAACTTGAATTTTGAAAAGACAATCAATAATTGTCAATAGACAGAGTTGTTAGAATTATCTGACAAAAGGTTTAAAGAAGCCATAAAAAAATGTTTCAACAAGAAATCATAAACATGTTTGAAACAAAGTGAAAAAATAGAAAGTCTCAGTAAAGCAATAGTCTCAACAAAGGAGATATGAAGTACCAAATGGAAGTTGCAGAACTAATAAATACAATAACCAAATTTTTAAAAAAATTAGTGCATAGGTTCAACAGCAGAATGGAAGGGACAAAGCAAAGAATAAATCAATCTAAAGACAAAAAAATAGAAATTACCCAATATAAACAACAGATAGGAAAATAGACTGAAAACAAAAATGAATGGTACCAAGGATCTGTGGGACTATATAAAAAATCATCTAATATTGGTGTTATCAAAGTATTGGAAGGAAAGGAAAAAGAGGATAGGGCTGAAAAAGTACTCAAGCAAATCATGCTTAAACGGTACCTAAATTTGGCAGGAAAAAAATACCATAAATCTACAGAGTAAAGAAGCTGAGTAACTTCCAATTAGGATAAACCAAAAGAAATCCACACAAAGACATATCATAGTCAAACTTCAGAAAACTAAAGACAAATAAAAAATTCTGGAAAGCAATAGAAAGAAAAACATACCTTAACTGTAGGAAAAAAATCAAAAGACAACTATTTCTCATCAAAAACCATGGAACCCAGAGAGAAGTGACACAACATTTTTTGAGTATTAAAAGAATAGTCAAAATGGAATTCTATATCTAGCAAAAATATCCTTTACAAATAAAAGAGAAAAAAAAAGATATTCTAAGATGAATGAAAAGTAAGATAATCTGTCATCTGCATATCTATCCTAAAGGAATGGTGAAAGAAAAGTCTCTAAACAGAAAAGAAATGATAAAAGACTGTTGGAAATTCGGAAAGGAAGAACAGAATAAGGAAAAGTATGGGTAAATTTCTCCTCCTGAGGTTTATAAATTATTTTTGATGGCAGAAGCAAAACTTATGATACTATCTGATGTAATTTTAAATGTATGTAGATGAAATACTTAATATAATTATAAACAAAGGTGATAAAAAGGAAGTAAGGTTTTTATTCTTAATGAAGCTGATAAAATGTGAATAACAGTAGACTTGATATTAATAAATTGTGTGTGTGTGTATATATAAGCTAGATCTAACACAAAGATATTCAAAAAGATACACTCAAAACCACTGTAGAAAATAAAAATAGAATTCTAAAAAATATTCATGTAACTTACAGGTAGGCAGAAAAAAGGAAACAGAAGAATGAAATACAAAGAGGACAAACAAAAAAACAAATGGTAAAATGGCAGACTTAAACCCTAATATATCAATAGTTACATTAAAAAATATATGGTCTAAATACATCAATTAAAAGACATAGATTGGAAGAATTGGCAATAAAATCATGATTCAACAACACACTGTTTACAATAAGCTCAATTAAAATATAATAATATAGATAGGTTAAAGGTAAAATGATAAAATACATTGTTATGGACTGAATGTTTGTACTCCCTCCTCCAAAAATTCATATGTTAAAGCCATAATCTCCAAGGTGATGGTGTTTAGAGATGAGGTTTATTGGGAAGTAATTTAGTGTTAGATTAGATATGAGGGTGGCATCCTCGTAATAAGATTAGCGGCCTTGTTTTTTTTCTACAGGAAGCTCTGCTCTCTCTCACTCTATCTCTATCTCTTATCACTCCCTCTCCCTCTCCCTTTTCCTCTTTCTTGTCTCATGAGCATGTACCAAGGAATCTACCATATTAACAGATTAAAGAAGAAAAATCACATGATCATATGAATTAATGAAAGAAAGCACTTGACAAAACTGAACAACCATTCTTGATTAAAAAATATTTAGGAAAAATATCAATAGAAGGGTATTTCCTCAACTTGATAAAGAGCATCTACAAAAAAAAAACCCAAAAACCTACAATTCACATTATGCTTAATGGTGAAAGACAGAATGTTTTCTACCTAAAATAAGGAGCAAAGCAAGGATGGCTACTCTCACAACTGTTATTCAACATAATGCTGGAAATTCTAGCCAGTATAATACAGCTAGAAAAGGATCTAAAAGGTATTAATATTTGGAAGGAAGAAATAAAAATGTCTTGGTTTGTAGATGAAATGATTTACTATGAAAATGAGCCCCAAAATCAACCAAAAAAAAAAAAACCACAAAACTCTAAACACTCTAGGAACTACTAAGCAGTTATATAGCAAGGTTGAAAAATAAAAGGTTAATACAGAAAAGTCAACTGTTTTTCTACATACTAGCAGGGAACAATAAAAATTTGAAATTAAAAACATAACACATTGGCACAAAAAATGAAATATGTAGGTATTAAAAACAGTTTGATATCTCTATAAACACTAAGCATGTAACTATACAACCCAGCAGTTGAATTCCTGGGCATTTATCCCAAAGAAATAAAAATTCAGGTTCATACAAAAACCTGTGCACCAATGTTCATAGCAGCTATATTTGTAATAGCTGAAAACTGGAAACAAACCAGATGTCCTTCAGTGTTTAAACAAACTGTGGTACTTACATGCAATAGAATGCTACATAGTAATTTAAAAAAATTATTGATACACAAACAACATAGATGCATCTCCAAATAATTATCTTGACTGAAAAGAGCCAAATCAAAAAGGTCATACTCTGTAAGATTCCACTTATATAATATGATTGACATGACTAAATTATAGAATGGAGAACAGAAAAGTGGTTGCCATGGGTTGGAGGAAGGAAGATGTCTGTGGCTATAAAAGGGTAATACCAGAGATGCTTGTGGTGACAGAACTGTTATGTATCTTGACTGTGTCAATGTCAATATCCTAGTTGTAATATTGTACTACATTTTTGTAAGATATTACTATTATAGGAAACAGTGTTAAGAATACATGAGATCTCTCCATTTTATTTCTTACGTATCTATGTGAATCTACAATTACCTTGAAATTAAAAGTATAATTAAAAATTATCTATGGAAAGACAATCATACAAGTCACAAATGAATCCATAGAAAGAAGAATTAATATAAGGCAGTATACTTCAGTGTATTTGGACCATGGATTAAGACTTAAAATCACTGCTTGGCCAATTTTTGTGAGCTGTCATTGAGTTGTATGTTTAGTGTTTTTTTATAGAAATTTCAAACTGTATTCCAGAGGGGCTGTATCATTTTACATTCCCACCAGCAATATATGGGTAATCCATTTTCTCTACATCCTCACCAGAATTTGGTGTTGTCATTATTTTTTTATTCTTTTTTTTTAAATTTTTTTTATTTCAGCATGTTATGGGGGTACAAAGTTTAGGTAACGTATATGGTCTTTGCCCCACCTGAGTCAGATTCTTCTGTGATTTCAGTGTTCTGAATTTGGTTGCTGTCCATTGCTAGAGAGCTGGTGTTCCCCTTTGAGGATGTGTTTTCGTTTGATTCTTCATACTTCCAGAGTTCTTTCACTGATTCCTTCCCATCTGGATCAACTGTTGCTTCTTACTTTTAGATTTTTGTTTGGATGATGACACGCCAGTTTAGTCTCTGAGACAGTGGGTGGTGTTTGTGGGTGAGATTCAACCATACCTTGTATGATGAGTCAGTGGCTGCAGTAAAAAGGTGTGCAAATTGACCCCCCTGTCAGTAGGTGACACTTGCTGGGAGGGACAAGCTGCAGTCTTATTTTGGGGTCCTGTAATGAGCTCTTATTCCTCTGGAGAGGCACTCTAGTGCCTCAGGTGGTGGGTGGGGCCCTGGGACTTCCAGGTGTGTCCTTATTCTCCACCTTAGTGGGGGCAGGTGGGGGAGGGAGGCTGGGTGGGGCTGGGTTGGGCGAGCCTGTCCTTGAGCTCCACAAATTCCATTACCAGGGATCAAAGGTCTGTTCTTTGCTTCTGGGCAAAGCTGCCAGGGAGGGGCTGAAATGGCTCCACTCAGAAGAAAAGTCTGCGTGCGGGGGTGGGGCTGGGACCCGCAGTCTGGAGCAGGCCTCACTCCTTCCCACCCTCTCCTATTCCGCAGTTTTTCCCAGGCCTCTGCCAGCAGGCAGGACCTCAAGCCAGCGGATCTCCCCTGGCTGCGATGAGGGCCGGGAGGTTCCCTGCCCAGGAACAGCCTGAGCTGGGCGCGCGGCCCTCCTGTGGGGGGACGGTTGCCCCTCAGGCACGCTGACCCGCCCCTGAAGGCGCACACACCTCAGTAGGCTCCTTCACAAATACCCCCGGGCAATGTGATAGAGACCTGGGTATACTTTGGTCAGCAGGCCTGGCCCCTGGGCCCCGGACATCAATCCCTGACCCCGCCAGGGAGAAGAGTGCTTGTCTCAAGTCACCCGTGAGGTGCCCAAGCTGGATCAGTGTCTCTCCGCCTCAGGATTTGCCCCGCTCTCCTGGAGTCACCAGGCAAGCAGCACCCGGGAGGGCTGGCGGGTAGGGAGCTCACAGTCTGAGTGCCCCTCAGTCTGCTGTAGGGCCCTAAAAGGAAAGGTCCCATTACCTGCAGGTGCCTCCGGGTGGTGGCTAAATTGTCTCTCTCGGCAGCCGGGAGTAGGGAAGGGGGAGGGGAGGATGAAGCAATATGGCGCCTGCGGATCCACCCGGGTCTGCCGCCGGGAGGTGCCCTGAGGGAGCTGGGGGCCTGGGGCCCTGTCGGCTCACTGGCGACAGCCGTCTCTGGGCTGGTGTTAGCCGGTCTCTCCAACCCCTCAGGAGCCCACCAGCAGTCCCAGAGGCAAGGGAGGGGACATTTAACGGCTCCACGTACCCTTTTCACTGGTCTCCAAGTGTGTCCGCGGCCTTTCTCCTTCCAGTTCTCCGCAACTTCTTCCCACGGAGTCTCCTGTAGTTTCAGGCACTTTTCCTTCCAACCCTAACTCCATCTATGTTTGTCTGCCTGTTTGTTTTTTTTTTTTTCACTTACTTCTAAAATCTATCTTTCTTGCAGAGAGACACTCTGGCTGGCGGGTTTTTCTCGTCAGCAATCTTGCCCCTCCCAATTTTTTTTTTTTTAATTTTAAATTTTCTGAGTGGGTAATGATATCTCATTGTGGTTTTAATTTTCATTCTCCTAATGGCTAGTAATGCTAAGCATCTTTTCATATACTTACTTGCTGTTCTTATATCCTCTTTAGTGAAATTCCTATTCATGTCTTTTGGCCATTTTCTAATTAGATCATTTGTTTTTTAGCTGTTTAACATTTAGAGTTCTTTATGTATTCTAGCACTAGTCCTTTATCAGATTTGTGGCTTGCAAATATTTTCTCCACTTCTGTAGCTTGTCTTTTTTGCTCTTAACAAAGTCTTTCATGAAGAGAAAATTTTTAATTTTGATGAAATATAACATTAACTTTTCACTTTATAGGTCATTTTTATGTCAAATCTAAGGACTCTTCCTATGCCCAGATTCTGAATAGAGTTATTATGAATATACCTCTTATGAACATTTATATACAAGTCTCTTTCTGGACTTATATTTTTAACATGAGTAAATACCTAGAAGTAGAATTGCTAGTTCATGTGATAAGTGTGTATAACTTTATAAGAAACTGCCCGACCAGGTGAATGGTAGCTGGATCATTCATTTTACTTTACCACTAGCAATGCATGAAAACTCCCATTGTTCCATAGCCTCACCTACCATTATGCTTTTTTTAATGCTTTTTTATTTCATCATATTATGGGGGTACAAATGTTTTGCTTACATATATTGTCTTTGCCCCACCCAAGTCAGAGCTTCAAGCGTGTCCATCTTCCAGATGGTGCACAACACACCCATTAGGTGTGTATATACCCATCCCCTCTTCCCCCCCTCCCATCTCCCCAACACCCGATGAATGTTATTACTATATGTGCATATAAGTGTTGATCATTTAATACCAATTTGATGGTGAGTACATGTGGTGCTTGTTTTTCCATTCTTGTGATACTTCACTTAGTAGAATGGGCTCCAGCTCTATCCAGGATAATACAAGAGGTGCTAGATCATCATTGTTTTTGTGGTTGAGTAGAACTCCATGGTATACATATACCACATTTTATTAATCCACTCATGTATTGATGGGCACTTGGGTTGTTTCCACATCTTTCCAATTGTGAATTGTGCTGCTATAAACGTTCAAGTGCAGATGTCTTTTTTATACAAACAAATCTTTTGTTCTTTTTTCTACTTATGATTCAGTCTAGATTGTTTTACTGCTATATAGATTTAAATTAACAAATATTTTTTTTGTTTTTGCTTTTTTGCAGTTCGTAATCTTCTTACAATTTGATCATGTGACTTTTTCATTTAGATAATGAACTTTTTATCTTTGGAAGTCTCATTTGGCTCTTTTTACATATTTCATTTCTCTTTTCATTATGTTCATGTTTTTCTTTAAATCCTTGAGCATATTTAGGATATATATAATAGTGACTTACATTCCTCACATGCTAATTCTATCATAACTGTCATTTCTGGGACTATTTTTATTGATTTTTTTCTCATTATAGAGCATATTTTCCTTCTCATCTCTAATATTTTTATCAGATGCTGGATATTGTGAATTTTACATTATTGAGTACTGAGTTTTATTGTCTTCCTTCAAAGAGTGTTAGATTACTTGTTATGGTAGGGAATTTTTTTTCTTGAGGATAAATTTAATCCTTTTAAAGTGTTGTTTCTTCATCTCCATAAAAGCATGCTCAAAGTAGCCTTCACTCTAGCTTGGTTAACCCCACTGCTTAAGTATGATTTGGGCTCTACTGAATGCACCAGACATTCAAAAATTATTCTTCATTCTGACTGGTTTGAACTCAAATATTCCCCAGCCCTGTGTGGTTCTCGTAATTTTTCTGCTTTCATTTTTTAGGTTGTTCTTTTCCCAGCCTCACAAACTTTCACCTTTTGTTATGCAGTTTATTATACAGTAACAGACTATAAGAAACTCCTAGCAGATTTCGCCAACATTTCTATTTATAGTTTCCTCTCTATTATTCTTCCCTACAATTTAGAGCTTCCTTGACCTCTTCAAACTTGGACTGTTATCTCTTCAATTCAATAAGAATAAAAAACCTTCATGCTTTGCTTTTGGTTCTCCTCACTGAGCCACTGTCTGGAAAATGTCTCTAGGTTAAATCTGAGGCTATGTTGATGCTTATTTTGTTTGTGTCCCCTTTATTAGGGATTGAAGTCCTATGCTGCCTAGTGTCCAATGTCAAAAACATATTTTATTATAATATTTTGCCCAATTACTAGTTGCTTATTGTGGAAGCAAGTCCCGGTTACTCCATCATAGCTGGACCTCATCTCTATTTTACAATGTCATTTGGAGCAGAGTGAAGGATGAATTGGAGTACAAAAAAGCCAGTGATGGAGATAACAAGGTAGAAAAGTCTGTGGTAGTGTGCTGAAGAAAAACAAGCATTTGAATCAGCAGCATCAGTGGGAATAGGGAGAAGTGAATAGTGTCAAGACAATTTCAAAGAGAAATTAAGATTTTTGTAGACAGAATATTATCAGTACCTTCTAAAACCTTCATTTTTGTAATCACATCATTTCTTCCAATTAAGTATAATTCTCATGTATGTACATATGCAAATAAAATATAAATACACATATTTAAAATATGTTTTATCACCTGTTTTATAACATATTTTATGTCATAATAGTCTGTGACTATTGCAATAACTACACTTTAAAATAAAAAGACCGTAGAAAGAAGGAAATATATCTATTTAATATTCCTTGTAGAAGGCAATTTTGTAGACTTTCTTTATGTATCTGCATGGAATAAAGTAATTTATTCCTAGGCAATTAGAGTCATTCTAGATTATTAGCATGTATAGGGGAAAACAGTGGTACAAATAATGCAAAGGAACAGATAATTCAGCCAGTTTTTATAATTTTTGAAAGCTTGGTATGATTTTATTGGTGATATTGTTATCCTTCTAATTATCTTTTATTTAATTCGTATTCCTGAACATGCATCAGGTTAAATTAAATATCTTAATTTAATTAATCATGACATTAATCATGACATTATTGAGTATATGAAATGATAATATTTTGATAATACATACCTATGTATACATGTGAATGTGTGGGTGCATGTGTATGCACACATACACACTAGTGAATGAAGCAACACATGCAAAAAAACAAATCACTACAGGAGTGTTAGAGCTATGGTCCAGTTATGTTAAAATGCTACAGAGCCCAAAAATAAAGTTTTACCTTCATAATAGCCTAGTCTTTGAGCTGGCCCTCGAGGAATTACAGGGGAAAAATATAGAGAAAGTGCAATCCAGGTAGAGAGAAGAAAGTGTATGAGAAAGACTGTCCTGGAAGTATGTTATGCTTTGTTGTGTTCATTGCCTTTTACTGCATTTTTGTCAATGTAGATTTTCAGAACATTTTTCTACCAGTTTGAGACCAATGAGACAGACACTTGGAGAGCCCTGAAATTGCACTAGAAGCTGACATTTTAAAATAAAAAAAAAATCTTTAGAAGCTGCTTCATTAAAAATGCAATAATAATGAAATGCATTAGGTGAATAATCATCATAATCATCATTATCATAATTAACATTTATTAAACACTTACTATTTGATAAGTACTATTCTAAGGACTTTGCATGTAATTCGTTCATTTAATCCTCACAATCTCCCAGCAGAAAAAAACATAAGAAAGAAAAGAAAGAAAGAGAGAGAGACAGACAGACAGAGTGGAGCAGGCGGAGGAAGGAAGGGAGGAAGGAAGGGAGAAAGGAACGAAGGAAGAAAAGAAGACAGACAGGCACTTCTGCAGCCAATAGCCATTATTGATTATTTTTGTCCACCTGGCCTGAGGCTCTCGGCTGGAAAGTGACTGAAAATGGAGCAGAACAAGATCACATATGCACATACATATACAGACACCTCCCCGGGCCCACACGCACAAACACATGTGTACACATAGACACTCCACTGTAGTGAGGCTGTGTAACACCACCCAGATCCTCCACCACCTTAGTCCACTAAGATGTGAGTTCTGTTGGGGAAAGGAATGTGTGTCTGCTTAATTTACTGCTTTACTTCCAGAGACTAGACCAGTGTCTGGTATATAATATATATAAATTAAATATTTGTTGACTGTAGAAATATATTATACATAAAATACTGAGTGTATTTTCCCAATAAGCCCCATTTTTCATTTCACTATAAGAAATACCAAAGTATTTTTTAATGTGTTTTCAAGAAGCAACATATATATCATGATAGGTCAACATGCAACACCCCTTGGTAAATCTCTTGAAGCATAAAATATACAAATATGAACAAATTGGATACTGGCAAAAATATTCTCCATGATATTTAAAGATATTTTATTATATGCAAAATGGCATTAATTAACCACAGACAGAAAATTATAAAATTCCTATGTCTAAGTATTGACCTTATAATATTACTGGAAGTTTCAGAAAATAAAAGATCACTTCTAAAGGCAAGAAACCACTATATCTTTTTTTGCTTTTATACAGAAGAGGTGAAGAGAAAAGAAGTATCTTTTCAGAAGGAATGACTACACTTTTTCAAGTTGGGAAAAAGGTAGGTGAAAATGGACAAGTTAATAGTAGA
The DNA here is from genome assembly GCF_020740605.2 of Lemur catta. Taxonomy (NCBI): domain Eukaryota; kingdom Metazoa; phylum Chordata; class Mammalia; order Primates; family Lemuridae; genus Lemur; species Lemur catta. The sequence continues at coordinate 44,005,216 of NC_059141.1, read as the reverse complement.
TTGTTAGTTCCTACAAATATTTGTTAGGTCTTTCTGGCTTCAAAATAAACCAGTATGTAAAAATAGTAAGTTTACTGTGTTGTGCTCTTTAAAGCAGTTTTGTTTATCTGGTTCCAAGAATATATTTGGATAGGATTAGCTGTGCTGTTCTTAGCATGTTGTTTCCTAGTAGGCATTTTTAGAAGCCATTGGTTTCACTCACCTGGCTGCCACTTTGCTTATATTTTTCCCTGAAAGTATTTTGAATTCTTAAGTACTTCAGTATTAAGTTTTTTAAGCAAAAACTGCTCTGAATATTAATAACCAGAAGCATTTATCAAGTACTTTTCTACAGTGGCACTAGGTATGGTATCATAAAAAATATAATTTAAACAAATACAGGCTGTTTATAAGTACCAGAAAGATTATTTTCATGGAACAAATGTAGATGCCATTATTTGAAATCAAAATAGTCAATTTGATAGCCTTAGGTAGATGAAACTTCTGAGCTATTGAAATCATTATCACTAATTTCATCATTATCATTTTTAAAGTTGTAGCCAAGGTTAATCCACAAAAAGAACAAGTTGTGGAAATTTTTCCTTTTCCTTTTTACTTTTTTATAGTGAGAAGTTATTTTATTTACTAAACTATGCCAATGGCCTCTCATAGGACTTCTGATACCTCAAGCTTAGAAGGATTTCTAAAGACTTGAAGCCTCTTTCTCTGAAATGGCAGTCTCAAACAGTCTACAGTGGTCTTACTAAATCCAAAATGATTTTTACCCTGTTGACAGATATAATTAGAGTCTAAAGCCCAGCAGGCATGGTCAGAAAATAATGAATTCATGGTGAGACTAATCAAATACTACTAGCATTCTCTTTTTTCTTCCTCATCATCAAAACTAAGAACAGGAAAATAAAAACATGAGTAACAAATGACCTTTCCGGAGTCCAGAATGAAAATGTCCTTTTGACTTCTTCAGTAATGAAATCCAAATGCAATGAGAAAAGAATAAATGGATCACTCAGCATATTGGTTTAATCCACTTTAGAAATGAAGGTCTTGCTCTCATGCAGGGTGAAAGAACTGGTCCCCAACCATTTCAATAAGAACTCTTGGTAAAACCAATCAACCACACACAAAATAATGGACGTGTCAGACATTTCCCTGCTCAGCCGATCATAGCTTTTACAAATGAAACACAGCTAACAACCACAACCAAGAGTGGATATTCTGGTGCTGCTGCTGGAACATTAGTGGGGTTTTACTTTGAAATATTTCCCCAACTCCAGAAGGTCCTTGGACCAGTGGCCATCTCATCATACTCCCATTAGCTAAATCATGTGCTTAAACTTTATAAATTTAACTCTGGAACATTCACCTAGTTATTAATAAAGCCTCATAAAATCAAAATTACAGCAGATTAGAGCTGGAAAATATCTTAGAGGACTTACTATACAGTGATTTTAAGTTGTGATCTACTGACATAGCCGGAGGCTTCTGAAAATTCATGCTCTTGAATCAATAAAAGCATTTTATTTTATGTGTTTTACATCTTGATATGTCATACAGTGTAAGATTCCCTTTGAGAATGAGTTATGCCCTAAACCAAAGTATGAAATCCATTCATCTGGTTCAACTATTTTATATTATGGATGGGAAAAATGAGGCCCTCACCCGTTCAGTGACTAGGACTTGCCAAGGGGTAATTAGTAGCCAGTTAGTGTAACTCTGTTATATTCTTCCTGATTTGCAAAAGACAAAAACTCAAGTGAAACAGGCTTAAAAGAAGAAGGAAATTTAGTTGACACATAAATGAAAAACTCAAGAGTAATTTCAAATTAAGTTGGATGCAGATGCCCAAAAATGACATGAATACCTAAAGAGGCAATCTGAGATTTATATTTCATCAGCCTCAAGTTTAGTGGGAAGAGAATTTCTGTTTCACAAGAATTTCATCACATTTTAGCCAATATTAAGCCTCACTGGCTTGTATCACAACACTGAACCAGTCATTGTGTCCAGGATGATGGAATATGCAGATTAATTAGGCTTAGGTCATACACCTACCCCTTGAGCAGAAGGTAGTGTGAGCCCACCTGAAGTACATGGGTGGACTATAGAGGAAGGCTGGTTTTCTTAATGAAAATTGAGGCTCCTTTCTCCTTTAAAAGAAGTAGCAGGTGGGTGTGAGAAGTAAAGTATAAAATGTGCACTGCCCTCAGTCACCTGACTCCTTGTCCAGAACTTCTCCAATAAGCCACTTTCCATTCTTAAAGTAAGGTCGAAGTGGCACACTCTAATAAAGAGCAGAAATGGCAACAGGCAAATACAAGAAGCAATCAAACAAACAACTCACTTCTTTTTCCATTCATTGCTCTTAAGAAAAAACTTCTGCATTCCAAATGCCCTCAGGATGCTGGATGCCACCTGCTTTAAGAATAGCAGCTAATGAATTAACTTCTTTTCTACAATGAGCCCTAACTCTTCCTGGAGTCAGCTACTCCCTGCATATTTGTTCCCTAGACACTCAGTTCACACCTCTATTAAATCATTTGGAATCTGACTCCACAATTTGTCTGATCTATGTACACCTGTGCTCCTCAAGGCACTCATTCTTGTATTTATCTCTATACCTCAACACTTACCACAGCATTTGGCACATTCCAAATGCTAAATACATGTGTATTATTGCTGCAGTAATGATTTAAATCAGCCTTCCCAAAATGAGTTCTCAGAACACAATCCCATCAAATGTTCCACCAAAGAGCCCTCTTAGAAACTCATGATTGGCATATTAGCCTAGCAAACACTCAGATGTCTTTTGTTGAAAAATTATTTGATTTTGTTTATATTTGTTTTCAATATTCATAATTTATTTTAACTTAAATATTAATATTCAGTGAGATAAATATTCCATGGAAGAGATCTAAGGAAATACTGCTTTTTTTCCATCTTTTTTTTTTTGGACGGGGGCTGGGGGGGGTGGGAAGGGGGCATTTTGTTTTGCAGCAGAATTTGCAAAAGATAGCACTTAACTGAAGAAAATAGCCCTCTCACTCACTCACTCATCCTCTGAGCCTCTATTTGCTGGGTGTCTAATCTATGAGAGACAGGGTTTCTGCCTTCTAAGGGTCTATGATCTATTAAATGGAAACAGGCAGGTACCTTTTGAAAAATTCAATAAAATGTTAAAATGTACTTCATCAAAAATGAATCAAAGGTATAACAAAGGTACAAACTGAACACAATTTGAATAATACTAAGTCATCCTATTCCTATTAGAATTTCAGAAATTTCCTGGGCAAAACAGAGTAAGGTGATGGCTGACACAATGGATCTGGGTATCAGAAACCAAGTGATTGGAAGACTCAGAAATGTTGAGTCTGAGCAGGAAGAGAAAATAATCTGACTTTTTGAATAATACGATTGCTTGAAATGCCCTTTATCTTTCCTTGTGATGCCCACACAGTTTCCAGGTGCCATTTAATCTCTGGGCCTCCACTGTAGAGTTCTGAGCCTTCCTGGAATAGTGCAAACTGTCCATTTGCAGGGCAGAAAGAGGGAAAAGAAAGAGAGGATAGCATGAATTTTCAGGGCCAATATGTGTGAAATTTCTCATTGAATATGTGGGAAATGATATCTATGTTTCCTTTCTTGCCTTATTTCCTTCCTTTCTCTTTCTCTCTCTCTCTCTCTGCCGGCTTCCTTCCTTCATTTTTGTCTTTTTTTCTTTCTCTCTTTCTTTTCTCTTTTCTTTCTTTCAATTGCAATTTGAAAACTATCAACATTTCTGGGTTGGAAATGGAGTACAGATTTGGTTTACAAAATATTTTAATATGGTGTAAAAGATTTCACCAAACTGTGCACATATACACACAGGCGTGTTGTATGTGTATGCATTTCTGTGTGTTGTGCATAGTTAAAGCAATGAAATAAGTAAGTGATCTGCTGATTCTTCATCCAAAATAATTTAAGGTTTTTTAAGTGAATTTAGTGCTTTCATTCAAAACTATTTTCTAAGTGCTTGCTCCGAATCAGAGGTACTATGTCAAGCACTGGAGCTACAAACAGAATGACAGACACAGTGTCAGCCCCAGGCTCAGTCCACAGCTCACAGTCTGGTGGGAGAGACCTACCATCATAACATAATAGCTTAGCAATGTCTAGAAACATAAATAACTGCAAACCTGGGGTGAGTCAAGAAGACCTCAAAAAATGAGGGATATTGAGGCTAAATTTGGAACTATAAAGAAGAGTTTAAGAATTTGAAATTTATAGAGGATTCATCTTTGACAATAATTGTGAGAAACCTGATTCCATTCCTTTCGATAGAGCCACTCTAACATGAATCTTTGCTTTACTTCTCACTCCTTTGTAAATTCATTTGATCTCCTGGCATTCCTACGTCACCACAGGAACTGCTCTGTGTTGACATATTGGCAGGCTTGTCTGTCTTGGGCATTTACTTTATTTCATTGTATTTTGACTTCACTTTTCTTGAACACCATGTGGCTCCAATAAACAAATGCAACTCCTTAAGTATTTCTGACAGGTTTGGCATGATTAAATCAACTTATGGAAATGTCTTAAGACGAGTTGTATGCTTTTCTTTGAAAAAATTACAGGCTTTATAAGTTGAGCAAGAGAATGTCGTGAAAAGAAGCCCTAATGTAAGATTGGGTTTAGTTTACTGTAAGGGAAAATCTATACCAAGAAAATGGCAATAATTCTTTAAAACCTACTGAGTAATTATATTAAGCATCTGATGCATGTAAGTTAATGAAGCCTTAATAAATTTTAATTGCATAATTATTACATTCTTATTGCATAATTAAAAAAAAGTAAACAAAAAGAATGAGAAAACTTAAAAATCACTACTGTTTCAATGCTCAGAGATAACCACAATTACATTTTGGAGAAATCTTTTCAGAATTTCTGTACATTTACTTACTTGCTTAAATATATTTTCAACAAAAATGGGTTCATATTATGAAAACTATTTTGTGAACAATTTTTCCATTTAGTAATGAAATATCTTTCTCTAGCTATCTGTATATTGCTGTCATTTAAAAAATTGCATTAGTTATCTAAAAATTACACTATTATTCACTAATTCAGGATTTTGCAATTATTAGCCACATTTCAATAAATATTAGTATGGCAACATTTTTACATATAATTTTAATTACTTGAAATAAATTCCTAGTAGAATTGCTCAAAGTACATATATATTTGTAAGAACTTTTGAGCCACAGTGTCTAATTCTTCTTCAGATAAGTTTTGTCAGTTGTAAACATGCATCAATAGGATATAATAATAGTGTCCGTTTCTTTTTACTTTTGCCAACAACAAATATTAGTTGTTTTGTTGGCAATTTGCCAATGTGACAGAAAACAATGATATTTGTTGTTCTAATTTGCATTTCTTTGATTACTAGTAAAATTGGATAGATTTGTTCATTTGCTTTTTAGTTTATTAGTTATAGTTTTTTCTCTGTGGGTTATCTATTTAGATTCTTTGGAAATGTCTGTGAAAAGTTTTGTACTTTTAAAGGAGTTATGAGCTTTATAGATTTCACCAATAAAACATTGTGCTGAAAGGGTTAAGTAATCATGTTCACAAATAACTTTTTTTTTTACATAAGATACTAAGTGAGACCCTTTGAGTACGATTTTTGTTCATTGCTTCCTGAGCTGCCACTGGGAGATAAGAAGACAAAAGGGTGGGTTTTTTCCTCTGTATTTTCTTGACATTCCTTGATACTCATGATCTGGAAGTTTTGAAACCTAAAGTCCAGTTATTTGGTAAAATGCCCTCAATTTGTGTTCATCTGAATTTTCCTTACAGTTAGACTCAAGTTACACATTTTTGGCAAGAATATCACAGACATGATGCTATGTTTTCTTTCATGCATCATATCACGTGGTAGATGGCTTTGATTTGTCCCATTACTGATGATGCTAACTTGATTGAGGCAGTTGTCTTCCAGGATTTTTCACTGTAAAATTATTCTTTTGTGATTAACAAGTGTTTGGCGATGAGATACTTTGAGACTATGTGAATATTATGTTCCTCACCAAAATGTTTTATTTTATTTATTTGTGACCATATGGACTCATTGATCCCTATTTTATTTAAGGGGTATGATCCATTATTACCTCTATTTAATTCCAGATTGTTCTTGATTAGCCAGAGGGTACCCCTTAAACTTGGCTATGATTCCCCTAGCATATTTTGAACATTTCCTTACTTTCTTTGACAATAAGATGTTCCTAGTTCACCTTGTACTTTTCTTGCCCCAGTCTGGAATTAGCCATTCTTCAAAGAGCCCCAATTCCTTCTGGAGGATAATGGTCTTTAGAAGACAAGATCTGGGGAGCTAGGTGTGCTCAATTGGCATGGTGCTACCAGACTCTCCCACTGGACAGAAAGGAGGGATGCACATAGAACACACACACAATGTACACACATAAAAACATTTACATTCATACATATTTCTATATCTATGTCTATGCATTGAAAACCACAAGTTCACACTGATACCTCTAATTCCAATCCAACACCATAAAATGTATTCTAGTTTTCTCCCTTTCCGTATTTGTAACTCTCTTTTCCAATACTGAGAAATTTGCTCCTATTATCCTGATATATTTACTGGTCACATCCAACCCTGTGTGTAACCCATCTCCCATAGTTACTGCCATCCCTTCATGTGGATGCCCTCATCACCTTGCTCCAGGTATTACTGAACTCGGGCTCCAACATCTCCCACTGGGATGCCCACCCACACAAGTGCCCCCCGTCACCCTGCTCAGACTTTGACACCCCATTGCAGGCTTCCCCATTTGAGGGACATTCTTCTTACCATTCTCAAGTTTCAGTACTGCATGGGAGCTGCCCTTCCTGTAGATGACCTCATTGCCCTACTTGGGCTTTAACCTCCAAGCAGGGATGCCTTTTCACCCAACTAAGGGGCTAACAGCTTGGGCTAGGTCACTGTCCACAAGGAAGCCCTCTTCACCTGACTTGGACTGCACATCCTGGGCCAGGCAGCCCCTCACCAGGACATCCTGCCTATCTCATCAGCCTCTAGCACCCTGACAGCTTGGAGGAGTTCTGACATCCTCACGGGGCTGCCTTCCTACATAGACTTCTGTCTTCCCTCTGCACATTCTTCAGCACCCTACACTGGGCCACCACCTCCCAGCACAGATACCCTCTTTACTCTGGTTAGGTCTCCCTCCACCCCTCTCGGGTGTGGACACCCTCCTTGCCTTACCCCTCCTAATTGCTTTTGGGCTAAATTGTTCAAGGAAAAAAGAAAAAGAAGGAAAGAGAGAGGAGAAAAAGAAAAGGAAGAGGAATAATGGCATTTCAATGAAAGTGAATTTATAGATTCTTATCTTGATGTTTTATCATTTATAAATGAGCCTTCCCTTACACAGTGGAAATGTTCTTAATGTCATTAATCAAAAAGAAAATTATGTTTTTGTTTTTTAAAAAATAAGGTAGTTAAATACTGAGAATGATCAAACCTTATATTCGCTGGTGGGCAGGGGGTGGGGAGGGACTCGGAAGGATTCATCTGTGCTGGACAAGTAGATTGCATCAGAAACAAATAGTTTGTGCCTGGAGCCAACTTAGGAAATTTTTCCAATTCTAAGAAGTTTCTACATTATGTAAGTATTCATATTTCTTAGCCTTTTTCTGGGTCACTGCTCCCTTTTGAGAATCTAATGAAAACTATAGTTCTTTTCAGAAAAATGTGCACACTGACTCATACACAAACACACAGAATATTCACATTTAAATTCATTGCATTCACGTTCTTCTCTATAGAGTATTTGACCTCCAGGTTAAGGACAGAAATGAGTCTTTCAATAATGTCAATGTTTGCCTACATAAACCTAACACTAGCACCCAATCTTTGCAACCAGACCAACTTAGGCTTGAGAACAAACTCTGCCACTTAATTTATAACTTTGGCCTTAATTTCTCTAAGTCTTATTTATAAAATGGAGATGATGCTACCTCCCAGCTATTGTGAAAATTTGAGTTTATGTAGAAAACAGTGCCATACTCATAATGGTCGCTTAGCATGAGTTAATTTTTTTAATGTGACTATTTGGAACCATCTGAACACTTTACAAGATGCTTCAGCTTGTCACCAGATGCTTAGTGCCACCCTGGATGAGAGATTTTGAAAGTCCAAGATCATTCAGTTCCTATCTTGTTGTTCTTTGTGAAATGACATTTTTGTAGTGACAATTCTTGAGCAGAAAAAGAACCAATAGTGGTAAATATGTGTTAACTCTTCCATTAAAACCAGAGATTCCAACCTACATGCCATGCCTTCAGAGTTTCTCTGTAAGAATAAGTGTGCGTGAGGGAAGTTACAAAAAGTGGCGAAGACTATAGGAATTCTCCTACTAGTGGCAGTTCTTTCTTGGCTCTGGATCATTGCTCCAGTAAAGGAATGTGGACCCAGGTTACCAGATTGTAGAAGTCTTTCAGGGAAGACAGAAATTTGAGTTTAATATAAGAAATTTTCTAATTTTAACACATTACATGGTCTATCAATTTGCAACCTTTGCTGTAAATAGACACTTGCCTGTATGTATGTATGTATGTCAATAATAGTCTATGTTTTATTTTTTTGTTTGTTTGTTTGTTTGTTTTGGAGACAGAGTCTCACTCTGTTGCCCGGGCTAGCGTGAGTGCCGTGGCGTCAGCCTAGCTCACAGCAACCTCAAACTCCTGGGTTTAAGCGATCCTACTGCCTCAGCCTCCCGAGTAGCTGGGACTACAGGCATGCGCCACCATGCCTGGCTAATTTTTTCTATATGTATATATTTTTAGTTGGCCAGATAATTTCTTTCTATTTTTAGTAGAGACAGGGTCTCGCTCTTGCTCAGGCTGGTCTCGAACTCTTGACCTCGAGCGATCCACCTGCCTCGGCCTGCCAGAGTGGTTGGATTACAGGCGTGAGCCACCGCGCCCGGCCTATTTGCTTTTTGAGACAAGGTTTTCTGTCTCCCCAGCTAGAGTGCAGTGGCATCATCATAGCTCACAGCAACCTCAAACCCCTGGGTTCAAAAGATCCTCTTGTCTCAGCCTCACAAGTATCTGGGACTACAGGAGCACACCACCAGCCTGGCTAAGTTTTTTATTTTTTGTAGAGTTGGGGTCTCACTTGCTCAGACTGGTCTCAAACTCCTGGCCTCAAGCAATCCTCCCACCTTGGCCTCTCAGAGTGCTAGGATTACAGAAGTGAGCCACCGTGCCTGGCCCTGGTCTATGTTTTTGAATAAAAACAAAGGAAAGTGTAACTACATAAAAATATATGTTAATAGTAGTGAGGATTTTTCATAATCAAGTCTATTCAAGATACTAAACAGAGAAAGCAGAAACTGAGTAAGCTCTGAGCAATTCTCTAAAATGCTCATAAAATCTGAAGAGAGATAATATTATTTTATGTTTATAAGATGAAGATGGCATTGATGGCATTATGTATGTTTGCCTGTAATTTCAGGCTTTATGGACAACCCTGTGATATTAAAATAATTAAAAAATGATGAAGTCATGAAATGCTTTGAATAAATATCCGGAACTTAAACTTCAACAACTATATTTACAAATTCTAGAAAAGTCAACAGTGGCTATGTTCTATGTAGGTTGTTTTTATGTTTACTCAAATTGCGACTAATCTAAGTAACATATGAATTATCAAAAAAATGAAACTTTTATTTAAAGACCCTCATTAAAAGGAAACAATTCAAGGTAGAGTTATTTTTATTGAGCAAGATTAAAACAAACAACACAGTACTTTCCTAGAGAGAACTGTTAACTTTAAATCTTACTGTAAATTAAGAAAATGTATTTCCCTGAGGCAACATAGTCCTTTCTTCTAAACGATGTGCTTTGGACTCATTCTTGTACTGAGGGCATTTCCCTTGTCTGATGCTATGAAACTAGGCCCTAAACAAATATTCAATTAAACAACATGAGCCGCAAACACTATCAAGATATCAATGAAACACAAACACAAACAAAATTAAGACAATCTTCAACAGAAAACTAAATATTTAAAAATTCATGAACCTTAGTTGACTCATGTAAAGAAACATACTTTTTTTTCTTATAGGCTTTTTTTCTCCTAACAAAGTCAAGCTTATGACAGTTTAACTGGTGTTATTTAAGCCACCTTTCCCATGCCTTTACCTGTTCTGCTGTTTAGTTACTATATATATAAATATATAGTGTATAAATATATATATATATACACACACATACACACATATATTATAAAAGCATAAACCCCATAGATAACTTGGGCTTTTAAAAATGCTGCTCTTCTTCCGAATCTTTTAAACGCCAAAATCCATGTGTTCTGGTTGCTTTCAGAAGTGAATTATGAGAAACACCTCCCTCCCCCAAGGTGCCATGAAAAAATAATATCTAAAGCATCTTCAAGGAAGTCATTGAACCTACTAGTTAACTCAGGAGACATAACAAATAAATTCCTGGGGAAAAAAAAACAACATCAATAAGAGTGACAGAAAAACTAGTGCATTTCATTCAGCAATTTTTCTGAATTTTTCAGCAAGCAAGGCACTGGTTATTTTCAGACATGGGGATCATTATGAGAAATGGGAATCATTAAGATCTAAGAGATAAAGTTTTAGTATTAATACTTAAAAAGAAGCAGTTATTTATTTATTTTCCTGCAAATGTGTCCTGAGTCTCAAGGAACAAGGCCACAGAAGCCCAGATATATTTGGAATTGTTATAGCAGAGAAGACCTGTACACATATTCCTGGTTGAAACCCTAGGCCTTATAAAAATGTCCCATTGACTCCTAACATGGTGTGGCCACATTAGAATAGGAAGTGCATGGCTTATCCATGCCAAGAGGGCCTGACACAGTTCCCAAGAGCCCTCTGCTACCCAAGTCACATTGAGACCGGGAACTGGTGGGTACTGCTTTGGGTAAGGCACTGCTGCAGGCCATGCTTTGGACATTGCTCCAGGCATTGCCTGAGTCAGGAAGCCTCCAAACAAAGTTTCAAATTGCCCTGATGAAAATGGGATGAGGCAGGGCAAGTTCCAACTGGTTAGAACCAAGATAGTAGAGGAACACCACCCCTTGTATGAATACTCCTCCCCTTGTTTAGCCCTGTTTGCTTCAGTAGAAAGGCAACAGGAACCCAGGGCTCGTTCTTCTCTGCGCGGGGCTGGTCCTTGTCTGCAAGGGCAGGTTCTCCTCTGCAGGGAGGGCCAGCCTCTACTCTGTGGAGTAGACTTTCTAACTTTCTACAGTTTCTGAATAAATCTCACTTTCACTTTATTTTGTTGGCTTGCTCCTGAATTCTTTCTTGTGCAAAGCCAAAGACCCATCCTTATAATTATCACCAAATTGTTTTCCAGAAAAGCCTGACAATTTCACTGCTGCCAACAGTGTAGTTTTACTTCATCATTGCCAAACTTTGGATATCTTGACTTTTTCTTATTCATTTAGTAGGCAAACATATCATCTGATTATTGTCTGAATCTGCATTTCTTTGATTACTAGCGAAGTCAAATAAGGTTATTTTTAAATGTTTATTGGCCATTTGTCTTTCTTTTCTCTTTGTTTCCTTGCCTAAGTATAATCTAACTATAATTTAACTATTTCTTTTTTCTTATATGTATTTTCCCCATTTCTGATTTTGCAAAAAAATTTTTGTTGGCCTCGAAAACATAATGCTATTTTCTTGTGTAATAAGCTACGTACAAGTCTCCTATTCAAAACATGTGGCAGAATAAGGACACTAAAGAGAAATTGTAAGAAAATCAAATCTTCTCTATGAGAAGCATATAGTTCCAAGTTTTACTCCCCTCCCATAAACAAACAAACAAACAAATAAGTAAATGGAGGATTAAACTGAACATGTATAATTGAAGCAAATTAAAAGACATAAAGCACAAATTGAGCAACTAGCTTCAGGGGACATGTATTTATTCATGACCATTAGTGTTCCAAACCGTAAATCTATTTAATTAGATTTAATTACAATACTGTTCAAGACAACAAAGAAATGATAAAATCTGAGAGTGACATTTTATATATTGCTAGAGGGATCGTCCCAAATAGCTGACATGCCTTCACTCAAAAGGACTAATTGAATGAATTGTTAAAACTATATGGCTAATGAGGGAAGTGAGAAAGAAACAGTGTGAATTCTTCAAATTTCAAAGGTCTTAAGCCTTCTTTTCCACTGGGACCTAATGAGTCTCTAGGCAAAGCAGAGTGAAATAGCGTAGTGTTCAAGGAATGGGAAGCACTCCAGATCTTCATCTTTCTGAAACATTCAGCACAGTTAACTACTGCCTTCCTAGCTGATATTCCTAAAATTACCTGCCTGTTGCATTATAATGTATCTAGGTGTGGGTCTTTTTTCCCTACAAAGTTGTGAGCTCATTGAAGGCAAGGAACATACGTGACCCATCCTCTTATTCCTGGTGTCTGTAATAGTCTTTGCCACATGAGAGGTGTTCAGTAAAAGTGTTGAACATAGAAATAAATGGGCTCTAGGAAAAAATTTAAATGCCAACAATAAGAGGTTTCATCATTTCTAACTTTGAAAGACACTTTTAATCATGCATTTCTAAAATCAAAATCTAGCCTAGCTCATTTCAGAATACGTCCCTTGCACTGATGATAGCTCTATAAAATACCTTTTCCTTGTCACAGCCAATTGACATGATACATGAAAGAGGAGAGCTTTGGGGATCAAGACGCTAACAATAAATAAAATATCAGAGCCAGATACACAAAACAGTCATAAGACACTCAAATCTCCAGCCACCACTTCATATTTCTATTGTCAGGGCTAAGCCAGGGCCCTTGTCTATGTCTTGCTAATGTGGTGTGACATTTGAAAAATATTGATTAGTTTGTCTCTCTGCAAACTGGATTATCTAAATAATCACCCTGGGTAAAATATAAACTAATTCCTTCAAACTTTTTCACGATTCCAGTCACTACAATGCATCTATACCTAGCCATTCCCCCCAAAGGTGTGCTCTCCCCATCAACTCTCCCATCTGTGTATACTGGTTGCTCATCCTTGTATAATGGCTGCTCATCCTTGTGTTCATTCACATTCAGATAGCAACTGAGCACTGTTGTAACCTCTGAATACTATCATGTCTGAGCTTGCCAACTGACATTGCACACCCAAGAGACAAAGGCAATAAGCCAATATTTTCCAACCTTTTGTACATCATAATATACATAGAAAGAACAGATGTTGCCCACAGGCAGATGAAGCTGCTCCTGCTATCCACCCTGGCCCTGCCCACCTGCTCCTAGGTCTAAGGAAAGAGGCATACCTGTGTAACTCTGCATAAGATAAGTGCAAAGTCACTGGACACAGCTTTAGGTTAAACCTCCAGGTCCCATTTGTCTAGCTTCCAGGTAAACTTAGTCAATGTCAGTGATACCTCAGTTAGGATAAAATAGTCACATTTGTGATTTTGTCCCTTTTTCCTTCACAGTAATGTGAATGCTCTGGAGGCTTAATTAAACCTGAGGAGGCTTAAATACTGCCAGGACATCAGTGATATGCAAAAATAGGAGGCTTAATTTTCCCCTGTTAAAATTAAAGGGAAGAGACACTCCTCACTTCCCTTTTCTTATAGCCTTTTCTTTTGTAAACTTTTAATTGTAAATGTATGTAAATCTTTTTATAAAAGACTCTTGCCAGCTTTGCAGCCCAGAAACGTCTCCCTCATGGGCCTGGGAGCCAAGTCTTAAAATGTAAACATCAAGACACAAAGCATGCCCCATCTCGCAGTTCTACGAAGAGGTAGGTGCCTAATTTCTGCAGGCACCTGGCTCCAAGTTGCAAAACTACTTTCTGTCATAAAGTTACAAAAAGTGCATTTTTCCTTTGTATAAAGGAAATTAACTAACACAGATGTTCACTCCAAGTACCAGGTAAATTTTGGATGTACTATGTGCTGTAAATGGTGGTGTCAAATCATTCTATTTGTGGACTAGTTATTGTTTATCTTGAAAATATGTATGTAATGGGTTTTAATCTGCTTGGCTACATAAAAGAATAAGATTTCTTTGTCTTTGCAATCTCTTAGCAGATTGCCTGTGATGTGCATCATATTCTAGTTTAATGTTTACTCAAAAATAAAACTGTTTTCTTTCTAGACTATCTTTGTGCAGTGGTTTTCTGGGTTGAGAGATTTTGCTTTTAATTTCCCCAACAGGGAAGAGTTGTTTATTCATCTTTGTCTTGGCTGTAGCTGATCTCTTTCGATTCAGATGATACATTTTTTTTTTCATCTGACACTGAAGCATGTTCCACACCATGCTGGTAATCTACTGAGGTATAAATATGTCATCATCTCATCCCTGCTGGGACTGATCAATGAAGCTGCCCTAGTTGTCATATCCTGACCATCAGCCTCTTGCATGCTCAAGAGCTCCTTTCTCTCAGCCAATGTCCACAGGAGCTTGGGGAGTTACACTTTTCGATGTCTTCAACCACCCTGTCCAGATATACTACATCGTCATTTCTGTTCTCTGTTGCAACCTAATTGCTTGGAGAAGTCTTCTATGACACTCTCTTTTCCTTAGGCTTTACCTGTCTCAGAGATCCCCAAATTCTCCCACGTCCACTATCAAAATCTGGCTCAGGCTAGAGTAACAGAACAGGGCACAGAGCTCTCACACCATCTGATGCTTGTGTATAAACTCTTCTCCCCAGCACTGGGGGTATCTCATCTCATAGGAAGAAAGGAAAAACTGAAAAAAATTGTTCTGCCTAATAGTAACTTCTTTGAAATGTTTTTCTGACTTACATTGCAATAGTGCTTTTTAAACCTCTAAGATAAGAACTTTAACACATTTGTCCTCTATTTCTACAGTGCCTAGACAGTGGACAAGACCCTTACGGTAATTAAAAATGAAGCATGCAGGTGGAGTAAAACATCCCCCACAACTACATCCACTACATACATGATTGAGGGAGAAATCTAAGCTTCTTTCTAAAATTGCCATCAACGAATATCAGTTTCTATTTGTAGAGTAAATAATGATTGTTTGAGTTGCTTTCTTCCTTACAGCACTTGCACAATGGACTTTTATTTATGGCTAAAGCTTCAGACATCTTTTTATTCTCTAAAAAGAAAGAGAACAAATTTAGTGGGTTTCCCATGTTTGGAGTTTTTAAAATAACAGCTCACCCTAGTACAAGCAAGGACACTAAACAGCCATTTGAGGACCTAAAAAAATCAACTGCAGAATCATCGTGAGGACTAAAGAACCAAATCAATAAGATCTCCTGGCCTCTAGACTAAATAATATGATGAAAAACCTGCAAGCTAATAAAAATCAATACATGTTCATCTCTGTGTAGAAAAACTCAATATATTCAGAGCTCCTCCAACTTACCACCCAACAAAATGTATTGCAAACTACATATCGATAGAGGTGAGATATGCTAAGGAACATGGCTGTAAGGGACCTTTTTACTCAGGCAGTTCGTTAATACTCAATCACAGAACATGACTCCAGCTGCTCAGGATGTATGGGAGTACATCCTTATATGTGGAAAGTGCCTGAACTTTTTGAGATGAGGCGTAGCATTTACCAAGCTACCCATCTCCTGCACCTCCCCCTGTCTTTCCTTGGTCTACAATTGCCTGCCTAGGCTCAGAGAATCCACTAACACTATTTACAAAGCAAATGGCAAGACCCTGCTCATGAAAGGTAAGAAAAAGAAACCAAGCAATTTGATAGAGCCCTGAGCATGCCCACATGAGAATTTTGCAAAGATGAATCACATTTGTATGAGAAAGAGATCAATAGATCTCCAGTTGTATTCAGCTTAGCCCAAGACAGACAAAAGTACTCTGGAATTTGCAGTATTAATTGGATTCTTTCAAAATAATTAACACTAATATGCATTTTGTATTCTACTAGAAGTTTCTCTGAAAATAGTCAGGGCTTGACTCTTGGGAGCAGGGACTAGGCAAGTAATAGATATCTAATATGTTTTTTATTGTTTACTTAACAAATATGTGTTGAGAACCTCTTGAATATGAAATACTAAAGATATAATGATGAGATTTTTTTAAAACTCCTACTATTTCTAATGAGCTTTCAATCTACAAAAGACACACGTGTGTATTTTTTAATCAGAAAATGAATGTAAGTAAAAATAAAAATTTTAAGCCCCATAAGTCCACCTATTAAATTGTTGTCTACACCAGCAAACATTTCTATGTTTTGAAACACTTTAAATCCACCAAATGACAAAGTATAATTTAACAAATACCTATGTCTGTGTGGTGGCTTTGTCCTCTATCAACTTAGCTAAGCTCTACACACATTTTCTATCATTCTTTCCTGTCTGATTCCAGGTGAGGGCTGGAAGAGTACTTGCAATTTTGCAAAGTGGAAGTGAAGCAGCAGGGTTTTTTTTAATAAATTGAATGTTATAATTGTCTATATTTATAGGGTACAAAGTAATGTTATATGTATGCACTACACTGTTGTTTACTATAGTCACCTTGCTGTGCAGTTGATCTGAAAAAAAATTATTTCTCCTGTCTAACTGAACTTTGCACTCTTTGAACAACATCTTCCTATTCTCCCTGTCCCCAGCGTCTGGTAACCATCTTTCTACTCTCTGCTTCTGTGAGTTTGTTTGCTTTAGGTTCCTTATGACACAAGTGAAAACATGTAGTATTTCTTGTTCCTCCTCTGGCTTATCACACTTAGTATCATGTCCTCTAGGTTCATCCACATTGTCACAAATGAGATAATTTCCTTCATTTTTAAGGTTACGTAGTAGTCCATTCTGTATACATGCCATGTTTTATATATTCATCCATTGATAGATACTTAAGTTGCTTCCATAACTTGGCTATTGTGAATAATGCTGCAATTAAAATGGGAGTGAATATATCTCTTCAACATATTGATTTCATTTCCTTGGAATATATACCCAGAAGCAGGATTGCAGGATCATATGGTAATTATATTTTTAGTTTTTTTAGGAACCTCCATACAGTCTTGGTCTGGCAATGATTTTTTTGGATTTGACCCCAAAAGTTCAGGCAACAAAATCAAAAATAGACAAATGAAATTACGTTCAACTAAAAAGCTTATGCACAGCAAAGAAAACAATTAATGAAGAGGTAACTTACAGATTGGAAAAAAATATTTGCAAGCTAAATAAGGGGTTAATATCCAAAATATATAAGGAACACAAGCAACTCATGGCAAGAAAACAAATAAGCTGGTTAAAAAGTCAACAAAGGACCTGAATAGGTATTTCTCAAGACATAAAAATAGCAATTCCATTCTGAAGATATCAGGAGAGTGATCTCCTTCACATGGATACTGGTTTGTTGGTTGACCTTTCCACAGTGGCTGGATTCTCAATGCCTCCAGTTCTTGCTAAATCTCTTCCAGCTCCTCCAAGTCCAAGGCCAGGGTCTGTGCAGCTCCACGGTAAAGGGTGTCAGCTCCTTCTGCCAGTCACCACAACTTCAAAGTCAGTGGGAGGTTCCAATTTGTTTTAGTGGGTTCCAGCTTGTCCTTGCTCGACCACCCCCATTCCCCGCCTTCATGTCCACCTTTTCATCCTACCTGAAAGTGTCATTGGTATTTTGACAGGGATTGCATTGAATCTGTAAATTGTTTTGGGTAAAATTTTTATTTTAACAATATTGATTCTTCCAATCCATGAACATGGAATATCTTTCTATTTTTTCTGTCCTCTTCAATTTCTTTCCTGAGTGTTTTACATTTTTCCTTATGCTGATCTTTCACATCTTCAGTTAAATCGATTCCTAGGTATTTTATCTTCTTTATGCTATTGTAAATGGGACTGCTTTTTTGATTTATTTTTCAGATTGTTTGCTGTTGGTATATATAAATGCTAATGATTTTTGTGTGTTGATTTTTGTACTCTGCAACTTTTCTGAATTCATTTATCAGTTCTAATAGTTGTTTGGTGGAGTCTTTAGGTTTTTCTAAGTAAAAGATCATGTTGTCTGTGAACAGTGGTAGTTTGACTTCTTCCTTTCCAATTTGGCTGCTTTTTATTTGTTTCTCTTGCCTAATTTCTCTGTCCAGGACTTCCAGTATTATGTTGAGTAACAGTGGTAACAGTTGGCATCCTTATTTAGTTCCAGATCTTAGAGGAAAGGCTTTCAATTTTCCCCATTTAGTATGATCTTAGTTGTGGGTTTGTAATATATGACCTTTATTATTTTGACGTATGTTTTATCTACACACAGTTTGTTGAAAATTTTTATAATAAAAATGTTGAATTTTGTCAAATGCATTTTCAGCAACTATTGAAATGATTATATGGTTTGTGTTCTTGGTTCTGTTAATATGATGTCTCATGTTTTTCGATTTGTATATGTTGACCATCTTCACATTCCTGGAATGATTCACACTCAATCATGGTGAATGATCTTTTTATTGTGTTGTTGAATTTGGTTTGCTAGTATTTTGTTGAGGACTTTTGCATCAATGTTCACAAGTGTATTGTCTATACTTTTCTTTTTTTGTTGTGTCTTTGCCTGATTTTGGTGTTACAGTAATGTTGTCTCATAGAATGAGTTTGAAAGTATTCTCTCCTCTTTGACTTTTTTCAAGAGTTTGAGTAGAATTGGTGTTAGCTTTTTAAATAGTTGGTAGAATTCAGCAGTTAAGCCATCAGGTCCTGGGATTTTCTTTGATGGGAGACTTTTTATTATAACTTTGATCTCAATACTTGTTACTGGTTTGTTGATGCTTTCTATATCTTCATGGTTCAATCTTTGCAGATTGAATATATCTAGGAATTTATTCATTTCTTGTGTGTTTTCCCATTTGTTAGCATATGGTTCAAAATATTCTCTAGTGATTCTTTGTATTTCTGTGATATCAGCTGTTAAGTCTCCTATTTTGTTTCTGATTTTATTTATCTGGGTCTTCCCTCTCTTTTCTTAGTCTAGCTACAGTTTTGACAATTTTGTTTATCTTTTTTAAAGAATGCAACTCTTTGTTTTGTTTATCTTTTGTGTGTGTGTGTGTGGTTTTTTTTTTTGGTTTCAATTTTATTATATCTGCTCTGATCTTTATTAGTCTTTTCCTTCTACTAATTTCGGATTTTGCTTGTTCTTGCTTTTCTAGTTCCTTGAGATGCATCAGTAATTTATTTATTTTAAGTCTTTCTAGTTCTTGATATAGAACTGAATTTCCTTAAAACTGCTATTTTGAATTACTGACCAGAGAGTTTCCATATCACTGTCTTGTTAGCATCAGTCACTGGTTCCTTGCTTTATCCATTTTAGGAGGTCATGGTTCTCTGATAGCTGTTGTTTCTTATGGATATATGTCTATGTCTTTGCATTGAAGAATTAGTTATTTATTCCATTCTTTTGTGTGTGGCTTTTTTTGTTTTTTGTTGAATGTGTTCACTTAGAGATTCTTTGTAATTAACCTGTTGATTTTCTTTTTATTCTGTTAGGTCACTGACTCCTTTAGGGTAATAGATGGTGCCTTAAGCCCAGGTTTGCCCGGATTCTAGTAAACAGTTAGAGTGCTACCTGTCCCAAACGGGGGAGGTCCCGAAGGGGATATTCCTATAGTGTGGGAAGTCTGGCTATGGGCTTATGCCCAGGAGACTTCTGGATCAAACCTCCTACAGTGTAGTGCTGCTGAATGGCCACTCTGACTTGGTGACTCGTTTGGTCAAGTTACAGAGCAGAGTTTCCAGGGCTGGTAATGGTAGTCCTGCCTCCCCCTTTGTCTCTGGATGTCCTTGGGGATATTTCTCCTTTCAAGCACTCCTGATGATCCCTACCAGGGAACCCAAGATTGTGGGGAACCTGGTTTTCCACCTCACTCTCACTTTTCCTGGAGTAGAAACCATGAGTCAAGGGAAAAATTTTTATGCACTTTATGTCAGGCAGATGGTGGTGGGGGAGGCATGATGGATATGGAAGTCCAATTTACTTACCATCTGCTCAGAGTTTTTTCATTTCTCTGTGGCTTCAGAAACTGTCTGATCCTCATATTTACTTTCTGGAATATTACTGGTGATAATCTTGGCACTGTATATTTGTTTTAGGTTTTCTGTGTGGGAGTAAAGCTAGCTTGCATTTATGCCATCATTTTGGAATTGGAACTTGATAAGCATTTATTTTATTCATGAGTTTGTGGATTGGCTGGTGTGGCTCTGATCCTGTGTGGTTATTTCAGAGCACAATTCCTATGCTAGGGAAGCTCTTTTCACGGCAATGACAGAAACAGAGAAGCAAGCACATTTAAGGGCCCTGCTCACTGCAAGCCTTCTCACAGTTTACTGGTTGAAGGAAGTCACATGGCTAGGGCCAAACTTAACAGAGGGGAGAGTGAATAGTTTTGAATATTTATCTACGGTACCAAAATTGGATCTTAGATTAAAATTAAAAATAGTTACAATGGGCTTTATGTTTAAAATAGACTTTTAATTTAAATAAAGGCTGTATATAAGATAGTATCTTGTAAAAATGTTATATTTTCTGAGTGTGATACAGATATTGTGGTATTTAGGAGAATGTCCTAATTCTTAGGGGATGCACATTGGAGTTTTGATGGGTGAAATGTCACTATTGCTAAAAGTTACTTTCAGATAGTTTTACAGAAACAATAAAAATATTAATGTATTGTGTGTATGCACATATGTATATGCCTATCTACGTACTATGGTCTGAATTTTTGTGTCCACCCCAAATTCATATTTTAAAATCCTAGCACCCAATATGATAGTATTTGGAGGTGGGGCCTTTGATAGGTGATTTGGTCATGAGAGCAAAGCCCTCATGAATGGGATTAGTATAATACTTTGTAAAAGAGACCCTGGAGAACTCCCTCACCTTTTCTGCCATATGAGGACACAGCAAGAAGATGGCCATTTATGAAACAGGAAGTGGGCTCTCACCAGATACCAAATCTGCTACAATCTTGATCTTGGGCTTCTCATTCTCCAAAACTAGGGGAAGTAAATTTCTGTTAGTTAGAAGTCATCCAGTCTCTGGTACTTTGTTATAACAGATTAAATGGTCTAAGACTCTATCTATCTGTCTAAGCATCTGTCATCAAATTAAAATGTGGCAAATTGTAGCAGTTGGGAAATCTAAATAAAGGGTGTATGAGTGCTCCTTGTTCTACTCTTTTATATTTTTTTGTATAATTGAATATTTTTTGGGGGGAAAGCCAATACCAAGTAAATAAAATAAATACTTGGATAGAAACCATGGTGTACTAGAACTATGGGAAATCCTTATGTTCCCATCAACAGTGTATGAGAGTTACCCTTTCTCCACAGCCTCATCAGCATTCATTATTGCCTGTCTTTTTGATAAAAGCCATTTTAACTGGGGTGAGATGATATCTCATTGTAGTGTTGATTTGCATTTCTCTGATGACTAGTGATGTTGAGCATTTTTTCATATATCTGTTGGCCATCTGTATGTCTTCTGTTGAGAAATTTTTATTCATATCTTTTGTCCATTTTTAATTGGATTATTTGATTTTTTTCCTATCAAGTTGTTAGAGCTCCTTATATATTCTAGTTATTAATCTTTTGTCAGACGGGCAGTTTGCAAATATTTTCTCCTATTCTGTGAGTTATCTCTTCCCTTTATGAATTGTTTTCTTTGTTGCACAGAAGCTTTTTAGCATGATGTGATCCCATTTGTTAATTTGTGCTTTGGTTGCCTGTGCTTTAGGGGTATTGCTGAAGAAGTCCTTGCCCACACCAATGTCCTGAAGTATTTCCCTGATTTTTTTTTTAGTTTCAGGTCTTAGATTTAAGTCTTTAGCCCAGTTTGAATTGATTTTTGTATGCTGTAAGAGATAAGTGTCTAGTTTCATTCTCCTACATATGGATATCCAGTTTTCCCAACACCATTTATTGCAGAGACTGTCCTTTCTCCACTGTCTGGGCACCTTTGTCAAAGATAAGTTCACTGTAGATGTGTAGATTTATTTCTAAGTTCCCCATTCTGTTCCATTGGTCTATGTGTCTGTTTTTATGCCAGTACAATGCTATTTTGGTTACTACAGCTCTGTAGTGTAATTTGAAATCAGTTCATGTGATTCCTCCAGTTTTACTCTTATTGCTCAGGATGTGATATATACTGTAAATATTTTCTCCTTTTTTGTCCTAATAAATATTTTCTCCTAATTTGTCATTTATCTTTTCACTTTATTTATCATGCTTTGTTTTGTTTTGTGTTACTTAGTCAACTTATTGATTTTTTTCTTTAATTGTATCTTAATTTGGAGTCTTGGATAAGAAAACTTTTCTAATACCTAGACATTCACCCATGTTTTCTGCTAGTACTTGGTTAGTTTCATTGTTTTATTTTTGAATCATCAGTAGTTCATTTAGTATCACTTAAGGTATCTTTTCCCAAATGACAGACCAGTTTTTTTAAGTAATTTCTCCAGTGATTTTAAATGATGTCCTTATTGTCTATTATCATATTAATTTTCAATAATAGCTAGAAAACTACAGGAAAAAATGAGAAATATTGAATTAAAACATAAAGCATCTATAATTAAAATAGTGTGGCATTGGTACAGAAATTGAGAAATAGACCAATGGAATAAAAGTTAAAGTAAAACTACAATGGAGATGAAGAAAAAAACTACAACCAGTTCTGAATTTCCACCTTACAGAGGTGATCAATGAAGTAATGGAAGTGGATGAAATTCTTGCATAATAGACTACCCTAAAACTTACTGGCTTAAAGCAACTATTTTATTTCAGTGCATCTTCTGACTTTATGGGTCAAGAATTCAGGCAAGGCTTAGCTGGGCCATACTTCTGCTCCACATGGTATTCATAGGACAATATTCAGCTGGCAGATTTACTTATTTGTAAGGCCCCAGATGGCTTCACCTGCATTGATGAGGATGAACGAATGGCTGGGTTCAGCTGGGACTGTCTTCCACAGACTCTCAGTCATAGACACTTCATCGTAGTGGGCATCTTAGATGGCAGCTCAGGGCTTTATGACAGAGCCCAAAGTGGAAGCTACAAGGCCTTATCTGACCTAGCTTCAGAATTCACCCATTTTCTCCTCTGCCACACTCTACTGGTAACGACCAAGTCACTGGTCTAGCTGAGATTCAAGGTGATGCTGTGAGTTCCAGGAGATATGTTTCACTGGGGTAGGAGTATATCTTTGGAAACTGCATACTACAAAAATGAAGAAAGGAGGTGAAAACCTGTATTGCAAAAGAAATCTTAAAGAATGCCTACCTCAATAATGGGCAGGGTGGGAATAATTGTGTGTCCAATTTGTTATGAATGGGTGAAAGACTTGTTACCCAAGTTGCATGAATTTAATGCACATGATTTGAGCAGTGTGGCTTGACATGAAGTGAGAGAAGATGCAAGGAGGAGATGGACATATAAGGAAAATGTAAAGCAGCTAAAGGATGGAATATCAAAAGATGTCCTAAAGGAAATGCAAAGAAGAAATGATGACAAATCCATATCAGATACATAGGTTCATTTCCTTGAGAGAAAACAGCAGAGGACCCAGGACCATAGTGACTCTCTGAAGGAAACAGGCTAAGTGGTGAACCCTCCAATTCAGGAAGTAGGAAAAGCAACCAGGAGATGTGCTTCTACTTTGCCAGTTATTTCAGACAACACTACCAAGAGGAAGTGGTCAGCAGCTGTTATTAGTCTATGGACTAAAAGGAAATTAAAGCTCATAAATCAAAGCTCATCAATACTAATAAATGGAATTTTCAAAAAAAAAGATAGATCAAAATGCTTTATATGAGAAAGTATATAAAGCTTACTCAACAAAAAGGCCACAGAAAAGAATCATGAGAAACTGTATGGTAGTGGATAATTTAAGGACCAGAGCAAAAATAAATGATGGTCCACGTCATCACAGGATGAATAGGAGCATGAAGGATGGAGACTGTGAAGAGGCAATAGAATTATTTGTT
The DNA here is from genome assembly GCF_020740605.2 of Lemur catta. Taxonomy (NCBI): domain Eukaryota; kingdom Metazoa; phylum Chordata; class Mammalia; order Primates; family Lemuridae; genus Lemur; species Lemur catta. The sequence continues at coordinate 43,981,209 of NC_059141.1, read as the reverse complement.
AATAAAGAGACCACTGGTAATTTATAGCAAGGTATTTGTGTAAAGTGATGATTAATAATTGTAAAGTCAAATAATCAAAAGCTGTGAGTAGAAAATGAAAGATGGAGTAATTATGCTCTTTCTTTACCATGTTAAAAAGATAAAAATATAAAAGTCTAAAGTTCTAAAAAATTCTCTTTAGGTAAGATTCAAACCACTCAATATATCCTTATTATTGGCTCTATCAAAACACTTTTTATAAAGGATTGTTCCTATGGTCTTTCCAGCAAGTTTTGGGGAAGAATATATAGAGAACAGAATGAAAAATTCAGTAGATATTTAGAACCACCAGTAACATTTCGGCATTTAATTATGTCCTACTATGAAATGCTAATGTCAAGTGGGAAATAAGCAAAGATGGCGACAATAAATATTTATTGAATATTATGTGCAACCACTATACTAGATGTAAAAAACAAGCCAAAATATTTTGCTACATGAATTGTAAGAAGCAAGTGATACATATATTATTCATCTCTTAACACAGATTAGATCCAGGCATTGGGGTTTACTGTAGCAAATAAGTTATCTGTCTTCTACTAGATCAGTTCCAAAATGATATTCAGAGGCTTTTCCTACTACTATAATATTCCCATGCCAGTGGTCTTGGGTGTAGTGTGGAAGAGCTTAGAATGGAGTTGGTGCAAAATGAAAGGATCACACATAAATTCTGAGGAGCTTATAAAACCAGCTTATTTAAATGTGAAATATTCAGTCAATCAAGAAAATGTGTCTTCTAAATCAGGAGCAGATATTAAGCTACCTGAATAAAATGCCCATACCTTTCCCTTCCATTAGAGGTGTAATATTATAGAAAGTTTTAATGCGATTTTTCTCTTTTGCCTTTCTAGACCATTGGAAATAACCATCTGCTTGAGTGAAGATTGGATTCTGTCTTAGAAGAAAAGCAGAGTCAATGGGTAAGATAATATTCAGACTTTGGCATGTAAAATTCCTGTCTGCAAAAAGAATTTTCTACATTTCTTTATCTTTCCACCAACCATCTCAATTTATCATAACAGCAAATAAGCATGAATGACTCAGATCATAAAGTATTCTTACAATGTAGAGCATATTGCCTTTCTGGTGATCCATGTTTGAAGAAGCAGATGATGTAGGATAAGCAAAAGAAAATCCCACAGTTTTCCTAGCACTAGAGCAGAAGAGAACAAAGGAAGGAGAGATAGGAAGAAAGAATAATTCTTTCTCTTACTTTCCCTCTTGGAGCCTCTGCCTAGAGAGAAAGGAGATATGTTAGGTACCTAAGAGAGAGAGGGCAAAGGGAGCTCCTTCTATTTGTAACTGGCTACTTCCACCCTACAGTGACCTTAATGTACAGTGTGGATGGCCTTGGGGTTAGCTCACTGAGTCGGTGTTGGTCCCTGGGCAGCACACACCGAGCTCAGAAGGAATGGAGATGAGGTCTGGGAGTTTCCATAGAGATACCTCCCTAGTGAAGGGAGCAGAGCAGATCATCCCAGATAGGGTTAAATACAAGTCACATCAGACCTCAGCGGGATCTATAATGCTATGGGGTATGAGAAGAGGCCAAATGATCTAGGAGTACCATTGGGCCTAGATCACTAAAATGGATAAAGCCAGCAAGGCAAGTAGCCACCAAGTGGACAGAAAGCACTGTCCTTGAAGTTAGAGGAGTCAGCAGTGCTATGGCTGAAGACCTCAACTCTCCCTGTTTATCATGAGCTTGCATAAATGCTTACCTCCCCATGCTGCCCCCTCCCCCTACACACACAAATACACACACTGTATCAAAGAATATTCCGGAATGGGGCAGAAGACTGAGAAATCTGAGAGATTGAGGTTTTCTTCCTTGATGTCTTGAGCACTACTTGAAGGGGCTATTTAAATTATCCAATAAAACTAATTTTAAAACAACTTGGACCTTTAGTTCTTTTCCCGTAAAAATCAGAGGAAAGGAATTTGTGAAGAAGGTCAGAGCTTCCAGAGACAACATTTAAAATGAGATCGCTATACAGACAGGTGTCAGGTTGCAGTAAGAAATAAATGTTTTCAACATGCTAAACCTCTTTGTGGCCAAATTTTCATAAAGTGTTGGACATACACGTGACAAAAAAAAAGGTTGGAAGAAGTATGAAAGAAAGGAGAAGGGAAGAAAATATGTTTTTATTTGATTGTACTTAACAATTGTTGTTGTACTAACAACAACAAATCAGCAAACAGTGCAATATGAAATAATGTAATTATTTCTTATCCTAAAGAGTTCCATTTAAGGTTGGTGTTAGCTAAAGAGAAAGAATAAGAATCTCATAAAATAAGGTAGGCTTTTAAGGCTAACAATTCATGGACTCAGTAAATTTCAAATAAAGTTATTATCCAGAAGAACTGTGAGATGTAGCAAGCAAATGCTTCTCCCTCCACAGATCTGTATTTAAAAAGACTGAATGGAAAGGTTATGATATGATTAAAATATATCATAATAATAATTCCAGTGTTCTAGAAAAGGAACTCTTGACAGAAAAAAAAATTAAAAGAACATATGAAACAGAAGAAAACCAATAAACTATTATTACTCCTGATAGAAAACTCACTGGTTTATTAGTCTTCATTCCTGGGAGTATATATAGCTCATAAAAATTTTTCAATCAGCATCCTTTTCAGATTGTATATTGCTAAGGTTACCACAGAGAAAGACTGAATTAAACTTACTATCTCTAAGGTAATCTTCTGGTCATACAAAATTTATCAATGCTTAGGCAATAGTAAAATACCAAGGACAGTAGAACATGTCTAGTGTATTAGTGAACTGTATTAGTCACTAGAACGGCAATAAAATTCTAAAAATAAATAAATAAAACTGAAGTGCATTTCTTGTAGAGTATGTATACTAATTTACTCCCAGATTACAAAGGACCAACTCTAAAATATGTGGGGAGAGATGAGAATATAGTCAGGGAGATAATAATACCATATGCGTGGTTTTATGTCAGGCACTGTATGATGACACACAGATTAATTCAATCTTATATTCAAGGAACCTATATCCTATCAGGGAGGAGATGTATAAAATAACCAAGATAGGAAGTTGATGTTATAGGGTTCACAGGAGTGTAGAAAGTGATCACTCTTAAACTGGAACAATACAAAGAGGATAATGGATGAAATAGAACCTAGCTAGTTATTAATTGCATTAAAGAGATGGAGAGGGAAACACAGCAGATAGAAGAAACATGAGTAAAAACACAGATGTAGGAAAGTTGGAAGTGCACATTCGCCCCTGGAATGTAGCAGCTACCTCATAATAAGGATGGAGGGAGAGAGGGAAAGAGAAATATACAGAAACATACTTTAAAATAACTAGAAATAATAACCTCTGTGATCTCATAGGAGAGGCTGTATACATAAATCAAAAATAGAATGCTACTTTGAAAGAGTGAAAGAATGTTAGTTTTTTAGTTTCATAATAGTACTATGCTATGTTTTTGTAAGATGTTAACGTTAGGGGAAACTGGGTGAAAGGTATACTGGAACTTACTAGACTCTTTTTGTAACTCTTATAAAATTATTTACAGTTTTATTCTAAAAATTTAAAAGTTCTCAAGGAAAGAAAGAAAAGAAATAGGAATTGAAAATTAATTCACATTTTTTCTTCTTCAAATGTATATATGCATATATGTTTACATATGTATGTGTAACATTTGAAAATTTTGATAGTTTGGAAGACGAATTTGATGAAATTCTCAGAAAGTAGAACAAAAAGGTGGAGGTGAACACTTCCCTTCCCTTCCTGGCATGGAGGAATTGGGAGTAGGGAAGGGAAGGATCACCAGCAGCATTTCTGTGGCGCTCAAGGGTGCGAGACCCTGAAGGAGAAAGCAGCGTGGAGCCTTCTCAAGACAGGCCTGCAGCATGCCCACCCGCCATCAAGGATGTGAGGAGTCCGAGCGCTTTGGGATAGTGAAAGGGATGAGACGGCAAGCAGAGGAGTCAGCTGCCAATGCTGAGGGACTTTTAATATAGATAAATTGATTAAGCAAATAAGCAAAGATTGTGCAGTACAAGAGCTAGGTTTTTCACTGTTGAAGAAACAGTGGAAAGAGAAAGGCTGAGAAGACTTTTAGATTTTCAATAAAATTAAAGGTTTTAGTATGAACTCATGATTTTTGAATATATATGTTATTACATACTGACATAATTAGAAAGGGCAGTGAGTATAGCAAGTAGTCAGATCTTGGTTTCCAATTACCATCCTCCACTAAAGGAAACCAGGGCTTCTTGGAGAAATGGCTGATTCCAAGGCAGAGGCAAGGACAGTACCAGATGAGCCTCAGACATCCTGCGGTGCCAGACTGTTGCTCTCATACAAAGATGATGAGAATACATCCAAAGACATAGGAGCTACCTTAATGTTGCTCCTACTGGCCTAATCTGGGCCAATTTGAACATCAGAATGCTAACAGTAGCTAATTACAACCCAATGAATAAAATAGAAATAAATTAAGTTCATACTGATATAAAAAAGTAAATGAAGAAATAAATGGCAGAGAAGGGAAACCTCTTCATGACAGTGGAATAACAGAATGACAGTTGAGTGTTTCAAAAACAACAAAAATAGAAATCACCATTATATAATCATCATAGTAATCGTTAATTCAGCCATAGGTGTGGGCTGGGAGAAAGCATCAGTGCAACGAGAGTCTGGGCCCCGTCTTGTGCAGCTTACTTATGCCCTCTTTTGCTCAATACAGGATGGACCAATTCCATCTTAGTGTGTATTGTTCCTGGATCTACTCAATCTTTTCAAATCCTGAGTCTTACAGAAGCCACTTTGTGATGGATATTTCTGACCACGTATTTCCTTGGCATCCCACGGTCAAGCAGTTCAACTCTACCAGTGCCTAGTAACATGCCAGGATTTGTTATTGAAAATGTAATTTTCCACTACAGATGGCAAGACCATTGTGATACTCCTGTTGATAGGGACTTGCCATAAACCTCAGAAAAAATCTTTCCCTATCACAGAAACTTCTTATACCACAGGCTCCTCTGGGTTGTAGGGCCCTTCTCACTCTCACATCTACTTCTAGTAAAAGTCTTACTTGCCTTTGCTCATGTTCATCTGCATTGATAAAATAACATTTTAAAAATGAGGGAAATAACGGTTCTGCTAAATGCTCAGTTCACACCTGGAGTCATGAATGCAAATCTAGAGACCAACTCTAGAACTTAAAAAAGGAGTTGCATTTTTCTTTTCGGTGGCATCCCTGGCAGACCATAGATGACTGGGATGATCTAAAGAGAGGCAGATTTCAGCTGGATCTAAGGAAGTACTAATGATCACAGCTGTCAGAAAAAGAAAAGGCCAGGCTCTGTAAATGAAGAGCTCCCTGTTACTGGAAAACCACTTGGATGGCTTTCAAACATCAGATGGAAAATTGGACTTTATCAATCTTTGTAACCAAGGATCCAAATCAGGATACCTGGAGAGTTTTTCTTTCAAGTCATGTAACCAACACCTGGTGATTCTAATTCTGTAGACCTGGAGGTTTCCCAGATATTTCTGATGAGCATCCCCTGCTAGAAACCTGACCTTGAAATTTCTTTCTTTTTTTTTTTTTTTTTTTGAGACAAAGTCTCGCTTTGTTGCCCGGGCTAGAGTGAGTGCCGTGGCATCAGCCTAGCTCACAGCAACCTCAAACTCCTGGGCTTAAGCAATCCTACTGCCTCAGCCTTCCGAGTAGCTGGGACTACAGGCATGCGCCACTATGCCCGGCTAATTTTTTCTATATATATATTTTAGTTGGCCAGATAATTTCTTTCATTTTTTTTTAGTAGAGACAGGGTCTCTCTCTTGCTCAGGCTGGTCTCGAACTCCTGAGCTCAAGCAATCCACCGGCCTTGGCCTCCCAGAGGGCTAGGATTACAGGCGTGAGCCACCGCCCCGGGCCTTGAAGTTTCTTTTAACACTAAGCTCTTGTTTTATTTTGATTGTTGTTGTTTTAATTGGAAATAGAAATCCAAGTGCTAACTACATGACCTTTAAAATAATATAGATTCAAAATTAAGACTAAGTTTTCCCAGGATGAACAAGTAAACGAGACTTTGGAAAGAGAAAGCGTTATAAATGTAGAAAAAAAAATTATCTCCAGTCAATATTCTCATTTCTCCTTCTCCTAAACAATTGATTATTCTCTAATGTTGCATGTGATCAGAGATAGTTCAAATAGATAAGAGAAAAAGCAAATGAGAAAGCAGACAGCTACTCAATAGAAATTTCTGGAGCAAACAAATATGGATAACTATGTCATATTAGATTATATTATTACCCTATGGAGCTGTAATAATTGGCCTCAGTAGAATTTGCTGCGTTTGTTGAATTCCCTCTGAAGTAGTTTTATTTCCTTATTTCCTGTAAAGGCTAAATAATGTTATAAATATAATGGACATCGTGTAGTTTAAAATATGCCCCAGAGGAAAACATAAGGAAGCTTAGACAGGGTTGCAATCTTTGAAACTGAGGGGGAAGTATTTTAATGTAGCAATTTTTTTTTTGTTTTACAGACCTATAAACATTACAAAATTATAGCTGCATTATGCAAGTTTTAAAAGTGAATAAAATATTTCTTCTGACATTTTTCAAAAGATAATGAAAAAAATATATTTTTAGCCACACTGAATAATGAAGATATAAACAGGCTGCAGAAATAATTTCTTTCCCATCTGAATAAAACAGGTATTGGTTTGGAGTCTTGATATGGTTTTGTAGTGTCTGAGAACTTTCTAAGGATCTTAATGATGACTGAAGTTCAAAGGTATATGAGATAGACCTTAAATGATCATCTAGTCTGTTAACAGTGAACTAGCCAGGCTTTGGAGACAGAGACTTGAATAAATGCCTAAGTTACTATACTTTCTTACTGTGTGAACTTGTGTATTTGTTCTAAGTTGTGTGAACCTACCTCATCTCCCTGTCAGTCAGCCATTCCACAAATATTTAATGAGAGTACTAAGCACCATGACTTAATAATTAACAGGATAGACACTGCCTTATCCTTAAAGCCTCGTGGGATAAGAGCTGAGTGGCAGGGAAGGGGGTAGATGAACTCAGGGATGACAACAGGAAGAAAGATATGCATCATGGGAAGTTTCATCATATACTGAAAACAAATGGAAAGCATTAAAAGATTTTAAATAGGAGAGAAAGATGGCATAATTTGAATTTCAGAAAAAAAAATCATTCTTATCATACAACACGTATCTTTTCCAAAAACCTTATACCTCATGAAAATATTAAACTCACATGAATCAAAATCATTGAAAATTTCATCAGATTGAATCTGTAATAGCTAAAATTTAAAAGAATGGCAATAATAATGTTGTCAAGGATGTGAAGCAACCCAGACTCTAATACATTCCTGCTTTGAGTGTAAAATCATAAAGTCACATTGAAAAACTCATGGTTTCTTACAAAGACAAATTACATATGATCTAGAAACTCCACTACTTAGTATTTACCCAAGAAAAATAATATATATCCTCAAATAACACTTATACATGAATGTTCAGAGCCTCTTTTTTTATAATAGCAAAAACTACTAACTATCCTAATGAGTATCAACAGAAGAATGCATAAACTACCCACAAAAATGTCACAAAATACTATATGCTATATGATTTCACCGATGTAAAGTTCAAGAATTGTCAAAACTAGTGCATGATCATAGCTATCAAAACAGTGATTGCCTATGGAAGGAAGGGTTTTCCTGGAGAGGGGCACAAAAAAATTGGGGGAATTTTGGAAAAGTTGTATAGTTTGGCAGTAGGTAAGTCAGTGTATACTTTCATCAAAAATCATCATTTAAAATCTGTTCATTTCATACATTTAAATTTTACTTCAAAAAATAGACTGAATCCCTTTACTTAAAACAAAATTGAGCAAAACAAGACTGAATCAAAGTTTGCCAGTTCACATTTTTAAGAAAGATAGTGAAAGCCATGTTAAGACAGCATTCCATCATAGGGGCTCCTTCCTGTGTTTCCTTATCCTGGAAACTGGAAACTTACTTATAATAATCAGATAACACTCAATATATATTTTATAATAAGATGCACAACTCATCCTTACTTTTAGAGAACTATAAAGGTTAAACAGCAAGTTCTGACACAGTCCTGCATTCTATTAATATCTTGCAGAGGAGGCCGAGGGACAAGGTCAAACCTGATCAGAATCCTCTACTACATGTCCATATTGCTTGCCTTTTCTGATACGGACAGAATTTCTATGTTATTCTCCAAGGTCCAGAATACTGACTCCCGACAGTTACTTAGCTTTCCTTATTATCCAGGGAAATGACTGCATGAACCTACAGCTCTGGAAAATGAGCTCAGTAGAATCAACCAAGTTCTATGCCAGTGGTTATATGTCTGTCCACTCTGTACCTGAAAGAGGAGCAGGTGACAGACGAGTAGAGTCCTTGGCAGGAAGATGTCCTTCCTGCTTGGAAAATAAATCTGCCATTTCTTCGATGACCCTTTTAATGCTGGCAAATACACGTTGAGTATTCCTTACACGAAATGCTTGGGACCAGAAGTGTTTTGGATTTCAGATTTTTTTTTTTAAATTTGGGAATATTTGCATATACATAATGAGGTATCTCAGGCCTGGGACTCAGTCTAAACGTGAAATTTATTTATGTTTTATACATACCTTATACACATACCTGAAGGTAATTTTAAAACATTTTTAGTAATTTGGAGCATGAAACAAAGTTTGTATACATTGAACCATCAGAAAGCAAAGGTGTCACCATCTCAGTCACCTGTCTGGACAATCTGTGGCTGTTTGTCCTCACCATCATTCCTGACTCCAAATTTATCTGTTACCAATAAGCAACCATTTTCTTACACTTATTCACACATACCTGCTTAGCAGTAAAAATCATGACATTACTACAGTGAAAAAATAATGTGTTCTGGGTAACTAAGCAACACAGTGGCATCTCTAGAATATCTGTGTCTGCTGTTAAACAACAGCAACAACAAAAAATGGCAGGTTTCAGTCTTTACCTATGATGACATGTTTTGATTAAAAGGTGATTATACAAGGGGACTTCAAGAAATTTGCAGAAATATAGAATTAAAAGATAAAAATGAACAATATAAATTTTATTTCCCAAGATAAGCTTCAACAAGTTCAAGACACTTTTGTAAGTGATGATACCAGCCATTTAGTCCATCCTTAAAGAAATGAGGGTTCTTGAAATTTAACCATGTCAAGCCTTTTTTACATTATTACTTTAAGAAAAATCCCTTTACAGATTTATTTTTTTAAGTTGGGAATTGAAAAGAAGTCAGAAGGAGACAAATTAGGACTGTAAGGTGGATGGATGCCTAATGATTTTCCATTGAAACTCTTGCAAAATTGCCCTTGTCTGGTGAAAAGAATGAGCCCAAGCATTGTAGTGGTGGAAAGGACTCTCTGATGAAGTTTCCAAGGTAATTTTCTGCAAAAGCTTTGGCTGACTTTCTTAAAACACTCTTATAATCAAGAGATATTATTGTTTGTTGGCCCTCCAGAAGGTCAACAAGCAAAACAGCTGCTCTTTATTGGTGTTCCTTTGGTCTGACTGGGACATTTCCAACACTTGGCATCCACGGCTTGGTCTTCAGGATCACACCAGGAAACTCACATTTCATCTCCTGTTACAATTCTTTGAAGAAATGCTTCAGGATCTTAATCACACTTACTCAAAATTTCAACTGAAAGCCGTGCTCTTGTCTGCAGCTGATCTGGGCACAACAGTTTGAGCAATAATTAAGTGGGAAGTTTGTTCAACTGTAATTTTTTTCAGTCAGAATTGGATAAGCTGAACCAATTGAGATGTCTATGGAGTTGGCTATTGTGTTGGCTGTTGATTTTTGGTTCTCTTCAATTAGGCCATGAACAAGATGAATTTTTTCCTTGCAAATTGGTGAGGATGGTCTGCTGCTGCAGGTTTCATCTTCAACATCATCTCGTCCCTTCTTAAAACCGTTTATCCATTTGTAAACTGCTAATTTCTTTGGGGCATGGTCCCCATAAACTTTTTGTAAAGTGTCAATGATTTCATCATTTTTTCATCCAAGCTTCACCATAAATTTGATGTTTATTCTTGCTTCAATTTTAGCAAAATTCATGTTGCTCTAATAGAGACTCTTTTCAAACTAATGTCATATCCTTCTTAGTGCTTCAAACTGAATCCTGTTGACATGTTATAACAAGTTAGTAAAAGTTTCTCTTGAGGCAAGGAAATGTTTTTGAAATCCATTTATAGTTTTTTTCATAATACACACTTTCCATGATCTTTTTAAAAAATTAATTAATTTTTTTATTTCAGAGTATTACGGGGGTACAAACACTTTGGTTACATAAATTGCCTTTGCACTGCCCGACAAGCATGCCCACCCCCCAGGCAGCACTCACCTCATCTGTTAGGTGTGGATTTACCCATCCCCTCCTCCCCCCTTCCACCTGCCCGACACCCTGTGAATGTTACTTCGCATAAGTGCACATTAGTGTTGATCAAGTAGTACCAATTTAATGTTGACTACATGTGGTGCTTGTTTTTCCATTCTTGTGATACTTCACTTAGAAGAATGGGTTCCAGCTCCATTCAGGATAATACAAAAGGTAGTCCGTCATTATTTTTATGGATGAGTAGCAGTTCATGGTATACATATACCACATTTTGTTAATCCACTCATGTATTGATGGGCACTTGTGTTGTTTCCACATCTTTGCAATTGTGAATTGTGCTGCTATAAACGTTTGAGTGCAGATGTCTTTAAAGACTCCTTGCACGCTGTATTTTATTTATTACTGCCATTGGTGCATCCAACCTGCACATGTGCCATTTTATTACCCTTTGTGGGCACACATACTTGCATGGGGGAATCTGGGCATGCACAGGAAATATATATCATAGCTAAAAGGCGTTTGGATGGTCTTTTTTCCCTGGGGATGCAGAATAAACTGTGTGTTGTTTGCCTTTGCTTTGACTGTAACTATCACATGAGGTTAGGTGTAGCATTTTCTATTTGTGGCATCCTATCAGCATTCAAAACATTTCAGATTTTGGAGCATTTCAGATTTTGGATTTTTGGATTAGAGATTCTCAGTCTGTATCCAGGAGTCGCAGTAACTATGCCCACCACTGACATTTGCAGTCCAGGGCAGGAAAACAAATAGAGCCCCATTACCATATGCCCAAATATTTAAAAGCCATAAATCAAGCTTTAATAAAATGCCTGTTTAATAAAATGCCTTTGATCCTTCTTCTTAGACAAATATATATTCATAGTTACAGAATTAGAATATAAATGGATAGATATATAGACATACATATATACATAAACCTATGCTTGTTATATGAATGAAAAATAGTAAAATATCATTAAGTAATGATATTATGTGTGTCTGAGTGTTCTTGATGAGCCAACAATAAGATTACATATTTATTCCATAAAATTGATATTTCCTTTCAGATCAATGAAACCACTAATTAAGCTGTTATAACTGAGACTCTCACATAATTTGTTTTTTTATTAATAATCATCTACAAGATTAAAAATATATGTCCAAAGTATATAAAAGTTGAATATACATTTACAAAAATCAAAATTAAAGTAAAAGAAAATAGAATAAAATTATATTTGCATTTTTAAAATGTTTTATTATTATGAGTACATAATAGTTGTATTATGTAGGGTGATGTGATGTTTTGATACAGGCATACGTGTATTAATCAAATCAGGGTAGTTGGGGTATCTATAACCTCAGGCATTTATCCTTTCTTTGCATTAGAAACATTCTAGTTCCACTGTTATTTTAAAGTATACCCTAACTCATTGTTGATTGTAGTCACTTTGTTGTGCTATCAAATATTTTTCATCCTATCTAATTATCTAACTATATTATTGCACCCATTAATCATCCCCACTTTATCTCCTCCTCCGCACTACTTTTCCCAGCCTCTAGTAACCATCATTCTACTCCTGTCTCCATGAGATCAATTTTTTTTTAATATTTAGCTCCCACATGTGAGTGAGAACATTTAAGATTTGTCTTTCTGTGGTTGGCTTATTTCACTTAACATAAATTTTCTCTAGTTCTATCTATGTTGTTGCAAATGGAAAGATTTCATTCTTTTTGTGGCTATATAATATTCCACTGTGTATATGTACCACAATTTCTTTATCCATTCATCTGTTGATGGACTTGCATTTCATTTTTATGTATTATTTTGTAAAATATTCAAAATTGTCCATTAAAATGAAAGACAAAATACAAATTATAATCAATGCATATTAAAATTTTATATCAACATTATTTGAATAAATCCAAGTTTTGTATTTTATTTTTTGAAAATTTAATTAAATCTTATTAAGTATTATTATAAAAATAAGGATATTCACAAACCTGGCACTGAAATTCCATGTAGTTGTTAAGAATTGGCACCACACTCCTTGATTGTCATGTCTTCATCTAGCTAGGAACAAACTTAAGAGTAATAAAAATTACTTAAGTTTGTAAAGTGTTTCTCAGATAACATGGGCAACTGTTGCAAACATGAATTAAAACATAAAGAATAGCAATATAATGGGCACTAAGTACTGCTGAGAATGATACTTAGTTTTTGTAAGAATGTATTGGAGTCTTGCTTTTTGATAGAAAAAGTTTGACAAGTTAATTAACTAAGTTTTCTTTTACCTAATATGTATGCTACTCAAATCCTTTGTGTGTTACAAAGTGTTTTTTGACTTTCTGCATAGGCACAACCCAGAAAGCACCACAGAATTCCAAAACAGGGTGCAATGTTTTGCAAACATAGGGCAAGAGAAGTGAAGTGTGTCACACAGCATGTCACGTGACTCACAAGAGTAGATGGCTAGGGTTGCCAGTAAATTGATACAGAGTGTCAGAGGCACCTCTGTGTATTTAAATAAATTCATTTTGTGTGTGTGTGTGTCTGTAGTATGTGGGACCCCCTAAAGTTCAGAGAACACAGGTCCCTCTAACACTGGCCCAAGGAAAATACTATTAGTAAACCCTGAGTATATTATTTCAGATCCCTCATACACAGTGCTGTAGGTGTTAAGTGACATTTATGCTTTTAAAAAGTCAAAGCATGTCCATAATGTGGTATTTTTTAGGCTAGAGGTCTATGAGAACACTAGATCCCAGAGGTGTTAGAAGATGTTCTTTAAAATACAGAAGTTCTCCAGCTAAATACTAGAGGAACTGCTTGATAGCATCTTGCTTCTTGGTAATTCACAGTGCACATTATTATACTGTGAGCGCAGAGAAGCCCTAAAGGAAGCCCTGTTTAATTTTGTTTCCCTAGAGCATTTGACCAATGCAGCCATTTTTCAGCAGAACGGTACTGATATTGGTATTTGCTATTGGTTGAACGTGTTTCCCCAAAAGTTCGTATGTTGGAAACTTAATCCCCAATGCAGCAATGTTGACAGGTGAGGCCTACTAAGAGTTGATTGGGTCATGTTGAATGAATTAATGCCATCATCACAGGAGCAGGTTATTGCCAGAGTTGGTTGTTATAAAAATGAGCTGAGCCCTTGGTGCTTCTCTCTTTCGAAAGTGCCCACTTGCCCTTTTGCTCTTCCACCATGGGATCATGCAACACAAAGGCCCTCTCCAGGTTCTGGTGCCATGTTCTTGGGCTCCCCAGCCTCCAGAAACGTAAGAAATAAACTTCCTTTCTTTGTCAATTACCCAGTCTATGGTATCCAGTTACAGCAACAGAAAATGGTCTAAGAGAGTGTTCTTCAAACTCAGTGTAGAAAATACTGCCTTAATATTTAACTGTCTAGTACTTTTTTCAGACGTGTCTTTTCAACCAGCTTTCCTACTAATGAATTCATTAATAAAAGAAGGAATTTACATTTCTATCTATTGCCTAAGTCAGCAATTGCCATGAGAGAGCAAATCGACAATTTTGGATCTCTAATAAGTAAAATAGCACCTACTAAATAAGGAAATCAATTTTATTTAAGTCCAGAAACTACTAGCTGAAACTTCGCTGGTTTTGGGAGCATTACAATCTGGCTAAGGACATGTCATCTGAGAGAAGGCAGGAGGGGTGAGAGCATTTAACATTTAAATTTTCACCTGCTTGCCACAATGTCACCTGATTAAATACTGTCCCATCAAAAGAGAGGGGTATTTGTCTGTTTTTCCTATTCTGTGACTGCTATTAATTGAAATCAATTGGTTTTTCAGGTTTTTCAGGGATTTTTCATTGAGATTTAATCACAGGGATCAAAGCACCAATCTGTTTCTAAGGAATCAATCTATTTCTAGCCATCTGAACACTCGTCTAAAAAATAGCCAATTATCAAATTTTTAAAAACCTGCATTAATTGTATAATTTAGGATACTATCAGCACCTCCAAGAGACTGACTCTCAGAAACAAATTTACTACCTAACATTTACAGAAATGGAGACACTTGGCTTAGAAGCCAAAAATAAAAACGGAAGACAGAGCCTTGCAGATCAGCAGCATCTTCCAAGAGAAAGAACCGAGAGGTGAAGAGCAGAAGTGTTACAGATGTGACAAATATTATGCCATTTACTACCTGATTTCCCTTTCATTTATTCAACTATAATGTCAGAAAATCCATTTCATTTAATTTAGGCAAGTTTCCAAACAAAAACAAAATGAAAATACAAGGAGAGGGGCAGGAGCCTAAGAAGAATGAGTAGAATCTCTTTTAGTAATTATACATGTGTATAAATTTGTCGATTTCCTCTCAAATTTGACAGGACCTCATAGCAGAATTTGATTGGCTCATGGTAAATTAATCTAACACTAAAAGAGAAAACTCATTTATTCCCTGGTCAGGTATTCTGCCTGTTTTTTCTATGTCATCTTTTGGGCCTCTGACTTTTGGTTTATTGGATACTCTTTGCCTACTTTTACTTTTATCTGTCCTATTTGGTACTTTTAACTCTTAATTCATTTTTTGTTTTTATTCTCTTTATTTCTTACTCTAAGTATTGTCCATTGACTCTTGAATACTTTCCAATTTTGCCTTCATTCTGATTAAATCATTTTGCTACTTTTCTAAGCACTACCAGGTCACATTTCATCTCTTTTCCTTATCTTGTTATTTTAAGCTAAAGTTCTATTGTTTATATTTTTGTTATAAAATGGTGATTGCTTCATGATTTCTTATATTTATGACAAGATATTTAGCCTCAATTTTTATCTTCTCTATGAAATAATTTTTTTCTTGTGTTACTATTTTGCCATTTGTTTTTCCTGTCCTTTTTCTTTCTTTTATATCTTTCATATATATATATTTCTTATTGTTATATGTGTGTATAGTTATGTATAGTTATTGTGTGTACAAATGTATTTCTTATTGTTTCCTTTTGTTAGATTCCTCATCACTGAGGAGGATGACTTTTATTTAGATCATGTTTTCTCTACGTTCATGTTGTAGAAGAGCCAAGACCATGTTCCAAGATAGCAGCAATTCTCTTTATGACAACAGGTTATGCATTGAGCCCTTGTAGCCATTTATTGCCCATATACAATTTTAAAAGGTAGTTTTAAGTCTTCTGGAAGAGCAGTGTAGTTCCTACTCTGCTTTATTGACAGATAACTCCCACTACCTTATCTTTGTGAATGTTAGTTCAGCCCCACTGCCTTTGCTTTTGGAACGCAAACTGGGTCTACCAGTCCATGAAACCAAACTTCACAACAGCAAACTGGGTGCTGGTTTAATACTTTAGAGTGTGACCACAACTAACATTGGTGAACTCTACTCTGTTGATTTCTCTGAAATCTAACTCTTCTCTCAACTTCCTCTTCAATCTCTATTTTCTTTGATTTTGATAACTCATCTACTTATTTAGTAATTTGGGATTTGAGATTTTTCTTAGTTTAATTGAAGGTGAACTATACGTTTATGTTTTTCTTGCTCTTTTTTTTTTTGTTTGTTTGTTTTTGAGACACAATGTCACTTTGTTGCCCTGGCTAGAGTGAGTGGCGTGGCGTCAGCCTAGCTCACAGCAACCTCAAACTCCTGGGCTTAAGCAATCCTACTGCCTCAGCCTCCCGAGTAGCTGAGACTACAGGCATGCGCCACCATGCCTGGCTAAATTTTTCTATGTATATTTTAGTTGGCCAGCTAATTTGTTTCTATTTTTAGTAGAGACAGGGTCTTGCTCTTGCTCAGGCTGGTCTTGAACTCCTGACCTCAAGCGATCCACCTGCCTCGGCCTCCCAGAGTGCTAGAATTACAGGCATGAGTCACCGCGCCCGGCCAGCTCTTTTTTTCTTTCATTTGATTTCCAAAAGGAAAAAGAAAAAATGTTCTTTATTTTCCTATTGGAAATCCCAGAGAGAAGAATGAAGAGTTAACTAAAATATAGACAAAGAGGACTTTAATGTGGCCACCTAAATAAAATTCACAATAATAATAGCTATTATTATTATTATAGCCAATATTCATTGACTATTTATGATATGCTGAGAACTGTCCTAAGCATTTCACATCTATCTGATTATTTAACCCTAACAGCAAATCTATGACATAGTTGTCATTATTAGCCCCATTTTACAGATAAGGAAACAGAGGCTTCAAGAGATTAGGTAATTTACAAAACATCCTCGTACAGCTAGGAGGTGACAGATTCAGAATACAAACTCAGTAATCAGGCTTAAAGTCTGTACTTTTGACCATTATGTCATTTTTTCTTCTCCATACCTGAGGAGGTAAAATTGCTTTTTAGAGATTCTGGGACCTTTCTTGGGAAGCAGGAGGCACATAATCATGCTCTAAGCAGAAGCTACCTGAATGGACTGTGTAGATGGGGTGGAAAGGAATTGACTGGTTCTGATAGGTAACTCCTGCCTGTGTTCCATGGACAAAGAGACATAACAGGTTTTCATAACTAAAGTTGCATGTACAGTCAGATCAGTGGGAAGAAGAAGAGCTCATATGTCCTTTCTGGACAACTAGATCCTAGTATAGTAAACAAAAACTGATGACCAATGAATTGAAATCATTGGTTGACTGATTTTTTTTTAACCAGAGAAGATTGCTCAGTATAGGCCAGAAGCCATATGCATTAAGATTTATTAAGTCATTAATAATTTCTGTTGTTACCATAGTTCCAATATGACTGAAACAGTGCAACATTTATGATATTAGGATATTAGACATCAAATAATCAACTTTCTTGACTTTCCTGAACAACTTTATTCCAGCCATAGTTTCTCCTGCAGAACAAAGGAATATACATATGTGTGTGTGTGTGTGTCTATACACATGCATATATATAGTAATAAGCCAAATATGCATTTCCATGAGGGTTCCACCAACTTAAAACCAAATTTGTTCCCTAAGATCTGTCCATTAATATGAGCATTGTGCTTTGCACCAAAAACACAACCTCTTATTTTATGTTAATATATATTCAAAAAGACAAGTGAAGAGAAATAGGTCTATTTTTATGTTATGCATGAAAAATTAGGTGGTTAATTTTCAAGGGCTGCCTCAATAAATCCCAATTGAATTAGCCAGTATTAGCATGTGGAAGTGATCAAGAAACACAGCAAAAACACAATGCAAAATGAATGCAAATGATTTGGCTCCAGATTTGATCAAATTAAGTGGAGGATTGAATTAGCCAGTGAACAAAATTAAGTGGAAATGGCAGTATTTCACAGCTAGTCAGCTGTGGCTATGAAACACAGCAGTGGAAACTTTAGACAACTATTCTGAACCTTTGGAGAAGTGTAATGGCTTTTGTGATTTGATATTTAAAGCTGTATTTATTTCTCTAGTTTTTCCTATTAGATA
Source organism: Lemur catta (assembly GCF_020740605.2). Lineage (NCBI taxonomy): Eukaryota > Metazoa > Chordata > Mammalia > Primates > Lemuridae > Lemur > Lemur catta. The sequence continues at coordinate 43,963,319 of NC_059141.1, read as the reverse complement.
TTCAAAACAATAAGACAATAACAAATATCTATTGAACACCTACTGCGTTCTATGTCTACCAATGTTCCACACTCTCCATAAAAATCAATTTTTTTAATTTGTCAAGTGTGAGTGGGGGAGAAAAGAACAGAAGAGATCTACCAAATTTTTCACAAGATTTCTAAACTTTTAAAATGTCTGTAATCTTAATGATGGCATAAGAAGTACAATGCAGCATAATATGAATAGCTTTGAAATCAGACATTCTTGAGTTTTAGTTCCAATTCAGTCACTTACAAGCTGGGCTACTAAGCCTTTTTCTGCTCATCTTTAAAAAGGAATATTAAAAGCCTTCCTCGAAAAGTCATTTTAAAAATAGAAAAAATATAATTAAATTCTCAAGCCTGCTGTTGGGACATAATAGAGGCTTATCATTATTATTATTATTATTATTATTATTATTATTATTATTCAGGGTTACAGTGGTTGTTTCCTGGGATACAAGTGTTTCTACTAATGGACAAGTTCTCCTTCCACATCCTAATGCCACTATTCCAGCATAGAAATTGAAATGGCATATTGATAAGGAGACTGCTAGTAGAGAGAAGGGGAATCTTTTAAGTGGAATTTTTAATGACTGAAGTATGCTCTGAGTCATAGGAATAATTTTGCAGCTGGGGACACCTTAAAATAATTTTCATTATTTTATTTAACTCAAAGCAGTTGCCAAGCTTTTGGAGCGATACTGTGGCAAACACTGCGGGTATGAGGAATACGATGCTGGGGTGTGGAAGACATATAATACTCTGTGAATGGAAAACATTTGCCTGTCATAGAACATGACTTAAGACAAATAAAAGCAGCCTCTGAGGTAGTTAAAAAAACCTTTTTCAGACTTCTTTAGGAATAGATGCAGTTAAACACAGAAAGATTTCTTAAAATGACAATTCTTCCCAACCTCTTATAAGCAATGAAAATTGAAGTATTTGGCTTTTTTTCCCCTCTACTCAGTATAGGAATTATTCATGTTCCCCTGAAAGTGAGGGTATAGTATTACCTTAGGCTGTTCCATTGCAGTTGAGTTGATGAAATAAGCTTCTACAATTATTACAGTATTTATCATCAATACTAAGTGTGAAAATTCACTAAGAAAAAAGGCAAGTCGGAGTCTTAACATGCTGTAATAGTAGCAATATAGGTATAGGAGACTTTAAATAGATTAATTTTTCTTTGAAGCTCCTTTCAAGTATTTCAACTATGTCAACCCCAGGCTGAAAATCTTGAAGGGTTAGCTATGTGATTGCAGTGTTGTCTTGTATAATTTCATCTGGTTCCCATATTACAATGGATGGCCTAAAGTTGAAGATCAGCGCTTCTATAGACATTAGCCTTCAATTGACTGGTGACATTCTGTTCTTGATAGATTTTTAGTTTCCACTGAGCCCAGGAAATTGGGGAAGGAAACTGCAGCAATGAAGTGTTCTTGATCTTTCTTGCTTACACGTTCTCCACACTTATCTTCACAATATCCAATGCTTCACTTTTATTATCCAGCCTTTCAGAAAAACCTAGCTGCTTCTGACTCCCGCTTCATTCTTGATAGTCATTTCCTAGAGGTAGTTGGAGACAGCTAATCTATACGCAAATTGGTCTCTTGCAGTCAGACTGACTGAGATTTGCTGAGGTGAAGTTTAAACTAGAGTGGACCCGAGGGATTTCCAGAGTGGGGTCTATTAGGGATAGTGTAGTAATTCAATTCACATTTCCTTCCAACCATTACAGATTTGTCTGAGAGGTTAAATATGAATTCATGCAGAAATGGATCATTTCATGTAGGGAATAAGACAGTGGAGTCACATGCTCATAAATACTCTGTCACTTTTGTATGGTCACTTTTATGGAAAATTATTGCTCACAATAATGAGCAACGTAACCTTTCAACTTTTTAAATTCAACAAACAATCAATCAGTTGAATCAGGAAAAATAAAAGCAGAGAAATAAAACCAACAACTAACCCTATAATCAGTTATTCTGAATCAAGCATACTAAATATCTGATACTGTGAAGAAATTTTCTTCACTGTTTTATCTTTTGCATTAATGTCCTACAACAATTTTAATAGCTGGATACCAAAAGAGTTTGTAAGACTCTCAATTTAGAGATTGCTCCTGAAAGCCTCAGGCAATTATCTGGGTGTTATTATCTTCAATATTTCAGCATTACAACTTTCCAGTTTTTAATTACTGTCAACTCAGGTTCACCTGGTGTAGAAACCAGAGACGTCCTTCAGTATCCCAGGATAAGTTACTAATTCCAGAATATGTCTTCCTAATATTATTACCCTCAGACTCCTGTTGCTATTCTGTACCCCTCAACAGTTTCAGGAAACATTCTTTCTGTTCATGTGGTTGATTCTCATAAAAATGGAAAGGACAACGGGTTACTGAAAACTATGAACCATTTGGGACTTGAAAATGTAGTCTTCACTTACCCTCTAAATTCCTGAGCCACTAAATCTCCCTTGGCCTCAGTTTTCTCACCTGTAAAATGAGAAAGACTAGACTTAGATCATCCTTAAAGTCCCTTACAGCCTGGATATTCTTTCATTTTATAGTCTTACGAGTCTTTCATTCTATTACTTCTTCAACCAGCCCTAAAACATCCCCCCAGCAATGCAGAGCTATACATAATTTCATACTTAATCTGGAAATAAGATGTCAGGAGACTTCTCAGAATATCAGCAGAGCCTCTCCTTCAAGTTCTGAATTCATTTTTTCTGCTCTGCAGTGCTGTCCCTGCCACTAAAACCTCTCAATCTCCTGGCTGGTCCAGATTTTCAACACCTGTTTATGTCTTTCACCCTGATGACCTCTGGCTTTTGGATTTCCTAACTTACTTTAATCAGCATAGACCATGCCTTCCTTTACCCCTCATCTGGAAATCTGGAATGTTCAATACTCAGCATCCATCAGATACCTGGTGACTTTTGCTGGCCACTCATCTATTGACTTTGGCTCCATCCTAGTGATGACAAGCGAGCAGTTTATTTTCTTTCTCAGTTATTTTTTGACTATTTAATGAATGCCTTCTGTAGACAAATCATTGTGAAATCTCCCAGAGAAGTCAAAGAACAAGTGAAGTGAAGGCAAAAGTCACTGCACCCATAGAAACTTTCAGGATGGAAAGACAGCAAGGACCATGGATAGTACAATGTACAAGGAGAACAAAGAGTACTATACACTGAGTACAGAAGGAGTGGTTTTAAGGGCAAGAGGTGCCCTCATAGAAATTCTCTATAAGAGTTGAAATTGATGTTAGTTTCCTTCTAAATAGAAATCATTCATTTATTTTATCTATTTTCCATGACTAAATTATTTTAATGGCTGTTATATGCACATGGCATAAAGTTCAAAATGTAAAAAAGGTGAGCTGTGGGAAAAAAGTCTTTTCCCTGTATCTTCTCCATTCACTTAGTTCCATTCCACATATGCAACCACAATTTCTTAGTAACATGGCTTTGAAATTTAGTTCCAGTTATATGATGAATGACAAATCATCCTCCTGACTCCAAAGGCCAATGTTGCATGATAAATTGGAAATGCTAGCTAACATTTTAATTCTTAAGGCTACCTTTTTTTTTTCCTGACTCTAAAGAGTTCTTGTTTTTCCAACTCCATGAATACATGTACATTTTGAATGATTATCTACCTGAGCAATCTATTGGCTATCAAAATTCTCTTCCTGTCTACTAGCTATGTGCTGACCTGTACAGTCAGTATCTTGGGTTGCATTTACTGTGTCACCACAAATTTAATTTCAGGCTAACATTTAACTTTTGCAAAATCCAAATCGATCCAACTTTTTGGACAAAGAAGCATTTATCTGTATTTATTATGTGACAGGTACAAATCTCAACAAAATTTAGATTTATTTATGCTTGCTAATCTAATCCATTCTTCGCTAGCTGTTCTGAAAGGAGTGAATCAAAATTGATACCCATTCTGGCCCAAAATTATCTGACAAATGAAGAGTCTGCATTGTCAGTAATATTGTTTCTCTCTTAACATTTCTTGATCACCAAGTGAGAGAGAATGGGAAGAGTGTTTGCAAAAATTAATACTAAACCAGTTGTACAAAATGAAAATTTGAGGTTTTGTGGACAATTCTAATATTTATCCCTTATTGTCTTTTTTAAAGACCTAAAGTAGTTCTTATCTAATATGTCTTAGCAATTTCTCAAGGATTTCATTAGCTAGTTTGACAGATCTTGCAGTAAGTTGAAAAAGATCAGGACACTAAGATTAACAAAACACCAAAGTCCAAAGGTGTCAGAAAAAAATAAAAGAATCAATATTAAATTCTCTCCTCAACAAATTTGACTTTTGAATTAATTTAACCTGGCAGTATCAGAAGTCTTTTAAGGTTACTTACTTATTTTTATGCAAGATAAATAATTGCATATTATATTTTTTGTGTTTTACTTGGGATTTTTTAATTTAGGAATTAGCATTAGCTTTTGGAAATTATTCTCTAAAATGAGGGCATTTTTACTAAGTCCTGCCTTGAGGATGCAGAAAGAAAAGCTTGCGATTTACTTGCCTAACCACGATGTGTGTAAAAGGAGATGAGTGTCTATTTGAGGGCTCAGTCTGAACACACCCCTGGCTCTGTCGTACATCCCACAGCAACCTAGGCATAGGCTGTAAGAACTGCACTTCCATGGCCCATTCAGCTCTGCTCCTGAAGGGCTTCATCCTGCTGTTTCCAAATTCCCAGCCAGCTGCTTCTCTCAGTGGCATGGTGAGGGCAGACACCAGATTTCACATCATTAAAATGAGAATGGGAGAGAAATGGGAGTAAAACATATTCACTTTCCATATTTACTCAATGAAAATAGTGAACGGATAAAGTTAGTGGTTCTACGCTGTTTGAATATTTATAATGAGAATGTACTTGTATCTTATTTAATGTGTTTTAAGAAAAGAAAAATTAAAGCTACTCTTAATGAAGTTAGTGTCATACAGAATGACTTTAGGCTTATCTGAGTTTTTAAGGGCAAGAGAAGTTTATAAATGTTTGAGGGCAGAACAAGTAGAGAAGACAGCTTATGGAAAGAAGGTAGATACTGAAATGCTGAACAGAAAAGAGATTTTTATGGGAACAAGGCCCTCGGGAAGATTCCCCATCCTGAATCATAAGATCCCATAAGTTACGGAGAGCCTGTGATCTCCATATATCCATTAGAATTGCTGTTCTGAGGTACATAATCAAAATCCTAACCTCGGTGACTAAACCAAATAGTGGGTTTTTTTTTCTTCTTCTTTATGTAAGAAAAAGTGTGGGTTTGACAGTCCAGGGCTTGTGCAGTGACCAGAGGACATCAACAATGCCCCTGGTACCTTCTATCATTCTACTCTGCTGTCCTTCCCATATGACTTCTGCCCTTACATCAGCCACTGTAAAAACAAGAAAAAAGGAAGAACAGGAAGAAAAAAATAGCTTCATCAAGGAAGCAAAATACCTGGCAGATTTCTACTTAAATCTCATTGCCAGAACTATGTTATGCCACTATCTCCCAGGCAGTCTCAGAAAACAAATTTTGTAGCTGTGCACGTTATTGATCTCTCCTCCAAAATTGGGGTTCCTTCAAAAAAAGAATGGGTGAGTATATGTGTTGATCAGACAATTAACCATATCTGGCATATTTCAAACCTTTGTCCACTTGACATCTACACACACATTTCATATTTTTCTCCAAGTGAGATAATCCCGAGGTCATACACAGCTGGTATATACAGCTCAAATCCCAGGTTCTCTTGGTGCTATAATCTGTTCACATGTGACTCCTTGTCTAGCAACCATGAATGCATTGAAAAAACTATTTGCCTTCAACATACCCAGTATGAAAGATAGAAACAAATAAAACCTTCCATTCAGAGTAGAGATCTAGCTGGGAAGCATACCAGCGAACAAGGATAGCATGGACTCCCTGCCCTGGCCATGCATGTTCCTTCATTATCTGTAAGCTTCTCATCTTTTTCTGAGTGAATCCCCCTTGTCCACTGCCCTTCACAGCCCCACATTCTGCCCACATGGAGGATCTTGCTTTCATTGTCCTTCATGCTCACATTTGATGTGGTGTTTTTGGAGAAGCTACTTCTGGAGGCTCCGGAGGTTTGGCAGCAGCACACTTGCTCAGGGTGTGTGTGGAATTGCCTCCGTGGTGGATAAACACCATAAACAACTACAAAAACCTTTCCTACCTGTGCTCTAAAAGCTACAATCTTTCCATCTCTGTCATAGAGTAGCTAACTCTAGTTTAAGTTCATACTTTTTGTTGTGATTTCCTAAGAGTGCCAAGAAAAAGAAAAAGCATTCAAAACCAACATAAAATTTTCTACCATTTCTCTTAAAACAATAGTCTTGGTCGGCCCGTGGTCAGTCTCCTAAGGAACAACATGCAGCAGTTGGATCAAATGCTGGATCACTAGCTCTGTCAAGCCTGCAATATCAGACATGCCAAATAGCTTTTAGCCCTGCCTTTCCCATTCTTCCCATTGTGTTATGTTTTTTGTTGCTTGCATAACCCCAAATCTGGGTATCAAATCTTATATGTATTAAAGTTTTTTGAGGTCCGTGAAACAAAATCTCAACCAAATATATTTTTCCTTACCTTAACAAGGGAAAAGTGTTTTTTCTATTTTTCTTCCAAGCTTATTTATCCTCTAATATATATTATATTTTTGCTGCTGTAACAAAAAGTTTGCAGGTAGACAGTGTTAGGGCTCTGGTTTCACGATATGGTCAGTGTCCTAGGCATTCTCCTTTCCACTCTGCCATTGTTAGCAAGGGCTTCTGACCTCATGTTGCCACCCCATTGTCACAACGGCTGTTCCATTTCCAAGAACAAAGGAAAAGAAGGAAGGGGTAGTACTGTGGTCATACTAGGAAGGAAAAATCTTTCTCAGAAATTTCAAGCAGGCTTTTGCTCGTATCTCAGAGGTCAGAGCAGTGTCAAATGGCCACCACATGTGCAACAAAACTGGGAGCACAAGGCTTTTAGCCAAAAGCCTTGCTGTCCCAAACAAAATAGGGGCTCTGTCATGAAGACAGAGCAAAAATGGATATTGGATTGGCAGTTAGTGGTGTCTGCCACACTCTGTCCCCTCTCACAGGGCTGGTACATATAAGAAGCACATGTTAGCAATTATAGAACTGAATGGAAGGCCTGAAGGAAGATTCCCAAGGCCATGCCTATATTGAGTGGGAATGAGGAGAGAATAGTTTCAGGCCATTAGTAATCCAAGGAGAAAATGAGTTTATGAAGAAACACACTCTATAGTTTCACTTATTTCCATGCATTAGAAGGCAAGGAACTTGTTGATTGGACAAACCAGGTTGGTGTATGGAATATCCAGTGGCAGGAATAAGCAGAAAAGCAATAAGCAGAAGTGACAGCTCCGTCAAAGAATCAAGAATTTGTGTCTAAGTACAAACATCTTCATGGTTTGATCCATCCATCCAATACCAGTGTTCTCCTCTCAGAATCAAAATATGTCCAGTTATACTTCTTGAAAGATAGTCCAGAGTTGAGGCTTTGTTTAGCATCTCCCCAAATCGTCACTGCTCACTTTCCCAACTCTGGTCATATTGTGGCTTTAAGGACACTATTTTCTGCAGCCTGCTCTCTATTCCATGCTCCAATAGACCTTCTTTTTTAAGTGGCTCCAGTCACCCCCTCCCCTCCTTATTTCTCAGCACTGCTTAAGCTACACTGCTGTGGAGGTCATAAAAAGTAATGCCGGTCTATTCAGACCATACCTTGGCGAAAGCAAAAACATGAAAGCATGGCGTAAGCAACTAAGTTGGTTAAAAACAGATTGAGTTGAGAATCCTGCTGCCAGGACCCTCATAGTCACACATGTTCAAAATGATAAGGACATCTCAGCTTGTTACACCTTGTCATACTATAATATATTCCTAGAGATTTACTTAGATACATAATGCATTATGATTTACAGAGATAATTTTTTAAACCTTTCAGATAAGTTCCCTCCTACGTATTTAGCAGATAATTTCATCTGGATCTGGATTTTATTTATTTGTGCTTTTTCGTATGTGGTTTTCTTTAAGAGGAAACAATAGATTGTCATTGTTGTATTGAATACTTCCTCTTGGATCCTTCCCACATTCTAATCATCTTAAAACACCTCTTGCTCTCCATGTGTACCATATTGTTTTATATACAAAACAGGCCTATGCTAATGCTCTTTATTCTGCTTTTGATGTCTTCAGCTGGCTTAGTTATCTTCAGCTGGCAAATTCATAGCATCTGTTCTCTACTATAGTGACATCCAAGTATTTACACATGGCTCTGACTGGGACATGAGGAGCCTCTGCAAGTGTAAACTTTTCACATTTTTTTATTTTCAAACAAGAAAGTAACTTTTGCAGAGAGGTTTTGGAACTTTCTTATATTTAGGGAGAAAGGATACTGAGAAAATTTTATTACCATAGAATTTTTCCCTAGGGTAGCTTTTTGTCCATTTACTGTGACCTTATTGTGAGAACAAAAAGGGCAACACCCTTGAACCTGGGCGCCCAACAATCTGCATAGTCTTTGAAGTTGATGAGAGAATGACCATGTTTTAAATCAAAATTTGCAAATTGTAATTGTCTTTTTTTGACATCTGAATGTTAAGTCACAAATATTCACCTTTATCTTCAACACAACCATTTTTCCCAAATGCCCCTTTATCCATTTCCAGTTCTCAAGGAAGATAGAGCAGAAAAATTCACTGGGAAACACAGCCTTTAAAAATACAGTTCCCTTTTTCTTCTTTTTTACTATTATTAATCAATTCATCTGTCAAACAAATGCAAAGATATTATAGCTCTTAAAATTTTAAGGTTTTTTTTTAACCTTTTACAAAATGTGCATGATTTCACTCACTCACAATCTTATATTTCTAAGTAAATACTGACATGTCTCCAAAGGAAAAAAAGAAAAAGAAGAAAAATAAAATGTTCTCAATCCTAGTCTGTTACTAGGTAAGGAAACATAAAGACATTTTAGGAGAGAAAAATTTGGTTATGCAGGATGTTTTATTATTCAAACCATCTACTACTTGATTTTAAGTTCTTATCCAAACCAAAACTATAAACAAAATAAAGGGTTTTTATGAGAATTAAATAAGGCAGAATAAATAAAGTACCTGGTTCAGAGCTTCATTCATTAATTTAAAAAATATTTTGAGCACTGGATATATGCCAGCTACTGTGTTAAGTATTAGGAACACAAGGATGAATGAGATATTGTCCCATTTCACAAGGTTCTTACCATTTTCCTTTCCTTCTCTCCTCTCCTTTTCCCTACTATCTTAGAGGTAAGACCACTGGTAAAAACCAGCCCCAGGGTTTATTATTGTTTCTTAAATATATCTCATTAAGGAAAGACCTGATTTCTACACTTTCCAAAAAATGCTGGAGAATTTATGACCTTGAGAATCATTTGACTGGACAGTTTTTTTTTGGAAAATTGGGTAAATATTTTTATGTAAGTTGTACCACTTGCAGAATATGAGTATGAAATATAATCATTAATATTTAAAGTGACAGTTTGATGCAACTTAAAATAGATTTTTTAAGGATACTTGAAATAAAGCCTTAAAAAGATGACAAGTAAAGATATGACAATATCTTTACAAGAAAAATTTGACATCAATATTAATCAACAAAGTCAATTATTTACAGTGACTCAACAGTTGACTAAGGCAAGCAATGTAGACTCATATGAAACCCTTGAAAATTGTCAAAGTCATAATTTTATAAAATTGATTCTAAATATAACAATTTTTTATATTAAAGAAACCAGGCTCTGGTATCTGTCTTTCTATGGATTTTAGTTCTCTGAGAACAAATGTGTAAATATATCATGTGACTTTGCCCTTGGCACTGCTAATCAAGTTAATGACTATCTTTTAACAAGCCCCTTCTCCTACTATTGTCTGACACTATACATTGCAAACACGACCGTATGCAATCTGCAGAGCAATGCTAGCAATTTTATACTACTTTCCCCATTTTATATGTAAGGAAACAGAAAAAGTCAAAAAGTTTTGCTCATGGTCTCACAACTAATAAACGATCAAGCTCAGATTCAAACCCAAGCACATTTGGTCCAAAACTCATGTTCTTTAGTCTACGTATGTGTAAATTATATGGGTACAAGTCATGGGACATTGTTTGTTTTTTTAACCTCCATCAACATATAGCTAACTAAGCACACACACATTTGTTTGACTTGGTTAACTTAAAAAGCATCATAGCTTACATTATTCCAGACACTCTATTAAGCACTTTACTTAAAACATATTATTTAATATTCACAAAAACCTTATGAGATCAATATTATAGTCAATATTTTACAAGGCAATAAACCAAGACAGCTTTTATCAAAAAGTCCCAAAATAACAAGTATTGGTGTGGATGTGGAGAGATAGGAACACTCATACACTGCTGGTGGGACTACAAACTAGTACAACTTGTATGGAAAGTAGTACAGAGATATGTCAAAGAACTAAAAGTAGAACTAGCATTTCATCCAGCAATCCCACTACTGGGTATCTACCCAAAGGAAAAAAAGGCATTCTGTAGAAAAGGCATCTGCACTCAAATGTTTATAGCAGCACAATTCACAATTGCAAAGATGTGGAAACAACCTAAGTGCCCATCAATACATGAGTGGATTAACAAAATGTGGTATATGTATACCATGGAGTTCTACTCAGCCATAAAAAAAAAATATGATGAACTACCTTTTGTACTAACCTGGATGGAGCTGGAACCCATTCTTCTAAGTGAAGTACCATAAGAATGGAAAAACAAACATCACATGTGCTTACCATTAAATTGGTACTAATTGATCAACACTAATGAACACAAGTAACATTCATAGGATGTTGCGCAGGTGGGAAGGGGGAGGAGGGGATGAGTAAATCCACAGCTAATGAATGCAGCCTGTGCTGTCTGGGGGATGGACATGCTTATCGGGTGGTGCAAAGGCAATTTGTGTAACTAAAGCATTTGTACCCCCATAATACTCTGAAGTAAAAAAAAAAAAAAGACTCTGAAAGTTTAAGTAAATTACCCAATGTCTAGGATGAAATCAGAATAATATTCAGGTTTGTTGATTTCAAAATCTGTGTAACCTGTGCAATTAAGCACTGCATTTCACTCAACTACCTCCTAACAACAAATGAAAACAAAAAGAAAGGTGCAGGTATGATTACGGAAAGCAGAGAAGTTTGAGCCTTCTCACAATACAGTAGTTAGCTGCCAAATTTGCGTAAGAGACATTCTTTCTTGGTAGGGGTATAGAAACTTTGGATATGTCTCTCATCCAGCCCCATGTGAAAACAAGAAAACCAATAAAAATTAACATTTTCTAATTTGCCATGTACTATGACAAGAGCTTTAACTTTACATACATTGATAAAATTTTATTTTTACCAAAAAAGCATTGCTGGGCTTATTTCCTGTTTGGTGAAGTGTAGAATATTTTATTATTTCCTAACAGATAGTTCTTCTCTTTTTCCATTCTTGTTTTTGTTAGGTTAACTAATAATTTATCTATTTTATGATATAGTTTAAAATGAAAAGCTTTGGGTCTATTTGTTCTATTTTTCTTATTTTCTAATGTATAGGTTGTGCTTTTATTTTTATGGGGTTTTTATGGTTTTGTTTTACTTTGTTGTTTTTTTTTTGAACTTTTTAAGTTGAATATTTAGTTCATTTACAATCATTTTTCTTGTCTTTTACTATAAGTATTTAAGCATATAAATTTTCTCTGAGCAATGTTTGAGATAACTGAAGAGGTTCTGATTGGTAAAATTTTCATTATTGTTTTCTAGATATTCTGGAATTTGGGCTTAGATTTTCTAACTCAAGAGTTGTTTAGTGAGAAGATTTTTTGTTTTGATCTAAATCAGGCAGTAGAGTCTTTTTTGTTTTTCATTTTGCTGTTTCTAAGGCATTTGAAAATAAAGTGCATTATATTTTCTGAGTACAGAATTTTCTAAGGCATTTGAAAATAAAGTGCATTATATTTTCTGAGTACAGAATTTGATAGAAATATGCTATATCTACCAATTATAAGTCAATTACACAGTTGCATATTAGTCCTTTTGTGATATTTAGTTCTTCTATAGCCTTGTTTTTTAATTAACTTGATTGTTAATGAACTGAGATGGACGAATTATACTGTCTTGCTAATAGTGTTTTAAATTTCTCATTTTATTTCCTTAGTAAAATACTGCATAGATATTCATACCAGTTATGTATTCATTGTGAATCGTACCATTTGTTTATTATACAGTGTCATTTTTATCTAATTGAAGGATTTGGGGTACAAAATCAACCTTACTTGACATTAAGATAATGATCCCTGCTTTATTGTTTTTGGTTATTCTTCATCCATCTTTTTAAATTAATTTGTTTTAGTTACTTTCTTTTAAGGTATTTTATTTCTTGTTATAAGGCATAGAGCTGGGCTTTGTTTTGCAATCCAATTTGAAAGTTGTTTTATTTTAATAGACCATTTGTATTTTTGATATGACAGATATAACTGGTCTGAATGTTGTTACAGAGGTCCAAATTTCATTATCCACAACTCTGAAATCCAAAATCCTTTAAAAATTGACAGTATTTTTTAAACTACTTTGATGGCAAAAGCTAACTTGAAATGTTATGAGGCTAATTATATTATTTTCTAGCACACTTATTTGAAAATAAAATGTTTGGCTACAAAAGTATTAATGTGCTCAATTACAAAGTACAGTTCCAGACCTCACCAGGGATGTTTAAAAATATATGTTACACATGCTATATTGCCCTTCTGAAATCTGAACAATTCTAAAGCCTAAAATATAATGGAGCCAAGGGACTTCAGATAAGAGATTGTACACCTATATAATCTTATATTTTTGTCTTTTATAACTTCATTTTTTCCAGCCGTATTGAGGTATAGTTGCCATCTTTTAAAGCTTTAAAAAAGTACTTTTACTCTCTGGTCTGTTTGCTTGTTTCTGCAATTATTTCTTCTTATATTTGAGAAGGTTTGTGTTTTTGCTCTAGTAATTGCCTTTATTACTTGAAATAGTACTTTTAATCCTCTATTTCTCTAGATTATATCCATCAGTTTCTTTATATAAGCAATAAAATTAGTGTATTTCTTTTACATCTGCCCCCCAACTTGTCCTCCACCAACCAATTTAATCAATATATTTTTCTAATACATTAATTTGTGATTGTAAACATATTCCTTAAGGGTTTCCTGCAATGCAGATACCTGCTCTGTTACCATAGAGTTAGACTGTTGCAAGGAACTCTGAATAGTCTGATAATTTCCCCTATTTATAAGTTAAAACATTAGCCTGCCCCATTTCATGGATGCTAATGGAAGATATGAGACTCCAAGAGTCAGAAACAAAGGACAGTTTAATACACACAATAGTAAATAGTAGCCAGTATCAGCATTTTTGCACTGGAACTCTGAGCCCCTATTATTACAGGGCTATTCAAAGAGGGCCAGATGACACCTGCACAAACAGAACTTGCATTTATATGAGAAAATCCCTGAGCTTAGGAAAGTAAAATCTTTTATAATGGGCAGTAAGCATGAGTGCTCTTTGCTCTGGAAGGAGACATTATTATAATACATCTTATAGCAACTATGCTCACTGATTTTTTGCTCCAGAAGAAGATTGTCTATATCTTCTAAGGTTGTACATTGTACAAAAATCCTGGACAAGGCAATTTAGAAAAAAGCACAGTCAGTACCTGTGCTCACAAGACGTGCAGAAACATGAGAGCCCCATGTAGAATTATCCTCCACCAATATCTACCTCTCTTCTCTGCACCATTGTGGCTTCTGGCAATTTTTTCCATGAATATCCTCCATCAGCCAGCCTCATTCATCTGACCAAAAGTGGCTGGGCCAAATTGATTTGATGTATCTCTTATAGCAATTAATTGAGGCTATTATCAATAGGACTCCAAGCCACAGGGTGAGGCCAACCTGCAATACTGACATCAACCTTGCCCCCTAAGGTCCTAGAGACAACAGCTCAACAAATCCCATAAACCAGCAGAGTCAGCCTTAAAATGCCAGATCGCTTTTCTCCTCAATTTTCTGTGTTGACCTTTCCACTTGGTGAGAGGCATTAATTCAGGTACAGCAGGATGTATCAGCAATTGCGCAGACTCCTCCTGGGTCCATAAAGAGGAAACCTCTGACAATTCTTTTCATCTCCAGTGACTCTGGCCATTTCACTGGGGCTGACATTGAATGCCTTCCAGGACCAAAATTGTGTCATTGATCACTTCAGCTGAAGTCAGAGGAAAGTTGTGAACACTTTTTCTAATTGGATGAATACCACTACAGAGATAATAGCTTAGGGTGTGAACAAATAGTTAAGTGTTATCCCTGCAGGACTCTCCCCCTAGTAACCAAGGGTAGCCTCGTTTTGGAGAGAGCTTCATCATCATCTGGAACCATCATCATCATCTATACTTCTTGGAACCAAGCTGTATAAAAGGAGCTTCTGCAACCAGCTGGTTCACTGTTCGTTCTCTCTATGGTAACGTGAGATTTAAGCTGTGCTTCTGCCAGCTCTTTCTGAAAGCTGCCACACCATCCCACTGCCCTGTCTTTTTCTGCTTAGCCCTGCATGTCTGCTGATGTCCTTTATCTCCTCTGCTTTTTAAAACCATTTCACCTATTTTGTCATCTAGGGTTTCGCTGGATTTTTAGTTTTGCTGAAAGTATTTCTAATTTTTGTTCTTCATTCTTGATCCTTTGGAAGTTTTCAAGGAGCCAAATGTGGAAGTGCAGATTTTGTACTATCCCATTTAAACCAGGTGTCTCAGAAAATTCTGTTAAATATTGCTCACATGTAAGTCTATATATATTAATACATGAGTGGCAAGAATGAAGTAAAATCGTTATCTGCCGTGTTTATTGCTGTATACACAGTACCTAGAGCAGTAGGTATTCAATAAATACTTGTTAGCATAGTGAAATCTATGTATATATGAACTGTCTATCATTCATTTAAAATATCATCCTTCCTGATGTCTTCAGACAGCAGCCAAAAAGAATGTGAAGTACATGAATATGGATATGGATGGATCTCAAACACTTAAAACTGAGTAAAAGAAAATAGCCAAACATTACATATAATAAAACTTCTTGTATATTAATAAGGGAGAAAAACACAAGACAATACTAGCTAATGTCTGAAACTACACATGGATGCATGTGCCTGATTATAGAAATATTGGGGGAAAAAAGAGGTTAAGGTCTGTGTGAATCAAAGGGGCCTTTAGCCTTCTCAAATGAGGCCGTGTTTGTATTCTACTTGTGTAATTTTGAATCAATGTTAAAACCATATCCTATTTTTACAGGGAGATAATATAGTATAGTGGCTCACCACTCTTTCTCTCCCAGTAGATTATTGCCACAGATCAGATTTTTCAGGAAACAGACTCCCATGGAGAGGGAGATCTGCATTAGGGAGGTTCATGAGAAAACGCTCAGTGGGAACAGTATCTCTGAGAGGTGAGGAAAGCAGGGTTAAGCAAAGGGAGAAGTTTGGCTGTGATGCATCTAAAGCACAGACCTCACCAATTCCATGGGGATTTGGAGCTCGGTGGTTCTTCAGAGCAGCCTGCACTGAGGAAAGGGAGATAAGATAAGCCTTTACTTGCTGGTGTCAATCCCCTGTCAGTGGCAGGTGGTTACTGCTCTTCAGCAAGGGTGATTCCCAGGGATGGGCTCACTGAAGAGCTGTCAGCCGCAAAGACTTCCAGCAGCTTGGGAATGAGTGCTTGAATGCTTTAATCCAGATGTGCGAGTCAGGGAGAATCTGAACAGCATCCAAAACAAGCATATAAGCTTCTTAAGGAGCGGTGTCATGAATTCATCTCATTTTATCTCAAGTCTTTTGCACAGTTTTGGGTGCATGATAGAGATTCAGTGAAATTTCACTGGATTAATTAATAAATAAAATAACAAGATGTCTTCTAAGAACAAAACTACTTCTTGATTATAAGGAGTGAGATGAAAGCGATGATAATGAACCTCGAAGTAATAACCAAGGTCCCTACGTATAAACTTTGGTAAGCCACGGTAAAGAGCATAGACTTTATTTGATGTACCTTAGGGACCCTTTGAAGGTTGTAGCCAGTCTCATAATCAAATTTAGAGTTTATATTGATCATGTAAAATTGATCTGCCAACAATGTGGATGAGAAGAAATCATCCACACTGAAAGAAACAAGAGGAATCATAAGATTTTTCAGTAGTTTGAGTAAAAACTGATGAGATTCTGAAATAGAGCCATTGTGGTAAAAATGAAGAAAATTATTCAGGAAATAGGACTTGGTTCTGTGTAGGGGTGAAGGATAGAGGTAAAATGATCTCCAATTTCCCAGCTAGTGTGACTAGGTGATGAAATTAAGTGGTATCTAAAACTCAAGAATAATAACAGTTTTGGAAGAGAAAGTCCACTGGGCCCTGGAAACCAGAGAGTGCATCTTGCCCCTATTTTACTCTGCCCCCAGCATAGTGCTAAGCAGGTAAAAATGTAAAGAGAATTAGAAAAGTCAGGACAGGGATGAAGTGACATTCAAGGCCCTTTCCTAATACATTATTGCATATAAAGAGTGAATCCTGAGTACTCTAATACTCTAGTCTTCTGAAATCAGTCCTTGTACAAGTGCCTGATCATAGGTTGCCCTTCAGAGGGAATGTTCAGAGGTGACTCAGGCTTCTGCAAAAACTTGAGTCCCACAGCATTTGTTAAATATATTTTAACTATTTTTAAAGCTGTACATGAAAATATATACTCAACTGTATACTATAATCATATCTGAACACTTTAGAGACCAGTAATGTATTGACTTGTGATTTTATTTTTGGCAGTGAAAGTAAATGTTATAATTTTAGACTTACATTATAAATCCATACTAACATAATAACTCCTTTATATATACATGTTTATTTAAGTACATATAAACATGTATATATTTAGGGTTCCTGAAAGAATGTATATAAAAAGTGGTTATATTGCTTGACAATACATAGAAACACCGATTTAGCCTTACCTTTTCATATTACAGGCCAAAAAATTTATGCCAGTAAAAATAAAATAATATGCCCAGGACACACAGCACATCAATGGAAAAGGTACAGCTAGAATTCAATTATCCCAAATAAGAGAATGATGCTCTTTTCATTGTACCACACTGCTGGAAGAGATGGAATTTTCATTCAGAGAGCATCCGGCTACCACTGTTAAGCAGTTACCTTACCCCTTGTAGATACTGTGATTGAGTGATTCAAAAAGCATTTATAGAACGTATAAAGGTCAAGAAGAAACCATACCATTTATCTAAGAAGCAAAAATTAAAGTCTATAAATTATAAATAAGAATAATGACTCTGATATAAAGAAAGAGTCACAGCGAATGAATTAAATCCAGAGGAGTCTGGAAAAAGAGATTAATTACAAACACATTATCAAGGTGAAGGCCAGGTTGGTGAATAGATAGGGAAGGAAAGAGAAGTTTTCTGCTTCCTCTCTTTTCAAAGGAAATTATCTCTTCTTTTCAGTTTCTCTTGTAAGCTTTCTTCAGAGGTGCATTCATTTCTTCAGCCAACCAGGTGTCATTCCTCAAATTGTCCTACACAGTCCATCAGGGGCCACTCTGCTAAGACAACGAAGCACTGAAGTCACATAGAATAAACCCACGATACCTGCCTACCCTGGTGGAGCTCACACTTGTGAAGAAGGAGAGAGGATCTTTCTTTCTTAGTAACTGAGCCATTTCTATTTTCCTCTTGAAGAAACTTTCTTGAGAAAAATAGCAGGAATAATCAGTGCACTGATGGCTTCATTAGGTGTGGCCAGTGATAATTCATAGTTATTTTTATCTACCCATGCTTTTAATTTTGCTAAACTAGTCAAGTCCTTATATACAGTATTATAATCATAATATATTCTATATGTGTTAATTTGATTCTTATTCACCTCCAAAGACACATCATTTTTCTCTTATCACATTAAGAATTGATAGAATTATAATCAGGTAAACATACTTTTTCTGTAGAGAACCAGAGAGTAAATATTTTAAGCCTCGTAAGCCATATGGTCTCTGTCAGAGCCACTCAGCTCTGCCACTGTAGCATGAAAGCAGCTGCGGGCAACATGTAAATTAACATGTCTGTGTTCCAATAAAACTTTATTGATGGATACTAAAATCTGAATTTCAAAGAATTTTTGCATGTCACAAAATATTATTCTTCTTTTGATTTTTTCCAACCATGGAAATATGTAAGCCTATTCTTAGTCTGCAGTCAGTACAAAGGCCAAATTTGTGGTTTGCCCACTCCTGAATTAGAGCTTTAACTTCATTATAAATTTTACCTAAAATTAAATTTTGATTCAGGGATTTTTTAAGGAGGAAATGACTATCTCAGGGTATAAATTTGACTGCACAGAGGAGTTGAAATCATGTGCTGTTTGAACATGAGATGATCAAGAAAGAGCATCATAGGAAGAAGAGTATCCAATTCATAAGGAGTCCATTGCACTAAGCAATCAATGCTCATTATGTTAAAAGTAACCTTTTGTGACTCTGTCCTTGTCCGCTTTCACTGTTAGTGGAGAAGCAGCAGAATTGTGCTTATGAGCTTGACAGCACTGCCAAAAAATCATGAGACATACTGAGCATGTTGCAAAACATTTAACTGGTCAATTCTGATCATCAATTCATGATTAAAAAACAGCAACAAAACTCACCTGCAAAGTGAACAAGCCTACTTAACACTAATACAGAACCTTGGCAATAACAATAAGAAGCTCATGCTACGGAATTCAAATCAAAATTCTGTCTTGATTCACATAACCACAATTCACCTACAGGCTAGCTCAAAATTTGATAAACAGTTTTCCAAGCCTTGATTTCACAAGCCAAGAAAGCATCAAGTCTTAACCAAGATTCCACATTTAGGGAAGCTAGTAGAGAAATATAGGCATGCCCAAGTTATGGCTAAAGTTCAAATAACATAAAAATATTTTTATTAGCTCACATATCAGTTAGAATTCTTATATCTTGGAGGAACTAACAGAAATCTGTTATGCAATTTTCAATAATTAGTACTTTGAAAACTTAGGTGTTATCAGTTCTTTGTAGGAATGATGCATCTCCCTAAGCCCTGCTAAAAGCCAACATTTTATTGGTACTGCGAAAGATTTACCATCAACCAGCTGTTCAATATTACTGTCATCTTGATTTTCTCATCTTTGGTCCTAATTTGGACTTTGATTATAACATCAGTTACAGAAGCCAATTTTTAAAAATTTAGAATCAGTTCACATTTGGGTAAATGTGACTTTTTTCTCTTCTTCATACATCCATAGCATTAAAATAAATATTCCTCTGCTTCTAAAAGCTTAGGGCCATTACTATGATGTTATGACACACGCAAACACACACACACACACACACACATACATTGGTTTTTGTCCACGATTACTGGCTCATAACTCCCATAGCCCTTATTATAATACAATGGGGCACTTTAAGCATTAGAAGGATCTCAGAAAACGGAATCTCTCTTTGTAACCTTCTCCTGCCCTGCTTTCACCTGTTCCTTTTTCTCTCCAAGGGAGGAATCTTCCCTTGTCTTTCTGTGTTATATCTGGCCATAAAGAAATTCTCTGACTACCTTGTCTGATTACAGGTCATAAGGCTTCTGTTCAGAAGGGATCCTGCTCCATACCCTGGAGGAAGGAAGGCTGCACAGAGAGGCCAAGGACAATCTGAACTGACAGGTCTTGCTGGGTTTCCCTACTCAGTCTATTAGCGTTAGATGATACCCTTTTTGTCCAATCACATTTCTACACAATCATGCTGTATTACTGAAGCATGATTGTTCACATTTCAATCATGCCTGTTCGATGAAGTTTCCATAAAAAGCCCAGGAGTCCAGGGTATGGAGAACTTCCAGATAGCGGAGCAGTGGTGGTTCCTGGAGCATGATGCTCCCAGGGTGGGCATGGAAGCTCCACGCCCCTTCCCACATGCCTTGCCATATACACCTCTTCATCTGTACCCTAGGTAATAGCCTTTATAACAAACCAGAAACATAAGTGCTACTCTGAGTTCTGTGAGCCACTCTATCAAATTAATTGAACCCAAAGAGGGTGCTGTGGGAGCCCCACTTTGAAGCCAGTCAGTCAGAAGTTCCAGAGACCTGGACTTGTGACTAGTGTCTGAAGGGGAGGGAGTCTTATTGGACTGAGCTCTCAACCTGTGGGATCAGATGCTACCTCCAGGTAAATAGTGTCAGAATTGGATTGGAGGACACCCAGCTTGTGTCACTGCACAGTTGATCACTTGTTTGGTGTAGCAAGAAAAGCCCCCACACATTTGGTCATGGAAATCTTCCATCTTGATTGTTGTGGTATGAGGGCAGAAGAAAAACTGTTTGTGTTTTTCTATACTCACAGAACTATGTATCTTATAAGTGGCAACGCTGGAATATGAGTTTAAGCAGACCAACTCATCCGATGCTCTGAACCATGCAGCTATGCTTCCCCTCTGTGTATCTAGTTATCTATAGGTCAGAAAGCTGGGAGAACTTTGAGGAGGCTTTAACCATCTAGATTAAGGAGACCCTGAGCTTGGATTGTGATTGCAGAAATTCAGAAAAAGGAATGGAATAAGAAACATTTCTATGGGTGAATCAGCCAAATTTGCTGGTTAGATTTCGAGGCAGGCATAAGAAAGGTTAAGAAAATAAAAATAATGTCTGTGCTGATTACTATTTCCTTCCACAAATATTTATTGAGTGCCCACAGTGTGCCTGGAACTGTATTCAATGTTGAGAAAGAAACTAGGAACAAAATAGACCAAGTCCCTGCCTCTTGGAGCAAGACTTTATTACTAACAGGAGGGAGGTCATCTATGCATCCACTGTCTAGAAGAGTACTGTATTAGTGTGCTGGAGCTGCCATAACGAAATACCACAGACTGGGTGACTTTCTCGGGAAATTGTTATTCTGGGCATTCTTTTACCTGAATAAAAATATTTTTAATTTTATCTTTTCAAATACATTTACCAAAATGTTTCACTCATGAAAATTGGGGAATTTGCAAATTGCCAGTTCACTTTTTAATTTTGTAAAGCATTTTTGGCCATGTGTCTTCAAGCTCATAATAAAGACTGTGAAGGGAGGGGAAACTGACCAAATAGAATCCCCCAGGGATCGTCCCTCCACATAAACACCAAATTCAACAAACATCCATACAAGCAAGAACCTACAGAAGAAGCAAGAATCAGGTGAGCAATCATGCTACCTGGTTTTAACATTAAGCCAAGGAAAGAGACAATGAAGAGGACAGAAAAGACAGTCTCTCATTGCCTACGCCACCCGTCTCCCATCGCCCTGCAGTGCCGCACAGTGCACCTAGTGGAGAGAGAATCCATGCGCCCAGGAGAGGAAAAGAGAAGTGATTATGAGATTTTGCATTGAAATTTGGCACCATCCTGGCACAGGGGAGCATGGCACAGGGCAGAATCCTGCCAGTGGCCACAGAAGAAGCATTTAGACCAGACTAGCCAGAGAGAAAACCTCTAACCCTAAATCTCAGTTCCAGCTAGCCCCACCCCCTGCTGACAAAAAGTGGCCTGGGTCCTGGACTAAATTCATAAAGCAGTCAGGCCACAAAGACTGCAGTCCTTGGGCAATTCCTGTGGCCGTGCTGACTCAGAGCCAGTGAACTTGGGGTGCACTTGACCCAGTGAGATACCAGCAGCAGTGCCCAAGCCAGTGCCTGTATCAACCCTTCCCCAACTACATAAGGCTCAGGGAGAGTCTTCTTCCACTTGGGAAAAGGAAAGGGAAGCATTCAGAGGACTTTGTTTTGCAACTTGGGTACCAGCTCAACCACAGTAAAATAAAGCATCAAGCAGTATCAAGCAGACTCCTAAAGCCCCTGAGTTCAAGCCTTAGTTCCTAGATGGCATTTCTGGACCCAGCCTGGACCAGAAGGAAACACGCTGCCCTCAAGGGAAGGACGCAATCCTGGCAGAATTCACTACCTGCTGACTAAAGAGCCCTTGGACTTTGAATAAGTATCAAAGGTAGCCAGGCAACAGTCACAATGGGCTTGGGTTAGACTGGACTAGAAATTTGATATTTGATTTTAAGTTGGTTACTCCAACATGATTAATTCTTCTTTCCTCCTACCCAGCCCACTTCATTCACTCATTCTATTAGTCAAGACTATATTGTTCTCTCTTCTCTTCTAGATGACAAACTGAAGGGGGTGAAGACGACGCAAAGTAGCCCACCCAAAGTATAGTACAACAGCATAAACCCCAGAAAAAGTCATAGAGAGATGTTCAAGGAAGTTTACTGAAGTAGCATTCATTGACTATATACGTATATACACTGATTGTATATATTGTCTACCAAAATAATATCTGTCAGTAGCTAAGATACAAACCGAAGAATTGAATAATTTTCTTTTACAACATACGAGAAATTTTGGGTTTATTATTACCTTTCAGTGTGCTTTGGAAAGCAAGAATAAAAGGCATTCACCGATACCATTATTTTAACCCAGTAAGCTTTTCTTCTCTAATTTTGCCACAAGAGCCCATTTGCTTGGGGCTTTTCCATTTTAATTCAATCAGTTGCAAATTAATTTTCTAGGGAACAACAGGTATTCCTGGGAGACGGTGTATAATTTTCATATTGCTTTTATTTTTATCTTTAGGTTTAAAAAAGAAAACAAAGTTAATGAAGTTGATAGTAATAATCTTCCTTTCATGTAATTTTTTTTAGATCTCATTACGAATTTTTAGTCTCTTAAAATATCTTTATAGTCAAGGTTCACTGCTATTCAAATGAACATCCACCAGAACGCCAACATATTAATCATGGCATACACAAATGATGTGATAAACTCCAGGAATCAAAGAGAGTTAGCTGTAATAAGCTGTCTCAATATGTAATATGATTTATAAATAGTAAATGCAACCCAGGCTTCTTTAGGTGTTCCAGGTTTTTTTTCTTTATTTACTTCATTACCCATTCCTCCCACCCACAGTTAACTTTTCCTCTTTGTCTGTTTTTCAGAAATAAAGAAATAAAGGTATTTATCCCAAACACATTAGAAATTTATTGCTTACAACTGAAAAGAGAACTAAAGTACTTGTGAGCAAAGTAGAGACCCAGCTTGTGTAGGCCTAGCAGATCATCAAGATCTCATTGACAACTCTTTCTTGTCATTGCTGCACAGTTGTCAATAAATTAGAATGTATTATATCTCCCTAGAGCACAGCTAAAAATTTCAAAAGCCATGGATCTCCAGTCTCTGACAACGATTTCAAACAATTGGGAGGAGGGGTTCATCTTTACAAAACTAGAAACAGCTCATTCAAATGTCCACATCCACTTACTCACTACTCAAGGGATATAATTGCTCAATCAACTGCTGGTGAGCAAGGAGAGGTGGTACAGTCACTTATCAGGAAACTGGGTCACTCTGATATTCTGTAGCCATTGCAGTATGATGAGTATCATAAAATATGTGTGGGGGTAGTAAAATATGTCATAGACAAAGATTACAGTATCTCAAAACAAAAAGATTTCAAGAGAACAGTACACTCTGACTCTTTCTTTTTCTCTAAGACATCTGCCCAATTTCTCTTTAGCCTAAGAATTCTCTTTCTTGGTTACAAAGACATACAGGTACTAGGGTGAAAAGTAGCCTCGTTGCTCCACCTTAGACATGTGTATGACAAATGTGTGTGTGTGTGTGTGTGTGTGTGTACGCACAAGCGTGTGTATGTGCACGTGTACATGAGTGAATCCCTTGGTTTGTTCATTCCCAGGATTCATCTGCCTGAGTTTCCCAGACCACCATGATTATGTCAAACTTGTGGAATGACAGTGTCATAGTAGTAGATATTTCATGCCTCAGGTGCAGTCTTTGAGAAGCATCCTCTGATAGCCTTGACTGTGGGTTTATAGTTTTCATCCTTGGAAATAAACTAGGCCTTATCCTCCTTAAAATCACAAATCAATAAGACTACACTTGAACAGTGGTTTCAGAAAGATAGCGATATTTTTTTTCCTTTTTTAATGTGGCAATTTTACTAGCTGATTAGCATTCTGCAATCAGAAATTGGTTGAAAAGCACTCAAGATTATCCTTGATATTTAGAACATTTTTCCTAACTGTATATCCCTTGGGTATCTGAAGGGCATAAGCCATGTCTCTAGGGCTCTGTCTCACTGACCCAGTCAGAGCACTGGTAATGAGGGAGAGACCTTCCAAGGACCTTATGACCCATGCCAGCTTATCTAATAAATGAAGTATTAGTAACAAAGTAATTGATTCCTTGGGATACAAACACATAAAGCATGTCAGGCTAGAGCAAATCTTTTTTTTTTTTTTTTTTTGCCTTACAAAATACAAATAGAACAGGGTTGATTTTAGAAAGGAAACAAATCTATGAATATAATATATAGGGAATATATATATCACCCTGTAGTGGAGGTAGATTTATGGTTTGCAATTCTATGGATAAGGTGACTTGAATGAGAAAGGAAGGACATCATCCAGGGAAAGTCACTCTGTCTCAATTTGTGGGATATAGCTAAGACCCAGAGGCATGAAGCCAAAGACAGAACAAGATGGATACTTCCCCGGCAATCAACAAGTGCTCGGTAGGTAACAGACTTCCTTGCATGTGTCTCATCTATCACACTATAGCACACTAAGTGCTCCTTGAGGCCCAGCCATACAGTGTGATTTTGCTCATCGTGGGTACCTGGTGAGTGCTTCTGGGTGATTATGATCTTCCTTCCATGCATTTCTTTGAGGTGGGGGGTAAACTGGCCAGTTGTCATCAAAATTTGTGAAGGGGGTGAACCCCATAGTTTACTACCCTTTCCTCTGATTTCCACTGTCATTTTAAGTGACTTCTCATCTTCCCCTATTCAGACTATTTGAGGGAAGGATATGCAATATAAGGGACAACTGAGTCTTAAGGCAATTCCTCCTTAGTTATGATGGCTTCAGTCAGAATTGGATATTTTGGGGGTTTCTGTGTGATGACACCATGCACCATGTTCTCTATGATTAGCCAGTGTAAAAACCATTGTAGCGGTGACAAAACAACCATCAGGTCGTAACCTGCACTCCCTTTGTCTCAGAGAACTTCAGCTCTTTTTTTTATTGTATATTGAAATACAAACCCAATTTCTTACCACATCCCCTGCCATTGCACAAATGAAGAAAATTCTTATGTAATCCCTCTTATACCCTGGGTTAAAGCCCTATAATGTCTTCACATTGCTTATGGGACAAAATTCAAAATCCTCTATGAGACCTCTTGATCTCACTTACCTGTGCAGCTCATCTCAGCTCAGATGCCCCTGGTTCTCTGTGCTCCAACCACACTAACCTTCTCTGAGTTCCTCAATGGAATGCTCTCCCTCCCATCTCAGAGAAAACATATGTGGTCCCCTTCCCCTACCTACTATTGCCTTGGCTAGCTCATGCTAACAATCGAGTCTCCCTTTACATCTCACTCTCACAGCACATATAATTTTTTCTAAATGGGGGAATAGGATTAATAAGAAGATGTTTTAAAAATTCTGGATTTGGAAATTAAAATATATACAAAAAGGATGAGTTCAAACAGAGAATTTCCAGTAGACATTTAGAAAAATGGACAAAATAAGGAGAAGACTTTCATATTTTTGAAACCTTAAGAGAGAAGTTGTCCAAGGACAAATGACAAGTAAAGCAAAGAATCTAACTAAGATTGAACTACGAAGGTACCATCTCTGACCAGGGCCCCTCCACAGTGTTAATCACAAAAATGCCACATGCAAATGAAGTCAATAATAACTAAGAGCAGAATAACATGTGGACACACCACCTCCACTTTGGGGAAAGCTCAAAACAAGCATTTGGGAGGAATTTGTCAAGTCCAAAGCACAAGTTGATAGAAGAAAGGACTTAGACTGTAAATAAAAGAGAGGAAATAGAACTGAGCATTACTGAGCTTATCATAATCAGGGTATCTATGGTACCCCCACCTGCTCTGCCTGCAGCATCGTTATGTGAAGGAAAACCCAGAGCTCAAGGACTGTAGAGCTCATTTTCAAAGAGGTTTAGTGAATCATTTTGTATACCATTGGTCTTAGCTTACTGTGTAAGAGTCTTCTCTTCTTCTTACTGTCACCAAGGAACTTACCCAAAGGAGTTGTTTTGATATATCCAAGAGAAGAGCAAATAAAACATTGATTGCAATTGTGGTCAAATGTTTATGCTAAGATTTTTAAGCTCTTTCTCACAAACTCAACTAAGTATGCAGCAGGAATACTCTGTTTTGCTCACTGTTATGTCAGTTGTTCGTCGTATTGCTAGGAACATAACTGAGACCCACTAAATACTTAGATGGCTGACTGAATGGTATGGAGAATCTATATGTCATGGTGGGTATTCATCTAACCAGGTGATGCTAGACATAGGGGAAGATCCTCAGTACACAATGGACACTAAAATTTGGTGAGTGGTTAACAAGAAATAAACAGAAGAAAACATTCCAGAACAATTTTTTTATTTATTTAGTGGCAAACCCAAAGGGACAAGCTGATTTCCCTTCTCTCCCATAAAATTGTCCTCCTACCATCTCCAACAACATATAATGTTCTTCTCTTATATAAATGTGTTGGGGTTGGAATTTGTGCAGGGAGAGAGAGGTTAGTTCTTTCTTATGTAAGTCTTGCTTACAATGACTATTTCTGAAATGTACAAGACACATATTACACCTCCTCTGATGCTGCAGTAACCTAATATCAATTAAAGAGCTTTTAAAAATCTCTGAGATGACTAGACTTTGTTTGCTTTAACAAAGACCCCCAGTACACAGGATGAATAAAAATAGGTGTGCTGACAGAGGTCCCTGAAATAAGTAAGTTCCTTTCTACCTTTAGACAAAGGGAAAATTTTTTAAATTGTGTGATCTTGGAGTTTATCAGGCTGAATAGAGGAAACAAAGGGGAATAAGTATTCTGCCCTAAATCTCAAGGCATATTCTAGCATCTTGGTCTGGCCTATTTCATCCCCACAGAAAGTCAGCTACTGCCCTGCTGCTCAAAGCGTGGTTCACAGACCAGCAGCATCCACATCTCCAGGGAGCCTAAGAAGTGCAGACTCTGAAGTCCCACTCCACACCCACCAAAACTGAATCTGTGTTTTATCGGGTAACTCATATGCCTATTAAATCTTGAAAAGCACTGACCTGGAACCTGTGGTATATAATGAAGACCTTAGGTTTATGTGTTAAACTACATTTTAGAATATTTTTAAAGCTAAATTCTAAAGTGGAAAGTGGAAAAGATGATTCTTGAGACACACATAGATGAAAGAATTTCTTTTCATAGCAAGATTCTAAAATTTAGAAAAGGTCAGAGACCAAATCCTGCAGCTCCAAAAGGCAAATTCAAACTGGTATAATCAGAAAGAACAACAAGAGCATTAATCATCGCCTTCGAGGTCCTCTAGCTTCAGATCCTCTCACAGATAAGAAAGCCAGAAGGAAAATGTTCTGTCCTCCTCGGAGGAAAAGTCAAGAAGTCAGATAAAGCTCAGTGTCCAAAGACACGGTAAGAGAAGCCCAGACATTAGAAACTATATTCTTGAATAATATAAAAATAGCAATTCTATTTCTAAACCCTCATCTTTTCCCTTCCAATGTACTTAAAATTTCTCTTTTTATTTGTACATAGTTATACACATTTTATATCATTCTTCATCCTTTGTCTTAGATTATAAATTCCATAGAGAAAATGACAGCTTCTCATCTGTTCAAATAGTCTTTGATTACAAATATTATTAAGTACCTTTTGACCCCTCACTTTTCAAAATATAAGGGACAGTTAAATTTCCCCAAGGGTAAGCACATGATTCAATTTCTCTTGCAATACTTATCTCCCTTTTCTACATCCCAAAACCCTTCAAAACTAACTCAAGTGTCCCAAAACCCTTTAAAACTAACCCAGGTGAGACATATGACTCCTTCACTTCCTCCTTTTTACTTCCAAAGCACTTTGTCCTTCCCTCCACTATAGCATTCACTCTGTGTTGTGAATCACTTACCATCTGCCCCCACACTGGACTATGACATCCTTGAAGCCAAGGCCATAACTCAGATATTGCTGGAGACCTCCAGCTCTCAAAGACTTAGGGAAACTTGAATCAAATTTCACAGCCTATTTAAGTCAAGTACCTTCCCCACTTTTTCATTGAATTCTGCTCCTTCTTCATAATGGTTCCTCATATCTGGTTCATCTCCGTGCATGTGGTCTCTGTTCAGTAACCATGCTAATTTGTACATTGACCTCAGTTATATGTATATTTGTCACAAGAACTGAATCATGTTCACAAGTGTAGTAGGAACTTGGCTCAAGAGTTGGTGGCAGTAGAAGGAATGACTAACATTGCACAGTGCATAGTTTGGTTATTTTTTTTTCCATCAGGTGAGCTGTCCCTTCATGCTTTGCCAATGTACACAGCCCAAGCTCAATCACGTGATCCTCCTCTTTTACTGTCCTAGTTTTTTCTGTTGTTTTTCAATAATTTCTTTAGATTAGAACTAAACTCCTTTATTATTTCTTTCTTCTTTAAAAATGAGACATTTAAGCAGAAAATTATTCTATGTATTCACCAGAGAGTAGTTGATTTTGTGTCTCATAGATTTTGCTTTGAAGTATTTGACATTACTTTCTAGGTAGTTTGTAAGTTCAGTTTTAATTTCCTCCTTGAACCAAAGGTCATATTGAAATGTTCTCCTTAATTTCCCAAGTAGTTGTGGTTTTTATGTTCACCTTTACATTACTTATTTCCAACTTTATTGGATTATTACCAGAGAATATGGTCAATAAAATTTCTGCTTTTTAAAATTTGTTGAGCTCTTTTCTTTAAAGAGGCAATATGAATCTATACATATACCTATTAAATTTAGTTTATTGATTGGGTTTTTCAAGTCCTGTAGTTTTTTAAAGTCCTGTAGTTTTACTTTTTTATTTCTACAAAATCTTCCCAATTCTTAAAGTGATATATTGAAGTATTTTATTATAGTGACATTTTCATAAGCTATCCTTGTGTTTTTAATGATTTTTCCTTCATATTTAGCTTTCATGTTGCTTGATGTATAGAGATTTACCATGAGTCTACCTTTTTTAAGTAGTGGTAATTTGTTCCTTTTATCATTATGATGTGTCCCTTTTTAATATAGTTAAAAGTTCTAGTCTCATCTTACAGTTATATTGCCCCTTATCCTTTGTTCATTTTCAATGTCTTTTATCTTTGTTTATTCTTGTTTTTCTTTTTTAAGTTAATTAATTTTTAAATTGACAAAAATTATATATATTTATCACATACAACATATTTCAAAATATGTATACATTACAGCAGGTCCAAATTAACACAAGTGTTACCTCACATACCACTTTTTGTGGTGAGAACACAAAATCTACTCTCATTGCAATTTTCAAGAATATAATACATTGTTATGAATTATAGTCACCATGTTGTACAATAATTCTCTTGAACTTATTCCTCCTACCTAACTGAAACTTCATATCCTTTGTGCAACACGTCCTCAACCCCCACCCCCTGCCCCAGCCCCTGGTAACCACCATTCTACTTTCTGCTTCTACAAGTTCAACTTTAAATTCCACATATAAATGAGATTGCACAGTATTTTTCTCTCTGTGCCGGCTTATTACATCCATGACTCAAATGACAGGGTTTTCTTCTTTTTTAAGGCTGAATAATATTCCATTATACTGTGTGTGTGTGTGTGTGTGTGTGTGTGTGTGCATGTGCGTGCACGCATGTGTCACAATTATCCAGTCATCTGTAGATAGACATTTAGGTTGTTTTCATATCATGGTTATTGTGACTAATACTGCAATGAACATGGAAGTCAAGATATCTCTATCAGGTGCTGATTTCATTTCTTTTAATTATATACCTAGAAGACTGATTGCTGGGTCACGTGGTGATTCTGTTTTCAATTTTTTGAGGAACCTCCATATTGTTTCCCAAAATGGCAGCACCAATTTACATTGCTAGCAAAAATGTACAAGTGTTGCCTTTTCTCCAAATCCTTATCAACACTTGTCTCTTGTATTTTGATAATACCCATTCTAACAGGTGTGAAGTGATATCTCATTGTGGCTTTGATTTTCATTTCCCTGATGATTCAAGATCTTGGACACCTTTTCAGATATCTGTTGGCCATTTGTATGTGTTCTCTGGAAAAATGTTCATTCAGGTTCTTTGTCTATTTTTTAATTGGGTTATTTGCGCTGTTTTTTGCTATTGAGTTGTATGTGTGTTCCTTATATATATTGGATATTAACTTTATCAGATGTATGGTTGGCAAATTTTCTCCCAAACCACATTATACATGCTGCCTTTTCACTTTGTTGTTTGCTTCCTTTGCTATGTAGAAACTGTTTAGTTTGATGTAGTCCCACTTGCTCATTTTTGCTTTTGGTGTCCTCTCCAAAAATTCATTGCCAAGAATAAGGAGTTTTCCTCTGTTTTCTTCCATCCTCCTAGATTTCTCAAGGTCTGTAGAAGCCAGACAAGTTCACACTGGGCTAATATTAACCTTCTCTCAAGGGTCTAAGATCTGTTACATTCAGATTCTCTTCCTGGAGCTCTCTACTTTGGCCCATGTAAGAGAAAAACAGTTCCAGCTACCACTGTCTGGATTTCCCCAGAGAACAAGATAAAATTTCTGCAAGCCCCACCAGCTGCTTTGCTGGAGAAGTGACTGGATTGAGTTGCAAGTGAAAACAAAGCACAAGCTACACTTTGAACTCATTCTCTAAATGAAGGGAGTGGCAGTTGGGTCAAGGAGGCTGGATAGATGTAAAGAAGCAAAATGGACAGTGTTTAATAATGATTGTAGGTTGGGAGTGAGGTATAAGAATTAAGAATAATCAAGGACTTCTAGTTTGGAATACTAGACGTCTAACGTAATCAAGAAACCAGCTGTTTCTATCTACCAAACTCTTACTACATCTCAAAGCTCATTGTAACTGAACTTTCTGTGGCTCAATATCCTTTGAACTACATATTGTCTTTGAAGGGACAAAATAACTCTAATGATTTGCATGAAGAGAGAAGGATATTAACAAGTCACTTTACCGACAGGTCTACTTATGGTCAGGATCACCCTGACCCCCTTGTCTAAATGCACCGCCAACATCCCCTCTATCATCTTGTTGATTATGTGGCCACTGTCAGCTGAGAGCCTGGGAATAATATTCTTGGCATAAAAATCAATCACAATTTGAGGTTGAAAGGTTTTGTTTTGCTTTGTTTTGTTTTACTTTAGGTAAAGCCATATCTCATGACATACTGCGACAAATCGCTTGGCATAGTGATACTCAGAGTGCAATTTTATACACCTAGTTCCAGAAGTTCAAAGTATACTTTCAGATGGGGTTAATATAGTCATCTGGGATTTCTTATACTTAATAATCAGTAAGAGCAGCATTGCCATTCACAAGTTTCAAAACACAGTCTGTTTTGGTTTGTTATTTGTCCTTTTATGACTGAGAAAGCATGGGATCCACAATGGTTTTTCAATCTTTAAAAGTTTTAAGGCTATTCTATATGTTTACTTAAGAGTAATATTTATCTAAAGTTATTTTGAATAGAAACTGTTTTTAATGTAAAAATATATACTGTACTCTTGCCAGTAGTAGACTTTCAAAACAATAGTAATAATAATAATAATGTTTTACTATCCAAAATGATGAAAATCATAACTAATACAGGGAAAAATTAAAATTAAAGATTGAGTACTAATGGACCCAGCTAAAGGGGTGGAAGATAAAAGGAAAAAAAGTAACTGAACAGATAAAATTTAATCTTTATGATAATGAATGCTGGGTTACAACAGAACTGGAATGTAGACTACTAGCTCTTAATTATTTGCTTATTGAATCTCATATTATTCCAGAAAGAATTTAAGACCCCTTCCATGAATTGGGCAAGATAATATAGTGGAAATTTTAAAAGAACACAAAATAAGGATAAAGTTGTAAACTTGAGTTAGAAATAAGTTTAATTAAAAAATACATATTACAAAACCAACACACTTGCTATAGAAAGTCAAAAGTTTGATTCTGAGCTTTTCAGTAGTCACAGGGAAATGTCATAGTCAGTTACACAATTCCTAGTATCTGTAAGATAGAAACTGTGCAATTTTTCAGGAGCCTCACAGTAACTGTGGAGAGTGAAGGCAGACAAGAACACCTCCTGGGATTTCCTGTGTGGGTAACTATGCAATGTAATGGCCCACGTCCTAAACAGCATCGTTACAATAAAGGAAAGAGTGACATTCATAAAACTGTTCCTTACTTTGTTGCCCATCGTGGCTAAGGGACAGTCAAAAAAGCATATTAAAAATAAAAATGGTTTACAGGGGGTGCTGAGTGATAAAGTAAAGCAATAATTCTCAAGTGTTCAGAAATTCTCAGTAAAGACATTATGGTGCCGCATTGCCCCCCAATGCTTTCAAGTCTCTAGAGAGTCCTCTATCAGCTTTCAGGAATAGCCACTGACCTTCACTGGGCACCAGTGTTTTTGAAATAGTAACAAGAGACATTAAATGGAATCAGAGAAGAAAACTTATTGGTTTGATGATAAAGTAAAGACTCAATTCAATTTCTAGTTTCTTTGGGTCCAGCTATCCTTGGCTGTTTCTGGTTTTCCTAAGATTTGAAAAAATTGAGGGCTGGCACAGGATTAGGGGTGAGGCAGAAGGTAAAGAAGCCTCCTGAGGCATTGAGGATCTGCAATCTGGAACTCAAGAGGGAGGTCCACTTTTGTTAAGGAAAATTCCAAGTTTGGACTTCAGAGTCATTTAACAAAAAGCAAAGAATCTGTTATCCTTAAACCAGAGTGTATGGAAACAGAGATTTCAGGTGGCCGGGAAATTAAGAGCAAGAAAACAGAACAAACCCAGTCTGGATCTGAAGGCAATTTCGAATGATGCAGCGATAATTTAGAGGGAGGGAGAGAGAGAGAGAGAGAGAGAGAGAGAGATGTTGATAGAAAAGTTGATAGAAATAAGTTTACTGTTTACAAAAATCTTTATAACTAGATAATGACATATCATCAATATTAAGTGAAAAAATTTATATTAGTAAATATCAAAATAAGAAAGTTGGAACAGTATGTGGACAGATTACTACTAATACAATTTGCTTATTCACATCAGCTGTCCAGGTTATTGTCAGATCTCTGTAAAGATGTGTGAATGGTAATTGCATTCCTCTTTCTTCTCTAATCCTACGTGCCAAATGCAGAAAGTTGAGCTGAAGATAAAATGGTGCTCAAGAGGACCTAAATATTTTTACACTGCTACTTGAAGTTTTGAGGTCTGAATGAGCAATTCATTTTAACTTTCTACTCTCTCTGCTGTCACCCTAGTTTTACCAGTTTCTTTGGCCATTAACTGCTTTTATCCAACGGCAAAAAAATATTCATAAATCAAATCTTAAGACTAAAAGGCTGAAAAAGAAATGGTCTTACCCATGGCCCTAAGATCTACTCTCTATTAAGACTAATATCAATCTTAATGTAGTCATGTTGAAGGCCAGACATCCTTTGATCGATGGCGTCTAGGTGGCTTTCAGAGTTACCGCTCAGAACACACAGATAACAGCAATGACAGGGACCAATTTCAGAGCCGAATTTTGAAGTACATCAAGAAAGCAATGACAAAGACAAGATAAAAGAGCAGAGACTGGAGTCTGCAGAAGTCTGAATTATGTAATTTAAGTATCTATTTCCCAGTAGAAGATTTTCATCTAGGAAGTCAAATCAAAAAGAATAGGAATCGGTTAGCCTACTAATTAAAGGAGAGCAGTTTCTTGCATTGCCACCTAGTATAAAGATTTCCAAATTAGTATAAAGTTTCCAAATTAGAAATCTAAATCTGAAGCATTCTAGAAGTCAAAATCACTTGCAAGCCATTAAGGATGAATTGATTTTCCAATACAACAGCAGCAAGCTAGAGGCCGTTTCTGTTCCTTAGAGAACTCATCCTGTCATCAAATTCTGGCGCTAAAGATTAAGAAACTTAGGAAAGATTTAGTAATTATAAGCTTCTAATTGCACACCTTGTTCTAATAAGTGGTCATTCTGAGACTCTGAGCAAACATTTTGAAATGTGCCTGCCAGGGGTCTGCATATAAGAGGGTTTCTTGTTTAATCTCAGTCCTACTTCTACCTAAGAAAATATTGTATTAAAGCATTTGATAAAACCATTTCAATATCAGTGCACTTGCTCCATCTTTTTCTAAACAAAAGCCTCATCTCATGGCAGACAATCATGCATGGCCAATCACAGTCAGGTTTCTACTCCTTTTACATATTCTCTCTGCAGCAATGTTTCTAAACTGTGTCTTTTCAACAAGATTCTAATAAATGTTCTGTGAGGGGGAAAAGAAAGTTTACATAGTCGACTAAGCTTAGGGCTGACTGGTAAAACAAACTGAAATAGATTTCTTAATTACAGGATTTCTCTTGAGCATTTAGCCTCTGATCAGAAGCAGTATTTACCGTCAGTTAAGCCCCTTCTTCTTTTGTTTTTTCCCCAGAACATTATTTTTGTCTTTCAGACTTAATTCCCGCAGAACTTAAGAAGAACACCTGGGCCGGGCTCGGTGGCTCACACCTGTAATCCTAGCCCTCTGGGAGGCTGAGAAGGGTGGATCGCTCGAGGTCAGGAGTTCGAGACCAGCCTGAGCGAGACCCCGTCTCTACTAAAAATAGAAATAAATTATCTGGACAACTAAAAATATATATATAGAAAAAATTAGCCGGGCATGGTGGCGCATGCCTGTAGCCCCAGCTACTCGGGAGGCTGAGGCAGTAGGATCGCTTCAGCCCAGGAGTTTGAGGTTGCTGTGAGCTAGGCTGATGCCATGACACTCTAGCCTGGGCAACAGAGTGAGACTCTGTCTCAAAAAAAAAAAAAAAAAAAAGAGCGCCTTTACAAGACAATAATAAGAAAGAGAGTGTGGGGTAGGATTAATGAGCCTCTGTGAGTGGAATGTACCTGCGTTATGGACATACACTGCTTGAAGTGATGTTAGTCCACAAGCCAATTCCATTAGTACCTTGTGACCAGCTTCTCACCCACCCTGGGTGGAGAAGGCTGATCCCAGGGCACTGGTGCCCTGTGTCTCAGGAGTCAAGTCTTTTGTATGCTACTAGTGAACATCTATCACCTTATTCATGTCACCAACTTCGCTGAAGAGGTGGGATTGCCATCTGTCCCTTTCTGGCCATAGTTAGGTTTAGGAAAAGGGAGTATAACATTGTCATATTATGTGGGTCCACAGGGAGGTAGCCTATAAGATTGCGAACCACAGCCTAGTTGGGCTAAATAAGCACATCCTTGGAAAAGCGGGTTGCTTGGTCTATACAGATGATGTCTTATATCCCTCAGGGATTAGGCTGCCTTATTTTGAAAGTGTTACCTGCTGCTGTAGGTAGACATTGAATATGAATGAAAAACCAGTCCTGCCTCCTCCACCAAGCTGTTCTCTGAGATCTTTACCAAGGAGGACTCACCAGAATTCCAACTTCCCTCCAGAGATGTCAAATAATTCAGTTCAGAAGCACTAGCCTTGAGCAGACACGCCCAACCAAGGAAGATAAAATTCGATTAGAACATAGCCTACTGACAAAAACATATGCTAGCTAATAGAACCAGGAAATAGCATCCACAGAGGCTAACAAGCTTATTCAATGCCGTGTGTCTGGAATACTTTCCCACATACCGTATCATTCTGTCCGTCTAATCTTTCTCTCCATTCAGGTATATATTAGCTGAAAAGTCCCTTCCTCACAAAACCATACCTGTCCAACTAAAGCATCTCTGTCCCCACCAATCTATTATTTTACTTCATAACATTTATCACAATTTGAAGTTATGTTATAAATGTATTTATTATCCATCTCACCACATTAGAAGTTTATGATGCAAGTATCTTATCCCTTTTGTTCCATTTTATCCCAAATACTCAAAAAAATAGTGCCTGACATTTAGTAGAGTTAAATCAAACCAGATGATCAAGGAAGAGAAATCCACACTTCAATTTGCAAAAATCCTAATTCCCAACATAGACTTTCCTTTATAGCAACTCAGTCTATAAAGGGAAATTGAGATATTTATTTCCACAGGAACTTTTAGGGAGATAATCACCTGCCTGAAATGATTAAAGGACTCTTCAACTTGGGGGCAGGAGGTTGATTCTCATGGCCCTCTGGGGGGCCATCTGTTTATACCTATACTAACAAATCATATCCAACTTCTGTGACCCCAGTCTTGGATCTCCCTGGTTTCTAATAGTTAAAAAGTCCCAGATTTTTTTTCCAAATTTTGATTCTGATGAATTGCTTGGCACATCTCATAATATTAATGCCCATGATTTTAGTTGGCGACAATCCTGGTGTAATTAGTTAAATTAGTGTAAGACTCAGACTGCTCACCTGATCAGTTTCAGATTTTTCATGGTAAAAGAGACATAACATGAAAATAACTTAAATAAAATGAAGGAAAATAAATCTTTAAATCATTTTCATGATTTTCAAGGGTTGGGGAACACACCGGGCTTATGTCTTTGAACCAACAAAAACTATGAAATACTGTCAGTTCTTAGTTATTCTTCTTTTCCAATAGAAAAGCCCTAGATATTTGGAAATGTTTGTCATAATATCACTGACAGAATTTTCACTTTTAACTTGGCTGTTTGAAAACATAAAACAATGTCAGTATAAAACATAAAACAATTTTTGAAAATTCAAGTTTGCTAAACATAATGGCCAAAGAAATACAATAGAGGGCAAGGATTTTGGGCCTCTTAGGTTTAAGAAAAAAAGGGGGATCCAGTTTGAAAAGACAAAGGATAAGAATAGACCAATGGGACACATGCTTTAATTGTATGTGTGCGTTCTAATATTGCCATTGGCGCTATATAAATAAAGTAAAGGATAAATTCATAAGGTTTACTGCACATGGCCCCATCTGCCATTATACTTCAGGGTGTGTACTTTTCCTCTAAGTATATAGAAAATTAAGGTTTAAGTTAATTCAACTTATCTGAGTTATTTTTTAAAATAACATTACATTATCACCTCTGGGAGAGCTATCACTCTTCTGAAAGTTACCTGAGTCTGAACATATTCTAAGCATCATCTGAATGCTTCACAATTATTATACTAAGAGCTTACTTGAGTATTAATACATATGCACATGATCATTGCAAATAGCTTTTCAACCATGAAATCATATTATTTCTTTTATTGCTTAAGCACTTATTATACTTATGTTCAGTTCTGCATATTTTAGGGAACAAGTTACCACTTCAAAAGACTTAAACTTTGAAAAGCAAACTTTTGAATTCAGGGTTTAAGTTAAATATTTTCTATAAAGAATAAGGAATGGTCTTAATACAATAGCCACAGTCCTAATTTTTTAAATTGAATTTTAAAACCCCCTAAAATCGCGATGTAAATAAGTAGTCATTTAATTATTAAATCTAATTAAAATAGTGATGTTCTATCTTGACCCTAACTTTGAGATATATGTATACACATACCCAGAATTATTTTTTTTCTTCTCTAGGATGTTGCAACATTAAATCATGATATTGGGAGAGAGGTCCTCATGACATACGACACATGGCTCCCAGAATCTCCCCCAACCCAAACACATAGTGTTACTAAGGCAGGCGTTCCACAAAGGCTTCACAGAGTGATTTTTCTCTAGGTACCTTGGTTCACTGATTTGATGGGATTTCTACATGTATACATCTGATTTGGGCAATCAAAAATCAGCCATGATTTTTGAAGGGTGTTTAAGAAGATAGGGAGCTATAACCAGACAGGTATGAAGGACTAATCCCATTTTGGTTTGGGGTCTTTTCTCCATTAGCAGAAGCCTGCCTAGCAGCTGCAGTAAAAACCCACATCCCAATTCTGCTCCCATTTGACCTTCACACATTCTGCCTCACTCCCTGCTGGTCCAGCAACACTGAATCTCTTTTACCTGTAACCCCACATTGTAACATCGTGGGAGCCCCAGGGGAAGCACTAATAGTGATGGATGGCACCTGATTCCCTGAGGAAGCAGGTGCTGTGGATACCCCTGACCTCCATAGGCAATCGCTCTGCTCATCAGTAGGAGAAACAGTAGCTCCTCACCTGGCATGGGCGGTGATGGAGAAGGACTTCTGAGTTGAAACAGGAGAGTGAGTTGCCGCTGCAGTAGAGAAGGACATTTTTATTCTGGAAACGCAACTCCCAGGAGGAGGAGAAAGAGGACTTGGTGAGGCATAAAAGATTAGATTATAGTCTCAATTCCACTACTAACGAGAGATAGGAGGGCGGAAATTATTTAACTTTCTAGTGTCTGTGTTAATCAGTATAGTCGTAATTACAGCAAAATAAATAACATTTATGAAACATTAATTATTTCATATGTGCCAGAAAATGTGCTATTTGATATGTATTATGTCATTACATCCCTTATAATTACCCTCTGGGATAAATACTGCTATTATTATCCCCATTTTATTCATGTGAGAACATGAGTTTTTGAGATTATAAGAAATTCACTCAATCTAATAAGTACTGGAGACCTGGTTGCCACAAGCAGCTAATAACTATGTCCTTGCATTTCCACCAAGATTGTGGACAGGACACATGGAGATAATGGATGTGTCGTGTTCAGAAATCCACCCAGATAGAGGAATGATCATTGTCATGTAGCCCTATGTAGGCTTTTAGATGATTTCTAGAACCTTTTGTGTCTAACACTGCTGCAGTACCTTCTCCTACCTCCCTACTCCAGCCCGGTACTGGGGGCTCCCACTTAGCTCATAGCGCAACTGTGGTGGGGTTCCTGTTTGGATGGTAGGTGAAATGTGAGTTTAGGACAACTTTGGCAGTTTGTTCATCTCTTTTCAGCTATACTTCATACTTCTCTGTGGTGCTGTCGCTTTTGTGAAAATATTGGCATCCATTTTGCTTTTGTTTCCCCTAATCATGAGGTCGAACAAACCTGTGGAGCTTAATATTGGCTCACTCAGCCCTGGATCAGTAGGTCATACTTCTTCTAAATGATATATTTAGGGTAGAGAGTAAAAAGGATTTGTAATGATTCTTCTTTCTCAGGTCATATCATTTGCCTTTACCAAAAGGAATAAACTGGAGAAAAAACAAACAAACGATACAGAGGCTATTCCTCAGGGGTGGAATTATTTATAAGTACTTACTTCTAATTAAATGTAGCATTAGGGTATCTAGGAAAATCTTACCCTCCACAAAATTTCTTCCACACCCAAATGCAAACTGCTGATATTGTTACCCTCAAAAAAATTATTTTCTTTAGATTAAAATGTTGCCTTCTGTTAAAATACACTGATGTACTTTAAAATGGCATCTTTAGCTTAGTGTAGAGTAGTTTTATAGTATTTTCAATCTGAGAAGAAATTTTGCTCCAAAGATAATGAAAAGGGTGTGCAGTACCTCTGTCGTTTGAAGTCAAGAGGTAGAAGGTTACTCTAGGGCCAGCTCTGATCCTCTAGAGTGGTTTTCAGTCCCTAAAAGGAACTAAAATGACAATTATATTACTGCATTTTATTTACAGTGCTACAATCTTCATGTAGCACACATGATCTCATGCTCTTCTTATCTCTGAATGTTATAATAGAAACGAACAACACAGGGCTTGCCTTGCCTACAAGACTCCATGCAAACTACAGGGAAGCCTTCAGAATCAGGACCCCTGACAGATCCTCGGTAATACCGACTGTGGCACAGGTGGCTACTTGAGTTCAGAAATGTGAATACTTCACAGCCGACACAGGGGAGCAAGGTATAGATCTTAGAATCTGTGGGAGTGCAGTAGAAACACTAGCTCTGCCCTGTGTCCAGTGAGCTGCAAAATTGCTCAGCCTTCAAATGAGGATCCTGGTGAGCAGAAGAATAGCTCAGTAGATTGATTTAATGCTAAACCCCACATTATTCTGGGCAGGGTCAAGGGAGCTGGGGTGATTTAACTAGAGAAATAGGTTATCTCTTTGCTGGAAGGTAAGTCCTGATTTGGGAAAACTGAAGAAGAAGATAGATGCAAAAAATGTGATGGGGTTGACATCACCATTAGAGTCCAACCAGTCATTTACTCTTAAACACTTAAGTAATAGGTCAAATAGAACAGTTTTCCCCATTTGCTATTGGTTCACTGGCTAAACTAGACACGTTGTTTTATCTCTGTCTCTAATTTGTTCATCTCTAGAATGGGATATTATTTTGTCCCTATCTCCTTTAAGTTGTTACAAAAATGTTTTCCATGTTTTTGTAAATAAGTACATTTGAAATAATGAGCTTCAAAGTACATGCAATGTAGTGGGAAGGACATTGGACTTGAAGTCAGTATCTTTGAGATTAGATGTGGCAACCTGGGGACAGACTATTTGGGTCCTATGCTTTGCTGTACTACTCACGAGCTGGGTGATTTTGTGAAAATTACTCTTTTTATGTTGTGGTTGCCTC
Source organism: Lemur catta (assembly GCF_020740605.2). Lineage (NCBI taxonomy): Eukaryota > Metazoa > Chordata > Mammalia > Primates > Lemuridae > Lemur > Lemur catta. Next base: position 43,922,589 of record NC_059141.1, on the reverse strand, counting down.
ATCGTTAGAACAAGGTGATAGTAGCCCTACTATATACAATAGTTCTGGGAAGTACGTTAGTATGGGGAAAGCCTTGGAATGATGTCAATCTCATATGTACCTAACACATATGTTATTGAATTTTAGCTTTAGAACTATTAATTCGCTATATGACATTGGCCAAGTTATTTCACTTCTTTGAGCTTCTATCTCCTTATATTTAAAATTGCGATTTCTATTTGAAAGAAATGATTTTTAAAATTCCATCTCAGGCTAAATTCCACGATTCTCTAAGTAATTTCCATTCATCACACAAATCAGTTGTACTGTGCCCTGCATATGAACAGTTAAATACTGCAAACTTCTTAGTTGATCACAAAATACTGCCATCAATGTCTTGCAAATGTGTTAGAAACAGAAAAATAATGACCAATAAAACTGATAATGTTCATAGCCAAAGGAAATGAAACACTGAAAATAGTAATAGAGACATTCGTTGTTGTGTTAATAAACGGTACAAAGCAAATATAAGTGACTCTATCACTATATGTCAGTCTGACTGATTCTCTTAAACAAAGAAATAAGATCGTAATTAACACACACTATTTATAAATATAGGGAAAGGGGAGACAATTCCTTAACCACTAGTTACAAATCACTAGGTTAGGAATTACAGTCAGTCATTTAAAATGGACTGAAATTCTCACACGTCAGCAGTGAAATTGGTCTTCCACACAGCTCCTACACACAGCTCCTACAAAGGAGAGGCAGATGGTTTTGCAACCCCTGTGTGCTACTCTCTGTGCAGGAACGGCGATTGCAGACCTACTCCATTGCCCTGGAAGCTTCCTTGGAAAGAATATTACAAATATCACTCCCAATCCTCATTGACTCCTCAAAGCTTTGAAACCTACTTGTAATTTCTTCTCTTTTTCCTCCACCCATCCTGGGCAAGTGGACAGTTGTTACCCTGACTCCTGGAGTGTTTGCCCAGCCCCATGTTCCACTCCCTGGGGCTTGAGCCTCCAGGTACACGGTGTATATATTCTCCTATGTCAAGTGCCACTTTATTCACCCCTAAATTGTTTCTGAAACCTCAAACTTTTTATCTATGGTTTCTCTGCCAGCATTATTTTACTTCTGATTATTAGTTCTCTGACTTTGGAATGCAGTGTCCTTGGTAGTCCAAATGTATAACTCCTTTCATACTCATTGACCTGTCCCCATACTCTCTGTAAATAAAAGGTGAAGATGCTAAATGATCTTGAAATTCCTTCAAAATTGATATAATCAAACTGTGAGGTGGATATATTTAAGCCTGTGACCAAAACAGTAAACTACCACATTCAGTGAACAGTTAGGGCTGTTGTCTAGAATGAGAAACATTTAGAAAGAGGTCACAACTATATATCACCAGATCAAAGCTAACTTTATTTTCCAACTTTATGTAAAATTCCTACCGTCAAAACCCAATGTATGTCTCCAGTTGTTTTTTTGTGCATTGGTTTTAAAGCAATAATCTTTAGTGAGAATACTAATGTTTCCCTTATACCTCCTGCCTATCAGAGTGCTTGTTTCCAGTCCTCTTACAATAAAACATTAAGAATCTAGTAATCATGCTGCAACAATAAAGTTCTGTAAAAACTGAAGGGAAATACATCTTCAGTGAGATTCCATCATCCCTTATTAATGCCATAATTGAGGGCTATAAATCTGTTTCTTATACAATGCATGCAATAAAATACTTAATGGATTGTGAATGACATGTTATAAAACTAGGCATTAAGTATTGCAATTTATATTTAAATGTGCCTCAGACATAAATAAATGCACTATAAATAGCAGCCTTCCTCAAGTCAGAAGATATAACCTTCCATTTACTTCTAGCAGACCTGGGAGCAGAATCATTACAGACTGTGTTGCTGACACCAAATTATCACTGTACTTTGAATAAGGGTTTTTTAAATATATTTAAAATAGTTTGTGATTATCAAATTGTTCAAGAGCTCTTCAAACAGAACAGCTGCAAGTACTGCTTTTGTAAGTTGAGCCCCTTCAGGGAATGTCAGAATGTCTTATCTGCCCTGAAACCAGCTTGTCTGACATTAATGCTGCTGCCTGGTCCAAATGAAGATGTGATGAAAAGATGAAATAGAGTAAGAATGTGCCATTTGGAATCACAAAAAACACTGTCATCTGAGACTCCTTTGTTCTTTAGTTTTACATCCTGTCTAAATGGACGTTTCCAAGGGTGATGTTGCAGTGTTTACCACGTTCAGTCAGGAGACGGGTAGGGAAACCACCACTCACGGCACCTTTTAGGTAAGTAAGTGGCACAGCTCAGACAGGGCAAAAAGCAGTGTAAGTGCTACTGTGTGAAAGTGAAGCAAGGCCTTAGTTCCTGTGCAAAGTTTAACCCCATTTCTCTTTAATACCTGGGGTGGCAAATGAAATCCTAACGCGGAAGCATCTCTTGCTTCTGTTGTGCGGCTGTACGTCGCCTTCTGTTTGTGCATGTGTGTATCTCTGAGATCCGGTCTCTAACTTGAGGAAATCTGGTGAAGCTGAATACTTCAGTCCGTTCCAATGACTGTCAGCTCCCTCCATAAGTCTCACTACACGACGGGGAAACAAGCATTGACTCACCAATGTTTGCAAGATGAGAGACACCGGTGGAACACCAGTCCTACCACCCTCGGGAAATGAATGAGCCAGGAATTTCTAAATGACACTAGAGGAATTGTGCTGTCATGGCCAGAGTGATGGATGTTGAGTCTAGGGCTGAGAATTGATGCCACGTTAACCTTACTTGGTAGTTTATGGACAATCACTCCAGAATTACATTTCCTTTTCTTAAGAGGTAAAGAGGGCAGAAGGCCAGGGGAATTGGAAATAAATTCTAGCATCCATTCTAATATTAGCACTTGGATCCACAGGTGTGAAAGTTTTAGTCTTATCCATGTGATTTCGCTAGTTTGTTACTTTACTGGCCCCCACATCAGTCCTACCATCCCAACCCCAAATATAAATTAATTACTTTGAAAGTGACATAGACCATAATTTTATTTTTTTCAAGTAATATATTTCCTGGGATTGAGCTGAAAATATCGGTCTCTGATAATATTCTACTCTGCTTCTGCCTTGAAATATGGAAGTCGCTGAAGAGCACCCACCCACAGCATCACCCCCACCTAATGTCTATGCCCCCTCTCCTGCCGCCCTCTCCCTCCTCACTGCTTTTCTCTTATGTTGCAGTTATTGAGCACCACTGCATACCAGGCATAGTCTAGGTGATCATAGGGGAACATTATTTGTAAAACATATCACAATTTACAACTGTCAAGTTCAGATATAGAAATAGATCTTGTGAATGATAGATTATAAAAGTTGCAATTTAGGGCTAATGAGACAAACTGAGAGAAACGTATTGACTTGTCTGAGCTACCCCCATTGGAATATGTGCTCTATAAAACTGGAAATTTTTGTCTGTTTGACCCATTGCTGCATCCTAGGCATCTAGAAGAGCCACTGTCACACAGCAAGCACTCAATAAGTAGAAATAATAAATAAATAAGTAATTGCATTAATTTAACCTCATAGCTGATACGTGACAGAGAAAGATTGAATTCAGGTCTTCTAAATCCAAATCTATGAAACCTAATATGTTCAGAAAAGTATGGTTGCTTGAGTCACAGAGACATCCCTCAATTATAGGTGCCAGCAATTATGTCAGCTATGAAATAGTAAGCTTTGTGCCACAGTTTTATTAACTGTAAAATGGGCTTAATAATAACTTTCAAAAGGATACAAAGAGTTAAAAACTGTAAAGGAGACACCACACTACCAGGCACCTCATAAAGGCTTAAAAAAATCTTACATTTGTTTCATCTTGTGTTTTTCTTCTCCTTTTTTTTTTTTTTTTTTTTTGTTGCATATATATGACCAATTTTTCTTTCTCCACTCCTTTTTTTCTCCTGGCTGTTTTCTTTGTTTTCAAATTTTATCTATCTCTATCAAGGGTACTCCACAAGATGGCTTAACTTTACAGGTAGTTCAAAAAATTAAAAATGTTCCTCCTACTCCCCATGTCTACCTTTTTGGATACTTCCCCTGTGACTAGACCTAGAGGAAATTCCCAGAATAGTCCAAGAGATTCACAAAGACTGAGATCCTAGTAACTTGTGAGAAGAGCTCCTATTCCTAGATTTGTTTTTCACAAAGATTTGTTCTTTTTCAAGAAAGTATTTCATAGTGGGGTTCCAATTTATTTCCTCAACAGAAGCAATTCTGATCCACCCCCCCCACACACCTTTTCTATTTAAGATTCTCTGTTGCCGTAGATTTCCCTCAGGTTGTCCCCAGTCATTCAGCCCTTTTTGTTGCCACCAGGCTCTCTGTCTCTTTCTTCTCTCTGGAGTCCTCTGCGTCTGTCACCCCCAGAAAGTGGAGTTGTTGTTGCTGTTGCTTTTCCAGATACTGTCATGCTTAGTGGTCTTTGCTCTACGACTTATCTTTTCCATAATAACAGCTTTCACCTTTTAGTCTAATTATCAAAACTCATCTTTCTGCAGTAGGGGTTTTGTGTTCCTATATTTGGCCATTTGATCTTTTTAATGGGTTCTCTCTTATTGACTAATAATCAGTTTGAAGTGGTTAATCTGCTGGTGTTGGTATTATAGGCAGATCAGCTGTTCTTCCTTTTTCTTTCATGATAACTCTCTATTTGATGACTTTTATCTTTCAATGTTTAATGTTGTGTTTAAAAAGTACTTCTCTGCCTGATAAACTCCATATATTATACTCTTTTTCTTTAATCTAACCTACAGTTTATGAGGCTTTATACTAGTGAAACATGCTAGTTAACTGAAACTAATGGATCTGCCCGACGCCACTCTCCATAACGGAACTTGAAAAATTCCCATTTGACATATGTACATCATTCTGGTTTGATTAAATCTAGAGTTTCAGTTAGGAAATCCTATGAGGAATACATATTGCCAGGCCAGTTTCATCAGATATAGAAATCCCTTTCCTTTGTCTTTGCTATGATCCTCTGTTATAAAAAGAAGGAAAACAAGTATTGAGTTTAAATTTCTCATTTTAAAATAAATTTGGGTCTCTAAAAATTTGTAAATAAATATATATAGTTCAGTGTCTTCCCAAACTCTCTGCCCACTTCCACTTTTATATGAATTCCTCCTCCACCAACTCATTTATGTTGATAGACCTCGTCCTTCATTCTGACTCTCCTGAACATTCTACCACACAGCCCCATTCAGATCTGCCCTCTAGATGTGCAACCACCTGCCTGACACACAACTTTCCTGACATCTCGTCCCATCTAAGTTTATCATGTCACGCTATTATTCTCTTTTTGTCCTTCCTGAGTCATTAAAGTGACTCAAAATGCATCCTCACTTTGATGTTAACGGCCATTAATGCCTACAAAGGTGACTCTTCTCAGGTGAATTAATTATACTTTAAAAAGGCTTTTAATGTCTAACTTTGAAATATGATAAAAAATGGTTGGAATTTCAAGTTCCATGGCAGATGAGCAAGGGAAATATATATGAGTCATCAGGGGAAGTTGGGTGTGCGTGTCACCTTCCAATCACACTATATGCAAAGCTTTTTGTTCTGAGCCTGAGCATGGCTGTCCTGCTTCCAGGCAAATGCCACCAGGTAATCACACTGCATGGAGGGACTGTTTCTGGTGGACTCTGGAACTAATGATCTTTCTTACCTTTGGAGGTATAGTGATTATGAGTTATGAGCTGAATCTCTGAATGCAAAAAGACGATGCTCTGCTTGGAAGGAGAATCTAGTCACTCAGGCATTCAGAGGGGCATTTTTTAAAAATCAATTAAATAAAAGGTTTAAATTTTCCATCTAGTTCAAGAAGTTTAAATTTTTAATTCAAACTAATTTATTGAGAATTGGCACTTAAGAAAATGGGAAGACGCAAAGGGACCTTTGTCAGATGATAAGTGGGTAAGAGAGGAAAATGCTGACAGATCAGCCAGAGTTATCTAAAAGCTGGGAGGCAGGCAGAGCCTTGCGGGTACCCCAGCCTGGCTCGGGAACAGAGATAAATGGAAGTAGAGACCAGAAAGTTCATCCTTACCCTTCTGCCCACAGTGAAAGGAGACTCGTAGCGTGTGAGGTACCTGTCTCTAATCGCATGTAAAACTGCAAAACTTGCAGGGTTACTTTGATATGAACAAGGTTAATGTGCTACTCAAGATTAATTGTGACTTCACTAAGAAATTTATTGAGGATAAGGGAATCTGAAAGTGAAAGGAGGAGCAAAAGCCTTGTTAGAGATTCATCACGAGGGGGTGATGGATGAAAGCCTTCAGAAACGAATAATAGGATTTTAAAGATTCACATGAGCAGCATTAAGGAGAGCTCTAGCGCTTGCCTTAGACAAACTGGAGTCGGTGGATGGCAGACTGGTGTCATTAAAGCTGTGAGGGGAAGCACAGCCGGCTATTTCAAAGAGGACCTCATGACCTGTGCTTCGGTTTGGTGACAGTCGGTCCGGGGTTTGGTCCTCTGCATGACATTTTTATAGATTTAACTTGAGGTTGATCATGAAACAAACTACAACAAAAACAAAACAACCATCAGATGGGCTGATGGTGGTTATGAGCATGGACTTACAGGCTGCCCATCCAATAGGCCTGGGCAGGGGTTCCACCCGTACCACCCATGGGCTGCACAATGTTGAGCAATTTACCTAATGTCACAAACCTCTGTTTCTTAATAAAAACAACAGGAAAATAATAATTGTGCCAACTCATATTTTCATTGTGAGTACTAAATGAGATCATGAATTTAAAATCATTAGCAGAGTCCTTTAGCACCTGGGAAAATGAGCCATCATCATCAGAATGATTTCTGTTGTTGCTGTCATCAGTGGCAATAGTAGCAGTAGTAGGTACACCACTGTTATACGCAGCAAAGGAGCTGCAGAGGCAAACATTGACCAGTGCATTACCCAGGGCACCCCTCCCCACCAAGGGATATTCTGTTATACAACCAGAATATCTGTGATTGGTTTTTCTCCTCCTTAGATAAAATAGTCAAATAATCATCCCCCTTTTCTTTATTAATAGGCTTATCAGTCATGAAAAATGTTTGTCATTACATCCTCACTCCATGTACAACATGTCACAATTAATTAGATCATGCTTATTTTACTGTTGGAATTCACAGCTGTCTTAGAAGAGCTTGAGTAGGCAACCTGGACTCCATCAGCTGGATGAGCAGTGTGTTCCTTCAGAGGGTAATTTTCTGGGGAGATTTCCACAGATGGCTGATAGATATGCAGATTCATGTTAACTTCTACTTCTGCAGACAATATGTTTTAATTTTGCTCATACATTCTTCGATTAAATATGGGTTTTGAATTCTGAAGCTCTCCATGCATTTACTAAATAATCTATTTATTTCTTTCCTGTACATTTCACAGAAGGATGAATTAAAATTTAAAATGCAAGTTTTGGTCAGGATGTCTAAAGTAGAAGATTTTGATCACCTTTGATGACATGGAGTTTATGTAAGAAGAGCTCCTCATTTTTAATTCTATGTAGAAAGCTAACTTGATAACCGTTTTCCAGTCAGATGCCTTACGCAGTTTTCCTAAATCTTATTACCAGCTCCTCCTCCTCTCCTTGACTTTCTTTTCATTTTATGCTACTCTCTTAATGATTTGCTCATGTTGCCAATGAATATCTGCTTCCTACTGTCTGTTTCCACCTCCGGACACATCTGTGACCCATGGCCAGCTGGAGATTCCTAAACTTCTTGCCTCAGTGGCAACCTACTCATTTGTGTACCTAACAATTATTAAAAGCCTATCATGTGCCAGGCTATGTTCTAAGCCATGAAGATAAAAATAAGTGTTACAATCTATTGGAGAAGAAAGTTATTAATCAAATAATAATACACCAAAATGAAACTTCAACCTGTAATAGATGATATAAAGGGAAAGCAGAGGTTACTATAAAACATTTTAAGAGGGGAGTAAGACCAATCCAGGAAATGCTGCCCATCTTCTCCCAATGCTCTAAATCTCAGCAAATGTCATCACCACCCCCTTAGTTGCTCAAACCAAAAATCTTGATATTCCTCATTTCTTCCTTTCCCCATCCTCATATTCAGTGTGTGAGCAAATCCTCTTAAATATAGATCATAACTGTTTCTAAATGGATCCATTTCTATCTCCTAGTTCAAGCCAAGAGCATCTCTTGTAATTGGTGTTCCTGCACCAATCCTTGGCCCCTCACATCTAGGCTCCATACAGCAACCAGAGTAATGCTTTTTAAAATATGTATCTAATCATGCCTCACCTGCCAGAAGAAAACAAAAGCAAAAGCCTTCAAAGTCTTTCCATTGCTCCTAGGATAAAGACTTGATCCTCAATATGACTGCAAGGCCTGTGTTATCTGGCCCTGCTTCCCTGTCCAGCTCCCTACTACCCCCTCTCCCCACTCTTCCCCCTGATCATGAAGCCCGTTCACTCAGTTCTTCCAGCAAATCAAATCCTTCCCTCCTCCTGACGTTACACTGTATAGTTTCTCTTGCCAGAAACGTGTTTGCCCTACTCCCAGCGGCTCCATCACCAGGATAACTTGCCCTCCAACGTTCAGGTTTTAATTTAAGGCCACTTGTTCAGAATAGCCCTGCTTGACTTTCACCCCTACCACACCCATGGTAGGTTTTCTCTGTGTGCATGTATTATGCACCAACCTTTCTTTCAAAAATCTTATCACAAGTATAAGTAAGTCATTGAAAGCATCATTCTTTAAGATATTTTTCCTCCATTAAACTATAAGCTTCTTGAGGACGAGGACCCTCTGTGTCTTTTTATCATTATTACCTATAGAACCTACCAGAATGACTGTCACAGAGCAGAAATTTAATATATAGTCACTAACAGAATAAATAAATCAATAGATAAATATGTATTTACTTATGACTATCTTATAATATTGCTAGGATTGACAGAACAAGTAAATTTCAACTTGTGTATCCAGTGGTTTTTGTTATCTGCTATGGTTCGACTTGTCACCCCCAAAATTCAGATCTTGCTAATTAATAGTATTAAGAGGTAGGGCCTTTAAGAAGTGATTAGGCCATGAGGGGGGTTCTTTCATCATTAATAGGATTAAAGACCTTATCAAACACTGCAGGCTTCATGCAGTGTTTGGCCAGCTTGCTAGCTTATTCTTCTGCTATGTAAGGACACAGGAAAGCAGCCCTCACTAGACAACCAAACCTACTGGCACCTTGATCTTAGACTTCCCACTTTTCCTGGAACTATTGGGAATGATATACTTTCTCCTTCTGAGATCTCTGGCTCTAAGAACCATGTAAGTAGGAGCTACTAAGGGTCACCTTCACAAATTCTGGAGAAAACTTGTCTCAGAATAATGCAAAAGTAGAAGAAAGCAAAGTGAAAAGATGAAGGGAAAGAGACTTAACTTGTTCTATTTCCTGAAGACCTAGATATATCCAAGACTAAGCTACCTGAAAACTTTAAAATAATATGACTTTTGTGTTACATAAGCCGATTAATTTCCAATGCTATGCAATCAAGTTTGAGACTGATTTTCTGTCCTAGGTACATTTAAAAAGTCCTGATTAATTAATTAATTCAGGATTCACCACTAGCTGGGTATTTACTATGCGGCCAGACGCAGTGATAGCAAACACTATCTATTATTACAAGCATTATCACATTTAATCCTTATTATTTTGTTTTTTAATTTTGGAGATAATGAGTGTGAAGTTTAGAGATCTCACATAGCTTGGCCAGTTCACAGCTTGCAAGTGGGAAAGCTGTGATTAAATTCTGAAGACCATGCTCTTCAACACAGGCTGTTAACAGTACCTACTGCCTTCCATCTCAGCATCCTCTGCCCGAGCTCCTGAAGCTTACTGGTTTATAGGCTACTGCCCTGTAATGGTTCCAACACTGACATAACCAAAAGGAGTCTAGATCCTTTCTCTGCCAATTGCTGCCTAAAATAAAATCAGGACAAACTAGTCAAGGCCCTGGGTAACCACAACCACTAAGACTTGATTACGTAGGATATACTCTCTGTAATGAGTGTTGTCTAAAACATATCTTAAATTATACAGGCAGCCCAGGATCTTGCTTTTGCATATGGAGTAGGGGAAGATGGAAAAAGTCTTTTAAAATGTTTTCTTTCTATCACTTCTAGGAAATATGTAATATACTTTGAAACAAATGTGTGTGTACATATGTATTTATTATATGCAATATATGTATATATTACATATATACATACACGCACATTACCCTACCTGCTATACACACACACATGCTGTATATGTATACACACATACATAATGTATATTACATATATATTTGGACATTTGTACATATAAAATACATTTCTGAGAATGAACTACAAATTAACAAATAAGATTAACCTGGTTTGAAATTGATAATGGCTAAATTGGAGCTGAAAGAGCTCAAGAGAGTGGTGTAATTCAACTTTCATAAATCATACTTTGAGATTTAAGAACGTTTTCTTATTCTTTTAGGCCAAGAACTAATAACTATTTCTGAACACTTACCTTGTATCTAAAAACATACTGGAGCTCATTTTGGGGAATGGTTATTTATTGAATAATAAATTATATAAATCATTTGAGACTACATAATAAATATAATAGAAACCTGAATGTCTTGTCAACTGAGGTCTGGAAGAATTTATAAAGTAATTGTATATATAACTTAAATAAGTACCAATCAAATAGTGCCCAAATCAACTTCAGTGCCAAATTCACTTTCTTTGAGTAAGGAAATTGGGGGATGGGGGAAACCCAGTGACATCCAACACCATGTCCAGCCAACAGCCACCTGCAAGCTGCCTCCCTTAATTAACTTGTCCCAATTCCTAGAACAAGGTAGAGCCACACCATTGGACTGCATCCTCAGGGAACCCTGGAAATCTGAGCAATTTTGAGCAGAGGAACTTCTCATGGAAATATGAGTGAGTTTAAATAGTAACATCAAATCCCATACTTGATATTTTTATTCTTTAGAAAGAAAATTGGCTTTGATTTACAATGACTATTTTCTTTTTTTTTTTTTTTTTTTTTTACCAACCTCTCAGGTTTATTTAATAATACAGTTACATAAAGTTATTTCCCCTATCTGGGCTGCACTATTCTAGTCTGTTGCTGGATACACATATATCAGGTTAGTCCACAGATCATTGTTGGAGAGAGACGGATATAAATGAGAACTTTCATTCTGGGCCATCTGATAGAATTACTCTATAGTTTTAAAAATTATAAATGCCTGGGGGCCAACTGATATCCACTGGCATGGAGCCTAGGATTTCTTTAAAGTTCCAATGGTAATTTTGATGAACATCCAATGCTGGGTACTTGGGAATTAGATGATTTCTGAAGTCCTGTCTGATGCTAAATTCTGTAATTTCTTTGAATTACTAATTTAAAAACTTATTTTTTATGAAGTCATAAATACTACTGGAGAAAACAATTTTGATAAATTCTCTAAAGTATGTCTCAAAAGAAATTGTACACATAGCAGGGTCTATGTTTAGGGATGCCTTCAAGTCAAGGAAGAGAAAAGTCATTAGTAGTTCAAACAAACAGGAGGGCTTGGCTCCACCCATAGAATAAAAAGTCCAGGGGTAGGCTGTCATTGGCATTGACTAAGAAGCTCAGTGAAGTTGAGGTGACCTCTCTGGTCACAAAATGACCTTTGCAATCTCAACCACCCTGGCTTCATTTAAGGTATGAAGAAGAAGAAGAACAAAAAAGGGTGGGTAGCTATAACCATCTCCTTTAATAGGGACAGCAAATACCTTCTGAATAGACTTCTGACTAGGTCTTCATGACAGAAACAGGGGCCTAAGGCCACTTCTAGTTGTAAATCATACTGAGAATTGGTTTGGACCAGCCATAACCTATTGCCAGGGTTGACCACATTGTCAGCCACACCACGTGAAAAAAAAAGAAAAAAAGATTCTTGTTAATAAGTAAGAAGATGGATATTGAGTTAGAAACATTGCAAATTATTGTAAGTCAACTGAGATGAAAAAATTGAGATAAAGTGCAATTATACTTTGTTATAGAAAATGATATTGATCTACCATAATATACAAAGTTAATGTGTTTATGCAATTGCCAAAGAATAACTTCAAAAAATTTTGAGAAATGGACCCATGAATATAACAAGTATATATTTTATCTTTCAAGGTAATTATTTTGAAAAATAACATTTATTTAGATGCACAAGTGCTTGTGTTACATCATTCATTCCACATATTTAATCAACACTGGTAAACCAAGATTTTTATCTAATAGAAAATAAAGCTGGAAAAAATATAATTGTTTTATTTAAAAGCATTGAATTTTTTTTTTGAGTGAATTTGAAGTTTATTCATTTACATTCAGTTCCTTTTCTAATTTTAACATAAAAGCATTGAATTTTAAAAATAAAGATTTTAAAATCCATCAAACTATTGTTCATTTTGGCAACAGGTATAAAAATCCTTAACATGGGGCACATATTATTGGCTTAGCTATTAAATTTAGAGAATTTTTTACATTAGAAAGGAATACAAACGTGTCTACAAATGTTTATTTTAATAACATACAATTTTTTAACTTGTTTAACTGTCCAATAACAATGGATTGTTATATGAAATACACATTCACATAGAATACCATTTTGTCATTAAAATTATTTAATAATTCAAAATACTACCTAATAATCTAAAGAAGTGTTCAGAATGTATTAAATGAAAAAATACGGTACCAAATTATACACATTATGTTTCAAATTGTTTACATAGTAATTTATTTATTGAACACATACTGATTCTAGGATTAATGCTTTGCATATATGTATTTTATTAGATTCTCACAACTCTATGAGATAGGTTCTATTATCCTTCCCATCTTACTGGTAAAGAAACTGAGGTTTAGAACAGCTATGGAACTTATTCAAAAATACATAACTAACAAATGACAGAGCTAGGATGTAAACTCAGGAAGCCTAGTTTCAGAAGCTGGGCTTAAATGTCTGCAATAATGTATATCTAGAGGGAAAAATCTTAAAAAAAATGCAACAAAAGGATAACAGAAGATATGTCTGAGTGGTAAAATTACAATACACTTCCTATATTTTCCAAAATTTTCAGAATAAATGTTTATTAACAATAATTGTAAAATACAGTGATTATTTGATAGGCTTTTAAATCCAGTAATCACTTAATAAGCTTTTAAACCTGATTTCACAGACAATCAAATCAGCTAGGGCTCTACTCAGCAATTCCTAATAATATGAACTCTGCAAAGCTTTACTCTTCTGCACTGAGAGATGAGACCTTTCTAAAATCACAACCCATGAAACCTAACAGCTCATGCACAATATCCCTTATACAGTCCACTTTAAGATCAATAGTCTTATTACAGATATCAAAGTGGACTCATTGGAAGGAAGTAAAATTCTTCCATTGTTTCATGAAATCAAGAAGAAGGAAGAAAAAGAAATCCCTAAAATATCAGAAACAAAATAAAATTGCATTCAATGTACTAGCATGCATCCAGTAAAAGAACAAGAGACTTATAAAAAGATAAAGACATATAAAAAGATCTCCAAGCTATTTTCAACTAAAAAACCAGGAACAAGAACAATACAAAGAGAAAATATTTATGTTAATAAACACACATAATATATGTATTTAGTGTTGTCCAAACCTCTAAATATATAAATATATACATATAAATGAATAGAAAGTGGTCTGAAGATACCTTTACCAAAACCTTACAGCCAAGATTCATTACTATATCCCTGCTAAGAAGTGAAACTTGTATGGACAAGAACAATAGGGAAGCTTTCAATTTTTACTTTACATAAGACTGTTTTAATCCAAGTTTTGAAAATGATATATTAAACATATTCATTTTGTGCAAATTTTGAAGAAAGAACAAATCGTTGTATATAGATTTTCGTAATTACCATCTCTCACAGTCACTGTACTTACTGTGACCCCTTTGCATTATTGATGCTGTTTTATATGTCTCAATAATAACTCTTTTATACACTACAGCATGTGTTCGTCCAGCACAATTTTAGAGGAAAACACAAAGGGAAAATTAATTTATCTCCACAAGTTTAATGGTGATAGAGCTAAATATATTTTTACTTTTGTTTTTGAAAAGAAAGGAAAATTATTGTTTCATCTGCAAATAGTGTTGACTATTAACTTTAATCACAAAATGAATGTATGAATAAGGAAATAAGAAAGTGGGCAAAAAGATGCAGACATAATTTACAATAGGGAATTTGTTTCATTTTCTGTGCAGCAAGACTATTCAGGTATTCTGATAGTGAAGTTACAAACATACTCTAGCCCACTTACTGAGCCCATTTGCCCTGGAACAAAGCTATTATGCTATCAGACTTTCCCTTTCTTCCTGCAAAAGCATTTCTTTCTAAATCAAAATTCAAAGAAAAAAAATACCTATCAAAATATATGATCCTTTTTTTCTATTTTTTAAAGTCTCAAGCTACTATTTATTCATACACACAGAGGCAGGGAACTTTATAGTCAGTAATAAAGATTAATCAGAGGGAAAAATATAATATATTTTGATGTGCATTAAAGAAATTTAAAATAAGTTGAATATAATTATTTTATCCTCTGTGCTTAATTTCTAAATTGTATAAATATGAAATTTTCTATGGAATTTTAGTGAAATAAGATACTATAAAGACCATTTAACACACAAGAAATCTGAAGTCCAGAAAGCAATTACTGTCAAAAGTCAGATTATAACAGAGATGTTCAATTTGAAAGATTGTTTGTGGGTTAACAGGTAAAGCATCATTGGAAATAAACTTTCAGGAAAAAATTCTAACCTATTTAAATAGATGGCTTGACTATCACAGCATACTGACATTATTTGTGGCAAAAGCGTAACACTTGGCAAAAGTCATCTATTTAACTTCATTATATTCTAAAAAGCATGACAGTCAATATATATCAATTGCTATTCAGTAAGTAAATATTGTAAGTTTTACTGGACATATCTTTTAAGGAAATTAATACTTCAAAGGATGTTGGGCTACATTGATATCTGACTAGAAAAGTTTCTTCCCCTCCAATGAAATCTTGCAATAAATTAAATAGCAACTGTGTTGAAACTATTGTGATATTGCTAGTTAAACTGATTTTGCTTGGTGTTTTTGTTTTCTGAGTATATGTGTGTGATGGCTGTTTATTTCTTGAAATAAATTTTTAAAAATGAAGAAAAAGTAAATGTGGAATGATTTCAGGTCTAGTAAATGGCTTCCATTATATTTTCAATTCATAGTTTAATGCAAATCTTGCCTACAATATATATATATATATATTTTTTTTTTTTTTTTTTTTTGAGACAGAGTCTCGCTCTGTTGCCCAGGCTAGAATGAGTGCCGTGGCGTCAGCCTAGTTCACAGCAACCTCAAACTCCTGGGTTTAAGCAATCCTACTGCCTCAGCCTCCCGAGTAGCTGGGACTACAGACATGTGCCACCATGCCCGGCTAATTTTTTTTTTCTATATATATTTTTTAGTTGGCCAGATAATTTCTTTCTATTTTTTTTTAGTAGAGAAGGGGTCTCGCTCTTGCTCAGGCTGGTCTCAAACACCTGACCTTGAGCGATCCACCCACCTCGGCCTCCCAGAGTGCTAGGATTACAGGCGTGAGCCACCGCGCCCGGCCTTGCCTGCAATATTTAAAATGGGAATGTTTATTTCTATGGAGATATGATAATATATAATAGAACAATTCTTGGCTGAGAGTGATTTTTAAATGAAGAGAATCTAAAAGTGCAATGATAAACAGTGTCTGGTTCAGTATTTGTGTTCAGTAAATGCTTGAATTTATTTCAGATACTTCCAAATTTAATAATTATCTTAAATTCTAGATGGAAAAATGAATTAGTTACTTTGAAAGGGAATAGTGATACCACTAAAGGCATTTCATGGAACATGGGATTAACTACTGTTCATGATGCAATTCTAAATAGTATTCGATGTGGCTATAAAGTAACTTACTAAACAAGTAATTCATTTGTTCAAAACATATTTATTGAGTGTTTATCATTTTACACATATTGTTCTAAGCACTGAGGATACAGTAGCAAACAAGGCAAAATGAAACCCTTATCCTTATGAGGCTTACTTCTCAATGGAGGAGACAGACACAAACAAGATAAAAAGTAAATTGTATACTAAGTTATATAGCAATAGGTATTAATACTAAAGAGAAAATATCATGTTTATTTCCAATGATCTCTTGAACAACGGAGAGTACAGTATTTGTTAGTTATGGGTTTTATTTGTTTTACTTGGTAATGTAAGGGTTCTATCCTAAACCATTGCATCTCTGGAGTGATCGGCGTTGTCATTTCTTAACTTTTTCCAGTTCATTCGTATTCCTATTACGGTATAATCAGGAGCTTACAGTATCCATATTCAACAACGCTTGATAGGAAAACAATAGGGTGTGTTTAAATATCTCCTCCATATAAACCAACTAGCACTATCCACTCATCTCCCACAATTGTACTGGTACACTTCCATGCCCTGAAAAAGTGCTCAGTAAATGCCCAGGGATATGGAGCTATGGTCGGCCTTGGATGTCCTACTGAGCTAGCTTGCCAATAAAATTCTGGCTAAAGAAGTCAAATTATACAATGGACTATCCCCAACAATTAAACATTATGTTTCACCCATTAATTAGGCCACCCACTGTGGCACAGGGACACATGCAGACATCCGTAATTATTTAGTTCCAATAAACACAAACTTCCCACTATTATAGAGAATGGGTGTGATTACCCAAATGTGTTCTTTGTGGGAGTCCTATAAAGATAAACCTCAGGGCAAAAGAAAAGCTTAGTAGTTTGTGCTTAAAAAACAAGCGATTAACAGACCTTAAGTGCCAATAGATATAGTACATTATTGACTAATCCCTGATTTCAGTGAGAAAGAGTGAGACTATTGGCAACCCACGTATTCATTCATTTCATATGTGAAAAGTACATTTTTTTCTTGGACCCCTAGGAGCCAGGAAGAATGCTGGACACTGAGCCAATAAGACACAGAGTCACTAAGACACAGTGCCTTTTCTTCCAGGAGTTTACAGAACGATGTTGACACTTAAACAGAGAATCACAATGTCCTATCGTAAGTACAATGACACGAGATGACTAGGAACATATAGGAACTCAGAGAAGGAGCATTTAAACTAATTTGGAAGGAAGCTGAGGAGCGGGGTGGGTAGCACTCAGAAAAGACTTTCTGGAAGTAACTTATACCCAAAATGAGTTATCCAGATGAAAGAAGGAAGAAAGCCAAGGACACAGAACTGAAACCCTGCGGTGTGTACCAAGAACTACAGGCAGTTCACTGTTGAATGGAAGCAAATGTGATATGGAGAGTAGCGAAAAACACTCCTGGGGAGATGCAGGGGCCAGATGCTGGAAGCTTGGACTTCACCCCATAGACAATACCTGAGGTATTGATGTGTTTTCAGGAAGAAGGTAACTTGCTCAGATTTGTGAAGGGTGGCTAGCATGGATTCGGTGGCTATTAGTCTAATCCTGGAAGAACATGATAAAAGCTTACACTAACTAGTAGAAATTGGGGTAGTCGAGCAGGAACATTGCCAGGAGTTGGCAATGGATTGATATGGGAGCAAGAAAAGGTGGAATCATATATAACTGCCAGCCTTCTACTTTCCATGATGAGCAAAGAACCTTTGGGGAATCCTAGGTTAAGGGGCTTGTTTTCAGAGACAGCTGTGTGCCATCCATGTGGAGAGGACTTGCAGGCAGCTATAAGCACAGTTTCAATGGCATCCTCTTCAAGGTTGTCCAATTTCCATTTTAATTGAATTTTATTAATTTAATTAAATTTTAATGATGTAGATACAAACGTTTAGGATAAAAAGCAAGAAACAAAATGGGATATACTGTACTTCCCCCTAGAGATGTTCTGTAAAGACCTTCATTACAAATAAACCTTTTTCTTGCTCAGTGTGGAGCAGGGGAAGAACGATACAGTCAGTTAATAGGGTTCTTAATTAGATAAATAATAATTTAATAGTAATATATAATTAAAATAAGAAAGGAGAGAGAATATGTCAGATGTTAATTTACTTTATTTTCATGACTATTAGGTATGTATTACTTCCAATTTACAGATGAGAAAAATAAATTTTATAAAGGTTACATAAATGATCCTGAATGACTTTAAAGTAAATAGTAGAGTCAGGATTTTTTAACAAAGAAAAAGAAACAAAAAGTATTATTGATAAAAGGCCTAATTTACATCTAACTATCACACTTTCATATGTTTCATTAATTTAATCTCTTGGGGTAGATATCACTGTTTTGATTTTTGATTTTGATTTTTTGCCAAACTGTCTTTCAAAGTGGCTATCTTACACTCCTGCCAGCAACGAATGAGAGTTCTTGTTGCTCCACATCCTCATTGTTTTGATTTTTTATTATGCGCCATAACAGATGTGCCCACCCTTGAAAGAAGTGCTTCAGAAGTCTGTCAATACTGCATTCACATTTTATTTTTGTGTTTTTTAAACCAACTTTTAGAAATATTACAGAAGAGAGTTTGGCAGTTTCTTATAAAACTAAATGTAGTCTTACCATATGATCCATCAATTTCACTCTTTGGTACTTTCTCAAAGGAGTTGAAAACTTATATCCACACAAAATCCTGCACACAGATGTTTATAGCAGCTTTATTCATAATTGTCAAAACTTGGAAGCATCCACAATGTCCTCCAGTAGCTAAATGGATGAATAAACTGTGGTACATCCAGACAATGGAATATTATTCAGCACTGAAATGAAATGAGCTATCAAGTCATGAAAAAACATGAAGGAAACATAAATGCATATTACTAAGTATAAGAAGCCAGTCTGAAAAGCCTGCATACTCTATACTCCCAGTGATATGACATTCTGAAAAAGGCAAAGCTATGGTTTACAGAAACAGTAGAAAGATCAGTGCTTGCCAGGGATTAGGGGCAAGGAAGGGATGAATAGGCAGAGCACAGAGGATTTTTAAGGCAGTGAAAATACTGTGTGTGATACTATAATGGTGGCTACATGCCATTATATATTTATCCAAACCCATAAAATGTACACCACCATAAGTGAACCCTAATGTAAACTATGGACTTTGGGTGACGATGACGTGTAATGTCGGTTCAACAATCGCAGCAAATGTACCACTCCGGTGGGAAACGTTGAGGATGGAGGAGGCTGTGCACGGATGAGGGAAAGGGATATGTAGGAATTCTCTGTACCCTCTTCTCAACTTGGCTGTGAACCTAAGACTGATCTAAAAAAGCAAATCCGTTTTTCAAAAAAACTATTGTAAACAACATACACACTTCAATCACAAATGATAATACATTAGAGAAAGCCAGTATGTTACTGCTTGTCACCAGGTTAAACTGTTTTGTGACAAACTTCCCAATATAATGTCTCTTCTCATACCTCCTTGAAAAGTATACTGTGTTGCAAGATGTTAACAATAAGGTATGTTCAGCTAATCTGTGTGAATGGCAATTTTTTTTATATTGTGAAGCTAACATAAATAAAAATTGGGGTGCTCAATTAAATTTTTGCGATTGTTAAAGAAGATTCAATTAGGATATTTAGATGCATTTTACTACATGAATTTTAGAAAATGTATTTTATTAAAGCATGATTTTCACCTGTTTTATAAATTGGGATTTTAGATAAAATTTACTTGGCAAGAAGAAATCCTGTTTCAAACAAACACAAGTTTAAAAAGCATTGTAATATACAATGTTTTCCTTTTGAAAATGTTTCTGTTTAATCAAAATGGCTCCAATTGCATAACAAGATTTATAATCCATTCCTGTGCAGTCAGGAATGCTTCTGCCTATTCTGAAAGCTAAGGAGACTTTCTTAATGCCTGAAGATCACTTCATTTACCGGTTTTTTTTCTTTTAATAAATTTATGTTTTTAGAGTTGCTAATCTCAATATAAATTATATAAAATATGAAGCTTTTAATTCTAGTTGATTGGATTTTATGATTCATATTTCCCTGTAGGCATAAGTTTAATAACTTTTCTATTTTTTGTAACACATATGCTTGGAAAGATTTAGAGTCCAGTAGTTGCTAGTATAGTTTGCATGGCGGATTACCAAAGGCAAATACTGCAATGTGAAAACAGACTTCTTTCCCTGACATTTGAAGTTCTTCATGGCTGGATTTTTTTTTAATCAAACTAGACACTGACTATAGCTCTTTGGTTACTTTGCCCTTAATTGTCTCAGATACAGATTTGGATAGTCAAGAATATAAACAAACAAACAAAAATCCCCAGCTGTCTGCTTTTTGTGGGTAAGAATGTTCAGTTGAGCTGGCTGGTCTGCTCACATTATATAGGTTGAGTAGCAAGGCAAATATAGCAGGTGATGGTGGCCTTCCTGGCATATGATTTGAAAATCAACGTGATTTTAGAATTGCCTTCAGAGCATTTGAAGTCATGTGGTCAAATTGTTATGCAATCTCTCTTATGACCCAGCCAAACCTTAGCCTTCTTAGAGGCAGAAGTCATCCTTTATAAACCCCAAAATGACAAAAACAGTGTCTTGCATGTGACGAGTGAGCATTGGACAAGGATTTGTTTATACGATTTCTTTAAACCTGGGCTCGTAATGAGGAAATCTTCCTAAACCAAGAGCCTAAATTTAGCTAATCTTTGGCAATCTGGCATTGATTCAAGCTAGTTATAGTTTTTAAAAAATATGAGCTTGCTTCTTTGTCTTTTACATAAATCTATTGTGGTCTTGATAGAGAATACCCAAGCCACTTCAAAATCACAGTCCAATAGACAGGCAGTCTTTTCTGGGACTCACATTCTATGTCCTCATTCAGTTCTCTTCGTGCTGCCCTGGTAAAGTGTCTGTCACTTCCTCTTGAAAAGCAGTGGGAAGGAGGAATGTGTGGACTTCATGTCAGGAGCAGCTGTTTTGTCTTTGACTCCTAACCTTGCTCACCAGTTTAGAGGAAGTAAAAAATTTAGTCTGGGATAAACCAGATAACGTGGACCAAAAAAATACAGAAAAGCTTGAAAGTAGCCTGGGAATTTCAGAAATGAAGAAAGAAATGTTCTGATGACACAAAATAAACATCTGTTCTTTTGTCTGTGGACTGTTGTTAATGCTGTAGGCTTTCAGGAGTCTGACAAGATCCACCTCTGGGACCTTGCACCCTTTCCTTCAGGAAAGATGCACCACAAAACAGTGTGGGAGAGTAGAGATGTCTCCTGTCTCTCTTGGGATCCTGAGGAAGGTGACTCTGGGATGCTGAGATGTGCGTGCAGGAGGTTTAATGAGATGTGTTCTCAGGAATAACTGTGAGGGAGCAAGGGAAGCAGGAATGGACAGAGGGAAAAGGCAAACTGAGATGCAGTTGCCAATCACGCAGAAAGCTCTGAAGCTGGAAGTCCTTCAAAGGTATTTGTCATTGAGGCAAGGAAGCCAGATCTTGGAGTGTGGGCTGTCCCTGGTAAGGCAGCATCCATCAACAGAGGACAATTCCCAGAAAGGGATGTAGTCTTGAGCTGTTAGCAGCCAACACTGCCAACCACTTAGGAATGAGTGACTAGTTTCTTAAGGGGGATCTGGGTGGCACGACAGGATGTCATTATCCCCGCTCAGCCAGACTAATTAGCGCCATCAGCAGAAATGATCAGGATTGATTCTGACCCTAGGACTAGGTGTCAGTACATTTCACTCTCTGCTGAACAAAGTGCTGACCATGTGCCAAGCACTCTTCTACATAAATTATCTTGTTTGATCTTCTTAACACTATAAGGTCTTATTTGTCTCCTGATGTGTGCATGAAGAAACTGAGGTTTATAGACATTAAGTAATTTTCCCAAGTTCACATACCAGTTAGGCCCTAACAGAGATTGAAAGTCAGATCTTTCTGAATGCAAAGTGTTCTGAAACAATTCATAGCATAAAGATCATATTTTGTTATTGTTGTCATTGATATTGTGTTTTTATTCCTGACCATCCCATAAATATTTGGAAGTGAGAGGAGGAAGTAAGATGTACTTATATTCAGAAGGGCAAGTGCAAAATCCAGGGAGTTCAGGTTTCTGAAAAGCTACCAAACTGTACAAAACCACATGCCCAAGCACACACCTTAGAGGCCAGTGTGGGAGGAAGAGGACGCCATGCCAGCCAGGTGAGCAGAATCAACATCACCGATCTGGAACTCTCATGTCAGAACAAGTGGACCTAAAAATGATGACCTGAGGCAGCAGCGCTGGCCGTGGAATTGCCTTCAAAAAAACAGCGTTTACAGGACTCTTTTCTTCAACTTCCTCACTGTATCTTCTCTCCCTCAAATCAAAATCCAAAAGACTACACAAAACCAGAGATTTACCAAAGGTCAGAAACTTGATTCGAGCGGTGTTTTAACTGTGTCACACATCTGCTTCAGCTTGCTTTTTTTCATTTATCCTACTGTCTTGGCAGTTATTTCCTTTTGTGTCTCCTGACTTCTTCCTAGAATTGCTTATTATGTCTAGTTCAAGTGCGTGTCATAGTAAATATTTCCCATCTCAACTGCACAAAGTCACTATGTAATTATGGAATGTACTGGAAGGACTTTCGAGGAAAAGCAAGATAGCCATTTACTAAGAAAAAATTTTAAACAGAAATCATCAAAAAAGGCTATTTTCAAAATGTTTTCAAGCTGGTGTACAGGACCATTTTCCTACAATAAAAACAATTTCATGCTCCAGCATGATTTCCAGAATATTACATGTCCACTGGCAGTCTCGGTGCCTGATGATTGAGAACAATTTGTTTCTGGACATTTCACTTCAAAACAGGGTAGAAGCAACTGGCTTTCTCCTTCCTCATTTCCCCTCTCCATGACCAAGACAGTTAGGCATTGTAAAGAAGTTGAATTACCAAACGGGTCAAAATTTTCCAAGTCTTAGGAACTAAATATTACTTTTAACAATCAAGAGATTATTTTTCTTTTCTATCTGAATTAATTTAATAAATGTCATGAAATAGATGAGGCTCCTAGCTAGAGCCCAAACACGGTGGGCATTCCATACATATTTGTTGAATTAATAAATGCCCATCGCTTACTCCATGAAGCCTTCTCATTTCCCCTGGTAGAATTAATCCCTTCCTCCTCTGTGCTCTGACAAGATTTTTTTCACACTTTTTATAACATTGTCATATCCTGATTTTTTGCTATATTTAGTGAAAGTCTCTCTTGCTCTTGCCTTAATGGCAGGGACTGGGCCTCATTCAATCTGTATCTCACATTTTATTCTACACAGAGCATGCCTCAATATTAATGTTTTGCTGACTCTGATGACCTACTATATAAGGACTGATCAGAATGGCCTGGGCAATTGATGAGTCACAGAAGACTGAAACTGGCAGGCATGCCAAACACTGGTGTTTGAGGACAGTGGTAACGCTCTGTCTTGACAAGGAAGGTGGATTCAATTCTGCTAAATGTCCGTGGCAATGACGTAGCACACTGCAATGCACCACTCTGTCTCATTTTGGCGTTACTGCCCTCTCCCCGCCATTGCAAGCAGCACGACACTGTCAGGCTAGAATCCATGGTTCCCATGATGACAGTGCGCTCAGGTAGAATGGAAAGAAACAAATAAGCCCAGGTTCACCGATGGCAGAAAAACTGTACTGAGTTGCCAAAGCTTCTTAGTCCTGACCTGTGACGCAGGCAGTTGCTCCTCCAGGCGAATTTAGAAAAGGTTGAATGACCATTCATTTCTTGCCTCCCTGAATAGTCATTCTCGTGTCTTTGTCCATGGCTTTGCTCATGAGAAGCAGTATAATGTGGTGGTTTGAGGATGAACTCTGGAGCCAGGAAGCCTGGATTTGAATTCCAGCTCCACCATTTTCTAGTTGTGCCCCCTTAGGCAGGTTTCTTAACATGATCAATTTCCTCTGCAACAAAATGGGGGTAATGATGTATTCAGATCACAAAGTTGGTGTGAAATTTAAATAAATAAGTGACTAGAATGGATTTGTAATAGGGTATGACACAGAATAATCACCTAGTCAATGTCAGTACACAGAGGGCACTGTGTGAGGCATTATGATGTGTCTAGGATTTACTCTGCATCCGGAGCCCACAGAGAAACTTAAGCAGGAGAATGATGCCGTCTGATTGATTCCTTCAATATTGCTCTGACTCCTCTGGGGAGCTGGGCTGAAGGGGAACACTGGGACCGTGGGGAAGCCCCGGGAGGCTAACACAGCAGCCCTGGGAAGAAGTGATGATGACTTAGGGCAGGTGGCGGCTTGCTCTAGACAGAGTGAGCAGGAGCAGCTGTATTTTGGAGTGGAACAATGAGATGTGCTGAGGGAGCATGTGTGGGAGGTGAAGAAATCGAAGAAATCCATAAGGATTCTAGGTTTCCAGCTTTAGTCATAGAAGCTTGATGATGTCATTTACTGAAATAGAGAAAACTGCAGGAGGAACATATTTTGGAAGGGAAATCACACTGTCCTTGGGGGATTGTAAGTTTCAGATATCTACGAGAAGTTCAAATAGAACTTTGAAATAGCCAGCATTGTAAACCTGGAACTCATGTGAAATATCTATACAGAGACACAAAGTTGCATCACCATAGAGATGCTTAAAGCCACAGACAACAATGACATTTGCTATGGCATGGGGTCTACAATAAAAAGAAAAGAGGGCAGAGCCCTAAATTACTCCAAAATTTTCAGGTCAGAGAAAGCAGAAGTGTCAAGTTAAGGTGCCTGAGAAGAGCAAGCAGGGACATAGGAGGAAACCCAAGGAGTGTGGTGTCACAGAATCTGAGAGAAGAGAACATACTAAGAAGAATAAAGTGGTCAGATATGTCCAAGACTGCTGGGTGGTCTAGTAAGATGACAACTGAAAACCAGAAAACTGGTTATTGGATTTGGTGAGATGGAGGCCTACCTGACTTGGACAAGAATGCTTTTTGATGGAGTGTTGGACACTGAAAGCCAATTGGAAAAGAGTAAAAACTTAAGTGCTAGTGATGAAATAGAGACTTTGTGGAGAAGTTTTATATTGAAGGGGAAGAGTGAAAGACGAGCATAAAGAGAAAGATTCCACTTCTGATGTTTTGAAGCTTGACCATGTTCAAGCACCACCCTTCCCGTGAAGAAAGCCCATGTGCTCCCTCCCGTGGTGCAGGTGGGGAAGTTCAAACCACACAAAGCCCAGTCAGCAAGCAGGCTCCCATTCCCACTGACCCTAGCCCCCCACCAAGCCAATCAAACTCAAAGCCACCAACCCTGCTTTGCACTTGCATCACTTCAGATTGAACCTGCTGTGCCTGAGCCCTTCTCCCTGGGAAATCCTTTGGTTGTTTATCATGCAAACAATAAACTTTATTCCATATCTTACTAATGCGTATGTGCCATTTGTGCCAACATCTGTATGGTTTCCCGGCAGGGGCTGCCCAGTATCCAGCAGAGGACACTAAACACCCAAATAAAATGCAGACAGCAGCAGGATGTGGGGTCAAGGAGCAACTGGGCATTCTGTTTTTATGGGGATTGGGGCAGAAAACATGTTTTTATGCTGATAGAAAATATCCAGTAGAGGGTGAGAGATTAGTGAAACAGGAGGATGAGGGCATTCTGCAGAAGCAAAGTACTTGAGTGTCAGAGAGGAGGAGGGTCCAGAAGACAAGGGCAGAGGCTGGCCATTGATAGGAAGAGAGGGACTTCCTCCATCATAACCAAAGAGAAGAGGGAAGATGGGGTTTCAACTCAAATATCCCGTACTTGGGCCAAGTACATGAGTGCAGCAGCAATGATGTACAAAGCAACAGGTGATTGGGTCTACAGGAAACTGGAGAGAAAATGTATAGAAGTTTAAAAAGTGCAACCTATCTGTGGGACAACAAATTATAAACCCTGGGGCTGCACATTGTACCCCAGAATTGGTAGGATTCCCCTGTTGGTCCCTCTGAATTATTCCTGTCTTTCACTTCCCCTAAAAACATGAGACTAGTCAGAAGATGAAGACCATACATCTGATTATTCAATAGCAGCTTCACAGTGGTTTTCCAGACTCCCCCTGCAACCTCCCAAGCTGCACTTTTATCTTCACCCTAGGAAGGATTTGTTACTAAGAGATTACAGGAATTCAGTGATAGCCACAAATAACGAAGATTTTGATTTTCATTTTTCTCTATTTCATTTTTTTAGTATTTTTTCCAAACTGTTTTAACAGTTGTCTAGATATCTAAAGGTAAACTGTTCGTTATTGAGTCCATATACATTTTTTTCCTTGAGATTCATGAACTGCATTTTCAAATTAGGAAAGCAATTCATAATTCCCTTGGGAACCGGCGTGCTGAATAGAAATGAGTATATTTCCACAGAAATGGACTCATTACTCTGCCAGTATTGCATAGAGCCTTATGAATAATTGTTATAAAACAAAGGGGTCTTATAGGAAGAAACCTTTTGCGTTTATCTTATATTTTTGCCCGGCAAACAATTTATCCACTTGCATCTATTTGCTTTCGTGTTAAGTTTGCTATTTTCCTTCTGCTCAAAAGGCAGGCAAAGTCTAAAATTTGGAAATGTCAACGGAATTGAAAAAATATACTAGTATAAAATATATTAACCATATAAAATCAATAGCTGTTATAGTTTTTAAATTTCTGGATATTTTGTTCCAAAATGTAATCTAAATAATAACAAAATAAGTATTGAACTGAGAAAAAGAAAAAGAAAACAGACATTTTTATGTCTGCTACGTGGTGGGCACTAAATTTGGTGTGTTATAGGTGTTGCCCCTTCTGAAGTGGGGACTATCTATACAGATGAGAAAACAGAAGTTCAAAGAGTGTGAGTAATTTTTCCAAAATCAAAAAACCTAGAAAATGGCAAAGCCACAATGTAAATATGAGCTTCATTTTGAAATTTCTCCTATTGCTGCTTCCCAAAATAGAGGTTAAAGGAAAGGTGAAAGATTCCCACTAAACTCAAAAACTCATCACATCAAGTAATTGTAGACATTTGACATTTGGTGATTGACAATGACAGAGTCTTCTCCTTTTAAATCATTGGAATTTGATGTGGCTAATATTCATGTCGCAGGCATGAATCTTTAACTGTGGTGATTAATCAACATTTCTTTCCTTTAATCTAATTACTGCCTTTATATTTGCACGTTCAGAAACTAGGAGCAGAACAAAAGCAGGGACGGAAGGTGAAGGGTGATCGGAATCCCCAAATACCGCTCTCTGGGAGTAGACAGCGCTGCCTTACACTCCAAATCAGCAACACCAGGGTTTGACAGTACAGAGATTACAGCCCTCTAGGAAGTTGATTTTAAAAGAGTCTAGAAAGGGCAGCTTGTTTAAATTGACACACTATCTTCAAATTGAAAACAAAATAAAGCAATCTCACACCATTAGTTTAAAGAGGAACATTCAGATCTGTGCCCACACTAACTGATACACAACAAAATGGCAACGCAGTCCTCTCACTTGTCTATTTTTAACTGACCACACAGCACTGTTTCTTTAGTTCATTTTAGAATTTAGGCAGACAGATAAGCTGAATTATGTAGCAGGAACAAATAACCCAAACATCTCAGTGGCTTAATGCAGCAAAAACATTTCTACTTCATGTTGCACGTCCATTGCAGATTGGCAGTTGGGGCTGATGGCACAGCTTTGTCCGTGAGCCTGGCAGAGGGGAACAAAATAAGAAATCATAGATGATCTCTCAAGAATTCTACCCATTATTTATACTCATTGCTTCTTGTTTTATTGTCCAGAGCAAGTCTTGTGACCACATTTAACTTCAACAGAGCAGGGAAGTGTAGTCCTGAAACGGGGTCAGGGAAAAATTCTGAAATACTTGGTAGAAACCACAGCAACCTCACTACAATTATTTCTAATCCCTCAAACATTCTGTTCCTGGGGAGAAAGACAATACAAGACAGAATATCAGAAGTTAAAAATTCAATCATCAAACTGAAGAAAAATTTTTTAAAAATGTCTACTTAGAAATGTGTAAGTTTAGGCCGTAAATTAGGAGCAGGATGTGTGTACAAGGGTGGGGGGGGGAACATTCCACTTGAGAATGGATCATTAAGAACTCAAAATGAATTGTTTCACAGGAAAAAGATGATACATGGTGTCTGTGTTCCTGTATTAATCCACAAGGCTTTATTTAACCCAAAGGTGAAAGAAAATTAGAACTACAAAGAGTGTTAGCCTTGAGACTGAGAATCTAGGAGCAGGAAACATTGCAGTTAAATTAAAAAGTAAAAGGAGTTAGAAAATGGAAAACTTCCATTCCTATCTTTGAAACACGGGCCTGATCCTAAGCAACATTTTTAATAACTGAGGTTGACTCTGGTCCCTTACCCGGGGACCACCAGATACCATTGTTCTCACACAGTCATGAACAACATAGAGTCCTCTATTCAGAACTGTTTTTATCCCAAATGTTGTGCCAAGATCCAAATTTATTTTCTCCCTCAACCAGTACCAATTTCCTGTATTTTAATGCACTGACCTTAGCTAATCATTAAGCGAAAAAGTGAGGTTAGTAGAAAGAGAACCAAGGTAAGTATGGGGGCATATGAGTTCTACCCCCAGCTCCAGAATATGTTTCCCAGGCTACAATTTTGTGATGTATTTTATGAGTTTATTAATCCACACTGTAGAAAAAATATATAGAAACAAGAGCTGTCACAGAATCAAATGAAATAATAGGAACAAATTTTTCAAAATTCTTAAAGTGGTATAGATATAGAATTGTAAGGTGTGGGGATGATGATGATGATGATGATGGTGATATAGAAAGCAATCAGATTAAGACAATGTATAACATTTGAAAAACTGGTTTTTCTATAACCCAAATTGAGATACTTGCACCTTCAAAGGTGAAAGCTTATTATCACAACCGTGTTACTTTCTTGAAAGCAGAGATGGTTTCTTCTGTCTCTGTCGGTCATGGTACATAGCATATACTCCGTAAATGCTGCATTGCTCCGAAGCGTAAAGAGGGAACGGCATGAGCTAAAGCACAGAATATAGCCTGTGAAACAGAAAGAAAAAAAAAAAAATCCTGAAAGGGACAAAAGAAAGGTGCATCTGGAAAGAGTGTGGAGACAAGATCTTGCAGGTTTGAGGATGGGTCCGTGTTATTAGGTGCCGTAACACAAAAATAGGAAGGTAGAATTTGTGGAGCAAGACAACAGCTAGGGAATGTTCCAATATCCAGCCACAACAATTATACAAAAGCCATAGAAGCTGATGTCCCAAAATAATGAACTTGTCAGGAGGGTAACCTTTTATCATATCTTTAGGCTTTCCTTAGTAAACAATTAACAAGTTTCTAAATAGCTATGTTTTCAACATTCCTATATGAGGGGATCTCCCCTTTCATCCTAGCATTTGCTTTTCTTCCCTAGTTCATATATATACACACACACTTCAAGGAAGTAACATGGTTATGATAATAAGCTTTCACTTTTGAAGATGCAAGGAAAGATATATATACCTATAGATTAGATATAGATAGATATAGACATAGATTTTTATCTTGCTACACAATTCCCTGTACTGCTTGAAACCCAATTGGTTACTATGTTGGCTGAGTACCTTGTACTGAGATGCTTTATATAAACACAAATTACATATGCACAGAATGATTTAGGAAGATCTTTGAACAGTGTTTCATAGGTAGCGAAGGATGTATAAAGAAATGTCAGTGCAGCATTTGCCAATCAAAGACAGGATTAATTACCAGTAATATGGATGTCCTAATGAGACACGTTGATTAATAGGACAGAGATATGGAATATTCCTAGTCCTTCAGTTGCCTTGTCCTCTACATAAAAATAAAACCTCTTCTTACAGAATTCCACTTAATCAAGCAAACTGAACAAACAGAACCTCAGTGACCCCCAGAAAGAGCTTTTCGTCTCATGACAGAATTGATTAAAAGACACTTTGCACCTAGCTCTAAATTGAAGGGAAAGAGTTAGCTTAGAGAGGGGTTATTTCTCTCAATGAATTTTTTTAAAGTATCACATTTGTGATAGATTTAGATCATATTCTAGGTCAAAGCATGTTCCTTATGTGTGTGTGTGTACACACACAGCATATATCACCATAAGAAAGTCTGTAATGTGGGCCTTATATTATTTCCCTGACACTTTCTTATATATTAACATTATTTCTGTAATGAGCTTCTATTCTGCACATGCTTAGAAATCAGAAACTGGGGGGAAAAAAAGCATATGATGTGGTCTCATATCATTTATTTCCAATCAGCACTTAGCCCAGCAAAAATCACTTTTGAAAGTAAATGTTGGGCCAGTCCAGCTAAGTAATAAAGAATGATGATTTCAACATTTAACTTCTAATTATCTCCCTAGCAAATGAGGTTAAGGAGCAGTAAGTAACAAAATCAAGCAGAAAGGTACATTTCTTGACTTCACGTTACCATGTCTTCATCCAGCCTAATCAAATGGGAATTCAAGAAAGATGGTGGCTAAAATGGAACTGGAAAAAAAAAAAACAGCTATTTTTCTTCATGTCATAGAGGCTGATCAAAAGCTACACACTGGTCTTTACTCCACTCTGCCCTTTCTCTCTATCATCAGTCCTGGCCTAAATGGATCTCGATAGATTTTGTCTGGTCTGAGTACTCTGTGACTTAGAAAATTCACAGGGTAGCAGATAATATTTTCTAAAAGTTTTGCCACAGCAATATTTTCGTATTTCCACATTCTCCTCCAGAACCTTGCAGCTCCTCATTAAGACTGTCTGTTTTCTATCCCCTTGACTAACTCGACTAAAAGAATGATACCATGAAGCTTTTGGGGATAGCTCATAGAAGACAATATGGCTTCCGTTTGGCCTCGTCTCTCAGAATGCTTGCTCTCCCAACCCAGCCAGCGTGCTGAGGGGAGGCCAAATGAACACACACAGAAAGGTCCATACGGAGAAGAACTGAGGCTTCTGACCAGCTGCCACACTGAGTGAGCCCAGAAGCAGTTGTTCAGCTGCAGTCATGCCTCCAGATGACCCCAAACTACTTGTCATCTTGACTGTGACCTCATGAGAGAGCCTGAATCAGCACCACCCAGCAACATTTGCTGTTTTAAGCTACTAAATTTTGAAGTAATTTGCTATGCAACAATAGATAACTGAATGCATCTTCCCATTAAGGTTACATAAATGGAGACGATGACTTTTTGATCATACACACAAGCTATATTAAAACATGGTAAGGTACAAAATTTCAGTTACAAGATGCATAAGTTCTGGAGATTTAACGTACATCATGGTAATTATAGTTAGTACTGATGTATTGTCTACTTAAAATTTGCCAAGAGAGTAGATCTCAATTGTTCTAACCGTGCCCCCCAATAGTAACTATGTGAGATGACATTAATTAGCGTTATCGTGGTAATCATTTCACAATGTGTATATATATCAAAACATCACATTTGATATCTTAAATATATATAATTTTCATTTGTCAATCATACTGAGATAAAAGCTGGGGGAAAAAAAACATGGCAAAGTACCCGCTCAGTGACAGCATTAACAATAAAGGCAGATTGCATATGACATGGAACAAACCAGGGAGAAGAAGTCTCCATATGAGCAAGAATAAAGTATTTCCAAAGAAGATCAGATACAATACATAGACCCAGAGAAGGCGGTGAAGGAGGAAAAAACAACAACTAGAGAAAGGAAACAAATTGTGGTTTTCATGGCCTATTTTAAGTAACTCAAGGAGCCGAGGGCAGTTGAAGTTGTACCAGTGGCCCATGGCTGGTATTAATAAAAGCCCTTGAAGTGATACCTATGTCCACAGATCCTGCTTCCTAAGGCTCCCAACAAAGCCATTATGGAAGGAGAGCCATAAAACACTCTGCCTTTTCAATTACCATGAGTGAAGCAAAGAGCATCCAAAAATCAGTATCTTGGCAGCATGGAACAGGTCAAAGTTCATACTTATGACAATTCTGTTTTGTTCTGTTTAGTGACATGTATGAAAACCCTATGACATGAATGCCAGCAAAAAGGTAGAAGAGGCTCCATCTTTATTTCAAACGCTCTCGAAGGGTCTCTGGAAGGGGAAGATGTGCCAATGATGGCAAAATCCCATGCGAGCACTGACCACGGGCAAACCACAGCAGGGATTTTTGGTCATAATCCTGGGTTCTGTTATGAATAACGAACAACTTCAGAGTGACATAAAAGAAACGCTGATGGCATATTTTAGACTTTCTTAAGCAATGTATTTCAGAATTCAGAACTTCTTAAATGTTAGAAATGTAATCTGTGTACATGGCACATATATTAAGTACCCCCAAATCAACCATGTGAATATTTCCTCAGAAAAATGAACAAATATTCACACTAAATGACCTTAAATCTGTTCAGGTCAATGTTTTTTTCCAAATATGTGTTAGCACCAAACATATCAAAAATATTTTAGTGTTCAGAGCTTATGTTTTGAAATTGAAGATAAGGGATTATGGACTATAATGAGAATAATAGCTATCATTTATCAAGACTTAGGTTTTACAAATCAGTGTGTTAATCTTATTTGATCCTTCCATCTACTCTGGGAAAATGTTAAAACTGAAGACCATAGAGGTTAAGTAACATTCCCAAGATCAAAGACTGCTAAGTGGGTAGATTTAGGATTCCACCTTGAGCCAGACTTCAAATCCTCTGCCTTTAACCACCCTACTACATTACAAAAGATGCAAGGCTTGTTGGTTTTTTTAATTTTTATTTTTATTCTGTGGGTTTTTTTGTTTGTTTCTTTTATTAGAAGTAATAGCAATGTTAAAGAATTTGGAAGAAATTACTTATAACTTACCATCCTGACACAAGTTATCATCTTCATTTATCTTGCTATTGGCCTTATATCAGGATATACCCTGCCCCAGGAAGAGCTACAGAAAGCAGTAAATTCACTTGGGGTGCAGGTGTAGACAGGAATAGGGAAGGTGACCATAACTGGAGACTGACAAAAAGAAACAGCTAGAGAGGAATGGCCATAATTTCCCCTACCTGTTTAAATGATGAATATGTTAAGAAGAGTAAAGTTGAACTCATTGAAGCAGAGAGTAGAATGGTAGTTGCCAGAAGCTGAGGGATGGGAGAACTGAGGAGATGATGGTCAAAGTACACAAAATTTCAGTAAAACAGGAGGAATAAGTTAAAGAGACCTATTGTACATCATGGTAGCTATAGTTAGTAACAATGCATTGTATACTTGCAAATTGCTAAAAAAAAATAGATTTTAAGTGTTCTCACCACAAAACAAAGTATATGAGGTAATGTATATGTTAATTAGCTTGATTTAGCCATTCTGTAATGTATACATATATCAAAACATCATGTGGTACACCATAAATATATATATAAGTTTCATTCGTCAATTAAAAAAAGAAGAGTAGACAGTGATAGAATCCCCAAAAGAGGTTTCCTTTGCAAACACTAAGGATTATTTTAGGCAGAAATTTATATTCTCCAGATGACATAGGAGCAGAACCAAATTAAAAAATGACACCAAAGGACAAATTAGCAGAGCTGAGAAAAAGTCTCAAGCCAGAGGATTTCTGGGAGGACTAATCATATCAGAGCACAGAGCCAAAGTAATCTAGTAAGATACTAATTGTGGGACTCCAGCAGAGTGGGTCATCGTGCAAAGTTATGCACCATAGAACTGCATGGTATAATAGGTGTCGATTTCCATCCAAGAAGCCTCTTTCTAAAACATTGTCTTAAGACTATTGGCAAGTAGGGAATCAAGGGGCTGTCCAGCATTGCTCACTGTCACAAGAGCTGGGTGAGTCCCCAAATGAAGTAAAATGTGTTACTTCCTTCCAAATCCAAATCTGCAGCAAACCAGTTTGTAATAGCAACATCTTTGACCCTAAGACCACCCATTCATGAAACTTAAACCCATCTTAAACATCTGCATTCCACCTTTTAGGAAAAGCCTATTTATACCTTAATCTGAAGCTTCCCAATGAATAAACCATTATGTGGGTAGTAATTTGATGTAAATGTATAGGTGCTCAAAGTAATAAATGCATTAGTTCAGGCACAGGAATTGGGATACCATTAATCAAGAAGATAAATTAATATCTTAAACATTCTTAAACACAAAAACAATAATCAAACTATCTTATTTTCCCCTAATCAACCATTCCCACGTATGGGAAAAGTACTAAGATCAGCAATCAGTTGTTAAATATTAGAAACCAGTTCCTCACAAATTCATGAGTCAGAGGCAGAGCCATAGATAACTGTAGATAATGACCTTCTGTTAAATAAGATTTTTAAGCCTGTGTCAGCAAATAAGAGTAAGGGTGGAGTCTGAGCTTCTCTATAAGATAAAGATGGCTGAAATTCATATCTGTGTAGAGAAAATTAAATTTAGTTTAATTTGTTTATGGGCATTAATTCCTTTAAACAGCGCAGAGTATCTGACTTGAAACAAATTATTATTGAGAGATAAAAAAACAAGTGCCTAATTCATGAATTTGCTGATTATTTTTTACTTTCTGTAGACATTAGCTGCATTACAGCTACAGCCCTGACATTGTAATTTCCTGGAGATAATAAATGTGATGTTCCTGACATAATATTATCAAATACCTCATTCCCAGCAATGCTTGGAATTGAGTTCCATGCCTAAAAGAGTGTCATTTTAGGGCTAATAAGCTGATATTAAATCTCTCTTTTGCCCTTTCACAAGGACAATCTGTTAAAAATATAACGCACAGGTTTTCATTCAAAATTGAAATATGGAGTATGAAATGCTAGTATTTCTCTTCTGGAGTTTAATCATTCAAATCCTTCCCATATATCCCTTTATTTACATGGCAAGTCCTAATTGTCCTCTAACATCCAGTCCCAATGTCCTCTCCTTCTGGAGCCCTTCCCAGACTCTGCCATACAGAGTGTGGCTCTCTTCTTGTTGTCCCCGTGGAATTCTGCAACAACAATAAAAAGTGCTCATTGTTATTATTATTTGTCTTTTACATGTTATTCTTCCATTATTAAAGTGCAGCCTTGTCATGGGCAGAATGTATGCTTTCCCTATCATTTCTACAGCCACAGTGATGCCTGGACTATATTAAGTTCTCAGCATAAGTCTGTTATATGATGAATATATTATGGGGCACGTAATTAACCACCTTCTCTTAACCTAGCACTGTGCTCAGAATTTTTGTTACATTATCTCATTTATTCTTCCCCTCAGCATTGAGGGTATCATCATACCCTTTGGGTCAAAGAGGAAATCAGACCCAACTGGGTTGTTAGTAGCTTGCCTGAGCTCTCATAAATAGTAATAGAGGAAGTATCAAACCAAGATTATCTGCTACCAAGATTCTTCCACCACAGTAGTGGGCAATGGGCATGTTTGCGGGGACCCTTCAACAGGATCAAGCAATGCTTGGACTATTTTACTTCCATAGAACTGAATGCAGCAGTGTAGGAGACAAATGAATGATATGGATTGAGTGAAGTGAGTAAAATCTGTAAGAATCTGGTGCAAATACAAATACTCTGAGGGGTACAACTGCACACATTCAAGTGGCTATAAGTTAAACAAATAAAATATTATGCTGTCTAGATGAAGGAGAGTGAACATTTATTTCTAGGAATATTTCTCCTCTCTCCTTTTTTGACATTATATGTAATGTCAAATAATATCATATATTTGTGGCTAACTTTCTTCTTTAATATGTCTCTCCACTCCACAACTAGACATCTATATTAGATCAGAGCATGTTGCCTTACACTAAATTATATTCTCCCAAATACATCATGGTTGCCAAGGGGGAGTAACAGCTTAGGAAGTATTTGTGGGGAAAGATGGATTGAGGAACAAATGCAGGTATAACAACAATGCATTTATCTATAGGTCATATTTGGTCCATAGCACAACAATGTATCATGAGCTTGAACGAGATCATCTCAGCAACACTTTCAGCCATATTTTTGCTCCTACCCTTTCTTGAGTGCCTACATCTAGAAATGGCACTCCTTGTATATCATCTCTAATTATCACAACAGCCCTCTAAAATATATTTCTATGGCCCTGTGTGAATGAGACAGCTAAGGATCAGAGGCATTAAGTAATTTATGTAAGATCACGAAATGAGCAGACAATGCAACAAGGACATTAACCAAAGCCCATATGATTCCAGGGCTCACACACTGTCCACTAAACCCCTCAGCTGTTTGTGAGCCTGCATGGAAATAGTTACACATTGATAAGAAAAGGAATGAAAAACTTTGTATTACAGTGTTCGCAATTTCCCCAAGGAAATAATTGTTAGTACAGTGGGCATTTGAGGGTTATTTTTTTCCGACAGAGACAGTGAGGAAGAGGTGGAGAGAAAATACATGAGAGATGTAGGGCCTGTCATTTCAAACTGACAACAAAGTTAATTGCTGCTCTTAACAACCATGGCATTATTGGGGTTGTTTTTGAAGTTATAAAAAGTCCTGGTAGTCACAAATTTTTTTGTTAATTCCAATGATCCCAGCTCAACCTGGTTGATGGAGATAATTCAAAGGAAATCAAATTTTGACCATGATCTATGAAACATGCATCTCAAATACAAATGTGCATTTAAAGCTATGAAGGAAAAAACACATTTTACAGTGAGGTGATCTGCTGAAAACAAGTCAAAAAGTTTAAAGTAACAAAATTTTAAGTAAAATTATTAGCCTGCTTATATAAAAGTTTGTTGCTAAGCAACCACATCAATGGAATATTTCAATTATGATTTGAATTTCTTGAGCTCCCCTTACCAGTTACAAAAATAGACATTCCATAGCTAATGAAATCATTTTCTCATAAAATATGGAAACCTGAAACTAATCCTCTGAAACAATATGTCCTAAAAACATGGCAACATATTATTAAAACATAAAGTAAAGGCCTGGTAATTATAATTTGTTATTTTCCATTGTACATTGACTTAAAACAAGCTCTTATGTAGTCTACTGTGCTTTTCAACATCTAGTAAAATAATAGGATATATATTTCCTTTTGGAAATCATAACTGTAGTCATTAAGCATGTGAGTGATGAGGTAGTTATACAACCTCCAAAGCTTCACATTTCTCTTTAAAGCACAAATTACTCATCTTCAGATTTTAAGATCTGCATTATTTTAGTATAAAATATGAACAAATTAGGATGCCTTACTATTAATTGCCTGTGACAAACTGTGAAATCATTTTTACATGTGAATGTATGTCTTTCCTTCTTTCACTCCTCCGGTTGGGAGCTGGCCATCATTAAAATCAGTTCATTCCAGCTTCTCCCAGTCAGACTATAACTGAAACAATCCCCAGCAAATTATTTTTTATTCCCTTCTTAACAAATGTCTTTAAAAATAGATGAAATGTTATCTTCTTATAACCAGTTTCAGAAACTAATATTTCATTTAGATTAAAAAAATGAAAAGTAATTTTTTTATCTATTTTAAGATCTCTGAGCAGTAGGTCCTGAGTGAGGATTCTAGTGCAGGTGGTTAATGTTGCAGGTGATCTTATAAAGCACAGGTAGAAGAGAGGAGAAGTGAGACAAGAAGACAGATGAGCCTATGAGGGTGTATTATTCAAGCAATGTCCCACTTCAGGCAACTTGAACTTAATTCTGCTAGAGAGCTCTAGGAAATGGGGAAATGAGGTAGAACATATGCCTTCAAGCTATCTCACAGAGGGGCCAGGGGCCACATCTGTGCCCGATAAATTAACATATGCGTTGGAGCTATCTTCCAGAGGCACCATCTCCCTTGGAGGAGCAAAGGCTTTAATTCCCTGAGACTTCCTGCAAGCCACATGAGCAGAGGAAAACTTCAGAGAAAGAGATGCAAGTTGTGGCAATCGAATTTCAATGACAAGGTGCACCAATATGGTGAGGCATCTTGGGCATCGGAGTTTATGGAGTTTATGAGATGGAGTTTATGCTTCTGGGAACATTTGTAAGCCAATAACCAATAGGAATTAGAGGTTAAATGCATCAGTATTCTTGCCATTCGGTAGGATAACTCTAAGGCATGTGCTGCATTGATGTTCAAAGTTCCCAGAGGGATTGAGCTGTCTATGCCCCCAGCCATAACCTGTTTGATGTTACCTGTCTGGGCCTTATTCTCTTACTTGTCTCACTTCCCCTTCTGGAATCACCTCCCAAATAAAATGAATGCATTCACATCCTTATCTCAGAGACTACTTTTGGGGAAAATCAACATAAGATATTAGAAAATTATTTTAACTTGTGACCAAAATTTTTTCAAAATAACCATTTTGCAGCAGAGATAGCTAACAAGGGGCAAGATTGATTTCCATGTCCAGCATAAAAGTAAAATTGATTTCCTCTTCTGTTTTTTTTCCTAAAATACTCTATCCAGATTAGTCATCTTACTTCTTCAGTGTGATAATTCTTCTTATGCTGAATACCCAAATTTGACAATTGGGCAATAGCATATGAAAGTCATTTTCTTGGCATCTCCAAAAAGATCATTCTACCTCTCTCAGAGCCTGTCAATAGTATAGTAATTATCTCATCTGGGCATCTCCAGGAGATTTGTACCAAAAGCTGAGAGGTTTTTCTCTCTCTTACTACAATGCCACCATACTCGCTGCTGCCAAAATCAATGTTTTAGTGCATAGCTGTAATGATATCACTCCCAGGTTTAAAATAATTTGGAGGTATCATGAACCATGCGTCCTACTGAATTGAATAAAATCTCCTTGACCTGCTATTCAAAACATTCCCAAATCAGGCACCACATTATATAATCAGAATCAACTTTTCAACAGCAAGTATCCTACTGGACTCACTATAGAGTTTTGGAACATCTGTTGTGGGTGGGTATCAGGTTCATTAAACATCCAAGTTTGCCTATAATTCACTGTCCTTTTCTTAGCACTGGAAAGCTCTACATCTCAGGAAACCCCTCAGACCCTAGGAAACTAGGACAGTTGGTCACCCAAGGTATGACAGTATACACTGCTGTGGTATGCTTATTTTTCATGGTATCAGAGAAACATCTGTGCCCCCAAATAAATTAGTGGCCCTATCTTTAATGACTCATACAGTTGTAAGAAGAAATTTTCCATGCCAACACACATAGTGAGAGTGGAGGGATGCACATAAAGTGTGAGCCATAAAAGCAGCATCGTACTTCATTATTCATAAAAATCAAAACTTTAGCATCATTCCTATCCCCCCCAAATTGCTAACTACTTTTCCCTAATATTCCATTAGAGCTAAACTACCCTCACCCCCAATAACTCTCAAAGCTCCTAAATATGATAGGCTTCCACTGTCTGCTTATGAGTTCCCACCACCACCTGAAACGCCCCCACGTTATCCCCCAAACTGCTATCACAGGGACTCCATCCTCCAAAGCCCACTCACTCCATGCTGCCACCTCCATGGAGATGTTCTGAATTTCCTGTCTCAGTCTCAGGTTGGGTTTCCTCTTTGTTTAAGTCCTCACCCCATTTTGTTCCTTTTTCATGACACTTAGAGGAATTTCATTATTTTAAATGCGTGCAGAGCTTTATCATCATACTTTATTTAGGAGAACATCACCTATTCTTCACAACTCCTCTGTGAGGCCCCTGCACAAAGCAGGGATTCCTGCTCACCTGACATCGGAGCAAGCTGAGGCTGAGGATCATTAGGTCAGCTGTCTGAGCTGTCTGACTTCAGGGGTTATTGGACTGGAATTCAGACCCAAAGCTTCAAATCTAGCATATTTCTCGCTATTCATCATCATATGTACTTAATCAACCCACTAGATTTCAAACCATTGGAGGTATCAGAAACCACATATTAGCTGTCTTTGTACCTTGGTAACAACATTTAAGCAGAGATTTTAATCCTGACATTCAAATTCATTCTCTTAGGCAAACCTTATTTGC
This sequence comes from Lemur catta, assembly GCF_020740605.2. Lineage (NCBI taxonomy): Eukaryota > Metazoa > Chordata > Mammalia > Primates > Lemuridae > Lemur > Lemur catta. The sequence goes on along the minus strand of NC_059141.1, from coordinate 43,882,503 downwards.
TAGCATTTATGGCTGCAAATACATTTGTCCAGCACAGTCCTCATTTGGATTTTTTCTAATTAGGTACCATATCTATTCTTTAATGTGTCCCCCAGATCAAGGATGTGGTTTTAAGAGGAGCTATGTGGCAGATTTCATAATTATAAAGCTAATCTCTGCCTTCTTGATTAGCATGATGATCCATCATTTCTTAAAGTGGCATTCCTCAAATTGTGATCTGTAAACTGCAACCATCTGCAATAGAACCTCCCAGGGCCTTGTTAGAAATGCAGATCTTTATACTCTAGCTCAGATTTACTGATTTGGAAAACCAGGAGATGGGGCTCAGGAATGATGACCTTTAAGGTTAAAGTTTAAACTGAACTTTAACATTGAAACTTGGCTCCTAAGACTAGCATGTAAAGTTCTTATAAATCTAAAGATAATAATCCTTCTTTTGGAAATTTCTACTACTGCCTTTCTTTCACTTTACAAATTCTGACTTCAGTCTCCATGTGTCTACAGCACTCTTTCTCTTTTTCCGTATCATCACATCCTACCCATTCCTGAATGCCTGATTCAAGTCTCAGTCTTCTGACATCACCTCTCCCTCCACGGAGACATTATCATCGTGGTCGCTGTTACTATGTTGCTGTGGCTGAGGTACCACCCATTGAGCACTTACCACATGCTGGTCATTCTACTAAGCACGTTATCCACACTCTCTCTTTAAATCCTCACAAAAACCTTGTAAGTATCGTCTGTTATTATCCTCACTCTTAAGATATTGAAACTGAAGTCAAAGAGGTTTAGCAACTAGTCCAAGACCACGAAGGGAGGCATCATGACACAGATCTTAGTCTCTCTGACACCAAAGCCCATACATTTAGCAACTGCACTGTGTGCTTCCTTCACCTTTGCCCTCAGTACGGTGCCTCCACCATGATAGGCACCTGTCATTGTGAACATTGATGGAACAGTCTCCTTGGTGGACTGATGAGCAGTGAGGCTCACTGAATCATCCTTACCAGGAATGATGAAATCTAAATGAGGCCAGTTCCTCAACCTGTCACACTGGTTTGTCTTACCCTAATTTAGAGGGAGAAAAGTTCATGATCAGCCAAATGGCTTATTTCACATCCACTGACAGAATGGCCCCCACTTCAAACAAAAAAGCTGTAATGATGCATTTTTACAAAATGAAAAAATACTGAAAAAAAATGCAGTACCAAAGATACTGAATAGGTACTTGATTAGCCAAGCAATAACAACAGTGATGATAATAATCACAGTAATAGATAACTCACAGGTATATGGAGGTCACTATAGGACAGGCACTATGGTGTATGATCTGATTTAATTCTCTTAACAATCCTAACAAGTAGAAATTATTATCATCATCTCCTTTCTACACATGAGGAAACCTAGACTCAGAGAAGTTAAATAATTTGCACAAGGCCACATAGCTAACTGTGGTAGAGAAATTAAGTAAACTCAAATCCTGTTGTACTTGACTTCCAGACTCGAGCTCATCATTGCTCTCCTCCATCAAGGAAGTTTCCTATTACAGATTAATTTGGAGCTAATGATTAGAAATTATCTTTAAAAAATTTCAATAGTTGAGAAGAAGCTTCTTTTGCTCTATAAACTAAAACCAGACTGTAAAACTTACCTGTGGATATTAAAGGAAGACTGGAAATCAGGCTTGCCTGTCATATCAATGAATGCAAATACCTGCCAGTTTGGTTTGGCACCTGTCTCAGTCCATTGTGCGCTTGAACAGAATACCATGGATTGGGTGGCTTATAAAAGATATTTATTGCTCACATTTGTGGAGGCTAGGAAGTCCAAGATCAAGGTGCCAGCAGATTTGGTGTCTTGTGAGCACCCACATTCTGGTTCCTAGATGGCTGTTTTCTCACTATGTCCTTGCATAGCAGAAGGGATGAGGCAGATTTGGGGGGCCTCTTTTATAAAAGAACTAATTCCATTCATAAAGACCCCACCTTCATGACCTAATCACCTCCCAGAGACCTCATCTTCAAATACCATCACACTGGGGATTAGGTTTCAACATTTGAATTTTGGGGGAGGGGGGACACAAACATTCAATCTCTACCAGCACCTAAACACAATGTATGTTATTAAAAGTCAGCTTTAGCTGGCTATATTATCAAATGTGGTTGGCACTGATCCAGAAAAATAATCTAAATTTCAAGTTTCTCTCAAAACAGTTGATAATTGTGTGTCAAGAATTATTTTCTCTAAATATCACAAAGAAGTTGTACATAGAAAATTTGCCCTACAAAATTTGCCCAGTGGAAGAAAAGTTTCTCAAAGATCAGCCAATGAAATAGAAAACTTTTTAATATAAAGCAAACATTCCATTAGTATAGTTTTACCTTTAATATTTATATCACAGTAAAATGAGGAGGGTGGGTAGGAGACCAAGAAATATTAGAAAACAGTGCTGATTTTATTTTATGTTTTACTTGATATCCCTTTGCTCTGTTCTCAGTTTCCTCCTCTGCTGTTCCTTTCCACCTTAGGAAGCAGAAAGTGGAACCACAGACCTCACCCTCAACATCACGGATGAGTGATGGAAAAGTCAAACTTTTGTATTTGGCTTAGCATGAAAAATTTCCTGGATATACCTTGACAAAGTTAAGACTCAATGCTATGGCTCGGCTACATCCATCACATCTTAAAATTCTCTCCTGGGAGAAGGTAGCATCCTTCTCATTTAGAAATTTAGCATAAACATTTCCATGTCTATGAGGAACCTAGAAGAAAATAAGTCAAGTTAGTAAATGGCACGTAAAAGTTTTCCAATATCCGAAAGTGTTACACACAGTACTCTTCTCATCCATCACATTGATAAAGCTTTTTATTACTAGGTACATGAGGAAAGTTGTTTTGTGTAACTGATTAAAACTATATTTTCCCCGGCTAAGAAACTTTACAGGCTGTCTGCAGGTGGGATAACAGATCGCATTTGTTAATCCACTCATTTCAGGCAGAAGCTTCAAATGGCACATCCTAATTTTAATATACTTCATAAATTTGCTCTCCTCCCTAAACCTTCTGTGTTGAATGTGCCTGTTTCTCTCTCAACCAATTTTGCCTCTTCAATATACATCACCTACTATTTCTCACTCTGAATCTACTGCTCGTCAAAGAACCACCCTTCTCGGAGCTTTCCCAAATAGATCTTTTACTTGACTCATCTCATACTCTTTTTTTATCCTCATTTTTAGTGAAAGTATTCTATTCCATCTCATCTCTCTTTGTTCTCCCACTGTTTGACATTTGTTAGTTCTGTAAGTGTATTTATTATTTACAAAAATGTAGTAAAGATACATGTCTTCAGGAACATGTGGCATGAAAGATGTTAAGCCATCAAATTCCACATATTTTTTTCTTTTTCAGAAAAACCAAAAGCTCAAGTAGATTCTGCACAAAAAAAAAAAATTGAGTTATCAGGTAGTTTCTCAAGACTCCTACAGTATAAGACTACACAAGCGTAAGAAAGGGAGGTGGTAGCATCTCTGTTGTACCCCTGGGGTTCAGTTCCTGTGGAATATTCAGAGACAGAAGTGACTTTTCATCCCTCCTACAGTTTGAAGCTCCCCTCCCAGAATTTCAATGTGGCATTTGCTTTGGGGCAAACAAGGAAAATTATATTCAATCTCCTTGTATGTTTCTCAAAGTTTTAAAAGCTATTTGTGAGTTTGAAAGCCTTAGCCAGAGTTTATAAGTATCTAGACAAAGCCAAAAGACTTTAAAAATACAATTAATGAGCCCATTTTAAGCACAACTCTTTATCATTTCCCTTGCCAATATTGGTTTGGAATTAGACCGGCACTATGGGAAGGGATGGCTTCCCTCTTCTCCCTCCCACCAGCCAGCCCAGTGATTGACTCTCAAAGGCCAACTATTGGAGTCACTAATGTGTTTTTCTACTTGGGCTGTTCATTAGAATCATCTGGAGAACTCTAAAGACTATTCATGCTCAGGCCTGCCCAGACCAATTAAATGACAATCTCTAGTGATGCTAAATAATCATGGGTGTTTTTTTTAAATCTCCCCAGTGAATTTAATGAGCAGCCTGAATTGAGAACTATTGTACTCCACAAAGGACAAACCCAGGTGATCCCTGTCCCATTAGCACATTGATTGGAAGTTTGGTCTATTATTTGTTGATCCTAGAAATTCAAGGAAGGGAATTCTCAATAAGCAAAACAACTTGTACTCATGAGGAAGAGTGGAAGTGTTACTCAACTGCAGAAAACAAGCTTGGGGGAAAAGCAGGAAGGACCTCATGTCAAAAGCGCCCCCTTACATAAAAGCTACCTGCAGAACACTAAGGAGGAGCTCTAACTCACTTGTGCCTTATGGGCAAAATATAAGCATTTATCTTTTAGAAGGGCCTTACTTTATTTAAATTCTTTAGAATTAATCAGTTGCTCTTGAATATTGTCAAATGGTAAAGACATAACAGTTTTTAAAACAACAAATTATTAAGTGTCTGATATGATAGTCTACATTATTATATTTTGTTAATTGTTCAAAAGAATTGTACATGGTAAGCATTGTCTCATTTCACAGTTAAGAAAACAGAAGATCAGAGAAGTTGATTAAATTACCCCAAATCACATGGATGAGTATCCAGGTCTGTGTATCATGAAAGAATGTCCACTTTGCCTACCCTGCAGACACTTTTAATCCAAAGGCAGAGAAAGCACTAATAGAAGAGCTATTCTAGACTTAATGCTGAATACAAAGAAAGAATTAATTGGACATGTGGAAACCTCAGGAAACCTGAGCCAAACTGACTGTATTATCCTGGAATGTGTGAAATAGAGGAAGGGGACATGAGGCACAGTCAGGCATAAGCTGGAAACTTCAGGAAAGCAGATTTAAAAACATGAAAAAGAGAAAGAAGAATTAGGACATCTTCACTCAAGGATGCACAAAGAGAATTAAATGATTTGTGAAGAAAGATAGGAAATGAAATCTGACTACATGCATTAAACAATCTCAATGCCACACAAAATGTAGCCTAAGAACTTTAATTTTGAGAGTTCTCTCTGAGCACAAATCAAACCAACTAAAAAGGGATGGGGATACTGGAAGGAGAAACACAAAGCCAAAATGAATAGAAGACAGTTGGGTGAATCTGTACTAACGGTGCCATAGCATCCATAAGATCCAATAATGAGCAGCCACTCATTCGCTAACTATTTATTCTATGCCATAACGTGGCAGGCATTGTGTTAGGCACTGGAGATACAGTGTTCGCCAAAACTCACTTATCCCCTGCTCTCAGGGAGCTTATATCCTCTGAGGCCAATCAATAGAAGTTGGTCTACAAAAAATTGTAATTAGAAATTGTGAAAAATACTGTAAAGAAAACACAGAAAGCTTAGAAAAAGGAGGCCATGACCTAGAGTGGGGTCTCAAGGATGAATTTTTCCGAGGCAGAATTAACATGTGTGTGTGTGTGTGTGTGTGTGTGTGTGTGTGTGTGGAAGACTACCACCCAAACTGGGAATGGCACATGAGGAGGCTCTGAAGGGAAAAGGCTAAGTCCAGCCAAGAGCCAGAAGTGCCAGCTGTGCTGGGACATGGAGCCTGGGTCAGGGAGCCCTCGCCGGTCCTTGGGTGGATCTGGGCAGGAACATCACATGACCAGATTTGCATTTCTAAAGCTCACTCAGGCTACAAAATGGGAAACAAGGAAGAAAACCAATTATAATGTGGTAATAGTCCAGGCAAGAGAGTCAGGCAGCTTGGACCTGAGGGCTGCAATGGTATTGGAGCAGAACAGACACATTGAGCGACATTTAAGAAACAAAATCACCACAATCAAGTGGCTGAGTGCTGGATTTGATGAGGCCATGAGGGAAGGTAAGGTCAATGATCCTATCTGAGCCAACTTATACTCACTCATGGCTTTTCCTTTTTTGTGGGGCCTGGGGGTGGGTAATAGGGTAGGAGGGTCTTATGACTTTTAGTCTCTTTTATTCCATAATAATCCCCCCTCTTTTTTTTTTCTTCCATTTATATGTTGGTAAAACTAGATCATTTAGCCTATAGAGTATCTCCTACTCTGCATTTGACTGATTATTTCCTGGGTAATGATTTGACTTGTTCCTCCACCTGCCAGGTTTCCTGTAAAATGGTAGCTCTGAAGGCTTGATTTGCTGTGGTTCAAATTATTTTTCCCTTTTGACCACAATGCTTCATAGGTTGTGCTGTATGCTTCCTGTTACATCACATCCCAAGAAGCACCATGCCAGCCACGGCACTTTCAGTGATGCTGGGATGGATCTGGGGGTGTCAGTGGGGTCAACAGGGTGCCCTCCTAATGAAGTCCCTCTTTTATCTTTCACTTAATGGTTTTAGCACCCACCAAAAGTTGCCTCAATCCACTAAAAAACCTACTTAGATAAAAGAAAATAAAAGCACATGGAGATTTTAGCACAATGTGAGAGTCTCAGGTGGTTTCTTCAAGGAATCAAATCCAAAGGCCTCCAGCTTCCCCAACTTGGACTCCATCTCCCAAGTTATTCTGGTTTCCAGAAGCCCTGGGTGCACATCCTCAATGGCTCCCTTAATTCTTCTGACTCAGTGTGTAAACACTAAAGTCCTATCTTCCATCCCTTTTCTTTTCTCCCTCTACCATCTATTTTGGGTAAATTGCACCCATTCCTCACAAACTTCTATCAGCTCTATGCAAGCATCTTACAAAACCATAACTCTATTCTCAATCTGAATGGCAAATTTCAGTTGCCAACTAGTCCCTCACTCTGCTATAAATCACGCATGTCACCTTTAATCTCCAAACCACCTTCATACCCTTCTCTCTCTGCCAAGCATATCATGATTCTCTCAATCACCATTCACTACTCCTCCTACTCCCCCTCCCTACCTATCTACATCAATAAGTTGACAAGTCTGTGCAATCTTCCTCTAACACATCACCCTCATTTTTCTCTTTCCAAACTGCAGCCACCCTTCTAGCACAGGTCATTATCTCTTGCCTAGACTATTGCAAATAGCTTCTTAATAGCTCTCCCAGCTTCTGGGTCCTGCTCTGTGCAATCCATCCTAAACCACGGGCCAATAAAAGCCCCTAAAAGCACAGCTAGAGTCATGTATTTCTCCTGCTCAAATAACTTCACTTTCTGCCCATTAGCTACCAAAGGAAATACAAGCTGTTCATACCACATCCAATCTATCTCTTTTGCCCTTACAGACTTTGTTCCACCCACATTTTCCAGCCCTGCACCACTTGGCCACTGCTGGTCTCTGAGCCTCTACCCACAGGTTGCGCCTATAGTTAGTACCTTGTTCCTGATGGCCAAACCATCCTTGATTACTGCCAACCTACTCTATCTTTTTCCTCCTTACTAAGTGACATACATATATATAGCCAATTATTTGAATCACTGAGATATCTTTTGGTAACAAATTCCCCTTTCATTCTCTAATTTCACCACCCTATGGGAATAATTTAATGTACTTCCTTCCATAATTGCTCTTTACATAAAAAATAGCTGCACAAAGATATATATTTGATGAATAATTTGGCTTATAAAGACATCATATTATAAACATGGTATATAATATACACATACATATTACATACATGGTATATACTATACACATACATATTATTCTGCAACTATTTTTTCTCATATAATTTACATGGCCATGTTTTCACCTCAATTAATAGAGATTCACTTCATTCCTATTAATAATTGTCTCATATACCATAATATAGATAGTACTTAACTTATTCTGCCATTCCCAAGGATGAGCATTCAGTGTATCCCTTTTTTAAAACTATTACAATCAAGGCTGAAATAAATATCTTTGTAGGTAAATCATTATAACTTACTACTTTTTTGTCAAATCAATTGCCAGAAGTGAATTACTAGTTCTAATGACATTTACATTTTAAATTTAATAAAACACATCCAGATTATTTTCCAAAAGTAATAATGTACTCTTGATGACAACAGCATATCAAGGCAAGTATTTATTTTTCAAAAAAATACTTTTCTAATAATAGTGTGTTAATTTTATAAATTTCTGTCTTGCTACTGAAAAATGGTGGCTCAGAAAGTTTGGCATTACATACCCTTTATGAATATTTTCTTTATTCTCTCATCTTACATATCTTCCTTTCCTCTGAAACCCTTGTAGCACAATTTTTTGTCCTTTTGTGGAATTTTTCATATTATACCTCATGTTGAATTGAGTTTTCTTATTTTATATCTCTAACACATTATAACTTAAGAAGGAAAGTTCTCCTACCTTACCTGTTCTTATAACTTCCATAATGTTAGCACAGTGGCAGTCAGTACATAGGAGATGCTCCAATTTTTGTTTAATAGAATCCAGTTGATCAGTTAGAGAAATGGGAACTCAAGGTTAGGAATTAAATGTGTATGACTCTGTGTCCTCTTGGAGGAAATTGCAGGTTGATTGCTGCAAAATTCTATCACCAACAGTAAAAGAAACAGATATATGATGTTCACGTATCAAATCTACTGTTGGAACATCCAGGGTAGGTAAAGCCAATCAACAAGAGTATGACAACATCGCAATGTTTATAAGCCAGAACCTTGGGCAGAAGCAAATCCAAAAGGAAGCACTGCAGTAAGAGAAGTACTTTTTATTTGTAGGTACATCATTTTAAGGTGAATTCGGATAAAATGCTTACCAGTGGGTAAAAGATAAAGAAAGGTTATAGGTCAGCATAAAAATGTTAACACCCAAAAGGCAACAAAGATAACATACACTGAATATGGCTATATTCAGTGTTTTGAGAGTTGTCTTGCATAATTTATCCAATTTTACACACATACACACACACATCCCTGTGCAGTAGATATTATTTTTTATTATTATTGTTTTATTCCATTTGTTGAACAAGGGCTATCCAGAAAGTATCCAGCCATATAATATGAAAAATAGAGACATTTATTGAAGAAGATACAGGATACAGGAAACATTGTACATGTGGCATAAAGGAAGTAGACTAATTTAATTACCTTAAGGAAATCCAAAGAAATGAAAATATCAACAGTATGGTCTCATAAGTATAAATACCAAATGGTATTTATAAGTATAAATGGTCTCATAAGTATAAATACCAAATAGGACAATGATGCCTCAGTCCCCTTCAAAGTAGGCACCTTGGGACTACACACAATTCTCCCAGCATCTCTTCCACTGTTCAAAACACTCTGCAAAATCCTTTGTTGGAATTGGCATCAGCTGCCTTGTCCTATTGTGCTGAATCTCACTGACGGTCTGAAATCTCTTCCTTTTCAAAGGTGATTATAGCTCTGGGGAAAACCAGAAGTCACAGGAAGCCAAATCTGGGCTGTAGGGGGTCTGAGTCACCTGGGTGATTTGATGTTTCACCAAAACACTCTGCAGGAGATGTGATGCATGGGTGGGTGCATTGTGGTGATGAAGCTGCCAGTCACCAGTTGCCCATAGCTGCAGCTGATTTCATAGTATTGAATCTCTCGACCAACGAAGAACATTGAGGTAGTCCTCTTTATTCATTGTTTGGCCTGGAGAAGCACACTTGTGATGGACAACACCTTCCCAATCAAAAAAACACAGTTAACATTGTCTTGATCTTGCTGTGACTTTGCTGGGCCTTCTTCAGGCGTGGATAACCAGGCGACTTCCATTGAGACGAGTGGGCCTTCGTTTCTGGATCATAGCTGTAGACCTACAATTCATCTCTGGTTATGACCTTCTCGAGGAAATCTGGCTCATCAGTAGTGGTTTGAAGTAAGTCATTAGCAAATGCAGCACAATGTTCCTTGTGCTCTGGTAGCAGAAGCAGCAGAATGCATGTTGCCACAACACATTTCATGACAAGATCCTGCACCAAAATCTCGGACATAGTTTTTGGAATCCCCAGATCAGCTTCTAGTTCTCACACTGTCAGTCGCTGATCTTTGTTGATGGCAGCCCATACACATGTAATATTCTCAGGTGTTCTGCTTGTTGCAGGCTTTTCCAGAATGTGGATCTCTTTCAACAGATTCTCAACTATCTTTGAAGCATTTGTGCCACACTTTTATTTGCGCTGCACTCATTGCACTGTCCCTGAAAGACTTCTTAATCATCCAAATCATTTCCACGGAAGAATGTTCAAGCTTGACGCAAAATTTGATGCAGATTTGTTGCTCTATTCTCTCAGTCATTTTGAATATGACGGCCACACAGTACACATGCTCACTCAGCGGTGTCTGGCCCCCTGACTAGTACAGTGAAGCTGTCATTGTTCACGCGTGCACATTTCAGTTCACTTTCCTTGGCTGCCAGGTTATTAGACATTGATGTCGTGCAAACCATTCTCATTAGATTAACAATGGCTGGATACTACCCAGACAGACTTCATATATGAGGAACTAATGTTCCCAAGATCATAAATTATACCTATAGGGGAACTGATTTGGGCCCAGATCTGTCTGAGTCTAAGCTGTCTATAATTCCTCACCCACAGAGACACAAAAAAATAATACCAGATGATACCTTGTCAGAAGTGATGCAGAAACCGTAATTTCATTAAGGAGACACTGGAAGGATGCCACCCAAACCAATCCATAATCAGCATTTATTGTGCTAGCACAGAGGTTAGAATCTCCTGAGTCAAAAACCCAGGAGAAAAAACAAAACAGCAATGTTCTACTCCACATACTTACCATTAATTCATAAAGACAAAAAAAAGCTCAAAGATGACAAAGATTCACTTGCAAAACATGTAAACCATGTAAATATAATGGAATAAGTAACAAAATACATCTACCAAGTACAAACAGCACAGTCACTTAAAACTGTGATAAAGTTCAGTTTCTAAACATTTTTTTTTGGCTGACTACACCTTGTGTCTTTTGAACTTGAGCCATCTGTCATAAAATAACAAGTGTTAAATGCCACATTAGCACTTCCTTGCTGTTTGCTCGGAGCTTCAACCAGCTCCTTTTAGTTCATCCTGTCTAATTCTCCTGTTTTCTAAAGTTACCAATGTCTGCTGTTCTCTTAAATATTGGGCTTTTCATTTTCTCTTCCTTCCTCCTTAAGCCAATCAGGCACTGATACAGAAGGCATTGCAATTCATTCTCCTCAAGTGGATTGAAAAAGACCCTTCTTTTCTGAGTAGAAAAATGCTGATGGGCTCAATTAGATTCTGACTGATGAGCAAAAGGAAGCATCTCACACTGTTAGTGGGATACTGGGGTACTTGAAAAGTAGAGAAGTTTTATAGGTATATTCAGAAGGTTCATGTCTCTCTTCCAAGGAGGGAAAATGACAGCAGGAACTTCAAGAGGAGAAATCATACTGTGTCTTGTATCATAGGTACTGAACAGGATTGCATTAAGCACATATTGATGGCAAAATATGGAAGAAATCCCCAAGAGAGCAAAATAATAAATTCATCCTCTTTCCTTTTCCCCTCTGCAGACTTCACCTGCAGTAGTCGTATGTCCCCATTTCATCTGGGTAATGGTACCACATCAATGTGCTTATATTATTAAGTGGCTCTTGTTGAAAGAGTGATTATCCACAAGTGGTATCAAATTAGTGCATGTGTGTCAGCCACCAGCAGAGGCCAAGATGTATTCAGTGAAGTTACCAAAGGACAGCAATAGATGCTAGTCCTTAGAGGTCAGTTGGACCAGAGAGCCATTTCTTAATGGATTCAAGGCTGAATAGTATCAAAGTAAAGTGGCAAAAAATTTAGGAGTTTCTCCACTAGTTCTCAGGAGAGAGGAAGAGATGATTTAAGATAGGAGAATAACTCAGTGGTGGGTTTGCCGTGGGGTGGGATTAACACAATTGGATGGAGGTAGAGGATGAAAAACAAAAGTGACAATGAGGTGAATTATTAATTTCCTAAAACTCAAATTTGCTTCGGTTCGAAGTGGAGCTATGACTCAGAGATTTGACAGAGAAAACCAAAATGATATTGTTGGTTCCATTTGCTGTAATTCATTTAAAACAGACTTTGTACTACTTACTGTATGGATGGACCACAACATACCAGAACAAGTTAAATCTTTCTATATTTTGTTCTACCATTGCAATGACATATAATCACTTTCTTAATTTTAATTAAAATCTAGTTTATTGTAGTCTGATTTCTTCTGAGTTCCTGATCCAGGCTAACCCACTAAGCCTTTTTAAGACAATAAATTTGTGAAATTTCGGTCTCCAGGTAAACAATAGACTTCTCCCATTTGGTATTTACACTTATGAGACCATACTGTTGATATTTTCATTTCTTTGGATTTCCTTAAGGTAATTAAATTAGTCTACTTCCTTTATGCCACATGTAAAGAAACATTTTCGCTTCCTCTGTTCTAACAAACACTCTACTCCATTGTCCATAGAAAACAAAAGTCAATCAGAAGCAAGTGTTAAGTCCAAACATGTTTTTATTTTTTAGTTCAATTAGTCAACTGTATAGAGTAGAAGAGAGGATTGGAGGACAAAAGGAACATCATAGTAAGTACTGTGCCAAATGCTTTGAAGCAAAAGCTTTTTAGTCTTCACAGAGATTTTAAGAGGTAGTTATTATGAGAAAATGTCCATTGGGAGAAGTTAATTATTCTAAGTCACACAGCAAATATATGTCTGTTCTGGATCCTAAATTCATGTTTAAATCAGGAGAACACATTAATAAACTGTTTACTCAAAAAATACACGTATCAGTGGAGGTTTCTTAAGCTTTAGCTTAGGAAAGATTCAATACAGGGAAACACTAAAGCAAGTCAGGGATAAGGAAAAAGATTTTCAAACCACAAGAGGGAAGACCTCAAGCAGGCAAAGAGAACAAACAAAACCAAAGTGAAACAATAAAAGACAATTCTAAACATATATGGGCAGAACTCAGTACAGACAGAGGGGAAGAAAGAAGAGAGGACAGAGGAGGGGAGAGGTGGGGGGGGGGGGGAGATTAAACTGAAAGCTGAAATCTAAGACCCAAAAAAAGAAAGCACCATAGACATCACTGGGTCACATCTAATGAGGGGAAGAAGACATTCATAACTCTAAAAGTCAGTGGTCTAAAACTGTCACAGTCAAGAGGAACCTAAGGAGAATGACAACTAAATGTAATGTGGTATCCTGGATGGAATCCAGAGTAGGGAAAAAAGAAATGACATTAGGGAAAAACTAAAGAATTCTGAATAAAGTATGGACTTTACTTAATAATAATGTATCAGTATTGTTCACTAATTGTGACAAAGGTACCACGCTAATGTAAGATGTTACTACTAGCGGAAACATGAAACATAAATGCAAGGCAAAGGAGAACTCTCTGTACTATCCCTGCAATTTTTTTAAACCTAAAAGAATTCTAAAATAAAGTGTTTCTAAAAGAAGTCAATGATCTGGAAACATATTTTTATGGTAACATTGTCCAAAGAAAAATCTAGGAGCATAGATCCAAGGCTCCCAACACTACCTTCAAGAGGGGTAAGGAATAAAGTTATAAACAAAATACTGATCCAGGTCTTGATGCCACCAAAGCGTGTTCATTGGTATACACATACAAACACACATACAAATAATCTACTTACTAAGAAATTAAGAGAATCGTGCCTTAAAACACATATACATTTCTTTAGAGTTACCAAAAATTTAAAATTTACCCCTGTTTAATTTTATGAATGCAGGAATTCAAATAACCTTCTGTTTATTTAAACAAATTACCTGGAAAATGCAGGCTTAATCAAGTAATACCAATTAAGCATCTACTTAAGCATACTAAACTTCTGTACCTAGAGAAAGCCAAGAACATCAGACCAAATGTAATTAACTAGCAGTTCACATTCTGTAGATAGATGATCTTGCATCCAAAGGGAAAAAATTAATAGGACCCCGTTGCCACTGCTGTTAATACTATCAATAAAACCATAATACCATTAAGCAGAAAAGGGGTCAGTGGTAACAGAATCATGGTACATATACATAGTTCAGTAACCAGCCACTAAACAATACACTAGCTACTTAACAAAGGGTCCCAAAATACAGGTATAGGGAGAGAATATCCCCACGTTACCCTGAATATCTCCTTCAGCCTGCTCTTTGCACACCTGAAAAGGTACTTCTGCCTCTTTGTAACAATCTCGCATCTCCCATCAGGCAGCTGAACCTGAAAAATTTGAAAGGGACCTAACGCTTACTGTGGCCATTTGAGTTCACGTAAAATCAGGACACTTTCAAAGGAATCTATTGAGTGTCAGGTTTGAGTCAAGGTTTTAATTTCACAGTAGATTTAACCGAAGAGATTTGATTTTACCAAATTAAAAACGCATGCCTTACAACAAACCCCGAACCCTTTAGGAGTGAACTCAGAGAAAGTTTGATCAGAGGGTAAACTAGAACGAAAAAGACAAGATGCTAGATGCCTTGTTTTAAAAACCTCAGAAGCTCAGGATGGAGGAAAATGGGAGCATTAGCACTCTGTAAAAAGGATGGCGTTCTTGATGACTGGAGACAATTTCTCCAATCAAAGAGCACCCGTCTGCCCTCAGCACACTCGTCTACAGTCCATTTTTATATATGAGTAACACAAATTGTGTCCAAGCAACTCCCAGAAATCGAAAGAAGGAGCATGATGGCTAATATTAATAATCAATAAAATGTTACTGTCTTCCATGCATGTGGGCATGGGTAAGATAGTGAGGGAATAAAAACCACCTGTGAAAACGTAATCATGTAAAGGAAAGAAGAGGAGGGAGGAGTTGGGGGGAGGAAGCAAGGTAACAGAGATATCAGCTGATGAGAAAAATGCCAAAAAGAGAATAAAATGAGTAGTGGCTAATATTAATACATGAGTAGCATGTGGCAGACACCACAATAGGCCCTTATATACATTAACTCATGTTCACAATGATCCTACAATCTAGGTAGCATTCAAATTGTAAAATGGCAAAACAGAGGGCAACTGAGATTAACTTGCTGGCTCTAGGAACAGTTTGAAATTTTAGATACAAGACAAAATTCCAGATCAGTTTCATCCCCTCAGCCTTTGCTTTTTCCATTATACTATCCTACCTGTCCAGAGAAGAAAACTAGTACCTAGGAATGTGATCAGTAAGAAAAAATGAGTTCAAAAAAACTCACATATGTGTATTAAACCTTACATCCAGGTTGTAAACTTTATATCCCGTTTGTAAACTCCTTAGAACAAGGACCAACTAGTTCATGTGATTCTGGGGAAAATAATATTTTACATTTATATAAATATGATGTATCAAAACATATGTTTTCATAAAAAATTGAGTTTGCAGGAGCTAAACTGAGTCATTCCACCAATGAAATAAAACAATGGTGCTCTGTTACATAGAAACAGCTGATTTGTCAGTCTGTGGATCTGTAGACTTATGACTGCATATTTTATTGCCTGTAAATTATACTTCAATTAAAATAACTAAATAGATATATAAATAGTAAAGAAAAAAACTGGGCACTGATTTCCACTTTTGCTTATGCTGGGTGTAGCAGACCAACACTCCTTTTAAGAACAATATGAAAATTTAGCTAAAATATAAAAGTAAATTGTTTGCAGGATTTGCATCACTGCTAAGGAAATGGAAACTTGATAGATCAAAACCCAGGAGAGAAGGTAATTCAATAAGAGAAACCAAATACTCTGTGTTCAGCTTCCTCCTTGTGGTACATACATTTTCTTTGCTCTGGAGAGAGACTGAGAAGCCAAGAAGAGGGAGGCTGCTATGAAATCATAGAAGTCTTTCAGGGTTGAGGAGACAAAAATTGCAGTTTGGATCCTGAATCAGGCAGAACTTGACAGGCCAAGGTCCCCTAAAGAATGAAGGTGCAAAGAAGTAAGACCAATAAGTAATGGATTTTCCCTCAGTGCATTTGCTAAATACTCAAGCTGCACAGGCCAAGAGGCTAAAAGACCAATGAGAAATAGCTGAAAAACAGAGAGAAATTTTAGCAGACTTGTGGTACAAAAAACAAAGTCTAATGGTGAATAAAAGTAAAAAAAATGGAGTTCAGGACCTACCAACAAAGAAGGACCCTAGGAAATTCCTCAGGCCACAGTTTGGGAACTTGGAGGAATATACACCAAGAGCGGAAATGACCCAAAGGAAAGAACAAGCTGGATATAAACTGCAACTTCAGCTGCAGTCCTTGTCAAGGTCTGCTCATGCTGTAATTAGAAAGAGGTGATCTATTCCACCCTTCATGCCTGTCAAGAGACAGAGTGAATCATTTCTTAATGTATATTATGCCTTCTGGAGCTTCTTTATATGATTATATGTAGTGTAAAAGATTTGACCAAAAATTAGTTGATATAGTAACAAATAAGATCAAGGAGAAAAATTCATCTATTGAGCAATAGAGACAGATCCACAGGTAACCCAAACTTTCAAGTTATCAGACAGACTTTAAAACAGATTAATAATCAAAAGCATACATGATAAGACAAAGAATGCCATAGAAAATTAGAGCTTAAATAAGATATAAATTTTCAAAATAAAAAATTCAATAACTAAAATTAAGAACTCAAGAGGAACATAATAGCAGATTGAGCACAGATTAACCGAGAATTAATGAACATAAAGATAGATCAGTAAAAATCTTATAGCACAGGGAAAAAAAAGGATGGAAAACACACAAAAGAGTGGAGAGGGTATATGAAACCCAGTGGAACCATCTAACAGATGTGCATTCAAATTCCCAGAAGGAGAAAAGAGAAAGAAGTAGACAAAATTAATATTTGAAGAAACAATAGCTAAGAACATTTCAAAACTGAAAAAAATGTAGCAATCCACTTAAGTGCTACAAATCTTAAGTAGGAAAATGCAAACCGTATATTGTAGTAAAGGTACATTATAGTAAAACTGCTATACAGCAAAAACAAAGTGAAAATCTTCAAAGCAACCAGAGAGAAAAGACAGATTAATATCAAAGCAGCAACAATAAGCTAAATTCTCAACAGAAAGAGTGAAAGCCAGAAAATTATGGAATGGCACTTCTAATGTGCTAGAAGTATGTATCAAAGTAGAATTCCAGACTCAGAAGACACATCTTTTCAAATTGAAATTTCATAAAAACACAAAAGGAAGGAATCTATCACCAACAGACTCATATTAAAGAAATAGTAAAGTTGTTCAGGCAGAAGAAAAATGCTAATTAAAAGAAGTACAGAAATTCAGGGAGAATCAAAACACAATACTATTTTGTTGAGGATTTGTGCATCTATGTTCATGAGGGATATTGGTCATGCAGTTTTCTTTTCTTGTTGT
Source organism: Lemur catta (assembly GCF_020740605.2). Taxonomy (NCBI): domain Eukaryota; kingdom Metazoa; phylum Chordata; class Mammalia; order Primates; family Lemuridae; genus Lemur; species Lemur catta. Next base: position 43,865,200 of record NC_059141.1, on the reverse strand, counting down.
GTCCTTTTCTGGGTTTGGTATCGGAGTGATGCTGGCTTCATAGAATGAGTTTGGGAGAATTTCCTCTTTCTCATGTTACAGAACAGTTTCAGTAGAATGGGTACCAATTCTTCTTTGTGTGTAAGTCGTATGCATCTGTCTGATCTGGGGCTTTTTCTTTTTCTTTTTCTTTTTTTTCTTTTATTTTTTCAGTTGTTGTTGGGAGTTTTTATTACTGTTTCAATCTTGTTACTTGTTATTGGTCTGTTCAGGGTTTCTATTTCTTTCTGATTCAAGCTTGAGAAGTCATGTGTTTACAAAAATTTATCCATTTCCTCTATATTATATCTTCTAGGGTTAAAATATGTGTAGAATTAAAATTCCTGACAGTGATAACTCAGAAGAAAGGAGAAGGTAAATTTTTAAGAACTTAGCTTTATCTGAAAAACAATAAAAGTATTGATTTTTATTAGCCTCTCTTAAGTAAAGGGTCCATATTGTAATCTCCAAGGTAATAACTAAAATAATAACAAAAATATAAACTTACCAGTTAATAGAAGGGAACATTGGAATAGTTTTTTAAAACATACAATTTATCCAAAAATTGGTAAGGACATTTAGAAAATAATATACAATATAGATAGTTGAAATAAAGGATAAAACTAAGATGACAGATAGGAAACCAAATATATAAATAATTTTATTAAAGTGAAATGGAATAAGTACTCCAGTTACAAGAAAAAGATTGTCAAATTGAATAAATATACCTCAACAATATCTTGCTTGTGCAAGAGATTTTTTTTCTACTGGAGTCTTAGCCTCCCTCTTCTCCCTATTCACTCATCCCCCTGAGGCCTGGCTACCGTCTCATGGGACCTGGAGCACAACGAGAGACACCACGGCTCGCAGGCCCCAGACTTCCTTCTTTTCCCATTCAGTTGTGTGTGGTTGCAGGTTGAGGACCTGATTCTTTTTTTTTTTTTTTTTTTTTTTTTTGAGGCGGAATGTATCCATCACCTCAGGCATTTATCATTTCTTTGTGTGAGGAACATTCCCATTCCACTCTTTTAGTTATTTTAAACTAAAGCTCTTTTAGTTATTTAGTTTTATTTATACTACTATACTTTATATAGTATGCCCTACCAGTGATTATACTCATTTGGCAGTGCTATCAAATATTGTTCATTTACCTAACTATTGAACCATATTTTGCACCCATTAACCATTCCCACTTTATTCTCCCTTCTCCACTACTTTTCCCAGCTTCGGGCCTGTCTCTTCACAGTCTTTTGCAAAATTTTTATTTATTTATTTATTCATTTATTCATTTATTTATTTATTTAGTGGCTTGAGACAACATCCATTTATTCCCTTGCAGTTCTATAGGTCAGAAATCCAAACTGTTTTTTTAATAATTATTATGGGTACATAATAGTTGTATATCTTTCTAGGGTACATGTGATGTTTTGATACAGGCATACAATGTGAATTAATCAAATCAGGGTAATTGGGGTATCCATCACCTCAGGCATTTATTATTTCTTTGTGTTAGGAACATTCTCACTCCACTTTTTCCCTGCCTCCCTTCACAGCCTCTGGTAACCATCGTTCTACTCTCTGTCTCCATAAGATCAATTGTTTTTAATATTTAGCTCTGACATCCTTCACATCCTCTGGTAACCATCGTTCTACTCTCTGTCTCCATAAGATCAATTGTTTTTAATATTTAGCTCTGACATATGAGTGAGAATGTGCAAGATATTTCTTTCTGTGGTTGGCTTATTTCACTTGACATAATGTTCTCCAGTTCCATGCATGTTGTTGCAAATGGCAGAATTTCATTCCTTTTTATGGCAATATAATATTACATTGTGTATATGTACCACATTTCTTTATCCATTGATGGATATTTAGGTTGTTTCCAAGTCTTGGCTATTATGAATAGTACTGCAATAAACATGGGAGTGCAGATGTTTTTTCAATATACTGAATTCCCCTCCTTTGGATATACACTCAGGAGTGGGATTGCTGGGTCATATAAGAGTTCTATTTTTAGTTTTCTGAATAACCTCCATACTGCTCTCCAAAGTGGTTGCACAAATTCACATTCCCGCAGTGAACGAAGGTTCCCCTTTTTCCACATCCTCACCAGCAATCGTTATTACCTGTCTTTTTTATAAAAGCCATATTAACTGCAGTGAGATGGCATCTCACTGTAGTTTTAATCTGCATTTCTCTGATGACTAACTATGTTGAGTATTTTTTATATGTCTGTTAGCCACTTGTATGTCTTCTTTTGAGGTTTGTCTATTCAAATTCTTTGCCCATTTTTTAATCAGATTATTTGATTTCTTCCTATGGAATTGTTGGAACTCCTTATATATTCTAGCTATTAATCTCTTGTCAGATGGTAGTTTGCAAATATTTTCTCCCATTCTGTGGGTTGTCTCTTCCCTTTGTTGATTGTTTCCTTTGATGTGCAGAAGCCTTTTAGATTGATGTGATTCCATTTGTCAAATTTTGCTGTGGTTGCCTGTACTTTGGGGTATTATTCAAGAAATCATTGCCCAGTAAATATCCTGAAGCATTTCCCCAATATTATATTTTAGTACTTTCATAGTTTCGGGTCTTATATTCGAGTCTTTAATCCATTTTGATTTGATTTTTCTATGTGGAAATACATAAGGGTCTAGTTTCACTCTTCTGCATATGGATATCCAGTTTTCCCAGCACTGTTTATTGAAGAGACTGTCCTTTTCCCAGTGTATATTCTTGGCATTTTTGTGAAAATAAGTTCACTATAGATGTTTGGATTTATTTCTGGGTTCTCTATTCTGTTCCATCGGTCTACATGTCTGTTTTTATACCAGTACCATGAGGTGTTGATTACTACAGCTCTATAGTGTAATTTGAAGTTAGGTAATATGATTCCTACAGTTTTGTTCTTTTTGCCCATGATGGCTTTGGCTATTCTGAGTCTTTTGTGATTCCATATAAATTTTAGAAATTTTTTTTTCTGTTTCTGTGAAGAATGTCATTGGTATTTTTATGGCAATTGTATTGAATCTGTAGATTGCTTTTGGTTGGGTAGTATGGACAGTTTAACAATATTGACCTTTCCAATCCACGAGCATGGAAAAATCCTTTCATTTTGGTGTGTCCTCAATTTCTTTCATCAATATTTTATAGTTTTCATTGTAGAGGTCTTTCACTTCTTTGGATAAGTTTATTCCTAGGTATTTTATTTTATTTCTAGTTATTGTAAATAGGATTACTTTCTTGATTTCTTCTTCAGATTGTTGACTGTTGGCATACAGAAATGCCACTGATTTTTGTATATTGATTTTGTATCCTGCAACTTCACTGAATTTATCTATTTAACAGTTCTAGCAGTCTTTTTGTGAAGTCTTTAAGTCTCTCTAGATATAAGAGTGTAACATCTGCAAACAAGGATAATTTGACTTCTTCCTTTTAAATTTGGATGCCCTTTCTTTCTTTCTTTCTTTTGTCTGATTGTTCTAGTTAGACTTCCAGTATGATATTGAATAACAGTGGTGAAAGTGGGCATCATTGTCTTGTTCTGGATCTTAGAGAAAAGGTTTTCAGTTTTTCCCTGTTTAGTATGATACTATCTGTGGTTCTGTCATATTTGGCTTTTATCATGTTAAGTTCTTTCTAAACTCAGTTTTTTGAGAATTTTTATCATGAAGGAGTGTTGAATTTTATTGAATGCTTTTTCATCATCAATTGAAATGATCATATGGTTTTTGTCCTTCATTCTGTTGATATGATGTATCACATTGATCTGCATATTTTGATCCATCCTTGCATCCCTGGGATGAATCCCACTTGATCATGGTAAATAATCTTTTTAATGCATTGTTGAATTCAGTTTGTTCATATTTTGTTGAGGATTTTTACATTTATGTTCATCAGAGACATTGACCTATAGTTTCCTTTTTTTGTTGTATTTTTCTCTAATTTTGGTATCAGGATGATATAGGCCTAATAGAGTTAGTTGGGAGTATTCCCTTCTCCTTGATTTTTCGGAATAAATTAAGTAGGATTGGGAAAGATGTAAAGCAACTAGAGCTCTCATAGATTATTTATGAAAATGGACATTTGGAAAATAGGCTATGACCCAGGAATTCCATTCCTAATACATGATTACATATGTCCAATAAAAGACATGTACGAGGATGTTCATAGCAATGCTATTTATATTAATAATACTCCTTAGCAAGAGTCAATCCAATGGTACACCAGTAGAAGAATGAGTAAATACATTGTGGAAGAATCACACAGAGTAATACAGTTGAGCCTTGAACAATGCAGAGCTTAGGGACACCAACCCCCACACAGTCATAAATCTGTATATAACTTTTGATTCCCCAAAACTTAACCACAAATAGCCTACTGTTGACCCAAAGTCTTACTGATAACATAGTCAATTAATACATATCTTTGTATGTTACATTTACTATATACTGTATTCTTACAATAAAGTGAGCTAGAGAAAAGAAAATGTTATTAAGAAAATCATAGGAAGAGAAAATACATTTACTATTTATTAAGTGGAAGTGGATCATCATAAAGGTCTTCATCCTCATTGTCTCCATGTTGAGTAGGCTGAGGAAGAGGTGAGGTTGGTCTTGTTATCTCAGGGGTGGCAGAGGAGTACGAGGGGGAGAAAAAAGAGGCAGACATACTTTGTGTAACTTTAGGGAAATACATTGAAATTTCCACCTGATACTTTTGCTTTTTAATTTCTCCAAAAATATTTCTATATACTACCAATCTTTCTTCCACCATTTGCTTTAGTTTCAGTGCCTGTATCATAAAAGGGTTTATGTTGTAAAGTCTTGAGTAATCAGAACCCTTCTGCCAGATTGTCTAATGTCAATTTGTTTTCTTTTTTAAGCTTTTAAATATTTTTATTTCAAAAATATTAATGGAGTACAAGTGTTACATGGATGAATTGCATAATGTTGAAGTCTGGGCTTTTAGTGTGCCCATCACCAAAATAGTGTACATTGTACCCAATAGGTAAGTTTTTATCCCTCATCCCTCTCCCACCCTCCCTCAATTTGTTTTCTGGCACTGCATCACAAGTTTTCTACACCTTTCTTCCTCATCATCTGGTACTGTTTTGGAAGCATTCATCTCCCCAGGTCATTTACTGTTAATTCTTCTGGTGTGGTGTCTATTAGCTCTTCAGTTTTTCTAAGATCCATATCTTGAAAACCTTCACCCCTCACCTTTTTTTGCCATATCCCCAATCTCTTCTATGACTTCCTTGGCTGGTTCTGTTCTAAATCTTGTGAAGTCACATCCAACATCTGGACACAGTTTTCTTCAGCAGTAATTTATAACTTTGGGCATGATGGCTTTCACAGCTTTTACCATAACAATGATGATGGCTTCAATGGTGTAATCCTTCCAGACTTTCACAGTGTGCTCTCTATTGGGGTTCTCTTTCATAATGTTGACAATCCTTTCCATAGAGTACTTTCTGTAATGAGCCTTAAAAGTCCTTATGACCTCCTGATCTAGAGTCTAACTTGGAGATTAAAGCTGAAAGTTAATATAGTTGAATAGGAAAATGACAACCTTGAAGGAACTTCAAAAATCTAATTTATATTTTTACCCAATAACAGCAAAGTTTTGTGACAAATGTTCCACTAAATCTCAGCTTTCCACCAATGTCAATGTTATTATCAAACACTCCAAGACTAGCCTAAAGTTGTACAATAACAATAACTGGACCTTTAAAAGCAAGATTTTCAATTTAAAAATTTTAAGATCAGCTTTTAAAATGAGCTAATTTTGTCTCTCAAAAGATTCGTTATTTTGTATTTGATCCAAAATGATGGCCTTACATCATGTAAGTCATTATTTTTTCTCAAAAAATTGAAGGAAAATGCAAATCCTAGAGATAATGGAATTCAATTATCCAGGATTCAGAAGGAAACAACCAAAACACAATGTTAAGCACAAGAGGTAACAAGGAGCAAATAAGAAAGGGAAGGGTGATTTAAAAAATAAATTAATAAATAAAATTTGCTTGTAAAACTAGCACACGTCAAAAAGTCACATATTTTTAAAAGATGACAAGGTCTAAAAAAATAAAATCCACAGTGCAAAGTTAAGAAAACTGACAATACTGTCAGTGGTTATTCATTTGAGAAGAAGCTCAAATAGAAAAAGTTGGATTTATTTTTTTGCTAAGAAAAATATGATCAATTATACAAAATATCTCAAGACACCAACCCAGGAGGCCAACAAACATTGAAGAAATATTTCATGGCATTCTTTGAAGGCCCCTAAAGTTTCAAAATTTTAAGAGAAGGGTATTGTCAGTTTGAAACTGTGTTTCTCCATAGCAATGATTCAACAATGATTCATCTGTTCTTAAACTAATTGCTGGGCTAGGGATCAAATCGTGAGCCAATAAACCAAGCTGAAGATGACTGAAATAATTTATCAAATAGCACTCTCCACCTCTGCAAACCTTTGACAAGAGACTTTGCAACTGAAAGGAGACTTACAAATGCTAACTCACCTGATGCATTTGCCACATACACATACCAGGTTGATCTGGTTTGGCTTGAAACATATGAAACCAGCTCATAGAAGATGGGAAGGGAACTCTGAAGACTTTTTGTGCATTCTGTTACTTGTTCATTCCTACCTCTTAAAATTCTTTTGATTTTTCTCTACTCTGCTCATCCATACTGACAGTTCAGCCTTTCAAAACATGACGTGATCAAGGAACCCACATATATCTACCCAGCTCCATATATTTTTTTCCTCCTTGCCTACACAGTATCATTCTCAAGTTATTACTCCCTACTTCCCTCACATGTCAACCTATAATGTTGGGGTGTTTGAAGGTCACTATGCCAAACAGAATCATTACTCTGGGAAAGGAGTGGTCTGATACTGTCTCAGAGAAATCACATGGGGAAAAAAGAAGTATGTTGTATACCTGGGTCAGTCAGATCTTACCCAACAAATTTTGCGGAGCAGAAGCCCCACCCCAATTGAACAATGACTGAATGGGCCCAAATGGGAGAGACTCAAGTGGCAGGACTGAAGACTTAGAGGATCTTGGAAGACCAGACCAAAGCCAGAGTACAGGGAACTTTCACTAGACCAAAGCCAGGGTATAGGGAGCAATATAAAAGAAACAACAACAACAACAACAAAAATTCAGGATCTTTGATTTTTGACATAGGACCACCTATATCTACGGAATCTCTGGGATTTTTTTGAAAAGGAAGTTCTCACTGCTTAGTCTTTGGAAAAAAGATATTGTCTGAATTCCTGAGGGAATAAGACTTCTAAGAGCACAGGACTAGATGAGGATTGTTTCTGCTTAATAGCAATCATGACTGGAAGAAATCTACCTGATCTAGATGTTAAAGTAGCCACCTCTTCTCTTTCTATGCGTGAAAGCCTTAGAGGGAATCAAAGCTTCCAGCATGGTCTGTTCTTGAGCTGACTTTTTAACCCTGACCCCAGATTCCATCATATCCTTACTGAATATCTGTTCTCCTATCAGTTAATGTATAAAATCACCAGTCTATACAGACCATTCGCTTGTCTGTGACATAGGATAATACCGATTTTTACTCAGGTTCTGGGGTTACTGGCTTCAGAAAAGAGAATTGCTATGAGTGAATTTTGGGATGGAAGTAGCTCATGGAGTTTAAACTAAAAAGGTACAGACCCCACATTAGCCAGGCAGGATGGAAGGATGGAGAGAAAGGGATGAAAGTTTTTTATTAGCATATATTTTAGATGAAGCAAGGAAGTCTATAGATTTGAAAGGACAGCGAGCCTGTGAGTTGGTGGTGCCTCAGAATTTGAAGACTTTTCCTCAAGAGAGATTTCCTTTCCTCTTTAGCCTCAGTGGGAGGCAGAAAGATACCTACTAATGCAAAACATTTTCCCTACTCCCCACTTAAGGAATACCCCGCAAATGCCAGCTAAAAAGTCAGAATAAATTACTGTTGATTTTTACATGCCCAATGCTGTTCTCTGTGATTAAATCAAGCCTTATGTCTTCCGAGAGCACACAATGTGTTTCATATATTTCTAGGAATTTTAGAATTATTATCATTATCTGTCCCAAGTTAGGCTGTAAGCAACTTGAAGGAAGGAATCAAAATTAATAGAAGACTTTATATAAAGTGTTAGAGGGATATAGTGCAAGTTCAATAGGAGTTTACAAAAAGTGTATCAGTAAGGATTGTAGTCCTCAAGAAAATTTTTGGAAGAAATACAATTTTTAAATTCTTTTTTTAACAAGCTTTTATTCTGATGACAAAATTAATACATGCAATTTAAAGAATCCAAACAATATATAAATACAAGAAAAGGTAAACTTCTTCTCCAAGATCATGCTCCTCAGGAATAACTACTATAATAATATGGTTTATACTCTTCTGCCTTTTTTTCCTTACTATATATACATATCAGATTTTACTATACTACAATTGTCTTTTTATTCATGGTACGCCTTGGTCATGTTTCCTCATCAGAACATGTAGCTGCATCTCATTTTTTTAATCCTTCTACATGATATCCCTTAGTATAGATATATGTAGGATGAAAATGTTAGGTAAACATAGGGAGAAGAGGTGACAGAATTTCAGGTAGAAAAGACAAAGAAAAGAGAGCTGTGTGTACCATGTTCCTGGGATAGTCAGAAAATGGTCATCAGACTAAAGGAATAGCAGAGGTGAGAATGGGAAAGAGTCAGATTGTAGGGGGTCTTGAAATCAAGCAAAGAATTTTAGACTTGGTCAGACAGAGAGAATCAATGAGCTCATTTAACTCTGGGAAACTAACCTGCTTTAAGGTACCTTGTTTGGGTGGTAAAGTCAGAGGCTGAGCTTTTACCTGCGTTGGCAACTGGACTTTGTTCCATATATCAAAATATAGAATACAAATGCGAAGAGTAAATGATTTTGAAACTATTGCATTTACATTGTGATAGTGCAGTAGACTGAACTGAACCTAGCAAGTGTAGTTTTTTAAAACCCATAGCTGGACATCAGATGGCACATCCTTCTGTGGAGCCAACAAGAAAGAGGATTTGAAGTGTGCCACTGGCATTCGTTCCAAAACTGCTAATCACAGCCCTCACCTTATACTTCTGGTACAGCTCACCTTTTGTGTTTTTTCCTTCGATGAATAACTGAGGTGATTCCCTGGCATGGTTCACCTAAAGCCAACTGACTGGTTGGCTGGGTTGGTGATTGCTTTTTGGAAGACAAGAAATGGAGCAAGAGCTCCCGTTTTCTGCTGTGGCTTGGTATATGCACTGTAAATGGCCCTTCTCAGCATCATCCTCAGCCCAAGGAAAATAAGAATGGCCTAGGAACAGAAAAACTTTCACATTTTATTCTATTAAATATGTAGGTCTGTATAATTCAAATTTTAAATTGTTAATTAATTTCATACTATATGTGTAGTTCAAAGCATTTTAAAAAATTAAAAGATAAATTTTGAAAAGCAAAGTATTAATTCTCTTACCCTCAGTAGACTTTTTCTCTGGTTGTAAATCCTGTCCTTTTCTCCCATAATTGCAACCTCTGTTTAATGAATTCTGGTTTTTTGATTTGGACTGATTTTCAGGGGGGAGTGGAATGACGAATATATGTAAATTTTTACTTCCCATAATTGCTGGAGTCAGAGGCCATGTGTTTAGTGCAATGAAGTTATTAATTTAACTATACCAGAAAGTGAGAATAATCAAAATTAGTGAATTCCTTTTCCTTTTACTATCAGATCTTTTTTCAGGCCTGTTATACTTGTTCCCGACCCATGCTCCTGCCTGGCTCTATTGATGTGCCCACTCTTGGATGGCATCTACTCAAGGTCGTTATAACTTCTTTGCAATCAAGTCTGGGGAACCAAATGACTCCAACATATGAGTATGGCCCAGTCTGGCTCAAACATTTATAAATATTTGGCAACCATAAGTGATGTGGCAGATTTGTTCGAATTTATACAACAAATATTTGCTTTAAACACTGGAAATGCAACAGTGAACAAATAGAAAATCCTCCTCCCTTCAGAAAGTCTGCATTCTAGTTAAAAACCACTTAATATCAAAGGGGTTTTCTTCTTTAAACTGAGATTTATTGCTCTTAGCTTTTAGTCAGTGAAGAACCTGGGATATAACTCTGCTTTGAACATCTGATGCCAATTTCTCCAAAGCATAGATATCAAAGGCTTCAGGGTGGATGAAAAGAGCACCTTTCCCCTTGAAGTCTTTCCAGGTAAGGACTCAGATAAGATTTTTCTACTTCAGTACCAAAGGAATCCAACCTTGAGGTGCCCATGATAAAAAGCTTCATTCATTAGGGCAGTCAGGGCCAAAGGGACAGAACCTCTGGGATTACTCTTGCTACCATAACCAATGCAGCTTAATTTTTTCTGCTTGTCTTAAGTCTTACGTTCATGATAAAAAATATTGATAATTATCTAGCCTTAGGTATAGAATAACCCTTCTTCATTACTCTTTCCTACACTGGCCAAAAAAATGTTTGTTATTAATGATCCAAACTTGCCTAATACTGAATATATGGTAATCGAAGCCAGCTGCGAAGGCAAAGGAGGCTTGAGAAGACTATCGGCCCTGATACCTTTTGCACTCCTGGCCTCTCCATAGTGGATGTCTGTGGATCTGTCAGTTTCTCCTCAGGATTGATATGTTTAAAAAATGTGTGTCAATGAATGTTCCCCTCAATCTAGGACCCCCATGGTGAGAGCTTTCTTTATTTCAGACCTAAGGAAAGCAAAGCGATAGTGTTAGGTCTCAGAGAATCATCCAAATGAAATGGAAGAAATACCAAAACATAAGGCTCGTCAGTGTCCAGGACTCACTATTGACCATATTGACCATTGAAACACACACACTCTTTCTTCCTAAATAAGAAATAAAATATTCTATTCTAGAAATAAAATTTCTATTTTATCTTTCATTGGCTTTCCTCTGTGACCCATATAAAGAGGTAAGCATTTGCATATCATTGGCCAAACTACATTATTTTAATTAAGAAAACAAGTTTAATACATCAGAATGTTCCTTTGGCACAATCACATAAGTCAATACAATATTATTTTTAATCAGTTATGTGCATTAAGTCAAAACATCCTTACCATTTGAACCCTGAACATTAATAAGCTTTTAGCTTCTATTTTTTTCTACAGAAAAAAAAATACAACTAAATTTGGAGATAAATTTTTGGGATTACTAAGAGAATTTAGAAAAGCAGATTCAAAATTAATATTCAAAAACCAGTGTAAATCCCACTTCCAAAATGGACAAAAGAGTGCCTAACAAATGGATCTCTTTCACATAATAGCTATAAGCTCAGAGCAATACATACAAACCAACTACTTGAAGCCTCTAGAGACTGATGATTTTCATGGCTAGGTTATAAAAGGTGATGCACTGATAGTACTTCTCTCACTCTCCCTTAATTTGTGCCTACAAAGTAGTGACTGTCATGTAAAAAGTCCATAAAAGCTGAATCAGCCATACTGGATAAATCATATGGAAGGACCACATAAGGATAGAGAGAGATGTCTGAAGATTCCCAGCTATCTCAGCCCCAACTATTGGAGTCTTCCCAGCCCAGGTGCCAGATATGTGAGTGAGTAGGCTTTAAGAAGATTCCAGCTCCAGCTTCCAAGCAACCTAAGCTAACACTCAGTAGAGGAAAAATATGTTGCTCCACTGAGCTTTGCCCAAATTGCAGATTTGTGGGCAAAAATAAATGTATTAATATTATTCACTAAGTTTTAGTTCCAAAGGTGGAATGCTGCTCTAATGAAATAATTTGGAGAGACTATTAGTCAAAATTTGGTGAACCAAGTAGAAGCTGTCTGTGATGGCTTAAGAAGAATGTTATTGAAAATTAGAGAAAAGTGTACATTTGTTTAGCACTGTTGCCTACAATAATGTGGAAAATAGAAAATGTATCTGACAAAGTGGATAATCAGCTAAGGGGATTCCTAGGCAGTGTTTGAAAGTGCCTGCTGATACTGATCTGTCTGTCCTCCTCCTCCTTCTCCGCTGCCTCCCCCTCCTCCTCTTCATCTTCCTGTTATTTTTTACAGTCTATAATAAAATGTGATAGGGTAGTGATGAAATAAGTATTGAATATAAGGGAGCTAGGACTTTCTGTGTTTGAAAATAAACTGTTTCTCAATCTCATTCTGTTGGTAAATGATGTTAAAATTAAATGGCTCTCTGGAAAAGATCAATTCCAGGGTACAAAAGAACATAATCTAAAGATGCAGCCAAGTGTGTGACTTTCAAGCCTCAGAAAAATAAAGATGGGTTCCTCAAATAGAAAAAAAAAAAAAAAAGAGATAAAGTCCCTGTAAGATCTTAGAACATGCCTTGGAGATCTTCTGCATAAACCAGAGGGCTTCTAATTATCTCAAGCATATTTTCCTATGGCTGCCTTTTAGGAAACCCTAGTGGACAAGGTTTTTGTCAATATGACTTGTGGTTATGACTTTTCTCCAACGGAGAGATTCTGTCATGATTTATAGGGGGCCCACAAAGTTTTTAAAAGAATGGTATCGATGGAAACACTGCCAATTTGGCCTGAAGGGGGCAAACACAGTACAAAATGAAGACAGCAATGGACTCCCAATCATCATGGGCAGGAAGCAGGCTGACAAAACTATTCATCTGCAACAACCAGCCATCTTTCTGGGAAAAGAAAAAATGTGTCTCAGAGTACAGAACCAAGAGTTGTGGAAAATCATTCCCAGGTACTAGGACTGAGTTCTAATCAAGGAACTAGCAATATATGTTGAATAGGATTTTAGACTAGTGACTCTTGTGTACTTTTCATTTTCCTCCTGTTTGAACAGGAGGGGCTGTAGCAATTCTACTATGCCTGCTCTGCCAATACATGTTGGGTTGTGGACAAAAGAGATTTTGTTTCTTGAGTTCACAGGTCTTCAGATGAAGAGGAACTCTACTCAAAGATCTGTACTCAAGGAATCTCACCTGAGAAGCCTTACCTATACTTGGATCTGATTTGGATAATGAGAACCTATACCTTGAAGTTGTACCTGAAGTTATAATAGATGAGACTTATGGGGATCTTGGGAGGAAGTGAGTATATTTTGATATGGGCAAAATACAAATAATTTGTGGCCAGAAGGCAAACTGTGGTAGTTTTAAAAGTTGCTTGAAAATTCTTTGATATTCCTTCCATAAAGTGGTAGAGTCTAGTCTCCTACCTTTTGAATATGGACTGGCCTTAATGACTTGCTTATAAAAAAAAAATTGAAAGAGGCTACAGTGACAGTGCATGACTCCCAAGGCTAAGTTAGAAAAGGCAAAACAGCTTTCATCTGGTTCTCTCTCTCTCTCTCTCTCTCTCTCTCTCTCTCTCTCGATATGCACCTTAAAGTCCAGCCATCCTGAAGCTACCATGTTGGAGAGAACATGTGGGTAGACAAAAGAAAGATAGAGAGCTATGTCTAAGGAGCCTGAGCCTCCTAAGTCCAGGTACCAGACGTCTGAATGTGAAGAAGCCTGCAAGATGATGCTAGCCTGTCAGATTAACTGCAACTTCACGCAATTACCTAAACCAGAATTGCTCAGCTGAGACATTCCAAATAGCTGAATGACAGACACATGAGACATAAATAATTGTTCTTTCAAGGGCATTATCTTTTGGGGTCTATGCTGCAATAGATAATTAATTCAAGTAACTACCTCCCTGGGTTGTTTTGAGGATTAAATTAGATGATGTGAAAAAGCATTTAGCATAATGCCCGAAACATAGTAAGCACTAAGTAAATGTTAGCTGCTAATATTGGATGAGGTTCTGAGCAAAACTTAGAAGAGAGCTCAGTATCTGGTAAATCTGAAAGCAAGGAGGATTGTACAAGTTGGTGGTGGTCTGGCTGGATTCCAGTGAGGGCCTGATGATAGTGGCAAAGTGGTCTTTCACCCACCCAGAGCGGAATATACAGAACAGAGCGGGTGAGTGAGAGGGAGAGTTAGGTCCATTTAAAGGAGCCTGGATAGATATTTCAGTATTCCAATATGTCAGTTACTACAAAGTGTCAGTCCTCATTCAGTAGAACAGCTAATGAAACTGACTTTTAAGGAAGAAATGCTTGCCATTTTCACTTTTTCACACTTCCTACATATGGCAGACATGATTCACACTGGTTTAAAAGGTATTTGTATGTGTGGAGCAGCAGATTAGGTTGTAACTAAGCTATGTGCTTAGAGAACTGTCACTCTTATCTCTGGCCCTGATATTGTCTAATTTAACATGTTTTTATAAAGTGCCTGGGAGTTCGTAAGTCTTATGTGAAAACTGATGAAACCAGAAGAGAGACCTGGTTAGTACTTGGATGGGAGAGACACTGTATTGCTTTTAAACGAGTAAAAATGCAGGACTAAAATTTTGATAAGGTCAATAGATGAATACTAATTTCAGTTCAGATTCCTCTAGTAAGAGAGGAAGTTAAGAAGGAAAAAAGTCTACTAGCAGTTACAGGAATTCAAAAAGGAGCAAAATCTCATTCATGCAAAAAGCTCAAAGACAATGACTAACCTTTGTTCTAAATATTATAAAACATGGGATCCTTACAGGCAGGCACATTAGAAAAGACCACTGATCAATCATCTAGGACCAAGCACCAGAGCCAGTACATAAGTTCCCTCGGTATATCTGAATTTCAAAAACACAAAGATATTCTCAACTTGAGCTATAATTCAAAGTTACTTTTGAAGTTTTCATACTTGAAGATAATAGTCCACTATGATTGATAAGATAAAACGATGCTTTGAAACATACTCTCCTCTCTTCTTTGAAACATACTTTGATAGTGTATTGCTGGAAAAGATGCAACTGAACATCATGGAATTGATGAAGAGATGAGTCACCATTTGATGTCATTTTGTTAGCTATAAGACAGGTCACATTAAGCTCTGTAAGGATCAACTTTTTTCCTGCCATATCTATCTTGCCTTTGAGCCTATTCCTTCTAAGTGCACTAGGCAGTGGCTTTCAAACACTTTTTTACACCAGTTACAGTAAGAATTACATTTTACCTGTGACCCAGAAAGTACACACATTCATGTATATACATACACATATCAGAAACTAAAGTTTTATGAAATAAAACCATGTACAGAGTCTTCTGATTTTTTTTCTATTCTATTCTCTTCTTGTCTAGTCTGTCCTATTCTTTTTCTTTCCTTCTCTTAATGCTAGCTATTCTGTTCTATTTATTTTCCTTTTATAATGCTGATATGACACAATAAACGGATTTTGTAACCCAGTAGTGGATAGTTGAGCAACTCTTTAGAAAATATTACGCTGAGGATATTGTCTGGTTCTTTCGAAGTTAATTTTGTTGTCTCCCCTATGACTTGTTCCTATTTTCAGCCAATAAATCCACCCGATTTGAGGTGTTACTTGTCTGGAGATTCGTTTGGATTTCCATTCACTTATTCAACAATCTTTTTTATATCAACTATGACTTTCATATGTGCCAGGCGTATAGGCATAAAGGATATAATGGAAAACAAAACAAACACAGCATTACTTTCATGAAGTTTAAGGTGAAAAAAGAAGACAATAATTTTTAAAACTTTTATAAAATTTATGGCCTCACAAGTATAAAATCAAAAAATGATCATTGCTGTAAAGAAAATCAACAAGATTCACTGATAAGGAAAAATATAAATAATATGAGTTATTTAGTTGGAGTGGTCAAAGAAAGCTTTTCGCCAAAGATGACATCTAAGCCAAGACCCCATTAGTTGTTCTCTAGTAATTGGTCTCCTCCTTTTTATTTTAATGTGGTCTTAACTAGGGCCATTGTTCTCATGCTATTTCTATTTCTGTTTCTCTAGAGGTAGCCAAATGATTAAATTCTGGTCAATGGGATGTGAGCAGAAGCAATTAGTGCCATTTCTGGGTATTGTTCTTATTGCAATTGGACATGCCCTCCCTTGATCTTTTTCCCCTGCCAACTACTTGGGAGACAGCACGCACTGGGACTTGGACCCACATATAGAAGCCATGTGTGGGAATCACTGAGCTGCCCTACTGGACCTAGATCACCAACCTATCTTTGGGCTTTCATGTAAATATATATACATATTAATATATAAACTTTCATATTATTAATCCATTATATTACAGACTGTCTCTGCTCTGTTCCCAAAATAGAATAGTGTAAGAACTTAAAGAGGAAAGGAACTAGCCATTTGAAGAATGGAGTTATTGGTAGTGATTCAAGGGTCAGGAGTGTTCAAGGCAGAGGGAACCTTACGTACAAAGCCTCTAAGAAGGCGATTTTCTAGGGTTCCAGGGAACAAAAGGAGGCTGATGTGCCTGGAGTGTAGTAGGTGAATGAAGAACGGGCCAAGATGAGATTGAATAATATAGATAAAAACAAGGCTTATAACGATAGCATTTTGAATAGGGATGATAATAATTTTGTCAGGGTGGATTGGGAGAACTCCATAATACCAGATATTAAACATCTTAAAAAGTGCCTGCTATACATTAGGCATTTGATTCTTCTCAGTTCTTTCTCTCTCCTTTCTTAGGTTCACTCTGAATCTCCAAACAATCTGCTGCTTCCTCCTGTTTAAAAGACTCAGTAGGGAATGTCTATAGGAGTTCAAACATTGTCTAAGGACCTGTTTATGTCTTGAATTGATTAAATGATTGACATGGAACAGACACTTATAAGTCTTTATCCTGGAGGATGGTTAATATTTTCCCCAATTCTATATAAAGGACAGACCCATAGAGATGTTGTGAATTTTATCTGCACTAATTTTTATAAGTGGTCACATCATTGCTTTACTGACTATTTAGGACAATTAATGTCAATTTTTTTTTTATGGTTATGAAGTAAAAATATTTCTATCTCAGCTTAAACCACAAACAATATAATCCAATTTACTTTCATTCTCATAGCTTATTTCAGCAGTCTTTTATACTAAACCTGTCAGTAAATCAACTTTAATATTTAATACTTTATTTTAATATCTGCAAGCAAAAGGTTCTGCTTTTATTTTAATGTCAATATGTCCAGCTTGCATAGGACTTTAAAATGATTTGTAGCACATCCTACTGGCAGGCAGAGATAAAAAAGAAATTTAATAATAATAAAACAAAATCTGTTTTCATTGATAGAAATTTCCAGCTGTTTTCTCAAAAACCATCAAATGTAATGAAAGGGATATGAAAGATTTAAACACAAAGATTGCCTAATTAGCTGGATACATTTGAAATTATACCACCAGGTTTGTAGCCATGTGGCAAAATAGGCCACTGTTTCCAACTAAGATGAAATTCTAGGAGCACTGTAATTTACCTTCTATTATTTTTAGTAGCTGAATGAGAATTAACTGCAGGGCTCTAATTTATCAGCATCCTAGGAAGATGTTTTCACATTTTCTTTTAATGTACTAATGAAAATCTATAGAAAACACATTTAGATGCACTAATAAATTCTTTGGGGAGTGACACATAAAAATTATTTAGGCTATTTGGATAGAACTTGATCCTTAGCTTTAAATAATGACCATTATCCTACTAAACTTAAAGAAAAAACAACATAACACCCACTTCTCTCTGACAAACTGCTCAACTGAGCCATCTACTTTAAAGGTCTAACACAGCCCATAAACTACGAATAGGTACAGGAAGAAAAAGCAGGATGTAGCATTTTGGATGACTGGACCATTGATTAAGCCTCACATTTAACCTTGTCACATGCAAAAAAAAAAAAGAAGAAGAAGAAGAAAAAAGTATAGCCCATTAAATTCCTCTCCAAAGTAACAGCAGAGATATTTTTATGGAAATAACTTTTAGTAGTGGTATTCTGCCACCCGGAACCATCCGGAAATGAATCATTCTATATAATTGAGCTTTCCTAATAAGCTGTATATTTAAAACATTTGATTTTGAACTTTATGATCTTTCTTAAATAGAATATACAGAACAGAATTTACTCTTCACTGATGATTCAAGGCCATCATTTTGAAAAACCATCATCCTGCCCTGCTATGATGCAGAGATGTTCTCAAAGGCCGCTGAGCTTGACCTCACTCTAAATAACACTGGATGACTCTGAGTTTTGTGTTTTTGTGTCATTGTACACCGTGGTGATTTCTTTATGTTTTTCATTTGTCAACTGGCCCTGTTTGTTGCTCACAGAAAGACAGCTGAAGGTGGTTTTAGAGTCCTGCAAAATGCATTTTGAATCCTTGCTGTGTGCCTTAGTAGCAATAGGACTTCAAACAACTTCCTTACCTTTCTGGGCTTCAGTTTTTTCATTTACTAAATAACATATTATACCATTAATATGAAGATAAATTGTGATGAATACTTAAAATAGTTTTTGCTCTATAATTTATTTTCATATTTTTATCTGTAAAGCTTCTAATCAGAAATTTTTAGTAGCATGAAGCAGTCAAGGTTATCTTCCTGAATACTGCTATGATTTCAGCCAAAGGCAAAGAAATGTGCTTTAGTTGTTCAAAGTAGTCTTATTGCATATAAAATTTAATTTTAATTTGCTCTTTGAACTACAAGAATATGAGAGCCAGAGAAATTTAAAAGCTTTCTTAAAGTCATACTGCTAATGGCAGAATCTACAGTTACCAGGTTCTTTCATAATTTAATTTCAGCACTTTTCATCTACATCTTGCTTAATTCATCACCTCAACTTACTCCGGGTGATATGGAAAAGCCTGTACATAGAGCTTGCATCTTGGCTGTATTTTTGATGAACCAAGATAAAGAGATTGATTAGACCCAAGATTAAATCCTGAGGAAAAGCTGGTACCTTTGGATTCAGTCATCTATCCTTCCAACCAAGGCAGATTCTTCAAACTGAATCCATAGATATGAGTTCTAGTCTTGGTTCTGCCATTTACTTTCTGGGTGATCTAAGTCAGGTTGATGAATTTCTGCAGACCTCGATTTTCTCATCAATCACAAATGGCAGTTGAATTAAACAAAAGGGTCTTTTCCAGCTCTAATATTAGTTCCACCGTAATTAATTCTACTGTAATTATTCACGTGCTAGGGTTGCCTAAATGTCCATACCAATCAGCTTAATGCCTAGCTTAGCCTCACCATCACCCAGTAAATTTTAACAATTGATCATAAACATGCCATTCAGCACTTCTTCATCTACTGTCTTCAGATCATAGTTGTAAGAAAAAAATACAGAGGATAGCATCATATGATTGGACTGATTACTTATGCTGAAAGATTGTAGGCATGTTCATATGTTACAAAGTGCCTACTGTTGGACATACCAAGATGCTTAATATCAAAAGTAATCAAGATCTAGTACAATTCCACTTATCAAGCAATAGTTATATCCTAATTTAGCCTTTGGTATAAGTCTGGAATGTTCCTATACTGTGATTAATGAGAGAAGTGATTGGTATGTTTTGTTAGATAATCATCAACTATGTTTGCCAGTATAAATGTTCAGGCATTTTACTTTTAAAAGATGGGAGTGTTTGAGCAGCAATATGGATTGTGTTTTTGAAAATGAATACACACTTATAGATCTAATTTGCTAGGTTTATGTATATCAGGGACATGATCATCAACTGTTTTATATAGGTTCTCCTCAACAGAAATGTAAATTACAACATCAATGCCAGTATATTTGATATTCGTCTCTACTCAATTGAGAAAATACAAAGACTATGTAGAAAAAATCAAGATGCTAAAAAAATTAAAGAAATTTCATTAAGGATGAACTCGTAAGTTTATCCACACTGTTGCCTATCTGAAAACATTCCTGTGGGTTGTAGAACATTGGTCACTATTAGCATATTTCTTCCTTCTTTTTGAAGTTTCGAGGGTCGTTGTAGAAAGGAAAGACCAGAAAGACAGTGATCCAATTGACCTTTCTTGGAAAACTAAGTTGATCCTATTCATTTAGTTTTTGTGTTTAGTCATTTTATTTGATGTTAGAGGATTCCTAATTCTGGATTTCTAATTTATGGAAGAAAGCTTTTTGAAGTTGTTTTGGGTTAGATATGACCGAAATATAAGGAAAATTCTTTTTAATTGAATTTAAAAATCCAGTAATTTAGATCCATTTTTTTTTTCCAAAATACTGCTTCAGCATCAACAAATACAAATTAAAAGACTTGGGTCTGAATGCCTAGCCTTACCTGGGTTTGAACCCCAGTCATACCACTTACTTACATGCTGATTGACATGAAACCAATTATTAATACTTATATTTCATATACCTTGGTTTTTCCATCTGAAAATAGGGATATTACCTACCTTATAGGATTGTTGAGGTGATTAAATACAATAATGTATATAGGGTGATCAGAACAGTACCTTGCCTGTACTTCTTTGCAACTTTCATGTAAATCTAAAATTATTCCTAAATAAAATGTTCATTTAAAAAGTTTTTTAAAAAAGAACAGTACCTTGCACATTACAGTGCTGAATAAATGTTAATTGTAGTCATTGTCATTAAGGGGTTTTTGCTTGCATGACCTGGTTCTCCACTTAATACAAGCAATGCAGCATGATGGTTAAAAGCATATTTCCTCCATCTAAATTTTCTGAGTTCAAATTTTATAACTTGGCCACTTACTAGTTTTGTGAACTTGGTGAACTCTTAACCACTCTGTATTTCACCTTCTCCATCTGCCAAAGGTGGATGATAATAATAGGATCTATTTCCTAGTATTATTGTAAGGATCAAATGGATTGGTATTTAGTATATAGTAAAATTTCAGTATTATTAATATTAATAATACTATAAGCAAGGTAGATCGATATCTGTCCCTAAACTTTATAAAATGTGATGATCATATATTGTAGTTTTTACAAGACTGTCTTGATATTAAAAAAAATTCTGTCCCATTACCCTCTTAAATGCCTTGCCAGGTGTCACTGTTTTCTACTCAAAAGATAAAGATGTAGTATTTCTAGTTGTTGTCCACTGGGAAATAGAAATTTCCTTATAGTCATGCTATAACTGGGCCAGGCAGTAAAGCTGATGCTAGAAACCTCTAAGAAAGAATCCACTGACAAGCCTGCTGGAAGCAAGTTTGTCATTGAAATGCCAAGGGGAAGTCATTTTTTCCTCAACCTGAGCTTGTGTTGTCTCGTACTTCACCTCTCAGGGCTGCCAACACCATCTTTTAAAAATCCCCTGGGGAGAAGAAATTCACACAAGTACTAGTAGAAAAATGACCTAAAGGTCAATTTTGTATCTTTAAGAGAAAGAGGCTGTCTCTTCATTAGGCTAATAAGAAAATGTAACTCAAGTTCATTGATTAGTATGTGATCTGACATAGGGCATCTTGTCCATAATAGGCCATAGGGTGACACTGTTCATAGAACCAGAAAGAGAGAGATTAACGGGCAGAATGTGAGACTCAAATTTCTTGACAAACATCAGAACTGCTGACGAATCTCAAGGTCTTGTGTGAGTTTGGGTGTGACTCTGTTGTGAATATGCAAATGTATTTCTTGCCTTTAAAGATGACGACAATAAATATATTAGTTAACTGACGTTTACCTCTAATTCTGACTGAAAGCAAGTTTAATTAGCACAATTAGATTGTTTAGGTTCTAAAATTTCTAGCTCACAGGGTTACTGTTTTGGCCTGAGACATTTCTTACAGCTAAGAACAATGTTCAATGTGTCCTCTTGGCCCACACGTGCAGCTGTGAAGGTTAGTAATAACCGAAGGTATTTGACCTTTCTCTTGGCCATATAGCGCTTTTAACCTACTCTGCTGATCCACATTCAGGTGTCCTGACCTTCCCATTTTCTGAGACTAGCATTTGGCAGCAGCTTTTCTACACTTTCATCTCAGAGTCTATAAACAAGTTCAGGGGATCTAACTCTATCTGGTCTGTGCATACCCTTTGATATTGTCTACCATATTTTCCTGAGCACACAATTGGAATGTTAAGTCTTAAAACAAGATCGGAACATTAAACTTATTCTGCTAACATTTTTTAAGTACTGCCTGTGTGCAAAATACTTTGTATAATGGAAAGTAGAGTGTTTACCATAGAATGAATTAAGACTATGACAAAAATCTTGTATGGAAAGGTTGCAATTATTCGCAGCCGTGACATGGGCTGTTGAGAAATGGTTGCCTAAGGACCAAAGAGACTCAGAGAACTTGTGCAAGCTGTTCAACTTCAAATCCTGATTCTACCGCTTACTAGTTGTGTGACCGTGAAGAAGTTACTTAACCTCTCTGATCGTCGGCTTCATTACCTTAAATCTGGGGATGACATGAATCCAGCTCACAGGGTTACTGCAAGATTGATTGCAATAATTCACAAAAAGCACTTAGCCTATATTATTAGTATCTGTGTTGTTTTTATTTGGCTGAAGGCAGGAGAGATCTGATTGTTCTGACTCAATAATAAGCTCAGATCAGTCACAGAGCCTCACTGTGTTTTAGCTTTCTCATCAGTCCGATGGGCTAAGGATATTCACCAATTCTTTATCTCTCAATTTGTGTTTCTCATCCTTGCAATAACACTGGGATTTTGAAAAACCTGACCTGTATTTGAAATGAAAAGCACTGTTTGCGTAGTTTCCCCAGGAAGGAACTCCGGCAACTTAACTAAATTCATATCACTGAGTAACCTAAGCCACGTGCTTGTCAAATCATCTCTAGTGACTCGAGAGATAGAGGCAAGATCATTACTTAGGTGAACTTGGAATGTGTTTTTCATTAACCTACTCATTACATTTGATTAGCAAACAGGCGTTAAGTTTCCCCATTATTAATGGTTGGCTAAGGAAATGTGGCATCTCTGAAAGCTGCCTTTTATTATACATTCCGAACACCACTCAGAGACTGATGAGATGAAAAGCAAGAAATAACACACAGTAACAGCTCACCCGGAATATGAACTTCAACACATACAAGTTCTTATTTAGATTTCACTAAATTTGAATTATATCAAGCCTCTGTATATACAGAAACCACATGTCAGATTATCCATCCATTCTTTTATTTTTAATTTCTTTTCCATGGACTGCACAATAGTTTACCCGTATCGTTCTTGATTTCAAATATTCCGTCTCATTGTCCACATGAGGTCATTCATATTTGTCAGACAACAGAACTGATTTTCAATTCAGAAAATTAGGGAACTCTATTTCTATACAACCTAGCACATGCAGAGAAAAAGTCTCTTCTGTTTCATCTGCAGCCTTCAACACCAGTAATTTTCATTCACTGCTGTCGCAGTTGATGTCAAAAAAACCCACAAACATTGAAGTTTGAAAGCCTGACCAAGCATGGATAGACCAATGGAGCAGAGACCTTTGTTGCTGTGACCTTTGAAATAGATTAAATGCATTTTCCAAAAGCTTTCTAAAGTATCTAGCAAGAGAGAAAATCAAAAAGATGCAAGCACTCTGCCAGGGCTGCTGTGAAGAGCCCATTTTTTGGTTCTTTTCCTGTGAACTGACTTGGGGGTGAGAAAGTGACCCTTTGATTGTCTGTCAGGATTTCAAAGCCTCTATCTTCTCTGGACTCAAGGCCAGCTATGACACCAAAGAACCCAATCAGATGTAGCACTTATTAGAGTTGTTAACCTCCGGATGAGTCATCAGAGAGCTGTTTCCTTAAGTCACCTCAAAAGGTAGCTGGTCATTTTTGGAGGCAGTGGGGAACCTGTCCAAAACCTCAGCTGTAATTGCATTCTGTGCACACTGACTCCAAAGGCCGTGGTTCATAAAACACCAAACCAACGACAGCCATCACTTAGAGCTGAGGAGATGTATTTGCTCTTGAAGGACAGAGAGCCGTCTGTCATTTGAACAGACATAGTATGCCAGTGACACACTATTTGGTTACAGAGGGCATAAAAATGTCATTATATTCCGAAGGAAGGGATTTTTGCAACTCTGATTAGGCCTCTGACCCATCAGCCCTTGACTTCAGATGATCACTAATGCCCATGTCTGTTCCAAACTACAATCAATACTCATTCACAGAAAAATGAAACTGTTTAAATCCCATCAACTTTTTTTCCCCCATTTTTGGAAGACAGTAGGAAAAAAAGACTAGATTTGGAATAACAAGACATATGTTTCTGAACGTGTTAGAGCATATTTTAATATCTTTAAAGTGGAGCATCATTGCTTAAGAGATCTTCTAAAAACAGACTAAAAAGCTTAATGTTCAGGAAAGTTCTGTCTGCTGAGAAAATGAGGAATTGATGATATTTGTGATAAATGTGTTTTATTGTGTACTAAAGTATTTGACTTTAAGAAAAGATTAAAATGCTAAGAAAACTTAAAAGGAAATCAGTGAAAATTATCAAAGTTTAATCAAGCTATTTCCAGTTTGCTTTGCATAATCTGGGATGAGACTAATTGAAGAGTTGTAAATACATTTTCCTCTATTTGTGGTTGCAGCAGAGGGGAAAGTCAGAATTCATGTTAACTTGGGAGAAGTTATTTGTAGACTACACAAAAGAGGGAACTTGAAGGGCTGGTTAGAATTTCTATGCAAACTACTAACTAAACCATAAGCAAGTTAACTTAATTCCTTTAAAAATCCTGTTGTATTTTACTGAGTCTGTATCCCCCAGATCACTCCACTTAGTAATTATTGTTATTATGGCTCACATACCATCCCTGCTGTTGCAGCTGGTGAATTTATCTGTGTCCCAGGCTATGTGACAGTCTGTTATAATCTGTTGGAATGTGAAAGACCCTTCAGAGAACAGTAGCTGAGCTTCCATTTCATTTTCTAAGGGTCCTAGTCTGACCTTGATTTTGAGTTCCTGAAACTGGACTCCAGATTTCTTTTTCTATTCCTGAGCACGCTTGATGCCTTATCTGGATCCCTTGTTTTTTCTAATCTAACACTCACTACTGCTTTTACCAATATAGTAGATTGAATAATGGGCACAAAAAGACAGGTTCAAGGCCTAACCACCTCACACCTGCAAATGTGACCTTATTTGGAATTAATGTCCTTGTAGGTATAATTAAAGATCTCAAGAAAAATCATCCTGGATTTAGGATTGGCCCTAACCCAATGACTGGTGTCCTTACAAGAAAAGGAAGAGGGAGATTTGAAGCACACAGATATACATAGAAACATAGAGAAAAAAGACCATCTGAAGAGGAGGCAGAGATTGAAGTGATGCATCTATGTGCCAAGACATGCCAAGAATTGCCAGCGGCCACCAGAAGCCAGGAGACAGGCTGGGAGCAGAGGAGCCTCCAAAAGGAAGCAACCCTGCTGGCACCTTGACTTCAGACTTTTGGCCTCCATAACTTTGAGAAAATACATTTCTGTTGTCTTAAGCCACCAAGTTTGTGGTAATTTACTATGGGAACCCCAGGAAACTAACATAACCAATTATCCTGAGGACTGAAGTACCCTACTGCCCCGAATTCTTCACTGGACATGATACCTCATGCCAAAAACTACCACAGTACATGTAAGTTGTTTTGTATTTTCTGCTCATGCACTGGGCTTGCCTGCCTGCCTCCACTACACTAGCTTCTAACCCATTCTGGACTTCATTGGCATCAACAACCCATCTACCTGGGTGTATCCTGTGGGCCTGATGTTCTGTCAGACAGCCCAGATTTCTACTGGGCCTGTTGCCCAGTGGCTCAGTCCCACTGAAGGCATAGTTTTGCTTCAAGGAAAAAAACCCAATCTCTGAAATGAAGAATTTAATTGACTTACCTTATGTCACTTGTCTACCCTCATGTCTGGCCAGTCATGGTTAGGAGGACGGGGTCAAATGAACCACTGCTGTGGGAGCAGACGTTTCAGAAGAGAGTGTGTGGGAGGAAACGAAATTATTATCAGAGGAAATAAATAGCATCTCTAGTACCTTCGTCCTGGTAGGTGTGTTGGTGCCTGACTCATATTTTTATTGACCATGTCCGCATTAGAAAAATTATCTCTGCGCTTGTCCTGAAAGATGTCTCATTTGTTTGGTGTGAAATGACAGCCTGCCCACTGCTAATTTCTCCTGTTGTCATAGAGTTGACAGTCTAGCAAAAAGGACAATTGTTAAATATGTGATTATACATTTAATTTCAAAAGAGAAAGTTCAAACTATGATAGAGGCATGTAACAAGAGAAAGATAAATTAGAGTCAAAGAGGTCAGAATGTGGCAAATACAGAGGTAAGAAAGACTACAACATTGCTTGAAGAACTGAAAGAACACCAGTATTTCTGGTCTACCTTAGCAGTGGGGCTAAACTATCCTTAGATAAAAGCTACTCTAGAGCTGTCCTAATAAAGCTTCAAATAAGCCTGAAAAGAATTAAACTAGACCACAAGTAACTTAACTGCCCTAACAGAACAAAATAAAGTTAGAAACTCCTTAAAGTGAGGCAACAAAATCCAGACACTCAACAACATAAAATTTACAAAGCACAGCAACCAATCAAAAAGCACAAAGATGTTGGAAAATATGACACATAACCAGAAGAATCAGTCAGACTCAAAAATAATAAAGATAATGGAATTGGCAGGCAAGGGTGTTAAAACAGCTATTAGAAATATGTTCAAGGATTGAAAGAAAAAAACATGAACCGAGTGAGAAAGGAAATAGAGGCTATTTTTAGAAGAACCAAACGGAACATCTAGAGAAATGAAAACCTTAGTGGATAAAAGTAGACTTGTTTGGCAGGACCACAGAGCACACAGGGAAAAGTAGTGCAGGATGTGGCTGGAGAGTTACCCAGGCAACTTCTGGAAGAACTGGGAAGCCATGGTATGATTTGGAACTTTACCCTAATGGTTTGGGGAAGCCATGCATAAGAAATAAAAAAAGGACCACTATTATGGTGAGTTGAAAATGCAGTTCCTCCTAATTTGGTTTTTCACCGACCTAGATAGGAAGAAAATGGAGCTCTTTCTGCTTTATATTTGTAAATCAATGGACTGGTTCTGTGTGAAAAACTGAAGCTCTTAAAGAGCTCATTGGCAACTGACACTCTCACAGCACCCTGGAGTGGGGAACCAGGAGGCACTGCCATAGCTCCCCTCTAATGGTTATTGAGTGTCTCATATATGCCAAGCTTTGCTCTTGAATGGGAACAGAGCTTTGAATAAAAACATCTAAGGACTCTCTCCTCATGGAGGATATATTCATAACAGAGAGGACAGTCACAGCCACTTTCTTAGTAAGAGCTGGCTCAGTGGAGGACAGCATTTTTAATCCAGGATACAACAGCCTTTAGAGCCCATGAAGTGATGGAACACCATTTACTTTCTGGAATATTTAGAAAACTGGTTGGTTGCATTTAAATGAAATTTTAAACCTTTGAAAATGTGTTATCTTCTGAACCTGATAAGCCATGTCTAAGTCACCAATTAAGTTGTTTAATTTTTAAAATGAACAAAAGATCAGATGCATTCTGGTGTTATTCAAGCCAATTAAATTTCACCCGCACAAATGAAGTGTCACTCTCAATAGATCTTTCCTTTGCTTTAGGCTTTTAGCTAACAGACAGTCTCTTTCGTTGGAAGGTATTGATTTTGATAATATTAAGTGACTGCAGGTATACTGTCAATAGCTCACGGTGAGGAGGGCGAAGAGAAGTTAAAAATCTATATATTTCATTTGTAGATTTCTTGAATAAAATAAGTGAAGATTAGGTACAGGTTTAGCTGTGAGATTTTTTTTTACAAAAACCATTTTGAAAACTTGCTTGCCTGTGAATCTTTTGTTGTGAAAGCATCTTTGTTTACAGTCTGATCTGATTAATCTCAATGAAGAATTTGGACAGGTAGCCACATTACCTAAATTCTCTCCAAACCCTCCAAGTTCGTGACAGCATCTTGGAAGGGGAGGACTTAGCCAACTCTTAATTATCCAGGCTAATGGAGGCCTACAGTGTGTGAAATGTGATGAGGTTCTCAGGCCAAGTTCAATAACATCAGGCAGAGTGTCGAGTGCCAAATGTCGTGACTGAGAACATCCCTGAGATAAAGACAGGAGCTGAGGCTCCACTGACCATCATGAGTGAACCAATTTCTTATTCCTTAGACAGACATTGAGCATTGCTATGTGGGTAAAAAAGAATGCTCTTTGAAATAAAAGCTCATAGTCTATTTTAAGCCCCCTTTTGTAGAAAATTCCAAAGCCCCTGTCATATTTTTGCTATAGACTTTGTCTACCAGGGGACCTCAAAATATTTGAGAATTGAAATAGACAAGGAAGCCTGAGTTGATGACCTGTGAACCATCAAGGGATAGACCAACATAAATGATGGAAATTATATTGCTCCATTCCTATTTAATCCTAATTTACTCTACTTTTGCTGTCTAATCTGACTAGAGCATTGCAAAAGAGATGTCTAGAGATGCATCAAGCTCTAGAGCTTGATAAATAAATTGTTAACTTAATTTATCACCCTTATATTTCAACAATGGCTGCAATTCGTTCCACAGAAAGTTACTAAATCTCTCAATATGCCATGCACTGCATAAGGCACCGAAGCTGTAGCCTCAGGGGATTCACAGTTAATGGAGAGACAGGCAAGTAAACTGAAACGTACAAACCAGTGGCATGAGTTTGCTTTCATAGAGATTTTAAAGGGCACTATGGGAGCACATGAATAATATACAACTGAAAATAAAATCACATCTGAGCAGCAATTTGGAAGATAAGTAGGGTGTAGAAGAAAGTGTTCCAGGCAAAGGAAATGCATCTATAAAAGGATAGAGCCTTGTGAGTTCATGATATATCTATGATGTATAAATAGTTTGGACAAAGGGCAAGAGGCATGAGTTGAGGCTAGAGCCGGAGGAAAAGGCAAGACCCACAGGGTATTCTAGGTACAGAATGACTCAGTACTTTAAGCAGATCTTGCAATCCCATAGCCAAAGTCCCATTTCTAATTCAGAATTAGAGATTAGAATATGGGGTACAGAAAAGCCAAAGGCATAGCCAATACCTAATACCTAATACCAAAAGGGACATTGCTAAAAGCATGAGTAAAAGAACCCACACCCTATCTTTGAAATGATCTAGACGTTCCACCAAACAACCCCTAAGAGAGGGCAGATGGACTGGTGGCATTATCACGGAATCGACTGAAGTCTTAATATACAAACTCTTTTCACAGACCAACGTCATGCATCATCATCTGGGAACTCATTAGAAATGCAGAATCTCAGGCCACAACTCAGAAGCACCTAGTCAGAACTTGCAATTTAACAAGATCCCTGGGTGATTCTTGTGCACAATAAAACTGGTGAAGCTCTGATCAATGGCACAGCTCTCAACCCTGGATACACATTAGAGACACCTGGAAAGGCTTAAAAACTGCCACAGCAGGGGTTTGCCTTCTAGAGATCTGGTTTACCATTAAATCAAATACATCGCCAGGGTTCTGTCTTTTTTTTTTTTTTTTTTTTGAGACAGGGTCTCGTTCTGTCACCTGGGGTAGACTGTAGTGGCATCATCACAGTTGATTGCAACTCCAAACTCCTGTGCTCAAGAGATCCTCCTACCTCAGCCTCCTGAGTAGCTGGGGCACATGCACCACACTCAGTTGATTTTTTGATATTGTACAGACAGGGTCTCACTGTTGCTCAGGCTGGTCTCAAACTCCTGGACTCAAGAAATCCTCTCACCTTGGCTGCCCAAAATCACCAGGTTTTTTAACTTGCATGACTGGGTAGATGACGTTTCCAGTCACAGACAGAAAAATGAAGGATGAACAGATGTCCTGTTAGGCATAAAGTGAGGAGTTTGGTTTTGATGTGCTAGCTTATGATGCACATGGGACATACAAAAAGCTACAGTAAATACATGGATTGACATACGGGTTAGTAAACAGGATATTTATGTGAAAATTTTCAGTAATCAACTAGTTATAAAGATCTGTGATCTAAAAGAGATGTCTAGGACAAAGATGTAAAAATATGTAGAAATTTTGGAGTCATCAATTGCAGAGGTGATAACTGAAAGTATGAGAATAGATAAAAATGTGAATAGAGTGAAATAAGTAAAGGTCAGCAATAGAATCTCTTGCATCATCCACTTTTAAAGGGTAGGCCAAGTAAGTGGAGCTCAATAATGAGATTAAATTAGAGCAGCCAGACAGGAAGAAAAGAAATCAAGAGAGGAGGGCAACATATGTACCAAGGAAAGAGACAGTTTCAATAGGACATATAAATTGTGTCTAAAAAATGCAGCAATATCAGAAATACAAGAATTCAGCAGTGTCCTTTGGCTTCACCTCCTGAGTTCATATGTGACCTTGGCAAGAGTGTGAATGGGACAAAAGCCAGATTGTAATTCATTGAGGAATTAATGGAAAATGAGGCAGTAGAAATACTTAGTTTCTATTTCTCTTTCAAAAAGCTTGGCAGTAAAGAGAAAACGTAAAATATGGTGATAGCTAGAAGAAGGAGTAGAATTTAAAACCCTAAGCTGCGTTTAGGGACTCCACAAACTTTCCAAAGACTTGAGTATTGGATCCACTAATTGAAATGTTCCTAGTGTAAACACACATGTCTCATAAGCATATGTATTTTTTCATTATAAATGTTTATGCTTCTAGTATATTGCTGGGGGAACAAAACTGCCTATTCAAACATGTTAGACGTGGGTTCTGTGTAGACACAGCTAACATAATGTTCCGCACAAGAGATTAGTTCAATAATGTGGTCCCACAGTTTTCAGTTTCTTTTAAATTGCTTGGCCAATTAAATATTTAGATGAAGAGAAACATGACACTCAGATGGTACTTTATCACTCCCTATAACAGTGTGGTTTGCTCGTAACATTTATGACTTACAGCTGTAGGACTTGGAAAACTATTATTTTGGTACAACCTACTCTATCTTTGTGAAAAAAATAGTGACAAAGAAAATGAGAAGCAATAGGAAACTGAATTAAAATCAGTGATTCTAAATATTTAATTCTAATTAGTGAGTTAGAGTTGCATGTTAATTTTGATTTTGATTAATTAGTTTTGCATTGGTCACTTGGTTTAAAAAGGTAACAGAATTCAATACAGCAGATAGTAAAAGCATCATCACCAAACTTTCATGAATTTAGAAACTGAAGAGAGGAATGATAAGACCCAGAAGACAGGTGACAACATGAAAAACACTAAAAGCCACTCCTTTCTTAATTTCAAAATAGGATCATAAATTGGAACTAACCAATGAGCACACATGTGCACAGAGGGAAGGGAAACTCAGTGGAAATCAACCAGGGGGAGGGGGCAGATGGGAGGGAAAAAAACAACCTAATGAGTACTATGAACACTATTTGTGTGACGGGCACACCTACAGCTGGGACTCAAGCACTACAAAAATGATCCAGGTAATATAAAACATTTGTACTCCCTTAGTATTTTGAAATTAAAAAAATAGGATCAAACATTCATGCCCCTTCAAACTCTCAAAATTGGTTTAATGCTCAATTCATGTACATGAATACATTACAAATTCTAAAATATTATCTGAATTTAAGTCCCAGCATTATTGAGTCATATTTTCAGCATCAAGATCAGCACCTGACACCAAAACAAAGTACTCTGGGAATTAAATAGAAAGGACATATCTCTAAGAAAGCACCCTGAGATATTTTATAATGATTTCCACTGCAAAGGATCATGGATATGTCCTAATCATTCCCCTATTGAACAAAGAATAGACTATTCTCTCAATAGTCTATTATACATACATTTTCTTTCAATGTATGTAAACTCAGAGTAATTGCTCGGTCCCCAATTGCCTAGGTAAAATCTCTTCCTATATTAGCTTGGTTGAACAACCTTGCCAAAAAAGACCTTTCGATTCCCGAATGAATAGTTGCATAAAGGAGCAGGACAATTTCTGGATAGTTGTTTTGAGGTGACAGAGTTTTAATGAATTGTGTCCAGATCCAAGTTTAGACCTCACCCTCCAAAATTACGCCAGATTTTCTCTTTCTGTGAAGGAGAAGGTATTCACCAAAAAAATTACTGAAATGCCCGTACGTTACTGCTTTGTCTGAGAGCCAGGAGGCTGAGACCACTTATCCTCCCTCAGCCTCCTGAGGCCCAGAGTACTGACCTTGGTTCCATAAGAGTGGTGAACCACTACCAAAGGCTATTGTCACAGAGTATCCCCTGCCTCAGGCCACAGTCTACCTTAAAAATGACAACTGAGTTTAACTTAGAATCTTTTTTTTTAAGACAGTGTCTCACTCTGTTTCCCAGGATGGAATACAGTGGCATCACCATAGCTCATTATAACCTCAAACTCCTGAGCTCAAGCAATTCACTCGCCTCAGCCTTCTGAGTAGCTGGGACTACAGGTGCGCACCACCACATCCCGTTAATTTTTCTTTTTTTTTTGTAGAGATGGGGTATCGCTCTTGCTCAGGCTGGTCTTGAACTCCTGGCCTCAAGCAATCCTCCTTCCTCAGCCTCACAGAGTGCTAGGATTATAAGCGTGAGCCACCGCGCCCAGCTAATTTAGAATCTTAAAGCGAACTAATTCTACTAGGTCTCACTTTTCATCAAAAATTATTTCCTTCTATGTTCTGCTTCCCCTTCCTCTTCTACTGTCCACTTCTTTCCAAACTTATAAAAATGTGCCAGATGGACCCCCATGCCAAATAAATTCCACATACGTGTGTATGTGTGTGTGTCTGTCTGTGTGTGTATGTAACAATGTCTAAGACCTTGAGCTTTAAAGTCAGATAGAACTAGATTTGAATCCAGGCTCTTTTACTCCCTAACTCTGTGACCTCAGGCTGGTTGTTTAACTTCCCCAAGTCTCAGTTTCCCCATCTGAAAAAGATAATGGCATTGAATTCTTGCTTTTTATTTTTTTGCAATGGTTAAATGATACAATGCATATAAATCACTTAGCACTATACCCAGCACATATATTACTATTAGTATTCTACCTCCTTGTTATAAAAACCCTACTTACTCCTTAATGATCCCTTTCAAGTGATAGGATATGCTTCTTCCATACCTGCTTGCCATAAATAATGGAGTACAGTGGTGGGTTAAGTGCCCCCTTCTCTGTCCTTTCATAGAACCTGGAACATATTTCTTAGCACTTGCCACTTATAGTGAAATACCTGCTTATATGCCTGCCTCTGTAGTAAGCAGTAAATTCCATAAAGAAGCTAAGATCAACCCAAGCTCCTAAAACAGTGTCAACTACATCATAGACTCAAGTATTATTCAGTAGGTATTAAACTGTGTTGAACTGAACTCACTTAAAAGGCGGGAGAGTTTTGATGTGGTCATGAAATAGTGAATTCCCAATTCAGCTAGAATAGAGGACTATGTGAAGGAAGGTGTGGAGAAAAGGTGGGAAAGGTAACTGGGTTCAAATTTGTGGCCTCCTCAGAAATACTCAGACCACGAACATACAAACATACTTTGTCCATATTGAATATCGTGCCACTCAGACAATAAAAGCTTCTTAGATCTCCATTCTCTTCGTGATGACAAAAGAGCATTCTGATAGACGGAAAGACTTACTCTCTGTGAGGTGTAACCCTTCTCAGTGCTTCCTTTAAATTCACTCAGGTGTCCCGCCATTGCCAGATCTCGGGAGAGCAATTCTTCTGCCTGCTTCCTTCCCAACAGGACAGCAGGGCTTGGCACAGTGGGCATTCAAGGAAACATTGCCTGCCTTGGCTCCCCATGCACTGCCTTCGGTCCAATTCCTGCCACTACTCTGCTTCCCACTTACCTGTCCCAAACGTCCTCGTGTGCTGGTTGGCCTGCTCATCACTGACCACTCTTAAATAAATCATTTCTGCTATTCAGTCTTCAAAAAACTAAAGAAACTTCCCCCTGTGATAAGCAACTAGGTCTCCAATGAACACCTGCAATTTGGAAAACGCTGGTTTCTACTAGGTCTCTCCTGTCACCAAAAGTGACTAGCCCCTGTGCTTTGCTTTCTTTTGCTCTTCTACTGTTCCACTGCTTCCAAAACTTCTGGAACTCCACATCACACAAATTCCACTTGTGTGTGTGTGTGTGTGTGTGTGTGTGTGTGTGTGTGTGTGTGTGTGTGTGTGTGAGTGATGGTATTTAAGAGCTTGGACTTTCAAGTCACATCTAACTGGGTTTAAATCCAGATTACATTACTTGCTAACTCTGTGACCTTGGGCAAGTTATTTAACTTCTCTTGAGTCACAGTTTTTCCATTTAGAAACAAAGGTAACACATTGACTGCTTGATTTTTTGGTGATGATTAAATGACACAAGGAACGTAGATCATTGTGCTCCATGCCCAGCACATGACGGCTTCAGAGCCATTTTATACATGCCGTGTGGGTTTGTATCAGCAGCTTCACAGACTCTTATTGTACCTCAGTTTCAGCTGCTCTGGAGGCTGACTACCTATTAAGATCCACCCCACGGCTACTAAAATGAATTTTGTATCTGACCCATAGGTTATATTTTAAGTTGGGCCATATCTGACATCTACATGTTTTTACAAGGGAAGTGATAGACAGCAAGAAAATTAATTTTATTCATATGGATTCTCATAAACTGACAGGCTTTGACTACAGAATGAGTCCCCTTCAGACCAATTCAGCATCACCGTAGCATGGACTTCTGTATCCCTATATCATGGACAGTGGGTAAAAGCACAGACACCAAAGCCAGACTGCCTGACCTGACATCCCACTTCTGCCTGGGACTGTCTGTGCAACCTTGAACAAATTACTTGACCTCTCTGTGCCTCAGTTTCTTTGACTGTAATACGAGATGATAGGAATAGTGTCTACTTGGCAGTATTTTTGTGAGACTAAATCGCAAGCACTTTATGTCTGTGTGTCCGCTTTTACTATTAATACTTGTAAAGTAGGATGTAATTAATTAATTCTACAAACATGTGCTAATTGGTGATTATGTGCCAACACTACATTCGCAACTAAAGTATTCAAAGATGCCACAGGTCCTGACCACAAGAAGCTTGCAGGAAGAAAAGACTGCTATATATGTATGTGTTCATGTATGTATGTATGTGTGTATATATATGTATTAAGTGTATTATGTGTGTATGTGTATGAGTGGGTTCTCACTCTATCAGTTTTCAAGAGATCTGATTGTTCAAAAGAGCCTGGCACCTCCTCTCCCGCTGTCCTGCTCCCTCTCTCACCACGTGACACGCCTGCTCCCACTTCTATTTCTGCCATAATTGGAAGCTCCCTGAAGTCCTCAGGAGAAGCAGGTTCTAGCACCATGCTTCTTGTACAGCCTGAAGAACTGTGACCCAAATAAACCTCTTTTCTTTATAAATTACCCAGCCTCAGATATTTTCTTCATAATAATGCAAAACAGACTAACACAATAGTTATGTGTATATATAGATATAGATACACACCAAACACACACACATTTCACATGTGTTAGGCTGTAAGGAGACCTAACATTTTGCAATCTGAGATTACCAATCTGTTCCCTTTGGCTTCTAATTATTAGTTTTTGCCTCTTTTAATCCATAATGTGGATTTATACCTGGACTCACCACTTGGCCCAGCCTTCTGTAGGGTGGATGCCCAGAAGAGTATCAACTGTAAGCACCTCCCATTACTTGTTTCCGGAGGCCTCTGCATCAAATCACATTCTTTACTAATCGAATCACTGTCTGGAGGCTAACAATTATTGAAGATGAAAACCTTAAATCAATTTTTAATTCTGTGAATGGAGACATGGAGAAATATCCTCAATTTGAATAAACAAAGAATGCATGGCTGATTTTACCTGAATTGTTTACCATTTCTAGTCTATAGAATATGATGAAAATGATATTCTAACCTGCATCTAATTTCTGGAACAAGTTTATGGACAAAGATGCTGTTTCACCACTTGTGAGATGGGAAAAATTCTCGCCACAAGGCAGTTGCCACTTCTCTTAGCACACGGCTGGGCCCCCTGCCCCTCACATGGTGCCTTGGGCTTTCTCTCCATAATAAATCCTGATCTCAGTCTTACACACTGCGAGGATGAGATCTTTTGAAGAGCAAGAGTAACTGCTGCCTCTTAAGTCATTGCCTGTGAAGTAGCTGGTGCTTAACACCCGCATCCAACTCCAGGCCACTGGGACTAGTGGCTTAACATATCGGGTTCCTGCTTCGCATCCATGCTGCCCTCTGCTCCCTGTAATCCCAGGGTCCCTGGCTGTCCCTAGATTTCTCCTGCTTTCAGCCCATTGACAGAGGTGGATTCCAGCCTCCCAGTGACAGACCTGCCGCCTTCTGACTCAAAGGCTGTTCTGTCACCCCCTGGTGCTCGTCTCTCCTGTGACTCTCTGTTCTCTTATTACCAAGAAGTGTTTTCACAGTGGCCAGACGCTGAACTCTGCCCCAGGACAGGAACTTCATCCTTGGGTTCTACTCTCTGCTGCTGAGTTGAAAGAATCACATCAATGAATTCACACGAAGTAGCAAAAGACTGCTCAGGGCTTCATGTGAAACACTTCCCAGGAGGCATTTCCATCAGACAACGTCCTTTCTAGGACTGGCCACAGGTTAGTGGAAATGATAATTATTTGGATATAATCATTTGTTTTTATGGAGCACCTACTATAGATAATGCACTCATCTGATTTATTTTATTTTATCCACAAATAACCCTAAAATTAGGAATTTTACCCCCATTTTAAAGATGAGGAAAATGAGGATCAGAGATTTTGTTTTTTGTTTTTTATTTCTTAATAGCACAATGTCACACAAAGACCATGTTCCTGCTGCCTCCCTGGATGAGGGCCGTTTCTTTTTGCTCCTCAATCACACCATCAGTGGCTTCCAACTTGTGCCATGGGTAAGGCTGACCCTGTAAGCAAATATAATGAGCTGAGCACAGATATATATTCACTCCTAAGTAGGAATTTCTGATCTATAAAACCAGCCTGCAAAGGAGCGAGCAGCCTGAGTCGTCCCAAATTTCATACAATTTATAAAGGGAAAGAAGAAAAGCCAATTACAATGCTAAATATAAAATGACCCACGGACCTGTACCCCCCGAAGTCGCTCATGCGCTGCTGTCTGCAGTGACCTTCAAATTGGCAAATAGGTCATTCCCTGACAATGGAATCTTTTCAAGTTAATTGACTTGACAAAATAGCAACAAATTAATCACTTGGTTGTGTGTGTGTGTGTGTGTGTGTGTGTGTGTGTGTGTTCTTTTAATTCCAACAAATTACCAAGGATATGTGCCCTTCTGCCATCCCAATTTAGCTTATTAAACAGGCAGCAGGAATTAAAATCAGCAAAGACAGTGAGTGGCATCAAATTTACACAACTAATTTCAGTACTAATGAAGTCTGTTTTAGCTTACTTGTCTGCTTTGTGCCTGGCTATATTCTGACAAATGGTACCTCTTTTCATTTTGGAATCGTGAATATGGACTTCTCTGCTAAAAAAATGTTTTCCATCTCTGAGGACATGTTCCAGGTAGCTGCTCTGAAGTAAGCTGTTCCAAAATAACTGTTTAAAGTACTGCATCACTAGTTGAACACTGAGGTTAAATTTAAGATAATAAAAAGTGACTTTGGAGACAAAATTGAAAAATCCCATCAATTCTAGAAAATTAGTTAATATTTTTAGTTTTCCCTCAAAACAGGTTTTGGTAACGTGCTTAGTATGCATAAACAGGGCAGAGTTATAAACACACATCATAAAATACCAACATAGATATTGTGCTTTCATTTCATACTAGTGCTATGTGTGTTCACATTTTAAAATTAAAGGTAGGAGTAGAATTTCTGGATGTCTGATCTCCAGGTAGTCATTAGGCATGTAACACAGCATTTTGAATGTAATATCACATATCAAGGCTTACATTCTTCAGAATGCCTTCCCAGCTTAATTCTTTCCAGCTCTAATAATAATGCGACTTATTATTCTCAGACATTCTTTGTCTTTTCCTTACGTGCCCCACCCATCTTTCGTCCCACTGATGTAAATAGCACTAAGCAGTGGACATCCCTGCTAGGAGTTACCACTCAGTTCTGTGGGTGCTGTGTGGCTATATTTTGGCTGATACGAGGTAGGATATACAGTTACATGTGCCATGAAATTTCTTAATGCCAAATAACAGTGTACTTGCTTTATTCTGTGGTACTTGGGAGCCTAAAGAATCTTCCCATCTGTACTACAGGGTAGATTCAAAAGAATGTCCAGAGTGAACGCTGGCTGTTTCTGAGGCCTTATTCTGGCTCCCTTGGAGAAGCGTGTTGTGAGAGAGACAGAGGGATTCTTCACCTCTTCTGCCCCCATTTCTGAAGTCTCTTAAGGAATATGAGTCTGATGATAGCTTTATTCCTGGTACTTGCCAGAATGTATGATCTCAAGCTCATTGACATATTTATCAAAACTTTACCTAACAAAAATATGTTCAGGACAACTGCTTGAAGAGCAAGCATCTTATTTCTCTAGAGAGTGTAAGATGTGCTCCTGAATCAGGGCCAGGTTAATATTTTAGAGGCCGTATGAACTGAGATTATGACGCTTGGTGCTTTCTCCTGCTATATGCAAACTGAAATAAGCCAATCATCCAAAATCCCATAAAACGTAAATGAATGCTGCAAATAAAAATCTGTTTCTTCTTGATTTTCAGATTGGATAATTCCAATAGAAATTGCCCTTCTTTTAAATAGGCATATAATTTGCTGGTGCCTTAAACACAAGCTTAGTTTGCCCATGGGGTAACCTAGCACTCTCCAGGCCTACAGATAGACAAGCAGCGGGAGAGGGAGAGGTACCCACCACCTACCACGACTGTCAATAGAACTGATGTTCATGAATTATTTCCTAGTAATTTAATAATAATATAATAATTATAAGTAATTATAATTATCTATAATAATTATAAATAATTATAATTATCTATAATAATTATAAATAATGTAATAATTTTAAAGAAAATCTTGTCCTCATACATATAAGTACATTGTCCAAAATACTATCATAGAGCCCATATATATTAAATATTTCATGGATCTTGTATATTACAGATTTTGTAAATCATGCAATCACCCAAGTTTCTCTTTTCAACTTAGTAGCTAGAACTCTTAGACCCAAATATGTGGCCACCCCTAGCCAGCAATTAGGTCTGTATGGAAAATGTTCTCTGTCTCTTCCACTTGATGATCTCAACCTTATGTTTTTTGCCATTCACTTGCTCCACTTGCTGTATTTTTATCTTTTTATGTAAACTTCTAGCATTCTAAATCCTCTATATGACAGCGTGAGTTATTTATAAATAACCTTACCTCTAGTACAGTTACTTAACATAGTATATTTGTAGTTCTTATACGACATTTCCCCTCCAAGACAGACAGGAATCTTGTGATATTAAGTAAAATATGCTGAATTAATTTTAAAGCTTCTTTCATAACATTGATTTACTCCAAGTGGTGATATTATGGGTGACTTTTTCTTACTTCATTATATGTTTCTGAATTTTCAAAATTCTCTAGTGAGTATGTATCAATTTTATAATCTCTAAAAAAATAACAGAAAAACCATTCACAATGATCCCATCCTGTCTAATTATATAATAAAAACATGAAAATCCTTAATTCAGGATTTGGAAGGTGGAAATAAATGAGCATCACATTTATATTTCAGTATATGTTTCTCCAATATGTTCAACATGTCATACTTCCCAGGGATTAAATATGAATAACCAAATGATTTCAAAATTAGTCCTGAGATTTCACATTTTTATTTTAAAATGAATAGAGTAAAACTTATCTTACATTATATAACTCCCCACTTTTATAGTCAGGTTTTTAGTCCTAGATGCTGTTTAATGGATATTATTTATAAACCTTATTGTGAAAAAAAAAAAAGGAAAAACATCAATAGTTCCCATGGGCTGTGATGTTTTGAGTACAGAGGGGAGCACCTTTGATTCTTAGGGACTAGATGGACAAAATGAATGTCATCAGCCCCCACTGACTCCTGTGATCAGCCTGGGAAGTGTCAAGGCACTTAGTAAATAGAAAAATGTCAAATAAGTGCCTGCGAAAATTCCTAAGGCTATGATCTGAATGTTTTTGAGACAAAAAAATCATACCTTAATGTCAACTTCAGCCCTCTATCCCCGCCGTAGTAAATTTTTAAAATCCAGTCCACATGGTGGGTGCTTTGGTTGGGGGTACAGCCTCACAAATTGGCAACCAGATGACTGACATTGGAAATATTTGGGCTGACTACCAGCTTTAGCCAGACTGATGTCAGTAACCAATTAGGTTCTGAATTCTGAATTCGAACAGTGAATCCATCTTAAAAGAAGAGGCAATTGACCATCCCGAGAAGCAACCTGAAGAAGCATAGAGTTTTGGGAGGGAGTCAGGAGACCAAGCTGTATGTCCTGCCCAAGTAATTTAAACACTTGGAACCTTGGTTTTCTTTTCTGTACTATTAGGAGATTGAAATATATGGTCTCTTCCATCACTGTAGTTCAACGAGTTTCTGAACTGAAATAGTGTGCTCTCCCCTCTCCTAGGCCTTATCCAGTAGCCATCAAATAAATAGTCATTAACTCTGGTTACCAGTCGTTGTGCTCCTACACGGAAAACTGACCTCACTGGTGTCCCCTAGGATTTAAAATTGCTGGTGATAAACTCCCCAGAAGTAATTATTCCTGCCACAGTGTTGTGCAGCTCCAATTTATGGCAATTACATACGATTAGTCATAGCTTCCTTATCCCTTTACTTTCCAGGTTTTAGCATTCAGAAAGGACAGTCATTCCAGAAAGCCAGTGTGCATCAGAATAAAT
This sequence comes from Lemur catta, assembly GCF_020740605.2. Classification (NCBI taxonomy): domain Eukaryota; kingdom Metazoa; phylum Chordata; class Mammalia; order Primates; family Lemuridae; genus Lemur; species Lemur catta. The sequence goes on along the minus strand of NC_059141.1, from coordinate 43,824,404 downwards.
ATATCTGGGCTTCCATTAAAGAGCATTTTTCAATTTTCCCCGATAATTGTGAAGAAAGGAAGAGCCCTTGTTTTCTGCATCGCTTGTAAAATTGCCCACAACTCAGACTGGCGGAGTTTTTTTCCAAAAAGAGAAATAAATTAAAAGAAAATCCTAGAGGACCTTGAGATTAATTTTATGTTATTTTATTTTTAAATTACCACTGATAAATATTTCTGTTCTTTGAGGTTTCAGCTGTTATCCTATGGCTTGTCTTTCTGTTTTCATTTCGGCAGATAATTGCCTGCCTCGGGATATTGTTTTTTTTTATAGAAAGAAGTTTCTCATATCAGATTTTAAGTGCTTTCTGAAATTAACTCTTGGGTTCCCACATTGGCACAGTCAGGAATCATTCTCATTAAAGCCTATGTGAAGAACGCTACACATCTCTCCTCTTTTCCCCATTCACTAAATATGAATATTCGTACTTGATTCTTTATGATAATGCAGAGCTTATTGGGAAAAAGAAACTGCATGCACAAAATTGAAACAAGCTATTTCAGTGTCTAATTGACAAATTATTTTCCTTCCATGCAACTACCAACTTTGTAGAAAAACATTAAGCGAGCACAGTTAAAGTGACAAAGAATAGTTGCTAAAAAAACAGCTGTTGATGGAATAAAAGAATGAATGAATACATGAGAGCTATTTTCACTGACATTGTTTAAGTGATGGTATTAATGCAAAGCATTCTCACCACACATGTGGCTATAACAAGAGCTGTTCAGTTGGTCAAAAAACAAACACATTTGACGTTAACTTTCAATATTCTTCATAATGTTGTTAGAGTGTTGAATTATAAATAAATGCGTAGGCTTGCTGGGCCTTTTCAGATTTGGTGTGTACACATTTAGAAGCTCTTCACAGGGGAAAGTACTAAAGAGTATTCCAGCTAGCAGAAAGAAGTGACTCTGCAGCTGAAATACATCTTAGAGATCATTTTGGTCCAGGGGACAAATTTAGTCCAGGGGCAAATCAATAAAGGTGACACTTCACATCAACAGAATGAAGGACAAAAACCATATGATCACCTCAGTAGATGCAGAAAAAGCATTTTATAAAATTGAACATTGCTTCATGATAAGAACTCTCAACAAATTAGGCATAGAAGGAAAATACCTTAACATAATAAAGGTCCTATGTTACAAACCCACAGCTAATGTCATATTGAATGGGAAAATCTGAAAGCCTTTCCCCTAAGGACTGGAACAAGACGAGGTCACCCACTGTTACCACTCCCATTCAACATAGTACTGAAAGTCCAAGCCAGGCAATCAGGCAAGAGAAAGAAATAAAAGGCACCTTATTTGAAGAAGAGGAGGTCAAATTGTCCCTCTTTGTAAACAACACGATCTTACAGCTAGAAAAAGCTGAAGATTCCACCAAAAAAAAAAACCTCTTAGAACTGAAAAAAGAATTCAGTAAAGCTGTAATACACAAAATCAACATGCAAAAATCTGTGGTGTTTCTATACAACACTATACCCCCATCCACAGGACAAATGTGGTCCAGATACACCTTTGCATTTTAAAAATATGATTAAAAAAGCCTCTAGTCAGGGCCTGTAGTTGGGTTCTCGGTGGATCTCAGTGTTTCTTAATGTGTTTCACAAGTTGAGTCTACATTTCTTACCTGCCTGGCCCTGTCGGCGTTGTATTAATATTTGTGACTTCTGATCTAGGACAGAGCCCTGAAGGCTTTGACAGTTGAGACTCAAAAAAGGGCCCCGAGGTAGAGTGGGAATTAGAGCAAAGCTTTAGGATTGGACAGTCCCAGGACATTTCCAAAAAGCAAAGAGAGTTTGCTTTTCAAACAGCTGGAGAGGAGGAGCTAAAACTTTGAATTGCCCTTTCATTTTAGTCCACATTAGGAATGCATGTTAGATTTGGAAAATGGAGTTCATCTAATTGCAAAGGAAATTAGGGCCAGAATGACTGTGACTTAGGATCACACAGCCACCAAGGGCAGACACTGAGCTGCCAACAGTGCTGGGTAATCCACCAAGCACAGCCTTAGAGCAGTGTCTTGGTAGGGGCGATTTTGCCCTTAGGGACATTTGGCAATGTCTGGCAACATTTTTGTTTGTCACAACTGGAGGGTAGGTGCTACCGGCACCGTGGGTAGAAGCCAGAGGTCCTGCTGACCATCCTGTAAGGCACAAGACAGCTCTCCACAACAAGGAATTATCTGGCCCAGAATGTCAATAGTGCAAGGTTGAGAAACCCTGCTCTAGGCAATAAGCCAGGCAGGGACACGACAACTATTTTTTAGAGGGGTGGAAGGGGCAGCAGGATGTGATAAATGGGCCTCTAGAAGTCATAATCTGGCCCTTTCCCTTGAACTCTGATATATGACTATTATTCTATACTTAGCAGGTGTGTAAAATGAAATTAATGAAAGACAATGCATATTTCAGGGAAAATCAGGCAAGAGGACAGTAGAAAGGCATGGGTTCTGGCTCTGTCATTTGTGAACTTGGGTGAGTTACTTAACATTTCTCATCTCAGAACTTTATTTTTTTCATCTGTAAAATGAGGGTAATCATGGCACCCACTTCATCGGAGGCTTAAATGACCTACCATGTGCCAAGTACCTGGCACATACATAGCATTTAATAAATGTTAGCTACTGTCACTGTTTAATTTCACCTCCCCTACTCTCTCCAGGTGGGCAGAACTACCATCTGAGCTTCAGAGATGAAGTAACTGAGGTTCCAGAGACCCTCGTGGGGTGTTGGCAGCAGCAGCAACTTCTGGGGGTACCACATTGTGATGGTACTCTCTTCCTTTCCCCTTTCACACACATACACACCTCACAAGTAAAGGCTTTTGACCACAACCCGAAAACTCAGGAACATGTGGTTCATAGCTTGTATTTTCAGTTTTTAACTTTCTATTTTAACAACAGCAAAAACCTATAACATTGAAACTTTCAGAACAAATAAAACTTTTACTTCTCTTTCATAATTTATGCCTCTTATGTCATGCACTGTAATGTTTCATGTTGTATCAAATTTTACATAGTAGTACCATCCCATAAATAAATAATTACAAATGGAAACATAGTTTACTGTGGAAAAAACCTGGTGGACATTCCCTTAACCAAGTGATCAAAGTTAACATCACTGACATTGAGACAAATGCCATTTGTCTCCTAATATCACACGCTGAGGACATGTTGTCCCTTAAATTATATTCCTGACAAACAAAGCATAACAGGGAAACATGGGGCAAACTAAAATCAAAGGACATTCTACACAGCAGTTGGCCTATGCTCCTCAAAAAATATCAAAGCCATAAAGACAAAGAACAGAAGAGGCATTATTCCAATTTTAAAAAACTAAAGAGACGTGACAACTAAATATAATGTGTGAACCTGAACTGGATCCTGAATCGAGAGGAGAAATAGCTATAAAGGACTTTATTGGGACCATAGATGAAGTTCAAATATAGACTTAGATTACATAATGCCGTTCTATCAGTGTTAAATTTTTTTTATGTTGGTCTTTTTACTATAGTTATGTAAGAGAATGTCTTCATTCTTAGAGGCACAAAATATTTAGGGTTAAAGGCAGTGGTATGCTGGTAAAATAGCTCTGTGGAAAAACTAAACAAAAACCCAGGTTTGTAATATTTGCTTATTTCTGTGGTTTAATACTCTCACCATAGCCAATTTCAAGCTACAAATGCAAAAATCACTAAATGCTGAATTGAGAAGAAATATGCACAGTATATTTATATATATTTTTGTATATATGTGTATATATAAATCTATATATGTATAAAATGAGAGAGACAAAGAAGATATGGCAAAAGGTTAACTAAAGAATCTAAAAGGATACATGAAAATTCTTTGTATTGTACTTGAAATTTTTCTGTAAACTTAAAATTGCTCCAAAATATTAAAGTTCAAAAATATTTAGATGGTTACCAAAAAGTTGTTCCTCCAGATTGGAATGTTTGGCAGGGTTTTAAGAGAGCATGATAACCTGACTACAACCTGAGTAAAGGGACATTTGTAGCCCAAGCTTCAGAGACATCAAGTAAATTACTCCAGGTCAGTGACATTTTATCTTAGGTAGGGGGTTAAAATGTTAAAGTCAGTGAATATTTTGTAGAGTCAAAAACACCTCTGGAGGCCCTAAGCTAATCTACTAAGATAATACAGTACTAGCCTTCAGTGAATCCAACCCAGTCAGTTTTCCACCAGCCTGGAGTTGTTTGCTGTTTCTTTATTAGAACCTCAGACAAAGAAATTTAAGGACCACTTTTTTTTTAATTTCAGCTTATTATGGGGGTACAAAAGTTCAGGTTATATATATTGCCCATGCCCCCCCAGCCCCCCGAGTCTGAGCTTCAAGCGTGTCCATTCCCCAGACAGTGCGCTTTTAATTAAAAAAAAAAAAACCTTCTGACCATTTAAACAGTAGGACCACACTCAGCACTGAGAGATGTTCAGTGTGAGATGGCTGTGAACAAATTCAACTAAAGTAATAACAGAATTATCGCTCCCACACCCCTGGAAGCACTATTTAAATTCTCTCGTGCTCTCTCTCTCTCTCTCTCTCTCTCTCTCTCTCTCTCTCTCTCTCTCTCTCTGCAATTATAAGTTTCAGAGCCAGAATTTGAACTCCTCTAACTGTAGACCTATTCTCTTCCGTTACTTCACATTTGTGTCTAGCAGATCCCAGAGCTGAGGACCACTTTGGGGGACCCTGCCTTTGGGGCTGGAGGAGGAGAGAGACCAATAATGGAAAAAGCTAGAACAGACTGATAAGAGTCCAAGTTGTGGGAGCTAAAAGAGCAGAAAATTTGAGAAATTGGTAATGAACAATACCAAATGGAATTAAAAAGTCAGGGAAACGAAGACTAGTAAAGATCCTAGGATTAAGCAACTAGGGCCTAGCCTAGTTACTGGGCAATCATTTGGTCCATCAAGAAAGAAATTTAATTAGGGCAATGGGAATAAAATCCTGATTAAAGTGATGAGTGGATGGTGAGGGAAAAGATACAGGGAGTATAAACTATTATTTTAAAACAGTAGAGAGCAAAAGAAATACGAAGTGACTAAAGATCGAAAGGATAACAGAGTGTTTTCCAGCTTTTTTCCCTTTGGCCCTCCAAGCTCACCAGCCACATCACAAAACACACCTTGTAATTGTCGGTTTCTATTCACCTGGGTAGTAGTGCTTCTTAAATAGTCTTTAAGTCGTTTTGGTTCATTTATGCTAGAAACTATGCCCATGTGACTTGTGACTTCAGGGAGAAATATAACTTGGCAGAAATCAAGTAGTATATACAAGTAATTGTATATTCAGAGAACTGGAGATTACAGATGTATTCCTTGGGGGCAGTCTGTTTTAGTCTCTAATTGAATAAGGACAGAACAGTCACTACTGCGTTGGCCCATCAGATAACATCAAAATAGCACTTTCCCCCTCCATTCAGGAGACTTTACTCTCACTGACACATGGTACTTCTTATTTTCATGGAACTGGCTTTTTTACATTAGCTCCAGGAGTGGTTCACGAAGTGTGAGGTTGTTTGCACACGTTGCACCCGCCTTCAGCCTTCCTTATTGTACCTCCTGTGAATCACTTTAACAAATAACCTGATTAGAGTTTGGTAAAAGCCACCCCTGCTCCCAACCCCATATTTACATAATTATGAACATTTCATTACTAAATTAATTGTTAGTGCAATTAAGTTTCAGAAATACTGTCAAGAGAAAGCAGTTATTGCCTTGGCTCTGAAGCACTCAAACGAACAAAAAATAACACCTTTCGTAGATGAAGATTACAATAATATTATAGAATATATACATTTCTGCTTTGGTAACTAAAAGACAAAGCTACTGTTTGTAAGTAACAATAGTCACTTCTAGAAAAATCTTACATCCCTCTGAAACTATACTGATGGCCTATCTCCCACACATTTGTCCACCACCAGGCTCCTGTTTCTCCTCCCCATTTTATTACCTACCTAAATAGAAACCTTTGGCTCAGGAAAATAACATCAAAATATTTGGATGCAAGCAAGATGGTTATAAAACATCACATAATTATGAAAACTGTCAATCCACTTGGTGCTTGCTGAAGTTTTTTGTGAAACTGCATCTTACTGAAGTTTTGAATATTCTTTTCAAAACATTACCCAGTATTATGCATAATTAAATGTTGATGTCATTTTTAAGTAGCTTTGTCTCTCATTTCTGCATTTCTCTCTTTCTCTCTCCCCTGTGCATTATTCTCAGAACATTATTAAGCATAATATTTGAATAGCTAATCGTGTAGTTTGGATTATGCAGGGGTTCTTGTTGGTCAAACTTATGTTTTCTTTCCTTTTTCTCTTCTCTCTGGCGGTGTATATGGGTTTGGGGTTAGTTTCCTAGGACTGTCATGACAAATTACCACAAACTGAGTGGCTTAAAACAAAAAGAAGTTTTGTCTTACAGTTCTGTTCTCACCTGAAGGCTCTAGGGAAGAATCTGTTCCATGCCTTTCTCAGCTTCTGGTGTCACCTGCAATCCTTGCTGTGTCTTGGCTTGCAGCTGCATAACTCCAACCTCTGCCTTCATCATCCTCTCCCAGTATGTTTCTGCCTGTGTCCAGATTTCTGCCCCCTTATAAAAACACCAGTAAAATTAGGCCAGGACTTATCTTAATGACTTCATCTTAACTTGATGACAGATCTGCAAAGACCCTGTTTCCAAATAAGCTCACATTCACAGGTACAAGTTAGGACTTCAATATATCTTTTTGTGGGGAAGATGAGCAATTCAGCCCATAACAGCTTTGTTCATCATAATACAGTTAATTACCCTCACTACTAGAGAGATCAGGTTCTTCTTTTTACACTATGTGATGCCACAGGGTAGTGGACATTGTGTTGTATTCAGCCACTATTTGAATATCTCTGATATGTAGAGTTAAGCATTCAGATATCTGGAAACATTTAGAGTCATATGCATTAATTCCATTTTTGGACACTGAACAATCCTAACTTCTTTTACTTTGTAATGCGTATAGGGACTCAAAGTTGCATGAGTTCTTGGAAAACTAATATGTGTGTGAAACAAAATTACAACTGGGACCTTTTGTGCAGTTTCTGCTGCCCACCTGATTGTTTTCACTCTTTATTACAAAAGTAATGCATATTCATTGCAATAGGTCAAACAATATAGAGCTGTATAAAAAAGTGATTACTAATCTCCTTCTCCCATCTTCCATCCCATGCCCATGAGGTAACCAAAACCACCCTTCCACATCTTTCTCTGCTCATAAATATAGACAAGCATAAACAGTTACATAAGATATTTTTCATTTTTGATCAATAAAAATATGTCATGCATATTAATTTTCAGCTTTCTTTTTTTACTTAATATATCATAAATAACTTTCAAGGTCAATATGTAAAGATTTAATTCATTATTTTAAATATCAATGTAGTAGTCCCTAGTATCCCCAATCCGCAGCTTATTCAACCATTCTTCTTAAACTGGACATTCAGACCTTCTCAAATATTTGCTGCAGAAAACATTCTTGTCCTTACCTATTACTATAGTTGTAAAATAAATTCCTAAAAGTTGAATTCCTGTTTCAAAGAACATGTGCATTTTAAATTTTTTAAAAGAATGCAACAATTCACATTCTCACCAATAATGTGTCTTCTTCCCTAAACCCTCAGCAATACTGGAGTTATTTATCTTTCTTTGAGTAAATGTTCTTCTTCTATTTTATTTTTTCATTAGAGTCTTTGATGCTTACAGAAGTCATATTGCACACGACACAGCAAAAGCACAGACTTTCCCCATTAGAGGTTTCCATTCTCTCTAGAGAGAGAGCCAGGTGTTCTCTCTCATCTTTCCCTCACACATTTTCTAAACACTGGACCTCTATTGCCCCAACCAATCAACTCTCACTCCAAGCTAATATTTCTGCTCAGAAAGCATCAGTCTGAATAACCACCTATTTGAATGTTGTCCCAGATGTGATATTTAAATTAAATACAAAATAGGTATATAAATAAACATATTTGATATGATTTCAATTGAAAATTTTAAAAATCTTAAAAGAACAAGAGCATGTTAAAGAATGTGGAATTATGAGGCGTTTCCAAGTTAAATATTTAAGAATACTGTATAAGTGAACTTATTGGACTTTTTGTACAACTAAAATTTCAAAGTTGCAAAGTCACAAAGAGATCTATACTTATTTCCCAAATAACAAGTCCTAGAAAATATAATGAAAATATAATTGAAACGTAAAATATGCACATAAATTTGGACTTGATATTTCAAAGCTTATAAAATACCATGTTATGGACAAGGGATGAGCTATTTATTTCAATTTATAGATGTTTATAAGGTCATGAAAGTTATGAAAGAACTGAATAAAGAGGTTTCAGCATCAGTTTGACTAAATGTTAGCAAACTTCTAATTTCCCTGGCAGCCTCTAGTCAGTTCTTCCATAATAGGATATACAAGAATTATTAAAAGAGTTAGACTTTACAAAGGTATAAGGTTGGATCTGAAGGACTTCATTATTTAGTTTTTCCATAACCATATAGAGACCAAGAATAATAAATAACCAAAGACATCATTCCCTTTATTGTGAAGTCCACCCAAGCAGATATAGCTTGTTTTTACAATGACGTGATCTTTCTTAAGGATTGAATTTGTCCCGAAGTGTGTAGATACAATTCTTCAGGGGAAAACTAGGATCTCCCAGTCATTGATTTCTCCTGTGTTTCAGGGCAAAGACCTAAGTCCCCAGTTTCTTCGTATGTCAGCTAAGGAGGGTAAACTTGATGCTGTAATGAATTTGTGAGTATTGATTATAGAATGCAGCAATTTTTTGCAGAAGTGAGTGATATATAAAGTAGAGAAGAATTGATTAAGGGTTTTACAGTGCACTGCTTCCTTAAAAATGAATAGTGAATTTATTCAAAAAGCTAGTTAGGTGTGTAACAGTAATACTACCCTAAATAATAATGAGTGAATTTAGTCCCAGTTAGACAGTTTGTGTTACTATAAAGGAATACTTGAGGCTGGGTAATTTATAAAGAAAAGAGGTTTATTGGCTTGTGATTCTGGAGGCTACCTAAGAAGCTTGGTGCCAGTATCTGCTTGGCTTCTGCAGAGGGACGCAGACTGCTTCCATTCATGGCAAAAGGAGAAGCGGAGCCCATGTGTGCTGCAATCACATGGCAAGAGAGGAAACAAGAGAGAGGGGAGGAACCAGGCTCTTTTTAGCAACCAGCTCTCAGGGAGCCAATGCAGTAAGAACTCACTCACCACCACCCCCAACCCCCAGGAAAGGTATAATCTATTTATGAGGGATTCACCTCCATGACCCAAACACCTCCCATTAAGCCCCACCTGCAACATTGGGGATCAAATTCCAACGTGAGATTTGGAGGGACAAACAAACCAAATTCTAGCAGCCATGGTGTTCAGTGAAACTGAGAGAGAGAGAGAGAGAGAGAATGAGAGGGTAGAAAAGGAAAACAGTGTATGTCCTCCTCTCAGCTCTGGGACCTTGTGTGGATCAGCTTCATGCCTGCGGCTGATTCCCATTCAGAGTGCAGTTTGAGACTTGACATGCTTAGACCACAGCCTGCAGAAGAGCAAATAGCTCTATCAGGAAATACAGAAGAGGAGAGAAAGCTCCTCGCAGAATTCCCAGCAAACATTTTTTTTTTTTTTTGCAACTGTTTAGCCTGAATTGAGCCTCTTCATCTGTCCCTGCCACTGTGAGACAGGACACACCCAGTGGCTTAAGCCAGCCAACCCCTATCCCTGGAAATGGCTGTAAGGGCAATTCCATTGAAACTGAAAGACTAAGAATGGGGTCGCCTTGTCTATTTTGTGACCAAACTATAATTTCGGAGCTCAAGACATAATTAAAAAAATATTGCCTATGGAAAATTTGAAAATATATTTACATTTATATCTGTTCTTCACTCCGACATTTGTATTTATTTCTTCTCTTGAATTAACTCCCTTATTTAGCTATTTCTCATCTTTCCTATTTTCTGCATTTTATTTTACCTTGGATGAGCTTTCATGAAAGGCAGAATTCTTTGTAAGGTAAACAGAAGTTATTAATGCATGTTCCAAATCAAGAAATTCACTGAGGATCTTCAGTTAGAATTTCAGCACCAAAAAAAAAATGTTTTATTGATAACAAAAATTATTTACATTCTTGTTTTGCAGGAGATAACATCAACTCACTTCAATTATGGGCCTGTGTGCATACCTAAGGGAAATTAGGCCCCAGTCTGTGAAAAGAAATGTGCTTATCTAGCTTCTCTAGTTCCTTTTAATTTTGTTTCTATGAGAGTTTGTGTTTGTCAATTAAAAGGATCTCAATAGTTGATGAAACCAGTTTTTTGATTCTCCCAAACCTGGCACTGCTTCCTGGAAAGCATTTGGCCATCCATTCACCATCTGCAAGCAGGGCCCCAACACCTGCATCTTGCAATGTTACACAGCAGTAAAAAGCAAAGTTTTATGTCGTACGCCATTGGCTACCATGATGGAGGCACGTGGCCCAGTTATACAGTCCATTAAAAAACCTCAAACATTTATACCCATATTAGACTTAATGTCTACCTGCTTCATCTCATTCCTCCCTAGCATAGCTCTGCTACGATTTGCAGCCCACCCCAGGAAGCCTGCCCTTTATTTACTGCTTTGCGTCTGCAACTGCATTTCTCCAGCAGACTTCCTCATTACAGTGTCACTGTTGTGCTGGAGGGGCATGCAAAAAACCTAGAGGTGGGGAAACATTTGTGACCTCTCACTTACTTAGGGGTAGTTGGCTAGGCTGGAGTAGAGGTCTCTCCTGAAACTCCAAGTCTCCTCCATAAATAAGGGTGGTAAACTCTACTCTTATTTCTCTGGTGTTTGTTCTTACCAACAAAAGAATGCTGGTCATAAGCTGCATTGAATAAATAGCAATGCAAGAGCCAAGATGGAACCATCTAGTATCTTGTTTGTTCTTATTTTAATCATCTTATCCACTCAACCTATGCATGAAAACTTGATTGTTTCCATCTTGTGGCTTTTAGACAGCAGCAAAGGCAGAGACAGCATGAGAAGCTTGAAAGCTATGAAGCCAATATAAATTTAATGGGTCAAAATGTCTTAGCACCTGTTGTTCTTTAAAAACTCTTAGCAATCCATCCCTCTTCTTCCCAGGGGACTTTGAGGCAGCCAGTCTTGGATTATTTGGATTTTTCATGGTCTCTTACCCACTGCTCAGGAAGTATAATAAAGCACTGCATCCTTTTATTCTAATAGTAATAAAAAGCATGGATCAGTGCTTCGTGAGACTTGAATTCCAAATAGAAATGTTTTGTAGAAATTTAATTCTCATAAAGCTGATTTCTACATATTGATTTTGTATGAACTTCAAAGGGTATAAAAATACAGAGTGGAATTTTAAAGAAGATACCCACAAGGTGGTATGAACCAATTCCAAAAGATTTAGAAGAGATGGCTGTCTTGGTTTTGTTTTCGGGCATTCGGGAAGAAGGCAAGATTTTACCCCATTCCAGGACACTACACTCATGTGATACTTGAGTGGAACTAGACTTGGAAGGATCTTGGAAAGGAAGGGTGTCTTACTATCACAGTAATAAATTTCCTTGGGGCCAGATTGTTTTCTTCTCCTAATGACAACAGCAGCAGCAATAATGATGTCCGTAACAGCTAAGACATATCGAGCATTGAGCTTCATGCCGGGCACCATGCCAGCATGTGTATCATCTTTATTCGTATTGATTGTCTTAAATCTCACCACAACCTATGATGCATTTACTTCCATTATCTTCATTTTATAGAGGGAGTTTATTTAGGCAAGAAGAGGTCAAATAACTTCCTTGAGTTCACACAGCTAATAAGTGGCAGAGCTGGGATTTGAACCCAAACCTCATCCTCAAACTAAATCCAGGGTTCGTTTTCTTCCACTGGCAATTAACCAATATTTTTTACACCAACATTTCTTACACCAATATTTTTTCATCTTTCTCTGCTGATAAAAATTAGCATCAGGGTTATCTCCTGATATGTGAAGACTCTTTGGGAAGCAACAGTTTTTATTGGCAGACACCATTATTTTCAGCTTTCCTAATGTGTCATGTTTGGAAAATTCTTCAGAATATCAGGGAAAATATGTTTTTGATCATTTTCTGTCACACTGGGTGTATTAAAATTTCAAGAAAGTTTGGAAATAGTCCTTAAGGCACTCTTTTTTTTTTTAAGCTAAGAACTACTAAAATTGTTTCTAAATTAGAACAAAACAGAGGAAATAATTAAACTGAGCTTGTCTTTCTGCACATAATGATGTGGCAGGTTTAGTTGCTTCTTTACACCCTTCTTAGTTCTTGATAGTAGAATTTTGTTCTCCTAGCAGAATTAAGAAGGGACAAACTGCTCAGTGAAAGCTCCTAGTAACCTTTCCTGTTCTTGGAAATAGAGTCTGTATCTTTATTTCAAAGTGGAAGATTATAAAGTGGCAAGGAGGATATATTGGGCACAGGCAGCAACCACTTTGAAATGTTTATTAATAGAATTTGTCCTTCAGTTAAGCTCCTCCCTTTATCTTAGAAGGAACAACTTTCAGTGAGCCATTTTAGACATACAGATGTGTATCTTGCCTAGAGATGCAAAGTGGGGGTATCTTTGGTAAAATTGTGCTGAGCCTTTTTTTCAAAATATACATTTAGACTAATTTTCCAAACATGGCAGCCTTTAAGACTGAGTGATTTCAGTTTTGGAGAATGCATTGCCAAACACGGTAGAGACTGCACCCTGCAGGTGGAGATGAATGTGCTTCCTAAAATGACATGCAAGTTGGTGTTCTAATGCATCCCAGGGAAACAGGAGTCTAAATTCCAAGGAACAGTGGGAATATGATCACAGGGTCTCCTATCTATGGGAGGGAAGTGAAACCTTGCTCCTGAGCTAGGGTTGAGGATACAGGTGACTAAAAGAGGACTCTTGCGAAGAATGTCAAATAGACGTTTAGAGTAATTTCATATTTTCTGTTGCAATTACCTAATGTTATCCTCCCTAATGTTCATTTTGCTTTGGATTAATAAATAAAAGCTGTGCCCAAGCTTGGGGAAGGTACAAAGATGTAAAGAATCCTAGAAAATTACAAGTCAGAGCTGCCTAAGGCAGTTGTGTAGGACCAGTGATGGCAAGCAACAGCAAGTTGAAAAGGGAATAGACCTTTCCATTTCTGGGAATTGCCTAGATATGAGTTCTTTTCCTATCTGTCACAGGGCTCTCATCTTATGAGTGGGAAATATTTGAAGAGTCAGGGAGAAAACAAGACAGAGCTGGAGCCTCTGTGCTGTCCATATGGTTTGCACCGCCCTCCACCATGGAAAGGGAATCTGCCATCCTCTGCTGTCTTGCCTGTGATGACAGAGTCTAAAGCTGGCTGGAGGAGATGCCATGCAAGGGGGAGAGAGAGTATGGTATCTACTTTTCTAGATCTGGGTGGCTCTCCTTCTACTGGCTTTAAAAAGAAGAAGAAGAATTCATCAAAGAGTAATAATAACACCCTGTGTTTATATAAATTTTAAACTATAATTTTTTAAAAGTCTATTATTTGTTAGGACAATATTTATAGTTCCTGCACTAAGTGCTTTACACAAATTATTTAAACTCTACAGCAATTTCATGAGGTAGATACTATCCTTATCCCCATTTTACAGATGGGGAAACTGAGGCTCAGAGATGTAAACTAATATGCCCAGGATCACACAACTGAGAGGTAATGGAGGCAGTTAGACTCCAGAGCACAAGCTCATTCTCACCACACTATACTGCCTCTTGCTTCACCAAGCACTTCCCAACCTGGAAAATGTGTTTGGTCCTCACTAGAGGCCTGTAAACAGATGTGTGATTATTCTCCAATTTTTATGAAAGGACACTAATGTTCAGAAAAGCTATATTACTTATCCTAACTTGCCTAATGAATTGTTGGCAGAGAAAGGACTAGAACTCTTATCTCTTGACTCGACTCCCAGTGCCATGTTTTTCCCGCTCCCTCACAACTAAATGCAATGACACTCATTAGGTACTTAGTGAAAGTGACTTTGCTGGTTCTGAACAAAACATGGTCCTGACCTGCAGGAAGCTTACAATCTCAGCACAGATATGTAACCATCGCTAATTTTTTTTTTAACAAATGTTTACTGACAATGCATTGAATAGATGCCAGCCACGATTGCAAGTACTCAGAATAACAGATGATAAGGAGCACCTGCTTCCCTCCCAGAGCTCAAGGAGGTGGTGTAAGAGTACGTGCATGTTGTGGAACATGGTTACGGGGAGGCAGAATTTCCTTTACTCTGCCCCAGTGGAATAGGGTGATAGTATATTCAGGGAATCTTCAAGGAACAGGTGACCCACAAGGAGCATTTAGGTGGGTAAATAGGAATTTTACACTTGAGAAGGGCAGAAAAGTCATCTTAGAAAGCAAACTGCATCTGTGAAGGCCCAGAAGATAGCAAAACCAAGTGCAGCCATCTGCAGAGTAGACCAATACGAGGGGGGCATGACCCACTAAGGACAGAGGGGGCAGAGAGAATGGGAAAGGCAGACGGAGGCCAGGACGTGAAGCACCTTCATCAACCTCTTACAAAGGCCAATAAGGGGTAGCCGGTTGCCAAGAGGAAAAAATGCAAGTGCCAGAAAGGAGGAGGCATTTGGGGTTTGTAGGAAAGACCCCTTTCTAATCTTAAGAGCCATATTTTATTCCCAAAACGCAAAATTCCTAATGTATTTTTTTTTAAAATCTTTCACAAGAATAAAATCATTTTATTCTAACCAGAACCAACTGGCCAATGGGTCCGGGTCATGAGGATGATCATAATCCTCATCTGTGAACGTTTTCCAGGTTTATATTGCGATGTCTACATTTGAACTAATTTGCTGCCGCACCATCTGTTTAAAAACCAGCTTCACAGGTGGCTGGCTGCCTGTCAGATGCCTCACATTTTGTCATTCACAATGCAAGATAAATTTAAAAAAAAAAAAAAAAAAGCTTTTAACAGTGTTTTTCTGTGTGTGTTTGTATAAAGGAATGAAAATAATTATTCCCAAAGAACAAGGTCAAATACCTTTATTAAATATGTGTATATGTGTGGAATGATAGGGAGGCACAGTGGTGGTAGAGTGAGACAACAGGTGAGGGAGACATGCAGGGTGGTTGCAATTAAGAAAGGACAGATAAACTGGCATTCTCTATTCTGATTGCTGCCCCTGCCTTACTTGCCCTTGTTTTCTGCTCAGAAAAGCAATTAGAAGCCCGGCTATTGGTAGGCGTTGTATTTTATTTGGCTCCTTTGTATATGAAGCAATGGAGAGAAAGATCGTGTGTGCACAGCACATGTGTTCAAGCACATGTACACGTGCGTGCATGTGTTTGTATGCATGAAGGTACACGTGTGCATACTGTATGAGCATGTGTTTAGGCAGCAAAAAGTGCTGACCTACAAATTCCACCAGTCAACTGATTTTTGTAGAATTTTTTTCCCACCCCACCAGCTAATTATCCAAACACTAAGTAGGATGTTGAATATAACAAAATGCATCATTTCTAGAGAAAAAGGAAGTGTATACCAAGCTAACACTTATTATACATAATGACTGGTGAGAAATAAAAGAAAATTCATCTGTGAAGAAATCTTATTTGGCACAATCAAGTAGAAGAATTAGACTTGGCTATTTCTAGACTATAAACTAACCTGGGAGTTGAGACCCTGTCTCCTGACTTAGGGTTTTCCGTGGTCAATCTCCCACTGTGCCCTCATGGACAATAAATGATTTTTGTTTTTTTCAGAGAAGAACAAGTAGGTGGTTAATGATTTAGAGACTGTTGGACTGGTTCAATTTTCAGAGCAAGTGATTTATTTTGAATCTTTCAGAATTGCTCTTTTAATAAGTTTTGTTTTGCTTTTAAGGCAAAGCATTGATAACCGGGACTTCTTGTGCTCTGACCAAGTAGATAAAAATGATCAAAGGACAAAGCAACACCAGGTTTCCTTGTCCCATTTGTGCCTAGAAAAAAAAAGTTTTAGATCCTGCTAAAATCTAACAAGGACACAGAGCTGCAGTGTTGTTTTGTTCTCCTTGAAGGTCAGCCTGCAACCAGGTTGGCACCCAGGAAGCAATTCAATTCTGTTTAGGGATTGTATCTGGTAATTACACTCTCCTTAAATCTATGCCCGAGTTGTAAATCGAGAAGAAAACCTTCCGATAGCTGCCCCGTGATCCTTTTTAAAAGGGAAATTTCAAAAAAGTTCAAGAACCTTCAAGGAGCAGGCAATTCTTTGATATTTAGGAGGATTGCGATTAAAAGTCATTAGATTTAATTATGTGGAAATTAGAATTCGTCCTTTAAAAAAAAAATGAAACTAAGTAAAATCATTCATACTGTGTACTTTGTCCTGGATGGACTTATGAATATGTATAGAGCAGGGTGGTTGCACCCAATTTTTTTAAAGCCTGCTTTTTTACTATCTCTGTGAAAGAAAATGAAACCAAGTGGTTTTAAGGGATAAATTTTTTAACCTCATAAATTAAAAATTAAATAAGCACATTTTATTACAACTTCCCTAAATTCTCAGCAAATGTTGAAACACACTGATAAAAGCCATATTAAATTGCACGGGAAAGAACAGAATCGAATGTACACCGTCAATGGACTGTGCTCTTTCAGGGCATTTTCTCCCTTGGTACTGAATTGCTAGTCTTCAGAAACTCCTAACGTGGTAGCCCCAACAAAGGATAACAAATAACTCACGTATAACACCTCTCCACTCTCCCTGGCCCATGCAGTACTCATTCGTGGTGCGTGTGGAACATCACTTTGGAATTCTTCTCATCACAATAGTACAACAAATTTCCTTCTCTGTGTTAGACTCTTCATGAACTTGGCTCATTTCCTCCCCTCCCCATAGGCTATTGCAACTGAATGTATATACCGTAAGTTGTAAAAACTAAAGGAAGAGCTTCGTGTGTGCATTGTGACGGTAAAATAGAACTGCAGATTGGGTGTGGCTGCTTTTCCATAGATGGGGAGCACTCTCCTGTTCTCAGTCCTGTTCTGTCCACTACAAGCCCCTTATTTCATTAGCTACTTCTGTATCCTTCCCTTTGTCTCCTCTTCATCCCACATTCCTTTCCTTTGTTTGCAGAAGGACCTAGAATTCCAAGTTCTGCCGTTCCTTAGAAGTAGATGAGTGCCCCCAGAGGAAAACTGAGCAAACTAGAGAAATCAGCAAAACATTGCTATTCTGAAGTCTGTATTTTGTAATTATCTACCAGATGAAATTTAAAGTGAAAAGCACTTCACATTTACTTAGCATGACACCTTAGCTGGAGCGGCTTCTGTGTACATGTTGAACTTTGATAATGTTGTAATATGATTTAGGGAATAGTCACACATAAGATGGCAAAAACAGGTTCTAATTAAGTAGTAGGTGTCTGAAAAATCAAGTTTCAAACGCAGGGCATCTCTTGGCAATGGAAAACAGAGTAGCACTTCACTGGTGCCATTTATGTGTTTTATTGATTATCTGGTAAAAGCATGAAAATGCCTTCATCTTGAAAATTGTGAAGAGGCCCATTTTGCTATCTCAAGTTTGTATAAGAAGGGAAGAGGGTTAATCTTTTCCTCGTGGGACTCAAAAATTCTGTGTACTTCCCAATTGTACTGCAGGATAAATGAGAAAAGAGAAATATAATTTTGGCAAAAAATTTTAGGATATAACCAATCTGGAAGAAGTTGAATTTGTTTCATTTTTTTTCTTTTATTAATTTGTGATGAACTACTGTGCATTTGTTAGAGAACTTTTTCTTCATCTGACACCTCTTGTTTACCTCGCCTTTTAATGCACTGGTACCAATTACGTTCATCATAACACAAAAGAGCTCAGGCATCTCCCTAGATTACAGCTTTAAAAGTCTTTAAACTATTTCATTTATTATAATTGTGCTTAAATTATTTAAAAGTAAACTAAATAATTTGGGCACTTAAAAATAATTCCATCGAGGCCAACGGGCAACTTCTTGAGTAGAGATGAGAACAAATACTATTATACTTAGCAAAATTCCCTTTGCCTCAGAATGAGCTGTTAGTGTTCCCCCAAATAAGAAGAAATGCTGAAATGGTTAAAGTTTTTTCCTGAAACAGAACCTTTGTTAGAACTGGGTATAGATTTAGAAAGATCTAGTATGCTAAGAGTTAAACTGCGGATGTGATTAGGTAGTTGGCACTTAATTTTGTTTGTCCCCTAAGTTCCAGTAACCAAGAAATATTTGAGTATGAGCTGTAAAGTACAAAGATGAAAGAGATATTGTTCTTATTCTCAGTATGGAATCTTACAGTGAACCCTATGAATATATCAAGTCTCAGAATGTTCATTCATGGATATATCTGGAGCCATGGAAAATGACAAGGAAACATTTAACACTCACTTACCAGGAATAGATATTTATACATTTCAACAGTTGTTTGCTAATGAGAAATATTTTTTAAATAAAAGTTTGATTTGCAATGTTTTTGTTATTAACCATTGTGTAAAATTAGGAGCTCTATTTAATTTTGTATCATACATATTGCTTTTCACCAAGCCAACACAACCATCAAATTTCTTTCCTATATAGTCAAATTTTTTTCTTTTTTTATAGTCTTTGTTAAGAATTTGACACAAATAAATGAAAAGACATCCTGTGTTCATGGATTGGGAGATTTAATGTATTTAAGATGTCAATACCACCCAATACAATCTATAAATTTAATGCAATCCCTATCAAGATCCCAGCAGTGTTTTGGCAGAAATAGAAAAATCCATCTTAAAAGTTACATGGAATCTCAAAGCATCTTGAATAGCCAAAACAACCTTGAAAAAAAAGAACAACTACTTGATTTTAAAACTAATTACAAAGCTACAGTAATTAACACAGTGTGGTACTGGTATAAAGACAGACATATAGACCAATAGAAATAGAATAGAGAGCCCCAAAACAAACCATCTCATATACATTCAAATGATTTTCAACAAGGATGCCAAGACTATTCAATGAGTTAAAGACAGTCTCCTCAACAAATGGTGCTGGGAAAAGTGAATATCCACATGCAAAAGATACCATATACAAATAACTCAATATGAATCAAAAACCTAAATGCAAGAGCTAGAATTATAAAACTCTTAGAAGAAAACATATGGGTAAAATTTCATGACATTGGATTAGGCAATGATTTCTTGGATATGATACCAAAACTATAGGCAACAAAAGTTAATAAAAATAGGTAAATTGGACTATACCAAAATTTAAAACTTAAGTGCATCAAAGATCAGAATCAAGAGAGTGAAAAGGCAACCTACAGAATGGGAGAAAATAATTGCAAAATAGTATTGGGATTTCCAGGTCAAGGATTCCTTTCCCTATCTCTTAATGTATATTCCATCTAAGACTATGGTTCCTAAGGTAATCTGCATATGCAGTGTATTCATCCTGTATCCTAGTATCTGTTATGGTCAAGAATTGTCCCATAAAGTAAATTCATTGAGAATAAATAGAAATGGGCAGCTTAACTATGGTGACAAACTAACACAGCACAAATATTGGGGTGAGAGTGTGTGGAGGAATACTGGACTGAGAATTGTAAATCCTGAGTTCCAGCCCCCCATAACTTACCCCATTTACTTTTTTATCATCTTTAAAATTGGGTATTAGGACTAGATGATTTCTAGTATCCTTTCAAAATATGATTTAAGCCTAGAAGAAGAAAAATCTTGGTGCACTCATCTTATCTGAACCTCTTCCTGCCATTCACGTTCCTGAATTTTTTGAAGACATGTGAAGTTTGTTTTATTTTTAATGGAGAATGTGGCAGATTAAAGTGAGCTGCAAACTCTTTCCCATTCTTCCCATAGAGGTGGAGTCTGTTTCCCCTCCACTTGAATTGAATCAGAAATGATCTGAATAATGGAGTTAATAGCTTTGATTTTAATGGAGCACAGCAAAAATAATGTCATGCCGGATTCCAGCATAGCCATTAAGAGAATGGACAGTTTCTGCCTTGGTTTCTTGGAGCCCTAAGCTGCCACATAAAAAATCCAACTACCTACTGAAAAGACTATGCAGAGAGACCCTGAGACTGCATGAAGAAGGACAAGAGCCCAACTGAGCCATCTCACCAAGGTGTCGGGAATGTGATTAAAGCCATCCTGGAATCTCTACATCAAACTAGTTCTTCCAGTTGACATCACATAGAGCAGAAAAAAATTTATCCAGCTGAGCCCTGCCAAAATTACTGACTCACAAAATCATGAGATATAATAAATATCTCATGGGTAGTTTGTTATGAAGCAATAGACAGCCAGAACAAATGATTCAGAAATTTAAGTTATGAACCTTCCTCATCCTCTCCAGTAGAAGTGACTGGAATGAGATAATGAAGGAATAAAGAGAAATATGATTCTAAATTGATGTCAAAATAAAAATGAATTTAGAAAAAGTTAAGCTCTTCTCATTTCAGCATAAAATTAGACACACATTCCAGAAAGTGATGATCACATGGAAAAGGACCAGCTAAGCATTGATTGTACACAACAATTCATTTCATATAAGAAAAAAACAATATTAGTGAGGACACGGGAAATTTTCTATTGCTAGCTTTTTCTTATAATTGCATACTCTGTGCTGATATTTTTCCTGTAATACCTGACACTGTCTTAT
This sequence comes from Lemur catta, assembly GCF_020740605.2. Classification (NCBI taxonomy): domain Eukaryota; kingdom Metazoa; phylum Chordata; class Mammalia; order Primates; family Lemuridae; genus Lemur; species Lemur catta. The sequence continues at coordinate 43,803,595 of NC_059141.1, read as the reverse complement.
ATATCTCAACCACCTGCCCACCATTCAGTGAATCATCTCATGAGGTTGAACTAAGAAATGAAGGGTGGATATTGGAATGGGGCAGAGAGGATGAGGATGGTACATTAGAGTCGCTGCACAGTACTGGGGAAATACTGCTCTCTGCTTAGCCACCCAATAAAACCTCATAGTCTTTTTTTTAGTTCTTTGAAGTATTTCCATATTACTTTCCATAGAGATTGTACTAATTTGCAGTCCCACCAGCAGTGTATGAGTGTTGCTATCTCTCTGCATCCACATCAACATTTGTTGTTTTGGGACTTTTTGATAAAAGCCATTGTCACTGGAGTTAAATGATATCTCTTTGTGGTTTTGATTTGCATTTCCCTGATGATTAGAGATGTTGAGCAATTTTTCATATGTTTGTTGCTCATTAGTCTGTCTTCTTTTGAAAAGTTTCTAAAACAATGGTGTACTAATACCTCTTGTGTTATCCTGGATGAAGCTAGAGCCCATTCTTTGAAATGAAGTATGACAAGAATGGGAAAAAAAGCATGACATATACTCACCATTAAACTGGTATTAACTGATCAACACTTATGTGCACCTACAGTAGTAACACTCATAGGGTGTTGGGCAGGTGGCGGGGGAGGAGGGATGGGTAAATTCACACCTAATGGGTGTGGTGTGCACTCTCTGGGGGATGAGCACACTTGTAGCTCTGACTCGGGTGGTGCAAAGACAATATATGTAACCAAAGTGTTTGTACCCCTGTAATATTCTGAAATTAAAAAAAACTCATAGACATTGGACATTAGCAGTTAGCTATGTTTCATTCTGCCACCCAAAGAGACTTCTCCTATAGCTCATGAACATGGTAGAAAAGTAGCCAGTTTCTAATACCATGCTGAGAAATAGAAAATCAAAAAGGAAAATGTACTTTCAATCCTTTCTCTGAGTTTAACAAATAGCAGAAGAAAATGGTCCATTCAAAGAAAGGACCACTTTCACTTCATATGCTAACTCAGGGGGTTACAGATCTTTTACCTCTAACCGTGACTTACCAGCATTTGTTTTTGGTGTTTTCAGAGATCAGTCCCCAACACACCTACTACACAACGAACAATTTCATTCAGCTTGAAAATTGTACTTTGTAATTATACTATCCTTCTTCAACAGTCACCCTGACTAGAATGTAAATAATCCAAGGAATTATATAGCTTAACATACTTATACATTTAAAATAAAGCTAGATGTAAAATTTAAAGGAGGGGATAAGAGCTGATACCCATGCTAGCATTCTCCATAATCCCCAAACCTAGATCCAGGCATTTCAATTACTTTGATCTATATAATCTTTTAAACTCACGGTGTTTACTAGCTCATTTCTTTTCCAAATAGCATTTGTTTAGGAAGGATTCTATCTGGGTGCAGTTCTTCAAGCCCTCACAAGAGATAAGAGAAAAATAGTCTTTTATGCACAAGGAATAAATATTATTTTGGCTTGCTGGAAGTTGCTTTCCAGCATCTAATATTGTTTACTTAACTATTTATAGACTTCCTTTCTTCATTTGTAAAATGAGGGTATAGATTTAATGCCTATCTTGCTGGGCTGTTGTGAAGCTTAGAGATAATGTATGTAAAGATATGAAGCCAAAACTCCACACACATTTCCTGTGTAGCCTTGGAAGAATAGCTTGTGCTTTCGATAACTCAGTTTTCCCATCTGTAAAAAAGGGGACTAGATGCTTACAGCATAGTATTTTGTGAGAACTGGATGAAATTATATATGTACACATCTTAGCAAGTGTTAAGTCAGTGTTGACATTGAAGACAATGATGATGATGATGCATACCTACACATAGTAGTTGCTCAATAAATTATAGCTATTGTTTTTAATATTATTGAGTTTAAAGAAGATTGGGTAAATCCTATGCCATATATATTCAGAACAGGAAAACTGTCAATTCTGATTTAGAATCTATCTATTTAAAAATAATTCAGATTTATAATTTGTTGAGGACCCAAACCCAGTACAAAGATGACCAGAATAAAATGACCAATTTTCAATAGCTTTGTTCAGTAATTCTCAGCTCTGACTACGCATTAGAATCAACTCTGGGTCTTTCTAAAATGACAGTCATGAAGACCATACTCCTTCCTGCTCAACAAGTCTGGGCTGTAGTATCTCTGCAGGGGACTGTGATGCACAGGCAGTCTTGAGAGCCACCTATATAGTCATTTGACACACATCTCCTGGACTGTGCGTGCCACAGCTAGAGACCTGGTACTGAGTAGAGCCCTCAGCAAGAAAGAACAACAAACAAAGTCAAAACTCATATATCTTTCTACTCTTCCTTTCTGAAATTTCTATAAACTCAAGACCCTGTAACTTGATTTTAGGAAGAGGAATTGGCTTAATCTCAATCCCTGAATAAAATACTAGCTAAGGAAATTCAAATATTTACAAAAATGCTAATGCTGTTATTAGTTATTCATGGATACTAATTGTTTTTTCAAAGGTCAGCTATTTTAGTTAAAACAAATAGTCCTGAGATAAAAATGTATACTAAGTCAGTAGTTATCAATCAGAGCTATGAGAATTTTTTAGGGGCCTCAGGGGAACATAGCCAGAGTAAGAAAGATGAGAAGATGGAGCTCTGAAATTCCTACCCCTTAATCAACCAAAGTAACCCTCATCCTACTGATTTTATATTTTGGCTTGTGCTTAAGGAAAAGTTGAACCGTAAAAAAGAATTTGAAAGTCCTATATAACTAATTGGTTCATTCTCCTCCTTATTATACACCACCAAAGTTTTACAGGTTTGTGTCACAAGGTAAAAAAACAGTGATTTGGCAATAATCCAATTATTTTCAATCATGCTAACAATGTCTGGGTAAAATGGCCAAAGAAAAATAATATTTTTTAAAGTGCTAAATTGATCTGGTATCACTTACATAGATCACATGAATCAGGTAATTGCCAAAACCCCACTTAGTTTTAACGTGTGCAAACAGCCAGAGCATAAGATTTGCTATGTTTAATTTCACCTTCACTGTAGAAAACCAAATCCTACACTAAGACTTCCAATAGAACAGTAATGACAATGGGGAATTGAAGGTCCCAACCTCTCCTTTAGGGGAGAGGGAGAGGGCCCAGGTAGGAGTGAATAGCAAACCTGTACAATTTTTGACAAAAGGGGTGATTGGAAATTGCTCCTGAGAGAAGATCAAAGGTTGGGGCTTTGTGGAGAGAGAAACAAGGTGGTTTTTCAATTAGTTTTTTTAATCATAAGCCTTTGTCAGTCAGCTCAGCACAAAGCATCAAGGCCTTTGCAGGGTAGAGAACAATTTCGACTTACAGAATAAATGGGAAAATGGGATAAAAGAGGAAAGTTCAATGAACAATTTTGTGTAGATTTTTAAAATTGGATTTGGCTCTTTTTTAACAAAAATTTTAAGAATAAGGAATATCCAATGATGTGAAAAGAAAAAGCAATAACAGTAAAGTTGTTCAATGTGACTGGCACATGGCACATTGGAAAAAACATGGGCTATCAAGTCAGAGAGACTAAGGTTCAAGCCCTGACTCCGCCACTTACTAGCCAGGACAAGTTACTTTTTATGGGCTTTGCTTCCTCATCTGTAAAATGAGGCGCTTGTCTAAGTTTCATATATAATTGTTCTAGGAATGAAATGAGACGTTTCATGTCAACTTCTAGGAATAGTACTACCTTTGGATGAACAATAGATATCAATTTCTCCAGACATCTAGATGGAACGGTCTCTGGTTAACTTGAAAACCATCTCTAACTATTGGCCCCCAAGGTATAATATTAATATTATAATGTATATACATGACTAACAATAAGAAATGACCAAGTACTCTGATTATTGGGTGGTGTTGGCTTCTCAGCTAAGACAACCACTGAAATTGGTAGTCGGCCCTTGCTTCTGAAAGCATGATCCACGGACAGCAGTATCAGCCTCCTGGGAGCTTGTTAGAAATATAAAATCTCAAGCCCCAAGTAATTAGCGTGGACATTAAAGTTTGAGACATACAAGTCGGACTCCACACCAGCCCAAGAATCACTTTGTTCTCCATTTCAACTGGTTGTAAACCTAACTTCTAGAATAAAATGTTTGGATTCAAATTACCTCAGGAAAACAGGTTTAATTCCTACTTTCAATGATGTTCAGATACACTTAGCCCTTAGATGTTTTTGTCCATAAATGAAAGGCTTTCATATGATTTTTTTTTTTTTTGAGACAGAGTCTCACTCTGCCACCCCCCAGCTAGAAGCAGTGGTGTCATCATAGCTCACAGCAACCTCAAACTCCTGGGCTCAAGAGATCCTCCTGCCTTAGCCTCCCAAGTAGCTGGGACTACAGGTGTGCACTACCACATCTGGCTAATTTTTTCTATTTTCAGTAGAGACGGGGTCTCCGTTCTTGCTCCAGCTCAACTCAAACTCCTGAGTTCAAGTGCTCCTCCCGCCTCGGCCTCCCAGTCTGCTAGGATTACAGGCGTGAGCCACCATGCCTGGCCCAATTTTTAATCTTTGCTTTTCCATAATGAATATTATGAAGTGTTCAGTGTACCATTCAAAACTTTTTAAGTAATATTCAAAAATAATTTCTTTTCTAAATATAAACTGCTTTCCATGCCCCAAATTTATTTAAGTAGTTTCATTCGTTTAGACAAAAGGATTTTTTTAAATCTTGAGCTGTTCTAATTACATGAAAGAAGATTTTTTTTAAATTTTATTTTCTTTCTTTTCTATGCCTGTGAGTGGACCCCAAAAAAGCCCAAGACATTTACATTAATCATTTTTTTAAGAAGGAAGCTGAGGCAGAGCTCCTTCCAGAAAAGCCTAAAGTCTAATAAAGGACAGGATCTTCCTCACTGGGGTTTAGCATCCCGAATCTGATGTTTAGGGAAAACCTCAGGATTCTCATTTTCCAGATCAATGAAGCCAAAGTAACATTTAAGGCACTGAAGCAAAGAAAGGAGCTGGTGAGGAGACCCCTCCGTCTGGACTAAGTTGGAGGCAGCACAGAGGTGTAGTTGAAAGAGCAGGATTTAAAATAAGAAAAATCTGAATTCTTATGCAGGCCCTACAATGGGCTAGTTGTGTGATTCTGGCCAAGATACACATATTTCTAAATCTCTGTGTCCTCTTCTATTAAATGAGGATCATGAACCTTGCTGGATTAATGTGTGAATTAAGTTATAATGAGCGAATATATGTAAAGCACCCAACCTAGTGCTTGGCAGGTAATGAGAGCCCAATATATCACAGCTATTAGCATCATTGTTTGTGGGCACGCACTGAAGGGCTTTGATTAGGGATGCAGATCACAGCTCACTCCATCAGATTCCGGTATTTCATCCTCACATACCCTACGTCGTGGGAGGTACATGAGCTGTGACAAATACTACATTGACAGCACCTTACTTTATTGAGTATTTATCTTATTCAGGGCACTTTTCAAAGTGCTTTACGTATTTTTTAATCTTCACAACAACTAAATGTGTAGCTACTGTTATTATGCCCATTTTACAGAATTGGAATCTAAAGCAGAGACAGAAGTACCTTGCCCAAGGTCACCAGGTAAAGCGTCTGTAGTGGGAAGCTGTAATTTTTTTTTTTCTTCCTACCCAGCAACCAAAACTTAGAAAAGGTTTGAAGAAGAACTGTTATGGACACTGAATGGTGTGACTGCTAACATGGGTAGGCTATGGTGCCCTGTTGTTCAATCAGAAACTAGTCTAGATGTCACTGGGAAGGTACTTCTTAGATGTAATTAACATTGTAATCAGCAAACTCCAAGTAAAGCAGATGACTCTCCGTATTGTGTGGAAGTCTCATCCCTAATTCTCTTCAGTAACTGCCAACCGTCATCATTGCAGTCAGATTGGGTAGGATGACTTCTGGGGCAATTTCAATCCTTCCTGCCCCTCCCTACCCAGTAACTTGCTTTGCACCAAATGAGTAATAGGCACTAATACACCCTCGTACCTTGACAACCTCAAAGGAGGTAAACAGGCCGACTATAACAAATACCCTGAGCCCAAATCACTTCATGACCCAATACTCCTCAATCATTGAGCCAATTATAAGTAATAGTGAATGAACTTGAGCCAGTTCACTATTAGTTCCAAGAAATAAAATAAAATAATGCAATCTCTTGCTTTGAATTCATTGTTAAAATATTTGACATGCTTTTAAATATCCCCCTAAATGACAGGGGACCTGCCCTAAACATTGCCCTAACCCTGGAGATGGGGTAAGCCAAGCAACAGGGACAGTGTAAAACAATGATAGCGCATTCTTCTCCATACCAGCTGGTGTAATGGGTAAGAGCACAGCTCTGGAGACGGGCTCTTTGGCATTAATTTGCCATAAGACCTTGGCAACTACTTAACCTTTCTAAGTCTCAGTTTCCTCTTCTGTAAAATGGGTTGTTATAAGAACTAAATGAGATAGTGGATGAATGGCAAGGCAAAGTTTTCTTTTCCCCTCATCCCCATTTTTTCCTTCTCTACCCACCCACCTGCCATGGAGAAAGGGAGGGAAGTAAACACAGTAAAGAGAAGAAACTGTCACTCTAATCATACTTGGAGTCATATGCAGTCAACAATAAGAAGAAAGACATGTGTATTACATTTGCTGCATTCTGAAGAAGGTGAAGGGCCTAAAACCTCCTCAGCATCTCATTGGCCCAGAGCAAGAGCACCTTGAGCCTCGTCTCCAGGACGTAATCATTCTTTCACTCCCTCCTTGAGTGCCACCTATGTGGCAGGCATTGCTTCAGGCACAGCAGTGAACAAAACAAGGTCTCTGTCCTCGTGGACCTTATCTGACATTCTAGTTGAAGAAAAGACTAAGAGGTTCCATGTGAAACCTGTGCACAACACCTGTCACATTGTAAGTATCCAATAAACACCAGCTATTTAAAAAAAAAAAAAATAGAGCAAGCTGTGATATTTCCTAAAGAAGAAGGAATTTGGCCCCAGGACTGCAGCATAGAAACCCTTCCTGAGTTTTCAGCCTGCCTGGCCCGCACCATGGAATGCAGACACAAAACTACAACATCAACTCTAACCTGAATCACCAGCTTGCTAGTCTGCCCTACAGATTTCAGACCTGCCAGCCCCTACAATCACATGAGCCAATTCCATAAAATACGAAATAAAATAAAATAAAATAAAATAATAGTAAAATAATCTATTGGTTCTGTTTCTCTGGAGAATTCTGACTAAACAAACGGGAACACAAGTTTCTTCTCCTCATCCCTTGAGACTTAAGAATTAGGCACAACCAATCACAAAGATGGAAGGAGGGTTAAGAAATTACTCACAGTGTCAGTGGCAACAACATCAAGAGTGTGCTGGTGGCAAATATCTAGTGGCATCAGCACCAGTGGCAGCTTCCTCATCCAGTTATTCCTGGGGCATGACCTTGGCCACATTCCCCACTGCCCAGCCCATCATGGTTTTCTACCCATTTCCTGAAACTAGTTTTCCATCTTTGGCATCAGTTCTGTTATGCATTAACTTTCCTGCAGTTTGCTTTTCTGCCTAAGGCAGCCCAACTGGTCTCTGTTGCTTGCAACCGGAACCCTGACTGCACAAAGATGAAGCAGTAACGGGAACTTGGGAGTCCAACTCCAATGCCTCACCTTATATCCTGCTTCCTCTGACATCTCACAGAACTTCCAATTTGGAAAGGATGTTAGCAATCAATTCCAATTTTACAGATAAGGAAACTAAGACACAAACAATTGATTAAAAACAAGGCCTCTCTAAAATTCAATAGAAATGATGAATAAGTTAAAAAAAATTATTCCAGTTTACAAAAAATAAAGAAGTATATATGTGTGTTTGTGGTGTGTGCATGTGCATGCACCTATGTGTGTCCAAAATCCTGGCATATCTAAACTAGGAGTTGAAGCAACAAAGAGACAAAGAACAAATAAAAAATACAAAAGAGAAATAATTTATGTTTCAGGAAAAGAAGTACTCCACAAACTCCATCACGGGAGAGAATAAGTTGAGTAAGCTGAATTAGAGAGACTCCGGAGCTCTAAACTAGGGGACACTAGCCACAGATAAAGACAGCAGTGAAGAACTATTAATACATCGGAAATCAAGAAGATTGCCTATCTACAGACAACCTGAGACTACCCTCACCCAACTCTAGCTACCTGCTCCCAGATCTTCTTTCCTAGAACCCTGGAAGTCAAATATATACTCCTCAGTCAAGAAGTTGGGAGATTCCTCTCCAAAGATGCCTCTGGCCCAAAGGAAAGAACCGTAGATAATAGCACCTGGGAGTACCCCCATAAAACAACGGGGCCCATGCCCAATCTTTATAATATTATGATTATCAGTTGACAAGCCACGGTCATGCCCATGACATTCCAATCAGTATCTTCATGCCTCACTCTTAAATATTAAAGGAAAGCCAAAGATTTCCAGATATTTGAGAAAAGTCTCTACAAGGAAAGTGAGGTTTTAATCTTCAATAACCCAAAATTTAAGTCCCTTATAAAATATAGCCAGTACTTACACCCTAATGATTTCTGATGTAATAGCCTACAAAATCTTGAAATAAGTTATATCACAAGATGATGGTGCCAACTGACTTCAGGGAGAAGATTTTGTGATGATGGTTTTATTTATGTGGTGGCATTTAACCTAAAGATGGCCATTTAGTAGCATAACCTGAATGAATTTCCACACTGTTTCCCTTGAAAGAGTGAAGGACAGCAACTTTGAAAAACTGGACACTTGTCCAGAGATTGACATTCAAATGAGCAGGCTTTGGAACTGGAATTTATTTCTGAGTTCCAACAGTCTAGTCCAAAAATTGAACTGGCATGCTACTCCAAAAATACTTTGAAACTGATGCTTGAAGGAAGCACTCAGAAAACAATAACCCATCCAGTATACCTGTGCCAAAAGGGTGGCTTTCAAGTCAATTTCTGAAAGCTTATCCCCTGTCAAGATTCTGGATATGAATCCCCCAAATTAATAAATAAAGTACTTTCAGGTAGACCCACCTATCCAGGCAATTTAGGTGGAGGAAATTGTTTTTGATTTGGAATGGGAGAAAGTGGACAAACATCTGTTAAATCCCCGTGGGACTTGGCCTACTGATACAATTTTAGCACAGAATGGTCATAGACAATGGGCTGTAAAGTACATTGTAATAATCTCTCTAGTGAAATATTTTTTTTGACTTTTTTTTAATTTCAGCTTATTATGGGGGTACAAAAGCTCAGGTTATATATATTGCCCATGTCCCGCCCATCCCCCTGAGTCAGAGCCTCAAGCGTGTCCATTCCCCAGACAGTGCACCTGGCACTCACCATGTAGTCATACCTCCATCCCCTTAGTGAAATATTTTAATAATTCCTTTTTCACTTGACCCATTGCTAACTAGGAAGAGAAATCTGAACTGTCTCTCTTGCCTTCTTTTCTTTAGCTTCTCCAATGTTGTTATTGTTGATAAGACATGATATTTCTAACGGTGGATTTACGTAGCTCCAAAGAACAAATCTATTACATTAGCAAAGTAGAAGTAAATTTAATATAATTTGTCTTTAGTAGTTACTTTTCAAGTTTAAGGGCAAAAACAAATGTCAGCAATTAAATCATGTAATAAGCATTGATTTCATTAGAAAATAATAGAAAATGGGCCAGTCTTTCCACTTTTCTTCTCCTCCACCTCTAACCCTGGCAATAGCCTTAACCTTTTCCAAGGACTCAACATGTCAGCTGCAAGCAATATGTTACCAAGTGAATGAAAAAGTTGAGAAGGCGGCTTTTTACATCTTCTCAGAGCTGTGGGAATGAAAGGATCCAAATTTCTGTTAAGGGATGGATTTCCATTGCTTTTAGATAGCTCATCTTCACTTGAAACAGCAAACTAAAAGCAAGTGTAGTGAAGAAGTTTTACCTCTAGATTTACTGCCACTCCCATTTTCTAAATTGCAAGGCGTTCCATTAAAGGCCCATTTCTTTAATAGCAGCTCATCAGGCTGAATTTGAGTGAAATTTCCCAGGAGGAGCAGTCAGGAAGACAAGTTGAGGAGAACTGAATGCCTCCACCTGAAAGAGGAAAAAGAATTTGGAATTTCTGGGGGTGATATAAGAATGGGATCTCCTAGGACTGGGGACAGATGAGAAGAGCATGGACAAATAGACCTCAACTAAATGGACTGAGAGACTGGGAGAAATGTACTTGTTGGGTATGGTCAGAAACATTTAAAAACCCGAGTGCTTAAGGTTTACATTGAAGTTATTCTTTTCTGCCCCACAAACACCACCTTCATACTCGTGCTAAAGTGCACTGCATTCGCAAGAGGGGTGTGCGTGTGTGTGCGTGTGCGTGTGCGTGTGCGTGTGTGTGTGTGTGTGTGTGTGTGTGTGTGTGTGTAAGATGAAGAAGGGGCTGAGTTCCCATCTGGGAATATACAAGGCAGTTGGAGAAGACAGTAAGGAAGTAGATGCCCTGGGGCAGAGGAGACCACAGGAATATAAGCAGCTGGAAAAAAATACTCTCACGCATCTTGGAGAACATTTTTAACTTTGAAACAAGGATCAGAAAGGTTCTTGGACAACTCTTACGAAAACCAAATTGTATTTAGCAAAACAGATTAAATGGAATTACTAGTTTGACATGTTAGCATTTATCATCCCAAAGCACCAGACCCCATCTTTGGTTTTGGAAGAAATTAGATGGAGCAGGAAATAGCTGTAGAACTAGATGGGTTTTATTCTTTTCCTTGTGACCCACCTGAAGTGCAATTATTTCATTGCCTTAAAAACTCAGTATTTTTAAGAAATTTATTTTAGTTGCAGTTGGATACTTTGGAGGAAGTATTTAATACAACTTAAGAAAATTTCAGTTAAACTTGTCATGCATTCTTTGGGTTGCATCATTGTTCATGCCTTCCTATATTTGGGAAAAAAAATTAAACAATGCAAATATTTATTTCTATTTTGTTATGTCCATACAGATAATTCTTTCTCCTTGGAAATGCCTTTTTTATTTCCTCTGTCTCAATGGAGTTGAAGTTCCATCTTCCTTCCCTTTTGACTTTTGAAAGTTTGTCTTTAAAAAATAGATTACTGTTTCCCCTGAATGGAAGAAAAAAATAGTTCTTTTCATTAGGTTATTATTCACCCTCTATGTTTGCCTTTTCTTCTCTCCTGTCAGTACCTTGCATTAAAAAAATCTTGGTCAATAACTAGCTGGCTGAGTTCATTTTCACATAAATTTATTCATATCACAGCAGCTCCTTGGCAAAGAATTCTACAAAATTCACTGACCTTGAAAGCCAGGTAGGTATGGGGAATGCTCAAACTCTTCATACCAAATGGAGGAATATTTACAACATGATGGTTTTTAGATATTGGACATTGCAGTATATAAAACAATACCATAACTGTTTATTAAGGGCACCGGCTTTATTCCCTTTGGACCCTGGGCTTATTATTTTCATGACAACCTGCCAGTAGTCATTTGCTGCGAGACTAGTGTGTGTTGCCCAGTAACATGGGCAGAGGCTCCCGAACAGACTGCCTCAGTCATTATGATCCATATGGCCAAGCGGAAATGAATGGGCTGGGGAGGAGGGTTCTTATTCTGTGTCAGAGTCACCCAGCTTGTCCAAATGATAAAAACACGAGACAGTCTAACCATGTGCCTTTTTAAGAGCATTTCCAATTTCTTCATTTGCAGCTTCACTTAATGTCACCTCTTCAAGTCTCCTCTAAGTATTTATCCTGTGTGTCACATTTTCGATCTTTAAGATGTTCTTAAAGAAAAAGAAACATCATATTTTACAGAAAGAAAGTGGAGGAAATTCAGATACAGATAGTACTTTATCATTTCTCCTTATTAGAGCCACCAATGTTATTATGAGAAAAGACAATAATATCCCCCAGAAATGTAGAACAAGGAGATTCACCTGAAATCCTATGACCCTTCATTAATCACCATTAGCATTTCAGTGCCTATCTTTTCATATACCTCTATGAGTACACACTCATAATTTTAAATAAATGAGCTAAAATCCCAACAAACAGTCTTTGTCATGGATAACTTGCTCTTCTTGTCTCTCTCTCTCTCCCACACACACACAAATATCTCTCATCCAACAACCTGGTGGGTATTTTTCTGTGTCCTTCACATACACATGTGCATATATGACTCTGTGATAGTTTCAGTCAACAGGGTGAGGAGAAGTGAACAGTTTAATATCACCCAGTACTCGTGTCTATCTTTGTCCTACTGATTCATGTCCAGACTCTTGGGAGCAAGAACTATAATTAAAATCCTAAAGAGTTGCTGCACCCAAAACCCTGCCAAACCCAGGGCTCGGGTAACCCTACTTCTGGAAGCCTCTGACAGAGGGAGGCCTTCTCCTGCCTGCCCCACAGACCCGGGTGCAGCTCTGGTCCAGTCGAGGCCAGGGTGCTCAGAGGGAGACTACAGAGGAAGCAATATGTGCGGTGATGCCTGGCAAAAGCAGTAAAAAGAACAACATAAAAATGTCTAAGAAAAGAATGGTTCTCAACTAGAAGAGACAAGAGGCAGTTTAGTCAATTGGATAAGAGCACAAGCAATACAGTCAGAGTGCCTGGGTTTGAACCACTTCCCCACTGAGTAATTTCCTTAATTCCTCTGTACCTCAGTTTCCTCAGCTGCAAAACAGGAACAATAATAATACCTCCCTCATATAGTGCATTCGTTTCCTAGGGCTGCTATAACAAAATACCAAAAACTGTGTGGCTTAAACAACAAAAATTTATTGTCTCACAATTCTGGAGGCTAGAAGTTCAAAATCAAGGTGTTGGCAGCATTGTTTCCTTCTGAGGACTCTAAGGAAGAATCTGTTTCCTGCCTCTCTCCTAGCTCCTGGTGGTTGTTGGCAACCTTTGGCTTGTAAATATGTCGCTCTAATCTCTGCCTTCATCTCCATGTGGCATCCTCCCTAAGTTTCTTTCTGTTCATATCATCTTCTCCCTGCACATGTCTGTGCCTGTGTTCAAATTTCCTTTTTTTTTATAAGGGCACCGGTCATATTGGATTCGGGCCCATCCTAATGATTTCATTTTAACTCAATTACCTCTGTAAAGATTCTGTTTCCAAATAAGGTCACATTGTGGGATACTGAGGATCGAGACTTCACCATATCCTTTTGGAGAGATACTTTTCAACTCATAACATAAGGTTTTTGTGAAAAGTAAATTAGTTGATTTTCACAAGTGCTTAGCACATTGCCTGGCATATAATAAGCACCACATAAGCATTAGCTAGCAGTAATAATAGTGGTATGTTTTGTATAAATTAAGAAGGAAACAATGTACATGCATTTCTTGTTTCATTGCACTTCACTTTATTGCACTTTGCAGATATTCCATGTTTTACAAATCGAAGGCTTGTGGTGACCCTGCATCAAGCAAGTCTATTGGCACCGTGTTTCCAACAGCACGTGCTCATTTCGTGTCTGTGTCACAGTTTGGTAATTCATGCAACATTTCAAACTTTTTCATTATTATTATATATGCTATGGTGATCTGTGACCAGTGATCTTTGATGTATTTTACTATTGTAATTGTTTGGGGGGCACCACAAACTGCACCCATATAAGACGGCAAACTTAATAGATAAATGTTATTTGTGTTCTGACTACTGCACCAACTGGCCATTCTCCTGTCTCTGTCCCTCTCCTCAGGCCTCCCTATTCCTTGAGATACAACTATATTTAAATTTGGTCAAGTAATAGCCCTACAATGCCCTCTAAGTGCTCAAGTGCAAGAAAGAGTCGCATGCCTCTCACTCTAAATCAAAAACTAGAAATGATTAAGCTTACTTAGTGAGGAAGGCAGGTCAAAAGCTGAGAAAGAGCTAGGCTTATTGTATCAAATAGATATCCCAGTTATAAATGCAAAGGAAAAGTTCTTGAAGGAAATTAAAAGTGCTACTCCAGTGAACACAGGAATGATAAGAAAATGAAATAGCCTTATTGCTGATAGGGAGAAAGTTTTAGTGGACTGGATAGACGATCAAACCAGTCACAACATTCCCTTAAGCCAAAGCCTAATCCAGGGCAAGGCCCTCACTCTTTTCATTTCTATGAAGGCTGAGAGAGGGGAGGAAGTTACAGAAGAAAATTTGAAGCTAGCAGAGGTGGATTCATGAGGTTTAAGAAAACAACCCATCTCCATAATATAAAAGTGCAAGGTGAAGAAGCAAGTGCTGATTTAGAAGCTGCAGCAAGTTATCCAGAAGATCTGGCTAAGAGAATTGATGATATAGATGAAAGCACCATCTGTTGGAAGAAGATTCCATTTAGGACTTCCATAGCTAGAGAGGAGAAGTCAATGCTTGGCTTCAAAGCCTCAAAGGACAGGCTGACTCTCTTGTTAGCTACTAATGCATCTCCTGGCTTTAACCTGAAGCCAGTGCTCATTTACCATTCTGGAACTCATAGGGCCCTTGACAAGTATACTAAACCTACTCTGCTTGTGCTCTATAGATAAAGCAACAAAGCCTGGATGACAGTACATCTGTTTACCTCATGGTTTACTGGATAGTTTAAGCCCAATGTTGAGACCTCCTGCTCAGAAAAAAAGATTTCTGTCAAAATAATACTACTCATTGACAATGCACCTGGTCATCAAAGAGCTCTGATGGAGATGTATAAGGAGGTTAATGTTGTTTTCATATCTGCTAATACAACATCCATTCTGTAGCCCATGGATCAAAAAGAAATTTTGACTTTGAAGTCTTATTATTTAAGATATACATGTTGTAAGGCTATAGTGCCATAAATAGTGATTCCACTGATGGATCTGGGCAACATAAATTGAAAACCTTCTGGAAAGGATTCACCCTTCTAGGATGCCATTAAGAACATTCATGACTCAGGGGAGGAGTTCAAAACATCAATGGTAAAGGAGTTTGCAAGAACTGGATTCCAACCCTTATGGATGGCTTTGAGGGGTTCAAGGCTTCAGTGGAGGAAGTAACCACAGATGTGGTGGAAATGTTAATGATAAGAGAACTACAATTATAAGTAAAGTCTGAAGATGTGACTGAATTGCTGCAATTGCATGATAAACTTGAATGGATGAGGTTTTACTTCTCATGGAGTTTTCTTGAGATGGAATCTACTCCTGGTGAAGATGCTGTGAACATTGTTGAAATGACCACCAAGGATTTAGTATATTACATAAACTTAGTCAATAAAGCTGCAACAGGGTTTGAGTGAATTAACTCTAATTTTGAAAGAAGTTCTAACTGTGGGTAAAATGGTATCAGACAGCATCACATGCTACAGAGAAATCTTTTATGAAAAGGTCAATTGATGCAGCCAACTTCATTGTTGTCTTATTTTAAGAAATTGCCAAAGCCGTCTTAACTTCAGCAACCAACACTCTAACTGGTCAGCAGCCATCAACATCAAGGCAAGACCCTCCACCAGCAAAAAGATTACGACTCATTGAAGGCTCAGTTAGCATTTTTTTAGCAAAGTATTTTATTAAGGTATGTACATTTTTTAGACATAATACTGTTGCACATTTAACAGACTACAGTATAATATAAACATAGTTTTTTTTATGCACTGGCAAACCAAAAAAATTGTGTGACTCACTTTATTGCAATATTTGCTTTATTGTAATATTTGCTTTTTTGTCGTGGTCTGGAACCAAACTTGCAATATCTCCGAGGTATGCCTATATTTAATGAATGCAATTGGCAAGAGAAGCAGCTTGGTAAATGCCATGTTGTAACTGACCGTATGACTTATAGATTCATTTGAGACAGCTGGAATTTCCAGAAGGCTTGGAGAAAAGATAGCAAGGGGATGAAGTCCTGAGGGAGCAAGTGGGAGCTAAAGCCAGGGAAGATTGGTTTAAAGAGATTCAGATGACACAAACACAAAACAGACTTTTAAAAAATCCCTGAACTGTCCTTTACTTGCACAAGGATTAATTCAGTAGCCACGCTAGTGTTGTCTCCACCTGGTGCTCCATAGGAATGCAGGTGTAGGGTCCTGAATCACTTTTTAGCCCAGAGGGTCAAGGATAGGCAGAGGAAATCAAGAAGATGAAATACACAGGGTGTTAATATGTATCAAGTATTGATACAAAGCCAATCTTATTTATTTTAAATAAGAACTGTACCCATTAGGTGGGGCAAATATTTACATTGCATGACCAGCTCACTCCTCGAAGGCAAGGCATGTGCAGAGTGCAGGTGTCTGAAGGGAGCTTGTGATGGTTAAACCAGAATAGGAGGCATTAGTTCTATGGTTTAAATGGTCAACAGCGGCAGGTTCAAATAGGATGTTACGTCTATCACTACAATCAAGTCAACTCATAGAAGCGTAGAGAGGAATGGTGGTTACCAGAGACTGAGGGGAGGGGGGAAGGGAGAGAGTGGTCAATGGGTACAAAGTTACAGTTGGTGACCATATAATACAGTTAGTAACTCTATAATAGTGTCGCTGTTCTGTTGTACAGCAAGGTGTGCATAGTTAATTATGTATATTTCAAAATAACTAAGAAAGAAGATTTTTAAATGTTCTCACCCCAAAGAAATGAGAAATATTTGAGGTGATGGAGTGCTAATTACTCTGAGGATCATTCCACAATGTGTACATGTATCAAACTATTACTTTGTACCCCATACACATATGTGATTATTTGTCAATAAAAAATAAAATAGAATTTTTAAAAATAAAATAAAATAGAAGATACAAATTTTTTTTAATATAACTGCTCAGGCGCAGGAGATTAGTCCTATGGGGGGTGTTCATCTATGTTCTGGGCAGTCTGTCTAAGGCAGACCCCGGCACCTGTCCTCCCCACCCCCTGCTCTGGCCACAACACCCCCATGCAAAACTGCTGACAAATTCTCTACATGAATGGTGGAGTGATATTTTAAAATGTTAATAAGTGAATTTTTCCCCAACATTTTCTGGCACCTTGAAACTCTCCCCCATTCAGGAAACCAGGTGTTCTGTAGTCACTGCCTAGTGACTGGGAATAGTATGACAGAGCCGAAAGCCAAAGAAAAGGAGTCTTCTTGGCTTTTGAGTTTCAATAGATTAGGCTCTGTGAGGACAGGGAAGAATCCTGCCAAGGCAATAGATTGGGCAGAATATAATGCAATAAGACCAAGTCTTCCTGTCCCAGACACTAGATAAATTTCCCGGTCTAGGGGTAAGAGAGGAGTCAGAATGTTCATCTCTAAGATATTAGATGCTGGTCTGTCCTCAAAGGGGCCCTGGACCCTGTCACAAACTGATTGAAATTAAATTTCTTTTGGGAGAGAAGTAGCTCAAAAACCAGAGGGCAAATAGACATACAGGAAAACAGTGCCTTGTATGAGTCACAAACATGAGTTTATAAACAGTTTCTCACTGCACATTAATACTGTTAATCAAATAACTTAATGTCCCTCTGGCCAAAAGGCATTGTACCTCTGAAAGGGGACTGCATCTCTCTGTTCTCATCCATTAAGTTTTCATTTACATTTGAAAGCTCAGAAAGCAAATTTATTTCCCGTCTTTTCATTTTTTTTCTAACTTTCAATTGACCACAATATACCATCTATGTCAAAATCCATTAAATACTTGTTTACCTGTTAGAACAACTAAACAGAATAGTTGAAATTCGAACAATCTCAGGAAATATAAAATATATGGCCTGTACATTTAAGTTAATATATTATTACCAATATTCCATACAAAGAGTCCAATACAAAACATGACAGAACAACTATTAATACCACTTGAATATAGACATTTTTAAATACAAAAATTTATTCATGGTATTCTATAATCTGATTTACTTACATGCATCTGTAGAGTTTCTATATAACATAAGTTGGTGATTTTAAATTAACAACCAAAATATTAAATTCCCAGAAGTTTTACATTTTGATATTTTGAATTTGGCTTCAATTAGACATTTCATCCTAGAAAATCAGATTTCTGTGCTATGCATTAGTCTGGCAGAAGGCTCTCAGAATGTGGGGAGAATATTTAGCATCAAAACTCAGTACCCAATTTTAAAATTTTAATCATTTGGTTTAAGCACAAGGTCACTTATTTTTAATAGATCTCCCCTCTTGAAATTTTTAAACGGTTCACTCAGTCATCTTTAACAGCCTGAAAATAACAGAGAGAGAAAAGCATATATCTTCCCAGCTGCTACCCCTACCCTCAACCCCACACACACATACACAAACCCAACCCAATTAAGTATGCACAACGCAGGAATAAGTCAAGACTGAAAGGTTAAGAAATGCACTATTGATCAAAAGTCAGAATTTTTTAGCTGAGAAGAGATTTTCAGAATGTGACAGAAGACTCTAAAAATAGGACTTTTATTTCACAAGCTAAACTGTAGCATCGGCCCACATTACATGGAGTTCTCAGAGTACACTCATAAAGTTAACCAAAAACTTTTGAATTGCCACCGAAGAAGTTAGACTGTAGGCCTCAAAGCAGAGCAGTGGGATCTAACGATTTGAAATCATGGTGAAAACTCTCCTGGTACACGCAGTGCATTTTCCTTTAAGCATTTTGGAAAAGATTACAATACTGGCTCTCCTATTGCCTCAACATATGAAGTATTTCTTTAAACAGAGAAGCTGGAGGCTGGCCTTATGGATACAGAAGTGTTTGTTGTTTAAGGAGAAAGCCCTGTTGAGTTCAAAGAGAAGCTGAGACAAAAAAAAAAAACAGGAGGGGGTCAAAAAAGGAGAGGGAAACTAACATCTTTCTATTCTTTATAACGCATTATTCTTCCTCTAGGGAGAGAGAGAGATTTTTTCTTCTAAAAATCAGATTTTTCTTCACTTTGGCAGAAGATAGAATTGGTTTGTGAACACTTTATGCTGTAAAACTTTGCCTGGAGCTGAGTTTCTGTAGTACAGAAGGGGTCATGACAAGTCTAGATACAAAGAGAATAAAAAAAGAAAAGGAAGAAGAAACCATATGTTCAGTACTGACGATATAACAAAAATGTTCCCTTGTTTGAATGGGGTCTCAGTTAAGTGGTTGAAATCTAAAACTGGCATATTCCTTCCAAACTCGAGGCGTTAGAGGATTTTTATAAATATGCAAGCATCCCATACCTGAAAAATAGATTGATCTCTGTAGAACACGCTAACAAATATTCTCTCCTTCAGTTAAGCTGTTCTGACAGGCTTCCCAAATTCACCTTAAGAAACACTGATGGTTTTAACTACCTAGTGCTCTCTTGCATTGACTATTTTCCTTTCTTTCTCCATTTGGAGTAACCAACATGACTCCCAAATCAAGATTAAGAAGTGATAATGCAGTATATATTTAAGACATTTCCCAAAAGGAAAAAAAAATCTTAGTCCTTATTTTAGGTAGATTGAAAGACTAACAGCTCACATTTCAATCATCTCATTTGCTCCACACAATGGTCCTCTGAGTTAGGGAGAACAGATACTTGCAGCAAAAAAGAACTCTGAGCCGTTAACTGGGGACTGATTCGCCTAGGACCTTACTCTCATCATTATTTTGTGTAGTATGAATACCAGGTAACTCTTCCCTTGTATTAGGACAAAGGGGCCACTTGAGTTGAAAAATAGACAAAGTTTTTGATTTACAAGAAGCTGGGCTTTTCTATAGCCAAAGCCTGGCAAACATAATTAGTCATCAAAGAAATGCCATACACACTAGCTAAAATTAAAAAGACTGCCAACATCAAATGTTGACAATGTAGAGCAGCTGAGTGCATAATTGTACAACCACATTGGAAAAAAGTTCTAGCAGTTTCTTATAAAACTAAACTATTGCCTTGAGATTCCCCTCCTAAGTATGTACCCAAGAAAATAAGAACATATGTCCACAAAAAAAAACCTATATTAGAATGTCCGTACCATCTATATTCATAATAACCAAAACCTGGAAACAGCCTAGGTATTCATCAAGTGAAAAATGGATGAACAAATGTGATGTATTCATATAAAACTATTCAGCAATAAAAAGGAAGTGACTACTGATATATGCAAGAATATGGATGAGCCTCAAAGACATGCTGAGAGACAAAAGTGTTACACAAAAGAATACATGCTACACAGTACCATTTATATAGAAGAAGCAAAAAGTAAGAACCATGGTTACCTGGGGTGGGGAGGAGTTTCCTGGCAAGAGACAGAGGGAACTCCCAGGGGTGATGGCCAAATTCCCTATCTCCATTGGGATTTTTGGTTGCAGAGGTTTAAGTGTTTTCTTGGAATTCATGAAAAACTCACTAAACACTAAACATTTGATCATTTAATTGCATATTAATTTTACCACAACATAAAAAAGAACCATCAGCAAATACTGAACCCATGGATGACAGCCATGCTTAAGTTATAGGAGAGGCTGTGTACCAGAGCCTGCAACTTACTTTGAAATGTATAAAAGATTTTAAAGAGCTAAATTGATGGATGATGGATAGAGGGCATATTGATTTTCTATTGCTGCCGTAAGAAATTATGACAAATTTAGTGGTTTAAAACAACAAAAAGTTTTTAACTGTTGTGGAGGTCAGAAGTCCAAAATGAATTTCACTGGGGTATATCAAGGTCTGGGTCGGGGTATGTTCCTACAGTAGGCTCTGGGGGAACCCATTTCTTCACCGTTCCAGCTTCTAGGGGCTGCCCATGTGCTTTGGCTCCCCGCCCCTTCCCCCATCTTCAAAGACAGCAGCATAGCATCTTTCAGTCTCTGGCTCACCTGACATTGTCACCTCTCTTTCTCTGACCCTTTCCTTAAGGATCCTTACAATTACAACAAATCCAAATAAATAACACAGGATAATCTTCTCATCTCAAAGTCCTTGACATAATCATACCTGAAAATTTTTCCATGTAAGATAACACGTTCATAGCTTCCAGGAATTAGGACATGGACATCTCTGGGTGGGCCAATGTTCCGCCTACCACAGAGGGATAGAGAAAAGAACTGATATTTGACAAAGCGAGTATAGTAATATGTTAGATATATAATCTAAGTGGTAAATACATGGGATTTCAGTGTGAAAACCATGTAGCTTTTTTGGTTTGTTAGAAATTTTCCATAATGGAGGAAAAAGCTGAAGCTTAAATTCTAACCATGAACTGTAGCTTGGCAAAATCTTTCTGTGTCCACAGAGGGGGCCAAGAGTGTGGGTGGAACCAAAGAGACCTCATTGTCAAGATGAGAAGCAAATGGACGCTGATACCAAAGAGGACTGAGAATCAGAGTGGGGGCAGCCCGAGGTCATGCAAATCTGCTTGACAGCTGTCTGGAGGCTGGTGACCAGGGACAAACAGGATAAGCTAACACCAAAAGCCAGCAGTTATAGTCTCCTGCCCCTCCTCATAATGCCTAAATGCACATAAGCACCTTTGCCACCACCAATTCTGGGGAGAAAACGAGGAGAGCTAAAATCCTAAATTCATTATTCATAACCATAAAATGATAATAAAAAGACTGAAGTACTCAAGTGTCAGGATTAAATTTTCTCAACAAAGTGGTATTGGCTTGAGATAGAAAGTAGTCTTATTTTTAAAAGAAAATGAAATCATAGTCTTTGCAAACCTGAATTTCCAGTCTGTAATATTCATATCTGTAATATTCATACCCATTCTATAGATGAAGAAACTAAGGAACAGAGAGGCAAATTTTCTTGTCTTCAAATTCAAGGTCCTTCCCACTAGAAAGGAACAAGGAAAGCTGGTAAAATAGGAGAAGAAAGACTGAACATAAAGAGAGAGGTTTTACTGACAATGCAGAGTAAATCAATTTTTAGAATGATTGACTAAGAAAATAGCACGGGGGATATTTCCCAATTTATTTCTTCTCAATGTGAGGTTTCATATATCTGCTGGATATTCAAAAATTATGACTTCCCTAAATTCTTCTAAAAGGAAATTTCCTGAAATAAAACAATATTGCCTTATATTAACCGAGCCTTTCAAATAAATTCTACACCTCTCCTGATACAAGAAAAATGATACACAGTCAGGGGTGATATTCAAAATACGTACCATCCAGTATGGCAGGGGCAGTCACCAATCAAAATAAACACAACTGTGAACTAGCCACATGACTATGAAAGTGCAAACTGGCTGAATATCAGCCCTGGAGCTGGCTTGTTTCATCCTTTGCCATTAGGAGCTAGGTCTGTCATCTGATTCTCACTTAAACAGTAGGAAAACATTTGAAACAGTAAGGTCACATCTTGCAATAATGTGAGATGAATCATAGTAGCTAAGCCATTTACCCAGCATTCCATTTAAACATTCTCCCATGCTAATCAAAATACAAATATGCCGAGTTGGTGCTATGGTCTGAACGCCTCTTAAAATCCACGTGTGGAAACTTAACCCAAACTGTGGTTGTATTAAGAGGTAGGGCCCTTTGGGAGGTGATTCAGCAGAGCCCTCAGGAAGGGATTAGCCCCTTTCTTAAAAGGGCTGGAGAGAACTAGCTTAGGCTTTTTTTACTTTTCTGCTCTTCTGCCATGTGAGGACCCAACCTTTGTCCCCTTTTGCCCTTCTGTTCTTTCTGCCATGTGAGGACACTTAGAAGATGACCTCTGTGAGAAACGGGACTTCACCAGATACAAAATTTTCCAGCACCTTGATCTTGGACTTTCCAGCCTCCAAAACTGTGAGAAAATAAATTTCTGTTGTTTCTAAATTACCAGTGTCAGTTGTTTTGTTATAGCAACTCAAATGGACTAAGACAATTGGAAAGGAAAATTTAGGGAATATTATATATTGGCAAAAAATGCCCTTGTTTAATGCTGTATTGTACTTGGCCCATGATCATGAACGTAATAGGTATTCAATAAATTCTATTGAATGAATTAAAGAAATGAATGAACCAAAATACAAATTTGTCTTTATTGTCTCAAATAAATTTATTTAATTCACTAAGTACACTCACCTTGAAAAAAACTTTTTTGTGTTAGCAAGGTTGTAGCTTTCCTACAGGTCCAAATGTGAGGTAGATAGGAAACAGATTATCCCAGGATGGAATAAGCTTAAAATGTAAGAAGATTAAGTTCATTCATGCAGAAAAGTTTGATTAGCCTTCTGAGACTGCTGAAAATCTTTCCAGCACTAAAAAAGAAAAAAAAGAAGAAAGAAAGAAAGTTACCATACTAGAATATTTTCTGAGATGGAATGTTTAGAAGATAATCATAGGTGTGCAGTGGGGAAAAAGAACAGCTATGCCATTACTTATAAAGCTAAATAGGATTTTGATGCTTCTGTGTTTAGTGCTTAACAAAACATAACAGTTGTCAAACATGTTAATCCACAAAAATATTAATCTACTTCATTAGGAACTAAGTTAATGAATTTATAAAAAAATCAAGAGACCTTTCTTACCATGATGTCAAGGTTCTGGTACAATAAGATAATGAATACCCAGGAGTTTCTTAAGTTTCAATAAAAAGGCCTATTCACCTAAAATCATCCTCCAAACAGCTCGATTTATATTTTGAGATGAGGGAAAAAGCAAGAGAGATAGATATAAAACATACAGTCCTATATTATTTCCCCAGACTTCTAATACAGCCCTCTCCCCCCACCCAATATGGGACAGGACCTATACTAGTGACATACACTGAAGAGTTTTACTCAGATTTTTTAAAGTGGGGGAAGATTCAGGTTATTATACAAAATGAGAAATCAATTCACATCTTGGACATTTGGAAATTCGCTAATATTTTGAATTCTTTAATACATAGGAGAAAAGGGCTTTGATTGATACATGGGGGGAAAAAATGAGCTTTTTGGAAATTTTTGTCTTCTTTTCCTTGACTTTATTTTCAAAATTTAGACATGAGACATACACATGCATTACAAGACTCAATCAATACCTTGACATTTGCTGCCTTGAGTTTTCTTTGGTTTTCAATATGTCATGTTGTGACTGCTACTCAGTCTTTGGCTCTTTCTGGTAAACATGTCTCAGGAGAATCTGGCCAGCCCTTGAAGAACAAGATATAAAACTGGGATCCAAGTTATATTCCAACGTCATTAAAACACATTACCCAGCAGATCCTGGGTACATTGTTAGCATTCTGTCCATAGCTACAGAGTCAAAACTCAAGTAATCTATCCAAACTATAGGAAAGGAAGCTCCCACTAGCCAAAAGATAATTGAATTGTTTATATTCTTCTTTTTAAACAACGTGGTTTTCAAACTGTGCTTCCCGATGCATTAGGGTTGCCATGGAGCCCTTTAGGAGCCACTGCAGGAACAGAAAGGCAAAGGGATCACATAAGTGGGGTTCCTGGGCCTTCAACCCCACTCCAGCCAATAATCCTTCATGGGCTTAACATGCAAGATTTCATCAAAAATTTTTTAAAGATGGGGAGATTCTTAGGCGGTGAGGAAAGGCAACAGAAGTTCAATGAAAATGAGTTTGAAAATCACAGTTTCACAATAAAGAGATATATAAAAACAGCAATCTTTTCTTAAGCAGAGTGGAGACTTTCTTATATAGTTAGACCAAAGAATGAAGACTTCAGAATGTCCTTCTCAGATAATATTATCAAATGGTTGAGGCATTGTCCTGCTCAAAATAGGTCTTATATTTTAAGATCTCTTAGAACTGGACACACAGAGGATGACAGAAGTGGCCTGGGACTTCTTTCATACATCATCTCCCAAATGAGACTTTTATTCTGCAAGTATAACATTTGAGCTCTGGCCCCTTTTCATTCTGAACTGGTATCTAATCCTCTGCACTCTCTGGTGAAACAGACTATGATCTGATTGGTACCACCGCTTCTCTTCAAGCAACCCATTATGTGCCAGTCAACTGGCAGAGTCAGTTCATGAAAGATTATGTAGAAGATGCCAGTAACATGTTATTGGCCATTTTCTCACTCAGATCTGTGAGGTGAAATAGTAAGAGTCTGAGGAGCTGCTTATTGAAGTTTTTCTCACCCACTTCACAGCTTTGAATTTCAATTTAAGTTCTCTAGTTTATGCATTAGGTGAGGGCTCTAAAATTATTGCATTCAGCCTAACCAAAGGCATCTGAGTTGATATTTACTGGTATAAATGGCAATTTAGCAGGATAGTAGTATTTGTTACACACAAGTAATTGGAACTCAGTCAATTTTCTTTGCAAAATTCAGATTACAGCTGGTATTAAATTCTCCACAAGAAATCAAACAAACAGAAGCAATATGTGCTATGAAATGAAAGAAACCCAAACAAGTTCAGAGGCGGTTTGGCTTGGCCAGGTGATGTTATTGAATTTGGCATGGTAAGAAAAGGATTCAAAGAATAGAGCCGCTCAGGACTACTGTATTTCGACCGAGAGAAGTTGGAAGGATTAAGGGATCCAGCCAATAAGACACACAGGGACAGCCCAAAGCCATTCACCAGCACAAGTGGTGAGTACATTTCCCAGCCGCCCCCAGAGGATCCCCTGCGTAAACTTCAGCAGATAGGAAATTCTCAGAAAAAAGGATGAATTTGTAGACGGATTCACCAGAGGAGGTGTCACTCAAAGACCTGCACAGAATATTTTGCTAGTTAAAGAGGGGGAAAGAGAGGGAGATAGAAGAGTGAAAGTGAGGAAATTGGCAAGCAGCCTAGGGCTGAATACTTTCTGGGGAGCAGGATGAGGAAAAGCAAAAGCGTGTGCACACAGGTTCTTAAGAATTTACCAAGGAAAGGGGAAATTGAACATAAAGCACAGGAGTTAGAAGCCCAATACATCAGTAAGAGGGTGCAGAAAAAAACCAAATGGATCAAGCACTATAACTGATCTGTAAGTATCGTTCTTTTCCCTGCATTTTCTATGTTCCCTCCCTAGTGGCCTCCCCTTGGTTCCTGAATATGCCATGAAGTTTCTCAGCTTGGGCTTGGCCCTTACTGTTTTCCGTACCTAGAGAATTCTCTCATTCCTATCTATGAAACTAGAGAATATGTTCTCATTCATTGAGTTTGAGATTAAATATTATTTCCTCTAAAAAGCATTCCCTGATCCCATAGCCTATATGAATCCATGTATTAAAGGTTCCAACAGCACTTTCCTCTTTTGAGACACTTAACACATTTGTAATTAATGATTCAATAGCAGGGTTCCCTGCTAGAAAACGTGTGACATATGTATCTTATTGACCATGATAGCCACAGTACTTAGAAAGTGCATGGAATGGTGCTTAATATTCTTTTGATATTATTCTCCTTGATAAAGGAGAATTCATTTGACAATTGCAGTAGTCTCAGGTCTATGGTGGTAGCTAAGGCTCACAGCAATGTCTTTGTAGTCCTGCCTGTTACCATTTCTCCACCTCCACTCCCCTCTGACACATGATCTAATTGTGACCTTAATGACCCACCTTTGGCAGACACTGCTAGCTGGCTCACACAATTCCTATATCCAACGCTCCTTTTCTTTTCCTTGCTTTTCTAATAGTCAGGATAGGCTAAGTTATGTTGTGATAACAAATAACCCCAAATTTCAATGATCTAAAGAAAAAAAGCTTTATTTCCCACCCATGCAAGCCCACTACAAGGCCAGGCAAGTCCTCAGCACAGCTGTCCCCCATGCTAGGTCTCAGTGACACAGGTGCTTCAGTCTTGTGGCATCCTTACAGTAAGTTTTGTTTCCGTGCTTGCTGCGGTGTGGAAGGGAGCAGAGAGACTCAGGCAGTGGCTCTTGAATGCTTGGCCTAAAAATGACATGTGTTATATAATATATGCCACGTTGGGAAGAACTACCCGCATGACCACACTTAACTTCATGGGATGAGGAAGTGTTCCTGGAAAGAGAGAACTAGATAATAGTGGACATTAGTAATGTTGACAACATCTTCATCTACCCTAGAGCCTGGAAAGCTAAATACTCATTTCTTAACCTCTCTTGTAGCTACTAAGGGTAGCCATATGACATGGAGGAAAGTTTTTCTTTACTAGTTCACTTTCAAATGTTTCCAGGTAAGGACTCTGTCTAACCTGACTTGGGACAATTGCTAACCCCTAAAACAATTACTGTGGTCCTTCAGTTCTTCAGCTTGAGTCATGTGTAATATGTTTGCACCTTCAAGTAACAGAAAAAACTGTTAGTTGAAACAAATTTAGGAATGAACCACCAAAATGTTTTTCTTGGCATCCTAGAACTGCCAAGCCAATGCCAGCGGTTGCCTGTATCTGTACCTTTTGTCATGTGAGACAAATAAGCCTCTAAATTCATTTAAGCCAATTCTTCTGTGGGGAAAGTTGAGAAGATATCAGTCCAGATTTACTGCTGTACTGCCAGTCTGGTTAAGATACCAAGTCCTAAAAAAAAGAAAAAAAGCCCACAGAGAGAAGCAAAGACTAATGATGGAGGGGGAAAAAGAAAGAAAGAGACCTGAGAGATTTCAAGCTCAGGGTTCTAAATGATGTTGTACAACACATTACACCCTTCAAATCACTTTACTAGACATTGTTTCATTTCAGACGAAAATTCCAATGAGACAGGCAGTGCGGATATCATTAGCAGAGTATATGAAAGCCTGGAGACATGAGGGCTAGTACCAGATTTGTCACCCATTCATTGTTCAGGCTTAAGCATATCTGTAAAATAAGGGGTTTGAACTAGTCTGATACGGTAATTAAGAACTCAGCCTTTGACCTCAAAGACAGTATTTAAAGTCTAGCTCATCCATTCACTGGCTGTATAACTTCTGATAAACTTAATCAGACTTCCTAAGTTTCTATCACTTCATCTAAAAAAATGGGATAACAACATGTTCTTCATTTCATGATTGTAAAATTTAAATAAAAGAATTAAAAGTAAAGCATGTAGCACAATGCTTGGCCCTTAGTAGATCCACAATAAACATTGTTTCTCTCTGCCACTACATACTTCTTCTCCCAAGGTTTCCTTTACTATAAAATTATAGCATATTCTTATTTTACAAATGAGTTTACTGAGTCACCAATGAATTAAGGACTTGCTCATATCAATGTAGCTAACCAGGGTCTACAATAGAATCCAGTTCTGAAATGGGAGCAGAATATATGTTTCTAGCCTAATAGTCTTGGTGTTATTTCCATGATGCCGACATTCCCACACTCCTTTCAACTCCTCTGGCATTTATTAACGTACGCTATGCACCATCCCTTAAAGCAGCACACTCCTCCCATTGCCATATTGTTCCTGCAGGCCCAGGATGTTTACAGTAACATATAATTTGAGAAGGGAAAGAGAAGCGAGTGGTCATTTACTTTAACTTCCTATTCAGAACAGGAATTCCCTTTACAGCATCCCTGATTTGTGGTCATAGCTGCTCTTAGGCTATTCCAATACTGATCCATTGATAATGAACACAGTATGGCTCTAGGGAATAGCTCTATTTTGGTTGCTAGTGTCAGAAATTTAACTCAAACTACCCTTACTAATTTGTTCATATACTAATTTTTGGATTAAGACCAGACTTCAGGCATTTCCCAATCAAGTAGCTTGACCATTGCCATTCATATCTGATTCTATTCCCTCTGTTTCTTGGTCCCATCCCTGAACCAGCCACACTATAGCAGGGGAGCAATGCTCTGACTTCCCACGCCTAAGACTCACACCCAATCCTGTTGTCAGGAGTGGAGTCACCACCACTGAACTCCAAGGACTGAGGGTGGGAAAGGGGCAACTCCCCAGGAGAAATCAGGATAATATTAATATTACCAAAAAGAATGAAAAATGGAAATTGAGCAGGCAAAAACAACAAATTTCATGACAATGTTATCTTGTTCCATATTCTGAGCCAGAAAAGGGAGTTAATAACTTCTTTTCCAAAATCTTGAAGGCTAAGATAAAGCCTACAGTTGAAACAGGCCCTGCATTGTACTGTAGCTATTAAGAATTCTTTTGACTGCAAGTAAAAAATATCCTAAAAATACCAGCTTAAGCAATGTAAGATGCATTTTTCTTACAGAGAAGGTATGCAATTTGAGGCCTGGATTCAGTGACTTAACAGTATCAAGTCTCTGAATTGGTGACTCTGGGATTCTCTCAGTATTTTCCTATGGCATCAAAATGGTCACATCAACTCTAAGTAACATATCCTCAAAGGCAAGAAGCAGGAGGCAAAGAGAGTGGGGGGCAATTCACGTACTGCTTTCTGATCTAGAAGAGAAAACTCTTTCCCACAAACCTTCAGAAAGCGTCTCTTTACCTCTCACTGGATGGAACTGTGTCACATGGCCATATCCAGCAGTGAGGGATCCCGAGATCTGCCTCTCCAGGCTCCAGAGTAGGAGGCAGACAAGGGGAAAGGATGAGTAGATTGTGGCTTTGGGTATCTACATCGTCTACTGTAAGTATGTTAGCAAATGTGTTCTTGATCCCTTTTCCTTCCACTCATCCAAATATGGCAATATGCCCTATTTACAATGAGAATAGTTCTTGGCCTCATAATCTCCAAACCTGTATCATATTCCCAAAGAGTAATTAGACTTTTTCCAAATAGCAATTGAATTGTAAACTCTACAAAAACAGAAATCAAAGGTTATATTTGTATTCCACAGAAACTAGCACAGTGCCTGGCAGATTGCAGACACTTAATAATGTGTTGAACTAAATCAAAACGTCCTGCTCAGAGATAATGTTTCCACAACATTAATCAAAGATCAAAAATTATCTATTTGCTCTTTTAGTGCTTTCACTTTTAGTAGTAACTGGTGTTCATTCACAGATAGAAACTCATTACATTGGGTTTTGGAGTGTTGGTGTGTTTGTTTCTCTATTCATCATAAAGCGGGTCTGTAAGCAGAGCAAACTTCATTAGCCACGTGCTCTAACCCAGTGGTTCCCAAACTTCCCATGGAAAGACTATGTTAGAATCACCCAGGAATCTTTTCAATACAGACTCTGATTCATTCATCCCCAGAATTTCTGATTCCTGGGGTCCCAGGTAGGGCCTTGGTAACTGAATTTTTTAAAAAGCTTCTAATCCCA
This sequence comes from Lemur catta, assembly GCF_020740605.2. Lineage (NCBI taxonomy): Eukaryota > Metazoa > Chordata > Mammalia > Primates > Lemuridae > Lemur > Lemur catta. The sequence goes on along the minus strand of NC_059141.1, from coordinate 43,773,599 downwards.
GCTGAGTTTGGAAATACTAGTCAAACCAACCAAACTTGTCAGCTCAGACTAAAAATGTCTATATTTTCATTCACCCTTTACTGTCCAGTAGGAAACTTGTTGTCAAAGGTTTGCCCACCACCCAGTGACCATGTTGTTTAACTCCTAAGAGGCCTCACACAGTTGAAGCTCTTCTAAAAGATAAGGAACTCCTTACCAGTGGGGCCTTCTTGATAAAGCAGTTTTAGTGCCTTCCATGCAGACAATACAATGTGTTAATTCTGTGGCTTCCAGAAACCAGCCCAATGACAACTTATAAACCAAAGTCACCAACTACTTCTGCCTCCCCAGAGGGAATTCCTTACTCCTACTCCCTGTGAACACTAAAACATCATCTTGTCTATGTTGAGAGTCAGATACACAAACTTTCCTCCTTGTTCTTCTCTACTGAGATTTAATATTTTGCCCAATTTCCCTAGCTCAATGGTCTGCAAAATCTTTGAGTTTATTTGTCCCTCCTACCCTCCATCTCCACACTAAATGGAGGCCTAGGGACCCAGGATGTCCAAGCAAGCCCAGAATCACAACCTCATTCATTTACCCAGGCAACAAAAGGAATGATCTGCCCCAGGTACTCTATTTTTTTCCATCTGCCCAATAAACACAATGATATATATCAGGAAAAACAAATGTTCTCTTTTTAAACCCCTGAGCATTAAGACACAACATTTCTTGTCTATTGCAATTAGATTATTTTAATCAAAGAACAACTGTCTCCACATAACATCTATCTCCCTGAAAAGTCAATGTGTGACTCTCTCTTTTTATGAAATACACAAGTAAGCTACAAAAAGGAGATTTCACCCAAGCAAGACAGGCAAATCTCCAGGACTTCAGGACAATAGCCAGTGTTTTAGGTCTTTGTTGCTTCCTCTTGATGGTAGAACAAGAGGCAAATTGATTTCCCCACAGAGTAAATGGTAGGTACTCTGAGAACTCCTGCCCTGGGAGGAGGAGATTGCCCACAAGGAGGTAATTTCTGGTTGTTGGCTGCTCTGCTCACTTTTTTCCCCCTCCCACTTTGAGTTAACTGGTGCATCAAAAGAATAATAATTCAGCAACGCCATATGGTTAATGAAATATGGTATACATACATATCAGCCTCAAAGCAAGGATGCAATCTCCCTGCTGTATTTGACATTACTCACATCTTCCTGGATATGTTAGGATTGCCTTTGGGCTACCTGTTGAAAGAAAAAAAAATCTAGAAGTAAGTGAGTGTAACAATCAGAGTTCATGACCTCTGAAGGAAGACAGGTTGACATCCCATGGTTTGGAGAACCTGGTACATTAGGGGCAGGAGACAGGCACTTAACACTTTCTAAGTATTTAAGAAGCTACCAATGATACCAATGATATATCCTGAATTCTGAGCACAAAGAAATAAGCTAAATTATAACAAGAAATGTGACAATTAGACATTGGAAAAAAATTATATAATTGTTGCTATATTAACTATATTAATAGTTATTAAACACAGTTAAGATTATCTGAGAAAACAGGCTCAGAGACTTGCCCAAGTTCTCACAAGTGTGTGGCAAAGTCGGGATTTGAACCCAGGTCTGGCAGACTCCAGTGTACAGACCTTGTAGATTGTTTCTCCATGGAGGCTGGGTGGGTTAGTGGAGGAACATGGGAAGAAATAGTAAAAGGTGGCCTGACCTTATCCTTTCACCCTCATTAGTGAAATTAACACTATGACCTTATTTTAGGCCCTCCCCTCCCCCAATCAGAATGGTCATGGCTTTGCCACTACTTATAACAAAACTTTAGGCTGGAATATTTAAGTTCGTTGTGGCCAGGCAGTGAAAAATATGGTAGATTGTATTACTGTGAAAAATATCTGCCGCCCCTCCCTGGAATCTACCTCCCTCTTGGAAGATTATACATCCTTGCTCTGTTGACATTAGATTTGACATTTAGGTGATTTATTTTGTCCCTCTTACACAAAGTTTGTACATCCCTACCCTGTTGAACTCAGGAGTGTCAACATTACTTTCTTTGGCCAGCGAAATGTGGGCAGAAGTGATGCATGTCAATTCCAAGTAAGACCTTTCAGAGCCAGCTCACGTTCACCATGTCTCATTTCCCTTGGCCACAGGCTGTCAATGACCCAAATAGGGCTGCTCTGTCAGCAAGAGTAGAAGAGTGATGACAAAATTGAGTAGAATCACAGCCAACCTGCAACAGACACTCAGTGTGAACACGAACCTTTGTTGTAACCGCTAAGATTTCATGGTCATTTGTCACTGAAGCATGAAACCATAACCTGACTAATGAGAAAGAATGATCCTGACTTCTTCATTCCAAGGCTTCCTAAGGATGTCCAAATACCAGGGTGTATGGGTGGCAACATAGACTTCTTCCAAACTCCTTCATTCAAATTACTTCATGCAAACCCTTTCTTCAGCCCCCAAAATTGAGGGCCAAGAATGAAAAACGTAATGTTTTAATTCACATCCCGAATGTTTCCATAGATTCTGTAAAAAAATAAAATAAAAGCCCTGGCAACAGCACTGCCTAGAATTGGACATGGCAGTTAAGAACAATCTCTTTGTGATCAATCAGACGTGGATTCTAATCTACCGGTTACCAGATGTGACATTTGGGGCATATTAATTCCTTCTCTTCAAACCACAGTTTGCTTATCAGTAAAACAAGGACAATAACGGCATTGTGGGGATTGTGGGGATAAAATGAAGCAAAGCACATAAAAGCGTTGCCCAGTGCCTGCCACATGGTAAAAGCTCACGACAAATGTTCGTTACTTTTATGAACAAAGGCACTGCAGGGGATAAAAGAGTAAATCACAGTCTAATGGGGTTGATAAAATATAATCACAAATAACAATAATAAGGCAGTATGTTATAAATGCTTTTAAGAGTGCTACCAATAAAGTGCTATAGGAGATCAGAGGGGAAACAAGTATAACTGGAAAGGGAGGAGAGAGAAATAAGAGAAGATCATGAAAAAGGTGGCATTTAAATTGGGCCAACTTATATTCTTCAATATCCTTTAAATATGGATCCACACTATAAATTTTTCCTAGATTTAGCTGCAAGATTTCTCTAGAAATCTAGATTTGTCCCTTCTGAAAATTGCAATCCTTCTCTTTAATAGACAGCAAACCTGTCATGCTTCCTTTTTTTGCTATTGAACGTCACAAAGATCAAGAGAAATATAAGCCTCGATTTGGGGAATTATCTCAGACTTTGTTCTCCCTTTCTTCGTTATGGCTTCTGATTTTGCTCTTAATCATTTTTTACTGCCCTATGTAAACTTTACACCTGTATTTTTATCATAAGCTGCCTGAAGTCATTCTTGTGCACTGGTAAAGTAGATACTGTAAATAAATAAAATATATTTTTTATCTTCCTTCTGGTATTTCTTTAGTCTGTTATTTTGGTACCTTGTTCAAAGATACAGAAAGAGATTACTGACTCCTTTGTGGCTTCCACAGAACTTGGTAGCATTCTAGAGTAGTCAAGCCAAGTCAGTACCTTACACCGTGGTATCAGTAAAATAGAAGTACTAAGTGCTGATTTTCAGGTTAGATTCAATTAACAGCATTTCTCACATTAGCAAAAAAGAAAACCTAACCTAAAGGCAAGGTCACCATTACTCAGCTGGACAGCAGTTTTAAGTTGAATGATTTGTTTTTAGGTTAGGGGAGATACCAGTAAAACTACTTTAGTTCTCCAAAAGAAAAGCAAAATTGTTTTCAAGTCAAACCAGTGAAACAACCTCATGTATTTCAAATACAAAACAGCTCTTTAACTAAGAGAAAATTTCAGTTCTCTTTTCTGTAGAAAAGTAAAAGAAAAATAAAGAACTTCTAGAATACCGTGTATTAAAGCAAATTAGGATTCAAATGCTTTGTATTAACATATTCAGAACAAATACCAATTTCAGAATTTTTCTGAGGGGTATAATTAAATTGATTTTACATCATCTAAGTAAAATAGGTAAGGCTGTACCATATAGATATGAAAACCATTAGCATTTTTGTCAATCGATAGAAAAGCAACTCATATGAAAACATATTATCAGCAAAACAAGAAACCAATAGACTTATTTGTATAAATAGACCATTTGAAGCTCTGAATTATTAATTTTGCTGTAGTCATTGATGTAATGCCGTTTCAGAAAAGCAAAAGGAAATGTCTGAGAGGCTTTTTAAAACTAAAATAGCCAACTTGCTAATCACACCCACCAATAATTGTTACCAGAGTGGCAAAATAATATATCCTTGTCAAAATTAAACTGTCATTCAGAACAAGTAATATAGAATTGCACAGAAAGCATTCTATTCATTAAAACACAACATGTTTACTGCATAACAAAAAATTATTCTCTGGTAAAAAGAAAAAACGGAGATTGGAAAACAGTTCACTTGTGACTTGTAGCTTCGTTTCTCAGAAATTTTTGTATCTTTCTTACATAACTTAAGATTTGCTATAATATAATACTATACCATTTCATAGTTTACCTTTGCTCGGGCACATTTATATAGACAAACTAGAAGACAAAGCAGAAAATCACAAATATGCCTATCTCCCACAGATGATAACCATTGTTGATCTTTGGTTTATTTAAACATGGATATAAATATGTATATGTATATATAAATATGTGTGTGTACAACATGATATAAATTGTTTTATAAGCTATTTCTGTTCAAAGTATTTTATAAATCTGTTTTCATATCCATACATCATCATTTTCCATTACTACATGGAATTCTATTGTTTCAATTTAACATATTTAATAAATTCCCATTTAATGGGGATTTGACACAGTTCACTGGCTGCTATAAATATTCTAATAGGATTATCTTTACACAGATAATTGCTTCCCTTTGATAATTTCATCTAAGTGGAATGTTCTATGTCAAAGAGAAAGGACATTTTTAAGACTTTTGATACACATTTCCCAATTGTCCTAAAAAGGCTATACCTATTTACACAAGAAATTTCTTACAAGCAACATAAGAAGAGATTATTGGCATTCCCTCACACTCTTCAGCACTGGATATTACTGCTCCTTTTCTTTTATTTCAACATATTACGGGGGTACAAATGTTTAGGTTACTTATATTGCCCTTGTCCCCAAGCCCAGTCAGAGCTTCAAGCACGTCCATCCCCCAGATGGTGCACACCACACTCGTTAGGTGTATATATACCCATCCATTCCTCCCCGCTCCCATCTGCCTGACACCCAATGAATGTTATTACTACTATATGTGCATTTAAGTGTTGATCAGTTAATACCAATTTGATGTTGAGTACATGTGGTGCTTATTTTTCCATTCTTGGGATACTTCACTTAGTAGAATGGGCTCCAGCTCCATCCAGGATAGTATAAGAGGTACTATATCACCTCTTGTTTTTTGTGGCTGAGTAGAACTCCATGGTATACATATGCCACATTTTATTAATCCACTCATGTATTGATGGGCACTTGGGTTGTTTCCACATCTTTGCAATTGTGAATTGTGCAGCTATAAACATTCTAGTGCATATGTCTTTTTTATAGAATGTCTTTTGTTGCTTTGGGTAGATGTTGAGTAATGGATTGCTGGATCAAAAGGTAGTTTCTACTTGTATCTCTTGGAGGTATCTCCATATTGCTTTCCACAGAGGTTGTACTAGTTTGCAGTCCCACCAGCAGTGTATGAGTGTCCCTATCTCTCCATATCCCTGCCAACATTTATTGTTTTGGGGCTTTTTGATATTTTATTACTCCTTTTTAAATCTTGCCTCTTATAATATTTATGTTTTAATTTCTGAGTAAGTCTTCCTCACTTAAGGATTAAGATGAGTCCTTAGAGTCAGATTCACCCAAGGATTCTCTCAGACCTAGTGGTCTGCAGCATAATTCGAATCACGGATGTTTTTTCAAGGGTGAGAGTGTATAGCACCAATCTAAATCTTTCATCACGGGCTTATTAACCTGACATTACTGCAAAGTTGCCTTACCTATTTCTGGAATATCTTACTACATAGCACATCACCCACAGTTTGAATTGACTAGTAGTCAGACTTAAATTCTTCCAGGCCCCTCGGATAAATTTCAGTTTCACTGAACTAAATGATATCCAGGTATACGTAATTTACTTAGTGGTATCTTGGCGTGTCAGAGGGTTGCAGCACTCTCCAATATAAAAGACTGTAAAGGAAGGATCATATTCACTCCTAAGATTTTGAAGAGAAGAACTTAACCTTTATACCTAAGTATTTCTGATGTATAAATTAAAAGGAAACCGGTTGCAATTATAAATGAGCATTGTGAAACATAAATTGTGAATGTCAGGGCTGAATATCATTTAAATCAACTATGAATATTTCTACATCTCTAAAGGGTCTGTATGAACTAAAACCTTTCTTACCGCAGGATTAGAGATTATCAGGCAAAGGTATTTGCCTTGGTTCTATAATTTTACAACAAAAAGCCCCTGTAGGGTTTTTTAATAAAGAAAATGGGAAATGGGAGGTATGCCCTTTAAATACCAACTCCTAATTGCAAAAATGTGAATATGTAAATCCAATTACATACATTGAAGGATTAGCTATTAATTGGATGTGCCTTGATATAAATTGCACAGTCAATTCTTTTATTAGAAGTGATCATTACTTTCCATTTTGGCATTTGGTAATAACTGACAAAATATCATAGGTTCTCCCTTGCTCTGTGATTTGCCAAGATGACATTACAGCTCACACAGATTAAATATCTTTGTCCTGAACTCTCGAGCCATCAGGATATGTGCTAATACTTTACTTGAAAGGAATAAAAAAGTGATTGTGTTAATATGACTTCTTAATCACTGGGCATTTACAGAGAGTCAGGACCACACATTCTAACTGGCTGACAGGCAGTGAGAAATGGTCAGGTGGCAGGAGACAGAGTTCTTTCAGAAACAATTTACAGAACATTATTATTTGGGGACTTGTGCATCTTTGCTTCTGCCTCACTAATATCACATAAGAATTTGAGACTCCTTAGAATCCTTGTATGTTCTCCTATTCCCGTGCTGACAGCAACTTGTTGATACCCACTTATCCCCAATTGTACATAATTTACCTACAGGCACCGTGGGAGATGCAAAAATGACACAGGTGCTGTAGAAGATGCAAAAATGAGCAAAAATACCTGAATTTGACAGATCTAGATTTTAATTCTGGCTTTGAACACCACTGTCTGCGTGACGTGGTCAGTTACTTTATCCCTCTAGCCTCATGTCCTGGTCCATGAAGTCAGGAAACAACCCCGTCACACAATGGGATGATTGAGTGAGATCATTTATGTAAAATGCTTCAGGCACAGAGAGGTTTACTAGCCATATCCCCACCTTTGTTACCCTAAGGAGCTCTGGTCTGAGGGAGCAGGGATTCTGGAGGAAGGAGCTGGGTGATAGGGCATGCTTATAAATAGGGTATGATTGCAAATTTAAATCAAATTATGCTCAGATATATGAAGAAAATAGAGATTCTTTATTTTCCCTAAATGAATTGATGATCCTCCACAAGTCTCCTACCCATCTGGATAACATGGAAAAAAGGAAAAAAAAACATTAGGTTTGATAATGTACAGGGCACTGGTCTCTTCAGGTTTAATTTTTCTCTTTGGATGACTTGTTCTCTTTCAAGTAAATGCTCCAATTTCACATGCGCTTCTCCTCCTTGCCATGGCATGGGGGTGGGGCTCACATGACTTAGTGGTAGGGGACAAGAGGGGGTGGCCTCGGATCCCTCCCATGTCCTTCATATTATTACTGGTCTCTGTTTCACAGTACTGGTCTACCCCGCCTCCTGGATCACTGAGACACGAGTAGACCCTTCTGACCATCTGGGCATCACAGTGGCACCTACTCACTTTTAGAGTCCTTGTTGCTATCATTTTCCCCCAGCCATGAAATGTCCTCACCTGCAGCCTCTTTCTTCCAACTCTAAGCCTCTGCCTAGAGTTCAGCAAGCATTCGTGCGCTCGCAATGAGATGTCTGGAGTTTGTCCCCTTGCGTGCTCTTCACATGCTGCAGGGATCCAGAAGCCTCAGCTCAGGCTCATGTATACCTCCCATTCCCCGTGCCAGTGGTGTTCTGCCACCTCCAAGGCATGCTGTCCATGGTCAATACCAGGCTTCCCCTTGAAGCTGGGGAGTGTGCCAACAGCTCATTCCCCCTGCACAAATCACTTCTAGGTGTTTCTACCTTCCCCACCATGCCCCTTAGCCCCAGGCTTCCAAGCTGAAAAAGAGCAACCCGGGTGACCTATGCTGACCTCACTGCCCCACCCCTCCCGTGTCTCTCCTCTCCTACCAAAGCCACGGTGGCCGAGGCTAGTTTTTCCTGTGTCATCCTGTCTGGTAGGATCGTTTTTACATCACGTTTTCCTTCTTCCCAAGATGCCATTTTCCTTCCCTTTCCTTGGGAACGTGATGGTAGATAGGGGAAAGGGAGAGAAGCTGACTTGCCAATAAGGGAATTCAAATCAGAAATATTTAGAAAATAGTTTGGCAGTTGTATTATTAATAATAATATAATAAAGTGTGATAAGTGCTGTATGAGAAATGGAGATTCTGGGTTCAGAAATCAGTGGTAATTATGTACATGTTGCAAACTTTATAAACACAGTAACAGAGATAACCAGAGACAGAGAGACCATTTCTGTCCAGCTTCAAAGATAATTAGTCTTATTTAGAAAGTCCCGAGCTCTAAACACTCATTTCCTGTACTCCTAAACCCAAACATGCCCTGGCCCAGATCCACTTCCTCTGCATGTGTGGTTGTGAGCAATTTTACTTTGCTCCAAATTGCTTCCACCTCCGATCAGAGTCTCTGTTCCCTAGAGTTGTCCTGCAACTCCAGCACAGGAGAAAGTAGCTCTTGTCTGAAAACCCAGTTCCTACAGTAGATAACAACCAAGAATCCTGAATACAGAAGTCAACAGCTTTTCCTTCTGTCCATAGAATTCTTGACCCTGTTCCCTTCTCTCTTTACCCAGATATCCCTTACCTCCAATAGATGCCTATATTCCCTTTTACATCTATTTAGCTTGCAATCACTCTCTCTACAGTTAGATAAGAAGCTGGTATTATTATTAGAAAAGGCAAATTTTAAAATAGCTACAATATTTTAACATTCATTCCTTCGTTCAACAATGAATGTTTTAAGCAGTGAGGATATAGCAATGAACAGTGTCCTAACGCTCATGAAGCTTACTTTCTACTGAAAGGAAACAGAAAACAAAGAGAAAGAAAGAGAGGAAGGAAGGAAGGAAGGAAGGAAGGAAGGAAGGAAGGAAGGAAGGAAGGAAGGAAGGAAGGAAGGAAGGGAGGGAGGGAGGGAGGGAGGGAGGGAGGGAGGGGAGGGGAGGGGAGGGGAGGGGAGGGAAGGGGAAAAAGTGCCTTGAAGAAAAATAAAGGTTAAGGAGAAAAACATCATTCGGTCAGGGTGGAATGTTGTTTTGTTTTTGACAGTGTGGTCATGAAGACTTTTCTGATTGGAGACATTGAGCAAAGACCCAAAAAAGGTAGAGGAGCAAGTTGTGTGGTTGTCCTGGGAATTATGTGCCAGGGAGGGAAGAGCACTTGCCCAGGCCCTGAGGAGGAGTAGGATAAGTATGTTCTGGAAATACAATGGAGGTCAGTGTGTGTAGAGCATGTGGAAGATGCAGGGAGAGTGGAAGGAAATGTGGTCAGAGAGGTAACTAGGGTAAAACAATGTAAGTTCTCATAGGCCATGATAAAGATTTTATTCCAAGTGATATGTTGTCCATCTGGAAGGTTTTGAGCAGATGTGACTTACATTTTTTAAAAACCACTCTAGCTTCTGCATTGAGAAACAACAACCAAGAGGCTAACAATATAAACAAGAAGACAGTTGAGAGACAGCTGGAATTGCCCAGATGAGAAATGCTACCTGGGACTTGAGTGGAGGAAGCAGAAAATCAGGGCAATAGTATTTTTTAGTCTGCAATGTGAAAGAAAGAGACAAGCCAAGATGACTTCTAGGCTTCTGGCCTGAGCAACTGAAAGAATAAGTTGTTATTTACTGAGGAGAGAGTGACTAAGAGACAGCAGGTTGGGAAGTTTGGCTTTTTGGACATGTTAGTTTGAGATAACTATTGAATATCAAATGGAGATGTTAAAAAGCAGGTGGCTGTTTGTGTAAAGTCCAGAGGCAAGGTCAGGGCAGGATATATCTATCTGGGAGTTATGGATGGTATTTAAAGCAAAGAGTAGATGCAATCACCAAAGCAATGAGTGGAATACATCAATGCCAGGGTCATTCCGATTTGTAGAGATCCAAAAAAATGAGGACAAATTAGAGCACACTGAGAAATAGTGTCTAGTGAAGAATGAATGAGTGAATCTCTTAGTATAAAAAAAGAAGATAGTAGACAAATGGCCAAGAAACATATGAAAAAATGCTCAACATCACTAATCAGGCCAATGCAAACTAAAACTACATTGAGATACCACCTTACCCCTATCAGAATGGCCCATGATTAAAAAGTCAAAAAATAATAGATGCTGACATGGATGCAGAGAGAAAGAAATGTTTATACACTGTTGGTGGGACTGTAAGTTAGTATAATGTCTATCGAAAACAGTATGGAGATTCCTCAAAGAAATAAATGCAGACAGACCTACCATTTGATGCAGCAATTGTACTGCTGGGCATACACCCAAAGGAAATGAAGTCATTTTATCAAAAAGACACCTGCACTCAAATGTTTATTGCAGCACAACTCACAATTGAAAAGATGTGGAATCAGCCTAAGTGCCCTTCCATTCATGAGTGGATAAAGAAAATGTGGAATATATATACTATGGAGTACACTGCTCAGCTATAAAAAGGAATGAAATAATGTTGTTTGTAGCAACTTGGATGGAACTGGAGACCATTATCCTATGTGAAGTATCTCAGAAATGGAAAAACAAATGCCACATGTTCTCACCAATACGTGGGAGCTAAATGATGGATACACACAGGCACAAAGCCATATAAAGGACATAAGGAACCAAGAAGCTGGGAGGGTGGGCAGGTGGGTATGAAATAAAAACTTCCCTGTTTGGTACAATGAACACTCTTCTGGTGACAGGCACACCAAAAGCCCTGACTTAAGCATTATATAAGACATCCATGTAACAAAAACACTTTTACTCCCTTAATAATATTTTGAAATTTAAAAAAATAACAGAAAAAAGAAGATAGTATTATGGCAATAATTAGTATTCATTTTTTTCTATTATGGATAATTTAATCTGCCTGAGCTCTGTGACAACATGAAGATGAATTAGACAATGTTGCTGCTCTTCAAGAGAGTGCTACTGAATAGATAAAGTAGTCATTCTTCTAAAAGAGCTTCCAATCATTTTTACCTCCTAATATTCATACCTTGTATAATTCCCTTTCCTTGAGTATGGACTGGACCTAGTGACTTGTTTATAATAATGAAAAGAAGATGGCAAAAGTGTCAGGATGTCACTTAGGAGATTAAGTTATAAAAGACTGAGACTTTCCTCTTGTTGATGTTCTCTCTCTAGCTCTTCTTACCTACTTCCCTGATGAAGAGAGCCACTCAGCAAGGGACTGAGGGTGATGTGTAGCCAACAACCCAGGGAGGGACTGAGACCCTCAATCCAACAGCCCTGGAGGAAACTGAATTCCGCCAACAAGTCTGAGTGATCTTGAAAGCAGATCCCTCCCCGACTGAGCCTTTGCATGAGACCACAGACCCTGGCTCATCACCTTGACTCCAGCTTTGCAAGAGACTATGAAGCCAAGCACCTAATTAAGCTATGAATAGATTCCTGACTCACAGCAACAGTGAGATAATAAATGTTCCTCTTTTAAGCAAATAAATTTTGGGCAATTTGTTACTCAGCCACAGATAATGAATACATTAAGGAAAATAAGAGTGTAAAAATCAGGACACTGCAAAGCAGCACATATTGGGGCTCCCTTCCCCACCCCTATTTCAGGCACCTGAAGCTCTGTGATAACAGTCATAATCATCTTAGCGTGAATTATACTGTCATTGAGTCAGCTTTTCTCTGCTATAATTGCAGTTTGGGTCTTATCTCAAATTGAAGAATGAAAATAATCAATGAACAAGTCATAAAAAGAAACTTTTGGATAAAAAGAGACTTGCCTGGCACCTCTGAATTAACACTGCCAAAGATAGCCAAAGACTCTGGCCCTATTTATACACCTTAAATCATCTCATTTGTTTTGAAACTCCTCTCTTTCCTCCTGCTGACTTTTCAGCTAGTCCATCCCCACCTTGGTGACATAACTCTAATTTAAGCTTCTATCAAAGCTCATTATGATTTCCGCTTCACTGCCCTTGAATGCTGTTGAATTAAGATACCAGCACAATTAATGGGCCACCTTGCTAACACTGTTTCTTCTTCACAGCACAGAGGAAATGTCAAGTCACATTTCCTCTAGAAATCAAGACTACTAACAGATTTCATTATCACTTATCAATTAGTTAAAGAAATAACAAATAAGCAAAGACATATACAGAAAATAGTTAACAAAAGTATTTGCTCACACAGTAATTATACAGGCTTCTAAATGGTTTCCTTTAAGAAATACTTAAGGGGACTTCTTGCTCCCCCAAAATAGCAGACTGATTTAATGCAAATCAATTACTCACTACAAATGACTGTAGAAATTCTAGATAAAATATAATAAAAAATATCTTAAGCATGTAGCTGAATGTAAAAAAAACAAAACAAAAAACCTTGTTTGTTTGTTAAAACAAGAGGGAGCAAATCCAGGAAGGGCAGCAGGTTGCTCAGTTCCAGGGAGATTTTATTCTACATAAATGGCACTCCCAGAATTAAACTGAGAGGTGAGAGAGGTGCTATCATGCCTGAATAGGGGCCCTAAGGGCTGCAGGCTAAGGTTTTAAAGATCTGGAGGGAACAGAAACCATGTATGTTAGCTTCCTGTGGCTGCTGTGACAAATTACCACAAACTCAGTGGCTTAAAACAACAGAAATTTATTCTCTCGCAGTTCTGGAAGCCAGAAGTCCAAAATCAAGGTGTCAGCAGGGTCTCGCTCCCTCTGGGGGCTCTAGGACAGAATCTGTCTGTTCTCAGCCTCTCACAATTTCTGTGCCGGCAGGTGTTCCGTGGCTTATAGATGCATCACTCCAATCTGCCTCCTCTTCACGTTGCCTTCTCCTTTGAATGTCTCAGCCTTCTACTTTTCAGTCTATCTCAAATCTCCCTGTGCTTCTATCTCATAAGAACACTTGTCAATTATTTTGGGCCTACCCAACAATTTAAGATGATTACCTCATCTCAGGTTTCTTAATGACATCTGCAAAGGCCCCTTGTCCAAATATAGTAACATTTACAAGTTCTGGGGATTAGGGTATAGATATATCTTTGGGACCATCATTCAATCCACTACACTATGGCTTTAGCCTGCTTGAGGCCAAGAGCTGGAAAGATACCTCTGCCTGAAGTGAGAACTCTCAGAACACTCTACAATCTGTAAAATAAGGATCAGAAAAGTTCCACCAAAAAAGCAAAAAAGTGACTAAAAAGTGTGTACAGTCTGCTCCAGGCTCTGGGTGAGGAAGAATTTAAAGCCCTCTAAGAGAAATATACAAAATAGAAATACCAAGATCATACCCTACGAACATGGGATCCAAATGTATCTTTAACGGGATGGCATGAATTGTAATCCTAGAAGTTGACATAATTTTTCCAGGACCCACGAAAACCCTGAGGTCATACAGAAGAGAGTATAAAATTACTTTAAAAGGACACATCCACAGTTCAGGGAACACAGGAATACCACAAGAAATTAGAGGGCTAGGTGTAGAAAGGTACCATTTATAGATGTACTTACAAAAACACATAATGCATAGAATGAACAAATATGTATGCACATGCTCTCTTTAGTCCAACAATTGTACAGTTACAAAAGTTACAAGATTCTTCTGAATAATTTACCTGGCTTAGATAGATTCAGGAGATTGTTCTCCACCACAGAAAGCAAGAACAGCAATATAAATGCAAGCATTTGTCACCTTTAAGCATTAAATGAAAAGATTTTTAATATTTAGAAACTCACTGACATTCCCCCTAGAAAGACATTTCCAAATACCCTTTAAAAAGTGAATGTGTAATGGAAAATTTAAGTTTCCTATTCACAGCTTCATGCCACCGTGTTTCCCTACTTTTGAAAATCAATAGAGGCTATTAATCATTTCACCCAATACCCAGGGACTTGGATGTTTTAAAGGTAAATTGCAAAAGTTTGGGAGAGATGTTCAAAGAAGAACATTCCCACCATTGTAGAAAAACTACCCCATGAGTTACAGATGGTCATAGACACTTACAGTTATTAATCATGGCCTTGTCTCTTGGGGCTCCAAGTAGAGACCTCAGACTTCAAAGGTGTCACACTAAGCCAATATAACCCTCAAATCCTGGGTAATGAAATAACGGCAAGCTGGGCTCTTAAACAAGAACTTTGATCTCTGAATCATAGCCCAGGGGCAGGAATGTCTTGGGGTTTATTGCTGTGATTGTTAATGTCTTTCTCCTTTTTGTTTCGCTGGAATCTTTATAGTTAGTGTGGCAGCGTCATAGACAGGAGTATTTGAGTTGTAAGAAGCAATCTGACTGAGAGGTCTTCTTTTCCCAGAGTTAGAGGATCTGGGAAATGATCACAAGGGCACTTCTGCAAGATGGTACTCACTTTATTTTAGACAGGTCCCTGTCTTGCACATATTTATGCAATATATTTAGAATCATCAAAGACAAATCAACCACAGCTGATGAATTTAGTTTACAGCCATGGTCTTCAAATTGTAGTATCCATCAGAACTACTACCGGGCTTGTTAAAACTCAGGGCTTACCCCAGAGTTTCTGATTCTGTCTGTCTGGGGCAGGGCGTAATAGCTGCTATTTCTACCAAGTCCCCAGAGTTTGTGACTCAGTGGTCTGGGGTGGGGTGACAATTTGCACTCCTGATAAGTTCCCAGGTGATGCTGATGCTGCTGATCCGAGGACCACACTTTGAGATCCAGTGGGGTTAAATCAAGGGACTTTTGACTAGTTATCAGCGATTCTTTAGAACAAGGTTTTTCTGTTGTTGCTGTCAAAACTACCATTGGAATAAAGACCTCAGTAGGGCTCAAGTACCAGGATACCGAAGAATAAATACAGACAAGGATATTAAAGACAATAATAATGGCAAGGATGACAAGTGACATTGTTATTATAAGCTGGGCATTCTTTTCTAATCCTCCCAGCACCCCCTCAGGCATATATTATTTATCCCATTTTTCAGATAAAAAAACTTAAGCTTAAATCTTCCTGAGCACAAAATCCATATTTTTTTCCTACTTCACACAACTGGTAAGAAATAACAAGATTAAAACCAGTGTCCTGGCTTTTAAAGATTTTAAAAGGCGGTTGCCTACTGACAAGGTATTATTATAGGCTTACACTAGAATAGCACAAAAAGTGGTACCAGTATATTACATAATACTTCATATTGACTGTCAATAGGCTAAAACAAACAGATCAGTATACCTGAGTAAAGTTACCCCCATGTTGGGTTTTTTTCTCTTCTAATTCTTTTAGTTTTTATACCTCTAAAACTGCAAGTTAAAAAAGTCCATCTAGATGATTCTAAAGGCCCAAATAATGTCATAGGCTCAGTCCCCTGGTTCCACGAGGGATTAGCCTTGTTGGTGGAAATCAGGTAATTAGGTCTATATAGAATCTGTGGCCTGCAGTGCCCAGTCCTATCTGAGTCACTTATAAAAGCCATGTTGTCTCTATGGGAAGCAGCATCTGTAGGTTTGGGAAGCAGAGTGAGGTCAGCTCTAACCAAAGCCCAGAGCTATTTCTTTCCTCTCATTTATGCTCGTGGGCAAGAGCAATCAGAGTTATAGAATTCAAGCCAGATTATGGTTGACTAAAGACAGCTGTCTTCCTCCAGTCCTAATCAGGAGAGACAGACACAGGGTCAGAGCAGGATTGGAGGAGGCAGTTGGACACATTCAGAAGAAAATGCCTTGGCACAGTCATTCATGACACAAGTGTCACACGGCAGGGAAGAACAAAGACGGTGCAAAAGCCACGTGTAACAGAGCTCCTGTTTGATTGGAATTCTCTTTTGAGCCTGGGTTAACTTTTTTGGGTAACCCTCAAGAAGCAGCCAGCACTGTAATGAAATACCATCTTTTGGTAGATGAATGAAAACAATAAATAAATAAACTCCTCAGTGTGAATTGACTTATGCAACTGCAGGGGGAACAATCACCGCCAAGTAGGACAACTTCAAGTTGTAATTAAGAGTAGCTCTCCATGCTGTGGGCTGAGCGACATTTGGTGCCTGTCCCGGAATCCAAACAAGGCATCAGGAAGACACTTTAATTAGCGCACAAACTCCACACTCTGGGATGGTATTGCTGGATCCCGAGAAACAGGGCAAGAGGCCTGATTTTGATGCTTGCCCTCTTTTTAAATTTAAAAATTACACTACTGTTCCTCAAAAAAAGGTTATAATATTCCTTTTTCTCTTTGGGTAGCATGCCAAATAAAGGCTTTCACATTTTAAATAGTTATCGATCCGACTGATTTATGAATAAAAGGAGATAGAGGCAAATGATTAGATGGGTTTTCCTCCCGCTGCTCATGATTAGATTTGAAAATGCTTTGGAATCTGAGTTAAAACCACTCAAGTTCAACCTCTAAAGCCAGGCTCTTCCCACACAGAAAAACCCACCAGTTCCCTCTGAGCTTCTGTCACACTGGACAGAGACCTGCTCCCTATGCCACCCCCAGGTGAACAAATCATGGGTAACGTGACACTTTTTAGCTGGAGCTGAGTCCTCACTCCTAGGAAAATTTGCAGACTTAACACTGAAAGGACACCCTTAACCTGCCAAGAAAAATTGCACAGGGCTGGGAGTCAAAACACCTGTCTGGTGGCAGCTCCACCACTATTTATCGTAAGCTAATGTATACCCAGCCTACTTTGAAAAGGGATTTAAGGCAGCAGCCAGTACGTCACTAAATGTGTGTCTTAGGCAATGTTTTTCAGTTCTCTGGGCCTCAGGTTTCTTCTCAGTCTATGTGACCCTGTGGGACACACTCTAAGGGCACTTCCGACGTCAAGTCGCTATGATCCATCATCAGCATACCAATGGTAACTTGTGTTTGCTCAGCAGTTTGGAATACGACTTTCACACATGTCATCTTTCTCATCTGACCCTTACAACTATCCTAGGAAGCACATGGAACAGGTGAGAAAGGATATAATCAAAAAGGTCAATAATGAGTTATTATGATTTGGCAGAGTTATAATCCAGGTTTTCTTGTGTTTTCCGCTATGACCCTGAAAATGTGGAAAGTAGAACAGGCTACAGGGGGTTCTGTGAGAAGACAAGAGTTCCAGTAATCTGCCCCTCACCACTTACAGGCTGAGCCTTGGTGTCCTCAGCGGCTCAATAAGGATGCTAGACTAGAAGACTTCAGTGTCCCTTCCAGTACTACCACTGTGTGAATCTACAGAACACAGAGCAAGTGATTCGGCATCAAGCCAACCTCTGATCTGGTCCTCACCTTAACAACCTACCTAGAACATAGCCCCTTAATTCCTGCAAATCTTGGGACCATTCTTTGCTCTCTCCAGAATAACTGCTATTGCATCTCTCAGGGATTGGCCCCCCATCCAGTACGTGACTCGTCCTTGTCACTGTAATCTCCTGATACCAACTTGCATCTTCGAGGAAAGGCTTCCTCCAGTTATCTGCCCCTCCCCAGCCCTCTCCACATACCGCCCCCTCCCCTCTTGAGCTCCAGGCAACCATTCAAACCCAGCTTTTCCTCTTCTCTACCCATTCCCCACCATCCAGGTATCAATGTCTTCCTTTTTTTCATAGCCTGTAAGTTTGGCAGAGTTGGTAAAGGTCAATTTTGCAAATCTGAAACCTATCCAGCAAGTCCAGGTGTGAGTTAGCTGGTAAAACCCAGGTATCAAATGGTGGAATTAACATTAAAGAACACTTCTATCTTCTAACTAGAATGCCAAAGACTGCAAGTTGCTCCAGAGATCTGAAGCCTCTTCTACAACTTCTCAATTTTTCCAACAAAAGAGTTTGACGACATACCTGGAGGAAAGTCAAATTACTCTAGCAGGACAAAAGAGGTAAGAGAACAACCAAGGTAACCAAGCCTAATTCCCTTTCTCTGCCAGTGGAGTCCCTGTTGCCTGGAACTTTGGCCTCACTGATTCCCCTTCTCCCCCAGAAACTTTCTGATATTTATAGAAACAAGGCAAATGTTCAGATTCTGGATTATTGGAATATTCTCTGACAGCATTTTAGATTTTAGTCCTTAGAAGTCCCAAATTTACCAACAAACAGGCCTGCTCTTAGATTCCCACCACTTACCTATACACACACCCCCCCACACACACAATGATAGATTTTAATCTACCAATAATACAAATCACTGTCATGTGCCTTGTGCAAACACAGCCATATCCAGCCACATCTTACTAGAGGCCTGGCAAGAAGACTGGGAATTGCTGGGATGTCAGGATCCAACTTGCTCTGGCCAAGAGCAGCCAGCTCACCCCCAGAAACTCAGGGATCCTTTAAACATTTCCCAGTCTAGGACTTCAATTGATACCAAGCCTTCAGGGCTGATTTACAGCCTGAGACTAAAATCTTGCCCTAATATTTCCCCAGCCCAACTCTGCTTACACTCCAAGTGCCCAGTCACTTGGTTACAGCTATCCTTCCTTTTTCTATATCCATAACACTTGCCTCTTCTCAGCAAACCTAGTCCAGGACAAATTACAATTTTCATGAGCTACTGGAGGCTTGGAGCCAGATACTAGTCTGCCACGTTCCCCCAAATCCCCACCGCATACATTTTCCACATTACTGGCATATTTCTAAAACCCAGTTCCAATTTGTTACTTCCTGCCTCAAAAACTGTCAGAGTCCTGTGAAATAAGCTCAGCCACCTCTGCCTGGCATTTGAGTCTCTCTGTGATCTTCCCCAAACCGATCTCATCTCCCACACAAAGCCTGCTGCTTTCCAAACTCTGATCCTTGGTCATCACAGTCCTCTGGGCATAAGCTGCCCTTTCCCCAGCTCTACGTGTAAAAGCCTCCTCCTATTTATAAAGTCTCAGTTCATATGCCTTCTCCCCTAGGAAACCTTCCATAGCTGCCCTTCTTGTCATTTACCACTCTCAGTTTATGCAGGATTAATACTTCTCTCTTTTGTCCACCCAAAGTATTTATTTGCATCATTTCTAAATCTCTGATCACCTGCTGCCACGTTATAATTATTTACAAATCTGCCACTTCCTTTTTCACTGGGTTTGATGATGCAAACATTAATGTTCACATTTTCCGTGGGGTCTGGGCCCATGCCTTACACAGGGTCCATGTCGATAAACATGTGCTGCATTAGACTGTTCTCTTTCAGATGCCCATTATTTCTACATGATGAGCTTTATTTGTCCTCATATTTGTAATGTGTTCTTGCAGAAATTTTTCACAAATAGAGAGGAATTGGGTGTTCCGTTCTTTCTACTAGGTCTTGACAGGAAGGCATTGTGATGAATGGCTTCAAGGGAAGCATCTTTGGAAATAGTTTAGCACCCAAATCATACTGGTTTTCTAGTCTAACCTCAAACATAGTACAGAAATTTCATCTCAACATCTCTTAACATTCTCAGTGATGGGAAACTCCCCACCTCATACTTCTGCAGTTAGAAAGTGAAACAGTAACTGTAAGTGCCCTAAACGATATTACTTCATCGGAGGCAAAGGGTAAAAGCGGCTCCTCTCTGAACAGTTAGCTTGAGAATAATTTATGGCAGTTAATTAAACCTTAGCCTGATATTTTCTATTTTTAAAGGGGCAACCAATTATTTACTTATTCATTTCCCTTGATGTGCTCAGGAGCACTTTTAAGCACATTGTCAAATGTCAAGCAGAGGTGAGTGGCAGCCTGGAATTAAAGCAGTCACTCTATGTCTAGGGCTCAGCTTCTCTTGGTCTGCTGGGCACTATGACTTAGAAATGAAACTCTGTTACGCTCTAATGCTCTACATTTTTTTCAGATTTCATTTTAATAACTTTATTGACATGCCAAGGTAGACAAAGTTGTCAAAGGTGGTATGAAATGGCCAAATAAATCAAAGCTTGATCTATCCTCATTTCCTATTACTTTACTGTCTATTTCTAACATAACCAGGGTCCATTCACAAATCTCTGATGCTTTGCAAATGTCAGAGGGACTTTCGGTTTCTCCTTGAAAATTCTTCCTATCACGTTATGGAACATAAGCCTCTGTTACTTTGTATCCAGGAGAGTTTGACTGGTCTTTAAACACCAGCCTATCACAAAAGGCTTTGTTTCCCATGCTTCGGCTTACTTTCTCATGCCGTTATACGTGGAGATATATAGGGTTTGAAAATGTGAGCAACCACTTCCCATCCCTACAACCATGGCAGACATTGCTAATTAATCACAGCCTTCTTTCCTGATGAGCTCAAAACAGACCTCAGCATCCATCAAGACTGTGGTCCCGTCAGTCAGTACCAACCAACCAGAGTTGCAACAAGAGCTAAAACCTATTTGCTATTTCAGAGTCTAGCAAAAAGTCATGCTAGGTCACTGAAAAGAATCAGAATGCTAGAGCTGGTCAGATCTATGGTTCATTAAGCTCAATATCCTATTAGAGAGGCAACTACAAAGGAAGGGCTGAGGGAGGGATCACTGTCCTCTTTGACATCAACCTTAAAAGCTGTCTCCCCTTGGTACTTCCAATGGATCCGCAGTTCATAAAATTTACCCAAGGCCATGTTCAATTCCAGTTTGCAAATGAGCAATAACTAAGTCAGCAGACATGTTCAGGCATGTGAAGGAGCTGGCTCTGGGCAACTGATTGATAGAAATTTCACTGGTATTTCTTAATACTCTCAGTGTTGCAAGTTTGAGGTGATTGGTGCTTTCATTTTGTTTGCTTTCCATTTTAATGGCAAAGCCCTTCTTTCTGGATTCCTAATTCCCTGTGAACAACCTGTGACACATCATATTTTTTGTTCCTTCATAGTCAGCAAACAAGTATTGAGTACCTACCATGAGTGATATATGTTATCTCATGTGCAATCCCCCCATACACACATGTAGCCACAGGACTCTCTGTCTCTGTTACTTTAGACTTTACTAAATTGCCACTTTCCAGTGAGGCCTTCTGTCTGTTAAAAGAAAATCAAAATCCACCTACCCACTCCTTATTCAAAAGAGAAGGTAAAGGCCCAGGCACCACAGAACTGGCCCCACAGACCATTTATTAAGGAAATTCTCTGCTGAGCTCCATAAGAAAGGACATGCAAATTGTAACTTTGTCTAGCACTTAAAACTAAATGCTGAAGCTTCCAACTTCCCTCTTGAAAAAACAGCCACAGATCTGCTTGTGCTTTGTGATTTTTCCAGGTGCATCCTTGATTTGGCTTAATAAACATCCGCTCATTGAGATTTTTGCCTAAGTCACATATTTGGGTCAACATGTCTTAGTCTTTTCCTACTGCTATAACAAAATATCTTAGACTGGGTAATTTATAAACAAGAGAAATTTATTTCTCACAGTTCTGGGGGCTGGGAAGTCCAAGATCAAGGCACCAACAGATTCAGTGTCTAGTGAAGGCTCAGTCTCTGCTTTGCACCTTGTGGCTGCATCCTCACAGGGTGGAAGGCAAAAGGGCAAAAGAGACAAGCACTGTGTTCCCACGTGGCAGAAGAGATGGAAGGGGAAAGGGCCCAGATAGTTCTCTTTTTTCCCCCCCTTTTTTTTTAATTTCAGCATATTATGGAGGTACAAATGTTTAGGTTACGTATATTGGCTTTGCCCCGCCCGAGTCAGAACTACAAGCATGTTCACCCCCCACCAGATAGTTCTCTTCAGCCCTTTTATAAGGGCATTAATCCCATTCTTGAGGGCAGAGTCCTTATAACCTAATCACCTCCCAAAGTTCCTACCTTCTAATACCATTGCCTTGGTGATTAGTGTGATTAGGTTTCAATGTGCGAATTCTGGAGAGACACAACATCAAGCCACAGCACTTTCTGAGCCACCGTGTCTAAAAGTACCAACCCCACCCCTAATAATTCCTTTCCTTTCCTGCTTTATTTTCCTCCTTACACTTACCATCTAATATGCTCTATATTCCACTTATTTTTCTTATTTTCTATCTTTACCCATCACTAGGATATAAGTGGGTAGGGATTTTTGTCTGTTTTGTTCATTGCTATATTTCCAGCATCTAAAAAGATGCCCAACACACAGTAGGCATTTAGAATATTTGTGTAATAAATGAATAATAAATGCTCTGAGGTAGATATCATTATTACCTTTCTATTAACAAGGAAACACAAGTTCAGAGAGGTCAAGTAATTTGCTAACGGCTATAAACAACCCCTCTCCCATGAAATAAGAGGAAAAAGGAAAAAATTACCTTAAAAAAACTCTGTATTAATTTGGAAGTAGGTTCGATTAGTGGGCCATAGATACATTGTACCTTTCACACATCTAACAGGCACGTTGAGTCTCTGTCTCTGTGTTTAGGATGTGTTTCTGAGCTTGTGAGAAATGTTTTGTGACTAGCAAGGCTCCTCCACAGGTCTATCTTTTATGGTGTGCTTTAACCAAAAAGACAACAGCAAATACATTCCAAGCAGGTAAAAAATCATGTTAATTTCATTCAATTCCATAACAACAATGACTTGCATTTGTAAAGCTCTTAACACTTTTTCAGTGTGCTTTCCCACAAATTTAATTTAACATCACCTTTGTGAGGCAGACTGTATCGGTGCTATTATCTCCATTTTACAGTAGAGAAAACAGAAAATCAAATCAGCCGCGTGATTTGCTCAAGCTCAAACATAAAATGACAGACCCCTCTGAAGCTGGAATTGGTAAGATAAGATGGGTCTGGACAACACTGGATTCAAATTCGTATGTTACCACTTCCAGCTGCATGATTGGGGGAGGTTAATTAACTTATCTGAGTCTTGGGGTTTTCAATTTGCAGGGACCCTATCCTGCCATAGGCTATTGTGGTGTGTAAACGCCACAATGTATGTAACACAGTAAGTCCAGTGACAGGTACATAAGAGGAACACTCCAGTGGTACCTCTCCTTCCCGTCCCTGCCCTGGTCTGAGCTTTTCTCCTGGACTCCCAGCCCAATACCCGTCCAACCAGAACAGCTATATGACTCAGGATGGAGACACATTTTTTATGGACTCATTTAAAAGGCTAGTACACATTTCAGTGAATTTATCAGTAACTCAGTCAGAGAATTCAAGGCCTGCAGGGTATTTCACAGCCTAAATGCCAGATGTACTTATAGGAGGCCAAAGCACGTGTGATTAGAGCTGGGAGCAGCTACTCACTTTCTCGAATAAAATCTAAGATACTGTGGTTTAGTTGAAGGCCTCCTGTGAGAGGTATTTTTCACTATAAAAATGCAGTTCTTTGGTAGCAGGTTACGTGAGTCTTAATGTGCTCCAAAAGAACTGTCAGTTTTATAGTTCGTGGAGTAGATTCATTTTGATATTAATTGGTGTTTTCTCATCTTTCACCTACAGTGTTTATATGCACAGTATACCCCTCAATAAAACAAGCTTAACAGCGTGGATCTGGTACTACAGCATCGGTAACAATGTTTAGTTAAAAGCATGAAGTTTGTTTACAAGGACATAGCATTATTGGTTGGCAAAAACTGAGGACATTTGGAAAAGCTAAAGGATTCTCATAATGATTTCCAAAATCCAGTTCCACTGCTGAATTCTAGGGAATGCCTTGTGTGACTCTGGTGCAGTGGAGATGTATGTGTCTATCACTATGTGTACAACCTAGTATTTAGTATACATGTGACATCCATTGACACCATTTAAAGGGACTTTGCTGTGGTTGGTAACCTAGTGGTCAACAGTCACAATAGCAAACTAGTATTTTTATAGTTTCTGATTACGTTAATATATCACTCTTAATGCAACAGCAAATATGACCCCAAGGGAAGCAATAGTATTAAGAAAGGACGCATAAGCCATCAACTGCCTTATGTTTAAACCTTAACTTTGGCTTGTGAACATTGACAAGGCTGATCAGACTTTGTGCTTGGTGTGACTTTCAGCTGGTTTGCCTAGGTCAGGTAGGCCCAGATCTCCCTCTCTATAACTTGTTAGCTCCATCTTAGGCCTACAGCCTGCCCCACATGCCTGACCACAAGCATTTTCTACCTTGACTTTTCCCATATTGTGATATTTGGTAAGTTTGTTAGGTTTTAAGACCGCCCCCCCCAGCAGTTTTCAGCACTCCCCCCTTCTCCTTTCCAGAGCTGCCTACCCAGAGTCTCTGTATATAAAAGCTTTACTCACCTCCCCCTTCCCTGGGACGTTTCTGGCTTAGGCTTTGAGTATCTTCGAATGGCAACAGCCCCCCTTAATAAAGTCTTTCCTTGGTGCTATAGTTTGAAGGTTTGTGCCCCTCCAAAATTCAAGTTGAAACTTAATCCCCAATATAATAGTAGTAAGAAGTGGAGCCTTTAGGAGGTGATTAGGTGATTACGGCTCTATCCTCGTGAATGAGATTAGTGCCCTTATAAAGGAGCTTAAAGGATTCTGTCAGCCACATTTTGCCCTTCTGCTATGTGAGGTCACAGAAGCAAGGTGCCTTCTCTGAAACAGAGAGCCCTCACCAGACACCGAATCTATCAGAGCCTTGATCTTGGACTTCCTGGCCTCTAGAACTGTAAAAAATAAATCTCGGCTGGGTGCGGTGGCTCACGCCTGTAATCCTAGCACTCTGGGAGGCAGAGGCGGGTGGATTGCTTGAGGTCAGGAGTTCGAGACCAGCCTGAGCAAGAGCGAGACCCCGTCTCTACTAAAAATAGAAAGAAATTATCTGGCCAACTAAAATATATATATAGAAAAAATTAGCCAGGCATGGTGGCTCATGCCTGTAGTCCCAGCTACTCGGGAGGCTGAGGCAGGAGGATCGTTTAAGCCCAGGAGTTTGAGGTTGCTGTGAGCTAGGCTGATGCCACGGCACTCACTCTAGCCCGGGCAACAAAGCGAGACTCTGTCTCTAAATAAATAAATAAATAAATAAATAAATAAATAAATAAATTTCTGATGTTTGCAAATTATCCAATCTAAGGTATTTTGTTATAGCAGCAGCAACAGACTAAGACATTTACTAATGTTCAGACCTGTATTCTCTTTTCTTTGACAACAATATTACTTGACTGGTGCCTCCTCTTATTCAAAGTCTTGGATGATAGATCACCCAAATACCAGCACAAAAGCTAAGTCCAACACTCACTACTATTGTTACTGGGTTAATGCCTCTGACTCATCGCTAGGCTCTAAGCTATGAGCAGACATCATACCTGACTATGTTCATCATCTTACCTCAGCACTTAGTACGATACCAAGCACAGAATAAATGCTCAGTTTATACCTGTTGAATAAACTAGCAAATTCCTTTCAAGCAATAATATGTACTCACTGTTTGCCATGTGCCAGGCACTGCTCTCTGTGCTTGAAATAGATCATGAACTAAGCAAGCAAAAACTCCTGCCCTGGTAGAGCTTATCCTATCAGATAATAAAGATAATAAATTTAAAAATTGTATAGTATGTTAAATGATATGTGCTATGCTGGGGGCATGGAAGAAAACAGGATGACAAAGTTCAGGAATTGGGGTGTGGGCATGGAATGGGTTGCTACGTTAAATGGGATGGTTAGGGTAGGCCTGGAAGAAAAGTGGCAATTATGGACAAGGAGGTGAAGAAGTTATCTATGCAAAAAACATAGTAGAAGAATGTCCCAGAGAGGAAGAAGAGCTGGTACAAAGGCCCTAAGGTGAAAGTGTTCTTAACTTATTTGAAGAACAGGCTGGGGCAGAGTGGGAGAGAGTAACAGGGGAGGAGACTAACAAGAGGCTGGATCGCAGAAGGCCTGGTAGATCCTTGTAAGGTGGTGGCTTTTACTCTAAATGAAATGGGGAGCTGGTACAGGTTTTGGACAGAGGAGTTACACGATCTGACTTGCATTTCAAAGGACCACTCCAGCTGCTGTCTGAGAACAGACTACAGAGGAAAAAGGGAGTAGTAGCGGGAAGACTAGTTAGGAGGCTCCTGCAATAACCCCGAGTCAGATTGAGTGCTGGCTCTGGCCAAGGTGATTGCTGTAGAAGTGAAGAGAAGTGGTTAGATTCTGGATATAGTTTGAAGATAAAACCAGCATAATTTTGAATGCTCATACTCTTATTAATATTTACATATATTGGAACAGAATCATGGTTATCCCTGGAATGACATGCCCTTCCTTTGCATTCTAACCTGGGAAGGAAAAGGGATAGAGTACACTGAGAACTGGCATGAAATCCTGGCTATGTCTATGGGAATGTTACTGAGCATGTAAACATCATCCAAGATGCAGGTGGAGGTGAAAGAGAATAAAAGAATGAGAACTTCACCATTGAACAATGCACTAAAGGCTCCAGGCGTTTGGGCTGAGCCCTGCTTCTGTGCTAGGAGCCAAATTAGCTGTTCTCTTACAAACTTTCTGCCTTCTGATCAGAGTCTCAGCAGTATTTACATTTTAACCAAGGAGAGGCTGGACCACTCCTCTCTCTTTGTCTCCTACTTGGTGGCCTGCCCTCCCTTGCAGCAGCTTACCATACTCTGAGTATTTATAATCCCTTATTTGGGATTCATCTATGGCTTCAGTTTTTTTTTTTTTTTTTTTTTTTTTTTGAGAGAGGGTCTCACTCTTTTGTCCAGGCTAGAGTGCAGTGGCGTCATCATAGCACACTGCAGCCTCAAACTCCTGGGCTCAAATGATCCTCCTGTGTCAGCCTCCTCAGTAGCCAGGATTATAGGCACGTGCCACCATGCCCAGCTTTTTTTGTTTTTTTTAATAGATGGGGTCTTGCTTTTGCTCAGGCTGGTTCCAAACTCCTGATCACAAGCAATCCTACCACCTCAGCCTCCCAAAGTGCTAGGGTTACAGGGGTGAGCCACCGCACCCCTACACCCAGCCTGTGGTTTCATTTTAAGTGTTGTGTATGAAGGAAGCTCTTCTTTGCAATATCCAGCCTCACATTTTATTTAATAACATCACAGGCAATTAGAAACACACTTGGGGGGAGGGAGGCTTCAGTGGATTGGCTGCATGGGAGGAGAGTGTTGGAGGTTAAGTAGAGCAGGGAAAATGCCTCTGTGTGAAGTCTCTGCAAAAGGTCCCCAGGCCTGGGCCATTCCATATTAGGCTCTAGTCCTAGCTGCGCTCTGACCTTTCAGGGCTGGGGGTGCCAATGGAGAAAAGCCTCACAAATTCTGCTCATTCAGGGACTCTCCTTTAAGAAATGAGCCGAGGGAAGATCTCCAGTTCCAAGATTTACGCTGGTGGGAAACAGTAATGCATTTCAATGAGGAATGATATATCCCAAAACATCTCTTTTTTCATTACACTGAGGTACAAAGTTACTATATTTATTAGATTTTTTAAAAGTCATAAACCATTTAGAGCTATTATCTTACAGACAGATTTGGAAATGTCATACAAGGCTTCCATAGGTATAAATTAATATGCAATCTTAACATCAAATGAAACTTTAAGGTTCCCCAATGAGAACCAAAGGCATATTTTAATAGAACACCACATAGATTTCAAAGTGTCTTAGTTTTTCCTCACTGGAATTGCAATTTTTCACCCAGAATTGAACATAATTCTTTGACAGTAGAAGGGCAAAAGACACAGTCTCTCTATATACTCTTTTATAATGTTTATGTACGGTATGGCCATTGGGATATATTTTCACTTCTATTAGTTCACTTAATTCCGTAACAACTCTGTCATGGAGGTATTATTGCTCCCATTTTACAGGTGAGGAAACTGAGGCTGAGAGAATTTAAGTGGCTTGCTAAGAGTATAAGAGATAATCAAGCAGTGGAGTCAGAGTAGAACCCAGGACTGTCTGACTCTACATCAGTATCATCCAATTCTGTAAGGTGATTCAGGATTCAGTAAATTTATTTTTGTAATGAATATCATGCCATCCATCACTTACTAGACCCCAACGCACTTACCTGTACGGCTGCACTTGGCAGCCGCAGGCGTTTAAGAGAAGAGGAGCAGAGTGTCTTCTCTGTCTCTCCAGCTCCACTCTCCTCCTTGCTCCTCTGTGCTCTGCGCCCTGGGAGGCTGAGCTGCGCAGACGGAACCACCAGGCTCCTGTGTTCTCTGCCTTTCCATAAGGTCTGGTCACACACAGGAGACCAGAGGGAGGAAAGAGGGTTATCTGTTCCTTCAGCTCCTCCCCTGCAGGGACGGTGCAGATGGTCCTCCTCCTTCCAACAGAGACTGCTGTTCCTCTAGGTGAGCTCCATGGTACCCAGATACTGACACCCTCCCCACCCGCCTCTCTTCAAGGCAGGGGTGGGAAGAACACACAGCAGTGACCAGCCCCAGGCTCTGCACCGCACCTAGTAGTTCCTCTACATTTTGGCCCCACTTTCCTAAATAATTCCTTTATTAAACTCTCTACAAATTATCCAATTTGAGTGTGCCATCTGTTTCCTGCTGAGACCCTGACTGACAGAGGGGGCTTCTTGTTGATTGTGTTATCATAACGGGGATTAGTGGCTAAATTCCTCTAGAAAATAAGCAAATGTTCCATTAATGAGAAAATGCAGCTGGTGTTGATGCAGATGAAACGGAGTCAAATGGGGGCACGGTCATGCAAGCCTCGCTAATGTGGGGGATCCTGCCAGGGGTTACTGACGGGGTGCGGTAGTCACCTGTGAGAGAACCAGCTCCAACAAGGGCAGAGTGAACGGCCAGTTCATGTCAGCCTCCCCGGCTGGCCTCACCCACAAGCCCAGGAAAACTAGTCAAAGCCTCCTCTTAGGAGAGGCAGAGGACCACCTGGTAATAATGCTAACATGAATATTATTAATAATTATAGCACCAGCTCTCTCATACACCTCATAATTCACATAATTTATAGATAAGGAATTTGAGGATCAGAGAGGTTAAGTAACTCAATCATACTCACACAGCTGGGGCAAGTAGAAGAGCCAGGATGTGAACCTAGCTCTGTCCTACTATGAAGCTCATTACAGGGGCCTCATGAGCTCCGGAGCATCCCGGACTCTGGTTTCACTTTGGACTCCTGGTTTGGCCCTTGTTTCTGACACTGGCAGCCACTTTGGTTGGATTCTTGGCCCATATTTGCTACTTGCTTTCCCCTTATCTCACAGTGTGGCTTCAGTTCTTCTCCATAATCCCCATTTTCATCATGGATACCCTCTTGCACTTGGCTCAGTTCTATAGTGGCCTTGAAATACAGTACCTCCTTCTCAGAGGTTTTGTTTTAGTTTTGGTTTGATATTTCCTAAGCCAATATTGTAGGAACCAACCAAAATCCCAATCAGGCTTAAACCATATTCTTTGAAAATCAAATCCATTTTCTTTCCAGAAATTATTCAAGAAAGAATTACACCAAGGAAGAGTCATAGATAACAAAACAGCTTTCAATAGCAAAAGGCCTAAGCCCTTAGAAGCCCAGCTTAGCAGCCAGAATTTAGCTGAACTCCTTAAAAACCATCAACCCTGAAAGTGATGATCTGCAATGGCTAAATATCAGAATCCTGAAGATTTAGGAAAGGGTTCATATAAAAAAAAGGAAATTCCAAAATCATCCAAATCCAAATTATCACTTTTCTCACCTGCCTGCTCTTCTCTGAAAAAGTACTGTTGCTATAATATATTTTGCATTCACTGATAAAGAACTTTCAAATTTCCACTAAAACTTCCAAAATTAGCAAGTAATAATTTTCTGGTATTTGTCAAATAGGTTGTAAGCTCCTTACTAGTAACTAGAATCACTAAGACCTAGAAATTTGTGAATGAATAATAAATCCTAGGCCCTGGGATCTGAAAAGACACTGTCTAAACATTGCATTTCTCCACCAGAATTAGAAGGAGACATTAACAATAAAAGGGACTTCTCAGAAGTTCCATGTAAGAATTGTATTTTCTTCTTTTGATTCTAATTTAAACACACACACACACTCACACACACAAATTTTATTTCCTATCATGGTGATTTTTCTGATATCAGATTCACCTGTGGAACTAACTGAAAACACTAAACTTCCGAATCCTGACTCTACCCTAGGTCCTTAATGAGAACGCTTCACAGGTGTCTCTAATTCCAAGTCTTTAATAACAGTGACGTGACCACCTGAAAGCAAGGTCATCATCACCCCCCCTTCACCCCCCAAAGATCTCCCATAATCCTTTTCACCAAGCGCTCTGATTGCCTTGGCTAGGAAATCAAGTCCTAGAAAATAGAAGCAAAATATTCCACTTTGATCCACTCAAAGCCTGAAGCAAGCAGTCGTTATTAACAATAGCATCTTGCATCTGCCTGCAGCTTTCCCCTTCTCACATTACCTGGTTGTCTGGGAGATGTTTACACTGGAGTTTTCTCATTGGGGATTACATGCCAGAGTCAGAGGGAAAAAGTCACCCATCGTGAAAATTATCCTGGAAGACATGCTCCAGGAAGATAGTTTGCTAAAGACCAGCATAATACCATCTTTCAATAAGGGTGACACAGCGTTAGACGAGGGGGCTGTTTCTTTGATGAAATACTCAACCGGGTAGTTGGTTGTGTTTAGGGGCCATGTTGTTAGGAAAATAAATATACACACAAAATTCTGTACCAGAATCATACTGCTCACGGGCTACACCCACCATGTGTGGCATGCTGCAATTGAGACCCACTTAGAGGACCGTCACATTCACACCTCCCACATCATGCTTACTTTGTGGGGCACGCTCACTGAGGGGGAATGTGAGTGGAGGTATTCACACTATTTAAGTTCTCTCCCCCGACCCCCGCTTCTCTCTCTGCAAAGCTCATTTAGTTATAATATGTATATGATGCAAATTCCACCTTGTCTCCAATTTACATGGAAGGAAATGAGCCTGTTAATGCCAAGGAAAGTTTATGAGGTGTTGACTAGCAGCTGACCTCTAAGCACTGCAGAAGAGGGGTGACCATTGACACTAGAACCACCCCATTAATGATCTGAAGGGGAGAGGACTTAGCATGAGAGAGCACTCCTATGTGCCAGGCACATTAACATAGATTCGTATTTCATTTCCTCCTCATAGCAGCACTGTGAGAAAGGCTTTATTACTACCATTTCAGAGATAAGGAAAAGGGATGCAGAGTCACGAATGGTAGAACCAAGAGTGAAGTCCGTGTCTGTCTGAGACTTGGCTGTAAGTTACTGAGCTAAGAGAGCCTCCCAAAAACTGCAGTGTATCTATCTATTAATGCTAACATCCAGGTCACCACCTGCCTAGGGTGAGGATGGTTCTGGAACTCTCAATCAGCCAGCTGGGAGGACTTCCACCATTATGTTTTTTTCTTTTTTTTCTTTTTTTTTTTTTTATTTCAGCGTATTATGGACGTACAAAACTTTAGGTTATGTACATTGCCCATGTCCCCCCACCCCCGAGTCAGAGCTTCAAGCGTGTCCATTCCCCAGACAGTGCGCATTGCACTCATTATGTAGGTCTACACCCATCCCCTCCCCGCCCCACATCTGCCTGACACCCAATTGGTGTTATTCCCAAATGTTCACTTAGGTGATGATCAGAGAAACCAATTTGCTGGTGAGTACATGTGGTGCTTATTTTTCTATTCTTGGGATACTTCACTTAATAAAATGGGTTCCAACTCTGTCCAGGAGAACATAAGAGATTCTATATCACCGTTATTCACTGGTCCAAGTACCTCGCTTTAAATGCTGGGAGATCCCCAGTCTAAAAATAGCTACCCTCCCTGTTGTTTCCCCTACCGTTTGGGGAATTTAAAAATCACTCTCCAGTCTTCTCACCTCTAAAAGAAGAAATGCTAAGCTGCCTAACCACATGCCCCATTTTGGGGGGTTTCCATAGATGTGTACCCACTGAAGTTCATAAACAAGCTCATAAGTGAACCAGACAGTTTTGCACAAAGTGCAGAGTACATACTACATAACACATAAATGGCATTTTGACAAAGTGCCAACTTTCCAGTGCTTCTCATTTTATTCCTGTGGCAAAACTAAGCCATGCTAAGCTCTCTCTGATGTATTACTCCCATGAATTAAAGATGTTCCTTGACACTAATTCACCCTGCCTCTTTGACTGCCCACTGTGCCCTTTGCATTTGTCTTGGGAGTGGGGGCGTTTCTGAGGAGTTAAGGTTCCCAACAGAGCTCTCTATTGATCATGCTGTACAGGGCACCTCATTAAATGGTTGGGATAGCTGCTAATGCAGCATCCCAGGTTCCAGTTAATGCCTGTAAATTTTTTTTATTTTATTTTATTTTATTTTTGGAGAATTTGGCAGCAGGGAATTCTGGCTCTCTCTCAAACTCAAAACACAATCTCTGAGAACATTTATGCTACTGAATAAAAAACATCTATGTGAGTGAGAGAAATCCATGCTTCTAGGAAGATGGTTTCCCAAAGCTTGCACTAATTAACCAAATAATGGGGGTGAGGGTGGGGACATCAACTTGATTGTTCTGTTTCCTCTACTGAGGGTGAAAGTTCAAAAGAAGCAATGGAAAGAGAACTGAACTCAGAGTCAGGAGACTTGCATTTCTACTCTTAACTTTGCCTCTAACTAGCTGTGTGTCTGGGCCAAGATATTTCATGTCTCTGGTCTTCAGTTTCCCGTTTATAAAAATAGGTGAGTACCTTAAATAATTTTTTGGTAGTCACACAGTTCTATGATTTAAGTCCTCTCCTGGGCTGTCCTTTAAAGTATTTTTGTTAAGATGGTAGTAGGGGTCAAATGACATTATATCAAGATCTTTTGGGTTCAAGATTTATCATCTTTTCAATAGCAACAAGTTTAAATTGTTTAATTTCCAGCTGCATTTAAAATACACAAAAACGTCTTCTGCTCTGTACTGTAGTTGAGCTGTGGTCATGGTTTGGTTATTGATAGGGTCAGCCAGAGAATCAATGAGAGATGCCTAAGTATACAGAAGTTTGCTAATGATTGTAACTAATTTGATAAGTGGAGCATTGCTGTTTTTTATTCATTGCCCTAAAAATGGTCTTGGGTATAAAGTAAGAAATCTGTTGGATCATCACATTGGGAGGACTCCCTATTCCCTCCCATATACCTTTCCCATCTCATAATTCCTTCCTTCCTATTCCCTCCCAATGTACAGCTGATATCCAAGAAAATTCACTGACAAGATAATATTTTTTTCAAGATGGCAGCAGACCCAAATCATATAAGCAAGACACAAAATGGTCTAGCACAGCAATTAGCCTGTGCTGAGCCAAAAATGTGTGCTCAATAAATATTGATTGGTTGATTGATTGATCTAGTGCTGGGGACCTGTCTTTCATTCCCTGTCCCACTGTGCTGAGAGGCCATGCACTTGATGTTTCCCATTTAAATGATCTGTGTCTCCATCCCCCGAGCTATAAAATCCAGGTGGCAGCAACTGCCTCTAACACACTCTCCGGAATTTTACAAGAACTGATGGGATCATGCCTGGGAACTGTTCTGAGCTCCTTAGAAAAAGCCATACCACCCAGAGAAAGGCCATGTGATTGGGAAGTGTTTACACATGCAGTGGATGACAGCATTTACCAGAGACAACCTCAAGAAATTGGAAAGCCAAACACGCACATAAGAAAGAGTGTGCTGGAGGAGGTTCATGCATAATGGATTTCTGACCAGCTAGGAATAATACATTGCTCAAATTTTAAAATGCAATAAGTAAACTACTAGATGCCATTAGTGTTAGGTACATAAATATTTTAAAAGCTCCATATAAATATCCCATAGTCACTTCAGTTAATTGTGATCAAAGGAACATATGTCCTCAAATCTACACTAAGCCAATGGAGGTATGTTTGGGGAAACATGGGCTGAGTGAATTGAAGAGTAATTGCAAACCCTATGTGGAGAAACTCAGATATATTGGACTTTTCTAATCTAACACTGATTTGTATGACTGCAAAAGATACTGGCTACATTTAAATATTCACAAGAGGAAGGAAAGAGATTATTTTAAAAAAGAGAGAGAGAGAAGGCTAAATATGTTAATTCAGACTCTTCAACTTGGTCTAAATTGCTAAAGCAAGTAGTTGGAAAGTTGAAAATGTAGCTGTAAACCTTTACGGGAGAAAGGTTAGCAGTGCCCAGAGATCCAGAGAGCCAGGCACCCACTCCCATGGGTCACTGTCTTAGTCCATTTGCTGTTGCTATAATAGCACACCTGAGATGGGGTGATCTATAAAGCACAGAAATTTATTTGGCTTATAGTTTGGGAGGTTGGGGAGTCCAAAAACATGGTGGCAGTTTCTGGGGAGGGCTTTCATACTACATCCTAATATGAAGGAAAAGCAGAAGGGCAAGGGAATAATCCAGTTCCACAAGAGTTAACCCAGTCCTGAGAGGCATTAATCCCTGCCCACCCTTATGATCCAAACACCTCTTAAAAGTCCCATCACCTCTAACACCATTACATTGGAAATCAAATTTCAACGTGAGTTTTGGAAGGGACAGACCATATTCAAACCATGGCAGTCACTGTGGTTGAGAGGTGTGAGGTTGAATTCATCTCAGGCCTTAGTCTTACTCTCACCTTCGTACTCAGAAACTTAGTATCCCAGCGATGACCAGGCTTAACATAACCTACTCAAGTGAAAAAAAGTTCCCCAGAAAATGTGTGCACTGCCAGGATGGCAACATAACATTTTAAGATGAGACTGTAACAATTAAGCAGATTGGACATCTGCATTGGCCTAACCAGAACATTCTACCCTTGTATGAAAAGTCAAAATATTAGAAAGTTGCTTGACGATCTGGAACAAGGGTTAAAGAACTTTTTCTGTAAAAGGCCAGATAGTAAATATTTTAGTCTTTGTGAGCCATATGGTCTGTGTCATATCTACCCAACTGCAAGTCAAATTTGGCCTGTAGGCCATAGTTTAAAAACTCTTATTAAGAGAAAGGGAAGTTGACTGTGATTCAACACTAAATGGCACTAGGCTCAAATAGCTTTCTATAGCATATTACTACTGACACTTATCCTCTGAAAAAATGTTCAAGTGAGCCCTGGGTTACTTTCGTCTGTTTCTCTCCTCTTTAAGATAAAAATAGCTGGCAACTTCCTTTTGGAATGTGCTATTCCCTTTTTTAGTAACATTGATATAGCTTACCTTGCAATTTCATTAAATAAGGAACACACACACATGTTTTAATCTTATAAACAAAATAAAACACAAAGTGAGAGATAAGAAATGGCTGTGATTCTCTTAATGATTATGATAGAATGATAGCTGGACCCTACATGAAATCACTCATGGGAAAATACCGAGGGCCCAGATTGCAATCCAAGAGGTCTTTGGCTCAGGCTTCATCCAGTGTTATGGGTGCTTAGCCACCAACTCATTCTCATTTTGACCTGGCTCAAGTGCTAGGAAAATTCCTGCATGGCCTTTCCTCCCCCAAATGTCAGAGGCAATAAACTGTGGCTGTGAAAAAAACAACTTGTTGGATGACAGGCTAAAGAAGTTTCTTTTGGTTTGGTTTGGATTGCAGAAATGGTGTCACTGCTATAACATACCTGTCAGGACTTCCTGGGGTTCAGGCTCTCCAGCAACTTGGGGTCCCTGGCACCATGCCTCCTCTCAGGCCTTTGAAGCTGCCAATGCACTTTTACCCCTGCCTCCCCAGTGCTTTAGCATTTCTCATTGCTGATGAGCTCCATCTGCTCCCTCAGCTTTTTGAGCCAAATGAGAAAAAGCTCTCCCTCTTTTGACATGACACCACTCTCTGCCTGGGCATCTACAAATGGGATATGGATGGATACCCTGGAATTATATGCTATATTGTTTAGGCAGATGCATAGATACATTTTTCTCAGGGAAGAATATACAGCTTTCTGCAAATTCTCAAAGGGGTCAGTGATCCCCCCAAAAAGGAAACAATGACCACATTGTAATTGATTACAATGGAAGTGCATCTAATACAGATTTACTTATAAAAATTCAGCTGTATGCACTTAGCAGAAAGAGAGACATTGCAAAAGAGAAATAACAATTTAAATAATACAGGAATACATCTGCTTTTGTACTCCATGAGTACATACCCGAGGGTGAGCCTGAAATATGGACATAAATCTGTAGTCCCCAATTGGGGATAAATGCTCAATAAGATTATAATATTTCTTCTAAGAAATACAGGAAGTACATTAGAGAACATTAGCCAAGAAGGATAGTCTCTCCGAGACCATGATCTTGACAGACCTGGAAAGAGGAAAATAATACATACTTTCTCCCAAAAGAGTTTGTATTCTTCCTTCCTTCTCCTTAGCCTCTTTTATTTTCTCTTCTCTTCCCACTGCCATGCCAACACCCTCCTCTTGTACCATCTTATTAGAAATATTGTCTCCGGAATTCTATAGAAAACATTGTTCACATCGCTGCTGGCTAGAGAATATTCAGTATTTATACTTTTTCTAGACTCGGGATTAATTTGCAAACCATAGCTAACATGCCCAAAGGGAAACAAAGAAAGATAGAAAGGTCCCCTGAATTTGAACATGAGCTCAAGCTCTCTGTCTAGCTACCTGGAATCCTTATGGAATGACTGGCCCCACCTCCACATGATGGAACTTTTCACAGAACACAAAGCATCCATTCAAGCAAAACCCAGGGCTCTGGCAACCCTCTCAAAAATAGCACATGAGTTCTGGGGGGACTAGTTATTTTAGAAGAAATAACTATTCTGGAATGTCTTTTCCCACATAAACTCCCAGAATTTATCTCTTTCAAGAGTTTTCAGATAAGAATCACAGATATTACTAAAAGTATTTATCATTTAGAATAGCCTAGAATTCAAATCCATCCTCCTACCCTGCAAGGCCAAATCTAAGTCTCTTCTCTTCCCTGTGGCTTTTCCTGAATGCTGCAACCCAAATTATTTTTCCCTGTTCTCTGAACTCCACCAACAATGTCTCCATCATTCACTTTTTCAGTAGATCATATATAATCTTCCATGATTACTTATGCCGTCGATGTACATAAATTTTAAGCTCAGGGAAGCCCGGGCCAAGGACGTATCTTGCTGCTCTCTTACCTTCATCCCATTCCCAGCATCGTGCTTTGCACAGTATGTTCAAAATACAATAGTTGAGTGAATGAACAAATAAGTGATATGCACTAAGAAACCAGAGAAAATAGGAACCACACAGAAGGATTGTTCTCTGACAAAATGGGAAATTAGGAAACCACTGCCAACTTAGGAAAAGATAGCAGATTCTGAAGGCAAGAGAATTTCCTCCGATAGTATATTTCACTAATCTTCACGCCTTACTCCAGACCTACCAAGTAAGGGCAGAATGAAAAGTCAGCTGATAAAGAAACAAACAGAGCATCCACCTATCAACTGGTCTGCTGATAAGGCATACTAATTACATCCAGCAATCCCACCACTGGGTATCCACAAAAAGAAAAAGAAATCATTATATCAAAAAGATACTTGCACCCGTATGCTTATCACAACACTATTCACAGTAGCAAAGATATGTAATCAACCTAGGTGCCCATTATAGGGTGACTGGATAAAGAAAATGTGAGATATATATATATACATAGATATATATATATATATGTGTGCACACACACACCATAGAATATTAATCAGCCATAAAAAAGATTGAAATCATGTCTTTTGCAGCAACATAGGTGAAACTGGAGGCTATTACTTCAGTGAGATAACTCAAAAACAAAGTCAAATATCGTATATTTTCATTTATAAGTGGGAGCCACACAATGTATACACATGGACAGAGAGCAGAATAATAGACATTGGAGACATGGAAGGGTAAAATGGTGGGGGGGTGAAGGGTGAAAAATTACTTAATGGGTACAATGTACACTATTTGGGTAACGGTTATACTAAAACACAGACTTCACATCTACTCATTATTATCGATGTTACAAAACTGCACTTGCACCCCATGAATATATAAAAATAAAAAAAAATTAAAAAGAACAAAAAAGGAAAAAAATACAGACCAATATCTCTGATGAATATTGGTAGTATCAGAGAGCACCTAATGGTGAAAAGATAATGGATTTGCAAGTAAGACAGCAGAGTGATGAGAACAGAGTAGTTCTGTGGACTTGGGGAGAGACTCTCCAGCCTGTGAATGGGAGACCCCTGTTCCCTTAGGGGGTGAGGTGCAGACTGGGCCAGACCAGGCAGAGAGGTGGAGAGCTGGGACGGCCCAGTGCCACTGCGTGAGGCAGCCCTGGCCACCTACTCCAGTGGTGGTGCAGTGGATGGAGACTCTGAAACTGATAACAGCAATCAGAGCCACTGCCAGATGGGACTGAGCGATCCTCACCAATAGGACCCCAGCTGCAGAAGCAGAAGACATAGCAGCTTGGCTTGGCCGAGGAGGAGGCTGGGTCGGCAGTGCTTTGGCTACAAGGAAAATGTTAATGAGGCCACAAAGGAGAGAGCTGAGTACCCTCCCTGCACCCTTAGGCATGGTCAGGGGAACTCCAGGCTGAGTCTTGTATCTCTAGGATCTAGCACAGCCTCGGGCTCATAGTAAGTGCTTAATAGATATATGGGGAAGAGAGACAGATAGGGAAGGAGGGAAGGAGTTTGGCTGGTGGGGAGTTCAAAATCAAATGATTGGGGTGGTCATTATGGTTGCCCATAAGCCTTTATTTGTTTTTCCCATGGCTGCCTCACACCTAGAAATCTCTATGATACTTCCATAGACAATAATAATTATCATAGATAATTATAGGACCAAAAGAATTACATCTGGAGAAATAAACAGCAAAATCATCAATAAATACATTCTTAACTATGTATAGTCATTAAAGATAGATAACTATGTACAACCCAACCTGATGTGGAAAATTCAGGCATAATAAATACCAAGGAAATTGAGGATCTTTGAATCAGCCCGTGATGACTCACTTGATTTTTTAGAAAAAGTCTCTCTCCATCCGGGAGATATTGTCGGCCTGTTTTTAAACAGTCTTTTTAAACCTCTGAGACTGGGAAGGGAAGGATGCATCAAATTATGTCACATGAGTCACTTGGATTTTTTATTCAATGTGAGGTTTTCAAATTATAAAATCAATCTACATGTGTTTACAAGGTGAAACCATAAAGAGTTCTATAAACAGCTCGTCATCTGCCCAGCACCACCAGAACCACCCCCACCCCATCTGACCCTCACCTTTGTCCCAAACAGAATAGTATTAACAGGCTGCCATGTGTCACTTTATACCTTTATGCTCATTTATCTAAATGCACTCAAGCATTTATACATAGAACAGAATTTATTCATTTGATTTTCCCTAAATAGATTCATGTTTATTAATATGCAACTTGCGTTTTTCACCAAACAATAGATCATAAGCAATCTTACAAATTAGACTAAATTCTTTATCTTTTATTCTAATTCCTCTAGGAATGTACACATGTACAGAAACACAGTTTCACATAAATGGGATCATAGCATAATATGCAGTTGTACCCTCCTTTCTTCTCTTTTGTTCTTTCTTTTTTATTAAAATCCTTGTCTCTCCCTTTTCCCATCTTCTCCCTTCCTCTACCACCATTCAGGCAACCTGTGTTAACAGACAGATAGGTACTCTTCTGCACTTTGCCTCACGGTCCTATAATACAAATCAATAAATAAATAAACACTATCAATTATAATGTGCACCATTTTGTAATGTACCACTGAGAAAGAAAAATTATCCAAGTAAAGGAATCTAATGGAAGCCCCCAACTTAAAGGCAGGAAACCAAAGGACCGTATCTCAGTATTAGGTAAAACAAGAGGTAAACTCTCCATGAAAAAAGAGCAAAGAAATCTCCATGCCTCCACCTTGACTCTGGGAGAAAGGAGAAAACAAAGTGTCTCTTGAGAATTTGATCAGAAACTAATCATCAAACAGACTTGTGGCCTGAATTCACACAACCAGTGAGATTTAAAAAAAAAATACCTCACTGATAGAATTTAATTTTATGTGCCCTCAGTTTTAGTGACACCCCCTGTAGGTGACCCACAGAAGCAAACACAAACCCTTTTGGAATTGACATGATTACAAGACCATTTGTAAGATGAATCCAATGTGCAATGAATTAAAACATGAGAAAGTATCAAATATATGAAATGCATGGATTTTGTGGGGTTTATTGTATAAAGGTGACTATTATTCATGTTTCTCTATATCTTACCATTGTCATTTAATAATAGCTTTCAAAACACCTTCTAAGACAACAACATAGCCCAATTTATTCCTTTTAATGGCTGAAAGAGACTGCGTAGAGTAGATGAATCATAGTCTATGCAGTCATTTTCCTATTGGTTGGTATTTGTTTTGTTTCCTTTTTTCTTCTTTCTTTTACTTATAGTCATAGGTTCTGTTCATTTTCCTTTTGTGATATGGCATCTCAGGAGTAGGTTAAGGGGTCAGTGTATTTTTTAATTTAATTAGATGTTTCCCATAGTATATAAAAGTATACTTCTCCCCATATCCCCACCAGCAATAGTTGTCATCATTTTTAACTTTTGACCTTCTTTGCTGAACCCAGGAAGGCATCCGTCGCTCTCCTGTGGCTCAGGGAGGAATACTTAGAGGATGAAAAGTGGGCTTTCAAGTCCAGTTTGTCTCTTTCACTTTAATCTAGGAAATAGAGGCCAAGTCAAAAGGCCAGTGTGCCTGTCCTTCTCAGGTGGGGGCAAAGTCACATGAGCTCTCTGATCCTGTGAACTGCGAAGACCTTAGCCACTGCCCATGTCACAGGGACAGGTCTGTGCACAAAGGACTCAAGGGTTAGGCCAAGTTTGATACACCATTCCACCATTAGCTTTAGGAAACACTTTGGGGTATGAAGGAAGCCACACCGGTTAGATGGACACAAGACGACAACATTGAAAGAAAAGGATTCCATGGTGAGAACCTGTGGTCTCCAATAAAAGAGAAGGTTTTTGGCCCCCAATAATGAAAAGCCCATTTAAAAGACAATACATCAGTGAGGTTCCCAGACCACATCACTCTTTCACCACTCTTGATCACCAGAATGAGATGAGAAATGGTAAAGGAATGCCAATTATAGTTCAAAAACGAAGATCTAATTTACTTATAACTTAGTGCAATCATTTCCTTGCCATTAGTATGCCTCAAAAAGTCATTTGAGTTGCACAGAAGGTATTTCCCAAGTCTCTGCTGCCACCCACAGTTTGAGGTGGAAACAGTGGGA
Source organism: Lemur catta (assembly GCF_020740605.2). Classification (NCBI taxonomy): domain Eukaryota; kingdom Metazoa; phylum Chordata; class Mammalia; order Primates; family Lemuridae; genus Lemur; species Lemur catta. Next base: position 43,732,132 of record NC_059141.1, on the reverse strand, counting down.
TAAAATCCTCAACAGCATGCATGAAAATTATGCTCTAAATTCACTTATATAATTATTGTTACATTGTATTTGTATAGTTCTTAATGTGTGCATTCTTAGACACACAAGCACACACACAGAGAGCCATTTGGTAGGTGATGAATAAAGAGGGTATCACTTGAGTTCATTTAAACTCACTCCAGGTTTGGCACTTTTCCCATAGCAAGCAAATCAGTATTGTCGAAATTGGAGTGGCCATTTAATTAAGCTTGAGTATTAATAGTCCCATGGCCTTCAGAGACATCTTTATGTCTAACTGAACCAGTTTGGGTTGTCAGGGTAAAGAGACAGTACTTAAGAGGATGAAGATGTTGCAAATGAGACCAGATTACAAAGACTTCTGTCTCGGAGGAAACTGCTGTGATATTCCTCTACCTGTGCATAAAGATTCTTTTCAGTTGAAGATCAGACTGAGATCAAGCACTCCCAATAACTCACGAGGTGGATATTACCACCACCATTTTCCGGGTAGGAAATGAAACCCCCAAAGGCTTCCGTCAACCAACAACAGCGACCATTCACTCAAAGCCTTATAACCAAGGTTCATTTTTTCTAAATAACAGGGATAATAATGTTTTCAATTTTATGGAAAGGTAAAATGGTACCAAAAAATAATTCCTCTTGAAGGGAGTGTTTTCATACAGAGAAACTTTTTCTTGTTGCAGGAAGTATCCTTCCACTCTAAGACCCTTAACCCCTCCATGCAAACAAAGTCATAGCAATTCTTACAACGGCCAGTGAACGCCAACTCGGTGACTGAGCAAGATAAGCCTAACCACCCACATCAGTCCACATCTGCCTCTTCCACGTCACTGCAGTGAGAGAAAGACTTGTATACTCTGCATATCCAGTTATTGCTAGTTTGGAAAATAAACAATGTCATCCTTACATCAGTAGAAAATATTCTGGAACTCCAGTCTCTAAATGAGCAGGCCTAAGATCCCCGTGAGACAGTCACACAATATCTGACAGCAATTCCTTCCCAAAGACTGGTTATTTCTGGGTTACATCTTAAATGACACCTTATGTAGAACATCTGCATCCTGGGCTGGGAGGTGATATGCCAAACGCAGCCAGGCACTTTCCAGTCTCTCATCATTAAGGTTTCAAAAAATGCACAGTCCAGACTGACCCAGGCCATCTGGCTACATTGCATGTCCTTGGCAGGAGAAGTCACACAATGTCTCCAATCTGGGCAATACCCTGAGAGGCTCAATATGGAGATTCCAGAGCCAGACCACTTGAGTCTAAATCCTGTCCCTGCCACCTTCCTAACTTTGGGCAAATTACTTAACCTCTCTGTGCCTCGCATAGCTTAGCTGTTGAATGATGAAAATGGTGTCTTTCTCATAGAATATTTCTGAAGACTGAAATCCATTAATGTACTTTTCTAGAACTGTGTCCAACACATAGTAAGCAATCCATGAATGATAACTATTAAAATTGTTACCCAAAGATACTAAATAAAAAAAAACTAAAAACAGCTTCAAACTAAGCATGGGAAGTTAAGGGGGGGAAAGAAACTCATAGAACAAAATTGACTAAAATAATTTCCTGCCTTTCAGTCATGTAGCCCTTTTGCATCAGCCAAGGTTACAGGCATGGCAGGCTGAAGACCTCCGTGGGAGGCCGGCATCTGCAGACGTTGTGAAAATTGGCTCCAGCCCTGAGGAACTCAGCCTGCCACATCCCAAGCACTAAGTTTCATTGCCATTTTTCCTTTAAGTTAAAATTTTAAATTGGCCCATGTCATGTTAACCTAAGTCAGAACCTCCACTTTAAAGTTCAGAATTCAATTAGCAGGGACAAGCAATTACTTTTACCTCACTGGCAGGCAATATTCTTCAGAGAGAGGAAGTTCGCACTTCACTTCTGGCAGGAGTTTCAAGATCTGATGCTGTAGACCCTGACTCCCACACACCTGGCCAGAAGCCAGACTGAGGCCTGGATGAAACTCAGCTGCTGCCGACAGATGCCCTCTCATCGGGGAATAGAAATTCAGATCTGTTATCCTCTGGGATGGGACCTCTTGGAACGCTGGCTGGCAAAATGTGCAGAATGTCTCGCGAACACTTTCTCCACTCAACCCTCAGGAACGGTCACCCATTAAATATCCACATCAATAACTCCAAGAGCATGTGTACAGATGGTTGCATTTGATGGCTGAGCCCTGTGCTGCACGTGCTTCATACCTGGAGATAGGGGTCCCGAGTCCTCACTCCGCCATTCACTAACTGTGTAACCTGGAGCGATTCACTTAAATTTTCCTGAGCCTGATTTCCACCATGTGTAAATGAAGCTCTTAGTATCTTCCCCCTGGATGTATTCAGTGATTAAATGATATCATTTATGTGAGAAGACTTGGAAAGGTATAAGGCTTGCTATTATTCTGTAGGATCAATTTCAAACAAATATCTAAAGGAATAATTTTTAAATTCTCCCAACTCCTCCCAACATACTACACACCATCTTGTAAGCGATTTGGTGATAAGTGATGTCCTTCATCTCTAGAAGAGTAACTGAGACATAGTAAGAGTTTGGTGCAAATTTACCAAATGAACAAAAAGGCATGAGGGCTGATATCACCAATTATGTGCTTGTTCTGAGATCTGGACCTGGCACACTGGTGTAACCCAGGCCTGAAAACATACATTGGATGTGGCTACTTGGAGATAAAAAGAGGAGGCACAGAAATGCACAATACTGAGCCAAAGGTTAATATTTAAATCACATTTTAATATTGCAGAATACATAAAGGCAATAGGGACAATGAAAAAAAGAATATTTTGTCTTTATTTAACATCAATTTTAAATATTATGGGAACTTACTTGCCTCCCAACCCAAGACCAATTCCATTAAAGGAAATTATGAGGCTCAGAGAGGTAAACTGCTTGTCCAGTGTCATGCACCTGGATGTCTCCATGGGATCTCAGTTCTTCGGACTCTGCACCACTGCTCTGGGCCTTAGATATGCACCAAGGTGAGCATGAAAGGACTTTGAGACTTAGAGTGGCACAGAGCAGTAATCATATACCCTGACATCCCCAGCTCAAGACGCAGATTTCCTGCAGCTGGAAGGCCCAAATGCTCTCAGTCTCAGGCTCCTGAGAACAGAAGCTGGCAGTTATGGAGTCCCAGCCCCACCAGCAGAGGTAGCACGGAATTCATCTACATCCCTAAGCTCAGACAACCCTAGGTATGGGAAAGTTGCATGGTCACAGAGCTGTAGTCTCTCCTTACCCTCACCCACCCCTGATGCTCATTGTCTTGACTTCCACTCTAGCTCCCAAAAACTTGGTTCTAACTAGCCCCATCTGCTCAAGAAATTGGACCAGCCATCATCAGACTACAAATATCCCCAGTGATGCTATGATCCTCCCAGACCCCCAAATCAGGTTTTTGATATTCATAGAAACTCAGATGAATCTTGGTATGTGACTGCTTTGGACATTGTGATTTAGACCAGCAGCCTCCTACTTTGGGGCCACTTCCACAGCCAAGTGGGTCCCCCAGACCCTGTCCACCATGTGCCAGCTTCCTCCTGTTCTCTACCTCCCACAGGCCCCCAACATGCTCTCTGATTATGACAGGTCCCTAGAAAGACAGGATGTTTCACTGCCCTTCCCTAAAGTAATTTGCTGTAACTTTACAGCAAAAATGGCCACTATTTGGAGCCAAATAGACCTTGTTCACTAAAGTCTCAAGTGACAGTTTATTTGGCAGCTCAATACACTAATACCCTTTTTTAAAGCAATCAAGTCCTATAAATTAAATATCAGATGTTCTTACATGTCTCAAATTTGAGGCCCTTCAGCATTAAGCCAGAGAGACCTTTTGGAGAGTTCTTAATCTTTTGTGATCCCAACTGTTTTCTGGAAACAAAAGTAGAATTATATCTCTGCCCTTACTTCTGCATGCTTAAGTTTGCCCATGACTCCTAAATCCCCAGAGCAAGCACATGATCTTGAGATTCAGGATGGGGTGAAGTTATCTCCGAGTGTAAGCACTGCGCCAAGACCTAGACCTCGATGGATTCAGGGTGGGCCCAAGAGGATCAAGTAACAGGCTTAATTAACAATCTTGGCTATTCTGAAGGCAAATCTTCAAGTTATCTTATTGACTAAGAAGGGAACAGCAGAAGAGAATAGTGGTCGCTAAGGAAGAGGATGGTATTGATCTATTTATGTAAAAGCCAAGCTAATTTCCTTGTCCAGATCAAATTCCAGGCAGAACTCTTGTGCCCTTTCATTGCTTACCCTCCCCCTGTAAGGAACACACTCTAAGTTATTTTTTCAGTTTTTCATTCATTCAACAAACATCAGTTGAGCACCTGCTATGTGTTCTTGGCAGGAGGCAGGCACAAGCTCTGCCTTCATGAAGCACATGCTCTAGAAGGAAGGCACAGATAAGGCACAGATAATACACAGATAAGTGAGCAAATAAGATCAACTCAGACATAATAAATGCCTAAACACTAAAACGGAATGAGATAGGGTGATTGTGGGGAAAAAATGGACAGTTATCTGCTTTCTGCACTCTCTGGAGTCTTGGTCCTGAGACCTGGTCAGCGTCAGGGAAAAGTGGCTTCCCTTTAAGCAGGGGGTTAAAGCCTGAACCTGGCTTGATCAGAAACAGAGATCTCAATATTAAAGAAACATTAAAGCATCAGACCACTCTGAGTCCTCCGGAGCTAAGGTTTCCTCTGATCGCCATTTCAGAGATATTTCACTAAAGGCTCTGAGATGACAGCCAACTGGCCTCGGGGCGCACATCCTGGAGTCCTGTAAGTGAGGACTGAAATCCAGCAGTCTCCCTTCCTGATAGTGACTTTCCCACAGTTCAGTGAAGGGTTCGCCACCTTGACTGCATGTTGGAATCACCTGGAGCTTCAAAACCAGCTGACACCTGAGTCCCACAAGCTCTGCAGTGTAGCCAGAGTATCAGCAGTTTCAAAATCTCTCTGCGCTATTCTAATGAGCATCCAGGAGTACAATCAACTGGTTTAGGGTGCCTAACAAAATCATCTCTACCGCTTGTTTAAAATGTAAATTCCTCAGGCCCCAGGTAATATGGTTCTGTAAGGTAGGCTGGGGCTCAGGAATGTGCACATTTTTTGACAAGCACAGTCTTTGTGATGCAGAGACCAGCTACTTACAAACACTTGAAAGTCTCCATTAGATTAAGGGGCAGAGAATGAATCCTTTTTAATACCATCTTTACTGAGGCAAATCTAAGTTAGTCCATGAGTGAAAGAGTACCTAACTGCCCGCAGAGAATTTCATGTATGTAAGTCCCCACGGGCTCTTTACCTGCTTCCTAAATTAAATATTTAAATTACCTTTGTTTAAAAGCTAAATTTTTTATGTAGCTCCAAATATGACTATAGCAAGTCAGTAGTCAAATGTTTTTAAAGCTCTCATCTAGCTTTGTGCCTGAATGCCCCCTTTTGGCACCATTGTTCCCAGATTCTTTAAGAAGGAGGAAGTCCCTTTGCAGCATTGTCATTCTCTGTTCACTGGGTGCACCTGCTGCAAAAGGCAGCTAGGCTTCAGCTCCTCCTTTTGGAACGCAATGCTGTGGTTAAGGGGAAAATCTCAATTTCAAAGTAATTGGGGAAAAATCCTGTTGATGCAGAATACATGCAAGAGAGATCTTTGAACAGAAAAGCTGCTCAGTGTCCTCAGCTAACGAGGGGCATCAATTGGCACAAAGCAATTGGCTAAATCTGTCTCTATATTCCTCAGTAATATGATAAATGTAAGGAGAAGCAAATTTGTCTTGGTATCCCACAATGTGATAAATGACAGGAAACATAATTGTGTAATGCCAATAGCACCAGAAAATTGCAAATCTCCAAATGAAATGTTCCTTTCAATCACATAATCAAGTGACTGACGGGGCATTTGAGATATTACCTAAATTATAGCTAATTTTTTGTAGTGGTTTTCTGCACCTTGCTCTGCTGCCCTGGCAAAAGGTAGACAGCAACAAAAGTCATTAATTGCATGAAAAGAAGCCTCGATGGCCTTGCTGGCTTTTCTGACACTTCCCCACGGCATTAATTCAGCATACTGCACGCGTCTGCAGCCAGGGATGTTGTGTGGCCCTCGCCAGGCGGATACTATAGGGGAATCCTGATCACCATGGTGACAGCAGCTGGGTTTTGGGATGTTTATTACCTTCAGAGAGAATAAGAAGACACAGTCGCATACCTAGAAATTCTAGGCTTCGGAGCAAAACTTTTAGAAAAGAATCCCTGCTTCTTATTAATTTTAAAATACATATATCTTCTGTGAGGTAGAAAAGCTCCCAGGCTGTACTTATACCTATTGGAAAAGAATATTATTATATTAGAAAATGCATCACAAAATTCCCCTAATGCTTTGATCTAAAAAAGCAAAAACCAGCCTGAGTTGGCTTAGGCATAAAATGGAAATTTATTATAAGAATTCAAGAATGTCTCAGAGCTCCCAAGGCAAAGATGCAGCAAGGTCTCTGGAACCCAGAGAACAGTTGTTCCTCGTTTTTACGTTCTGATTTTTTTGTTTATACAGGTGTTTCTTATTTCTTAGAAGACCAATATTTTCTGATACTGAGTTGTTAATGTGCTGGAAGGAGATTGCTATCTTCAAGTCTTGGGTTCCCAAGCTACAATTTGAGACAATGGAGACTGACTCTCTCTCGGGTCCATTTTCAAATTCCCAGGGCAGGGACTCTGCATCAAGTGCTCACAGATGATCCAACCCCTCATTTTCAAGTAGGTGTTGGGTCACATTATGTTATACAAATATGGCTGGGAGAGGCCCATTCCTGAGGATGGGGAGTCAAGGGGATCATTTTGAGCTGGAAAAGCACCCTCCTAAGGCAATTATTTTGCAATTATTATGTCATTTAAGTCTCACAACCACCCTCTGAGGGAGGAAGCTCAGTTGTTATTATGCTTAGTTGACAAATAAGGAAATTCAGGCTCAAAGAGGGCACCCAGCCGGTAAGTACTAGAGCCGCAGTTTGAATCTAGATCAGGGGTCCCCAACCTATGGTGAGCTGCATAATTATTTCATTATAATGTAATGATAATAGAAATAATGTGCACAATAAATATAATGCACTTGAATCATTCTGAAACCATCCCTCCCTGCCTTCCTTGGTCCATGGAAAAATTGTCTTCCCTGAAAATGGTCCCCAGTGCTGATCTAGATCTTCTGACTCCAAATGCTGTGTGGAAAGAAAACAGAGCTGACTTTCGATCCTCTTTTGCCTTTACATCTTATTTTGTTGATTGTACTTTTCCTGCCCGAAGTAGATCCAAGTTTATTCCTTCAACCAATAGTTAATAAACGTATTCTTTATGCAAGGCATCATGCTAAGCCTTAAGGGTAATATGGGCCTGCCCTCAAAATGCTGAGCATTTATTAGGTAAGACAGTTAACAAAGTCACCTGCCAGGACCTGGGCCTGCCACATACACAGCTCCAGGGGGCACCAGTCAAGTCTCAGGATCGCACCTCCTAGATAGAGCAGTGCTACAGCTAAACTCACTTGTTCCTCCCACATGCCCCTTAGTAGATGGGTAATTTCTAGAATTTAGAGTCTAAATGAAATAAGAATTGTAACTTTAACATCTTCCAGAAACTGAGAGGTCTCCAACTTTAAGAATCCCTTACTGAAGTAGCTGCATTTCCAGGAGGAAAATGATCTGCAATGAATAGGGACAAGTCTCAGCTGTGAGCTCTAGATTGCGTTCTTGGAAGTCCCAAGGCCTTGGGGATACTTCCAGTCTTCCATAGGATGCCTGAACAGTAATTACTCCCATGGGGAGGAAATGACCAAGACTGACAGGCAGTGCTACCTAATGTGTGGAAAGAGTGAAAATTAGAATTGTTGGGGGATTACATAGAAACGTAGGCACCAAAGGAACCAAATGCAGAGCCAGGGGAAGGGCGTGAGAGCAACAAAAGGGGTAAACGTAGCCAAGGACTGTTCTGGGGGGCAGGCCTGGACAGAGGGCAGGGCTGCGCTGGGGGCTGGTGGGGAAAGAGGACACCTTTTCTACTTTTCTCCAAACCTCATGGTCTGACCTCTGATGTTTCAGTCCAGTATAAAGCAGACATTCCCTTGTGTTAACACTGCCTTCTCCAATGCCTTTCCTCATTTTCTTAGTAACTATCATATCAATAAGCTACCTTAGTAAAAAGTGTTGAAAAAGCACTGTTTTTGGATAAGGAGCTCTGGAAAGCATTTGTCCCCATACTCCCTCTACCATCTGATTATCCAAATAGACACTAATCAAATCTAGCAAATTATTTCCAAAGTTGCAAGGGATTAACTGGCCTTTCCCACCACAAGTTGAAAATCAGACCACAATTTGCACCTGTTCCATGTACAGCCCATAGTACCAAGCCCCACACTAAAGCATCAAGGCAAGGAAAGGTCTCCTTGAGATTACATTTGAATTTGAAATCAAATGTGCCTGTAGACACTCAAGGAGAAACTGCCTTCATCAAGCATGGTGCAACAGCACATCTCTCATTTGACAGTTTTCCCATGAAAAAGGAAAACTGCAGCCACTTAACTCAGGCCCCAAAGTGCACAGCTAAGGAACACCTGGCACCATGAATAAATTGCAAATGTATCTGTTTTCCTAAAAAAAAACAAAATTTCATTAGATGGTGCACTTCCGAACGTACTGCTGGTAGTGACTGCCTTGCTAAAGACCAACAACACTCGTTACCAAGCAGTGTGGGAGCCCAAGGGAAGAGACTGAATTGGTTTTTCAAACCATTGACAGTCTCTGGAAAGTCTGCAGTGTTTACTATTTTAAAATTAAACATCTGGTTGAAAGATCTGCTATTTTATGATTTTTTTTATAACAATTCAAAAGTCACACTTAATTTTGTTCTTTCTCCATCAGAGTTTCAAGTAACTTTACTTCTGATCATGATAGTTTCATAAGCCTTGGGCTCAGAAAGAGAAAAGAAAAAAAATTCCCCTTCTATTATTCCTGGTCTGTTCTGTCCTTATCTTATAAAACTCCTCCCAGGAAGTAGAACAAACTACTTCCATGGTTTTCCTTCCAACAGTCTGCAGCAGTTGAGCATGACTGTGGGTTTATAGTGCCTCCAAAGATTAAAAACAATCCCACTTAAAATGTTCAAATCAAATTCACAAGCAACCTAATGAGCTGTGAATGTAAATGTAAATGCTTTACTAAGTGAGCACCCATAAAAGAATTATGTGCCCTAAGTAATTACGTGCAGATGCCGACTCTCAGGAGTTCAGTTTGGGACATTTCTCAGCAATGGGGTGTCTTATGTTTATCCTTTAGTGTCAGCTCCAGTATTAAGAAAAGGCACCTATGTTCTAGAGTAGAGCGTGAGTGCGATGAGCTCAATGTGTGAACCCTCCACATCCCCGGTTCCCAGTGGGGCTTCTGCCTTCACCACCCTATTCAGGACTTTGCACAGAGAGTGCAGTTTCATTTGGGCATGCAAAATTTAACCTCAGAGTTCAGTGCTCATAGAGCTGGACAAAATTGGAAATAGAGAACATCTACCGTTTGATTACCACATGAGGATGATGGAAATAGTGTCCACAACAAGACATTTGTGATGTTAGCAGAACTGGCAGCTCCAGACTTCATACTCAAGTCCCGCTGACCCTCACTGGCAACCCCCTGCTCAACTGCCAGATACCCAGCTCTCTGTTCTCTTCCCAAACAAGCAAGGATCTGCTCTCTGCTTGAATTTCCATAACGATTCATACTTCCTGTCTGCTAGACACATCTGTCATTGTCAAGTCTTTTAACTTTGATAAAATAATTCATCTTTATCTCAATCCAAATAATTTTCATCCTTTCAGCCCGTCTGTCAGGAGACATTTTAGGGTAAGGGTAAAAAAGGGCTTCTCCTTACTCCTTAGGTCACCCTACTCCTCGTGCTGGTCCTAAAGGCTGACAAGCCTTGGACTCCTTAGGGACTGCGTCAGAAAGATGATATTAGTTTGCTTTTTTCCTAGGAATCCTCCTACTCTTCCAAGTTTAGTGAACTCCCATCTATAAGTGCAGAAGACCTATTTCTTAACTACTAAGTTGATCTGACTTGCCGAAGAGTCACTGGCTTTTTTGTATGGATCCTTTCAATGGACTTCTCAAATCCTATCCATTAACTCTAATTTCTCCTCTCCAATCTCCTTACTCCAAGAATTTCAGATGAGATCGCGCTTGCTCATAAGACCAATCATCAAGTTGCTCCTTTGGCACTGAACTCAAATAATTCCTTCTTAAAAAGGATTTGTACCCATTCTGTGTGTCTCATGCCGCTCTAGAAGCTTCTGGTGGTTACTTTACTCAGTAAACACACACACACAGACACACACACATTTGCAGTGGTCTCCACTGTCAGCCTCCCCCGCCTCAGAATTGTGATTATAATCATAGTAAGGAAATTCCCATCAGCCCTACCATTAGAAAGTTTTCTAGAGGAAATTGAGATATTGCTATTCTTCCTCCTTAGAAGTGAAAACTGTGCCAGTGCTCAGCCTATTTATCTGAGTGGTAAATTAGCCCTAGAGACCTTCAAAAATTTCTATTCGAATTCTTGAAATATCTATCTCTCTTTCTTTCCAAAGTGTTTTGGTCATTGACATAGAGCTGACTTGTCCACTCAGAAACTTAGCATCTCCTTTCTGTGGCATGTCAAATAAAATCCAAATCCTTAAACTTGTAGCCAAGGAGCTACAAAATTTAACTCCTATCTAATCTATCTGTCCAATATTCCTTTCTACCATTCCTTCCAGCATGAATCCATTGGTGCAATGACTGATGTACATTCCACAGAGACGTCTTTGTAATTCCTGCCTTCATTGAACAAAAATCCATTCCTGCCCCTGCACCTTTGCTCATGCTTGCCCTCCACCAAAATGCCTTCCCCAAACCATTCTACCTTCATTCAAAACCCAGCTCAAGTCCCACTTCCTTTCTGGAGCTTTCTCAAACATACCGGTCCATGGAGCTCATTCTACTAACAAAATCAGTGTGCTACATTATACCAAGAGTTAGAAAAAAAATGAGCTGAAGGCCAAACTCTGCCATTTTCCATCTGTGTGAACCAAGGCAACTCATTCATCTTCTCTGAACTCCAGTTCTCTTATCTGAGATAGGGTTTTTAGAATGATCTCAAAGACCCATTCCAGTTCTAATCTCAATAAAGTCTTTGGGCCTTCTCATAAGCTTCTATTAATAGCTGTCCATCCATGGGTAAAGTTGCCAGACTTAGCAAATAAAAATACAGAACCCCCAGCAGGCCTGTGCAATATTTGGGACATGCTTATGCTAAAACCTTATTCATTGTTTATTGGAAATTTGAATTTACCTGGGTGTCTTGTATTTCATCTGGCAACCCTAGGCACACATCCATGTCCTATAATCACCAGTCAGTTTAAACTATCAGGAGACAAGGGGCTGTTTTATCAAGCCCACCAAAGTTTCTGGCACAGGGCCATATGCTCTCAAGTACTTTGTGATAGAGGGGCACAAACCCCCTCAAACTAAAGCTGGTTCCATGAGCAAAATCTCTTAAAAAAGTAAGTGCTTTACCCTCTTCTCAGATTAAAATTTTTAAAAAAGAGCCAAAACTCAGCTGCTTCTTTCCAACTGCCTTAGCCCCACCTGCTGCGGCCTTGCCTTATACAGATCCCCATAAAGGAGCCTGTAAAGCAGCTCAGTAACCAGCCCACATAAATCCCATACTGGTTACCCTTCCCTCTGGCCGTGCAGACGTGGGGAGCAAGAGCAGTTCCTTTATTACTTGTGCTCAGTTTTTTATGAGACTCTATATATCGGGCTACTGTAAAATACTCCCCACCCCCACTCCCCCACCCTTCTCCCCACTTAGTCAAATGGCATGTCCTGTTTCTGCTTCCCATAAAACCAAGCACATCCGTCCTTCTATATAGAAGGGAGGACCTCATTGTTTTATTCTTTGGGAGGTAGACCCTCTTATTCCTTAAGGTGAAATAAAGAGGAAATCAAAAGCATGTCAGAGGATTGCAGTGACTGGGTGGCAACAGAAGCTGGATCAGAAAAAGCCCCAAAGTCGGAGTCAGGAGATGGGAGTTAACCCTGGCTCTGCCATTAACTCGGTACCTCAGTTTCCTCTTCCGAAATGAGAAGGCCCAGCCCAAACATCTGTAAGGCCCCTTCCGCTTCAGTGTTCTATGGTTTTAAGCAAGATTTACATGGAGGCCAACTGAGGATTTAAGCTCAACCAGAGGAAATGAGATAAATACACCATTTATAGCAAATGGCTCTGATGTATAATGAATGCTATTTCCTCTACAAGTGTAATGGAAAAGTACCACAGAAGCACCCAGATCATTTATTTACCTCAGCAACAGCACTGCACAAAGGAGCAGAGACTCTAATTGGCTATTTCTCTCTTGTTTTGATCCAAGGCTGAGGTGTGGCAATTAAAAAGAGACAGACAGAGACATAAGAGAAAGAGACTGAGACAGAAAAGGGGAGAAACTCAGAGACTTGCTTTCGGCCATGAATGTTCTTAAATTTTCATTTCATGGTAAGTCAACCGGCTTCCTAGACAAGCGTCCTCCTAAGACTCATGCCAACCTGCCCTGCATCCCCCATGCACCTGCCACAGCAATGCAACCCCAGACCCAGAGGCAAGCACAGCTGGAAAAGTGCTAATCAAAAAGGGCTTATCAAAATTTTCTCTGACCATAGTAAGGGAGAGATTTTTAGAGGATTAGGTGGAGGACATTGTCCTGAATTCGAGAAGCAATAACAAATAATGTATGCAAACATTTACGGTGAGAACACATATAGTCAAAATAAGTGGACGAATGGTAGAAAATTCAACCTACTATCCAAACATCTGGTGTAATCAACCCAAAACGTCTAGATATTTGGAGATAGACAAATGTAGGACAAAATATATTCCACTTTTTACTTGGGTGCTCTGGGAGAAACCATATTAATGGAACAGCACTTGGCAAACTCTCACAGATATTAGAGTTTTCAAACAAGCATTTTATGAGGTGAGAATCAATAGGTTCTCACGGCTCTCCAGAGGAGCTGCATGTCATCATCAGCTAAATATCTACTGCTATTGTGTTCCCCATTGAGCATTTGGTAAAATACATTCAATTCTCTTGCAACTATAATGGCATCATGAAATGCCAGACAGGGACCTCTGGGAGCCATAGAGTTTGTCCCCTTGCCCCCAAGCAAGTCCACACTTACACTGTTGCAAAAACAGTGGTGTCAAATTCTAGCCTAAAAGAGACACAAATTCTCAGAAATACACACATGAAAGTAATGCATGGACTCTAGGGTCATTTGCATGGCTAAATTTCTTGGTATAAAAGTGTTAAGTATATCCTGTATAGCCAAGGACTCCCTAGACTTGCATTTCCAAAAATGTGTTCTCTATATGTTAGGAGATATGTAGCCTAAGAACAGTTTTATGAACAAGTAGGTTTAGGAAACATTGGTTTAAGCAAAATCTAATAGACTTCTTTTACTACAGGAACTTCTCAAAATCTTTAGTGTGAATGTAGTTCCGGAGACTCCCTTTTATCTGCAACACGAGATTAACATACCAGAATAGTTCTTGTCCACTTGCCTCTACCACCATTATCACCACCACCACTGTCCTTACCTCTCCCAGTCATTTCACTGCGATTCAGATCTCATATCAAACATCTCTCCTTTGGGAAAGCCCTTCCACAACCCCCTAGAGGAAGGGTTGGCAAACAGCTATGGACCACGGGCCTAATGAATCCTGCAGCCTGTTGTGTATATGGCCCACAAGCTAAGAATGGTTTCTACAGTTTTAAGTCGTTGAATAAAAAGCCAAATGAAGAATAATTTTGTGACGTATAAAAATTATATGAGATTCGAATTTCAGTATCCAGAAATAAAGTTTTATTGGAATACAACCATGATCATTAACTTACATGTTGTCTATGAACTGCTTTCACTTTCACACTACAACAGCAGAGTTTTGTAGAATAGATGGACCAAAGAGCATTTTGCCTACAAAACCAAAAATATATGCCATCTGGCCCCTTACAGAAAAAAATTTGCCAACTCCTATTATATATAGTGCACTATAAAGTTTTCTTTTATGAAACTTAGCTCACATGTAAATTTCACATTTAATTGATTATTTGTTAATAGCTATCTCCTCAGTAGACACTGAGTTCCATGAGGGAGGGCAGGACCTCTGTTTTTCTTACCCTTTTATCCCCAAATAGCACAGTACCTGCTGCCCCTTGATAGATATTAACTAAGTATTTGTTGATGGGTGAATAAGCAAATACCTCCTGAAACTGGTGTTCCATAAAACATGACTTGGGAAATGGTACTCTGTGAAAATATCCTCCAGCTGGTAGGCAGAATAAAGAGACAGACTTTGCTTGCAGAATATCTCACCAAAATTATGTTATAAAAGGAGTCACAATCAGCAAAAGAGAGGCTTTTTTGTCTTGAGGCTGCTCCACCCTGAGGAGTCTGTAGGAACTACTTCCACGCTCATCAGATACCAACAGGGGTCCTCCACAGTCGAGTGAGGAAACCCCCCAAATCTCAAGGGGGCTTGGAGCTGTTCAGGAAAGAGCTGGGCCCCTGGGGGACAGCTGGGGATAGAAAGTATGTAAGAAAAGAAGAGGAAGAGAAGATAAGTGAGATTAGACTTCCGGAATTTGTAAAGACTAAAAGGGACACGGTGGGAAAAAGAGCCGTTTCCTCTGGACACCGTAGCTGTCTGTGATGGTCCGACAGTGGAATTGTTCTATCTGGTAACGGCCCGTGGTGAGGCCCATCCAGACACTGCGGTCCTAAAGGAAGAGCTACATGATTTTCCGCACGTTCTGGAACTGCCCTCTGACTCCTTTCCTATTTTGCTCCAAATCACTACTTGTCTCATCAGACACTATTTATGAGGTTTAATGCACGGACTTAAGCATTACCAAGAGCTCACAGACATGTGTCAGCAAGACGTTGTTTCCCTGAGTTGCAGACCAGCTGCATTTGATAGTTATTTGCTGGCCTGTCTTCCTGATTAAAAGTGAGGGGACAGGCCCTTCCCAAGAAGCACAGAGGAGAACCACCAGGCCTTTTCTGGTTTACGAAGAATCAGGTTCTTTTCTATTTTCTCACCAGCAAAGAGCATCTCTCTTCATTGATTCGCTATTGAAGAAAACTTTCATGAGTTACTACTGTGTACCAGGCACTGTTGAACAAAATCATCCCCGATCTTATGGAGCTCACGGTGTGGTGGACAAAATAGACATTAACCAGATAATCACACAGATCAATAACTGTTTCCAGATTTTGATAAGGACTTTGAAGGAAAGCTACAGGGAGCTATGAGTATATGTGACAGGTGAAGTGACCTTAATGGGAAGGTCAGGGAGAGCTGCCTCAAGATGTGACATTTAAGCAGAGATCTAAAAAAATAGAATGTTCTCAAGCACCTCCCCTCCCCAAAAAATTATATAGTCTTGGACCTGAAATTCTGTGCAATCTCCACCTAGAAATTTCCAAGTATTGATGTATTTCAAACAGACTAAACCAGAAGGGAAGGTAACCTCTAAAGAAGACAGGAAATAGTGCTCTAAGTTTCTAATGTTGAGAATTAGGCTGTCTCTCACATGATACCACAGCCAGGGTGGTTGGTAGAAATTTTCCTAGTCTTCCTGCAAATTTGTCTGAGATCTTTTATGATCTTGATGTTATAGATGAAAAAATCAAGGGATAAAAGAGGTCAAGTTTCAATCAAGATTGTAATGACATTCGTCCTTCTGAAAAGAGCACAGAAATGAACTATTTACTCCAGAGCCATTTAGGTGGGTCCAGAACCAAGAGGAAATTGATTGGCAGATTAGATACTTCCTCGTGTAAGATATTAGCAAGCAGAGAGGCACAGATGCAGCATATCTGAGGTTCCATATGTGCACAGAGCCTGTCTCTGAGGGGTGAGGGAGGAACAGGGGTGTGTTTTAAGAGAGACTCCTTCATTTTGTTCTATTTAACAGAATAGAACAGAGAAAATAATAAAGGACTAGGGACGACAGGGCTCTCCATTCCACTCAGTCGCCATGAACTAAGAGGACTGTGTGCTGAGTGCTGGGCTGTGCCCTCTGGAAGGTCAAAAGTACAAGCTTTCAGGGAACTTAGTCTAGCTGAGAAAATATCTCATACACGCACAGGCACGCGCACACACACACACACACACACACACACACACACACACACTGATCAATACAGCTAAAGTGTGGATCAGATATAAATCATAAGTACCACAGGAGAGCATTGAAAAGTACTAGAGTGGTTAGAAGAGGCTGAGTGATAACATGTTTTTCCTGAGCGCTTAGTATATATATACCAATAACTGCTAACATGTACTAAGCACTAATTCACACAGTAGACATTATGCTAAGTGCTTCAACACATCATCTCACAGAGATCATGAGAGAAGCGCTGTTTGAAAGATGAAAAAACTGAGGCATGAGAAGTCAAGTGATGTGGCTAAGGTTTGACAGCTAGCATGGGGCAGGGCTGACAGTGGAATCCAAGGTCTATTCTTAACTTATAATAGACCCTCTGTATCTGTAGAATTGGGTGGAAGAAATCAGGATGTTTTCATGCTTCTCTCAAGACAAGCAAACTTTGCTCATCTCATTTATCATTGTAACTGTTATCAATGAAGACATTTTCATGGCAAAACTGGGATTCAGTCCAAGCTATTTGACACCAGAGTCCATGCTTTTAACTTCCAATCTATGCTGTCTTTACAAGGAGAGAGAACAATTAATATTTAGATAGGTGGAAGAACACAGGGAAGACATTGTTTTATTTATTCTTATTCAACAGATACTTTGTGCCTGGAACTGTTCTCAGTGCTGGAGATACAACATGTAAACAAGTCATAGTCCCTTTTCTCGTGGACCTTACATTCTGCTAAAGGAGATAGAAAGTAAATATAAATTAATATGTGACTAAATGAATAAATGACGTCTCAGCGCATGATATGTACCAGAGGATGAATAAAGCTGGATAAGTGAATAACAAATGTCAGGGATGGAGATGTGATTGTCCCGTTTGATAGAGTGTAGTGACAGAAAGCTTTGATATTAAGCGGGGACAACTTCCCAGAGCCCTAAAGGAAGTAAGAAAGTTGTGTGACTATCGGGAGGTCATTCCAGGTGGAAGGACTGTCAACTATTGGCATCTTAACTCCATTATCACCTAATTGGAAGTCTAAGGACGATCTTCCCCCACTTCTTGGAACTGAGAGAGGTCATTGGTTGAATGCCCTGGGAGGTTCCTTCAGAAGACACACCTGTATTCATGACTCTCAGCTACCTGGGTTGCCACTACTCTCTAGACCTGCCACGAGAAATTCCCCATTTGCTGCAGATAAGCAGGACAGACTTGAAGATTTTTTTTCTATTTCTTCTTGCAGTCGCTTCATGTTGTGGGAATTCCCCTACGAGATCTCTATGGTCGGCAATTTTTTGGCTCTTGAACCTCTTTGAGAATCTGACAAAGACTGAGACTCTCCCTCCCCAATCACCCCCAAAAACTTATATGCCCTAGACATTATGTATAACATTACCTATCCTTAAACCTATCTACGGACACCCCCACCCCAGAGTCTATGGGCCTTAAGTTAAGAATCTCTTTAGAGAGCTCCTTTTGAGGGAGACTTAGCCATTCTCACTCTTAGGAAGAAAGCTCTGCACCATCTGCAAAGCCATCAGCATTTACTAAAAGGTCATAGCCGCAGGGAATTCCAGCCGGCATGTGAACAAACCAAAATAAATTCTAGTTGATATTTCTTGACATTGTATGCTCAGACCCCACACAACGTCAGACCATCACAAACTAGAAGCTAGGAGTCTGGAAGAGGGGGACAAGTTAGGAGAATGACAACTTACACGATGTAAGCCACTCTCCAGGATATGCTTTTGCTATGAAACTGTGACTACTTATGATATTTATGTTTCTCTCTCCCCCATGAAATGGAATTCCTTGAGGGCAGGAGCTGTGCTTCATTTATCCTTATATTGCAAGTGGCCGGCAAGAGATTTAAAGCCACCTCGAATTAATTAAACACAAAAGGGAATAGTTGTAGACCCACATGTCCAACACAAAAAAACTTACAGATAGGGATAGACTTAGGAACTCTCAGAACCAGAGATTTTAATATTTTCCTCTGTTTTCATCTCTCTTTATATATATGTATATATATAAATATAATATACATACACACACGTGTGTTTGTATATATACATTGATATGTATGTGTGCATATATCTATTTTTGGATATTTTTCTACTTTTTAGCTTTTCTGTCTTGGTCACTTGTCCCCACGAGATAAAAATATTGCCACAGATAGCTCTGGGCTTATATCTTAACAACTTTCTACCCAGAGGAAACAAACGGTGGGGGGTGGGGAGCTTTGCTTCCAGCTCCTGTTTGAAAAATGCCAGGGAAGAGTTTTTTCTTTGCCCAGGTTAAGCCACATGTCCATCTCTAAACCAAGCTTGTGGCCCGGGAGATGGGGCACTATGATTGGCCAGTTCCTACAAGATGCATGATTGGGAAACGGAGGACGTTTTTCCCTTGAGGTAGGGATACTATGACCAGAAGAAGGACAGTAAATGGATGCTGAGCAGACAAAACCAATAGTTTTTGCAAATAAAAATACTATTGATGAAACCTCATTATTTCCCATTGTGTGCTAGATATTATGTTTAAGGGTGTTTCACGGATTATCTCATTTACCAATCATTCTACAAGTAGTTGTTGACAAGGGAGCATGAGACCAGATTATGGACAATCTTGAAACCTAGGGAATTTAATACTATATGATAGTGAATAATATATAATATCAATAATATATTGGCATTGAAAAACCAATAAAGATTTTGAGGAAGACATTTCCATAATAAAAGCAGCGCTTACAGGGTGGTTGGTGCAGCAGTTCCCACTGCTTAGGAAGTGCTATGCAAAGCCCTGAGTCTCCAAACCCTGGATGAGACCTGAGAGTTTTCTCTGTGTCTTTATGCCCTACAAAAAGTCCTCCTTTTCCTGTTCATTAATCTCTAGCAATGAAAAGGAATAATGATAGCGTTGAACTGAGCAGTATTTGGAGAAACATCACCTGTTAATTCCAGAGCTCACCCACCAGCTCAGGGAAAAGACAAACATTTCCTTCTGGCAGATAAATGCAAGCTTCAAAGTAAATTTGAAAGCAGCGAGCACATTCTGTTATTTTCCCTCTTAACAAGGCTTGATGAAAGCAATCTCCACAGAGGCTGCCTAATTGG
The DNA here is from genome assembly GCF_020740605.2 of Lemur catta. Lineage (NCBI taxonomy): Eukaryota > Metazoa > Chordata > Mammalia > Primates > Lemuridae > Lemur > Lemur catta. The sequence continues at coordinate 43,712,740 of NC_059141.1, read as the reverse complement.
GCAGGGAGCTCATCTCTGAGCTGCTCTGGCAGAAGGAACCAGAGCTGGTTGGTACATTTTGTCTGAAAATTACACTTTGTCCAAGGGGGAGAGGAGGAGGAGGATCGTTCCCCCTGCAGAGCCCCAGTTCCACACACCTCCAGGGGACCCCTGTCAAGTGGCTGTTGTGAGTATTTTCTGAACAACTGGCTCCCTATTTTATTTCACAGCACAAACTATTTGGTCTCCTAATTATCCTGCAGGGGAAGGTACACTGTTTACTTACTGCTCCTGAAAATATGCAAGGTTTGCTTCCTGCTGCTAAGGTGCCCTGAGAAACCAATACATGTCAGTCATCGTAGCCCCTCTGCACCACGAGGTGGAGGCTCCGAGGCCAGCTGCACCCTCCACCCACCAGGAGCACCCTTGCAGATAGGGATACCGAGGACTGTGAAGCCAAATGAACCATCCTCAGTGGCCGAGTTCTGGATTCAACCTCAGCCAGGAAACTCACACCCTGCCTGCGCCACATGCCCACATCCACAGCAACACACCTCTCTGCTGCCTTCCAAACCTGACAGGCCACCGCATCAACCAGGACCTGCCCTGGGGGAGCAAAAAAGGATAATAGTGATGGCTAATATTTATAGGACGCTTTTTATGCCAAATGCTTTAGATAACTATCTAATTTTAAGCCCACGACAACTCTATGATTTTCCTCTCTTTAAAGATGAGGAACTGCGGCTTAGAGAGCTTATGTAACTTCACCCGAAGTTAGCATAGCTCCTTATTAGGAGCAAAGCCCCTGTCTTGCTGATGGGTGGGGAAAGCCAACATGTGCTTTGAACCTTTTCGCTACATGGCTTCCCAAAGAAGGAAGTTTATCCTCAGGGACCCTCCCTCGCTCTTCCAATTAATCAATCAGTGTTTACTGAGAGTTATTATGATGCACTCAATATGCTAAAACAACATTTAACACACTCCCTTCTGTTCAAAGAACTTCCAGTTAGGACACAAGATGTATATATACATCTGGCAATTTAATAAAAATATACCAAATAGCAATATAGAAAGGATAATCAGACACTAGAATAAGCACAGGTTCTTAACCCGGGATCCCTGGGAATGGTTTCAGGGTGGTCTAGGAACACCCTTAAATCATATGCAACTTTGTCTTCCTATGTGCACTTTTCTGGCTTCCCTTAGATCAGTGGTCCTTAACCAGATGTGATTTTGTCCTCCAGAGCCATTTGACAATGTCTGGGCACATTTTTGGTTGTCTCAACTGACGGGGTGCTACTGGCTTCTAGTAGCCAAGAGAAGCCAGTGATGCTACTAACATATAATAATGCAAAGGACAGGGACAGCCCCTACTACTTCTACATTAGAGTCTCTAAGGCATCTCGGTCTATTCCAAAAGAAAAGCTACTATCCTAGAGCTTTATTTTTCCAATGAAAAGTATGAACAAGAAGTGTCTTTGTGGCCCTACACTTTCCAGAATGTCACAGCCCATACACATACTGCCACAACTGCCCTTCTATGACTCCAGGATCCCTTAGCATCTAGAGTGACTCAGCAAAAATCTAAGCACTGGACTTTATTGCTAATGTCCCAGGGGTTGTAATGCCCCAGGGTACCATGTTTGCATTTCTACCAGGACATTCAACACTTTGCACAGAAGCCATTGAAAATTGGTGAACCTATCTAAAAAGCCACCGGGAACATATTTGGAGGCATGGGGTGAGGAGGCAGGAGTCCTTCAGGTGTTACATCTGTGCCCTCATGTCCACATTGAGAACTGGGTTCTAGGCAATAGGAACGTGGTGCTGTGAGAAGTTTACAGACCTGGGAGCCAGGGCACCTGGCTCTCCCATTAATGAACTCTGGAGACTGAACCCGTTTCTTTCTCTATGAAATGCAGGGTTTGGGGTCTGTGTCTACCAGGGTTCTACCAGAGAAACAGAACAGTAGGAGATAGATATTAAGGGATTATTGCAAGGCACTGGCTTACACAGTTGTGAGGCTTGGCTAGGCAAGTCCGAAATCCTTAGGACAGGCCATCAGGAAAGGCAGGCTGGAACTCGTGGGCACAGGCTGACATTGCAGCCACACTTGGAATTTCTTTCCCCAGGAAACTTCAATTAAGGCCTTTCCACTGATTGAACTGGGAGTGCCTACATTATCTAGGACATTCCTTTTACTTAAAGTCAACTGATTATGAACATTAATCACATCTGCAAAATACTTTCACAGCAACATCTCAGTTAGTGTTTGGTTGAATACTGGGGACTGTAGCCCAGCCCAGCTGACACATAAAAACTGACCATCACAGACTCCATGGTGTCTTAGTTTGCTTTCACTACAATTTTAATATTAATCATCCTGAACAACAGTATGTCATTTTTAGGGCTGATATCCAGACACAGGTACAGCAAAGAAGCACCTCCGAACAGTTGGTGCAAAGCTTATTAGGGTTCTAGGTCACAAGGATGCTGGCTTAGGAGACAGATGCAAAGATATGAGTCTGGCCACAGCCAGGGTCTCCCTTACTGCCAATCAAGGAAGATTTAGAGGACATGCTGCCAAGTAGGAGTTTTCATTCCAAAATGCCAACGGCAAACTGTCTTTCCCCTGTGATAAAAACTAGGCAAGGACTTTTAAGGAGCCAATTACCTGCTAGAGAAAAAAAAATAAAGGAAAAAGCATAATCTTGGTGCAAAGACTGTTGTGATTTCTGGCATTTATCCAGAACTTAGAATCACGGAATGTCTGAACAAGAAATGATCTTAGAGTTAATCTTTTCTAACTCTCATTCACGTTATAGATGAAGGGAATTGAGAAGCAGAGAGATTTGTGAGCCACGATGTCAGGAAGATCCTCAGTGTCACAGCCAGGACAAAAGAAGCATTATGGTTCCCAGGCCAAAGCTCTTTCGACCACATCTACTTCCAACAAGCCAGAGGAATGTGCAAAGGCCTAAAATGCAAGACTTCTACCTCTTCGGTAAAGCCTGCAGGCGAGGTCTTTACTGTCGGCATTTACCCTGACAGATATCAGTAACTACAAAAGGGTACACTGTTAACGCAAGATGACAAATTCCAAAATTGGCTTATTTTCACAACTGTCACTTTTTAAGGGGTGAACAACCTTTCTCTGGTTCTTTAAAAACTTCTGGATTTCAGCCAGCTCAACATCCCAGCACTTCCTCCCACAATCACTTGCTATGAAAATGTCATTATTCTATTTTGAAGAGGCTGGAGCAGTTGTGCTTCTTTTGTAATAACTGTGTTTTCTGAAATGGAAAAAAAAAAAAAATCATGAAAGCCAAGAGCAGAAAAGCTTTCATGGATCAGTCACACTCGCAACGTGCATGGGGAAGGGGGTGGGGGGGGAAATGAAGTAGGAAATACAATGTCGACTCCCAAATCAAATATGTAATCCCTACCCTCTACAGGAAGATGTCTGTGGCTTTATTTTTATTTAGGACTGAAAGAAACGTCTTGCTGCTCATTTTCAAGGACCGCATCTGCACCCAGCAGCCCATTCCCTGATAAACCACCCCCAAATTCTCTCCCCTGCACCCTAGGTGTTTGGAATCTTTGGTAGCAAGAGACAGAAATCAGCAGCAAGGTTAAGCAAACAAGGAGATAACATGTGTGTTTAGATTTCAAAAATCCTAAATAAGGTGACCATATATCATCTCTGTGACAGCTTTGCCCTAAGGACTAAGAATCATCAATACAAGACTCAATAATAAAAGGTATCTTCTTTTTCCCCAGGATAAAACCTGGAGAGACAGAGAGAGAGAGAGAAACCCAATTTTGATGATCAATGGCGTATTTATTTAACAGGGTAGAAGCAAGGTAATCACCTTGCCAAGGATGAAGAAAGATCGGTTGGTTTTTCATTGCTTAATGCTTCTATAGTATGTACTATTTAAATTGCAGCATAGCCTACCCTCTAGGTAGCAAATTTCTTGAGAGATACACTATGTGAGTGAAGTAATTGAGGCAGGAAACTGGTAATGTCCCTGAGCAGTGCCCTCTTCTCCTCCTGGGCTGTGGTCCCTCCCAGCAGATAGGTCTTGTCAGGAGGGGAGGTGTGTAAAGCAGTGGCTGAAAGCATGGCATTTGGCCTCTATAGCCACCCTACCTGAGTCTGTGTCCCGGCTCCATAATTAACCTATGGACTCCTTACTTTTCGTATCGGGGAGATAGGAATAATAAGAGAATCTATCTCATAGGGCTCCTGTGAAATTTAAATAAGATCACGAATGCAAAGCCCATAGTTAGCACTCAATATATATTAGCCATTATGCCAGGTCAGAGCTTCCCAACCTTCTTCATATCATAACACACATTTTGAAAAAAAGTTAATATTTGCATGGGAACCAGGGCAAACCAGGTTGCTCATAGACAAAAAAAAAAAAAAGGATCCCCTAGTAGCTGAAGGGATCTATTTTTATCACACCTGCAGCCCACACATTATTCTCAGCTCAAACATTCTCCTCTCCACACTGGCTTTTAACTTCACTTTATAGACATTTCTCTCAGGACGCTGTCTCAGCCCCCAACCTAAACACTAAATTTCTAGCCAGCACTGTTCTCTCTCTTCCTCACGGGCAGTGATAAGCCCTCATATTTCTGACTGGCCTAACTAGAATTCTTCTTTAAAATATTCACCCCACACAAAATTTCCAGAGGTGGAGCCGTCACCAGGTCCTATGGTCAGAAACAGGCAGGAGAGAGGAAATTCTGAATTTGAGGCCCGCTGTCGCCTAAACTCCTCCGGACCTTTTTCAAGCACATCATGCTGGCCTGAGGGGGAGGCTGAACCCCGGAAGCCTGAGCACCAGGTGGACCCCCCAGGCCTCCACTGCTGTCCCCACGCTGCCCCTCTCTGCCCAGGCACTGCACCATGTCAGTTCAGACTGGCTTTCTCCGCTCCTCAGCCTCTTGGCTAACATGACTGACTCTCCACCTTCAAGTTCACGTGATGAACTTGTACTCTCTGTCTCAACCCCAAATTCAAATTTCTGGAAAGAAGATCTGATCGGACCAGCTTGACTCAGTTGCCCTCTCTGTGTAATCAACAAAACCATAGCAGCAGGTGAGTCCATGACAAGCGGCTTGGGCCCCTTCCTAGGACACAGTGCAGACATTTGGGAGAAAGGGAAGGTCACAGCGAGGACTAAGGGCCAAGTCCATCACCTCATCTGTCACATTGATCATCCTGTCATCAGACCTGAGAGTCCCACAGGTCAGTCCTTCAATTAACACTCCAAAGACTCTGGTTGAAAGCACACTAGATTTCTAGCAGCGTAATATTCTAAGATATTTTCAGTCATTAGCAGGGTGGATTTGCCATGAAGCAGGAATGTTTTGACAGAGGCAGGGGGCCTGGATGCTGGTGGAGTAGAAGGCAATGTGCAGGGAGCAGTCTCTCCAGTGCAGAAGTATCCTGGAGGCAGGGAGCTGTCTCGATACGTGTAGGGAAGCTGGGGCATAGGAAATAAAAACAAGAGGAAGGAAGGCAGCCATGAGAAAGGGACTCCGAGAGCAAACCTGTAAACCACCCTAACAATTTTGTCCACAGCCACGACTGTCCTAGGGCCGTGGCATAAAAAGCTCTTTTAAAATCATAATTAACCAGTGACCCCAGTTCACTCCAGAAAAGAGGTTGCAATGAAAAATCAGAGCTTGGGAGAGGGTAAAATTGTTCTGCCCTATATGAAGGAGAATTTAACCAAAGGACTATAATTTCCAAATGGAAAACTAAGGCCTACGTAGTCTGACAAAGAATTTTGGTACTATTTCAGAGTGAATAAGGCAGTCTGAAGAATATACTTTGGATATTCGAACACTGAAAGTTACCAGGTACTTCAGTGGTATAGAAGGGAATAAACTAGAGTTGTATAGAAGATAGAGTCAATTCAAGAGCTGCAAAGGGAATATTGAACCCGTTTTCAATTTTAAGGAATAATGTAACAAACAGCAACACATTAAGTGAGGGAAATTTTCCCAGAAACTGATTGCGGTTACGGTTCTATGGGCTGGAATTCACCTCAGACTATTAGTCAACGGGCTGATATTAAGATGTCACAGAGTGCTTTCCAGCCGGTTTTGTTCCTTTCACTGCAATCAGACGACATTAATTTGACTTATGATTGGTTAAATGAATTGCCTTTCAAGGTTGCCTTAGTTTCATTATCTCGCAACACAGTATCAAACAAGGGATAATGCCCTCCCACTCCCAACAACCTCCTTCAAAAAAAAAACAACTGTCATTTCTCAGCCGCCACCTTGGAAAAAACTCTCACTTAACCTTTGCTTAGAATTCATGATACTGTATTGATTAAGACAGGGGTGTGAGTAACAGAAAACAACTTCATCTTATTTAAGGTTCAAACAGAAATGTGATGGCAGCCACTGGGTTGTCTCAATGAGCCCAACTACCTCATCCACTATTGTGTTGCCTCTAGCCACGACCATGAGCTAGAAATCCGAAGGAAATAAGTTTCTTTTGCCATATCCTGTGTTCTTCTCTTTCTGCAAATAAGCTTCCCTCACAAGTGACAGAAGGTGGCCACTCCATAGCTCTTGTGTTTACATCCAAAATAGCTGCTCATATTAAAGTAAATATCTTAATCTTACTTCCAAATTTCCAGAAGAGAAAACCTGATTAGCGCACCTTGACTCAACTCTGGTTCTGTCACATGTGGCCATCCTCCAATTTTTCCTACCTCCATGGCATTCCTATCCTCTGCTGATATTTTGAGCTGCTGGCTCCTCTGGTCTCCTTTTTTTTCCCATCTAGCTCTGACCACTCTGCTTTATATCTTTTGGAAATATCTCAAAAGTGTCTGATCCATTCACAGAACCCTTCCTTGTTTTCCATTGCTCTTAGGGAAGTGTTTCTTTTGTAGCAAAAGAGTTCTTTTAGGAGGAAGTGGGTGTGAGTAACCTGCCTACGATCTTAACACAATCACCCCAATTTTTCCACCTACTTCTTATTCCGCTCCTTTGCAATCTTTCCTTTAGTCTAGTGCTAGGTCAAAGCATAACTTCACTTATGTCACTCCCCAGATCAAAGTCTTCAAAGACTCCTGATGGCCTCCCAATGGCTGAGTGTACAAACTCCTTGTCCTGATATTTAAGATCGTTCATGATCTGGCCCAAATAACTCTTTGGGGAAAATTCCAACCATTTGCCTTCTTGAACCTAATTGTCCACTCCAAAGTACCCATTTGCTACCCTTCCCCAAATAGTCACCACATTCAAGCCTTTCTTCTGTAACTTTGCTTATCTCTTCCCTCTGCCTTATTGTTCATGCAAATTCCAACCCCAACAACCATAATCTTGCTGATTTACAAGATTCAGAACAAAACTGACCTCCTCTTGAAGCCTTCATACCTGTTCAGGTCACTGTCAAATCTTTCTGAAAAACCAATATAAATTCTGAACAAATCTTTCTTTTGGCATTTATCTTCTCATCTCTTATTTTTTTCATTGCTGTTTAAAATATTATCACTCTCCTTAAATTATAAGTAAATGGCAGGTAATTTCTTATCTACCTTTTGCATCCCCTATAGCACTTATGCATTACATTGTACATAGTATTTACTAAAAAAGAATTAAAGAAAGGTGGAAAAAAGAAATTGCATTTATTTGGACTTTATTCCTACCTTTCTAACACTCCATCATTACTTCTATCATATTGCATTTCCAAAATAATTTTATTGTAAGCTGTACTTTACTAAATTTGTTTTATATATTTGGAATCCTTATGGTAGCCTTGATAAAATCAAGATCCAGATGTTTCACTCTTAGAATAGTTTCCTATCCAAAGAAACACAATCCAGCAACCAAATATAATTTCAATCCCAAATCCTTGATTGCATTTCTCATAAAGCACAAAGGAAATTCAGATACATAGTCCACAGCACCATTTATAAAAATTCCTCCTCTCCTTAATCCATTTCCATTGAAGCTTGCAGCTACTCCAGGGCATGTCTCTCTATAATCTCCACACCCTCCCAACTTCTTCCACTGCTCAGTTCACCACTTCTTTCCTTCCTTTACCTTCCCCTATCCTGAACCAGAGGTAGGTCAAGATGAGTTAATCAGATTCCCTGTCATAAAAATTTTGAAGTAAGACTAAGACAGTTTGGTTCAGCTTGAGCAGATCTTTTCAATGTAAGCACATCCCACCTGTCAAAGGAGAAGTCTATTTGACAAAGGAGAACTCTCCTCCAGCATGAAAGAATACATCTTTTGTAGGCAGGGAAAGAGTAGGCAGGAGAATGGATTGACAATTACAAAATTCTCTTAGGTATTTTCTCAAGGTAGCATGAAATCTTACAACAGCATGAATCTGACATTTAAACTAAGATAATGGTCCTAAACATCTGCTTTCTCCTTCCTCTTCACCCTTTTGCCTTTTAGGAAGAACTTAAAAATAGACAGAATAATCAAGAGAATATCGAAACACATAAACAAGCACCAAATTTCACAGCTCGTGGGTGTTTTGATGCAAGCTGAAGGAGATGAGAAAGGCGTCTTGGAAGAGGTAACTTCTGATGGGTTTTAAATATTTCAGAATTTTAAATCAAAGGACCAGAAATTATTTTGGGTGCGTTCCGCAGGCTCACCTGAGAAGTTCTGCAGAGGAAAGGTTGGCTACCTTGGATATCCAAGGATGTTTGATTGCCTTAGTCAGAAGGCTCTGGCACTGGAGACAAAGGTGTGAGAGGCTGTGATAAATGTCAGGGATCCAAGGTAGCTACAAGGTGCCCAGCCCTGTCCCAGGGCTGCCTCTTCCACCGTAGACTCACCACTGCACCAAGCCAGCTGTTCTGCACCTGTCTGCCCTGACAAAACTTATCCCTTTTAGCTCATCTAGTTGTCTTATAATATATTCATGCTTTTGATTTTCATTTTCTTTTGAATTATTTTTCCCAAATCTTTTTCATCTTTATATTTTTTCACTTTTAACACATTAGTTATTTCCTATGCTTAATTTTTAATCTCATCTACTTTTATACTTTTAACTTTTCATCCTCTCCCGTATATCTTAATCTCTTATCTCTTTTACTTTCAAGATTTTAATCTTTTATATCATTGGCCTCTGGCCTTCATCCATTTTTTTTAAACCTCATCCATTTTATATATTTTTTTAATGTTTAACTGTGAACTTTTATTTGGAGTTTAATTCCCTTCTATGTTTAACTTTTATTTCCACTATATTCTTGTTCTTTTTTCTCTTACCTTGCTCTCAATTTTTTAAATTATACTTTCTTCTCAATGTCTACCTTTCTTCATAAAATGAAAAAAATGTTCCCGCTTCTTCCTCTTCCCTTATAATTCTTTGTACTTGAAATTTTTATTTTTACAATGACTGATAAGAAGTATGGCCAGAGAAGTGTTATCATCACACACAGGGGAGGCGGGAAACTTTTTGCTTACTCCTCAACTAGACTGGAGACTTCTCTCCAGATGCCCCTCCCAGCACCCCAAAGATAGAACGCTAGTCCTATTTATGAGTCTCAAAAATTCTCACCTGGAGAGACAGAGAAACCTATGAGGTCACCCTTTCTTGGGCTCTAATTTTCCACACAGTGGGCTCACTTAACTTTACGGAAGTATGTAGATTCCTCTTACCTTGATCTATCTGGGCTATATATGAGGTTCTGCAATTGTTGTTGTGCTATTGTTGGGGGGCGGGGGGGGAGTGACTTGTTTGTTATTTTTAAATTCATGGAGATATAAGAAAGCTAAAAATAGAAATATAGAGAGAAAATGATGGGCAGGAAGGGTAAATGGCACCAGAAAGTCAGAGAAAGGGAAAACCATCTTTATTGGATTTAAAGCAAAATATGTCAAAAAGTATTGCACAAGCAAGCAGGAAATGCCAGGAAAGAACCTTCTGAAAGGAACTCACCATGCAGTGCCCTGAACAGCTGGGGTGAAGGCAGGGGCTGTGGAGCCTCCTACCCACTGTGGTCAAGAGGAGAGCCCCTGGGGATCCTGCGGGTGGGCCCGCTAACTCCGCATTGGTCCACCTCTGATGTTTGTAGGGTCATTGGACGATGCTCCTAGTGTCACCACTTCCTCACTATGCTTATTAGGGAAAAGCTGGTCTTAGCTGGCATTTTCACAAATAGAGATATTTTATAAAAGGGGAGTATTGTTAATTTTCCAAGACCTGCCTTGGGCAAACAGGTCTGCCAGATTATCAAAATCTCTGAGAAAAGTGAAGTTCAATTCCTTCCTAGTCCACGGGTCTAGGGTTTTCTTTTAGGCCAATTACTGGGGTATAAGGATATGTCTGCCACTGGGCTTCAAGGATTCTTTCTGCTTCCTCAAGGAAGAACAGGATGCAATTCTGGAAACAATTTAACTCAAGATTTAGACCTCAAAGACAATGACAATATTCTTGATTTCATGTACTTTTTTTCTACCTGAATTCTTACTTTTGTACAAGACATTGAAGGGGAATTTTGCCATCAGTGGAAACTACTTCATTGTTGCACAATCTGATTGATTATAATTCACATTCCTAGCTGGTATTAGTCAGGGTCCTCCAGAGAAACAGAATCAATAGGAGACAAATTAGATAGATACATACATACCTAGAAATTTATTATGAAAAATTAGCTCATGCAATTATGAAGGCTGAGAAATCTTATAATCTTCCACTGTCAAGCTGGAGACCCAGGAGAGCAAGTGGTCTTCTAGTCTGAGTTCAAAGACCCAAGAACCAGGAGAACCAATGGTGTAAGTTCCAGCCTTGAGTGCAGGAGAAGACCAATGCCTAAGCCCAATAACAGGCAGAGAGTTAATTCTCCCTTATCCCGCCTTTGTTCTATTCAAGACATCAACAGATTTGATAAAGCCCACCCACTTTGGAGAGGACAATCTGCTTGACTTAGTCTACAAATTCAAATGTTAAGCTCATCCAGACATACTCTCACAGACACAGCCAAAATAGTGCTTAATCAAATATCTGGGTACCCATATCCCAGTCAAGTTGACACGTAAAATTAACCATCACAAGTCTACCTCTTGTCATCTCAGAACCCATACACATCTCCTTTAATCATACTTAATCTCCAAATAAAGGCAGTAAAAAGGTTATAATTCTACCTAACATGATACAACTACTCTGTGTACTGAACATACACTAACCCCTTATCCAGAGGAAGAGGTAAAGTCCTTGAGTAATAGTACTCTTCTCCTTGGCATCCTGTAACTTAAATACTATGATATGAAATTAACAATACTTACATATTATGGTAGTAAATCAATACATCTTATATTACATGATAAGGGAAAAAGAAAGAGAAGAAAACAAAGATATTTAATATTTATATATACACACAAACATATTCACAACAAAATTAGGAGGAATACTCATAACAATTATAGTTCTTATTTCTGTAACTGGTCATGTGGTCAGAGCTGGTATTTACAACTACCTTCTTCTACTACCCATTGTGCATTCCTTTTACCCTCAGCCAGCACCTCAGCTTGTCTTTACCAGGTGAAATGACTCAAACCTTCATTCCTGAAGGGTAGAGCATTAGTAATCCGGCCTGTATTAAGTTGTTGTCATTTTCCATTTACCTTAATCACAGGGCATGTAATACTAAGAGGCACCCTCAAGAATCTCCTGTATTCCAAACATATTCTTTATTCCTCCAAAGTGGAGTAGCAGTCCAACTTCCCCTTCGAAGTTAGGATCAGTCACCCCAACCAGTACAGTAACTGCCTTCCATACCTGATAATTCAGAGGCATGAGGAGTCCAAAATGGCCAGATGGCAATCTTAACTTCCCATTCAATGAAATTATTGTGTCTGCTGGTGAAAACATTCCTCCCTTTGCAACTAAGACCTCTAGGCCAGCAGAACATATGGGCACAGAAAAGGGAAGCAAAAATTTTGCCAGAGCATCATTAGGGATAATAATGAATGGTACAACTCCTATTTCTACCTCTTGATTCCTAGACCCATGAATCCTAGCTAAAAACAACATCATACATTTGATGCTAAATCAGAGCATATACAGCCTTCTGGAGAACCTTGCCCCAGCCCTGCATGGTAATGCCACCTGGCTGGTGATGTCATTGAATCTTCAAAAATCCATTCCACCATTCTATCAAACTAGCTGCTTCAGGAAAATGGGGAAATGTTAAGACCAGTGAATTCCATGAGCACACACCCATTGCCACACTTTTACGGCTGTGAAGTGAGTTCCTTGATCAGGAGCAATGCTGTGTGGAATACCATGGTGGTGGATAAGGCATGCTGTAAGTCCATGGATGGTAGTTTGGGCAGAAGCATTACATACAGAGAAGGCAATCTATATCCAGAGTAAGTGCCTATTCCACTAAAAACAAAACACCACCCCTTCCATGATGGAAGTGGTCCAATGTAATCAACCTGCCACCAGGTAGCTGGCTGATCACCCAGGGAAAGGTGCCATATCAGTAACTCAGTGTTATTATTCTGTACTGATGGCAGATTGGGCACTCAGCAGTGGCTGTTGTGTGAAAGTCTGTGTTGCTGAGCCATGTATAACCTCCATCCCTGCCACCATGGCCATTTTGTGCATGAGTCCATTGGACAATGACAGGGTGACTGGGGAGCAAAGGAGATTGGTATCTACAGAATGGGTCATTCAATCCATTTGATTATTAACATCCTCTTCTGCTGAGGCCACTCTTTTGTAAACGTTCACATGACACACAAATAGCTTCGGTTTTCTTGCCCATTCAGAGAAGTCCATCTACGTACCTCTTTCCCAAATAACTGAGAAACTGGACCCTTTAGCCACACTCACCAATTGCCTGACATCCTTCTCCATAGTCCTTGAAAATGCTTCTTGTTTGGTCATTTCCGTAGTGACAGGCTTAAACTCAGAAAACCAATTAGACTATCTTATTTCCAGAAACTGGTTAGGCATATTCTGCCTAGGGTTGCTAGAGAAGCCCCTTTCAGTAGTAGCATTCAGCAGATGCTAAGATGTATTTTCTTACATCTGGAGTGTGCCCCATACCATGATTCACCTCCTGAAACATAGTGTGTTGTAGGAACACTGATGTGTTGATGTTTTAGATATTTTAATATAATTTGCCTATAAAAAGTATTAATTGCAAAACACTTATCTCTCCACATTTATATCTTTGCTAGTTTTATCTTTCCAACTACGGTGGGAAATGTTCGACAATGCATTAAATTTAGGATGACTTGTTCAGCCCACTAATTCAAAGGATCATAAATTCTTTCTTTCAATCTAGATTTGGTTTCTCATGTTGGGGTTCACTGTGAGATGTGCTGTTTCTTTGATTAATTATCATTATTTACTTGATCCATTTTGGAGGATAAGAAATACTAATACAGTAAATCCAATCTAACCCTACTACAAACACCCAAAAATAGATAGGTTTCCTTTGGATTTTATTTTAAAGAGAGGCATATTAGCCTAAATGGAAAATTCCTCAACAAATGTATTTATGAACAGAACCTGGTGGTGCTGAAGGGGGCATATAGGTGAAAATTCACCCATTTTCTACCTTGGAAGCAACCATCACAGACCATTTCAGAGTCAGTCCTCTACGTCTATTATCATCTTAAGAATGACACTACAACCTGAGTGTCAAGTCTTCAGGTAAATATATGGAAGCCACTCTGCATTTTGGTAGCAAATATGCAGGGTCTTATAAATTTTTATGCCCTAATTTTATTTCTGCCTTCATATATTTTTCTATATGATCATTTTCCTCTGTGTTCATTTTTTCATCCATGTATTTTGTACTTAGTTTTATCTTGTTACATTATTTATAAAAAATACAAATCTTTTCTAGAACAAATTGGATAATAAATAGGAAAACATTCTTTAAAAGTCATGGAAGTATAATTGGTTGTGGTATATAAACACCAGGGAGTTAGTAAATATTTTTGAGCATGGGAGTTACAGGAGTTACATGTTTAATGTAGTTTTTGCTATATGGCGTGTGCACATAGCTGAGATAGATTAATTTAATTATAGAAATACCAGTTATGAAATGATTGCAGTTCCATAAACATTAGGTGATGAGCCAATGGAGACTGAGACACGATTGAAAGAGGCTACACCAAGGAAGAATCCACCATGTTTGGTGACACTACACCAGGTATACAGAGAACTGGTTTATATTAACTATCAGGTCAAGTTATTTAATCCCTTTAAAATCTCTTGTTTCCCCATCTGCAAAATGGGAGTAACAACACTTACTTCAAAGGGTTTTCCTGAGTATTGAATGAAATAACACATATAAACTGTTCAGCATAATGTCCTTCATATAGTAAATGTTAAATTACAGTTACATACTTTCACAATATAGATAAAGGAAAGTAATGCGTTAAAGATAATTTCCAGGATTTAAGCCAGGGTGACTGAGGAAATGGTGATGTAAGTGACAAAACTGGACAGTTGTTCTGGGAAAGAGAAAATTAGCATCATGTCAGGATAGAGTTAGCATATTCCCAGATGCTATGAGCATAAATTTGAATATAAAACAAGATGGAAACATTTCATATTACCTCCTGTGTCATAACCACTTCCAACCATTCCCCCCCAGCATCTCTACCCATTTCATTTGAACGTTACTCTTGGACTTGCTTCCCGTTTGCCTTGATTTAGAAGCTGCATCACATCCATTTCCATTGCCGCCTCCTTCTTCAGCACCAGCCCCGTAGGTGCCTGTGCCTGCTTTATTTACATGCTGTTTACTTTCTCTCCCTGATTATTAACGAAAGTGTTAACTAAACCTATTCCCTGTGGCTTACCACCAGACACCTTTTCCCAAAAGGGTGTACGCCATAATTTATTGTGACTCTTTTATTTTCCTCCTCTCTAGTCAGGTCCCAGAATCACAATTGGCTTTTTAAACAAAACAATTGGAACTAATTCACCCAGTGCATTATAATCACATCTGCCACATCTACAAATGGCAATTGATATGCAGTAGCTGTAAACCCCCAAATCAGAAAAGCCAAGAGGGAATAAGATAAACTAAAAGGAATGTATGGGGAAAAAGCTGGCATAGTCTGTACCTTTCAAGTGGTGGAATAACGTGGGAATCAGGCACCTAACCCCCAAGCCAAGTCAAGTAAAGTTGACATAACCACAGATCTTTATTTTAACATATTGACCATCTTATTCCCTTTTTTAAAATTTTGTTTTAAATTATTTGGAATTTTTCTTAACAGGTTTTGTTTTCCTTATTTCTAACAGTCTGTCCCAGGAAAAGATGTTTGCCTAAATTATAAATCATCAAATTACATCCAGGATTTGTGTATTGGGGTATGTGCTCTCCTCTGAAGAGAGTAGTACAGACACAGAGGTATTCCCAGGTGTGGGAGGAAGAAATGTAGAACCTATGGAAAATAGTATAAGAAAAAAGTGATCTTTAGGAAGAAAGTATCTGGGGTCCAATACTAAGCTCATATTTTATTAGCTTTCACCTGCCCCTAAAGATAGTTGTGTCCCTAGAATTACAGAATAAGATGAATAGCCAAGAGGGGAATACATGGCCATTTTATTCCCCCACTAGACATGGGGATCCCCTGATGGCGACATGGGCCAGCAATCCCGTCCTCTTCTCAGATTCACGGAGCCGGTGGCTTTAACTTCTCATGGTCATTATTGAGTGGTAGGCTGGTATCAAGACTTAGGTTTCCGTACCTTGGGTCCATTGCTTACTGGCTTTCGGGTCCTCAGACTCCTCATCTGTAGGAGTAATAATTCCTACCTGGCTATATTGTTCAAAGGATTCAGTAAGATCACTGGTATAAATCATATCCCAAGGTGATTGATAGAGCATGCCAAAGATAAGAGGTTGGTTACCTTCTCACAACAGGGATTATCTGGTGGAAAAAAAAAAACTTTAATTTTTTTTAGTCATGAATTTTGATGCCTAATATTTCAAAGTTTCAGGCTGTCCCAAGAAAAATTGCAACTTAGGCACAAAGCTAAAGAGAACTGATGAAATTTAAAAGTGAGTCATGGATTCCGTAAGTGGTGCTATCTGCCTTCGTGTTAGTCTAATCAGCACCTAATGACTCCGTATAACTCAGCCAGGGAGAAAGTAAGGAGGACAGGCAATGCTTCACACCATCAAACAGAGGTTTTAAGGGTAAAGTGGAAACTTCAAATGAAACAAATATTTCTTTCCAGGACCATCGAACAATCACTTGGTTCAGTGTCTTTTCAAAGGAAGGCAATTGAGTTGAACTTCCTTTAGGACATTCTGCTACAGAAAAAAAAGGCATCGCTGAAGCTTCATGCAATGAGCTCTATCTGTCAACTTGAGGAAGCTGGTTTAGCAAAACCAGCTGCAAGAAACTAAACACATTCAGAAATCAGGCTTTACTTCCACATATATTCCCCTAAATCATGGTCCTCCTCTCACTGCAGCCGCCACTTCGTTCCTCTGCAGCAGCATCTGGAAGAGTCAGAAAACTAAGCAGAGTTTATAAATCTTTGTACCTTAGATGAAGCTTACCTAAGTTTCTGAATTTCATCTATTACATATTCAACACTTCCTTTAGCTTCCCTTTAAGCAATTTGATGCTGTTGTATCGCAAAAGTGACCTTCCAGGATGCAGGAAAATTGCACCTTGGAGTTAGTAATCACCTGTTACGCTGCCTCTGAAATGGCCATGAAGGCTCTATAGATTCAGAAGAGATGCGCTCCCCTACCCCATTAAAATCGCCAATAATTTCCTGAAAGTGGTTATGCTCCCAGGGAAAGAGGCATTACAAAGGCTTGACCCCTTCCTGTTCATCTCAGAGTGAAAAATGAGTTGTTCAGTAGGGCAGGTGGAAGGGGTATTGAAAGTGGGCCTATTTCTCTCCTTCTCATAGAATACACAGAAGCAAAAATAAATCTGGGGAGGGGCAGGTCCCGCTGATAGCAAAGATTTCTGACATTTGAAGAAAGAGTTCTCTTCGCGGGATGGAGCTACAAAGTGGATCAAAAGCATAGTCTCAATTCTAGCTCTAGCAACATAAAAACCATTACAATAAATCATTTCTCCATGGAAGAATCTCTTGTATATATGAAGCTGTCAGAAGTCTCCCTTATACACATAAAGGGTACTGCATTATATACCAAAAAGGAGTGCTATAAAACTAACTTGAGGATGGGAAAGATAAATGAGTACCTACGACAGAGGTTGGGCAATTCCTAAATAGCAAAGGTCAGGAAAAATTCCTGAGTAGGACTTTGATGCATTTCTATTCTCTTCATGACTGAGTGTATCTCAGCAACACCCATCAATAAATGTCTGTTGCTGTTTTATAACCAGTTCACTTTTGCTGATCTCAGTTGCCATCAGTTTTGCAGGTAGAATTCCAACTTGCCACGGCTCTGTAGCAGAAAACCACGAAGCTACCGCTCCGGTGTTGTTTCGGGGCTGGTAGCTTTTTATCTATTTATTTGTTTTCAGTGTTCCATGGTTGCTGTGAGCCATCTCCTTGCTGATTGGTGTATTCAATTTCTGTTCTGCCTGGGATGGTCTCACTTCATAAATCTGTAATTAAAGAAACCACTGAAGAATGTGGCAACCCCAAGGTTGGGGTGTTTTTTTGACATGGGTCATATCTCTACTCCTTTTGCCAAATGATATTGAAATATTCATGGCAAATTAGCATAAGGCACATCCTGTTTTATGAGGAAATGTTGCAGAACAATATCTATAACTGATGCATAAAATATAAGTTTTCTACTTTCGCACGCAAAAAGCAGACTCACATATATTAAGGGCTTATTACTTGAGAGTCTTCAAATCACTGAAACTTTCTGTGGTACCTAGAATGTAACAAACTTAATTAAGTGGTTTAAATACTTTAGGTCTTTAAATTTGTATAGAATATTCCATAAAGTTCTTTTTGTCATTATGTCATTTTGGAAGATAGGACATGAAAAAGAAGACACTGAAGGAAACTTCATGTACAAGTCCTTCTTCCCTCAGTGTTGACTAGGGGTGGGGGGGGTCACAGGTACCAGAGTTATGCAAATGCTCAAGGTTTAGATAGCAAATTTTGGCTCAGTATATATTGTGAACAAAAATGGTGTGTAATGGTCAAACAATAGAAGAGAAGAATATTTCAATTTATACAGTCAAACCCACACTGGGCCTTGACTGGGTCGTAGGGGACGGAAATCAATGTGAGAAAATAATTCTTACCTCTGGTGCAACTGTTTTGCGAGAAAGAGAGACCAGTGAGAAGCATATTCGGCTTGGTCGGACAGAAATTGGGGAGAGGTTTGGCAGCAGCGCACTGGCTGATTGTGCACATCTCTTCCTAACTCCAAGTGTGGCAACTGTCAAGTTGGGAGCTTGAAATCAGCCATGGCAAGAGTATTTAGACCACAGAAGTCAGCAAACACTACAGATCATGGCTTCCCTTCTCCCCCTCGTCCCATCCACCACCACCACCCCCATCAGTTGTCAGAGCTTCACCAGCACTCTAGTGACTGGGGGTGACTGTCGCATCTATCCTATTAGTGTGGTGCCCTGAGCACAATTCTACCACCAGGTCCCAGGTCCAAAATAAGACAGGAACTTGCACAGCCATGCTAGGAGCCATTAACACCACGTCCGCTATATCTAGTGTGACCTTGTGCCCATTTCCCTGGGACATTTCCCAGAATATATCTGTTTGCAGTCTGGTTTGGCATTTATGCCAGAGTTTTCATCTTCTAATAATTAAAAGGATTATTCTTCATAGTTGTCTTTTTGAAAAGGTGAAATGGGTTTGAGAGATTTCCATTTTGTACTTCCAGCCATGGTCTGGTATACCGTATACTGTGTGAGATACATGTGCAGTGAGCAGAATTCTCACTTTAATGCATGGGAAAATCTCAATAATGGTGTAATTCATAGATAAAACAAAAATTTATAACCACTTTAATATCTGGCTAAATCTGAAAGATGACCAGTGATAACTCATCTCATTTTCTGAACCTTTGCAGACAGCCCCTTTATAGAGCACAGGCAGAGTGTTTACTTATAAACATGCAGTGTGTTCTGCCACTAGCAGCCAGATCCTGGTGCCTCGTTCCAGCCACAGGTATTGAGAGAGGAGCATTCCGTGCCACTGCTGGCACCAGTCAGCTAGTAAGTAAACAAGTCCCATGATCTATGCTAAAATCTGCAAGCTACACAAAGCTTCCAGGCCTGGACAGGGAAAGCTCAATGGTAAATATAAGAAGTTATAGCTTCAATGAATAAGAAATATATATATATATATGAAAATTGAGTCTAAGCAATTCTGCTGAAGAGCACATAGTCTCTTTAAAGGTTAGTTGTATCCTTAAGAGGACCGTACCCAAAGTCGATTTAACAAATACAGCTGCAGAAAGTATATTTACATATGACTACGTAAAGTATAAATTTTTAAGTCAAAAATTATTTAAATTAGGTTTTTGCATTTTCTATTTCAAATTTTCTTGTGCATATATAAAAAGGAGCAGTAGCTGTCAATGTATTGGTTCCATTAGCAGAAGAAAAGCTTTGCGCACAGACAATACTAGTTTTATGTCAGTATTATCAGGTGCTTCAAATAGAAAATCAATCAATTTAATTCCATTAATAATTCTCTCTTTTTTTTTTCATCCAATTCATGGAATCAAAGTGAAGCATGGAGAAGTTTTTTCTGTTGAAGATAAAACATCTGACATTCTTGCAAACATTATTGCATGTTCAGCTAAAAAGTTTACTTAAGGAAAAACTTATATTTGTGCATAGATAGTATGAACACAAGTTTTGGTACATGGCAAAAACAACATTTTCACTAAATTAAGAAACCTATAGAGCAGAGAGATGTTCTTAGAATTAATTGTGTTGCACACATAATTCAAAAATGTTTCCAAATAACCTATGATTCTACCTATCAAAATAGAGGCTGCACCACTTCCCTTTTATACGTAGAAGAGTAACTGAACTATAAAATTTTTTGTGATTAAAGTAATCTCGAATAAAAACAAAACAAACTTCAGAATGGCAATATACATTTTTTTGCTGAATACCATAAACTGGATTTTAGAAAGCTTTGTGCTTTTATAAAACTATTTTGTAATTCAGCCTATGTGTACTATAGTGGTACTGACAATTTGGTAAATAAGTCCTCCTTATTTTGTATGTATTTTTTCAAAATTAGTTTCAAATATTTTAATCAAAAAACTGAACTACTGAAGAAAACTATGTTTTCTTCTAGTAGTTTTAGAATTTCAGCTCTTACTTTTAGTCTTTTATTCACTGTCAGTTAATTTTTGTATACATTGTGGGATAGGGTCCAATTTCATACTTCTGCATATAGATATCCAGTTGTCACAATACCATTTATTGAAAGACCTGTCCTTTCCCCATTGTGTGTTCATATAAAGATCAGTTGGCTGTGAATGTGTGAATTTGTTTCTGGGCTCTCTATGCTGTTTCATGAGTCTGTGTGTCTGTTTTTATTCCGGTACCATGCTGTTTTGATTACTGTAGCTTTGTAGTGTGTTTTGAAATCAGGTCATGTGATATCTCCAGCTTTTTATTTTTGTTCAATATTGTTTTGTCTACTTGCGGTCTTTTGTAGTTTCACACAAATTTTAAGACTGTTTTTTTTTTATAAAAAAAATTTCATTGGAATTTTGATAGAAATTTCATTCAATCTGCAGATCACTTTGGGTATTATAGACATTTTAATAATATTAATTCTTTTGTCCATAAACATGGGATATCCTTCCATTTCAGCAGGTACAAAGCTACAGTTGGATAGGAGGAATAATTTCTGGTGTTTTATTGCATAGTTGGATGACAAGAGTTAACAATAATGTATATTTCAAAATAGCTAGAAAAGGGGTTTTTTAATGTTCTTATCACAAAGAAATGATAAATATTTAAGGGGATAGATATACTAATTACCCTGATTTGATTATTACACAATGTATACATCTTTGAAACATCATACTGTACCCATAAATATGTATAATTATTACGTGTCAATTATAAATTTAAAATAAAATAAGTATCTCAAGAGTCTTGAATTTCTGGAATTTGCAGGAAGAAATCACTTTGAAAAAAACTGAATAGAATCCAATCCTTCAAATAGCACAAAGATGACAAAGGAAAGATAAAGCTTTTCAGCTTCAATTTTTTTCTCATAAAGAAAGGTGACTGTTTCAAAAACAAACATAAAAAACAGCTTTTCTTCAACCAGGAATATCTACATGAACTCCAGTGTTCCAAAAATAAAATGACTAAATTCACTGGTTCTATTTGATCAGTCAAAGCCAGATAAACAAAACCTCTTTCAAGTCAGGCCTTCCAATTTGTTGTCTTTTGTTTTCGCCCTATAGTAAACTAGTCAGCAGAGCCCTACCCCATTGCCAAGGCTCACCCAGATCACAAGAAATCAATTCTCTGTGAACTCCTCCGAAATCATTTGTTTCCAAAACAGAGACGAGGGTGTGAAATTGAAAACGCTGAAAAGTAAATTACAGAAGTAAAAGTTTCTCAAAAACAGTTTGCGCTTAGTTGAGGCCACAAATACCTCAGGCAATGCTGGAAGAGCAGCAGGAAGGGTAAATAGCCAATATTATTGAAAGGAACACGAAAACCATAAAATCCACCAGTTGTGAAGGAATTCTAGAATCAGTCCACATGGAGGAGTGCAAGGGATGTGGGCAGTACCACACAGTGCCTGTGACCCAGGGCTGAGGAACAAAAGACTCGCACAACAATACAAGGCGATTATGAACAATGAGCTACACGAACCAGGAGACTCATAGAAGCCACACCCTGCCTTGATCAGGTTTGTGTTCTCTAGGGAACCGAGCACAGTGGGAGGCGCAGAATGTTGCTTAATGATCCCGGTGTCGAGTTAAAGGGAGTTTTTAGATGCGACATAGACTACCTACTTGACTTATATAATTTAACTTGAGTCTTTGAAATGAGAACCTTCACAGAACCTTGTAAATTTAATAAAATCCTTTAAAGCCCTGTATCTCTGGCCTCAAACCCTTTCAAGGAGGAAAAGCAGAGCAACTTTGGAGGAGATAGGAGCACCATTTGGTTTGGAGTCACATTCACAAAAGTCCTGAATTTTAAACACAAAAGTCCTGAATTTTATCCCCTAATAAAGTGAGACATATGACCACTATATTCCAACAGACAGAATAAAAAAGATAGTCATCATATAACTTTGTAAGCTCATGCCCCCTTAGAGGACTGCCTATGAGTAATATTTTTATAAATACTGTAATTACCTTACAAGTAGCCAAAGGGGTTAAAAGCAATTATATGTAAACATTTATATTGCTATATCTGTAACCCTCTTTAGTCAATTCTTAATTTTGCAATATACTAGTAGCCTCAAAAAAGAGTGGTGCCTCTGTGAGGAGCTTCTAAAAGGCAAGAGAATCATGAGATCAGATCTGCCCAGGCCAGGGAGTTCTCCATTACATAGGCCAAGCACCTAGCACATCTAGACAA
Source organism: Lemur catta (assembly GCF_020740605.2). NCBI lineage: Eukaryota > Metazoa > Chordata > Mammalia > Primates > Lemuridae > Lemur > Lemur catta. The sequence continues at coordinate 43,690,231 of NC_059141.1, read as the reverse complement.
AGAGTGTACAGGTATCTACGGCTTTTTCTCTGAACTCCCAGGGCGCAGCACAGTGACAATCACAGAGCCACTCTGAAAGCTGAGTATGTCCACATGTGCATTGCCTGCTCCTGAAACCAGCAGCCGTGGGAGATGATTTCTGCCGAGGTTGCCATGCTACACTCCACGAGACCCACTATCATGACCAAGGCTGACTCCTCAAGGGATCAGTGCCTGAGCCAAGCCACTCACCAAAAGCCAGCAGGTCTGTGGAGTAGTTTGACAGGACCACCTTGCCAGGAGGAATGCTCTATGCTAGACAGTGAGCAACTAAACCAAATGAGATTCTCAAGGAGTTTCAATACTTGCAAAAGAGTCAGATATCAAGACAGTGATATGGAAGCCAGAGGCTCACAGAGAAGAGATAATAAATAGAGGTCATAAAACAGCAGGAAACCACAAGTCAGAGAAGAGGGTAGAAAGAGAAGACATTCAGTAGTAGCTAAGAAAAAAATCTCTCTAGAAACTGAGGAATGATAAGCTTATCCAGTGGTATGACTGAATCAGAGGGAACAAGAATAAAAGTGACTGTTGGACACTGTTATGGATTGAATTTTATCACCCAAAAATTCATATGTTGAAATTCTAAAACCTGGGACTTTGAAATGTGGCCTTATTTGGCTATAGGCTCTGAACAGAAGTAATCAAGTTTAAATGACCTCATTGGGGTAATCATTAAATTAATTTACTATAACTGATGTCAAGGGGAAATTTGAAAACAAATATGCACACCGGGAGAACATCCTGTGAAGATGAAGGCCAAGATTGGGGTGATGCATCTACAAGCCAAGGAACCCCAAAGTTTCCCAGCAAACCACCAGAAGCTAGGGGAGGGGCACAGAGCAAATTCTGTTTCACAATCCTCAGAAGGAAACAACGCTGCTAACACGTTGATCTCACACTTCTAGCCTGTAGAACTAGGAGACCATAAATTTCGGTGTTTAAGGCACCCAGTTTACAATGCACTGTTAGAGCAGCCCTAGCAAACTAACACAGACACCTAGAGCTACTATTGAATCAGAAACATCTGCTCTGTTCCTCGAGGCTGACTATTTGGCTACTGAGAAGGCTTTCTGTCGTCTCTCTTGTTCATGTGTCCCCACAATAATGCCCATCACCTTAGATAACCTGAGCTGCTCTGTTCCCTGGAACCTGGAAGAACTTAGGTAACTCAGTGGAAGTTCAGCAATGCTTGGGAATGAGTAAATGAAGCACTCGGAAGCAAAGAAGCTGCTGCCTTGGGATCCTTAAATCCGAGGATCAGGAAATGTGAAACAAGTTTCCTGACAGCTTCAGGGAATGGCAGCCAGCCAGCAACTCCACGGCTTGGCAGAGCTGGAGGAAAAGAGCAGGTAACGCTGGGAAAGCTACATCCTGGCAGGATTTCTGCCGGCGGGGAGGGATCCGGCCTCCCAGCCACTTGTTGTCCCCAGCCAAGCCACTCTCTCTAATACAACAGTTCCTGAAGGAACTAAAAGATATCAATTATCTCCACTATTCAGGGTCTGCAATGCTGCAAATGTTTAAGAAATATTTACTATCTCTTAGCAAAGCGCTTCGGTTACCCAAAACAGCTGCTTTTAATGATAGACCAGGGACCACATCACCCAGGCACTTCCTGGGTTCCTTTAGCCTTCATCCTTCCCCTAAAGCTCACTTTCCTACAGCCTGCATTCACTGGATGCCTGGTGTGAGGAAAGAACTGGCACATGTCCTGATTCAGCCATCTGTGCCTCTTCTCTCCACCAAAGTGAGAATGCATTCAAAATAAATTATTTCCGAAGCACATTCTCTCCATTCAAGTTCTACTTCAAGGCCTCATAATAGAGCGCACCTCCAGGATTCTCATTCCTGGCAGCCCCTGAATGGGGGCTGCTGAACAATACACCCAGTACTTGCTCTGAAAGAAAGACAGACTTGGGGTGAAAGCAGGCAAAAGCTCTTCGGAGGTTCAGAAAGAGACGGAACCCAGGGCCAAATTGCCTTCCAGGTGGTCAAACTGCGCTGCTCATTGCTCAGAGTGAATGGGACGATTCCAGCCCAGCTCTGGACAGGAGGCAAGTGAACATGTGACTTTAATTGCTGCTAATTCAATGTTTAAATTACACATTTTAAGCCAGTTTTAATTTATTTTACCTTTTTATATCTTTACATTAAATAGGCTTTTCAGAGAGCTTAAGGGGAATGAACATTCTTGAGTACTTTCCTTCTGCCACACAACATAATGGGCTCACAGTTTATCTTATCTTGTCTTCACAATATCCCTTTGAGATGAATACTCTCATCTTCATTTTGAAGTGAATCCATCTTGAGTTTAGGTAACTCAGCTAGGAGCCCATAGTCAATAGGCAGAAGGAGGAAGATTTAAACCTAGACTTGACCATTACGCCCTCCTAGAGACAGAGGATGATTTTCATTATCAGAGAAGAGAGATTATTTAGATGCAGTGATTAAAACATCTCCTCTATTATTGACTCTTTACATTTCTGAAACAAATCAATTAACACCACTGTCAGACAGAGTGTGAAAATTAATCATTTCTAGAATAATTTTGTAACCTTGATCCCTAATTAACATAAACCCTATTTTAGAATTGTAGCCAATGGGAATTGGAATGGTTCTTTAGGGATCCTCTAGTTCCACGGAAACCACATTTTCAACTAAAATTTAGGCTAAAAAAGACTCTTCTATAATGTTTAACTAGTAGGTGCAATTTTTGTATTGCTCAATTGAGAAGATAATTACAAAGATAGAATGGAAATTTAGTAGTGCTTGTAAATGAATTGATCACATTTATTGGACACATTTAAAAAATTATATTTTTAATTTTTAGACATATTACTTATTCCATCTACAGCAATGATTGGTTAAAGATGCCTTTGAAAAACTCCTCAGCCCCTCCAAGGGACTTCAGCCACTAGGTTAGGAAGTCCTGATCCAGTCTAGCCCCACAGATGGAGACAGAGAAACCCAGAGGAGAAAATTACATGCCCAAGGTTGAACAGTAACAAAGCCAAGGCTGAATTCTAAATTTCCTGACTTACGCTTCAATGCTTTTTCCAACTGGGAAACAGACCGTTCAGTCAATAATTCACCTTCAGTGCCTTTTCCTCAAACATTAGCAATTTGTTTGGAGAACAAATTCAGGTATGCAAAAATATAATTTTATTTTTCTAAAACAGAATGTAATGTCTATCTTAAATCCTTATTCTGTCAAGGATAAAAAAATGTTAATTGTGGTCAATTTTGAGTACATACACACTCAATTCAGGATTTCCCTCTTCTCTAGGAGTTGCATCTGGTGCAGGATGGGGTAGAGGAGATTACACAGTATCTAGTGTTTGAGATACCTGGGCTTTGAGTGTTATCCACCCACACTGGCTATCCCTGAGCTGTAATTCATCACCTGAGTCCCAGGACATCATTATCGTTCCCTCCTGCATCTGTGTTTCCACCTGTTCCCTGGTCACATTGCTCATGCTGAATTCCAGCCCTACTTGAGCCCTCATAGGATCCACTGGTTTTCCCACAACTCTCCTATTTCCCTCTCAAGGGCAGGGCAAATATTTGACTGGCTTCTCATGCCTTTTCCCCCACTATTGCCTCTACTCTGGGTTTCAAAACTGTATTTTGAAACTCAAGAGCAAGAAAGGACTCTTTTTTTCTTTTTTCTCTAATCATTCTTTTTGTGGCCTCCCTTCCCTAAAGCATAAGGGAGACATGCAACTGTGGAAATACACTGACTGGTTCATGGTCATGCTACATTTTGAAGACATGATCATGCTACATTTTGCTTTGCAATGACCAAAGTAATTACAACTGGGTGAATATCACTATTAAAATTTCTTCCATTTAAGTTATTAACATCTTTTACATGAATTACTCCCCATGATATAACTGACATAATTTCTGGCCAAAAAAAGTCACCAAAAATCTGCAAAAGAAATGTATAAGCTCTGCAGTAAAAAAGGATAGTGAAATAGGTATCCCAGGTCCCATCACTATAGAAGAAAATGAGGCTTATATAGCTGTGAAGTGAGATTGCTACGCATCAGTTGAGGTGTGAAAATGCACAGAATAATAAGTACTCTGCAACTCATTTAAGTTGCAGCCTAAACTGCCTGGCTTAATTGTCTCTAAAAGTTCCCTTTGTCCAATACTCTTCCTCCTTCCCTCTGGCATGGCCTCAAATAGTCACTATCAGTGAACTGGGAAATAAGGTCCAGTTATTGCCTCTAGAAGACCCCAAGCTAAACGAGATCAAATCCAAATGTCAGCAGACCTTTCTGGTCTAAGAATAAAAACAGAGTCAGATAACCTCAACTTTCTGTCCTGGCCCCCACAGCTCAATGAGTTTCTAATCCCCCTTCCCTACCCAAAAAGGAACCTTGTGGGTGCTGAAATACCAGTTTGTCTGTCTCACATATCACAATCACCAGGTGCTGCCCCTAATTATGGGCCCCCTAATGAAAGCTATCTCCCCCCCATCAGATATCTTAAATTCCAAAATTTTTATCATGAATCCCCTTTTGGCTAGATCACTGAATGTCACTATATTTTTTAAATGTATACTTTGAAAGGTATACTATTATGCAAGTCATCATTAGGCTCTGAAAATCCCAGATGAAATCGAGTCATCTAACGAACTGCAGTAAAGAGGAAACCCCTGAATCGAGGGGTTAGAGATGATGGGGATCATGAAAGGCATCAAATTAGGAGCAAAAGCAGCAGGCACAGTGGGAGCACATGATGAGAGGAAGCACAGAGGAGAGACGCAGTACTGAGAACCAGAGGAGTAGAGAGAAAAATAAAAGAGGGATAACCTAAGATGGAAATGAAAAGGTCAAAAAGAAACTTGGCCCAAGTCTTGAACAGAAAATAAAGTGACAAAACTGGCTTTTCACACCAAACTCAAAGTAAGAATTTCTCTTGAGAAAGGAATAATGTTGCCCCTAAACTAAAATTTATCACCAGAGTCATCAACTACAAAATGATGAGCAGTGTTGGATGATTTTCAAAAATCTACTCTCCTTCTGATTTGTTTTATCCATAGCTAAGAAAAAAGCTCAAACCTTTAATGAAATTGCAAAAAGATGATTGCAAAGGCACCTGAATCTAAACATAATATTCCAGGTGTGGTCATACTGGTGCAATAGACTGCAGGACAAGTACATCCCTTGATCTGAGCGCTGCACTCTGATTAACATAGCCTGTGTTGGTATTTGCTCTCTAAGTAAAGCTTCACACTGGTACCTCAGATGCAGCTTCTAATCAACAAAAATCCTCAAATCTGCAGAATGGGAGGAAATATTTGCAAACTACACATCCAACAGGGGACTAATATTCAGAATCTACAAGGAACTCAAACAACTCATCAACAACAACAAAAACAACCTAATTAAAAAGTGGGCTAAGGGCATGAAAAGACATTTTTCAAAAGAAGACAAACAAAAGGCCAAGAAGCATATGAAAAAATGTTCAACATCACTAATCATCAAAGAAATACAAATTAAAACTACAATATGGTATCATCTTATACCAATCAAAATGGCTATTAATGAAAAGACAAAAAATAACAGGTGTTGGCCAGGAAATGGAGAAAAGGGACCTCTTATACCCTGTTGGTGGGAATATAAAATCAGTGCAGCCTCTATGGAAAACCGTATGGAGATTTCTCAAACAACTAAAAATAAAACTACCCGATGATACAGCAATCCCACTACTAGGTATCTACCCAAAGAAAAATAAATCAATATATAAAAAAGATATCTGCACAACTATGTTTATGGCAGCACTATTCACAGTAGCAAAGATACAGAATCAAGCTGTGTGTCCATCAATGAAGGATTGTATAAAGAAAATGTGGTATATATACACAATAGAATACTCTTTAGCCATAAAAAAGAAATCATATCTTCTGCAGCAGCATGGGTGGAACTGGAGGCCATTATCTTAAGTGAAACAATTCAGTCACTGAAAGACAAATACTACCTGTTCTCACTTGTAAGTGGAAGCTAAATAATGTGTACACATAGAAGCAGAGTGTAGAATGATGGACAATAGAGACTTAGTGGGGTGAGAGAGTGGGAAGAGGATGAATGATAGGAGGTTGCTGGGTGGATACAATGTGTGTTGCTCCAGTGATAGATGCACTGAAGGCCCTAACTTCACCACAATGCAATATATCAACGTAGCAAAATTGTACTTTACCCTATGTATATATACAAAGAAAAAATATATTTAAAATTTTTAAATAATAAAAAAACACAAAATCCTCAAGACCTTTTCACACTAACTTCTATTCAGCCAGTTATCTCCAGTGCTGTGGATGTGCAATTTTATTTTTGTCTGTTTGACCTTTAATTTGAATACAATTCTATATACTTGTCTCTGTAAATGTAGTCTTGCAGTTATAGCCCACCATATCAAACTTTAACTCTATCTGCTCTATATTTCCTGATCCTCCTACATTATGTCACTGTAAACTGGCTAATGATGCCTTCTTAGTTTATCTATACAGGATAAAGACAAAGACAAATCCTGTGGCACAACACCAGAAACTTCTCTCTAGGATGAAAATAATCAAAATTAAATCGCACGTTATATAGATGCCCCTAACTGCATTATTATTGACCATCCTTGAGGATGAGGATGATGAAAATAAGGAAAGCAATGATGTGATGACAATGATGAATGCTATCGTCTAAATGTGTCCCCAATTTATGTGTTGGAAACTTAACCTAGTGCAACGGTGTTGGGAGCTGTTTAGGTCTTGAGGGCTCAACCCTCATAAATTGATTAATGTTGCTATAAAAGGGGCTTTCAGAAGTGAGTTCACTCTCTCTTGCCCTGTGCCTTTCACCATGTGAGAAAGCAGCAAGAAGGTCTTCACCTGACACCAGATGCCAGCACCTTGATCTTGGACTTTCTGGCCTCCAAAACTATATGGAAATAAGTTTCTGTTCTTTATAAATTACCCAATCTATAGTATTCTGTTATAACAGCACAAAAAAGACTAATCCAATGATTGATTATGATGATCTACCAACATTTATTGATCATCACGTGTCAAGCCCTGTGCCAAGTGCTTTCAGTGCAGTATCTCATTTAATTTCACAACAATCATATTAGGTAGTTTCAAATATTATCCCATTTTACAGTTAAGGAAACTTAAATAGGCTTCAAAGAGTTATATATAATAACTTGCTTACGATTATGCAGATAGTAAGTGACAAAACATATTTTAAAAGCCAGGCCATCTTCCTCCAAAGCTAGACTCTTAACCCTTCCATTCTGCTGTTTTCACATGATGCGAGGTTTTATTTAAGCCTTTCCAAAACCAAAATATAAAGGCTAGAGGGGTCAAAAGTAGTATGTGTGAAATAAATGATCTAGAACAAAGGCCCTTGCCCTCCAGTAACTTACAATCCTGTTAGAAGGATAACATGTAGAAAATAAAGCTATTCTAGAACAAAACAGTTTATTGTAGTGCTAAAAGAATGAGAATCAGACCCAAGTATTCTTTTCCATCTCAATTCTCCCACTAAAAGGTCACAGACTGGAAATTTATAAAACCACAAAGAAAAGGATTAGGAAAAAATGAATAGGTCTCACCCTTCCAGGATTCAGTAAAGAATAATTAAAGGCCATGGAACACCACGTACTGACTGTTCACACACTGCTTATGGATAAAGCTTCTTAGAAAAGCTCTGTAGAACCAGGCACTGGATTCTCCCTCAGTTAATATCTGAGGTGCCCAGGGACTACAATGCCCACCAAATAAGCCATCAAAGCCCCAATCAAGCTGAAAAATATTCTCACTAAAGTTAGCAGCCAGAATTCTTCATTCCATGCATAACACCAGAATTAAATTTTCCCAAATTCAAAATCTCATTACCAACCAGATTATCAACTATAATCTCAATGCCCAAAGACAAGTTATTCATAGTCTGTTATCCCAATTGTTTTCAGCAAGTAAATAAGAGAAAGCACCTTCAGAAAGACCTATCTCAATCTCTTATTGTGTGACCTAGGGCAGTCACCAGTCCACCTCCAAACTGCTGTGATGATCATGGGAGATAATGAATGGGAAATTGTCTTGTAACCTGAAAGGTATATTTAAAAAGTTGTTACTCTCATTAGATGTTCAGGAACAAATTATTACCCGTATTAAAAAAGCCTCACGTGATATGCAAAACAATCCATAAGTGAACCCTTTCACTCCACTGGCCTCAGCATTTCCATTCTACCTTGCACCGGGACAATCAGAACGCTAATCTATTACCCCTACCTCACGCTCCCAATACTCCATACTCACATATCACCCCAAAGTACCCAGTGCTTTTTTATGCTCTGTTTCTTTATGTTGATAAAGATATGATGCTAAAGAAGCCAACTATTACTCTTAAAGAAGGTTAATATTAAAACACACAAGAAACTTTTGATTCTCATTTATTTCCCATTATCTGACTTTATCCCCTCTAGGCAGAAAACCTTAATAACCAAATATTTGCATAATGCCTCTCTTTTTATATCCTTGATTTCAACCAATTGCTTTAGAATATTTTCCCATCCCTCTAATAGTATCAAATCCAATTAACTGATATGTTAATTTTAAGTAACTTGGGATATTCAGAGCACTTTGATGAATGATTATAAATCATAGACTAGCAAAGAAGACAAGGTCTCTGGAGAAGAAAATGTCAGAAACTTCTCCTCCTGCTCCTTTCATTAGGAGAGTTATTATAGTAATGGGAGGAGGCTGGATTGAGAAAATAATCATATGGGGTTTTAGGAAATATTTGTGAAAGTTAGGTTTAACAGCTTTGTCTAACCTCTCCAGTCTAGTGGATGTCACATGTTTAATAAAATCTCCCAGATCTTTGAACCAAAGATCCCTGATCTCTTTTAAGGTACTCCAGAACACCAAGAAGTCATGACAATTAAAAAGAGCCCTGTACCAGTATATCTGTCTCCACTGCCTGCAAAGCTTGTGACTCCCTTCTCCACCTACAAATTTCCATTCTCCCTTGAAGAAAAAGTTGAGCCATCACATCCCTGAACATCTTTCCTGACCACAGCATCATGCAAACAAGGCTCGGGGTTTCAATGGCACCATGACAATTAGAATATTTATCTATTACATCATTTATAAAATTGTAAATATTTGTATAAAGAAATTTTCCATAAGACTTTGGGTCTTGTTTACTCATCTTTAAGCCCAAAGCTTCTAGCACAGTGCCAGGCAACTAATAGCTAGAAAAAAATATTTGTTTATATGTAAAAAAAAAAAAATGTTTACTAGGCTCTTGAATAAGGATTATCCTCAGGGATATCTCTTTGATTTCAAAGCTCACACAAGCTCAAAAATTTTTAAATGGAAGTCTAATTAGTATTTCAGAGTGCCATGCCCGTGTCATGGTAAAATTCCCAGAGCCCCAAAAGGCATGGATAGATTCCCAAACCCTATGTTTTATAGCCTACCTGCATTTTCCTCTGCATATTGTGATGGCTTGGTGGAGATGAAATTGACAGAGAGAAAAAGAGGTAATTGCCCGAGTAAAATTACCACTAAAAAGTCAGCCTTGAGGATACACTGCAGCAAAGCTCTCTTATTCACTGTTGGAGTAAATTAACCATCTGAAGCTGTATACAAGGCTCCAAATATTGCCCTGAAATGACCAAACCTCTACTTTTAGCAATCATTGAAGGAGCAGTTGTCTTCCAGCAAAGCTGCTTGGTTTGTAAGTTCATTGGACAAGTTTGAAAAAAGAGTTTAAAAACTTAAAAAATGTTTTAAAAATAAATATATATGTAATATATACATATATTTCAACAGAATTCTTTTTATACCTCCACCTACTGATATATATCTTTAGCACAGGAATATTTAATGCATTATAGTCATCAGATTTAAAAGCTGACAGATTCACAAAGCCATTCATATACTGTAATTATTGATTTGCCCTCTAATCATCTTCCTAGACTGGGGGCTCTTTGAAGGCAAAAATGGATCTTGCTAATCTATATACCCTTTCCTAATTCCTTGCCCTGCTATATCAAACACTTGAAAATATACTTGAATAGATTAGAATATATTCATGGTCAATTCTAATATAACAACAATAGCTAACTTTATTAACAGTTATAATTTGTTCTGAGGGGTGATTTCACTCATTCTCACAATGATCCTTTGAGGTGGGTACTATGATTATCTCCATTTTAGAGATGAAGAAACTGAGACCTAAAGAAATTAAGTAACTGACCCAAAGCCACATAGCTACATAACAGAGGTGGTATTCAACTTTACTCCAGTAAAATCTTTATGTTTTCAAGGCCCATGCATGTGTTAAGCCACTCTCCAATACTACCTCAGTAAATTCCTAAAGGGACCCAACTCCATGTTTTTGTCCTTGTGTTTGGAAGCTACGTAAGCCAAGCTAAGCTAACTGTTGTAACCAGCAACCCCAATAATTCAGTGGCTTTCACAGTAGAAGTTTATCTGTTATTTAATGTCTGAGGCTCTAGGGGATGGCAGGACCACAAAATAAAAAGAGCCTTGGAGTCCTCTGCCTTGTCCTCTGCATCCAGCCTGCTGACAGAGGAAGAGAATGGGGGTGCGCATGAGAAGTTATGCTGAGCCAGGCCAAAGACTGAGGCTCGTTACTTCCACTCACATTCTATTGGCCGAACTCGGTCACATGACCATGCCTCATGGCAGGGCAGGGTGGGAAATGTGTTCCAGCTATGAGGCCAAGTAGAAAATGAGAAGGCAGATACTGTAAGCACTAACAGCCTCTACCCAGAAAACTAGGGGACTCAAGATTCAAAACCAACATCAGAGGATGTTAGAGGCAGAGTGGAAAGAGACTTTTCAACTCTCCTGCATGCTTTCTATTTTCCTCACTCTGAATTTCTCTAACCCATTAGCAACTGCAGCTTCTGCTACTGCTAATAGTACCTGAAGAGATTTATTTAACTCTCTAAAGTATATCATTTATCTTTTAAGAAAAAAATAATCAAAATTTATTTCTTGCCCTACAGATGTATTAGGAAATGTCATTTTCATTGCATGAAACTGCTTCCCTTCCAGAAAAATTTATTGCCAGATAACTCTTAACAGAAAATTCTCTGAACACACTTAAGATTTTAAATTATTTGTAAATACTATATTTACAAAAACTATATATATGATAAATTGAAATCATATATTTGATTTCAGTATACCACAGAGTTAACCTATGGTATATTAAGTTCAAATACAAGTTACATTTAATTCATTCATTCATTCAAAAAATATGTACTAACCCTATTACATTTTGTTTCATCCCAAGGCCCACAGGGCAAACCTCAACAGATACAAGACAGTTATGTATGATAAAGAGATTAAATGATATTTCATAAGACTGTTGTTGAAACTGCAAGGGGGTTTCACCCTCATCACACAAAGATCCAATTATTGAGACAACCAGGATTGCCAAGGAAGAAAGGAATTTTTAATACAAAAGACATCTTGTCATCTTATCGGGAGAAAAGGAGAAGCTGCCTCAAATCCTCTCTCCAACTAACAGAGATCATGGGCATTTAAAGGAAGAGCCCCGTGCCTTGGGGAAGGTCGTGGTGTGACTAACAAGGAGCTACTTACATTGGGGTCCAGTTGTGGCAGGAGATAGTGAATCTTGACTTCAGGAATTCTGCCCAGGGGCCTTCAAAATCTTAGCTCCTGTGTCTTGCAGAAAATCCACCATTTCTGGGAAACAACTCAAAAGGTGAAATAGTTAATTAAGGAAGGGGATTACTTAAAAAAAATATATAAGGGTTTTGGAAATTTGTTCATAGAGCCAGTTACAAGGCAAACTTGAGTGAAAAATCTGGACCCACATTCCTTCCCAGACTGTGTTCCCAGTCCTCAGCAAATCAGGAAGAACATGTTTAAGTTACATTTAGTTCTGTCTGTGAAATATGGACAGAGGACCATTCTCTGTAATCACAGAGTTTCAAGATAATGTAACTGAGTCACAGAAACCGACCCATTCTCTGAATTCCCTTCAGTTTACAATTGCCCATCAGAGTTTACAACTGTCCAACAGAGTTTTTACTTCCCAAGAAGAACAGTCAAGATTCAAGTGTATCAAGATCATCCACAACAACTCAGTTCTTAAAATTCACTCTGAAAATCCCACTCTTTTCTACAGGAAACTTAGGTCCTGAGAAATACATCATTCCAGCAGTTTCTAAACATTGCCATTGTCGGAATCACCTGGAAATTTATATTTATGTGAATTCTATAAATTTCCAGTCCATGTTCCAGATCTATTGAATCAGGATCTCTGAGACTGAAATGTAGCAACTATGATCTTAAAAATCTTCCCTAGTTAATTTTTACAATGTTCCCGGGCTTTAAGAAACATTGCATCTTTTAAACTTGCTCAATATTATTAGGCTTTACCTTAGGTTGTTTACTCAGGGCCTAACATCTTTGACAATCACCCAGCTCTTACAGGACAGATTGCTAGCTACCCTCTTTCCTCTGGGGCTTGATTCTTAGCTTTTCAAAAACATTGCTCCCTTTACAAAAGTTTTACCTTGGAGCAGTTCCCTAGTAATTCCAAACCAGAGGCAAGTGGTGCTCTCATAATCATAATCACTTCATCAGTCTACATTTTAATAGAGGCATATTCTCAAACCCTTTTCAAAACTCAAATCAGAGGGTGGATTTTAAAATAAACAAGTTAGCACTGCTTTAAAACCCATTTCTAATCATTCTCACACCCTCAGAACAAATCCGTTAAAACTTCAGAAGTCATTAAGGAGTGGCCCTGAAGGTTTTTTGATTGTTGGGAAGTGTTATTGAGATGGATTTGTTGAAGAGACGTTTGATACCATTTCACACTCCTGTCAAAGTTTTATTAGATTTCTAAACCGAAGATAAATACTTTATTTTTAACCATAACAATCTGAGGCTCTAAGAAGGAAAACAAGAAAGTCAAATTATCCTAAACTTTAGTATAGAAGATGGAGTTGCACACTTTCAAGTAGAACTGGCTTGAATCCAAATGAAGAAGGACCTCTGCCATGACAAATAACAACCACGTCTCAAATCATGACAATTATATGTAGAAAGAGTCAGCCTTCCCCACTGATTGCTTGATGTAATTTCCTTATTTACTACAGCTTCATCTCATTCACTCTGTCAAAAAAAAAAAAAAAAATTCTTCCCTATCAATTCCTTTAATATGATCACAAACCTTGACAGGCAGGCTACCTGAGAAACCGGCCATAGACTCTCGCAGCTGGATAGAGCCGTAGGGATTATCTAGTCCAAATTTCTCTTATACAAGAATCCTTTCTCCAGTGTCATTGACAAAGAGAAACCCAACCAGATTCTGCTTCAAAGCTTTCAAAGAAATAACAAGGCCTGACGTTTATAGGGCACTTCGCAGATTACAAAGCACCTTCAATCATACAGTTTCACTCATATTGTAGATGATGACATGGAGATTTTGAGAGATTAAATGACTTGCTGTGATGACACAGGTAACAAATGGCTGAGCCACGACTTCTATTAAGTCTTTGGAGTACGAATTCTTATTTCTTTTCCCTGCTGCCTCCCTGGTGACAGTCTGGTCTTTGCAAGGCTACACAGGTTTGAACTGCGCAGGTCCACTTATACTCAGATTTTTTTCAATAAAAGTTACACCGAGTGTACCAGCCCTCCTGCCTCCCCTTTCTCTTTCTCCACCTCTTCCGCCTCTTCCACCCCAGAGACAGCAAGACCAACCCCTCCTCCTCCTCCTCCTCCTCCTCTTCCTCCTCCTCCTCCTCCTCCCCCTCAGCCTACTAAACATGAAGACAATGAGGATGAAGACCTATATGATGATCCACTTCCATTAAATGAATAGTAAATATGTTTTCTCTTTTTTATGATTTTCTTAATAACATTTTCTTTCTCTAGCTTATTTTTTGTAATAATACAGTATTCAATACATATACAAAAATATGTGTTAATTGACTGCTTATGTTATCAGTAAGGCTTTTGGTCGATGATAGGCTATAAGTAGTTAAATTTGGGAAGAGTCAAAAAATTATACCTGGGTTTCTGACTGTGTAGGAGGTCAGCACCCCTAACCCCCACATTGTTCAAGGGTCAACTACACTTTGTTGGACATCTGTGGTGATTAAAAAATTCAAAGAGGCAAAATCTATCCCCCTATAACTTTTTAAAATTTTAACCAAACCTTAAATAGTGCTTAGCACATGAAAGGCACTATTTAAGTACCTTCCAAATATTAACCCATTTAATTCCCATAACAGTTCTATGAAATGAGTACTATTATTATCCCCATTTTAAAGGTAAGAAAACCAAAGCTGCAAATAAATGGCAGAGCTTGAATCAAAACCAATCTAGACCATTAGTCTGTCTCCAGGGTCCAAACAGTATCCTGCCTCTCACTTCTACTATGGGTATTTCACTGTAATCTTTGAATCAACACAGAATAAAACCATTTCTTTAGTCATATAATAGCCATGCAAATATTTGAAGGTAACTAATCGAGCTCCCTCTCCAAGATTTGTATCAGTCAGGGTTCTATCAGAGAAACAGAACCACTAGAAATTATATATAGGATAAGGGATTTATTACAAATGATATATAGGATAAGGGATTTATTATTTATTATTGACTTTTCACTATTGTGGGAGCTAAACAGTCCCTGTAATTCTCTTGTACTTATCTATACCTGATGCCAAAAGTCATATATTCAAGGGTTGAGATTTGATAAAATTAACATTTTAACTGTTTTATCAAGGATATTCTTAGGTAAAGCTGGCTTTTCTAAAAATCTGTAAAGGCTGGAACTGAAAAATACAATGACCACTAGTACAGTTTGTTACCACTGCTTTGATTTGTTTTAAGGAGCTAGAAATTTACCAACAACTTCTTTTGAGCTGTCAGTTCAAGTAATAACACAGTGAAAAGGGAAATAACATCTTAGTATTATTATAAAAATAGCTTTGAACTTGCAGTTCCCCTGAAATGGATTCAGGCACTCCCAGGGGTCCAAGAACCAATGATTTCTAGTATATCAAAGAAGTTCTGGCATTGCAACTTAATTTAGGAGAGGCCACCTTTGGATCCAGCTTTACATCAACCAACCAAGCACCATGCACACACACAAATATGCACACACATGCACACAGAATCTTTCTTACAGCTAAAAATCTTCAATACCACATTTAGTTCCACTGTGCTAGCACACAGAGTCCCGATTCCAAAACAAAAGGAACTGCAAGTATGGCACTGTTATAAGTTATCTATCTTTCCTCAGTGTAGACAAAATGTGTTTAGGTGAAAGGGTATTACACACTGTGAAGGAAGAGCTATTAGAAGATTAGTGTCCTTTATCCACTAGAAGGTGAAACATTCCACAGGTCCCTGGAGAAGTTTTTCCTAATATCCCACTACATTTTTGTAACAGAGGTAAAAGCCTGAAAAGGTGCAAAATGTTTTACAAGTTCTCTCTTTAAAACCCCTCACTCTTTTTGAGGAATTGAAACCTGCAATCCTGCCTGAGGCCAGTAATCAAAGAGGCAGACAAATGTTCTTTTTTCTTTGTTTTCTAGTATCTTAAACCACAGGAGATGTCTCAGTCGAATTATCCAGAAAGAGGTCACAAGATGGTCTTTACCGGAGATGCTTTAGTTAAACAGCAATAGCCCAAAGCTGAAAACCCCCTTTAAAAACCCGGTATTTCTGCTTAAAGGGGCAATGATGTTTCTTTAAGACGAGAGTCTACCATCCTCCTCATTTGCTGGCAAATTAATAAACTTCTCTTTCCCTTTCCTCAAACCACTTGTCCTCATTCTTCATTCAGTTTCAGGAACAAGTACCGAACTTTCAGTAACATTCTTGTTGGCTTCAGTTCATCGTTCCAGTTATCAAGATCATTTTTAATCTTGCTTCTGCTATTCATGCTTTCTGCCAGGAGATTCTTGGAAATTATGTACTGCAGATTGAGGGCAGTTCTTGACCATTTTCCATGTGACAATCCTTTCTTTATCTGAGGATAAATTGGTTCAATTAATTGTCACTTGTGTTTTTAGAGCATGGTACCACAAGACCTTGCCCATTCCATCCCCAGAACTAATTTAATCAAAGCACCAAGAATGAATTGAAGCAAAAAATGCCTCGAAAAATATTAATATTTTCTTTCAGAGAAATAATGCATAATTTCTACTATAATAGTAATATTAGTGATTATAGGAAGCCTATTTCTCAACATCCCCAATAAGAGCAAAAGTTGAGTGTCACTGCTGTCAATCACTTATAAAAAAAGAAAAAGCTCCAGCCATCTCACCTGTTGGAGGCAGTGACCAGGTTGTGACTATGGATACTGACTGTTGACAGACCTCTCTTCTATTGTCTTAAAGTGGAGGGAGAGAGAGTGCCAAGGTCACCACTGTCCAAACTGAAAACAAAAGGAAAACACCTGATAACTGGAATGAGTAATATCTCATTATTATTTAAGAATATACTAAGTGGGGCCAAGCGTGGTGGCTCACACCTGTAATCCTAGCATTCTGAGAGGTAGAGGCAGGTAGGTCGTCAAGCTCAGGAGTTCGAGACCAGCCTGAGCAAGAGCAATACCCTTCTCTACTAAACATAGAAAGAAATTATATGGACGACTAAAAATATATATAGAAAAACTGGCCGGGCATCATGGTGCATGCCTGTAGTCCCAGCTACTCGGGAGGCTGAGGCAGGAGGATTGCTTGAGCCCATTAGTTTGAGGTTGCTGTGAGCTAGGCTGATGCCACAGCACTCTAGCCCGGGCGACAGAGTGAGATTCTGTCTCAAAAAAGAAAAAGAATATACTAAGTAAAAAATGAAAGGGGGTTGATTGAAAAAGACATTTAGTTGATTTTTGTCATTTAAAGGTCTGAAAAAATCTCTACTCAGTGCCTTATAAAATGACTAGTTATGTTATGAGAAGTCTGATTCATTTTTTAATGTTTGATTGATGACAGCCTTTAAGCTCCAGCCCTCCTTCACCCATCCTCCTCCGCCCTACTCTGGTGCAATAGACTGAATGTTGGTTTTCCCCAAAAATTCATATGTTGAAACCCTAATCCCAACGTGGTGGTATATGGAGGAGGGATAATTAGGGGGTACTTTGGTTCTAAGGGGGAACCCTCATGAATGAGATTAGTGCCCTTCTAAGAAGAGGTGAGAGAGCTTGCTAACTCTTATTCTGCATATGAAGTTGTCAGTCAGCAACCCGGAAGTGAGCCCTCACCAGGACCAATCATGCCGGTGCCCTAATCTAGGACTTCCAACCTCCAGAATTGCAAGAAATATATTTCTGTTGCTTAAAAGACTTCCAGTCTATGGCACTCTGTTATAGCATCCCAAACTGTCACGACATCTGAGTAAGCCAGTAATAAAGCCCAGGTGCACCAGAGGGGAGACTGAACCCATGCGAGCCTCTCCTTCTCCTGCTCAGGAACCCTCACATTGGCTCCACCTCCTAACCACAATAAAAGCTCATAGCCAGCCACCTTTCCTTGCTTCCTCCAGGGAATAATCCTAATCTTTGAAACTTTTGAGCATGTTAAGATCTCCCTCCTGTGACTCTGTCATGTTATTTAGTATGGCTGTCATGAAGAGGGGAGATTATCTGGGTGGGGCTGATCTAATCACAGGAGGCTTTAAAAGTAAAGAATTTTCTCTGAGTGATGTCAGAAGAAGAAGAAGAGCCACAAGTGGCAGTGAGAGATATGAAGCATTAGGGGGTTGTGGCATGTGGCTGATGACTTGAAGATGGAGGGGGCCACATGAAAAGGGATGCAGGTGGCTCTGGAGCAGTGAGTGGCCCCCACCTGCCAGCCAGCAATGGAGGAGGGGGTGCTGAGATTCACAACTCCAATGAACTGGATTCTGTGAACAACATGAGCAAGGTCGGGAGGGTATTCATTCTCTGAGCCTCCAGATAAGAGCCCACTTTGGCCAACATCTTGTGAGACCCTGGGAAAAAAACCCAGCCAATCCAATCCAGACTTCTAACCTACAGAATGTGACCTAATAAATAGGTGTTGCTTTACACCACTAAATCTGACAAAATGTTATGTAGCAATAAAAAAAAATACAATGTGCTAAGAGTTTGATGCACAGTATCAAAATCAAAAAATATGTTACCTTTTACATTTAAAGAGGTTAAAATCTAACGGGAAAGTATATATACTAACAAAAAGGGAAAATGTGACAAGTGCCATAATATCCATCTGCTTGGGCATCTATGACAAAATATCAAATACTGGATGGCTTATAAACAGCAGAACTTTATTTGTAGCAATTCTAGAGCCTGCAAAGTTCAAGATTGAGTCACTGGTAGATTTGGTGTCTGCCAAGGGGCTGCTTCCTGGTTCACAGACAGTGGTCTTCTCACTCTAACCTTCCGTGTCAAAGTGAGGAGGGGTCTCTCTCAGGCCCCTTTTATAAGGGCATTTATCCCAATCATGAGGACTCAAGCCCCATGACCTAATCACCTCCCAAAGCCCCTACTTACTTAGAATATCACCCTAGAGGTAAGGATTTCAACATATGAATTTGGGGGTAACATAAACATTCAAATCAGAACACTGCTGTAGAAAAGTGATTCTCAACCAGGGGCAATTCTAACCCCACCAGAGGAAATTTGGTAATATTTGGAGACATTTTTGGTTGTCACAACTGGGGAGGTGCTGCTAGCATCCAGTCGCTAGAGGCCAAGGATGCTACTGCTGAATGTCGTACAAGGCACAGGAGACGCACACATCTCTCAAAAAAGAGAGAGAGAGATAATTATCTGGTGCAAAATGTCAATAGTGCCAAGGTTGAGAAACTCTGCTCCAGGAATAGGGAGTAGAAAATCAATTACCACTGAGGGATTTGAGCAAGCTTCTTAGAGGTAGTGATATTTGATTTATGGAGTTGGCAGTAGTAAATAGCCATTTCCCCCCATCCCATCCCCAGTCCCATATCTTCACATAGTTTACCTTTTATTAATAGTTGGGACCAAGTGCCAAAACTTCAATGTGTCACTCCACAAAAACAAAATTAATTGAGGAACTAAGGTGGATGACATCATGCTAGAATTTATGAAGGATACAGAAAATAATGAGCCATGACTCACATCTTCAGTGTGTTGACAATCTAAGTGGAGAGACAGACCTATTCACAAATAAATGCATCAATCTTAAATGTATTGAAAGTAACCCTGGACCACTCCTTCCACTCATCAGTTACGTCAAGGAAATTCTCCAAGGGCACCTCAACATGTGTGAGATGTGCAAATTCCTGTGCTAATTTTGTAATTAGATAATTTGGTGTATTTTTCTTTCTTTTGATCCTCTATAAAGTCTGTCTTGCAAGGTAGTCACAGGAACTCACTTCTCCAAACTGAGATCCATCATATGCTTACCACTTTTTCACTGTGATGCCCCTCATCCCCACAAAGTTTATTATTACTTTTGCATACCATTGGTAGTCAAGAACACAGGACCATTGTTAAGTCCAGAGAGAAGAAAAAATACAAGAAATTCACTCTTATCTTTGCCACTGAATGTTTGTCAAAGCCATTAGAGGGGGAGAAACAAATCTGTCGCTAACAGCATTTTCATTCTGGATAGCCCTAAACACAAGCAGCTGGGCTGAGATTGCCATTTCAGAGTTCACGAGGGACTTTTACAGCTGTCACATCTAAGCAAGTCTTAAAAACCGTTTCTCAAAGCCAGACTTATTTGAGACAAGCATCTGGTGACAAATGTTGAAGGAATAACAAAACCCTCTGTATTCTGGGTTTCTTGACCTTCATGTTTATTAATGTTCAGAGCTTCCCCACCCCTCTCAAAATTTCAAAACCATACCACTGGGCTCTACTTAATGCACACTGCTGGAGATGAGTAAAACAGAATAGATTTCTATGCTTCTCTGCTTGACAAAAATCAACCCATTAAAAAGTTAACACATCAATTTACAAAAGAATGCAGGGAGCAGATTTGCTCAGTTCTCAGTTGGACAGTGGGTACTTTTTAATTGAACTAAATCTCAGGCACTCTTCACTAAATCCCCTTCTGATTAATTCTGTCAGCCAAGTAGATTATTTTTATAAATTTTAAAAAGTACAGAACTTTCTTCACAGACCATGAAGATTCCTTTTTTAATCCCAATTTTCTCTCTTGCCTAGAAAGAAAGTCAAATGGTTCCCAGAGCCTGTGAAAACTCTCCTTTTGTGGCCTCAATAGAACTGACAAGTCCATGGATTCTATATCATTTCAATGATTGAATTCAACTTTATAGGAGTTACAGAAAGGGACTGACCTTGTGGTAAGAGGAGGAAAGAGAACAGAAGTGGGGGACTCCTTTTGTAAGGTAGATAGTGAGGGATTACAGATCTCCTAGGGACAAAAGTGGGTGCCTTGCCTTGGTGCAATTGCCTCACGTGGGAAGAAGGACAAGGGTGGGCCCCAGGCCCCCATCTTTGTCCTGCCCCGCCCTAATCCTGTCATGTCTGGGGGAGGAGGGAACATCCTATGAATCTGCCAATCATAACTTAGCATGCCAACTGCAAAAGAATACAGAGGACTCGCTAGCCCATGGGTCAAGCAACATAGGTAGGATGGAGTCCAGAAAGTGGCCTAGAACAACAAGCTTTCAGACAGGCTTGGTCTAGGCAGAAGGAGGTCCAGGTGGAGGTCACAAGATTGTGTTAGTGGGAGATGGAATGAATAGCAATTGCCTCAAGCTGAAAAGCTGAAAACTTCCCTTTAAAAGCTCTGTATTTCTGCTTATGATTAGGATGATGGCATTTTAGATGGGAGTTTCCATCTTCCTCATTTGCTGGCAAATTAATAAATCTCTTTCCTTCTCTTCAAACCATTTATCCTTGTTCTTCTGATGTGGCCTCAGGGACAGGTGCTGAGCTTTCAGTAACAATTTGTTATATAAAACATCACTCACTTTAGTAATTTGTCCTAGGGTGCTCAATAAATTTTTTATTATATGTCTATTTGCATAAACCCCATAACTGGGAACAACCATACCCAAGAAATTCTGTCACTAAGTGTCTTGATATCCTCTGTAATTTTCTTTTATGTCCATGGGAAGCAGGAAATTATTTATGGTTGGGATGGATGCCTGGACCACGTGGCCTGAAATGGCAAAGTTCCTCATTGGGCCAGCTATTTAGGCATCTATGTGTCCATCCTTGATCTGGAAGATCTGAACTAATTACCACCCTCGAAATCAGCCCTTACAATCTCACATGTCCCCTCTTCCATGATAGTCCCTGGGCCTAAAGGGAGGATATTTGTAATTTTAGCAGCAGAGTATTAGCAATGGGATAGTTTTTAAATTCTGGAGATATCAGATAAATTTTGCTATTTACTTAATCAGCAATGTTTCAAATAAAAAGTCATAAAAAATTTTCAGTTCTCTTCATGACTTTTTCTTAAAAAAGCAAATCTTGGACCATAGCTGATTATAAACTGTTGAACTTAAACTTATGTTTCCAGAAATGATTCAGACATTTTATGATTATCCATTATTTAATTTACTTTAAGACTTCAATTTACTGAAAGGAGTTGTGAAACCATGACACACAGACACACAGTCAGAAGCAGATATTATAGATGTATAAGATTTTTTTATTTGCCATTTTCCAAATAGTTTCTTTCCCCCACTTTAGAGATTTCTTGATTACTCGTTTTATTGCCCTAAACAATTGTTGCTAGGCAACTCTAAATTTGCATTTCCAAAGACATGAAACCAGGTAGAAAATTTATATCTCAAGGCACAGGACTTAGACTTAAAGGTAAGTTTTGTTAAGCAAACTTTGAGTCACTGTCCTTTTTATCCTAAAATTTTTTCATGGTTTAGGTGCAGAGAGGGAGGTGCCCTTACAAGTGGAGATTTTCTTTTCATAGAGCTTTAAAATATGCAGCTAACTGTAGATTAATTTAGTTTGATAGGTGGTCTTTTCAATTTTGCTTGTTTCTTAATTAATTACTGGCTTTAGCGTGGAGCCCCTTAAAGGAACAAGGTGAAGACAGCCCATAATTTTAGCACCAGTACTGCTGAGAGGAAGATCACTGAAATCCCAGTTATCATTTCAAGTTATTTTCTGTTAACCATTTTTATGGCCTGTGAATATTAGATGTACAGTCAACATGATTAATTTGTGCCCTCAACAAAGTCATTTAATGTCTAAACAAATTCGATATCTAAACATATATTTTTAAACAAAATTGGGTAAAAGAAAATGAAAAGAATTTTAAAACAGAGACCAAGAAACAATCACAAAATATAGTTTTAATTATTACTTTTAAACTTAAACCTACTAAGATAACAGCCATAACTATTCTAGTAAGACTTGTAATTATTAGCTGGAATTCAATAAAAATATTTTTTCCTTGTCAACTCTTTGGTTTCCCTAAAATTAAGTCTGTTCATGAAGAGCAGGAGAAATGTTAGATACTTTCTACTAGTATGTCTGTTTTTGAATAACATATTTGATGCTCTTAATACACTTAAATTATTAATATTTTGGTGCTTAAATTGTCTCCCATGTAGGAAATGCAAACATCTTTAAGTTGGCTCTTTTGCTCTTTGGACATGACACAAATGTCATAAGAGGTTGTTTTAAATTATAACAAGATTTTTCTATATTATCTTGCTTCTTTCCTGCCCAAGACCCCTACCTAGCCATTTTCCAAGATTCCTGGTTGCCTTTGGTGAGGTATTATTCTAAGAGTCTACCATCTGAGTGAAAGGCACATGCATTCTTAGTGGATTGAACAATATGTCTACACCAGGGCTGTCCAATGGAAGTTTCCGCAATGATGGAAATGTCTATACCTGTATTGTCCAAGATGGTAGCCACTAGCCATGTATGGTGCTTGAGCTCTTAAAAAAAGATTAGCAAGATAAAGGATCTGAACATTTCATTTAATGCATTTACTTTTAATTATTTTACATTTAAGTAGCCACATATGAGTAGTGTACACCTTTTGGGACAGTTCAAATATACACCTTGAGAATGGTTTTAAAAATTGCCACTGAATTGCTTTAACACTTTTCCCACAGAGAGTTGTGGTCTATTCTCCCCTCTCTCACATTGATCTGGGTGGGCTTGTAACTGCTTCTACAATTACAGAAAGGTAAAAAGGATGCTATGTAACTTCCAAATCAAGGACATAAAAGTCCTTTCAGCTTCTGATGGGGTGTTTTGCTTCAGGCTCCAGATGCCCCCTCCAAGAACACTCACTCTGGAGGAAGCTGATTGTCATGTTACAAGTCCAACTACGCTGACAGAGCCGGCTAGAGAGGCCTCCACCTCATCCTCAGCAAATCAGCAGGTTTGTGAGTAAAGCCTGCTCAGATCCCCCAGACCAACCCTTTGGCCAGATGAGTGCATCAGTCAATGACAGGAGGAACAAAGGAATCACCCGGCCATGCCCTGCCCAAATTCCAGACCCTCAGAATTCGTGAGCATAGCAAATGTTTGTTCTTTTACACCACTAAGTTTGTAGTGTGGTTTAATACACAACACTGACTGACAGAGCAGATGTTGGTACCTGGAAGTGAGAAGCTACAATAGCAAAACCCTAAAACATGTGACATTGACCTTAAGAGTGGGTATTGGGTAGAGGATGGAAGAACCTTGAGGAGTCCTTGAGGAAGCCTTTCCATACCTACCTGGTTATATAAATCTGTAATGGCACTTGTTAGAAACACAGATCCTAGAACTCATCCCTGAAGATTTAAATTCAGTAAATCTGAGGTAGGGCCTGGAATTATATATTTGTACCAAACTGCTGAGATTAGGC
The DNA here is from genome assembly GCF_020740605.2 of Lemur catta. NCBI lineage: Eukaryota > Metazoa > Chordata > Mammalia > Primates > Lemuridae > Lemur > Lemur catta. The sequence goes on along the minus strand of NC_059141.1, from coordinate 43,666,330 downwards.
AAAGGTGACAACTGTTGTATTAAATTTGAGCCATAATCCTCATGATAAGCAACTTAGTTTTATGTATATAAGTATATATACACACACATAGCGAGATTTAAAATGCAATATTAAATACAGGAAAATATCATATGCACATATTCAATGCAACACAATTTATAATGAAAATTATAAATAATTGCTCTAAATAAAACTAATAAAGATCTAAATGCTGTATCACAGGCACTTGGTTAAGTATAGTATGATATAAACTTGTGAGAATATCAGACAACCAATAACATAATCTTTTTATAAAAAGTAATCACATAGAAAATTATTATTAATATTAAATATTGAAAAAATATATGAATTGATGATAACTATTACACACATACAGAGGAAAAGACAGTTGAAGGAAATGCACCAAAACATCAACATTTTATGTCCAAGCAGTAGGAGTAGTAATTTCTTTTCTCCCTTTCATTATTTTCCAATTTTTCTATACATAGCACATATTTTACAATGAAAAAATTAAATAGGTTAATGCACAATTTCTTAACTGAGAGAGGAGAAAGGAAACTCCTGGCTCCCAGCTGCCTGAGGTACTTTCCTACCCAAGGTCCTCTGTCACCAGGAAAAGATGGTGGTCCAAGCTTTGCTCACCCATCTTTCACCATCTTCGGTCTGGTGCCTGGGATTCGAGCTTCCCCTCTGGTCCTCAATTCCCCCAAATATCAGATAAAGAGAGACCTGGGCACCCTTGCAGTATGATGCAGGAATTTCTAAAGCGCAGTTTCCTGCCCAACTTTATTTCTCTCTCAGTTCAGGCAGCCCCAGAGAAATGCAGGACCCCTAGAGTAGTGTTAATTACCTTGAAAGCACAACCTACAGCACCAGCTAGAACCCAGAAGTGGATCCAGGTTTTATGGGTCCTGAAGCTTTTAGAATTTGGAAGAAGCCCCTTTGCAGAAATCCAAAGAACACATTTACCCACAGAACCCCCAAATGCACTAACTCCTGAGAGGTGGAAGAGAACAGGAATGTTCTAACTTCCTGCTGCCTCAGCAGCATTGCTGCACAGGTGGGCTCCTCGCATGTTCCAGAACAAAAGCAGGATCCACATAGCCTTTCTCCCCTCAATTTCACAACATTACCTCCCCAGCTAGGCTCTTTGAGGGTGCTAGTCAGTGTGTTGGTGAAGGATTGCAGAGCCCTGGGCAGGAAGCCACACTCTCCCCTGCTCACCTATGGAGCACGGGGCTGAAGGCTCCTGAGATCTTGGTGGGAGAGTTTGCTCTCTTCACGCATGTTCCTTGCTTTAGCTCATCTGGTGACAATTGCCTCTCCCCTTATTTAGAGGAGACTGTTAGGGCTCAAACTCATGACAATGAATACTAATCAACATTCCAAACAGAAAGTGCAAGTATAGTTTTCTGTTCAAAAACACATTTCCCCCTCCTAAGTTTATTTGATGGTTTGTCTACAAATTATTTTTTTCTTAAGGAACACAGCAAGAGAAGAATCTTCAAGTGGCTTGCAGGCGGATTCTACTGTATCATTTCACATGAGATCTAGTATCTTCTTTTAATCCAAGTCCTCTCCAGCATGTGAACAAGGAAATAGCATGGGGACTACTAGCGGCTGAAGTCTTCATTGCAGCAAATGGCACTGTGGTCACCAGGGGAGGAGAAAAAGAAAGAATATAGATCACATAGAACTTGAAATTTCCTGCACGCTGTTAATTCATACTTACTGCATAGTCATCATACGGCCTTTCATTAATTGTTTGCATGCCATTTCTCCAACTGCATTCTAAGCTCTGGTGGTAAGGGGCAGAGTCTCGTCATTTTATTTTTATACCCTGGATCCTTGCAAAACTCCAGGTGCATAAAGGAGCTCACTAAATCTTGTCAGAATACTTGAATTAACTAACTTAGTAATTAGCCATAAACTCATATCAATCATACCAAATGAGGGGCCGTGGCACTGAGCCATGTTGACAACTAGTTTCCACAGAGCATCACTGTGTGACAGAGAGTTACTACAGCATCTCCAAGGAGGACGCTGGGGGCTCTGGAACTCTTTTCTGAGGCAGAATATGTGAAGGAAAAAAGATGCTTAAATGGGGAGAAGGGAGATTATCGAGGGGGATAATACTTACGTTCACATTTCTGAAGGACCCTGTCTTTAAAAGCCCTGTCCTAAACCACTCAAGCTGCGCAACAATGGAGCAGGAGGTCTCACAAAGCCACACTGGCCTCGCTGGGCAGGTGAAAGGTGAGCCTGAAGGACCCTCTGCTGCAGGTGCTGTGAGTTCCAAAGGACGAGTCTAAATTTAGGTGTCTGTGATTCAAGGTGGTCAAGCGTAACATGCTCTCCACACCGTCCCCTCCTTGGAATAAAAACCAACAGGAAACCAAGCCGCTGGGAAAGTATACATGATGGTGAAGGTATAAATTACCCTAACTAAATAGTATTGATATGTCTACACTCATCCGTGAGAGAACCAGCCTCCTTCCTCAGGCAACATTCTTTATCCCACCTAAGGACACAGAAACACTACGGCCACACGGACAGCACGTAGTTTCATATGTGGCTCGCACACGCCAGCCCGCACCTGAAGATAAAGCCCCCGTTTCCAGGCTCACCTCGGGGAACACCCTTCCCAGGCTCCTTCCAAGTCTCCTTGTGTTTCAGTTTCCAAGGAGCCTGGTTTAAGCACTATCCCTACCCTGCTACCCTCCTGCCTTACTTCTAGTGACATTTCCTGAATTAAAAAACTTCCCAGGGTCTACCTAAGGCATTTGGATATATGAAAATATTAGTTTTCAATTGCTCCATAACAAGTCAGCACAATGTAGTGGCTTAAAACATATATTTATTATCTTGTGGTTTCAGGGGTTCCAGACAAACGGACCAGGGCTTTCTGCTCAGGATCTCAGAAAGCTGAAATGATGGTGTCAGCTGGGACTTCAGGCTCATCTAGAGCTCAGGGCCCTCTCAGCCTCATTCAGATTGATAGCAGAATTCGGTTCTTTGCCATTGTAGGACTGAGGTCACATTTTCTGGCTGGATGTTAGCTGGGGGCTGCCTTCAGCTCCCAGAGGCCACCCTCAGGCCCCATTCACGTGGTCCCCCGACAGCCGTTCACAATGTGGCTGTTAGTTTTTTTCCAGGCCAGTAGGAGAGTGTCTGCTGCTTCCTGTCCCCTTTGAGGACTTACCTGTCTAGGCCAGGCCCACCAGGACAGTAGGGTAATCTCCCTTTCACCACAAAGAGTTGCATAATCTTAATGGGAGAGATATGCATCGTGTTCAAACTTCCCACCTACACTCAAGGGGAAAGGATGACGCAGGTATCTACACCAAGGGGCAGGAATCTTGGGGACCATCTTGGAATTCTGCCTTCCGCAGTGAGTTTAGTATATCTAAAATGCAGTTTGTGTTTTATCCTCCTTAAACTGTTTCTCATATACTTGCTCATTTTAGCAAGTTAGGTAGAAAAAAAAAGTGGGTAAAAACTACAAATGTCACTTAAAGGAGAAGAAAGAAGGCAAAGGACCAGAACTTCCAGTTTTCTCTTTGCTCCCTCCTTCCCATAAAGGCCAAGTGCAGCTTGTTTGCACTAGAGAAATGCATGTGCCTGAGATCCCGCTGACCGAACCGTCACCCAGCATTTCTGTTCGTTACTCACTTGGTCCTGTTGAGTTAAACTGGTCATCCTGCCTGTTAAATGATCTGCTAAATCTGGAGCAGACTGGTACCACATGGGGAGGACAGCAAAGCCCTCGGGAAAGATCGCTTAGGGAGGGGCTGCTATGGCCCCCGCAGCTGGCGATTCCCTAAGGGGCTAACTGCTGAACCCAGCACCTGTGGGTTCAGACCAACTTCTGACCCTCCCCGCAGCCCTGGATTCTTTCCACTTCAGGTTAGTGTTGGCTGTTCTAGCACTTCCCACACGTGGGAACACAGATACATGCCATTGTGCAAGGCTTCCTCCACTCAGAATGATCCTTGCAATTCCTCCCTGTTGTTACCGGTTATAAGGATTTGTTTCCATTTTGTTTTTTCGATACCTAAGTAATGTGAATGCATCACAGTTTGTTTTCCGTTCTCTCATGGGTGGAGATTTGAGACATCTCCAAGTTTTGCCTGTTAGGAATAAAGCTGCCATGAACATTCTGGTACAAGACTTTTTGTATATGTAAGTTTCCATTCTCTTGGATAAATACTTAGAAATAAAACTGTTGAGTCGGGATGGGTAAGTGTTTAGCTTTATGAGAAGCTGCATGAACTTTTCTCAAAGTGGTTGTATCATTTTACATTCTCAGCTGAAGTTTAGGAGAGTTGCAGGTGCTTTACTCCCTGCTGGCATGTTGAGCTGTGAGACTTTTCAAACGCTCCATCTGGCAGGTGTGTAATGGTATCTCACTCCGAGATTTAATTGTCATTTCCCTGGTGACTAATGATGTTGAGTACTTTCGTATGTGCCTCCTAGACATTTGTGAATCTCCCTTGTAATGGGATTGTTCAAATGTTGTACGCATATTTTATTGGGTGGCTTGGCATTTTATGATTGTGTTGTAGGACTTCTTCATATATTCTGCACACTAATCCTTTGTTAGATATATGTTTTGCAAATATTTTTCCCACTTTCTGCCTTGCCACTTTGTTTTCTCAATTGTATTCTTTTGATAAGAAAAAGTTTGAAGTTTGTTTTCTGTTTTTGAATCTGGGTCATGGTTTTTAAATTAAAAGGGTTTTTTTGCTGTTTTTTTCATTGTTTTTTGTTTGTTTGTTTTTGAGACAGAGTCTCACTCTGTTGCCTGTGCTAGAGTGAGTGCTGTGGCATCAGCCTAGCTCACAGCAACCTCAAACTCCTGGGCTCAAGCAATCCTTCTGCCTCAGCCTCCCAAGTAGCTGGGACTACAGGCATGCGCCACCATGCCCGCCTAACTTTTTATATATATTTTTAGTTGTCTGGTTAACTTCTTTCTATTTTTTAGTAGAGACGGGAGGTCTCACTCTTGCTCAGGCTGGTCTCGAACTCCTGACTTCGAGCAATCCTCCCACCTCAGCCTCTCAGTGCTAGGATTACAGGCGTGAGCCACCGTGCCCGGACTAAAAGGTTTTTAATTTCAATGGAATCACATTTCTCGGAATAAATTTTGATTCTTTAATCTTAAGAAATCCTTCATATTCCAAGATTATAAACAGCATCTCTTCCACTTTTATCAAAATCATCATAATTTTGTTTTTAATATCTAGTGCCTTAAATCCATCCATTTTTCAGATGGTTTAGGTGGTTTGCGGTGAGGATCATAACATATCCCCAGACATACAGCTGGGATCTCTACCACGTGTAATGAGGAGTCTGTTATTCCCCCACTTTCCTAGTCTTTTTTCCTTTCTGTGAGGTCTCCCTCCACCACCTGCTTCCATTTTTCCGATAACCAAGTATACATAGATGAAGCCAAAATTTTTGTCTAGCCGAGAATGGCAACTCCTCTCTCTCACCTACACACTCATTCAATCAAATGGCAAATATTTCTAAATATGTACAAGATCTAACCATTTCTCACCACCTGCACCACTATTGCTGCGTCCAAGCCATCACGACCCCTGATTTGGACTCCTGCCTCAGCCTCCTGCCTGGTCTTCCTGCTTCTCTTATCATCCCAGCAACAAGCATAATCCCTTTAAAACTTAAATCAGATCATGTCATCCTTTGCATCTCATTCTTTGCTGTCTCCAAACTTTCCCATCTCCAAATAAAAGGCAACTATCTTCCAAGAGCCTACACAGCCCTACATGGCTTGGGTAGCCCCTGCCCTCCCTGTCCTCCTCTCCTCCCACTCTTCCACTTGCTGACCCCATTCCAGACCCATTGGCTTATTACTTGCTTCTGAGAACACCAGGAGCCCTTTCTCTGGGCTTTGCCATGGCTACTCCTGCTATCTGGAATGCTGTTCCCTCAGATACCTTCCAGGCTCACTCAAGTGCCTCCTGCTGGACTTTGCTCACATCTCACCTTCCCAGAAAGGCTTGTCTTGTCCACAGGTTTAAACTGAAACCTGTGCTTCTCTCCGCTCCCAATCGCAATCCTTATATATACTGCTTTATTCTCCATAACATTCGTTATTGGCTAATCTACCAGGTAATTTACTTGTTATATTTGTTCTTTATTATTTCCTCCTCTCCAACTAGACTCTCCAACGTAGGCTCTACAGAGGCAGAGATTTTTTCCTTTCTGTAACCGATTCTGTTACCTAGAGTGGTCCTTAGTACAACCCAGATGTGCAATAAATGTGTTAGATTGCTGATGAGTGAATGAATTGCCTTCTGAATGTTAACCTGGATCTTCCACAGGCATGTCACACTGTTAACATTGGACTTATTGTATTTTGCCAAGAACACTCACGTCCATCTTACCCACACAAGATGGTTAGAACAGGCCTGGTCTCGTAGCAGCTACTGACATCTTCTCCCTCTACACTGACCCTTCCAGGTGTAATTGTGGTCTCTTCATCCGTCTCCCCTACAACATCATAAATCCCTTTGGGAAGGAGATACCTCTCAACTTTATATCACTAGGGCCTAGCACAGGGTCTACTGTAGAGTCATAATTAAACAAATGTCTAAGGAAATAGTATGCACAGACCTGAGGGAAATGCTTGTACCTGTCCCTTCCCCCACCTGACGTAGGCTCTCCCGCTGTGCTGCGCCTTAGGAAGGAGTGCACTGTCAGCAGTTAGGCCTAGTGGAGACACAGCAAGACGCTGATGTCAGCCAGATCTAAGTGAAATTGTCATTCTTGTGATCTGGCATTTTAGCGGTGGACTAGAACCAGACTGATTATTTTTCCAAGTGGGTCATGTCTAGATACTTCCCTGAAAAGAGAATATTTTCTGATTTTTTTAAGCAGCACGATAACTGTTACATGTGATATGCTAACATTTTCCATTATTCCAGAGCAGGTGTCAGCTCTGCCTTGGTTCCTCCAGGCAATGAGCCTGGATGCCACACCCACCCTTTCTGCGTGGAGTGTGAAAGCGTGGGGGTAACTGGCTGCCATGGCCAGAATGTGCCCCCCAAAATTCATATGTTGAAACTTGACAGAGTGATAGCATTAAGAGGTGGGGCCTTTGGCAGGTGAGTAAATAAAGAGGGGGGAGCCCTCATGATTCGGATTAAAGCTCGTAGAAAAGGGTTTGTTCTTCTGCTCTTCTGTGTGCTCGTCTTCTGCCTTTCTGTCCCTTCTGCCATGTGAGGACACCTAAATGGCACCATCTCTGAGGAACGGGCCTTTACAAGACACCAAACCTGCTGACACCTTGACCTTGGACTTTCCAGCCTTCCGAATTATGAGAAATAAATTTCTTTTGCTGATAATTTGCTAGTCCCAGGTATCTTGCCATAGCAGCTTGAATGAACCAAGACATTGGCCTACGTCTAAATTTTTATTAAAAAGTCATATACACACACAAAGACTTTGAAACCTTTTTAAATGATAAAAATTTTATAGTGTGGTTTCCAAACACACCTCGGGGATGATCTTGCCTGCAGGGAGGTCAGAGCGATGAGAAGCCAGGAGGGAAAAGGCAAGGGCATCTCTCCACCTTCTGCACCTCAAATTCTCCTGGGTTGCCAGCCCTTAGGCTCAAAGCACGCAGACTTCAGAAGTCAGCATGCACACTCATAAAGTGTGGGTACTTCCACTTCCTCTAAGCTGGCCACAGAAAACTTTGCACAGTTAATTCTGGTTCAATATATCATTTGTACAAATTGATTCTTCCTCGAAAGTTGAATCAAAGAGCAAAGACACATGAATTAGCAAGAACAAGGAATGATAAGGGCCCACTGAGACAAACGAACAAAGAATAAAGTGAACAGAGCTGTCGTGAGAAGCAGAGGGTATCCTGCCAGTTCCAAGACAAGAGGAAAACTGGCACAGAGCTGGGGACTGCCAGGCCATCAGTCACAACCGGGGATAGCTCTGTTGATGATATATATGATTTGTAGAGTTTCCGTCTACTCTCTATAGAACTTCTCAAGTCCCGTGTGTTGACTTCTGGACAGCCTCGCCTGCCCCAAACCCTCTGACACCCACCCCCGCCCCAGGTTTTGGGCCTACAGCTTGCTGTAGGAAGACAGAGAGCAGGTTATGTTTGTTCGACATAACTACATGTGACTGAGCCTCTTCCTGACGGGGCAGTATCCATTTATGGGGGGGGGGTCAGTGGTCACCTCTCCCCCCTTTTCAAAGGAAGCTTTTGCTTCTTAATTGCTAAGATACTACATCTTGCACTAGAAGAAAGTGAAGGGTTGGTGGCCCTACACTTCTATCTCCCACCATCCCTGGTGGTAAGGAAAGTGCCCCAAAGGCAAAGCTGATGCTTGCAGTGACCAGGCCAGAGCTGCAAGTATTTGGGCCGAAGGGAAGAGCAAAAGTGCCTCCACGCACAGGTATTTTTTTCTCAGTGGTGCTGCCTCCTCAAAAGTCAGTACCATGGCTGGGTGACCACGTATTCTGACTGAGGCAAAAGTAGAAATATCTCCCTGGTTGCGTTCGGCCTTGTCCTGCCTATAACAGAAATGTTCTCTGTCCGTGAGCACCCCAAGAGCTCAGAATGATGGTAGGAAGAGAATTCCCCCCAGATACAACACCTGGACTTTAGCCATATGGGCCCCAGGTGCTCTGACTGTAGGTGAGAACATAAGAGCCTACAAGCACAGGTAGGGCCCTGGCTGCCACTACTCCTAAAGATGAACTCTGGTCAGGAATGCCGCAGGCATGAAGTATTTCAAAGCATGGGAAGGGTACTGATCCCTCCCATTGCAACAAACATGCTTCAGGACCCCAGCATCCCTGACAGAGGTGGGAAGAGAAGTATCGGCCAACACAGGCAAGGTGCTGGCCTCTGTGACTGCAACAGATGTGCTCTGGCATGATGGATCCCGGCTAATCTGACCACAAGAAGAAACAAAAGTGTTACCCGGCACTTGTTTCTTCTCAGTGGTGCCGATTCCTCCAGTAGTAACCGATGTGCTTCTACCCAGCTGGCTCTGACTATGGACACGAAGGAAACTGTCTCCTAGGACAGATTTGCTCTCCACAGAGGTGGATTCTCCATTTGCAACGGGGGTGCTATAAGTCAGCAGGACCCTTGCACTCAGACTGAAGCCTCTCCCAATATGAGCTCTGGTAGTAGGTGTCCCCCTCAGTTCTGCACCAAAGTTACGTGCTCTAGATATGGATCTTGGGTCTGGGACAGTTACAATTACTCTAAAGCTGCTGCTTCCCATAGGAATTACAGATCCCATAAACACAAATGGGTCAGAAATGGTGTCTGCAACTATGGTCCCCAGGGCTTAGCATCCTGGTGGTAGCTCTAAAGCCAGAGGTAGTGGCTGTACCAACTGGAAAAATGCCCTAGGTACATCCAAAGGCCAGCAGCTGAGTGCTGACAGGGATCCCAAAGATGGAAAATGGGGATGTCAAGCCCACAAAGCAGATTGAGTTGTGCTGCCAGTGAGTGACTGGGCTAGGGCAGAGGCTAGGTCTGGAACTTATATGGGGGCTGCCTGGTTTCCAAAAAGGAAAGGGCTGCCGAAGCTGCTAGCTCCAGGTTGTAGCCATCAGGGGCCCCAAATGTAGACAGAGGGGTGGCTCCTGGGTCAAAGGAGCTTTGAAAGTTGCATTTGGGCCACTGACCAACTGCGTGGACAAACTGGTGGAAATGGGCTGAGGCAATGCTGTCTCTGGGTGGTGTGTTCTCAGAACCAGGGAGCCCCGTGGAAAACTAGAAGACATTCTCTCTGGAGCTGGGGGGAGACCTCAAGAGGAAAGCCTGGGCGGAGGCAGTGGCATCCATGTCAGTGACACCAGAGTCTGGGAGGCCAACCCTGCAGACATGCTGTTGTCATGGTGGACGTGACTGCAGAAGCAATGATGGGCTGGCAGGTGGAGGTCCCTGGAGGAGGGTCTGTATGAATCCACACATATAGGTGTAGGTGACTCCACTCTGCAGGAGGCAGGCTAGAAGAGAAGGATGGAGGTGCCGGGAGGCATGAGGAGGTCACTAGTCAAAGATACTGCAGCTGTGACTGAGGGATGGGAATGCAAGGACCTCCATTCTTATTACTAAGTAGAAACCCCAAAATGAGCTTGAATCTAGAAGGAGAAAGAGTCAGCACAAACAGCAAAAGAATTAGGAAAGGAATTTTGCCCCATTTTGCAATTGATCTCTGGAGTGTGCAAAGGTCCAGGGGCAGAAAGGATTGGGGGTCTGGCACACAGGTCAGCTAAGTCAGTGACTGGTAATCTTTCAGTAGCCGGGAACTGCAAGGCGGAAGTGGCCAGGGGCAGTGGCACTGCAGTCTGACTTGGCCTCAGTCTTATCCTCCACGATGTTGTTGAGCCATTAACATTCAGTTGTCTTCTCCAAGCTTAGGTCTTCAGCCACGACTACACAGGAAGCCGCCGCCGAGGTGAGGGCGATTCACCTCCATTCCACAACAGCAGCCCTGGCAGCCACGGCAACCGGCAGATGTGGGTGGAGAATTTCTCCTTCACGGTGTCTAACAGTGTCTGAAGGCTTTTCTCCCTGCTAGTCTTCTCCAACATCGTGGAGCGGAGAGCTGGGCAGACGGCCTTCATCAAGCACTGCCTCTGCCAACCCCTTGAGCAGCAGGCAGGAGGATGAGGATCACTGACCCCTGGATCACCGCCCTAAAGAGGCAGGACACCGCCCGCAGGTGAAGAGCTCATAGGAGACCCTTGGGCTTTCTCAGTCAAGCTGCCTTCCAGGAGCTCCGACTGGAGGCCTCCGCGTAGAGAACCAGGACCGCACGGGAGGGAGGTGACGCTCCAGTGCTCCCCCAAGGCCTAGGTGCTGACAGTGCACCCCAGCGGCCACCGGCCCTTCTCTGATCCCGCTTGCTGCCTTGGGTCACTAATGGGCTGTCCTCCTCCCTCGCTGTGCCTTTCCTGTGCGATCCTGGGGCCCTTAGCTCAGGCTCCTTCGGGCGAGAATCTGTGGGATGACTGATGGCACCGGCCACAAGAGGCGACTAGCTGCTAGGGTGGCAAACGGAGGAAGGTGCATTTGGTCCTGGGGAGAGGGATGTTTACCGCCCCTGGACGGCCCCTAAGTGGCGAACGTCTTGGAAGCGCCTGCTTCCTCGGAGCGGCGCGTCTGTCGGACGGCGGTTAGAGCGCGCGGTCCTAGTGGCACAGCGCGGCGACCGGCGGGACTCAGCGGCAGGGCGGCGGTTAGCCGTCGAACCGCTCGCAGAGGACGTTGCCACTGAGGAGCAGTCGCCAGTGGGAGAGGTCGCCTGGCTACCGGCCCCCCCGGGCGCGGGGGGCGCCGTGCAGGGCGATGGCTGGGACGCCCCCTGGGACGCGCCAGCGAGGGCGGGGGGCCGAGGGCGAGCCCAGCCGCGCCCCCCGCCGGCTCTGCCCCGCTTCGCGACTCCCCACCGCCGGGGCGGGCGTCCGGGCCCCGGGGGGCCCCGCGCGGTCGGGGACGGGTCGCGACTGCAGAGGCCCGGAGCCCGCGGAGCCGGGCGGCAGCTTCGGGAATCGGTGCCCGTGTGTCCGGGCTCGGCGGGAGTCGGAGCCTGCCCGGAGCTGGAGCGCGCGAGCGCCCGATCTCCCGCCCGGTGGAGGCGGGCGTGCGGGAGGCCGGGAGACAAGGGACGTCCCCGTCTGTGCGGTGCCTGGCACGCCTGGGGACCCGGGATGGCCGCCGCAGGGCCCGGGCCAAGGTGGGGCGAGGACCCCAAGACTCTTCCTTTCCAGCCGCCACCGCAGACGACATCAGTTTACCCCCACGCTTGTAAAGGCAGGAGCCCAGAGCATCGGCAGCCGCCACGCAAAGGACATACCTAGAAAATACAAGAGCTTTCTATATATTGACCTTGTTTATGGGGAACTTGCTAAGTTCACTTCCTACTTCTGGTAGTTTCTTTGTAGATTCCTTAGGATTTTTCTACATACATAACATGTTTTCTATAAATAACGACAGCTTTACTTCTTCCTTTTTTAATCTTTATACCTTTTTTATTTATTTTTTATTGGTGCTTTTTTTATTTGCTAAGACCTCCAGTAAAATGTTGAAAACAAGTGGAGAAAATGGATATCCTTTTCCTGTTCCCTATCTTAGGGGGAAAGCATTCAATATGCTGTTAGCTGAAGGGTGTTTGTGGAAGCTCTTTATGACATTAAGGAAATTCCCGTGAATTCGTACTTTGCTGAGAGATTTTTTTGAAAGGGGTGTAAAATTTTGTCCATCGCTTTCCACAGCTGTGGAGATAATCCTATGGCTTTTCTCCTCTATTCTCTTAATATGATAAGCTATATTGTTTTATTATTTTTGAATGTTAAACCAACCTTGTGCTCCAGTGACAAACCCCACATGGTTGTGTTACATCATACATTTTGATAGATTTTATTTGCTAACATGTTGTTAAAGATTTTTATGTCTATGCCCATAAGGGGTATTAATCTGTAATTTTATTGTTAGGTTTTGGTATTAGCATAATGCTGGACTCTAAAATTAGTTAGCAAAAGTTATCTCTGTCTCTATTTCCTGAAAGAGTTTGTGTAACCCTGGCAAGACAGCTTCCTTATTTGTTTGACAGAATTCATCGGGAAACACCCATGTGGAGCTGCAGTTTCCTTCCTGGAAAAGTTATGGTCCTTTACTATCCTTTAATTTTGGGAAGATATATAGTGATGCTCCCCTTTTTTGTGCCTAATCTTGGTAAATTGAGTTCCCTCCAATTATTACAAATGTGAAGATCAGTCTTGCTAGAGATTGATTTTTACTAATTTTTCTTGAAAAAATCAAATTTTAGCTTTGTTAATTTTCTCTACTGTATATTTTCTTACCTTAATTATTTCTTTATTTCTGTTTAATTTGGATTTGACATGCTCTTCCTTTAGCCTATTAATATGGAAACAAATTATTGATTTTTAAATCTTTCTTATTTTTTAGTATAAGAACTTAAAGCTACAACATTCCCAAAACACTGCTTTATCTGTATCCCACAAATTTTATTTACTGTGTTTTAATTTAGTTCAAGATATTTTCTAATTTTTCTTGTTATTTCATATTTGACCCACTGCTAATATGAAAATATTTTGCTTAATTTTCAAATATAAAGATTTTCGAGATACCTTATGGCTATTGGTTTCTAATTTAATTCCATTGTGGTCAGAAAAATAAAATACTGTAAGTTTCCAATCTTTTGAAATTTTTTGAGACTGTTTTTGGCCCAGCATATCCCTGTCTTCATGAACAATTCCATGTGCACTTGAAAAACAAAAAAAAATGTGTTTAGCTCTATCTTGAGTACAGTATTTCTGATTGTCAATTAGGTAGAGTTAAAACTTCCATACTCTTACTTGTTTTTTTATCTACTTAAAAATTGCTGAGAAAGGGGTATTAAAATCCCCTATTGTTATTGTAATTTATCTATTTATTGCTTTAGTTTCATCAGTTTTTGCCACCATTATTTTGAAGTTCTGCATAAACATTTAAGAAATTTATATCTTCCAAATGAATTGACCCTTTTATTACTGGAACACGTTTTCCTTTAGCAATCCTGGTCTTCAAGTCTAATTTGTGTGATATTAATTTAGCCATGCCATCTTTGCTGTGCTCACTCAGAGTGGCCACCATCCTGGTTTGCCAAAGACTATCCTGCTTTTAGCATTGAAAACCTCATATCCTGGAAAACCTTTCAGTCCTGAGCAAAATGGACGGTTAGTCACCCTAGTTATCTAGTATACCTTTTCTATTATTTTACTTTCAACACATCTATGTCTTTATATTTAGAGAGTGCCTCATTTAAACTGCATAATTGGGTCTTGCTTTTTTCTCCCAGTTAATGGAGTGTTTACTCCACAGTACTTGATATAATTATTTATATGGTTGGGTTCAAATCTACCTAGGATAGAAGAGTTACAGGTGTTCTACATCCCTACTTACATTTGAAATGACAGAAACTTTTTAAACTTGTATATCTTCTGGTAAATGTGTAGTGGTATCTCACTGTGGTTTTAATTTCCATTTCCTTGATAACTAATAATATTGAGCACTTTTTTCTGTACCTAAAGAACATTTTCTGATCTTTTGTAAAAGGATCAATACCTCTTCCTTCCAACAGTTGCTTTAAGAATATTTTTAAAATGTGCATAAAGCATATTGTCCACACACAGTATCAACTGCTATTATTCCTATTGTCATTATTCTAGCATTCCTCTCCAGTGTGGTAGATGTCACGTCTTCTTTCTGAACCGCTTTACTCCATCCAAAACTCTTTTCTAATTCCCTTCAATTCTCATAGGAACTGTTACCACTAGTCTGTTAAGGAAAGCAGACTTTTATCAAAGGTTTGGGTCATGGTATGAAAAAGACAGCATCACACAATACAGACAATAGCTACTGCAGCCCATCAAGAGAACACCTAACATGCATAATAATAATGAAATTCACCAATAATCTCTGATATTTTGACAACTTCCAGTCACATAAAAATCATAGGTTTTCAAATGTTTTTAGATGTCATCATTATGAAGGTATATTTACCAAAGCAGGAGGATACAACATTGCATTTAATAGTTTTTTGGCTTAATTTATTATTTTTTTAAATTTAGACATATGGTATGTGAACCTCCCTTTGTACTCTTGCAAATGTTGTTCTCATTAAAAATGTTAGGAATAAGCCTGGCCAGGTTCCTGGAAAACCCAAAACCAACTCCTTTCTGGAAAAATCTACTTTAAACTCAAGCCTCGAGTAATTCTTAACAGGTAAAGTTCTAAGGATCGTATCATAATAAAAAAAAAAATCACTAGGCACATGAGGAAATAGTCTATCATGATTGAGACACAGCAGAAAACATACACTTGCAATCTGACCAGCTAAGATTTAAGATACCAGAATTATTGGATATAGTATAAAGTAATTATTTTAATACGGTTATAGTTGGGAAGTTAAGAGATTAAAGAGACACGAAGGATGGAGTAAGTCCATCTTACGTCTATCAGCATTCCAGAAGGAACTAATTGAGAGAAGAGGGAATGATAATATATACATATATGGAAATCTGATATGTGGCAGAGAGACAATGCAGATCAGTTTTTGAAAAACAGACTACTCATCAAAGTGTGCCAGAATAATTTATTGGTTACCATATGGAAAAAAATGAACATGAATGTTTATTTCAAAACATACTAAGAAATATATACACATATATGTGTGTGTGTATTTGTATGTGCCCAAAACATTTATGTTTGTCTTAATACTAAACATTTAATACCAAAAAATTTATTTTTAAGTCTCTAAAACCCAAGACCCTTTTCTTGGTGCCAAGGGGGAAAAAAAATAATCAGTAAGTTTCACTTATTTTTTTTTTGACATATATGCTCTTTAATTCCTGAGAATTCTGCAGACAAGATCAAAGTGTTACTTAGCAAACAGGGGAAACTTGCTGATCAGTTGAAGACATTTCCGGAAATATAAAAGAATTCTATTCTGCAATCACTTGGGAGGAAAAATAACTAGAAAATGAGGAAAAGAAAGTCTGGCAAGTCTACACAGACCCTCCAGAAACAGAGACATGCTCCCTCTGGAACACATGCCGGGTTTTCTTCTTTTCAAAGGTCTTGATTGCTCAGGGCCTATGAGAATTGGCACAAGGCCAGAAGGTGGCTTTCTTCAGGACCAGGTGTCACAGCTCTATGGAAACCCAAGGAAGTTCAAAAGTCTGTTAAAGTGACTTAAAGTTTAAAATAACTTAGTTGTTAAATACCTTTTCACTTTCACTCTAAACCTGTGGACTGCCTTTTTTCATCTCTTTCTGTTCAATAGCTAACATTTATTTGTTAAATTTGATATGGCACCAGAAGAAATTTAGACTTAGAGACAGAAAAAAATATAACCAGCACATTTGCAAACAGATTAGCATTTGATTTGAATGAGACTCTCCTAGTTAAGTTAATCTGGTCATTAATCTCAAACATAAAATACCCCTTGCCTAAGAAATAGATTATTAGAAAATCTTTTCCCACTGTCATGCTTACTGGCTTTTTTGAGAATATAAAGGTAACACAAGCTCATTTAGAAAACTAACAAAATACAGAAAAGTAAAAAGAAGACAACAAAAATTACTGATAATCCTACTACCAAGGATAACAGCTCCTTTTAAAAATCTATTTTCTGGCCGGGTGCAGTGGCTCACGCCTATAATCCTAGCACTCTGGGAGGCCAAGGCGGGAGGATCACTTGGGGTCAGGAGTTCCAGACCAGCCTGAGCAAGAGCGAGACCCCCGTCTCTACTAAAAATAGAAAAAAAATAGCCAGGCATGGTGGTGCACACCTGTAGTCCCAGCTACTCGGGAGGCTGAGGCAAGAGGATCGCTTGAGCCCAGGAGTTTGAGGTTGCTGTGAGCTAGGCTGATACCACAGCACTCTAGCCCAGGCTACAGAGCAAGACTCTGTCTCTAAAAATAAAAATAAATAAAAATGTATTTTCTTTTCTCTATACATATGCACTCATACTTTCAGAAAGTTCTATCAAATATAAACACTATTATATCCTGTTTTTTTAAAAATTTGACATCAGCATGTTTAATGTCTTTTAAACCTCTTGATAAACATTTTTAATCACTTCAAAGGTATTCCACTATTCATCTTTTTTCTGTTTTAAGTGGGTTCTTGTTTTTTTGTTTTCTTTTGCTTGAATACTTTTAGGATTTACTTATGACAGCTCAATCACTTGATCATAGGTTAAAAAACTCTTAAATCTTTTGGTAAATAATATTGCTTTCCAGAATGATTATACTGGTTTTCCTCTCCACAACGGTATTTGAGAGTTAGGGCCATCTATACTCTTCTTTGTAAAATTTTGTACTCCAAATATATTTTAAAACTTTGTTTCCAATTTGACAGGGGAAAGTTTCTTGTTTCTCTGATATTTGTGATGGTTATTACTAGGATTTCCAAAATTTTTTTTATGCCCACTCCAGACTTCCTCATGCTACCTCTCCTTTCTGAATCCAAACAACCTTTCTTTCACTTCTTCTGAATAGAAGTCCCACACTCAGAGTTCTATCTTTCCAATGACCCCATCTGCTCAAAAACTGCCCCTGTACAAAAACACCCAGACAGCAGAGAGGGCCCTCAATATTAGATATGGGGGTGTTGATGGTATAGCGTAGACAGCTCCCCTCACTTACACTGGGAAGCTAGAGCTAAGCCAGGTGGAACAGATTTCAACTCGGTGGTGTACTGGAACACGTCTCTACCCCTTCACAAGAGCCAATCATGCACTTCTTTTCTTGATAGCATGTTCAGTGAAGTCACCTTGATTGCCTGAAATTGGCCAAGGGGAGAGAATTTATACCATTGGAAATAAGCAAATGCAACAAATTAAAGCCCCTTCAACTCCCCTCACCCAGCCCCAGTGCCAGTTGTTATACATGCAACAGCGCTCCACTACTTCCAGTTCTGGCTAGGGCAGATAAACTAGCATCAGACTAACCTTCCTGCTGATAACAACTAGAAAATCTGTGTAAAATTTTTTAAAATTTGTTTGAAGGAGTTCAGCACTACCAAGGCAACCAGCATTTGTGGGTCTAAGATCCTAGAGAGAAAGAAGTGTTGAGAAGTGAGCCTGGTGTTAGGCTCCACTCCCTTGATGCGTTTGCTGATTCCTCGGCAGCACGTGAGCCACTAAGCATAACGTCGTGGCTAACAGGCAGAGGAGCTGAGCAGAGCTTTCAGCAGTTTCAGGGGCTGGAGAGAGTAAAATCTGAATTTTTCAGGACCTACCAAGGAGGAGGGTCCCCAATAAACACTCAAGCTTTCATGTGGGATTTCTGAAGGACAGTACTCCCGGAATAAGGATAACGGGAGACACCCAATCCTCAAAAAGAATAAAGCTTGACTCTGGTTTAGATCAATCCCAGGCTAAAGTAAGGTCAGCTTCCTCACCCTAAATGCCTGCCAGTCACAAAAGTAAATCCTCTCTGGAGGGCTTACAGTAGCACCAGTAAACAACAATACCTAGGAATAAATCTCAAGATGTGCAAAACTATAGAATTGTAGATCTAAATGTGAAAGGTTAAGAATAAAGCTTCTAGTAGATATCACTGGAAATCTTCACTAACGTTGGAAGTACTACCAAACACATATACATGAATGTCCATAGCAGTATTACTTCTCATATCCAAAAACTAGAAACTGAAATATAACAATAGAATAAATAAATAGGATAAATAAATTATGGTATACTTATTTAGTAGAGTACTATACCACAGCATGAAAGCACAGCCTGGATGAATTTCACACATTGTTGCACAAAAGAACCCAGAGGCAAAAGAGTACTCACTGTATGATTCCATTTATAGAAAGTTTAAAAACAGGCAAAAGTAATAATTTTTAAAGTTTAGCAGGAGAATGACAAGGGGACTTCCAAGATGCTACTAATGCTTTTTCCTCAGTCTGGGTCATGTTTATATGGGTTTGTTGCTATGAAAACATAGTGAGCAGTCTACCTGTGGCTTGTATACTTCTCTGTATGAACGTTATATTCAATATTTAACGTTTATTAAAGGATAACTAAGGGAGATCGCACTGAAATTCTTCCCAGAAGAGAAACATACCTTCTGAATCAGATAGGACTCCATGCTGCAAGTAATAAAAAAATCTAATTCAAATTCACTTAAAAAACTAAATTAAGAGTCCAAAGAAGATGTGCAAATGGACAAAAAGCACATGAAAAGATGCTCAACATCATTAGTCATCAGGGAAATGCAATCAAAACCACAATGAAATACCACCTCACACTCATTAGAATAGCTAAAATGAAAAATTCAGATAATAATAAGACTTAGCTAAGATGTGGAGAAATTGGAACACTCTCATACATTGTTGGCGAGAGTATGAAATGGTGCAGCCATGTTGGAAAACAATATGGCAGTTCCTCAAAATGTTAAACAAAGAGTTACTGTATGACCCAGCAATTCCATTCCTAGGTACATACTTAAGAGAAATGAAAACATATGTCCATACAAAAACTTACACATTAATGTTCAAGTAGCATTATTCATCATAGCCAAAAGTTAAAACAAGCCAAATGTCCATCAACTGCTGATGGATACATAAAATGTGGTATATACACACAATAGAATAGTATTTGGCAATAAAAAAAGGGTGAAATACTGATGCATGCTACAACATGGATGAACCTGGAAAATATTATGTGCATAAAAGAAACCATTCAGAAAAGACCACATATGCATATTGGTATGGAATGTCCAAAACATATCAAGACAAAAAGTAAATTAGTGGTTGCAGTGGCCTAGGGCCTGTGGTGGCCAGGGTCAGGAAGGGGCAGTTGAGGAGGAATAGGGAGTGACTGCCATTGGGAATGCAGCTTCTTTTTAGAGTGATGAAAATATTCTAAAATTGACAGTGGTGAAGGTTGTATAATTCTGTGAACATACTAAAAACCAGAGAATTGTATACCATTTTAAAACTAAACTATTTGTAAAAACATCATTAAGGGTAAATTGTATGGTATGTGAATTATATCTCAATAAAGCAGTTTTTAAAAGCTAATGCGAATTTAGTGGCTTATGTAACTGAAATACTTAAAGTTAAGTTGCTTCAGATGACAGACGATCCAGCAGTCAAGACAACATCACTAGTACCTAATTTCGTTCTCTCTCTTATACGCCTTCTGGGGTATTGATTTCATATCCAAACTCCACACTGTCAATGCCCTAGCGACTCCAGGCATGCCCATCTTGTTAGCAAATGGCTAGAGCCATTCCAGAACATGTATCCTCTTTCTCACAACATCCAGAGTTGAACAAGAAAGTGTCTCTTTCCCAGAAGCCCCAGAAAATATCTGGTTATATTTTATCAGTGTTTCATTGATACTGCTTGAGTTCCTTCTATCCCAGGGTAGGCTAATGCAGCAAACGGTGGCCATAGGTCAGTCCTACCCAAACTACATGGCTGAAGGACAAGCTTGGATTCCCAAAGGAAATATGAGGCTCTATTGTCAGAAATTAAGGGAACTAAAGATAGGAAGTTGACATCAACTCCAGTTACACAGACAAAAGAAAAAAAAAACAGAGTTGTTATGAAGAGCATGAGAAATATTTATAAATTTATTTCCTTCATTTGATTAAAGACTGAGATACTTATGTTTGTAATCGCAGCACCTAACACATGATGAATGGGTCCATTGTACGTTCTGGTTGTCTTCTTTTAATATATTACCACAGCAATTCCAATCTTCAAGAACCACCATCTGATCAGTCAGCAGCCATCAACACTGAGGCAAGACCCTCCACCAGCAAAAACGTTACAACCTGCAGAAGGCTCAGATGATTGTTAGCATTTTTTATCAACAAAGTATTTTAATTAAAGTATATACATTGTTTCTTATGCATAATACTATTGAACACAACAGACATCAATGCAGTCTAAACATAACTTTTATATGCACTGGATAACAAAAAAATTTGTGTGACTCACTTTATTATGCTGTTTATTTTATCACAGTGGTCTAAAATCAAACATGCAATATCTCTGAGGCACTTAGTTTCTGACCTATTTGCTAGTTTATAAATATAGCTAAATGTCACCTTAAGCCTAAGTTACAAAATATATTTTAAATAATATGGAAGACAGAAGACCAAAACTATGTCTATCATTAGAATCCTGACTAAGAGCATGTGTACTTAACAATTTCTATTTTGACCTTCACTTCAAACCTGGAAGATAAGTTGGGCAGGTATTATTAACCTCATTTTACAGATTAGAAAACCTACGCTCAGAAAGTTTTTGCCCTACTGTTTAATTGGTGACAAAGCAGGAACTGGCACAACTGTCTCCTGTTCCTTTACATATGAGTGTTGCCACTAAAGCCCCATCCAGTGTCATGAGCATTAAAATGTTTTCCCTAAACTTGAAGACACATTTGCAATGGCCCATCCACACTTTCACTTGATTAATGACTAAGGAACACAAAATTATACTGTAAAATCACATCAAATATTTCCATGTCACAATTCTATTCATTCATTGACTACTGACAGATTCATTCATGTGATTGTAAGGACATAAAACACAAAAAGCCAATTAATTGTCTATCCACCATTCAAATGCATGTCTGTGGACTCTTTTGTCCCCTACTCTAGCCATCTGAGCTAATTCATGGTCTTTAAAATAAAAATATAGTGAAACATTTATAAATCTAAGGGCACATTTTTGAGTGAACATCAAACATTGTATATGATAGATTGGTTCTTTCTTCAAGTAATGAGCAGATTTTATGTTTAAAAAAAATTCACTGTGTTACTGATAATAGAAAATGGATTTACTTAACTGGGTAGCTTTAACTAGTTTGCTGCTACTCCAAACACTTTTGGGCAAAACAGAATTTTTTTCTAATACCTGTAATGCATACAAGCGTTAAATCAAAGCTGACTCCAGCAAAATCTAATTCTAAAAGCCTTAGATTAAAATCAAGATAAAATAATTTACACCACAACCACTGCATCAAAATAGAAAGAAGTCTATGAACAGTCCAATAGCTACCACCACTATGATTTTCCAAAGAGAGAAAACCAGAATTTAAGATTTTTCTAACAAATCCCATATTTATTATACTTCTATTGCTGTTAGCCTGTCCAAAAGGGTTATTATTTCTAAAGCACATCAATTTAACAAGTGTATAACAAAGACTAGAGAGAAACATACAAAAATGAAAAAACAGGCAACTTCTTGATGGATGAATTATAGATTTTTTCTTTTTCTTTATAAATATGCATTTCGTGGCTGTTATAAGATTGTTACTTAATCTAAATAACTAAAAAAGTGAGGAAAACTATCAGGCTTACTAGGGACGATGTCTCAGCATTAAGGTAGAACTGGACAGGGAGTTAGAGCCATTGCCTTGCACTCTCAGCCCTGCACCCACCTGTACTTTGACCTGGAAGTTCTCTCCATTTCCCTGGGCCTGAGCATCTCTAGCAATAAAATGATGATAAATAAAATGACCTATCCAACCTCATATATTAGAAGAGCAAAAAAAGGATTAACACAAATATACAGTTATCAAATTCAGGCAAAGAACATTTGGAAAGTTGGAACTTACTTTTAAAAACATGAGTAGGCAAAAGTGAGAGAAGACAAATTTAACAAAATCAGGCAGGCTGAACTTACTCCCGTGATGACAGACAACACTTAGAGATGCAAATATTGATGTTCCCTCATCTCGCTACCAAAAAAACTGCAAACACTGAAGTTTGTCAAATGCCAAATGGTGTTTATAATAGATAAATGAAAATTATGTAAAAGTCAAAGTCCCAATCAAAGATTTTAGAGACTGGAGTCAGAAGACCACTCGGTTCTAGTCTGCCAATCCCAGCTCTTAACTGTTCAAACCATCAAGTCTCTCTATAGGTTTCCTGACCTGAAAATTAAAGACAATCATTAATGTTACTAGAGTCCTCTCCCTTAATAGTCTGCATGACCCAGAGAAGGCTGAGATTGTTCTTGTTCACAAAACATCAAGATGTTTGGCTGGATGTCATGGAAGTATGCTAAATTCTATTCCAGGAATGACACAGAAATGAAAATTATCACAAGGATTTCATATGTTCCAATTTTCTAGTACCTTCTCAAGTCTTTACCCTGATATCCCTTTCCTATAATCATAACCACCCCACCTTCCTCAGTGAAGAGAACACAAGGACAGAGGGTGTTGAGCTTCCCAGGGCCTCATCTCTTCAACACTCCATAGTCCCAAAAAACAGGTCACTGTGTCTGTAATGATCAATTTGGGGTGTCCACTTGACTGAATTAAGGAATACTCAGGTAGCTGGTAAAGTATTATTTATTCTCAATCATTGGATTAATTATTCTTAATAATCAGGAGGACCTGAGCCTATCCCTCTTCTGCTAAAAGAGAAACCAGTTGGTTTGGTATTAGGTTAGAATGATTGAGTTGCCCCAGTTGTGTTGTGAGGGTGTTTCCCAAGGAGGTTGGCAAGCGAGTCAGTGGACTGAGTGGGGAAGATCCACCCTCAGTGTGGGTGGGCACCATCCCATCAGCTGGAACCCTGGATAAAACAAAAAGGTAGAGGAAGGGTGAATTCCTGTTCTTTTTCTCTCTTCCAGAGCCTGGACACCCTTTTTCTCCTACCCCTGGATGTCAGAACTCCAAGTTCTCTGGTTTTTGGACTCTGGAACTCACACCAGCAACACCTCCCTTCCCAGTCTGGGGAGGGCCTTTGGCTTCAGACCAAAAGTTACACTATTGGCTTCCCCGGTTCTGAGGCTTTGGACTTGAACTGAGCCATTCTACCAGCTTCCCTGATTCTCCAGCTTGCAAATGGCCCATTGTGGGACTTCAGCCTCCATAATCAAGTGATCCAATTGCCCTAATAAATCCCTTGTCATATATCTCTGTATGTATACCCTATCAGTTCTCTCTCTGGAGAACCCTGACTAAAACAGTACCTAACGATTCCCTGTGTCCCTGTGTCCCATGGCCTCAAAATATTTTAAATTCTTGTATATTCTCTCAGAGTCTACCATCAAGCATTCTAAATTGTGGACCTGAGAATACTGGGTCCCTCTCAAAAAGACCATAAAAACGCAAAATTTAGAAGATATTCCAAAGCACTTCAGTAAAGGGCCTCAGTCAAAGACTATCAAGGCTGACATTCATGTTGATCTTTGGCTAGAAGAAAAGAAAGAGGGAGAGAGAAACAATTTTAAAACCATCTACCTTCCAGTTTGAATATAAAACCTCCTTTCTTAGGGTTTTATTTTTTATTAACATTATTTTTAGTTGACAAATAATTGTGTGCATTTATTAGGTACACTGTGATGTTTTGATATATGTAAACGATGTGGAATTATTAAATTAAGTAATTAACATATCCATCACCTCACTTATTTTTTGTGGTGAGATATTTGAAATTTACTCAGTTATTTTGAAATATATAATAATTACTGGCTATGTCATCCTGCTATACAATAGCTCTCAAAACTTATTCTTTCAGTCTATCTGAAATTTTGTATCATTTAACCAACAACTCTTCATTCACTCCTCCCCACCCCAGCCTCTAGTAACCATCATTCTACTCTTTACTTCTATTAGTTAGATTCCACACGTAAATAAGATCATGCAGTATTTGTCTTTCTGTGCCTGGCTTATTTCACTTAGCTTAATATCCTTCAGGTTCATCCATGTTGTTGCAAATGACAGAATTTCCTTCTTTTTTAAGGTTGAATAGTATTCCATTGGGTATATGTACCACATTTTCTTTATCCATTCACCTATTGATGGATACTCAGGTTGATTTCCTATTTTGACTACTGTGAATAATGCTGTAATAAACATGGGAGTACAGATATCCCTTTGACATATTGATTTCAATTCCTTTGGATATACATCCAGAAGTGGGATAACTGGATCATATAGTAGTTCTATTCTTAGTTTTTTGAAGAAGCTCCATACTGTTTTCCATATAGCTATACTAATGTACATGTCCATCAACAAGATGCATTTTCTCTGCATCCTTGCTAACACTACCTTTTGTCTTTTTGATAAAAGCCATTCTAACAGGTATGTGGTGATACCTCCTTGTAGTTTTACTTTGCATTTCCCTAATGATGAGTGATGCTGAGCATTTTTTCATATACAAATGAAGCCATTTGTATGTCTTCATTTGAAAAATGTCTGTTCCGGTCCTTTGCCCATTTTTTAATTGGGTTATTTGTTTTCTTGCTATTGAGTTGAGTTCCTTATGTGTTTTGGATATTAACCCCTTGTCAGATGTATAGTTTGAAAATACTTTCTCCCATTCTGTGGGTTGTCTCTTCACTTTGTTAATTGTTTGCTGTGTCGAAGGTTTTTAGTCTGATGCAATCTCATTTGTCTATTTTTGGTTTTGTTGCCTGTGCTTTCTTCAAAGTCTTATCCATAAAGCCTCCTTATTAAGCTTCTTATAAGAAATTAAAATCTATTTCATATGATTGTAAGGCTCAAATTATATAATGGAGGTAAAAAAAAAAAAGCACACCAAAAACTGTTAAGCTTTTTAAATGATTCATTTACATTACTCAGGGAACATAAAAAAAAATAGAACATTATAAGTGAGTGAACAACCTTCCCAACTGATAAAATGTAAAGTAATGTCTCTATAATTTCTAGCCAGGTACAAATGTACACAAATCCTACTTTCTGGCTCTAGTAGGAAATAAAATTCTTCCAGCAAGACAAATTGCAAATATACTGAGCTCTTCATCCACAAGAGAATATATTACTTACATTCAAACAGAATGATGTCTGATCAAGTCATCAGTGCAAACGTGACTGCAGAGAAAATATTCAATCCATCTAAAAGGAAAAAAATGGTCTTGAAGCCCACTCAAAAGTTCATGTAGAGTACAAAAATTTTTACAAAAATGTTTTATTAATTTCTAGTGTAGGACATTGATATATCCAAATCAAATCTAATGACATAGAGACAGAATACATTATAACCAAGTTGGATTTATTCCAAAATGCAATGTAACTCATCGTATTAATAGAATAAAGTAGAAATATCGATTATCTTCTCAATAGAATTGCAGAAAATATTTTATAAAATTCAATGACCATAATAGAAAAAGAAAACAAAAACTCCAACAAATTAGATATATAACTTCTTTAATCTGAACCAGGATATCTATCCAAAAAGACCCCAAAACCTATTGCAAATATTAACACTTAATGGTGAAATGTTGACGGCTTTCCCTCTAAGATTGGGAATGAGAAAACAAAGGTCTCCATCACCATATGCAATTTAACACTGTATTTAACACTGTACTAGGGATTCTAACCAATTCAATAAAGCAAAAAAAAATGGCAGGAGGATTAAAAAAGAAGAAATAAAGAAATAGAACTGCTGTCACTATTTGGAGAAGTTATAATGTGTAAGTAGAAAATCCAAAAGCATCTGCAGATAATTCATTGAAATTAATAATTGAATTTGTCAAGTTTTCTAGATAAAAGGCCAAAATAAAAACTGTAATAATTCTATGTACCAGCAAGTAAACAGAAAATAATATTTTAAATAATACCATTACACTTGCATTTTAAAAACTTAAACACCTAGGAATAAATCTAATAATAGATGTGCAAGACCTCTACGCAGAAACCTATGAAATATAGATTAGAAGAGTTAATGGTGTAAAATGTCAGTTGTTTCCAAATCTCAGCAGGAGTTTTTTAATTATAGAAATTGACAACCAACTCAAAATTTTATGTGAAAATGTAAGAGGCCAAGGATAGCCAAGACAAATATGAAGAGGAAGATCAAAATTAGAGGATTTATACTACCAGATATCAAAATTGATAAATCTTTAGGAATTAAAACAAATATAGACCACTGGAACAGAAGAGAAAGTCCAGAAACAAGACCCCAGTTTTATGGAGAATGGATTCATGCTAATGGTGGCACTGCACAGCAGTGGGGAGGTGGCATTTATTTTCAATAATCATGCTGAGTAAATTGAATATTCTTATGAGGGGTAAGAACCTGACCCATACCTCATACCATAGAAACAAATTAACTCCAGGTGGATTTTAGATCTAAATATAAAAGTTAAAACAACAGATTCTAGATAACATAGGATAATAACTTTATAAGCTTGGGGTGGGGATAGATATCTGAAACAGTATACAAAAAGCATGTAAAGAAAACAATTCATAATTAGACTATATTAAAATTAAGAAAAATAACTGAAATACAGAAAAGAACTTTTTATTAAAATTTACCATCAAAAGTGTGAAACATAAAATACATAGTAGAAAAATATTTACAAAATATATAAATAATAAAGAACTCATATTCAACATACACAAAGAATGTCTACATAGTAGACAACCCAGTAGAAAATTGAGCAAAATACATGAACAGGTACTTTTTAAATGAGAATATCTGAATTTCCAACAGCATTGGTAAAGGTGTACAACTTTACTAGTCAATGGAGAAGTGCAAATTTAAAAATCAATATGATCACTAAACACCCACTAAAATGACTAAAATAAAAAGATCTAGTAATACCAAGTGTTGTAAAGAATTTGGAGCAACTGGGATGCTCACGTTGCCAGTGTAAATACATAAAGCTCAAAAACAGCAAAACTTACCCATCATGTTAGAAATCAGGATATGGCCCCCTTTGGAGAGAAACATGGTGAGATAAAGACTGGGAAAGAAGCCAGGTAGAAGCAGGGGCTTATTGGGTATAGTTCCATTCCTGGAGTGGTATCATATTTTTGATCCTCACAGTCATTATACAACTGTGCTCACTTTGTGGTCCATCATTAAGCTGCATGCTTAACCCTCGTGTATATATACTTTAAAGCTTATATACTTTAATCATTAAAAGTTTACTGAAAAATTTAACCACAAGGACTAAAAAGTAGAGCACTGTAGTCTTCAAAACCAGTCAGACTATAATCCAGGCTGACAAATTTTCTGCAAGTCTTACAATCTTAAGGCATCAGTAAAAAATTAGGACAATATTCTTTGGTTCATCAGTTTCTTTAGAAGCTTTTTCAAGCATCTCATAGCTAAGGCCTCCTGGAGTTGTTTTGCCTTTGACAATGCTAAGAAATCTGGCAACTGCAGGAGTCTGAAGCTTTAGTCGTTTTCTTCAAATGTCCCTCCAGACCTTGAGCAGTAGAGACAGCTAGCATAGGAGAGAGGGCACGGAAGGGCTATTAAATCTCAGCATGGGAAGGGACCCCTACAAGTCATTAGTCACCATATTCCACACACAGGAGGCAGTCTGCAGTATTAGGCAGGTAGGCACTTAGCCTCTGCTTCAACATCTTCACAGTCAGGAAGTTAAGGCAGCCTATTCCCTGGATGAAGAGCTTTCCACATCTGCAAATCAGTCTATGGAAAGCTCCCAAATGCACCTCTCTTTAACCCCTACCTTTTGGATATGAAAGAGTAAACTCTCTCCAAATAACAGCTTTTCAAATATAAGAAATAGATATCATGCCCTCCAGATAGTTTCTCTTCCTTACACTAAATATCCCTCAATCCTTCTCACACTAAATTAGACACTGTCATATTGAGAAAAGAAGCTTTTTTGTTGTTCCTCGAAGGACTTTGAAATCAATTGGATTCAGTTTATCAGAGGTCCAGGTGAGGATAAACTCCATCCATGGGAGATGAGCGTGGCCAGGCCAATTTTGTGTATCTGCAGAGCGGGCTGTTGCCTATTCTACATGATTTGAGAGGCAGAGAAATTTTCTGTGAGTAAAACATTTTCCCCACTTGCCTACATTGAAACCTGAAATTCTCATACCAATCGCAATTCTGCATTAAGGCATCAAAGATTACTACGAAAAGGCAAATGTTATGCCATGATCAAACAGGAACATTAGAGAAGAAACTAGTTATTGAGATTAAATAGAAGGCTGAGGAAATAGATCACGGGGCAGGTGCAGCAGAGAAGAGTGGGAAGGTCAGAAAGCACCTGGAGAACGAGAGGACTGAAAAGGGCAAACCTGGGAAGGATGCCCCGGTGTGGGCCACCTAGGAACTTGCCCAAATGAAGGTATAAACACCTAGAAAGGAAACAAACTGAAAGGGGGAGAAGAAATGGACAGTTTGTCAAGAGCTAGCTCTTCCCACAGGCATAGACAAGTGACCTTCCTTCCATCAGAAACTCCCTGAGCTAGGGGATGGCTCAGAAGCAGGAGAGATAGCTCTCTCAATATCTCTTTCTTTCTCTCTCTCTCATATCTGTACTTCCCTCTCCTTTCCTTTTTGTCACTATGCAGTTGGCCCACCAGGAATTGTCCTTGCCAGCGAGATCCGCCATTCCCCAGTTTCCATGCCAGAGACGAAGTTAAGTGGGTAAATCACACCAGCCCTAATCTGCATCCAGCTTCCCTGGATTTGGCGAGGGTAGGAGGACTAGGAAGCCCTATTTGGCCTTCACGTCTGAGTTACATACTTCAACAGAGTTAAGCCAACCACATTAAGACCATATGGAAGAGGAGCACTTATTGGGCAACTAATAAAGCTGCATTTCAAGCCCATATGGCCCAGATTGTCTGTTCTTAATTGGCAAAAACTCAAATACAGTAGTAGCAAAGGTGGGCAATTGGCGCGCTTAAATTCCAACTGAAGTATATCGATAAATGAGATTAGTTCTTTTACAAGCGCTTCCCTCCCTAAACGTTGAAGCCAAGCTCTTCTGGAGATAATGTGTTGAAACTGAATAAGAGGCTTTATAAGGAGGAGATTTCAGCTTCCGTGGAACGGATTTCATAGATAGCATCTAAAGATAGAGAATGCCTAAAATATTTGCAAGGGGGTAGGGACAAGGGATGTACATTTTCACATAATAAGGAAGTGGCAGGGTCAGGAGTAGGACACACGGTGTCTGCCTCTTGGTCCTAAAGTTCTACGATGTGCTTCTGCCTTGCAGACCACTGGGACTAGGCATTTTGGCCCTGCCACTGGTGGGGGTGATGTGTGCTTCAGGGCTCCTGAATCATCTGATGTAAGAAGCCATTCATTCTAATCTGCTCACATGGAAATATAGAGAAATGAAAAATCTTACTGTTCATCCCACAAATCCTTTGGTTTGTCATGCCCACACCTGGGGCCACACGCAATGAATTAAATTAAGAACAACTGTTGATTTAATGGTTGATTCAGAATTTTTTTTTAAATCAACCAACACTTCCTTTAGCCAGCTCTGTTCTTAAAAAGATAATTACACTTTGAGATGGAAGACATTAACCATATCCCTAGGTAATGGATTTTGAACTTTGCAAGATTTACGGCTGCTTCCTCCTATTTAAAGACACTCAGCTCAGAAGATTGCAAAGCTAAGTAGAAATGACAATTACCCATCTTCTACTTTACTGAAAGCCTTGGAAACCTGGAAATTAATCAGAAGGGTTTCTATTTTTTCTTTTCTTTTCTCATTTCTTCTTAAAGAAAAAGAACATTGGACCAACCACACAAATCAGAAATTTAGAACTAGAAAAGGCCTTCAAAATCATTTTGTCACAACCCTGAGGACAATGGCCAGGATATATCATAGTAAGTATTATGCATTTCATATGCATTTTTAATTTAATCTT
Organism: Lemur catta; assembly: GCF_020740605.2. Lineage (NCBI taxonomy): Eukaryota > Metazoa > Chordata > Mammalia > Primates > Lemuridae > Lemur > Lemur catta. Next base: position 43,636,150 of record NC_059141.1, on the reverse strand, counting down.
TATATCAACCTCATAAGTAGATGGACAGTCCCATTTTCCAGATGAAAAAGGTGAGGCTCAGAGAGGTCACATAATTCTGCTTAGGACACAGAGATGCTAAGTGGAAGAGGCTGAGGTTCAAACATTGATCTGTCTTATCCCCAAGCCTGCATTGCTAACTCTCATGCAATTTTACCCCTTTCTTCCCTATGCTAAAAGTTTCCTCAGTTATTCTCTATTATATTCCTCCTCTTTCCCCTTCATGGGACTTCTGATCTTGTTTAATTATCTTGCTTATTATCTTGTTTGTATTCTGTGCTCTCCCACTAAAATAAAAGTTCCTTGAGGAAATGGATTTTGTCTATCAGATTCACTGTTACTCTCAGGTCCTAGCACATGATAATCACTCAATCAAATGTTTGTTGATTGCTGGTGTAGTGGCTCACATCTGTAATCCTAGCATTTTGGGAGGTCTAGGCAGGAGGATCACTTGAGGTCAGGAGTTCAAGACCAGCCTGAGCGAGACTCCATCTCTAGAAAAAATAGAAAAATTATCTGAGCATGATGGTACATGTGTGTAGTCCCAGCTACTTGGGAGGCTGAGGCAGGAGAATCGCTTGAGCCCAGGAGTTTGAGGTTACAGTGGGCTGTGATGACACCACTGCACTCTAGTCCAGGTGACAGAGTAAGACTGTCTCAAGAAAAAACAAAAGAAGTTTGTTGATGTAATAAGTATTCCTGCTAAAAAAGTTAGTCACAATCAGAAATAGAATCAGAACCCAGATACCTATTGGCTCCTGGATCCATGTTTATTCCACAGCCACAGTTCTCCATTCACCTGAGACTGGGAGCCTCTTCTGCATACTTTTTAAAACCAGTGGTCCCAACATATCACCTCTTTACCTGCGTTTATAATAACCCTCTAACCCTGGATAAACACCCTCTGTGTGCACAAAATGCTCTAGGAAGAGTGGGTATACAGAGAAATATAAACTCCACTCCCTGGTCCCAAGGGGTTCACAGTCAAGCTAGAAAGACAGGAGCTATTCCTTTAAAAAGCAGCTCCCACTGCAAAGCAGCATATCCTAGTACCCAGCGAGCAGCTGTTTGTGACAAAGTTTATCTTCCTGCAGAAATTTCAGTTCCAAGGAAATCTAAAGCATCGCTAAGGTGAGGAGAAAGGAAGACTCCAATCTGCCAGCTCTGACATCTCCAGCACCTGCTGTTAATCACACACCTGCACTCAGGCATGATTTAGTGGCTCCTGTGATTGGCCATTTCAATTGCTGTCTCTGTCGATCACCATCCCAGCTGAACATCCAGGGAACACATTCATCAGAAGCATAATTTGGGAGGAACATGACCGTTTTTCCAAAGCTGGAGGGATGGCATCAGTGAGAAAAATGGGCAGTATCATTAAAGGAAAGTTGGTTATTTCAGATGATAATGGATAATGGTTTGCATTTTTACTATTAAAAGGAAATCAGCAGCTCCTCGGGTGTGGTTTCAAAAGTACGAGGGTATTTAGTTTTGACCACTCATGAAAACAAACATGATGCTAACCAGGAATTAAGCAACTGTCACTGCAGTACACAGAGGATACCAGAGTCCCCAATACCTGGAAAACAGGCGAGTGAGTTAGTTGTGTGATGTCAAAGGCAGCAAGGTGAGGTGGCAAAGCCCTGTGCTGAGAACCCAGTGAGCTGGTGTGGTGGCTTCCCCTCTGCCTGCCCACCCACTCTGCCCACCCGGGGGCCTCGAGAGAAGCCATGTGGCCCAGGCTGAACCAGTTACAGGACCCCACCCTTCAGCCCCAGTGACTGGTCCAACTAGGTTTATCAGAGCCCTTTTCCAGTATTTTCCTTCTGCTCTGATCATGAGATATAAGGATATAACCCAGAGCTTCCTGCAGCCACGTGGAAGAGTCCGAGCCAACAGAGCCAGCGTCCAGAGAGAATCTGGAATAAGAGATAGATACAGAGAGAGAGTCAATTCCCCAGTTCAAGTCATAAAATATTCCACAGCTGCCTGTCTCAGTAGCTCTTACGTAAGCTACCCAGGGTCCTTCCAGTAATTCTTTCCCCACCCCGTTTTTTCTCAAGCAAATTATTACAGTTGAATTACTGTTGCTAGCAATGCAAAGATGACTAAAACAGAAATTAGTATCCAGAAGTGGGGCAATACAATGACTGGCCCTTAAAAATAGAACGGGCTTAGTTGATCTAAGGTAGAGGCAATGAAGATCACTTCTTTCCTAGCTGGGAAATCAGAAATCCTCCTTATATGAAAACAAAGCAGATGTTTATTATTACCTGTTATATCTTGGCAGGCAGTCCATGACACCATTTTAGTGGTTTGGTATAAAAATATTAAAAATGAGAGCATGCTGGATACTTCTTATGGCCTTCAGTAAGGTCTTTCAGGAGGAAACTAAGCCTCAATTCAAACTGGCATTTCTTGAAGTGGATAGGAAAAAATAAGTTAGACACATGGTATTGTTGCAACAGAGGCCCATTCTGTCTGTGGCTCGTGCTCTAAAGGGGCTGAGGGTCAGACAACCATGCTGCCTACAAACCATCGAAGATGAACCCTCTGCCCCACAGTAAAGTCATTTCACTGACTTAACAAGAGGGGATACCAGCAGTAACCCAGAAGTGGAGAAAGCCTGATCACCCAGGCTCCTCCCAAACAACTCCTGCTGTGCACTTCTCCCAGAGAAAGGGTGGTAATTTTGCCCATCAGAAGGTACAAATAATTGGGATATATCAGGGGCCAGAGGGCAGATGAGCTCTGTTTTACCAGCTCAGCCCATTGTTTCAGTTGCTTGGGGCAGGGGCCAAAGGCAGAGTTATTAAAGAAGCCATGGAAGGATGGGCAAAATCCTATAGTTTGTCTCTTGAAAATAGAAACTCCAAAGGCACATAGTCCAGAGTCAAATATTATGACTCAATAATATTTCTGGTTGGTTATAAGTCAACAGAGCCCATCAAAATGAACTCAACATTGACATTCAACTAGCTCTTTAAAAGAGGCATTTTACTGGAGAAAATTCTAAACCAGAATCCTGTAATTGCTTAATCTCTAAAGTAATCCCTGGGTCCCAATGACCACCATAAGAAGGGGGCTTCTCTAAGAATATAACTTTCCATGGACTGTCCTTCTGTTTTTTGTGGCCACGGAGGGAAATGATCGCAGAAAAGAATGCAAAAGACCTAATCGTAGTCAGGATAGAGAGTCAAAATGGATACGCCTTACTAGTCCTACTGCATGGAGTATGGCATATTCTCTGGAGTCGTCTCTCTATATTTTGCTTATATTTTTTCTACTTTTCCAAACAGGAATTTTTATTGTGGCTATTCTTCTTTTCCTATGATGTTGTTTGTTGAATGGGTTGGAAATGATAAAAGTAGTCCTGATGCCCACAGGTTTCAGAATCTCAAGCTGCCAAATCCTACCTGACTGACAGATCAGTATTGCCTTAGTCCATTTGTGCTGCTATAGCAGAACGCCACAGACTGGGTAATTTATAAAGAACAGAAATTGATTCCCACAGTTCTGAAGGCTGAGAAGTCCAAGATCAAGGCGCCAGCAGGTTTGTTGTCTGATGAGGGTCTAGTCTCTGCTTCTGAGATGGCTCCTTAGTGCTGCATCCTCTGTAGGGAAGGAATGCTGTGACCTCATGTGGCAGAAGGCAGAAGGCAAAGCTTGCCAGAACACTATGTGAAGCCTCTTTTATAAAGGCCTTAATCTCACTTATTAGGGAAGAAGCCCTCATGACCTAATCACCGCTGGAAGGCCTCACCTCTTAATACTATCACATTGGCAATACCTGAACTGTGAAGAACACATTCAAACCATAACAAGCATGTTACCCAAGACCCTGCACTTGGCAATGAATGGAGTAACTGGTTGATAGTTTGCAACACTTCTCTTGAAGGAAAGTGAGTATATTTGTGATTACACATGGATTTACTGTTTTTGTAGCAGTGGCTGGAATTTTATATGGAAAGACAAGTGTGTGTGGATTGTGATGTCTGGGGGAATCGATCATGGAACCTCATCCCAGCCATAGAAATGGGCCATGATTGGACCCAAGCCAGGTCCATCAAATTTATTGTGTAGGTTCTTTCTGCTGGAGCTTGTGGGGAAGTTTTCTCTTTGTTCTTTGGTTATAATGAGGAAAAATGTAACCTCAGAGCTGCTGGGAGGCAGGGTCTCCAGTACCCCCAAAGGAACATTTGTGCAAAATAGAAAAATGTGCCTCTTCCTCAAATCAATTTACTGAGTTTTGTTAGAAGAAAACAAAATCACTTGAGTGCCATCTGCTGGAAATTTGCCATAATAAACATACAAATCTTTGCTGCCTGTGGTATGATTTGTGACCCTTAGATGAAGCACAGTTGTACACTGCACACTGTAAATGGCAACCCCACTGATAACCAGGTCCCCTACTACCTGGTGAAGCTTGACCCTATGATTCCAACACCCCCAAAGAAGCATATGAGAAAAGGTGAGAAATTCCTGCAGGTTTCAGGTTTTTGGTTCCAGTTCCAAAAGTCTCCAAAGCTGACCTGGCTCCTATATCTCTTTCTTCCATTCTGTAAATAATTCTAAACTCCTTGTAATAGGTTCTTTTTCTCTTAAGCTAGTAGCTAATTTAAATTGGGTTTTTGTTCCTTAAAATCAGAAAGAACCCTTGCGGACATACTCAGTTTTACTCACTATCTATCCATATGAGCTTAGCTAAGTCATTTGATTTCTGTGAGCCCAAGATTCCTGAGCTATAAATTGAGCGACAATGGGGAAGTGGGGGAAGCATATAAGATAAACTTGTGTGAAAGGGCTTTGAAAGTGCAATGTGCTGCATGATGGAAGCAATTCCAGGATGGCAATGAAAATGAGGATGAGGATGAGATAATTCGGACAGAACAAGAGAAAGTGCCAAATCTGTTGCCATTATTGTTCTGCTTTCCTGTCTTTCTTCCCAGCATGAGGTGAGGGGGGCAGTTAATGTACAAGGAAGAAAAAGAAGACAGAGAAGAGGACTTCACAAATTTAAGTCAGAATCAATAGTCATAAGAGGATGCCTTAAGTCAGAATCAATAGACACCAGAGGCTCATAAATCTGCCTCGACCTCTTCCAATAGGAAGAATTGAACATGAATAACCATGGAGATAGCAAGTACGGTCCGTAACCATGAAAATGAGTCCCTATCCAAAATCAATAAATTAAATATAAAATCTGAGACATCTTGTTTTCATCATCACAATCTGTTTAATCAGCTACCTATTATAGGTGGACCTTGACATATATATAAGTTGATGAAAATAATACCAAGATTACTCTCAAAAACAAAAGAGTAAATACAATTAGCTGCTATTACTAACCCAGGTCAAAGACCTCTACCTGTGCTAACAAAATACTTTTAGCAGAGACAAAAGTCATCAGTTAAACAAGCAGTCAGGTTGAAAATAGAGGGATCAACATACAGCACAATCTGCTAATTTATTGATCACTAGGCATAAAAAGAAACCAGTATTCACTGTACTTTGAAACACCAGACTGCACACTTTCATCACAATAATCCAATATATTCCATCCTGACCTTTTCCTTATTTTGCCATACCTTAACTAATTCATCTGAGTTTGGCAGATTAATTAATTAACCAGCAAATCTTTATTGAGGCTCACCGTTTGCAAAGCCCCGGGGTAGACAGTCTAAGGCCTATGAAAATGAGTAAAGACATGGCTCCTGCCTTCAAGAAATGTAAAATCTAGGTGGGGAAGGAAAACAGTCACATGTGGAAGTTCAATCTGCTTAGTTCATTTATTGGCTTATTCACTCATTGATTGAGTGAATTCACCTTATTCAATACTTAGGTGCCAGAAGAAAAAAATAAAGCAAACATGGCCCCTATCTAATAATAGAGGCTACAGTTCACCCAGGAAGAGAGACATTAAATACATTTAATTTTAACCTGTAATCGGTGCTACGATGGAAAGTCACATGTCACCTTCAGTACAAAATACGTTTTCCTGAAAGAGTCATATGTAAGTTGACAATGGAAGGATGAGTGGTAGTTGGCCAGATGAAGAGAAGCGAATAAAACATTTCAGGTAAATGAAAAAGCATGTCAGAAGAAACTATAACAGGAAAGACTTTAGAACATTAGAACTAATTAAAAGGAGACCAGAGTGGCTGAAGCACAGGAGAGGCAGAAGAACAGACCAAAATGCAAGAAAAAAATTGCATGGGGCAGGTCATTTCATAGACCATGTTAAGGATCTTATCCCAACAGCAATTAGAAGCTATTCAACAGTTTTAAGAAGAGGAGTGTGGCCGGGCCTGGTGGCTCACACCTGTAATCCTAGCATCCTGGGAGGCCAAGGCAAGCAGATCGTTTGAGCTCAGGCATTCAAGACCAGGCTGAGCAAGAGCGAGACCCTGTCTCTACTAAACAAATAGAAAGAAATTATATGGACAACTAAAAATATATATAGAAAAAATTAGCCGGGCATGGTGGCACATGCCTGTAGTCCCAGCTACTCGGGAGGCTGAGGCAGGAGGATCGCTTGAGCCCAGGAGTTTGAGGTTGCTGTGAGCTAGGCTGATGCCACGGCACTCACTCTAGCCCGGGCAACAGAGTGAGACTCTGTCTCAAAAAAAAAAAAAAAAAGAGGAGTGTCAATCACATTTGCATTTTACAAAGATCAGTCTGGCTGCCTATGTCAAGAATGAGCTGAAGGTTGGCTAAAGCAGATTTGGGAGTCAGTCAGAAAAGGTGTTCCAGCCCATAAACATCTGGCTGCAGGTGGCCAAGTCACACCGACAGCCACCACCTCACTGTCGGCACCACAGCCCTTTCCCAGCTCCTACTGATGTGACCAACCCCTTAGGTTAGAGGGAAAAGCTTTCTAGGTGCCCTAAAATGAAACTCAGAGCATCCTTTGCTATAGAAACAACACTGTAAAAGGCAGTTATGTTCCATAGTTTAATTACTACTTCAGTTTAACTTTTATAGTGACTTTGCTTTTCATTATTGAGCAGTTTTATAATTAAGAGGGACCTACCACGCTTCAAAAGACTCCCAGAAAAGGACTATGAAGATACTGAATAGGTTTAAATATTAGTTCTGTGGTATAGGCAAGAGAAGCTAAAGCTGCTTCCAATATACTAAGGGCTTTAATGCAGATAAAGAACAGATATCAAAAGGTATAGTTTTGTGTTGTTCATGTCAAATTCTTGTCCGCATTCAGGAAGTCAATGAAGCCACAAGGTACTGGAAGAGACAGAGAGGGGTGAGCCTTGGAGCGAGAATTCCAAACAGCACCTGTGTCCAAAATGGATAAAGACTTCTCTGCTTCTAGGTAGCAGTGGCACAGCAGAACACAGAGCATAGTGAACAGAGGACAGGCTAGACTTCAGTCCCCACACCCCTGACTGGGCCTCCTTAGGAAGGGAACAATCTGTACATTACGTAGCAGCCCTGGCCTTGAAAGAAAGCAAGATGGCAAGTTCTCTGAGATGAAGAAGAAGACAAGACAAGCAGTCTGTGGCACAGCGGTTCAGAGCAGGGACTCTGAAGCCACAGTATGGTTTGGAATCTTAGTTTACTGGCCTTATGCCTGTGAGTAAGTTATTTGACCTCTCTGTTCCTTGGTTTTTCCATCTATAAAATGCGAAAAATAATAGTGCTTATCTCAAAAGGTTATTATAAGAATTGAGTTAATATTTGGTGCATAATAATTATCATTTACTTAACTGTTAATTAAAGAAAATAAAAGTGTAAAGTGAGTGGGCTGTTTTTCTCCATATAAGGGAAGGCCATTTGCTATAAAGCAACGAAACATGTAAGAAGAAATTTCTACAGGAAACTGAAAAAGGTTACAGGGCCATCTTAGAAAGAAAGAGCCTTTAGTGCAAAACCTGATGCCACCTCTGAATCCCTTGTCTGAAAGACTTCATGGGCATCCACCACTTTCCGAGATGTTCTGCCTTTAAGCTACTGTTTGATCAGGAGGAATCTTCAGCTGCAGTTGCCACAAGGAAAACTGAATTCAGTAGGTAGCCAAAATTCAGAGCAACATCACTGCTCCTCATCTCCCAAAGTCACCTGAATGCATGTCGAACGTGGGAGAAAAATTCTGGCCTCCCCAGATGGCGAACAAATTCGTGCTCCTTTTAAAAACGCTCATTATACTCAAATTTGTTTCTCAGCAGGAAGTGTCTACCTGCTGCTTGAATGCTCAGAGGATTAAGGAAAATTATATGCATACACTAATGGCTACATTCACTCAACAGTTATGGGAGAAGTGAATATTTTGACACAAAACAACACTTTCACCCTTCCCATTATCAGTTCAATTATCCCCACACCAAAGTGCATTCCCCACCAGGGAAGATGACTACATTATCCTCACTGATCTACCTTAACAATTAAGGAAGGCCAGGGCAACAGGCAAACACATACAATCACCTATTTAAGCTACCTTTACCTGCTTGCTGAAGAGCCTTACCTCTAGCACCAAGAGAGTGTCTTTTTCCAGTACGATCTGCAGTGACCTAAAACCTCTACAGGACATTGATGACGTTTGTAGCAGGAAACACCTGGTTTAGTAAAAACTAATTGCTGAGCCAGACTCAAGTCAATGCCACAGTTTGCGGCGCTTCGTTTCCACACTTGCGTGGTCTCTATGAAAGGTGCCTGATTTTCCATCTTTATTTTCATGTCAAACAGGAAGGTAGGAAGCAGGACTACCTTCAGGAGTTAAGTGTGACACAAAACACTTGAAGGGCCTATATCAGTCAAGGTGCAGCACAGAAAATAGAAACAACACTCGGCATTTTGAGTAGAAAAAGATTTCATACAAAGAATTTCAGAGTTTATAAAATTAACGGAAGGGCTAAAGGAGCAGGTTCCAAGACGGGCCTCCAGGAACGATTGCCAGAACAATAGAAAACGGGCCCACCTTTGAGACTGCCCCTAAGATACAATGCAAAATCACATCTGTGTAGCTAGAGCGCAAGAATTAGGAAGCAGAATCAGGAAAACATTGCTGCCCTGGCTGTCTCTCGACACACAGAAAGCTGGAGATGAGACACTGGAGTACTGATGTCAAACAACACATTTCCCCCTCCTCGCTTGCCAGCAGCAACGGAAAAAGGGGGCAGGAAGAGAACTTCTACCTCCCTCTTACCTTGTGTATCTTAGAACAAGTACACCTTATTGGAAGAAATCGATTTCACAGCCAGAGCCCTAGTTGCAAAGAAGTATTAGAAATGTAGTTTTTAGCTTTTTAACCTATTCATAAAGGAGAGCAAAATGGAAGTTGAGTAAAGCAATCAAAACAATTCACCAATGACTTCTACAATGTTCCCAAAATATATTCACTTCCCTAGTGCTAAAATATATGGAAATTTACTATTAGAGAGGATTCTTTTGGATTAAGCCTTAATCTTTCTTTTTTTGATATGCATAAATTTGTTTTATTAGGTCTTATTTTTTTAATTATTATGGGTACATATTGTATATCTTTCTAGGGCACATGTGATGTTTTGATATAGGCATACAATGTGAATTAATCAAATCAGGGTAATTGGGGTATCCAACATTTCAGGAATTTATCATTTCTTTGTGTTAGGAACATTCCAATTTCACCAAAGCAGCAGATTTTACACAGGGGAAGAAGAGAGACTCAGAACCAGAAGAGTATAAATATGGTAGAGGGATGGGGCAAAGATTGGGCACTAAAAACATAGTTCCCCTTCTTTTCAATTAAGGATTAGGCTGGTGTGGCCAAGAAGGCCCTGAGATTTATCAGGATCAGAATGAGAGAACATAAGCTGTGTGCCCTCATCAGGGGTCACTCCCTACCCGGACACGAACCACAGCTGCCCCACACAGACCCTCACCCCAAGAACGGAGTAGGCCCAAATGACGTTCCCATAAAAACACAGGGTGGATCTCACCAGTGGCAGTCAATGCCAGCAGTTTTCAACTATAGACGCACAGGACAAATCCACTCTCTGACATTTTATCTGCCCATGCCAGGCATTGTTTAGAAACTATAATTTGATTGCCTATAGAGAGGACATGCACTTTCCGTTTCTAAACATACTCTCACCTTTTTCTATTATTTTTTTTACCCAGCAGTGTTCCACATTGACATTATTATCATGCTCACCTGTGGCCTGTTCTTTCTCCTTCTTAAGGGATAAATAAAGAGTCAAGAGCCAATGGAAATAAATAGAATCATGAAGCCCACTGGGTAAGCATGGGAGCATAAGTTAGAGACATAGCTAAGAGTGAGAAACAAAAAGAAGTGAATCAGAGCAGAAGGCTCCACTCTAACTATCACAAACACCACATGACACCAAAAGAGACAGGCCACTCTTTGCTGTTGTGGACCAGAAGAGCATGATACCTGGGTACCTTATTTTGGCTTAGAAACACAGAATCAGTATGAGTACCTAGGAGGTTTGAGCATTGCACACATCAAGAAAGGAGCTTTTGAAGGCCCTGGGCCACTGCCAAGTAAGACTCCACAGCTTTTCTCTTACTTCCAATAAATAAAAGAGAAGAGCCCACTTTGGCAATGGGCCAAGAGCCTGGGAATTTGTCCTGCCTGATGGGTAAAGCATTCCAGGCCTATTCACCTGCCTGACAGATATTAAATCGTCTACCAGGCTGGAGCAAACCCCCAAGGCAAGCTATAGTAATTATCCAGGCTGGTTGTCTCTGCCTGGGCTCCTCTCAGAGGCTCGTCCTAGTCCCAGGGAACTATAAACTAGTTAACAACTCAAGTCTAATTAATAAACTCCTTAATGAAGATATAAATGCCCACATTTTTATCCTTTATGATGTACTTTGGGCTCTTTTTCCCTTAAACAGTTGTACTAATGTCTCTGTTTTCTCCTTTTTCAATTCCCACTTTCACATTAGTTTCTGGTCTCTAAATAACAGCTACTGACTGTCTTGGCTCTTTAAATTCAACGCCCCTCTGCTATCTGCTCCTAATCTTTCAGGGTGTTTTGTGTGTTCCTTAGAAGCACCATTGCCTAACTGTGAGGAACAGAAAAACCTGCTGAGGTTTTCAAGTAGAAAGGGCAGAGGCTGTGTGACTATCTACATATATGGAAACAGAAGAAATGCCACGATATTTGAAAAAGCCAAGTGTGGTCACCATATGTAAGAGAAAATACAAGAAAGGTGACTGGCAACCATTATTGTGCCTCATTGTTCTCTGCTGAGGGCAAGATTCTAGCTGGAGCTGTTAGACTAAAGGTACAGGATGTCAGAAAGGTCATACATAAATATCTGAAATTCCTCTTTATTTGTCAAACCTTACAAGTTTATTTTAACTTAAAACATATAACTATATATCCATTCACCATACTTTCTTATTCCAAACCTATACAAAAAGAAAGAAAATAATATGATATCCATGTACCCTTCTCCCAGTTTCCCTAAGAATCAATATGTTACCAAGCTTATTTTATCTATTTATACATCTAATTTACCCCCACCACTTTGGATTAGCATTGGACAAATCTCAAGTATTTTATCATTTCATTACTTCTTAATAAGAATTTTTATAAGATCCATGGCTGACTAAAGGTGTCCAATACTCATTTCCTTCACAAAGAAGGACAAAAACAACAAACAAATCACCACACTTCAAGTAGAATGTATAAGGAAGAACACTTAAATTTACAAGGCAGTGATGAAAACCCTCTGAAACACAGAAACTCAGGATGGCAGCATATAGAGGGAAGTGAAGCACCCAGAGGAGATTGGCTCAGGGCAAAAATATATTTCCCATTGTGGGTAAAAGGTAAGTGGAATATTCTCAGTAGTCCCCATGCCTAGAGTCCACATGACTGCATTCCTCCAAAGAAGGAGGCCACACTGGATCCCCCCCGACTACTCCCTAGGACCCAAGCTTCAATGGCATAATGCCATTTTGAGAACAGAGCCACCGCCAAAGTGCATCCTGCCCTGGGGGCCAATATCCCTGCATCTCTACATTACTGAGGCCCTGACATACTCCTGCCATGCCCACACAAAAGGCTGTGATGCCATGACCCCAGCTAGACCCAGCAGTACAACCATGACCCCAGCACCTGAGTTCACACAGAATCCTAGGCCTAAGAAACAGGCAGTACAGCACAGGGGGAAGCCACACCCAAGACTTCAGAAAACAACACACATACACACACACACAGTGCCCAAGGACCAGCCTGCCTGGTGGTCCCCACATCCAGCAAAGTTATGCCACTGCCTCCACAAACACTCTCAGTCTAGGCCACTGAGGCATTTTCCAACGCTGGTGACATTGATTATAGCCAAAGAAATCACACAGAGACTACACTATTGTACCCACCCAGAACCAGAACCAAAGCATCCTACCCAACCAAAACTAGAGGTCATACCTACAAGAAAAAGTGTTTCACTACAAAAGCTTCTCCATAAAATTGAAAGAGACAACTGTTTCAACAGATGTGCAGATATCAATATAGGGATATAACAAACAAAAAAAAAGATAACATGACACTCTCAAAGGAACACAATAATTTTCCAGTAACAGACCCCAAAGAAAAGAAAATCTATGCAGTGCCTAAAAAGGAATTCAAAATAATGATCTTAAGGAAACTCAGCAAGATAGAAGATAGAAGAGAATACAGCTAGGCAATTCAACAAAACCAGGTGAATAATTCATAACCTAAATTAGATCAAATAATTCAATTAAAAAATAGGCAAATGATCTGAATATCCATTTCTCAAAAGGAGATATACAAATGGCCAAGAAGTATATGAAAAAATGGTCAACATCACCAATCATCAGGAAAATGCAAATCAAAACCATGAGATATCATATCACTCCCATTATAATGGCAATTATCAAAAAGACAAAAAGAAATAACAAATGCTGGCGAGGTTGTAGAGAAAGGAGAACTCTTACACACTGTTGGTGGGAATGTAAAATTAGTACAGTGATTGTGGAAAATAGTGTGGAGGTTCCTCAAAAAACTAAATAAAAATAGAACCACCACATGGTCCAGCAATCTCAGTCCTGGGTCTATAAATTCAAAGGAAAGGAAATCAGCATTTTGAACAGATATCTGCACTACTGTGTTTATTGCAGCACTACACACAATAGCCAAGGTACGGAATCAACCTAAGTGTTCATCAACAGATGGATGGATAAAGAAAATGTGGTATATATAGACAATGTAATCTATTCAACCATAAAAAAGTATATCCTATCATTTGCAGTAACATGGATGAGCCTAGAGGACATTATATTAAATGAAATAAGCCAGGCACAGAAAGATATAACCTGCATGTTCTCACTCAAATATGGAAACTAAAAAGGTTGATCTCATAGAAGCAAAAAGTAGAATAGTGGTTACTAAAGGCTGTGAAGGATAGGGGAGTAGTGGGAGATAGGAAGAGGTTGGTTAATGGAGATAAAAATTATAGCTAGATAGGAGCAAAAAGTTCTAGTGTTCTATAGCACTGTAAGGTGATTATAGTTAATAATTTATGGTATATTTTCAAACAGCTAGAGGAGAAGATTTTGAATGTCCCCAGCACAAAGAAATGATAAATGTGTGAGGTGATATACTAATTTCCCTAATTTGACCATTACACACTGTATACATGCATTGAAATATCACACTATGCCCCCAAAATAAGGTACAATTCCTATATGTCCATTAAAAATAATGAAAAATTATAACCAATAAAAACAGAATTCTTATGAGATCTGAGAGCTTATATTGATAGCTTCTAAGCATTGGACTTAGTTTGTGAGCTCTGGAGGTAGACATCTAGTCTGTTGAAGGCCTGAATAGAATCAAAAGTGGAAGCAGAAAGAATTCATCCCTTTTTAGTACCTGCCTGTCTGCTTGAGGTGGGACATCAGTCTTCTGCTGCCCATAGACTGGGATTTACGCCATTGGCTCCTGCAGTTTTTAGCCCTTCGAACTCAGACTGAATTACACTGCTGGCTTTCTTGGGTCTCCATTTTGCAGACAACAGATGGTGAGACTTCTCAACCTCCATAATTGCATGAGCCAATTCTTTGTAATAAATATATATATCATATGTACACACACACACACACACACACACACACTATGTTCTGTTTCTCTAGAGAACCCTGACTAATATGATGTTGTGATGGGTCTGCTGGAATGTATGGCCTCTAACCAGCTTTCTGTCCTCAGATAGTCTGGGCCTGTTGTGGGCTAAATCTCTAATGTAATCCCAGATCTAGAATATGAGCACTGACTGATAACCAGCAGTTTATAAATTTCTGGGGAGGATATGGTGGTTTCCAGAAGGTCCTATGAACTTGAGGCAAAAGAGGGCCAGAAGAAAAGTCCCACTGTTGGAGGATTTGTATTATTTTGAAAGCAAGATTTTGCTTATAAAAATGCCTCTAGTCTGATGGCCTGAATTACCACTAATAAGTGATGTTCACAATTTTTCTCTCTGGGTAAAGCTAGATTTTGTGGGTTTGGCATTAGCAAAGACTTACAATGACTATGCAGTGCCCTGAGGCCCTCAAAGCTCTAGGTGGTGGGAGGAAACTCAAGTTCTCAAAAGGCAGTCACTGAAAGCAAAGAAAGTCCTAGCACATACAGAGCATCCTGCTCATATTAGTAAAAAAGAAAGCTTTGTAAGTAGATTCTGTAGCTGGAACCCCACTTAGAAATCTTTGAAGAGCACAGGTAAGGCCCTGACAAAATTGTTAATCACCTTGTCTATCAACCTTATGATAACATTATCTCTTTTTTAATTACTTCAAAATCCATTACCAAAATACATCTATGCCTTTGTGTTAGAGAATGAGCAAGAGAAGAAAATGGGTGTGGACGAGGACAGGACTCTAGCTCTGTTTAACGGTAGCAGGTGGAGGTGGTGTTAGTGGTGAGTGGGATCAGATAGGCGCCCAAGGTCAGAACAGGCAATAGGCTAATTCTATTGGCTGGATCTTAAGGTCATAGAGTTTAAGATCACAGAATTGGTGAGTAGAAATGCTGATGTGCTTCTCACTCAAGGTGGGTGCCCTGGGATCATAATATGGCAAAGGTAGTCAAAACAATGTCAGAACCATACAGGAAGTTCTTCTTATTGAGACAAAATCTGATGTTAAATTACATTAACTATTTGTGGTAGAGAGAATGTGTCATCTCCTCCCCTTGAGTGTGGATGAGTTTTACTCCCATGATTAGGTGATGTTATATGGCAAATGTTTCCCACCCTAATATAAATGTCTTATGAGGTTTTCTATACTTAATTTTCATCCCTTCCCCTTCTGATCTCAAGTCCCATGCCACTTTGTGGATTTCATGTTTGACTTGAGAAATGAAAATAAAATTTTAAGCCCCTCAAACCAACCAAACAGACCCCCTGCCTTGGCCAAGGGGACCGCAGAGAAACCTTAGAAACTAAAATCCCAGCCATGACAGGATGAGAAGCCAGACTCACCTCATCATACCTCTCCCTCATTAACCACGATTAGGCCTTCTTCCCTACAGGTTAAACAGAAACCAGCGCTTTGGAAAGACTTACTCCACCACTGATCACAACCAACCTTGTGGCTACTCCTCCCTTTTGCAGTTTCAACACAGCAGCTGACCAGCATTCCTTCCTGATAAGAGACCACCAACCACGGAGTGGTTCTGGCCAGTCTTCGAAGGTTGCACACTGAGTATGTTCATGTCCTCTGCTTCACATTTCGACATCAGAAGGCCAAAAACTCCACCCTCAGATCATGCTAATGCCACCACTTTTTGAACAGGTGACCCATAAAGAGGCATGAAGCTCAATTGTTTCTCCTTTCATAAATATTCATGACTCTTCTTATAGCTTATTAAATATGTGTATTCGGCCACCCCACTTAGCATAAATTCCTTTTCCCTTTACCCCTCCCTCCAACTGCCTGTTTCTGGCTTCTGCCCGGAGGCTTCACTTCCCAGCCAGTCAGAGTGACTGCCTGCAGGCCGCACCCCTTTATGAGAAATAAAGTTCTCCTTTCCAGATGTATGAACCTTGGCATTCTTCAGTTGACAGGCTGAACTGCACAAAGCTGATGTCGTACATGCATCCTAAGCGTCCTCCTCTAGGAAGCCTTCTCTGACTGCTTTTCCCTGAAGTTGGGTCAAGCCCTCAACTACACAAAACACATAGAATGTATTCATTTATTTATTTAGGTCTCACTCTATTCCAAAGGGGTATGGCATAACTTCTAAAAGAATAAAAGATTTTTTTTAATGAAAAAGAGAAATTTGAATGAGGGGAAAATGTATTGAGGAAAAGTAAAATGAACTCAAGGTAAAGAGCAACGTGCCTGCCACAGTCTTGCTGGAAGTGAGCCACAAAATCTGGCTGTCAGCTTTGTAGCTACCAAACAAAGAGAAAGACCTGATCGCTCAAGTAATCCACAGTAGTCTTGTTTGCTTGCTTGTTTGTTTTTAAGAACACCTATTTCTGGTGCTGTCATCTGAGGAATTCTTTCCTTTGATCTTCATGGAAGGAAGTCATGCAGAATTTAATAAGCAGCTTAGAGAGAAGGACCTGATTTGAACATCTGCAAGACACCCTGTTTGCCCCCATTGACTAACACTACAAATGCACTGTTTTGGGTCATTTAACCTCCAAAATGTGTAATCACCATGGAAAAATTTGGAGAAGGAGATGCAAGGAGAGGGGCCCAGAGGACATGAGACAGAAAAAGAATTGCTCAGTGATTCAAGATCACAGAAGTGGTCAGTGAGGGCCACATAATGGAACCCAAGATGACAGAAAGAAACAGGCAGCAGCTGGCAGAGAAGGCCCCAGTCTTCAGGAGAAAGAACCTGTGGAAAAAGCAGAGACGTTCTTCAAGTAATAGACAAGAGGAAAAGGCATAGAGCCAGGAAACAGAACATAAAACTGTCCAGAAATGTTCTCCCTAGAGGGACCTTAGAGATGTCCAATTCCTTATGACTCCACCCTTCCTTTAAAGATAACAGAACTAACGCCCAGAGAGCACAAGCATCTAACCCCAAAGTCACACAGCCAATGCAGAGCTGGCATCCTGGGACTCTGTTTTACACTTTTGGTGACAGGAAATGGACAGACAAGTGGGCATCCTCAAGCTAGTTAACAGCTGACTTGGGTCTAGAAGCCAGAAATAGAAGGTGGATGAGAAACAAGAGTCACTTGAGTAAAGTAACATTTACTTCCCCATTTATACAGACCTCAACTAGTGCTGGACATTTATATAGGTGAATAATTTCATTAGTAACCTAAGAGAATTATTGGGAGTATTATGGTGCTTGATTTAGTTCACTACATACTGGGCACTCCACTAAACATCCTCTTTGCAGGATCCCACTGAATCCCTGCAACAATCTGAGGAGGTAGAATCCATTGCTATCTACATTTCACAGTCAAGAAAATGGGCTCAGCAAGGTTAAATGATTTTCTCATGGTCACACAGCTAATGGATAGCAGAGACAGGATCCAGACACGAGTCTGTTTGACTCCAAATATATGTTCATTCTTCAGCCTAAGAAAATATTTAACCTTCACTTCCAGTGAGCAAGAACAAAGGAGGAGATTCATTCGGTGTTAGGACTTCCCTGCAGAAAGGAAAAGGCAGGACAAGGCTGTGGGATATAAATGGCTCAAGAGCAAATACACTCAGGGTCTGGCCCATAATTCAAGTTCATGACTCTCACTCTATATAATACAAGGATATATGCAGGCATGTAACTGTAACACAATAAAGATAGCACACACACGGAATGTGATGCCTTCCCGGTCAGTTTGCAGCAGGAGGTCATTTGTGAAGCTGCCCAGAAGCCTGACCCAGGGCTCCGTGCCCTGAATAAAAGCAGCCCGCGTGGTAAATGTGCTGGCCTTGAGCCAGTGCCCGCTGCAGTTTCTCTGCAGGATGGCAGTTCTTATTGGACCCTGGTGCAGTTCCTATTTCACAAATCAGAGCTTAAACCTTCTCAAGAGGGTATCGATTTATGCTATCAAAGCAGCAAGATTCCAGAACTGGGAGCTGAGGGAGTCTGGCCCTTTTAATCAATATTTTCTTACTCATTAAAGCAGATGTCTGATTCAACTTTTGATTTTAAGCCAGACTCAAAGACTGAGAATCAGTATTCTGATGGTGTAGTCTTTACTAGGCAACAAAAGCTGCCCATTGCTTCATCATTGTCTCTCCCTCTCTCCTTTTCCTTCTCCCTCTCCTTATTCTCCTGTATTTTCTGGATTTGTTGTTTAAACCGAGGCCTAATAGTTATCTACTTTGTGCCACTTTTGCCTAGAAGAGATCCAAAGAGCAACGCCCAACTCAAAGCCAAAGCTACCCAGCCCCCAGATGTTCTGGGGATGGATGCATCAGCCCAATAAATAATATCTGCCTTAATGGATGGCTTAAATCATCCCACTCAGACTGGAACTTCTTAAGATTTAAAGATTTGAACAGATAAAGATTTGAAGACCAACAAACTTTCCAAAGAATAATTCATAAGCATCACAGCCCAAATGCCTTCCTGGGAGTGATTTTCATCTAACACCCCCCTCACACCCCCTGCCCATTTAGGCAGAACTGCACAGTGCAAAGAACATAGGATTTAAAGATATGCAGACCTTATATGGAGTGACTTTGGGTGAATAATTGTTCTCTGGTCTCATTTTCCTTGTCTATAAAATAGAGAAAATAATCCCTGTCTCATGAGATTGGTATGGAAATGGAGTTAGCATAAATAAAGTGCTTCTCATAATCACGTAATCATAATCATTCATAACCGCATCATCACTGGCGCCTAGTAGGTTCCCGGCACATGTTAGGTTTTCTTGTCTTTCCCTTGATTCCATCTCTCTTTCCCAGCAGCTCCGCTCAGTCTTTTTCCTTCCTGTTTCTCCATTTTATGTTCCCTTTCTACTGATTCACCTTACACTCTTCTCCTTCTCACTCTCCCCTTCAACTGCACTTACAACCATAGACTCAGCACAGAAGGGTCTGAAAGCGTGTCTGCCCTCCGAGATAAATGACGTGCCAGGTCAGGCTACTCACCAGCAGGCACTCCCGACTCCCAGGCTCTCACGTCCCAGCCTTTTTCTCTCTTTCAGTGTTGAAATTCTTAAAGGTGGCAGCTCCTTCACAGTTTCAATACATCTCCCAGAGAACCAAAATACAATAGAAAAGGAATTACTGGGATGTGCCTAAAAACATGTTTTTGTTTCACTAATTTTAGAAACAAAAATAATACAGTTGTCATTAGAGAAGTCTGATATGATGGCGTATTCATATCAGTGAAGGTGTTTCAGATCTGACATGGTTTTTGCAACCCTGAGCTATGGGGTGTCTTTTCTCTTCCATCTAATGTCACTTGTGGGCCGCAGCCAGCACATACTGGCCCATGAGAGTCAATCTCAGCATCTCTTTCCAACTCTGCATTTGGTGATATTGCATTGGTAACTTAAAATCGGCATGGTGGGAATATTTACATCCCAGAAACTGGCAACCACTCCAAATAGACTTTTTTTTCCCCCAGTGGTTAGACACTTAACCAGCACACCGTTGGACAAGTTTTCCCCATATTTATTTGTTTGTTTATACAGACACACACACATAGAGGGAGCAAGGGGAGAGAGAGAGAGTCATGACTTTTGCACTGATTCCTAGGCAGCCCTGTTTTGCTTTAAGGAAGCTTTAAGTTTGTTTTTGCAATAATGATTTCCTACAGAAGCCTATAAGCTTCGCCCTGTGTGCACATGATAATGAGTTCAGACCTTTAGAAGTTTGTCAGCTGCTGGTCATGACAAAGGCTCTATTAACACTCAATCATGTAAATTTGCTCTGCCTTGGCTCTGTAGAAGCGAAGGTGCCTGCTGGGCCACTGGTACATCCACATCGGTTTTACCCTATTGATTTAAACAGAGACTATAAGATTGTGAGGATTTTAGTCCTTGAGAATCTCTGTGAGCTGCTACTGGCTTCATTGAGCATTTCATTGTTCATATCCACATTCAAATAGAGCTCATTTCCTCCAGATATAATACTTCACTCACAGCCAAGAGGCCATTCAGGGGGTTCTGAAGCCGGACTGCCTGGGACTGAATCCCACTTCCCCTACTGACTGGCAAATCCCTCAACCTCCTTGAGACTCAGTTGTCAAATGGGGATAGTAACAGTACCTGCCTCCCTGAGTTGTTATGAGGATGAAATGAATAATACATTTCAAGTGCTTAGAACAATGGCTGACATACAACAAGCTCTCAATAGATGTTAACTATTAGGAAAGAGTAGAGATAGAAAGTTTATCAGAATGTTAGATGTTCAATCACCAAATTTTAGCTGGCTAGCAGGGGATGAGGAAAAATCCTTGAAGGAAGGGTTTAGATTATTGCTACTAGAAGCCTATGTCAGTTCTGGAGGGGGTCCCAGAAGCTCTGTGCTGGGAGGTCTTCCTGTCCGTTCTTCTCTCCCACTGAACAAATCAGGGCTCTTCTAAACTGCAGCAGTTGGAGAGTCCAGTTCAGCCTCCCTTCCTTATCAGAGGCAGGAGCTTACAACCTTAGTCCCTGGGATAGACACCACCATGGGCTTTGACAACAGTAGAAGGCCTGCTGGTTAGGCACAATTCCTGCATGGGAGCCTCACCGCCGCCTTCTTTTGGCCCTTGTAGAATGCAAAGGAGTGAGAGTCACATTAGTAAGGGGATTAACCTCAAGGATAGTCATTGGCTATTCTCTAACATTTTAATTCTTCTTCTGAGCACACGGTAGGATCGCACTTCCCCTGCTTGCTTCTTGTGAGGCAAGTCTATATGTCTTATTTTGGTCAATAAAATGTGATATTTGTCTCCTCCAACCTTTAAGAGCCAATGGGTGATTTGTCTGCTTCCTTCTGCCTGCGACACTGACTAGAGATGATCTGTATGATCAAGTTTCATCAGCTTTTATCTCCGAGTGTGAATAACTTGATGCAGGACCCCCAGAGTCCCCACAATACATGAACAGTATAAATAAAACAAAACTTCATTATTTTAAGCAATTGAGACTTTGGGGGTTGGTCCTGGACAAAGCCTATCCTATCCTAATTGATACAACCTTGATTCTACTCTAATTTGTTCTAAAAATATTAATAAGATCTTTGCAAACTTATTTTCTTTATTATCGGGAACAAATTACTTATAATGCCTCTCATATCAAATCTCAAAAAAAAAAACCAATGAAGTTAAAAATCACTGATTTACCAAAACAAAATTTATTATCTATAAGATTCATGTTAAAGTTTTTCTCTAAATTTCATTTGCTTAGCAAGTTAATTTATCTTCGTTTTCTTTACCCTTTATTAGACAAAGTGATCCATTTAACCTTAACATTTCTTTCTTCTAGTTCTGTTAAAGATTCATGGCTGAAAGAAATCAAACAAAAACCCTCCATGAGTCTAACAAAGTAGACCTCTGTCGAGGAAATTCAATGGCAGCAGAGCAGCTGCATCAGCATTCCTGCGACCTTCCCCTTGAAACTCCCCCCCTTACCTTTGAGTTACGCCCTTTTTGTCCCCCAATACTGCCACTCCAGTCCCCAGAGATTCAATGCCTCCCCACCTGGGTTACTATTGGGCCTATACTTCTTTTCTCTCTCTCTCAGCAGAACTGATACACACTGGCATTTTTCAAAAGTAGTTGTTGTTGTTTGAAGGAAGAAGGATAGGAAAAGCAAGTGAAAATGAACAGAGTGTAATTACTACAGTTAAAAACCAAACCACTCAGAGGGCCACCGTGGTGAATAACTAGCTGTGGCTCCAGTCTGGCTGGCAGTGTTCACAGGCACCTTGCTTGCTGCTTCCAGTTTGTGGCCTCCACACAGTGACAGGCATATCTTGTCACTCACTACAGGACTGCAATCTAACTAAACTGGCTCCAATCAAGGACAAATGCCAGAGCCACTTTCCTTGAATCAAATATCTTCAGCCTTCTAACTTTCTCCCCTTCAGACTTGATTTTTCTGATTTAGGGACATCACGTTTACAAAATCATTCTCAGGATAGTGGGGAGCGGCATCCTTAATCCCCACTGATGGAGCTTGCCTGTCCAAGCCTGGGTTCATCGCTCCGCCCATTTGTATAACTTACTTCCTCCCCAGCACGGTGCACTCAAACACACATGTGCACACCACGTACACTCATGATATGAAGGAAAGTGATCTAGTCTGATCAATAGAATTGCCAACATTGAATCAATATATGTATTTACAGTGGCCCTATTTATACATATAGCATATCAGTTAAGAATATGAGCTTTAAACAAATAAACACAGGTTAGGTTTCAGCTCCAGCATGTCACAGCTGGAGATCCTAAAGCAAATTTTTTAACCTCTCTAATAGCTGCTTCCTTCAAGTGTAGAATAAGAATAACAACAGTAGCTACCTCATAAGATTGACGTGGGCAATGCAAAGAATGTGAGGGAAAGCAGTTAGTGTAGTGCTTGCAACATAGGAAGTACCCAATAACTCTCAGCTGGTAGGGATAGTGGTGGAGGTGTTGGTGGTAGTGGTAGTCGCAGCAATATTTCTGTCTTAAATAAAATGAGGAGCATCATTGTATCCACATTTCTAATGTAGCTTCTATAATTCTTCAGCTTTTTTGCTGCTGAAATGCGCCCCCCCAGAGTGATTTTTAAGTTCTTTAGAAATTCAAAACATCTTAGTAATTATCACCTATTCTGCAATATTACCCACATCATCAGCAAGACATTGTCCATTCCCCAGTGCTCCAGAGCTATTCAAATTTGCTGATCTGACAGTGATGCTATCTTGGCACCTTCAAAGAATAAAAGGCTTCCCTTATTTCCTGCCAAACCACATCATTCACTTGCTTGAAACTCATCCAGATTCAGTCCCGTATTAGGAAACACATAAGTGCCCCCAAGAGAATTCAAACACTTAGCAAGGCACTGAGCAATTAAACTTTGGTGGCCTATTTTAGAAACAGAGAATGCAAAGGAGACGAGTCATAGAGAGGTAAAGAGAGAAAAGAGGAGCAAATTTAAGTGGCTCAGCTGGGTTTGAGGGAGAGAAGGAGTGTGTCTACTCATTATGTGCTTCCGTTTGGAAGGGAGTCAAATGTTTTCATTGAAATGCAAACAGAAAGCTTTCATGATTTAGTACACAGGCAAACTCATAAATTAAGGCATAGAAGGTCCCAATGTAAACAGGTGCAATCACATATTACACATCTAGGCTCTCAGAAGTCTAGTCTAGTCTCATTGCAGGAGGCAGACAGGGAGACAACCTTTGGGGTCTTCCTGGCCTAAAAGCTCTAATTATAATAGAAGAATATGCCTCCTATTTGGTTCTCTTGTGCTATTCTTACGTGGAATTATTCTTACTCTGCTATTCTTATTCTAATGGGGAAGCCTTTGAAAAGGGAGTTGGACTGAACTTCCTCTTTGATGATTAGCTCATCCCCTAAAGACTCCTACCTCTGATGCAGGTGGGAGGCCCCCCAAAATAGCCCTGGGTCTTCTTTACTGTACTGAGGTGTCTATAGCAGGTCAGACATCCAGACCAAGCACAATGTTTTGAGGGAACACATTTCTATTGGTCAGTTCCCAAACACAGGCACCCATGCCAGGCAGTGTGAACATACGAGGCTTATAAAATCAGGTCTCTTCCCTCAAGAGCCTCACAGTCCAACCACTCAAGGGGAGGAAATTCTCCACCCCACGTTCGCAGGGTGGCCTGAGGACTTTACGCCAGGCCCAGTCCATTCTAGCCTACACAGGTTTGCATCTCCTTTTCAGAGACCAGAGAGGAATTTTTCAATTTCATTGGACACTAGGATGAGAGGGAATAAACTTAGTCATACCTTAGAGATAAATCAACCAACTCAATCAAAAACTTTAAGACAGGTGGATACAGTAGCAAGACACAGAAACCCAAGTTCAGTAGTTCAAAACAACAAAAACGATTTGCTGAAAGGAAATAAGTACCAATGACAGTGGTCCCTTCTCTCATCAAATACCTTGGGCTTAGAAGAATTAGTAGAAGAGTTTACCTAAAGCCCAGCTGGGAGCCCACTAGAACAGAGAGGAAAAAAGTGCACCAAACCACAAAACTCCCTTTACCACTCTCCAGAAAGATTCCTAGATGCCCCCACGGATTAAATAAGAGAAGAATGGACAACAAAATTCAATCCCTTTAGTTCAAAAGGCCCCTTCAGATTAGAGGGCATGAAAGAGTCACTTCTGAAAATTTACCCCAGCAATTCACTCTGTGGTAATCCATAACTTCTAAGAAATGTTTATATCTATTATAACATGCCTGTGAATTGTGAAACCATTTAAAGCTCATTTTTATTATATCATTTTTTTTCTTTTGTGCATTGGCATCCTTCTGAAATACTAAGATAACCTCCAAAATTCTGATGAAGACTCGAGACCTCTAGAGAAATCCACAGAAGTGGTCTGGAACTGTCTTCTGAACCGGTGGGATGTCTGTTGATCAATCATCATCTACCATTAGCTTAACTAACTAGAAAACTAATCAGTAGTGGACCAAACAAGCAAAGCATAATCTGTGGGTTTGCACTGAAATTCTTCAGGACCACTAATAAGAGCTAACATTCGTTGAATATTTACTATGTGCCAGAAGTAAATTGTGGCAAAGTGAAGTTAAGTGACTTACAACTGCACAGCTCACAAGACTGAACAAGGGTTTAACCCTGGCTGGAGAATGGGCCAGGCAGGAAGACCTGGCTGCAGTTTCCACACTTAACCACATGCTGTAGGTCTATACCCTCCGTAAACCCAATGACCCACATCAGATGCCACCTTATGTTTCTATCAACCATCTTCTTTCACTCTGAGAGGGCCCACTACCATCTAGTTAAGGATTAAAAGCTTACTTAAGTCTGCAGTTAGGACATTTTTCACTTTCAAATGTTTGTGAAGATATGGCAATAAAACATGAGAATCTGACTCACTTTTTCCATTGCCGTACAGCAGTGGTTCCCAACTCTGCCTACGCATCAGAATCATATGGGGGTGTTTAAAAAAGAAAATGAATGATGTCCAGGAAATGAGCTCAGAGATTCTGATTCAATGATTGCCGCGTGGGTCCTAAGAATCAGAATTTTAAAAACATTTTCCAGAGGACTATAATTCACAGTTGGGATTGAGATCTGCTTCATGTTATAGGATGGGGAAGCCGTGTTCCTCTGAACAGAGAGGGATCTGTATTCATTCGCTAATGCTGGCATAACAAAATACCACAGCCTGGGTTGCTTAAACAAAACAGAAATTTGTTTTGTTTTCTCACGGTTCTGGAAGCTGAAGTCCAAGGTCACAGTGCAGGCAGGGTTGGTTTCCTGTAAGGCATCTCTTCTCATCTTGCAGATGGCCCTACTCTTGCTTCCTCTTCTCTTGGTCACCCCTCTGTGCATACATGCACCCCCACCCATCTCTCCCTCTTCTCTTCTTATAAGGACACCAGTTGCAGGGGTAGGGAAACTGCAGCCTTCTAGATCCTTAAGTGAGGCCTTTTGACTGAATCCAAATTTGGATCTAGAAGGCCACAGGTTCCCCACCCATAGATAAGGGCCCCACCTTAACAGCCTCATTTTAAGTTAATCACCTCTTTTAAAATCTCACCTCCAGAATGCGGTCACATTCTGAGGTTCTGGGAATTGAGACCTCAACATGTGAGTCTGGGGAGAGGGAGACAAAACTCAGTGCATAACAAAGGGAATTGGAAACTCCTTTTCCTTCCCATATTGATCTCTTCACCTCTTCCCCCTCCAGTCGATTCAATGCCCTGCTGCCTGATGAATCTTCTCAGATTATATCATTCCCGTACTCTAAACCATCTACAACCCCCATTGCAAGAAAAATAGTGTTCTAAATGCTTAGCCTGCTCCAAGAGGCTCTCAACTGTGTGGCACAGGCCCACCATTCAGCCTCGCACCTGTCTTCCCCCCTGGCGTGACCTCCCACTCCTGCTAAGCTGGCCTGTTCCCAGAAACTGCTGTTTCTTCTTCTCTGATGCAGAGTAATTCAGCTCCAGCCAACTCTACTCCTCAACTCATCGTCAGGGCCACCTCGGTTCATCAGAGGGCTTTGACTTCTCCTTTCCGCCTATCTTTTTCTTTATTTCGCAACTTTACTGAAGTATAATTGATGAATAAAGCTTGTATATAGTTAAGGTGTACAACTAGATGCTTTGATATATGTATACATTGTACATATTGATATATGTATACATTGTATGTATTGATATGTGTATACATTGTATTGATATATGTATACATTGTATACATTGTATGTATTGATATATGTATACATTGTATGTATTGATATTTGTATACATTGTATGTATTGACATATGTATACATTGTATACATTGTAGGTATTGATACATGCATACATTGTATACATTGTACCATTGATGTATGTATACATTGTAAACTAATCACCACAATCAAGCTAAAATTTCCATCACCTCACAGTTACCTTTTTATTTATTTACTTTATGTGTATATATAGTAAGAAACACTTAAGATCTAGTCTCTTAGTAAATTTCAAGTATACAATACATTATTGTTAACTATGGTCACATTGCTGTTCATTAAGGCTCCAGAATTCGTTCATCTTACATAACTAAAACATTGTACCTTTTGATGACCATCTCCCATTTCCCTCCCCATCTCCCCATTTCTTTATTTTACCAGGATCCTTTCTCCTTAAGGGATCGTGGACTGCCAAAAAATGTGACTGCAACAGTCACTTTTTTCTTTAGCTCAGTAATTCCTCCTTTTTCTTCCCATTTTTAGGTACCCTTGCACACCCTCGCTCATTCTCTCTCTTTTGTTGAATCCCTCGGCCTTGCACCCAGCTCCCTCTTCCAGTGCAATGCCTGTTTGGATTAGAAAATTCAGGCTCAGACTGGTAACCCCAGCCCTCAGCCTTTCTCCCTCAGCTCCAAGCACAACCAAGCTGAGCAGGAGGGGCTAGGTCCCTCCCCCTCCCCCTCCCCCTCCAGGGAAGGCTCTCTGTGGGTGGGGGACTTTGTCTGCTGTGTTCACTTCAGTGTCCCAAGAGCCTAGAACAGTGCCTAGCACATTGTAGGCACACCGTAAATATTTGTTGAATGAATGAATGAATGGGCACATTCACCATGACCTGGGGGTGATGAATCATTTTCACTTTGTAAAGTAAATCCACTTGTGTTGGGGGGAAGATCCCTTATTTCCACTTAAAACTATCTATCATGTGATGGATTATTTAACACAGTCATAATAACTAGAACCCTGATTAATACTACACAGCATTAGAATTACCCTTTGTACTTTTCAATACGTTGTCCCATTTATTATCTCAGTGCATCCTCATAATAATCTCATTTCCCTATTACAGATGAGAAATGAGGCAGAAAGGTAGCAGGACTTGATCAAAGTCACAGAGCTGGTTGAGCACAGAGTTGGGATCAGAACTGGGGCCCTGCCTGCACCCCAGGTTCTCCTGGTGCCGCTGCTGGGCTGGCACCACATCTCCTCAAACGCCACGGCACACACGACACCATCAACCCTCACTGACCTGCTTACTGGGCCTGGAGGGACAGCACAGGACATCAATGACTTTCATTCAAGGAAGGAATATGAAACTTAGATCACAGGTGCTTTCTCTCTATACATTTGGGGTATGCACAAATTCCTACCAAATCCAGATAAGGGAAAAAACCTATTATTATTTAAAACGACAATTGCCTCTTAAGGAAAGGGGATCCTGCTAAAAGAAAGAAATGAGGAGTGAGTCCTCCATGCCTCCAGCTGTGCACAGGTGGACCCGGTGGTGACTGGAGAAGACAGGCTAGCGAGAACCTATTGTTGTGCCACGAAACTGGAGCAGCTTAGCTGGTGGTCCTGGCTCAGGGGGTCTCACCAGCCTGCACCATCTGAAGGATCCACTTCCGAGCTCACCCACATGGTACCTGCCAGGGCTCAGCTCCTCACTAGCTGGTGACCAGAGGCTGCAGTTCCTACCACATAGTCCTGTTCACTGCGCTGTTCACACATGGCAACCAACTTGCCCCAGCTAAGAGTCTATAGAAAGGGGATAAGGCAGGGACAAGGGTGGGGCAGGTGAGGTACCTCAGCAAAACCTTAAGGAGGCCTTCATCAGACCTCCTCCAGTTCAGACCTGAAGAGGGAGTGCCCAAGGCAGAAGGCACAGTCCTTTTTATAACCTCATGTTGGAAAGGATATACCATCTCTTCTCCCATGTTCCAGTCCGAGGGGACTGCACAAGGGTGCGAACGCCAAGAGGCAGGAATTATTGGGGTCCATCCTGGATGCCACCACAAAAGTTGCTAAGCTCTCAGGCCATGCGTGTGCAGGTTCTCCTGGCGATTATGTTGATTTCTAAAATCCCAACTGGCTTCAGTCAGATAGACGTGGGTTACTAGGAATACAGCTAATGGGGCTCTGTCTTTGCAGCAGCATTATTTACTTAGCCAAATCCTTTTGACAAATGTCTGGGAGGCAAGCATCTCCTTAATTAATTGATGTAGGAGGCAGAGGAGATGGTGGTACTCAAGGAGTTAAGGATACGAAGTCAAACGTCTGCATTTGAATGCTGATTCTGCCGATTACTAGCTGGGGGACCTTGGGCAAGTCACTTCCCTTCTCTGACCTTTGCTTTCATGTCTAGAACAATATTATCTCCTAAGGAATTCGTGAGAACTACATGACAGAATTCATTCATTCATCCCTTTAGCAAGCATTTTCAAGTACCCGGCTCACCACCAGTGCTGCATTCAATGCTGGTTAAATCCATATCTAAATCTACTCTGATTGTCAAGGGTCTTCCTTAAATATCACAGGAAAATATTAGGAATCATAACTGAAAACTTTCACATGCTCTGTAAAATGTTTTTCTTTATTTCATCACCTCCTCTTAGTCAAATCACTTGTTTTAGGAATGTTTCCTCATCCATAAAGAGTAAATAATTAACTATAAGTAAAATTAAATATGTGGCTCATTGAGGAACAAGCAAAGTGGTGGGAGAGTGTAGAGGAAGGAGGAATTAAAACAGGGAATACTGCAGGACATTTTCTTTTCTGTTGTTTCTCCTCCTTTGTTCTGTAAAGTTATGGCACCATGATTTAATCCTATCTCCCAAGGTTACTGTGAATGAGCCTACATATTTAAGGAGCAAATATCCCCCCACATCTGCCAGAATACCTGATACCGTGACAGGAAAAAAATAACAGAATAATTGTTTGTTGAGTTATGAAGCAAAACTTTTTGGTGTTGTTCTCTTCCCACCAAAAATCAGAGGAGTCTATAAGACTCCTTCAGGCTCTGCCTCGTGGCCCATCAGCCGTGGCTAAATTATATCATTAAGAAACATTTTGCAGGCATCCACTTCCGAGCCCCACCTTCTCCAGCTCCAGTGTTTTTATGTTGGATTTCTGCAGAAATCCAGTGGGAAGCAGCAGCAGCTAGAGCAACAGAAACACAGAGGGTGAAGACGCTGTGTTCTAAAGTCTGATACGGGCGATCAAAGACAGAACAGCCCTTCTTGTCTACAGTTAGAATACAAGCTCGGATAGGAAGAATAAACCAGTTCCACGTGGTCTGTGTGGACAGCAGGAGACACAGACTGCACGGGATGCTCAGGCTGGTACCTGACTTATGGGTTGAGGCTGGCAGGTGGGAAAAAAGGAGGAGAATAAAGTGAGGCTGGGCCCATGGCAGGTCTCCCAGGACAAAGGCAGTACGAGAGACCACAATGTACCACCCCAAGATGGGAAGGATTGCTGAGCTAAAGGCAATTAAGAAGAAGCAGATAACAGGAAAGCACTCTGCCCTCCATTTGCCTAAAAGCAGGACATGGATTTACAAAGACAAAAGATATCTCATGCCCCCCTGCCCCTGCCAGGGAGAACAAAGGCTAACCAATGAAGACAACTTTGGACACTTGAGACAACCAGGCCGGACCCCATAACCTCTGGATTCAAGCGGGTCACTGCGGACACAGTGGGGGAGGTCTGAGAGTTAGAATTGGGTGGTGAGAACAGATGGACATATCTGACAGTAGAATACTGTGGGGTTCTCAGACGCGGTGACCCAGAAAAGCATCCACCCCCACTCCCCTGTAGGAAAACCACTCTGTTTGATTAGGGCGGATTCTACGGTAAGGAGGAGCCTCGAGCACAGCCCAGGGGGCCATAGCAAGCAGGTGCAGTTCAATGAGGCACCAGGGCTGACCGCAAGCAGAGGCCCCTCCCCGACCCATTCCAGCGGGGAGAGCAGTTTGCGCTGAGAAGCAGGCAGAGGCTCCCTCTCTCCAGCAGGCGCGTCCTCCAGGCTGAGGCATCCACAGAGAGTGGGGCCCAGGCCTCTTCCTCTGTGGACCAGTAGTGGACCCAGGGTGCCCAGTCTGGGAGTTCCCTGCCCACTGACATTTCACGGAGACTCACACTGGTAGGACAGACATGCAGGCCAGGGGGAGATATGAGAGCCGGACAGTGAGATTGTGAACCGTGGGTGACCCTGTCTACACAAGCAGACCTTTTGGCTGGGTGGAGCCACTGGGGGGTGGTACTGGCATCTAGTGGGCAGATCTACATAAAGTAAGATCTACATAAAGAGGGCTTGGAATGTGACAGTAGGATGTAAGCTTTGGTTGTGGTTTAAGATCAGTCAAGCCATTAGATCTGCACCCACTAGATGCCAATATCCTCCCACCCACCCCAGTCTCAACAACCAAAGCTTGTATTCTAACCATAGACAATGCCACCTTCTAAGCACTCTTTTTTTTTTTTTCTTTAGCCTATGTACATTTTATTTCTTACACTCACTACACACATTCAGGCATGTAGAACTTGCCCCTGTATCACCCCTTCCGGGTCAAGTCATATAGGCTCAATACTTTCCGTGTCCCCAGCATGTTGGCAGTGGCTACGCACTCAAAGGTCCAGGGGGGTTGGCTGTTACATTCTCGTTCCTCTTGATCTTGCCTCATCTGCTCTAGTGTCTCTCGGCTCACGGCCTTTGCTGGGAAGGGCAACTTGTGGGCAACCTGGTTAAGGAAACCTTGTACCTCTTTGAATTCACAATGGCCACCCACCTCTACTACAAGGCGGCCAGCCTTCACAGATGTCGCAGTTTATGTAGATCATACTGTATGTAGATCTTAAGGGACAAGGAGCTCTTAGCTCCCATATAGATCATAGCTCTCGTAATGATACATTCAATATAAGTTCATTCCATACATTTTCAACTAATTCTTCTAGCTTTTGTATAAAATACCAAGCTACAAGAACCCTTCAGGTGTGTTTAAAGAGAAGTACTTAACCTGAGAGATCTCCCTTGCCCACAGTCCCACAACTGAGCCCAGGGAAGGTTGACCAGATAGGCAGCACTCATTTCAAAATGAGGCCCGAACCCACCTTAAGTCTCTGTAGGAATGTCACACATTATAGAAGGATCAAGTATGAGAAAAATACAGATGTGCCGCACTTTGAAAAGATAAGGGCATTAAATTAAAATGAGATGTTCTTACTGGGCAAAGAGAAAAAGCAGCATTTCCTTTGTCGTGATGCTATAAATGCAAATATGATCTATGGGAGGAAAAGATGATAAACATTGTTATTCATCTAAAAACTGGGGAAAAATGTGAAGCAAAGTACTTAGAAGGCTCCATTTGAAAATTATAGAACCTCTCCCAGGGAACGACAAACACAAACTCGCGAGGAAAAAGAAAGCTTGGGACCAAAGATCAGCTGGCTAACAACCAGAGCAGCACAACAAGACCTTGAAATGCTCTGCCTTGAGAGTTGTTAGCAATGTGTTATGGAATTTAGCAATAAAAAACAAAACAATAAGAGCCTTCCATTTTCTGCTAGTATGAAATTCCTGACAGCTCATCTAACCCCTTGCCACCCAGATCTCAGAAGTCACTTAATGAAACAGAGGTTGGCCAAGAGCAGAAAAACTCTGCAATCATAGTTTTCCTGTGAACCACAAGTCAGAAGAAATAGATACAGCCTGACACTCAGCCTCTACTACAAAGAGGTTTTTAAAAAAAAAAATTGAGAGCTAACTTCCTCCATACAGGGCATGTCCAATATCTGGGCAAGATCACAGAGGTATATTCAGCTTGTTGAGCAAACTGAGCTCCAATCTACAGAGAAGCCTCCATTGAGCTCCTGACAGTTTAATTGAGCCTAACAATTACATCTGCAATTTGATCATACAATCTCTCCTTCTTAATGGGCAATAAAAGTGATGCTTCCCCCTGAGACATGGAAACCCAACATGATTAAAGGGAAAAGGAAAAAGAGAATCTTTAAATTATTTGGCTCAACCCAACTGTGCCCTCAACATTTACATCAGTTACCCATCCCAGTCTCCATCGGTTCTGTTTGTTGTGACAGGCAGACTGCCTGTGGAGTAGATTGGCAATACACAGAGAAAGCAGTGTCAGTTCTCTCTGAACCAGTCCTCGAGGCAGTGGAGGGAACATCTCCAAAGTTCCCCCCTCTGTGGGGCCACAGTAGAATTCAGACAGACTAGGACAGCCCCAGTGGCAGCCTCCCAGTTCCATTTCTGTGAGGACTCAGTGGATTCCCTTTTAGAAGCAATGACTGGGCATTTGGAAGGAGCCATAGGAGGCAACAGGGGAAAAAAAGAACAACAAAAACAGAGATTTCCCTGGGTTATCTTTTTGGTGCTATATTTGTCCTCTATTGCTATTGTAACAAATTACCAAAAATTTAGAGACTTTAAGAAACATCCACGTATTATAGCTTTGTAGGTTAGAAATCTACACAGGATGATCAGTTGGTTCTCTGCTTCCATAAAGCCAAAACCAAGGTGTCAGCAGGGCTGCATTCCTTTCTTGAGATTCAGGGATGCACCTACTTCCAAGCTCATTCAGGTTGTTGGCTGAATCGGTTGCTTGAGATTGTAGGACTGAGGTCACTGTTTCCTTGCTAGCTGTTGGCTGGGGGCCATTCTCAGGTTCTATAAGCTGCCCCCATTCCTTGGCTCATGGGCCCCTCCCTCCATCTTCAAAGCCAGCAAAAATGGGCCAAGTCCTTCTCATACTTAGAACCTCTCTGACCCTTCTGCTTCATTGGGAAGCTGGGAAAACTGCTTTCATCTTCTATCACATCTCTCTGACTCCAGCCAGAGAAATTTTTCCACTTTTAAGAATTCATGTGATTATATTGGGCCCTCCCAGATAATCCAAGATAATCTCCCTACCATAATCTTAATTATGTCTGCAAAATCCCTTCACAGCAGTATCTAGGTTATAATTTGATTAAATAACCAGGTGATAAGAATCTTGGGGAGAGGTCTTCAGAATTCTGCCTACAACAGGCGCCCAATGAAACAAATTCTGCTGGAGTCTTCTTCCTCGGGGCCAGAGAAGGGCTTCCTTTGGACAAAAATCTCTTATTCTAGACATCACTATATACAAAAATCATCAGAAAATGCTAAAAGATAGCATATAAGTAAATAGTACATTATGTGGCACCAACAAAAAGTACTTTAGAGGAGAAAGAAAGGCAAGAGAAAAGTGCACAGAGTGGAACTTGAGCTCAGGGTGAAGAATGGCTTGAATCTGCCTCAGTAAAAGGCTTTCTGAACCAGGAGATCAAAGGCCTGAAGGAGCCTTTGGGAGAGGAGGAGGAGAAGTTAGGTCTATGAAGAGGAACTTGATTTTCTGAATGAAAACTTGTCTTTCATATGCCAATCAAGAGGGAATGTTACAAGAAGTGCTGTCACTCCAAAATAGTTTTTGGAGGTGTAACCTTTCACTGTGCATTAATTTCCTAGAGCTGCCATAAACTCGGTGGCTTGAAACAACAGAAATTCTGCAATGAGCAAGGGAATGCAGATATCTTTACGAGGTAGTGATTCCATCTCCTTTGGGTATATACCCAGAAGAGGGATTACTGGTTCATATGGTAGTTCTGTTTTCAATTTCTTGGGGAACCTCTATCCTGTTTTCCATAATGACTGTACCAATCTACATACCCAACAACAGTCTAATAGCATTCCCTTTTCTCCACACTCTGGCCAACATTCGTTATCTCTTATCTTTTTGACAACAGCCATCCTAATGGGTGTGAGGTGATAGCTCCTAATGGTTTTAATTTGCACTTTCCTGATGATTAGTAATGTCAAGCACTTTTTCATATATCTGTTGGCCATTTTTATGTCTTGTTCTGAGAAATGTCTGTTTAGGTACTTTGTCCAATTTTTAATCAGGTTCTTTGTTTTTCTGCTATTAACCATTTTGTTATCTATATGTATCCAATAATATCACATTGTAAACACCAAATATACACAATAATTTTTTTTTAAAAAAAAAAGCAACAGAAATTCAAATCTTACGGCAGTGGGGGGCAGTGTGGAAGTCCTAAATCAAGGTAGCAGGGCACTCCCTCCAAAGCCTCTGCAGGAGAATCCTCCCTGGCCTCCTTGACTCATAGTAAATCCAGGCATTTTTTGGCTTGGGGCTGCATAACTCCAGTCTCTGCCACCATCTTCTATGGCTTTCTCCTGTGTGTGTCTAATCTCCCTCTGCCTTTCACTATAAGTCACTGAATTTAGGTCCCACTGGGATTATCCAGGATGATCTCATCTCAAGATTTTTAACTTAATTACATAGGCAAAGACCATTTTTCCAAATAAGTTCACAGTCACTGGTTTCAGGGGTTAGGACTTGGACATATTTTGGGGTACCACTATTCAATCCACTACATTGCCATTACCTGAAGCTCTTCATTTACTTTTTCCTTTCCAATTAAATAGTAAAAGACAGAAAAATGAAAAACATCAGCAGACTCTTTCCCCCTCTTCTCCACTATTACATTCTTCCCCTGTAACAACAATATAGTAATAGCTAATATTTATTGCCTTCTTTCCACGTGTCATAAGGCACACCACATTCATTTTGATGTTTCCTATATGAGGATTAAATCAAGTCTTCTTAAAAATCCTATGAGGTAAGCACCATCTTTATCCTCATTTCATAGATGAGGAAATAAGCAGAGAAATGTTAAGATAACTTGCCACAGGCTCCATGGCTGACAAGAAAATTGACTCAGGATTTCAACCCAGGAAACTTCAATTTTTTTTGACAGCTTTATTGAGATATAATTCACATACCATAGAATGCACCCATCTTAAATATATAACTCTGTGGTCCTAGTATGTTCATAGAATTGTGTAACTATCATCACAATCAATTTTAGGATATTTTCATCACCCCAAAAAGAAATCCCTTATCCCTTAGCTGTCACCTCCCAATTCCCCTCTCTCTAACCCCTGGCAACCACTAATCTACTTTCTTTCTCTATATATTTGCCTATTATGAATATTTCATATAAATGAAAGCATACAATGTGGTCTTTTGTGCCGGCTTCTTTCACTTAACATAAGCTTTTCAAGGTTCATCCATCTTGTTGCATGTATCAGTACTTCATTCCTTTTTATGGCCAAATAGTATTCCCCTATATGGATATACCACATTTTATGTATCCATTCATCAGCTGATGGACATTTGTTTTGCAACCTTCTCTAGTATGTTTCCACAATCTCACCTGTACTTTTATTATAATTCATGCTCACACTCACTTGATAGTTGCGAATGCCACAAACCTATATTAAGTGCAAGCTATGCATTAGGAATAATGAGACGCCAAGCACCTAACTGTCTTCCTCAAGTCCCATGGCTCAGCAGGAGCAAAGCTGGTCAAGGAATCCACATGCCCTGGCCTTATGACCATTGCTCTTTCCTTTGCACCATGGGGTCTTCATTCCCTGTTTGATTCCTCAATA
This sequence comes from Lemur catta, assembly GCF_020740605.2. NCBI lineage: Eukaryota > Metazoa > Chordata > Mammalia > Primates > Lemuridae > Lemur > Lemur catta. The sequence goes on along the minus strand of NC_059141.1, from coordinate 43,600,291 downwards.
CTGCACCATTTATATATTCAGGGGAATGACTGAACCAGCATATTTCTTAAGCTTTTCAGTACAGACAATTTTAACATACATAAGAGTATAATAATGTAATGAGTGTCCAATGTTTTTTCACTCATCTTCAAGACAATTATCAACTCAGGAGTGATCTTATTTAATTAGAAGTTTATAGAATTTAATTTTTAATAATGACTGTTTACCACCAGCTTACAAAATTCCTGAAAATTTAAGAATCAGCTCTTGCCACCAAGTACAAGCTGGCTCCAGCCCATCATTGCACTCTTCCATCTCCAATTATTTTTTTTTAATTCCAAAGGTTACATCATTTCATCTATAAACATTTTAGCATGTATCTCTAAAAGATAAAGACTCAAAAAACAAAACTGCAATATCACTATTACATGTTGAAAATTTAATAATTCCGTAATATTCCCTAATAGTTCCTTAATTGACATATAAATTTTTAATAACTTGTTTAATTCAAGATGCAAATAAGACTCATAAACATTTCACTGATTGATATGGCTCATTTTAAGACTCATATTAGTCTATAGTTTCTCTCTCTCTCCCTGTTTCTCTTCCTTCACCCTTCTTGCTCTCACTCTCTCCTTTTCCATGCAAGTCATTTGTTGAAGAAATGAGAGTATGGGGGAAAGATCTAACCTGGTTAAGGGAACTGGATGTCCACAAAGTATAAAACATCTGCCCTAGGAACTCCACTGCTACAGACCCTTGTGGCCTAGCTCCTCAGAGTGAGCATCTGCTGCTCGTGACAACAGAGCCCGGACCATGAAAATCCTGGTCCTATAATATAAAAATGGGGATTTTTTTTAAATATGGAAATCAGGCCATGCACAGTGGCTCATGCCTGTAATCCTAGCACTCTGGGAGGCTGAGGAGGGAGGATTGCTTGAGGCCAGGAATTTGAGACCAGCCTGAGCAAGAGTGAGGCCCTGTCTTTACAAAAAAATAGAAAAATTACCCAGGAGTGGTAGCACACTCCTGTAGTTCCAACTAGGGAGGCTGAGACAGGAGCATCACTTGAACCCAGGAGTTTGAGGCTGCAGTGAGCTAGGATGATGCCACTGCACTCTACCTGGAGTGACAGAGTGAGACCCTGTCTCAAATACATAAATGGAAATCAAAACCAACAAGCACATGTTTGGGACAGCTAAAACACAAGGAGAGGCACTCTAGCCCCCACCACCTGAGGGGGAAGGAAATTCCCACCGCCACTTTCGAAAGCCCACTACCACCAGCTTTCAAAAACAGCCAAAGCCCGGCCACCTTTTGTCGCATTCCAGCAACAAGAAGCAGCAAGGCTGGGAGGCAAAGAGACAGCTGACTAGTTTGAGGAAGCGTTGGCAGGTGATGCTGGAAAGCTCAGTCTCTCTGAGATCTCATTAGAAAATATCAACCTTGAAACTTCAGCTTTTCTCCTTTCCCACGGAGTTCTGTGTGGGCTGCTGAGGTTTCGGCACCAGTTGTCACCGCAAATGCCGCTTGGCAGGGGCAAGAAGCTCAGGAATCTCTGACATGTTTCTGAAGGGTTTCAAAGATGAACCAGCGCTTCTGCATTTTTCTCTTTTTTTTTTTCCTTCCCAAATATAGTGCCGAGAATGAAAACCTCGCTCATCCTATTTCCCAAACTTGGCAGTTATGACAGTTTTATTGCGGTGCCTTATTAAAGCATAGCCATAGATTTACATAATTAAACCCAGGTCTGCTTTTCTCTCCCCTGCATCTACATCTGTCACTTACTGCAGTGTGGCATGGTAATTCCATCTCCTCTGCACAAGTGAGAACCTGGAGGCTTCGGGTGGTGTCACCCCCTGGTACCAATGGATATTCTCTAATGGAAACAGAGATGGTGAGTTTTGACCATGAGTGGAGATAAATGATTTCCCGCCTTTCAGCAGGAAGCTACTGGCCTTTTTCGTTGCATATTAGAGCTGAGAGGGACCTTGGAAACCATCTGATACAAAGGTTGCAAACTGGCAACTTGGGCCTGATTTGGCCCACATATTTTTTCATTTGACCTTGGTAATGTGTTTGCTTGTTTTTAATTTGAATTAGCTGTCAATGCTTAAAAATTGGAGGATTCACATAAAAGGCCAAATTTGGGGCTTTTCTTGTAAACATTGTCCGTGTTGGTCATGCTGGGATGAGCAGCTTCCCCCTTCTGGTGGGGCAGGGAACTGCGGGTACTCGTACTTCTCTGCACCCCACTTTTCTCTGCGTCAGCCTGCTGCACGCCTGTACCTGACCTTTTTGGACCCTGTGAAAACTTGAGTTTGTGCAGGTTACTAAGAAGTTAACAACAGATCCCAGGTTTCCTAACTCCAAACAGTATGAACAATTTCTTTGTTGGAGGTGCCCCAAGACCTGAATTCTGATTTCAGCTCCATCACTCAGCAGCTGCGGCGTCTGGGCACAAAACTGAACCTCTCTGAGCCACATGTTTCCTCATCTGTAAAATGGGACTGATGGCAGCATGTTTTGTCCACCTCACAGGGTTTGTGAGGGTTAATATGTTTATGAAAGGGTTGAGAAAAGCCAAAACCCCTATACAATCTTATGCTTATTATTATTGGTATTTTTATAGCAATATTTTCATTCATAATTTCCAGATCACAAAGGCTTTCATTATTCCAAAATATTATTTATTAAGGGTACCCCCTAATTCAACTCAATGAGTATTTTGTGATGATCTGCCATCTGTCCAGGCTTATATGCTAATGCACAGAAATAGGTGGGGTTATGAAATGAAAAGAACACAGTATAAATGCAGTGTCAGATGGAAGATGTAGCATATGATACACAGTACAAGAAATGAGTCTATGTGTTGCTTAAATAACATAGTATGGCTCTCAGAATTACATTTCCACTTTCAAAATGCCACACAATCTTCTTAGAAGCCTGAGATAAGAATCTTTGCATTCTCTATTCTACGGTCTAACAGCAGCAGCATAAGCACTATCAATTATCAGACATCCACAAACACACCCAGCAGTAGTAACCGGAGTACTTTACATGAATTATCCCATCTAATCCCTCACCAACCCCATGAGGTAGGTACTTTTTCTTTTTCTTTTTTTTTTTTTTTTAGATAGAGTCTTGCTCTGTTGCCTGGGCTAGAGTGCTGAGGCATCAGCCTAGTTCACAGCAACCTCAAACTCCTGGGCTCAAGCAATCCTCCTGCCTCAGCCTCCAGATTAGCTGGGACTACAGGCATGCACCACCACGTGGCTAATTTTTTTTCTATTTTTAGAGGAGACAGGTCTCACTCTTGCTCAGAGCTGGTCTTGAACTCCTGACCTCAAGCAATCCTCCCTCCTCAGCCTCCCAGAGTGCTAGGATTACAGGCGTGAGCCACCGTGCCCGGCCAGAGGTAGGTACTATTTTTTTGTTTGTTTGAGACAGAGTCTCACTCTGTTGCCCAAGCTAGAGTGCCGTGGCACCAGCCTAGCTCACACCAATCTCAAACTCCTGGGCTCAAGCAATCCTCCTGCCTCAGCCTCCCAAGTAGCTGGGACTACAGGCATGTGCCACCATGCCCGGCTAATGTTTTCTGTATATATTTTTAGTTGCCCATGTAACTTCTTTCTATTTTTAGTAGAGATGGGGTCTCGCACTTGCTCAGGCTGGTCTCAAACTCCTGAGCTCAAACGATCCACCCACCTTGGCCTCCCAGAGTGCTAGGATTACAGGCGTGAGCCACCGCACCCGGCCAGTAGGTACTTTTTGATCCTGCTTTTCCAGCTGAGGAATTGAGACACATGGAGGTAAAGTGACTTGCCCAAGGTCACACAGCTAATAAGCAACAGAGCTAGCAATCTGATACACACACACACACACCCCAACGTACCACTTCCCTCACTCTTTGCTCTGAACCAAGCTCCTACTATAACTTCCTTCAATCCTGTACATATATTTCCTCTCCCACCCCAACTCCTTGTCTCTTAAGCTCATTTCCTTAACAGCTTTTTTTTTTTTTACTAGAGAAGTTTTTTACTAGAGAAGTTATATGGACAACTAAAAATATATACAGAAAAAATTAGCTGGGCATGGTGGCGCCTGCCTGAAGTCCCAGCTACTTGGGAGGCTGAGGCAAGAGGATTGCTTGAGCCCAGGAGTTTGAGGTTGGTGTGAGCTAGGCTGACGCCACAGCACTCTATCTTGGGCAACAGAGTGAGACTCTGTCTCAAACAAAAAAAAAAAAGTACCTACCTCTGGCAGGGCACGGTGGCTCATGCCTGTAATCCTAGCACTCTAGGAGGCTGAGGAGGGAGGATTGCTTGAGGTCAGGAGTTCAAGACCAGCTCTGACAGGGTCTCACTCTGTCACCCAGACTGTAGTGCAATGGTGTCATCATAGCTCCCTGCAGCCTTGAACTCCTCCTGCCTCAGCCTCCCAAGTAGCTAGAACTACAGGTATGTGCCACCACACCCAGCTAAATTTTTTTAAATTTTTTGTAGAGACTGGGTCTCATTAGATACTGGCTGATCTTGAACTCTTGGCCTCAAGCAATCCTCCCACCTCCCACTCCCAAAGTGCTGGGACTACAGGCATGAGCCACAGAGCCCCTTGACATTTTTTGACCCCACCGGCCTTCTCTTTCCCTCTACCAGCTTCTGCCTCTTCACCTCCTGCCACAGTCAGGCAAGCCCAGTCAGGAGTATTTTCCCTCCTGCCTGGACAAAATTGTTATCATTACAAAGATGATTGTTTACTTATTGCCATCATCATACTAATGCTTATTAAGCCCACATTACTGCCGAAAGGGAGTGTGACTTGATCTTCAGTGAGTCATTAAGCGTAACCAACACTCATCAAAGGGATTGTAAATTGATGGTTGTGATAATCCTCCTAATTATCAGTTTCTTTTTGATGACCTCCTTGTTATCAGCCAGTGTGCCGAGCAGTTACAGAACCTGTGCTGTCGAGCCAACCTCCTAGAGAGTCCCCAGTGCTCTGCGGATGGGCATGTGTGTATGCGGATGGGTTTACATGCATACAGATATTGATTTAAATTCTGCCTTGTTTCTGGTTATGACTCCATAAATTACAACAAGATGCTGTTAAAGAAAAGCAGGTGAAAAAAGAAAGAAAAGGAAACGGAGGATCATAAAGCAGGAGCAGGGATAAAATTAAAACTGCAAAAGCACATGTGCTGCCATTGGCCACAGGTTTGACTCATGTTTTCCAGAACCCACTTCAAAAAGAACAACTTGATCATTTGCTTTGGCTAAAGAGTCTCTAATAAAAAAACTAAAGTGGTTGATTTAAGAAGTATGGTTAATATTAACAAGACCACAAGGGAATTTCAACTGGGGAGTCCATATAAGAGGGACATTATAAAACGTGAATACGCAATGAGCTCAACAATGCACTTACCAATACACACAAGGGTAAGATTCATCTCTCGCCTATCTTCATTGTAGACGATAGTAACATAGACAACCACAATTCTAAAAGAGTAGTTCTTGGAGTGGGAGGAGGAAGGATCAAGGTGTGCAAAAGACTGAATGTGTATATGTTAACATATCAGAGTGCATATTACATAAGTATTCATATTTAATTTTTTTAAGTTGTTACCAAAATGCATCAATTAAGAGCATGTCTACTATCCGCAAGTACAGTGAAAAGCTACTCAGCAACTAAGATTCCTACAACTGGTAAATAGAATCATAACTGATGAGTCTGTTTCCTGACCCTGCTGCTCTTAAAATTCTGCTTGTTCTAAAATCACTCCAGGTTCCAATGTGTGTGCCTCTGGCTCTTACTTCCCCAGAGTGCAGTTTTCCCTGTGAGCAGATAGTCTGAGATTAAATGCTTAGGCTCTGGAGCCAGGCAGCTTGGGTTTGAATCCTTACTCCCTTTATGACTTTGAGTGGGATATTTAACCATTTTATTGTCTCAGTTTTTGTAAAGTGGAGGCTCCTAATAACCCCTACTTTATAGGGTTGTGATAAAGATTAAATATTGATAGATGTAAAGCCCATAGAACAGTACCTGGCACACAGTAAGCTCTCAATAAATATTGACCACCATCGTTGTTGTTAGTATTATTATTATTCCATGAAACTATGCCTTAGACAGTTTTTGTGTACCTTCTTCTCACTAAACAATAGCCATTGATTAGGATGGCCATAGGTCTCTGGGGTCTTTTGTCCATTTAGCACTTGATAATACAATCATTAATCTCTAATTATTTCATAGTTTGCCTCCCAATTAAATTGCAAGTCACAGATATTACCTAGTCCAACCCTCTCATTTTAGCATTTGCTGAAGAAAACAGAATGTCAACACAGTTCAGGGACATCTCCAAGGTTAAACAGCCAGTGAATGTCAAACCAGGTCAAGGAGTAGAATCACTTGGCTTCCAGTCTAGTCTTTTTGCCATTAGAGTACGTCTTCCCACTGAACCGGTGACACACAGTGGTCTCTTTGACACTCTTGTTTATATCCAAGTATACTGATGATTTTCAAATGCTCCTGTCCTCCCCAAACTCTTCCCTGGTGCTACCCAGCCAACCTCCTACTTAATATTGTCACCTGGACATCCCACAGGCATTTCAAATTCTACTTGGCCTAATGGAACTCATTGTCCTCTTCTCTAATCTGGAAACTCCCCCTGCATTTTCTCTTCCTGTCGGTGACCCCACCACTCACACAATAACCCATGCAGAAAACTCAAACTTATCCTGATTCCTCCCTCTCCTTTATCCCACATATTTAGACTCTGCTAGTTTTACTTACAAATTATTTCCCAAATGCATCCTTTCCTAATAATTCCTAAACCACTGCCCTAATTTGGTTTAAACTTTTCTGTAAGTAACCATTTGACTTGCTCCCCTTGAAAAATCACACTCTCAAGGAAAGCAGAAGGGAAATAGCGTCGACAAAGCCCCTATTGCACGTCCAGACCCTGTGCTAGGAGCTTGTATGTGTTGTGATCACAACGCATATGATATCCTAATTTTACAGATGAGGATGCTGAACTCACTCAAACTGTTTATAAATGCTGGAGTGAGGTTTAAAAACCAAGCAGAAGCCGGGCGCAGTGGCTCATGCCTGTAATCCTAGCACCCTGGGAAGCTGAGGCAGGTGGATCGTTTGAGCTCAAGAGTTCGAGACCAGCCTGAGCAAGAGCGAGACCCTGTCTCTACTAAAAATAGAAAGAAATGAGCTGGACAACTAAAAATATATACAGAAAAAATTAGCCAGGCATGGTGGTGCATGCCTGTAGTCCCAGCTACTTGGGAGGCTGAGGCAGAAGGATCACTTGAGCCCAGGAGTTTGAGGTTGCTGTGAGCTAGGCTGATGCCACGGCACTCACTCTAGCCCGGGCAGCAGAGTGAGACTCTGTCTCAAAAAAAAAAAAAAAAAAAAAACTAGCAGAGCTATTGCAACAGCCTGACGCTATCAACATCAGAGCCTGTTACAACCATAAGCCCAAGGGAGAGAGGAGGGAACAGTTAGCAACACTCAGCAGAGAGAGTAGCCCTAAGGAAAAGACCTTCCAGCAAGAGCTGTGGCCCTCAGTAGAGGCTTGCAGCCAACCATGATAAACAGGTGAGGAGAACTGGGAGAATAACTATCTTGACTCTTCTCCCTTCCATTGTCCAAATCCACATGGACATTGAAAAGCAAGGGAGCTCATCAGTGAATCCATGAGTCGGCCTCCGCAGTCCCAGAACAGGACAGCAAAGAGGGAAGAGTCCACCAAGAGAGGCAGACAGAAGAGATCCAGCAGCACATACAGCTAGTAAGCGATGGAGCCAGGGTTTGAACTCACATCCAGGTGATTCTGTGTACCTTCCCACAATTCCATGAATTTATAAGACTGTGAGGTTTCTATGGGCAGAAAATATTTCTGTCGTATAGGGAGCATTCAGAAAGTATTTACTGAACTGGATGGAAACTAGACAGAATCTAATTTCATGGCCCAAGTCAGCAGGGCCTTTCCTCAGAAGCTTTATAAACTGAGTTATGGATGTTTGAGTTTTCCCTCATCTCTCTTTCTTAAATAGCTCCACCTTACACCAAGGCAAACTTCTCTACAAAGAGCCAGAGAGGAAATAGTCTCAGCTTTGGGAACCACACCATCTGTCACTACTGCTCAACCCTGCCACTATAGAGGCAGAGCGGCCGGTGATGATGTGTAAACAAATGGACGTGGCTGTGTGCCAATAAAACTTTATTAGTGGGCCCGGAAATTTGAATGTCATATCATTTTCATGTGTCACAAAATATTATTCTTCTTTAGAATTTTTTTAACCTTTTACAACAGTAAAAAACTTTCTTAACTCATAGGTCATACAGAAACAGGTAGGAGGCCGGGTTTGGCCCAAGGCCGCAATTTGCTGTCTTAGTGAGTCACTGTGAATGCTCAGGACATCTCGGGGGCACATCACACAAATCAGGCTCTTCCTGACTTTCTTCCCTATTTGAAAACTTATCCAGCCTGGGCCCCACTTCCTTTGAGTCTTGCCAGGTGACTGATGTTCATCTGAGGAAGTAATGCAGGGCTGGGGGGCTTGTCGGGGTGCTCTCAACTCAGTGGGAATCATCGCGGTAGATACCACTTATTGAGCTCTGAAAATGTGCCAGTCACGGTACTGAGCACGTGACATGAATGATCTTATTTAAACCTCACAACAACTCACATCAAACTCCAAGCAGAAGCAACATAAATGATGGAAACAAACCAGGGAGAATGGTGGGGATACTGGCAAGTTAGAAAATAATGCTCTCTCTAAAAGGAACTTCAATGTCTAAAATCACAAAAGCCACCAAAGTGAATGCAGAGGCATAGGACTGAAAGATTGACACAGTCTTGCTGTGGTCACTCAACCATGAAATAAAGACACTTCTGCCTAAGAAGGAGGGGATCCCTATTCCCCAGGGAAGATGAGCATTCAACTGCCCTTATCAATAAAGGGGAGTAGCAGGGGGGTTCTAATGGCTTAAAAGTCTCATTCCCAATGTGCCAGGTAAATGCATAATTCTTGTCCTTCCAACGTTCCTCAAAAGTATTAACTCTAAAAAGACAACAGATAGAGTGGAAAGAACACAGATTCTGGTAGTCCTACAATCCTAACTCTAGGACTTATCCACTGGGTGAACTTGGATGAATTAGCCTTTGTGTGCCTTTGGGTCTCAGTTTACTTATTACATCTACCTTTCAAGATAATAGTGGAGATTAAATGAGATCATGTATGAAAATGTTAGCAAAATGCCTAACTTGTAGGAATGACTTCTCTTCGTCTAAACCCAGGGATTACTGAGCCAAGCTTTCTCCTAAAGAACAGCTCAGAGAAAGGACTCTAGACACTTCTTCCCCAGACTAGTCCTGTGACTCTAGTCAGGTCTAGAACTGTCAGATGTTCATTCAAAGCTGATGGCAAAACTTCAGAGGGAGCTGGCAGGATATGTGACAGTGAATTTAAAGTTGCTTGCACTCACCCTTTTTGGAATTTACTCAGAGTGCTTAAACTTTGAAAAGCCTTCACATTCTGGGTTTGCATCTCAGAAAATATATTTAAAAAAATCATTTTGTGGTTGACAAATCTCCCTCATCCATCCCTGGCTCACCTACCTAGAAATCAGAAGCCTTTGACTAGGAATCAATTGTTCACAGCTTGTCACAACAAATCAGACTGGAAGAGACTATTTCCTCACTGTCCCTGCCAGCACCATCGGCCTGCACCACCCCACACCCTGTCACCTACCGGTTCCCCACGTTTACTTTTGCTGTGTAACAATCATGACAAACATCTCTTCCACACCGTTACCACCCATTTTAAGCTACTTAAGAACAGGGAGACCGTAACTTCTCCTTCTTCTGTGACATTATATGGCTTGATGCAGTGGTGTAGGTACAAAATTGAGGGCCTCACATGCCCAGGTAAAGAGTTCACCTATTATTCTCAAGAAGAGAGAAAAGCCACTGACATTTTTGGAGTAGAAGGTAATAGCATGATAAAAAGCAGCATTGGAGGGGAGGGAATTTTCTCCGGGAGCACATATATGAAACATTGGAAAGAAGGAAAATAAAAAAGGAAAGAAATTAAAATCCAGTTAAGAGGCCATTGTAATTAATGGAGCCTGAGATAATGAGGGTCTGAACTATAGTCATGGCAACAGACAGTGAGAGGAAAGGATGTTTTTGAAACACATTCTAAAGACAGTGAACTCCAGTGTCCTTTAGGGTAGGAAACATGGCCAAGTCATCTTTGTGACTTCACATACCCAGGGCCGCTATGCAACCAGCCTCACCAGTGCAGCTGTTTCAGCTGTTAAAACACTGAAAACACTTGTGAGTACAGAAACCACCCCTTTCCTGCAACCACCACCCACCGAGCCCCATGCCTACCCCGGCACCCCAGCCCCTTCCTGGAACTCCACCAAGCAACCCCTCTTCCCAATCCAGGAACTGAAGAGTTTGTGCCTGGCACAGGAGAAGGCTTTGAGGATCTTGCTCCTGTGCTAAAGCTGATACAATTCCTGGATTGGACAGTCCCCTTGCCAATTGTTCCACATGTTTAATACCCTGCCTTCATGTGTTTAGCCCAGCTCCTGATCTATATTAATGATAAGTGGTGAAGGAAGGAAGAGAGGGCAAGGAGGAGGAAGGGAGAAGGGAGGGAGAAGCAGAAGCAGGGAAGGAGAAGGGAAGAGAGGAAGAAAGGAACAGATTACGATGACTGGTTGGACATGGGAACAGATGAGCACAGGGTGCTTGTAGGACTATAAGCACTCAGACTTACGTGACTGTGTGGTTACAGTTTTCTTTCGAATAAAGGGAAGCAGAAGGGAAAGTTAGTGTGGGATCAAGATGGATATGTTTTCTTAAAAATAAACTGCATTTGAGCAAAAGCTCAGCCGAGAGAAATAAAATTCATGAAGGACTGGTTGAAAGCCATACAGTCCATCCTCCCTCTCTGTTACCCCTTGGACAGCTCAGGCCAGCAGAGAGCTGTGACTCTCAGGGGCATCCTTCGAGAAACTCCTTTAGGCACTTAGGGTCCACTGGTTATGCTACTGTTGAGAAGCTGACTTGCTTTTATTGTGTGGACAGCGAACTGTGTAACTGACAGGGTTTCCTATTTAGCCTCGTAAAGCCAAATCTCTGGTTCTGCAGCATGTGTACCTCTGGGGACTCACTTTATGGCCCTATTCTTGTTTTTCTTATTTTTCCCTAGCCATCTCAAATTTATGTTTTGTTTCCTACCCATCTCTATCTCACCACATGACATGTAAGCTCGCTTGAATCCTTTTTGAACAAAGAAGGGACTAAGTTAACTCATACTGAGTTTGGATGGAAGATGGGATATCCAGATGAAAATGCCCAGTATGTGGTAAGGATGTGCTTTTCTGTTTTTACAAATTGGGTAATGAGGATGGGAGAGGTAACAGCTATTTTAGAGGCAAATATAGGTTTTGTCTTTTTCACTATGCCATACATCTCTAATCACTTTGTTGATAATTAATTTGTGTTAGTGACACATGACTGCTTTAGATGGGAAGGGAAGGGAAGGGAAGGGAAGGGAAGGGAAGGGAGTGGAAGGGAGGGGAGGGGAGGGGAGGGGAAGGGAAGGGAGGGGAGGGAAGGGAAGGGAAGGGAAGGGAAGGGAAGGGAAGGGAAGGGAAGGGAGTGGAAGGGTGGGGAGGGGAGGGGAGGGGAGGGGAGGGGAGGGAAGGGATGTAAATGTCCAAAATCAGCTCTTCTTTGGGTTTCAGCATGTGGGAGGCACTGAGCGAGTTGCCTACACGTCGAAGACATGACCTCACAGAGTTTGCAATCTTTGGAGGCAATGAAAATAAGCATACCTCAGAGGAGATGTCACGACCCCTCAAGAGGACTTGATTAACTGCAAGGTGCCCATCACTCATGAGTACTTGAAGGAGGGGGAAATCCACATTAGTTGTTCCTAATGTATCACATGTTTAAAATGTCCCTTGGTGCTGCTACGCAATAGAATGATGGAGCTTTTGTGTCTTGGAATTCCATATTATTTGGTTTGTTAGCACCTCTGTGCTTGGATTCTCTCCAAACCCGTAGATACACATCACCCTTGGGTGTTTTGTTTTGTTTTCTACAGATATCATACAGATTAGGTTGCCTCGCTGCTCATTCTCAAACAACAGGAAACAGAATGGAAAGGCAAAGGAAATCCAAAGAGCGAGCCCAAAGAAAAGATAGGAATGGGTTTATTACCAGAACGTACCATCTATCTAAGGCAGTCATGTGTCACTAACACAAATTAATTATCAACAAAATGATTAGAGATGTATGGCATAGTGAAAAAGACAAAACCTGTATTTGCCTCTAAGCAGCTGTTACGTCTCTCATCCTTGTTGCCCTATTTGTAAAAACAGAAAAGCAAATCCTTACCACATACTCACTGAAGTGAACTATGTGAGCATCTTCCAGGTGGGCAGCCCCACGTTAGCATTTGGAAGGGTAAGACTGGCCCCAGATCCACAGGGCCATGTGGGTCCCATGAATGAATTCTTTAAAAGCTCTTGGAAAATGTACCAAATGCTCAGGGATTTACTATTAGGGTGGAAACAAACAGATCTTTTAAGATGGCTTCAGCAAACTGAGACAATTCCAGATCAGGAAAGGAAGGTAATTCGGGAGCCACATGCCTTTTCTGAAAGTTCAGAGTTGGGTACCATTACAGAAGGTCTACGCAAAGGTCTAGCACCCCATGAGTAGATGGAGAGATACCATCTGGCTAGAAGACATAAAAGGCCATTTAGACAAGCTTGCTAGAACAAAAGTTTAAATTCCAGGATTGACCCTCTCTAGGCAAAAAATGTGCCAAGGTCTCCAGTCTTATTCTACACTCATACATGCCTGTTTCCCACAACCAGAGAACCCCTTCCTGCCATGCCTAACTCCTCTCTTGGCTCTAAAGGGATGCCAGGAAGTGGCTCAGTCGAAAAGAGTCACCGAGAACCCACAAAGTGCCAAGGCACTGTGAATACAGAGCCGAAACCACGTCCTGATTTTCCAGGACTGTAGATTCCAGTGAGGCCAGTGAATGATCAGTCCCAAAACAGGAGGTGAGTGGTCTGAGAGGGTGAGCAACAGTGGCAACAGGAGCCCTAAAAGCAAGGAACAGCAGCCTCAGCCGGCAGCCTGGGAGCCAGCCTGTTGATGTGACATTTGTCTCTTGGCTATGAGGGACTGAACCATCTTCAAAAGTCACATCAAGCACGCAGAGCCCTGGGGACCTAAAGGAAGCTCTAAAAATTTCTTGTAAAATACACAAAAGATGGCAGCTCCAGCCGAGCAGATGCTCGAGAGAAGCCTTGACGGTGTCATGAACCTCTGAGAGGCCCAGGGAGCCTCCCCTGACCGCAGCCCCCCCACACACACACACACACACTTATGAGGGCTATTACTCACCCACCCCAGTGCTGCGCTGAATCGACACTGCCAGGAAGGGCCCCATTTGGTGTTCTCCTCCCTTTATAGCTCAAAATGGAAAAAGAAAGGAAAAGATACAAAAAGCTTAACATTTTCAAGACAAGTAAAAAAAAAAATCTGATTTTCTGAATCCCCTTGGGGCCTCCCTCTGGTTCACTGTGAATGACCAGGGCAGACAGGTTCCACCTTAGGGTTTGACCATGACCAAAAAGGACCCAAGGAGTGACAGATAAGTGGGAGATTAAAGAAAAAGATGTGTAATTCTTAGGCTAAACTGAGAGTCAGAAATTCTTTAAAGAGTAAGATATAAAAACTCATTGTACATAAAGGCCATACGTGTAAATTCAGCAATTAGTGGAGAAATAGAACTAGTTGTAAATTTAATATTAACAGGTGCTGGGAATAGAAAGATGAGTGAGATGTTATTCTTGCTTTCAGAGAGCTCATCCCTCTGAGAGCAAGTGCTAGTACTGGACGTCCAAGACGCTGTGAGAAGGGGGAGAGTAATTAAATAGGGCTAAAGGCGAAAGAAAGAGTAGGGCAGAGCATGGCAGATTTCCTAGAGCAGTTGACTTTTGGGTTGATAAACTAATTAATGCTAAACAACAAATGACCTGTACACAAATATTTATAGCAGCATTATTCATAATAGCCAAAAATAGAATAGAAACCATCCAAATGTCAATCAGCTAATGAATGGATAAACAAATGTGATGTATCCGTACAATAGAAGACTATTCAACCATAAAAAAGAATGAGTACTGATATATGCTAAGACATGAATGAACCTTGAAAATGTTACACTAAGTAAAAGAAGCCAGAAACAAAAGACCATATACTGCATGATACCACACATATGAAATTTCTAGAATAGAATCTATAGAGACAGAAAGTAGATTAGTAGTTGCCTGGGGCTAGGGTTTTGGGGGAAATGGATACAGGTTTCTTTCTTTTGAGAGTGATGAATATGTTCCAAAATTGATTTTGGTACCAATGCACAATTCCGTGAATATTCTAAAAATCATTTAATTGTACACTTTAAATGGGTAAATGGTATGTGATTTATATCTCAATAAAACTGTTTAAAGTGCAAATGGCCCCTTATAGCTTATTTATTAGTTGATAACTGCCTTTCTACAGGGACTTTCAAAACTTTACCTCAGGCTGGGCACAGTGGCTCACACCTGTAATCCCAGCACTCTGGGAGGCCAAGGTGGGAGAATTGCTTGAGCACCAGCCTGAGCAAGAGCGAGACCCTGTCTCTACTAAAATAGGAAAATTATCCAGGCATAGTGGTGCATGCCTGTAGTCCCAGCACTCAGGAGACTGAGGCAGGAGGGTCGCTTGAGCCCAGGAGTTTGAGGTCCACTGCACTCTACCTGGGCCAACAGAGCAAGACTCTGTCTCAAAAACAAACAAACAAACAAAAACTTTACATCTGAGAAATGCAGGTATTTCTGACAGCATGAAGAGTAAGGGACTCACCAGGGTCTTACTCACCAGGGTCTTCTGCTTTGCCCACGCCAGGCGCCCCCCAACACCTCTCGGGGCCTGAGCAGGCTACCTCTGTCCTCACCACCATCAGTCTGTTCCTACAACAGTTTTTATTAGCACTATTTTGAGGCCCTCAGAGACATCTCTGTGAGAAGTGCACTAGTCATGTGGAACAGCAAGCTGGAAATATTAAAATCCTCATTACTGCATGGAAAAATGATCTCAGACTCATTCTTAAATGAACATTTGATTCAATATGAGTCTGATATGATCTGTCCTCTTTCTGACAATGATCCCAGGATGCTACCATCTGCAGAATATCCTTCTCTCTGAAAACGAGTTCCTGCCTGGGAAATATAGTCAGTGGAAACCCAAGAGCAGAGCCGTATGTCGCACTAACCGCACACTGCCTTCTGAGCTCTCTCCCCGCTATTATTTTTCATGCCAGTCACTAGTTATGAGTGTTTGCTGCTTTAAGTGATTTCCTCTACAGATATGCTGGATTCGCATTCAATTAAAAAGGGAAAGGAAAAACACAGCAAACAGCTTTCTCTTCACGTCCAGCTCGGTGGGAATTCAGATTTCAAATATGGCCCGGGAGATCTTTAGCCATCTCTCCTCACTCACGGTTTCCCTTTCTTGTAATTCAAAAGGACGGGGCTGAACTAGCAGAGCCTGCACGATTCTGTGGGCTAAGCCAGAATCCCCAGGAGCAAGATCTTTAGGTCAAATTCTCCAACTTCATACAACAGACAAGCCAGGGAATTTTCTTATTTGACCCTCACTCCTTCCCTGACTGTCTTTCCTGTGGTCTTTTTTAAGTGGCCAGGGGCCCACCCTCTGACACACTGGGCTGAAGCAGAGCACACACCTGGGCCAATCAATGTCTCTCTCCTGAAAATGTGGAACTGGGACAAAAAGGCTATATATAGTGAGTTGAATTCGGATGTGGGAGCTTCAAGGTCGCGTTTGGTGGAGGGCAGGGGGAAGAGCTGGGCCAGCCATTTCTTAACTTGTGCAAGAAGCAACAAAGAAACGTATCTGGCGGGGAGAGGAGAACAAAGCCAAGAGAAGAAAGAGGCTGAGGGAAAAAAAACGTAGTGATCTCCCTAAGCCCAGGTTTCTCAGCCTCTCTTAACATTTGGGGCTGGATAATTCTTTGTTATGGGCTGTTCTATGCATTGTAGGAGGTTTCACAGCATGCCTGGCCTCTGCCCACTGCACACATGCCCCGTCCCAGTGTGACAAACAACATTATCTTCATACATTGCCAAATGTCCCCTGGGGGTCAAAATTGCCCCAGCTTAAGAACTACTGCCCTAACAAGGCATTCATTTCTTTATCCTTCAACAGTCATTACTCAGGGTAAAACCCAAGTCATCCTTAACTCCCTTCTTTCATGTTCTGTATCCAATCCATGAGTAAAATCTGCTACTTTTATCTTCAGCATATACCCAGAATCCAGCCATTTCTCATGAACTTCACTGTGACAACCCTAGTCCAAGCCATCATCATCTCTCCATGAATTACTCCAGAAGTCTCCCCACCGGCCACCCTCAGTTTATCCTTCCCCATTCTGAGCATTTTTCACACAGGAGCCAAAAAGAACCTTATAAAATGAAAGTCTTCTCATGTTGCTCTTCTACTTCAAACCCACCAGGGGTCTTTGATCATTGTAAGGACCAGTCACAGTCTTTGTAAATGACCTATAGGACCCTTTGGTTGCCCCCAGGTCCCCTCCAATTGACCTCTTACTACCATGCCCTTCACTCATTCCTCCCCTGTCCCAGGGACTGCCTTGCTGTTTCTCAAGCATGCCAAACACATTCCTGCCTCTGGGCCTTTACAGATGCTGTTCCCTCTGCCAGGAATGCCTTTCCCCCAGATATTTGCCTGGCTTGCTCCCTCATGTCATTTAGATCTCCACTCAAATGTCACCTCATCAGAAGGGCTTTCTATGATTGCCCAAATTAAAAAAGCAACCCCCATTGCCTCCATCCCCTATCAATCTTACCCTGTTTTACCCTGTTTACTCATTGTGTGTGTGTGTGTGTGTGTGTGTGTGTGTGTGTTGTGTTTATTGTCTGTCTCCTCTCCTAGAATATAAGCTCGTGAGTGCACGACTTTGCTGTGCTTCCTGTTGTATCCACCAGCATCTGACCTGAGCAGTGACTGGCATCGTTGAATGACGTGCAGATTACCGTAAACGTAAAGATGATCACTCTATAGCTTTCACTTTGTTATAGAGCAAAACTTGAAACAAGCTAGTTACCTAACAATGAGGCAATGGTTAAATAAATTATACATATTTGTACAGCCATATAAGTTTTTAAAAACTCGATGTTTTCAACACTTTCCAGGCTACAGTGAAATCTTGCCAGTAACCCCAAACATAGCTTCTAGTAACTTTCAACAAAATGCTTACAGAACTCAGACATAAACGGAAACTTTATGTGGCTCTGAAAGCTAGGGCGATATGTCAACCTGCTACCAGCATCTGGGAGGAATTCCCACTAATAACAGAACAAAACTAGACTTTCTCATATCTTCCAGAAATATAGTGAGTCTGTACACTTGAAAGTAGGTAGATGTTTTTGTCATCGCTCCCTACTTCCTGCTCCCTGAATTAATCAAGTAGTATTTACTGTGCAAATATCAAATATTGAAAACTGTCCAAAATGCCTTAAGGTTATGAAGATGTCTCAGACCTTGTTAATAATCACCGTAGTGGTAACTATGATGCCACCAGGCAGCTGAGCGCCTTCTGCTGCTGAAGGCTCCACCAGAGATCTGTCTCCCCGTTATCTTCACAGTTACACTAAGACGGGCAGAGGAAGGTTTGCTACCCTGTTTGACAGCTTAAAAAAAGAAAACTTATCAGGCAGGGGTAAAAACAGTTTCTCTCAGGGTGTTCAACTACAGAGACTTCCGTAAAAGAATTATTTACTGAGACGTGCGCAACGACAAGGGCAACACCACATGTGGATGAAGCATCCAGCGAGTACCAACACGGGGGGCCATGGTAGCCGGTAGGCGGGAAGGTGCAGAGGGAGGAAATAGGACCGCAGAGCTCAGTGAGGGCCCAGCAGCGGGGGTTGCGGGGGCGCAGGTACAGCTGTCGTCGTGTGGCCCGCGTCACTCCTAGGGTCATGGCGAGGAACGAAGCAGAGAAGACCTTAGCACCTCCTGCCAGGGACTCCCTGATGGCAGAATCTAGCAGGAAATCTGCTAGCAAAGAGCCCCAGTGATGTGGTCTGCAGGAGGCAGCCTCCCAGGGTGCAGAGCAGGGTAGAAAATGATTCTGGAAGGCCAAAGGTTGGACTAAAGTTGGGAAATTTACCTAAAGTCACATAGCCAGTCAGCCTCACCTCGTTGTCAAGAAAGTGACACCCTGTGAACCCAAATACACATCCCTAGCTGGGGAGAGAACTTAAAGGCAAGGAAGATAACAGTTTTCCAGGGAGCTGGAGGATTAACCACCATCAGAAGGTAGGGTTACAGTCTCCAGAAGATGAGGTAAGAATAGTCAGTGGTGCCATTTGGTTGTGTAACCACATGGAGCAAGAGCTCTCAATTTACCACTGGAAAGATCTTCCCAACAACGTCAGACAAAAAAAAATTGAAAACTGCTAGGCCAGCCAGGAAAGATTCAAGTCCAGGAAAAGTGCTAATCCATATCTCCATATCTTTTCTCAGAACATCATTCTGAATCCAGAAAAACCACGACTCAGAAGAGATGATCTTCCATTTCCTAATTCTCATTCTTGATACCAAATAAAACCTTCATTTTGCAAGCTAGAGATCCCCAGCTAATCATGCTGTTTTGTTCTGATTAACCTTTGAAATAGGCATTTCCTTTTTTTTTTTTTTTTAGTTGTTTGAGGCCAAGCTCTCCTTAAAGGTCAGTGAGCATCACACCTCATCTGACTTCTAATTACTTTTGTAAACATTTCAGAATGAATAAATGCCAACATAATTAACCATCTAGCATATTATCTGCTCACTTCCTTCACCAATAGGGCAGCTATCAGCACAGCAGCACTCCAGGCTCTTGTGACACTCATATTTGTGATGTGGGAATTATTTGAATGGAGTCTATTTAAATCAGAGTTTCCCAAGCCTGATTGTCAGGCCACTACCAGGCATGAGAATCACCTGAGGATTGTAGTAAAAATACAGAGTCCCAAATCCTAGTCCTAGAGATTCTAATTTCTCTAGGCTGGGGTGGAGCCTGGGAATCTGATCTTCTTCTCCCTAGTACTTTTCCAAGTAATTCTGATGTAAAACCAAGCTGGGAAACCACTGATTTGGATCATTTTTCCCTTGGCATGGAGTTCATTATAGTCAGCCATCACTACTCTTCTTCCCAAGTCTATAACATCCCTTACCTGCAGGCTCTTTTATGACATTTTTCCTTAAGCCAGACATCAATGTGCGCATTAACCTAAGCCCCCTCTCTAATCAAGAGGGGCTAAATGATATAAAAATTTCCTTCCAGCTTTAATTTTGTAGGACTTTATGATTCACTGGCTCTGAAATGGTAGAGTGAAAATTCGAACATTGCATAATTTGCCCCAAGCCAGGGCAGTGGCTGTGTTGATGGCACTCCCTGTTCTTCTGAGGAACATAGTCACCAAGCCAGCACCTCCACACCTTGTGGCTGAGGCCCATGCAGACCCAGGGCCAACGTGGCAGCCTGGGTGAACAACTAAAGCAAGGACCGAGGAGTGCTTTCAGGACCTACATTAAAGGCTAAGAAACACTTGCCAGGCCAATCAGCTTTACAACACTGCATCATCTCTCTGGGAATAAATGAGTAGGTGTAAAGAGAAGAAAAATCTCCCAATAAGGTGACTGACTTTGGTCATTTCTCAGGCTGTGTCCCAAAGCCCATGCAAATCCTCAAAGTCCTGCTCCGTCTTAGTCCTTTTGTACTGCTATAACAAAATACCACAGGCTGGGTAAACAATAGAACAATTTATAAACAATAGAAATTTATTTATCACTGTTTTGGAGGCTGGGAAGTCCAAGAATCTGCCCTGGCAGTTTCAGTGTCTGGTGAGGGCTGCTCTTTTCTTCCAAGATGGCACCTTGTTGCTATGTCCTCATATGGCAGAAGGGACAGGACAAAAAGAGGCCAAATTCATTCCCCCAAATGCATTTTATAAGGGCACTAATTCCATCCATGAGGGTGGAGCCCTCACGATCTTATCACCTCCTAAAGTCTTCACCTCTTAATACTATTGCACTGCACTGGGAATTCAGTTTCAACATGAATTTTGGAGGGGACACAAACATTTAATCCATAGCACGCTCAGACTCCCCGTTTTCCCAGCAGACTTCCAACCCTAACTCCCTGCACTTGCAGTGGTTCCCAGCCTGGGCAATATCATCCCCCTAGAGGGTATTGGGAAATGGGGTGGGGAGGGACCAGCTTTTTTTGGTTGTCAAAATGAAAGCATATTGGAACTTGGGGGGGTGACATAAAAATCATGCCATAGGCAAAACAGTTCTGCACAACAAAAAACTGTCCCACCAAAAATGCCATTAGTACCCACACCACAAAATCAGATTCACTTACAGTCTGAGCCACACAATTTAGCCCTTAATTATAGCTCTTTGTCAGGAGAATTTACTGCAGCATTGTTCAGGTAACAAAAGCCTGGAAACAACCTAAAAGACCATTGATAAGGGGCTATTAAATAAAGTGTGGTATATTCATACAAAAGAATTCCATTAGAGAGAATGAGGGAGATCAATACGTACTGATGCAGCACAATATCTGAGATATTTTATGAATTTTAAAAAGCAAAGCACAGAAGAATATCATAGCATGTGTTGCTGGTATTTTGGTAAAAGGCAAGGTGCTATATGTACATATATGCTTGTGTATAGAAAGAATCTCTCAGAAAGTGCTAAGAAATTGATTAGAGGGAAATAGAACCAGGGCAAAAAGGGTGAGGTGGCAGAGCAACTTACTTTCTACCTTTAGTACGTTTGAATTTTTACTATGTGAGTATGGTAGTTTTAAAAATATGAATAGCATCTCATTGATATTACTGTTGTTTTGTATGTGTTTTCTTTGCCCCCTGCGACTACATACTAAGCTTTTAGAAGGCAGAGATAGTCCCCAGGGATCCTAGTACAAAGCAGCTGCTGGATATATTCCTATTGGTTTATAAATTAATGTGTTTCTGAAAGAATTCAAGCCAGGAAAATATTTCTTTTTAAAATCAAAATACTTGCCCAGACAGACAGAACTCACTGGGAGCCTTTTTCAACCTGGGCTTTCATGCCTGTCGCTCATTCAGATGGTCTTCAAAGACGACAATTAGAGTAAGGCTGGGGATTTTGCCAAAATGAGCCACTTTTTCCACTTTAGTTACTGCACATCTTAGAAACCCGAAGTTCAAGTCATTGGACTGATATTTGTAATGCCCCACCTATAATGTGCCAGGCAAAATGCTGAGCACTTTCACCTACATTAACTCATTTGCCTCTTAACCATCCCATGAGAAAAATATTTTTGCCTTCATATCTTAGGAAAATGGGATGCAGAAGTTGTGACTTGCCCAAGACTATACAGAATTTGAAATTGGGATCTGCTAACATACAGTTCTGTTTCCTATACAAAGCTATAAAACATAAACAATCTGGCCTTTCTTCAGAATGACAGGATGGCAGATTTACATCTGCTGGGCTACATTTCAGGACTTCCACTTAGAAGCTTGGGACCTAGGGCAAATTAAGTGGCCTCCCCTACTTCATTTCTTCATCTGAAAAACAAACGAACAAAAAGACAATGCTTACCTACAAAGATGATTGGGGCTAGAATGAAATGATATACTGTGTATAGAGCATAAAGCTTTGAATCTGACTCATAGTAGAAACTCAATAAATGTATGTTTATTTCTTCTTCCTCCTTTCATGCTACCAGAGTTGTCCAAAATCCAATTTAATAAGATGGCATTCTCTATTCTAATGTGTTTATTTTGAAATTTTCTAATATTATTTCTTGCACTGCAAAATTCAAGATATTGGTGACCCTCTTTATTCTTTAAAAGGTGATTGATTGCAACTCAA
The DNA here is from genome assembly GCF_020740605.2 of Lemur catta. Classification (NCBI taxonomy): domain Eukaryota; kingdom Metazoa; phylum Chordata; class Mammalia; order Primates; family Lemuridae; genus Lemur; species Lemur catta. Next base: position 43,578,261 of record NC_059141.1, on the reverse strand, counting down.
ACAAGTTCTAGTTAGCTTTCATAAGGACTTTGACAGGGATGTTTTTTATCACTATTCTTTAGAAAATACAGTGGTTGGCCTGAAAAGACGGTATGACTTGCTCTGGCCAGTGTGGAGAATAAATAGACAGTCAATTGCTTTTGAAGTAGAAAACAATAGGATAATACTAGGGGGCTTCAATACCCCACTCTCAACAATGGATACATCACCCAGGCAGAAAATCCTTAAGGAAACAGAGGACTTGAATAACATTATAGGCCAATGGACCTAAGAGACATACACAGAACATTCCATCCAACGGCAGCAGTATATACATTCTTCTTAAGCACACATAGAGTGTCCTCCAGATTAGATCATATGATAGGCCACAAAAGAAGTCTGAACAAATTTAAGAAGATTCCAATTACATGAAGTATTTTTTCTGACCACAGTGGTATGAAACTGGAAATCAATATCAGGAAGAAAACTGGAAATTCACAAATATGTGGAAATTGAATAACATGCTCCTGAATAACCAATGGCTCAAAGGAGAAATCAAAAGGGAAAACAAAAATGGAAACAAAAACCAAAACTTATGGGATACAACAAAAGCAGTTCTAAGAGGGAAGTTTATATCAATAAAAACTTACACTAAGAAAAAAAACTCAAATAACCTAACATTATACCTCAGGAAACTAGAAAAAACTAGAATAAGCTAAGCTCAAAGTTAGCAGAAAGAAGAAAATAATAAATATTAGAGCAGGAATAGTGAAATTGACTAGAAAGACAATTGAAAAGATCAGCAAAACTAAGAGTTGGTTTTTTGAAAAGAAACAAAATTGACAAAACTTTAGCTAAACTAACCAAGAAAAAAAGAAAGAGGACTAAAATAAATAAAACCATAAATGAACGAGGAGACATTAAAACTGCTACCATAAAAATACAAAGGATCCTAAGAAACTACTACCCAATAAATTGGATAACCTAGAAGAGATGGATAAATCCCTAAAAACATACAAACTATTAAGACTGAATTATAAGGAAATAAAAAAATAAAAAATCCAAATAGACCAATAATGAATAAGAAGATTGAAGCAGTAATCAAAAGCCTCCCAACAAAGAAAAGTCCATGACTCAATTACATCCTGAGTGAATTTTACCAAACATTCAAAGAAGAATTAATGCCAATCCTTCTCAAACTCCTCCCCAAAATTGAAAGGAGAGACAACTTCCAAACTCATAGTACAATGCCAGCATTACCCTCATACCAAAGCCAAAAACACTATAAGAAAAGAAGCTGGCAGGTCAATATTCCTGATGAACATAGATGTGAAAATTCTCAACAAAACACTAACAAACCAAATTCAACAGCACTTTAAAAGGATCATACAACATGGTCAAGCTGTATTTATCCCTGGGGTGCAAGCATGGTTCAACATATGCAAATTAATAAATGTGATATACCACATTAATAGAATAAAGGATAAAAATCACTATTATATCAATTGATGCAGAAAAAGCATTTGACAAAATTCAATATCCTTTCAAGATAAAAACTCTCAACCAAGTTGGTAGAGAAGGAAGGTACCTCAACATAATAAAGGACATATATGACAAGCCCACAGATAATATCATACTCAATGGTGAAGAGCTGAAAGTTTTTCTTTAAGATCAAGAACAAGACAAGGATGACCATTCTTATCACTTGTATTCAACATAATACTGGAAGTTTTAGCCAAAGTAATTGGGTAAGAAAAAGAAATAAATCAAAAAGGAAAAAGTTAAATCATCTCTGTTTGCAAATGACATAATTTTATGTATAGAAAACCCTAAAGGCTCCACCAAAAAATTGTTAGAAATAATAAATGAATTCAGTAAAGTTGCAGGGTACAAGCTCAACATACAAATATCAGTTGTTTTTTTTGCACACTAATGATGAACTCTCTAAAAAATAAAGAAAACAATCTCATTTACAATAGCTACCAAAAAATAACACACTTAGGAATAAATTTAACTGAGGAGGTGAAATATCTATACACTGAACACTATAAGACATTAATGAAAAAAAGTTTAAAAGACACAAATAAATGGAAAGATATCCAATGTTCACAGATTTGAAGAATTAATATTGTTAAAATGTTCACACTACCCAAAGTGATCTACAGATCCAATGCAATCCCTATCAGAATTGCAAGGGCATTTTTTTACAGAAATTTTAAAAACCTAAAATTTGTATGGAACCACAAAAGATCCAGAATAGACAAAGTAATCTTGACTAAAAAGAGCAAAGCTGGAGATACCATGCTTTTTGATTTTAAACTATATTGCAAAGCTATAGTAATCAAGAGAGTATGGTACTGGCATAAAAACAGACACACAGACCAATGGAACAGAATAGAGAGCCCAGAAACAAACCCAAAGAAACAAAACAAAAAAGATTAGTGAACCAATCTTTGACAAGGATATCAAGAATACACAATGGGGAACAAATAGTCTCTTCAAAGATGGTTCTGGGAAAAGTGGATATCCACATGCAAAAGAATGAAATTGAATCTTTTTCTTACATACTTTTTTCCTCAAAAAATTAAAGATAGAACTGTCATATGATCTGTCATAAAAATTACCTCAAAATGGATTAAAGATTTAATTGTAGGAACTGAAACTATAAAACTCCTGGAAGGAAACATGGGGAGAAAGCTCCTCAACATTAGTTTTGGCAGTGATTTTTTTTGATATAATATCAAAAAGTACAAGCAACAAAGGCAAAAATAAATAAAGAGGGCTACATCAAATTTAAAAGCTTCTACACAGTAAAGAAAATAATCAACAAAATGAAAAGGCAACCTATGGAAAAAGAGAAAATATTTGAAGCCATATACCTGATAGGAGAGTAATATCCAAAATATGTAAGAAACTCAAACAACCCAACAGCAAAAAAAACACAAAAAAGTTTTTAAAAATGTGGAAAGCACTTGAATAGACATCTTACCGAAGACATTCAAATGGTCAACAGATATATGAATGAAAAGGTGCTCAACATTACTAATCATTAAAGAAATACAAACCAAAACTACAATGCAATATCATGTCACATCTGTCAGGATAGCTATTATCAAATCAACAAAAGATAAGTATTAGCAAGGATATGGAGAAAAGGGACCCTTCTATACTGTTGCTGGGAATGTAAACTGATACAACCATTATAGAAAATAGTATGGAGGTTCCCCAAAAATTTAAAAATAGAACTACCATATGATTCAGCAATTCCACTTCTGAGTATACAGTCACACATCACTTAATGACAAAGATGCATTCTGAGAAATTCATTATTAGGCAATTTTGTCATTGCGTGAACATCATAAAATATACATACACAAACCTAGATAGTACAGCCTATTACACACCTAGGCTACATGGTATAGCCTATTGCTCCTAGGCTACAAACCTGTACAGCATGTTACTGCCCTAAATATTGTAAGCAATTGTGACACGGTATCTATATCTAAACATAGAAAATGTATAGTAAAAATATAGTATTATAATCTTAGGAGACTACCATCATATAGGTGGTCCATTGTGGACTGGAACATTGTTACTTCTGGATATACATTGTGACTATATATCTAAAAGAATGAAATTAGTATGTCACAGATACCTTCACTCTCGTGTTCATTGCAGCACTGTTCACAATAGCCAAGATATCAACCTAAGTGTCAGTCAACAGATGAATGGATAAACAAAATGTGGTATATATACAAAAGGAAATACTACTTAGCCATAAAAAAGAAGGAAATCCTGTCATTTGTGACAACACGGATGAGCCTGGATGACATTATGCTAAATGAAATAAGCCAGGCACAGAAAGACAAATACTATATGGTCTCACTTATATGTATAATCTAAAAAAGTTTACATCATAGAAGTAAAGAGTGGAATGGTAGTCACCAGGGGCTTTGAGTGTGGGGTACAGAAGGAAGAGTTGGGGGATGTTGGTCAAAGTGTACAAACTTTCAGTTTTAAGATAAATAAGCTCTGGGGATCTAATGTGCAACCTTGTGACTATAATTAATAATTCTGTATTGTATACCTGATAATTACTGAGAGTAGATCTCAAGTGTTCTTAGTACAAAAAAATGGTAACTACATAAGGTGGTGAATGTGGTAATTAACTTGACTGTGGTAATCATTTCACAATATATATTATATCAAATCATAACATCATATACATTAAATATACACAATTTTTATTTGTCAGTTACACCTCAATAAAGCCAGGAGGAAAAATAAGAAAAACAAATGAACAGAGTGTTTCTAGCTGTACTAAAGCTCCAGACATTACTAGAAGAATTCCTTGTATCTGTTTAGGACATATGCAACAGATAAATTTAATTACAAAATCCTAAAATGGGAAAGTTTCTAGCAAGGCCATACAGTTCAACTATTCTTCTGCCTTCGAGAAAAACTAAAGAGAAATTACCTTGGATATACAGATTTAGATCATTAAAAACAACAACAAAATTGAGTGCCTATACATTGCCTGTAGGAGGTAGAAAAGTCAAAATCTACTCCCTCAATCAGCCAGTGCAGCCTCTCAACCCTGGCTTCACAAATGCCCAGGGGCCATGCCCCACACCTCAGATATTCTCATTTCTCTGTTTGAGACCCTGGGAATTGGTACTTTTTTAGCTTCCCCAAATTGATTGTAATGTGTAACCAGGGTTGAGAACCACTGATCTATCCCTAATATTTTTTAACATCTTTATTGAGATATAATTCACATACCGTACAATGTATCCATTTAAAGTATACACTTTGGTGGGTTTTAATATGTTCATATACTTTTAAAACCATCACCACAATCCAATTGTAGAGTCTTTCCATCACCCCATAATGAAACTCATACTCATTAGCAGTCACTCCCCATTCCTCACCCTACTCTTACCCCTAGCCACAGGCAACCAATATCCTACTTCCTGCCTCTAGAATGTGACTACTCTAGGTACCTCATATAAGTAGAATTGTACAATATTTGTCCTCTTATATCTGGCTTATTTCACCTAACATAATGTTTTCAAGGTCCGTTCATGTTATCTAGCAAGTATTAGTACTTCATTTTTAACACCTGAATAATATACCACTATATGGATATACCAGATTTTGTTTATCCGTCCATCAACTGATGCACATTTGACTTGTTTCTACTTTTTGGTTATTATAAATATCTCAAATATTTAAAAGCATTTTGAAAAGATCTGCTTTTTTACATAATATAAAACATGTATACAACAGTTTGAGAGCATTTCTTGGGGAGAGAACACCAGCATTCACCCTTCTCTTTGGCAGCTTCCTTTAACCTCACCATGCTTCCCTTGGGGGGTGCAGAACTGAACGCAGTTCTTTTCAACCTGTGTTGGTGGAATTTAAATGTCTAATTGCTTCGCTCAGCTTAACATTCTTGACATTCATATCAATGATCCCACTGCATTCTTTTTTTAAACCAAGATATGGCTTCACCTACTTAGCTTATTATTTATTCTGACTCAGAGCAGTATTTTCCCACACAAAACCCTAATGCAGAACATTTTAACAGTTTTATGACTTCCAAATCACTCATTTCAGCAGCAACAGCAGTAGCGTCATCACCTCCAACAATTCACTCTTCCTCCCTCCTATCAAAACTATATGACAAGCTCTCGTGTTAGTCAGTTCATCACCTTATGAAATCAAATCAATGCTGTTTCCTTGGGCAAATTGCATATGAAGTTTCCACCATAAAAATTAAAGTAGCTATCATGTTTGAGCACTTAGTTTCAAACACTGTGCTAAATACTTCACATAGATTATTTCATTGTGTACTCATGACTACTCTGCAAGATAGGTATTGTTATCCCGATTTTATAGCTGAAAAAACCAAAACTCGGAGCACGGAGCACTTAAGCAACATACCCAAGTACGCACAATAAGTAACAGACACAGGATTTCCACCTCAATCAATCTGGCTCTCTGCCTCTATATTATACATCTGCTTCTATTTCTATAATAATGGAATTATTCAACAAATAACTGTGCCACCATTGTACCAGGAGCTATGTCAGACCTATTTATGGGCTACAGAATTAGGCAAAGCAAAACTATCTTGCCTTCATGGGGTTTACCATCTAGTAAAGCATAGAGATACCAAATAATTATCACACAGTTAAATAATTACATGTTGTGAAAAGTACCACGAAGGAGAGTTGCTCTGCACTGTGCGTGTTATAGCCTGGTCAAGTAGGTGTTGGGGGAAGAAGGAAGAGCTATGACTCCCTCATGAAGTAACATCTGAACTCTGAAAAACTTTTCCGGAATGAAAGAATTCTGGAAGTCAGGAGCAGAGGGGAGGCGCATTTTCTGAGGAAGAGGCTTACCTGGCTGAGATGTGCCTCAGCAATAACGCTGGGCAGGTGGCACCTGGTTCACCACCCAGTCCCTGCGGCCTTTCTTTTATCCTGACTCTGGGGTGTCTTCTGCATTTGTCCTTATTTCACTTCATGCCACGTGTCTGCCTTTCTTCAGCTTCCCAGAGCAAATCAGCACCATCTTCTCAATGATCCACAGCCTCAGAAAACATTCCCACTGAAACCAACACCCATTCAAAAAGGAGAATGTGGCCCAAATGATTAAGAAACACGTTACACTCTGCTTGGCAGGTTTAATTCCAAAAGATTCAGAGAATATTATTTCCAGGAGGCTGGGGAGTGGGGGTGGGGGAACAATCGTGCTTTTATGCAGAAACCAAAATTGCTGCAACGTTAAAGCTGCTCCGAATGGAAGGCTCCGTGAGCCTTGGCTCTGCTGCCATCTGCTGCTCTGCCCCGGGGAGTGCACCGCGACGCACCAAGGCCTCATTGCAGAGCCAAGGCAAGAGGAAAAATGACGCGCAGGTTTCAATTCATACACGGATCTATCAACAGGGTGGTGTCAGTCCTGGGCTGAGTGGGCTGTTCCCTCTGGGAGGTGAGTGGGCAGCTGAGCCTGGGGTCTGCTGTTTTTGAGAATCTTTTAGAGATAGGGAAGATGCACTGACTGCTTCTGAGTGTGTGTTTTTGCTCATCCTGTTGACCTATTTAAATGCCCTCCTCTGAAATGAATGCATCCAGCCTACCCTCGGATCAGATGGACGTCTCTCTTAACCTGAACCTGGCTTGAGTCATCGCCAACCTATCTCCAGCACTCTCTGCTCCAGCCACACTGTGAATCACACAATTGCCCCCACCCACTTCTCCCTTGCCCTCCAGCCTTTGCCCATAATGTTCCCAAGGCCTGAAGTGATCTATAACACCATCTGCCCATCCTCTTCTGTCCCACTCTTTTTCAATACAGATCTCAGCTTAAATGTTATGCTCCCTGGGAAATCTCCAGCCCTTCCTCCCCTTCTTATGTCCACTCCCAAATGTTCCCTCTCTCTCAGTGTCTCTTCCTAACTTAATGCTTACCACACTCACACTGGAGAAAGGATACACACCTGGATCAGTGTAAGTAAATAGGAAGCCCAGAAAAAGATCCACATGAGCATGGCCAATTGATTTTTAGCAAAAAAGCAAAGGCAATTCAATGAAGTCTTTTCAGCAAGTGGTGCTGAAACAACTGGACATCCATATGCACAAAAAATGCACTTCAATCCACACCTTGTACCATATACAAAAATTAACTCAAAATAGATAACAGACCTAAATATAAAACCTAAAATTGTAAAACTTCTAGAAGAAAACATAGGAGAAAAATCTTTGCAACCTTGAGCTAGACAAAGAGTTCTTAGATATAACACCAAAAGTGTAATAAATAAAAGGGAAAAAATTGATAAGTTGGGTTTCATCAAGATTTTAGATTTTTGCTCTTTGAAAGACACTGCTAGAAAAGAAAAGACAAAGCCATAGAGTGGGAGAAAATAACTGTAAATTGCATATCTGACAGTATTCAAAATATGTAAAGAACTCTCAATACTCAACAGCAAACAAGCAAATCTAATTTTTAAAACATTCAAATATTTCAAGCCCATAAAATGTGTTCAATATAATTAGTCATTTGGTAAATACAAATCAAGACCATAATGAGATATCACTACGTAACTATTAGAATGACTAAATTAAAAAAATAAACTAACGCTATCAAGTTCTGGCAAGGATACAGAACAACTGGAATTGATACATTGTTGGTGGGAATGCAAACCGGTATATCCACTATAAAAAAATTTTTAATCTTAGTTTTATAATATTCTTATCTTTAAGTAGTTTTTTATGAAGTTAAATATATACTTACCACACAACCCAGCAATCTCACTCCTGGATAATTACCCAAATGAAATGAAAGCCTATGTTTACACACAAGAAAACATGCAAATATTTATAGCAGCTATTAAGCAAAACTGGAAACAACTGGAATGTCCCTCAACTTGAGAATGGATAAACAAAGTGTGGTGCATCCATTCAATGGAATACTACTCAGTAACAAAAGGAACAAAAAGGAAGAGATAATCAATACATGCAACAACATGGATGAATGTCAAATACATTATGCCACATGAAAGGAGCCAGACTCAAAAAGCTACATTCTGTATAACTCATTTCTATGACATTCTACAAACTATGGGATCAGAGAACAGATCAGCAGCTCCCAGCTGCTGGGAAAGAGAGAGCACTTGACTGCAAGGAGGTAGAAGGAGAGAATTTTTCTAGAGGGGCAATGGAACTATCCTGTAACATGATTGTGGTGGTGTTTACACAATTCTGTACATTCACCAAAACTCATAGAACTGTACACTGAAAAGAGTGAATTTCATTGTATGTGAATTTAAAGAATAAAATTTAAAATAGAAAAGAAAAAAAAAATGATCACACTCAGGGCAGCCACTGGCACATATGGTGCCTTGGCAGGATTTGCAAAAAGGCTCCCCGTCGGGTGACAAAATCCCTGTGGTTTTCAGGTCTCCCCTAGAAGAGAGGACGCCAGCTGGGTGTCAGCCCCACTGTGCTCCATTTTCCCTAGGTAGGCCAACTCTGTGCACAAATGCTCAGTCCTTCCCAGTCATCTTGGGCTGAATTATAATCAGCCGTTTATGCATCTGTTTCCCCACTGTCATGAGTTCATCAAAGAGTTTTTCTAGTCCATCACCATAACCCCAGCAAGATGCTCAGTGGCTGCCACAACAAATATTTGTTGAATGGATGGGTGAATGATCCTCACCTCCCAAAACCCATCTCTGCCATCACACTCATGGTGATGTTTCCTTCCTGTGAAGTCCCAGAGGACCTATCTGTGTTCCTTATTTGTCACAACAATAGAGGCAATGGTGCTCTATTGACATAGACATGGATAGGCAGGTTTCTTCCCAGCTAGCTGGTAAGTGCTTTTATGGGAAGAAAATATACACACAACTGTATCCCCTACAAAGCCTTGAATAGTGCCACGTGCATAGAAGGAGCTTAATTATTATTTCATGGGTTGAAGAAACCTAATAGTTTTCTCCAAAGTATATGGAGAGGAAAAATCAGGCTAAGAGACAGAAAAAGATATTTAAATAAATCCATTTCCATAATCAAATAATTTTTGATTGACAAGGTTTTAATTTTCTTTCTTTGCTAGCATCAGTATGTGTTTCTATTAAGGCATAAAAATGAATCCAAGGATTAGTGCTAAGTAGGAAAATGCCGTGCTGATAAGAAGTGTATTTTCAAATGTTTTCTTCTGTGTTTCCATAAATAAGCCTTATGTATTTCTGTATATTCTTATATCTCTGGAGAGAAACGTGGTATTTGAAAGGAGGCCATTCTGCAGAGACACAGCTCAGCTTCTAATTTGTTCTTAAGGTTATTCATCTCATAAATGGAGATAAACTATAACACCAAGCTTCTATCTTTCAGTAGAAGGAACACGTGCAAAGCATTTCAGGATCCTTGGGGAAAAGGGAAAATAGCTATTGACAGCATTTTAGGATGGATGTTGATAATATGGTAAGAGCACTTGCAAACTCCAGGTGGGGGAGGCAAATGTGGCTACATCAGGTGCCCCATTGATCACCAGTATTGAGCTGCCCCATCAACTATAACCCCCTGCTGCAATCAAGGTTTCATCAGTGCTAATGTTACTGTTAAACACATCCAGTTGACTAAGGTGCTAATGGAGTTAATAATGGCCATGTAGCCAGACAAAGGACTAGAAGCAGGTGACCCTCCTTGACCTCAGGATTTCATTCAAGAAGGGCAGGACCTGCCTCCTGGCTCCTAAATCTCTCTCCCACAGTCATAGCCAGGGAGAAGAAATGTTGTCATTTCTTAGGTCTTACAGTTCTAGGTTTTTAAAAGTCTCTCTTTATATCTCACTGACTTCCTTGCAGGCTGAATCTTGTCTGCTCTGAGGAGGCACAGAGGAGACTGTGACTTCTGAATCCCAACAAACATTGCACATCTCTGCTTCTGCCTTAGCTAATGGATCTGATTTTAGACAGAGAGGGAAGATTCTGCCTAAGAGAGTGGGTAAGAGAAAAGCCTTAGAGTAGGAGTTACTTCTGCCAGTTACTTCCTGTGTGCCCTTTGGTAAGTTACTTAACCACTCTGAGCCTCAGTTTTTTCATGTGAAGAACAGATCCTACTACTTACTTCAAGTGAGAGCTAAATGAGACAGTGCACATAAATGGCTCATTATAGGGGCTGACACATAACAAGCATATAATCAGCAAATGGTCACTTTTTCACCTTTTTAATCATTCTAAAGGCAAACTGGGGAAAGGGCAGTTCCCTTAACTCAATTCCATTAACTGCATTCTCCAAAGGGGACCGTGAGCATTCAGCCTGGTGACTCCCTGGAAGAAGTTCACAGTAGAGACATCTGTGCCAAGCCTGACCCCAAGCCCTCCTGGTTCATGTGTCAGGTGGGATCTTTCTGACAGTCAGAAACCAAAGCTGTCCCCTGCCCCCAGACACACAATAGGCCAGTGACTGCCAATTCCGTTTCCAGATTGAATCTGCTTTCACTTACTGCTTTGAACGGGTCATCTGGCCTACCCCTTTCTAAGGAAGTCATTGACTATCAAGCTAAAATGCCTGAAGCCCTTTATTGGTTAGCAGTCCAGTCCCAAATCACAGGTGGAATGGCCCCTGGCAGCATTGGGAAGGAGAGTCATCTTCTCCTTGTCTCCCACACACACCTCACTTCTCTTCTGAACTCTTTTACCCTCTCCAGGGTGTCCTCACGCTTCCTTCAGACAGTGCGAGCCCCTGGACACCTCATCCTCCCATGTCCTGGGCCACTCTCCCTAGGGACTCTTTCCTTGGCCTTGACCCTTCACAGAAATCCTTTCCCAGAGGTTTGAGAGTGTATTTAGACACTGTCCTTGAGATAACACAGCAGAGTGTTTAAGAACCCGAGGTCTAGAATAAAATCCCAGCTGTAGTGACTTTGACAAAGCATTTCCCTTATTTAATAAGGGGAAAATAATCGAACCTGCTTCAGAGGGTCGAATGAGGTTTCTAAAGCACTTGGCACATAGAGGCATATGGTGGATAAATGCAAAAACCAAAACCAAGAAGGTTGGCTCGTATTAGCATTAGCTGCCCTACGGAAAATGAATGGCCATGCCCCAGCTGAGAAGGGTAAGAACTCACAGGCGTCAGGGCCCGGGGGAGAGGTGGCCCCCAAGGAGCAGGGAAGCCTGTCCTGGGAGCTCGCATCCCTACAGCCTCACATCCCTGCTGCCAGGACCCAGCTCCAAGGCACTCAGAAATGCAGCAGCTCCTTCCTCAATTAGATTTCAATATTCCAGACGCTGGACTCTTGCCAGTGTTTCAAAGGCCTTTCAAGACCTAAGAGGCAAGGAAGAGCTTTCTCAGCAGCTTCCAGTCAATTCTAAAGAAATACCTCGCATTTTTCTCTACCAAGAAAGCAATTTTCCAAGGGACCTAAAGCCAAGAGGGGAGGCTTGGCGTTCTTCGGAGATTTATCGCCATCTAGAGGATGCAGCGCCACAGTGCAAGACAGATGTGGCCGGCGAGATGCTCTGAAAGGGGTTGTTTCTCCCTCCTGGCGCTGCAGCGTCCCCCGGGGCGTGATGCCAGCGATGCACGGCCTGCACGCCACCCGGGAGCGGAAAGGGTGCTATTTAGACAACTCCCATTTTAAAACATAAAAATACAACTTCTCTCTTTGTGTCCATTGCTCTGAAATGCTTTTTTTTAGGTTTTTTTTTTTCGTCTTAATTTCTTGGAGATTTTTATCTGTTCTCACAGGTACTGTTCTAGAGGTGGCACAAGCACAGTGTCCCTGGTGCCGGGGGATTATCCTAACCTCAGGTTATGCGTTCACCATCACATGTGCTATTCCGCAGAGTGGCTGTGGCTTGCTGGGAGACAGGATTTGATCTGTGAGCTATGTGAACATGGTACAGTACACTCTTGTCCTTTTCCTCCTTAATTCATTCCTTGATCTGCTGGGATCTGACTTCTGCCCCCGCTGATTGCCTGAAACTGCCCCAGCACTGTCATTTCCAGCCTTCCCCTTACTGAGCCTTACTCCACCTCCCTGAGACACTCCCCTCCCACCTTTCCGACAGCTCCTTCTTACCCTCATCTCTGCCTACTTCGTAAGTATTAACACCTCCTCGGACTTTCGTCCTCAGCCTTATTTTTGTCTCACTGTCGAACTGAGGTCCTCAAATTGTATTGCACATCAGTATGAGCTGGGGAATTTTTCAAAACACAGAATACCCCTAGCCAGACCCCTAGAGATTCCACTTTGGGGACATCTGTATTGTGAAAAAGTTCCTCAGGTGATTCTGATGTGCACCAAAAGTTGAGAGCCAATGAGTTATTCCTAGGAAATTTTCCTCGCTGTCGTTGGTCATTGCCTCCACAGTCACACATATTCTGACAACTCTAAGTCTTATGCATAATGAGTATTTCGCTAGCTATTACCCACTCCTGACAGTGCAGACTGGCAGCTCCAGCAAAGGTGCTACCAAGTACTTGCGCAGTCCCCCAGGGGAGCCTCACAGGTGTTTCTCGACACAACCAGCCCTCGTCCTACACCTACCACGTGTTGCCCTCAGTTTCCACCTTCATCTTCACCTCCTGGTCCCCTCAGCTGGGTGTTGCTGCACCCACGGGGCACCCTGCTGTTTCAGCTGGGCACCACGGTCTCTTCCTTCAGCCAAGGCTCGCAGGGAGCACCCAAACTGACAGTGCTCTGCTGAAGAGTGAGCAAAGCTAGCTATCTTTGGATAGTTCCCCCCAAAAGCAGAGCCTGAGGCAAGGACTTGGATGCAGGTGGCTTACATGGGAAGTAATGCTGGAATCTGGAGTGAGTCAATGAGGGAGTAAGACAAGGAAGGAGGAAAAGAAAATATAAGGATGTGTTATCCAGGTCACCATTGTAAGAAACAGAGCATGGTTCAACCAGGGCCCTCAGAAAGGCTGGCTCCGATGCCACCCACCTGAAGGATGGGTGGCTGGAACATATATCCTCTGGCTCCCGATGCCCACGGATTGAGTATTACTCTGGAGAGCATCAGCTACCCTGCATTTCTGGGCTGCCATTGCGCATGGGCCAAGAGGGTTCTGCAAAATCAGAGAAGGCCTAAGACAGACATCAGAAAGATACACAAAGTGAGTCTGAGTTCACCAGAACCATCTGCCACAGCTACATCTGAAACCAGAGGTGGGAAGTGGGGAGATAGCACAAGCACCAAAGGCATCTGTCGTACTCTTCTGCTCCCTCTGATGTTACACGCTGTGCAAGGCGCTCCAAAGCAGTGACACTTTTGCCCCCAGGTGGTTTTCAGAGAGTCAGAATTTTCAGTTTTTCTTTATAGTTTCCAACACACATCAACGCCTAAATATGTGTTGGATTCAGAGATAAATCCAATGTAGCGAAAGAGAGAAATGAATCCATGGTGTTCTTACAATCACCCACCCCCTTTAAGTCAAAGCCACATGGCCCAGAGGTATAGGGACTCGTGGACACATCTGGAACACCAAGAGGAGCTTTAGCTGGAGAGATTCAGCCGAGGCTTGCAGGAAAGCCTCATTCCCTCTTGCACTGGACTAAGTGTCCCCCACAGAGCTCTTCCAGCCCCAGCAATTCTCCCTGTGTGTCTACATGTGTCTAAACCCCTGTGTGCTAATGGCTTTGTCTCCATGTGGGACCCTTATTGTATATACCTCACAGCCAGACTTCTGCCCTGTGCTCCATAAATCTTACTGCCTGCTGGACACCTCTACTCAGATGCCTCCCAAGCAGCTCAAGTTCAACACAAATAAACCTGAACTCATCCCCTCTCCCAAAGTCACCACAAATCCTCCTTCTGTCCCTGGATTTCCCATTTCCATGAATGACAACTCCATCTACCTGGTAGCCCACGAGCGAAACCTGAGAATCACCCCAGGTTCAGCCTCTCCTTTTGCCATCTATTTTCAATTAATCACAAAGTCTTTTCTATTGACAGTGAAGTTTGCCAAAAGTGAATTTGCCTGCAACCTATTTTCCTGATAGGGTTGTTTTTTGTTTGTTTGTTTTTGCCTAAAATTCTGAATTAGGCATCATAAATTAAAGTTTTTTTTATAACCAAGGTGCCCCAAAATACTTTGAACCTGATTTTGTATTTTATATAATCATGAATTAGTTTTGCAGCATTTTACCATTAGTATGATTACTTTGTACTTTCGGGGGTATCTTTTTCTATTTCATATACCTTTTCACACGTCAAGTGTTTTTTGAAATATGCTGTTTCTAGCAAAAAATACTTATAAAATCTGTAGCATTTCAAAATTTTATCCAGTTCATTCATTTGTATTTTTATTGCCTTTTTTGTCTTTTGTTTGATTTGCATGATGTACAGTTTATGTGTGTATCAACCAAACAGTATATCTGGTAGCCAATGACATCTGGCAGCAAGAATCAAGAGGTATAAAAAAAAGTTTGGAAAGTTATATGCACACAAAGACCTGCACACAAATGTTCATAGCAGCGTTATTTATAATAGTCCCAGACTGTAAATAACCCAAATGCCCATCAATTGATAAGTAGAATGCAAGTTAGCAATAAAAAGGAATGAAATACTAATACACACAACATGGATGAATCTCCAAAGCATTATAATAAGTCAGACACAAAAGACAATGTACTGCACGATTCTATTTATATGAAATCCTTGGAAACCATAGTGACAGAAAGTAGGTCAGTGGTTTCCTGGGGGAAGTGGGTGGGAGAGGGACTGACTGAAAAAGGTCACCATTAGGCAACTGAGATGCAGAGAGATTGTGTTACTTGTCCATTTCCACCTAGCTAGAAGGTGGGCTGGGTTCAAATCCAGTCTCTGTTTTCACCAATCATTCTGTGTCTCTGATCACAAGTTCCATAACATTTATTTCACTATAGTTCACATATTCTGAAGATAAAACAGCTTTCTCAGATCTGGAACAGTGTTTCTCAACCTTTCTTTTTTTTCATTATTATCCTCCTAAGGACTCTTTCTAGATATTTTGTCCTAATTGTCCCCCTGCATGGTATTGCATGTATGTTTATGTACTGTACACCATTGTATAAAAATATCAAATTTTTTGTTCCTTCATGCCTGCAACCAATCTTTACCCCCTTGGAAGGTGCTATCCCTGTATTGAGAAGTTACCCCTCTGATGCAGAACTGTGTGAAAATCCTGGTCTCAGCACTAGCACATTCACGAATGATCCACATTGACATGGCACTATCATGTGGCACTATCATGTGGCCAAATGCTTCTATTTTGTGTTGATTTATTTCATCTCAGTCACAAAGTGACATCACCGCTTCCCCAGGGTTACACACATTCCAAACACGCAACCCTCAGGCACTGCCTACACCCTTCAGGCTAGAATGAATTATTTTATATCATAAAAACTCTAAGTGGAGATAATTTGAAGCCAGAAGGTTCTAGTGGCTAGTGTTGTTTGTGTCTTCCCAGGACTTTTCCTATCTTCCCTCTTCTGTCAAAGATAGCAACCCCACCTGCCTTCAGGAAACGTGTGTCCCTGACTCCACATGGTCCTGAAAAGACTGCCAGTCACTGTGCGGCCACCATCCCCTGGTTTCATGTGGCCAAAATTGACCAATCACACGTCTTTAAACCCAGGGTCACGGTGATTGACCCTTGTTGGGCATATGATAACAGCTGGGCCAATCAGAAGCATTACCTGAGTTTTAAAATATGATCACTGAGAGAAAGAAATTCTCCACCTTATATCACGAATTCTGGCCAGGCGTGGTGGCTCATGCCTGTAATCCTAGCACTCTGGGAGGCCGAGGCAGGAGGATCGCTTGCACTCAGGAGATCAAGACCAGCCTTAGCAAAAGGAGACCCCATTTCTACTATTATAAAAACAGAAAAAATTAGCCAGGCATTGGGGCATGCATCTGTAGTCCCAGCTACCTGGGAGGCTGAGGCAGAAGGATCTCTTGAGCCCAGGAGTTTAAGGTTGCTGTGAGCTACAATGACATCACTGCACTCTGGCCACAGTGACAGAGCGAGACTCTGTCTCCAAAAAAAAAATAGAATTCTAAGGCTATAATTCCTCAGAAAATCCTGACTAAGATAAGACCCTGTGCAAAATGTTGAAGTATGCCTCACAAATGCTTCCTACCCAGCCTACTCTAACCCCCTTCTCTAGGTATACAGTAGTCTATAGCCATAACCCTGTGACTGTTACAGTCAGACACACACACACACACACACACACACACACACACACACACACATATTCAATTATGAGGGGGGAGAAGAATACTGAATAAAAGAATTAACACCAAAATATAATTGGCATTATGAATTATCTACTTCCAACAAAAAGGACTAGTTAAGGAGGCAATACTTAAGCTAAAAGAATAAATCTCTCTAATGGTGGCATGTCAATGCCTATATGATTTGGGTAAAATAAGAAAACACTATATTGAGGCAGAGGATTCTTCTTGGTGCCTCCCAAATCACACCACATAAATAATTAGTTCTTAAATTTATATAGTCAGCCTGCTATCAGCTCCTGGAAGAGGGACACTGTCTAAATATTAATATAAAACCAATCATTAATCTGAATTCCACAGGAGGATTTCTAGCTCCAAATTCTTTATGCAATTTTCTCCTTTCCACCCTATATATGTCAAGAACCACAGCTAATCATTTCACACATTCTATTTAGAGAAACTATTTACCAAGTCTTTTCATTCTTTATAGAGCAGGAAATCCTAGTGATGAACGTAATATGTTGGAGGAGACTTTAGATACTCTGTATAAACTGATGTTTAAAAACATTTATTGTTCCTTCTGAAAACGATAAAGTTCCAGCTGCCCAACACACATGGAATTTCATTCCCTATGAATAGATAGAAGTGGACAGATCCTAAAACAAAATTAGAGTGGACTGTATTGGTCAGAGAACCTTGTTATGCTTACTGTTAATACTTGCATCCATACATGACTACACACACACACACACACACACACACACACACAGAGAGAGCTGCTGTTGCCATAATGGACCAAGACTACATATTCTGCCAGCTGACTGACAGCAGAACAGTGCTGGGAACCCATTTAGCTGATTGGCTGAGGCCAATGGGTAGAGGTCAGTGCTTGACAGGGCCAATCACATACTATGAAAGCTTCGTGGCTACTTAGAAGGCTTCAGCTCCACAAAGCCTGATGAGGCTGTTCTGCAGTAACTATGGGTCTGTTCTGGTACCTGACCTTGACTGAACAAAGCTGTCCGTATCTCCAAAGACAGGCATCCTGGAGCTCAAGATAAATGCGTAGCTGATTCAGCTATGGTTAATCAAATAGACAAGCTCCTTGACAACAGAGTGTCAGACTTCAGGAAGTGTCCACCTGAAATACACTCATGGGACACCCACGTATCCCACCAATAAGTGCCCAGGTTAGTTGAAGTTCAGAAAGTTTTTATCTTTTGGCTTTAGAAATGTAGTTAAGATGGCAAACTGACACATGGACCTAATGTGAATAAGACTAGAATTCTAAAAGAAATGTGATATATTTTGCCCTATTTCTACATAATCAACAAACAAATATTTATTCAGAGTTGACATCACATAAAGAAATATAAGCTCCATTCTTTGCCCTTAGGAGAACTTCCATCTAGCTATGGAAATAAGATGTGTACCAGTTAATGTAACTATTTTCTGTTGAGTGTCAAATTAGTGGGCTAGTTTCAGATAAGGGTAACAGCAATGGCTATTATTACTGAGTGTGTATATGCCAGAAACTGCACTAATTATTTCATATACATTATCCCATTTAATCTGCACCACAACTCTGAGAGGTTGGTACTACTATCTCCTTCTTGCAAATGAGGATTCCACCTCCACTCCCCCAGAAAAGTTTCCCCCTTACACTTGTGCCAGCCCTCTGAAGGCATCTCAAGTGTGTCCTCTTAATGGTCCCATTGACTGTGGGATCTGCTACTTTCCTCCTTTTCTGTTCCAGCTCTTGGGCATTATCCCCTGCACCACAAATAGCTACTATTTGGTAATCTATTCCTGCGCAATAAACCACCACAAATTTTCCTGGCTTAAAACATCAGGAATTTATTATTTCCAATGATTCCATGGGTTGACCTAGTCGCTCTTCTGCTTCACATGTTATCATCTGGGATACTGGATGGCCCAGTCCAAAATGGCATCACTCATGGCTGTCACCAGGAGCCTCAGTCCTACTCTCCATGTGGCTGCCTGGGCTTTCTCATGGTATGGGACTGAGTTTCAAGAAGGCATGTTTGAGGCCAGGCGCGGTGGCTCATGCCTGTAATCCTAGCCCTCTGGGAGGCCAAGGCGGGTGGATCGCTCGAGGTCAGGAGTTCGAGACCAGCCTGAGCGAGACCCCATCTCTACTAAAAATAGAAATAAAAATTATCTGGACAACTAAAAATATATATAGAAAAAATTAGCCGGGCATGGTGGTACATGCCTGTAGTCCCAGCTACTCGGGAGGCTGAGGCAGTAGGATCGCTTAAGCCCAGGAGTTTGAGGTTACTGTGAGCTAGGCTGATGCCAGGGCACTCACTCTAGCCCAGGCAACAAAGTGAGACTCTGTCTCAAAAAAAAAAAAAAAAAAGAAGGCATGTTTGAAGCAGCAAAGCTAGATGTTGCAGATCTCCTGAAGCCCAGTCTCTGAAGTTACACAGCAACATTTCTGCCACATTCCATTGGTCAAAAAAGTCATAGGACCAAGGCAGATTCAAGGGAAAAAAAAATAGTCTCCACCTCTTGGTGGGATGGGTAGCAAAACTTTGTGGCTATCTTTAATTTCCTATAGTCATGAAAGGCACCACCACGAAAGCTGGCAAAGGCTGTCACCACTGCTTGGACACCATTTGGTCCAAGGCATAGAATGCATTATGTTGATGCAGCTAATGCCTGCACTGAGATTGCCATCTCCCATTGTTGATAACACCAACAGTGCTATTAACCATACTGGAGAATTACAATAAAGTCACAGGCACCATTCCTCACACTGGCAACACTGCCAAAATCCATGATACCCAACACTGTGCATTCTCATTATCCAAACAAGATTTTATTCACAGCCCCCAGTGGCAGACACCCCTGACTGCATCGGGCCTGAAGGACTAACCTAGTGCTACTCAGAGTCAGCCCTCTGATCTGCCCCTGGGCACTGCACTTGAACCTGACCACCTCATTTCTGACTTCTTTTGGGACACAGTTTAACTCCGGTTCTCATACAATTGATTTCCAAGGTGCCCTCACCTCATCTTCCAGAAATGACTGAGTTGTAGCATGTGAGTATCTAGACCCAAGTTAGGACTCCAGCTACACACTGCAGTAGAGAGAAGTCAAATTTAATTATATTAAAATGTAAATGACAAATCAAAATCCTTTCCCAGAGCAATGGACACCAGGTATTTTAATTGTCATTTACAAATGGAACCAGAAGGCAAGACTGACGGGAAGGCATGCCACGTGCCAGGCCTTGACATTGCCAAACCTGTGGCACACATTGTCTCATGTAATGCTCACAGCAAACCTATAGGGTAGGTGATAATGCTCTCATTTTACAGATGAGCTCATTTAGACTTGAAAAGCGAAGTCATTTGTCCAAAGTTGCACATGTACTGCGTACTGAGCCAAGATTCCCTCCCAGGCCTATCTGACTTGCAAAGCCCCTTCCCCGCAGTGCTACCCTGTCTCCCTGGAAGGCCTTCAACACTTCACAGCCCCACTCTCTGGCTTCACAACCCTCCACTAGTCCATGCAAACTCAATGTTTGCTGATGATGAAGAGTCTTCTCATGCATGAGAGCAGCCTTGATGACAGTTTAACACACAGTCTCTTCAAGGTCCACCATGGGAATAGCCAAGGACAACAATGAACCCTCTTTACCTGTTAAAAGGCTTTTTCAGGCTGGGTGTGGTGGCTCACACCTGTAATCCTAACACTTTGGGAGGCCAAGGCGGGAGGATCACTTGAGGCCAGGAGTTTGAGACCAGTCTGGGAATTAATGAGACCCCTGTCTCTACAAAAAATTTAAAAATTAGCCAGGCATGGTGGTGTGTACCTATAGTCCCAGCTACTTGGGAGGCTGAGGCAGGACGATTGCTTGAGCCTAAGAGTTCGTGGTTGCAGTGAGCTATAATCACGCCACTGCACTCTAGCCCAGGCAACAGAGTGAGACCCTGTCCACCCCTTCCCCCAAAAAAAGGCTTTTCCATTGAGCAAAATCAAATTTTGCCTCTTTGTTTTGTTGTAAACCTGGGTAAGGAAAGCTAAAAAGATGTCATGCTAAATGACAAAATTCTGGCTCCCTGTGGTGGTAGACACACACAGTGTTCTTAGCTGCCAAGTCACTGTGAATTTACCTCTCCATTTGTCAGCCAAAATTATAAACCCACAGAGTAAAATGACTTTGTGCAAAAGTCAGATTTTCCTCTTGCTCACAGAAATGATCAGAGCCAAGTGAATAACAATGCTAATGTCTGATTCCTGTAATGGGATTTAGTTCATAGCTACACTGAACTCATGCTATACATTGTGTCCAGTAGCTAATTGGTTTAAGACTTCCTCACTTTTCTAACAGGCAGAGTTAAGAAATTTCTAGTAAAAAAAAAAATTACATATCCTTCAAATAATTATAACTTGGTAAGAAATATTTTTAATTATTTCTTAATCCTTAAAATATGAAATACAGTATTTGAGGGAGAACTACAAAGAGCTATGTGTAAAAGAAACACAATGAATTATATTTTACAGGTAATAAAAAAGAAATTGAGTGATTTATGTGCTATTACAGTGAAAGTCTGAAATTTGAACTCAAAGCTGTCAACACTCAGCTTTGTGATTATTTCCTGGAAAATTATGCTTCTCACAAACCAGCATCCTACCAGGATCCTAAATTCACTCTCACCAGGATGTCTGAATAGACTGAACCATCTATATCCATTCGGAAGTTTAAATGCGAGTGTTTTGCTGTCAGAATATTAACCCTAACATGATTTATCTACTCTCTATCAAATGTAGTACCAATTTCTGTCTTGTTTCCAGGTTTAATCCATCACAACTGTCATCCAAAGCATTTTTTAAAGTGCAGTGACTTCAAACACAAGTTGAAGAGAGTTTCACTCGCCACCATTTTATCTAATATTTTAGTTCATCTTGCAAAACCGTTTAATTTTAAGTAGAGTCTGAAGCTAATCTTAATTCCGTTAAAATAAAGGCAAATGAGCTCACAATTTTGCTTTGTCAATGAGCCATTTTGCTTGAAATTTCTACAGGATTAAGCCCTACCACTAGAAGTCCAGTGAATGGATAAACTTTCTGAGAACTTTTAGGTGATCCAGACTCTACTAAAATTTCACCATTATCAGCAAACTACATGTGAAAGAAAATCTATGCAACCACATGATATGTCATTTTTTTCTCTTTTCCATCAGCATACCAAATACAGAGAGGCAAGAGTCTCTACATCTTTCAGACACTATAGAGGTGTCACTTACAGATGAGGAGCAGGACTCCCTGTGCCCAGCTGCCAATCAGGCACAACATGGTTGCCAAGCAGATATCAAGGTGAGGGAACTCACTCCCTTGTTTTCTCCTAACACACCACAGGTTGTCCCAAAAGTTGCCATACATAGGGAAAATGGGAAATTGTAGCTAAATGGACCTTTATTTATAAAATACTAGATATAAAATTTTTCCTTTGTATGGAAACTTTTGGGACACCCTGTAGGTCCAATGTCTTGCCCAAATTCAGCGCTTGAAATGGGTCCAGCTGGAAACAATAGGAGTGCAGCCACTGAAACAAAAAATAATGGGCTTGTCAGCCCATATGGTGAATAATTCTAAATCAAAATCTCAAATTTTCAGTCTAGGAGGAGAAGGGGAGAGGGGTCGGAGATGAAGAGAGAGAACGAGAATGACAAAAATGCAAGGGAAGAAGCGATAGTCTCTTGACTTCTGATTTAGCAACGCTATTTTCTCTCTACAGTTCTCACCACAGAACAATCAAAATTTAATTTAAAAAATTTTTATACATGAGCACTATGTGTGGCTGTTTTATAAGCACTTTATAAATACAGCTTCTTGTAATCCCCACAACTCCATAAAGTAGATTCTAGTATTATGTGCCATTTTATTGATGAGAAAAACAGAAGTTCAGAGAGGTTAACTGACTTAACTAAAGTTACACAGGTAATATGCTGCATGCTGCACTGTACAACAAAAGAAATGTAAACTGTAGTTTTTATCATCCAATATAGCAGTCTTTAACTCTAGCCACAATTAGAAAATGCAGGAACTTTTACTCTAAAATCCTAATGCCTACATTCCCCTCTGGAAACTCTGATTCAATTGATCTTAGGTGGGGTCCAGGCAATTGTTTTGTTTTGTTTTGTTTTAGGTTTCCCTAGGTGATTCTAGTGTGTAGCCAGGGTTGAGAACCACGAACTAGGTTCAATAGGATATGCCAGTCATTCCAAAATGTTAGCATACAGCATCAGCAAAGTCACTCAGAGTTTCTGATTCTGTAGATCTGGACAGGACCTGAGAATTTGCCTTTCTAACAAGTTTTCAGTTGATGCTGTTCCTGCCGAATGACACTTTGAGAACGACTGCTATATGGGAAGATGAATTATGGTAAATAGCCTGGCTAAGATATTCACCAAGCCTGTTCTCCTTTACTGGATACACAGCTAAACTACACTTCCCAGCAGCCTTTGCATCTAGATGGGGCCACATGACACTCTCTCACCAATGGCATGAGTGGAAGTGATATGTCACTTTTGGGTCTGAGGTGATTGAGGGCAAGTGTGGCTTTTCCATACTGTCTCTGTCCTTGTCTGCTGGCTAGATGTAGAGGGTCCATCCAGTCTTTGAGACCCTTTAAAATTGTAGAAACACTGAGTCCTTAAATGACTGCACAGATCACGTTCAACCCCATTCCAAGGACCCACATAGACTGTGATGTGAATAAATAACAAATCAATTTTTTATTATATTGAATTTTTTTTAATTTCAGAATATTACAGGGGTATGAATGTTTTGGTTACACAGATTGATTTTGTACTGCTTGAGTGTCCCCATCACCCAGATAGTGTACATTATACCCACTAGGTATGATTTCACCCATTCCCTCCTCCCCCCTCCCACCTGCATGATTTCTGTTGAGTTTTACTTCCCTCTATGCATATGAGTGCTGATCAGTTAGTTCCAATTTAATAGTGAGTATATGTGGTGTTTGCTTTTCCATTTTTGCAATACTTCACTTAGGAGGATGGTCTTCAGTTCCATCCAGATTGTTGCAAAAGGTATGAATTCATTTTTTATGGCCGAGTAGTACTCCACAGTGTACATATGCCACATATTATTAATCCACTCATGAATTGATGGGCACTTGGGTTGCTTCCACATCTTTGCAACTGTGACTTGTGCTGCTATAAACATTCTAGTGCAAGTGTTTTTTGATAAAATGACTTTTTATCCATTGGATAAATACCCATAGTGGGATTGCTAGATCAAATGGTAGGTCTACATTTAGTTCTTTGAGGAATCTCCATACTATTTTCCAGAGAGGTTGCACTAGTTTGCGGTCCCACCAACAGTGTATAAGTATTCCTTTCCCTCCACATCCACACCAGCATCTATTGTTTTGGGATTTTTTGATATAAGCCATTCTTACTGGGGTCAGGTGATAACTCATTGTGGTTTTATTTGCATTCCTCTGATGATTAGTGACATTGAGCATTTTTTCATGTTTATTGGCCATTTGTCTATCTTCTTTTGAAAAGCTTCTGTTCATGTCTTTTGCACACTTTTTAATGGGGTTGTTTGATTTTTTTTCTTATTTATTTGCTTGAGTTCTCTGTAGATTCTGGTTATTAGCTCTTTATCAGATGTATAGCCTGCAAATATTTTCTCCCATTCTGTAGGTTGTCTATTTGCTCTGTTGATTGTTTCATTGGCTGTGCAGAAGCGTTTTAATTTAATCAAGCCCCATTTATTTATTTATTTTCATTGTTGTGATTGCCCTTGGGGTCTTCTTCATAAATTCTTGCAATAGGTCAAAATCTGTAAGAGTTTTTCCAACATTTTCTTCTAGAATTCTTATGGTTTCATGTCTTAGATTTAAGTCTGTTATTAATTTTTGTGAGTGGTGAAAGATACACATCCTCTTTTAATCTTCTACATGTGGCTATCCAATTTTCCCAGCACCATTTATTGAATATGGATTCTTTTCCCTAAAAGTAGACAGTATATTGCTGTCTACTTTGTCAAAGATCAGATAGCAATATGTGGATGGTTTTATATGTGGGTTCTCTGTTCTGTTCCATTGGTCTGTGTCTCTATTTTTGTACCAGTACCATGCTAATTTGTACCACTACCATAGCATTGTAGTATAGCTTAAAGTATGGTAAAGTGATGCCTCCAGATTTGTTCCTTTTGCTTCAGGTTGCTTTGGCTATTCAGGCTCTTTTCTGGTTCCAAACAAAGCACAGAATTATTTTTTGTAGATCTGCAAAGAAATGATGTTGGTATTTTGATGGGGATTGCATTGAATCTGTAAATCACTTTGGGTAGTATGGACATTTTAACAATGTTGATTCTGCCAATCCATGAGCATGATATGTCCTTCCATTTGTTTACATCATCTGCAATTTCCTTCCTCAGTTATTCGTAGTTCTCTTTGTAGAGATCTTACACCTCCTTGTTAAATATATTCCTAGGTATTTTCTTTTCTTTGTAGCTATTGTGAAAGGTATTGAGTTTTTTATTTGATTCTCAGCTTGACTGTTGTTGGTATATAGGAATGCTGCTGATTTGTGTACATTGATTTTGTACACTGAGACTTTGCTGAATTTATTTGTCAATTCCAGGAGTCTCTTGGCAGAATCTTTAGGGTTTTCTAGATGTAAGATCATATTATCAGCAAAGAGCGAAAGTTTGACCTCCTCTTTCCCCATTTGGATACCCTTAATTTCCTTCTCTTGCCTGATTGCTCTGGCTAGGACTTCCAGCACTATGTTGAATAGAAGTGGTGACAGTGGGCATCCTTGTCTTGCCCCAGTTCTGAGGGGGAATGCTTTCAACTTTTCCCCATTCAGTATGACGTTTGCTATGGGTTTGTCATATATGGCTTCTATAATTTTTAGGTATGATCCATCTATGCCTATTTTGTTAAAAGTACCTTTTATCATAAAAGGATGCTGAATTTTGTTGAATGCTTTTTCTGCATCTATTCAGATAATTACATATCTTTGTTTTAAAAAATATTTATTATTTTTATAAGCCACTGAGGTTTAAGGATTGTTTTTTCAACAAAAGGACAGTTAGCCCTATCCAGATGAAAAACTCCACTAATACAATAGCAACCTCGTAAGCAAGCCACGTGACATCTCTGAGCCTCAATGTCCTCATCTATAAACGGAAAGTTGACTAAAATGGGTTCTAAGATCTCTTGTATTTATAACATTTTATGATTCTATGAAAATGTGGAAGATAACTCCTAAGTTAAGTGGAAACAATTCTAAGTACAAAGAGAAATAAGCACAGTTGGGATACAGAAGAGCATGGTCCTGTTCCTTACACATAATCAAGCTTGGGAGACACCATTAAAGCCCATGATGCCACAGAAAGCAAAACAAGACAGACTATAAGGCTACATCAACCTTCTTCCTAAGGTTGAAATATGATAGGAGCAGAGATTCCAATAAATTCTTGACATGCCCTAGTGACAATTAAATCCCTCGGAAATAGGATAAGCAATGGAAGCAGACTACTTGGTTTAGATCTGACCAACAAATATAGAATAAACAATGAGAGTTATTCTGAGCTTACTTCTGAGCACGACATGGTTCATGATATGGAGGTGAGTTTAACTCTGGAAGAAAGTTGTTAAGTTCAAAATAAAGGGGGGAAGGAAATGGAGAGCATAGTACAAGTATCCCTAATCATTATATTCTAAGTTTTTTAAGTGTGCTCCCCATTTTTAGTGTGAAAAGTTTCCATTGCTCCGTCACAATAAGATGTGCAGGCTTTTAAATGAATGCATATGTTACTAGTCACAGAAGCCCCTACATATTTTTTAAAAGGTGATGGCGAGGGAGGGGAGGACAAGGGCAATATAAGTAACCTAAACTTTTGTACCCCCATAATATGTTGAAATAAAAAAAGTGATGAGGTGGTGATAGAAATAAATAGATGACAGATCATTAGATAGATATAATAGAATCTAGATGGACAAATCATATTTATTCATTCTGCAGACAAGGACAAATGTACTTATGGCTTCTGTTAGACCTCTGGAAATTACTCCAAGTTCCCACATGAATCCACAGTCCAAGTTGGGATTGTTTCCCTAGACTTTAGGAAATCAGATTTCAAAACAATTCATTCTGATCAAATGGCCACAGATCCACTAATGGCTCAACAGTAATGGGAGGCTTTAAAGGTGAAGAAAAGAACAGGCAGCCACAAGAGACACTGTGGATTCACAGGAAAGTCTCTAGTGAATTTTGTTTTTAAGAGAATTAATTAACAAATGTAGACTTGTTGGTATATAATCAAGCAGAAATACTATAACAGAGGTGGTAGGTGGTCTACCAAAATCTCTGCTCCTCTTTCCATAGTCATTGCCAGAAAGTGGCTACCCCACCAGAGACCGTATTTCCAGCCCCACCCACTCCACACCCCCACATCTAAGAGTGAACATATGACTCCAAGGCTTCTGAGACATAGGGGTAGCCTTTCCCCCCATCCCCACCACTCCCTTACTCTCACTCCCACCTGCACTAAATGCAAGGGAATAGCAAGCCTAGGAACTGGCTGGGCCACAGGTTGAAAGAAGCCTGGATCCCTGAATAATTGCACAGACGAAAACTACTTGTCAACTACAGATGCCCACATAAGACTATTTTCAAGGAAAAAAAAATCACTTCCATTGAATTAAACCTCTGTTTTGGGGAGGGAGTAGGATTGTATTATAGTAACTAACAAACACTGAAGTGACACAAAATCAATAATGTTCCATTGTTCATCTTTGGCTTTCAAAGTTGACTCTGAAAAGTCTCTGGCTTTTAGTTGCAAAACCCAGGAAATATTAAGAAAAAGGTTTTCTCAGAATCCTCAAAGCTGGGCTTTCACCCTCAAAGAGCCAAGTTTAGAGAACTAAATAGAGAGGTTTTTTAATAAGTATAACATACAGACAACACAGGATATGAGGGAGAAGCAGTTTCTCCCTGGAAAGGAGGAACCTGGAAGGAAATAAAGCCCTTTCCAGGCTAGTGGGAGCTGTTTGGGTTACACAGGAATGAAGAATAATTGAGAATAGAAAACTGGTAGGTGGAGAAGAAAGCCATCTCCAGTTGGTTCTGGGAACCGCACACACAGGGGGTCCTGTGCCCAGCCTCTCGCTGATGACCACCTTGCATCATGCCCAGTGCCCACCTGTCTTCAGGCAAAGAGAAATCATGGTGTAGCGCGCTTAGGCAGAGATGCTGCTGAGACAACTCCCCCACCCCTGCATCAGTTCTGGGGAAGCAGAATGCCTTTGCCCTGCCAAGGAGTTGCCATGCTGTGAGGTGATGGGGCCCCATGTAAGAGACCAAGTGTGGGCAGCTCAGAGCTGGGAGGCAGGTGGTGGATGAGGCTGATACTCAAAGGAAGGTCGTATCAAGGAGAGACAAGATGGGGGCGGAGGAGAGGCAGGGACTCATATGCATTGACCATGCCAGGAGATTAGAGCGTAATTTCATCAGTGTCAGGGACACTGAAGAAGCAGATTCAGGAAACACAGAGACACCTCTCCTCCTGGATGTGTGCTGATACATAAGCCTCCCACAGCACCCAGCTACCGCGCTGGGGAAAGGCGTATCGGGCAGCCTTCACTAGGTGAGGCTGCATTAACAGTCATAACCACACACACAGAAAAAATACCAGTGAATCACAGCAACAAAGTTCTCTTCTATTTCTAACATTTTATGATTCTATAAAAAATGAATAATTCCTCAGTGGAAACTATTCTAAGTACAAAGAGAACTAAGCATTTCTGTTCAATTCGGCACTGTTTACTCCCACTCTCTTACCCTGTTGACTGCGGGTTGGCTGTGGCTCTTCCCCGCCATGCTGCTTCCTCCTGGGACTCAGGCTGAAGAGCAGTCCTGGTGGACTTCAGGCCACTCATGATGGAGGGCAACAGCAAGAGTGTGGACAAACCACATTACGGCCCTTAAAACTCCGCTCATAACTTGCACACTGCCACATCAACTCATATTTTATTGGCCAGAAATAAGTTTAAGGTCAAGTCTGATGTCAGTGGGGTGGAGAACCCTTCACAGGGCAATGGGAGGGGTGTATGACCCTCTTACAGGGAAAGGGAAATGAACAATTGGGAACAATAATACAAACTACCACTTGAGGCCAGGGAGATGGGGGAATGGTCCTATAGGGAAATTTGAACTTTAAATTGATCAAGTTTGAATCCTGAAAAGACAAATTACCTAAAAGAGACCACCAGGTAAATAGGCAAGATGAAGTCACTTGCAAACCCCACTCCAATCCAATACTACTTGTTAGCAAAAGTGAGGTCTCTCAAGAAAGTTGATTCTACTGCATACCTAAATGATACATGGAAATTTTAAGCCTACTACAGTTTAATGAAGACGAAAGCTCAGAAATTGCTAAAACAAAAAATTGGAGTAGGAACACTCAGATTAGGCAAGGCAATTTTAAGCCAAAAGGTGAAAACTCACACCTTTATTATATTAATTAAAGGTGACCATTTAACAGAGAGAGGGAAAGCCACCCAAATTAACTACACTAATTTGTTTTAATTTTTACCCACAAGTGGTAAATTAGAAAGTCAGCTCAAACAACCCTAAGAAAGAATGAAAACCCAGGATAGAAGACAGTATGAGAACTCCTACCCAAAACAACGAATTCAAGTTTCAGAAGCCAGAAAGTTTATACCCTAGCTATGGTGGAAGCTCAGTTGATAATTTTTGAAAAATCATGGAGAAAACAAGAAGCAACTGAAGAATTAAGCTGGACAAAAGCCCCACCTTTCAGAAAGAGAGAACAGATAGATTGTGAGGTCTACAGACGGCCTTGTAAACAGGGACTCCTCGCCTCAGGAGGTGTGATCACAGTGGCTCTCAGCCCAGGCTGCCATGCCACAAGAGAACCACGCCAGAAGAGTGACTGGAAGACTGGCAGCAAGAGCTTCCAGGTGATTCCAGGCTCAGCTGGAATTCACAACAACTGTGTTACTAGCACAGCTTAGAAGACCACATGCTGCTGTGGAAACCACGGGGAGGGGGGGTGCTTTCAGCCTGGGTCTATGCGCTTGTAGCACAAAGATCCAATTATTGAGACAATGAGGATTGCCAAGGAAGAAAGGAGTTTTCAATAGGACAGATGTCTAGCTGCCTCAAATCCCTCTCTCCTAACAGAGATCATGAGCTTGTAAAGGAGGACCCACACGTATTGGGGGCAGGCAGTGGGGGATGGCGAATCTTGGCATCAGACAGTCTGCCCTGGGGCCTTCATAATTTCAGCTCTTTTGTCTTGCAGGAAATCTACCATTTCTGGGAAACAACTCAAAAGATCAAGTAGTTAGTTAAGGGAGAGGATTATAAAAAACATATAGGAATCACTGAAATGTGTTCATGGGGCTGGCTTCAACTCCAGAAAATTGAGGATCTTCTCAGATGCCTTCCAGCTCCACCATTCCACGTCCTGTGAAAATTAAGTCCTAAATTGTATGATGCAGAGTCTGTAAGTGGCACATGTAACGAAAACCACAGTATTTAGACTCAAAAGGCTCCGAGTTTCTAACTCATTGTATTACCATTGGGAAGAAATGAACTCACACAAGAAAGCTTAGTACTATTACTTATAATAATAGTAAGTAATAATATTATTTATTTATAATAATAATCACTTACTATTATAATCTAATCTCATCTCCACCACAGGCAGGTCACACAAGGAAGGATACAAATATAATAGGAAAAGCATGAGCTTTGAAAACAAACTCTTCTCTGATTTATCAGCTGTGTGTCCTTGGGCAAATTATTTAAATCCCTGAGCTTGAATTTCATCATCTATGAATTAAGAATTATAACGCCTATCCTGCACATGGGACCAGCTCCATAACTGGTGGGGCCCAGTACAAAATGAAAAATGTAAGGCCCCTTGTTCAAAAATTATTCATGATATTGGCAGCTGAGCACTAAACCAAGCATGCAGCCCTTGTAAGCCAAGGACCCTGTGCAACTGCACAGTTTGCACACCTGTGAAGTCAGGCCTGCTTTCAGAGTTGTAAAGAGTAGAGACAATGTATATAAAAAACCATCATTGTGTTTGTGTAAGTATTCAAAGGTATCTATTATTAAAATAAATGTCATTTTAACAAATTTTCTTTACCAAATCCTTCTGTTTGCCATTTTAACTTTTCTTTTCTTTTCTTTTTTTTTTTTTTGGTCATTAAAATGAAAAGAATGGCTGAATTATACAAATAAATGGATTCTGGAAATATCTGACAGACCAAAATTGAAATAGACTTTTAAGATGGAAAGTCATAGTTAAGATTTTTTTCTCTCACTGGTACCAAGAGTGTAGATCCTGTAGGAAAGTTAATCAGAAGTGCAAAGAACAGTGATCACAGATAATTTGCTAAAATGCCTCCCAGCTTAGGCTGACAGCTCAGTATGAGAACAGCAGTTGATTTTAGGCTAATGAACACACATAAAAAGATTAAAGGCGTTAAAATGTATTTTTATTTCTAACAAAAAGGAAAAATTAAATATTCTCAGCAAACATTTGTTAAGTAGCTACCACTGTGTCGGGGCAGCAAGACCAGTAAAACTGAGTCATGGCCTTCAGGCTGTTCACAATCTCCCCAGCCAGACAGAGTTAATGCAATGAACTACCATCCAGGCCACCGTCATTGTTACTCCAACACACACATACGTCCAGTCCTGCTCCCTTCCAAGTCAGTCTCCACCCTGCAACCAGAGTCATTTTTCTAAAACCTGTCATTCATCTATTTAAAGTCCTTCCGTGGCCACCCACTGACCTGAGAACAACATCCAAATAGCTTTACGTGGCAGATAAAGCCCTTCACCATCTGGCCCTCTTGACACTCTCCACTCCCATTTCCACTCTTGAGTCCCTTGTTTCTACTCACTGTTTCAGTTCCATAAACACATTGATCTCTGTTAGTTCAGACCCTCGGAGAAGCAGATCCAAGATGGGAGCAGGTGTGTACCAGTCCGGGTTCTCTAGAGAAACAGACTCCATAGGCTATGTAGATATCCATATAGATGTGGATAAGAGGATATTTATTATGCAGATTAGCTCATACAATTACGGAGGCAGAGAAGTCCCATGATTTGCCATCTGAAAGCTGGAGAACCAGGAAAGGGAAGGGTGTAATTCAGTCTGAGTCTGAAGGCCTGAGAACCAGAGGAGCCAATGATACAACTCCCAGTCTGAGTCTGAAGGCCTGAGAACCAGGATTCCTGGTATCTAACAAAGGGTAGAAGACGATGTCCAAGCTGGAACAGAAGAGAGAGTGAATTCGCCATCCCTCCTCCAATGGATAGGTGAGGGCGATCTTTACTCAGTCTGCCAATTCCAATGCTAATCTCTTCCAGAAATATCCTCACAGACACACCCAGAAATAATGTTTCACTAGCTCACTGGACATCCTTTAGCTCAGTCAAATTGATAAATAAAATTAACCATCCCCACGTGCAAGAGATTTATTGGGGAAAATGCCTGTGGGGATAAATGTGAGGAAGCAAAAGTAGGCAGGGAGCAACTTCAGGCTGCAATGCAGGTCTGACTCCCATGAAAGGATGAAGGAAAGAGAACTGGGTAGGAAGAGTTTCAGCTGCAGGACAACTCTAAGAAAGTCTCCGCCCAGCTGATAGGGAGTCCTGAAGCCAAAGTCAGCCATTGAAGGAGTCGCACCTTCCCCAGGGACAGGCATGTCCCAGTAGCTTCATTGGGCTTGGTGATGACCTGGGAGCAGCCCAGGGGATTTGCAGTCTTGGTGTAAATTCAGTTGCTGATCAGAGGTGGGATGGTGGGGCCATCAGTTGACTATGCTTCCTGCAGCAGGAGCTATAATTGGGGCACTTTCATGGCCACCAAAGTCCACAGATAACACCTCACAGATCCACTTCTCTGCGCAGGTTTGAGCAGTGGCTCCTCTATGGTTCTTGTGGGCCTCCCTCCGGGAGTGAAAACTTACAAGGCAGGTTAGAGAGATGAATTACGGCTCCATTGCTGGAGTTGGTCTCGATGCCACAACTGACACTCATCTCAATCCTCCTTCTTTATCTGTTTTAGGTTCCCTTCACCCTTATCAGGTTTACCCGGTAGCAGGAAGAGCCTTCAGACCATGATGCAGGTCTGATATCTGTGAAAGGGGTGGGAGGAAATTGGGTAGAAAATTCTCAGACAGCAGTGCAGCTGCGCAGAAGTCTCAGCCAGGCTGACAGAGTGCCTGAGCCAAAGTCGCCCACCAGAGGAGCCGTGCGACCTGTAGGAATGCCCTGGGTTAGCAGCCCCGACACGCTCAGTCATTGGCTGGGAGCCAACCAGAGGAGTGTGGCCACAGTCATGGATTCAGAAGGGGACAGCTGAGGCTGTCAGTCCACTCTGCTCCCATAGCAGGAGATCTGAGCAGTGCATGGTCAGACTCACAAGAATTAGAGACCTTACTCAATATGAAGCATCATTAATTTCAAGGACACAAGGCACAAGCAAAGCAGACAGCGGTGCAGACCTCCAACATCACTTCTCATATCCTTTCTTGCAACATTAGGACATACTCTGGCACAGATTAACATACGTCGTCTCTAAATTGTATATATAATCACTCCACTTTCAGGTCTGCTGCTAATCCTTTCTTTTCCCCAAGCTATTCAGCCTGATACCACATCCCCTTCCTTATTCTAACCACCACCTTCTTATTCTTTGGGTTTCAATTTAAACATCACTTCCGTCTATGACTCCCCAGACTGAGTTACTTGTCTTTGTCATGTGCTGCAATAGCTCTACTATACTTCCTCTACTGCGGAACGTAGCATCATTTATAACAATTGTTCATTTCGTTTTATCTGTCTTCTTCACTAGACTAGAAGCTGAAAGAGACAAAGAAAAGAGATAAAAAGTTTGTAGCCTCCTTCACTAGACTACGAGACAGGGAGAGAGAGAGGGGCTCTCTTATTCACCATGGTGTGTCCAATGACTATCACATTAGTGGCAAGTGGTTAGGACTTAGTAAATATTCGCTGAATGAATTATGGACTAAGTTTGATGTAGGCACAGAAGGAGCCATTGATTATGTCTGGAAGGGAAATGGGAGTACGTATTCACCAAGAAATTTAAAATATTAAGACTGAGCTATGGCTGCTGGCAGGCTATAACTCACACAGAGTGTGACTTCCAATCTATTCTTCTCTAACGTCTATACCAAAACAGAATAAACACAGAGCGGGAACAAGGTCTCTTTCTTTCTTTGAAGAGGGGGAATGCTTAAAGCCCTTACATTCTGGGAAGCAAACTATGATTTCAGAGGTAATATAGTTTTATTTCCGAAAACTCAGGAAAAGATAAGGGGAGGAAGCAAAGAAGAAAACTACCCAAGAGAATGTGAGGTTTTGTCCAGTAAATCTTCATGTCTTTCCTTTACATAAGCATTCAGTAAATGAATGATTTTAGCCAGAGGAGCATTATTACTTCCCATTCCCTCTGCTAAGTTCCTTCATCAAAATAACCATCAACAATGAAATCATAATACCCAGAGTCTAGTCTTTTTAAAGTTATATTTATAGATCCTATCATGATCATTAGGAACATTACTTATCTAAGCAAAACAGGAAACAAACAGACTGCCCAGGGACAGTGCCGCTGATAAGGTACAGCCTGTGATAGCACAGCAGAGAAGCCACTGAGAATCCCAAGTCACATCCCAATTCATGTGCATACAAGTTGCAGCAGGAACTCCCTCTGGTTCCAGCCTTGCCTGGACTGTTAAAACGAATTGCTGCAGTCCCCAATCCCACTTGGCATCTGCTTCCTTGTGAGGGAAAGAAATGCATTCACAGCACTCTCTTAGGTAGAAGAGCTCTAGAAATAAATTCAGAGAGGAAGATCCCATAACTCCATCCCTCGGCTATCATCCCTGGTTCCCCTCTCTCATCCCAACTCCTCTCCAGGCCTGGAAGTCCAACATGTCAGAGGAGGTAGTCACAGAAGCCCAAGTCAAAGCAGCCTTAGGCATAAGTGAAATTGATGGTCATCTGCATGGTGTGAGACCCAGAGAAAAAGCCTCTGGCCTCCAGAAACTCTCTTTCTCTCTCTCTCCCTCTCTCTCTCTCTCTCTCTCTCTCTCTCTCTCTCTCTCTCTCTCTCTCTCTCTCTTTCTCACTGGCATTTGCATTAAGGCTGAAAATTCCATCCTCACAATTTCCTTCTAAAAGAGAAAGGGGTTTTCATTCAAGTCATAGTCATCCATAGTCTTGGATGACAATAGGACCCATCTGTGGTCACTTTTCCTTACCTGCAAACAACCTTTCCTGACAGTACACGCCCTCCTTGGATAGGGTGCTCACTTGGCCTCAGATAAGGAAAGAGTTTGTCCAGATCACGAAGTGGAGGGAAGGTGGTCATTTCCATCAGCTTGCAGCTGTCCTCCACCAGCCTTGTTTGGAGAGCAGGACTTCCTGCCTGGGAAGAAGATGTCATTTATCCTTTTCACACAGGTGAAGAAACAGAGCCAGTAATAGACCCAGTGCAGAAATGCCCCCAATTGCTAAATACCTCAAACACACATCTGAGGGGTTTCTCTTCATATTCAGCTAAGGAAGCTCACACTCACACTTTTCAGGTAACCAACTCCTTCACATCCTTCAGGTGTTAGCCCAGCTGGCATCTTCTCGAAGAAACCTTCCCTGCTCACCCAACTAAGTTGGTCATCCCTATTTCCTCTTACAATTCCTTATCCTTTTCCTTCATTGCACTTACCATAGTGTGTAAGTATAATCACTCTTTTGTTTGCCTATATTGTCTCTGCTCACTAGACTGTAAACTCCACGAGGGCAGCGATCAGCCGTCTGCTCAGCGCCTAGCAGAATAGCCCTGCAGACAATCTATGCTCAATCACATTGCCTAAATAAATGATGGGTGGAGCTGCACTTCTAATCCAAATTGCATAACTGTTTTGGCTGTGCATACTGCCTTCCTGTAAATGTGTGCGTAAATTCCACTTGAAGCCTGGAACCTCTAGTTCAATGTCGAACTTTCCAAAATAATTTGACTTCTTCCATTGGAGATGAATGTGCTTGCACAAAATTCCTGCTTCTCTTGTATCCCTCAAGAAGTTTCTCTCACATCCTCCTCATCATGCTCCTCAATCCTTGGAATTGGGGATCAGCTGGGCAACCTCTGTGGGGCTTTCTCCAGGCCATTTTCATAGCCTCCTGTACCACCCTTGAGGTTCAAACCATCTGATTCCAGAAGCTGATATATTTTCTTGTTTGTTTGTTCGTTTGTTTTTTGAGACAGGGTCTCACTCTGTCACCTGGGTTAGAGTACCGTGGTGTCAGCCTAGCTCACAGCAACCTCAAACTCCTGGGCTCAAGCAATCCTCCTGCCTCAGCCTCCCAAGTAGCTGGGACTACAGGCATGCGCTACCACACCCAGCTAACTTTTCAATTTTTTGTGTGATAAGTTTTTTGTATCTGCATTTATTTCTATTATCCTCATAGTAGACCTGAGTTCTCTGAAGTTTACCTAGGAGAACAGCTGTCCTCCCTCCCCTCCTAAGCAAAGCTCCTGGTTTGCTCCTGGGTCTCTCTAGTCTGTTCTAGCACATGCACCACCTGAGATGCCTGCACTAGAGACCCCCCCAGCTCCAGTTCCAGCTTTAGCAAAAGAATTTGAGAAACCTTTTCTCCCTAAAGGAAACAAATTCTCCTTAGGAAACGAGGGGAAAGATCACAGGTTCTTATGCTTTAGAATGTAAATAAATGTCTGCAGGAGGAAGAGGTGCATCTTTAAGTTTACAAGCCCTGGAATGTCTCTGTGGTCCTGGGTTTCATTCCTCTTTTGAAATGGTAATACTTAATCTCAGGGAAGTAAAACCTCTTAGGATGGTCTGTCACTATCTAATCACCCCGTAAATACCAACACTTGTCCTTTGACCCATATCCCAGGGTTTTTTGCTCCAAAAGCCCTAACCATAAGGAAACATAAAAATATTTTATGTACAGCCCCACCCCACCCTTGGTCCTCCTCAAGCTGCCATCTCCCAATTTCCTGTTCATTCTCCCACTGTCATCAGCAACTTTAGATATTAGCTCTTGAACTCCTCTAAGTTCTGCCATCATCCTGGAGAATTTTAACACCCATGTGGACAACTGCTGGGGAGGTGAGGAAGCCGGATACTGAACAAAATTGAATTTTAATCCAGCTTCAGATGAGAAGGCGGAAGGCGATTCTGAAAACCCAGCTTCTCTCCCTGCTACAGAGACCATTCCTGGGGATGGAGCAGCTTCCAACTTGCCAACAGACAATCCAGCACAAAGGGTAGAGTGAAGGCCTTTCTCTGTTTATTCTCCCATTTAAAAGTATTTATGATGAAAAACACTTTCACAGCTTTTGCTTTCCTTCATCTCGGCTGACAGCTTCTGAGAACCATTCCCCGAAGGGAATTGATATCATTATACATTTGGTAATTCTGATCAGAAAGTCCTCAGCTCTCTTTTCAATAAAGATAAACATTCATAGATGACAATACCCCTAAACCATCTTTTAAATACTGAATTAAAATGTTGAATATAAATTCACAAATGGAGTGGAGCAGCTGTTCGAATACTTATCGAAGTGGTTCCCTTGCAACATTTCAGGGAGCCCATTCTCTGCCATTTTCATTAGGGAAGAGTTCCCCTAAAATCATGAAATTCAAACCATGAATATCAAATACCCTTTGATGTTTTCAGTTTTCATGATTGAAAAATGCTGTACTTTTTCTGCTACATTAAATAAAAATGGAAAAGTAAAATGGTTGAATGGATGGTGGAGTGAAATTTCTTTTAACTCAGCATGAACCCACAGAAACGAAGAAACATGAAAAGATTATCAGTTTAAAAAGGGACTGAACTCATTAATGAGAAAGTGAAAAAGTCTAACTAACTTGAAATTAACCTTTTAGATCTTGCAAGATGAAAACGCACATATATGATCTGCTCTCAAAACTTAGTATTAACCACATGGGATATTTTTTAAAATCAAAGTATAAAAAGTATACCATAGAAACATGAATGGTACCTTGCTGTAGTATACCTATTGAGTAAAGGCTGAGTAAAATGCTAAGAAAGCAACTAAGAATGTGCCCTGGAGGCAGGGGATGGGGAGTAGAAATATAGATGTTCCATGAAATGCAAAAATAGATCAGTAATCAACTACCAAATGACCCAATATAATTGGAAAACTGAAGCTGAGGAGATAATCTAATCTGCAAAGAGTCCTCTAAATTCTCATCCAGTATATACAGTTGGCCACAAAAAAGAACTTCAGAAGAATTTACCCCCACATGAACCTTGTCTTCTCACTTCCCTACCGCCATCCCAAACAGGTGTTGGCCACTCCTCTCTCAGATCAATAACTGGAACTCCCCCTTGCACTTCTCTCCCTGTTTCTGGTCCTCTCTTTCTGAATGAGAACACCCATTGTCAGTAATGCCCAGCAGACACATCATTCCATTCAACAAGTGCTTGTTGGCTAATCACATTATGCCAGGCCCTGTGCTAGCTTTGAGGGTACAAGTCAGATAAAATATACAGTCTTATTCACAGAGCAGATGAGAATAGAGAACCCAAATTATTGCCTGTCCAGAATCCTGCCCTTCTTCTGGGAACAGTAACCTCTCACCAACATCCTGACAGGATGGGCGCTGCCATGTTCTACTTAATCTCACACCCCCTTGGCAGAGTCGAGTGATCTGGGGTAGACACCTGACCCAACCCAAACCAACCAAAGACATGGCCTCCAACTTTTCTAACTGAAAGTGAGAAAGGCAGTCCCATTACGAGAACAGAAGTTTTCCCGTGCAAGGCTCCTGAGCTGTCAGTAGCCATGTTTCCCACCACACTCAAGAAGGTTCATGAGAGAAAACACAAGAAACAGCAGTGAAACTGGGAAAAATTAGAGAGAGAGAAAGAGAGAAATATATTCTTATGAAACCTCAGTACTTTTTAGCTCTCTGGGGTGTGGGGGGCGTGTGTTTGTATGTAAGACAGTCTGGAAGAATGAAACAGTAAAAACGGGCTGAGGTAGGGCATGACAGTCCTTACGAGCTAGGCTAGGACTTGCTTTATCCTAATGGAAGTGAAGGTGTTCATTGAAAGATTTTTAACCACAGAATCCCACATCTCTTAATTTGATAAAAACCATACTCTCCAAGATTCAGTTCTAGGGTAAAATCTCCTGAGGCTAAACAAGTAGTTCCTGGTGGTCCCTTTCTCCCCTCCAGCCTTGTACTGCAATGCCCTGGAGAGGCCGGCTCAGGAACAAATACAAATCCTTTTCTTTACATCATAAGCAAAACTTTGAAGAGAACTCACTTTATTCTAAGGTAGAATAAAAAGGAATCCAACATAAAAAATAGAGAGGCTAGAGTCCTGATCAGTTGGGCATGTCACTTTCAGGTTTTTGATAGTTTCCTAAGAGATTTGCTCCTGTGTCTCACCGGTGCTGTTCTACATCATACACCCTCTGAAACAGCTGCACTGGAGACCCAAGCATTGGGTCTCCCAGCTCCAGTTCTAGCTTTAGCAAAGGAGTTACAACTCACCACTCCCACTCCTACTGGACTTGAACACCCTCATGGGTAAGAACAAGGGAGTCACATCTCCACTATGACGCTCACTAAGGCATTCCATCTTTGTTCGATTCTAATGTGACAGTTGCATCTCTTCCTTGTGTAACTGACATCATGAAGACACTAGCTTTGACATAAAGTGAGAGTACCTTAACCCACATGGACAGAGAGCCTAATGACTCTTGTATGTATTCAACAAAAACTATTCACATATAGGCCGGGCGCGGTGGCTCACGCCTATAATCTTAGCCCTCTGGGAGGCCAAGGCCGGTGGATCACTCGAGGTCAGGAGTTCGAGACCAGCCTGAGCGAGACCCCATCTCTATTAAAAATAGAAATAAAAATTATCTGGACAACTAAAAATATATATAGAAAAAATTAGCCGGGCATGGTAGCTCATGCCTGTAGTCCCAGCTACTCGGGAGGCTGAGGCAGTAGGATCGCTTAAGCCCAGGAGTTTGAGGTTGCTGTGAGCTAGGCTGACGCCACGGCACTCACTCCAGCCCAGGCAACAAAGTGAGACTCTGTCTCAAAAAAAAAAAAAAAAAAAACTCTTCACATATAATAATAGAACTCTAGATCTTGAGGAAGATAACACAGAAAGCATGGGGGAAACTTTAGGTGTGAAATGATGAAGACCTAATCTCATGAATGTGGAGGAGGAAGAAGAAAGATATATGAGACATGTGTAAAGGATATAATTACACAACTTGGTGGTGAATGGGATGAAAAAGAGAAGGAAGTCAGAATGATTCCCAATTGTTTGGCTTTAAAAACCAGATGGGTAATAGACCCATTAGCCAAGAGAAGAGAAGGAGGAAGCAAGCAAACTTGGAGAAGAAAATGATAAGTTCAATTGTGGACATGTTTTAGTCAAGGCTACTGGATTGGTAGGTAGTAGGAATATGAATCAAGAATGAGAGCTATAGCAAGAGAGCCAGTCCAGTAAAGACCAGCAGGAACACAAATGCAGTCCAACAATGTTAGGTTTGCTCAACTTGCTGCAACAAGGGGAAACACACACCATGGGAAATCTTGGGACATCTAGATCAAGGGGAAGAAGAAGAAACCTTTGTAGGGTCGGGGCTTCTCCTTGATGATTTTTGAGGGGGAACTACGAGAAATGGTGATGTGCTCTGGAATCGGAAGCTGTCACAAAGTGAGGGCAGTAGCAATTAGGTATCTCAGTAGTGTTGGTTCAGAAGGCAGAAGGAAGAGAGAGGGCCTGGGGACCCATTGCTAAGGAAGCAGCAGTCACTCAAAAGAAAGGGGTTGTTACAGCATTTTACAGCCCCAATGTGACCTTGGGAGAAATGATGTTTTCTGTTGATTTTTCAGTTCACTCTCTATATATACCTATTATCACAGCCTGATTATTGGCAGGGCTTATATTAACTGTCTCAGCCTTGGGCATATGTTTGCTTTTTTAGACCTTTGGCCATCATGAGGGTATAGTTGGTAAACTGTGGAAGTAGGTTAGGTGTGCAATAATGGTACTAAATGTAGGACTCTGGCCCATCTTACTCTCATTTAGCCACAACCCTGGTCTTTAACAGGGCAATTGACAGTTTCTCAAGCCAGAGTGCTCGCAAACACAGCTTCAACCCACCTTCTCACCCACCCACCATTCTCCTTTTTCCAGGTCAAGAAGCTGCTCCTATAGAGAAATTCTGGGGTTGAAAAGAAATGAGCATTTAAAGAAAATGAAACCTGAGAATACCCTAAAGAGATAGGTGGAGAAGTAGAAGGTAAAAGTAGGTGGTGATGTGCATACAAAGGGAGAATGACTTCAGACGAAGGGAGCAGCCCATAGAACCAGATGCTACAGAAATAAAACCAAAAAAATATCTACTGAATGGATCACTTAGGAAATCCCCTGTATAGTGGAGACAAAAGCTAGACTTTGGTGGAAAGTGAAGGAAAGAAGACTTCACATGCACATCACACTCTCAAGGGTGATGCCGTGATGCAAAGGAGAAACAGCAGTAGTTGGCAGAGGACATAGGCCAGGAAAAAAGTTTTTGTTCATATCTTCAAAGGTGAATGGAACATTTTTATGTGTTGAGTGGGAATGAGCTAATGGAGAACGAGGGAGTGAAGACCCAGAGGAGAGGGAATTACACAAAAGGGTGTAAGTTCTGGAGTAATGGGAGGGAGGGAATCAGTGCACAGGTGGAAGGCACACATCTGTCCACTCCAAAGGGAAGGAGGTAAGGTGTGATGTGGACTTAGGAAGGCGGGATGGCAGGAATGTGAGAGAGTTTCCACCAGGTGACCTCTGTTTTCCCTGTGCAAGAACAGACCAGGTTATCTGCTGACACTGAGGAACTTGGGTTCGAGATAATCACTCAGAGAAAAAAGATTATCAACAACATTTTACACATATTATAATAGCAATGACAGTTACTGTACAGTTCATCTTATTTATTTATTGTCACAATCTTTTGTCAATATCAAGACTTCTCCCAAAAGAGATGCAAAAAAATGAAATTAATTTATCCTTTTGCAGAAAATATGTTTACAAAGAATAATTTTTTTAATTATTTTATGTTTTTATATGTGTATATACAAATGGGGGAAGATTCTGAAAAATACAAAAACCAAGGTAACAGTGGCTACTAGTGAGGGTGGAATTAGAAAATATTTTCCCGTATTTTGTACATTTTAGTTGTTTTTTAATTTCTTGTTATAACAAGTATTTTTTATTTTTTATAATCTGAAAAAACAGAGATAGTTCTAATTTGAAGGGAAAGGTTAACTTTTGCAGTGTCTCTTGCCCTATTCAAAGTTAAATGGCTGTGTGATTTTATGACTCAGAGTTGGGGGTCCCTCCTTCCCAGGTCTAAAGATGGCTTTAGACATAAGGAGGGAAAAAAAGTAAAGATGAAAGCATTCTCTGGCTGAATTGAAAGACTGTCTCCTTCACCAGACTTTAGTCAGGCTCCTCGGAGCCCTATTCTCAACTAGGCCCCAGCTTCAGCCGCCATCCCATCCTTGCCAAGCCTGCCTTGCCCAGTCTTAGCAAGAATCCTGCTAAGTCAGTTTAGAGAGAAGCCCCTACCCTTGATATCTGATCACCCTGGCCTGCCTTCAGCAGTCAGTTAAGCAATTAACTGATGTCTCCTCTTAGTAATTTTCCATCCACAGACTCCCTCATTCTGCTCATTGACTATAAATCCCCTCTGGTCTTTACTGTATTTGGAGTTGAGCCTGATCTTTCTCCCCTATTGCAATAGAGTCAGCCCCTATTACAATAGTCTTCAATGAAGCCTTCTTCACCATTTTAACAAGCGTCAGAATAATTTTGTCTTTAACACTGACATGGTGGACCCATGACCTCATGAGTGTCCCAGCCTCCTATCTTTCTTCTCCCCCATCCTTGGCACCTGTATTCTTGGTTGCAAAATGGCTGCTACAAATCCACCACCACAACTCAATTTCAGATAGAAAGGGGGAAAGGCAAGAAGTGATTGCAGGCTGAGTTAGTCCCCTTTTAAAGGTACTTTCCATGAAGCCCTGGTGACTTCCCCCTACTCCCATTGGCCAGAATTAGTCACATGCCCACTCCATTTGCAAAGGAGGTTGGGTAATACAGTTTTTAGCTTGTGCATCACTATCCTCATCAAAAAGAAGTTTTGCTCATAAGGACAATGAAGAGACTGGTATTGAATAGAAAACCAGCAGTTTTCATAATTAACTAAATCTTAATATGAAGAATCTTTGAGTAAACTTATATAAATTATTTAGCTTCTCCTATAACTGAATTGGTATGTCTCAGATTTCCCACCCACACTCTGGGCTGTACAGCCTTCGTGTCCCTGGTGACACTTTCAGGCTGGAAGAATACCAGAAGGTCACAGGACTCCAGGCCCTGGCTCCCTCCTCCCGCTCACAGGCAGGAGCGCTACAGTCTGGCTCAGGGCTACCTTGGCTCGGCTTCCTGGCTCTTCCCCAAGGCTGAACTGCAAAAATTCCTTTTCCTGCTCTGCCACCTGCTTTATCTCCCTTTTCTTTTTCCAACTTCCAGGTACATCTTTTTAAAATCATCTCCATCAGGAGTGACTGGAAATTTGTGTGAATACTGACTGCAGCTTATATAAAATGTGAAAGTCTCATGGTTTCAGAACAACTTTCTGGAAATGAACAAATGCTTCACGAGGGGAAGATCACTGTAAATGCAAGACAGAGATTCAAACGCCAATGGAGACAAGCTAGAGAAAGGACTAGAGAGGAAGAGAAAGAAAGAGAAACCCCTCTCTGTAAGCACTCCTGAAAGATCCTTGTTGGCCAACTAAGGTAGATAGAACTGGGAGTGGGGTAGAAGTAAGATGCTCTCAGAGGTCTGTTTGTTTATTTGTTTTCCTGTTAGAATGTTGATCTCTTAAGAAAGCAACCAAGCCACTTGTGTATTCCAGCAAGGGCCTAGAATGCTTATGGAAATTTGATAAGTCCCAGGTGATGATCCTTCCTGACATAAATGATAGATGTTGAAAAACTAACACAGGAGCTGGACGGTACGTGCAGTAGCATAAATAAAACCAACCCTTTCTACTGGGTGAGCTACAGTATAGAAGAGAGGAAATTACAGGAGGGAAAAAAAGGACCTGAACAGGCACTAGATGAGCCCGATGAATGCTCCCCAGCACACATGCACCTTTTCAGTGGAGAAACTGAACCTCAAAAAGTCTAAATAATTTACTCAAGTTCACACACAATCTATTTGACCTTCAGGCTTTGTCATACCAACAACTAAACTGGTGAAGAGCTTAAAATAAGGATTAACATGGCTCTCCCTGGATTTCAGCATTTGCTCTGTACCAGGAGAATTTTGCATTAAGTGAAAATTTGAATTATAAAGCCTATCTTTGGCATTATCTTACATTAGAAAATTGAAGCTGCATTCAATACTAAACCCTGATTTTTTAGACAGTGAAATTGTCCTTGAGACAGAAACGCCTATACACTTCCCCTCTCCTATACACAGATTTTTCAGATTACTTAAGGAAGGCTAACAAATTTTATGACGAACTAACACTAATACACCTCCAATGATGGTTGACTGGGATAGGATTAAGATGAATGCCTTAAAATGTTCCAGAAAGAGAAATGCAGAGGTGAAGATGTGCTTCCTCAGAGGCTGCTTGATGCGCTGCTTTCTAGGTTGCACGCAGGGAAGTCAGCAGGCCAGCAAACCACGATGGGCAAGTCGTCCCAGCACTGGGGGTTCACCGCGCTTC
The DNA here is from genome assembly GCF_020740605.2 of Lemur catta. NCBI lineage: Eukaryota > Metazoa > Chordata > Mammalia > Primates > Lemuridae > Lemur > Lemur catta. The sequence goes on along the minus strand of NC_059141.1, from coordinate 43,533,632 downwards.
TCCCTGGGTGCCCCTTTCCAGACTGCCCTCTCATTTTCCAGGCCTCTGGGGCCTCTGGGGTTCTATCCCCTTCCTTCCGTCAGCTCTCCATCAGGCAGGCTGTCCCTCCGTCAGTACTGTTCCAAATTAGAGAATATTGCCAGAGCCAGCCATGACCTTTGCATTGGAGGGTCCTCCCTCAGCTCTCACCCAGGCCCTCCACTTGGGTCTCACCTCTCACTGGGCAGCGAATCATGGAGCTACCCTTGCACAAAGGGGGGATTTCTGCTTCTTTCTCTTTCTCTCGTCTGCAGATTTCTTTTTTTTTTTTTTTTTTTTTTTTTTTTGAGACAGAGTCTCACTCTGTTGCCCGGGCTAGAGTGCCATGGCATCAGCCTCGCTCACAGCAACCTCAAACTCCTGGGCTCAAGCAATCCTCCTACCTCAGCCTCCTGAGTAGCTGGGACTACAGGCATGTGCCACATGCCTGGCTAATTTTTTCTATATATTTTTAGTAGTCCAGCTAATTTCTTTCTATTTTTAGTAGAGACAGGGTCTCGCTCTTGCTCAGGCTGGTCTTGAACTCCTGACTTTGAGAGATCCTCCTGCCTCGGCCTCCCAGAGTGCTAGGATTACATGCGTGAGCCACCGCGCCCAGCCAATGTTTTATGATTTTCAATGTACAGGTCTTTCACCTTCTTGGTTGAATTTATTCCTAAGTATTTTATTTTTACTTGATGTTATCGTAAACGAGATTATTTTCTTAATTTCTCTTCCAGATAGGTTGTTGTTAGCATATAGAAATGCAACTAATTTTTTGCATGTTGATTTTATATCCTGAAACTTTACTGAATTCAGAGAAAATTAAATGGAAGAAGCCCCAAATCTGGGCTTTGAAAGATTTGGTAGTCAGAGAAATGGGAGGGGGCAGAGGATGCACATTCCAGGGTGAATAAACATAAAGGAAAGCAGACCCAGTTGAGAACCACAAGAACCCTGTCTATGTTTTCTCAGCAAAGGGTCAATGTGTTGCTTTGAAGAGTGCAAGGAAAAGGTAAGCCAGCTTTTCTCAACCAAGAGAACTGTGCCCTCATGTTACAATCAGAAGTGAGAAAATATAGACCTCACCCTCAAGAAATTTAAGATGTAAAAGTACATGAGATGATTAAAAGAGTAATGAAAACTACGGTGATGAGTGCTGTAGCTGATACCACAGTTGGGGTACTGTTAAATGCCAGAGTAAGAACTTTATTGTATAAGCAGGGGGAAGCCATTAGAAGTTTCTGAGAATGGAATGAAGTGACTAGATCTCTGTTCTGTAGGGAAAAGTACGATGAAAGAATGAATAATAGCTAGGCCATTTTGCTAAATGGCCATTGCAAGGTGTCAAATGGGGCGTGATGAAGAGCTGCAGTGGGAGCAATGACAGTGGGAATGGTCAGGGAAAGAAAAGATGGATTTGACGTTAAATTTTTGAAAACTGATCAGTTGTAAATGTAAGGATGTGAGAGAAGAATTTAAGAATTCTGGTCTGTTGATGGCATCTGGCATTTTAGGGAACAGCACAAGGGGACTATGTGAGAGAGAAGCTGATCCATTAGGGATAGGTGAGATTTGAAACATTGGCAGTTTAGAATCCCAAATCTGCCATATACTAATTACTCACCCCCGAACAAGTTACTTAACCTCCGTGTGCCCCTGAGGACTAAATAAACTAGTGAAAATTAAGAGCTTAACATAATGCCTAGATCATAGCCAGAGGTCAATAGCGTTAGCCATTTTTATTATTACAATTATCATTATCATCCATCTGAAGTTACCTAAAAGACCATTGGAAATCAGTACTCAGGAAAAAGATGAGGATTTGTGATAAAGATTTGCACTATCATAAAGTGTTAATTGAATGTAATAAGAAAGGGAGAAGTAGCCAAAGGATGGATGTAGTTTGGGGAGAGGGCTGAGGTCAGAGCTTTCATTCAAGGGATGATTAGAACAATAGGCATTAACGAAGACACTCTAGGAGACACAATGAGCCTTTTATCCCCTGACTCACGATGGCTACATGACTACCAGACATTTCCAGGCACGGGGAGGCAACATCTCTGAATTCAGATCTTTTCTGCACAGTTACATACTCCCAAAGCCTAAGAACAATGATTGTTTATTTTACATTAAAAATGTCCAAGGCTCAGGGTTGTTCTTCATGAATCATGTCACATCTCATCTAATCCAGTTTGTTTTGTTTTGTTTTGTTTTGTTTTGTTGTTCAGGTAAATAAAATGAGATTCCAAGTGACTCGCACAGGTCAGATATCAGCTAATGACAAAGTCTAGACTTAAGCTCTCACAGTGCTGCATATGGGGAGTGTGACATATGGTTTAGGAATATGGTAATGAATTAAAGGATTCTCTCTTTGCATCTTGGTTTAGGTTTGGTGTGAGACTACTTCCTCTCAGAAGCATTTGCATTATTCAGGGTTTCTCCACCTCAGCACTGTTATTGACATTTTGGGCTGAACAACTCTTTGCTGTGGGGAGGACTGTCATCCTATCACAGAGTATTTAGAGTTTCCCCGCTACCCATAGATGCAAGTAGAATGACCCCCAACCCAGTTGTGACAACCATAAGCATCAACAGACATTGCCACATGTCCTCTGGGGGCCAGAATTGCCCCAGGTTGAATTGATTACAAGTTAGTTCTTTTCATTAAGAAGTGATAAAGTCATCCAAAGTTCAAGACTTTCAAATACATGCACAGATTAATAAAATTGGAGCATGTTTTCTTTTTGGCTAGTGATCTTGGAATGAATATATCTGTCCTCATTTCAGAAAAGGAAGAGTTTTAGTGATTGGATATCTAAATCATAAGAACCATTTTATTAAATACTCATTTCAATGACCCTAATAAAGCCCAGCAAAACACTTCAAATTATTTTTTTAAATCATATGATTAAAGATGAAATATTGTTTTAGGAAATAAAGCAATGAAGTAAAATTTACCTGTTGACAATACCAAATAGATATTTAAATATCTAAAACCCAGGTTTTCTAATTCCTCTACTGCTGTATTTCTCCAAATGTGTTTCACAAAGTCCTAGTTCCAAGAGATATTAATAGGCATTCTGTGGGCACAGGATTCTATAGTCAAGAAGGTTTAGAAAGTGGTGGGTTAAAGTGAAACGATTTTCTTTCCCACAAAACTCATCAGTGCCTCTACTATGTTTATGGGCAGTGTAACTCTCCAAGAAGCACATACTAGGTGAGTTACTTCTCCATCTTATCTGGCCATGCAATGTTTTTGTTTGTTTGCTTGCAGAGTTTCTCAAGCATTCACTATTTCTCAGAACACATTTTGGGAAACACTGTGCTACCCCTCACTGCCTTAATTAGCGTCTGATCACACTGACTGAGCTCTGGAGCTGCAAGGACCAGAAGATGGCTAAATGCCAACCGCAGGCCTACAGATCAGCAACTGACAATTTACAGCCATAATACTGTACAGTTTCTTTCTGTCATGCAGCCACAAATTTAATTTCTACCAGAAACTGCTGTTGTTATACCTGAAAGTATCAGTTCGGTTTTTTTTATTATAAACATTGGGATTGATTCTGCTATATTAAACAAGAAATAGGGGTTTATTGGAAATATTCTACGGTAGCTCAGAGTTGTGAAGGGAGAACCAAACACCAAAACACAGGGTCACTCCAGAAACCTAAGGAGCCGTAATTCAGGGACAGCTACTTTGGCTCCAGCCACCAGATGGCCCACTCCATGCACCTTCTATCTGAGAACATCCCCTAAAAGTTCAAACTTCCGAAAGAAGATGTTAATTGGCTTAGCTGGGGTCAGGTGCCTATCACCTATCCCCACCTCCCTAAGGGTCATGGGCGAGGTCCCACAATCGGCAGCCCCACCCAAAGGACATAAAATGAAGGAGGGACAATTCCTCCAAAACATGGTTGCAGGAAAGAAAAACTAGAGATGTCTTCGTACTTACCGAGCAGAAGTAGACATGTACTTTCCCTCATTCCACTGTTTGTACCCCTTCCAGTCAGTGCTTTACATTTCTTGCACACAGCACTGAAACATTCCAAATGGCCAGGTTTTCTTCTTCAATCACAGACATGAGAGCTTTCGAAGAGGTTTTTTTAGGTTGAGTCCTTCTACAAAGAAACCTGGCATTGTTGATGAATGACTCCCACGGAAGAATCATTTAGCCTAATTATCAACTAAACTCATTCATTCTTAACAGCCACCCAAAACACAAGGAAACAAAATTTAAGGCAATGTGAGAAGGAGGAAGAGGGAGCCTTTAAAGACAAATGTAACCAAGCAATTCCTCTCGACCCCCAAATGACCCAAGAAGAGGGATTTAATTAAACATCTGCCCTGTCCCCATCCTCAGGTCTTTTGGCCATAAGTTTTTCTTAGTAATTCTAAAATTCTTTTGGTAATCATCAATTTCTGTGAAAACAGACGGAAGTCTGTGTTATGATGATGCTCTTTGATCTCAAACAAAGATTGTATCCCCACCCATGGTGGAATTCCTTCTATCGGAAAAAATGTTTCATCCGGCCACAGTTTTTCTTAAGCATTTGTCATCAACACACCTCATCTTGCTAGGCAGAAATGCAACACACAAGTTAGATTGTTGCCAGATTTTTATTTTTGTTTTTGAGCCTGTTTAAAAAAAAAAAATCTTTATCAGGCAAGTTCTCATTTGGGTTTATTTGTCTCTTTGTTGTGACAAACGTCTCAATTTTACAAGAAAGAATAAAATAAGAAAAGCATGATTTCTAACCAGGAGTTACTACTGCATTCATTTTTATGAAATAAAATATAAAGTCAGCTGTATTCTGGGGCAAAAGTAAATTTTATATGATCTTTATTTCCTTACATACTTTATTGCATAGCAAGCTGAAATTCAAGTTTTAAAAAAATCATATTACGTGAATTACCCCAATTTGATCATTACTCATTGTATGCTTGTGTCAAAATTTCACATGTGCCCCATAAATATGTATAACTATTATGTATCTGAAATAATTAAAAATAAGAACAAATCATATTGTTTGAGAAAGGAGAAAAAGGGGGGGGGAATGAACATGCAACATATCTTATAATCACTTCCTCCAAAGGAAACCTTTTACTTAAATTCAAACTCTGCAGAAAATATCAAGTAGAATAAAACAATCACATGTCCAATACAGAGACGAGATGAAAGGATGCTGGCTGTGTTCTGTTATTTTGCTTTTCACCTTTCTTTTGAAAAGAGGGTCTATGTGCTTTTTAAGGAAGGAGGATCTGTGAAAAGAACATTTGGCTTCTCTGCATCCAGTCCTGGGGGAGAGCCGAGCTGCTGTCTGCAAACCCACTCACCACTGTTTACTCTAACAGTTAAAAGAGAAAGAAGTGGACACAAAATAGCAATAAAAACTCTACCCACCCCCAACACTGATGATAATGCCTCAGGCACACATGAATCTATTGACCAGTATCTGAAGACAAAACTAGTAGGAAGGATTTATCTTTGAAATAGATTTGTTTTTTAATCTACTTTAAAATGTGTACTGAATAAACCTTAAATAGCAAATCTCAAAGTAGAAGAGAGGTCATTTGCATTTAAGGAGACAGAATTAGTTAATTAGAACTAAAAAATTACAGCTCTACTGGGTATGCATTTTAATTTGGTCTGCTGTCTTAGGGCATTGTTATTCAAAACAATTATGAAGCAAACTCCTATATGGGAAGTCATCATCTATGGAGAGTTTTCTGCAGGTTGAGTGTCATTAATAATAATCTTCCTTTTCATCCTCTGGCTGTCCTCTGGCTGTCCTAACAGCATAGCTAATTAAAGACAATGTTTCTTTGGTACTTAGCAAACATCAGGTAATTTTGGCAATGGTGAAATCTACAATAATTGGGGATAATACTTGGGCCTGCCAGTAGGGGGAGTGCCAGCCACATTTAGCAATAGAGAGCTTCAGAAATGTTTATGGCAGGATTGTAGGGGGAGTAAACTTACTAATTAAGGAGTATAATAAAGAATAAAGTCAAATCATTCATGGTAAGACTTCTGTTGGGGCAATTGCATGGGCCCAGGTGCCTAGAGAGAAACATGAGTAGCCTGCAGAAGTGGCAGTTGGGTGTAGGACACAAGAGGTTTTATTGAATGTGTGCATCATCATTTATTTAACCCTTTATTTCCATACACACACCATGTTTTGTTTGTTTTTTGTTTTTGTTTTGTTTTGTTTGTTTTTGCTAGTACACATCAAGCTGGGATGACTTCCAAAAATAAGAATTTCAGTTGACAACTGAATTACTCATTTCTCCCATAGACCGTATTTTTAAATCCTAGAACTCCTTGGCCTATAACCTCACATATTATAGTATCTGATTAACTCTTGCAGATTTTGATAAAGATCTTTTGCTACCCAAATTGTCTAAATTTCACTTTAAATAATACTCATGCAGTATTTTACTCTAATTCACCAAGTGTGGCTCCCTTTCCCTCAGGCTACACTCAAACTGCAGTACTGTTTCCAAAGAACACTTCCCCCCTTCTCTCCACAAGATTATAAATCCTTCTATTTGCAAGAGAGTCCTTCAAAATTGTATACCAGCTTTTCTCACAATAAACAACAGGTCTTAGTCTCTTAAAATAGTATTGTACATGAGGGAAGATGAGAATTATGCCAAATGCTACTTTTGAAAACACGCTTTTTGCATAACTGAGAAAACAGACTTTAAAAATTAAGGCTCTTTGAAATGTTGCAGTATTTATTCTTCTTTTGTCAAGCCATAGAAAGAAACCCTTTAGAAGCAATGGCTTGAAGCCTCCCAACATCCTAGGTTCAAATTCGAGTTTTGAATTTAATGACTGGTGACTTTGGAAGAATTATTTTAACTCTCCAAGCCTGTTGCTTTGTAAAATGTAGTAATAGTAACTACTCTTCAAGGTTGTTTGAGAGAAAGAGGTAATATATGTCATGTCTCTGGCATACAGGCAATGCTCAATAAATGGTTGTTATTCTTAATAAAATGGTAGCTAAATCTTACGATCTTCACAGATAGAGATGCCCAAGTCCAACTCCTTCTAAGAAAAGGAGTCTTAGACTAAAATGCTCCCATTGTGAAACACATAATGTCTTCTTTATGAAGGGTTAGACTGCCAGAGTTAAATGCTGTGCCATTTAGTCACTCTTTTCCCCAGAGTATACAGAGAGCTGGCTTCAGCAATGCACCCTGCTAGAGATCTGAACAACTGCTGTCTAAAGGCACCAGAGTATCAGGCTGGGGAGAGCACATTCTGTATGCGCCGGGGCTGGAGAGAGAACAAAGCCTGCGAAGATGAACAAGAAAGACCAAGATGAACTATGAGAACAACAATCCCAAAGGACACACAAGTAATACAAGGAAAAGGAGACTTTGTTTTAATGTTTTCTTGTGGGTATCCACAGAGAAATTAGAAAAGACACACACACAGAGTCAGGCCTCTGTGAAAAAGGAGGTATCAGAGAATAACACAACAAATCCAACAGAGGAATTGAAGTTACTCAATTTTGTTAAGAATGCACCTGACCTGAAAAACATGGGACTGTTTCCCAGAATGCAGAGCAAAAATACCCAAACAGAAACTCTGAGACTAAAGATAGAAGCATGGAGGATCAATCCGTAAGGTCCAAAAACTGTGGAGCGGGAGTGAAGGAAGGCTCTAGTTTTAGGATGGAAAGGGCCTACCAGGAGCCACATAGGGTTAATTTTTTTTAAAGACCCACACTCAGACACTCCAAAGATTAAAATGCTAAAGATATAAAAAGAATTATACAGGCTTCTGGAAAAGGGTTACCTTCAAAAGAACAAGAATCCCATTGGTCTCAGACTTCCTATTAGCATCACCAGATGCTAGAAGACAATGAGAAATGTTGTTGATGTTCTAAGGAAAAAATTTTTTGAAACTACAATTCTATATGAAGCCAAACTTTCCATCAAATCCTGAGTACAAAATAGACACTTTGAAACATGCAAGAACTCAGAGAGTTTACTTTCCATGAACCATTCAAAAAATATCCATGTGAGGACATACTACAACAAAACACAAAAAAAGATCTAAAAGTGCAAATAGAATGAGCTAACCCCCCAAAAACTACTGAAGAAACACTATTCATCAGAATGGAAAATAAATTATTCCAGATTAGAACAGGAGTCAGAGTTCTATAAAGAATGTCATCAGGCTGAAGGAGAATTCCATTGCATGAATGCTAACTAAGAACCAGAAAGTTCTTAGAAAGAAAATGAAGGCATTACATATTTTTTATAAAGCTGAAAAAGAAAGGCAATTAGAAATATTAGGAAAAATAAAATAGTATTAAAGAAAGCCATTATGCAAGCACAATGTTAATACAAACTAAAATGTGGTATATTTTGAATAATCTATTGGCTTTGAAGAAAAAAGAAATCCATTTCCCCTTAACATTTTCTTTTCATGTGCTTTGGTTATTGGTTCTACTGCCTGGTTTTGTAGTAGGCATTTAGTGCAAATATTTAACATATACATAAGTGCTGTTTCATGGCCTTAGAGTATGAGAGTCAATCTGTAGTCAAAGAATGTAAAGCAAGTATTCTTATACAACAGAATTTAAATATTATTAACCTCATTAAGATTAAAGAAGAGTCTCAGGAGAGAAACAGGAAGTGTGCCTGGCTTAGTAAAGAAAAATAGGAAGTGTCCTGTACAAGAAGGAAACAGGAAGTGGGCCTGCCTTAGGAGAGAAATAGGAAGTGTCCTGCCCAGTGGGAAATAGGAAGTGTGTCTATCTCAGGAGAGAAATAGGAAGTGTGCCTGCCTAGGTGGGGAAATAGGTAGTGTGCCTGTCTCAGGAGAGAAAGAGGAAGTGTGCCTGCCTAGGCGGGGAAATGGGAAGTATGCCTGTCTCAGGAGAGAAAGAGGAAATGAGCCTGCCTTAGGAGAGGAAAAGGAAGTGTCCTGCACAAGGAGAAAACAGGAAGTGTCTGGCACAGGGGGAAACAGGAAGTGTCCTGCACAGGGGAGAAATAGGAAGTGTGCCTGCTTTAGAAGAGAAAAACAGGCAGTGTCCTGAACAGGAAGAAACAGGAAGTGTCCTGTGCAGGGAGGAAATAGGAAGTGAGCCTGCCTTAGGAGAGAAACAGGAAGTGTCCTGCACAGGGAAGAAACAGGAAGTGTCCGGCACAGGAGAGAAACAGGAAGTGTCCTGGGGGGAGTATGGGGACAGGAAGTGTGCCGTTCTCAGGAAAAAAACAAGAAGGAGGAGCATGTTTTACAGGTTTATAAAGACAGGCCTAGAGGGGATGGACACAAGAGTAGAGACAAGGTGGAGTGGGACAAGGAGTCCATAATAAAGACATAAAGTGTTTATTCTGAGAGATCTGGTATTCCATGGGACAGTTGTCATTAGAGGAAAGGAGTAATCTCACGTATCAAGAGGGTCACTGTTGCTCTGGCCCCTGTGTGGGCACAGGTACTCCAAGGGCAGTGGGAGAAGTAAGAGTAGCCACGTGGAGGCTCTGCAGCCATCCATCCGGGAAAGGCTGAGGATGGGGATGGGCCAGAGGTTCAGCTGTTGGTGTAATGACCCAAGGTAGAGTGAACAAGAGGCACTGATGGCTTGGATGTAGGATGCAGCTGAGGAAGGATATGAGGAAGCCCATGAAATACAAGAAGTGCTTCAGAAACTCCAGCCCTGTCTAATGGCTTTTATACACCTCCTTTAGAATCTAATCATCCAAATGGATAAAAGCAAAATTTAGGGATGACATAGAAATTATATAATCAGACATTCAAATGGATATGTGCAAAATTTGTATTATTCTTTTTATCTTAACAAAGAATACTTGTATTTCCATTACATCCAAAGAACATTTATATATATTTAATTTATATATGTGTATATATATATATGTTTTTTAAGATAGTCTTTTCTACAAATAAAATTAAAATTCTATTAATATAAAATAAATAAAAGGATTAAAGGAGAGCAGAGTATGGTGATGCACACCTATAGTCCCAGGTACTCAGGAGGCTGAGGCAGGAGGATTGCTTGAGCCCAGGAGTTTGAGGCTATAGTGCACTATGATTATAATCATGTCTGTGAATAGTCATTGCACTCCAGCATGGGCAATATAGCGAGATCCTGCTTTCATAATTTAAAAAAAGATTAAAGGAAGTCAGAAGTGAGGAGAGGAGGTAGACAGAATGTTGCTAAGTTTTTTAGCTAATGTAACGGAGTCAAAAGGTACTCTTTATATATAATGGATCAAAAATATATGTTTAAGTACATGCTTTAAACAATTAAGGCAACCAGCAGCAGAATTTAAAATAATTACATAACTAGCACATTTGGGAGGTAGAAGAGTAACATAAGTGGGAGATGTGTGAGAGAACAAAATCTCTGACAAGTAAAAAAATTATACTGTTTACAGTTATTAAACACAGTTGTTAAATACTGTAAAAATATAAAACACACACAATAGTGATTATCTTTGAGGATTAGACTTGGAAGAAAGACATTAGGAAGAGTTTTATTTGTCATATAAATTCTTTAGTGTTGACTTTTTTTTTTTTTTACCATGTGCATACTTTACCTGTATAATAAATAGCTATTTAAAAGCAGCAAATGGGAAGACTGTGTGGATGCCACACTCCAAGACAGACCCTGGTGATCTCTGCTTCCCAGGGTCCACACCTCTGTGTAGTCCGCCTCTCCAATGGTACACAGATCTTTCTGTGTGACCTGCAGTAAACAGCAGAAGCAATAGTATGTCATTTCCAAGGTTAGGTTACATATGTCTTGGGTGCTCTCTCTTTCTCACTAGATCTCTCTCCCAGATCACTGGCCCTGTGGAAAGCCATGTTGTGAAAAGTCCAAGCTTCCAGGGAACAGGAACATGAGTGAGTTGGAAGCAGACCCTGCCCCCGCCCGAGGCCCAGTCAACTTTCCATATACAGCAGTCCCAGCCAACAGCTTGACTGCAGCTTCATGAGTAAACCCTAGCTAAGCCACTCCTGAATTCGTAATCCTCGGAAACTGTGAGAGATCATAAATGTTTGTTGTTTTAAGCTTCTGTGCCTTTGGATAATTTATTATGCAGCAATAGATAACTAATACAGACTGCTACCCCTGGAGAAATAAAAGCAACTGAAGAACCACCTATGCATGAGTCAGAAGCTAAAACTAGAGCTAAAACACCTACTCTCAGAAAAGCTCTGGCTAGCGATATCACTGATAAGGTAACTGGGCTTTCTGTGACCAGGAGTCCCACCTGCTGCCCCAAACTCAGTGTAACCTGAACTGAGCTCAGCAGCTGTCCTGTCATCCATGGCTTTCTAGTCCTTCCTCGTAGGCCAACCATCCTTCCATGCACCCAAGCCTAACACATCTTAGCCTGGGTTGTCCCAAAAGCAGAGCCAAAGATGATATCTTACATTCAAGTCATTTTTTTGGTAGTAGGATCCGAGGGGTGGGAAGTGAGAGACAGGAGATTGAAACAGGAAAGGAACAAAAACCACTGCAAGGATGTGATATCAAATTGGCCACCACTGCAGACTACTGGGTGCTCAATCACAGTATCAAATGTGTCTCAGACTCCCCACCAGGAAAAGGAAAAGGAAGTGCGTGTCTGTTGACTTTCAGCGCTGGGGGTCAAGGTTGCCCACAGGACACTAAATTGCCTAGCAGGTCCTCAAGGGCACAGAAGCACCAGGGCAGGAAGCAAGAAGCTCACAAGCTTAGCCTGAGAGTTTTGTCACGTTCGGGTTGGAATCGTAGGTGAGGCCAATAGAATTTGAACTGCTGTATAAGACGTGTCCGATACAATTCACATCCAAATGTTGCCAAATCCTTTCTATTTTTCAAACATATGTCTCACCCATCTCCTCTCTTTTCTCCATCTTCACAGCCACTTACTTAATCCGAGCTCTCATTGCCTTTTTTTTCCTTTTGTTTTTCTTTTTCTTTTTTGGTCCACCTTAGCTTCAGATCGCATTGTCTCTTGCAACAGCCACACAATTGGGGTTTCCCTACAGACAGATACCCAAATAGAATAACTCCCAATGTTACATCTCTTTAGTCAAACAACCCCAGTCACTGTGGGTCAGAAACTAACAAAGGCTATGCCTCCCAGCTCCTGCCTGTGAAACAACCCAGGGACGGGCTGGGCTAGTCACTCAGGGGCCTGGGCGAGGACAGTGATTCTCTACTGGGCCAGGTTTGTCGGAGGACTGCACGGAATCCCAGACTGGAACCAAGAGCTGCTTTTCACTCCCTCTGTGGCAATGGGTGTGAAGTTGTTACATGTTCTAGAGACAGAAAAAGAAGCCACGGAGAATTTCGGTAAATTGGAGATTATCTTTCAACATTGTTCACTATGGCTCTCAAAAGCATCTCAGTATTTCCAGAAAATAATGTGTTCTACAACTTCACAGCTAAATGGGCTCCTCTGTAGGTTGTACCTTGCCTAGGAAAATTCATCCCCTTGCATACTTTATGAATTAAAACATTAAGCAACATTCCACGGTATTTTTTAAAAGTTGATGAATTATATATTTTTGTAATTCCTTTGGCAGATTTCCTGGCATGATCCCTGCTTATATTACGAACATGTTCAATGAATCTGAGGAAACTAGATTCTGGTTTCAAAGGTTGTTGTTTTATGCATATTACAAACCTAAGGTACCTTAATTACTTGTAATTAGTTGTATTGTAAACTCAAATCTGTTTAATTAGTTTTAATTAGCTTCATCATAAACGAAACAGTCGATCGTTACAGGTTGTCTTGTTACACTGATGGAGAACACCTGGAATGGATAATTAGTTCCTCCAACAACAAATTAACTTGGGCTACAAGCTGTCATTAATAATTATTTCACCACCTTCCTGGGAGAAGCCAGAGATTAAGATTCTAACACAGAGTCAGAATAAAGTCAAGTTGACTCTTTAAAATAGTAAAATAATAGTAATGCAGTACTTTTTGTCTGTTTTATTGGAACTTTCTCTAATGGTGTGTGAGTCTGTGTGTGAGCATGTGTGTATTAAATGCAAACATCTAGCCACATAAGCACACTTGTACACACACATACACACATACATATAAATATGTGTATATAAACACAACACACATTTCACACACTTTTTTTTTTTATTCCAGCCATTATCTTTATGGAAACCAAACAGAAGTTTACTGGCACATTTAATAAAGAGTTACTCAGGGACAGATTAAACCACCAAAGAGGAATTTTTCCCATAACTTCATGAAGAACAGAATTTTTTCCTCTCTGAGAATGAGCTTCTTTGGAGACACAGACTTCCTTTCTGGGTAAATTCTGGCCACTAAGAGTCCACAGAGAGAAAGCTTACGTTATCGTGTTAAGTGGAAAATTCAGGGCACAAAACTGGATCAACAAACAGCACAATCCCAACTATATAAACAATATGTTGGGGGGGGAAATTGGAAAGAAATGTGCCAAAATGATAGCAGTGCTTGTTTCTGAGTAAGTTTTTCTTCTGTCTGCACTTACAGTTTCCAAACAGTTTCCAAATCTTTAATAACAATCTTGTATCAATTTTAGGGTTGGAAAAACTCAAAAAAATTCATGGAAATCTTGATTCTAGAGGAACTCACTAAAAAGCCACATTGACCGGGCAGCAAATGCCAAGGTTATTGCAAAGAACTATTTTTTACCTCAGGGTGGAAAATTGTAAATTGAATTTGTTTTGCAAGACTCTGCTTTGGGAAAGTTCAGCTGTGGAATCTGAAACTCTATTTTGAAAGATAAGCAGACAGAATAAGGGGGCTTTAAGCTATTGCAAAAGGTACTTTTTAGCAGTGATAATGCAATTTCATATTGGTGAAAGTCTTTGGAGTTTATCAAGAGCTTTCACAGCATGAGGTGCTGTAATGAGCCTTGGTTTAGAACCCAGAAAACCTCAGTATGAGTCTGGTCTCCAGCAATGGGAGGCTATAATGAACTTAAAGGTGTTTTGTAAACTGGAAAATGCTTTTAAAATGTCATTGTGAGGGATACTGTGATACAGCTAGTATATCACAGAAGTTCTGATTTTATTTTAGAAATGAGAAAAACTGAGGCACACAAAACTATTATGATTACAGCATTAATTGCAGTAGAAAAAACTTGAAACAACCTAAATATGCATCAAGAGAATGAGCAAATAAGTTATACAAATGAAATGAACTAGAGTGACACAGATCAACAAGTATGGACCTCACAAACATAATTTTGAAGTAAAAAAAAAATGCAGCTATAGAATAATACATAGAGCATGTTATCATGTTTAAAAACATCCAAACAATATTCTATACATCATTTTTAGTAAAAATATAAAGACATCCATGGAAATGTAAGTAGCAATACAGGGTTGTGATTACAGTGGGGAGGAGGGTGTAGAAACAGGAATGCAACCAGGATTTTGTTTTCTTAATTATGCTGAGAGTTGAGTGCACTGGTGACCACTGAATCATCCTCTATACCTTCTTTATATGTGAAATATTTTGTAATTATTTCATTATTACTATTGACCACGTACTGTGTGTCTAGCACTATGCAGTTTTCCACTTTTTGACACATTTGTCCTCACCAAAGCCCTGTGGGGAAGACCTTGCTGTCCCATTTTCACAGGTCGGGATGCCAGCTCAGTCCCCCTTCAATCACATGTGCACGGTCACTCCACTAACATGTGGCAGTGAAAGGCCTGGGGTTAGTTTTCGTCCCACAGCATTGTCTTCAAGGATCCCAAACACCAAGGACTTGGTAGCCCGGGAACTAGGCTTGGGAAGAGGCATCAGAAGAGATTGCAGCCCTGTTCTGCAGCAGGCACTCAACTCAGACTTTCCCTGGCAACACGGTCTGTGTGTTGGGAAAATCACCCTAGAAGGAGTCGTGCCTGTTTTTCCCAGTAAATGAACTTTTGTCTTCTCAAAAAAAGAAGACACGCCAGAGCTACCCCTTTCACACTCAAGTTCCCGTCACCCCGGGCAGCCCCCACCTCAACTCCCACGCCAGGAGGAACACACTGAGCAGCTGGGTCTCTCCCCAGGAAGTGAATGTTTCCCCACGATGCTCAGAGCTTTCTCATTTCTCTGTCGGAGCTTTTTTCACACCACTCCCTGTCTGTGGTTTTATTTTTTGTTTTTGTTTAAAAGGAGGCAACGAATCATTGGTGTTGAGCTGGCAGTGCATAGACGGTGTGACACAAACCCTGAGTTCCTGGTCCAGTTATGGTCTCAGCCTGGACTTTGTCACACTTCCAGGACAACAGAGTTTAGGGGGCTGTTTTCACAGAGCCAGACTTTCTGGGGGTTTATAAAATTCCTGTATTCCCCCATCAATGAACTCACCCCTTTGGGCCAGCAGCAGGCTGCCACTGCTAAGGCACGGAGAGTGGAGTCTGTACTTTACGGCTGCTACAATACGACAGCCCAGGTGGAAGGCGATGTAGAGAAAATAACTCTGCCCGGGGAACTGGAGTCCTGGCTTCTACTTCTAGACGTGTCTTCTAACCACTTCTGCCTCAGTTTCTTCATTGCTGAAACAACGGGGCTGGGCTTAATGAGCTATAAAGCTCCTTCCAGAGCAAATTCTATGCCATGCTGAAAGGATGCCTACCACGGTACAACCCAGATATCCTTGGAACCATGCTCTTGGCTTCTCCCCTAGGGTTATACGATTGTGAAGACGGTGGCCTGAACATAGGTAAGTTAGCCCAGGCATCTCTGCCCATCAAAGACTTTGGGATCCTTATGTGCCAGGTACCAGCCTGGACTCATCTTCCCAAACAGAAAATGGTCAAAATGGGTGAGGTCAGCACAGACAGCTGGCATGAGAGACACATTAAGTGCTAGACAAGACTTGGGTTGGGAAGTCTTCTCACCTAAGGGGCCCTTGGAGGATATAATTCAAAGTAAGGGGTGGGGTGGGCTGTGGTTACTAGAGTGGAAAAGTGGTTAAGACATAGAATAATCAGCGCCCTAGGAAACTCCCCCAAAGAGAGGGACTTCAACTCCTGTTGGAATTCAGGGGATTTTATTTCACAGTGGTGGACTGATCCAGTGAACTCAGCCCTCCCTAAAATTTTTCTGAATTCCCAGGGGGTCTCGCACCTCTGTCATGCCTGGCTTATGCCTTATGGGATAAAGAACCATCCTATCATAAAAATTATGTATCACTGCCATTTCCTGAGCACCTGTGGGGTGACAATGCTGGGCATTTTTACATGCTATTTCTAATCCCCCCAAACACTTCTACCTCTCTTCAAGAGAGATATTACAGAATCATGTTATAGAAGAGGAAACTGAGTTTCAGAGAGTAAGTATAACTTTGTCTCCTACCCCAGTCTCTGTGGCTCAGCCCAAAATGACCTTTCCACACCATCTCTGGTCCTGCTCTTTGAAAACAACGTTGAGATGTCACTTCCTCTGTGCTGCCACCTTAACTCCTGCAGGGAATTAATCACTTTCTCCTCTGTACTCCCACATCACTTCCAGACCTCCCTTATAGCTCGTCTTCACCTACCAACCCTTACTCTTCACCAAAAAGTTTGTCCAAATCGCTAAAGAAACCTTTTAACATAACCCAAAATATACATCTATTTTTAAATTATACATGGATTACTGTACTACTCTACTAAAGGAAGTAAAACAACGTGGAAAGAAAGGAAATATTTAAGAATTAAAAAGATATCAGAAGCAATACATTTCAAATAAGCTTTCTTTTATTTAATAGTGGCAAAGTTCTTTTAGTATTAGTAACTTACTTTAAATTAGAAATTATAAAAACAAAGGCAGCCATATGTCACTTTATGATGGGGATAGATTCTGAGAAATGCATCCTTAGGCTATTTCCTGTTATGTGAACATCATGGAGTGCACTTACACAAACCAAGGTGGTGTAGCCTACTGCACACCTAGGCTGTACGGTATAGCCTGTTGTTCCTAAGGCTACAAACCTGTACAGCATGCTATGTACTGAGCACTGCAGGCACTTGTAATACAGTGGTAAGTATTTGCACATCTAAACGTAGAAAAGGTACAGTAAAAATACAGCATAAAGGATAAGCAATGGTGCACCTGTTTAGGGCATTTACCATGAATGGAACTTGCAGGAATAAAAGTTGCTCTGGCTGAGTCAGTGAGTAAGTGATGAGTGAATGTGAAAATCTAGGACATTACTGTACGCTACTGTAAATTTGATAAACACTGTACACTTAGGCTATACTAAATTTATTTTAGAAATTTTTTTATTCAGTAATAAATGAACCTTAGCTTACTGTAACTTTTTTACTTTATAAGCTTTTTAAATTTTTTAACTTTTTGACTCCTTTTTAATAAAACTTAGCTTAAAACCCAAACACATTGCACAGCTGTACAAAATATTCTAGATAGGCTTTTTTTTCTATTTTTAAGATTTATTCATTTGTTTTACTTTCTAAACTTTTTTCTTAAAATCCAAGACACAGGCTGGGTGTGGCCCACATCTGTAATCCTAGCACTCTGGGACTCTGGGAGGACGAGGTGGGAGGTCTGCTTGAGGTCAGGAGTTCGAGACCAGCCTGAGCAAGTGCAAGACCCCCGCTCTACAAAAAATACAAAAATTAACCGGGTGTGGTGGCACGTGCCTGTAGTCCTAGCTCCTTGGGAGGCTGAAGCAGGAAGATCGCTTGAGCCCAGGAATTTGAGGTTACAGGGAGCTATGATGACGTCACTGCACTCTAGCTGGGGCAACAAAGCAAGACTCTGTCTCAAAACAAAAGCAAAACAAACAACAACAAAAAAACAAGACACAAACACACACAGTAGCCTAGGCCTACAGGAGTCAGGATCATCAGTAACACTGTCTTCCACCTCCACATCTTGTCCCACCAGAAGGTCTTTAGGGGCAATAACAGCTCCTCATGGAGCTGGCATCCCCTATGGTAGCAATGCCTTCTTCTGGAATATCTCCTGCAGGACCTGCCTGAGGCTGCTTTACAGCTAACTTTTTTTATAAGTAGAAAGAGTACACTCTAAAATTATGATAAAAAGTATAGTATGATAAATATATGAACCAATATGATAGTTATTTATTATCACTACCAAGTATATATATCTTACATAATTGTATGTGCTATACTTTTCCAGTGGTCCCCAAACATTCTGGCACCAGGGACCGATTTCACGGAAGACAATTTTTCCACGGACAGGGGGTAGGGGGTGGGAGGTGGAGCTCAGGCAGTGATACGAGTGATGGGGAGCAGCTGTAAATACAGATGAAGCCAGCTGCTTACCTCCTGCTGTGCACACACACCCCCTTCCTAAGTTTCATGGAAGACAATTTCTCTGCAGCCCAGTCCCTACCAGGCCACACACTGGTACCAGTCTGCGGCTGGGGATTTGGGGACTGCAGTTTTATATGACTGGCAGCGTGGTAGGTTTGTTAACAGTAACATCACCACAAACAAGTGACTAACTCATTGCACCACAACATTAGGACAGCTACAATGTCACTGGAAATAAGAGTTTTTTGGCTCCATTATAATCTTATGGGGCCACAGTCGTATATGGGGACCGTCATTGACTGAAACATGGTTATGCGTTAACTAAAACCATCATTATGTTTAAATGAGTTAAACAATAAATGTTTAATTATTTATTATTTAAGGAAAGTAGTGGGATTGTGTATGCTTCATTATTGAAACGCTTGATAAAACATTTAGTGATGGAGCTCTGATGCTACCTACAGTTAATTTCAATAGCATTTGGTTTTAATATCTCACATAGCTGGAAAAAATACCTCATAAAAACTCATAAAGTCAAATGGAAGGAATGTGTCATTGGCTATACTTACTGAATTGTCATACTCAATTTTTCATTCCATACATCAAACATGAAAAATACCTTTTTTAAAAATTGTCCTAGTACATTTTCATCTTCTTAATGTCTCTCCATCATCTCCAAACTAATTGGAAAACAGTACAATATGTATTTTTAACAAATGAGCTCAATACTTTCTAAACTTCTTCATCTGAAAGATTCATTCACAGATTTAGAAAATTTTGTTGCCAAGTTTAAGTGTGCAGATATGAGACTTTTTAATAGGTAAAAATGACTACATTAATTTTGGCCACAAAATTATATAATGATGTATGCATTTTTAAATATCTCTTTTCAAAATACTCTCTTTGTAGCATGATTTTGTGGAATTTTTTGTTTTCATTTTTGTTTTGCAGAACAGTTACTTTCTCATTATTTTAGAACAACTTTTAACTTGAACGGATACATCAAGTATGTTTAATTTTTTTAAATCTCCTGAATAGAATATACTTGAGAGCCACTTGTCTTCACACACACACAAAGCAAATTTTGAGTATTTGTTTTATAAAAGAAAAATTACCAACATCTTTAAGATTAGTTTTTAATCTTAAGTTTTTATTTTAAATTGTCACAAGATAACCAGAAAATCTCTCTATGGTATGAAAGATTTTCAAACTCATTCCTCATGTCATTACTTTTTTCTTTTTTTTTTTTTTTGATAAAGGCAGGGTCTCACTCGGCTGCCCAGGCTGGAGTGTAGTGGCGTAATCATAGCTCACGGCAACCTCAAATTCCTGGGCTCAAGCGATCCTCCCACCTCGGCATCAAGAGTACCTGGGACTACAGGTGAACACCACCATGCTTGGCTAATTTTTAAAATTTTTGTAGAAACAGGGTCTCTCTATGTTGCTCAGGTTGGTCTTGAACTCCTGGCCTCAAGGGATCCTCCCACTTGAGCCTAGCAAAATGCTGGGATTACAGGCATGAGCCATTGTGCCCAGCCATCTCATTAAAGTTATTATTGTCATATTGCTAACCTTGTTGATGATATGTAGCAGCACAAAAAAATGCAATGAGGCACAATAATCAAAAAGCAAACAAAAGTAAGGACACCATGCTCAACACCTCTGTGCTGCGGAATTCCCCCTCATCTGTTAGAATTGTTCTCTGTTCTACAGATTATTAATCAATACATATGTTAAACATATTTCTTATATTTTATATAATTTTCTTCCCAGAATCTAAAGATCTCTTTAGAGACCATAGCACTGGACTATGATTAGCTTAAAAGCAGAGACCAGGCCTTTTTTCCTTTGTACTGACTCTGCCACCAACCCCTAAGGCAGGGTCTGGGACAGAGTCAGTAGCCCAGGAAGGCTTACTAAGCAAAGATTTTTAAGCCTTTGCTTAAAACACTTTAACTTATTTAAATCTTTGCTTTAGGAGGTGCGACTGCTAACATTTCAGCAACAGCAAAAATTTACTCCAGATGTTTCAAATAAAAAAGATTAATGAAAGGACTTGTCATAGAAGTGAGGGCAGGGTTTAGGAAACAAGGGATGGTGAGGCACCCACACGGTAGCGATAGTGGGAAACCGTTACCACCCATAGGACCTGGGAAAGCTGCACTAGCTATGGAGGAGGTGCCCAGCAGAAGCTGCCAGTCTTGGTGGAGGGACCCAGCTGCTACCAGGGATGCAGTGTATGTACAGGAAAAGAATTCCCCAACCTCTTCCTCCTGTCCCACTGGTGCCTTCTGTTGGCCAAACCCACCTGAAAGACAGTCAGTGGTAAACAAAGGAGACATAGTCAGAAAAGTTCAGCCTCCTGGGCATAGAGCAGGCAGAGCATGGCAGAGCAGAGAATGCAGGGGGCAGGCAAAGCCAGTGGGGAGATGAAGAACACCCAACCCAGACAAAAGGTCCAATCCTTTGATCCTGGCTTGGAATCTTAAGACCAGCCGTTGGCCATTGTAGATAGCATCCTTCTTCTCTTGGAGGAAAAAGGGAATCCTCACCCTAACTCAGATAATTTCCATCAAACTACTTATTTCCTATGTCCACTGTGAATTATTCGTGTCTCACCCAACCTATTTTGTCTAGGGCAACTGAGAACATAAATACTATATTGCTGATGGACATTTTTATAATCTCTATTTTTTCCTTATTTGGATTTCACCTATTCTAGGGAAAGCAACTCTTTCGGGTTGGTTTGCAAAGGTGAATATTTGTTGAAACATGAGCTGTTTGTGGTGACACTGGAGTCCTATCAAGTGCGTATATGTTTTCAGCTCAATACCACAAACATATCACATAGTCTGTTATCTGCAAGGTATCATAGGGAATTCAAAGATGAATTACAGATGGTCTTTGCTCCTATCCCCCAGGGAAAGGACACCAGCATCGACAAACAATGATAAATGTTCTCATGAAGTTTAATTCTAGCAGTACTATGAGATAGCCTCAAGGAAGTGAAACTTATTAGAATTTGGAAAGATAAGTAGAATTTTGACTAGTGTAGTTTTGTGGGGATGGCGATACTTCATGCTATGGTTTGACTGTTTATCCTTTCCAAAACTCTTGTTGAAATTTGATTGCCATTGTAACTGTTCGGAGGTGGGGGGACCTTTGAGAGATGATTGGGCCATGAGGTCTCTGCCCTCATAAGTGGATTAATGCCTTTATTGCAGAAGGGACTTTGTTATCAAGGAAGTAGATTCACCGTAAAAGGGTGAGCTCAGCCTCCTTTTGTGCACGGTCTCTCTCTATCTCACACTGCACCATGTGATGGCACTACAAGAAGGGCCTTGATACTGGACTTCCCAGCCTTCAGAACTGTGAGCCAATAAATTCCTGTTCATTATTAAATACCCAGTGTGTGGTGTTCTGGTATAGCAGCACAGAACAGACTAAGACAGTTCAAGGGAAGGAGAAATAATTTTAGTTGAAGTACTTTATCAGACCAAGGACTTGTAAAGTCTATGACTTTATTAAAGACTCTGATGGGAAGGAAATGATGGCCAATACTAACCTCAGACAAATTTGAAACCCAATATCAGGGTTAAATTAATAAATAAACATCTCCCCCATAAGAAATGCAATTACACCTCAGATTCAGAGTCCCTCATCTAAGACACTCTCAGTGCCAAAGGCTTATTTATATTCAAAAAACAAAACTGGTTTGAAACTTCTAAAAACTCTTCAGACAAACCTTTTGCAACTTGTGCAGAAAGAAGAAACTGAACAACAGCTTTCAGTTTCAACTTTAGCTCAGCACTGCTCCAGAGGGAAAAATTGCAAAAACAGAGAGTGAGAATTGAATTTTCCTTGATGGTTGTCAATCCTGTCAGAAGAATTTATGGGAGAGTAAAAATTATTAAGGCCAAAGGGAGCTATTACAATGATGGAGTCTCTTTTTATTTCAGCTTGAGGCTGCATTTTTAAAGATAATTCCAAATGAAATTCTAAATGCAATAGAAATGAAAACATAATTTTTTTGAATTTCTCATGAATTCTCAATATTATGATTCTAGACCTTACCACCAGCAATGTGGCATTAACCAAGCACTACCTCATGTTAAGTTTCATACTTACTATAATGCATAGAGCACTTACTATGAGCCAGTCACTATACTAAGTACTTACAATAACCCATTTAATTCCCCATTTAACAGATGAGTAAAATGAGAGACAGAAAAGTTAAGAAACTTGTTTAAGGTCACACAGCTACTAGGCTGATAGGGTTGCTAGACAAAATACAAAATGTCCAGCTGAATTTGAATTTCAGATAAGCAATAAATAATGTTTCAGTATAAGTATGTCTCAAGCAATATTTAGAGCATACTTACACCAAAAATTATTCATTGCTGGCCTGAAGTTCAAATTTAACTAGGTGTCCTAGATTTTTACATGCGAAATCTGGCAACCCTGATAGTTAGTAATGACAGAGCTCAAAGGACAATTGAATAATGAGGCATTAAGGAGTTTCTCTGCCCAAGAACTACCAGTAGATTTGTGGCATTGATTCTGTCCTGACTATAATAATGACACTAAATTGAGCAGTTTCTTAAGGCTCTGTAGTAAGCACTTAACATACATTATCTCATTGAATCTTCGCAAGGACCATACCATTATTAGGCCCATTTTGCAGATGAGCAGGTGCAGAGATTGAACTACATGCCCAGTTTAGTGAAACTATTAATAGTAAGCAGTGGAGCCTGATTCAAACCGGGGTGTGTGAGGGTGCAGCACCCAGGTCATAATGACAACTTTGTGTCACCTTATTAATACAAACTCGTCTGCTCTGTGCTCCATTGTTGGAATCACGGTATATCCGAAGATCTATTTTTCAGAGCTTTCAAAAGATAACTAGATGTTTAATCTTAGCTATCTTTGATTCTAAACCAGATTTTTCTGCTAAAAGAGCTCCCTGAAACCAGGGAAGTCATGTTCATTCTCTGTACCCCCTACAGGGTTCAGCATTGTTCTCAAAATACAATAGGAGTGCAATGCATATTGTAGAGCATGACAAAATACTATCTTTCTCAGCATGCATAATGGAGACTGTCTGAGTTTTATTTTTGGTCAATAACTATCAAACCCTTGACTTTCAAAGTCCAAATGATTTTCTGTAAGGACCATGGTGGAGAGAATTGAAAATAGCATCAAAAAAGGGTCTGGAAGCCAGGCACGGTGGCTCATGCCTATAATCCTAGCACTTTAGGCAGCCAAGGTGGGAGGATCACTTGAGGCCAGGAGTTCAAGCCTGAGCAACACAGCAAGACCCCGTCTCTACAAAAAATAGAAAAATTAGTCAGGCATGGTAGCATGTGCCTGTAGTCCTAGCTACTCTGGAGGCTGATGCAGGAGGATGGCTTGAGCCCAGGAGATTGAGGTTGCTGTGAGCTACGGTGATGCCACTGAATTCCAGCCAGGCAACAGAGCAAGACCCTGTCACCAAAAAAAAGCAGGGGTAGGGGGTGGTGAGGGCAGGCGTCTGGAAACTCCTTTCAGCAGTCCTTATTTGGTTTTCACATAGCCAAGTTTACCCAACTTGAATAGCAGTCTTGGTCTTCTGAGGGGCATCCTATAGACGCTGTGCAAATTCAAAGCTCTGAATGTATTAGTTCTTATATTACTGGAGCTTATTTCCAATTAGTACATATGCCTTCCTTGGAAAGATCATTACCACTCATCAGGTGTCCACTCTCACGCAGAGGAGAATGCATATCTCATTCTACTCTATTTTTAAGTCTGACACTCAGAAAGACTTAGTGTTATTATAATCCCGCTTCCATCATGTGGCTCTTCAGAGAGGATCTGGAGAAGTAGACATTATGAACAGAGAGAAAATCAGAGGGACTGACGCAGAAGTAAATGTAGGACAGTGGAAGACGGAGGGCCAGGGAAAAAGAACGGCACCCCGGCTGTGCCACGCCACCCACCCTGGACTGTGAGCTCCCTGGCTGGAGCGACATCTGCCGAAGGTCATGTAGTGCCCAGTGTCGGGCTCTCATCTGATTCCAACCCCAGACATAAGCCTTCAGGGACGACAGTGAGACAGAAGGAGCAAGTCCTAGTGTTCTGTAGCAGGGTAGGGTGACTGCGGTTAGCAACAGTGCACTGTATGTTCAAAGTAGCTAGAAGAGAGGACTTGAAATGCTCTCAAGATGTGGGGTAAATACTTGAGGTGATGGACACCCAAATACTCTGATTTAATCATTACATAGTCCATGCATGGAACCAAATATTATATATACCCCACAAATATGTACAAAAATTATATATCGATAAAAAAATAAATAAAAATTTAAAAAGACTTCAAGAACAAAATGAAAGAATTGACCCACCTTATCATACGGCATAGTAGAGCTTTCGTGTAGACTTCAGAGGCAGAATCCCTGGGTTTAAGACAAGACCCTCAATCTTTCTGCTCCTCAGTTTTCTCATAGGTAAATAGAACTGATAACAGGACCTATGTCAGGGAGTTGTTGAAAGTAGTAAATGATATAATTTATGAAAAGCACTTAGAACAGCACCTAGCACATAGTGAGCCTTCAATAAGTTTCAGTGCGTATTATGCCTACTATGAATATTATTATCCAAATCCTACAGTCTGCCCTCTACTCGGGACTCTCACTGACCGTGTCACAGCTCCTGTGCCTATTCCAGGCACCCTCCAGGGTACCCTCTTCATCTTCCCCGCACATTAGCACTTAGCAAATGACATCACATACTTGTCAGAAAAAAATTGAGAACCTGTATGAGTTTCCTGTTGTGATACAACAAACCACCACAAATTTAACAGCTTAAAACACACGAATTTATTATTGTATAGTTATAGAGGTCAGCATTCCCAAAATAATCAAGGTGCAAGCAGAGCTCTGTTCCTTCTAGAGGCTCTGTGGGAATATCTGTTTCCTTGCCTTTTCCAGCTTCTGGAGACCACCCACATTTCTTGGCTCATGCCCCTTCCTCCATCTCCAAAGCTAGCAGCGGAACATCTTCAAATTCTCTCTCTCTCTCTCTCTCTGACCTCTGTTTTCACCATCACATCTCCTCCTCTGACTCTGACACTCCTGCCTCCTTCCTACAAGGCCCCTTGTGATTCACTGACCCACGTGGCTAATCTGGGCTGATCTTCCTGTCTCGAGCTCCTTCACTTAATCACATCTGCAAAGTCCCTTTGCATGCAGCGTAACATATTCTCAGTTTCTGGGGACTTGGACATAGGCATCTTTGGGAGCCATTATTCAGTCTGTCTGCTCCAATATCTACTAGGACCCTCCAGCCTTCCCTTTTCTTGACATCAGCGTATCACTGCTGGTCCTTCGTCTTCTCTTTAGCACGAGAGTAAAAGTTTCCTATCTGCTCCTTGAAGTTAGCCCTCCCATTTGTTCACTAGAGTCCATGTAACTTCACCTTCTCTGTGATTCCCAATTAATTCCCTCTTTTTTTTTTTTTTAAGAGGCAAGGTCTCACTCTGTCATCCAGGCTGGAGTACAGTGGCCCAGTCATACCTCACTGTAACCTCAAATTCCTGAGCTCCAGCAATCCTCCTGCCTCAGCCTCCCGAGTACCTGGGACTACAGGCACACATCACTGCACCCAGCTAATTTTTTATTTTCATTTTTAGGGACAATGCTTCACTGTGTTGCCCAAGATAGTCTCAAACTTCTAGCTTCAAGCAACTTTCCCACCTCAGCCTCCCCAGTAGCTGGGATTACAGGCACGAGCCATCGTGCCTGGCCTCCACCCTTTCTGTCCCTCTGTAAGGGTATCTCTCCTGCCTTTAAACGTGTATTTCTTTCCACCTTAAACATAAATATTTTGTGCTTCTTGCCTCTTGCCACCCTTCAATTGCTCTTCCTTTTGCTATCTAACTTCTCAGTTGTAGTAAACATCTTTTTTCCTGAGAACTGCCTTCCCACCCATAAACTGGACTCCAGCACTCCCATTTTTATCTTATACGCTTTGACACTGGCCACAGCTTACTAGACAATGAGCGGACACCTGACCCAAGTTGAGCTAATCAGATTCTCTTTCCAAGAATTTGGATCATCAGAATTGAGTCCTGACTTGAACTGAAAACGTGCAAATCCAGGAGCTGCGGGGTGGCTCGCTCAGACTATGCACACACCGGAGCAGTTAAAGTTGTTCTATGTGGAGAATTAAGAATGAAGCAGACCATGGCTCTTCAGTTCCTGACCCCAGACTCTCACAGAGCCTGGCTGTGCAACTTAACCCCAGGTTCCATGAGCTATCCCTTTATGCTCTCAGTACATTCCCTTTTTAGACTTGCACTGATTGGAATAGGTTTCTGCTACTTGCATCTACTACTGGTTAAGACCATGGTTAAATCAATTTCCTCTTGTCCCATCACCCATTTTCCCACAGGGTGGCTCCCACCACACTAAAGCAGCGCCCCCACAGTAGGTTTACCTCCATCCTATCCAGGCCCTGTTCTGCCATCTCAGTCTGGATCCTTCAGTCTCCCCCGGCACTGATGGAGTCTGACTACCCAATCTTCTTCAAACTCTATCCTCTGTTGACTTCCACCACATTGTGCTTTCTAGACTTAGCGTCTTCCTGTTTCTCGGCCCAACCTTCTCTCTCCTCAGTGGCTTGTCTTTGGATTGAGGGGAGGTTCAGTCCATGGACTTCCATTTTTCTTTTTATAGAGTCCTTCTACTGATTCTTTCCTTTAATGGCCTTAACCTTGTGACTCTTCACTCTATGTCTTCAGCCCTTACTTGTCCATGAGTCTTCTTAAATTCAACACGTACAAAGCAAACGTGTCTGCATCTGCATCCTACTCACTTATCCACCATTCTTTCAATCTTCCACAGATAAGAGGTCTCAGCACCTGCTTCTGGCTCTACTCTGTCATCCCTTGGACCAAATCTGCCCTCTAATCCTGCCATTCCTCTCTTCCAGACAGCGCTCAGATCTGCCCTACCCTCCTCATTCCCTCTGCCATTACCTTTGTCCTGCCATAAATTACTCCATAGTGTCTTCTCTGGCCTCCTTACTTTCCGCATCCTTTTAATTCTATCCATTCCATTCACCACTCCAAAATCTCCCAGGCATCCTCACATGGGATATGTAAATCAGAACTAGCAGTGGCCTCATCATCACCACCACCCACAAATATTTACTGACCACTTACTGTGGATGCTTAAATGTATAGATGCAAAACTTCCTCCAGGAGCCTCTGATACAATTGCAGAAATTACATAAAACATAAGCTTTAAAAGATGTAAAACTATAAAGAGGGCAAAAGGCTTATAAAAAAAGATGTAAAACTATACACAAGGCAATGTATTAATAATATCAAATGAACAGTGCAGATCTCTAGAGCCAGAAAAATTCTATGAAGGATGTAATCATAAGGTTAGGGGTGGTTACAGGAAGGGGAAGTAAGGGCAGAGAGGTGGGAGGGAGGTATTCTACAGAGGGACTGGCACAAGCACAGATCAGACACTTTAATGGTGTTTTCAGGCAACATGGGGAGGCTGAGCTGGTGAAGGTGGAAGGGGGAATATGCCATGTAGACAAAATAGAACACCCAAGGAGGAAGGAAGTTACCTAGTGTGTTTGGGGAAGAGTGACAAATAGTCCCATGAGTCTAGACATGAAGTTTGGAAAAGAGAGCCAGAAGATGGGGCTGGACATTGGGATGGGGAATCCTTGAAAACTTCGGAACAGCTGAGGGAGGCCATCAAAGAGGTGTTTTAGGGCAGGGCCCAAACTCAGCATGCTGACATAGTGCTGCGCACATGAGAGGTCCTGAATCACGCTCATGGACTGATTAACATGGTACATGTCAGCGAAGAAATGGATCCTTAGGGGAAGAGCTAGGATGGGGTTGAGGAGGGTCATGATAGAAAGAGAAAACTGCCTGGGAAGTGCCACTGACAAAAAGGCCACATTCTTCATTTAAACCCATGGCCACTCTTCAGGGAGGGTAACAGTGAGAGCAAAAGCTTGCAGCTGAGAATATATATAGTCATAATAATAACAGTATTAATAATTATTTAAAAAATAACAGGAACAGTAACTCACACTTGGTGGGTGCTTACCATGTGCCAGACACCGTGCTGCATATGTACTTTCCTCCAGGCTGAAATGCTGGCTATTAAAATATCGAAGTGCTGCCAGACACATTAGCAAATACCTGAGATCTTGAGCACCTTTGGGGAGCCCCTATGCCCTGGTCACAAGAGCTCCTCTCCTAGAAGCCCCTGTGCCCCCTGCTCCAAGGAGCTAAAAGCACAAAAGGGGGCCTCTAGTTTCCCTCTGCAACATGATGATCAGCACCTCTCCTGATTGCCTAATGGCCCCACTAAAAATTCTGAAAATCACGCCTATATTACATGCATTAGGCAACTTAATTCTTACATCATTTTTATATTCTAGGAAAGGAGACTAAGGCTGAGAGAGATAGGAGACTTGACCAAGGTCACAGCTCATAGGTGGCTGAGCACAGATTCTATCTGATTCTAGAGCCTGAGTTCTTGCTCCTCCTGGAAGGGCAGATTTTATGCTTGGGATTGGGGGACCTACAGTTGAATAGACTGCCGCACTAAATAAATCAACCGGGGAAATATGATTTCCAGAAACTTCCTGTTTTAATAAGTCAGAGAAATCACCGAACTCTGTTACGAATGTCAGGCCCCTAGGTGCCCCCAGTCCGTACTAAATGCTAAGCCTGCCGGGTGAGCCCACACTGCTGGGTTTATGCAAAGGGTAACATTTCCTTCGGTGGTGACATTTAGAATGGACTGCTACATCTTCATCTAGCAGCAAAACTCAAATTCTTTTCTTCCCTCCTCAAGTGTAACTGATCTCATCCCAGATGCTATGGTTATTTGCCTGTAGCTTCCAAAACAAAAGCAAATGACAATCCCATCTGTTACAGCCGGCTATGGGGAAAGGTCACGAGCCTCTCCCATCGTCTCTTTACTCCAAGTTAAGAGTTAACAAAACAGAAAGATGTTTATTTAGTATCAACTCTTGAGTTTCTTCTGGTGATAAAAGGAGGGTCAGAAAACAGGACTCAGTTGAGGTTGCTATAATGTATGACTCAGAATTTAACCAAGATGTTAGAAAAAGAACCACAAAAGCCTAAGGCAAATAAGATGGATTTAATATCAAAAAATATAGAAAAAAAAAAGCAGAAATTAAGAAATTCAAAAACCAAACTGATAAGTAAATCCAACAGCAGCTTCTATAGGGAAAAATATACAGATGGATAAATATGTAGACAAATACTCTTTTTCATTATTGTAACAGGTCATATGAATATTTTAAAGGACTCCAAAAGGCACTGGAGAAAATGTAGCTTCATTCTTGTTTTTTTAGATAGATAATAATATATGTGCACAGGAAAATATCCAGAAGAATATTCCTCAAAATGTTGACAGTATTTATCTCTGGATGACAGAAGTTGGAGTAAGTTTTCATTTTTCTTTAGACTTCTCTATTTCTTGAATCATTTAAAATGAGCATTTGTCATTTTTACAGTCAGAATAAAAACTGTAAAACCATTTTCATTTTTCTAACGGTCTCAAACATGACTGAATGTGAAATATGATAATATATGAAAAATGCTACATAAAACGTGAAACAAATCATAGTCAAATTTGCTTTATGACAATATAAACATCCCAAATTTTGTATCACAATGGATAGTAAAAACACAAATCTCATGAAATTACCTACTGCTGTCCTATCAGATCATACCTGCACACACGGTCATTGTCAGCCCACAGGGGTCTCATCCCAGTGAGTGAGGGAGTCCCATGGTATGAGGAAGCCAATCCAGAGATCCCATCCAAGGTTGACCTCATGTCAGAGGCTACGTTCCTAGAGCTTATGGCAGACCTTTGCTTTAATGTCGCCATGCTAGTCCCTAAAACAATGTCTCATGATTACCATTAATTACATGTCGAACAAATCTTACAGAATAGAAGATCCATGGGTAAACCCGAGGAAATCTAAACTCCTTTTAAGTTAACACACAGACTTGGGAAAAACACTCCATCTCAACTTTTTAAATGTACCTTCCTAGTCATGAATGGAAAGTGTCTGAGGTAGGCATCTGTAAATTTGAATGCATAAATCCCTTCTTTATGTGGGGTCATGAAAATGGACATGTGACCCAGACCTGGCCAGTCACAGCACCGGATACAGGGATTGGTGCAAGAAGCCAACACATGTCCAAAACAGGACCAACCAGGGTCCCATGGTGAGAGTAGAAATATGGAGACAGGGGAGGGGGAGGACTCTGGGATTACAAGCTTGAAGGACCGTGTACACCAGCAGCTGCTGGAGCCCCTCTCCACTGCTTGGAGAGCAAGTGCCCGAGCATGCAGCAAAAGGAAAGCAAGCCGGCTGAGAAACACAGTGACAGGATCCCAGTCACCCCAATGATACTGTTTTAACCTCTAAATCCAGTGCTATCTGAAAAAAAAATTAAATAAATTTGAAAATAAAAAATAAAAAATAAAAATATCCAGTGCTACTAGGTTGAGTTGTGTTTCCTTCCTTTGCAACTGCCAGTGCACAATAACTATTAGCTATTAAGTTATCCATCCCCAAAGGTTCCCTTGAATTCATACTGAAAGGCTATCTATATAACACCAGATTCTTCGTTCCTGGGAGGTAGGAATCACATCTCTTCATCTTTTTATTCTTGGTGCCTATCACAATATATGTGTTTTGAATAAATGAATGAGTAATACAAACATACTAAAAAAAAACCTTCAGATCTATTTGATCAATTATGACAAATAATGTGTTCTTTTGTTAAGTGATTAAACTTATAAAAGCAATAATAATAATTCCTTCAAGACGCGGCATAGGTAAAGAAATGAAAACTTTTGCTAAACCAATGAGTAGAAACAGCTGAGTGGCTTCACAGAATTTTGGTTTTCAAGAGTTTTTGGAGTTGTGAGGAGTGGGGAGGAGGTGGGATCAAGGTCCAAGGTTGCAATAAAGCCAGAGAAAGCACACTTAAAAGCGAGTTTTGCTGGGAGGCTTGACAAAGTTCTCTGGTTTCAGTTCAGGCGTTGCAAACTGGCAGTCCTAGAACTGCATTTGGCCCGTAGAAATATGTTGTTTGGTCTGCACTCTGTTTCTTTAAAACTTTTTTAGAACTTTGCATTTGAATGTCATGAGCTGGGAATAATATGGCTGCAGCAGGTACTGTTCTAAACGCTTTGCATATTTGAATCTATTTAATCCTCTAGAGAACATTTGTCAAGTACTTAACGATATGCCGAGTACTATTTCAAGCGCTTTATGTGTATTAACTCACGAAATGCTTTAACTACTCCATCTCCATATTACCTACATGAACACTGAGGCAGAGGGAATTGAGTAATTAGCCTGAGGTCCCACAGCTAGTATACAGCACAACCAGTCTGGCCCCTGAGTTTGGGCAGTTGGCCACATGCTGCAATTGCCTCCCCAGCCTAGTCTGACACTCAGCCAAATCCACACTTTGATATTTCCTGTTAGGTCCTTGCCAGTATTGGGCTATGTGACCCCTGGTCTGCACAGTGGTGTAAGTGGGTTACTGGTCTGAGAATGGCATAGCTGTCTTCTACCAGGTCTTAAGCAGCCTCCTTTGAGTGGGCAGGTAAGAGGACCTCCCCACAGTGAGAAGAACTCGAATACGCATGGCTGGTGATTACAGCAATAGAAGCAGACACTGTTGTCACTGACACCTCACGGTTCTGAAAGTCACCATCTTACTTGACATTCAAAATGCATTAAGCCTTGTACAACCAAAAAAACAAAAAATAAATTTGAACTTTATCAAAATTAAAAACTTTTGTGCATCAAAGGACACTATCAAAAGAGGGAAAAAAACAACCTACAGAATGGGAGAAAATATTTGCAAATTCTGGATCTGATAGGGGATTAATATTGAGAATGCATAAAGGACTCTTACAACTCAACAGAAAAAAAACAACAACAGCACCCAATTCAAAATGAGCAAAGGACTTGAATAGACATTTCTCCAAAGGAGATATATAAAGGGTTGAGCACATGAAAAGATGCTCAGCATCACTATCATTAGGGAAATACCAATCAAAACCACAATGAGATACCACTTCATACTCACTAGTATGGCTATTACCAAAAAAGTGGAAAATAGCAAGTGTAGGTGAGGATGCAGAGGAACTGGAACCCTTGTGCATTGCCGGTGGGAATGTAAAATGGTGCAGTGGTACAAGACAGTTTGACAATTCCTGAAAATGCTAAAATAGAGTTACCATATGACCCAGCAATTCCACTTGTAGGTATACGCCCCAAAGAATTGAAAGCAGGAACTCAAACATATACTTGCATGCCAGTGTTCACAGTAGCATTATTCACAATGGCCAAAAGGTGGAGACAACTTAAATGTCCATCAACAGTTACACAGAAAAACAAAATGTGGTATATACATACAATCAAGTATTGTTAAGCCTTAAAAAGGAAATGAAACTCTGAAACATGCTACACCACGGCTGAACCTTGAAAACATTGTGCTAAGGGGTGTAAGCCAGACACAAAAGGACAAATACTACAAAACTGCACTTCTAGGAGGTACCTAGAATAGTCAAAACATAGAGACAAAAAGTTCAGTAGAGGTTATCAGGAGCTAGAGGGAGGAAAAATGGGGAGTTATCATTTAATAGGTACAGAGTTTCCATTTGGGATGATGAAAAAGTTCTGGAAATGATTAATGATGGTTGCACAACATTGTGAATATATTCAATGCCACTGAACTGTACACTTAAAAATAGTTAAAATGGTAAATTTTATATTAAGTATACTTTACCTCCATTTTTTTTAAAATACCTTCAAGAGGATAAATAAAATTATACAGGAAACTAGATCCTTTCCCACTCAAAATCAAATAGTAAAGTTGAAAAAGGGTCAGGGGCATGGGGAGAAGAGAACCCAGTTAGCCAGAAGGATAGAAAAAAAAAAAAAATTGGCAACAAAATGCCCAGCAAAACCTGTTATATCTGCAGGAGACATGGACAAAGCTTTTTTTTAAAAGAAGCAAAAGTATTTTTAAAAAATTTTCAGAAAGAAGTAAAAATGATCATGCTTACCCATTAGATATATGCTCACAAAGACACGTACCAGGATAATAAAATAAATGTCCAAATTTTCAGCTACTAAAATAGTGAGATAGTGAAGTTCAAATTGTCCTCATTTTGTGCGGATCTGACTGAAGCATAGAGCCCTGGAAATTTACTTATAGCAAAAGCCTATCAGGGATACCTGCAATATCCTTGGGGGTTTTCAAAAATGACACAAAAATTTAAAAATATAAGTCTGCCATAAAACTATCCATTAGAGACTAGCATATTTTAGATAAAATGAACTTCAAACTCCTCGATTACAAAACAATGTCATGAGATTATAAATTGCTCTGTAGCTCTCTGTCTCTTCAACCGGGAGCATTTTGTGTTCTCCAAAACCTTTAACTTGATCCACATTAGGTTAACGGGGGCCATGGGAGTCACAGCACTACAGGAATATTGGTTTATTGAAGAGGAAACTAGATTCAATCCCAGGATGTGCCATTAAGTCATTGAGTGACCTTGGACAAGTCACTCGACCTCTCTGAGCACCAATTTCCTTTGTGTGAAGTAAACAGATGGGACAAAATGACTTCTGAAGTCTCTTTAACATATTATGAGTCACATTTTGTTCTGTCTTGTCTTTCGGTGACATCTTTTTGCTTCTCTTTTCCAAATATGTCGGTGCCCAAATTGAAAGGTGCAGTTTCATAAACCTTTCACAAATAAGACATTCCTTCAGTCTCTCCAAACTTATTCTCCTCTTATGTCCCAGCTCACCACACCCTAGGATGATCAGAGAAACTCTGATCTGTTTGTTATACTTATTTGTACACATCAGTTCATAAAGGATTTGAGCCTATCTAATTTCACTTCCAAAAAATTTCAAAATTCTCTTCCATGCATACTATGCACAGTCTTATTTTAAGAACAAATCTTTTTCCAAAAAAAAAAAAAACCTCATACTTAACAATATTTACTTGGTTTTTTTCCTCCATTACAACAGGAGAGTGACATATGTATAAAGAAGGATGCTAAACGAACGCAGATGGGGTACGGCCGAGTTCCAGACAACTGCCGCCCTTTCTCTCCCAGCTTGATGGCTAATCACCAAAATACACTCCAGCGCTCTTCTCTCCCCTCATACATTTCAGTTAAGAATGAATTCATTTCTGTTTCAAGTTGTCCCATTTGGGAAAATCTAGATTCCATCAACAACAGCTTGAAAAGAGAATTGAGAAGAGTAGAAAGGCAAAAAAGAAGTCTTAAAAATGAATATACTCTTTCTTCGAGCCGAGTCCAGAAAAGCAGCTCTGGCTCTTGGTGTGCAGTCTACGCAAGGAAAATTCTGTTCTTTTTTTGTATTAAGTAACCAACCAATTTAATGACATTAATTTGTCTTTAGTGGAGAGTGCAACATCAAAATTCCACAGTTGACATCTTTCCACAGACATAACCGCCCATCCTGGCTGGGTTGTTAGTACAGTCCTGGACGGACATGTGTCTCACAGACCTGCCATGTTTTAGCTGGAACTTTCTCAATACAGATGGGATTCGTGTTTTGCAGAATTTTAAAAATAGGAAGACCTCAGGTTTTAATGAGTCTCCATTATACTAGCATCTCTATTTTACATGAAATTTCTTAAATTTATACTCTAATAACATTTTAAATAATAAAGACTACAAAGCTAGATCTGTGGAAAAGCGATATATGAAGCAATCAGGGCTTGAACCAGAGTGGAACCCAAGTGCCACAATAAATCTCACTCATTTGATTCATTTATTTATTCAACAAACACATATTGAGCAACATCTCTTTGCAACTATTCTACACAATGAGGGAGATCTATAAAACTTACAATGATTCCCCGCCCCAGAGCAGAGTGTGAAAAGTGCTGGTGCACAGGCATAAAGACAGCACTCT
The DNA here is from genome assembly GCF_020740605.2 of Lemur catta. Lineage (NCBI taxonomy): Eukaryota > Metazoa > Chordata > Mammalia > Primates > Lemuridae > Lemur > Lemur catta. The sequence goes on along the minus strand of NC_059141.1, from coordinate 43,498,296 downwards.
GTCACTCTGAGAAGCGCATTACAAAGACTCTGAGGTATAGAGGTGAAGTCATAGCTTCCTTTAGCCCCTAATAAGGTCGAGCCAGAGCAAACCTTATGCGACCTTTGACCCAGAGATGGACAACTGAGGACACTGGTATCCTTCCCAGAATGATTCCAGCATGGGTATATGCCTGGAGGGGAAAGCTGAGCTTGCCTCTTGACAGACAGGACCTCCAGATGTTAAGCCAGCCCCTCCACTGTTCAGCCCCAACCTGCCACAGAAACCCAGACGTTGGGAGAAATGATACCTTAGAGACGCCATTACTATAATAGAGAGGAATAGAAATACAAGAAAGAAGCCATGTAAATAAAAATAATCCTTCCTCAACCTAAGTCAGGAAAGGATAATCTGGCCCTGAAGAGCCCCTGCTGCTCACAGAGCATGAAGAAGTTGAAATACAAACAAACCCTGAAATAAAAGAAAGAGGAGTGAGACTGTCTGATGGGGGAAGAAGAGGAAGAAGTTTCAAAATGAGCCCACCACTCCTAAGCTGCTGGAGAGACCTGCTAACACCAGCCTAGAGACAGCCGCCACCAGTGAGCAGTGAGCCTCTTGCAGACAGGGCACCAGGCTCCCTGCTCCCTTGGGGCACCTCCCTGCCCCACAGACCAAAGCCAACCGGCAGGCGCCACATTGCTTCATTCTCCCCTTCCCCTCCCCTACCCATGGCTGCCGAGAAAGACAATTTAGGCACCACCTGGTGGCATCCACAGGGAACAGGACCTTTCCTTTTGGGGCCCCACAGTGGACTGAGGGCCACTTGGATCGTGAGCTCCCTACCTCCTGGCCCTCCCAGGTGCTGCTTGCCTGGTGACTCCAGCAGGGCAGGGCAAATCCTGAGGCGGAGAGACATTGATCCAGCTTGGGCACCCCATGGGTGACTTGAGACCAACACTCTTCTCCCTGGCAGGGTCAGGCATTGATCTCTGGGCCTGGGGGACAGGCCTGCAGGCCAGATCCTGTACACCCAGGTCTCAAACGCGTTGCCCAGGGACACAGAAGAGATATTTGTGAACTAGTCCACTGAGGTGTGTGTGCCTTCAGGAGAAGATCAGAGTGAGCCCTGCCTGCAGCATGCTTGAGGGGCAACCCTCCTCCCACAGGAGGGCCATGCTCCCAGCTCAGGCTGTGATCTGGGCAGGGAACCTGCTGGCTCACATCACAGTCAGGGGAGATCCCCTGGCTTGAGGTCCTGCCTGCTGGCAGAGGCCAGGAAGAAATCTCAGAATAGGGGAGGATGGAAAGGAGCGAGGCCTGCTCCTGACTGCAGGTCACAGACAGGCCCACCTCCACAGGCAGACTTTTTGGCTGAGTGCGGCCATTTCAGCCAGCCGCTCCCTAGCAGCTTTTCCCAGAAGCAGAAAACTGACCTTTGACCCCTGATAACAGCATTTGTGGAGCTTGAGGGCAGGCTCACCCAACCCAGCCCCACCCAGTCTCACTTCCCCTCCACCCCTTGCTGAGGTGGAAAATAAGGACACACCTGGAAGTCCCAGGGCCCCACCCACCACCTGAGGCTAGAGTGCCTCTCCTGAAGAATTGAGAGCTGGATACAGGACCCAAAAATAACACTGCAGCTTGCTCCTCCCAGAAAGCTGTCTCCTACTGATGGGGAGGTAAATTTGCACATCCTTTTACTGCATTTACTTACTCATTATACAGGGTGTGGTTGAATCTCACCCACAAACACCACCTACTGGCTCAGAGACTAAACTAGGCTTGTCATTATCTAAATGAAAATCTAAAGGTAAGCAGCAACAGCTGCTCCAGATGGGAAGGAATCAGTGAAAGAACTCTGGAAGTATGAAGAGTCAAACTGAAAGCACACCCCCAAAGGGGAACACTAGCTCTCTAGCAATAGATATCAACCAAATACAGAACACTAAAATGACAGAAGAAGAATTCTGAACATGGATTGTAAGAAAACTTAATGATACGCAAGAGAAACTGGATACCCAACACAAAGAAACCACAAAAAAATCCAGGACTTGGAATAAAAATTCACCAAAGAAATTGAAATATTAAAGAAAAATCAAACAGCACTTCTGGAAATGAAGAATTTATGCAAGGAATTGCAAAACACAGAGGAAAGCCTCAAGAACAGGGTAGATCAAATAGAAGAAAGAATCTCAGGGATTGAAGATAACACCTTTCCATTAAATAAGTCAGTTGCAGAGATAGAGCAGAGAAATAAGAGAAAAGAGCAAAGGCTACAAGAAATGTGGGATTATGTGAAGAGCCCTAAAATGAGAATTATAGGTATCCCTGAGGGTGAAGAAGAAAGCTCACAAGGGTTGGATAAACTATTTGAGGATATAATGGAGAAAATTTTCCCTGGCTTTGTTAGAAATCTAGATTTCCAGGTACAAGAAACTCAAAGGATTCCTGGGAGATTCATTGCAAACAGAAAGATACCACAACACACAGTCATCAGACAGGCCAAAATAAACACAAAAGAGGCCCCCCTACAAGCTGTAAGGTGAAAGAAAGAGGTAACCTACAAAAAAAACCCATCAGAAGAACTGCAGACTTCTCAACTGGAGCCTTACAAGCGTGAAGAGACTGGGGCCCCATTCTCACTCTTCTCAAACAGAATAATGCCCAGCCTAGAATCTTGTACCCTACAAAACTAAGTTTCATATATTAAGGAGAAACAAAGACCTTCTCAGACAAGTAATGACTGAGGGAATTCATCAAGACAAGACCTGCACTCCAGGAAGTACTCAGAACAGTGTTGCACATGGATCAGCACAATAAACACTCACCAGCATAAAATCATCCAAAAGCTAAAGGTCAAAGGCCAGATACCACAATGGCTCAAGAGACAAAATAAGGAAGAACAAAGTAACAACTCAACAAGATGAACAGAAATCTGTCCCACTTATCAATTCTTTCAATAAATGTGAATGGCTTGAACTGCCCACTAAAGAGATATAGGCTGGCCGAATGTATAAATACACACAAGCCAAGCATCTGCTATCTTCAGGAAACACATCTAACCCACAAGGATGCATTCAAACTCAAGGTGAAGGGATGGAAAACAAAATTTCATGTAAACAGAAGTGAAAAGAAAGCTGGCATAGCAGTTCTGATTTCAGATAACTTAGTCTTCAAATCAACAAAAGTATTGAAAGACAAAGATGGTCACTATATAATGGTGAAGGGTACAATTCAACAAGAAGACATAATAATTCTAAATATTTATAAACCTAACTCAGGTACACCCAAATTCATAAAGCAAATCCTACTTGATCTAAACAAAATTATAAGTAGCAATACTGTAATAGCTGGGGACTTCAACACCCCTCTGACAGAATAGGACAGATCCTCCAAACAGGAAATAAGCAAAGAAACAATAAACTTAAACAGAACTCTAGAACAAATGGGCCTGAATGACATTTACAGAACATTCTACCCAAAAACCACTGAATATACATTTTTCTCATCAGCTTATGAGATATTCTCTAAGACTGACCATGTCCTAGGCCACAACGTATGTCTCAACAAATTTAAAAAAATAGAAATTATACCATGAATCTTCTCAGACCACAGTGGAATAAAATTAGAAACCAACTCCAACAGAAACTCTCATCTCTACACAAAGTCATGGAAACTAAACAACCTTCTGCTGAATGATTATTGTGTTAAGCAGGAAATCAAGATAGAAATCAAAATATTCTTTGAACTAAATGATAAAGGAGTCACAAGTTATCAAAATCTGTGGGACACAGCTAAAGCAATCCTGAGAGGAAAATTTATATTCATAAATGCCTACATCTAAAAGACAGAAAGATCACAAATCAACAATTTAATGAATGGTCTCAAAGAACTGGAAAGGCATGAGCAAACCAACCCCAAACCCAGCAGAACTAAATGAAATCAATAAGAAAAAACTATACGGAAGATTAATAAAACAAAAAGTTGGTTCTTTGAAAAAATAAATAAAATTGACACACTTCTTGCTAGATTAACAAGAAGCATTAAAAAAAGGACTCTAATAAGCTCAATCAAGAATGAAAAAGGAAAAATTACAACTGATACTACAGAAATACAAAATATCATCTATAAATACTATAAAAACCTCTATGCACATAAACTTGAAAATGTGGAGGAAATGGACAAATTCTTAGAAACACACAGCCTCCCTAGGCTCAATCAGGAAGAAATAGGATTCCTGAACAGACCAATATCAAGTCTGTTTCAAAATTGAAACAGCAACAAAAAACCTTCCTAAAAAGAAAAGTCCTAGACCAGATGGTTTCACACCCGAATTTTACCAGACCTACAAAGAACTGGTGCCTATCCTTCAGAAATTATTTCACAATATCAAGAAAGAAGGAATCCTCCCCAACATGTTTTATGAAGCCAACATCACCCTGATACCAAAATCAGGAAAAAACACAATAAAAAAAGAAAACTACAGACTATTATCCCTTATGAATATAAATGCAAAAATTCTCAACAAAATCCTAGCAAACTGAATTCAGATGCTTATCAAAAAAATAATCCATCACAACCAAGTGGGCTTCATCCCAGAGATGCAGGGATGGTTCAATATATGCAAATCTATAAATGTAATTCACCACATAAATAGAAGCAAAAACAAAGACCACATGATCCTCTCCATAGACAAAGAAAAAGAACTCAACAAAATTCAGCACCCTATTATGATAAGAACACTTAACAAAATAGGAATAGATGAGACTTACCTAAAAATGATACAAGCCATATATGACAAACCCACAGCCAACATCATACTGAATGGGGAAAAATTGAAAGCATTCCCACTTAGAACTGGAACCAGACAAGGTTGCTCTCCATCACTGCTTCTATTCAACATAGATGAGATGCGAAGAGATAAGAACACTCAGACACTACTGGTGGGACTGCAAACTAGTACAACCTCTGTGGAAAGCAATATGGAGATACCTCAAAGAGCTACAAGTAGAACTACCATTTGATCCAGCAATCCCATTACTGGACATCTACCCAGAGGTAAAAAAGACATTCTATAAAAAAGATATCTGCACTAGAATGTTTATAACAGCACAATTCACAAGTGCAAAGATGTGGAAACAACCCAGTGCCCATCAATACATGAGTGGATTAATAAAATGTGGTATATGTATACCATGGAGTTCTACTCAGCCACAAAAAACACTGGTAACCTAGCACCTCTTGTATTATCCTGGATAGAGCTGGAGCCCATTCTACTAAGTGAAGTACCCCAAGAATGGAAAAACAAGCACTACATGTACTCACCATCAATCCTATCCTTCCCTAGGGTTCTAGTAGAACCATCTGAAACCCTCGTCAAGATAAAATTCTCAAAAAGTTAAAAACATGACTCTCATACAAATATAAAATGACCATGTATCAAAGATGTTATTCAATTCATCAATTAATGAGGGAGTCTACAAGATGATAAGGTTTATTCAAAGAGCATTTTGAGGATCTAGGTTTTCATAAGTATCTGGATCAATGTTAGAAAGAGGTTACTAGGTTAAATACAAAACTGGCTAATGAGGTACAAGGAAATAAACCATAACCTTTGACGTTATCTTTTCTATTAAACAAAAATGATTTGGAAAATCTACATGTTAACACGTTACTTCTTTAAATCTGGAAACTTTAATTAACAGTAATGAGTGGATTAAACAAAGTTTAATTTCCTGCCTGGATAATTAAATACTCTTTGGACAGGCCTGCTAAAACATGGCCCCCTATGATATTAAACGGACATATTAACCACCTATTTGTATCATTTCCAAGTTTTAAATAATTTTTCTTAACCCCTTGGTGCTTAATTTTGTAATAGAAGGTGGGTAAATCACATTAATCACAGAAGCTGAGGAACATCTTCCCTAAATTTTTGAAAACTGTACCGTCTAGACTGGGCACGGTGGCTCATGCCTATAATCTTAGTACTTTGGGAAGCCGAGGCAGGAGGATTGCTTGAGGCCAGGAGTTCAAGACCAGCCTGAGCAAGGGAGACCCCATCTTTACAAAAAATACATAAATTAGCCAGGCATGGTAGCACATGCCTGTAGTCCCAGCTACTCAGGAGGCTGAGGCAGGAGAATCGCTTAAGCCCAGGAGTTTGAGGTTGCTGTGAACTATGATGAAAACACTGTACTCTAGCCTGGGCAACAGAGTGAGACTGGACTGTCCGTACAAAATATTGAACTTGGCCTTGATCTATTTGGCAAAAGGAATGATATGTGAGGAAAAAAGGAGAAGAAATTCCTGATTAGAAAGGTAGCTCAGATGTCAAGAACAACTAACCCCTGGTGCCCTCAGCCACCTGCTGGCCTGCCAGACCTTGCTAACTGTGTCACCCTGAAGCCTGGAGTTCACCCCTCTCTGAGGCAGATGAATCACCTGAACATATTTTCTTGGACAGAACGACTGCCACTAGAAACCCAAATGCTTTCCCTACAGAAATAGCAGTTCCTCAGATGGGTGAGAACAAAGACTCCCCTTTAAGTGTGGCACAAAAATCAGCTTTAAGGTTCTATGGAAGAAAGCAAGTGGCTGAAACAAGTGGTGTGGCCCTTTAAGTGTGGCCTGTCCAAGAAGATGCAGCTGATGTACCCAACCCCACACAAGACCAGAGTTATTAACAACCTCACCCAGAACTTGCTCTAGAGGGGAGAACCAGTATCTCACTGTAAATGTTCATTGAAACCAAAACATTTTCCTTCTTTATTCTTGGGTTTCATACCATCTTTTTGCATATGAGAAAAAACAAAAACAAAAACCTATTGTCTGTTAAGAATGGACAAAGTTTCAGTGAAAGACATTTTCACACAAATGCATAGAGTTGTACCCTGGAAACGGGATTGAGACAAAGATGAAAGTGGCCACGCATTTAAACAGGAGAGTAAGATCAGATTTGTGGTTCAAATGAATTTTACCAAAGGATTTGCCTGGTATCTATCCACTCCTGTGCTGGGTTAAGGTGGAGAAGTATGAAAGATACCCTGTGACCTCCTAAAAGTAAGAAGCAAAATCACAATGAGATACTACTTCGTACGCACTAGGATGGGTATAAGTAAAAAGAGAAAGAAAGAAAGAAAAATAACAAGTGTTGGCAAAGGTGGAGAAATTAGAATTTTTACACATTGCTGATGGGAATGTAAAATGGTACAGCCACTGTGGAAAACAGTTTGGCAGTTTCTCAAGAAGTTAAACATAGAATTACCATATAACCAAGCAATTCCGATCCTGGGTATCTACCCAAAAGAATTGAAAACAGGTACTCAAATAAATACTTGCATATAAATGTTCATAGCAGCACTATTCGCAATAGATAAAAGGTGGAAATAAACCAAATATCCATCAACAGATGAATAAATAGACAAAATGTGATATATACATACAATTGAATGAAATATTATTCAGCCATAAAAAGGAATGAAGTTCTGACTCATGCTACATGATGAACCTCAAAAACATTATGCTAATTGGAGAAGCCAAACACAAAAGGTCACACAGAAAGGTCTGTGTTGTTTTATTTACATGAAATATCAGAAAAGTTAAATCCACAGATACAGAAATCAAAGTGGTGGTTGCCAGGGGCTGAGGGGAGGGGGAAGAGGACTAGCTGGTTAGTAGATGTAGGGTTTTACTTTGGGATATTGAAACTGTTTTGGAACTAGATAGAGGTGTTGGTTGCAAACATTGTGAATGTACTAAATGCCACTGAATTGTACACTTTTATGTTATGTGAATTTCACCTCAATAAAACAAATGAGACAGGAAATATCAACAATGACACTAATAGCATAGGTTTCAAACAGCAAAGCCTTGAGTTTGTACAGTGGCCTTCAAAATGTGAAAACATCCAGAGTAAACCAAAGTTTGGACAGAAGAGGGAGCAAGAAACACACAGAAATATAGAATTTATATGGAAAAAATATTCAGAAAACACATTGATTTTTTTCCAGGATCATGTCACCACTCTTCTCCTTGGATGATTTGTCTCCTGTAAAAATAGAAGAGAATAAAAAAAATAAAGTTCTCAATACCAAGAAAGAATTATTGAAGAAACAGCATTTACAGCATGAAGGGTCCACCAGAGAGATCATTCCGCCCAGAGACCCTGATTTGCAGATGGGAAACCGGAACTCAGAAAGATCAAAGGCCTTTCCCGATGTCACATGGCAGAGCTGGGCTAGCAGCAGCCGGGGGCTGGCTGGGGACTCTGCTTCCTATGATACAAGCTCCAACTGTGTTCTCTGTGGTTTCATGGTATTTTTTTTTTCCTCTTGAATCACATAACTAAAATGTTTCCAGGCCTGTCAAATCAGTGTCTGCCACCACCCTCCCCAGCTTTGCAGCGTTCGCAGCCAAGGAAAATCAGGTTAAAATTAACATCTCTAGAGCAACCGTAAATGGCAAAGACCCAAATATGCAGCCTAGTGTGTCTAATAAATCATCAAAGTCCGGGGCATTCTCTGCCTTGGGTCCCAGGTCAGGGAATGGGTGACTTCAGAGACTACACACGTGTGCAACCGAAATGCCCACTAGGGCCACTACATTCTTTGAGAATCACACCAAAGGACCTGATCTCCTAACCCAGAGGCCTGTCTTCCAGATCGTTCCTTCCAGCTCTTGCCTTCCACACTAGAGGACCAACCAAGCCATTTTCCTAAACAAAGACTATTCTCTCCTAAGGCCAGCTGTCAAAATAACATATTTTTTACCCAACTGTATATATGTCTTGGGACTGCTTTTGAACTTGCAGGTACATTCCCTTCTTTTCCTCCTCCAGTTGCCAGCATGAGTCACTTCTTTGTGAGGTTTCCCCAGAAGTCAGGGACTGAGGCAGATGCTCTACAGATACCTCAATTCAAGGTTATAATGCAGGTAAGAGGCAGTCACAGCCGGAACAGAACCAAAAGCTTCCTGTTTTGAGAGGATTGCCACAAACTGAATGCCAGAACCTAATACACTGCTATTTCATTTTACTAAAAGGAGCCATTGATTTTCATTAAATTTTCAAACTTTTAGTTCCTGAAATACAATTTTCTTGTTAAATGTGGATTAGCATCAATGTTTTAGCCATTGACAGCACCTAATATAGCACAGTGTCATGCCACAAAGGCCTCTCTCTCCTAATTATTTAATTTCAAATAAAATTGGGATTCAGAATGTGGGCTCTGGAATTTGAATATTTGTGTTCAGATCTTGGCATTCTTTCTTACATGTGCAGTCTTGGGCCCTGTATTAAACCTCCCTAGACCGCAGTTTACTCATCTATAAAATGAACATATCAATGAGTACCTACCTCTTAAAGCTTTATGAGAAAAAAATGAAGGTATTTAAAGTACATATATGCATTCCTGGCACATTCTAAGAGCTCAATAAATGTTATCATTATCCTTCCCCAAAAGGAGCGCGTTAATCACTCTCCAGTCACAGAGAAGAACGTATTCCCAGTCAGGTCAACTACTGCTAATGTTTTTGGGCAACTGATCTTCGAGAACACCTCATGCCTTGTCTTTTCTGAACTTCCACAAGCTCAAAAGGGATTCATGACTCAGGAAGGGCCTGACTAGAGCCCTGTCCAAACTTTATTCCCTCTCCAACATCCCAGAAACCCTCTGCTTGAATATCCCTAGCAACAGGAAACTCATCACTTCCCCAGACTGGCCACGTGATTTGGGGATGGTCCATGGCTTACGTACCCACTGGTTCTACCTCTGACCTGTGAGGCCATCCTGCCGCCTTTCCATGTGCTTAGCTCTTCAGACTTGTGAAGATACTATCATGTTTCTGGGCTGAATGTCCCCACATTCCTAAACTGCTACCCCAGGGGCTTAATTTAAAGTCCTCTCTGTAGGAACTCCTGCTTGTTAATATGCCTCAGAACCACCCACAACTCAAAGGAGTCTGCCCAGGGAGAGGCCGGGCAGGGTGAGGAATGTGAAGGAGACAGGGAGATAGGTCTTCTCCTCATCCTCCTAACTCTATCCCTTCACCCCCATTCTCATAAGTACTATGTGTCAAGTTCTGTGCTATTTTTCATACATTACATTATTTAAAGAAGCCACAAATGTAAGGGGCATTCTGATTATAGTCCCCATTTTAAAGATGAGGAAACTGGCCAGGTACGGTGGCTCACACCTGTAATCCTAACACTCTGGGAGGCCGAGGCGGGAGGATTGCTAGAGATCAGGAGTTCAAGACCAGCCTGAGCAAGAGTGAGATCCCGTCTCTACTAAAAAATAGAAAAAAATTAGCCAGACAACTAAAAATATAAATAAAAAATTAGCCAGGCATGGTGGCGCATGCCTGTAGTCCCAGCTACTTGGGAGGCTGAAGCAGAAGGATTGCTTGAGCCCAGGAGTTTGGGATTGCTGTGAGCTAGGCTGACCCCAAGGCACTCTAGCCCAGGCAACAGAGCCACACTCTGTCTCAAAAATAAATAAATAAATAAATAAATAAATAAAGATGAGGAAACTGAGGCTCAGAGAGCTCTAGCAGCTTGTGCTCAATCACAGAGTAGTTGAGCCAGGATATAAACTCTGGCCATCCTAGGTCAAGTGTCATGTGCCCTTTTTTGTGCTAGACACGATGTCATCCAGGCTTCCTCAGAAATGTGCTCAAAGACTCAACTACTCACATTGACCCTATTATCACTGGCCTTGGCTGGGATCCAGCAAGCTACCATCATAATAAAGTATCTTCCCACACCAGAGCTCAGCAAAGTACAGCCTACGGGCCAGATCCCAGTACTGCCTGTTTTTGTAAGTCAAGTTTTGCTGGCCCATGCTACACCCCCTTGTTTACATATTGTCTATGACCATTTTCACCCTACAAAGGCAGAGTTGAGTAGTTGCAACAGAGACTGAATGGTCTGCAAATCCTAAAATACTTACTAGGTGGCCCGTTACAAAAAAAAGTTTGTCAACCCCTGCCCTAAACCCACATTGGGCTGGCAAATTTCTCCTTACTTCATAGACAATCCTAAAACCACTATGCAAGAGGAACAGTGGAATCTTAATCCTTTGAAATGTTGTCGTTTCTCTCAACAAATATTTCTTCAATACGTGTCTATGTGTCAGTACTTTTTCCACATGAACCACAATCTGCTTTTCTGGGATAGGCTATCCCACTTCAGAAATACCGTATTACCTATTTCAATCTCCATTTTCATGTGGTAATTCCTTGGCTGCCGTAAGAGTTGATGTGTGGACAGTGGTTTCCATTTTTCCAGCATCCAGGAATGTTGCCTGTCCCGCTGCGTGCAGCTTTGGTAGGACTCTCAGCAAAGGGACCCTGTCCTCCCCCAACCAAAGATGGGCTTGAGACCCAAGCAGCCCATTAGGACTCCTTTCCCCACAATTTCACGTCTTGAGTATAGTGACTCACGGACAGAAATTTCGACAGAGCTGATGCCCTTCCAAGACACTCGGCTCTACTGCTCTGCAAATTGTCCTTTCCAAACCTGGTTCTTCAGCTTTTTCTATAGTCCTGTAAATTCCTTTCCAAAGCAAGTTGGCCAGATCAGTGTCTGTCACTTGTAACCAGACCCAGCTGATACCGTAGATCCAGAAAAACCTGCAGGGTGAGAGAATTTGTCTCTAAGGAATTTGATTCCTTGTGCATAAATTAGAATTAGGGAAGAAAGTTCTTAAGCCTACAAAAATCTATGTTCTTTTAAACTCAATTTTTAAATGCAGAAACGTATACATTAAAGAGAACAGCAATGTCATTCCACAGATTTTTTTATTAGTTGCAATGGTTAAAGTATGGCGAATTCTTGTTGCTAATGTAATTTTACTTCTCTAGGACTAGTAGCTTGTTTCTTGTTTCATACAATACCTTCAGTATGAAGCACTATTAGATTACCTCTCCCTGGCTTCCACCTGGGGGCATTTGCCAGTCTATGTTGGCAAAGATGTCCATAATATCTTTTAATGCCTCTAATATGTAACTGATAAGATATCAAAGAACAGCTTACCACTTCTGATCTGTGACATCAGAAGTGAGGGAACATAGGAACCAGAATGACCCAGGAAATCAGTGTAAACAGCACAAAAACTCCAGGCCTCAGCAGATGCACCCACAGCCTCTGGTTCCAACACCAAAAGGTCTGCCGGGCAGTGAGAAAGCAGTGGACCCCCAAAAGACAGAGGAAATGAAAAATATTGCTTCATGAATCGAACTCTAGGAAGGGACCCTAAAGGTAATTTAGTTCCCCTTCTATCTAATGAAAGGATCTCCTTCGCAAAAACCCCTGACAAATGGATGTCACTAAAGATGTCCAACTGAATACCTTCAGAGATGGTGAATTCATTACCTTTCGGGTAGCTCGCTTCATTTTTAGACAGCACCATTTGTTAGAAAGCAAACAGCTCTGATTTGAATGAAGCCACACGGAACCACGCCGCTCTCTCTTCCCTGTGGCCATCCTTCCCATCATTTTGAATACAGTTATCATGCCCCACCTAAATCTTCTCAGCTCCTGACCTAACACCCCCGGATGCTCCAGATCATTTTTCATGTGACATGAATGTGATTTTTACTTCCCTGCCTATAGAAGGTGCATTAGTCAGGTCCTGGCAGGAACGAGATGATGCATTCGTATTTGGTAACTTGGGTTTAATAAAGGGACCGTTTGCAAAAGTGTGAGCAGAGTGTAAAGAACCTAAGAGGGATTGTGCCATACTCCAGGGCTGTAACCACTCTAGGTTTGAAGGAGCAGGGAGAGCTGTTGGCAGCATCTGGAGACAGAGCAAACTACGTGAAAAGCGTTGCCTGGCAAGGGCTGTGAACTTCAGTTACACATGGGACCCTTTTGGGAAAGGGGCTGGTGGAATGAATACCCCACCCTCACTCTTCTCCTTGACTCTAGTCTGCCAGAGCTCTCCCCTGGCAATTGGAAGCTTAAGGGAAAAGGAGCTTAAGTCAATGCAATTTATAAAGTTAGACTCTGGAGGCCCAGAGAAGGGTGGTGAGTAGATCGGAGGAAAAAATCCAGCACAGGGGACAGCTCATGTTTTTGTCTGTCCAACATGCATTTCTTTTATTCTCAATCTTCTTCTAGGATTAAAGCCTGATTGATTGCATCTCTGACTCTAGGAGAGGTCATGTGACTCAGGCCTGCCCAATCAGAGCTTCCCAAGCCTCTGATCACAGTGTCTGGCTCAGAGATAAACAAAACCCAGTGAGGGACAGTGAGAAGCAAGCTCTGTACTTCTGCCAAAGGGGCATGTTTTCCTTTCCTCCAGATTGGAAGATATTAACCTAGAGCTGTTAGAAGCCATACTACACCCAAGGGAAGAGCCTGGATAAAGGGAAAGTCAACTCAGAGGAAGGTAGAGCCAAGAGAGAAGAAAGATTAGGTCCTGGTAACATTGTTTGAGTTCCTGGATCCAGCAGTGCCTGCAACCTACACTGTTCACCCCAGCCTGAGATTGAAATGATATTGGAAAGAAAGGATCCTCTGATCTTCAAGTTCCTTGACTTTACAATAGGTATTATAATACCTTGCCATGCTCATAGGCAAGCACTAACCAAGATCACATACTTAAAGGTCCCTTGTAAACGGCAAGGCATTGTGCAAATGTCACAGGCTCTTCTTCAGGTCACCTCCACCTTCAGTTGTACCACCCTCGGGACACAGTGTTCCACAGTCAGGGGCACACAACTTTCTAAAATTACTTCCAAGGCTGAGTAATGACATATTGAATAACAGCTCTCAAGAGCAGTGGCAATCTCAACATTGCCAAATAGAAAGAAAAAAAAAAAGGGGGGGGAAAGAAAGAAAGGAATTGACAAAATTGACTTTATTTTAAAGAGACAGATTGGAATCAGCATTCAAGAAACACAATAATGAGAAAAAATCTGCCAAATTAAAAACTATGTCTGAAACAATGTCAGGGCAGAGGAAGATGAGAAACAGACAAAACTAAAGAAAAACAGCCCCTGGTCTGGGGCCCTGGGATTCAAGCTCCAACCGTCACAGCTGGGTAGCAACAGAGTCAAAACCAAAAACCATGCAGAAGACAAGATGGAGCGCTTCCCTGAGGACAGCGAACTGTGGAAAAGCTCATATGTTACAACCACGAAATCTTGGGAAAGAATAAAGGCAAAGAAGCCAGTGAGTGGGGCGGTAAAGCCAGGCTCAGAAAACCAGAAAAATAGCAAAGATCTCGCAGCTGAAGCTGACTCGGATAGTGAGCAGGGAATCTGAGAGTGGTTCACCAAGTGGCTGAACCCCATGTGGAAATTTCAAAACTGGAATGGGAAAAATCCAAAGCCCAGCTAGGAAAATGCCTCACCACAGAGGCAAAAGAGAAAAACACATGTGCAAAATGCTTCAACATGCTCGTCAGTAGCTCTCCCCTCGCAGATATGAATACCAGACTTGCGTGAAGCACACCGGGCCTTTTGTTGGTCCAATGATTCGGTTCTACTATAGACAAAAATCAAAGAGCGAAAGAAAAATTAATTTGAATTTATAACCAATATGCCAAATGCACTGTAGTTTACCAATGGGCTAAAAACGTTAAGACTAAAGGAAAATAAAATCTTTCTTGTCCCACTGAAGAAAAAAATACATTTCTTACTCAGTGCTCAAAAGAAATGTATTTCAAAAATGATTTTCAGCATCTGCTTTGAGCAAAGCACTGTGTGAGGTGTTATGTAGGACAGAAGTTGAAAGCAACATAGTCCTTTCTCTTGCACAGCTAACAATCCACTGGAAAGGAAAATCCCATTAGTCCAAGATAGAATGTAGAATGGAGTACTTCGGGTGGGACAGACCAGGCTAAGGGGGCTGTAGAGTATGGGTTCACTTATGGAGAATCATAAAAGAAAGACTCAGATGACAGTTTTCCTCCCCCATTTAAGTGAGTGGAGGAAGCAACAAATCAGTTAGAAAGGATTTGTTGACACCATCCCCTCCCTCACAACCATCCTTGCTCCAAACATGGCATCCCCAAGTCCTGCTATGTCTCCCTCTAGACTGTATCTTGAGCCTTCCCCCTTCCCTTCATCCACATTACTGCTACCCTCTTCCAGGCCCTTGACCCTTCCTTAGCCCTTGACCACACTGTATGTGGCTGGTTTTTCTGTTTCCCAATAAGGCTGAAAGATCCCCAAAGGCAGAGGCTGATTCTTAATAGACTTTTTATTCCCAAGTCCTAGCACAGTGTGTTTGTGAATGAGAGAAAATTAAACACTCCTTAACAAACAACAGAAAGCATGTCTTACTAATTGCCATTACCATAAACAACATAAATTAAATTTAAATGTTTTTAAGTCTACATGGTCAAGTTTTTAAAGCTCTATCACATTTCAGATCATTTCTAAATTAATCTCTTTTAAATTAAGAGACTGTTTATTGACATTTCCTGAGCACTCTGAGCAAATTGTAAGAATGTGTGCAGTCACCATGGTTTCTTACCTGACTGTAATATGGCTTAATATTGTTTTGAAAATTTTATCTGCATTTGTCCTAGTTGCATTCATTGTGCTAACAGAAATATCCTACATGAATTCTGTTTCCAAAGTTAATTTGGTAAACATCTGCTGCAAGAAAATGGTCCAGATGGTTTCTGACATGTAGTGATAATAAATAAGTGGTCCTTTTCACATATTGCATGGTATTTGCTGTAGTTTTCTACTGAAGGGATGTGGTTTTTGAGGGACCAAAAAAAAAAAATCACTTAATTTCATGGCCACCCAAGGCACATGGAAACATATGTGACTCATATGTCTAAATACCAGACCACTCTTTATAGATTCAAATTGGGTCACATAGCCAGGGATACCTCATATGCTATTGACCCATGTTTCTTTCTGATGTTTTAATACCACTTACTGTTACTGAAAGTTCAGCATTTGTCCTCAAGGCCACGTCAAAAGAACAAGGACAAGTGGTTTGAGGAGAAGAAAAGGGACGTTTATTAATTTGCCAGCAAATGAGGAAGACGAGAGAATATGACCCTATCTACAAGCAGAAATATAGAGCTTTCAAAAGGAGTTTTCAGCTTGGGGCTCTTACTGTCTAACTATAGTTAATGGTCCTGATCCACCCTGTCTCTGGCGAAGACAATCTCATGACCTCTGCCCAGACGATTCTCTTGAGCAATCTCCTGTGGTACAAAGAACAGAGAACACTCCCCTGCCCCTCGGATCATTGGCCTCGGCCAGGAATGCAGGTTTTAATTCTCAAGAGGAGTGGGGGGTGGTTTAAAGAGACAACCCATAAAACATTTCACCCTCTTTGAGACTGTTCCCTGTGTTACATTACCACATGCTTTACATATATTATCTTACTGAATCTTTCCAACATCCCTACATAGTAGGTATTATCATATCTCTATTTTCTAGAGGGTGAAATAGTCCAAGGTTATTAGTAAGTGGTAGAGCATCTGACTCCAATGTGTTCCTAATGTCCACACACTGTCCACTACAATTGTTTTGGGGCCTTCGCTACCTTTTTGGATTTCCAGTGGACAAACTCTTGGGTCCCAAGTTTATTGCCCATGCTTTCTTCACCCACAGAGTTGCAGATGACACCTTGCCACACCTCTGCAGCCCACTGTCAATCCCCTCCCCTTTAGGCAAAGTGGCACATTTGCTGCCCACTCTCAGGCAGTGACACCACATGGAGAGGTGTACAAATGAGGAAAATGCCTCTCTCACCCAACCAACATCCAAATGGTAATTTATCCCAATATCTCACAGAGCATCTTCTGAAACCCTTTCATCTCTGTTTGCCGTCCCTCTCTCCCTAGGCTGAACCAGAAGACTAAATCTGAGACACATACTCTGCATTACTCTCCCCAAGGGGATAGGCTTTTATTCTCCTTTTTGTCAAAAACTACTGTTACCGAAGAGCAGTGCTTGTCCCTGAGGTGGAATCAGTAAGAACAAAGAATGAGGACAACTGGTTTGAGGAAAAGGAAAGAGAAGTTTATTAATTTGCCAGCAAATGAGGAGGGTGGCAGATTAGTGTCTCAAAAAGCTGCCTCCTGCCTTTAACAGAAATATAGGGCTTTTTAAAGGACAGTTTTTCAGAGGTTGGGCTCAAGACTATGTGACCAGTGTCACATATCATGGCCTTGGCTCTTGTTTAACTGTAGTTGGTGGTTTTGGTCAACCTCATCTCCAGTGAAAATGATCCTGTGACTTCCAGACACATCTGTTGAGCCATCGCCTATGGATTTAAGATACTAGAAAGCAAAGAAGAAAGAACATTTTTCTGCCCTTTGATTACTGGCCTCGGACAGAAATGCAGGTTTTAATTCCCAAAAAGGGTGGGGGATTTTAAAGAGACAAATCGTAAAACATTTTGCCCTTTTTTAGACCTTTACCTCTGTTACGCTACTAGCACCCTGAATTCTGCAAACTGAGCTGGGTTAAGAGGCGGGGGAGCACTGAGATATCGCAAGAAACGTAACCAGATAAGAGAATGTTGTATTTACTGAAATTCCTTCCATGAAGAGCATGTGCCATGTGGTGGGAAGGAATACCTTAATAAGTCACTTAGAGCCCTTTAGTAAAATCCCATGGGGGTGTATAAAGGTGGTAACTGATGGTCACTAAACTGCCTAAGGAGAGTGAGTCTAGTTAGCACCTGAGTTTGATTTGTAGGGAGAGTTGAACAAGTTTGGGGCTGGAGTGGAAGTGCTCTGGATAACAGAGAAGAGGCTGAGTAGCCAGCTCTGTTTTCCCACAGAGTGTTAAACCTTTCCCCAGCTGATCTGGATCAATACTTAAAGAATAGGGCTGTGAAGAGGCACTAAATTGAGAGCCTGGGGATGTCATACAAGCCTGCCCTATAGTTTCCAGAAACAGCCTGGCTGCTTCTACAATTCCTGCCTCTTCCCATATAACTATTTCTAAATAGTTTTGGTTTTCTCAAATTTAACTAATTTTTGACTTTCAAATGTATAGCACCTGCTTAAAATAGAGCCCTGGGCTCTAGCTGTTGTGAGAACACAAGAAAAATATCAGAGTCCAGGAAGCTTTAAATGAAGAAGCAAAACTATCACATACAAAGCACTTAAATAACATAAGTGCTTAATTTAAATAACTTAAATAACACTAATGAGCACTTAAAGTACTCCTGGCATTGGGCTAAGTGCTTTATGTGCACTGTCTCATTTAACTCATTAACTGCCATGTGAGTTGTATTTAACTCACACTAGTTTTGAACCCAGGGCCTCGTGAAGCCTATGCCACTCACAAGTCTCTTTGCCTTGGGAGGCACGTGAACTCTTTTTCAGGTTGCATATAACTCATGGACAGAAAACAATAAAAAATAACAAATTTTTCATTAAATTAGAAAGGATCATTTTGTTTTCAAGGTTTTTATGCTATTTTCGTAATCAAACACCATGGCCCCAAGGAAAAATGTTTTTTTTTCTAGTGTGGCAGTCAATGTGTTACTACACATACACACACAGTACCTTGAGGTAGGTACTATTAATATACCCACTTTCCAGGTGAAACACCTGAGACTAGACTTAGAGATGTTAATTTGCTCAAGGTCCGCTCTAGCTAACAAAAGGCAGAGCCTCCACAAGTCAGCATGGGAAGGAGAGCTACCTAGAATGTTTGAGCAAAACTCAATGAGGAGGTGAGAGCAGAAGAGCTTGTGAAGAAGAGGAGAGGTCAGAAGAGTTAGTACAAGGAGGCCAGGAGGGCGGGACTTGCAGCAGAAACTGATTGAGTGAATGAAGGTGGAGATGTCGGAATAAAGCTCTGAAATCCAAACTCGAGCCCGTGGGACAAACCTAGCCCTCCACTTGTGTTCCACAGCTTACTTCTACAAACTAAGAATGGCTTCTACTTTTGTAAATGGCTGGGGGGAAAATCAAAACAAGAATAATATTTCGTGACCCAATAAATCAAATGGATTTTCGTGCCCACAAATAAGGTTTTATTGGAACGCAGCCATTCCCATTCATTCACATACTGTCCATGCTGCTTTCACACTACAGCGTCAGAACTGAGTAGTCACGGCAGAGAGCGTGACCCCCAAAGCCTGAGATATTTACTATCTCACCCTTGTGGAAAAAGCTAGCCAACCCCTGGGCTGTAGCCGTGGTCCCTCTCAAGGCTGGTCTCGAACTCCTGAGCTCAAACAATCTGCCCACCTCGGCCTCTCAGAGTGCTAGGATTACAGGCGTGGGCCACCGCGCCCGGCCCAGCACACAGTATTTTTTTAAAAAGAAAAAGAAAAACTGATTTTATTCAGTGTGATCATTGTTTTTAATTTTCTGTAGGCAATGCACGCCCTTATTGCCTACACCTGAGGTGGACTCTTCCCACCACACCCACCCATGTCCGTACACTCCTGTTTCATTTAACGTTATGTTTAGAAGATTCATCTATATGGTCGCAGGTAGATACAGATCATCCATTTCCATTGCTGTGTAGTATGTCACTGAGTGAATATACCACAAATTGATTTATTCATCTTTTGGTTTTTTTCACCAACATGTCCCCAGGTCTGGGCCATAATCCCAAAAGACACGATCCCAAATGCTATAATCTTGAATGTTGAAATCCCAAAAGATCAAAATCTCAAAAATATAATTCTGGAAAAAATAATTTTAAAAATTATTTAAAAGACATTTCTTAGGCCAGGCGCGGTGGCTCACGCCTGTAATCCTAGCCTTCTGGGAGGCCGAGGTGGGTGGATCGCTCAAGATCAGGAGTTCGAGACCAGCCTGAGTGAGACCCCATCTCTACTAAAAATAGAAATAAATTATCTGGACA
Organism: Lemur catta; assembly: GCF_020740605.2. Lineage (NCBI taxonomy): Eukaryota > Metazoa > Chordata > Mammalia > Primates > Lemuridae > Lemur > Lemur catta. The sequence continues at coordinate 43,478,505 of NC_059141.1, read as the reverse complement.
ACTAAAAATATATATAGAAAAAATTAGCCGGGCATGGTGGCGCATGCTTGTAGTCCCAGCTACTCGGGAGGCTGAGGCAGTAGAATCGCTTAAGCCCAGGAGTTTGAGGTTGCTATGAGCTAGGCTGATGCCACGGCACTCACTCTAGCCCAGGCAACAAAGTGAGACTCTGTCTCAAAAAAAAAAAAAAAAAAAAAAGACATTTCTTTATATTTTTAAAGGATATTTATTTGAGAAACACATAAAAACATGACAGAGCACTTCGTAGGCCACTTTACAGAATAAAATAGGCAATAATAACATACGTATTTTTGCCAACACACACAGGTATATTAATGACAGTCGCATAGGTACAGCAATTATGAGCAGACAAACCATATTCCTAAAGAAAGAGGTCAAAAAGTGAAATGTACAAACATCTACCCCTATGGTTGGTGATTGGGTGCACCCAGTTTTATAAGTGCAGTCATCTGAAACATCATGGCAGACAGCCTAAGTATTTGGACAAGATGGATCTAAAACCACGATGGGCATTTAGGTAGTTTCTAGATTGGGGCTATTATAAATAGTGCTGCTCTGGGCATTTTTTCTGTGTCTTTTGGTGAGCATATGGATGTATTTCTGTTGGATAAATACCTAGGAGCAGACTTTCTGGGTCATATGTAAATATAGCACAGGGTATGCATATGTTCAGCTTTGACAGGCTGCCAGAGAGTTTGCCAGATGGTTGCACCAGTGCACACTCCCAACAATGTATGAGCACTCCAGCTGCTCCACATCCTTGCCCCCACTCGGTACTTTGCCTTTTCATTTATGTATTACAAAATATAGGAGAATCCCTGGAAGGCTAGGGATATCAATTTCTTCAGAAGGGATCCATGAAGGATCTCCTATATTTGCAGATTAGGGCCTTTAAGGAGGTAATTAAGATTAAATGAGGCCATGAGGGTGGAGCCCTAATCTGATAAGACAAATACGCATGCTGTACACCAGGCACTATGCTAGGGGCTGGACACTGTGATGATCAACATTTAGCCCCTAATTTCAAGAAGCCTGACTTAGCCATGATGTCCCTAGGACACATGAGACTGTGAACTTTTGCAAAGGACACAGCTCCTGTCCTGCACTTCTAGTGTGGACAGAAGAGTAGATGGAGGGCCCGCACGTATAATTTGCATTTGCTTCTATCAGTGCTGTTTTCTCCTTTTATTTTCTACATGATCTAGTTTTTGAGGCCCAGAGGCTTAATTCTAAGGCACATTGATCCATTCTCTCCCAAGGAGTGACTGTATTTCATTATTTCTGTGATGCATATTTTTTCATATTTAATACCACGGAAATTGAGATGCTTTTAGAGCCCAGGGAGTCTTATCAATTGCTGTCAGCTTGGATTGAAGTCAAGTTTTTCTAAAGAGGATTTGAGTTTGCTTCTGCCTGTCACATGGATCCACACCAAACTGAGACCGCTTTAAATTAAATTCTCTCCTTGAAGCTTTTTGAGCCAATTTGGTAGAGTAAATTCAGACCACAAACAGCATGAGAACCTATTTGTGGCTGTAGTTTTCAGGGAGGATTTCTTTTTCCACCTTCCACCCAGGGCCAGGTTGAAATATCCAAAGTTTCTTCCTGAACTTCTATGCATAGAAGGTTTTTTCTCATTTACCTCTACACTGAGGATATGTCCTTTGGTCTTTCCAACTTTTGCTGTTGAGGGAGGTGACCCCTGCAGACTCTCCATATGAAGTGTTTCCCTTTCTTAAGAATGCATGAAATATTGTGTCTTTCACAGAGAGAAGATTCAGTAGCAATCACATGAAAATTTGATATAGGACAAAGGTTTCATTATAAATCAGCGGAGAAAACACAGGTTATTTAATAAACAGTGCTGGAACATACAAAAAAGAGTGGGGATTTCTTCCTCTTACCATACATAAAAGTAAGTTACAGGTACACTGAAAACCTAAGTATAAAAAGAAAATCCTTTAGTTAACCTTTAGGAAAAGATGTAAGATAACATGGCTATGATCTTTGGGTTGGGAAAGATTTCTTTCAAAGGCACAAATCAAAAGGAAAATATGGATAAATATGACTGCATTTCTATAAAAGCTTGTTATACAAAACACAATAAACAAAGTTCAAAGATAAATCACACACTGAGGTGATGTGTTTGCACATAAAAACATGTGCACATAAAAAGGTCTCACAAATCAGTGAGGGGAAAAAAGCAGCACCACGGAAAACCCGATAAGATTTATATGAAGAGGTAATTCACAGAATAGGAAACTCAAACGGCCAAAGAACATATGAAAATATGCTCCGTCACACTAACAATCAAGAAAGTACAAATACAATTTAAAACTACAAGATAATTGGCAATAAATATTTAATCTAACAATAGCAAGTATTATTGAAAATTTGGATTTACTGGTGGTCGTATAAAATAACATGAGTGAGAAATCTGACAACATCTAGTAAAGATGTAAACGAGCATATCCTGCAAGCCAGCAATATCTCTACACCTCTTTAGATATATACTGTAATCCTGTGACCAGTACTGGTCCAAGGCCTGTTAGGAACCAGGCTGCACGGCAGGAGGTGAGTGGAGGGCGAGCAGTGGAAGCTTCATCTGTATTTACAGCCGCTCTCCTTCACTTGCATCGCAACATAAGCTCCACCTCCTGTCAGATCAGCAGTGGCATTAGATTCTCATAGGCGCACAGAACCCTGCTGTAAACTGTGCATGCGAGGGATCTAGGTTGTGCGTCTTATGAGAATCTAATGCTTGATGATTTGAGTGGAGCTGAGGTGGTGATGCTAGCACTGGGGAGTCACTGCAAATACAGATTATCTTTAGCAATGAGGTTTGACTGCACAATAAATGTAATGCCCTTGAATCATCCTGAAACCATCCCCACTGCCCCCCCCATCCCTGGAAAAATTGTCTTCTATGAAACTGGTCCCTGGTGCCAAAAAGGTTGAGCACTGCTGCTGTAATCTATCAGGTGACAAGTAAAATAGTACTCAGTGCTGAATCATCTGCAATTGTAAAAGAAAAAAGAAAATCATTTAAATGTCCAATAGCCGAAAATTTTAAATAAAGCATAGCATATTCAGGCCAGGTGCGGTGGCTCACGCCAGTAATCCTAGCACTCTGGGAGGTCGAGGCAGGAGGATCGCTTGAGGTCAGGAGTTCGAGACCAGTCTGAGCAAGAGCAAGACCCCATCTCTACTAAAAATAGAAAGAAATTATATGGACAGCTAAAAATATATATATAGAGAAAAATTACCCAGGCATGGTGGCGCATGCCTGTAGTCCCAGCTACTCAGAAGCCTGAGACAGAAGGCTCGCTTGAGCCCGGGAGTTTGAGGTTGCTGTGAGCTAGGCTGACACCACGGCACTCTAGCCCAGGCAACAGAGCGAGACTCTGTCTCAAAAAAAAGAAAAATAAATAAAAAAACAAAGCATACCATATCCATATAATGAAATTCTATAAAGTGGTTAAAATGAAGAATTAAAAATTCAGGTATCAACATCGATAAATCTCAAAAAAACATAACAATGAGCCAAGTAAGAAAGTTACAGAATGATGTGTGTGGTAAAAAAAAAAAAAATCATTTCTATAAAGCTTAAAAGAATGTGTGCATTATGGATACATACATATATGTAATACTATTAAACATCCATGGCATTGAAAACACAAAATTCAGTGTGATGCTTACTCTCTGAACAGGCACGAATGGAACGGAATTGAGGAATAGTACACATGAAACCTCAACTGAATCTGTAAATTTCTACACTGTTTAAGCTGAGTAAAATCTAATAGGATATTAAAAGAGATTTTCTTATTATCTTTGGAATTCAGCCAAGGTTCTAAAACCAAAGAGACTTAGTAGATACATTTCTGCAGAATTTTATAAAACAATGACCAAGTTGGTCCTTCAGATATCAATGTCCATTAGTCACCTTCAGCCAATATAAGAAAAGGCTATACATTCATTGATGGGGTGCTTTGAAAGGGATTTATAGGAGCAGAAGGGCTTTGGCTTTTCTTTTTCCAGAATATTACAAGGGTACAAGGCTTTGGCTTTTTCTCTCGGTCCCCATGGTGGGATGCTTCCCACCTATTGCTGAGCCAAGTGAAAGGTCTCTAAGCAAATCAGTCCTCAGAACTAGGAGTGCCTAGAAGAAAGACTATTGGGGTCTCACTTCCTAGCTGGATGTTTATAGAGCCCTGATGTTGCAGGCCCTGGTGGTGCTTTGAGACCATACTCTTTGAGAAAAGCAACAAGTGTTTTTGGAGAGCCAGAAGGACATCCACAGGCATTTGTTGGCATCTCTGCCTGGTTGGGGCTCATCTCAAGAATTCCAAAGGCAGGAGACTGGCTGGGGCAGCACACAGTTACGGGGTGGGAGAGAGGGCTGATTAGATGCACAAGCTGTTAGCAGGAGAAGGATGCATGGTATTTTCCCATGGACCAAAAGAACCTGAAGAGAGTAGCAAGGTGTGAGCTGCCTGGAAGAGACCCTGACCAAGAGAATTGCTTCCCGAAGCCAGGGGTCCCCAGCAGGAAGAGGCTACATGGAGTGAAGCCCTGAACATGTGGAGCAAAAGTGGACAGAGGATTTCCGGAAGCCAACTGGAGAATGGCTAGAAAAGTGTGAAGCCCCTACATCCCCACAGGGTTCCCTGAAGGACTTGGACGTGGACGCTCGGATTGGTGGAGGGAAGGAGTCCCAGCCAGTATTAGCCAAGAGAGGACTACATACAATACCAGCTAAATACGATGATATTTTTGCTCCTCTTTCTCTAGTCCACATGCTGTATTCCATGCTAGAGAAATTAGAAAGCAGGAAAGAGTTGAGAAATAAAAAAAAAAAATACCTAAAGAACAACCATGCTCTCCTTCCTTAGAGTCAGCAGTAAGAAGCGTTAAGGAGAAGAAATTTGGGCTACGTATGAGATTGGTCTGCGCTTTCAGAAAATATCTGAAAATGGGACTCTTCTTCAGTTGGATGTGAACAAAAAGCTGTGGAATCCACCAGAGATGTCAGTTACAGAGAGAGGAAGGAAGATTTAGCATAGTGTGGTTGAAAGCAACTATGGGAGAAAAAGTTGTTTCCCGTTTGTACCTCTCCGCATTTAGCCTTGGGCTAGACTTGTTTTATGAGGCAATTACACAAATGGGGCAAAATGTTACTATTTAATAAAGCTTGATGGTGACTGTAGTAGCCAGCCTTCGCCACTGCCCCAGTGAGCCCACCCTACTGTTCTTCACAAGCTGGTGTTGTCCCCTGACACACAAGGGGACTAGGGCTGGTTTGGGTGCTCAGTAACATATGGGAGAAGTGAAATGTTACTTCTGAGATTAGATTGTTGGTTATTTTTTTTAAACTATGGATTCCTTCCCACCCCACCCCACCCCCACCCCCACGCATTCATTCTCTCTCCCATTCATTTTCTCATTCATTCTCTCTCTCCTTCTCTCTCTCTCACTCTCTCTCTGTTTCTCCCCCCTTGCTCTGGGTGAAGCAAGTCCTCTGAAGAAGCCCACATGTCAAGGAACTGAGCCTCTAGCCAACAGCAAGCAAGAAACTGAAACCTGCCAACAACACGAGTGACTTTGGACGCAGATTCTCCAGCCCCAGTTGAGCTTCTAGATGACCGCAGCCCCACCCTACACTGGACTGCAACCTTGTGAGAGACCCCCAGCCAGAACCTGACCCCCAGAAACAGCGTGAGATAATAACTGTTAGCTGTTTAAGCTGCGACATTTTGAGGCCATGTGTCACACAGGAAGATAACTAATACAGTGAGTGAATACATGAATATTTCATATTTCTTTTTATGTTCTTCCGAATGTCTGAAATATCTCATAATTTAAATATATCTCATGAAGATTTTCCCCATGTTTATCATCTTGAAGCTAAGGTAAAGGGATCTTTGAGGGGTGTGCACAATCAGAGTTTTTAGACACTAGCCCTGCCTTGGATGAAAATTCTTACATTCCCCTGAGAGCACTCTCATAAAATAAACCATGCTTTGGAGGTGAGAAATATCATGACATGAGTTACTCTTATATCAAATTATTGAAATAATCTACAGAATCAAAGGTCACTGGTAAAGGGATCAAACAGTGCCACCTGGGAGTGCTGGTTAATATTGACATAGATAAAGAAGGCAGCTGCCAAGAGACCAGAAAAGCAACACTTCTGCAATGCTCCCTACTAACACGAGGTGGCGGTAGAGTTTTATCATGCAATTACATTTCAATTACACAGTTTGGCCGGGATTAGAATACTTGGAAGAGCATAACTCAAAAACACTAAGGAAACCTTTACTTAATTATTACTTCGTTCATGCTATTTTTGAAAATTGGAATCAAAATTGAGTTGCATGTATTGATTTATGACTTAAATCCATTTTTGAAAGGAGGTAGGTTAAATAAAGTAAATGTATTTCTTATTCATTTTACACAAATGAATAGCTTGATAATTTTTTTAAATAACAGTTGTAATCACTGCACTATTACCATTTGTTTGGCTAGTCCTTGTTTGAAATTTGAGATGATTTAAGCAGAGTTGAGTCACAGCTTACTTTTACTTTTTTTTTTTTTTTATGTTTTTGGCCTTCTGGGTACTTTTGTTTTGTTTTGCTATTTTAGAGAAAAAGTCTCACTCTGTCACCCAGACTGAAAGTAGTGGTCCAATCAGAGCTCATCACAACCTCAAATCTCAAATACCTGGGCTCCTCGTGCCTTATCCATGGGGAGCTCCGGAGGGCAGCCAGCTCCCCAGAGCCAGGTTGCCCCAGCTGGACGTTTGCAAAAGGGGGTCAGTTGTTGGCTGCGTGCCCCAGTGCAGAGGGGGTGAACCTACCGGGCCCAGCAAGCCCCTGTCAGGGCAAGAGGCACCTGCAAGCCATTAGGAGCTGGGGATGGTAGCACAGCTGGCAGGGGGCTCAGGACAGGGCAGCCACAGCATCCACCACTGTAACTAGAGCCAAGGGCTGTGCAGGCCCCGGGCTGGGGGAGCTGGGGTGATGTCAGAGCCACTTCCAGGGAGCACAGCCCTGGCCCAGCTCTGTGAAAGAGGCTGTGACTGCAGGAAGCAAAGCTACTCAAGGCAGAAGAAGGGGGCTGGCAGAGGGTGGGCCCCAAAGATCTAGGCCAGGATCCTGGCAGGGGCCCTACCCAGTACCCCCGAAAGTACTGTTTACTTTGAAAGATTGGTGTTTATAGATCAAACTAGGAAAGCACTCCAATAATTAAAGTACATTTCTCATTTCTTTCCTCAAATTATTCCCTATTATGAGAAGTTGTCTAGCTCAATCATTAAGAGCAAAGACCTTGGAACCAGATTGTGTAGATTTAAATCCTAGTTTTACTCCGCATTGTACCTCAGTATCTACCTTATAAATGAGTCACAAATGAATTAATATATATAAAGCACTAGGAATAGTACTTGGTATTTAGAAATGCTATTTAAATATTAGCTATTATTATTATTATTCCACATAAATTTTCATGTAGCTAAGGTACAACATGATGTGGAAATACATAGTAAAACCTGAAGCATGAAATCTAGCTCAGTTTCCCAATGTCAGACAATCAACAGAATCAAAGTCCACAGATAAGAGACAAACACCACCACTTGGGATTGCCCTTTACTGCTGACTAGAGATATCCTTGCAAAGAAGAGGCATAAACTAGGGTTAGAACACAAACCTTCCAAATCTGAAGCCAATGAACTTTCCGCTGTAGTGATAAGTCATTCTTAATTATTAACTGAAGAAACTCCTAAAAGACAAGTATTTGGCAATATTGACCGCTAGTTAAACAAAAGATGAAATTCTGATTTTTTTTTTTTTTTTTGGAGACAGGGTCTTGTTCCCTTGCCCTGGGCTAGAGTGCAGCGGGATCTTCATAGTTGACTGCAACCTCAAACTCCTGGGCTCAAGCGATCCTCCTGCCTCAGCCTCCTGGGTAGCTGAAACTACAGGCATGCGCCACCACACCCAGCTAATTTTTTAATTTTTTTTTTTTTTTTAGAGATGGGGTCTTGCTTTTTTGCTCAGGCTGGTCTCAAACTCCTGGCCCCAAGCAATCCTCCCACTTGAGCTTCCCAGAGTGCTGGGATCACAGGCGTAAGAAGAACAGACATTTCTTTCCGTCTCCATCTTTCTAGCGATTGCCACCTTCCACCTCGTGAGGGATTCTGCCGTAACTGCCTCAGAGAAGGAACGACATAACAGAATCCAGAAAACAGAACATTTTTTTAAGCTTAGGCCCAGGGAGTCAGTCAGACAAAAGGTTTAGAAGGAAACCTGACATGTTAGGACAGAGCTTCCTCTGCTTCCAAGACTCAAAAACATTTCTCTGGTAGGGAAAAACAGGGAGATTTGAAAGAAAAGCAAAGACACCAGTGGGATTCTGAGAGGGGACCCTGGGTCTGACCCTGCTCCTATCTTAAGTTGAGCCCTATGGTTGAGGTCAGAGGGAAAAATAACAAAATTCCCGGATACGTTTGGGGATTCCAGAGCAGAACAGCTTGCTCCCCTCCAGGTGGAACCTGGGAGCTGTAGGACACTCTAGTTCCCCATGTCCAGCATGTACAGGAGTAGAAGAGAAAATCTGCATGACCTGTCTAGGCAGATGGTCCTGTAAGAGTCCCACAGAGTTCCGAAAGCCACAGAGTGGTGTGGTGGCAGAGAACGATGCCAGAAACTTGAAGAAGTGAATAGCTGTGGGTGAGCACAGAGCAGAGTTTCTCACGGTGCAGCTGGGAAAGCCGCATGAGAACATCAGCAAAACATCGGGACCGGCAGGAGCAGGGCTTGGTCAGCAGGAGCAAGGCAGGGTACAGCGGGGACTGCCCTGGAAAGTGAGCATGTCGCTTAGGATATTGATCCAGGTGCTTTCAAAGAGACCAAAATAACAGAGCCGTAAACAAGATATAATAGAGTACTCATTTCTATCATATAGACGCTGGAGATAGTAGTGGTTAGGGGCTAGAGCTGCTCTGCTCCACCAGGTCATCCAGGACCCCAGGTTCTTTTTATCATGTTGCTTCACCGCCCCCCAGAATGCTGTCCACGAGCCCTTGCAGAAACAAAGGCGGTTCACCATCACTACATCCTCATTTCAGCCTGAGAGAAAGAAAAAGCAATGTGCAAAGCTGAGGGCCAGTAGATGCCATTTAAGAGCCTGACCCAGATGTTGGCACATCATCCCATTCACCGCCCTTTGGCCAGCACTTAGACACACATCCACACCCAGCTTCAGAGAGGCTGGGAACTATAGTCCCTAGGTGGGCAGCCTGGGCCCAGTAAAAATAAGGTGGTTCTTTGACTAAAGAAAGAGAACACGGATATCTATATAAGTGATCTCAACTGCAGTTAGTGTCACATGAAAGTCAGGGTGGATAGGCCGGGGGTGGTGGCTCACACCTGTAGTCTTAGTACTTTGGGAGGCCAAGGCAGGAGGATCCCTTGAGGCCAGGAGTTTGAGATCAGCCTGAGCAACATAGCGAGACTCCGTCTCCACAATAGATTTAAAAAGTAGCCAGGCGTGGCGGTGCGTGCCTATAGACCCTGCTACTCAGGAGGCTGAGGCAGGAAGACTGCTTGACCCCAGGAGTTCAAGGATGCAGTGAGCTATAATTGCTCCTCTGCACTCTAGCCCATGCAACAGAGCGAGACCCTGTTGGAAGAAAGGAAGGAAGGAAGGAAGGAAGGAAGGAAGGAAGGAAGGAAGGAAGGAAGGAAGGAAGGAAGGAAGGAAGGAAGGAAGTTAGGGTGGATACATACATGGGGCAAGATTGTATTAATATTTCTTCCAATGTCGTGATGCTACATAAACCCCTTGAATCTTAGATACAACTCTGGGCAGGTAAGGGTGCCTAAAATTTAGCAAAACCTACTTTCCTCCACTCAGTGGAATAGAGGCATGAAATAGAAATTAAATTCACCTATGGAAACAATAAAGGTACATTTTTGTACCCCTTAGTTTGCCAGCTGACATTTATAACAGCTACTCAATTCATATTGCCAGACATGCTTGAAAAAATAAAGCTGTAATTCTTGCCAAATTTTGATTTTTGATTTAGTCACAATTTAATGTTAATAATAATACATTGTTAGATATGTTCTTAAATCGTCAATATTCAAAATAATTCTGCCACATTTATTTATTGATTTTATCTCCAAATTCCTTGGCAATTTATTCCCAGACTCCTCTCCCCAGACGGTTAAAGCAGCTGTGGGTACACAGACCAGAGCAGTTAGTCAACAGGCCGGCCGGTGCGTATCAGATGGCTGGAAACGAAGGCTCTGCCAAACGAAACAATGGTGACAAACAAGCCAATTCGATTGTCCCTCTTGAGCATCTGAACCAGAACTACACGGAGGGCACGCCATAGAGCTAGAAAGAGAATGAGAAGCAAAAAAGTCACCAAATCAGGCAATGAGTCAGCAGCAAAGGTCACAAGTGGCTGCCTGTTAAATACAGGAATGATGTTACACAGAAAGCATGATCAGGACTGGGACTGCAGACTCGCAAAATAATGGAAACTCCCCTACATTTTCTACCCGCCCTTGCAGGGGAGCAGAAGGGTCAAGTGTCACTTCCAAGTCAGGGTCACTGAGAGCCAGCGTCCTCCTCCAGTTCCCTGTCCCCTGTGCAGTAGCTTTACAAGCTACGTGCTGGTACAGCAGCATCACACACAGATGGGAAGGCCTGGGGTCTCTGAGCGGAGGAGAATCCCTGGTGACTACATCATTTTATGTGAGCAAGAAGTAAATTTAGTTGTGTAAAGCCCTGGAGATTTCAGAGTTGGTCTACTGTGGCAGCTAATGGTTAATTATCCAGACTAAGACATAATACAGTAACCAAAATGGTTTAGTGCTTCCCATAATCTGTAATTATTCTAGCGATAATAATTGCACGGTTGCAACTTGTTAAAGAAAGCTTAAAAGTGAAAGCTTAAAAAGTATAAAATATGTTTTTAAATTATAGGTCAGTGTAGGGAAGAAAAGGTTTTTTTCCCTTACCCGTAGCTAGGTTCTTGGCTGAAGCACCTACAAAAGACAGATTAACAAGAAAAAAATGTACAAGTGTACTTAGTATAAGTTTTACCTGACACAGGAGCCATCAGAAATGAAGACCCAAAGGAACAGGGAAACCTGTGAATTTTTATGCTAATTTGATGAAGAGGTAGGTAGTTGTGGAGAACTATGATTGGCCAAAGAGGGTGTGACCTATTGGTAATAAACTGGTGGAAACTTGGGAAGGCCTGTTTGTTTAGATTCTTCTCTGTGTCCTTGGGTCTTCAGAGATAAGAATACTCCTTTTCTCAGGGTATAGGGTAGCACCTCTCACATTAAGGTCCTATGATCTATTTCAGAGGAAGGTCAGAGAATTCTTTTATGGCCTTTTATGGCCTGCTTCAAAGGAGAAAGGAGGGAGAAGGTCAAAGAGTCCTTCCTGCTTCTGTTGTTTTCTCAAATGCCAAGGTGCCATATGTTGGGGTAGCATGTCCTGAACCCCATCATCAGAAACTATAGATTCATTAATGGATCAAACCCATGAGACTACATACATTAGGCAAAAAGATAAAAAGCTTAAATACAAGGGAAGAAAATGAGGCAAACTCTAGAGGAAAGCATAAATAAAGAAATAAAGTCTTTATGTCTTAAAGTTGCTAAGATCAAGGAAAGAAAATTGAAATCAGAGAATTATTATCTACCCATGTAAAAGGAAATGCTTTTATATTTAAAAGCACTTAAATTATTTTACTCTCAAATTATGGCATTCCAATACAGGAAATCGTTTTATCTTGTTTCCTAAAAAATTACATGTGCCTACTTATTACTCGCACATCGCTTAAATAAATTTAAAACAATTGCGGTGTGTATCATATAGATTCCTGAAATTAAAATTTGCATTTCTTATACAGTTAAAAGAAGAAAAGTAATCTGGCCACTAAGATACATATTTGTTTTGTTTTTGAGACAAGGTCTTATTCTGTTGCACAGGTGAGAGTGCAGTGGTACAATCATAGCTCACTGCAGCCTCAAACTCCTGGGCTCAAGCAGTCCTCCTGCCTCAGCCTCCGAATTAGCTAAGGATCTAGGCTCACTGCCACCACCACACACAGCTAATTTTTTCTATTTCTTGTACAGATGAGGTCTTGCTATATTGCCCAGGCTGATCTCAAAGTCCTGGCCTCAAGCAATCCTCCCACTTTGGCCTCCCAAAGTGCTAGGATTACAGGTGTGAACCACTGCACCCAGCCTAATATGTATGTTTTAAAGGACAAAATTCCATTTCTCTCTCTCCTCTCCCTTTCTCTCTCTCTCTCTTTCTCAAAATAAAGATTTAAATATTTTAGTATAAAAAAATAGAACTTCTGTCAAATTGCTTTTGTACTTTGCATACATATTATTGCAATTATTATAGTATTATAGAAGATATACATTATACACATGTGAATCCAAATGATAGAAATATTGACTAACATGCATATTATCTTTGATCAATTTTCCATTTCATTTAATATGTTAGTCATTACATAAAAGGCTACCTGTACCAGAGAATACAGAATAGAATTATGAAGTTTACATTATAACCAGCTTTCCCCACAAGACTAATAGCTTGAAATCAATTTTTTTTTAATGTGGAGGTAGAAATTACAAATTATTTTTAATCACTGAAAGAACAGAATCATTAACTCCCAGGCCACGACTTGATTTGGAAGTTGATTACAGGTCGAGTTATTTTCCTGAAACTTACCCTCCAGTGTAACGATTCTGTATTGAAAAATATGACTGAACAACCCAGTAAGGCTCCACCTTTCACGTCTATAGTACTTTGCTGCAGGTTACAGCAGGTTTTTATATACACGGATTCACTGAACAGTTCTGAGATAGAAATTACAGAAATTCTTATCTTCTTAAGGTCTGTGAAGACCTGGCACATAGATCTTCAAGTTAAACTCAGCCCACAGACCTATTTATCTATTTTGTGAAACCCACAATTTTTTTTTAATTAGTTGCCAATATTTAAAAGTTTAGAACTTTCACAAAATAAAAAAGAACTGGCTGCCCCAGTGGTCCATATTTCCAAGTGGCAACAACTTGTAACCAAAAGCTCAGCCACTTATCCTTGAGGCCGCATCAGAAGAAGGAGAACAAGTGGTTTGAGGAGGAGGAGAGAGAAGTCTTATTATTTTCTGGGAAAAGGAGGAAGATGGAGACTCCTGTCTGAAATGCCATTGTCCTCCTCCTAATAAGCAGAAATACAGAGCTTTTAATGGATGGGTTCTCAGTTCCAGGCAATTACTGTTCAACTACAGTTGATGATTCTGATTTCTGGGGAGAAGACAATCCCTTGACCTCCACCCAGGACCTCCCTTTATAGGTCTGGGCTGAGCCATCTCCTTTAGGACCAATAACAAAAGCCTTACCCTGCCCCTCCCAACCACTGGCCTGAGGCAGGGATGTAGGTTTTAGTTCTTGGAAAGGGAATGGAGGATGTTTTAAAGAAACATAAAATATTTTTGCCATTTTTTCAGGCCATTCCCTCTGTTACATATTCCTCACTCTCAATATTTCCCTGCCATATCTATGGGAGGAGGGGTGACCATTCTGTTACAAACTGGCTTGAACCAACTTGGGTAGAGGTGGCCCCTTTTTGGAAGGCTCTTTCTCTCCAATTTGCCACAATCCCCACCACTCTCTAATACTCCCCCAAACTGAGATACAAAGTCAGTTGCCATTTATCATGTCCTACTGTGCTGCCTGGCCCATGAAGTACGTGGGACGAGGGCCAGGTGTCCCCCATCACCCCAGGAATGGGTTCTTCACTCCAGTATGCATTACCCACAGCTAAGGCTTAGGGCATTTGCTGGAAAACCATGCCACTGAGTTTGGAGACAACTTAGAAGGCTAAATATGGAAAAGACCTTCAAAGATCATCTCATTCAAACGCCTCATTGTATGGAAGAGGAAACTGAGGTCCCAGGGGCTAAGTGACTTGTATCGCATCCCACAGTGAATTTACAGAAAAGCCCAGGTCTCTCAACTCCAGGCTCCTTCCACTGTAACAACAGAAATGGGAAAAAGAAACAACCACAGAGAAAGGAAGGACAGTGGGGACACACTCTCCCTTCCCCCTCCCTGGGGCTGTGGCAAGCAGCCAACCGGAGCTTGCTGCATATTTAATTTAAACCTTTGTCTGCCCTGGCAAGGACAAAGTACAATCTGTTTTATGTAAAAAGTCTTCCCTGAGGAAAGCCTCAGCCTCCAGCTGCGAAACTGATTGATGTTCTTAAAGTCCCCAGGAACCTCTGCTGGGATCCGAGGCTGTGGTTTCCAAAAAAAGACTCTGTGAAAAGGGAAGCTCTGAAAACAATTTTTTTTTCCTTTATTGTGTTTCTCTCAATCTGGGAGAATTAGGCTGAAACTAGGGCGGAGGGGGTGGGGAACATGCAAATAAAGCCTATATTTTAAAAGCAGATTTCAGAATCCCGTCTGGGAGGAGCTCGGGATGGCAAGCAGCTGCGGGAGGGGGGCTGGAGCCCTGTCTAGAAGCTTTGTCTAGAAGCTTTATTTGCATAGCAAGCACTCTGCTTTTACTTAGTTTGCCTGTTCCAATCAATAAAGCTACCAGAGTGTTCTAAAGAGGCTTTATCCACGCTTGGGGTAAGCACGAAAGCATCGATAGCAAAGAATGTCACCAGTGATGCTTTATTTGGAGGGTTTGTGACATGTTCTAGTAGAGATTAAAATCCATCTGATTTTGAGAACTTTGTGGGTTTCCTGATACCTTGTTTCAGAGAACCTGATTTTGGGTGAAGCTTCTGTGAAACCAAGGCCGGTTTTGAAATCCAGTCCAGAAGTCATCTCTGAGTGTTCCCGGGTTGGTCAGGGTCAGGGCATCTCCTGCCGGGTTTCTGCTCCATCCCTTGCGACCTTAACATCGACCTGAGACCCACTGCACAGATAGCTACACTGAAGACCCCGGAGACCTGAAGGGGGCAAAACCACTACCGAAGTTCTGAGAGTGACCGAAGGTTTAACCCTGGGGGACTGGTCCCTCCCACTGGTCTCGGGCCCGCCTGGGCAGGCTGCGCCAGGCTGGAAGGAGGGCCTGGGTGAGGGTGCGAGGGCCTGCCTTCACCTTCTGGCCCAGGGGCCAAACTGCAGCTTGGAGCCAGAACAAAGCCACTGCCAGGTCAGGGCTAAGGAGCTCAAGCCCGTCTTGGGGTAGAGCCAGGGCCCAGAAACCATTGCCATGAGCCACCAGCTGGCTCCAGTCCCAGGGACATGTGCAGCTGCCGCACAGGCCAGACTGGGCCTGCAGGCTGAGGCCGTGCCAACCCTCCCCCAGGCCTCCCAGTCTCTGCTCTCGTCAGGCTCACACCCAACACCCCGTGTACTTTGGCACCAGCCTGCCTTTAGGTGTGTCCTGGGACGGCTGAATAAACCTTCAGAAAAACCACATGACCTGCCGGCTTTTATCTTTCTGGACGTTACACTGTTGCTCTAAAACTCCATGGAGGTCCAGGTGGATAGTTTCCCATCTTCTCTGATGTTCCTTGGTCTGATGGAAACGAAGGAATGAACTATTTCCCTTAACTCTGTGTGGTCTGATTTAAGTGCCTTTCGTTAGTCCTCTTACAAGAACAACACAGGCGCCATGGCTACGGAAACAGAAATCCCTCCCCGTTCGCCCTCGTGGCGGGGCCAAATCCATGAATGGCCACATTCACAGCTGTTTTTAGAAGTGGTTCCTGGCATCTTGGGCATTAAGCTTCAGTAATAAAGTTAACAGCAATATAATCATACTGAGAAAAGGTCAAAGAAGGGGAAATCTTTGCTTTAAAAAATATTAAACTGTTCTTTTCATAGACTACATCATTTTCTGTATCAGTAGCTATTCTCCAAGGCAGTGACCCCGCAGACCCTCTGGGAACTTATTCTAAAAAATCAGACTTCTCTGCCCGATTTTGTTTCTTCCCAAACTTGTTAGGCCCTTTCCAGCTTGGGGACAAGTTCCAGCGTTTTGACTGGCTGCACCTCGTCCTTCCTTAGATTCTCTTATCACCAGGGAAAGGCCTGTACGACTTCTCAGTGAGCCTTGACCTTAAGGCACGCTCCCTAAGACAGAATAAAGGGCAGGATGCCACAGTGCGGCCAGCAGGCTCTGTCCCATGGAAAGCAGCCCAGTAGGGCTTAAGCTGTGACGACAAGTAAGACAAGGTCTCTGTGCTCAGGAAACTGGTAATCTAGGGGAGGCCACGGATATGCTGCTTAACAAGGTGATAAGTGCACACCAGCAGAGTGCACCAAGTGCCCGTGGGAGCTCCGAGGAAGCAATGATTAATTACGCTGCGTGTGGGGATTAAAGATCTGGGAATGTTTCCTGGAGAGAGTAACAGTTGAGCTGATACTTAAAGGATGAGCAGGCTTTGATCAGGAGGAAATTTAGGGAGCAGCGTACTCAGCACGACGCACTCCAGCAAGGGGCATGATGCAAGTCTTCCCGACACTGAGGAGTGATGATACACGAAATGTTTGCAGCATAGCAGGTCATCCAGTACAGCTGGAGTTTACAGTATAATGTGTGGGGCGACACAGGAGATACTGAAGAGGTAGGTTGGGCCAGGTCATGACTGTCTCAGAAAACAAACTCCTTGGACTTTATCCCGAAGGCGGTGGTGTAGCATGTGAAGGATATTAAGCAACTGGCTGGGTCGAGGGTTTAGGTTAATGTGTATGACGACCAAAGTCATCTAAAAATGACTCCGGGAGGTCACTTTGGGTGACATGGACAAACCTACTGGAATAGGGCTTCCCCCTACTCGTGGTGAGATGGGCTGCCCCAAGTTCAGCATCCTGCAGGACTAGCAGTTTCTTTCCCACCCCAGCCAGACGAGCCACAACTCCCCCCAGGCCTCAGATCTCCAGAAGGGGAAAGCTGGCTTTCCTAGACAACTTCTCAGAGCGTCTAACATCTGACTGAGACCGCACAGGGCCCCAGTATGTGTTTGTACCCCCACTGATAAGTTGTTCTCACACTTTCTCAGCAAGGGGGTAGGGTCCTTCCACTGGAACATACCCCACCATATTCCAATAGATGCCTTTCCTTGGATTCATAAAAGGCTGGGAGATCGTAGATGACTTCTCTTCTTGCTGTCACTTGTTTTGTAAGTTTCTACAATAAAACCTGTTCCTAAATGCATACCATGGGGCATTGTGGAATACTTTCTAACCCCGTTCGTTTTTGACCATGGTAACCTAAGAAGGCACCCACATTGTACCACAGTAGGATGGCTTAGAAATGGAATAAAGCATTTCCTGCTTGTCAATGAAGACTCTTTATATTGTAACAGAAAATCCAACTAAAACTGACTTTAAAACTGAAGGGAATTTATTATTTCACATAACTGCTGGGGTGGGCATAGGGTAGTTAATCCAATAGTTTTAATGATGTTATCAATGGCTCATTTCTATCTCTCTGCTCCACCTTCACTAGTGTCAGCTTTATTCTAAGGCTGACTGTCCTAATGGATATAGGAAGGCCACCAGCCACTGCCAAGTCTAACACTCACAGCCATTAGCAGAGAGGGCTTCTGGACCAGCATTCCAAGCCAGTGTCCCAAAGTTTACCTAAGCTTAATTCACATATTTACACTCATATCAATTCATGTGCACAAACATTTAACAAATATTTACTGAGTACCTTCTACATACCAGCCACTGTTTTATGTTCTGGGACATTGAAATAACATTGAATGACTGATTGGCTTAAAGCAACTGGTACCCACCACTAGAGCTGAAAGTAAGTTCAGTTTCCCTGAAAGTACATGGATTGTACAGGGGTGGAAGTGGATACTTAGATAAAGGCCTGTGTGCTAGTAGAAAAGGTAGGGGGAGAGAATGGATACTAGTCAGGCATGCAAAAACATCTTATAAAGTCTTGCTACTGAAAGTATGGTTCAAGGACTGGCATTATGGGCATCACCTGGGAACTTACTATAGATGCAGAATTTTAGGTAGTGCCTCAATTCTACTGAATCCAAATCTGCATTTTTAACAAGATCCCCAGGTGATCCCTATGAATGTAGGACTTTGAGAAGCACTCATCTACAGGACAGATAAAAACATTGTTATGACTGGGAGTGGAAGGAAAGGAAGTTGGAGAACAAACCGAATGGCCTCTATAGCAGACACCAGTTGGAATGTCCTTCTTTTAACAGTTCCCCGGGGGAGGGGGGGGTTGTGCAGCAAGCCCCTCTGTCAGGGATGAGTGATTCAAGGGGAGGGACACCTGCCAGGGGAGGCCGATTCATGTATTATCTTCTGGGAATTTGAAACACGGATGATGAGAAACAGATACAGAAGATTGTTGGGGGCCGGGCACGGTGGCTCATGCCTATAATCCTAGCACTCTGGGAGGCCGAGGTGGGTGGATTGTTTGAGCTCAGGAGTTCGAGACCAGCCTGAGCAAGAGCGAGACCCCGTCTCTACTAAAAATAGAAAGAAATTATATGGACAACTAAAAACATATATAGAAAAAATTAGCTGGGCATGGTGGTGCATGCCTGTAGTCCCAGCTACTCGGGAGGCTGAGGCAGGAAGATTGCTTGAACCCAGGAGTTTGAGGTTGCTGTGAGTTAGGCTGATGTCACAGCACTCACTCTAGCCCGGGCAACAGAGTGAGACTCTGTCTCAAAAAAAAAAAAAGAAGATTGTTGGGGCAGAGATGCAACTTGACAGAGCCCTAGGAGGTCCAGAAGTACCTAATATGGGGGTCCCCAAAGTCCCTGAGACTTGGTTACTCTGCAACTCCTTCAATTCATCCATCCAATATCCTCTTCTTAGCTTAAGTTAGCCAAAAGGGATTTCTGTTGCTGGCAATCAGACAGCCTTAACTTATATAGCTATAACTTTGTCAGTATCATTATCTACTGAGGATGAGAGTGTTTGTTCTGCCTTGAGGCGGAGGCCAAGTTAATCCATTTCACCATATAGTGTCTGAGATGCTTTAGTTGCTTTTTTCTTCAGCTTCCAAACTTGACCCCCAACACAAGACATGAACACTGAACTTCATTCACAGTTGACATAAGCTTAACAAAGCCATTTTTTTGGTATTTTTAAGAATTCTACATATTCTGAAAATGCTTGTGGTTTTCATAAGGAATCTTCCATTTTTGGTTTACTTTCTGTATGCAAATTAATATATCTTTCTAGAAAGGTCAGTTGATATGTCCTCTTTAACCTGACCATCTATTGTTAACTTTCTTCAAATGCATCTGCCATTTATAAATATACCTACCAAAGGATTGAATTGTTCTAATACCAATTTTTTTTTCTTTTACATGCAAAATGTTTTCAATCAAATATTTTCTAATAGCTAGGCTGTTTGGAAATTAGCAATCCTAATAGATGCGAACAACAATATAGGCATTTAAAGCTTAATTACTCCTTCAGGCTCATTGTGAGAAAATCAAGGATTTATTGGTTTGATGCTGTATTCCTCAAAGTATTTCATCTTATTCCACAACATTCTCCTCTATTTCTTGTTAAAAAAAAAAAAATCTTGATACAACAAAACAATGTGGAGGTCAAATCTCATAAGGAACAAACATGACATCACATAGGGAAGTGAGTCACTGCACATCATACTGGGAACTGAGTCAGGACTGAACTGACTCACAGCTTTCTGGGCCAAGGACCAATTCTGGTTATATCATGCTGGAAAATGACTCATTTATTACCTTTATTAGCCTCCCTCAAGATCAAATCTACTGCAACTTGGAGTAGGTCTTATGAAACTCAAGTGGTTCTGCTCGAGCTGTTACTCTGCTGGTACACAGAGGATCTCTGTGTCTGAAACTAACTGGTTGTTTTGCCGCAAGATCTCAAGCCCAGCCTCGCCAACAGTGTGCTGCACTTATCTGAGCTGACCACATCTAAACATCAGCGTATCCATCATCTTTGTGGTCTCTACACATAAGCACGTTAATGTTATTAATTGGTTGATTGTGAATCTATCATCACTCAGGTGTTATATTAATTGTTGTGGAAAATAATCTGAAAAAGCGATGACCCAGTTAGTGCTTTTGTCAATGGAAAGTCCAAGTACAGCAACAGCTAACAGCTCCCTTTTTTGCCTTGTGGTTACCTCTGTGAGTAAGCTGAATACAACACAGAGCTGCACCAATAAAATGTTCCAGTAAAATTGGAAAGGAAAATTAGAGCTCCAAAATCACGGAATAATTCCCAAAGCACCTTAACTAAGTGCATTTTAGAGAAATATTAATATTAAGTATAAATTGTATTATTTTTTAGTGTATGCATTGATATTTAACAGATCCCCTAACTGGCTTTTCTTGACATAGAGAAATTTCACATACATATCCAAAGTTCTAACAACATTGGGACCATTCTCCCAAGTGACAACAATTAGTTAGGACAGAAGATCAGCTGCTCCTTTTAGAGTGGATATTTAAAGTTCTCTCCAATAATCTCCAGTTCTCCACAGTCATCAAGACGGACGTTTCTTGGCATCTGCAGGGGATTGTTTCCCGGACCCCCATAGATACCAAAATCCATTGGTGTTCAAGTCCCTTACATAAAATAAGGTAGTATTTGCACATAACCTACATACACCCTCCCATATACTTTAAACTATCTCTAGATTACTTGTAATACCCAATATAATGTAACTGCTATGTAAATAGTTGCTGTACTGTATTTTTTATTTGTATTATTTTTAGTGTTGTACTGTTATTTTTTATTGGGGGTTTTCCCCCAATATTTTTGATCCTTGGTTGGTTGAATCTGTGGATGTGTATATGGAGGGCCGACTGTATTCCCTTTTGCCTTAACCGGGTCCATTCCACCTTACTTGATCCTGCAGGCATGTGAGTTTGCAAACCCTGACAAGTAGATTCCTAACTTCATCTTGCTACTTAAATACAATAAACAGAAACAGAAAAATTTTAAAGAATGTAAAAATTCTAAAAGCTTATCTACATTGCAGGTTGGCCAATCTTGCTTTCAATTTTTCAGTGAGGTCTTTCTTCACTAAACATGCATTGAGCAGCTTATTTGTGCAACACAACGGGCTAGACGCTATACATAAAAGTGCAAGATACTGTCCTTGCCCTCAAGTTGCTTGTGATGTACTTGAACAGACAGGTCCTAGAAGCATGCTCTTCCTTTAAAATCATATCTTAAAAAGCATTAAAATGAGGCTCAGAGACTTCATCCTAATTTACCCCAAACCGAAGAAACTAGAGCTTGTCATTCCCAATTCATGGACCTCTACCTCTCAATCAAAACCCGCAATACCTAATATTTGAGCAACACTGTGTTCTGGGATGTAAAGTTCTATAGGACACAGTCTTTATCCTCAAGAAATCTGTATTCTAGTAGAATTGCAACGATATTAACAAATAATTCAAATATTTGGCTGCACACGATGAGTGCTTGGCAGTGGAGCAGAAAACCCACCATAGCACACAGGATCGTTTTCCTGTGTGGGGGTTTGGAGAAAGCCTGACCCACAAAGGCTTGAGCCACACTCCTGTGCAGACATCATCCTTGACTTAATTATTCTAATCCTAAACCAAGGCTGCGAGCCAGCTGAAGAGGAGTTGAAGTTTTCCCCAGTAAACCCACATAATTCTGACTAGTGACAACAGGGAAAGTTCAAGCCAGGAAGCGGCGGTGTGGGTGGTACAGAAGAGGAAGACAGCCAGAAAGTCCCAAGGAGAAGGGAGCTTGAGCACACACTCCAAGAGCCACAGGGAGCCTCTGGACAACCTTCCGATTCTGTGGTCTCTGCTGCTTGGATTCCTAAACCCGCACCCAGATTTCTCCAGCAGTGGGGGTCGAGAGCTTAGGTAGGGTCAGATGGTGACCTTCGTGTGCGTGTCCTGAGCCTATTCACTACATGGTCCGTCTCCTCCTTGGCCTTTCCTCTGCGTCCCTCCCCGCCCCGCCGCCCATCCAACTCGCATGGCATCTCCGGCAGGGGGAGCTGACCTGCACAGTTTGCCTTCCTGAGCTCGGGGGTCTCTGGCCGGTGGGAGGCCCTGGCGCGAGATAATTGGAGGCGATGGGGAGTGGGAGGAAACCTGAGGCCACAGCTACCTCCCCTTGGACGGCTTCCCAGTAACCGTGGGTCTTTGCTCTGGTTTCTGCTTGCAGGGGGGAGACCTGCCGTGGTTCCAGCCACTGCTAGGTGACCCTAATTCCTGGGGCCTTCCCTTCTTTCCGTCTCTCTCTGTTGATAAACCTGTTTGGCTCCCAGCTTCTGCATCACCTGGGTAAACAATTCCTGTACCCAGATTGAATTTCTTCTCTTGTAAACACTTAAAGTGGTTTCTGATTTCCGTTCTAGATCCTGGCAGATACATACACACTTGAAGAATTGATATATCAGACGGTAACTTGCCAAGTAGTGCAGTTAGTTACAAAATGCAAGAGTAAAGCACGAATACTGTCTCCCCCCACCCCCAATATGCAGGAATTGCAGAGATGACTATTCAGACTTATTTCCCTGAGCTTCAGGAAACCTGGGCCACCAGCTGAGTGAGAGAAAATGTAGCATCAGTCC
This sequence comes from Lemur catta, assembly GCF_020740605.2. Classification (NCBI taxonomy): domain Eukaryota; kingdom Metazoa; phylum Chordata; class Mammalia; order Primates; family Lemuridae; genus Lemur; species Lemur catta. The sequence continues at coordinate 43,455,876 of NC_059141.1, read as the reverse complement.
ACTGTCCTTGAAGCGTGTTAGAAGCAGTGAGTGCCCAGGGCTGTCACACCGTTGGCTCATCGTCTGTGAGCAACTCCAAGTGTGTGATGGAGGCGCAGTCAGCCCACAAGCTCAGTGTGCCAAGAGCTCTTCCAGTTCCTGAGTTTATTTAAATTAACAGAAGATTTTAAAGAGGTAGTGGGAGAAGATAAAAGCGGAAATGTTTTTATTTTTAAAAAAGCGGAAGGCAAAGATGAAAGTCAGAAAGAGAAGGGGCGAGAGAAGCTAGTCCGTGGGATCCACTGGCGTGAAGAGCGAAGCAGTTAATTCCTAACGTGGAACAAGACCCAGAAAGGGAATGAACAAGCAGCCAAATGAGGAAGCAGGAATAGTGCTAGTTCCTCCTCAATCACGTCACCCCCACGGCTTCAGAGTTTGTGGAAATGCCCGCATTTTGGGAAAACAGATATTCTCAGAATAATAAAAATTCAAAACTACATTTCACAGTAAACAAAGAATGATTTGCAGATTGCCTTCCTTCTGCAAATTTCAAATATTAATGTAAAAGGTTCTCTTCCTTAGCATCTATAGTAAAGCATGGCTTACATACTAGATTTCTTCTATCTCCTCAATTATAACTTGTGAAAAATTATGTAAATTATATATATGCACAAAATGTATGTAAATATATAAAATTTATACAAATTCTGAAATTATACAACTTCTAAATCATGAAACCAATCTTCAGTGCCCCAATTTCCAGGACCTGTTGTTTTTTAAACACATGTAAATATATACACTGTCACACAGACACACACACACCCTCCAAATGCTTCCCGAGATATTTAAAAATAAATTCACTTTACTAATAGAAGTCAGTCTGAGATTTTTTATGTCCTATATTCACCTGTACCGTTCCATGAAAACTGTAATAAAAATGCAGGCACATGCTGCAAATGCCAAATTAGAAAAAAAAAAAAACCAGCTGTGCTTTTTATATTGTCCTGCCCTAGAAAAAAGGCACCCAGGACAACCCCAGCAGCTGGCACACTCTCCATGGTGTGCTCATTACCACAAGTAAATAAAGTCAGTAAATTACTGCCACAGCACAGGGGGCCATGAAAAGTCTAAGCAATAACCTTTTCATCAAACTCTCTGCACACTGCATATTGCCTGGCCAAAAAGCAAATAATGATGATCAATGGGGAATTAATATTTTAGTCAAAGAGGAATGGAGATGAATATATACTATAAATTATTAACCAGCACTTGTACTCTATCCCCTTGGCACAGCGTGAAATAGGCTTCTAAAGAAACAGGATACGTATCTTCTACTTACCTAGCAATGTTTGTTTCAACCAACTGATAATACATGGATGTACATCTCTAAGACATTCAAGGGGAAAGTTTATACCTAAATCTCTCTACCTTTCTCTAACAGAATGTAACAAAACATAAGTATTTCTACATTTATATATACAAACATCTGTTTTTATGTTATATGTCTGTAAATATTGCTGTGCTGTATGTAACAGAGAAACGATTGGGCTGAGACTTAAGACCCATCAGTTCTAGCTTGCCCTTGGCTGTGACTGACAGTGACGCCTTAAAGTCTCTGAGCCTTAGTTTCTCAACTATAAACTAAGGGGCTGGATCAGAGATGACCTTGAAGGACGCTTTAAGATTTAAAATTCTGCATAAGTACCTCATAATGAGCAACGAGTAAGAAAGACTAAGAAAAAGTTGTGACCAGGACTCCAGCATGAACATGAAAAACAAATATAAAAATTGCTCTCTTCTTTAAGCCTATAAAATATATACTGGCACAGGAGAAAAAATATAGACACATACATATTGTCATATGTACATACAATCATATACATATGTAAGTTGCTGCTCTCTTAATGAAAAAAAGTGTGAACCAATAATTGTACACATAAGAAAAGGAGTACTATATTTGCATAGTTGCATACCATGAAAGTTACACAGGAAATTATCTAATCGTTTGCATTGAAAATTTGAGAAATGTGATACTTGAAATATTGAGCAATCATAGACTTGCAATTTCCTGGATATGCAATTCTAATAAACAAAAGGGAAGACCACATTCACCATATGCTTTAGGAGAAGCTAAAATGAATGACTTGGTTCCTGTTTGCCAAAAGCCCACAACAGAAGCGAGGGGAACATAATGCTCTCTGTGATACAAAGCAGGCTGTGATAAGGCTACCTACAGGGAGGTGTTTGTAAGCTAAAGAGAACACAGATCTGGGCAGGAAGGGTACAGTAGGGACAGAAATCATTCTGATCACTTAGGGTTTGTTTTGAAAATTAAGGAGAAGCCCTCAAATGACCCTCAATGGCACAGGAGTGGGTTTGTACTTACTGGAAGGAATCTAGTAGATGTCAGAGCTTAGAGAAGTTTAGAGACCACCTAGTACTTTCCTCCTATTTTATAGATAAAGAAATTAAGATGGCCAGGTGCGGTGACTCACGTCTATAATTCCAGCACTTTGGGAGGCCGAGGGAGAAGGATAGCTTGAGGCCAGGAGTTGGAGACCAGTCTGAGCAAGAGGGAGACCCCATCTCTACAAAAAATAGGAAAATTAGCCAGGCATGGTGGTAAGTACCTGTAGTCCCAGCTACACGGGAGGCTGAGGCAGGAGGATCACTTGAGTCCCAGGAGTTTGAGGTTGCAGTGAGCTATCATGATGCCACTGCACTCTAGCTGGGACAACAGAGAAAGACACTATCTCATAAAAAAAGAGAGAGAGAGAAAGAAAAAGAAAAATTAAGGCCAGAAAGGGTATGCAGCCTCCCTGTGCTAAGCATTTGGCAGAGTTAGACTACAAGTAAAGTCTTCTAAATCCCAGTCCAGACAGCTTTCCCTCACTGCTTCCCTTTTCTCTGTGTGGGTCCAAAACAAATCCTTTCCTCTCTGATTTATGGCAATGGTCCTCTTGGGATGAATAGAATATACTGTTACCTCTCTCTCTCCCTGAAAAGCTCCTCCCAACCCATAAAGTTTTTCCCAAGCTGACTAATGCTTTGCTTGGTTGGAATTGTTTTTGAGCCATCATTCTAAATATCATCTCCCAGCTGAGTGATCTGAGAACCAAACTATCCATACCCACTGACTTTACTATGTCACTCCCCAGAGTGGAAGAGCCGGCATGGCCTGTGTGATGGGTGTTATGACTCACTGACCAGCTCTCATATAAGGGATTACGGCCTCTCTGAAGGACTCAGGGTTTTGATGTTAGGTGTGTCTCAGTTTTCTTGTCTGTTACACAGGAGCAAATAGTCTTCTACATTTTCCAAGACTGCAGAAATAGAAAATAATTGTTAATATTTTTTATCTTATTTCATAGATGCAAATTTGATTCTTCCAGTAGGAAGCAGATCTTTAAAAATTATCTAAATTATTTCCTCAGTCCACAAGAGGGAAAAAAAAAAGATCAGAAAGATTTTGATTTGTTCGATATCACCTAGCTAGATGATTCTAGAGTTGAAAAAACAGAGCATTGGCCAGGCAGGGTGGCTCAAGCCTGTCTCCTAGCACTCTGAGAGGCCGAGGCAGGAGGATCGCTTGAGGTCAGGAGTTGGAGACCAGCCTAAGCAAGAGCGAGACCCCGTCTCTACTAAAAATAGAAAAAAAATTAGCTGGGCAACTAAAAATAGAAAAAAAAAATTATCCAAGCATGGTGGCGCGTGCCTGTAGTCCCACCTACTCGGGAGGCTGAGGCAGGAGGATCTCTTGAGCCCAGGAGTTTGAGGTTGCTGTGAGCTAGGCTGACGCCACGACACTCTAGGCCAGGCAACAGAGCGAGACTCTGTCTCAAAAAAGAAAACAAAAAACAGAGCCTTTGACATGCAGTTCAGTGCTTTTGGCTCTGTGCCATATTGCTCTGCCTATTCAGAGTGCTGTATAAATGTGACGCTCAGCAGCACGTGAAATAACATACCCATAGCAAGTCTCGGTAAGGCACAAGATGGCGGTCTCCCACACTGTCAAGACAGTTACCCATCCCCCCCAATTAATTTTCCTTCTTGTAAATTATGTGGTAAGCCTCATCATATAATTTCGGATACAGAGACAGATTGGGAGTCATCTCTTACAACCTAAAAATTTTGAGATGACCAAGCTGGGTCATGATGAAAGAGGAAGCAAGTAAGAGGAGGTGCTGGCTGTGCTAAAGTAGTGCTTTAGAAAGCTGGAGGTTCACTGGTCTGTAGAGCAGCCCTAACCCCTCCTCTCCAATTCGCCCTTCACAGGGGAACTGGGTGGAAGGGGAAATACCACTCAAACTTCAGGTTACTTTTTGCTGATTGAATTCAGGCTCCTAATCACCTACGATACCTGGATGAAAATAACAGATGTGGAGAAACAGATCCAAAGCCTCAAAGTTCTAACTCTCCACTGGCACTGATCATTATTTGGTACTTGCCTGAGACCTAAATTACTTAACTATAATATTCTCATGATATATAAATCAACTTTATCAGCCCCTGTTGTGCTCTGCAAGAAAACAGTTTAGAGAAGCAGAAATGGATTCTGAAGGTCACATCACCCAGAGCTCTGCTACTGGAGGAGAGGGAGAAGGAAGGTGGGAAGAGGGCAGGACAGCCACTAGCCGCTCGTGGAGTTTCTGAGAAGGCGAGGCTAGCATGGGTGCAAGCACCTTGGAGGTAACAAGGAGCAATTAAAACTATTTCCCCATGTTGAATTGGGCTCAGAGGCCAGCACTGTCTCTTAGACCAGTGGTCCCCAACATTTTTGGCACTGGTTTCATCAAAGACAATTTTTGCATGGATGGGGGTGGGGAGGTGGGGAGCTCAGGCAGTGATGAGAGCAATGGGGAGGGGAGCGGCTGTAAGTACAGATGAAGCTTTGCTCGCTCACCCTCCGCTTACCTCCTGCTGTGCGCACCACCCCCTTCCTAAGTTTAATGGAAGATAATTTTTCCACCAATGGGGCCCAAGATGGAGGAGTAGGGTAGCAGCCAGCCCCTAACAGGCCACTGACTGATACCAGGGTTATCAGAATGGTCTTAGACCATTCTTCTCTGGACAAAACAACATCATTTCAAAATAAGAAAAGAACGATTATTCTCAAAGACAGGAGTCATTTCACAGACTCAAAATCAGACCACACTGAAGCTCCATCTGCAAAAATAATGGTTTTTCCAGACATTTTAAAGAACACAAATTAACGGCTCAATGTTTCATTTGACATTTAAGAAGTCATCTATCTCCAAGAAGCTTATTGGCAAATCTTGTCTGTTTCAGGAATTAGCAAATATAGCGTGCATGTGAACACATCTACAAGAGCCCAAATCCTTTTTGTAAAGGAAGCCCAGGACACTGTGAAGTGATTGTTACTTATGCTAAGGGAGATCAGCCCCTTACTTCAGGGCCTGCTAGTGCACCTTTTGTAAACCATTTACCCTTTCTGTCGGCCAGCTTTCTTATGGCCAGAAAGTAAAAAAATCATAGTCCCTGCTTAGTAAACTGTTGTAGTTAAGAAGATGGCTGTACTAGATAAAAAGAAAGAATGAAATTACTTGGTTCATGCAACGCAGAAGTGGGTATTCAGGAGTGAGATTGCCTCAGTTGGAGTTGTGGCTACTCTGTTGCTTACAAGCTGTGTGACTTTGGGCATATTACTTAACCTCTCTGTGACTTGGTTTTCTCATTTCTAAACTGGAGTTAATATCCATCTCATTGAGTTGTTAAGATGATTAAATGGGCTAATATTCATAAAGTTCTTAGAACAGCCTGGCAGAATAAGCGCTATATAGTTATTAATTAGAAAATCATAAATGACAGGTGTGTATCAACTTTTTTGCGGATCATTTGTATACTAATTCTCACTATCTGTGACCCAAGCTGAAGCCAATCAATGTATAAAGTTTCTCCTGGCCCCTGTGATTGCTTTGTGGATGGCACATTGTCCCAGGCAGAGCCAGTAGGAATCTATTTCTGGGATTCCTGGGAAAGAGATATTGGCTCTTTCCTACTGGACTTTCCTAGAGGACATAGAGTCTGAAGCTGCTGTCATCATCTTTCAATAGGAGTGAAGAACCTACCTGAGAAAAACCAAGAGTGGAGCAGATCTATGACAGAGAAATCACATGGTATTGATGTTATTTGAGCTCCTGGATCATGGGATGCCTGAAACCAAACCTCCTCCTATATTTCTCAATAACATAATTACTCAATTACATTTCCCCTTTTCCTTAACTTAGTTTGGGCTGGGTTTTTGTTGATGGTGTTGTTTATTTGTTTGTCTTTTAATCACTTGCAACTGAGAGACACCAAACTGATACAATTTACCATGTGTACCAGGGCCCGTAGTAGTAGGTATCATGGCCTTGGCAGAGGGGATCAAGACAGTCTTCCTCACTCGGGGAACAGAGAACTTCCATTTTGGCAATATAAAAAATCGAGTCTCATTGGCATTGAATATATCAATTCTGGCTTTGTGATTTTTATCAGGTCACTTCCGTTTTCCTGGTCTGTTTCCTCATCTGAAAATATGGAGATTGAACTGACTAACCCTTAAAGACCCTTCCAACTCTAAAATTTTATGACCAGGCCTCAAATTAAGATCTCCTTGGCTACCTTCAAGATTTCACTTAAAGGCCGGGCGCGGTGGCTCACGCCTGTAATCCTAGCACTCTGGGAGGCCGAGGCGGGTGGATCGCTCGAGGTCAGGAGTTCGAGACCAGCCTGAGCGAGACCCCGTCTCTACTAAAAAATAGAAATAAATTATCTGGCCAACTAAAAATATATATAGCAAAAAATTAGCCGGGCATGGTGGCGCATGTCTGTAGTCCCAGCTACTCGGGAGGCTGAGGCAGTAGGATCGCTTAAGCCCAGGAGTTTGAGGTTGCTGTGAGCTAGGCTGACGCCACGGCACTCACTCTAGCCTGGGCAACAAAGTGAGACTCTGTCTCAAAAAAAAAAAAAAAGGTTTCACTTAAGCTCACTTTTTCCATTAGCTGCAAGGCCAAGAAGAATAATTCCAAAAGAATGGTTTGTTTGGTTTTTTGGTTATTGGGCATTTTAAAGGGGGAAAGTGGAAGGGAGTGGAGGAGAGTCAACCTAGTGGTGATTTACGTGAGTTTTCAATAGCTTCGCCTCATTTCATACATCACAATTGAAATTCTGCACCAAATTTCATGTAGGAAAGACAGGTTAGGTTGAAAAAACCTTAAGAAGTCTTGCTTAGGCCTGGCATGGTGGCTCACGCCTGTAATCCTAGCACTCTGGGAGGCTGAGGCAGGAGGATTACTTGAGGTCAGGAGTTTGAGACCAGCCTGAGCAAAAGTGAGACACCCCCTCCCTGCCCATCTCTACTAAAAAAAAAGAAAAAATAATTAGCCAGGCAACTAAAAATAGAAAAAATTAGCCAAATTAGCCAGGTGTAGTGGTGCTTGCCTGTAGTCCCAGCTACTCGGGAGGCTGAGGCAGGAGGATTGCTTGAGCCCAGGAGTTTGAGGCTGCTATGAGCTAGACTGACACAATGGCATTCTAGCTTGGGCAACAGAGCGAGACTTGGTCTCACAAAAAAAAAAAAAAAAGAGGTCTTGCTTAGTGTAGAAGCTCGCTGACCTTTATGGCAGTTCTCTGCAGTCTTCCCTAGAGACGTGAGCAGAGAGAAGAGCAGAGAGCCATTATCTACTGTGATATCCATTCCTCTTCCCTTAGCCCAACATACTCTGTGCTGTCCCAGAGTGACTGCTGCTACATGCGAGCATTTGTATAAATGGGGAGGAAAGGGCAAAGAACCGTGACACTCGATGCAGAATGTATTTATAGGATGAAAGAAAGTGTGATAAACCCTGTTAACTAGAGAGCACTTAGCAACTGACCTCAGTTATTTAGAACATAATAGATGATTGGAAGAGGAGGGAGAATTACCGTTTCTGATCCAGTTAGATAGACGTCTCCTCATGCAAGAACTAAGGACCATAGATATGATTCATAAGAAAGATCTTCAGACTATTCGATTTAATTTTGGACATAATTCTAATAAATTGGTTTCCTCACTTCCCAGGCCACCACAAATTAGAAACAAACATTTAATAAGAGAGTGAGGATAGGTACTAGGATTGAACTCAACTGGCACCCAACACAAAGAGAGGAGGCAGAAAACTAAAAACAAACAAACAAAAAAACCCAACATAACTTAAAATGACAACCACAGCCATCCAAGGTCATCTGCATATATATATATATATATATATATATACACCTCAATAACACTTGCTGAAGTGTATTACTTTCATTTTTATTTAACTAACACATAGTGCTTACTACATGCCAGGAGCTATTCTAAGTTTTTTTTTTACACAAATTACCTCCTTTAATCCTCACAATAACCTCATAAAGTATGAAGAGGTTAAATAGCTTGCACAAGGCCATACAATACGTCACAGGCAAAGAGAGCCAGGAGTCGACCCAGGCAGTCTTGTTACAGGGTCCATCCACCGTGCCAGGCTGCCTCACCTGACACTGCCTTATATAAAAACTTGAGTTATCTGGGAAGTCCATTGACCTGAACCTTCTCATCCCTGTGAATAACAGATAAGTAAAAATAACAATATTATAGTTCAACTTCTTTTCATTCTAAGCAACAAACATTATCTTGAACCTCTATATTGGAATTTGCTAACCCCATAAAGCCTCTAAACATAACGGCAAAATCCCACAGCCAAAGACAAAAAATCATTAAGTTGCAGCCACAGAAAAAGGTTGCAGAGGGCTTGAAACTCAATCCCCTCTTGGTAACAAGATTTATGATCGTCAGAAGATTATTTTTCTAGATAAAATATTAAACTATACTCTCTCTCTCTCTCTCTCTCTCTCTATATATATATATGTATATATATACCATATATAGTAATACAATTTAAATACTTAGATTTGGACCATGGGGATGGAGATATGATAAAGAATAAGAAAAGTCTGGCCCTTGCCATCTCTTTATTTATGGAACAAAGAACTTCTTGGAATTCTCTGGGACATTTTTGTTCATATCATCTTATTTACACTACCCCTTGTACCCCAGTATTAAATTTCATTCCTAAACCACTAATGGTAGAGTTAGCTTTATTCAGAGTTTTAGGAGTAGCTGTGTGTGTGTGTGTGTGTGTGTGTGTGTGTGTGTGTGTGTGTGAGAGAGAGAGAGAGAGAGAGAGAGAGAGAATTTGCACTGTGTGTGGCCAAAGCAGGAACTATTTACTTCTTTAAAAGAAATAGCAATAATGTGCACGTCAAGACAGCAGCCAAAAGAAAAGGAAGCCCAGTAATGGCCAGAGAAAGTGGAGCCAAAGATAATCTGGCTGCAGGAAGGAAAGACTGCAGAAATGATGAAGCCAGTGAGTGTCCAACACTGACAACATTTAACCTTTCATATTATCACATGTACATTTCCTGTAAATTCCTCAAGACTCAGATCTGACCCACATGCACACATGTGCATGGAGGAACTGATTCTAACATACATGTTCTGATTGCTTCCTTAAATTCATCTCTCCTGATTTTAGCAATTTTTTAAATTGGTTTTCACTTCATCTATTAATATTTGTTAGTTTAACTTTATATTGCATGCTATTCTCAGTCTGTATTTTTCATGTTGACTCTTACAATATGGGCCCATAGTCTCTCTTGAGCGAGCAAGCTGCTACTACAAAACTTTGAAATTTTAACTTCAAGTACACAGGATTGAATTAATCATACCTTTTATTTTATAGCATCCTGGAATCATTGGTCTACGCAGGGTCCTTCTTTCCACCACAACCCCCTTTCTTCCTTGATCTCCATGCCCAAAACCAGCACCAACTGTGGCACCTGATATCTTTGATGTATGTATTTAAATATCCACTTATCTTTGTAAAATGCGTATTGTTACTTTGTGTTAAAATGCACATTTTAATAAATGTAAATGGGAATATACTATGCTGATTGTTCCAATTTTTTTTTCACTATATCTTATGTTTTTAAGGTCTATGCACGTTGTAGCATGTACATCTACTTTGGTGCTTTTAACAGTTGAGTGACAACCCATGGTAATCTTCCAACATGAATTACTTATCCACTCTGCCAGTATAGTTCCCTGGGTTATTTCCACTGCTATCACCTCTAGCCCCACGCCCACCTCTGCTACCACTACAAATAATACTGGGATAAACATTCTCATATAAAAGTCCTCTGTAAAAAATAAAATAAAAATCATGGACTGTTTCAGAGTTCCAAGTCTGATACTTTCATTTCATAGCCAAAGACCCCACATTGTAAGAAGTTAAGAATTTTATAACCTGCAGCCAAAGTCGAGAAATCATCAACTTACAGAAAATTAGTTAGTAGTAGGGACAGCACCAGGACTAGTTTGCTCAACTCTCAAACAACATGCTCTAGCACACTGAACATACTTACCAGGCTCATAAGGCACAATCTTTTTAAATTAAATACTTTTCATCACACAGGTATCGAAAGTGGGTATTGAAGTGGTCTGTTCAGATAAATCCAATGCGCTATATCCTGGAAATCAATGGTTTGAATATGGCATTATACTAGGTGATAAAAAAGGATACAGTCTCAAGGTAAGAGGAAATATAATTGGTATGGTAGCAGGCTGCAGTTATGTAAAGTATTTAAAACTAAAATGTCAGGTAATAACTGAGAATCTACCTCCAACCAATTTTGTGGTTTGTTATTTTTGTTAGGAAAGCTCCCCACAGGATATAAGTCTGGCATGTTTGGGGAGATGTTCTGTGCTTCTGAGCTTGCCACTGGGGCCTCATTTGTCATTTTGCATCTTGTGCATTAGGCCCTGAAAAGAGTCATTTTTGTAATCATTGGTGGGAGGTGGGGGGGTGATAGAATGCAAATACCTGGGTCCCCTAGGACTGGCTGCTTAACTTTTATGAGCCTCTGTTTCCTCATCTAAAATTGAGGGAAAGTTTGGCATGTAACAGACAATGAATAAAAGGTATCATTTTTTCTTTATTCTTATTTTCAGCTAAATTCCATGTCTTCCATTATACATGATGACAAATGTAATTTCAGACTTTTGTTATGACAGAAAAATGAAATATGGATTCCTTTATTTTCTGTATTACACCACTTCTTACTTTGATGATCACTCTTACAGTTAGTAAAATAATGTGCATGATGCACAAAAAATCAGATTTACCATAAAACTGATAAAGCCATGAGTTCTGGAGTTGCTGGGAGTTATGGAGTGTTCTAGATGGGGAAGGGAAGGCAGGCTGTGCTTGGAAACGTTACTATATGTGTCTCTGGTAAATTGCCTAAAGAGATCTCAGAAGAAAGGCACTGGAATCTTTAAATATTCATAATTTGTTGTGATTTTTTTCTATTCCAAATAAATGTTTACTTTTATACTTAATTTTATATTTGTAATTTTGTGTTCCTTTTTTTCCCAAAAGACTCTCAAGTTGAATTACTTTATTTTATTTTTATTTATTTATTTATTTATTTATTTTGAGACAGAGTCTCACTCTTTTGCCCTGGCTAGAGTGCTGTGACATCAGCCTAGCTCACAGCAACCTCAAACTCCTGGGCTTCAGTGATCCTACTGCCTCAGCCTCCTGAGTAGCTGGGACTACAGGCATGTGCCACCATGCCTGGCTAATTTTTCTATATATATTTTTACCTGTCCATATAATTTCTTTCTATTTTTAGTAGAGACAGGGTCTCGCTCTTGTTCAGGCTGTTCTCAAACTCCTGAGTTCAACCGATCCACCCGCCTCGGCCTCCCAGAGTTCTAGGATTACAGGCATGAGCCACCACGCCCAGCCTTGAATTACTTTAGACTCCACAAAACCTAGGTTTATCCTTGAATGTAGGTAGAACATTGTAATTTAACATTATGAACAAAAACACATAGATAAATCTCAATTCACACAGAAGAGTTTTGGGGGCAGAAAGCTCTCCTAAATTGAATCCTTGGGCAAGTCACTGTTCTGTCTGGGTCTTAGCTTTCTCATCTTAAGACATGTAGATTTGCCTGGCCCCATAGATCCTTTCTAACTGAGAAAATCCTAACTCCATAATATCCGCCTTGCCATACTTTCAACAATATAATAAATAATATTTTAGATGAACTCCATAGTGAACCCTTGTTTTTAAAAATTTAAGTCTTTATCTCACCGTGGCAGCACATATAAAAAAAATTGGAAGGATACAGAGAAGATTAGCACGGCCCCTGCACAAGTATGAGACGCAAATGCTGAAGCAGTCCATATGTTTAAAAATAATATTTTATATATTTTAAAAAAGATAAAAATGAAAGTCTCCAGTAGTGTGAATAATTACATCTACCCTCCCACTAAGTATTTATTTTGTGACTGTAAATGAATGAATATGCTTCTTAACATGAAGCACACTAGTAATAGCATGTACCTGTAGAATTGCTTTATAAGGGCAAGAACATTTCTTCTACTGGTTCTACTTCAAATTGGCCATGATAAATCTACATGCTGATTTTCATTTATATCACTGCTCAAAATAATCCATTCTGAAAGAGGAAGAGATATTTTTACAGTCCCGATGAGACCAACTAAAATCTCTGTGTAAACCAAGTTGTTTCAGAAAGTATGAACAAAATATTTATAGATGAAACAGTTATAAAAAATCAATAACAGTTGTTTCTCTTCTGAACTTAGATATTTGATAAGATCAGAGAAGACTTTAAAAGGAAATAGACTGATGATCCAGTTTAGTCTTCAAACACAAGAACGAAAAAAATCTGCTCATTAGGCAGAGAGGGTAGGTTGCGGGAAGTACAGCCAACTAGGTATGATGGAGTCGGGATTTTCTGAGTTGGAAGAGACCTTATGGAGCCACTGAGATTTATATGTTTTAAGATGTTTAAACCTGAGGCCCAGACAGAAGAGCAGCCTGCCCAAAGCCACATAACCAGATAGGGCAGACGTGGGGCTTAACCTTGTAACGACAAATCTGGTGCGTTTTCTCCTTCAACAGCCTGAGTCTGTAGAACTATCTGAATGCTTTCACGCATCAGTGCCCAAATGGGCGCTTATGGTACAAAACACAGAGCAATTTTTGCTCTACCCAACATCAAATTTTATGATAAAGTTATAGTAATTAAGACCACAGGTATTATTGCTGATGGCATTCAGAAAATATGACTGCACAGTGTGGTACCGTGACTTTTGGGGAAACAGCAGAAGCAGGCAGATCACTCTCACCTTTCCCCCACCCTTCTCCCTCAAAGCAGGTCATAAAACCTTCATTCCAACCTCCCTATACCTAGAGGAAAGGAATACCCTTATGGTCTAAGACACAGACACCAAGAAGAATCTGAACAAACAGTCCTTGCTAAGTTCTCTCCAGTTTATAACCATCAGATCATACCCCCTTTTGTTCAGTCATACATTTGCAAGACTGTCCACCCTTCATCAAACCTAAGCATAAAATCACACGTTTCCCTGTTCCTCTGGGTCTTCACTTCCAAAGGCAATCATATAAAACTTATATTAAATAAATTTGTCTGTTTTATCATGTTAATACGTCTTTTATTATAGGTGTATCCAGCTGTGAACTTTGTGATGGGTAAGACAAAGATATTACTTTTTCTCCCCTATATTGCAAAGCTAGACAAAGAGATTCATGGAACACAATGGAGTGCCCAGAAATTAGATTCCACATATGGAATCTTGATGCATGAAAGTAGTGATTTGCAGATCATAGGGTAATGAGGGCCAATAATTAATGGTTGAATAAATGGTTATCCACGTGAAAAAAAAAAAAAAACTGGATCACTACTTCAAACTATACACACACAAAACAATTCCAGGTCCATGAAATGTGAAAAAACAAAACTTTAAGATGTTTAGAAGAAATACATGTTTATGACGTTAGGATAGGGAAGTATTTTTTAAACGAAACACAAAATCACAAACCATAAAAGGAAAGGCTCATTAATTGAATTACATTTTTAAAATGCATCAAAGAACACATAATATGTTTATATAGATATACTCATTTATGAGCATTTATTGAACTACACCCTTAAGATTTACATACTCTACTTGTGTCTATTATACCTTAATTTTTAAAAGTTTACCAACAATAAGACACTATAATAAAAGTCAAGAGGCTGACCACACTCTGGGAAAGGATATTTGCAACACCTATAACAAACAAAGGATAATAATTCAGAGAAAAAGATGAATAACCAAATAGAGAAATGCACAAAAAGTATGAACAGGAAAGTCACAGAAAAGGAAACCTAAATGGTCAATAAATTTTAAAAAATATTCAATCTCATTTGTCACATGTAAAGGAAAATGAGAAAACATTTTACACACATTTAATTAGCAAATTTAATAAGTCTGGCAAGACTAGGTATTGGTGAGAACACAGAGCACCAGCAACTTTTATACACAGCTGGAGGGAGTAAAAATTGCTAAAAAATTACTTATTAAAATTTGGAAATATTCATTAAGTTATGAACGAATGCTATAATCCAGTAATACCTCTCTGAGTAAATACCAAAGAGAAAGTCTTTACATGTTCACAGGGAGACGTGCAGAAATATTCATAGAAGCATTATTTGAAACAATCTAAAAGTCCAACCAACAAAAGAAACAATTCATAAATTATAGTATAGTCAAACAATAGAACACTATACAGCTGAGAAACTAAATGAACTAGAGCTAAATGTATCAACATGGATAAATTTCATAAAACTCATGTTAAGCAGAAAATAGGAATTTACAGAGGAAGATTATGATTCTGGGTCATAGTCTGGCTTTATCGTCACTGAGAGTTTACCAAAACCCTTTGGGGGAGTCCTGAGAAATGTCTCACCACAGCAGGGGCAGTGGGCAGTGTAGTATTGGCCAGGTACGGACATCAGGCAGGATTATAGTTTGTATTTGCTACTTCTAGTCTCACCTTGACCAACCTCCAGCTCTCAGAAATAGGTCCAAGCAGCACATGCCGATGGGGGAAATGAGTGTCCTTGACTGACCTAACAAGGAGGGGAAGAGACTGGAACTTGGCCTGCACATGACCCAGGAAAGCCAAGTACAAATAAGCATTGGGCCAGGCACTCTCAGCCATTTTTTAGTTCAAAAAGATGATAACATTATACCTCTCGGGTCTCACTACTCCAACCTGGGCTTTATGTTTGGTGCACAGCTGTTATCCTAGCTACTCCCTTCACCGCCATCCTGGGAAGTCCTTTCATCTTTCCCCCGCACTGTATATCTTGTTTTTTGTATCCTGTGTCTTCCTCTTTCTTCATTTACTCATTCATTTGGCTGCCAATATTTTGGGAGCTGAGTGAAAGAAGAAAGTTAGGGGGATTCAACAATTAATACACACATTTATTTAATCCTCTTCTTTAAGGTACAGTATCCACATTCTCAATCAATTGTGCCTGTTTTCCTCCAGTTCACAGACTCTGTTTCATCATCTGCAGAGAACAAGCACTCACATTGCAGCTGTGGCCATGCTGGGTGGTTGGGGCCACGTCCCAGGATAGTGCAGTGCCCAGGGAACCCAGGATCCAAGTGCTTCTTCCCGATCCCCTTTAGCTGTCAGCCAGTCCTCCTTACTTCAGCCTCTGCTTCTCCCACCCCCAACCCCTGCACCCTTGATGCCACCAATATTGAGACTTTTCAGGATTATGTGGTGTAAATCCAGTTCTCATCTTTTCCCAGTGTCAGTTTAGGATTTGGCTTTCTGAGGTTCACTCAGTGAGTTCCTAATTATGCCTCTGCTTTCCAGCTTCTAAAATGTTGTGGATTCCCGTTGGCACATGAAACAAAATACAAACTAAGCCTGGATGTTAAAAGAAGAAATCAACGAGGAAGTGTCTGTTATGTGCAATTTTTAGGTTGCATTATGTGGCTGGGAAGACAGTCATATTCTCTTTGTCATTGTAGGTTTATGCCTTAAAGTAAAAATTCCTCTATGTGTAGCTTAAGTGGGAGTTCAGGAGGGATTGAAATTATATGTGTGTATTCAAACTGCCATCTTTACCTGACAGTTATATAACAATATAACTACTGTTTAATTCCTTGTATCTTTTATATATCTTAAATATCAACTAATTAGTTAATGAAAAGGTTGAGAAACCACACTATAGTTATGAAAGCATCGCCCTGCCTCTCTATACATAGAAACCTGGAAAATTTCATCTTTGTTTAGAGAGGGCAGAACCGTAGAGCTTGAGACCATAATATCCAACCCTCTCCCCCTTATTTTCAAGAAGAGGAAACTGTTCAGAGAGTTGACACAATTTTTTCACACACAGTAGTAGAACTAGAATTATCTGTAAAATCTCCTGATTATGGGTTAAACTTTTTTTGCTAAGTGTCCAAAGCCTCAATCTAGTGCTTTTTTCATAGTAGACTAAATTGTTTCCCCAAATACTGAGTTATTCTGTTCAGTTTTTTCCCTATTGATAACATTCAATTTCTTTTTTTCCCTAAAGGTCCCACATATTTATAACTGAGCCAGCTTATTAGTGCAGAGCATATAAACAAAGAGAAAAATCATTTTCCCAGTGAAATGTGTCTGACTGGATAGTAGTGACGTGTTCAGCTTGATATGGTAAGACGACAGTGACCTTGATGCAGCATAAATACGTGTGCCATCATCTCATGGGCAATTCCTTATAGACCCAGCTTGGTTCTTCTTCAATGTCTCCTCTTGGAGTTGTACCTGATTTTATTACCAGTTTTCATCCAAATCCACTGGGGAATGGGAGGATTTTGCTTTTGTTTCTTGGCCAGAAATCGCCTGAATCTGAAAGTCTTTTGGGAACACATGGTGAGAAACAGAGTCAACCTCACACACCACGATGGCAGAGGAAGGGAGAAAGGGCTAAATGTCTCAGCAATCATACCACGAACAAGAGAAACTCAATTTACACACATTACTTGAAATAGTCATCCAACCAGATATTTTTATGTGAAAAATCTATTCTTAAATAAGTGACAAATGGGAAAATCTCAGTTTCTCATGTTGAGTTAATCTGGACTAGCTCACATTATCACATTAACCAGGGAGATAAAGATCAGATGATTTTTGCCAAGAAAGATCTGGGTGTTTCACTGGGTTCAGGGCACTAGACATTGAGTTGCTCATTGTTCCTACAGATGTCTTCAATTTTATACTCAGACTTACATTTCCATTCCCATGGGTGATGCGTTTCAACATCTCCTCTGACTTTTCACATGGCCTTGGGAACACAATCATCTAAGGGATTCAGGAAACACACATGAAAAAAAAAGGATTCAATTGTGAAGGCTCATTCCATTTAAGCAAAGTTGGTTCCCTGCATTTTCTGCTTTGCAAACCAATGTGATAATAGCTTATAAGGTAATTATGCATTCATTTTAAGACTTCAAGAATAGGGGACTCAGGCAGTATTTTCAAAGCAAAGGCAATATCAGGTAGTTTTCATATCCCAGAATTTTAAAACTCTACCAAATAACTTCATAAAAATGCCCACCACACACTCACACACACACACACACACACACACACACACACACACACACACAAATATGAGCTACTGGGAAAGTATTTCTGAATACATGAATCTTCCAGAATGTTTTCACTTGTTATCCTTTTTTTCCACGGAAAAATTTTAAAATCCACTTACTCATTTTCACTTTGGAAACCTAAACCAAATTTGTAATTGCTTGAGTGAAAAAACGAAGGAAGATTCCATTCCTCAGAAACATCTTTTAGCAGCGGCAACACTGTTCTCAAACACACACAATTCTCTATTCACTGTGTTAATGGATCTAAATACTGAATAGTCTGAAGTTAAACATAATGCTAGAATCTGAAGCAAGTAGAACGCAAGGTAATTCACAGACCTTTACTTTGTGATTTTAAACATGGGTATGAGGTAGTATGTCGTGGGGCTTTATTTTTACCTGTGCCTGGTATGGCCCAGAACTACTTATTATGGTGAGGACAGGAGGGTAGATGGCTGGAGCAGCAGCCTGCCATCAAATTCATCTCCTCTCAAAACCATTAGGACCAGCTGAAAATGCTATAGACTCAGCTCTGTGCTTTCTCTTAGTCCAATGCCTCAGGTTTACCCAATGTCCCCAATCTCCATCCTTCTCCTGGGAATAGAGGACAATATTCCCTTTATGAGAGCCTTATATACAGTATGAAGGAAAAGTAGAAACCAGGGAATAAACAGATGTATATCTATGTAGACTGGCCCTGCCTGTGTTCTTCCTCCTCCGGATCTCCATGTTGCTGTAAGAGGTGAAACCAGAAACAATGCCCAATATTTATGAAGCATTTTCTATAACCTGGGCTCCTTACATATCGGTCTCATTTAATCTTTGCACACACTAAAACACTGAGACCATTGTTACCTCTATTTTATACATGAGAAAATTGATGCTTAAAGAAATTAAGTAACTTTCCCAAGGTCACGCAACCAGCAGATGATGGGCTAGATTCAGATCCTGACGGCCTAAATTCAGCCATCACCTTTAACCAGTGCTTGACTGAGAATTACCCCATAGCGACTACTGGAACAGCTCCCCCCATGGCAGTTTTTACCAAACCATAAAAATGTTACCTGTTTTACCTCTGCGCACTATGTTGAGACCAGTTTGGATCCTCTACGAAAGAGTTATTGTCTGAGAAAATTCTAGTGTGCAAATCATAACAAAGACACGAATACTTTTATTTTCAGTTTAAGGTATAATTTTTATATAATATGCACCATTTTCTGTTTTTGTTTTTTGCGTTTTTTTGTGTGTGTCTTTTTTTTTTTTAATCGAAGGTCCCTTACTGGTCCTGCTTCCATGAGTGGCTGTGACCAGGGGAAAAAGGAAGTGTCATCTCCACAATGCTGCTTTTATACGCAGAACTAAACAGACAAGCACAGAGTCACTATTGCGGTTAGAAGTTGGCAGCATGGGAAGGGATGGAACAGGTGAGGAGTAGGGGTGTTAAAAAAAATACAGCCCCCCTCCCCCCCTCAACTGGGGTGCGGGGGGCGGGGAGCGGGGGGGGGGCGGAACTTGGTCTGCTTCAACCCAAGAGGAATCAGAAGATCAAAAGCAGTTTGGGAAGGCCAGAACCGTCAGGAATGGAGGGAGGAGGAAAATCGATGGAGTCGGGGGACTGTTTGGCAACTGGGGTAAAGGGATTGCCCTCCCCCTGCTGGGATCCCCCCAGATCCTCCGGTTTGGCAGGAAGCGGGCAGCCTGCAACCCCCAGGGGCAGTTCTGGGGTTGCCAGATGCTCCAGGCAGGAGGCCGAGGGGGCTCACAAAGGCTTGCCCTCCAGGGAGATGAAGGCATTGCCGTCCAGCTTCTCTGCCAGAGTGCAGTGGTCCTCATGCTTGTAATTCATGCTTGATCCCTGTCCGCTTCTTGACGGCGTCCTTGGAGCTAGCATAGATCATTTTGCTCTTAAGGGGTGCACACTCAGAAACACCAGATCCTCCTTCTTACTCTCCTGGGTCTCATAGGTCGCGTCATAGAGGGCATAGTGGCAGTCCTTGTCTGGAAGCATCTTGACAAAGGTGGCCTAGGATCGTCCACAGTCTGGCCCACGTCATCTACCAGGATCTCCTTGCCCTCCTCCAGGACGATGTTCTTCTTTGTCCTCACTCAGGCAGAAGAGCACTGCCTTCTTGCACTTCTTCACCTCCCGACTCACCATTTTCTGTTTATAGGCTGATGAGGCAAATGTATATACCCACGTGCCCTCCAGCCCATTCAAGATATGCAATATTTCCATCACCTCAGGAAATTCCCTTGTTCTCCTTTGCAGTCAATCCTTCCACAACTCTAACTGTGAGTCCCAAGAAACCACTCTTCTGATTTTTGCATTATAGGTTAGTTTTGAGTGTACTTGTTATTTCAGATAAATTGAATCATGCAGTATGTACTCTTTTGTGTCTGACTTTATTAGTCCAGCCTCTTTTTGAGATCCACCTATTTTTCACATGTATCAATAGTTAATTCCTTTTTATTTCTGAGTAGTATTCCATTGAACGAAGATATTCCAAAATTTTTCATCCAATTGCCTGTTGATAAACATTTAGGTTATTTACAGTTTGGGCTATCATGAATAAAGCTAGTAGGAGCATTCATGTATACATCTTGAAGTAGAATTTGCTGGTTCATATGATAAATGTAAGAGCATTCCAGTTGCTCCACATTCCCACCAATGTTTGGTATTATCAGTGTTTTTAATTTTTGACATTCTAGTGAGTGAGTAGTGGTATCTTGATGTTATTCAAATTTGTGGATAGCAGGGTGGTTCACACCTGTAATTCCAGCACTTTGGGAGGTTGAGTAGGGAGGATTGCTTGAGGGCAGGAGTCTGAGACCAGCCTGGGCAACACAGAGAGACTTCAGTCTCTACAAAAAATTTTTAAAATTAGCTGGGTGTGGTGGCGTGAGTCTGTAGTCCCAGCTAATTAGGAGGCTGAAGCAGGAGGATTGCTTGAGCCTAGGAGTTTGAGACCAACCTGAGCAACATTGAAAGACTCTGTCTCTAAAAAAATTAAAAAGAAAAGAAGAAAAAGAAAAAAAAAACACCCCCAAATCCATTTGAAACTGTTGGGAAAAAACCTACATAAAGCTCCTTTAAAGAATATAACATAACCTACAACCAGCGTTATAACCAATGTTTCTTTTATATGTCTATTATTATGTTATAAAAGCATGTTCTTGCTATTATAGCAACAAAATCTACTACAAAGAATATTAGGATAGGCATCAAGAAACCTGGAGCCTTTATCCCACCTCTGCCACTCACTAGCTCTGAAACTCTGGACAGATCATTCATTCTTCACCTACAAAATTGGGATTGTAATAAATGTTTCTCCCTCCTGAGAATAAAAGGAAGATAAATATCTGCAACAGTTCCTTGAGTTGCAACATAATTCAAGGCATTATTATTTTTAGTACAAAAAGCCTAGAAATAAGTACCATATTGTCCTAACATTTTTATTATTTTAATTAGTAAAAATTGTATGTTTTCCATGCGGCTTTTATTTGGCTCTTTGTGCAAGAAGTAGACAAAAAAAGTTATGTGAAAAGAGAGAAATAAGAAGAGGAAATAAATGAGACAACTTTGATTAATGTATTATGCTAAAAATTACTGCCAGAAATGAAAAGGCAATTCTAAATTAGATAGCTACAAGACATGAAATCCCCTTCCCGAGCTATTGCAAACCAAAGCTCTGTGAGAGAGAATGAAGCTAAACAAAAAACATATGGCATTATAAAAATGAAGTATCAGAAAACTCAAATAGCTAAATGGTCTCCATGATTAGAACTAGAGAAGGCATATTAGCTAGTAAGTGGATCCCATTGTCAAGACAGAGTATGGAGACCTCTCTGAGGATCAATATGTTCTCTTCTGACTCTCTATCAGAGTAAAAGGCTGTGCATCAGCAGTTTCTGGTCCTTGATCTAATTCTGAAAACTCTGGGGGCCTGGGGCTAACTATTGACTCTCAACAGTCAGTTTCATCTTCTATCACGAAGGACAACTGCCTCCAAAGGCAAACAACATCAATCTTAAGATTTTTCTATCTAGTTGGTTGAAAACCCATTTAGCACATTTTAGGATTATAAATAGCAGCTATTGTTTATTTTCATTTTAAAAATATGAGAAGATTCAGTACCTTTAGTCTGAAAAAGGCAAAGACTAAGAAGACTTAAAAAAGTAATGAATTGTATGGATAAATTTTTTTAAAAATCACTTTGTCCTTAACATGCTTGGATAAGAGATTTCTCTTTTGAAACTTGAGTAAGATGCACTCAGGACAAACAAAAAGAAGCTCTGTGTTGAACCATGGGATTCATAGGTGTGAGTTACCATATCGCTGTCATACAAGTATTACAACTTTCTGATTACTTGTCTGAATTATCAGTTCCTTGAGGGCTGGGTCTTAGTCACTGTTGTGTCTTTAACAGTTGAAGGATTCTTGATGAATGTTAATTCTCTTCATCCTTCTTAGGCCCACTTCTCTGTTGGAGGGTCTGTAGTCCCTAACCCAAATAAAAAGATTTCTTCCAGCATGGGAAGATTATCCAATTACTTTTAAGTTCCAGGAGTAGCTCGAGAAAAGGAAAGGAACAAATAAGCAACACATACTCAGTTCATTTCTGCTTTATTTGTTCTGTTTCCATGATGATGATACTTTACATTTATTATTAACAGTGCTTACTATAAACACTGTATTCTTACCCAAAATAATTATCCAAAATAATTTTTATATTAGAGATATTCATAATTCCAACATAAGGTCATAACATAGCAAATAATTTGGGGAAAGTCCGAGATAGTTAAAAAATGATATAAAAAAGCAAATCTACATCTACAGAAAATATATAAACAATGTATAATCTAAATTGTGATTAGAAGCCATGGACAGACAAGGATAAACTCTCAGTAGTGGGATAAACTCCCACTCCATACCCACTAATTCAGAAATTTTGGGAATGGGATGCAGCAATCTGTGCCATGACATCCTGATGCATGCTTCAGTTTGGGAACAACTGCTCTAATCTGTTCATATTATCATCCTTATTTTACCAATGAGGAAACATGAGCTCATACATAATTCAGCTAATAGAGCATCAGACAAGATCTAGGCCTTGTGACTCCAAATTTTGAGCACAGTATTGGAAGAAAAAAATAAGGTTACAAATCAGAAAATCTCTGATTCCTTAGCTTTTGTTAGCTTAGGTAGAAAAAAACTTACATAGAACTTCTTAGGCCTCAGAGACTTCATCTGTGATATAGGGATAGTAATAATGTACTAGCTCCAAAGAGTTTTTGGAGAGAAACAAATTAGACAATGTATGCAACCATGATTTTAGGCCATAAATATTCATAAAATTTTGATTATCATTTCTGCAGTTTTTTGATCTTAAGAGAAAATATGTTCTTAGTTGCTATTCCATGTTTCTAGATACAGGTTCTACAATCAACTTTTGAATACAATCTACTTCTAATTTTAGTTTCTGCTATGATAAGTTTTTCCTCCAAGTTACAAAATTACACAAGCTATAACTTTACTCAAGACAAAATTATGATGATCCATATTTTTGTACAGAGAAAAGGGATAGGGTTATGTGACATTTTTCTACAAAAGAATCAAGGGATTTTCATTTAACAAAAAATTTTCTCTAGGATGAGATGACGTGTATCTTAGCTTTTAGTTCACAAGAGTGTTTTTCACAAGTAAATTACCATTCTACATTTATTTTATACAACTGCAATTTTTAATGTAACACTGTAGCCTAGGTGGCCTCATAAACTATATATGCGTTCACTATTTTAAAATAATTTTGTTATGAGGTATTTTAATATCATTACAAATAACTCTGAAACTACAAAAGGATATAAAAAAAGAAAAAAAACTGAAATGCCTGTATTTCTACTACCCAGCAATAGCTGCTTTTAACATCTTGGTTTTCATCTTTCCGGAATGTTTTATATATGCATGACACACATACATATTTTAACAAAATAGAGCATCTGATTTTACCACTTGTCAGCATATTGTGAAAATATTTCCAGGTAATCATTTCTGCTTCATCAGTCTAAATGCCTACATTGTATTCCATTGGATGGATGGATATGAGATTAACCAATCACTTACCGGACATTTACATTTCTCTAGTTATTTCTCTTCTATAACCAATGATTCGATGAACACTGCACACTGCTCTGATCATCCTCTCTGAATACATTCTTAGCGTTTCTGGACCAAAGAGAAGTATATTTTTAAGGCTTTTGATTTATAACCCAAATTGCCTTTGCAGAAAGGTTGTACTAACTTCTACTCTCGCCAGTAGTATACCACTGCCAGTTTTCCAACATCTTCCTCTTTGGAAAAATATATTTTCCATTCTAATATGTCAAAATATGTCAAAAATGATATTTTGTTGTTATTTGAATGTGCATGTATTTGATTACTAAAGAGGTTGATCATCTTTTCATATGAGTAGCAGACACTGTGGGGCCTTCCATATCCTCCGGCTCCCACCTCTACAGCCACTGGCTGCTTACTCAGAGGACCTGTGACTGCTGAGAGGGTTCTATTTGGTGTAAAGGCAGGGAAACTGTGCAGGGCAAGTGGGAAGTGCCAGAGAATTAACACCCCCAGGAGCAGCCTCAACCAAGTCCAGGGATAAATACCCCAGCTGCACCCTGGATAACTCCAGGGAATGTCTCACACTCTCTCCCACAGTTCCCTGGCAGGGCTGAGTCCCAGCTGCCCACAGAGGAAATGGCTTGATGATGTACCCTCTGCTGGCTTCCTTCCCTTCCCTATTTCACTTCTCCACTTCTTGTCAGTGTTTTCTAGGGTCATCTCCCAAATAAACAACTTGAATTGAATCCTTATCTCAGGGTCTCCTTTTGGGCTAGGAATCCAAAGCAAGATAATATGCCTTTTCTTTTTTTCCCCTTATTTAGTTAATTACCTGATCATTCATATATTTTTCCCATTTTGATATTGGAATTAGAATTATTAATACCTATTTTAAAATATTACGAAAGAGAAATATTTCAGAAGGGCAACCCTAATACACAAATCAGAAGCTTGATAGACAATTACAGTTAGCATCAAATGCAAAGTGTCTTACTAAATAGGTTAAAATTTGAAGTATTATATGTTATTAACAGTAACTATTATACTCAAAGCTAACTGCCCCCTCTTTATCTTAAATGTGCCATATTTAACTAAAGGTTTTCTTGGAGGTATAAATGAACTACCATGTAGCAAAAGGAAAAAACGCCAGGCAAACTCATGAGAATATTTTAGCCAAGGTGCACTAAATGTGTTGAGTGCTATAAGAAAAGCTACATTCAAAAATGCAAATAGCCTCAAAATAGACTGTGATCATTTGTAAGGAGCAATAAGGGTTCAATGAGAAGTCTGTTGAGAAGGTTTAAAATGGAGACATATTTGGGGTCAGATGACATTTTCTAGTATCTAAAATCAATACGTTCTTAATTAAAGCAACAATCTCCCAAGAAGACTCTGAAAGGCATAAACAATGTTAAACTAAGCTGGATTAGAGCCCAGAAAGTCAACTAGACTAGGAGTGCATACAACTAGGCAGAAAAAAAAAAAGAAAAGAAAAAAGACACACACACACACACACACACACTTGCAAAAGCGAATAATGATTTGGAATGGAGGGAGGCAGGGAAAGGGGTACAGACGACAAAAGAAAATTGCCAATTTGAATCTTGCTCTGGGCCAGGAATCAGACAATCACTCCAGAAGAATCTGTTTAGAGGCCATTCCTCCAGCTGCACAATTTAAACTAAAGCATTTGCAAAGGTAACACCAGGACAGTCTAGACAACCTGTATTAACTTGCCTTGTTTGGGCAATGAAAGTTTTTAAGGAGGACACACAGAATACAAATCCACAGGAGTCAAACATAAAAGCCTCTTCAGGGCTGTGACTACCTCCAACTTCCAAGCTACCTCCAGCAGAGTTAAAAGAAAAAAATATGACTCAGTCATTGTAATGTATTTTATCAGGACAGATCCTAATGTTTTCCTGAATTTACAAGATATACTAAGGCTATGTGTCTACAGAATAGCAAAACCCAGAAGAAATACAGAAAATTTGGTCCAGACTAGAGTCAATGCAAATGATGGCTGTGGGAGCCCAAATCTGGTTGTTTGAGATTTATTAAAAAATAAATGTTCAATAACCCATCAGCTCTGTGCTAGTCTGATTCAAAGAGCTCACGATCTAGTCAGGAGGAGATTCCCCTGAACGTATCCATCTCAAACCAAAGATTTACCTACTTAAATACATTTATTTGATGCTCATCCACACACTTCCACTAAATAAAGACCATTGAGTACGTTGTCTGCCTTCCCATGTACTCAATTCTCCATGGCAGCAGCACCATCAACTAAATAAGCAAGGACCTTGGGGAAACTTCATTAAAGCACATTATTACTTAATATCAGTCAGACTTGGTTTTTCTGTGATAAAAAAATACTACCCCCAAATCTCAGTGGATTAATCTAACCCAAGTTTCCTTCTTGCTCACACTACCTGTTCCACGTGAGTGAGCAAAAAAACATGCTCTGCATCACTGAAGGGCTTGGGCTGATGATAGCTCAGCCACCTCACAGCCGCACCACCTGGGACACGTGGCCGGGAAGGGGCGGTGGAAGGAAAGGGAGAGACTGGGGAATCCCACAGATGTCACCTCTGCTCATGTTTCATTGGCCAGAGTTCACCCTGCGGCTTCTTCCAACTACAAGAGGTTGAAAAGTGCTGTGTCTAAAAGAGGAAAGGGGAGGGGAGGGAACTGGATGTTGGAGTCATTTCCACATACACATCATAATGATCTGGAACTTTGGACAATTTCCTAGCACAAAGTTAAGATAGAAACAGATGTTGGGAGGCAAAGCTAAGGATATACAACAAAAGGTATGAGTCATGGTTCAGAGGTCCCAAACCAAGGCCAGCAGTCATCTATGAAGGAGGTGCCAGGGCTGTAAACAAGGGAGGGAGCAAGCATTCAAATCCCAGAAATGTCTTATGGCAAAGGCTACCTTGTCATAAAGCTATTTTAATTGACTTTGTTTTCACACAAAGTGACATTTTCCTCAGGCATCTTAAATCTGTCACTTGATATCTGACATCACCCCATCTGCATTTCTCAAAGTATGGTCCTTGCATCATAAGGAACAGATATACCTGAGTGGCTTCACAGAAATACAGATTCCTAGGACCTACCTACCCAAGGTTTTATGAATTAGAATCTCTGAAATGGGGGTCCTGGAGTCTGCTTTTTATCAAGTATCCCCTAGGTAATTCCAATGCATCCTAAACGTTAGGATTCTCTGTTGTAAACTTCTGCCAGGACCCAGGGAAAGTGTGAGGTCTAACTTGGGTTTAGGCCCTGGGAGAATGCCTACCTCGTCCTAGTCACAAAGAAGAGCCTGCCCCAGTGCAGAAGGCATTTGGCAAGATCAAGACTTTGCGATTAGGTTAAACAGGGGTTTTCCCGAGGGAGAAAGATTTGGTAGCATGGAAACTTGGTTTATTTTGAGACCCTGCTTAACAGAGTAGCTTCAAGGACAACAGAATTTATAGGTAGGTCTCCAACAGATTGGCAATGGTGGGGATGGAGAAGAGCCCGGTTTCTACTGTTGAGTTTTGGAAACGGTTAGGTGGATCAGGTGTGGGCCTTGGGACTTCCCAGCACATGCTACAAGTGCTACTCCTGTGTTACGCGAGGGGTTGGGGAGTGTGAATCCTGAACCCTCTTTGCTGAGATTCAAGGGGGTAGGGGGAAGCAAGCTGTCAAAAAACACTGTCATGGCTATTAGACACTTTTCCTAAATAAAAAGAAAAGCACATACCAGGAAATTATA
The DNA here is from genome assembly GCF_020740605.2 of Lemur catta. NCBI lineage: Eukaryota > Metazoa > Chordata > Mammalia > Primates > Lemuridae > Lemur > Lemur catta. Next base: position 43,428,461 of record NC_059141.1, on the reverse strand, counting down.
AAATAGAGTTATTACGCACTTTACAGGAGGGAGGAGTGAAATCAAATGAATGCACCAGAAGATTTTGAAATATTCACCACTCAGAAAAGTTAATGGTGAATCATGGGTTAAACTTCTTGCTCTGAAACACTGAGAAGAAATCTCAGTATTTCTTCCTCTAAATGAAGATTAGGAGTCTTGGGGTTGAAAAATAAAAATATGTAAAAAGAAGAATGATGATGTGTACGTATATGGAGGGGTATCTCCAAAATGTAAAGCATCTTTAGGCCCTGGGAGATTCTTTTACCATCACAGAAGAAATCATTTTGTTTGAATGGAGACATTTATTACCTGCAGAACAGACAAACCCTCTGTGAGCTCTTCAAAGATACAATCAGGAAGTGAGCTATCTTTGGAAGTATAACACCGTGCCCTACGTGACATGGGGCCGAAGGTCAACATCCCAGGTCTGACAGTGGGTGAAAAGTTCAGACCATGGTGTTAAGGAGGAGAGACAAGACACTGAGCACATTCCACAATGTTTATGTATTTCAAAACACCATGTTGTACACAATAAATATATATAATTTCTATTTGTCTGCTTAAAATAATTAATTAATTATGTTTTAAAAGCTACTGAGAGCAGTGGCTCTCCATAAATAGAATGAATGAATGATGTCCTAACTACCAGGAGCAATGCTGTCCTTCAGGGTCATCAACATTAGCGGCTATTAATATGCACTCTGCAAGTCTCAGTGGCTTAACAGTCAAAATTTATTTCTTTCTCACCTCCTTGCCCAATACAGATTGGAGACTGTCCCCTAGGCAGTGACTCAGAGATCCGGGCTGCTTCTGTATTAGGGCTCTGCTACCCCTGAATGCCTCTTTGATCATAAATCAACCATCAAGTAAAGAGAGAGAGCAAGGAGGCTCACGTAGGATGTTTCAAAGACAAGCGTGGAAGTGGTGTACATCAAAAGACACCAATCTGTGAGCAAGACTGGGACATGAGTCGTCTTGAGCGCCCAGGAGAAGGAAATGGAATCAGTGAGCATCTGGCCCATCTCTGACACACCATGACCGCTAATCCATGATCTGCCTCTGTCTCAGTTAAAATCATATGTCTTCCTAAAGTTTTTAAAGCATGTTTTACAGTGTAGCTCCTAAAATGTATTATTAAGAACTTCAGGCCAGGTGCGGTGGCTCACGCCTATAATCCTAGCACTCTGGGAGGCTGAGGTGGGTGGATCATTTGAGCTCAGCAGTTTGAGACCAGCCTGAGCAAGAGCCAGACCCCGTCTCTACTAAAAATAGAAGGAAATTAATTGGACAACTAAAAATATATAGAAAAAATTAGCCGGGCATGGTGGCGCATGCCTGTAGTCCCAGCTACTGGGGAGGCTGAGGCAGAAGGATCACTTGAGCCCAGGAGTTTGAGGTTGCTGTGAGCTAGGCTGATGCCATGGCACTCTAGCCCAGGCAACAGAGTCAGACTCTGTCTCAAAAAAAAAAAAGAAAGAAAGAAAATTTGTTGACTAATGACAGCTAGTATTGAACATTTCTGAGGTATCCTCTCCATTTTATATAGATCATCATTGTGCCTTGTTTTCATATTCTTATTTGTTAACCCTAGAGTCATAGTGTGTATTTTGTTGGTATATCAGCACTTCCTCTCAATATTCTAGAACAAGGAGTTCCAACCGATGATTCATCATTTAATGTTGTGAATCGTGGACATTTAAAAACTTTCTGGTGGCTAGGCACAGTGGCTCACACCTGTAACCCTATCACTTTGGAAGGCTGAGGCGAGAGGATCACTTAAGGCCCGGAGTCTAAGACCAGCCTGGGCAACATAGCAAGACCCCACCTCAGCAAAAAAATTTAAAAATTAGCCATTCGTGATGGCACACACTTGTAGTCCAAGCAACTTGGGAGGCTGTGGCAGGAGGATCGGTTGAGCCCAGGAGTTGGAGGCTGCCATGAGCTGTGATGGTGCCACTGCACTCCAGCCTGAGTGACAGAGTGAGTCCCTGTCTTAAAACAAAAACAAGAAGAAAAACAACTTCCTAGTGTGTACATTTGGCTTTCATCCCTCTCCTTTCCTCTCCTTCCTCCTATTGAGTATGTAAGAGCTTTGTTTTATAATTACCTGGCAGGTACTTTTATATTTTAAAATTTCCAATAGCCATGACAGCATTTTAAATCTTACCCTAAGGGAAGCTATCTAAACATGAAACAGATGAATAAATATATCTTGGGCAAAATAACTTGCAGATATGAGAGAGAAAATTAGAGCAGGCACATGTTTATGATTGGGAAAGCACGTCTGTCCAAATGTATGGGAAAGGGTGAGTAAGGAGAATGGACCGCTGTGTAGAGGGTATTGTCTAGTTGCTATAGAAGCAACTGGGAATTCTGGGATGACCCTCAACCTCTTTGGCTAACAAATTATCCTCAACTAGATGCCTGGGGTTGGAAACAATTGATGCCAGGTGGGTAAAAGAGAAAGCTGATTCCATTTACTTTACCACCTCATTTATTTCTGGGGCAAAACAGACAAGCAAAAACAGTATATATGTCTCAACATCAAATGATCATCATTTTTCGTGTGTTTGCAAGGCTGTCTGTGGATATTGATATTGAAAGCATCTCAAGATCTAAGTAAAAGCAGCCCTTTATACAAGAAATTAATGTAAACCATAGATTAGAACCAGTGTAGAAAGCATTAATACTGCCATATTTCAAATAAAAACAGAATGTAAAACCATGAAAAGAACAAAAAAACTTTTAGAGGCCCTCATCCATGAGATCTTATGTTAAAGTGAAAAACAGTCCTACTATTTCAAGTCAATAGCTTTGGTCAATAACAGCCTTTCATATAAAGCATATTTTTTTCCCTCTGTGAAAGTTTTTATTTTACATTTGTCATCTAACCTACTGTATTGATAGTAATTTAAAAGCTGACTTATTTTTCTCCTAAAATAGAGTAGTGAGTCATCTTCATGAAATGGTGGAGTCCTGCTAGGCTGGAACTGCTGCATTCTGATAAGTAATGTGGACTTTGACCTCTAACCACTTTTGGAGAGTGACCAAATCAAGATAGAAAAGTCTGATCTTGCTAAAGACCACATAGGAAGTTCTTGGCAAAGTCAGATGAGAAAACAGAGTTCATGAACTCTCAGTGCCAACATTTTAACTACTGTCTTTGTCCGGTTTTGGGAACCCCATTAGAATTTTAAAAAGTAGAAAATCCTGGAATTTTGCTTGCTTTTTTCCTTAACCAATTTAAGGGAGTGATGGAAAGAGCTCTATACTAGGAGTCAGAGACTTAGATTCTTTTAAAAACAATAACCAATGGAAAATTTCAATGAACTCTTTTGACCCATCACTTAGCTTTGAGAATCTTAAATTCACAGCCTATCTCATTTCATCTGTATTCAACTGAATTCCTTTCTCCCATATAATTTTGAAGCAAATATCACACATCATACCATGTTATTTCATCCATAAATATTTCAGGATATATCTGTATCTATATCTACATCTATCAATACCATTATCATATCTAAAACATTCGATAATAATTATTTAATGTCATCAAATATACAATGTTCAAACTTCCAACTGTCTCATAAATATAATTTTTAACAGTTTGTTTGAATCAATACCCAAATAAAGTCCACTTATTGTGATTCAATACATGTTTCTTAGGTTTCTTAAAATTTCTAGGCTTTCTCTCCATCTCTTCTCTCTTTCTCTCTCTCTCTTTTTTAAATAATTTATTTGTTGAAGAAACCAGGTCATTTGTCCTATAGACACAAATGGGATTTTGCTGATTGTAAACCTATGGTATTGTTTAACATGTTCTTCAAGTCTCTATTTTTAAATTGGTAATTGAATCTAAAAGGTTTGAAAAGATTCAGATTTGGTTGTCTTTGGCAAGGGGACTTCATAGATGTGGTGTATTTCCAACATTCTTATTTCTGCGATCTCCTGGCTCTATTCTTCTCCCTCACTTCTATCTGAAACTTCTCTTTCGTTTGTCCCTCCCTTAGCTCTCTGTGCTGCTCAGTTTGGTCCACTCCCAATAGTTTTATCTCAATATGGAGCTTTGTCTTGAAAGAAAGCTTCTGCTGGTTTCTTCCAGGAGTTCATAAAGCCAAGACTATACAACCTTTTTCAGACCTTGTCATTGTATCGTCCTGTCATTTACCTACAAATTGGCATGTGCACAAATCCCTCTTAGGTTAACTAGTTTTCAAATTGGCTAACTGTGCTTTCCATTGAGTATCTACTGGTGATTTTGAGATTCTGCTCTTCTCAGATTTATTAGATGCCACAATGCTTCTTTCCATATAAATGTTGAAACCACGCAGATCTTATAGTTACCAGTACTTTGTCCCTATCTGCTTATACTTTGGGGGTGTTGGCAATACCTTTTCACTTAGTTTGTTTTGATGCTGCCAATTTGTGTTGGTTTTGCTATCCTAGTTCTATATATTTTTATGGGGGATGGGTGTTGTTATGGGGCATTTAAAAACTAAAGAACTATTTTACTATTCCTACCATCTTGACAGAATTTCTAATATTTGTATTTTATTTATTTATTTATTTTGAGACAGAGTGTCACTCTGTTGCCCAGGCTAGAGTGCCATGGTGTCAGCCTAGCTCACAGCAACCTCAAACTCCTGGGCTCAAGCGATCCTTCTGCCTCAACCTCCCAAGTAGCTGGGACTACAGGCGTGTGCCACCATGCCCGGCTAATTTTTTCTGTATGTTTTTAGTTGTCCAGCTAATTTTTTTTCTATTTTTAGTAGAGACGGGGTCTGGCTCTTGCTCAGGCTGGTCTCGAACTCCTGAGCTCAAATGATCCACCCGCCTCGGCCTCCCAGAGTGCTAGGATTACAGGTGTGAGCCACCGTGCCCAGCCTGTATTTTAAACCTAGATGAAGTAGCAACTAGCTGTATGAAAAGCTACCAAGGGAAGGAATTAGATTGTCAATGATCTCCTCCTAGCTCTAAGCATGAAATTATTTGATTATTATAAATAATTATTTAATTTCAAAATTATTCTAATTTTTACTTTTATTTCATTCCCATAGCCCATCTATTCATTCTAGAAATTAGCATTTATCCAGCTTCTGTTATGTGCTAGGTGTCGGTTTTTATAATGATGACCAATCCATAGACCTGTTCTCTAGGAGTTCACAGTCCAGTGGAGGAAACAGATGAATGTAGACAATTATAAGACAACATGACTTTATGTTGTGGTAAAAGTAAGTAAATGTTTCTATGGGCATCTGAAGAGAGTATCCAACTCTGCTTTATGGAGTACAACAAAGGCTTCAGAAAAGAGACAGTGTTTGAGATGAGTGCTAAGGGGTGAAGGTCACCAGGCAGAGGAAGTCAAGAACTTGTTCTCCCATGACCACCAGAACCTTTTCAGAGGCCACCTCTGCAAATAGGTCCAAACTTTCTGTCTGGTACAACTGCTGGGGTGTTAGGAGACGGATGAAATTTACTAAGTCAGGGAAGGTATAAAGGGGGTGAGGAGGAGAAATCATGTTGTGGACTGAGAAGAAGAGTTTAGTTGTTACATGTTGTTTGCAATGTCTTCGGGATATCCAGGCAGAAATATTAAATATTTGGCAGACAGCTGGAAATACAGTCTAAAGCTCAGAAAAACTGTCTGTCTGACCAGGTCAATTTACAATATACCAGCAGGTTGTACTGAAGTCCTGCAAGTGGATGAGACCCCTTCAGGGGGGTAGAATGAGAAGAAAAGGGGCACTAAGACGAATTCACCACCATATTTAAGGGGTCTGCAGATGAAAAGAAATCTACAAGGGACACTGAAAGGAGCAGAGAAGTAGGAGATGGCAAGAAAGCCAAAGGAGGGAAGAATTTCAAAGAGTACACAGAGAGGTCCAGGAAAATATCAACTGAAAAGTAACCTCTAGGCTTTTCAATTAGGTAGCCATTGGTGACCTCAGCAAAAGTTGTTTCCACACATTGGCAAGGACAGAAGCTGTATTTCATGGATGCACAGTGTATGGGGAAGCAAGGAAATAGAGACAGAAGAGAAATTACTCTTTCCAAAAAGTTTCATAGGGTCTGGCAGCATCAAAATTCAGTATTATAGATTGTGTCCCATATGTAACATAAAATCAACCAAGCAATAAACATTTATTGTGAGCTTATTATGTGTAAGCCATTGTGCCAAAGTACTATAAGTGTAAAAAAGATATTTATGACATAGTCCTTGCAAAAAAGGATACAATTGCAAGGAGAAAGTATGCAAATTCCTAACTGCCTTTTTAAAAGAAAGCCCTTCAGAAATCCTAAGTAATCAGATTAAATAAGGCACTTTTAAAAAATACATTGGCCTTTATTGCCTTTTCAAAAATTGTACAAAGAATATATGTGCAGGATTTTTAGAAACAAGGAAAATATATTAAAAAAGAAATATAAAATAAATCTTGCATATGAAACAAAAGCAATTTTGTGAATGAATACATTTAGAAGTCTCTTGATTAGGAATATAGCACAAGACTCTTGTATCTATTCATTATCAAAGATCTCAGGTTCAGTCCTTTTGCATATAGAAAGGATAATTACATTATCTCGCCAGCCACAGGTAGATGAGCATGGATTCAATACAGTGTTTGCGAAGTATTACAATAAGTACATTCCTTATTAGCAGTTCAACAAAGTCAGCAGTGGCCGTTGCCATTGTAACTTCCAACGCAGGGGTCCCCCCCTCAGCCTTTTCCCTGTCCCTTGACCTTCAGTGAAGATTTTTCACATGTAACAAAAGTACCCTCATTGTTCTAGAAATGGTTTTTCACCACCCTATTTTGCATCAGCTTTCTCATGAGAGGCTACTTCAGATTCAAGTGGAGAATAAAACTGACCACCAAAAAGACTGTCTGGTTATGTAAGTGTTCCCTCTCCACAAGATCCTGACCTGTGAGAAGTCTTTTCTTTTGCTGTCTCTCACGGCAGCACCAAGAATCAAGTCTCAACACGGGCAAATAAGAATGAAATGATGGGAGCACCGAGGCAAAAATATACACAGTATATCTACATAAGAGGAGTAATTAATTGTCAGACAGTACCATGTCTTCTCTAGAGAAGAAACGTTTCTGTTAACATTTAATTCTATTATCCGCAGTAGGGTTACAAATAAGAGATCAAAGGTAACAAACAAGCAGAAAGACCTCAAGCAACACTGAATACACCTGTCTTTTCCTTTCCTTCCTAACACTCCTGGCCTTGACTTGTGTAGGGCTGATATAACAGACACCTTGCCAGGCTTGAATGCTGTTACTCCCACAGAGAAGGTTCTCCACGTGTTCCGGCAGGTGATTTGCACCTGCAGGAAAGTTGGGGGAGCTTTTTCCCTGTTCCCCATTCCCTAGATGGTTCTCAGATTAATCTTTATCAATGACCCAGGGACAGTGACTGCAGGTGGATCCGAGAGTGGGCCTTCTTGGGCAGCAGGATGGGCCCAAATAGGCCTTTCAAATATACTGGCACAATGAACTGCAGGTTCATTTGTAAACTATACAATGACCTTCTTTCCTCTAGTGCCTGAGACCAGATGGTTAAGTAAATAAATAAGTTACAACCAAGTCTGTTCCAACGTTATGACTGTGGAATTTGAGATAATTCCTTTAATCAGCCATCCAAAGAGTTTAGTCTCCTTTGTATCCTGACCCAGAAGTGGATATCATTCACCATGACTTTCAGAGTCCTTTGGTGATAAGAGATTTTCAGTATCAGTGAATATAAATTTAAGTTTTATTACTGAATTTTCTGGAGATAAATTAATGAAAGCCTCTGGGTCCCATTTCACTCTGGAAGTAACTGCTGACATTTAGGAATTGTTGAAGGATTTGGGAGAAAAATATAAAGTTGTATCATTGTTTAAGTTTTAAAATAGAGATTTCAAAATAAACCAACATATTAGAATTTAAAAGGGAACTTCAAAAGTGAAACCCTCAACCCACACCTTTTTTTCAGACTGCCAGATGTTCTTTATCTTCCTTTCACATTAAAAAATATCAAGTACTTAGAAAGGGAACTATTCTATAATTATTAAGGACTCAAAGATAAATATAGCCATGAAACAAACTATAATACAATGGCTGACTTGAAATTGCTAATGAAAAAAAAAATGTTATGAACCCAAATCACACTATTAGAATAAGGAAATATTGTTTTGGGGTTAATAATGATGGTACATTAGATTAGAATCCTGTATTACTGAATCAGTTGGCTCTTGAGAAAGCAGTTGAGCAATAATCAGAGATCTTAGTGCGATAAACAATGATCTATTCTACATCAACAGTTGTAAACTCTAGGTATACATTAAAATCACGGGAGATAGGCGCATTTAAAAAATATTGGTGCCCAGTCCCCACCCCAGAGATTCTGATAATATTGGTCTATGGAGGTCTATTGCTGTAAGATCAAACTTTTTCAAAACTACTCCCACCACCACCGTCCCCATTCAGGTGTTCCTAATGTGCAATCAGACTAAAAACTTGTCTTAGTCTGTTTGGGCTGCTATAACAAAATAGTAAACTAGATGGCTTATAAACAACAGAAATTTGTTTCTCACCGTCTAGAGGCTGGGAAAGTCCAAGAATCTGTGTCTGGTGAGGTCCCACTTTCTGGTTCATACACTATGTCCTCACATGGCGGAAGGGGTGAGGGAGCTCTCTAGGGTTTCTTTTATAAGGGTACTAATCCCATTCATGAGGGCTTCTGCCCTCATAATCTAATTACCTCTTCAAGCATTTAAACTTCCTAATGCCATTATCTTGGAGGTTAAGATTTCAACACGTGAATTTTGGGGGGACACAAACATTCAGACCACAGCACTTTTTTTTTTTTCTTTCTTTTTTTTTTTTTTTTTGAGACAGAGTTTTACGTTTTATTCTGTTGCCTGGGCTAGACTGCTGTGGCATCAGCCTAGCTTACAGCAACCTTAAGCGATCCTACTACCTCAGCCTCCCAACTAGCTGGGACTACAGGCATGCATCACAATGCCCGGCTAATTTTTTCTATATATTTTTAGTTGTCCAGCTAATTTATTTCTATTTTTTTTTAGTAGAGACGGGGTCTCGCTCTTGCTCAGGCTGGTCTCGAACTCCTGAGCTGAAATGATCCGCCTGCCTTGGCCTCCCAGAGTGCTAGGATTACAGGCATGAGCCACCGCGCCTGGCCCACAGCACTTCTGATTTACATTAATTGCCTAGCTTTTTATGATACTGAATTCTTATTTATAATCATTAAAGAGTGGCAGGTATACTTGCAAAATAGTTTTTATAAGTTTTTCCAAATCACTCTTCTCTGACTTTAATGGTTTAGAAGATTAAAATTACTAAGCAAATATAAAGCATCAACTACATAGTGGTTACAAGTAAAAAAAAAAAATTAGGTATGTGTAGAAATCAATTATAGATGAGCCACAAGATGACTTTTTTATTTTTCTATAACGTTGTTTGTAAGAGCCTTGGAATGAAATCATAAAGTTTTTTTATCTAAATACCTCACTGAGAACAGAAGTTAAGTAATTTCCAGGGTTCACCTCACTTATGATAGTTGCTGGTTAGAACCCATGTTCCAAGATTTTCATCTTAATGTTTTTTCAAATATTACCTTGATTTTATTTTTTAATAAGTAAAAGTTACTTTTGGGGGGTAATAAAAGAAGCCCCAATCAATTATTAGAAACTTCAGAAAACATTCAGAGAAAGTTTATACTATATTTGTCAAGACCATGGACTCTGGAATGAGATAAACCACAGTCAAATCCTGACTCAAACATTTACTACCCATGAGGCCTCTCTGAATCTCAACTTCTTCATCAGGAAAAATAAGGGTATTATAAGAGCATGAGGTATAAAAATGCATGAAAGCAATTTCTCTCCTGCTCATAGGGCATTAATTGTTTCCAACCCTAGGAACTGAGGAAAAAGAGGTGAACTCAGATTTCTCTGTTAAAAGTGTTAATAAGCAAACAATAAAGTTGTTTAAAACGCCCATTTTCTACATTAGTTCTTCCACATATCTTTCAATGGCTGGCTTCCTGGGGTAAGTATTAAATAAGATAATATATATGAATCGTTTAAAGCAATGCCTCTCATATAGTACGTATTCAGCAATATCAGATTTGTTGCAATTATCACATGCATTAATTAGTCAGTGTTGCTTAATGAAGCAGATGGATGTTTTTGTTTTTTCCAGTAAAGTAATTGTGTTTGCATCTTAAATAGTTTGTATTATGTAGAACATTCTTCCGTGGAGTCCAAACCACTTCAGAGTCATAATTAGTAATATGATAAATTAATCAGGCAGTCAGCATATACGTGTGCATAATTGCAAAGGAAGAAGACAATATCCTTGTTCTCCCCAAACCTATAACTTTGTGAAAACAGAGGGGAGGAAATGAGCTCTGCCAGTCAAATGAAGTACCAGGCTGATCAACTCGCTAAGTTGCTGTCATATTTGGTGCTTTACTCACTCTATTCCTCAGACATGAGCTAGGGGAGCATTTAAGGAATTAGGAGAAATATTATAGTATCTGCAGATTTGACACATCAGTTCCATTTTTATTGTATTTCTGGGGAAGGAGAATCAATTCTACCAAGAAAAGAAACATGTTGATGTCCTTACCTATCAAATAAGCTGACTTTCTGCCAAATGGATGTGATCATAGGCCAAGGGTGAGCCTTCCAGTCAGGAAACCAGCAAAGGACAAGATGACACCAGGCTCATAGGCCTTGTGTTTGATTAATAGCACAGTTAGAGATTAAAGAAAAAAGATTGTGCTAAAATGATGTCATCTACTTAAGGGGAAAAAACTACACTGCAGCCTACCTGCTGTATATCAAGGATAAAGCTGAAAAAAACAGATATTCCAGACCTAAAAAAGAAAATTTACCATGTTCATTCTTTTCCTCAATTGCTTTATTTTTGCGATCAAAGTTTGGAGCTGTTCTATTTCATTTCTGTGAAAAATTCCTGCAAATTGTTGTGACTGCCTATAACTTCAGTTGAGGCAAATGAAACTTTCAAGTAAAAAGGTGTGACCATTCATTTCATTCCACAAGTACTTACTGTAAGCACTATGCTACTGGAAATAAGACAGGGTCTTTGCCCCTCACAGACATTATTATCCAGTGGAGGGGGAAAGAGAGAGTGAACAAACTAAAAACCTAATAAAATCACAGAGATGATTAATGAAGTACAATGAAGAAAGTAAACAGGGGACCGTGAGACAGAATAATGGGGGCACCTGCTTTAGATGGGGCAAATGGATCATGGAAGTCCTGGCTGAAAATTTTCATCCCCATGGCAGACATCAGAGATATTCAAGCAAAAGGTGACACATTCTGATGTATATTTAGTGTGCACATGTATTTGATTTTATCTTTCAGAAAAACCCAGGTTTCCTACAGTAAGTGTGAAATATCAGAGTAGTAGCAACATTAGGAAGGACTCAAGCATAAATAAGATTTTTTCTTTCTGGCTTGATTTAATCCTTAACTATTTGTGGACTCCCAAAGGCAGTAGATGCTGGGCCAGCGAAGGAGACTAGAGGTGTAACACTAAGTCTGCCAGTAGAACAATCTAAGGAAAAAGGCATTTAGATGTAAGACTTTTTCCAGAGTGGCCTGGATACTTAGGTCTAGAATGAGGTGACATCTTGAAAATGTGGTCCCATGTTGGAAAGACACTGCATGGTTGTAAGCCTCATAAAGTCACTAACTTCTTCCAGGATCTTTCATTACTGGCACGGTAGGGTATAGAGTTATAGAAATATGTAACCTCAGGGTTAGAAAGAAACCTAAGAAACCTAGAGCAGTGTTTTTGAAACACAAGATCACCCTGAGATCTTGTTAAAATGTAGATGATTCAGGTGGGGCCTGAAATCCTATACTTCTAATGAGCTCCCGGGTGAAGCCCTATACTTTGAGTAGCAAAGCAGGATATTGTGTTAAGCCCGTTCTTTGCCCCACCCCCACCCCCATCCAAACTTGAGTCTTCTAGACTAAGCTCCATGAGCTGTGGATCACTTCATGGAATGCCCCACAGTATCAACTACCTACGAGCACAGTAGTTGATGCTCCAAATATTTGTGGTGAATGGGTCGATGAATGGGTGAGTGGATGAATGAATACCCTTAACAAATATTTACCAGCCTCTGATGAAGACATCCCCACCTCAGAATTATCAACCAAGAAAGTATTTTTCGGACAGTTCTGATCATTGGAAATTTATTTATAGGGAGCCAGCATCTTTCTATGATTCAAATCATTGGTCCTAGATCTGCTCTGTGGGGAAACACATGGCAACTTTTTCATTGACACAATCAGGACTGGTAATTGCTCAATTAACAATAAAAATTCATTTAAAGTAAAGGGTCATGTTTTAAAAAGATATTTACATCAAACATTTTATTTGAACTTAAAACAAATGAATGTACGTTGATTTACCAGTCTTCTCTGTAGATGCAAGATTGGGAACGTTAATCCCTTGAGGAACTTTGTCAGATTGTGGTCAGCATGAACCACACCTACAAGACACATCAAGCACACGTGAAACAATGCAGGAATAGGACGAAAGTGCTGAAAGTGGAAAGAAATAAAAGCTGTCTTGGACCAATCTGCAAGGATATGCCCCATTCCAAGCAAAGGCATTGTGTCGTGCAAGGTGAAGCAAAAGCTACAGAGAGCAAGAAAACCTGGAAGCAGTGGCCATACAGCCATCTAGATGAGATTTCTCTTTACTTACATTAAATCAAGGTGATTCATTACCTGCATCAGGTGAGGAAAGCACTCACATTGTTTCCAGACTGTGTTACCCATATCATAAGTACTAATCAAAAAATAAAAATAATCCCAAAGCTCCTAAAGATTAGGCCAATATAAAGCATACGGTTATTAGTTTTCCTGTCATCTAATAACACATTTCAAGATATATCATGGAATGCTCAGAGTCTTCTGTGATTTCTAGCTTGAGAATCAATTTTTATCTCTGTCCTAAAATGTCACTTTTCCTTGGATTTCTGGATCATGTGTTCCTTCTATAATTTTAGTCAAAAAGAGCTTATCTATCTGTTAATGCTCAACTTAAAATTTAAAGACTGAAAAGATATTTTCAAGTACACATTTGTTTTTAAAATATGGTGAAATATTTTATTTAACAGGTAGCACCCATTCCAAAATATGCATCTTTTCACAAAGGTTATAATAACATCTTATATTTGAACAGTACAATGTGTTTTCACATTCATTATCTGGCTTATGTCTCAAAGCAACCATGGGAGGCCAATGGTATCTCTTCCATTTTGAAGAAGACAAAATGAAACTCAGAGGTAGTCAGTGACTTATAGTATTAATATATATATTAATAGATCACCAGGGGGAAAGTGGCAGAACTAGGGCTAGAAGGAACCTCGCCTTTTGGTTCTTTGGTCTTTCTTGTAAATCTCCCCAATAATCTCAACTAAGGCCAAAGAGCAGTTAAAGGGGGTTCTATCCTTTTACTCCATGGCTGTGTGATGCCCGAATCTATTGAAACTTGAAACATTATTATTTATTTGAGTTAAAGACTCTCCTCCTCCTGCTAAGAGTGTGCGAAAGGCTCCTAGATTAAAATAAAATCAAATTAATTGGGAGGTCTCTTTTTTTTTATTAGTTAGTTTGTTTTAGGATTTTATAACATATCTGGAAGTGGTTCCAGGCAATATCACAGAGTGTTTTGAAACTAGGACAGAGAATCTCTATCCGATGTTGGCTTAGTTTTCAGGATTGGCATAATTGAAGCATGGCATCATTACTGCCTTATGGTAAGTAATCATCTCTTCACTTTGTTATAGCATCATACATATTTAAAATTATAAGGCTATTTAAAAAGTAAACTACAGGCTGGTCCAAGTGCAGTGGTGTTTACAACTAATTGGTCACAGTTATAGATTCCTTTGTTCCTTCTCCACTCCCACTGCTTCACTTGACTAGCCTTATATTTAAAAAAAGTAAACTACAATACAAATTTTTATCTAGGTCAATGGATAAATATAGAAGACCACAAAGAGGGGGAAAAAGTATTTTCAGCAACCCTGAATCATTCTTTGATTTGGATCAGTCTTCGGTAACAACTTTAATGATCTTTCTTGACACTCAAGGTGGGAAATTCAACATCCAGAGGGAAAAATATAAGAGCAACCCTATGAATCATTTTGTGTAAATTCAATTTAAATTTATTCCACCTCAGGGAAGTTTCATTATTAAAATAGTCAAAAGAGCTGGCCCTATTCTGTTTATAAAGAACATTCCTCACATCCCTAGTTATAAGAAAAATATAATCTCTAATTGTATACATAATCCTTGAAGATTCAACTATCAATAACTTTTTTGGAACTTCAGATAAAGAGTAAAATAAGAAAGGCCTGAGAAATTCACATTTCTCCAGAAGCTTTTAGTTTCCTCTCTCAACTACTGTACATGTCATTTCCTCTGTAACATGGACATACTTGGTGAACTTTTCATGACCCATATAATTTTCTTCTTGGCCAAGATGACCTTCTAACCCTGCACCTCCCAAAGCAACAAACATTAACTGATATGACCATAATCATTTTTAAAAAAGAACACAACATTTATGTTTGACTAAAGATCTACATCTATTATCATTTTTATGTGGTTTATTTTGTCATACATACTGCAGATTATTTCTACCTCCACCCCTCACCTCACCAATGGGGTTAAGGTTTGACTTGTTTAAAAGACTGAGGCCCTGCAGAATATATCCATGTATGTCTTCTCACCAGGCACTTTTAACTGTGGGGCAGCAAAAAATTATCATTATTATTATTTTTTTAAGAGATGGGGTCTCACTATATTGCCCAGCCTTCCCGCCTTAGCCTCCCAAGTAGCTGGGACTATAGGCATAAGCCACCACACCCGGCTCAAAAATTATTATGAATTTAGTAATGTGTAAACTATAATTAAAATCACTTCAATTTTCCAAGATTCCAAATTTGCATTACAGTGATCCTAACTAAATACAATGAATCTAGATGTCCATTTACAAGTCCTAATGAAAGTACATGTAAAAAGATGATGTAGATATTGGTGGCACTTTGTTTAGGGCTCTTTGGTTAAAACTAGGAAGGAGGAAGCTTCTCTCAGATACTCACACCTCAGATGCTCGGTGACATGGTGGCGTTTGATGGCTTCCTGGGATGCTGCACTGCCTGTTGAATGGAAAATGAAGTGAAGAGAACTTCAAGAGTAGTTCATTTCTAAATAAAGACCCCAGTTAGTAGACTCTTGCATCATTCAGGTGGAGATGACAGTGACTTAGATTAGGAGGGTGGTGGTAACGGTGGTAATACTAGTGGTAGAGATGGAGAAGAGTGAAAAAATTTGGGATAGATTTTGGAGCAGAACAGATAAAATGTGGTGATGAATTAGATTTAGGGGTTGAAGAAAAGGGAGAATCAAAGACACTCTTTAGGTTATTTGCCTACACTGCTAGGTGGGTGGTGGGTGGTAACATTTATTAAGAGTAAGGGAAAGAGAATGGGTGGCTCATGGTGGCTCATGCCTGTAATCCTAGCACCTGGGAGACTGAGGCAGAAGGATCACTTGAGGCCAGGAGTTTGAGACCAGCCTGAGCAAGAGCAAGACCCCGTCTCTACTAAAAATAGAAAAAATTAGTCAGGTGCGATGGCGCATGCCTGTAGTCCCAGCTACTCAGGAGGCTGAGGCAGGAGGATCACTTGAGCCCAGGAGGTTGAGGTTACTGTGAGCTATGATGATGCCACGGCACTCTAGCCTGGGCAATGGAGCAAGATTCTATCTCAAAACAAAAACAAAAAAAAAGAGTGAGGGGAACAGAGTTTAAGTATTAGAGGAATGGAAATCAGAGTTCTGTTTTTGACATGACATATTTAAGATACCTATTAGCTATTTAGCTGAAGATGGAGATTAGAGTTGGAATTTGGGGCCAAGGGGTCAGATAATTGGAGCATGTAGACCTCTCTACATGCACTCAAATCCTTTGACATACAATACTCCCATGACATGACAGCTCAGAGTTCAGAAATCAGGTAGGAGAAAAGAGTTTCTCACATATGAGTGCTTGAGGTATAAACACCACAGTTCATATTTCCTATTTCTGGCTATGTTTACTTGCCTTTAAATCACAGAACCACTTGGGAATACTTGGCTTAGAATTCTGAGGATTGATCAGCCTGGCTTTGGAGGGTGAAGGAGGCACCCAGGTAGACCGCTCAACCCCGTCTGATAGAGGCTCTGAGTGCTATGTAAATGTCCTTGGAGGGTTTAGAGTTTCCGTATTGAACCTCTCTTAGCTATCATGGCATTGCTCTTCCTCCAGGGTGGGGGTGGGACAGGGAGAGCTGTCAGACCTCTCTCACTGTACATATTTGATTCATGATCATTTACATGACTCAAATTTACACATCAGCCTCCTCCTCCTCCTCCAAGTTGGGCCCCAGTGATCCTTACCTCCTTATATTTAGTCTTTGTGTAGTCTCCACCCACACTGAATCGGGGCTCCGAACTGCTTCCGGTTACCAATAGGTGAAGATGAACGACCTTTAAATCTAGGTCATAATGGCACTGCAGCTTCTACCTTGCTGTCTTGGCCTGGTGCCTTATTCTGAGGATACTCATGCAGTCCTGGAGGGTTCATGTGGAAAGGAACTAAGCCCTCTCACCAACAGGCAGCGCTGCCCTGACAGTCATGTGAATGAGCCCCCTCGGAAGTGGTTCCTCCAGCCTCAGTCAAGCCTTCAGAAGGCTTCAGCTGACATCTGCCTACAACCTCCTGAGAGGCCCCCAGCCAGAACCACCCATCCAAACTACCCCAGAATTCCTGATCCAGAGAAACTGAAAAATATAAATGATTAATATTGCTTTAAGTTTGGGGTGATTTGTTATGCAGCAATAGATAACGAATTCTATCCTTTAAAAAGAGTATTGTTATTAGTGTTATGAACAACAAATTGACTAGAACTTCCTGTTTTGTGATGTTAAAAGCATGGAATATAAATTTACTTGTGAGTTTTCCAGAAAAGAAGCATCCAATCAATCAATCTATAGACTCTCTTAAATCCCAAACTCTGTGCTAAGGACCCAATACAGCAAGACTGTGTGACTGTAAATAAAGAAGGCAAATAATTTAACTTTGTTACCTTGTGCTTTAGGAACCCTTCCCTGCATGACAAAGGAAAGCACAAAAAGTATTTTGGACCTTTTGTTTCTCTGTCACAAAGAGTTCTGAAGTTCGGAGGAAGGAACTTTGGTGTTTCCTTTACACCAAAGCAGACTGAGCTGTGCTGTTTTATTTATCTGAGAATAGGAAGCTGTGTGATTATGAATTCTGAATATCAGAATTTTTCACAGCCAAAGCCTCCTAGGACCTGTCTTCTAATCAAAACCTGCCAGAAAGACGTTTTTTTTTCCTCTTTGGAAACTTGTTTACCTTTAACAGGAATCTGAACTTAATAATAGAATTTATTAAGTCATAAACTCATTTTTCATGCAAGCACCCCCCAAAATTAAAATGTGACACTCTAGTACTGTGGTCCCCAAACCCCCAGGGACCAGGCCACACAGCAGGAGGTAAGCGGCAGGCTGGCGAGAGAACCTTCATCTGTATTTACAGCCGCTCCCCGTTACCGCCTGAACTCGGCCTCCCGTCAGATCAGCAGGGTGTTAGATTCTCACAGGAGTGTGAACCTCACTGTAAACTGCACATGCAAGGGATTCTAGGTTGTGTGCTCCTTATGGGAATCTAATGTCTGATGATCTGAGGTGGAGCTGAGGTGGTGATTCCCCTCCTTTTCCCCCTTCCCCAGTCCATGGAAAAATTGTCTTCCATGAAACCGGTCCCTGGTGCCAAAAAGGTTGGGGACCACTGATCTAATGTAGTAGCCTGACTCTGCTATTAACTATTGGAAGTCCCTTCTTAACCACAACATAGTATCTAAATGGCTAAACACTGACAATCCTGTACCACTTACTAAGTTCCACATTTATTTTGCATTTATTGTCTCATTTGAATCTTAAAAACCACCCTGTAGATGGGCAGCTCACTTCACTGATAACAAAACTGAGGCCCAGAGAGGCTATTAACCAGCTTCTTTACCTTGAACAATTTACCCAGTGGGTGGGACTGTTTTCTGAGGTCTCTCAGAAATTCCTAAAAGTCCTTTATTCCAAGCGATTCAGGCAAGATCAGATCAGTGGGAGAGACACAGGAAGCACAGACTTGGAGGCGGTAGATCTGGATCTTGGCTCCACCACTGGCTGGCCTCGAATACTTGGAGGAATCATTTAAATGTTTCAAATCTCAGTAGCCTCAGTCTTTAAAAGGAAGTTGTTAAGATGCATCTGATAGAATTATTTTGAAGGCCAAATGAGATAAAATATGTAAATCACTTATTTACCCTGGGACCTTGATTTAGTTAGCGTATCTGCCCAGGCCCTGGGTTCCCAGGCATAATATGCACAGCAGGCAGGAAGAAACTGCACTTTTGGTAAAATACAGTGATGCTGTGCTATGCCCCCCCAACCCCGCTTCAGGACTGCAGCACTCGTGCTCCAGCTGCCTGGGGATTGTCAGCTAACTCTGCTCGGCTTAGTCCCTCTAGAGAACTGCCTGCAGCTGAAGGCAGCTTATTCAAGGTCATGTCCCCTTCCCAGGAGGTAGCCCATGTTCAATGACTGTCAAAGCAGGGCAGGACAGGCCCTCTTGCCTCAATTTGGGAAAAATATGAAGAGCTACCGCAGTCCAGAGCTCCTTCTGAGATTGGCGGGGCTCCTTCAAACAACAGTCCGACCTCTCACTCTGCCCAGTCTTGTTTCCTTCCCTTTCTCATAGAGGCTGATCCTGAGAGCACCACCCGCAGAAACTTTTTGCATACAAATATCTGTCTCAGAATCTGGTATCTGGGAACCCAACTATCATGTTGCAACTTGATGACAGTGAGATAACAGGTAAGAAAATGCTTTGAAAACTGTAATGTTATCGGCAGCATTGGATACCGCTTACCCCAGCATAATGAGAATTATCTAGAAAATACTGATGTGTTTTTTATCCCTCCCATAAATCGCGTTCCTCTGCCGCCAGTCTACCACTATGGCCCCAAGGATGAGAAAGGACAAATACCACCTTGTACAGAAGCAGGATGTGAGGTAAGAGCAGACCCTTGTAGGCAAGAAAGGAAAGTTTAGGGAAATTTTCAGTTTAAAGAGAGAAGAGGAGAGATTAGCAAAAGGAGGTCAGATGCTGGGGTCCATACTTTACCCCTCTTGAGATGGCATGTGTGTGAAGAAGTGATAGAAACATCCAAATAGGTTCAGGCAAGACTGAGAACCTGGGGACTAGTGGCTGGATTCTCTGGGAATAGGCAGAGGGAAGCTGCAAGATAGGATAAGCTCCATTAATGTGGTGTGGCTAGAAGCAATGGACAAAAAGAAGTCCAGGTAGATGAGCCCAGTTCCCAAGCCTTGCATGTGATGGTGTTTAACAGGGAATGCAGAAACTCAAGCATGCCCTCCGCTTCGTCCAGCCAGGGGGAGGACAGGATACTGAGGATAGGGGCAGGCTGCAGAAGCCTGGGGTTAGGAAGAAGAGGAAGGAACTCCACAAGGCCATCAAAGCACTGAAGACTGCGGAAAATATGACACGCTGACTTCAGAGAGAAGTCTTTTTTTTTTTTTTTTGAGACAGAGTCTCGCTCTGTTGCCCGGGCTAGAGTGAGTGCCCTGCGTCAGGCTAGCTCATAGCAACCTCAAACTCCTGGGCTCAAGCAATCCTACTGCCTCAGCCTCCCCAGTAGCTGGGACTACAGGCACGCGCCACCATGCCCGGCTAATTTTTTCTCTATATTTTTAGTTGGTCAGATAATTTCTTTCTATTTTTAGTAGAGATGGGGTCTCGCTCTTGCTCAGGCTGGTCTCGAACTCCTGACCTCGAGGGATCCACCCGCCTCGGCCTCCCAGAGTGCTAGGATTACGGGCGTGAGCCACCGCACCCGGCCTCAGAGAGAAATCTTGATGAAATAATCCCAGCCTGGAAGAGGGTTTGAAGATTGCACAGTAGTCAGGGAGGTAGAAAAAAAGCACTGGATGCCAAAGTGTGGAAATGTTTTCCTTTTAAGAGTAATTATTAAAAACATAGATTTATAAATACATGTAAAGTGACTCATGTCTTAGTTTGTGGTCTGTTTATATGTTCCAGAGATGTTTACTTCATATCCTAATCACTTTTTAGCAGCCTTAATGCTTTGGCCTTGCTATGTTCTAGTATCCAATATGAGGGCTGTCCGGAAAGTATCCAGCCATGTAATATGAAAAATAGAGACATTTATTGAAGAAGATACAAGATACGAGAGATATTGTACATAGGATAATGTCGCCTCAGTCCCCTTCAAAGTAGGCACCTCGAGACCTCACAGAGTTCTCCCAGCGTCCCTTAACCTAACCCGTACACGTTCAAAATTCTCAGGTGATCTGCTTGCTGCAGGCCTTCCAGAACATGTATCATTTTCAACAGATTCACAACCATCTTTGAAGCATTTGTCCCACACTTTTATTTGTGCTGCACTCATTGCATCGTCCCGGAAAGGCTTCTGAATCATCCGAATAGTTTCTGTGGAGGAATGTTTAAGCTTAACGCAAAATTTGATGCAGATGCATTGCTCTACTGGCTCAGTTAGAATGCAATGGCCACACAAGTTCACGCATGCACATCCCAGTCCACTCACCTTGGCTGGCAGGTTACATCAATGTCGTGCAAACTGTTCTCGTTATATTAACAATACCTGGATACTTTCTGGATAGTCCTCGTATATTCCTTATTTATAGCTCTGATAGTTTAATTTTCTGGAAACTATCAAATGTTGCCATCTGTTGTACTTCATTAGAAATTTAGTGAAACTTGTGATTAGTGACATAGTAGTTATGACTTGTTGACATTTCCATTGTAAGTTCTAATTTTGAATTATTTATGTATAACTGAGATTTTACTTTACATTGGGCTGAAAGTTAAAAGAATTTCAAATAGCTTTGGTGAATCCTGATCTAGATTCATTACATACATCAGAAGATTTATAAGAGCAAGGGAAAAAATTTGTAATCTGCTTCTATAACTAAAAAAACTTAGTTTTTAAGTAAAAAGTTTAGCTGGTAATTAATGTGAATCAGATTGTTTTTGTTTTAAAAAATCAACTTTCGAAAACTTAAATTTTGTGCAGTTTGAATAATTCAAATATAATTGGAATTTTAGTTGAGAATGTTAGGCTTTGCTTTCTATGATTTATACCTTTTAATTAATGGCCTAAGAGAATAATGTAATGTGTAAAATGAAACATGACAGGCAAATTTTTTTCTAATTGTATTAAGTAAAATAATTTGAGTGCTTATCTAATGAACCATAAGTGGTTCTCTAATAAATCACTAGACAAGAGATGTCTTTCATTTATAAATGTGTTAATATTTTTTCTCAAGGAATTCTAGTCATTAAAAAAATATTAATAGTTAACACTCTGATATCAGAATTATAACTATATCTTTCTAAAATCATTTTCGTATGATGGTATTTGCACCCTAAAAATTTTATTTAACTGACGTGATGATTCAAAATAATTTTTAGAAAAGTTGGGATGATGTTGATTCTGGTCCTCGTTTGAAACTTGATGCAGGTGTTTTCATAATACTAATATAATTTTAATCTGATTCCATTATGATTACATAAGCATTCACTATTTAGTACCTTTATTTTTTTGTTTAGATATGCTGTTGCAGTTTTAATAAGGCTTGTTGAATTTTAAATATCAATTTCCTCTGCTATTGTTTTCAAACTCTAGTCTTGACCATGTGATTTTTTTTAAGACACAGCATTTTTATCAACTATCATTCAAAGTCCATACTTCACAGACTGGGAGAAAATAGTATTTGTGATGCTAATATATAAATTCATTATAATAGAGGAAAAATATTATACTGTTATTTATAGCATCATAAAATAAACAATTTTTTCTCAAGCTCTTACAGGGCAAATTTTGTGTCTAGTTTAAGGCAATGACGTAGAAAACATCTTTTTATAACTGCTTTAAATTATCTCTTCCAATATAATGGAATAAAACTTAATAGCTGCATTTATGACTTTTAGATTATTTATTAAGTTTTTTTATTATTGTTATTTTATTTAAAACAAAGCAGTAAAATATATCGGGGAGGGGTTACATTTACAGAAGGCTATTTAATGAGTCATTTTTTTGAAATGTAAACATGCATTTTCAATGCATACGTAAGTAATTGGTAAGAAAATAAAATAAAGATAAAAATTGTAGTAAAGTGCATGTTATCAAATGAAACCATCTGGGTGGTCTTGACACAGTTTTGGTTGAACATAAACTTCAATGCAGTCATTCTTGAAGTATAATTTTTATTTACTATATATATCTGGTCAGGTGCGGTATCTCACGCCTGTAATCCTAGCACTTTGGGAGGCTGAGGCAGGAGGATTGCGTGAGGCCAAGAGTTTGAGACCAGCCTGAGCAACATAGCTAGACTCCATGTCTACAAAAACCGGAAAAATTAGCCAGGCATGGTGGTGTGCACCTATAGTCCCAGTTACTCAAGAGACTGAGGCAGGAGGATCAGTTGAGCCCAGGAGTTGGAGGCTGCAGTGAGCTATGATGATGCCACTGCACTCTAGCCTGGGTGACAGAGCAAGAACCTATCTCAAAAAAAAAAAAATATCTATCTATCTATATATATATCTATATATATCTGAGAATTCAAAAATATGTTCATAGAAAAATATGGCCAGGGGCCGGGCACGGTGGCTCACTCCTGTAATCCTAGCACTCTGGGATGCCAAGGCGGGTGGATCGTTTGAACTCAGGAGTTTGAGAACAGCCTAAGCAAGAGCGAGACCCCTGTCTCTACTAAAAATACAAAGAAATTATATGGACAACTAAAAATATATACAGAAAAAATTAGCTGGGAATGGTGACACATGCCTGTAGTCCCAGCTACTCAGGAGGCTGAGGCAGAAGGATTGCTTGAGCTCAGGAGTTTGAGGTTGCTGTGAGCTAGGCTGATGACACAGCACTCTAGCCTGGGCAACAGAGTGAGACTCTGTCTCAAAAAAAAAAAAAAAAAAGAAAAGAAAAGAAAAATATGGCCAGGAAGTACTCCAAAATGTTAATAGATACACTATAAAGATATAGAATTTTATGTACCCATAATAATTAAAAATAAAACTTTAAAAAAAGTTAATAGAAAGTTTTTCCTCAAAGAAGTTTATTTTTATTTCTTTTTTCATATTTTTTGTATTTTCCAAATTTCCTATAGTGGGTATATTATTTTTTGATTAAGAAAATAAATGAATAAATGCCAACAAAGAGCTTGAGAGGAATGACCATCTGATTCTCTTGCTAAAAATTCTCTTTAATAAGAGGACAGACACTCCCACTGCTTCACTTGACCAGCCTTAGAAAAAAAAAGACTGAAAAGCAGGCGAGGGGAGATCATGGAGCCACGCACGCCGTGGTAAAAGGTTGAGATATTACCCTGGAGTTTAAGGAGAGCTAGTGAAAGATTTGAGTCAGACAAAGATCATGCTAGGTATAGTGTAAAGAATGGATTAGAAGGGGGTGAGCGAGAGGCACAAAGTCCTCTTAGTAGGCAGTTATGAGAATCCAAAGAAAAAACCATGAAGTCTTTGTTTATATTGAGAAACAAACCTTGAGTACCTCTTCAGATCTGCTGAGTGCCTGCTTCTCTGTGTAGGTCAGAGCTCTGTCTGAGCCAAGTTATTGCTTTACTTTTGAAGTTGGAACAAATACCACACCTTGGGCATAGGATCTGCCTTCTGGAGAGCCATCAAGTGGCCAGATGATACAACCCAGAAGTTCAGAGCTGGTTAGCTCTCCATGGGGTAAAAATTCACCAATGGCAAATGGATTCAAGAGAAAGACAGGCAGATACACTTGCTCTTCTTTCTCTGGACTAGTCTAAAATGCAGTTCCTCCTTGTTGACTCTTCCAGAAAAGTCCCGTGCCTCCTGAGTGATTTGTGGTAGGACTGCACAACAGTAACTAGCGTGGTGATAGTGCATCTCACTGTGTCCCGTCTTCCCTTGCCTCATTCCCCTTCCCCCTTCACTCCCTATTCTGGGCTTGTGCCCTGCTTTGTACAGTAGCTGGGCTTAGACCATCTTTACCAACAGAGTGGCACTTGGAGTGAGTGCCACTCGCTATCAAGAGATATTTAGAAGGTATATTGGCACCAATATGGCAGCTGATCTGATATGTGGAGAGTGAGGAAGAAGGATGTATTTAAGATTACTCCTAGGTTTCTAACTTGGATAACTAAGCAGCCAGAACTAGCACAATTCCTAGCACATAATTAAGCCCTGGTCAAAATTTATTGAGCGAATGAATGCATAAATTATGGTACCACAACTAACGTAAAGATTGAAGGTGTTTAATAATGTATCATATGTATAATAACCTCAAGGAGATTTTTAACAAACACTAGTGGAGGGTGTTTGCAGTCTTTTCTTAAGAGGCCCTGATGGAGATATGTATAAATGGGTCATAAGACACTCCAAAGTTGGCCGGGAGCGGGCTCATGCCTGTGATCCTAGCACTCTGGGAGGCTGAGGCAGGAGAATTTCTTGAGGCCAGAAGTTTGAGACCAGTCTGAGCAAGAGTGAGACCCCATCTCTACTAAAAATAGAAAAAATTAGCCAGGCGCACTGGTGCACGCCTATAGTCCCAAGCTACTCAGGAGGCTGAAGGCAGGAGGATGGTTTGAGCCCAGGAGTTTGAGGTTGCCATGAGCTGTGATGATGCCATGGCACTCTAGCCAGGCCAACAGAGCAAGACTCTGTCTCTACAAAAAAAAAAAAGAAAGACCCTCCAAAGAGAGGCAAAAAGCTGAGCCTAGAAGGGTATTGACAGTCTGTCTACAGTTCAAATGGGTTTTATTCTTGTTAAACCTAAACATAAACCTAGTCTGTTCCAAATAATATAGTGGAGTTGAAACCATCTTAATTGTCCAGATTCACAGAGCAACCAGGCACAGTTAACATAGTGCTAAATCCTGAGCCTCTCATTTCTGAGCTATTTTCATTTTTATGAAACCCACAGAAAAACAGAGCTAAAGAGCCTTCCAGTGATAATCTGGCCCACTCTCCTGGTTCAACGATGACTTGGCACCCAGGTTTAGGAAAAGCACTGATATTTATTTTTCTGTAGAATGACTGACACTCAACTACCAAATAACAATATTATGTTATAGAAATGCCAGCCAAGAAAAGCTTACAGAACTAAAAAGTAAGAAACATGTTTTGTTCAACTGTAACAGGGTGGTGACCCCCCCCCTGAAGGAAAAGTCTCTTTTTTTGCAAAGTTAGCGATAATTTGGCTTAAGTGGAATTTATGGCTAAGCATAAATGCTAGACATAGACTTAGAAATGGGTGTAAAATAATTATTGTGCTTGGTGCTAAAACCAAAATTACTGGTATAAAAGCACAATGAAAACTCCAGTGTCAATCATAGCAGAGCACTATCTTACATATAGAGTACTCAAGATACAAGGTCATCAAGGAAGGGCAAAATCAAGTACAGTCAAATATGTTTTCTTTCAAAATTCTCATACATAGCATAATCTATTCCAGGCACTGTTCTAAGAACTTTATATATATTATTTACCTAATCTTTATAACAATCCTATGAAGGAGGCACTATGATTAGTCCCATTACACAGATGAGAAAACTGAGGCATTGAAAATGTAGGTAACTTCCCCAAGGTCATAGACTAATGTAGTGGATACAGGATTCGGATTCATTATTCAACTGTTTTAATTAAGGGCCATGCTGTTCAGACAGTCAGGATCTTTACATACCTAGCATGGCACATGGATCACACCACGAAGGGCACAGGGGAACTGAGAGCAACTGATGATAAAGCAAATTCACATCTCCCATCTCGTGCTTATTCTCGGACATACACTTACTTACTGAGTACAATGATAAACAGAATTACCCACACTGTTTACATTGTTCTCTCTCTCTGTCATTTAGAGTCATTAGACTCCCATAGTTATATGCATGTGGGATTAAACTCCATTGTATTATAACAGTCAGGGTCCATCTTGGAGCAGTAGCCAATCAGGAATAGTGAGGTTGGGGAAGAAAGCAGCTTTCTTGAGCTCACTCTAGCAACTGAGGGAGACCTTGTTTCACCACTGCTGTTCCAGGTGTGAGACTCCCTTTCCTCATCCATTCAACAATTATTTATTGGGCGCCTTTTACATGACAGGCCCTGTTTTAGAGGAGATGCCTTGTTGAATAAGGCTGACCGAGTCCCTACTCTCATAGAACATACCTTCTAGAGATGAGACAAACAGTAATCAAGTAAACGGTTAAATAAGAGATTTGATAAAAAATGTGAAGGGAAATGAAGCAGGGTAATTGGTTAGAGAATGACTGTCGGGGCCGGGCGCAGTGGCTCACGCCTGTAATCCTAGCACTCTGGAAGGCCGAGGCAGAAGGATTGAGCTCAGGAATTCGAGACCAGCATGAGCAAGAGTGAGACCCTGTCTCCACTAAAAATATAAAAATTAGCCGGGCATGGTGGTGCATGCCTGTAGTTTCAGCTACTAGGGAGGCTGAGGCAGGAGGATCGCTTGAGTCCAGGAGTTTGAGGTTGCTGTGAGCTAGGCTGACACCACGGCACTCTAGCCCAGGCAACAGAGTGAGATTCTGTCTCAGAAAAAAAAAAAAAAAAAAAAAG
Organism: Lemur catta; assembly: GCF_020740605.2. Lineage (NCBI taxonomy): Eukaryota > Metazoa > Chordata > Mammalia > Primates > Lemuridae > Lemur > Lemur catta. The sequence continues at coordinate 43,401,618 of NC_059141.1, read as the reverse complement.
AATGAGTGTGGCTATGCAGCATCTGTATGACATGGGAAGATCAGGGAAGTCCTCTCTGAGGTGCTATTCGAGCAGAGACCTGAATGAGGTAAGGGAGGAAGCCGTGAAAAGGTCTGGGGGTTGAAGGCAGAGGAAACAGAAAATGCAAAGAGCCTAAAGCACGAGTCTGCTTGACATTTTTGAGGAACAGTGGGCTGGTTACTGGAGAGCAATGAGCCAGGAAGAAAATGATAGAGGATGAGGTGGGAGGATGAGGCAAGAGCCCAGTCACACGAGCGGGCTGTGGTTAGGAGTGTGAATTTTATTCCAAGTGTAAAGGGAGACAACTAGAGGACTTTGAACAAGAAAGTGAGCTCATTTCATTTATATTTTAAAAGGATCACTTTGGCTGCTGTGTGGAGAATGAAATGTATGGTGAAGGAAAATAATTAGGAGGTGATTGCAGTAGGCTGTGCGAGAAACAATGATGGCTCGCACTAGTTGCTAGCACAGAGAGGCGGTGGGGTTTGCGATATATCCATCTCCCTGTCCATATCTATAAATTAGGAGGAGTTGATAGATAAGATGTGGAGTGTGAGGGAGAGGAATCTAGGGAGATGGGGTTGGGGGAGCTGTATTATTACTTGGGAAATATTTCTCAGGGAAGCTGACCAGAGAAACATTTTAAGGTAAAATGGGACTACAGCCCTGACCACAAGGCTCACGGTCCTCTCTTGGGGAGCTTTTTGGTAACACGACAAGAGGCCCACAAGAGGGCACACTTCTCTCTTCCAGCCAGAATCATGGCCACCTTCCATTCCAATCCCTTCCTCTACTGAAAAGCCACCCTTCAGATCACAGCCAAGGCCAGAGAAAGAAAATTCTAGCTTTTCTGCAAGTAGTAGGAAAACTTACTGAAGGGGACAGGGGATCTGTGTGTATACAGAATCTATACTGCAGATATGCCAGAAATAAATACATACATATCTCTTATTTTAAAAATATATATATCAATGTATATATGAATATATCCATTGTACACGCTGAAATATGTTAGCATTTACCTGGTTATAGGCACTGTACCTTGCTTTATAGTTCAGTACTGGTCTGAGTTCCTTGGCCTCCCTCCTCACTCCATGGTGTTTTCTCAAGCCCAAAGCCTCTCAAAGTCCTTCCCTCCCTGACCAGGAATCTCGTATACACAGAAAATATCACCTGGACACAGCAACCTTTGAAACCAAAGAATTTTAGTGCAGGAAGGAAGAGCTGGTCCAACCCTTCATTTACTTTAAAGCAGAGGAAATTGAGCCCAGAGAATTTAAAAGGCGTCCATAGTTCCAACAGCTGCCCTGTGTACACAACAGCCCTGACATTTTCTGAATTATGCTTTGTGTGCATCTAATATATTTCTAAGTTCCTACATTTTCATTTAATTCAGAGGTTACCCTAATCAGATTCATCTATAATTATAAAGGGAGAAGGGGCCAGGCAGAAAAAGGAACAGGATGTTTCCAACAAGCGTCTGTTAATACATTATCATTACCCTAGTGATCTTCTTTGGGAAATGGATATAATGGGAAACCCAAAAGTCAAATCCATGGTTTAAGAAGCCACATTATGACGAAAGCCTATGCATCATTATCATTTCATCCAATTTCCTCTAATTAGACTGAAGGCTCTGCCAGAGCAAAGAGGGGTTGTGGGTTTTATTCCTTCAGCAGATATATTAAAAGTCATACTCCTAAAGGAGCACGACTGGAGGCTGCTTTTCCAACAACCATTCCCCCAGCATTCATTTTGGTGATACAGTCTAGTCACATTAATAGTAATAATGGCAGTTATCATGTCCTTCCTATACATCAGGCTTTCTGTTTAGCACTCGATATGCACTATCATTTATCCTTAATCCTTACACCACCCCCATGCTATAGGTACAGTTACTTTTAGAAATGATGAAACTGAGCCACCAGGCATAAGATTGAGTAATTTGCCACAAGTCACAGAGGAAAGCAATGGAAGAGCTAATATTTGAACACTTACCCCAAGTACTTAATACCCTGTATTCTTTTGGTTCTCACTGAAGCCCGGCAGTCTTTAGGAGAGGAAACACTAAAGCCTGCTCAGAGTTTCAGCTGATGAATAAGGTGGGACCAGAGGGCCCATTCACGCACTTCGCCCCTAACCTGGAAGATTTGCTGTAAGTTGAAGGAAAGTGTGAAGTCACTCATGTTGGTGGAGAGTATGTGACAACTGGGGTTGTCAGATGAAAAATGACCAACATCATTTAACATTTTCTTGTCGGTTGTGATTTTTTTTCTTTTAGGCTATTTTCCCCCTCTGGTTTTCCAAGTTGTCGCAAAACATTTGCGCAATGACCTGGGATGTTATGACACCCTTAGATGAAAATCTGCGGCCAACTTGGATGAAGGACAACTTCTAAGTAAGAACAGTCTGCTCTCGCCTTGGTTAAACAAATCGAATGGAAACGATTTGTTCAGATCGGAGCATCCAATGGACGCAAGCTCGTCGAAACAGCCCCGACTCCTTGGCAAGGACTGTTGCTTAGCAAAACGTCCACACTCCTGCGCGCAAACACAACGTCTCAGCCCGCCCAGCGCGGGCTTCTCCCGGCAGCTCAAGTTTGGGAGCAAGTCTAGGGGGCACGTGCAGCTCCTCCCTCGCGGGTTAAGAAGTGGGGTGGCGGGAGTGGGCAAGAGGGGCGTGGATGGCGGGGTCTGTTCGTCTGGGACGACGCCTCTCGCCGTCCCGGGACGAAGCAGAGGGGGCGCGGGAGAGCCGCTCCGCACCAGGCGACGCCTGGGTCTCCCGGCAGGGGCAGGGGGCGAGGAGACAGGAAGCCCGCCCTCTGTCCCGTCCGCGAGCGGGGCGCCCCTCCCCCCAGGAAATGTCCCCGCCGGCCCCTCCCTCCGCCACTGCCTCCCGGGGACCCGGGTTGTAAAATCCCACGCAGTGGGGCGGGCTCGGTGACCAGGCGGGGCGAGGCACTGCCGCCTGCTGGCACAGCCCCAGCGCTCTCCAGCACCCAACCGCCGCCTCCCCCTTCCCGGGGCGTCTCCGGCCTCCCTCCACCATCCCCCCGCCAGCGCGGCTCTAGCCGCACCCCACCCAAACCCCCAACCCCCAGCCTCGCGCCCCCCGGCCGGCCCAGCTCGCGCCCTCCCGCCTCCCGCATCTGGACTCCGGCTGTCAGAGGGAGCAGCCGCCGGCACAGCCGCCCCGCCCCGGGGTTCTTGGACTCCCGGGCCTCTTGAACATCTGGGTGCGGGGCTCAGTGCTCCAGATGTGGCTCCTGGGCGGCCAGCTGTGCGTGTTCCCCGCCCGGGGCAGGCGGCGAGTCTGGGCGGGCGTGTGGGAGGCGCTGGGAGTTTTCCCTCGGAGCGGACTTGAGAGCCAGAGACCCTGAAGCCCCCTGGGCTCCCGGCCCGGCTTCCTAGCTCCACGGGACGCACCGCCTAAAGGAAAAGTCCCCAGCCCCGCCTGTGCCCAGCAGCCGAGCAGCCCTCGGGGCTTCTCAAACCAACAGAGAAAATAGGGCAGCTCTGCAAGATTCCCCAAAGAAAACCCCCACGTTTTAACCAGGCGACCCTAGTGCTGGCGTGGGACTCCAGCTGCGCAGCCAGCAAACCCCACACTGGGGGAGGGCGGGGGAGGGGAGAGAAGTGACAGTAGGTTTGCATCTGGGGCTTGTCCTAAGGCGCTCTTTGGCTGGTTACGGATTCCGTATTTGAAGTTAGGGGTCGTGTTCCACCTGGTACAGCCAGTTCAGGGCAGGAGAAGAGCCAAGAGAACCCCGTGACTCAATCCCTTGGAATGTGCCTGGAATAATAATGGGGACTTGAAAGGTTTTTATGGCCGAGGTAGCCGGTGAAGACGAGGCTCCTACGCCTGCAGTTGGCGGATGGCCGAGGGGGGCAGTATTGCCTTATGCAGATCTGCTGCCCCTGCAAACAGGAGAAAAATAGTTGGAGCATCTGGTTTAAATCAACCAAAAAGCATTTCTATCAGCTTAATCCACCGTCCTGCAGAACCGGCAGAACAGGACAAGCCAAATATATTCCCGGTACTCTTTTAACACTCCAGCTCGAGCTAAACGCAATCACATTTTACCGCTGGGATTTCTAAGTGTCCTAACATGCAACTGTCGTTTATTGTATAGATGTGGCAAATTAAACTTCCTTTTCAGAGGTTGTGTGTGGGCATGTGCATAAGCACTTACATTTGCAAGCAACGTTCTGACTACGCTGTCCTTTTCTTTTCCATTTTTCTTTTTTTCTCCCTCTCTTTTTTGTATGCAACCTTAGAATAGTAAAAAGTATCTGAGGCCAACATATGGGTTGCTTACACCACTAAATATATAGCAGCGTTTCCCTCCCTTAACGCCCTAATCAGAATTCCAAAAGCAAGTTGGAACAAAAGGAAAACGTGTCTGAGTGTAGAGGGAGAACTTGTGCCAAGAATTACAGTCACAGGGTAAATAACCTTGTTTTCTCCTTCATCAGTGGCCGCTACCAAACCCCGTTCTTGGAAGGTGGCCAACAGTCTGTCTGGTGGAGGGTGCTGCTAATTAGAGAGAGCCCATAAACCTCTCTGTCAAAGAGGGCATGTGACCTTCCCTTCAAGTCTAAACAATAAAGCTGGCGAACTGCAGACTGCACTCAACACTGGCTGCCCCGCGGACTCCCTAAATAGGAACAGGATGAAGGCCAGGCTCAAGAGGTTACCATAGCTCTACTCTCACACTTTGAGGAATCGGTCACTCCACTTTCCCGTATTACTTGTTTCAATTACTCTCCACAATCTATTTAGAGGAGAGCAGCTTGCAGAGAGCACTCAATTGTCTAATCTAAATGAGGAAGCAATTATTACTTGCTGCAGTCTAAATGTGCTTTGAGACTGTTGGGTCAAAGATCAACCTGATCTCATGTAACCTTACTTTGCACTTTGGAAGATATACCTTTTTAATGACAATTATTTATTCCTGCTTTCCTGACACCTTTTTGTTTTCTATTAAGGTTACAAAATTAAGCCCCGCGCCCTCAGTCTTTAATGTCCTAATTTTAAGTTATTGTAAGGTAATAATTTAAGTTATTGTAAGGTAAAGACCACAACTACTTCTGCATATTGCTTAATGTTAAATATTTTTTAAAAATTTTGGTGCTTATAGGCATCTTTCTCATGATATCACAAAATAAATTTCTCTAAGTATTCCCTTCTTTGTCTAATTTACCTCCCTGGGAGCCCCCTTGCTAGCTTTAATTTTATACAACATGTTGTAAACTATAAATAATACAGTTCCACTTTCTTAGAACATATGGAAAGTGTCGCCTGCTATATATCCTAACTGTACTTGCTTTCAACTTAAAGACTGAATAAAGTTAATCTCCTATGTAAAAAGGCATTTGGCCTTTTGTGTGCGTGTGTGTTTTATTAGTTAAAACCCAGTATGGAACAACACACGAAATTCTTCTTGTTGTGAACAGAGCACATAAAAGGGTTTACAAGGTGTGGTTTGAAGAGAGGAAGCTGTGGAGCAAATGCTGGTGGAAAGGAGGGGAAGGAAGGAAAGCGCTTCCTGAGAGGATACTCCTCCTGTTTAGGCTACATCCTCTTTTTCAAACTCTTCCTGTTTGTCTTAGCCAATAATTGACAGCAAATGATTTGCCTTAATTTTCCCCATTCATTTTAAAAGCATCCTTTTTCTCCTTCTTGAAACTACTCTAAGAACCAAATCTACTATTAACTTAAAATGAGTTAACAACTTTACTCCATTTAGTCCTCCAAATAATAGTCTGAAATTTTTGTATAATACATATTGGGTGCGAATCATTTCTATGCTAGCTTAAGTATTCTGTGATGGACAAGATAACCAAGTGTGATGGAATTAAAAAGAGTCTGAAGTTGCAAACATTGTGGTGGGGTCGTAGGTTGGTCACTGTTGAGTCTGGGTTTCCTTATGTATAAAGTAGAGATGATGTCTGTTTCCCAAGTGTGAAAACAAACTGATATACAAGTGTTAGTTGTCACATCTGAATACAAGGTGCATCTCAAGTCTCGTAAGGTACAATTCTTTTTCCAAATGAACCATGTGCTGCAATATTTCCTTTGTCAGATAAATTAGTAAATTCTAAGATTTATAATTTCTACGTGCTGAATTACTCAAATGACTTTGTAATTTGAGGTAGATTTTTTTTTAATTACTTTTAAGGATACTGTGATGGTTAATTTTATGTGTCAACTTGGCTGGGTCATGGTACTCAAACGTTTGGTCACATACTAGTCTATGTTGCTGTAAAGGTATTAAATATTTTTTAGATGAGATTACAATTTAAGTCAGTAGACTGAGTAAAACAGAGAATTCTACCTGCAGGATGACTTTGGAGTCGAAACACCCATATACAGGCCCGCCTTGCAGATTTTGAACTTGCCAGCCTCCACAATTACATGAGCCAATTCCTTGAAAAAATCTCTGTACACATCTTACTAGTTCTATTTCCTTGGAGAACCCTAACTAATCCAGATACCTACTGTTGACTCCTGGCACTGCCACCATCTATTATAGGCCTCACATGTAGAGTAACTTAAATTAGGCCTAACATTGCTGAGGGGGAAATCCTCACATATATCCCAAGCTGTTTCCCATTACTTTGACATTGCATCATGTCAGAACACATTAGAACTCTGCCAGACACTCTAACCTGGCTTCATCAACTCCTCTCCTCACACATCTTTTCCAAATCTCAACATTAAACAATGATTGGAGGAGAAAAATTTCTCTTCCGAGACTGATGAGCAAAAGCATCTGCTCCTGTTCTTCAACCTCCCTTCTTTATTCACAGCCTTCTCTCTTTTTAGAAAGTATTCCCGAAAGGTAGCAGTTAAAAACATAAAAAACTGTGAGTGTCCTATGAGACTAAAGGTTAAAAGTCACCTTGAAAAATCTGCAAGGCTACCAAAAAGGTAGTAAGGTTTCAAGAAATTCTGTCTTGGGTAAAAAGTAACACCTTGAGTATTCCAGGTGAGTGATGATGATGGTTTGAACTAAGGAAGTTGCAGGGGTTTTGAGTGGAATGGTCAGATTCAGGATATATTTTGGAGAGAGCCAAAAGGACTTACCAATGTATTGGATGTAAGAGGTAAGGGAAAGAAGGGAACCGAGAATTAAAAAAAAAAAAAAAAAGCTCTGAGAGAACCAAATGAATTATTCAATAACCTAGAAGAAATCCCAGGTTAAATACTCAAATAATTCAAACATTAATTTGGTAATTTGGTAACAGTGAATTCATTTTATTAAAAGCAAGAATTATTTCCCTTAAATTAATTGTAATGTTATCCCACTTGGATACAGGCATTGTGCAGAAACATGACAGTGCTATTGTGCAAAGCAGGTAATCAATGGATATTTTTGAATGAGAAAAATTGGTGCTAATTTGATTTGCACATAATGCCAAAACACCATGCTTTCCTTTTTCTTTCTCCTTCCCCTTTCTTTTAATCTGGGATTGTTGAGTAAACAAAGAGTAAGCATGGTGATTTTCCTGCTTTTGTTGAGCACAGTTCTTGAGTAACCTACACTTACCAACAATTATCAATCCTGTGCTTTAAAATTTCAATCCGAAGTATTATTGTATAAAAAGCAATTTAAAAAACATTACCAAAGCTAGACTATAAGGAGAGTGTTTCAAAGCTAGAATATTGATGGGTAGGTAAAAGGACAGAATGTTTCCCAGGGAACAAAGAATCAGCTTCTGACATGATTTTTTGTTTCATGAATCTCTTTTTTAAGAACAGTGAACACTTAAAGGGAGACTAAAACATTGAAAAAAATGATGCAGTTCATATTCATTGTGTTCTTTTGAATCTTTATTTAAATTTCTAACCTCTTCAGCTCATTACAAGTATGTACCTCATAATAAATATGAAAATATAACCCCGTTTTAAATGCTGTCCAGAAACACTTTAACACACATTATATATCATAATGAAGTAACACAAAGAAACTTCTTTTAAACATAGGATTTCTCTCTAAAGCTTAAATGTGAGGCAGACAGACGTCTGACTTTAAAACAGATGGAACCCCAGAACATTTCCAGGATACATAAATCTGAATTTTGTGTTTTATTTTATGCCTGAGACAGCTTAACCAACCAAATTGATGGCTAAGGTTTCTGTACTCACTGTTTTTCCTATCTTCCCTTTCTAACATCCAAATTTAACAATTCAGTATTTCTTTCATAGTCCTATGGATGACCATTCCAGAATGTAGATGATTTTTATAATGTGCTCTGTAATTTATAATCTTAAGTGTGTACACCTATTGTTCATTACTTAATCAAGACATACTCAATAAGAAATAATATCAATTCATGGAATCCAACATATGTACTCTGACATAAAAAAATACAAATTGCCATTAATAAAATTAGTTTATTTTATATTAAAGTTTTCAAAAACACACTTGTAAAATTACCCACATACTGGGTTTAAAGACAGACTTTACAAAGAGATTAAAATGTTGCAAAATTTTTTTCTGTTAACTATTAAAGTACATAGATTTAGAAGGTGTTAGAAGACAAAATGTTAAGTCATGGTCAATGTTTAAAAAAGAGTTAATATACATTAAATCTGCAGACTACTACTAAAAGATTAAGTCTTAAAAACATTTAGGGCAAACAGCTATACTTTCAGAAAGCTTTAATCTTAACTGATGTTTACTAAGATAGACACTGCATACCACAATAATGATCTCAAAATTTACCAAATTGCTTCATAGATCAATCAATCTACATAGGAGAAAACACAGAAAATTGCTTTTAAATACATATTAACTCCTTAATTTCCTGATAAAGATAAATCAAATGAAAATTTAGTCCATTCCAATTAAAAATACAAATTACTCAATTTAATATAAGATAGTATTATGTATTTTTTAACATAAAATTTCAAGCATTTTCGGAAAGCACAGATTGTGTGATTCCAAAAAAAAAAAAAAAAGAGAAAACATTTATCTAACCAATGTTTTACAGAATTTTGGAATATTTACATACTTTATAACACTGTAGAAATCTTTGGTGGCGACATATGGACTAAGATCCCTGAAAACACTTTAATAATTTTGTTCTATCAATCAGTGTAGTCAAGTATTTATAATTAGTAATGCTGGCAGTATAATTTTTTTTTAGCCAAATACACATACATATAGTGAAATACGTGGAGGGGATCTTATGCAGGACCTAGATAGATTTACATAATTAATTACTTAGCAATAAGGCTTATTTCTGGGTTCTTTTTATACCAAAAAAATATGGTAAACTAAAGAATAGATCAATTCTTACTCCTAAACAAACTCTGGAAATAGATACATATTAATGAACAAGTTGAATGAATGTATAGTAAAATAAAACACCAGCTACAATTTCTGAATAAACTTGAACAGCTACCAAAATAGTACCCTAAATGGGTCTGTGCATCTAATGCCGTGTCCTATGTGCCAGCCGGAGAAAAGTCAAGGCACTGTGGTCTATAGATAAATTTACCTCTTTTAAAACCAGTAGGCTTAAAATCGGAGAAACAAACAAACAAAAAAGGCTGGCTCCATCTTAAAAATGTATAAGCTTATTAGACCAACTTCAAAGAAAAGGGCATGCTAAAACACATGTAAGGGAAAAGAACCAAAATTTAAAAAATATAAAAGGAGAGAAAAGAAATGATAGAAAGACAAAATGATATCAAGGATGCAAAAAGGATGCAACAGAAGCAACATATCCGAGGAAGCACTGTGAATGAGGAGTATAATTAAACAGAAGGATTTGCATTACTTCTTTGAGACTGGTGGTGTCTTGGATGAAGCACTTTGATTCTAAAAGTATAGAGGGAAAAATAATTCCTATAACTTAAAACAGCATATGAGTTTACTAAGGAATAGGTTTAATACTGAAATTAGGCTTGAAAAAAATAAAATGGTGCAATTCAGCCCCCTTAGATGATGTTCTTGATACATAGTCACTTAAATGACCTTTGTGGGCAATTTGAGATGACATTGCCTTTGTGTAGGAAAGACAAGCGTGGTGCAGCATTTATATTGAGAAGTCTAGTACCAGGCAATATACATAAAACTCTCTTCCAAGAATTGACAATTAGAATTCACAGCAATTTTGAACAGAAATTAGAGTCCTTCTAGAAACTCAAAGGCTAAAAATTAGTCAAGGTAAAGTACATAGAGTTATTTGTAGAGCTAAACACTAGGAGAAAACAAACTGAATGAATTTTTACTTGGTGCTATATATCAAGAATGTGAAATAATCTAGAAAATATTTTAAGACTAGTATCAAGAAACAATGTATGAATTATACCAAGGGACTCCTGAGTAAACATTCTGTTCTCCACCAATACTCTGAGGGAGTCCTGAATATACATTACCAGCTGGCTTCATTTCTTAAAAGGCAGAAAGGTCAAAGATCTCACAAATCTCTCTCATTGTTTTTTCTTTTGGACAAAAAGTAGAGCAGTCAAGTAAATTATCAGTACAAACATAATAAGTACAAATTTGATTACTGATCACTAAAACCATCACCAAAAATATATTGACTTGGGGTTCACAATGCATAGTTACCAGTGAAAGCTAAGAAAGTCTCAGAGTTCAATAACTCAAAATCTTTTTGATTAAAAAAATGATATTTTTCTAATAGCTTCTTATATGTAGGATTAATGATGCCTGTATTTTTCACAGGATCAGGAAATTATCTCAGCCAGAAAAGATTCAGATGATTTTAGTCAATGCTAGATTTATAAATCAGCAGCACGTATCCATGCCAAGCTTGCGAATGGATTGGCTGTTGAATAATTTTATGAATTAGAAGGGACCTAAGTGCTATATTGGTCTCTGACTCTATTTCACATTTTTATTTTATTTATTTATTTTTTTTGAGACAGAGTCTCACTCTTTTGCCCGGGCTAGAGTGCTGTGGCATCAGCCTAGCTCACAGCAACCTCAAACTCCTGGGCTCAAGTGATCCTCCTGCCTCAGCCTCCCGAGTTGCTGGGACTACACGCATGCGCCACCATGCCTGGGCTAATTTTTTCTATATATTTTTAGTTGTCCAGATAATTTCTTTCTATTTTTTAGTAGAGACAGGGTCTCCCTCTTGCTCAGGCTGGTCTCGAACTCCTGACCTCAAGCGATCCTCCTGCCTCAGCCTCCCAGAGAGCTAGGATTACAGGCATGAGCCACCACGCCTGGCCAAAGCTACCATTTTTAAAGGCTGAAAATGTAACCAGTGTTAACAAAATCACGCTAAGTTCAACTATTCTATACAGCTAAATATGGAAAACTGGTTAATGTTTAAAATAACCTCTTTTTTGTTAAGATAATTAAAAATAGTTCAAACTGAACAATTAGCTATATTTTTATATTACTAAAATCCAAGGAATTTAATAAATGAAACCCACAGGAAAAGAGATGATATAATTCAAGGCATAAATCTGACATGTCAGAATAGTGTCAGTAAAACTTAAATATACAGTTGTAAAATAAGTAAACAATTTTCAAGTGTGCAAAACTAATTAGGAATAAAAGTGCTATGTGGATACCTGGTTTTCAAATATTTGTTTCAAAAACTTTCAGTTGATGGTGGAAAAAACAAAGTATTCTAAAAGTAAAAACAAAGAATATGTAAAACGTACTTTATTCTCTTACATTATGTCCTTGTTATATCACTGCTGGATCAGAGGCCTATTTAATTACTATCCTCATGTGATAGCTATGACATAAATGGAGGTAAACACAGTACAACACCACCAAGGCTGATTTATCCTGAACCATAAAAACACTCTTTTCAAGTATACTGTGGGTTTGAGTTTCATCTTATTTCTCAGGCACTCAATGTTACTGATGAATTTGAAAACAGATGCCATGATCTGATATATATATTAATATACCTTGCATAACTACCTTTAGCATCAATATCTGGAAGAAATTGTTAAAGAAATAAAAATGATTTAAATTCATGAGAGTAAATCCTATCAACTGCCATAATTTAAAGAATTATTTTAATGTGGTAAATCCCAAATATATCATGTCAGAAAATGAAGTCAATGTATTTACAAAATTTGTCTTGGGATTTCTGAAGTGTAGATGACTAAAAATATACTTGTGGTCTCTTCTTCACTTTATATTTTAGTGATCCATACCGTACCTGAAGAGAGAAATGTAATACAAATTAGATGATTACTTTTTAAAATTAGATAGGATTTAATTGTTCATAATTATAGAGATTTTTTTAAAAACTTTCTGATATAAAAATACAATTATCCTAATAATTATACACGGTGTGTATGAGACATAAAATGTATGTAGTTGGTGCTATGTTGGATATATGTTGCATATTATTAATACTAATAACAAATAAAAGCATTAATGTTATTATTTATATTTTACTTAGCATAATGGCAATGAACATTGATCATAATGATCTGAGGTCATTCACTGTAATCCACTGCTTTCTGGGCACAAAGACAATATATTATGACATAAATTTTTATTATTTAATCTTCATGTAGGGTTGACTGAAAGCAAAACTATCTAGTGAATTAGTTGCTTTTCTTGTTTATGCATAGGGCTGGCACTGGGTATTCACGAAAACCATGTGATATGCTATGTGGGAACACCATTTTCTACTTAGAGTGGAAGACTAGGAATTTACCATTTTCAAAATTTCCTGCGATCCTAACACATCTGATTTGAATAAAGAATTTTCAATATGACTGCTGCTCTATCATTCCAATCCGTCATTTATGGATCATTAATACCCTAAATGATCACGCAGCAGGGAAGTCCCTTAATACCAATCATTAGGAAAACAACTCTACACTTGACTAACCTCTTTGCGGCCTTTGATGGTTTTCACAGATTTCATGCTTTGCGATCTTCGAAGCCCTTTGTGTGTTAACATTTCATCATCTGAATACGGCCCATCCGCTTCTTCATCTGTTTTCTCATCTCCGTCTTTCAATGCAATTCCATAACCTAAACGTGTTGTCAAAAACAGCATGTTTTGGTAAAGGGACACCGGTCAGTATTGGCTCTTGACCCTGTCTGTCTGCATGGATTGCACTGGCTCATGGATTGCCTGGTTACCCCACCCTCTCCCTTTCTCATCTGGAATATGCTCCCTGCTCTTCATCATTAATCTTTGCCCCTTGTGCTATTCTAGATGAAGTTCATAACTCACTTCTTCCAGGAAATTTTCCCTGACTACTTTTATTTTTATTATGCATTTTTCAGAATAATTAAAAATAATTATTTTTGAGTAAACACATTCATCTTGCTCAAAAATCAGAGACTATAAATAGATATAATAGCAAAAAGTCTCTTCCCACCCTTTCTCCTTTTCATGAATTCTAAACAAATCAAGCATTTGCATGTTTTAGTCTGTCATTTGTACCTTTGCTTTGAATTAGGAACTAAGAGATGTGTCACATATTTTTTGTCAAGACTGGGAATTGTAGGGTTAACTTAAGGAGTCAAGGAAATACCCAAAGGGGCTATAACTTTGGCCAAGATAAGTTCACTGGGGGCAGGGATCCAGGGATGTCAGATCAACCCTGTTGCAGCTGCTCAGATAGAATCCAGCCAGACAGGCTACAGTAATAGGAAGCACCACAGGCTACGATGACAGATTTTAGGCAAAAGAAAATAGCCAGCATCAGGCAGGTCAGGGAGAGATCATGCGGGTATGCCAACAGGCTGTTACGTGTAGCTATAAAAACATACTATGGTTACTGTCAGGAAGTCATAGTGCATCCTGAGGCTGGGACTCAGGGACAAGAACTCCCGGATCAGAGGTTCTCAAACCTTAGCACATATTGGAGTTATCTGGAGAATTTGTTAATACATACATCACTGGGCACCCCCAGAGTTAATGATTCAGCAGGCTTAGGGTGGGGCTGAGAATCTGCATTTCTAAAAAGTTGCCAGGTAATGCTAATTACCTGTCTAGGGCCCACAATTTGAGAAGCACTGCCTGGGGGTCCTGGAGTGAGCAACACAGGGGCCCAAGTCTAAGGCCCCATGAAGTTACAGATTCTCCTTTAATAATGATAAGGAGCATAAGGATTTAAGAACTCTACAAGTGAGAAAACCGTAGAAGAGTTTTTTCCATGCTCAGGAGGAGGCAAGGGATGGGTTCCTTGCATGTGAAGAAAAATATATGGAATAAATGTTTGTTAGTCCTCTCTTCCAGAACATGAATAATTTGAGGCTCACTAAGCAAACCACAAATAGTTGTTAAAAAGCTTCTTACTCTCATAATAACATAAGAAATTTTAATTGTATATTAGGCAAGTATAATTTTATGCTGCTGGGCTTCTAGGCTAAAAATTAGAAAGGATTTGGAAACAGAATCAGTTATTATTTAGGCCAAGATCCTTTGTTTTCCAGCAGTGGCCTAAGGAAGTGTGTTTCGGGTTGAAGAGACAGCTCTTGCAGAGGTGCCAGGGCAGTACCACTGCCTGCAAGAACTGCAGGGAGGCAGGCCAGTGTGGCTGGGAAGAAGATGGGTCATTAGTTCTGGGGAAATGCTCTGGACACAATAGTAAGAGGGGAAAACAAATGTATGCATGGAAACAAAGAAAGGAAAAACACAAAAATGAAACTATTATTAATACACCCCATGGAAATGAGCTTTTAGGTGATTTTAAATTTTTTCATTTTTCCTTTTTTAATTTACCAAACTTTTATTTTTAAAAATTGCATTTCTTCTATAATTGAGGAAAATATACCAGGTTTCAGGTTGTCATTTCTAGGTTTTTTTTTTTTTCTATTGCTCTTGCTTATATAATATTCCTGATCCCAAAATGGTAAAATACAGAATAAGGAATCAAGGAAAGAGTCAGAAAGGATGCAACTGTGATCAAAAAGTTGTCTCGGGCCATAGATGTAGCATAAGACTACAGTTCAACAAACATAGTCCTTGCTATTTTAATTGCCTCTCATTTTGCATCATTAGGAATTGGAGTTTTATTCAAAAGCTGGTTATACCACTTATTCTTCCCTCCTTTCCTAATTTCAGCTAAAAAATATCTTATTAGCTTTCTAATTACAATTTCAGGAAAAGTGATGGATTGATTCATTGTTTTACAAGTATTTTAAAAATTCTATTATATATAAGGCAGGTTGCTAAATTATGGAGATACAAGGATGAAAAAGACACAGCTGTCTTTTTCGACCCTCAAAACACTTAGAGTCCAATAGGGGAAATAGACTCTAATGGGCATTACAAGACTATAATAAATGCTGTAAATTGAAGATAAGGACAAGGTGATATGGGAGCATAGAGTAAGAGAATGAACTCCACCTGGGGGTGGGGCTGAGGGATGGGTTATGAGAGAAGACCTTGTAGGAGGTGGTGGCTAAGCTAAATCCTTAAAGGCTCATGACTATACAGAGCTAGCATGACAGAACGGGAGAACAAGGCCAGGGGTTAGTGTTCCATGCTATCAAGTTTGGACTTCATCAGAGAGCAATGGGATGGGAGGTGGGCAGAAGAGTATTGTAAACAGAAGAGTAACATGGTTAGATTTGGGTGCTGTAAAAGATTCTTCTTGCACTTTGGAGAATGAATCAGAAATGGATGAGACTGCTACTTGGTATATATCCAAAAGAAAGAAAATCAATATATCAAAAAGAGATCTGCACTCCTATGTTTATTGCAGATTCACAAGAGCCAAAATATGGAATCATCCTAAGTGTCCATCAACAGATGAATGGATAAAGAAAATGTGGTACATTTATACCATGGAATACCACTCAGCCATAAAAAAGCATGAAATCCTATCATTTGCAGCAACATGGTGGAATTGGAGGTCATTATGTTAAATGACATAAGCCAAGCACACAAAGACAAATATTGCATGTTCTCACTCATGTGGGAGCTAAAAAGGGGATCTCATAAAGAGAGAGGGTAGATTGGTGGTAACCAGAGGCCAGGGAGGGTGGCGGGTAGAGTTAGATGAACAGAAGTTAATTAATGGGTACAAATTTATGGTTTGATAGAAGAAATAAGACCTAGTGTTAGATAGATCAGTATGGTGATTATAGTTTACAATAAGCTATTGTATATTTCAAAATAGCTACAAGAGAAGAATTTGAATGCTTCTAATATAAAGAAAAGACAAATATTCCAGGCAGTAAAATATCCCAAGTACACTGATTTGTCTTTTCAAATTATATGAATGTATTAAATTATCACATGTATCCCCAAAATATGTACATCTATTATGCAACAAAAAAAAGAAAGAAAGATATAAAGAAAGAAATGGATTAGATTAAAAGCTAGGAGTCTAAATGGGGAGGTTATTGTCCTATATATAGCAGGTCAGAAATGACAGAGTCCAAGGAGTGAGCACAGAGAAAGTAGCCAAATTTAGGATTTATTAGGAGATAAAATTGATAAATTTAATTTAGCAATTTATCAAACCAATCCCTGGATCAATGAGAGAAGATGTTAGAGTCAAGTCAAATATTTTCATTATAGTTTTCTATTTAGCTGAAAACCTAAAAATGAACATCTTAATTGTTTTTCAAAATGAAGAGTATAATTGCTTTATTTCTGATTTTAAGAGTAAAAGATTAACTTTTTTAAAGGTCATTAAAAAATCCCACTACTCAGAGCTAAACACTGTTAATACTGTTAACATTTTAGTAATATCCTTCCAGACTTTCCTGTATGTATATATTAATACATTTAAAAAATTATATATAATCCATTTCATCATCTACTTATTGTGTCTCTACACTATAGGACCATAACACACATATTGTTTTGGTATTGGCTTTCTTCCCCACTACCTGGATATGTTTTCATGTCAGTGACATTATTTTTCACGGCTAATAAACCAGCTTTTTACTTAATCATTTCTCTTAGGCATTTGGTTTGTTCCAATACTTGCTATTATAAACAATGAGATGTACATTCTTGTACATATATCTTTGAACATTTGTCTAATTATTCCTTATGACATATTCCTAGAAGTTTCTTGCTGAGTTAAAGGGATTGTCATGCAAAAGGATGATTCCATTTTAAACTCATAAAAAGTACATAAGAGTGTTTGTTGCTCAACATGCTTGCTGTGGTGGTTTTAAAACATGTCCACACATTCTCCGACATTCTTCTTTCTTTCCCTTAAATCTCACAGGTCTTTGTACCTTCCTTAACAGATTGCCACAAAAAAAGTTGACCAAAGTGATGCTGCAGGACTTCTGCCAGTTTCTGTTGGGACACTGACTCCAGGAGCCTTCAGTTGCCAGGTAAAAAGCCCAACTACCCTCAGAGACCATGGAGAGAAACCCTAGAGATACCTGAGAGGCCCCAACCATTCTAGACACCGGCTGTTTGATTCTTCCCAGCTGACACCAGACATGTGAGCTCTTCTTTGAGATTATGACTCCAGCACCAGCTGCTGCCTGACCACAGCTGCATGAGACCCCTGAGCAAGAACTGCTTTGTTGAATCCAATCACCCCCAGATTCATAAGAAAAATAAATGACTGTGATTGTTTTAAGCCAATGTTTGGGGGGGGGGTTTGTTATGCAGCAAAAGATAACTGGAATACTTACTAACACAGAGCACTGTTAATTAAAAAAAAAATTTTTTTTCAATCTGGTGGGTAAAAATTACTGTTATTACTCTTTTAATTTACTATTTTTTGACTACCTAAGGGTGAAAATCTTTTTCATGTAGTTCTTGTCAGTTGTACTCTTTGGTAGAACTGACAATAATTGGTTTGTAAGGGTTCCTGGATTGTTGAAAATCTGAACCCCTTGCCTATAACATATAACGGGAATATTTCTGACAGTATGCAGTTTGTCTTTTTTATGGTGTATTTTTCCCCATTATATGGTAGTCTGAAATTTTGTTTTTTATGTAGAAAAATCTCTGGAACTTTTCCATTATGTTTTCTGGTTTTGATGTCATGCTTAAAAAATGTTATCTATCCTAAGAGTATAATAATATGCACAGGGATTTCCTATCATATAGTTTAAATTCTTACATTTAAATCTTTATCTTTTAAGAATTCATTTTGATTTAAGATTTAAGGCAAAGGTCTAACTTCATTCTCTGCTCCACCTTCTAAGTCTAGCAGTTATTTTAGCACCACTTAATAGATACTCTTTCTCCCACCAATTTGAAAGGTCATCTTTCTCACTTGATAAATTTCCATGTATACCTGGACTTGTGTCTATCTAGACTATTATTATCTTTTCTTCACCTGCTCTAGTCCTAGAACCATACTACTTTGTTAAAAATATTGTCAAGAAAGTTTTGCTTATATTTTTCCCTTAGGGAAGAAATGCTCTGAATATATACCACTCTGTAGAAAACTTAGAACTTGGGCGGAGTAATGCATATTAAAAGTTTAATTTCATAACTGAACAAGTACCTTTCTGGTACTGCTACCACTTACTTCATTTTTTTTTTTTTCCTTAAAATAGGATCTCGGTCTATCTCCCAGGCTAGGGTGCAGTGGTGTGATAATAGCTCACTGCAACCTCTAACTCCAGGGTTCAAGTGATCCTCCTGCCTCAGCCTCCTGAGTAACTAGGACTACAGGCGTGCACCACTATACTCAGATAATTTTTAAAAATTTTTTGTAGAGATGGGATCTTGCCACGTTACCCAGGCTGATCTCAAACTCCTAGGCTCGAGTCATCGGCCCACCTCAGCCTCCCAAAGTGCTGGGATTATAGGTGGGAGACACTGCACCTGGCCATTACTTCATATTTTTATAAATCTTAAGTTATTTTAATTTCATGGTTTGAAATTTAACAAAAGAACTAAACAGCACCTCAATATCTTAAGCTATTTTATTCACATCATTTTAAATTTGGTAGGTGAATATCATAAAAATAGTGTTATAGATTTTCATATTTATAAACTTGTTTTCACTTACATAATTGGAGTATAATTCTTAACCAATTCTAAGGTATAACTATGAATAAACTGTTGATAAAGGACTCAGATATCTGGTTTAAATCAGCAAAATATATATATTAGACCCCTTAATCAAAATTGATATATTACTAATTTTAAATGCATATTAAGTAATGCCTATATTAAGAAATACTTTTATGTTACTAATGTGTTCATAAGGCTGATGGGTCAAACTTCAATGGTTCTTCTCTCTCAAAGGTATTATGACCTTAGGCCAATGCTTGATTACCACCTCTTAGATAATAGTCAACTCTTTGTAAAGTTATTCATTCTTGGGAGAATGTAGAATAAAGTTCATTATTTTTCATTTTTAAGGATGGACTGTTATTTCATTTTTTATATTGGTTTTAATTATAAAGGATGATTTTCAATCTCCCTCAAAAGCAACATTCTACTTTTTGAAAAGAAGATCAAATAGCCTTGCACCTTATAGACTTAACACATTAAAGAGGAATGAATGTTCTGAAGATCTTAGTTCTCAGCTTTGCCTTGAATTAAAACTTTCTTATATGTGATGAAATGACTAAGAAACTATCTTATTTATGTGTATGTTTCTAAGGTCATGACAGTTCATTAAAGTCTTAGAATATATTAACTATGACCTGTTCATAATTTATATTAAAATATGCCTACAAGTTAGCTCTTGAACTAGAATATGTCATTTTGACACATTTTCCACTGGAGTGATCTTATTGTCAAACTGAGTCATCTTTCATCATCTGCTTAAAACTTATTATCTGTGAGTCAATATCCTTATTTGTCCATAGCACTTATGATAAAGAGTGTTCAACTATAAAACCCCTCAGGTGTCAGTACACAGTTTGCGTAGAAAGAGTATTGATCACAGGTCAGAACTAGTGCTGGTGCTGAGGAGGTGGTGGTAACCACACCCACAGCTTCTAAAAATCCATGGCAGCTCAAGAGGCCACTGCTACTCTGTTAGCCAGATGATCTCCAGGGCTGGCAAAAGGCAAGTACTAACCTGGTTTAGAGAAAATTTAGAGAAAAGGAACTATAGTTAAATGTAAAATTTAAAAATATAAGTGTAAGAGTAAATTTTTTCTATCCAAATTCACATAGTTACCATGTATTATTTTAGTACCCATCTTGACCCAAAAGCCCAATTATGAAAGAACCATATATTAAAAGCACACCTGCTGATTCACCAAGGGCTGGTTTACTTTTCCTTTTTCCTTCTGGTAGAGGTTGATGTGGTCTTTGTCCCACTGGCTCATCACCTTGGATGGCTGTTAAATCATGCATACTGAAACTTCTTAAACGCTCAGTGATTGCTCCTTGGCTCTATTTAACAGAGAAATGATAGATTCAAGAAAAAAAATACTTAAAAATATTTAGTATGTTTTCATTTAATTATCCCTATTTTATTATGAAATTTTCAGAAAAGTTGAAAGAATTCTACAGTGAACATGAATATATTGTATACCTTTTGCTATATTTGCTTTATCACATATCTACTATCTATCTATCCATCAATCCATTTTCTTTCTTTAAGCATTTCCAAATAAGTTGTAGAGCTGGGCACAGTGGCATGACTCAACTACTCAGGAGGCTGAGGCAGGAAGATCGCTTGAGCCCAGGAGTTTGAGATCAGTCTGGGCAAGATACCAAGAGACTCTTGTCTCAAAAAAAATTAAAAAAAAAAATCTTAAAAACCAAACCAAATTGTAGATCTCAATACATTTCACCCCAAATATTTCAGCATTATATTTAATTTTACAATATAAAAATTACCCTCAGTGATTGCATCCACAATTTTGTTCTCTCCTAAAATTTGCACTTTGGGGCTTAAAGTTTGTGATTTAGGACAACTTTATAAAGCAAAAGAGACTATTTTAAAGCCAAGTCATGACTGGTAATGGCTTTACCTAGAACAAGGCAGAAAAATTTAAGAGCCAAAGAATCTTGAAAAAAGAATTTAAGGCCGGGCGCGGTGGCTCACGCCTGTAATCCTAGCTCTGGGAGGCCGAGGCGGGTGGATCGCTCGAGGTCAGGAGTTCGAGACCAGCCTGAGCAAGAGCGAGACCCCGTCTCTACCAAAAAAAATAGAAAGAAATTATCTGGCCAACTAAAAATATATATACAAAAAAAAATTAGCCGGGCATGGTGGCTCATGCCTGTAGTCCCAGCTACAAGGGAGGCTGAGGCAGGAGGATCGCTTAAGCCCAGGAGTTTGAGGTTGCTGTGAGCTAGGCTGATGCCACGGCACTCACTCTAGCCCGGGCAACAAAGTGAGACTCTGTCTCAAAAAAAAAAAAAAAAAAAAAAAAAAAAAAAGAATTTAAGAGCCAAAGAATCTATGAAATCACATTCAGTTTATGAATTTACTATCTGACAACACATATCTACTACTATACAATCTAACTTTAAGTCCTTTTTCCCTAACAATATGGCAAATACCGGGCACAGGTAGGGATTTACATTTAAATTAATTAAAATTAAATAAAATTAAAATTCAGGTTTTTTTTAATGCACTAGCCACATTTCAAACATTCAATAGCAACAGGTGGCTAGTGGCTACTGTATTGGACGGTGCAGAAATGGAACATTTCCATCACTGCAGAAAGTTCAGTGATTTTCATCATTGCACAACCCTGAAAGAGACATTTTCTGAACTTTTCAGATAAACTACATTCCCCCCAAGTATAAAGCTTTGTAAAAAGAGAAAAAAAAATTTTCCAAATTTACCCACTTTAAATGTGCATAGCATATAGATGACTCAATTCTTATTTATAGCTAGATTAAAAATATTCTTCTAAAGGTTTTTTCTATACTTATTATTTCTTCTTTTCACACATAGGAATTTATGATTGCCTCTAGTTATAACATTACCATAGAAACTCATCCATAATGCTTCTTCTCTAAATTTCAAAGTCAAAGGTGCTACAGACAATTAGGCATTATTGCTAACTTGTATTTTACGCTGAAGAAAAAGGTCTTGATTCATGAGTAATGATTCATACTCTGGGTTAGTGATACCACATTTTCTTAAAACCAAATGCCATTTCCATACCCCATTTGTGCTTTGCATTGCTACCATATTTTTTCAATTGTGACAAGGAATTATTAAAGCGTCTATATTCTCAATAAAAATAATTGGATTTCACACACATTTAAAACATTCTTGGCATGGTTAATTTATTATACTTGCTTCTTCTTTATCAGATATCATTTACTTATTAACAGATGGTTGACAGAAGAGTTCAGAGATATACTGCAAGAAAGTGAGCGGTGATCATGTGAAATAGATGCCTTGTTTGCATAGAACTGTCATTTTCTTTATTCCACTTCTGCATTCCTGTGCCCTCTCTCAGCAAGTCTTGATCTTTTACCTGCTACCACACAGATGACAAATGGCACACATGTTCATGATACCCTTTACCCGATTCACGTGTAATTTCCAAGGCTGGCTGTAATTTTCAAACTCTCACACTTAAGAAGTACATTTCAGAATACAAATGAGTCAAAGTATCACTGAATCAGCCTAGTTTTATAATTATATCATCCACAAACTTTGGTACCTTTAACAAGTATGATCAAATTTCTTAGGCCATACTGCACAATGAACTCACACACCCTCTATGTTAGTGCTATGTATATTTTGCCTCCAGAGCAAGATTTTAAGATGCTAGAAGAGGGGACATATCTTAGGCTTCTTCTATTTTCCTAGTACACCTGGTATGGTACTGAAGTAAATGTTCTTTTTATGCTCCTTCTTACTCTTTCTTTCTTCTTTTCTTTTCTTTTCCCTTCCTGTTCCCTTCCTTTCTTTCAGACAGAATCTTGCTCTATTGCCCCGGCTAGAGTGCAGTGGCATCATCATAGCTCACTGCAACCTCAAACTCCTGGGCTCAAGCGATCCTCCTGCCTCAGCGTCCTGAGTAGCTGGGACTACAGGTGTGCACCACCGTGCCCAGCTAATTTTTCTACTTTTTCTAGGGATGGGATCTCACTCTTGCTCAGGCTGGTCTTGAAATCCTAAGCTCAAGCAATCCTTCCTCCTCAGCCTCGTAAAGTGCTAGGATTACAGGCGTGAGCCACTATACTCGGCCCCCCTCTTACTCTTGACTGCTAAAGAGTTCTCCATAGATAGCAGCATGTTTTACTGCAAACATTGTAGTTTATATGCAGGGGTACAGCAGCAAACTGCAGGTATGATGATGGTATCACTACACCATCCACCAGGAGTTTGCTTCAGGTTTAGATTAACACATTGACTGCCACACCAGAAAAAATATTTTTTTTCCCTGGAGCCACACTGTTTTACTGTGAAAATAGAATAAAAATTTTGAAAATAAAACAATCCTTTCTAATTTAATGAAAAATTTGTTACTTTTTATTGTTTTCTTTGCATTAGTTATATGCACCTCACGTGGTGCTAGAATCAATTTTTACACTGCATGCCACTTGAGTTGTATGTGACTCATGATATAACTTCTTGAATTTGTTTCAGAGAATTGAGTCTTCATATACTTCATGAGGCCCCGGGCTCAAAACTAGCATGAGTTAAATACAACTCACATGGCAGTTAATTTATTCAATGTGGGCAAGGCCCAACCCTGACATATCTGGGTGATCTATTTACAGTCTGGATTTTAATTGACCTCTTGAGTAATCAACTATTATTATCAATATCCAAATATTATTAATACCTTCAAGGCTTCCAAAAAGGCCAGGGACTGTAGGGAAAAACAAAAAGGGAATATGAGTGCTCTTTGAGAACTCCCAACACTTTAACAGCCATTATTATCACCTTGGAAAATTAGGTTTTCCACTATATAATTTTTATGGGCCCAGAATAAAACTAGTATGAGAACAGAGAAATTAGTACAGTATTACAAACTTCAAAACTATTACATAAACTATAAGTATACAATGTAACCACTTTAAAAGAAAAGTATAATAATAAAATAGTCACTTCTAAGGGCCAACCTATTCCTTCCAGTTTTTATATCTTCAGCACAAAAAGTTCATTAATAAGGGAATTATGCCATGTATAGTGGCTCATGCCTGTAATCCTAGCACTTTGGAAGGCTGAGGTAGGAGCATCACTTAAGGCCAGGAGTTCAAGAGCAGCCTGGGCAACATAGTGAGACCTCTATCTCTACAAAAAATAAAAAAATTAGCCAGGTATGGTGGCATGTACCTGTAGTCCCAGCTACTCATGAGGCTGAGCCAAGAGGATCCCTTGAAGCTAGGAGTTCAAGGCTGCAGTGAGCTCTAATTGTGCCACTGTACTCTAGCCTGTGTGACACAGTGAGACTGTATCTCAAATACAATAAATAAAAGAATTATGTTTGCTATATAATATTAAGTGGAAATATATTCTCTCTACCTTAGAATTCAAAATCATATGCATAATGTGGTTGTAAGTATGCTGTACGGTTATAAGTAGACAGGGAAAAATATATAAAAAGTATAATTTTAGGCAGAAGGGATGCGTGATTTTTTTCTTTTTTTCAACAGTGTCTTTAATATTATGAAATTAGTCATGAATGGTTTAATGAAGCTTTATACACTATAAGAATTTCTGATCCATTTCTCACTCATGTTTCCTATATCTAATCCTTTACTCCTAATGATAAGAGAAAAATGGTTTCTCTATTTTGAGGGCATAAATAGGGCATGATAGTCACTTGTCAGTTACAATGCTAAAACGTATTAAAGTTTTGTTTAAATTAATAAGATTTGTTTATTTTCTTCTATTTGATTTATACCATATTAAGCCAAAAGTATAAGAAAAATGAGGAAAGGTTCTAGTCCAGTCTGCTGTATGGAAACAGCACTCTTTGTCAATAAGGAGGAAGGGTTGGTCATTATCACACTCAAGATAATTCTGTATCCTAGCACTTTAGATCCTGTTCTCTGCAGAATTGTATGTATACTGTGTACATTAAAAATGATCCTGAAAATCAATGAGAAAGAAACAGAAAGATTATGATGAGAATGCAAAAGTCAAAGTAATTAAGTATTCTGTAGAATAACTGACATTGACATTGATCATCAGTAGCAGAAGTGTTCCTGAATCTTCTGAAGTACAAGTGACACAGAATTCTCAGGGTTTGGGTTTGGATGGGCCCAAATGTTCACTTGAGAAACTGAGAACACTGTTGGGCCTGACTGGGCAGGAGGGCAGGTCCAGAGCTATTATAATATACTCAGGTTCTGGGAGGGATTCTTAGCTGAGAAGCAGCTCCCTGAACCGGCCCCACACAGAGCTCACGTACATCCAAGGGCATTAGGACATCTGAATGTCTGCTCAAGTATCTAAGTACATGGATGGCATCTATAAAAAGGGACTCTGCATATATGACTAATTCTAACTTCTTTTCATTCAAATAATTCTGCCTTTGTTTAAATACTTCATTTCTTGGTTAAACATTACATTAAAATGACTATATTTTGTGTTAAATAAGGAGAATTTATTTTGCTCATCAGCATCTTTGTATGAAACCTTCAATCTATTCTCTTCACATTTTTTATCTAGAACTTAAAAACATATCAGTAATGCTTTATAATCTTATAAGCATAAAACATTCTTTTACAGAAAAATTCTTACTATACTATTTAATAATAAATAGCCATTAAGCTCTAGTTCTTTTTGATTCTTGACATGTTACATTATAATTGCAGATAAGGTTAGTTCCCAGTTTTAAGGAAAATCTCTTTTCCCTGTGGACATTCAACAATTAATCTGATCAAGCCCAGAATGGAACTGACTGCATTTGCATTAGGTAAATAATATATTTTAGTGTTTTTAAGATTAAAGCAATATATATTTATTGAAGGATATTTATAACAGAAAAATTTTTAAAAATTATTTGTAATCTACCACTAAAACTATATGAATATGCCCTTTTAGTTTTTTCTGACTCATACTTCTACAGCAGGGTTTCTCAACTTTAACACTATCGCTATTTTGGGCTGGATAATTTTTTTGTTGTGGGAAGCTGTCTTGTACTTTGTAGGCTATTAAACAGCATCTCCAGCCTCTACCCACTAGATACCAGCAGCAGCCCACTCTCATTTGTGACAACCTAAAATGTCCCTTCGTGGGGGTGGGGACACAAAACTGCCTCCAGTTGAGAACCACCGTTTTGGAGTTACAGGGAGTTTTAGAAGTCAGGTTTCACTCTTTGTTTTACAGGTGAGAAAATTAATGCTTAGATCAATGCAGATGTTCTGCCCAAAACCTCATAGCTAATTAGTGGCAGAATCAGGACCAAAAAAAAAAAAAAATACAGATTAATTCAACTGCTTTTTAATAAAAGGATTTATTCTGTAAAATTTGGATTCAGTCAAAAGGCCGCACTAGACGATCCAGGAGGCCACATGCAGCCCCAAGGCCACAGGTTCCCTGCCCCAATCTGTCCTTCATCTGGCAGTAGTGTTGCTCATCTGCACAAAAGCCACCTGCATTTCTCATGTGAAAAGCTATGGAATGTTGAACATCCTCAGAAAAATCCTTGAAGGGTCCTTCATATGTTTATGCTTTGCTCAGCCAAAATAAACTTGCACACTGACCTTGCGAACAGATGCTTGGTAATGAGGTCATACAACTGAGTAACATTTTCAGAAAATTGCTTTCCAGTGTAATAAATGTTCAGATTAGATTCCTATTTTCACCTTTAACATGCTCAGGTGGTTCAACCTGGGAAACCTAGTCAGGAGCATTACCTGTTTTTTAAAGGTCACACCAAGGGTCCAATAATTTTTAGCCTGAAAGGCATTTTAAACAAACTATATATTGTAAAAATTTTACATAATTCCCCAGTCTTACTATTGGCTTCCTTGCAGTTTCTCCTTAAACTTGACCTATTTCCTATTTCAGTTTTAATTTACTCTTCGGTATGAAGTGTCTGGTTCAGTGACTCTTCTGTGACGATACCTTTGTTTGACATCTCCAAAGATGAAACTAATTTCGTGTACTCTAAAATAAGCAGAGTATAACTTGAGGCAAATAGTGTTAACATGCTGTGTTCAGCATATTTAATGACTATTTCTAATGAATAATATAGACTCCAGGATGGAGGCCCCAGTGTTCCTGTATTCACGATGAGGATGGCGGAAGGTCACCTCCTACACAGGGATCTTGTTGATAAAATAATCACGACACCACAAACAAGTGGGGAGAATTTCAAATTGAATTTCAGTGATGGGATATGTTATTCTATTTGTTTTGCAGTAGTAACTTAGATGATTTTTATATTTCCTACTTCCTGCCTTTGGGATGGAGAGGTGATTTTATTTTAAGGTGTTAAATACATAAATAACAACAATGAATCAGAAAGAAGAAAGCCAGAGAATTAGATATAGGATTGTTTTCATAGCGTTTTTACAGAAAAGTATTTCTGGGAGATAATGTTTTTTTTAGTAATGGAAGGCAATGGATGGGCTCTTAACAACTAAGAAGAAATAAAAATTTCAGGTATTAAACACAGACATCAGCTACAGCCAGGCAGCAGCCTGGGAGAGTGGGTGGGGACTATATTTATCTTGCTCATTACTGCATCCCTCAGCACCTACCATATAGTAGACATTAAATAAACAGACACTGAATAAATGATATGTAGGATTCTGAAAACTGATGGAGGCAAAGTGTAAAATAAATGAGGAGGGAATGAGGGTAAGATAATATAGTAGCAACTGCTGATTCCCCATAGTGACGGTTTGGAAGTAGTAAACACAAGTCAGAATAAAATAAGTACCCCACAAAATAGTCACAATATGTATGTCTCACAGAATAGTAGGATTACAAACCATATTTAAATGTTAAAAGTGAAGAGGAAAAATGGGATTTGTAAGCTTCTGTTTTCTAAAATAATGTTCAAAAATGTCTGTTTTCTAAACTACTTTTCAAGTTGAAATTTCATTGTCAGTTTTTCTCCATAGAATCATGTTGAATGATGCTTCTAAACGCAAAAGATTCAGAAAGCATTTCCACTGGAGTGTCAATAAATATACTTGGTGTGTAAAGTCAAATAATGCTAAATTTTATAACAAATAAAAAGCAACAAGGCCTTAGTCCCCTTCTCTTTGTCCCCTTGCAGGTGAACCCTCTACTTTCCTGTTACAGCAGATGAAGATTTTAGTTCTCTTCCATCTCCTTTTTTTCTTCCCCTGTCTTCCCAATATGGCAAAATCGCCATTGTCAAATCTTCAGTCTGTGTTCTCATTATTATAATGTAAATGTTCCCTGCTGAGCCGAGCCATGCTCCATTGTTATATTTCCTTTCTTATATAACTTTTGTTTTTTCCCAGGGGTAAGGATTACACCTTTTCTTCTTTTTCATTTGCTTAGTTTTTCTACCCTCTTCCTCTTTACATTGTCTCCAATACATTTTTCATGGTGCTCAGGTGTGCGGCTGCATCAGTACCAGCTGTCTACAGCCAGCGTGTCCTCTGATTGGTCACAGCAGGGGCTCCGACTGGTTTAAGTATCATCCCTGTGCAGCATTAAACCTATTAGATCCTCTGGGCTTTGTGTGTTTCCCAGAGACATCCCTCCTGGCACCTTTCATCCATCACATCCAATTTCGGCTGGTTGCACTTTGGACTCGCCACATTGTGTTCTTTCTGGGAATTCCTGTCATCTCATCTCCCTTCCATGTAGAATAACCTGTTTCCCGGGCCCCATAGGTTTCCTTTTTTGTGGACTATTCCCTAACTTAGGCAGAGCATATCTGCCCTGACAAAGGTAGGTAAATTTTGTGACTTCGCATGCCTAGAATTTTAAAACAAATTTTTATTCTAAGCACATATATGACTGATAGCTTGACTATTATCGAACTTGAGGGTAAAAATCATGATGGCATTGGGGGTGGTATTACTCTGTCTTCCAGGCTTCCACTGTCACTATTTAGAAATTTAATGCCATTCTAATTGTAGATCATTTGAATGTGATATGTTTTTTATCTTTGGAATCTTTAAGCATTCTCTCCTTATCTCTGGTGTTTTGGGATATCCAGTGATTTTGCTGAGACTTGGTCATTCTTTTCATTCACGGTGCTGGGTACTTGGTGGGCCCTTTCAGTCTGGAGATTAATGGCCTTCAGTTCTGGGAAATATTATCATTTCTTTGATAATTGTATCTGTTCTCTCTTTTTAGAATTTTCAGTTGCTGAGTTTTGGATCTCCTGGAAAATCTTTTAGCGGACATGGAAATCAGGAATGTATTTTCATTGAGCAAGAAATAAAAAGCAAAGCAAATGAATTTCTAAAATGGAAAACAGTCCTTTAAACTGAAAATTTTGCCAATTAAATATTCATTATTACAAATCTATCCTAATAACAGAAAAAGCCTTTAAAAGCCAAATAACAGGAAAACCTTTTAAAGCCAAATAACAGGAAAACCATACTGCATGAAAGTGCTGGTAATTAATAACCATTAATAATAATTAAATAAATAATAATACTTAATAATAAATAATAATAATTAATAATAATTAAATAAATAATAATTAAACCATGTCTTACATGTCGAGTGTTGCACAGTTAATTAATTTCCATTTAATTCTCAACACAATACTGCTTGGTATATAATTTGAATTTTTCTTCTTGTTTATTATAGTAATTTTGATACTTGAGCCCTCATTTTATAACTTTTTACCATTACAATTATATAAAATCACCACCAAACTAGAAAATTAATTTCCATAGTATTGTTGTTTTAGTTCAAGGTAACTAAAAGAGCGGAATACTATTTACTCTCAACTTAATAGCAAAAAACTCAAGCTTTCACTTGGATTGAGATAGACACACGATATTAATGTTTATTAGGCTCCCACTATATGCAAGCAAGCACTGTGCTTTTATATATTCTCTCACGGGTAGCCATAGTACCCCTCTTTTACACATGAAGTAACTAAGGAACATTGAAATTAAGTAAATTGCCTATGGTTACTTAGAACGTTACACTTAGCACTTTCTAGACCTGTTTTCTTTCCATATACTGCACACCAAAATCAATTATACTATGGCCTTTAAAATAAACCACACTAATTACGACATGCAAGGAAATCCAAAAGCCATAATGCAAACTTGCACAGAAGACATTCTTTTGATAACTTGGTTTGCAAACACAACAAATGACATTAGTAACTGGCTAAGTAAAATCTCAAGTTTTAAGAACAGAATTTTTTCATGCCTTATTGTGAATAATCAGTTACCTCAAATTGATTGAAGCAGAGGTGCGGAAGTAAGCCAGAAATCCTACCAAGATATTGCCATCGAGAGAGAGAACACCAAAGACAGAGAAAGAAAGAATGGTCATCTTTACTTAAGGTGATTTATTCAAACTATTTTAAGGTAATAAAGTGGAAAAACTATGACAAAATAACATTTTCAGGTATGTTTTACTTATTAACTAACTCTCATTTTGTGATCAATTAAGAGATTCAAAATTTATTGAGTATAGAATATATAATGTGAAGATATCTTTTAAATTATGTAATTGTTCTTTCTAGTACTAGAAAAATGAACATAAAGCAAAATTCTGCCACAAGTTTATAATGATTTGAAATAAAAAGCCACCTTACTTTATTTGTTGACTTAATGTGACATTGGATAAAAAAGGTAAGTGAAAAATTACCTTCACTGCTGCGGTGACAGCAGCAGTAGCTGCTAAGTTTAACCCTTGCCGTCCAAAGTTTACCACGGTCTCGTAGCCCCTTTCCTTTGCTTGTACAATGTATTCATCAATCTCCTGGGGGGAAGAAACCACACAGATGTTAATTTTATGTAATAATAGTGTTTAGAAGCCCCACACTAGGACTTTCTCCCCATAATTTAATAGTTCCACTAATTTTACAGCATTAAGTATGTGTTGATAGGCATTTCTTAAAAAATGATTTGTGGATATAATTTATATATCTTACCCTTTCCTTTGAAGAAAGAAGTGGATGAAGGAATTTTCTATAAATTAAACTGGCTCCTTTGGTATAGGGACAGAGCAGCCATATGACAAAAGCAATCTTCAGCTCATAGTACAGGGGAAACCTAACAAGGAAAAAAATCAAAAAAAAAGTTGCTAGTGAAAAATAAACTATAACCAATATGGAAATCACAAAAACACTTTTTAAAAAGTTCAGTCACTGTGTTAGGTTTTCACATGTAAAAGTTAGTGATTAGGGAAACAACCATGTTTGAATTGATGAAATCGTCTCCTTTAACTGTAGATCAGTTAATGAAAAGAACGACCCCAGGGATTTACACCTTTTAATCCAAGATTCTTCCTCTGAAGCAAGCACAGGAAAACTGCCAAACTGACTGTGGCAGTCAAGAGAGGACACCGACAGCATTTAGCCAGGGAAGTAAGGTACAGCCACCCTGTCTGCAGAGCCAGACTACCATAGAAGTACATGCTGTACCTCAAAGCATCAGGGTACTTCATATGCTCCAAGTGCACAATGTTTACCCCATGCACACATGTCCTTATCTTTCTCAGGACTCCCAGAAAACTTCCCTTCCAATCTCATTTGCCCAGAACTGCAGCACTTTGCAAACCTAAATTGTTTACTTGCAAGGGGAATACAATTAGCATTGTGGTAGACAATGCTATACAACCATGCCCTTTTCCATGTGACTTTGTAGCACCTTCCCTGTGAGGACATTTCCCCAATCAATGACTGTGGCTTTAACCATGTATCTTGCTTTGGCCAACAAAATGTGAGTGTGACATATGTCACATAAAGCAGGGGGCTTAAATGCCCTTTCATGCCCCCACTCCAACACCCTCAACCTCTCGCTTTAAGGTTTTGCCTTCTGCCATGAGAATAGCTGCTTCTCTGGCTTTGGTCCTGGAATGAGAAGACACTTAAAACTCAGCTGAGTCCAGCAAAGCTGCAGCTGACCATTTGCCCTCGTGCAGCTTGAGCAAGAAATACAACTTTGTTTTTCTAACTTGCTGTGCTTTTATGGTTGGTTGTTGCCACACCAAAAGTTAACTAAAATATAATGATGGGCCCAGTATCTTGTGGTCCATGAGGCACTAAGATAAATAACTGAGCAAATTTGGGTTTTTCTATCAGGGCAGACATGTAGGGGGCAGTGAGGAATGACTACTGTGTAGTCCAACAAAAGGTGTCTGCCACACTGCAATTGCAGAAAATTTATGGACTTCAATTGTTTATGTTAAATTTTTCCTATATTGT
Organism: Lemur catta; assembly: GCF_020740605.2. Classification (NCBI taxonomy): domain Eukaryota; kingdom Metazoa; phylum Chordata; class Mammalia; order Primates; family Lemuridae; genus Lemur; species Lemur catta. The sequence continues at coordinate 43,369,463 of NC_059141.1, read as the reverse complement.
TCACTTTTTAATAATGTATATAGGCTACATTTGCAACCAGAAAATATGAGGTCTTTTAAAAAAAAATTCTTTGAAACTTAGACCTACCATGGTTTGGAATCTGAGTTCTGCCACTTAAAAGCAAACAAACAGATGATAAACAATCAGAAAACTCTCCCCCAAACCCCTACACCAAAAGCATAACAGGTAAATGAATCAACTTTGGGGCAGAGAAGGAAAACTTGTACAGTATTTCAAATTGGAAGAGAAAGAGGGGTGCAGATACAGAGAAGTTCATAAATAAAGGCACGTTGTTAAGAATGAGTATTTTAGTCTGATGACTTCTACTTGTTTCTAGCAAATCCAATATGGCCTAATGTGGTATGAGAATATGAGAATAGCAAAATGGGAAAGACAGCTTAAGGAGAGAACTGTAAAGGTTTGAAACAGACACAGGCAGAAAAGGAAGTAGATACTGACCGGAAGCAAGTTAAAGGAGAGTTTCAATTGATAGACATATGAGCAGCTGATTGATTTTTTTCCAGCTGCATTTAGTAGCCCAGGTAAGGAAGTAAAGACGAGTGATTGCTGGGCTAATTTAGGCTGAAGGTTTGTGCAGTAAAGGCAGAGGAAGATACCAGCAAGGTTGGAAACTTAAATATTTTGAAAGGAGAAGTTCTCCAAGTGATGGCAGGGTTTAGATGGAAATGCACTATTGAAATACAGCACAAGGAAATTCAAGTTGTCCATTAAGTACTGCTTGCTCCTTGGTAAAATGTTAAATCCTTAAGGATATAAACATGCAGGCCGGGCGCGGTGGCTCACGCCTGTAATCCTAGCCCTCTGGGAGGCCGAGGCGGGTGGATCGCTCGAGGTCAGGAGTTCGAGACCAGCCTGAGCGAGACACCGTCTCTACTAAGAATAGAGTTAAAAATTATCTGGACAACTAAAAATATATATAGAAAAAATTAGCCGGGCATGGTGGCGCATGCCTGTAGTCCCAGCTACTCGGGAGGCTGAGGCAGGAGGATCGCTTAAGCCCAGGAGTTTGAGGTTGCTGTGAGCTAGGCTGACACCACGGCACTCACTCTAGCCCGGGCAACAAAGTGAGACTCTGTCTCAAAAAAAAAAAAAAAAAAAAAAGATATAAACATGCTTTCAATTTTGCCTTGTCCCTTTGGAATACAGCAGCCAAGGAGCTGGTGTTGAATGGGTATCCTCATGAGTGTTGATGTTGTCCAGTCTGAATGTTTGTTAATGAGAATTTTAAGGATGGGGAGTGGGTAATAAAAATCAGATGATGTGGGCTTCAAAGGAGGAGTTGTTTAGAAAAGTGATAGAGGAAAGTAGTCTGAAGTCATCCGTGTAGAAAAGGATTATGACAACCAAGTTTCCTTATTCCAAGATATTGGGGGGAAGGTGTGCAGCAAGTAGGCAGAGAGTGACATACGGGGAGAAAAATTAGATGCACTTATTTGAGGGGACTATAAGGAAAGTAATGTTCTTATGGGGAAGCAGATGAGAAAACAAGATGTAGAATAATTAGGTAACTTGATCAAATTCACTTAGTTAAGAGCAAGAGCACAATGAGAACTCAGGACACTGATAATGAGTCTGTAGTGCGGCCCCTTCTCAATAGTAGAACTTACCAAGCAACTGTTTGATCTGCTACTGTTTCAATGACAGTATAGAGAGCAAAAACAATCCAGTACATCATCCATCGAACCTGGAAATAATTAATTATTATTAATAAAAATACTAATGAACAGCAGACTAAATCTGCAACTGATTAATTATACATATATAGTTCTTGATATATAGTATGTTGGGTCAAACGCTTAGAAGGTGACGGTTTAGTTTACAATAGGTTTTGAGTTCTTTATATCACTGTATCAACAGCCTTGTGATACAAAGAATCAAAGAATAATAAATCTCTGGGGCCTGATATAATATAAGTTAGGAATCTAAAACAAAGAATTGGAAAAATAGGAAATATTTTTCTTAACTGAAGGAAAGCTCTTTAGGATTAATTTTTCCTGAACACATTCCCCCAAATTCACACCTTTTCGTCTACCTCAGTATATAGATGTTTCTGTCTCTCAAGTGGGCTGGAGTTTCATTAAGGATTAAAATCTCTGCTCTTCTGCTCAATAATAACAAATATACAATGCCATGGCAACCATGGGCTAGGGACTATACTAAGTATTAAATATCTGTTGGAGGAGTGACTGAAAAATGATACGACTTTGGATGTCTGCAAGCCCAAAGAAGAAACTCCATGGTGATGCCATTCTGGAACAGAGGCGTCCAGGGCTTAAGGATAAAAGTGACTCATGGTTAACATCACATATATTAATTCATTTAATCTTTACCACCACATTACAAAGTAGGAAATATAATTGTTTCCATCATAGATAAGAAAATGGTGCCACAGAGAGGTAAAGTGACTTGCTCAAGGTCATTTTGCTGTGAATGGCTGCCTGGGAATTGATCCAGGTTGCCTGCCTCTGGAACTGGTAAACCAATTATACCATCTGGAGAGAGAAAACGCGAGGGATTTTGGAATGTGGGGTCCAAGAATAACCACTTTCCTTGTTCTTATACCAATCAGTGACAAAAAATTTAGATTCTTATAAATAGCTAGAAAATTTACCCATTTAGTTTTAATACAGATGCTTGTTTGGGTATTTCATAGACAATATAAAACTGTAACTCAAGTACCTTTTACAGTTTTCTATTTACATGGACAAATCAATTAAAAATAGCCATGAATAACTTTCAAGGCAATTATATTGTGAAATATGAATATCAATTTGCTCTACTTTATGAAGAATCCTGAAAGCTTAAAAAAATTGTCCAAAGCAAATAATAAGGTACATTATACATATATGAAATATGAAGAAATTGATTTATAAGATTATCTTAAAATTAAAAAAAAAGGCCAGGCATGCTGGCTCACGCCTGTAATCCTAGCACTCTGGGAGGCCGAGGCAGGCGGATCGTTTGAGCTCAGGAGTTCGAGACCAGCCTGAGCAAGAGCGAGACCCCATCTCTACTAAAAATAGAAAGAAATGATTTGGACAGCTAAAAAATATATATATAGAAAAAATTAGCCAGGCATGGTGGTGCATGCCTGTAGTCCCAGCTACTTGGGAGGCTGAGGCAGGAGGATTGCTTGAGCCCAGGAGTTTGAGGTTGCTGTGAGCTAGGCTGACGCCATGGCACTCTACCCCAGGCAACAGAGTGAGACTCTGTCTCAAAAAAAAAAAAAAGACCAAATGTTGTCTTTAGTGTTCCACTTTTCAAGATTTCTTTTAAATCTCTCACTGCTCCCAATTCCAAGGTTTGTCCAAGTATGGAGATTTTCTTCCTGGGCTAAAATCCTAAGTGTGTCTCTGTGTGTGTTATCTTTTCTTTCCTCCCCTCCTCTTTCCAATAGGAGTGATGCTATTGTATGAGTTCATTCATTCAGCCTTTCCAAATCCAAACACTAATTTGGTACTTTTACTTCTCCACTGTATTCATAAGGTTATCTTTTACCCTGACTGACTATAGGCCTTCCCCACAAGAGAAATGAAGAAGAAAACTATGACTGCAAACTGAATAATGTGGCTTTATTGAGCTACAGGGGACCTTGGAAGAGATTAAGCTCTTTTAAACTAAACAATCATTTACTGAAAAAAAAAACTGTAAAAACATTACAGGAGAAATTGTTCTGTTTTGGTCTCCTATTCAACTTACCCCAGGACTCTTGGGGAGATTCCAAGAAATCCTATTGCTCCATGTGGTAGAGTTTGAAAACATAATATGGCAAACTCCTCTCACTTAATGAAGGGCCAAAATCAATATGACATTCAAGCTCACTGAGCTAGGAGATGGCTGAAGGAGGCCTGAACTATGCAACTTTTTAAACAAGTGGCTGCCACCAGACCAGTCTCTCCAGTTCTTTAGGATTTCCTGGTTCTCTCCCTCTCCAGTGCTCAGCACAGAGATTTCAATATAAACATTATCACCTTCTTTCCCAGAAAAGTGAAGGCTTACATTAGATGTGATCCTCCTCACAGATAATTTAGGAAACTCTCAGAAAAATTAAAGCATTTAAGTCAATGCTTGTTATTTTTCATTATTTCACATTTTCATTATTTCACAACTGTGATCTTCCAAAGGGATAACAACTATAAGTAATACTTCACAAATAAGAAGGCTTTGATTTTTAGTTAAAAAACAACAATTGAACAAACATCAAATTATCCAATCAATAGAGTATTTCTTGGCATTTTCCTGGGATACTGACAATTTTATATCAGCAAAACCCCATGGTTTTAATTTGTCTTTATTGAAGAAGTTCTTTGACAATTTGCTCTCTTGAACCTATGGATTTTTCATTCTCCTTATCAGAAACATGGACTTTAATTATAGTTGAATTCAAGCAATAATTAAAAGAATTCAATGAGCATGTGTTATGCATGGGAGCAACCACAAAGAAAGTTAACTTTGAAAATATATTGCTTCTTTTTTCCATTAATGGACTTGTTTGGTATTTTATACGAAATGATTACTCAGTGAGGCTTTTATTAAAACTGTACCTCAAGGGAACTCAGTCTACTGTTTAAGGTTTTGCCAAAGGAAATAACACAAAGAAGTCAAGGTCAAAAAAAAATTAAACACATGTGAAGATAAAATATTCTTTGGATCACCTGAAAACATTGATAACAGAATGAAATATTAATACAAAAAAGTTGGTAAGACAACAACCACATTGCTTATCTTATGAACATATCTAACCAAATATAATAGAAATAATTGGTTTTAAAACATTATGCAAATACAAGTCAGTAATCTAACAGGTGACTTTAACAAACCACAATCCACCTTTTAAGTTAAAGGAAAAAAAGTTCACACTAACATGATGTTTATTGATACAATTTATGTTGTTGACAAAGTGGGAACAAATAATATTTCTTTCCAGTTCAGAAATGATTGGTAAAAATCAACAAATTATTGCTTAGATATCTGCAGAAGAACAATGAGTATTGAGAAAGCTGTACCCAATTTTTTCTTAAAAGTCTCTTTGACCCTCAGCAGCCTATAAACCCCAATCCCCAGTGGTAAACATTTTCAACCTGGATGACAGTTCATTTTCAGAAAAGGGGCTTGTACTTGTGGCGACAGGGGCTCTGCAGTTAGCGAGTGAACCGGAGCAGCATTCAGGAACTGAAAGAAGAGGCGAGCAGCAGCAGGCAGATGAGACATACTCTTTATTGTGGGGGTGGGGGAGGATGCTGTGCACAGCAAGAACATGGCGAGCACTTATATATGGCTCAGAACAATAGTGGCAACACGCCAAGCGAAAGCGTGATTACATGGGTTCACATAGGACATAACACCTTGGTTACATAAGTATGTTGACTCATGCCTTACCGGAAGGCCGGTGGAAGGCCAATTGTTTTAGTTTGGCCTAAAAAACCTACTGCCTATACAAATGGATTTCCCTTACAGTAGGCTCACAGAGCAGATAGGAATTACCTAACTACTCTGTAACTCCCTTCTATGTGCCTAGTTGATGACCATAAAAAGCTATGAAAGAAAGATGATGTCTCTTTGATCCCAGAGAACTGAATTCTTTAACAAGGTGAAGATTACACCTATAAGCACTAAGATGAGGAGACACACACATACACACAAACACACACACACCCCTCCTTTTCATAAATCTTTCTCCTTCTTTTGTTTTTTGGAGACAAAGTCTCACTCTGTTGCCTGGGCTACAGTGCCGTGGCATCAGCCTAGCTCACAGCAACCTCAAACTCCTGGGCTCAAGCCATCCTCCTGCCTCAGCCTCCCGAGTAGCTGGGACTACAGGTGTGCATCACCACGCCCGTCTGATTTTTTCTATTTTTAGTAGAGATGGGGTCTTGCTCTTGCTCAGGCTGGTCTCAAACTCCTGACCTCAAGTGATCCTCTTGTCTCGCTCCCAGAGTGCTAGGATTACAAATGTGAGCCACCAGGCCTGGCCTAATTTAGTCAACTCTTGAGGATTCAGGTGGCATCATTAAAAATAACATTCATTGACACAATTATAAGTAAACCCTACCTACTTCATGTCATGGGAATAGAAACATGACATGAATATGACAGCTCTGTCCTCAAGGATTTAACATTTTACTAGGGAGAAAAACAAGTAAATAACTATAATTTAAAAAATGTTCTGCTGGGTGCACCGGTAATCGCAGCTACTCAGGAGACTGAGGTGGGAGGATTGCTTCAGCCTAGGAATTCAAGGCCAGCCCAAGCAACATAGCTAGACTCATCTCTTAAAAACAAACAACCAAAGTTCTGCTGTTCTGTCTACGTTACTTACCCTAGTTCCTAGTATGAGTCAAGACCCTAATATTTTGAAGAAAGCTTACTAAAGAGATTAGTTATAAATCTGTGAGCAACATTCAGGAAAACCAATTAAGGATAGTGGTGCACCCCTGAGCTAGCGACAGCAGGAACTGGTGTTACTGCTAGGTGAGGGGGAAGGGGAGGAAAAAGTTCCCTGGAGTCCAGAGAGGGTAACTGTGGGTGAGAGCCATAGCCTCAGGAGACAGTCACAGTCTACCTGTGGTGGCAGGGAGGGAGCTGGCATGCTCGTCCTGCCTTCCCATCTTCTGCAAGCCTAAAGGGAAGCCAGAGGTGGTCTAGCCTGGATGGATCAGCCTCCTGGGCCATAAACAAGGCAGGGAACTGAGGAAGATGGAGGGGAAACTCCGAGGGAGGGACAAGTAGAAAGGTCCCAGCGCTACTCACCCCGTTAGCTTTTTGAAACTGTGAACTAATATAAAATCCTAAGCTGCGCTCTCCCCTCGGCCAAGCGGACCACAGAGAAACCTTAAAACTGAGTTCCCAGCCATGCCTCATTATGTCCCCTCCCTTGCTGACAGCCATCAGGCTTTTTTCCTAAGGGCTGAAAAGAAACCAGTCTCAGTGATCCCGACCAGCATTCTTTCCTGGTAAGAGACACTAACCCTGGAGCGGCCTTAACCAGCCTACGGAGCATGCGCAGAGAGGGTCTTCCGGTCTTTATTTCACCCTTTTGACCTGAGAGGGCGGCCATTTCTGAACATGGACCTCATAAAAGGGCATAAAGCTCAATTGTGCAGGTGCGGGTTTCTCCTTTCATAAACATTCATGAGCCCTCCTGTAGCTTGTTAAATTTGTATGTATGGCCATCCTGTTCAGTATAAATTCCTGTTGTTCCTGCCTCGAAGCTCCTATTCCCAGGGTCAGGCTGAGGCTCAGTGGCTGTCCAGCCTGTTGGCCATCCACAGGCTGCAACCCTTTATGGGAAACAAAACTCTCCTTTCCAAATTATGCACCTCGTTATTTCCTCAGTTTACAAAACATACCCAGAATTGAAGTCATGTATTATCACTTCCACAGACAGCCCCCCAGCCCAGATGACCATCATCTCCTGTCTGGATTATTTCGATAGCATCCTAACCGATCACTCTGCTTTTTTTTAGTCTATTCTGCATATAACAGTCAGTGTGTCCTTAAAACAGAAGCCAGTCAAGTCATTCCTCTGCTCAGACCTCTCTGATGGTCCCCCATCAAAATCCTTACTGCCGCCTAAAAAGCCTTATGCATCTGGCCCCAGTGACCTCTCTGTCCTCACCTGCTACTGCACCTTTCTTCCCCATTCTGTTCCAGCCACACCCACCCTTTTCCTGTCCTTTGTATGTGCTGACATGCTCCTGCCTCAGTGCCTTTTACAGGCTGTTTCCTTGTATGAAATGCTCTTCCCCCAATTACCCATGTGAAGAGCTTTCTCACTTGCTTCAGATTTCTGTTCCAATATTTCCCATGAGAGAGGCCTTTCCTGACCACCTGTTTAGAATATCAATGTCATCCTAACTCTCTCATCCTGCTTAATTTTTCTCTTTAGTAGGCATCACATATCATAGACCCATCGAACAAATATTTACTTTTTCCTCCGCCTTTTCCTACTAGAATGTAAACCTCAAGAGGGCAAAGATGTTTATTTTGCACACTGCTGAATTCCCTGTGCCTGGCACAAAAGGTGCTCCATAGACGTATGTTGATGGATTGTTGAATGCATACGGGGCTGCACATGGCTTAGTGTGCTCCTTTTGTAAGGACTGCAAAAGGCTATAAAGTAGATAGGAGGTAAAAACATGATGATGAATAAATATAAACCAATCTTTTAAGCGATCCAGTTTTTTTTTTTTAAGGAGAGAGGAATAAAAAATAGCATGAGGCAAAATGAAGCATGTTTATGTTCTCAAGGATTTAACATTTTACTAGAGATAATGAGATCCAAATTATGAGAAAGCAGGAATACTTAACGGAACAAGATCCTGGATGAGATAGACGAGAATAAGATTAGGAACATAGATGGAAAGAAGAGTGGGCTGACGAAAGAAGCAGGGATGCATCTTCCTCTGGGACAGAAGGGAAGGGAGAAATGAGTGGTTGCGTGGGGAAGAGAGCCGACAGGTTCACAGGTGAGGCTCTCTTCCTCCACCCTGCAGTAGGAGGGCAGGTCAGTTGTTAAGGCTGGGCATGGGCGGGAAGGAGAGTACATTTGTGAAGGGCAATAAATGTTTAGAAAAGTTGTTTCTAAGGATGGGAAAGGGAGCTGCCTGCAGAACAGATGAACACATGATGTGATCAATGATGCCCTTCACCTGCTCTGGGTGTCAGAGCAAGGGCTACAGTGAAAGGTCTAGGACAATGAAATGAGAGTTATGCTGGTGACACTGCTGTCCACACAAAGGCATAATGACAGTGTGTCTGAGAAGTGGCCCAGCACACCCTGTGCTCTTTAGCCTTCTCTGCAGGTAGGTGGGGCAGTGTTCAGTTCTCACCAACAGAATACAAGGTGAGGCTTTTGAGAAGTGGGTTATCTCCTCCACTTGCTCTCCTCCCTTCCTGCTAGCTGGGATGGCACAGAGCAGAGCAGCCTTAGAAGCTATGTGTTGAAGGTAGGCAGAGTCTGAGTTCTTAAAAAAAAATAGTTGCATGAGGAGAACTTCTAGCTGGAATGAACACCTAGCCTGGATTGTTGTATGAAAAAGAAATAAGTTTCTATATTCTTTCAGGCATTGCATTATTGTTGCATACTGTGACCACAGCAGCTTAGTCTAGGCCACAGAAGCAATGGTTCCAGAATTAGGTAAGCATCAGTCATAGTGCTATCAGCTGCCATCTGTGGCATGGCTAATGCCCCAGTATGTGGTGACAGGTACTTGTACCACAATGACGGGGAAATGGAGAAGAGGGGTACCATTTTAAGAAACTCTGTTTGAGATACTCTCAGGGAAGTATTTTGGAAGAAACTAAAGGGTAGGAAGGATTGATGTTCTCATGCAGCACACTGGGGCAGAGGCTGAGAAATACTATTTTAAATTATTGTAATCCTTGGCAAGTGTGGCTTCTCACTGTGTGAATTTATTGGCTATCATGGGCGTTGTCAGTATATATGTCTTCAGCAGCAATCCCCTTCTACTTTCATTAGGACAAGAAATCAGATAAATAAGCTTGTCAGAAACAGGTATGAAGTTTCAAGTAAATATATTCCGAATGGGAGGCCAATAAATAAAGTGCAAAGAAAAAAGTACATAAATGTCAGAGGGACGACTATATAAAAAAAGTTGTTTGATGTTCTATTTTGCTTATTTTGTTTTTTTTCCTAAGAGTATATACCTAATGGCTAGTACAGTGCTGGCACAAAACAGATGCTCAAAAACATTTATTAAAAGAATTAATTAACTGGGTTAACTTGGCAAGCAACACTGTAATTTCCATTTTTTCTAGTTATTCAATAATAAATGTGTCCTGAGAGTGGTCAGAATGAAATGGCAATCATTTTTCAATTTTGGAGCACTTTACACACTGTACTTTTTGGGACTAGAGAAATGTGATGAATATTTTAATTTAAAATAAAAAATGTATAAATAAGAATTTTTATTTTAAGAATCCTCAAATAGAATGTTAAAATCATTGAAATATCAAAAAGAATTTATTTTCCAAGGAAATATACTCATAATTAGTTGAGTTCTTTTGAAGAATATGGAGTCATCTGTGATATAAAACCACAGAATCTAAAATTGCAGTCTGGTTTATACAGTGCATGAATCAGATTATCCTACTTAACAAGCCAGCACTTGCTTTATTATTACTTGAAATCCGTAAGGCTTTTGTAAAGCCTTAGCATTTCAGAAATCCAGACAGTCATGTGATGGAGTTCTTAGCTTCACCCTCTCAAAGGAATTAAAGGATATTTAAAGCCTGAGTGAATACTGTAAAATGAATGTACCCATAGGCTAAATTTACTATCAAGAAGACCATGCTCCATTTAATAGGTATGCATTTACCTACTCTAACGCCAAAAGAAAAGTGAGCTTCATTTCATGGTCTTTTAACATTTTTTCAACAAGTTTTTATGATTTATATTCTTACATAAAATTTTTATGAAATTGATTTAGATTCCAGGATAAACAAATAAAGTAAACAGAAAGTCAGCTGCAACTGTAAAATGACCCTCCTGACTTCCATCACAGACACTGAGAGCAATGCACAGGCCCCGAGTGTACAGGGGAATACCGTGTCCTGGTGGGAGGCATGCTGCAGTAGACTTAGGAGAGCCATGAATAACAGTTGTAGTGGTGTATTAATTAAAAGATATGTTTCTTAATATATAACTCACTCTTGTTATGCTATGACCAGTGTAATATTTTAATAGTGACAATAATATGTGAAATGATATAACTGTACAGATTTATACTTGCATGATAAAAAGAAAAATTAATGCGATATATTAATTTGATAGATATTACTTAAGGCCTACTACTATGAATGAAGCCTTTGATATGAAATAGTCATAAACCTTGATGTCAAGGTGCTCCTACATCCAAGAAGCTTTCTTGGAGGAGATCAGTATAAGAGGACATATAAAAAGGGTAAGAATAGACGATTGCCTGTACAAAGTCTGATTCAACATATAACTATTACTATTTGATTACATATTAGATTACATACTATATATTATTCACTGCCTTATATGAATGAAATTTCTTCACTTCCAAAGGAAGCCTTCTCTGATGACCCCTACTCCTTCCAAAGGTCATATATAAACTTGTGCACTGTACCTGTCCTTTGTAGAGTATCTGTGTGGTTGGTTTATGTAACACCTGCCTGTGCTGTTTGACTGTGACAACGAATAGGGACTGAAATTGTCTTACCTATCATACCCCCACCCACTTAGCACCCTGTGCCTAAAGCAAACACAGAGGACAGCTTCCACTGAACTATTTTAAATTTTAAGGCCTGGATTGATAAAAGATTCCAACAAGTAACTCTGAACTGCAAGCAGCAGTTGATCGTATACAAAATAGTCTATTTTGTCAAAGTTGTTTTCAAAGTTATCAGAGATTAAACAGCTTTCCAACTTCTCTTAATTACAGATTCTTTGAATCATAAAGCTATTAATATGGGTCTTTAGGAAAAAATGAAAAATTACATATGCCTAATGATTTCAATTATAACCACATTAAGTGAATCCAGAGCATAACATGCTAAAATGTACTTCACTGGGGAAAAAAAAAAAAACTTCTTTGCTGAGGCTAAAAGAAATAAACACTGCTGGAGTTCAGACCACCCAAAGAGAACTTTATTTTTTGACCATTATTAGTTATCCACTCAGGTCAATTCACCCAAAACATTCATTCTACATATTTCAGAGACAACACAGAGATCCTCCGATAGAGAATTCTTTAGAAACAGTACAGAGTTGAGAGGATTTCTCCTGTTTCACTAACATTAAGCAATAATTTGGTTACTTCATAATGATTTTTTTCCCTGATTAAAAATAAAGAGGAACAAAATGTGAGAAATCTCCCTCTTTTATCCAATCCAGATGGCTTGGTTATGGGATTTTTCTCAGAGCTGTGCCAAGTTAGAAGCATGGTTGAAAATAAGTTATTTGAAGTTAAATCCAAAGCGAATAGACTGTAGCTGAAAATAGTTTTTTTTAAAAAAAGATAGAGCATGTGTTGGGGGTAAATATGTGAGGTTAGGATTGATTTGGCTTCCTCAACTTTGGGGTGCTTCTTCCCCCACTGCCCCATTTGAGTGTGATTTAACTTTGTGCAGCTCCCCGTACTCAAATGATTGGGAGTCACACTTTTAGATGCTGAACTTGCAGCAACCTTGTTTACCTGCAGTTTCTAATTATCCCTGCTAAAGTCCTCACAGAATACACTGTTGCTCTGAAGGAGAAAGCCTCACATTATATAGATGTATCTGGTGTTAGAGTGAGTAAGAATGGGGCAGATTGTCAATAGAAATGGATAGGTCTGCACAATACTGCATTATTCCTCATGCTCATGAATCACAGAAGCCCCACGTATCTCCTCCCTGACCTCAGTAGAGTTGAGAAACTTGAGAAAAGGGAAAGTACAGAAATGTTTAAAAACTAGATGAAATTAATTAAAAAGAAGTGTTGAAAAGAAGATGAAAAAAGCAGGAACTGTTTAAGGGAACTGTTCCCAGGAGCAGAATTTAGGAAGGAATGACTTCTCAGTCCCAAAATAACTCTCTCCATCCACACTGGCTGAGAATTCACACTTCACTTTTTATATTATTTAAAGTTGTATTGATTTATTTGGGATAATAAGCATTTGGAGGAGACATGGTTCCCTTTTAACAGGACCACATGGAATTTCTCAAGATTTTAGTATGGGGAAAACAGGCTATTCAGATAGAGAAGAGTAAACTATTAATAAATGGCCATCATATTGGTTATCCTAGTTTCCATCCTGAATTGTCATCCTACTTCCTTCTTTCCCTTGGTGTTCCCCAAGCCTGGGCCTATTACATTTGTTATTTGAGGCATTCCCAAGGGTGTTCCTCATCTAACTTCACAAAGTCGACTCCATCTTGCTACTTCTACAGGTGAACTAACCTGGCCTCTGAGAGATTTGCTTCCTTCTCCAGGTGACTGGCAAGGCTATGGCTGATGCAGTAAATGACAAAGTCCACTCTTTAGGTAAGACATCACCTCTATATATGACTGTAGCTTTATGCTGTAGTCTCAGCAGCACACTTTAAACATACAGTAAACATTCCAATGGCAAGAACGAGCCCTTACAATACTAGGACCACATGGTTGTCCAGAGAAAGCAAGGACTCATAGAATAAAAATTCCAGGAAGAATAAATCTCCGTCATGATTGAGAACAAACGTGTGTTATCAAATTACTTCTCAAATTGCATGTGCAATCAACCACACAGACAGAAGGTTCACATTTGGGTGAGTGGAGGGGGCTGGGGGAGCAACAGAGCACAGGGCACTCAGGATAAGGAAGGGCTGCCTGAGGGCCACAGTGTAGGCCCTGGGTAAACAGTGAGAGGAACAAAGTGGCTGCAGAGAGGTGCAGGAAGAAGGGTGGATGATTCTAAATAGAAACTTCACTAACAGAGACGTTTTGTCTGGGGCCAGCCATAAAACATGGAAACCAGGAGGAAGTCAGACTCAATATCCTTACTCCTTTGTGTGTACTATATGGTTAATTTCGTTAACATACATTTTTCTATAATATATTCCAAGTTGTTAATCAATCAAATTACATAAGATGATTCTGAAACAAACTATGTGTTATTTAGTGCCTATCCGCATATGTAAACTTATTTTTTTAAAAAAGTTTGCAGTGTGGTGAAGGGCTTTGGCAAAGGGCTGCCTGAGTGCCATGATAAAATAAGATACCACTTAATTAATGGTTTTCAACTTCGCCATGGATAAGAATCATGTGGGAATTACAATTATATAGATTCCTAGTCCCCACCATCACGAGGTGCAGAGAGAGGGCAGCCAGCTGTTTAAAAGGCAAGCTCCATGAGTGGTTTTGAGGTATAACCACAGTTGAGGGCATGCACAAAATCCTTGCTATTTAAACTGCGGTCTGTAGACCAGCAGCATTGGCATCACCTGGAAGCCTGCTGGAAATACCAAATCTGAAGCCCAGGCCAGATCCACTAAATCAGAATTTGCATTTTAACGAAATCTTAGGGGGAGTCATATGCTCATTAAAGTTTGAGAAGCACTGCAGTGGGAGGCTGCTCTGTGTAAGTTCTGACAACATCAACTAAAAGAAGGTGGTACCATTAACAAAGGTAATGAAAGAAAAGGCTTGGATTTAGAAAAAAGATAAACTTGGTACTGTGAGATAATTTGTGCAATGTAAACATTTAAAAGGTACCCTTATTTTCATAACACTGTTTAGGCACATCATCACTTAAAAAGAATACCAAGAAATTCAAAAAATAGGAACTGGGCCTTTAGCCCACCTCTCAGAGGCACTGTTTATGATTATCAATTGGGCAAATAAAAGCTTTGGGCAAAGAATCCAGGGAAGAGTAGCCTGGCAGCCTCTTCTACCCCAAAGTTCCATGAGAAATGTCCCTGTTGTCTACTCCATTCTAAGTGCCCAGAGCTAACTCCATAAAATTCCCTCCCTTCTCAAGAAGGAAATGCCCCTAGAGTCTCCTACATCTGCCTCCTACAGGGAGAATGTAGGAACCTTGATGCGTAAGCTGAAATATGTTAAGCCTTAATGTCAATGGCAAAAACTTCCCCGGTTGGCTCCAATGATTTATTCTGACAATCTTTTAAGGATATAACATAATAAAATAACTGAAATGTTAGATCTTCATTTAAAAAATCACCTGTTGGAAACCTTTGGAAGTTACTATAGTATTTTTACTCAATTCAATCTATTTCTGTGACTTTTAAGACAATTTGAAGATTTTTTCCATTTTACCTGCAGTGTTTGGATCTATATTTTAATTTTAAAAATGTGCCGGGCGTGGTGGCTCACGCCTGTAATCCTAGCACTCTGGGAGGCCGAGGCGGGTGGATCGCTCGAGGTCAGGAGTTTGAGACCAGCCTGAGCAAGAGCGAGACCCCGTCTCTACTAAAAATAGAAAGAAATTATATGGACAACTAAAAATATATATAGAAAAAATTAGCCAGGCATAGTGGCGCATGCCTGTCGTCCCAGCTACTCGGGAGGCTGAGGCAGGAGGATCGCTTAAGCTGAGGAGTCTGAGGTTGCTGTGAGCTAGGCTGATGCCACGGCACTCACTCTAGCCTGGGCAACAAAGCGAGACTCTGTCTCAAAAAAAAAAAAAAAAAGGTATTTATTGTGATACCCAGGAGATAGACAAGATTTAAGATAAATATTTATACCATGTATTTCAATATATTTTTAATTTTCTGTAGTTTTTCAAAAGAACTTCATCTTTTTACATTACTGTTAAACATTTCTGAAGTAACCTCTTTCTCAAATGCTTTTTTTTTGAGATGGGGTCTTGCTCTGTCACCCAAGCTAGTCTTGAGTTCCTGGCCTCAAGCAGCAATCCTCCTTCCTCGACCTTCCAAAGTGCTGGGATTACAGGTGTGAGCCACAGTGCTCGGCCTCAAGTGCTTTTAAAGTTACATGAAGTTTTAGGGAAAGATTTATTTCTCTTATTTAGCTAAAATCTTCAGGAACAGCTCTAGCTTTTATATTTTTAGGAGGACCTTTCACAGTGTGATGGCAATCTGGTTGACAATCTGATTATTACAGCTGTAGTTGGTAAAACACTGTATTTCTAAAATTACTTAATGGAAAGATGATGTACATGTCTGAGCATTCCAAAGGCAGATCCTGGTATTGTGTGAAAGGAGAAATTTCTCGGCATAAATAATGTAACCTTTAGCTGAAAAGAAAAAAAAAGTCAGGTATCTCTGATATTATTAGAAAATATTCCATTATTAAATGATAAAAATTGGAGGGAGTTTAATATTTTCTTTGTCACTTAAGTTTAGCATTGGTTGCCTAAAACCTTTTCCTGTTTCTCATTTTGTCAATCCTTTTTCTACTCTTCCCCCTATCTCAGCTATTTCAAGTGTTTGTTTTATTAAACTTATTCAAGGGAATAGCTCTTAGATACACTAATTAACCTGAATTTCTGTTTTTACTTCTTTTGGTTTTATATTGCTTTATTCATCCTACATTTCTTAGTTTCTTTTAATTTTAATATTTTTATTGCTTTGTGAGTTGAATGTCTTCCTTCCTTTTCAAAATAAAGTCTTTTAAATCCAGTATGTTCAAAAATATAAATTGTGGTAGGTCTTATCATTTTAATTTTTGAATTAGTTTATTACTGCACTTTTGATTTCTCTTCTAGTCAATGATTATTTCTCCTGTTTGGAATTTATTGGGGTTTTCTTCAAAGCAGTGAGGTTATGGTTTCTGAACAGACAAAGGGAAGGCAAACACTGGCTGCCTTTGAATGCAGTTCTCCCTGCAGTGAGGGTGGTGGCAGTTGAGTTTTTTGGTTGATGTAGCTTTTATGATTTTAAGCTGTTCCATCACTAGGGATTAGGGTGGAGGTGGCTAGGCCTCCCTCCAATTTACTTCTCAGAAACATTTCCTTTAATGGAAATAACTGTTTCTGTCTCTGTTTTAAAAATCCATTCCCATTGGCACTACAGTTGGGAAAATTCTTCCTAGATTTTAGCAAAAATCTGACTTAGCCTCTTTGGTTTAAGCGTTACTGTGAGAATTTTTTTCTATGTGTATGTTTTCCAAAGCATTTTCATTGGAAGCTAGAAAAGGACAGGCAGTTGTGGTTGGCTAGCTACCTCTTCGCATGAAAACTGTGGAAATGCTTCCAGTTTACTTAATAAAGGTCAGGGGTTACTTTAATTCACATTCTAAAATTTTAGAAGGAACTATGTTAGGCATTCGTTTTAAGTCCCCCAATTATATAATCTTATTCAAATTTAATGCTTGCTTCCGAAAGTTGGATCCCCTCTAATGATTCTGAGGTGTTACTAAAAAATTGTTTTTAGAAAACATAAGGAAGAGTATAACTCACTTAATAATAGTATCAACTACTTCACCAGTGAAGTCATATATTATATATATTATACATAAAATAAGCATGACACATCAAAAATTAAGTTTATAAAGATAATTATCACCTGATTTACTTTAAGTAAATTTAAGTAGTTTAATTCATTAAAGGGTAGTGAACTATTTCACATACAATTAAATCATGATTTTATTTATCAGAACTCGATTGACAAACAGCTATAACTCGAGATAAGGTATGCATGTATTCACTGTAAGTCAGCTAAAATTGAATCTTAAAATTATTTTCATGGATTGAAAGATATGACAATATGTATTACTTTAACCCTATCTCTTATGTGAACACATTTAAAAACCAATGTTAATGATATAAGTCTTATGTGATATCACAGGATAATTACACTACAACTATCCCACTACGCAAAGTAAATCTGGGTAAAGATGGTAGACTGTACATATACACGTAATTCTACTCCCTCTGCAAATCAACAGTAAACAACAGTAAAGTGATTTGTTAAAAAGGCATAAGCCCAGAAGAAGACAGAAGAGAAGAGAGCATCAAAATTGTGGAGCCAGGAAGGAAAGAGATGAATAATAACTGACATAGGAGATCTGAGAAAACTGAATAGTAAGCTAGCAGTGGGAAAAACTAGGAAGCAACCCAACTTTACACTGCAGAACTCACCGGAAGAATTGGTGGCACAATTCTTGGTCAGAAAGGGCTAAAAATAGGAAGGATGGCTGTATGTCTGCTTAAGGGACAGGAAGCCTCTCAGAGGCCCTCCTAATTCAGCAGCCTGGCAATGTCCCTCCTTCCCCAAGGGAACCCCCATGGTTATTCTCTGCATAGGGTGAGTCAGAGGGCCTCTGGATTTGCAAACCTCTGGCACAGCTAAGAGTGTGTCTAATAGGGATTAAGTAAAAGTTTACAAAGTGAATGTTGAGAGCCCCCAAGCCTTATTCTCCCACTAGGATGCTGGCAAGTAAGTACCTTTTAGAATGGAAGAGTCTCCTCTGAAGAGTCTGACTGGCACAAGAGAAAATGCCTAAAGATATTGATGATTTTCCAAGGAAGTGGTTGTTATGGGTTGAATGATATCCCCCCAAAAGATATGTTAAAGTCTCCTATGGACTAAATTATGTCTCCCCAAAACTCACTGGTTGAAATTACAACCCTCAATGTTTGGAGATAGGGGCTTTTAAAGAGGCAATTAAGTTTAAGGAGGTCATAGTGTGGGGCCCTGATCTGATAGGGCTGGTGTCCTCTTATGAAAGGGAAAAGGAGGGCTCTCTCTCTCTCCATGTGCCTACAGAGGAAAGGCCATGTTACAAGCCAGGAGGCCTCACCAGAAACCAATCCTGACAGCATCTTGATCCTGGACTTCCAGCCTCCATAACTGTGAGCAAATGATTCTGTTGCTTAAGTCACCTAGTCTGTGGAATTTCGTTAGGGCAACACAAGCAGATTAACACAGAGTCCTAAACACCAGTACTTCAGAATGTGACCTTATTTAGAAATATGGTCATTGAAGATGTAATTAGTTAAAATGAAATTATAGTGGAGTAGCATGGGCCTTTAATCCAATATGACTGGTGTCCTTATAAAAAAAAAAGAGAAACAGAGACACAGAGACGCAAAGGGAGAACACCATGTGACAACAGAGGTAGACTGAAGTACTGGGTACCATCCGAAGCTAGGAATTGGCAAGCAAGGATTCTCCTCAATGGGTTTCAGAGGGAGTGTGGCCCTGTAGACATCTTGAATGGGCTTCTGGTCTCCAGAATTTGTAAGACAATACATTTGTTTTGTTTTTGGCTTTCTTTTGGGACAGAGTCTTGCTCTGTTGCCCAGGCTGGAGTGCCATGGTGTCAGCCTAGCTCACAGCAACCTCGAACTCCTGGGCTCAAGTGATCCTCCTGCCTCAGCCTCCCAAGTAGCTAGGAGTATAGGTACCTACCATGATGCCTGGCTATTTTTTTTCTATTTTTAGTCACCCAGCTAATTTTGTTTTTTGTTTTATTTTTTTTTTTTGAGACAGAGTCTCCCTCTGTTGCCCTGGGTAGAGTGCAGTGGCATCATTGTGGCTCACTGAAACCTCAAATTCCTGGGCTGAAGCAATCATCCTACCTCAGCCTTCCCAGTAGCTGGGACTACAGGCACCCACCATGATACCTGGCTAATTTTTCTATTTTTAGTAGAGACAGGGTCTCACTCTTGCTCAGTTTGGTCTCGAACTCCTGACCTTAAGGAATCCTCCTGCCTTGGCCTCCCAGAGTGCTAGGATTACAGACGTGAGTCACTGCACCTGGTCAAATTTCTGTTGTTTTTAGCCACAGTTTGTGGTACATCCTTATGGAAGCCTGAAGAACAAACACAATGGTCTAGTCAGATCACCCTACAGCAAAGATCACATTCAACAAGGCCATTCATGAGCACAGAGCTCCAATCAGCTTTCCAATATAACACTTAAATATGAGCAGAGAACCAAGAATCATCCGTCATTTGAGAAAATCAGGTATGAAAAACAGAGGCTGAAACAAATAAAAAACAGAATTCAAAGGAAAAGACTATATAAGAAGGAACATGTCCAAAAAACTGTCAGTCATAATCACAGAAAAAAGAGAAGAAATTTTAAACATAAAATAAGAATGTGGTGCTATAGACAAAGGAACATTCACATAGTAAAAACAGCACTTAGAACAGGAGCAGATTAAAAGATCAATTGAAGGATTAGAAGGTAAAATTGAGAAACTGTGAGAAAGTAGAACAAATAGACAAAGAAATGGGAATAAAAAGGAAAAAGATCAGAAAATTAGAGGAACAGACCAAGTGCCATATAAATGAATTAAAGGAATTCGAGATAGAACAAACAGTGAAAATGGAGTGGCGAATATCACTAAAGAAATAATTTTAACCAAATTTCCCAGAGATGAAGGACAAAGGATTCCCAGAATTAAAAAGGACTACTGAGTAGTTTAGCAAAACTGATTATAATTGACTCACGCAAAGCACATCATCATGAAATTTTAAAACAACAGGAAATTAGAAAATATCCCACGAGCTTCCTGAATGGGAGGAGAAACAGTAAGAATGAGAATGGCTTCAGACTTCTTGACAGCAACACTCGAAGTTAAAGACAACGGAGAAATGCCTTCAAAATTCTGAAGGAAAATGATTTTCAACATAGCACCTCAAAAAATTTACCTCTCATTATTGCCTTCTCAGGAAGGATGCATTTCATCAAAATGAGGAAGCAAAATAAGAAACAGGAAGACAGGTAATTAAGAAAACAGAGAATCCAAAACAAGAGGAGCCGATTCAGGATCTCTAACATATATACGAATGCACCGAGAAGAAACTTACACAACTGTAGCAGAGTTGGGGTCTGAATATGCAATAAGAACAGAGAATATCAAACAAATGAAAACAGCAACAACAAAACAATAACACCAGGGAAAGGAATGGTCAGGATAGGGTAGTGCAGAGATCAGCTGCAAATAGCGTTTATATAAAGAAAGGAATTATATAACAGGTGCTGTTCTATGTCAGGTACTAGTTTAAAATCTTTATGCTCATGAACTCATATAATCCTCAGACCATCTGAGGAGGTAAGTACGACTTACCAATAAGAAAACCGAGGCACAGAAATGTCAAATAACTTGCCTAAAGATACAGCTAGTAATGGGTAAGGCCGGGATGATAACCCAGGCAGCCTGGTTCCAGATGCTCTTTACCTCTACATTCTACTGCTTTTTTCCTAATTTAGTCTAAGTCATGTAAATATTGAATAATGAGCCAACCCAAATTATACCATGATGACACTGGGAAGCTATAGGGACAGGGAAATATGGATGTGTATAGTGGCACTGGGTACCCGCTAAATCATCTTTCACAGAAGGAAGTCAACTCATGATGTCCACCTGAAAAATTAATAAATAGCCAAGTAAGCATGTTATTTAAAATATGGAAATGAATACTAAAAGATTGAGATAAAGGAAGTTGCTGCCTCTAAAGAGTTAGAGATAGGGATGGAAGGGTGGGGAACTATTGTTTTTCATAATAAGCCTTGGAAAACTAATTGACTTTTTAAATTATAATCACGTACAGCTTTAATAAAAATAAAAGTTAAATTAAAAGTATGTCAGAATGGAAAATAAATAAGCATGTGGCCTAACAAAACTGATTTTCAATAAAACCCCCATCTTAATCGGTAGGCTAATCTTTAAACTTTCTAAATTATTAAAACCCTTGAATCAAATGAATATTCTTAATCCAAAATATCAAAAAATACTTAGGCAACACTTTTTGAGAATAAAGTTCTTTAGTATGTTTTTTCTCCTATTAATATTTCCACGCTAAAGCGAGTAGACAAGTTCAGATTTTACTAATCAGTAAGATCTGTAGAACTGGCATGTGGTATATTTGCTCATTTCCACATCACCTAGATACTCAGTCAAAAATTAGGTCACTTTCAAAAACCAAGTCAATAGAGTTTTAGAGGACCATTTCTATGCCTTTTAAAGAGTAGTTTCCCAGAGTTTTCCCTGTTCTTTGTTCTTGCACGCAATAAATCTTAGGCCCAAATGTCTGATTTTGATTTTGAAGTGCTGTTAGCCAATCTTTTCATTGCTGCTTTCTCCAACATTCTTTGAACAAGAACACTGGTTTCCTAGAAAAGCTACAGCAATTACACATGACTTGGAAGTAAACACTCTATTTTCAAGTCATGAGATGGAATGAGCCTGAAAAAATTTGCAAAACCATACTAATTCTTCAGTAAGTTTACATTTCAATTACTGCAAGACTGAAAGTCTTTAAGTAGGCCATATCAGCCACACTATACAGGAAATTATATCCTAGGAAAGCTCTGTTTTAAAAATAGGCAAAGGAAGAAAGGAAGGTTGCCAAAATACACAGTACTTTCCATTTGTTTTGATTTGAACACAGCATCTGTTTTATCAGGTGCAATTTACCATTTGCAGGCTTAAGGGGAATGGTAGTAGTTAGGGTGGGAAGAAGTAAATTAACCGAAAATCTTTGCTTTCTGAAAATAATTTTGAAGTAGATAGCAGCGGAATTTAAGTCATAACTAAATACTAAAAAGAAATTGGTCTTCGTGATACGTGTTAAGACTGGACTGTATACTCCCTAACCCAGCAGAACCAAAGCTGGCAAGCTAGATCAATCCAATTAAGAAACGCATACGCTTTTAAGCACAATTTAATATTTCACATATATTAACTTTTCCCCTTTTTTCTTATTTATTATTTATCCAAAAAATATTGAGCATCTATTATATACTATGTACTGTTCCAGGTATGAGAATATATTAATACAAATCAACAAAACAACAAAACCCTTCCCCCTCTGGGGCCTACTCTGGTAGAGGAGACAAACATATATACAAATAAAGAATATAATAGTATAAAGTATCATTAAAGATATATAACAGGGCAATTTTAAGAAGGTTAATTTTACTAAGAAACTGCCATGTACAAAACAAAGCAAATGTGGATAGGATTACCATACAGGAAATACTTTATGAAGCCAGAGTTCTGATAAAGCTGTTAAGAGTCAGAGTTTAAACTGGATGAAACTCAAGCCTCTTTTGACAGGTGGGTGCAAGAAAATAATAGCCAAAATTTTTGTCAGAGTAAATTAGACTGGAAATACTTAAAGGACTGTCAAGACTTTATAGAATTTTCAAAAACTTCTAATTTCATTTTTAACCTCTTAGTTCACAGTTGACTTAGATGCTTATGGATCCTGTCCTACTACTGATTAGGCCGCCTCATTGCCCTTCCTGAAAAACATCCATATGGTTGTGGCCCCTGAAGGCCCACCTTTGAATTAATCAGATGCACATTCACTGGCTGGTTGTGAAAAGCTGTTTCAACTTTTTCATGAAGCTAGGATCCCTATCTAAGCGTCTAAAGGTAGCATGGTAGAAAAGAAAGAATAAAATATTAGAAACAGAAGATCTTCCATCTGTTACCAATCCTGCTTTTACAATCCATGTACTTTGGGCAGGTTAATTCACGTCTCTGAGCCTGTAATTGGAATATTTTCCCTGCATACTTTATAGGGTTGCAGTAAGGATCAGTGAGGTATCACTGGGGTAGGCAGAATAATGCCCTCTCCCCCAAAGATGTCTGTGTACTAATCCTTGGAAACTGACTGTGTTAGGTTACACATAGAAGTAGGGTTGCAGATGAAATTAAGGTTGCTAATCAGCTGACCTTGAGATAGGGCATTTATCCTGTATTAATCAGGTGAGCCTGATGTAATCACAACGGTCCTTTTCAGTGGAAGAGGGAGGCAGAAGAGACAGAAGCAGAGAGATGGTGGTATGAAAAGTCTTAGCTCAACGTTGCTAGCTTTGAAGCTGGAGGAAGAGAGCTGTGAGCCAAGGAGTATGGGCGGCCTGTAGAAGCTGGAAAAGGCAAGTAAAAGATTTTCCCCTAGAGACTCCAGAAGGAATCATTTCAGATTTCTGATCCCCAGGATTGTAAGAGAATAAACTTATATCATTTGAAGCCAATAAGAGCATGATAATTTGTTACAGTAACAACTGGAAACAATAGGCAAAAGTATTTTGAAATTGGTATCTATATTTCTTATTGCTATCCTTTTACCGTTTTATTTTAGGGAATAGTTATTTCTGTGCCTGCTGATATCCTCAAATTATTAGAGCTTCTCACCTAAATGTCATTTTCAATTTGTACTTAACTTTTTCCCCCACAAAATCAAGCAGATTTAGCAGGGGAGATGGGAGTACATGTTAAATATATACATAAAGACATACATGGAGGCACACCAGTTATTGCATATCCTGGGTCTCTAGAATACTTTATAGGTGAAATGGCACCGATGTTGAGATGCATAACACCCTGTACTTCAACTGTACAGGTAATTAGATTCAGAAAAAGATCGCATTTAATAACAGCATCAAAAACATCCCAATAGGGAGAAGTTTCACGTTTATTAAGCACTGCCAGGAGCAGACTCCCTAGATCATATTTTCATGGTGTTTGAAAATGATGGGGAACTCTTTTGTCTTTCAAAAGAGAATTCCAATTGAAATATTACACAGTAGGGTAGAGTGCTGTCTAGGGAAATGTGCAAGGCTGTGAACTGTTACTGAGTTGCTGTTAAGTACAAAATCCAATTGTAATCTTATGTTTATTGAATCTGGTAGCATAAAAAGACTGGAGTTGTATTTCATGTTTTGGGGTTTTTTTAATTTCATTTTTTCCTAGTGATTAGGTTTTCATTTGACAGAAGTACTGGTCTAAGACTTACTGGAAAAACAACAAAGCTGATCCTGTAGCACAGTCTGAGAAGAACTGTTAACAGGTGAGTGCTGGCTTCTAGAAACTCATGCAGGCTAGTAGTATTAAACAATACTTCAAGTATTTATTACAACAAATATCAAAATATGACCCTTTAAGCCATTTATAAAATGAATTTAAATTCCTAGGACTTAATGTGGTTCCATGTCTGAAGATTATTTCACCAATTCTAGACTCAAGTGATATGTATATAGTAAAAGGGTAGAAAAATTGCAGAGCTCAATTATGCAACTTCTTTACCTCTGCTAGATACATTCCACTACTCTATTTCACTTCAAAAATTAGTTTTATATAAAAGAAAAATGACTATAGAAAGTTCAAGAGAGTGGGTTAGTTAATGGTTTCTGAGTCTATACCTCCCTCTGTTGATAGAATAAAAGAATCATGATCTGGGGTGGTGGGGGAGGAGAGAAAAAAAAAAAGAAGAAAAAGAATCATGATCTGATCTCTGATCATTTTATGGGTTGGATGACAAGACTACCATCCAAGATCCCTTAGAAAGAACCACAGATATCTACCCAAAAGAATAAAAACAGATCCTCAAACAAATCCTTGTACATGAATGTTTGTAGCAATACTATTCATGATAGCCAAAAGGTAGAACACGTCAAATGTGTGTCAGCAAATGAATGTGTTATATTTATATAATGGAATATTATTCAGCCATAAAAAGGAATGTGTCTGGCTAAGTAAAAGAAGCCAGACACAAAAGGTCACATATGATTCCTTTTATATGAAATAGCCAGAATAGGGAAATCCATATAAACAGAAAACAGACTGGTGGTTGTCGGTGGCTTGGGGGAGGGGAAGTTGGGGAGTAACTGCTTAATGGACATGAGGTTTCATTTTGGAGGGATAAAAATATTTTGGAACTAAAAAGAGATAGTGTTTGCATAATATTGTGAATGTACTAAATGACACCGAATTATTTACACTGAAATGGTTAATTTTATGTGAATGTCACCTCCATTAAAAACCCATAGTTACTGACGTGCCGTTATCTCAGTATTGGCTGTTTACTCATTGATTAACCATCAGTATGATATGCTTTTGCTGTTCTCTGAAAATTCATTCCATCATATATAGTAAACTATGTCAGCATTTATAGGTGGGGAAGGCCATTAACTATTAAACAGTATACATAAATTTGGGAATGAAGAGAACTTACAGAAGTGATAAAAATTAAAAACAATTAGTGAATGCAGGCAGGGCATAGTGGCTCAAGCCTGTAATCCTAGTACTCTGGGAGGCTGAGGCAGAAAGATTACTTGAGCCCAGGAGTTGGAGGTTGCAGTGAGCTGTGATGATGCCACTGTACTCTAGCCTGGGTGATGGAGTGAGACCCTGTCTTAAAACAAAAAAGAAAAAAGAAAAAGAAAAAGAAAATTAGTGAAAGCAAAACAAAATTAGGGAATAGGGACAAGGAAATTGAAAGAAACACTGAGGACCAAAAACAAAATCACTGCAAATAGAGTATGATTCAAGAAGAAAAAAAGATTGCAGTTGTCAGTGGAGATGGAGTATCTCCAAATTTAAATCAATTAAAAAGTGATGAAACACCTATGAAAGAAGAAAAAGGCTTTGGGGCTAGAGGCACATATTCTCAGCGTTCAGTGTACCTATAAATTTATAAGGCAAAAAACCCTCACAGCCCTTCCCCCCAACAAAAGTCAAACAAAAAGTTCTCCAACTCCTTATTATGTCTGAATTTATAGACTACATTAACAGCTTCTGATTACTCATCTTGGGAACCATATACTTAAATGCCAATTGATAGTAAACTATTTTTGAAACCCCACTTTGGAGTTGTCTTCAAAGTGAGTTTAAAAAAAATAGAATAATTTTTTTATTTCATCTTTATCACATTTTAACCTATAACATCACTCTAGCTGTTTTTAAAAGAAACAACAATTTTTATAGCCTTGTGTATCATTGATACATTCAACTAATCATCCATAAAACTATACTCACATATTCCTTCACGTTTTTTGTTTTCACAGTTTTGTATGAATAATACGCAGGATAAAGCATTCCAAACACCAGCCTAAAAGGAAAAGATATAAGAAGACTAATCAAATACAACAATGCTGTTAACATCTCATGAAAATTTAACCTAATAGAAAATAAGTACTTATAAAACACATAACTGTAAATTTGTGTAAATATACAAATTTGTGTATAAATTAAATTCACTCAAGAGAAACAAAGTAAAAATACATTTTTTGATCAAAAATGATTTTAACATTTTATATAGCAGTTTTATAGAAATAAAAGATTTATTTATTTATTTTTTTTTTTTGAGACAGAGTCTCACTCTGTTGCCCAGGCTAGAGTGAGTGCCGTGGCGTCACCCTAGCTCACAGCAACCTCAAACTCCTGGGCTTAAGCGATCCTACTGCCTCAGCCTCCCGAGTAGCTGGGACTACAGGCATGCGCCACCATGCCCAGCTAATTTTTTCTATATAGATTTTTAGCTGTCCAAATCATTTCTTTCTATTTTTTTTTGGTAGAGACGGGGTCTCACTCTTGCTCAGGCTGGTCTCGAACTCCTGACCTCGAGCGATCCACCCGCCTTAGCCTCTCGGAGTGCTAGGATTACAAGTATGAGCCATTGTAGCACGCCCCAGTATTGATTTTTGTTTATGAATTAAACTCCATACTTTATTCAGATTTCCTTATTTTCTACCTAGTATCCTTTTTCTGTTCCAGGATCCCATGCAGGATAGCATATTACATTTAGCTGTCGTCTTAGCTCTCTTGGCTTTAAGTTTCTCAGACTTTCCTTGTTTTTGATCACCCTGATAGTTTTCGGGAGTACTGGTCAAGTATATCATAGGATGCTTCTCCACTGCAATTTGTTTGGTGTTCTTCTCATGATTAGACTGAGGTATGGGGTTTTGAGAGGAAGACCACAGAGTTCACGTACAGTATATCAAGGACACATACTATCAACATAACTTATCACTGTTGTTAGCCTTAACTACTATGCTGAGGGTAGCGCTCTATATGACTTTGACATTGTAAAGTTCCTCTTTTGTCCCCACTTTTAGGACTATGTTCTTTGCAGAGAAGTCAATACACAGCCCATGCTTGAGTGGGCAGGTAGGCTCCGTCTCCTGACAGAGGAGTGTCTACATAAATTATTTGGGATTCTTCTGCACAGGAGACTTATCTGTTCTCCCCCAGTATCGATATGAACTCACGGATATTTATTTCATACTTTGAGTTATAACCTAATGCTACTTTATTTTCTTGTTTAAAGCTTTCGCCATTGGGAGACTTTCCTGTTAGCTCCCGTGTTCCTTTGAGATACCTTTATCATTTTGATGGTTTTTGAGCACTTCGTTACTTTTTGGTACTAAGTGATATTCCAGGCTCATCTTGTATACGGTAGTCCTCCCCACCTATCCACAGATTGGCTTTCTGCAGTTTCAGTTACCTGAGGTCAACTGCAGTCTGAAAATATTAAATGGAAAATTCCAGAAATAATTCATTAAGTTTTAAATTGCATGCCATTCTGAGTATCATGATGAAATCTTCCATTGTCCTGCTCCTTCCCACCTGGGATGTGAATTATCCCTTTATTCAGCATATCTACACTGTATACAGGACCTGTCTGGTAGTCAGTAGCCGTCTTGGTAATCAGATTGAAAAAACATAGTATATATAGGGTTCGGTACCATCTGTGGTGTCAGGCATCCAATGGGAGTCTCGGAACGTATGCCCCTCCAATAAGAGGAGACTCCTGTATTTCCTGCCCCATTCTTATAATAGAATCAGCCATTTCTCCAAGGAGCCCCAGTTCCTTTTACTGGAGAATGGTATTTGAAACCATGATCTGGGTGCTAGGTGTGCTACTGGAGTGTTGTTCCTTCTAGGTCTTTGTCTATTTTATATGTTAATCAATATTTTTGTGGGCTATTATTACCTTTGGATTTTGTTTATAATTTTTGCTGAAATGCATGTGTACTGTATTACTTAGTTAGGCTACCATAACAAAATGCCATATACTTCGTGGCTTAAAAAACAGGAATTTTTAGTAGAGATGGGGTCTTATTCTTGCTCAGGCTGGTCTCAAACTCCTGAGCTCAAGCGATCCTCCCACCTCAGCCTCCCAGAGTGCTAGGATTACAGGCGTGAGTCACTGTGCCTGGGCAGACACAAAGTCTTATCTTCCATATTCCCATATAATCTAGTACCACCAGATTTAAATTCAATATAAGATTCTTCATGTCTCTCACTGGATTGGCCTTCGACACCTCCTTCCCCTGGTATAACATCCATCCAGTGTGCAACCCAGTCTTGTTGGCTCTTGCTTGGTGACAGTACATGCATCCATCTTCCTGTTTTATTTTCAGACTCATGCCAATTATATAATTGGGTTCAGGTCATCTCATTGGATTTACTGAACAGTTTTCCAACACATTCCTTTCTGTACACCGTCAGATCAATCTTTCTAATATAGCTGCAGCACTGCCTTGCTTAAAGCCTTCCAACAGCTGGCCTCCTCAGCCACTTGCTGACCAGCCCCTGTGGGGGTGCACCAGAAG
Organism: Lemur catta; assembly: GCF_020740605.2. Taxonomy (NCBI): domain Eukaryota; kingdom Metazoa; phylum Chordata; class Mammalia; order Primates; family Lemuridae; genus Lemur; species Lemur catta. The sequence goes on along the minus strand of NC_059141.1, from coordinate 43,340,657 downwards.
ATAATGTGAAAAGAACTGCCTTATATAAACCATCTGTTCTAACATGGTTTCCTCATTATGCCTCTTGTATTTCTACTTTAATTCTGGAGTGTATGCTTCTTGTCTGCCTCCCTCTTTTCCATCTTTTCTTTTCTTCCTTTTTTTCCCTCTTTAATTAAATCACGTTTTTCTTCAAGATTCAACTTTCCTCCATAAACTTCTAAGTTACTTTTATTTTTAATTTTAGAAGAATTTGTCAGGACTAGTCATTCTGCATTTAGTTTATTCTATTTTAGATTGACATATGTTTTAATGTATATAACTGGCTTCTAAAGTAGATAATTTTCTCACATATCATAAGGATTTGGGTGCTAGTTGATTTTATATATATATATGTGCGTGTGTGTGTGTGTGTGTGTGTGTGTGTGTGTGTGTGTGTGCTTTGTCTTAACTTTTTAACCTTTGTATTCAATAGAGTAAGTCAAACAAATAAAGAGAATATCCCTAATACCTCTCTCTTCTAAGAGGAGAAAATAATAATGTATTTCACTTGGAACATGAGAAAGACTAAATGTCTTAATGAATAGTGGGACAATTTTTAAGGATTGCCACTATTAATATTATAATTTATTACTATTCCACTGTCAATATTTCTGAGTAATTTATTAACATCCATAATATTTTCTAGGTTGATTTCTTTTGGGGTTTATTTTCTTTAACACTGGGGTCTGCTGTAGATGTTTGCAACCTGGGAGGTTGGGCACAAAGCCAAAGTATGAGCACAATGTATAAAATCAAATAAAGTGTATTTTAGAAGGCCACCTACAAGATAAATGCGGGGCTTATACAGGAAATATTTGCTACAAGTAAAATTCACCTATAAATTTGAATATTGTTTCAGTTATAGAGGCAGGAAGAAAGAGTCATTTCCTTTTTCTTTATTTCTGCCTAAAAGGGAGAACTCTGCCAAAAAACTCAAGATACCCTTCGTCCCCACTAAGATAAAGTTGCCTTTTGAAATGTGTGAATGCTGGCTATGTTGAAAAATCTACACTATTTAAAAATGGGAAAAAAAACCCCTCAAAATAACAAAAACCACTTATGAGAGTGCAGTAGGAGGGGGATGGTCCTTGCATCATTTTTCATATGTGGAAATTACTTAAAATAGATCTTTTCTATACAGACGTTCAGATACAATCCATACTTCACCAAAATTGTTTTAGAGAATCATAGCATGTTCGAAATCGAGTCTCAAAAGCAACTAATAAGAATGGTCTAAATACAAGAAATCATAATATCAAAGCATAAAACTTAGCATCATTTCATCAGAAAATTGAAACTTCGTTTCCTGATTAACACTCTAAAAACAGCTTACTGTACAATTTTTATAAGATGTTGAAAAGTATAAAGCAATATAAAAATCACTAGTAAGTTCATTACTGAATGAACCATCTTTCTTTTTTATTAAGGGGTTTTCCAAGCGTTCATGATTTTTATAATTTTTATCAAATTTTTGCAAGTCTCATATATCATTCTCTCAAATGCTCTAAAAACACCATAAGAAAGCATCAATAACAGTTTAATAACAAAACTGATCAAGAGCTAGTTTATATCTAAACAAGTTACAAAACACTAATACCAAGGATTTAGACTTTATTTTCTATTATTCTTGTCATTATTTCAAAAAATTTATGAAAAATGAAAATATATAAAACAGAATAGTATTATTATATGAAATCTCCATATTCCTATCACTTGGTTTTAAGAATTACTGGAAGCCGCTTTTCCAGATTTTTCTATAATATCTCTAAAAAAACATTATTTTTAAACACAATTAACATATTTTAAAGACATAATTAATACTTGAATGATATAATTAGAATATAATTTAAAACATAATTAACATCTTAGAGCATAGAGAGATTTTTATCCTGCCTTTTCACTCAATGCTGTATTATCGGCATTTTCTTATATCTTTAAATATTCTTGAAGAACATCATTGAACAACTGCATGGAATATTCCTTCATATAAATGAAAAAAATCATTCAAATATTTTCCTTTTTGTCCACTATTTTAGCTAATGCTATGATAAATCTTTCCATGATTACTAATAACAGCAATTATTTATTGATACTTTGTAAGAGGCATGATGTTAAGCACTTTACAAATATCACTTCATTAATTTTCACAATAACATCTAGAGATAGGTGCTATTTTAAAATCTATTGTACAGATGCAAAGACTGAGGCTTAAAGAAACTAACCCAAGGTCATACAACTTGTGCGTTTCTTGCTGGATTTAAACCCAGGCACTCTCACTCCAAAATCTACGCTTACAATTTCTGTTTATTTCCAAATGACGTTTTCCTAGAAGTGTAATAACTGGGTATAGGGGTCTGAAATCTTTATGGTCTTTGATATACAGATTGCCAAAATGCTCTTTAGAAGGGTAAGCCAATTTATATTCTTACCAGGAATGTATGAGAATGCCCATTTAAAGACTATTTTTTAAAATAGGATAAGAAAAAAAGTCAAAAGATGAGTTAACTAAAGTAGAAGAGTTAATAGCCATCAGGCATTTTTTTTTCCAACAGATGAACTGTGTTTCTAAGATAATAAGATGTGAATTAGAACAATCATGCAGTGTATAAATCATTCCTAAAAGAAAAAAATCCCTAAATATTATAGTTAGTAGCATTAACATTTAATTTCTGAACTAGTTAAAATTTCCCCTAAAATTTTCCAAAAATTTTACATTTACAAATTCCTTAACACTATAAAAGAATTTAAAACTGTAGCTTGTTAGAAATAAATATAACAAATAATTCATTTTTGATAATAATCTACCTTGTTACTAATAGGACCACACTCACATAGGAATTACTTAGCAAATTCTCCTTATTTTTCTGCTTTCAGAGTCATGCTCCCCAACAAAATAATTGTAATTATGGTGTTCTATTGGACTAAAGGACAAAAAACAACTCAATGAGACTAGAAGTTAACTACAGTGGTATAGCTAATTAATATTACAAACAAATTATAGGATCAAATATCAGAATGGTGGAAGACAGATGTATTAGGATTGCTAAGAATTAGTCACAATTAACATATATGTGTCTTATATACACATTCTAAAAAGCAACACAAAATGCAACATTCCAGGCACTTATTAAAGAGTACAGACTCCATTTGTAATTCAGTTTACACTAGAGATGCTGCCTAAGACCAGTGAAATTTACATAAGATAGCCTGGAGGAAGGATGGGAAACAAGCAGAGGTATCTCCACTACTTCCCACTTCTGTGTTCAAGATGGAGACTGCTAGTCATTCATTGCATTTGTTTTTGCTGACCCTGGTCTCAGACACCTTGTCAACCTCATACCAACAAAGGACAGGAGCTAAGTAGACCTATCTGTCATCTTTTGGCATTCTTGTTCTAAACCTTTGTTCTCCTAGGTGGTATCATCCTAACTTTGGATCAAGCTTGATCATCAGGTTATATTCCTAAACCATTTTATCTATCTCCTTCGGGAAAAATGTCAAACTACATTTTTGATTTTTTTTTGGAGTATATTATAAAAAACCACTACATGAAACCTATAAGTAGTAGAGAAATATGGCACTGTTATGTTAGTCAGTATCCGTATATATGAAATTTCATGTGAGATTTACTTTGGAATTCAGTACAATGTAATGTTTAGCTTTCTTTGAGAAAATGATGCCCACTCTTCTATCTGAAAAGAATTATATTGTTCTTTTTTTCATGTATTTCCAGGAAACTCAGAGTCAAATCTGTTATTCAATTGTATCACCTATGGTGGTCCTCAGGATTGCCATATTTATATTTGTATTTACCAGATTTTTATTTTCTTTGATTTTTTTATAGTCTCAATTCTCTTGTTTTTCTTTAAAATTTAACATATCCAGTTGTTAAAAAAATTCTCAAATCATTTGAAAGAACATAATGGAACATACATAGTTAAAATGTAGTAGTCAGTGCAATTAAAGCACAAAATTCAGCTTTACTGTGCCAAGAAACCAAAAAAGAAAACTTTCAGTTTAGGTAGCTGTGATTGAGAACCTCTAGTGGTTCCCCAACTTAGCCACACATCAAAATCATCTGGTGAGCTGCTTCTTTAACACCAGTGTTCTTGTTGTTCGTAATTTTAACATAGGTAATTAATTTAAACAATAGAATAAGGTAGAAAATGCAAAGTAAAAATGTCCTATTTTGAAACAATGACTTTCCCCCAAAGATAAGCATGGAAAGTTTCTTGGGTATCCTTATGGTAGAATAATTTTTACGTATAAAACATACTAAAAACAAAAACATGTAAATACTCAAAAACTTATTTCCTCATTTTATTCCTAATTATTTTACTACATTTTACTATGCCCTGGAAGTTCTGTGCTATCTGTAAGGTGGAAATATGAAGTGTGCTGTGTCCACCTCACACGAGCTCAACATTTAGTGAGGTCATACTGGTAGCTTGAAAATAGGCTATTGTAGGGACTGTTTTACATCATGGAAATTAGCAAATGCTATGAATCAAGCCCCTTTCCCCCACTTGTTAAACATTACCAGCATATCACTGCCTACATGTGTTTTAGCCAAGGGAAACTACAGTATGTTTCTATCAGGACAACAGAACACCATACATAGGGAGAATTCACAGAATTTAGTGAAATCAAAAAGGCAGCCCATTATGAAAACCAAGTTTAAAAATGGCTTCATGCAAAATTAAGAAAGAGAAAGAGGACAAAATTTTCTATAGTTCACTCCAATTCTGTTTGAATATTAGTTCTCTAACATTAAACCAGATTGAATTCTAAAAACAGAATCAGAACCTTAATAAGGAATCCTACAGTCTGTTTTATAACAATGGTTTCCTGACTTTTTTAAAGATAGTATTCCCCCCCCCAGAGGAAATAATTTCTTAGGAAACTCATAAATAAAAGATAAATGCAATTAACAAGTACTTGAGAAAATTTAATTTTAGTTCCCAAACCTGTATATGTGTAAGAATCAACTGCGAAGGAGAATCTTTGGCAGAAGGGCCCAAGAATCTGAATTTCTAAGTTCTGCATCTTCAACAAACTAAGGTATGACAATATTATGCTTACTTTGGCTTTGGATTAAAACGGATTATGATTAAGCAAAATGTTTTCAGTGTGGTAAACTGGTTTTAGTCTAACTGGATTTTTAAAAGCAATATGAAAGTAATTATGGGTTATCTTTACTTTTGCCAAATTCTGTCCTTTACTTAGATGCTAAAACAAATGTAAGAAATCATGAAAAAGGAAAAGAGAAAGCCTTAAATAAACTAAAATGATAACAATTTAATACATCTTTGAAAATAATCAACTGTTGGCTGCTTAAGATCAAATGATTAAAAGCAGTGCAAGGTCTAGTGATAACCACTGTACCTCTGTATATTACCCATGTGATCAACTTTTCAAATGAGCCATTCTGCCACTGTTTAAGCAGCCATCAGGTAGCAAAAGTTTATGCATGATCACTGCGAAAACAGTATGTAATTTTTGTCTTAAATGAATTTTAAGAAAAGGAGATTTGTTGTTAAAAATCCCTGCTGGTAGAGAATTCCCATTTAGTAAAGCAATGGCCAAGTGGCTATAATCTTAAAGAAAAATATGAAAATTATAAACAGGAAGAAAGGGTCAAACCCATTAAAAAAAAAAAACCCAAATCCTGAATTCTATAACCAAGTGTATAAGTTTAAAATCACCAAGGAGAGAAAAAGACAGTGAAAATTCCTTTGAAAGACTTCATACATGTTTTTCACAATAGTCATCAAGAGCTATGAAGCTTGGAATGTTCATGTTGTCAGAGCTAACCTTCTAATTTTACTCCAGAGCTTCTAATTTCTACTCTAAAAGGAAAGCTAAAGATATAACTAGGGGTAAAAATCAAACCACAGCACAACAGACTTGAACTTCCTCCTCCCCTCACTCTCTCCCCCTAGCCACGCCCACTCAATCCCACCACAAGGGCCTACTATGTGGTATACCCCAATCAAAGCAAAATGTTTAAAGGAATGCTGAATTTAGTAGAGTATACTGTAGAACCAAGGGCTACAAACCCTTGAGGCACTCAAGTAACAACTCAGCACCCTGTGTGTAGAGTTCCACAGAATGGCTCCCACAGTTGAAAGAAAACAATGGTCCCTACAAATTCTACAGCATGCCACAGTTTACCAACTGTAGGATTTGCATTGTGATTGTCACTACAAACAAGAAATTAGTGGGTGGGGTAGGTGTTACTGTTCTGTTTCCACAGATGATAAAAGTAAGGCTCAGAGAGATTAAGGATTTTATGAATTAAGCAGCCAGCAAGTCTCGAAGCCAAAACATAATAAACATAATTTCAAGACTTGCACTCTTTCCTCTACACCAAAAAAAAAACTTCCCCAAAACAAAACTTGTACTACTTTGTACATCAGACAATGTATAGCTCATAGCAGATTCCCAATATTAAATTGAATAAAGATAACATTCAGAAGTTATCTTAGTAATTGTAATTGTGACCCACCAAATACACTACTGTCATATATAAGAAGAAAATCTGAGGCCTATTTTTGATTGTATACTATGTCTACATAAAGGAATATCTATATCTTTAATCAACATTCATCACATTCTCCAATCCCTATCAAACTGTTTAGGTAGCTATGTTTGAAGGAGTTAAGAATTACTCGTATCATCTGACCAACTCCTGACTCCTGAGTAATACTTAACTCAGAGGAACTGTTTACTTTTTTTAGTCCGTCCCTTAAGCACAGGATTTGTAAAACCTGAACTTACCATTAGCCCCATAGACTTAAAGATAACTTGAGAGTTCAGTTGTAATCTGGTGAAGAAAAATCACACACAAGCCAATTCTGAGAATGTTGAAAAAATTTCCTCTCCTAAAATACATCCCTATACACAAATTAAAGGATGAGTAAAGAAAGGCAGAAATATGGGTTCTACCCTATTTTGTGCAATTCATTCAATACCACATGACCATGAAGTGAACTTCCTTGAACTGAACTCATACCTAAAATTTCTGCCAAGTCCTCTCATACAACATTCATATCTACTGTGCAATCTCAGTGACAGTCACTTACAGTCACTTCACAAATGACCAACACAACTCTTTACTAGGTGAATTTAAAATTTTGTTTCCAACAATCTTTTAATTCTTCTCTATTAAATAAAAACACTGATGGCATACTATGTGCCAAGGCACTGTTTTTTCCTATCCCTAGGAATACATAAGTGAACTCACATTGCTTTTTAATTAAAACTAAATTTATGATGATTTGGAAACCAAAACATTCTATTTTCATATTTCTTAAGCCACTTCCTTCATTTCATTTATTCAGATCATTCTAGTTCCTCCAGTATCTCCACTCAGTAATTTTCTCCCGTGCCACTCCCTACAGCTAGAACAATCGCCCTCTTTATGTTAAGAACTCTCCTTCCTCTCATAGGCACCCTGCATGTTACTATTTTTAATTAATGAGGCTGAAAGGAGGTTTGGTCTCCTTATTTTGAAGAGCAAACAATAACAGTAATTATATTACAAAAATAACAACCAGAATATAAAAGTTAAGCATTATAAAAGCATTTTTAAAATATTCTCCATGTTCTCTTCAGACAGTCGAAACGGATGGAGGGAATTGTCTAAGTACTTTCTTAGTATAAGAAAATCACACAAGTGGGAATTTTATTCCCAACTTGGACAACCTAGCAGAAAAGGAAACAAACGTGTCATAAGAACTACACCATCACCTAATTTAGTTCTGACATCAGTAATTACAGCACAAAACCAGCATGCTGGCTGGCTGGTACTAACGAGCCTCCTGCCTCTTACGTAGCATTGTTCATTTCATGAAAGGCAGATTTGGATGACTGGACTAGAGAAAGGGTAAAGTCTCCACTGATCCTGACTTTGCTACCTTTTTCCTCTTTAAAGAAGCATATAAAAGTAATTAAATGAAGAGCAGTCCATCTATCAATTGAAAAGAAGGGGTGTTAAAATCTGTCATCTTGAGGGGACTGTTCTGTGTTAGACTAAAAAGAAATGACAATTAAGTGCAATGTTACTTGGTTGGATTCTGTATTAAAAACAACAATGCACCTATATAAGGCATTACTGGGGCAACTTGGACATCTGGGATATGAACTGTATTTTAGGAGTTAATATTTTATCAATGTTATATTTCTAAGGTGACATTTGTCTTGTGGCTATATAAAAGAATGGCTTGTTTAGAAGATATAATAATTGGGACTGAAATGTCATAATGACCACAACTTTTTTAAAAATAAAATTTTAATTTTAGAATAGTTTTATCGAAAAATTGTGAAGACAGTACAGATAGTCCCCATACACCCCATACCGGTTTCCCCTATTATTAAAATTTTACATTGCTTTGATACATTTGTTACAATTAATGAACTAATAATAATAGTTATTAACTAAAGGCCATACATTATTCAGATTTGCTTGGTTTTTACATAATGTCTCATTTTTGTTCTAGGATCTTATCCATTTACCATATTCCATTTAATCATCATGTCTCCTTAGGTTCTTCAGAAAGATTTTCAAGCCTATCTGATTTTTGATAGCCTTGACAGGTTTGAGGAGCTAGTTAAGTATTTTTTAGAATGTCTCTCAATTAGGGTTTGTCTGATTGTTTTTCTTGTGGTTAGACACAGGACATGGGTTTCTGGGAGGAATATCACAAAGATGATTTCCCATTTTCATGACACATCAAGGGTACATATGACCAACATGATTTATCATTGTTGATGTTAACCTGGATCACCTGGCTGAAATAGTATATATGTCAGGTGAAGTGACTAATACAACTTCCCAGCTTTCCATCCCATACTTTTTGGCAGGATGTTACTATACTTAAGGAGTGAAGAGTTACATACCACTTCCTTGAGGGTGGAGTATTGACATAAATTATTTGGATTTCTTCTGCATTAGACATTTGCCTATTCTCTATTCATTTCTTTCTTTTTTTTTTTTTTTTCTTCGAGACAGAGTCTCACTCTGTTACCCAGGCTAGAGTGCCGTGGCATCAGCCAAGCTCACAGCAACCTCACACTCCTGGGCTCAAGCGATCCTACTGCCTCAGCCTCTTGAGTAGCTGGGACTACAGCCACCAAGCCTGGCTAATATTTTTTTTATATATATATTTTAGTTGTCCAGCTAATTTCTTTTTTAGTAGAGACAGGGTCTCACTCTTGCTCAGGCTGGTCTCAAACTCCTGAGCCCAAACGATCCGCTCGCCTCAGCCTCCCAGAGTGCTAGGATTACAGGTGTGAGCCACCGCACCTGGCCTCTATTCATTTCTTTATTAAATCATTTATTTATATCAGTGTGGACTCATGGTTATTTATTTTACACTTTGCCTTATAATTCAATACTACTTCATTTTGCTGCTCAAATTGTGCCAGAAATGGTCACTGGGATCTCTTTCAGTTGGCTCCTGTGTCCCTTTCACACATCTCTACCATTGTTTTTATTTTGCTTTGAGCATTTCTTTACTTTCTGGCACTGCAAGATGTTCCAGGCTCATCTTCCATATTTCCTGTCCCACTGCTAGAATCATCCATTTCTCTACGGAGCTCTTATTTCCTTTTATTAGAAAATAGTATTTGAAACCAAGATCTGGACACAAGCTGTTCTTGTTCTGGAGTAGTGTTGATTTTAGGTCCTTCTTTGTCTATTTTATATGTTAACTAATATTTTCATAGGTTATTATGGTTTCTTTTTTTTTTTTTTTGAGACAGGTTCTTGCTATATCAGCAAGGCTGGTCTTGAATGCTTGAGTTCAAGCGATCCTCCTGTCTCAGACTCTCAAGTAAATGGGATTTCAGGTGTCTACCAACATGCCCAGCTAATTTTTATTTTTTTTATTTTTTTTTAGAGATGAGGTCTCACTATGTTGTCCAGACTGGTTATTGTTACCGTTTGATTTTGTTTATGAAGTTTGCCGAAATGCATTTATGTATACTTGTGAAACTTTATATTCAATAACTGCATTTTTATTAAGCAAGACTTTCCTACACTGAGAGCAAGTAAATACCTGTATCTCTCTATATTTTTAGTTCATTTATAGCTTATTTATTCATTGTCTTTTGGTGGAGAGGGAAGTAGATACCTGGTGACTTCCCTGTCCCTCACATCCTTGTCCTTCCTTAACTTCGAGTTCTGAGTTTGTGGCTTATGTCACCAAGTCTTCTGCTGGGGATTTTATCCTTACATCTAGAAGGCACATCATTAATAACATCTGCATTACCTAACAAAACTACCCCATGAATGCTGCTTCACCAGAAGTGCCAACTCCTAGACTCTGAGTATGGGATTTTCAGCTGTGCCACCGAGTATAGGGCTTTTCAATTTAACTCACCTCCCACCTCCACCAGCTTAGAGACCTCTAAGAAAACAACTAACCTTAAGAACTGAGGTGTAAACAAGAACATGATTCTGAGGTCTGCTGTGTGTTCATCTTCATTGCTGGCACTAGGTATAATCTCATAGTTAACCATCACCATTATATTTTACATATTCTAGTTAATAATTTTAATTCATTTGTATGTCCCTTTAGAACTTAGCCACAGTCTTATTTATCTTCCATATTCCCAATCTAGTACTACCAGATTTAAATGCAACGTGAGATTCTTCATTTCTCTCACTGGATGGGTCTTTGATGCCTCCTTTCCCTGAAAGGGGAACATCCACCCAACGTGTAACCCAGTCTTGTTGGTTCTTCCTTGGTGAGAATACAAGCATCCATCCTCCTGTTTTATTTTAAACTCATGGCCAATAATACATTTGGGCTCATGCCATCTTACTGGACTTACTGACTACTTTCCCAACCCATTCTTCTTTGTCCACTGCCAGATTAATCTAATATACCTCCAGCACTGCTGTGCATAAAGCCTTCCAACAGCTGGCCTCTCACACTCTCACCGACTACCCCTTCTGGGGCCACGTCAGAAGATAATATGAAAAGCACTGCCTTATATAAACCATCTGTTCCAATATGGTTTCCTCATTATGCCTCTTGTATTTCTATTTCCATCCTGGGATATGCTTCTTGTCTGGAATGCCTCCCTTCCTCCCTCCTCATCTGTCCTCTTCGCCACATGAATCATTCTAGCTTCCTCCCCTCCTTATCTGTAACCTGCCACTCTGACAGTGAGAAACTTTTACTTAATTGTTTAATTCCAGTATACTTATATAGTGGTTTCAGAATTGTTAACCTCCACCTCCATGCGATACAACTTTATCACTTTATCGATTTATCAACTAGAGTAGTGTTATGTGCAGCTCTTTTTGCCTTTAGTCTGACAGGCTCCCATCATTTCCAAAGTTACTTAGATCAGTACTGTTTTCCTCGATTCACTTCAATAATGTCGTTTCATATATTTGCAATATAGTTAGATTCTTTTGTCACATTCTGCATTCTATCCAGGATCCTCCAAGCTTCTCAATGATTTCTAAAAATTTGCATACATTAAGGTTCACTCTTTGAGATATAAAGTTGTATGGGTTTTGACAAATGCATGATGGCATTTATCCACCATTACAGTATCATACGGAATAATTTTACTGTCCTGAAAATAAAAACACCCTGTGTTTCACATATTTAATCCCTCCCCCAATTGCTGTTTAAAATCTCCATAGTTTTTCATTTTCCAGAATGGCATACAAATGGAATCAGATAGTATATAGCCTTTTCTGACTTGCCTCTCTCATTTAACATTAAGCATTGTTAAATGATTTTGTGTGGCTAGATAGCTCATTGTTTTTAATCACTGTATAGTATTACATTGTATGGATATACCAGTTTTGGTCATCCACTTACCCAGTAAAGGACAACTAAGTGAGTATAAACAAAGCTTCCATTAATATTTGCATGCAAGTTTTTGTGTGGGTATAAGTTTTCAGTTCATTTGGATAAATACGTAGGAGCATGATTGCTGGATTGTATGGTGCGACTATGTTCACAGATGATATTTTGCCCGGGCTAGAGTGCCGTAGCGTCATCCTAACTCACAGCAACCTCAAACTCCTGGGCTCAAGCAATCCTACTGCCTCAGCCTCCCGAGTAGCTGGGACTACAGGCATGCGCCACCATGCCTAATGGCTAATTTTTTTTCTATATATATTTTTAGTTGTCCAGATAATTTCTTTCTATTTTTAGTAGAGACGGGGTCTCGCTCTTGCTCAGGCTGGTCTCGAACTCCTGAGCTCAAACGATTCACCCGCCTCAGCCTCCCAGAGTGCTAGGATTACAGGCGTGAGCCACCGTGCCTGGCCTCCTTTTTCATTTCTGATTGAGGTTATGTGACTCAATCTATTTCTGGTTAATCTGGTTAATGGTCTATCAATTATGTTTATCTTTTCAAAGAGCAATCTTTTTGTTTCATTGCACCTTTGCGGTGTTTCTTTGGTTTCCATTTCATTTAGTTCTGCTCTGAGGTTTGTTATTTCTTTTCTTCTGCGGGCTTTGGGTTTGGTTTGTTCTTCTTTTCTAGTTCCTTAAGATGTGAAATGAGGTTGTTAATTTGTGATCTTTCTGTCTTTTCGATGTAGCATTTAAGGTTAGGAACTTTCCCCTTAGGACTGCTTTGATTTTGAAAGCTTGTGCCCCTTTGTCATTTAGTTCAGGAATCTTTTGATTTCCATCTTAATTTCATTATTGATCCAAGGATCATTCTGCAGCAGATTGTTTTATTTCCATGATTTTGCATAGATTTGAGTGTTTCTCTTGGATTGGTTTCCAGTTTTACTAGAAGATACGTGGTATGATGGCGGTGTGCAGTAGCAGGTGGCTCATGGCTAGCAGGTCCATGGTGGAAAGCTGGACCACAGGTGTGACATTGTGTAGCGTCACAGCCTGCTGGCTGGCACACAAAACAAAGAACTTGTTCTGTTTCTTGGCGGTAGGGACCATGGGGGTGTGGCCTGCTGGCCAGCGACCAAACACATAACCTGCTGCAGGGCATGCATGTCTGTGGGCCTTGGCCTACTCAGTAAGACCTGCTGGTTGGCCCCCACCACCAGGCAACATGGCCCACTGACGGGCATGTGGGTCTGTGGGGGCATGGCCTGCTGCACAGAGCACAGGTCCACAGGGGGTGTGGGCCTTGCCACAGCAGTGCACAGGGCCCAAGGGCTTGCTCCCACTGGTAGGTGTGTGGGGCCTTAGGTGCTGGGCTGCTGGATGGCTGGGGCTCTCTCTTCACACAAGTCCTGCTGAGGCTGCTACCATGGGACCTCTTGAGCTTCGAACTCCATTTGAGTTCCCCGGTGGTAGGTAGTGATGGGGTCCAGCCATGGTTATGCAAAAGCATCTGCTCTCTCTGCCCCCTCCCTGGGTGAGCAAGGGGCAATGTTGGGGCAGCTGCAGCAAAGCCGATCCCTGTGTAGACTTGGTCCTCCGGATTTGAGAGCTCAAAGAGTGGCATCAGCTATAGCAACCCTGGAACGGAGGCTAGTGGGTCCCTGCTAAGCATGCTCTCTGATGCAACTGTACTATACCATATCATCTCCAAGCAGTTCCCTGAGTAGTGCAGAGCCCCACAGTGGTGGTTGGGGGCCCCCTCAAAGCTCCAATCACAGTGTCTGGTCTGGGAACATGGAGCCCTGAGGTTCTGTCCTTTATCATTTCTGTATGTGTAGGGGGTCTCCCCCAGGCACCTTCTGATCTTGGCAAGTGGATCTCCCAGCCCAGTCTTCTTCATTCTGAGTGTCTTCCATTGGTTGTCTGATGATTGACAATGCTCTCTCCAAGAGGGCCGATCCATAGGTGAGCATCTACTTGCAGTTTTTGATCCTCTCCTAGAGAACAGTGTGTGTGGGCTGCTTCTGGTCCACCATCTTGGCCCTCCCTCCTCTTTCTCTCTCTCTCTCTCTCTGCCTTCTATGGAATGAATAAGGCACATTTCTTTGGTTTCTAGCTTTGTGCTATTAGACTACTTACATTGGGCCAGTTCTTGGTGTTCCCTGCCCAGGAGAACATGAAAACCAAAAAGTCAAGGTCATTAGGTCTCAGGAAATGCCCTTGGGAGTGAAGTTAGCTTTAGTGGTCTCTTTACCTTGCTGGGCTTTTGGCCTCTGAACAATCTGTAACTTTCTAATCAGCTCAATGGTACTTTTTGTTTTTTTAAAGTAACTCAAAATGCCTTTATTTTGACTGTTAGAGGAGATTACCATTAAACATTTCCAATTCTGAGGGCTGAGAAGCTCTTATATGCAGCAATAGTAAATTCTTTACATAATATTCATTGGTTCTGAAGTTTTTGGTTGACTATGTTGCCAACTAGTATTTGGTTTTCATTTTATGTATAAGAGTACTCCTGGTCTGAGTACTCTTATAAATAAGAATGGCTTCCATCACTGGTGAATTTTAAAAATGTTATTAAACAAATATTTTAGTTAGCATATTTTCAATGGGAGGGTCCATCATAGTTACCTTTGTGTCCATTTTTCCTTAAAACGAAACTCTAAACTGCTCTTTATATTTCAATTTTCAGAGGCTTTATTTTAAAAAAGGACAATCAGAAAAATCCATAAGGTGAAAGGAAATCAGTCTTTCATTAGGTGCTTCTGGAACTGAAGGAAATAAAGTGGAGATAAGGGAGTTCCCCACACCTGATGTGAATGATGTAAATCAGTCATCTCAGCTGCAGCTTATACAGGACGGTGCTTACCGTTTTTTGATGCTTACAGTGAAAGAGCTTTAAGACAGTAATTTCATGTTCAAGAACAGATTTTTTTTTTCTTTAAATGTACCCACCATTCAATTTTTAGGCCAAATTTGAATGATCTCAATTTTTATTCAATCCTAAAAGATTTAATAGTATAAAATAAAAACTCAGGAAGCTCTAATTCTTTCCCCAAAGATATATAAAGAGAATGGAAATGTGGTTCAGCATTACATAATGTTCCACCCACTCCAGAAACAGACATGAGTGCCTAGCAACAGTAAAGGGTCATCTCAGGAGAGTGCTGATTGCTCATTGGAGCATTCTAAACACAGATGCTTTTCTATCCTTATCACTTCCAGTCCCCGCTGAACACATGCTGGTTACCTTGGATCCCAGTGCCACCTCATGAAAATCTTCCTCTTATGACAATCGGTGACTGACACTCAGGGCAGCCTCTACCTTTTGGTTACATACTTGGAGCGGGGTGGGGGGGAGAAAAAGTTCAAATAAATTTTGAAACATTAGAAGAAAATAGGCATTCTGTACAACATATTCTCTGTGTTCTTCTTCCCCAGTGATATTTCTTTTAAAATATGAAATGTTAGTTTTCTTAGTGGTATTTTCTGACCTCATCTTCCATTCCACAGGTTTTAGCAGCAAGGCTGAAGCATCCAGCTCTTACTGAAGAAGTTATGCATGAGCGTGCCTAATATTATTTAATGCTTATGGTAGAAGAGCTTTTCTTGAAATAGTAATCTCATATTCAAGAATGGATTTTTATTTTCTTTAAATGTACAGCCATTCAAATTTTAGGCTAAATTTGAACCATCTCAATTCCTGTTCAATCCTAAAGGTGTCGTAGTACAAATAAAGACCCAGGAAGCTCTTGTTTTTTTTTCCCCAAAGATATAAAAAGATAGAAACGTAGTTCAGCATTACACAATGTTGCCACCACTCCAGAAAAGGAAGTGAGAGCACCTTTTCTAATGTTTCTTGCCTATTTGCATGCACCACCACCCCTTTTTTGGTGTGAAATACCTTGTACATTTTTCTTTATAGATTCTAAATATGCACCACTTGTCACCTTCATATGTTACAAATATCTTCTCCTATTTTCACTCTGTGATGTCTTATGATGAATGGAAGTGCTTGATTTTAGTCTATTCTAGTTTATCATTATCAGTCTTTTTCTTTATGATTAATGTTTTTTGTGTCCTGTTTAAGATTGTTTTTCCTTATCTTAAAATTGTGAAGATATTTTTCTATATTATCAAGAAATTTTGTTTTAGTTTTAAATGCAGTCAGATTGGAATTTATTTCTTGTGTATGGTCTGAGGTAGGTGGCTATGATTATACAAAAGTATGGAAGTCCAATTGACGCACAACCATTGTTACGAATAACAATCTTTCCCTACTGCTCTGTAGTGCCACCTTTGTCATAAAATAAGTGACCATATATGTATGGGTCTCTTTCTAGACTCTATGCTTTTATTGATCTATGTCACTACTGTTGCCTCAATACCACAGTCTTAATTACTGTAGCTTTATAATAAATCTTGATATATAATTGAGTCATCCCACTACTAATATCTGATCAAGTATGGCATGTTACTATTTTTGTTCTTTGCTCTTCTACTTTGAGATTGTCTTAGCCTTTCATATTTCCATATACATTTTAGAAATAATTTGTCAATTTTCTTCTCTTCTTTAGGTATACTTACTCCCTACTTCATGAACTCATGAAGTTTCTTTACTTTGAATACCCATAGCCAATCTGTCAAACAATCCTATGGGCTCTATCTTTAAAATAAATCTAGAATCTGACCTCTGCTACCAACCTGATCCAAGTTACCACCCATCTCTCACTGGTTTATTAAAATACCTTCTAAACTGGTTTCAGAGCTTCCATCTTTGCCCCTATCTGTTCTCCACAGTAGAGATATCTTTTAGAACATAAAATCTGATAATGTCACCTCTCTGCTCAGAACCCTCCAATGAGCTGGGCATGGTATCCTAGCACTCTGGGAAGATGAGGTGAGAGGATTGCTTGAGCTCAGGAGTTGGGGACTAGCCTGAGCAAGAGTGAGACCCTGTCTCTACTAAAAGTAGAAAAAATTAGCTGGGCGTGGTGGCAGGCACATGTAGTCCCAGCTACTCGGGAGGCTGAGGCAGGAGGATTGCTTAAGCCTACGAGATGGAGGTTGCAGTGAGCAAATGATGCCGCTGCATTCTACCCAGGACAACAGAGTGAGACTTTGTCTCAAAACAAAAACAGCCTCCATGGCTTCCGATTATACTCAGAGTCAATTCTTATGACTTTAACAGTGCCCTACACCTCTGGCCACACTACTACTTTGCTCTAGCCACAATGACTGCCTGAGGGCTTGTTACTCTGGTTGGTTGGCTTCCTTCCTGGGACCCTCTTCCCCTTCCCCAGTATCTGTGTGGCTAATGCCATTACCTCCTTAAAGTCTTTGCTCAAATGTCAACTTCTCAGAGGCATTCCCCAGCTACCTTATTTGAAATTGCAAGTCACTCCCTGGGACTAAAATGAAATTCAATTCCAAACAAAATATTTTATCTTTCAACAGAAATACGACACCAGAAAGAAGTATCCATAATAACCAAAAGCAATTTAAAAAGCAAAGTTTCATTTAATTCAAACAGCCAACTGTCTTCCTTGGATTTGTTAAAACTAAGACAGCCATACAAATTAATCTAACATGTGATAAATACTATACAGTGGCAGATGACAGCTTCTTCTGCGGGCCATAGATCTTATTTTTTTTATTTTGTATTTTTAATGCATGGACAAGAACTATGTAAATCAAACAGCCTTTGCTTTTATGTCATTTAACTAATTTCCAATGCATATATATATTGCATATGTACATATGGGGAAAATTTGGTCATTTT
Source organism: Lemur catta (assembly GCF_020740605.2). Lineage (NCBI taxonomy): Eukaryota > Metazoa > Chordata > Mammalia > Primates > Lemuridae > Lemur > Lemur catta. The sequence goes on along the minus strand of NC_059141.1, from coordinate 43,323,026 downwards.
CTCAAAATCTTAGTGTATTAGGGTATTTTTTCAATAGCAGTTTTACCAAATATTACTTTAAAAATTTAATACAAAACATATGATCAATACTAGAAAATATATGAAATATATATGCAAATCATGAAGTCTAAGAACAAAATGAACACATGCAAACCCAATATTCAAATGAAAAAGAGAACATGACCACAACATCCCATCTACCTCTGTAATCTACTCTTTCCCCATCTAAAATGCCCTGGCCCCCCTTCTCCCTTAGTTCAACACTTTGCAGTTGCTATTGTTATGCTCATCACTCCCTCTCTAAACCTGTTCTTCCTCTCATGTTTCCCATCTCACACTTCCTCCTCAAGTAATCTGAGCCAGAAATCTGAAATTCCTTTCTCCTCCTCATATCCAATCCCCAAGTTTTGTCAAATTCCCCCACCTCCCCTAAATCTCTCTCAGATCTGTACCCATGTCTTAAACACTTATTTCAGCTGTAATTCTGACCCTTCTTATTTTTCATGGAGACTGTTTGCCCTCATTCACTGTCCCTAGACCCTGTGTTCATATCATTACTTAAAATCTTTCAACAGCTTTTCCTTGCTTTCTCAGTAAAGGAAAACCCCCTCATCAGGCTAAGCAAGGTTACCTAATTGATCTAACTCCTCTGACTTCTCCAATCTTATCTTTTGCATCTCTGTGCTCCAATGATGTTGAAGTACTTGATGTTTCTCAAGAGAGCTGTATTATTTTCCTATGCCTTGACATATTTTCTTCCCTCTGACTGGGCTTCTTCTCAAGAAGGCCAACTTCAAAGATGAAGTTAAGAAGTCATTTTCCCTGGGAAGATTTCCTTGCTACCTTTAGGTGAGGACCCTTCCTTCCTGTTCTTATAGCATATTGTACATGCCTGAAGGAGCAGTGTGACTTTGGGCAAGTCGTTAACTTTCCTGTGTCTGTTTGCTTTTCTGTAAAATATAATAATAGCAACTACCCTGCTGTGAGTATTAAATAAGTTAAACCATGTAACAATGCCAGGCACATGGTACACATACCATAAGTATTACTAGTATTGTCACACAACATTACATTCCCTGACTTTCCCATCTATGGTCTGTGTGTTGAATATTCCTTTAGGGCAGAAATTGTGCCATGTTTTAACTCAGCATCCCCAAGACCTAGGACACTTTCTGATATATACTAAGTGCTTAATAAATATTTGGAGAAAGAATAAAAGGGAAAAAACCTTTTTCTTTCTGGTGGATAGAAAAGCAGAACTGAATGAATCTTTTGTACACATAATCTAATATACAAATATAACCTACATTGAGACCAGAAAATGAAAAAGTGACAAAAAACTGTTTAATTGTTAAATATTTAATCTGATGGTTCTCTTATTTTCTTTTATGGCCTTTACAAAAATGCAATAATGGCTGGCACGGTGGCTCATGCCTGTAATCCTAGCACTTTGAGAGACAGATGGGAGGATTGCTAGACACCAGGAGTTTGAGACCAGCCTGAGCAAGAGCAAGACACTGTCTCTACTAAAAATGGAAAAAATTAGTCAGGCATGGTGGCGCATGCCTGTAGTCCCAGCTACTTGGGAGGCTGAGGCAGGAGGATCACTTGGGCCCAGGAGCTTGGGGTTGCAGTGTGGTATGATGGTGCCACTGCACTCTAGCCCAGGAGAACCGAGCAAGACCCTGTCTCAAAAAAAAAAAAAAACGAAAAAAAAAGCAATGGCCATTTAGGAGTAGAAAATGATAACAGCAGTAGCATTTTTCTGGTGGGTCAAGTATTAATCATCACTTAAGTTAAATACATGTATCAGCAATTTTAATTCTCAATTTGACACAAAGTAATATCTTTTTTATCATGATTTATTAAACTATAAAGTCAAAAAAGCAGTAACAGAAATATAATTTCCTTCAGTAACAGAAGTCTCAATGTCAACATGCATGTAAAAATGGTCATTTTTCCCAACGTTATATTTATTGATTGATGCTTGTTTTGCTCATCTCTGATTCATCCCTATTTTATGGAGAGCATCTCTTCTCAATTCATTTAAAATGTCTTTGCTTCATTAAATAAAAAAGTTCTTTTCACAGAATGTTTTTCAATTTATGGCCAAAGATTTACCTTTCTTTATTTTCCTTTTTTTTTTTTTAAGTTTCCACAGCAACACATTGAACTATACTTTAAATATCACATAGCATTTCTCAGGGTTTAGGGAAAGGTCACATAAAAGGAGTTGGACAAATTCCAACAATTTCTTTTTAAACACACACATATATATCAGCTAGATAAAACCAGGATTCACAAAATGAACAGCCCTTCTGAGTGCACGTGCCCCTATTTGTCACTCAGAAAAACGCACTCCTTATAAACATGTTCTTTCCCCTACCCAAATATTTAAACTAATTAGGATTTTTCTCCTAAGATTTTTATGCCTTAACTATTAAAGCAACCTTTTTAATAAGCTAAAAGTTAGCTATTTTTAGTAGTATGAGTCATGATCGTCTAAGGAATGATAAATTACCTATTTTCCTCTTAACTTAGAATCAGTTTTACTTTCCTATCAACAAAATAAAGGCAACTTAAATCATCCTTCTTAAAACCTGAGTCAGTTTGTGAGAAGAAGAGCAAAAATAGAAAAAAGTATGATTTGCAAAGGGGAAAAAACCTGTCAGTTAAATACTTCAAGATGATGCCTGCAAATTCTGTTATTCTGCTAAATTTAATACTTCAGATCTACTAGTACTAGAAAACAGTTGAATGTAACAGAATTCTTCTAATGCATGAAATGGCTTTAAAAAAATAATTCTGGGTTCGGAGCAGTGGTGCACACCTGTAGTCCTAAATACCTGAGAGCTGAGGTGGGAGGATGCTTGAGCCCAGGAGTTTAAGTCACACCTGGGTGAACGCAGTAAGACCCTGTCTCTAAAATAATAATAATAATAATAGTAATTTCAAACAATAGCAGTTTGCCATGTAATCATAACATTAGAAAGATGAAAGAAAGCCAATTTCCTTTTTCATGTAGAGCAGAACTAGGAGATATAATAAAATGGTTATTTTAAGCCACTAAGTTTGAGGGTGCTTTGTATGCAGCAATAGATAACTGAAAACAGCAAGGAACTCCAGGCAGCCTTGGTGGAGTGAGCACAGACTCCTGAGGGCATGGGAGCCAGGAGCCAATCACTACTGTCGGAGGGATAGCTGGCGGGGGGAGCACCTGGAGGTGAAATAAAGCAGAGAAAGGTGGCAGCAACGTGACACAAGGAATTGCTAGAGGAGAGAACAGCAGGGTTGCAGGTTGCTACTGTGATGATATTTGTGGCATATCCTGTAGCTTGAATGCACCCAGAGAGGCAAAGTGAAGAGCTGAGGTCATGTCTAAGTTAGACAGGTTAGAATTATTAATCTATTAGACGCGAGGTCAAACTGTTAAAATCACCTTACTTCAGATCCATGAGTTGGTGTCTAGAGGATATTAAGATATGTAAAACAAAACAAAATATAAAAATTTCAGGAGTCTATTTTTCCTCATCTTTCATTTCTAATAATGTTCTTACAAAAGGGTTGCAAGTCTGAAATACTCATTAGTGCCTTGCTATAATGCAAATGGACTGTTTTAAAGGAACAAGGAGTGATGATGTATTTCTTTATAGGTCATGTGGATAAAGGATAGTCAGAGTATCGCATTTGTGCCTTTCAGTAATGTGAGTTAGTCAAGAACATAAGTTTCTCCATCTTAGAGACGCAGTAAAGTCATACAACTACTAATAAGTAGGAATGTCACCTGTACTGACTCTAATTGGGATAATGATGATGAGTGATTAATTTTATGAAACTCTAAATTCTATATACTAGAAATAATATGGCAGAAAAATGTTGGTAAGTTTTACTTTATGAACAAAAATTGAGATAATATGAATCCTAAAAGTCATTATACTTTCATAAAAATAATTTCAAAGTTGGCTGGAAGTAGGAATTGAATACTGTTTTTATCCTATTGCCACAGCCAGTGCCAATTTAGCTGGGAAAAAGAATTATCGTCTATCCTTGGTTGATGTATCTTCATTATGAGATCATGAAGAACTTAAACTGCATGTAAAATGCTACTGGCTGAACTTTAAATAACAAACTAATCATTCATGTCTTTCTTTAATATAAGTGGAGAGTTTATTAACCTTTTAAAATACTTCTCTGGATAGAACAAAGACCATTAATTTCTGGTAAATGAGTATATAGCGGTAGGTGGTTGTACTTCTCTAGCTAATAAATACTGTTTATTTGAGTTTAAAGGCTAATACTTTGTTTTTGTTCTAATATAGAATAGATGGAAAATTAATTTCTTGCACTGTCTCATTTTCATCTGGTTGTTTAAGAAAAATGAACTCCGTTTAGTAAGCAAACTATAGGGTTCATGGCAAATCTAGAATCATCTGAACTACCCGAAAAGAGGCAATCACACCCTTTTCCCTCCAAAACTTTTTAAGGTTAAGGTCATATTGTTATATACATGTGCTAATATTTCAGTCTGTTTTATATACACTAGCCTTCTTACAACCAGTACTTAAAGATTTTAATCATGGTTGGTAAGAAAAGTTGAGACTATAAAATAAGTGCATTTGTTATTCTCAGGGAAAATGAATTAAAACTAGTCATTGATTTAAATTATATATTATTTATTTTAAAAAGTAATATGTTTAGTTGTTTAAAAATAAATGTTTTTAGTAGAAATGGTTCATATTTCTTATAGCAACATTGCTAGAAAGAACAAAGAAATCTAAAACTCTCCCCCAGAATCGCTGCTCAGAAATAATCAATGATGACATTTGACTATCCAATTCAGAGAAAGACTGATGAGGTATATAGAAATGGGCTCTTAAAATACATGCCATTTAAAATAACATCCCTTAAATTACATTTTCCTTAAATTTAACAGATGATAAGTAAAATTGAAGGAGTAAATAAAATTGTGCTTAAACAGGAGAAATGTCAGGGTCTCATATAATCCTTTGATTTTAAGAAAAGGATTATGAAAGGCCGGTGTTTCAACTCTAAACATCTGTGTTTCTGCTAGGAAAGATAAAATTTGCCCTGAGGCTTCCTTCCTCCCCTGTCCCCTTGTCCCTCCCCTCCAGATCTTTATTACATATTATTTTTTAACCAAGATATACAACACATTCTAGTCTACAGTCTTAATGCTGTGGCCACTTTTAAAGGCATGAAACGATTTTGGCGAATTTTAGAATAAACATAAAGTTCCACACGGACAGATTTCACAAATGATCTTTTTAAGGCAGCATAAATGTGTACTGCCATGAATGTGCTGTGCAGCCATCTCACAAATGTGATATTTTGCTAGACTTTGTTCTCATATTAGCTGGGAATATGAAATGCATTTGCAAGTTGAATTACAGAATGTTGTAATAAAATCCAGACATTCCATCTACTACATTCCTTTCTTTTAATACTTCTGTAATTCAATCTTAAAAGACCAATCAAGTTTCTCTGGAAACATTACTTCTTTATAGACCACTAATGTTGCTTATTGTTAAGCTTCAGATATTTTTTAGGTACTCAAATTTCCTTGTTTTAATATCATCAAATCACTGAAAACCAAACTAAGGATATTTTACAATTTTTGTTTTCTTGTTTTAAAATGGTAACAACATTTGGCAGCCCAACTCTGTGATAGTTTCCTGACACTGCTATTGCTCAAAAAAATCATCACCAGGTTTTCTATCTTATATCCTCTAGTGTAATGGTTTTCAAACCTGGTTGTACATTCCAATTGCCTGGGGAGTTTTTTTTTTTTTTTTTTTTTTTAAAAAAACCAAAGATGTTTAGGCCCCATCACAGATCAATTAAATCAGAATCCTGGGAATGGGGTCTGAGAAAAGGGTTTGTAAAAGAAGCTATTAAATATGCTAGATTATTTTGTGAGCTCTAAATTTTTTTTTTTTTTTTTTTTTTGAGACAGGGTCTTACTCTATCTCCCGGGCTAGAGTGCAGTGGCATCATCATAGCTCATTGCAATCTCAAACTTATGAGCTCAAGCAATCTTACTGACTCAGCCCCCCGAGTAGCTGGGACTACAGGCCCATACCATCACTCCTGGCTAATGTTTGTATTGTTTGTAGAACCGGGGTCTCGTTCTTGCTCATGCTAGTCTTGAACTCCTGGGCTCAAATAATCCTCCAGCCTTGGCCTCCCATAGTGCTAGGATTACAGGCCCGAGCCATAGTCCCCAGCCTGTGGGCTCTAATTCCAAATGAAGAATCTAAAGCTTCTCTATGAAAATGGATACCCTTAATTCATAATGTGTTCAGTAATAGCGAAAATTTAAAAAAAAAAAATTTTTTTTTTAAACAGACAGGGTCTTACTATGTTGCCCAGGCTGACTGTGAACTCCTGAGCTAGCGATCTCCCTCTTGGCCTGCCGAGCAGCTGGGACTCCAGTCCCATGCCACTGTGTCCTGCTTCTTAAGATTTTTTTTAAGAGCTTAAAGTTATACGAAAAAAAGTTTATGGTCTATCAACCATATTTTCCAAAACTAAATGACAGCATCAATTTTTAACATTTGTAAAGCAACAGAACTGCTTTTCTGTCTCAAAGCTGTAATTTGAAATTACCCTATTTACAAAATTCTCTTTTAAAGGGTGAATGAGGTTAGAAAATCTTGTCTGTTGGAAAGTTTTAAGATTGGTTGGAGGGGTTCAATGTTAGCAAAACCTAAGACTTTCATAAATCTACAGTATAACAAGAATCTGGCTAGGAGTAAAAGTAAATGGTCACTGATTTCAGGGCCCATTTGTAGACCAGCACTGTTTATGATTAAGAAAAGGGTTATTTAATGTTGGCAATCTGTTGGTACTTCTGGGTGACTGTTGGAGTACAGAGTTATAGGTGATTTTTAAAGTTAAATCTAGTAAATTTATTTACTTTGCATTCTGGAACTAGAAATCTTTACAGACACAACTGCGAATTTTCTAGCTAATGTCTTGCCATCATCATGTTCTTGAGGTGCTGTGAGGCTCTGAACGTCCTCTACTAACCAAGTAAGCATAGCACATGGAATGACAAGGGAGCAAGGGGACAGCCTAACAGGCCAAGTGAGTTAGTGAGTGACAGATGTCTTGGCCAGATCACCCCCACAGCAATGCTGACCACGAGGAAAATACACAACTCTCCACTTAATATTTTCCATTTTCCTCCTCTAATATAAATGATTCTCAGTGTGCAAAAGGAATCAGCTACACAACAAGCATAAAATATTAATATTAGATTTTATCTCCCACTGACAGGTTCAGACCCTTCCCAGATTCTGGGGCTAATGTTACCTTCTTTCTAATCGTGGGGAATTGTTCTGAAACAGGTAACTTAAGTTAAATTACTCTTAGGCAGGCATTAGGAAGTGTTCAAACAACTGTCACATTTTTGATCGGCTAAACTACCAAAATAGACAAGCAGTATCATTGAAGCAGAGCTTTTGAGTGAAGAATAATATTTCATATTTCAATATTAACACTATCTCTTAGGTCTGTCTTAATCTTGAAGGAGCTATAGTGAAGACACATTAATTTACACATTTTTTAGATGCTGAGTTACTTTTTATAGCAATATCCCATATTATCAAACGGATAGACAAAAAAACAACTGTCATCTGGAAATGGAAAAACAAAAAAGATAGCTTTTAAGTGGCTATCCTTGCACATACTTCTAGAACCTTCAAAATCCCTTGGATAAACAAGAAACTGGACATTCTTCACTGGACTCAGACCAGCTCTGAGAAAAAGAAAGGACAAGAGACAGCCTGCCTGGTGATTTCATAGAGGTTCTGGCCTTCTGTTCACATACTCATCGTGACAGGTGCAGCCCTTTCCCTGCCTCCATCTGTGGCCTGGCTCAGCACTAAAACTGGCCTCTATACCAGCAAAAAGCATATGGGCTGGGACAGGATCAACATCTCCTTTCCGTTGGTATCTGCTCCCTGCTTGTCTTAGCTTGTCCCTTTAGTTACTGTAGATATCTTGGTCCTGACTCACTGCAAGCGTTAAACATGTTTTGAATGTAATAGTTGGTTTAAAGAAAAGAATACATGACACTTCTAAGTTATGAAGCATAATAAAATGAATCCTGTGAATCCATCATCCAACTTAAGAAGTAGAATACCACCACTACCATTGTTCCAGATCCCTTTTCTCTGCCAACCCCTCAGAGCTAACTCCTATCCTGTTTGTGTTTATCATTCTTTATTGAAAAATAGATTTGCCAACTACATATATATGTATGTATGTCTCACTAAACATTAATTAGTTTTGCCTATGATGGGGCCTTTAAAATGATATAATAAGCAATCATATCTGGCTTTTTATAAGACACACTGTAATTTTCCTAACATTCATCCATGTTGAAGCTTGTGAGTGGCAGTTCATTCAGTGTTACTGTTGTATAATATTCCATCACATAAATATACCAATATTTATTTACCTATTCTCCTCTCCATGTAAATTAGTATTTTTGGTAGATATTTGCTTTAAGAACTTTCCTATAAATACCCTTGCAAATGTCTTGGTGCATGTGCCAAATTTCTTTTATGGTATATAGCTAGTTGTGGAATTGCTGGGTTATAGGGTATGTGAATGATTAACACTATAAGTTAGGGCCAAATTGTTTCCCAAAGCGATTCCAGCATCTTACTCTCCTGTTGGCATCATAAAAATGATCCTGTTGCTCTACACATCTTTGCCAACCCTCGGTATTTTCAGACTTCTTAATTCTTTCAATCTAGTAAGTGTGAAATGAAATTTCAATTTGTTCTTAATTTACATTTTTTTGAAAACTAATGAGTTTTGTCTATCTTTTTATATGTCTAGTCGCCACTGGTTTCCTCTTCTATGAGATGCTAGTTCATTTGTCCATTTTTCTTTTAGATTGTCTTTCTTATGCATGTTAAAGAATTCTTTATATTTTCTGACTATTATACTGTTAGTTATATAAGCTACAAAACCATCTGCATTTTTTACTCACATTGGGCCATAATTCTAGTGCTGGCTTCTCCCATCACCATCATACTCTCCTCCCCTGCCCAAAGATAGACAGGAATTGAGAAAACAGCAATATGAGTTTTTAATTAGTTCTTAGAATTCTCTAACCTGAGAAGACACTTTTCACATAGGCAAAGATAAAATTATTGTCAGGAATGGTGAATGTAGTAGAAATGGACATTTAAGCACCATTGTTGATAATGTAAACTGAATCTTGATGGGGTGGTGATACTGAGTGCACACATGTGACAAAACTCATAGAAATTACTGTATATAAATTCTATCTCAATAAAGCTTACTCAAAATGTAAGAAATAATAGGTATAAATTATAACACATTAGGGTCTGGATCTGCAGCTAGACTGACTGCTACTTAGCTCTGCTACTTAGTAGCTGAGTGACTATCTTGGGCAAATTTTTTCACATTTCTAAGCCTGAGGTTTCTCACTGGTAAAATGGGGATAACAGCAGAACCTGTATCATTAGCGTTGTTTTGAGATATAAATGAATTAGTTTGAAACTGCTTAGAAAGATGCCTGATGCAGAATGAGCATCAGATACATGTTAGGCTATAAAAAATGTAGACAAATTTATCAATCGATAATTTTATCCACAGTTTGTTGTAGGGTCTGAAAAATTCTTCCCTACCAAATCATGATATTCTATCTTTTCTATAAAAGTTTAAATGTTTTAGTTTTTATAGTTAAATAATCCACTTTTAATTTATTTTTGAGTTTGCTGTGAACTAAAGATCTTTACTTTTTAATTCTTTTTTCCAAGAGATAACCAAGTTGTCGCAACACTATTTATTAAATTATCTGTACTTTCCCACTGATTTTGAATTCTACCTGTGTTATATAAGATTTCCACACATGCTTGGGTTAATTTCTAGATTCTTTATCTGTTCATTCAAGTTTAATGTCAATTGCTGCAACAATATTACATTGTCTTAATTACTACATTATAAATCTTGATATGTAATAGGGCGTCTCTATTCCTTGTTCTTCACGGTTGGCTTATTAATTCTGGACTTTTGCTCTTTCTTATGAACTTTAGATAATTAGCCTATCAGGTTTCATGAAAACAACAACAATAAAAATCTTGTTGGAATTCCATTAAATTTATAGATTGGGAGGAGAAGAATTGACAATCATCAATTAATACTGATTCATTAACATGGGCTATACATTCATTCAGATATTCTTTTATCTTTCAATTATGTTTTACAGTTTCCTTCCCCCAGTGTTTCACCTAGTCTTTTAACAGGAGAATATAATCTATTGACATTTATTGTCATTACTGACATATTTGAGCTCATTTCTGCCGTCTTTTTTTTTCCCCTACGTCCCACCCACTTGATCCCCTCCTTTTGGGCTTCTATATCCCTCTAGCCTCCTTTTTCCTCTTTTGTTAGTTTGGAAACTATAGATTACATTTCTAATCTTTAAAAAGTACTATTTCCCTGCACATGACAGAGACCATACCATTCTCTTCTCACCTTTATTGAGAGTGAAGGGGGAAAAAAACACTAGACATAAAGGTGAGGCAAGGATGAGAGAGAGGACAAGAGATAGTGATGATATACTTTGAAATGGAGGAGCAGAACTGAAGTCCTCAGAGGAAAATCTGAATACTTTTCCTTTCTCATGCAGTTCCTGCCCTCATCACACTTACAAAGTGCTTCTAGGCAATGTCACCTGTAGGATTGTAGGTCATATCATTTTCAGCATTTTCTTTGTATTTCTCAGTCATTGAAGGTACTCAAGGTCTCCTTTTATCGTAACCAGTATTCTTAAAACAGCTTACTATCTTATGTTTTTCTGATCTTAGTTTTAAGTGAGCTATTTTAGTTAAAGCACTGTAAGAATTCGTTACCAGCAAAAATCTGAGGTAATTGGGTACAGATTTATTGGAAGACAGTACATTTTATATCTTAAACTTATAGGAGATGAAGTAAAACAAAGCAGTATTTGCATCATATTTATCACAATAAAACAATTAAAGACAGGATTTAGAAATTCTTAAGAATTATTTAATCATATTAAGGAACCGCAAATTTCAAATTTTATGGAAAAAAATTATTTCCAATTTGAATTTCTTTCATTTTTGCTTGGCAAGGAAAGACCAGATATCTTTTCAGAGTATCTTTACACAAAACATTCAGACCACTTTTATCATATAATTTTATTTAACTTTAGTATTTTCTGGTTCTTTAAGATTTACATACTTCCAACTATATCTTTAAAGAGTACTTTCTCCTATCCATTAATGACTCACTAAACATCATAAAATCATCATCATTTCTATTTGTAAAATTAACTTAGGTATATAAAGTGAAAAATCACAAGTCCCTGTATTTCAGAAAACCAGAAAAAAGCTAAGATTGATGAAAACCAATGATTAAAAATACAAAGGCAAATAAACACACAATGAATGAACTTGGAAGTTTGTTCAGTGCCCCCAACAGAAAACACAGACCACAAGCACAAAACAGTAAAGAACTGATCATGACAGTAATGATATCCATTAGGCAAATATCACCAAATTTGTTCTCTTTTATTCCCATATCTGTGCTTTCTTTAAGTCAATACTCAAGAATGCCTACGCTCTTTGTTCCTGTGGGCCTCTCCAAGGTTAAACAAAGAAAAGAGTTTATCCACTTTACGGTTTTGGTGAAAGTACATTCCTAATCCAAATTTTATCAATGGTTCTCCACAGGAAGCATACAAGGAGTACAGTCAAGATCTTCAACTAGGGTTCTACCCTGCCTTTCATGCCTCCAGTGTTGGAGAACACACTGCACTCACGAGGTTGTCAGTCCCAATGCTGAACAATTCTAGACGGTATAAAGCTTTCCTTTATATAGTGAATAAAATCGGCTTCCCTATAAGATCCACCTATGGACTCTATCTTTGGATTCACAATAACATAGAAAAATCTGTACCCTTCCCCTATGTGACAGCTCTTGACTTATATCAAGACAGCTATTTTGTTAGATGTTTTTTTTTCCTTTTCTAATCCAATCCCTAAAACTGTTCCTTGGCATATGTTAATTTTCCTCAGGATGTGCAAAGAAGATTGTTGTGAGTTGAAATGTACTCCCCCTGCCCCTGAAAAAAAAAGTATGTTGTACATCTTACCTCTCACTAACCCAGAACATGACCTTGTATTTGGAGACGGGGTCTTTACAGAGATGGTAATCAAGTTAAAATGAGGTAATTAGGGTGAGCTCTAATCCAATATGACTTGTGTCCTTATAAAAAGGAAAAATTGGGACACAGAGACATGCACAAAGAGCGGACACTGTGTGAAGATGAAGGGAGAGATCGGAGTGATGCATCTACGAGCCAGAGATGGCCAGCAAACCACCAGAAACTAGGGGAGAGGCATGGAACAGATTCTCCCTCACAGCCCTTAGAAGCAACCAACCTTGTCCACACCTTCATCTTAGACTTTTAGCCAGAACTGTAAGACAATACATTTTTGTTGTTTAAGTGACCCAGTTTATGGTACTTTGCTTTATCCGCCCAGCATACTAATACATTTCTCAGATATGTATTAGTTAATGAAAATTTCTACAAGCAGAATGCTTTATTTATGGGTGAGAATAATTCTTTCTGAACTGTACATACCATTACTTGAAAATATTAATACTCTCAGTTATCTGAATACTTCCTCAAATTATGTTTTAAATTACTGGTTAGTAAAACCTTTTTCTTTTTTAGATTTTTCCTATGACTTTTACTTTCATGATCTTCTTGGTAGCTTTGATTTTGCAGTTGACGATACTGTTAATAGTAAGGAGAGTAACAAACTGGTAATCCTTGGCTCTGCAGTCTATTCCTAATATCTTAACAACTTCTAGGACCAGGAAAATTATAACTTGTAAGTCATATTTCATTTATAAATTTTAAAAATATGGAATATAACTGATGTGCAGAATATGTGATTATAAAAATTATTTTCAGTGTACTGTATCAGTAATTTTCATCAATTTTGAGAAAGTCTGTAAACAATAAAGTAGAAATTAATTCTGAAAAAGTAAAAGATTATGATAACAGTGTTTTATATAGAACAACAGTATTTTACACAGAAAACTCTTAAGCCAGAGCTATCCTGGGACATTTGCAAATTTTCAAATATCATTATAGAAATTATGATTTCTCCCATAAAATATACAGAGGCAGCAAAAGGAAAACAACATAGCCATTTTCAGATGGGGATGCTGAGCAGACTGTATCTTGAAGGGGGTCACTTCAACAGAACTTTTTGTGATTATGGGAATGTTCTATTTCTGTGCTGTCAAATAAGGTAGCACAGAATAAGGTTAAGTACTCAAGTAGATACTGAACACTTGAAATGTGTGCCTAGTGTGACTGAGAAATTGAATTTTAAGTTTTATTCAATTTTAAATAACTTAAATTTAAATAGCCACATGTAACCACATGGGACAGCACAGCTTCTAGCCTCATTCCCTCCCATATATTTTTCTTCCCTTTTCACTTAACACAGTGGTTCTCAACCAGTGGTAGTTTTGCCTATTAGGTGACATATGTCAATACTGTATCTGGAGCTGTTTTTGGCTGTGATAACTGCAGGGATGCTACTAAACATCTGACAAGGCACAGGACAGCCTCCCACAACAAAGAATTACCCAGTCCAAAATATCAATAGTGCTGAAGTTAGGAAACTCTGTCGTAGTAAAGGGATCTTCAAATGAAATGAAAAATACTTTGAAAATCATTATGAATGGCTGTACAATACTCTAGTATTAGCTGGTATACTTATTACTTAAAATAATCTTTAAGTGCTGTTCAATAATTCCATCCCGACTGCCATTATTTTCTCTGTTTACAGTATCTTAGTGAATAAGCCATCTTGCCTGATTTTCAGTCATAGTGGCCTCTATAAATATAACTACATGACTGAAACTGGTTAAGTTTACTTCAGTAATAGGCATAAGTATACATAAACCCTTATCAGCCAGTTAGTTTTATAAACATGAAGACTTTTAGAACAATTTTTATCCTTCTCAATTACGTCAAAAAAGGTACGAAAGGGGTAGTTTAGTACAAATGCATAATCAGTGACATAAAAATAGGCTCATGTTTTGTTACCAGAGAATTAGCAGTCATCTTTTTCCATGTGATGATCAAAACAATAACGTATTAAATATTTATTTTGAGATATTTAAATTGCCTACTTATGCCACTGTTATTATAATATATCATTTGAACAGTTCTATCTATACTGAAATTAGATAATATTTAATATAAAATCTCCATCCTAAAAGCATTCAAAATCCAGTGGAAAAAGAAATAGCTAATACAAAAGCAGTGACAAAAAATGGACAAAAGCAAATTGTCTCTGAAATGAAGGCTAATAAAGGAATCTTGTTCGAAGTGCTGGCCTATGCAGTGAAAACAAGACAATAGTTTAGAATGTGTTTTCTTTCTTAATGACCCAAAACAGAAGAGATGACCTCTTACAGAACATTCCCAACATATACTGTTAAGATTTCAACTTTTTAATTTTCTTGAAAATATCATTGCTCCTATTTACCTTATTTCTCATTGTCTAACAGGCAGTGTAAGTGTCCTATTCTTAGATACAACCCATGAACATGTACATTATTCATATATCGATCTCATCAAAAATGGTAAAGATAAAATCTACCTTAATCTAATTGAAAGAAAATATCTTTTTTAGCTATCATTGAAATTTTGCAACCAATTAAAAATTGTTTTCTTTCTTTGAGATGGGGTGGGGAGTCTTGCTATGTTCCAGTTGGACTCCAACTCCTGGGCTTAAGTGATTCTCCTGCCTCAGCCTCCTGAGTAGTTGAGACTACAAGCTTGTGCCATCATGCCTGGCAATTAAACATTTTAAAGGACATATAAAGGAAGACAAATATCACTTATAAATTAGGACTGCCCTCAAACTTCCATAAGGATTTAAAAACTATTCAGGATATTTATCATTAATTGTATCATAATCTTAACAAACATACACACAAGTGTCATATTCTTTTGCTGTATTATAACAAAGATGAATATAAGAATGACATTCATTTCCAGTCATATTATTCTATTTTCTTTCCTATATTTGTTAAGGTATGTATCCCCAAAACAATTTTAGCTAGGTTACCAAGATTTAAAGAGATTGTGTTTTTAGTAATAGTGTAAGTGCAGAGCCTTTCTTCTTTTGCTGTCTGGAATAAGTATGTGTGGAAAGAGGCTCATTAGTCTTTTTCCAGATAATTCATTCACTGCAGCTTTCATTAGAAAAATAAATCACAAAATAAGCATTGGAGGAGGGAAAAAATAAGACAGTCCCTGAATTCATGGAGTATATCTACTGTTAATAATTCTGTGATTTATAGTTCATATTCATTATTTTCATTCTCTTACTGCAGAAAACAAGTATTTATTGAAGGCGGGTCTCAGTGGCTCACACCAGTAATCCTAGCACTTTGGGAGATTGAGGTGGGAGGATCACTTGAGGCCAGGAGTTTGAGACCAGCCTGGGCAACATAGCGAGACCCCATACCCCAAAATAAAAAATTTAGCTGGGTGTGGTGGCATGCACCTATAGTCCCAGCTACTTGAGAGGCTAATGCAGAAGGATCCCTTGAGCCCAGGTGTTTGAGGTTACAGTGAGCTATGACTGCACCACTGCATTCCAGGCTGGGCAACAGAGTGAGACCCTGTCTTGGGGTGGGGGTGGGAACAAGTATTTATGGAACTTCTCTGTGTGCAATGAACATAGTAGAGAAGAGACTTGCCCTCATGGAAATTATTTTTTAGTTGGAGAAGACAATAAGTAGATTAAATAAGTAAAGTTCATAGTATGCATAAAGTACCAGTGCTGCAGGGAAGGGAAGCAGGAGTGCTGGGGTCAGGGAAGGTCCCATGGAGAAGGTAACTATACCTGAAGGAAGTGAGGGAATGAGCCAGGAGGGTATTTGCAGGAAAGGCACTGAGATGGGGGCAAGTACCCAGGCTTTCAGGCAAGAGGCACGTGGGAGGTGGTCAGAGACCATGGTGGCTGCAGTGAAAATAGCCAGGCAAGGGAAGGTGGAGATGGGTTTGAGAGTTGAAGAAGACCAAACGGGTGTACACCCTGTTTGTAGACCATGGTAAGGACTTGGCTTTATTAAGTGAGGAAGTCATTTGAGGGTTCTGAGCAGGAGAATAACATGAGTTTATTTGGGTTTCAACAGGATCATTTGGCTGCTGTGTTGAGAATAAACTGTGGAGGGTACAAGGGTAGGGGCAGGATGCTATGCTATCACAACAATACATTTCAGAGATGATGATGGCTTGGACGCAAGTGGTATAGGTAAAGGTGGTGAGAACTGGATCTATTTTGAAAGTAGAGTCAACAAGATTTGCTGTAGGATTCAACATAAGGAACGTGCGAGAGACAGAGGAATCAGGGATGATATGACCCCAGAGTCTTTGACCTGAGCTGCCAGAAGGTAGAGATGTCATTAACAGAGCTGAAGAAGGCTGCTGGAGGAGGCAGACTAGGAAGAAAATTTAGGAGATCAGTTTTGGATGTCTTCAGTTTAACTTGACTTTCAGATGTTTCCAAGTGGAGTGAAGAAGGCTGCTGAAAATATGAACATGGCGTTGAGCAGAGAGGTCTGGGTTGGAGACGTAAAATTAATGACAGTCCTCAAAAAGAGTACAAATGGAAAAGAGAAAAGGTCTAAGGACTAAACCCCTTGACATGCCAACTTTAAAAAGACAGGGAACATGGAGAAATGTGCAAGGGAGACTAAGAAGGGAGTGGCCAGTGAGTTATGAAGGAAATAAAAAAAAAACCCAAGGTTGCTCAAAAACCAAGTGAAGAAAGTACTTTAAGAAGTCAGATGAAGATCAAACAATCTGGCCAAGTGGAAGGCAATTTCAGTGGAATAAAAGGAGATAATGCCTAAATGGTACGAGTTTGAGAGCATCCACACGGAAAGAAAAGTGGAGACGGTGTATATACACTATTCTTTTGAAGAATTTTTGCTTTAAAGAGAGGGAGAAAAATGGGGTGATAAGAGGAAGAGTACATTAGGTTAAAAGAGTTTCTTTGTTTGTTTTTTTAAGATGGGAGAAATAATACCTTCTTGGCATGCTGATAAGAAAGATCTAGCAGAGAGGGAAAAACAGATCATGCTGGAAAGAGGGGAAACTGCCAAAGTATGGTTTTAAGATATGTAATTTAGCCTCTAAAGATATTCATTATAATGTCCAATATAAATGAAGAGGATCAGGTAAAGAAACGATTGAGGTTTTTTTACTAGTACTGACAATAAAATTATGGTAAAGCAAAAATAAAAATGGTATTAATATAAAAAGGGAGATATAGATGTATACAATTAAAAAGAAAGTCCCCAAACTAATAAAATTCTATATGAGAAAGTAGGACTTATCAAATATCTGGAGCACTGAATTTTATAGTTAGAAGTGATCAAGAAATCACAAAGTGAAATAGAACAAGTTGAGGTGTATTAGAACTATAAACTCTCTATACAATCAACAATAAAATATCTAAAAGACAAGTGAAATTAGATGGAGAAACACATTTGCATCCAATATGATATAAGGTTAATTCCTTTATTATGTTAGAAGCTCAGACAAAACAGTAAATTATCATGAAACCAAGATATAAACGGGCAAAATATATATAGACTGTACAACAGGAGATATAATTAATAAATAACCATTAATATCAGGACATTCGACCTTGCTAATAAGAAATAAAATGCTAAAGAAAACAATAAGATCTGTTATACATATTAGGAAAGGATAAAACAATAAAACTTCCAATTCTGGCTACATTGTGATAAAGTAATCATACATTGCTGGCGGCAATGTGAAATATTAGCATCCTTTTGAAAAGCAATTTGGCAATTCATATCAATGGTCATTAAAATATTCATGATATTTGACTCAGAAATACTCCTATATTTATCCTAAGGAAATATGTACTTTAAAAGAATATATAAATGATGTAAATATGTAAATGATGTCCACTGTCACATTATAATTGCATTGCAGCATTACTTATAATAATGAAATATTAGAAACTAAACACAAAATTTAAAAACAGATGAATGGCTAGGAAAATTATGATTACTGGCCTGATCAAATAGAAGGTATTAAACAAGATTTCAAAGCAACATAGAAGATGCTTACAATGTGATAATAAAGAATAGTATAAAACCTTTACTATAATTACAACTATGCAACCTACACACAAAGAGACTGAAATACAAAATGTAAACTGAAAACAGCTTAACTATTCTGTATGCTGGGATTTTAGGGGAATATATTCTTCTTTGTTCTCATAACAACTACTGGCAGTTATTGAATACTTACTATGTGCCAGATGATGGACTATGGATGTTATGGTTGTGACTGAGTTTAATCCTACGGCATAGGTTATGACCAATAAATGGTAGAGCTGATATTTGAATTTAGGCACTCAGGCTTTAGTCCTGATCTTAATCACAATGCTGTATCATATAAATCAATTAAGAAAAGTTGAAAAAAATGAGATCTCTCTCAGCTTGTGAGACTCATGTTTCAGAAGGAGAGGTACGGGTATCATCTGGTGATATGCATGTAATATCACATGGTAATCTGAGATTACTATCCCTTAAAAATTGCTAACTAATCTGTCAATCTAACCTGTGAAGTTTAAGTAAGTTAATTTAATTTAATTTATTTAGTCTTTGAGACAGGGTCTTGTTCTGCTGCCTGGGCTAGTGCAGTGGCATTGTCACAGTGCACTGCAACCTCAAACTCCTCGGCTCAAGCGATCCTCCCACCTCATTACTTCCCTTCCCCCAGAGCTGAGACTATAGGCACCGGCCACCATGCCTGGCTTATTTTTTCTATTTGATTTTAAACAGACGAAATAATGAAAAATACTTTCATACCATCACATAATGCTAGAGCTGGACACAAGAGGTTGGGTATTACCAGATTTCCTTTGCCTCTACTGAGAAAGAAACTGAGGTCTACAATACCAAGAGGCTGCTTTAAGGTCATTCAGCCAGTTAATATAACCAAAGCCGGTTCTGAATTCCAGGTTTCCTGATGACAGTCCACTGATATTTCTTCCTTCACCATTTTACTCCTCTCTCCCATTAAAAAAAAAGTATATATCTACTATATATTAATATATGTTTTAAGTGCATACTAAATTCCAGGTACTACACTTGGCACATTTCAGTTAAACTAATCTTTACAACAGTCTTATGAGGTACATATTAATATAACCATTTTAAGACAAGGAGACTGAAGCTCAGGTTGGTTTAGCATGTTGTTCAAGATCACACAGTTATTAAGTGGCATCCAGGTCTGATTCCAAAGCCAGTGCTCTTGCCCCCACTGTTATGCTGCAGGATCTGGGGACAAAGTCCTCGTGCATACAGGAAGCTCTGCTTATGGAGGATTTTTGTGTTCCTTGCTCATGCCACCAGAGGTTCATGCTGAGAGAACAATCTGATCTCAGTCAGGAGGGGCTGGCAGGTTCAGTGGGTTAGAAAACATGTAAGTAAATTCTATCTCCTGATGTGAAAAAGTTTTCAAGTTTGTGTGGCTCCTAGGATTGCTTTTGTGTTTACAGACAGATTAACTGAGGAGCAAAGGGGAAAAACAGAATGATGCTTATCTTCTCTGACGAGTGTGTTTCTAACTTGCTAATGTTTAATGACTCATGAGATACAGTTTCCTAACACTTGATAAATACATGTCTTTCCATGACCTTTTCTCTTCCGCACATTTTTGGTTCCTTTCCTTTGCTTCAAACATTAAATTCTTTAGGCTTTGGTGCTGCAGGCTGTACTCCCCTCTCCAGTTATCATAGGTAGCCTCCTAAGTGGTCTCCTTGCTTCAAGGTCTCTCCATTGTCAACCATTGCACACAAGAAGGGCAGAGAATCTCCCAAAGCAAAGCTGTTGCTACCTTATAAAATTTATCCCTTCTTCCTTGAAAAGAGGCCCCAGACTATCTTTTCAGCTTTTTTTTTCTCCCCAGTCCTTCACACCCACTGTAACTAATCTGGGCTTTCCCTCCTTTGGGCTTTGGCTCACACTGATTCCTATATCTGGAATCCTTTTCCTTTTCCATCTTTGGCTGCCTAGATTTGGCCTATTCTTTAAGGCCCAATTTGAATGTAATCTCCCTTGTCTTTTCTGATTCTCCAACCAGATATAATCCCTTCCTTGTCTAACACTGAGTGTTACACTGGGTGTAACCCCTAAAAGATTGGACATTCTGGTCTGTACTGAAGATATCTGTGTATCTGAACTGTCAGTTCCATTAAGATCAACTACGGTGTTGTTGACCTTTGTATTAGAGGTAGCACCCGGAACAGACATTCACAGTCACGGTCAATGATTAAAAAACAAAAAATCTGATTTGAGTAATGCAAACTAAATCACAGTGCGTTACAATTTTCTATCAGCTGAAGAACTGGTCAAAGGAACCCAGCGAGTTAAAAAAAAAAAAAAAAAGTACAGCTTCTTAATGAAGCACTTGATTTTAGAGATGCAGGCATAACTGTTGATAGACATCTACTAGGTCAAGAAAGGTATGCCTGGATTATGTAAATGACAGACTCAGAGGCCTGGAAAGGGCTAAAAAACAATCTGAAGGCATCAGAGGTATATTTTTGTTTATTTCTTGATTTTTTTTGTTTTGTACAGAGGAACAGAGGAAGCTCTGGGGCTTTAAAACTAGAAATGGTTTGTCATTTAATCAAACAACAAATTTTGAATGCAATATTGCAAATCGGGTTAAATAGGGATACTAAGCGATTCACGTCCAGACAAAATAAAACTCAAACTCAGAAAATTTAGCAGCTTCTCCCTAGTTAAAATCGAAATAAAAAATCTGGTAATGTTATTTTTCCCAGATTCTAAAGCTAATCAGAGAAGCCTGCTGCCTCGCATATACATTCATTAAGGTACTGATATAATAATACCACTTCTACAGAGATCATGAATCAATAATGAATCCACTGGCTCCTAGCTGTAACTATGTAATCGTTGTTTACTTGGTGACTTTTTTCTTCTTTACGGAGAAGGGAGTAAGATGAGGAGGATAGGAAGAAATCAGTTTAAATTTTATTCAAATACCTTTACAGAGTTAACACAACTCAGAATTTTTTTTACAAACCTGTAGCACTTGTTGGTAAAAGAACAACGAAATGAACTGATACTTCTGAACAAAGGCCAACAAGCATCTGCAGCCTCTCAATCACTTAACAAACATTTCCGCCAAGACAGGGCCAAATTCGGGAATCTGGGCGGAGATGGATGTCACCTTTCAATACTAGTCTCCTTTCTCGGTAAGCTGCAAATCTTGGGTCAACTGGGACCTTTCCCAGGGATCCTGAGCTGGGAAAGGTCTCCGGTTTTTAGGCAAATCTCTCCTCCTACCACACGTGACCGAATGGCAACCAGCCGCCAAGAGAGACACCGCAACCCGTCAGCCGCGGGATACAAAGGCTCGGCGCTGCCGCCGCATCCTCGGGAGGATCGCGGAGCCTCCTGCGCTCAGCGTGTGCCGAGCCTGCGCAGGGCGCCGCCGGGAGGCGCGCCGCTCCCGGGCCCGCAGGGCGGTGCCGCGCAGCGCGGGGAGCAGGAGTGGGGAGCGCGCGCCGCCCGCCCTGCGCGCCTGCCCACCCAGCGCCGCCGGAGCAGGGGCGCCGAGCCGCACGCAGCCCAGCCGGGTCGCGCCGCAGCCGCCGCCGCCGCAGCCGCCGCCACAGCCCGGCCCTCGCCCGCCGCAGGGAGCCCCGCAGCGACGTGGACCCGGGTGAGGAGGCAGAGGGCCCGAAGCCGGGCCACCCCACCCCCGCCCAGGCCCAGGCCTTCCCCTTCCTTCTGGCCCCTCCGCTGCCCACACCTCCCCCAAGCCTCGCGCAGGCTGCGGGCGCCGGGCGCCGCACTTACACTACGGCTCTGGAGATCATCCAGGACACCATCTTCCCGGGGGCTTGGGCCCCACCTCCGGGGCGGGTGGGTGCTGAGCGCCGCGGACCAGGCCGCCAACGGCAGGCCGCGCGCTCGCCGGCTCCTCGTGCTCCCCGGGGCCGCGCCGGCGCCCTCGGGAGCCGGGCCCGCTGTCTGCGCGCGGCGGCCCGAGTTGCGCGGCGGTCGGTCCCCCGCCCGTCTCCGCCCGCCGGCCGAGCCGCAGCCGAGCCGGCCGGCCCCGCCCCTGCGCTCCGCTGATAGGCGGCGGTGGCGGCGGCGCGTTGGCCCGGGCCGGGGCCGGGCGGCCGGGCTCTGGGGGCCGGATCGGCGGGACCCTGGCCGGTGCTGGACGGCCTCGCGGCCGCAGGGTTACTACACGCTAACTTTCCTTACCCTCCTCCTCTAGGTCTTTGGGACGCCCACCTGGTGGTGAGAGGCTGTGGAAGGGAATTGGGGATTGGGATTGTCAATGAGTGTGTGAAAAATAAGGTATTAGCAGGAACTCTGTGCAATGAAATCCTCTGGACTAGGCCCTAGATTTTGGAGAGCCAAGATGTTGAGGTGTGCTTGGGCACATCCGGTCCCCTGTTCACGGAGGCCCGGCCGAAGGGCATACTTAAGAGTACTGCATGTTTAAAGGAAAAGGCAGGAGGTCCTTGCAGAGGCCTGAAGTGTGTGCCAAGAATCTCATGATGCATGGTGCAATGCAGGGAGGGGCAGAGGAGAGCATTGGATTTCACGTTTGCAGTCGCGGGTGTAGTGATGCCACTGTTCAGGCCTCTTAGGACACCTTTTCGTCAGAGCATCTGTAAAGCCTATTTTACAGACACAAATCTCTGGTATTTCCCTGAGCCTGCCAGATATTCAAAGTAAAACCTGGGCCTAGGATTCCTGGCCGTCCTGCAATTTACAGCTGTTTTTTGGGAAGTTGGATTACTGTGAACACCTTACTGTTTTTGCAGATATCATCTAAAGAGTAGAATTTTAAAACTCTAATTTTTTTGGTGGCAGTACCAAATTGGGAAAATGATTTTAAAGTTTAGTCTTGGTCTTTCTTTTCCAGCGACAACAACAGTAAAAGATAATTCTAGCGTTCGGATGGTGCAAAGAATGAAAGATGAAATGTGGGCTTGGAGCCTTTAATTAAAGTCCTAGAAAACATGATGGCTTATTTTGTGACCATACTGTAATTTATTCTTTTTGTTTCTCAGTAAAAAGAGGTTAATAGTACTGTAGCCTGCCTTTTGCTTTTCAAGGGTGATGGGAGGCACCGGTAAATAACATGTTTAGGAAGTGCTCTGAGTTGCTTGGAAGAAAATCAAGGGACATATAGAGATTATTCTGGGTTCTTTTCAATTGTCAGAGTCAATACATTTGGTAATATTTCGATTATTTAAAAAGCAAGCTGAGAAGCTGCTTTCTGCTCTTGGGTTAGGTTCTATTTGCTTATTATGTTGAGAATATATATTTTTATTTCAGGAATCCCAGTGATAACTTACATTCATTCTGAATCATTTATTTTTGACCATTCAGCATTATTGGAGATAAGGTGTGCCACATAAGCACCAGTTTTCTGGAGAACTCTCTTGCTCAATTAAACTCAAATGCATTTGAATATTATTGAAATCCCTCCATGAACAGCTGTACAGCTTCAGTTTTTACTGTCTTTATCCACAACCACCAATGTACCCTTTCCCTGCCTCTCTTCTCTGAACCAAGCTATGTTTTTATGCTCAGTGCCTTTGCCTGGATTTCATTTTTCTTTAATACTTTTCTCTCCATTCTCTACCTGTCAGAATCGTTGTTTTTCAGTGTCCTATGCCGTGAAGATGTTCTTAATTTTCCTCAGTGAAAATTATTCATGGTTTTCTGTGGGCCACCATAATTTATCACTTGAATTTCTATTTATTAATAGTACCTATGTTATTCTGCTTTTACCCATGTCTAATCTACTGTATGTTAAAATATTTGAGGACACGTGTAGTGTATTAGATATCTTTGTGTTTTCCTACTACAAGCCTAGGATAGGGTAAATGCCCAATAAAATTTGAATGTTTATTAAATACAGTCACTCTCTGAAGTATCAAACTTGTAAAAATTTCAGCTGTGTGCAGTGGAAATCTCTTAAAAATGTCGTTCTTGCGTTCATACTTTAGGGATCATCATTGTGAATATTAATTATTTCACTGAATCGTAATACATTTATACCTTTAGAGGTTGCTGAGATAGGCTGGCTGTTCTCTGAAATGTCCCTACACTGCTGTGTGTTAAATTTCATTCTGTGTGCTTATTATATCTTCTGATTCTTCCACATTAATGTTACTTTTTGTTGATTTTGTTCAGTTTGCCTAGAACAGTCCCCTTTTTCACATCCTGATAGGCCATGGGTTGGAAACCACCTAGTGCACACATGTTGTTGAGTCATCGTAATGACCTAAAAAGCTAGGTAGTATTTATTCTCTCTCTGTTTTTTTTTTGTTTTTTGTTTTTTGTTTTTGAGACAGAGTCTTGCTCTGTTGCCTGGGCTAGAGTGCCGTGGTATCAGGATAGCTCACAGCAACCTCAGACTCCTGGGCTCAAGCAATCCTCCTGCCTCAGCCTCCCGAGTAGCTGGGACTACAGGCATGTGCCACTATGCCCGGCTAATTTTTTCTATATATTTTTAGTTGTCCAGCTAATTTCTTTCTATTTTTAGTAGAGACGGGGGTCTCACTCTTGCTCAGACTGGTCTTGAACTCCTGACCTTGAGCGATCCTCCCGCCTCAGCTTCCCAGAGTGCTAGGATTACAGGCATGAGCCACCATGCCCGGCCTCAATCTCTTTTGATATCCTGGAAACTGAAGTTTAGAGATATTAAGTCACTGGGCAATGATCATGTAGGTCACTGGTAACAGAATTGGAAATCTAATACATGCTTCCCAAGCTTCTTTACATTTCATTGTGATAGATAGTAGAAATGTTTCTTAGGCAGCAGGTCCAGATGGGAATTACCCTCCAGTGGGAAATTAGGAAGGTTTTGGTTTTTTTTTTTGGTGGTTGTGACGATTAGGACTAACTACTAACATTTGATGGTTGAGGTCCAGAGTTGGCGATACTTTTTGCAATGTGTGGGATAGTTCTGAACAAAGCATGTCCCCATGTCCTGCATGACCGAGCAATATCTTGCCTGACATTTATGTAATATTTATAATTGGTTGAGCTTAAAACCTCCGTTTTACATATAAAGTCATGGTTTCAACTGAGATTGAATTTTCCCCTGTGTGTTTCCACATGCAACTGTTGTGTAAATTGAAGGAAGATTTGTTTTGTTTACAGCTTGACCAAGAATTGTTTACAGTTTTGGAAAATTTCATCGCAGATAGTTTTGCATGCATAGTTATAATATTCAGCTACTAATTACTTCTTTAAATCGTTTAGTGTAGTTTTGCCTCAGCATTGAAATACATATTGTCTTATTATAAATTATTTTCATTTCTCTTTTCCATTTTTATTTTATTGAGGTTATATGGATTTATTTGAAATTGTCTGTAAGAAGATTATTATTAATTTCATTTCAAGGTGGTAAAGCAGAAGTTGGAAAATATTTTACGGAAGGGGCACATTGAGTCTGATATGGTTGAGAACAATTGATCTAAAGTAAAAGCAACCTCATCTGAGGAGAGTTTCTCTTGAAAAGTGCCCAGATGTTAGTGGTGGGTGTTTTTAATTGCTGTGTGTTGGACTGTGACTTAGACAGTTGAGATCTGCTAATAGGTGGCCATTAGATAAGTGCCTCACTGTGTAAGGTTAAGGCTGTAGGGGCACTGGAAAAAAAGGAAATATAGTACTTTCTATCATGTCTTATATAGAAGATAAAAAATTATTTCTTTAGGTACAGAACTTGTTTTCATACATATGTCAGCAATACTCATCCATTGTGCTGTGGAGTACTTCATTGTATTCTGCAACTACTTCTCTGGGTATTGAGTTGAATCATGGTGGGAAGTAGCATATTTCGGGCAAAGGACATTCTCCCGGGAGACCTTGTTTCTACCACTGGTAATGTGATGTTTGGCAAGTCACACTGTATGTTTCCTGTTGAATGGGAATGATTATGTTATGATGACCAAATGTAAGGGATTTTAAAACCTAAAGGTAATTAGACTCTAGTAAAAACATTGCTTTTTCTTCTACATTTTTACTTAGTTTTCCTAGGGGATACGCGCCTCTTCTACATGTTAAAGGAGTTCATTTATTAGCAAATCAGCAGACAGTGGGAAAGTACCTAGAGAGGAGATAGTGAGAGCAGAATTACAGGGTCCAGAGATAATATCTAATCTATGTAATTATTAATGAATATGCTAATAAGACTGAATATTAAGTCACTTTACCATTTCTACTGGGAAAGTATTTTCAATGGCTTGAAAATATTTTTATTTGGAGAAAGGCTAAAATTACTAAATGATTACATCTTTAATAGTTGTTTAGAAAATAGTGGGAGTGAGAGTATCTTAAAAAGACTGAATTAACAGAAGAAAGCTGTTCTTTTTGCGTCTGCTGCTAGGTGAATACCTCTATTCTCTCAGGCGGTCTGCTTATGGTATTATGGTTATGACAGAGGTCAAGTTTGGCATCTGACATTGAAATTGAATTATTAAGAAATAATATTGAAAATACAATGATGAGATTGCAATAGAATAGAAAGATTAGAATCTGATTAAGTATTCACTATAGGTATTGACAGAAAAAGATAGTTACTAGCCAACAATGAGAAAAGCAAAATACATCTGTGATGGTTGAATCTAGGAAAGACATGCAGTAAGGAATTGACATTATCTGAGGTTCTTATATTAATATATTTGAGGTAGTAGCCTCAACTATCGTATTTAAGGATTTAAACAGAAAAAGATTTTTTCCCCCCTTCAGGGTAAAAGATGGTTTTGTGTTAGATCATGTTAAGTGGCAGAGAAACATCTAGTCAAGACATAGTTGAGGTACTGTCATTACTCATTTAAAATAGAATTAATTAAATCATAGTTATCAGTTTTAAACTCAAGATAGA
Organism: Lemur catta; assembly: GCF_020740605.2. Classification (NCBI taxonomy): domain Eukaryota; kingdom Metazoa; phylum Chordata; class Mammalia; order Primates; family Lemuridae; genus Lemur; species Lemur catta. The sequence goes on along the minus strand of NC_059141.1, from coordinate 43,295,959 downwards.
TTTATGATTTCAGGTATTCAGGTGCATATGGTGTTTATAGTATAATTTGCTAAATCTGAAATATTTGATAATTCCATCATGTCTAATAAGCAGAACTTAAAAATTTTTTATTGATGTTTTTGAGCGGTAATTCGAAGCACATGGAATAAAATTCAAAAAGGAAACAGTGAAAAGTTGAGTATTTTTCCTACCCTGTCTCTAGCTACCCAGTTCCCTTCACAGACAATCTCTGTTCCTACTTGTTTTTTTTTTTTTCCCCCCAAAGTAGAGTCCAGAAACAGACCCAATTATTAATAGTGTTTAGTCTAGGATAAAGATGGCATTTTACAGTTTTTGGGACATGATGGAATTATTCAGTAAATGATGTTGTGACAACCATCCGGCCATTTAATAAAAACTGAAGAAAAAAATAATTTGTGATGGATAAGAAATGTAAACGTAAAAACTGAAAGTACTATAAAAGTACAGAAGAAAACGTGAAAATGTTATAATCTTGGTAGTGAAAAGACCTTTCTGTCAGAAAATCAGAAACCATAATCATAGATTTGATTACATAAAAATTCAAAACTCATTTGCCTCCAAAAACAGTACATAAAAGATTGTAAGACAAAGGACAAACTGGAAAAAAAAACTTGTAAAACTTGACAAAGATTTTTTCCCTGGTCTTTTGTACCTGTCTTAATATGCAAAGCATTCTTAAAAAGCATTAATTGAAAACAAATCTCTGAAGACTTCCAGTTTCTAGTCCACCACGTAAGGATCTTAGGAGTCACCACTTGGTCCCAACAACAAGTAAAAAGCTGAACAAACTGAAGAATAAGCAACACTTCTTAGATCCCTCAGAGAAGTAAAGTCACAGGGCAAACTACTGCCCCTAAAACTGGAGAGACTGACAGGCAGGAACAGAAAATCACTACTAGAGCGGAGACCTCTGAGGGAACCAGCGCTAGGATAGGAAAACCTGAGCTGTAATTGAGGAATTGCTGGAGGCTCAATGTGGACAACTCAGACATAGAAATTCCAGGGAGCCCCAGTCATAGGGGGCCCCCACACTTTTGTGGGTTTTTCCTCCTGGAGTTCTATTAGGTTCTCACAGTAGATACCAGAGAAAAATCCCCTCATGCTTCCAAGAGGAGAAGGGCGGAAGGAATCATTTGGAAATACACCAGGGCTTTCTCTTCTTAACAAGGCCTCTCCTCAGGAGAAGTTACTCAGGAGAAGATGGGAAATACCCAACTCCAGCCAACTCTATCTTTCCATGTGGTGAAAAGGAAATACCCAACTCCAGCTCCCTCTATCCTTCAACTTGCGAGAAGGGAAGTAAACGACTCCTGCCCTCTCTAGTTATCCTGTCCCATCTGAAGGGAGGAAAAAACCTGAGAAACACTGGTGAAAGGCCACTCCAGGGGCGCAGGCTCACCAAAGACTGAGACCTAATAATGGGACAGGAGAATGCTTGCCCTCCCCCTGCTCCTTACCACTACATTACTAAAGGCCTAAACTGTAGTTTTGTTTTTTTTTTTTTTACTTAGTATATTATGTCTACATTTCAGCAAAAAATTACAAGGCATAGTAAAAGATAAAAACCATAGTTTCAAGAGACTGAACAAACATCAGAACCATAGTCAGATATGTCAGGAATATTGGAATTATCAGACTAGGAATTTAAAAAAACTATAATTAATATGCTAATGGCTTAAATGGGAAAAGTAGACAGTGTATAAGGATAGATGGATAATGTAAGTGGAGCAATGAAATTTTAAGAAAGAATAAAGAAGAAATGCTATAGATCAAGAACATTCAATAGGAATGAAGAATGTCTTTTATGGGTTCATAAGTGTGGTGGACTAATGTGGTGGAAAAAAACCTCTGAGACTGAGGCTGTCACAATAGAAACTTAACTAAAAAGCAAGGAGAAAAATATGAAAAAAATCCATGTATATATGGACTCATGCAGTTCAAACCCATGTTGTTTAAGGGTCAACTCATTTTTTGATATGTCAAAATAAGAGACAAATGGAATCATATAAAATGTTCAATTAGGGGTCGGGTACAATGACTCATGCCTCTATTCCTAGCACTTTGGGAGGCCAAGGTGGGAGGATCTCTTGAGGCCAGGAGTTTGAGACCAACCTGGGCAACATAGGGAGACTCTGTCTCTATAATAAATTAAAAAGAAAAATTAGCTGGATGTGGTGACATATGCCTTTAGTTGCAGCTACTCGGGAGGCTGAGGCAGGAGGATTGTTTGATCCCAGGATTTTGAGGTAAGCTGTAATGACACCACTATACTGTAGCCCAGGTAACAAAGCAAGATTTTGTCTCAAAAAAAAAAAAAAAGTTCAGTTAAAACCATGAAAGGTAGAAAAAGTGTGGAAGACAAAAATAGGAATAAAGAACAAGGGCAACAAATAGAAAACAGTAACACATATGCAAGTTGTTTAGCCAGCTATATCAATAATCGCTTTAAGCATCAATTAAAAGACAGAAATTAGCAGAGTGGATCAAGCTCCAACTATATGTTATCTTCCAGCAACCCACTTTAAATACAAAGATACGTAAAGATTAAAACTAAATGAATGGAGAAAGATATGCCTTGTTAACATTAATCAAAAGAGAGTGAAAGTAGCTATATTAATTTCAGACAGAGCAGACTTCAGAGCACTGAAAGTTATCAGGGGTAGAGAGGGGCATTACATAATGATAAATGGATCAATACTACAAGAAGATATGATGGTCCTTACTGTGCTTGTGCCTATCAACAGAGCATCAAAATATGTGAGGGAAAAACTGATAGAACTGCAAGGAGAAATATATGAAAACAGGATTATGATTAGAGACTTTAAAACACCTCTATCAGAAATGGACAACTCCAGCAGACAGAAAATCAATAAGGACAAAGTTGAACTCAATAACACTATCAATCAACTGGATATAGTTGACATCTATAGACTACTTCACCAAATAACAGCAGATTACACATTCTTCTCAAGCTTACATGAAACATTTACCAAGATAGACCTCATTTGGGTTCGTAAAACAAACCTTAACAAACTTAAAAGAATAGAAATCATACAATCTCTGCTCTCAGGCCACAATAAAATTAAATTAGAAATCAGTAACAGAAAGATAGCTGAAAAATCCCCAAATGCTTGGAAAATTAAATACCATACTTCTAAATGACACATGGGTCAAAGAAGACATCTTAAGAAAATTTTAAAATATTTTCAAGAAAATGAAAATACAGCTTTATATTGCATTGAATATTTGTGGGATGCAGTGAAACCAGTGCTTAGAGGGAAATTTATAGCATTGAATTTATTAGAAAAGATGAAAGATCAGAAATCAATAATCTAAGGTTCCACCTTAGGAAACTAGAAAAAGGAGGAAATTCAATTTAAAGTAAGCAGGAGAAAAATAATAATAATAAAAATTAGAGGAAGAATCAATGAAATAGAAATCAATAGAGAAAAGTCAACAAAACCAAAAGGTGATTCTTTAAAAGATTAATAAAATCAATAATCTTTTAGCCAGAATAACTAAAAAAAAAAAAAAGAGAGAGAGAGGACACTAATATCAGAAATGAAAGGGGATATCACTATAGAGCCCATGGACATTAAAAGGATAATGAAAGAATATTATGACCAACTCTGTGCCCACAAGTTTGATAATCTAGATGAAATGGACCAATTCTTTGAAAGATACAATCTGCCAAAACTCATACAAGAGGAAATAGACAATCTCAATAGGTTTATATCCAGCAAAAAAGTTAAATCTATCATGAATAATCTTCCAAAACAGAAAGCACCAGGCCCAGATGGGTTCAGTGGTGAGTTCTACCAAATGTTTAAGGAAGAAATTATACCAATCCTCCACAGTCTCTTTCAGAATATAGAAACACTCATTCTGTGAGGCCTGCATATCTCTAACTAAAAAACTAGACAAACATATTATAAGAAAAGCAAACTATAGACTAATATCTCTCATGAACACAGATGTAAAACTCTTTAATAAAATATTAGCAAATTGAATCCAACAATGTATGAAATATTTTGTGCCGCAACCAGGTGGGATTTATCCTGGATATGCAAGGCTAGTTTAACACTGGATAATCAATTAATGTAATCCATCACATCAACAGGCTAAAGAAGAAAAATCACATGATCATATCAATAGAAGCAGATAAAACATTTGACAAAATGCAACGCTGATTCATTATAAAAACTTTCAGCAAACTAGGTATAGAGAGGAATTTCCTCTACTTGATTAAGAACATCTACATGAAACCTTCGGCTAATGTCATATAATAGTTAATAGTGAGAAACATGAAGCTTTCCCACTAAAATCAGGCACAAGGTAAGGATGTCCACTCTCACCATTGCTTTTCAGCATCATTTAGAAGTCATAGCTAATACAATAAGACAAGAAAAAGAAATTAAAGATACATAAATTGTGAAGGAAGAAGTAAAACTGTCTTTATTCACAGATGACGTGATTATTTATATAGAAAATCCAAAAGAATCAACAAAAATACTCCTGGAACTAATAAGCTATTATAACAAGTTTGCAAGATACTACATTAATATATAAAACTCATTTGCTTTATTATTTACCAGTACTAAACAAGTAGAATTTGACAATACCATTTACATTAGGACCCACCAAAATCAAATTCATAGGCATAAATGTAACAAAATATGTACAAGTTCTATGTGAGGAAACCTACAAAATGGATGAAAGAAATCAGAAGAATTAAATAGAGAAATATTCCTTGTTCATGGATGGGAAAACCAGATATCATGAAGATGTCAGTCCTTCCCAACTTAATCTATAGATTTAATGTAATCCCAATAAAAAATCCCATGAAGTTATTTGTAGATATCAACAAACTGATCCTAAAGTGTTTTGCTTTGCTTTTTTTTTGGAAACACAGGGTCTCACTCTGTTGCTTAGGCTGGATTGCAGGCTCATCATCATAGCTCACTGCAACCTCCAACTTCTGGGCTCAAGTGATCCTCCTGTCTGAGACTCTTGAGTAGCTGGGACTACAGATGCATACCACCATGACCAGCTGATTTTTTTACTTTTTTTGTAGAGATGGGGGTCTCACTATGTTGCCCAGGCTGGTGATCCTAAAGTTTATAGGGTGAGGCAAAAGAGCAGCCAACAAAGCATTGAAGGAGAAAAACAAAGTTGGAGAACCAATACTACCTAATTTCAAGATTTACTATAAAACTGCAGTAATCAAGACAGTGTGGTACTAGTGAAAGGACAGACAGATAGATCAATGGAACAGAATAGGGCCCAGACATAGACCCATATAAATGTAGTCAACTGATCTTTGACAAAGGGGAGTAAGGGCAATACAATGGAGAAAAGATACAGTCTTTTAAAAAAATGTTGGAATAACTTGACATTCACGTGCAAAAAAATAAATCTAGATATAGACCTTTCACCTTTCACCAAAATTCTACTCAGAATGGGTCACAGACCTAAATGTGAAAAGTAAAACTGCAAAACTTATAGAAGATAAGTTAGGAGACAATCTAGATGATCGTGAGTTTAGCAATGACTTTCTAGATACTACATCAAATGCACAGTTCATAAAAGATTGAATTGATAAGCCAATTTCATTAAAGTTAAATTTTTTTTCTCTACAAAAGACACTATATAGAGAATAAAAAGCGAGCCACAGTCTTAGAGGAAAATATTTGCAAAAGATATATTTGATAAAGAACTGTCATTCAAAATATACAAAGAATTCTTTTACCTCAACAATAAGAATATAAACAATCCGATTAAAATATTGGCCAAAAAATCACAGCAGCTGTCTCATCAAAGAAGATATATAGATGGCAAGTAAGTATATGGAAAAGAGGCTTCACCTCAGGTCATCAGGAAAATGCAAATTAAAGCAACAGTGAGATGCCACTACACACCTATTAGAATGGCCAAAATCCAGAACACATGTGGTACCAAATGCTGGCTAGAATGTAATACATTAGAAATTCATTCATTGCTGGTGGGAATGCAAAATGGCACAGCCACTTTGAAAGACTGTTGGCAGTTTCTAACAAAACTAAATATACTCTTAACCATTTGATCCAACAATTGCATTGCCCAAATGAATTGAAACTTATATCCACACAAAAACCTGCACACAGTTGTTTATAGCAGCTTTATTTATAATTGCCAAAAGTAACCAGAGATGTAACCAGAGAAGTCTTTCAGTAGGTGAATGGGTAAATGAATTATGGTACCTTTAGACAATGGAATATTCTAGAAAAAAATGAGCTATCCAGCCATAAAAAGACATGGAGGACCTTAAATTCATATTACTAACTGAAAGAAGCCAATCTGAAAAGGCTGCATACTGTATAATTTTGACTGTATGACATCCTGGAATAGGCAAAACTTTAAGAGACTGTAAAAAGATAAAGATTCATGGTTACCATGGGTTACGGGGAGGGAAGACAGAGAGAACAGAGGATTTTTAGGGCAGTGAAACTATACAATATTACAGTGGTGGATACATGTCATTGTAAGTATGTCAGTATGTCTAAAGAAGTGGAATGTGCACCACCAGGAGTGAACCCTAATGCTAACTATGGACTTTGGAAGGTAATAATGTGTCAATGTAGGTACATCAGTGGTAGCATGTGTACTACTCTTATATGGGATGTTGATGCTGGGGGAGGCCGTTCCTGTGCGGGGACAGGGTAAATGGAACTCTGTACTTTCTGCTGTTTCACTGTGAACCTAAAACTGCCTTAAAAAATAAATTTTATTTAAAAATAAATAAATCTCAATAGAAAAAAAATGTGTAAAGAATGTCAACAGGCAATTTACAAAAGCAGTACTAATGGCCAGAACATAATCCCAAGTAATCCAGACACACACGTGGTCTAAGTTCAGAACTGAGTCTTGATCAAAAGCATAGTTTAACACGAGAAGTAATTAAAAAGGAATTTTATTACTCCTTAAAGAGTATTAATGGGAATTTAATTCGTAATCACATTAATATTTTTTGCAAGTCCCTTTTCTCCTCCCCATTTCTCTTGCTGCCCTGTAGCTCCTCACTTGTCAAACTCTAAAGCTTTCTTCCTAAACAGCAGCCAACAAGATTGCTTCCCATCGTTTCTTTATTATGTTGAGGAACTCAGTCTCAGCAAATCTTTATTCTTAAGGAAGGTGAAATGAGTAGAGGGAGGAAGACTGTGTACACTGACGTTAATAAATTTTTCCATGTCACACTAAGAATATATTTTTGGTCTCACTGAGTATTAAGGAAATCCAGATAAAAAGTTCCTTACCTGCCAAATTAGCAACTATTAAATACAGGGATATTGCTGTATTAGTGAGAATATGTGGATACTTTTAAGTTCCTGTTGAAGAGAATAAAGACTAAGTTAAGTTTTTCAGGGGAGAAACTGTACACATTTTTACATTTTCACAGACCCCAGGCATTGGATTCTGCATCCCATTTCTAAGACTTTATCTATCTCAGGCCTATTGTTTCAGATTGGGGGGCAGGGGGGGGGCAATCTTCTATGTGTTTAAAAGCTCTATTTGCATCCTTGTTTCTTTTGCATTCTCAAAAATGACTTTATACCATATATATCAAAATTGTTTGTGCAACCTGTATTCAAATCACCTGTGATGCTGCTTAAATGAACAGGTAGATTCGCAGTTCCTACCTCAGACCATCTAAATAAGAATCTCTGAGAGGACCCAGTAATTATTTTAACAAGCTTACTGTAATTAGATATATAATTAGCTATATGATTTAGTAATCAAAGTTGTTATTACAGACTCTGAAGTTTATGAATTTCTGCTCCATGAAACTTTCGTTCCCACCCAGCTCAAACCCTGAAAAGATGATCAGGATACTTGTCCAATTCTAAATCCTTGAATTTTCATTCTCCTTACCTTGAAATTCCTTTATATCATTTACCACCCAACCCTTTTTTATACTTCGTTCTAAGGAATAACGTGTACCCCTTGCTAAAAATCACTAAAGAAAGCTCTGGATCCTTCTTTTACACTTCTTTCCAGACTTTCTGTGCCCTTCACTCCTTTTCTCTTCCTTTACTTAATACTTTATAAATACTTTTGTTTAAGACAGCATCTTGCTCTGTTGCATGGGCTACAGAGCAGTGGTGTCATAGCTCACTGCAACCTCTAATTCCTGAGCTGAAGCAATCCTCCTGCTTCAACCTCCCAAATAGCTGGGAACCATAGGCATGCACCACCACGCCTGGCTAATTTTTTTGTTTTTTGTAGAGGCAGGGTCTCACTGTTGCCTAGGCTGATCTCGAACTCCTGGCCTCAAGTGATCCTCCTGCCTTGGCCTCCCAAAGAGCTAGGATTACAGGCCTGAGCCATTGTGCGTGGACTTAATACTATATTTTTGAGATTTATTCTGTTTTTACTTGTAACTGTGGGTCCTTGATTTCCACTTCTATGTAATATTCCATTATCCTTACCTACCATCAATTTATTTTTATTCTATTTAAGGGTATTTTGGATGTCTGAAATTTTTTTGCTTTAGCTGCATATGTGAAGGTTTATCTGTGGTATGTATTACATCACCGTCTTGAAAACTTAGTTTTCTATAAACTTCATATTTCATAAAAGAGAATTGTTGATAAACTAAATACATAGCCAGATTGTAACGTGAAAATCACGTTAAAAACATCTCAACAACTTGATTAAAATTCATACGAATTAGCAGAATAACATATCTCAAGAATTCTTAGTTTTTTATCTGAAAATTTTAATTTGGTATATCCTTGAGATGTCTTTTAAAATATTGTGTCACTTTCATTTCTGCAGATAGAAATAATAACCTCTAGTAAGTTGGGTAATATTTAGCAAGTGTTTACAAGAAGCTTTCATTTCAGAGGTCTAGACTAATAGGAACAATGTAATTAAAAATCCTAGCAGAAATAGGGAAGATCAGTTATATTTTTAAAAATTAAGGAGTTGATGTAATTCTATTATAGATCTTGTGCTACTATAATGAAAAGCCTTTCAATAATAGGGTCATATTAGTCGTATGTTGAAAAGCTTCTTGGAGGAAACTCTCAGGCTTTGTATTCATCCATCTTGGGCCTGCCATATTGGCCAGGTGATTTCACACTAATCACTGCACCAAAAAGGCTGGGGTTTCTGATTCCAGCTCCAGCTCTACAAATGATTAGATCTGGGCAATTCAGTTTATCTCACTGGTCTTTTGTTTCCTCACCTACAAATTAAGAGTAATACATTAGACTGCTTATCTTTATGGGATTATTAAGAGAATTAAACCCAAATATATGAAATCCCTTTATAAACTCTCCACAGTGGAGGCATGAAATATCATTTTTATATCAATAAAAATCCAGCCCAAATATTCAAGATAGCCTTTTGCAATGGAGAGATCACTGAATTTAAGAATACTGTCATTTATGGGAAAAAGATTCTATGTGTAGAGAATGACCACAGCCTGGGGTACTATGCTGTGCAAAAACCTTTACTGATTTTGACGAAGTTCAAAGTTCATACGGAGATTGCTCTGTTTGGGAGAATGGAATCAGATGCTTTAGAAAGATGATTCTTTGGTAGGGTCTTATACTAGTAGAGTTTTATAAGACAAATTATAATCCAGAGAGAGAGAGAGAGAATGTGCGCACAAAGTACAGGAAAGCTTGAAAGTACCAGGTGCAGTGGAGCAGCAGTTTGGAGACTGTGGCCTTCAATGCCATAGTAAGGCATTTGGACTTTATCCTTTATCCCCTAGGCTGTAAGAACCCTTACAAGGGCTTAAGCAGGGAAGAGTCCTCATTAGATTGGCCTTTGTGGTCTTTCATCAAAATGGAGGATGAGTTTCAGGAAATAATGGAGGCACAGTGATCAGTCCCAAGGGTGTTGTAATAATGTGGGGTGGGGGACAATCAGGGTTTTAATGAGGGGCTCAGCCTAGGGTCCACAAATTAGATGTCCCTGATGGCTTCCAGAGTGTTCATGAACTTGGCAAAAAGTTATATATTTTTTCACTAAACTTTACCCGAAATAAAACATGTCCTTGAATATGAAAGAAGGAAACAAACCCCAGTAACATTAGTACTTGTAACTTTTGTCAATCATAGATATTTTCCTATCATATTAAATTTGCTACAGCTATCTTGAAATGTTGCTTACATCACTCATCCTTGCTTTGAAATTATGGTAGCTATTAGATTGCTAGGATATTTTGTTACCAAACCACATCCTTTTTTACTATTCTGATAACTGTATTTCAGTAAAATTGTGTGTCTATGTATATATTTAGTATTATATATGTATATATAAAACTAAAACATTTTGAATCCAAGGTTCATCAGATTGCTAAAGGGGTCTGTGGCACTAAGAAGGTAATAATCCTTGGTAAAGTGAGGCAGTGGCTCTTCCAGAATGTACTGGTACTTGGTCATTTTTGGCAAGTCACATGAACAAGTTTGAGCTAGTGTTTACTTCTCTCTAGAATAAAGTGATTAAATGATCTGTAATAGTTCTTCCAACTATAAATTGCTACTCTCGATTTTCCTCCCTCTAAACCAGTATTTTTGATAGCCTTCCCCATCTCACTAAATTACAGAATTACATCATTCTCCCCCAGTTACTCAAGTCAAAAACCTATGAGTTATCCTTGGCTTCTCTTTTCTTTGTCATTAAGTCCTGTCAGTTCTACTTCCTAACTTCCTGAATCTACGTACCTCTCCATCTCCATCACCTTCCTGTTCCAGGCAATCATCATCTCTCATCTGTGCTACTGCAAGTCTTCTAATAAATTTTCCTATTTCTGTTCTTGACCTGTTATATACTCTGTTATCTGCATAGCAAAGAGATTGGCCTTTTGAGTACATAAACAAGAGGACTGCTTAAAACCCACTCCAGTGGCTTTCCTTGCACTTTGAATTAAATTTCACCTTGGCCCACAAAGCCCTGCTTTCCTCGGCAAATTTACCTTATATCACTATCCTTCTGGCCCATTAAGCTTCAGCCATATTGGCCTTTTTTCTCTTCCTGTGAACATGTCATGCTACTTTATGCCTTAGGGTCTTTGCTTTTGCTGTTCCCTGCTCCCAGAATGAGCAACTATCTTCCCTACATTGGTGTTTTAATGCTATTCAGATGTCATGGTCCATTCTTCATTTATTGCCCACTCTCACCTAGCCACGTAGGCTGAAATAGGAATGCCTGAGTCATCCTATTTCAGTTCTCTGCATAGTACTTAACCACGGCCTGCTGTTCTTATTTGTTTTGTGTCTCCTCCTCCAATTAGAATGTGAGTAGAAAGTTGAATCTATTAAAGCAGGATTGTTGTCTGTCCTGTTTCACTATTACAGTCTCAGTGCCTATATACATCCTGTGTAAGATCCTTTAGGATTTTTGGATAGTTATCTATAGCCAAAAAAGTACAGAAGCAAGTAATGACTTTATATACTAGGTATGATATTATATTAATGCTTTTTGTCCACAGGCTCCCCATAGCATTTTACAGAGTATACCCTAACCAAAATCAGCCATAATAGAATGGTCAATTTAAGGGTATTGTGGCAGGATGTGGCTTGTAGCAGCTCAAGTGAAACTAGCAAGGAATCAGGATAGGGAAAACAGTGCCTGTGAATCACAAGCAATGTGGACACTGGTGGAGTTAGATACTTCTTAATCCATCGAAATGATCCAAATCTCAGAGAATGGGGCTAGGATGAAGACTCAGTGACCATACGCTAAGCAGCTGCTAGGAGGTGTACAGCAGTTGGAGAAGCAGAACTAAGCAAGTTGTCAGAAGGCAAATTAGTCCACAGGTAGCCTGGAGAATTAGAATAAAATTGGAAGAAACCAGGTAAACGGGAGAAAGACTTGGTAAGGATTCACAGCAAAGAATGAATGTTGAGTCAGCTTTAGCTTTTTTGGCTCATCCTGGTGAGAGCCAATCTCAGTTTTCTAGGCTTGCCAGTGATAATGAAAAGCAGATGATGGTGGGTTGTGAGCGTGGGATTGGAAGGGAGGGAGGGACAGGAGTGAAGGTGGGGCAGACACATTCCTGGTTTAGAAGAGTTTGGTGGAGACTCAGAAGTTAGATTTGTCACAAATCATTGAGGTCATTTAGTCCATTGTCTCCCAGACTTTTTACAGAAGAGATCTCTTAAATTGTTTTTCTACTTTGAATCCCATATTATAAAATGTTTCCGCTCAAACCCTTTAATTATTAATAACTTACCTCCTCATTTTTAACTAATGATTATAATTAGAGCAGCATATGTTATCCATGTTGAATTGACCTAAGTTGAACTAAAAAACTAAAAGCTCCCCCCCAAAAAAAAACCCTTAAAAAATTTATGATTTTAGCTATGGCATTTTGCTGTTAAATGGTTATTTCATTTAGATTTTAGAAATATTAAAGATAGACTGTGGCCTTCAGGTTAAGAGCTTTTGGACCTTAGCCACTGAAGGCCTAAGATTTTTTCTCAAGACTTTTGTCTTCAAGTTTTTCTTAGTCTGTCATTTAGGGGCTGAATCATATTGGATAGGTCACTTAGCTGTAAGACTCAGTCTTGCCATCTGTGAAATGGGTATAATAATACTTCTGGGGGGCTCACATTAGATAATATCTTTAAGCCCTTGGCATATTGCCTGATGCATAGTACATGCTCAATAATTATTATCCATTATTCTATTTTTATTATTGTTGTTATCTAGCACTGTGCAGCTCGTGTTCTCAGAATTGTCTTATAGATTTTGGATTCAGAGTTTAATCTTTTTATCCCCAAGAATTGATTCCCTCTCCTTTAACTCCAAGAAAGATAGAGCTGAGCAAAGAATATATTACATTGGCAGTTGTGGGTGGAGGGAGAATTGAAGAGCTGGCAGGTTTTGAAAGCTTCCATCCTGTACAAAAAACAGCTCTTCTACATTCAAGTGCAGGGGGAGAGGAAACAGGCTTCAACTTGAATAGTAAGCGGGTTACTGATGTGCAATAAGGAGCTCTGGGTCATGTATTAGGGGTCATCTTAAATGGGAGTAAAGAGAAGAGATGAAATTTGCAAATTGGTAGAATTTGTAACAATAATTCTCCCATCCAAGTACTAACCGGGCCCAACACTGCTTAGCTTCCGAGATCAAACGAGATCTGGCGCGTTCAGGGTGGTATGGCCATAGACTGTAACAATAATTCTGACCGTAAGAGTCTCCTATATCTCCTTCCATTTTATTGCAACGTGTTTTACTATTGGGATTAATATAAAAATGAATGTACATAAGTGAATAAGGTATATTTCCTTGGTAGCCATTGGCATGTTATTTCAACACAGAAAGGAAATATTTCCCTTAGTAGTTTCAGTTCAGTCTTAAATACTAATTTTAGAAAAAAGATAAATTTGGCTATATTTTAAATACCAAAATGAAGTCTTTCCGCTCTCCCTGCCTCCCTCTGTTTTTTTCCTTCTTGATACTATTGTCAGTTTGTTCTAAGATGATGATTTTGCTGGAGAATTAATAAAGCTGTCATCTGGCAGAAACAGTTGTACTATTCTTAATCAAATGAATTTTTAAAAACTTGAACAGGATCCTAGATTTAGTACCTTTTAAAAGTAAGTATAGGAGGAAGGCTAAAAACTGTGACACAGCAATACAGTTTTTAATTTTAAAATAAAAGCACAATTAATATCAGTATTTTGTTTCACTCTTTTTCAATGAATCACTTCTTTGTCATGCACCTTTGTACCTAGTGTTAAACTTAACATGACTGGGATAAATTCCATGCCTTTCAGGTTTTTTTTTTTTTTTTTTTTTTGAGACAGAGTGTTGCTTTGTTGCCCGGGCTAGAGTGAGTGCCCTGGCGTCAGCCTAGCTCATAGCAACCTCAAACTCCTGGGCTCAAGCCATCCTCCTCCCTCAACCTCCCGAGTAGCTGGGACTACAGGTGTACATCACTATGCCCATTTAATTTTTCTATTTCTAGTAGAGACAGAGTCTTGCTCTTGCCTTGGCTAGTCTCAAATTCCTGAGCTCAAGCAATCCTCCCACCTTGGCCTCCTAGAGTGCTAGGATTATAAGTGTGAGTCACTGCACCTGGCGTCAGAAGTTTTACTTTTTAAATCCTTAATGAACAGGGATTGAGGTACTGAGATTCTATTTTGAATTTGTTTTTAATTGTTTGATTTTTCAATTTTTTCCTTAGTATTTAGGTCTATAGCTTTTCTTTCAGGCATAGCTGAAAGGATACCCTTTAGTATTTTCTGAACTGTTGTTTTTTCATTATATCTTTGCTATAGAGACTATTGAGAATGTAAGTTTTTCTCAGTTGACATAAAGGTTGTCATCTACATTAGTACATTGGTCTTCAATCAGTCTTGTTTGTGAATTTTATACAAGTTTAGAAGTTCTTTTGTCTGCTTTTCAGTGTAACCTTACTAAAGGCAGGGCACCAAAGGCAAGGCCAGACCAACAGCTATTATTGAAACACAATATAGCAATAGAGCAAGTGTTGGCAAGGATGTGGAGAAATTAGAACCCTGGTGTACTTACTGGTGGTGAGACTGTAAAATGGTGCAGCTGCTATGGAAAACAGTATGGAGGTTCTTCAAAAAAATTAAAAATAGAACTACCATATGATCCAGCAATCTTGCTTCTGGGTATTTATCCAAAAGAATTGAAATCAGTGGGCATGATAACCATATAGGAAAAAAAAAGATTTAGCAGCATTATTCACAATAGCCAAGATGTGGAAACAACCTACACATCCATCAATGGGTAAAGAAAATGTATATACATACAGTGGAATATTATTCAGGCTTAAAAAAGCAGGAAATCTTGCCATATGTGACAATAGGGATGAACTTTGAGGATATTATGTTAAGTGAAATAAGACAGTTACAAGGACAAATACTATATAATTCTACTGATAAGAGGAATCTAAAATAGTCAGAAACTCATAGCAGCAGAGAGTAGAATGGTGGTTACCACAGGCTGAAGAGTGGGAAATGGAGAGGCTGTTCAACAGATAACGTTTTAGTTATGCAAGATGAATAAATTCTAGAGATCTGTATAACACTGTGTTATAGTTAACGATAATATTGTACACTTGAAAATTTAAGAAGGTGGATCTCATTTTTTTGTTCTTATGACAATAAAACAAAAAATAGCTTAAGACTTCTAGAGAACTTGAATAACTCTCTTTTTATCTGTTTTTATTCAGGCATCATGGTAGTTTGGCACTACATTTTTCAGGGTTTTTTAGGGGTAGAAGTTTAATTGCATCATTGCTTATAGTTGTCTGTACTTAACACTTTAAAATAATGTGAGCCCTGTTAATAAGAAAGCATATTGTGCTGATGTATTAGTGGAATAGAAATCAAGATTTTTGTACTAATAGTTTAAGAATCACAGGTTTTGAATTAATGTCAATATGTGATAATTCTTAGTTTGTTAATATCTCCAGCAAATGATTTAAAGCCATCCTAGTTCCAATTTGTTAACTAGGGATGTTTTTGATATGCTTAGTCTTCAATGTCTCACTGTTTTTTTTTGGTGTAGAAAAATACCTCAGTTGTTACAAGGCATTACTAATTAATCAAACATAGACTAGAAACTTACTTTTTCATATTACTTAGAATTTTTAGCCAAGGAGGATGTAGAAGGAGTGGACAAAAGGCCCAAATAAGTGTAGCAATTTATGTGTAGGGTGAAAGAGTCCCACACTTTACTTTTTAGTAACTCCGGAGAGCATTGTCATGTAGTAATTGATGTTTAAAGTTGATGACCTTGTTGAATTAAGGTAAGGCAAAATTAAATAAAATTTACATTCTTTACGAAGGTTAAAAGATGTTTTTGAAGTGGAAAATGTGAGAATGGAGGTTTTTTCCTAATAGTAGTTAAAATAAAACTAGTTTTAATACTAATCAGATAAGGGAATTTTTTTCAGAATTTTTGAAGCTTACCTGAAGCCCCTTGTTTCTTGAGGATGAGCAATGGAAAGCTGGGGAAGGGTCACTATTCATACAATATGTGTTGATGAGGCATCTTTCACACCGATGCATTGTTTGCTCCCATCCTCAAACCTACTGCTCGTGGTCTCCATCCTCTCTGTTTTCATTACATTGGTACTTGCTATATTTTCAGAGTCATTTTTAAATAGAGAACTTTCCCCCTGTCAACTCTTGTTACCCTGAGGTATAATTTAAATAGGAAAAGAAGAATAAATGCTTGATTCTTTCCTTTCTCAATTTTCAAACTAATGAATTGGTTCCTTAGGATCCACCAAAAGTGATCAATGAATTATTTTTAGCATTTTTTATGCATTGATAGATTTATAAGTATTTGACATTTCAGTTCATGAGGCTCCTATTCATGCTCACATTGGCCAGTGAAAGTCTCTTCGAGTTGGCTTGACAAGTAGTTTTGATAGCTTCCTTGTGTTTTGGTACTATAAAACATCCCAGGATCACGATGTAAATATCCTGACCCAGACCTGGAAGAAACCATTTTCACGAAGAATGTTAGTTCCTTTGAGTGAGAAGTAGTATTTAGAGACCACAATCTGAGTGCCAGGGGTACTCATTGCAATTTGGCTTTTCAGTGAATGGCTCCAAGAAATGAGGTTTTTCTTGTGTTTTGTTTTGTTTTGTAAATGTACAAGCAGTGTACTTAGCACTTGGAGAAATAGTTATAAAACATAGTCCCTGTCTTTCTTAATAATTAAAACACAGTGTTATAAATACTAAAATGTTTGGCTTTGGTATAGAAGCTCATAGAAGGGTTTCTCACATAGAGAGGTCAGGGGGGTATCAAGGGAGGCTCCCTCAAGGCACTTGACCTCAGTTTTGAAGAATAAAGTGAACTGAAGGTACTTTTGGAAGGAGCCTATTTAGGTCATATATATGGTATGTCTTTGTCTTTGCAGCTAGTGACCTGTCCAGTATGAGCCTCGCTTTCCTCAATTATAAATTTGTGACATTTAGACCAACATACATTTTGCTTCTCTTTAGGTTTTCTCTGTCAGTAATAAGACAGTAACAATACTACAGGAATATTATTATATACATACTCTTGTGCATTTGTCCATGCATTTTGATAGGACAAGATTCCTAAAAGGGAAATTGTCTAAAGAGTGTATATATGCACTTTAAATTTTAGGCCGGCACGGTGGCTCACGCCTGTAATCCTAGCACTCTGGGAGGCCGAGGCGGGAGGATCACTTGAGGTCAGGAGTTCGAGACCAGCCTGAGCAAGAGTGAGACCCCGTCTCTACTAAAAATAGAAAGAAATTATCTGGTCAACTAAAAATATATATAGAAAAAATTAGCCGAGCATGGTGGCGCATGCCTGTAGTCCCAGCTACTCGGGAGGCTGAGGCAGGAGGATTGCTTAACCCCAGGAGTTTGAGGTTGCTGTGAGCTAGGCTGACGCCAGGGCACTCACTCTAGCCCGGGCAACAGAGCAAGACTCTGTCTCAAAAAAAAAAAAAGAGTGTATATATACACTTTAAATTTTTTTATGGATACTGCCAAAATGCAGAGAAGGTTATGACAGTTTACAACTTTTACTAACAGGTAGTTCAACGTTAGACTTTGTGTTTAATTTCAGCATATTAACGGGCGTACAAATGTTTAGCTTACATATATTGCCTTTGCCCCACCTGAGTCAGAGCTTCAAGTGTGTCCGTCCACCAGATGGTGTGCAGTGCACCCATTAGGTGTGAATATATCCATCTCCTTCTCCCCTCTCCTACCAGCCCAATACCTGATGAATGTCACTACTGAATGTGCACATAAGTGTTGATCAGTTAATACCAATTTGATGGTAAGTACATGTGGTGCTTGTTTTTCCATTCTTGTGATACTTCACTTAGTAGAATGGGCTCCAGCTCAATCCAGGATAATACAAGAGGTGCTAGATCACCATTGTTTTTTGTGGCTGAGTAGAACTCCATGGTATACCTATACCACATTTTATGAATCCACTCATGTATTGATGGGTACTTGGGTTGTTTCCACATCTTTGCACTTGTGAATTGTGCTGCTATAAACATTCTAGTACAGATATCTTTTTTATAGAATGTCTTTTTTTCCTTTGGGTAGATGCCCAGTAATGGGGATTGCTGGATCAAATGGTAGTTCTACTTGTAGCTCTTTGAGGCATCTCCATATTGCTTTCCACAGAGGTTGTTCTAGTTTGCAGTCCCACCAGCAGTGTATAAGCGTTCCTATCTATCTGCAGCTACACCAACATTTATCGTTTTGGGACTTTTTGATAAAAGCCGTTCTCACTGAAGTTAAGTGATATCTTACTGTGGTTTTGATTGCATTTCCCTGATGATTAGAGATGTTGAGCATTTTGTCTTATGTGTGTTGGCCATTAATCTTTCTTCTTTTGGAAAGTTTCTGTTCTTGTTCTTTGGCCACTTTTTAATGGAGTTGTTTAATTTTTTCTTGCTGATTTTCCTGAGTTCTATATAGATTCTAGTTATCAGCCCTTTATCGGATATGTAGCATGCAAATATTGTCTCCCATTTTGTAGGTTGACTGTTTGCTCTCGTGATAGTTTCTTGGCTGTGCAGAAGCTTTTTAATTTGATCAGGTACCATTTATTTATTTTTGTTGTTGCTGTGATTGCCTTTGGGATCTTCTTCATAAATTCTTTGCCTAGGCCAATGTCTATAAGAGTTTTTCCAACATTTTGTTCTAGAATACTTACAGTTTCATGCCTTAGGTTTAAGTCTGTTATCTACCATGAGTTGATTTTTTGTGAGAGGTGAGAGGGGCGGATCCTGTTTCAGTCTTCTATGTGTGGCTGTCCCATTTTTCTAGCACCATTTATTGAATAAGGATTCTTTTCCCTAATGTATGTTTTTGTCTGCTTTGTCAAAGATTAGATGGCTATATGAGGATGGTTTTATATATGGGTTCTCAGTTCCATTCCATTGGTCTGTGTCTCTGTTCTTGTGCTAGTACCATGCTGTTTTAGTTACTATAGCCCTGTAGTATAACTTAAAGTCTTGTAAATTGATACCTCCCAATTTGTTCTTTTGGCTTAAGATTGCTTTTGCTATAAGGGGTCTTTTTTGATTCCATACGAAATGTAGAATTAAACTAAATTTTTTTCTCTTATTTATTATGTTGTTTTAATTTCTTCCCATAGTTTCAGAAGAAATTAATTTAAATATCTTTGCTTCTCAATGTACAGAATAAATGTGATGATATTTTTAACTTCAAGTATTTTCAGCACTTTTTGAACCTTAGAAACTTATTTCCTAATGAAACTTTATAAACCTTTACTGTGGATTAATAACTTTCCAAGTTTTGAAAAGTAATTAATTCCAAGTCAGGATACATAGCAATCATGTACCATCCTTCCCAGCAGCTGCAAGAATAAAAGACTTCCTGATTTCTCTCTCTCTCCCTTTTTTTTCCTTCTTCTTTTGAAATATGATTGGAGATCTGTATTGGAAATAAAATATTCTTGAAGTTATTTGGGCACTTTCCAATTTTCCCAGCCTTTTTCTATCTTTATGTGAGTTTATTACCTCCACTTATAGTGGCCACTCATCTGGTCTGTGGAAATAGCTGAACCATAAGTTAATCTATGTGTGAAGGCAGAACATTATGTCTCTTTTTTAGGTGCTATTGAAGTTATTATTTTTATAGTGTGTACTTTCAGTAATCAGAAGTTTTGTTTCTGTATAGTTAAAAGTAGCCTGTGATTCTCACACATGTGTTGATTTAGATTTTAATAGTATCTAAATTTTTCTGCTATAAATACATTATTTCATGAAGTCTTTGTACTCAGAGATTTTGCCTGAATTATGAATGGTGTTGAAAAAAGATGATAAGGGAAAGAGTAAAGAATGGAGAGAAATTGAAAGAAAGAAATCCAGACAATTTAAAATCATCTTTCTTTTTATCCACTTATATAGAAAGCTAACACTTTTATCTGACACCCCTGAAGAAGATGTGACTATTACCTAGACCTATATTTTAGTCAGTGCCTCACAGGTAAAATGGAATGAAGACTTTAAGTTAATATTGGAATTATTCAGGCAAAACTGTGGTGGGTTATTTGTCTGAATTATTTTCAGTTGCTTTAGTCCCCGCACCCCCGACTTTGAACTTGACACTTTGAGCTTGGCATGTAATATAAAAGTGGAATTTGTTTTCTTTTTTCCTTTTTCTTATATTTTTAGTGATTACTTTTATTAATTTGTTTTTTCTTTATGAACTTTTAAATATTTATTATAGATTAAAATGTCCCTTCTCATTATTAATTTCATCATACTTTGTTCCTATCAGAAGGAACCTTTTTATTTGGAGTCTCAGCTTGACTTTGAAAGAAAAAGTGATACCCTATATGTTGTTTAAAAGCTCTCTGTAAGGACAAGGAATTTCTGCTAGGTTGGATTTTTTCTCAGTTTACAACGCATTCTCTTTTGTGCTGACAAATAGCTTTTTCTGAATTTGGCAAGAAAAACTTCCTCCTGGGACTCTGATGGAAGTGTTGTGGCAGGTATCTGATTCAGCTGCTTAGAAAGCTCTCTGAAAGTTGCCTTATTGGTCTGGAAAGAGTCAGAAGCCAAAACCTGCTTTTTCCCCTGAGGACTGTAGGTATAAGCTGTTATGGGAACAACTATGAAAGATTCTGTCATGACAATGTGAAATAGAGCAATGCCAAGGCATAAATTTAAATTTTGTACTCCAAAGCAAATTTTCAGACACAATAAAGAAGGGGCTCTTTATGGTAAAGATAGGCTTCAGCGGTGCTTATACTTTTATCCACCTTGGGAGACAGACAGCAAAGAAAAGGGACCTTTTCCTTTTCTTCCTTTGTATTTATTCTAAACAGTCCGCAACTAAACTGACTGCTTTATGAGAGTCACTATGCAAGAACAGGAAGGAGGATCAAGAGTTCTTGGTACAGATTCCTTCTTATTATAAAATGGTAGGTCTTTGTATAATATCTTAGTGAATACTTATTACTTTATGTTAAAGTATTACATATAAAGATTTAAGTATCTACATCGTGAAATTATTAATATTTTTGAATCAGATTAAGTGGAGACAAGAGTCAGTAGCTAAAAATAATCGTGAAGGGAATAAAGAAAAAGTGGTAATGAAAAAGAAAAACCGTAATAGTAAAATGCGATGAGAAAGGTAAGAGAAAAGATGGGAAGCAGAAGAGTTAAGGAAAAGAACTCTTCTATTTTCTCCATTTCTGCCATCTCTATTCCTCTCTGCCAACTTTTGGGCCACCTTGAAGAAATGCCCACCAAACTGAGTGACCACTGAGCAAGGTAATCAACAACTCATTGTCTCAGTTTTCTTATTTCCATGGTTAGTAAGCCAGTAGTTCCCACATAGGGTTATTGTGTGGATTAAATGAGCTATCTGTAGATTGCTCAGTAGAGTACCTGGTGCACGGCTAAGTGTTCTGTAAATGTTAACTATTATTTTCATCCTCACTACTGTTGTTATTAATGCCTTCTTTATTCATGTATTCAACTAATGTTTATTGAACACTTGTATTGGAAGTTGGTGATTAAACGGGACAAAGTCCCTGTCCTCAAGAAGCTTTCATTTTTGTGAACAAGACAAATAAATAAGCAAATCAGTAAACAATTATAGATCGTGCCAAGTCCTATGAAGGAAATAAATAGAGGGATGAGAAAGGAAGAATAACTGGGGAGGTCCCTTTAGGTGAAGGTGTTTGAGAAGGCCTTTGTGAAGAGGTAGTAATGTAGCTGAGGCCTGAATTTTGAGAGTTAGCTCATTAATTAAGTCAAGAGCCTGAGAAAGTGTGTTCTAGCAAAGGGAGCAGCATGTGCTAGACTCAGAGGTTGGAGACAACTTGCACGTTTGAAGAACAGAACATGGAAGAGTGTGTCTGGACTATAGAAAGCAAACAAGAGAATGAAGAATCATCTGAGAGGGTCCCTGTTCCCTCCATCCCTCTGCTTTCCCTGTTCCCTCCATCCCTCTGCTTTCCTCCCTAAGCTCCTCCTGTGTGTGCATCTTGCCTGATACACTCTGGAGTGCTCCCGGGGCCCTGGAGGGAAGTTCACCTCTATGGACACACTGGAACTAGTGTTAGAGGAACTCCATAGCTACCCCTTTCAGGTTGGTCAGGAGGCCAATTATTTATTAAATATTTTAAAATTTCATTTGTAAACTTGCTTAAACTCCATCAGTTATTACTGGCTTATGTTTCAAAAAGACATTATTTGGCTTTAGTTTCTTTCAGTTTAGTCTTTTTGTCTTTGTATCATTTGTGGTTTCTCATAATTATAATGTTAAGCTTATACATAGTTTTTATAAATTTCATTTAAAATTTTATCTTGTGAAAAGAAAGTATAAAAGAGGTGAAAACTGGAAAACGGAATAGGGGAATGGAACCAGTAAAAGAGAAAATCAATGGGACAGAGAAATAAAAAAATATTAAAAAGATGATACAAATTTTTTTTTTGCCTCAGACTGAGTAAACGTGTGTGTTTTTCTTGGTTAGGCTGAGTCACCTATTTGTTAATCTGTTTTTTGGAATTTTTACTGGGGAAGTAAAGAACAGTGGAGTATTCAGCTAATTTTTAAAAATGCTTCTAGATAGTTTTGTTAATCTGAATTTTTATCTTTCCTGTTATTTTTAAAAATTTAAAAATTACTTTTGAAGCCAGAACATTGAAAACACTTTAGAAAATTGCTTTTATTTAACTAGTTTTGTATTAACCTTAGTTTTAGAGAAAAATCTCAGGATTGAGGTAAAAAATAAAATGAGACTGATTATATTTAACTCTAATTGACTTTTTAATTGAATAGGATGTCTTTTTATGGTAAGGTAAACTAATTACAGTTATTATTAGGAACTTTTTTATGACTTTGTAATTGGTATATTTTTATGTATGAAGTTATGCCTTTTTCGTTATGTTGAATTCTTTTCTTTGTTTTATCTTCATCATTATCAAATAATTATAATCCTTGCCCTACTGAGAATGGGCAAGAAGTAGAAGTAAAACTTTAAAGTTGCATAGAATCTTTCAAGTGTTCTGTGGAATGTTCGAAAGTATTTCACCATAAAAAATAGTGGTCTTTTGTCATATTTAGTACCTAATGCATTGCAAATTGGAAGCTTTTAACAACTGTATATGTCATCATTATATTTGGTAGCCTGTTTGATGCAAAAGACAACAAAAGAAAGTTAAAATTTAACCTGCCTCTGGGGGAAAAATATTTACTCTAATTGTAAACATTAGTTTGTCTTTTCCCAAGAGGTTTATACAGCTAATTCTTGACAAATTCTTTAAGATGTTATTCTTTTGGAAGAAGACTAATGATTTTTTGATCACCACTTTGCCTGACACTTTTTTTTTTTTTGAGACAGGGTCTCACTCTGTCACCCATCCTGGAGTGCAGTGGCATCACCATAGCTCACTGCAGCCTCCAACTCCTGGCTTGAAGTGATCCTCCTGCCTCAGCCTCTCGAGCGAGGACTATAGGTGTGCGCCATCACGCCCGGCTAATTAAAAAAAATTTTTTTTTTAGACATGAGATCTTGCTGTGTTGTTGAAGCTGGTCTCAAACTCTTGAGCTCAAGTGACCCTCCCACCTCAGCCTCCTGAGTAGCTCAGATTACAGGTGTGAGCCACCATACCTTGCCATATTTTCTTTTATCTAAGAAAGGCACCATATTTCTTTCCCAAACTGGTCTTAATCTGAGATAGGTACCTTTAGAACATTGCTGTTTAACAAACATTTAAAAACGCTATTTTCCTGCTTTAGAGAGTCTCCACATGGATAAATTAATTCTTCCTGTCTGATGAATCACCACTCTATTGTTGGACAAAATCATCTAACACAAAACCTATTTTATAATAATGTGTTGAACACCTCATAATTTATTGAATACTGTACAGAAAGTGAAAACAATGGTTGTATGGGTACTTGGAGTACAGTTTCTACTGAATGTGTGTTGCTTTTGCACCATGATAAAGTCAAAATATCGTTAAGTCGAACTATCGTACATAAGTCGAGGGACTATCTTTCCTTCCATTTTTGCTATTTCCTTCTTTAAAATATCAGTACATTTTGTTGGTATATAGGATAAAGCCTGGCACAGAAGGACTTCATGAATTGTCTCTAGAGCTTCTGGCCTTACTACCTGTTACTACCTTCCCCAGGCTTGCCAGTCATCTTTTTGATGCATTTTAGATTTTCTAGCCTTTTCAATCACCCTGTGGGAATGTCCTCTCATTGGTGACATGTCAGCCATTCAGGCATTTCCCACACAGAGGCCACTTTGCCCTCCCCACTGATCTCTCAGACTCCTTACACATTAAATTTTTGCCTTACCTACCTTCACGGTCTATCACCTTAACTCTGATCAGTGACATTCAACTCTCTTTTCTATTTGTCTTTTCTTTTGATGTGTCCAGGAAATCTTCCAGCCTAGATCAGTCTTACCCAGAGTTCCTCCGCCTCAGCACCATTGACATTTTGGACCAGGTAACTGTTTCTCATGGAGTGCTGTCATTGGTATTGTAGGATGTTTAGCAGCATCCTGGCCTCTATCCACTGGATGCCAGTAGTAACCCCTTTCCTGCAGGTTGTGACAACCAAAATTATCTCTAGATATTGCCAAATATCCCAAGGAGACAAAATTGCCCACCCTAATCCTACTGTGTGGAGTACCATTAGACTAACCATATATGCCTTATTTGCCCCTTCATCTGTGCTCCTGATGAAAAATCACACAGTTAGGTCATTGTCACCATAAATGCATATTTTATGATTTCAACTAGGTCCATAATTTTGCCTGGCAGTCCTTTAATGTTTTCGTAGTCAACTTTCTCTTCCATATTTCACGAGGCTATTTCAGACCTCCTTTATACTCCCCAAATTTTCCATTTCATTACCTTCCTCTTCTTAGCAGATGACTTTGTCTTCTCTTTAAAGAGAAAAGAAAATAGAAGCTATTATGTTTTTCCTTCCTCAATTTTGTCCATGAGCTCACTCGAATTTGAATTCTGGCTGCAGCATTTAACAAATTTTGTGACCTTTGGCAAGGTAGTCTTTAAGTCTCACTTTCTTCATCCTTATTGTGGCTGTCATGATAGAAATCATGTACCGTACTCAGCACAGGGCCTTGCCTGTAGTGTCAGATGGTAATGGGGGATAGGGAAGGCTGAGGAAGGGGTGCTATTTTATGTAAGGTGCTGAGAGAGCCTCACTTTAGGGTAATATTTTAGTAGATCTGAAGAAAGTGAGGAGTAAGCCTTGCAGAATTATTTGGAGAAAGGCCTTTCAAGAAATGTGATTATAAGTTAAGAGAGAGAAGGATAACTACAGGGTGATGTGTGATTAAGGGATTGGGTGGGTTTGTTGTTATTGTTTAGATGGGAGTGACATGAACATTTTTAAATGCCCATAGTAAGGTACCATTAGAGAAGGAAGGATTTAAGTTATTATACAAGAAGAGATTAAGCTTATTTATCTCAACAACCTCTTAATTATTTCTATCTATTTCCCATGCTACAAGTGGATTAGTCATTGTAAATGCTAAACTGATTCCTTTACTTCCCTGCTCAAAGCCCTTAAATGCCTCCACTTGCCATTAATCTAAAATTCAAACTTAATAAGGTGCTTTTTACCAGGTCATGGTTACTTGATCCCTGCTAACATGTCCATCTTCAGCTTTCACCATTCCCTCTATCTATACTCCTCTGTCCCCCAATTTCCCCTGCCTGTATTATCCCAGTAAATGCTCTAAGCTTCCATCATACTGTACTGAATTTCTTGCACTTCTTCAAATATGGCATGTTCTCGCAAGCTTTCTGTTTCTTAAATTTACCTGAAACCTTTTACCTTCCTCTTCCCCTCCTCTTTGGTTGACTTTCATCTGTTCTTCAGGCTTTGTCAAACCCCAGTCCTGCATTAATTGCCCCTTCTCTATGCTCCCTTCCATTGATTTAATATCTTCCCTTGGATTTCTCCCTTCTTAATACTAAATTATGAAGGACTTTTTACTTGTCTTTGTCCCTACCATGTAATAAACTTTATGGGAGCACAGGCCGTATATTTCCTATTCACTTTGGATCCCTGTACAAGGCAACAGTACCTGGCATATAGTAGGTCCTTGGCAAGTATTTGTTGAATAAATTAATCGATTTAATTGCTGGTTGGATATGGAAAAACATTAATTCATTCATACAGCACCATTACTTAACAATTACTCTGTGCTAGGTCTGTGTGAAAGGTGCCCACTGCTTTCAAAGGGTTTCTGGTCCAGTCCTGGAAATAAAACATGCACAATGATGCTTTTCCAAATATGAGTTCCCCTAACTCAAAATCTGAGTAAGACCCGTGCATCGGTTTACGCCTGTAATCCTAGCACTTTGGAAGGCCAAGGCAGGATTGCTTGAGCCCAAGAGATGAAGCTTGCAGTGAGCTATGACGACGGCACTGTACTCTAGCCAGGTGACAGAACAAGACTCTGTCTTCAAAGAAAAAAAAATCTGAGTAAAGTTTTATGTTTTTATATATTTTTAATACCTTTTGTCAACTGTGAGAATTTTATTTCTAGGATAAAATGTTACTCATTATTCTACATTGAACTGTCACATGCTTAGAAAAGAAATAAGGCACTGAAGGGGAGAGGAAATATCTTTTTCTCTGACTTTCTTTCTCTTTTTTCTCTGCTACTATTTTGTTTGACAAAAGACTTGTGCAGTAGAAATGGAGATGGTATTAATAAAAAGGACTTGCATTCTCTGGGGACAACTTGATAGCAAGGAAATTTTAAAAGGACAGGTATAGAAAGAGGAGAGCACAGAAAGTACTTCAAGAACCACAGATACTTTCTTCTGTGTTTTAAAAGTGTTTATACTAGGATAGCCTTTCAAAAACAACAAAAACAGTAAACACCTACCATTTACTGAGCATTTACTATGTGCCTGATACTGTGCTGTTTTACATGAATTATTTCACTTAATCATCATGAAGCTAATGTTATTACCATTCCTTTAATGGATGTACTTCTATTCCTGGATTTTATTTTTAAGAGACGGAGTCTCCCCCTGTCAGCCAGGTTGGAATGCAGTGGTGCAATCATAACTTACTGCAACTCCTGGGTGCAAATAATCCTCCCACCTCAGCCTCATAAGTAGCTGGGATTGCAGATGCCCACTACCATGCCCAGTTGTTCCTCTTTTTTTGTTTATTTTTAAACCCATGATG
Organism: Lemur catta; assembly: GCF_020740605.2. Classification (NCBI taxonomy): domain Eukaryota; kingdom Metazoa; phylum Chordata; class Mammalia; order Primates; family Lemuridae; genus Lemur; species Lemur catta. Next base: position 43,268,720 of record NC_059141.1, on the reverse strand, counting down.
TCAAATCCTAAATCATGCTTCCAGTGAATGAGGGAAGGGGGGAGCAGCGTGAACCCTAGCTTGCCCTAGTGTCCTGATGATGCTGTGGGAAAGCTTAGTGTTTCCTTCCTTCCTTTTTTTATTCCCTCTGTTTTCTCTTTGAGTTTGGCCATTGTCAGATATATGTCATCATTATTTCAGAATCAAGGTCATTAGAAATTAAATGTTACAGTACTCATTATAATCAATTTTAGATATATAAATTGGCATGGATATTCTTACTTATTCTTGCCATTTTTTAAAATTCAAGGGAATATAAAAATAAGTTTGTCACCGCTTTCATTGGTTTGATCAAGCTTTTATGTTTTCAACCCTATTTTTTCACAAAATCTCAAGTTCAACTATAAATTCTCTTATCACAAAGACCACTGTTGAAGTCCAAGTAAGTACTATGCTTGTTCTCAGGAGGGATGGAACAAATAGTAGCAAAAAGGAATATTATTCATTTGGAAAAGTTATGTCACTAAAAGTTACATATTCAAAAATTATTAAATAAGGGAGGCACCATTATCTCAAAAGATAAGAGGTCTGTTGATTTGTTTTTGAAATGTTCACTCTTGGGATCATTTCCTTCCCTCCCTATAAGGGAAGGAAATCTGGTATCAGTATAAACACTGGTGTTGGAGACTTGCAATCCAATCCTGGCTCTGTCACTTCCTAGCACTATGAAGTCATGTTCATAGTTTAGGCATGTTATTACTTCTTAGCTTTAATTTCCTGACCTCAAACAGTGGAGATAATATCTCTTAAGATTATTGTTAGGACTAAATGAGATAATTCATGCTAAATACTTATCACAGGCTTAATATCACATGCTGATAAGTATTAGAAGTTCATTTGCTGAAGTACTGTGCTAGTGATTAGCAACATAATGTGTCTGGTTTAGAAGGAAGATATAATTAAAATTTTCAATCGTAATGGAGAAGGGGCAAATTTAAAATGAATCATAGTTAAAAATATATATATTATTGAGGAATTACATCCTTTTGGTTTCTGCAGAGAATCAGGTAAGTGTGAAATAGACACCAGCTGCAATCTTACTTGCAAGCATAATCAAGACACTGAAATGCATTGTGGGAAGATAATCCATCTTTTTTGTGAAATTTTCACAAAAAAAGAAATGACAAAACGGGTTGGGGGAGGGGGTGTAAAAAATCTGGTTGTTATTATAACCACCCCTCCTTAGTTAGAAACAAAAAGAAGTTTTTTTCACAGCCTGCAGCAGTTGACAATTGGCAATGTCTGGAGATACATTTGGTTGTCATGTGGGGCTGAGTGGGGTGAGGTGGTACTGCTGGAATCTAGTGGGTAGAGGCAGGGATGTTGCTCAATTTCCTAAAATGCACAGAGGATAGCCTCCCCAACCCCAAACAAAGAATTATCTGTCCTAAAATGTCAATAGTGCCAAGATTGAGATCTCCTAATCTAGACTTATGCAGCAGCTTACCTGGGAGCTGACATTATGGTGGTATGTTTTGTGGTAAGTGCTTTGTAGAAATAACTGGATTATTTTAATCTGTCATACTTTATCTGTAACTGAGAATAGTGCTTTATCCTCTTCAGATTGTTTTAGTTTTCATGGGGAAATTTAAACTAGTAAATTTCTTAGGTAATTACTTCATTGTCTTAATGATGAATAATAAGAAACAATCCAGTTGAGCCATTTTAAAGACTATTTTGGCTGACAGTTGTTTTACATTAGATTATAGTTACAGTTTGAGAAGAGTTCTTTTATGAGGATAGTTATTTAGACTAGAGGTGTTGAGATTTTACAATATGTACTTGATTAGGGCAACTATGTTGCCAAATTAGGAATTTAATTTTTAAAAATTTAGGAAGCATTTCATTGAGTTTTCAAGAATAAATAAATGGGCTGTTACTGACCTTTCTAGGCAATAGCCAATTGAGTGCTTCCTTTGTGCAACATATGTAGCATATATTCACTTCTTTAATCCTCACAGCAACTTCTTTATATAGGAACTATTATCATTCCGTTTTATGGATAAGGAAAGTAGCACAGAGAGATGAAGTTTCTTACACATACCTAGTAAATGGTGGGTCTGGGATTAGAATTTAGTCAGTTTAGGCTGGCCATGGTGGTTCTCACCTATAATCCCAGCCCTTCGGGAGGGCATGGTGGTAGGTTTACTGGAGGCCAGGAGTTCAAGACCAGCCTGGGCAACATAGACACCATCTCTGCAAAAATAAATAAATAAATTAGCGAGGTGTAGTGGTGCATGCTTGTAGTTCTAGCCACTTGGGAGGCTAAGGTGGGGGATTGCTTGAGCCCAGGAGTTTGAGGTCACAGTGACCTGTGATTGTGCCACTGTACTCCAGCTTCAGTGACAGAGTGAGACCCTGACTCTAAAAAAACAAGAAAGAAAAAGAAAAAAAAGAATTGTCTAGCACAAGTGTGCGCTCTTAACCACTACATTATACTATGTTAGCTAAGAATGTTTAAATACTTTAATTACATCTCTCTATAATCGATTAGTATACAGTAATTCCTCATTTAATGTGTTTGATACGTTCTTGGAAGCTTCAACTTTAAGTAAAACAGTATATAATGAAACCAACTTTTTTTTCTCATCAATGTTATAATGAAAGAAGATTGAATGGGACAGCTAATTCAAGGACCTGCTATTTCACTTAGTGGCAGTTTCTAAGAACCTATCCACGACATTGAGGACTGATTGTATAGCCAAAAATAAATGGAAAGGTATATAATTTTAAAATGTACTTGTAGCTTTGGAATGTACTATATGTACAATGAGTTCGTTACACGTCTAGATTAGGATGTGAAAGAATGGAAATTTGGAATTTTCCTCATCTCCATGCAGCTTCTGATGTGCACAGTCTATAATCCAAGAGAAATCTACAATTCTTTCTCTGATTTAGGTTCTCTTCTCTCCCCACATTTCTCCTTCCAGCTCCTATTTGTCTCTTCTTCATACTGTGTGTTTTCTTACTGTGTTTTTTGGGTTTGGTTTCTCCCCTGATTTTTACCTCTTTCAGTCTTCAAAATGATCTGAATAAACTGGAGATTAACGTATTTGTAAAAGAAATGTTTTGTCACTAAGTGAGGTCTTGAAAGAGATCTAAAAATATCTGGATGGCAGGAAAATACATTGAAAATATATAGAGTTAATAAACCACATTTGAATAATCTATAATTGGCTGTGGTTTATTTCAGAAACATCTTTTGTTAAATGAAACTTCTATGTGAACTCTCAAAGCCACAGAATTAAGGAAGGTTATTTGTTCAGTCAGTGTGATTACTGCTCATATTTTTAAAAGAAAAAGATGTTTATTTTTAAAAGGAAATAAGTGTCTACTATTTTAAAGCATAAATATTTTACCTAGTAGATATGGTATTTGTAACAAATGAGTTTGGACATTCTATCATGATCATTTCCACGTAAAAATTTTTCAAACCTACCTATAAGTATCTTAATTTTTTTCAAATCCTAAAATATTATCTAAAGTTCAAAAACTGTTCCATTCTATAGCTACTCAACAACTGAAGTCTCGAAGAAGGCTTCATATCCTTTATAATCATACCTGTGATCAAGGAAATTCTATCTAGTTCCTAAAGAAAAACACTTAGTTTATTTCTCAGCAAGTGTAAGTTCAATTTAGTAAAACGTGAGGATTTGGTATACAATTATGTTTATAATAATTTCATAATGTGTCAACATATGAATGGCATTTTAAAAATCTACAAATATGAACCTCAGTTCTGATGAATCCACAATGTGGTTAATATGAAACATAATTTCTCTAATGTATAAATATGAGTAATATGTTAGATGATGAACATATTTACCCTTTCCCCCTAGAAAATTAATATCCTGTGATATGGAATGAAAGTAAGGAAAGGACTGTTGTTGAAAGGAATTTTGTTCTTTTATATTAGTAGTCAAAATCCTGGGCTTTCTCATTTGCCATTTATCCATTTTTTTCACTGAGTGATGTATCAGCAATGTAGCAAAAAATAGTTTGAATCTGCAGTGCTGTCAGAAATAGTGCCTCTATCTATAGGCATTCAGACTAGCTGTGATGGATAATTATTATAAAATAATATTTTTAAGTTGTCAGTAACATGCACTGAGGGAAGCTTTATGTGCATCCATCCTGTAATCATTATATCCACAGCTTTTATTGCTAACAGTTGAGGGCAGCAGTCCCCAACCTTTTTGGCACCAGAGACAGGTTTCATGTAAGACAATTTTTCCACGACGGAGGGGCGTGGGGGCGGGATGGTTTCGGGATGATTCAAACACATCACATTTATTGTGTACTTTATTTCTATTACTCCACTGCAATATATAATGAATAATTATACAACTCACTATAATGCAGAATCTAATGCTGCTACTGATCTGACAGGAGGTGGAGTTCAGGTGGTGATGTGAGTGAAGGGGAGCAGCTGTAAATACACATGAAGCTTCACTCACTCGCCTGCCCACCTCCTGCTGTGCAGCCTGGTTCCTAACAGGCTGCAGCTGGTACCGGTTTGCAGCCTCAGGGGTCAGGGACTACAGGTCTAGGATGCTGGCTTGTAAAACTATGGTTTAGGCTGTTTCTGAAGGACTCATTACTGTTCCCATTGAATGTATTTGGGAGATTCATGTAGAGTCTGAAGCTGCTACAAAAGATGGGCTCTGTATGTCATTTGCATCTCGTTCATTTTCACAGCTCTCCTCTTAGATGTTAAAGTCATCTTTCTGTTTCTGTTGTCTTTCATCTTTTATTCTTCACACGATTAGTAGTTTTATTTCTCTACAAAACATTCTTTTATAATAATATTCCACAGTAGTCCGTCTTAATGAAATGAGAACCCTTTCTAACTGGACAGAACCTTTTATATTGGCCATAGAACATTGTTGTCTGATTGTACAATCTCTGGAATAAAACTGTATAATATTCAAAAATACTATTTTAAAATTATCCAAGTAATAGATATTCATTCTTTCATAATGATAGTCCACAGTACTTATTTGGAAAATCCAGAAAATTAGGGACATAAAAAATCTCTAGTAAACCTACCACCCAAAGAAAGCCACTGATAGTATTTAGTCTTTCCCCAAATTTCTTCCCTCTTTTTGGTTACTGGGATCATTATTGTCTGAATCTTCCAAAGTAGAAATCTGGGAGTCATGTGTGATTAGTTACATTTAGAAGTCCTGCTATTTCTGTATCTACTGTGGCTCTTGAATTTGTTCAGCCCCTCAATGCTTGACTCATACATTTTCACAGCTCTCTGCTTAGATGATAAAGTCGTCTTCTCTACCTGGTCTTTCTGTTTCTATTGTCTTTCCTCTTTTAGTCTTCACATGATTCATAGTTTTATTTCTCTAAAAAAAACAAGTTTGACATATCTCTTTGCATAAATCATTCTATCTGTGAGTGCTTTAAACAGAAAATAGTAGCCTCACCTATAGCAGCCCCTCACTAGGCACATTATATGTAACGTATACAGAAATTGATTGTGACCTAGATAGAACACATATTTCTAAACATCAGTGTCTTGTTTTATGCTTTTTTTTTCCTGCCAAGAAATCTTTTCAAAATATTTTTTATTTTTAGAGATGGGGTCTTGCTACATTGCCCAGGCTGGTCTTGAACTCCTGGGCCCAGGTGATCTTCCCACCTGTGCCTCCTGAGTAGCTGGGACTACAGGTGCATGCCATAACACCCAGCTCTTTTTATTATACTTTACTTCCCAGAAAAATGCTTCTTAACTTGCTTCAGGTCAAATTACTTACTCTCGTATTTCAGGGGGAACTAATTATACTGCTTTATAACACTTGCCATATTGTATTGTATGTCATGTACATACCTGCTTTCCTAGTTAGTTAAGGGAGGTATAGGTAACTTGTGATTTGGAATCACAAGATGGTTTCAACTATCAGAAAGTAATTCTAGGAAATCAAATTTTGTTTCTCACCTATGACTTTATTGCTTATTTTATTTATTATTTTGCCCTTATAATTCTTCTACTTACAGTAGTGTCATTGATTCTTTCTATATATCCGTGCTCTATTCCAAATATATCCAAGAAATTTTAAATAAGTTTTTAGGGAAGGGAGGAAGAGAATTATTTTTAGGAGGGGAGGTCTAGAATTCCCAAAACTTGCTTGCGCTTCTTGGCACTACTTTCACTGCTGTCTCTGTTCAAAACTGTCAGTTTTTGAAAGAGGCCCTATTTTTGTTGAAATTACTCAGTTCATCTTTTTAGTTTTAAAAGTTCTGAATACTTCGCATTAGCATTTAGGAATCTATCCAGAGAATTCTGAGTATATTATCACTATGTTTATTTCCATAGAATTCAACAAGATAACACAAGTTAGAAGTAGTGAGGAAGACAAAAAGAAATTGAGATTAATTAAGAAATAGGCTTCATAACTTTGGAAGTTGCTAGATCACTGGTTCATTATTCTGAGAATTTATAAAGGAAAAGAATCAAATATCTGTTTTTACTGTTTAAACTCTATTTCAGAGTAACCAAACAGTTAATTAGAGAAAGTCTTTTAAAAAAGAATTTCAGTTAATCAATGCAGATAGCGTGACAGAATTAGCAAATTACTTGTGGTCAACCCCTAAGGAAATAATGGAAAATGATCACTGGGTAAATTAAGCTGCTAACAGTTAATAGTCAATCTGAACATCACTCTAAGTGGGACAAGCAGACATTATTTGTGTACTAATGTAATGGATTAGGAAAGTACATATATTACCTATGAACTATTCTTACCAAAAAATTAAAACTGAATCATGTATCTAGATCTTACTACCAGTTTATAGGAAATAAGAGGAATAGATGAATAAGTTAACAACATCAGGAAACACTCAACCAAATTTAGGATATGAGAAATTCTACAGGACAAATGACTTGGTATAAATTAAACAAGATTTACAAAGACATGTCAATCACATGCATTGTGTGGTTCTTGTTTTGTTCCTGGTTTAGATAAACTAATGGTAAAAATTTCATTTTTGAGATAATTAAAATTAGAACATGGACTACATATTAGATGATATTGAGGAATTATTGCTATTTTTCTGTTTGTTTTAAAAGAGAGTCTTGCTCTTTAGCCCAGGCTGGAGTGCAGTGGCTGCATAGCTCACTGCAGCCTCCAATTACTGGACTCAAGTGATCCTCCCACCTCAGCTTCCTGAGTAGCTGGGATTACAGATGCATGCCACCATGCCCAGCTAGGTATAAAAAATTTTTTTGGTAGAGACAGGGTCTCACTATGTTGCCTAGACTGGTCTTGAACTCATGGGCCCACATGATCCTCCCACCATAGCCTGCCAGAGTGCTGGGATTACAGGCACTTGGCCATTATTGCTAATTTTGTGAGATGTGATAATGGCATTGTAGGGTCAATTTAAAGAAAAGTTGTTAACTGATAATAATACATTCTTTATTATTTATGAGTGAAATGATATGATACCTGGAATTTGCTTCAAAATACTCTAGCAAAAAAGGGTGGGGGAGAGAGAAAGTGAGATAGAAATGAAATTGGTGATGTGTTGATATTGTTGCATGCTGTTTACATGTTCATTATACTCTCTCTGTGAATGTTTGAAAATTTTTGGAACAAAAAGCGGAAAAAAATTAAATACCTAAAAAATGTGTAGCATAAAGCTTCCTAGCAGCCTACATAGAAACTGGGTCAGTGTTATATAGTTCATAGTGTCCGTATGAGGAAAACAAAACACCTGCAAGGGAAAAGCACGACTCTTGCTAATGTTAAGACAAAAGGGAAGTTTTCCTTGGTAGTGTTCTTGAGGACACTATGTAATGTAGTGTGAAAAGCATTTTAAATCACACTCTCTAATAAACATAATCTGATTGTTGTAGGATTTATTAAAATGTCCAGTAGAATCCCATCCATGATTAATTTCATTGAAAGCAGCTTTAAGGTGAACCAATATGATACGTCCTAGGAACTTCACCCCCTACTGTGTAGTTTCACCAGTAGAATTCATTAGAAATCTTATCTTTTAAAAACTTATGTATCATTAGATAAACATAAAATGTACTCATTCATTCAGCCCTCCTCTCCTCCAGTTTCTGTATGCCTTCTTCCTGTAACACTCTGTTGCAAATTAGTTAATACAATACATGAAAGAGAGAGATTTTCTTATAGCTTTTCCTGTTGGCAAAGGTTTTGTTGAATTTTGTTTTCTATGGCTTCTACCTCAAAAACAAGTCTTTTTTATGATATTAAAAGAGACATTTAAAAATACTATAATCATCTATTCCCTTAGAGATTCTGATACTAACTCCCCTCCTTTACTTTCCAAAGAATCTAAAATTTTAGAGTAACTAAATGGACTATATATGTATAAAGTATCCTGCAGACAATTCTCCTTAAATATTATTTATCAGGAGCTTTTCCTAGTTATTAGGTGGCAGTGAATTTGAGATACTTCCTGGCAATGATCTGAAAAAACAGATCCCTCTGTGTTAGTGATTAAATCCAAACCATTATGCAGTGAAAATTGAAAAGCCTAACAAGAACAGGGCATTTCCTCTAATTTAAGATGAGCCAAGGAAGTACTCATGGGTAAAGCTAAGATTCTCCAGAAAATAATTTAAGTTACTCTATTAGTTTTCTATTGTGGCATAACAAATTGCCACAAATTTAACAGTTTAAAACAACCCAGATATATTATCTCACAGTTTCCATGGCTCAGGAGTTTGGGCACAGTTCAGGTGAATCCTCTCTGCTCACGTTCTCAAAAGGCTGCAAATCAAAGTGTTGGCCAGGGCTGGGATCTCATGTGAAGCTAGGGTTGCTCCTCCAAGCCCATATGGTTGTGGCTGAATTCATTTCCTTCCAGCAGTAGAACTCGTGGTAGCTTGTTTTTCAAGGTCAGCTCTGGGCTGGAAAATCTCTGATCTCAAGACCCTCTTTTAAAGGGCTCACTTGATTAGGGAGACCGATTTAGGGTAATCTCCCTTTTGATAATTTAAAGTCAACCAATTAGAGACCTTAATTTCATTTGCAAAATCTTTTTCCCTTTGCCGTATAAAATAATTATGTTTTGTAGGTTACTGAGTTTGATTTGCTAATATATATTTTGTTGTTAAGATTTATTTCATTGCCCAGAATATAGTCTGCCTTAGTGAATGAATATACTATGTGCACTTGAAAAGAATGTATGTTTTGGTGGCGTTGGGTAGGGTTTCCTATAATTGTCAGTTAGGTCAAATTGATTGTTCTAGTTTTCTGTATTCTTACTCATTTTGTGTGTCTTGTCCTAAAAATTACTGATAAATAAGTATTTAAGTCTCCATAACAGTATTTTTGTGGATTTGTCCATTTCTTGTATTATTCCTATAATTTTTGGCTTTATGTATTTTGAAGCTCTGTTCTAGGTATATATACAAGTAGTACTTTAATGTGTTATTGGTGAATTGAGTCTATTATTATTACTTAATGTCCCTCCTCTTCTCTTATTCTGAAGCATACTTTGTAGTTTTCCTTGTGTAGACATCTACTTTTTCTGAGATTAATAGCCATTCCATCTTTGATTAGTTTTGTGTTTGCCTGGTATATACATATTTTCATCCTTTTACTTTTAACTTATCTATGTTTTTATATTTAAAGTGGGTTTTTTGGTAGAAAGAATAAAGTTGGGTGCAGCTTTTTTGTCCTGACAGTCTCTTTTAGTGGCTGTGTTTGACCATTCACATTTAAAGTAATTATTGACATGGTTGGATTAAAACCTTGCTGACTCTTTTTTGTTCCGTTTGTTCTTTGTTTCTTTTTTCCTACCTTTTCTTGGGCTAATTGAGTATGTTTTATGATTCTATTTTATCTCCCCTATTGGCTTATTATTTATAACTTTTCTTTCACTTCTTTTTGCGTGATTGCCCTAGCATTTGTAATATACATTTTTAATTAATCACAGTGCACCTTCAAATAATATATCACTTCTTGTTAGCGTAAGATGCTTAAAACCATATACTTCCAATTTTTCCCTGCCACAATTTATGCTGTTGTGTCATACATTTTACTTTTATCTGTATTATAACCCCACAAAGCATTGAAATTTTTGCCTGAGTCAGTTATCTTTTATAATGATTATAAATGTGAATGAAGTTATTTCTCTTTACTTTTATTTAAACCATTTTAGAAGATCTTTTTCTTTATGTATGTCCATGTTTCTCTTTTTTATCACATTTTTTTCTTCTGTAAGAAGTTCATTTTACATTTCTTTTAGTGTAGCTCTCTGTTGCAATGATTGCCTCTGCCATTCTTTGCCTGAAAAAGTCTTTGTTATTATCTTTGAGAGTTTATTTTTTTGGATAGAGAATTCTCAGGTCATATGATTTTCTTCTAGCAATCATGCCACTCTGTTTTCTTCTGTTTTGCCTATTTTCTGACAAGAGGTAGCCTGCTATAATTTTTATGTTTATCTTTCTGAATATGATGTATATTTTCCCTCAACTGGCTGCTTTCAAGATTTTTAAAAATTTCTCTTTGTTTTATAAATTTGAAGGTAATTTATCTACTTTTCGGGGGGGTATTTTTCCTATTTTTGGCTTCTCTGCATTTTTTGAATATGAGATTTGATGCCTAAGTGATTTTTGAAAAAAGTACTATTATATCTTCAAATATATTATCTTTTATATTTTTTCTTTTTTTAATGACATCCCTATTAAGTAGGTTAGATTGTTTAGTATGATCCATATACTTGATATTTTTCTCCCCTCTTTTTTTTTTCCTGTTTGCTTTCAGCTTTGATAATTTCTTTTGACCTATTTTCAAGATTATTCTTTCTGCAGCTGTGTCAAGTGTGCTGTCAAAGGCTTTTATCTTTTTCATTGCATTTCTTATTTTTAGCATTTAGCTTGACTCTTGTAGTTTCTATCTCTTTGATATTTTCCATCTGATCATGCATAGTGTTTACTTGCTCCATTTGAGCCTGCATTATTATTATTCATAATTATTTTAAATTCCTTGGCTGATAGTTCCAACATTTGAGTTATCTCTGAGTCTGCTTCAGTTGATTGCTTTGTCTCCTGACAGTGATTTGTTTGTTCTTGAGTTTTTGTATGGTTTATAATTTTTATTGAATGTTAGTCATCATTTATAGACTAGTAGAAATTGAGGTAACTAGTGTTTATGCCAAGGAGTGAGATTAATTCTTATTCTGCTAAGTTGTTAGCATGGAGGTCAAATCAGAGGTGATGAGAGTTTATTTTATTGCTCTGATTACCTTCAGTGCATCGTCAACTTTAAATCCTTCTATCATCGCCTGGTGCTTTTCGTGGGGGTCGATTTGCTTGTTTTGACTCAATATTTTTATTCCACCTTTACCTACCTGTACACTTGTGCTTCAGAGAGGGTTTCTCTCCACTCTTTTGTTACTTTTCTAGTAGTAAAATGCTGTTTTTTATTACTGGGAGCTGGTTTGCCTTGTGGTGGTGGGCATTGGGCTTTCTCCTTTATCTTAGACCAATGTTAGTCTTAGGCAGACTCCATTTTCCTCTGTTCTCAGCAATCCCACTTCTCCCCAGTAGTAGGAGACTTCTGTAGTTTTTAGCTCAGGATACTTTCCTGCCCTTCATTTATGGGTAGACATTATCTTTTAATTTTGAAGGAATTAAGAAGTGTTTTCACATTCACTATTAAAACTAATAACTTTGGGAGCCATCCTTGACAAGTACATGAACTCTTTCAGGTAGAATGAACTATTTTCATGGAATTGGATCTTCCTTACTAAGTAATGATGCAATTTTCAGTGGGGAAAATGAAAACCAAAATGAAGGCTATTTCAGTACCTTCTAAGAAGTATGTCTTAGGAAAGGAAAAAAAAGGCACAAAAGTGTAAAATGGAGAATATTCTCAGTTGTATAAGTTATCCAAGCTTTATAAATGCACTCCTCATGGAACTGAACCTTTGAAGGAAAAATAATGACTCTTAATATGCTGCAAGTAAGGCTGGGCACAGTGGCTCACGCCTGTAATCCTAAACCTCTGGGAGGCAGAGACAGGAGGATCGTTTGAGCTCAGAAGTTCGAGACCAGCCTGAGCAAGAGTGAGACCCCATCTCTACTAAATAGTAAAAATTAGCCAGGTGTGATGGTGCACATCTGTAGTCCCAGCTACTCGGGAGGCTGCAGCAAGAGGATTGCTTGAGCCTAGGAGTTTAAGGTTGCTGTTAGCTAGGCTGATGCCACGGCACTCTAGCCTGGGCAACAAAGTGAGACTTTGTCTCAAAAAGAAAACCAAAAAAATATGCTGCAAGTAAGTATGATGTAATTTTTCATTTCAACTGTAAAGGAAAGGATAAATAATGGAATTTAACATCAGGAACACTTTGCAGATTTTTATGATTTATTTTTACATATTTTACACTGTTATAACCACCCATTTCAAGATACAGGACATTTCCAGCACCCTCACACCACTTCACAGTCAATACCACTGACCCCCATGAGTAAGTACTATTTCAGCTTCTATCAGCATCCATTAGATTTGCCATAATTTGTTCATATAACAGTTTGCCACATTTTCCTTATTATATTCTCTCTCATTGTTTTTGGTTTTAATCGTTTGAGAGTGGTAGGTTGACTAGATTAGCAGTCCCCAACCTTTTTGGCACCAGGGACTGAGTTCATGGAAGACAATTTTAAAAAGAACTGGGGGGTAAGGGGAGAATGGCCAGTGATGGGGAGCAGCTGTAAATACAGATGAAGCTTCACTCACTCACCCAACATTCACTTCCTGTGGTGTGGCCTGGTTCACAGTCCACAGCCCAGGGGATTGGGGACTTCAGGACTACATCATTTGGGACTTTTGACTCCATTACCTGTCTTCTCTTTTATTCTATTTTGTTCTATTTAACAAATTGTTTTTATTTCTATTCCACCCTTGTGCTCTGATACATTTTCCTTAGGATTCGGGTATATTTATATCTCTCCCATCCTAAAACACTCTTCTTCACAACTGCCTGCTTTATAATCACTCTTCCACTCCCACTCTCAGCAATTGAGGAGAGGCTCTCAGCAATTGCCAGCCCAAAGCACATACTTTTTCTATATTTCTATATCCTTAGTCTATTCACTGAGGATGATTTCCAAGGAGTGGAATTACTAAGTCAAAAGGTATGATTTGTTTAAGGCTATTATTAGTAAAGATGGTGAGATTGCTTCCCAGAAGTGTTTTAGCAAATTTACATTACTACTACAACAAGGTGTGTATTTGTTTTACTATATCCTTGCCAATACTTGGTGTTTTTTCTTTTTTTAAATCTTTGTTAATTTCATAGAAAATATTATATCTCTGTTTTGTATTTCTTTTCTAATTAAGAAGGGATAACTTAACAGATTTAAAGTTTTGATAATAAAAATTTGAATTTTAAAATTAATAGAAGACAATACCAAGGAATACCTAGAGTATTTTCTAAGCATGACTTAAGGCTACAACTTAAAGATATTAGCATATTTGATTATATGATATTTTAAAACTTGTGAATACAAAAAAATATTTGCAAGTGAGGGAAAGGAGCATCCATGGAAATTTAGACATAAAAGCAAATGAAACAATTTATTTTAATATAATTTTATAGTTAGAATAGTCAAAAAAAGGATTTTTAGCTATTATAGACTAAAAAGAATATAAAAGCTTATTTGTAATGCAGAGCATCACAAAAATTTTTCTATTTCAAATTCTGATACAGTATTTGTTTCAGTTATTTTTATTTTTTATTTTTTCCTTTTTTAAAGCAGGAAGCAGCAGCAAGAAGCAGCTATGACACAGAAACACCTGTGCTTGTGCACAGACTATTTGTTTTAATAGTTTTATTACCAAACTTGGAGAGCAGGGAAAAGAAGTTCTATATGATGTTTAAAAACTATTGTTTAATTGGGAAGTACTTTGGTCTGTATTACTAGTATGTGTTAATACTAGTAATTAGTAATATGTAGTAATATATATTTAGTAAAATGTTGTAATGTTAGTATTAATGATTGATGATATGTATATCTTTTGTGGGACATTTGAGAAAGAATAGATACTGAAGTCTTTCTAGTTAAAAATATTTGTTTAGCTAAGCAAGATTACTTTTGTCAATCCTTTAACATTTTGGGTCCTTGAATGTGACAGGAGAGTATACTTTGCTATTTGCTGAATTACCTGAAAGCCTTAGAAGCATACTTTTAGGAACTTTAAAAACTAAGTCAGCCATACATTTTATTATGAGTGCCTAAAGGAGCAAAGTGGTTTGCTCAATGTCTACAGTAGTTAGTGGCAGAAATAATCTAGACTTCCTTGAGTCCTACTCTTTCATTATACCATATTATGTAACTGATAATGTCTAGTTTGCTACATTTGGGATATACACCTTAAAACAGCTATTTGTAAAAGACTTTGGAATGGAAATTGATCAGTTTTACCTAAGTGGTTGCATATTTTGTTAAAAATGATGTTGGTTAGCTTCTGTGTGTTTCTCTTGTCTATTTAATCTTAAATAATGTCAAAATGTGCTCTGGAGTAGCAGAATGTTTTGTGCATGTTGATTTGAATTATAAGTTTGTAGTAATGTCTTCTTTTGAGGTCTCATTTTTATGTGTCAATTGTGATTTTTAAAGTGAAACTTAGGGCATATACTGAACTTCTGTGAACATAATCTTTGGAATTGGAACACTATCTTATATACTCTTTTAAATTGAATAAATTATCTGTAGTAGTGAGGTCTATGTGGAGTCAGAAGACAGTGCTTGCTTTTATGTAATTTATTTTTATTACATATTTGTTTTGTCTTATGTTGTAAATCTCATTATATGTAATCATGTGACTTTTTTAGAATGTGCCAAAGAAAGGAATGTCTAAAAATCACCTGTGTTTCACTGCTAGAGCTTGGTTTGTTGTTGTTCTTGTTTGTTTGTTTTGGTTTTATTTCTTTGCAACCAGATGCCATTAATTTGAGAAATGTGCTTCAGAGCTGTAGGTTCTTAATCATAAAGTTCTTTCTGTATGTAAAATCTAGCTTCATCTGTGGAGAACATCAGTGCAGTATAGTTCGCATGCTGAGATTTTGAGTCAATATTAGTGTCTAGTTTAAATTTTACTGCGCCTTTCCTCATTTATAGCTTTAATACAAGTTTAGAAACTTTTACTCAATGAACTTTCATGGATATAAACAGAGGACTTTTAACTTAAGACTTTTACTCTGTAGCTGTTAGTATGTGATAATAGTTAAAGCTTGTGAGACCAAGAGAAATGTGACCATTTAGGAACCTAACCTGTTTCTAAGTGCAAACTTGGACCCAGCGTATTTTAATGGTGATTAATATAGTCTGAGCAATTATGAGAGGAATGATGAACAGAGAAAAAGTGCTGTGGGACACCCTGTGAAGACCTGTACTGTGTGCTTAATGGCAACTTTCCATTTCTTTGTTTCTTATAGTTCCTTACTCAGCAGATAAGGAATTGTCCAATGCTTTTGTGCATTCTTTCAAAATTTTCAGTTTTTATCACTAAAAATCAAATTTGTTTCCTTTTTCATAGAGAAGAGAATGTTGATAACAAGTGGCAGGTTCCTGTGCAGCCAGATTTTAAATTGGACACTTAGGTAACAGATACAAAGAATGTACACTTAGAAGGCCCAGTAGAGATTGCGTCTTTTCTTCTTCCTTCATTTCTATCTTCTTTTCTTCCTTTTTTCCCCTCCCTCCTTCTACATGGCATGAAGAAGATAGTCACAAAGTTATGTTTGTATATTGCCTCCATCAAGGACATTATTTGAGGCTGCCCTTAAGAAGACTAAAAATAGACCAGTGTTTTGGATATACACCCATGGGATCATTTTTGGGTTTGTATTAAATTGGTAGTTTGGTAACTAAATGAATGTTTTTCTTGTGAAGCATAACTCTTCCTCTTTATCTTTTCTTTAGAAATTTCCCCAGGAACAACCTTGCTTCTCTATTGAAGCACATTTTTGAAGGCTTTACATTTTACCTCCATGGTAAAATGAGATAATGTGTATGTAAGACATTGTTATGAAGGTGATGAATACCTGTAGGAAGAACAGGAATTCTTATGACTCTTTTTTAGAGATTATAAGTTTCTCTTACTGGTTAGATTTAGAAAAAGGTACATTTTGCTATATTTGTTCATTAATTCATTCAATAACATTTATTAGATTTCTTAGCAAGGCCTAGTAGCTGCTGAGTGTATAGTTATGAACAAGATAAAGATACTCTGTCCTTGCCTTCATGGAGCTTATATTCTATCAAGGGAGACGAATATTAAATGATCATTTACTCAACGAGTGGTATAGATACAGTTGTGGTAATAAGTACTAAGATAAAGAGGGCATGGTTTTGAAAGTTGGTAATTGGAAAATCTGACTTAGTCTGGGAATCAGGAATGGTTTCCTTGAGGAAGTGAAATTTGAGTTACTTTATCATTATGATAAATGTGATTGAGGAATTCATTTTCAATAAATGCTTAGGGAAGTACCTAAATACAAATTATTTAACATTTAATAATAAAAATAGTAACATAAATTTATATTCCATTTTATTCTTGATCTTCCACTTGCATAATTCAGTTGAAACTCTTGGTTTCCTTTATTTTAATATTGGCTTCCACAATTTTTAGAGGTACCTGTATGTGTAGTCTAAGATTTCATAAATTCAGTCCAGCCTTTATGTTTGGCAATTAATGAAAGCCTCCAGGTTACAATAGATTTGGAAAGTATTTGTTAAAATGCATTAAATTTGTATGCCATTCTATTGATACTTAAACAAATAAACCAAAGCATTTCTATTGTCTATCTTTCCAGATAGACTGTGAGCGTCTCAAGAACAAAGGCCCTATCTCCAGACCTTTGCAGGATGTGAGACACATAGTAAGTGCTAAGTAAATATTGAGCAAATCAATTATAAATAAACTATAAATCAGAAGGAAGCAACTTGATGACTGACCTTCAAGTTTCTTTTAAGCAACTTTTCTTTTTAGTAAAATGGTTCAGAGTAGGTGGCCTTTGTCATCACAAAGCGTGGTTTTGAAAACCATTTCCTTAATGTGTATTCTTACATAAGTTATTAACTTCTCTAAACCTCATTTTCCTCATTCTTAAAATAAAGTGAGATTGCATGTGTAAAGTATTTAGCATAGTGTGTGACACACAGTAAGTGTTCCATAAATGGTGGCTAATATTACACATGTGTTAAACTGTTTATCTGTTTCTGTTATATCCGTGATTTTTTACGTAGATACCTATGGTGGCACAAGAGCAGATAATTTACCCTTTCCACAATTACACCAAGTCAAAAAGTGAAAAACTTATACCTAGTAAGCTTTTGCTTATTGAAACAAAGCTTCATGAACTGCTAATCATTGCTAATTAAGTAGATAATTACGATTCTTATCATTGCTATAGATAGTTTCCTCCTGTATAAGTTAATTTTTTTTAAAACAAACCAGTTTATTTTTTATTAAATTTATTATTATTATTTTTTTTAGAGACAAAGTCTTGCTATATTGCCTAGGCTGCACTCAAACTCCTGGGCTCAAGCAATCCTCCTGCCTCAGCCTCTGAATATCTGGGACTACAGGTGTTGGGCACAATGTCCTCGGCCCAAATAGTTTTTATGAAAAAAATTTTTGTGGATTTTTTTAAAAAACAAATGATCTCCCAATGTATCTTTTATGTAGATTAATATATTTGATATATGACGTACGCTTGAATTGATAAGTGTGCGTAGACATTTTATAAGTATACATATTCACATGTGAGGATGGAAGCAGTAGAAGATATAGTCTATATTTCTAATGTTTTAGCTTCTGTAAGTAAAGGTAGTCATTTTAAATCCTTCACTGTTACTCTCTTTGCCTGTATAGTGACAAATACCATCATTCTTCTCTTTCTCTTTTCTTTACATTAATATTGGCATTTTCGGGGATCTTTATGAAAGTAAAGAATGTAAGGAAACTCATTGAATAAAGAAACAAATATTCTAAAGTTTCAAATCTGACTTTAAAATTTCTTTTAATTTTGTTATTTATAAAGTTATGATTTGCTGTCAAAAATAAAATAATACAAATACCCCCAAAACAAAACAAAGCAAAAAAAACTCTATTGAACAAACAAAAAGCCTTTAAGGACTTTTTATTCTACATTTTAGAAAATGCACTCTAAGTTTCTCTAAAAGCAAAATATCTACAAATTAGTATAAACTTTAGGCATTGATTGTAGTCAAGGGCTTTATAGAACAGAATTTGGAATATAGTCTAAGAATATAAGATGTTTGATTAAAAATATTATGGGGATATATGGCCTCCTGAAAATCTTTGTGCACATGAAATATTTTGATTGATTTATTGGCTTTACATGCTTTTCAAGAGGACTTAAAAGGGTGGAATTCAACATGTAGTGTGGGTTCCTAGGGGACCATTTAGAGCAGTTTACCTGCAGAATGGAAAACAGCTGGCAGTTTTGTGTAAGGCAACCCAACCCAACAATCTATACTCCAAGAATATAATTTAGTGAATGGGATTTGTATAATAACTGTTGAATTTGCATATTTTTTCTCAAATGAGTGTATTTTTTCATTTGCTCCTAGGATATCACTGAGAATTAGGAACCAGGCATTTTCCATTTTAACAATTATGTCATGCCCTTGGTCACAAAGCAAATCATTGAGGATTTGATATCTGAATTAGGGACCTCCTTGCTGTTTTATTTTTCCACATATTATTTTCACCAGGTTATTTTACTGGCTTCTTAATCTAAATTGACATTTTACAAATCTTAAGTCTGTAATTCTCAAGATATTTTGCTTAGTACAGTGTATACTGAAAGAGTAGACTTGGAAATAAAATTGCCCAAGCAAAATTAAATCTTTCTCTCAACCTGCCAATATGAATTTTTGGATACAGTTTTTCTTTTTTATGTATCATAGGTCTGTTTTTGGTCTTTAGATTGGCAAAATTAGACCAGGATAATTAAAATCCAGCTTGCTTATAATTTTGCTTTCTAACCTATTAGCAGTAGCCATGTTTTCCACTTCAGACTGCCCAGGTTGGGTGTTCTAAAGCAGATAAAAGCCATTTTATGTTTATTTTAAACATTCAGATTACTAGTGTAAACTCCTTTAAAAAGGTAACTTTTTTTTTGGAATAAAGGTTTAGGAAAATCTTGAAGTAACTGACATTTTTATTGGACTAAATTTTTGAAGTTGATTATAATCACTAGCACCACTGAAAAACCACATGAGGTTCTTAAAACTACCTTAAGAAAAACACTAGAAAGTGTTCCTGAAATTGAACTGCTCACTGACATCTGTCGGGAAGTTCGATTTAGAAGAATTCAAGAGTGTGATCAGAGAAGGAGTAATTGTTTCAAGTTGGAGATTTGTGTGTGCATGAGTTATGATGTCCTTATTGGGATTGGATGGGAAGTAAACATAATTTATTTTCTTGAACTGTGATTGGCTAAAATCCTTTTCTTTCCATGTTATTTTCTAATAACTGAATCTGGATCCTTTCCCTGTTTTTATTATCAGAACAGTGTGTTTGTGCTATGTGCCAGTACTAAAAGTACTAAACTTGGCACAGAGACAGTTTGTGAAATTTAAGGACGTTGACAAAAGCCTGCAGTGGAGCGTTTGGCGTTCTTAGGACAAGGCAGTGGCTAGGTGTAAGTATCTGTATAGGGTAAACATGCAGTTAGTATCGCCGCAAATGGAAGAATGAAGGGATGACAGCTTTTTCTTCATTTTCATTTAAAGTCGTGGACTGTTCTCCTGTGACTGAGTTTTGTGGGCTCAATTTTCAGTAAGTGCCGCTCTGCTTTGCTGCTAGTACTGCAGGTCTGCTAATTCCGGCCAACTCCTACGGCGGGTGCCGTGTTCTGAAAAGCAGCGCGCTGGAGAGGAGGCGTTTAACCCGGAGTTTATTTTGTGATCCAGAGCAGAACCAGCACACTTCACTTTCGCCTCACGCCCGCCTCTGAGGAGCAACGAATAGAAAGGGGACCGCAAACGCTTTTACTAGGTGTTGCTGAAGGAGAGCATTCCCTTTCCCTGCGCCCATCTTCCTTCTTTGGTCTTGGAGCAGCCGCAGCCTCTGGAGCTGGGCTGGCTCCGCAGCCGCTGCCGCCGCGTCGGGCACTACTTTCCGTCTGCGGTGGTTCCGCCGACCCTCCCGGCGGCTCCCTCCCCCACTCGCGCCGGCGGAAGGAGACGCGCGGCGCGCTCGCTACTCGCCAGTGGATGGGGAGGCGGAGTAGTACTGGCCACGGCGCTGTGGCGGCGACGGCGGCTGCCGGGGCTGCCTCGGGGCGTCCGACGGCGGTGTAGGGATTTCTGTCAGGTTTTCTGTCGAGCTGTGGTCCAAGGCTGCGAATCTGGGAGTCAAGAAAAGTGTTTGAGACAGTGAGGGACGAGGTCGCTGTGTCCTCTTGGGCAGAGCGGCCGGTGCGCCCCCGGGGCTGCGCTCGCTCGTGGGGCCGCCGCGTCCCTCGGTCCGCTCCGGTCAGTATGGGCGGCCGGTAGGAGCGGGTTCCCCCGCAGCGGCGGAGGCAGCGGCCGCCTTGGCAGCGACGGCTATGGCGGTGGAGACGCGGCCGGAGCTGGTGGGGAAACGGTTCCTGTGTGTGGCGGTCGGTGACGAGGCGCGTCCGGAGCGCGGGGAGAGCGGACGCTGCCGGCGGAGCTGGAGAGCGGGGGTCATCCGAGCCGTGTCACATAGGGACAGCCGCAGTCCGGACCTGGCGGTAAGAGAGCGAGCGCCGCCGTTCCCTCTGCCTGCCTCCGCGCCCGGGTCTCGCAGCCGCACCTCGCTGGCGTACCTCTGGCACCTGGCGCAGCCCGGCCAGCTGGCGGTCACGCCCCTCTGCCGAGCCCGCGGCGGGTTTGCCCACATCCCTCGCCGGGTCACCGCCTCCCTGCGAGTGGCTTCCTCGGCGGCGGCGGTGTCGGAGCAAGATTCCCGGGACGCCCGCGGGGCCCGCCCTGGCCCCTGTCCGGGAGGGTTCGACCGCGGCTGCCCCCTGTGGCGCCTGGACGGCCGCGGAGACGGCAGCGAAAGGCGGAGCTGAAAGCCGGGCGCCGCGCGGGCAGGTGGGGGTAGGGGCGGACCGCTCGCGGCGGTACGGGGCCGGCTTCACTGGCATTTCTTTCCTTGCAAAAGTCTTAATAGTGCAGGGTTTGAGATTTAAAATTTATCCCGCAAGGTTGCCGAAGGGGTGGGAGAAAAGGAAAGATACAAGAGTCTGGTTCTCCTGGCAGTCCTGAGATTCCTGTGTGTTTTAGAGGCAAAGGCCGTGGCGGTGGCGGGGCCCTGATTCATCCTCTACTTAGTAGATGCTTGGCTTTCTAATCGGACTTGGAAAAGAAAATTTTTGGTATGGAGAGTAATAGAAATTAATCTTTCTCTCTCTTTCTTTCCCATAGTGTACTTTTTGTTAGAAACAGATGATACTTTAGAGTCAAGGTGTTCCTGGGTTTTATACTATTTTAAATAAAATGAAAAATAATATTGTAAATTAAAATGTTAAATGCCTTGCAGAATTTAGTGTATTTTTCTTTGCTTTCTTTTCATTACATGTGACACTGTTAAGGTTTTCTTTCAGTAGTGTAGGTGTGTGTATGATTTTGGGATAGGATATGCCTGTTGTGTTCCAAGCACATTCTCACTGGGGGACAGGTTGAATGAAGGTAACAGGCAGAGTAAAGACAAGACATTGACTAGGCTTCCCAAGGTTGATTTATGAACAATAATACGTGAAATGTATTCCTAGTGCCGTGTGACATTTACTTTTTCACTGAAAATTTCGTATTTGGGAATTTTTTCCATTTGTATGTATGCAAGCTTACAATTCCAAATTCATTATAATATCTATACATATACGTACCTATTTTAATATTTTGTACCTGTCTGTCTTAATAGTTTTTGAGTGTCTTTTTGTTATCTCTATGTTTTCATCACTGTAGCAATGATACGGTTTCATACTGAGTTTATTAATGTTGACTTGTTGCAAAATAGGTTTGTTTTGCTAATAGGTATTTTTAATAGGAAATGAGTAGAACAGAGGTAATTTTGAAGATTTGGTTGGTTATTCTGGTTCAAAAAAAGTAGAATCTTAGAAAACATTGCTGATCTTAATGGTTCTAGAAATTACAGCAGATCAATTCAGTCAGTAACTACTTTTATTCGTGTAAAAGGTACTGCTAAATTTATTTCTCATTGTTTTACTCTGATATGAAATTAGCTTGGCTTCTATGTGGAAGCTAGTTAGATTATGGTGTAGCATTTTAAAATTATTTCAGAACCAACACCGAGTGATATTTTGTATTTTCCACAGTATTTTGTTTTAGTAGATACATGAAAATTAGGAAATGCAGTTTTAAATTATGGATATCATTGATGGCAGTCAAGTTATCAAACTGAAATCTATTGAAGACTTAGATACTTTCTTAGTTGAGAATTTAGATGATGTAAAGAGAGAGTTAACATATATCATGTTTGTAAATGGCCGGGTATTAGCTGGGTATTTAAAAATAAATTAAAAAATAACTTATCTGTGGATGGTGGGGATTGACTGGAAAGAACAGAAAGGAGTTTCTTTAGATGATGGAAATGTTTTATGTCCTGATTATTGGTTATATAGGTGTGTATATATTTGTCAAAACTCATTGAAGTGTACACTTAATATCTCTGCATTTCACTATCCAAATTTTACCAAAAAAAGAAAAATGCGTGTTGAACCATAAATGTGTGAACATTTGACATTTTCCTTTATCTAACAGTCTCTATTTCAAAAATGGATGTTATTACTTATAGTGTAATTATAGGTTTTTTTAGCCTAGAATCTAGAATTTTAGATTTGTTTGCAAACTTTCATACGTTTGTATTTCTTAAAGGAAACTTAGGACAGTTAACATCAACATAATGTAATCCTGTTAGACTTTTGTTACTGAAGAGTACATTCTAAAGAGTTTGATCTATTATATGAAAAATGCTGATAAACAGTCAATTTTGTGGGTTTTTTTAAAGTTACAAAATGTATTATTAAAAGTCTGTAAGTATATTAGAAATCTTGGTTGTACATGTAAGTGGCATATGATTTGGAAGGATAACTATCAAAACTTGAAAGGAGTTTAGGCAATACTGTGTTTTAAAGATTTTTATTTTTGGTCTTACGTGTGAGGAATTACCATGTGCATTAATTTCCTGTCACTGCTTTAAGTAACAAAACCTTGGTGGCTTAAACTATGCAAATTTACAATATTGCAGTTTTGTAAATGTCACATGGGGTCTCACTGGACTAAAATCAAGGTGTGGCAAGACTGTGTTTAAGAGAGATCTGTTTTCTTTCCTTCTCTAGTTTTTAGAAGCTGCCCATATTCGTTGGTTCATGGCTGCCTTCCCCCATCTTAAGAGCCAGCCAGGTTGTATCTCTCTAACCTTCTTTCCTAATCATCTCCCTCTGACTCTCCTGCTTCCATCTTTCACTTTTAAGTGCCTTTGTCATTACATTGATAATCACTCAGATAATTCAGGATAATCTCACCGCCTACTGATTAACAACCATAACTCCATCTGAACCTTAATTCCTCTATGCCATGTGATGTAAGAGTTACAGGTTCTGAGGATTAGGATGCGAATATCTTTAGGCTGGCATTCTTTTTTTATTTAATTTTTAATTATTATGGGTACGTAATAATTATATGTATTTACAGGGTACATGTGATGTTTTGAAACAGGCATA
Source organism: Lemur catta (assembly GCF_020740605.2). Classification (NCBI taxonomy): domain Eukaryota; kingdom Metazoa; phylum Chordata; class Mammalia; order Primates; family Lemuridae; genus Lemur; species Lemur catta. Next base: position 43,244,933 of record NC_059141.1, on the reverse strand, counting down.
CAATGTGAATTAATCAAATCAAGGGAATTAGGGTAGCCAGCACCTCAGGCATTTATCATTTCTTTGTGTTAGGAACATTCCAGTTCTACTCTTTTGGTTATATTAAAGTATACCCTAACTTGTTGATTATAGTCACTTTGTTGTGCTATCAAATATTGTTCATTCTATCTATCTGTATTTTTGCTAATCATCTCCACTTTATCTCCCCCTCCCTGCTACGCTTCCCCGCCTCTGGTAACGGTAACCATCATTCTACTCTGTCTTCATGAGATCTGTTTTTAATATTTAGCTCCCATATATGAATGAGAACATTCGAGATTTGTATTTCTGTGCTTGGTTTATTTCACTTAACATAATGTTCTCCAGTTCCATCCATGTTGTTGCAAATGGCAGGATTTCATTCTTTTTTGTGTCTGTATAACTGTCCACTGTGTATATGTACCACAATTTCTTTATACATTCATCTGTTGATGGACACTTAGGTTGTCCATCTTGGCTTTTGTGAATAGTGCTATAGTAAACGTGGGAATATAGATATCTTTTTGATATACTAAATTCCCTTTTGGATATATACCTACCAGTGGGATTGCTGGGTTATATGGTAGGTTTATTTTTTAATTTTTTTGAGAAACTTCCATACTATTCTCTGTATGCACTAGTTTACATTTCCACAAACAGTATGCAAGGGTTCCCCTTTCTCCACATCCTTTCCACCATTCATTATTGCCTGTTTTTTTGATAAAAGCCATTTTAACTGGGGTGAGATAACCTATTGTAGTTTTTATTTGCATTTCTCTGGTGTCTAATGATGTTGAGCATTTTTTCATATACCTGTTGGCCGTTTGTATGTCTTTTGAGAAATGGCTATTCAGATCCTTTGCCCATTTTGTAATCGGATTGTTTGATTTTTTGGTATAGAATTGTTGGAGCTCCTATATATTCTAGTTATTAATGCCTTGTCAGATGGGTACTTTGCAGATATTTTCTCCCATTTTGTGGGTTGTCTCTTTCCTTTGTTGATTGTTTCTTTTACTGTGCGGAAGCTTTTTAGCTTATGATCCCATTTGTCCAATTTTACTTTGGTTGCCTATGCTTCAGGGGTAATACTCAAGAAGTCGTTGCCCAGACCAATGCCTCAAGTGTTTCTTCAGTGTTTTCTTTTAGTAGTTTTGTAGTTTCAGGTCTTAGATTTAAGTCTTTAATTCATCTTGATTTGATTTTTGTATATGACAGGAAATAAAGGTCTAGTTTCATTCTTCTGAATATGGGTATCTGGTTTTCTGGGTTGGCATTATTCTTACCACACCATGGCAGCAAACATATTCAGTATGTACAATGTGAACATACATAATTTGATACGAATAAATTAAGATTAAAATTTATTTTTTCATGCCAAGAGTTATAGTGATATCACTCTTTGATCTCCTAGGTAATAAATTTAATTACTAGAATTTTATTAGATTATGTTTAGATAATTTCAAATATTTTGTTGACTTTTTAAAAAAATATCTTGGCAACCTTTTGGATTATCTATATTGGAATTATCTTAACCAACAAAAGACCTTATCTGAACCCTTTTTGTACAGGAGGACCAAGTTGTTGAAGAAGTTGAAATGTATATAACATGAGGCTTCTTCCTATTGAATTCTTTTTTTAGCCCCATTAGTTAGCAGTGTTCTTGACTTGGCATACATTGTTGACATTCCTACTGCTCTACTTTTTGAGGAACTTTTCTAGGAAATTGATAGTATTCTGGATGGAAAACTGGCAGTTGAGAAGTACTGTTGTGTAATTTTCATCCTTACATAATATCGTCATGTTCCTTAAAGAGCAAACATTGATTTACTCTTAGCTTTTTACTTAGCTTCTATTCTTGAACTCAGTCTCTTGTTTGTTCATCCATCCATTCACGCACCCACTCACCTATCTTTCTTTGATGCTTAGGGTGATTGCATCACTATTTTCAAGCCAGCCTTGTCTGAAGTGTGAGTATTTAAGAAAATGTGTCTGGATTTTTCCATACAGAAAAGGAACAAAAAAATTATACTGTGTTTCAAAGACCCAAACCCATAAATTTGCTTGTATTTGGGGGATAACCTGGGAATGCAGATTTTAAACAGTCTTGAGCTGCATACCAACAGATAAGTTACTTTGTAAAACCTGTGTGTCTAAATATAAATAATATTAATGTTTAGGAAATTTAAAGTGATTTATGATTTTTTGTTTTTTTTTTAAAGACAGTCTCACTCTGTTGCCCAGGCTAGGGTGCTGTGACATCAGCCTAGTTCACAACAACCTCAAACTCCTGGGCTCAAGCAATGCTCGTGCCTCAGCCTCTGGAGTAGCTGGGATTACGGGAACATGCCACCATGCCTGGCTAATTTTTTTTTTCTATTTTTAGTTTCCCAGCTTATTTTTTCTATTTTTGGTAGAGACGGGGTCTCACTCTTGCTCAGGCTGAGTGATTTATGATTGAAGTGTCTGTAAGTAAGCCCTTTTTCATTTTTAGATCTATACATTTCTGCCCAGCTCTCTCATTCAGTAAGTTTCCAATTGAGTTGGTAGCATTCGATTTCCTTATACGTTTTGTTAGGGTAGTTCTTCAGGTCAGTCTGACATTTATGTCCTGGTCTTGAAGTGTTGATAATGCTAATTATGAATGTGTGAATCATTTTTATTTCATTGGTCAACATGACCTTGATAGGTTAATTATAGGCAAAATTGATTTAGCTAGTGGGTGAAAACACTATGTCTGATTTAAGTACAGAGATTATTTTTTACCTGTTCTTGCATTTGTTGTTGCGATTAGTCCTAAAGACTTGGATATAGAAAATGATATACTTGTGGTGGAATATAACTTGTGCAGTTGTTAAACATTATCTAGTTTTAGAAGAAGGTTATCACCTGCTAAAAGGTGTTAATTGTGTTTCTATGTAAAATTAAATAAAAGAACTGTTTTTTTTTCTTTTGACATGTGGTATATACATTCTGGCATATATATTGGTTGCATTAATTTAAAACAGAGAATGTTTTCATTATGGGGTAATTGGACTTCAGAAATTTTACCATGAGAAACTTGGTCTTTTTTATATAGGGATATCATTGCATTTGAAAGTGAAAATGTATCCTAGATAGTTCAATGTAATTGAAAGCATATAGGCTATTTTCCTATGTTTATAGATTTTATATATTATTTTTTTGACAATCTTAAGATAAGTACAAAGAATGTCCTCAACTCTCAGACTCATACTCTTTCCTCTTCACATATTTAGTACAGTACCTAGCATTTACTTCTGTGTTCAGTAAATATTTATTGAGTGGTAAATAAATGTAAACCATAAGTTTCTGGGATATATTTTAATCCATACTATTCATCTCAGTTATCTATTTACTCTTAATTGTGAATCTCATTTCTTTTGTGGCATTGTGTACCTTTCCTCCCCAGCATCCATTCTTTTATCCATTGTGTGGTTTGCAGTGGTCCCCAACCTTTTTGGCACCAGGGACCAGTTTCATGGAAGACATGGTAGGATGGTGAGTAGATCTCAGGTGATGATGCAAGCAATGAGGATCACTCGCTCCAGCTGTGCGAGGTGGGGGGGACTCCCCCCTTCTTAAGTTTCATAGAAGATATCCATGGATGAGGGGGAAGGGCAGGAGGAATGAAGCTCTATAGCCTGGTCCCTAACAGGCTGTGGACCAGTACAGGGGTTGGGGACTGCAGGACTAAAGGATGGGCCATAATTTTCCTAAGCCAATCAGCAAATAGAACTCCCCTAGCTGTGTGGATGGCTGCAGGCCCTAAATGGATCCGGTCAGAATGAAGCCAAGGATAGTTTTGTGTGGGTGTGAATCTGGATCTGCTGGAGCCATTTTCCTACTTTAAGGTAAACCAGTTTGAAGACAAAACTGAGACACCAGAGGTTAATAGAGTTGACAAGGACGCAACAAAAAATGTTACTGATCAGATTTTTATTTTTGAAGCCTGTGTACTACTGTTGGATTTTTCAGTTAGGGGATTTTTCATTTTGGGACAATAAATTTACTTGAAGTTGAAGCCTGTTTTGGTTGGTTTATCTTTTCCTTGGAAGCAAAAGCATCACAACTGATACACGTGACAGTATTTCACTCCACTTTTTTTAAAAAAACATTTGAAAGCAGTGGCATTTTCTTGACACTCTTGCATTTTTTGTTTGATGTTAAGACTTTAGAATTTTCTTGTACTTTGTATAATTTCAGTGAAGATTTTCTAGAAGGGTATTATGGTGATATATTCTGCTTTAATGTGTGCCGATGTATCCCACAGCTTTGAAAAAATTAATGTATGTAAAATATAAATGTCTAAGTTTCCAAATATTTAAAAATAAGAAATAACATTGAATTTTTATATTAAGAAATATGCCATAAACCTCTCACAATGAAGTAGAAATGTCAGGAAAGAGGCATCGTTAATATTTCAGAAATTAACTAGAAATGTCAACCTTTACTTTTTAGTTCATACACCATATGTGTTTATACTCTTTTTTGGCCAGATAAATAAATAACTGCAGATCCATTATTCCTTATCTGAAATTCTGAAATCCAAATAGTTACAGCAGCTAAATAATTTTAATGATTCATTTAGAAGCAAAAGCTAACTGAATGAACTCATTTTGTAGTGGAACCTAATATTATTTGAATACTTTTGTAGGAGAAATATTAATGTGCTTAATTTTAGGATTCTCTAAACCCTGCAGAGGTGTTACGTATTACCTAGGACTTGCACTCTGTCACCATAAATCAACACTGTAATATATGCTACGTTTAATTTTATGAAATCCAACAAATTTTTGACACCAAAAATATCTAGCTGGAAGAGTTTTGGATGAGAGATGGTTATTTGAATACTAATATTGATAATTTTTAATGGTAGCAATTTAGTGGCAACAAATACTGCTAGTTTTATTTATTTTGAGATTCGACAGTGATCAAATGTCTGCTCAGATAGTTTCTTCCAGTGTGAATTTTAACAAACTTTTACTTGATATAAAATTCTTAATCTGACAAATTTATTTTATTTTTATTTTTTGCTCTGTTGCCCAGGCTGGAGTGCAGTGGTGGGATGTTATTAATAGCTCAATGCAACCTTGGACCCCTGGGCTCCAGCAGTCCTCCCACCTTAGCCTCTACAGGCCTGTGCCACTGTGCCCAGGTAATTTTTTTTCTTTCATTTTTTTGGAACAAGGTCTTTCCATGTTGCCCAGGCTGGTCTTGAACTCCTAGCCTCAAGTGATCCTCCTGCCTCAGCCTCCCTAGTAGCTGAGATTATAGGCATGATCCACCATGCCTGGCTCTGACAAAGAAATTTTTAAGGATTACATAATTTACCCTTATATCAGGGAATATTTTCTTAGCTCTTTTCTTCATTTTATTAAAGTATACTATAGAAATTTTTTAGATTAGTGATTTCTAATTTTACAAATGGTGCAATTGAGTAAAATCAAATGTTTAATTTTGATGAGTAATACAATGTTGATAAACTTTTTTGTTGTCTGGAATGAAGGCATGGACTTTGGGGATAAGACCTAGATTATAACTGGGTAAATTGTTTACAGTGTGACCTTTAATTTCTTCATGTTAGTTTCCTTATCTGTATAGTAGAGCTGTTATGAGGATTACATGAATTGTGTAGCAAAGACACTAATAGTCGACACTTATTTTAATTCTTTGATTTGTTTCTTCAAATTCTGTGTGTGTGAAGTTGGTTTCCCATGTTGATTGGTATATTCATTAGCTTTATGAATATATATTTCCTTAATCTCTGAAGAATAAAAGAACTTAAGAGTTTTCATCACACAACCAGTGAGTGTCAGGGCAGTAATTTGAATACAAATTTCTGATTCCAAATCCAGTGTCTCTATACTGTGCCTTATTGGTTCTCCAAATGGTTATATTTCACAGGCTCTCAACAACAACAAAAAAAGCCCCTTTAATTGCTATGATATATATTCTTTCTGAGCCTTTTCTTTCTTGATTTCTCTAGGTCCCTGGTTCAAGTCCTCTTGGGCTGTTATTTCTCCTTCCTTCCCTGACTACAGTTCCTCCCATCTTAATTTGGTGTTAGAGGTTCAGTCCTTGGCCTACTGTTGCTTGGTTTCTTTAAATCTTGTTATTCCCCTTGAAGAATTATAGTGCTTTGCATAATTACTCACAGATCTGAAATTTAACCATTGGACTTTCTTCCATTCAATTTGATCTATAAAATCTACCTTTTTTGACAGCTTTACACGAATGTCCCATATTTGGGTTTGAGAAAATGTATCTAAAAGATAATTTATTATCTTCATGTGAAACCAGCTGCCCTTTTGAGATTTAATTTGAAGTCTTACCTGGGCTTGAAAACTCTTTTCATCTTTTGTTCCCCCTACCTTGAATGTAGGCATTTACTCATTTCTGCGAATTTCTTCCTTCAAATTAAAACCTGCTTGCCCATCTACATTCTTTTTAATTTGTACTACCAGTAGATCCAAACCTTCCTTCCCCAGGCATGTATTAAGTGATCTTTTAACTTTTAAGTCTCTTCCCTGTCTGTTCTGTTCAGTGTGAACAGATTTCTTATCCTGGATTTCTCTTTAGCTCACTTTTCCCCCCGTTAGTACTTTTTTCTTTGCTTAACTGATAAAGTCCAAAATCACATTTTCTAAGAGTGCTTAGACTTGTCAGTCTTACCTCTGTCCTTTTTGAAACTTAAAATTCACAAATCTTCTACACAAACTGTTGTGGTTTAGTGAAAATGTTTCTTTGCAATTTTTTAAATGTTATGTGTAACCCACTGTTTATAAAATCATAAAATGCATTTTATGTTTCCTTTCAAATTTCATTTGCTAATAGTTTCTAATGTGAAACTGATGTTAGGCATACTCCCTTTTTTAAAAAATGGTGTCTGTGTTGCATGAATTGAGTTAAAATGGGAAAACATACTTAATGAATCAAATAATGTATAAAGTATCAGTTAATTCCATTTGCTTCCATGAAAGACAAAATCCGATTTTAGGAGCATTTTACGCAATGTTCACTGTGTAAATACATTCCAACATCTGGAAGTACATTTCTTGGATTCTAAGATATTTATTTTCCACATTTCAAATGTTTCACAGTTTACATTCAGATCATGTCAAAAGTGACTTGTTTAACCACTACATAGAATATCAAGTAGCAATATTCTGTTTGTAGTGCTATACAAAGTTTGTGAACTCATTCTGTAGAACTTTTCAGTCAGTACCTCTTTAAACTCTTAATTAATTGAGGCTACCATAGAGCTTTGATTTATGTGGGTTGTATCTATTGATACTTACTATATTATAATAAAAATTAAAACTGAAATTTTTAAAACACAAAAACATATAAGCACACATGCCATTACCTGTCAGCTGTGATACTACACTACAGGTAACCTACTGCTCTGTATGTTGATGAAAGAATGAGTTGAAAAGGCAAATAAAATAATGAGTTAGTATTATTATGAAAAGTTTTTATCTTACGCATTCTTTTGTGCCTGAAAACCTGGTGAAGATGTGTTCATCTAGTTGTCTCTTTAGTTGAATTATTTACATTGGTTATTACTGTAAGTGGTTGAATTTTAAGTTGAATTTGGCTTCTTCAATATCATTTCAAATTTCGTCCAGTATTTGCTATATTGCTATGAAAATTAGAAGATCGCCTATAACATGCCAGAGAATGTTAACATGGCAGTAGAACTAGTCAGCATTCCTAGAATAGACTTTAGAATTTTTCTAAGCTAGGAGAGGTCTGTGTGACTAATTCATGTCTTGTGAAAGACTGACACTTAGGAGCTGAAACATCTAATCCATCTGTTAAAATTATGAGTTTAAGATTTAAAAAACATTTTTAGGCTCAGAGGAATATCAAAGAAGGAAGCAGTATGTTAATGTATGGATAAATTATGCATTATCATTCAGTATAAAATGGCTTTATGTATATTTAATGTAGGAGTTATTTCCTCCCTAAATTGTTAGTCCATAGATGGAATCTTAGTATTGAGGCAATATAGTGCCAGGTAAAATATTTGTAAAACAATTTAAAGTTGGTAAACTATTCCGATATGTTGAATAGCATCATACTATTATTTGGTCTGTGTTCTTTTTCTTCTTTCAACTCACCTTGCTAAAACCATGTAGATCTTATTTTAGATTGTTTCCATTATTCCTTAAAATGTTTTATTACCTTAACTTTCAAAATCGCTGATGATATTTTAATACCAAAGTGAATTGTTTTAAGGGAAACTATTTTACTTTACATTGTTCATTTGAATAAAGAGAGTAAGTAGTGAATATGAATATAGACTATATGCATCCCATCTTTTTATAATGGTTTTGAAATATATAAACATATACACATTTATAAAAATAAGTACCCTTGAAATATAAAGTAATAAAGAAGGAAAAAAGTAAATAAACTTACAGAGAGTTAATATAATGTTGCATTAAATTTACCTCTGAATTTCTTAGTGTTCAGAACAAAATAAGAATTGTGATGAATTAAGGTATCATTGATTTTCAAAGTGTTTTTCAGTAAGCCTCACTGTCTTTTTGGATTGCTTTCTTGGATCCCTTGGAAAAGTGAGTGGCCAGAGGGTGTAGGAGACAAGGAAGAAACCTGAGAGTACTGAATTCTGGTCCTCATCCCCTTCAATTAGAACACCTATTGAATTTATCAATTGTATTTAATAGTGATTCCTTAGGCCAAAAAAATTCTTTTTCGGAGAGAAGGAAATAAGCCATTCTTAAAGAGAGAAACTTTTCCTGAAAGGAAATCAGAAACTGGTAGCTTATAAAAGGTTATACAAAGAGAAACAAGCATTGAGTAACTCTTTCTTGGGAAATAAGAAAAGAAGGTTTAATTATGAAGTGTCACTTGAGGATATTCTTGCAAGAGATTCAAAAAATGTCCAGGTATGTAATTTTTTAGTGATCAGTAGATTTCAGAGGAGAAGAACCTGATATATATGACTGAAATCAGTGATTATCAACTTTTTCCTTTTTGTATTCATTGCAATCTCTTGGTGGATAGGGTTAAGCTTTAATGTGCATATGTTGCAAAGGTAGGAATTTCCTGGTGATTTCAGGGAAATCGAAATCCGTACCTTTTAAAGAAAATGGTCTCTGTTGTATTTTTGGCTCCCATGGCCTGTAAGGTGTTTGATATACAGACTGTACTCAGTTTCTTGATTCTTTTTATGACTTGAGCCCACTCTAGCTAGCTAATACTTGGTTCACTTTGCATCTAGGGCATTATGCTCACCTTGTTTTTCTCCTACCTATCTTGCCTCTCCTTTGAAGGTTTTCTTCATTTTTACAGTTCTTTAAGGACTCATTTCTTGGACCTCTTTTATCTACACTCTTGTCTTTGGCCATCACATCTAGTCTTATAACCTTAAATACTATCTATATGCTATTGACTTCCACGTTTATATCCTAGTTTGGGTCTGTCCCCTAAACCCTAGACTCATATTTAAACAGCCTATTTTCTCCATGTGGTTATCTAATGGGCACCTCAAACTTATCTACAACTGAGCTCTTGGTATGAACTTGCTTTACTCTTGAGTCTTCACCATCCAATAAATGGTAACTCCATCCCTCTAGTTCAGGTCCCTGGCAATCATCCTTGACTCCTTTCTTTCACATCCCACATCCAGACTGCCAGCAAAGTCTTGTGGGTTTTACCTTGAAATTAAATCCAAAATCTCGACATATCTCATCTCTTCTATTACTGCCATACTGGTCCATACCGCCATCATCTTTTATCTTTTGCCTAGATTTTTTTTTTTTTTTTTTGAGACAGGGCTTACTTTGGTGCTCAGACTAGAATGCAGTGGTGCTATCATAGCTCACTGCAGCCTTCAACTTCTTAGCTCAAGCAATCCTCCTGGCTCAGCCTCCCAAGTAGCTGGAAGTACAGACATGAGGCACTGTACCTGACTGATTTTCCAGTATTTTTGTAACTATTTTTGTTAGCTTTTTAAACTAGTTATTAGTAGCTAGATATCCAGCTGCCTCCTAACTAGTTCTCCTTACCCATAAAAGTCTATACTGCCTGTAGCAAGCAGTCAGATCGTGTCACTCTTGCGGTCAGATGCCTTCAAAGGCTTCTAAATTGATTCATAGTAAAAGCTGAAGACCTTACAATGGCCTAAGAGACTCTTCAATAATTACTTGTTTAAATTGATTAAGATATAAAGAAGTGTAGAATTTTTGGAAATTTATCTTTAATTCTTTGAGACACATTACTTTTATTATGCAAAAACTAATAATAAAAGAGAACTTTGCTATATGTTTAAATGAAACTAGAAATTTCTCCAGTCAATTGTTACGAATTGGCTCTCAATAAATGTTTGTTGAATGCATAAATATCAAGTATTGATTATGTGGTCAGCATTGTAGACTAATTTAAAATTTAAGAAGTAAACACATTCACAAGGAATTTATACTTCTAGTAGAAAGGTGATCAATGTATTCAGTTGTTAATGTATGCTGCTGTATACAATTGTGGTATAATAAGAACTATATACTTGGTATTTGTTCCCTGTTCCTGGCACAGACTTTCTAATACCCTTGGAATTTCCTGAGTGATAAAGGTGATAGGAGTGTCTTTTGTTCTATGAGACAACCCTTGGTGGCCTTCTGGATAGCTTCAGGGTGGGAGCTGGTCACTAGAAAGACCAGGCTTTGGTTAGAAGCTTGGGACACTCTCATTCCCAGCCCCCAACCTCTAGGGAGTGGAGAGGGGCTGGCGATAGAGTTAATCACCAGTGATTACTCCATCACATCGTGGGTATGTAATAAAACTTCTGTAAAAACCCTTAAACAATGGAGTTTGGAGAGCTTCTAGGTTGATGAAACCTAAAAGTGCTGAGAGGTTGGCACATTGAGGGAGGAGGGCATGGAAGCTCCCCTACCTCCTACCTTGCCCTATGCATTTCTTCCATCTGGTGGTTCCTGAGTTGTATCCTTTATAATAAACCAGTGATAGTAAGGAAAGTGCTTTCCTGAGTTCTGTGAGTTACTGTAGTAAATTATCAAACCTAAGCAGGGGGTCATGGGAACCCCTAATTTATAGATGGTGAATTGGTCAGTCAGAAATTTGTGTGACCTCATACAGGTGAGTGGTGTATGAAGTAATGGCAGTCTTGTGGGACTGAGCCCTTAAACCTGTGGAGTCTGGTGCTAACTCTGGGTTGTTAGTGTCAGAATTGAATTGAACTGTAGGACAGCTAGTTGGTGTTGGAGCATTGGAGAAGTGATGTTGAAGAAGACACCATGTACTTGGTGTCAGGAGGGGAAAAAAACCTCAACGATTAAGGATTAATTATGTGTTCATTTTAAATGTTATAAATATTAAAAGAAAGGACATTATGAAAATGTGGTGTTATTATATTGTCTATGATAGGAAGGCTTCATGGAGAAACTGGATTATAAAAGATGGGTAAGAGTTGTGTTTGATGAAGAGACTGTATTCCAGAGATTGGAGTTAAGTGAATATTGGCTTGGAGGCAGGAATATATTTGGCATGTAAATAGAAACACTTCAAAAATTTTTATGCCATCTTTTCTTTAAAACCTTACCTTCATTCTGTAATTACATTTTGAATTATAAGGCATTTCTCTTCTTTTTTGGCAATAAGGCATTTATTTTATGTACACTATATGCATAACACTCTACTGAATTTGTAGAAGTTACAGAGGTAAAATGAACTAAGTCTCTTTTTAGAAATTTTAAGTTTAATGGTGCCTTGGAGTCAAATCCAAAATAACAAACACGAATGTATACACGTACACCCATACATTCATAACTGTCTTTATGTATTTTATGTGTCCATGTAATATAGTTTAAACTGGGTTATAAGTTCTCTGGTATCCTAGGTTTATTAGAAGTAACTGATATCCAATTGATATATACCCAATGTGAGGATAGGACTAGTAAGAACTTTTATAGCAGGTCCAAAAATTATTGACTTTCTTTATTCCTGGTAATCTAGGGCACTGTACTTCTGGACATGTTCACTACTGTCTTTAGCATATAATGGCAAGGCTGGGCATGGTGGCTTATCCTGTAGTCCTAGCACTGTGGGAGGCCAAGGTGGGAGGATCGCTTGAGGTCAGGAGTTCGTGACCAGCCTGAGCAAGAGCGAGACCCTGTGTCTACTAAAAATAGAAAAATTAGCCGGGCATAGTGACATGTGCCTGTTGTCCCAGCTACTCAGGAGGCTGAGGCAAGAGAATCGTTTGAGCCCAGGAGTTTGAGGTTGCTGTGAGCGAGGCTGACGCCACAGCGCTCCAGCCCAGGCAGCAGAATGAGACTCTGTCTTAAAAAAAATAAAATAAAAAAACATATAATGGCAAAACCTACCTCTCGGTTAGATCAGCCTTCCTGACTCTTTAGGCCATATTTTTGGTTGCTTGTCTATATATCATTTTACCAAGTATGACTGTTTATTTAAGATCTCACCAGTTATCTCCACCAGTACATTTATCATCTTAGATATATAGCCCTCAGAATAATGCTTAACAAATAAAAAGTGCTATGTAAATATTCTTAAATGTATGTAAATGTTGCATAAGTTTTATCTATTTGCCTCTCTCATGCTTCAAAAATGCCAATACTGTACTGTGACAATGAGAAAAGGAGGAATGAGAGGAGCAGAATACAAGGTATTTATTAAAGTTATACCTACAGAATAACTGAGGCCAAAGAACTGGAAGAGATTTTAAATAATGAGAATACAAATGAAGAGAGTTGAATGTGGCAGTATAAGGGACCAAAGCCAGAGTTTTCTTCACTACTGCCATATATGGAGTTAACCCTTTAAGTCAGAAGCTGGCTACTGTGTGATTTTTCTTGAAAGTTGAGTGATAATTGGAAAAGAAAAATTGAAAAGAGGGTTTTTAAGTGAAACTTGAGAATACAGATAAAAAAGGATGCAAAATGAGATGATTAAGAAAAGGACTTGGCCGGGCACGGTGGCTCATGCCTGTAATCCTAGCCCTCTGGGAGGCTGAGACGGGTGTATCGCTCGAGGTCAGGAGTTCGAGACCAGCCTGAGAGAGACCCCGTCTCTACTAAAAATAGAAGGAAATTATCTGGACAACTAAAAATATATATAGAAAAAATTAGCCGGGCATGGTGGCGCATGCCTGTAGTCCCAGCTACTTGGGAGGCTGAGGCAGTAGGATTGCTTAAGCCCAGGAGTTTGAGGTTACTGTGAGCTAGGCTGATGCCACAGCACTCACTCTAGCCCAGGCAACAAAGTGAGACTCTGTCTCAAAAAAAAAAAAAAAAAAGAAAAAAAAAAGAAAAGGACTTAAGGGCTGGGCTGTCGTGGCTCACACACCTATAATCCTAGCACTCTGTGAGGCTGAGGCTGGAGGAGTGCTTGAGCTCAGGAGTTCAAGACCAGCCTGAGCAAGACCCTGTCTCCACTAAAAGTAGAAAAAATTAGCTGGGTATGGTGGCACACACCTGTAGCCCCAGCTACTTGGGAGGCTGAGGCAGGAGGATTGTTTGAGCCCACCAGTTTGAGGTTGCAGTCAGCTATGATGATGCCACTGCACTGTAGCCAGGGCAGCAGAGGGAGACTTTGTCTCAGGAAAAAAAAAAAAGGAGGGAGAAAAAGAAAGGGGCTTAAGATCTTTAGGAGGAAGGAAGTAGGTTGATATATACTATTAGTTTCCATTAACATAGCACTTGCCGTGTGCCAGGCATTTTCTTAATCTTAAGCACTTTACATATGCTACCTTATTTTGTCCCCATGGAAACTTTACGAGTTAATTACTACTGTTATTTCCATTTTACTGGTCTGGAAACTGAGGAATAGAAAGGCTAGGGAAATTACTCAAGGTCATATATATTGTAAATGGTGACTAGTATTTGAAAATAGGTCCTTTGACTCCAGAGTCCCCTTTGTTTTGTGTTATACTGTTGCTCAGTAATAGAGTCCAAGGAAACCTTTAAGAGTTACAGAAGGAGGTCACTTTCAGGGTTCAGTCTAACACATTAACTGCTACGTGAGTTGTATTTAACTCACTGTAGTGTTGAGCCTGGGGCCTCATGAAGCACATGTAACTCACATGTCTGTTCACCTTGGGAGCTGTGAGAACTATCATACAAGTTCCATATAATTCACACACAGAAAACAATAAAAATTTTTCTTTAAATTAGAAAAGATTGTTTTGTTTTTGAAGTTTTTATTCTATTTTCATAGCAGAATACTGTGGCCCCAAGGCAAAAAAATTTTTTTTCTAGTGTGGCAATCAATGTGCTAAACCCTCTGCAGAAGGGAGGTCATCTAAATCAATGGATCTTAAGAGAGCTTTTAGTTCTTTAGTACATACAATACTGTTTTACACTCTTGGTGTTTTCTATTTGTCCCTTCTTCCTATAATCCCTTTGCCCTTTTGCCTACTCTGTACCTGATGAATTCCTATTGTCCTTTTCAGGCACAACTCTTCCAGGAGGTTTTCCGTGGCCTCATGTACTTTTCCTTCCACTTGATTGGGTTAGTGACTTAGAGTTGTTTTTCTTGATAACTATTACCTGTGTGTCTCTGTGAAAAATGATTTAACCTCTCTGAGCCTTCATTTTCTGATCTATAAAGTGGGGAGTATTTTACCTAAAAAGATTGTTACAAGAACTCAGTGAAATTTCATAAAGCAGTTACCACAGTGCCTTTTTATGTTCCCTTTACCAAACCTGGTTTTGCACATTTGGTATTCAGAGGACTTTAGTAGACAGTACGTTAATAAAGGCCAGTAACCTCAAGGCTCAGTCTTCAAGGAAGATTTTTTTTTTTTTGAGACAGAGTCTCACTCTGTTGCCCGGGCTAGAGTGAGTGCCATGGCATCAGCCTAGCTCACAGCAACCTCAAACTCCTGGACTCAAGCAATCCTCCTGCCTCAGCCTCCCGAGTAGCTGGGACTACAGGCATGTGCCACCATGCCTGGCTAATTTTTTCTATATATATATTTTAGCTGTCCATATAATTTCTTTCTATTTTTAGTAGAGACGGGGTCTTGCTCTTGCTCAGGCTGGTCTCGAACTCCTGAGCTCAAACAATCCGCCCGCTGCGGCCTCCCAGAGTGCTAGGATTACAGGCGTGAGCCACCGCACCCGGCCAAGGAAGATATTTTCAATTAAAAGATGCAGCAGCAATCTAGTAGTTCTCTTCCTTCTGAGAATCATAGGGCCCCTGAGATTCTAAGAAATAGACCGTAGATACTTTTTGTGAGATCTGTGTCTACTGTTACTTGGTGGATGCTCACAGAATGTGTTTTAATAAATAGAGACTTTTGGAGGAAAAGAATGTAATTCAAATCATGAGGTATTATAAAGGCAGATGCAAATGCTTGGATGATTATTTGGAATTGTCTGCTTTGCTTTCTTACTGGTTTGAACAAGCCTCCTTAATTGACAATAGATATCTTTAAGATTTCCATCAATAATTCTGACATGTTCTCTGTAATGTGCCTGCATTTCTCAGTAGGCACATTACACTTTCTATAGATTAAGGTTGCTTTCATATCTCACTGTCACGTAAGGTAAAATCATTTGCATATTATCCTTTGCTGCATATACGCTTATTTCTAACTGGTAGAAATATCATCCTTGTAGTTAGTAGAGAAAGAAGTTCCTAGTAACTTTGTTATGTCTAATTACTTTAAAAAATAGATCGTGGTCTAGAAGAATTGCAATTATGTATGTCAATGAAGTGATTTTTACAACATATAAGTGATTTTTTAGAATTTACATGTTATCTTTATAAATGGGATAGTATTGGGGCAGTTATACATTCTATTTGTTAATTATTTACCTCAATAAAAGGATTTGAGATGACTTTTATTAAGGATAACTGTCAATAAAATTGATAAAATTGGAATAGGACCTTAAAAAAATCCATATAAAGTGACGTGGGCTCAATATAAATATACCCCAAAACTTAGCTGTATGAGCTAATGGTAATTAAGTGTTTAATTCTGAAATTTGTTATTTGTATGGAGTTGATGAGAAAGGGGATATCTTATGGGCTAGAAATTTTCATTATTTAGTAAATAATGAAATGAATAAATTTTGTTAAGAATGATTTTTTTTCCCTGGCTCTAAAGAGTTTCTTCAAGTAGTATTAAATGTCCTAATGAGTAGTGACATTTATAATGGTTTTATGGTTTATGTGGAGGTGTTCTTCATAGGCTTTTTTGAAAATATTAATTTTTAAGAGCCAAGGACAGAGCATAGCACAATAACTTCTGTTATTTCTAAAGAGAAAAAATCTAATGAGGTTTAAAAATTTAGCTTTGTAAAACTATAGAGCTTTGAATATGTAGTAATAGGCATGAATAATTTACCGCATGATATTTGAAGACCGTTTTTACACTCTCTTCAAATATCAGTTGTAATTTACTCTTGGACAGGTGTTGGATTGCAGTTAAAGGCTGAAGTATGAGAGGGATCCTAGAGTTAAAATCTGTTCAACAAATATTTATTGCATGTCTTGTACATACTAGGCACTGGGAATAGAGTAATGAACAAAGTAGACCAAATTCCTGCCCTTATGGATATCAGTTTATATGATAGAAGGAGAGACAAAAAATAAAGATGATAAATGAGTAGGATAAGTGGTGTTATGTAAGATAGAGATAAATGCCATGAAGGAAAATAAAGCCTGAATGTTGAGGAGGGAGGTAGAGGTGACATTTCAGATAAGATAGAATAGCCAGGGAATGCTTCTCTGAGAAGGTGACTTTTGAGTGAAAGTTTAGAGGAAACAAGGAAGCCAACCTATATAAGGAAGAGCAAGTACACAGCCCCTGAGATCGATAATAAGCCTAGCATATTTGAGGAAGAGTGAAGGTGGTATGGTGAGAGGGGAGTGAATAGTGAGAGTGTAGGAGGAAAAGGTCAGAAGAGTTAACAGGATGTCACGGGGTAGTTTGTGAAGGACCTTATAGGCTATTGTAAGGATTAAGTTTTCACTCTGGATGAGATGGGAAGGCATGAATAAGGTGGTTTTAAAAGGAGCACTCTGCTTGCTTTAGTGATAGTAGACTGTTGAGGTTTGGGCTGAGGCTAGAAGCAGGGAGAATAGTTAGGAGGCAGTTGTAATGATCCAGGTGTGAGACATTATGACAGCTTTAGACCGTGGTGGTAGAGGTGGTGAGAATGCTCAGATTCATATGTATTTCAGACACAGAATTTGTAGGGTAGGTTGCTGAATTGTTTGTGATGTGGGAGAAAGGAGTTTAAAATGGGCTTTAAGGTTTTTGGCTCTAGCTACTGGAAAGAGAGTAGCCATTTTCTGATGGAGTTTGACTGTGGAAGAGCAGATTTTGGGGGTGATGATGGTACTGGGGATAAGAATTTGTTTTTCAGGTATGTCAAGTTTGAGATGATTATTAGACATTTAGGGGAATTGTAGACAGTTCGTTAAAGTATCATGTTTATTATTTCAAGGAAGAGGTCCAGGCTGGAGAATCTCTCTGGGAGTAGTCAGTAAATAAATGGCATTTAAAGCTGTGAGACAGGATGAGTTGATGTAGAGAGTGAATGCGGATAGAGACATCTAAGTATTGAACCCTGGAGCAATGTTTAAAGGTTAAGGAAATGAGAAGAAGGGCTAAAGAGGTAAGAAAAACCAGGAGAAAGTAACTTTTTGAAAAGTTAAGTGGAGAAAGTATTTCAAAGAGGAGGGATTGATCAGTCAGTGGCGTCAAATGCTGTTGAGTGAAGTAAGATGAAGGCTAAGAATCTACCATTTAGTTTTAGCTAATGGGTCATTGGTAAATTGGATGAGCAGTTTCAGGGTAATGGTGGGAGCAAAAACGTGATGCAGTAAGTTTAATAGATAATTGGAGGGAGAAGTTTGGAGACACAGAGTACAGATATGCTATTTGGAGAACAGAGAAATGGAGCAGTAGCTTTAGGGAAGAAGAAAGATGGAATTTTATAAAATGGGAGACAATGTAGCATATATGCTTATGAGAGTAATCCAGACATAGGATTAGGTTGCTGGTGCACCTAAGAAAGAATTGGTAAAACCCTGTCCTTAGGTAGTGGAAGGCTTGGCCTTAGATAGGACCATAAACTTCCTTCACAGTAACAGAAGAGAAGACCGAGATATTGTATTTAGGAATAGCAACAGGTAGGTAGGTACATATTAATAGATAGTACTGAGAGCTTGTCAAAAATATGATTCCTTTTGCTTTTCAGTGAAATAAATAGCAGCTGATAGGATTTGAGAAGAGTAAGTATGAAATAGTCATCTAGGAGAGTGGAAATTGAATGGAAGAGGGAAATGTATTATGGACAGCAGAGACTGACTTGACATTATTAGTCATGATTTTTAACTGATATCATTAATTTTTGATGAATTCATTTATTTTCCTCCAGTCATTTATTTCCAGTCATGTTCATATGTATAGGTACGGGCATGACGTAGGTGGGGCATTGGATTTAATGATGATTGGGGTTTGGCTGTAAAAGTAAGATGCATTCAGAAAGGGGCAAATGAATGATTTTAACAGTAGACCTAGGATTTTTTTTTGGGGGGGGGGAGTCAGAGTCTCGCTTTGTTGCCCAGGCTAGAGTGCTGTGGTGTCAGGCTAGCTCACAGCAACCTCAAACTCCTGGACTTAAGCAATCCTTCTGCCTCAGCATCCCAAGTAGCTGAGACTACAGGCATGTGCCACCATGCCCAGCTAATTTTTTTTCCTATGTATTTTTAGTTGTCCAGATAATTTATTTCTATTTTTAGTAGAGCCGGGGTCTCGCTCTTGTTGAGGCTGGTCTCGAACTCCTGACCTCGAGCGATCCTCCCACCTCGGCCTCCCAGAGTACTAGGATTATAGATAGGCGTGAGCCCCTGCGCCCAGCCAGACCTAGGATTTTAGATTGGATAAGTAAGAAAGTGAGAACATAAGGGATGAATAACAATGAAAGGTGTTGAGATCAATGAATCTTAGGTCCAGTTAGAGTTGAAAAAGTGTTGGAGTCAGGGAACTTGAGTGTGAAATGGAAAGATAGGAAGTGGTGGTTTGAGAGAGATGCTTGAAAATAAGATTTTTGAGAGATTACTATTTTTGGCCATGATAGGATCTAAGGTAGGATTTTTTATTTCTGAAAAGCATCCATAGGTCCATACTGCCAGAGTACAATTTAAGATCCTCTGGTCAAGAGTATGACCATGGTGAATCAGTGGTTGAGATAGGGTTGTTGAAGAAGAGGAAGATGAGAAATTGAACAATTAAAACGGTAATCACTGTGTATACTGAAATCACCAGAAACTAGGACAGAAGCAATATTGAATAGAATGTTCAGGTTATGAGTGAGTGTGGCAGATGACTGGATGAGGGTGGTGGCTTAGTGTAATCTGCTGCTCAAATTTCAAGGCATTGATTTTTAGTGATGAGAGGATAAAAGTCTGAAATCATGATAGAGGAAACAGCCTGTACCTGAGAGAGGAGCTAATAAGTAGCTTCAGAGAAACTAGAAATATGACAAAGATGATTTTACCTCAGAGAACTTAAGAGCAAGAGTTGTTAATTGTTTACCTCAATGTGGCTCCTGTGAAACTGTTACATTATCATAAAGTAATTAAAGAATTGTTATTCCTATTGTACTAAATGGTATATTTGTGGTTGGCCTATAGAAATTTGCAGTTTGTGAAAAAACAGAAACTTAAGTTTATGTTCAGTTTGGCTACTTCTTCCACAGGTAATTTTAATATTCTCTAACACCTTCCCCTTTCCCCACATTATTATGTCTCTAAAGGCCTGTGATTACATATGGCATATTGTTCTTTCTTTTTCCTCTTTTATAGATATTAATACCTCCCAAAGCCCCTGTGTTGATATAAAATGGTTTGTTTATGAGGTAAAAATATCTCAAGGCTTTGGCTTTGAATATAAAATCTAACCTTTTCACTATTTGGGTGTTTATTTAGAGAATACATAAACATTTTGATATACCCTTAGTCTTTTCCATCTTGTATTTAATATTTCAGAGTCACCAAGAAAGGCATTGTATCAGTAAAATATCCCAAACCTTAGAAATACGTATGAATCCTCAGGAATTAGAAATTTCTTCTCCAAATTTTTTGTTCCCCATTTCTTTGACTTTTTGTTATTTATTATAAATTTTATTTACTATAACCTTTCCATATTAAAGATTAATTTTGTCTCTGTTCAGTCAATTTTATCAGTCATTCCTCACAATCTTCAGTTTTTCAGCCTATTGAAAGTACAACTGTTTCTTTTCTGGTAAGACTTAATGCAAAAGTAGCAACGCTTTAAGCAGAGGATTTTGTTCATTTTGCAGAATGGAAGTGAACCTGACTAAACTAGCAATGTATTATATATTGGCACTTTTACAGAAAACAGCAAGTAGATTTGTAAGGTACTGTGGTTTATAAGGAGTGGAAGTTATAACCTCAGTTGAATGATTAACGGTAATTTATATAAGATGATGTTACAGGTCAGGAAATGGTTTATGCCAAATGCAAATACTTGAAAGTAGAAACAAAACATTTTTGTCTAGGCTGAGTGTTTCACAGACAACTGAGATTTTATTTGATGTTCCAAAGATACTCTATTGTTATGAGAAGTAGTGTTATGAGAAGTAAGAGGAAAGCCTGCTTTCAAGACTAAAAGTAGATGAGTTGGCCTAATTAGAAAGTTTGTGAAGGGAGTGATAAGGTTGTAAAGGCTATTATGGGTGAATTTACAGAGAGTTTTGATACCAGTCTAAGTAATTTAGACTCTATTCAGAAAAAGAGAACTATCAAAGATTGAACAGAGGTCTACAATTATTATAGTGATATTTTAGGAAAATTAATCTTAAAATACTGAGTTAAAGAGTGAAATCAAAAAACAAAACAAAACCCTGTTTGTGTACATCATAGCCCAGATTGCTTAAGCAGTAAAATAGTCGGAACAGCTTTCTGATAGCGTTCAGTGTGGATTCTCTGGGCATGGTTTGCATGGACTTGAATGGGCATCTGTGTATATGTTATAGTATTTTTCCTTTCATATATTGTTCAACTGTTAGAAATTCAACTGCCTCATATACTGTTTTTCTCATCTTTTTTCATCAGTATGAATATGTATAAAAACTTTTTTTTTTTTTTTTTTTGAGACAGAGTCTTGCTCTGTTGCCCGGGCTAGAGTGCCGTGGCGTCAGCCTAGTTCACAGCAACCTCAAACTCCTGGGCTTAAGCGATCCTACTGCCTTAGCCTCCCGAGTAGCTGGGACTACAGGCATGCGCCACCATGCCCGGCTAATTTTTTTTTTTCTATATATATTTTAGTTGTCCATATAATTTCTTTCTATTTTTAGTAGAGACGGGGTCTCTCTTGCTCAGGCTGGTCTCAAACTCCTGACCTCGAGCAATCCACCTGCCTCAGCCTCCCAGAGGGCTAGGATTACAGGCATGAGCTACCGCGCCCAGCCTATAAAAACATTTTTGATTTTATTCTCTTATGCTGCATTTGAATTGGGTGGACATCCTTTTTTTTTTTTTCTGCTGGTTCACTTTTCTCTTTTACATAAGTTTTCCTATTTTTTTTCTTTAAGTCATCAAAAATAATCTTCTTTAAGATACAATTAAGATAAATCTTACTTACAAAGATGGATTGATTTTTATTAAAAGTGATCAGTATAAACAGATTTTTTTGGCTTGTGCTTTTTTTTGGTCTGATTATTTAACAGCTTCATTGAGGTATAAATCGACATACAGTAAACCATACATATGTACATGACATCATGTGAACAGATATGAAACCATCACCATAATCAATAAACATATCTCTTAATCCCCGGAAGTTTCCTTTGTAATATCTTTGTAACTCTCCTTCCCACAACCTCAGGGAACCACCGATCTGCTTTCTGTCCCTAGAGATTAGTTTGCATTTCCCAGAATTTTATATAAATGTAATCATATGGTATATGTGTTGTAGAAACCACAAGGGAACCCCTTTATGCTCAAAGTCGCACAAAGATCCAATCTCTGAGACAGCAAGAATTGCCAAGGAAGAAGAATTTTTAATACGAAACTACCTTGTGGGGAGAACTGGAGAAATTGCTTCAAATACATCCAGGGAGATCATGGGCTTTTAAAGGACCAGCCACTTGCCTTGGGGCAGGTCCAGGGTGTAACTAACTAGGGGCTACGTGCTTTGGGGGCAAGTTGTAGGAAATGGTGAATCTTGGCATCAGGCAGTCTGCCCCAGGGGCCTTGGGAATCTCAGCTGCTTTGTTTTGCAGAAAATCCACTATTTCTGGGAAACAACTCAAAAGATCAAGTGGTTAGTTAAGGGAGAGGAGTATAAAAAACATATAGGGGTCATTGAAATTTGTTCATAGAGCCGGTTACATAAGCTTATTTTCATCTGGCTTCTTTCAGCATGGTTCTTTTGAGATATTAATACCTCTGTACTGTTTCATGAATCAGTAGTTCTTTTCTTTTCATAGCTGACTAGTATTCTGTATGTATATAACAGAATTTCCTTATCCATTCACTTGTTGGTGGACAACTAGGTTGTTTCCAGATTTTTGACTATTAAATATAAAGTTGCTATGAACAAATTCTTTAATTTCTCTTGGAAAAAAATACCTAGGAGTGGAATGGCTGGGTCATTGGTATGTATTAGGTCATTAAATATGAAATGTCTGATTTCAAATTAAAAGTATAGTTTATTATATCTGAAACCAGCAGTACAGTTAATCAAAGTATTGACGCATTTTTGCCAACTTAATGGTAGCTTACTTATACCAGCAGCAAAGAAGCCTGCAGAGCGATTGGTGATGAAATCGTGAAAGGCGTTTCCTACAGCTTGTTTACAATTGAATATTTTTCCTTGCGAGAAAAATATTGGTCCTTGGTCCAAAGCCTGGAAGAAGTGGTAGTCAGTAGGTGGAAGGTCTGGTGAATACAGTGGATGACAGAGAATTTCCAAGTTCAGCTTCTGTAGTTTGAGCAGCATTGTTTGTGCAACATGTGATCAAGCCTTGTCTTTCAAGAGGATTGGCCTGTGTCTATTGACCAGTCTCGGCTGCTTAATCTCAAGCATCCTCAGCATTTCGTCCAGTTGGTTGCAGTAGACATCCACTGTAATTGATTGAAGAGGTTTCATGAAGCTGTAGTGGATAATGCCAGCGCTGGACCACCAAACGGACACCATTGGCTTTTTTTGATGAATATTTGGTTTTGAACTGTGCTTCAGCACTTCTTCTTTATCCAGCCATTGTGCCGAATGCTTGTGATTGTCAAATAGAATCCATTTTCATCACATGTAAGAATACAGTGTAGAAATGGTTTGCTTTTATGTTGTGACAGCAAAGGAAGGCAAGCTTTCAGATGATGCTCATTAAATTCATGCAGAACCCATCTATCCAGCTTCTTTACCCATTTGTTTAAAATGGTCCAGTATTGTAGTAGTAATGTTAAATCATGGTGCTAATTCACGTGTAGGTTGAGATGGATTCGCTTCCACTACAGCTTTCAGCTCATCGTTATCCACGTTGGTCTCAGGTAATTTTCAAGATTAAAATCACCAGAACGGAACTTCCCAAAACTGTTGACCTACTATGTGTTTATTAGCCACAGCCTTCCCAAACACTTTGTTGATATTTTGAGCTGTCTGCACTGCATTGGTTTCATGAGGCAACTCATATTTGAAAGTAACACAAATTTTTTACTTATCCATGGTTTCACAAAAATTGTTCTAAAAAAAAATTTGAAAGATAATCACAAGCCAAAATGTGCTTTTGAAAGAATGAGGATGTACCTCCACAATAAAAAACAAACAAACAAACAAACAAAAAACCAAAGAAGTGTCAAAGTGAAATGTCAGAGATACCAGCTGTCAAACTTAGTACTTAAGGAAAGCGTACATTTCATACATAATAACCTAATATATACTTAACTTTATGACAAAGTGCCAAGCTTTTCCAAGGTGGTTATGGCATCTCCACCAGCAGTGTATGAGAGTTCCAGCTATCCACATCCTCACCGACATTTGGTGTAGCCAGCATTTTTAATTTTAAATATTCTAATATGTGGATAGAGATATTGCGTTAGGATTTTAGTTTGCACTTCCACTAATGATTAATGATACTGAGCATCTTTTCATGTGCTTTTTTGCCATTTATGTTGTCTTTGGTTAAATGGATCTTTTTATCTTTACCCATTTTTATTAGTTTATTATTATTTAGTTTTGAGAGTTCTTTATATAGTTTATGATAAAAATATGCGTTTTGCAAATACTTTCTCCCAGGCAATAGTTTATCTTGTCATGCTATTTGAAGGGCAGAAGTTACTAATCTTGATAAAGTTTAATGGTTGGATTTTTAAAATGTTCTTTGCTTTTTGTAATTAATATAATCCTGTTCATACTGTTTCCTTTTGCTGGCTTTTTGCATCTTAGAAGAAATTTTTTCATTTCATTTAAGTTTGTGAATTTATTGGCATAAAGTTATTTATAATATTCCTTTACTATCACATTATTAATGGTACAATCTGTAGTAACGCTACCTTTCACAATCATGATATTGATAATTTGTTTATTCTCGCTTTTTCCTCAGTCTGGCAAGAAATTTACCAATTTTATCGATTTTCTCCAGTACCAATTTCTAGTTTCATTGATATTTTTATATTTATGTGTTTACTATTCAGGTTTCTTTTTGTGGTTTTTAAGGTAGAAGCAGAGGTCACTGATTCAGACAGATTTTTAAAATATAAACGCTTAGTGGTATAAGTTTTTCTCAAGTATTGCTTTAGTCTCACAGCACAGTTTTTTATTGGGTTCAAAATACTTTATTTCTCTTTTGATTTTTTTGGCCAGTGAGTTATTTAGAATTGTGCTATTTGGGGATTTTTTTTACATATTATTGATTTATAATTTAGTTCCATTGTGATCAGAAACTATATTTTATATGATTTGAGTTTTAAAAATTTGATGTTTGTTTTATGGCCCATAGTATGATTATGTTGTTAATTGCTTCAAGATCACTTAAAAAGAATGCATTTTCCACTGTTGCTAGCCTAGAGTCTTCTATAAATGTTAAATTAGTCCACCTGCCTGATAGTGTTGATTGTATTGTGGTAAAATATATGTAACACAAAATATCCTATTTTAACCATATTTAAACATAGTTCAGTGGCATTAATTACATTTACAGTATTAGCCAATCATTTCTACTATCTCTTTCCAACACTTTTCATCACCCCAAACAGAAACTGTATCCATTAAGCAATAGCTCCCCACTGCCCCACCCCAGACCCCTTGTTTACTTCTAATCTGTTTTCTGACTCTATGAATTTCCCTATTCTAGATATTTTATGTAAGTGGAGTCATACAGTATTTGTCCTTTTGTTTGACTTACTGATCATAATGTTTTTCGAGTGCATTGATGTTGTAACAGGTGTCTGTCCTATCATCATTTGGTTTTTATGGCCTAATAGTATGCACTTTCATGTGTATACCACAGTTTCTTTAACTGTTACTATGTTGATCTGTGAAAACAACACATGGGTTGTTTTCACCTTTTGGCTATTGTGAATAATGCTGCAGTAAACATTAGTGTAGGAGTATCTATTTAAATCTACTATTGTGCTAATTTTAATTTTCTGTTATTTATTCCATTTATCCTTTCTTGGGCCTTCTTTTGGATTAATTATTTTTTATGATTCCATTTATCTCCTTTGTTTCTTTTTAGGTATAACTCTTTCGTTGTATTATTGAGTGGTTGCTTGGGGGTTATAATCTACATTGTTAACTTATCACAGGGTATCAAGTGAAATTACTCTGTGGCATAAATAGTGTAAGAACCTTTAAACAATATACGTCTGTTTTCTCTCCTTATAGCCTTTGTTCTGTTCTCATGTTTTTGTTTCTGTGTACGTAGAAAGAAAACCTTGTATTTTAGAAATATTTAAATTATTGATGGAGTCTTTTTTATTTACCTACATAACTAGCATTTTCAAGCTCCTTATTTCTTTATATATATGCAAATTTCCATATAATACCATTTTCCTTCTGCTTGAAGGACTTTTAACATTTTTTTTGTAGTACAAGTCTGCTGGTGATGAATTTGTTTCAACTTGTGCATACTTGTAAAAGTATTTTTCTACCTTTTAAAAAAGTATATTTTACTGGATACAGAAGTCTAGGTTGATGGGTTTTTTTCTTTTATGCTTTACAGATATTGTTCCATTGTTTTCTGGCTTTCATTGTTTCTGAAGATAAATTATGTTCCTTTACATAATGTCTTCATTTTCCTCTGGCTACTTTTAAGATTTTCTGTTTATTAGGTATTTTAAGCAGTTTGATTATGTGATTGATCTTGG
This sequence comes from Lemur catta, assembly GCF_020740605.2. Taxonomy (NCBI): domain Eukaryota; kingdom Metazoa; phylum Chordata; class Mammalia; order Primates; family Lemuridae; genus Lemur; species Lemur catta. Next base: position 43,218,545 of record NC_059141.1, on the reverse strand, counting down.
TGTAGTTTTCTTCATATTTCTTATGCCTGAATTTCATAGAGCTTCTTAGATCTGTAGATTTACAGGGTTTTTTTAATTAAATTAGGAAAACATTTGGTTTTATTTTTAAAAAATTTTTTTCTTTTTCTGTTCTCTCCTTGAGGGAATCCAGTTATAAATATATTAGGTGACTTGAAGTTGTCTCTCAACTCCCTGATTTTTTTTTATTTTTTTAGTCTGTATGTTTAGTTTGATACAGTTTCTGTGGCTTTGTCTTCAGTGTTACTAATATTTTCTTTTGTAATATCTGATGTGCTGTGAGTCTCATCCAATGCATTTTTCATCTTTTTTTCCTTTGCGCCCAGGTTATAGGGGAGTGTGTTTCACATATACCACTATATCACCCAGATAGGTCTTGAACTCCTGGCCTCAAGCAGTCCTCCCGCCTCAACTCCCAGAGTATCTGGGATTACAGGCACATACCACCATGCCTGGCTACATTTTTCATTTTAGATGTTTTAGTTTTCATATCCAGAATTTCATTTTGTGTTTTTGATTTTTATTTTGGGGGGGAGGCGGAGACAGAGTCTCGCTCTGTTGCCCAGGCTAGAGTGCTGTGGTGTCATCATAGCTCACAGCAACCTCAAACTCCTGGGCTCACATGATCCTCCTGTCTCAGCCTCCCAAGTAGCTGGGACTACAGGCATGAGCCACCACGTCCTAATTTTTTCTATTGTTAGTGGAGAACGGAGGTTTCTCTTGTTCAGGCTGGTCTCAAACTCCTGAGCTCAAGCAATCCCCCCCTCCTCGGCCTTCCAGAGTGCTAGGATTATAGGCATCAGCTGCCGTGCCCGGCCTGATTTTTTAAAATATCTTCTAGATCTCTACTTACAAAGTTCAGCCTTTCTTTTAATTTTTGAACATGTGGAATGTAATCATTAGCTGTTTAAATGTCCATGTCCCTGCCTACTAATTCTGTCATCTTGTCCTTTTTGGTTTGTTTTTTTTCCCCTTATAATAGGTCATATTTTTCTTCGTATTTGGCTGCCTGGTAAGTTTTTATTGAATGACCGACACAGTAAATGTCACCTTGTTATGTACTGGATTTTATTTGTTTGTTTTTTAGTTTTTCATAGGATGCAGTTACTTGGAAACAGGTTGATCTTAAAAACAGTCTTGTTTTTAAGAATTTTTTAGGTATTACTAGAGCTGATGTTAGTCTAGGGCTATTCTTTCCCATTACAAACCCTTCTGGGTACTCTCAATGCCCTGTAAATTATGAGGTTAATCACTCTTAATATTGGGAACAGAAACTATTCCAAACTCAGGTGAGCTGTGGGAATGCCACCCTTTAATCCTTTCCGTTGTTTGTTTTCCCTACCTTTGTGTAATTTCTTAAAGCATGTGGGCTGGTCAGTCCTTAGCTCAGTTCTTAGAGGGAGCCTCCTTTGGAGATCTTTCTCTTTCTTGGTAGCTTGTTCCTCTCTGGTATTGTGTCCTGGGAACTCTAGAGCCTTAGTCTAGAGATACCCCCTCTGGCGATCTTTCTCTTTCTTGGTAACTTATTCCTCTGTGGTATTGTGTCCTGGGAACTCTGGCCTTAGCCTCCTTGAACTCCTAGTTTTATCTCCTCAACTTACAAAGGCTCCTGGGCCCCATGTGATTTTTCTCTTCTTTGCATGATGTTGTGGAAATTCTCCTCATTCTGTAAGCTGTTATAATCAGAAAGTTTACATAATTTGTTTCCCATTTCTCAAGAGTTCATTGCCCTTTGTTATCTTATGTAAGAGTCTTGAAAATTATTTTTTCATCTATTTTTCCAGGTTTTTAGTAGTTTCAGGCAGGAGCATAAATGTAGTTCTTGTTAATTCATCTTGGCTAGAAGCACAAATCTGCTTACTAAATTTTAAGATTTTTGCCTGTCAATAAACTTAAAATTTAGATAAACTATATATTAAGTACTCAATAGATGTTAGTTCTAAAGTTGTGAAATAGTGGCTTGTAGAATTGTTTTGCTGGTTTAAATGACAATTTAAATAGTGGGACATTAAGCATAAAAAACTGGATTTGGGCTTTTTCTTAAGTTGCATACTATAATAACATTTTGTCTGCATTTCAGCAACTAGCTGGAGCTGCTTTAGTCAAAGCATGTATTTTCTCTAGATTGTTAGTTACCTGTATTTTACCATTTTGGGGATTCATTTAATTTACATTATCTGCCATGCCCAGTAGAATTTGAGTTTGAGATTGGTTTTAACTACCTTTGTCATTATTAAGAAGATAAGAATGTTACCACTGTGGTTTTGTAAATGATATAATCAAATTATTAGTTATACCTTCTGTTGCAATCAAATCATCACTACTGTTTTTCAAATTCCATATACCTAAAGAAATTAAATCCTTGCTGAGATCTGTATATGTAGAAAAATAAATTATTTTTATTGTATTTATAACCTGTGGTAAGTTGAAGTCAAATAAGAGCTCAGGTCAGTTAATGAAAGCATCATCTGTTCTTCAGTGAGATTCCTAAGAAAAGCATTTAGTTACTCTTATGATGGTCATGAAACTTAGCTTAAGGGATGTTGGTGGCATTTGGGGAGGCATTTTCTTAGGTATTCAGAGTCCGAATTTCTGTTTTTGTGTATAATCTGAAGCTGTAAAATAAACATCAGTGTTGTATGCTTTTTGGAGCTGGCTTCAAACCTCCTATGTTTGTGTTATTAGAAATTGAATCTGATCTTTTTAAATTTTTGTCTCATAATATTTTTTCCTCAGTGCCCACTACTATTAGCTAGATGTGGAGGATGTGTAAATGTTCCCTAAGTTCTTAGAAAGTTTAGAGGCTATTTCAGTTAGAGATTGAGTTTGGCTGCATTTAACTGAAAATTCGGGTAACAATGGTTAACAAAATAGGCAAAGTTTTCTTTGTCAATAAGTCCAAAAGTAGACATTCCAGAGCTGATGTGGTCACTTAAGGATGCTGCTCTTGAAGACAGGGTTATTCTCTTGATTTTTCCCTCACAGTCAGCTACAATATAGCTGATGCTGTTCTGCCATCCTTAGTTTAGCTCCAGGCAGGCAGGAGGAGGAAAGAGAAAAGGGCAAAAAGGCTTTTATATCACCTTAGGTTGCCCTTAGTTTAGGAGCTTTCTAAGAAATGTCACCCCAAGTCATCTCAAATCTTATTGCTTATTTTCTGGATTCATGTTGCATTCTTCTCTCTCTCTTCCAAGATCCTGGGAAATTTAAGATACGCTATTATTGCCCCTAACAAAATGAGCGTTCCTTTGGAAAGAAAACAGGAGTAGATGGATAAGTTCCTGCCTCAGAAACCACTATACTTTAGTAGACTTCTCTTACCCGTAGGTTGGAACTTCTTATTTTTCATAACTTGTACCCCTTCTGAAATCATAAACTATAATATGTCATTCTTAAAAATTTTGGTACTTTAATCTTAGCCCTATTTTTTCCTCCATGCTTTTATTCCCTTAATTTCCTCAATAATTAATTTGGTCCTTTTGAATGGAATATAATCATAAACCCCTTCAAATATTTTGAAGGCAGGAGAAGTGATTGATGTTTGTATTACTTATTCTGATCATAATCTTTTCTGACCATATTCTGTCATTCCTACCTTTCACAAGCCAGTAGATATACTTGGTTATAAAGTCTATAATTTTTTAATTTGTTTGCTTTTCATCACCTTTCACATTGGTTTTATTGTGACTAATACAGGCTTTTGGTCATTGTGTTTTCAAAATCAGGGCAGAACTATTTTTTTAAAAAAAATAGTTTATATCCCTTTATTGGGATATAATATAAATGCCATAAAATTCAGCCTTTTAACGTATACAGTTCAGTGATGTGTAGTATATCACAGAGTTGTGCAACCATGACTTATCTAATTTAGAACACTTTTGTTGCCCCCAAAAAGAAACCCTCTACCTATTAGCAGTCACTCCCATTCCTTCTGCCTCTCCCCACTGCTTCCAGCCCCTGGCATCCACTTCCACTTTCTGTCTCTGTGAGTATTCTCCATTCTAGACATTTTCATATAAATGAAATCATATAATGTATGCTCTTTTGCATCTGGCTTTCTTTCACTTAGCTTAATGTTCTTAAGATTTATTCATGTTGTTAGCATGTTGTTAGGACAAATTCCTTGTCAGATAGTGATTTGCAAATACAGTGGTCCTGGCTTATGGATAAGTTATATTACTGAGAAATCATTTTTTTTTTTTTCGACAGTCTTGCTGTGTTGCCCGGGCTAAGGTACAGTGGCATCATCATAGTTCACTAAAACCTCAAACTCCTTGGCTCAAGTGACCTTCCTGCCTCAGCCTCCCAGGTAGCTGGGACTACAGGCATGTACCACCACACCCAGCTAAGTTTTGTTTTTTATAGAAAGGGGGTCTCGCTTTTGCTCAGGCTGGTCTCAAACTCCTGAGCTCAAGCGATCCTCCCTCCCAGGCTGCTAGGATTAGAGATGTGAACCACTCCACCCAGCTCTTGAGAACATCTTTAGGTTGGATTTGTATGTAACTCGGATTCCTGATGAACAACAGCGGATATATGGCAATAATAGTAACAACAATAGCAATACTATAATGGCTCATGTGGTAAATACAGTGTAATACTGTAGTACTAATAATACACTTGTACTATAATAATAAGTTAGAGAAACTATTGTGCTCTTTCTTTTAATTCAAACAGAACATAAAAACAAACTTCATACAAAAAGTTTAGATAGGGAAAATTTCAAAAAAGAACATTTAAGGTTGGCCAGGCTTGGTGGCTCTCGCCTGTAATCCTAGCACTTTGGGAGGCCAAGACGGGATGATTGCTCGAGGTCAGGAGTTTGAGAGTAGCCTGAGCAAGAGCGATTCCCCGTCTCTACTAAAAATTAGAGAAAGAAATTAGAGAATTAGAGAAAGAAATTAGCTGGACAACTAAAAATATATAGAAAAAAATTAGCCGGGCATGGTGGTGCATGCCTGTAGTCCCAGCTACTCGAGAGACTGAGGAAACAGGATTGCTTGAGCCTAGGAGTTTGAGGTTGCTGTGAGCTAGGCTGATGCCACGGCACTCTAGCCCGGGCAACAAAGTGAGTCTCCTCTGTCTCAAACAAACAAACAAACAAAAAAAAAAAAAACGTTAAAGGTTAACATTCACCTAATGTCGCATCAATGCTAGGCTAATAGGAATGTTATTTTGCTCTTCTAACCAAATGAGTAATAACCTTTCCATCTAATAATTAATCCACTATGCTGCTTAGTAATAATTGATGCTTTCACTGAAGCACTGCCTTTCACATATTATGTTATTCTCACTTTATCCTTTATAATTGTTCTGATAGTTGAGTGACTGAAGCTTGATGCTTTCCCAGTGAATGATAGTGTCTGGCCTTTCTCTGAGCATTTGATGATTTCCACTTTCGTTTCTATTGTAATCACCTTTCTCTTCACTGCAGGCTCACCTAGACTTGCAGTGGACTTTCACTTTGGAGGTATGGTGGTATGGGTAAACACATAGATTCACCAAATCAAATCAAAAAGTTAAGACGAAAGTGATGCTGTGCATAAGTGACTGTATAAACTATGAGACTAGGTGCTAGATTAAAGATGCTTCACAAATGAACCGTTTACACCATGTGGGTTTGTTTACATGCATGGAAGAATCTAGTTCTCAAATTATTAATTTAATTATTGAATTATGAATTATCCTAATGGGGAGCCCATTTGTAAGTATGGAACACCATAACCCAGGGACTGCCTGTACTTTCTTCTGTTTTGTGGCTTCTCTTTGCACTCTCTTGATAATGTCCTTTGAAGCAAAAAGATTTTAGTTTTAGTTTAATTTTTAAAGCAAAAAGCCCCGTTTATTTATTTTTTCTTTTATTGCTTTTGTTTTTGGTGTCACATCTAAGAAAACCACTGTCTAACCCAAGGTCACAAAGATTTTCTTCTGTGTTTTCTTTTAAGAGTTTCACAGTATTAGGTCTTACGTATTGGTTGCTGATTCGAGTTAATTTTTGTGTATGGTGTGAAGGGCCCAACTTTATTCTTTTGCATGTGAAATCCACTTGTCCCAGTACTATTGCAGAGACTCTTGTTTCCCCATTGAGTTGTCTTGGCATCATACCAACTTTTTAAAAATGACTTTGGAAGTAGTACATGAGTAAACATGATTTTTATTCTTAATGTGGAATCTGGGTATTTAGAAGTGGGATAGGTTTATTTTAATCCTTAGATAAGAGCTTATTTGTTTATTTCCAATGATTAGGATAGCAAATAGTTTCTGGTAGGAACTCTGAATATGTTTGTCGAACATATGGATGGTCTATTGAGAAGAAATTGGGTGAATTTATATGCTGTTGTGGCATTCAGCTGGAGATATAGAATCAGATATTCTTAATTTTAGTTGATACAGTGCTGTAATAATTAAGAGGCACAGAGATGAAAGATTCTAATTTTTGTTTTGAGTTTTTTGCTTTTGATTGTGTTAAGTAATCATACTAATTTTGAGATACGAGGATGCTACTTTCTCAACTGGAAAACATTCTAGAATAAGAAACAATTGGGCTCACATGATTTTATGGTTCCTTGTAAGCTATATAACACAGCTTACCTTGACAGGTAAGTATTTTTTCTTCTTGTTAGATTCTGAGGTTTAAATAAGACTATTATAACTATTTCAGAAGTACTTAGATAAAAGCCAAGGACAAGGGAAAAAACTAAAGGTATATTGTAGCCTACTAATAGCATTTTTGAGTTTTAGTTTCTTGCCCTTGTTTATTTTGTTTGTTTCTTTTTTTTTTAAGTAACACATTCCAAACTTAGCTTGTTTCCCTTTCTCTTTTCTTTATTGTTCTTAATTTCCTTTTATGTTTTGTTTCCACAGTAACTAACTGGTGAGATAATCATGATCAGTTGTAACTTCAGCTGAAGAGTGGTTTCATTCCAGTATATGTTTCTGCTTATAGTCCTTGAAAAGTTTCTAGTCTATTCCCAAACCCTGCTTCTATACAGGAAAAATTGAGTTCCGTCTTCACTAGGAAAGGAATTCTAAGGACCAGAACTTAAAAAATATTCAGTTGATTCCTTTGACCTGTTGAGTACTGTTCCTGTAATTCAAGGAGTAGTGAATATTTTATAACTAATCTTTCAATCTTTGTGAAACAATTTATAAAATTTAATTGATCTTTTTATCAATATTAATGCAAATTAACTCATGAAATAAAATGTTACACCAGTAGAATTATGTAATTTTTAAAATCAGAGTTACAAAGAATATTGTTAGGTAAAGTATATACATTTGCATAAGGAATTTTTTTTGGGGGGGGAAATAATTGATGTAGTTCCTTTTACTAGAAAAAGGAAAATGTTGTCATGCTTTTAAGATGACTTTTGTTTTTATTCTCCTCCTCCGCCATATGAGTTACTTCTTAAAATTTATAATGTTTGGTAAAGCAAATTGATCAGCTATCTTAATATATTTTAAATATTGTATGTAACATGCTGTTTTAAGTGTAGCTGACATTATTTACATACATAAACCATATCATAAACCATGATACTTATTAACCATGATGTCTTAAAGTTAATTTTATATATGTGTACTTTTAAAGAAAATAATAGAAACAGAGAATATTAAAACATATGATTAGTAGTTTTATACTTGATGATAAAGTATAATATTTTTAACTGTGCCAGATCAGGAATGGGGTGAAGAAGTATACTGCTAATTTCTACTTTTTTCTCTTTTGAAGAAAATATTCTCTTAAATTAGATTCTCAGGGTAAGGCTTTAAAAAAAAAATGTGGTAAAAGAAAAAATTTATGTAAAATTTTTGTAAGTATAGTAATCTGTGGCTAAGAGTTAGGAATAACTTTATTGTCTTTTCATAGCTAGTACGTGCTAATACATACTCTGATGTTTAAGAAACTCTTAAATGTGTGTCACATACTTTTACATCTTATTGAAAAATCAAGAAATACAGAAACACAATGTAGGAAAATAATGCCTACAAGAATGTCTTAAAGTTTGTTTTTAAACTGGTGTGTTTGTGTATGTGTTTTTCCTAACATATGTAGTAAACATTGACATTCAGTAGGGCTGTGTCCTTGGCCTTTGGAAATCTCCAAATTCAAGAACATTCATATATAATAGATTTCAGTTGACAAGGAGGTATTTGCAGAGTATTCAGTCATATCAAATGTTTAACTATCTTTTCAACTTTGAGTAAGATTTTGTCATATGATGTGTAATTTGTATATGGTTTAGAGCAGCAGTCCTCAAACTTTTCAACACCAGGGATCGGTATCAGGGAAGACAGTTTTTCGACAGAGTGGGGGCGTGGGGGGTGCTCTATAGCCCTAGGGGTTGGGTACCACAAGTTTCGAGAATTGATCACTCATTTCTTTGTAGATTGTATGGAGACTTTTCATCTCATCAGCTAAACTACCACTGAATTCTATGCTATGTTTTAAAATTCATCTAAAAATTTTGACTTTCTGGCCTTCCCTGCATGCTTATCAAAAGTAATTTAAAAATGTTGTATAATTTAAAGATGCACTATTAATAGTTCTGTGTCAGTTAAAAGGAAATATGTTCTTTGCAGCTGTTCAACATTTTATCTGTCTCTGCACCTATATTTTAACTTAAGGTTCCCATTGTTTCCCCTTTTTTTTTCCTTTGGCCCACAAAATCAGATAAATTTCTAAATTACAATTGTAGGTTGTCAGAAATGGCAATAAGTGTTTAGTGCCTCTGTCATACAGTTCTGGCTGTTTGTGTTTACTGTAGAATAGAAATTAGGGGAAGATGTTTTCAAGCTGGTATGTCAGTGAGCAGCCACAGTCAAAAGCTGAAAATTTAAATGTTTCAGTATGGAAAATAGTGGCAGAAGGATTTCTAACTGACTCATTGATGCATTCAATTCTGAAAAATATTTATGATGTTCCATTGCAGATTTCATGTGGTTTTATAATGCCCCAAATCTACCCTTTCTTTTACTTCTCTGTCTAAAGAAAATCAGGTGTTGAGAGTTTGCTCTTGATGATTCAGCAATTTATACCTTTTTTCCTTCAGAAATCCTGATGTCTCTTATGATTTTAAGCTCTGAAATAATAAATCCAGATTATTTAAGATAATGGTTTTTATGTCACTTAAAAATGACATTTGAGCAAGCCACTGTAAAATGACAGTGACCTATTCATATAAACAATTGTTTAATAAGAAATTTTATTATTCACTTCCAAATTACACATGATCATATATCTGATAATGGTTCAATATCCAAAATATATTAAACTCCTAAAACTCAACAGGAAAACAACCCAATTTAAAAATGGGGAAAGGACTTGAATAGAAATTTCTGCAAAGAAAAGGTAAAATTGGCCATAGGCACATGAAAAGATCCCCAATATCTTTAGTCTTTAGGGAAATGTAAATCAAAACCACCATGAGCTACTATGATGGCTATAATTAAAAAACAAAACCCAAAAAACCTGGAAAATATCAAGTGTTGACAAGGATGTGAAGAAATTGGAGCCTTCATATATTGCTGGTGGGACTGCAAAATGGTTTAGTCACTGTGGAAGACAGTTTGGTAGTTCCTCAACAGGCTAAAACATGGAATTACCATCTGACTCAGAATTCCACTCCTAGGTATTTATCCAAAAGAATTGAAAGCACAGATACTTGTATGCCAGCAGCATTATTCACAATAGCCAAAAGGCAGAAATAACCCGAATGTCAAACAATAGGCATATAAGTTGTATACATACAATGGAATATTATTCATCCATAAAAAGGAATGAAGATGTGGTACAACATGAATTGTGCTAAGTGAAATAAACCACACACAGAAGGAGAAATACTGTATGATTCCACTTAAATGAGGTATCTAGAATAGGCAAATTCATAGAGATAGTAGGTTAGAGGTTACCAGGGACTGAAGAGAGAGGAGAATGAGGAGTTACTGCTTAGTGAGTACAGAGTTTCTATTTGGGTAATGAAAATGTTTTGGAAACAGTGGTGATGGTTGCACAGTTGTGTGAAAGTAATTAGTGCCATTGAATTATACACTTAAAAATGGTTAAAATGACATTTTGTTTTATACATCGTACCACAATAAAAAAATATGCATGACTACCTTTTCACTGAACTGCCCTCACTTTAGTATGGAATGGCAAAACCCACATGATCCATTTGACTATTTTCTATGACCCTGATTTAAATCTTGCCAAGTTCCAGTATTTCTTTTTATGGTAATCAACTTCAGGAAGCATATTACTGTCCAGCGGCTCTCTATGCAGAAAGCAGCATATAGTTTGGGAGTCAGGTACAACATGTAATGTCCACTGATTAGGTCAACCAGTGAGATTCCTGCTTTGAAAAGATAGGAATAGAATTAATATCCTAAAAAAAGTGCTTAGGCTAAGTGGAAAATATAAGATATTCCAGATAGAAGGAATCTTGTAAGCAAGTATGAAATGGTAAAATAGATCCATCAGTTGATATATTAATGTGGGCAAGTGGGGAGTGTTCCTTTTTTAATATATGTTGTTTTTATAATAAATGGCTTCTATCTTTGTCATCTCAAAATTTTTTCATTGTGTTTTTATTTTTATACTATCACTTTGTATTTTTTAACCTTTTAGAATGTGAAACGTAACTGTATGAGTCTGCTAGTGTTGGCATAGCAAAATACTATAGACTGGGTAGCTTAAAAATAAAAATTAATTTTCTCAACAGTTCTGGAGGCCAGAAGTTGAAGATCAAGGTGCCACAAGGGTTGGTTTCTGGTATGGGCTCTCTTCCTGGCTTACAGATGGCTGCTTTTGCGCTGTGTCCTCACATGGCCTTCTCTGTGGGAGATGAAGGGGGGGGCTCTGGTGTCTCTTCCTCTTATAAGGATACCAGTCTTAATCAGATTTCGCATCCGGGCCCCACCCTTATGACCTCATTTATCCACAGTTATCTCCTTAAATGCCCTATCTCCATATACAGTCACATTGGGGGTTAGAACTTCAATGTATGAATTTGCGGGGGACATAGTTTCATTCATAACAGAGAAAAGTACATGGAGTAGAAATGTAGAGCTCAATTAATTATTGCAAAACAAACACCTGTGTAACTATCCTCTAAGTCAAGAAATAGAACGTTACCAGCCACCCCATAAACTTCACCAGTTCAGCTTCCCAGTCATTACAACTCTTCTACCTAGAGATAAAGGCCAACCTGATTTTATGGTGTCAGTTTCCTTGCTTGCTGTGTAGTTTTACCATCTAAGTTTGTATCTGTAAACAATGTTTGTATGATCTTCTTCAGTGTCTTTTTTTCATTTTTGTTAATGGTTATTTGTACTTTTTAAAAAATTATTCTCACCAGAGATTTATCAGTTTCACTGATATTTACAAAAATGGAAGTTTTGATTTTGTCAATCTTCCTTATAGAATCTTTGTTTTGTACTTTATCAGTTTCTGCTCTGATGTTTATTTTCTTTCTACTTTGACAGAGTTTATCTATTTTGCAGTTCTGTTTAGAATTTCTTCAGGTGTATTCTTAGTTCATTTTTTCCCAGTCTCCTTTGTTAATAAGTACATTTAAACCTTTAAATTTTCCTCTGTTCTTTAGCTGTGATCTATAAATTTTTGATATGTAGCTCTCTTGTTGGCATTTGGTTTTACAGGAATACTTGTAAGTAATTTTTATTTGTTCTGCTGGTTTTTCTTCCTGTTACCTTATCTTCTCATATGCTTGTTTATCTTGTATGTGGGGCCCTTTATCTGAAAAATTAATTGTAGAAATAAAGCCTGGGATGATACTATTTTTCTCTGTAGGGAATTTGTATTTGTTTCATCCAGGTCTCTGGTGACAGGAGTATCTGATTAACCATCATATTCTGAGTGTGATTTGAGATTTTCTGAGACACCTTGATTACTTAAAACTAGACTGGAGACCATGCAAAAACTAACTTAATTCTGGGTCATTCTAGCTCCTAGGATATATATTGCCTTTCCGAGTTCTGACTTAACTAAGGGGCTTCTCATGGTCTTTGCCTTTGGTGGATCCTAGATTTGGACTTTGTTAAATCTGTTCTTGGAAGCCATCAAGTATATTGCTTGGCTTTTCAGCTGCAGGACAAAAGTAGCTGACAGTGCTCTGCTTATTTATCTTTGTGGGTTTCTCACTTTTTCAGATTCTTGGCTCAGTAATTTCTCTGCTATTAGTGCTTGGCTTTAAAAAGCCCAAACTTAAAATATATTTTATGTGGATTTTTAATTGTCATGGTAGTGGTGATGAAGGTCTGAAATATACAGAACTCCCACATGGTATTTTAATTATTTGTTCACATGTATGTCCTTTCAGTAGGATGGCCTTTATTTATAACTTAGCTTATGGCAATGTCTGATGCATAATAAGTGCATAGAAAATATTGACTGGTTTGGGCATGGCTTAAAAAAAATTGTGTAGGTATACTTTCCCTTGAGCTTTCAAGGAAAAATGAGAATAAAAATCTGATTGTTTTGTTTCTTATAATACGTGGAGTACCAGACATACTACTTTTGTTTTCATTTTTTTTTTTTCTATCTTTGAGCATTTAAGAAAAGAGACAGACATAATAAATTTGAATGTCATGTTATTGGCAGTGGAAAATCATGGAGTGATTCTGAACAACTACTCAGTGCCACTTAGATGTTGTTAAACGGGAGATTAATATGAAAACTGTGTGCAGGACAGATTAGATATTTTTGTCAGAAGGCATGCAAGTATCCTCTAGTATGGTAGTTTTCAAACTGTGCTCCCCAGACCAGTAGCATCAGCATTACCTGGGAACTTGTTAGAAATGCAAATTATCTGGTCCTACCTCAGATCTTCTGAATCAGAAACTCTAGAGGTGTGGCCCAGCAGTCTCTGTTTTAAAAACCCTCACTGAGATTCTGATACATGCCTAAATTTTTGAGCTACTGCTGTAATAGAATAAAACAGAATATGATTTTGACTTAGGCTGCTTAAAAGCTGAAAACTATTTATCTATGATGATAATATTCTTAGAAAAAACATAGTCCCAGTTTTTGTCTTCCTTTAGAATTAAATTATAACCCTATATAAATTAGTAAGGTTATTAGAGCAAAATTAATACCTTAAATAGTTGAGTTCTTTGAAAAATAAAAACTTGTCTTTGTTATACAGGAAAAAGATGTGGTTCTAAATGTTGACAATAATTGGCTTATTCCAGTGTCTTTCAGTATTGCTGAGGAGTAGCTTGTTTAGGAACCAACTTTTCTTAACATAATACTCATTAGAAATAAGTTCTCTGTTTTTTCATTGTTGGGAAGGAAATACTTTCCATATAAAATATGGTGGAAGTTCTGTGATACATGGCATAATCACAGAGACAGTTTTATTATCCATAGTTTCCTAGTCAGTTTTAACATATTTTTAAATGAGGCCGAAGATTCCTATGTTACGTAAAAGTGTTAACATTAAGCTTTTAAAGAAAAGCCTCTGTAGTCACTTGATCATTCAAATTTTGCTCACAAATTTTCTGAGGACCATTTGACAAAGTGTAATGTAGGATTTAAAACTGTGCATTCATATTTGGGCAAGCTTATAATAAAGGGCATATTTTAAATCTTTATCATTACTTTATAGCCATAATATGCTTATCAAAACCTTGGCGGTGGTTTGAGTATTTAATTACATAAGGTGGTACTTTGAAGAGAAAAGCATTTTAACTTTTAAATTTATCCTTAATATTTCTGCATTTAAGGACCCAACATAGTAGTACCTTATCTATGTACATTGAGCATGCTTATTATATTTGTTTAACTCTCATTCTGTTGTGTTCAGTTACTTGTTCAAATAATTGGGTAAGTTCCCTGAGTTGTAGACTGTGGAATGTTTTCAAGATGAAAAAATTTTTCCAAAGTAGGTGACATGACTCACTTTTATCAGGGAAAAATCTGAATGTTCCTGTGACAAATTTAGTTTTAACAATGCAGTTTCTTGTGAACTCAGTCACCTAATAATGTGAATTTAGTTGCAAAATGAATCTCTCTCTCTGAATTAAGTGACCCACTGTTACGTTTTCTTACTCATATAAAAAGAATCATACCTATAAATATTTATTGTTAAAATTATCTTTAAAATTTCATTTGGTTGTATAGCACTTTTTTGCAGTGTGAAATTTAAAAATTACGTATTTTTTTGCCAAATAGAAAAGTATATACATACTTCGTGAACATAGTGAACATAATTTTAGGTTAACATACAAGTTGTAAGAATTTTTAAAGCATTCTTTAAGTGTGAATTCTGCTACAATTTATTACAAAGCTAAGTTATGTTTCATTACTTATGTAAAATAGTGTTCTTTGTTTAGCTTCTTATAGTGCTGAGAGAATTGTGTAGTTCCATTGATTGGTTCCATGCAATGGAAATCTGACCTTTAGCAGATGTTTGAGAAATTGCCAGCACAGCACGATCAGCCAACTAGACAGTTTTTCCCTTGTTATTTGACAGCCCTTTCATGGTTTAGTTAACATGCCAAAGAAATGTTTAAACTCTTTTTCGTGATATCAGAAGCTTTCTAAAATACTAAGAACACATTGAAAAAATTGATAAAATAGATGCTTTTTTTGCCAAATCATGGATTATAATTTCAGCTAATTTTTATGTGTTCACTTATTTAAAAAACTAAGAAAATCCTGATTATTGAGTGCATAATATTTTACTTTGAGATTTAAAGTATGTTTCCCTATGAAATTGTTATTATGTATGCTACTTTTTCCCTTGGTCATATTTTCCTTGTACAGTTTAAACATGATCGCATGTTTCTCTTAGTTTTAGTGATCTTATTTAGTTGTATCATCTTTAGTTGTAAGTATCCTCTTTAGTTGTAAGTATCTTAAAAATGATAGACTTTTTAATAGAGGTTAAGTGTATCACAGAACAGTTATCCTATCTGGAACTTCTAGCTATTAATAGGGGCAGAGTGTTGTATGAATGCACATTAAGGCCTCTTCTCTGAAGGACGGTAGTTTTTTAGAGAATGAAATGGGCTCAGCTGGGAGTGGGAGTTCAGCAAGAACACTGTAAGCTCTGTTTTCTTTAACTTCTTCGACTGAGTGTACAGGAAGGGGGAAAGGAATGCCTTAATGTTTGAGAATTAAGTGATGAATTAACAGTACCAGCAGTTGCCAGACTGTATCTTTTTCTGCAGGTGCTGAGTTTCCATAGGGCATTGCAGTTGCTTTTCATTGTGTTAGATATGGAAAGAAAGATTTTTAAGGAAAGTTTAAGGAATATGATCTTATATGGTTTCATTTTACAATTTTATAGCCATTTTGTATTTCTTAGGTTTATATACTGAATTAGTTCTTTTGGAGGATTATAATTTGTGTGAAGATAGACTAAATTCTAAGGGAAAGGAAAATGGTTAGCATTTACTACTGCATTTAGATTTTTCTTGTATCTATCTCTAAATGCTAGAATCACAGTCATTCTTTGGGCAGGGTGTTCACATTTTGAGAGTTGTGAGGAAACAAACTCTAGCCATGTGGTGATCTGGTTAGACTTGAGATCTGTAAATTGAAATACCTAAATCGGAATATATAACACATAGCATCAAGTATACTTTTTTTTTTTTTTTTTTTTAAGACAGCGTCTCACTCTATTGCCTGGGCTAGAGTGCAGTGGCGTCATCGGAGCTCACTGCAGCCTCCAGCTCCTGGGCTTATATGATCCTCCTGCGTCAGTCTCCCAAAGTGGTAGGATTACAGGCGTGAGCCACCGCTGTACCAGGCCAAGTATATTTTTTAAGGTTTAGAAAAAAAGAAACTGTTTACTAAGAAAGCTAAGTAGATAAAGTTTTCATAATTTTTAATAATTTCAGAAAAATATATAGTCTTAATAGAATACTTTTAAGAAATACAGAATCTTTGTAAAAGTGGATACCTTTCCGTTTTTCAGTGTTTATCAATTACTCTTCACTCAGCTCTTTCAGGTTTCGATAGAATCAATTAACCTTTTATTTTATTTGATTCATCTCATATTTATCAGTGTTTGTAATTTTGAAATTCTCTAATTTTCATCACAAACGTTACAGATGTCTTTTATTGAGCTTTTAATCTGAATTGAGGAAGAAATCCAGGGAGAAAAGTTTAAAAATTAAATGCTTCCTAAAATTAAAAGATTTGCTTAATTTCATTTTCTTTGCATTTCTTATCACACACACAAAAGCCTCTGCCATTATTTTATTTATCATTTGATAACTTTTTTTTTTTTTGTCTCCTAACTAAACCAAAGAAAAGTTACAGCAGTATAAGGCAGTTGTGAAGGGCCTTTACTCCAACCAGAAGGGAGTTTAGGAAGCTATTTAAATAAAGATTTCCTCCTTCCCAATAGTTACCTCTGTCTAACATGCAGTTTTCCTGCAATTGTGAGATTTTGTAACTCTGCTTAGGAAATCCATCTTAAAATCGACACATGCTAAGATTATATGTCATAAATTTTTAAAATGTTATTTAACAGAGGTAAGTTCATTTCTCATTAATACCATATATTTAAGATGGCAAAACACAAACAGAATAACAACCTATTTTGGTATTCATTGGCAGTCTTATTAAAGTCCGCAAAATTCTGTCTCATCAAAATAGTGAAGAGTGTTTGTCTGTGATCTGTTTTTCCATCATCTCTTTGTGGTGAATATACACACACACATATTAGAAGATAAGACCACTTTAGCAATTTAGAAATTATATTGTTTATTTTTCTGTCTGCTTGATTTTACTCAGTCTTTCAATAGGAATTTATTTAGCAACAATTTTGTGGTTATTATAATATGTGCACTGTATGTTTTGGCTTTTTCCTTATTTATTTTAATTAAATCATATCATACATAATACATAAGTACAGTTGACCTTCGAACAACATGGATTAGAACTATGAGGGTCCACTTATATGCAGATATTTTCAATATATACGTTTCAAAATTTTTCGGAGATTGGCAACAATTTAAAAAAACTTGCAAACAAACCATGTAGCATAGAAATGCTGGAAAAATTAAGAAAAAGGTAGCAATGAATGCATATAATATTAGGTCATTAAATATGAAGTGTCTAATTTTGAATCAAAAATTTAGTTTATTATATCCCAAACAAGAAGTAGTACAATTAATCAAAGTATGTGCCTAGACTATTGACACAGTTTTGCCACCTTAACGAACGCTTACTTATGCCAGCAGCAAAGAAGCCTGGACAGAGAGTGGTGATGAAATCGTGAAAGGCATTTTCCACAGCTTGTTGAGAATTGAATATTTTTCCTTTCAAGAAGTGGTCCAAAGCCTGGAAGAAGTGGTAGTCAGTTGGTGCAAGGTCTGGTGAATACAGTGGATGGCAGTTTCCAAGCCCAGCACTATACTGGTTCCATGATGGAACTCATATTCAAAAATAACAGGCCGGGCGCGGTGGCTCACGCCTGTAATCCTAGCACTCTGGGAGGCCGAGGCCGGTGGATCGCTTGAGGTCAGGAGTTTGGGACCAGCCTGAGCAAGAGTGAGACCCCGTCTCTACTAAAAAATAGAAACAAATTATCTGGCCAACTAAAAATACACATAGAAAAAAAAAAAAATTAGCCGGGCATGGTGGCGCATGCCTGTAGGCCCAGCTACTCGGGAGGCCGAGGCAGAAGGATTGCTTGGGCCCAGGAGTTTGAGGTTGCTGTGAGCCAGGCTGATGCCACGGCACTCACTCTAGCCCGGGCAACAGAGCAAGACTCCATCTCAAAAAAATAAATAAATAAATAACACAAATTTTTGACTTATCCTTGGTTTCACAAAAATTGCTCTAAAAAAATTTTGCAAGATAATCACGAGCCAAATGTGTGTTTGAAAGAATGAGGATGTACCTTCACAATAAAAAAAAAACAAAACAAGAAGTGTCAAAGCGAAATGTCAGAGATATCAACTGTCAAACTTAGTACTTAAGGAAATTGGACATTTCATACTGAATAACCTAGTATATGTAGATACTAGTCTGTTTTATCATTTACTATAAAAGAGACAAAAATCTATTTTAAAAGTTAAAATTTATCAAAGCTTATACATAAACACAAACTATACACGGCATCATTTACAGTTGGGAGAAATGTAAACAAATGTAAGGGTGCTGCATGAAATCATAACTGCATAAAATTAACTGCAGTACATCGTTTACTACTGTGATAATTTTGTAGCTACTTCCTGTTGCTTTTGTGGTGAGCTCAGGTGTTGCCAGTATCAACTTTACCATGTGACACTAATCATCTCCATGTGAGCAGTTTATTTCTTTAGTAAATTGCGTATCACAGTAAAAAGTGATCTCTTGATCTCTCATGTTTCTCTCACATTTTCAGGATGTTTAGCACAGTATCATAAACCTTGAATAAGACAGGACCCATACGAAGTGCCACTAGTGATGCTGGAAGTGCTTCCAAGAAGCAAAGTCATGACGTTACAAGAAAAAATTGAATTGCTAGATATGTACCTAGATTGAGGTCTACAGCTCTGGTTGCCTGTCATTTCAGACAGACCATTCATTTTATAAACAGACAACGTAAACTTACGGAATTGATACATACAGCACAGAACTGTAAATGTATTTTATGGAACTCCTGGCCTCAGGCAGTCTTCCTGCCCGGGCCTCCCAAAGTGCTAGGGTTATAGGCGTGAGCCACCTCTGCCAGCCATGTAATTGTATTTTCTCTTCCTTATGGTTTTCTCAATAACGTTTTCTTTTATCTAGCTTACTTTATTGTAAGAATATAGTATACATATAATACATAAAGTATATATTGTTTATGTTATTCGTAAGACTTTCAATCAGCACTAAGCTCTTAGTAATTAATTTTGGAAGTAGTTAAAAGTTATACATGGCTTTTTGACTGCATGCAGGGTCAGTGTCCCTAACCACTGCATTGTTCCATGGTCATTTGTACATAGTTCTTCGTGTTTTTTTAAAACACATTTCTATCTGCTTATGTAACTACCGCCCAGACCAAAATAGAGAATATTTTCAACGCACCCTAGCTAACCTCATACCTCTTCCCAGTCTGTGCTTCCCCTCTGTTCCTCATCACTGAAGATGAGATTTGCCTGTTGTTGAATTTCATATAAATGCAATCATTAGTTAGCTTTTTGAACTCAGTATAATCTCTGAGAAATTTATTGTATTAGTTTCCTAGGGCTGCCGTAACCACAACTTGATGGGTTTAAAACAACAAAAATTTATTCTCTCACAGTTGTGGGGGCCAGATGTTTGAAATCAAGGTGTTGACAGTATGGTGTTCCCTCTAAGGGCTCTAGGGCAGAATCCTTCCTTGCCACATTCTCTGAGAATGTGGCTCTGATGACACTTTGATTCTTGGTTTCTGTCCTCCAGAAATGTGAGAGGATAAATTTTTATTATTTTAAGCCATGAAGTTTTTTGATGATTTGTTATAACAGCCCTAGGAAACTAATATATTTATCGATATTATTGGATCTACCAGTAGTTCATTCTTTGTATTGCTATGTATATACTCCATGTAGGAATACATCATTATTTAGCCATTCTCCAAATGACAGGCATTTGGATTTACAGTTTTTGGCTTTTGAATAAAAGTGTATATTCACTTTCAAATTTTAGTCATTTTATTGGGTGTGTAGTAGTATCTGACTGTAATTTTAATTCATATATTCTTGATGAGTACCTTTTTATATGCTTATTGGCCATTTGGATATATACACTCCTAGAAGTGCCTGATCAAGTCTTATGTCCATTTAAAAAATTGTATTGTCTTTTTCTCTTTGATTCATAGGAGGTCCTTATATATTATCAATACAAGTCACTGACATCAGGACTGAGATTATATTGAGGCAAATTTCCAACCTCCTGTGCAAATTTAAGGAGACACTCAATTTTGGTTTCTTGTGTTCCTGGATTGCATTTCTCCAAAGCATCCCTGTGGTTCCCTCTCTAATTCAACACCATCCAAGTATTATTTTGTTAGAAAGGCCATGATATCTAAAATAGCACTGCACTCTTCTGTCATTCTATTATTTTAGACACCTCTGTTTTCCTTCACAACACTTATCACCAACTGACATACACATATGTGTATGCTTTCTTATTTTTGGTCTATTCTCCAAAATAAAATATATTCCTTGAGAGCTGGGGCGCTTTGGTTTTTAATCTACTCTTGTTAATCCAGTTCCTACAGGAGTGTGTGGCACATAATAAGGCCTAAATAAATAGGTTGTTGGGAGGAGCAAGTATTGAAAAAAACAAAGATGAGTGCCATTTTAGACATGCTAAATATGTGTAGGAAGTAATACAGGTAAGTGATTGAATTAGGTCATGGATCAGCAAATATTTTCTGTAAATAATAAATATTTTATGCTTTGCAAGCCATGTGGTCCCTATAACAACCACTGAACTCTAACGTTGAAGTGAAGAAAGCATCCAAGGGCAATACATAAATGAACGTGGCAGTGTTTCAATAAATGTTTATATACAAAAATAGGTGATTAGTTTATGGGCCATAATTTGCTGACCTCTGGGCATGGTAATGGAGAGTTATAAATTCAAAACTTAGGAGTTTGATGTCGATTTAGAAGGTATCATGATATGTTTTATATTAATAAAGTGAGATAAGGAAAGGAGATATTCTAGGAGAATTAGCCTGGCAGTAGCAGGTAAAGTGGAGGAAAAACTGGTTGGAGGTAGGAATACAGTTATAAAAATATTTAGGCTTAAATAGAGCTTACTCTTTGTGAGCCATTGTATGAATGGTTTACATATATAAAATCATATCCTTACAAACACCCTATCAGGCAGATACTATTATTTTTTTTCCCCACTGATAAGGAAAATGAAGCACAGAGGAGTTAAATAATTCACTCAAGATCACATAACTGTTAAGTGGTAGAGCAGTATTTATTTGAACCTAGACTGTTCCATAGTCAGTGCTCTTTTTCTCTGTATCATATGATAGTTAAGAGGTGAACTAGGATATTGGCAGTGAAAGGCTGGGACAATAATGAGAAATGTGAATGAAATATGGTCTGAGTGTAAAGATAGACTAAATTCTAAGGGAAAGGAAAATAATTAGGAGAAAATAATTCCCAAGGATTGTACCAAAAATACTGGAAATATTCTTCATAGTACTTGAAGAATTAGGGAAAAATGTGTTTTGTACATTGTTTGAGATGATGATACACTATTGCATGGAACTGTATCATTGATAATAAACATCTAAAGCTTGGTTGAGAATATATGTCTGGAGATGCAAATCTAGGAGTCATTAGCATTATTTCAGCATATTTTGAATACCTGCTTTATACATGACTTGGGAATTGACAGAATAAAGATAATAGCTTAATCAATATAAAAGGATGATTTCTCTGAAGGACTGAATATAAGAGAGAGACTTGTGGGAGATCAAGGCCTTGAATAGGAATGCACTTTTAGAAAGAAATTAAATGAGATAATTAAGCAGGAAAAAAAACCAGCAGAATTCAGAGTTATGAAAACGTGAAGGGATTTTTTTGTTTCTTAAGAGATGAAGTCTTTCTGTGTTTCCCAGGCTGGAGTGCAGTGGCTAGATATTTATTATATATTATTTTTATATTTTATTATAGCAAACTGGCATTTGAGTTTTCATAATACTCCAGAGTACACTGACTGGACTAGATAGATCACTTCTTCTAGGTCCGAGAGAACTCCAGAGTTCTAGTCGAGAAAAGTGAGAGAGCTACATCTTCCAATGTGAAACAAGTCCAAGCATTTCCAGGTTCAGTCATCACAGCATTAAAACTACTGTTCACTGTAGAACAGTGAACAGTAAATCCTGTGTCCCATTTAAAGAAGTTTTTAGACATGAAAATTGCCGAATAAAACTTACAGGAGGCCATTGTTTTAGACTAAATTGTACTAGGTCCAACCAACCAGATCAAACCAGAATGCAGTCACTTGTGCTAGGTGCTACATAATCAAACTGAACTTTAAAATGGGCTAGTTTTCCAAAATACAGGGCATTCACAACAACCAACAAAAAGGGGCTCAATCTACTTAAGTCAGTGTGATAAGGAAGTCCTCACTGCTTTAATCCTATAAGGAAAGTAACTTTGAAAGAACCAATCTGTTTTTGTTTTTTTTTTCATGTTCAGCCCTTTAATGCCTATAAAACCAACCCTCTTTGCTTAGCTCTGTGGAGTACCTGTCTGTTTCATACATGGGATGCTTCCTGATTTATGAATCACTTTTTAAAAAATCATAACAGAAAGAAGTTGCCAACTCAAGGAAGGGGTAATAAGGTAAATTGGAAAGATTATTTGCTTATAAGTTAGGACTGATTTCTAGTTCTGTCTCTCTCATTAACTAAGCCACTGGATCCTTACATAATATTTTTCTTGTTCCTTCTTATGGCAGCTTGGTATTTGCAGTGGTCCTGAAGTTCACAAATACCATCACTTTCATTCACTTCTTCATTCTTCATTTCCTTCACCAACACTAACAGTTAACCTTTTTTTATTACATTTTGTTACTTTACAAATATTAGTTCATGTTAGAATAAGTAGAAACCACAAAATATGATTTAGGAGAAATTCATAGATGTGTTGAACTGTGTATGCATATTTTCTTCAACCAAGTTCATTCACCAACTTCTGCACAGAAGCTTTGAAGTACATATGATTAAATTTGTGCCTTGGTAACATAATATGTTGTTATGTGTCATGGCATTTGGGGGTCACTTAAAAATGGCTAAAATATTTTAAATTAGGAATATCTAGAGCCTACTTGTCATTGGTTTCTCTGATAGATACTTGACGATGCTTCTAGGCATTGAGAAAAAAGGGGCTGTGAGACCTTTTAATATTTCGAGAGAATTTAGTTCCTTATCTGATCTATTTTTATTTATTCAAACAATATTTATTGATTACTTACTGTGTACCAGGTAGTGTGTAGCTGAGTACCCCAGACATAACTGTGTCCCTCTTAGAGCTTTCTGTCCATGGAAATTGCTTTTTGTACATAGTAAGGTTTCAGTTATGATACAGGTGGTTCCTCATGACCATGCTTTTGAAATGCTAATGATACTTACTTAACTTTAGTAATTTGTGAAATTAACCTACATGGGAGGAAAGAGAATAAACACTTAAAAAATTATATTCCCAAAATATCAAGACTAGATAAAAATGTAAAAACTAAACTTGCATCTCACCATAAATATTTAATATAATTTTGGTTCATTGGATACTGGATGTTTACATAATTGTGACCATATCAACATTGCTCTTCGCTGGCTACTTAGTATATGTTCACCTCTCTATATACTTGTCACTGATTGAATTAGAGACTCCACAAATTATGTAAAATCCTTTCATTATGTTCAGGTGTATATAGTAAGGTATCCTGTCAATTTTCTCTTCTTTATGAAATATTTCCTGGGGCTTGGCCCTCCAGTTGTCTTTTGATCTTGTTTTACTATCATCCTCATGATTTCCTTGCCTCTGTCTTTTGTTGGATTCTTTTTTGAATTCAGAATTCTCTTGTATTGGTGGAGTATGTCCTCCGACAGTTTCTTTAAAAAGGACTGCTTGTTAGGACATTTTTTGATGGCCTGTTTATCTGCACATATCCTTTATTCTACAGTCAAACTTTAGCCCTGGATATAAAATTCTAGATTTGAGATTGGAAATGATTTTTCCTCAAAATTTTGAGGACATTGATTAGTGTCTTCTAGGTTCTGGTGTTGCTTTTGGAAGTTCAGAAGTCATTCTTGTTTTTGATCTTTTATGTGAAAGAAACTTGTGGGGTCTTTTCTTGCATCTGTACTTAGAAATTTCACCATGATATTCCTGGATGTACATTGTGATTTTCATCCATTGTGCTTTGCTCTTTGAGGAGTTGCTTTTCAGTTTGAAAATTTATGAGTTTTAGTTGTGAAAAATTTTCTTTAATTCTTTCTAAGATTCCCTCTTCTATGTACTTTTTCCCTTTTCTAAAACTTAGTCTTGGGATATTGAACCGGATTGGTCATTTTTTTCCCTTTTCTTGCCTATTTTTTTTGTTCTAATTTCTGGGAAAAATCTCAACTTTGTTTTCTAAACCTAGTGCATTTTTCATTTCTGCTATCATAGTTTATTTTCGTAAATTTTTTTCTTGTTCTCCAGATGATTATATTTTGATAGTCCTTTTTTTGTCTTTTGCTTATGGTATTTTTCTCATCATCTCAAGAATATTTTTTGATTGATTTTCTTCTGTTTTTAGAGTCTTTGTTTTCTTTCAGTCACTTTTTTCTGTATGTTTGTCTTTTTTATATTTACTGCTTTCCTCACATGAAATATCTGACAATTCTGACTACTCATATTTAATAGGGTAACCACTACAAAAGCAAATTGGGAACTCTGAGCATGTGGGTAGAGTTTGTTGATTGTAGTCTTACATATCTGGAGATCAGGTCATTTCCTTGGAGGAATATCTAATGTCTATGTATTTTAGGCCTTTTATCTTAAACTAGTCAGATTTCCCAGAGAAATGTACTGGTGTTTTGCCTGGCTTTCAAAGTTATGCCATTTGAGGGAAGACTGGAGATGGAGGGAGGGGCTAGTCTTAGACATATTTCATGATGTCAGCTTTCACTTAATCCTCTTGTTTCAGTAGTATTCTCTGCCCTAAATGTGCTTTAATATGATTCCTGATTCAGAGACCCTCTGATAACCTTGTCTAGGGAATAAACCTTTTCTACCAAAATGGGAGAGAAAGCAGTTGTTGATAGGCTGGTGTCGGGAGATCTGTGAGTCCAGCTGCTGCTTAAGCAAACTATAGTCAGTTTTCCTTTTAGCCCTACTTTACCTTCAACCAATTTTTGAAGCATTAGGGGCTTCTCTGTCATAAATTGGAGTATTAATCAGCTTTCCCCAATTTTTGTCTTTAGGTTAAGCATCCTTTATTTCACTAAGTCAGCTATCACTGCTGTTACTGTTATTTCATTATTAGTTGATTCTGCTCATTTTTCCAATCTATTGAAATCTTGGAATCCTCATCATCCACCATGTTAATTATTCTTCTTAAATTTGAGTCCTACATTCATTTCACAATGTGACTTTCGTATCATCTTAATACCTTGACTAAAGTATAAGGATAGAGCCCTCTGGAATATGTTTGAAGATAACTCTGTTAGTTTTTCTTTAGTTCTTGGTGAATGTTGTCAGTTATGGTTGTTTATCCAGCTATGAGTACTAGTTTCGCTGTTTTATTTAATGAGCTTATATTTTATCATTTTACTCCTAAAAATATTTTTAGGCTCTTTTTCCACAATATCGTGCTTTTAAAAAATCAAGTGTTGTATTATTTACACAAGCCTACCTAAAAAGAAGGAATGTATTGACAGTGAAAAAATTTAGCATCACTTGTAGTGAAATAAAATTGCCTCTTGGTGTAACTTTTTTCTTTTTTAATGCCTTCAAGACATCTTGCAAACATGGTGTTTGGACTTTTGATATGGATAGATATTGATGGATTGTTCAGAACATTTTATACTTGACGTTTCTTTGTTCTAGAAAACATTTTTCTTCATTTTCAAAATCAGTTCATATTAGAAATTGTTTCCTTTTCCTATCAATGTTTTAAAAACATTGGAGATGCATGCCTGTTTCAGCTGAGCTTGTGTTGATTTAGGCTCTATAGAAAAAACTAATTTAGGAAGTGGCTAGGTATTCTCTTACTGTCTTCTTTTCTTATTTCAACTTCATTTACTTTTTAACTATGTTTCTTCTACCTTTTCCAGTTTTCTGCTCAATTCTCCTTGGTGGAGAAGATGGATGCAAAACAGCAGGTGTGAGTAGTTCTTTATTCTCTCTGCATCTATTAATAATATTACATCGTCTTTCCCATATAATATTCTTGTTTCTTCTTAGCTTATCCTCTTAACATTTATGCAGCAAATGTGCCTGTTTGTTTTTCCTTTATATTATTTATAAAATTTAGAAGTAGGGGGATCGCTTGAGGCTAGGAGTTCCAGGCTAGCCTGGGTAACATAGCAAGACCTTATCTCTGCAAAAAATAAAAAGATAAGCCCGGTGTGGTGTGGTGGTACGCACCTGTAGTCCCAGCCTACTCAAGAGGGTGAGGCAAGGAGAATCGCATGAGCATAGGAGTTGGAGGCTGCAGTGAGCTATGATCACACCAGTGCACTCTAGCCTGGATGACAGATTGAGACCCTGTCTCTAAAGGGGGGAAAAAGGTTCATTGTGGTAATATTTTTATAAGATTTATGATATTTTTATGCATTTTTAGTTTGTTTCTTTCCTTCCGTTATTTATGTATGTCCTTTTAAAATCTGACCTCAGGAAACTGTATAGCCACATTGTTTCACTCATTCATCCCCTTCCTTTATTTAGCCTACTGACATTTATTATAATAAATTCTGAATATATGTCAGCCCTTGGGAAATCAAATATTGATAAGATATTACTTTTTACTGTTAGAGTTTATGCTTTCATAGGGAATATCTCCTCCCTTTTCTTAGAGTTAATCACATTTATATAATTAAAAACTATTGCTTTTGCTTTTGTCCTGTCCATATTGTCAAGTAGTGCTTCCTTTTAAAGCTGTATGTGGTATTATAAAATAGACTCAGGTTTAAATTCTGACTCTGCCATATATTAACTGTGTAACAGATAAATCACTTAATCTTTCTAGGTCTTAGAGTTCTCATTGACAAATCATATTTAATCTCTATATGGTTGAATTGAGAGAATTGAAGTGCTAAAAATGAGAGCATATACATACATGTATAAACTTGTTCAATTTAAAAAGTTATATGATGATAGCAGTATTATGAGGCTTGCTATCCAAATATTTATTCTTTTTTTTTTTTCCTTTCACTGTTTAAGGAATTTTTATTCAAGCAGAAATTTCATAATCCAGCGTTCCAAATAGTTAATTCTTGCAGTCCTTTTGAAATAGGTTGTAATTATCCTTGGGAGGAAAAAGTGTATCATGTTGATCCTTATTGCAGTTAGTATATAGCAAGATCTCTTACTTTTTAGAATGAATTTATTAAAAAATGGGCGTAGAACAAGTGTTAACATAGTTGATATTTCTTTCACCTCTATCTATGTACTGCCTCTGTGTCACTTTAAAATTTAATGTTGGCCAGGCATAGTGGCTTATACCTGTAATTCCGGGACTTTGGGAGGTGGAGGCAGGAGGATCACTTGAGGCTAGGAATTCAAGGTTACAGTGAGCTATGATTACACCACTGCACTTCAGCCTGGGCAATAGGACTAGACTTCTGTCTCTTTAAATTCTTTTTTCTTTTTTTTATGTTAATAAAATATTCTCCATATGGCCAATTTCTATTACATATTTATAAGTATTATTCCTTCTGATTGTTATTCTTCTCTAATTAACATATTATCACCCTTGAGTTACAGATTTTTAGATGTTTACCTCTCTGCTACTCATTAACCTTTCTTTGTATCTGTTTTTGAAAAGGTAAATCATACAGACATGTTACTATATTGCAATCACAAATTCCATTTTTCTTCTTTTTTCATATCAAGAGGTAATTTTTATATCTTCGTGTTAAAATCTACTTGAAAATTAATATGGGGGCCAGGCGCGGTGGCTCACGCCTGTAATCCTAGCACTCTGGGAGGCTGAGGTAGGTGGATTGTTTGAGCTCAGGAGTTCGAGACCAGCCTGAGCAAGAGCAAGACCCCATCTCTACTAAAAATAGAAAGGAATTATATGGACAACTAAAAATATAAACAGAAAAAATTAGCTAGACATGGTGGCGCATGCCTGTAGTCCCAGCTACTCGAGAGGCTGAGGCAGGAGGATTGCTTGAGCCCAGGAGTTTGAGCTTGCTGTGAGCTAGGCTGACACCACGGCACTCTAGCCTAGGCAACAGAGTGAGTCTCTTCTGTCTCAAAAAAAAAAAAAAAAAAGTTAATATGGGGTTTAGACATTGGAATTTAAAAAGCCAAGATTAAAAATATTAGTGTGTATGTCTTTTCTCTCTCTCTGTTTTTCTTTTTCTCATGTTTTTAAATGAGACTGACCAATTTCTCTGGTGATTCTTTCTGAAATCAAATATGCTGTTTTTCTAAATAACTGAATTTTCGGTCCTTCCTCTTTTTAACTTTTTGATACAATGTTGATCATGGTGACAAATCTCCAGCCACAAACATTTTCTCTCTGTCTAGTCTTTATGAAGTACATCATTCTTTTAAGTTGAAAAGAAGGAAAGAAAAACCAGCATTTATGGTGTTCACACTGTTTCTTTAAGTCCTTTTCTTACATTATCACGTTTAATCCTTAAAACAACCCTCTAAAATATTAATATTACCTTTGTTTAATTTGAAAACTGAGGCTCAAAAAAGTTTTATCATTCAAGGTCTTACGGTTTTGGCTCTAAAGAATATGCTGTATGCACTGCAGGACATGACCTGGTAGGGTAATGATGTAGAACATTGAATATCTTTCCAAAAAATCATCTGTCACCTATATAATAACTTGATCTTCTCAAGACCTTCATTGACTTCATTGAAGTACTGTCTTTATAGGATTTTGTGAATAATAATTCTCATTATTTTTTATTCATTGTTAGTCATGCTATATTGATACTTCCTGGAATACACTTTTGAAGTTTATTTCTGAAGCTTTAAAGTTCCTACAGTTTGAATAAGTAATGTACATTTGAGTAGTAGGACAACTAGGGCAGTCTGTTTGGTTTCCTGATGACACTTATATTTCCAGCTCTCTGACACTAACCTTTTTTCTTTGAAGAGTAAAAGCAGGGCTCCAGAGAATGGTCTGTTCATCTCCCTTTCTCTTGACATTTCTTTTGGTTTCAAACATTATTTCAATTCTGTTTTTAATCACTGCATTAAAATTGTATATTATCCTTTTCCTTCTGCCACGTGATAAGAATGAGTTTGGTGTGTTTTAGGAATAAGAATAAAATCACCATAGAGGAAGACACAAGTGGTTGTAGTGAGGTCAAAGGAGTCTACAGAAACCAGTTCTTCAGGGCCTTGTCAACCAGCATAAGAAATTTAGATTTTATTCTCGTCCCATGGGAACCTAATAGAGAGTTTTTAAGTAAGCAGCATGATCTGACATCTTTTTTTGAGGTTTTATTATTTTATTCTACAAGAAAGGAAGAATTTAAAATGTACCCATTAAACTGTTAAAAATTAAATAGATGAGAATCCTCCAAAAGTCTAATTTATAGTATGATTATCCTATACAATTATAGTTACAGAGACTCTTTCTAGCTTACAGCTGGGGCTCTGGAGGGCTGTTCCACACTTTGGTTAAATATCACAAGGAATTAAGTCCTGAAATGTTGGCTTTATTATATCTCCTTTTTCCACCCCAAAATGGCATGAAGAAACCAGTTACCCTACTGTGCAGCTTTTGAGGATGGGGTTAGGTTAAGATATTCCTTAAAATATCCTTTTCACATTAGTTTTGTATATACTTTCAATTAATAAGCTTCTGCTAACTTAGGCAGTCACAATTTCATTCATTTACTTAATACAAAGGACTAACAATTTTTATAAAGAAAAGAAAGAAGAAAAGTATATTTTAACAATGCTACAAGTATTCTGTGTAAATCTGCTCAGTTACTTTCTCGTTGTTTTAGTTGTAAATTATTGCTATGTTTTTAACAATTGTAAATTGCCAATTTATAGTTGTATAAGTTTATGGAATACAAAGTGATGTTACAAATACAATGTGGAATAATTAAATCAAGCTAGTTAACATATTCTTCACCTCAAATATTAAACTTTTTTGTGACTTTTTTGTGGTGAGAACATTTGAATTTTACTCTCTTTGCACTTTTCAAAATATACAATGCTCTCTTATTAACTGTATTAACCGTGGAGTGAATAGAGTTAAAGAAAATTCCTCCTAACTCAAATTTTGTACCCTTTGACCATTTCTCCATTACCCACCCCTACCCTTTAGCCTTTGTAAACCACGATTCTACTCTTTGCTTCTGAGTTCAATTGTTTTACATTCCATATATTTGAGAACAGGCATATTTGTCTTTCTGTGCCTGGCTTATTTCTCTTAGTATAATGTTCTCCAACTCTACCCATAGTGTTGCAAATAACAGAATTTTTTTCTTTTCTGAGGCTGAGTATATACACAATTTTATTGTGTATATACCACATTTTCTTTATCTATTCATTTGTTAATGGACACTTAGGTTGATTCCATAACTTGGCTATTATGAATAATGCTTCAGTGAACATGGAAGTGCAGACATCTCTTTGACAAACTGATTTTATCTCTTGGGTAAATACTCACAAGTGGGATTGCTGGATCATACAGTAATTCTGTTTCAGTGTTTTGAGGAACCTCCAACAATTTTCCATAACAGCTGTACTAATATGCATAACCACCAACAGTGTACAAGGTTTTTCTTTTGTCCACATCCTCACCAAGACTTGTTCTCTTGGTCTTTTTTGATAGTCATTCTGAGAGGTGTGAGATAAAATTTCATTGTGGTTTTAATTTGATTTCCCTTATGATTAACCATGGTGAGCTGTTGGCCTTTTGTATGTCTTCTTTTGAGAAAAGTCCCTTGTTCAAGTCCCTTGCCGATTTTTTAATTGAGTTTTTTGTTTACTTGGTATTGAGTTGTGTTTGAGCACCTTATGTATTTTGGATATTAACTCCTTATCAGGCTGGGCGTGGTGGTTCACACCTTTAATCCTGGCACTCTGGGAGGCCGAGGCCGGAGGATCACTTGAGGTTGAGCATTCTAGACCAAGAGCAGGACCCCGTCTCTACTAGAAATAGAAAGAAATTAGCCGGGCAACTAAAAACACAAAAAAGTTAGCTGGGCATGGTGGTGCACACCTGTAGTCCCAGCTACTCAGGAGGCTGAGGCAGGAGGATCACTTGAGCCCAGGAGTTTGAGGTTGCTGTGAGCGAGGCTGAAGCCATGGCACTCTAGTCCAGGAAACAGAGTGAGACTCTGTCTCCAAAAAAAAAAAAAAAAACAACCAAAAAACCCTCCTTATCAGATATATGTATTATATGTATGCAGATACTTTATCCCAGTCTGTAGGTTGTCTCTGCACATTGTTGTTTTCTTTGCTGTGGAGAAACTTTAGTTTGACGTAATCCCATTTGTGTATTTTTACTTTTGTTGCCTGTGCTTTTGGGGTCAAATGTAAAGTTAATTATTGTCCAGAACAATGTCATGTAGTTTTTTCTCTGTTTTTTCTTCAAGTATAACAGTTTTACAATTTTTGGTCTAACTTTTAAGTAATCCATTTTTAAGTTGGCTTTTGTATGTGATGTGAGATAAAGGTCCATTTTCATTCCTCTGCGTGTGGATATGTGGATATCCACTTTTCCCAACACCATTTATTGAAGAGATTGTCTATTTATATATATATAGATATAGATATATATGTATGTATATAAAGAAACAAGGTCTCCCTATATTGCCCAGGCTGGCCTCAAGTGATCCTCCGCCCCAGCCTGAGTTTATCCTTTCCATTGTGTGCTCTTAGCACATTTGTTGCGTATCAATTAACCATGCATGCGTAGGTTCATTTCTGGGCTTCTCTATTCTGTTCCATTGGTGTATGTGTCTGTTTTATACCAATTCCATGCTCTTTTGGTTATTACAGCTTTGTGTAGTATATTTTGAATTAAAGTAGTGTGATGCCTCCAGCTTTATTCTTTTTGCTCAGGACTGTTTGGCTATTTGGGTCTCTTGGTGGTTCCATATGAATTTTAAGATTGTTTTTACTATTTCTATGAATAATGTCATCAGTATTTTGATAGGGATTGTATTGAATCTATAGATTGCTTTGGGTCATAAAGACATTTTAAGAGTACTAATTCTTCTAGTACATGAACACAGGACCTTTGCATTTATTTGTGTTCTCTTCAGTATCTTTTATCATCCATGTTTTATAGTTTTCGTTGTACAGGTCTTTCACTTCCTTAGTTAAATTTATTCCTATGTATTTTATTTATTCTTTTGTAGCTATTGTAAGTGGGATTTCTCTCCTGATTTCCTTTTGTATAGTTTGTTGTTAGTGTATAGAAATGCTACTGTGTTTTATGTATTGATTTTTTATCCTACAACTTTATGTATTCGTTTGGTAGTTCTAGCAGTTTTTGGGTGGAGTTTGTAGGGTTTTCTATAGATAAAATTATGGCATCGGCATATAGTGATAATTTTACTTCTTTCCTATTCGGATGCCTTGTCTTTCTCTTGCCTAATTGCTTTGGCAAGGACTTCCAATACTATGTTGAATATAAATGGTGAGAGCGAGCATCCTTGTCTTGTTCCAGATCTTAAAGGAAAGGCTTTCAGTTTTTCACTGTTGAGTATTGTGTTAGCTGTGGGCTTCTCATGTGTGGCTTTTATTATGATGAGATACATTCCTTCCATACCTAATTTTATGAGAGGTTTTTTTTTTTTATCACGAATGGATGTTAAATGTCAAATGCTTTTTGTGCAAATGAGATGATCATATGAATTGTGTCCTTCATTCTGTTAATGTGATGTATCACACTTATTGATTTGCATATGTTGAACCATCCTTGCATACCATGGATAAATCCCACTTGGTCATGGTGGATGATCATTTTAATGTGTTGTTAAATTCAGTATTTGAATTCAGTTGAATTCAGTATGTTATTGTTGACGATTTTTGCGTGTATGTTCATCAGGAATATTTTCCTGTAATTTTATTTCTGGTAATGTTCTTGTCTGGCTGTGGTATCAGGGTAATGCTGACCCCAAGTAAACAGTTTGGAAGTATTCTCACCTCTTCTGTTTTTTTTTTTTTTTTTTGGAGAAATCTAAGAAGGATTTGTGTTAGATCTTCTCTAAATGTTTGGTGGGTTTCACCAGTCAGGTCATCAGATCCTGGGCTTTTCTTTGATAGCAGACTTTTTATTACTGATTCATTCTCCTTATTCATCAGTGTCCTGTTCAGATTTTCTATTTCCTCATGTTTCAGTATTGGTAGGTTATGTGTGTCTAGGGATTTATTCATTTTTTCTGAGTTACTCAATTTGTTGGTGTATAATTGTTCATAGTAGTCCCTTATGATACTTTGTATCTGCATGGTAAGTTGTAAATCAGTGTCCTCTTTAATTTCTGATTTTTATTTATTTTGAATTTTCTCTTTTTCCTCAGTCTAGTTAAAGGTTTGTCAATATTTTAAAATGTTGATTTTTTGTATTGTTTTTCATTTTCTATTTTATTTGGGTTGTGGTCTTTATTATTCCTTCCTTCTGCTAAGTTTGGGCTGAGTTTGTTCTTTATCTCTTTAATAGTTCCTTGAAGTGTAATGTTTGGTTGAGATTGTTGATCTTTTATGCTGTGGGTTTTTATTGCTATGAACTTTTTTCTTAGAACTACTTTTGCTATATTTTATAAGTTGTGGTATGTTTTTGTTTTCGTTTGTCTCAATATACTTTATTTCCACATACTTGTGAATTTTTTGAAATCCTTTCTGTTATTAATTCCTAGTTTTATATGTTGTAGTTGGAAAAGATATTTGATATAATTGGAGTCTTATTAAAAATTCTGAGGCTTGTTTTGTGCCCGAACATGTGATCTGTCCTTGAGAATGTTTTGTGTGTGCTTGAGAACAAAGTGTATGCAGTTGCTCTTGGTTAAGAATGTTCTGTATATGTGTGTTAGGTCCATTTGGTCTACTGTTTATTCAAGTCCAGTGTTTCCTTTTAGATTTTCTGTCTGGATAATCTATCCATTGTTCAGAGTTGGGTATTGAAATCCCCTACTATTATTGTAGTGAATTTATCTCTCTCTTCAGACTGTTATTTAATATATTTAGGTGCTCCAATGTTGGTTACCCATGTATTTACAATTGTTATATCCTCTTGATGAACTGACTCCTTTATAATTATGTAACCTCATTGTCCTTTTTTTTTTTTTTACAGTTTTTAACTTAAAGTCTATTTTATCTGATAACTATTGGTATGCTGTCTTTTGGTTTCCATTTATATAGAATATCTTTTTTCCATTCCTTTACTTTCAGTCTATGTGTGTGCATAACAGTGAGCTGAGTCTCTTGTAGGCAGCATATAGTTCGGTCTTCTGGCTTTATCAATTCAGTCACTCCACCTTTTTTTATTGGAGAATTTAATCCATTTACATTCATGATAATAATTAATAGGTAAGGACTTAACTACTGTCATTTTGTTATTTGTTTTCTGGTTGTTGTGTTAGATACTTTGTTTCTTCTTCTCTTGCTGTCTTTGTGGTTTGTTTTTGGTAGTGGTGTGCTTTGGAATCCTTTCTGTTTTCGTTTTGTGCTTCTACTGAAGATTTTTGCTTTGTGGTTACTCTGAGGCTTACATAGAACATCTTATAGCAGTGTATTTCAATCTGATAACAGCTTAACTTTGATTGCATACCACTAATCTATACTTTTATTCCCCCTCCTACATTCTATGTTTTTGATGTCAAAATCTACATCATTTTGAAATGTGTGTCCCTTGACAATTTATTTTAGCTATAGCTACTATTAATAATTTTGTCTTTTAACTCTCATACTAGGGATGAAATTTCCTTACACATCATTATTACAGTCCTGAATTATTCAGAATATGGCTCTGTTTTACTTATATCATTGAGTTTTGCACTTTCATGTGTTTCATGTTCTTGATTAGTGGCTTATTCTTTCAATTTAAAGAACTTCCTTTAGCAATTTCTGTACCATAGGTCTAGGGATGGTGAAGTCCCCTAAGTTTTATTTTTCTGGGAAAGTTTCCTCATTTGTGAAAAACAGTATTGCTTAATAAAGTATTTTTGGTTGTCAGGTTTGGTATCTCTCCCCCAACCCCTCGGCTACTTGGCACTTTAAATGTATCATCCCACTCGCCTATGCTTGAGGATTTCTGCTTAGAAATCTACTGATAGTTATATTGGCACTCCTTTGTATGTGATGTAATTCTTACTGTACTACTTATTCTCAGAATTTTATCTTTGTATTTAATTTTGTTTTTTTTTTTTTTTTTTTTTTGAGACAGAATCTCACTCTGTTACCCTGGGTAGAGTGCTGTGGTGTCAGCCTAGCTCACAAAAACTTAAAACTCCTGGGCTCAAGCAATCCTTCTGCCTCAGCCTCCCAATTAGCTGGGACTACAGGTGCACACCCCTATGCCCGGCTAATTTTTTTTTTTTCCATTTTTAGTTGCCTGGCTATTTTTTTTTGTATTTTCAGTAGAGATGGGGTCTCACTCTTGCTCAGGCTGGTCTCGAACTCCTGACCTCAAGCAATCCTCCTGCCTCAGCCTCCCAGAGTGCTAGGATTCCAGGTGTGAGCCACTACACCCAGCATGATTTTGAAAGTTTGATTATTATGTGCCTAGGTGTACTTTCTTGGGGAGTTGAATTTGATTGGAGACGTTTACACTTTCTGTACCTGGGTATTGGCATTTGTCCTTAGATTAGGGAAGTTTTCCGCCATATTTCATGAAATTTGGTTTTTGGCCCTTCTTCTGCAACTCCTGTTTTATAATGATTTGGTCCTTGATGAATTCCGATACTTCCTGTTGGCTTAATTTATTCTTTTTTTGGGGGGGGGGGGGTTTTTTTTTTGCTCAGCTGACTGGGTAATTTCAAATGTAATGTCTTACAGCTCACACACTCTTCTGCTTGATTGAGTCTGCTTTTAATGTTTTATATTGAATTTTTCAGTTCAGTTATCATATTCTTCATCTGTTGGTTTTGTTTTTTAAAATTATTGTAATTTCTATTTCTTTATTAGACTTCTTGCTTTTTTCATGCTTTTTTACATTAAATTTTCTATTCATATAATTTGGTAGTTCATTGAATTTCTTTTTGAATATTATTCTGAATTGTATGTCAATTGTTTTCATAAATCTTCATTTCTTTGGGGTTCATTATTGGAGCTTTATTATTAGTTTAATTTGGAGGTGTCATGATTCCCTGATTCTTTGTAATTTACTTTACAAAGCCTATTTCATGGCACTACCCTCACAGAGACAAAATCCTAAATCATGTGTTTCTAAGGAGCATAACTTGTCATCCCCACCTGTCCAGAACAGTGACTCTGCATCAGAGCTCAGCCTGCATCCTTGCCCAACTGTAGATCCTAAATGACAGAATCGCCTAGTCAAGGAACACATCTTGTTAACAGCTTGACTAGAAGCAGTCGTAGTGTCCAGCCTACAGCTTCTCCCGATTGCAGCACCCATTCAAATGGTTTCACTAGACATTGAACTGCTAGACAGCTAGCAGTTTGATCTGACATTAGAGCAAAGGCAGCAGCCCAGGGAACTACAGAACGCACAAAAAACTCTGCCTGCTTGGGGTTTTCGCTATCTGCCCCTTCCAAAATCACAGGTTAGGTTAAATGGTGAAGGTTTGTCCATGCCAAAAACACCTGTAAAGGCCAGAAGAGAAGGCTGTCTCCTCACATGTGAAAACAGCAACACAGGGACACAAAGATTATTACAAGGGTTTTTTTTGTTTGTTTTTTTTATTGGGGGGGGGACTGTACCTTAGTAGTATTTAAAAATGGGGTAGTTTTATATTTATTTGTCTCTGGGAGACTGTCCATCTGTCTGTCTGCACATGTTATTGTCAGGATGGAAGATAGCCCTTTCTCCTCTGTTAACAGAAGGGGGAAAACTTTAATTTTAGGAAATAGTAATTTAAGTAATGTTTGTAAAATTCATACCTAATTAACAATTTAGTCCAGTTAAGTCTGCTTAGACGTGTTGTGTGTTAAAACTAATTTTCAGATAGTCTTATGATTGCTTTTTCAAATTATAAAAGTAAAAGTGCTACAATGTTTGAAGACTGAAGGTATATCTTGTTTTTTAATAAAATGAGCTTTTTTGTCTTTGCTTTTTCTTATTAGAGATTTACATGCCAATGTTTGACACATGCTGTGTAGTATAATAGGTATAAATTATTTAAAAAAGGGAGAAAAAGAATAAAAAGGTTTCATCTAATAAAAATGTTTATGTGCTATAATATTCAAAATTGCTTTAAAAATCATAGCATTCAGTGAAATGAAACCTACCTGTTAGGACGAGCATATTTTTCAGTTCTTTAAACGGTGCACTGAATTTAGAAGACTGTTAAGTGAAATGTCCATTAGTTGAGAAGTTTTTTACATAAAATCTTCTTAAAAAGCATATTAAATGAAAAGTTTTAGTAACTTTGATCAGAGCTTTTACTTTATAGACTAATATAATTATGACTTATGGTTCTCAGGTTGCATAGCATTTTTGTTTGTTTGTTTTGAAGAGAGGGTCTTGCATTTTTGCCCAGCTGGAGTTCAGTGGCATGATCATAACTCATTATAACCTCAAACTCTTGGGATCAAGCTATCCTTACCTTGGCCTCCCAAAGGGCTGGGACATGAGCCACTGCAACCAGCCCGTTCTTTCTTAACACTGAAGCATACTTCTGATGTCTCTTCATTAATAAAATAGGTTTAGATATCTTATAAATATATAGAAAGTTACTCTCTATGAGAAACTTTCTAAATCGCTTTCAGATAAGCTCTTTAATATGTTTCATTTATTGAAATCTTGAGGTTAGGAAAAAATAGGAAAATTGTTTTAGCAACAAGGGTCTATTTTCCTAAGATAAAGAAATATATTTGTGTAATCTCCAGTCTCATAAAAATATTTGTATTCCTTATTACCAGCAATTTTCCAAGCCTAAAAAAATATACATCTAGATTTTATGAAAATTATACCTTCAGTGCAGTTTTTATCATGGCTTTACAAAATTTTCTTCTGTTACATAACACCGTACGTTAAAAGAGATCCATTGTATACAAATTCTAGTTTTGCGCTGTTGTATTTACGTGACATTGTTAAGACAACTTATTTAATCTTCTAAGCCTACTTCTTCATTTCTAAAATAATGTCAACAGTACATAACCTATAGGACATCCTAATAATGAAATGAGGAAATTCATGAAGTGGTCAAGACTGTTTCAGGGAAATAATAGGCATGCCACACTTTTTGTTTTAAAGACAATATGATATTTGTTTTATTGCCTACATTCTGATAAATGTTGACTTGGCTGATTTTTTTTATCTTTTAGTTTTCACAGACTCTCCTAACATCCTTCTCATACCTCTCCCACTCTCAGCTTTATATTTTATGGTAATTGAAGACATTCTTCTTTCAATTTAAGTTTAGTCAGTGCAACTAGAAAAATGGTTTAAAGGAATAGTAATTCAGAGGAAGGGAAAGATAAGAATACTTGTCTAAAGGTACTTTCAATCATTACCTTTTTGTTTTAATTTAGTCCTTGAACTAATGTAGTATTTTTAAAAGTTTAGTGTTATTTAAAAAGTGATATTCTTGTTTACTCTTGGTAAGTTTAGGAAAACAAAGAAAAATCAGTATACCACTCAGATAATTTGCATAAGCATTTTTACAAATTGCTTTTCTATATTTATATATTTTGTCATAGAATTATAGAACAGTGAAAAGTTTGTAGGTCCTGGTTTGGGTTGAGAAATTGGTAAAGGCATAATATGTTAGCTGGAAACATAGGCGGTGATCTTCCAAGAGTGAATTATTTAAAATTGAGGTTGTGGAGAAAGTACAACCTTTGGAGCTGAGTGTTTGAGGTAAGATGGGTAATGAGGGAGGGAGAAAGGTCTGTGGCTGCAATGAGGAGTAAATAGGACTCTGTTTAACTCCAAGCATAGTAATACAAGGGAGATGGAAAACAGTTATAAATTGAAAGGCTGCCAGCACAAACAGTATCCATAGGGATGGGTAAGACAAAATGGCAAAAGCTACAAATTCAGAAAAGAGACTGAGGATATGGTGGATTTTTGCTGTGTTATTCCAGAGATCATTGTGGTAGAATTTCAGGAGTTATGTTTTAAAATGTTATAGAGCTGAGTGTGGCAATGTATTCCTATAGTCCCACCTACTCAGGAGGCTGAGGCAAGAGGATGTCTTGACCCCATGAGTTTGAGGCTGCAGTGAGCTGTGATCACACCACTGCACTCCAGCCTGGGCAATGGAGCGAGACCCCACATCTAAAAAATATAATAAAATATTACAAGGCAGAATTAATGTTTAAGGACAGCCAAGAAAGGTGTGTTTCATTCATAATCTTTTGCTAGAATTGGAACTCCTTTTATATTGGTGTTATTTTCAGAGATACTTTTAATTAGTGCTGCTATATTTCAGTCTGGGCAATAGGAGTTGATGCAACAAAGAATTTTTTATTTTGCCTAAAAAAGGAACAAGCAGGAAATTTTTGAATGGGGACAAGTGGGTGGAGAAAACCTATCTATTGATAGCTAAAAAATAGCTCAGTGGATGTTTTTAAAATTAAACCATTGTTACAGGCTGATATAAGCCTCCTTTCTGAAAGTAATATCAATATGAGGTATGTATAGAAGACATCCTATTGTCCTCATTGATATTCCTGTTTTCAGTCTTACTCCAAAATTTTATTATGTATACTTTCCTGGGGAGTAAGTTAAAAAAAAATTTTATGTGCAGAACCTTTGGAATTTAGCCTCTATGATTCCAGTTTTCTTATATGTTAAAATGACACCATCTTTTTTTTATCATAAAGTTATAGTGAAAAAAGAATGAAATAATGTATTTTAAAAATCTTATTATATTTCTAATTAAATGTAATATACATTTATGACGTTTCCACTAATAGTAAAACAATGGGAAATGAATTGCTAAATAATGAATCAGCTTCTCTCTCTAATCAAAAGGTCAATAATATTATTTTCAGTCACATTTTTTGTAGGGTTTGCCTTGAAGCTTCGTTACTTTCATGACTGAGGAAAATGGTTAATATTTAAAAAGAGTTCAGCCTAAATTATTAATATTTTTCTGACTGCACATTAATTTCTTAACAGCTTTATTGAAATATAAATTTTACACAATAAAATTCACCTATTTTAAGTGTGCAGTTTAACAACTTTGGCAAATTTATTATGTCATATAACCACGCCAGCCTTAGAATATTTCCATCTCCCCAAAATGTT
The DNA here is from genome assembly GCF_020740605.2 of Lemur catta. Classification (NCBI taxonomy): domain Eukaryota; kingdom Metazoa; phylum Chordata; class Mammalia; order Primates; family Lemuridae; genus Lemur; species Lemur catta. Next base: position 43,178,494 of record NC_059141.1, on the reverse strand, counting down.
TCCTCATAGCTCTTTGCCATGTCTCCACTTCTGAACCTGGATCTGTTTTCTGTCAAAATAGTTTTACCTTTTCTAGAATTTAAAATAAACAGAATTGTGCAATCTGTAGTCTTTTTTGTTTGCCTTCTTTTTCTTAGCATAATGTATTTTTTTGAGAGTCATGTTGTTTTATAAATCACCACTTCATTTCTTTTGACTGCTGAGTAGTACTGCATTGTATGACAATACCATGTTTTGTTCATTCATCAGTTCTACTTTTTTGACACTTATGAATAGTACCTTTCTGGACATGTAGGTACATATCTTTTTGTGGACATACCTCTTTGGTAGATACCCAGGAATAGAATTTCTGGGTTTTATGGCAGGTATACAGGATAAATTTTAATAGCTTTAATGGCTACTAGCACTTAGGGATTTGGATTGCTTACTTATCTTTGTGTCAGGCAGTCAAAATCTTTATGGAAGATTTTGGCCTTCAGTCTGCTTCCTTGTGAAGATGAGATGGTTATTCATACACACAGATGCTATGGTTAAAAAGGAACTTAACTCTGCTCTCTACTTGTTATAGGTGTGTGTGTGTGTGTGTGTGTGTGTGTGTGTGTGTGGTGCTTCAGACTGAGGGTATGAATATGGATATTCATTTTAAAAGTGAATATGGATATAAGGGGATGTAGCTTCATTACTGAGTCTTTAAATCAGGTAGTGTGAGTTGTGCAACATTTTTTTTTTTCAAAATTGTTTTGGCTGTCTATTTCCTTTTCCCTCTACATGTAAATTTTAGAGTGTGCAGAAAATCCTGTTGGGATTTGATCGGAATTGCATTGAATCTATAAGCCAACTTGAGGGAGAATTTATTTCTTTACAGTAGTGAATCTTGCCATTTTATGAACATGAGATATCTGTTTATTTATTTGGAAATTTCAGTTTCTTTCACCAGTGTTTTGTACTTCTTATCATATATACCCTAAACATTTTTGTTCAATTTCTGCTTTGTTTTCTATTTTTTTATTATCTTAAAATGCTTCTGTTTAAACCAGAATCTGGGCTACACAGGGTTATACTCTGTTTTGTTGCACATCACTTCATTGTGCTTTGCAATAAAGTGAATTTGTTTTTTTTTTTACAAATTGAGCATTTGTGGCAACCTTGTAGTGAGCAAGTCTATGGGTGCCATTTTTCCAACAAGTGCTTGCTTCATGTCTCTGTGTCACATTTTTGCAATATTTCAAACAGTTTTTAGTATTTCTGTTATGGTTATCTATGATCCAGTCATCTTTGATGTTACTATTGTAATTGTTTTGGAGTGTCAGGAGTCGTTCGCATATACAAAACAGCAAACTTAATCCATAAATAGTGTGTGTGTTCTGTTTGCTCCACCAACTGGCCATTCCCCTGTGTCTTTCCCTGTCCTCCAGTGTCCCTATTCCCTGAGGCACAACAGCATTGAAATTAGGCTACCTAATAACCCTACCATGGCCTCTAAGTGTCCAAATGAAAAGTAGAGTTGAACATCTCTCACTTTTAAAATGAAAAGCTAAAAATGAGTAAACTTAGTGAGGAAGGCATATTGAAAACTGAAAAAGGTCCAAAGCTGAGACAGGCCAAAAGCTAGGCCTCTTGTGCCAAACAGACAAATTGTGAATGCAAAGGAAAAGTTCTTAAAGGATATTAAACGTGCTACTCCAGTGAAAACACAGTTGGTAAGAAAGGGAAACAGCCTTATTGCCAATATGGAGGAAGTTTTGTTTTTGTTTTGTTTTGGGGGTTTTTTTTTTTTTGGAGGGGGGACAGGGTCTTGAAAAGTTTTAGTGGTCTAGATAGAAGATCAGACCAGCCACAACATTCTCTTAAGCCAAATGCACAGCAAGACCCTAACTCTCTTCTGTTCTGTAAAAGCTAAGAGAAGTGAGGGAGCTGCAGAAGAAAAGTTTGAAGTTAGGAGAGGTTGGTTCATGAGGTTTTTAAGGAAATAAGCCTTAAACATAACATAAAAGTGCAAGGCGAAGCAGCAAGTGCTGATGTAGAAGTTGCAGCAAGTTTTCTAGAACTACAGTCAGTCCCCAACCCCTCCGCCGAGGATTGGGACCAAGGCCTCAGAGCTCCACCCCCTGACCCTGGTCCATGGAAAAATTGTCTTCCATGAAAGTTGGGAACCAGGAGCTACAGGAGGTAAGTGGCAGACAAGCAAGTGAAGCTTCATGTATATTTACAGCCGCTCCCCATCACTCGGATTACCACCTGAGCTCTGGCTACCCCACCCGTCTGTGGAAAAATTGTCCTATGTGAAACTGGTCCCTGGTGCCAAAAAGGTTGGGGGCTGCTAATCTAGAAGATCTAGCTAAGCTCATAGGTGAAGGTGGCTACACTAAACAAGAGATTTTCAGTGTTCATGAAACAGCCTTACACTGGGAGAAGATAACATCTAGGACTTCTACAGTAGAGAGGAGAAGTCACTCCCTGGCTTCAAAGCGTAAAAGCACAGGCTGACTCTTTTTTTTTTTTTTTTTTTTGAGACAGAGTCTTACTCTGTTGCCCGGGCTAGAGTGCTGTGGCGTCAGCCTTGCTCACAGCAACCTCAGACTCCTGGGCTCAGGCAATCCTCCTGCCTCAGCCTCCCGAGTAGCTGGGACTACAGGCATGCGCCACCATGCCCAGCTAATTTTTCTATATATATATTTTAGCTGTCCGTATAATTTCTTTCTATGTTTAGTAGAGACGGGGGTCTTACTCTTGCTCAGGCTGGTCTCGAACTCCAGAGCTCAAACGATCCGCCCTCCTCTGCCTCCCAGAGTGCTAGGATTACAGGCGTGAGCCACCGCGCCCAGCCAGGCTGACTCTTGTTAGGGGCTAATGCAACTGATAACTTTAAGTTGAAGCCAGTGCTCATTTACCATTACAAAAAATCCTAGGGCCTTTAAGAATTATTACATGTCACATCTACTCTATCTGCTCTATAAATGGAACTGCAGTGCCTGGGTGACAGCACATCTGGTTACAGCGTGGTTTATTGAATATTTTAAGCTCACTGTTGATACCTATTGCTAAGAAAGATTGCTTTTAAAATATTACTGCTTATTGGACAATGCACCTGATCATCCAAGAACTCTGACGGAGACATCTAAGGAGGTTAGTGTTGTTTTCATGATTGCTACAACTTCCATTCTGCAGCTCATGGATCAAGCAGTAATTTTGACTTTCAAGGCTTACTATTTAAGAAAAACATTTCATAAGGCTATAGCAACCATAGACAGTGACTACTCCGATGGATCTGGGCAAAGTAAATTCTAGAAAGGATTCACCATTGTAGATGCCATTAAGAATATTTGTGGGCCGGGCGCAGTAGTTGACACCTGTAATCCTAGCACTCTGGGAGGCTCAGGCGGGCAGATCGCTTGAGGTCAGGAGTTCAAGACCAGCCTGAGCAAGAGTGAGACCCCATCTCTACTAAAAATAGAAAATAGCTGGACACTGTGGTGCGCGTCTGTAGTTCCAGCTACTCGGGAGGCTGAGGCAAGAGGATCACTTGAGCCCAGGAGTTTGAGGTTGCTGTGAGCTAGGCTAACACCATGGCACTCTAGTCCCAGTGACAGAGCGAGACTCCGTCTCAAAAAAAAAAAAAAAAAAAAAAAAATTTTGTGATTAATGGAAGGAGGTCAAAATATCAACATTTGAAGGATTCAAGACTTCAGTGGGAGAAGTAACTGCAAATGTGATGGAAATAGCAAGAGAACTAGAATTAGAGGTGGAGCCTGAAGATGTGACTGAAATTGCTGCAATCTCATAATCAGACTTGAAGGATGAGGGATTGCTTCTTAAGAATGAACAAAGATAATGGTTTCTTGAGATGGAACTTATTCTTGGTGAAGATGCTGTGAACATTATTGAAATGACAACAAAGGATTTAGGATATTACATAAACATTGTTTAAAAATCAGTGGCAGTGTTTGAGACGATTGACTCCAATTTTGAGAGAAGTTCTACTGTGGATAAAACTCCATCAAACAGTATCACATGCTACTGAGAAATCTTTCATGAAAGGAAGAGTGAATCAGTGTAGCAAACTTCACTGTTACCTTATTATAAGAAATTATTATAAGCCACCCCACTCCCAGGAACCACCACCCTAAGAGTCAGCAGCCATCAGCATTGAGGCAAGGCCCTCCACCAGCAAAAAGGTCAACTTGTTGAATGTTTAGATGATCCTTAACCATTTTTTTAGCAATAACATATATTTAATTAACGTATCTACATTGTTTTTTAGATAAAATGCTACTGCACACTTAATAGACTACAGTATAGTATAAGTATAATTTTATATGTACTGGAAAGCCAAAAAATTCATGTTACTTACTTTATTGGGATACTCCTTACATTGTGATGGTCTGGAACTGAACCTGAAATATCTCCGAGGTATATTGGTAGTATTCTCCATAATACTATTCTGAAACATTTTTCAAATGGTTATATTAGTTGACTCCTAAATGTGAAAACATTTGTTGCCACAACTATAACATTATAGATAAAGATTGTAGTTTATTTAGAGGTCCTAAAATAATAAATTGGTAGAATTTGAATTATAATTTATACTAAAATATTTCTTAGCTGTAATATTCTTATTTTGATATGTAAGTTGAATACAGGTCTCCAAACCAAGTAAACAGAATCCATTTGTCACTTTGAAGTGATTAAGCCCATGTAGGAGAAAAAGAAGCATTCTCTATATAAGCAATAATTGTATTTGAAGGGTTCAAGGGTTAGAATGTGCAAAATAGCAGAATTTGAATTGCATAACTGTTGTTTATATTAAATATTTCTTTTTTTCTTACAAATGATTTCTCTGACAGTCTGATAGCTCTTCTTTCAATGCCTACATGTATAAAACTGAGAATTTATGCATGTTGACATCTGTTGGTAGAAGACATGTATTAAATTACCTAGAGACCAGCTCTAATATCTTGGGCTAAAAAAGTATTTACCACATACATGTTCACTATGAAATACTTTTTATCAATTATTTTGCCTGGCCTTTTTCTTGTATCACCTTCATTCTTAATAGTAATCAGGTCAGTACCCATGGATGTTAAATATACATACATACACGTGTGTGTGTGTATAATCTTTTTTCTGAACTCCCAGTGTTCATAATGATTAGCACTGATATTTAGTTAATAAAAATGTTTACTGATGAATGAAATGTTCTTCTTTTTCTTTTTTCTATATAATTATGAGCACAGTGATTAAATAGCAAATACGGTAACTGTATTCAAAATGTCCCTCTCTTTTTTGTTTTTTGCAAATTAGTCATGTATTTGTACTTGTGATATGGTTTGCACAGTACTGGCTATTCAAAAACTTTACTGATTTAGTTTTTTAGACACCCAACACAGGTGAATGAGGGAGTTAATATAAGGTACTGTGTAATTATATAACTAAGTATAAACTGGCAGTCTTTTATCTAGATTTGCAGCCTGATGAAAAGAAATTACTCCCCCCGACATCCCACATCCCATGTATAGACCCATATGTGGTAAGGCTAAATTAGTTATTCATTCACTTGGGCTAGATACAAAATCTTATCTGTGTTGGTTTAGGCATTCCATGGTGGCCACTGAGAGTCTCTGCGCATTCTTGCTGGATGTGCCAAGAGTGAAAGAACCTGACCACTCTTACCTAGGGCCATTTTTTAGAGTTGGGTGTGCAGTGAGCAGCCAACTGTGGAGGATGAAGTAATAACCTCCCTGAGACAAAGAGTGGGCATTTTCCCACTTACTAATTGGTGAATTCCACTCTCCCCTTTCCCTACCAGGGTCAGTGTTCCTCTCTGTGACACGACTCACTGTGTGCTCAGTTGTCCATTCTGGGCCCTTTGCATCCTTCCCAGGCGTCTTGGGGGTCATGAGGAGCTGGCACAAGCATCATGATGATACTCTGGTTGCTGCTTTTGCTCTAAGTAATAAAGTCCCAGGAGTCTGATATCTCTTCTGCCAGAATCCATGAAATAGTAATAGGCTAGCTTGTGTGTGTGTGTATATGTGTGCACACGTGCATATGTGTGCGTGTCTGTATATAATTAAATTCCATACCCTTCACTGTTCTTGAGAATCTGATATCTGAAAGTGAGTTGGCTGCACAGCAAAGGAGAAGAAACAGAATATTACAGTTTCTTTTTGTCCCCAGGGTCCCTAGTAGCATCTTAAAACTGCGAGTGACACTGTATGCAGTATAAGCTGTGGGTTTGGAAATCTCACTTCATGTCGAAATCTTTAATTTTATATCTAGGACTTCCCATTTGGAAGAATTTACATTGATTTATATCCTTCAGTGTGGGTAAATGTCAACAAACCATGGGCTCTTTAAGTTCTTGACTGAAATATTTTGTCAACAAGACCATATTATTGTCCCTGAGAGGAAAGCAAAGTTAGTGTTCAGGTTTTCCGGAGAATTCCTGCTCCAATTTTCTAGGGTTTCCAAAAGCCCTTATACTACAATTTAGTAATTAAGATGATAATCTTATAAGATTTCAAGTAGTAGAGAAATTGGTATAGTTTAAAATCTTTGTATAACACCAGATGGACCTCAACTATACCCCTTAAGGATGGGTTTTATTAGAAGAAGCCAACCTTGACTTGGTTTCCTTCCCTGATTTGGTATGGATAAATAGGAACGGATGTTAACTTCTTGACCACCTCATTCCTATCTTTGCCCATTCTAACAGATAAACACATGTAACTAGCTAGCTTCCTAATGGACAGCAGTACAAACACCACCACGTCAAACTTACCTTTTACCAATTTGCCTTCATGTTTAACAATCCATTATTGCAAGAGTCAGGGGATATTTAATACTTATTAAATGCTTTGTATGTGTGCAGCACTGTACGTGACAGTATAAATGTATAAAAGAACAGCTCTACCTTCAGTGAGTTTACATGCATAATTTAAAAATATTCTCATTTTAAAATATAGGGCAGTATTTGATTACATACTAATACAGTATAAGCTGTATGAAAAATATTAATAACTGCTGGAGGAGTTCAAAGCTAAGTTTGAGTTGAAGTGAGGGGCATAAACATCATGGAAAAACTTGAACTGGGCAAGAAAAACAAGCAGGGTTTAAGTAAATGGCAGTGGAATCTCTTTAGGTATAAGGGAGCAGAAGATGTGTGGCAGAATTACGACAAAAAGTAAGAATAAGACTGCCTCCAGCATAACTCATAATAGAGTTGGGAAGACAGGTCTATGCAGAGATGATTTTAGAGAATGATTGAGAAAGGATGAAAGTGAAGGGAGGAAGGGTTGAATGATTCAATGACCTATGAGTATAAAAGCCAGCTTCAGTATTCCAAATTATAATATCCTTGTCTTGTTCCTGTCTTAGAGGAAACACTTTCAGTTTTTCATCGAGTGTGATGTTAGCTGTGGAGTTTTCATATATGACCTTTATTATATTTGAGGTAGTTTTCTTTTTTTTCCTAGTTTGTTGTTTTTTTATCATAATAATTTTGTGAGATGCTTTTTCTGCATCATTAAAGATGATGTTTTCCTTTAGTCTGTTAATGTGTATTACATTGATTTTCATATGTTGAACCATTCTAGTACCACTGACTTCCTTTGTAAATAATGTTTTCTCAGAACAAAGTCAAGCTCAGTTGTTTACATATTGTCTGTGGCTGCTTTAGCGTTACAGAGACAGAAGTAAGTAGTTATGACAGAGACCACTTGGTTTGCAAAACCTGAGTTATTAACTATTTACTCTTTAAAAACATTTTCCAGCCTCTGCTTCTAGAATCAGTACTATAGACATAGTTCTTCAGTGTATATTTAGGAGATATGGACCAATCTGTACCAATCAGTACTCTGTAAATTGCTTTTCTTAAACATTTATGGTTTATCTCCTTGTCATAGAAATAAGTAAGGGTTATAATTCGGTTAAGAGAAGTTAGTGAAATAATGCTTCTAAGAGAAATACTAAGTTAACTAATGAATTTGTTAATGTCTTTTTAAAATTCAACTTCATGGCATGTATTTTGAAATATATACTATATCCATTAACCAACTTCTCTTCATCTTCCCCCTCCTCTCTTCCCAGTGTCTGATAACCACCATTCTACTCTACCTTCGTCAGATCTCCTTTTTTAGTTCCCAAGTATGAGTGAGAACGTGCTATATTTGCTTTTCTGTGCCTAGCTTATTTAACATAATGACCTCCAGTTCCATCCATGTTGCTGCAGATGATAAGATTTCATTCTTTTTATGGCTGAATAGTATTCCATTTTGTATATGTTTTCTCTATTGATTTATCTGTTAATGGACACAGGTTGATTCCATGTCTTGGCTATTGTGAATAGCGCTACAATAAACATTGGTGTGCAGATATCTCTTTGATATACTGATTTCCTTTCTTTTGGATATGTACCTAGCAGTGGGATTGCTGGATCACATGGTAGATCTATTTTTAGTTTTTGGAGAAATCTCCGTAGTGTTTTCCATAGTTGCTGTACTAATTTACATTCCTACCCACAGTGTACTAGAATTCCCTTTTCTCCATATCCTACAGTTAGAAAACAAGGAATAAGTTCTAGTGTTTGATAGCATGTTAGGGTGATTATAGTTAACAGTAATTTATTCTGTATTTCAAAGAAGCTAGAAGAAAAGATTTGAAATGCTTCTAATTCAGATGATAAATGTTTAAGGTGATGGATATCTTAAATACTCTGATTTGATCATTACGCCTTTTATGCGTGTATTAAAGTATCACATGTAACCCATAAATATGTACAATTATTATATATCACTAAAAAAGGGAAATATCACTGTTCTGCTTTGCTTATGGAATTTTTTGTTTTCATTTTCAAAGGTGTATGTGGAATTTGATGATCTTGAATGGGATAAACGAGAGTGGGTTAAAGTTTATGAAGATTTTTCAACTTTCTTGGTGGAATACCACTTAATCTGGGCCAGAAGGAATGACCCTAGCCAGACTCAGGGATCAAAGAGCAAACAGATTCAGTGGCCTGCATTGGTAAGATCTGTTCCTGTTTTATTAAGCATTTTCATTTGTTTGTATTAAAAAAAACAAGAATACAATCAGTAGATTTATCTTACTGGTTATAAATTAATATTTCTGAATAGTCTATGAAGTATCTGGCAGAAGTTTCAAAGCACTGCTTTCATTTTGTTAAACAACTTTGAGTCTCTTTGTTAGTATTATTCTAGTATATTTAGTCTACAAATAATTTATTCTATCAAATTAAGTAGAAACATAAATTGGATTAAAGGCTGCTGAGAGATAATTGACTGTATACAACGTGGAACAACTTTGTTATACAAAACTTTTTTACATGAAATATAGAGCATACTTTGTATAAAGCATTTAATAGCACATAATTTTTCTTGGTTTGTTAATTAGTGAATCAATTGTGGGTGATACAACGTATAATTATATATTCAGGTAATGGGTAAAATTACTTCATCAGGAAATGTTCTATTTAAGAAAAATAGATTTGAACAAATTGTCCTGTAGTTTGAAGAATTTTATAAAAGAAACATACTAACTAAACAAGGTTATTAAATTCTATTAGGAAGAAACAGCCACATTTGTTTAATTATTGTCATCCCTGTTTTCTCACAGAATGCTTAACGTGTAACAGGTATGCAATATTTTTAAATTTTTTCTTTTCATATTAGCATCAAAGACATTTTTAAAGTCATTGAATCATTATTTCAGGTGGTTGATACAACTAGTGTGTTGGGGTTAAGTACTTTCAATTTTTATAAAATGTAAACTAATTACTTACAAGGATAGTTTCCATTAGCTGATAATTGTAATTCATATAAATTCTCTATTTTATTTAGTTAACCCTTTAATGCTTTTCTATATATAGAATAGGAATCTAATATATCTGTTTCTCTGATTATTCCTTTTTAAAAAGTCTGAGGAGATGTATAGTTAAAAAGACAAACAGGGAAAGAGGGAATGAAGTGAATGGAATCAGTGGCATTTTTAAAAGCAGTTATTTATAATATTGAAAGATACAAATGATATTTGTGACCTGTAGTTGTGATAGGAAACTTTGAATAACAAAATAATAAAGGTAATTTTATCCATAATAGATTTTTAAAAATATTTGTTAAATGAGTATGTTGAATTGTTAATATAAAATTTTTTAATCCATAACTAGCATGCTCTTTTATTTTACAAATGTTAGCCTAAAAATCAGTTAAAACTTGTAATTTTGACATATATGTGAATTTTGTATGAGGGAAGAAGTAGCATTAATAATGCCAAAAAGTATATGTCAGTATCATAGTTAACACTAAAAAGAACTTTAGAAAGTCTTTGCACTTCCTGAGAAGCAATTAAGATAGAGGTGAATTTATATTCATACATGACTGATTTTAGAAAGAATTTGGAGATTCTGTTTGGAAATACTATTTAATAATTTTTGTCGTAATTTTAGAAAATTTTTTCTGTTGAAAACCTTTTAGCCTCAAAATTAAGACTACTTAAAAAATCACCAAACTTCTATTTTTAATTTAATAGAAAAAACATACACATTATGAAAAAATTTAGAAAATACTGAGTAGTATAAAGTAGAAAATCATATTCGTTTAAGTCCCATCACCAAGGGATAGCCCAACATGATTCTTTGACGTATTTAGTTATAAAATATGTTCCTCTGATTTCTTTCTCTCTTTTTTTGCCATAGTATTTAAAAAATCATTTTTAATGGCGGTAAAATACACTTAACAAAATTTGCCATTTTAACCATTTTTTAAAAGTGCACAGTTCAGTGATATTAAGTACGTTCACGTTGTTGAATGACGATCACCACCACCCATCCACAGAACTTTTGCCATCTTGCAAAACTGAAACTCTGTACCCATTTAGTAGCAATTTCCCATTCCCTTCTCTTCCTGGTAAACCACCATTCTACTTTCTGTCTCTAAGTACCTCATAGAAGTGGGATCATACAGTATTTGTCCTTCAGTAACTGGCTCATTTCACTTAGCATACTGTGTTCAAGGTTTATGTATGTTATACTGTGTAGCAGAATTTCCTTCCTTTTTATAGCTGAATAATATTTCATTGCGTTTATATGGCACATTTGGTTCATCCATTTATCTATGATGGATACTAGTGTTATTCCATCTTTTGGCTGTTGTGAATAATGCTGCTGTGAACATGGATCTACAAATGCCTGTTCAAACCTCTGCTTTCAGTTCTCTTGGGTGTAGGCCCAGAAGTGGACTTTCTGGATCGTATAATCTATTTTTAACTTTTTGAGACACTGCCATACTGTTTTCCAAAGTGGCTGTACCATTATGCATTTTCACTAGCACAGTACAAGGGTTCCAGTTTCTCCACATGCTTGCCAACATTTTTCTGTTTTTTAGGTATTAGCCATCCTAGTAGGTGAGAAATGGTATCTCATTGTGGTTTTGATTCATATTTCTCTAATAATTAGTGTGATGTTGAGCATCTTATGTGCTATTGGCCATATGTATATCTTCTTTTGAGAAATATGTATTCATCTTCATTGCCCATTTTTGAATTAGGTTGTTTTTTAATTGTTAAGTTTTAGAATTTCACTGTATATTCTGGATATTAATCCTTTATAATCCTTTATCAGATATGTGATTTGCAAATATTTTGTCTCATTTTACAAGTTACCTTTTTACTCTGTTGATAATATCCTTTGATGCATAAAAGTTTTTAAATTTTTTTTTTTTTTTTTTGGTAGAGATGTGGTCTCGCTGTGTAACCCAGGCTGGTCTGAAACTCCTGTCCTCAAGCAATCTTCCCACCTCTGCCTCCCACAGTGCTGGGATTACAGGCATAAGCCACCAAGCCCAGCTAAAAGTTACTAATTTTGATGAAGTCCAACTCATCTATATTTTCTTTTGTTGCCTATGTCTTTGTTGTCATTGAGTTCATTTTTGTATACTGTGAGGGTAAGGGTCCAACTCCATTTTTATACAGGTGGATATTCACTTTTCCCAGCACTGTTTGTTGAAAAGACTGCCTTTGTGTCCCCCGTAATGGTCTTGGCACCATTGTAGAAAATCATTTGACTGTATATCTGAGGGTTTGTTTCTGAGCTCTCTATTCCATTCTATTGGTCTGTATTTCTGTTCTTATGAGAGTACCACACTGTGTAGATTACTGTTGCTTGGTAGTAAATTGTGAAATTAAGAAGTGTTTTTCCTTCAAATTTGTTCTTTTTCAAAATAGTTTTGGCTATTCATAGTCCCTTGAGATTTCATGTGAACTTTAGGGGAGGGGTCTTTCTATTTCTTCAAGAAAAGTTCACTTGGATTTTTTTTTTTTTTTAAGAGACAGAGTCTTCCTCTGTCACCTGGCTAGAGTGCAGTGGTGTGTTGGTAGCTCACCTCCAACTCCTCGGCTCAAGAAAGGGATCCTCCTGCCTCAGCCTCCTAAAAGACTGGAGCTACAGGTGTGAGCTACCATGCCTAGCCTCATTTGGATTTTGATAGAGATTGCACTGAATCTATAGATGGCTTTGGGTAGTAGTCATCTTAATGTTAAGTCTTCCAATCCTTGATTATGGAATGTCTTTCCATTTGCTTATGTTTCTGTTAATTTCATTCAACTGTGTTTTGTAGTTTCAGTATATAAGTCTTTCACCTCCTTGGTTAAGTTAATTCCTAAGTAATTTATTCTTTTTGATGCTGTTGAAAATGGAATTTTTTGGTTAATTTCATATTCAGGTAGTTCATTATTAGCATATGGAAACAGAACTGACTTTTATGTGTTGATCACATATTCTTTTACTTAGCTAACATCTTACTAAATGGTGAAAGATTGAAAGCTTTTCCTCTGAGATCAGGAACAAAGACAAGGATCCTCAAGTTTGCCACTTCTATTTAACACAATATTGTAAGTCCTGGTCAAAAAATTTGATATGAAAAAGACATAAAATGCATCTAAATTGGACAGGAAGAAGTAAATTATCCCTGTTCACAGACGCTGTGATCTTATGTGTAGAAATTCCTAAAGAATTCCCCCTCAAACCTATTAGAAATAATAAACAAATTTGGCAGAATAACAGGATGCAAAATCTCTTCCTTCTTTTAAACATAGTTTTAGGTAAGACTGCATTAAAATTGTACATCCTTCTTTTTTGCTTAACGTATCCTATACATTTTTCCTCTTGAGTAAATAATCTGAGATGATTTTTAATGGCTGCATAATATTTAATCTTATAATGACCAATTTCCCTAATGTTTGGAATTATAGTGTTTCTGATGGGGAGGGGTTATAAATAACTATGATAAATACAATTGCATGTAAATCTTTTGTTTTCATCTGATTGTTTTTAAAATTTGAATTCATAGCAGCAGAATTAATGGTCAAAGAGTATGAACTTAAACAAACTACAAAAATCTAAAAATATGGTGATACTCTACATAAATTGTTTAAAGGTTATACCTACTGCCATTGTCCCAGTCAGTGTATGAGTGTTTTCTTCTCACCACACCCTTGCAAGCATTAATTATTTTCAGACCATCTTGTTTTAAAACCCAAACAAATGTAAAAACAGGAGGACTTTTACAACTTAAGGGGATGCAGCATTGAATGTTATTATTTCTTTCTCTGCTAATTGGATATTTTTAAATAATATTTTTGTTTTAATTTGCATTCCTTTAACAGGTTGGATATTTTTTCATGTTTTTTTAGCAACTTGTATTTTTAGTGAATTGTTACCATTTTTCAGTACTTGTTAGGGTTTTGTGGATTTTCTTATTTTTATTATGAGCTTTCCTTATATTATTCCTTATATTATTATTTTATTATGAGCTTTCCTTATATTATTATGAGCTTTCCTTATATTTCCTTATATTATAACTCATCATATTTGTTTCATAGTTTGCTCAGCTTATTGTTTGATAGCTAGTCTTTTTGAATTGTAAGTTTATTTTTAAATAAAGTCTATCTAATGGGATGTCTTCATTAATAAAGATAATCAGGATGTGTGTGCGCGCATGTGCCTGCCTGCCTGCCAGCTTTCCTTCCTTCCTTCCTTCCATTCTGTTTCCTTTCTTTGTTTCAGAAGAATGTAAAAATTAAATAGAACAAACAACTGAGATGGGAATGTTTGTAATACTTAAGAAAATAATTTAAGTTTTATAAGCATTTTGCAAATATTCATTTATATTTGGTACATATGACTGAGATTCTATTGTTTCCTTTTCTGTTCCTTAAAATATTTGAGGCTTCTTTAAGGATGTGTATAAGCAGCAGTTATGAAATTGAGAATTTCTAAACTCATATAGCAGAATGAAATACTATTATCTACAAATTTGAGAGATCTGTACATGAGGTGGCAATACAATACAACACAGTGGAAACTAATACTTTGTCTTTAATTTTCTACAAATTTAATGTTTCTAATACTGTGCTTATGATACTTTGTGGGTTTTTTTCTAAACATGTTTGTATTTATTATCCTCTTTCTAGTTGTTTCACTCCTCGTGTGGTACCTGTTAAATATTTCATATTAGTTATGTTATCTTGTCTACTTCTTATACCTAGAAATCAGTGGCTACTGGCAGTGTACCTGCTGGTTCTTAAAATCATGAAGGACAAAAAATAAAAAAGTCCTATTGTCTCATTAACATTCTCTTAACTTTATTTTTAAGATTTGAAAGTAATTACATCTTTAAAATAATATGGATAGTATCATACCCAGGTTACTTCTCTGGAATTATCTCTTCACCTTTCTTTCCAATAGCAAAACATTTGTTGGAGCAGCACCACATAATAAGATGCTGAAGTGGTGTCTATTTTTTTTTTCTTGGTCCTTTATGATCAGGGTACCACTTGAGGCCATTCTAATGATGTAGACTAGGGTAGCTTACATTTTCATGTAAGTTACTTAATATATTGTTAAATTTTATTTACTTTTTAATAAAGTAAAATATTTGTGAAAGCACATTTATCTGCACCAGGGAAACAAAGTGTTGGCATTCATAATTGAAATCAACGAATTACCTACCTAACTGGGTTAGGGCCCTGGCTCCATCTCCTTTAGGAAAACCTTCTGTGGGGAGTGGGGCTTTGACCCTAACCCAGGTGGGCTGTAACACTGCTGCATTTTCTAAGGGGCAGAGTTTTCTACTATTCTGCTGTCTCAGACTTCCAGATCACCCCAACCAGAATTAACCATCCTGTGCTCCTGTAGAATTTTGTACCTCTGTTTTAACAACCAGCACATTCTGCTTTGTATTATATCTATTTGTTTGCATGTCTGTGGTCCCCTATTAGATTGTAAGTTCTTTGAGGACAGGAGTCATGTCTTAGTCATCTTTGTATGGTTCTTTGGAGTCTAGCATGGTGCCTTACCCATCTTAGAAAGTGAGTAAATGCTTATTTTAAACTGATAAATGGACTACAACGCAGCCAGTGAAAAAGAACCCAACTAGGAGTTATAGCAAGTTTCCTGGCTATTAATTTATACTAATATCAAATGACAGGGAAGCAGAATCAGCCTTTTTTTGTTCCTTAAAATATTTGTGGCTTCTTTTTAAGGATGTCTATAAGCAGCAGTTATGAAATTGAGAATTTTTAAATTCCTATAGCAGAATGAAATACTGTATGTGCAAATTTGAGAAATTTGAGGGATCTGTTACATGAGGTGGCAGTATTATGAAGCATAGTGGAATACTGTTACTTTACCAGTTGTGGTAAAACTGTGTTTAAGCTACCAATTTTAAACATGCCAGTATAGTAAAAAACAAATACTAAATAGCTTATAATGTCCTCATTCTAATCAAATACTAATTGAATTTCTTAAATTGTGAAAGTGGGGAAATATAAAATTACCTAGAATGGGTTATTTTAAACACATTGAAGGAATGGACATCTTCATAGTCAACTAAATATGCTAATCTTTGATAATTTATCCGAATTTTTGCAGTGAGTTTTAGGCAACTCAGACTAGTTCTTCTTCCTGGTGTAACTTTTTCTTCTTAGATAGGTAATTCTGGTTGAGTCAGGAATTGTGATCAGATCATAAACATGTAAAACCCTCTCAATTTATTTCTTTTAAGTTATCTTCCTGCTGAGAGTGCTTTTTAGTTACTATATGTTCTGAAAGAAAGTTTCTTCAAGGGGGAAAGTTCAGTGCTCTTTGGAACAAGATTAATTACCCTTATGTATGGCTGTTATAATGCCCAACTTGGTTTAGATTATGACCTCATCCACATTTTACTAAAATGTGAAGACATGCCAAGTCAGCAGTGAACTTTGAAATAAGTTTATTTAGAGAGTTTTTACATAACTATAATTGAGTTTCTAGAACTAGAATTATTATGGAGTCCTTTGTACTTTGGTTAATAATGAAATGGAAGTAATGATTATTATTTCTCTGCAAGGTAAAGTACTTGAAGAGATCAAATTATATATAATAAAGTATTAAGGTTTTTAAATGATAAAATCTAATACTGGCAAATATTGTAATTGATAAGCACACGCATTTATTTCTTGTGGATCATAAAATGACATTATTCTTTTGGAAAGTATTATGTTGTAAGAACCATAAAGAAGTTCATACTCTTTGATTCATTAATTCTACTCTTAGGAAATTATCCTTAAGCAAACAGTCTTTAAAAAGTATATTCACTTTAACTAATGTTTGTCGGACACATTATATGAGCCAAACACTGAGGCTGGAGCTGTAGAAACAAAAACAAAAGGCATAATACATGAAGAAAGATGTTCATTGCAGTTGTAGTACAAAAGAAAAGAAAAGAAAAAAATGAAACAACTTGGGTGTCCTACAGTTTGTCAATGTTGTTAAATTAATTTTTTGGGATGTCATGCAGTTTTAAAACTGATAATTGTGTATACTTTAGGGAAACATGGGAATGAGCTTTACATCAGTGACCATAAAAGGAAAAAATATAAATAGGAAAACATGGGAATAAAATTTAGGTAAAATCCATCAATTTTAATTGTATCAATGCTAGAATTATGTATTAAAAGGTATTATAAAGTAATAAAACCATTTTTTTTAGGATGATGGACTTTTGCCTGACCATAGTTTGTCTTTTCAGTAAAAACAGCTATTATTTTCTAGCAAATTAGAAATTTCAATATAGTGTTATTTGGTATTGTTTCTTTTGGAAATAGTTTTCTTCAAATGAATTAGGTTAGTAAACTTGTTTTAGGTTTCTCCTAATATATTTTGATAGCTACTTTTTGTGTTTTGTTAATGCAGTATTTTTAATTTCTGCCCTTAATATAGTTTAAGAATTAAAACTTTGGGCCGGGTGTGGTGGCTCACATCTGTAATCCTTGCACTCTGGGAGGCCGAGGCGGGAGGATCGCTCTAGGTCAGGAGTTTGAGACCAGCCTGAGCAAAAGTGAGACCCTGTCTCTACTAAAAATAGAAAGAAATTAGCCAGACAACTAAAAACATAGAAAAAATTAGCCGGGCTTGATGGCGCATGCCTGTAGTCCCAGCTATTCGGGAGGCTGAGGCAGAAGGATTGCTTGAGCCCAGGAGTTTGAGGTTGCTGTGAGCTAGGCTGATGCCAAAGCACTATAGCCGGGCAACAGAGCGAGACTCTGTCTCAAAAAAAAAAAAAAAAATTAAAACTTTAAAAAATGATAGTTTTTAAACCATAACAAAGTAAAATATAATGAAGATTATTTTAAGGTTTGTTTTTAAGTCTATCTGAATAACTTGTTTACTTGTAGATTTGCATGGTTTGATGTGACCTGAGGGATTATAGATTCAGAGAATGTTAGATTTGAAAAAGTAAACCATAGCAGTGATCTAGGAAGGCAATGTAATATAGTAAGGACATAACCTTCATGTCAGATTTGTTGGTTCAGATCCTGACATTGCCATTTACTGTTAATATCTGCATGAAATTATCTCCTGTGTATCTCACTGTGTTCATAATAGTAGCACCTACCACAAAGTTGTAAAGATTAAGTGAGAAAAAATATAAATAAAACCTTATCATAATACTGCAATGAGTTGCAGGTGTATACTTTTAGGACAGTCTCCACAAGAACACCCTCATTTCTGGTACCAATTTCAAGTTTGAGAAGTTTCCCAAACCACCTTTAGGTTTAATAATTCACTAGAAGGACTTATAGAACTCACTGAAGGCTGTTACACTCAACCCTAAAGTTTATTGCAGGAAAATATGCAAATTAAAATCAGCCAGAGGAAGAAATGCGTAGGACAGAGTCCAGACACAGAGTCCAAAAGTTCCGACAAGGAACTTTTGGTCATCCTCTTTCTGGGCAGTCAGGGCCAATATTACTTCTTTCTGTCCATGGTGTGTGTTGCCAGTGGAGAAACTCAGCTGAGCCTTTACTTTCCACAGTTTTAGTGGGGCTCAATCATAAATTGTCTGTGTGGTTTGCCTTTAGTCTCTATTTGCTCTGGGAAGTCAGACTAGTAACAATAGTCTGCTTCCTATGGAGACTGGAACTGATCCTGAGGTACCCAAATCCCCCACTGTAAATCACATTGTTAGATTGTCCAGTAGCCAGAGCCCCCATACAGAGACACTCCCATCAAGCAAGACATTCCAGAGGTCCTAGAGATCACCTCTCAGTAGCTGAGGTCAAAGGTCAGACCTTTCTTTCTTCATCAGTATACAGGGCATACCCTGTCCTTTAGCCTGTACGCTTGCAGAAAATGGTTATATTTGTCACATTTAGTATAGCATCTATATGACAGCCATAGCAATAGTAACAGTGTGAATATGCCTAACATTTGGCCAATGTGGAATAGAGATAAATTTAAAGAAACAGCTAATCTGACTTATAAAGCCATTATATGCATTTCCAGTTTTTTTTTAAACTAATGTGATTACTGATTTCCCACCTGATATACCACTGTTTGTATCTCATGATAAACTTGTACTGGACTATTTAGCATAGAAATTAGCTTATGGTTAGCTAATTCTTCCTTAGACCATTCATTTTCTATCAGTATTATATCCTGAGGGGGCTTTAACCAAATCTCCTGATCTGTTTGATGGTCAGTATCAGTATTATCACAAGACTTATTTATATAAGGTGATTGAATCTTACCAACAGTGTCAGTGTTATGCCATATTGTTGTTATGTCATGGTGTAATGCAGTTTTATTACAAAACAAATCTGTAAGAATTGCAGAGGAACTGTGCCACCTCAACGGAATTGACTCATATGCTGGATATTATTATGGACATGTGTAGTTACCTTTTGGCCCTTATTCAGTTATTTCTGGCTTCCATGTTAGTTTAGTACAAAGCTAATTACCCTGTCTCAGTTCACAGGCTTGTACTAAGACTGGTTTCCATTATGTGCTATTATATAGTAGGGTTTACTTGCTTTTGTGAACATGATGTATGCATTCCTTTGGTAACGTGTTCCTGGACAAACCTTTCTCATTTAATTATGGAACTCTTTTGGGTACTACTTTCCTATTAGAACGTTTCTCTAGCATTGCCCAGGACAGTATGAATATTTTAGTTTCCAGATTATTTTGTGTCTTTCAGTTGTAGAGGCATTGTCAGTTAGTGCCCAATAGTATTATTCCTCAAATGGAAATTTTCTGGTCCAAAATCCAAGTGGTGGTTACTGGTTGGTGATCATAGACTTATTCCATAAGCTTGTCTATGCTCCACATAGGGCTATTATACAAAGAATTTGTCTAGCTTCTAATGTGAACTGTTTGTAATTAATTTATGTTGGCTGGGACATTTTTATTGGTTCTCGTTTAGCAGGTGCATCAATATTGCCTGATAGGAAGATTTATATTTCTTCTGCTTTACTATGCTAAGTAGGAGAAACATTCCCCAGTCAGACATAATAAACATCTCCATAATACATTCAGGTAAAGGAGATTTAACTACTATACATAAAGTCTGTTCAGCCCTTCTGATTTTTATCCAAACTTTTACCTTAATACCATAAACTCTTGCATTCTTATGTCCTCCTAATCTAACTATAGCTCTTGTTGGGACTTCATCAGTAGATTTATATCTTCTGTGAATGGGGCTCCTATGGCAAGGAGTCCCAAAAACATCTCTGCCCTTAACTGTTTTACCCCCTTACATGCGTATGACCCTCGGTCCCCAGCTGGGGACTGGCAGGGAACACAGGCCTTCTCTTCAAACCTTATCTTGATTAGATTGTGAAAGCATTGGCTTAAGCAAGTTGAAGTTTTGTTTTTTTCATAGTCATTTTTGCCTTCTAGTTTTTAAAGTTTCCCCAAATTAGGGTGAATAAAGCAGATTTTTTAAGGGCCTTTTAATGTAAGGGGACCAGCAGGACCTCTTGTTGATCCACCTGACTCTGGGAGTGCTGCTATCTATTTGACCTTTGTTTTGACTCCATCAGTGTCCCCTTTATTCATCATGCCTTTTTTTTTTTTCTTTCTTTCTTTGTTTTTTAAGACATGTTCTTGATCTGTTTCCCGGGCTAGAGTACACTGTTGTCATCATAGCTTACTGCTTCCTCAAACTCCTGAGCTCAAGTAATCCTTCTACCTCAGCCTCCCAATTAGCTGGGACTACAGGCGTGCACCATCACACTCAGATAATTTTTTTTATTCTCTGTAGAGATGTGGTCTCACTGTGTTGCACAGGCTGGTCTTGAATTCCTGGCCTCAAGCTGTCCTCCCACGTTGGCCTCTCAAAGTGCTAGGGTTACAGACATAGCCATGGCCCATCATCCCATTTCTTAATGACTATTTAAAGATTTCCACTAAGCTGGAATGAGTCTCTTGATTCTTCCGTATCTCTTCCCCCATTCTCTTATGAATCTTTATAGTCTATTATTTTAATAAGTTTTCCTTATGGGAATGGATCTGTGGTTACTGGATAATAACTGGGGCTGGCCAAAACTCAAGCTAGGCCCAGCATCAGGGTTTGTCCGGACACTCTTACTTTCATATTAGCTATTAATGGATGACAATAATGAAGGGACCATATAGTTAGCTTTTTGTTTATGTAACATTTCTTTATATATCCCGTGAACCAACTCCCTAGAGTTGGATCATTATTTCTAAGTACCACTGGTAACTTTCATTTCCAGTAATTGATTGTAGTACAACTGGAGTTGGATCCATCATTTCTAAATTCCATTGGTAACTTTTACCTCCAGTAACTGATTGTAACATAGCTATAGTTTCATGCCATGGGTAGTTCCATGGCCACCCAAGAATCAAAGGTTTGTCATCCCCCATCCTTTCATTCTTTCTCTTATTCAGTGAGTCAGCTTCAGCAAGTCAGTGTCAGTCTAGTAAATCCCACTTCTGACACCACCTGCAAGGAGTTCAGCTAACTATAAAGTTTGAGAAAGACTGCCTTTACTTCTGACACCATTGCAAGTTTGAGGGGGTACCAGAAATCAACCTGAGGTTTGATAATTCACCAGAAGGACTCAACAGAACTCATTGAAAACTGTTACACTCCTGGCTATAGTTTGTTACAGAGACAGGATACAAATAAACATGAACCAAGGGAAAAGATGCATAGCGTACGGAATCAGGAAGGGTGCAGACGTGGAGCTTCTAGATATCCTCTCTCTGTGGAGTCATGGAAAATATTAGCTTCTTTCTGCCACAGTGTATGACAGTACTCACAGAGTATTGCCAACCAGGGAATTTCAGCTGAGCCTTTGGTGTTCAATGTTTTTATCGAGGTGGGGTCACATACTGTCCACATGGCTGACCTTTAGTCTCCTGTTCCTCTCAGAGTGTCAAAGTAATACCTTTAGTTATCATTTTCTCTGGAGGTCAAAACTGTTACTGTGTGGCCCAGAGACCCCATCACAAACCACACTGTTAAACTGTCTAGTGGCCAAAGTGCCTAGGCAAACAAAAACACTCCTATCAGGCATGACATTTCAGAGGCCTAGTGATTGCTTGTCAGTAGCTGAGGCCAGAAGCTAGACCTATGTTTGGATAAGGTTAATTCTTCACAACAGTAGCACGTATCACATATAAAGCACTTTATAAAAATCTGTAGTTATGGTATATTGTCTTAATCCATTTTAATGCCTTCCTTTTTCCAGTAAGAAGAGGAAGCTCTAGGGTAATTGTTACTTGATTTGTTTACATTTATGTTTGATATAATGGCCCAACTGAAAGTGGAAATGGAACCCCAAATCTTCTATCTTTAACATAATACTTTCTCTATGAGAAAGTAGAGCTTATACCTTAGCAGTTACTGAATTTTACTGAGAAAAATCATGGAAGAACATTTATATTTTAGTCAGCTTCGTTTCAGTATAAGTTTTAGATGGAAAACAACCTAATTTGCATTTCATTTTATTCCTAATCAGATAATTTAAGGCTTTTGGGTGTAAATGAAAATAAACTAAAACATTTGTGTTCAGAAAGTATAGAGTAAGGAGAGAAATAGATGTACAGGTGGAAAATTAAATAATCAATGCTATAATAAATGTTTATAAAAACAGGAGAAATGAGGAGAAAGTACCTAGGTTGGCTAAGGAAAAGCTACACATAGGAAGACGATGCTTGCTATTATTTTTAATGCTGAGTTGGCATTTTCTGATCAGAAAAGGTTGGAAGGCAATTTATGAAAAAACAGGTCCTGATTGAGAAATCCCAAGGTCTTGTGCCAAGCTAGAACATATAAGAAGTGTGATAGAGTAGCAAATAATGAAGTAGAGAAGAATTAACAGGGACTAAATCATAACGGGTTTTTTGTTACAATAGGGTTTTGAACATTTTCTTCCTGTAGAGAATGGAAAGCATTGAACTAAAATCACGTGGGTTAAATTTATGAATTTTATATTTTAGGTAAATTACTGTAGCAGTAGTATCAAGTGATTGGAGAGAAACTAGTACCTTATTTTGTCATTTATCCCTTTGTTTAATCTAGGTGAGACTTGGATAAATACACCTTGTAACACATGCTTATCTTTGCTTCCTTCAAAATTGCACCAACATAGCAACAACAGCAACAAAAGGACAAATAGAACAAGTGATGATGGTGACAATATATTAATAAATTTTTAGAATATATAGAGTAAATGACACTTAGTCACCAATTTAGCAAGGTTAAAGAAAACTGAAACCTAAATAGCAAAGGAAAATGCTCTCAGATTTCATAAAGTTTCAAAAATTTGAGCTCTAGATCCTTTGCATGGTAGGTAAAGGATGGGACTGAAAATGGAGGAGTTGGTTGAAAGATGGTATAAAGAGAAGTGTACACTCTCAGGGCCTTCTTCACACCCCTCCCAGCCAGCCAGCCAGCCAGCCAGCCAGCCAGCCAGCTAACAGCTCTCACTATTTATAGGAAATGAAGGATACATTCTCTGAAGAATTTGAATAGTTGGGGTTTTAACTTCAAGAACATTTGACACATTAGAATTTTTGATGGGACACAGTGCATTAAATGAAAGTACTTTTTGTAAGTAGTTCCTTCAGCTCGTTTTTTTCATGTCAGCTAAGTGTATACCACCAGGGAGATGATTAGAGGATTGACATCTCAAGGAACATGAGGGTCATAGGGAAAAGAACAGTGATAAATACTGGTATTTCATGACCGGACAGTGATACTCACCAAGTCAGTCTCACTCACAAAGTATTTTTTGATAGCTTTTTAGTGCCTCACGCTTAAATATGAAAGCTTAGTCAGGGACCCTCAGTCGTCTGAGGCCTGATCATATTTTAGGAATTGTATATAAATATTATATACTAAGCTATTGAGATTTATGATTAACTATCTGATATTGTTAGCTAGTGAGTAAATACTAAATGAATGATTAAAAGGCACTTTAATATAATTATGAATTGAAAGGAATTTATTGTTTTCTGTGTTACGCCCCTTCTTTCAAACTAGTAATTTCAGTATAACAATATTTCTAAGGTTGCATGAGAAAAAGAAGTGAACCAGTATTTGAAATATTGTCTTGAATTCTTTTATAGAATGAAGTACATTTAAAAAGTAGATTTATTGCTTTACAAATTTGGGGGGGCTTTAAAAAAGAAAAGTAGATTTAAATTTTTTCTAATTCATAATTTTGGATTTTGCTTTCTGTTTATTGAGTAAATAAAATTGAAGAGCAGGAGATGCTTACTGAGTCATCAATTCAAGACATGCCAGAAATAAAATTGGGAGGAAGTCAGCAAAGCAATTAAATTATTTATCAAACCCCAGAGATATTTTTGCTTTTATGTCTTCGCTTTGTTGTTACTAATTGCTGTATGCCAAGTTCTAGGTATATGAGTACAAAGTTATTTATTTCTTAAGACATTAAAAGAACTCATTAAAGATTAAAACCAGAAAATTCAGTTACTCAAAAATAAGTAAACATAAAATTATAATTTTAAGCTATAAGCCACAGTTAATATTTGAAATAATTCATTTTTTAATGATTAAGACCATCCAAAGCAATTAAAAGTATTTAGTAGAAACTTTTTAATATAGTTTTCTTCAATTTTTAAATCTTATTTTTGTTAGAATTTTATTAGGATTAGAATCCTAATAAAAACTGTGCAGATATTACTGAATTTGCATAATTTTTCTTTCTGCCTTTTCCCCCATTCTAACCCTAATCTATGAGCTATCTCAATTTTTTTATTTTTTTTTATAAAGAAACAAAGTCTCACTATGTTGCCCTGGCTAAACTTGAACTCCTGGGCTCAGGAGTTCCTCCTGCCTCAGTCTCCTAAGTAGCTGGGACTATCAGAATGCTACCGTGTTTGGCTTCAGATTTTTATCTTCTGGTTTTTAAATTGTGTCACATTTCATTGCTTTATCCAAACATGACAGTTGCAATTAACTAGAATTTATTTAACAGAATGGTAGATTTTGCTCAGAATTTCATGATCTGGTAGAGTTTATTTTTTTATTTTTAACTTTTTGTTAAGCCACATTGAGTTATTCTATGGATATAATCTATGAAAAATTTTCATATCCTAAAATAGATGATATTTTGGAATCATTTACTCGATTATTTGGCCTTTCCATTATAAGTATTTCCCATATCTGTTTATCTTTGTATTATACTTGGAATTACTAGGTATTTTCACATCTTTGTTACTATAATTTGACACAGCTAAGAGCAGCAAGCCATGTAAAAGAAAGATGATAGGTGTTGATTCCATTTTCTTCCTGTCCAGAAATGTGGTTGCCATGTCTACATGTGTTCTAATTTGAGAGATTTTCTTCAGCTCTTGGGAAAGAAGTCTGCTGTGGTAATGAGTCTAATCAGGTCTAAAAATGCTTACATATTTATGTAAGTAGTTTCTCTTTCATTGTATATATATCCTTTTTTAAAAAAAATCTATAAAAACAATCATATGTGTTGGCAAGATAATTTCTTATATTCATTCAGTATTTTTCAACATTCACTGTATACTAAGGATCATGCAGGTGCTGTGAATCCCTGCTAACACACAAATATTTAACTGCAGTTGTAAAGAGGTTTATGGAAAATAAATACAGATCTCTTTTGATACCATTTTAAAAGCACATCTATATTTATTATTTGAAAATACATAATATGTATTAAGTTTTTTAAAATATTACATTTAATAATATCAATAATATACTAACACTAATTAATTTTTGAAAGTTTAGGTATTTTCTCAGTGCTTTACATTATCCCTTTGAGGTAGACACTCTTATCTCTGTTACAGATGAATAAACTGAGGCATAGGGTAGTTAAATAACTTACTGAGATCAGAAGCAATTGTGTATTGAAGAATTTAAATAACTGTGAGTAGTATAAGGTTAAAAGTGAAAATCTTCTCTTACTCTCTTCCATGTATTTCCCGGGTATCCTTAGTTAATAAATTGTTATATGTCCTTTCAGACTTTCTTCCTTTCTCCTCCTCTTTCTTCCTCCATTCTGAGTAACCATGTAAATATTTACAAAAAAATCTTCTTTTAAACTAGAGAATTTATATGCATGTACTTCTTTGTGAATTAAATGTGATTTTGTTATCTTCAGGTTGTAAAGTTTAAATGTGGGTGGATGAACAATGAAAAATAACTTTCTAAACCATTGTAATGTCTTGTAAACTGCGTAAACCCAAAGATGACTGTGCTAACCTTGAGGTTCTGCTAGGAATTTCAAGGAATATAAGAATATTTTCCCAGGTCTTTTCCCTTCTTCAGCGAGGGTTTAGAGGTAAACCATATCAAAGTAATTCACTTTCAGAGTGAGGAAAGGAAAGTCTATTCTTTTATGATGAAGAAATTATTACAGATTTAGAAATATTTTTATTATCTTAAATGTCCCTGTCTCCCACTTTTTAGGAGTGATGCCAGAAAATATCTAGTATTCTGACATACGTTGTGTTTGCAGATAAAGTTTGTCTTTTATTTTGTAATATTATGAAGTAATGGTCATTATTATGTATATAGTAGTATGTATGGAGTCTGGCTTAAAGTTTTTGTGATTTCTTTTGTTACTGTAATGGGGCACTGTCCATATACTGCTAGACAGATTATGTAACCCTACTACTTTCTTATATTTTTTCATGTAAAATAAATGGTATTTAAGCTCAATTTTTTCTCTCATTGGAGTACAAGAAGTCCTCACTTAAATATAGCTTATTTGAAGAACATATGAGTAATTTTGGAGCACCAGATGAATTTTATTTTAGAAAAATAGTGATGCATGTAGCCTGTTGTTTCAGCTAGATTATGGTTTCTTTGGGCTTTAAATCAGCCAGTCTTGAGACTTCATCATTGTCTAGTCCAAGTAAATCTGGACCTACTTGCTTTCTAACTGGGTACCCACCCATTATTGTGTATTAACTAAAATAAATGTACATGAGCACACATTACCTTTTGAATAAGTAAGTAGAGAAGATAATCACAGAAAACAGAGTGAACTTTTACAAAATCCTCTTTGTGTATCTTTCTTTCCAACCAAGAGCTACTGTCACAAACTGCTCCTCAGAGTCTTCTTTTCCTACTCAGCTTTTGGCTTCTCTTCCCTCTTCCATATACCACCCAAATCTTTCTTTTCCAGGAGTAACTCTTTACTCTGTCCTGTGTTAATAAATTTAGGTTGTGTTCCAAGGTATTTTTGTTTTTGTTTTTTTGAGACAGAGTCTCGCTCTGTAGCCCCAGGTAGAGTACAATGGTGCAATCATAGCTCACTGCAGCCTCAAGCTCCTGGGCTCAAGAGATCCTGCTGCCTCAGCCTTCCAAGATGGCAGGCGTGCACCATCACATGTGGCTAATTTTTTTCTATTTTTGGTAGAGACGGGGTCTCGCCCTCATTTAGGTTGGTCTCAAACTCCTGAGCTTAAGCAATTCTCTCACCTCAGCTTCCCATAGTGCTAGGATTACAGGCGTGAGCCACTGTGCCTGGCCACATTCCAAGGTTTTTATAAATGCTGAAGGCACTAGGGATCCCTGTGGTAATGGAACAGTTCTGTATTATAGTTGTGGTTGGAGTGATGGTTATACATATGATAGAATTGCATAGAACTACACACCCATGCACACATACGCACACAAGTGAATGTATGTGAAACTGGTGAAATGTGGATAAGCTTTGTGGTTTGCACCATGGGCTGTTTGCTGGTTTTGATATTGTACTATAGCTTTGCAAGATGTTACCTTTGTATAACATCTTGAAACTGGGTGAAGGGTCCACGGGGACCTCCTGGACGTTTTTTTCTTTTTTTGCAATTTCCTGTGAATCTGTGATTATTTCAAAATGTGGAAAAAAAAAAAACGAAGAAAGAAAGGTCAGCTGGAACATGGCAACACAAGTGAGAGAGATTAGTAAATCACTTGCTTTTTAATTTTTTAAACAAAATCTCCATCCTCCTCAATAATGTTTAAAAATAAGTATAAATAGAGTAAACTAAGGCAGTCAAAAATTTAAATAGAACATACTCTCATGATAAAGGTAAAAGAGACTTGTCCTTCTCCTGATGTGGCCTCAGGGACAAGTGCCGAACTTTTGGTAACATAGGGAGTTTATATGAAAGTTTAAGGAATTTGACTTAGGCTGGGACTAGTTTCAGTGTTTTGAGCAACAACCTAAACACTTTATCACTGTCTAGAAATGTTCAAGGCCTGGGTTTGGGTGGCTGGGTCACAGATTAGTCAAGGCTCAGTCGGGACAAACAAAAAAGGGAAACTGGGGGACCCTACATGCCCATTTTTAATAATAAGATAATAAATTTTAAAGTTGCTTATACATGTTTTGTGTATTACATATATTTATTTATATAAAAGTGCCAGTATTTTTCAGTTGTGATAATATGTTGACATTCAGGTTAAGCAGTTAAACCATTTAAACCAAAAATCTCAAGCCACAGTTCCTCTTTAGCCACTTGTTATTGCCGTCTGCTGTATTAAGATACCCAAAACTCTAAAATCAAAATCTATATATCTGAGTCAACCTTAAACTCAAGCATCTCAAATATCTCATTTCTTAGTCTTAGCAACTACGCTAGGATGACACACAGACTCCTGAACTCATTACCTCTAAACCAAACCTTACTACCTTTTCTTGGAAATTCCTTTTCTATTTTTCATCTCAATTTGCTCATAAATCCAAGCCAGGAATTTCATCTTCACTTTTACCTCATCCTTTCATACACACATCCAACAGGGACTAAAAAGTCTTTCTGATTTATGTTCTTAATGTATTTCATAGCCAACCCTTTCTCTCCATTCTCACTGCCACTGTTTTGGTTATATCCCTTATGTCTTGTTGTAAATCCCCTTTTTCTTATTTCCATCTCCTAGATGGTACCAGTTAAGCCTGACCAAGCATTTTTGAGTTTCTGATCCCAAACCATTGAATTATTTTTTTCTCTGCCTAAAATCTATTCTAGTGTTTGTTGCAAATATACAACTCTGTCAAGACTCAGATAAGACAAATGACCCCCTTTCTGAAGTTTCTTCTCTTCTTCACAAAGTTAAAAAAAAAGGAAGTAGATATGAAAGATGATTAAAATAGTAAAGTGAAATATACAAGTGTATATAAAATTCAGTTTAGTATGCTCATCTCAGTTGTAATAAATAGATAAGATTATCAAATCTGGAGAGCTACAAAAATAAAAAATACAAAAATCTGCTTAAAATGAAGAAATGATTAATAAGATGAAAGATTTATCTAGTTATACATAGTAAATAATACAGTACACTCAGAAATTTAAGAATTATTAAGACAAAATTGTTAAAACAATTAAAAAAGAACAAATTTTAGGTTAAGGAATCTGTAAAATTTCATTAGATTAAAAAGACGACTAGTGAGACTACCTTTCTATTATCTTTTACTTAGTGATACAGGGTCGTTCACTGCTGGGACAATTGATTGATGATGGCCTTCTTTAAGCCATTTGTTATATCTGTGGATAACTACTTATATGGTACTTATGTTTGAAGTTAAGTGCCTGATTACTGTAAAAATATCAACTCAATAACATTATTTAAAAATGATTCCTAAAATTCTTTGATTTTCAAAAGAAGCAATTATTGTGAATATATTTTCCAAATGAAAATCTAGTGCTTTACCTGCTTTGCTTAAAATCATTCAGTGTCTTCACAAACTCCAGCATTTATAAAACTTTGCATGGTCTCACACTTTAGTTTTATCAACCACCACCACCACCACATCCTTAGCTGCCCCATTCTTCACAATCCATCGCTGTAATTTTTTTTGAATTCTTGAAAAAAGTACCACATTTTCTGCCACCTCTTTCCTTTGCACATATTGTTCTCTCTGTCTTGAACACTTTCCTAGTTAATTGGATTCATACCTCAGATATTACTTCATGTCATCATGCGTGGGCTCTCTCCATACCCCTAATGCAGATTTATCACTGTTGTAATTTTAAATATTTTATGTTATTTGATTAATGAATATTTCTCCTACTAGACCGTATGTCCCATGAAGGCAGGGTCATGCATGCTTGCTTGCTATTATTTAGTGTTAAATAATACTTCCATTATTGGAACTCTGAATAAATTTAAGGTAGACTTCATCACGGTCTCCTCCATTTTTATGCACTGTCCTTGGGTATACGAAGGGGATTGGTTCCAGGACCACCAGCTTATACCAAAATACACATAATACTCAAGTCTCAAAATTGGCCCTGCATAGTGCACATAAGTGAAATGTTGGCCCTCCATATATGCAGGTTTTGCATCCCATGAATACTGTATTTTCAATCTACATTTGATTTTTGAAAACATACATGTATATCCCTTTTAGTGATAATATTACTAATTACTCTTTGTTAATCTGTGTTTGTTAATTCACATGTCTAAAGTTTTTTATAGTTGATGTTTCTGCGGGTTCTCAGTCATGTTACCTTGTTTTCTTGTGTTTAGTTAACATTTTACTCTTTCACCACTTTCCCTCCTTCGGCTTTACCAGGCTGAGATGGTTGGGAGAGTTTTGTGACAAGTTTTGGAGGCCTAGATTGAAGGCATATTTCTCCAGAAAGGATTTGCTATTGTGTCTGCCGTACATCTGGGGTGGTGGCACTGACAGCCTTGGACAACTTTAAGTTTAAAGCTTTAACAAAGCTTTTTACTTAAAGTTTTTTATGTCACTACCATGATGTAAATGACTTCATGTGAGGACTGGTTTGTGATTACAGCTTACAACAATTTTTTTAAAAAGCCCTATTTGCTTAGTACCAACCTAGCTTTCTTTGGAGACCCATGAAAATGAAATGAGTGAGACATTTCTGGTACACTCTTATCTAAAGGTGTAGTCAACCTTTTGTGGTTCCAGATTAGTGAGGTGTGGATCTTTTGTTAGATTTTCTTCCTTTAGCAGACTTTGCTTTTATGTTCTCTTCTCATTTCCCACAAATGTCTAAAAACTTCATTTCATTTGCTCCCATTCAGCAAATGCTCTCAGGGTAAAAGAAGAAAGTCTATATATTAAAAAAAAGTTCCTATTTTTTAATATGACAATTTAGAAGTAAGTGAAATTAATATCTAGGGATTGGAGACCCCAAAATGTATACAGATTTATTGCATATATTGGAATTATTCACATGTGGATTATAATTGGTTATAGTATTAATGGTTATAGTGTAATTTTGACCTTGGAATCAAAATAGCCTGAGAATGACTCTCAACTGTGCCACTCATGATAATTACAGTATTTCTCCAGTATGGAAGACAATATTACATAAAGCTTTAAAGGATGGGGATGGGTTTGGGCTTAACTTTCTTTTCAGATTGTCTGGGTTTGAATTTCGATTCTGCTACTCACTACCTATTTAATTCTGGGTGACTACTTAACTCCCTCTGTAATTCCTTTTTCTTATCTCTACAAAGGAGAAAACAATAGCAACTTCGTAGTAATATTGTAAGTTTTAAATGTGTTTAACTGGTATAAAATTATTCAATAAATTCATGGCATGTGTTAGTAAAGACTATGCAAAAGTTATTTGACTTTGAAAAACAAAAAATTATTTTTAACAATAGTTGGTATATTCATTAATCAAAAATAAAATTGGTAGAATGATTTCAAGACAATCAGATAAGGTTTCTAAAAATCTGAAAAAAACATAAACCACTTTGCATGTTCTTCTCAGAGTTTCAGAAAAACTAAATATTCATTTGTGAAATTAGATCAATGGAGAAATCATTTCTAGATAAATAATAAATTGAAAATCTTTTTGCATAATTTTATAGATACAAATTTTTTATGATATAGAGGTAATAAGTGCTTTTCATTGTAATTAATAAGTTTTTAGAGGGCACAAAACCCTAAACTTTTAAATAATATGTTTGTTTAGGGACTCTATCTGCCATTGGTTCTTAATGTTAGATGTCTATGAATTCATTTAGTGGATTTGTGATATTACTAAATTCATTACTCCTTCCCTATACCCCCCACAATGCTATACACATACACATATATATGTGTCTATATATAAGAATAGAGATATATATATACACACACATATATATATCTCCATTCTTTTGTTCATGCTTTCTTCCCACCCATAAAGCCTTTCAGTTATTTCTGCTTATTAATTCTCTACAAATTTATGATAACTCATACTCCTTCATTTCAAGGATTCCATTTGTTGAAATCAGAAAATCCTCTTGTGTAAGTCAAATACTTTATATAAAAACTTTCAACATTTAAATGAGGCCTTGAGTCATAGTTATTGCTGCATATGCCTGGCTACCCTACTCTTGTATAAGCACTTTGGCAGACAGGGATTGATGATGTTTTATTTATATTTTTTACTTCCCTTTCCCTCAGTATGAGAGCACAGTATTTTAAACATCATTGACATACAGTGATAACACAAAAAATGATATTGATGATTTCTGTTAACAAACTTTTGCTCCATCTCACCATTGTGTAAATCACCTTTATGTGAGTATATCTACTTGAATCTTCACAACATCCTTATTATCTCCATTTTGCAGATGAGATAACTTGCCTCATGAGATAAGCAACTTGGCTATGGATCTAAAGTTTGTTACTGGCAGATGTAGGATTAGGCTATCCTGACCCAAGATCATTATATTTAACCTAGTAAACTATTTGTAGAAATGTATCATACCTATGAATTATATAAAGCTTATTAGTCATATTATTCATGATATAAGCTTAGGGCCAGTCTTACTTCAGATAGCCAGTACTTCTTTGCAGTGTGATGGTCTGGGAAGATAGCATTTATCAGTCAGTGACCCCATGACACCTGCTTAAGGTAGGTATCTTGGTCAGATGACAGGACTTTTTGTTTTCTTGATGACACATGAATGCTTGCTTTATCATTGGTAGGCAACCTTTGGGTTGCTTTGCTTAAAAAATGAATAATAATAGATTTTTATATTTTCATTTTCATGTGATAAACCTTTAAATATTTGTTTTAATATACTGATTTAAGGATAAATGCTTTGGGTTCATATGAACAGATACAGTTTCCTTATTGAAATTTTTTTTACAGAGAGTTGAATGTGAGAGGAATTCAGGCTTTTTATATTAATAGTTTAAAGGATAGAATGTTTTCTATTTCCATCCTCTGAGTGAATTTGCAAGCAGAAGAGAAAATGTGTGGCACAGTTTAGGGATTTGTTTGTTTGTTTTTAGAGATGAGTTCCTTCTGTATTGCCCAGGCTTGAACTTGAAACTCCTGGCCTCAAAGGTTCCTCCCACCTCAGCCAGCTGAGTCCCTGGGACTGTGGGGGGCTTGGGGGAGGAAAGGGAAGGGGAAGGGAGGGGTACCACACTCCACTCAGTTGCTGGATTTTAAATGTTTCTTTCGCTGCATTATATTTGTACCAGGAGAAGCCAACAACTGATACGGTATTATCCATTTTTTAAATTTTTTCCCTGGAGGTATTGTCCATTTTTGAAATGTGTTTTCTTTATTTAGTTTTGTGTTTTTTAACCAGTCCACCTGAATAGCTGCTATGTTGAAAATGGAGGTCCCTGATTTAAATTAGGTTCCTTGTTAATTTGCATATTAATCATAGGCAATTTAAGCTTTGGAGTTGCTGTACTTTTAAAAGGACTTTTGGGGCCTCATTGAGTATGAGGTAGAGAGGTAGATGAGCAACCTTACCTAACTCCTAGCAAGTCTCATTTTTCATTTGCAACTGTATAAATCATTAATATTTTCTTAATATGTTAATAGTTTCACATCCACAATGCTGACAGCCTTGAAACCTAAATCTCAGAGACAGTGAGAGAGTGAGTATAATATTTCATTGTAGGACTCTTAGCCTTATATTTAGCATTTTGTCTTTGTTTTTGGTACTTTATATTTAATTATTATTACCTGTAATGTAAGGCTGTCTAATATTAAATGAAAAATGATGCAGAGTTTTACATATGGTTTTCTACCTTTTGCCAAAAAACTGTAAAAAGGGTGAAAAAAATCAATACACGTTTGTATCTACTTGTATACATGTAAAGGTACTTGACAGGAGTACCTAAAACATCAGTAATCATCCTTACTTTCATGAGTGTGTTTACAGATGAGAAATGTTTAGGAAAATAGGGGTAGGGAAGGGAGAAAAGGATAGAAAACTGATTTCCTTTGTTTCTGATTGAATATTCATGTAAGAAAAAAAACTTGTATCAGAGATTGGATAAAAAATAACCTTGTATTTGTGTTACAATATTATTTTTATTACCATTATTTCATACTTGGAACAGTAAAAGTTTATTAAGGATGTCACTCCTGAGGAGCCAACTTTACTTTTGGTATGAATATACAGTTGCTATGCCATATCATACAAGGGCAACTAAAACCTAAAATTTTGGGGCTTTCCCTTTTCCCAAAAACGGCACTACTCACTAGCAGCTGAATTTTAAAACTAGCTTCTAAAATGGAATTTTAATTGAGCTAAATAATGGTATGACTGAATTATACTGTAAGGCTGTTACAGCAAGTGTTATAGCGGGTGGTCCCGAGGACAAACCGAGCAGCACATGGAGAGTCGGAGAATCAAGGTTTATTGGCCAGCAGACTCAGAGGGGTCTCGCCACCAAATTCTGAGCCCCGTCTATCCGATTTTTCCCACTTTTATTAAGTTGGTATGGTCCGAGGGGTGGAAGATGATCTGAGCTTCCAGTTTGCTCAGGAGATCTTTGTAATTGTGAGTTGTGCTGCTATAAACATTCTAGTGCAGATGTCTTTTTTAGAGAATGTCTTTTGTTCCTTTGGGTAAATACTCATTAGTGGGATTGCTGGATCAAAAGATAGTTCTACTTTTAGTTGTTTGAGGTATCTCCATACTGCTTTCCATAGAGGTTGGACTAGTTTGCAATCCCACTAGCAGTGTATAAGTGTTCTTATCTCTCTCTACATCCATGCCAACATTTGTTGTTTTGGGACTTTTTGATAAAAGCCATTCTCACTGGAGTTAAGTGATACCTTACTGTGGTTTTGATTTGCATGTCCCTGGTGATTAGAGGTTGAGCATTTTTTCATATGTTTATTGTCTATCTTCTTTTGAAAAGGTTTTGTTCCTGTCCTGTGTCCACTTTTAAATGGGGTTCTTTGATTTCTTTCTTGCTGATTTGCTTGATTTCTCGACCTAGGAGGGGGACGGGGCAGTCCGGTATGTTTAGGAATTCATGTCTTATCTGGTGGCCCCCCATCTGGCATATTTGGGATTGGCAGAAGGGTTGAGCTACTCGAGTTCCAGTGGCTCCCACAATGGTGGTTTCCCACTTTGTAAGTGAAGCCACTGGGATTGTTACTACTGAGTGTTCTTCCCCAGTGTCCACCGTGAACATTATTGGTTGGCCCCCCCACTTCCATTACTACCATAGGCTCCCTGGGGGCCAAGAGTCAGGGAACCCAGTCGGTCCTACCCCAGTGAGACCGATGAGGTCCTGGGTCTCCGGCTCCTTCTGGAAGCCTCTGGCAGGTTCCTGTTTGGCAGTGGGTGGTTTCTTTTGTTGGGGCATTCATGCTTCCAGTGAACAAACTCCTTATAATAGGCACACTCGTCAGGCTTCAGAGTTCCTTGTCTCCTGTGTCTTCTTCCTTCCTGTGGCAGGCCAGGTCTCTTGGCTGGATCAGGTCTTCCTAGGGCGTCGGCCAGGAGAGCGGCTTTCTGTTTCATTTTCTTGCCATTCTCCCTCTGGGTGTTCTGGTTTCGATTAACATAGACCTTCTGGGCCACTTCCATCAGCTGCGTGATGTTCATTCCTGCAAACCCATCAAGTTTCTGGAGTTTCCCTTGGATGTCAGTGTAGGGCTGCCCAACCAATGCAGCGTTCACCATCTGCTGATTTTTGGCCGCCTCTGGGACGAAGGCTGTGTAGACTCAGTAAGCCTCACAAAGGCGCTTATAGAATTTGCTTGGTGATTCTTCCAGCTTCTGGGTGATCAGAGTGACTTTGTTCACGTTGGTTGGTTTTCTGGCTCCTTCCCGGACCCCATGGAGGAGAGCTTCCCGATACCTTCTGAGTGCTTCTTGTCCACTCGGGGAATTAAAATCCCAATCCGGGTTGGTCTCTGGTGCCGCTCTCTGTGCCCACTGTTCCACGTCCAAGGTTCCTGCTGGAGCCTGGTCCTGGAGCCACCTCCGGGTTCCAGCTACAATCAGGCGTCATTCTTCCATGTTGAAAAGAGTCATAAGGAGCTGGCGGCAGTCTTCCCAAGTGGTATGATGGGTCTGAAAGATGGATTCCAGGAGGTCAAGGAGAGCCTGAGGTTTTTCGGAGTATGGCGGGGTGTGGTGCTTCCAGTTCAGGTCAGTGGTGGAGAAGGGCTGGTAGTACAGGACTGGCTGCCCTGGCTGAACGGACCCATCGTCTGTAACCTGCATCAGACCTCTCACGTCACGCAGGGGCATCTGGAGGGCTGAAGTTGGGGCCTGAGCTGACTGTAGCCGGCTGGTGATGGGAATGTTGGCACCTGGTTGGTCTGGAACTGGCAGCAGGGAGACTGACAGTGGTGGGGTGTCTGGTGGATGCGGGGGCACTTCAGGAGTTGTCACGGTAGGGTTGTACAGTGGTGGATCCTCTTCAGGAGCTTCCTGATAGATGGGTTTGGACAGTTTGGAGTCTCTGGTCCTTTGGGCCACAAAAATCCTGCTCTGTCCCTTATTAGCACAAAACCAGACCCAAGGGGGCATGGTCTGAGCAATCTCTAGCCATAAGTCTATGTAAGGGAATTGGTCTGGGTGGCCGGGAGTCCTGGTCACGATTCTCCAAACTGCTCACATGATGGGGAGGTCTAAGGTTCCTGTTGTGGGCCATTCAACCCCGAATGTGGGCCATTTGTGTTCATAGAGGTCCCTAAGTCTACTGGGACTCAGTGTAACGCCGTAATATCCCATGACACCCTTCTTAAAGTTCTTTAACAGTGCATTTAAGTACTGTAGGCTTAGATTCTACGCTACCCATCCTAGACCCTTGAACAGTGTCCCAGCTTAACAGACAAAGGGAAGGGGATTCTCTCACGTGTCTGCGTCCCTCACGGGAACTTAGGCGCTTTTTGGCAAAGGTATGCCTGTATAAATCCTGGGAGTGAATCACCACCGTTTTGCCCTAGAACGCTGCCGCACAACCACAGGTAAGGACCTGCTCAACTTCCCTAGCTATGGAACCACAGTCACTCTTCACTCACTCATTCAGACAGGCAAAGGTTACACATTCCCACCCTGGGAATTCTCTGTGCTCAGGAGGTGATCAAGTTCCTCTTCCGTCATGTGACTGGCCTGACTCAGACGGGTCCTAGGACCTTACCTGGTCTGATGCCTCCAGACCTGATTTGACTTGTCCATCTCTCTGGCATGTCTGGGAGAGTTTGGGACCCCGCAGCTGGCGGGAGCTCCCAAGGAGCTAAGATATTCTGCAAAACGGTGGTTGGGCCGGTTCACTTCTGTCGCCGAGATCCCGCCAGTTGCTGTGCCCGTCCTGGAACTGGTGGCTTCAAGGGGCCAGTGCGGTCGGTTTTCCCAGTCAGGGAACCAAAATGTCACAGCAAGTGTTACAGCGGGTGGTCCCGAGGACAAACCAAGCCGCACACGGAGAGTCAGAGAATCAAGGTTTATTCCCAGGCGGGCTCAGAGGGGTCTTGCCACCAAATTCTCAGCCCCGTCTACCCGATTTTTCCCACTTTTATTAAGTTGGGGTGGTCCGAGGGGTGGGGTCTCAGGTGGCTAAGGTAATAGGTTAGCTGATGTGTCAGGTAATAGGTTAATATCATGTTGATGTGCCAGGTAATAGATGAGTTGATGGGCCAGGTCATAGGTTAATATTATGCTGATGGGGGTCTTCTGTGTGGGTGGGAGTCTCAGGTGGCTGATGTGCCAAGTAATAGATGGGGGTTTTGCTTATCAAGGCTATTAAAAATAGTAGCAAAGTAGAAGGAAAGACCAATAGACTATGGTCTATCAAAGGCTTTTGTGCTTCCTCTTTATTTAATTTCTCTTATTTTTTTCCTTTTCCTTGGCCTTATTTTAGTTTTTTCTCAGCTAATCAGCAAAATTTTATTCATTATCTAATTTGTGGTATCTAATCTCACTTTTTAAACAGTGATTTATTTCCTGATCCTGATTACAAAAATAAAAAATGTTCATTGTAGGATTTGTGAAAAACACAGGAAATTGTAAAGAGTAAAATAAATCATCTTTAACATCTTTTAAAAGATAATTGCTGTTAAGAGTTAAGTCCGTTTCCTTTTAGTCTATATATACTTTTTTCCCCCATCTCCTTTAATTAGTACTAAGTTGAAGACCATGCTTTCCTTTTGTAAGTACTTGAGTATAATTTCAGAAAAAATTACTGGTTTTATAAAAACTTATGTACAGTAAAATTCATTTATTTAACCAAGTACAATTCTGTAAGTTCTGGCAAATTCATAGACTCAGGTAACACCACCACAGTCAGGTTAAAATAGTTCCCTCACCTTCAAAAATTTCCTTGTGCTGGCCAGGCTTGGTGGCTCATGCCTGTAATCCTAGCACTCTGGAAGGCCAAGGCGGGAGGATCAGGAGTTTGAGACCAGGCCGAGAAAGAACGAGACCCTGTCTCTACTAAAAAATAGAAAGAAATTAGCCAGACAACTAAAAATATATAGAAAAAGTTAGCCGGGCATGGTGGCGCATGCCTGTAGTCCCAGCTACTGGGGAGGCTGAGGCACTAGGATCACTTAAGCCCAGGAGTTTGAGGTTGCTGTGAGCTAGGCTGACACCACGGCACTGTAGCCCGGGCAACAGAGTGAGACTCTGTCCAAAAAATATATATATGTTTATTTCCTTATCCTGTCCCCTTGTAGTTGTAGTTAAGTTCTCTCCCTGTCCATCACCACTGGCAACCACTGAACTATTCTTTTATTATAGTTTCTGCATTTTTCAGAACATTGTATAAATGTAATTATAAGGCATATAACTTTTTGAGGCTAGCTTCTTTCATTTAGCGTAATGATTCTGAGATTCATTCATGCTGTTGAATGAATTTCATGTATCAGTAGTTTGTAACTTTTATTAATGAGGATTATTCATTTACCCACTGAAAGATATTTGGGTTGTATTTACTTTGGGGTGATTTTGAATACTGCTCCTAAAATATTCACGTACAGATTTTTGTGTGAATATACATTTTTATTTCACTGGGGCAAAATATCTAGGAGGGGCATTCCTGGGTCATATGGTAAGATTGTGTTTATAAATATCTGCCAAACTGTTTTCCAGAGTGGTTGTACCATGTTGAATTTCCCCCTGAAATGTTTGAGAGTTCTAGTTGCTTTGCATCCTCACTAGTACTTGGTATTGTTAGGATTTTTCTTTTTTTTTTTAAAAGATATTCTATTAGGTTATTAAATACGGACTGTCCGATTTCCTTAAGTACTAAGTTTGACAGTTATTTCTGAAATTTCACTTTGACACTTAGTGTTTTTTGTTTGTGTTTTATTGTGAAGGTATATTCTCATTATTTCAAAAGCACATTTTGGCTTGTGATTATCTTTCAATTTTTTTTTAAAGCAATTTTTGTGAAACCATGGATAAGTAAAAAATTTGTGTTACTTTCGAAGATGAATCATGAAACCAATGCAGTGCAGACAGCTCAAAATATCAATAAAGTGTTTGGGAAGGATGTGGCTAATGAACACACAGCAGGTCGACAGTTTGAGAAGTTCCATTCTGGTGATTTTAATCTTGAAAATGAGCCACATGGGTGACCTGAGACCAAGGTGGACAATGATGAGCCAAAAGCTATAGTGGAAGCAAATCCATCTCAACCTACGTGTGAATTAGCACCAAGGTTTGATATTACTATAACAAAAATATTGGACCATT
The DNA here is from genome assembly GCF_020740605.2 of Lemur catta. Lineage (NCBI taxonomy): Eukaryota > Metazoa > Chordata > Mammalia > Primates > Lemuridae > Lemur > Lemur catta. The sequence goes on along the minus strand of NC_059141.1, from coordinate 43,138,760 downwards.
TGAAACAAATGGGCAAGATAAAGAAACTGGATAGATAAGGACCACGTCAATTAAATGAGCATGAGAAGAGAAATCGCCTCGAAGCTTGCCTTTCTTTGCTGTCATGACATAAAGGCGAGCCACTTCTATACCATATTTGTTATGTGTAATGGCAATGGATTCTTTTTGACAATCCCAAGTGTTTGGCACAATGGTTACATCAAGATGAAGTGCTGAAACACAGTCCAAAACTGAATATTCATCAAAAAAAGCTGATGGTGTCTGTGTGGTGTCTACCACTGGTATTATCCACTGGAGCTTCATGAAACCTGGTCAGTCAATTATAGCAAATGTCTAGTGAGCCAATCAGACAAAAAGATGAGGATGCTTGGGATTAAGGAGCTGTCGATGGAGATAGGCCATTTCTCTTGCAAGACTACAATGTCGCAAAAAACAACAGTGCTCAAGCTACAGAAGCTGAACTTGTAACTCTGCCATCCACCATATTCACCAGACCTTGCACCTACTGACTACCACATCTTCCAGACTGTGGACCACTTCTTGCAAGGAAAAATATTCAATTCTCAACAAGGTGTGGAAAATAACCTTTCACCATTTCATCGCCACTCGCTATGCAGGCTTCTTCGCTGCTGGCATAAGCAAGCTACCATTAAGATGGCAAAACTGTGTCAATAGTTTAGGCACATATTTTGATTAATTGTACTGCTTCTTTGAGATTTCATGAACTAAACTTTTGATTCAAAATCAGACATTTCATATTTAGTGACCTAATTTTAAATGTGTAGTGGTACCTCATTGGTTTGTTTTTGCCTTGTGGTAATGGGTGTTGAGCACAGTTGGTGAACTTACTACTTTCTTTGGAGAAATGTCCGTTCAAATCATTTTTTATTATTACTTTTTCTTATTTTTGAGGCTGAATAATTTTTTTCAATTTTGTATATAAGTCCTTTTACAGATAAGTGACTTGCAAATATTTTCTCCCCATCCATAGCAAAGGTCCTTAATTTTTATGTAGTCCAATTTATCTTTTTTTTTTTTCTTTATGGATCAGATTTTGGTGTCTTACCTAAGAACTCATTGCTTAGCCTACGGTCACAAAGGTTTTTTGTTGTTGTTGTTGTTATTCTGTGGGTGTTTTCCTGTTGTTTTTTTTTAAATACAGTCATGTGTCACTTAATGACAGTGAAACCTTCTGATAAATTCTTCCTTAGTGATTTCGTCATTGTGCAAACATCATAGAGTGTAGTTATACAAACCAAGATGATGTAGCCTGCTATATACGCACCTAGGCTGTATGATAGAGCCCAGTGCTCCAAGGCTGAAAACCTTTACAGCATGTTACTGTTCTGAATAAGTATTTCTGTCAAAACAGGAAAGGTAGTTGTAAAAATATGATATAAAAGATAAAAAATGAAAATGATACCCCAATATAGGGCACTTACCATGAATGGAGCATACAGGACTGGAAGTTGCTCTGGGTTAGTCAGTGAGTGAGTAATGAATGAATGTGAAGGCCTGGCATATTACACTGCTGCAGACTTTATAAGCATTGTACGCTTAAGCTATACTAAATTTATTTTAAAAAATAAAGTAATTGTACTACAGTGTTACGACAGCTACATCAATAGGTGATAGGAATTTTTCAGCTCCATTATAATCTTGTGGGTCCGCCATCATATATGTGTTCCATTGTTGATTGAAATGTCATTATTCTGCATATGACCATATTTTAGTTTCAGATATTGCATTCAAGCTGAGATGATTAGAGTAGAAGCAGAGATTTAAGGAATATATATTGACAAAATGTTTTGCTGATATATTGTCTGTATGTATTTATGCTTTATTAATGACAATAAAAAAAACTAATGAAATCATCAGCCAGCCTAGGTTGTACCTCATCAGCCATATCATAGTGTGTAGGTTAAAATCTGTTATTTTTAAATATAAGTTAAATATCCCTTATCCAAAGTGCTTGGGACCAGAAGTGTTTTGAATTTCAGATTTTTTTAGGCTTTTGTAATATTTGCATATACATGAGATATCTTGGGGATAGTCCTATTCTAATACCATACAACCTTAATTACTATGACTTTATTTATTTATTTATTTATTTATTTATTTATTTATTTATGAATGAATGAATGAATGAACGAACGAACGAACGAACCAGAGTCTCACTCTGTTGCCTGGGCTGCAGTGCCGTTGCGTCAGTGTAGCTCACAGCAACCTCAAACTCCTGGGCTCAGGTGATCCTCCTGCCTCAGCCTCCCGAGTATCTGAGAATATAGGTGAGTGCCACCAAGCCTGGTTAATTTTTTCTATTTTTAGTAGGGACGGGGTCTCGCTGTTGGTCAGGCTGGTCTCAAACTCCTGAGCTCAAGCAATCCTTCCACCTGGGCGTCCCAGAATGCTAAGATATAGGTGTGAGCCACTGTGCCCGGCCACTATGACTATTTGGGGGGTTTTTTTAGTTCTTTTTTTTTTTTTTTTTTTTTTAATTTTGAGCTTTAGGGTTTTGTTTTGTCTTTTATTCTTCTTTTCTTGTTTGTTACTATGTCTAAAATATGACTTTATATCTGGTAGGGCAAGCCCTCCACTTTGTTCTTCAAGAATGTTGTCTTGTTTCTTGTCCTTTTATTCTCTCATAAACATTTAGAATCAGCTTGTCAGGTAAAGAAAATTTGTATCAACTCTGCTATTAAGAACAGCTGGAAAAGCTGAAGCAAAATAAACAATAAAAAATATATTTTTGAAGACAATAAACAGTCTCCAAAGCTATGAAGAATTATAGAGCCAAAGCTCTTGGGGGAAAATTAAATGCAGTGTATTGAGACTAACATTTGAGGCCTCTTTGCCTTTAAAGGTATACCTTACAGATTCCAGAAAAGGCCTCTGATAGGTTAAGAAGCTCAGCAGTTTTGCCATGCTTACGGAACTAGGGAGATAGTTGGAGTTCAGGGCCTACAAGGAGGGAGAGTTTTGCTAAACCGCTTTAATTTCATGTTTAAACCTTAAGTAGGTATACTCTAAATTAGGATTTCCCAGTCTTAGCACTGTTGACACATTAGACTAGATAATTCTTTATTTCGGGGACTGTTTTGTGCATTGTAGGATGTTTTAGCATCATCCCTGGTCTGTATTCAATGGATGCCGGTAGCAACTTCCCCACCTTCCCATTGTGTCAATCAAAAAATGTCTCCAGGCTGGGCATGGTGGCTCCCGCCTGTAATCCTAGCACTCTGGGAGGCCGAGGAGGGTGGATTGGTTGAGCTCAGGAGTTCGAGACCAGCCTGAGCAAGGGTGAGACCCCGTCTCTACTAAAAATAGAAAGAAAGTATATGGACAGCTAAAAATATATATAGAAAAATTAGCCAGGCATGGTGGTGCATGCCTGTATTCCCAGCTACTCGGGAGGTTGAGGCAGGAGGATTGCTTGAGCCAAGGAGTTTGAGGTTGCTGTGAGCTAGGCTGACGCCACAGCACTCTAGCCTGGGCAACAGAGTAAAACTCTGTCTCAAAAAAAAAAAAAAAATTCTCCATATATTGCCAAATGTCCCTTCTTGAGCAAAAATCTCCCCCATTTAAGAAACTGTCTTAAATAGTATAGTGGAGTAATCCAGACTTACAGAAATTGAAGCCCAGCTTTGAATCATCTCTATCACTTACTGGATTAAGATACTTGGATTTACTAGTGTCCTTTGTTTTTAAACTGCCTGTGAAAAGCATATGTCATGTTTAGCCCTAAAAAAATTATGAAAAACCTTAAATTATCTGTTCAGTTTCTCATATATGGTACCTGACTATCAAAATTAATCAGAAGATGCATATCCAGCCTAAAAGGACATGGGATAATAAGTGATTAAAAAACAAGTAAAACAATTTATAGTGGAAACAGATGAATGGAGAAGATCTGTGCTCTTGGCCAAAGAATTACCAGACACACCAAAAGCAAGGCAAGGGTGAATTGGAAGTTTATTGAGGAGAAGCAAGATAGGTTTACAGAGTAAGAAAGAGCAAGATAGGTTTTACAGAGCAGGATAAGTTTGCCACAGAGGACCCTATTGTTAACAAAAGGGCCCTGGCAGTGGTCTGGGGTCTTGTTTTATAAAAGTGTCTGGATTGGGCACTCTTTATGGTTCAGACAATACCACTGAAGCTGTTTCATGGACAGTTAAGGACATGATAATTAGCCTTAGGTTACTTTGGATCACTTTCCAAATCCTGTTGTTCCTGGGCTGTTGTTCCTGGGCTGCCTGTAAAGCTGGGGAATTCTCTGCATTCTTTTGCAGATTAGCAGGGTTTCCTCCTTCCCCAAGGTGTGGCAGTTGCTCAGGGCAGGATTAAGGTGGGACAGCACCAAGCCAGGCTCTCACTTTTGTCTCTAGGAGAACTGGAATCCCTGGCTATCTACCTAACAGATCCACAAAATGGAATAAGTAGACACCAACTTTAAATACACACACACACACACACACACACACACACACACACACACACACACACAGGAATATTAAAGAAAAGATTGCAAATTTTGTTAGAAAAGTTAGAATCTTTAAAAAAGAACCAAGGGGACCTTCTAGAACTCAGAAATGTAATGGTTTAATAGCAGATTTATGTGGTCAAATTTTATAAAAATCCATGTTGATGTTTTTATTGCAATTATATTAAATCTATTTATGTATCAATTTAGAAAATTACTAATATTTTTACTCTGTTAACATTCCTATTCAAGAATGTGCTATATTTCTGTATTTACTTAAGTGTTCTTCAGTATCCTTTGATAATTTTCTCCATAACAGACTTGCATCTTTTTTTCCAAGATACTTTATATTTTAATGTTTTTGTAAAAAGTTTTATTTTCTAACTGTTCCATTCAAGTGTTAGTTAAGTGCAATTAAAGTTTTTACTTTTAAATCCAAGAACCTTATTAAAGTTTCTAAATTTATTTTGAGCTTCCAACATGAAGGGTATATCATTTGCAAATAATGGCAGTTTTATTTCTTCCCTTTTAATCTTTTTCATTATTTGTAAAAATCTATTTTTTCTGTCTTTACTTGCTTTGACTGCCAGTCAAGTGGGGCTTAGATGTGATCATGGACCTCTTTGTTACCATTAAAATTTGTCCTTGCTATGGATGTTCTTTATCAAGTTAAGAAGTTCTCTCCTTGTTTTGTCTGAATCTTTACCATGAATAGGTGTTGGAATTTATGGAATACTGCATCAATGAGAATATTTTCCCCCACTTTTGGGCTATGTTGAATGACATTTATTAAGCCAATAGTAAGCCTCCCTTAGATTTCTTGGGTTAACCCAAATTAATTCTAATGAATTATCTTTTCTGTATTGTTGACTTTGCATTGTTAACTTTCTTCAGGATTTTTGCAACTGTATTTCTGAGTGAGATTGGGCTGCAATTTTTTTCTTATACATTACTGGTTTTCTTTTGGTCTTAAGGTTATGCAAGACTCAGAAAATGAGATGTGAAATATTCTCCCCTTTTATTCTGAAAGGTTCTTTTAAGATTGAAGTTAAAGCTGTCTCAATCTGGCGTTTTCTTTTTAGGAGGATGATTATGATTATCAACTGATTCAAGTATTTTTATATCTGTAGGACTGTTAAGGTTTTTATTTTGTCTTTGTTAAATGGTACTTCTCTAAAGATTCATGTCTCTAAGGATTTCATTTCTCTAAGTTCATTTTGTGTATTTTAAATTTTATTTGCATAGGATTTTTTTTTAGGGGTGGGGGCTTGTGAGGAGGGGTGCTTAGCTTCCTTGTTTGCTTTTGTTGAGACAGAATCTCACTCTGCTGCCCTGGGTAGAGTCCAGTGGTATCACCATAGCTCACTGCAACCTCTAACTCCTGGGCTCTAAGTGATCCTTCTGCCTCAGCCTCATGGGTAGCTGGGACTACAGGCTACAGAAGCTTCCTGGCTGGTTTTTTTTTTTTTTTTTTTTTTTTCTCCTTTCTGTTTGATAGAGGGGGGTCTCATTTTTGCTCAAGCTAGTTTCCAACTCCTGAACTCAAGCAATCCTCCTGTCTCAGCCTCCCAGAATGCTATAATTACAGGTATAAGCCATCGCGCCTGGCCTGCATAGTATTGTTAATAATAATCTTTTCTTTTTTTAATGATTGTAAGACCTAAAGTCTATAATATAGTAGTAAGCATTTTATTTCCAAATACCATTCATTGTGACTTCTTTTTTCCCCTGGATTTACCTTACCAGAGCTTTCGCAGTATTGTTTTTTTGCAGGGAACTAAGTTTTTGGCTTTATGTTCTACATTTTATCTATTTCCCTCTTTCATTTTTTTTTCTTCTTTCTTTTCTTATTCTTTTATTGTTGTTATTGTTGTTGTTTATCTTTGAGAAAGTGTCTTACTATGTTGGCCAGCCTGAGGTGCAGTGGCATCATCATAGGCCACTGCAACCTCAAACTCCTGGGCTCAAGCGATCCTTTTGCCTCAGCCTCCCTAGTAGCTGGGACTATAGGTGCTAAGTTTTCTAATTTTTGTAGAGACAGTGTGTCTGACTGTTTTGTCCAGGCTAGTATCAAACTACTGGCCCCAAGCAATCCTGTCCAGCCTTGACCTCTCAAATTGCTAGGATTACAGGCCTGAACCACCACACCTGACTGTTATTTCTTTTCTTATATTTGAATTTCATTCTTTTCTTTGTTCTTAGGTTCAATATTTAGGTTGTTAATTTTGGGTGTTTCCTTTGTAATTTAATAAGTTTATGCTCTGAATTTCCCACTAGGTAGTGCTTGACCTGATACCCCAAAATTTGCTATATATTTTCTTCTATTGTTTAGGATAAAATATTTTTTTTAATTTATGCATGCAGAGAGGGGTAAATTCTTAAAATTTTCTTTACATATTCATTTTTTAGTTATAGTGTTGTTTATTGACTTCTAAATCAGTATTACTGTCAGAGTATATGGTTTTTATAATACCCAAACTGCAGAACTTTTTAAAGCCTAGCATATTACCAGTTTTCACAAATCTTTCTTGTGTTCTTGGGCGGAAAACGTGTATTCTTTATAAGTGGGCACAATATCTTAAACATACACACATTAAAACAAACATTTTAGTTCTGCTGTTCAGATCTTTATCCTAATGGGCAGCTTTTGGTCTGCTTGATCAGCAAGTAGTCCTCCAGCCCTGGCCTCCAAGAATGCTAGGATTGCAAGCCTGAAGCACCATGCCTGGCCAATCAGGCCTTTTTTTCCCCATCCCCCACCCCATGTGTTGACATCTGTGGTTGTGAAATTATCAAGTTCTTATTGCTTTTTCTGTCAGTTTTTTAAAATAAAATTTGAAGCTAACAAGGTTAGAATTTTATCTTCCCAGTAAATTCAGATATTTTATGGTTACATAAGTGATCCTTTTCCTCTCATAGTTACACTTTTACCTTTGAAATCTGTTTGGTTTGATATTAATATAAATATAACAGCTTCCTTTGGATATTATTTGCTGATATATATTTCTGCACCTTTTGACATTCTAAATTTGTTTACGTATGTATAGATGAATTTTATAGACTCTTACCTGCTTAAAAGATTTGTACTGGCCAGGCGAGGTTGCTCACACCTCTAATCCTAGCACTCTGGGAGGCCGAGGCAGGAGGATCCCTTGAGCTCAGGAGATAGAGACAAGCCTGAGCAAGAATGAGACCTTGTCTCTACTAAAAATAGAAAAATTACCTGGACATCGTGGTGCAGGCTTGTAGTCCTACTTGGGAGGCTGAGGCAGGAGGATCACTGGAACCCAGGAGTTTGAGGTTGCCGTGAGCTATGATGATGCCACTGTATTCTAGCCTGGGCAAGGGAGCAAGAGCCTGTCTCAAAAAAAAAAAAGAAAAAAAAAAGACTTGAACTTTTAATACTATATATTTATTAAAATATATTTGAAATTATTTCTAGACATCTTCTGTTTCTTTTGCATTTTCAGGTTTCATTTCCTACTTTTACTTTCTTTAGGATTTTTTTACCTTTATTTGTTTTCCTTATTCCCCTGTTTTATTTGGGCATTTCATACTTTTTACCTACTTTTTTAATAGACATACTTTTATTGTAATATGTATACTTAACAAATGAAGTTAATCTTTTTGCTTTTCTTCTTTTGCAAGTTTGATCACTGCCCTCGTAAGATGTATGGGTCTCATTGCCTAGTATTTTTCATTTCCAAAGTTTAGATATTATTTTTATTATATAGTCTCTTTGTTTACATTTACTCCCATAATTTCTATTGATTATGCCCTGTATTCCTTTTGATAATTTTCCCTTTCTATTTGAAATATTTCTTTATGCCTGTGAGATAACCTTTAGAATTTCTTCTGGTAACCATTTATTGTGAGGAAAATCATCGGTTTTTATTTGTTTGACTATTTTTTTATTTAACCTCATTCCGAAAGATTATTGTGTTTAGAATTTTGGTTGACGATTATTTTCTATTAACACATGAAGTTGTTACTCCACTGAACTCCTTTTAAGACTTCAGCTAAATAATAATATTTCTCTCTTTGCTATTTTATTCATTCTGAATATTTTTATGAACTACTCTTGAATTTTTATGAACATTGATGCAGTTTCATTCTGTTGTATTTACTTTGGGTTTTGTTGTATTTGTTATGCTTGGGATTAGTTGGGCTTCCCACATCTAGCATTTAATATATTGCAACATTTCTGTTAAATTCTCGACTGTGATCTCTTTGGACTTCCTCTCCTTTCCAATCTGTCTATACACTCCTTCTGGAACCCTGATTTTGTATGTGTCAGCCCTTCTAGTTTTGTCCTAACTTTCTTCTCCTTTCTGTTGTTTATTACTTTGTCATTCTTGGATACATTTTTCTGGTTATATCACACAGTCAGTAATTGTCTTCTCTTTTGTCCTATCGTTAAATCTATTTGATGAGTTTTTGAAAATTTTCAACATTCTGTTGCTTCTTTTGTAGGTTGTTTGCTCATTCTTTATTTTTTTTTTTAAATTAAAAAAAATTTTTTTTTTTAATTTTTTCAAAACCCTGAACTATATCTTGATGTTTGCTCTTTTTTATTTTATTTTTTGAGACACAGTCTGTCTCTATTACCCTGGCTAGAGTGCAGTGGCATCATCATAGCTCATAGCAACCTCAAAGTCCCGGGCTCAAGCGATCCTCCTGCCTCAGCCTCCCAAGTAGCTGGGACTACAGGCATGCACCACCACTCTCAGGTAAATTTTTTTTTTTTTTTTTATGTTTTGTGGAGACTGGGACTCAGTCTTATTCAGGCTGTTTTCAAACTCCTGACCTCAAGCGATCCTCCTGCCTCAGCCTCCCAGGGTGCTAGGATTTCAGGCGTGAGCTACCATGCCTGGCTTGTTCATTCTTTTTTGTTTGTTTGTTTGTTTTCTGAAGACAGAGTCTTGCTCTGTTGCCCAGGTAGAGTGCTGTGGTGTCTGCCTAGCTCACAGCAACCTCAAACTTCTGGGCTCAAGCAATTCTTCTGCCTCAGCCTCCCGAGTAGCTGGGACTACAGGCATGCGACACCATGCCCGGCTAATTTTTTCTATATATTTTTAGTTGTCCAGCTAATTTTCTTTCTATTTTTTCGTAGAGACGGGGTCTCGCCCTTGCTAAGGCTGGTCTCGAACTCCTGATCTCGAGCGATCCTCCCACCTCGGTCTCCCAGAGTGCTAGGATTACAGGCAGGAGCCACCGCGCCCAGCCTAGCTTGCTCATTATTTAAAGTTTAGTTTTCCTCATGTATTTTCCACCTTCTATTCATATATGTTAGACTTGGCTATTTTATATTCTTAGTTAAAAATTATTTTATCTCTTTGCCATTTTGGTTCTAATTTTTTTTTTTTAATATTGACATTCACTTATAGTACTTTGCTTCATTATGCTTTTGTGGATTTAAAAAAATTGATAGTTGCTCATTTTCCTTGCATATTTATTTTGGGAAATTCATTGAGGCTTCTGAGTTGAATTTGCATTTGACTTTTCCAATTAACATTTTAATATAAAGTCTTAAAGTGTTTGGGCCATATAAATTCAGTATTCTACATGAGCATAATTGTGACTCACAGTTCTCAAAGAAAACCTCTAAAAGGGAGTGGTTCAAGGAATACTGAATCTGAATTTAATAAAGTACAACAATTAGATAGTCAGGTGACTTTTAACAGAAACTATAGGAGCTCGATGGCAATGGAGTTAGTGCTCTAAGATACTGAAAGGCAAATATTGCTAAGAAATTAATTGTATATCTAGTCAAACTATACTTCCGAAATTAACCAAAGTAAAGAAATTTTTGAGGAAGATTAAAGCAGATCTGCCACTGTCTACTAAGAGCTACTGAAGGAAGAGCTTCAGGCTGAAGGAAAATGATTCTAGAGAAAAGCATATAACTGCAGAAAAGCATGGAGTGTGCCAGAGGGGCTCATAGATAGGTAAATACAAAGAATATTGCCTTCAAAACACACTATTTAGTATGGTCTGTAGAGTTTAAAGCATAAAAGTGAAATATATGATAATATTATAGTACATGACAGAGTAGATAAATGGAATTAAACTGTTATATGTTACATTATTTGTGCAATTATTAAAATGTGCAAATTAGATTATAATTTGGAAATTTTATTCTAAACTGTACAATAACCACTACAATAATTATTTTAAGATGTTTAACTGAAAAGTGAATAAAATGGAAAAAATTGAGTAATGCTTTATTAATCTAAAGTGCATTAAAAAAGAACTAAAGATACACAGAAAGGATGGGAAAACTAGAAAACAAATAAGATGGTAGATTTCAAGCCATCTATACCAGTCATTACATTACATTACATTGTAAAGGACTAAGTGATGCAATTAAAAATTCATGATGGACTGGGTAAAAAAATGGAATGAAATTAGATTTTGTTTACAGTCTAACCAGTGTTTCTTACAAAAAAAAGGAGACTGTTTATAAAAGTCATACTTTAATATAAGAGAAATTGAAAATAATAGAATGGAAAAGGCATTTTATACAAAGACTTCATTTCAAGAAAGTTGGTATTGCTATAATTCATTATGCCAATAGTCAGGACAACAAATATTAATAAAAATTTTAAGACATGTTTCATAATAATAAAATGGTCAATTCAGTAAGAAAATGTAACAACTCTAAATGTATATGTATCCATTAAGACATCTTTGAGCTAGATGATACATAAATTTAAAATACTAAAGGACAGCTCCATGGGGCCTGGCCCTTTCTCCAGCCTCCCTGCGCTCAGGTGGGGTTAGAAAAAAAGTAATAAAAAACTAAGGGACAAATCCGTGGCCAACATACCTCTTTCATAAATTGATGGAACAAGTAGACATAAAAGAGTAATAATATACTCACTTTGAAGAACATTACTAATAAATATTACCTAGTTAACATATATAGAATGCTATACCTCCCTTCTACCCCAAATTATAGTATATACATTACTGTTGAGCACATAAGGAACACTTAGGAACATAGACCATATGCTGGGCCATGAAGCAGATTTTCTTTCTTTCTTTCTTTCTTTTTTTGTTTGAGACAAAGTCTCACTCTGTTGCCTGGGCTAGAGGGAGTGCCCTGGCGTCAGCCTAGCTCACAGCAACCTCAGACTCCTGGGCTTAAGCTATCCTCCTGCCTCAGCCTCCTGAGTAGCCAGGACTACAGGCATGCGTCACCATGCCCAGCTAATTTTTCTACATATATTTTTAGCTGTCCGTATAATTTCTTTCTATTTTTAGTAGAGACGGGGTCTCGCTCTTGCTCAGGCTGGTCTCGAACTCCAGAGCTCAAACGATCCACCCTCCTCTGTCTCCCAGAGTGCTAGGATTACAGGCATGAGCCACCATGCCCAGCCAGGGTATTCTTGAATTCCTGGCCTCCAGCAATCTTCCTGCCTTGGCCTCCCAAAGTACTCAGATTGCAGGCATGGCCCATTGCACCCAGCCTATTTCAAAGATTATAAGCACACAAAATTTACTTTTCCTGTAATGTGGAATGATTAAATGTAATGCTAAAGAGGACCTGAAAAATAGTTTAAATTCATTTAAACTATTAGGCAGATGAGGAATCTGTTCTCCCCTCCTATTGTATTTCCTTTTTTTTTTTTTTGAGACAGAGTGTCACTTTGTTGCCCGGGCTAGAGTGAGTGCCGTGGCGTCAGCCTCGCTCACAGCAACCTCAAACTCCTGGGCTTAAGCGATCCTCCTGCCTCAGCCTCCCGAGTAGCTGGGATTACAGGCATGTGCCACCATGCCCGGCTAATTTTTTCTATATATATTTTTAGTTGTCCAGATAGTTTATTTCTATTTTTAGTAGAGACGGGGTCTCGCTCAGGCTGGTCTCGAACTCCTGACCTTGAGCGATCCACCCGCCTCGGCCTCCCAGAGTGCTAGGATTACAGGCGTGAGCCACCGCGCCCAGCCTTGTATTTCCTATTTATTCTTCTGCCTTGCCATTTCTTTCTCTTAAGAGAAAGTTACCACAGGGATAGGGTAATTTTTCTTAGGCATTTTAGAAGAAGCAGAGACAGAGCTTGGTCAATATGACCAGAGTTACCTTCTCTTTGGAGCATTAAGATTTTCTGTTTCTAATTTCTCTACCCGTTCATTTTAAGAGCTATTGATTTAGACCTTACATACAAATTAGGACATACACATGCTAGATTTAGAATAAACCCTTCCCCTCTTCCATTCCTCTGTCCATCTCCCTCTCACCTCCCCTTTTGCTCCTTCTCTTCTCTCTCCCCTTTTCACTACCTCTTTTTGAAGTGAAATTGAAACAAGGTGTTTCTGGAAAGCAAAGAGGGTTTTTTTTTTTTTTTACCCCTAGAGAAATAAATCAGGATAATGAGGGAGAGATATAAAATGAGTTATAGTGGAATCAACAGTAGGACTGTGCTTTGTGCACTGTTCAGACAGGATTTAAGGTTTATTGTAGGGCTTTTGGCCCAACTTACATGAGGAAGGAGTTAAGGATAGAAGCGTCTTCCACTGGTTTAAGTTGCTTATTAAAAAAAATAAAAGGATAGAAACTTGAAGATAGCTGAGGAAGAGTACTAATTATCTGTCCTTTTTCTTCATTCCAGCTGGTTGTAAAAAAGACTTTTTTTTTTTTTTTTTTTTTTTGAGACAGAATCTCACTGTGTTGCCCGGGCTAGAGTGAGTGCCGTGGCTTCAGCCTATCTCACAGCGACCTCAAACTCCTGGGCTTAAGCGATCCTACTGCCTCAGCCTCCCCAGTAGCTGGGACTACAGGCATGCGCCACCATGGCTGGCTAATTTTTTTCTATATATATATTTTAGTTGGCCAGATAATTTCTCTCTATTTTTAGTAGAGACGGGGTCTCACTCTTGCTGAGGCTGGTCTTGAACTCCTGACCTCGAGCAATCCACCCACCTCAGCCTCCCAGAGTGCTAGGATTACAGGCATGAGCCACCGCGCCCAGCCAAGACAATTTTCTTATTTAATATTTTTTACAAGTATAATTGTTTATTTAGACAAGCTGAGATAACAATGATGTTTTTCTGTGCTAAAGTAGAAAAAATAGGGTTGTTTACTTGAAATATGAGGGAACTGTAGGCAACTAAATTTAATTCTTCCCTATATACTAAATAGGCAACTGTTGTAAGTGAGTTCTTTGTTGGAATAACAGAACCAATGAAGGCAGTTTTAAGCAGGAAAGAGAACTGGATAAAGAATTTTGGAACACAAGATACCCAGGAAGACAGAACTGTGCATGAACCAGTATAACATGCAAAATAATACCACAAAGGTGGTTGTGTATTGGGTAAAGACACTAAGTACCATTGAGGTTTACAGTGACCGTACATCTTGGTGTTCTTTTGTAATTATTAAAGTTCTTTCACTCCTACAAGTGTTCCAGTTTGGACTGTTGCATTGGAACTGTTTCTGGAAAGCAGATAAAAATGCTCCTAGTTCTGTTATTTTTGTTAGCAGCAATCAAGTTCTCCTGTCCTTTGCTTCTTCCTACTTACTGGTTTCAGATTCAAGTAACAGGATAGATTTGTCTGATCAATAACATTCAGTTGGTAAGGAGTCTGTGAAATGAATTCTTATTTTCTAGTTTATGTAGTGAGGGAGTTCCTCAAAAGGTAGGGGTTTCTCAAAACATAAGAAAAATGTTCATAAATTGGACAGTCAAAAGAATAACAGATATTGAGTTCATTGTGTTTTAGTGAATCTCTCATTTTGCTCCTTTCCTTTGGTATATAAAGTACCATCCTCTTCCTGTTAGTCTGGCTAGATCTGTTAGGCAGGTAGTACAGTGATGTATGTATCTGCTTGCAGAGAATAGTAATGGGAATATAGATTAGTTTTTGTTTATAAGCTTACCATATATATGGAGGCTCCAGTGAGATGAAGGAAATACATTTGCCCCTTCTAACATCTTCATTATGTGAAAGAATAACCTATGTTACTATAGAAGATGGAAAATTAAGCTAAATGAAAAGCTAAAATGTAGGAAGATATTTAACTATTCAGAATTTTAAAAGTTTATAGTAGTTCATGTAGCATGAGGAGCCAGCCCTTAAGCTTCCCTAAAATAGTGCCACTACATCTGGGTCTATCTTAGTGGCACCTACTTAAATTTTATCTGAAAAGTCTTAAAAATGACCAACAACAAAACAAACCGTTAAAATCCAGATCATTTTTCAGATCTGCTCTAAGGAGCGCCAGATAAACTATCTAGAAATAATATTTCTGCTCATTATTTTTGGTCTCGAATTTTTGCCTCTGTAGAAAGAACATTTGGATTAGTTGCTAAGTGACATGGATTTTAGTTTCAGCTTTCTTCATCAGCTTTATTAGTTTATATGTCATTTATTTAACCTCTTACAGTTTTACTTGTCACATCTTCATCTTGAGGTTTTTATTATGATAAAGATAATGAATATGGAGTATTTTTTGTTTTTAGATTATCAAATACTTTGTGAATGTGTTTTCTTACTGTAGTAATAGGACCTGCAGAATGTCACTAAATATACCTGCCTTCTAGGAGAGAAGGGTTAGAGGAGAGCATGACCACATGCTTCTGGCCCATCATCTGCCTCTTCCTCATATGGATAGGAAGAATGAGGGAATTCATATGAAGTCTCTTCAGGAAACTACTAGTGGATTACTATGAGGAAAAATGGTGGATTTTCTGTGACTTTACAATCAGCTGGCTCCGAAGGACTTGAAAATTAATGCACTGACTGCCACACTAGAAAAAAAATTTTTTTTCCATGGGGACACAGTGTTTTATTATGAAAATAGAATAAAAACTTTGAAAATAAAATGATCCTGTCTAATTTAATGAAAAAAGTTAATGAAGAACAAAATTTATTGATTTGTATTCATTTAATCCATGTTTTTAGAATTAATTTGTCAGTATTAATTATAACAATAAAAACATCCACAAGTAAGATTTTCACGAACCAACTGCAGGGTTTTATCCAGGTTTTGCTTCATAAGGCTCCAGGCTCAAAACTAGCGTGAGTTAAATACAACTCACATGGCAGTTCATGTGTTAAGAGTGTTGGCATCTAGGGCCTAGGCAACTAATCAGTAATTAGCTTTTCCTAGCCAAGGCCCTCTTTATTTGCATTCTTCTATAAGGGAAAGGGAAAAGTTTGTAGGGAGTTCTCAAGTTTTCCTAATACCAGATTTGTGTGAAATCAAGGAGCAGTGATAACAGCTTGATGACCACCACATTGAAACTGATGATGAGTGTTGAGAACCTTTATAATATTTGTGCTTTGTACCCTAAACATTATTATTTAGATTGATTCTTCATTCTTGATACTTTTTCTTTGATTCTTTTTTATTTGTGCTTTAGATTTTATTTTAAAGTATCTCAGGAAATGGCTCTAGGGATTGAGATATGAACATTAATGGAACATTAAATGTATGGTTAGGATTAAATCTGGGCATGTAGTTTTAAAAATGTTGCTTTGCTCCATTTTATAGCACGTTACACAGAATTTAGTCCTTGACACTCTATCTCCTCATTTTATAGAATATCTCTTTATCCCCCAGAAATCGATACTTAAAAGAAAGTCTATTAAAAACCTTGGAAGTTCTTCCCAGCCTTCTCAAGACTCATTGCACAGGATCAGAGGCACATTCTTCCAAAGTTTCGTTTCTTTCGGGTTTTTTCCTAACATGCTTTGTTACTCTTCCCTCCCCAAACCTCCACCAGCACAATATATAAAAGTTGCTCATTCCCCCAAAATTTCTTGCTCAGGTGAGACAGGAACTCTTTTCTGAGTGGTTCAGGACTCTTTTAAATTCCTAAGTGAGATTTGAAATGTGAAATAAACATTATTGAGGTTTAAAAATTTTAGAGGCATATGTACAATACTATAATTTCAAATCTTAAAAATGAAAATGAAGGGAATTACACAGCAATGCAAAACTTAAAAAGTACATAGTCACATAAATCCAGATGCCTAGATTTTACTCTAATATGGGTAATAAAAGTGTCAAGATGGTTTTAGATGTTTCTATCTGATAGAGATTTTTTTAAAACAAGTATAATGGTTCAAATTGAGTATTGCAGTGAAAATGCCAACTTTCATATTTGGAATCAAGTTTCCTTTTAACTGCATAATAAGTTGAATATTTAGCTTTTGAACAGGAATATTAAGCGTGTCTTTTTATTCTCAACATATGTTAGTACAAAGATCTTTTTTGCATTGTGTTGCTGTAACTCTAGATTATCACCATTTTTGAATAGGGTCCTCATGTTAGTTGTTTTACAGCCTGTATTGTCAAGGTTGAAACCACCCGGAACAACGATCTCTAATAGCAATATTCAGAAGCACTTTGTCAGACTGCTGTGTCTGGCTTTATTCCCTGTGATGTAGTGTCTCCATTTTTCTGGGTCAGTTCTTTTTTGTGAAGGACGGGAAGTCTTTAGCTAGGGAATAAAATAAAAAAAAATTTTTTTTGATTCAAACATTTTTGAAGTATATTTTTAGCATATATAATTATTGATTATATTCACCTGTTCATTAGTATTTTAACTCAAAGAACATAAAGGTGGTACAATTCAATTTATCAAAGTGAAAGCTAAATTAAATGTCTTTTTCTAACTCTAAAAAGAGTAATGTATCAGTCATTTAAACTTGTTTGAACACAAATTTATATTTAGAAGAGAGCAGTAAAAATCATGTGTCTTTCCTATATTAATCAAACCTTTTTATTTTAATAAATCACATTTAATGGTACTGAAAAAGGTACATACTGAAGAATAATGGAATATGTCTCTTACTCTTCTTAGGTAAGCATCTAAGGTATTATTCTGTGATAGTAATCTTATATTGGTACAGTCTCTGAAGGTTATTTGGGTTATTCAGTGAGTCACTTCAGTTAACTTTGCCTTTTAGCAGTATACCAAATAATCTCTCGTTCTAATACATTATATTTCTTTATTGGTCTTAAGAAACAGCTTTGTGGTTTCATTTTAGTATTTGGATTCAGAAAGCTATGTCTGTTCTTATAGATAATTTTGCTGAAAAAAGTTGTAATTTAAATATTCAAAATTTAACTGAGGAATTATATCAATATAAAGTGACCTTTATATTTTCGTTTGCAAGAGTTGGAAAAATCTCTAAGACAATAGTAAGTGCTTAAATGAAGAGATTTTGTAGAAGGCATTTCCTCATTTTTATAACAGGCCAATGTGGTTAATGCTCTCAGGTTTTTGCCTCATAATTGTCAGCGAATTACAACTAAATTGGAAATGTTTGCAGGGCAGTAAGTGAACTTTACTACAGAATACCATTTTTATTCTGTGGTAAAAAAGACTCATGCTTTTGGACAAATATATAGCTAGTACATGTTCAAGAAAGGGAGTACAAATATTGTTTCTTATCTTAAAAACTGTATTATGTGATCATTTTTAAAAATTCATATCTTTTTTAAGATAAACAGTTTTTCATCATTTGTAGATAGAAGAATGCTAATAATTCACTAAAATTTGTTGACTATTTTATAGAGAAAAAAACTGTGCCACTGTTATAAAAACTATGTTTTTCTCTTAGGAAATATTTCTGGTTGCTACAAATTAGATTCAAGCGATGCTCATAAAATATATAGATTTGTTTTTTTTAATATTTCAGAAATGAGTTGTCATTCATGGTATGCATTGTGATCTGATAGCATAAAGTTTAAACTGGGAAATGATTTTAGAAACAAACCTTTCACTTGATAGATCAATATTAATAGACAGTGTAAATTGATAGACCTACCTCAAAACAGCTAGTTAGTTGAAAAATCCAATTTGTTTAATCAACCCAATATATTCTTTTGAATGAATTCCTTTCATTTGAAAAGTGACCCTTTGGCTGGGCGTGATGGCTCACGCCTGTAATCCTAACACTCTGGAAGGCCAAGTTGGGAGGATCTCTATGGGCAAGGGCAATATATGTAACCTAAACATTCATACCCCTGTAATATGCTGAATTTTTTTTTTTTAAAAAAATGAAGCTAACTAAAGAATAGAGAAAATATATTCATACTATCCCTGAACTTAAAAATCTAGGTCAGTACTTTTCAAACTATCTGTGTTGAAGGAATTCTTTTTTTAAATTTGTAGTTGGTTCAGACTAAACTTCTGTAAATTATGTTAATAAAATCATAAGCATTGATGTTCCAGCAGTATTGAATTTGTATAAGAGTTTTTGGGCATGTATTTTCAGTTCCTGTACTTCATAGACCAGTAACAGACACTTCAAACAGGCAAACAGTCCTGTAGAAACAGATGCAATTATAACAGAAATGAAGGAAATGGCAGACAAGGACATTAAAACATGATTATGAATATACTCAAGGATTTAAAGGAAAACATGAATGTAAGTGAAATTAAGATATAAAAAAAGAAGTGATCACTTAGATATGAAAAATACAAAAACTGAAATGAAACCACTGGATGGGCTTAGCAGCATATTAGTCATGGCAAAAGAAAAGATTAGTGACCTTTAATGTAACAATAGAAACTCTGCAGGAAGCGTTGATAGAGATAAAGTGGGGAGAGGGAAGCTTGAGTAGAATTTCAGTGACCTGTGAAATGATATCAAACATCTGTAGAATGTGCCATTGGCATTCCAAAATGGGAGATTGACAGGGTCAAAGAGGCAGCCAAAGAAAGTATTTGATGAAATAATGTCCAAAATTTTTTCGTATTTGGAAGAACATTATAAACATGTAGATTTAAGACGCTTAAAGAGTCACAATCAATGGCAATGGTGTTGGTGTGGTTGATGAGAGGTTGGCTAATGGGTATAAACATACAGTTAAATACAAGTAAGTTCCAATGTTAGATGACAGAGTAAGGTGACTGTAGTTAGTGACATTGTGTTGGATATTTCAAAATCGTTAGCAAAGAGGACTTGAAATGTTCCCAACACAAAAATGATAATTACTCAAAGTGATGGATACCTACTCTTAATACCCTGCTTTAATCATTACACATTCTGTGCATGTAACAAAATATGATACATATTCCACGAAAATGTGGAAACATCAAGTTTTATAAAAGCACAAACAATATAAACTTGAAACAAACAAAAAAACATATACCAAGGAACATGATAACTAAATGTCTGAAAACCATTGATAAGGGTAAAATGCTGAAAGCAAATTAATTATGATAAATTCAGAGAAACAAATAAAAAATGACAGGGGATGGGTATCTCACTAGCAAATTTTCAAGCCAAAAGGCCATGGAGTGACATGTTTAAAGTGCTAAATGATAATAACTCAACCTCTAATTCTTACACAGCAAGCATAACCTTCAAAAGTGAAGAGAAATGCTTCTCTAGGCAATAAAAACTGAGTGGATTCATCATTTGCAGATATTAACTGCAAGAACTGTTAAGGATCTTTGGCAGAAATATTATAATAGATGAAAACTTGAATCTATACAAAGGAATGAAGCTTGCCATAAATGATTAATTTATTGGAAAATATAGATTTTTTAAAAATTGTTTTTAGTTTTTTTTAATGTAAATGACAAAAAATAATGTGCTAGTTTAAGAATATCTAAGATTAAAGTATATACTAGCAGAAGCGTAAAGGACAAGAGGGAAAAATGAGAGTATACTGTTACAATAACCCTACATTATAGATAGAGTGGTAATATTATTTTTGAAGATAGACTATGGTAAGTTAAACATGCTGTAGACCCCAGAGCAACCACTAAAAAATTAGAGAAATGTAGTAACTAAGTCATCACTGAAGATAAAAACAACTTCTGAAATAAAACTTGATTCCAAAGAAGGCCAGAAAAGATGTAAAGAAACAAAAAGACCACATGAACCAATATAAATCAAATAGCCAGGTGGTTGATTTAAACCAACACAAATCAATGTTTACAGTAAATATAAATTGCCTGAACACCCCAAATAAGCAGCAAAAATGATTCAATGGGAGCAAAAACAAAATGCAACCATATGACATGTATAAGAAAACCACATTAGGCTGGGGACGGTGGCTCACGCTTATAAAATCCTAGCACTTTCGGTAGGGCCAAGGCTACAGGATCACTTAAGACCAGGAGTTTAAGACCAGCCTGAGGAAAATAGGGAGACCCCATCTCTGTGAAATATAGAAAGATTAGTGAGGCTTGGTGGTGTGTGCCTATAGTCACAGCTACTCAAGTGGCTGAGGTGGACGAATCACTTGAACCCAGGAGTTTTAGACCAGTCTGGGCAACATAGCCAGTGAGAGCCTGTCTCTTACCAAAAAAAAAAAAAAAATTCAGAAGTGAAAACAGAAAATAAGGAAGGACCAAAAACTAATGATCTGAGAAGCTAGGAAAAAAGAGCAAATTAAATCCATAGTAATGAAACAATGAAGAGAAATTGTTGTGAAACCAGAAAGGAGATAATAGAGAATATCAGTGGAATCAAAATCTGGTTCTTAGAAAAGAATAATTGGTAATAGAATTGGTAAATCTAAAGCCTAATTAAGATGAGCACATTGCTGATATCAGGAATGAAAGAAGGATAACAACGTGATACTACAAGGATAAAAAGAGAACATAATTAACAACTGTATGGTAATGAATTTGATAACTTTGTTGAAATGGGCACATTTGTTAACCACAGACTCCAAAACTCAAGAAGAAAGATATTTTGAATTAGTCCTATGTGTATTAAAGATATTTAATTCATAATGAAAGGTTTTTCCACAAAGAAAACTATAGGCCTAAGTCATCTCACTGATGAATTCTATGAGACTTATTTAAGGAAAAAATAATACCAGGCCTACTCAAGCACTTTCAGAAAATAGAGTAGGAGAGAATACTTATAGTTATTTTTCTGAGTCTAGCATTATTCTGATAACAATATTAGACAAAGACATTGTAAGATAAGAAAATCAGACTGGGCGCAGTGGCTCACGCCTGTAATCCTAGCACTCTGGGAGGCTGAGGCAGGTGGATCACTCAAGGTCAGGAGCTCGAGACCAGCCTGAGCAAGAGCGAGACCCCGTCTCTACTAAAAATAGAAAGAAATTATCTGGCCAACTAAAATATATATAGAAAAAATTAGCCGGGCATGGTGGCACATGCCTGTAGTCCCAGCTACTGGGGAGGCTGAGGCAGTAGGATCGCTTAAGCCCAGGAGTTTGAGGTTGCTGTGAGCTAGGCTGACACAGGGCACTCACTCTAGCCCGGGCAACAAAGCGAGACTCTGTCTCAAAAAAAAAAAAAAGATAAGAAAATCAAAGACCAGTATAATATTTAAAGTCATAGGGCTTAACTGAAAGTATAATTAAATATGAGATATCATTCATAATTTTATCAGATAATCAGACGATTAAATATTTTAATATATTTAGCAAAACTTCAAAAACTTTCATACTGTTACAAGAAACATTTAATACATCATCAGTTCCTCCTCAAATTCATTCATACATATGGTAATTTCAGTCAAAAACCTAGTAGAATTTTTCTTAAAAGTTGATAATTTTCAGAAGAACAAAGATACTTTTAAAGAAAAGATCCAGGTGTTCATTTACCAAGTATCAGGAATAATATGAAGCTTGAATAATTAAAACTGTGGCATTGTCACAGGAATAGACAAATTGTCCAGTTCATAAAGATAGATATTCTCTTAACAGAACTGCATATGCTGTAGAATTTTGATTTATGGCAGAGGTGAAATGTCAGATCAATTGGTTAAGGAGGTACTATTCATTACATTTAGGTGGAAAAAAATGCTGTCCTTATAGAAAATGATAAAATTGTCTGTTCCCAAACATACAATAATCAGATGGGTTCACTCACATTAAGCTATTGGGTACACATTCCAATTTCAAAAAGAAATTTAAAACTTTCCAAAAATAGGCTATGAAGTAAGGACCTTTTCTTAAAGAAACAAAAGTCAAAATTTCTTGTTTAATAAAGATTAGTAAAACAGTTTTATAGTTAATTTTTCTTTATCTAAAAATGCTTTAAAAATTAAGAGGCTGGGGGTAGTGGTTCATGCCTGTAATCCCAGCACTTTGGAAGACCAAGGCGGGAGTATGGTTTGAGGCCAGGAGTTTGAGGTTGCAGAGAGTTATATGATAATGTGATTTCACTGTAGCCTGGGCAACAAAGAGAGACTCTGGTCTTAAAAAAAAAAAAAAAAAATTAAGAGCATATTAATAATTTCTATAGTAAGTAAAGCACAAACACCCTAATGGGATAAAGAACATATAGGAGGGGAGATAAATGAAAAGATATTTCACAAAAGAAGAAATACTGTGTGGCTAATAAACATGTTAAAAGAGATATTCAGCATCATTAGTGAACAGGAAAATGCACATTAAGAAATACTATTATTACTAAGTAAAATTTTTAGTCACAACAAATTTTTTAAAATAAGATACACTATTACACAAAAACTTTTTGTTTTTTAAGCGACAAGGGTCTCACTCTGTTACCTAGGCTAAGTGCAGTGACATGATCATAGCTCACTGCAGCCTCAAAAACCAGAGCTCAGGCAATCCTCCTACTTCAGCTTTGTGCATTGCTGGGACTACAGATGTGTGCTTCCTCCATGCCTGGCTAATTTTTGAATTTTTTTGTAGAGATGGGGTCTTGCTATTTTGCCTGTGCTGGTCTTCAACTCCTGGACTTAAGCCATACTCTCACCTTGGCCTCTCAAAACACACTGAGACGCACTGGCCCCACCCTATTCAAAAACATTTGAAAAAATTTTTTAAATGTGGCAATACCAAGTGTTGGACAGAATGCAAATCCACACAATCCCTTTTATTTTTCCTGTGGGAGTGTATGGATGTAACAGTTTAATAAAATAGTTTGTTATCTTCTGAAACTGACTATTTGCATAGCTTTTGTTTTAGAAATGAGTTCTCATGTTTATTAAAAATAAAATAAAATAACATTTTATTAAAAATAAAATAAAAAATAAAATACTTTTTTACAGTTATTTTAAAAGCCAGGGATAAGAAGCATTACCAGAAACTTGATTTTTTTTAATTGATGTTATCAAAAGAGCAGTTTCCACAAACCATCGCCACACTCCCATCCTTAAGAAATCTTGGGGGTTTTTTGTTTGTGCTTTTTCTTTATGTTTTTGCTCTTTTAATTTTTTTTTTATTTCAGAATATTATGGGGGTACAAATGTTTAGGTTACACATATTGCCTTTGCCCCACCCAAGTCAGAGCTTCAAGCGTGTCCATCTCCCGGATGGTATGCACCACACACATAAGGTGTGAATATACCAGGCCCTGCCTTCCCCCTCCCACCTGCCCATCAGCCAATGAATGTTATTATATATTCACATAAGTGTTGATCAGTTAATACCAATTTGATGGTAAGTACATGTGGTGCTTGTTTTTCCATTCTTGGGATACTTCACTTAGTAGAATGGGCTGTAGCTCTATCCAGGATGATACAAGAGGTGCCAGTAAATCACCATTGTTTTTTGTGGCTGAGTAGAACTCCGTGGTATACCTAAACCACATTTTATTAATCCACCCATGTATTGATGGGCACTTGGGTTGTTTCCACATCTTTGCAATTGTGAATTGTGCTGCTATAAACATTCAAGTGCAAATGACTTTTTTATAGAATGTTTTTTTTTTCCTTTGGGTAGCTGCCCAGTAATGGAGATTGCTGGGTCAAATGGTAGTTCTCCTTGTAGCTCATTGAGGTATCTCCGTATTACTTTCCACAGAGGTTGTACTAGTATGCAGTCCCACTTAAGGAATTTTGTATTCATTTTTTTCTCTAATCTCTGACGTTGTTATTATTACTATTTTAAGTAGATTTAGGAGCTACAAGTTGAATTCTGTTCTTGTATATCTTGTATAGTAGTGTATATTTCTTTTTTAAATTCATCAGATTGTGCTCAGGGGCCTTAAATGACTTTTCTTTTTGTTAATATACTCAATATGAGAGTAGCAAATCTGCTATTCAAGCACCATGTCAGTTTAACACTAGATGTTTAGGGCCGGGCATGGTGGCTCACGCCTGTAATCTTAGCACTCTTGGAGGTGGAGGCGGGAGGATTGCTTGAGCTCAGGAGTTTGAGACCAGCCTGAGCAAGAGCGAGACCCCATCTGTACTAAAAATAGAAAGAAAATTAGCTGGACAACTAAAAATATATAGAAAAAATTAGCCGGCATGGTGGCGCATGCCTGTAGTAGTCCCAGCTACTCGGGAGGCTGAGGCAGTAGGATCGCTTAAGCCCAGGAGTTTGAGGTTGCTGTGAGCTAGGCTGACGCCATGGCACTCTAGCCCAGGCAACAGAGCAAGACTCTGTCTCAAAAAAAAAAAAACAAAACCACTAGATGTTTATGTGTACTTCTTGTGGCCTACCAACTGCCATAAGAGAATACTTATGCTACAGGAGGAAATATTCTTTGCTTCATTATCTGCAATGAGTTTGTAGGTTTTCAGTATTGTAAATCATTCTGAAATGCTATGAGGTAGAAAAAGTTGGTGGGATAAAAATTCATGAGTGTCTCAGATTGTTTTTGTTTTAACAAAACAATGAATTAGCAGAAGAAGGAGACTGAGAGCAAATTCAGGAATTGACTATATTGTTAAATGCAGCGCAAGGCTTGTAGCAGTCTTTTTCTGCTAAATTTTCTACTTCAAGTTTCCACTTCTCACAACTTTTTATACATACATTTCATAATTATTGTTCTTTTTTATTATTTCATAATATTACAGGGGTACAAATATTTTGCTTACATGTATTACTTTTGTCCAGTTTGAGTCAACGTTATAAGTGTGCCCATCACCCAGATGAATTTTTTTCTTTTTAAAAGTCTTATACATTTGAGATAATCAGTTCAGTCCTTGTAAGAAAGAAAATATTTTTTATTTAGATTTCCATATGGAGTTAAGGAGAAAATTTTTTAGTTCAGATTGGGTCAACACTATTCACGTTTTTTAGGATTTTGACATCAACAGTTGCATAGATAAGTTTAATATTTAGTTACTAGGCATGAATCAATGAGAGATTGGCAGTGTTCCTTATTAGACCAACTTTGTTTGCTCTTTATTTTGTTAAGGAATTCACCTTGGCTTTTAACAGGTATATGGCATTATATAGTTGACGTTTTCTCAATTAGAAGGAAAAATTATGAGCTAAAAGCATTTAGTAAAGTAAGGAGAATAACCTTATACCCCTAAGCATGTACTGTGTGGCTTTATCATCTTAACATTTTGCCATATTTACTTCAGCTTTATGATCTTAACATTTGTCTTATTTACTTCAAACTTTTTCTTTTTTCTTTGTTTCTTTTTTTTTTTTTGAGAGAGAGTCTTATTCTGTTGCCTGGGTTAGAGTTCCATGGTGTCAGCCTAGCTCACAGCAACCTCAAAACTCCTGGGCTCAAGCAGTCCTCCTGCCTCAGCCTCCCGTACTCCAAACTTTTAATATTTGAAATAAAAGTGTTCCTCTTGTACTTCTCCATAGTCCAACTCTCCTCCTTCTGCATAGGTAATCACTATCTAAATTTGGTGTTTCTTACTCATATGTGTTTGTATACCGTGACTACATATATAGGCATACATAAACTGTGTTGTATTCCTTTGCATATTTTTGAGCCTGACATGCTGTATACATCATTCTGCAATTTGTTTCTTTTTTCATTTAACTTTATTTTTGTAATTTAGTTTCTGTATTTTAACTTACATATAATTTTCAATTATACGATTCTGTCAAAATCCATTTATACTCCTTTTGAGTAATTTTTAGGTTTCTTATTTTTTCTGTTTAGAAACAGTGTTGTAGTAATTGTTTTTAAACTTACCTCCATGATGGTTGTGCGAGAATTATTTGAGAGTGTATCTTTAGTGGTAAAATTACTGAGGTTAGGTCATACTTACCCACTTTACTAGAGATTGCCATATGTCTCTCCATGATGATTTTCTTCATATATTTTCCCATCAGCTCTTTTTGAGAATTCCTATTTTTTCATAATCTTATCGACATTTAGTATTGTCAGTATTTATAATTGAGATTATAATTTAATCTCATAAATATAAAATAGTGTCTTAATGTTGTTTTCCTTTGTCCTTCTTTAATGACCAGTAAGTTCAGCATCTTTTTATACATTTGTTGACCATTTAGGCTTTTTGTTTTTTTTTAGTTACTCATTCTAAATGTATTTGACTATTGTTCAGTAGCAGATTGTCATTTTAAAAAAAATGATTTGCAGGATTTCTTTTTATAATACATTCCAGATAATAATTCTTAATTTGTTCTATATTGCATATATCATCTTCTAGTATCTCCTTTTTTTGTGTGTTAGTATGTTTTAGTGATTAAAATTTTAAATTTCAGAATAGTCAATTTATTATCGAGTCAATTTTGTGGATCTTGTGAGGGAAGAATCAGTTTTTTTTTCCATGTAGTGTATTAAGTTTCCAAACAATACTTATTAAATAATCTGCCCATTCTCCACAGAGAGCCAATGTAACTTCTTCAAATAGCAAATTTTCTTAATGAATAGAACTGTTTCTGATCTCTCTAATCTGTACTATTGTTCGAATAGGATACCATCTTCAATATTTTAGCTTTATAATGTCTTGCTTTCTGATACGGCCCCCATTTTGTCATGTTGAAGTTCTGTCTTGACTATTCTTGGCACTTGGCATTCTGGTTGGAAATCTCTGCTTTAATGTTTTGCCTTTTTAGCTCTAGACTTTTGATTGATATTATTTATTAGTTTAAGGAATTCCTTCATACTTATTTTGCTGAAAGGTTTTTTATCATTGTTTACAGATGATGACTGAATTTTATCAGATGCTTTTTCTGCATCTAATGAGTTGATTATATTATTTTCTCCTTTAATACATTAATGTGGTGAGTTACGTTGATAGGACAGTCTTTACGTTTTTGGGATAAGCCTACCTTGGTTATCAAATATGAAACATTTCTCGATGAATTTAGCAGGAGGGTGTTTATCTGATTCATAATGTTGCTGCTTTGAGAAATAGAAACCTATTTTTTAGATTGTGAGATGTACTATAAAAATAAAAACATGTATAAAACCTGTTTGCATAGTATTACTTAGCATACATTTACATAATAAAATGACCTATACTGTGGCTGCCACTCAGGTTATAAGTAGAACATTACTGGTGTCCCTCAGTTTTTCCTGACCAATTGTATTTCTTCCCCCTTCCCTAACCCAAACCAGGTAATGAATGTCATGACGTTTTTGTTAATCTCTCCCTTACTTTTATATCCCAAGTGTGTATCCACAAACAGCATATTGTTTTGTTTTCAAAAGCTGAGTAACAAAAACAGATTTACCTCTGTATGGAGAATGTATTATTGCCACCATTGAATGAGGGGTTCCAGGAGAAGATGAGCAAAGCAGAGTTTCTGAGTCATTCTATATCTTCCTATTCCTTTTTAGGGGAGATTGTCATTATGCACTCAGAAAGTAAATAAATAGTGATTACTAGTGATGTGTCCCTCTTTACTGCCACTGAGGCATCTGATTGGCCTTTAGTGAAAACGAGATACTAGATTCCCTGCCTTAGTATAGTCAGAGGGAATAGGTTGCTATTTCCTGATTTTAAACTTTATATGGTCTACCTCTTAGCTCACAAAAGTAAGTCAAAGCAGAACAGTTCTGTGGAGCGAAATATATCCTTTCTTTTAGTACAAGCAGCACTGCAAAGAGGAGAGGGCATGAGCTAAATTACCATATGATCTAGACAAGCCAAATTTGTATAAGAAACAGCCCTAGGGCACTAGTCCTGCAGGAAGAGCACCTGACTCAGAGGGGAGTCCCTGGGGACAGAGTAGCCAGGCTAGAGAAGTACCTTCAGGAACTTTTTTTTAAGACAGGTTATACAGTTTATTGAGTAACAATGACATCATAACTGTTATTACTGGGGGCAATTGATTGGAGCAGCAGGAAAGTGCTATCAGAGGATCCCACCAGGGCTCTTTCATCTTCAGGCAGAGGCCATGGGAGTTGGAGATGAGACCTAAGGACACTGTGCACTGTAAATTTACCACCACTCATTCCTTCCTGAATCCTGTATTCCATTTGCACTAGCCATTGATGCCTGGGCCCATCCTATCCTCTTCTTGGGGATGGGCGTGGAGGTGAGGGCAGAACCAACCTCAAGCAAGAGAAGGAGTTATGGTAGAGGTTTTACTGAATATCTACCAGGGATCAATAGAACACAAAATTCCCTATCTTAAGATTGTGCAGTCAAGGCCCAGTTGCACTTGAGGGTGTCCTAGTTACACCCACTCAGCTACCTATGGAGTTTAAGCACCATTCCCACAGAGTGCCTCTCTGTGAGATGGTGCAATGGGAGCTCTAGAAGGGGAATGTTTGCTCTGCCTCGGGGTTTTGATGGGGGATTGTAGGATTTCAAATGAGGCTATGACATCAAAGCATACCAAGAACTCCTAAGATTGTGCCTAAAGATGTACATTACTGGCCGGGCGCAGTGGCTCACACCTGTAATCCTAGCACTCTGGGAGGCCGAAGCGGGTGGATCGCTCGAGGTCAGGAGTTCGAGACCAGCCTGAGCAAGAGTGAGACCCCGTCTCTACTAAAAATAGAAAGAAATTATCTGGCCAACTAAAAATATATATTAAAAAAAATTAGCTGGGCATAGTGGCGCATGCCTGTAGTCCCAGTTACTCGGGAGGCTGAGGCAGTAGGATCGCTTAAGCCCAGGAGTTTGAGGTTGCTGTGAGCTAGGCTGACGCCACGGCACTCACTCTAGCCCGGGCATCAGAGCGAGACTCTGTCTCAAAAAAAAAAAAAAAAAAGATATACATTACTTTTTTTTGGTCATCCTTGAAGTCGTTTGAGTATGGAATTATAGCTTGAAAGTTACTGTCTCGAAACTATTTTGAAGATGCACCATTGTATTTATACTAAAAGTTTCCAAGCCTGCTGTTTAGAAGCCAGTCTGTTTCCTGGTTCTTTGTCACTTTTTTTTCTTTCTTGAAGATTGTAGAATCTTCTCTTTATCCCCAAACTTCTGAAATTTTACTGTTAATATTTCTTTGTGTGAGTCTATTTTCATCTGTTGTGTTAGGCCCTTTCAATCTGTCAGCTTCGATGCTGGGAAATTTTCTTTCTTTCCCCGTCCCCCGCCTTTTGGTGATAGCTTTCCTTCCATTTTTTCTGTTCTATCCTAAGATGGATATTGTCTCTTCAATTGTCTCTATTTTCCATTTCTCTCTTTTTGTTCTACTTTCTGGGAGATTTTCTCGAATTTCCTTTTTTCCCCCCTGTAGTACCTTACTTCTGTTTCTTAGATAAAATACCTATTTTCTGAGAATATAAATTTTGGTCTGTTTCCTACATGCTGCTACTTTACTTTGATCTCTTTGTGTGTTCATAGACTCCATCTTTTAAGTTAGAGGCTTTCCAGAGATACCAAATAATCACTGGCTAGTATGGATAGTGTTTGTCTCATTTTGAACTTTAATGGAGGCCAAGGTGGGTGGATCGTTTGAGTTCAGGAGTTCAAGACCAGCCTGAGCAAAAGCAAGACCCCATCTCTACTAAAAAAATAGAAAGAAATTAGATGGTCAACTAAAAATAGCCGGGCATGGTGGTGCATGCCTGTAGTCCTAGCTACCCGGGAGGCTGAGGCAGGAGGATCACTGGAGCCCAGGAGTTTGAGGTTGCTGTGAGCTAGGCTGACACCATGCCACTCTAGCGGGGGCAACAGAGTGAGACTATCTAAAAAAAAAAAAAAAAAAAAAAACTTTAACGGATGGTGATCTGGGAAGATTATTTCTGTATCAGACCTCAATATGCTAGAATTTTGAGGTATCATTTCTTAGATTGGTTTCTTTCCCCAGGGGAAAAAATCAATCTCCTGGTAGATGGTAAGGATCTATCTACAAGGATTTTATGTACAAAATGGGGGAAGAAGGTTGAAGTTCTCTACCCTTAGGTGTTAGTGTACATATAGTCACTTAATTTCCCTATTTTAGTTTGAATATGATGATGAAGTACAGAAATGGATTTGTGTTGTCTATCTAAAGACCCTCTTTTTTTAAACTTTCCAAGGAATAAATTTCCCAAATATCTAATCTCGCTGATACACAGAGTCATAGAGGATACTGAGGGATCTGATTTTTTTCTTAAATGGATGTCACTGAAATCCTCCTTGCTTTTTGGCCCTCTACTACTTTTATTCCCATTTCCAGTGTTAACTGGTGCTACCAGTTCTTACACCTTTCAAAGATTCTGTGGCGTAAAATGGGTTGGTTCTCCCCTGCTCTGTCAGCCTGTAATTCAGCTGTCTCTCAAAATGCCATTACTTTTTCTAGTCCTCCCTTCTTTGTCCCTGTCCTGCTGAGATATTTTCCTTTCCAAAAAATTCTCCTGATGTAGAAATTAGTAGGGTTTCAGGAAGGACGGAAATTAGATGCATGTATATGATTCGCCCGCCATCTTAACCCGGAAACCTAAACCTACTTTTAAAATGTCCTACTTATTTTTAATATGTGTGGTATTTATGATGAAGCATTGAAATATCCTGAAATGGGTAATATCTAGGTGTTCCACATATGTTTTTTAAATAAATGATTCAGTGATTCTTTTGACTATTTTTGTAAATCTCAGTGTTCATGCTTTCCTTTTAGAATAGGAACTAGAATTTTCTAAAAAGTACATATTAAGAAATTTTAGATGAATCTGAAAAATTATTTATTGTGAACAGCAACTACCATGAAATATCTAAATAAAGTTTGTATTTAATACTTTCTTTTCAGATAGGTGCTAATAAGCAATTATCAGAAAAACGAATTTTAATTATTATAAGCATAGCAGTATCTTTTGAGAAAGACCTTTTAATAAAGTAAATGTGGTTAACTCCAGGATGTTAAGCCTAGAAAAATGAAGAGGAATATATTATAACTGACCAGACTGAATATTGATCCTAATAAACATGTTAGAAATACTTTTGTTTCATACTGTAGTAAAACACGTATAACATTTTTCTATTAATTGTATTTATTTGAATATTTAGAAAATATCTTTGTATTATCTCAGTAATACATGTGGTGTTATTAATAGGTTATTGATATTTAACGTTCTTATACTTCTCCTACAGGCTAAATGATGGTAACACTTAAAAATAAAGTCATTGCACACTTGTATACAGGGGATCCCAAAAGTTGCCATACATAGGGAAAATGGGAAATTGTACCTAAATATAGCTAGGTGTACAAAATTTTTCCTTTTCCCTTGTGCGGATTTCCTGCAGTTTCACTAGATTCTTTTTTTTGGAAATATATTAAATAGTGAAACACATTCCGTATCAGTTTGATAGGGCTGCTATAACAATGTACTACAGTCTGAGTGTATTAAACAGAAGTTTATTTTCTTACAATTCCGGAGGCTAGAAGTCCCAAATCAAGAAATTGGCAGTGTTGGTTCCCTCTGAGGGCCATATGGGAAGAATCTGTTCTCTCTGGCTTTTGATAATTGTCTTCTCCCTGTGTCTTCATATCATCTCCTTTCTGTACCTGTGTCCAAATTTCCTGTTCTTATAAGGACATTAGTCATCTTGGATTTAAGGATTGCCTTGATGACCTCATTTTAACTTAATTGCCTCTGTAAAGACCCTGTCTCTAAATAAGATCACATTCAGAGGTAGTAGGAGTTTTATAAATTTGTGGGGGGTGGTGAAAATAATTCATGCCATAACACATGCTGTTAAAAATTTATCTTTAAAATACAGGATATAATTTATTAAAATGCACTTGAATATTATAATCAATAAGGGTTTAGTTCCCCCATTTTCAGAAACATGATTGTGAAAGAGAAGCAATAATGAAGTTTCAGGACTAGTCCTACGAAGAGTAACTCCTAATTAAATGAATCCTTTCAGAGGAAATTTGATAATCGCCTATTTGTTATAGGAACCCTAGTCAAAGAACTAGATTGTTTTTTTAAAAAATACATACTTATTAATCTTAGTTAAACAGATGGTGTTTTACATTTCTTATCTTTACCCAGACACCTTTACCTATAGGTTATCCTAGGCATTCTTTAGCTGAATTTGCTAAGCATCTCATAACTGTTTCCTTGTTCATTTGTTAATTAGAATTGGAAAAGCTATTTGAGAATTTGGAATAAGATTTTTTTACCATGATTTGAATCTTAACTTTGACTAACTCTGGCCATGGTTTAATTTATTGCATAAAAAAATTTTTTTGAGCCTGTTTGAATAGTTTGGTCAATATAAAAGATGTCTTAAAAGACATTTATTTAAAAATGGAAGTGGCTTTTTTTAACATGTACCAATATATATTGATACATACACACACATATACATATATATTCATACACACACATATATAAGTTTCAAAATTGAATACACTGAAATCCTAGACTTACGTCTAGATTAAAAGTAAGTAAAAACAATTGTTATCTGTGAGCTCCTCTTTGGCCTTGTTTGAGTTTTTCCACGTCATCCCAGTTCCCAGTGTTTTTACTATACAGACTATTATCATAGTTGGTATTTTTGTGATAGATGCTACCAACAATAAAAGTTGATTCTTCATTGTAGTCAAAAGAATCTCACATTTAGAATTATTCCTGACAACCTAAAAAATAAAATGGAGTTTACTAATATGAATGTTTAAATTAAACACGGTACTCTTATTTCTTCTTGAGTAATTTTGCATTTTGAAGTTTAACAGGCAGCTGATTTTTTTTTTTTTTTTTTTTTTTAATTCTTGGCTGTGAATCCTAAATCCTCACTTCCTCAAATGTAGCCAGCAATCTGGGCATGCCTATATCTGAAAAGTAGAGACAGCCTTATGCCCAAACTTCTGTTACCAACGCCTTCTGATATTCAGTATGAGTTATTTTGATTGCATCCCTGATAATGGCAAAGTCAGTAGTTAGCTATTATTCATACACTTAATGATTTTCAAAAGTTTGAAGTTTGTGTTATTTTGGCCTTTTTGCCCATTTCTGGATCATAACAATTAAGAGCTTTTGTTTAGTATCAACTATATGAAGGATATTCTGATAGAACCATGCTGCCAGGCATACAAAAATTAGTAAGGCAAGGTCCTTGCTCAGACAAGTCCATTAATTACTGTAACTCATGGTAGTGTAAGATTAGTGCCATAAGAGTGTATTTGTTTCTGATTTCACTATATAATAGGCAGTGGTTTCTCAGGGATATCCTTGGTGCTCCTTCTGAAACTATTGTTAACAGAAAAACTCTTAGTAAGAAATGAGTATCTTGAAATAGCATAATAAACAGAATCTTCGTAAATTTTTGCTCAACAAAAATATCAAGCTCTTATTGACTGCATTTTTGGGCAAAGCACCATTTTTCTACTGTGACAAGACATGAAGAAAGTATATTTTTTAAAAACCTGCTTTCAAATAGTGTATACATCTTAAATCTTAGATGCATGATTTATGTCTATGTACTTAGGAAGCAATTTAACAGTGTGATAAGTAACATGATATGAATCTAATATGTAAGTCTTCCATGAGCTTATGGTTTCTCATTGGGAATGATTAAAAGCACAAAGTAAAGTCTTATTCAGTAAGTTAGGAGAATACCTCTATCCCCTGAAAGATTCACAATATATATAAGTTGTGTAAAGTCAACTTAATAGTTGAAGGATCTTAGACCCAAAGATTTTTTTGTTTGTTTGTTTGTTTGAGATAGGGTCTTGCTCTGTCACCCAGGCTAGAAAACAGTGGCATCATCATAGCTCACTGCAACCTCAAACTCCTGACCTCAAGCAGTCCTCCTGCCTTGGCCTCCCAAAGTGCTAGGATTATAGACATGAGC
Organism: Lemur catta; assembly: GCF_020740605.2. Lineage (NCBI taxonomy): Eukaryota > Metazoa > Chordata > Mammalia > Primates > Lemuridae > Lemur > Lemur catta. The sequence goes on along the minus strand of NC_059141.1, from coordinate 43,104,454 downwards.
CAACACCACCAACCCCAAAGATTTTTAAATCATTAACCCAAGAGCTGGTCCATCGATTAAAGAAATTACATTAAAACATGCTTAGTTAATGTTGCAGCATAAATTTTTTTTCCTATGGCTTTCTTTGAGTTTTAAGAAAGTTTATGTATACTAACTCTAGGAGTAAGTGGCTTTTTACCACTCGGGGTTTCTAAGGGGTAATTATTATTTGAGCAGGACTTAAATCTACTTTTTAAGAAGCCATGATTTTGGGTAATTCCAAATAAGATCTAACCTGACAATGGCCTCATTACTAATTCCAGCTTGTGCTAGAGCTTTCACTGATTATTATCTTGGTCTAGGACTAGTAGACTGCAGCAGTCACAACTTGGTAAGTGTTAAATATTGACCTGAGGTTTTTATACTCATATGTGATTCATAATTGAAGTAAAAATGTAGTTCTAAGGTGAAACACGATTATCTTTTACATTTCTCTAGTCTTAGCTGTTTATGAAAATAAATCTACAACTTATGGTCTCTTTTAAAAGGTTTTCATGCAAGATAAAGCTAGAATGGTATACTGTTTCTCAAATATCAGATGAGCAAAGATCAAAAGTTTTGAATACATGTGTTTGAAAAGAGTGTGGGGAAACTGCCACTCTCATTCATTGCTGGTATGAGTATATGTAAAGTTTATTGAAAGCAATATCAATGTATGTTCATTAGCTCAAGTATTTTTCTTCTAGGAACTTACTGTCCAGTCTACATGCGTTTGTGGGAAATGACTTAAGTACAGGGCCTCTTGTGTGTAATGGATGATTGGAAGCAGCCTAAATATCTATTAAATAAATTATGATACATTCATTCAGTGGAATAGGATACAGCCAGCCAGTAAAAAGAATGAAGTAGCTCTGTGCATTCTGATGGCGAATGGATTGATTTCCAGAATATAGTAAATTTTTTAAAACTACAGAACAAAACATTTTTTTTATCGTTTCTTTTATATGTGGTCTGTATCTTATGTGTACATGTATTTGTATCTCTGGAAACAAACATAAAAATTTGTTAAAACTTGTTGCCTCTGTGGTAAGGAGTCTAGGTGTACTTCCCAGAGTAAAAAGGGTTACTGGGGTTTTTCTTCTCATTTTTGAATTTTCTAAGGAGTAAATTATTATTTGAGTAGGACTTAAATCTACTTTTTAAGAAGCCATGATTTTGGCTAATTCCAAGTAAGACCTAACCTGACAAATGGCCTCATGTACCATGTGAAAGATGAAGATTATCAAGCATTTTCCTTTATTGCCCTTTCTCTGATGTATGCTTTAGTAGATATTAAGATAATATGGTGAGGCCTTTAAATTGCACTTGATTTTAGCCGAAAGCCTGAGACTGGATTAGGCCTTTAAATTGAATACGCAATGTTTGTAGATGATTCCCTCTTAGTGCTTTTCTTTCAGGCCTCAACTTTAACCTCAAAAGTAATGTTATGCTGTTTACATTATCTGACTTTAAGATTCAGAGGAGAAAATAGTTAGCAAAGATTCCGTTAATTTTGAACAGATGGTTCTATAAAAGTACTCTTCCTGTGACTAAACACTTTCCTTTTTTCAAAGTATCCAGACTATAATACCAATTACTAAAGTAGCAAACTTAGAAGATGTGTAAATCTTTTTTATTTATATCTGTACAAACAGGGATTGCCTCCCTTTCCTTTTGGTACAAATATTGCATCATAAATTTTATTGTGCTTCTGATGACCATGCTGACTTACTAAGAGAGGATAGTTTGTGGCTCTGAAACCAAACATACAAAGCTTTATGTGAGATAGAGTCCTTGACCTTGCCATTGTTAGTATTTTAATTAACCAGGCTTCCTGACCAGACTGCATTTGGTTAGATGGATGTTGTATTCACCTTAGTGTGATAACTGCCTAGTGGAGTTGGCATTTAAGTAATATATTAGTTTAATGCTCCATATTTATCTGTTTTTCTAGAAAATGCAGATCAGTGATTCTAATTGTACATACCAATTAACTCAGACATTCCACTTCTAAGAATTTATCCTACAGTTTTATTTGTTGGATATAATCTGAGTATAGGATCATTATCATCATTATAAGTGACTTAATTCAATGACTGATCAGCTATAGAAAACTGAAAATTCAAGAAGACCGGGTTCCTTGAAAGGCTTTCTATTTCTTGCAGAGATTGTTTTGCTGGTAGTCTAGAAATGTGAATACCAGAATAAGGGCATTCATGTAAAGTTTCTTGTAATTCTTGGGAACTGACACAGTTATTTTCAAATCATTTTTGTGTTTTTACTGAAGAGAAGGTTATAATTTATTAGTATTTTATACAGAAACTATGGGCAGCGATAACAGTGTTGACATTTATTTGTAGGGCATTTGAAATATTTGTTTTGCTATGTTATTGGTGCTATTGTTTGTGCCTTTGGTGAGCTCTGTTGTGTTGTAACCCTTTTAAAATGAACTTGCCAATATACTCTAATAGGAAATCCACCTTTAGTGTTTAAGGATACAATTCAAATATCATCTTTATTTCTAAATTTTTTCCATATTGTATAATTTCTAGCATGGTGCTTGACATTATAGAATCAATGATGTTTATCATAAAGTATATAAATTAATGATTAAAGATTTTAAAAGATTAGAATAAATACGGCATTTTTTTAGTGATGTAAGAACATTTTAAACATATACATATTTGGAAATAGTATGTTATAGGTTGAAATGTGTTCCCTGGAATATGTTGAGTTCCTAACCCTTGGTATTTGTGAATGTGGCCTTAGTTAGAAATAGGGTCTTTGAAGATATATCAAGTTAATAAGAGATTATTAGGGTGGGCCTTAATTCAATACTAGTGTTCTTATAAGAGAGAAAATGTGTATAGAGATACACAATGTAGACATGTGATATGGGAGACAGAGATTGGTCTGATACAGTTTTAAGCCAAGCATTGCAAAAGGTTGCCAGCAAACCACTAAAAGGTAGAAGAGGCAAGGAGGATCTCAGGTACCGGTTTCAGAGGGAGCATGGCCCTGTTGACACCTTGATTTCAGACTTCCAGCCTTCAGAACTATGAGACAGTAAGTTTCTATTTTTGAAGCCACCCACAAATGTTGTTTGTAGTACTTCATTACAGCAGCTCTGGGAAACGAATACAATACGGTTTAAAATATTTCACGTTTTTATAACTTATATCAGACATTCCAATGTAATATATCTCCTTTTCAGTGTTTTCCCTTTTGTCTTATTTTCTCAAACCTTTTCCTTTTTCCTTATTTCTTTGGCTTTTTTCTCCCTACAGCCTCATTCTCTCTAGCTGAGGCTATAGTTAAAGTTCATTCATCCTGGATTATCATAACATTTAGAATGATGTCCATAACAAAGTGCTTCTGGGTACTGTGGCTCATCCCTGTAATCCTAGCTCGTTGGGAGGCCAACGAGGGAGACTCACTTGAGGCCAGGAGTTTAAGACCAACCTGACAATGTAGCAGACTCCATCTCTACAAAAAATAAAATAATTAGCTTAGCATGGTATCTCAACGCCTGTAGTTCTAGCTACTCAGGAGGTTGAGGCAAGAGGATCATTTGAGCCTAGGAGCTTGAGGTTGCAGTGAGCTGTGATGACGCCTCTGCACGCTAGCCTGAGCAAAAAAAGAGTGAGACCCTGTCTCAAAAAAAAAAAAAAGAACTGAATTAGTACTGTGCGAAAGGGGACCTAGATGGGATAGTTACTCAGTTACTGCATATAGGTGATATTTAAAGCCATGAGATGATCAGTTAGACTTCAAAGTGTTAGAGTTAATCTTGAGCCCCATCCACATTTAAGGGCTGAGAAGTGCTGCCAATTGGAAAGATTGAAATGATATTAGAGAAATTGGAGGAAAAACATCAGAATATGATATTCTCAAAATCAAGGGAGGAATGAGTTTCTCAAAACATGGGATACCATTAATGTGAATGCTTCAGAGTTAAGGAGCATAGAAGACTGATAAAGAGACTAGAATTTAGCAGTTAGTTGGCCATGCTTTGAGAGAGGAGTTTCCAAAGAATGTGGAGATGGAAAGCTAGATTATGTTGGATTATAGAGGTGGGATGACCTGAAGATTTAATCTTAAAGGCCCTATTTTAATGACAATGAGTGCATGGATTATGTGTTTTCCATAAAGGAGAAAAAAACCAATGTTAAGTATTTCCGTCTTATTTGATGCATCTGAGAGAATGGTAGCAATAAATCTAAGTGGTAAGTAAAAGAAATAGGAGAGGTCTTATCGTAAGAATATGACTAGGCAAGTAGTGATACATTGTTTATCCACTCCACTGGAATAAAAGCTCTATGAAAGCAGGAGTGTTTCTTTGGTTCTACATACTAATTATCCCCAGATATTTGTTGATTGATTTGCTGCCTAAATGGATGCATATAAAGTGGAGTTACCAGGTTTTATTTCAGTTAAGGTTTGGTGGCACTGAGAGCAGTCCAAGAAAAAGTTGAGGAAGTCATTTATTTTTGAGGATCGATTCTAAAATAACAATAATGGAAGTGATGATTCCTGGCCAGGGGGATTGAAATGTGTGATTATCCTGAGGAAAATACTTGACTAGATCAGAGGTAGGGAGTGACTTTAAGGAAGAGATTAAGAATGAATTGTAGGTGGTTTTACATCATTATGTCAATAAAGAGGGAGTGTAGATGAAGTGGATTTGGCTTTGGGTTGTTTATAAACAGTATGATGTGATGACATTTGTACTGTATTAATTATGCACACAGACTTAAATAGGTCCTAGTGGTCAATTAGTAAATTTCTTTAAAACAAGCCTGTGGAGGTAGAATTAAAATATAAAGTAGAAATATAACTTTGTGGTTTCTGTAGAGTTTCCCTTTCATTCCACTCACCTTGCACTACACCCCCCACACACAAGAAGGAAAGAAAAGATATGAGAAATGTTAAAAGCTTAGTTGTAAATCAGGTTTTATTATAGAGAATAGGGTAGCAAAAGTATTGTAGAATTTTTAATTCCAGCCAGGTGCTGTGGAACACACTTGTAGTCCAAACTGCTCTGGAGGCTGAGGCAGGAGGATCTCTTAAGCCTAGGAGATGCAGGATGGAGTGCTATATGCTTTTGTGCCTGTGAATGCAGCCACTGTACTCTAGCCCAGTAACGTAGTAATCACCCTGTCTCTTTAAACAAACAAAAAAGGTTCTAATTCCAAACAGATTTTTCTTACTAAATATCTATTAGTATTTGGAAAATGGTTTGGAAAAAATGAATATATTTAATATTCTTACTCAATATTAGTTGTCTCAAAAAAAAAATTTGTTACAGATTTTTTTACCTTGTCAGTACTCTTTTCATGAGGGTTAGTAACTTAAATTTCTATAGCCAGTCCTCATTTATCCATATTGTCTTTTTTTAATTGGGAAGTGAATTCCTACCCTGAATAGTAACAATTTTATAGTGACAGCAAAATTGCAAGCATTTTGCTAGAGTGTGTATGTTTAATCTCCTTACATGAATAAGAACCTTAGGGAAGTAATAGACATTAGAGATAGAAAAGTCCTATTAGGTTATTTTATTTGTATCTTTTAGTGTCTGTCCTTCTAGTATTTTTATGTCTATAGTAGCATACATTGTTCTCTCTGCAAAAAAAGGGGGCATTATATTGTAGTTGCTATTTTTTTTTATTTCCACTTATCATGGGGGTACAAAAGTTCAGGTTATATATACTGCCCATGTCCCGCCCATCCCCCCGAGTCAGAGCTTCAAGTGTGTCCATTCCCCAGACAGTGCACTCATCATGTAGGTATACACCCATCCCCTCCCCCCAGCCCCCACCTCAGTCCGAAACCCAATTGATGTTATTCCCAAATGTGTACTTAGGTGATGATCAGGGAAACCAATTTACTGGTGAGTACATGTGGCGCTTATTTTTCCATTCTTGAGATACTTCACTTAATAGAATGGGTTCCAACTCTCTCCAGGAGAACAAAAGGGATTCTATATCACCATTATTTCTTATAGCTGAGTAATGTTCCATGGTATACATATACCACATTTTACTAATCCACTCATGAATTGATGGGCATTTGGGTTGTTTCCACATCTTTGCAATTGTGAATTGTGCTGCTATAAACATTCGGGTACAGGTGTCCTTTTTATAGAATGACTTTTGTTCTCTTGGGTAGATGCCCAATAATGGGATTGCTGGATTGAATGGAGTTTCCCTGATAGTATAACCTCAAAAGCTTTTCCCATCTAGTTTTAAATATTTCTCCATGTTTTCAGAAATTTTCAGAGTTCCCTAGAAATCTAATGCATAGGTTTTAAACCTTCTTTAAGCTTATTTTCCCAGTGTTGATCTAAACTTTTTTTATTGCTTCCCAGAATAGTCATGTAATTTATATATTTTCAAGGAATTGTCCTACTTCTCATCTGTTTATTTGAAATAGGCTGTTTTGTAATATTTTATTTTATATATCTTTCATTAATCTTTATTTAAATCATTTTGATTTCTGATTTTCATACTCATGTTTATTATATACATTTTCAAATTTTATAAGTTACATATAGGTACAATCATCTTAGAATTTTTGCTCTGTAATCAGATTTTTTGAATAGTGAATGACCTTTCTCAAATGCCATAATTTTTAAATATTTGTGGCATCTGTGATTTATACTCATGTGTAATCTTACAGTAAATACTGTTAAATAGAAAGCTATATTTAAAAAAAAATTTTAGAGATTCAACTAGTATTCTACAACCTTTAAGTAATAAGGGCTGTAATACTATTTATTTTAGAATTGAGGAATTTGTACAGTTTCTCAGAGTTTTATTCAACAGCTCCAAAGCCTTTTTTTTTTTTTTTTTGAGACAGAGTCTCACTCTGTTGCCCTGGGCTAGAGTGCCGTGGTGTCAGCCTAGCTCACAGCAACCTCAAACTCCTGGGCTTAAGCAATCCTCCTGTCTCAGCCTCCCAAGTAGCTGGGACTACAGGCATGTGCCACCATGCACAGATAATTTTTTTTCATATATATATTTTTAGCTGTCCACATCATTTCTTTCTATTTTTAGTAGAGATGGGGTCTCGCTTTTGCTCAGGCTGGTCGTGAACTCCTGACCTTGAGCGATCCTCCTGCCTCAGCCTCCCAGAGTGCTAGCATTATAGGCATGAGCCACCTCGGCCGGCCTCCAAAGCTTTTATTAACCTACAAATATATAAATTTAAACTATAAATGTGCAAACACTCATATATCAAGTAGCACTAGTCACCATTACTAAAAAGCAAGTCAGTGCTCATGAAGCCTTAATTTATAAGCCAAATCACTGCTGCCACTGCTAGGAAAATAAAATACTCCCAAAGGTTTTTACTATTCATTAGACAGCCATTTTTTGCTGTTTTAGTTAACACGTCCAGTCATGAATTTACATCCAAGGTTTTTTTTTTTTGTTTTGTTTTTGTTTTTTTGAAGACAGGGTCTCACCCTGGTTAGAGTGCTGTGGCGTCATCGTAGCTCACTGCATTATAGCTCAAACTCCTAGGAGGGCTCAGACGATCCACCTCCCTCAGCCTCCCGAGTAGCTGGGACTACAAACCCATGCCACCATGCCCAGCTATTTTTTTTCTACTTTTTTATAGAGATGGGGTCTTGGTCTTAAACTCCTGACCTCAAGTGATCCTCCCCACTTGGCCTCCCAGAGTGTTATGATTACAGGCGTGAGCCACCACGCCCAGCCTCCATCCATGTTTTTTGTTTCCTTCACTTCAAATTACAAATAATTTATATCATGTGCCTAGCAAAATGAATAATTAGAAAATAATTTACTAATCCCCCAAGAGAGAAAAAATTTAGCTTTTTCTTATAAAATTTTTATTTGAATAAACCAAATGAAAGTCTTTACATGACTACGAAAAGAATGAACTAAAGAGAAATACAACGATTTAAACCTCTCTAATTCTGAAATTTTGATAGCGAAACTGGTGTTTACTAGTGTTCTGTAGGAAATTACCCTCATTAAATGGTACCTTCCATGTGCTCTACCTTGGAAAGTCTCCCAGACCTAATGTAAAAAAAAGACCCAAGATCCTTTGAGCCTAGGAGTTCGAGGCTGCAGTGAGCTGTGATTCTACCATCACAGCCTGGGAGACACAGAGAAATCCATCTCTTAAAAAAAAAAAAAAAAGAGGTTACATACTATATGATTCCAACACAGTTGTGACATATAGTTGACCCTTGAGTAACACAGGTGTGAAACTGTGCAGGTCCACTTATAGAGGGATTTTTTTTTCAATAACTACAGTCATCTCTTCCTGTCTGCAGGTTCTGTCTCCACAACCAAACATGGATGGAAAATGCAGTATTCACAGAATGTGAAACCCGAGTATACAGAGGGCCAACTTTTCACATACGTGGGTTCTACAGGGCCCACTGCTGGGCTTGAGTACGTGGGGATGTTGGTATATGCAAAGGTCCTGGAACCAACCCCTCCATAATGAGGGATGACTGAATATGATATTCTGGAAATGTCAAAACTATGGAGAAAATAAAAAGATTAATGGATTCCATGAATTAGGAGGTAGGGATGGGTAGATGAATAGGCAGTATATACGGAGTTTTTAGGGTAGTAAAACTATTAATATTTTACACGATACTACAGTGGAATATACATGTCATTGTACATTTGGCCAAACCCAAAGAATGTATTATTATACAACACCAAGAGTGAACCCTGATATAAACTATGCACTTGGGGTTATAGAGATGTTTCAGTGTAGGGTCACTGATTATAAGTGTATCCCTCTGTTGCAGCGTGTTGATGATGGGGAAGGTTGTGTTTGTGTGGAGGCAGGAGGTGTATGGGATCTCTATAGTTTCTGTGAACCTAAAAACTACTCTAAGAGGTAAAGTCTCTTATTATAAAACAATAGAAAGAAAGAAAAAGAGACAGATAAGTTTCATTAACACACTCAGCATAGGGTACAGCCTTTCCTGCTGATAGTGTGACTGTAAAGACCAGAGTTGGATATAGGGGACTCAAGAAAGGGGCCAAGAATCAAGAAATGCTAACTCTTGCAGGAGTAAAAAAACATGTACCCAAATACAACTTACCAAAGACTTGCTGAGCTGCCATGCCTTTCATCTTTGTTTCTTAGACCATAATGGGTATCATCAGTGAGTGGCCATTTTAGGGGTTACATAGCTATCAATCTGTGTAGGTGACACGGTATGAGCTTTATGAATAGTTACAATTTACTTGATGCTTCCATGTATTCATCTATCCTCTTTTATTCTGAGTCTAGTGCATAGCAGTTAGCTTGATGTTTGTTCTTACTCCTATGAGTTTCATCCATCCCATTTGTTTTTCTTGTTCTGTAGAGTAAAATTGGGTATTATCCTAAAATAAAATCAATATTAATATATTTATTGCTCTTTATTTTATGTCTCCTAGTCAGAAAGGAAATTCTTCTTTAACAGCAATTTTAGCCATTGATACTGTCATCACTTAATGATTTAAAATTTCAAAACAAATTAAATATCTTTTTGAATCAAAGCTCTTTCAGTTTTGAATGTGTTCCCCTAACCTCTCACACCACAGTATCTTATGTAAATAAATACCCTCTGCATGAATGCTTTCCTCCTGAGAAATTGCTACTTTATAAAGTAGCACATCCCCTCGCTGGACAGCTAAAATTGTAAAACTTTCCTAACATTGAGCCAAAATTTGGCTATCCGTAACTTGCATATATTGGCTCTAATTTATTTTTCAGGAACCATTTAAATCTTTTGGGAGAGGATCTCCTTTGAAAATCTGATAGAAGCTATTTACTAACCCTTTTGGGGGGGGGAAATGCCCATATTCATAAATTCTTGCAAATAATTACAGGGTGTTAGACTCATTGAACTTTTTGAAAATGCAAGTTGAGATACTCTGCTCTAGAATAAGATATATCAGAATTTTCCAATATATTAACGTATAATGAAGGTCTTATATTAAACATTCCTAATTCTTTTAGCCATTCATAATATGATTTGATTAAAGATAAACCACTACCCATATCACGTGGCTTTATATCCTAATGTCTGTCTTTCTGAATTGTATGCCTTTAATTTTCATTTGAAGTGATCTCAATGTATATTGGGACTGTTACTTTACATACTTGAAATGCTCTGTAACAGCAGCTTTAACATTCATATACAGTGCAGTGTTGTCTCTTACCAAGTTTCTCCTTAGCTTCATCTTTGCATTATCCAAAATCTTTGAAACAATGCTTAACACATTTTAGATGTTTTAACGAATATTTATTAAATGAATAAAACTTTCTAATCCTTTCTACATCAAAAGCTGCCAAGCTGGTTTTACTACATATCATGCTAATGTGCGCTTGTGGGGGTGGGGTGGGAGTATGTATTGCACCATAGTTAAGTAGTAGCTTTTTGGAACCTAAACAAGAGATTTAACATTCTCTCTTGTTGAATTTCATTGTACAAGAGCAGTTATTTTCTTTGTGATCAGGATAGTTGCCAGGCAAAACAAAATACTGATAATTTTTACTCTCTGGCATGTAATAGCGAGCACAGTGGGTAGCACATCATAAGGGCTTCATAAATGTTTGCTAACTAAATAAATAATTAATGGCCATGAACATGTTATTACTGAAGTATGTACTTTGAGAGCTTGGTTCACCGCTGCTGAAAGAATTTTATACTTTATATTTTAAAATTAGTAAATTGAATATATTCTTCCAAAAGATGAACATCTTAAATTATAACTCTGTGTATACTTTCAGATCTCAAAATACAATACCTAACCTTAGTCTCAAAAAAAAAATAATTTAGACCAGGCACCGTTGGCTCTAGCCTGTAATCCTCGCACCTTGGGAGGCCAGAAGTTTGAGACCAGCCTGAGCAGGAGCGAGACCCATCTGTACAAAAAAGTAGAAAACTTAGCCGGGCGTGGTGGCCTATGCCTGTAGTACCAGCTGCCTGGAGGTTGAGGCAGGAGGATTGCTTGAGCCCAGGAGTTTGAGGTTGCAATGAACTATGATGATGCCATTGCACTCTAGCTGGGGAACAGAGCAAGACCCTGTCTCAAAATAATAATAGTATAGTAGTAATAATTAAAATGTTGGCTAGGTGCAGTGGCTCATGCCTATAATCTCAGCACTTTGGGAGGCTGAGCGAGAGGATTGCTTGAGGCCAGAGTTCAAGATTAGCCTGAGTAACATGGCAAGACCCTGTCTCTACTAAAAATGAACTGGGCGCAGTGGTGCATACCTTGTCCTAGTGACTGGGGAGGCTGAAGTGGGAGGATCACTGTGCCCAGGAGTTGGAGGTTACAGTGAGCTGTGATCATGCCACTGCACTCCAGCCTATGTGACAGAGTGAGACCCTGTCTCTATAAAAAAAATGAAAATGTTGAAGGCATTATGCTAAGTGAAGTAAGTCTGACAAAGACAATACTGTATGCTATTAATATCATCTATATCTGTTTAAAAACATTAAACTCATTGTAGAAACAGTATAATGGTCATTGCTGGGGGTGAGGGAAATGGGGAGATGTTGGTCAAAGGGTACAAACTTTCAGTTAAGATGAATACTTGGGATTTAATGTACAGCATGATAACTATAGTTAACAGTGCTATATTTTATACTTATATTCTTACTACCAAAAGAAAAAAGAAAACTAGGTGAGGTGACATATGTGTTAACTAACTTGATTGATCATTTTATAATATATAGGTATACCAAATCATCATATTGTACATCTTAAATTTAGACAGTTTTTGTCATACCTCAAGCTGGGAAAAGAAAGTGAAAAAAATTAAAATATTTGCTGCACTTGATAATTTGTGGTAGAAAACCTATGGTGTAATTTTAGGGCTTTACTTCCTTGGGCCACAGTCTTGAACCAACTCATTCTGGTTTCATAGTTCCTATGACCTTGGAAATTTATTTTGCTGCTTCACAGGCAATTTAAATCAGTCTAGAAATGTTTTGCTAAATGATTAACCATGCTTCTGTTTCTTCATGTCTTCTGTTGAGGAACTTTGTCTTTGATCCTCTTAGTATACATAGAAAGCAGGGATCAACAGTGATGGAATCTTCATCTTTTTTAAGGATCAAGAAGAAACTACCTTTGAAATTATAGTGCTTACCATTTGGACTTGTATTCTTTTTCCATGTAATCTGGGGAAGCAGCATTGCCATTCTCCCAGCTTACTACTTTTTAGATGCTTGATATTTTTTGGACGCCAAGAGATTTTTAAATAGTTATCTCTCTGCATAATACCAAAGAATTGATTCTCTACTGGCTGTTTTTTTTTTTTGTTTTTTTTTTTTGCATTTAAAAACCTGCCGTGTGAAACTAGGTAGAGTTTGAAGGCCCTCAAATCCTATACACTGAGAATGGGCAGCTTTCCAATGTAAGCTATTAGTGAATTATTTAAAGATCTGGTGGATGTTGAGTGAGCAAAGTGGCAAGGAGACTGATCTGTCAAGAGAATGTCTATGTTCTGGACTTGGGGCTCTCTGCCCTGAGATATGTTCACTCTAGGCCAGGTGTTTTGTTTTGTTTTGTTTTGTTGGTTGTTATTTTTTGTTTTTAGAGACAGGTTCTCACTCTGTCGCCAAGGCTGGAGTACAGTAGTGCCATCATAGTCACTGTAGCCTTCCTTGAGCTCCTGGTCACAAGCAATCCTCCTGCCTCATCCTCCCACCTCAGCTTCCTGAGTAGCTGGGATTACAGGCTCAAGCCAAATGTTCAAAACTGGGATTCATGTTCCTCTGAAGCTATAGTTCCCAAAGCTGACTGAACCCAGAATTAACCCAGAGAGCATTCATTCATTCATTCATTCATTTATTTGGCAAGCATGAAAATGAGGTTTATTGAGGAGAGAAAGATAGGATTATAGGGCAAGAGCACGATACAGGTTTACAGAGCATGGTACATAACGCCACAGATGATGACCGGACCCATTGTCACAGCAAAGTTGAGCTTTTAAAAACTAAGGACTCCTAGGCCTCACCCTCAGTGTAAGGAGTAAGTCTTAGAAATATATATTCTTTTTTTTTGGGGGGGGGGACAGAGTCTCACTCTGTTGCCCAAGCTAGAGTGCCGTGGCGTCAGCCTAGCTCACAGCAACCTCAAACTCCTGGGCTCAAGCAATCCTCCTGCCTCAGCCTCCCGAGTAGCTGGGACTACAGGCATGTGCCACCATGTCCGGCTAATTTTTCTATATATATTTTTAGCCATCCATATAATTTCTTTCTATTTTTGGTAGAGGCGGGGTCTCACTCTTGCTCAGGCTGTTCTCGAACTCCTGAGCTAAACAATCTGCCTGCCTCAGCCTCCCAGAGTACTGGGATTATAGGGGTGAGTCACTGCACCCAGCCAAAATATATATTCTTAAGAAAGTTCTCTAAATATTCTTGAAACCCTTGAAATTGTGGTAGACAATATTGTGTCTCATGTTTCTTCTTGAGCTTTCATCAGGGCTCTTATAAGGAGGGGTTCTTGACTCTAAAATGTTTAAGAATACTTGATATAAGCCACTGATTCTCAAACTTGATAGTATACCAGGATTACCCAAGAACTTGTTAAAACACAAATTGCTGGACCCCCACCCCCAGAATTTCTGATTCAGTAAGTCTTCTGTGGAGCCCACAACCCTTATTTAGGACCCTACTACAGCAGGTCGTAAAATAATGTTGTTTTATTATAATGTTGATGAGAAAAAAAAATTGATTCCTGGTCAGGGCCACTGTCTATGAGGAGTTTGCAGGTTTTCCCACGTCTGAATGGGTTTTCTCCAGATGCTCTAGTTTCCACCTACATACATCCCAAAGATGTGCAAGTTAGGTTAGTTGGCTTATCTCAGTTGTCTCAGTATGAGACAGAGATACAAAGAGAGAGAGAGAGAGAGAGAGAGTGAGTGACTGTGTGTATGTGTGTGTGTGTGTGTGTGTGTGTGAGAGAGAGAGAGAGAGAAAGAGAGACAGAGACAGAGAGAATGTACCCTGCAATGAAATGGTGTCCTGTCCGGGGTTGGTGCCTGCATTGTAAGCTGCTGGGATAGGCTTTGGTCACCCACAACTCTGAACTGGAAAAATTGGGTAACTAATTATCTTACTTACTTTTATTAATCTTTCTTAAATGTATATATAGCATACATTTATTTCAATATTAAATATTAAAAGTGTTTTGAATCTTTATTTAGAAGTTAGAGTGATGTTTTTGTGACCATAAATATGCCATAGGAATTTAACTCATGGTTGTATCAATCAACCTATGCTAAAATTGGTTTGTTACAAGTTTTGCTTACAGCCAGTTTCCAAGAACTTATCAGTGAAGTTAAGTGGAGAGTTACAGTAGTTCCTTGGTGTTGCCTATGCTGCGGGACAGGAGGCTACTTGTTAAGAACTACTGTTCTAGGCTTTGGCTAACACTACTATGTACTTTCAGCATCAAGTTCTGAAAGCAAAGTATACCTTTCAGGATTCTTCACCAATTAATGACAGTGATAAACATAATGAAGCATAGCAAAACTAAATCTAGTTCAACACTGTTAAGAGAAGGATAAAGAAAATTCCCTCCTTCCTGGCAAAGGAAAGTACACAGGCATTTTACATTGACCCTGTTGACAAACCTAGTTCATGAACAATTGCTTCTCTATGTAGCATTTTGCTTTTGCTTTTCTTCTGTTAGAGTAGAAAAATTCATTTTTCCTTGACTACTTTAAATGGTTTCATTTTGGTTTTTTACACTAAATTATGTAACTTTTTAAGTATGCCCATGCTCTCCAAGCCAAGTAGAATACAGCGAAAAATTAAAACAAAATGTACTTTGACCTAAATGTGAGAGGAAGCAGGAAAAATGACTCTGAGAATTCCTGAAATGAATAAAAGTGGTTATATTAAAAAGCTTGGAAAACCAGTGGTCAAGTGGCCAATAGAGGGAAGCTTTCAGATTCCCAGGGAAAAAGCAACTGTTACCAAAGCTATAAAACACTACTAAATTCACAGGAGTCCTAAAAAGAAGTTCATTTCCCCAAGGCTCTCTGACACTTTGAAGGAAACAACCCTGGAAGAAATCTATTATCCATGAAGAGTTGAAGAGTCTAATCATGAAATTTTCCTCTCTATATAGAGGTGAACTTTTAAGGCTTCTGGACATCATTAATGAGACTCAATGTTTTTCTTTCCCAGTTAGACCTGGTGGGACTCTGGATGTTTCATACCTTTAGAGGGAGATGTCTTCAGTGAAACTGACCTGATTTAAGAAAACCTAGGCTGTTTGGCAGCTCACACTTGGAATCCCAGCACTCTGGGAAGCCGAGGCAGGAGGAGCACTTGAAGCTAGGAGTTCAAGACCAGCCTGGGCAGTGAGACCCTGTCTCTACAAAAAAATAAAATAAAACCTAGACCTTTAGTGGGAAGGGTCTGTATTTAAAGGAAACGTATTTCAAAGTATTATTGACCTGAGATTAGGTTAGTGTATTTGTTTTCTCTGTATTTTTTTTATTTTATTTTATTTTTTGAGACATAGTCTCACTCTGTCACCTGGGCTAGAGTACTGTGGCATCAGCCTAGCTCACAGCAACCTCAAACTCCTGGGCTTAAGCGATCCTCCTGCCTCAGCCTTCAAGTAGCTAGGACTACAAATGCCCACTACCACACCTGGCTAATTTCTTTTCTATTTTTAGTTGAGACGGGGTCTTCCTCTTGCTCAAGCTGGTCTCAAAGTCCTGAGCTCAAGTGATCCTCCTGCCTCCCAGAGTGCTAGGATTAAAGGCATGAGCCACCTTGCCTGGCCATCTCTGTATTTTTTTTTAGAGTATAGCTTTTAATTGTCTCACAACATGTTAGAAGGGAAGAAAATTAATTTTAAGTGAATTATAATTTTTTTGTAATTGAAAGAAAACACTTTAGTGCCAAAGTCTTCAATTATGTGAAGAAATTCTCTCCTCCATTTATAATCTTTTTACTTTGTATATCAGTATTTTGATATTTCATGGCTGTCAAAATATTGGCATAAATTATCAGTACTTACAGAAATATGGCTGAAACTTTAATATCTTTGGTATTACCTTACTACATGTAATTAAATTCTTTATATTTATTTTAGGCCAGGCTCAGTGGCTCACGGCTGTAATCCTAGCACTCTGGGAGGCCGAGGCAGGTGGATCATTTGAGCTCAGGAGTTCGAGACCAGCCTGAGCCAGAGTGAGACCGTGTCTCTACTAAAAATAGAAAGAAATTATATAGACAGCTAAAAATATATATAGAAAAAAAAATTAGCCGGGCATGGTGGCACATGCCTGTAGTCCCAGCTACTCAGAAGGCTGAGGCAGAAGGATTGCTTGAGCCCAGGAGTTTGAGGTTGCTGTGAGCTATGCTGGCGTCATGGCACTCTAGCCCGGGCAACAGAGTCACACTGTCTCAAAAAAAAAAAAAAAAAATTATTTTAAATTAATTTTTTCTTTGTCTTTCTTTTTGTTCCCCTGAGACAGAGTCTTGCTCTGTTGCCTGAGCTAGAGTACAGTGGCATCATCGTAGCTCACTGCAGTCTCAAATGCCTGAGCTCAAGTGATCTTCCCACCTTAGCCTCCTGAAGTAATGGCACTATAGGAACATGCCACCACACCTGGCTAATTTTTAAATTTTTTATAGAGAAGGGATCTCGCTCTGGTACTCAGGCTGGTTCAAACTCCTGGCCTCAAGTGATCCTCCCACCTTGGCCTCCGAAAGTCCTAGGATTAAAGGTGTGAGCTACTGTGCCCAGCCTATTTATTTATTTTTGTGATAGGGTCTTGCCATGTTACCCAGGCATAGCTCAAGCAGTCCTCCCACCTCTGCCTCCTAAGTAGCTGGGATTACAGCACCACCACACCTGGGCCTTACTGTGTTTTAAATCTAAATACTACTTAATGTAGGTGATCATTATCACCTAAATGCATTGATTTTTAAATACCTAAAAATAGCTACTATATATCATATACTTAATGGAAATTGTGAATCCCATTTGTTCATTGAAAAATTCAGCTTCCAGATTGTTGCCCTACATCATCAGAGTTTTTTCAAACAAGGAGTTAATAGGGAAATAATTGTAGAGCCTTCTTGACTTATACTGTATGAGAAACAGATGTTTGCCAGATGGAAATGAACAAAACCAGTAAAGAAATTGATGACTTACTCAGGTTAACAAGAGTGTAAACAATGAAATGATTAGGAAAAATTGGAAAATATAGTTTAATACTTGTTTTAGACTGAAAAAGTCCAGGAAATCAGTTATATGCCCATATAATGTCATGTGTCTTACTCTCTGAGTATGATATGCCTGACAGGACTCCAGACTGAAGGCAGTTTATTTTAGCTTAACTTCAGTTTTTTCTGTGATTTTATGACTATTACCATTATGACACATGCTTTGCATTTATTGTTGCCTTGATTTAATTGTGTACTATTTCTTATTCTCACAAAATTACACTTGCTTTTTTATTACTAAGAAATAAAGGATCTATAGAACACAGATCCCATGCCACCCACACAAGCCTTCTATGTAGTTTTATTTCTGTCAAGTGAAATAGACAACCTAGTTAACATTATTTTGAAAAGGGCGATGTTACTTTTTCCTTTTAATTTTGCCACCTTATGTGAATAATATATCAACATTCAGCAGTTCTTCTCTTACACTCTCCTTCTTGGCAAAGGAATTGGAAAAGGAAAGTACACTGGTATTTTACGTTGACCATATTGACAAACCTTTTATATATGGTATATCAAAGAGAGTGGTAATACTGTTTTTACATATGCAAGAGTAGTAACAGTGTTTATGGAAAGTTTGGTTTAATATTGTCTATCTATACTTTGTTCTTCAACATTAAGTAGCTTAAACGAGACAATTGTAGAATCTTAGAATTGGAAAGAATCTTTAATATTTTACAACCCCCTCCGGCCAAAGCGAGAAATGAGATTCGTTAGTGACAGACTTGTCAAGTTTTATTTATATTCTTCTGAATTGCTTTTAGGGATAGGGAGCTCACTACTTGCTGTGTAAGTTTGCTTTGCTTTGGTAGGGTTTAATAATTAGAAATTTGTTCATTCTTTGTGGTGATAAAATTGGCCTTCCTGGATATTTTACTTATAATCATCTTCCTTTCCATAGTTACCCTAACCCTCTAAAATAATTGTGCACAATTACTGTTTTTCCCTCTCTTTCTCTTCAGGCAAAACATCTCCATTCTTTCAAATGATCCTAATAGTCCATGATTTTTAAATGCCTTTGACACATCTCAGTTTGTAATTATTCCTTTTATATTATCATGCCCAAAATTAAACAAGATATTCAGAGATTTTATGACCAATGCGAAATCTAAAGGGACTGTTACCTCCTTTATTTTGGGTACTTTGTGTGTTATTAGTAAATTCAAATTTAATTTGTTTCTGCTTCAAGCCCCCGCCCCAACTTTTTAAACTCTTTAAGTACATAACGTGTTGACCTAGTGTCTTCAAACCCTCCAAGATTCTTTCACATGAATTTCTAGGAAACTAGCACTCCCTTACATTCTACTTACATGGTTGGAATTTTTAAGCCGAAATGTAGGTCATAATCTTTTCCTTATTAAGTTTTGGGGTTAATCCTTATTCCAGCTTTTTTTTTTTTATTCATATTTCAATGGATGCAAATCCAGCTTTTCTTAATCATTCTAAGATCTAGGTCTCTGCTGGGCATGGTGGCTCACACCTGTAATCCTAGTACCCTGGGAGGCCGAGGCAGGAGGATAGCTTGAGCTCAGGAGTTCGAGACCAGCCTGAGCAAGAGGGAGACCCCATCTCTACTAAAAATAGGAAAAGTTAGCTGACAGTGGTGGTGCATGCCTATATTCCCAGCTACTCAGGAGGCTGAGGCAGGAGGATTGCTTTCAGGTTGCTGTGAGCTAGGCTGATGCTATAGCACTTGCCCAGGCAATAGAGTGAGACTCTGTCTCAATCAATCAATCTAAATAAAATATACATCTAGATTATGTTTTTCATAAGATATATTTTTTAATCATGCTGTCTTTTTTTATTTTTATTTTTTTGAGACAGGGTCTCACTCTGTCGCCCAGGCTAGAGTGCAGTGGCTCACTGCAACCTTAAACTTCTGGGCTGAAGTGATCCTCCTCCCTCAGCCTCCGAAGTACCTGGAACTACAGGTTTGAGCCACCATGCCTGGATAACTTTTTCTGTTTTTGGTAGAGATGGGGTCTTACTCTTGCTTAGACTGGTTTCAAACTCCTGCCCTCAAGCCATCCTTCTGCCTCAGCTTCCCAGAGTGCTGGGATTACAGGCTAAAGCCACCAAGCCCAGCGCATTCTGTTATTTGTTAATTTGAAAATAAAGATATCTTTCAAGTGATAAGGAGTGTGTGAGACCAAAGGTGAAGGAATAGCATGTCAGAGATTAATAACACTATTACTATGAATCAGTACTCTTTAATCAGCTGCAGATACATTTGGAACTATCATCCGGCTCTTAACTTCATTGACTTAACTATTGCAGATTGTCAAAAGTTTTGTTAAGTCAAGTTCCCTATATCTTAGTTTCGGATCTTTCAAATCTGATAACCTTTGTTTTTATTAAAAGGCAAATTACTATCAGTGAACATATTTTGCTGTTACTGATCAATGTGTATATTTTTATTTTGTTTATACTAATTATCCATTGTTGGGGCTCAACACACTACCCCAAAATATGACTGTAGAAGGATATTCCATCCCCAAAATATACTTCTTTGGCATGTTTTGAGGTGGTTATTCTGAAAAAACTGCAGATGCAGGAGTAGTTTTGAAAAGTTGTCCATTTGTAAAAGAAATTTACAACTATAAGGGAAATCTACATTAGTAAAAGTATCTGTATCAGAAAAAGGGTTGCTCCAGATAATTTTTATTACCTGAGAGACTTTTTATCTATATAACAAGACTATCTTTATGCGTCATACATTTCCTCCCATTGCCCTCCTATAACTTGTATAACCACCACCCACAGAAGTCCCAAGCTGCTATTTCTTTCTGTAGCTCTAGATATGATGTAAGCATCAATCGTCTGACTCTTCTTTGAGTCTCATACTTTGTGGGACTCCTGTGCTTATGTACATCATTAAATATGGTTTTTCTCCTGTTAATCTTTCTTGTGTCAGTTTAATTTGTAGCCCAGCCAAGGAACCTTGAAGGGTAGAAGGAAGCCATTTTTCATTCCCCTCTACCATTTTGGAATTTCATTGGAGTTCAAGTTTAGTAGCTTATAGTTTCTAAATTGGCCCTTTCTTCCTTTATAAATATAAGTACATATCTTTAATATCTTGGCAATGCCATGATTTTTTTCTAAGACTTCCAATAATGGCTCTGAGCTTATGTCTACCAGCATAGTATTCTAACATGTAATTTATTTTAACCTATCTAAATTTGCATTGGTCCTTAATTATTAAAAGCATGAAGATGTTCGTATTATTTCTAATAGTAGAAAATTGAAAGTAGCTTAGGCATTCAAACTAAGGAAAAATAATAAAACTCATTTTCATTTTCTTAAGTATTTATTAAATAGTTACTTAAAATGATGGCAGCGTAAGGACATGAAAAGATATTAAGTAAATGAGCAACTTACTGTTTATATGTAACCTGGACCTTGGTAGAAGTAATAGGCTTCCGGGAAAAAAAAGGCTGAAAATGCATTTAAATAGTTAACTGGCTAGGTTCTAGGTAAGACTATGGAATCCGTTTCATGTATTTGTTTTGTTTTCCAAATTATCTCCAATGTAATTATGTTATTTTTAAAGAAAACTATTACTATATTTCCGGAAAGAGAAAGGATCCTTTACCTATCCCTTAGTGTATAGGTTACTTTTTAATCTCTAGTTTATACTTTTTATATTAAAAATAATTTTTCTTGTCAGAAATAACAGTAACAGTCTGGTCATGGTGGGACACACCTATAATCCCAGCACTTTGGGAGGCCTAGACAGGAAGATGGCTTGAGGTCAGGAGTTCAAGACCAGCCTGAGCAACATAGGGAGCACCCCTCTCTACAAAAAAATTTTGAAAAGTTAGCTGGGTGAGTTGGCATGTGCCTGTACTCCTAGCTACTTAGGAGGCTAAGGCAGGAGGATGCCTTGGGCCCAGAAGTTCGAGGTTGCAGTGAGCTGTGATGGTGCCACTATACTCTATCTAGCCTGGCGGGGAGAGAGACAGAGAGAGACACTGTCTCAAGAAAAAGAAAAAAAAATTGCGGAAAAAACAGTATCAGTAACAAAATTAAATAAACTTTTCTTTTCTTCCAACTATTAATATTTTGTCTGTCTCAATTTTCTTTTTCTGAGTATAGCTTTAAAATTCCTTTATGTTGAGTTGCTGTCTTCTCCTAATCCTGCTTATTTCTCCTTTCTGAAAAGGTGACCAGTCGGTAAAGCAAGTTAAAAATATATACATTTATTATTCCATACTTCTTTTCCTCTGTAATTTATGAGTTTGCAGTTTCTTCTAGATGGGTTTCATTTTCCTCCATTTAAAGTTCAAAGTTTAAAGTTTTATTCAGCACATGGCAAAACACTTTGTTCTCTGCTACCCTGTGCCAACAAGCATGAAAACAATAAACTTCTTTCACACCATCTTACAATGTAAAAATCATTTAGCCATGAATTAAGAAATCCAGGTTCTGATCCCAGCACTTCTGTAAACAAGATATTTGACATGAAAAGTCACTTAAACCCTCTGAGTCTACTTTTTTCCTTTTCTTTTCTTTTTTTTTTTTGTAAACACAGAAGCAAGCTGGGATCTGAGTCCACTTCTTCATCTGTAAAAATGACATGAGATTATTCATCTCTATAGTTTAATTTCCATTTTTAACAGCCTGGTTTTTTTGTATTCAGTTTTTCCATTTTTTTAAAACCCCTCTGATTTGAAAATCCAACTGTATCTTATATTCAATATTCCTATATTTATCTGGGTCAGTTTTGAGATTTTCTAAATTATCCATTGATGACTATCTTTATTGCCTTAGTATCACACTGTTAGATTGATTGAAGCATTGAAATATGTTATAATATCTATTAGAGCTAGTTCTCTATTTTTTTTTTTCTATTTTTGGTCTTTTATTGTTTGAGAACTTTCCTGGTTATTTTTGCTTATTTTTCTATGTGAACTTCAAAATTGCTTTTAGTTTCAAAATCTTATTAGTATTTTTACCAAAGTCTGATTAGAGTTACAGAATAACTTATGGAAAAATTGCATCTTTATGATCAGTAAATGCTTAAGGAAAAATATCAGGTATTCAGAATATTATATGAGCAAGGGAAACAAATCATCAAATATGATTATGGTATTAATGAATTTTGAGATATCTACTTCATTTATGGTATGTATGTATGTATGTATGAATGAGACAAGGTCTCCCTCTGTTGCCCAGGCGGGAGTGCAGTAGCACAACCACACCTCACTGTAACCTTGAACTCCAAGGCTCAAGCAGAGATACCTATTTCTGAAGTAGTGATATTACTGATTCTAGTGGTTATGAAAGGAAGCGTGAGTAACTTGGCAAAGAAGTTTAAATTCTAATCATGTTTGGCTTTATGTGGTAAGAGATACAAATTTGACTATGTCCTAATAGTCAACTGTATCAACTACAGTATCAACTACAGATTTGAAGAAGGTGAAAATTCAGGTCTGATACACAGTTTGGATTATTTGTGAGAAAAAAATTGGTTATCTTAATGGCACAAGATACAAAGTCATAGAGAAGGAAGAGTAAGTAAAACCTTAATGTTAGGAGGAAGGAAGATTAATCAGGATGATTCTGAGAAAGAAATCATAGAGATGACAAACTTATAGGACTACTCTAGGGTTACCGTGTTTACCTTATTAGTTTTCAGAAAGTCTAGAAGGAAAAGATGAAAGGACAATGAATTCAGCCATAATGCTATTGATAATACAGAGACTGTTGGTGGAGAGTGTTTTTTTATTTTTATGTTTTAGAATTCTCAACAGTGGTTTTTTCTTTTCTTCTTTCTTTCTTTCTCTTTTTTTCTTTTCTTTCTTTCTTTCTTTCTCCCCCCACCCCCTGCCTTTTTTTTTTTTTTTTTTTAAGACAGAGTCTCCCTCTGTCGCCCTGGCTAGAGTGCAGTGGCATGATCATAGCTCACTGCATCCTCAAACTCCTGGGCTCAAGTGATCCTCCTGTCTCAGCCTCCTAGTAGCTGGAACTACAGGTGTGCGCCACCACACCCAGCTAATTTTTTCTATTTTTAGTAGAGTTGGGTCTAGCTCTTGCTCAGGCTGGCCTAGAACTCCCAAGCTCAAGTGATCCTCCCTCCTCGGCCTCCCAGGGTGCTAGGATTACAGGCATGGGCCACTGTGCCTGACCAACAGTGGTTTTTCTTAGGGCAACTATATGTTATTAAAATCTGACATGATACATGTAAAATTAAAAAATGGATGCATTCTGTTGGCCCTCCTTTTCTCTTAATGACTGGGGCAGTTATCAAGGATATAATGAAAAAAGGAGGGAAAGGGGTATTATCCAGCTATTAATTTAGTTCTTAAGAGGGTTGTAATTTTGTATTTATTTGTGTGATTACTCTGTTGTTAATTTCTGTTTTCTTCTAAAAGACTATAAAATGTGCTAGGATAAGAATTTGGTTGTCTTTTCCTAACTGTTGGATACCCTGGGCCAAACATGGTGCCTTGCACATAAAAGGCATTCCAGACATGTTGGTTGGTTGAATGTGCTACATGCTTGGGGGACGTAGGAGAATTTAAAACATCAGTAAGATGAGGTTCATATCTTCTTGAAATTCTTGTAGAACTCACAGACTTCTGAAGGTATAAAACTATACTGTACAGCCTTTGCATTGCATGGAAGATCTGAATAGAGTCATTAATGTGGAAAACTTAATTATTTGGACATTACCATGATGTAGGAGTTATATGTTTAATTATATATTTTCATAGATTTATAAAACAATATGGCATATTGAAAAATACTTTCATCAATTCTGTCAGCTTTCATACAAGGCTGTCTCAAAGTTGAATTCCTCTAGCTACTATTGTTCACTTTTTTTTAAACTACCCATATATCTAAAAAATATTGATAATGCTAGGTCATTAAGAGTTTTTGGGGTTTTTTTGTAAGTGTGTATAATTGGAACAATCCACTGGTTTGTTTAGGCTTCCATATATATTAAGATGAGAGATTTGTTCTTTTCATGGCCCAAGATAAATGGAACCAAAATTCCAGTTTAACTCTTAATTGCACATGAAAGGTTCTCACATTACTGTAAGGAACAGATTTTCTTCAGATAGGCACACAGTGTTGCCTTGCTTTTAGCTTCTGTTTACTTTCTGACCTCTGTTGATTTATTCAGCTTGTAACCTAGAAACCAGCTAAAAAGGAAGGAAGTTAGAGATGTGTATTTCTGGGCAGTAACTGGAGTAGTTTCCTCTTCCCCTTGCCTGGTTTAGCGGCCAATAAAAGCCTTTTACTCCACCTCCCAACAACAAAAAAGATTTCTGAACAGAAACTCTTCACCCTTTTTCCTTAAATCCAGTAAAGAAGGTAGAAGCCATATGAACAGCGGATTTAAAAGACTAGAATGTTGCTCTTCTCAAATTGGTGCTTTTTACTCTGTGAAAGATGGGATCTACCTTCCTAATGAATTGTAAGAACAGGAGAGAGTTAAGGAGACTTGATGTAAAACCTAGCAATTTACGCTCATTACCAAGTGGGTTCTCAATGTTGTTATTCACTGTTTTTGTTTGTATTAGAAATTTACCAGAGTACCAGACTGAAGTCACATTAATATATTTATAAAAATGTCAGTCAAGCCTACTTTAAATATTTAAAAAATATCCATTATTGTCAACTAGTTGTAACTCCCTGCATCTTTCCTTTGCATCAAGAATTGACTATAGTATTTCTACATAATAGTGGAGAAGTGTCTTGTTTTAATTCAACCGTGATGTAGTGTAAAATAATGTTAAAAATGAATGTTTGGTTTTTCAGTATTGATGTTAATTATTTTGATTTTTATTGTAAAAATGGTGCAGTCTACCTTACTAGGAATGTATGAATATTGAGGAAATTGTATTGTTAGCTAAGTATAGTTCTATGTGCTATTTTATTCTATATAGCAAACTGATAGTACTTGAGCAAAGATAGCTGTTTTTAAATTTATGTCATATACAGACTAGTCAAGCTTGAGTTTATGCAAGATTAGAAGATGAATCCTGTGAAATATTAAGCTCATTCTCTAATGTACAAAAAGTTAGAGAAATGTATGAAAGTGCTTAAAGTGTGGTAGTTTATAATATCAAGCTATATCAAGTATTTGATATTTCCTTGTTGTTTAGAGCTCAGAATAAGGCTGCCACATTTGCCCAGTTTTTTTTAGTAGTTTATATGATGACATTGTGAGTTCTTTTATTTCCATGTTTTTATTTTATGCCTAAGTGATTAATTATGAAAGAATTATTGGGGTAGTATGTGTGATTTAATATACACTTCACAGCATTAATAAAAATATAACTTTGTTCTAAAGTTATATTTTAGGCCGGGCGCGGTGGCTCATGCCTGTAATCCTAGCACTCTGGGAGGCCAAGGCAGGAGGATCACTCAAGGTCGGGAGTTCGAGACCAGCCTGAGCAAGAGCGAGACCCCGTCTCTACTAAAAATAGAAAGAAATTATATGGACAGCTAAAAATATATATAGAAAAATTAGCTGAGCATGGTGGCACATGCCTGTAGTCCCAGCTACTTGGGAGGTTGAGGCAGGAGGATTGCTTGAGCCCAGGAGTTTGAGGTTGCTGTGAGCAAGGCTGATGCCACGCCCAGGCAACAGAGTGACACTCTATCTCAAAAAATAAAATAAATAAAATAAAAAAATAAAGTTACATTTTAGCATCATCCAGATTCTATAAAATAAAATGTTATATTTTAGCACCACCCATGTTCTTCAAAATAAACCCATATTTTACTCACAGCCATCTCTTTTCATTTTTTTAAAACAAAAGATTTTATAAGTGCAAGTCCTTTAGATACTAATTTGAAAGTATCTTCTTTTCTATAGTTAACCTGATAATTTCTGTGAAATGAAAGTGATATATCTTGAATAGGCATAAAGGAAATATGTATATAGTATTAAAAAGTATGAATTTTTAGATTTACTGAAATTGAGACATCTACATGGGGACAAATTTATAATAAAAGATTGTTTACGTACATCATTAAAAAATAGGTATTACAAAGGCGATACATGTAACCAAAAATATTTGTACCCCTTTAATATTTTTAAATT
Source organism: Lemur catta (assembly GCF_020740605.2). Lineage (NCBI taxonomy): Eukaryota > Metazoa > Chordata > Mammalia > Primates > Lemuridae > Lemur > Lemur catta. Next base: position 43,078,133 of record NC_059141.1, on the reverse strand, counting down.
AAAAAAAAAGTCTCATCAATCTGGGAATGTTATAACATGTAGGTGGACACAAAAAGATGAAATATTTTCTTGTATTTACAGGTATAATTTCAAATTGTCAATGCATGGTATTATATGTATTTCCTCTGTTTCTTCATGTAATCTCTATAATAAAACTGAAAACATTTCAATTAATTTTAATACAGAAGCACTGTTGACTGAGTATATGGCCAACTTTCCTTCTCTAAGTCAGTGAAATTGGCAAATTTCACTGAATGATCTAAAGGTTAAAATTTGATTATACTGACAAGTTAGTAAATACAACATGATATTTAGCATACAGCCACAAATTTATATTAAATAGTTCCTATCTCTGCTCTTTGATTTGTTGGAGTAGTTGAAGTTAAGTCTTAATATCATCACAAAAGCCTGTACTGTAAAATCAGAAATTGGAGCATCCCTGTCCAGTATAAATAAGTGAGCCAAGGGTGTGGTTTTCAATTTTTCAGTATTTACAGGAAAAATTTTAAAGTAGGTGGATTTATTTTACTGTATTTTATTTAACCAATATATCCAAAATTTAATTTCAAAAATAATCAAAAAGTTTTTTAGATACTTGACGATCTTTTTTCATATTCAATATTTTATACATATAGCACACATGTTAATTCAGATTAACCACATTTCAGGTGTTCAGTAGCCACATAAGGTTGAACAACAGAACTCTACAATTTAGATAGAAGTTAAGAGAATATATTCGATAACACATAAGAAAAATATATTTTGTGCTTTCAAATTATAAGTCTTTATCTGAGAACTATCTACATTAAATTTTTTCTTACAAAGAATGAAAATATTTCAGTATTTTTAAATCTGCCAAGATAAGTATTACCAGTTTCTTGTTCTTTTGAGTAAAGTGTCTCTGAGGTTGTTGGCTATGTTGTTTGATTTCACTTAGACTGTTACACCAAAAATATTTTAAATTGATTTTTTCCTGGTTTTTTTTGTATTTTAAGGTGAAATGATTAAACTGAAAAATAAATCCTTCCTTGAAAACACACTGAAAGTATTTTTGATGGTTTAAAGTTATGCTTTATTTTTGCCAATTTGAGAGATATTTACATATTATTTCTTTTCTGCACTTTCTCACCTTGGTGAATCTGTAAAGCAAAACTTTGTATTTGCATTTGCTTTATGAAGGAGACAGTAAACTTGAGCTCTCAGTCTCGCCACTAGTCTGTCTTTGTCTGTTGTTAAAATTATGAGCCAGTCTCTGTGGCCGCAGCCAAATGAGTAATCACCAGTAATGTGACTCGTGCTGGAAGTGACTCCATCAGCACCTGTGACGGGGGATTAGTTACAGTTTACAGAGCACCGCCTCTTCCCTTCTCTCAGTGTGCCCTCAGCCAAGTACTCGTTCTCATTTGGGTGTCTGCACTGTTGGAAGCTACTGCAGTGTGTTTGCACGCAGACAAGAGTACAGTGGGAAAGGCTTTCTCTAGCTGATGGATGGCTGTTCTCTTTATTTGGAGTATCTTACTGGTTATGTAAGCGACCTCGGGAGAAATTATCCTGACCCAGATCGGAGGATGCAGTAGTGCTTCAGCTGCAGGATTTCTTAGTCGTTAACACCACAGTGCTGATGACAAAGAGCGAGTTGTAATCCTCGTCTCTGCCAGGGCTGAGCCAGAGCAGACAGAAAATCGTCATTTGCTCGTCGGAGACTTGTTAGGTTACAGCTTCTGCTTCGTTCTGTGGTCTTGGCTTTTCTTCCTATACAATGACGCCGCTGCAAGTGAGCTCAGAAATGCTTGGTTTGAGAGCCATTTGCCTGTGATTTTTGAAGACTAAAGAAGTATTTACGCTAGATTAAAAAAATACGGCTCAAGAACAAAGTGGAAATTTCAGCTATACTTATTGACCTTTAAAGCCTTGTCGTGGATTTCTGAGATTTAAAGATACTTTAAAATTTTCAAGAACAAAGTACGGTTTGTATTTTTCTGCTTCCTTTTTCTTTTGTCTTAATTTACATTTGGTTTTGCTTCTCAGCCTTACGAATTAAGGTCACTGCCTTTTATAGATCTAGTCTGAGTGTTCTAGTTTTAAGAATTTTTAACTTTTGTTTGTTTAGAAAGGGGTTTATTGTGTTTGTAGTAATTTAATAACACTGTAAAAAGATTAATTTGAAAACTAGAGTTTTATTGTTTAAAGTATTACAGCAGAAGTGTTTCAAATTAGGATTTTTAGACTATAATGTTTCAAGGGAAGTGGGGATATTTGTTTTGTGAGGTTTATTTTGTGGTGTATTCCATTCCCCACCCCCAACTTGTTTTCTAACAGTATCGTGTTTTTCAATAGACCTGCTTGGGTGGGAATTTGGACTTTGTTCTTTCAAGTCACTCCAGTCTTTTTTTTTTTTTTTTTTGGTAGACTAAACCTTGACTTCTAAATGTTGCTTAGATTGTTTTTTGTTTCGGTGTTTATCTTTGGTGAGATTTATATCAGTATTTTTGTAGTTAATGAGCCTGATTTTTTTTTTTTAACTTGAAAAAGGAATTGTTAACTGGAGATTGTTAGAAACTCAGACCGGCAGGCATAAGCTCCATGAATTTCCTGTTAAAGGTTAAATAGTGAGCTTTAACATGGTTTGTTTGAGCAGCTGAGTTGTGTTTGAGAGCTGTAGCTGATTTATTTTAAAAATGTTTTTCGGGAGGGCTCATCTGTTCGCCTCTTCCTCATGTGAATGGAATGTGGTGCAGCATGGAGCCCCAAACAGGATACAGTTGTTCTAAGCATTCTTCCCATGGCTTGGTAGGCCCTTCTAGAAATGCAGGCTCTCAACTATACTTATTTTAGCTTTAGACTATTTTTAAAGTATGGTTAACATTGACAAATGACCTTTAAAAAAAGATCCATTAGTAAAATTGAAAAAGTGTTTTGTTTCAACTAAATATTCAATTTTAAGTTAATTTTCATTTGGATTTTGAAAGGCTTTTTCAGCATTTGAATAATAGTCTTTTGTGATTAGGGCCACATTATACTGTGACTTTCATCAGATGGTAGGCTCATTGCTTCCCCTTAGGCCGTGGAAGTTCCTCATAGAATGATGTATCTTTAGAGTCTTGAATTACTTAGTTATGCATGAGTTCTAGTTTCTTTACATTCCAGTGCACCTAGACCCATGAAATATTTACTTACAGATTTATCATAAAAGCTGTAGGATCCATTTGATTTTATTTAAACATGTATATTTTTATTCTTAAACTAATGTCTCTTTGAAATATGTTAGACATGGATACAAAAATTAACAATGGTTACATTGTTGATTGCTACTTTAAAAAATCAGGGTGTATTTTAACATCTTTTCATGTCTTTTTACCTTTAATTTTTTCTTAAAGTAGGAACAGTGACATATTCAGTTGCTCAATTTAGTACATATTGAAACATTTCTTTAACAAGTACTATAAAAGTATTTATCAACGGTTTTTCTTATTTAGGAAGCATGATATACTTTGGCCCCGTTTGTAGATTATTATAACTCTTCATGTATCAGAAATAGATCCTTGTTCTTAAGAGAACTTAACATTGTAAGGTAGTCTTTTTTATATTTCCAGTAGCCAAATTTTACTTGGCTTTTAATTAGATATCTTAAAATATGAGAAATTTTTTGAAAATTTTAACCTAGAAATCTTTTTTCCTAATTAACTCAGAGTAATTTAAATTATATGCTGGCCTGTTGAAATTTACCCTTAGAACTCTGACCTACCTTGAAAAGGAGAGTTCTAAGAGGTTCTCTTCAGAAGAATGTTTTTCATATTATAAAATGATTTGGTCTCATAGGAAATGCAAACCACCTGTATTATTTGCGTAAGAAAGAGGCACTCAAGATAGGAGAAGTTTACTTCTTTTTCAAATCCTGCTTAATTGAATTGTATCTTTAGCCACTCAGATAATACCTTTTGTGGGCCTTTTAAGTTAACCTTCATGGATTGACCTGACTTGGTACTGTTTGAAAAGAAAAAGAGCATTTGATAATGTTCAAGGATTAAAAGTCCTCTTGAGAATGTGCCAGTGTTTTTAGCTTACTAAAAACAAAACTGACAGATATCATATGAAAAAAACACTTTTTCATAGTATAGATTAGCTGAATTAGTATCTCTTTTTATGTTACATATTTCATGTCAATCGATCACATAGTGGTGGACATTTTTTAAGTCTAAAATAAATGTTCTTGGATTTCTTACAAACTTTTAGTCACTTTTTGAGTAAAATAATGAATAGGACTTTATGAAATGGTGTTTTAGGAATTTTATCTTGGCAAATGGAAAATGTTAGATGACAATATTAGAAGAAGATAGCTAACTAATGTGAAGATTTTTTTCTACTTTGAAAATATAATTTCTCACCCAAATAAAAATACTTTTGATAAATATGTGGCACTGAAAAGGTTAGCCTAGGACATGGGAGGATGTTACTGTGATTAGATTTTCTCATCTTAAATATTGAAAATAAGTGGGGATAGAATTTTTCATGTTATTTCAATTAAGATGATTATTTATAAGTTCATGGATAATGTAGAAATGAAGCATGCTTAAAATATTTATTTCATGTAATTTTAGCTATTCAAAACACTTTTACAGACTTCAATGAATCAAACTTAAATTCTTTTAGATGTTTCTTAAATATAGAAATTAACTACTTAAGAGCCACTCCAAACTGAAGATTAAGTTTTTCCCCCAAAGTATATTTATTAGTTGTGATTAACAAGATGCTTCTTTTTTTTTTATTTTTTTTAAAGTCATATAAGAGAAGGGGGAAACACAATGGCTCTGGAACTCCTGGGGATTTTTACTGTCCATGCCAAAAGCTTTGTTTTGTATCCAAATGATCACAAAGTAGCCTTGCAGCAAGAAAGATTTCTTCATGTGATATAGGTAATTTAGAAGCTGAGTTGATTGTTAATTCCATTTTCCAAACTTTGATTCTTTTAATGTAAAGCCACTAAATTTTTGAGATAGTAGAATTTTGTTTTCAATTAAACGTTTTTAGAACATTACCATGTATATAAGACAGTTGGTTTTTATTCAGTCTTCATCTACGTTGAAAGTGAATGTGACAGTCTTAAAAAATGTATGCATGGTATTCCTATTTCCTTCAGTCCTCTTCCCCTGCTTCCCTCACACTTCCATCCCCACCGCAACATATGAGTAAAATCCTTTACATAAAAGATGAGTTTTCTTTAAAAATAATCAAATGACCTTGGATTCTCTTAAAAAAAAAAACGTAGTGGAGATAGGGAAAAACTTAACTGTGTGGTAGGGTTTGTGTAGTGCTTCTTACCAACATCTTGCTCTACTCCCTTCCTCCATGCTGCTCTCACTGAAGCAGCTGGATTTTTATTTGTGGTTGGTGCAGGGGCGGGGGTAGGGAGTACAGGGGTGGAGTTAAAAGACCAGATGCTTCCTGAACATTTAAAATCCTCCTTAATGTGAATGAGCTAGGCAAAAATAGTACATGGAAATAATAATTACTCTCTTTTATAAAGAATACTTACAGTTTGGAAAAAAAAAAGAATAGTGTAAATATGCTCTCCAACCCAGTTTACAATCTTTCAGAAACAATTTCTCTTTTTATCTTAAGCAGAAATTTTATACACATGCATATTTGATTATATCCCGTTTTAAAAATAAACTGGGGCTTCATATACCCGAATTATTTTATATACCATATAGATCTACAGTCATTCCTTTTTAATAAATACAAACTATGCTAGTGTATGGATAAAAGCATTAGATTATAATATGAAAATTGGCATTAAATGGTGTGCTCAGACCATTGTGGTAATGACACTAATACATTATATCAATGTATAATCTCTCACATTTGGAGGATACAAACCAGAAAATAACCATTAGAAATTTTTTTTGTTTTTTCTCTTCACAGACTTTCAAACCTTTGGTGGGAAAAAATATACCCAGTTCAATCACTGCGGTAGAATTCCTTGTAGATAAACAGCTGGATTTTTTAACTGAAGATAGTGCCTTTCAGCCCTACCAGGTAAGAAATTTTTAGATTACCTAAAAGTTAATTGTTCACATTAAACTTCATTGGTATTCAGATATTGATTCTTTTTCAATATGAGGTTTCAGCTAACATCTAGTTATGCAAGGAACCCGATGCATTTAATAGATTTTGATTGTAGGATAAATTATTCATTTATTCAATCAAATATATACTGAGAATCTACTATGAGCCAGACAGCATTCTGTCAATAGAAATACTGAAGTGACCAAAATATAGTCTCTAAATATTCATTGTTAGAAAATAACTGGTTAGGTATTAGTATTAATTATATTTGTTTCCAACTCTGCAGGTGAAGAATTGGGTCAATTAATGTGATTAAATGCCATTAGAGTTTACTACATGTGTATTAGTTTATAGTTTAGCATAATGGTTCTTGTTTTTAAGGGGAAATTTCCTTTAGATTGTCATTAATTGAATAATTCCATATATAAATCTCAGTTTCTCATTGTTACAATTTATTTTGTTTTGTTTTGTTTTTGTTTGTTTGTTTTTGTGTTTGTTTTTTTTTTTTGAGACAGTCTCACTTTGTTGCCTGGGCTAGAGTGAGTGCCCTGGCGTCAGCCTAGCTCACAGCAACCTCAAACTCCTGGGCATAAGTGATCCTACTGCCTCAGCCTTCCAAGTAGCTGGGACTACAGGCATGTGCCACCATGCCCAGCTAATTTTTTCTATATATATTTTAGTTGGCCAGATAATTTCTTTCTATTTTTAGTAGAGATGGGGGTCTCGCTCTTGCTCAGGCTGGTCTCGAACCCCTGACCTCGAGCAATCCACCGACCTAGTCCTCTCAGAGTGCTAGGATTACAAGCGTGAACCACCGTGCCCGGCCAACAATTTAAATACAAATATATTTAATTGGAAAAACATTTTCCTGTAGATCTAAATTATGTGGAGGAACTCATAAAAAGTATTATTAAGTAAATGATTTTTAAAATTTCTAGTGAAGTTATCGATAAATTTTTTAAAGTATAAGTAAAACTCACAGAAGTTTGTTTTCTTTGACTTTAGATTGAATATAATGTATATATGGTAGGTTTCTTTTTACTCAGATGTTTAAAATAATACAGTAATTGTATGGAGGATATGTGCATTAGTTTAACTTGTTCTTTCAAATGGAGTAGTAAGTTAATACTCCTATTTCATTTCAGGCCAGTTGCTGTTTTTCAAAAAATAAAATGTAGAGCCATTGTTTCCATGGAAAGAAAAGGGCTTGGGTTAATTAGCAGTGATTTGTTGTGGATGGAGTTATAATACTTAGGGAATTAGAGTAGTTCTATTAGGTCCACCAAAATTAGATGAAACTTCCTTTAGTGCAAATGTGATTTTTTATTTTTAAGTCTACATCGAGGTGTTTTTGTCATTTCATGTTATTTTTCTCATTTCTTTTAAAAGTCTAGTTTTTTGTACTATTAGCTTTTGTTCCTTGTTTATAATATTTATAGCTAAAAACTCATAGCAAATCCCAGTTTAATATTGGAGGTGATGGAGCTTTTCCCTTGGGTTTCATTTTGTTTTTAATTGTGAATGCCATTGAGCTGACTGTAGACCGTAGTATCATTTGTTTCATTTCTAACAATCATGTAGGAGTTAGAATAGGTAGATGAAATCAAAGAACTTCTAATTCTTAATGTTTTAATTCTGTGTTTGCATTATTAGCACATTGGAAGTTTCAGCTTAGATTTGATTTAGAGAAGTGAAATCGTTATGTAGAAATTACTTTTAAACATAAATGCTTGCCAGGTGGTCTAAAACTACGTGTTTTTTAAAATTATAAAGATTGAAAGAATGTGCAAACCCAGGGGGCGGGGGGGCAGTTTCTAATATTTTTAAAAGTTTTTCTGATAATTTTTTCTTCCTATCAAAAATAAATGCATAAGAGCTAAAGTCTTACGTGGTCTGGTAAAATATGATTGTCTTTGTTAGTAAGCTATTTAAACTGCTCTGCTAGTATATAAGCAAGTTGACCTCTGGCCTAGAAGGATACTATATTTTCCAGAGGTGAAGTGACTGACTTGACATTTTAACCATTTCTGTTTCCCAAAAAAAAAAGATAAATTCTCAGTTCTAAGAAATCAGAAAGAATTAACCTAAGAGCACTTCATTTAGGATCTAGCATATGTTAATTTTAGAATTTCTTAAGAATTTTAGAAGTCAGTGATGGTTTATAACAGAAATTCTCTATATGCATTTTAAGTTTTATTATTTAGGGTTTTCAATCAGATTGAAAATGTAAAAATATTTTCTCTAGTATGTAAATATGATAGACATTTTAGCATTTTGAATGTAAATTTACTACAGAGACCTAAGAAGTCTCAGTCTATTTTAAAATTTACTTATTTAAGTGAATTTGTAAAATACAGACATTCTAGGAAGAAGAAAAATTGTAGAGTATGTAATTAGAGTGGCTTTGTCCTGGATTGCTTTTTGTCTAACCGGTTTGTCTAAGCACTACATTAAATTCCTTGGCATTTTAAACATGGCAGCTGTTAACTGGCATAGATTTTGTAAATAGTGCCTTGACCTATCTCAACCTTAGGGTAACTCAATGTAAGTCAAAGGGAGTTTGGAGACACTTGAACAAGCTTTTAATTTGGTCTCCCCATTTTTTTCACTTCTTTAAATTTCATGAGGCAATTTCTTTTGAATCTTTATCCTAGTTATCCTTTATAAACTTCTTAAGTAGGAGGGGGGAAAATCTGTTCTTCAAAAATGGCCTTTTTTATATATTTTTTAGTGTAGAGTGATGAGTATAAAAGTTTTACTTTTTAAATTCCCACAAATAATGCTTTGCTGTGAATCTAAGTAAATGTTTTGCAGTGGCAGTTCCCATCCACCACCTTTCTCCTTGAGTTCTCAGCATTTTATTGTGTATCAGTATGTTTTCTTTAGTTTCCTTTACAGTTGCATAACCCTGTGTTTTATTAAATCACATTGATAACATATAAATATATTGTAAGGTAATGGTTAGGAAACAGATAACTCAGGATTAATACAAGTCGTTTCACTTGTAGTTCATTGGTTTGAATCCTGTCTTCTTCTGTCTGAATGATTTCAATGTATTGAATATCAGATGGCAAGTGTTAAGTTAGTTCATCTTGTCTCCTTCTTAGGTGACATATAGTTGGGTATTCTGGGGTGCAACTGTGTTAGAGATTATAGTTTTCAGTATTTTGGAAAGAAAATTGAGGAGAGAAATTGAACCAGCATTTTATAGAAAATATAATGGAGGCATATTAATGAGGTCACTAAAGCAACATGCCATGGTATTGTTAAGTGTTTTTTTCCCTTCCCTGTGCACACAAATGAGTTTCTACTTCCTCCTTTTAGGTTTTCTGATGCCTGGCTGCAGTTAACTTTCTTTGAAGTAGAGGGGGAAGGGAAAAGGGAGAGGAAGTAGGAGGGAACTCAGCAGATTCTACTGTGTCTTTCAGCTGGCTGAGAAGATGGAGGAAAAAACAGATTTTTGCTTGTTAAAGATACTTTTTATAGGGTTTTTTATATATATAATATCTGTGGTATTGTTGCTTTACTTTAGAGTATGATTACAGGAGTTCAAAAATTTTTCATTAAATTTGATTGCAGTTTTGATCAAATTTACAGTAAAATTTGATAATGAAATAGAACATTAAGCTTTGAATATGATTTTGAAATCATCTTGTCCTGGATTTTAGCTACTGGCCGTGTACATACCTGCAGTTTTCAGCTTGGTTGCTTCATAGAGGATATAAAAGACAGTATTTCTTACCTGAAAGTTGTACATGACTCATGTCAGTTAATCTGGCTTGGTCTGGTTTATTAGTCCAGTATTTTCTAGGTACCCCAATCGTCTTTGCTTTTAAATGTAATAAAGAAATAAAACAAAGGACACTAGTTAAAACCATTAGAGATTTGATGTAGAATGTGCTTGTCCAGAATTAAACCCCATGTTTATTGTATTAAAATTTATTGTAGTAATGAGATGTTTTCCCTAGAATAAGGAAGAATGATAAATCCTAGACCTGAAGGAATGATTCTCTTCCCTTTGGAGTTCTGTGTCCTAATGAGCTGATAAAAGTTTAAAGATAAGACTGTTAATACTATAGTCTTTATCATTGTAGAATATAGACATTGAACTATATAGTACTTTACTAAATACTAGATAAGGTGCTGTTGTCCTATAAATTGCTGTTTAAAGAAAAGGGGAGGAATGGGTGGAACAAACCTCAATATTTTCTTAGTACCTGGACTAACAATTACTTTAAAGACTTAAACAGAATAGAATCTTACATTATCTAGTAAATGAATGTGTCTGGGCTATGCCAGATCTGTTTATCTGTAATTTCCATAGACCTTCAGTGATAAAGTTGTTCTTCCAGTTTGATTTCATTTTAACCCATAATTCTTTCATCACTGATTATATAAATTTATTGGCTGTAGTTTCCAAATATCTCTAAGGTAATTGTTGCTCAATACATCAGATTTATTAAAAATAGCTCAAATAGTTTCCTAGGATAAGTTAGCAATATTTTGGGGAGCAGAATGTAGCAGACATATGTATTTTTTCTGCTGAATTTGTGTTACTGTCCTATGGAGTTTGGAATTGCTTCATAACCAGAATGAGATAATGCAAGTAAGGTAAAAGTTAGCCCTCAATCAGCCAAGGGGAACAATTAACTGGTTGTTTGGTTGTTACTTGGCAAATATTATACTTTGTTGAATTAAATATTTGACATTAGTTGTCCACTAACAAAGTTTGAAAATCTTATTGATAGTGATTTTCCTTGTAAGCAGATCTATTCCTCAGGGTAATAGGATAATATTGCTAATAGTTTATTTCCTTCAAATAGAACTTCATGTTATTGTTGCCTTGGAGCATAGGGAAAGGACTTGCTTTTTCAAACTTTGTTTATCTTCATTCCAATTTATAGTACAGACAGATCATTTTAAATCACTTATTTTTTTTTATATAAATTTTTTGGAGACAGGGTCTTGCATTGATGCCCGTACTAGAGTGCAGTGGCATCATTATAGCTCACTGCAACCTCAAGCTCTTGGGCTCAAGTGATCTTCCTGCCTAGCCTTCCAAGTAGTTGGGGCTACAGGTACACACCACCATGTCCAGATAATTTTTTTCCATTTTTTTTGTAGAGACAGGGTCACACTCTTTCTCAGGCTGATCTTGAACTCCTGGCTTCAGGCTGTCCTCCCACTTTGGCCTCCCAAAGTGCTAAGATTACAGGCATGAGCTACCACATCCAGCCATTTACCATTAATTTTTACTAATTTCACAGCTCTCTGCTAGTTGCTTAATGGTTTTTAAAAATTGATAGGCTGGGCAAGGTGGCTCACACCTGTAATCCTAGCACTCTGGGAGGCCGAGGCGGGCGGATCGTTTGAGCTCAGGAGTTTGAGACCAACCTGAGCAAGAGCGAGACCCTGTCTCTACCAAAAAAATAGAAAGAAATTATCTGGACAACTAAAAATAAATAGAAAAAAATTAGCTGGGCATGGTGGCGTATGCCTGTAGTCCCAGCTACTCGGGAGGCTGAGGCAGTAGGATTGCTTAAGCCCAGGAGTTTGAGGTTGCTGTGAGCTAGGCTAATGCCACGGCACTCACTCTAGCCAGGGCAACAAAGTGAGACTCTGTCTCAAAAAAAAAAAAAAAAAAGTTAATAAAAGCATAAGTAATGATCTTCATTTTATTTTCGAGGAATTTGTAATCTATGATAAGAATTTAAGCCGGGCGCGGTGGCTCACGCCTATAATCCTAGAACTCTGGGAGGCCGAGGCGGGCAGATTGTTGGAGCTCAGGAGTCCAAGACCAGCCTGAGCAAGAGTGAGACCCCCGCCTCTACTAAAAATAGAAAAGAAATTATACGGACAGCTAAAAACATACATATATAGAAAAAAATTAGCCGGGCATGGTGGCTCTTGCCTGTAGTCCCAGCTACTCGGGAGGCTGAGGCAGGAGGATTGCTTGAGCCCAGGAGTTTGAGGTTGCTGTGAGCTAGGCTGATGCCAGGGCACTCACTCTAGCCCGGGCAACAGAGGAGACTGTCTCAAAAAAAGAAAAAAAAAAGAATTTACATAAAAAACACTTTCCTTAGAGTAGACTTGATTTAAGGAGCCTGCAATAAAGATGTCAGAACACAAAGATGAGAGACATCAGTGGAGACTGAAATGGTTAAAGAAGTCTGATGAAGGAGGTAAAACTTGAATGGGGTTCACTTGAAGGGAGATAGAAATGAAAGATTCAGGGGATCCAGATATTTGCCAGTAGGGACAGCATATAATCAATGATAAGGAGGTAGATTTAGGGGCCAGTAGAGAATCAGCCTAGCTAGAGAGGAGAGTTTGTTTTTGAATGGTGAAATTCATGCTAGATACATATGATGGGGTCAGATAAAAAGAGGGAAAGGATTGCTATAGCAGGAGAGTAACAAATCATCTGTATAACAATGACCTGTTATTTTTTGTAAATTTCATAAGCACCTAATTGATTGGGTCTTTACTAGAATCTTTTATCCCGGAGATTAGTCTGGCAGAATGATCAAGAGCATGAATTTTGATGTTAGTTTAGGCAAACATTGTTTGAAACCCAAGCTTTGCCATTTGCTATGTGACATTGGGAAAATCAAAACTGTTTTTCTAAGTAAATGGTTTCCTCATCTATAAAATAAAGATACCATCTACCTCAGGGTTGTTAGGAGGATTAAATGAAATGGTATAATAAAGAGCTTATTATGATATAGAAACTGCTCAGTAGAAGATAACCATTATCCAGACATGGTCTAAATTTCTCTTTTTGGTGGATATTTGAAACATCTTTTTCTTTGTACCATTTAGACATTCATTGGACATTTCTCTGCCACCATCTGCTTCTTTTAACAATGTCTTCTCTAGAACCTTTAGTATTCTTTCTGTAGATGGTGCTAGATAAACTTTTTCAGTTGTTAGTATAACCCATTGTCAGTGTAATAGAATGTTTTGTAGTAGTGTTTTTTTCTCCCCACCCCTCTTTTAAGAAGTATAAGTAGGTAAGATATTGTGGTGACTTCTTAAATTATTATTTTAAGAAAATGATATTAGTAGAAAAGATGGCTACAGAACCTTAATGTGGTATTATCCTTCATAATACACCATTACCTTTTTATCAGAGAAAGTCATAAACTCCATTTGTTGCTAATAGTTATTTTTATCTCAAAAAGCATAAATGATGCTCAGTAGTAAGGTACAGAATTGTTTTCCTTCATTTGGCTCTGGGGAGTGGTTTTGTGGATGTAATACTGTGGGCTGGAAGTCCTCTAATCATTGAATGAAAGTTGGACTAAATTATCTTTGAAGTTCCTTCCCAGCATTCAGGGCCCAAATTTCTGTAAAGTTACTCGAGGTGGCAAAATAGCCATTTCTGACCAACATTAACATAAGCAAGTTAAGCCTTGATTATAGTCTCTGGGATAAGAGGCATTCAACCTAAAACTAGTTCTACCTTATAACAGAGAACTTTTGAGTTAAGGAGTGCTAGATGTAAATCAAAAGTTCTGTCAAATTGGAAAACCAGGATTGTTTAGATTAACAATACTTGTTCAGGTCTTTCTACTCTCTTATTTTTCTATATCTGTTTCTGAATTATATTTTGGCAGGTGTTGAGCACATTTCTAATTACTCCCTGAGTTTTCATATGCATCTCCCTTTTCTGTTTCAGTTTGACTTACTAGCATTTGATTGATTTTAGAGGTGCCTTGTTGACATAAAAGCAGTAAAATGAAAACAATTGTAGCATATACACTATACCAAGAGTATAAAAAATACAGAATCATAGCCACAGCTCCAAAGTGAGCATTGGTAGATTATTGGCTTGGTAGGATTAGCTAGCATCTGTGGGCTGGCCTGGCTGTGGGGATGGTCTAGAAGATGAGGCCACAGCAGGAAACAACTATTGTGTAATATTTGGCTTTATTCCATTTCTAGTCAAAAGTGACAGCTTGCAATAGTAGAGCTAAGCTTGAAGCCTGGATAGCAGGATGGACAACGAGAAAAGGGGAACTAACAGCTAAAGCAGAGTCTTTGTATTTCCCCTTTTTTTTTTTTTTAAATTTAAAGTTTATACCACTGGTGCAAGTGCAAGTGCAGTGGTGTTTACAACTCATTGATCGCAACTGGTTATAGATTTCTTTGTTCCTTCTCCACGCCTACTGTTCCACTTGACTAGCCTTAAAAAATAAAAAAATAAAGTTGGTATATCATGTTTTAATATTGTGTAATTTTGCTATGTATTCTTTTCTACATATTCCTTCTGTTGCCTACCTACATGATTTTATATAGTTTCAAAAATATTATGAAACATGCCTATTAAGATCCCATAAATCAATCAGGTATTTTTATGCGTCGTTGCTGCCATTAAAAGAGGAGTTCTCCACTTGTAAAAATTGGTTACAAAACTTTGGTGTGTTTAAAATGTATGCTTGGAGTCCAGGAACATGTTATTTTGACTGAAATTTGGCCCAAGTATGAGCCATTCTGCAATACTCAGATTGAAAACATTTATAAGTCACTGCAGTAGTTCTCTCCTGATCCCAAATCTGCTATGATCATATGCTGAAAAATCTGCCAGTCCCTTTTTAATTTTTTGTGGCTGCTGTTAGGAATTTAAAGTATGTGAAATTATGCTTGTAGACATCAGATTCCAAAGATTCTAAGCCATCACTGGTTACCATTGAGAAAGATTTTCTAGTTTCTTTTTGCCATTCAAAATAGGATAACAGTATTTATTTATCCCTTTTCCTAATTGCATAATCTTACTAAAGTATGGCTATATTATTTGAAACCCAAAAATTAAAATTTAATTTCTCACTGTAATGTTAATATTTTATATTTTTAAAATTTGACAATTTCCAAAATATTTTTATGTGCTTTATTTTAGTTAGTTGTTATGTTAGCCTTATGAGGAAACAGATTGTATTATACTCTTAATTTTGTGTAATGCTTTCAGGGTACATATTAGTTTATTTTAATCCACAAAACTCTTTGAGAATTCTAACTAACAAATGAGAAAGTAGCAAAAATAGAAACCCACGTAAACTAGATTAAATTTTAAAAGGGAATGAGTATTATAAAGATACAGCAGGCAATGTCAGGTACATCCATAGCAAGAAAGTATAGCCAAACCTTATTCAGATTGGAATTGGGAACTAGAAAGTGAGGAAGTCACCACATAGTCTCTTTTCTCTCTTTCCCCAGTCCCTGTTCTTTAGGTAGGTTTCTTCTGCTTACTCATTGGTTTCCTTCTTGTAATACTCATTTTCATGTTACTTTTGTGTCTCAGTATCAATTCACCTACCTGTCCCAGCTCCTTTACAAGACCTTTTAGATCTAATATTTATGTTTCGTAGTAAATGAGTTAGTTGGTATAAGGGAATGAATAAAAGGAAAAGGAGGAAGAAGTATGAGGAAGGGAGGAGAATATATGGTAGTAATTTTTGCAAGTAAAGAAGGCAAAGTTTAACAAAGTTGTGACTTGACATGTAGGTTCACACAGTTAATGGTAGCCAAAATAGAACCTGAACCCAAAACTTTCGATTCCAAAATGTTATTTCTGCCATATCACCTACCTTTGTAAGCCATCAAATGGGAAGTGTCTCCTGTTTGTGTATTATTCTCTTTCTTTTGGCTTCTTTTTTTCTTACAGTTGATATCTTTCCTAAATAAATGACCAAGTTTTTCCTCAATTTTATTGGCCATACAATTTTCCTAGACTTTCCACACACTGACATCAAGGTATACTTCAAATTCGTGCATTGTTTTCAGATTCATTTGTTTCCTAGGCAGAGAATCCAAATAGATTAAGATGTTCTGTAGTCTCTGTTTTTTTTTTCCAGCTATGTAGTTTTCTTTGTTGTACATATGGGTATTCTGAAGAGTAGGTTTCCTCAAAGTTAAAGTTGAAAAATAAAATACTGTAAAATGAAGCCTTGTCAGCCTCTTGCCAAAAGAATTGTCTAAAATCCAAGTCTTCTAAGGCTCAGACTAAAGACAAAACAGTACTGGTCCTTAATCAGTAAATAATATGGGTTGAGGGCTATTTATTCATATATTTAAGGAACTTCTGTGTTATATTCTGGAATACAAATACCTTAACACACTTGGAAAAATACAAATGTAAATATAGGCAAAATGTAGGGAGTAACAGACACCAGGGAGATATAAGGAATCCATTCTGGTTATGGGAGAGATACAGAGGGGATGTTCCTATTCTTAGATTAGATGACCCTTGAGATACCTCAGGATGAATATTAAAAATTAAGTAAGCCACTAGGACAGCAGAATTGGTTAAATACATAAAGTCAAGTGAATAAGCAGAATGCCTGTTGAATGGACTGTTTACCTAAACCCTAACCATGCCAATCTTCCTCTGAAGATAGAATAGTGATGGGAGAGGGAGATTTCTTAACCATTTATAGTTGAGTAAGCCAGTGACTGATCTCAACCTCATTGTCCTCATTGAGTGGAGGAATAATGAACATTTGTTTAAAAGAAGCAAACAGAAAAACTTACCATTTTAACCACTGAAGTGTACAAATCGGTAGCGTTAAGTACATTCACAATATTGTGCAACCATTACCACTGTCCATTTCCAGAACTTGTTCATTATCCCAAACAGAAACTCTGCATTCATTAAACAATAACTTCCCGTTTCCCAATTCCACCCTTCCCCTAACCCCCACTAACCTCTATTTTACTTCGTCTGTGAATTTGCCTATTTTAGGTACCTCAAGTAAATGGAATCATTCAATATTGGGCCTTTTGTAGCTGGCTTACTTCACTTAGCATAATGTCTTCAAGTTTCAACCATTTTGTGGCATGTGTTAGAATTTCATTTTTATAGCTGAATAATATTCCATTGCATGTATATACCACATTTTGTTTATCCGTTCATCTCCTGATGGATATTTGGGTTGTTTCTACCTTTTAGTTATTCCGATAATGTTGCTATGAACATTGGTGTACAAATTTTGAGTTCTTCCTTTCAGTTCTTTTGGGTATTTACCTAGGAGTGAAATTACTGTGTAATATGGTAATTATTCCATGTTTAGCTTTTAGAGGAAGAGCTAAACTGTTTTTAACAGTAGCTATACCATATTTTATTCCCACCAATAATGCACAAAGTTTCCAGTTTCTTCCACATCTGCACCAATACTTGCTATTTTTCATTTTCTTGATAGTAGCCATGCTAATGGGTGTGAAGTGGTACCTGATTGTGGTTTAGATTTGCATCTCCCTAATGATTAGTAATGTTGAGCATCTTTTTATAAGATTATTGGTTATTACTATATATTTGGAGAATGTCCATTCAAGTCCAATTCCCATTTTATTAATTGGTTGTTTGCTTTTTTGTTGTTGAGTTGTAAGAGTTCTTTATATATTCTGGATATCAGTATCTTACGAGGTATATGCTTTGGGAATATTTTCTCCCATTCTGTGGGGTGTGCTTTTGTCTGTCTTCATAGTTTGATTTTTAAGTCTAATATGTCTATTTTTTCTTTTGTTTGTGCTCTTATTATCATATCCAAGAAATTACTGCCAAATCCAATGTTATGGAAGTTTTTCCCTTGTTTTCTTCAAAGAGTTTTATAGTTTTAATTTTTACATTTAGGTTTTTCATCCATTTAATTTCTAATTGTTTTTAATAGGGTGTATGGTAAAGGTCCAACTTCATTGTTTTGCGTATGAATATCTGGTTTTCCCAACACCATTTGTTGAAAAGATTCTCCTTTCCATGTTGAATGGTCTTGGCACCTTTGTTGAAAATCAGCTGACCATTTTTGCAACAATTTATCTCTGCACTCTCTGTTCTGTTCCGTTGGTCTACATGTCTGTCCTTATGTGGGTATCATACAGTTTTGATTATTCGGGGTACCTTTTTCCCCCCCACTTTTTTATAGCTGCATAATTTGTTCAAATGATTGCTAACCCTAAGATAAATCATATTAAAGTATACTATTCTGTTTTATTGAAATTTTCTGAAGCACCAAATCAATCTTTGGATTATAACTCCTGACTTGCAAATTATTAGGCATTAGACCTGCCTTTTAGAGAAGGTACATTTTTAAAAATTGAAGAAAAAGGCCAGGCGCCGTGGCTCATACCTGTAATACTAACACTTTGCGGGGCCAGGAGTTCGAGACCAGCCTGAGCAAGAGCGAGACCCCATCTGTACTGTTATAAAAATAGAAAAAATTAGCTGTGTATGGTGGCATGCGTGCCTGTAGTCCCAGCTACTCCAAAGGCTGAGGCAGGAGAATGGATTGAGCTTAGGAGTTGGAGGCTGCAGTGAGCTATGATGATGCCACTGCAATCTAGAACCACCACTCCACCAAAAAAAAATTGAGGAAAAAGAAGATCCTGTGATTGCTGCACTAAAACAGTAATCATTCGCTTATTGCTGTGTGCCACTTTGGTCTGTGAATTTAAAAATAGATAAAATACTTGATTCTCTTTCAGATCGGGGGAGAGACATAAATATAATTACAGCAACATGCCCTATGTTCTAAGATAGAGGTATATGCTTAGGGTTCTGTAGTGTGGAATCAACTGATACAGGAATACCAGATGTTTGCCTGTTTCTTTTTCTTTGTTTTGTTTCTTCCCGGAAGACTAGGGTTCTATTAGAAGTAAGATAGGAAAAGAAGTAAGAGGAAAAGCTAATAGTGTTTCTCAATAGGGTGCTTTATTAAGGTTCAGGAATAATAAGGGGAAGAGGGGGCGTGTGTGTGTGTGTGTGTGTGTGTGTGTGTGGAGAGAAAGAGAGAGACAAAGAAAGGAGATTTTAGTGAATTGGCTTATGCAGTTGTGGGGGCTGACAAGTCGTAAATCCACAGGGGGCAGAAATTCTGGCAAGACTTGATGTTACAGTCTTTAGTCCTAAGGCAGTCTGGAGGTAGAATTCATTCTTCCTTGGATGACCTCAGTCTTTTCAAGGCCTTCAACTGATTGGATGAAACCTACCCATATTGTGAAGAGTAATCTGCTTTACTCACAGTCTACTGATTTAAATGGTAATATTCTTTCAAAACAGCATCTAGACTGGTGTTTGACCAGACAGCTGGGCATCATAGACTAGCCAAGTTGACACACAAAATTAACAGTCATAGCTGCCATTGGTATTTGCTTTGTTTCGTCATGCATTGTAGAATCATAAACATCTGTGGCTTTGGCATTGTAATTAAATGCCCTCAGCACCTACTTCAAGTCCTTAATGGATACCCTATTTTCAATGCCTTCTCAGCCTTTATTTAGAGCCATTTGGTTATAGATTAAGACTTAACTGGAGGCTGGCCAGGTGGCTCATGTCTGTAATCCTAGCACCCTGGGAGGCCAAAGTGGGAGACTGCTTGAGGTCAGGAGTTTGAGACCAGCCTGAGCAAGAGTGAGACCCTGTCTCTACTAAACATAGAAAAATTAGCCAAGCGTGGTGGTGTACACCTGTCATTGCAGTGAGCTATGATGACGCCACTACACTCTACCCAGGGTGACAGAGCAAGACTGTCTCAAAAAAAAAAGAAAGAAAAGATTTAACTGAAAAAGTGAAAGCCTTCAAAGCAGTCTTGCCAAGTTAACCTAGAAGTGGTCAAAAGACAGGAGAGCATTTATGTGGCCTACCAGGTGCTGCCAGCATCTTCAGTGTGAGAAAGTACAGCATCTCGCTTTCCTTTCTGAATGGTTATAATAGTTCTGTTTTCTCTTCTGAGTCTTGATACTGTGATGTTTTCTCCTGGATGTCTACAGTCCTCTACCAGTCCTAATTCCAGATCAAATTCCAAATTCTTCATTACTCAAGCATTCTCAGATCTCTAAACCTAGTTATTTGATGAAGGTTATTAATTATAAATGAGTAATATTTCCATCACATTTGCACTTAGAGATACCTATATATCCCGCTGCATCTATAAATGGTGTAAAATAAGGTTTTTTTGTTTGTTTTAAGAGACAAGATCTCGCTCTGTCACCCAGGCTGAGTGCATTGGCGCCATGGTAGCTCACTGTAACCTCCAACATCTGGGCTTAGGCAATCCTGCCTCAGCCTACAGAGTAGCTGGGACAACAGGTGCGTGCCATCAGGCCTGGCTAATTGTTAAAATATTTTGTAGAAATGGATCTCTCTATGTTGCCAGGCTGGTTTCAAACTTCTGACCTCAAGGAATCCTCCTGCCTCCACCTCCCAAAGTGCTGGGATTATGGGCATGAGCCTTGTACCAGCCTGATTCCGTGTGCCACCCACCACCCCAAATCCAATGCTCAGGAAAAGAAAAAAGCAACAACAAAAAAATTCAGTGCTTTCTCAGATGCTTTTTGCCTGGGAGTCCAGTACTATACATGGAACCAGTTCCCAATAAACAACCCTTTGCCATTTATATAATAACCATTTTTGGAAATACAGAATTAGGTGTAACTGGGATAAAATCAAAACTGGATATACAAGGTGTCCTTATAAATGTAAAGTCTTTAAGCTTAAAGGACCAAGATGTTATACAGTATGTGGACTTTAAAAACATAATACTGAAACCACTGCAGAAGCATGGGTTTTTATCTTGTTTCTCTCACATCCACTTCTTTTTTCAAGGAATTAAGTTCTATCACATATTAACAATTCCTTCCAATGTTAACAAAGCCCAGTGTTGTGAGCTTTTCCTAATGTTTATTGCATATATCAGCCAGGAAAACTTGTATAAATTGGTAGCACATGCCTGTCATAGTGTTGGGAACCATTGTGAGTCTTTGCCCTGGCCAACCAAGAGTTTCTGTTTAATTAGTGATGTTCAATACCAGCACTGTCAATGAGAGTATTGAATTAATGATTTGTTTTATTGGTCTTGATTACTTCCAAGGTATCTCTTTTCCAATTTGTCTTATTCCATAAATAGGTATGAATATACATATCTGTACTTATATTTTTAAAATTTTTATTGATATATAATGAACATATTTGGGGTACGTGTGATAATTTAATACATTCATATAATTTGTAAAGATCAAATCGGTGTAATTGGTATCCATTACCTTAAATATTTGTCTTTTCTATGTGCTACAAACATTCAAATCATTCTCTTCTAGCTATTTTTCAAACATACAATAGATTATTGTAAACTATAGTCACCTTACTGATCTGTAAGACGCTAGGTCTTATTTCTTCTGTCAAACTGAATACTTGTATTTGTTAATCAACCTCTCTTCATCCCCTCCCCTTTCCAGCATCTGGTAACCACGAATGTACTGTCTTCATAAGATCCATTTTTTTAGCTACTGCATATGAGTGAGAACATACAATATTTGTCTTTCTGTACTTGACTTACTTCACTTAACATAATGACCTCCAGTTCCATCTATGTTGCTGCAAATTACAGAATTTCCTTCTTTTTTGGCTGAATAATACTCCCTTGTGTATATATACCATATTTTCTTTATTCATTTATCCATTGATGGGCTCTTAGGTTAATTCTATATTTTGGCTATCATGACTAGCACTGCAATACACATAGGAGTGCAGATATCTCTTCTATATATTGATTTCGTTTCTTGTGGATATATACCCAGTGGTGGAATTCCTGGATCATATGGAAGTTCTGTTTTTAGCTTTTTGAGGAACTACCATACTGTTCTTCATAGTGGCCTTACTAATTTACATTCCTACTAACAGTTTACAAGTGTTCCCCTTTCTCCACATTCTCACCAGCATCTGTTATTTCCTGTCTTTTATCTAGTCTGTCTTTTTAATCTAGTCTATTTTATCTGATAGAAATATAACTGTTGCTCTTTTTTGGTTTCCAGGTACAATGGGACATCTTTTTCCACCCCTTCACTTTCAGTCTACATGTATCTTTATAGGTGAAGTGGATTTCTTGAAGACAGCATATAGGGTCTTGTTCCTTTATCTGTTCTACCACTGTATGCCTTTTAATCAGAGAATTGAGTCCATTTACATTCGTTGTTACTGTTGATAAGTGAGGACTTACTATGCCATTTTGTTGCTTGTTTTCCTGTTGTTCTGTAATTCTTCTCTTCCTATCATACTCCTTCTTTGTAGCTAAGTGATTTTCTCTGGTAGTATGTTTTAATTGTTGCTTTTTATTTTTAATTAATCTCTTATAGGTTTTTGCATTGTTACCATTAGGCTTATCAAAAACGTATTATAACAAGTTATTTTAAATAGATGACAACTTGTCTTAGATCACAAAGAACAGAAACAAAGAAAAAATTTAAAAACCCTCCACACTTTAACTCCATCCCTGCTACGTTTTGACTTTATGTTGTCTCAATTTACATATTTTTATACTGCCTATCTCTTAATATGTTATTGTAATCGTTACTGTTTTTGATAGATGTGTCTTTTCAGCTTTATACTAGAGTTATGAGTGGATTGCATACCACAGTTACAGTATTAGAATACTGTGGGTTTGTCTGTATACTTAATTTTACCAGTGAGTTTTATTTTTTTATTTTGAGACAGAGTCTCACTCACTCTCTTGCCTGAGCTAGAGTGCTGTGGCATCACCCTAGCTCACAGGAACCTCAAACTCCTGGGTTTAAGCGATCCTCCTGCCTCAGCCTCCTGGGTAGCTGGGACTACAGGCACGTGCCACCATGCCCGGCTAATATTTTCTATATATTTTTAGTTGTTTGGCTAATTTCTTTCTATTTATAGTAGAGGCGGGGTCTCGCTCTTGCTCAGGCTGGTTTCAAACTCCTGAGCTCGAGCAATCCTCCCGCCTTGGCCTCCCAGAGTGCTAGGATTACAGGCGTGAGCCACCACGCCTGGCCTTACCCCAGTGAGTTTTATATCTTCAAATGTTTTCTTTTTGCACATTGGTGATTTTTTGCTTTCAGATTGAAGAACACCCTTTAGTATTTCTTGTAAGAAATGGTTTTGGTGGTGGTGAAATCTCTTAGCTTTTGTTTGTGTGGGAAAGATGTTATCTCTACTTCATAGTTGAAGAATAGCTTTGCTGGACACAGTATTCTTGGGTGGCAGGATTGTTTTTTGTTTTTGGTATCAACACTTTGAACATGTCATCCCACTTCCTTCTATCCTGTGTGGTTTCAGAGAAGAAGTCTGTTGCCAGCCTAATTGGAGCTCCTTCATAAGTTATTTGCTTCTTGCCTGCTTTTAGGATTCTCCCTTTGTCTTTTGAGATTCCTGTTTGTCTTTTGTCCTTTGAGAGTTTCATTATCATATGCCTTGGGGGCAATGTTATTTGGGTTGTATCTGTATGATGTTCTTTGACGTTCCTTTACCTGTATTTTTATCTCTTTTTCAAATTTGGATAGTTTTCTGTTATTATGTCTTTGAATAAGCTTTCTACCCCTTTCTCTTGCTCACCTTCCTCTTTTTTTTTTTTTTTTTGGTGGCAGAGTCTGGCTCTGTTGCTTGGGCTAGAGTGCAGTGGCATCATCATAACTCACTGCAACCTCAAACTCCTGGGCTCAAGCCATCCTCCTGCCTGCCTCACCTGCCCCCCCTCCCCACCCCTCCACCAGTAGATGGGACTACCGGTGCTTGCCACTATGCCTGGCTAATTTTTTTTTCTATTTTTTATAGAGATGGGGGGGTCTCACTCTTGTTCAGGCTGGTCTCAAACTTAAAGCATCAAGCAGTCCTCCCTTGTCAGCCTCCTAAGTGCTAGGATTACAGGCATGAGCCACCACACCTAGGCTCATCTTCCTTTTGAACACCAATAATTCTTAGATTTAGTCTTTTTAAGGTGATTTTCTGTATCCTCATAGGCAGTCTTCATTCTTTCCTTTCTTTATTTCTTTTAGGAGACAAGGTCTTGCTCTGTCCCCAGGCTGGAATGCAATGGCACAATCATAGCTCACTGCAGCCTTGAACTCCTGAGCTCCCATCTCAGCCTCCTGAGTAGCTGACATTACAGAGGCTAACCAGCCCTGCCTGACTGATCTTCTTTCCTTTTCATTCTTTTTTTCTCCTCTTTCTGTATTTTCAAATAGCCTATCTTTAAGCCTACCGATTCTTTTTTCTGCTTGATCCATTCTGCTGTTAAAAGCCTCTAGTGAGTATTTCAGTTAAGCAAATGTATTTCTAAGTTCCAAGAGTTTTTTTAAAATTTCAATCTCTTTGTTGAATTTGTCTGATAAATTTTCAGATTGATTTTCTGTGTTATATTGGACATTACTGAATTTCCTTAAAATTCTTGCTCAGAGAGTTCACATATTGCCATCTCCCTAGGGTCCTTGCTTTTGTCTGTTTGGGGAGGTCATGTTTCCTTAGTTGCTGTTGTTTCTTGTGGATGTCCATCTACATCGCTGCATTGAAGAATTATGTAGTCCAGTCTTCTCTGTCTGGCTTTTTTTGGTTTTTATTAGATATTTTTGCTTAGAGATTCTTTGTAATTTACTTTTTTTTTTTTTTTTCCTGCTAGGTCACTGCCTCCTTTTGGGCACTAGAATGTCCATCCCTTAAGCCCAGATTTGCCTTGGTTCTCATAAACAGAGTGCTGGTCCCAAATGAGGGATATCCCAGTATTGTAGGAAGGCTGGCTATGGGTTTATGCTTATAGGACCTGTAGAACGAATCTCCTACAGCATGGTGCTGCTCAACAGCCACTCTGATTTGGTGTCTCCTTTTGCTGAGTTTCAGAGCAGTGTTTCCAGGGCTGGGGATGGTAGTCCTGCCTTCCCGCTTTGTCTCAGGAATATTTCTCTCTTCAAGCACTCCTGATGATTCCTGTAGGTTGGGGCAGGGACAGATCTATTGCCAGGGAACCCCAGATGGTGGGGAAACTGGTTGTCTACCTTAATCTCACTTTTTCCAATGTAAAAACTGTGAGTTGGGTGGAAATTTTCTGCACTTAGTGCTGAGCAGCCAGAGGGCATCACAGATATGGAAATTCTCTTACCATATGCTCAAGTTTTTTTTCACTTCTCTGTGTCCCTGAGAACTGTCTCCTCCTCATATGTGAGTTCTGGGATTTTGCTGGTGATAATCTCTGCACTATATATTTGTTTTTGGTTTGGAGGGGTGTGTAGTGAAGTAAGCTTGCTTCTACAGTACTGCCATTTTAGAACCAAAAGTCTGTATTTATATTTTTTATCAATTCAGTTTGGATGGTGGTACAAGTTGGATAGCTCTATCTTTCCACCAAGAACTCCAAGGACTTCAGAGGGTCTGGTTTAGTGCTAATATTATTTAAAGTCAGAAGTAGTTTACAAATTAATCACATTTTAAAATATGTGGAGAACCAAAATCGACACCTAACAATTATAAAATTAGTTGCCAAATTTTATTAAGATTTTGTTTAAAGATATATGTCTAGTCATATACATACTTATACACATATAAAATTTATTTTTCTCAGGGAATTTTGGCTCTTTGAGGGGAGTGTACTGAAATATCAGAAATGGGTAAGAGAATAGTAGTCCAGCTTGGATTCAGATTCCACCTCTGGTGCTTACTGTCTGAAATGTTGTGCAAGACATAGAACCACTTTACCACTTAATTTTGTATTTTTTAATCTATATAATAGATATATAATACCTATCTCATAATATTGTTACCACTGTTTATAAGGTAGTATATATGAAAGATCTTCGTACTAAAATTTTTATGATAAATAGTATATGGTAAGAGTTCAGAAAAGAAATAGGTCTGTTTGGGTAAATCTCACTTCATGATATGTGTACTTTCAAGAGACCCTTTAGAAGTAATTTTTTTTAAATCATCAGTTGACAGATAGATGTCTTTCACAGCCCTTACCACTTCTCCAATGGGTTATATAATTGTTAAATTTCCTACAGTCTCCTAGTTTCCTATTCATTTTTTTCCAGCCAAGATATTGCTTCTATGGTATATCATTCTTAATAGTATCTTAATTCCCTTAAGCCTCTGTCTTTCTGTCACGTATACCTTTTAATTTCCTGTTGTGGAACAGTTCTATTTTCTTTTTCCACTTTTATACCATAAATCTACACTGTCCATTATTGATAGCCACCAGTCACATGTGGCTATTTAAATTAAGTAAAACTAAGTTAAAAATTCAGTTCCTCTGCCATGCAAGCCACATTTCAAGTGCCTAAATAGTCATTCATATGTGGGACAGTGCACATATATAACATTTCCGTCACAGAAAATTCTGTAGGACAGCCTGGCCTTAAATGCTGAGCACTGCGGGAGAAAATGCTTCCTATGTATTTTGGTGTCATTGTACTGTCTCCCAATCTCAGCCAAGCTCTTAATATCATTTGGCATTCTTTTGTATGCCACCCTTCTCCCCTCCTTCTTTTTGAAGATGGGGTCTTGCTGTATCACTCAGGCTGTTGTCAAATTCTTGGGCTCAAGTTGGGACTACAGGGTGCAAGCCACTGGGCCAGCTTGTATACCCCTTTTGAGCTTCCATTTCCTAAAGCAGTTATTCCAAAATATCACTACTCTACTCAACTTCCTCTTTTTCTCTTAGTTGATGACCTTTCTTGTGTTACACAGAGGAAATTGAGGTTATAAGCAGGAACCTCCTTAACTTCCTGTTCTTATACCTATTTTTGCACCTCTCCTTTCCTCCTTTTCTTGTCTGAGATGTGTTTGTTTTTATTACTACTTAAATTTTACAAATATTTATTGGTTACCTGCGTTGTCCCAGGCACTATTCTAGATATTTAGGGTATAGCCATGAACAAAACAAAAAATTTTCCTGCCCTGGCATAACTTACCTTCTAGCAGGGGAAACACAGACAACAAACAAAATAACTATTTAAGCTGGATGTGGTGGCCTGCACCTATAATCCCAGCTACTCTGGAGGCTGAGGTGGAAACATTGCTTGAGCCCAGAAGTTTGAGGCCATAATGAGCTATGATCGTGCCTCTACACTGCAGGCTGGACAGCAGAGCACAATACCCTGTCTCTTAAAACTAAATAACTATTTAGTATATTAGAAGACAGTAAGTGTTATGGAGAAAAATAAAGCCTAGAAGAGGATGGGAAGTATCAGCTGGAACAAAAAATGGATAGACCCTAAAGTGAGAGCATCAAGGGAGAAGCATACTGTACGTAAATTAGCAGAAAATGATGTCAGAAAGGTTATAAGGTAGATTAAGTAGGGCTCTGTAGGGGGTTATAAAGACTTTAATTTTTTTATTCTGATTAAGTTTAGAGTAGAAGAAGCCTTTGGAGGGTTTTGGGCAGAAGAATGATGTGATAACACTTTTTTTCCCCTATATAATTTTAAACATACATAGCTATAGAGTAGTAACATGAACTCCCATGTAGAATCCAGCCATGGGATTATTATTAACAAGTATCAATTCATGGCCAATAATGTTTCTTCTTCCTATTCTTTTCAACTTAATGATATTTTCAATTTATGATGGGTTTATCAGGACATAACCCCATCATAAATTGAGGAGCATCTGTATGTTAAAGCAAATCCTGCACACCATATCATTTCATCCCTAATTTTCTCTTCATGTGTATGTGTATACATAAATTAAAATGTCTATAGTCTCTAGTCTCATTATTCATAGTAGTTATGTTCTATAACGTCGCCACTTCTCAGCAACACTAGGAATGATAGAATATCATATGTTTACTCATCTGCTTTGTCATAGATTATGCAACCACCATTCTTAGAATAACAACACTAACATTACCACCAACAGTAGATTCAGCATTCAAACCTTGTTTTTATTTTTCTTCCTGATCATTTTGTGTCTCAACTAACAGCATAACCACATATATCCCATTTTGTCATGAAAGAGTAAGTGTGACTTGGTATCAAGTCATAGGACCTACTCATTGCTCCAGTTTGCACTGAATTGTATTAGGTCTTTCTGAGAAAAGAGGAATATGGTACAGTAATTCAAGTTTATAGGTTTATCATTTTCATAGCACTCTATGGGAAAAATGAAAAATTAGTCCAAAAAGTCAGTGATGTGGTATTAATTTAGAAATTATTTCTATTGCATTTTATATTTTTAAATAATTTTTAAAATGGGCCAGGCGCGGTGGCTCACACCTGTAATCCTAGCACTCTGGGAGGCCGAGGCGGGAGGATCGCTCGAGGTCAGGAGTTCAAGATCAGCCTGCGCAAGAGCAAAACCCCGTCTCTACAAAAAATAGAAAGAAATTAGCTGGACAACTAAAAATACATACAGAAAAAATTAGCCGGGCATGGTGGGGCATGCTTGTAGTCCCAGCTACTCGGGAGGCTGAGGCAGGAGGATCACTTGAGCCCAGGAGTTTGAGGTTGCTGTGAGTGAGGCTGACGCCACAGCACTCACTCTAGCCTAGGGAACAAAGAGAGACTCTGTGACAAAAAAAAAAGTAAATAAATATCAAAAAAATTTTTAAATGAATGTTCATTCTATCTGAACACAATACATGACTACTCTGATTCATATTCATTCTATATGAATCACAGTACTCATTGCCATAATTTGTGTGTGTGTACTAGCTCAGTATTAGTTTGTACCTGTGAATTTTTAGTAGAATACTTTCTCCAAAATATATTATGCAAGTATATAATTTTACTTCTTCTTAGGTTGAACTCCCTGTGCCCTACCCCAGGGATTTTTTTTTTTTTTTTTAACTTGGGTTATGCTGAAAGAATATTTTCAGCTACTGCTTTGGAAAAAGTTAAAAAATTCCCAGGCCTTCCTGAGTTTGTTCACTTGTAACTTTGAGGAAGCTGCATTCAGTACATTGTGGTTGGCAGATGAGACAATAAAAGCCATGCTGATAAATAGCTTGAAAGAAAAATTGCCCTGCAGATTTTTGAACTGCCATAAAAAGTTCAAAACTACTAGTTAAAAAAAAAAGATTATTACAAAGAATATTAACATGTAGCTTTAGAAGGAAGCACATTTTTCTTCATATGGTTTTAAATTTTTTCTTAATTTTCTTCCCTGGACTTCTGGAGTTAAGATAAATAATTAAAATTTTTTTTTCTTAATTTATCTGATTTTTATTCTGTGGTAATTCTTATACCAATAATACTCAGCAAGTTGTAGTTAAAATGCAGGTCTGGTTAATAGAGGTCTGGATGAAGTTTATTCAAGAGGATATTTTTATGAAAGGCTGGTTTCAGGTGAGAGATTAGCTAAGAAACCCTGTTGGTAGTTATTTTTAGTTAATATAATTAAAACAAACTAGTCAGTAGCTTTTAATTTAACCTTGGTATAAGTGAACGGATAAAGCGAGATATGTAGTTATTTTTGTTGTGAGTTGATAAAAACATGCATATTAGTATAGTATATCCCATTCCAAAATTATTCTTTTGGGTTTTGACAGGTTATATTTGATAAATTTTAGAATCTTTTGTTGTTTATGATATCCAATTTCAATCTTGGAACACCATATTCCTATAAAGTGATGCTAATTTAGTAAACATCATTTTCTGTTTTTTTGAAAAAATAACTAAAATAATTTAGTAAATTGGGCTTTCTTTCTATTTATGTGATCATGTTACTAATATCATAGGTAGATGATTGAAAACCCAGCAGAGAGTATTCAAAATTTTTATTATGTAAGTGTATCGATGGGAGAAAAAATATGGGATGGTCCTTGACGTTAGATCCTTGCTAATTTGCCTTGTAGCCCTGTGATTTTGGGGAAATTACCCTAAGTACCTATTAGTATGTTTCCTTATCTGTAAAATGAAGATAATATCTAATAGAGGCACTGTTAGGATTAAATGAGATTAGTCTTTGTGGAAGTGCTTCTTGGGTCAATTAAAATTTTTTATTCACACTGACAAATATGCTTACTCTTGAATAGATAAGTAATCTTTAGGTGAAAAATTGGGCATTGACTGAATTTTGGTTTTGCATTTACCATGTTGCTTTTCTTAAATTTTTATATTGGCAAAATACTTACAAAAATAAGGCATTTCATGTGTGGTGGCTCATACCTGTAGTCCCAGCTCCTTAGGAGACTGAGGCAGGAGGATCACTGGAGCCCCAGGAGTTTGAGGTTGCAGTGAGCTATGATGATGTCACTGCATTCTAGCCTGGGTATCAGAGAGGAGACCCCTTCTAAAAAAAAAAAACAAAACTGAGTGCTAGGATTATAGGCGTGGGCCACCATGCCTGGCCCATATTTTCTTGTTAATTTTCTTTCCTAGAAAGTTTGTCATCAAATACAGCTAATGGCTGGGCACCATGGCTCATACTTGTAATCCCAGCCCTTTGGAAAGCCAAGATGGGAGGATAGCTTGAGGCCAGGAGTTTGAGACCAGCCTGGCCAACATAGTGAGACCCTGTCTCTACAAAAAAATAATACATGCTAAAATGTTTCTTTACCACAATCTGTTCATCATTGAAGAAAATGTATTTTCTCTAGCTCAGTTAAATTTGAATTTTATAACTTAAAAATGTATTATAGAATTAAAATTGTTTTTATGATTATAGAGGTTTTTTAAGAAGTTCATTTGACTAATGCCTGGGTAGTCAATGTCACATTAATAGAATTGTATTAAGTAACTAATTCTTTTTATAGGCCTTTGACTCTATTTTTAGTAACTCTAAAAATTTAAGTATTGAACGTGTGAAAAGATTTTTATCTTTAGTTATTTTCATAAAATTAACTAAGGGATTTATCATAATGAGAGTGTTAAGGTAGTGCAAAGAATATTTCCAAGTGTATCATCAACAATTTTTTTTTTGAGACAAGATCTCAATCTGTCACCCAGGCTGTAGTGCATTGGTGTCATTATAGCCTTGAACTCCTGGGCTCACGTGATCTTCCTGCTTCAGCCTCCCAAGTAGCTAGGATTACAGGCATGTACCACCATGCCTGGCTAATTCTTCTACCTTCTGTAGGGACTGTGTTTTGCTACATTGCTGAGGCTGGTCTTGAACTCCTGGCCTCAAGTGATCCTCTCACCAGGGCCTTCCAAAGTGCTGGGATTACAGGCGGGAACCACCGCACCTGGCCAAAAATTTCTCAACTAGTTAAGTTTCTATGGAATTTGCTGATTGTATTTAACTATCAGATTGTATTAAAATTTTTATTGAAACTTTGTTTCTTCAGATGGAACTTTTTAACAAATGAAGCGAGTATTAATATAAGCAAACTGGTGCATTAGTCCTTTTTATTTTAAAATTAGTTTAATTTCTTTTTCTCATTGTAAAAACTATACACGGTCATTGCAAAATAAAGTTTCAGAAAATATTTAAAAGTATAGCAAAGTAAAAGATTATTCATAATTCAGTTAGCTAAAGTAACTATATCTTGCATATATATTTTATTATATGTCAAAATTATAAGATTACATCTCTATGTAGATATATCTACTTATGGATTGGAAAGTTGCAAAGACAAAAAGATATTATAGGAAGTACATAGTATATTGTGGCAATTAAAAGTTTGAAGTTCAAGTCAGTCTGCTTTGTTGAAATCCTTACATCACTATTGAAAACCTGTGTAACCCTGAGCAAAATCTCTTAATCTGTCTATTCTTCAGTGTTCTCATCTGTAAACTGGGGATAACAATACCTGCATCATAAGGTTATCTTTTGAGAAGTAACTGCTACAATTAATGTATAATAAAATGTTTAGCACTGTCTGTTATATAGTAGATACTCATGAATGAACTCTGAAGAGGAGGCTCTGATCTTGATTATGATTTAGGAAAGTAATACTTACTAAATGTTGATCTTTCTAGTTGGAAAAATAATGAAGAAAAAGAATGTTTTTGTGATTCTACTTGTAATCTTTTGAGCCAAAATAGTGTTTTTAAAGTAGATTTCCTTTGGAGAAATACTGAATTCCAGGATATAAATTCTGACCAACAGTGATAGAAAATTATATTCAAATACCCTTATTTTTATCATTGATTCTACTTTGTTTGCCTGGTATGTTTTTATTGTGAGTTGAGAGTTGTCCTTTTGTTTGACATGAAGTCTAAAATTTTGTTTTTTATTTACTGAGTCAGTTTTATCAGGCTTAATATTACAGACTGTTTTTATAAGAGTGAAAATAACTATACTCTCTTATTCCTAGGGAAATAGATGGAATGATTAAGTACAAGTTAATATGCTATGAAGAGTTTGAAAACAATGGTGCTCATTTGAGCATATTTAGTCTATACAGGTTAATTGGATATGTAATTATAAAGAATTAACTAAATTTGGCAACCTTATTGGGATTTCATTAAATATACGGTGTGTTTGTTTGGTTTTGTATTTGACAATTTTCTGAAAGCCTTCAGGTCAGAGTCATTTTTCCAGATCAGAATGCCAAAATTAACAGAATAACTTAAAATGTTCAGTAGAAGTAGAGAGCATTGTGTAGTTTGACCCTTTTCCACTTTAAATGAAGTTTACAGTAACATTTGAGTTCCCAAGAATTGTGATTTGGCAAACATTGGAACAGAGGAAAAATTTAAGAAGTAAGCAGAAAATGAACTTTGAAATTAATTTAATGGTTAATTTATAAATACAAAATAATAAAAATGATATGGGAATGTTATTTCGTGTTATTGTATTTTAATTTGGGAAATCATGAGTCCATAGAAATACCATGGAACCATAATTCATGAAATAAATCTTAAGACTTTAAATTTAGAAGCTTTTTACCATTTTAATAATTTTTCATGGTATATACTTCTCTTAAGCTTAAGCATTTCCTCTTTAGTAATTAATGATATAAATAATGGCAAGTAATGCTAAATGGAAGTTCCAGGGAGAGAGTCCTGAAATAACTGGATATATAGCCACCAGTTGCTTACCGTGGTAGATTTTTTTTCAGGGTTATAGAATTTTTTTCTTCATAGTAGTTAATATTCTGGGATTAATCTACAGGTTTTCGCTACACTAATTCTCTGAAATCAATTACCAACCAGTATCAGTTTCCCTTTTTTTTTTAATAGATAAAGGCAAATTACTTTATCATTGTAAAGGGCCAAATACAATTTTTAAAATTTTTTGATATTCATGTGCTTCATAATATTGCTTTTCTGAAATTAGGAGCCATGAGATATGGCAATTTAGAAAGATCAGTAGTTATTTTAATTGTGACAACTTTGGAAAGGAGATGAGCATGTTCTAGCATTCTCTAGATGGGGATGCCTTCATTTCATAGTAATGTATTGAGAAGATGATTATTCAGACTTTGACAAAAAGACTTTAGAAGAAGCAATATAAGAATAAGTTCTTAAGTAAAGGAGATATACTATTTCCTTTTTTTATATGCTTGCAATCCATAGCATAGTTCCTACAACCTCTGGGTTCCCTGCAGACCTCAGCCTTGCTCCTTGATTTTTACAGCTAATCAGTGCCTTTGATTGTGTTTGGCAAGAACTTCCTAAGCCCAGCCAGGCCATTTGCAACAAGTCATTGCTTTTAAAGCTTGCTTTGTATAAAGCCAGGCTTAATTGCCATTGAAGTCAGTTTTGTTCTCTGAACTGGCTGTTTCCCCATCTTATTTAGAAAATCAGAGTAATCACAGAAATTAAGGATCAGGGTTGAGTGAGTCCTACACTTACTAGCTTAATTCTGACTTGTGTGCATTCAGGTTTTACATAATATTTTTCTTTTGGTGTGGAAATACAGTGTCCAACACATTTAACTCTAAAATATTAATGTTTGGTTTAGAAACATGGGATCAAGCAGTTTCTTAAAAGTTATAATAATTTAAAAATTTAGGCCGGCCCGGTGGCTCACGCCTGTAATCGTAGCACTCTGGGAGGCCAAGGCGGGTGGATCGTTTGAGCTCAGGAGTTCAAGACCAGCCTGAGCAAGATCGAGACCCCGTCTCTACTAAAAAATAGGACAAAATTAGATGGACAACTAAAAATATACAGAAAAAATTAGCCAGGCATGATGGTGCGTGCCTGTAGTCTCAGCTACTTGGGAGGCTGAGGCAGGAGGATCGTTTGAGCCCAGGAGTTTTAGGTTGCTGTGAGCTAGGCTGATGCCACGGCACTCTAGCCCAGGCAACAGAGCAAGACTCTGTCTCAAAAAAAAAAAAAACAAAAAAAAAGATTAAGTGTCTAAAACTTAAAATTTTAACAATAATAAATTTGGAAATTTTAGGTTTATTATATTGTGTGTTGTGAATAATCAGGACACTACAGTTGACAATACAGATTCAGAATTATGTCCAAAATATTTTAAAAATAACATAGCATTAACCTTATGTAGTAGAAAAGCTCATTTATCCCAGTAGCATTTGGAGACAATTTCATGACTGTGTGGCGACACTTTCTTCCTCCTCAAGGCTAAGTTTTCTCCTTGGGAGTGTCCCGTAATCAGCCCTTGGGGCAAGTAGAGAAGTTAAGAATTATTATATATTTGTCTGCCTGTTGGGGCCTCTTTCCAACACTCCACCCCAATTGTTAAAATGAGTATCTGTTATTCCTTAAGACATAGTATGAATGATATCATTGATTTAATCTCCCCATACAGAGATAGTTAAATTACCTTTTTTTATTTTTTGAGACAGTCTCACTCTGTCGCCCGGGCTGCAGTGCCCTGGCACATCAGCGTAGCTCACAGCAACCTCAAATTCTTGGGCTCAAGTGACCGTCTTGCCTCAGCCTCCCAAGTAGCTGGGACTCCTAGCATGCACCACCACACCTGGCTAATTTTTACTATTTTTACTAAAGACAAGGTCTCATTCTTGCTCAGGCTTGGTCTGCAACTCCTGAGCTCAAGTGATCCTCTCATCTTGGCCTCCCAGAGTGCTAGGATTACAAGTGTGAGCCACTGCCCTGGCCTGAATTACCTTTTAAAAACAGACTCAGTTATCAATCTTAACACCTAACTAGGGGTTTTGTAAATGTGTATATCAGACTGCTTTATTTAAATTAGCGTGTAATCAAAGTCATTCCTTACTTTGTTTTTTGTTTCTACATAAAAATAAAACTCCAATACAAGAATATTACTTGAAAGCATATATTTAAGAATTACAAAAGATTAAAATGTTTGGTATTTGTTGTTTTCCCTTGGTATGACAATCCTTTTTTAACCAATAAAAAATACACCTAAATGTCATTCAGATTTTCTGAACATCACTCCTATTTCCAGAACTATTTCCATTAATAATATTATATTAAAATAGATTTTTGATATTTTGAATATTTACATCATTTCTGTTAAGAAATTAAGTTTTTCTCATGTGGCTTCAGAATATAAATAATTTAGAAAGGATGAGCCTATTTCATATTACCTCCTTGATTAAGTGGATGGGAAAAGAATTAGAGGTATAATACAAATTGTTAACCTATTCCCTTCTGCCATTTGAATCTTCATGTATAAGTGTTTTTGAAAGATAGAATTTTCATCAGGTTGGTTTAAATCATATTCTGAATTCTAGGCTTCTGAATTAACCACAATCAATCAGGAATAATGGAATTATATATATATATATATAGAGAGAGAGAGAGACTTCATTTTGTCTTCATTTGTCCTAAAGAAAAGATGTATTTAAATAGAAAGGGGTTAAAAGATTAATCTCTGGGGTCCCTAATAAATCAGATAGATGAAACACGGATTAACCTTAAAACAATATCTTTAGAGTATCCCTTATTTTTCAATGTATGTACTCATTTTACCTTACTGTGGAGTCCAGAGAAGTGAATGGTACCAACTTCTGAAGATAATAATTGTCATTGACATAAAGGAATAAATCTTACCATTCAAAGTAGATAATTTTTCCTAATTACCTACGCTAAAATGAAGTACATTATGAAGTTATATTTGGAAGGCTAAACATTGTCTAGGAATGAATCAGAAAAACTCATTTACTTGTGGAAGTTTTCAGTTTTTTTACCTTAAGATTTTTTTTCCTTTGATTACAAATGAAAAGGATTTGGTATTGACTTAATTTCCTGTGCTCATGATTATATATAATTCAGGCATTTCTGGGAGTAAGAGTTTATAGTCAATCTGATCAAATTGAATTAGTGTATTTTCAATTGCATTTGATATTAAACACATTTGATATTGATATAAAAGTTTTTAATCTTGCTTCATACTGGTTATTTTGTTTTTAATGAGGGGTAGGCAAACTATACCCATAGGCCAAATCCAGCCTGTCTCCTGTTTTTGTAAGTACTATATTTTTAAATGGTTGGAAAAAATCAAAAGAAGAATAGTGCCATGACTCCTGAACATTCTGCGGAATTCGAATTTCATAGAATGCTAATATTAATCTATAAACATTAATGGAACATAGCCATGCTCATTCATTTATGTCTTAATGGTATTTTTTTTAGCTGCTTTTCTGCTACAACAGCAGAGTTGAGTAGTTGTGACAGAAATGATATGGCCCCCAAAGCCTGACATATTTACTTTCTGGCCCTTTACAAAAAATGTTTGCCGACCCTTGTTTTGAATCATGAAAATGTCCAGAAGCCCTCAATGGTACCTGCATTTTAGTTAAACTGCAACCTCTGTAGCCACTCTCAAACTTTGGTGGTTTCCTGTCCCAGCAAATTCTTATCAACAAAAGGGATTATTATATAAGTTATACAAGGCTTGGTAAAATAGTAATTGATGTCACTCTTGACCTTGTATATTTAACAGTCATGTTTTTAACTGTGGCCAGCAAACCCAGTGGTCTAAGGATAAGCAATCATTTGTAGTTTCACTAAACCATGAATTTTAGTTATGCCTGGTGAAACTGATATGGC
The DNA here is from genome assembly GCF_020740605.2 of Lemur catta. NCBI lineage: Eukaryota > Metazoa > Chordata > Mammalia > Primates > Lemuridae > Lemur > Lemur catta. The sequence goes on along the minus strand of NC_059141.1, from coordinate 43,041,452 downwards.
AAAATATGTTCCATCACCTAACCTGACATTCAAGATACAGATAGTTGCTTTTATGATAACTCTTGTAAAATACAATCAAAGATGGTTTTTATGAGGGAATTTATGTAACTTATTAAGAAGTTTGCTGGATGTCACCACGAAGGTCAAGGGTTTTATTGCAGGGGAAGAAACTATTCCATTACTAAGCTATAAATTAGCATCAATTCGAAAGTGAGCATCAGGTCATTCCCTATCAGAAATTGTCCAAAGGGAGAGAAAGTTACTCTAGTTTTGTGATATTTCTTGTATCCTAAAAATAAAGTGCTACTCTAGTCATCAGTTGGGACTTTAGACCAAATCTCGTGTAATTATTAAGCCAGTCAGCTCAGTCACCTAATTAGAAACTAACCACTGATACATTATTACCTAATTCATCCCTTTGTTGACTCTTCTCTCAGTAGTCAAATTAGAGTGTTCCTGACATAAAGTATATATTTCTTGTACTAGTAGTGAGCACTCTTATGGTAAGATAAATCACTACCTTATTATCTTAGGAAATGTGTTACATATGTTTTTAACACTTACATAATATTGCTATTATTGAATCTGCCAGGCATATCTGGATATTTCAGTGTTTTGATCTTACATTTCATACTACCTAATTGGTATTTTTTCCTTTGAATTAACTAGGACATATGGAATCACTTAAAATTAGGTTAATACCGTAGTTTTACTGTCAAAAAAACAGATTCCAACCTGATTTTAACTTCTTTTGTACAATGAAAAAAAAAAGTCTGTATTTTGATCATCCAAATAGTAATTCAGGGCAGTGTTAACCTAGAAAAAACAACATTAGGAGATCTGTAGATCGTGACTAAGGCACATCACCAAAGTGATTTTCTTCTCTTTTATGCTTTCTTTCTTTTTCTTTTCTCTTGGTTAGACAACAGAGCCTTGCTCTGTCGCAGGAGCTAGAGTGCAGTCGAGTCATCATAACTTACTGCAACCTCCAACTCGTGGGCTCAAGCCATCCTCCCTGCCTCAGCCTCCAGAGTAGCTGAGACTTCAGGCATGCGCCACCATGCGTGGCTAATTTTTTCTATTTTTAGTAGAAGTCGGGATATTGCTCTTGTTCAGGCAGATCTTGAACTCCTGACTTCAAGCAGTCCTCCCACCTTGGCCTCCCAGAGTACTAGGATTACAGGCAGGGGACTTTTATGCTTTCTAATTATGAGATTGCATGAGTTTACCAGCCTATGTCTCCCCTCTTTGATGAGTGTTTGACACTTGCTACATAGGAAATTTCACATAACCAGTAGAAGTTTTAGAAAGATACCTTGCACTCATTGTCGTGCAGTTCTTTGCTTTTGACTCATCCTGACTTTGTAAGACAAACCTTTCACCTCTTACATATAATGTAAAGAAGTGTGTCAGATTTTGAAAGGCAAGGATAGTAAGTTGTGCTCATCTGAGAAATAGAGGGGAAAAGATCCTGAGCTCTGAGTCATAGAACTAGGTTCAAATACCAGCTTTCTTTATCATTTCCTGATTATAAGCATGGACCTGTGTGGACATAATATGTAAAAAGGGTATAATAATTTCAGCCCACAGAGTTGTTATAAAATTAATACTTTATCGAAACACCCAGCACAGTTTCTGCCATAGAAAATGCACGGTCATGTTAACTATTTTTATGTGTTATTAAGGCACCCCACTAATGTTCAATTAGAGGTAATATGTCTTTGCAAAAGGAGGAATAACACACAAGTGAACAATATAGTCCACAACCTCATTTAAGGCATTTTTTTGAACTTTTTCATTTTTTTCTATATAAGTTTCTAATAAAGCAGATCTTGCTGAACTGATTTTTTCCATTTGTCATTTGCTGGAGGTTATAACTAGCAGTTCAAATAGGATATAGTTTATGGAGGAGGAGAGGTTCATAGAGGGTGCTGTTCCTTCACTTATCTGAGTGACTTGTTTTTGGGAAATTAAAAAAAAAAAACTAGCCATTCAAGATAAAAACTGTATATGGGTAACTACTTAGGTTCCTGTCTTTAAAGTATGAAAAATAAAGTACTGTGCAGTTAAAAGAGTTTTTAATCTCATACAAGCTCAAGATATAGTTTAAGTCCTTTTAAATTCTGTGAAATAGTGAATGTTCATAGTTTCTAATTGCAGATCTTTAATTTTTGTTCTAAGTCAGCGTTATTTCCTTAATCTGATATTTAGCACCTTCACAAAATTGTTCTAGTCAATAAACAGAAAAAAGATCTTTATTTGGTTCTGTTACAAGATTTGCTCATTTAACCTCTAGTGAGCCTCTTTAAAATAGGGATGATGATACAACAGAAATCCCTATAACTTCAAAAGCTCTATACATAGAGGAAGGGGAGAATTAATTCAGCAACAGCAATGCCTATCATTAATCAGGCAGTATTTTGGGATCTTTGTAGTGGGTTTTAATTAACTGAGTAAGTCATGTCATTTAGTATTATGGATAATTCAGAAGTGGATGTTTTAAGACTGACTTCAGTACTTAAGAAAAAATTTTATAAAAACATTAAGATAGAAAGAGGCAGATATTAGTAACTCTGCTTTATAGATGAAGAAATTGATACAAAGTTCAAACAAAAATTTGAACTTATGTAAAAAGGTTATACCAGTAAAAGGGACTCAAATTATCAGTTTTTATTGGTATGCCTTTTCTTCTAGAAAATTAAGGGTTCATTGTTGGGAAGATATTTATATGTTGTTCAGTGATCTTGGAAACACAGCCTATTATTTTAACCTATTGAATAAATATAGATAAATGTTGAACAAATAAATTTTGTACTCCAATACAAATTTTTGTATTTTATATCCAAATACAAATTGTAAAATTTCAACATAGGCAACTGATTTGTTTTATAGACCGTACCTATCTGTGAGGTGCTGGCAATGCTGCTTGCAAAGAGGTTTATAGGCCCAGCAAGGTGGCTCACACATGTAATCCTAGCACTGTGGGAGGCCCAAGTGGGAGGACCACTTGAGCTCAGGAGTTTGAGACCAGCCTGAGCAAGAGTGAGACCCTATCTCCAGTAAAAATAGTAAAAATTAGCCAGGTGTGGTGGTGCATGCTAGTAGTCCCAGCTACTTGGGAGGCTGAGGCAAGAGGATCACTTGAGCCTAGGAGTTTGAGGTTGCTGTGAGCTAGGCTAACGCCATGGCACTCTAGCCCAGGCAACACAGGGAGACTCTCTAAAAAAAAAAAAAAAAAAAAAAAAAAAAAAAAAAAAAAACAAGAAAAAAAAGAAAGCTCCCTGTGTATGGAATGGATATATGGATGAGTATGTATAGAAGCTAAAGTGAGACAGATTTTATAAGAACAGAACAGATAGCTGCCAGAGCTGTCTGAAAATGGTAAAATGGTTTTCCTTAAAATATAGTTTTCTGTATTCTGTTTTTCATAGACTAGACTGTCAGCTGGTAGGCATTGAAAGGATTAGAGCCTGCTAGCACTTTTCATGACATTTTCTATTCCTAAAATCATGAGGTTAACTAAGTGCACAGTGTATTCTTAAAGAGGGATAGAGAAAGGGGATTACTAGAAAATTTCTTTATGAAAAGAAAGACATGTTAATGGACTTTTTCTCCCCAAAATAACAGGTTTTTGCCTACTTTTTGTATGACACTTTTCCTTCTGTTGTAAAATGGCATTTCTATATATTTTCCAAGGAACATAATAACTTTATTACAGGCCCTTCTGCCTTTCGCTAGTTGTAAGATAGAATATTTACCACAATATTATTATACAATACAGAGTAGTCGTGCCTTCAAGCAGTGATAAGATGAGAAGGAAAAGCTTTACTTGGATAGACTTTGGAGCAAAAGAATGAAGTATGACCTATTTGATTGAGTGTCTTTCTTTGTACACTAAAGCCACCTTTTGGCTTTTCCAAGTTGCCAAATTGTTTTTATTCACGAGTTGTAATTCCCTTCATTTAGCTCCTTTTTATTCACTGGTTTCCATGATCTGCCAGTCCATTTTTAAAATAGCCGCCAATTGACAGTGCTGCTTTGTTGTTCTTCCCAGCTACTCTAGGGCTCCTGCCGATGATCTCAAATGCAGGAGCAGCAGAGGTGCTTTGAGAGAGAGAGAACAGAATGTCAAAGAGTCCAGCGGGGGACCAGCAGATTGTGGGAAACCATGTGACTGTGTGATTCACATCTCCAAGGAGAGAGAACCGGTTGTTTCTGTGTCTAGATGTACCCTGTTATGAGGATAATACCGTCAATAATGTAATTTTAATTGCCTGGATGCTTTGATGCTGGCTTAAAAAAATAAAACTCAGCAGCGAAGTTACTGGTCATATATAAGTTTCAGTAAAACTGAATTTGATGACATTTAAATCAAGACAAAATAAGGACTAGGAGTTTCAAACTCTGATGTTTTAGGTATTAGGAGTTGGTAACTTGTGTGTGTGTGTGTGTGTGTGTGTGTGTGTTTTCATATATATGTGTGTGTGCACACATGTGTATATATATATATATAGAGAGAGAGTCACTAAAATATTCAACTCAATTTTTTTGCCACCAACCTTAGATGATCTGATGCTATTTGGTTTGTATATTACTTCTAATAGTAAAACTCTTAAAAGGCTCACTTGAATAAAGCCATACTTAAAAAATTAGAAAACACGTTACTAAATTTCAAATTTTGACTTTAGGACATTGTTGCCAAGGGTCAAATCTTACCATGGATTAATTTGTTATGCTCTTTTGTTACACAATTGCTAATGAACTATAATTTCCTAATATGTGTTTTTGCGTATATTTAGATCAAGGAATTTTCTTCAGTCCTTAGAACATATAGGAGGGAAAGTCGGTAACATTAATGTTAGGAGAACATAACATGGTCCTTTCTTTTAATCTATAATTCTAGGACGACATAGACAGCCTAAACCCAGTTCTCAGGGACAACCCGCAACTTCACGAGGAAGTGAAAGTCTGGGTAAAGGAACAAAAGGTTCAGGAGATTTTTATGCAAGGTAACTATTTTGAAGTTATGCATTAATTTTTTTGGATCTAGGCAATTTACATTTGTCTTTGGTCGTTCAATTATTTGCAATATAAATCAAGGTTTAATCTAATATTTTGAGTTATATACAGTCCAGGAAAAGTAATAGCAGAATTATAGTAATTTCAATACAACGTTGGTAATTTCACTAGTTTACTAACTTACTTGAGCTAACATGCCTGGTATGAACTTACAGGTACCCAGGTGCTTTGTTGTTAGAAAAAAATTCATATTATGGAATGTATCAGTCCTTGAGAAAGAAACATTGTTTGCAGTAGAGGGCTGCCCAAAACCCTGATCGATTACCTTTGAAGAATGCTGTTAGTATCTGAAAAAAAGTGGCCTATTTCAGTGCACTTTCTTCAGCAGTTTACTAGTCTTAGTTTTGTTTCCCTTGTTAAGTTACAGGTTTGTCTACCACATGTGACCCTCAGACTGGTGAGGTTTTATAATTCTTAGCAATTCCTTTTTCTATCAGTACAATCATATAAATACAAGCTTTTTGTGAAATTGAATTGAAATTGAGACAGTATGGCATGAACTGGTGATATGTTGCTGAACATTTTGAAGAATGAAAGTTTGTTAAATTCCCATATTTATCTCAACCCTCAACTTCCATGCCATTAAGCATTAATAGATAATCTCAACAGTTCTGACTGTATTGCTTTATAGGGATATGTACAGGAGCAGATCATCTACTTACTAAATTCTTCTTAAGCTAAATAATCTTTAAACTTTACTACGGAGAATTTCAAACCTACATACAAATAGAATATTTCAGTGAACTTCCATCTTTCTATCTCCCACCCCCAACAACTATCAGACCTTGGCTGACTGTGCCCTATCCGTATCCCCTTTTATGTCTATCAAGTTTTAGACTTCAACTCTTTCTATTAATTTTTTAAACAACGCCATCATACCACTATTATGTGGAAAAATTAATAGTTCCTTAATATAAAATACTGGGTAATGGGTTCAAATTTCCATTTGTGTCATTAATGATTTAAACGGGTTTTGTTTTTTAAAAACCAAAGGTCTAATAGTCTACACATTGTGATGGTTTGTTATGTTCCCTTCATCACTCTCCCCCCCGTCCCCCTTTCCTTGCAATTTATTTGTCGAAGAAACCAGGCTAATTTTTTTTTTTTTTTACTTTTGTTTCTGTGTTTTATCCTTAGAGGAGAAAATGTTCAGGCAGTATAGTCCCTATCCATCGTAGGCAGAAGTGAGGAACAAGCCGGTGTAGATGATTTGTTAGTGGGAATTGAAAACTGTTCATATTTGGAGTTATTCTATAAGCATTTTCTATATTATTTAGAAAAAATAATATGGAATCTTAATCTTTTCATAGTTGGAAAAGAGTGAAGTTTGTATAATGGATTATGGCTAGTAAATAGTGTTTACGTATCACCTCCTTTAAATTATAGCCAGTCAACATCTTCAGTTTTCTTTAGATGAATGTATTTAATTTCCAGGTCATAGGTAATGCTTTTACAGATGCATTAAATGATTTTTATATTTTAGGCTGATATTGGCATAGATTTTCTTTAAACTGGCAGATATGTATTGAACCACTAATTTGGTGTGTTGAATCTATTACAACTATAGAAGAAAGAACATCAGCCTAGGAATTAGAAATATAAATTCAGTCCCAGCTCTTTGACTTAAAAATTTACTTAACCTATCAGTCTCACTTTCTTCATTTTTATAAAAGGCATAACAATACTAAAAGTTAGAAAGGATTAAATAAGCACGTGGAAATTTTGAAAGCACTTTGTAAATTGTTAATGTATAATACTGTTATTAAGGTACAGGAGTTTTTTCCCCTCATAGTTCTTGTTAAACTTTAAAGAACTTGGTCATTTTAGTACCTATGAATTGAAAATAATTTTCATCTCCATTATCCTCTTCCGTGGAGTCATGTTTGTTTTATTAGGCATATTTGAATATATACAGATATATATCATTTAATATTGAATCTTTGCTCATTTTCTAAAAACTGACTATGTAAAAGGATATAGATAACCTTTGAAAAAGTGAGTTTAACGCAAAAGTACACCATATTTCTTGTAAAAAAATTCTTAGTGCTATATTTATAAATTCACTGATCAGTCTCTTCATGTTCTAAGACTTTTAGCAGTTTTTTCTAGCTGTCTCAGAGGATTCAAAATTTGTAGCTGCTTATGGTAACATTTTGGCAACTTGAAGACTCAGACATCAAGTTCCCGATTACCTAGGAACTTTCCATTTCAGCCATGTAGTCATCTACCCCATTCTTACTAAGGTAGCTGTATAACCTTACTACATTCTAGACCACTATAACTTTACATTTTGTACTATTTACGTATTAACTCATGATCCCAGAAACATTCTTTTTGTCTTAAGGTGTTTTATTTCCATTGAATCAGGAAGTATGTATGTCTAGTAGCGTACATGTAATGATAACTTCAGAATGATCTGTTCCAAAGGATATTTACTTGTCTTCTAAAAATTTTTTTAAACAGATATTTGGGTATGATATTATTCATCTATCAAATAGCTCACATTTCTCCTAAAAGGTAGTTCTTAAAGGAAAATGTCTCCATTTAAGATATCCCTATTTTCTTGTGTTTCTTTTAAAGGTCCTTATTCTTTAAATGGATACAGAGTGAGAGTATATAGACAAGACTCTGCCACCCAGTGGTTTACTGGCATAATTACTCATCATGATCTCTTTACCCGCACCATGATCGTTATGAATGATCAGGTAAATAGTTCAACTAATATTTTTGTAGAGACTTTTATAGTTCATATAGTCCATGCCAGAAAAAAAAAATGCATCACCAGTTTGATACTAAATAATTTTAATCTTTTGGGTTTTTAGTTATATAATCTTAATAAATTTAAAAGCTGATGTTACATAGAGGTCATTTCAGGTTGCAGGGAGATATTAATGCCAAGTTTATTTCAACACTGATAAAATAAATCCCTGAAATAGAGGTACCAGACTCTTTTAATTGATTAGTTTCTTTTTTTTTTTATCTTTAGGTTAGCTAAAATTTTCTGTTTCAAAATCTCAGTTCTGTCTCTCCAATAATAAAAGTATTTCCCAAATGGTTTCTTTTCACTAATGAAAACTTTTAACGCACACTTAGTTCTCACATCAAATTTCAGGCTTGGTATGCTCACCTAATTTTTATGTCAAATCTTATGGATGCTATAGAGTTTTAAGTAAGTCTTGAAATGTGGGGGGAAAAAAGCTCACTTTTTAAAATGTTGACTTTTAAATGTTCACTTGTTTGTTTTTGTGGAAAACAGATATTTACACCTTTCTGCCTGATTAGATTCTGAAGTGTATCTGATAGAGCCCTTTTATAAACAGTTCAAATACTTTCGTTAAAATTTTAGTCAAAATGTTAAATAAATTATATTTTTTCCTTAAAAGGGGACGATATTGCCTTGAATCATTATAGTAGTTCTTTCTTTAACCACATTTTAAAAATTTCATTTGCACAATTTTTGTCTTTTTTCTTCTTCCTGGATTCTACCTTTTAGTTTTATTTTGCAACTGCTTTTTGGAAATTACTTCATATTTTTAAAATACATTTTATAATTTTGCATCCATACTTTTTTTATTGTAGTATCACTACCTGTTGGCATCTGTAGTCTTAATTAATTCTTATCCTTGTTTTTCAAGGTGAACTTACAGTGGACATTTTTGCTTTTTAATTCTTGGTTAGCAGTTGAAATAGTTTCAGAAGGTAAAAAGGGTAATTTTATCATTAGTGATTAAAATGGATGACTGTAAGTCTGACAGTATCTTATAAATTAAGGATCCGAAACTGATTTGTAAACATCTCTGCTAAGTGAAGAAACTGTACCAAATAACACATTGGTTAGCTCATTGGATTTAATTTTTGTTTTTGTTTTGTGTCATGGATTAGGTACTAGAACCACAGAATGTCGATCCTTCTATGGTTCAAATGACCTTTCTAGATGATGTTGTTCACTCTTTGTTAAAAGGTGAAAATATTGGCATTACATCACGACGCAGGTCTCGTGCCAATCAAAATATCAACGCTGTTCACGTATGTATGTTAATAGGGGTGCATTTTTGTAAAATATTTTTCGTTAGGCTACTTAGAACGAGGTAGTAAACAATCATTGTTAATTGGTTATTTTTAGGGTCATTATACACGTGCGCAAGCAAATAGTCCCAGACCAGCAATGAATTCCCAAGCTGCTGTACCAAAACAGAATATACACCAGCAACAGCAACAAAGAAATGTTCGTCCAAATAAGAGGAAGGGCTCAGATAGCAGTATTCCAGATGAAGAGAAGATGAAGGAAGAAAAATACGATTATATATCACGAGGAGGTAGGACCCACTTCTTTTTTTTTAGGGAAATGAGAACAAAAATACATTTTAAATATGCTTATTTAGTATTGATTATGAAAAATAAAACTGTTCTTTTCTTTTAATACTACAGAAAATCCTAAAGGTAAAAGCAAACACTTGGTGAATAAAAGAAGGAAACCTGAGGAGGATGAAAAGAAACTAAATATGAAAAGACTTAGAACTGACAATGTTTCAGACTTTTCTGAGAGCAGTGACTCAGAAAATTCAAATAAGAGAATAATAGATAATTCCTCAGAGCAGAAGCCAGAGAATGAATTGAAAAATAAAAATACTTCAAAGATAAATGGAGAAGAAGGAAAATCTCAGAATAATGAGAAGGCAGGAGAAGAGACACTACTAGATAGCCAGCCTCCCTGGGATCAAATACAGGAAGATAAAAAACATGAAGAAGCAGAGAAGTGGAAGGCTGTTGATACCCAGCTTCAAGAAAAAATGATTATCCATTCATCAGAACAGGCCACACTTTCTGATCGTAATCCTAATGATTTACTTCCTCAGGAATGCAATATGGAAAAAACACATACAGTGGAATTATTACCAAAGGAGAAGTTTGTATCCAGACCACCTACGCCAAAATGTGTTATTGATATTACAAATGACACTAATTCAGAAAAGGTGGCTCAGGAAAACTCAAGTTCCTTTGGCCTTCAGACACTTCAGAAAATGGATCCTAATATTAGTGATTCAAAATCAATTGCAAATGCAAAATATTCAGAAACAGCAAAACAAGATTCTGATCAGAACTGGGTCAGTGATGTAGTTAAAGTGGATTTCACCCAGTCGAGTGTTATAAATGTTTCTTCAGGAAATGATCACCTGAATATGGAAAAAGAGAAAAACCAATATATCTCCTACATGTCATCTTTAAGTACAGTTTCTGTCATGGAAGATAAGCTGCATAAGCAAAGTCCGCCTCCAGAGACTATAAAATCTAAACTTAATACTTCAGTCGTAGATTCTCACAAGACAAAATCCAATCCCTCACCCGAAGTTGTTAAACCCAAAATAACCCATTCTCCTGATTCTGTAAAGTCTAAGACCACTTATGCGAATAGCCAAGCTACTGGTGAAAGAAGATTGGCAAGTAAGATAGAACATGAGTTATCAAGATGCAGTTTTCATCCAGTTCCTACTAGAGGCAGTACATTGGAAACTACAAAGAGCCCTCTAATCATTGATAAAAATGAGCATTTCACAGTTTACAGAGATCCTGCACTTATTGGGTCAGAAACAGGAGCTAATCACATTTCACCTTTCTTAAGCCAGCACCCTTTTCCTCTTCATTCCTCATCCCATAGAACCTGTTTGAATCCAGGTACCCATCACCCTGCCTTAACTCCTGCACCCCACTTACTAGCCGGATCATCTAGTCAAACTCCATTACCTACCATTAACGCTCATCCTCTGACTAGTGGGCCACACCATGCTGTTCATCACCCTCATTTACTTCCCACTGTGTTACCTGGAGTGCCTACTGCCTCCTTACTTGGTGGCCACCCACGACTAGAGAGTGCTCATGCTAGCAGCTTGAGCCACTTAGCACTAGCACACCAGCAACAGCAACAGTTATTACAGCACCAGTCACCTCATCTTCTTGGACAAGCTCATCCTTCTGCTTCATATAATCAGCTTGGACTTTATCCAATTATTTGGCAGTATCCAAATGGAACACATGCATACTCAGGACTTGGTTTGCCTTCTTCTAAATGGGTTCACCCAGAAAACACAGTTAATGCTGAAGCTTCATTAAGGAGGGTAAGTTTACACTGTGGTGTGCCACATATCAATATATATTTATTTTTATTTTTATTTTTTTTATATATATATTTTTTTTATTTCAGCTCATCATGGGGGTACATAAGTTTAGGTTATATATATTTTCCATGTCCCACCCATCCCCCCGAGTCAGAGTCCCAAGCGCGTCCGTTCTCATTCTCCCAACAGTGCACCTGGCACTCATCATGTAGTCATACCTCCATCCCCTCCCCCCCCCACCTCCCCGGGTCTGCACCTTCAAGCATGACCATTCCCCAGAGGGTGTGCAACGCACTCATCATGTAGGCATACACCCATCCCCTCCCCCCACCCAATATATATTTATTAATCAAATGTGGTTGAGTGCTTTTTCAATATCCCATATTTTTAGGTCATTTTCTGTTATACAAATAATTTTTCCATGTGCTTAGTAATCTCAGAGCAGTAGAGGTGGGAATCTCAGAAAAGCCTATTTATAAAGAGTTAAAGGAGTAAAACTTTTTAGAGTTTAATATTTATTTATTATAAATTTAGGTTTCTTGTATATATCCATAATTATTTTGCTCAGCTAAATTTCTAGAAGTGAGACTTCTGGGTTAAAATTTATATTAAATTGTAAGGGTGTTTATTTGTTTTTTTGTTGAGACAGGGTCTCTATTGCCTGGTCTGGAGTGAAGTGGCGTGATCATAGCTCACTGCAACCTCAAATTCCTGGGCTCCAGTGATCCTCCTGCCTCAGTCTCGCAAGTAGCTAGGACTATAGGTGTGAGCCACTGCACCTGGCCAACAATTTGTTTTTAAAAAGTAATTTGATAATATATATCAAAAACCTTACTATTTTATGTCCAGGCGCAGTGGCTCATGCCTATAATCCTAGCACTTTGGGAGGCCGAGGTGGGAGAATTGCTTGAGGCCAGGAGTTCAAGAGCAGCCTGAGCAACATAGCGAGACCCTGTCTCTACAAAAAATAGAACAATTAGCTGGGTGTGGTGGTACACGCTTGTAGTCCCAGCCACTCAGGAGGCTGAGGCAGGAGTATCACTTCACCCCAGGAGTTTGAGGTTACAGTGAGCTATGATCACGCCACTGTACTTTAGCCAGGGCAACAGAGCAAGACCCTGTCTCGAAAATAAGCAAAATTGTTATATTCCCCAGCTGAATATTTGTATATTAATAATTTGCATATTAATGGTATATCACAAGGTATAACTCTTTGATCCCCTTCTTCCCTTATGGGTGCGCAAGGTTGGAGATTCCTAGTATTTGGGAGTAAAGTTGCAGCTGAGATTCTCCCTACCTAATATAGTATTGCTGAAGGTGATGAGTGTAGAGCTCTTATTCCTTCATGTCCTGTGTGGTTTCTCTAATAAATTGATGTTTATACTACAAAATAGTTGTTAAAAGCAATATCAGCCCTGGTATCAAAAGTGAAGAAATGGATGTCACTGTTAAACTCCCAGGACACAGTCTTGTCCTTTGTACTACCCACGATTCTCTTCAGGTATTCCTCAGAAGCTATTTTTAATGTCTTTTTTTGTTTATATGTTTTTGTGGTTAAAAACATATAATATTAAATTTACCATCCTAACTATTTTTAAGTGTATAGTTTAGTGCCATTAACACTTTTCACATTGTTGTGCAGCATATCTCCAGAATTTTTCATCTTGTAAAATTGAAACTATATTTATTAAACACTAAAACTCCCTTCCCCCAGCCTTTGGCAACCACCTTTCTACTTCCTGTTTCTATAATTTTGACTACTTTAGATATTTCATATGAGTGGAAGTCATACAATATTTATTCTTTTGTTACTGGCAATGTCCTTGAAGTTCATCCACGTTGTGGCATGTGACAGGATTTTTTTTTTAATTTAAGGCTGCATAATATTTCACTGTAGGTGTATGCTATATTTATCCATTTATCTGTCGATGGACACTTGGGTTGCTTTCGCCTCTTGGCTTTTGTTTATAATGCTGCAGTGAACGTGGGAGTTTTTAAAACCTCTTTAATGTCATCTTTTTTGACAGCTTTTTGAAGTTGAGTGAGATCACAGTTGGGGGTGGTGATTTAGAAGACAATGCTAGTGACTTTCTACTTCAGGGATAGTATTTCTTACATATAGCATTGGAAATGCCTGTAGATGCAAAGAATAGTGTCTGTTATGCCAAAAGTTTGTTAGAGAAACTGTTATATTTTGGGTAACAGTGATGACATACATAGACTATGGTCATGAGTCCTTCTATAAGTCCCAAGTTGTTAGATAGATGACTTTGATGGCAAGGGGCACCAAGTGGTTGGTGGTACAAGATACAGTTCTAACAATTTTGAAAGGTGTTTCTTGTGGCTTATTCCTATTACAAACATCAACTCCTTTTAGCTCCACCTTCATATGAGCTTTGGCCTTCTTTAATAAAGTCAGCAGTGATCATCACAATTTATTCTACACCAGCATCATTGCATTTGATGTTGGCAAAATCTCAGTTCTAGAATTGTGCTTCCATTGATCACAAGCTTCTCGCCCATTCCCATTCTTGATGGTGCCATTGATCTTGCGGTAGGTAGAATCATATTAGAATGTGTACATCACATAGGTCAAAGTCAGTGAAGAGTCATTAATCACTACATTATCCTCTTTGCCAGAATCAAAAGTAGGCCTGGTGTCCCAGATGCCTAGTGCACTCACATTTTTATTCTGACTCTTCACTATCATGTGTCATGAATGTAGCTGTAGCTAACACAGTTAGAAGAGCACAAGGGAGCCAAGAGCTGGCTAATAGCTTTGAATCTTCTTTACTTCCAAACTCTGGAAAATCGAACTAAGTAACTGTTTAAAATGGCTTGGATCTGAGATTATTTGCCTTGGAAAGAAGAAAAATAAATAAATAAGATGGCTTGGGGAAGGAGCTTTACTCAGAATATATTCTATGTATGTTGACTGAGACCCTGACTGGTCAGCCTCTATGTTTATAGGAACATAAAATGTCTTAACTGCTCATAAATGTGTTAAACTAAAAACAAACACATTGGATTTTTATTTATGTAAAATTATAAGGGAGTAAATTTAAATAACATTTTTGAGCAAAAATGAAGATCTCTTACCCTAGTATTGTGACCAAAAGTAAAGAAACAGTGTAAGTACAAGATATTAGATTAGAAAATAATTTTGAATGTTATTTTATAGAGCAAAAGCTTTGTTATCATTGCCATAATTGATTGCAATTTAAGATTTCTGGATCTTATAGAAATGAGGCCATTTGAGACATTGTGTATTTGAATAATTCTTATGTGTGTATATATTTTTCTCTTATGTGAGGTTTATAGCGATAGTGTATGTTTTTAATCTAATTTTATAACAGTATATCTTTTCGTTTCTTTTTCCTTCTTTTTTTTTTTTTTTCTTTTTTTTTGTGACAAGAGTCTTACTCTGTTGCCCGGGGTAGAGTGGAGTGGCATCATCACAGCTCACCACAACCTCAAACTCCTGGGCTCAAGCGCAGTATATCTTTTTGATATCATGTTATGTTTGTATTGTCATTTTGAGAAGTAAAATTTATTCCCTTTGTTAAAACCAGAGGCGATTGTATTTTTCTGGTTTTGACTGTCATCCTACTGACAAACTCATAAAACATGTTCTAGAAAAATGTCAGTGTAGAAACAATCCTTAACATGAAATTAGATAGTTGTATATATCAACTCAGAGGTTGCTGTCATCACATATTCAGTTATGAGAAAGACACCTTATATTGACATATAAAATTAACTTTGTTAGACTTCCACACCTCCAAGTTTAATGGTCCAGCAATGTTTATAGCTTATAGCAAATAGGGAGTACATTTGGGTTTTGAAAATGTAATTATCTGCCAATTGTCAGTAAATTGTTACATTGAAAAAGCTAATTATTTTCAATGACAAAAACTGGCAAATGAACTTGATTATAGTTTCTCTTTCTGGTAAAATGTATTTTAGGAATAACATTCTGTTTTTGCTATTAGCAGCATATATTCTTTTGCTGTTAGTAAGCTAGGCTCTGTGTACAGCATTTACAGTAAGTTAAAGGCACTGATTTTAAGATCTTTTAGTAAAATAACAAATTTCTGGAAATTACATTTTAATACTAGTTACTTTTCTACATAATTTGGAAAAATATGTATAATTATGTTAGTTACTTAATTGAATATTTCTCCTAAGCACATTTAGAAAAGTTATGGGTTTCACAGATATACTGGTATTAATGTTGAACTATGATACTGTGTTTACCTTTTTCTATAACTAAAGTCTAGATTTTTTTTTAATAGAATTCTCCCAGTCCTTGGTTACATCAGCCTACCCCTGTGACCTCAGCAGATGGTATTGGATTACTTAGTCACATTCCTGTCAGACCTTCTAGTGCAGAGCCTCATCGGCCTCTTAAAATTCCAGCACATTCCAGTCCACCATTGACAAAAACTTTAGTAGATCACCATAAAGAGTAAGTTCATCCATGCTTAAAAATTATGAATGTCTTATCTTTCATGATGTTTCTTAATTTACTTTTTAAACAATTAATGTTAAGTTAATAAATGACTTGAAACTAGGCATTGAAGAAGTATTGTTCTGTTTTGGTATACCTTCTAATTTACTTGATATATTAGAGTGTATGCAGCAACATGTTTTACTTTCATAATAGAATGATGTTGCATAGAAGCTGTCTTTGTATTTTGCAAGATAAAGTGATTACAGGGATCTTTATATATTTTCTTTACAGAGAATTGGAGAGGAAAGCTTTTATGGAACCATTACGGTCTGTTGCATCCACATCAGCAAAAAATGACCTGGATCTAAATAGGTCACAGACTGGAAAAGATTGTCACCTGCATAGACATTTTGTGGATCCAGTATTAAATCAATTACAGAGGCCACCCCAGGAGACTGGAGAGAGATTAAACAAATATAAGGAGGAACATCGTCGAATTCTTCAAGAAAGTATTGATGTTGCTCCCTTTACAAGTAAAATCAAGGGGCTTGAGGGTGAAAGAGATAGTTATTCCAGAGTAGCATCATCGTCTTCTAGTCCTAAAAGCCATGTCATCAAACAAGATACAGATTTAGAACGCTCAGTATCAGACCTTTATAAAATGAAGAACTCAGTTCCTCAGAGTTTGCCTCAAAGTAACTATTTCACTACATTGTCTAATAGTGTGGTCAATGAACCACCAAGATCGTACCCATCCAAAGAAGTTTCAAATATTTACAATGAAAAACAGAGTAACGCCCTTGCAGCAGCAGCTAATCCTCAAACCCTGACTTCATTTATATCGTCTCTTTCAAAGCCACCACCTTTAATTAAACACCAACCAGAAAGTGAAGGTTTAGTAAGCAAGATACCAGAACATCTTCCCCATCACATTGCCTCTCATTCAGTAACAACCTTCAGAAATGATTGTAGGAGTCCTACCCATTTGACAGTTTCTTCTACAAATACACTCCGCAGTATGCCTGCTTTACATAGAGCACCAGTATTTCACCCACCAATCCATCACAGCCTGGAAAGGAAGGAAAGCAGCTATAGTAGCCTTTCCCCTCCAACTTTAACTCCAGTGATGCCAGTAAATGCTGGTGGGAAAGTTCAAGAATCACAAAAACCTCCAACTCTAATACCTGAGCCAAAAGACTCTCAGGCAAATTTTAAGAGTTCTTCTGAACAGACTTTGACAGAAGTGTGGAGACCTAATAATAACCTCAGCAAAGAGAAAGCTGAATGGCATGTGGAGAAAAGCACCGGAAAATCACAGGCTGCTATGGCATCTGTCATTGTACGTCCACCTTCGAGTACAAAAATTGATAGCATGCCGGCAATGCAGTTAGCTTCTAAAGATCGAGTTAGTGAAAGATCTTCAACTGGGACAAGTAAAACAGATTGCCTCAAACCAGCAGAATCCGGAGAGACTGGAAGAATCATTTTGCCAAATGTGAATTCAGATAGTGCTCACACAAAATCTGAAAAAAACTTTCAGGCTGTCTCACAGGGCAGCCTTCCCGGTTCAGCCATGTCTGCTGTAAATACCATGTGTAATACCAAAACGGATGTATTCACATCTGCTGCCACTACTGCCAGTGTTTCCAGCTGGGGTGGTTCAGAAGTAATTTCCTCTTTATCAAATACCATTTTGGCCTCTACATCCTTAGAATGTACCTCTTCAAAAAATGTCAATCAGTCAATGGCTCAAACACAAGAATGCAAGGTCAGCACCACAGCTCCAGTTACACTAGCCAATAGTAAGACAGGAAGTGCTATTCAGCCCAGTTCTGGGTTCTCAGGCACAACTGATTTTATCCATTTAAAAAAGCACAAGGCAGCATTGGCTGCAGCTCAGTATAAAAGTAGTAATGTCAATGAGACTGAGCCTAATGCTGTGAAAAATCAGACATCTTCAGCCTCCCTTCCCCTGGATAGCACTGTAGTCTGTAGTACAATTAACAAAGCAAACTCTGTAGGAAACGGGCAAGCATCCCAGACAAGTCAGCCAAACTATCATACTAAACTGAAAAAGGCCTGGCTTACTAGACATTCAGAAGAAGATAAAAATACTAATAAAATGGAAAATTCAGGGAATTCTGTGTCAGAAATTATTAAGCCATGTTCTGTCAACTTAATAGCCTCTACATCTAATGATATACAAAATAGTGTAGATAGTAAAATCATAGTGGATAAGTATGTAAAAGATGATAAAGCCAATAGGAGAAAAGCCAAAAGAACTTACGAATCTGGCTCTGAAAGTGGAGACTCAGATGAAAGTGAAAGTAAATCAGAACAAAGGACTAAAAGGCAACCTAAGCCAACCTACAAAAAGAAGCAAAATGATTTACAGAAGAGAAAAGGTGAAACAGATGAAGATTTGAAACCCAATGGAGTTCTCAGCAGGAGTGCCAAAGAGAAAAGTAAATTGAAGTTGCAAAGCAACAGTAATAGTAAGTCAATTACTTTGTTCTATCTCAGATAAAATGTGCTGAATGTTTTAGCAGTAATGATGTGGTTCTTTAAAGGTTAGTGAGCTTGCAGGCATCTTTTGCCTTTATTTGCATGCCTTAGTTATAAGTATATGCTCATTGATTTCATTTCTATGTTTCACAAGTACCCTGTAAGAGAAAAGGAGAGAAGATTTATTCCTCCATTTTTAAGAGACTTGTAGAAATACATCTGTTTTACCTAGTACTCACTGTAGGTAATGTGTGTAACCTAATTTTTAATTTAGCAATTTTTCATAATTTTGACCCTTTCTAAGAACTGTCAGAATACAGTTATGGCTGTCAAAATACAAAAATGGATTTCTAATATCAGCTAAGATATTTACCTGTAACAGGGTTTAGTTGAAAAAGAAATCCTACTCACAAGTACTTATGTTAAGGCACATTTCTAGAAGAGAATTACAGTTAACCCATGGCATATTTGTGGCAGATTGGTTCCAGGAACCCCTATGAATACCATAATTCTCAGATGGCTCAAGTACCTTATAGAAAATGGCTTAATACAGACATGTGGTGCATAATGACATTTTGATCAACTATAGAATACATGTATGACAGTGGTCTCATTAAGATTATAGTGCTGTATTTTTACTATGCCTTTTCTATGTTTAGATACACAAGTGCTTAACATTGTGTTACACTTGTTTCCAGTATTCAGTATGGTAACATGCTGTACAGGTCTGTAGTCTAGGTGCAGTATACCATCTAGGTTTGTATAAGTACATTCTATGATGTTTCCACAATGAGGAAATCCTAAGGATGTATTTCTCAGAACGTATCCCCATTGTTAACCGATTCATGACTATTTGCACATAACCTGTGCACATCCTCCTGCATACTTTATATCATCTCTAGATTACTTATCTAATACAATGCCTGCACTTCACTTTATTTATGTGGATTCGACATGGTATCCTGCACATGGCAAATTCAAGTTTTACTTTTTGGAACTTTGCAGAATTTTTCCCTCCCAGTATTTTTGATCAGCAGTTAGTTCAATCTATGGATGTGGAACCCACGGTTATGGGGGGCTGACTAGACTTCAGAATAATATGAATGTGGCCTGTATTTCACCCTTATCTGGTGAAAAATTGGAAGCTGACTGAAATTATCCTCTGTTTAATAATGCTGCTCATTCAAAGAGTCCTTAACAATGGATAAAAGGGGGAGGCTTGTGGTTTGTGTGTTCATCTCTATGTTCAAGAAGAATTTCCATAATAAGGTATAGCTTCAATAATGATAATATTTATATTCTTTTGTGGCTGTGGCTGGACAAAATAAGTGATACTTAACAGTAATATTCACTATAAAGTGTTTCTATATGTTTTTACTCTAGAAGTAGTTTTTCTCAGTTTGTTTATTTCTTTTTAGGTTTGTTCCACAGTACAGAAAGCACTTAATAGTTCACTGTATCCATGTGTTCATCCACACACAATATATGAAATATGTGACAATGTGGACACTCAAGAAGTACTTTCACAAGCACTCGGATGCTTGGAGGCTCTTATTTATGCCATTTCTCTGAATGAGGTTTTCCCACATGCTTGTGTGGAAACCAAAGGCAAAGTGAAGGAGACAAAAACAGGAGGATGGAAGCATACATAGAAAAGGACAGTCAGAAAGTGAAAGAAGGACAAACTCAACTAGAGACAGAGAGACTGACTGACTGAAATGCAGATATAGTCAGAAGACAGGGAGATTGACAACGAAGAATACCTGCCATTCATTTGAATATTGGATTATATACAATATTGCTTTTTCTCATGTGTTCTCCTTACTACCACCACCACTCCCCCCATGAATTTATAATAGATTCAGTGTGGTCAATAATTGTCTTCTGTCTCACATAACATTTCCTTTGGTGTTAGATATTTATTTAGTTAAACTTTCAGAAAAAAGAAAACAGATAGGAATCTTCCAGCTTTTAACAATAGAAAACTCCTGTGAAGATAAATTTATAAATAACTGTTAATGAAGTACATACTCTGTTTTCATCTTGAGACTGAATGTTCATATTCCCAAGTAAGAGTTCTAAGACAGGCCAGAATGAGTGCCTTTATTCCCATAGGTTATGATGTCAGATCTCCTCTACTTGGTACCTAGCATTTATCTTCAGAGGCTATTTATCCTATTTGTTCACCAAGTCCAAAGTAATATTAAGTCACTATTAAATGCCGTCTATTAATTATGGGCAGAGTATACTTTTATTCGGAGCTATCTATGAAAGTTCTTTTTAAAAAAATTTTTTTTTCTAGAGACAGGGTCTCACTATGTTGTCCAGGCTGGAGTGCAATGGCTAATTAATTATAGGTGCAGTCATAGTGCACTGCAGCCTCAAACTCCTGGGCTCAAGCAATCCTCCTGCTTCAGCCTCCTGAGTCAGAAAAGTTCTTGAAATTGAGAGTTGTCCTGAGTCAGTGAACTTCTAAACCTGAGTGAATTATCTACTTTATGGATTGAATGTGACCATTTTCCTTCTAATGTTTAGTGGGGTTGTCATCAGTCATGGTCAATCAAAAAGAGTTGAGTTAAGCTTATACTTAGAGGACGTATTATGATTGCATACACTATTATACATGTGTAATTATATATTTTATACACACAGTGTGTTTCTCAATATATTCTAAAGGCAGATTAATAGATTTTGCTGTATCTACTGTTTTGGAATGTCTTCATATTGCTGCCTTTTGTTTCTGTTAATTAAAAGTTGGCTGCTTTTCCATGACTCATTTTTACATAATTTTATTTTATAACCTGAAATTACCCACCATATTTAAGTATGTCTGTAAGTCCTATGATATACAACCAATGATTTAATAACTATGATCAGAGTTAATTTCTGTATCTCCAAAAAATATTTTTAAGGGGATAGAATATCAGAGATTAAAGGTTGGCATTTATTTGTCTCTTATTTTCTTCCTCCCCAATTTTCTATTGCTTGAGCAGCTATTTGTGGATTTGCTAATAGAGAACTAGGGTTAAAAAGATTCTTATGAAAGAAGAAATACTCATTGAGTTAGGTATTTTTTGTTGACTATATTAATCTCAAACTTTGAGTTTAGATATTGCCAATAGATATATAGAATTGAAGGATGGAATTATATTTACTGTACAAATACTATAACAGTTAAATTTATAAAAGGAGTTAGCTACACTCATATTTGGCCTAGTCTAGAAACAAAAACTATAATATCAAAAGTTCTCCATATGAATTGGGCCCTCCTGTCTTTAAAATTCTTTTTTTTTTTTTTTTTTTTCCTTTAAAAGCTCTCAGTGCCTATTTTGTGTCACATAATTGAGATTTGCTTTATAATGTCTGGTTCTTTATTATAGTGCTGTTTAAATTGTTAACAGTGGTATGGTGATCTATACTCTGAACTGTTCCATTATCTGGAATTAAAAGCATATTGGTTAAAGTTATTTTCTAGTCAAAATATAATAGATCGCATTTAGTTTATTCTAGTGTAATAAATTAAAAAGTAAATAAATGATTAAAAGCAAGTGTGCCAAATAAAGATTTATCAGCAGTATAACAATTCAATCATTTATTCTTACTTTTAAAAGCTCTGAACTTTTTATACCAATCTATAGGAAAACATCTGTCTTATATACAATGGAGGAAATAAAAACCTTTTATGTGCGGGGGGGGGGGGCAGTCTATGTCTATGTGTGTATATGCATGTGTGTTTTTCTAGTGGATTAAGCTAAATGGCTCCTTGCCCTAAGTTAGAGACAGAAGAGGAGGGAAAGCATGTAATTGTAAAGAACCAGGCAGCAATCCTAGAAGTGCTTAATAATTAGACCGCATTTCACATGGGCTACTCTATAGTTTAAACACAGTACTTTCTCTAGTAAGATAGATGATCATTCTGTAATTGTACTACTTATACTATCAACAAATAAGTAATAGTGGAGCTCTGGGCAAGAGTTTTGCTACAAGTCTCTGCTAGAAGGAACTAGTCTCAGGAGAATAGTACCTCTCCACAAAATAAGCATGATTAGAAAATGCAAGTGTAGGTTAGAAAATGCAGGGCAGGAAATACAGTTTATTCTTTCAACATGACAGAAATAGCAAACTATATAAATCTATTGTCTGATATACAGCTGTATTAATATGGGTGGAGTAAGTACACTTATAAACTAGAGTCAACAAGTATTTGCTAGTCCCAACCTAGTTTGCTTTTAAATAAATATATATTTTTAAATTTAATAGTCAAAACTTAATTTTGAGGGTTCCTCATGTTCTAGAGATTCCTCCTGCTCTATATAGATGACTGATTGCTTGAGCCAATGTTCTTAACATTTGTTAGGCTCAACTTAACAGATGTGGTGGAACAATGGTGTAGAGTACATAGATGAATTGACTTTTTTTCTTTTGCAAATATTAGATTACATGGTTCACTTTTTTCCTTTACACGTCTTCAATGCTTTTTGTTTTCATCAATAAAGACAGCTAAGTTAATATTGGCTTCTTTCTTTCTTCCCTTTCTTTTTTTTTTTTTTTAGAGACAGGGTCTTGCTTTGTCACCCAGGCTGAAGGGCTGAAGTGCAGTGGCACAATAATAGTCTCCCAGGTAACTAGGACTACAGGTGCGCGGGCCACCATAGCTGGTTAATTTTTCTATTTTTTGTAGAGATGGGGTCTCACTATGTTGCCCAGGACAGTTTTGCAGTCCTGGCCTCAAGCGACCCTCCCACCAAGTCCTCCCAAAGTGCTAGGATTATAGGTGTGAGCCACTATGCCCAACTAGTTTTCTTCCTTTTACTTCAAACCTTTTTATTTTTCTAAAAGGTACTGCTGCCATCAGTATGTTGATGGCAAATGCAGGGTATTAAGGAAAAGATATTAGGAGAAATATCTTAGGCCCTTTTCTTTCAAATATGGGTTTTATAAAATCACTTGTCTCAATGAGCCACACTTAGAAAATCAGATTAAGTATTTCAGTAGAAACATGTTGAAACTAGCATGTAATTTCTAAGTATAGAGATTTTTGGTCTTTAGGTTCTTGCTGTGGATCTTGAAAGAGCTGCCTCCTCAGTAAACCAAATTTCAGTATAGAAAGGACTGTATTTTTAGTTATGTTTTACATAGAATATGAATGATTCTCATGTTTGCTAGTATACATATATAAATATTTAATATGTAAAGAGTTCAGCCAGCTGGAAAAGTTACACAATTCTGCATTTCCAAGTATACTGACATAAGAGTGATTCATTTGGTTAGTAAGTAAATAGATAGGCTGTTGTGGACTTTTTAGTTATTAATCAGTAACTAGAATTCTTAACATCTTTGCTTCTTTTCTACAGTCTTACTGTATTGTCATCATTATGTGACTGACTTGAATTTTATCTCAAGGGGTTTAACTTTTTATAAAACATAATCTTGCTAAAACTTTCCTACTGATTTTACAGCTGGCATTCCTCGCTCAGTATTAAAAGATTGGCGTAAAGTCAAGAAGCTGAAGCAAACTGGGGAATCCTTTTTACAGGATGATTCCTGCTGTGAGATAGGGCCTAATTTACAAAAGTGCCGAGAATGTAGACTTATTCGCAGTAAAAAAGGAGAAGAACCAACTCACTCACCAGTATTTTGTAGATTTTACTACTTTAGACGGTAAGTGAAAATATGAAATTGGGAAAAAATATATTGGTATTAGAAATTATATTGTTATGCCAAAGGTCCCTTTTGTATAGAGGAATGAGTCTTTTGAGTCTCCATGTTTCTGAAACATTGTAAAATAATATTAAATTTTTTGTGCTAAATTTTAACAGTAGCTAACTATTGAACTAAATACATACATTATTACCTGTGTTCCTTATGGCTTTTCTCTTCCAAGAAATTTATTCCTTAATGAGAAAATGTTAGTGTTTTTTTCTGGAAAATGATAGGAAACAGCAGTTTGGTTTTTGTTTAAGGAGTTTTTTAAAAATTTATATACTTTGGCTAAAACAATATTCATATTTGTGCTTTAGTAATCACAAATTGTCTATAAATCTAAGTAAACAATATAGGCTATTAAGCTTAAGTCGACACATTCCATCACAGTACCCATACTTTTATTACCCATACATTAAATATTTATAGCTGGAGAAATCTGAGTTATAAAATGACAAGGACAATTTATTAGTACCATGTCACATGTCACAGGTTTTGTAGTAAAATATAAAAACCACTTAACAGTTATTAACCTATGTACTGATTTAATATTACTGAATATTACTTTAAAACTAAAAACTGGCTGGGCACGGTGGCTCACACCTGTAATCCTAGCACTCTGGGAGGCCGAGGCGGGTGGATCGCTCAAGGTCAGGAGTTCGAGACCAGCCTGAGCAAGAGCGAGACCCTGTCTCTACTAAGAAAGAAATTATCTGGCCTACTAAAATATATATATATAGAAAAAAATTAGCCGGGCATTGTGGCACATGTCTGTAGTCCCAGCTACTCGGGAGGCTGAGGTAGGAGGATTGCTTGAGCCCAGGAGTTTGAGGTTGCTGTGAGCTAGGCTGACGCCACGGCACTCACTCTAGCTCGGGCAACAGAGCGAGACTCTGTCTCAAAAAAATAAATAAATAAATAAATAAATAAAACTAAAAGCTTACAGACTTGTAACAGTTCAACTAAGAATAGCTAGATAACCTACCCAGTAAAGACTAATGTGTGTCTCACATTCTAGAATCAGTCATTCCTGATTGTGAATCCCAACTCTGTCGCTTTATATTTAATAAAGTTGCTATGTGACTTTATTAACTATAGTAGGAGTACAACTAAGCCTGTCTCTTCTGCAAAATGTGAATGATAAATGTACCTAAGTTAGAGAGGTTTAATGAAAGTTAAATGAGATAAAGTACACAAAGTCCTTAGTGTAGTCCCATTCATTCATATGTGTGTATACATAAGGTCTGTCCAGAAAGTATCCAGCCATTGTTAATATAACGTGAGTGGATTGTGCTATATCCATGTAACCTGGCAGCCAAGGAGAGTGGAATGGAATGCACATGCATGAACAATGACTTCACTGTACTACTCAGTGCGATGTTAGACACCATTGAGTGAGGATGTGTACTGTATGGCCATCACATTGAAAATGACTGAGCGAGTAGCAAGTAGAGCAACAAATCTGCATCAGATTTTGCATTAAGCTTGAACATTTTTCAGTAAGAAAGAACTACTCAGATGATTCGGAAGGCTTTCGGGCACCATGCAGTGAGTGCAGTGCCAATATAAGTGTGGCATAAATGCTTCAAAGATGGTTGAGAATCTGTTAAAAGTGGTCCACGTCTGGAAGGCCTGCAAACAGGCAGGACACCTGAGAATGTTGAATGTGTACGGGTTAGGTTAAGAGATGCTGGGAGAACTGTGTGAGGTCCTAAGGTGCCTACTTTGAAGGGGACTGACTAAGGAGTCATTGTCCTTCGAACAGTGTTTCTTGTGTCTTCTTCAGTAAATCTCTAGTTTTCATATTACATGGCTGAATACTTCCTGGACAAATCTCTTCTATATGCATGTATGAAATGTGCTATTTGTTGCAATTATTTTCCTAATTTCTTCTTCTTTCTAAGAAGTTAGGACACACCTTACTATGATAAATACTCTATGCTCATAATCCAGTAGAGATCAAAAAAATATGTATTAGTAGTTCTTTTCCTTTACTTCACAGTCTTTGTGGCCAACAATCCCTAGTGGACAGACAATTTCAGGGAATAGTTATAGGAGGTAGTACACATAGAAGTGCAGAAGAGATGATAAAAAGAATCAAGAGGAAAGTAGGTTTGAGGGGATAAGAAAATCTAAGAAGAGTTTGAAAGAATTGTTTACATAAAGATTGTAACACAAAGCTGAAGATGATGGGTTATGACAAAGGAAGAAATTTGGTTTAAAAAGAAGAAGGAGGCTGGACATGGTGGCTCAAGCCTGTAATCTTAGCACCCTAAGAGGCCAAGGTGGGAGGATCACTTGAGATCAGGCATTCTAGAACAGCCTGAGCAAGAACGAGACCCTGTCTCTACCAAAAATACAAAAAAATTATTAGCCAGGCATGGTCATGGTGGTACATGCTTGTAGTCCCAGCTACTTGGGAGGCTAAGGTAGGAGGATCGCTTGAGCCCAGGAGTGTGAGGTTGCAGTAAGCTATGATGACACCAGGGCACTCCACCTGGGGCAACAGAGCAAGACTCTGTCAAAAAAAGAAGAGGAGGAGGGAAACTTTGGTAAGATAATAAAGGTATGAGAAATAGAAGTAAAAGGTATGTTTTGGTTTTTTTTTTTTAAAAAAGTATATATATAATAAATGTTAGCTATCCCTTGTTTGAGAGTAAAGTACAAGATATTTGAGAAATAACCACCAGTCAGTAAGAGAATGGCAATTTTGCCTTCTATTTATCATAAACTTTTCTAAATAGAGTAGATGATTTGGATGTCAGAAGCTAAGAGCAAGTAAGCACATTAGTTGGGTTCTTGCCTTTTTTTTTTTAGTCATCCCGGTGAAAATCCTAAGGTGATTTTTTAGGCCATTTTCAACTTTAGTGATTCCTTATTTAGGTTATGTGTAAAGTAACAGTATTGGTCTAGGCAACATAGGTCCCACATTTTTACTGGTCACTCATCAAACACATAAACACTTAAATGTAGTTTTCATTTGGTAGGAATTAAAGTACTTAACTATAAGTGACAGGAAGAATCTTCTTTCTTGACAGAACCTAAAATTGGTGCTGCTTTATCATTGCCATTTGCGTAACACCTCTGAGAGTTATTTAAATTGATTAATTTGATAATTAATGTGTGTGAAGAACTACCCTATATTCCTGTTTTTAAGTTAGAATTTATATGTTTATAATGTAAACAAATTTATTATAAATTTACAACTTTAACTGTACTTATGTTTTCTTAATATCTTGATATCTAATGCTTTTATGTTTTAATGTTTCAGATTGTCATTTAGTAAAAATGGAGTGGTTAGAATAGATGGTTTCTCTTCTCCTGACCAGTATGATGATGAAGCTATGAGTTTATGGACACATGAAAATTATGAAGATGATGAACTAGACATAGAAACTTCTAAATATATCTTGGATATAATAGGTGATAAATTCTGTCAGTTAGTAACATCTGAAAAAACAGCTTTGACCTGGGTAAAAAAGGATGGTAAGGAAGTTAAATATAACATGAACTGTACAAATTTCATTTTAAGACCTTTTCTTTGAATTATGTTTAATTATCTAGTCTTGTTGATTTTTAATTATGATAGTGGCACCTTTTTATGCACAAATGCACCTGTGTGTACTTAGGGTTACAGATATTTTCCTACTGAGGTTGAATTGAGTAGATTAACCATTTATGAAATCACAATTACATTTTGCTTTTTGGTATTTCTGACATTATAACATAAATTAGAGTGATAAAACCACTTTGGATGTGAAATTGTGAAATTTCAGCATTTGACATAAAAAGATATAATCTATCCCAATTATGGATATTTGAATCTCAGTTTTACTACTTGTTTAACTGTGTGACCTTTGGCAAAAAACCTCCGTAAATATCAGGCAGGTCTGTGAAACTACCTCATAAATTTGTTTAGAAAGTAGTTATGTTAATTAGTTTTACTTATGTAAAGCACTTAACAGTACCTACCATAATTAATGCTGTAAATATTTTCCTTCCTTTCCTTCTCTTCTTTCCTTTCCTTTTCCTTCCCTTTCATAAAATCAATTGTTTGTCCCTCAGGGGACATTTGGTAATAATTAGAGACATTTTTGGTTGCATAACTGAAGGGAGTGGGGTATGCTGCTGGCATCTAATAAGTGGAGGCCACAGATTCCCCTAAATAACCCTATGATGCACAGGATTACCCCCCACAACAAAGAAGTTTTCAGCCCAAAATATAAAAAGTGCCAAGGTTGAAAAACCCTGCCTTGGATGTAAGCCATTTTTATTTATCACTTATGATCATTTGTGAGTCTTCTGAAGAAGATTACTAATTACTTCAAGAAATTTATTAGTCTTTAGTTAATATAGCCTTAAAAGTTCTTGGTTTGCCTTTACATTTTTAATTTTGCTTGTATTTTAGCCAGAATTGCTTTGGAAAACAGCATATTTGCCTTTAAATTTTTGTTTTTTCTGTATCTCAGCCAAAATTGCCTGGAAAAGAGCAGTAAGAGGAGTCCGAGAGATGTGTGATGCATGTGAAGCAACATTGTTTAACATTCATTGGGTCTGCCAGAAATGTGGATTTGTGGTCTGCTTAGATTGTTACAAGGCAAAGGAAAGGAAGAGTTCTAGAGGTTGGTTGATAAGTTTATATGAATTGAAGTTTTTTATAATGTTTCTTTTCTTTAGGATCACTCATCTGGAAAATTTGATGTGTTTTTTTTCCTACCTTCCTTACTTACCATGTTAAGAAAGTTTTGTGAAATTTGTTTTTAAGAGGAGGAATAATCACAATTTATTAAAAGCTCTGTTGGTTTTGTTTTTTTGTTTGTTTGTTTGTTTTTTTAGGATTAAACGGCATCTATATCTTTTAGCCTGATGAGTATATCCACCCTCTCGTTTCAAGCAAATAGTTCCTTAATGTAGCCCAAATTTAGGTTAGGCCTTGTTGCTTTAAGACTGCAATGTGTAGGAGCCTGAAGTCCTAGAAACTGTTAATTACACAGTCATACTTGTAAGTCATAACTGAATACTTCATAATATAAATTAATTTTTCTAAATATTGGTCTATAAATTTCAAATGAAAATGTTAAAGAATATGCTGCCATTAGCACCATTTATCCCTCAGTTCTGAGACAATGCAAAAGAAATCTTTATATTTTTAAACAGCCTTTGAAGCAATTATTTCTGCTTTCTAGGTAAATAAAATGGCACAAAAACAATGTTCCGCTTGTTACTATAGCTGGAAATAATGCAAAGTTTGAAAAGGGAAGTAACTAAATACATTGAAAGTGTTTTAGAAAAAGCTTATCCAAGGCAATTTTAGAAGTGGCTACCTAATACTGATACTAAGTAATTTTTTAGAGGTAAAGTTCTGATGAAATGAGAGGATTAGAATTGTTTAAAGTATTAGAGCTAAATATTTAGGCCAGGCACTGTGGCTCACACTTGTAATCCTAGCATTCTGGGAGGCAGGAGGATTGCTTGAGCTCGAGACCAACCTGAGCCAGAGTGAGACCCCATCTCTACCAAAAAAAGAAGGGAAAAAAAACCTAGCCAGACATTGGGGCATGCTTTTGTAGTCCCAGCTACCAGGAAGGCTAAAGCTGAAGGATTGCTTAGAGCCCAGAAGTTGGAGGCTGCAGTGAACTACAGTGACGCCACTGCACTCTACCCAGGGTGACAGAGTGAGGTTCTGTCTCAACAATAACAACAATAACAAAACACTAAATATTTAGTGACAGACTGTCAATGTCTCAAAACAGTGAATGTTGTTTTCATCCCAGGCACCTCTTTTTTGAGAATATTATATAAGATAAATGTACCATGATTTAGCCATCAGTATCACTGGTGGAACTACTAAAACCTTACCCTCTCTGACTCTTTCATATACACACAGCACTTACTAAAGAAACCTGAGCAAATATGGAAACATATGAACATTTACAGCTAGGTGTTTCTGGGCTATGCAGTAAAACATGTAATGATGAGTAAAATGTGAAACCATAATAAGAAATGTAGGCAGTTAAATACCTTTAAAACCATAAAATTGTATTTTGGTGTTTTCAAATTGGTAGAACTAGCTGCATTGTTATAAAACTTCATGACATGTATTTTATATATTTTTTTCTGGTTTCATATTACTTTTGTTTTTCCTTTGCCAAATTTAAAAAAGTTTAATTTATTGTATCTTATTATATTGTATACATTTAAATAAGCTACCATGAATCCTTTTTTTGAACAACATACGGTATTTATACTAACCTAAATAGTTGTATTTCTGCTAATTTTCATAGTACTGTTAATTTGAAAGTGTAGTCTGGTAGTCACTGTATCATTCTTTCAAGTATAACCTATACCTTGGGTTATATTGTTATCTATATATATTTATTCTACTGTTAAGCATTGTAATAAAACTTACATTGACTAGGCTTAATAGTGGCAGTCAACAAAAAGTGTCTAAAATATAAGCAGAAAACATTTACAAGTTTACCATGCAGGCTTTGGAAAGTCAAATCTTTTAAAAGTAACCAGTTTTAGACTGGATTTGGATTTTATTTAATCTATACTTTTTGTGAAACAATAGTTCTAGATTTTTTTTATACTGCGTTTTTTGAGTTTTGTGATACTGAAGATCTTACAGCCACATTATCAGTAGCTGTCTGTCACTAAATTTATAGAGAAAGTTCTCCTTGAAATCAAGGTATCAAATATTTTTCCCATTTATGGTATGCCCCATGCTATGGCTTTTAATATATTTACAACTCCAGGAATTGAGCTTTGTTTGAAGGCAACAGTATCAGTTAATAATAGCTATATGGTACCAGCTTTTTCACATCCCATGGCAGTTCCTCTACATCTGTTTGAAGAATAAGAGGAATATGAGTTAGCAGCAACCTCACACTTACATCAAACTAGCATATAATACTAGGATCAGGCATAAACCCTGTTTGGCACAAAAAATAGCTAGAAGATAAAAAGAGATATGCTACAGAGAAGCTAGAATCAGGTGACTAATAAAAATGATAAAGAGTGGTAATTTTAGAAAAGGCTATCATATCTGTATCACTGTTTTTATAAAATTCTTAGAAGGGTGGAACTGTCTTTTCTGACTTCAGTTTTTTAAGAATCAAATATCTGAAGCCTATCACTGACATTTTATATATTTCTTTATACACAAGCCATCGATTCTGTAATTATAAAACCTGCAGCTGGGCACAGTGGCTCACGCCTGTAATTCCAGCACCTTGGATGGCCAAGGCAGAAGGATCACTTGAGGCTAGCAGTTCAAGAGCAGCTTGGGCAACATAATAAGATCCCATCTATACAAAAAAAAAAAATTTTTTTTAATTAGCCAGGCATGGTGGTACATATTGGTGGTCCCAGCTACTGGAGAGGCTGAGGCAGGAGTATTGCTTGAGCCCAGAAGTTCACGGCTGCAGTTTGCTATGATCACACCACTGCACTTCAGTCTGGGTGTTAGAGTGAGACCCTGTCCCTTAAAAAACAAAAAACCATTGAGTATGATATAAAACTAGATATGTTATCTTACAGATAAAGAACTGTATGCTTGGATGAAGTGTGTAAAAGGGCAGCCTCATGATCACAAACATTTAATGCCAACTCAAATTATACCTGGTTCTGGTAAGTATAAATATATATTATTAACAGCTCTAAATTAAAGAAGCAGCTAAAGGAGTATCTAGAAATATAATACAATGGAGAGGTAAAGTTTTACTAGTCTTGAATTGTCTTGCTCAGAGTTATTGGAAATTCTCTGTAATAAATAAATCTCAGAAGACAAGCCCAGCCTCAGTGATGAAGAAAGCCATAGAAGAACCACCTTAGAAGGGGAAAACTAGAGTGTAATGAAAAAGCCTATTGGATTTCCATTGAAAGCTTTCTAAGATTTTGAACGTACTGAATTTTTAAAAATAGAGCTAAGAGAAAAAAAAATAGAACATAAATTTGGTTAAATGATCAATTCTGTGATAGATCGAAGAGATAGAATGGGGAAAATATAGAAGAAAAGATAAAAGGCACAAGAAAAGCTCCACTGCTATAAAATAAGAAAAATTTTATAGTAATAACTAGTGGTGATCTTTTTATTAACTACCATTTTATTTTGCAGTTTTGACAGATCTTCTAGATGCCATGCACACTCTTAGGGAAAAATACGGTATTAAATCCCATTGTCATTGTACTAACAAACAGAATTTACAAGTTGGAAACTTTCCTACAATGAATGGTGTATCTCAAGTGAGTAAAAATCTCTAATTATTCAAATAGATTGCATGGTTAAATTAATCAACTTTGATATTTGAAATCCAGTATAGGATTTGTGTGCTGTGAGTTGTGTTTTCTGTCTTACTGTGTAAATTTCTTACCACTATTAATACTACTTTTAACTCTGAATAATTAAAGAAATAGTGTTTAAAAAGGTAATTGTTCTACCTTTGTAGGTTTTACAGAATGTTCTTAATCATGGTAATAAAATTTCTCTGTGCATGCCTGAGTCTCAGCAGCAAAATACTCCTCAAAAGTCTGAGGGTAATGGCAACAGCAGTCCAGGAAGTGATGTAAGCACAGATAGCAAGTTAACTCCTCCAGAATCCCAGTCACCACTGCATTGGTTAGCAGATCTTGCAGAGCAAAAAGCCAGAGAGGAAAAAAAAGGTAAATATAACTAATTATTTAAGTATATATTAGAGGATTATAGTATAACCGTCAATGTACTATTGCATATTAAAGTACTGATACTGATATTAAACAATTTACTTTGGTCTTTTGCTTCAGTTATAGCTTAGGTTCAATACAGCATTTGTCCTGTTAGAAACCAGCCCTCTTGTGTGCATCAAAATTAATTACAGGATCATTTGTGGATGAGCATATAAAGTCACTGGGGTACTAGATTTGTAAGTTGCCTATATTTTCTGGCTGTCTCAGCAACAGCATTTTTCATTAGTGACAGGTCCAAATTCAACCACATGTCTAAGATACTGAGGAAGGCCTTTCCATGTTCGGAATGTTTGATGCCATTTTGAAGGCTCTAATTCATCCTCTGACTTGTGTTTAGGTGAATAAATCACTAGTGATTTAGTTTTTATCTCGCACTATAAAATGCAGGGTGCCAGCTTGAGTTAAAATTTGTGAAACATTTTATTTCAGAAAACAAAGAATTTGCTCTCGAAAAGCAATTTAAAGAAGATGGAGAACAAGACAACTCTGATTCTCCAAATGGCAGAACATCACCACCTATGTCCCAGAATAATGAACAAGGGTCAACTTTACGGGATTTGCTGACCACCACAGCCGGCAAGCTACGAGTGGGCTCTACAGATGCTGGCATTGCCTTTGCCCCAGTGTATTCAATGGGAGCCCCAGTGAGTGTGATGCCAGATTTTTGCTTTTAATATGGGCCTTAATTGAGATGAGTTGGATAGTTGACTGTTGGCTATGAACTGTCCAATAAATGGATGCAGATGAAATCAAATGTACCAAATTGCTAGGCATGTTCTTTATTTGCATTATAACTCTTAACTTCAAAGCTGGCATTTCCACTAACCTTAATGAAAGATGGGAGGAGAGGGCCCTTTGATGCCAGAAGAGCCCTAAGTTGCCCCTTCAGAATTTGAAAACCATATGGAAATGAAAAATACCTAGAAATTAAATTTTGCTTTAAAAAAGAAAAGCAGAATAATTGCCTAGGTAGATGAAAATTTTAAAATTGTATGGGAGATTTCATCCGCCTGTACACTGTGCCTCAGCCCTAAAACAATGTGAAAGGTAAGAAGTCTGCTCTTCTAGGTTCTGCAGACCAGGCAGTTTCTCACACCACCAAACTTCTAGTCCTCATCTGCCAGGAACAATGTAAGGACTAGGGATCCATATCCACTAACATAAATGCATATTCTTGAATGCAATGATGGTGTTAAAAAATTAACAGTATGTGGGAGGAAAATGTATACATTTCCTCTCAAAATACAATTCTTTTCAGTTTATTTTTTTCTCTTAAAGAGTGGCAAGAGTGGACGGACTATGCCTAACATTCTTGATGACATAATTGCATCAGTTGTTGAAAACAAAATTCCACCAAATAAAACCTCCAAGATAAGTGTAAAACCAGAGCTTAAAGAAGAGCCCGAAGAAAGTGGAAAATCTACCATAAATGAAAATAATAACTTGTACAGTGATATACCACATTCTTGGATCTGTGAGAAGCATATTTTATGGCTTAAGGATTACAAGAATAGCAATAATTGGAAGCTTTTCAAAGAGTGTTGGAAACAAGGACAGGTGAGTATTTTAAGCTGACTAAGTACACTCTCAGTAGAGCTGAAGCTGATTAAATAGACAGAATGGTTCCTTCCTTAGGAATAGAAATAGGGGAAGAAATAGTAAACACATATGTGGGGCAATAAGATATCAAAAATAATACTGAAAGGATTACCAGAATGATTATTTTCGAATCCCTGCTTTTTGGCCACATTTATGTGAATTATTAACAAGGAAGCAGCGATTATTTGCTGTTATATTTTTTATTAGTGCAGACATTTAATAAAGCCCTACATTTACAAAATTGAGTCCTTCTCACCTTTTTTAAGATTCATATTGGAACCCAATTTGCACATTCATATCTACTATTAAAATGTTAATCACTGTTAGAAGCATTTTTCACAAACAAATGATCATGTAGATGTTTTTGCCTATAATGTTTATACATAAAACATTTATAAATTAGTTCATCAAATCTTGAATGACAAATTCGATTATTTCATACTACTCTAATAATGATTTTCTCTTTGACAAAAGCTTTAATACAATGTTTGATATTTATTTCAGATGGTAATATACTGCATTAATGCAAAGATTATGAATAAATGTAATTATATGCATGATGGTATTATCATTTTCAATTTATTTCTTTCTGGAAAATATCACTGCTATTTTACTTTACTTTTTTCATTTACCAGATAATTATTGAGCACCTAATAAAATTCAATCTCTGTGCTGAGGCATTAAGGATATAAAATTAAGCTATGTGAAAATGAGTAAGAACCATTTTAGTGTAGTGAATCTTGATGTTTTTAGGTCACTAAAATCTTTCAAAATCTGATAAAGCTTGGTTCCTCACCTCAGAAAAAGTACACACCTATGTGTGTGTATATATAAGATTTGGTATATATTTTTTGGTTGGGTCTTCATGAAGCCCTCGTGCCATTACAAGGTCAAAATTTAATTGAATTTTGTGTGGTCTTTTGAGGTAGAAAATAGTGTTTTCATAAATATGTTAAAAGTTCTAGGAACTTGGTTCAAAATGCTGTGGAAACCCAGAAAAGAGAATGGCAAAGCTCAAGTACTAGTTCAAAAAAGCTACTCTGAATTGTTCCTCAGGGATTAAGGGAAATTTTGCTAGATGGACAAGAGACTGGACATATACAAGAGCATCATCAGTTTGGGAAATTCTGAGTAGGTTTGTTTATCCGGACTGTAAATGAGGGTTCTGTGCGAGAGTGGTAGGGGAAGGAAGGTAAATAGGGGAATTATACAGGGTCTTTATATATCATGCTCTAAGGAGCTTATACTGTAGATGATAGTTTTAATTGAGGAATCCATGTAATCAGATTGACATTTAAAGTAACTGATAGCAAAGCAGATTAGAAGTTGAATTAGAGGAGAATAATACCAGAAGCAAAAAGTCTAATTAGGAAGACTTACAGTATTTCAAGAAAATCATGATGATAGCCTAAGGATTCTGCTTTGAATTATTCTAATATGCTATTAGCTTACCTCTGTCTTTTTTAAAAATCTACTTACTTTTCCCAAACTGCTGATTACCGTAAGAAACAGTAGCATAGGGCTGGATAAGAGTGTTATTGGATAGGCACTTTCTAATATGTGAATTGCCAGTGGTAATTATCTAATAGCTGGACCTGTTTTATGAGTTGGATATTTATCAGCCCATTTGAAGAGTGTTTAATGAAACAGTCAACCAAGTAGTTAACCAGAATTTAGAGGGTTTTTTTTTTTTACTTTTTAATTCTTTCCAAATATTATTAAGTTATGAAGTTTAAGAATACCTAATAATCATGTTTAATTTTTTTTAATTTTTGCTTGTTTTATTTATTTTTTAAGATGGAATTTTGCTATGTTGCTAGGCTAGACATGAACTCCTGGGCTCAAGCAATCCTCCCACCTCTGGAGTAGCTTGGACTAGTACCATGCCCAGCCTAGTAAATACCATTTTTCAGTTACTCTTACGTCACAATTTCCTGTGTTCTTTATATTTTGTTTCATTAAGAATAAAGGAATTAAGAAAACCTGAGAATAACATATTAGTTGACCTTAGAAATGTTTTTACATCATTTATTGAACTTTTAGCAGCTATACATTTTCACTTGTTTGGTGTCTGAGTTAGAGAGCCTTGAGAGAATTTGAATTCATGTGATTTCAAAGAAGAGGTTCACTTTCAGAGAATCAGTCATTAGGCTTGAAATGTAATGCTTTTATGCCTTAGGTGTTTAACATTTTTATTTATCATGATCTTTGTAGAGGTAAAAAAATTGTGCCTTAAGTGATACAAAGTCAAAATGTATATAAATTATGTTTCAATCTCAAGGACTTTATGTATTTTTATTTAAAAAAAATCTTACTACCATATATACTTACAAATAAATAAGTACCTTATATTTCTCTGTAAAAATTAGTCTTATAGATAAAGCAACCAGGTAATCCATATTTCTACTATTAAGAAATGGAATTTTTAGTATAGCCTTTCAGACTTGTTTTCTGAGAATTGCTACACCTTTAAATTTCTGTTTTCAAAAATGCCACTGTACACTACATGGCATTCTCTCATCATCTTCTTTGTTTGACAATATTTTGTGAATATCTTTCCAGGTCAGGGACTTTCTTTAATAGCCTCTTTTATACACTCACATTTGTCAGTAGGCTTGAAACTTTTAATGTGTTAAACATTTGTTATATGTGCATGTAAAATGAAATCTTGAAGTGTCCGTATACCTTTTAACAGTTATTTATTTATCTCTTTATTTATAAGCCTGCGGTGGTTTCTGGTGTGCATAAGAAAATGAACATTAGCTTATGGAAGGCGGAGTCAATTAGTCTTGATTTTGGAGACCACCAAGCTGATCTCCTGAATTGCAAAGATAGCATTATTTCAAATGCCAATGTTAAAGAATTCTGGGATGGTTTTGAAGAAGTTTCAAGTATGTTGTTTTTGATTTTACTATTTTCTTAATCATATCCCCCCAAAATGATAAATTGCAAATGTAACTTAACAGACTTTTTAGTCTTTGAAACATCCGTATTACATTATTATCTAATAAAAAGAAACAAGTAATTGGAAAGAAAATACTGGGTCCTAATTCTGTCTCTTACGCTAATTTTCTTTGACCTGGAAGCTGTTTATAGTGTACTCATATGTGGGGACATTTTTGGCAACCTCATAAATTGTGAGAATTGAATTATATAGTTTATGTAAAACACTTTGAAGATTAAAAGTATAAAAAATAAGATTGTAATGTTAACAAGATTTTTATAAAGATAGAATTTTCTGAGCTATTACGAGTGATGCAATATATCCTATCTATGTACAAAAAGAACAAAAGTTTTAATACTACATTAAATACATAAGGAATAAAAATCAGTAAGCAAACATTCATTAAGCACATACTATGCAATAAATCGTTCGTTCATTTACATTTCTCCATCTCCAAACATTTGTAAAAATAAAAAGACAGAAATTGCCTTTTTAATAATTAACTGCATTCTTTATAGAACGGCAAAAAAACAAAAGTGGAGAAACAGTTGTCTTAAAATTGAAAGATTGCCCTTCAGGAGAAGACTTTAAGACTATGATGCCAGCAAGGTTTGAAACTTTTCGTTTTACTCTTGACTTTTTAGAGTTGAGCTGAGATTATCCCCAGAAGGTGGGATAAGTAATTGTAATTGTGACCTCTAGTCCTTTTCTTTCATGATTAAGAATAAGTAAGAAGCAAAACTGAATCTCTGTAGTCTCAGCAAGGGGAAAGTCTTTATGTTAGGGTAGTGAAGGAATGAATGCTTACTCATGTTTTTTTTTTTTACATTTCTTTTTTTTTTTTTTTTGAGACAGAGTCTCACTCTGTTGCCCAGGCTGCAGTACTGTGGCATCAGCCTAGCTCACAGCAACCTAACCTCAAACACTTGAGCTCAAGCGATCCTCCTGCCTCCGCCTCCCAAATAGCAGGGACTACAGGCATGAGCTATCATGCCCGGCTAATTTTTTCTATATGTATTTTTAGTCGTCCATGTAATGTCTTTCTATTTCTGGTAGAGACGGGGTTTGGCTCTTGCTCAGGCTGGTCTCCAACTCCTGAGCTCAAAGGATCCACCCACTTCGGCCTCCCAGAGTGCTAGGATTACTGGTGTGAGCCACTGCGCCCAGCCAACGCTTACTCATGTTAAAGAACACAGGGTCTTGTTTGAGATGTTCCTTCTATTGGATCTTTTAATTTTGTATTGGTTAAGGAAGCAGTATTGCTGTTTTAGTCAGTTTTTATGTTCATTTAAACCTTAAATGAAGTCAGGGAAAATGTTAAGCTGTCTTAAGGAAAGGTTGTCTGGTGTTTTGAACACCTTGAAAATTATATATTTGAAAGCACTTAAAAATGCAAATCTTTATTTAAAATAAGGCAATGTTGTTATTCTTCAGATATGAAGATCTTTTAAAAAGTCTGCCATTGCCAGAATATTGTAATCCAGAAGGAAAATTCAATTTGGCCTCTCATTTGCCAGGATTTTTTGTACGTCCTGATCTGGGACCCAGATTGTGCAGTGCCTATGGTAGGTATAAGTTCACATTTCACCCAATTTGGAATTACATGGGATTTTAACAGATTTCTGTTCAAAAATAAATAGTCTGATGATTTTTAGTTTGTAACTAAATCTTTTTTTTTTAATAATCCATTGAAATCCTTTTTTATATTAAGCAGTATATTAGGAATTAATGGCCAATGTATAGTTAAGTCCTGCTAGTTCCTCACAAAATAGTTTATTATTGATATTTAATAAGACATTTTGTAATATACATATAATTATAAAAATAATAGGACATTTTATGGATTATGGCTTTTAGGAGCAGAGTTTTGTTTGGGTTTTGTTTTATTTTGTTTAGTGCCATGACTCAGACACAAACCATAGGGATAGGTTTTTGTAATGAGACTAAAACTCAAATTGTAATTAATAAATTATGCCAATAGAGTTAATTTGGGGGGAATATCTGATTATATTATTAGTACAAAAAGTATTTTGTCAAGTAAAATTTTTGTTTTGTACACAGGTGTAGCTGCTGCTAAGGATCATGATATAGGAACAACAAATCTCCATATTGAAGTTTCTGATGTTGTAAATATTCTGGTGTATGTTGGCATAGCTAAAGGAAATGGCATTCTCTCAAAAGCAGGTAATGAAACTTAATAGCAGTGTTTGGAATTAAGAGTTGAATAATCATGTACACTAGTATCATCCAGAATGTCAGCCTCTGAGTTAACAGCAAAGGTTTCAAAAAGAATTCCAATGGATATAGGGGTATTTTAATCATTATTACTTGAAGATTGACTTATTTTTCTGTCTCTTTTTCATATAAATGAAATTTTAGCATTAAAAGTAAATATTTTAATTTGCTCCCTTCCTATCATTAAATTGTTGTGTTTACAAAAATATACTGTTAAGCTCACTTATAACATTTATTGAAGAATAGAAAGTAGGTCCTAGGGCTCTAAAGATGATTAAGACATGGTTTGTGCCTCAAGCATTCTCTTTTCCCTCCAGTATCAGAGGAAGAATGGGTCTTTTCTCCTAAATAGAAGTAACTTTTCTATGTAGTACATGGGCTTCAGTTTCTATACTCTGTTTCTTTCTGAAACCTTGCTCCATCAGTTATTCTGTTCTTAATAGAGACATAGATATATAGTTCATAAGTCTTTAACCTTTCCTCTCCACTGGCTTCTTCTCTTCAGAATAGGAGCAGAGTCTAGACTATATTCCTTCTCTCTCTCAAAAAAAAAAAAAAGTAACCCCCCTTAAACCTTTCCATCATCCTATTGCTCCTGCCTTCATAAGAATTTCTTTGCTATCTCTCTTTTCACATTATAAGTCATTCCAATCTTGCTTCTATACCTACCTGAAATTAATAGTGCTACTGCTGTAACTCACATACATTTGAATAATTCAGCCATTTCTTTCTGGTGTTTTTATTACTCACCCCATCTGTTACAAATGGCACTGTTTTTTTGGGGGGGGGGTTGTTTGTTTATTTGTTTTTTGGAGACAGGGTCTCTCTCTGTAACCCAGGCTGTAGTACATTGGCCTGATCATAGCTCATTGTAACCTCAAAATCCTGGTGTCAAGGCTCCCGTCTCAGCCTCCTGTGTAGGACTGTAGGTACAGGTCACAATGCCCAGCTAATTATTTCGTTATTTTTTTTGTGGAGAAGGGGTCTCACTATGTTGTCCAGGCTGGTCTCCAACTCCTGGCTTCAAGCAATCCTCCTACCTTGGCCTCACAAAGTTCTGGGATTACAGACGTGAGCCACTGCACCTGGCCAGATGGCACTGTTAATCACTACCTCTTCTTCAGATATTATCCTTTGCTTTTGTGACATCACTTCCCTGATTCTGATCCCTTATGGCTGCAGTCCCCAGGCTGCAGACCTGTACTGGTCCCTGGCCTGCTAGGAACTGGGCTGCACAGCAGGAGGTGAGGGACAGGCAAGCTTTGTCTGTATTTATAGGTGCTCCACATCACCGCCTGAGCTTCTGTCCCCACACCCACACCCACTGTCCATGGTCAAATTGTCTTCCATGAAACCGGTCCCTGGTGCCAAACAGGTTGGTGACTGCTGCTTTATGGAGTTACAGACTTTATTCTAGAGTTACAGATATTGTTCTTTACCTTTTCTACTTTACATGCACTTTCTGTGAAATTGCTGCATGACTTCCAGCTATCACATAAATCGTTGATTCCATATCTGAAGCCCAGATGGATCTACAGCTTAGTGGCTAAGGTGCTACATGGAGATTCATTATAGTATTCACTCTATTTTTGTGTACATTTGACAATTTCTATAATACACAATCTAAATTTCCTCCAAACTATGGAAACTTATTTTTACATTGTGTTACTCAGCTCCTTTAACTCAGTGGTTCCCAACCTTTTTGACGCCAGGGACCAGCTTCATGGAAGACAATCCTTCTGTGGATGGGGGTTGAGGGTGTCCCAGGATGACCCAGGCACACGTTGTGTAGTCATTGTCTCTGCCAATGACAATGTGCACTTGTAGCTACTCCCCAGCACCAGCACAACCACCCCAGCTGCACCATAAGAGCATCAGGCACCAGACTCTCACAAGGAGCACACGATCTAGATTCCTTGCATGTGTAGTCCACAGTAGGGTTCTCGTTCCTATTAGAATCCAATGCCACCGCTGATCTGACAGGAGGCAGAGCCCACGTGGTGATGCCAGTGATGGGGAGCAGTGGCAAACATGGATGAAGCCTCACTTCCCCACCCACCTCTCGCCATGAAGCCCAACCCCCAACAGGCCATGGACTAGCACTGGACCTTGGCCCAGGGATTGGGGACAGCAGCCTTAACTGACACTGTTGACTATAATAGATAACCACTTCCACACCTGCCCAAGAATTTGAGACAGTAGGTACTCTTGAGTTATAGTCCCAGCTCTACCACACAAATGGGTGACCTGTGGTTCAGATTCCTTTCTAAGCTTATGATACCACAGACTTATCTTTTGTACTTTGTTGAGATCATTCTCTACTGCATAATATGGAAGTTACACCTGCTTTGCTCCATTGCTATTCATTCATATCCTTAAGTGCTGCAACTTTCTTACTAATATTTGTTCCTGCACACCCTCAGCTCCTGTTCCTAGAATAATATTTGATTTTTGAGAAAACTCAATATTTTAAATAATCCTTTGGCTCCCTTCCTTGCCCTTCCCTTCTCTTCCTTTCCCGCCTTCCCTCTCTTTATCTAAAAAATGTTTGTCACTTTTTAGAGGTGGTTGCAAAGAAAGCAACATTTTAGGATTATAATCATGCTTAAAACACTTAGAGAAAAACTGACCTACTTAGAATACATACCTTTTTCTCCACCTGCAGTGGCTGTCATACCTCCTTGTCTCCCTGGCAAACTCCTGTATTCATCCTTTAAAGTGTAACTCAGATTCTCACTCACCCTAGAGGGGTTCATTAAAAAAAGCAAACTTACTCTACTCTAGCCAATCATTCTCTTCCTTATGAAACCCCCCTCACTTTTTAAATTTGCAGTGCAATAAAATTTACAGGGAAACAAATTAAAAAAACCAATTCAGGGTTTCCAACTTTTATTTTTGTTAAGAAAACAAATTATAAGAGTATCAACTGTCATTTTTAAAGAGAACATTTTAAACTCTCCCCATAT
Organism: Lemur catta; assembly: GCF_020740605.2. NCBI lineage: Eukaryota > Metazoa > Chordata > Mammalia > Primates > Lemuridae > Lemur > Lemur catta. Next base: position 42,999,128 of record NC_059141.1, on the reverse strand, counting down.
AAAGCATATAATCAGAGTAAAGAATAGTTTTTTTATGATAAACTTTTTACATTGTCTTTTATTTTCTTGTTTAGGACTAGGATAAAACTTTGTTGCAGATAACATTTAAGGACTGTGTGCCCTTTAAGACCCTCTTTAACTCCATGAGGTCTTGACAGGATCTGTCTTATCCTAGGATAGTGTCTGGCACACAGTAAACACTTAATACATGTTTGAATTAAGAAATCCTTGTAGCCAAGTTTGAATATAAAAAATCTTGCTGTCATAAATTAAAAAACATTTGTTGTGTCCTTTATAGCAAACAATAGCTTTCTTTTTCTTTTAAAAGAATATTTCTTTAAAATATTTACTGTGGTGAAATCAGTGAAAAAGATGACCTTCCTATGGTTCTACACATAAGAGGTAACCACAGTTAACATTTTCATTGTGTACTTCCCAAATTTTCTGTGTATATTACATATATATGTAGAATTTTTTTAGTTTAACATTTTACAAGGATGGCCTGATGTTTCCTCAAAACCACAACTTTATTCATGAAACATGTGCATTTGATTACAGATAATAAAATATGAGATCCTCTAGGAATTAATCAGAATACATTTTGCTCTGCCATTCATTAGTAATGGTAATGAGCAAATCCCTTCATCTCACTGAACTTTTTTACTCAGCCATAATAACCCACCTTGCTAAATAGTTACAGAGCAGACTAATTCATAATGATCATAAAAGTCCTTTGAGGTTATGACGTGCTATCAGTGCAAGTCATTGTTACGACCACCCTTTGAGACAGGGAGAAGGGTAGTTAAGTTTGAATAGAAGTTCTTAAGTTTTCTATCTCCTGCTCCTTTGTTTGCAGAAAACATAAACTGGGAAAATCACTGTTGCTCTTTCCCCAGTTCTCTTACAGTTCTAACAGTTTTGAATATGTAACTGGATTTGACTCCTCTTTAAGAATATTGATTGAGTCAGGCACTCTGCTCCTCTGATGGGTCAATTTTAGGAGACTTGTCTTTCTGGTAGTCTTTACTGACCATTTTGAAACTATGCTCCTGTTTTTCAGGAATACTCAAGAAATTTGAAGAAGAAGATTTGGATGACATTTTAAGGAAAAGACTCAAGGACTCTAGTGAAATACCTGGTGCTCTGTGGCATATTTATGCTGGGAAAGATGTTGACAAGATAAGAGAATTTCTTCAAAAGGTACAATTTAGGTTGCAAATAATTTATCTCTTCACCTTGAGCAAGGAATTATTAATTTGTTAATGCAACTTCATTTGGCATTCAGCAATAAAAGATCATTAAATAACTTTTACTTCAAGGTAACGGGGGTTTTGTTGAAAGTCAAATGCCCCTTTCTCTTGCTTCTTTCTGAAAGCCTGTTTCATGTTGAGGGTTTTGAGTGGCAATTTGTTCTCAGTTGCTAGTGCTCTCCATCCCTTTGTAATGATAGGACTAATCTGTTGATCAACCAGATGTTAGTTGGGTGGTAAAAAGTAACTATTGGGAGTTGCAGGGTCTAAAAACTAATGTTTCATGGGAACATCTAAAGAAGATACACTCTTTATTTCCTTTGAATCTGACTGCAGTGCTTCTACTCTATCATATCTGATTGCTGTGTGCTTATTTAAGGAGACTGAAATTTAGAGTAGTCAAACCTTTACTTTAGTTGTCGGACACTCTTAACGAAATTAATACATCAACCTGAAATAATCAGTTCAAACCTTTTCCTCAAATATTTTCCAAATTTTGTAGTTATGGGGATTTCTTGTAATGGATCATCATTGCGATTACGTTGTTACACTTCATCTTCCTTCTGGAAAGATTTAAGTTCTGTCTCTGTGATCATTGTGAAGTGAAGGAGCTATAGCTTTGTATACTACTACTATATTATCCCCAAATACCTACCAGTATTTTAATCTAAAATACCATTTGTGCCTTAAGCAGAAAATTATTTCACTGATTAGTAAAAGGTTCCCTTGAAGTTAATTTTTCAAGGGTTAGTAAGTTAGCCATACAAAGGTATTTATCTTTGTGCCTACCTTAGAATAAGGCTCCAGAAGTGTTGTTTATGAAATCTGTACATGTGAATGGTTTGGCTTTTGGGGGGAAAAAAAAACCTGTAAACTACCCTTTTCCTTATCTACGTGCTGTGCTCTTGAAACAATTGTAAGGAAAGAAACTGGTGGTAAGAAGGAAGTATGATTCACTCTATTAACAGTATTTCAGTGTGCTATATTGTTTTAATATTCTTTGGCTTCATAAATTATTGCCAAATGTTACTTATGAAGCTCAGTCATTGTTTTATGAGACTCTAACAAAAGACTATGTTGTTGTTATTGTAAATAAAATTGACATTTAACTGAATGGGATTTATCATTACCCTTGTTTAAATTGGTGTGTATATTTTTATTTTAATCCATATTTCAGATTTCAAAAGAACAAGGCCTTGAAGTTCTACCAGAACATGATCCAATACGCGACCAAAGTTGGTATGTGAACAAAAAGCTCCGCCAAAGGCTGCTTGAAGAATATGGAGTCAGAACCTGTACTCTTATTCAGTTCCTTGGTGATGCCATTATTTTGCCAGCAGGAGCACTTCATCAGGTATACACAGACTTATTTCTAACATATCTGTTACTGACTGAACTAACCAATCTTGAAAAAGAAATTGTTCTTAGTGTAGATATAAATGAAAGAAAACATAAGAGAATGGCCTGTACCAGTTTGCCTTCGTTAAAATGTAGTTCTAGTGCTTGAAGAAATCTAACAATTATATAACTTGAAAGCTTAAATTGTTTTAATATTAGCCAGATTTCCATTTGTATGTTGTCTCTGACTTAGTGGATTGAAATCTAATTTTTATGACCTCTTTTAGGGGAACTAGAGAGTTAGTTACTGTATACTTGTTCTCAGTAGTGAGGCTTAAAAGTGTGTGTGAGAGGGCTAGTGTATCCAGGCTTTTTAATCAAGTTTTAAGTGTACCCCCTGCCTCCCTTTAGCATGCTAACATAGCAAGAACCTGTTGAAAGAAAGATGTTATGTAATTTATTTAACTATTGATCCACAAAACTTAAAAACTAAAATACCTAGTTTTTGTTTCTGTAGCATGTAGCACCTGGAAGAATGGCAAAGAATAGATGGGGGTGGGTATGGAGGGTGAGGTTAAAAGCACACAGTGTATTCCTATAGATAGAATAGAGCTACCATCGCCCAGCTTAGCCTTTGTTATAACAAAGTGTGCCAGGGAAACTGGAGACCTCAAAAAGTTAGTTTGCCTCAGTGCTGGCCCCCCACCTTTTTACCACTCAGTAACTGAGATGTCAGATGCGTATTTGTTTACCAAGGAAAATTTCTCACACTTAATATAACTGTATGTGCAGTCACTGCCTGTTTAGCATTCATGAAACTGTAATTCACAATTACTCCTTAAGTGAGAATAGTTGCCTAGTGTTTAGGATGTGTCAGGTTCAGAGTCAGATTTCTCTTTTTTAGATCTCAAATGGCATTTATGATACAGTAGTAAAATATAAATGTCATAATAATTTTTTCTCTGTAATAACTTCCTAGGAAAATGTATTTATGTTAAATGGTTATATTTTTCCCATGAGCTTATGATCATTTCAGAGATGTTTTATCATTTATGATCCATGTTTAATTGGGCTTTACCCCACGTACCATTTCTTTGACTTCTAGCAGCTTATCAAAAAACAGCTAATCTGTATTTAAATGTAAATGCCCTCAAAAGAACAGCCTATTTAAGAGAATTATAGTACTGTAAATTTTTGTAAATAGGAATAATCCTTTGATAATAGAAAATAGACTTCCCTGAAAATCCTTATTCACATGTTCAATTTATCCAATATCAGCTTTCTTATGGTTAAACTGGACTGTGCAGTCGTTTTTTTAAACTGAGGCATAATTTGCATATAGTAAGTAAAATTTGCCCTTTTTAGTTTACAGTTCTCTAAGTTTTGACAAATGCATAGTTAGGTAACAACACAATCAAAATATAGAAAAATTCTTTCACTCCAAAAATACTCTCTCGCGCACTTTTGTAGTCAGCCTTTCCTCCTACTTAAAGTTCGTACAACCACTTACCCATTTTTTTGCCCTTATAGCTCCTCCTTTATGAGAATGCCATATAATTGGAATAATACAATATATAGCCTGAGTCTGGCTTTTCTTAACATAATGCATTTGAGATTCATCCATGTTGTACATAATAGTTGATTCTTTTTTATTGCTGGGTAGTTTATTCTGTGAATATAAGAAACTGCCAGGCTGTTCTCTGTAAAGTGGTCGTATCATTCTAATTAACCAAGGGAGTGTTATGTGAGTTTCATTTCCTCTACTTACTCACTAGGACCTGCTACTGTTAGTTTTGTTTTTAAACCTAGTCTAATAAGTGTGCAGTGGTGTTTCATTGTGGTTTTAATTTGCACTTTCTTAATGACTAAATGTTGAGCATTTTTTAATATTTTTATTTGCCATCTGTACATCTACTTTGGTTAAATGTCTATTCAAATGTTTGTCCGTTTTTTTTAACTGCCTTTTTTTCCTTGGGTTGTGAGTGTTGCTTATCTATTTCAGATACAATGCCTTTATCTGATATATATTTTATAAATATATTCTCCTTCTCTGTGGCTTGGCTTTCCAAAGAGCAGAAGTTTTTTATTTTGGCAAAGCCCAGCAGGTCACTTTTTCTTTTATGGATCATGCTTTTATTGTATCTACAAATTCTTTGCCTAGCCTGAGAATCACATAGATTTTCACCTACATTTTTTTTCTACAAGCATTACAGTTTTGGGTGTTACATTTGGATATGTAATGTAGTTAATTTCTGTATGTAGCAGTGCATAATATGGATCGAGGTTCAGTTTTTTACATATGGACATTTGGTTGTTCCAATACTACTTATTGAAAAGACTATTTTTAAATATTTTTTCTTTTGAAAATGTAATACATTCATATGATTAAACAAAAAAGTCAAAACAGTATAAAAGGTTTCACAGTGAACATTCAGTCCTCTCACCTTTGCCTCCTAGATCCTTTTCTCCGGAGGTAATCGTTGTTAACCACAAAGAGATTCCGTGGGTATACTTGTCTCCCTGCTGATTTTGTTTTTTTGGGGAGGAGCTGACTTTTGTCCAAATAGTAGGTACAAAATGATCCTGTTAAAAAGTTAAGTTAGTTTACATAACACTTATGCGAAAAGTCTCATAGGGCCCTAAACAAACTGTACCTGTCCCCTGCCCATACCTCACAGATACATATACACACACACCTCACTGCCTTCATCTCCTACTGCTCTCTTCCCAGTTTCTTTCTAGCCACTCTGCCCTCTTTGCTGTTCTCACACAAACTGAGCAAGTTCCCTCCCCAGGGCCTTTGTACTTGCTAACCGTTCTGCCTGGAATTCTTTTTTCTCTCAGATATCTGTAAGACCTGCTTCACATTCTTGGAGGTTTTGCTCAAATTCACCTTCTCAATGAGGTCTTCCCTAACCATCTAGTTTAAAACTGCAAATTGTGTCCCCCAAATTTCTGTCACTTTCCCTGCTTTATTTTCTTCCATTGTAATTATCACCTTGCAGTATGCTTTATAATTTACTTGCTTTGTTTATTGTCTCTAAACCCCCACTAGAATGTAGGCTTCATGAAGTTAGAGATTTGTGTTTTTTATTGCTCCCTCCCCATGCCTAGAATAATGCACTTAAATATTTGTAACTCTCGTCTTCTGAAGAGAGCCTGATAATATGTCCTCATTACAACATATTTTTGCACAAGTGTAGATGAAAACAAAATTATGGCTGTCTATAATTTATATATACTGTGCTCTTTGTACAAACATGTAAATTTTGGCCTCATTCTAGATGTATTTTCTCTGGCTACTTCAGAAAGTTTACTTAGGTTGGAACCCAACTTCCAATTATGGCTATATACACATACACAGAGACATATTTATATGAAGACATGTTTTCCTTTGAGATTTGTAGAAAATTCACATAGATTATAGGAAGCAAATTTCATCTGTGATCAAAGATATTGTACCTAAATAGGCAACATCTATGAGTGTAGAACCTGGACTGGCAAATTCTGTTCTTGTGTCTGCCACTAAATTGCTGACTGATTCAAAACAAAACCTTAACTTCTCTGCTGCATATTTTGGCACAGAAATTGACAGCTATAAAAACAGGAATTTCTGCCTTCCCTCCCCTCTGTGGTGTAATAATGACAGCAGTTCTTTTGTACTCTGTTAAGAGGGTGCTGTCTGTGACTCACAAGTGGTGGTAATGTGGTTTTGTGAGAGAATTCAAAGGAAGTGATAAATCTGTTCACAATATTAACTTAGATTTGAAATGCATTATTATTTACAACCTGTTTAGGTCTTAGAGGTTCTTTAAAATGTTCATTGATGGCTTTAGCACTTCTCATTGACTACAGACGGCCCTTAGAATAATTCCAGATAAGTCAGTGTTCTCACACTTCAGCATACATTAGAATTTCCCAGAGGGCCTGATAAAACACAGATTACTGTACCCCATCCCCAGAGTTTCTCATTCTGATTCCATGGATGTGAGGAAGGACTTGAAATTTTACATTTGTAGGAAGTTTCCCGGCTGGTTTTACTGTCCAGGGACCACACTTTGAAAACCATTCAAATAGGAAGCCCTTGCACCTATCAAAAAAACTTTCAACCAAGGGGGCCAGCAAGTATTAGGGAAGAAACAACATTCTGTTCTTTGGCCTGTCAACAGGGAGCACTGCTGGAAGCCAAACTACTAGAGGAGTGGGCTGTGTCTGCAAGGGAGTTCAGATTCATATCTTAGCAAGCTGAGGGAAAGCCTCATAGCTACCCCCTCTTTATTATATACTAAGAACTACTCTGGAATTGCAGACTTAAAAATCTTCCCTTGGTAAATATGACTCAGTATGTGAAACCTCTGTATATCCTTAGACAGAGCAGTTGGACCCTGGCCTCTAGGATTTAATTGTCTCAGCTATACTAGTCTGAGATTTAGAGTGGCGTTTATTTATAAATAGCAACAAATTTTTTAAAATTAACACAAAACCTTCAGTGAAATTTGCCCTAAACTGCTTGGCTTAATTGATTTTGTTTGGTCATTCATAGTGAGTTTGTAATATTTCAAAGCTACAAATTCTTAGCATTTGTATTATCAAAAGTACTTTTAGGAAAAATCTTTCCACACTAAGTTTTCACAAATAGCTGAGTATATAACAGTCACATTGTCAAGATACTAACCTTCCTACTATGAATACAAATTACATTTTCTTAATATTAACTATTTATGATTATAATTGATCCCTTAAGGCAAGTGTGAATAAGACAACATCAAGGAAGTGAAATATAAATGACTCAAACATGGCCAACAAAAGGGATAAGCGGAATGGGAAGTTCAGTTGTGTTCAGCTTTAAAACTGAACCTTGCCTCTTCAAACTAACCCTCAGAACTTTAAGCAAAATATATCAGATGGGAGTCATTAGGAAACATAATAGCATCTTATAAGCACTAATATAGGCCTCACTGTTCTAAAAGTCATTTTAGAACAACCATAATCTGGCAAAGATTCACAGAATGAACTTTTTCAGAGCACTGGAATCTAATCCCAAACTTAAAGCAACCAGGAGACTGCTTAATGAAGAACAGGGCAGCCAGTTTTTGGCATTTAAAGAAATCTGTTAGGTCACTGGCTGACCACTGAGATAATGGAACAGACTTCAGTAACCACACCCAACAAGGAATAACAGCCTTTGCAAAAAGTTTGGAAAAGTCACTAACCAAATGGACGACTGCAGCCCTCAGCAATCAACAACAGCAGACCCTGAGGCAGGGGGAGAATCTGATTACCGGACTTATTAACACATTGTAATGTTCAGACGCCCAGTTTTCAACAAAAAAGTACAAGGCATACCCAGAAAGAGGAAGTATGGCCCATTCAAAGGGAGAAAATAAATTGACAGAAACCTTTCCCGGAAAGCCTAGACATTGGACTTATTAGACAACTTAAATATGCTGAAAGAGCTAATGGAAACCAGGAAAATGATGGATGAACAAAAGGAGAAATCTATAAAGAGAAATCATAAAAAGGAACCAAGTAGAAATTTTGGAGCTACAAGTGATTTTAGGCCATGCTAGAGCTAGAGATACCAAAAGGTAAATGCTAAAACTTTGGAAAGACTTACTCTCCCCACGGCATGTTCAGATAAATGAAAGAATAAGGAGAGAGGGCATTTGGAGACTGTGTATGCTGGTATGAGAGGACTTAATGTAGGACTGTAAAGCATCTATTAGACAAGGCATCCCAGGAGTTGGGCTCCTGTTGACTTGCCATTTATTGGCTGATTTGTCTTGGGACAGGCGCTGAACATCTCTTCCATACTTTCCTGCTCTGTGAAATAGAGCATCTGTTCTACAGACACATAATGAAGAGCCAGTGAGACTGTACAGAAATGCTGAAAATGTGAGGCATCCAGTATGTTCATCCACCAGAGGAACCAACAGCCTAATGATTAAAGAAAGAGAATGTTTACTTTACTATGCTACCAAGTTATCAATAGAGGCACAGTGCTTGAGTTAAAGAACTCTGCAGACTTCAGCAGCTGTTCAGGTGGTCATTATGCCCAGAGGAGGAATTCTAACCTCTCTGGAATTCCATCACCCTCTCATCAAGTAGATTTTTTTTTCCCCACAGTCTCCATTTCCCACTTATTATCTCCTTCATCTCACTCCTCCCAGTTAAATTTATTTTATATACTTTAAAAAATTAGAATAAATTTAAGTGCTTAGTTTTTCAGTTATTTCTCCTTTCCCAGGAATTTTTATGACGTTTTTAATGTCACTAAAAGACAACCTAGAAACGCCACAAATCTAAGATTGGATCACCTTGAATCTTCCTCTGTTCTACTTAGCATCAGTAGAAAGTAGGTCTAAAACATAGTAAAGTGCAAAGTCAGTTTGTAAATGCTGAACAAATAACAGATAAAGACTCGACTGGCTGGCTTCCTATGAAAAGCATTTAGTCAGGAGAGAGAAAACTGTTGTACTGATGTCATAGGAGATTGAAGGGGTATCTTTAATTGGCTAATTTGAAGATAGTCACAAAAGAAGGGCGCAAATAACCAAAATCCTAGGTTAATTCTGAAACTTAGTTGTGGTCAATAGATCTGTCTGGAACTATATTGTTTGTCTCAGTTCCTAAAAAACTAAGTTTTGTTTCCTTTTCTTTAATCTGTTCTCTAGTATATGAGTTGACAGTGAAATGACCAAAATGCTGAAAGCCAAAGGATTGACAAAGAACATACTCAGATTGATTGCCTGGTAGATTCTTTCCAGTTAGTAGGTATTTAAAGTAACACATTAAATAAAAAAAGGTCCACTTTGACAAAATTGACAGTTTAGGATCATTGACAGTTTAGGATCTGATTATCAGCCTCTCCAAAGGATTCCTGGAAAAGTTATTTTCTTTTTATCATTGAAAAATACTCCATTTACAAAGTCACTTTACATGAAGCTTTTCAGTGACATGACTTTCTCATAAAGTGGTCTTCTGCTTTGAAATCCATTTGATGTTTTATAGAAAATAAATTATCTAGCAGAATTGTTCCTGTGTTTGTAGGTTTTAGACAACTTGGCTTTTCTTTGCTCCTCCCTCCTAAAATTTATATTTCACTGTTTTTCTTTTGGGGATAGGTACAGAATTTTCACAGCTGTATTCAGGTAACTGAAGACTTTGTGTCTCCAGAACATCTTGTAGAATCATTTCATTTAACACAAGAACTGAGACTTTTGAAGGAAGAAATCAATTATGATGATAAACTACAGGTAAGAGATAAGTATTCTAACTAGGTCCCGTTCTGCAGGCTTTCTGTATTCAGAAATACAGTCAGTGCATAACAGCTTAGATAGCCATTGCCTAGTTGGTCACACCAGGATAACAACCAAAGATGTATTTAATTATGTGAGTTTTAGTGGCCCTTATTCTAACTATTGGTTTAATAACACTTTTAAACTTTGACATTTTTCTTAAATTTTGCTTTCCTTGGTCCTCATTAAAATTATTGTTATTTTTTTTAATCTGGCAGTTGTCATTTGTTAATTTCTGTTCTGCTGATATGATTAGAAATATCAACATCTCTTTCAGGTTAAAAATATCTTGTATCATGCAGTCAAAGAAATGGTGAGAGCTTTGAAGATACATGAAGATGAAGTAGAGGATATGGAAGAAAATTAAGTGTAGTTCATTTTGATGTTTTTAGGCAGTTGAACTGGGGTTATTTACCCTTTAATGATGATATGTATGCACACTGACTTAAGCTTCATAAAACCATCAGTGCCAAGAAATTCTCTTTGTAGTAATTACTTGTTACTGACACCGCAGCAGTATAGCATATGTCACAGCTCCTGTGAGTCAATGTTATAAAACAAGCTAAATTTAAAAAGCAGCACTATATAGCTGTTACTGTATTATAGTGTATATGATATTTGTGAAAATGCCAGATTTAAAATGATGTATTTATTTTTGGTAAAAAATACAAAATTCTATGCTATATTGTTGAACAAGTGTAAATGTGACCTTGTACAGTTTACTAAAATAACTGATATTTTTCACTACATTGAGACAGTTACTGTGAGAATAGGACACAAACACCAGCTATTGCCTGCGTTTGGGAAGTTGCTGAATCGCACAGCAGTCATGTCATAATCAGAAAATTACTGCCAAATAATTGTAAAATCTGTAAAATATAAAGTATATAAAGTAGATACTAAATACAGACACTTCAATATTTTGTTGAAGCTATTGACTGTACAATTAAACATTTTCAAAAGGTGTAATTTATTTAAAATTGTCTCATTTTGGTAAAATTTATGTGAACTTTTAAAGCTAAATATTAAACTTAATATGCTATGTAAATATATACATATATACATTTAATGATGTATTTTTTTAAAACATTGGCTTGCTTTTGTTAAAGTGCAAGTGTTACATATGGCTTTGTACATTAAAGTTAAAAGGGGTTTTACATTTTCCATTAAAAAGACTTTATCAAAAATTGGCTTGTTCCAGAGTTCTCCCTTTTTTGACATACTGGGGACAGAATATCCTGAAGTCACTCAGCCTGGGTTTGAATATGAGTTCTGCTACTGACTGTATGACCTTGGCAAGTTGTTTTCATTTGGAGTCTTGGTTTTAACAGCTAGCTACTATTAATAATCACTGGGTTGCTTGAGGCTCACACATTCCTAACCCTTTGAGTTACTGGAAAAATATAGGCATCCCCTGACACCTACAGGATATTAAGAGGACAGTCTTTCCTTCTTATCTGAAAGCTTACAGCTTAAGGGAAAAAAGTAGTAGCCCAAGTTGTGACACCTCTTGTGCAAGTTGCTTAGTTTTTATCCTGGTTTTGCTCGTGCCCACCATCATTTAGCTCCATGTAGTCTGTTATGCCATCTTCCACTTCAAGTAAGATTCAGCCAAGAATGTGAGCAGTTACATTCACATTAATACCTTACACCTGGCACAAGGGTTAATGAGATGGATGATGACTACTTGGCTAGGAAAAAATTGGGGCTGAGGAATATTTAAATGATTTTTGTGAGCTTTTGACTTTTTAATGCTATTTTACTCTATGTGCCTCAACCGATTAAATGGTTTGTTTCACCTACTGCTTTCATATGATCCATCTGATTTAATTTTGATGTGAAATTAGTTTAGAGATGAGGCGTTAATTCTGGAGTATATGCTGGAAGCCCAAAGTCTGTGGTGATTTTCTTCCAAAATGCTTTTGCTTCTCTTGCTCTTGCTCGAGCCACTTCTTAACCATACTACAACCCCTTCAGAATACCTGGAACTAAGGAAGGAAGTTCTACTCAGGCAATGTGGCTTCTTTCAGAGCAAATTTACCTGATAGTATTCTATCCATAGTCTGAAAAATATTCTATTATTGGTCTGAGATTCTATGCTAATTACCTAATTATTGGTAAGCCTGGGTTGAAGAGAGAGAACTGTAATGTTTACATCATAAAAGACATTTGTAGGCTTTTTGGAAAGCTGAGGAGTTGTATTACTGATTGCTCCCTAATTACTGGGGCCCCTCCTCTGACCATTTACCTCATTCCCTCCATTCTTTTGATTGCTCGGATACTCCTCACCTATGAGAATGTCTGAATATGTCAGCTTCCTCCAGACAGGGGGTAAGTATTAATAGAAATGGATACAATAATTTGAGAAATGTCAGGGAGCCTTTATAAAGAGAAACTTGTGAATGTTTAGGTCCTTCCCATTCTAGTCTATAATGTCGTTTATACTTGAACATGGATTCCTTTTCCTGAATAAAATTACATATGTTCAAATCCATTTCTCTTCTGCCATGCATTTTGAGATTGTAGCACCCATACCTATCGGTGTCTGCTTTCCTTTTATTTCCCTTTTTGGTAGATAGGGTATTGGTTTCATTACATCTCGGTAACATTAGTAAGCTTCAGAAGAAAGGTGCTGTCATACCTTTGCTTCATGTGTAAATACGATCAGTCAGTTGATCGATAGATACAGTATATTTTATTTCTAGATGCCAGCCTATCAAAGATGCTGTCCCAGACAAGATCAGTAGCTATGAGAGAGGAAAAAGAGAATGATTAGTTACTGTTCTACAACTATTCAATACAGTATTCATTATGAATTGGGGTATAGCAAGTTGGCCAAGATACAAAGCCATGTATGCCGACAGGCCTGTCACTAAGATTGAGACTTAGACCTTTCGTTAGGACATCCCAGGTTTGCGATAATTACATTAACCTAGATATTTATGCCCTGAAACCATGTAAAAAATTTAGTAACTGAGTAGTATGCAAAGTACTTTGGCTCCCACAGTAATCAATCTGTTCTTTTAATGAAAGTTAAGTGACTTTTAAACAAAAATGAAATGTTGGCAGTTTCACATCACTGGCTACAAACACACTTTGAGTTCCCTTTCTTGGCTGGAGAGGTTTTCACAGCTGACTTCAGCTTCTCAGTCAGCTTTTGGTAAATAAACCATCCAGCTGCAGCTAAGACCAGAGGGTTGCTCTTTTCTGTGTCTTATCTGTGGAAAAGACCTCACCCCTGGGGCCAGTAGAGGATATACCAAGGACGCGTGTGGGGATCAGCTGGATTCCACTTTCAATGGAGGTACATTATGAGGACAAGTGAGGAGTCCAGCACTACCTTCTTGCCCACTAGTCTTTAACCCTAAATTTGACAGATGATGAAAGATGTGGAGAGATGGGTGAGTGAACAGATACCAATGAGGAAGTACCACTCTGCCAGCAAAGTGGGGCTATTGCAGAATATGGAAGAGTGTTTGGCACTGGTGATAAGATGGTCAAAAAGACACTCAGTAATGCGCCATGTATTGCTAAATACTATGTCACAGGTATATACAAGTATTTGGAAAAGGTGTAATTTTGTCTGGGGTTCGGGAAGGCTTCAGAGAGGAGGCAGTATTTGCACAACTCTTCAAGTAAGAGAAAAACAGGACAGCAAATGTGGCGTATTTAGATTGCCTTTTAGCCCTTTTCCATAAACACAATCAGTAAACTGAACTTATAGCCAACCTATTATGTTTATTTTGTCCCCTAATCCTTTGGAAATGGTTAATCCACATGTGTCATGATGCATGGGAACTTTTTACCAAAACTTTTTGAGTAATTGTAATTTACTCCTATTTTTCCAGAAACAAATTATGTTGAACAAGAAATGTTTTGTGAGGCCGAGGCAGGTGGATCGTTTGAGCTCAGGAGTTCGAGACCAGCCTGAGCAAGAGCAAGACCTCGTCTCTACTAAAAATAGAAAATTAGCTGGACAACTGAAAAATATATAGAAAAAAATTAGCCGGGCGTGGTGGCGCATGCTTGTAGTCCCAGCTACTCAGGAGGCTGAGGCAGAAGGATTGCTTGAGCCCAGGAGTTTGAGGTTGCTGTGAGCGAGGCTGACACCATGGCACTCTAGCCTGGGCAACAGAGTGAGACTCTGTCTCAAAAAAATAAATAAGTATTAGAAATTCTGTCAAGATGGTAGGAATAGTGAAATAGTTCTTTAGTCTTTAGTATATGCCTATGTCTATAAACCACTCCTATTATGAGTTATTTACTAGTAACCAACTAAGGGGTTTTTTTTGTTGTTGTTGTTAACTCTGAGGCCCACTCCACCACTCTCCCCTTCTCAGGTCCTAAGCAAACATCAAATTGTTTCTTTTCAAAAGAAATTGGGACATTTTTTTCAGGCCTCCTTTGACCACCAAATTCTCCAAAAGATTAGTAAATCCCTCTCCCCATTTAGATTGATTCTTGCTAATGATAGCTTTCAACTTAACCTTCAGGGAAGTGGAAGGTTGTTGGCCTACTGAAGGTCAACGTTATTGAGATTAAACCCAGGCAGGAAGACCTGAAAGGCCGTATCAGATTGGAAGCAAATGTGCAACGCTACCTGCCTGCACTAACCTGGCCAAGGTTGTCTCAAGGACACTTTCTTTTTAAACTGGGTTTCCATGGCCATTCTAGACTAGAGAAGTTAATTAAGACCTCAGTCAGACCCATTCTTCCATGTCAGTCATTAACACAGCTTAGCCATCAGTCTGGAGACCAAATACCTTTCCTTTTCCTGGCTAATGACCCAACAAGAACCAAAAGTTTCTTACTGTCCACTAGATGGCACTGTTGGTCAGCAGTAGCTCTTAAAAGGACAGAATTGCAACTGTGACACAATCTGAGAACAGCTATGCCCTCCACTCCCTCACAGACCTGATTAGGCTACATTGGCATTATGGCAAAAATATAGTGATAAAGATCACTTTCGATCTTTGCATAGATAACTTACTGATCTAGATTTCCAAGCATATGCTAGGAAATCGCCTAATGATGCATTTCTCATAACATACCTGTTGTTAAGCAACACGACTGTAGTTTGCTTTTGGCACAAACTTAAATTTCAAGTTTATGAGGAAGGTTAGGCAAGTAAAATGTTCTCAGAGCTTGGGATATTAAACCACTGCCATGAACAAATTAAGTAACAACTTATAAGGGAGTATGTAATTCTTTTAAGATCTTTTAAAGACTGGGTGTGGTGACTCACATCTGGAATCCTAGCACTCCAGAGGTCAAGGCAGGAGGATTGCTTTGAGGCCAGGAGTTTGAGACCAGCCTGAGCAAGACTTCCCATCTCTACTAAAAATAGAAAAAATTAGCGGGACATGGTGGCCAGAGTCTAGTCCCAGCTACTCAGGAGCCTGAGGCAGAAGGATCCCTTGAGCCCCAGTTTGAGTCTGCAGTGAGCTATGATGATGCCACTGCACTCTAGTGGCCAAGCGAGACTGTCTCAAAAAAACTTTAAGAAGCTAGTTTATTTTTTGTTTCATCTGCAGCAAGATGAAACAGGAAAAAAACGGCTCCTGCATGGTCACTTCAGCCCTTCCTACCTCTACTAGTTTCATCAGTGAATATGTGAGCCCAACCCTACCCCCTCAACCCAACTGTCTTCCATTCCCTCAGAGGGAGTGTATTTCTCTTACTCCCATAATTCCACACAGCAAGTCCATGCTTTAAACACACCCAGTGGCTTGTGCCTGAATGTTCTCCTGTTCCCCTTCCCTCTCCTCCAACATTATCCAACTCAGGAGAGAGGAGAGTGCCAAGGCAGTGCTTCCCTATCCACTGTGCTCTGACTGGGTGGCAGATTACCCAGGGAGAGCTGCCATGTGTGAGGTTAAGAAAAAGGTTGGGAACACTTCTAAGCCTTACAACTTCTGTACTCTTTTTCACCCTCATTGTAGGGGAAATGGACTACAAAACAATGGAAAAGAATCCTTGACACACCAAAGTAATCATGTGACCGCATCTGTGCACATTCATATGCAAAGTTTACAACAGAGACAAGGCCATTCAGTGCCTTCCTTTTTAACTATCAACCACATTCAACAAAGGTATAAAACACAATTACTTTATTGATTTCTTACAATCAAATACTGCCAACTAGCATTACTTCCACTCATGCATCATTAAAAACAAAGGACATTTCCTTGGTATTTTCAAATGATGCATTATACAAAAAACAAAGTTAGAACTTAAAATGCACCCTGATTAATTATGTAAACTGGCAATTTGTTTAAAAAAGCATAACTAATAATTTGGTTCCTTTCATAAAATGGAAATTTAAATATTTCTCCTGATAGTCTTGAGGTTATCATTATGTCATGAGTAGTGCAAAGTGTGGCACATATAGTCTCATCTAGAAAGGTGTGTATCTTACACACCTTATTTACACAAACAATGTGCATAACGAAACGCATACAGTCAATGCATGATAAAAAGCATGTTTCAAATATAAGGCAGTCCATCAGGCCACCATATTATTTAGGTTTTGCATTATCATTTATGGCATTATAGATTAATTACACATAACATACTTTTATATATTTTAACCCTGAAGATAAGAAAAATAATTGTTGCTTGAAAAAATTATTCCAGGTAGCCATTTGGTTTTGTATCAGGAGAAAGTGAACCTCCAAGAGTTTAGTGTCTTGCCAAGTCGGAATCATCAGCTCAAGTCAGCGAATCAGATATGCGACGTATTTCACAGTGACTGTTTCCCGAGTCCTGGCACTGCCTCTTCTGCCCCAGTCTGCCAGATGATGAAGCATTTCCGGGATTACCCTTGTATGTGGTTTTCCCTTTTTTTTTTTTTTTTTTTTTTTGCTTAACTGTATTACTGTATTATTTCCTCTTCTCACCTCTTCTGTGACCTTCCATTTTAATTATTCATAAGTCCTTTCAGAATATCCTCAGAGAGATCCATAAGGGGAAGTTCTGGAGATGGAAAATCCAAGGGAGGAAGATTTGGTATTGGAATGTCCTTGGCTTTCCCGGTATTTGCTGCAAACTTCTGCCAGGTTGAGGAGGCTGTGGCAGTTTCTGAGTGTGGTGGCAAGCTCCATAACTCTGACTTTTCTACAAAATCAGCATCTACATCCAGCTCCTTTTCTATCGGACCTTTTAGAAGTCTGGCCTTTTCAGCCTTTAGTTGTTTATTTTCTTTCCTTAATCTTTCATTCTCAGCCACAAGGAATTCCACATGCCTCTTCAACTCTGCAATTTTGGTTGCCTGCTCCTCTATAATCGTTTTATCATCTTTTGGGGCTTTGCTTCCAATACATGGCTCTGTTGGCTCACTCTTTTGCTGAAGTAAAAATAGTAGTGTGTCTGGATCCCTGTCAAAGATCCCCTGAATTTCAGGCAGGTGTTTCTCTGCAGAAGGGCTGTACTTGTGAGAAAGAAGGGGGCTCTGGCCCTCTGTGTCCTCAGCAGAGGGTTTGGGAGATGCCTGAAGATGGGTGGCTACATCCTTGTCTGTGTTCTGCTGAGCTTTCAATCTTTCCTCACGCTTCGCCCTTTTCCACCTCTCCTGGATGAGGAGGAGCTGCTTCATGTGGCTATCCCTTTGCAATTCCAGTGATAGGTGAGCCTATTACACAGAAAGAAGGACACAATTTGAAGAATTTAGTATTTTAAATCTCTTTAGTAATATCCAAGATCCTCCTTTCTAACTCAATAACACTTAGAATTCATATACTATGTTTGCAATTCAATAAAACCGCAAAAATTTTTCAAATTAACTAGGTCTTAAGCTAACACTTTTATTCATAAACAAAACACTATTCATTCAGAAAGTCACAAGTCCTATACCCAATCAACACACTAAATGTGCCTTACCCCATCTGCAAATACCAAACAGAAATCTTCCCTCTTTAGACATATTATCTCTACAAATAGTTGAAAAGAAAGTCTTGGCCAGGCTCGCTGGCTCACACCTGTAATCCCAGCACTTTGGGAGGCTGAGGCGAGAGGCCAGGAGTCCGAGGTTGCAGTGGGCCATGACCGGACCGCTGCACTCCAGCCTGCGCCACAGGGCAAGAACCCGTCTCGAAAATCAAGAAAAAAGCCTTCCTATTACTAGCGTGTTTACAAGGTTCAATGCACACATGTGTTACGTAACCAGGTTCTGTATTATGAAAGTGAGTGTAAAGGATAGAACACAACTTTTAAGTTCCCTGGGTTCAGTTTGAGTAGATTTTTCCTGCTACTGACATCCCTCACAGAAATGGTATCTTTAATTCAGTCACACAAATATTTACTAAGTACCTCCTAGGTACCTGCCACTTTTATAATCAAGAAATGTTTGGATAAAGGCATTTTTAAAACCTAGGCAAGCCCTCCCCAAACACAGAAGACAATTTTTAAACTATCTTTAACAAGCAAAAGCATAGTCCAGCTGTGTGAGCTAATGGTCGAACATGAGCTAATGATCATGAAAGGTCCTAAGAGGGTCTCTAAAGATACATCAGATAATCTGAGATCTGTAACCACTAAGAAAAATGCTAGAAGTTTCTTCAAGCCATGTCTGGGACATCAACGGCAGTTCATTTAGTTTTAATTTCCTTCCTGAAGTACTTTTATCTTGCCTATTTAATATATTTTTGACTACAGTGTTTTGAGAGGGGAACGATGCTTTATTTTATACATCATTCAAAAGTCTCTACAAGAAGATCTTTCTAACCCTGGTTGCAAATATTAAGAACATGTCTCACCTGCTCAGATTGTGTCAACTTCATGGCTTCGGAAAGATATGCTGGTGGAAAAAAAAGAGGCACATTAAAATGTGTCATCATTTTGTAATTAACAGATAAAACGAAGAGTTTCAATATTCCTTATATGACAAAAGAACTGGTCTTAAAAAAAAATTCTGCTATAACTTCAGATTTAAAAAAAGGTCAGGATTCTTAACCTCTCCAAAAAAGGATGTCAGTGGGTAATGAAATATAAATATTCCCTATCCCATCTTGAAGGTTTTGTTCTTTAAAACCCATGTATATTTTACAATTAAACCGAAGATGGGCCAGGCACGGTGGCTCATGCCTGTAAACCTAGCACTCCGGGAGGCTGAGGCAGGAGGATCACTTGAGCTCAGGATTTTGATTGAGACCAGCCTGAGCAAGAGTGAGACCCCCAGCTCTACTAATAGAAAAATTAGCCAGGCATGGTGGCACGCACCTGTAGTCCCAGATACTTGGGAGATTACTTGAGCCCAAGAGTTTGAGGCTGCAGTGAGCTATGATGATGCCACTGCACTCTACCCCGATGATAAAGGGAGACTCTGTCTCAAAAACCACCAAAAAATAAAAACCAAAAAACCTGAAGATAGCCTAATCACAAAAACAGGTTTAGGGAAGATTAAAATTAAACAAGACTCTATCAAAACCCTATTACTCATTATGTTCACAAAAATATCAAGAGATTACCAATGACTTTTTATTCATCTGAATACCTGGACTGTATCATTTTGGCCTCCTACGGACTCAACTTTTAATAAGCTATGCCATCAGTCTACTACAAATTAGGTAGTTAAAAGCTCTAAGAACTTGTTGCCATAGTCCAGGAAGTTAATGAGAACGGCATAATGTCATTTACGAAGACCTTCAACAAACTTTTCTGTCATCTTAGGATCAGATCCTGAGTGACTTGATTTGTTAGAATTCAAATAGCTACTGTAAAAATCCTTACTTTTCTTCTTTGGGCTGTTAGAAAGCTTAAGGCAAGTTCTCCTTCTATAAATATGCAAGAACTCATTTTGTGAACTATACTCCCAGTCCTTTCCCATTTTATCTTTCTATAGATTTCCTCATCTACCTATTCGTAATTACATTCTATATTTCATTGTTATATTCCTCTGTAAGATATTTTATACCCTTTCTGGAACAAGATGGGATATAAATAACAAGTACTGTATTATTAATAATAAATCATGCACAATCACCATTTTCTATCTCTTGCTTACTATAAACTTTTTTGGCAACTTTCATTCCTTTTTTTTTTTGCCTGCCACAACTTTCATTCCTACATTAAGTTCCTTTTTTGCCTTTTTACAGATACCACAAAGCACTGCTTTCTGTCCAGTCTTAATCCAAACATTTTAATGATTTTTCTGATTTCATGACTTAGAATTGTTGTCTCCTTGCATCTACCATAGTCCTTGAGATATAAATTAGATGCTCCAAGAACGAAAGAACACGAGTTGGTAAGGAGAAGTCTTTGCTACAACCATACTTACCATACTTACATTTTTTCCCCTCAATTTGTTCTTGTCTTTTATTTCTGTACTAAGTCTCTATAGCTGCATACTATTTCTTTCCTCTTGTTCATGTTTAAATCTATTGGGACATTCTATCTGCTCTGCTATTGCCCTGATACAATAAGGAGGAATGTTCTTAGACAGCCTTCCTATCTTGCCTGCATACATGTCTCTCTGAGCTATAGTTTGTTTCAAATGCACTTTTCTAACAAATAGAACAGTTTTCACAAAACCAAGTTTAAACCAACTAAACACTTCCCTTTGTAGAACAGTGAAACTCTTTAACATGACAGAAAAGGATACCCAAAGATATCCCAAAGCACAAATAATTCAACAAAGAATCACACTGTCATTTAAAGTATTTCCCCCATTTAAATCTTACAACTGGGGCTTTTTTTTTAAGTTATTTAAAAAAAAAAAAGATTACTATCTGATTGCATGGTCATGGATTTGCTCCACAGATTCATAATAGGAACAAACGCTTACCAAGACAGAAGTTTAGGAAAGGAATATCTATCTCAAGAAAATCTAACAATTCTGCTTAAACTGCTTCCTTCAATTATGACACAAGGCTAAAATTCAAAGTAGTGATTAAGTAAATCATGGGGAAAAGGAACTAAGGAAATCTGAAGAACTTATTATTTCTCAAAATAATAACCAATTACACTATTCTATCAGCTATCCATTAAACTAGTACCAAAGCACAAAATGTGCAGCAAAATAGCACCTCTACATGATAAAGACTGATCTGCACTAGAATCATTTTCATGTTACCACAGTTTCACAGGAAGGCCCAGGTTAAGATTTGTTTTCAACCAAAATGTTGATCAAATACATATAAAATAATTGTGCATTTATTGTATATATACTGAAGATGAGAGGTCTGCTCATCTGCTGAAAAGTTCATTTTGAATTCTAGGTATTATCAATGGCTGTTATCAACTTCCTCATTTAAGCTTTTGCTCATCTGTGGTCTGTGAAACAAAATTCACTTAAGAAACTGGACCGCATGAGAACAGTAAGAGAATCACACCAATCCAGCTACAGCTGCTAGTCACAAATTTAAAGCAAAAGATTTTTCTAACAATATTGAATCCCTGGGAGTCTGTAACTTGTTAAATTTACCCTTTTTCAATATGGAAACAAATCTGGCACCCGCTACCAGATTTAAATAGTATTTTCCTTCCTGATTTGCTATCCCAGGTTATCTGGCAAACATGTATATACTCAGTTTCATCTGATTCAGCCTCTTTCCACCTCAAGAGTAGATCCTATCTTTCCACAAGAGGAAAGAAAAATCAAGTAACTTCTTACTTCAACACATTTGCAAAACAAATACTACAAAGTATAGAGGCTATAGAGTCCTCCTTAACTATATAATCTCAGGGTAAGTTTTTAGTCTCAGAGGTCCTCCTTGATCTTTGAGAGCTGGACACAGGCTAACTTCGTTTGCTCTGAAGTCCTCCCATTTCTGGCTTTCCTTCCTATTTGTCTTTTTCAGATGTTGACTTTTCCCTGTGACATCTCTAAAATGATTTCCTTCCTTTCAGAATACATCTACATCCATACCTCCCAAAATACCTATTATAAGCCCTAGTTGTGAGTCAATTTAGAAAACAGCTCATTTCAAACACACAAATTTTCAACTCCACTCTAAAACAAAACACAAAGCTATTTTTAACCAAGTCTAAATTCCAAATCTGCTCAGTGGGATTTACTAATCCCATTCAGTTCTATCTCCCTCATTAAAGCTAACATCCTCTAACTGGCTGCCTTTATCTTTTCTACTAAGAATGTCACAGACTGGGGGCGGGGGGGCCTGGTATTTGAAACCAAACAATAGTTTTAAGTCTTCAAAGACAAGGATTAGGTTAGGAAGGGAACTTTTCTCCCTTTATTATTATTTAATTTATTTATATGTATGTATCTTTTGTAGAGATGCAGTCTATGTTGCCCAGGCTGGCCTTGAACTTCTGGACTCAAGTCATCCTCCCGAAGTACTGTGATTATAGGTGTGAGCTGCCGCCAGACCCAGCCTTTTCTCCCTTTTATATTCACAATATCATATAGCTCAGTGCACAACATATGTTGATTCACTGTTTTAACATATTATATATGCATAACCATGACTAGTTTGGGTTATAAAGGCATCAATTCATGGTGGCATTGGTTTTCTTAAATAAATAGGTTTTTTTCTCTACAAAAAAAAAAAAAATAGAAAAATTAGCTGGGTGTGGTGGTGCATGCCTGTAGTACCAGCTACTCGAGAGGCTGAGGCAGGAGGATCTCTTAAGCTCAGGAGTTTGAGATCGCAGTGAGCTATGATGATGCCATTGCACTCTAGCATGGCAATAAAGCTAAACATAGTATATTGTCTTTATGGTGACTACAGATTTAACAATCTGATTCACAACAAAATATGGTTTAGAAAAGATTTAAAGAGCACTAGCTAACAAGTTTAACGTTATACGAAACCCCCATAAAACTCACATAAAAATACACAGATTTAAGGGGTACCTAAACATATGTGCTCAACCCTACAACAGATACATGGGCTACTCTTCAATAGCAAAACTAATTCTATTAAAAAAAAAAAAGACTTGAAATTTTCTCTGAAAATTAGTGACTTATAGGCAAAAATCACTGAAGAGGACTTATCCAAACCAATGCCCACCACACAGTCTGGATTTCAGCAGTAAAATAACATGGGAGGGACAGACTCTGCCAGGAAAGAATTTGGCTTTGATCATACCAACCCAAGGGAAAAGAAAGTGCCTACCAGCAGAAAGACTTCAGGGCTTGCTCTAAGAAAGGTGACTCACACCCATTTTGGATGCAGAATGATTAAAACATCTCCTTTCCCAAAGCTTTTTGGTTTGTTGCTCAGCCAACAGAAACTGATCTAAGCAAAACAGGCCCCCAGGAGCTAATAAAATTAGGTCTTTGATAAGAAGCCAACAATTCTAAACTTTATACCTAAATGAAAACTATCACCAGCATGTTACTATAGGCAGGCATGGAGAGATGAAATACGCAGAAAGGAAAACTAAAGAAAGACCACAGGAAAAACCTTCCATCATTTGAGGTGGCAAAGGTCTTTGGTGGGTTTTGTATTTTCAGCATCTTAGAAAATGGAAACTCAGTGAAAATGAATTTCTCGGAATTGAATTATTATTACTTTCAGAACCTGAACTGGCCAGCTATTTGAAACCCTGACTCCTTTTTTATAAGATAAACTGGCAGACTTCTAGCAGTCAGCTTCTGTCTTTAAGAATCTTTGGGCTCAGAGAGCTGTGCCAGGAACCATTTACCAGTATGGTATTTATGCCATCTTCACGCATAAACACACTGGGTTAGAAGGAGCTACGAAATCTTACACTCACTTGAAAAATAATCAAAGCTGATGTTCTGGTGGGTCAGCAGTGTTGACCCTGCACATGTAGGGCAACACACACCACTATGACTGTGATTTTCATTTAGATAAAGCATTAAGAGATACTGGGGAAAAAACTGCCCTTCAGTATTAGTGTTTCTTAAAAAGAATACTCACCTGCAGCCTTTTTGTGACAAGAAATAGCCTCTTCGTATTTGCCCGTAGCTAATAAACGGTCTGCCCGTCTGCTCTGTTGATGAGCCTAGAAGACAAACATTCCTTAAGTTCCTCTGAATCATAAGACATGACTTTTAAAAAAAAGGCATCTTTTAAGGAGATAAATAATGCCATATGTTGCCACACATCAAACCACCATTAACAGCTATATCCATAACTGGGAAAATGCAATTAGTAGAGCCTAGAAATACAGCACGTGAAGGAAACTGGCAACTTCTCTCAACACCACCAATAAATCACTCTCAAGTTGACACCAGCCACTTCATTCCTTCAGTGACCACATTCTTCCATTCTTCAGAAATAGACCAAAAGAGTTGCAATCACAAATTGTTACTCAAAATGTATATTTCCTTGGCAGGGTGCAGTGGCTCACACCTGTAATCACAGCACTTTGGGAGGCCAAGGATCACTTGAGGCCAGGAGTTCAAGACTAGCCTGGACAACACAGCAAGACCCCATCTCTACAAAAAATAGGAAAAAATTAGCTGGACATGGTGGCACATAGCTGTAGTCCCAGCTACTCAGGAGGCCAGGGCAGAAGGATCCCTTGGGCCCAGGAGTTTGGGCTACAATGAGCTATGATTGGGTCACTGCACTCCAGTCTGGGCAACAGAACGCAGAACGAGGCCCTGTCTCAAAAATTAAAAAAAAAAAAAAAGTGCACTTTCTTTATTTTTAACAAGCTCCTTTCAAAACAAGGGCTATTTTGCAGATTCACTAGTCTACATAGTTTAAAAACTATAATCAGGAAATCATTTACCAAATAGTAAAATCCAAGCATCTCTTGTATCATTCTTTCAACATTAAAGTTACTATCTGTTTTTAAAAGAAAAAATGTGGAAATTGTACAGTTGAGGAATTAATGATACCAACATCTAATATTACAGGGTAGGTTTTTATCAGGTACAAGTCACCAAAAGAACAAATTGAGAAGTTCCAAAAGCAAATTAAGTGCTCCTAAATGTAAGGTAAATGGATTAAATAAGCTGTCACCGGCCTCCTTATATTTGCTACACTTTAAGAATTTCAAAAGAGCTTTAATGTACATTATTTCATCTGTTTTCACTACAACTTTGTGAATGTGTTTCTCTCTCTTACATAGGAAGGCCAAATAGACTGATGGGGTCATGTAACTTACCTAAGATTATTATTACATTTAGCTAGCCAGAAGAAAAGAAGGTGTGATCAACAAAGTCTTCTAACTAATGTTAGGTTTTCCTCACTGACTCACATGATATAGCAAAGCTTCATAAAAAAAGCAAAAAGTACTTCACAGTTCATAACACCATTATTCACAATAGCCAAAAGCTAGAAGCAATCCAAATGTCCATCAACAAATGAATACACCAAATGTATTATATACACACAATGGAATATTACTCAGTCTTAAAAAGAAGGAAATTCTGACACATGCCATGGATGAACTTTGAGGACATTTTGCTAAGTGAAAAAAGCCAGTCATAAAAAGAGAAATACTTGGCCACACACAGTGGCTCACGCCTGCAATCCTAGGACTCTGAGAGACCAAGGCAAGAGGATTGCTTGATGCCAGGAGTTTGAGACCAGCCTGAGCAAGAGTGAGACCCTGTCTCTACCAAAAACAGAAAGAATTAGCTGGGCGTGGTGGGGCGCACCTATAGTCCCAGCTACTTGGGAAGCTGAGGCAGAAGGATGGCTTGAGCCCAGGAGTTTGAGGCTGCAGTGAGCTGATGAGGCCTCTGCACCCTATCCAGGTCGACAGGGTAAGACCCTGTCTCAAAAAAATAAATTAAAAGAAAGTAAAATACAGGTTCAATATTGTCTTCTTTCCCAAGATTAAACAGTATTACCTCTTATAACTTTCAATGTATTTATTTCTGTATCCCTGGGGAAAGCTATATGTAAAGATGAAAAGGAATACCATATGAACACAATACCAAAAAGGCAGCAGAGAAAAATCTAATATATGCCTGACCTATAGTAGGGTCTTCAGTTAGGAGCAAAGGAGAAACCTCATTCACTTCCCCTGTCCCAATCATTTCACTGAGTCTCCTACAGACAAGTAGCCAGCAGTATCTCCAAACAATAAGCACTGAATTGGTTGCCTAACTAATGCAATGCAATTATACTTAAGATAACTGCGCAAGTGTTAGAGAATTTCAGGAAGAACTCTTTTTAATTTTAAATCTAAGGATCAACTTCTCCCACATGCAGCTCCCCCTGCATCTTTTTGCTTCCTTCAATTTCCAGTTAAGCTTGCTTTTTTCCAGAACTGCCACCATCTGTTGCGAAGACAGTGAGAATCTTGTGCAGTATCTTTCAAATTACTGGATGCAACCCACTAGTGGGTTGTGAAATCAATTTAGTGGGTCACAACTTGCATTTTAAAACAATCTAATATTATAGTAAATATTACACTGCATCATATATAGCAAAAAGGTTTTGTTTTTGGTGAAGTTTATGAGGACCCCGCATTTCTACACAATTCCAGGAAGCATCTTCTATAACGTAACAGCTCTGCAGTAATACATGTATGTACCAAGCTGTAAAAATTTCTCATTGTGGATCACAGTCAAAACAGATGGGCAAGCATTGGAAAGATCAACATTTTATTTGGAAATCCTGCTTTCAAATCCCATTATCACCATTTACTCCACATTTCAAATTTTTTCATCTGTAAAATTGGGGGAATATCTCATACAGCTACTAAGAGGACAAGACAAATAATGTATGTAAAGTGTCTGATGCCAACCCCACCACTTAATAATTGCTGGATATATTTCAGTGCTCTACTGCCTTTCCCCAGAATGCCTGCATTAGGTCCAGCCTAGTTTGTGACATAGGATGAATCTTCCTTGAATTTTTCAGGGCAGCAAGGGGTTCAAATAGCCTCTTTTTACCTTAAAGATTTTAGTGCCAACATGGTTAACATATATAGCTGACTTCACGTATGTACAAGGCCATTCCTTGGACCATGATATCTGATTCCTTTTCTTAGATGAGAAGCTTAAAAACAAGAGGCTTCATTAACCACATCACATGATGTGAGAACTGACCACTCCAGAGCAAAGCTGTTACTCTCAGCACTCTTAAGGGCCAAACACACAGGAAACAATGTGGCCACGCAGTCACATGGACCCTGCCCTCTGCAGCAGAGGTAAGCAAAGCATGAGCAATGGGTCATGTTCAAATTAAGATCTGACATCACTTTCCAAATCAGCAGCAAACAAACCAAAGAACTAGATTTGAAGTTTGTTACCAGCACTCACATTGCCAAAATTAAATGGATGCAAAGAAATCCCTAAATATATACTAAGTAATTTTGTAAGTCACCATTTTCCCATAGTAAAAATTGACCCAAAAAACCTGATGAAACAAACTTATTTAGAGTACAAAAGCCTAGCTATTTTTTTCTTCGATGAAGAATTTATTTTTCTTTTCATCAACTTCAAAAACCAGAGAACTAGAACACATTATCTGAACTACATATTAAAATAAATATTTCAAACTAGTCTCTTCCAGATCTGAAAAATTCACTGTGAGGAAATAAGCCTACAGGCACCTACTGCAAATCCAACATAAAAGAATCAATACTAGAGCAGAGGCACTAAATGCCAACACACAATCTATGGTTCAATATAGACAGGACCATACTGAAATGAAAATAAGGAGTACATTAATATGGAAGCACTAGTAGAAAGAGGTCATATCAAAATAAGTTTGTGATCCATAATGTATCTGAATCACTGACCTAAGTAATTACTTAATTTCTCTCAGTCTAGGCTTATTTATCTGTATAACTGGAAACTGCTTACAAAATTCCAAGGATACTCAGAGGACACGATTATAAATCCACGTACTGTAGTAAGTCCTCATACAGTAAATTTGGACTACACTGAGATCATTAGAAAAAGCCTGTATATACAAGCTTGTGGGATTTTCAAAGGTACTCATTAAATCATAGCACTGGGAACTATTTCTCATGTGGAATCAACTAGATACTAAGTTAAGTGTCCTTTGACATAAAAGAATAACAGCTTTCAAAAAACTCCAGTCTTCTAAAACTCTGACAGAGGCCTGTCATTGGTACTTAACAACACAGTTAAATAATTCACGTAAATGTCAATCTCTGTTCCACTGTTATCTGTCAATAATCAACCAGGCTAGAAGTCAGATCTTTTAAATCTCAAATGGTTTAAGAAATCAAGATGCCAAATTTCTGATACTTGTCCATATAAGTTTTATAGTTGGATTATGGAATTATGTTAGCCTGCTTAAGAGAACTTTTTCAAAATTCTCCTTCTATAAAAGGAGAATTTAAATAACTATCGTCACCATTTAACTAATTTTTCCTAAACTGGTGATTCTGCTGCTCCATCTACAACTGTAGCCTAGTTCCAGTCTTCTCATAAGCCCCCACACCTGTGGGGCAGTTATGCTGCAGCCTGAAGCCAAATAAAGTGAAGCTAACTGGAACTGAACCAATGGTCATTTTGCAAGGACACTTGAACTTTGAAGCACTCTGTAAGAGGCTGGTTATTTTTAATAATACTCCTATTAAATTTCAGTATTAAGCCATCCATTATATTTTATTGTTTCTTAAAAACAAAAGTGCAAGATATTTCCCTGGTTTTTAAAACTCACAAACGTAGTCTAATTCTTCTTAAGTGTAAACAACTCTTACCAATGGAGATAAAACCCAACTTAATAAAACTGAGCGAGGGTGGGGGGCTCCTCAAAGTAGCTAACCTAGTACCAGTGATTTGGAACCACAGCTTTAGGTTCCTAGAATCTCAGGTTTTTAAAGCTCAAAAAGTCCAAACTTTTATTCTACAGATTTTAAATGAAGGGCTTATGGTCTGGTTATAATAGCTAACTCTTACACTGTACTATGTACTGGGTACAGTTCTAAGTGCTTTACACTCACTTACTTATTTACTCCTTTAACCTTCACAACAAACCTGAAACATGAAACAGAGTGAGGTCAAGTAGTTTCCCCAAGGTTACACAGCTATTAAACAACAATGCCAGAATTCAAATTCAAGCAGTCTGGCTCCACAATCTATACTCTTAAACCACCAGGCTCTACTGCTTTTCTACACAGTGGTTTGAACCAGTCCAAGGCTCTTCCAGGACTTCAGGCTTTGGAGTTCCAAAGTACGAACCTAATCCTCCATAGTCCTTTTTCCAATCCCACTATGGCAAAGAATTGCAAATCTGACTTAAAAGATCTTCCTGTATGCAACCTTAAGTAATCTGACTTTTGTATCCAAAATGGGTACCCTCTCCGGGAAACTAAAACATGTGGTGGCCGGTCTGGAAAGAACTCGTGTTTCTTCTTGGTAGGTCTTTTTCTTTTTTCCCTTTAGCTTCTTGTTTTTTTAATTGCAAACCTGAAATACCTAAAAACATAATAAGGAAATAGGCTACCAGCACTTTTTCTGAAAACAGCAAACATCTATTGCACTTTCATGGTGCCTAAATTGATGAAACTGAGCTAAAGAGGGACAGCTCTTTTTACCAGCTGTTTCTAACTTATTCAGGGAGAAGACAGACTCTCAGTTTATGCATCAGTATGTGTGTGAGAAACCAGTGAAGAGAAAAATGGGGCTGCGGAGCAATATTACTCCATCCATCCAAAGTCAGAGGCTTAGACTCGGACCTTCCACGTTAGAAGTTAAGACCAGTATTACACACCAATTCTGCCCCGGCCGGCTTCAGTCTCTCCAGACTGCAGGGAGGTGGCTACGTGGCGCTAGGAGGCATTTCCCCCGACCGGAGAGGAGGTGGCAGTCCCAGCTGGTGGCATCCCCTCGCCCGCGGCCCTGCGGCAGGGGGCGCCCGGAGGTGGCAGGAGCTTCCCGGGGATCCCCGAGACGGAGAAGGTGCGGGGCGGCGTGCCAGGAGCCGCTGTGGGGCCAGGGCCTGCCTGCGCCCCCCGACGCCGCGGAAACCCCTACCCAGCCCGCCTCCCAGCCTCAAAGGTCAGGCGACACGCCGGGGACGGGACCAGACTCCTGAGGCAAAGGTACCCAGGAGGGACGCCAGCCTCTGTGGGCCACTCACCAGGTTGAGAGGTCCTTCCATTACTTCCATAGACCCCGGGATGAGCGGCGGCCTGAGGAAGGGGAGCGGCGGCGCCGGGGCACATGGAGGGGAGCGGCGGGCAGACGCGACGCAGCCGCGGGGACGGCGGCCCCTCTCCGCTCCCGGAGAGCCAGCGGTGGGCGCGCAGACGGCAACCACCAAGCCACTTCCTCCTCCGGCGCCGCGCCGCGGGCCCGCCCCCTGCGCCGCCGCCGCCGCCGCCGCCACGCACGGCGCCATGACGTCACGCGCGCCGGCGGCTAGTTCAAGGTGGGAGGGAGGACAAGGAGAGAGCGGGGCTCGGGGAAGTGAGGGGACCGGCTGCCGTACGCTTGCGTGCGGTCAGTCTCTCCTCTCGCGAGAGACGTCATCTTCAGCCTCCTGACGCTACTGTGATGTCACGTGAGGCGGCGCGGCCTTGTAGTTCACAGCTTAGCATGGCTTTCCGCTGTTGGCTTCTCATATTGCCCTCCAGCCTGGCTTTTCCTCAAATCCACTCTGTTTAGCTACGCCCTCTCTCGCTCTCCTGTTCCCATCTTTATTGTTGTACCGGATTTTTCCCCCCCTCAAAAAAGCAGATTTGAAAATGCAAAACCATGTACTGGACTACTGCTGACCCCCCTGGAGGCTGACAGACATGAATGATAGATTCGGGGCTCTGCCCTCAAGTTGCTCACAAACTGTTAAAATAATAAGGGTCACAGATAGCCAGATATAATACCGATTCATTTAACAGTTAATTGTGAGCCAAGCCACCACGCAAGGCTCTTTCTGTCGTGGAATTCGCTGACAGTTGTGATTTCTGTGCCAAGGGGAACAGATAAGGAGCTGTGATAGAGATGAACCAGGTGGGCTTGGGTGATGAAGGAAGGCATCTTAAAGGGCATGGGGTGTTTTTGGTTTTGGTTTTGGTTTTTTTGAGACAGAGTCTCGCTCTCACCTGTCACCCTGGCTAGCGTGCAATGGCATCATCATAGCTCACTGCAACCTCAAACTCCTGGGCTCAAGCGAGCCTCCTGCCTCAGCCTCCCGAGTAGCTGGGACTACAGACAGGTGCTGCCATGCTGGGTTGGTGGCTAATTTTTCTATTTTTGGTAGAAACGGGGTCTCACTCTTGCTCAGGCTGGTTTCAGACTCCTGGCCTCAAGCAGTCCTCCTGCCTTAGCCTCCCAGAGTGCTAGGATTACAGGTGTGAGCCAGAGGGCATGATTTTAAAGTTGAAACCTTGAAGAGCCAGCTAAGCAAAGACCCTGGCAAAGGAAATGTCTTGCATAACAGTAAAGCAGGAAAAACAGCTGCAACATCCTTAGGATGCAGGAAAGAGGTGTAGGCCTCTGACCCCATAAAGGTTCGCTGAAAAATCATGAGGCAGATTAATAGAAGGAAGGAAATACAAATTTATTTACCCTGTATACACAGGAACCTTCGGAAAGAAGATTCAACTCCCCAACAGGATTTAGAAGTTTATATACCTTTCTGGTAAAATGGGTTATGGGGGAGAGCATTCTGTTCAGAGGCAATAAAGGATTTCTAGGGAGGATGAATGGGTGGGGAATAAAGATTAACTGGTAAATAGTTCTCTTTAGAATTTGAATGAGTCTGAGAGATAAGACATTATCTTCTTAAAGATGCTGTCTGGTGTGGTCAGGTTCCTGGTCTTACTGAGAGGGGAGGGGAAGGAAAGAACAATTGTTCTCTTAGGTGGGTCTGAACCTTAGGAAGATAAAGAAAGTTTACATTTTTGTGGAGTGCTGGGGGGGGGTGGAGGGGAGGTCAGAGAGACCTTCAGGCTTCTTCAGTTAGTCAAGCATGTCAAAAAGCCATATTTTGGGGTAAAATATTTTTAATTTCCTTCAGAGACAAAAATAGAAATCAAAGAGGTAGGCAAGTTCCAGAACATAGATGACCCCGTAGTACACCATGAAGCATTTGGATTTTATTCAAAATGAATTGAAAAGTGAAGAATCTTAAGCGAGATAGTAATCTGCTTTATAGTTTTTTAAAGATCAATTTCCTTGCAATATGAAGAATAGATTGTAGGGGGCCTATGGCAAAAGAACCAAGACAAGCTAATTGATTAAGGGACTAATTACAACAGCGTAGACTGGAATGGTAGCAGTGAATGTTACCAAAAGTTCAGCACTTGTCCCCAGGGCCAGACAAGTAGTTTGAGGTGAAGGAAAGAGGAGTTTATTAATTGCCAGTAAATGAGCAGGTTGCCACACTCTCATCTCAAAGTACCAATGTCCTGCCTCTAAGCAGAAGCACAGAGCTTTCAAAGGTTCTGATTAATCCCATAGTCCCATATTTGGCTAAGACAATCTCATGACTTCTGCCTGGGCAATTCCCTGGAGCCATCTCCTGTGGCACAAAGAACAAAGGACACTTTTGCGCTCCTCCCAACCACTGGCCTGAGGCAGGGATGTAGGTTTTAGTTCTCAAAAAGGGGGAAGGCGGTTGGGCAGGGTTCACGCCTGTAATCCTAGCACTCTGGGAGGCCGAGGCGGGAGGATCGCTCAAGGTCAGGAGTTCGAGACCAGCCTGAGCAAGAGCGAGACCCTGTCTCTACTAAAAATAGAAAGAAATGATCTCGACAGCTAAAAATATATAGAAAAAAATTAGCCGGGCATGGTGGCACATGCCTGTAGTCCCAGCTACTCGGGAGGCTGAGGCAGGAGGATCTCCTGAGCCCAAGAGTTTGAGGTTGCTGTGAGCTATGATGATGCCATGGCACTCTAGCCCGGGCAACAGAGAAAGTCTGTCTAAAAAAAAGAAAGAAAGAAAGAAAAGAAAACGGTGGCCTTAGCATGATCCAAGGGTGGAGTTTTCCACCCTCTGGTGTCAAAAGGTAGAGTATAGGACATGAAAACCCTCTCTGCACATCCTCCATAGACTGGTCAGAACCACTCTCCATGGTTGGTGGCCTCTTACCTGGAAAGAATGCTGGTCAGTTGTGCTGAAACTGCAAAACAGAAGAGCAGCATGAGGCAGTTGATTGAAATCAGGGATGGAGAATGTCTTTCCAAAGGCTGGTTCTGTTTAGCCCTTAGGGGTAAGAGCCTTACGAGGTTAGAGAGCAGTTAATGAGTGAGAGGGTATAACGAAGTTTCTCTGACTTCCCATGCCATCATGGCCAGGAACCCAGTTCTAAGGTTTCTCTGGAGTCCCGTTGGCCAAGAGCGGGGTCTGTTCAGTTGGTTGGGGACTTAGGATTTTATTTTTGTTCATAGAGCCCCCGAGTTTCAGTGAGACCCTAGCCTGGCCTCTACCTTGATTGCAGCCTCGTGAAATACTGAGCAGAGAACCCGTCAAAACCATGCTCATGCTCCTGACCATGGCAATTGTAAAATGATCAACGTGTATTGCTTTAAGCTGCTATGTTTGTGGTAATTTGTTATGTGGCATGGAAAACTATTGTAGATCCCTTCAAGGGGATAAAATTCAGAGGCGGAACCTTCCTGATATAAAACAACCATGAGTAGTGAATCTATGTTACTGCACCACTCAATCCACAGTAGCTGCTATGCAGTGGGCATGTTTAACACCTCTAAGGGGAACTTCAGCAACAATTAAGCAAGAAAGCAAAGTATGATACTTTCAAGGACATACCATACACACTGATGTTTGAGAGCAACTTCATCCAGATCAGCAAAAGAGGAGAAGTGATGTACACAACCACATCCACTTGGTGACCATGGGCATCACATTCTGCAGTCCTGTCCTCTGCCCCTTGGCATCATGCCGTTGGCAGACCCGGTTGACCGTCACAGGCTCTGAAGAGCACACTGGGCCTCACTGAGCCATTAAGGTAAGAGATTATAAACATATTGTCTTAGTCTGTTTTGTGCTGCTATAACGGGATACCTAAGACTAGGTAATTTGTAAAGAACAGAGATTTATTTCTTATAGTTCTGGAAGCTGAGACATCCAAGGTCCAGGGGCTCACATCTGGCAAGGCTCTTTGTGCTGCATCATCAGATGGCAGAGGGCAAAAAGTGGAGGGCAACCGAGCATGTGTACATGCTGGAGAGAGCAAGAGATTGAATTTGCGGCCTCAAGCCCTTTCGTAATCAACTTAATCCATTCATGAGGGTGGAGCCCTCATGTTGTACTCCCCTCCCAAAGGTCCTTA
This sequence comes from Lemur catta, assembly GCF_020740605.2. NCBI lineage: Eukaryota > Metazoa > Chordata > Mammalia > Primates > Lemuridae > Lemur > Lemur catta. The sequence continues at coordinate 42,965,140 of NC_059141.1, read as the reverse complement.
ACGCTTCTCCAGAGCAACTACAAGGCTCAATTTCAGACATTCCTTGGATGTTGGCTGCTCTAATCTCATACCCAATATTGTAATTTGCTCTTCAGCATTATGATAGTCCCATCTCTTCTTAAACTACCCAAATCAAGGCAGAATGATCTGTTGTGGGATATTCTTAACCATTAGAAAGTCCTTCCTTTGTTTGAATTATAATCTATCTTCCCATGACTGCTATGCCCCGAGTTCTGTATAAATCACTATAACATTCCCTGCTACCAAAATGTAAAATGTGCATATCCTTGACTCGGCAGTCCCCATTCTAGGCATCTTCTCTGCAGAAATACTAGCACAAATGTAGCAAATAAAGGTATGTGAGACTGTCCATGGGGCATTGTAATAGTGATCTCCCTAGTTTTGGGATTGTTCAAATAAAACTAGCTAGACCATTTGGCAGGGCTGCTACAGAGGGGATTCTTGCATCAAATGGGAGCTTGGATTGATGACCTCAGAAGTTTGTCTAGATTATAAGTCCTTGGCTTGCTTGTTTATGGGAAAAGAGGGCAGCAGACCCTTCTTGTCTCACTTTCTGTCTTCTCTACCTCCGTTGTTTTTCTCCCCCTTAGTACAGGAGCTCCATGGAGAAGAACCTTCATGTGGTCCCTGAGGTGTCTGCAGTCACCTCCTCTGATTATGCTGTAGGAGAGGAAGTCCATTGTACCTGCCACACGTACTATGTTTGTGGACTGCCCAGTGAAGCCACCCCAAACACACTTTCTTCTGTAGGCACAAAATCTCCAGAGCCTGCCAAAGGGGCAGTAACAAGGGTCGCAGCAGTGCTGGGTGCGTGGCAGCAACCAAGTCCACAGGCTCAGGGCAGATCAACACAGCAGTGTCGGGCACAGCCAGCAAGGGCTGAGGGGGAAAAGGAGCCAGCATGGTCACGGCAGAACCACCAACACGTCCTCGGTGCCGGGTATTTCATGCATGTCCTTGGAGGGTACTTCCAGCATGTTGGCAGGGGCTCCCAAGGGCTCTCCAGAAGACAGAATGAGTGCGGTGACTACAGAAGCAGAGACAACCAATGAGCCCATTGTGAAAACAGCAAAAGGGCCAGTAGGGCGCTCTCACACCTTGCAGAGCGAAGGCTACATAAGTGAATGGGATGAAAGCCACAGAGTTTGCCAGGGCAGTGCTGAAGATCAGACGGAAAGATGGGAAGGACGGGAAGAGCACAGAGCACAGAACTCTCAATTAGAGGGTCCTCTACCACAGCACAGGCGAAACTTCCAACAGGACAAAGGAAGGCAAGTCAGTCTGAAAATCATCTTCCTGCCAGTCCTTAGCCAACCATGAGACCAGAAGAAGTTTGCAAAAAGAAAAAAGGCTGGAGCATCCCGGGAGGCAGCAGACACAGCTCCTCCACTCACAAGAGCTGCAGGCGCAGTCCCGCCATAAAGGATCCTAGGACATTTCACAACTGAGATGGAGAAGCTGCTCTGCAAACTAGCTCAGATTCCGTTAAGTAAGAGATCCAGTGGGACTGGCTCTTTTTTAAGCAACTTCAAAGCCAGCCTTACTACAGGGGCCCTGCCACACAATAAAGAGGGGGGCAGCGTGTCTAAGACTGTGGAGAGGGGCAACATGGGGGCCTCCTGGAGACAGCAGAGGGGGCCAGAGCTGGAGATTGCTGACCCTGTAGTATCCGAGACCAACCAGGTAGGCAGTAATATTTGAAGCCAAGCCTGTTAAATAAGAACCAGAGCAGGAAGCTATCACGGGGACTTGGGGACATATCTTTAGAGAGCCAAACCCAGCTTTCCTTATTGCAGTTTAAATAAAGCAGAAAACCATACAATCTCTGAATGAAATGCCGTCTGTTAAAATTTCCACATCCCATACTCTGAGAGTCGCCTGTGATGTCAACTATGCCGCAGCCTGAGGCTCCTCCAGTGGGGCCCCACCTCACACTCATGTTCAACAGAGCCACTGGGGACCGGCGCGGTGGCTCATGCCTGTAATCCCAGCACTTTGGGAGGTCGAGGAGGAAGGATCACTGAGGCCAGGAGTTCAAGACCAATCTGGGCCACGTAGAGAGACCCCATCTCTAAAAAAAATTTAAAAAATTGGTCAGGCATGGTGGCTCATGCCTGTAATCCTAGCACTCTGGGAGGCCGAGGTGGGAGGATTGCTCGAGGTCAGGAGTTCAAGACCAAATCTGGGCAATGTAGAGAGACTCCATCTCTACAAAAAATTAAAAAAATTATCCAGCCATGGTGGTACACACTTGTAGCCCCAGCTATTCAGGAAGCCGAGACTGGAGGATTGCTGAGCCCAGGAGTTTGAGGCTGCAGTGAGCTGTGATTGAGCCACTGCACTCTAGCCCAAGCAACAGAGCGAGACCCTGTCTCTTAAAAAACAAACAAAAAAACCAGGTAATGTGGGTGCTCCATCTCCCCTCAACGACTTTCTGGCTTTATTCTCCCAAGATGATGGCTAAAAGTCATAGACTGCAGGCGGAAGCACCACCACCACCTTCCTTTCCTCTTCCTTTTCTTCTCCTTGAAAATCCCAGATCATAGACATTCAGTCTAGTTCATAGTCTCAGCAAGGAGACAATTCACCTTCAAGATATTCAAGGAAGGAAGGAAGGATACAGCATAGGTGTTGGCAGTCAGAATGGGATGGTCTATCCGCTGGGCTTAGCAATTCCATTCCTTGGTATATATACCCTGGAGAAACTCTCACATGTACATTTCAAGAGACAACTACAGGAATGTTTAAAGCAAACTATTATTAAATATGAAATATTTGATTTTGTATTTTGTAATAGCAAAACACTGGAAATAGCCTGAATGCCTATCGAGGAGAATTGTTAAACTATAGACTATATAGACAGTGGGATGTTAGTATAGTAACACAAATGAGTAACAACCATACACGTTAAAATGGATGAGTCTCTCTTTTTTTTTTGAGACAAAGTCTCGCTCTGTTGCCCAGGCTAGAGTGAGTGCCATGGTGTCAGCCTAGCTCACAGCAACCTCAAACTCCTGGGCTCAAGCGATCCTACTGCCTTAGCCTCCTGAGTAGCTGGGATTACAGGCATGCACCACCATGCCCGGCTAATTTTTTCTATATATATTTTTAGTTGGCCAGATAATTTCTTTCTATTTTTAGTAAAGATGGGGTCTCATTCTTGCTCAGGCTGGTCTCAAACTCCTGACCTTGAGCGATCCACCCGCCTGGGCCTCCCAGAGTGCTAGGATTACAGGCGTGAGCCACCTCGCCCTGGATGAGTCTCAACTAAGGTTGGGTAAAAAAAACTTCACAGAAAAACACGTGATAGAATTCTCACTTATTTACCAAGTCATAAACAATGTGTTGGAAAAGCAGAGGACCAAACATGGGAGTGATATACTCAAAGTTCAGGCCCATTGTTGTCCCTAGGTAAGAAGGAGGGAGACAGAACTGAGAGGTGTACATAAGGGGTCACAGCATCGTAGTGTTCTGTATCCAAGCAGGATGGTCAGTCCATGCGGGTGTTTATGCTAGTAGTTTTTCACATTCTCCCCTCTTTGAAATAGGTGACCTCATGATCACTGTCAGTCAGGTGGCAGTTATGATGAGGTTGTATGGCTTTAGAGATATTAATACTTTAACCAATTTACTTTCACTTGTGTTTCCCTTTTTATGTATGCACAAGAGTGATATAGGACAAAAATACACCTAGGTATGAAGAACCAACCCCTTTCACTATATATAAAATAAAAATTCTAAGTGGCAGAACAATGGCATCACTTCAGAGACAGCCAGGTTGCCAGCATAGCTGGCATGTAGCAATACCAGCATACCATCTTGCCCACACTCACTAGGTGTGAGGGCTCACATTCCTGCTGCACCCTTCTTTTTTCCTCCCATTCCTTTAAAAAAATTGTTTTTTTCTTTGTAGAGACAGGATCTTGATATGTTGCCCAGGGTGGTCTTGAACTCCCCACCTCAAGTGATCCTCCCACCATGGCCTCCTAACAGTGCTGGGATTACAGTCATGAGCCACCACACCCTACCGCCTTCCATCAGATTGTTTTTTTTAGAGACAGTGCCCAGGCTGGAGTGCAGTGGCACAATCATAGCTCACTGCAGCCTTGAACTCCTAGGCACGAGCAATCCTCCCACCTCAGATTCCCAAGTAGCTGGGACTGCTCATGCCTAGCTAATTTTTTTTTTTTTTTTAATTTTTGTAGAGATGGGGTTTCACTTTTTGTTGCCCAGACTGGTCTTGAACTCCTAGGCTCAAGCAATCCTCCTGCCTCAGCCTCCCAAAGTTCTGGAATCACAGGCATGAGCCACACAGCGCCTGGCCTACAATTCCTTGATAAGAAAGCATCTGATAAGTGCTTCCCCATTTGCAACTTCATTGTGAACAAAAGAGAAGACTGCCTTTAGTTTTAAATGGAAACAAACTACAGTATAGTTTTAGTTTGTTTTTAAGATCATGCCTGTAATCCTAGCACTTTGGAAAAAATTAGCCGGGCATGGTGGCACATGCCTGTAGTCCCAGCTACTCGGGAGGCTGAGGCAGTAGGATTGCTTGAGCCCAGGAGTTTGAGGTTGCTGTGAGCTAGGCTGACGCCACGGCACTCACTCTAGCCCGGGCAACCGAGTGAGACTCTGTCTCAAAAAAAAAAAAAAGACTGACTATGGTGTTGACCGGTAAGCTCCATCTTGCTTTGTGTTGATTCAAGTGTTTCTTAAAGATTTAAATTACTCTTTTTCCTGAAACTTTCAAATTATTCTTTTCCCCATACCAATAACTTAACTTCGTGCCGTAAAGCATTTTACAGGTTTCCAAGCACTTACATGGACATTCGCTTGTTCGATTCCAACATGCTCAAATTAGTGACTTGCCCAATGCCATAAAATTAGTAAATAGCTGAGCTAGGTCTTGAATCTAGGTCTGTCTGGCTGTGAGCCCAGTCCTTTTTCCACAACAAGCAGCTACACAGCTACTGGAATGACTGGATGTTGGTAATGGCAGAAATAGACTGTGAGGGTAACCCACTGCAATTACATGGTTATTTTTGGTTTTCCTAGGTTCACAGTCCTGAGTACTAAGAGATTGAAGCTAAAAAGAGAGTTGCTATTGTTAGTGGCTCTATTCTCCTCCAGGGTATTTGCCAAGAACTATTCACAAACCGGACTGGGCAGGAACAGGCCACGTGAGAGAGAGAGGGGAGCCGTGAGGTCACCGGGCTCTAACTCCTTGGACGCTGCGCCAAGTTGTTCAGTTGCTTCACGGTCCGCCAGGATGAACAAAGCCAAGTGAAGCAGGAGTCAGGCATTCTATTCAACCAAGTTCAACTGAGGGGAGGCCAAGGAAAGTAGAATTTCAGGGCTGGCTTTTTTACTCAGAAAGCTGACACTTGGGAAAAGGCAGCGAAAGGCAGTGATTCCATCAACTTTGTCCTAGAGTAGTGTTTCTCAAACGAAGAAGTAGAAGAGAACTCTCCAGAATCCTAAGTGTCCTTAGACCACGTAGCTGCGGGTGCGACAGTAGAGCTGCCTTTTTTTTCCTCCTGTCTATTAAAAAAAAGTTCCCTGTTGATCTACAATGGGTCAGGCGCGAGGGACATCTGTTTCACCTACATTTTCTTTCCGGGCACTTCGGAACACAGACATGGAATCAAATCCTCTTCAGCCATCATATTCACCACCCCCAACTGCACAGACCTCAAACTTCCAGCTCTACCCCTTGCTCAGACCCTTTGATGCAAAATGCTCGTCAATCCAGACTTTATTTCAGATAGAAGGTCACACATCAGGAAGGGATCAAGGGAATCACGAGGTATTAGAAGATGGGAGACTAATGACCTTCAATGTTGATGACAGGACACTTAGAAACGAAAAGGTGGGGAAGAAATGATTGAAATCATAAGGCAGAGAAGTCCAGTAACTGTTAAGTTTTCGAAGAGATCTGCCTCCAGCTTCCTTTTAAAAGTATTAAGCTGCTAAATTGCCAAGATTCTTAAATTCACTGTTAAGCGATCGGGTTCCTTCCGTGTTGTGTGCTCCCTGCTGCTGTCTCACCTAAGCAATGCTAGCAGAGTGTTTGACAGTCCTGGGAAGCCCCGTGAGGGTGTTAGGGAAGGGAAGTACGATAGCAAAACAGCACAGAAGAAATAAGAACTTTACCACTAATTGAATTTTCTAACTCCCACTTTCACTATACTCTTTCCTTTTTTTTGTTTTTTTTGAGACAGTCTCGGCCAGTCACCCTGGCTAGAGGGCAGTGGCATCATCAGACCTCACTGAAACCTCAAACTCTTGGGCTTAAGTGATCCTTCTGCCTCAGCCTCCCGAGTAGCTGGGACTACAGGTGTGCACCATCACACCTAGCTAATTTTTCTATTTTTAGTAGAGATGGGGTCTCACTTGCTCAGCCTGGTCTCGAATGCCTGACTTTAAGCAATCCTCCTGCCTTGGCCTCCCAGAGTGCTGGGATTACAGGTGTGAGTCACCATGCCTGGCCATATACTCTTTACTTCTGAGGGAGTCTTTTAAAATATTTTTTCCACCCTTCAGGGAACCAAAAATCCTTGGAGGAGAGGGATCTCTCTTGGTGTGTAATTCCAAAACTATGTAGGTGTATGGTTCCCCAAAAAATAAAGAAAAGATAAAAAAGAAAGGAGAGTGAGAAAGAAGGAACAGAGAGAAAGAGGAAGGAAAGAAGAAAGGGGAAAAAAAGGGAAGGAAAGAAGGAAGGAAGGGAGGCAGGAAAGGACAGAGGGAGAGAGGGAAAGAAAGAAAAAGAAAATATGAGAGACACCTCGTACCTCTACCATCACATGTTTACATCATATGTTGTTGACATTTGGTCCAGAAGCAACTATGGGAAGAATGATGCAACCTCAGATGTTAGGACATCAGGACTGTGGCCAAAGAATTTTCATAGCGTACATGGAGCCTGGCCAGACTTCGGCTTTGGCTAGACACTTAGTTATTCTGCGCTGTGTTCTCCCTCGCCAGTTCTAAAATCTGCAGGACTCAGACTTTCACAGCTTGATTGCTGTGTTAATCACACTCTTCTTTTCTAGTTCAGGTTTTTGGGGGAGGGAGTAAAGTAATTGGAAAAATACATCACTTGGAACATTTCTGGTCACAATATTGAAATAATTCAATAATTCACAGAACTCCCTTAAGTTCTTCAATCATCACGGAGCAAATATCCTACTTGATTTAATTATAATCATTGGCTAGATTTTGCAGGAAGCTTATTTTGTAAATGTATAAATTCTTTTGAGGGGGGATAGGTGCATTTTTATACCTCTTACCATTTTCATTAACAACTTACATTCTTCCCTTTTCTTATGAACCTCATTGCACAGATTTGAATAAACTGTAATCCTTGGTTCATGACCAACTGTCATCAGTGGTCCATCCACGGTAATTTTTATTTGTCTGTAGTTAATTTGATTTATGATATAAAGAGTACCCATGAATCCACTACGACTCCCAAACAAATCAAATATGAACATTCTTGTCCATGTGTTTGTGGAGTTCATGTGCATGCATTTCTGCTGAGCATGTATCTAGGACTAGAATTGCTGTATCATGTGTTATGCATATGTTCAGTTTTATTAGATATTGCCAGACAATTTTCCAAATGCTCACACCAATTTATGCTACCACCAGCAGTGAATAATTCTACTTGCTTTAAATTATTGTCAATACTTTGTATTTTTTGTCTTTTCAACTTTAACCATTCTATTGGGTATGTAGATTGCCTTGCTTTTTAACCCCTTAAAAAATACTTTATACTATCAAGGGATGTGCTCCTGAAGATAATCACTATTAACCTTATTTATTTATTTATTTATTTATATTCTGAGACAGAGTCTCGCTCTGTTGCCCTGACTAGAGTGCCATGGCATCAGCCTAGCTCACAGCAACCTGAAACTCCTGGGCTCAAGCAATCCTACTGCCTCAGCCTCCCAAGTAGCTGGGACTACAGGCATGGGCCACCATTCCCGGCTAATTTTTTTGTATATATATTTTTAGTTGTCCAGCTAATTTCTTTGTATTTTTTTTTTTTTTTTTTTTTGGTAGAGACGAGGTCTTGTTCTTTCTCAGGCTTGTATCAAACTCCTGAGCTCAAATGATCGCCTGCCTCAGCCTCCCAGAGTGCTAGCATTATAGGTGTGAGCCAACTATTAACCTTTTGATTGCCAAGTCTGATGACTTTTGTTCAATGCGTATCCTTCCCCTCTCAGTAAAACTTAACACTACTTTCTTGTTGAAACACTATTCCTCTGACTTCCATCATACCACATTATCTGAGAAGGTATGCCTTTATCCACAATTTCAAAATCCAATATACCCTGAAAACTGAAATTTTTATTACTAATTTGGTGGCAAAACCTACCCTAAACTGTCATGGGACTATTTGAGACTATTTATAGTCCTTCTTTATCCCACTTAGTATGACTATTCACACGATTCACTGGAGATTTATTAATGTGTTTGATTAAGAGATACTATCCCAGTCCCTGTTCTATAATATATTAAGAGAATATAGGCACCATAGGGGGCAGAGGCTCTTGTCCCCCTAAGGTTTGCTGAAAAATCACTGACATGAGGCAGATTGATTAATAAGAGTAAAAAGATACAGATTTTTTATTTAACATGTGTACATGGGAACCCTCAAAAATGAAGATTCAACTCCTCAATAGGGTTCAGGAGCTTCTATGCCTTTCTGGTAAAATGGGTTATGGGAGGGGGGGAAAAAAGGAATCCTGTTCAGGGGCAATAGAGGATTACTAGGGAGGATGAATGGACGGGGAACAAAGATTAACTATTAAATAGTTCCCTTTGGAATTTGAATGTGTCTGAGAGACATTTTCTTAAAGAGTCTGTTCAGGTATGGTCACATTCCTGGTCTTACAGGGAGGGGAAGAAAAGAACATTTGTTCTCCTAGATGGGTCTGGATCTCAAGCAGATAAAGAAACTTCAGTGATTTGGAGAGAGCCGGTGGTGGTGGGTGGGGGAAGGTCAGAGAGACCTCGAGCCTTCTACAGTCAAGTCCAGCATGTCAACAAGCCATATTTTGGGGTAAAATATTTCCAGTCAACCTTCAGTACCATATTAGCCTTTTATAATTAGTAAATTCTGAAATCTGAAATCTGTTGACTCTTAGAGTTTGGGGCAAAATCTTGTGCACTGTAGTTGAAAAAGCATAGCCTTTGGAGTCAGATTAACCTGGGCATGGATCCCACTTAATGTCTTGAAATTTCAGTCATTGTTGCTTTTTATTTCTAAACCAAGGATCAAAATAGCTAGCTGATAAGGCTGTGAACATCTTGTATGACTCATACATCTACAGCTCAATAAACTGTATTGAAAATCGAGCTAACCATCATCCCCTCTCCTGACCATCTGCTTCTTTGTCACTTATCTCAGGGCGTGGCACTAAATTCCCACCATTGGCTCAGCCCAGAACCCTAAACCTCATTCGCAGTTCATTCTTTTTTTTGAGACAGAGTCTCGCTCTGTTGCCCAGGGTAGAGTGCCATGGTGGTAGAGTGCCGTGGTGGTAGAGTGCCGTGGCATCAAGCTCACAGCGACCTCAAACTCCTGGGCTCAAGCGATCCTTCTGCCTCAGCCTCCCGAGTAGCTGGGACTACAGGCATGCACCACCATGCACAGCTAATTTTTTTCTATATATATAATTTTAGCTGTCCAGATAATTTCTTTCTATTTTTAGTAGAGACGGGGTCTCACTCTTGCTCAGGCTGGTCTTGAACTCCTGACCTCGAGCGATCCTCCCACCTCGGCCTCCCAGAGTGCTAGTATTACAGGTGTGAGCCACCGGGCCCGGCCTCGGTTCATTCTTTATTTCCCAGTCCACTGGCAAGTTCTGTTAATTCTGGGTTCTGAGGATTTCTCAATTCCACATGCTTCTCTCTATTCCCACTACTGTCTAACCTATTTTACTATAATGTAACGGGGAATGGCCTGAAAAAGGGTAAAAATGTTTTCTGTCTCTCTAAAACCTCTCCCACCCTTTTTGGGAATTAAAGCCTGCATCCCTGCCTCAGGCCAGTGGTCAGGAGGGGCAGAGGAGTGTCCTTGGTTCTTTGTACCGCAGCAGAAGGCTCAAGGAAATTGTCTGGTTGGAGGTCAGGAGATTGGCGGCAGATGGGAGGAATCAGAACCATCAGCTATAGTTGAAGAGCAACAGCCTGAAGCTGAAAACCTCCCCTGTAAAAGCTTTGTATATTACCAACAGTTCAGCACTTGTCCTGGGGGCCACATCAGAAGAATGAGGACAAGTGGTTTGAGACAGAAGAGTAGGTTTATTAATTTGCTGGCAAACGAGGAGGTTGACAGACTCCTGTTTTAAAGTACCATTGTCCTATCTGTAAGCAGAAACACAGAGGTTTTAAAGAGAGGGTTTTCAGCTTCAGGCTATTTCTGTTTAACTATGGATGATGGTTCTAATCCATCCCATCTCCACAAAGACAATCTCCTGACCTCCACCTGGACAATTCCCTTGAGGCTTCTCCCATAGTACAAAGAACAAAGGACACTCCCCTGGCCCTCTGATTACTGGCCCCAGGTAGGAATGCAGGTTTCAGTTCCCAAAATGAGTGGGGAAGGTTTTAAAGAGGCAGCTTGTAATATGTTTTGCCCTTTTTCAGACCATTCCCTGTTATACTTCCTCCCAGCCCCATCACCGGCTCTCCCCAAATCATTGCAGTTTCTTTATCTGCCTGAGCTGCAGACCCATGTAGGAGAACAAATGTTGTTTTCTTCTCCTCCCTGTAAGACCAGGAATGTGACCACACCTGAACAGACTCTTTAAGGCGATAATGCCCCTTCTTTCTGACTCATTCATATGCCAAAGGGAACTATTTAATAGTTAATCTTTGTTCCCCATCCATTCATCCTCCCTAGTAATCCTTTATTGCCCCTAAACAGAATTCCTTTTCCCCTTCCCATAACCCATTTGACCAGAAAGGCATAGAAGTTCCTGAACCCTATTGAGGAGCTGAATCTTTGTATTTGAGAGTTCCCGTGTATACACACTAAAATAACATTGGGTAGCTTTTCTCTTATTAATCTGCTTCGGATTTTTCAGTGAACATTTCAAGGGCAAAGGGGAAGTTTTTCCTTCACCCCAACACTTTCGAGCCTTCCAAGGTTTTCTGCTTACCTCTCTAGACTCCTCTGGGAACTATGTTTAGTTTCGTAATGTGCTGTACTCTCTTGTCCCCTGGGCAAGAAGGTCCCTCTTGACCAGGCTTTACCTGTTGTCTCAAACATTCTTTTCTCCACTCTTTACCTGGCTAATTCCATTCAAATTTCAGATCTTACCTTGGATGAAATTTCTTTCTGGAAACCTAACCTGTTAATGAATTGAATTATATTTTCTCCCCAAATTCATAGGATTAAGTTTTAAACCTCAGCGTGGCTGTATCTGGAGATAGGACTTTCAAGGAGATAATTAAGTTGAAATGAGGTCATAGGGGTAGGGCTCTAATTCAGTAAGGGCTGTTGTCATTATAGGAAGAGGAAGAGATACGAAGGGCAGGCAAGCACAGAGGGAAGGCCTTGTGGGAACACAAGGAGAAGGCCATCTGCAAGCCAAGGACAGAGGCCTTTGTAGAAACCAACCCTGCAGGCACCTTATCTCAGACATTCAGCCTCCAGAATAGTGAGAAAATAAGTTTTTGTTGTTTCAGCCACCCAGTCTGTGGTCTTTTGTTATGGCTGCCCTAGCAGACTAACCTGTAATCCCCGCTCTGTCTTACAGTGCACTGTAGTTTTTCCATTAGAACCTTCACCACATGATGTTATAATTATCTGTCTTCTGTCTCCTTTTAGACTGGAAGCCACCAAAGGGCAGAGATTTGTCTTTCTTCTTCATTACTGTAGATCTAGCACCTAGCATAGTAGCTAGCACTTTTTTTTTGAGACACGGTCTCACGCTGTTGCTCAGGGTGCAGTGTAATGGCATCATCATAGTTCACTGCAACAACCTCAGACTCCTGGGCTCAAGTGATCCTCCTGCCTCAGCCTCCCAAATAGCTGGGACTACAGGTGAGCACCACCACACCCGATTAACTTTTATATTTTTTGTAGAGAGAGAGTCTCACTATGTTGCCCAGGCTGGTCTCAAAGTCCTGGCCTCAAGTGCTCCTCCTGCCTTGGTCTTCCACACTGCTGGGATTACAGGCATAAACCACCACACCTGGCAAGTAGCTAGCACATTGTAAAGCAAAAGACAAACTGTTTTCTCTCTACTCACACTGAGTACAAAACACTTCTGTGACCAGACGTGGTTTTTTTCCCCTCACACCAAACAATGCTCCAGCTGATACCACCTGGGTGTCCTATAATTCAATTCAGTTCTGACATGGTCTATCTGGAGATAGCAACAGATCCCACAAGACTGTCCCCTCTTCAGGTGCCAATCACAAGTCCCAGGTTGTGACCTGCACTTGTGACCAACCATTGACTACAAACTGGGATTCCCACAACCCTCCTCCAGGATTTGATAATTTGCTAGGATGGCTCACAGAACTCGGGGAAACACTTTATTTATGTTTACTGGTTTATTATAAAGAATACGGATGAACAGCCAGATGAAGAGATGTAGGGCAAGGTATGGGGAGGGACATGGAGCCACCCTCCTGGCACCTCTTTGTATTCAGCAACCGGAAGGTCATCAAATCCTGTGGTTAAATTTTTTGTTTTTTTGAGATGCGTTCTGCTATGTTGGCCAGGCTGGTCTTGAACTCTTGGTCTCAAGCTATCCTCCTGCTTGGGCCTCCAGAGTATCTGGGATTACAGACATCAAGACATTTTATAAAGCTTAATCTCATCCTCCTCTCCCATCCCCTCTCCTGGAAGGTGGTGGGTGGGCCTGAAAGTTCCACTCCTTTAATTTTCTAATCACTTGGTCTTTCTGGGGAGCAGCCCTGTCCCAAGGCTATGCACCTTCAGTCACTTCATTAACATAAACTCAGGTGTTACTGAAAGAGGCCATTATGAATAACACTCAGGTCACTCAGGAAATTCCAAGGGTTTTTGGAGCTCTGTGACAGGAACCTGGCACTTAGAGCAAGTTTATTTCTGATACCACACACATAAATAGTTTTGAATGAATACATTAATAAAGTAGCACATGTTAATGTATTTGCTTAGTTCTCAGTACATATTAACAGTCAGTGTGAGATATCTTTCCTTTCTCCTGTTTCTGGTTGCTTTTTTCTGTCACAGACTCACAGATTTCCTTTCCTATCCAGTCAACGTAGTTGCAGGTTGGGCAGCTAACATTATTTCTGGGTAGCTATGTCCAAGCCTGTGTGAAGATCTTGCAGGACAGACCCACCAGCCATCTGTGTGTATGAAGGGCTGAGTAGACTCCTGAGAATCCAGATATGACACACTTGACTTAAGAGTGACAAGCCTTGGTGGTCAGTGGAGAGAAATGCCCCCCAGGGTGGCATAGCATCTGTCACTAGGGGAGCCCACTGACCTGGTCCCTTCTAATAGAGGGCAGCTCCAAAAGGGAGTGTATTAGTTCTGTAGGGCTGCCATAGTGGAATCCCACAGACTGAGTGACTCAAACAACAGAAATCTATTTTTGCAGAATTCTGGAGGCTAGAAGTCTGAGATCAATATGTCAGCAGGATTGGTTTCTTCTGAGGCCTCTCCCCTTGGTTAGTAGATGGTTGTCTTCTCCCAGTGTCTTCACATGGTCCTGCCTCTGTACATATCTGTGTCCTAATTTTCTTTTCTTTTTTTTTTTTGGGAGACAGTCTCACTCTGTTGCCCAGGGTAGTAGAGTGCCATGGCGTCAGCCTAGCTCACAGCAACCTCAAACTCCTGGACTCAAGCGATCATCCTGCCTCAGCCTCCTGAGTAGCTGAGATTAAAGGCATGCGCCACCATGGCCAGCTAATTTTTTCTGTATATTTTTAGTTGTCCAGCTAATTTCTTTCTATATTTTAGTAGAGACGGGATCTCAATCTTGCTCAGGCTGGTCTCGAACTCCTGAGCTCAAACGATCTACCTGCCTCAGCCTCCCAGAGTGCTAGGATTGCAGGTATGAGCCACTGCACCCGGCCTTTTTTTTTCTTTTTTGAGACAGAGTCTTGCTCTGTCGCCCTGGCTAGAGTGCAGTGGTATCATCATAGCTCACTGCAACCTCAGACTCCTGTGCTCAAGTGATCCTCCTGCCTCAGCCTCTCAAGTAGCTGAGATTACAGGTGCACATCATCATGCCTGGCTAATTTTTCTATTTTTTGTAGAGACAAGGTCTCACTCTTGCTAAGGCTGGTCTCAAATTCCTGACCTCAAGCGATCCTCCTGCCTCAGCCTCCAAGAATGCTGGGATTACAAGTGTGAGCCACTGTGCTTGGCCTCCTGAATTTTTTCTTCTTATAAGTGTTAGGCCTGGAGCTGAGAGAGAGAGAGACACGAAGCCTCATGTGTAGCAAAATGTTTATTTATTTTGAGCATCTGGGTGCAGATGGGTGAAGGCTGAAAAAGGCACCCATTGAGAGAAAAGAGGAGAGCCTTGGGTTTTACAGAGGGTTTTTCTGGGAGGAGTAAATACTTTTCAAACAACCCAGAGGGATAAGGAAAGTAAGTTCTTACACTCCATTCCTTTATCTTCCATTTCATTCCTTTATCTCCCTAGGGAACAACCAGAAGGGATAAGCTTAGTCCTTATCATGAGGGAAAAAAAAAGTAAGTTCCCCTTTTCCATTTCATTCCCTTATCTCCCTAGGGGTCTGGCAAAGACTATGTGCCTAATACACCCCTAGGAAGGGGAGAGGGGTGAGTTTTATAAGAGGTTTGGATGGAAGTTTGGGGAGAGTGAATTCTTTAAGCCTAGCAATAAGGACACCAGTCTCATTGGATTAGGGCCTACCTGTGTGACCTCTTTTATCTTAATTACTATTTTAAAGGCCCCATCTCCAAATACAGTCATGTTCCAAGGTGCCCTGGGTTAGAACTTCAGCATATGAATTTTTGGGGGACACACCTGAGCCCCTAACAGGGAGCTTGGCATTTACTCTCACCTCCCCATCAATGTTGCAATTTTGGCACCACACTAGGGACAGGACCCAGTGGAACGGCAGAGGTGGCAGGACCACGTGAGTGAGGTAGAAGTGGAACAGTATCCAGCGAGGAAGGACTAAACAGAAGGGGGACATGGCAGTTCTGTTCTCAGGAGCTCCCCAAAACACTTGAGGGAAACTTTGAAGAGACACCAGCCCTGTTCTGCTGGGAAGGGGCCGCCGTGGCGTGTTGTGCGGGCCTTGCCCAAGACTGTTCTGAGCCTTGTACTCTCCACTTCCACGAGTCGATGTAATGACACTCACCTTTTCATAGGTTCCACCTATAAAGATTACCCCCTTACCTTCACCCCCTTTAACGCCCCTGGAGAGTCCACAGACACCTCAAACTTCACATAGTTGGTCAAGGATAGCTTCCGGCTTTCCCATTTCAGTTCGTGACTTCACCATTCTCTCATTTATGACCATCCTGCTTCCTAACCTCCAAAATCCAAAAAATTAACAATTTTAAAGATTTTCCTGGCTGGGTGTGGTGGCTCATGCATGTAATCCTAGCACTCTGGGAGGCCCACGGGGGAGGATCTCTTGAGGTCAGGAGTTTGACACCAGCCTCAGCAAGAGGGAGACCCCATCTCTACTAAAAATAGAAAGAAATTAGCCAGGCAATTAAAAATAGAAAAAAATCAGCTGGGTGTGGTGACACATGCCTGTAGTCCCAGCTACTCGGGAGGCTGAGGCAGGAGGATCACTTGAGCCCAGGAGTTTGAGGTTGCTGTGAGCTAGGCTGACGCCACGGCACTCTAGCCTGGGTAACAGAGCAAGACTCTGTCTCCAAAAAAATAAAATAAAAAAGAAAAAAGAAAAGTGGCTTCAGAGGTCATAATGAAAAAAGTGTTCTTCAAACAAAGATAAGTTCATAGGAATCATTGAACTAACTTTTGTGTTCTATTCCATTTTTGCACAAGGACTTGGAAAAAAATGTCAAAATAAAAGAACAAATGTGAAATATAAAAACTTATCAGAGACTGATCAAAATAATAGGAAATGTGTACATAATGAAGTAGTTGTTTAAATAAATAAACCACATATCCAATACTACTACATTATTTAGAGTTTATACTGGATGTGACAAACACTGATCATAAGGTGATTGTTGCATTCTACATTAATAAGAGAAACACTGATGAGCAATTTTTAACTTTTCATGAACTGAAATCCATCTATTTGTGACTTTATTCAACCATTGTAATTTTCTTTTGAACAGTATTCATGGCCAGTTGTGCTATCATGCAATTATTAGGAAAAGTGAGGACAAAGTGCTGCAAACATTCTTTTAAAATATTAATGATGTGGAATTTGAAAAATTTTCATGGAGAAAAAGCTACTTTGAGAATAACTGAAGTTGTTGACTACTTCAGTATTTTGCAACAGTTATATTTTTCTATTTGGGTTCCTTTCATATATGGATTATTTTAAACAAACATGCCAATTTGGGTTTTTCTTTGAGAAGTCCAAGTGTAATGAGATCAGCTACCCATTTAAAGCTGTTCTAAGCCTTTTGCAATATGAATACAACCATGCTTTAAGGATTCTAAGACATATTTTTCAAAGACTCAGAAGAGAAAGCCGAATACAACCAGCTGCAAAGAATTTATTTAAAAAGTTTATGAAATTAGAATGTGCTGTTTTAATTGCAATTTGTAAAATGTTTTGGAATATTTTAATAAAATGAATGAGGAAATTATAGACTTCTGACCTGGACTTATATGAAGGATACTTTCTTCTATCATTTTGTGATTTAATTATATATTAAAAAATGGCGTCAAAATTCAGAAGAAAAGGTAATGGAATATAAAACAAAAGTGATAGAGAAATTATTCTGATAATGAGAAGCAAATTGTAATAAAAAATTTGCAGATCACACAAAAAGCAGTAACACATTAAGAGGAAGAGATATATTGTGAATAAAAGTAATGAATAAACTTGTGGATGGTTTGAAAATCTCACTAATAAAAAGAAGCAAATAAACACAATGGACCAAGATTTATATTTCTTGCTAATTTACATGAAAAACTGACATTGATGAAATTAATATAAAATCTGATATGACACTATATGAGGACATCAATGACAATTGGTTAATGAGTGCTATCAGTTCAAAAAGCATTTAAGATAGCTACTGCAGAAATAACTTCAAATGCCCAAATATCTTACAGCTTGTGAAATAAACTTGATAGAGGTTTTCCAAATTTGATATCTTTTTTTTTTTTTTTTTTTTGAGACAGAGTCTTACTGTGTTGCCTGGGCTAGAGTGCAGTGGCATCATAATAGCTCACTGCAACCTCAAACTCCTGGGCTCAAGCGATCCTCCCAAGTAGCTGGGGCTACAGGCGCGTGCCACCACACCCAGCTAATGTTTCTATTTTTAGTAGAGTCGGGGGTCTCACTCTTGCTCAGGCTGCTCTCAAACTCCTGATCTCAAGGCACCCAGCCTTGACATCATTTTTATTTTTTTAATTTTGTTTATACAAAGACATTTCTAAAAGTACACATGACATTACAAATGACATGTGAAGCTGAAAGGAATTTGTAAATTATTAATAATTATTTATAAAACCAAATCTCAATCAACAGTGCTAGAGGAAAGATTAAATTATCATTCTATTAAAACCATAAACAATTATATTACAAAGATATAGCCATATGAACAATTGGTATGAAGCTATGTAGAAAAAACCCTTATGAGGTGAAATATTTTCTCATTCTAAATATATTCACTCTGCAACTAATTTTGTTTTCGTAACTTTGTATCTTTTAAATCAAAGCAAACTCCTCCCAGATGGTAAAACCAACAGGCCCCACAAAATGTGGATCTGCCCCTGCTGGTTTCCATGATGGCGACTGCCCTGGTTTCCCTCCTGACTCCCTCTGTCCCCGGAACTCAGTTTCTACCAGGAGCTGTGCCCCAGTGCTCTTGCTCTGCTCTAGGCACACTTTCTCCCTAGGCACTCTCAGCCCGTGGCTTTAAATACCATTTACAGTTGGCCCTTGAACAGTTGACTGGGGATAGAGGTGCCAATTACCCCCCAGCAGTAAAAAATCCACATAAAACTTTTGAAGCCCACAAAATTCAACTCCTATGAGCCTACTGGTGACCAGAAAAGCCTTCCCAATAACAAAAATAGTCAATTAACACATATTGTGTATGTTATATGTATTACATGCTGCAATCTTTTTTGTTTTTTTTTTTTTTGAGACAGAGTCTCACTCTATTGCCTGGGCTAGAGTGAGTGCCGAGGCGTCAGCCTAGCTCACAGCAACCTCAAACTCCTGGCTCAAGTGATCCTCCTGCCTCAGCCTCTCGAGTAGCTGGGACTACAGGCATGTGCCACCATGCCCGGCTAACTTTTTCTATATATTTTTAGTTGTCTGGTTAATTTCTTTCTATTTTTAGTAGAGATGGGGTCTCCCTCTTGCTCAGGCTGGTCTCGAACTCCTGACCTCGAGTGATCCTCCCACCTCGGCCTCCCAGAGTGCTGGGATTACAGGCATGAGCCACCATGCCTGGCCTAAATGCTGGATTTTTAACCCAGCCTTTTCTTTCCCCTTGAACTCCACACAGCCTATTTGGGTACCTGGATGTCTAATAGGCAACTCAACGGAACATGTCCAAAACAGAGCTCTTAACACTCACTAAATCAAATAAGCAAACAAAAACTATTCCTTGCTCAGATTTGCCAATGTTGAAAATGGCACTAACACCCACCCAGTTAGGTGCTCATGTCAAAACCACCAGGGGTCATCCTTGACTACTCCCCCGCTTACACCCTTCAATTCCAGTTCATTGCCAAGTCCTCTTGGCTCCTCTCCCGAATCTGTCCTTTGAGCCATCCATTTCTCTCGATCTTTGCTGCTAACATCCTAGACCAAGCCACCATCATTTTTTCCTGAACACCTGTAAATAGTCTCCCAGCTGGTCCCCCTGCCTCTCTCACAGCCCAGCCCATTCTCCACAGCCGCGGTGACTAACCAAAGTCAAATAATGACCTTTCCTTGCTTAACAACCCTCCTCCACACCCACTCCCTCCCGTCACACTAATAATACAGTCCAAATCTTTACTTTGGCCTGTAAGGCCGTGCATAGTTTGACCTCTGTCCATCTTTCCAAAGCCATGTTTCACCACACTCCTCACTAAACATAGGCTAGTCCCTACCGTCCTTCTGCTCCTTTATTTTTTCCAGAGACAGGTCTTACTCTGTCACCCAGGCTGGAGTGTAGTAATGTCATCTAGGTCACTGCAACCTTGAATTCCTAGGCTCAAGTCATCTTCCCGCCTCAGCCTCCCAAGTAGCTGGGACTATAGGTGCGTGTCACGCCTGGTTAAGTTTTTAAAAAAATTTTTTTATAAAGGTGGGAATCTTACTATACTGCTTAGGCTGGTCTTGAACTTCTGGCTTCAAGCGATCTTCCTGCCTCAGCCTCCTAAAGTGTAGGAATTACAGGCATGAGCTACCACACCTGGCCTCTCTCTGCTCCTTGAACCCTCTAGGCTTGTCTCACTGTCGTGACTGTGGACTGGGTGTTCCTTTTGCCGGGAATGTTCTATCCCCACGGCTCATTCCTTTTGGTCATTCAGTTCTTGGTATGAAGAACAGTTCCTTAGCAAGCCCTCCCTAATCACTTATTCCAGTGGTTCTCTGTGGGGGTGGCACCACTCCCGAGGAGTGTTTAGGAAATGTGTGGGGATATTTTTGTTGGTCACAGTGATGGGGGTGCTGCTGGCATGAATGACAGAGCAGAAAGGGAGGCCAGGGATGGTAGATGTCAGGCAATATACGGAAGAGTCCTCCTGATGAAGGATTATCCTCTGCATGATTTTTTTTTTCTTTTAAGAGTGCAGCCTCCCTGCTCTCTCTTGCGCTCTCTCTCTCTCATTATTACAGACAGGGTCTCACTATGTTGCCCAGGCTGGAGTGCAGTGGTTCTTTACAGGTGCGATCATACTGCACTGTAGCCCTGAATTCCCTGAATTCAGGTGATCCTCCCGCTTCAGCCTCCCAAGTAACTGGGACTACAGGTGTGTTCCACCACACCTGGCAGTACTACATGACTTCGAATGTCCCACTGAACACTTATGTAGGGAAAAATCTATTCCAAGAACCCACTCCATAGAGCCGTAGAAATCTAATGGCTAAGTATTGTTTGCTTGGTTTTAGCACCCACTGAAATTTCAGGAGCTGCCATTACCATGTAAATTGATGAGAGCTAATCCTTTGTTTTGTTTGAAGCATTACCTGGAGTTGTTCTCTATTTAGGTAAATCATGTCATCAAGGGCAATGCCGCTGGTGCTATTCGAGTCCCTCGTAGCACCCCTGTAATCAGGGGACGTTGGAGGCTATTACATTCACGGTGACTCAGTGTGTGGAAGCAAACATCTGACAGCCTCATTATGTCGTCAAGTATAGTCATGCCCAATCATTTACATATTGAAATGGATCTTTTATTATAAATACAGCCTCTTATTTTTCTTTATTAGAGTTAGGAATACATATACAGCATTCCTAATACAGGTATACACTTATCTATTTATGTTAGGTAATTATAAGGAAACTGTATCACCTAGGGATTTCATTTATAGTCACAAATGCTGTTATGAAGTATGTGTTGCTAATAGAGGCTGTTGGGTCTGATAGAGCTGAAAAACACTGAGGGCAGAACGGTGGTTACCAGGGGCAGGAGGAGGTGGCCACTGGGGCAATGTTGGTCAAAGGGTGCAAAATTTCAGTTAAGGAACGTGGCGCCTAAGATGGAAGAGGAGGAGGTCGCCGAGAGCTGGGAGGAGGTGGCAGACAGTGGGGAAAACCAAACCTCCTCCCCACGTGCCCACTGTGATTCAGGACGATGGCCTTCCCCCGGGGTCCCCTCCACAGATCCGCACCCTCGGGAGGCTCACGAGCCACGGCGAGGTCAGCAGCCCCAAGGCCACCTGCAGGCCAGCCCGTCCCGCCAAGCCCCGCGCAGCAGGCCCGACCCCAGCCCCAGCCTGGGCAGCGCCAGCTACGAGGCCAACCAGGATCTCCCGGCCTAGACAGCAGGCAGCCTTTGGGTCCTGATGGGTCACAAGACATCAAACGGTGCAAATGCAGGCAAGAAAGGAGGCCGCCGCTGCCGCCACCACCGCCCCCTGGGTCGTCTGCCACGGGTTGCAAGGCCGCGACAGACAGCCGGACTTGAGCAGAGGGAACGACCTGACTTACTCGCACTGTCGTCTCCGTTGATCCACCCACTGTGACCTTGAACCCCATGCACTGTCACCTCCCTCTTCCCCCCTCTTCCCACTGTGATTGGCATGTTGACAAGGGCTGTCCCAAGTCCATGGAAAGAGAAAGGGTGGGGGTTAGGGGAGGGTTGGGGGGACCCACTAAGGACTCAGAGTAGAAAGCCAGACAGTGCCACTTGGCCACTTGGGATAAAGCCAGTGCCAGCAATAACAATTTATCATGCTCACTAATTTGGGATTTCAAAACACAAATGAGAACTCCTGCCCACCCACCCCCAAGTACATGTCTTCTCTTAAAAAGTAAGTTCCATTTGAAAATATCCTCTTTTTTCTTCCCCCCCTATTTTTGTTTGCTTACACAAATATCTGATTTGCAAAAAAAACACATGGTGTTTTTGAAAGCTCGGTATTTGCCCTCCAGGTGGAATCAGAAGAACGAGAACAAGCAGGAAAGAGAAGTTTATTACTTTGCTGGAAAAGTAGGAAAAATGGTAGATCTTCTTGTCTCAAAACCCAAATTTCCTCAACATTAGCAGAAATACAGAGCTTTTAAAGGGAGGGCCTTCGGTTCATGGCTATTGCTGCTAACTATTCTAATTGTCCCATCTCCACCAAAGACAAAGCCCTGGGCCCACCTGGGGGTCTAGCACCTGGCCTGGGAGGGCTGAGTTATAACAAAGACTTAACCTGCCTCAGGGATGCAGGCCAGGCTGCAGTTCCCAAAAAGAGTGGGGGAAGTTTTAAAGAGACAGAAAATATTTTTGCTGTTTTTTTTTTTCAGGCCCTTCCCTCTGTTACATATTCCCAACTTTCAATTTTATGCTTCCATATCTATGGGAGGAGGGGCAGCTACTCTGTTACAATGGGAGGGGTTCTAGCAGTTTAATGAATTTTTAATTGAGCAATGGTAGTTTGGTAGTTTACTAAAAAATGTTTCTGAAACATGTACTAGAAACATTAATCAATAGGATTTTGGTGTGTCTGGCTTCTGTATTCCCACTGCCCAGAAAAGGGGCAGGGCTCTGCAGCCTCTAGGACAGATGAGCATCCATGCCTACACCTCCCTCCCCCAGCTAAGTTGTAGGCACGTGTGCAGCTCCCCTTTGGAGCTTTCCAGAACTTTGTTTTGAGGGCAGATAAGTTCTGCTTGAGCAGGTAGGGACTGGAGGATATATTTTGAGTCATGGCCATTTGGGCATCAAAATTAAGTTGACCTCTTTTTGACTTCACAGGTTGCTGGGGCAAGCAAGGTACAGATTATATACACCTGACCTCATTTTAAGTCATCCAGATCTTTGACATAATCTGTAGGTATAGTTATACAAGAGGGAGTATTGAACTACATGATCATTGTGTTGTCTCTTTCACCTGGTCCTAATTTGGAACCACTGTATGTAGTTGTGAATGTCAAGGACTCCCAGCTGTGGGATCCGGTGTGCACTGAAATCCAGCCTTTGCTTCCTTTGCCAAACCTCATGCCCTAGCATGGGCTTCTTCTGCCTGGAGGAGAAGTACTTTTTCTTAATTGATACAGAAATAGTCTCTGCTCACCAAGCCTTGGGACTGTGGTCTGTCTAAAGGTTATGTTTTCTACTGGCACAAAATATTTGTGTGAGCTAGTGGAGTCCCTGAGTCCTTTCCTTAATTCTTCTGACACTTTCCTCCTGTTTACCTTAGGGCCTCTGTGATGATGTCTAGGCATAGCCAAGGCCAAAGTGGCAACTATGCCAACAGAACATGCTAAAAACAGCTGGAATAGTGCTTTTTGCAGGGATTTCAGAGCCAGACCACTTGGGTCCAAATTCCACCTCTTCTACTTACTAGCTATATGTGAACTTCGGCAAGTAACTTAATCTTTCTGTGCCTTAATTTCCCCACTTGAAAACAGGGATGGTAAGAATAATACTCCCCTATTAGGGTTGTGAGACTTAAAGTGAATTAATATATATACACTGTGGTATCTGACGTATAGTAAACCCTATACAAGGGTTAGCTGTTGAGGTCTTCCCTTTTCTCACACTGCTCATTTCTGAGATATTAAATATTTACAAAAAGTGATGCTGCCCAGGGTGATCCTCAACACAGCTACTTGGGAGGCTGAGGTGGGAGGATCTCTTGAGGCTAGGAGTTCCAGGCTGCGGTGCACTATGATTGTGCCTGTGAATAACCACTGCATTCCAGCCTGGGCAGCATAGCAAGACCCTGCCTCTAAAAACAAAAGTAGAAGAAAATGATAATACTGTATGGACACTGGGGTAAACTGAACAAGCACACTTGGCCAGAAGGACCAATCTAGGGTCTTACTCAGACCCTACAGCCTGTCCTGAGATCTGAGGGGGATCAATAGCTCCATTCACCTGTACCCCTTTTGTGGCACACCTGCTGGAAGTTCTTAGAAGAGATCAGTTAAGGGCCAGATAACCGAGAAAAGTTTCATGGAGGTAGAACTTGGCTTTGAAAGGTGGGTAGGTTGGGGAACCAGTGTTGATGGGAAAAGACATTCCAGCTGAGGAAATTATGTGAGCCAAGACAGAGAGGTGGGGGCGAATGCAAGGTCTATGGGGCACCGGGGAGGGGTGGAAACAGTGACAAATGGCAGCAGAGAGTTGATGTTGAAATGTAGTGGGGTTTACCCAGACTAAACCCAGAATAGAGAAAGCTTAGAAAACTACTACATCAGGCTCAGGGAAGAAGGTGGTAAATATTTTTAAAAAGTCTGTATGTTTGGGAGAGTGAGGAAACAGACACTTGTTTACAATGCTGGTGCCATGAATTAAGTGGTAATAACCTCTTTGGGGGAAATTTGGAAGTTTCTAGCAAAATTACAAATGTACATGTCCTTTGACCCAAAATTTCACTTCAAGGAATTTGTCCTATAGATTTAGGTATGTACAAGGTTATTTACTGTACCACTCTTGTACTATTAATAAAGATTGGAAACAAGATTTGGAAACAACTTTTGAATATCCACCACTAGGGGGGGCTCATTAAATAAAGTTCGGTGCATCCCTTCCCGTGGAATACTATGTGGCTGTAAAAAAAGAATGACAGAGCTGTATGTACTTCCTGTTTTCAAAGATAGATTGAGTGGAAAAAGCAAGATAGAGGATACAATGTTTACAATGCTCATGAAGGTGCAAAAAGCAAAGGAAAGGAAGAGGGTGTGTATTTGTTTACATATAAAATAAAGGATACATAAAAACTGGTAACATTGGTTGCTTCTGAGTCAGGAAACTGGTTGCTAAGGGACAGAAGTGGGAGGAAAAGTTTTTATAGTGTATCTTATTCTTCTTACAAAAATTTGAACTCGTGTGGATCTATTATATCTTTAAAAAATTTTAAAAACTAAAATAGAGAAAATCTCTTGGACTACTTAAAAAAATTAGCACCCATGATTCTAGATGCTCTAGGTATGCAGGATAATTCTTAAGAGAGAAAAAAATTACATTGTTTTATTTCTTTGAATTAGGACTTTGTTTCTTCCACCTTTATGAGTCTCTGGATTCCTGTTTTTATATTAAATACAACAAAGTTCATTTGGTTCCACTTTAATTCAAAATCTTTTAATATCTTCTTCACTTAACAATTGATTATGCTTTTTTAAAACATGGATTTAAATGAATTGTAACATTCAAGCTCCATACTGAAACATTTTATGTATGGAAATCATAATTATTCAAATTATTTAATTCTGCCTATTTCATGTAGGTATGCAATAAAGATTGAGCAATAATGCTACCCCCATGTGTAGTGGCAAATGTTCCTTCTAACCTTGGTGAAACTAACAAGTCTATTCATTGTTTTCCTCCCTGAAAAAAGAAATCAAAGATTGCCAAATGCACATTTTTCCCAGTTCCAAGTCTATGGCCAACCACACCCTGTCTGGACATAAAAATGCAACCTCAGATTCAGGTTTGTTATTGGTAAGTACTTCCAGACATGGGTAAGCAACTCCTTCCTGTCCCCTGACCCCCACCCCAACAAAAAGCAAAGAAAACATTTAGGCTAAATTTTTCAAATGATTCTTATGAAGAAAGCTCAAGTATTTCTGATCAATAATTGGGTCAATAAATTGGATGTTCCTGAAGCAATACCCTTTATCAATACATAGTCTAATCCCTTTGAAACAAAGAAAAAGGACATTTTCTCATAAAATAGTATGATACCTCCATGGGAGGGCCCTTGGGAAATTCCATTATAAAGGACTGCTAGACACAGCCTGCATTCTTGTTGAAACAAATATTGCTTAAACTATTTAAACTTCTCTCTGGGCCACGGAATTTTGTGTTAAAAATAGTTGTTCTTGTTATAGTTGTAGCTGTGTTTTAACAGATTGGTACATTTGCTGTAATTGCATGTTGCTGCTCACCCAGACTGCAAAAGTCCGGGTCCCTGAAGCAGGAACAAAGCACCGTTTCTGCTAATCTGCTATTAATTGGAAAGAATACTGGCAGGTGGAAGGGTCAAAGGAGACGCAATGGATCATCTCTCTGCCAAAGGGTAGACATAACTAGGGCTTTTAAGTCAAAGGGGAGTTTTCAGTGGCTTTAAAATAACAAAATTTACCTAATGCATAGGTGCAGGTTAGGACTGACTAAGCAATAGGAAAGCATTATAAGGCACTGGGGCCAATTCAGCCAAGATTTTTCGGGCTTCTTTGACCACTGTCAATCACAATGCGGGTTTTCAATGATGTTCCTTTTTAGCCAATGACAATCATTGTTATCTATCATAGACTGTCACAAAACGTGCTCTTATGGCACTAATGCAGCACATTAAGCATCATGAAAAATTACTCTGGCATGTGCTGAGGATTTGACTTCCCAGTTTTTGGCACCAAAGGCCTGATTCCCGACTCTGCTCTCCTCCTTCCTCCAGGCATCCCGGGCAAAGACTCCTTAAACACAGACGCAGCAGTGATAGAGCAGTGGCTGTTGCGTCCCCTGCAGTTTCTAAATGCGCCCTCTAGGTGTCTTCAGTGACCAGCATTCGTGGAGATTTTCGCTTATTTCAGCCCGCGGCCGGGCGTGAGTTCCGTTTGTAAGAACAAGTTCTGCAATCGCTTCTGGAGCACATTCTGATGACCTAGGAGGAAGGATTTTGAGGCAATAAGTATTTCCAAACATTTGAAAAACTTTTCAAATTCATCTTAGTTATAATACTGACCTTATATTTCTACATTGTGACTACTCCAAAAGCTTTCTCCTAATGTAAATGGTTTAGGTTAAATTGTTTTTAAAAAGCCCTCTGAGGCTAAAGAAAGCACATTTTTTTGGGAGGAGGTGTTAAGAAAGAAAATGTGTGAGTATTGAAAAGTGCGAATCTAGTCTGTATTATGAAAATAATAGCGGGCACAAAAGACAGAGTCCAAGAAAACTCTGCGGTAGGCTTTGGTTGTCAGGCTGGGAGCCCCCAAATACCACGTTTTCCTTTGTTATCACATGTTTGGGCTTCGAGAGAATTCTAAAAATATACCCAGCGGGAGGATGGTGTTGTGAGGAGGGGGATGTGATCTGGGATTTGACACTGATAAATGTGGGTGGGGCCAGGGTACATGGGGCTAGGGAGTTTTTGTTGTGGGTCAGAAGGTCTGTCCGTTCTACCTGCCAGGCTCCCCCACTCTGGCATGGGATACTGATGAGCCAGCCCAAGTGTGCACCATCTAAAAATGCCTCTTTCAAGATCTTAAGATTTACATTCAAATAAGTAATCAGAACAATTAATTTTCAATTATAATTGAAAGATAACACTAAAGCATCGAATGAAATCATTTCCCTTTCTTCCTTTGGTCCTTAGAACAGTTCATTTTTTTAAAGTTTTTATTTGGAAATGGTTTCAGACTTACAAAACAGTTGGAAAAGAGAAGAAACTTAAAAAGAATACTCCTATACCTTTTATTTGGATTCACCTACTGTTAACATTTACCCCACTTACTTTGTCATTTGTGCTCTTTGACCCCCACCCCTCCATATTTTTTCTGAACTATTTAAGAGTAAATGACAAACAGCATGGCCTGTTATCCCTAAATTCTTCAGTGTGTATTTCCTGTGAGTACAATATGGTTATTTACTTCTGAAATTTACATTGGTATAATGCTTTTATCTCATCTACCATCCATATTCCAGTTTTATTGGTAATCTAGGAATGTCCTTTTATTTTTTTTTTTTTGAGACAGAGTCTCACTCTATTGCCTGGGTTCTAGCTCACAGCAACCTCAAACTCCTGGGCTCAAGTGATCCTCCTGCCTCAGCCTCTTGAGTATCTGGGTCTACAGGCATGTGCCACCATGCCTGGCTAATTTTTTCTATTTTTAATTGTCCGGCTAATTTTTTCTATTTTTAGTAGAGACAGGGGTCTCTCTCTTGTTGAGGCTGGTCTTGAACTCCTGAGCTCAAGTCATCCTTCTGCCTTGGCCTCCCAGAGTGCTAGGATTACAGGCGTGAGCCACCACACCCAGCCTAGGAATGTCCTTTATAGTGTTTTTTTTCCTCTCCAGTGGGTCCAGGCTAGGGTTAGGTATTACATTTAGTTGTTTAGACTATTTAGCCTCCTTTAATATGAAACAAATCCCACAAGCTTTCCTTATCTTTTATGATACTGGCATTTTAAAAAGAATATAGTTTGTCCCCCTTTTATAAATATAACATTTCTCATTTTGTGTTTGTCTGCTGTTTCCTGGTGACGGACTGAGGTTGTGCATTCTTGGTCAGATTACTGCATAGGTGATGCGTCCTTTCAGGACATCCCTCCTGGACGCCTGCAGTGTCCACCTATCTCTCGTGGGTGATAGTAACTTCGATGCCCTGGTCAAGGTATTGCCTCATCTCCCCACTATGTAGTCTCTCTCTCTCTCTCTCTTTCTCTCTCAACTCATAGGACTATGCAAATATCCTGTGTTACCAGTATTTCTTCCAAGATTTTAACATTTATTGATGATTCTTTCCTGGTTACCTTTGAAAAATGGTAGTTGCAAAATGATAGTTTTCTAACTCCAGTATTACCTCCATATCCGCCGCCTTTCAGTCCTTTCTGCATTCTACTGTAAGCAAGAGATCTCTTTTTATTTTTCTATCTCTCTATCATCACGCGTCATCATTTTTCTATTCTTGTGTTTTTGCAGTAGACATATGAATTTCTATTTATTCAATGGCTTATAACTCATCATTGGTGCTCGGACATTTGAGGCTCAAATTGTCCCAGATTGGGCTGGGAGCAGCCTATTCAAGCTGGCCCTTGTGTCCTTATAACAAGCCCTCGTTATTGTTTAGAACATTTTCTTACTCTCTGGCACAGCCAGATATTCCAGGCTCTTTTGTGCCTGTTCTGTCCTTTCCCTGGCATCAGACATTTCTCTGAGAATCTCTGGTTCCTTTTAATGGAGAACAATATTACAGACCAAGATCTGGGTGCTATGGGGTGGGGGAGGGTCTTTGACTCTTGGCCCTTTTAGCATATAGAGCTAAAAAGTACATGCATGTATATATGCATATACATACACACATACAGGTATACATTTATAATATATGTGTGCATGCAGATATGCATATATATATATATATATATATATATATATATATATATATATACACTTATTTTAGAAGTCATCGTTCATACCAGTACTTCCAAATCCAGTACAACCCTCTAGGGTTCTTTCTTGCTTCCCCCCGTTTCATATTTGTACGTCCCTTGTTCCACAATCAGAACCATGGCTCTCAGCAATATCAACACAATTACTCCATTTGAAAGCACTTTTTTTTCAGCCTTTCATATTTGGCTCCAAACACCGTAGACAGTTATTTCTGAAAAGCTTGTTATGTGTACTATTGAGAATAATGCAGAGACAATCTTCCACCCATTGAACAACACTGAAGAAATGGAAAATTCTAAAAGGAAAATTTTCTTTTAACATTAGCGACTTTATACTTCTGAAGCACTAGTTTTCATATAATCTCACGGAAATTGGAATTGGGTTGAGTGGAACAAACACTTTGAGCTAGGTATAAAGACAAAGTAGCCAGCCGCCTGGCACCATTCAGGACGGAGCAGGGTTTTAGCTTCTTGTTCTACTTGACTCAGTTTCCTTCAACATATCCTCCACTAGGACATGGGACAGGAAGAAGACATGAGGAGACTGAGAGTGGACAGAAGCCAGGAGCCTGTGGGAGGACAGAACTGGCACTTGAAGGTTGTTGTAAGCATGGAGCCCATGAGGTCTGGTCTCCACAAATCAGTTTTAGAACCGCAGCTGGCTGGGTACGTGCCTTGGTCCAAGCTAGATTTTATGGTATTGAGTCATGAAAGAATTTCCCAAAAAGGAAAGCTTATTTCATTATTGGAAACGAATTGCAGTAGATTTTTGCCTCCCTGAACTTTAAAATGAGAATAGGTTACTTTTAGTTCAGAATACTTTGAGAAAAGCCTATCTGAAGGTTGACAGTTGATTGAAAGTATCTCCAATGCCTTTCAGCCCCTAAGATTCTGTCATGCTATGAGTGAAGAGATAACTACATCAATTACTGAATTAGCTTCACAATTGTCTAATTAAAGTGCAGGCATTCCTGGAGTGATATTCCCCTTGCAGAGAAATCTCTTCTGTGGACCCTGACCTCCAGCTATAACTACAGCAGTCTTGTGACCTCTCTCATCTTATGTACTTTCTGGTTCCCTGGCTACTCTCCATGTTGCAGCAAGATACCAGGAAGGGGCCACTGCCATTCCGATTTGACCCGATTCTAGACTCAGTCCAACACAGGTCCTAGAAATGCTTTGTTCTTTTGATGCTCATTCCCTTTCTGTGCACACACCCACTTTCCCCTTCTTGCTTCTTAATTCTACACTTCCCTCCTTTTCCTCTGACCCCCCAGGTGCCTACTTGCTTCTACACCATGATGGATGGACAGCATTCTCCTGGGTGCTACACTCTTTCATTCTTAAATTTCACGAGCCTTGCCTAATGCTGAAGATTCCCCATCCCATACTCCTCAGGAAGAATATTTTCTTTTGGATTCCTCAGGACTGGGCTCTTTCTGCCTTCAAGAGAAACAGAAAGTACTCAGTGAGTATGAGATGATGAAAGAGAGCTAAAGTCCACCCCACCTGCTCCACCAAGTGTCCTGTAGGAACAGTTTTCACTGGCCCATTCATTGATTCATGTATTCACTCAGTAAGTATTTATTGAACACATCTTACGTGCTCAATATTGGTAATGAATATTATGGAAATATTCGTTCAATAAGTATTTATTGAGCACATATATGCCAGCCAGGAGATGGACAATAAGTAGTAAGTAAATCCATAAGTAAATGAATTAAAAATAAGATTCAATACAATGATAAATCTTATGAAGGGGATAAATAGGGTGATGATATAAAGTATAACTTGGGTGGAGAGTTTGTGTCTTTTTTTAAAAATCAAGTTCTTTTAAAAAATTATTTTTATTAAAGAAAGTTTTTTTAGAGACAGGGTCTTGTTATGTTGCCCCAGCTGGAGTGCAGTGGCTGTTCAGAGGTGCCATCACAGCACACTACAGCCTCGAGCTCCTGGGCTCAAGATACACACACACACACACACACACACACACACACACACATATTTTTGGAGGGTTCACTTCTCACTCTTTGCAGAAAGAAAAGCTGTACAAGTGGAGGTTATCGACAAGGAAGGAGGGCCTCCCGTCATCTGAGCCTGCTCTGTCTATTCGGTTATTTCCTGACACTACTTTGAATGCACTTTTTTAATCAGATGTGAGTTATTTTCCTAAGAAAGTCCCCCTTATCTGTGTCCCTGTGCCATTACACTTTTTGCTTTCCTTTCCTGTCTTCTAATCTATGCAATCGTTCAAGACCTTGTTCCTCTGCTCACTCATTCACTGACATGTCAGGCTGGAGTACAGTGGTGCGATCACTGCCCACTGCAGCCTTGAACTGCTGAATTCAAGTGATCCTCCTGCCTCAGCCTCTGAAGTTACTGGGACTACTGGTGCACACCACTATGCCCAACTTATTTTTTAATTTTTTTTGTAGAGACGAGGTCTCTTTATGTTGCCCAGGCTGGTCTTGAACTCCTGGCCTCAAGCCATCTCCCGTCTCAGCCTCCCAAGTTGCTGGGAGCCCCTGCGCCCAGCTCTACATTATCTTAATTTATTTGATATTACCTCATATACTTTATTTCTGTCTCTCTTACTAAATTGTTAGGTCTGGAAGGCAGGGAGAATATCTTGTATTTGCTTTTGTGCTCAGCCACGGTTGGGCATGGAGTAAGTGTTCAGCTAATACTCATCGGCTGAGGAGAGCACTGGGCTGTTGCAGGTTCATGGAAGAGCTCTTTTACGCCCAGCAGAGCCTTGTTGTACACCTTAAATTATACCACGTAGGTGGTTGCCCTTCTTCCTACACACAAGGCTGGCACTGTACTGACTTACCCAGCTTGCAAAAACTTTTGCACAAAATGCAGCACCTGCCAATGATTTCTCCTTCACCCACTGTCTGTCTGGTTGTAGATCAAAACCCCAAAACCACAGTTTGTTTTGTTTAATTGTAACACTGGTCTTCACTGTTCCCCCTTTCTGCCTTTCCTCCCTCCAGTATAAGTAACCCAGGTTTCTAGTGCATAATTGGCTTTCATTATGCAGTTTCTTCTCCCTGTGAAGTTGGGAGAGAAAAGAAGATTGTCTCCTATTTTTGTTTTACTGCAATAAGAAGCAACATTAACTAAAGTAGAAGTCTGCACAGGCAAAACCGTATTTTCCCATAGATCATAACATTTGGATAATATAGATACCACTGACTGACTCAGACATCGACTCTCAAAAGACAGCATTTTCAGTGGCGTGGGTTGATGAACCACTTATCAAATCTTGGTACATTCTTTACTCAGTCAAAGTATTATTTGCATTATATTTTATTTTTTATTTGTCTTTGAGACAGGTCTTAACTATGTTGCCTGGGCTAGATTGCAGTGGCATCATCATAGCTCACAGCAACCTCAAACTCCTGAGCTCAAACTATCCTCCCGCCTCAGCCTCCTGAGTAGCTGGGACTACAGGTGAGCATGACCGCACCTGGCTAATTTTTCTATTTTTTTTATAGAGATGGGGTCTTGCTCTTGCTCAGGCTGGTCTTAAACTCCTGACCTCAAGTGATCCTCCTACCTCAGCCTTCCGAAGCACTAGGATTACATACATGATTACAGGCATTATATTTTAAAGGTAACTTAGAAAGAAATACCTACATGAAAATTTTATTGTATCTACTGTTCGTTATTGTTTATTCATTCACTGACAAAGCCTTCCATGACTGCTCCAATTCCTTTTTCCTTCTCTTAATTCTATAGTACTAGGAAGTTTATCACACAGTTTAAATTACATATATTGTCATATTTGTTTGATATAAATTGTTTTAAATCTGATATACATTGTCTTAATTCATTTGATATTGCCTCATACGATCCATTTATTTGCAAAATTTTATAAAGTTCCATACTTCATTGAAATGAGAACATTTTGATTCTGTGTTAGATAATAATGCAAAGCTTAGGGGAACCCATGTCCTGTTCAAGTGAGGTCCTGCTCGATGAGGTTTACTTATGGTAAAAATTTAGTCACTGCACATCGATCCCTTATTTCTGTTGGACAATTGACTTTTCATCTCATTTTCCAGAAAGCCAGATAAGGCCGGTATAAGTGATTAAATGCTAGGGCGGAACAGGGGAAAGTTACAGTTTCCCTGTGGTTGTTACTGAAAACATTCTGAAATAGTGTCTGATGTAGTAGAAGTTTGTTTCTTTCTGAAAAAGAGCTTGCCTGTGAATGGACCCAACAGTGGAAGAGGCTCCTGCAATACCAGCATTTCCAGCATGGAATTTGTGCGTGGGTGGGCAATGCTTAATTGCTATTTACCTGCAGAACGCTGCCTTTGACACACATGATGAGCCAGCGTTGTTTGACTGTCACCTCCTTAGGAGGCAGGATTCTTCAGCCCACACTCTGCTCAACACTGGCTTCTTCTCTGTGCGTGCTTTGTGTCTGTATTTTTTGCCTGGTCTGTGCATTTTGGGGGAAGCACCAATCCCAGGCAGGCTCCTCAGTTTTGTCACTGTAGGGAGACCCACAGAGCTTCCCACGCAGCGAGGTCCTCAAAGGGAGTCAGGGATGCCGATTCCTTTGAAGATGCCTTTTTTTTTAAACAAAAGGGATTCCCCTATGTGCTGGTGTGTCTGGCAATTCTTTCTTTTCCACCACTTCATACAAAATTTGCAGACAAATGTCTATTTGTACATCTCAGGCTCTATGTCGCCAAATACATACATAAATAAATGGGTAAATAAATAAATAAAAGTCTTGGAGGTCTGGGCTCTGGTTTCAACTCTTTTCAAAGTTCAGGTGCAAGGGTGCCATTGTAGATTTATAAACAGACTAAATCTGTTTTAGAAGTAAAGTAGATCCACACCCGATACAATAGCTCCGGTATTTCATGGATTATTTTTAACAGTTCATTCAGATATACCACAAGTCAAAGCCTACTCTCTGAAACATAATGAAACTGCATACGTGGTCAGAGCAGGGAACAGCAATGAGGAAACCCAGATGCCTGCCTTACGCACACGGAGAATCTTCTGTGACTCGCAGCAGATCTACACCATTGGAAAATGGTTCTGCTGACGCCTTCCAACTAAGAATGAACTTGAACTGCCAGATCAGTATCAAAATACATTCATTTTCTGAGCGCCTCTTGGAACAGGAGAGACCATGGCCTGTCCAGACCTCTGGGGCCTCTGTGATCTACGCGAGATTACGCCGGTCCTATGACAATCCACCAGTCAGCCTGTGACACGGGAACTAAGTCTGCTGTCCCGGGCGCTGTGCCGCACAGGGGACTGGCTCTCGAGGCGTGTGGGCCCACGTCCTGGGGCCGCCCTCTCCTGACGGAGGCGCTGCTGCACAGGCCGAGACAGCAGCAGCAGCCCCAACCCACGACGGCTCCCAGCAACCTCGCAAGGTGCTCGGGAAGAGTCCCCCAGGGCCCGGGCAGAAAGTCACGCAGCCCCGGCAGGCCCGAACACTAGCCTGGGAGAAGCCATGTCACCTCCGGGGGGCTTTCCATCAGGTGTCTAGACTGGCTCAGCTCTCCAACTCTTTATCTCACTTTTCTGATTTTTCCCCTCTTCAGGCCACATATTCTCCACCTTAATAGCCAACTCATCTGCAAATTCAAAATGTCCTTGCTTGTATAGCTCCCTTCGCAATAGTCCTAGGCTCCCAGGCAGGCTAACAAATTAGTGGTATACCCTTTTCCATTTTCGGAAAATTCCTTTGGAAAAACACCTTGTTCCTGCTGTGTCCCTAGCTTTGTTTTTTTTTAAATTCCTTCTTCCCGATGAACTCTTGTGATCCACAGAGTCCATCAGGGATTACGAGTGATGGCAGAAATCCAGTGGGCTGTGTCACCCAGGTTGTGTGGGACACCATTGTCTCCTTGCCCTCATCCCAGCCTGGGAACCCAGGTGGCTGGGTCTGTCTTCCATGCTCGGGACCAGGCTGGGGTCCGTTGAGAGGAAATCAACATCCTATTCCCATGATTCTTTTTCTCCTCCTCCGTTTTGGGCCTGATTACTGATTTAGGTTGGCCGAAGGGAATGGGTACGAATTGTTATCTGTAGACCAGAGGAAGGGAGATGGATCCAAGGCCCAGCCAGGGTTACGTGACAAACTACAGGCTGAACGGGGAGGCAACATGCTCACGTGACGAAATGGCAGGTCTCTTCTACAGAAGATAAGAACCAAAAGGCATTGTGAGTTTTTTGGGCCAAACTAAAGGCAAAAGGATGGGGAGGACTGTGATGAAAGCAAGATGGCACCTTTGTCTAAACACAGACTAGCACAGAGGCAGAGATACTGTCGTTAAAGCAGTCTTTGGGGTTCTGAGCAGGGCGCGCTATCCATGTATTTCAGTTTGTGCTAAATGCCTAAACATGTGGGAGGCTGGATCGATCTACCTATCTCTGCATTTTTACACCACCTTTCGCCAGAGAACCCAGGTGCTCAGACTGCACCCAGTTGGACGATTGCCCCCTTCTGAAGACCTGGCAGGGGCCCAGGCTAAACATTACAACAATGTTTGGGCAAGAGAGACTCAGCCTTAGCATGGGGTTTCGCCCCTCCACCTCCTCCCCCTGGCAGCAGAGAGCAGCAGGGTCCCTTATGGGATTAACCGAACAATCAGGTCAGCTCCTGAGATCCTGAACTCTAATAAGCCAAGAAGGAGATGGAAATAAAGTCTTAGACACTTTCATAGCTCTGTCTGGTGACCTCTGTGATTTCACTGACAGCTGCTTGGTGCTTGGAAGAAAACCATAGGCAGGTTTGCCCAGTGGTGTGGGGAAACACAGAGGAGGAATTGGCCACCTGGCACCACCAGCACTAACCCTGCTCAGAGGGTTCCCAGCGTGGCTCAGCGCCAGATTCGGCAGCTTTTCTTTGGCTTCGTGACTTTTGCCATACTAGTTAGTGCACACGCTGCCCTGGTGCTTGTTTATTAGTTGCTAGAAATATCCATCCACTTTTAAAATATAAATATCTCCTTTATTCTTTTCCTAAGCAATACCGTCCAAGAAGTCACAGATTGGAAGTGATTCTTAGGCATAGTTTTCTAATAGGCTTTCTAATAGGCTTTCTAATAACTATGTAACTGCTAGAAAAATCATCTGTGAAGTACCTAAAATTCTTTTGAGTGCCGTGTTTTAGGAAAACTACAGTAGGGTATGTTGGCCTTGGAGGATGGGACATGCTTTTTCACGAACATTATCCTGTGTCAATGTGAGGAAGGTGAAACTTAGGCAGTTCTAGATTGTTGTAACATGAGACTCAAAATTCCATTCCTTTGTGAAAAAGAAGGAAAATGGGAAAAGGAAGGAGGAGGTGAGGGAGGAGTCTGGTAATTAGGATGCTAGGTAGTTGTAAAACATGGATTTGAGTGGTGAGGCTAAGGTAAAAAAATTATTTTTCCCTTTTTAGAGACAGGGTCTTGCTTTGTTGCCCAGGCTGGAGTGCAGTGTCTCAGTCATGGCTTACCACAGCCTTGAACTCCTGGGCTCAAGTGATCCTCCTGCCTCAGCCTGCTGAGTAGCTGGGACTACATGCACACACCACCACAACTGGATAATTTTTAAAATTTTTTGTAGAGATGAGTCTTGCTATGTTTCCCAGGCTGGTCTTGAACTCCTGGCCTCAAGCAATCCTTCCACCTCAGCCTCCCAAAGTGCTGGGATTACAGACATAAGCCACTACTCTTGGCCAAAAATTTTTTTTTGGTTATCATCCAGACCAATACTTTCAGCTCATGGCACTGCCCCTAACCAACCATCTTTCAGTGGGGCCGGGATAGGCCATCCTGAGGTAACACAAATCCTCAGTCCCAGTGGCTTCGCACACAATAGCTCACTTCTCACTCACACAAAGCCTGCTGTAGGTTGAGTGGGTTCTCTGAGGCATCTTCCTTGCAAGGGTGACTCAGAGATACAATCTCACAGCTTTGCTACCTCAGCACATGGCTGCCAGAGTTGCCCCCGCGGAGGAAGAACACTTGGAGAGTTCCACAGGGGCTTCCCGCTGCCTGGGACCCAGAAGGACCTGTGTGAGTCACATGGCCCTGCCTGGCAGCAAGAGGGGCTGGGATGTGTTTTCCTCTGGGAGTCCAGGAAAATGAGGAGCAGATATAGAGGAACAAGGGAAATCTCTACCAAAAGTAAAAAGAATACAACTTTTGGAATCTGACAGTTCATACTGCTACTCACCAGTTAATGTGTTTTTTCAACATGACACTGGCATAAGGATGCCCACTTTATGGCTTTGTTGTGAGATCAGACAAGGTATCGCACACAAACGCCTCATGCTTTACTACATCTAATTATTGACCTGGACAAAAAAAATCATGGTGTGACAGGAACGTCAAGATTGCTCCAGGGTGCTGCACGCTCAGCTAGGACTCCGTGCAAGCCCTAGGGTGAGGCTGCCGTTCGACCTGCCTCCTGCAGAAGTGGTGTATCTGTGCATACCTGTCACCCAACAAGTGACAGTTCTCATTTCCTTCCCTCTTTGGCAAGACTGAAGGAGTCAGTATGAGGTTGTAAGTTCTATTGAAAATACAACAGCAACTTAAAAAAATTGTGATTAAAAACACATAACAAGATGTATGACTGTAACCATTTTTAAGCGTATAGTTTGGTGTAGAGTAAAGTATATTCATTGTTGTGCAACAGATCTCCAGAGCTTTCTCGTTATGCAGAACTGAATCTCTATGCCCATTGAAATACAATTCCCCGTTCCTCCTCCCCCTCCCCCCTGGAAACCACCATTCCACTTTTTGTTTCTAAGAATTTGACTATTTTAGATGCCTCATATAAGTGGAATAACAGTAATAACTTCTATTTTAAAACCATGATAGGAAGAAAGTCAAACCTCCATAGATAATGAATGGACCCCTCTTTCACTGCAAATAAAATTTTTGAAACCGAGAAAGGGAATTATGAGATCTGTGACACCAATAGACTTGATGGATATCACATCTCCTCTGGTGGCTGTAAAGCAATTAAAAAACACAACTGTGGAAGTTGAGATACTTATATTTCCTCATAAAATTCACTTCTTGGGCTTAATCTGTTACTCTCAGTAGTGAAGTTTCAGAGTCATCAATATGACAGCACAGCAATATTGCCTCATCAGTCATGATTTACTTAATGTTTTCTGAATTTAGTAATATTTGATTAAAATTTAATGTGAACATATCATATCATGCCATATATATTATTGCATCCATTAATCAGGTAACTATAGTAATGAAATGCCGGAAGGTTGGATGAAAAAGGAGCCAAAGTCTTGATATATGTTTGACATAATTCTGTGAGTGATTAACCAAAAAAAAAAAAAAAGTCAGTCATACAAAAGTTCATTAATATATATTACTTTTACAATCATCTATGTATCATCAGATATTTTTAACCTTTGTTAAGCTTGATTTTTTAATTTACTGGAAGACACTAAGTATTAATAACCATGAAAAATATACATGATTTTGTTGAACCACAAGTTGACAGAATGATTCAGAGTTTATTCTAATTTTTTCGTATAACGATGTGTGTTAAAACATTATCTAAGTTATTTAATCAGTTTGTCACTGGGGAAATGGCATACATTTAACATACAGCTGTGTAAGATACTAATTTAAGTATCACATCATATTTCTATCATTTTCGACTTCCATGTCATTGACCGTACTGGATAATCAGTATGACAATGCATAATTTATGTCTGACACAGGCTGATTTTTGTGTGCAAATATTCTTTTTTCTCCTATTACAACATTGAATTAGTCATAATTTGTTTCTTTTCATACTGCCATTATAATCAGCTCACTAATGAGGGACCAACTGGTATTTAAACACCTATCTGTCCTGTTCATCAAAATAGTTAAGGAGGGGCACACACGTGGAGGATTAATTGAATAGACTAAAAAGTTAAGTCAAATGCATGACAGTTTAATTTTGACTTGGTAGCGGCATGCTGATTATTTAAACACAATTATCTTCTGAGTTGTTCCCTCTTTTAGATCCTGTTGAATTGCACTTCATTTGCTCATTCGCCCGCCCATCACATTTTTTTATTGAGTACGTCTCATGACAGGCATTGTGCTAGATTCTAGGATGCAGAAATGAAGTGGCACGGCCCCTGGTTGCTACTAGCTCACGATCTAGTGATGAGCACATGCCAGTGGGGCGGGAGGCACTCCCAAATGGAGTCGGAGCCAGGTGCAGCGGGGCGCAGGGAACAGGGTCAGAGTCAGCTTGGGGGTGTCTGGTGTTGCCTTGAGTGGAGACTCAAGGTGTAAATAACAGTTGTGCGGATGGATGTGTGGGGAGGGGGTGTTCTAGAAAGAACAAACAGCATGTGCAAAGGCTCAGAGGCATGATAAACCAAATTCCAGAAGAAGAGAAATTCATTCCAGTCTCTGGTGAATATGTACTAAAAAAAGCAGTGTGACAGAAATGTCAAGATTGCCTCAGGGTGCCACGTGCATTCCAAACCTGAGTGGTTGTGTACCTGGGGACCTATAGGAGAAGAGGAGGATGGGAAAACAGGTGGGGGTGACACAGGTGCTCCTACTGTGACAGATGCGAGGACCTTGCTGGGAGAATTGTAAGTCAGAAAACCCTCCCTAGAAACTAACTGAAACAAACGAACTTTAATTTTTCCCTGAAATGTCCAGACATCATAATTGTAGACCAAATCAGGGAGCCTAGGACTGTGATACACTTTGCAGCTACATTCCATGTCAGTGGGGGATGTATCATAAGAAAGGAGACATCAAGAAGGGCTTTGAAGAAAATGGACAATTGTACTCATGGGGTGTTGGAAATAGAATAATTTCTATGATAAGATTGTTTCAGAATTAGGAGGTAATAGAGTTAGGAAGAAAGGAAAGTGATATCCGGAAGGAAAGATCAAACCTGCCTGTCATATGTATCCGAAATGCTTGACCCTGTCCTTGGGAGTGGGAAGTTGCTCCCAGTTGGAAATAAATGCTGTTCATGGATGGATGAGTCTGGTCCATGGTGAGGTCAAACATCATTTTCAGTGACTTGTTGCAACATGCATGATTAATGTTGATTTATTACTCGATCATTGTGTTATGTAAATAGGCAGCAGCTTTTTTGTGTGTGTCTTGGTGTGATGCTGGTTTAATTGAGTTTGGGGATGGGGGGAGGAGGTGGGAGGTTCCAGGGTTAATACTGTTAGCATCTTCCTCAGTAGCAAACTCTTCTCATGATGGATGAAACAGTAGCCATAATCAGAGTAGCCAAACTGTTAATGGAATTCCATACGGGAAGGAGAGGTTTTATTATTATGGCAATTTTATGGCAGTAACAGAGAAGGATCTATAAACTCAAGAAAGTTAGTTACAAATGTTACCATGAATCAAAAACTGCAACAAAACATGCTAATTTGCTGATACCTTAGCCAAACTCAGATTTTATTATTTTACTGAACAGTAAGCTTATTTAGTTAAGCACACACATACACACACACACACACACACACACACACACACAGACAGATGATTCAAACTAGAAACAAACATATATTTTCTAAAATGATCAAATTTTGTTCAAAATAAAAATAGGAAACCCCATATATAAGCTTTCCACAATGAAAATGGAATTGTTTTAAATCATAAAATTTAATGACACCCAGATTGAACCAGTATTTTATTTAAGTATCTGATTCATTATCCAGAAGCTTCTATTGGGGATTTAAAACTCAAAATGGAAACAACTTTCGTATCTTTGAAGAAAACACTCACTTCTAGGATTTACTCTGTACTAAAAATTGTAAGTGATGAAAAAAAGAATCTCTACCCTACGATTCTGAGATTCTGAATAGATAGATACCTGAGGTTCTAATGACCAAGGAATCTTTGCTACCAATCTCCTTTCCCCCTGCGGAGTTACTGATACAAAAGGACGTGGGAGGTGAGTAGGAGCACAAAGCCTCTTCAATTGTTATCAGATAGCTGTTCACAGAAAGGTCTTCCCAGAGTTTGCTGTATAGAAAGCACAACCCACACATCATCATTATTCATTCTTCCAGCTTAAGAGGCTTGTTTTCCGCAGATGTGCCCTTCCTGTTTGGCATTTGTAACTGTGGACTGTTGTTCAGTTGAAGAAAATGCGTCATCTAAATATGAACTGAGATTTCGAGCTGATTCATGAACACCTTTTGTTAAGTAAAACATAAAAAGGAGTATCGTTGCCAAGAGTGAGGTATGCATCCCAGCAAAATTTTACTACAGTATGCCTCACTAGGCACAAAAAAGGAATACAACTGCTGTAATCAAACGAGCCTTTCTTGCGGAGAAAGCAAAATATGAGTGATAAGAAATTTCCTAGAGGAGATAAATAGGCAATATGCTTTAGGTTCCATTTTGCTTGTGTACACACTCTATTTCTCTTGAAGCTTTTTCTATAGAGATAGTGGCATTATTTTTTAAAGCAATCCACCCAATTCATTCTTTAAGGCAAATTAACCTTACGCCTACATTTGATTCGGGCATTTGTTTTAGAGAATGTTGTATCTACTCAAGCCACGGAGGGAGAGGAGTTACTGACTTAGTCAAAATGACAGGAGGGAATCTTGTCATTATAGAGGATGTATTCATTCATTTAGCATTTATTGAGTGCCTACTGTTAGCTAGGCGGTATGTGCAATAAATGTTTGTGGAATTGATCTCTTGCCACTTCTACAACACTTCAAACTTCTTATGGTTAAAATAAATATGACCCAAGCAAATTTGGTCTGAGGATTCAGAATCCAGGACGTTATTGTGAGTACTAGAAATGATGGCGACAGTAACAAAACCTCAAGGATGATAGTATTTTTGTCAGGCTGAACATTTGCTTCAAAGTTTGTCCATTAGCTATCATCAAACAAAATGGGATCATTCGAAGAAAGAACACATACATTTTCCCTATTGTGTCTCTTACTGTTTCCACAGTGAATTCTCATCATCTGAGTTCACATTTGCATTCACCAACTGGGAGCAAACAAACACCGTCACCTTACTTTCTGACCAATGTTTTATAGAAAGGATCTCATTTGAACAAAGTTCTGGGTCTGATTCCTGCCTCTGTCTCTTTAACTCACGAATTTGGGCAAGTCACTTCTTTGAACCACACACACATATATACAAAACTTAAAAAAAGAAAACAAAAACGAGGTTACTATACATGGAATGAGATAATGATTGCAAAAGCACTTTTAAAACTGTAGGTTACTTCGAAGTCAATTAAGCCAAAGGCAGGGAACTACTTTTGGTTAGCAAAATTTATTTAATTGAGTTGAACCTTTTTACTTAATTAGTATCTTGCTGGATGGTATATTCCTTGATCAAATTTATTATTGGTTAATGCCTGAAATCCTACCTTAGATTGTAGCTATAATCTCTGTTAAAATACAAGTATACCCGAGCTGGCTGTTAGTCATTTACACGTTAGTATAATAGAAAAAAAAAAGATAAGAAGTTTATTTTAAGAAAGGAGGAAGAAATGTGTGAGCACTGCCTATGTGAAGAAGATTGAACACCCCTAACAGGAGACTGAGGGGTTGTAAAAGATGTCCACACTCCCTTAAACTTAATTCTGAAATCCCCAAAGCACTGAGAGTCACAAAATTTTTTTAATAACTGATTTGGTGACAAAACTTGACTCGACCTGAACTCATTTGGCAAGAAAACTTTCTCTGAATGGACGTGAAGCTATTTAAATTCCTTATTTTCCCCACTGAGTGTGACTGAATATTCATAGGCTTTGCTGCATACTATTAATGGCTTTGATTATGATTGTAGGGTGTTTTTTCCCAGGCCCTGCTGGGGATGTTATGTAGTATAAAGTACAAAATCTGAAAAAGTTTGAATTCAGAAAAACACCTGGCCTCAATGATTTCGTTGAACCTATAAAGATGCTTTGTGCTGTCCAGATTACTTCCACATTACTTTTGCTAAGCCCCTTTAGAAGCTTGCCTATAAGCATGAGAAACGAGCCAAACAGCATATAAAATTCATGCCCCCTGGAGATCTAAGGAATACAGGATTAGCTTCAGAATTGCCCCATTGCCCCTACTTGCATCTATTTATTTCTCTTGGCCTTTTCATTAGATATTTTCAGTCTTCTTCTGGTTTCCCTATTGCCCATGTGTTCCAAGTCACAGGTATCTTTTTTTTTTTTACCGTCTAAACTTTGGTTCATTTCTGGATTCTGTCTTCCTTATGGAATTGTGTCTGTCTGGATTGACAATTTCATAACGAGAGAGCCTTTGGAAGAATCGTGGGCGTCTAATCCCAAAGCACTGAACGAGGAAGTGACCCTGCCTGGGAGCTGCCTGCCTGGCAGTGAGTCCCTGGAGACCATGAGTCAGGATGTAACGTCACTGCAGGTAAGTAGTTAGTGCCCGCATGCTTCACTTCTCAAAGTGTGGTCCCTGACTTAGCCTGGCTTCACCTAGGAGCTTGTGAGATATGCACGAGCTCAGGCCCCACCCCAGACCTCTGAACCGGAATCCGTATTTCAGTAAAATCCTGGTGATGTGCATGAGAGTTCCAGTACTAGAAGTCTTACTCTACTTTTTTTTTTATAAATTTTTTTTTTGAGACAGAGTCTCACTCTTACTCTAGACCAGGGTCCCCACTGTGCCTGGCGTGACTGTGTGCTGCTCACTGTGCCAGTGAATTCCCACTGAGAAGGTCATAAATAGTGGAAGCCAGCAGTCATTTATTTTTATGTAAAATTCTGTCTCATCCCCTTTGTCTAAGGATCATCAGGCAAATAAGGCTTTGAGCAAAAATCTTTTCTTCTGAGTTCTATTTTCAGTAGAAATCACCTTTTTGTTCATTTTTGAACAATAGGAG
Organism: Lemur catta; assembly: GCF_020740605.2. Lineage (NCBI taxonomy): Eukaryota > Metazoa > Chordata > Mammalia > Primates > Lemuridae > Lemur > Lemur catta. The sequence continues at coordinate 42,921,335 of NC_059141.1, read as the reverse complement.
GATTCTGCTTCTCATGGCATCACACAGGCCTGACTTTGATGAAGATCGATTACTGGTGTTTAATTTTTAATATCCAATCTTGCAAAATTTCATGTATGTATAAAATCCTACCTGTTCTTAAAAAGGATTTGAAGAGGCATATATTAGTCCCTCCCTTTCTTCTACTTTTTTTTTTTTTTTGAGACAAGGCTTCCCTCTGTTGCTTAGGCTAGGGTACAGTGGCCTGATCATAGCTCACTGTAACCTTGAATTCTCAGGCTCAAGTGATCCTCCTGCCTCAGCCTCCCAAGTAGCTGGGACTACAGGCATGTGCCACCATGCCAGGTTAATTTTTTAATTTTTTGTGGAGACACAGTCTTGCTATGTTGAATACGCTGGTCTCAAATGTCTGGCCTCAAGTGATCCTCCCACCTTGGCCTCCCAAAATGCTGGGATTATAGGTGTGAGCCACCACACTGGGCTTCCCCTACATTTTAATTACAGTTTGCCCAGAAGTAGTTATAGGCATTCTTAGATAAAAATTTATGTTACAAAGTTGACACTTTCTCTGAGTTACAAAGTAATTAATAAACAACTCTTGGCTGGGTACGGTGGCTCATGCCTGTAATCCTAATAGTCTGGGAGGTTGAGGTGGGAGGATTGCTTGAGCTCAGGAGTTTGAGACCAGCCTGAACAAGAGCGAGACCCCATCTCTACTATAAATAGAAAAAATTAGCTGGGCATGGTGGCACACGCCTGTAGTCCCAGCTACTCAGGAGGCTGAGGCAGGAGGATCGCTTGAGCTCAGGAGTTTGAGGTTACTGTGAGCTAGGCTGATGCTGCGGCACCCTAGCCCAAGTGACAGAGTGAGACTCTGTTTCAAAATAAATAAATAAATAAATGAACAACTCTTATCTTAAAATAATCAATATATTTTCCCTTAACTAGTTAGTTTTAAACCTCAAAATCAACATTTGTTTCTCAGCACTTACCACAGACGCTTTTGCTATATAAATCACAGTGGCTGCTCAGGTGACCTATATAGCCGTATTTGCGTACAAAATAAAATATTTTGTAAGCAAACCAACAAATTTCAATTCAACAGCTATTTATTATGATTTGTGAATATGGTCTTGGGCTTGGTGATGTGAACAGCACAAAGGTGTAAAAGCTCTAGTTCCTTCCCTCTGGAAACTCAGTCTAACTAGGGTAACTAGGGACGTACGACACGTCTTGAAATGACTGTGTTATAAAAAGAATGTACAAATTGCCATAAAAGCATAAACATGGCACCATGAGACTTTGGAGAAAGGAGAGAAAACGTCTGGTTGGGGGCAGAGACATCTGGAAAGCCTTCACTAAGTATGAATTTGTACTACAAAAACTCTTACTTATGCTAAAAATGAAAATCCAACCCTGCCTAGACGGTTGCAATTTTTTTTTTTCATTTCCTGCTTTGTGTCATACTCATTTCCAAGATGACCACTCAAAAAGGAAGGGAAAACAAAAACAAAACACCCAACTGTTTGCTGGTTGCTTTAGCTCACAGCTCCCAAGACTCTGAACTCCTGATCTGCCCGACTGCTTTCTTGATTAGCTCGAGCAGTTTGGACACCGTGTGGACGGTCTTCCATCATCCGGCTGCTCCCTCCTGGCGTCCCTGCGGCATTTGGCAGCCAGAGGTTCCCTGTGCCGGTGTTGGTGGTCTTCAAAGACGTCAAAGATGCAGGTTTCGACTTTCAAGAACCAAGGAGATGAAAAGAAAGGAAGCTGTGGCGTGGGAGGATGCTGAGGACCCATGGCAGGAGGGCAATGGCCCTCGACCTACAGTGGGGCAGCTATGGAAATAAGACTTCCATAGTCTTGCACAGTTGCTGCAGGCCCTTGATATATATTGCATTTATCCTACAGATCAATACAGTGTCTTTGTTTACCAGAATAATCACTAAACTTGAGCACCGTAGCATGTGTCAGGGGATCAGGAAATCTTACTTCCGGCTTGCTACCTGCCACTGCCTGACTGGTGCCAGCATCATCCCTGTCCATCCCTGCTGTTCATGACTTTTACATGCAGGTCATGACTCCCAGGGATGATGTATCAAGAAGATTTTTGAATTCTGTGGCCAGAGCATTCTCCTTAAACCCAGCACAACATAGGGCCGTGTTTGACAAATGAAACATGAAAATCTGTGAATGGAAGGGAAGCAGAGGAGCTCACCAGGCGTTCCAGATTATCAGGGAAGTCTTGCATGGCTAGTATCTATGCAAGTGTTGCGTTTTTTATTATTCATAGAAAAATGGACCCATTAAATTAATTGTTGAGGATAATCCTAAAATGTAGTTGTTTGTATGACACATGAAAATAAATTTATAAAACCATAAAGTAAAACACTTAAATTATCCCATTTGAAAGCCTTTTAAATGAAAACAGATTGGGAAGTGTAAAATGTGTATTTCCACAGAGCATTAGGAATTCAAGGTCTAAACCATTTGACTAGAAATTGAGGATCATAATAAAAAAGATTCTTACCCAAAACCCGACCTATTGGGTTTTTGCTATGCAGTATAATTATATATTTATACACCCCAGAATCCTGCCTGACAATTGAGCATTCAGAGCAGAAGCATAGAAATCAGACTGGAGGCTAATAGAGAGTTCCCTTCTCCTTGCAAAAGCTTGCCGGGTCAGGCAGTGTGGGAAATTTTGCAAGGCTCACACTCTCTTCTTATTCCAAGGAGAAGTAAATGGCTTGAGTGCCCTTAGGCATTCTTTGGGAGGAGTGTGGTCACCACTTTCAAAAACTGAGCTTTTTAACCATGAATTTATTTGTTAATCTCCTCCAGACTGTCACTTTTATCCTTGTTTCCCTGAATAAATACTGAGCTAAGAAGCTGTTTAAGGCAAATGACATGGGACGCTTTACTCATATAAGGTACAAAACTATGTGAACTACTCAGGCAACAATAATGAGTTGGTGGAGCTCCCAGGTAAGTCACTAAAACTTTCTGCATCTCATTTGTCCACCTGAGACAAGGATAATAATACGTGTTATCCTACTTCACAAATATAATAACTCCCTGCTAGAGGCTTGTTTATGTGAGGGACCAAGGAATCTCCTGGGAAAGAAAGGAGAGCCCTCCCAGAATGAATGCTTGCATGTTCACTCATTCAACAAACACTCACTGTACTAAGGGCTATCTATTAATATGTCAGGTCCTTGGACTATTTCAGGACACAACAGTGAAAAAATACAGTAAACTCTGTCTGAGCAAAGATGAGGCAGGGCAGATTGTCCTCTGGCCTGGCCCTAGTGCCTGATATCCAGGAAGAGGGGCTATGGTTCAAAAGTAACTGCCTGAAAAATATCCTCCTGGTCCACTGGGAGCACCTGGCAGCATTGCTGTAGGATTCAGGAGACAGAATAAGACTCTGACTTCAGGGCAGTAGTGCCGCACCCAGAGCAGCTCTCAATTGGGCCTTTGTGGCTTTTAGGAGCCTGCGTTTGACCTGTGGCCACATGGAGCTGGAGCAAGAGAGGAGGTGTCTTAGCTCGGATTGTTTCAACAAAATACTGCAGACTGGGTGGCTTCCACAACAGACATTTGTTTCTCACAGTTCTGGAGACTGGAAGTCCAAGATCAAGGTGCTGGCAAATTTGGTTCCTGCTTCTCCTCCTGGCTTGTAGAAGGCTGTCTTCTTGCTATGTCCTCACATGGTAGAGAGAGAGAGAGTTCTGGTCTCTCTTCCTCTTCTTATAAGGGCACTAATTCCCTTATGGGGGCCCCACCCTTATGAACTCATGTAAACCTAGTTACCTCCTAAGGCCCCACCTCCACATACCATCATATGGGGACTTAGGGCTTCAATATATGAATTTTGGGGGGACACAAACATACAGTTAATAACAGGAGGGAAATGGCAGGTAACCCTCAGAGTTAAGAGCTTGGAAGGATCCTCCTGGAAACTCCCAGAAATAATTGTGGGTGAATTTTCCAGGGATTACTGGTGGTACCAAAATAATAAATAAGCAAGTAACTAGGGAAACACTATTCCTATTGTTATAGGGAATTACTACTACTATTGCTGCTGCTGCTGGTACTACTATTCTGATACTACTATTATTATTATTTTAAAAATTTTGTCCCTTTAGGCACAGGGAAACACAGACTATTTATATTATTTCCAATAGTATATCTCATATCCTGTAAATCAATTTCATACACATTAGTTTCATTTTTGTCTCTCTTATTTTTCACAGTTGTGGTTCAGGCTCAGCTAGTACTTTCATGGTTGATACCTTTAGTCAGGGCCTTTCTAAAAATAGTGAATCGTTACTCTTAAAAGAGCCAAAGCGGCTGGGAGTGGTGGCTCATGCCTATAATCCTAGCACTCTGGGAGGCTGAGGCGGATGGATTGTTTGAGCTCAGAGTTCGAGACCAGCCTGAGCAAGAGCGAGACCCCGTCTCTACTAAAAATAGAAAGAAATTATAGGTACAGCTAAAATATATGTATAGAGAAAAATTAGCCGGGTATGGTGGCGCATGCCTGTAGTCCCAGCTACTCGGGAGGCTGAGGCAGGAGGATCGCTTAAGCCCAGGAGTTTGAGGTTGCTGTGAGCTGGGCTGACGCCACAGCATTCTAGCCCGGGCAACAGAGTGAGACTCTGTCTCAAAAAAAAAAAAAAAAAAAAAAACACAAAAAGAGCCAAAGCTAGTTCTTGATTTTTTCTCTAATTATCCTTCTGTTTGTGGATATCTTTTTATTGTATCTTTACCACAGCATGTATTTTGTGGCAGTCTATTTGTTTCAGTCTATTTTTTGGATTGTGTGAAAATGGGTGGTTGGATTTCCATACAATTTGGAGAACATGATTGATATGTTTTGACTACGAAATTCTCTTGGGGGTGTGTGGTTTGGGGGGGTAATTAGAGCTTGTGCCTCTGCAGACTGAGGAAAGGCTGTGTTATTCAGAGGCAAAGTCATGTGGTAGACAATGATGACTATTTTGAAGTGCAAAAGTTTTAATTTACAAACTGATGCCTAGAATCCAGATGTTAAAAAAAAAAAAAAGGAAATCAGTATTTATACCCAGCTTCCACTGATTCCCTGAAAACTACCCCTTCAATTTTATTTTATTTTACTTTACTTTATTTTATTATTATTATTATTTTTGAGACAGAATCTCACTCTGTTGCCGGGGGTAGAGTGCAATGGCATCAGCCTAGCTCACAGCAACCTCAAACTCCTGGGCTCAAGTGATCCTCCTGCCTCACTCAGCCTCCTAAGTAGTGGGGACTACAGGCATGCGCCACCACACTTGGCTAATATTTTCTATTTCTGGTAGAGATGGGGTCTCACTCTTGCTCAGGCTGGTCTCAAACCCCTGACCTCAAGCAGTCCTCCCATGTTGGCCTTCCAAAGTGCTGGGATTACAGGCATGAGCCACAGTGCCCAGCCCTAGTTACTTTTTTAAAGTGATTGATAATTATTTCCCAAAGGCACATCAGGTAATTTAGCATTAAATAAAATTCCGTAAAGATACAGACCAGTGATGCTTTAACTATAAGCACCTGAAACTGACAATTGTTACTATAGGCAGCATATAAGTTTATTAGAAAGGACATTGGTCACATGTAGAATTTCTATGAGACATGGAGAAGGAGATTTGGAGATTTTTCCAACGTTTTCCCACCTGGATCACAGGTGCAGTGCTTGGAGGTTGTGTAGCCATTTTGTGACCATAAGGACAAAAGGCATTCCCTGGTGAAGCAGGAAGTTAGAATGGTCTTAGGGGATTAAATTTCTTGAGTGACTGTAGCAGTTTTGGACTTCCCACCTCTGAACATTTTGTTATTTGAAAAAGATAAACCCATGTTTGGTGCAATCACTGTAGTTATGTGTTCTGTTATGTGCAGCCAGATGCACTCCTCATTGCTATTTTCTGCAACAAGGTATGGCTGTATTACCATAGTACTATTAAGGCACTTATAATACCATATTGGAACCTGGGATTTTACTGTGTATTCCTTTCCTTCAACAGGAAGCTCCTTGAGTCCAGAAATGATCATCTCTGCATTCCTGGCATCCTAGCACCTCTTGGCAAGTGCTGAGGCTCTATAAATTGTTGGCAGAATGAATGTGGTGGACAACAGCCTTTCATCACTTACATGTTCTGTAGTGTCTCATTGTAGTTAAGATGCGCTGAGTAATATTTAGGAGATAAAACAGGCAGATTTGATGATTCAGTGGATGTGGGAAAAAGAGAGGGGGAGAGATCTAGGATGACTCCTAGGAGGCTGGATCAGACACTTAACAAATGAATTGAATGGCAGTCACCAAAATAGGAAATATTTTGGGAGCTGTGTAATTGGGAAGACAATGGGGTTTATTGTTCTCATTGACAGATAAGGAAAACTGTGGCTGAGAGAATTCAGTATCTTGCCTGAGATCAAACCACCACCCAGTGGCAGAGCAAGAATTCAAACCTAGGCAGCTACACACAATGCCTTGACATCTATTATTAAAATATTTCTTAACTCTAGCTTCTGCCTGTCTACCTGAGAGAAGCCATGGATTTCAACCAAAACAGTATTACTGGAGAGACTAAAATGTCTACTCTTCTATTTCTGTGAGCATCTGTGAGCACAACCAGAAGCTGTGACCAGGACGTTTTAACTGCTGAGAGCATCTGGGCACATCAATATTATTAATGCTGGATCTTTCATTTATTTATTTATTTATTATTTATTTATTTTTGCTTGTTCAGGAGAAGAAATGCTAGACCTTTTAAAACATCATTAATTTTTTCAAAGAAAATATCTTCAGAAGTTATCCCTAAATATCCAAGTAAAGAAAGCTATATTTCCAGGCTGAACTAGCCCATATTTGTGTATAAAAATAAGTATATAGATGTGTATACTTTTTATTATTATTATTATTATTTTTTGAGATGGAGTCTCACTTTGTTGCCCGGGCTAGAGTGAGTGCCACGGCGTCAGCCTACCTCACAGCAACCTCAAACTCCTGGGCTCAAGCAATCCTACTGCCTCAGCCTCCCGCGAGTAGCTGGGACTACAGGCATGCGCCACCGTGCCTGGCTGATTTTTTCTCTATATATTTTTAGTTGTCCATATAATTTCTTTCTATTTTTAGTAGAGATGGGGGTCTCACTCTTGCTCAGGCTGGTCTCAAACTCCTGAGCTCAAACGATCCTCCCGCCTCAGCCTCCCAGAGTGCTAGGATTACAGGCTTGAGCCACCGCGCCCGGCCTATACTTTTTTATTTTACTATCAAATTTTTTAAATTAATTTAATGAGGGAGAATTTCATGTCATAGAGTATAAATTTACAAGTGCTTAAAGACTTCTCAAACTGAAGGCAACCCAAAGAATTATAACAACATCTATCCATTCATCATTTTATTATTTTTATCTGTAAACTAGGACTAATATTTAATATTACTTAATTTAGGCGATTAAACGAGTTTATACATTTAAAGTGCTCAGAATCAGGTTAGGCACATAGTAGAGACTTAGTAAATATGAGCTACTATTATTGATGATAGTTTTTATTCTACCTCTCAGCAGCTATTTATCGAATACCTACTCTATCCCAAGTATATATGAACTCAAAATCCTGCTGTGTTTAAAAATAGCCTTTTCAGAAAAATAAAGGTTCAAAATATGTCATCCTTTAAACTAACATAGAAAAAGAATTTTAAAAATTATTAACATTAGATTCACACAAAAATTTGTTTTTCTCTAAGCTATGTTTAAGGTAAAATTTCTTATCAAGCGTAAGCCAATCACAAGCCATAATTGAATAAAATTCACTTCAAACTTATATGGAACAATGCACATTTCTTTAACAGGCTGGGACTCATATATTTGTTTAAGCAATTGAAAACTTTACAAAATCTTGTATTTAACATATTACTTTTTAATATCCTTGCATTAAAATGAAAATGATTACTTTTTAATATTACTGGAAACCTCCCTATCCCCAACTGTAAAGATATATTTCTTGTGTGATTTTATTATATGCTTAATAATAGTACCTGTGAGCTCAGATTTCTTTTGAATAAAATTGATTGGAAACAATATCTACCCTAAAGCATCTTTAATGTCATTATAGATGGGTAGGAGTAAATTAAGCGGTATTTAGGCACCAAAGTCTTTAATTTCATTGCATTCGAGTAGGAGTTAGACATTATGAGGTCCAATTAAAAAAGTCGCTAATGTTTTTACATCTGAGTAGGAGTAAATTAAACAAAATCACTCCTGAGCTGCTAATATCATTTTAATTGAATGTCATTCGGTTTCTAACTGCTGTTACAACACTACAGATAATGAGGCCGTTTCTACAAAGTATCTGAGACTAGGGCTGTGGCTGCTGAAAATAAAGCTATATGTTAGCAGATGATAGGGCAGGCACTGGGACCTGGGGAAAGAAGCCAGCCTCCATGATGAAGGAGGTGACATTCTGTTTGACGACATGACCCACATGTATTAAAACAATTGGATCACGAAATCTGAATACCTGCTGGCTGCAAGTTGGATCGTTATTCCTGGGAGATTGGCATCAGAAAACTACACCTTTCCTGATGATGAGATTTGTAGACTCTGAAAGCTAGAAACACTAATCCCATTTATTTTGCCACCATGAATTATTCATAAAGTTTGATTCAATGGAAAATTTGATGTTGAGACAATAGTTAAGAAAGACACCTAAAAAAAATAGAGCTGTAACTTTAAGACATTCAAAGAAATAAAAAATCATTCAATAAAGTTTCTTTTGTACCTAATGTTATTGTTTGGGACCTTGAAAGATTTTGATAATTAGAAGAAGAAAAATTTAAAAAGCAGATCCAGGTTTGGTATATAATCCATACAGCATTATTGGTATTAAATATTACTATTATTATTTACATAGAAGTTTACAAAGTTTTGACTGCGGAAGCAGGTTTATGAATGAAAACTGCTACTAATCCTATTTTAAAATTTGAGTTTTATTTTTATCAAAGAATGTTTTTATATATTGATTTTAAAGCCAAAATCTAATAATGTAAAATACCTGTTCCCTATCCCTCCCCATCCAAGGTAATGATTTTCAATTTGTTAGCTGTTTCATTTGCCATTTTTTTCTATTTCTAAATATTAGTTTTATACTGTTATTTCTTGATTTTCAGCTTTAGAAAATGTCTATTGACTTTAAATTACTCTTTGACACTTCCCACATCTCTTCCTAATATATGCATATGAGAGGTTTTTTTGTTTATTTTATTGTTTTCTTTTTTAAATAAGAGATAGGGTCTTGATCTTGCTCAGGCTAGTCTCAGACTCCTGACCTCAAGTGATCCTCCCACCTTGGCCTCCCAGAGTGCTAGGCTTACAGGCGTGAGCCACCATGCCCAGCTCAGAGTTTTTTAAAAAAATCCATAGTTTTTTATTTTTTTAATTTAATTTTTTTATTTTTTTTGATACAGAGTCTCACTCTGTTGCCCAGGCTAGAGTGCTGTGGCATCAGCCCAGCTCACAGCAACCTCAAACTCCTAGGCTCAAGCAATTCTCCTGCCTCAGCCTCCTGAGTAGCTGGGACTACAGGCATGCACCATCATGCCCGGCTAATTTTTTCTATATATTTTTAGTTGTCCATATAATTTCTTTCTATTTTTAGTAGAGACAGGGTCTCAGTCTTGCTCAGGCTGGTCTCGAACTCCTGAGCTCAAACGATCCACCTGCCTTGGCCTCCCAGAGTGCTAGGATTACAGGCATGAGCCACCTCGCCCGGCCGCTATGCAGAAACTTTTTAGTTTATCTAAATCCATTTTATTTATTTTTGTTGTTGCTGTATTTACTTTTTGGGACTTAGTCATAAATTCTTTGCCTAGGTCAGTGTCCAGAAGAGTTTTTCCTACATTTTCTTCTAGAATTTTTATAGTTTCAGGTCTTATATTTAAGTCTTTAATCTATCTTGAGTTAATTTTTGTATATGGTGAGAGATAGGGATCTAGTTTCATTCTTCTACAGGTGGCTAAACAGTTTTCCCAGCACCATTTATTAAAAAGGTAAATAGGGTGTCCTTTCTCCAGTATATGCTTTCATCTGTTTTGTCAAAAATCAGTTGGTCTTAGCTATATGGCTTTATTTATTGGGTTCTCTACTCTCTTACATTGGTCTATGCGTCTACCTTTATACTAGTACATGCTGCTTAGGTTACTATAGCCTTGTAGTATAATTTGAAGTCAGGTAATGTGATGCCTCCAGATTTGTTTTTTGCTTAGGATTGCTTTGGCTATTCAGGCGCCTTTTGCTTCCATATGAGGTTTAGGATTATTTTTTCTAGATCTGTGAAAAATGATGTTGGTATTTTGATGGGAATTGCATTGAACCTGTAAATCACTTTGGGCAGTATAGACATTTTAACAATGTTGATTCTTTTAATCCATGAGCATGGGATATTTTTTCATTTGTTTATGTCATCTATGATTTCTTTCATCAGTGTTTTGTAGTTCTCTTTGTAGAGATCCTTCACCTCTTTGATTAAGTATATTCCTAGGTATTTTATTTTCTTTGCAGCTATTATAAATGATATCAAGTTCTTAATTTGACTCTTAGCTTGACTGTTATTAGTACAATGTACATTTGTGTACACTGATTTGATAACCTGAGACTTTGTTGAATTTATTTATCAGTTCTAGGAGTCTTTTGGTGGAGTCTTTAGGGTTTTCTAGATATGAGATTACATCATCAGCAAACAGAGGTAGTTTAACCTCCTCTTTCCTGAACTTGGATGCCCTTTATTTCTTTCTCTTGACTGATTGCTCTGGCTAGGACTTCCAGTATTATGTTGAATAGAAGTGGTGACAGTAGGTACCCTTGTCTTGTTCCAGTTCTTAGGGAGAATGCTTTCAGTTTTTCCCCATGATGTTGGCTGTGGGTTTGTCATATATGGCTTTTATTTTTTGAGGTGTGTTCTTTGTATATGCAATTTATTGAGGGTTTTTTTTTTTAATCATGAAAGGGTGCTGGATTTTACTGAATGCTGTTTCTTGCTTAAGTCCTACTGTGGAAGATTGACCAGGCAGGAAATGGGTGGATGCACTGTGAGCCTTTAACACTGCTGCTCCCTGTGTCTGTCTGTTCCTTTGTGGTTGTCATCGGCAGTTGTTGTGCAGCAGGTGCACTGCGGGCATGTGGCAGGCAATGGGTACATGCGGTGAGTATGGGAGTGTGGTTGACACATGAGATGTGAGCCTTTGGTGGTGGTGTTACCCAGGCAACAGCAGCTGTGGCTGCACCACTCAGACAGCAGTGGCAGGTGCCTGGGGTCACAGGTGCCCTCTCCATCTGGATCTCACAGCAGCTGTGGCTGGGTGGGTCTGCCCAGCTGACAGGAGATGATTATCATAAATGTGAGATGATGAGGCTTGAACCAGAGTGCAGGAGGTAGAGGTGGTGAGCACTGCTCCCTCTCCAGTCCATATTCTCTCCAGTTCAATTCAGAGAAACAGTTCAGTTATACATTGGAGGGTTAGAAAAGGCTTCAGAAGACGGCAGGCTAGAAACAGCCTGCACATTCTGTTCTCAGAGAATCAAAAGTGGTGAGTGGATATTCACCTTCAGATCAGTCATCTAAGAGAAGGCATTGGGAATCTACAAAGAGGAGATATGAGGCTCCCAAAGCGAAGGAGAGGGAAATGGGGAGATCTGCTCGGTGGCATCAGAGGTACACGAGAAAGGCAACAGGGTGCCAGTTTCTTGGGTACCTTCTCTGCCTAGGCCCCCCAGCAGTGGTGGCAGCACACAGCACCTACCCATGGGATGTGCAAGGGTACCATGCTCCTGCTCCCCTCCTGGCCTGGCTGGGGAAATAGGGAGGTGGCAGCAACAGATCTCAGCCCTGAGTAGATGCAGCACTCTGGGGCTGGGACCTCAGAATGGCAGCAGCTGCAGTGCCCAGGGTTCATAAGCCAGTGGGACTCTGTTGTGCCTTCTCTCTGGAGCACTGCCACTACATCATCTTTAGTCAGCTTCCTGTGTCAATCCGGCAGCCTGCTGCGGTGAAGGGGCCCTCCCAAGCTCCAATTGCAATGTCACAGGGGAAGTGTGGAGCCTCAGGGTTCTCTCCTCTGTCCTTCCCTACTAGCAGGTGCCTTTCTCGTGTACCTCTGGTCCCACTGAGCAGATCTCCCCATTTCCCTCTCCTTCACTTTGGGAGCCTCACATCTCCTCTTTGTAGATTACCAATGCCTTCTCTTAGATGATTGGTCTGAAGGTGAATATCCATTCACCACTTTTGATCCTCTCTCTGAGAACAGTATGTGCCGTCTTCTGAAGCCTTTTCTAACCCTCCAATGTATAACTGAACTGTTTCTCTGAATTGAACTGGAGAGAATATGGACTGGAGAGGGAGCAGTGTTCACCACCTCTACCTCCTGCACCCTGGTTCAAGCCCCATCATCTCACATTTATGATAATCATCTCCTGACTTCTCTATCCTTTTACTTTTAACTTCTTTAAGTCTTTGAATATAAAGCAAGTCTCTTGTAAACAGCATATGGTTGGATCATTCAAAAAACCCACTCTGCTAATCTATACCTTTTAACTAGAGAGTTTAATCTGTTTTCATTTAATGTAATTACTAATAAGAAAGAACTTAATGCTGATATTTTGCTATTTGTTTTCTATGTATTATATTTATTATTTCCTCTCAAGTCTTCTATTACTACCTTCCTTTGTATTAACTAGATATTTTCTAGTGTACTCTTCTAATGTCCTATTTTTTCTTTTACTGTATATTTTTGAGTTGTTTCTTAGTGGTTGCCCCAATTTACATCTTAATTTATAATAATCTAGTTTGGATTAATACCAACTTAGTTTCAATAGCTTACAAAAATGTTCCTCTTATATATCTCCATTTACTTCCCCCTTTATATTATTATTGTCACAAATTACATCTTTGTACATTGTATGTCCATCAACATAGATATGTAATTATGGCATTATGCTGTTATTTTAAAAATCAGATAGAAAAACAGGAATTACAAACAAAGAAAGACGTTTGCCCTGTCTTTTATATTTACCTATATAGTACCTATACAGGCACTCTTTGCTTCTTCATGTGAACTCCTATTACTGTCTAGTATCCTTTAATTTTAGCATGAAGAAATACCTTTAGCATTTCTTGTAAGGCAGGTTTATCAGCAATGAACTCCCTGGGGTTTTTTTGTCTGTCTTTCTGGGGATGTCTTAATTTCTTCTTCATTTCTGAGGAATAGTTTTTGCCAGATGTAAAATTCTTGTTTGGCTTTTTTTTTTTTCTTTCAGCATTTTCAATATCATCATCTGCCTTCTCATTCAAGTCATTTCTGATGAGAAATCAGCTATGATTCTTATTGAGGATCCCTTTTTATATGGTGAATCACCTCTCTTTTGCTGCTTTCAAGATCCTTTATTTGTCTTTGTCTCCTGACAGTTTGTTTATGATGTGTCTCAGTTTGGATTTCTTTTAGTTTATACTATTTGAAGTTTGTTGGATTTTTTGAATGTGTAGATTTATGTCTTTTATCAAATGTGGGAAGTTTTCATCCATTATTTATTCAAACATTCTTTCTGCCCACCTCTCTCCTGTTCTAGGACTCCATTTTACATATATTGGTATGCCTGATGGTGTATCACAGTATCTTAGGGTCTATTCTATTTTATTCATTCTTTTTTCTTTCTGTTCCTAAGACTGGATAATCTCAATTGATCTACTTTCAAATTGACTGATTCTTTATTTTTTTTTGAGACAGAGTCTCACTCTGTTGCCCGGGCTAGAGTGCTGTGGTGTCAGCCTAGCTCACAGCAACCTCAAACTCCTGGGCTCAAGCAATCCTCCTGCCTCAGCCTCCCTAGTGGCTGGGACTACAGGCATGCACCACAATGCCCGGCTAATTTTTTCTATATTTTTTAGTTGTCCGGTTAATTTCTTTCTATTTTTTAGTAGAAACAGGGTCTCACTCTTACTCAGGCTGGTCTCAAACTCCTGAACTCAAGCAATCCTCCCGCCTCAGCCTCCCACAAATTGACTGATTCTTTCATCTTCCTGACTAGATATGCTGTTGTGTACCTCTAATGAAATTTTCATTTCAGTTATTATAGTTTCAACTCCAAAATTTCTATTTGGTTCCTGTTTAAAATAATTTTTATCTCTTTAGTGGTACTATTTGATTGGGCATCATGGTCATGCTTTCTTTTATTTTGTTAGACATGGTTTGCTTCAGCTTTTTGAAATACATTTCAGATGGATTAAATAGCTATCTGTAAAAAATGAAATGATAAAAACTACTAGAAAAATATTTAAGCAAATATTTCTCAGAGCTGAGAATAGGCAAGGATTTCCTAAACCTATAAGTGGTACAAGAAAATGCAAAGGAAGCATCTGTAACTTTAATTATAAGAAACTTTTGAATATTATAAAAAGTTAATGACAAAATCTGTGAAAAAGTATTGATACATACAAAAGGACAAATGATAAATGTCCTTTTGGTAGATCAGATTATTGCTCCCAACCTCCTACCTGCTTTCTGTAATAAGATCACTCATTGCTCAATTTATCATTTGACTTGGCAGAGCCTCCAAGTAAAACAGGTGAAGTGAACAGCCTGACAATTTTGATGTTATAATTGACCACGTGTCTTGCTTTGCCAACGGAAAGTTAGCAGATATGATAAAAATAGAGGCTTTAAGTATGCTTGCATAGTTTGGTTTGGCCTTTCATGCTTCTGCCTTGGGATGAGCATGCCCTGAGAAGATGCAAGTCCTAGGTTGAGTGATGTTGAGCAGATCTGTGCCCATGTAAGCTTGAAGCTGAGTTCCCAGCCAATCTGCAGGCCCATTAAGGAGAAATGACACTTGCAATTATAAACCACTAGGATTCCTTTGGTTGTTTGTTTGGAGCAAAATGACGGAAAAACAGTTACCAATAAAGAACTTTCACAAACTAATCAAGGAAATGCTGAAAACTTCAACTGAAAAGGAGCAGAAAAAACAAGATTAGCTTAATATATTTCTCCTCTGTCCTTTTCTTTCTCTCGCTCTCTCATTCTGTCACTGCCATACATACACAGACACAGAATATAAAATGTCAGTAAACACTTGGAAAAGTGTTTAATCTTACCAATTATCCAACACATTCAGATTCAAATACCAATGGTATATTTCCTTTCTCTTTCTTAGTGATAATTGACTAACTGGTCTGTCCTGATCTACTCTGATTGTCCACTAATCCATTCTCTATATTGCAGCTAAGAGGGCATGGTTCAAAATTCAGATACAATCATGTCACCCCATCCTAAACTCCCCAACTATCTCTTGACTGTTATCTCAAACCACTCTCATTGTACTCTATTCCTTTCCTTCAGTGCATTTATCTCAGTTTGTAATTTTATTTCATTTCATTTTATTATTTTATTTTATTTTTTTGTGACAGGGTCTAGCTCTGTTGCCCAGACTGGAATGCAGTGGTCCAGTCATAGCTCATTGTAACCTCAAATTCCTGGGCTCAAGTGATCTTCTTGCCTCAGCCCCCTGAGTAGCTAGGACTGCACATGCATGCCACCATGCCTGGCTAAATTCTTTTGAAAAAACTTTTTGTAGAGATGGGGTCTCACTATGTTGACCACGCTGGTATTGAACTCATGGCCTCAAGTGATCCTCATGCCTTGGCCTCCCAAAGTTCTGGGATTACATGTGTGAGCCATTGTGCCCAGACTATAATTATATTTTAATTTATATAATTATTTATTCAGTGTCTATCTCTTATGCCAAATTACATACTTCAAGAGCTCAGGGAGTAGGTCTGTTTTTGCTTGCTAGTGTGTTCCAAGATAGACACTTGATAAATATTTTTCTAACTGATTAATGAATATTATTATTTTGTAAGTAACTGAGAATGATGAAACAAAGTTAACACTCAGTGTTGGCAAAGGTATGATAAAAGAGGCACTCTTAGAAAATGCTGCTAGCAGTTTAAATTAATATATTCTTTCTGTAGGAAAATTTTTATAACATACCAGTTTTAAGGTTTTCATGTCTTTTGACCCAGTCATTTCACTTCTAGGAATTAAATCTGCTGTAAAAATTAAAGAAGGACTCCACAATTATGGAAATTAAAACAATACATATTGTAGCAAAAATTAAGAGGAACCCAATGTTTATCATAAGTGGTTAAATTATGGTATGACCATGTGATAGAAGGTTATGTAACCATGGAAAACTGCTCATGATACTGCTCAGTTAAAACAAAAAGGAAGACGCAAAATAAAATATTTAAAATTACTTATTTTACTATGCAAAACCAAATTGAATAAAATACATATTCATATAAAAATTAAAAAATACACCAAATTTAAATAAGATTAAGAACAAATCTTGTTTTATTTTATTTATAGTTTTATTACTTTACACATTTTCTTTAACAAGATCATATGGTTTTATAATTAGGAAAAATGATCTAAATAAAACTAATAACATGCTAGTTTTGTTCATACATTTTCTTATATAGCTACTAGCTATTTTTTTTTTTTTTTTTTGAGACAGAGTCTTACTCTGTTGCCTGGGCTAGAGTGCTGTGGTGTCAGCCTAGCTCACAGCAACCTCAAACTCCTGGGCTCAAGTGATCCTCCCACCTCAGCCTCCCGAGTAGCTGGGACTACAGGCATGCACCACCATGCCCGGCTAATTTTTTTCTATATATTTTTATATATATATAAATATATATAGATTTGTGTATATAAATCTATATACATTATAATTTCTTTCTATTTTTTTAGTAGAGACGGGGTCTCGCTCTTGCTCAGGCTGGTCTCGAACTCCTGAGCTCAAATGATCCACCGCCTCGGCCTCCCAGAGTGCTAGGATTACAGGAGTGAGCCACTGTGCCTGGCCAATCTTCTAATTTTTTAATTAATGTAGCAATAGAGTATAATTATTTTATAAACATAAAATATAAATATTTTATAATTATAATAATTTTTATAATTATTTTTAATTTATTTAGAGATAGAGTCTAGCTCTCTTGCCTGGCTGGAGTGCAGTGCTGTGATCATAGTTCACTGCAATCTTGAACTCCTGGGCTCAAAGGATCCTCCTGCCTCAGGCTCCTGAGTAGCTAGGACCATAGGCATGCACCACCATGCCTGGCAATTTTTTTTTTTTTTAGAAACAAGGTCTTGCTATGTTGCCCAGGCTGGTCTTGAATTCCTGGCGTCAAGCAACCCTCCTACCTTGGCCTCCCCAAATCCTGGGATTGTAGGTGTGAGCCACCAGCCTCGATTCTTTATAATGTGTATTTTTTCCTTCTCTATTTTTATGTGATAAGTCTCACTATGGATTTATTAATTTTATTAGTTTTTTATTGAACCAACTTGCAATTTGTTGATTTTTTTATTATATGTTTGTTTTATATTTTATTAATTCCTGCTCTTAGCTTAATTATTTCCATTTTCTATATTCTTGGAGTTTCATTTTTTCTTTCTTTTCTAATTTCTTTTTTTAAAATTTTATTATAGATAACATTGCTATTATAACTTTTCTAATTTCTTGAAGTGGATTCTTAGTTCACTAATTACAGCATTTCTTCTTTTTTAATGTATGCATTTAAGAGCATAAATTTCCCTATAAGTATTGCTTTACTTATATCTCATGAGTTGTTTTTTTTTTTTTTTTTTTGAGACAGAGTCTCACTTTGTTGCCCGGGCTAGAGTGAGTGCTGTGGCGTCAGCCTAGCTCACAGCAACCTCAAACTCCTGGGCTTAAGCGATCCTACTGCCTCAGCCTCCCAAGTAGCTGGCACTACAGGCACGCGCCACATGCCCGGCTAATTTTTTCTATGTATATTTTTAGTTGTCCAGATAATTTGTTTCTATTTTTAGTAGAGACGGGGTCTTGCTCAGGCTGGTCTCGAACTCCTGACCTCGAGCCATCCACCCGCCTCAGCCTCCCAGAGGGCTAGGATTACAGGCGTGAGCCACCATGCCTGGCCTCATGAGTTTTGATTTATAGTGCTTTTATTATTATTCAGTCAGTCCAAAATGTTTTCTAATTTAAATTTTGATTTCTTCATGGACTCGTGTTAAAGTTGTATTTCTTAATTTTCAAATATGTAGGATTTATTGTTACTATTATTTTTACTTTTAGTTTAATTGCATTACAGTTATAGAACATACTGTGTATGATTCAAATTTTTGATATTGTTGAAGTTGTTGAGAGGTGCTTTATAGCTTAATTTATGATTAATTAATTTGTCTTCTGAAGTTGTGAGATAAGTGCTCTTCTTAGTCCACTAGATTAAGTTTATTAATTGTATTGTGCAATTTTCTATGTACACAGTGATTTTTAACTGCTTTTTAAAAAATCAATTACTGAGAGAGGCATGCTACACTCTCTAATTATAATTGTGTATTTTTCCTCTTACTCCTTTAATTCTACCAATTTTTGCTTAATATATACTGAAGTCATGTAATCAGGTACACACCAACTTAGAATTGTTATTTCTTCCTAAAATCTTCTTGTCAATTTGAAGTGTTCCTATTTATCTGGGATAATGCTTATTTCTCCAAAGGCTATTTGCTCTGATGTAAATATCAGCTTTCTTCTGGTTCGTTTTTACATATTATATCTTATTTCATTGCAATTACTTTCAATCTTTCTGAATCTTTGTGCTTTAGATGTATCTCCTATAAAAAGCAGAGTTTTTCATAATTTAAGTTTGACCATCTTTATATTTAAATTGAGGCACTTTGGTACATTTACATTTAATGTAATTATTAATACTTTTATACCCTGTCCTTATATCTGCCTATTCTGCATTACATTTCTTTTCTTTTTTTTTTGGACTTTTTTGAATGAGTAATTTTTTTTGTTTTGAGATAGCAGAGTTTTATGTCTCATTCGTGCTGCCTGTCCATTGTGGTGTGGCTGGGGCTCTCCTGAATAAGTAATTTTTATCTTTATATTTTTTAAAAATCAGACTTTTAATGGTTATTTTATAGTAAAGATTACTATATGTTTCCTTGACTTATAAAGAAAAATGTTAATTGGCACTTTAATTTTCTTCCCAGAAAGTGTAAGGATCTTAGAACACTTAATTCCAATTATTCCCATCCTGATTTATATGCTAGCATTGTACATTATTCTCCTATGGGACATTATTATTATTATTATTATTATTACTATTTTCTGTGGCTAGTATTCATTTACATTTCTCTATGTATTTGGGTTTTTTTTGATACAGAGTCTTGCTCTGTCTCTGGCTAGAGTGCAGTGGTGTCAGCCTAGCTCACAGCAACCTCAAACTCCTGGGCTCAAGCGATCCTCCTGCCTCAGCCTCCCGAGTAGCTGGGACTACAGGCTTGCGCCACCATGCCTGGCTAAGTTTTTTCTATTTTTAGTAGAGACAAAGTCTTGCTTTTGCTTAGGCTGGTCTTGAACTTCTGAGCTCAAACAATCCTCCCGCCTTTGCCTCACAGAATGCTGGGATTACAGGCGTGAGCCATGGTGCCTGGCCCATATTTGTTTTTAGAATTGCTCTTTATTCCTTTCTACTTCTCCCCACTTTCACCTAGGATTCAAAACAGCCCTCACTGTTTCCTTTAGTAATGAATTCCTTCAGTTTTTGTTTGTTTGCAATATTTTTATTTTGTCTTTATTCTTGCAGATATTTTCACTACTGTACCATTCTAAAATTCTAGGTTGGCATTTTATTTTCCTTTTAGCTCATTGATGATATCACTTCATTGTTTTATGGTTTCAAATGCAGCAATACATTTAATAAACATTTAATGAGCATCTAGTATGTGCCAGGCAGTGTCCTGAGGAATGGACCTAAAGCAGTGAATAAAACACAATAACAACCACAACAAAACCAACACCAACAATCAAAAACAAAGCAAAACAAAACAAAACAAAGAACATTTGCAAAATAAAACTTTTCCTTTAGGCCAAATTCAGTGATCTTTATCATTCTTCCTGACTTGCTGAGCCTCGTTTTTCTTTGTCTGTTTGTTGTCTCCTATAAGTTCCTACCTGATCTTAGATATGCACAGGTTACTATGCACAGCTGCAACAAATACTGTCTGTGGACTACTTGTTCCTCCCACCCTGGAGGAACTGGTGAGTGCATCCTATAACTTTTATCATCAATACTAAAGAATAAAAGTCTTCTAGTAACATGTAGTCACGAGAACAGGCTCATTTCAGTGACTGATTTGTCCAGCCAGTGTGTAACAGACCCTCAGAGTTGCCTTCAGAGTGTTCTTCCCTCTGGCATTAGCCGGCTTCGGGTCGGCAAGTCTGCACCTGGGGAGGTGGAATGTGGCTGGGTTCTGTCACTTGTCTACCTTGTTCCACCCCTGCTCTTCGCCTGATTGTCTCCTGCTCCTCCAGGGCTGAATGGGGCGGGGGAAGAGAGAGATAAGTCTCAGGAAGGGTCTCTGATGACTAGAACACATGGAATTTAGTGATGGTGTTTGCTAGGTATGTAATATACCCCACGCAGATCTTTATTCTTCTCTCTCATTTGATGTTTTAGTGGGTTCTTTGCTGGAAACCCTTAACTACATAAAGCTCCCATGGCATGAGAAAGTTCACTCCTCTAGCTGATCACTCAGAATTCCTTCTCACCCTCGGACTTCCTGTGGTCCGTTTCCTCCTTTAGGTCGCTTTCCCCCTTGAGACAGTCTCTTGGGCAGGATTCAGCTCAGCTGCAGGATGGACCCCTTCCGTCTGATCCAGCTGATGCACGAGGAACACTCATGCATTTCCCCCTGCCGTTGGAGGTGCAGTCTTCTCTCACATCCACATAGTCTTTTTGCTCCTTCTCCTCTAGGAGACGGGTCAGGCTTTTTGAGTGGTCTTCTTCCAGTTCCCTCTCTTACTTGGCTTAACTGAGGCACAAGCTCCTCCAACCTTTCCCTCACTGGGGGAGGAGGGAACGCACAGAACACCAGTAACTCTCTCCAAATAAGTCCTCTCTGTTCCTTTGCAACTTCAATCCTTTAAATCCTTAGATGGGGTGATGGGTTAAGGGTTCACGACTATTTTTAGCCCCCCTTTTGGCAAGTTCTGCCTAGATGGTCTAGCACTCAATTTAGAACACCATGAGCTTGGCACTTGTTGGCTGTAAGGCCTCATCTAAAACAGAGGCAGAAATTGTTCCTGTTGCATCCTGTTTGCATCTTGTTTAATATCTTGTTGCATTGACTACAAAGCAATTGCATTCTGGCACAGTGGGAAGAAAAGCATTGTTATTACAAACCAAAAACTGAGTGAGGTGTGGTGGCTGACGCCTCTAATGCCAGTGACATGTGGAGGCTGAGGCCTGAGGATTGCTTGAGGCTAGGAGTTTGAGAGCAGCCTGGGTAACAGTGACACCACCTCTCTAGAAAAAAAAAAAGAAAAGAAAAGACAAGAAAAGAAAAGAAAAAAAAAATTAGCCAGGTGTGGTGGTGCATACTTGTAGTCCCAGCTACTCAGGAGGCTGAGGCAGGAGGATTGCTTGAGTCACTGGACTCCAGCTTGGGCAATAGAAGGAGATCCCTTCTTAACCAAAAGAAAAGAAAAGAAAACCCCAAACTAACTGTATCTCCTTCTTCTTGTATCTTACAAGGGGACTGTCATAGTTTATTTCAGGGAAGATTGATTTTATTTGTTTAAGAAAATAACCTGATGGGTATCTTTGATTTGGAAAGGTGATTCCTGCAGTTCTGTAGGGTGAAACAAAGAGAGTGCTGATTTGTTGTGCTCAATAGGTGAGAAGAATTCTTGAGTTTCCCAGGAAATAGGGGCCTAAGGGGCCTGGAAAGGGAACTCAGTGGGGGAACTGGAAAGTGGTTTGGGGAGAGAGAGGGCCCAGAATCCTATTGCGAGGTCAGGGCCCAAGGAGAAAGGATGATTAATGACAGGGATGGTG
Organism: Lemur catta; assembly: GCF_020740605.2. Lineage (NCBI taxonomy): Eukaryota > Metazoa > Chordata > Mammalia > Primates > Lemuridae > Lemur > Lemur catta. Next base: position 42,899,402 of record NC_059141.1, on the reverse strand, counting down.
GTGGTGGTGGGGGGAGCTTAAAAACAAGGACTCCTAGCATTAACTGTTGGAGCGTTTAGCCCCAACCTTTTATTAAAAGTGGGCTATAGACAATAACCTTGTGTTAGTGGTAGCTTAGGGAAGTTAAAGCCAGAAAAAGGGCCCTGTGCAATGTTTGGGATGATATTAAACACAGGAGGCAAGACCCACTAGTGAGTCTAAGCGTCCAGTGAGAGCAGGAAATGACAGTGACGGTTAATGACGAAAGGTAAGTCTTGGGAGGTACTAATCTTCCCACAGTATGGGACTGAAGGCTTGGGCCCTTAGAACTTTTTATCATTGTAGGAATTTTGTGGAAAACACTCAAAAATAACTGGAGGGTGCAACGCAATCCTGGTTACCCACCACTCTGTTTGACTTGGGCTTTTTTTAAATGTTTAAGGAAAAAGTGAGTTCAGAAGGACAGATGACTTGGGGCAAAAACACAGGGAGGACTCACTTGGGTTACAGTTGCAAAATAGATAATTGGGGAACTTCTTGTAAGATTCTAGGAATGATGGTGGAGTGGGTTCATTCACATAGCAGTAACTTGTCTAATAGGAGACCTATTGTCCCTAAAAGACAAATCATATACCTTTTTTTTGTGAAGAAGTGATTTGTGTCCCCTCATTTTCCCACCCTCCCCATATTGTACTAACAGTTTATTTGAGAAAGTTGTGTTTTTTGGTTAATTTGTCAGATGCATTTGAGTTATAAGTGTATTACGTGCTTGGTAAGGCATCACGTAGAGTTACAAAGTAGGCTTAGAAAGGTTTTCAGTTTTCTCTAGGTGCCTGGATTCCTGGAAAGTCATTGGATTGTTTAGGATGCTTTTAGTAGCCTAAAACTGGTGTAAACAAAATAATACATTTGTTATCTTGCATATCAAGAAGTTCAGAGACAGAGAGCTTCCAGGGTTAATTCAGTGGTTCTATGATATCACAAAGATCCAAGCTCTTTCTATCTTTCCACCGTGCTGTGGTCAGTGTTTTGGCTTGTCCTTAGCTTTGAATCTCACATTCACAATATGGCTGCTGCTGATCCAGGTATCACATCCTCATGGTGCACCATCCATAGGAAGAGACAGGCAGAATTTTTCCTCCCTTGTGCCTTATGGGAGAAAACAACGACTTAGAGACATCCTCAGCAAATTTCTTACCAGAGCCCATTGGTCAAGATTAAGTCACATTTTCATGCCCTAGCTGCAAGGAAGATTAGGAGAGTATCAGGTAGTTTTAAATTTACCTTAGGAAGTAGGCTTTGCCTAAGGAAGATGTAGGTTGGGAATGACTATTAGTATACAAACATTGGAGTCATAGGAGTACATATGGCTAAATGAAGGTATTTATTTCTATTGCATGCTAATGTGATTCCACAATGTACTGAGCACCTGTGGTGTACAAAGCAGTGCCAACATGGTGCCCTTAAAGCTACTATGCAAGAGCAGCAAGTCCCCGAGAAATGCACAGTAGAGTTACAGTTGCAAAATGGGTGATTGGGAGGCTTCTTATAAAGTTCTAGGAATGGTGGTAGTGTCAATTCATTCACCTAGCAGTAACTTTTCTAATAAAAGATCTACTACCCCTAAAAGACAAAATCATATACCTTCTTTCACGAAGAAGTAATTTCAGTGTCCCCTCATTTTCTCCTGGTACTAACAGTTTGTTTGATAAAGATGTGTTTTTGTTTATTTTGCCAGATATATTTGCAGCAGAGAGGTCAAGGTGTGGGGAAAGAACCCAGGACTGGGAATCAGAGGACTAGAGGGTGTGGTCCTGGCTCTGCCCTCGTCCAGCCTGACACCTGTGCAAGTAACCCCATCTTTAAAAGTCTTGGTGCTCTTAATTTCCAATTATCTGTGAAATAGAGGTGTTTTTTCTTGCCTTGAAGTGATTTCCTTTTATTCCAATAAGACCTCCATTTTCTTTCGTTGCTTGCAATCTTGATGGGCCTGTTTCCTTCCTTACTCTGGCCAGAAGGCAGGCAGGGAATTCCAGCTGGGCCAATAAGTCTCTCTCCCGGAAATCTGAACCTTGAGCCAAGTGACCCAGGGATTGAAACTGGTTGGAGCTTTTCAAATCTAGATGGCAGTGATAATGGGACTATCTATTAGCTTCCACTCCTTAGATCCTTGAAGAATTCCTGACTCGTGGCTTTTCTGGAGCTTGCTTGTTCAACTCTTTTGTTGTGTGTGATCTCGACAACTTCTTTCTTTTTGTATCTTACGTTTTCCAGAGTTCAGTCCTGTTACTTGTAACCTAAGAACTCTGTTATGTGAAAATAATAAATACTTGCCTTATCTGTCCTACCTTTCAGTGTTTTTTATTTTTCAGGATCAAACTAAATTATGTGTGTGGAAGCACTTTGAAACTCTAGGGCACAAATTCAAGGTAGCACTCTTCATATTATAGCAGTATTTGTTTAAAACAATTTAAGTAAAACCTTCTTTATAACTAAGTACCAAAAATGGGTTAACTCATACCTGTGTCAGTAGTAGCAAAGGGGTATGTAAGCAGCAACCGTTTGTCACCTAAAATAAATAGGAACATGGGGCAAGTGTGAAATGATTATTTCTAAGACTAAAATTTTATGATATAATCTTATAACCAAAAATAATAACAAATAGTAGAAAATTTAAGCCAGTGGTTTTCAAATTATCATTTGGTGACGCCTAGAGTCCCAAAAGCTCTCTTAGAGTTCCACAAGGTCAAAACTATTTTCATAATTATACTAAGACATCATCTGTCTTTTTCACTCTATTCTCACAAGTACGCAGTAGAATTTTCCAGAGTCTCCGTGACATGTGGTGATGACATCATTGTTCTAATGGTTAATGGAACTTATGCTTATGTATTCTTATGTCTTCTAGAATTTTCTAAGGTTAAATATGTACATATTCAAAGAATGACTCAATCTGTTCTCAGGACTTCTACTGTGTTCTTACTAATTATTTTCAATTATGCCTGCAAAAATCTTTGTAGCATTGTTCTTATCCAATAAATCATTATCTTAAAATTCCAAAGTTCTCCTTGAGCTTAGTGGGAACATAATAAGTAGTAAATACATGATCTGGTCTTGTTTTGCAATAGTCTTTAAATTTTTTTCCAAAAAAATTTCTAAATAATTACATTTTATTTAAAACTATGATTGTTTTAAAATTAAACAATATTACATTCTGAAAGAAAATAAATTTCATTTATAATATATTTTCCTCATATTTAAGGACAGATTGTTGGCTTTAAAAAGGGAGATTAGAAGACTCACTTTCTCAACCTACAGATGTCCATGTATATCTGAAGATGCTGAAGAAGATGAAACTGACATGTTAAGAGAGTTCTCTGACTCATGGAAGGGAGGAATTTACTCTAAAAAAAACTGGGTGAAACTCTAAGAAGCAAAAATATGATGAAATCTATCTTCCCTTTGGCTTTAGAAATGAAAATAATTACTTTTTTTGTGTCTTATGCAACAGAATAGTTTTGAATAATGTTATAGTGCCAGTGAAGTCATGGCATCATTTTAAGACCAATCATTCAGAGATAAAGAAACAGGAATTGAATATTTTAAATGAAGACATAATCATGAGCTCTTTAAAAATCCAAAAAGATTTTACTAGCTTTTCAAATTAGGAATGAAAAATCCACTGAAGTATATTACAGGGTAAGTCGCTTTGCCTGGATAAATCACACGTAATAGCTGAGAGACTAATACAGCTTTGTATAGCTGGCATTGCTGAATGCCCACTGGATGAAGAGTTGGCAGAAGAAATCATAACACTGCCACTAACGATAGCGTTTCTTATTAACACAACTGCTAAATTTATTAAATCACTTGCTCTCCACTCCCCACCCCATCCATGCAAAGCATTTTAAGTTTTTTTCAAAAAACATATCCTCATTGCAAAAAAAAAAAAATGAATGAGCAAAACATACATGATTTACATCTTAAAATCTTCAAGAATTGAAGGAGTGTGATCAGAGCATCAAGCCAGACACTTCCTTCACCTATTTCACTGTTTCATACAGAATGTATGGAAGCTGCAATCTTACCTGCTCAGAGACAACCACTGTTAATGCTTTCTTGTGTGTTTTTCTAAATCCTTGTCTGTGCATATTTGTGGATGTGGATGTAAAGCAAATGAGATATGCTATTTTGTAAACTTCTTCACTTAAATCGGAAAATTTGAGTGTATTTTTCCAATGTAATTCTGTATCATTTGAAATAGGCATACAATATTCTGTTGTATGAGCAATCTTTTTTTTTCCCCCTCCACTGGTAATGATACAGGATTCATTGTAGAGATTTGATCTCATGCAATTGTGGGAGCTCACCCTGCCAACAGAGCTCACCCTGCCAACAGAGCTCACCCTACCCATTCACACAGCAGGCAGCAAATGCCAAGGGAATTAAATGCTAAACTGCAGGGCAGCCCTCAATCAAAGACTGGCAGGAGTTGGTGTACACTTAGCCCAGTTTCCTCACCCTGTGAATGAAATAACTTGAGAACGTATTCGACACTGCTTCCTAGAGCTCCCACTGGTATTAAGCTCTAGTTGACTTCACATCCTTTATTACTTTATTTTCCTTCCTTTCTTACTCCCCCACTATCCTAATAGTATTTTTTGGAATCACCTCCCAGATAAACTCTTTGTACCCGAATCATTTTTGGATGGTCAGCTTCTGGGGAATCTCAAACAGGGACACATAACAATACCCAAGACCTCATCATTACCAGCACCTTCCTAATTTCAATTTAAATCATTCCACCCTTGGGCCCCTCCTGTATTCTGAGTTCTGCTCCTCCAGCACTACAGCTCCGAGGAAGCTTCAACCCTATGTGAACCAGTGATCCATGGATCTAATCTCTTTTACTCCCATCACCCATCTGGGTTAAAAAAGAGCTCTTTGGGAATACTGATGAGAACTACATTTGACATAGAACATAATTTGGAGAAAACGAACATCCTTACAATGATGTGTCTTCCCTGTCCCATTCAGGAAGATGACACATTTCACCCTTGGCTTGCATTCCATTCTGAAGGTCAAATTATTTGTCAAATACAAATTCCTTAATATAAATCCTGGATTTCCCTAAATTAATTATCAAAGTTTTGTTTCGATAGGAAATAACACACCTTTTGTTTTTTAACAGAGCTTTGAAAAAGAAAATTACCACTATAAAGAATATAATGGTATTTTAAAAAAAGAAAGCAATTATTCAATGATTGAATTTTGCTTCTTTTATATTTAAATACTACCTTCTCAGAACTCTTCCCTGCACTTTTGACTCCTCTGCACTTTGACTCTTCTTTCTATTTTATGTCTATATCCAGTCAAACTCCATGTCCTGGGGAACCATTCTGGAGTATTCTTCAAGTTTCTCTTCCCTTTCCATTTCTGGTGCCACCAATCTAACCCAGGCACCTGGTTTTATTTACACGTTGGGCTTAAACAATTATTACTATAGTTTCCTGGTTGGCCCCCACTTTCTTCCAGTCCTTATTTGTCCTAACACTACTGACATGTTGATCCTTAAACACAGCTTTGTATTGAGGTGCCCCTTCTCAACAAGCCTTCGGTCATCTCACAGCAGAGAGTCTTAACACTGGCGTTCAGTTTCCACGATCTAGTGTCCAGTAAGGAGCAGACAACACAATGAGGATGGAATAGCAGAAAGAGGGGAAAAACTTGGGTCCCCGATTACACCGTTGAACCCCTGGATTAATTTAGCTTGAGACCTGCCACATCTCTAGACTTCTTGCTATAAAACATACGCTTCCTTATTGTGTGAACCAAATTGAGTTGGGATTTCCTGATATTCTCAGCTAAAATCATCCTAAGTGATACACACCACTGCTGGTGAGCTGGGAGAGAGGGTGGACTTTGCACAAGCAGAGACTGGATGGAGAGAGCCTTCCTCACCAGGTTTCCAGCCTGAATTAAGTGCAGCTGTTGATCAACTCATGGCCTCGGTGCGTGTGATGGTTAATTTTAAGTGTTAACTTGGAGGGTGTTTTTGGATGAGATTAACATTAAGATCAGTGACCTTTGGGTAAAGCAGATTGCCCTCCCTAACGTGGGTAAGCCTCATCCAATCAGTTGGAGGCCTGAATAAAACAAAAAGACAACTCTCTCCCAGCAACAGGGAATTTTCCAGCAGCTGCCTTTCGACTTCAGCTGCACTATTAGCTCTCCTGGGTCTCCTCCTGCTGGCCTACAATGAAGATTTTGGGCTCAGCAGCCTCCACAACCATGTGAGCCGATTCCTTTCTAATATATCTCCTGCTATGTATACACACACTGCATTGGTTCTGTTTCTCTGGCAAACCCTGACTAATACAGCGGGCAATAAAATCAGCAGAATGATGAGACAGAAGAATGAAACACCAGGCTAGCTCCAGCGAGCAAACCTTTCTTGGAAGGCCCCACGGCCAGGACTGGGTTAGGGGTGGAGGAACAGGGTGATCGTGATTGCAGTGGTGCCAGGAGTCACCTGAAAAGGCCTCCACATTTTATATTGAATTGAGTGGATAGTCCCGCATCTTGTTTTGTTCAATTCTTCTTTTTAAGAATCTTAAAGTATCTGATCTGTAATTTCATAGGCTTTCAAAGCTGGTAGCTGAGTGCTATCATTCCCAAACATGATTGTTTTCTTAAAGAACTTAAAAAAAAATGAGCAAACTTCCTCCTCCCTAAAAGTTTCTGATTTATAGATCTATGGTGGAGTCTAGAGATCTGTGTTTGAAAAACACTTCTCAGGGTTTGGTGATCACTCCTTTAGAGATCGTCTAGTCCAGTCATCTTTTTGCACATGAGAGAAACCAAAACTTGAATGGTGCAAGTGATAGAGGGGCTTTTCCCACCTTTCCAGGTTTGATAAGCAGGTACAGGTGAACATATCATCCCCCTTCCAGAATTAAGGCTTTCTCTGGTGTCTGAGGGTCATTCTTGGAAAACCGCAATAATGGATTCAGTGCAATTCAAGAATCTCACACACACACACACACACACACACACACCCGTGCATGCATGCACATTTTTCTTGTCTTTTGCTCCTTTCTCTTACAAATGAAAGAGTAGCTTCCTCTTAGTTCTTTACGAAGGGAATATAAGATTTTGCCAACTTTACAAATTTCATAATTGGTTATTTGGAGCTAAGGCTATCTGCTTTTCATGCTTACCTGTGCAAATAATATCTCTAACATTTTTTTAGCCTCTGCAATCATTAGCAGTGTTTAAGAAAAGGAATTCTATATACCTTCCTGTGATATTTATATTATTTTCTGATTTCTAAATTGTCTTCCTTCACAATAAAAGATTGTTTAAACTTATCAAAATCACTTTGATTTTACACCTACAGTTGGGATCCTAACATCTTAATTTTCGACACTTATAAATGCTTTAATAGATACACGGACAGTAATTTAGTTTGACTTAAATATAATAATCAGACCCATTTATCTAGGCTGACAAGATTTCATTTCCTAATGATCTTTTATTGTAAATTTATTTGATTTCCTTTAATATATTATCTCATTTCTCATCGCCTTTCCTTTTGAAAAAAATATGAATAATCTTTTATGGAATTATGAAGACTTGGCCTTAAGCCGACAGCTCTGAGAAGCAGTGAATATCTCCACCCTTTTAAACAAATTATATGGTTTGATAACAAAGTCTCAAGAAGAAGAGAACATTAGTTTATCAAGAAGTTATTCTAAAAGACACCAAGAATTGTACTTTCAGGGGCTCTTGTTTGCTTTGCAAGAACAAGAACCGAAATAATCAGGCAAACTTGACTCCAGTTCTGTATTTTCAACTGCACACTTGACCTCTGTCTGGATGTCCCATAATTAAGTCATGCTCATTTTTGGGTTATAAAACCAAATTTATCTTCTTTTCTCCAAAATGGCTCTTCCTCCTACATTTTTATTTCCATTAACAACATCACTCCCCAGTGAGTCAAGTTGAAAACTGAAAAGACGTTTCAGAGTTCTCCTTCTCTCCAAAATAGTCAATTTTTTACAATGTCTTCACTCCTGAAACTTCCAAATAGTTCTCAAAACTATGCCCACTTCTCCATTCCTTCTGCAGTGGGGCTCATAATTCTTGTTTGGATAATCACTACAACTTCCTAGTTGGCTTCCCTGACTCTAGTTTCAGCCCGTACTACCCATCATCCACGCTGGTGCAAGAGTAATTCTTATAGAAATACCAATCTGACTTACCTCTCTACCTCAGTATTCTTCACTGGCTCCCTATTGCCTGCAGTATCAAGTCCATAGTGCTCAGCAAGGCACACGAAGCCCTTCAGGACCCGATTCCAGCCTAGCGCTCCCACCCTATCTCTTGTCACTCTTCTCCTATCTCAAACTCCCTCCATCTTTAAAAAAACAATTCTGGCATCATCTGCTTCTGTGATGCCCCAGCAGAGGTAGCCATGGTGCTATGGTTTGAAGGTGTCCCCCAGAAGTTCATGTGTCGGGAACTTAATTGTCATTGTTACCGTATTAAAAGCTGGGGCCTTTAAGAGGTGATTAGGCCCTGAGGGCTCATGAAGGGATTGATGCGGTTATCACAGGAGTGGGCCAATTAGCTCACGAGTGGGTTCCTGGTAAACAGGCTGAGTCCAGCACGTTTTTCTCTCTGTCTCTTGTGCTCACTTGCTCTTCAGCCATGTTATGACACAACAAGAAGACCCCTCACCAGATGCAGCTCCTAGGACTTCCCAACCTCTGGAACAGTGAGCCAAATAAATCTCTTTTCTTTATAAATCACCCAGCCTATGATATTCTGTTATAACCAAGAACAGACTAAGACGCACGTTCCCCACTGTACTTCTGCACCCTGTGCACGACTCTAAGGTACTTACTCATTGTGGTAATTATTTATTTATGTCTCTGTCACTGGACTGTAAGAGCCTCAAGAGGAAGTATATATTCTATTCGTTGTTTCCTCAGTTCCTAGTGCAATGCTTGGCACATAATACTAATAATTACTTAATGAATATTCACGATGAAGAGTTGAATGACTGAAGGGAGCTCCAAGAGGCTGTTTAAATTATTTTCTTTTGCTAGATGTTTCATTGTTGTTTCTGTGAAGCATTAACTGAAAGTTGCTATGTATTATAATTATATTTGTTGAAATGACATTTGATCTGTCTTTCACAATCCCATGGCAGAAAAAAAATGCCAAAATAAGACTACAATTCAGAAATGTATAGTTGTGATATAAACACAGGCTACTTGCAATTTGAAACTTTTTTTTTTAAAACCTTGTTGCAATGTTATATTTTCTTTCCCCTCCCAGCCCTGCCTCTTCTGTAAACACTATACATGTTTATTTGTGTAAGTTGTAGAGATGCCTTCTGTACAGGGTTATGCAACAATCCTTTCATTTCTGCAGAAACGAAAGGTCGGTAAGCATCCATTCTATTACTCCCAGGATGTGAGGTAACTTCAGATAAACACGTGCAATCAAAATGCTGTAGGTATTCCTGTGAATGGAAAGAGACTACCACTGCAGTCTGTTTATTTACTTATATCTTATGTAGTTTTACAACAGATTTAAACCACCTGTAGTCTATAAATGTAGTATATACTCTTACTAAAGTAAAGGGAAAAACACTCTGAAATTGGGAGTAGTTTCTTCAAAATATAGGACAGACATTGAAAAAAAAATAACTTTTAAGTTCCTTTTTATTCATCAACTGGCACTTTAATTTTATTTACAACTACACGGAAACCTCTTTAAAGGTCAATGTCCAGGGCTACCTGACATTCATCTGAGTTTGGGGATAACATAAGAACCATTTAAGAGTTGAGTAGAAAGGACAGGAGACTACCAGTCATGGTAAATGAAACCCTTATTTTCTTTTGGTTCTCAACATTAGGATTGCCTTAAGAAAGCCTTACGTTTGAAAATCAAAAGGAAAACTAGTTTAAGCGTCATATTACAAATTATAGAGTAGGCGAATTATATGCTCCAGAGATCCCAAAGCTTCTATATAGTTGTTTTTATACCTTTTTAATTAAAAATTAAAAATTTTATTTTTTGACTAGCCATCTGAATGGAAGATACCTTAAATAACTCGTAGGAGGACATTATATTCTGTAAAAGCCTGGGAAAGAACTAAGATGAGAATAAAATTAACCGTTCTTCCTTGAAAAAATTGGCTTTCTTTTTCAAAAGAAATATGGTTGATAATTCTGTTAAAAATAAATTGATTATCTTGATATTCAAGGCCCCTCGCAGTCCAGCCCCAAGCCGCCTTCCTTGACGGCAGGACCGTGCTGTGCTGGGGAGAGGGCCTGTCATCCTCCTCTGTTGCTCAGTGGGATCTGATCACCCCTCTCTCATCACTTAGCACCTACGTTAGAGTTTTCTCAATGCCGCTTGGCTGTCCAGCTAGGCTATGAGCTTCTTAAAATTCTTCTTTCCCTTTTTTATTTACCCATAACATGCCAAAAATGTACTAATAGTTAGTTACGGCCTGAGGATTTTTTACATTTCTTCCCAGATTAAGATATAGAGCGTTTCTAACACCCCAGAAAGCTCCACTGAGCCCCTTCTGAGGCAGTACCCCATCCTCAGAGGTGATCATTCTTCTGACTTCTATCACAATAGATTTATTTGGCTTCTTCTTGAATGTCATATAAATGGAATTGTATTGGATGTGCTCTTTTATGTCTGCCTTGTTTCTCGCAACTTATCTTTGAGATTCATTTATGGGTTGAGTGTAACAATATTTTATTCTTGTTATTGTATAGTATTTCATTATACAAATATACCAAATATAACAAAATTTATTTATCTATTCTATTCTCTCTTTATTATTGTTTATTCTTAGAGATGAGGTCTTGCTCTGTCACCCAGGCTGGGGCAAAGTGATGCAATCATAGCTCACTACATCCTCGAACTCCTAGACTCAAGCAATCTTCCCACCTCAGCCTCCTGAGGAGCTGGGATTGCAGATGCAAACCACTGTGTCCAGCTATCTATTCTATTCTTCATAGATATTTTGGCTTTCTGGTTTCTGGCTCTTCTGAATAAAGCTGCCACAAACATTTTTATACATTTCTTTGGGTAGATGTATACTCTCATTTCTATTAGGGACATGTATAGAAGTGGAATTGTTGGGCCACAGTGTAGGGATATGGCACATGTTTGTAGCTTAGTAAATACAAATCATTTTCCTAAGGGTTGTGCCAGACTGTGACTTTTTGCAAGGGAATGATACTGTTTCCATCATCTTTATATCCCTGGGGTCTAATATAACATTTGGCACATAGTAGATGTACAGCAAAAATTTGCTGAATGACTAGATGACTAGATGTATTAATAGGATTCTTTGGTTGCAAACAACAGAACTTCTACTCAAGTTGCCCTAGAAGACCTTTTCTCCTAAGTGAAACTACCACCTCTTATAACTCACAGCGGTCTTCCAAATCTCTTGTAGGTACATCTGCTTGGTGAAACCCAAGTCACATATGAACTCTAGCTGCAAGGGAATCTGGAAAACGTAGTCTCAATTTCCAGCCTCATAGCACAAGAAGGGATGCCAGAGGGTTAGAGATGATGTTGGATAAGTCATTATGCAGATGCTGATACAGAAATTGAAGGGTTGGCTAGGAAACAATCAGAAAGAGACAGGAGCCAGGGCTGCTTTGGAGGTCCAGGTGAGAGAAAACAACTCACATTTCTTCAAAAGACATCATTCTTCCCTGTATGATGAAGATTTAAAGTCTTGGAAAAGGGAGTGTAGTAGGCAAAGCTAGGGTCACATGCCTATTTCTTGGGTAGGAGAGGATTGTACTGACAGTCTTACCAAAATGGCATTCAATGGAGAATTAATTTTCCAAAAGAAAATGAAATTCTATTGCCAAAACAAAGGGACGGAGACTTAAGGACAAAAAACCGACAAATGCCCACTACAGAGTTTAACAAATAAGGAATAATAATTTGAATATCCAAATTGCATTTCACACATCCTGCCTGAGAGACGACAACCCCAAGATTTCTAGCAGTTAGAGACAAAGGGGACTTAGCCAGGTCATTTTATGGGGTCTGGTATATTGTGGTATAATTTATACACAGTAAACTCACCCTTTTCAGGTGTAGAGCACCACAGTCAAGATCTGGAACACTTCTGTTATTCCAGCCCTGGTCTCACCCCTAACCCCTGACAACCGCTGATTTGATTTCTGTCCATATAGTTTGGCCTTTTCCAGAATTTCATATAAATGAAAATGTAAGGATATCTTCTTTCACTCAGCCAAGAGATTATTTTGTCCAATGGCTTTCAGTCTCTTTTCTCCTCTACTAGGAGCATTTTTCCCCAAAACTTTTATGCAGAAATCTAATATTTGAGATAGATTGCTTTCATGTAAGCTGGATGAGGAGCCCAAGTCCAACATTCTGTCTAAAGAAGCACCTTATGGTTTGCCCATGGAATTTTATTTTGTGTATTCCAGAATCACAATCAGTTCAGAATTTCTGTGCTTTTTCAAAGCTGCCTTCTTGTGGCAGAAATGTTCACAGAGCACTTTCCATGGAGGAAGGCATGGCCTGGGAAAACTATCAGAAATGCAAAAACATTTCTTGTCCTTACATTTTTGTTATAAATTATGGATTCTTACTTACTTGACTTTCTTGCTAGAAATGTTCAGTTCAGGTCCACTAGGTGTCAGTTGCCATCTCTTATATCTTTTTTAACTGGCTTCTTTTAATGCCACTGTTAACCATTAAAATGGCAAGTGCCTAGAGATCACTCTGTCCAAATAAACTGGAAGGGAAGTTTCTGCAGATTATGGCTTCTTGACCAGTGCTGTCCGGTAAGGTGTCATTAGCCACACGTGGCCACTGAGCACTTGAAATGTGGTGAGTCCAAACTGAGGTGTGTTGTAGGTGTAAAGTACACACCAGCTTGTGCACTTAGCACAAAAAAGAATGTCAAAATACTGCATTAATAATTTTTATATTGATTTCATTTTGAAAAATTTTAAATATATTGGGTCAACAAAATATATTATTAAAATTAATTTCCTCTGTATCACTTGATTTTTTAAAATGTGACTACCAGGAAATTTAAAGCCACATATGTGGGTCATATTTGTAGCTTGTATTATATGGCTACGGGACGGTGCTAGTCTAGACAGATTACCGATAGCACGTTTGCTAATCTTTCCCAAGCAAGACTCCAAATCTACACTTGTCTAACCTAAATCTCAGAGATCATGACAGAACCAGGCCACTGCCATTTGTTTGAGCTTCCTGGTAAATTTAAAAAGGTGGAAAATGCCAGAAACAGAGTTATGTAAATTGCTCCATGTTTTTATATTGCAAACTTTTATACTTAATAAATCCCAATATAAAAATACATTGAAATGTAGTGTGTTGTGCCAGTCATAAGACAATTTTAGGATTTATGAAAAAAAGAGAACAATAAAGGTGGTGTGGTCCAGTTATGGAGCACAATTTGAAAGCTGATAGAAGAACACCCTTCCCTCTCTTGGTTTATGTCTATCAATTGAATGTATAACCTTATTAGGAGATGACTTCAGAAGTTTAAATGGGAGGCCCTTTTTGAAGGGCAGGCCTTGGCCCAGTGGTCCAAATGCTGTCTCCCCAGCCCACCCCAGTAGCGACAGGCCCTGCCTTCCATCTTCTATGCACCTGCTATTTGTACCTCGTATGTGCCAGGCTCTCTGCCACACAAAGCACTTCCCAACCCTACGTTGAAGGCTTGCAACCACCCGCATGCAAGATGCCGCTGTTGGAGGCTGAAAGGATGACTGCTAACTCTTCCCCAAACACCTTTCAGCAATGATGTCTTTAAGGGACTGGGGTGATGGAAGTTCTGGGCAGAAAGGATAATAAACAATAAAGGCGGGGAGTGCAGAGTGATGAATCCCCCGCTGCTTGTCTGCACACAGCTAACCTCACCTCACCTGTGGGGCATCGAGACCCGCCCAGAAAGCGCCTTCTCAGGAACTGCTTGTTTGCTTCTGTGTATGCTAGACTGCCCCAAATTGGAGGCGTTTTCAAAACTATTATCCGGAGGGGTGGGCGGAAAGCTATAGAGCCCGTGCCTTCCGTGAGAGCGCCACCTCCCAGCCACAAATTACTCGCTTCAAACCCTGCATTAGGCGACGCCGCTTTGCCCACGGGGCTCTGAGGTTCTTACTCTCCTCCACGTCCGTGCCCTTTATGCCTGTGAAGTCGGATTTTTGTTTCGTGACTATGTAAATCGGAGCCAAGGGAGTTTCTTTTTTTCTCCGTGACTGGAACCACGGTGAGGCTTTCTGCACAATCCGGCACTTTATACATTTCTGCGCTGTGTGGGCAGAAAACAAGGCGGGGCGGGCTCTTGAATGCACTTTTCACCTGGTTTAAACAAGGGCTTTAATTTTTTCCCTTGTCCTAATCGTTATGGGGCTTGAGTGAAAGCAGGATTCATAGAGTTTTTTGTGGTTTTTTTTTTTTTTTTTTAACTCTATTTTGGGTTATAGGATGCTTGGATTTTAACACTTAGATTATTGATGAAACAGTCCCACAGATTTCTGGAATATGGTAGAATGCTAGTTTTTTGTTTTGTTTTGTTTTGTTTTTTAGTTTAGGCAGGTTTTCTGTCCTTTTGTAATACATCTCTGTATGTTAGCTAACTACACATGCTAACTAGATATTTTCTTCACGAAAGCAGAGCTGGTTGAAAGGTATTTCTCTCACACATTCATTTAATCGACATAGACTGAGCCTCTATCTACTGTGTGCTCAGAGGTGGGGACCCAAAGACAAATGAAACAAGGTCCTTCCCTCGAGTGGCTCAAGGTCAAGGGGGGAGACATGAGACAGTAGACAAATGCACTGCACTTAGGAGGTGACTCTTGAGCCGTATCTTGAAGGACTGGTAGGCTTAGGCAGCTGAAGAAGGTGGGGATAGGTAGTGGTGGTTGTTTTAATAGACTTTATTTTTTTAGAGCAGTTTTAGGTCCACAGAAAAATTGAGTATAAGGTGCAGAGAATTCCCACATACTTCCTGCCCCGCCCATGCATAGCCTACCGCATTATCAACATCTCCCACCAGAGAGGCACATCTGTGACAACTGATGAACCTACACTGACATATTTTTATCACCCCAAATCCATAGCTTAGGTTAGGCTTCACTCTTGGTGTTGCACATCCTGTGAATTTGGACAAATATGCAATGACATGTATCCACCATTAAAGTATCAGAGTAGTTTTGCTGCTCTAAAAATCCTCCGTGCTCCACCTGGTCATCTCTCCCTCCTCACTAAGCCCTGCCAACCACTGATGTTTTTACGCCCCTTTTGAAGCCTTGTGCTTGGTATACAGAGTGTTGGGGGAGGTTAAATGGACAGCCACGGAGAAGGCTCATCCTTCATTTGGGGGATCAATCCAAAACCACAATGTGGGTCCCGTTACTCTGGTGGCATTGCCACCATTATAATGTGTCACTTTGCAGAGCTTGCCTAGAAACAGATATAGGAAAACCTTATTTACATATGACTCATAAGTTTATTTGGTTAATTTTTAACCTTACTTAAAAAAAAAAAGAAACTTCTATTAGGATGACTTTAAGTTATGAAAATCAAGGCAAGGGAAATAGTAACTTGTGGGTTTGAGTACAGTCTGGCCTTCTTATGAGTTGAGAACTGTGTGGTTTTGGTTTTTGGTGAGCGCTGCATTGCATATTTTGGACAGGAGCCTGACTTTGGAGGTTGGTGGTAGTGGTGGTGGTGGTTAATCTGTCCAATTTAGCTGAACGCTGGTGAGCCACCCTCCATTTCGAAATAAACTAAATAATAAATGAGTCACTCTGAGAACATAGTCTGCAGCCTCATTAACAGGAAAACAATTACTGCTCCTGTTCAATACTTTATGAACTAAGTGGGGTTTACATGACAGATGTAATTATGCCTTTAGTGTGCCTGTGATCCATCAAATCGATATTTCACTTAAAGAATCTAAAGGCACCTTATTTTTTTTCCTTGACAGATTTTATTTTATCTCTTAATATAACGAACATTGGTTGATCTTATAATATTCTCTCTTGAACACACTTGAGTTATTGATGAGTTCCATCAGTAACTGTTTCCCTGAGAAAGTCAGGGTGTGGACAGCTTGGAGAACTAGCATTTTATTTCAGTTTGCAAAGGTACTTTAAGAAGAAAAAGGTGTTATGTGAATGCCAACTATTATTATTTTATTTTTTGCTCCCTTCTTTTTTTCGGGACAACGAGATGGCTCAATGTGAGGATCTCTGTTTTGTAGTATTAAGCTATTAAGAAATCCTGTCACAAACACGTTCATTCTTTTGACTCAATAATTCTGCCCCTAGGGATGAATCCTAAATAAACTTCTAAATTCCATAGAAGTAAAAAAACCTCTCTGCCCTTTATGGCTTGGTCATTATGGTGCTATTTACGGTAGGAGGAAAACTCAACTTGTAAGCAAAAAAAGTAGAAACTATCTAAATATTTAATAGTATGGAAATGTTTTAATAACCAAATGTATGAGGAAGTATTATGCTGGAATTTAATATGATAGTTGTGGTGGTTAGCATAGAGAGATGGAAAGATGCTTTATGATAGTGTGAAAAAGCAGAATATGAATTGACCCATATATACAACCATATAAAACGAATAAACCTATGAAAAACATTTTGACATTAGAATATGGGGTGGGGGTTAAGGAGACAGAATTTATTATGCTATTCTTTGACTGAAGTGTTTCTTAATATTGATGTGATATCTTGACAGCAATTTTAAAATTAAAACCTTGTAAGCTTTTAATCTGGAGAGTGTCCACAAAATTTTATATATAGGGCAAGCTTTAAAAGAAACCATTTCCTATAGGGCATGAAAAGTATCACATTCAAAGTATATTTGTTAGATGTCCTTGGTTTGTAGCAGACGGGTTATTATTATAATACTTGCCCTCCAGCGGTTTAAAGTTGTAAACAAATAATTTTGATTGCCAATTAATTCCTTTTTGGTTGCTATTGCTAATGTCTCTATTTGTGAGGATAATACTTATGGTAAAATTAAAGCATATCTGGAGTGTGTCCAAAGAGCATGTATAGTTGGTCTCTCCTATCTTATACTTGCCCTTTGTAGCTTTTTCTGTCCATGGTCATGAGGGCAGAGTGGCATAGAATTTGGGAGCCAGAGCTCTGCAATAGAAGGAGCTATCTTCATAATCTGAGATTCCACCACACTCTTGCTTGGTGACCTCGGGCACATTTTATCACCTTGCATTCCTCAACTACTAAATGGGAATAATAATAGCACTACTTCATGGTGTTCTTTGGAGGATGAGATACTCACAGGGCTATGTAATGTAGCACAAGTGTATGACATGTAAAGTACTATTATCATTACCAGTTTTCACTACTGATTTTGGAGCTGTAGTGTTGACCTTGGTGTTGGAGATGGACAAAGAGATATAAGATGTATAGGCCTTTAAAGAGATTTTCCACTGCTAAAGGAGATAAGATATGTTCCATGTAATATAGTGAAAATACATAGTAAGTGAATGCTAAAGGGGTGATAAAATTATATCATTGCTTCTAAGACAGTATTTTTCATGTTATGTCTATGTTATTGGAATACATTTAATAATTGATAATGACTTACTATTTGGCAGCCTAATTGGCAGCATCTTTTAATTTTTAGTGGTATATAAAATAACAGTATATTTTGAACTGAGGATGTCACAGATTCAATGAAATATGGTAGTTAGTATACATGTAACATTTTAAAAAATATTTACCATGGGCCGGGTAAGGAGTAAAATGAGCTATAAGCACTGTGAAACATAATCCTTAGAAGTTCTGTGAATATGGGAAATGGAAAAACCACTGGGGAAATTATCAATGAACTTCCAGGCTGTAAGGTTATAAAGGACTCGCAAGGTCAGACATGTGCTCAGTTGCTAAATAGGGAGAGCCAATTTGGACAAGCTGCAAGAAGAGAGGTGGGCAGTCCGGGAAGAGAGTTGCTGCCAGAGTAATATTCTGCCCAAGACGTGCTATGGGACAGTTACCCGAGTGAGGGGCCACTCTGGCTATTCGTTCCTCAGTGGCACCTCTCCCACCGTTACTGAATTCCTTTAAAGGGAGAACTTGGCACAGCTTTTCTTTAGTCTGATTTCTTCTCTTATCTGTTTTGCATTTGAATTTTAATTGCTTTAAGCAGAGTTTTTACCTCGCACTATTGACATTTTGGGCTGGATAGTTCTTTGTCGTAGGGGCCTTTGCTGTGTATTGCGGGATATTTTGTAAACTTCCTGGTCTTTACCCATAGATGCTAGTAGCACCTCCCAGTTGTGACGACCAAAAACGTCTCCAGAGATCGTCAAATGTCCCCTGGGATGGGGGATGGAGGATGGAGGTGCAAAATGCTTCCAGGTGAGAACCACTGGCTTAAAGAAAAGAGTGTACCTGCTATTTCCCTCCTCTTTCTCTCCCTCACCCTCTCTCCCTCTTCCTGGCCCTCCCTTCCTCTCTGTGTTAAGAAAGAACAATTTAGAATGTTTTTTACAAGTTTAGATTTTTTTTAAACAACTCTTCTGTCTTGCTATTGAAGTCTTGCCAGTGGACCACAATGATGCCATTGTGTGTAAGTCTAACAAGCATCCGCTTCATGCCAGTTTACCAGTAATTCTTAAGTGTGATGGGAGTAAGGGGATTGGTGCCTGGGGAGCATTTTTTTTTAACTTTTTAGTTTGAAACAATTTTAGATTTATAGAAGAGTTGCAAAGATGGTGCAGAATGTTCCTGCATACCTTTCTCCCAGTTTCCTCTGATGTTGGCATCTTATGTTACTGTGGTATATTTATCGAAACTAAGATCTTAGCATCAATTGATACAATACTATTAACTAAACTGCAGTCTTTATTTGGATTTCCTCAGTTTTTCCACAAATGTCCTTTTTCTGTTCCAGGATTCAATCCAGGATCCCTCATTGCATTTACAGGGAGCATAGTGTTTTTTGTTTTTTTTTTTAATGGAAAGAAGATAGACCCTATTCCTGGAAAACTGCTGATTCTCAGAAAAAATCTAAAAATTTCTTGCTGTGGCTGGGTGCAGTGGCCAGTGCCTGTAGTCCCAGCCACTGGGAGGCTGAGGGAGTATAACTTGAGCCCAGGAGCTCAAGGCCAGCCTGGGCAACACAGCAAGACCCTGCCTTTAAAAAAAAAAAATTCGAACAGCACTGAAGTAAGTAAAATAAATGACAGCGGGCAGAATTTTTAAAGTAGAGGCCTATGCCTATCCCCATTAGCACTCAGTGAACTAAAAATTTCCCCGATTTCTGCTTATAGTGAAAAGCTTCATCTGGAATCGACACTCTCTGAGACCAAAACAGCTGTAATAGTACGTATTTTCCAAATCTCTGAAAAAATAACCTAAAGGTGGCTTTTGTCTTGACTCTCAGTCTAAGCTATCCTCATTTCATAATTTTTCTATAAATGATAAATGTCAATGGAGTGAACCAAAGGTCCAGGCCCAAATTGCTGTTTCATATTTAGGGCAAGCTGAATGGTTCTTTTCCAATTCTAGCTGACAGCCACAGCATGAGCAAAAAGCGACATGGAAAAGATATAGTCTATTGAACCTGGTAAATGTGAGTTGTAAGTAATTGCAGTTTCTTCTTAGTCTCATTTGCTGCTCAACCATTTCTCATTATGTGATCCCTTAAAGTCAACCTGATTCAGGAGCAGATCGATACTAGGGAAACCCTTTTGTCTTCTTTTAGGGCATAAAATTTAAAAGATGCTTAAGTCAATATTCCTTTTAATAATGTGTCTTACGGAAATACCCGGGTTCCCCCTTCTTGTTGTATAATTAATTGAGCTGCCTGCCACCCACGAGGTATAGTCGTTGCCTCCCATAACTCTCCGTTGGCCTAATTGCCATTCTGTTTTCAGTTCTATTTGTCTTTAGATATTTCCTTTTTCCCCCAGTAGTGCTGGGCATGCTTTGTACTTAGTTTTATCTTTCTGTGCTTTTGCTTCTAAATGTCAGCATAATTTTTCTGCCTTATAATATTGGAGATGTTATAACCATCCATCAGCCCAATAGAAGAGCAGAAAAGATTAGATATCATTTATCTGTATTGGTTGTTCATTGTAATGACCCAGTGGACAACATGAACAGATAATCTGTTGCTTTGATGGAAACTAATTATTCTTAAGCATGACAGCATCGAAATAGCTTTTGTGACATTGTTTTTAAAAATGACAGCTACCTAGTCATTATTAGCGCGGGCTGAGGCTCAGTCATGTTCTCTGATGACTTCCCTACATAAGCAACACAACAGTTTGGAATTTTTATTGCTGCTTCATGGGAAAAACCGAAGTTCAAGAACTTTAAAATTTCAATTGACATTCAAATATACGGACTAAACAATAAAAATTTCTTAATGTGAAATAATTTACTTTTAGAGTGAAGTAAAGGTACAATTTAGAAGATAATTTTGCTAGTTGGAGTTAATATGCCTTGATTGGTATTTTGTTGCTGGTGATTGTATAATCATGAGATTTGGAGAATAAAATCACCATGAAATAAAATTTATCTCTGATGGAGTTTCCTAAATAAAAAACATGGTTATATGATTAATTTTTGAAATATAATTTATCGGCACAGATAGGAAAGGAAGTTTTATATATATTTATATGCAAACTTCAAAAAAATCCAGTATACTGATGTATTTCTATTTTTATATACTGTTCCTAAAATGTTTTAGAAGCTTAATCAATATTTTAAGGTAGTATTTGTATTACTGACACTACTAATAACCAAGCCAATATTTATGTGTTATTGTTGGACCATAGCAGAAATGCAGCTTTGCTGTGTCTTGGTTTGAGAACCAAAGCAAATTAGGTAGCTTCACATCCAGATGTTTCTCTTTGTTAAGGTTTCACAAAAGCTTTAAGCTTTGAGCATGCTTTAGGTGATGATAGACCATGGATAATGTATTGAAATATATTAAACAAGTTCGTAATTACACAGCAACATTTACTGTAAAAAAAAAAAAACTTGCTGCAAAAAAAGTCAAACATCATTGAAGTAGGTAGGAAAAAAAATGTCCTTTTATCTTTTACTTATGTTGGTTTCCTCAATCTTATTCCCTTCCTCAGAGGGTTACTAACAATTTGGGCATATCGTTTTGGGTTTTTTCCCCCATGCAATTAGGTACGAGTATGTATACACACACACACACACACACACACACACACACACACACACACCCTCTATGGATTGTTTTATGGATGCAACTTGTTTTCTTCATTTAAAAATATGTTTTGAATATCTTTTCACATACATATATATAGCTCTCCTTTTAAAAAACTAATCATGTCTATTTTTAACTATTAAGTAGTTCTATGAACTAAGGTTTGCTCTTCCATATTACTCTTTATTTTAGGAAGTCCCCTTAAGGCACATGTAAACTGGAGGAACACCTCAATTTGAGTTTTAGCTAATTAAATGGGTGGTTTGGGTCGAGCATTTCTGACCCTATCCAAAGCTGAAACTTATCTCATGGTTAGAGAGGATGTGAGCCTCTGATTGGGAGGCGCATGTGGGAGATTGGGCTCTGCATTCTGATCTGAAGTAGACGAGCAGGTTACCTTTTTGGGCTTCAAGTTCCCCACTTGCAAATGGAAGCTGGTGTGGGATTGGGCCAGATTTGCTTCTGTCCCCATCCAAATCTTGCGTTCTCTATTTCCGTTTTCTGAACTAAAAGCTGTGTTTGGACTAGAGGTTAATTCTTCTGGGATTAGTTATAATTGTGTTCTAATGACAGTAAAAATTTAAAGTACGAACACTCAAGTCTATTTTTGCCAGTGGTGAGCATAAGCCTTTGTCTTTGAAAATACTGCCTGGAATGGCCTTTGTCACCACCAAGGTGTGGTCATGCTAAGCAACGGGGAGAGAAACAGGCAGCTGGCTCCTCTCATTCCACCCAGCAGAGCTGCCCTGGAAGACTTGCTTGTTATTACAACCCTCTAAAGATGATTCTAGATATACTCTCAACTTGGATTTGTAACCCATAGTTAACTTTTGAGTCTACACTGTACAGACAATGCTTATCAACAGGTGTTCTTTTATCACATTTACATTTAGAATGATGGACTCACACACCGTCATCATTATAATGCCTGTAGCTAACATTAATGGGCACTTTCTGTGTTCTAAGCAGCTTAAAAGTCACTTGCAGTAACCCTATAAAATAGTTTACAAGTGAGGAAACTGCGACTGAGAGAAGATAACTTGTCCAAAGGCACAGAGTTAGTAAGTGATGTGACCGGGATGAAAGTGAGGAGTTAATTGAATAATTATATAGTTATGAAAAGACTAAAAATTTAACCGGCATTTAACCTGGTGACAGAGCTAGTCATATGCAGATGGTAAATGTCAGTGCTTCTTCCTTATCAGGACGATGCTGTGAGGAGTCTTGACTTGAAAATAGCCCCCTTTCCTCAGGCACGCTCGTAGTGCTGCCTGTAGGACTCAGTCCTTTAAAAACATATACAAACAAAGCCATTCCTTATACTCTTTCTGCAGCTACCGATCATTCATGCTGACTTTTGCAAAGCTCCTGCCCTGGCAGACAAGCCCTGGTGTTGGAATCTGCAAAGTTGATGATTAGTCGAAACAGTCTGGACTGCATCCACGGGACATCTTGTAGCACAATCAAGCGCCACTTCATCATGCCTGGTGACAGGAGTTTTCCCGCTAAGTCTCAATCAGGAGCAAGGAGCCAGGGGACAGCTCAGCAGCTAATTAGACAAGGCAACGTACAAGGCTAGTACATGCCTCCTTCAATAGGCTGGAATGGTGGACGTGTCAAATGCATCTGTCTTGCTCTCTGTGCCCATTACTGTACCTGGTTGAACATTAACACTTGGAAATCTGCTGATTTTCCCCGATATCCTGGCCCATGCAGAGAAGGAGCTGAAAAGGAACTGTATGTCTTAAAAGTGGTTCCATGCTTCATTATCCCAAAAGGCATCAATCTTCAACTCATTGTTCAAGAAGCATCACAAGACGTGGTAATGTCGAGGGGATGGGTGGAAGTGCAGTGTATAGACTTTTTAGTGTCTCTGTTATGATTTCCTCCCTTTCCTATGAGGTTTGTTTTGAAAAAAGAATCAAAGACTTAGAAAAATGAGAAAGGCTTTCCTGTTGAGACAAAAGCCAAGAAATTGCAAGTGTTTCCTTCTCTCTTCTGTGTTTCCTAAAAGATTAAGGTTAAAAAAAAAAATCTTAGATTTGTGTGTGTGTGTGTGTGTGTGTGTGTGTGTGTGTGTGTGTGTATTTCACAAGTTGTCAAAATATAAAGGCAGATACTCCAAACACTTTGTAAACAAATATCTGTAAATATAAAGACAACATAAAAATATTTAAACATACAGCAGCAGCAACGACAAAAAGATAATTATTATGTCAGGACAGGATATATTCTTTACCACTTAAACAATTAACCCTACACAATATGTCAGTGCTCAGAGATGTCAGTTATGTATGTGTCTGTGTGTGTTTTCATCAGAAAACCTCAAACCAGTTTCCACTAGCTGTGGTAGGAGAGGCAGAGAATGTTGAAACATTAAGGTGACATTTAGAGTCATCTTGTCGAACCCCCTCCCTTCACTGACAGCAAACTGAATCCCAGAGTGGATCCATTGCTGCTGCTCTTCCCTGGCTCAGGGCCCACCATGCCACCAAGCTATATCTCTCTATAGGAGTTAGGAGTTGGAAGCCCTTTTTCATGGACTGAGACATGTGGGACCAAACCTAGCCCAGAATGTTGACAGCTAGCAATGCTGAATATAAGGGACAACTCCAGCCTCTGACTTAGAGTCTGCCTTTAGCAATTATTTAACTGTGTATTTCTGTGTGAGATACTGTCATCTTCTGATTGAGTGATCTCAGGAAGAAAATGTGTACAATGGTGAGTCATGACGTACTTACGTTGATTTGTATACCACTCTTCTGTGTAGCACAGTAGACCCTGCCAATCACAGAGCAAGGAGCAACTGGTTGAATAGGAAGCCTCGATTCACTGCTTAGTGAACACAAATAAAAAATAATAATAATAATGTGGTAGTATGTTGTCTCTGGAAATAGGGAGTTATGGTGATATGCCATCCAAGAGTAGATTCCAAAAGGAATGAGTGTGAATGACAAGGCGTAGCCTTCTCTTTACCCATTTTAGCTTGGTGAATAAATTCTCCGATCATATGATAGTGTGGTTAGAGTAGCTAATAATATAAGCCACATTGAACGTGGAGACTGGGGACTTGGGTCTTAGATCCGGTTTCCTGATTCAGTGGCTCGGTTTCTAACTATCCTCGGACATTGACTCTCTTTGGACCTCAATTCCCTCAGATGTAAAATGAGTGGATTGAAGTGAGTTACGTTAAAGGAGATTTCCATGCCCAGTGTTGAATGATCCTCTGATTTTAACAGTTTCCATGTTACTGTTATGAAATATTCTTTGCTTTCATTGTTTGGGTGACTTGTTGCTGTGTGTCTGGGGTTCCACTCAACGTGTGCCAGTTGGCACTGCTTCATTTCATGTCCACAGCTGTGACTTCTCACCAGGACAGAGTTTTTTTTTCTTTTAATAGAAATGTGTTGTTTATGGAAAGAGATGATGCATAAATAAAGGTAGACCAACTGCCACAATGGAGAAAAAAAAAGTCACAAAATGCATGTTCTACTAAGAATTAACCTCATATAGGAAGCGTGGAGGAAAACAAATTCTGTGATTCTGTAATATCTTTGCTGAACCCCATGTTATGTGCTGAATTTAGATGTAGCCAAAAGCAAGGGCTAGGAGTGGAGGGGACGGTAAAGGCTGGGGGATAGGGGAAGGCTGGGGGCTGGGAGGGGTGGGGTGAGAGCGGTGGGAAGCGAGAGCTAAGGAACCTATCTTATCTAACCACAGTCTTAGGACCTGAAAGCAGAGCTTACACACTGGTTTTTCTGTGTCACTTTTTTGTTTTTTGGTCCACACAGTGTTAATTGGAATAATGTTTCTTTAAAACAAACAAACAACAACAAAACCCCGAATAAGTTGCCAACGTGGGAAAAGTCCAGATTTCTGGCGTCTCTTGAAACATCAGACAGTTTGGCAACCCTGGGCCCTGAATGCCAGCACTCCCTGCTGCCAGCACTGAGGCTCGGTGTCACCTGCCTTTTACCATTGCAGTCAGAACATTATTTTTGTGTAGTAGAATTAAGATAAAAACAATCTATTTCTTACATTCGTGTCTTCATTAAAAGTGGGAAAATAAAGCTACACTGAGTGGGATGTGTGCTTCTCACACCTAGCCTGCTATATGCATTGATGTCATATGCTTTTCTCCTGTCAATAGGGATTTCAAGTCCTATCCTAGCTTAAGCTCTGCCCCTGATTTAAACAGTTAAGAAACAAACAAAAAAATCCTGCTAAACTAGAGAAGCACAAAGCATAAAATACTAGCCCAAATCCTCTCCTCACCCCATTATATGTTCCACTGGATTGTAATTGCTTAACCAATTTGAAGCAATCAGGGTTAGAACTTTGAGGTTCTTCTCTATTCTGTAAGTGGCGGCTGGGGGAGAAAGCGCAGAAAAGACACTGGTGTGGGAGTGGAGGTGCTTCCTCTGGTCTCTTGCCTGGAAGGCAACTCACCAACTACGCCAAGGAATGAATGCCCTTGTGGTGAATTTGCCGGAGCAGCTACTGTCTACCAGTTAGCCTACCCTAATTATTTGTGGTTCCCAGTTTAACCTGGAAATCTCTCCAGAGAAATACTTTGGGGTTTGAGGTTTGTCATCTCAAATTTTGGAAAACCTGGAAAGACGTTTGCAATGGCCTTTATTTAGTTTCTTCTCAGGTTAGATCCACAGTAGCTCATCTGGAGTGATTTTTCACTCCAGAAGGAATACCTTGATGGTATATCTAATTAAATATTCAAGTCCTGAGCTAGGCTTTTGTTCTTCTATCACCTTTTTACTCTCACCTTTTATGTTCCTCAATTCTTTAATTAATGACATTATGAAAATTTCAAAAGAACTACACAAGTGTGGCAACATTAAAATGCTAGTATAGACATGAAATTGGATTATGAAATTGGGAATAAGGACAAGTCATAGCACTTCAATTAAATTCTAAGTGCAATTTTTAAAAGCCTCCCCCCCATCCCAGCTGCTCATTTATTCCCCCAAGAGAAAACAAAACCCGGAGATGTCAGGGGAGAATTGTTGAGTGACTGTAGAAATTGGCTTGTTCTCTGGGACTCAGAAAAACCGGGAAACATAGTTTTTTTGTGTGTGCACACTGGTGGGAACTTGATGGAGTATTTAGGTAGGGAAAAGTCAAGCTCAAGACTCAGATAAACATCCCGATATTTCAATACTCACCCAGTGCTCAGACAGCCCTCTTTGGTTGGGAAACAACATGAGAACAGCCTTTGTTTTTATATTCTGGTTCATTACTGGTGGGACCTTAGCCAACTAGAAAATGCTGTCAGAACAGCTTCAGAATTCAGACAAAGAATCACGTCAGTTCTTATTTTAGGCGAACTGGTTCGGCCGTTCTTCCTTCAGAGAAGTAGAGTGGGTTTCCCCTGGTGAGCCTAGTTGAAAGGACTTGCTTCCACTTGAAAGATGTGGTAAACATCTGGCAAAGGGAGGAGAGTTTGGAACGATGTAGAAATCTTGGAAGCGACCAGGAGCCCGAGGCATAACTAACTGGATTCGGGGCCAGGGTCACTAGTTTCATGCCTGACTCCTCCATTCATTTGACTTTGACCTTGGACGTGACTTAGTTATGTGTTTCCCCCCTGTTGAATGGGAATGATGAGATGATGAGTCACATGTACCACTGGGACAATTCATTGTGAATAACTAAAAAGCACTTTGCAAGGGGACTGAACATGCTAAAATAGTTGGAAAAAATTGGTAGTGTGCAGATTTGAAGGCAGTAACAATAAACCATAGATTTAGCTGCATAAGGAAACATGTTCCTTCATAATTCCAGGGTAATTGGAAGTTTTTATTATTAAAGGACATGGTAGTATAAGTGCAGAAGCAGTTGGTAAGATCAAGAATGTTGAAAGGGATTTTCATTCATTCATTCACTCGACATATATCTACTAAGCTCTTTCCATGAGCTACGCACTGGGTTGGAGATAGTAATTCAGATGCGTACAATCCCTGCCCTCATGAACTTCACTGTCTAGTGGGAATTCAGAAAAGAAGTGGTAGTCATAAATTCTAATCCTAGTAGTGTGGGCAAATAACTTCCTGTGTCTCAGTTTTTACATCTGAAAATTGGGGGCCATACCCACCTTCAGGGTTCACTAAAGATTAAATGAGAATATTCATATAAAGTACTCAGCACTGTGCCTGAGAACATTGAGATCTTTATGGTAATAGGGAGTATCTATTGCAGATGCATTTTTAAAAAATGCATTAGATCTTTGTGTAATTAATTATTGGAGGAATTATTATTAACTGTAGGAAGACTTTCATACATAGAAGTAGGTTTAAGAAAATCGATAAATTAGACATTTCGATAGCATCATGCACAATTATAACCTCACGCACGATGCCAAAGAGGCACTATAGTAGGGTTAAAAAAAAATGAAGAAAGGAGAGCTGGGTTCTAGTCTTGGTTGCGCTACAACTGACCTGTGATGTCTTGGAAAAGTCACAACTCTATGTGTGTCAGTTTCTTCATCTGTAAAATGGGTTTGTGGTCTATTCCATTCTAAATTTTATGATTGTCTATAACAAATACTGAATAGTAGTGGTTAACAAGATATAGTGCTGGTGCTAATTTCTTTTGGGTGGTGACAAGACATGGGCCTATAATAATATAAGCATTGCCAGTATGAATAAGAAGAGAAGAATAGTATAAATGAGAAAAAATATTCTAGACTAGACTTAATCCTTGATAGATTAATATATAGAGATATAAATATAGATACCTAGTAGTGTTGCAGATTACCATGGCTAATGTTGCTTAAGAAAATTGATGAACAGATCAGACACTGATTAAGAATGTGCCTGAGAAAAGTGGTGAGTGTGCATAGAATCCTTAACTGGTTAAAAATGAACCTTTTTAAAAAGTAAGGTCCTATGCAGTCCTTGGTTAAGATGGACCGATGGTTCTCAAAGTGCAGTTCATGGACCAGCAACATCAGCATCCGCTGAGAACTTGTTAGAAAAGCAAATTATTGGGCCACACCCCAGACTTACTAAATAAGAAACCCTGAGGGTGGGGCCCAGCAATCTGTTTCATAAACCTACCGAGTGATTCTGATGCCAGCTCAAGTTTGAGAACCCCTGAAATAGACTCTCATCCAGATAAGTGCTAAAAACTGAGTATAGGGTAGCAAGAGAACAACAAGTTTGGAATTCATTCATTCATTTATTTATCAAGCATCCACTATCAATCACTTTGCCTGATTTTGTAGGGAAATACCAAGATATACCCTGAAATAAAATGAAACAATGTCAGATTTGACAACATGGGAGCCTAGTGAAAAGAAGGGTCATGAAAAGTTAAACTCTGAAAGAGATTTTGTCTCCTCTTCCTCTAACCAATGATGAAACCCTGGACACACCATCACCCGTCTTGGGATCACAGTTTCTTCTGCTGGAGTAAGGGATTCTCCTCCAGGAGTTGGGTGGACATATCAGAATCAACCCGAAGGTTTTATTCCAGACAAGAAAGCTTCTCCCACACTTTGCCTTTGAGAATGTGCCGTATCCTTCAGACGAGCTGCGGTAAGGAAAAAAAAAAGTAGAAAACAAAAGGCAGCTAGACTAGATGCTCTTGAAGTAACCTAGAGCAGGGTCAGGTATGACCTCAGGAAAGCAAACTGGGTGAGGAATTATGGTGAGGAGTTTTAAAGGTTAGACGGAATGAGCAGGGAAATGAGGTCATTTTTAGACTGAGAATAAGCCTGGCAGTTCTCAATGACCAAGAAGGAGCCTCTTAGGGACCAGGTGCTGTTGGTTAGTATCAATGAGATCTGAATACACATAGAACTTTTCTTCCGAGGATCTGATCCTCATTGTGTCTTTCCCTCTCTTGGCCTCTCCGTGAGATAGGCGTGGGTGGATGCTATTTCCCCATCTCCACGTAAACAAGAACGCCAGGAAAACCAGCACCTTTGATTGGAGCAAGCTCAATCAGTCAACAAATATTTATTAAGTATCTGACATTGTTTCCTGGCTTCCCCCTTTTAAAGGTATGTGTAGAATATTCTACACATACCTTTAGGGGGTATCTATTGGAAGTATCTATTGCAGGGATAACTCTTCATTTGGTGCAATATAGGAGGAAACTCAATGAATTAAGAGAAAATTAAGATTCTGTTGCTTGTCTAATATCACAGTGAGGGAGAGTAGGGTTATGTGCTCAGGTACTTTTTCTACTAAGCACAATTTGTGGCCCATGACTCACTCCTGCCCTTCATGGCAGCTCTTCCTGCAGCCTGCTAGTGACAGACCACAGTAAGGTAAGACCTCCGTTAACCAGGAAAGTTGGTTGAAGAGTGCAAACAAGCTGGGTGCAGTGGCTCTCGCCTGTAATCCCAGCAGTTTGGGAGGCTGAGATAAGAGGATCACTTGAGGCCAGGAATTTGAGACCAGCCTGGGTGACACAGTGAGACCTTGTTTCTACACAAAAAATTAAAAAAAAAAAAAAAAAAAAAGAGTGCAAACGGTTTTAGAACTTTGTTCTAGCCCTGTCTCTGCCATCCAGTGACTTTATAATGTCTGACATGTCACTTGGATTTTTTTGACCTTAACTTTCTTATCTATAAGAGGGGAGGGGAGGGTAGTTCCAAATGATCTTTATGGCTCCTTTGAGTGGTCCTTTGAGGTTGTGTCTTTCTTTCTGACGGCCAGGGACAGCAGCAGCTCAATCTCAATTCACATCCAGGCCTGCAGCAGTAGATGGAGAGAGTGAAAGAGAATGGGCCCTACGTGCTCTGACAATAAACAAAAAAACTCAGTGTTATCTTGTGTAGAAAAGTTTTGATAAAAACTTGTTTTAATATATTTCAATACATTGGCATAGGCTCATTTTGATATATTTGCAAATAAATATATATTTAATCTATTTGCAAACCTGTTAGAGTAGTAAGATGGCAAGGTTTTTTTTTTGCCCTTTTATTGTTTATTTATTATAACTACATAACAGAGGTATATTGCTTATGTCATAAGAAAAGCAGTCAATAAAAAAATGAACATTGTGAACATAGAATCCTAAAGGTTAAAAGCTGAAGAAGTTTACAGGTCTAGTCCAATCCGTTCGTTTTCAGACTGGAAAACTGAGGACCAGCGAGATAAGTGACTTGCTCAAACTCTCTGAACTTGTCAGGAGCAGGGTTTGGACATGAGCCAAGTTTCTAGTTTCCTAGCTCAGTACTTCTTTTACTCCGGCACACTTTCATTGTAGTTTTTCATTTTCTTGTTAGGAAAAAAAAACAGACAACAACAGTAATTGGGACTTTTTTTTATTTAGAGTCTGCTCAATCAAGTCTTATGAGCCCCGCGGCTTAGTCAGCAGCGATGTCCTGCTCTTTGGGGTGACTGATTGGAACCCAGGCTTTAGACGGTGGCCAAAATTCATCCGATGGGAAGGACGGTAGGGCTGGCTGCTATGGGTGCTGTTGTGTCTCTGCTCTGCAGGGCACGTTGTAGGGGCCTTTCAGGTAAAACACCCTCATGATCATCGTAGACATCATCTGTGAGATGTTCAGGAGACAAAGGAGGGCAGGAGAACAAGGTGGAAAGAGACATGGGGGCCAAGGAGGGGAAAAGATTAGATTCCATAGACTTGTGACTTGTTGCTGCAGCGACACAGGGTGCAGGGCCGGTGTGAGAAAACTCAGCACTCCCTTTGTGGTGGCCTCATTAATCGTCCCAGCCCTGATTCTAGTGATTTCAGAAAAAAAGAGACACTTATTTTGTCAGTTTGGAGTTAGCTGGATTTGCATAAACAATCTGATTGTATTATTATCCTAAACAAGAGGTCCTTTTAGATTATGAATGACAAGCAATTGTTCCCTATAATGATAAATGTTTGCAAGTGGGTATGAGAGCGACTGTCTTTACATGGAAACCAAGTTAGCTGAATACTTTTGGCTTACATTGTGAACAGGTTCCTAAAAAACAAGTCTATTTTTTTCCTAATCTCCATATGTAATTTCAACTAATAACTATTTCTTCGGCTTTACATCTATGTGGAAAAATTGCCTCCTACACAAGCCCCACCTTCCATCCAGGTCCAAACCTCTCACCGCCAATGTTATCATTATACTTGGGATTCCAGCTGCCTTTGGTTATGAGGATTTCATGCAAATATGAACCAAAGGGAGCAAAACATCAAATGCTGCCATTTTTTCCCTTCCCATTTCCCTAAGTTAAATAACAGTTTATTCTGCAGGCTTTCAAATCACTCCCACAAAATTGGCAATCCAATACAATCGACACATTCATGCTAATCCACCCAGAAGTAAATACGCTGTGGTGAAACTGTGACATTTGCAAAGACCATAGCTCCCCAATTACTGAAGAATTAACTAGGGATAAAACGAGCAAGAGCCAAGTGTGATTCAGTGTGGGGAAGCTAGCTTGCCATTCTGTGTTTAATCCTCAAGCGGAAACTTTCTATGCATTTAATAACTTAAAAGAAAAGTGTGGCTAACTTCGACATTCACTCTAAATAAAAATGTTGTACCACATTTTCTTGATTTTGACCTAAGAACTGACAAAATTCCCGTAAGGGGTGCTGGCTTTGGGATTTTACTGGACCAAGCTAATTCCAGGACATGCTTGAACCCTTGTAGGAATGTGTGTGTCATGAAACCACAGCCCACTGGGCCCAAGATTAGTTGGCTGTTCATGGAAAGAAAAGGAGATTTAACCTGTTTGGCTTTTCTTGGGTCCCGGGATGGGGTTTAGCAAACCTAGAGTTGAGTCCCAGCTTTACTCTGTACTAATGATGGTGCAAGGAAGAACCAATTTGTTCAGCACTCTATAAATTACTGGAGTTTTTATATGCCTTTTAGCCTTACAATGACCCTGGGAGGCAACGAAGACACTTGCTGAAGTCACTCCTGTTTTATTGGTGAGGAAGCTGAGGCTTACGAAGGGTGTTAGTTGCTTGTTATCCTGCAGCAGCCACTTCTAGCACGCAGCAAACCAACCAAGGCAGAGGTCCAGAGAAGGTAGGTGCTTCACCTGGCATCACACAGCAAGTTCGATGCTGGAAAGGGCACAATTAGTCTGGAATTTCCAGCCCATTGCTTAGGTCACTGGACCATGCCGTCTCCATGCGTCTAGCCTGGCCTGGGAGGTGAGCCGCCTCACATTTCGTCCCCTTGGCCAGGAAACTGTTTCTGTCCCCTGATTGGGTCAAAGTGAGCACAACCACTATAGATGGGTAGTTGGGAGGGGAAATAAAACGCTAATGATGTTCTCTGCTGTTACAAGTGCATCTCCTGTCCCTGTAAGTGGATGGCTTGGAGAGACTGCTCCGTAGGCAAAATAAATAAAGATTTGCCACCACTTTAATCTCTGATCCCAGTCCACCCACAGGCCTCAGGAAAATGCCTGACTGAGCAGGCAGCATCACAGATTTCAGCCTGTCTGATAAGGAGGGGAAGAACATTCCGGAGGTGTGGGCCCTTCAGGAGAAGGCCCAGTCTGCTCCTAGATTGCACACAGGCAGCCTGAAATTAGGACTTTGCTTTACCAAGAGAGCTTTGGACCTTCAAATACCTCAGTGGGGACTCAAGAGGAACATTTTTTCTCTCTTTCACTGGACACTCAAATACAATGTAGTAAATTTTATTGAGCACATAGTGTGTGCCAGGCCAAATCCAAATATCTAACAAGTGGTACAAAGCTTTCTGTGCTGAACCTTCTCCTTCCAAGATATGAAATTCATTAAAAAAATGCAAATCATAGTGGGAAAAAGAATCTATTTTTTGAAGACAGGTAAGGAGAAGGAGAGAATTGTAAAAAAATAGTTACCGCAATAATACTTGTTAAAAGCACCATTTATAAATTTGAACTCACTTGGTTTAGAAACAAAAGGTGCACCTTGTGTAATTTGGCTTTTTTAATAAAATGGTCATTTTTGTGTGTTCCTGGATATGAAATCCAAAAGTGAGTTTGAGCACGATAGCGCTTGCTGGTAATCCCAGCACTTTGGGAGGCCGAGGCAGGAGGATCGCTTGAGGCCAGGAGTTCAGGACCAGCCTGAGCAAGAGTGAGACCCTGTGTCTACCAAAAAAACAGAAAAATTAGGTGGATGTGGTGGTACACACCTGTAGTCCCAGCTACTTGGGAGGCTGAGGCAGGAGGATCACTTGAGCCCAGGAGTTTGAGGTTGCCGTGAGCTATATGACACCACTGCACTCCAGCCTGGGTGACAGACCTGTCTCAAAAAACAAACAAACAAACAAACAAACAAACAAACAAAAACAAATAGCCTCAGTGGAACTGAGAATTTGCTTTGGTATACTCAAAAGGCTTTAAAAAAAAAGAGAGAGAAAAACAAAACAAAACAAACAAACAAACAAAAAAAGGTCAAAAAACCCAGAAGGATGTGGCACAGTTTTTTCCAGAAAAGTCTTTAGAAATGTGTCTTTTTCTGGTATACTTTGCCATTTTATTCAATAACTTAATTTATACGTTTTTTTGCAGTTTCTAATTAACTGTAACGAAGATTGTTGTGAGTAAAAAATACAGCTGTTAGCAAAACCTCCCCCAAACAAAAAAGACCCCAAACTAGGATGCTTTGGATATAAAATCTATGCAGAATTTAGGTCCCCTTCCAAATTCCATCCAATTAAAACCATCCCCTGTTATACTATAATTTTCTTGCATTTCATATTTAGTTTTCTTCTACTTAATACTTATCTATCTAATGACTTAGTAATTTTTATGGTGTTTCCCCCTAATAAATCAGTTTCTATTTGGCCTCAAGAATCTATTGCCTCCTTTATCTTCAGGAGATGTCTATGTCCTTTTTTTTTTTTTTTTTTTTTTTTTTGAGACAGAGTCTCACTCTGTTGCCCAGGCTAGAGTGAGTGCCGTGGCATTAGCCTAGCTCACAGCAACCGCAAACACCGGGGCTCAAGTGATCCTCCTGCTTCAGCCTCCCGAGCAGCTGAGACTACAGGCGTGGGCCACCATGCCTAGCTAATTTTTTCTATATATATTTTTAGTTGGCCAGATAATTTCTTTCTATTTTTAGTAGAGACGGGGTCTTGCTCTTGCTCAGGCTGGTCTCGAACTCCTGAGCTCAAATGATCACCTGCCTCGGCCTCCCAGAGTGCTAGGATTACAGGCGTGAGCCACCGCGCCCAGCCTGTCTACACCCAGCCTGTCTACGTCCTTTGTTGATTTTAAATGTCCAATCTCCCCATGAGAGAGGAACTCAGTGGGGGAAAACTTAAGCTTAAGTTTCTTGGGAAAATTTATACCTGTCGTGTACGGGAGCTTCCTCGGGGTTCCTCTGGGGCTGTGGAAGTCCATGGGAGGAGAAAGGCAGAGGGGCTGGAATCCAGATTAGAGCAGGCGTTTACACATTTGGTTTCTGCTGCTCATTAATGAGTGATGTCCGCTATTTGACTCATCTGCTGGATACATATGGGAAATAGGGGATTTTTTTTAGAAAAATGAAAGATAAGATCATTTAAAAATACGAAGAAAACAAGAAAACCAAAGCAGTCATTTTACTGAATTAAAACACTTTGAATCACACGGGCATGTATTTTACCCCTCTCCGTGCCTGCTTACTTTTCAATCAATACAAACATTTACTGAATCCCTATTACGGCCCGAGCTCTGTACTGGGAATTCATAAATGAATGATACAATCTCTGCTCTCATCCAGCTCAAAGTTAGCAGGAGAAGCAGAAACATGGCCCCCTCATGCCTAGAAGATTGCTTTTACACAAAGCAATAACAGCAACAATGAGAGAAATAACAAAGCTTTCAATAAAAATTTATTTAACACCCTGTTTGTGTTTCTCTCATTTAATCCTCACAACAACTCTTGGAGGGGGATGCTCTGACCCCGTTTTATAGAATAGAAACTGAGGCATAAAGAGGATAAATACTTTGTCCAAAGCCACAAAGCTAGTAAGTGGTAGAAACAGGGTTCAAATCCAGGACTGCTTGAAGCTGGAGTCTGTACTTTTTAACACCCTTCTCAGGTGACTTTGTTCTATCCTAAAGCTCCAGTGTCCTGGTCTGGGTGCTTTGGATCTATGCATGTGCATGGTTTTGAATTTCACACATCTCACCTGTCCAAGGTTATTAATAGACTCAGAGAATGAAGGAAGGAAGAGCCCAGTGAAAATAGTTCATGAGGCTGGAGGGATCACGGGAAGATGACTGTAGGAGGAAGGCCAACATTTTGGCATTTTCATTTTTTTTGTTGTAAGAAAGCTGTTGGTAGCCTTTCAAACGATAAAGTGTGGCAACGTGGAAATGCATATGCTATAATAAGTAGAAAGAGGAAAAAGCAGAACACAAAATTGTATGGCTGCTGTGATTCAACAGCGTAATAGCACGCCTGCACTGGACCGGGGACATCGCAACAAAGGAAAACATAATGGGCTACAGTAGTGGGATTATCGGTGATTTAAAAAACAAACCCTTAAGGCATTTATTTTCACTATTAATGTCAAAATGTTTGTGCAATGAATGTTTTTTACAAAAACAATTCTAGTTTATAGGAAGACGGGAATAGCCCACGGGTCTCTTGCCTTAGTGGGTAAAATATCTTGCTGTGCATTTGCTTCCCTGGCCTGGAAGCCAGCACAGCGTAAGCACAGGTACCCTCACTGCTCACTGTCCTCACGGAGGTGCACAGAGTTGTATGTGCATACACTGGTGAGGCAGCTGTGGAATGAGCAGCTTCTGGTGTTTGGGTAACTGTCCAAAGCAGGGTCATTGGAACACTGAAGCCCTGAAAAGAACACGATGAAATCCGCAGACAGACAGAGGCAGGGAGGGCAGCAGAACCCTATATTCTATTTGTTTCCATAAACGTTGCCTACTATATGCTCTACATGGTTCTAATGGTTGTACAAGAATTGCCTGCTACAGGGAACTGGTACTTCCTGCTCCAGACCCATGCGTTTGCCACCCAGATATGCAGAACAGTAACAGTGATATGAATAACCATTGATTGTACAGTATCTGGGCCAGGCATTTCTCACACATTATTTCATTTAATTTTTTCAATAATGCCCTAAGGTTCCTATCCTTACACCCATTCTACGGATGTAGAAATGGTCTTAAAGAGTTTAAACCACTTATCCAAGGTCATGCAGTGATTAAATGGACATCTTGGAATGGCCGCATGACCCAAAGTCCATGCTCTCTGACAGTGGCTGTGGCTGGTCGTAGCTTCTCAAAGTGTCTGATGTAAGATTGTAAGATCTTAGAAGATGGGGAGCTCCAAAGAAGGGCGATGGGGTGCAAGAAGGGTGGGGAGCTATGAATCCAAGTGGAGAGGGAGAGCCAGCCTATTGAGGAGAAGGCAAGGGCAGGAGGGAACATGGTCAGTGTGTGTTTCTGGAGGTGGTGCTGGCTGAGCAGGCATTGCCGCTCACCTTGGGTAAGTGCTTGAAAACCAGGCCAGAGAGTGTGAATCTGAAGCTTGTTTTTTTTTTTTTTTTTGAGACAGAGTCTCACTCTGTTGCCCAGGGTAGAGGGCCGTGGCATTAGCCTAGCTCACGGCAACCTCAAACTCCTGGGCTCAAGTAATCCTTCTGCCTCAGCCTCCCGAGTAGCTGGGACTACAGGCATGTGCCACCATGCCTGGCTAATTTTTTCTATATATATTTTTAGTTGTCCAGATAATTTCTTTCTATTTTTTAGTAGAAAAGGGGTCTCCCTCTTGCTCAGGCTGGTCTCGAACTCCTGACCTCGAGTGATCCTCCCGCCTCAGCTTCCCAGAGT
Organism: Lemur catta; assembly: GCF_020740605.2. NCBI lineage: Eukaryota > Metazoa > Chordata > Mammalia > Primates > Lemuridae > Lemur > Lemur catta. The sequence continues at coordinate 42,862,365 of NC_059141.1, read as the reverse complement.
GCTAGGATTACAGGCGTGAGCCACCATGCCTGGCCCTGAAGCTTGTTTTGAATATGAGATTAAACTTTCTAACGATTGGAGGACAGAAGAGATCGAATTTTGGTGGCAAAAATCAACACCCAGTGCAGCCACACATAAGTCCTGAGAAAAGAGGTTATTCACTGACGATTTCTAGGTTCATTTATAATCACAGGTTGCCAGATTCCTCCCCTGTTTTCAAGGTCATTGCTCTCCTTAAGTCTAAATGCTACTTACACATGCACAAGAACTCCCCTTGGGAAGGATTCCAAAGATCACAAGTATAGAATCTCATGTTGGTTGAATCTAGAAAAAGGAACAGAAAATAATGCCATTTAAGAGGTAATTGTCGTGCACTTACAATGGTGCAAAACATTGTTCCAGGCATGGTTGAGAACAAGACATAATGCAGAAAAAAGGTTGCTAATGATATTGGGAAATCTTGATAGATGAATTCATGATCATACAATGAAATGCTTTCTGTTGATATAAAGTAACATGGAGAGTGGTCCATGTGACAAGGTAGAATGGAAAAATGTCAAAAGAGTGTCTGCAGAAAAGGCACTGACCAGGAGTATCTGTTTATGTTATGACAAATGGAAAAATATACACGAAACTCTTTTGTAAATTTAAAGTTTTCCATGTTTTAGAGGGGAAAAAAATGTTAAAGGCGAGAAGACGATGATTCATGTGATTGTGGTGAAGAAGATGATGGCATTTGTGATGTCTGAAAGATAGTGGGTCTGACCAGTCGCCGCTCTTTTCATTTGAGCATGAAGGCTATGAACACTGATGGGATCTGAACGGCATTCAGCTGACTGCGAACCAATATTTCATTTGCTACAAATCTTTTTGGTGTTAATAAATTTTGTCTAGTCGTATTCCTTGGGGCAGGGAGTACATATCCTGAAAAGAAATATTGAAAAATTAGGGAAACATTCTTATTGCTAATGACTTGGTCAACTGAGAGTGGGTATTAGGCCTCATTTCTGTTTGTTATTAAGCATAACATGTTTTATTCCTTAGTGTAGAAAATATGAGCTTTTGATATCACTGCTTAGTATAATTGACTCTTCTCAGCCCTGTTTGAACTTAGTGATTCATCATTTTTCAAATTAGTAGGGACACACTTAGGGTAATCTGAGGCTATAATCAGTAAAACCTTCTGAAGCTTCCTGCAATAATGGATTAGGCTGTCATTTGCAGTATCTCTTATTTCTGCGATCATGTGAGTTTTGGATGTTAATTTAAACTCATTAGTTTAATTTTTAAGACACTTCTCCTTGCTTCTGACAGCCATAGGAAGCATGTCCATTTGATGCGGGCTGCCTTGTTTGTTGAACTGGGCAGAAGTGACCCCCCTGGTAAAAGACAAGATACTCAAGTGTCAGGCGCTCACAGGGTCATCCATCTTCTTCGGCCCCTCCACCCACTGGGGCTGGGCCCCATGCACCCACGGTTCAGGCCCCTGCTCTGCGTTCTCTTTGTCATTATGCTGTTGTCAATTCTGCCGTTTATTCAGTGATTAATCATCATTTGGAAGGTTCTGCTGGGAGCCCACAGAAAGGAGAGTATTCCTGCAGGTGGTTTCTCTCTGATTAGTCAAAAGTGATAATGACTTGCTGCTGGGGCTTTGTCGTAAGGAGGGCAGGAGGGTGAATTCTTTTTCTTTTGCGGGAATGCAATTGCATTTTATAAACTTGGGAAATAAACCTAATTGTACAAAGAACATTAGAACAGGTATTTTGAAAGTGTTCCCTGGAGACACTGTTTTCAGGGAAAGCACATTTAGAGTCACAACTTGCTTATACTCTCACGTTAAATTTTTTTTTTAAGATGCATATTCATGCCACCTCAACTGCCTGAAAAGCACTGGTGGAAGATGAGATATCTGACGGTTTGTCACCAAAGTAATATCGTCAATATTTTTACCTTCGACAGCCACAAAGATGGATGATGTTGGTATTTAACTTGATGCAGTGTTACTCTGTTATATTATTTATTTAGGGAAAAAAAAATCTCTGACAGTGAAGGTTTCGGTTGTACGGTTTAAAGATGACTGCTTCCATGGGGGAAAGAAAAGCGCATGGAGGGATGATGGGCAGCCTGGCAAGTTCCCAGAGGGGCTTGGCCGTTTTAGAAGGTGGTGGTGCCTTGTTTGTGGTGATGAGATGCTACTGGAGGAAATAAGAGCGTCTTTGGGTGGCGGAGGGAAGGAAGAGGACAGGAGAGGGTGGGGAGGAGGAGCAGAGCTGCCTCTCAGCCCACTCCCAGCCCAGCCAGCCTCCCCACCATTAGCATGTGTTGGCTTCCTAAGCAAGCAGGCAGCTTTCCAGAATGGGGCAAGCGAGCCCTTCTGTGGAAAGGGAGAGAAAATCTGAACATGAGTGTACATGAACTGTTTTTTTTTTTTTTTTTACTTCTCAGTTTGTCAGAGGATTACTCATTTCAGCCTCAGTCCCATGAGCAATATCAGAGCTCCTGGACACCCCAAACCTGCTCTGGGGATTAATTCATTGTTTTCATCTTCTCCTAATGTGGAGTTTCTTTCAAATGATAGGTGTTGGTAAAAGAAACTAAATATGTCAAGATTCTGGAAGCCAAGGCTGGTATTTGCCCTGAGTAGCAAATTAGGTCCTCCTCCTCAGGGCCCCCTCCTCACTACTCTTCTGGTCTGAGGCTGAGTGTGGAATTGGGAGCCTGAGTGTGATCTCTGAAGTGTCCCTGTGTGGGTGGAGGAAACAGTGCCCTGAGGTGTATCCTGCTGGTGGGCGTGGATGGCGGGTGTGTGTGTGTGTGTGTGTGTGTGTGTGTGTATGAGAAGTGGGAAGGGACCCCTCCCCCAGGACAGCTGCCCCCAGCCAGCGAGCTGGTCCTGGGGCAATTTGCAAGTCACAGCCCCAGGACTGGGAGCAGCTGCTGCCTGACAGGGAGATGGGCAAGAGTGACAGCTGAGCTGCTAGCCCAGCCCAGGCGGTGCAGGGGGCACTCTTGCAGAAGACAGGTCAGGAGTAAGGGAGCCAGGTGGCTTCTGGGGGCAGCTCAAAGCCTTCTCCTGGGCAAAACAGCAAAGCGCTGAACACAAGCCTCAGTCTCCCTTCTCAGCCTTAAGCTCCCTCCACCCCCAACCCAGTTTAGCCTCGGTCTTGGGTGTAAGAGGCTGATGGCAGCTTGAGTACAATACACCCCAGGTGGAGACTTGCCTTTGAATGGGCACGTAGACCCAGAGCAATGGTTCTCAAGGTGTGGTACTTGGACCCCCAGTGTAAGCATCACTCAGCAACTTGTTAGAAATGTAAATTCTTGGGTCTTCCCAAAGACCTAACTGAAGCAGAAACTCTAAGGGGTAAGACCCAGTAATCCAGTTTAACAAGCCCTCCAGGTGATCTGATCTATGTTAAAGCTTGAGAATCACTGACCTAAATTGACCAATCTGTGACCTAGTGGTATTTGGGGCATTTATCGATAAATTGAGGCAAAAGAGCACTAAGGAGAACAGGGCCTCATGAGCCCCTCTTATCATTCCTCCCCCGAGACCATCTACTCCAAAGCCATCCCACCCATGGGCCCTCAATAATCTTGAATGCAAGAACAAAAATAGCCTTTGGAATTTAACTAATCAGAGAATTTCAACTCTGGACATGTAAACTGTTGACAACTTGAGCAGATATGGCTTTCTCCTTCCTTTTTCTAGAGTTCAGGTAAGGCTTTCTAATTATTCTTCTGGAGTTGAATCATTGATGGTGGATGATTCTCCAAGTTCTGGGTGAGGGAGAAAGGAGATTTTTATTATTTTAAGATATGGCAAGAAAATAGTGCCAATAAAGAGTATAAGGATATAGGACATTTCCCAGAGGTTAGCAAACTCTCTCTCCAACCTAACCTCTGTTTCAGGAGTGGTACCGAGGAACATTTGATGGAAGAGTATGAGGTCTTCAGAAAGTTTGGAATGTGTTCAAAGCTGTGGTCAGGCCATAGGAGCAGATCCGTGGTAGATGCCTATTGAATTAGAAACCTTAATTTTATCTCAAAGCCTGTTTGTAACTCTTCATTCATATATTTACCTCAACCTTCTTGAACCTAATTTTATTTGTGGTTTACATAGGATCTTGCAGTAACAAGTTCCAGATGAGGTAATAAATTAACTACCCACAGTGCAAAAGAATGTGTGCCTTTATTTGTCCTAAAAGGACCTCTTCCAAGTTTCGTGGGTGCTTATCTGAAATCTTAACTCTTGGGTTTGGGTGTTGATGCTTCCGACTTTGTCTGAGATAGTCTCTTTATGATTGTGCAAAGATGAGTCAGTTGCATTGATTAGCACTATCACACCACAGCAGGGAGGAAACTCTTGAGAAAAGGAATTCCATCTGACTCCATTCCAGGGCTGGGCTTTCTTCTGCTAGAGTTGGTGGTAATCTCTGTAGCATGGTTTGAGAAACTCACAAGCACCCCACCACGTTCTTCCTGAATCCATGACTAACCTTCCACCACTGGAAACTCATTTCTTTGGGTAAAGCATTTCTTTTACTAGTATTTTCTTTCAATAGGTTTAACTTTCAGGAAGGCAAGGAACATGCCTCAATTACTTTTTGTTAGCCCCTACCACTTGTCATAGAGCCTGAAATAAGAGACTTGCCATAACCCTTTTTGTATGCATGTATATATAGTCTCAGAGGGGGATATCAAGTCATCCATTTACACCTTAGTATGAATGGGATGTGAGGGTGAATTTGGCTTTACATTTGGGGACAAATGATTGAGGCATGTTCCTTGCCTTCATGAAAGTGGAATCTAGTGGAGAAAACACTTGTAAAGAAATTGCTTTACCACCCCCTCCCCTGCCCACCCAAATGACTTTTCAGTGGTGGAAATTTAGGCATTGTTTATCTGGCCAATAGGTCTGGCCAGACAGGGGCCACCTTCCTCACTCCTCTACATGGTATTGGAGGGAGTTTGTCTTAGAGGAACAGTTTTCTCCATCCTCTGAACCATGAAGACCAGGGTGGCATGAGTGTTTTGGTGACAAGAAATATAAGATAAGGATATGTTGAAATAACAGCTAACACTTATTGAGCATTTACCATGTATCAGGAACTCTTTAATGTGCTTACTATTTATCAGCTCATTAGATTCTTTTAATAATCCTGTGAAGTAGGCACTCTTAGTATCCCCATTTCACAGAAGAGAAAGCCAAGGCACAAAAAGTTAAGTAACCTGCCAAAGGAGACCTAGCTAGTAAGTGGAAGAGCTCTGAATTCAAACGCAGCCAGCCTAATTTCAAAGCCTGGCTAAGAACCACTATGCTATACTGCCTCCCTGTGAGAGGAAAAAGGGGCACACAAAGGCAAAATTAGAGCCGAAGACAGACTGTCAGGTTTTAGTCTGAAATGTCAGTTCTTGACGTGCTCATGGCTGAAGAATGACCAGATGCATCATAGTAAGGCAAGCATGAAAATCAGGTTTATTGAGGAGAGAAAGGCAGGATTGTAGGGCAAGAACAAGATATAGGTTTACAGAGCATGATACATACGCCTCAGATGATGACTGGACCCACTGTCACAGCAAAGGGAGAGCAAAAGGAAGGGTGCAAAAAGGGACTTGGTTATGGTCTGCATCTTGTTTTATAATGCCCAGATTGGGACCTCCCTAGTGGCTCGGATGTCACCATGGAACCATTTTGATTGGACAGTTGGGAGTTGCATGACCTGAGTCTTAACTACGCATGTGGGTTGTCCTAGGTCAATTTCCAGACTCTATGGTACCTATACTGCTTGGCCTGTGGGCTAGAGAGTCCTCTGCATTCTTTCACAGCTGGTGCACTAAGTTATGATTGGTAGATTCTTAGGGTATTCCCTCCTCCTACAGGTATGACAGTCGCTGGGGAGAGAATCAGGGTGGGCCAGGACCAAGATGGGGGCCTTCTTCCCAGGTGGGGCAGTTGCCCCAAGGCAACAGCACCCACTTTCGTCCCTAGGAGACCCAGAATCCCTCGCTATCTACCTAACAAAACTACTTCCATTTCACCAGTTTTTGTCAAGGATGAACCAAACAGGGTGTGTAGCAGTGCTCCAGGGAACCAAGATTGGATATCGGTAGGATTCTGGGAGGGAAAGCATGAAACAAATGCTCTCTGAGATCTCGCTTTGTCAGGTAGGGGAAGGAAAGGGTTATTTAGAGGGAGATCAGAAGGTTCCTTTCAGTTCCTGCAATGTCCTCCCCTCTCCTGTTCACCTCTCCCTAATAATTTGATCAGTTCTCTGTGGAGAGCACTTAGTTGCTATGGTAAAAAGTACTCTATAAATATAAAGAGAATAAAGCCAAACAGAGTATCACCCCGTTAATGCAGAGGCTCAAGGAATTAGCCTTGAACATCATGGTCTAATGATGTGCCATTCAGTCATTTTGCTTTAAATCCTATTGAACACATGTGCCCATTCTGGACCTCATAGGGATGCCTTACAAAGACCCAGAGAAAATGCCCTCATGTTGCTTTTAAAGCCCAACCCACCTCTTCTCAAATGCTGTGCACTTCACAGATGTTCACTGTTTCCATTTTTTAAAGTGGGACTTAATAGAAACAACTGCTATTCTGACTACGTGCTATTATATTTGGTAGCTTAACTCATGAGATTTTAGCATTGAAGGAATATAGATTCATCAAATTTAGAGCAGAAAAGGATCTTAGTGATTGTTTGGAATCAGAGTCTCAGACTTAAATGTCTACAGGATTGAGACAGATAAGGTAAATGAGAGAGGTAGGCTGTGCACAAAACAGTTGGAAACGGTGTTTTGGCATTCCTGGAGCTTGGAATCCTACTCTAGCTGCATGTGTTTGTTTATTTTGCCTCCATCTCAGGATTTCAGGCGATGCAAAAAATACAAAAGAAAAAAAACGGAGTAGGGTCGGGGGAAATGATAGGAAAAATAAAACTAAGGATGAGGCTAATGAACATAATGATTATAAAGTTGTATGCAGTTGCTGGATTTATGTCACAAGTGTCCAAGCTTCCTGGCAGCCAATATAAAGAAAGGAACACAAACCAAGTATTTAGGAGAAGCACAGACTACTTCTGGTTCCAAAGTGGGTTCGGATTTGGATTCCCTGTGGGTTCTCTTCTTTAAACTCTGTCCGCTTTTCTTTCTCTGTTGGTTCTCCTTCCATCCCTCCTGAATTGCTTTTGTGAGCAATTTTTACTTCACTGATCTCTTTAACCCTCTTACCAGCATTCATCCTGGCCTGCTCATTTCTGTTCATATTTCTTTTCTTTTCTTTTATTACTTGCTAGTTTTTTCCTTGACACTGCTGAGATTTCAACCTCCAGCAGGCAAGCGTTGGCCACTCATGCTTTCACCGCCCAGTTCAGATCACTCTCCTAACTTCCAGACCTATATATCCAGCTCCAATTGCCTAGCATAGATCTCATTACAGATGTCCCTCGTGTCATCATATCCCCAAATTCAATTTATCCTCTTTCCCTGTCCTACTCCTAACCCCTTTTACTCTTAGATTGGCTCCTCCTCCTGTTTTCCTTGTCTAGTAAATTACACTACCAGCTCGAGCCATCAGGTTGGCCTAAATAGAAATCCAGGATTCATATCTGACCATTTTCTTTCTCATTCCATACACAATTGAAAAGGCTTACTAGTCTTACACGTTCTATATCATTCAAATCCCTAGAGCTTTCCTGTAAAGCCCAGGTTCCTTCGCATAGAGTAGGGAGGCGCCTATGTATTCCTTCAGGCAGGCATTTCATGACTACCCTTCTCACACCCTTTGCTCCAGTCCTATGGAAAATGACTCCAGATGAGCTGCAAGCTGTCTCCTTCACATGGAAGAGTCCTCTTCTAGGAGCATTTTTCCCACCATGTCCTTTGGGATGTGACTGTTTTCAATCACCCAGGAACTCTCTCCTTTTCCAGAAAGCCTTTCCTGAATCTCCTGCCCTGGGTTTAGGTTAATACTCCAATAGCAGAGACTTTTGACCTGGTATCCAAGAACCCCCTGTGTGATTCCAAGAAATTTTGGTTAAGGAATTCAATGGCTTGAAACTCAGGTGTAAATGGATTCAAGGACTAGGGGCTTACGTAAGTATTCAGGAGTTGGTCTCACCTCCCTCTATCAGCTCTGATTTTCTCTTTGCTGAAGTCCTTTTCAGCCAGGATTTCTCACGTGATGGCCCCTGGGGGCTTCATACCTACTTTAAAAACCAACCAACCAAACAAACAAATATAAACCCCACAATTCTGCTCTATGCCCTTCAGTAACTTGCATTTTTTCTTCCAAAAATGATAAAATCCTGTCTGGGCGTGGTGGCTCACACCTGTAATCCTAGCACTCTGGGAGGCTGAGGCGGGAGGATCGCTCGAGGTCAGGCGTTCGGGACCAGCCTGAGCAAAACTGAGACTCTGTCTCTACTAAAAATAGAAAGAAATTAGCTGGAAAGCTAAGAAAATATATAGAAAAAATTAGCCAGGCATGGTGGTGCATGCCTATAGTCCCAGCTACTCAGGAGGTTGAGGCAGGAGGATCGCTTCAGCCCAGAAGTTTGAGGTTGCTGTGAGCTAGCCTGATGCCACGGCACTCTAGCCAGGGTGACAGAGTGAGACCTGGTCTCAAAAAAAAAAAAAAAGAAAAGAAAAAAAGAAAAAGATAAAATCCTTAACATGATATACAAGGCCCCACATAATAGCCTCTCCCCAGTTCTACAACCTCATTTTGTTTCCGTTGAAAAGTCAGTTGTCAATATTTTGTTGCTCCTTTGAAATAAGGTGTCTTCTTTCTTTCTGGTTATTTTTGAGAGTTTTTTTATCTTAGGTTTTTAGCAGTTTTAGTACAATATACCTAAGGGTTTTATTTGTTTTGGTGTTTAACCTGCCCGGCTGCACAGTGCTTTTTGAATTTGTGGTTTTATGTCACTTTGTGTCAATTCTGGAAACTTCTTAGCTTCTTTCTTCACATATTTCTTCCACCTCAACCTCTCTTCCCTTATCTTCTAGGATTAAATTACATGTATGTTAGAACTTTTCACTCTGTCCCACATGTCTGTTATAAACTTTTCTGTATGTCCTTTTTCCTTTCTGTCCTTCATTCTGGATGTTTCATACTGACCTCTTTTCTCATCCACTTCTCTTCATCTTTCTCCAATTTTCTTTTAAAAAACGTATATGTTTTTAATTTTCATTACTGTATTTTCAGTTCTAGAATTTCCATTTTGTCATTTTTTTTGGTAGATTCCAGTTGTCTGCTAAAATTTTCCATCCTGACCTCTTCTTTATTAAATATATTGATCACAATCATTTTAAGTTCATATCTGATAATGTTGAATCTGTATCACTTATGGGTCTATTTTATTGTTTATGTTTTTTCTCTCTTGGTCCTGTCTCTTGATGTACCTAATTAGCTTGCCTGAGATTTTCCAAAATGCTGTTCTCTGGACAAGACCAGTTATGCTTTTCTGCTCAGAAGCAATAGGCATCTAGAATTTCCTAACAGAAGAAACACTCTGTTTCTTCCTTCATGGTACTTTTCACAGTTTATAATTTTTATTTATTATTATCTATAATAACCTTTTGTTTACTTATTTGAAGCATCTGTCTCCTTCACTAAACCAAAAGCTTTACTAGCACTTATTATTAATATAAAGCAAAGTTTCTCAACCTTAGCACTACTGAAATTTTGGACTGGATAATTCTTTGTTATTGGGGGGAGTTATCCTGTGTGCTCATCACCATTGCAGGGTGTTCAGCAACCTTGACCTCTTCTCACTAGATGACGGTAGTACTCCTCAATTGTGACCACTAAAAACAAAAATGTCCAGATATTCCCTGGGTGGCAAAGTCATTCCCAGTTGAGAACCACTGGCATGAAGGAATGCATGCATGAATGAATGAATGAATGAGCAGACTCATTTAGAAATCTAATGGAATTTCCAAATCCTCGAATAATATAGAAGTATGTTTTTTGTCCATTCATTTATTCTGATTCATTCATTCGTTCATTTAGTCATCTCTCCATTCACCATTTACTGACAACCTGTTAAGGGAAGAGGTCAGAGGTGCTGCTTAACAGCCTACAATGCTCAGGGCACCTGTGCTAGGCATGTGGGGTTAAGGCTAAAAAAAATATGAATTATCCTTAGATTATTGGGCTGTAGGGAGAATGGTAACTTGAGCTGCACATTTTCAATCAAGCTTGCCCCTGCCTGCAATTACTTCCTGGTTCTCCCCTGCTTTTCTCCTCCTTAACCATCCTTCACAACCAGGTCAGCAAAGAGGATCTGGGTCTAGAGTTCTCCTCTCCCCCAGCTTCCTTAATGCGTCTTGCATTGGTCATTAGGCCTTTGCATCTATCACACAGTGTTGGTGTTTTATGAATCTTATAAATATGTCTAGACTTCCTAAATAAAGGTTTTGAAGTTTACTAGAGTGGGACAAATCCTTAGATAAAAATGTAGTTCTAATCCTACTTTGCTATCAGTGTAGCGTCGGGACCCTGGGCACGATGCCCAATGGCTGAGGCTTACACTTACTTCACTTACAAAATGGAAATGGTTTTACGTGTTCTACAATTACCTTACAAGGATATTGAGGATATTAAATGAAATAAGGGATATAAGTGTATTTTGTATATTTAAATACACTGTACAAATGTAATGCGTATTTATTACATTATCAGCATTGAGAATGATAGTCACAAACTTCTGAGGTAGGGACTGAATTTTATATGTCTTTGTATCTCTAGAACCTGCCATATGGCTGCGTATTTTGTAGTGGGCTCCACAGATGATACTTGGTGATGCTACGGTGTCTTGTGAAGTGTGGATCTCATTCACTCTATAAACTTGTTATCTCAGATTATTCACTAGTCAATAAATAGTTGTAGAGCCAAAGTGAATTTCAGATAATCATCCACGAAGTCTGTGTTATTGCTCATGCATATGTATGCTGGCACCTTCTGAAGCTATGAGCTGTAAATATTCTATATGAAACATATTTTAAGGATCTAATGGTGTCTTATGAATTTTTATTGAGAACTTTAAAGAATATTTTATTTTATACAAGAACACATTAAATAAGGTAGAAATTCTGGTAAGATTTCACTCTAAAGTATATTAAGATTAAAAGTAATATATTTTCAGCGCTTGGATAGATTTCATTTTCTTTTTTGCTTTTATTATATAAGAAAGTGATAAATCCTCTAGAATACAGTAAGAGATTAATCTACCTAAAATGATCATTTTCCCTAGCTATTGCCTGAGTTTAAAAAATTATTTTAACCGATGTATAAACTCAATTGAAGAAAATTTGTTACTGCAAAAGTCATGGTTGGTTTTGCCTTCCTGATATTGGTCTATTTTGTGGTAATGCTAAAATTGAACACCATAGTAACAAATTTGTTTTACTAAAAATATTGAGATAACACAAATAAGACATTAAGCAAACCCATGCATTAGCTGAGTTGACCTTTCTTGAAAAATAAATACTAAGGAAATATTTTAAGGGAGTTCCTTTTTGTTTTTTCAATTTAGTGTTCATTTCCAGTCAAATATTGCTTTTGTTTATTGTTTTAAAAGAATTAGGTTAATACCTGTTAAATGTGGTAGTAAAGTTTTACTACATATAATTAAGTTGTAAAACTAAATGGACTTTATAGATATAATTTCCAATACAAGCTTTTATATATTTTAATGAAAAGTAACTGGCTAGCTCAGGGTATTAAATACTATACTAGCTACAGAGCTTTAAAAATATTTAGTTTGTTTTTCTAAAATGGGAAATTCACAATGAGATTTTTTTAAGTCCATTAGAAAAAAGAGTGATGGATGTTGTATTTAATTAGTACAGTACTGAACTTTTTCTCTATATAAATTCGGATTCAGAGGAATTTACTGACTGTCTTTATGGGCCAGATATGATGGTAGCTTCTTTCTCATTTATGGCCATTTAATCTTCAAACAACCCGAAGATGTCATCTTTGTGAGAGAGAAGAGGAATCTGAGGCTTTTGGGGGGGAGTAACTTGCCTACAGTTTCAAAGTCTAAAAAGTGCCAAAGCTGGAATACAAACCTAGATTTTCCTATCGTGTATTCTCACCAGTACATTTATTCAGGATAATGAGAAATCAGATGCCATCATAGTGATATTATAACCTTTCCCAAGTCTAATGTGCTAAGAACTGTTGACCTCATGCAGGACCAGTAGATATGTCTATAACCTCTAAACTTTTATAAAGTTTCCCTGAACTTGACAAAATGATTACTCATAGCATGCCTATTTGAAAATGTTTTTTGGCTACTCGTTTATTTCAAGATGGTGGGCTAGACTTGAGATTTTTATTGGTCTAAACTGCTGAGTTCCTTCCTAAGTTATCATGCAGAAAACAAATATAAAATACTCATGGTTGAGTTGAAACCAAAATTTTACATCCTTCAATGATTATTTAATTTATCCATATGTTTTTGTTTACAAATGCAAATCCATCTAATTCTGTCAAAAGGCTAATTTAAAGAGGCATTTCCATGAGACTAAACCTACTTTATGATAAAAAAATGGGTGAAAAAAATTTTTTTAAACGAATAATTCTTTGTTTCTTTGTTGAAACTGGCTAAGCCTGAAATACATAACATTCTGGGAACTCTTGGACAAGGTTGGGGAAAAGTGGAGAATAGTTAGGATGAAATGATTGGCCAGGTCGAGGATGACACTACATTTTAAACCCAAGGGAGCCTGTGAAGTTTAATCCAATTCAACATGAATTAGATCTCTTGGAATTATATCCAAGGGATCTAATTCAGGGGTCAGGGCTGGTGACAGAACTTGGCCAAGCCAAGTCTCAGTATCTAGTGGGTGTCCCAGTGGATTAGAGAGGTTATAATAAGTATTGCTAATCCATTCTCTCTCTCTTCCTTAAAAATGGTGATAGAAATTGATATTTATCTCCAATATGTATTTCCCCTTCTTCAAAAATCAGAATTCCCAAATGTTAGCTGGACACATGGTTACCCAGAATTTATTTCTCAGCCTTTCTTATACCTAGGAGTGGCCATGTGATTAAAGTCTAGTTAATAAGATGTGACCACAATGGCCCTTGGAACTTTCAGGAAGTATCTTAAAAATCTCCTGCCTTTCTTTCTTCGAGGTATTTGGACTGTGTGTGTGAAAACTGGAGCAAGAGCAGCCATTAATGATCATAAAGTAGAAGTTCCATGTTGAGGATGGTAGAACCACACGGTAAAAGGAGCCTGAGACCCTGATAATTGTGGAGCCTTAAATCAACCCCTGGACTGCCTACATTAACAGGAACTTAATCCTAATTAATATACTAATGGAACTCCTATAATATTGAGGGTGGCAACGTATCCAATAAGACAGCTATATTCTAACTTCTGACCGTTGATATAAAGTAGAAATTGTGAAGGAATCCTGAAAAGATTCCTTAAAAGGGGTATAGACAGCTGGAGAAAGTCCATTATGTCTTCTCTCCTTCTTACCTACTGTCTGAAATGTGGATGTGATAGGTGGAGCTCTGGTAGCTATTTTGGAACACGAGAGTCCTGTAGGAGCAGAAAGATAGGAGGAGCCTGAATTCCTTGATGACTTTGTGAAGTCAGCTTACCATTATTGGATGACTTACTTTTGGACTTCTTTTACATGAAAAAGTAAACCTTTTGGCATTTAAGCTGCTTTGTTTTGGGTTTTCTATTGGGTACAGCCAAATCTAATCCCACCTGAGAGAGAGGTTCATCAGAGTGAACAAGAAGGTACAGGAAAAATGAATGAGCCCCAGGGAACTGAAATGTTGGGCCTGTGTCTAGTCTAGTTGGGAAGCTGGAAATGGAAGTAGTGACCAGAACTTGGCAGACTAGTCAGTCAATGTTGGAACTCTAGCCAGTGCATGGATGTGACCATCTGGGCTCCCAGCACTGGTGGGGAAGGTGCAGCTAGTGTGGTGCCAGAGTTGGTACTCTTTATGTTGGGCACAGCTGGCCTTGCAAGGGTCAGGTCTTTAGTGCTAGATATGGGCCGAGCAGAGAGAGAAGCAGGCAGAGGCTGACGGAGTCCATGCCTGATTTAGACCCTGTTAAGGCAGAACTATTCTGCTGGGCCTCTCTTTGTCTTCTTGGGGTTCTCTGTAAGCAGCTAACACCAGCCTGGTGAGAATCAGCTTTGCTCCTCTGTCATGTATGGGCCAGCTGCATCCCCACTGGTCCTCGTTTCCCCTTCACTGAGCTCATTTACTCTCTGGGGATTTGTTTGACTGTAAATAGTCTGGACGCCAAAGTGTGGGAAAACTAGAGACACAAACAACAGAAGCCTCAATGCTACAGGGGCAGAGAGTAGTGTCCTTTCCTTAGGTAGCATCGCAGAAGACCCAGCAGGCAGTCCCATTGCTGGGGACATTTCATAATCAGAGACACTTCTAGGGGGTGACTCAGGGAGGCAGCCTGCTGCTGAGCAAGGAGGAGGCTGGTTCGTGAGCTGAAGTTCAGAGAAATTTAGGCTCATATGGAAACTATAGACCCAGAGCTCTGTAATCAAAGAGGTGAGGTGAGTGGAAGCACGCTGGGAAATAGAAAGTGCCATGCAGATTATTGTAATTTTGTTAATGAAAAGAGTAACAACAAAAGCACCCTCCGCCCCACTGTTGCTGAGGCCATGCCTTCTTGTTAATTTCTTCCCAGCAAGGCTGCCCTTGGGATTCATGGTAAACAAAGTTTGCGCATTGTAAAAAAAAATTGGGGGATTTACATCAGAACACCTACCTTCCCAGGGATGACTTGTTCAGAATACTATTGCAAACTTAGATGACAGCTCAGTACACTTTCAGAATTAGCCATGCTAATGATGGGATATACTATTAATAACTGTGTATGATACATATTAATCATGTACCCCATTTACTGTTATTTACCCCATATCCAAAAGTCCATTCTACTATTTATATGTATATGTGTTATGTGAAGAAACAGAGATAGAATAATTTTGGGAAATGCTGGGTTAAACAAAGTTGAGTTGGGAAATTGTCACTGACTGTGTGAGTCCAGGGGAAGGGAGCTGCCCGATGCTCTGATGTCCTGGAATGAGGGTCTTCATTGCTCCCTGCAAGGAATCTAATAAAACATTAGGTAATAATTTTTTTCTGCCCTCATTAGTCAGAGAACAGGCCTTTAAGTTGGGCTTGTCTAATCAAATCATTCCTCCTGAAATGGCTCCTCTGGGACACAAAGACAAAAGGAGAGATGAGATGACTCGTGGTGGCCATGGCTGTGCCTTAGCCAGATGGCTTCTGTGTTGTTCTGCAGCCAACATCCTTGGTTTTCCAGCCTTCCTGCCTATTCTGGGAGTTACTTCAAAACCTCTCTATGGCTGTCCGTAGCCAAGAACATTGACTAATGCAGAATTGAAGGACTCTCAGAACCTTTAATATGCTAGTTTGCGTTGTCAGTCTCCAAAAGGGGCTCAAGAATGTGGCATTTCTAAATGCATTTGACCTGGAACCCCTGACTCCACACACCTCCCATCTCCCCCTGCACTCCCAGTATCTCTTAGGGTTAATCTGCTGAATCACTGAACACATCAAGAGAAATGCTAATTTAGTAAGTCACTGCTTAGCTAAATCAGAAAGCATCTTGGTGGTACAGAAGAGTTTATTTAACTCAAAAAGGTAAATAATTTTCTTCCTGCTTATAATAAATCCAAGATCTCATAACAGATTATGTTCTAATGATGGATTCATAGTGAATCTTTCTCTAGACGACCATCAAAGGCCACACGTATATTGTCTCATGTATGTGCTCCGTGCTGGCAATGAATTCTGGGACTATTGTGGATGCTTGTGGAACACTTTGTAGAAGCCAAAATACATCTTCTTTTTACCCAACCTATTACATCTGCTAATGACTTAGGTCAACTGGGTAAGCAATGTGGTCATTCATAATTAATTTTGCTGTTCATTATAGCCAATTATTTTAACTGCTGGATCATTTGTATTTTTATACAATCTGCAGTCTTCCAGGAACATACAAAGCTTAATGGGTTGTATAATGTGCAATCCCTGATCCATGATTAACATGCTGTTTAATGAGTACAATTTTAAGAAAGCTTGAAACTTTAGGTCCCTGGCTGTTTCTACAAAGCCAGGCACTGAAAATGAAAAGTCTGCAACAGTAATGGGTTTTGAATATTTTAAATGGAGGGTTATTCTTACATAAATGAGATTTTCCTTGCAAGCTGGGAGCATCCTACCCTTACCTAGCCATCCTGAGATGTTACTAAACAGGGGCAGCGGCTGGGGAGCATGTTAATCATATTGAGTTTTGGTTCACAGTACTAGGTATTCTGATTCAGTAGGTCCAAAGTGAGCTTTTCCAAAAAGTGTACCAGGAAATTCTGACACAGGAGTTTGAGGTTCATACTTTCAGAAATACCAGACTAAATTTTTTTTTTTTTTGAAGGTTTCTTAAGTGTGCAAGGAACTGAATTCCCCAGCTGGGGAAGTTGGAGGCCAAGTGATTATTCAGGGACACCTGAGAACTTACTAGTTTCTCTCTCTGGAAGAGCATGTGGGTTCGCTAAGGCTGAATTTGGGTTAAGCACTGAGAAACCTGCAAGCACATAGACTGTTAGCATAAGTTTGTCTGGAATCCTGTGTATGGAAGGCTGTGGTGTAGCAAAAACTGAGCTTTTTACGTTCTGTTACAGCTTACCTTGTGTAGATGCTGTCCCCAAGAGCTGGCCGTGTCTCCCCTTTAGCAGTTCCAAAAGCCATGAAAAGTTATACTGAGATGGGTGGTAACTGCTCCAGTCTATGTGGCGGCCATTCTTCCTTGGCTGGCACGCTGCGCACTTAACCCAATCTCATGGTCTGCTCTATGCGTGTGTGCCTGGAATGCCACGGAGGGCAAAGATAGACTGTCTTTATCTTGCTCTAGCTCCTGACCCCTCCCACGAGGTGCCAGGGGAAAGATGATGGTTAGTCATGAGCACCATTTATTCAATCTGCTAACATTTTCTGAGTATTTGGCTTTGCTCGTTACTGGTGACTCTGGGAAGTTACTCAACTTTTGCAGTTTTCTCAGCTGAAAAATAACCTAATGATAATCCTCCCCTTTTAGAGCTGTTGGTAGAGTAAAAGTATTTGACATGCTTCATGGCATATAGGGCTCAAGTCTCAAAAATGTTAAACATCTTCCTTCCTCCTTTCTCTTTTTTAAATCTCCTTCTCTCCTGATTCCCCCCCCCCCCCCCCCCCCCGACTTTTGACCTTTTCTTCTAAGTGGCAGACAGCTCTGTAATTTCTGTTTAGGAAGGAGGCTTAAGTCACGCAGTCAGATTGGACGATGAACAGGAATGAGCAGCGAGGGAAACTGTCTTAAGCTTGAGCTTGCCAAGTACTCAATCTTGGGTTGTATGTTTATTTGGGATGGCTTAGGCTGGGACACTGCAACATCCACACGCCATCCCTTGGTACCACCTTGGAAGATACAAGGATGATGGAGACACTTTCTTTCCTCAAGGAGCATGGTCTAGGGAGACATTTGTGGTTTGACTGGCTACCCAGTATATAAGGGCAATTTATATTGTTTATGTTAGAAGAGGTACCTTAGGCCATGGGAGCACAGAGGAGGGAACAGTGAATTCTTGGACAATGTGTTCTATCTATATTCAGAATCAGAGAAAAAGATCTGCTTCCCTGCTAAAAATAGCAACACAGTTGTGTGTATATTGCATCAGGTAGATTATTAGGGGCAATGTAAGCAAAGACAATATTGATATATGAAAGTATATCTACAGGATCAGGAAGAAAGTGGTAGCAGAAAGGATCTGAAGAGCTTCTTCCCTACAGCACAGTTCTGATTTTGCACACAAAGTCTTGTTAAGGGAGTTCTGCTCTCACACAGCAGTGAAGGTAGAGTTGAGAGACACCAGGGAAACCAGCGTTTGTGTTTAGTTGTAGGCAATAAATTGTGTGGGAAATGCCAATTTCAAAATTCCTCCTTTCTACATAATTCAACATGAGTAAGACAGAATCGTTGTTGTTGACTACAAAATCCATCTCAAAGACTCAAAAATCATTAATGTCCAATAATACTGATTTGTTTTCTGTTAAATCTGAGACTTACGGGTTCTATAAGTCTTTCCTTTGGCAGAAAATTCAATAATTTATTATCACTGAAGGTAAAAGTAGTCTCAAAATTGTTTAGATTGGTTTTGGTGTTTTACACTTTTAGTTCATAAAATGCTAGTGTGTCTTCATAATTCTGAACTGGAGAATTAATTAAGGTTCTTATTTCTTCAATTTACAACTTGGCTATGTTTTTTTTTTTTGTTAGAGGTCTGGTGAGAATCCTCATTTATTTTTGGTCTTTATGGGAACAATTTTTATGTTTATCATTGCAGAATGGAGAATCACAGCCAATAATGCTATGATATGGCAACCAGTTTTTCTAACTTATTTGTTTTAATGAAAATAAGACTGGCAGCATCAAAACCTGACAGCATTAAAAAAAAATTCTTCCTGGAAGTTTTCATCTAAAAAAAAATTGTGCTGATTTTCCGACACGAATCTCACATCTCAAAGTATTCTTTATTGAACAACAAACACTATCTTGTTCAGTAGTGAAAAATCCCATGATATAAAGATATTCACTGGGGAAGGCTCATGGAACACATAAGCATGAAATTATTTTGAGAGAACCAGAGGAAAATTGCATTTTTAATGAACTCAAAATAAAAATAATAGAATGCCGGCTCGTTAGTTTAGGAGAGTATCCCAATTTGGACACAAAGTTTGAGTCTTTTTAAACTTAGGGGATTTTTTAAGAGAATAGATACAAGAAACTTTTTTGAGACAGACCCTGTTAGTGTCAGTTTTGACCGAGTAGGCACACTCGGTCTAGCCCAGGTTGCTGACTTCTTTCTGTTCACGAACTTGGCAATTAGGAGCACTGTTTTTAAGAATAGCATATTTGGAAAACAGAAGAGGTTAAATCAGATGGAGCTGATAGCACATTTTTAATGTGTTGTAAGTAATAATAAATGTCATTAGAGAGACCAGTTTCTTGCCTTCTCAGTCATACCCCGTGCATAAGAATCGTTCTCCAGAACTCCGAATGTCCTGTTGGGACTACAGATCTCCTTCCCCCTATTGGACAACGGACAAAACCAAGGACAGGTTGAGCCAATCAGATCGTCTCTCTTAAGATTTGAATGGAGGGGCTTGCGCCAGGGATTTGTGCAGGTGCTGACCTGAGAGGTTTAGAAGCTCCAGGGCTGCAGGAGGAGGCGTGTGTCTGTACAATGCTCTGCAGGTATGGGGGGGGGGGCCCGAGAAGCCACGAGGAAGCAGACAAAGGTGGACGCAGAGAGGCTCCAGGGAATGGAACTGCGCCGGCTTGGTAACCTGACTGTGTGATCTCCAGGAGGTGCTGGGGTGGTCTTGGTGTCTCGCTTAGCACTTCCGGCACTCAGGAAGCCCCTGGGTTCTGTGCGCTCCCCTGTATCCTTACTAAACACACCTGCTATGTGCGACTGTGTTTCTGTTATTTATGACTACACCTGCCTGACCAAGACGGAAAGGGGGTCAATAGTGCTATGGCTTCTCCTTTTAAAACATACTCTTTTATGCATATTCATGATATTTGTAACAGTTCTTTGCAATAGTTGAATATGAATGAAAACAGAAAGAGAAAGTTCTCTTATGTTGGAATTAAGTGGGACCCCACTCATCCGATGACCTTTGAATGGAGTTTGCCAAAAAGAAATCAGGCGGCCTTCCTTTTTCAAGAGGTGCGAAGACTCAGTCCCTTGTCTCAATGAGCCTGCAGCTCAGTCAGGGGGAGACAAAAGTAGCACCTGAAACAACCGGAGGACGTTTCATGGCAGGAATAATCACAAGCTAGCTGCATCATGTGGCACTGACTAGATGTGAATTAGATCGGAGGAGGAGAGTTAAGAACAGACTGGAGCTGCCGGAAATGATTGAGAGAGGCAGGAGGTAGCTGCGAAGAAGGGGGGCAGTGGAGCTAAGGTGGAGGAGGGGTGGGCAGGCACAGGGGGTAGGAATGAGCCTGTGCCTGTGGGTGAGTCCCCTGTGTGAGCCAGTGCTGAATGTCTCCCATCGCACCTGCGCCTACTGTCCATGTGGGCAGACAAGACATACGGAGATGAAAATGCATCAGAAATGGACTGCAAGGCAAGACGTGGCCAAGAGTCAAAGAAATGTCCTAAGAAGGAGTTCAGAGAAGGAAAAGATCTTTATGAGCTGGAAGGGTTGGTTGGACCACGTGGAACAGAATGAACATACTGAGAAATGGTGGGCATGGGAGTGGTTTGGAAAGGAGGCTGGCAAAACCAGTGGGCAGATGATGATAAGTGTGAATCTAGGCTCACAGTGAGGGACAACAGTGCTTTTTGAACTTCTTTTGGGGATGGAAGTTTTTCTTTCTTTCTTTCTTTCTTTCAAAAAAAAAAAGAAATAGTAAGTGGAAGCTCAATGAATAAAATAGATGAAACAGGCTGGTTCTGGGTAAAGGGGAGGAGGAAGGACAGAGGAAGGAACCCACCTCTCAAATTCCATGTTCCTGCCCTACCCCTGAGGTTTGTCCACAGCACCTAGGTGCTGCTCTAGCAGTTGCTTGAAAATCCAGAGCGGTAGGGAGCTGTCATGGTGTTGGGAATGGTGGATGATCGGGCATACATCTTCACTGGAAGCTTACTGCTGGGTGAACTGGAATAGGGAGAGAGTAAGAAAAGGAGAACAAAAGAGGCGACTTTGAAGGAATTCGGGTGTGAGGCATTCATACCTGAGTCTCAGGGTGGGATTAGGGAGGGTGGGAGGAGAAGAGACATTCACCTGTCCTGCTTCCCGAGAATACTGAGTGAGGAATTTTCAGCACGTTCCTAAGCTGCAGTCCTCATGCTAGGAATACGCAACATTAATAGATGAGCAGTACAACTGCTTAATTCTCAGGGTCCAACTCACGAGCATTCCTCCTAGAAGCATACCTGTCTTTCCTCTTCCAGATTTAAGCTGCCTTTTATGTATTTCTGACATTTTGCGATTTGCTGTTCAGGGAAAAAAGTGTGCTTCCCAAGGGGTTATATTAAATTGAATTGATTGTCAGGCAGAATTGAAGAGTTACAACAAAAAAGAAGAAAGCAGGCCATATTCATCTCTCCAGCTCTTCATGTTCACGTACATTTTTCTTTTCTGCTTCCAAATTAAGTCTCTACTGGTTTTGTCTGGTCAGCCCAGCTTCCATCCTAAGACACTGAGCCACTCGGGCTGACTTCAGTGAGTGGGAGGTTGCAGTGACACGGCCCCTAAGGGGACACTGATGGACTCACCCATTCATCAATGTCCATATTCTTCATTAACCGACCTAAGCTGATTGAAATAGCTTAGCAACCAATCCACATTTGCCCGTATGGAAGTAATTTCGTGAATGGGAAAATAACATTGGTCTATAAGGAAAGACTAATATGCGAGGCTGAGACACTGAGTTCCTAAATGGTCAGATTTATGTTGTGGCTAAGAACTTGGTTAAAGAAATCCACATACTAAAAAGTATAAAAGGACAAAAACAGAAACAAAACTTCTGACTTTTGGAGATGGCCATTATTTGCTCTTCAAAGATCAATATTCCTTTAGGAAGTCAAATGAGGAAAAACACTAACTGGACCAAATACTTGTAAGTAAACATATTCTGAGTCACAATTCTGATTGTGTTGTTTCTCTGCCCCAAAACTGCCCATAGAATAAATTCAGGCCTCTCTCTGGCTTGGCTTAAGTCTGCCCTGCCTGCTGTGTCTCCACCTAGCGCTTCGGGTACCCACGGACACTCCTTTTCTCAAGCTTAACCCCATGGTCCCACCTCTACGCCCTTCTCTTGATGGAAAATGTCTTCGCTGCCATCCTGCCTGAGTCCCTCGAAACTCCATGGCCAGGTGTTTGTGCCGCTGTTTCCTTTTGTGACAATTTTCCTCCAGTATCCCTGGAACAGGTACCCTCCTTCTTTTGCTTCTTTTAGAGTTTTGAACTGTGCTTAGAAGATACCTCCTTTTTTCTTCTTTTTAAGATATTAGATGCATGACTTGTATATTCTAGTAAAGTAGAGATTCCTAAATAATGGGGAAAATATGGGCTTGGGAATCAAGGCTGATCTGGGTTCAGATTCTAGCTCTACCACTTAGAACCTGGGCTTAAATGACTCTGTTTCTGCTCTGCAACTTCGTGTCATTTGTCACACGGGGATCGCTTTCACTACCAGAGGGATGGAGAGGGTGCAGGAAATCACAAGTATGATGTCCAAGCTTGGCACCAGTCCCCTAGTTGGTCCTTGCTGAGTGTTAGTTCTCTGCCTTTTCTATACTCCTCATCACTTGGTGTAGTTCTCCGCAGTGTTAAGGTGCTCAGTAACATTTTCCAAATTGAATTAAATTGAATAAGGGATTAGTTTTGGGACTTTGCCAGGCACATTAACTCTTTTCAGACCTAGTAGTTACCACTTAGTGCATCTAAATAATAACTTCCAAAATATACCAGAAAGCAAGACACTATGTTTTACATTTTTCTTGGTAAGGCCAAGGCCCATAATTGGGGATGCAGCAGCCAAACGAAAAACATGAAGAGGCCATTTTCTTTTGCACCTTCGTGCCTCAGACCTGGAGATTGGACTCTTTTCTGCTGGTTTATGAGCCTCCCTGGTGGAGAAACCATGAATGGTGTGCCGGATCCTGTGGTTTTTAGAGGCAGGAAGCATGGGGAGAGCAGGCTCCAGTCTGTGTGTGGCTGCAGAGGTTATAAAAGTCTCCTGCCTGGGTAATACTGGCTTCTTGATGTAGCTGAGATGCTTAAGAAGTGCACTTCATAAAACCTCCGTAGAGCTTCTCTGAAGGGCCTAAGCCTAGATAGTATAAAGCGCCTGGCCCACACCTAGGGAGATTCTGGCATTTTATTGGGAGCTGTTTCCATACTTAGGCTTTAAAATGACTTTAAAATAAAGATTTTGGAAGCTTTTCATCCATATTGCAAAATTTTCTTCTAGAAAAGGTTGTTCAATCTCACCTCCAGTGATTAGAATGCCATTTAATTCTCAGGGTGCTTCCCAGCAAGTGACTTGTCATTTAAAAATAAATCTTTGCTAATGAGACAATCCAAGAATAGTAGTTTAGTATTTTGATTTGTATTTCTTTAACTGTTAATAAAATTGAACATAGTTTTGTTTGGTTTTAGCCTTAAGATTTATTAATAGAGTAGCTCAGTTTTACAAGTAGTTTTTTTAAATGTTAGAATTAGGCCACAAAGTTTCTATTTTGGCTGATTTAATTAGCTTTGATATCATTAATCAAGAACTATTCATTAAGTACTGGCTACATGCAGGATGCTGTGACAGCCACAGTGAGGATGGATTTGGTGAGAAAAGGTGAATTCCAGTCCCTAAGATATTAATCTGCTGTGGACGAAAGAAAAATATACACAAATAGAAAATTTAGAAAGGGAAACCTTGCATATTTTATTTATTTAACATTTATAATATCTGAAAGAACATTTGAAAATATAAAAGGATCTGATACTGCTAACAACAAATGGCATAGAACCAATAAAACGATTAAGGTGGAGATTAAAGAATAGAATTTACTTTGAGCTTAAAAAGAAAAAAGCTACTAATTAACAATGCATAAAACTTAACTCCATGCCTCTTAGCAGCCAGTGGGAAGTGTGACGGGTCATGTAGCTGTTATAGCTACTGAAAGGATGTGTGTGCAAGTTTGTTAGAAAGGATAACATCTTTCTAGTAGTGTACTCATGGAAGAGTTCTCACATAGGTCTTTCTACAAGGAGCATTGAACCACATAATGGATGGTGTTTTGATAGAATTCTATTATAAATTCAGAGTCTCCATATGACCATTTTTTAAAATTTCACAATATTAAGGGGGTACAAATGTTTTTATTACATGGATGCATTTTTTTTTTTTTTTTTTTGAGACAGAGTCTTGCTTTGTTGTTCTGGGTAGAGTGCAGTGGCCTCATCCTAGCTCACAGCAACCTCAAAATCCTGGGCTCAAGCAATCCTCCTGCCTCAGCCTCCCGAGTAGCTGGGACTACAGGCACTTGCTGGGACTACAGGCACTACGCCCAGCTAATTTTTCTATTTTTAGTAGAGACGGGGTCTTGCCCTTTCTCAGGCTGGTCTCAAATTCCTGAACTTAAGCAATCCTCCTGCCTCAGCCTCTCACAATGCTAGGATTACAGGCATTACTCACCATGCCCAGCCCAATGGATACCTTTTATAATGCTTAAATCGGGGATTTTTCTGTACCCATCACCCGAATAGCTAGAGTTCATTGTACTAGATATTGACCATTCCCCTCCTCCCCTCCCCCATCTTGATTTCCAATGACCTTTACATCTCTTTTGTGCCCATGTGTGCCCATAGATTAGTTCCCAATTATTAGAGAGTATATGTGGTGTTTGTTTTTCAATTCTTTAGATACTTCACTTAGGGCAATGGTCTCCAGTTCCATCTAAGTTGCTGCAAATGACATTATTTCATTCATTTTTACGGCTGAGTAGTACTCCATGGTGTGTGTGTGTGTGTGTGTGTGTGTGTGTGTGTGTGTGTGTGTGTATACCACATTCTCTTAATCCATTCGTGAATCAACTTAGGTTGATTTCACATCTTTGTGATTGTGAACTGTGCTGCAATAAACATTCAAGCACAGGTGCATATGACCATTTTTATGTAACTTATTACACAAAAAATGAGGCCACAGTGTTACACTATAGTTTTTAGTATTTCCTGGGGAAGTTAGATATACACTTTTCTGATAATCTGATTTAATAAGAGGGTAGAGCTTTAAGAATATAGATTTAGAATGATCAGCATACATCTTTGGCCAGCACATTTCAAAATTCATTGTTTCAACTGGTATTTTTGACAGGTACCACTCCAGTGATTGAAGATGATTAAAGATGACAAAAACATGAGGTTGCTAATACCCACAACTCAAAGTATAGATATCAGTTATTGATCAATATTAGTTTTCTTTGTTTCATTTATTAATTGGTGCATTGTTGAATGCACAATGTTTAGTAAGTCCAAGATACTGAGCTAGGAACTGCTCTACGAGAGATTGTAATTTGTTTGGGAGGAGACAAATAAATAGTTAAAAACAATGTGGTGTAAGTATCACAGTGCAGGGGAGCGCAGAAGAAAAACGCAATCTGTGTATCTTTGCGCGTCATGTTAAAAGCCTTCTGGGAGGAGACGACATTTGACTTAGGTTTTCAAAGCTGAATAGAGAAGGTGAGAAAGGACTTTTAGGCAAAAGGTACAACATATACAAAAGCATGGATGTATAAAAGTGCAAGGAGTGTCAAAAAAGGATGCATAGACAGGTGTTAGGGGGTGGGGAATATGGGGTTTGCCAGGCCAGGTGGGGTACGCTCCATTCTTTAGCCTGTGCTGCCCAAGATGGTACCCATAAGTCATGAGGCTATTTATATTTAAACTAATTAGAATTAGCCATAATTAAAAATTCACTTGCTCAGTTGTGCTAGTCATGTTTCAAGTGCTCTACAGTCACATGTGGCTAGTGGCACCCATACTGGAGAGCACAGATATAGAAATTTCTATTATCATAGAACATTCTATTGGATAGCACTGCTACAGACAATGGAATGCCCAGAAAGACTATCAAGTGATGTGTCTTAGAAACAGATTGACTTAGAAAAGGAAGTAAGGGTCCAGCTGAGAGAAGGTGACAGTGGTAATGGAGAAATGGGTGTAACTGAAGACATTTGGACAGTAGAAGCAAGAGTACTTATGACCAATTAGATGGATGGAAGCTGGTGGGGGAGTGGTTAAAAGTAACAGTGATAGTTCATAGCTGGGTGGAGAGTGATAAAAGATGCAACTCATGCAAGCAAGGAATAGAGGAGGAGGTCTTTAGGGAAAAAATGACAAGGTCAAGA
Organism: Lemur catta; assembly: GCF_020740605.2. Lineage (NCBI taxonomy): Eukaryota > Metazoa > Chordata > Mammalia > Primates > Lemuridae > Lemur > Lemur catta. Next base: position 42,836,367 of record NC_059141.1, on the reverse strand, counting down.
ATTGGACATGTTGCTACTGAAGTACCTATGGGACCTCCATGTGAACAAGTGGTTTAATGCTCAGAAAAAAGGACAGACCTTACAGAGAGACATGAGAGTCTTCAGTATATAAATAGGTTGACCATATAAAATAATAATAGCTAGCATGGATTTAGGACTTGATTTAGGACTTACTATGTGCCCAGGACTGTTCTAATGCTTCACATATAGTTTAGTTGATGTAATCTTCCCAATAACAGCATGAGGTAGGATTTAGTGTTATTAACTCCACAAGGAAATTGAGGCACAAAGAAGTTATATAGTGTACCCAAGCTCACACTAGTAAGTGACTGAGTTGCCATTTGAACTCAGACATATCTATTTAACTAAAATTCCCTACACAGAGGTTGGTGTAGGGATAGGCCACAAAGGAAGGATTTGAATATTTATGTGAAAAATCCCACAAAATTCTAACATTAAGTCACATTGCATAAAAAAATAACTTTTACTGAAAAAATAAAGTATAGAATAATTTGGAACTGATCAGAAACTTTAGAACACACGGTTGTTGCTTAGACAGTATAGTGCTGGGTGAAGCCAGGGAAGTCAACGTGCTTGCCAAGGAGGAACGGGGAGGAAAGAGGGCCCAGAACAGAATCCTGGAGGACACTGATATTCACAGGGTGGGTGAAGGCAGAGAGGTCAGCAAAGGAGACTGTGGACTTGAAGGGAGTGGAAAGCCTGAAGCCAAAGGAAGAAAATATTTAGCAAAGAGGAAATGGTCAGGGGGAAGAGTTCAGATATAATAAAGCCTGAAAAACTTTCCAGTGGCTTCCTCAAGCAGAGGTTTATTATTGGCTTTCGTCAGAACAGTTTCCATGGTATGGAGGGTGCTGGAGCCACAAGACCTTAGAATGAGAAATGCATGGAAAGTGGAGTGTAGGCAAGTTTTCTAGAAATTTGGTGGTGAGGAGCAGAAGGATGGGGTTTTGGCATAAATAGTCTTAAATATTAGATGTGTGGATGGAAAAGGGCCATTCCATTTCTCTGAGGAAATGGACCACTGGACTTCCTATAGACTAGTCTATGGCTTTTCTCAAAAAATGGCTTCATAGCAGCTCAAATGCTTAAAAAAAGAACTTCATTGAAACCATGGAGTCTTGAACTTTAATGAAGGTCCAGGCAATATGTAATTATGCTCAATATTCATGCTTTAACTTGTGAGAAATGACAAGGGAGACCCATGATGTACCAGTTTGGCACTTGGCTGAGGTAGGAGTTTTAACTGTGTGCATGCTGGGGCTGAGAGGACGTCCACCTCTTAGCTGGTTTGTGAACCTAGCAGATGGCCCAGCATCTACTCCCACCCTGACGTCGTGCAAAGTCTTTAAAGGTGTCATTTCACGGTGGAAAAAAATGGCATCAAATGAGAAAAAACTCAAAAAGGCAATTTTCTTTAGTGTATAGGTGGTGTCCAGACACATATGTGTTGAAATGCAAATACAATTTAGGAGACAGCCAGGAATCTGAACCTACTTTCATGATGTTGACCTTCTGGAAGTTATGGGAATATTTCCCTCATGGATGTCAGAGACCCCTGGACCAAATAAGTAGGGCAACCACACATCCTGGGTAGCTTGGGAACATTCCTGATTTGCTCCTGTTGACCTGACAAAATATTTAATAGTGTCTCCTTTCATTCTCAAAATAGTCCTGGTTTGTCTGATAAATTATAAGGTCACTACACACAGAAATTATACTACAATGAATTCAATCATATTATGGGGAAGGAGAGAGGGATGGACAGGCTGTATCAAAGAAGGCTTTGCAGGTGTGGCCTTGAAGAATGGAGAGATTCTACCAAGGCAGAGAAGGCAGAGAAGGCATTTTGGACTGGGGATGTTCGTAGCACAGAAGAGGTGCACTTGCTGCACAGAAAATAAAGATCTTGAGTTCTTCCTTAAACCACACTCCTGTGAAAACCTACCCAACCTAAAAAAGTTAAAATGAGAAGTAGAATGCAACCATTTTCTATTAGACCCACTGCCTTATTTTTAGCTGTCCAGTTCTATTTTAAAAGTATTAGCTAGTATTTGCATATTTTTATTAAGTTGCTTTCTGTAGAGAATACTTTTGGGTAGCTATATTACATCATAATGGCAGCAAAAACGATTTCTTCAACTAATTGTTAGATTCCAATTTCTAGAAGTTGTAGGAATTATAGCTCCCCTACTAGCTAAAGAGGAGTTTGGATAGAGGAGGTAAACTTAATTTGAACCATAGAGTGTTTGAAGGTTTCCTCCCCATTGTAATTATAAGAATGATATTTAATATGTATGTAACAGATATTCACATCTTGAAGGGAGAAAACAAATCCCTTTGCATAGGTAAAAATACTGCAAATATTTCATTATGTCAGTTATTTATTCTTTCTAAAATCCCAACAGTATCATTTTCTTCAAAATTAATCCTGATTATTACTGAATGTTCTTTACTTACTTGATTCTGACTACTTGGTGCCACTTCTTCTTCTTCTTTTTTTTTTTTTTTTTGGTCTTTGTGTATGTGAGGGTTTAGATACACTTATAGATTTTGAATCTTTTTGGATAATGAGGATTTGCAAGATCATTATCAAAAACCCCGTTAGTACAGAATATCTGGTGATATCTTAGTGCACAAAAAATTACAACAAATATGATTATATATGGGAAATTGGATCTAGACCTGTAGTACAATGAAGATCTAAAAATCTTTTTACACTGAGGTAACTCTGAAATAAAAATCGTCCCAATTCTATCATTTGTACAAAGTCTGATTTTCTTCTCATTTCCGTGACATGTCGGTATTGTTAACCCACATGTGAGAGCATTCAAGACACTGCAGCTAGCCTACATATAGGAAAGCAATTCTATTTGGGATGGCAATGTGCCTGACCTAAAAAAATACCCCTACGGTTCTCAGATTTCTTTGTAAGTGAAAGGAGTAACCATGTGACCTCCTTCAGGTCAAAGAGACATAAGTGAAAGCCGTTTGATGAAGCATCTAGAAAAAACTATTGTTTTCTTGTTAAAGTAGACATATTCGGCCAGCAAACATTTTTGAGCTTTTCTCTTTTCTTTCTCCCTGCCTGATGGCAGATGTGATGATGGAAATGGGACTGGCATCTTGGACCGTGAAGCAACAGGCATGAAGACACGCAAAGGACAGCTGAGTGGAAAGATGGGAATCTGAGGGCACTGCGGAGTATGTGTGCCCACCCTGGCATTCCTTCTAGTGGAGTTTTTGTTGCATGAGAAAGAGAAACCTTTACTTATTCAAGCCACTATTTTCTAAGTATTGTCTTTTGGACAGCCAAACCTATTCCACAACTGATTAATTCCTGATTGATAAGTTGGAGAATGACCCAATTTTCTTAACATTTTATCCCCACGATTCCTTCCTCCTGTGAGAAACATTCTCAGCATCTGAGGGCAGTTGTGAGGATTAAATGAGTCAGTATAAGCAAGGATTTTGGATTGTGACTGATATTCAGTAAATGTTGGCTGTGACTGGAGTAAGTGAGTACAAGTTCCAAGGGAAAAAGGATATGGTGTCTACAAGTCTTATTAGGTGCTAGGATTACAGTCACCTCATACAGCAATATGTTTGAGAGTCAGTGGAAAAGACTCATTTCACTGCATATGACATGTCTACACCCTTTTATCATTGTGCCAAACTTTGGTGAGTAAACCTCGGTTTATTACAGGATATGCAAATGTGTTGGTAGGAGCTACACACGGCACAAGATCATGGATGACAAACCAAATTATTAATAGAAATATTTATGGAGCTCAGTTATGTGTAGGGCTTAGTGTTGGTCTTGTGCTGTGGGGTAATTTTTGTCATCAAATAGGACTAGTAGCTTTATGGAATTTTGAATGAAAGGGAAACAGCTGTCAGTATTCAATGCGGCTTGGAAGCACTTACTTTGGTCACACGTGTACCATAAGAGAAAAGGAAGCTCAACATGGCCCTTGCCCAGAAGGGTCACACAAATTCATGAAGCATTTTGTATTTTTAAATTAAGCAAATGAAAAAAAAAATGAAATAATTATTGAGTTCAGGAAAGAAACAATTTCACAAGAATGTAATTAATCATAGTATACTACTATAATTGCAGTATACTACTATAATTGTTGTATACTAGCAGAAAACAGTGTTTACTTAATCATAATAATAAAATACTCAAAATAGATTAACCTCCAACTTGTGATGTAACCCATTGGGAGGATGAGGAAGGCAAATGTATTTGAGAGAGCTAATGTCCTCCTCTGCCATAAGAAGTTAATAGATAATGTTTAAAATTGATGGATCAAATGGTAACAGAATATTTATATTATGTAAAGTGTTGGGGTAAATTAGAGGGAAAAAAAATCAAAAAGATGAATGCAGTTGCATTTGGGTGGGGTGGGAAAGGCAAGGAACTTCTCTTTTTAGTGATAACCATTTTAGACTATTTGACTTTTGAACTTTGGTAAAATTTTAAGCTAAAACATTAATTAAAAATTATGTTTTGGACAGAACAAAAAAAGGGATTGAAGAACGAAAGATCAAGAGGGAATGATTCCTTGGGAGCGGCAGTTGACAGAGCAAATTACAGAATATACTCAGTGAGAATCAGATGAAACACGGGAGATAAAAGGCTCTGGACCAAGAGGTCCCAGCAAGGCATTCAGAGGAGAAAGGCTGCAACCAGGAAGTCCACGCACTCACAGCTGCTTCCAGGCCCCGGTGCTCACCAGTAACAAAGCCACTTCTGTCTGGGAAAACCACAGGAAGGCAAGACAGGGAGCAGAAAGCCTTTAATTGGGGTGGCGAACGAGTGGCCCTGTGAACTCCAAATGCCTCCCGCAGGCTGGGGCATGCTTTTCCGTTCCTTTCCTTTCCTCTTTGCCCACCAATCGATGGCCTTATTCTCCAGGCATTGTCGGTCTTTTGGCTTCTCCCTCTGTTCTGGGTCCCAAGCCATATTTCTGCCTTTTTGCTGTTCTGCCCTGAGCTTGTCCCGTGTTCTCAACTCACTCTGTCTCCATCAAGATGTTTCTGTCCGGGTTCCACCTCCTCTGCACCAGCTAGGAGACTGGCCAACTAATCTAATAAATCGATAATAAACTTGGTGATAACTAAAGGCTGATAGCCAAATATGTTAACCCTCTCAGTGAATGTTTCCAATTTAATAGTGGCCTTCAGAAGAATGATTTCTCTGGGAAAGTTGGCCAGTCACTATCCAGAGAGTAGGGATTTTGGGCTGCACATCCCTGGGTTCCCTAAAATTGCTCAGGGTTAAGAACCTTCTGAACATAAGGCTGGCTTCAGTGCCCCCGGTTAAAGCTTTCTGGTATTGATCCAGCCCCACCTTAACCTCATCTCCCTTAGCAATTAGAGAATCCAGTCTATTCTGCACTATTTTTTACTTGTTTATAGGTAAGTGTTCCCAAGACAGGTCACATGTGTGTCTTTTCCTTTCTGAACTGGTCCATGACCTCCTTGGGGGCTGATATCCTGTTGTCAAATGATGTGATGGCTTGTTTTATTACCTACAAATGTCCTCATTGATTAGTTTCTGAGGCCTCAGCTAAGATGGCAGCAGAGCCCTTTGGCTGAGAAACTCACTTCAGTTATGAGATGAAGCACTGACAGGAAAGGAAGATTGCAGTCTCTGCCTGTGACCGTGAGAGCCAGGGGAGGAGGGAGGCAGCCCAGGGGGCCCGAGGGCTCTGAGGCTCAGCCGGACTGGGTTTCCTTCAATGCGGAGATCACACTGGGGTTCTGGGAGGTCAGGAACTACCTGGAATTTGGGGGACTCGGTCATTTTAAAACATTCTTTGCTTTGACTACCCAATCTGCTCCCGAGAGGGGCAGAGGACTGGGAAAAATGACTTGTTATACCTTTAATTCTCAGAATCTCCTGACATTCAGAGCAGAGTTGTTATGACACTGTGGATACATCCACCTAAATATTTTTAGACCTGTTTTATTTTATCTGATGATTTTATTTTTATATAATTTTTTTTGGTAGAGATAGCGTCTTGCTATGTTGCCCAGGCTAGTCTGGAATTCCTGGGTTCAAGCAATCCTTGTGTGTCTGATGATTTTAAAATGCCAGAGAGAGTGAAGGACTGACTCCTTAGATAGACTCAGGTATGAAAATTGTTATTTACCTGCAAGAATAGGGGTCTAAGTGAATTAGACATAGCTAGGAGTGACAGTTATAGAAACTGCTATAGAGATTTTTTTTAAAAAACAACTAAAAATAAACATTATATTTTAAGATATAAAAATATGAAATAGTCTCTTTAATTATATAAGGTACAGAAAGCCAAAAAGAAGAAAATAAAAATACCCGTATTAAAGGGGGCATATTAAAGGGTTAAGAAACATGTTAAATATTGTCTGAACTTTGTATCTAACAATACATCTATAATATATATTTACATACATTATATATACTGTATACACATACATTTTAAAATATAAATGAGAGGGGGCCAGGAAAAATGGCAGATTAGCTGTGGCCACACAACCTCCCTAAGCTCAAGTAGGAGGAAATAGAATTACTGAACAGACCAATATCAAGCACAGAAATTGGAGCAGCAGTTAAAAATCTTCCAACAAAAAAGGTCCTGGATCAGATGGGTTCACCCCTGAATTTTACCAAACTTACAAAAAAGAACTCATAACTACACTGCAGAACTTATTCCACAACATTGAGAAGGAAGGTATCCTCCCCAACTCATTCTATGAAGCCAATATCACCTTGATACCAAAGCCAGAAAAGGACACAACAAAAAAAAAGAAAATTACAGACCAATATCTTTCATGAATATAGATGCAAAAATCATCAACAAAATCTTAGCACACTGAATTCAACAGCACATCAAGAAAATACTTCATCATGACCAGGTGGGCTTTATCCCAGAGATGGAGGGCTGGTTCAACGTATGTAAATGTATAAATGCAATTCACCACATAAATAAAAGCAAGAACAAAGACCATATGATTCTCTCAATAGATGCAACAAAAGCATTTGAGAAAATCCAGCACACTTTTATGATAAAATCTCTTAACAAAATAGGCATAGATGGGTCATACCTTAAAATTATTAAAGCCATATATGATAAACTCACAGCCAATATCATACTGAATGGGGAAAAATTGAAAGCATTCCCACTTAAAACTGGAACTAGACAAGATTGCCCGCTATCTCCACTTCTATCCAACATAGTGCTGGAAGTCCTCGCCAGCACATTCAGACAAGAGAGGTGAATTAAGGGTGTCCAAAGAGGGGCAGAAAAGGTCAAACTCTCACTCTTCGCTGGCGATATGATATTATATCTAGAAAATCCCAAGAATTCAACCAAGAGACTCCTGGAATTGATAAATGAATTTAGTAAAGTCTCAGGATACAATATGAATGCACACAAATCAGTGGCATTCATATATGCCAATAATAGGAAAGCCAAAAATCAAATCAAAGATGCAACACCTTTCACAATAGCATCAAAGACAATTAAATATCTAGGAATATATTTAATGAAAGAGGTGAGAGACCCATATAGGGAGAACTACAAAACACTGAGAAAAGAAATTGTAGAAGATGTAAACAGATGGAAAACCCTATCATGTTCATGGATTGGTAGAATCAATATTGTTAAAATGTCCATACTACCTAAAGTGATCTATAGAATTAATGCAATCCCTGTTAAAATACTATCATCATTCTTTACAGATCTAGAAAGAATAATTCTACACTTCGCATGAAACCAGAGAAGACCCTGTATAGCCAAAGCATTCTTGAGCAAAAAGAACAAATTGGGAGGCATCAGTCTACCAGACTTCAAGCTTTACTACAAGGATATAGTAACCAAAACAGCATGGTAGTGCCACAAAAACAGAGATATAGACCTTTGGAACAGGACTGAGAACCCAAATCTAAAACCATCCTCATAGTGTCATCTAATCTTTGACAAAGCAGACAAAAATATACAATCGCAAAAAGAATCTCTATTCAATAAATGGTGCTGGGTGTTAGGTCGAAATTGAATTTGTTGGAATTTTAAAATAAGTGACTAATGTTTCCCTTATATGAAATACATGATTATATATTGAAAATATTTGTGCTCAGTTTTCTGGTACAGACTCTATGAAGGGGTTATGATGTAGTTGTTAAAATCCTTTTATATATATGTGCTAATGTTATTAATCATCAGCAGTTTATAGAACTGTTGAAAGAAATAGAAGACAATAAATTTAATGATCTTGTGTTCTTTGGCAATGCTCATTGGTTGAGTTGTGGAAGACCTTTATAGATTTACTGCATTGTTAACTCTGATTTTCTTGAAACAGAAAAGAATGCTTGCCAAATATTCAGTTATCAAAGATAAAAATGGCAGTTTCATTTACATTTTGTCACTGTTATTATACTGCATATGAATGAACTAAATTTAAAGCTCCAAGGAAAGAGAAAACTTATTTGTGGCCTAGCTAGACAGATAGAGCAATTTATATTGAAATCGAAACTTTTCATAATACAAATCAATAATAGTGATTTTATATTTTTATATGAATCAATGTGAATATTTTCATGAAATCTGGCTGTCAAAAGTACAAGGAAAATTTGAAAACTTTGTTGATATTGATAAGTTTAGAGTTGTATTTCAATTTATTAAATACTTTAAAAATTTGATGTTAATCTTGAGTGGACACAGGAGAGATTTAACTCACTTAACTTTTTAGGCAGATGTAGTTTTGAAACTGACAATACTTTTGCTTCAAAGTCAAATGCAAATCTTCTAACAAAAGAACCAGTTTTGTCAATGTGAATGCAAATATTAAAGTAAAATGATTTTTGGATACTTGATTCAATGATTGGAAAACTTTTAAGTGTGTTTTGAACAACTTGGGTATAAAAATCTATTTTTTAACTGAAATTTTATGAAATCTAAATCAGATAAGGTATTTCTTAGCATATAAATTGAGATATTTTGTACATATAAAATCCACATTAAATTTTAAAGATTTAGCTCAAATAAGAGAATGTAAATATCTCAATAATGTTTTATGTTGATTACATGTTGAAATTATAATATTTTGGACATATTGCTTTAAATAAAATATGTTACTAAAATTAATTTCACATTTTTTTTTACCTTTTTATTTTTATTTTATTTATTTATTTATTTTTTTGAGATGGTGTCTTACTCTGTTGCTCAGGCTAGAGTGCTGTGGCGTCATCCTAGCTCACAGCAACCTCAAACTCCTGGGCTCAAGCAATCCTTCTGCCTCAGCCTCCTGAGTAGCTGGGATCACAGGCATGTGCCACCATGCCCGGCTAAGTTTTTCTGTATATATTTTTAGTTGTCCAGCTAATTTCTTCCTATATTTTTTTAGTAGAGACAGGGTCTCGCTCTTGCTCAGGCTAGTTTCGAACTCCTGAGCTCAAATGATCCTCCTGTCTTGGCCTCCCAGAGTGCTAGGATTACAGGCATGAGCCACCACACCCGGCCTACCTTTTTAAATGAAGTAACTAGCAAATTTAAAATTATATATGTAGTTCACATTATGTTTCTCTTGCCAGCACTTGCCTTGTAAGTCCCAGTATTAGGGGCTTAGTGGAATGGGTCCAAAATCCCGAAGGTATCAGTATATAGCTATATATAAAATCATCTAGATCACTGTCAATTGCCCGGTAATGCCAAGTTATTTGTCAGTCACTGATCCACTCACATTTTTTCTCCGTTGTAAACTAGGGCATCTGTTTGTGAGATACCTACTCAGAGTTCATGATTCAGTCTGATTACGGGACTGAATTTCTCTGAAAATAGCCTGTCCCTAGAAGAACTGAACCAGGGGTCCTGAACTGGTTATCATTTACCTCAATTACCAGAGGTAAACCCTGAAGGGGTTTACCAGGAGGCTAACCAGAAATCAAATCCTATAGCATATGTTAGGCAGTATCGATATGCTCGCCTGTGTCTGAAAACAAATCAATTCACAATACCAAGGCCTTTATGAGGTAAGACAACAGCTGGATTCACTGTCTAAGTTCCTGAAAGAGAACAGAGACCAATCAGGATCAATACATTCCTCTGCCTGGTTGAGGAGAGATCACTTGCTGTAATTCAGGGGGAACAATAATCTGGAAGTTTCTATCTTCCCTAGCTACCTTTTCCATACTCTTTTTGTGTCTGGATTCATGCCAGATTCAGGATATTTGTGGTAATTATGTGTTGGAATTTAAAAAAGCAATTATTGGACTTAAGTGTGGAGATCTGAGTAAGAGGTCCTATCTTGATTATGGAATACAGGACTTTGGATAAATTACATAGTGTCTCAAGTTTTCTGATCTGGATTAGATCAGTTGATCTATAAGAAACCTTCTAGAACCAAGGTTTTTTGTCTCTAAGTTGTCCCAGCAGTAGCTGAGACACAAATCCCAAACTATATAAAACTCACTTAAAATTTGAACTCTATTCTAAGAATGGGATTTGAAAAGCCACCATTTTCTTTCTTCTTCATCAGAGGAAGAAGAACGTAGAATAATACACTTTTGCAATTTTCTATTTATAGGGAGTCACTATTACATTGTTTTATAAGACCTACGTGATATTTTTCCCTTGTAAAAATTAAGTAGTAAGAGGACAGATCTAGGAATGCTATTGCACTTCTAATCTTACTCTTTGTTTTAAATGTGGGACCCTAAAAATGAAACTAAAGACATCATACCTATTATACTGTATGTATGATGGCATTATGGAGAAAATGGCCAAGGAATCATATTCCTTTTTCTAACTCACTTAATAAAGCCTTCAAATGTTAGTCTGAACTAACTTTTCGTGGTGTTACAAGTAGAAACTAAGCTCTCCGGGGTAAATAATTTTATGCTAATTTCATGCACCTCAATGTACACAGTTATTATAGGGCATGTGAATGATCCATTCACTGAACGAAGAAAAATTATTCCAAATGATTATTGATGAGTTAATCAAGATAACCATGTCAACTTTCTTTATCCATTAGTGGCAACATCTACAGTATTTCACAATCATAATAATAAAAGAGCCAAATGCTAATGGGCGAGGTAATCAGACCTTAATGAAGAACAGTGAAAAATCTGCTTTTAGAAATAGTTTACAGTTTTCATAATCACTGAAGTGGTCAGTGAGTCCCAAGATTCTTCATATTTCATAATGTGCATTTGCAATTCTTTTCTTCATTTCAAAAATGAAGTTAGAGTTTCCTAATGTAAGAAAGTGTAGAAATAAATGGAGAGGGATTCCTTTTTTTAAAAAAAATAAATACATATTAAAAAAGCTAGTCATATTGCACTGGGGACTTAAAATTGGAGAAATCTCTATCCATTTAAAAACTCACAATTATTCTTTTATGCTTTTTCTCCCATCTTTATCCTTTCAACCAAATTTGGTAATCTGGTAAGCTCAGATAAGTCTAGATTTGCAACTTTATTATAATTATTTGTTGTATATTGTGGTTTAAATTTATATTGCTTTATTGATTCTGATACCCTAACATACTGTCATGATGACCTGAGAACCTGTCACGCACAACCTCCTTTCAAAAATGTATTATAAAATGGTTCCTTATGTATATGTCACGATAGTTTATTTCCTGTGCCCTCATTACCCTGGCACCATTAACAAAATATTCTAGGGAGTGGCAACTGACTGGAATGTACCCAGTTATCTGTAAGTTGGCCTTATAACCTGTAAGATAGCTTGACATAAGAGCTCTGCCCACAAAGACACACTTTACTGAATGTTTGAGTGGGTGACCCAATCCGATTCTTTGGGCTCCTGAATGTGAGACATACCAAGAAAGACAGGAGACAGAGAAAAAGCAATGTGAAAATCCATGAGGTTACAGAAGTCCTTATTAAACAGAAGCCATGAGGTGGGTATGGAACGGGGGTCAGTAGCTGATAGAAGAAGCAAATCTTTACACCAAGCAGTGAGTATGGCAGTGTGGCATTCTAATGGCACCACTTTGAGAGAGGCTGTTGGATCAATAGAGTAAGTGTTGGATGATGAGACCTACTGTTGCATTCACAGGGAACTTCTGGTCATTTATAGGGTTTGATTACACCAGTGGTTTTAAGACTGTTGCCTGTGATTCCCTAAGGGTTCCAAGGAGCTGTTCAGGGGCCTCCACAAGGGAAGAGGGGGATACTGAATGGACAGGACATCCCTTGGCTCCCACCACTAGCCAGAGCAGTGCTCTTTGTTTTGTTTTGCATATTTTTTCCATGTGAGATTTTTTTTTAGAAGGACAGGTTCTCTTGAAGTTAAAAGTTATTTGCAACTTACATGTTAAAGAAAATCCACTGTAACTTTTGTCGAATATCATCTTAAAATGTAAGGGACTAAGAGCCCTTTATCCCTCCTTCCGGATTCTTTTCCCTCCTCTATGCAGTTTTTTTTTAAACAGCTAACATTTCATGATGCCAGTTGCGTACAACTCTTTTGTCATTTTGTCCCACTAGATAACTTTTACAGCTACTCTTTATCATTGATTCTTGAGTGTGATTGGGCCATAGTCCCCCAAACCTTGCTGATAATGAGAGTTGCCTAGTATTTGTAAAAGCTTTCCAGATTATTCTGATTCTTAGTCAAATTTCAGCACCACTAAATTAGACCAAGAAGGTACTGATTTCCTATGAGGGGTGGGAGTTGAGGTGAGAAACAGGCAGGTCAGGTAAAGTACGATTCTATAGAGAGAGAAGGAAAACTCCTAATTCACAATTGGATCTAGAGTGGGCCCAGGGAATATTAATTAAATAGAAAGGCTGGGCATGGTGGCTCACACCTGTAATCCTAGCGCTCTGGGAGGCCGGGGCAGGAGGATCACTCGAGATCAGGAGTTCGAGACCAGTCTGAGCAAGAGTGAGACCCCGTCTCTACTAAAAATAGAAATTATCTGGCCAACTAAAAAAATATATATAGAAAAAATTAGCCAGGCATGGTGGCACATGCCTGTAGTCCCAGCTACTCAGGAGGCTGAGGCAAGAGGATCACTTGAGCCCAGGAGTTTGAGGTTGCTGTGAGCTAGGCTGATGCCACGGCACTCTAGCCCAGGCAACACAGTGAGACTCTGTCTCAAAAATAAATAAATAAATAAATAAGTAGAAGCATTCTTATTCTATGGTCCTAAAACTAGCAGTTTGTGGGTTAAATTAAAAAGTAGGTTAGTACAACAACAAAAAGGTAACTGTGAGGTAATGATGTGTTAATTAGTTTGATTGTGGTAATCATTTCACAATGTATACGTATATCAAAACATTGCACTTACACCTTCAATACGTACAGTACAATTTTTATTTATTAATTATACCTCAATAAACCAAAAATGTTAAAGTGAGGAATAATAATATGTGCATATACTTTCACTATTTTATTTAAACTTAAAATGTATAAACATACACTCTTTAGCCAATCTTTTATGCAGAGCCATGGACTTATCATTGCCTAAGCATTTTTGCCTATGGAGTTTCCTGTCATCTTTCTTGTATAAACCACACTTACAATATCATACTTCATCTACTTTTTCAACTTTCACTATCTTTAAAGTGGGTTCCTTAAGGGATTTAAAGACATTTGCAAAACTGTCTGATGAATAAAGAATTCTTCCAGATTCTATAATTTTGTGAAAAACTTCTATTAATAATATTTTACACATATCCTACCCACACTAGATTCAAAGGCAATTTAAACATTAAGCTTTTATAGAAACAATTCTCTTGCACTCATATTACACTTATATTGGCTTATATAACACTTGATTAAATTATTTAAGTAAAGGAACACATAGAACCAGCATAAATACATTTGGAAAAAAATGCTATTGACTCTTGGTAAACAGAAACTTAATTGGAAGTTCATGCAGCAGAGTTGGCTATAGCTACAAATATCCAAAATGTTTTGGTCATCAATCAGTGTGTCTTGTAGTGGGAATGGTGAGCATTGGTTGATCTGGTGAATTGGTTAAATAGAGTTTGGCTAAGAAAACTTCCACTGTACATTACTCTGTAGATATATGAAATAGGGTTTTAGAAGTCAAAGTTAAATGGATAATGCATTTTAAATATTTACTATACAAAATGCGCTCCTTTTTAAGGCATCAAACTCTGTTTTTGACATGCCAAATTTCAGGATATATTTTTTTTTCTACTAAACACAGAATAGTCATAACAGTCAAGTCCAACAGAAAGATTTTTTCCTGTGGCTCAACCAAAATTCTGTTTTATTAGATTAAAAATACATCCTAGCTGGACATGATGGCTCATGCTAAGTAAGGCAGGAGGATCGCTTGCTGCCAGGGGTTTGAGGCCAGCCGGGGCAACATGGTGAGACCTCATCTCTACAAAAACAAAAACAAAAACAAAAACAAAAAACATTAGCTGAGTGTGGTGGACCTGCAGTCCCAGCTACGTGGGAGGCTAAGGTGGGAAGATCTCTTGAGCCCAGGAGTTCGAGGTTACAGTGAGCTGTGATCTATGATTGCACCACTGAACTACAACCTGGGTGACAGAGTAAAACCCTGTCTCTTAAATAAATAAATAAATAAATACTTTATCTATTAATATCTTATGCAATCTTACATAGTATAGTCAAATTTCAGAAGTGGAAGAATAAGAGAAAGCCAATTTCAGGTTGTAAAATAAGTGGATTTTCAAGGTAAATAAATGCTGTTTTATCACTTTAAAGTCCATTGGGTAACCTACACACTAATCTTAAAGTTTTATTTCTAATAGGGAACTTTAGTCATCTGATAGTAACATATCAATTGTTGGTAAGTAAGCCGTTAATGTGTGAAGAAGCATGTCTTATATTTAATAACACTGAATAAGTATTTACTTACTGAATTATTAAAGTATGTGGCTGCCTCCAAAGTGCTGGAAATTATTTTTAAGCTTCCCTCTCTACTATTTTTTAAATGTTAATTTTCTTACTAAATTATTAAATTTCTTAACAGTGGTTTCTTGGAAAAAATGGTCTCAGAATTGTGGCATCTGGTGTTTTGTTTTCCTTGAAACAAATCACTCTACCATATGGTACCATATACCATGATGATATACGGTAGAGTGATCAAGAGCATGGATTCTGTAATCAAATTCAGTTCATATCTCAGTTCTATCACTTAGTCTGAAATATTGGGCAAGTTAGTTTGACCTCAGTTTCCCCATCTGCAGATGGGTATAATAACAAATCCTATCTCAGGAGTTGTTATGAAGATTAAACATAATAGAAACTATTTGTCAATAATAGATAATACCATTTGTTGAAAACACTATCCTTTTGCCAATGAATTACCTTTTCATCTTTGTTAAAAGTTAGTTTTCCATATATGTATGGAAATGTATGGATATATTTCTAGACTTTTAATTCTATTCTACTGATGTAGGTGTCTATCTTTATGCCATTACCACACTGTCTTGATTACTGTAGCTTTATAGTAAGTCTTGAAATCAGGTACAATTAGTCAATTAATTTTGCTCTTCTTTTCCAAAATTGTTTGGGCTATTCTAGACACTTTGCCATTGCCATGTGGATTTTAGAATTAGCTCATCAATTTCTAAAAAAAAGCCAGCTGAGAATTTTGATTGTGTTTGCATTGAATTTATAGATCAACTTGGAGAAAATTAATATCTGAACAATAATGAGACTTCTGATCCATGAACAAGGTACATCCCTCCATTTATTTGTCTTTAATTTCTCTCAGCAATATTTTATAGATTTCAGTGCACAGGTTTTGCACATCCTTTATCCAAGTAACTCTAAGTATTTCATATTTTTGATGCTATTATAAATGTTATTGTTTTGTTAAATACATTTCCTGATTGTTTATTGCCAGTGTATGGAAATACAATTGATTTTCATATACTGATCTTGTATCCTACAACCTTGCAAAACTTACTAGTTCTAGTAGTTCTTTTATAGGTTCTATTAAATTTTCTACATAAATGATCATTTCATTCATGAATTAATGCAGTTTTATTTCTTCCTTTCTACTCTGGATGCTTTTTATTTCCTTCTCTTGCCGATTGCTCTGGCTGGAACCTCCAGTACAATGTTGTAAGGAAGTGAAGTGGATATCATTGACTTGTTACTGATTTTGATCAGGAAGCATTCAGTCTTTCACCTTTCAGCATAAAGTTATCTGTAGATTTTCATAAATGCACTTTACAAGTTGGGGAAGTTTCCTTATATTCCTAGTTTGACAAGAGTTTTTTTATTGTTAGAAATGATATGTTTGAATTCTGTCAAATGCTTTTTCTCCATCTATTGATATAATCATAATGTCTTACTTTTTTAGTTTGTTGATGGGTGAATTACAAAGCATTGATTTTTGATTGTTAAGCTAACCTTGCATTCCTGGGATAAACTCCACTTGGATATGATGTGTTATCCTTCTTACATTGTAAAAACATTAAAAAAAATCATAAGAACATTTAGCAGTGTGCTAAAATTTTGTTTAGAACTTTTGCATCTATGTTTCTAGAGAATATTGGTCTGTAGTTTTCTCTTCTTATAATGTTATTGTCTGGTTTTGGTATTAGGGTAATGCTGGTCTTATAGAATGAGTTAAAAAATGTTCCCTCTTCTTCAATTTTTTAAAAAAGTCTTATGTAAAATTTATATTATTTCTTCCTTAAATATTTGATAGAATTCGCCAGTGAAGCCACCTGGGCCTGGAGTTTTCTTTGTGGGAAAATTTTAATCTGTAAATTTAATTTTTTAATAGATTTATATATGTTTGGATCATACCTTTCTTTTAGTAAGTTGTGGTAGTTTGTATCTTTCAAGGAAGTGGAGCATTTTATTTTAGTTGTTGAATCTGTAGGCATATTGCTATTCATAATATTCATTTATTATCCTTTTAATATCTGTAGAACTGGTAGTAATGTCACTTCTCTTATTCCTGACATTGGTAATTTGTGTTTTCTTTTTTTCGTTATCAGTTGAGCTAGAAGTTTATTGATTTTATTGATTTTCTCAAAGAACTAGCTTTCAGATATTTATAAATTATTTTTTGGTTTTCTACTTCATTTATTTTCTCTCTGATTTTTAGAATTTCCTTTCTTCTTGTTAATTTAAGTTCAATTTGTTCTTTTTTCTTGCTCTTTAATATAAAAGCTGAGGCTACTGATTTAAGACCTTTAAAAATTTCTAATATAGGTATTTTGTACAATAAAACTCCTCCTAAGTACTATGTTAGCTGTAGTCTACAAATTTTGTTGTGTTTTCTTATTCGACTTAATTCAAAACATATTCTCATTTTCCTTTTGATTTCTTCTTTGACCCATGAGATATTTGAAGTATGTTCTTTAGTTATCAAATATTTGGAGATTTCCCAGGGATCTTTCTGCTGTGATGTCTAATTTAATTCCATCATGGTTGGAGAACATACTTTGTATACCTAAAACCTTTAAAATTTGCTTAAGGCCAAAATATTGTCTGTCTTTACAAATGTTCCATGTGTACTTGAAAAGAATGTGTGTTCTTCTGTACCATGGAGTGTTTTAATGAATGTCATTTATGTTAAGTTGGTTGTTCATGTTGTCAAGTCTTATAAATTACGGGTGTAGGGGTCTGCAAACCTTTTCTGTAAAGGCCAGATAGTAAATATTTTCAGTTTTGTGGGCCATACATTCTCTGTCACAACTACTCAAATGTGCAGCTGTAGCCAGACAACACAGAAATACTTATAGGCAATACATACATCGGTATGGCTGTATTTGACTCACAATGAGCTGGATTTGGAACAAAGGCTGTAGTTTGCTGATCCTTGTTCTATATCCTCACTGATTTCCAGTCTACTTGTTCTATCAATTTTTTTTTTGTTTGTTTTTTGAGACAGAGTTTCGCTCTGTTGCCCGGGCTAGAGTGAATGCCGTGGCGTCAGCCTGGCTCACAGCAACCTCAAACTCCTGGGCTTAAGCAATCCTACTGCCTCAGCCTCCTGAGTAGCTGGGACTATAGGCATGTGCCACCATGCCTGGCTAATTTTTTCTATATATATTTTTAGTTGGCCAGATAATTTCTTTCTATTTTTAGTAGAGATGGAGTCTCACTCTTGCTCAGGCTGGTCTTGAACTCCTGACCTTGAGCGATCCTCCTGCCTAGGCCTCCCAGAGTGCTAGGATTACAGGCGTGAGCCACCGCGCCTGGCCAGTTCTATCAATTGTTGAGAGATGAGTGTTGTAGTCTCCAACCATCATTGTAGATTTGTCTGTTTCTCCTTTTAGTTATATTAGTTTTTGCATCATGTATTTTGAAACTCTATTATTAAGCACATAAACTTTTAGGATTGTTATATCTTTTTGGTGAATTAACTCCTTTGTAATAGTGAAAGACCTTCTTTGTCCTTGATGTTCTTTATCCTTTTGAAGTCTACTTTGTCTGATATAAATACAGCCACTCCAGCTTTCTTTTTATTAGTACAAGCATGGTATATCTTTTTCCATACTTTCTGAGAGCAATCTGTCTTCAGATCAAACTTGTTTCCTACTTTGCCATAAGGTGAATCACCTGTGCCTGCCTGGAGATACACCTGAGGTTGTTTAGCCCTACCAGTGCCTGGTCGGGTAAGTCTGATTTACTCAGGCATGAGTCAGGACACTATTATGGCTGCACATTTAATTCACAGCCCCCAGACTAGCATTAACCTGTAATAAAACAGACAGACTTCTGTGTCTCTATTTCCATCCATTCAAAATTTTGGAGGAAAAGGGAGAAGTAATTTTTTGATTTGCTAAAACCCCTGCAGAAGAGCAGTGTGGGGAAGGAGGTATTGCCTGGACACTGGCTTCAGTCATCTCATGAAGTGCTGATTCTGAACACTGTATTAGTCCATTAGGTTGTTTTAAAAAGAGGCAGAGCATCTTCATGTTGTCCTCTTGGCCGTGGCAAAAGTGTAAAATTGCTGCTTTCTGGTAGCAAGTTATTTTTGCAACAGACATCCCTATATTTCTTTACTGAGTAAGATAAACAGCATCTCCCTATTCCCATGTTACGCTCCATCACTGGGCCTCACTTTGTCTCTGACCTCACTATGCTCAGGCCCCGCTCCAGATACCCAGGAAAGATGTCAGGGGCAGTAACGGGATGAGGCCCATGGAGAGGGTGAGCCTGAGGAATGGGGTGAGGAGATGTGTTGGTTGATCTTCCCTGGTAAGAATAAATGCCAGAAAGTTTAATGACTTGCTTTCCCAGCCCTGTTCAAATGAAGACTCCTGTAGTCCAAAAGCCAAAACAGCTTCTTAGACAGCTCACACATTTTTAAGCACAAGCTGGCTGTACCACCTTCCCCACGTCATGGTCTGGCCTTGTCACTTGGCCACAAAGTCACACCTTGCAGCCTGAGTGAACATATACACTTGACATTTGACATTTCCTAGGGATGGTTCTAAAAATGATTTGGGGCAAAACAGACCAAATGTCCAAAGATGGTAACAAGGCCCCAGCCCCCTCCCTCATGCCCCAAGAATAGTGCCAGCCCATTTCTTTTTCCATGAGCTGGTCTGCACAAGCCATAATTTATGCCTTACATATTTATTACAGGGCCTCTTGAGGTCCATTTCTTCAGACACCTGCATGGAATTTCCAAGAATTTGTGCAACTTGTAAAATGATGAGAATTCTCATTTCAGCGCTTTCCCTCAGTGTCATTACACAAGTGACCATTCTAGGTTTTGCATTTCTACTTCCTTGAGATTATTTAAAGATCTAGCCATGTAGAAATTCAGATATCTCTTAATGAGGCAAACTTCTAAGCAGAGACTTCGGTTCAGTGTTAACTACTTCCCAATTGCAAATGATGTGAAAGGCTCCCTGAACGAATGGCTGATTCGATGGAAGATGTCACCTTTAAGTTCCCTAGAAAGAAAAAGCCCTCCAAGCTCGTCCAAGTCCAAGCACACCACACACCTTCACAGCATGAGGGGATAGCATATCTCCTTGTTCAATGTGCTTAAAGGGAAAGCAGTGAAATATGAGTTGACAAGAGGAGAAGAACATCCACAAAAGGGGAATGAGCACAGAGAGAAATCAGTCAGAACCTCAGAAGAAGGAGCTGTGCTGAGTGTCACACTTTATAAACTTTAACTAGCTCTTCCTCTGACATTATGAATCTGATATGATTTGCAGAGACAGTAGGGCAAAATGAAAAGAAAATTTATGCTAGCCTAACTTTCTTCTTCTTCCATTTAGCAGGTGGTATATTATTAAAGTTTATTTCTCCCCAAACTTGGTTTCTAGGTGGCCGGTTGGTTTTGTTCTGTTCCATGGCCCCAGCCTGGGTCTTAACCTTACCCTGATACCTGGGACCAAAGGAGAGAAAATGGATACTCGCAGCAAACAATAGTGCATCAATTCCAGTCAAACAATTCAGAGAAGGGTCTTGTGAAAATGAATCTACAGAGGAATTGCCTTTATATGAGAATGCAGCATGCATAGGATGGCTGTTATCTACCTGTGTTTTCCAGAAACAAATGGTAGAGTGGAACTATTGAAGGATAATGCTGAACTCAACTCCTGCTTGAGGTCGGGGGCAAGGAGGTGGGGCATTTATATCTTGAAAGAAGATTATACTAAGTCCGTTGACTACGTCTTCTCTCCTTTCAGAGCTGTGAGTTGGTGCCCTTGCCCGGGGTGGTGTCTCCAGAGGATTTCACAGGGGGAAGCAAAGAGAGCTGC
The DNA here is from genome assembly GCF_020740605.2 of Lemur catta. NCBI lineage: Eukaryota > Metazoa > Chordata > Mammalia > Primates > Lemuridae > Lemur > Lemur catta. Next base: position 42,815,639 of record NC_059141.1, on the reverse strand, counting down.
TTAGACTTCTCAAGGTAAGAGACATGCTGACATATTCGAGGATCTCTGTTTCTCATTCTAGTGCACACAGGATTACAGAGCAGGCAGGGACTTAGGACCCAAGTCAGCAATTGAATGTGTAGATTTGACTCAAAATTTTCTTGTGCCAAACCTCTTAGGAATGGGGTATATATCTGCTTAATGAAGGAGAACCCATTCCATATATTAGGAGATGGAACACCAATATATGAGAGCTCCCAACTATGGGAACTCTAAAAGTGCTCCTAAATTTGAATTCCCTCCCTCCCTCCCTCTCAACCCTGCTGAGACTTGGCCCCCCAGGAAGATAGCAAGGTGCAAAGGTGTTGACTCTAAGCAGTTAATAAGTCCACTAGTGTTTCTGCATTACTCACTCTTAGTCACCAGGCATTTCACTAAGCATCCACTGTGAGCATGAACAAGACTATGGGCTGTGAGCTTGTGTCATTCTCTGATGTGTCTGCCCTCTTTAACTGCTCCTACTTCCAGTGTCTATGTCATATTTTGTAGCTCCTGACAATGCAACCGGGTTGGGTACTAACAAAGAAGGCCAGAATGAGCTCAAGGGTATTGCATTATTGCTGGAAGAGTGTTCCCATTAATAAAAGCAGGCATTGTGTAATGTCATTCACATATTACTGTACACGAGATGATGCAATGTAATGCTGGCCCTTGATTCACCCAGAGCTTAATGGGAGAAATGAGACTGGTCATTTCAAATCCCTGAATTTTTGCCACTGAGAATCATGAAATATTAGAGCTGGAAGGGACTTTAGAGAATGTCTCACCCAACCTCCTTTGTTTTACCAATGGGAAATCTGAGGCTTATGTTATTCTTTGTTGAATCTACCAACTGGAATCTGGCCAAAGTGCCTGTTTCTACTCAGAAATGCAACGTTTGGAAACAGATTGGGTCCTGTGCCATCTGCTACCATCCTTGGTAGACTAGAAGACTAAGAATCTAGAATAGTTTCAAGCCGTCTAATGCACTTCATCTACATTATTAGCATCCCGGTTCCAGAAATTCTCTCCCTGAGGATACAGGTATGTGGGACAAAGGTAGGGAAAATGAAAATATTTCTTGTTTTTGTATGTTTTCATCTGATTCATCACTGCATCAAGGTGAGCTCGCTAATCTTAGATCTCAGATCTCCAGGGCATGGGCCCAGCCCTCTTTGTTGGATACAGAGCTATGAAGGTTGTCCAGCTTTGGTAGCAATCTCAAAGGCATGTTTGTGTTGGACCATTTAAAAAATGACATAGTCCCCATTGGAGCTTGCACCTGTGTGTTTGTACCTTCTGCCCTATCTCCTTAATAGGGGAGGCAAGTGGGGACAGTTTGCTTGTTTAGTATGAGTTCAGGTTACGTAGTGTATACAGCATCAGGATGTGGAACTTGGTGTTGACAATTCACTTTTGCCTGAGTTATTTGTGTAACTGTGCAATAGGTTATAAGAAGCTTTTAAAAGAGTTATTCTTGGCTTTGGCAGGCTTTGTTCAATGGAAACATGTTTGGCTTTGTGTGAGTTGGCCTAACAGAAAAGTCATGGACAACATCGTCTTTCTCTAGGAAAGTTTTCAACTACAGAGCACTGCAACGACCTTGGGTACACAGAGCCAAATGAATCTGTTGACCCAGGGTTGGCCATCACAAGTGTCTCGCAGCCCAAAAGCTTGCTGGGGATCAAGATGCTTAGCAGGACTCCTGAGGGTGCCAGAAAGGAGACTGGAAACGAGCGGAGGTTGCTTCTGGTTTTGAGAAGGGCCCTCCCATGTTTACATAATACAAAGTTTTAGAAATAGAAACCCCCGGCCAAAAAGTTAGAGGCCAAGAGAAGAAACAGAAATTAAATGAAATTCTTGCTCTTGCCTCCCCCTCAGTCCTTGTAAAAATAGACAGAGACTTCCTTTTCCACTCACAGACGGGGAGAGCGCTGCTTTACAGTTGGAGCTGAGTTGTGAGGTTGAGGCAAGTCGGGTCAACGTTGGCAGCTCTGAGTTATAGTCACCCCGAATTTAAACCCATCCCCAAGAGGGTCTTTGGGCTGGAAAATAGTGCGACCTCCTGGGCCATGCATGAGTAGGAGGCACCCCATCTAACTCTAGAACACCATTTTAGACCCTCCTCCTACCTCACCAGAAGCTGGGTATTGAAACTCATCCCCAACACTCACCCCGGAGAGAGTACAGGATCAGAATGAGTTTTTTGAAAGATTTATAAATTTGAGAGAGAAACATGCAGTTTTATTTCATCCATTTGCTTACTTAATAAGCATTTATTCAACTCCTGCCTCTCCTAATCTGTACCATTTGCCACTTTTGTGGAGAATAGGATATGAAATGATTGAGTCTGGGCCATCCACGATCATTCATACTAGTCAGGGAGATAAGACAGACCCACAAATAATGATAATAAAAAGCAGAATGTAGCAAGCTCCTCGAGAAAGATAGGAATAAAAGGTCATAGGAATTCAGATTAGAGAAGGATCTGGCTGAGCTGAGGAGAGCAGGGAAGGCTTGACGGAGGAGGTGACAGCAGGAATGGTGAAGTATATAGCATTCCAGGTGGCAAACTACACATGCAAAGGCATAAGGCCAAAAAGCGTGGAGGTATGTTTGAAAAATAATGATCCCTCTAGTTGGAGGCAATGGATAACAGGTACTAAGGCTAGATAGAAGGTTTGAACTTCCAGGAGACAAAATTGGAATGTAAGATAGGAGAACAATGAAGAATCACTGCAGATCTCCTAGAATGAAAATGAACCGTGCTGTAGGAAAATATATCTGGCAGATGGGTTTCGGGGGTGAAAGAGGAGAAGTGAAGGTGATTCAGAAAGCTCTTATCACAGTCCAGGCCACAGACAAAGAAGGCCAGGAAGGTGGGTGGGGCAGGGAGACAGAGGCAGACGTAGGAGACCCTGTGGCACTAACAGGGTAACCATCAGATATGGGGTAGGTAAGAGGAACTCCTGTCAAGGGTGACTTTGAGGGTTTTTAGCTTGGTTGTAATTCCCCCTCGGCTATGACCATGACCACTGCAATTTAGGGGGAAAGGTCTAAGAGAAAACTGATCACCATGAAGAATTTGTCCAGGACTCATACCTGGCGAATGCGATGATCCCCAAGGAATTAGCCTCTGAGAATGTGTTGAGGGCCACCCTGTCCACCTGTGATGGAGCTTTCTTGAGGGTGACAGATACAGAGAATGTATGAGGCAGAAAAGACCTGCTTTCAGTGAGCTTGTAGCGAGGGAGGAAAGAATAACATAAAGAAATAACACCAAACTCTGTAAGAAAGGATGTAATTATAAATCATATAGACATTTAGAAGATAAGGAGAGCAAACAAGTGGTCAGGCTTTGTGGAAGAAATGGTACATGAGGTGTGTTATGGTTGGGATTTGGAAGGAAGGAAGGAAGAGAGAAAGGCAGAAGAGTGACACAAATGAAGGCAGAGTGCTGGGGGTGGCTGATCGTGTTTATGAGAGAGTGAAGACATCTCCACTGCAGGAACTTAGGAAAGTTCTCTAAGTCAGTCATCTGGGGGCTGAGAAGGGTGCATGAGAAAAGAGGCATTGGCTCAACCTGCTACTCATATCAACGGTGCACAATATGTGCATGCTTATTTTGTAAATGCCGACCACTGACTATTAATGTAACAATGTAATATTACTATTCTGGCATGATGGGAGATGAAAAGTTGGATGTGTGGGTATGAAAGACCAACGTTCCCATCTTCTTTGGCAGGAAACCAATAAGTAATGCTTAAAATTAATACATCAAGAGGTAGCATTGTCAGCATATTTTTCACAAAAAGAGGGGTGCCCAGGAGAGGCGAGAGCTGAGTGAGTTGAGGACGGGTGCCTCTAGGGCAAGAGGAGGGGGCTGATGTGAGGCAGAGGACTGTTAATTTTAATTACACTATGTGGATTTAAAAACTAGATAAGCATAGGGTTATAGTTTTTGACAAAAAAAAAATTAAATCTTAAAATGCCTACCTGATCTTGGTGTGGGGGTGATGATTTGAGTGAATGAGTAAGACAGGACACTTTGATCCCCTTGGCCACCTTTGATGGGGATCCCAGAGTGGCTCCCCGGGAAGCCGCAAGGCTGTCTCAGCTAAGCTGGCTCCCAGGTTTTCCTCTTCCACCTTCCTGCTGGTCCCCAGAACTCAACCTGTCCATGTTCCTTTCCTGTTTAAACACTGCCTTAGCCTTCCCTGTGGGCTCTTCTTCCACCTGGTCCTGGGTAGCATGGGGGGTAGTGTCTACAGCTCCTTACCTCATTGATGGCCCCAAGGAGAGACGTTTGAGACCCTTGTCATTTCATCTTACCGCACATTAGTAATAGGATGCCTCCTGTTAGTGTTTATTATTAGCAAGGTGCTAATAAAGATGACAATTGTGAGGAAGTTATCAAGTTGAACCCATCTTACAGAGTTCTTACCCTCACGGTCTCAGTCTGTGGTCCCTAATTCTCTTCTCCACTTCTAACTCTCTGGCCTGGACTGACTTGCTCCATTTTTAATCCAGACATTTCATCCAGTCAAGAGAAAAAGAAGATCCTGGGCAGAACAGTTAAGTGTCACAAGTGGCTGATTTGCATTTCTGGGGATCCCCCAGATAGAGGAAGGCTATTTAAGTGAATAGTTGTTCTATAAATGGTTCTTCTTTCTCCAGACTAAAAATGATCATCAGATGTCTCGGTTTATTTTGAACATATCTTCCTCCAAATTTCTCTACTTCCCATCTCCCCAACCACCCATAAAAAAAAAAAAAAGAAGAAAAAGAAAGTTCTTTAACCTCTCCAGATCTGGGAGAAGGCAGCAACAAAGATACATTTGGAAGTTCATATCCAGCTCTGCACCTTTACTTTGGGGTCTTCCCCAGTGTGCAGCCAGGTCAGAGCTGTCTCGTCAGTCTGAGTAGGAAGTCCATGAAAGATGTTTTAACATCTCCTGGTCCTCATCATTCACCAACAGCCCTTTCCTTTAAAAAGTCCCTGTTGTCAATACTAAGTTTCTGCTGAGGGAAGCAAAGGTTTTCTTTTCCCCCTTCCGCTCCCTCTTCCTTCAGCTTAGATCAACACAGCTCCAAACCCTTGCTCTGGGGCATTCGAGTTTACAAAGAACCTTTGTCGCAGGCAGATCCGTCAGAAATGGGGCCTTCCGATAGGCTGGCTTGTTAGTGATCAAAAGCCCCAGGCAGTCAGGTGGCCAAATTTCTTTATCTAGCTTTTTCATAGCCAATAATCAGAGATAAATGAGCATAAATATTCAACAATAACCAATAAAAGCCCACACTGATTTCTCAGTCTTTGGGAACCCCCCATTTCTGAATGGCATCTACTTGTATCTGAAAGAGGTGCGAATAGTTTAGGAAACAAACTGTTGTTAAGAGCTCAAGCCTTACCCAGGTGTTCCTCTGACTCTATACGACATCCTGTGCCCCTCCTGACCCCACATGAGGCTCAAGGAGGTTAGGACACAGTCTGCTCGTCTATCCCAGGATGACAAACTTTTTTGCTTTGCTTTGTTTTCTGATTCTTCAACAGAGTGAGTGAGGAAGCAGAGCAAAGGATCCCAGCAGAACGGCCAGCCCTCCAAAGCCCCGAGCCCTGCAACAGGGAGGGAACATGTAGGGAGGTAGCTACAGAAGGGTGAGACGTCTGGCCAGCTAGGCTGTCTCTTTGCTTGTAGCTTTCTAGTCTTCTGTAGCTGGTTAGGGCAGTGCCCAGAGCAGAACAGTGGGAGGAATTGGGCACCTCCGGAGAGGTCCTCACTAATTTTGTTACTGAAAGCTTGGCACTTGTCTCCAAGGCTGCGTCAGAAGAATGAGGGTGAGTGGTTTGAGGAAAAGGAAAGAGAAGTTCATTAATTTGCTGGCAAATGAGGAGGATGTTAGACTGTCGTCTTAAAGGCCATTGTCCTATCTATAAGCAGAAATACAGAGGTTTTAAAAGGAGTTTTCAGCTTCAGACTATTGCTATGTAACTATAGCATCTCCTGCAAAGACAATCTCGTGACCTCTGCCCAGACAATTCTGTTGAGCCATCTCCTGTGGTACAAAGAACAAAGGACACTCCCCTGTCCCTCTGATTACTGGCCTCAGACAGGAATGCAGGTTTTAATTCCCAAAAAGGGTGAGGGGGGTTTAAGTCTTGCAAAACATTTTACCCTTTCCAGGCTGTTCCCTCTGTTACATATTCCCCACTGTGAAATTTATTCTCCCCATATCTATGGGAGGAGGGGCAATGTAGTCATTGAGCTACTTTCTGCTGAATCAGGGAGATGTTTTAGATGGAAGGTTTATACTTGTTTATGCCATTGCAAAGCTTTGGCAGTAGATAATGCAACAGATTACTGGACAAAAAAGGGCATAAGCAACAACTACAACTGTGAGGACTGACAAAGTGAAATGGAGGAGGATACCTGATAAGAGAGATTTTACCCTGCTTGGTATCTAAGACACCAGTAGGTCTGTGGTTCTTTCCTGTCACCTTGCACATAATGTCTGATACAGGGCTGGGCAAGAAAGAAACATGGGACCTTTGAGTATGGAGCTATTAGTCACACCTTGTAGCCGATCTGAGAGACCAGCTTCTGCAAATTCAGAGTGTAGGAAGGTGAATTATATTCAGGAATATGACAAACCTAGCAGCAAGACAGATTAGTAGAAGAGGAAATCCTCACTAGCGAGTTGTCTCTCCATCCTATAGACAGAACAAATAACCAAAGAAAAAATAACCAAAAAAAAAAAAAAAATCATCATTCTTGTTTTTCCCTCTTCTTAAACAGATACTTTAGATCGCCCAAAGGCTGGCCCATCCACTGGGGTCTTGGGTCCGCTTCCTCCATGGGACACCTCTTTACTCTGGTATGATGCACCCAAGGTTTTCTCCTGACAATTTCAACAAGGTGTGAGTTGTTAGAGGCAGCTCATGGGATCTCTTCCACTTCTCTGCCAGGGTTGTTCAGGTCCTTGTTCTTTCCAGACTTCAAGCAATATCTGGTTTCCTGGTTTAAAGGGGAGGAGGGGTGTCTCCAACTGAGGCAAGGACCTGAAAGAGGCAAACTCATACATAATGGTTAGCATCTGACACACTCGCTTGACATATTGCTTTATTCTGCTTTCTTGACTCATGGTTATGTTACCATACTTACCTTGGGGTGCTAGCGAGGGTCTCTCATAAACTATTTCATAGAGGCTTCACTTCAGCCTGCTTCTAGGGGCTACCCTCATCCAGAGGAGGGCAAATGGCAACACCCTATCCCACTTTAGATGGGTTTCATGCAATTTCCACTCTAGATGTGGGGCTTTGCTTACTTACTGAGTTACCTTCAATATAAAGGAGGATCCATTATCACTCTCTGTGGAGGAAGGGAGCCCAGACCTCGGAATGAGTTCCTTCAGAAGGATTCTGGTAACTTCAGATGCTCTCTCCATTTGGGTAGGATAAGCCTCTACTCAGCCTGAAAAGGTATCTACTAATATAAATTTAGGCATCTGAGTGGAACCAATTTGCCAGTCATCGAAAGGATGGGTCCCCACATGTTGGGTTCCCTGTGCAGCAGGTCACTTTTCTGTCTTTGGATTGTTTCGAGCACATAAACAGTTTGTTGCGAGTGAAGTCCTCTTAAATGAGGTCCCACCAAATGCATTAAGGCTTCATGCCCATAATGGGTGCAAGCGTGTAGGTGCCTCATAAGAGGCTGAACCACGGCTTCAGGTAGGAGAGTGAGTCCGTGAGAATTCTGTCTCCACTTAGCTGTGCCATCCCAAATGTCAGAGCCCCAGTCTTTAGTTTTAAAGGGGGTTTATTTTTATCTAAATCTAGCCTGGGTATCAAGGCCCCGAGGAATAGATCACCTTTAGCAGCCTCCTTAGCAGCTCTGCCAGCGGCCTGATTTCTTTTTGCAACATAAGTGTTTCCCTTTTTGGTGACCAGGACAGCGCATGATGGTCACCCACTTGGGCTCAACCATGGCCTGTATCAGGGCCATTCTTTCAGTGGCAAACTTAATATCCTTATTTCCTGCCCTCAGGAGCCCCCTTTCTTTCCAAACGGCACCAGGAGCAGGCACAGTCTTGAAAGCATATTTAGAGTCCGTATAAACATTTGCCTTTTCTGCTCTGGATAACTGAAGAGCTCTGGTTAAAACAATCAGCTCAGCTTTTTGGGCTGAAGTCCCAGGTGGCAGTGCTATTGTTTCTAGCACCCGTCATTCCATGACCATTGCATATCCAGACCTTCATTGTCCATCATACAGAAAGCTGCTCCCTTAGGTGGAAAGATCTCAGTCTGACTCTGGCAATGGCTGATACGACAGATCCATCCTGCTAGAATAGACAGCCTCCAGAACCTCTAAACAGTCATTCTGCAGAAGCTCATTCTCTGCAGCTGGTGACAGGGTGGCAGGACTGAGAATCCACATAGTCTTTAAGAACAACTCACAAGTAGCTGCTACTGCCCGGAGGCGAGGAGGCCACCCTCTCACAATATTGTCCAGTGGCTTTGACAAGTTATGCCACTGGGCATGGGACGTCTCCCAGTGCCTGTACTAAGACTCCAAGGCTCATTCCTTGTTTTTAACATATAATTTAAATTCTTTCTGAAAGTCAGGCAACCCCAAAGCGGGGGCAGTCATAAGGCTCTGCTTTAGTTTTTTCAAAGGCATCTGACAATCTGTGGTCCAGATCAGGGCTCCGCATCTGTTCCTTTATGGGGCCTTGTAGAAGGGCTTTGCTATTAGTCCAAAGTTTGGGATCCAGGTACAACAGACCCCTGCTATTCCTAGGAACCCGCACAGTTGTCACGGGTTCCCTTGCTAATTTGGAATCCCAGATAAGTAACCTACTGTTTGCAAATCTGTCCAATTGCAGGTTCTGCAAGTCCCCTGACAAGCCCTCACCAAACAGGGCAGGAAAGACTTTTTAAACCCCTGAGGCAACACAGTCCAGCAGTCCCGTGAGGCCACCCTAGTCCCAGGATCCTGCCATACAAATGCAACTGAGTACCATTCATAGTCACAGGTATAATAGCATTAATGGCACATAGATCCTGCATGAATCTATACTCATTGGTCTGGGGAATTTAAATTCTTTCTGCATGTCCCAGGGTCCCATTGGTCTGTATGGCCTTACTCACTTTTTGGTAGCTTTCTTCTTGCAAATGCTTCAACAATGTGCAAGTCTGTTGAGACCCAAACTTAAAGCCAACTCCTCCTCGGTGGCAGCCTCCTGTAGGCTTCGCCAGACCCTAGTATTCAAAGGTGTCCAGCAGGAGCTTGGTGGCACCCTCAGAGGTGAGCTTCTTCTGCTTCTGGAACAGCTCCTAGTGCTCCCGCTGTTTGTCCAGGTCAGAGTCAGTGGTGGGAGCAGCACTAGCTCCAACAGTGGCTCCCTGGCGCCTGCCTCGTGGGCCTTCGGCGACAAGTATGGCTCCCTAGCCTCCCCCTGGCTCCTGCCCCCAGCCTGGCTCACAGAGTACCATACATGGCTGGTGCCAGGGGACAGGGTGGCAGCCAAGGTGGGGGGTACCCAGATCACTTCTGCCCGTGCAGCTTGGCACTAATGGAGTCCCCACTGTCAATTGCACCTACAGCTCCTGTGGGTATATTTGGATCGGAGCCACTAGTGACTAGGCATGGGGTCCCAGACTGCCCTCCTTTGTCATCTGAGTCCTGGACTCGAAAAATCATTGCTCTCTTGGGGGTTTCTTGTTACCTAAAGCCCTTTGCAATTTGGGGCGGTATTCTTTCTAATGTCCTTCCTTTTTACAACAAGCACACTGATCGTATTTCAACCTGGGGTGACTTTTTTCACCCTTTCCTTTTGACTGTCTCAAAGGACCCTTGGTTGACACGGCTAACAGAACACACATAGGTTTCTGTTTCTGTTCTCCCCTGGCATTATGTACTTTAAAGGCAATATCAGCAAGCTGTGAGGGATTCATGCCAATTTTCCCTTCCACACCCTGTAGCTTCCTCTGTATATCTGCCCGATAAAAGTCATATTAACCATGTGCATATTTTCAGGGGTCTCCAATCCACGTCTGTGTATTTCCAATATGCCTGATAGATGTGTTCCAAAAATTCAGAGGGATCTTCGTTAGTTTTCTTTTTTGTAATTCTTGGATCTCATTTAACTCTTCTGTCTAGGCACTCCCCTCTGGAGGCCTGCCAGAATACACTTTTGGTAATGATTTATTCTCACACTGTCTGCGTTCGTATTAGGATCCCAATTTGTGTAAGTCCGATAATACTCTGCCGACTGTCCTTGTGCATTCAAGCCCCCTATCAGATATTGCTGCAGTGAAAATTGCCCTGCTCCGGCTATGGGTGCCCTCCAGCCAAATTGAGTTCCCTGCTGGGTCTTGGAAGAAGAGAACATTCCTACTCTTGAGTCATAATCCAGGGGTTGTGGGACTGAAGAATTAATTCCAGTCGCACTCTCCCCCAACCCTCTTATGGTGCCAACATGGTGGTGGTGGCAGGTGGTGGCAGTGTCAGTTGCCCCAGGCCTGGCTCCACTTGGGGCTGCTTCCCAGGCCAGCTATGGGGCTCTGGCAGGGGACCCAGCAGCATGAGTGTGAGTGTGGCTGAGCCTGCAGTGCCTTCCCTGGAAAGTGATGGTGGTGGAGGGGTTTCATGAGATCCTACCTGGTTAATCCCTGCCCAATTTTATCACATGGCCTTTCAGCCTCTGTATTATGCAATTGCATTAAAGATTGTACATATGGGATTTTGTCCTATATATCTGACCTTTGAAAAAATAATTCCAGTTGTAAGGTAGTATGATAATTTAAGGTTCCATTCAATAACCACTTCTCCTCACACTCCAGCACGTACATTGGATTACAATAACACCATTCTCTTTTAGATATAGACTTACAGCTATAAGTGGGCCGTTCAGCCAAGATTCTCCCCAAGGGGCTTTCAGGTGGAATAGAAATGGAACCTCCCATGGTGAAACAAAAACTCACAAACAACAATGAACACAACATGACAATACAGGGAATTCCCAACACAAATCATCTTAATGCCAAAGCCTTACCAAATGAACGGGAACTGGATAAACGAGAACCAAATTTTCAAACAAGAGCCAACATCTCCCAATCCAAAAGGGAATGAATTCCCCAGTTTTCCTATGTTGAAACAAAACTCACAAACAAACTCACAAACCCAGATGATATAGGGAATTCCCAACACAAACAATCTCAAATGCCAAGGCTTTACCAAATGAACGGGAACCCAACAAATGAGAACCAAATTCCCAAACAAAAACTGACATCTCCTAATCCAAAAGGGAATGAATTCCCCAGCTTCCCTAGTTCCACTCAACTGTGACTTCCATCCCCAAATGGTGCCACAAACAAATGCCCTGCCATACATAGGGCTGGGAGGTTCAAAACCCTTCCCCAAATGGGTAGAATCAAGGGTCTCAGTGTGCACGCCAGGGAACTTACCAAAAATGGACAAGTGTCTTGATACTTCCCAAATCTGTTTCCTTTTCCTCAACAAGATTCAGGTTGATCGGAGCTGCATCTAATTTGAGAAGAAAGAGATGGGAGTTTTTCAGAGCTAAACAGTCTCCGTAGCTGCTGGGGTGATCCCTTACTCTCTCACCCTGAAAAGACAGTGTTCCAACCGGTGCAGACCCATGGCTTGATCCAGGGCTGCTCCCTGCCTTTTCCAGCCATGGCAGCAGTTGCGGGATGCCATTCCACTTGGGCACTGAGGGGCCCACCCAGGGACTCCAAATTCTATTACCAAAAGTTCAGCACTTGTCCCCATTCCTGAGGCCACATCAGAAGAATGAGGACAAGTGGTTTGAAGAAAAGGAAAGAGAAGTTTATTAATTTGCCAGAAAATGAGGAGGATGGTATACTTTTGTCTTAAAGTAACTATAAACAGAAATACAGAGCTTTTAAAAGGAGTTTTCAGCTTCAGCCTATTGCTGTTTAACTATAGCATCTCCTGTGAAGACAATCTTGTGATCTCTGCCTGGAAAATTCCATTGTGTCATCTCCTATGGTACAAAAAACAAAGAACACTCTCCTGCCCCTGTGATTATTGGCCTTGGGCAGGGATGCAGGTTTTAATTCCCAAAAAGAGAGAGAGAGAGAGAGAGAGAGAGTGTGTGTGTGTGTGTGTGTGTGTGTGTGTGTTGGGGGGAGGGGTTAAGGAGACAACTCATGAAACATTTTACCCTTTTTCAGGCCGTTACTTCTGTTACAATTTCTGGTTGCCACACATCCAGTCACTGCTGGTGCCAATGGGGGAGGCCTCAGGAAGAAACATCAGGAACTGGAGTGAACCACAGTCTGAACTCTGCTACCAGCAGCTTCATCCTGCTGCAACAGCTACCGACAGAGGGAAAAAGAGAGAGAGGAGTCTCCCCAGCAGAACTTCTTCCAAAATATGGATCTGCAGGCCAATGAATCCCTCTCTGGTTCTCTCCCTGGACCATTCAATCATTGGTCAGTCCTTCTTGGGCTGGGCTGACACTTCTTCAATGTGCCTCTTCTGGGATAATTTAATGATAACTCAAGCTCATTTTGACCTCTGAGTCTGTCTCCTCAAGAAGAGAGAAGCCATTCACACACTGAATGTCTTCAGGATTGTGTTTTATTAGTCAAGGCTGCTGATCAGATGGCTCCTCTCTTTCTTAACCACGTGTAGAACCCTTCAATGTGGGACGTGTGAGATGCTGGGTTTGGATGAACTTTATTAATTGTGCTCTCCTAGGAGCATTCTTTTTTAAATTTATGTTTATTTTAAATTTTATTTATTTATTTTAAAAACATGGTCTTTCTATGTTGCTCAGGCTGGGCTAAAACTCCTGGGCTCAAGTGATCCTCCTGCCTCAGCCTCCCAAGCAGCTGGGACTACAGATGTATGTCACTGAACCTGGCTCTCCTAGGAGTGTTCTGAATTACTTAGTCTCCATTACCAGAATGAAACACACCTACTCCTTTGGATCTCCATCTTTCCCCCTCCCTCTAAGCCTAGATTCCTAGAAATTAGCATTCTTATTTGGGAGAAGCTTGCTGCCCACTTGTAGGGAAGCTCTTGAACACCTCCCTTCACCCTTGAAGAGACAAGCCCAATTTTATCCCTTCTGAACCCCCGCAAATTTGTCTGCCAGTTGTATCAACTACAAATGTCTTGGAAATACTAATCTTGAAATTTTTTATTTCCCAGAGGTTTACACAGTTCAGAGAACTATTGCTTTTTCCACAAGCTCATGTGTGGGGACTCGGGAGCTCTTGGCTACCAATCATAGTACTTTATTCCAAAGATAGTGCAAGTCTGTCTACAGTGCTGAGGCTTTGCAGACTGAGTTACTCTGGACTAAATTTCATCAGACACTCACTACCTCTTTAACATCTGTGTATCTAGTCTTCCTCTTCCTAGTAGGATATTTCTTGATCTCAGCTTATTCTTCTAATAAGCAATGGGGTAGTATCCCTGGTGACTCAGAGGAGACGAGAAAGGTGAACTCCCTCAGTTTTCTGCACATGAAAGGAAGTTTTTTGGGGGATAATTGGATAAGTTTTTTTAATGGACCTTTGGCATTTGTCTCTCCCGACTTTTGTGTCTTTGCTATCTTTATTTTCTCTCCTTCCATCCTTAGTAGAGTTCCTGAAAGGCTCACACATAGCCCTTTATGGCTAGGTAATTTTGAGAAACGTTGTTTTCTTCATATCACTTTCGTGAAATAAATCAGCACTGTGGATGACTGGCATACTCTAGGTCCTAAATTAATTTATTTTCATTTTCTTATTCCTCTTCCTCCTCCTCTTTCTCTTCTTCTTTTTCTTCTTCTTCCTCTTCTTCTTCTTCCTCTTCCTCATCTTCATCTTCATCTTCTTCATTTTCATCTTCATCTTTGTCTTCTTCTCTTTTCTTCTTATTTTTTTTAAATTTTATTCCCTCGAGGAAAGGAAGCGTTTAGGAAATGTTCTGGTCTGGCAATCTCTTAATGCTTATTTGCAGGCCAGGCTACCAGCTACTCCATGGTAAGGATTAATGCTATAGATTCATGACCACAAATATGCTTTAGTTAGTAGTTGTGTGTTGGAGAGAACTGTGCTCAATTCCTAGCATGATGCCTACAGCTTTATGAACTTGGGAAAATTTATTAACTTTCTCAGAACCTAATTTTTTAGAAATATTAAATGGAGAAAAAGAGCATGTTTCATAAAGCTGAGGGTAAAATTATATAGTGTATGTAGCACAAAGCCTGACACATTGCAAGCGCTTAATCAGTGGTACCTATGGTGTCATATGGATAGATCCCTTTTGAAATTTTCCATGGGAATTTAAAAAAATCTTAGGCATTCTTTCCCTATTATTCTAGCATATTTCTGACTTGTACTTACAGTGAGTTGATGTATTCTGAAGGAATACAAAGTCATTTTGAAATTAGCTTAAGCAAAACTTTCATGGGGAAATAATTTTTAGTCATCTTCAAAGTGCATATATTTGTGTGTGTGTGTGTGTGTGTGTATGTGTGTGGGTATGTGTGTGTGTCACTAGAGATAAATTTCTAATATCCAAAAAGTTCTTTTTATTACCTCTTGGCTTTCTAGAATGGATAACAAAGAATTTATTCAAATACTCCTTCCATGAAGTCTTTCACAACACCCTGGAAAATCTGATGAGCTTTGAAAATCTGCATAGTCTTTGGGAAGATGCCACTTTTCTTACTAGCATTTCTTAGTGACTTATACTGTTCCTCTTCTCTACTACACTGTAAGTTCCTTGAAGACAGTGCCTTTCTCTGCTCATGTCCTCCATGGCACCTAGCTGAGTCTTACCTGAAGCAAGAGCACGGATCAGTTCAGACTTGACAGTTGGACTCTGGAGTCAGACATGCCTTCGTTAGGTCCAACCCCCCACTTTCTCACTCCTCGAGCAGCCTTACTTAATCTCTTCCAGGTTTCCACTTTTGTCAAATTGGAATAATAGGATTGTTATAAGCATTGAAGAGCTTAGATAAATAAACAAATACCCAACTCCTGGAACATAATGAGAAATGAATAAAGTTTTAGCTACTTTTTATTATCACTATTATTCATGTGCTAAATATATGCTTGAAGGTTGAGATTAGATGGACAGATGGATGGATGGATGGATGTCATTCTCTGTAGCTGCAGCAAGCAGACATGCCAATGAATTACGAAAGTATCTCCCCAACATTCTCATCTGCCAGGTCTCCAGACTGGAATTAGAAGTTGGGGATTTCCATATTTTTCAAGCCCCGCCTCCACTCTCAGTTTTGTTCTGATCTTCCCTGTGATACTTGAGTTTCGTTCTGAGAACTGCTATCTGACTCTCCCTGACTCTCTTTTCTAGAGTGAAAGCCCATCTTTTGCTGATAGGCTATTGCCAATAGCAATATTATTTCTGGAAGGATAATCCTTATCTTGATCGCTGCTGTCTAACATAAACACAGAAGAGAAAACAGGAGAACACCATTTCCACACCATGTAGGGGAGAGATAAAGATGTGAGTAGTCACTGAGGTAGAGGAGGGCTTTTGCACGCTCAATTACCTGCCTCAGCTGTTTGCGTGCTTCCTGGCTGCTTTTCTTTGCATTGCTTGACCTTTAGACTAATGCTATTAAAATACATACCCAGTACCACGTAAATGGTTTTCAATGGCCTGGCTGCTTAGGAAAAACTCATTGACATGCAGCATACAGTTACTTATGCATGTGAAAAAGAGATTAAGAGTCCTTTTGGTCATCAGCTTGCTAGGATCACATTTTCTTATGGCCCCTCCATAGATTAGTGGCCTCCCTATGGATTGTTGGCTTCAAATGACATTATAGCACCTGGCATCTCCTTCTCTAGCTACCAAGTATGAAGGTGTATCTGTGGCCAAGAGGTTCTCTGCCCCTGGGTTCAGTTCTGGGCTCATTGCTGAGTCATGAGTTGATGGAAACAGTGGCATGCTGTTCATCTACACTTCTATGATTGTCTAGATTTATCTGTGCCTTTCATCTTACTCTTCATTTTGTTTGAATCCAGATACTGAAGTGCATACTTTAAGAACATGGGGCTCTTTTCCTTCCTTATCCTCTCTTACCAGTCTTTCCTAGAAAGACAAACAAGACTATAAAGCTGATATGGATTCTGATCCTAAAAGAAAAAAATCAGCATGAGGGTCCAGATAAATAAGAATGCCCCATGGGTTAAGCTGTAGTATTTTTTGTATTCACAGAATGATTCATCCATTCATGTACATTTGAATAGCAAGTTATCTAACTTGTTCCTTTGTTTTCATTTATGTCAAATATTAAGAGGAAACAGAAATGAATATAAAACATGTCCTTGCTTCCTGATGAGATAGGTCATCCTAAGTTGGAACATAAAGAGAATGAGAGAGATATTAAAAACGTGATAGTGGACAGCTGATTATGTTCCAGAGGGGAGATGACATTTGAACTGGGTCCTGAAGCAAAAGGAAAGGTTGGGTGCATAGTCATGGTAGAGAAGGGCATCCGCCCTGAAAGAACAGCATCTGCCATGTCAATGTGGCTGATGAGAACCACTTCCTGCAAATAGGGGCTTAGTTCCATGAAGAAGGGGTCTTGTGAACCACAAAAAAAAATGTCTACTGTGTTCATCTTGTGCTGAACTGACCTCAGAGTTAGTTTACAACCACTGGTTTTACTGCCATGAGATAGATGACTAATAAAACAGGTAAGAGAGATCACATCTTCATTTTCATGAGTTTCTAGTGCTACATGGCTGTTCTTGGCATCAGCAAAGTTGTGGAAACTGTTTCATCCAGCCTCATACCATTGGGTAAAGACGAATTCAGCACTGGGAGGCGTCTTGTTGCCAGTAGTCCAGGATACCCCTAGTACTCCAAGATTCATTTGTTCATGTGTTCTGGAGCCTTGCTTGGCTAGATGCTAAGGCAGTGATGATAGGAAATGGAGAAGAAGTCTCCATACTCACCTCCTGCTGCCTGCCCACTTGCTCTCAAAGCTCCAGCTACACTGTCCTTTCTGATCTCTGTCATGCCAGAAGGCCCATCTCAGCCCTTCACATAGCTATTGTCTCTGCTTGGAATACTCTTTCCTCCACTTTTTGCTTGGGAAGCTCCCACCCATCCTTCAAATCTATGAGCCCTGATGGGACCAAGTCTGGTTGCTCTTGTGGTGCCTATGCTATTTCTTCACAGCAAAAGTGTAATTAAAGTGTTTAAGTCTTAAAATATTTCCTTACTATCTCTCCATTGGACTATGAGCTCCATGAAATCAGAGACTATGCTAGTTTCATTCACCCAGCACAGGGCTAGGTGTACAGTAGGTGCATAATAAACTTGGTGGAACATTGGATGAGTTAATGCATTTGAGGGTCTTACAATCATAATGGCTAGTCAAACCATGTGCAGAATTAATTAATTAATTACTAAGACGTTTCAAACATTGAAGCAAAAACTGCCGTCATTGCCAATCCCAGGTTAGAGAGATTATGGTGGTGCTCACAGATGTCTTTGCTCTAAAGAAGTCCCAAACAGTTATCATTTACTGAAAGGGGCCAAGAGTAACAGGTGCTTGTCTCCCAGCTATGGTGACTGGGTGTATTCTTTCAGATGACTTTGTAAGCCCTAGAGCTGGAGAAGGCACCTAGAGTGAGATGTCGTTATGGACAGCCTTTCACCTCTTTTCTTACTTTTTTTTCCTTTTCTTATTTTCTCCTATCCTTATTTGTTCCATTTATTTTTCTCTCCTGCCGTTGGTACTCTGCTGCCCCATGGACATGGCTTGATTATGGTGTTCCGATCTAAAGAGGAACCATTTCTTGCTCTGGAGGAAGTAAGAATTTCTTACTGAAACTCATAAGATGGTTCAACTTTAGGCCACAGGGTTTGGCACAGGAGGGTGCCATTTGGGCTGAGAGTATAAGCAGAATGGAATAGTTAGACCATGGCTCTCCTGAGCCTCATTTTCCACTTCTCTTTCTGTTTCAAGGAACTCACCCAGTTTTATAGACACCCAAAGTTAACTGAACCCTCTCTGCTCTCTTTCACGTCTTTAGCCACTTACACAGGCTAGTTCAGGCCTCACCTTCTCCTTCCTGAATAATTGCAGTAGTCATCCAAGTCATCTCCCAGATTCCAGGAGTTGTTCCCAAATCAAAGGTGGTATCTTCTTGTCCATCTCAAAATTTGTGATGCCTCTTGTTTCTATGAATTCCCAGCCTCTCAGCAAGCATCTAGGAACTCTTTGCAAGTTGTCTCTCAAATCCCTTCCACCTCTAACTCCATCCAACACTCTCCAAAACACATAGTAGTTCAGTCCCCTGCTCTCTCATTACCATCCCTGGCTCATTCCGTTTCATGTTTCTGTGGCTTTGCACACCCTTCTTTCATTGCTGAGACACTCGTCCTCCCCAAGCTTAGAGGTTCCCTCTTCTGAATGCCTCTTCCTAATCCTGAGAGTCAGAATTACGAATTCTCTCCTCTGTCCTCCCAGGCAAGTTTACTTATAAGTCATTTACAGTTTGCCTAGTTTTGTGCTGAATAGTTTGCAACTGTTGCTGGCACTGCCTATGAGCTCTGCAAAAGCAGAAATTATGTTTTATTTATACAACCTCTATATGATTATGGTTTCCTAAGGAAGTGACTTTTTTTCTGTCTTGTTGCTCCGCTAAGTGTACTCGTGGCTATCAGACTATGCATCTCTTCAGAAAACATGACCACAGATTTTATTCATCTTTATATATCCCTTGTTACAGAAAAGTCTCAGAAATTGTTTGATTGTTGAATTGAATGAATTAGGTGACTCCTTAAGAAGCAGTGGTTCTATAATTCAATTAGGAAAAATATACTTATATCTTAGACCAGCTTTTTCTCCAGATGTCTGAGCAGCTGGGGAAAATTGGAAAGAAAAAAACAATACGTATCCATAAAGAATATTGGAGATTGAGGTTTGAGGTGAGGAAGAAGGAATTCAATGAATGAAATAAGAACCATTAAACTTTTAAGGTCTCTGCCCTCTTGCTTGTTGTGTCATTGTGTCAACACATAGCAACAGCTTCCTCTCCTTGCCAACAAGGCCTCACAATATTACCTTTCATGCTGAAAAACAACAGCTGTAGCATAGCCTGAGAACAACACTGCTTCTGTATTGAGAGCCCAGTTCTTGGGAGCTCTAATCACTTCCAAGATAGCATCTCTCCAATTTTTAGAATATCCCTCAGAGGGAGGGAGGAGGCTTGTATTGTTATCCACTCTATTTTGCATACAGTAAAAACAAGGCAAGGGGAGGTTAAGTGATTTGTCCTTGGTCATGTGTGAGTCAGAGGCTGAGCCAGCCAGAGAAGTTTCTTCATTCTCAGGACATTGTTCTATCTTGACATTGGCTAACTTCTTTCTGCCATCCTTGTAACTGGTGGGGAAAACCTACCTGGGAAATGCCAACTGCGCTACCCTTACTTCCCAAAATAGAAATGTTGGCCACTGACCAAGAAAGCTCACATACATCAAGTGTAAGGGCAGTTGGGTGTCTGTAGTCGTGTGTGCATTCCTTCAGTCCAGAGATATCTTTGGAGGACTTGTGTGTGCCAGGCACTCTGCTATGCACTGGGGATGTGGTGTTGAGCATGACAGTCATTGTCCCTGCCTTCAAGAAGCATCCACTCTACTAGCATCACGCACGTTAAATAAGGAAAGAAACTAATACCATCATCATAACAAATCAGTCATCTTTTAGCAGGCTGGACCCATCCATTATGAAAGTTCCTAGCCTTTTTTATTCCCTACCTCTCAGCAGGGCATTCAAGACCCTTTGCAATCTGTTCTCAAAATATCTTCCATCTTCATTGGTCACCAACCATTTTCCCCCTTCTTCCATAAACATACAGTGCTCCAGCCCCACTGGACTCTGATTGCCGTTCCTAGGCCACTCGGTTTTAAGTTTCTGTGGTTTTACTGAAATGGGCTGAGAGACCCTTGGCTTCTTAGACTGGAGGTGAGGGTGTGTGGAGGATGAAGTGGAGGTGGGAGCTGTGCCTACAGAGAGATTAGGCCACTGAAATGCCTGGCTAGTGAACATGTGTGCTATTAACGAAGGGGTTGGAGGATGGCTATTATAATGTGTATTCCTGTGGTTATACACGTTGACACTCTGGCTAGTGCAGTGGAGAGAGTACTGGATTAGGAGACTGGATGCCTGGGTTGTAGTCCTGCCTAGATCTTGATTAAGTCACAGTATATCTCTAACCTCAATTTTCTCCTTGGTCGCATAAGCAGATAGGATTAGGCGTTCTCTGAGAGCTTCAGAGTAAGACTGTACCTATGATTCTTCAACTTGAATTCACTTGCATCTGTGTGTGTGTGTGTGTGTGTGTGTGTATGCAGTGGCTTGGGGTGACAAGATAGGGGAGAATGATTTTAAAAATTGGACCAGCTCTTGAGAACTACTGGTTTCTTCCAACTGTGCATCAAACAGTGCTAAGGTGGAGTTCTATATTCATATTTCTGTTTTCACATCAGAAATGTGGAATGCAATGTATTCTCCCCATTGTAAATACTTCTGGATCTAGCAACTTCTATAGCTTCCCAAACCCTGAAGACTTTGTGGGGGAGGAAAGACTTTTCCTTTGCCCTCTTAGGTTCTATGGCTGGGCCTGAGAATTAAACTGACAAAAGACAGGTGATCAGGAGGAAAACATACAAATTTTATTTGATGTTAATATTTTTACATGTACACAGAGGCCTTTATATTAATATATAAGAAACGAAGACCCAAAGGAACAGATCGAACCGAGAGCTTATATACCATTTTAACAAAAAACAGTAAATTGTGGAGTCAGGACAAGTCAAAGGAAAAAGGAGTTTGGGCTCTGGGTGGGAAATTGTAGGAAAGTGACTAGGAAATAAATGGGGGAACTAATGGAAGACAAGGATTATTTTAGTAGGTTTGTTTGTACATGTTCATCTCAGTGTGAAGCCCCCCACTTCTGGCAATAAGAAGTTGTCCTCTTTCTGGCAAAAGGGAAGGTACCATTCTCATGGGAAATTTATGTCCTTGCTTCAGGTAAAAAGGGGGAGGCCAGAGAATCATCCTTGCATCTGCTGTTTCTTAATTGCCTTCAGCTCAAAATAATATGCCAAACTGGCATATTTTGGGGTAGTGTGTTCTGATTTCCTTCAACTTTTCTATGTTTCTTCCTTTCTGGGAGCCCAGTTCTACCAGGGGGCAGTGCCATGATGTGCACAACTCTCCAAGAGGCCTAAGTGGCTGCCCTCTGAGAGACGTCCAAAGCATCTGCTATTTAGGACTTGGTGACAGAGCCCTATCAGCTTCCCCAAGGTCAGCCAACACTGGCTTCCAGGCCATTTAATTTAGATCTTGATTTTACTCATTGCTCATTTCTAGGGAGGGAGTCAATTTCCTGGGCTTTTACAGCTCTCAGGCACACACAGATTGAGTTTTGAGTTTTGCTCCTGAGATGGGACTTATTTCACAACACTGGTGGCCCAGCACACTCTGATTTCTAAACCAAAGAAACATGCCGCGCACTTGCCAGTACTAGGTCCCTGCAACCAGTTGGGCAAGAGAATCTGTTAGTGACTCCTCTGAACTAATGCTTGGAGGGTTTCAAATCAATGGGAGGAGTTTTACAGAAACTGTAATGCGGCCGACGTTTACATGTTTTCAAGTATTTAAAATCT
Source organism: Lemur catta (assembly GCF_020740605.2). Taxonomy (NCBI): domain Eukaryota; kingdom Metazoa; phylum Chordata; class Mammalia; order Primates; family Lemuridae; genus Lemur; species Lemur catta. The sequence goes on along the minus strand of NC_059141.1, from coordinate 42,793,923 downwards.
ACTTTTCTTTTCATATAGAGCAGATCTTTCCAGTAATTCTTTCCATTGATTTCTTTTAACCAGGTTTAATGCTAGATCCTCAGTAGTAGATTTGAATCTAGGGCAGAGAAGATTTGTCAAAAATACTTTCTCGTCCAGTAGTTGGTGAGACAGGACCTTCTAGTTTCTAACTATGGAAACCCAGAGACCAAGTCATCTTTCTCTGGGCTCTGTCACAGTCATTTTCAGATGCAGGAAGCAAATGACTCAGAAATGGCACTGGTTTTGACAGTACAACACCTCACTTTCAGGCCCAGAAATCAAATTCCCGTCTCAAGAATGCTGTTCAATTGTTTTTTGGTTTTTTTGGAGGTGGGGAGTTGGTAGTTGGGGAAATTGCATTTTTTTTTTTTATCCATCAAAATGTGCCTTGCACTTGTCCTCAGCTCCCCTCAGTTGGTTGTGTTACATAGAGGCCATGGCTCTGGAGCTCTGCTACATGGGACCCTCAGTGCCTCACTTTTAAATGTATATTTCTGCTCCTTGCAACTAGATCTGGAGTGAAATAGAAGAAATTTTCTTCAGAAGAAAAGTAACACTGTTAATTGATACAAGGTTTTAGATTATATGTAGGTGGCAATTTATTCATATCACCTCTAACCTTTTATTATCACATCAAATTTTGAGGTCTGGGTACATATTCTTACTGCCCAGGAAAGAAAGCTCGTTTCTTGAAGAAGGCTTGCTTGGCAGGCAGAAGCTATCCGAAAGCATTTTGGTCTTGGGTTCTTAATTGTTAGGGGCTAACATGTCAAGGCTGACTTTTTATTAGCCTGTCTCTTTTCCTTTAGGAAAAAGTTTTAAAACAGTCTACCCAAAGGTCTTTCTATTGCCAGTTCAAGAGATGACTTGTGTTTGAATTTGGCCAATTAACATGACAATGTCAATGTCAAGATTCATTTCCAGGGAAAGAGCTGTTCTTTGAAAGGCAGTTCTTGAGGGTGTCCAGGCTGAAAGGCAGCTTCTCCTCTGGAACTATTTGGATTTTATGTTCCTGAGCCAAAAAAACATTCTTTAGCATTGGCTGACAAAATGGGTTTGAGAACAGGAGTTTCTCAAGCTGCAGTGGAAACTTTAATTATGCAGGTCCTGTCAAAATCCATCTGCTTAATTCAACTGTTTCTGGGTAAGGTACTTTTTATTTTTCCAGCAGTAATCCTGGATGATTCTCTGATAGGAATATGAAATGAGCTTTCTTCATGGGCAAGCTTTATAGTCTTTATTCTTCTCGCATTAGAAATATTTTCTTCATAGAGTTTATTTGCTTGGTAGCTGATTTGGTAAAGACATTTAAGTGACGTCTGAGCTGCGAGGTAGATGGTGTCATTTAAGGAAATGCTATTGGAGGTTTCAGCAATCGACGAGTACTCAGGACTTATAAATAAATAAAGCTTTTCTACAATTTTTAAGAGGAGAGGGGCATCAAAAGTTGTTTTGTTTTGTACAAGACCCAAATGCTTGGCATGCTCATGAGCAAATCTGTGGTCTTCACCTTTTCAATACGCCTCACCAAAACACTTGGAAACTCTCATATTAAGCAATATTTCCATTTATGATGAGCATTCATGGATTTGTCTTTAGGGAGGGATTGGGTGGGAGTTTGAGGTGGTTACTCAATGTATAAATATTGAATGTGCCAGCATCTGGGGTTTTTCAGTTAAATATCAGACAGTGAGCCCTACGGAAGCAGCTGACTTAGTGAAACGGTCTGTTATTTTAGGGTGCTTGCCTGGATACTAAGCTATAGGACAAAAACAGAATTTTCACCATCAGCAATGTCATGTGTATTTCAAACAGAGATTCAGAAAAAACTTTCGCTAACAATTCTTCTCAGTGTTGGGAAAACCTCAGTGAAGATACGTGTGAGAAAATGGACTTGTGAATGGTGGTAGCCTTGTATTTGCATGAGGTCTGAAGCCAAAAGTGCTTTCAAAAACAAGCTCCTCTTCACCAAGTAAAATAAAGAACTCTACTAATTTTACTAGGTCTTCACACCAAAAAAATTTCATGACAAGTTTGGGAAAATACATCCCTGGGACCATATAATTGGGGAGAAAAATGAAAATATTTTGCAGGCTTCCTTCTGTATCATGAGTACCGCTGTCAAAGAGTCAGGGCTCCATGATCTGAAACTCTTGCTTTCCTGGGCCTCATGTAGTGTGGTTTTCAATTAATGAAGAGCATTCTTTGCTTTTCCGTTTTCTCCAGTTTTTCAACCTCTGATGCACGTTTCTCCCAAGGGATAACAATGTGGCTTGAGAGCTTATTGACGGGCCTTGCCCTACACTTTGCAGTCTGGCAGCTGTGCCTGCTGTCATTGTCACCTGCTTTGAAGACTGGTAGTATGCATGGCTGCCTGTTGTTATAAAGCTGTGATTCCTCTCTCGCCAGACAGGGTTTGGGTCTTCTCCAACCCCCGTAGACGTGTCTTGGAAACTATTCTAGTTCTCCACCTACCTCCGCATTTAAGCTTTCAGGCCCTTAAAGAGAACAGGAAATAACTTAATTATTTTCTTCTAGGAACAATTTCACTGTGAGATGTGGGCAACTGAGGTAATCTTTCTGTGCCTGGATTCTGCTTATCTGTTGTTCTGATCTCAAGGGAACACAGGCTCTTTTGAGTTGTTTCTAGATCTTCAGTGTGCCTGTTAGTAATTTATGGTGCTTTACTATTAAAAATTTATACTCTTGAGTTGTACTCACCGATTCCAGGATGGGGCCCAGGAATCTATACATTAAACAGGCTCCGTTGGTGATTCTGATGCTTATGGTTCTAGGACCAAGTCCGAGAAACATTAATGCTTTAGAACTTTGATATACCAAGACCTAAGTGACCAAATGGGTCCCATCTTTCTTATTTTAAGGGGAAGAAACTGAGCTTAAACAAGTTGATAAATGCCCAGCTAATCAGTAGCAGATCTGAGACCCAAACCAGGTCTCCTGAGTTCCAGTTTATGAGGCTCCCAGTCATAAGGTGAGACACAACAACACAAGAAAAACAGCTCAGGGTTCGTGGAATTGAGTAATGTGGCTGCCTTATCTCCAGCACGTGAGTTTGTGAAGTCACTGAAATGCAACAAGACGAGGCCCACAGATTCTTTCCTGCATTATCTGGAAAGGATCTTTGTGCAAGTTATGAAGTCCAAATCTGCATTCAGTTCTTAGTATTTCCACTATAACGTCCCTGCCAAGGGGGCATCCATTTAGTTGAAGACTTCTTTGATTGAAGACTTCTAGTGATGGGGATGTTCCGAACCATCCCAAGCCCCTTTCCCCTGTCCATTGTCTAGCAACTCTGATCCCATACAAATATATATTGGGCTGCAAATCTCTCCTCCCTGCCTTTGGCTTCTACTATTGGTGCTGGGTCTCCTTTCAGGGGAGATATAGAACAAGTCTAATTTGTCTTCCACATGACCGTGATCATGCCTTCTACCTAAGCCCTCTTTTGTCCAGGCTGAACAAGCTCAGATCCTTTGGGCAATCTTTACGTAACTTGGTTTTCAATATTCTCTTCATTTTAATTGTCTTTCCCTGAATACAGTCTCTTGTATCATCTTTTGTATGAAAATATAGCAACTGGAATGGACATAGTACTCAGTGTGGTTTGACCAGTTCAGAATTCATTACTTCTCAGACCCTTTGCACCTAACCATAAATACTAAAATTACATTTTCATGTTGAGTGGCCCAGTGACATTTAACTCACAATGAAAAATCCCAAGTCTTTTCACATGTGCTGCTAAAATCATGTGTCCCCTGGCTAGTATTTGAGCTGATGATTTTTTTTACACCCCACTGTTCCAGACTACTGACACCTTTTTTTGGATTCTGATTTTGTCACTAATCCAAGATCACTTGATTTTATTCAATCATTCATTCCACAAATATTTATTGAAAACCTACTATATGCCAGTCATGGTACTGGATATCATAAAATGATGATGTAGATAGGCACATCCCTTCCCTTGTGGAATGTGTAGTCTAATGAGAAATATAAACAAGTCACCAACGTGTCCCTTGTGTGCGATGATGAGGGTGGTATGCCACGTGGTGGACACATTTGGGAAGGGGATCCAGGGGTGAACATCTTGTCCAGTTTTGAGGGGTGGTGGTGGTCAGGGAAAGAGTCTTTGTAGAAGTGACCTCTAAGCTGAGATGTGAGAGGTGTGGCTTTAGAGAAAGAAGAGTGCTCCAGGTGGGACAATGGCATGAGTCAAGGACCAAAGACACAGAAAGCACAGCCCAAGGGAGGGGGCCGTGGGTATGTGTGGATGGGACCGGCAGAGACAGGTACCAGGAGAAGGCCTTTGACCCTTCACAGAGGGCAATGGGGAGCGCCTGTGGGATTTTAGACTGTCTGGGCTGTTGATAAAAATGCTGGACAGCAATGTCTGAGACACACACCAACCCATTCTTGAACAGTCTGTGGGGAAGACAGTTCGCCACAACTCCAGTCTCTGCAATTCTTCATCCTGTCCACCGGAGGATCCTGAGAGATTTGGCCTCATATCATGTTGAACATCAGATACACCATGTCCCCTGACTGAGCAGACTAATATCCTTATTAAAAAAGAAAATGTGGTTGGCCTTTGTCTGGCCTGACTTGGCCGGGTCCCGGCCTCCCGAAACTGCTGTTCGGTTTCGTGTGCCACATGACTCCCCCTGAGAGGCCCCTGCTCTCTGCACCAGGGAGGAAGCCAGAGCAAAGGAAGCTCAGCCTCCCAAGAGGTAACGGTGGGTGATTATGAAATGTGACATGGAGAAGTTTTCCCTTGCTCTTAAGATGTCAGCTGGGCTAGAAGTTCTCATGGCCTCTGTCTGGCTGTCGTAGCAGAGTGGTTGGGGGGCGGGCCTGGGAGTCAGGTTGCCAGGGCGCAAACCCAGCCTTTCCCAGTCACCACCTGTGCAACTGGGCACAGCAGCTTGACTTCCCTCAACTGTGAAAGGGAGACAAAATGTCAACCTTGCAGGGCAAATGTATTTGAAGTAGGTTAAATAGCATATGCCCCATGCCTGTGACATAGTAAGTACCTGATAAGTGTTATCTGTTAGTTTTTTGAGAACAAATTGTATTATTCATCAAGCCATAAAGATTTTTGTGCTTTCCAATTTCTTGTCCTCATGTGGTTCCCTTCATTTTCTCCCACATTTTGTGGAGAGGGCCCCTTCCTCCTCCTCCTCCTCCTTCTTCTTCTTTTTTATTTTTTTGGTTACAGTAACTATAAAGTGCAAAAGGAATGAAGTATCTGGAAAGAGTAATTTCTTTTGACAAGTTATCCTTTTTTCCACTCCTATTTTTGGAGGCCTGGAGCCAGCTAGCCAGGCTGATGTGAAGATTGCTTATGGTGTGAGCAAGTCGGGTGTGGAGGGGACAGAGCTCTGTGCCTGCACAATGACACTCCCCACCCCAGCCCCCAAGTCTGCAGCGAAGGCCGTGGGTGGGCCTCTGACAGGAGGTATTGTTTCTCAGTGCCGTATATGACATCCTGGTTAAATGGACGGAATGAGTCTTTGTGACGTTGCAACGTTTCATTGTCATTTAGCACGTTAGATTAGCAGCTATCCAGAGCTGATGGGACGGCTGTTCAGAAAGGGGTATTTTCTCAGCTTGTGTAACTCATCAATGAACCAAAATGTGTACTTCACTTGTAAATTAGGAGAGGAGGAAGAGTCTTTGAGCCCTCTGAATTTGGAAATTCTCCCTGCCATTCCAGCTATTCACACGACATAATATCTAAAATTCTGACTGATACTCATTGGGTTTTCCCCTACGTTTGGATGAATGCAGGTATGAACAGGTCAGGGTTAAGGCCGAGGTTCGCCCTTCAAGACACTTTGGGGCTTTCTGAAGGTATTGAGAAACCAGCTCTGTATTAATGCTCGTTTGTGTCTTTCCTTGGTTTGCGAGCAAGCATTCTCCCAGGAGATGGTGTGGCCAAGATATGGCCTGCTTCTGTTCCCGTTCTTCTGTCTGAAACAAGGTGAGCCTATTTCAGGAAGAGTCGTGGTGAGGGTGCATCATTAATGAGAATGGCATGCCCTCTGCAGCCTCCTCAGGCGTGGAGCTGGGCCGGGTGCTGGGAACACCTGCTCTTAAGTGCTGTATATTTCAACCCATTGAAAGATCTTAGTGCAAAATCAAGCACGGAATGATGTTCTGTGGTTTTCAAAAAGGTTCCTAGAGGGTTTGAGTTGGATAGGCTGAGAACAAACCTATTCACCTGTAACAGACATAACCAGATTCCAGTGTCTGGCCAGGGGAAACTGGGCATGTTTTACAGAACCCAACACAGGTGGGCTCTTCATTTAAAACATTTATAACATTATAACCTGGCCCCAAATCCAGCTGAGCTGAGAACTGTGAAGAGGGTAAGTGTGTTTGGGTCTGTGTGTTCATGCAATCGAGAGAAATCATCAAGTTTGTTCTCTAGAAAAACTGCAGATCAATTTGTTGCATCTTTGGATAATTTCCCCCTTAAATGCCAGCTCTTAACCTCCTAAAAAAGCTCTAGTAATTATCTCCAAACCTAACTTTTCTCAGTTCCTTTGGATACATAAACTTTCCCTATGAATCAATTAGAGGAAACTCCATTTTTTTTTAAATATCAAAAAATTGGATTAAAATGGATTGTACAGGAAATGCTGTCATTAAAAGGGCCAAGAAAAGAAGAATGCTTAATTATTGAGTGGAATATTCATAATTTTGCATATCTATCAGCTCAGTGTGTCCCTAACATGTTTTAAGATGTACAAAAGGAACACATATTATAGTTCTCTCTCTCTCTCTTTTTTTTTTAAGGAAAGCAAAACAAATGCCAACATAAGTCTTGTTTTTGAATACTTCATTTCTCTTTAGTTGAGCAAAATAACACCATTTCTTTCTCAATCTTCTTTTTCAGGGATACCCTCCACCCAGCCATTGTCTGAAGAGCTTCATTGAAAGGTAACTCTGCAAGGCCTTGAGAAGGGTTTTGCTACCAAGTTACGGTGTTTAATCACAGATGATTACTAGCTCCTGTCTTTTCTGCAGTTAATTGTGGATTTCTGGGTTTTTAGTTTCTGTCTACAGGAGCTCTAGGAGAGCTGCAGGTTGACCGTATTTTTCTTGGAGCACACTCTCTTAGGATCTTTCTGAATGCTGCCTTCAGGTGTAGCTCTCGCTGTCAGGAGTGGCAACTAGACACAGGGACTTTGGAGTAGGGAGTGAGTAGGCACTGTGGAAACCATCCTCAGTAAACCATTAGGAGGCCTCTGTGTTGAGTTAAGATGATGAGTGGCTTGAGTCTGCCTGGGAGTAGGCAAGGGGCTTGCCACAGGGGTGGGAGACTAGGGAATGCGCAGTGACAGCTGGATTCTCTCTCTGAAGCCTTGTGCCCTACTCTACCCCCATCTCTCTCTTCCCTTTCTCGCTGTACCTTTCCCCCTTCTCTCTCTAGCGGTGTCCCCCTCTCCCTCTGCCCGCCATGTCTCTGTCACCATCTCTCACTTTCTCCTCTTCTCTGCTATCCTGACCATTCTCTCCTAGATCAAAGGTAGAAGTGGGTCACTTGATTAATTGCCATGCAGCAGATTCCTTTGCCTCGTTGACACAGGAGCCAAGGGGACAAAGGGCCGCTCTTTAGAAGCCTGGAGCTGTGTGGGTGCGGTGTGGGGAATTCCCAAGCCTGAGAGAATCCAGTCTGCCCAGCAGGGATGCGAAGGTTCCTAGAACCTAGGAAGAATGAAGTCGCTCTTGCCGCACATTGTGTCGAGATGCATTTGCATTTGAGGGGAGAGTGCATGACTCCAGTGTTAGAACATAGGGACTATGTGGAAATGCGATTTAAATTTTGAAATCTTTCACGTGTGGAAATCAGGATGACTTGGAAAGGAAAGGAGGGTAAATCACGATGACTGACAGTTTAACCTTCTCTGTCCTGCAGCGTGAAAACTCCCCAGAACTGCACCACACGTCATGGATCCACTAGTCCCACGTGGTTATTTTCACTTAAATTAATGAAAATAACAGAAAATGTTGTTTAGTTCTTCAGTCACACTGGTCACATTTCAAGTGTTCAGTTGGACAGTGCAGATGTAGGACGGTTCTGTCATGGAAGGAAGTTCTGCCGGACAGTCCTGTTCCTAAACCTTTGTTCTTTTTAAGGCAGGTAGTTTAAAGGAGGCCATGGAGTACAAGACAGAGTTAAGAGGTTATTCCAGAACTGGCTGAAAGGAAAGAGAACTGACAGAATGCCAAGTTCAAAGCAAAGCTGTTTAGAATTTAGTTGATCCAAATAAGATATTATTTAGGAAGGTGTTGGAGAAGTTGAAAAAGACTATACAATAATAGTTGGAATTATGACAGTTATTGTGATTATTCCTAAAGAGGAGGAGGAATAGTCAATTGAGGCTGAAAACTTAGCTAATGGCCATGTGCATTCTCTACTCATCAGAGCTGAAATTTAGGGACCAGACCCTGTAAGTCTTGGCTAGGTCTCATTTCTAGTTAGAAATTTTTAAGAAGGGAGCCATGCCTTTTTGGTAAGACGAATAGTTGATCTCAGTAAGTGAGAAGTGCTTGAACTCCCAAAATGTGAATATCAACTTCCCCCAAATCCTAACAAGAGTCCAGGGGCACTCGATACCTTCAGATGATGACATTGATAATTAAAGCAGAGGCTGTCTTTATATGGTAGTAACCAATAATCTTCCTCTGTAGTTGAGCGCATATCTCACCAGAACTCATTCTGAAGTTAACTCATGGCTCAAGCCTGATGTGGAACTTTGCCACTGTGCAAGGAAAGACCATACAGAAAAGACCCTCAGACCACTCCAGTGTCATGATTGCAAAGACACGGATGAAGATAATTGATTCAAATCCCCTGACTTACGCGAGGCAGGCTTCTCCCAGGTTGGGTGGTAATGCCATGGAAATTTAGTGTCCCTCAACATAAGAACACTGGGTTCTTATGAGATGGTTGCTTTTGCCACCATGCTGTGACTTCCTAAACTAACTTACAATTCTGCCCTTCCTCCCTTCCCCCAGGCACTTTAACTTACTTATCAACCCCTTTGGCTCTGACCTCTTGAGTTCACAAAAGCAAATGGGTAAGAAAATTGGGGAATAATCCACCAAACCTTCTTCCAGTCCTAGGCTCAGTGTTTCCCAAGCATGAGTGACTTTAGGTATTGGTTCTCTGTGTTGGATCCCTCTCCCTGGTTCCACAGTGAAACATGTGGGAGAGCAGTCTGGGCAGTGGATGTTCTGGTAAAGCCTTAGTTTCCGTGGTAGACGTTCAAGAAGTCGTACTGCCTTGTCTGAGGATGAATGGAGTATATGATTAACCCAGGAGAAGAAACTGAGATTTAATCAGCTCACATGCACCTGATTTTTCATTGGTAGCAATGAAAGCTTTGCCTCAACACTTTTGTTACTAATCAACAAATATTTATGGAGTATCTGCTCTTCACCAGATACTGCGGTATAGGAAAGAGACTTACCATTTATTTGTCATGTTTTGGACAGATTGATGATATGTTATGATTCATAAACTTTGGAAGTCTCAGCCTTTTTGTGTTGAGTATTTGAAGGGTTTTGTTTCTATCATCAAATGTAAAAAGTAGAGCATATGAAGAAGGGTTGTGGCGGGTAAGGTTCCTCCTTGTCCGTCTGCGTCTTCTGGATCTGGGATGAACTTGGGTGAAAATATGTAGTTTGAAGGACCGGTCTATGAAAAGCAGAGTCTGGAAATAAAAAGGTGGCTTTTAATTACCTGGCTGCCTCTGCATTGATGAGTTGTTGGCTGAAATAGAAAGGCCATGCCAGAGCTTCCTCTCACATTCCTGGGATCTGAATTTACATGTCTGGTGTCTGCCTTCAGAGCACAGTCGAAACTTGCTTGTCATATGTTTTATCTCTTCATCACCAACAACCCGTATAGTTGGGGGAAGAATAGAGACACTCAGCCTTTTTTAGAGAAGCAAAGGATCTTCAAAGTCATCTCTCTTCACTTCTTCATCACACAAGTGAGACGTCCCAGGTCCAGAGAGGGGAAGCACCTGCCCCGAAGTGCACAGCTTATTCTTGGGTCAGAGGCTGGATGAGAAGGTTTCCTGCCTTTTTAAGCACACTCTCCACCGCGTTGATCTGTCCTGTGCTTTAAAACGTTCCCACTGCTGATCGGTTAAGCAGGAAATTTTTAGGCAAATCTTTGGATACCTTCTCAGGCAAAATCAGAGTCACTTCTAGAATCTGGTACAAAAATGATTCTAAATAGAAACTTCAAACTTCTAGATTCTGAGTAGTTCCCAAGCTTGATAAAATGAGACCTTCTAGCTTTACCTCCTCAAAGGAAGGCCATTCTCTGAGGCACATATCTGGATAACAGTACACTTTAAATAGCAGTGCAGTACAGTGGTTAAAGCATGGATTCCGGAGCCAAACTACCTGGATCCATGATCCCGGCTTTGCCACTTGCAAGTTATAGGACCTTGGGCAAACTACTTAATTGCTCCATGGCTTGGTTTACTCATCAGTAGTTTGGGGTTGATGATGACAATAGTAATATCTTCCTCAGTTGAATCAATATATTATAAAGTACTTAGAGTGGTGCCTGGAACATAGCAGGTGTTAGTTAAGCATTAGCTATTTTAAATTATTCACTTGGCTAAATGCAATGAACTGTTTCCCCTATTTATTTCCTACATAAAAATATCTTACAAGGAACAAAGGAGAAAAAGCATAAGAAATCAAGAGAGTGATGTGAATTGATTCTGTGGGTTTCTTCTTCACCCTAACAGGCCAGAACACACTATGAGAGTACTCTCCTACAGCCCAAACCATCGAGCATTAAAGCTCCAAGAGGTTACCTGACCCCTCTAGCTGGTTTAGGAATGAACCTGAGGCCCAGGGAAGGGCCTGTGGTCTTGAATGTCATCCGGTGAACTGCCTGCTCCCCCCACACACGGCCTTAAAACAGGACATCACCTGGAAACGGGGGAGAAGTCCCTACATTTAGTGGATCCCGGGCAGAAATATGAATAACTGATTCCAGTTGTTGGAAAGCCTTTCATCTAGAGTGCTCAAATAAAAGGGGAAAAATTGGCCCGTGTCTTTTCCGAGTCACACTATACTTCCTCTTAGCCTCATTTCTGAGCCTGCTTAATGATTTACAGGAGTAGTTTAGTTGAGTTCTCAGTGGTGGCGGAAGCAGCACTAGAATTTCTGACTCAGGTCCCCAGGAGGAAAAACAAATTTCTCCTTAGATGAGGGGCATCTCTTCACTTCTCTTCAAGCTTAGCACCCACAAACTGCAAAGAGAATTAGATGCCCTTGGCTTTATCAAGCATCCCGCTGACGTCCAACAGAGCCAGGTTCTCAGTGGGTCATGACCTCATTTTTTAAGATGGTAACACGGATGAGCTGGGGAGATAATAAGATGACACATCTTAGTGATTAACTTCACTTAAGTTTGTATTATCCTTTCTTATTGTGAAATAAATAATACATTTAAAAGATTATATGCCATATATGTGCAATTAAAAGACAAATAATGAAATGAACACCCAACATTTAAATTAGAACATGTTAATATTACCTTATCTGGGCTAGACTGAAAACTCCTTGAAAGGCTGTGTGTATATATATTGTATAATATGTATGTGTGTATATATTTAATTTTTTTAATATTTGGCAATACCATATATATTAGATGCACAAATATATGTATTCTATAAAAATACATATATTTATTTGTGTATATAAAATGCATTGCTTAAAGAGGTTAAGCAATTGGACCAAGGTTACACAGTCACAAGAGGCAGATCCGGATTTGAAACCAGGCTTCTTTTAAAACCTGCACGCTTAATCACTCTACCTGATTGCCTAATCTTTTACAGTCCTTTTCTCTCCACAACCTTTAGTAGAGTGCCCAGTGCATGATGAGCATACAGTAAGAGCCAAAGGTAGGGTTGGCTCATTGAGATTTAGAGCGCAGAGGGTAAAACAAGGTTGACAGGCAGTGGTGGCTGGAGCCCACTCCCACTGAGGAGCTAACTGTGCACATCTATTTCCAATTTTGTGTTTAGTGATGTCACATTGGGTGAGGTGGAAATACTTACACCATGGATATCAGCAAATGCTGCAAATCATGGCTCCCCTTCCCTTCCCTGGGAGGAAATTTACCAGAAGAACAGCCTGGCACTTCTGATCTGAAGAGAGACAAGCAGCCTGCGGCTCTGGGGCCGGGGAGCAGGCTGTAAGGTCAGGTGCAAACAGCGTTCAGTGGGGTCAAGGAGATGTGAGAGGGCACAGGCAGTGCAGTGTTACTCCAAGTGAGACCCTGGGGAGCTCATTAAACATGCTTAGTTCCGGGCTCCACTCCCAGCGATCTCAGTTGATCTGTGGCAGAGCCTAGAGATGTGCATTTTTAGGCACCCCAGGTGATTTTGAAGCACACTAAAATTTGAGAACTAGTCCAGTGTTTCTCAAACTTTAAAGAGCACACAAATCACCCCAGGGAATCTTGTTGAAATGCAGACTGTGATTCAGCAGGTGTGGGCTGAGCTGAGATTTTGAATTCCTACCAGGTTTCTGGGTGATACGAATGCTACCGGCCATGGACCACACTTCTTATAGGAAGGATCGAGTCCAGCCCTCATTTGACCGATGAGGAACCTAAAGTCCAGAGCAGTTAAGTGACTTGCACAGCTAATCATTTGATAGCCATTTGCTGAATACAGGAACGGAGATATGAAAGAGTAAAAACCATTCCTGTTCAATGGAATAATAAAGATGGTACTATTTATTAAATACCTTTGTGTGAGAGATGCTGTGTTATCAATACTAACCCTGAGTGGAGCATGCCCTCAGATTGCCTACAATCTGGTGGGGGAAGCAAGGTGTTTTTGTACCTGAAGTGAACAAAGGCCAGGGGGAGATGTGGTGCAGTAATAAAAGAACAGGGCAGGGACTCAGAGACACGGAAGCTGATCTTTGTTGTGACATCTTGGACAAGTGATTTTAAACTTTCTGGTACTCCAGCTTTTCCTGTATAAATCCAAGAGTTTAAAGATCCCCTGAAGCACACCCAGAGTTAGGATCCTGTGAAATATAAGAGTTATGTGTTTTTTTTTTTTTTTAAGTCAAAGGCTAAAAACTGGTGGCCCATGGACTATATTTTGCCTATAGACTTTTTCTTTTTTTCAGTTCTTAAGAAAAAAAGGTATATTTTACTGATTTGATTATTTTTAAATAAACTTTTTCTTTTGGAATAATTTTAGATTTACAGAAAAGGTACAAATCTAACACAGAGAGTTCCTGTATACCCCTCAGTTAGTTTTCCCCATTTTACATAACTGCAGTACACTTGTCAAAACCAAGAAACTGAAATTGAGGCATTACTGTTAATCAAACTCCAGACTTTGCTTAGATTTTTACCAGTTTTGTTTTTTGCTTTGGAGATGGGGTCTCGCTCTGTCGCCCAGGCTGGAGTGCAGCGGTGCGATCATAGCTTACTGTAACCTCAACCTGACCTCCTGGGCCTCTTCCTGCCTCAGCCTCCTGAGTAGCTGGGACTACAGGGACACACTGCCACACTCAGCGCCAGTTTTTCATTAATGTCTTCTTTTTGCTTCAGGACCCAATGCAGGGTACCGCGCTGCATTTAGTTGTCCTGTCTCCCTGCCCTCCTCAGTCTTTTCTTGTTTTTCATAACTTTGATAGTCTAGAGAAGTACTAGGCAGGTGTCCTGTAGAATGTTCCCCAATCTGGGTTTGTGTGTTGCTTTTTTCATGATTAGAACTGAGGTTATTGGTTTTTGGAAAGGATACAACAGAGGTGAATGGCCCTCAGTCACGTATTTCTAATGTTCTTCCTTGTGAATGGCCAGACCCATGGTCAGAATAGTACAGCCCCAAACCATTGTCTAGTATTAAAGCTACCAGAGGCTTAAGGGATCACCTGACCCATCCTTTTGTGTCTTCAAAAATCTCAAACGAATTTTGAAAAATTGGAATAGTTTACGTAAAAATCTGAGTTTCTACTTTCTCTTGAAAGCCAGAAGACCTGGCAATACTGGGCTTGCAATGACACCCAGCAAAAACTGGCTAGAACTGAGTTGCCCCCTTTGATTGGTTCCTGAATTTTCTAGTTCACAGTAGTTCATGCCTCTCACACAACTGCATTTCAATGCATCTGAGCCAGTCCAGTCCCCTCATATTCAATTGCCTCCTCCTTGAGGGAGTTGGGCTTATTCTTGTGATCTTTATTAACTTAAATGTGCAGTAAGACCAGGGAGAGAAGCCAGCAGGGCTGGAGCGCTGGGGAAATCTGCCTGGAGAGGTGCATTTGCCTGGTGCCGTAGAGCAGCAGTTCTCAAAGTGTGGGACCACCAGCCTCAGCATCCCCTGGGCATTGTTGGAAATGCACATTCTTGGCACCATCCAGACCTACTGAATCAGAAACTCCAGAGGTGGGGCCTGCAGCCTGAGGTTCGGCAAGCTGGCCCACTGTGGGAGTGGACAGCTGAGGGGTGGGTATAGACCATTTCACGGGTTTGCAAATAAGTGTGCTCTGGGACAGAGCTTGGGGTTGGTGTGAATTTTCAGGCCCGTGGACCCTGGGCATATACTGTATGGCGTGGGCTTTGCTTCTAACTGTGCCCATTGCTCTGTGTCACACCGGGTGAGCACAGCCTGCCCGGGCTGAGGCTCAGGATCCCGTGTTTGTCTCCTCTGGTGCTACCTTCATCAGCCACCCTGATCCTTGCACCATCAAAATCTTACCAATGTGGAATTAGTAAGAAAAGAAAAAAGAGCCCATTGTGGTTTCTTTTTATTGGCAGGTGATTAACCCCTTAGAGTCAGTCCAGGTGGGGAAGTTCCCTGGGTCTGAGCTGAGTGAGAAGGTTTTGTAAACACGAGAATATGCACATTCCTGTCTTCTTACTCTGCTTTGAAGGACCTAGGTCGCGTTCTGCTCCTCCCGAGCCCCTCCTGTCAGGACCATGTCTGCTCCCCCAGGGTGTAATTCCTCCTGGACTGACCCCTGGATGCCTTTCCTACCCTCTACCTCCCCTCCCCACTCACTGCCCAACTCCTACTCATCGCTCAGGTCTTGAGTTTCCCTTCCTCACTTCCAGAAGCCCTTGCTGACCATGCGTAATGGGACAGTTTCTTAGATCTACCAGAATTGCCTGACTGCCCTGGACAGGGCTTGTATTCATCTCCGCCCCAGCGCCTAACACAGTGCCTGGCACATAGGAGGTGCTCAGTGAAAACCTGCTTCACAAATGAGATGCCTGCAAACACTCAGTGCACAGATTGCCTGGCGGTTAGGCACCCTGGCTCCTCCATCAGCCTGGATTTGGATCCTGGCTGCACCTAACTGGCGGTGTGAGCAACCCGCTTAACGTCGCTGTGCTTCCTAGAAAGGGGCACCTTGTTAGTACTGACCACAGGTGTTTGGTGATGACCGAATGAGCTAAAATACTTAAAGCACTTAAAACAATGCCTGGCAAATAGTAAGTGCTCAATAAATATTAGCAGTGAGCAGGCCTTTGGTGATGATTTATTCAACTGGACTGATGACAATCCCCAGCTTATATTAATATTTGACCTGAAGAAATTCCATTTTGTTAAGGGGAAAGATTTGTGAGGGTTGACCCAAAAAAGGGGTGGAGGTGTGCCTACCTTCTTGACAAAAGTTGCTTTTATTGCTCGTTTTTCTTCTTTTTCGGGGGTAGCAACAAGTTGGGACTGACCATGCTTACCAGATCGGGGGTGGATGCATTCTAAGAGATAAACCCAAAGAGTTCAGAAGCATTTCTGCGGTTTAGACTGACTCCATAGGCGATTCTTCCAAACAGCATAAAGAACGTGTTAAATGCATTCGCTTGCTGTGACTGCAAGCCTATTTGTATCTGGAGAAAAGATTCTGAATGCAATCCAGTTCCTGTGCGTTTTACCTACTTTATCTTGAGTTGGCTGCCTTCTGCGACAGAGTTGTAATTAATATTGTTGTAGAACAGGAGGCTCATTAAATTGTCTCATTATGACTGTTCAGGTTCTGGGGCTCGGCTGAAAAGGATTTCCCTATTATCAGTGCCTGACATATATTCCTAATCAAGCAGGCCAATTCTCTTCTGTCAAGGACTGTCTTCCAAATGGAGATGATATTTATTCTGACTTGTACTATTAGCGTGAAAAATGTTGCCTCTGCTGACAGACATATAGGCTTCTGCCACAGGTTGGGGGCTGTTTTCACAGACATGCAGAACATAGGAATTTATAAGACATCATGCTTTCAGTGGCTAAAATGGTCCATTGGGTTCAAGTCTTTGGCTCAGGATGAAATTTCGAAAAGGAAAGGAAACCTCATGATTATAAATTTGTGGAATTTTTGTGTCAGAAGAGGCTTTAGGAGGCATTTAACCTTCTACTCAACATATGAGTTTCCTGTTAGCAATCATGATTTCTGATTTTTAGTCTTTGCTTGGCTGCTTCCTTTGACAGAGAGCTCACTACCTCCAGTGCGGCCAATTTCATTTTCAGACAGAGCTAAGGAAAATCGTTTGCAATGTTGACTTGACGTTTGTCTCCCTCTTACTTACCCATTTACTCTAGTTTTGTTACCCAGAGCTGCACAAAACAAGTTTGATCACTCTTCCTTGAGAAAGCTCTTTGAGTGTTTGAGATGGCTGTCTTTTCCCTTCTACCCTTCTCTTCTTTGGATTAAATGTCCTCCCTTTATGGTTATCCAGATCCTTCATCCTCCTTTCCCTGATTCAAGGTGAGATACCTTTTGGCCATCTTGAGATGTGGAATCCAAAAAGGAATGAACCTTCTAGGTGTAGTCAGTCCACCGAAGGGCCCATGGAGGGGTTTCTGGAATTTTTCTTGGAGGACTATGTCACATGGCACCGTCTCAAAAATAGAAATGTTGTTCTGTCTTCCTCAGGACCTTTGTCTGCAGGTACCTGTACCTGACTTCAACTACACCTGCTCACCGCATGGCCTTTGGAGAGATACCCTGGGCTTATGCTCAGGTGCTTTGGAGCCAGGCTGCTCCACTGCCTGCTATCTGGTGCGAAGCCGGGCAGTTATTCAACTTTTCTGAGCTTTGCTAGGGATGATAACAGGGCTTATTTCATAAGCTATTGTGAGAACTAATGAGATCATGCGTGTAAGGGTTTAGCAGAGCTTCTGAGAAATACTGGATAAAGTGTTGATGACTATTAACAACAAACACCAGTAATGAACTTTGAGTCTTTCAGTTTTGACCTTTTAGGGGTAATCCCAGTACTGAGAAGGGGACAGGGCAGGCAATTTATGTTAATTCTAATTTATGGTAATTCCAAATGAATTTGTCTTCTACTTGAGTTCTTTTTTTGCGTCCAATCTCAGTACAAACATTCATTGAGAACATTTTCAGCCAGATACTTTTTATATAAGATCTCATTTCACTAGAGAGAGATAGAGTCCGTGAACTTCATGTTCTTTCAATGTTTTAGCAGAACGATCTTTCTCCTCTCCTATCTCCTTCCCTCAAATGCAGTCTTACTCAGAACTGCAGTATGTGACAGATAATAGATGCACAGGTCCCTCTGGCAGTTCTAATCTTCTCTCCTTGGCAGAAGCAGCCTCATTGTTCGGGAACCCCCTGGAGGTTGTCAATGGAACCCTGGGATTCTGAGCTCCACATTTGAAAACCTCTGCGTGAACCAGTTCACATCCAAGTTTCTGAAATCTGGCCCCAGGCTTTTTCATTCATCTGACTCCCTCCTCTGCAGGCCCATCACCTCCACCTTAGGTTAGAAGTCCCCACTCTCCCTAACACACATCACTCCCCTGCCCAACTCCTGTGAAGATCTTCCCAGCACAGTCCTCCAAGTGATTTTTTAGTTTATCCTCTTCCGACCTCAGCATCCTGGGCCATGCTGAGGGTTGACAGCCATGCAACTTCAGAGACATTTTTTCCAAACAGTTTAAAGAAGGTGTTAAACCCATTGCTTCTAGAGACATAGGTATGTGACTGCAAGTCTATGTAGTTTGACAGCCATCCACCTTTGTCCTAAAGAAGGACCCCAGGGGTTAGGGAGGGAGTCACGGAGGGGAGAGGGGGAATGGAACAAGAGACAAGTGAAAGCCACACCGGGGGTGGGGAGTGCTGGCAGGGGAGAGTGGAGAAGGGGAAAGATATGCCTCAAAGCTAAGGAGGTGGCCATTCAAGCAACAGACCTTTTCAACATCCTTGTTCTCAGTGACCTTTCTGCAGTATTCATTCATTTGTGCATGCGTGCATTCACTCAGCAAGCATCCGCTGAGTGCCTGGTGTGTGGCATCATGCACTGTTCCATGCAGCTGGGCTCCAGGAGGGAAGACCTCTCAGCTCCAGTCCTGGAGGAGTTCACAGTCCAGTGGGGAAAACTGATAAGTGGACTTTGATGATTCTCGGACACAGCACCCTGGAGCCCCTGATGACTTGTTCATTTGGCTCAAGGGGTATACCCAAGCATGCCTTGTCTTCCTAGTCTGCTTTCCTCCTAGAGCTTAGGTTGTGTGATACCACATTCTCCAATTTCCCAGGGCCTGGCAGGTAAGAGGAGATAAAAGAACCCCCCACCATGATGCAAATTTTTACATTGCACACCAGTGGCCTGATTAATCCTCATAAAATTCCACCTTGTCACGGCATTCTTTTACCAAAGGACTTTCAAGGAAGTTCTAACTTCTTAGCTCCTTCTTAGGGCTCGCCGGTGCCCAGCAAGCTCTTCTTCTGAACTCCCAGGTATTGCACATGGTGACTGTTGGGCAATAAATCTATTCTGTCCCGTGATGGCGCCTATGTTGTGGTCATGGGAATCAGTGAACTCTTATGACTTAGCTTCTCATGTGTTTAGGCTGTGCCTTCCTAATTGCTTAAATCGTTTAATTGAAATTTAATTTCACAAGTAATATATGAATATATTCTTTTTTTTTTAAAAAAAGAGTAATTATGAAAAAAAGAGTAATTATGGAAAAAAGAATAGCCCCTTTGAGCTAGGCCTATCCCTGTTTCATCCCCTCTCCCAGACAGAGATGTGGGTGGTGTGTGTCCTTCTGGGCCATTTAAAAAACGTGCTTTTACATGCAGATTTATTGTGTGTTTATAGAATATATAGAGTATTATTTTCATTATGTGTGCACTTGCATAAATGGTATTGTACAATATGCATCATTCTATAATCTTTTTCATTCAATATATTTTTGAGATCTAATATTGACATATATAATCCCTAGTTTGTTCTATTAAATTACTCTATTGTATGCTATAGAACCAGTTTACAACATTTTATTTGGCCCTTCTTATGACAGCTATTTAGGCTGCTTTCAATTTTTTTCTTGTTGTAAACAATGCTTTGGCAAACATCCCATAAATATGCCAAACTACTTGTAAATTCTGTGGGAGGCAGGAATGGCAAGTTCTGTTTTTTGAATCCTCTGTTCCCCTTAGCACAAGGCCCTGCTTATGGTGGATGATCAATGTATTTATTAATACATCCTTTGTGCAACATAAGTATGTGTAAACTAATGTGCAAGGTTATGTTTAGAAGTGATGCTCCCTCATGGAAGTGCACGTTCAGAACTGACAACTTTCAGGGTAGCGAGGTCCAATGAATTTGATGGCTGAAAATGAGTCTGCTCTGCCTTTCCCTTGGGTACAGAGGAGAGGTTGCCCCACGGAGACTCTTAGGGAGACAAACAGATCACACCCCAGAAGGACCACTTGCTCAATCCCTGTTCTTCCTCCTTCCGCACGCCCCATTTGTTTTTCCTGATGAGGACTCTGGAGCTGGTTTTTGGAGCATGGACTGCCTTAGCCAACCATCGCAGCCCAATCCCTCGTGCTAACCAGGGCCGTGTCTAGGAGCAGGGATGGTAGCAAGGCTTTTGCTTACGTTTTGAATTGTGTGTCCATCAACAGCTGATTAGGGAGAGAAGACCAAGCTGGGAGGGTCTGGGAAGCCGTTTGTGGGGTTTCTCCTTTTTTTCCTCTGTTCTTGCAATTCAGCAGGTACTTGCCGAAAAGAGATGAATCAGAGATGAGCCTCTTGCCTGAAGGAACTTGTATCTATTAGACAAGGTCAGGCAGGAGAGACACAACCTCCGAAATAGGTCCTGAGAGAAGCACCAAGGAATGTAAGGTTGCAGAGGGGAGCAGCGAGCTCTCAGGTTGAGAAAGCCTCATTCCAGAGCTGATCTCATTTTTGAGCCTTGGAGCGGGATTTCAGCAAGTGGGACCAGGAGTAGGAAGAGGTGGTGGTGACAGAGAGGGCCATAGGGGCTTCAGGGGAACTTGTGGAGGCAAAGGGATGTTTCTGGGACCGTGGCAGACAGTCTAGTCATGGTGGTCCAGAAGAACAGGAGAGAAGCCTGGAAGGCGAGTTCGAGGGAGGAGTGGGAACAGGGGCTGCGTGTTCTATCCCTGAATCCTGCCACATTGCAGTCCCTCAAAAAATGGTCACCAAACAAAAGCAGACTTTATTTTATTTTTTACTTTCTAATTGAGGTTTAACATACATAAAGTGCATGAATCTTAAGTGTAAGGCTCGATGAATTTTTACGTATGTGACATAGTAGGTAATACTATGTAACTTAATAAGATCAGAACACAGAATTTCGAACACCCCAGAAGCCTCCCTCAGGCTCCGTCTCAGGCGATGGAGCCCCCTCGCCACACACCCATGTGCCTCTATTCTCCAAGTGCCTCCATCCCCTAGACTGGTTTCATCTGTTTGTAAACCGCACGTATGGGGATTGCTGCAGAGCTCACTTTAGGGACCTTCTTCCGCGGCACTGTGTAGAAAGGTCTGCGTGAGGAATGGAGAAATCTGGGTGACACGTGTTTCATTTCGAGGACTTTGAGCCAGGCTGTTGGCTGCGAGAATGAGAAGGAGGCCACAGATGCTCTGGATGGCAGGGACTCCCGGGTCCCCAGGGATGAAACGGGACGAAGCCAGGCTGGGCACTGTCTGCGCATTGCCCTCCTGAGCACCACCTGCCCCAGGGCAGCATCCCGCCAGCCCCCGTGGTCCAGAAAAGGCTCTGCAGAGGACAGGAGAAAGCAGGGCTCTCGGCTACGGGGCCGTGGAGGCTTCTTGCTGTCTTCCTTAGGCCATTCTCCGGAAGCCGATCCTCATTCCTCAGTCACCCAGCAATGCTGAGAATGAGGGCACCCAACCCTTCTGCAGCTGTGGGGATGGCCGGAGGTTCTGGGCATACAGCTGCCTGCACAGGCTGCGGGTGATGGCAGAGTCAGATGGGTTAAAGGAGCAATCCTTAATGAGTTAGAATCACAGCAGTCTGCCCTGCCAGCACAGCCGAATGTGCACCACCTAAGTGGACATGGGGAGTCTGGCTGTTTGCCACCCCCACGGGAAAAAGGCAGTTCCAGAAAGCAGTAGACAGAGCTATTCCTAGGGACTGGGACAAATACTTCCCTATCCCAGGGTTTTCACCTGGGTGAGGTCAGAGTCAAGTAGGTATCTAGGAGTAGGGGGATAACCTTGAAAGGGAAGAGAAGAGAAGAGGCCAAGTGCCCTCTGGGGAGGGGCTGGGGGCGTTGGTTGGGAATGTCCTAGTGGGGGTGATGCTGGAGGCAGCCTTTAGCCCTTGCCTTGATTTCCCCGTTGGGTGCTGATTGCATAGATGAATCCAAAGTCTTTGGGGGGTACCATTGACTCCCTCCACCCCATTCCTTTAGAAATAGCCACCTGGGGACCCAGGTGCAATCATCAAATTAATCCCCCTGACATCTTCCCATCTTGGAAACATTTCCACTAGCTTCTTGCCCCTTCATGCCGCATGGCAACTTTGCTAAGTGTTGGATCTTTAATTCGCTACATAAATCAGGGTCCTTTGTTGGAACAGGTGTGAGAAGAGTGTTTCCAAAACCAAGTAAACAATGAAGAAATCTCCCTTCCCTCATTCATGGGCTGCCAGCGTGTGCGGGAGGTGGGGCCGCGGTTAGGGAGGTGGCCGTGGGGCAGAGTCCAGCAGCCCCTCCCCTTCGGGAACCCAGCTTCCAGCTGGGGAAGAGATGTAAACAAATGATTATCCGGCAGCGATAAGTGCAGTGATGCAGGCGCTGCGGCAGCCCGGGAGAGGGAGGGATTGATTTTGTGTAGGCAGTTGCAGAAGGAGACGCTGGGGCTGGGTCTTGTGGGATGAGTAGAAGTTCCCTAGAAGGGCGTTCCAGGCAAAGGAAACCAGGTGAGCCAAAAGGGCAGCAGAGCGTGAGGAAAGGCAAGTCTAGAGCGGGGTGCGTTGGGGAAAGCAGGGAAGGAGGCCACAGGGAAATGAGACTTAAAGAAGGCTGGGATCTTGAATGGCTCCGCTCTGTTTCCTGTCTCAGGGGAGACCATCTTAAGGGTGTCTGTCGGGGGGTGACAGGAGCCACTGTGTGCTTCGAAGAGGTAACACTCCAGGCAGTGTGGTGGCAGATTGTAGGCTGACGGGGTCTGCCCTGGGAAAAGTGTGAAATGCTTTATGTTCCTTCCATGACTTACTCTCTGGACTCTGTGGCCCCTTTTGTGTTCCCCTATGCAGATGTCGTTATGTCTTTCCTCCTCCCCCTCGTAGCAAACCCCAAACCACCATGTCTGCTAGCACCAAGCCAGGAGGGCTGATGGAGCTGCTGGCACTTGCCCGCCGCGAACCAGGCACCAGGCTAAGCTGGCTGCTTTCTTACCACATTTCATTCTCACGAGACATCTGTGATGCAAGGAACTCTCGTACTCCCTTTACAGATAGAAACTGCGGCTCAGAAAGGTTAAGTAACTTGCTCCAACCTACACAGCCGGGCAGGGGGAGCTGTGATTCAGACCCAAATTGTTCTGACTCCGGCCTTAATCCCCTCACGGAGTTACTGTCTTCAACAGCGACAATCACCAAATGCACTGTGCCACTCAGTCACATTTCCGAGCTAACAAGGTCCTCAACACCTCAACCAGTAAATGAGATGGGGAGGCTGCCGGGGAAAGGGAAGGAGGGTGGATAGTCTTAGGTAGGAGACCGTCAGCTCCTCATGCAGAGCTGGCCGAGGGCCGCTTGCTCCCAAGGCTCAACAGGTCAATGCCATTTAGGGGCCCATAAAATTGTTTTGATGTCCTTTTAAATTAGAAGGAAAAAAAAATGTTCTTTTAGGACACAAAAAAAGTTTCACTAAACACAGATATATGTTTATGTGTATATATGTGTGTGTGTGTATATATGTGTGTGTATATATATGTGAGCATTATATGCATCTTATAGAGGGAGAGACCCTCAAAAGCAGAAGCGCCTAGGGCCCATGAAAGTCATGCTGTGGCCCTAGCCTGGCATTGTCCACTTTTTCTTCTGCCTTGTGCCACACCATGAGCTCCCTCTGCCTCTTGTGCATGTACCATTTTCCCTTTCCTGCTGCGACATCCCTGCTCAGGCCATTCCGAGAGCATTGCAGTAGCCCTGTCTTCAGTGTCTCACTCTTTTTCCAACCTTCTCCCAACTCGCAGTGCCCTTTGATCTGTTTTTATTTTATATTTTTACAATATTGTATTTATTCGCATGATGTGTGTGTGTCATATGTTAAGCCAGAGGGGTTGGGAACACTTACTTTTTTAAAAAAGAAAATATTAAAATTTATAATATACACATAACAAGAAGTTTGTCATTTAAGCATTTTTAACGGTTAAATGAGATATTAACTACATTCAGAATGTTGTATGACCATCACCACTATCAATTTCCGAAAGGTTTTCATCACTGAAATAGAAACTCTGTGACCATGAAACAATAACTCCTTGTTGCGCCCTTCCCCCAGAGCCTGATAACTTGTATTCTACTTTGTCTCTATGAACTTGCCTATTCTAGATTATTCATATAAATGGAATCATACAGTATTGGTCCTTTTGTGACTGGCTTATTTTACTTATTATAGTGTTTTTGAGGTTCATCCATGTTATAGTGTATGTCAGAACTTCATTTCTTTTATGATTGAATCATATTCCATAACATGTACATATTACATTTCATTTATCCATCTGTCTATAGACATTTGGGTTGTTTCCGTCTTTTTGCCATTGTGGATAATGCTGCTGTGAACATTGGTGTACAAGTATCTATTTGAGTCCCTGCTTTCAATTCCTAGAAGTGGAATTTCTGGGTGATAAGATAATTTCATGTTTAATTTTTTAAGGAACAACCAAAGGTAAAACTCATTTTTCCATATGTGATGGACAAAGCTGCCCTTGAGTCCACTTTCCAAAGCCTGGCTCTGAGATTAAACAACTGTAAATATTTGCTAAAACTTACTAAACTATGCATTAAAATTTTTTTCCTATCAAAATGTCATCTTCAAGGTCTAAGTGTGAATTTTAAAATGGTGAATTTAACTCTCAGTAAATTATAACTCAATAAACTAGACTTTAAAAACATAGCTTCCTTTTCTAGGAGAATAGATCCCTAAGCAGAGGCTTGAGATGGAAACAGGAAAGGGGAAATTGTGGAAAGGAGGAGAGTTTCTGAAGGGAAGAGGAGGAGAATGGTAAACTTTATCTTATGTACATTTTACCACACACACTTGCACACACAAACACACACACACACACGCCTGCTAGCAGTACTTCTTCACTCCTGTTTGCTTCAGAGATCTTTTTAAGTCTTTAATTCAAAACTCCTCAATATCTAGTTTCTGCTCTCCATCACGGGACTGTATTAACTCCTAACATCTTCTCTCACTTGAAGCTCTGGCCACATTGTTTAATACACTCCAGTAGTTCCCTGGTCTGTCCTCCTGAGCTCTCTGCGTTTCCCAAAGTTGCTCCCTTTACCTGGAATGACCTTCCTTCTTCCCCATTTCCACCTTTAGAGCCCCATCTATAAATACTACCTGCTTCAGGCATCTGGTCCTGACCTCAGTCCCTCTGTTTTGGTACTTTTCACCATCTGCTTTGTCTCAGAGTGATACCTTCACATTTTTATCTCCCTTGATACATTTTAAACACTCTGAATGATATGCATTATTTAAACCAGCCACAGAGTTTAGCAGGCAGCAATAAAGAGATGTTTATCAAATGAATGAAGTCTTCTTCACAAAAGCAGTTCCCACTGGGAAAACCAAGAAAACTTGGGTCTATTTTGATATTTGACCAAGAATCACAAATGGAATTGAAAGCTTTAGGTGAAATTTTTCAATTTATTATACCCATATTTTATACGTTCTGGCTGCCGGGGGTGAGCAAAATGACACTTGGAATTTGTCTGCAGATGTATGTCTTAAGGTTTTTTGTTTGTTTGTTCTCGAATTTAGATGGAAGGATCATGTGATATAACGTGTGAGGAACGGTTCCTCCGAAAACTGTATTTTGTTTATTCACAACTGCTTTAGACGTCACAGGTCAACACCCCTGAAAGCCGGCGCAGAATGTGTGCGGGTGGGAAGCAGTCAGTTGTTTGCTCACTGATCGGCTTGGGAAGTGGTGTCTTTGCTCACGCAAAGGGTCAGTTTAATAAATTCAACTCAGGGGAATCAGGTGTGATTGGGGGGTGAGGGTTATGTAAGATATAAGCTGAATATTCAAAGATCGCGGCTCACGGTGAAGCAGCCCTCAAAGTCTTCTCATGTGAAATAAGAACTCCTTTTTTGTGAGAACATTTTCCAGAAACAAAATTTAGAAATAAATCTTTTTAAAAACTGAATTAGTAAGTGGCCACGAGCTCCTAGAAAGCAGTGACTTAGTGGGAGGGGCAGGGAGGCAGACTGTGCCAATAGCTAACAGCTGGGGTCTGGTGACCATCCCGATGTTACGTCATCTGATGCTTGATTAAGCCCAGCCTTCCACGAGGTGCTGTTTTAGGATGAACTCAAGTGGACATGGTGCTGTGGAAGAAAAGACACTAGAATTAGTGTGAGCTAAAATATGATCTTTAAAAATATTACTGAAGTGCAACATAGATGCAGAAAAGTGCACAAATCACAAATGTTACCAAACACGTCATTTGACCACCACCCAACTCAAGAAAGACAATGTCACTAACACCCCTGCAGCCTCTTCACCAGAGGTAACTTCCCACTTCTAACAGCATATACTTGTTTGCTTGTTTTTCAATTTTATATAAATGGAATAATATACTATGTAAAGAAAAGACATTAAAAAATAAAACTATCAAGTTCAATTTGAATAATAATATTTTCAAATGTGCCCATCCACCAGTTTGCTTTGAGGGAGGGAAAGGAGCAGGGAAGTGGGGAGACGACGACCTACCTCTCAGTGGACTCACCAGTGATGCTATTGTTGGGATGTTAGTAAGTGTCGGTAATTACGCCAGCACAAGCCACCAAACCTATTAATTTTTTTGAGTTGGTGGTTGAATCACTTACTCCCTCCTTTCAGGCTGACAAGGCAGGATGCAGATGTCCTATTTGGGCTTTGGTTGTGGACAGCCTAGTAGATTCCTGAACTTCAAAATAGTGTCTCCAGCAAGATGGGCTGCAAGGAGCTAATTCAGTTTGGTGGGTCCTATCAGTGTGTCCTTTGAAATGCATACAGTCCACGTGGTTGCAGAACTAGAGTGGTCCATGAAGGATGTAGGGGGGGCCAATACCTGAGTAAATAGGGAGTCTGTTAGCAAAAGTGGGGAAGGATGGCAGTTGGTGGGGAACCGACCGTGTCTGCCACGGTATTGTCATGACATAATCGCGACAGAGATAACAGAAAGCCCAACTCTCTGGGGCCAAAGTGGGGAAAACCCACAAAAGGACATGCTCTGTGTGTTCCAGCTGCCCCTCCAACTCTGGGCAGTGGGGCAGTGGATTAGTTTCTTAGTGTTGCTGTAACAATATCCCACAATCTGGGTGGCTTAAAACAACAGAAATTAATTGTCTGTTGTTTTCTGGAGGCTAGAAGTCCAAAGTCATGTTGTCAGGGCCATGCTGTCTCTGAAACCTAGAGGGGAGATGCCTTTCTGGCCTCTTCCCGCCTTCTGGTGGCAATCCTCGCCTTCCTTGGGTTGCAGCTGCTGCGCTTCAACGCCTCATAGGACATTCCCCCTCGTGTGTCTGCTCAGAATCCTTCTTTCTCCTCTTTTCATAAGGACACCGTCATAGTGAATGAGGGGACCCCTTTAGTCCAATATGACCTCATCTTAAGTGGACTAATTACATTCTACAACTTCCTTTTTCCAATAAGGTGCTGGGAGTTAGGACTTCAACCAGGCAGTCATCAGAGGCCTTTCCTCCTTACAAGCTTTGGGAGCTACAGAGCTAACCCTGAAAACTGGGCTTGAATAAATATTTGCTATTAATCTTTAAGCCATGAAATTCCACTCAGAAGTTTATAAGAGGCATAATTAGGAGCAATGAGGAAACAGTGTGGTAAAATGTAAAGCTCAGAGCTTTGGAGCCAGCTCAGAGCTGGGTGAGAATCCAGTTTTGCTATTACTAGTAATGTGACATTTGAGTCTCCTGTTTGTAAGATCAGAATCATAATGATTGCAAATAAGTGTTAAAAAAGGAAATTTATGTAAAGTACTGAGCTCCATGCTTGGCCCATAATGGACTCTCAACGCTGAGAGCAGCCTTTTGCCTCAGTTTTCTCAAAGGTATAAAAGGCTGGAGGTATCTTTTTACACCAGATACTGCTAGCAATCTTGAGTAGATGGGATTTTGTTTCTCATGAGTTTTTTTTTCCCCAAAGTCTCCTTTCATCCTATCATTTTTGGAATGCTGATCTTACCCTCTCTTTGGCCATATTTTTCCAACTCCAAACTTATCTCCAATAGATGAATTAGGGACTCTATTAGCTTAGTATTACCTTGGTTTTGCAAGTCCTGTGGAGTTGAAGCATCCCGATAGGTTATAAGTCAAGTCCCCCAGGTTGGAATTAAGCAGGGACAATGATTACTACAGAAAAATCTCAGCGTGTGTTTGAAAAAAAGGCCAGAGGAAAAATTCCAAACTAAAGTGTGCATTGATTCCATATTATAGGGTAAGAATCTAATTATAATAGTTACATATGTATTGAGCAGTTAATATGCACCAAACCTTATTCCAAAGGTAGTACATATTTTGGTTCATTTACTTTTCAGAACTCTATGAGTTAGGTACTATTATTATCCCCATTTTACAAATGAGGAAACCAAGGCACAGAAAGGTTATAAAACATGTCCAGTATCACATAGTTGGTGGAGTTGGAATTCTAACCAAGGCACTCTGACTTCAGAGCCCATCTAAGTAACCATCATGTTACTCCAGTATTTAAACAGGAAAGTTCACAGTGAGTCTCCTGGGATCTGGTCATGGCAGCTGGGTCTGTGCCCTGTTCACCCATCTGTAGTGTGACTCCCCAAGGTCAGATAACCTCTAACCTCCTCCAGACTGAAGTACGCATGTCATCCATGTTCAACCTGGAGGTGTCTTGCTCAGGTTCCTTCTCTCTCCCAGAGCATCCTGGCTACGTGGGTTCAGATTGCAGGCTAAATCATCATCCCTGCGAGAAAGTATGCTGGCTTTGTATGGCCTGGGAGGTAATGAGCAGAGCCAGTAATCAGCATCAGCAAGGCCAGCCTCACTAATTACAAATGAACTGAAGCTCAGCATGGCGGATGAAATCACCTGGGATTGATGCCAATGGACAAGTACATGAATACGTCCCACAGACATCGAGAAGTGCCTGCTGTATGTCAGTTACTGTGTTGGGCAGGGTAAATGAGACATAGTCCCTGGAATCTAGAAGCTCCCAGCTCAGTGGGGGAGATAGCTACAGAAGTAAGTAAAGAAAGCACGAGGAAATGCCCACCTTAATAGAGGTTTGGAGAAAATATCACACTAGTACAGAGACTGAAGATCATCTTTTCCTGAGGAAATCAGGAAAATACAGCCAATCTTCCAGCTGTCTGGCAGAATGCAGAAGTACCCACCAGGCAGGAGGACAGACCTACCAGGCAGAAAAGAGAATTGCTTATTTCTCAGAAGGTGTCCTTGAACCTTGTCTCAGAATCACACAAGGTGCTTATTAAAGCAGATTCTTAGCCTCTACTGCAGACTTTTAAATTTGCATCCTTGGGGGTGTGGTCCAAGAATCACCATTTCAAAGGAGGCTAGAATTTGAGAATAGCAGTGTTGTGCTGTATGAAAGCCAGGGTTTTGCCAGTGATTTTCCTATCCAGGTTTGGGTTGGGAGGTAGAGTGCTTAGAACAGAGAATGCAGAGACAGAAAATGGCAGAAATTATACTATAAGGGTAGGTTGGGGCCAGATTTTGAGAATCCCTAAATAAAGACATTGAGTTTTACCTTGCAAGCTGTGGAGAACCAGGGAAGTTACTGAAGCAAGGTTGTGACATGGTCAAATTCTTCTTTTGAAATGAGTGAGAAGGGAAGAGCCAGGCAGAGCTATTAGCAGGCTCTTGAGACAGCCCAAGGAGAGAGGAGAGGATGGCCCCACAAGGAGGCACAGTGGAGTGCCGTTCCTTACAAAGATCATATAAGCATATTGCAGAAAACAGAAGAGATGAAATTGCCCTGTGGTTTAGCAGCATATTAGGTGACTTGCACATAGTCAATGACTGACAGAAATTTGCAGGATGAGTAACTATTCAGTCAGTGTCACCATGTGCCAGTCCTATGCTGAGTGTTTCACGTAAACTAGCTTACTTAATCCTCACAAGAACATGGCAAGATGGCTATTACACTCTACAGATGAGAAAAAAACGAGGTCTTAGAGAAATTAAGCAACTTGGCCGAGGTCACAGAGCTCATAAGTGGCAGAAGTGACTTGCAAATGTAGACGATCTGATGCCACAGTTCATGCGTTTAGCCGGAATGCCACACTACCATACCAGGGAACAAGGGCATTTCTTTGAGTTTCTTCTTACATGCATATAATTTTACTTATTTGTCATCATTATCTATAAAGTTTTAGATCCTGTTATGTCCAAAGCATTTTGCCATGTCATAAAATCTTTTCAGAAGCCTATTTTTTAATGGATGTGACTACAATGGATATAGACTACAAATTTTACTCAAATTTTATCTCCATTGTTGGTATTTTGAGAGCTTGTTTGGGAGTTCTAGCAGGGGAGCACAGCTACTCGTATACCCTTGACCAAAGAATGGTGCTCCTCTATCGGGGAAGGTCGTCCTCTTCTACTGAGCACACAGCTTCGGGAGGGACACACATGGAGCGGTGAGGGAGGGAGGGGACACCCGCCTAGCCAGCCAGATCAGCCGAATCAACCCTGGCGATCAATGGGGTGACAGATGTCACAGCCAGGTCACCTGCCCTCACATCCCATTGTTGGTATTTGGTTGTTCCTAGGTTTTCACTAGTAGAAGCAATATGGTAACAAACATTTCCATGTATATAATACTTTTTATATCTAGATACTTCTAATAAGGTAGATTTCTAGGAACAGAATTACCACTGGATCAAAGGCCTCATGGAATTTTGGACCCTTGATTCATGTTGCAAATTGTGCTTTGGAAATGTTTCTACCAGTTTGCAGTCGCTGTGCATCACATAGACACATGCAAAATGCGAAAGCATCAATTTCAGCTCAGCCTGACTTGCAGTAGGCACATTTTCAAATATTGCTCTTATTTAAAATGGTTAAAATGATAAATTATGTCTAATTTTAATCTGCATTCATTTGATTGCTTATTTTCCCATACTTTTGCCGACTAATTACATTTCCTCTTTTGTGAATTATCTGCTTGTGCACTTTGTCTGCTGGAGGATTTTTAAGTCATTTCCTGGGCAGACTACCCAGATTTGGGGAAGATATTGAGGGTGAGGGGATGAGGGAGAGAAGAAAGTCTGGGTTTGAGAAAATCTTCACCACTGATTGCTAAAATGGCCTCATACCTTCTTAAGTTCAGGATCCACCTCACTGCAATATCTGGGGAGATGACAAAATAACCCCCCCTTTCTCAGATACAAATTAAACAGTTGGCACACAGAAAAATGTAACACTCAACATACAGTATTGAATTTCTTCTCTATAATAAAGGCAGCATTGGTGAGTGTGTGCAGAAATCCTACTGAAAGACCTAAATTGCAGAATGAATACACTTGATTATATCACAATTTGGGGACAAAATTGGGAACAAAGCATAATCCGTGTTTTCCAAAAGTGATCTGCCTACCACAGATGTACTTATTTAGGAGGTACCTGGATGAATATTGTTTATTTTAATAGCCATTTACTTATTTTAATATATATTAGGAAAGTTATAACCTCCCTCAATCTGTGTGATTGCATAGATATGATTACACAGAATGGCACAAAGTAAAAAGAAGAAGGATGAATCAGTTGAAGAATTGAACCAGTTGAAGAAGCAAATAATTGTACAGGTGCCAGTACTTGGTTAGAACAGGAAGCACAAAGTTGGCAAGCCAGTAGCTGAAGTTTTGGAAACACAGCTTCTTCACATTACCACTAGGAGTACTAATCTCCCGAGTGCCCACTACATGCTGGATGCCACATGCCCAGTACCAAGGACACGGAGATAAAGGGATGTGCGTCTTCCTCCAAGAGTCCACAGTCAGAGCAAGAGAGAAGGGCATGTAAACTGGTAAATAATGCAAGTCTGCACTGATGGGGGAGTGGGGTGTGCACTGAACAGCCAGAAAATCACGGACAATAGCAGTGAGTTCGTTAACAGCCGAGGCTCCGCAATGGCACCTTACAGATGTCTTATGCGTATTTCCTTTCTCAGTGTCCCTGCCTGACAACATGAACTAAATTTCTCTTTTTCTGCCTTCTTCCCTCCCTTCCTTCCTTCTTTCCATTCTTTCTTCCTTCCTTCCTTGTTTTTCTTCTTATCCTTATTCTCTCACCCCACCCCTCTAATTCCGGATTTGTTTAACATGCCACTGAATTGCCTGCCCACAAAATGAGGTGCTCCAGATACCCAGGTGTGTGCCACAGGGCACTGGGGAGATAAAGTTATGCGTATGCGCCTGGGACAACAGCCTAGACTGGTAAATCAAGTCTCTGTTCTTCTTACACTGATGATTTCCTTTTAAAAATTCATCTTGGAGGAAGTTGTGTGACATTTATTTTCCACTCCGGGCTTCTAGCTCACTCAGCTTTGAATAACAACTGGCCACCTTGAAGACTGTGAGCCCTGCGGACTGTGGGAGGGAAAAGGAAATTTTTCTGGGTGATGGTTCACTACTTACAATTGATCAAGTGACCTTGGGAGGATTATAGTGACACTCAGAGGACCAGTGAGACGGATTGTTATCCTCAGCCCCAAATAGGTGTGGCACCTGCTATAAGCGAGCTGTCAAGCAAAGTGTCCTGGGAATAAAACACAGTCACAAAAGTCTCTGCCCTGGAGGACCATACAAAGAGACTGGCTGGAGAAATAATGGTGCATAGGAACACTAACCCTATTCAAGGGAGCGTATGATAAATGCACTGGAGACATATAGAAGAAAGATCATTTGTGACATAGGAGACAGATATGGGGAAAAAAGGTTTGAGCTTTCCCAAACTCGTTTGACTGTGTGAATGAACAAATCAATAAATGGAACTTGAGGCATCTCTGGATAGGGTTTCAACAGGTACAGAGAGGAAATGAGTGCACATGGTTAGAAGAGGAAAGATAGTGGGGAGGGAAAAAACCAAGATGAGAAGAGTAGGAAGCACATGTTTTATTTGGGAGACAAGAAGTGCTTGGGCACATGAGCAGACAAGGCTACGGTGGAGGGTTCATTTGGGGAGGTAGGAGGGGAGAAGCCTGGATGGTAGATCAAATGTCCCATCTCAAGGGTAATGGGGAGCCATGGGCATTTTGTTATATGAGTGAGAGTGACATCCCATTTGTTCTTTGCGAATATCATTGTGGCAGCTATTCAGAGCATGGGTTGGAGGAGGAAGAAACTAGAGATAGGAAACCAGTTGGGCAGCTATTGCAGTAGCCAGGCAAGAGCTTATGAAGTCCTGATTGGGGCCGTGTTTATGAGAACGGGAGAGAGGCAAAGGATGCACGAGGCATTTTCACAGTAAAATTGCCATCGCCTGGAAACTGATTGGATATAGAGGGTCAGAGAGAGAATCAGAAGATGCCCTCAATGTGGAGGCTGGAGGGAAGTGGACCCACTAACAGGGGCTGAATTGCTGGTTTGGGGAGAAAGTTTGGAAATCTCTTTCTTCATCTATCATGGGTTTACCTGTCTTTATAGAACCATTCATCCCTGGCTGTGCCAGGGGGAACAGAGGTGCTAACGGTTAATAGCAGAGGTGGCTGCAATTTTCTGATAAGAAGGAGAGACTCAGAGACCTTAGGCAGGAGGGCTTGGAAGAGTGCTTAACACACCACTTGGCATCATTATTGTGACTTGAGAAATGAGTACCTTCAACGCTTTTCCTCCTGTGCTTGCCAACTCTATGTCAAGAGCCCTCTGATTTTGTACATTCTTCTCCTGGAGCCATTCACTAAGACCATAGTCAAAATTTGCCAGTCCTGTGCTCCTTGTCTCAGGGCACTGACCTCAATTAGATGCCAGCTAGCCATGCAATTCATCCAGTAACTCACTCTTCAACAGATGGCCATCGAATGCCCACCGTGGCCAAGCACTGTTCTAGGCACATCTTACTGCTAAGATTAGTGTATCAGACAAAACAGACAGAATGCCCACCCTCATGGACCAACATTCTAGTGATAGAAGCAGACCACGAATAAAATAAATAAGCAAAGGATATATTAGACAGTGGTAAGTGCTACAGAGAAAAACGAAGCAAGGAAGGAGGCTAGGAATTGGTGGGTGACAGAGCTGCTTAAATAGGGTGGTTAGGACAACTTCACTGAGAGAATGACATTTGAGTAAAGACTTGAGGAAGAGGAGGGGTGGGCCATGTGTATATCTAGGGAAGAGCATTCAGCTGGAGGGAACAGCAAATGCAAAGACCCTTAGTTGGGCATATGCCTGCAGAGTTTGAGCAGGAGCAAGGAGGCCAGTGGGGATGGAGTAGAACTGAGGAGAGGGAGGGTATGCAGCAGGAGATGTGGAAAGCGAGGCCATGCTCGAATGGGTGGACCATCACTGGGAGCTACATCTTAGCTAGGATCTTCTGGAGATGATGCCTGAACCCTACAGAGTGGCCCTAAAAATTGGAATTTGGAAAGAGACATAGTTGGCTATCTTATACTTTGGGTGGGGCATGCTCTGCAAAGAGCAAAATGAATGCCCGGGCACAGAAGGAAGAAAGGTTTCTGCGCAGAAAACACCAAAGCTCTTGTTCCATTTGGTAGAGCTGACATGAGTGTGGAGCCTCCCCTTGTAGTACTGTGGCTGGCAGGAGTCCTGGGTCTTCCTGGCAGCCTCCTCAAGGCTGATTCACATCAGTATTACTCAACATGTATAGATTCTAAAAAAATAATAATTTAAAAACTACTCTAAAAAAGTATCCATGTTCTTTAACTTCTTACATCAGAAGTTGCATTTAGTTTACAGAATTTTTTTTTTTTTTTTTTTAAAGCACCAAACTGCAAGGTGGAGCTGGGAAGAAGAAAACCACGCAGGCTGGAGTCCCTCAAGTTCTATACTTAAATTCCATCTCCATGGCAGCATGACAGCTTCCTGACCACGTGGAACTGTCACAAGTTTTGAAAAATAGCTTTAGAGATATAATTCCTTGCTTATCTAAAAGCTGCATTTGCTTAATGAAGAGGTTTATTATCTCTCCCCCATGGCTATTGACCATCAAATTGGGGAGGGGGTTGCTTTCCTTTATTTCTCTGAATTGGGCAAGTCACTGCTCCGTTCTGGCTCTGCGCCTAAACGCTTGCAAGGGCAGACACAAACACAGGAAGGGGGAGGGGCTGGAATGGGACAGAAGGCCTTGCCCATGGTAGAGTCATATGAACTTGTAGATCAAAAGAGCAGTCCTGGCTTTAAAAGACTGTGGCACTATTCATGAACCCGGTGACTGCCCAAGAAGGAATACAACTACTTGTTGTCACCGAAAGATAAAAAGCTGCAGCTGGCTCCCCCCTCCCCCATCCCCAATCCAACTTAGATCTCCCTACCAGGAAGGTGGAGGCTTTGACTCCACATGTTCTCATTAATTACCCATGAATGACAGACCTATAAAATAGAACCAACAAAAGGAAGTTGGCAAAAAGTGACACTAGTAGTTTCCTTTTAGGGAATGTTCTCAGACCTGTCATTCTCTTAATTTTTTTACCATTTGCTTGGTGATGAGATATCCTTGCCCCTTACCTTAATGCAGAGAATGTCAGTCCTGGGACAGACCCCCGAGTCTCTACTCTAACAATTCCTGAACTGTGTTTGGTTCCTAGAAACCTAATTCCACACGGTGTCAATAGATACAATGTAGAGAAATACAGAGAGGCTCCTTAGTCCAAAGAATGTTGGGAAATGCTACATTTAAATAATATTGAACAAGTTTTCTTTACTGCAAAGCTCCCCAGAACTCTTAGCATTTCTAAATGTCAAAAAGGAGATACCACATGCATTTCCCAAACTTCCACCCAACACATTTCCATGTGAAGCTAAGGAAGGTTATATGACTTGTCCAAGGTCAGAGCTAGAAACAGAAACCAAATGACTTGGCCTCCCCAAGCTATTTTCATTTGCCTGGAGTAATGTAGAGTATTGAAAAACTGAAAACAAAGGCATTCAGGAGCCATTATGGCAAAGAAAAGAGTAAATGTATTCATTCTTTCATTTATTCAACAAATCCTTGCTGAATGCCCATAAAATACTAGAGACAGAAAATCCCCTGAGGGGGATAAGGCACTCCATGTTCAAGCAGGGGACTCAGCTTGATCACCTCCAGGTTTGGGAGACTCTCCACGTGATGCTTGCAGACCATAAATTTGGTTTGGTGGTCAGGAACTCCTTTTCTATAAAGGGACATTTGATTCAACCAGCAGGAATTTTTTAAATAAAAAGTACTGTAAGGAAGAAACATGTGGCTTTGGGGCTTTCTTGGCACACAAAGGCATGAGTAGCCATAGTTGAACATTTATTTTTTCCATCAATGGATGGTGAGGAATTTGGCATGGTGTGGGATTATATTTTAGACTCTCTAAGATTTCTTTGGCCACTGGAAACAAAAAAAAAAAAACAGCTAGCCACCCCAAGGAGTGTAAACTCAACTGCCTACAGAGGCCAGGTAGATAATGTAAATGCAGTAACTGGCCTGAGTGTAATGCAATAGGGAGCGGTGGGGACTGGGTCAAACGATGGAGCACACACCCTGTACAAAAGGAGAGCAGCTGTCACTCATCTCCAGCTGCTTCTTAGCAATTTGAGTGCAAGGTTGCTTCTAATTTTTTAAGAGAAGCTAGCAAGCAAGAGTTTTAAAAAATTTTAATTGTGGGCAAGCAAATTCAAATTTGAAATAGCACATGGGACAACATCACATTGCAAAACTGAATACATCCAAAGGCCGGAGGCAGCTCATGGGACACCACTTTGCAACCCCATCTATTAGGTCCACTATGAATTCCTTTGACAAAGGAAATGTGTCTTTTCCATTTATGCTGCGTAAAAGCCAAGTAGTTGGGATGTGGCTGGGCAAGGAACCATAAAGGCAGTCGGCAGAGAGAGGCACATGGCAGAGTCGAGGGCAGTCCCTGGAGCAGGGTGGGAGAATTGCCAGAGTCCTGAGGACCCAGAGCTGACAAGGATGAGGAGCTGTGGGTAGGAGACGCCAGGCAGCCAGAGGTTCTGGTGGCCAGGCCTTCTGGTGTCAGAGCCGCATTTAAAGGGCCACGCAAACACCTCCCTGCTAAGATGTAAAGATGCTTGACGCTGTGGTGTTTAAGATTCTGAAGTCAAAGGACTTTCTGTCTGCACATTCTGAGTCTCTTTTCCCAGAACGACTCAGGCTCTTTCATATGCCCAATATCTATAGGTTTCTTCTATTCTGAGCCAAAACCGGGAACTGAGGACTTCCCCCCCTAGAATTTATTAAATATTTATATTAAAATTGCTTCAAAGCATAGATATTACATTATATTTTACTGTACATATTTATGACTTTATTCTTTATGTAAAAGAACAAAATGAAGTAAAGAGAAATACAAAATTGGTAAAAATATCTATGATAAAACCCTAGAACTATACAACACAGGAACGAGTTCTACTCTAATGTATGGATTTTAGTTAGTAATAATGTGTCAATATTGGCTCCTCGGTTGTAACAAATATAATTCACCACACTAGTGCAAGATGTGATAAGAGGAAGTAGAGTATATGAAAACTCTATACTATCTGCTCAATTTTCTATAAACCTAAGACTATCCTCAAAAATAGTCTATAACTAAAAAAATTTTTTTGACAAATTCAACTGCCGTGTTTAAAAACGCAGAACATCTTTTTCTAATGAATCATAATCTGTCTGGAAATTTGCGTATATCTCTATATGATTTAATGCAATATTTGCTTTCTTAGTTTAATCATTTATCCAATAATGATGCTGATAGCAACTTATTTTCCTTGCATTTTTTGAAGAATGCAGTTTGTTTACTGATTGTTTATTTTGCCTAGTCTTCTTAAATATCTCTTAACCAAGGCTCTGAGTACTTCATTTGAATACTAAGAGAGAGTCAACAGTTTCAATGCTCACTGAACCTGAAGATGTTTCACAGTTTTTAAAATTGTTTTTAGCTGAAATCTGCCTCTCCATGATGGTGTACCCATCAGAGGATGAATCTGCACTTTTAAAATAAGACTGGAATACTAATGTACACAGGACAAAAAAATATTTCAGCATAGTCAGTTGTTTCTCATTTGTAGATGCTTTCTCTTTCCCCATTAGGCTAGTAAGTTCTCATTAAACTAGAATTTAAGGACATGGTGTTCATTAAAAAGATCAGTGCATGATAAAGAAGGAACAGAACTTGGAGAGGGATTAATGGCTCTTCTGAATGATTTTATTTATAATTTCCCCCTAAGAGAACACAGTATAAATGATAGGCCCTATTCAGACTTACCTCTCCCGAAGTTTCATGATTTAGACAGTTTTAAACTCATCTGTTTAGATATAGATCTAAACCAGAGTGGAAACCACTGTTAATGACGTTCTTTCACAATTCTCTGAGTTCGAAATGAAAGTGAAAACTTAGAATTATTTATGACTTTTTCATACTGCTAGAAACGCAGAGTCTTCAGCTTTCTGGCCCTACTTTTAGAAAAAGCGTCATGTAAAAAAGTGGAAGTACTTTGCTTAAAGCTAGAACCAATGATTTGATTAGAATCTTTAATTTTTAACTGATTTTAGAATCATAAACTATTTGAAACGTTTTTAGTCTTCTTTCTCAGGTATCTTGGATTTAAGGTAACACAATTTGTGCTGCACTTTGACCAAATCATCAAACTATTGCAGTGACCTATTCATACTGTATAACAGAAAAATATTTTTACAAGAACAACTTTCTTCAAAAACTGGAAAATCATCAGATGTGTCATTCATAGAGTTGATGTGAGTGTACTATTCAAATCAATCTTCACAAAGGTTTTGATGAAGTTAGTCATCAATTTCTAGAAAAAAGTCTTTGAACTGGTAGGATTTTCCATCTCTGAAGTTAATATTAATATTATCAGCTGACATGCTAATCATCTTATCAACCAGTGTGCTGCCCCTAGAGCAGAGAAAGTATAACCAGTCACTTGTCGCACCTGGCAGGACATCAAGTTCAAGAACTTTTACATTATCTCCAGGAATTTCATTAAAATATCTTACTAATATAGGGACAACTTTTTGATTTTTGTGGTTAGCTGAAGCTGTCATATTGCTGAGACCTAGAGGTTTTACCCAATTCTTGTTAAGTTTTTTGAGGTCTTGCAGTGAGTTTTAACATTTTTCTTTTCTTTTTTTTTTCTTTTTTAATTTTGCATTATACCACTGGTTTGTGCTGATGGAAATTTAAGTTCAAACACCATGGAACATAGCGTCAAAGGTTCAGTTTTAAGATCTGAAGCCATGATTGTTTTTTGTGGTGTTACATGAAATTACCGCTTCTTTTCCGAGTACCTTTTATGAGCTATTTCATCATTGAATCATGGAAGCTCCAGATCTGACAGATAATGGCGGTTTCCTTAAATTGAAAATGCAAAAAGATAGCAGATTTGGCTTCAACTTTTGTCTGTCATTCACTACCACATAAGAAGCAAAGTGCTACATGTGAATCGACACTTTATTTTCTATGAGTGTTATTTTGCAAATCTCATTAAATGTTTCTTTTTTGGCCCCTTCCCCCTTTGCAATCATTTGACTCTAAAATAAAATAGTTTAAATACTTTTGTGTACACTTCAAATATCTCTGAACTACAGGAGCAGAAATGGCCACTATAATTATCATCCTACATGACAAGGATCGGCTTTGCCCAACAATTTTTGCCACACTTAGAAGTGTGCACCTAAATTCACA
Organism: Lemur catta; assembly: GCF_020740605.2. Taxonomy (NCBI): domain Eukaryota; kingdom Metazoa; phylum Chordata; class Mammalia; order Primates; family Lemuridae; genus Lemur; species Lemur catta. The sequence continues at coordinate 42,754,475 of NC_059141.1, read as the reverse complement.
CTTACATAACAAGGGCAAATACCCATCTCAATGTTCCCAGGAGCCCAAGTTCTCCCTTCCTGCTCCCCTTTCTCCCTCAACATCCTAACACTGTCTTTCTTTGCCTTAGTGGTGTCTACACAGCCACTGCTTTCCTGCCCCCATCCCACGTCCCCAAGTGCCCATGGATCCCACAATAAACCTTTTTCATGTTTGACGCAAACATTTACAAGTTGTCATAATAATTTATTCAGCTTGGAATGCTTCATCTTTCATAGCTCTCCATCTTAGATTTCTTAATTCTTTAAAATGAACATTATGAATTTGATTTTTTCAGTCACTATCTTCTAAGATACTGGAAGTTTTAGAACATTTTTTTATTTATGCAAAGAAAGGAACAAGATCTTTGAAAGAAAAGTTTCCTATCAAAAGTCAACTTTTTCCCAAGCCTGTATATCGTGGCTCAAATGGGCCCACCTCACCTTCCAACCCGCCATCATTCAATCCCATTATCCTGTCTTATGTTCCCCATTGCCCTTATAATTATCATTATATAAATGTATCTTACATGTTTATATGTCTTGTGTGTATATGATTCCAGATCATAATTCTACTTTTAGAAACAGCAATCTTGTCTTGTTTACTGCTGTTCTCTGGTGGCTAGTACGTGCTCCATGCAGATTGGTTGTAAGAGAGAAGTAAACCTGACAAAGTGTGATGGTCAGTCTCTACCTCCAGATCTAGGTTACTCATGAAAGACCCTTGGCTGGGAAACACCAAGGATTTTAAGATCTCTCTTAGAGCTCCACCATTTTGGGGTGCTAATGCTTTTTGAATTTAGAAAGGATTGCCTCCTGACAACCATAGCACCAAAGAATTCTTTGACAGGTAAACCATGTATTTTTTTCAAATTACTAGATGATTAAAAGAAGCCCTACCATGGTCAAATGAGGTGACTAGGTATTCTAGAGACCAAGGGACTATACAGAAGTCTCCCCATAAAAGAGAACTGAATAATTTTTCAGGACACACATTAAGATGTTGCATAAACAAAGCTGGATAGGGTAACATTTTTTAAAACGAAGAAATGATGACTAGCTTGTCTTTCTTAGAAATGTAGTAAGCATTGAATTACGTTATAAAGGCATGCATTTCTAATTCCACATACTCTGTTTCAAGAAGCATTTTAATGGCAGCAGCTATATCCTGGTTCATGGAGAATATCTACCTTTGGAAATCTACAAAATTAATATGTGAGTATTATTTTATCTGGAGTTATAACATCCTTGAACATTAGGCAGGAAGGCAGCACAGAGACTCTAATGATCAGCCCACTCATTTTTATAATAAAGATCCTGAGGATCAGAGAGTAAAGGGACGTGTCTGGAGTGACTAAGGGGGACCCAATGCTGGGTAATCATTATTTTCCCCTCAAGATTCACCGTCTCTCCTCTGCCAGCCTGCTCTGTGGACCACATGGTCAAGCTCTCATGCCTTCTGGGTGAAAGGCAAGGGCAAGAGATTGGAAGATGAGAGGAGGGCAAGGCTAGGATGTTTATTCCCTCAACAACCTCCCTGCTGGGTTAAGATTTAGCAGGGGTTGCACTTTTGGGCTCAAGGCCACAGCTCCCTCCCCTGCTTCCGTTGGACTTTGATGTGATAAGGCTTCCAGCTGTTGCTAGCTCCAGGGTGCTCCACCACTCCTGCTCGCTCCCTTAACCCTACCCACGCCTTGGCTACACAGTCCCCTTTTACTGAATAGTCTCCTTTGAACATGCCAGCTGTTTCTCACCTGGACCCTGACCACACATATGTGAATACAAGTCTTCTGCCTCCTGTCCAATGCTCTTTCTTTTATATCCCTAAATTTATTAGCTTCTTTAGAAATACGAAGAACCCTGGATAGGTACTGGAGACCTCATGTACTATGGTGACTATAGTTAGTAATACTGTATTGTACACTTGACATTTGCTAAAAGAATAGATCATAAGTGTTATCACCACAAACACACACACACACACAAGGGTTAACTATGTGAGGTGATGGAAGCGTTAATTAGCTTGATTGTGGTGCCCATTTTACAATGTATATCAAAACATTATATTATACTCTTTAAATTTATATAATTTTTGTCAATTAGACCTCAATACAGCTGGAAAAAATATAAAGAACTATATTTGACAAAAAGGAAAAAAATATAGATGACCCTAAGTGTTCTGATAATGTGGAAATATTTTTAAATACTTTGATGAAGAAGTAAGTACTAGAAACAGAATCTAAAACTATGAGTAACGAGGCTGCAGAGAGGGGAAAGGCTGACTTTAGGGAGGCTCTGCAGGAAATCCTGCAAAGGTGAAATTTGACTGGGGCAAAAAATGGAACTGTCTAGAAGGGCAGGAGGGCACTGTGGTTCCTGTGTGGTTAGAGGAACTGGGCTTGCTTCTTTCAATCCTGCAACAGCTGAAGTGAACCCACCCTGGGTGTGATTTTATGAGATATATATTTTTCATCCAGCACAGCCCATAGACATGACCCAAATGCTTCATCTGTGTTCAACTGATGTTTTTCCAGCACTGGATGGGAAAACCAGTTGTGTTGGTCTCAGCGAGAGGGGGTCTGCTTGTCTCCAGTGTGGCATCTAATTGAGATATTGCCAAGGGTCAATGTGATCAGGAAGGGTTTTCACCTTCTATCCTGGTTCCACTGGAATATCAGCTCTACCTACTGGTGTTTCATCTTCATTCACTCCCACTTGCTTCTTTTTCCCCATGAAAATGGAGTATCAGTAAAGCCATAAGGCAGAATGTAGAGGGAAGTTTCCTGAATAGTGTTATGCCTCAGAACTAAAAATAACTTTCTTCTAGTCTCAACTCTGGCACTAATTTTGTGACATCTTGTCTGGGACTCATGTTCTTTGGAGTAAAATGAAAACCCTGGTTAGAATGACATTTGTGGTCACTTCCACTTTTTGGATTCTATAGCCCTCTTAAGAACTAAACTAAACAACCCCATCTTCCATCTTGAGCTCTTTTCCTGTTTGGCGAAACAATTCATACAGTCAGGGTCCCTTTCTCCTGGGTCTTGGAATCTGTTTCACAGAGAAAGTATTGAGGTCCCAGTACCTTCAGCTCTCCTGGATCTCTGCAACTTGTATCAGATCCAGGCCCCTCCCCACCACCCCGCAATTCCTGGAGCTCATCCTCTGGCCACTGTCTTCCTGGAGACATGTCATGTAGGAAACATGAGGCAGGAGATGGAACATCCCATGGTTTGATTGTACTGTTGGGAAGTCCAGGAGAATCATTCTGAGCTTGGCTGGATTATCCAGATCACTTTTCCATTCTACTTGATTCCACCTGTCAACATGTACAAAAGGAAAAAAAAAATCAGTCCAATGCTTTTCCTTTTTGGTCTGCCCGGTCAAATAATCATTTTGTCTAACTTCTCCCATCATTAACCAGTTGTTTCCATGGGCTTACTCTGTGGGGAAACTCAGTTTCTCTGGTCTCTTTCTGCATAAGCCACTTAAATCAAGACGCTTTAATTTCTTTTCTGCCTGGAAAATTCTGCCTCCTCCTAACTTTAAAGTGTAGCTCAAATAGCACCTCTCCTGGGAAGCATTTGTCGATGCTCCTTCCTCAGGTAGGATTTACGTTCTTGTCTTCTGTGCTTCTCGGGCACTCTGCCCCCATTGCTTTCCCAGCATTTGTCCCGTTGTCTTTGAGTTATTCATATCTGCTGGAAGGGCAGCTCCTGGAGGTCAGAGACCAGGTTTTTGTGTAGCTCTGCCTAGAATAGCAACCACTTAGTGAGGACTCCTTGCGTAGAAGGAAGGGAGGAAGGAGAGGAGGGAGAGAAGGAAGGAGGGAGGAATTTTCTCTCTGTCGAATGCTTGCAATGCTCTTTCCTTAAGCATATTCTGAGCATAAATGACATACTTCATAGAAAATGTATGAGCATCTTTGACAGTGAAGCAAGAAGAAACCAACTGTGGCAGAATACAACTGAAACAGCTTTTTTCTCTTGCTCTGTCATACCTGACTCCTCTATGGCTTGACTTTGGGTGTCCAAAGTTGTTCACTAGGAGAGGCAGAGATTCTGGGTGGTAAAAAAAAAAAAAAAAAAAGATTAGAGGCAGAGATTCTGAAGAAAAAAAGCCAGCATTGACATTTATTTTATCAGATACCTTCAAGAGATGGGTTTTGTTGCTCTGAGAGAGCTGGTCTCTACACTTCCCCAGACAATAAAGGCATAGAACAATTGCTGCATTCAGCATTTCTTCTTCCGTAGGACCAGGGGACCTGGCTGAAGTCTCAGCCTTGCCTTGGGGATATCAATCTGTTCTGAGCATTAGACGCCATGGGATTAACCAGGCAGTGGTACAACCAGGAAAATTAGGATATTATCTCCACCAAAAGTCTGTTCCCAACTAGCCTGGGGGTCAAAGGGCATCCTGTCTTAAGTGTTAAAAAGTTATTGGCTCATGCAAACTTCATCTCAAAAGCCTCTAAAAGTTCTGGTTTTCTTCTTCTTGGTGGCTAAAGCCACTTCGCAGACTGTCCCTCTAATAGTCAGAACTTGGAAAATGCTGTCAACTCCGTATTTGTTTTTACCTTATGGTACTAAATAACCTACTTGGCTAAACTCTTCCCAAGTGTGTCTGAACTGGTTGTGGTTTTGACATTGATGACTTCAGGGTCACTTCCCATAACATGAAGTGTATTTTTGCTGTCAATCCAGTAGGGCAGTGGTTCCCAACCTTTTGGGCACCAGGGACCAGTTTCATGGAAGACAATTTTTCCATGGATTGGGGTTGGGGGGCGGGAATGTCTTTGGGATGATTCAAGCACTTTACATTTATTGTGTACTTTATTTCTATTATTATTACATTGTAATATATAATGAAATAATTATACAAACTTCTCTGCTAATGATAATCTGTATTTGCAACTGCTCCCCAGCGCTAGCATCACCACCTCAGCTCTATCTCAGATCATCAGGCGTTAGATTCTTATAAGGAGCGTGCAACCTACATCACTCTCAGGCACAGCTTACAGTAGGGTTTGAGCTCCTATGAGAATCTAATGCTGCCGCTGATCTGACAGGAAGCGCAGCTCAGGCAGTGATAATGAGTGATGGGGGTGGCTGTAAATACGGATGATGCTTTGCTCGCTGGCCTTCTGCTCACCTCCTGCTGTGCAACCAAGTTCCTAACAGGTCACAGACCATGGCCCCGGGGGTTGGGGACCACAGTACTAGTGGGTGTTTACCTAAAGTGTTCTGATAGAATGTTAGAGTCGCCAGACCTAGATAAGAAGTCAGCATCTCATCTAGATTTCTACACAGTGTAAGACTAAAGCCATGAGAGATATTACTGTGCTTTTAAAATCACTGTTGGGTAAACTTGAGCTTAGTCATTTTAACCTAGCCCTGCAAAAGATAAACATCTAGTTCATACAGGACATGATTCATTCATTCAAAAAATATTTATTAAAACTCAATGTTGGGTACTGTTCTAAGTGCTTGGCGAATATCAGTGAAGAAAACAAAGATCTTTGCCTTCATGGAGCTCACATTCTATGTGGTGAGAGAACAGGCGATAAACAACACCCACAGTAGATAAATAGATTATCTAATATGTTAGAAGATGACAGGTGCTTTGGGAAAAAGGAAAAGTGAAGCATGGTAAGGAGAATTGGGGATTGAAGTGGGAGCAGGTAGGAAGATGTCAGTGGGTGCTCAGGATGGGCCACACTGAGATGGTGGTATCTTAGGAAAGACTTGAAGGGGGTTAGAGAGTTAGCCAAGCAGACCTGGAGAGCAGCATTCCAGAAAGAAGGAACAGCACGTGCAAAGATCCAAGGGTGGGAATGTGCCAGTCTTGTTTGAGGAATAACAAGGAAGCCAGTGAGGTTGGAGTAGAGCGAGCCAGTGGGTAAGAAACAGAATACGGGAAGAAGAAAGGATCTGGGGGTCTGGCAGCCTTTATTCTGAGTGATATGGGGAGCAATTGCAGATTTTTGCACAAAAATGTGACACTATTTTGCATATGTTTTAAAAGGATTACTTTGACCTTAGTGTTCAGAATAGACAATATTGTATACAACCCAGGCTCTGGTGAGTAAATTTGATCAGGCGTAACCTGATAATAGGATACTTTTCCAAGAAGAATCATAAGACACCACATTCAAAAAAAGCATTTGGATTCTACTTCCAGAATGTCGCTGTGGGTGTGCTGCCACGCAGCTTGATTGAAATAGCCATTATATCCATATTTGTAACAGACACCATCCTTCTTCCAGACTCTCTTAGCATTGTCATTCTCCTTCATCCACTACATTCAAATAAGAAAGTTGCTTCTGCATGCAAAGCTCTATGTTAGTCACAGAGAATGAGAGTTGAGAATGCTAAGGTGGGCAAGATGTGGTCTCTGTCCTCTTCTACAGTTCCCAGAGAGGAAATTTAGATTTTTGATCTCAAAATGATATATTTCTCTGACATGTGTCAGGTACTTGCTTTTTTTCTTGAGATAGTCAATGATTTCTTTGGGGAAGAAATCTCTGTAAGAATTCAAATGAAGCTCCTACACTGGTAGGTAGCATAATCCTTGCTTGGCATAGTGTTCAGTTTGTCCTACTCACTGTGTGATGAGCAGATGAACTTTAAATGCTCATTTCTATAAAGGGCAGTATTCTCAACCCAGCCTCCTCCAAGAGGGATGTATGGCTACAAGGAATGAGGTAGAAAATAGTATCAGAAAATAGAAAACTTAAGGTTCTTAATCCATTGTCTCTAGACCTATAGAGCCAAGTCAAATCAGAAAGTGCTATGTAGTGGTCAGAGTGATAGGCATAGCTGGGGACCTAGAAAGCAAACAATTTTGTGGTGTTGGTATAACCCACCTCAACAAGATTGCTAGGGCTTGTATAACAAAATAGCACAGACTGAATGGTTTAAACAACAGTAATTTATTTCTACACAGAAGTCCAAGTTCAAGGTGTTGGCAGGTTTGATTTCTCCTGAGCCTCTCTCTTTTGCTGGCAGATGGCCACCTTCTTGCTATGTTCTCACGTGGTCTTTCCTCTGTGTGTCTGCATCCTTGATGTCTCTCTGTGTGTTCAAATTTCATCATCTTATATATACCAGTCATACTGGATTAGGATCTACCCTAATGGCCCCATTTAACTTAATCACCTCTGTCTCCAAATACAGTTATAATATATTCTGAGGTACTGAGGGTGAAGACTTCAACATATGAATTTCAGGGGGACACAATTCAGCCCATAGCAGATGGGATAGTCTCATTATTCAAGTATGAGACTGATATCTTGAGAGTGCTGAAGCATTTTCACAAGGGAAGCTTATATGGTTTGGAGCTGAATTTCCATGCAAAAATATAAGATTTGCATTAGGAACAACCCAAATCCAAGTTAGTTTTCCAAGAGAAGAAATGGCATTGTGTACCCTTTTATACAAGCCCCTTAGGAACAGACTGTGGCCATGAAACTCATTAACAGAAGGGATTGAGCCAACCTTGGCCTTAGTGTGATTCTCTAACTGACTCAGCTGACAAGGCCAAGTGGGAAAACTGTGATTGAAGGGCAAATGGTTCTCTGTTCAATTTTTGGTACATTCTGAAAGGGTTTCACTTGTTAAGCACTTAGTTCTTATTTTCTAATTATGACTCTGAGAAGATCACAAAAACCAAGCAAGAAAAGAAGAGATTTCATGGTTGGATGTCTTTGTGGTTGGTGGTGTGGAATTTTGATTCAGAGTTTGAGCATGGTCTGACAGATCAGGGCTACAGGAGGGAGATGGGTTTATTTCTAGACTTCCACACTCTCATTCTTTTTCCATTAAGCTGGCTGGACATATTCTCATGAATACTAGACAGACACTCTGTTGTTCGCTGAACTTAACTTACTCTGCAAGTGGCAAATATCTCTTAAGCCTTAGAATCTCCTGCTTGGAGTTACTTTAGGAGTCATCACAGAAATCTGAAAAAAACAAGGATGCATGTTGCCATGCTATACAGAGATGATGAGTAAGTTATCTGGAGAAGCCTGGTAGTCCAGATACCTCTCCATCTGGGGCTATTATCTTGGTAGATCTGCCAGAGTCCAGTGTTTGGTCTTCAGATCTTTGGTTATCACGATACCTAATTTGTCATATTGAAAGAAAGATTCATTTGTTTTAAGGAAAGGATTTGCAATAACTGAATTCATGATACTGATGTATAATGAAAAATAGAACTATCAAGAGGACTGGATACTCCTGCCTTCAAAAAAGTCCATTTGGTTTCTGTAACCTCCATGGGAAACTATGTTATAATCAGAAGGTTGCTTGGTGAGTCAGAGATCTAAACAAAAGGAGTTACTTATATGATTCAAATACTTTAATGCAGGGATGAAAGATACGTTTCATTTCATAAGAACTCTTATCAATTGTTAAGGGCTGTATGGAGTGTTGAGAATTTATGAGGCCACATTTAGGCTTGGTGGGAAAGTGACAGTTGATTAGCAATGTCTGCCATGGGCACAGGTTCAGGGAGAAGGGATATAAATGTTATGTTTGAGCCATCCCTAGTGTAAAACCATCAGACCAAGATAGTCTTATGAATTCACACACAAACACATTCTCACTCTCTCTCTCTTTCTCTCTCATTAGGACTGGGAGCTCAGGCACCCTGGGCAGTCCTTGGTTGGTGACCACCAACATCCTTTTTCAGTGCTTTCATATGTGATGGATCTTTCTTCTGACCAGCCCATCTTTCTGTTAGGTCATCTCAGACTAAGTGCTGTGGGCCTGAGAGTGAACTGGTGTCTTTGAGATGACTGCATAATTCTGCTTTGAGCCATTTTAGGCTGACTTGTCTTTTTTCTCCCAGAGGAGAATCTTATTCACCAGATTTGGGGCATCTCTCTGTAACCCCTGTAAAAGGAAAAGAATAATCTACTTTTGAGATTTTCATATTTTAGGAAAACTCTTCTTTCAAATTTGATCTTACCTGGAACCCTAACATATTAAACAAATAAAAGCAACAGGCAGATTTCTCTGGAAATTTCAACCTTCATTGTTTGGTAGACACTATTTTTCTGTGTGAAGATATCCTGAAACACATTTGTAGTGAGCCCTGAGAATGTACTGAAGTTTTATTTGGAAATCACTCTTCTAGTCCAATTTCTTCATTCCAGAGAAAATGCAGGCTTTGGAAAGTAAAAGGGCTTACTCAGGATCACACAGAATGTATGAAGATGTGTTGAGAAGAAGAACCCTTGTCTCTTAATTCTTCATATGGTGCTCTTTCCATAAGACCAACACTTGTGGATTTGGGAAAGATTGTCCATCAACACCCCAGTGGCCAACCCTAGACTAAACTGCGGGTCCTCTGGGGTGAGGGGGGGTGTGGCCCCAGGCCCACCAGAGGGGACATACTGGGGACCCTGCAGAGAAACATCTGCTTTGTCTCTCCCCCATTTCATAAGTGAAACCTGACAGCATAGATTAGAAAAATAATAAAAGGCCATCTCATCTGTGTGCCTTATTTATTACACATTATACAGGTATCTGGTTGCAAAACCTGAACTCCTACTCCTCTCTCATTGTTAACCACGTTTGAAGCAGAACACACTGAACTGCTTCATCAGATAACACTGGCATTTCGGCGAGTGCTCACTTTCCAGGTGACTTCCACCCTTCCTCTCCATCTCTCCTCTCCCTCACTCCCTGAAAAAATTCAACAGGGGAAACATTTTCATTAGCAGCAGCAAAGCACCCCACCTTTCCATGATATAATTGTGATATCCAGCCCAGGAGAAAATAAAGGGAAATAAAACTGCACCCTTTTTAAAAGAAAATAGACTACCCAGATTGTAGGGTCAGAGAATGCAGCCTAGAGGAATGTGACCCAGTTACTTAACCAAGAGGGGGCTGCCCCTCCCCTCCTCCTTTGGGCCGGCTCAAGGACACCTCTTGCAGCCTACAGGGGACACCAGATTTGTGTGAGAAAGCAGCTCTTCTTCATCTTTTGTCAGAGAGAGAAGGAGAAGGGAGAAGAAAACCAAGGAAGAGAAGAGATGAGAACTGAGGTAGAGAGAACGGGAAGAGAGGTGGAGGTGAGAGGCAGAGCAAAGGTGGAAGAAGAGCCAGATGGACAAGGAGAGAAGGAGGAAGAAAAGGAAGAGAGAAAGGAAGAGAAGAGGGAGCTTTGTTTCTAAAGGGTCAAAGTCATAACCAAATTCAGTAGCCGCAGCCTGAGCTGCCACACAGAGGCTTACGGGGTGGGAAAACTGGACCCCGTGTGGGGAAACCCAGTCCCAGCCTCCCTCCACCATCGCCTCTGTGTCATCTTGAGCCAGTCCCTTTCCCTCTCTGGGCCTCAGTTTCCTCCATGTGCAGTCAAAAGTGTACATGAGAGGCCCTGAGTGTCTCTCCTTCCCCCCCCTCCACCAACCACAACCCTTGCCCTGGGGCGGTCTTGAATCTGTGCTGAGGAGACACCAAAAGGAGAACAGAGCCCTTTGTGGCAGGCCGGGGACAGACAACTTGAAAGGCAATGGGGGCAGAAGAATTGAAGCATTTTTGTTGTGGAGGAAAGCGTGGGCTGCAGGCAGGGAGCCAGAAGCCACTGACATCACCATCATACTTGGACCGGGCCTCTGAGAGGTGGGCGGGAGCCTCAGGGAGTGGGCAGAGCTACCTGGTGAAGGGACCCAGGGCCTGAGTCTGGCCCAGGGGCGACAGAGACACTTGAAAGAGGCTCACAGGCCCTCGCAGGACCAGGGGACAGGCAGTCATGAAGTCGAAGACAGGAGGAAAGTGTGTAGAGTTTGGGAAGCCATTTCTCCACCCAGTCCCTTGGTTCGGGTCTTGGGGTAGAGGATGGGAGGGAGAGATGAGCATGGTCATCTCTAGACAAAAGTCCATTCGTCCTGATCCCAGGACCCTAAGTTGGAAACACGATGCAGAAGATGCTGACATCCACCTTCTCTCCTTGGCCCCCAGAGCCTGCTGATGGGGCATGGAAGTGGAGGTCACCTCTGTGATAGGGCTATGGTGATACCAGAAGGGACTTCTTTCCCTCAGGTGTGGCCTCTACTAAAATGCCACGGGGTTTTCCATCTCCACTATTGCTAAGCCCCTCTTTGGAGGCTAAGCGTTGCCCTCTTTCCACAGATGTTGTAAAAATTACCTCTCATTCCTCCCTAAGGATATGCAAGCACTAACATCTTAGTGCATCTTCGTGCAAGATCGTTGGATCTACGGCCTGTGCTCCATGGAGCTCAGGACAGACAACGCTGACCAACTGCCATGCTCTTCCCTCCTGAGCCCAGATGCATTATCAGAGTCCCTCTCAATTCAGGCCTCTGGGCAGGCGCTACCAATTGCTTGGAATACGCTCTTGAGAGTGACCCTGTTTGTCACGCCCAGTTTAGGGTGGATTATCAGAGATCAGGAAAGTCCTGGGAGAGGATGGAAGGGAGGGTTATGGGGCGCTGTGAAGGCTGGGAAGAGGCAGAGAAAAAAGTGACCAGAGAACTGGGCAAAGACAACGCCTGTTTTTAATATTATTTGTTTTTTCTTCTTTGTAACTTTCCCTTAAGTTTCTCCTGGCTCTCTTTTCCCAGCAGGAATCAGGATGTTAGGGAAGGATTGTGCGAGGTGCTGCAGGTTGAGGTGCTGGAATAAGGGGAAAGCAGACCAGGAACTCATTCCTTTGTCCTTAGGAAGCTGATTTCTGTCCCTGCTTACAGGACACTTGGAGCTGCGTAACTTACTCTTCAGGATAGCCTTTGCAAGATCCTTAAAAGTCTACACCCCTCTTCTGCAACCTCTTCAGGGATGGGAACCTCATTACCTCATGAGACAGCTCATTCCATTGTTGAATGACCTAAGCGGTAAGGAAGTGGTCAGCTCAAACCGGGTTGAATCTCTCTGTCTGACAGGTCCACCCATTAGTGCTGGTTCAGAGAGCATGTCTGCCCCCTCTTTCCCCACGTCAAGCCTTTCATGTTGTCTCAAGATGGCGATCGTGGTCCCCCTAGGTTTTCTCCTCTCTAGGTTAAATATCCTAGTTTTCCTACTCTACTTCGTGTGACGTGGCATCTGAGTTTTATCATTTAGTAATCCCCAGGTTGTTATGACCAGTGCCCCCAGTGAAAATTATGTAGTCTAACTTATGCAAGTCTGTGGGATAGATGTTTGCTGAATTAAACTGATTATTTGATCCTGTGATCTAGAAATTATCCTTCTATTTATGTAACCAAAGAGTTGTTTTTGTTGTTGTTTTTACTGTTGTTTTTAAGGTGTTGCTTTATCTTGCCTTGTATTAAGCTTGTGGTCAAGCTAAGACCTTTAGATCGCTTTCACAGAAACTATTACCCATGCTGTATTCAACTGACAGGAATTTGCAAAACTGGTTACTACTATTGCTAAACAGGAATGTGTACCGACTGTCTATTTGTATGTATTCCTGTGCTGGGCACTGGAACAGAGAGAAAAGCCCTTTAGAGAATTATTACTTGAAATTTATTCATTGAACACATACTTGTTGTTATTGGCTTTTTAGTGGACAATTTGCCATCATCAAAATTTTTTGTTCTTAGCAATTTGCCCAGGATTATACCCTTATTATACATATCAGACCACTCATATAATGCATGTAAAGATACATGTACAAGGATAATTGTAGCATTCATTTTAATTATGAAAAATAAGAAGCAAACTAAATTTTCAAGAAGAATGGTTAAATTTAGAATAGTGCTCCATAAATGGAATGTCATGAAGCCACTAAAACTAAGTTAGATCTATATGTAATGACACAGAAAGGTCTTCAAGATATATTGTAAAGTGAAAAATGCAAGTCACAGTACAGTAGATACACGGTAATCTCATTTGTGTTTTAACGAATAAAATTATCACCTAAAACTATTTATATTTTTATACACACACACATATGTGTACTTAAATGTATAAGTGTTTGAAGGATACAAAGTCAACCATTAAGGAAAGTTTCCTGTTAGAGAAGGGTAAGAGCAGAGAGTGGATTTTTTTCCCTCTTCATATTTTGGTATTGTTTGGATTTTACATGAATTCATTTATTACTTGTGAGTTTTTTTTAAGTTATTTTTTTTTAAGAGACAGGGTCTTGCTCTGTAGCCCAGGCTGGAGTCCAGTGGTGTCATCATAGCTCACTGAAGCTTTAATCTCCTAAGCTCAAGTGATCCTCCTGCCTCAGCCTCTCGAGTAGGTAGGACTACAGGTGTGCACCACCACACGTGGATTATTTCTTTTAAAATTATTTTTGGTAGAACTGGGAGTCTTGCTATTTTGCCTGCACTGGTCTTGAACTCCTGGCCTCAAGGAGTCCTCCTGCCTCGGCCTCTCAAAGCCAATATTAGGAAAGATAAAGAATCCAAAGATGGAAAAGGCATAGTCTGCTTCCCTCAACAACAAAATAAATCCAGTATGAGAGGATAATGCCACATAAATAAAGATGGTACGACGTGACACAAGGTGTTGGGGAATCTGGATGAAGGAGAGATTCCTTCTGCCTGGAGAGATGAGAGGTCAGCAGATGTCCCCAAGGGATGGCAGGGTTCTGCCAGGGGATGGCATGAGGCACTTTTTGTAGGAAAGTGGGAAAGCTGTGCCTTCTCTGGGTGGGACATTCAGTCTAGTTTATTCGAAGTGTAGGGTTTGTACAGGGTCAGCAAAATGTCTAGAATGATGAGTTGGACCTAGAACTCAAGTAGCCTTTGATGTGCTTCCTTTGGTAGCCTACGGGCGATATCCCTCATGCCTCATGGCATCTTAGGCAGGTTAATTCAGCTGTGAGAGCAGAAGGTTGGGGGACTGAGAGTGGAGGCAGAGAGACCATTCAGGAAGCTGTTGCCATATTTTAGTATTTTTTTAGATCAATTCAAAGTTCAAAGCTAACAGTGCTTCTCCCATCTGCCTTCCTAAATGTGTTCAGCAGCTACATAATCAGAGCCCCCCGCCCCACCGTTCCCCGCACAGCCGACCAGCCTGCCTGGGGGCAAGGTGGGGGGACGGTGGGGGGGCGGTAGGGGTCATGCCCTGGGCCGATTCCACCCCCTCAAACTTCCCCAGGCTGAGGCAGAACTCCCAGGAAGTGAGGAAGCCTTTACACTAAATCTCTTTTTGGAGATTTGCAATCCTCTTTAACATAGTATAGGCTCTGAGAAGTCCTGCAATTAAAATATGTTTGGTTTTAATTAATCCAGCATTTCTCAAATTTATTTGGACCTAGAACATTTAGTGTACAGCCTGTGTTTCACAATGGTATTCTGAACAACAGCAAGCACTTTGGGAATCTGCTACAGTAGAATCATAAAAGTCTGAATAAGGGCAGTCACAGAACAATGGAAAGGAAGGGCAGATGCCACCATACTGGAGAGGGAAGGATTAAGAGGGTGTGGCAAGTTGTTTGGTTGTGGAATCAGGGGAGGGACAAAGACCGGTCCGAGATATCCTCACTTCTGCTAGATCCCTTCATACCAAAAGTCACAATCCTCAGAGATCTACACCTCTATCTGGCTGGGCACACGCGTTGGGGCTATCCCTGCTTTAGCGTAAATTGCTGGCCTGGAGAGAAAATCATAGTTCCTTTCATGTCCTCACCCCTCCTGGAAATATCTAATTGAAAACAGGGTGTAACACAATCAGCAGAGTGAAACGACAACCTATGGAATGGGAGAAAATATCTGTAAGTAATACATCTGATAAGGGGTTAACATCAGAATACCGTAAAGAATTCTTTCTACTTAACAGCAGTAAAACAAGGTGGGCAAAGGACTTGAATAGACATTTCTCCAAAGAAGATATATAAATGGCCAAGAAGCACACAAAAAGATGCTCAATGTCACTAATCATTAGGGAAAGACAAATCAAAACCCCAAGGAGATACCACCTCATACCCATTAGGATGGCTATTATCAAAACCTCAAAAATAATAAATGCTGTTGAGGATGTGGAGACATTGGAACACTTCTGTACTGTTGGTGGGAATATAAAATGGTGCAGCCACTATTGAAAACAGAATGGAAGTTCCTCAAAAAATTAAACATAGAATTACCATAGGATCCCAAAATTCCACTTCTGAGTATATATCCAAAAGAATTGAAGTAGAGACTCTAAGAGGTATTTGTACACCCATGTTCACAGCAAAATTATTCACCATAGCCAAAAGGTGGGAGCAATCTAAGTGTCCATTGATAGAATGGACGGATAAACAAAATGTGGTATATAAATACAATGGAGTCCTTTTAAAAGTGGAAATTTTGACAGATGTGACAACATGGATGTTCAGGACTGAATGTCTGTGTCCTACCAAAATTCATACATTGAAATCCTAACCCTCAATGTGATGGTATCAGGAGGTGGGGACTTTGGGAAGTGACTAGGTCGTGAGGGTGGAGCCTTAATGAATGGGATTAGTGTCCTTATAAAAGAGGCCCCAGAGAGCTCTCTTGCTCCTTTTCCTACATGTGAGGACCCAGCTCAAAGGTGACTGTCTATGAACCCCCCCTTGTCACACATAGAATCTGCCGGCCTCCTGATCTCAGACTTCCAGCCTCCAGAATGGTGGAAAACAAATTTCTGCTGTTTATAAGCCACTCAGTCTATGGTATTCTATTATAGCTGCATGAAAAGACTAAGACAATGAATGAACCTTGAGGACATTATGCTACGTGAAATAAGCCAGTTACAAAAGGATTATATCATTCCACTTACATGAGGTACCTCGAATACTCAAATTCATAGAAACAGAAAGTAGAATGGTGGTTGCCAGGGGTTGGGGTAGGGAGAATGAGGAGTTATTGTTTAGTGGTACAGAGTTTCAGTTTTGAAACATTAAGAGTTCTGGTGATGGCTGGTGGTGACCTTCGCACAATAATGTGAATGTCCTTAAAGCCACTGAACTGTGCACTTAAAAATGGTTAATATATTATGCATATTTTACCACAATTAAAAACCAAGCAAACAAAAGGGATGTCATACTTTGGTTTCTATAGTTAGAAAGATCCTAAATGTCTTTAACTGATTATTTTTATTTTTTCTACAATTTACTGTCATTGTATAAGTATTCTGTATTTTTTAAAACTACACATACAAAACATTATCCACTGTAGAAAATGTGGAAAATACAAAACTACAAAAAGAAAATAAGAAAGTAACCACTCAACAAATGTCACTTATTATCATATTCAGCTTTTTGTTTGATATTTTCATGAACATTTCCTGTATCATTAAAATTTTCCGAAAAGCATATTCTTAGTGGGTATGTACTATTCCATACTGGAAATTCACCATAATTTATGGAGATTTAAGTTGTTTTTAGATTTCCTCTATTTTAAATCACTCTTGGATAAGCATTTTTGTAATAGGGTAGTTAGGAGTGCAGGTTCTGGTACCAGACTGCCTGGGTTCATATTCTAAATCCCTCTTATAAGCTCTGTGACATTGGACACTTAATACCTCTTGTTCCTCAGTTTCCCATTGGCAAAGTAGGGACAATAATAACAATTCATAGGATTGTTAGGAGAATTAAATGAGATTATAATATATGTAGGCTGCTTATAATGACAATTGGCACAATTTAAGTGCTTAATGAATATTTACTATTATATTATCATTGCTAATCTTTTACTTTACTTGTTAATTCTTTAGACAACTAAAGATTGTATTAAATTTGTGGGGGCAAACGGATGTTATTAGGATAAATGTTTATCATAGTCTAGATAGGAACCCTTAACCTAAATGATGGTTTGGTGTTAGAAAAACCTGGGCATCATTAATTATTAGAACTTGTGTTAATCATGTCCCTTCGATAGCTAAATGCATGCAAATAAATTTAATATCTTAAAAGTGCTTTTAGATCTTTATGATTTATAATTTGAAGAGTGGCTAAATGTTAATTCCTAAATATAACCCCCTATTACTATGTATAATCTTATGTCTTATACAACAATTACCTTGCTGTGTTTCTATACAAAGACTATTTGAAATATGAATTTACTTGCACTATCATTAATAAGAATGCCATCCTAAATCTATATTTGTGCTTTGGATATTAGTAGTGATACTAGTACATTTGTATTACTTGTAAATCAATAATATATTGATTTTGGTGATACGGACTTTTAAATATTTAAGTATTAGGAATGCTTAATTTACAAAGATTGAAGACCATTGGTCTATAAGTCAAAGCTCTAGTCCTTTAGGATAGACTGAAAGAGCTGCCGAGTCTTATCCCAAACTGACCTTTCACCTGTATCTCCAAGAACTTCATCCTTCACTATCAGCCCACCGGCCCCACCAAATGACTTGTAATTGTTGCTCACACCGCAATGCCTCCCATAATCCATCTCCCACATGACATACCAGTGTCCTGGATTGTACTTCCTTTTCCCTTTACCTGATGAACTTCAAGTTACAAGTGAAGTATCATTGCTTCTAGGAAGCCTCCTCGGGCTTCCCCCGGGGAGACCTTCACCTACTACTTTAGCTTCCCCATCAGCCTGGGATCTGTATCCCATGTTTTCTTTGTTATACCCTCTTTGCTCTTTTTCTCACCACAGCCTGGTAAGGTGCTTGACCCATTTGAGGGTCTCAGTAAATGGTTGCTATATATTGTTCATCTGACACTGAAGTTGATAAGACTGTTACTCCTAGGAAGGTTCAGATGTGAATAAGTCAGCTTGCACTTCTCCTAGGTGTCATTCATAAATTGATCCCTTTCCACAAGCATTTAGAGCACAGCCATAAATGCAAAGGTCCAAAAGGGACCAGGAAGGTAATACAAATGAATGAAGCAGACTGGGGATAACAATAGGACATGGTGAGGTCTGTGGCAAAATGGAAAGCATAAGCCTTGTTTGAGACAGCAGCTGCCTCTCAACGCTAGTCTACTGTTGCTGTGTGGGAATGTAGGACTTCTGTTGACAGATCTTCTGGTATTTCGGAAGAAGCTAGATACCTGAGTTTTTACATGAATGTTTTGAATATTAACTAATCCAAAAAAAGAATTTTAATACTGGGCAGGATAAGTCATACACAGCTAGGGGTTCCATAGGGCCCTTGGCTACCATGGCCAACCCTTAGTAAACAAATGCTTCCAAAGGCAATATGATGCTGACTTTTAGGTTTTAGCAGACTGAGCCTTTCCCAAATTTTGTTCCATGTAATGCTAGTTCAGAGACACAGTATTAGGCTATACTTGATAAAAGGGTCCCATGGTTGAATACTTTGAGACATGCTGCATTCGATAGAGTTAAGCAAGCTTTCCTCCTCCTCTTGCTTCTTCTGTAGCTGTTTAAATCTCATGTTCACTTGGAATTACCTGGGGTTCAGTTGGGAAGGAGACTTGGGGATTAGCATTTTCCTTTGGGCTGTCTTAGGTAGAAGCCTCTTCAGTCCTCTTCTCCTCCGTGTATACTTATCCTCTAACAGCATAAAGTATGGTAGAGACAGACCTAGATTCTTGTCTGGATTCAGCCATTAACTACCTGTGCGACAACTGTAAGCCAATGACTTACCTGAGCCAAGGCTCCTTTTCTCAGCTGCAAAGTGGGAATGATAATGCCCACCTCATGAATTTGCTGTGAGGATCGGGAGTTAATACAGAGAATGACAAGTGGGAATTAAATAAAAGTTAGTTTTTTTTTCTTTCCCTCAGGTTTAAACACGACAGTAATAACAACAGCAATAATAAGAACAGCTGACACCTACATAATGCTGTGGGCCTAGCACTGTGCTAAGTTACCTTGTGTTGCACGAGTCACATCATTTAATCTTTACTACCTACAACTCTACAAAGTAGGCACCATTATAGTCTTCATTTTGCGGACGAGGAAACAGAGGCACAAAGAACAATTTACTAAATGGCAGAGCTGAGATTCACCGTAGATGAATTTGTGCTGTTTCTGAAATTTATATAAATGGAGTCATGCAAGTATGCATTTGTCTTCTTTTACTCAGAATGTTATCTGTAAGATTTATCCACATCACTGCAAGTGGTTTTTTACTGCTGGGTAATAGTCTATTGTCTATGTACAATATAAATTATTTATCTATTCTTCTTTTGATGGGCATTTGGGTTGTTTCCAGTTTTTTGACTGTTACGAAGAATGTTGCTACATTCATTCTAGTACAGCTCTTTGTGTGTGTGTATGTCTGTGTGTGTATCTTATATAATAGATAAGATTATAAGATATACATATATATATATATAGGTTTAATACCTAGGAGTTTAACTGCCTAGTCTTGAGGCAGGTAAATGTTCGCCTTTAGAAGATACTGCGAAACAGTTTTCCAGAGCAACTGCCAATTTAACCTCCTACCAGGAGTAAGTAAGAGTTTTAACTGCTCTATATCTTCACCAATACTTAGTATCTTCAGTTTTTAAAATTGTAACCATTCTGGTGGAGGTGTAGTGGTATCTTACTGCAATTTTAACTAAATTTCCCTGATGATTATTGATATTAAATATTTTTAATGTTTATTGTCATAAACACTATTCTTTTGTGAAGTACTCGCCTAAGTATTTGTCCATTTTAAAATCAGGTTGTCTGTCTTTTAAAAACTGATTTGGGCTGGGCCTGGTGGCTTACACCTCCTATGGGAGGCCGAGGTAGGAGGATCACTTGAGCCTAGGAGTTTAAAACCGGCCTGAGCAACATAGTAAGACTCTGTCTCTGCAAAAAATAAAATAAAATAAAATTAGCCAGGTGTAATGGCACACAGCTGTAGTCCCAACTACTCGAGAGGCTGAGGCAGGAGGATCACTTGAGCCCAGGAGTTCAAGGCTGCAGTGAGCTATGATGGCACCACTGCACTCCAGCCTGGGAGACAGTGAGACTCTGTCTCGGGGAAAAAAATTTTATTTGAGGAGTTTTTAAAAAATGTGTTTTTTATACAAATCTTGTTGGATGTACGTGTGACAAATATCGTCTCCCATTCTCTGGCATGACTTTTCATTCTCTTAATGCATCGTTTGATAAGCACAAGTTTTTCATTTTAATGGAGTTTAAATAATCAATATTTTCCTTTGTATTTAGTGTTTTTATGTGCTTTGTAAGAATTCTGTGCCCATTCTGAACTGATTATTGTACATGCTGTGAGGTAAGGTCAAGGTTCCTGTTTTGACATGTGGATAGCTAACATGTGGATCTAGCACCGCTGATTGAAGACCACCATTTTCCCATCATATTGCGGTGGCACCTTTGTCATAATGTGTCAGATGACCACACATGTGTGTGAGTCTGTTTTCAGATCCTAGTTTGTTTCATTGGTCTATTTGCCTATCCTATCCTTGCACTGCTCAATACCACTGTTCACATAATGCAATGAGTCTTGGTGTCTTTAGTCCTCCAGCTAAATTGTCCTTCAGAATAGTCTTTCTTGAAATTTAAGATATGCAAATAGTAAATAAAATGCTGAAAGTGGTTTAATTTTGCCTTTTTTCCCTAATAATATTTTATCTAGGTAAAAAATTCTAAGTTTATTTTCCCTCAACACTTTTGAGATTTATCTCCATAGTTGTCTGGCTTCTCTTAATGCTGACTGAAGTGAGTTTAGCTGTAACTCACAGTTGTAGGTACTCTTTTTACTCTCATAGCTGTTAGGATGGTCTCATGATCCTTGATGTCCTATAGTTTTATTACAGTGAGTCTTTGTTTATCCTACTTTATCACTTCCTATGCACTTTTTTTTAAAAGTAAACTTTCAATTTTGGAATAGTTTAGATTTACAAAATTATTGAGAAGGTAGTTCAGAGTTCCTGTATATTCCACATACAGTTTTCTCTATTTTTAACATCTTACGTTAGAATGGTATATTTGTTCCAATTAATGAGCCAATGTTGATACATTATTATTAAGTAAAGTTTCTATTTTATTCAGAGTTTCCCAATTTCTTCCTAGTGTCCTTTTTCCTCTGTTCCAGGATCCTATGCAGGACACCGTATTACATTTAGTCATCATGTGTCTTTAGGTTCTTCTTGGTTATGACAATTTCTTAGGCTTTCTCATTTTTGATGACATTGACGGTTGTGGAAATTACTGGTCAGGTGTTTTGTAGAATGTACCTTAGTAGGGATTTGTCTGGTGTCTTTCTCATGGTTAGACTAAGGTAATGTATTTTATGGAGGAAGATCACACAGGTGAAGTGCCATTCTCATCACATCATATCAAGGGTACATGCTATCAATATGACATCACTGTTGATATTAACTACGATCACCTGACTTGAGGTACTGTCTGTCAGGTTTCTCCACTGTAAAGTTTCTCTTGCTTTTCCCTTCCTTTCCATTCTGCACTCTTTGGAAGAAAGGCCCTATGTGCAACTCACACATAAATAGTGAGTCTTCCTAGTCTTGGGGTAGGTAAATCTTTAGCTTTAGAACACACTGCCAGTTTTCCAAAGAGGTTTTACAAAATTAACATCCTACTAAGAGTAAATAAGAGTTCTGGTTATTCCACATCTTCACCAATAATGGTATCTTCAGTTTTTTAAATTGTAGCTACTTAATATTAATATAAATGTTATGTTATGCTCCACCTCTTCAATGGCAATGGATCTACATGAATTATTTGACATTTTTCTGTATGTGAGCTATATATATTCTCCCTGTTTTTTAATTTATTCAATCATTTATGTATATAAACATGGACTCATGGATATTTTTATATTTTGGCTTATAACTCATACCCTCATCATTATATTTTTAAATTTTTTGAATATTTTCTTACTGTCTGGCACCACAAGATACTCCAGGCTCATCTTGTATATTTCCTGCTCTAGTTTTAGAATCAACCATTTCTCAAAGGAGCTCTGGTTCCTTTTATTGGGGAATGGTATTAGAAACCAAGATCTGGGTGCTAGGTGTGCTCTGCAATTAATTTTTAAAGTTGTTAATATTATTTTTGATTGACAAATCATAACTGTATACATTTATGGGGTATATTGTGATATTTTTATATATGTATACATTGTGGAATGATTATGTTAAGCTAACTAATATAGCCATTACCTCACTTACTTATCACTTTTTATGGTAGACATTTGAAATTTACTCTTAGTAGTTTTGAAATATATAATATTATTGACTACAGTCACCCTGCTGCAATAGATCTCAAAACCTATTCTTCCTGTCTATCTGAAACTTTGTACCCATGGATCAACTTTGATCTCAGATTATCTCTCTAAAATTTGCAAATATTATCACTTCATAGAATGTTTCTCTACCATTCTCTCCATGGTTTTCTGGAGCTCTTATAAAAAATTTGTTGAAGAATCTTAGTCTATCCCCCAGGTCTTTTAAGTGAACTTTCCTTTTTTTTTTTTTTCTTCCTTCTTTTCTACCTTCTCTTCTTCATTTGTCTGTGCTATGTTCTGGTGAATTTCTCAGTACAATGTTCCCATTTAATAATACTCTCTCTGACTGTCTCTAATCCAGATTTTTATTTTATTAAGTTCATTTGTTATTTTCACTAGCGTATTTTTAATTTCCAATATTTCTAATCAGTTCTTTCTCTTTCTTCTGTTGTTATTTCATTCACAGATCAGATCAACAAGTCAGCTGGTGGCTAATTAAGGTCCTGGTGTTGAAGCTGTGTCTATCTTTATACGTTCCTTTAAGCCATAACCTCAAACAGTGGGTCAGCAGCTGATTAATTTTTTCATACTGATTATATAAAGTGATAGTGAAGAGTCTGCCCCAGCTTTTGGTCTTAAGCAATGAGCCAATTCCTGTTCCCCACATTTAATCCTTTTTACCTCCAGGACCTGAACTTTAATCCTTTTCTAGCTATTTTACTGTGTTGGCTGGAAACCCCAATATGTTATTTGTTTTTATGGTTTCTTTTTATTTATGCCAAATGATAGAGATTTTTGTTTTGTGGTAGTAATATAAATTTTTCTTTTAAAAATATATTTATGAAAATAAATAAAGAAAATATGAAGTAAAGAATAGTGCAGACATAAAATAAAAATCACTGAAGTTTGAGAAATCTAGCACTGAGCCACATGGAAATTCCATGATTCCGACGTTATTGGCAGAACACTGTCTGGACTACAAGCTGGATGTCCTCATAGTACAGGTCCTGATACTGGGCCCTTCCTGCAGAGTACCCTGTACATGGAGTCCTGTGCAATTAATGAACATCTGTCACTGTTTGGCAATGGAACATAGGTTTGGGACACCATGTGTCCAGTGATGCTGAGACAGGGTGAACATGGAAGCTACTACTGGTTTGAGGAACATGAAAATTAGAGACCTTCTCAGAGGCCTGCTTGTGGGGAGTGCAGCAGCTCACACTGGCTAGCCAAGGACAGCCATCCCATGAGGTGAAGGGGTCATGGTGCTGATGCCTGGTATCAAGGATGGGGGGGTCTGGACCTCCTTCCTGGCATAAAGTCTGACTCTGGGGTTTGAGAATAAGTGACTTGATTACTCCAGAGGTGACTCACTGCAGTTTGGAAATTCTCAGCTGCAGCCTGCACTTTAAGAAAAATTATTATTATCATCTCTGACTAATAACTAGCAAACCCAAAGTGAAAAATAACTCAGTGGGAGATGAAGAGAAAATTCTTTTTTAAAAAAATCTTCATATTGAAATGCAAAGCACAATAGGGCAAAAAGAGAAATGCAGATAACAAATCTTAAAATATTAATGGGGGTAATTATGCCAATTAACATTTAAGTTTACCTATGCTCAACACATTTTATCTATAATAGTATCATAGGTAGCAGTTTTTACTGTAGACTTCTGAAAGTTAATTAAAATCACTGAAACAGAACCAAAAATGTCCAATCTTTTTTTTTATTATTATTCATTGAAATTTAAATAATCAATTTCCATTCTTAAAATTTACTCTAAATGGAAAGTTTGAGAGTCAGGGCGGGACACAGGTGTTCTTTCTTTCCTAACAACTCCCTGTCATCAGACTTTTGTTGCTATACCTCCCCTGGGCTTTTAATTGAGTCAGAGTCTGCAGGAAAGGAGTGGGTAGGGTAGGGTGCTAAGTCCTCATGTCTCCCCAGTTCCTGATTTCTTGGGTCCCTCAGCCTCATGCAACGTGCTGCCCTGCCATGAAATGGGCTTCTTCCCAGCTCCCCAAACTCAGCAGCTGCAGCTCGAGTGTGTTCTTGGTTCCTGTTGCATCCAGGAGCCTTGTGGAGGTGTAGGCTGCGGCAGCAAACTGAAATGAGCAGGTCGATTATTCCTCCACCGCTCACTTCTAACAGGGGCTGGGATCCTTAGGGGAGCGGTCTGCCCCGTGTATGCACATGGCAGCTGGCCATATGGGGGGCCCAGTGACCAGGGCTCGGGGTAGCGGGATACCCCATTTTTAGGGGCCTGCCACATCACGGAGGTCCTCTCCACTGCCAGCCCTGTGAAGTTTTCAAGGCTGAACTTTTACTTCCCATCCATCTATTAGGTAAAACCAAGCCAGCAGAGTTCAGGGCCCACTTCTTCCCCTTACAGAGCCATATAACTACTTCTTGGTGAAGTGTCTGTGAAGTGTTCTCAGAACATTCTGATGGAAAAAGAAAGTCTGGCTGCTGCTAAATGCAGCCTCCTTCATTTTGGAGTAGTCCATACAAATGCATGCTTTCTCCTCTCTTGATTGGGTTCGGTAGTTTTTGCCCAGAAAACTAAAGATGATAAATACATATAGGACTTATGTTTATGGGTCTATAAATACAGTAGCCAAACTTTTTATCAGTCTTCAGGTAAGTCCCCAGAATCCACTAACCAACTGGCTTCTAAAGCATGTGTTTGGAAATATGTCTCCTTTGTCTTTTATTACGCATCAATCAAATCAATCAATTGATCAATGCTATTGATCATCTCTCACAGCCATCCATCTGTATTAGGTATAGTGTAGAGAGATGTTCTGAGCTATGAAGAACACAGAGCCACCTGAGTCTGAAAAATGGATAGCCTTTATGTGCTTTGCCTTATTTGATCTCAGCTACCACACCTGTGGCTCTTTCCTCTCTCCTTGGGACCCACAGCAACATTTTGAACATGTCCAATCACACCCACCGTGTCCTCCATGCATTCTACTATTGGTGCACTTGCCTTACCTCTTTCTTGGACTATTGGTTCCTAGAGACAGGGGCTCTAAGTCATCTTTCACTCCCTGCAACCTCAGGCACAGGGCTTAGCACCCACTAAGTCTCAAAAATACTTACTGATTATTTTGCCAGCGTTGGCCCCTCAATTTTAATACCTGACATTCATATAACTGTCAGTTACAATTAACACCTGACATTTTGGATACTTTTGGACCATGATAATCAAAAAATCAACTTCTTTCTTTGCATGTCTATTTTCTCTTTACATCATTTGTTGATGTGTGTGTGTGTGTGTGTGTGTGTTAAATAACCAGGCCCCAATTAAACCAACTTATTGATTTTCTAAAAATTATATACTGTAGTCTATTTTATAGCCCAAATTAAAATACATAATTGAAATTCAAGTAAGCCTATGGGAGTGCCATTAGTGTATTCAAAGCCAAATGCTGATAATAATGGTATTTACTTACTGAAATTTAGAGTATTCATTCAAAAACAACACATAGCCCTAACTGCGTTAGATCAAAGAATACAAGTTACTTTAAGGTTCTGTTCTCTAATTAGGTAGAAAAATCACTCCTTTTCCTCTTATTAACTATCTCCTTTCCATTATTTTCTATGTTGCTTCAAGCAGAACATCCTTTTGAGGGAATTAATAGAATCTTAGAGACTTACTTGAAGATTTAAAAGGAATAAATGGCCCTTTTGTTATGACAGAGGGGTCTTTTCGCTGTTCTGTGGCAAAAGTATCTTGCTTTTACTCCATAAACCTGTATCTTGCTCTTGCTCCGTAGTCCTACCTTTCTCTTCTCAATAAACCTCATTTCATGCTAAAAAAAAAAGAAAAGGAATAAATCACTTTCACTTATACAAGTAAAAAGAGGTCCCAGTAGTTACAGACTCATTATGTCTTCCTTATAAGCACAAGTCATGTGTATATCAGAATATTGATTTGCTCCATCCATTTGCAAATGCCTTGGCAGGAGCAAGGCAATAGGATTCAATCAAAAAGATTTCATGGAGAACAATTCCTATTGGGATCATTCAACCTTTTCCTAGGAAAAAACACAGCCCGACTCCTTCTTTGTAGGAGGGAGGCCTCTTCTGTGGGCCTAATATGCTTTGCCTTTATTAGGAGTTGTGATGTTGGCTTACTTAGAAAGTCACAGTCCAGTTTGGGGTGCTGGTTGAGTCTGAAGCCCTTGGGCTTTCCAGAAAAAGATAATAATAGACCACCAAAGCTGTGCTGGGCCTTAGATACCACAGAAGCTAATATCCCTATTTTAAAGAGGTGACAGCTGGGCCTAGGGAGGGAAAGGGACCGTAACAAGGTAGCTGGCTGACCATTGCTCATTCATCCCATCTCTTCAACAAACACTCACGGCATAGTCCTCTATGCCAGCACTGTTCTTGGTGGGGATACAGGGTTGGTCAAGACAGGTTATGGTTCTTACCCTCATGGAGCGTATACTCATTAAGCATATACTTTTTATAAGAAAATAAAGCAGAGTAGTGCACAGGGTGAGCAGGGAACAGGGGGGAGGGCTGCGAAGGGGAGGCTTGTGTTGAGATCTGAATAAGGACTAGGTATAGGATAATCAAAGGGTGGGGGCAGGCTATTCCAGCCAAAAGGAATAGCTAGGATACAAGATGGGAAAGAGCCTGGAGTGTTTAAGGGATGGCCAAGCATGGGGAGCAGCTGAGAGAGAGGAAAGAGATGTGACTGGAGGGACAGGACAAGGCCAGGCCATGTAGCTACTCGTAGGTCATGGTAAGGAACAGGGTTTTGTTTGTTTGTTTGCTGTAATGAGAAGCCAGCTTATCACCAAAATTAGCTTCTTAAGGGGCATTTTCTTGGTTGTTCTTATTGCTCTAAAATAGATTATTGGGACTAGGATTCTAACAATGAATCAGGACGAAGATGGCCCAGCACGGTTACCAGCCAGTTCCTGTAGCTGGAAACCAGCTCCTGTCATCATATTAAGGCCTCTCTGGCAGCCCTCTGGGCAAGATTGAAAGGAGGGGTTCAATGTTACCCATTAGACAAAAAAATTGTGATGAGGCCAAGTTTTAGCCACAAACACAAATGATTTCACCTAAAAACAATATTGGGATCATCTTTGAGCACACTGTGCCATAGGTTAGCTAAGTTTGAAAATAAAAACAAAACCATCAAGGCCTTCTGTTGATGAGGCTGATGAATTTGTCTCCTCCCCCTGGTCAGGCTGGTCACCCCAGTCAGGACCCAACCACACTGAAACCACCCCACACAGATGAGAATCTCTTCTGATTGCACCACGAGCCGATAACTCAGAGGGTAGCAATCAGTGAGTCAGTGCCAACCTCACAGAAATGGGGCAAATGAGGACTTCAGGGGCTGGATCTTGGGCTGGTGGGGCCCAAAATTGCCTTCAGTAACCTAGAAGGCCAGGATCTGGCTGTTTGGTGATTGTTACTGTTTTATTTTATGCTACCAGTCTTCACCACTGGGGGTAATATGACCCAGAGGTAGGGAACAGGGTCAGCACACACCTGGGGAAAAAAACACATGACCTAAATGTTAACTGGCCACCAGCCATCACCATGCCTCAGGGATTGCACAAGCATTCACCTACCTGGGCCTTCCCAACCAGCAGCTGGGGCTCTCATTAGACAGATAGAGCTCTCAAGTTCAGCACCTGGAGTCCTGGCTGGAAATGCTGCCTCTGCCTCCTTACTAGCTGTGTGACCTTAGGTAAGTCACTTGGCCCCTCTGGGGCTCACTTGGCTTCTCTGGGCAGTGGGAAAAGTGAACGTGGCCGTGTCAACAATACAAGGTTATATTATGAAGTAACGTGAGTAAAAGGAACTTAGAAAGGGTGGAGGGACACCTAAAATGTCTTAATGGGCTTTACAACTACTGGGAAGAGTGGAGGATGAGGAAATTTATCAAAGAGTTTATGTGGACGGTGAAAGAATCAAAAAAGCAAAAATTCTGGGAACAGGCTACAGAAGCTCAGATTTTTGTCCATGTTCAACAGAAAAGGTTGAGGGCTCTGTTCCAGCCTGTGATTGGTTCTTACTCAGAACATTGTGACTAACTTCTTTCAAGTCTCCTGAGGAGAAAACAAAATACAGTGTACAATGAAAAGGGGGTTTATCCAATCTCTGAAGAATGTCTTGTGAGAGTATTAAACACGGGAATGAGTTACTAAAACAAGTTTGGTATTCTTTCTCTGATGGCCTTAGGAGAGATTCATACCTGAGTGTGGGTGGTTTCAATGTGATGCTAGCTGAAGACAGAGAAAGACACTCCAAACTGAGTTCCCTTTTTTGGTTCCTGAAACTAAATCCACAAGAATTTTCAGGATGTAACCTCCATGAAGACAGGGAGTTTTGTTCACTGATGCAGTCTGAAGCACCTAGCATGGCACCTGGCATATAGTAGGCACTTAATAAATACTTGCTGAATGGATTAAGGAACATCCTGAGCTTGCCTGGGCATCTGGAAATGAGACAAGGCCATTCCTATGTCTTCACTTACTCCCTGGTTCACCCGCCTGCTTCTCCGCAGTCCCTGCCCCAGCACACTGTGGGCTGAGTCTGTAAGTTACCACAGTGACTTTCAGACCCCTGGGGAGTTTGGACAAGAGGTCTCTGTCCTGTTCGTCAGGGATCTGCATGAGGTGGAGGAAGTCAACTCTACTCAGGTTCAACTACAGCCACCCAGAGTTTACCTGATATATACATGCTGGGCTTCCAGATGCCATTTCCCATTCGTTTGGTGACAGTCCACTTTGCCATTATACAGGAGCGCCTTGGGATGAAAAGCCTGACACACAGGGAAAAAAAGGGAATAAGTCCCCCGTGAAAGCACTGTCCATCCTTAGGATTTCTGAGGAACAGATGAAGGGACTAAAATGGTCATTTTGAGTATGTGTTTGGTGCCTCTTGTTTCATGAAATTCAAACAGAGAGAAGGGAGGCTCTAAATTATTCTAGTTGTCCTCTTTTTGACGTTTGCACAGGCTGTTGCCTGAATAATCATATTCTAATTCTACAAGGCTAGTGGTTGCCAGGTCTCTGGGGGACTCTGACTGTGCTTACAAGGCCATTGATGGAAATCGTCAGTTACTCAGCGGGGAGCACGCCGGAACCACAAGAGTCTCTTAGGCACAACAGCCCTTGAACAGAGACCGGCACCTAGGTAATTACCAGGATCCAGGAAGAAGCATGACCCCGTGTCTGGGCCTGCTATTAGCATCAGGAGATGCAGACCCACCAGGGTCTAGTTCCAATCGCCGCAAGACTCTAGGGGTCCCACCTCCCCCCTTGCCCATCTCCACGTGAGAAGGTGTACAGATCTGGACCACTCTCCAGGGTGAGGAGGGCAAAACAGATCACTCCGAAGGGCCTTAGGATTGGTCAGCAAGCAAACAAGTTACAAGTTCAGCTCAATGGTTGATTGTTTGTCCCTGTCCTGGAATCATCAACGTTGCCTCCTACCTTCCCCCAATCTCCATTCACCCCTGTGGCGGAAGCAACCCAAACTATCGCCATGGGAGACAACAATTACATTTGCAACGTGTGTCCTGATTTTCCGAATGTGTTCTTAATCCTCTGCCTCTGATCCCTCACAAGGCTGTGGCCAAAGGCAGTCAGGGCAGGCATGTCCAGCCTCATTTTAAAGATGAAGAAACAGAGGCTCAGAGAGGTTAAGTGGCTCGTCTAGTTACACAGGCTGGGGGAGGTGCTGGGAGCACGTGTCATGGAGACAGATGGCCTGAGTTCATGTCTTGGCGCTTCCACTTAATTAGCTCTGCAACTTGAGCTTTCATGACTCAGTTTCCTCACCTGTAAAGAACAGTTGTATCTGTTTCATAGGGTGGACAGTAGTTTAAAAGAGATAAGGCATCACAGTTAGCAGAGTGCTTAGCACCCTTGCATGCTCAACAGATATTAAGCATCATTGCTACTAAGAGCTTATTATTATGGCGAGGCAATCATGGAGGCTGATTCCTAATCTAGTGCCGAGTGGTGCCCCAGCACCAGGTTCTTGCATTCTGTCTCCACCCAGGCCTCTTCCTCTACCCCCACCACCCTCCTGCCTCAAAATAGTGAAGACTTAAACTGTATTTCTAAACACTGTGGCCTCTTTGGCTGCTATTTAAAATCCTGGCAGGCATGAGGGGATGTGATGTTTCTACATCTTTCTGGCATATGGTTAAGAAGTATCATCAGATATGGGGAAAGAAAAGCCTGTCTCCCAAAGCTGCCACTAAAGCCCTGCGTGATCTGACTGTAGTAAGCACAGGTGGTTCCTCCCAGCATCAACCACCAAATACAAAGTAATACCATCAGCCAGTGGCAGGGGCAGAACTGGGAAGGAGGTCTTGGGACTCCTTGTCCTGAGTACTTTTCCATCCCTAGGCTACGTGCATTGCCGGCTCCTATGACCAGTAGGAGGTGGGAGGGCAGAGTCAGGAAGGAGCAGAGCTGACCTGACCTCTCCTCAGTGGTCCTCGCTTCTGGCTGCCACCACATCAGCAGTGTTCACAATGCTGACAGCAGAGGGTGGCCCCTCAGAACTTAAAGATGCATTTATTTTTCACTTGAAAAATTTTATTCTTTGTTTTTTTAAGTTTTTGCTTTTTTTATTTTCCATTTTTCTATTTTAAATTTTTTTCTTTTCTTTTATCCTACTGCATATTTGAAGAACTTAATGATTTAAACCTCTGCAAAAGGAAATATCTGAGGATAAACTGTTCAGAGGATGCTTTCCAAGGTAACTGCCCTTGCTCTGAAACACGACCCCTCTCAGAGAAACTGGTAGACAAAGCATGCCGAGGTATGGACAGGATTAATTAGGAGTTATCTGGCAAGACAGAGTATGAAAATTTCAGATGGGTTAGGTCTCATTCCCACTCCCTGCTGGGAAAGCACATGTTGGGTTTTTATCCAGAACTCTGCTTGACTGGAATATAAACAAGAAGCACAATTCCAGGGTCTCTGCCTTTGGAGGACTTATAACTGAATTGAAAAAGCAATGGCATAGAGAATGTGTGAGGAGATGACACAAGGCAGTTCTCCTGCATGAGCTGTAACTAAAGCTAAGAATACTTCCTGTCTCTTAAGTTTTGCAGGTAACTCACTAGTTAGTGCAGATTTTGCACTGAACCATTCTGCCTAAATTTTAAATTTCTAATCCACATTCCCAAACCTCCTTGGATGAACAGCACTATTATTATTATGCATTTTGATCTTGTGGGGGAGTTTTACATTAATTAGATTATTATTAATGTGGAACTTGGCTTTCCAGGTTTAGATGACATTTGTCACAAAGGTATAGCTTGTTTTAAATTACATGCCAATAACTTCTGCCTTCTGGGTTCCCTTTTCTCCAACTCAGAATTTGGGGGAAGAATATCATGAATCCTTCATATACCAATATTTGAAGTATAGCTAGCTACTGTTTTGATTTTATCTGCTGTGGGTTGTTCTGCATCACATTATGTACTTGAATCATGGGCTTTGGTGATTGAGAGAACAGAGTTCATGTTCTGGTTCTACAACTTACTAACTGCATGAACTTGGGCAAGCTGTGTATCTCCTCTGAGGCTTAGTTCTCTCATCTGTAAAATGGGGAAAAAAAGCCCTGTTTGTCAAGGTGGTTGTGAGGAGTAAAGCAACGAACCTAGAAAAACATAGTATAGTGTCTGGTGCAGATTGGGCAGTCAATAATTGTAATAATTTAATAGCTAACAATTACTGAATACTTAACTATGTACCAGTAGTGTGCTATGGGTTTTACATACATTATTGTATTTAACCCTCAAAACAACCCTGTGATCATTTTGTCCACTTTATGGAGAAGAAACGAGGCACAGAGAAGTTATGGAACTTATTTAAGAACACAAAGCCAGGTAGTAGCAGAGTTAGGGTTTGAACTCAGGACCACAGGAGTTGAATCCAGGCCATATGAGCCACCAGAGCCCATAATCTTAACCACAGCCATAAGAAATAGTAACCATTCGTATCAAGATTATTCAGTTGAAATACAAAATGTTTGATTTTTTTCTTATGTTTTGGTTTAAATGCTGTGAAACAACGGCTCTGATAACTGGATGCATTGACTTGCCTGGTTCTTTTGTCAGCATAAAAGCAAAGTTTCTGTAAGAAGTCTCATGTTATTTGGAAAAAGACAAATTTTTTCCTATAATCTGGTAACAGAAGCAGGCCAGTGATACATGCATAAAAAAAATCCCTGGGTTCCCTAGGTATAGCAAACTTCATTTTTAATACAATTAGAGATAATAAATTAAATGTATAAGCTGAAAGATTAAAAAATATAAAAAGGTAGGATTTGGAATGGAGATTATGCTTTGAGCTTTTATAATCAGACTGACAAACTATCACTTATTAACCTGGATGCCAGATTGATACATACCTTATCTTAAACGATCATGATAAACAATGCATTGATTTACCTTTTATCTTTTGCCAGCAATGATAAAGTAATCTGTATATTTGACATGATGTGTTTCTACCAGAAAGGCTACACTTACATACTCTATTCATTTTAAATGGGACAAAATTCATTGTCTGTCATTTCCTTATTGAGAAATAGGCAACTAAGGAATGTTATTTCGTTAAGACTGTCACAGAGACACAATGCTGATGTCAATAAGCATTTCTGTATATGTTCTCCTTGCCCAAACGATGTTGGCATTTCTCATTTGTTTGCAGAAGTTGAGTGGCAAAAAAAATCTCAAACATAAAACTTATAATGCCACTGTTATTAGCCAGAAAAATAAATGGCAGAGAAAAGGGAGAACTGTAGAGATTAAAATCTCTTTGGAGAAGCTCCCAGGAGGATGCCTATATTGGCTACCCTCAGCCCCAGTGCACTAGGCAGGGAAGACAACCGTGGACGTTTCCACCCACACTACACTTTCTCTATTCCACAAATGAATTTTGCTTCCTCCCACCTTGGGGCCTTTCAACACCTACTCCTTCTCCCTGCAATGCTCTTTCTACAAATCTTCCCCTAATCCTGGCACATCCTTCAGATCACAGCTTAGAGAAGTCTTCCTCAACCTCCTAGACTTGCTTGGGTCCTTTGTCCTTTTTTTCCATTGGCAGGCAAGAATTCTACCACTGAACCCCCAATGCAAGTCTTTTTTTCATTGGGATCAAACATCGGCATTGTTTGTAATCGTATATTTGTGTGATGCACCATGCTGGTAGCTCCATGGGGTGGGAACCAGTCGTGGTTTTAGGCACCATTGTATCCCCAGGGTTTGGTGTAGTGCTGGATACCTAGTAGGTGCTCAAGAATTATCTAAAGGGAATCTGAGCACCCACTGCTTGGCCAGCATGGCTGCTTCTACAAAATAAGGTCATAGAGCTTTTATCTCCTATCCAGATTATTTGTGCCAATGACATATGACTTCGATTGCACACTTGACTGGTGCAAAGCAATGCTTTCCTCTGGCTTCACAACAATTTTGTTTGGCATAACCTGGGCTTGGTTTATAGCCCCTGGGATTACCAGATTAGCAGGGAGAAGCTGAATGTAGGGAACCATTCAGCAGTTTTTTTTTCCAGCACACAGGGGCACCTTTAAGAAGGGTTGGCTGGATGGCAGAGTTGGCATTTGGTCTGATTTTCACTGACATGCACATGTTCTGTGCCATTCGAGTTCAGGATCCACGCCCTCATGCAAGTCCACAGTTAAGGGAAATTCTGATACTCCTTTGTCTCCCACTCCAGTAACAGTATTAGTATGGAAGTGAACAAAAAAGACATTACAATAGGTAGAGCCTGTAATGAAGTGCAAAAATGTTTCCTAATAAATCAAAATGCAGATGTTAACAAATTATTTGTGATGTCCCTCATGGCTGATTGTGATCCTGTCACCACATTGTGAATGAGAACTGCAAGTCTGAGAAAAAAGCTGAAAACCACCCAGAGAGGGGACTCTCAGGGCCACCTAGGACCAGCCTTGTGTCCCCACACCCTGCCCTCCAACACCAGGGGCAGGCCTACTAAAGGGCTTCTCTGTTTCCTTACTATTTTACTTCCTGGATCTGGAATCTGTACAAAACAAACTGGAATCTGGCATCAATTCACTACTCATTTAATAACCCTGATACATCTTGGAGTGCCCCATTTACTTGGGCATTTTGACAACTCTATTTCAAAGAAAGGTGTTTATTTGTTGAGTTTTTGATAGAAACAAAAAAGTTCAAATGCTTAACCGTAGGGACCACGGTAGAGCTTTGCATTAACTCCCACATCGTCCCCTCCCCCCAGCACAGTACCTGGTTCAGTAAACACCTTTAGAATTTCTATTTGTCCCTACTTTTCTGTCATCTCTTCTTGCCTCCAGGAAGGATACTATGCCTGTGCTTAGGTGACTGGCTGCGTGCCAACCTGATCATTCCACCCATAATGTAGGTCTGGAGAGCCCAAGAACTCAAATTCTCCCTTTACGCTGGGGAGGGATCATGCCCATGACGGCCCCTTCACCCTTGCCCTTAGGAAGCCCTGACCTCAGCTTTCCTCTCCTCAGAAACGCCAAAGAGAGGAGATGAAATTGGCGAAGGCGACCTGATTCTTCCCTAGTGGGCGGTCAGGTTCCCAAGCCTCAAGAACTGTTCAGTTTCCGGAACTGGGTTTTCCTGAGGGCATGATGTAGCGACCAGTGGGTACTGAACTTGGATTCAGAAGACCCGGTTGCAAGTTTGGACACAACCACTTACCAGCTGCGTCACTGCAGGCAAGTCACTTTAGCTTTCTGAACTTATTACCTATTCACAGGGTGGCTGGCTTGAAATGAGTGCGCCTTGATTTTGTGCCATTATCTGCGCTGCCCATATTTAAGGGTTTATACTTAAAGAGACACACTTAAAAAAAAAAAAAAAGGTTACAGTAAGTATCTACTGACCCGTTTCCAGCGGAGGTTCAGGAAAGGCCTCCCAGGGCTGGCCGCAGGCACCCGCCGGGACCCTGCGCGGCCTCTCTGCAGCTGCCGATTGCCCCTGCCCCTACCCTGTTCCCCGCGCACCACGGACTTGCCGTAGCGCGGCTCTTGCGGGAGGTGTGAGTCCTTGGAAAGCTCCGAAGAATTTCAGAGGGTCAGTCACTCCCATTCACTCTAACGTGCCTTCAAGACTCCTTGGGGCCCCCTCCGCCATCTGACTCTATTGGGCTCCCCCTCCGGGAAGGGCGGCAGCCGCAAACGGCGCGGTTCCCCCTCGACGGGGCAGCCCCCGGCCGGCGTCTTGCCCTCCGTGCCCTGCTTGCCCGCTACTCGGGCGTTCAGGAGCTCCCCCTCTGGGCGGCGCGCAGCGACCGCCGGCGGGGTTGGCGGCAGCGCCAGCCGCAGGACTGCCGGGGCAACTCGCCCGCCCGCCCACGTGCGCGGAGAGGAGCGAAGCTCGAGCAGTCGCCGGTGGGTGCCTCACCTCGGGGACCGGCAGGGGCCGTAACCCGAGCCCCACCGCCGGGATCCACATTTGCATAATTCGGCTCCCCCCCCCTTTTTCGGATTCAGGGCTGGAGATGCGAGTCGGGCTCCCTTCCGAGGCGTCGTCTTGCCCGTGGTCAGCGCGGGGGCCGCGGGACCCGCCGGAGCGCAGGCGGAGCGGGCTGGCACACGTGGTAAGAGCGCAGCTTTCTTTTCTTATTTCTTTTGTAAGAAACGGGACTTTGCAGGTTTTTGCTGGGCGGGAGGTACCTACACGGGTGCTAACCTTGCTATTTCTTTCCTTTACCTTTTTATTTTTATCCCCGATTGGAAAAGAGCGCTCAGTGCGAGCGAAAAACTTTCCCAAATTTGCTCTGGGCGCTTGAAGCCAAGGAGATGGCAGGCCGCCAGAGACCAGCTTTTTCGGCGGGCAGGGGGAGAAGCAGCGCTCAGGTGGAGGAGCAGAGGCGGCTCCCGGCCGCCCCGGAGCCCTTGACGGCGGCGGTCGGGACCGGGCGGGAGTTGGCGCACCGTTGGCGGCCGCGGCAGGTGAGCGGCTGGAGAGCCGCCTGCAGCTCCGCGCTCTCTCCACGGCGTGGCGCTGTGGCTCCCGCCCGCCCCAGCCCCCAGGAGGCTGGGGCGCCCCGGGCCAGGGGTCGAGGAGGGACGCGCCAGGCGCGTGAGGTTGCCCCTGCGCTCTGTCCCTGGCCTCCTCAGCTTTGGAGCGGGAAAGGGCCGGGGCAGCTCGCAGCCTGCTCAAACGACCACAGGCTAGGCTGGCGGCGGCGCGCCAGGCTTGGGGACCTGGGACCAGCCTCCAGTGGGGCCCCCGGCCAGGCCCGGAGCGCCCCCGGAGCGGGCTGAGGCGCGGTGGGAGGTAGGGGCGCTCGTCCAGCAAGCCAGAACCTGCCGCTCACTGGACCTTGGAAAAGTTTTTAAAAAATGCTTTGGGAGCTAAACAGAAAGGTTTCCACTGGGGTCTCTTTTTTACTCGCAAAGGGAAACGCGTGTGGGGTGATGGCGGCTTGAAACTGGCGTTAGACACGCTGTTTGATGTCACTCGCGACCGCGCTGGGCTCACCGAGGTGTCCCTTGGCAAGGGAGAGGGAGAATATCCGTCCTAGTGTTGTGTATCATGGCCCGAGTCCGGGCAGGGCGCGCCCCCGGAGCGTGGGCTGTCGGGGATCGGGGGCATTCAGTGGCTCCCGGACCAGCAGTGAGGCTGCGGACAGCGTCTCGCAGAGCGTCCTTCCCCGCGAGCCCGGGCACCCCGTGGGCCAGGCGGGCGCACGGGCGCACACTGTCAACAGGGAGGTGCGTAGCGTAAGGTGTGCGAGTGGGTGTGTGAGGAGGGCAGCGGAGGCGGGAGTGTGTAGCGGAAGTGGAGCGAGTGTGTGTGAGTGTGTTTGTGCGTGTGTGGCGGGGCAGGGTGAGTGTCCAAGCCTCCATCTGGACGCCCCCACGCAGCCGCCCGCCCAGACGCGCCGGGAAGGGCGCCCGCTCCGCGCGGCAGCTGAAAGGGGGCGGGGAGCGCGCGGGCAGAGGAAGGAGGGTGTCTCCGGCTGAGGATTTCTCTCGAAGCTCCCCCCCAGTTACTCTGCTTCTCCTAGGGTCGGGTCTACTCCCCCAGCCCCAAGGTGCCCAAAATACTTAAACAAACAAACAACCCAAACCTGTTCCGTTTTCGCTCCTGTATAAATAGAACAGACTTTCCAAAAAAGCAATACCACATTCACTCTTATCACCAGCCACTTCTTTCCACCAAGTAATTCAGAAAAAAGCAGTCAGCTTCCGTGAATGCATGTAGCTTTTTTTTTTTTTTTCTTTCTTCGCTGCCTTCTTTTGCTTGCGGTTTTGAGCTGCCAAGAAAGTGAGTAGGGGTTTGACTGTAGTGTCTCGGCTCGGCTCGGTTTCTTTCCGAAGTTTAATTTTCCGGAATGGCTCCCAAACAAGGGCTGGGGAGGCGGAGCCGCGGGCACCGGATCTTCGCCTTTTTTGGAAAGTCCCGGAGAACCGGAATTCCTCCCCGCCCCGGGAGGCCAAGCCGCAGCCCCGACCCGCTGGCTCTCCTGCAGTGGCCGCAGCGGGGGCCGTGAAGCCCCGCTCCCCGCCGAGGCTTGTGCCCAGGACCGGGGCTGCGACCCCGGCCGCGCGCCTCGGACCCCCGCGGGTCCCCGCCGGCTGCCAGTCGGGAGTCGCGAGACCGGCGGAGCCCGCGCGGCCGAGCCCGTATGCAAATCAGCCATGTGACGGCAAAAGCCGCCTGGCCCAGCCCTGTTCCTCAGTCCATATATGGGCAGCGACGTCACGGGCATTGAAGACCTGCCCATAAATACTTAGAGCAACACTTTCCGTCTAACTGAGCGAGCAGCAATTGATTAATAGCTCGGCGAGGGGACACACTGACTGTTATAATAACACTACACCAGCAACTCCTGGCTTCTCAACAACCGGGACACAGGAGAGAGTCAGTGGCAAATAGACATTTTTTTCTTTCTTTAAAAAATAATCCAGCAACTTGTTTGCTAGTTTTATTTCTGTTGGATTTTTTCTTTTTATTTTTTGGTGGTTGTTTTTAAGTGTGGAGGGCAAAAGGAGATACCAATCCAGGCTCAGTCCAACTCCTCTCCAAAACGGCTTCTCTGACACTCCAGGTAGCGAGGGAGTTGGGTCTCCAGGTTGTGCGAGGAGCAAATGATGACCGCCAAGGCCGTAGACAAAATCCCAGTAACTCTCAGTGGTTTTGTGCACCAGCTGTCTGACAACATCTATCCGGTGGAAGACCTCGCCGCCACGTCGGTGACCATCTTTCCCAATGCCGAACTGGGAGGCCCCTTTGACCAGATGAACGGAGTGGCCGGAGGTAAGCCGCGTGTCTCCCTCGCAGGCCGGGACCTGCGCGGCCGGGAGGTGGTGGGTGGGGTGCAGTGGGTGTGTGGGAATCGGAGGAGAGGATTGGGGCTCGAGGTGGACAGTGCTGACTGCACTGGCTTTGAAGACTGGAAATAGGTGCAAGGAGAGCCCGCGAGAGCAGGGACCAGGGAGCTGGAGCTGGGCGCGCGGGCAGATGTGCCAGGTCGCCAGCAAACCGCGGTGCGTGCGCCCCGGCGCGCCCAGCCCCGGGCGAGCGCAGGGATGGAAGTGGAAGAGGCGCCCCTTCGGGCTTCCAGGTTTGCGCAGGCCCTTGCGGCGGCGCTGCGACCTCCCGTCTCCCGGGATAGGGGCAAAGTGACAGTAAAGTTCGGGATTACCGGGGAGAGCTACGCGTCTGGAGAGCCGAGCAGCGAAGCGCCAGAGGAAAGCGTCCATGGCACCCTCCCTGGCAGAGCCGACTCCGAGAAAATCTCGGAGCGCTCTCCTCCTGTGGTCTGGAGGCGCGCCCCCACCTGCGCGCCGCCCGCGAAGTTGAGGGGGTTAGCGAGGCGGGGGCTCCGGCCGGCGGAGGCAGGAGTAGGTGGTAGCGGAGGGCGGGCAACGGCGGGAAGCAGCCCCCGGACTGCGGAGGGAGGCCCGCGGGGGCACCGGCGCCGCCGGTTTCCTTGGCGATGCTGTGGAAAGTCGTCTCCCGCGGCCCCCGCGCCTTCCTCGAAGCCCGGCCACTGGCCTTGGGCTGAGGCGGAGACGCGCGGGTGTCGGGCAAGGCTGAGAAGGTTGGGAGGGAAGGGAAACCTACAGACTCCTTTCTCTCCCGGTTCCCTCCTGCAGCCATCAGCTGAAGCGCAGCGGGAGGGGAGGGAGAGAAAGATGGGTAGCAGCCGGGAAATCACCGACCCCTCTTCTCGGGCTCCCTTCTCGGTTTAGCACCTTCGTGGCACCAGCTTGGATCGGTTGATTCTTGGGTGGTATCTGTTCTGGTGCTCCAGTCTTGGGATCCCCCAGGCAAAAAAGAGGGAGAAAAGTTCCAGGCAGAAGGGGAATTTTTTAATATTATTGTTGCTATTATTGGGTGTTTTTATTGGGGACTAGAGCCACAGATGGCTGGGGTGGGGGTGGTTGGGAGGAGATCATTCTGCTTTCCTGGAGGTAGTTCTTGAGTCCCAGACTGTCACTGGTTGCCACAGTGAAATGTTGGGCTAGCCACAGTGAAATCTTACTGTCTCTTGGTCTCAGTTTCTGCACCCTTTGGACTTTGCCCCAGCTCTACAGTGTTGGGATCCTGGGCCTTGGGAGTGGACCCATGTGAGAGGGGGTGAGAAGGGATTCTTGGCTGCATTCTCATTGCTCCACCTCCAATCTGCCCTTTCCCTCCCCAGATGGCATGATCAACATTGACATGACTGGAGAGAAGAGGTCCTTGGATCTCCCATATCCCAGTGGCTTTGCTCCCGTCTCTGCACCCAGGAACCAGACCTTCACTTACATGGGCAAGTTCTCCATTGACCCCCAGTACCCTGGTGCCAGCTGCTATCCAGAAGGCATCATCAATATTGTGAGTGCAGGCATCTTGCAAGGGGTCACCTCCCCAGCTTCGACCACAGCCTCGTCCAGCGTTACCTCTGCCTCCCCCAACCCATTGGCCACAGGACCCTTAGGTGTGTGCACCATGTCCCAGACCCAGCCTGACCTGGACCACCTCTACTCTCCACCACCGCCTCCTCCTCCTTATTCTGGCTGTGCAGGAGACCTCTACCAGGACCCCTCTGCGTTCCTGTCGGCAACCACCACTTCCACCTCTTCCTCTCTGGCCTACCCACCTCCTCCTTCCTATCCATCCCCGAAGCCAGCCACGGACCCAGGTCTCTTCCCCATGATCCCAGACTATCCTGGATTTTTTCCATCTCAGTGCCAGAGAGACCTACATGGTACAGCTGGCCCTGACCGCAAGCCCTTTCCCTGCCCCCTGGACACCCTGAGGGTCCCCCCTCCACTCACTCCACTCTCCACCATTCGTAACTTTACCCTGGGGGGGCCCAGTGCCGGGGTCACAGGACCAGGGGCCAGTGGAGGCAGCGAGGGACCCCGGCTGCCTGGCAGCAGCTCAGCCGCAGCGGCCGCTGCCGCCTATAACCCACACCACCTGCCACTGCGGCCCATTCTGAGGCCTCGCAAGTACCCCAACAGACCTAGCAAGACGCCGGTGCACGAGAGGCCCTACCCGTGCCCAGCAGAAGGCTGTGACCGGCGGTTCTCCCGCTCCGACGAGCTGACACGGCACATCCGAATCCATACCGGGCACAAGCCCTTCCAGTGTCGGATTTGCATGCGCAACTTCAGCCGCAGTGACCACCTCACCACCCACATCCGCACCCACACCGGTGAGAAGCCCTTTGCCTGTGACTACTGTGGCCGCAAGTTTGCCCGGAGCGACGAGAGGAAGCGCCACACTAAGATCCACCTGAGACAGAAGGAGCGGAAAAACAGTGCTCCCTCCTCATCGGTGCCAGTCCCCTCGACGGCCGCCTGCACCGGGGGCACGCAGGCTGGGGGCTCGCTGTGCAGCAGCAGCAGCAGCACTGTTGGCGGAGGGCCGCTGGCCCCTTGCTCCTCTCGGACCCGCACACCTTGAGAAGAGACTCAGGCTGACACACCGGCTCCTTGAGGCCCCGTAGGCCCTTGGTCCACTCGAGCTGCACGACAAACACTACCACCCTTCCCTGCCCCTCCCTCCCTTTGTTGGGCAGAGGGCTTTGGTGGAGCCCAGCACTGCCCACTATCCGCTTGGAAGCCAGTCCTTCCTAAAACTTGCCCCATTTTAGTCTCTCTTAGGTGAGTTGACTATCACCCCAAGGCAATGGGGAGGTCAGAAGGGGGTTGGAGGGGTTCTGGCCAACAGGGCTGAGGTCCTACCCTGCTTTAAAGGGTTGTTTGACTAGGTTTTGCTCGCTCTTTCCCTTATTTCAACCCATCACAGGTTTTTGATCATGGATGCCAGAGTTGATCTAAGACTTTTTCGGCAGTAGGTTGGGAGATGCTGATTCCTTCAAGCGGGGACAGCAAAAAGACATGCAAAACTGATATGCACTTTATGGCTTGGGACTGATTTGGGGGAATACTGTACAATAAGTGAAGCATGGCCTATATGCCACGTTCTGTGGCTCTAGAACAATGAATCAAAGCTTATCTAGTCGTGTCAACCCTTTAAGCAATATGTATTATAAACTCAGAGAACAGAAGTGCAATGTGATGGGAGAAGCATAGCAATATCTGCTCCTTTATGAGTTGTTTGAGAAACATAGACTATTTTTTTCAGTGTATATCCACTCATATTTTGTGTATTTTCGATGTACACTGTTCTTCAAGTTCAGAACCTTTGGCAAAAAAATGTAAAGCATTTATGATCTCTTGAAATGGGTCAGAGATTAACTTATTTAAGGGGGATGTACATATATTCTCTAGGATGCATGCAATTGTGTTGGAAGTGTCCTTGGTGCCTTGTGTGATGTAGACAATGTGACAGGGTCTGCATGTAAATGGATTGCCTTACTATGGAAAAAAAAATTACTCCCTGGGTTTAGTATGGCTGTATATTTCTGCCTATTAATATTTGGAATTTTTTTTAGAAAGTATATTTTTGTATGCTCTGTTTTGTGACTTAAAAGTGTTACCTTTGTAGTCAAATTTCAGATAAGAATGTACATAATGTTACTGGAGCTGATTTGTTTGGTTATTAGCTCTTAATAGTTGTGGAAAAATAAATGATCTATTCTAATGTAAAACCACTAACTGAAGTTCAGATAATGGATGGTTTATGACTATAGTGTAAATAAATACTTTTCAACAATAATTTTGGCTACAGAAATCATTTCTGAAATACTTGATGGGAATTAAATAGTCAGCCAACACTTGTGGAACTGTTAAAAAATGGCACTAAGTACTAGTGGGTTAAAGTGTTTTGACCAAGCCAAGACCTCCAAGTTTTCTTTGCTAGCCTGTGGACACCACCCCTCTCACTCCAAAGCAATCTCCATTCATAATCAAACAGTAGCGTTCTGGGGATTTCCCCCATGCATTAGTGTAAAAGTGGGGAGGCGTTGTTTTGACTCATTGTTCCGTCCTCTGTAACAGCCTATAGCTTCTCTCTGCTCCTGAGTGGGCTCCGGAAAATAAATACTTACAAACAAGTGCCCACTCGGAGACTACACATTTGCAACTGCTTTCAGAACCCTGACCAGGGCCTGGAACTCAGACGAGATGTGGCTTTGTGGAAAGTGTGGTGGCGTGGTCAAGCTGGAAATGACTTTCAGGTTCCAGGATTAGTCTCATGACCACAGAAAACTTTTTTGAAAAGCGCTATCATCTCTTGAGATCAAAAATGCTCTCAGACGTTGCTGATGACAGCATTAATGGGTTGCCAAAGGAATTACCCCAGGACTCATTTCTCTCCAACCTTCACTTAATTGATTACCCCTATTTGGAAGGATCATTAATCTGCTACAGGTTTGGTGGGTCTAGAAGTGACTATCAAAATACCCAGCTCATTACGTAAGTTAGGTGTCCCTCAAGAAATCTCCAAAATTTCAACACAGTATTCCTGGTGTGTATGTGTGTGTGTGTGTGTGTATATATATATATATATATATATATATATATATATAAAACTCCAAAAAAGACAATCTAGATTAAATAGGCAAACATGGTCCTCCA
Source organism: Lemur catta (assembly GCF_020740605.2). Lineage (NCBI taxonomy): Eukaryota > Metazoa > Chordata > Mammalia > Primates > Lemuridae > Lemur > Lemur catta. Next base: position 42,711,354 of record NC_059141.1, on the reverse strand, counting down.
TGATACTGGATAAGAGTTTGCAAAAAATACACTATAGGGTTAATTTTAATGCAAGCCTTTTGTAGTGATTTTAAAATATAAATTCACCCAAAGACGTTAATTTATCCACCTATACAAAACAAATATGACTTTGTGAAGTTATCATCTTTACGCTAAAATCTGGACCTAAATATTATTTAAGTTCACCCACTTCTAGATCATTACACAACTGTGATATGTTGGAGCCTCCACTGTTTAGCTATAGTATCTAAAATCCCTTCATCTGTTTGTCCTTTACCACTGTTAAGACTCTCAGACTTGGCTGATAATTACAGCCTGTATTTCAGAATAGCAGACAGTCACAGCTACTCCTGGAAATCACCTTTTGCCCCTGCTAGTACTAGAATTTGAGATCTAATTTGTGGAGGTAATTAACCCTTTTCTTCCATATCATTCTCTATCCTTATTTCAGGGATGAAGACCTCTTTCTGTGACCACTAACTAGAGGTTTCAAAACTTAAGTGTCAGATTTTTTTAGTGACTAGTGTTTTACTATTACATTCTTATTTCCCAGCTTGTCAGCATAGTATCATTCTTGCTTGTCGAATTTTAATAAGACAATTCTACATTTTGATAATTATAAATTTTTAATGAATACCTCCTTCCTCCTACAAAGATTTCATTATATTAAAATATAGTATACCCAAGTTTTATAAGCTATGTAATTGTCTTGCCAAGTTTTAGAGTATCTTTAATCAAGATAATCTAAACAATTGTTTACAAAGTAAGAGACTAAAAGTCATTTTAAAAATAGGATTGAAGACATTTTGATGATAGCAAAATCAATTACATAATCACTTTCACCTAGACGTGGGCTTAGTGAGGTAGCCATACTCTAACACACGTACCATAACGAATACACCTCAGCATTTTCTCAGAGCCAACCTTGTGGCTTTTACTCCTAGATTTCAACGTGTGAGCCTAATACCTTTAATCAGATCTTGCTCTCTGCTTAAAACATTCCAAGTTCTTTTCACAGGTGTCTCATTTTTGACTTTACTTTAAGAAATGAAGCATAGAAATATAAGTCTGCTTCTTCTGATCTCTTACATATGCTTGAGAGAATAATATTATTGATGTTTCAGTTGTTCCTGTTAGCCTTTATTAAAAAGTAACTTCTGGAGAGTAATTCCTTAAGATTCATAATGCTTTTGAGATGGTTCAATTCATATTAAAGATAGGTTGATTATACCTACATAAGGTCTTCAAGTGTTCATAAACCAGGCTATTTAATTTCAATATCTTAACTGCTAATGAGATTAAGGCAAATTGTTTCATATATATATTAAAATGACTGCAGTGACATTTTAATAGTTCAATACAATTTTGTTGTGGGAAAGAATGGTTAGGATCCACAAGTACTGAAAATGCTGTCCGTCTAAACTACAACTAAACACATTCTACAGGAAAGGAAAAAAACGATGAGAAAAGAAAATATTTAAGTCCTAAGATTCTTTCCTTCTAGGATGAAAGTATTTTTGCTTTCTTGTACATTACTAGACTTTCTTTAAATATAAAAGAAGCTTTTTTCTGTTATAGCGAAATAGTATGACCAGACATTAAACAGTTTCAGATGTGTTTTCAGTCATACTGTTTCAAAGCTCACTCTCAAGGAAATAAACTAATAAGTGTATATTATTACTTGGACTTCAGAAATCTGTAGAAGGCAACCAGCATAATCTTACAGTACAGGCCATGAACATTTAATAGTAATCAAAATGTAGATATAGTAAGGTTTTCCTTGTCCATTTTGCAATAATCAAGATTTATCTCTAAACAATTTTAAACATACCTTTATTTTTCATAAGTACATTGGTTTTAAGCCAGAAATGTAAATATCCCTGGATTTGAAGATTCAGTATCTATATGGGACTTAACAAACGGTTTCCTTCTTTGATAGTAGATGCCTCACTGCAATGAAAGTGACCGGTGGTTGGCTTCTGTATCTAACCTTAAATTCCAAATTTAGACCTGCAGTTACAGCAGTAGCACTACCCTCAGGTTAAAGTTGAATAGCAATGGGCAGAGCCCTGAATTAAAGATACATTGCTTCTTCATTGGGCAGTAGAGCTAAACCACAAGATTCAGAATCATTTGGAATAGACAAGTGATGACAGTGTTCTCCTGAGATGCCAAGACTGAGGCACCACCAAGGAGACAATAAAAACGTGAAATAAAAGGTGTGGATTTGGGGATAAGTTAAGGGCTATTAGTGTTAAAAGCTCGGAGAACCCACTCCTGTTGACAAAACACATGTTACTTAAAAAGAAGGCTACCATTTTCCTTAATAAAACAGCAGTTGGTATAAGCTCAATCCTTTCAAATCAGGCTTAGTAAAAATCAATTCTCATAAGATAGGAGGTAGGCACACAATATTCTGCATTGATATAACTGGTCACTGAAATAACTAGAGAATTTAAAAGCTTCAGAAGTATTCAGACAAATGATTTCTCACCCATGAGAGGCAATTATTGCATTTATTATTCAACAGAAAAATTAAGTGATTAATATCATTGTGCTCATTAGTATTTCCTAAGGGAAGAAAACTTTTATCCCACAGTTGTTATTAAAACATAATCTATGTTGCAGGATTATATGGAAACACAATAGCAGCACATAAAGTCAGTTATGACTAACAGTTTATGCATAGAGGTGCAAGGTTTTTTTCTGCATCACATTTTGTCGTTGTAATGAGCATATCCTTTCCTTAGTGGCTCACTAAAACAAGTCACATTTTGTTTTCACCATTAATTTACTTAGTTATTAGTGTACCAAAAGCTTCACTGTTCTTATTGAACTAAATTAGAGATACCATATTGCTCTTCTGGACTGCAACAATTTCAGTTATTCTTTTGAAAAGCACCTTAGTTTTTTTCTTCCAAATTGCTTGTAATTGGAGACTTTAAAATTTTTTCATAATGAAGTCTTTCATAATAACTCTTCCTTTATTACTGTCCTGTGGCCAGGATGGGTTTTTGCAGGTTTAATGTACTCCAGGTTGTATTATTAACAAATACAATGCTATCAACAATCTTTGTAAACTATCAACTTTTTGCTACAATTAAGAAAAGTATGTGATTGACAACCACATTTATTACTGTGCTATGAAAAAAAATAAACATATAGTTTTCCAAGAAAATCATTTGCATATCTAATTTTCTAAGTGACTGGCAAGAAGAGCTGCTTCAAACTGCCCCCAAGGCATTTTAAACCACACCAGAATGTGAAGCTACAATAAAACAATTTTAGCAACCCTGGAGGAAATGCTTGGTGCTTTGCCTGTGTCAGGTTTTACAATGTAGTGGCATGTCGCATCTTTATTGTTAAAAAAAAAAAAAATTAATTAATTAATTTGCTTTTTCAAATTGTTTTGAAAATTGGGAACAAATACTCCTTCACCCTGGGTCTCTGTAACCCAGTGTGCATAAAGAGGCAAAGGCACATGCTGTTTCCCCACAGGGTCAACAAATACTTTCTCTCAATAATAGCAAAGCTCCCTTTATTACAGATATTAGAACTTTATTGCCACATTGGCAAGTCAATCAAGAGGGCTTAGACGACAGCTGGACAAATTTTAATGTGTTTATTTCTACAGTTTGTTTTTATTAAAAGTTTTGTGAAAAAAGGAATCCTATAAATAGTAAAAAGAGGGAAACAGTGCTCCATGGCCTGAAGCAAATGGTGTCAATACATCTGTAAACAAGGTAAAGTTGCTCAGCCTATTAAAAGGACAAAATTTAAACTAGTCACAGATAGCACAACTGTTCACTTCAAGAGTTGGGAGTGAGAAGTGTTTAATCCCAAGTTTTGGTGCCCCAAAATGGCTAGTATTGGTTAATTCTTAATTCTCTAGCCTTGATCATCTGTCTCTTCTATCTCTTCCCACAGAAAACCACATTAGACGAACCAAGCACTCGCTCTCTCGTTTTAGGGAGAGGGTTGAGATAACACTGCCAGCGGCACAGCTGGAACCACCAACCCTCTGGAACATTAGAGTTCCTGAGAGAATATTACAGTCATCAACATAATATTTGTCTCCACTTTTACAGGAAATTTTTGAAAGTAAATAGGGGTATGGAATTTAACAGCTGGCTAGGAAATGTTTTACATTCAGTTGTTTGGAAGCATAACAGATTCAGCTCCTTTGAATCTTCCGGTTAGAAAATACAGAATTACCCTATAACCTCTTAAAGTACATGAAGAAAAAAAAAGTCACTTGAGGATAATATAGTGTTTGCATTAAAAGTGAATCTGCAACAAGAAATCTGCTCAACTCAGAGATCTGGAGATTCATGGGCAAGATAAGCTTTAAGTGACCACGTCAGAGAGATGCAGGTGCTGAATTTCTTAGTAGATGCTGGCTGAGTAAACTAGATATGACTACTGGGCAAGGGGAGGAAAGAAAATAAATCTTGTCCTCTACATGCATAGTTATGTTTTGAGGGTGACCCCTGAATTCAGAACAAGTGATTTAATTTTCACAAGGAATTTTAGGCAGGGCAGCTCACTTTCAACAGCTCATCTCTTTAAACCTAGTTTTTACCAGTGACTTGACCACTGGGTCATGCGCAGTCAATAATAAGTTAAAACTACAAGGAGTAAAAGGGTGTAAGGGCATGAGTGGAAAACAAATCCTATTTACCGAAGGGGGGGGGCTTTAGTTTATTTTGTATGGAATGGGGAACAGAGGAAGAATATTTTCATTATGGCTTTAGGATGGAAGCGCTTCAGATAGTCCCCTGTCCCACTCCTCCCAAATCAAAGCCCTGGTGGCAGTGACTGTACCAGGAAACAACCTAGCTTCTCCGCCCACCCCGCCCCCATAACCGTGCCCGGTGGCTGCGGTCCACTCGCCCGTGCTTCCCAAAGCTGCCGAGGAAGAGGCTACTGCTCATTCCAGTAGATCCAACGCCCAGAATAGGGGGCAAAGACAAAGCCCTTGTGGTGGGTCGCGGGCAGCCAGGCCCAGATATGCTAGGGCGCGTCTTCGGCCCACCGCTCCCGAGCGCCGACGGATTCAAGGGAAGACCTTGGGACCTGGATAGGGCTCTCCCTCGCACCAGAAATCATCGGCCTGCGGGGTCTCCAGGAGCCACACCTCTCGGGGCAGGTCACAGGTCGAGCCGGAGGCCTCCTTAGCCCTGATGGGCTCCAGCACCCGGTAATAGTGGCAGTCCCGGCCATTGTCCGGGTCGTAGGGCGGGGCCAGGATGTCCAGAAAGGCGGCAGGCCCGTCCACTGCGTCGATCTGGTGCAGGTTGTCCCGGTACGGCGTGAGGACGCAGGGACCGCTGGCCTCGGTGTACTCCGCCCGCGAGCGCAGCACGCCTAGCCGCACAGCATCCCGCTCTCGGGGCTGCAGCGGCGGCTCGAACTGCTGCTCTGGCGGCGGGGCCCGCGGCCGCTGCCCGCCGCTCGCCTCCAGCTTGTCCATGCAGCTGATGCGCACGGTGCCGTAGAGCACCTTGAGCATGCCGTGCATGCCCGGGTGGTCATGCAACGGGATGGACGTGCCGCTCTTGAGCAGGAACACGCCCAGGCTGAAGCTGTCCGTCTCGCAGATGTGCATGTAGGTGACGGGCGGCAGGTTGGGCGGCAGTGGCTGCAGCGTCGCCTTGCGCGGGGCGATGTTCAAGTCCTCGGCGCGGACCTGGGTCAGCAAGCTCTTCAGCTTGCTCAGGTTCTCCGGGAAGCCCGGCGGCATCGGCGCCTCGGGGCCAGACGCCGCGCCGCGGTCGGAAGCTCTGCGACCGCCCCCGCCGCCCCGGAAGGTGAGGCAAGCCTGGCGGGCGATCCGTTGGATCAGGGAGGCCATGTTGTCCCGGGGCATGCTCGGCTGTTCCTCCGCGTGCCGGGCCCGGCCCCCTCCTTTCCTCCGCCCCTTGCGGTCCCCGGCGGCCGCCACGGCTGCCCGCAGCCTGGGTCGAGGCGGGAGGCCCCGCAACCACCGGCCCCTCGGGCGCGCGGCGCTGCCACCAACCTTAGCAGCCAGGAGCCTGTAACGGGCCGGCGCTCTCGTCGCGCGCACGCGCACGCGCACGGCCCACACCTCGCACTCACGCGCCAGGAGCAGGTAGCGGCCGCGCGGACCGTGCCAGGCTTCGCCTTACGCCCGGCGCCCCATTCATGCGGCCCGCACCTACGACAGAGGCCGGGCGCGCCAGCAGCCCTGCGGAGCATTCTGGGACTTGTAGTCCGGTTTCCGCCTGTGCGCAGAGAGTGCGCTTTGGCGACTGCAAAATGGAGGGGTTATTCGACATGTTGGGCATAAAGCGACCTTCTTCAGGGTTCCAAGATGTTTTCTTGTTTGAAAAAAGACGAATTGGGGTGCGAGAAGTGGCCACTTAACTACAACTCCCAGTATCCCCAGCAGGTTTGGGTGACGCACTTCCGGCAGCTGGCCTGGCGGGGAGACGAGGCTCTTGGCCTTCACAAGAAACAGGGCAAGAGGGTCGTTAACCTTCTGGCGCCGCTGGAGCCTGGTCAGCCATCCAGGGTCGCCTTCCTTTGGTCCTGCCCTTGGGAAGGAGGCTGTTGAGTCAAACATAGCTCCTCGTGGTCTCCTAGGCAGCAGTGTCTACCGCGGGGATTGCTGGGCGGCCCTTTCGTAGTTTTCTAAGTTTCCTAGGAGGTGAGGAGGTTGAGCCCGTCCCTGTTGATCACCACGGTTACTCTGCACAGCCGGGCCCAGCTGTTGTTTGCATTAGAGCCTGATGACGCTGCTCTTCTGGTTACAGAGCACGACAGTTTTTTTTGCTGGGAGGACTTGAGAGGCCATTTACTGTGGTCATGGATTCTGAATACTAGTGGTCATCAAACTTCGCTTTGCCTGAGAAAGGGGAGGGGGCTTTTATAAATGCAGGTGGATTCACTAGGTAATTCAGAGGCTAGGAAAAACAATGATGTGCAAAACTCAGGCTCTTGTGAAGTCAGTTCATAGAGGCATTATTCTCTGTGAAGTAAACTAACTTTTGACAGAAATAGATGATAACTGGAAAAACAAGACATTAGATACCATGACTTTAAACTTAACCCTGAGTTTAGAGTCTTTTTGGACTCCCAAAGCTAAACATGGGTTTCTTGTACATTTTGTAATTGGCGTGGTTCAGTAAATCCTCTCCAGTTAAAATAGGCATGCATTTTTAGTGGGTTACATAACCTAGCTAGTGAGTACTCACAATATGCCAGGCACTGTGTTAAGTGCATTATATAATGAACGTTATATTATTTAATCCTCACAGTAACTCTTAAGAGGTAGACACTATTACTATTCTCAGTTTGCAGATGGGGGAATAAGTTGTAGGATAGTGAATAGTAAGTAATCAGCAAGGCATAAGCAACAGCAGAAATAAATACAGTTTTATCAAAAACAGCAGCTTGAATTGGTGTAAAAAGCACCAAATGGGAGTCAGGACATTGTTTTTCCAGCATGCTATGCCACTTATATGCTGTGTGTCCTTAGGCAAATTCTACCTTTTAGGTTCTCAATTCATTCATTTGTAGAATGCTGGTTTTAGGGTAACAGTAGTTTTGAACCGCAGTTACTCATCAGAAGCCCCTGCAGAACTTAAAGAAATAAAGATCTTGGGGTCACACCTCAGAGATTCTGATTCACAAGAACTGGAGTGAAGCCTAGAATTTGTTTTTAAGATGCTCCTCTAAGTGATTCTTGATTATCAGCCCAGTTTGAGAACTACTGCTAGATCTGTTAGTACAGAAGCAGTCTTATTAGATGCCTCTTACTAAGGGGTGATTATTTGCCTTAGGAAAGGATTCTTAAGATTGATTCGTTTTCACAGGTTGCCCTGTTAATGTAATTTAAATGTATTTTCAATATAAATAAAATAAATCTCACGAAATCTTTTTCTAAAGGGAGGAATATTTAAATTAAGGGAAAATCTCCTCTCTTCCTTTATTTAGAAATGGATTTTTTTTATTGGTTTTAGTTCTACTAAGGTATAATTTGTGGGAGATATAGCTTTCATATGATGCAGACTTTAGTGACATACAGATCTGTTTCCAAATCTGTCACTTATTAATAGTTGTCTGCACTTACTTAACTGAAGCTCAAAATTTTCATCGATAAAATGGGATAATATGATACATGTGTAAATCACTGATGACATCTCGCTCTAAAACATAGTAACTGCCCCGTTGTTGTTTTAAAATGGCTAACAGCTGTACTTAAAGACCAACTAATTTAAATAATACTAAGCAAATACCAAAATGGAATTTGACTAGTTTTGAGAATCAACTTCAGGGTAGAAATGGAGAAAAGATTAATTGTATTGGTTAAGCCATCTACCTGGTGATACTATCCCTTAGGTTCTTGCTATTGATCCTTTGGGCTGAGTTCAAAGTTTCCAAAGACTGCCTGTATCAGTCCTTGGAATCACCTGGGTCATTTGTCATAAGTGCAGATTCTCTGATCTGTGAAAACGTACTGCATCTGAAACCTACTGCATCTGAATCTTTGGCGCATTAAGGGTTTTAAGAACCACTGAGTGTCCGTAGGGCATGTGGTACTTTTTTAGGGCACAGAGATGTTACCTCCATGATGCCTTTTGCTGCTGCCCTTCAGAACTGCACTAATGGATGAGATTGACCCTATGAGATTTTGCCCTTAAGAAGTACTTTACTTGGCCTTCTGCCCAATAGTCAGTAGCATAGGCTTAGTGGGTTTCTATTTGCATTAACATCTTTCTTTTGTATGTTTTTTATTCTTTAATTCCTCAGTGTTGCTGTAAGCAGAATGAAGACCAAAAGAAATTTTTAAAAGGGAACAGATAAGAAAAGTGATGATGAACAAGTACTAGGAGCCTATGCATGGCAGAAACAAAGTTTGATTTCTCATTTGATAAATAATAAGTATCAACTGAGTACCAGCCATTGTTCTAGACTTTGAGGATTCAGCAAGGAGCAAGGAAGACAAGGTTCAGATTCCCAAGGAATTTATCAGCAAGTATGTGTACATTATTGAGGGGGGGGGCTGAGGGGGTGTTACACGGTACAAATAAATGAGCCACATATTAATAATTTCAGAAAGAGATAATTTATGAAGACAACAAAATAGCATACTAGAATGGTATGATATTTCTGTGTGTGTGGTATGTTACTTTAAATTGGGTTGTCAGGAGTGACCAGAAGATAACATTTGAGCTGTTCCTGAATATTAAGGAGTTAGCCTTGGAGAAATATGGGGTCATAGCATTCCAAGACCAAGAAACAGCCTTAAGATTGTTAAAGGGTATTGAATACCATGACTTTGACCAGGTAGTAAGGGACTTGGTATGGTTAGCAAAAAATCTACAGTCCTGTGAAGTTAGACTGCATAGTGAGCTTCAGGGTTCCTGGAGGGAGATGAAGTTGGAGAGGTAGGCAAGGGCCATGTTATGTAGGCCCCCAGGCCATAGGAAGGGGTTGTAGAGAGTTGTAGGCTGTGGTAGGGAGTTGGATTTTATTATACTTTTGATGAGAAGCCTTTGGAGAGCTTTGAATAGCAGAGTGACTTGATCTGTTTTACATTTTTAAGAGATTGGTGGTGGGACGAGTGTAACAGGAGAGAAACATGGATTGGGGGCAGCAATCCAGAGGAAAGACAAGAGAACTAGTAGGAGTCTATTTTGTAGATACCCCTGACTATTGCTTGAGCAATCTATTTCAAAGTATTATATATTCTCTCCACATTTTCCCTTTTACAAATTGACAGCTCTGTGATGATAGGTAAGACTGATAAAGCTTAAATCCCACCTCCTGCCCACGTCTATTAAATTTAGGAATGGGGGAAGCACACAGAAGCATGAGTAAAGCTGAGATTTTTTTTTTTCTTCTTTACAGTTGCTTAATTGACCAGGAAACAAGGAGAACTGGAAGAGCCCCCAGCCTATATTTATTTAATTCCACCTGCTCATTTATATGATCTCTTCATTCCTGGGAACTAGGCTTGTACTTTCGTCTTTCACCCTTCTTCCCCTCCCTACTTTTCCACTTTATGAGGACTAATTTTCCGTAATTCACAAGATTTGTTACTTTCTGACTTTTCCTCATGTCTTTCTTTGGAATTCATTTTGCCCATCTCTTTTGGTTGCACTTTCACTCAGTCAAAAGAGTACAGAAGTATCGACATTCTCAAACGCTCAGAGTTCCTAGTCTGCAGGTTTGTTTTGTTTTTGTTTTTAAAGTGGGGAAAAAGTTTTCTTTTCTTTTTAAATTGTGATAAGGTTCTATTTATTTATTTTCTGTTCTTGAGAATACTTTAAAAAATTATTAAGTTAAACTATATAATTTACTATTTTTAAATTACAGTTTAGTGGTAATAAATACATTTATATTCTTTTTTTCTCCTTCATCTCCCTCTCCCCACTCTAGGAAGGTTTCTTTTGTCCCAGTAGTCCTTTGCCAGCTTACTCCTATATCTGCTTTTTATGTTAGTATAGGACATGGTAAATAAAGGGATAAGAATTTTTCTTATTTTCAGATTAACATACTTGATTATATTTAAAATATTTTGGATTCATATTATGACTTTCCTTTCAGTTTTTAAAAAATGTTAGCATATATTTCTCATCCCTTGTCATGAATGAATGTCAAGTTGTAAGAAAAAATAAATATTAATAGTTGCAGAGTCAAAAGAACTGGTGTCATGGCTTTGCCACTAACTAGCTGTGTGTTATTGAGCAAGTCACTTGACTTCACTGGATCCCAGTTTCTTCATGGTTGTGGATGATCTATAAGATTTCTTCCAGATCTCATTAGGCCAACATGGAGAATAGAGACAATTATAAGGACGATTCAGACAAAATCAGACAGACATACTTTTTTCTTTCATCTCTTTTATTTAAAATTACTACACTGTAACCTTCTTAGCTCTGTCCATCTCCACTAAGATCTTACAAAATAACTGCCTACTCTACTCTGGTTAAACTTCATGTTGTTATCTGAAATCAGATCACTTTGGTGTATGGACTATGTAGTTAAATATGCTAAGCTCAATAATTTTCAGTGTTTTGGTGTACACACTGCACTTATAAATTACAGAAGTTGCGTTGTGTGATACATACTATAGACCTCATTTTCTAACTGTAATTCTATAGACCAGTGCATGTAGGGGTGCAGAAGAATGTAAATTAATTCTTTTATTCCCTCTTCCTTGCCAGTGTCTTATTTTAGGCCATGGGAGGCAAAGGAGAAAGGAATTAAAAATTAGGAGAATGCAGAGAGAGGTTGAGGGGGGAAAAAGGTGTGGTTCTCACAATTTATTAATGAAGAGAAGGTTTTGCTACACTCAGGCTAAAGCACTGCCAAAGGCCAGGTATTGCCATTTTGGGAAGTAACTTAAGATTAGAACACCCCCTCCACGAATTTGATATTAGAGAGGTTTTCCTTTTCTCCTTTAAGCAATGCAATTATTATAAGACCTAAAATAGCTGTGAACTGTAAATTAAATTCAAACACACTTTACCTCTCTTAATCAACTCCCCCCCCATTTCATGCTTCTTGTTTTTCTTTTCCTATTTTTTCCCCCCTCTAAGAAGACATCAGCTATCTCCACCTCCTCCGCTTCCCCATCTGTCCTTTTCCTCCTGGCTGAAAGAGAGATTTTTACTTTATATTTATTTTAATTAATGGATTTGAATCACAAGTGGTGAAACAGTTGATGTTCAGCTTCAAGAGGCAGTGAAAGGGAAAATCATCTTCCTTAACTTGCCAGCAATGAATTGTGTATTTATTGCTGGTGCCTGCCTGAAAAATGACTGTGAAAGGGGCAGGGGAGGGTTCTGTGTCCGCAAGGGGACACAGATGCTATATCCCAGGATTCAGGTGGGAAAAACTCTTTAGAGTGAAACTGTACTTTCTTGGGAGATACCCTTCCCAGAGGATACTTAGTAAATACTGCTTTATGGTCATGGACCATTGATTTAGGATCAAATAGCCTAGGAACAAAATAGCAGGATGCAATTTAATTGTTTGAACAGTCTGATTAATAATAAAGTCCACTGTAAGTTTATCATCTTTTCATTTTCAGTTGGACAAAGCATATAATATCTTTTTTTTTTTAAACTTCTCCCTTGAGTGTTCACTTTAAATTATATCCCTGGGCATTTGACTAACTTGAAATAAATGGGGACAGTATTACATGTGTTTCCTTGGAGAGGTGAAATGCTACTGATCAAAGCCTTTTTCTGGAAAAACAAACAAAACCAACCTTGTCCACATAACATAGATGCTCTGTTTACAGCATTTAAGAGAAAATGTGAGAAATGACAGTATGATTTGAAAGTGGAACAACAAGAATTAACATGGAAAGAATAATGGACTGAGAGGATACCAGTTCTGCTCTTGGTTCTAGTAACCAGCTGTGTGATTTAGGACAAGTCATTTCAGTTCATGGAACTTCAGTTTCCTTATTTATAAAGTGAAGAATTTAGTCTAGATGATTTACTACTTTCCTTCCAGCTTTTAAAAAAATTCTATGCATTTTAAAAATTGTAATTATATGAAATTAAGAAATATAATTTTGTACCATGAATTTCTGCAGAGCATCACAAAAGAACATTTTTAAAATGTATTTTTAAAAACAACATGTAAAGAGAACGAACACTCAGTAACCTCCATACAATGATATTTGATTTATCTTTTGTGTCTGTGTTGTCTTTCTACTTAAAGTAGATTATATTGACTTTTCCTCAATATAGATTATTGGGTAAAATGAGCAGGAGCTCTTGTTTAAAATGTTTGCCATTATTCTTAGTTTCCACAGTGTATTTTTTTAAGGAAAAACTTTTGTTTTCATTCTAAGCATAAATTATGCAATAAGAGTGCCATGTATTGCTAGTAGGAAAAGCAAAACATGCCTTGAGTTAACTACACATTTCAACAGGACATGCTGAGGTAATTGACAACCAACATCACAGTGCCTAGAAATTCCTCTAAGGCAGCAGAGATTGAGTTTAATTAGATAATTAGCCTTGGTCAGCCTATAATGAATGCACAGGCAATTAGCAATGAATTTGGGCTGCTAAAGCCTATTTTTCCTCTTTTATGTTCCTTTGCTGTCATTAACAACTCTAACTACTGAACAATTTATATCTTCACACTAACAATCAACTTCATTGTCATCAAACTCTTTGTAAAGCAATAAAGCAATGAGACCTGACTTTGGTTGTACAACATTAAGTGATTACGTTAAGTAATGCCATTTATTTGCCTAGCCATCCTGCTGCTATATTATGCCAAACAAATAGGGCTTTTAAAAACAGTGCACCCTCCATGATTTTGATTATTGCTTTATTTGTCAAACCGAAGCAACTAGCAAGAGATGTACCTCAATTTGTAGTTCTTTCTCAGTAGCGTTCCGCAGACTTGAATAAAAGTAAACAGTCCCATGAGTCTACCAAATGCAAGACCCTCAAAAAAGAGCCTTTATTTGTGGCTTAAAGATTCTTATGTTTGGAAGACTTGCAATAAATTTCAGTAAGTGAAAGCCCTTGCTTGGACATCTTTTCCTGTTTGGAAACAGTTTTTAGTCTCATGGATGACAGAAGGAAGTACTGTGGCTTTTTCCACATCCCTCCGCTCAAGTCTTTTCCATTCATCTACTGTTTCTTAAGGGAATGGTAGAAGAGAAAAGAAGTGAAGAAAGGGAGTGATGAAGGGAGGAGAGAGAGCTTTCAGGTCGAAAGAGCAGAAGTTACCAAAGAAGTATAGGTTATGTTCCTAAGACTCATTGAATATTGATATCACAAAGGCATCTGAGTTGCTCTGGTTCTGGGCATGTAAACTCAAGCACTTCATCATATTCCAATCAGAAATGGGTTTTGAAAAGTGGACGTTTTAAGTTTCTACTAGCAGTTTATAAATCTACAAAAAGATACATTTGCAATATCAGAAACCAGTCTGAGCCCATTAGAATTTATAAAGCCCTTAATATACAGCATGTTCTTATACAAATTCTATTCTACTTAATAATCTAACAGGATTTGGGAGATTAAACCTAATATTAGAAAATTAGCCAGCCAATTAATAGCATTTAGGAATTAATTAAAGAAATGTATTGCTATTTAGGCAGAATTAAAAATGTATAAACAGAATTTTTCTGATTGGAATATGAACATTGGCTTACAATTTCTTATCTTGAGATTTCCCATCTGGCTAGTCTTGGAAATATTTTTCTTTTCTTTTTTCCCCCTAGCAATGCAATAACTAGCAATTAGAGTTTCAGAAATGCCAATTTTAATCACAACTTCCATTTCCAAAATAGAAAAACTTACATGAACTATGTAGTATAAACCCTCTTCATTTTATTCAATTGACTGTTTTGAAAAAGTAATTTAAATAATTGAGAATCAGGATTAAGTTATCTAAGAAATATTAGGAAAATAGTTCAGATTCTTCCAATTATCATTTTACTCTTAATCTGGGCTCATTACTTTCACTGCCATTGATGTTTTTATCATCCAAATATCAACTTTATAGCAGTTAGCTCACATAGAGCAGGGTTTCCCAGCTGCAGCACTATTGACATGTTGGGTTGGGTAATTTGTTGTAGGAGGCTGTCCTCTGAATTGTAGGATGTTTGTTTAGCAACATCCCTGGCCTCCACCCACTAGGTGACAGTAGCACCAACCCCCCTACCCCAACCTGTTGCAGTAACCATAAATATCTACATCTATTGCCAAATGTCCCCAGGATGGGGGACGAAATCACCGCTTGTTTAGAATCAATGACATTGAATAGTACTGTGGCCATTTCTTTCTATAAAGGCATTTCAGTATCAAAAATGAAGTGTGTTGAATTTGGATGTCTAGATAATCTTTAGTAAGTAAAATCTTAATAGAGATAAAATAGTAAGAACCTTGGTGAACTCCAGTTTGGAGTGATTTGGCGGACATAGGAAAAATGCTCCTGTTCCCAAGTTCCACTTGACTTTCCCAAATGGCCTGCTATAGTGTTGGAAGTTTCCACTCTTAGAAATTTGTTCCTCTGGTTAAAATGCAAATACTCCTGAGAGGAGCATTCCTTTACACTAAAACGGAAATTTTAATTTCAGTTACAAACTAACGATATTAATATATATCTACCTTTCTGCTTATAACAAGATCCTTCAGGAAGAAGACCTAGAGAAAATTACCTTGGGAATCAAGAGTTGGGTGAATGGGAGGCAAACACCTTGGGGAAAGGAGTGATGAAAGGGAGGTGGCGAGCACTAAAGAGAGTCGTTAAACTATAGTTTTTAATGGATTAGCTGGAGTCGCTCTTGCCACATTGTTTGCTTGTTGCTATTACCTCCTGTATCTTTAAATTCTATTCTTTTTAAAAAAAGTAATGAGGAAGAAACCAAAATGTCTTTTAATAGGTGAACAGATAAGTAAACTGTGGTACATCCAGACAATGGAGTCTTATTCAGTGCTAAGTAGATATGAGCTACTAAGCCATGAAAAGGCATAGATGAAACTTAATGCATGTTACTAAGGGCAAAAAGTCAATTTGAAGAGGCTACATACTGTATGATCCCAACTATATGAAATTCCAGAAAAGGTAAAACTGTGGAGACAGTAAAAAGATCAGTGGTTTCCAGGGGCTAGTGGGATGAAGGGGGTGGAGCACAAAGGATTCTCAGAGCAGTGAAACTACTCTGTATGGTACTATCAGGGTGGATACATTTGTCCAAACCCATAGAATATACAACATCAAGAGTGAACTCTAAGATAAGCTATGGGCTCTGGGTGATAATGATGTGTCAATATATGTTCATCAGTTATAAGAAATGTACCAGTCTGGTGGGGGGTGTTGATAATAGGGAGGCTCTGCGTGTATGGGGGCAGGAGACATATGGGAAATCTTTGTATCTTCCACTCAATTTTTCTGTGTACTTAAAACTGCTCTGAAAAATAAACTCTGTCTTTAAAAAAAGATAATTAAGACTACATAGATGGTATAGTAGTTGCGTTTTAATTTACTTTCTTTGCCCCTCCGTGTTGGGTATCCCAAGTTAACTTTGAAAAGTTACTGTAAATGAAATCTAAAAGTCTAGAGGAGCACTGACTAGATCACCTGGTGAATGGGGAGGACTGAGAGGCGTAGAGCCTGCTATTCCTCCCTTGTTGTCTTATAGGTCAGTGACTGGCAACATCAGACCTAGAAGATGGCTGCCTGGACTTTCCAGTCAATAGGCACTATAAGGGGTGGCCCTGCTTGTGAAATCTGCAGCTTTCCATAAGCAGATGTTAGGCTGATACTCAGTTTTAAAAAAAACTTTCTAATCACTGAAATAATGCTCCATTAAGGGGAACTGTCTATTTATTTATGTATTTATGTATTTATTTATTTATTTATTGACTAGTTGATTTGGTAGGTGAGTTGTTACACACTCGTCAGCGGATTCCAACTTCCATGGCCACTGTCCTGAAGAGGAACTTTCTAAAACAGAGGAAGGACATGGAAGTCTAATGGCTGTCATTGCTGAAACAGGTTCCAGGGTATTTTCATAAGTACTTTAGTAGCTCCCCACACAGTGCCTCCATGTAAGCTATAGGATCTCAGCTATTCATGGTGGGGTTTTGTCTGATTGCCTTTTCTTATGGAATTACTGCATCACGGCACTCAGGCCATGACCAAACTCTAAGTATAGGTTCTCTTTATTTTTCTTTTTCCCATCTACTGTCACTTGCTTCGTTTCCTAATGTCTTTCTAAAGCAAGAGAGCCAAAATACACCACAGATAACAGTTGGATTTAAACAACGGAGTCTCCTTTGTAGGGGCCTGCACAGAGCCTGATTTATTTATGGAAACATTTCACCGCTATGTAAAGCTGTGGACTTCTCGACTAGTGACCAATCTTACACTTCCTAGCAGTTAATCCAACCTGTTTTCAAAAGTTCAAATGAACATTAAAGTAAAATAAAATATTCTTTCTTGTTTGTTTCCTCAGTTTTCACTTTCAGGCTGTATGGTTTAACATTCTGCATTAATCTCACAGTTTTTCAAGTTTCTTTCCTCAAATTGGACTAAAGGTTCCTCTTTTGTAGTTTGTCTTATATGCATTATGTAAGCAGTTGTCATATTATACCTGAATGTCAAATTTCACACTTATTCCTTTTGGCATAATTTCCCAATCTAGGATTTTGTTTTTGCCTTTCTTCTCTCAACTTAGATTTTTCTATAAGCTTTGACATAAAGATAGTATTTTAGTTTTAATATTAGTAACAATAGTACAAGTGGTCTCTGGGTTACGGATGAGATATGTTCCTAAGAACATCTTTAGGTTGGAATTTGTATGTAACTCAGATCCCTGATGAAAAGCATATATATGGTAATAATAACAATACTATAATGGCTCATCTGTGCTAATAGTACAGTGTAATACTGTAATAATAATAATACTCCTGTACTGTAACAGTAAGTTACAGAAACTATTGTGCTCTTTAATTCCTAGGCTAATAGGAATGTTACTCTTATTTTGACTTTCTAACCAAATCAATAATAACCTTTCCATTTCAATAATCCACTACTCTGCTTAGTATTTATTGATTCTTTCATTGGAGCACTGTCTTTCACATGTTCCATTATTCTCACTTTATCGTTTATAATTGTTCCGATAGTTGAGCGACTGAAGCCTAATGCTTTCCCAGTGAATGATGGTGTCTGACCTTTCTCCCAATGCTTAATTATTTTTATTATGCTTTCATTTCCATTATAATCACCTTTCTCTTTGCTTCAGGCTCAACTGGACTTGCAGTAGACTTTCTCTTTGGAAGCATGGTGGTCAGGGTAAACATAGACTCACAAAATCAAATAAAAAGGTGATCCCTTGGGAGCCCATTTGTAAATACGGAACACTGAAAATTGGGCTGTCCATAACCCAGGGACTGCCTTACACTAACACACATGGTCATATGAGTGTTCACCTTTTAATAATTAGCCTTAGCCTTTTTTTCCTCTTAAGGTATGGGGATCTATCAAAATGGTTCCAGTCCTGCTTTCAAATATTGAGTTTCCTTGTTCTCTTTAAGTTCATTCCTGCTTCAGGCCATGCATTTGTTTTACTGGAATTGAAGAATATGGTCACCAAACTGTTAAAAGGCAAAGTGACGGAAGCCCCAGAGTTCAGGCTGAGTGTGGGAAGCCCGGACAGTGTCACCTGGGACATTTCCTCACCATTAGGGACAGTGATGGGAGAAGGAGGGGGATGAAAGAACCTTGAAAATTAAATTCATGTGTTGGCTTATGCATTTCCTGAAGACAAAGACTACATCTAAAGTATTTTTGACAGGCAGAACCCAGAATGATACAATGAGTTTATAGGTTTATACCATAGGGTTTTATACCTTTGGTCCTTTTCCAGGGCACATTCTGAGATACACTCTCAGAAGAGAGGACAATTGGGAAACATTCTAGAGAAGCAAGGGTAGCACTGCAGAGGAGGAGAGAAAATCTGACCTGGACATGCTTTAGTGTGTGCTTTGCTCAAGTCCTGAGAAGAATGGGTTCTGATTGTGTTCCTCTTTTCTCTTTCTAATAAAAAAAAAAAGAAGAAAGATAAACTTATTTTAGATTTCTGAGCATCAGGTATGAAGCACTACAATGAACTGTCAAAGAAATAAGCCAATCTGAGAATTTATGGTTGGCAGTGGCACTGGTACCTCCCCTCCCCTCTCTCATTTCACCTCAGAAGCACCTCTGCCCCTGGCTGCAGACATCGACTATCAGAGAAGAGAGCACTCTTGCCCCAGATGTGTGACTGCCTAGGGGACGAGCCTTAACGGGAAGCAGGGAGAGGGTCCTGGGAAGAGACTGCCTCCCTCTCATCTTCTGCTGGAACTTTTGGGTCCCCCAGGAAAGCCAGGCTCTATCCTGGGTGCCTTCCAAGTGGGAAGGGTGCTTCCAGAATGGCCAGCAGTGGATGGGAGAATCAAGTGTAGCTGTGACAACTTTGATTACCCACGAGACTTTGGAATTAGAGGGGATGATTTAATGCCGTTATTCTACCCTTAAAGGAGAGTTAGATGAAGTGCCAAAAAGTGTCACCATGGAAATAAGCATATTAATCACCACGAGACCTTGGAAACTCGGATTTCAGTCATCACATATCATCAGAGCTGGGTGTGGTTTGGGCACATACCACCCTGGGGCCGCATTTGGGACAAAAATGCAGTTTAGGGGAAACTTGCCTAACGGTTCTCCTTTAGTGTCCAGCAGATAGACTTGGTTGTGCCATAACTGTGGTCTCTTCCCCCATCTTACCTTCCTTCTACCTCAATGTCCCCCTTACACACACACCCAGAAATGCACACTTCACCTCACTCTCTGCTCAACATTCAGCACATTTCTTCTAGAAACCCCTCTTCTTGTTTTGGTTCCGGTGCCACCACTCTCTCCTGACCCCGCGCCTTGCTCCTTCCTGGATTCCCTCAGTGCTTTTTCTCCTCTGCTGGGCCCTTGAATATTGCAGTTGCCCCAGAGGTCTCCCTTGCCCTCTCCTGGGGGAATGCCTGTCCTTCCTTACCTCTTCCTCTTTAGCCTACTGTGTTTAATCCTTTTTCTTCCTCCCGTCCCATTTCAGTGTTCTCCGAACTCCGATTCTCATGCCAAGGTGCCCTGTTTTTCAGGAATGAATCTTATGAGAATGTATTTTGCTAAGTCATTCCTCAGCTTTTACGAAATAGCTGTTCTATGGAAGTACCGAACTCTGTGGGGAACTAGGAGGAGAGATGCCTCCCTGCTGGTGAGGAGATTATAATTCCTGCCCCTGCCCCCCCACCCCCCAGACAGGACACACAGGGGCTAGAATGGGAAAAAGAAACAGGGTGAGGGGATTTGTAGAGTACCTGTTTCCTGTTCACAAACACAAAATGGGACTCACAAAATACACCGGAGTCCACTGTAGACAAGGTGTGTTAGAAAAAGCTTGTCTGAGGTGTGCAGCCTGATCTAGTCTCCATGGAAGAACCGGGAGTGCACTGATGGGAAGGGACAAAGTGTCTGGTAGACTTTTTAAAAGTTAGTTTTGAAATGAAGAGGCCATCTTTGCAAGCAATGGCTCCCTGGGGGTCAGAAGAAAAATGAGGTATTGATGTATTGGTCAGAAACAGTAAGTAATAGAGAGTTTTATTTTATAATTGTGATTCAGAGTCTGATCGTCTTCTCTAATAATAGCATATACTTTGAGAGAAATTTTATTTTTTTGGCTTAAATCACAGTGATAACGTGCTTTCCCATTTATGTGCTCTGTTTACCTGGTATTATTGGGGAATGAAGTTCTTCCCACAAGAAAATCTGTTACAAAATCAACTGTAAAACAAGAAAGCTGATTTGTTCTGAGTTATCACGAACTAAGAACTTCCCACCATTGATTTGGTCATTCACTGATTCCACATATGTGTACTAAACACTCACTCCATGTATTACATAGTATCTGTGAGGGAGGGATATAGCAGGGACAAGACAGGCACGATTCCTGTTTGCATGGAACTCACAATTAGCATTCTGGGGTATGGGGACAGAGAATGGAAGGGAAACAAAGGAACAAGATAATTGCAAAAAGCCCTAAGTACCAGGAGGAAACTAACAGAGTGACATGCTAGTAAAGTGGAGCATCGGAGAAATCCTCTCTGTGCATGAGGCATTTGAACTGAACCTGAAGGACAGGAGGGAGCAGGCCATGTTAAGATCTTGGCAAGAACATTCCTGGCAGAGGTTCTAAGGCAGGGGTAAGCTTGGTGGCTTGAGTAAACTAGTTTTGGTACATTTTTTAATATATACTGAAGATAATTTTAGACTTTTGTTAATTCCTACCTCCTATCTTTGGCACCCCATCTTCTGGTGTAATTCTTTGCTGTTTAGCATCTCAGTGGATCATCCTTGAAGAACTCTCCATTTCTTCTTTTTTGTGTAGCCTAGAAGAACCAAAGAGGTCCCAGAGAGACAAGTTTGTTGCATCAATAGACTCTATTTACACATGCACTCAAATTTACACAAATGCGGGGATGGCACAGCGTGTGCTCTTAGAGGGTTAGCCTACAGGGATCCCATTCCTCTCTCCTTGCCTGGGTGTTAAATTTCAGTGTCCAGGTGAGAATGCAGACGCTTAAGAGTTAACATCTTCCACCTCCTGCCTCCTCCATCTCTAATTCCTTTAACACAGAACTTTCCTTTGTTAGTTGTTAAATTCTGTGACCTGCCTGTGAATCTTTGTCCCAGTGGTTAACAGTTAGGATGAGTGGACCCATGCAAGCTGTTTCCCTTTCATTGTTAAACTTGGACGTAGATATAGATTCTTTCCCAGGTTTTTCTTCTCTTCTGGTCTGTTGAAGGAGGCTATGAAAATTTTTAAAAAGGGTCTGGATGTCTTGAAGATTCTCAATTTTTAACCCATAGAAAGTGAACAAACTTACTCTAAAATTCACCAGCATTTTTCAGTGAGATGTTAATGGATGAAAGTTATTCAAAACTTTGCCTAAGACCTTTGGTATGTGGGAAACATTTAGACATTGCCTACAAATAAGGTTTCCTCGATATTTTTGAAAAGCAAACTCACATTTTCTGTTTAGTTCAGATAAGATGTGATCTCATTGTCACTCTGGTAGCCCTGGACCAGCTGCTCTGATGGTGCTGGCAGACTATTGGACAGTTGATAGAAGAGCAGATCCATCAAGCAGGTGTGTATGTGTGAGTCAATGAAGAGAAATGATCTTTTATTATTAAAATATTAATAGTATCTAGTCACTATTTCACAACTGAGAATTCCCCTGTTTTCCACACCCACTAGTGAAGCTTCTTTTCTATTTAATATTTAAAACAGTTGAGCTCTCCAGGGGCCTCGGGACTTCCCCAGTGCCACAGAGTGTGAGGTGCCTTTTCATACCTCTAGGCTGGGGAAACCCCACTCTGGGCAAAGGGCCAATTTTAGACTCAGCAGCTCATTAAGGAGATTCAGAATCTAAGGGAGCCATAAAGAGACAATAACAGGAAGGAGAAATAGAGGAAAATAATACCTGAAGCTGGCAAGTTTATGGTTATCTCAGTATCTCAGAAAGAGGCATAGGGATTAGTGGATAAGGCATTGTGGAAAGGATGTTAGTTCTTATTTGTGGAAGAGAATTTCAGGGATAACAACCTTTAGAAGAAGACAAGGCCATTTTTTAAACGACCCAAGGAGATGCTGTATGAGCTGTGAGAGAAAATCAATCTCAAAACCTCATAGTCATACCACCTGGGAACAAAAACAAGCTCTAACTGTGGAAGAGGCTCTTGGAAATTATATGGTCTATCCTCTGACTCCAGCTGCAGGAGACATTCGCACAGGGGTTCCCTGAGTGATGGTCACCCTACTTCCATCTACCTCTCATGGTGCCGGAGCGCCCATTGTTGGCCACATGTGGCTGGGGCAGCCATCCCTGGCTGGACGATGCAGTTGGTGAGAAGCTTTTCATGTGACGATGAAACTGGCTGCTTCTGATTCGCTGCCCAAGTTCTTCCTTTTGGCGTACAACATGTCTTCTCTCGCCTTCTCATGGCTTATTCCAAATATTTGAAGACAAGCCCTATAACTTCTGTTTTCTCTTCTGCAAGCTAAGCATTTCAACTATTTCTGCTCTCCTCATGTTTCTGGCTTCCACTGTCTGGTCACCCTTTCCTGGGATGACTTGTTTTATGGAGGTTCTTTATGAAACCCAGGTCTGGAAATGAAACATAATCCTCTGGATGTAGTCACTGAAGTCCCTACTCTAAAGTGTAGGAGGACAATGACACCATCTGTTGATACAGATTAAGACTACCTTTTTTGATATTCATACTGCCATGGTGGCTCAAATTGAACTTGTGGTCAAATAAGACTTCATTGTTGTTTATTTTAAAATTTGTTTTTATATGAACCATTATAAGCCAGGTTCCTCTCAACCTATATCTGCAACTAAAAATTACATATGTATGCCTGTGTGTGTGTACATATATATTAATATATGTATATGTGTGTATATATTTTATATGTCATGCATATAGATGTGTGTGTATGTATATGTATGTGTGTGTATATATACACGCACATATATATGTAAAGGGCTGCCTGCAAAGTATTCAGCTATTGATAATATAATAAACAAGATTAATATAATAAACTATTTGGCTGGATACTTTCTAGACAGCCCTCATATGTGTACGTATGTGTGTGTGTGTGTATAAAACTTATGGTGGTGGTTGAATTCTAGGTCAGTTTTCCTTTTGGCATTATAATATGTAGATTTGATAAACACGCTTTTGCAGTCTCTACTGCAAGTCATTAATATAGATGTTTCAATGGGAGTCTTGTCCCACATAAAAGGTGGCATTTACCCACTGACTTGCTATGACTGTTAAACCACTCAACTATTACCCAACTATTCGATATCCTTCTGGCTGTAACCAGCACCCTGCCACATTTTCCCATCTTGTCTACGAGGATATCGCCACATACTTCATGAAAAACTTTGCTAGAATGAAGATACCCTGACTCTATGGTGTTTCCCTGTTTAATCTCTTTTTTTTTTCACATGTTGCTTATTTTTTATTTTTTATTTTTTTAATTATTTCAGCATATTATGGGGGTACATAAGTTTAGGTTATGTATATTGCCCCTGCCCCCCCTCCCAGTCAGAGCTTCAAGCGTGTCCATCCCCCAGACAGTGCGCATCGCACTCCTTATGTATGTATACACCCATCCCCTCCCTCCTCATCTGCTGGACACTCGATTAATGTTATTCCTAAATGTGCTCTTAGGTGCTGATCAGTGAAACCAATTTGATGGTGAGTACATGTGGTGCTTATTTAATCTCCTATTAAGGGAGAATATGCCATGACTTTGTGAAGTGTATTGGTCCCTTTCTGAACCCAATTTCTTCCTAGCGACCATCGCTTTATTTTTTAAGTGTTCTAAGAAACATCAGGATGTAACCCAAGTGATTGTTTTAATTTCCTCATGATGCTCAGGGTTAAGACCTCAGGCAAGTCAGTTCATCTCTTTTACCCTCTATTTTTTTAAAAAATCTGTAAAACTATGAGCTTGATTATTTCTAGCATTCTATAATTTGGAGTCATCTGTTTAATACCTTATTACAGAATTTTTCTAAAAACAACATGAGGTTTCTAGATTCCACTTTTTCTTCTCCCAATCTGTCCTTTCCCTTTGAAACCAGGGGCTTTGATCTATCTTTAGTCTTTCTTCCCGATTCCTTAAATGTCACTGACTATGGTCCTTTGGTTACATCTGAAACATTATCATTTTTATTTTCTTTTTTTGAGGGGAAGGAGGAATATGGGATATAATTCTTCTCATTTAAATTAGTAATTATTCCCTGTCTAAAAACCTATCTTAAATTTTAGTGCCCTCTTAATAGTAGCTGCTTTTGTTTTCCCATTTGAAAATTGTTCTTTTAAGTGAGTAAGATGATTGTAAAACAGCACTAACTTAATATACTGGCTAACCTTATTCAGTTTTCCTTCAGAAGATTGTTAGCTACTTCAATCTCTCTACCATTTCCCTTAAACTTTTCCCACCCAACTCCCAAACAAAAGAAACCTTTAAACGATAAAGATTCATCACTAGTAAGGATATTATAAGGGACCTTCTTAAGGCTCTGAAAGGAAATTATGTTAAGAGAAGTTCTCCAAATGTTTTAAGCAATCGCAGCATCCTTAAGGTAAATGTATACTTTCCGAAGTATCTATCTAGAGCCCTTTCTAGGTGGAAAAGCCTTGTTATGTTTGTTTAAAATCTGCCGTGGTGCTCTGCATTGACCTCCCAGAGCATCTTGAACTTCAACACTTGAACGTTTTTTTTTTTTTCTTAGTCAGGGAAAACACTCAATTGTTATAACATTGATATCTAGGAGGTGGCCCAGTTTTCACTGTTTTCTATTTACATTAGTTCTGACCTCAGCCACTTGGATCTGAAGGTGATGTTGAACAAATCGGATCTAATTAGCTTTTTGGGTAACCTGTGGGCCTGCTTGATACTGAGTATCTTTGACAACCTTATTTGGTCTCAAAAGTTTTTGCTCTAAAAAAACAGCTTTAAAATGTAAATATATGAAATCATTAGTTTTAGAAGTGCATGGACAACTATGTTATAAAGATACAAATAAAGTGTTGCTCCATTTAGTTGGGAGTCTGGTCCTAAGTCCTTCTGAGTCTAAGTCTTGCAAAGGCCCTGTAGTTACGAAAACCTTGGGACAAAAATTTTCAGTGTACTTTTTTTCCCCCTGCCAAGACAGAAAGTATTTATTTAGAGCCCTATTAGAGTACCGTCCTTATGCAAGAAGGAGTAAGTAAGTGAACGTTTTTAGAGCAGCCCTGAAATGGGGTTCAGAGAAGCCATGGGAATCAGTTGCAAACTCATTGACCCTCGGGGTGGTGTGTGAACACTAGGAGTCCTAGGTAGGAAGAATGATACATGATTTTCTTTTGCAAGAGTTTCTTCCATAACAAACATGCAGCTGTGCGTGCCAGCATTGTTTCTGGGGGAAAAAAGGATGTGTGTGTGTGTGTGTGTGTGTGTGTGTGTGTGTGTGTGTGTGTTATTTGACATTTTATGCAATTAACCACATTTTAAGTCTTTTCTATAAAAAGATAATTTTTGAAAAACCCCTTAACAGAACCAAATACTATTTTTCCATTTAGAATATATCTGTGTCTGGATATATTTTTGTGTGTTCACATCCCTTTCAACTCTCCATATAATTTGTGCAGAAGACATACCTTCATTTATAAGAAGAAAAGCCCGAAATTATAGCAAAGTTTTTATAGATAAACCTCTCTTTTTCTGTCAAATGATTTTATTATTTTCATAGGTCTTCTCCTTTGAGCATCTGCTGCCCCCTTACCTGTGAGCAGTGTATGTAGCCCCTCTTGCAGTTAACGAGGGCCCTGAGAGTAGGCAGGCTGTGAGTGGCTGAAAGGAAACAGAGAACCTTACGTGGTGAACCTGAAGAGCCGCAGAGCCTTTTGTCACCACGACTGAGGTTGAATTTTCTGACCATGTGGACTTCAGCATACTGATTCTGCTAAGGCTTATGTGTAGCATGAAGCTCGTTGATAAGCCAGCTTGAGCTCATCAAAGAGCTGCACATTGTCCTGCAGGTAACTGAGCATTGATAAGCACTTGAAGCTGCTGCTGGTGAAACAGGGTTATTAATGAAAATATAGAGCCTAAGACACATGCTTACTGGGACAGTACCATGTCAATCAGGATGCTTTGGGCTGATAGGAAACAAACTAAAGTCTCTTAAGTAAGAAGAGATGTATTATCTCACAAAATAAAAAGCCTAGAGGTAGGGCACTTTCAGGGTTGGTTAATTCAATGATTCAACAATGATATCAAGGCCTCAGTTTCTGTTTTGCTATTCTTAACATGTTGGCCTTTTCCTAGGTTTAGCCCCTCGTGGTTGCAAGATGGCTGCTAATGCTCCAGGCATCTTAACCTCCCCTATTTTCTTTGAGATGAAGAAAAGGACAGTTTCTCCATTTGTCTCTTTTTTATTAAGGAGGAAAATTTTTCCTAGAAGGCCCTCAGCAGACTTCCCTTCATGAATCATTAGCCAGAATTATGTTGCATACTCATTCCTCAACAAATTACTGATTTGGGCAATGGAATTACTATGCTTGAATTAGATGAATTAAAACTCACACCCTAGAGCTTTAAAGGGTCATCTTCACTGAGCATATTGTCATGCAGAGGGTGATCAACATCAGGATTCAGTTAATAAAGAAGTGGGGCAAATGTTGTAAGGTGGGCAACTGATAATGTCTGCTCCAAGTGGTTTATGTTTGAACAACACATCTTTTTCATCTAATAAAATGATTATATGGCACTGGAAGAGAAAAAGATGATTAGCTTTATACCCTGCCATTATTGGAAACAAGATAGAAGTTCTCTGCCTGAAAAATGGAAATCATATTTCTGCTTCTTTGTAACAGCAAAAGGAAAATCTTAAGTTTTTCATCAAGATAGAAGATAAAAACAGGGAATACTGAAAACACTATTAATTGACTACTCAGTTGCCATTTTCATCCCCACCACTCCATCTTCCTTGCTAATGAAACCTGATTTCTTCTGGCAGCCTTACACTGAATGCCAGGACTGAGTCATGATTATCTAAGCTTATCATAGCAGTCTCATTCCCAGAAGTGCACATTTTTAGTTTTCTTTGCTGTTAGTGGTAGCCATATGATAAAGTTCTGGCTAATGATAAAGTGGAAATTCTTTGGGAGTTGGGTTTCTTTGAAAGCTTTTTTTTCCTCCTGATAACAGGGACAAGTATTAGAAGAGAGCTCACTGGGGCCACCCTTTTCATCTTCTTCCTGCTGTGAATGGAAATGTGATGTCAGGTACTGTAGCAGCCTCCTTGACAACATGAGGCACCAATCATGGGCGAAAAACAATCATGTTAGAGAATGGTGGAACAAAAGATAAAAAGATCCTCAGTCATGAGACCAAATCTGTAACTACTCACTTTCAAATTTTTGGTTATATAAGGTAACTGAATAGCATCATTGTTTAAATGACTAGAGTTGGGTATTCCATTACTTGCAACTTAATGCATACTAACTGGTACAAAGGCAATGAACAACATCTCATTTAGATACTACAGTCATCCTGGCACCTCTCTTCCTCCAGCATTTCAGTTATACTTTGACTCGGGGTCCAGAGAGACTAAATAATTTCACAACAGCTAGACAGCTCTTCAACTCCATCTCATTCAGATGATTCCATTCTTGTACACCCTCAACACTTCAGGATATACTTGATTTTTAAAATTTTTCCCATACTTATTCATGTTTTCTTTCCGAACTAGATTTGAAATTCCTTCAGTTCACAGGTGTGAACCTTCTGGTGTCCATTCCTGCACTAGGTGTGCAGAATAGTCTCAATGTCCAGGAAGTGAATGAATACTGGTGTTTCCTCTTATTCAAGCCAGTAGGGAGGGAAGTAAGCACATTGCTTATCTTAAAGAAGATAAAAATCTGCCATCTTCTTGGTCTCTTAGTTGGAAAAAAAGAAGCCATGGGATATTCTACAGAGATTTCTTCAGGTTATATCATTAATCACTAGGAGTGGACATTCTTTGAATTTTGGTCACATATCAATATTTCCATTCTTTATAAACAACTTAGATGCAGGATTGGGTGAAATCTTGTAAAGGTTGGCTTGAAACACAGTATTTTAGGGAAGCACTGCTATGTATTTGAGTTATAGCCTGCAAATGTGGAATAAGGGAACTTCATAGTTTAAGATCTCTCATGGACATTTTGCTTTTGGGGGTGGTTGGATTGCTACAACTAAAAAATTCCCTTGCATGAGTTTGTCAGTTTCAGGGGATTTTGTCATGATTCAGTGAAGTGGAACTTTCAGTTTACCCGAGAATCTCATGGCTTTTGTGCATCTTCACTCTTGGCCAGGCTAGCACCTTAGGTATGTTAGCATCTACCACTGGCCTTGCCTATCTCCCTGATTACAGAACATGCTCTTGCTGGATCACCTCCTCTTCCAAAGCCTGTGCTGCTATTTCTTTCTCTCCAAGCATAAGTGCCTTTTGTGGCCCCGAGATGTAACTCCAATACAGTGCTTTGTACTGATGACTGTGGGTTTTCCTTAAGGTAACTGTGGGTGGCCCCTCCATTTATTTTCTTGCTTCCTTTTTGTTTCTGTAAATTCTGCCCTCCACTTTCCCCCGAAGCACATGCTGTTCATGTAATCTGAATGGCCATTTAGAGGAAAGATCAGAAGTTTGTTGTTTCATTACCAACATAAATCAAAACTTTGTGTTCACACTGCAATCCGAGTGAGTCCAGGAATAGCTTTGGGATTGCTAAGTGTCTGGAGAGCACTGACTACACAGACATGTTTTGAAGCCGGCTATAATAGTTTCTACAGCTGTTAACAGTTCGTGGAAGAATGGCAGCATTATATATCACTGTTTAAAATGTGCATGACTTGCATTGCACAGAAGTCAGACTGGGATAGAATCAGATTTTTTCTTCTGAAACTTGGCCAGGAAAGTCTTCAATAACTAGAGAAATTCTTTTCACTGCTGAAATCAACATGAAGGACATTGTGTTATTATAATTGCTTATAGCTCGCCATGAAAGTTGTCTTTGTATGAGTGGATGTACGGGCTGTACTGTTTTGTTTTTATTTATTCTGCATTCTTTATTTTAATGTCCTTTCCTTTTTCCTGACCAGAAAGATTGTTATTGAGCCCTTCACAAAGCTGAAATAATGGAGTGTGTTAAAAAAAATGTGAACAATTCAAAGAAGTTATAAAAATTTATAAGTTGGCTGAATGCTTGGGAAATTTCTGCATATTTTAATATAAATAGGTAATGCAAATATTTGTTCTTTGCATTGAGAGGTGAGTCTGTTTTCCAAAGGCCCTGCTATTTAAATTAGATTTATTTGATTGCGTTGAAATAAGGACAGTTTCCATTTTGAATGATGCCAAAGATTAAATACTGTGGTTACTATCAAATACAAAAAATTTAATGAATTAGGTATGTTACTACATCATGGGGTTAAACAATTTCCAGAAAACAGTAGGAATTGCTTCATGTTTAGAATTGTCATGAAGGTAGCTTGCTTAAAAATATATATATTTTTTAAGATTCCAGGTTGAGATTGAAGTTTTGCATGTGAGAAGAACTATCTGGACCACCTCTGTCTCCTGTCTGTTTTACTGTCTCTTTAAAAAGTAATTGACAAACTTAATTCAGGGTAGAAGTGGGATGGATATCTTGGAGAAATATATATAAATAAACAAAAAGAAATTGAGTAAAAATCAGAAAAAAATCAAATTATGAGAGGAGTTCTTTTTATTGAGCTGTAAAATCAAGATATTACACATTTTGAAGAACCATGGGCCATGGGTCTTTGCAGAATGGTTAAGATTTAAGGCCTCAGAGGTTTCTGAAGTGGTTTGCTGTAGCTTACCCCATGAGAAGACAGAGGATGGGGGTGGGAGTACACAGGACAAAACCCACCAAGGGGAGTTGGTTTCCAGAGGTGAAGTTAAGACGCACGGGGGATCAAATCCCAGGCCTGGGATACCCAGCATCCTGGACACCTTGGCAGTGGGAGGCCATGTTGGCTGTTGGGGTCAACTTGGTGATCTCAGGAAATCTCAGCATAGCCCTGAGGTCCCTTTGAAAGTGCCAGTGAATTCTCATACCTCACCTTTCTCAGCTCCACATTCACCAGCGAATGCTTCAGTAATCAGGGTAAGAGGGACAGAGAGACAACCTGAAAGGATGAAGGAAGCCTCCGAGGGTGAAGGACGTGCACCCTCACAAACTGTGCAAACTACCTCCCAATTGTACTGGGACAGGTGTTGACCACCAAACCCACGTTGCTTCCTGCACATGGCCAGAGGGATGTGAACATCATCTTGGGGCCAGTCTGCACTTTACTGTTGGCCTGCACCTCTCTCAGGCTTATGGAAACTAAGGACACAACTGCAGGAGTCTGCCTTTCCTTAAGAAAACTGACTTGCATAGGAATTAAACTGATAATGTTTTCAGGGGGAAAAGACATGAAAACATGAATTTTCACTTTCCTAAACTTAGAGGTCCCACTTTATTTGAGAAATAACAACAGCAGCTGACATTTGTTGAGTGCTTACAGTGTGCCAAGTGCTGTATTATCAGGTTTAAAAAGAGATGCTAGAGGGTAGCATGACCAGCAAAGGGAAAGATAGAAGATGGTAGATAGGCCAGAGGTGAACTAGAAAGGAAACCAGAAAACTAGACTTAGATTCTGGTTTCTCCAGACCCTGGGAATCCTTTGTAAATGCACGCCCCTCACTAAAGCCTGGCTTTGTTATAAAATAAGAATAAATACCAGCCTGGAAGAGACAATTCAGATTTCTCCAGAGGAAATGGCCCTGGAGAAATGGGTTTTATTTTTGTGTTTGCCTTTTTAGAGTCATGGAACTCTTTTAGAAGCTGAGAAGTGCTAATAGCTCTCTCTAGAAATTACAAAACACATACACACACATATGCACACAAAATGTTGAACACTGTTTCTGGGGTTGCCAGCTCCCTTGGAGCCAGTCTTCTTTGGTGCATGGAATAGCAACTGCAAAGTCTGGTAACAGAGTCTCAAAGTTAAATATGTTGAGTCTGCTTGAAGGTTCAGGTAGAGGCTGGCTGGCAGGAAGGTCCCAGGAAGCCTAGCAGGGCCTTCCCAGCTGTAGGAAGGGGAGTAAGCAATTGACAGTGTCTCATCTATGGTGGGAGCAGGTAACCGGGAATGCCAGTAGGTGTCAGAAAGTAGGCATGGGGATGAGACTTCAGGATGGAATTCCCATCTTGGAGACTCTTGGACTACTGGAAAGGAGATGAGAAAATGTCTGAGCAGTCAAAGAAGAAGGGAGTAACAGAAACTGGGCTAGAAGGTATAGTCTGGGTTACAAAGGAAGCCCAGCAACCAAAACCAGGGTTAGAACTGACTTGGATGGGCTCAGGATGACTCAGTAAGATTTCCCCATCTATGGTCTATGACAGTTGACTGCAGACCCCATCTGAAGGGGGCTAAGCCCTTAGCTAGGGCCATGTGGGTCTCTGGGAATGTGGTGGGAAGGAGGGAGCTGGAAAAAGAGTCTGCCTACTTATCACACTATGGTGCTTTCCTCCTGAAAGCTTTAGTAACTTGGCTATGGGTGTGCCTCTGTTACCACCATGAAATCTTCTTAATACATTTAACTTTGAGACCAGAGAACGTACTTTACTTTTTGAACATTTCTCATCTTGCAAATGTGTCTGCTTATTTACAGTTACCTTTTTCTTGCCATTCCTATGCCATCACCCAGTTCTGTTCTCCTCTCTGAGTGGGAGATCCACTGTTAATCTTGTCTTGGCCTTCCTCTGTAAAATAAAAAGTTGGCAGCATTTGTGAATCCATTAAATATTTTTGAATTTTACTGATCTATTAAGTCTAAATGCTGGGATCTATTAGATTATAGTGTTCTCAACTGAGTAGAAATATTTATTGAATGAATGAATAAATGAGACATGAATTGTATCATAGAAAGCTAAGGCCTGAAATGTCTACTATTTGCTTAGTTCTCTTTGATAGCTCTTGGAAAAATTAATGCTGAAACATGCTAAGGTCCACAGATAGATGGTTAATTAGTAGATTGTGCCCCTCTTGACTATTCCATTGCTACCTAGACAGCAGTCTGTCTACTTGAGTTGGGGCACTTTCTTTGGTAGCATTTAGCATATTAAAATAGTGCTGTTGTCTTTGATGAAATAGTGATTGTTGTCAGCTGTTAGTGAGTTCCTGTTGTTTTGAAAGAGAATACATCTAAAGGAAGAGACCAGTAAGCTGGGTGGCAGGCGTAAATAGTGACAGCAGAGACTCCCAGTCTCTACCCCCCACTCTGGGGGGTATTGTTGCATAGAGCAAATCCATGACCTAAATTATGAACATTTACCAGCAATTAATTAAACTACTTTAGGAGTTTAAGTACTAGCTGAAATTGAAGATGTGAAATTTGAAAAATCATGAATACAATGAAGGTTGAAGGAAACAAGTAACAGAATATGAAGGAGGGTCATAATTCTGGCATTAAAGTCAGACCAAATATTGCCAGACAGCCTTTGTGCTTGAGCTGATGAGGGCTTTTCCTCCTAAGATTGAAATTATAAAGAGCAGGGGATGGGGGGGGGTTGGATATTCTCCCCTTTGGTGGCTCTATTTAGCAGGAGATTAGTTGCTCAAATTTGCCCTTTGGTCCAATAGAAGAAAACACAATAAGTTACAATGAAATCTAAATCAATGTAATTTAACTTGTAATTATGTGTGTACTAGAGCGTCCAGGTAAATGAGTGTAGTCTGGAGAAGGAATAGGAATCCAAGGATTGAAGAGATTCTTGTCAAATAAGAAAGAATCAATAAGTATGCCAATTTCCTCATTAAAAAATGGATCTCTACATTTATGAGATACACAGTTATTTAGCAGCAAAAAAATAGCATTCCTCATAGAGGTTTATAATGTTTTGAATGGCTGAGTTAAGTTTGCACGCATGTGTGCATGCATGCATGTATGCACGTGTGCATGTGTGTAGTAGTGTCATAAAATAGAGTAGTAAGAGAAGAAGAAATCAAGAGAGACCATTTGGCTAGGGGCAATCATACCTGACCTATCTCGGCTTCTTGTTAGCACCTCGACTCTTTGCCACTTCTCTGTGCCAGCACTTTCTGCCCAGGTGAAAACCCAGTTATTTCAAAATGGGTGAAACACTTTATCCTTGCCTTCTTTAGCAACAGTTAAGGGTGGGACTCAGGGGAGGGGGGAAAGGATGGAGGTGGAGGAGTGACGTGGGCCTTGGGAAATGGCAAAGTTTATGCCAGGTGGAATGTGGTATAAACAAAGATCTCTAGAAGTTCTGAAGGAGAGGTTACCTTCGGGGACAACCAGGAAAGTCTTTGTAGAAGAGGGGACATTGGAACAGGGCCTTAAAAGATTGGTAGGGTTTTGAAAGGTAGGTGTGGGTGGAAGAACACTCCAGGGAGGAGAAAACAGCCCAAAGATGTCATGGCAGGAAACACAAGCCTATTCTGGGAATGGCAGGTGATTCAGTGTAGCTGGAGATAAAATGGGTAGGTGGATAGAGCCTAGGTTATAAGCGGTCCTAACTGCTAGGCTAAGATTTTATTTGGTATACAAGTAAATTCCTCAACAACTCACTAAATACTAATTCCGATCTCCTGAAACTTTGCTTTTTAAGGTTTGCTTTTCACCAACAAAGGTTCTCTAAAAGTAGGGCACGACTGTACTACATTGTTAATCCAACTCTCAGTGTCTCAAGGCAGGGGCCTGGCCAGCTTAACCAAAGCCAAGGCTATTCAGGAGGTTCAGGAGACCACAGAGCGCTTTGGGATTTTCAGATGTTGTGTGTGGTGGTTTCTTTTTTTATTTTTTAAAAAACTTATCTATCTTTATTATTGTGGTTACTTACAGGATAAGTGTGGCAGATTGTATTTTCCATAAGTGACCAAATCAAGATCCCCCATCCCACATGCCCTTCTCACACCTTGACACTTTTCCTCTCTTGAGGTGGGACCTACATTCTCCTCCTTAGGCTGGCTTGTGACCACACTGGAAGTGACACCAGGTGACATCCAAGGCTAGGACATAAAAGGCCATGAAGCTTCCTCCTGGTTCTCTTAAGACATTCACTTTTGGAACGTTTAATCACGATGTAGGAAGTCGGGTCTCCGCGCTATAAGGAAGTCTAGCCCACACCTACCAGAAATATGAGTGAAAAACGTCTCCAGATGATTCCTGGCCCTAGAGGTCAAATCATCCCAAGCCTTCAAGTTCTTCCTGCTGAGTCTCAGATGTCACTGAGCAGAGCAAGTCAACCCCACCGTGTCCTTTCCAAATTCTTGGCACACAGAATAAGTAAGCGTAATAAAACTGCTGTTTATTCAGCTAGGTTTGGGGCAATTTGTTATTCAGCAGTAGTAACCACAGCAGTAAGCAGTGATGCCCCTTACTGGTTCACTTCTTTCTGTTCAGCAGGACAAGTGTAGCAGAGAGGAAAGGGAGGGAATTATCAACTGTTGAGAAGGCTCTATGGGGTGATTTACATATGTTACCTCATTTAATCTTCCTAACAACATGATGAAATAAACATTATCAACCTTACTCTACAGAGTACAGGGAGGAAAAGTCACACAGCTAGAGCACAAACCCAACTTTCCCAGGGGCTCCATAGTTCAAAGGGTTTTTCCTACTACATGGGGCCTCCCTAGTTTGTGTGAGAGCCCCTGCAGTATTATTAATATATGAACTGTGAATTCTGCCACCTAGTCCTACTTCTCCATCTTATGGCATACCTGCTGAGCACCTAGGCCAAGAGGTGGGAGGGAGATGAAGAGAGAGGTGTGGCTCCTGCCTTTTTAGCAGTGATAAGTATTTTGGTGGCTAGACAGGTGTGAGTCCCATGGAAAGATAAAATCAACATGAGGCAGTGTGTGATCCAGGACTGTAGACTTTCACAGAGGGGAGGAGAAGGGTCACTTTGGAGTCTTGGGCAAGTAGGGGGCCTCCTAGTGCTCTCCTTTCTATACTGGTGAAAGGTGGGGTGACCATGTCTCTCAGTTCTCCTGAGAGTCTTGGTTTATTGTTTTATACCTGTTGTTCCAGTGAAATTATTAATAGCATCTCCTTTTATTCTCACAGTGGCCTGTTTTGGATGATAAATTACATGGTCGCCCTAGGGTGGTACTTCCAAATTGAACTTTTTCAAGGGACTAGGGTGCAGTGCTATTGCGTAATCGTGTGAAATGGCATGGAGGCAGTGACTAATGGCCCTGAACAACTGAGTCTGTTAATCCAAAGAAAAACTTGTCCATTCCTTGTACAACAAAAAAAGTCAAGCAGCAATTTGTTCAACATAAAAGTATATCTATTGGGCATCATTTGTGTGCCACCATTAAACAGCTTTAAAACCTGAATTGACAAAAACAAACAATAATCCCTCCCCAACAAACAAAACAAACCACAGTTGAACTGATCATCTCAACTGGCCTAACCGGTTTGTGTCTGGCCAAAATGGCAAGGACAGTCCATATTTCTCTTGAGGAAAATGATGGTAAATGAGTCTAATACAAGGATCAGTTTGCACCTCTCAAAAGTGTGGTCCATGACTATGGGTGTTAGAATTGCATGTGGGTGGGGGATATAGAATGCAGGTTCCAGGGCTCCTTCCCAGACTCCTTCCCACCATTTTCAGAGAATAGGCCCAGGACTTGACATTTCTAGCAAGTTCTCAGGTAATTCTGCTGTGCTCTAAAGCTTGAGAACGTCTAGGATTACATGTTTAGAACCAAGAAAACACTAAGGCCTTAGAGAAAGTTTATTGATTTGGTGACTGCTGTTGGTTGGTTTGTTGATTTAAAATTGTGAATGCATTTAGAACTTGGACCAGAGGACTGATGCTAGAGGTAGTGTGAACCTCAGTCAGCACTGCAGAAAGAAAATAAGTTAGTCTTAATTCCAAGCTGCTGCCCCATGTAAATTATAAGCCCACCACCAGGATGAGGCAAGAGTGGCATCATTTTATAATAAGAAAAAGGATTATGTATGGACATCAATCTTTTTCTCATTATTACCTCTCTTGTTGGAGTGACTCTCATAGTGAATTTGCCAAGCACTCTGTTAATGTTTAGGAACCGCAGGAAAAGAGGAACTGTGTTGACCAGGGTCTGGTCCATTCTGGCCAATTCTAGCAACACTGGACAAGGGGGAGAGCAGTGCAATGGTTAACGCACCTGCGAATATAAGATGGTGAAGATTGAGTATCTCATTTTCCTTGGATATTTGTGCCTGGCCAAACAGAACTTTGCAACAGAGTGAAGGAGCCTGGGTGTTAGAAAAGAAATAAATTTTTGAGATCATCAAGCCCAACCTTCTTATTGTACAGAAACTGAGGGCCAAGAAAGGAAATGGCTGGAACAAATGCCAACTTTGCCACTTCCTATCCGTGTAATCTTGGAAAAGTCACTTACTTGTCACTTCTCATCTCTGAAATGCAGAACAATAACAAGGCTCATTTTTTGTAGTTTTAGGGAAGAGTAAATGAAAGAGAGCGTGAATGGGGAGCACCGAGAGCAGCACTGGGGATCCATGTTATGCACCTTGCCTAGGCACTGTTCACTGTTATTATCAGCTAAAGTCACAGAGCTTGATGACAGAGCCAGGTCTGGGCCTGGGCCCCTCTGACTCTCCTGCATTTTCCAGAGTGTGGAATTCAGCAGTATTCGTGGAGTTCCAGAGCTCAGTCACATGAGATACCTGTGTGTCCCCACATTGCCAAATGCTATTTTAAGACCTTCTTTCAAAAGTGCCCCAGGATAATGAGCTCTGGCTGGCTGCCTCCAGCCTCACAGTCTGTTCTCAGGGGCGGGCGGCCTCAGTGCTCTGGCTGGCATCTGTCTGTGCCCTGGAGTGCCCTGTGCTCAGGCCCCCTCCCTGCCCCTAAGCCACATGGTGGCGTGAATAGGAGGCTGAGGTCTGAGATGCCCCAGCTACTTTGAGGGGAGATAACCCGGGGCTTGGGATGTAAGCGGGGCAAACAAATGGGTTTCAAAGGCAGTGACTGGCTGTGGGGCTTGAGTAAACTACTGGCCCCTAAAACCCTTCAGTGTCCTCATCTGTCAAATCTGTAATGAGAATGCCCCCCTCACAGGATTGTTGTGAGGGTCAGTGAGGAAATTCACACAAGGCAGAGCCTGGCCCATGGTCTACAAATGGTAACTTACTGCTCACTTCTAATGGAGCTTCATGAGTTTAGAGGGGAATTAGACAATAGAGACATTCTCAAGGGAAGGGGCAAACATCAGAATGGAGACTTGTGATTTGTAATGAGTAATGCAATTATGTTTTGAATAATCATAGAAAGGGAAGGCTGAAACTGAGAATTGGTTGAAAATATTGTATGGTCATACACAGTCAAAGAAACTGGTGGTAGCTCTACAGAAGAAAAGATGGAAGTACCTTCTATCCTTTCTTTTCCTGCTTCATGAGCTCTCCCGCTTCCTCTGCAGCCTCCTTTCGCCCTCAGAGTTTGTTATGGCTGTTTAAGTAATTGCTGTAAAAATAAATATACCAGAAATTTCCTTCCGTGTTTATAAGCCTGCAATGCAGGAACTTTGAAAGAAGTTTTAATTAACAATAGATTACATCAGTGGAATTCACTCACATTTATACTGTTAAATTAAATAATAGAAGCCTACTGGCTGCAGTATAGTAGGCAAGTGAAATACATTTTGTTTGGTTTCAAAATGCAGAAAAATCTTCTAAGTCTCTTTAGAAGAATGGCTATTATTGGCTAACTGATGTGGGTCACGACTGACATAAAACTCCAGTCTCTTCTGCCATGGTGGTTATTTACTACATTAGTTAGGAGAAGCCACGTAGTGCTGAGGTAACAAATAACTCCAGCAGCTCTCAGTGGCCAAAATGACATTGACTTCTTCCTTAAGTGACGTGTCTGTATCAGTTTGTCTGGGGCTGTGCTCCAAATTCACTTCCCTCAGGACGCAGGCTGATGGAGCAGACTTCTGTGGGGCATGTTGCCAATTGTCATGGCCTAGGGAGACAGGGCAGGGGATTGAGCCCAGGCTCCCAAACTTCCACGTGGAAACTGGCACACATCACGGCAGCTTGAATGTCACTGGCCAAAGCGTGGACACACTCAACTGTAAGGAAGTGAAGAAGTGCAGTCCTACCACGTGTTTGGCAAGAGAACAGCAATGTTTGCTGAATAGCACTAATACTACTGCATTTATGTGCATGTGTTACCATCCACAAACCACTGGAAGGTAATGACAATGACTTGTTTCTCTTTGCCTTTCTCCCAGTACCCTCTTGCAGGAGGAACGTGAAAAAATGTCAGTTGACTGACTACAGAGCTTAGCATGTGACTGGAACAAAATGGGAACAAGGGCCTGAAAACTTGGACTTCTCCTTCTCCTTTTGACACCTCTCTCCTTCCCTTATGCTGGGATTCTGACTCTAGAATTGACTACCTGGATTGATCCCGTAGCATCATTTAGCCATCCTAAACCTCAGTTTCTATAGCTAGAAAATGGGGGCTTTATTGGTCCTTTGTAAAGATTGAGTAAGATGGCGCCTGTGACAGCCAGTGGTCAGTTAAAAGTGTGTGGCTCTGACTATTGCCCAGTGCCCTCTCTGGGGGGGCTTGGATGCCTATCGCCATCTGCTGAGCTGCCCCTGCTGTCCTCAGGCAGGGCCCTTTGGGGCCGCAAGCTCCTCTGACCTTTTCCTACTTCTCTTCTTCCATTTCCATGTCAAGACTTACCTATCCTGTATCCTGTTTCTTCAGAACTCAGCTTTCCACTAAATAGAATAAAATTCTATTTAAACCCCTGTTAACTTATTAATGGATATTAATGGGTTAAAGAAGACCACCATCCCACACACACACCAATTTCTTATCTTGGGCAGGTCACCCAAGATAGTTTACTGGCAGTCACAGGTTCACAACATGTCCACAATGAAAGATGCCCTAGAGATCATCTAATCTGATAGCTTTCAAACTTTTTTTTTCCCAACTGAAAGATAATTCGGAATCCTATCTATAAAACATAAATGGGTGTTCTCTGATTGAGGGGAGATGGGTAGCACCTCCTTGCTTGGCTTTCCCCAGCTCAAAGGCCCTAGAGTACACACACCATGAAACGCCACGCATTCTAGGCCAACCCTCTGGGCCTGCAGAAGAGAAACTGAGGCTCAAAGAGAGGAAGGGACCTAGGATCTCACAGATAGTCAGTTACCAGACAGGGGGTGGATCCCAGGTCACCTGTGGGCTGGTCCAGGCCCTCCACCCTGACAAATCCTACTGGAAGAAGTGGCCAGAGAAGAAAGACGGTATTTCTGATGATTCATAGAATGTGATCATCTAAGAACAAAGCATTTTTTTTTTTCTTCTGAGGCCCTGGCTGATGAGACAGAGATAATGAGAGACAAAAACTTTTACCTCTAAGCTACCAGTTTGAATGTAGTACAGGCTGTGAGTTACTCAAGATCGTTAGTGTGTGATGGGTTATCAAAGGCCCATGTGAAACGTGTGGGATTTTTATGAGCATGTTTTTATTATAACAGACTGTTTAAAGGCCGTTATGTACCAAGTATTTTGAAAACTCTAATGGGGTCCTGTCATCATCTGCATAATTATGAAGGTCAAATCGTGCTGCACAAACCTGAGCACTATTTGTGACCAAATTAGTGTATGAACAGAACAGAATATTTTTAAAAATGTTGTTGTTGCCCCTTTCAGCCTTCTGGGTACAACAAAATCTCTCTTGGAGCTGGAAAGAACTGCCACTCCGTTACATTTTTCCACTTGGTGTAAATCTGAAGTTTTCTGTTCCCTGGTTTAAGAGAGAGGATGGATAACTGTATGCAGGTTTCAGAGGAAAGAGCTGGCTGCTGGGAATACTCAGGCCTGTCTGCTAGGGAAACTTGCTCCAGCTTGTTTTTGTCCCTGTCCCTCATTGCCCCATTGTCAACAGATGCCCGTCCAGAGAGGCCTGGCCTCACCGGATGTCCTTCGGTAGCGTGCCTGCCGCTTTCACTTGCCCTCCTCAATTTTCCATCTTACGCTAGGAAACTGCAGAGTTAGAAAAACAATGGACTGTTTCCTTCCTCTTTCTTTAAACCAAGAGGCTGAAAGGAAGGCTTCGTATTCATTACTCACAGGCCAGACTTGGGGATAAAGTTCAAATGTAACAAAAGTTAAAGTCCACAGGTCTCAGGGAGTTCCCAGCCCAGCCGGAGTTGAGATGCGCTTACCCTCTCACTGAGTCCTCCTTTTAACACAAGGCTTGCCTCAAGCTTTGTAAGTATTTTGGGTTGACATTTGGAATCTGAGCTTGCTAAAAAAAAAAAAAAAAAAACCCTTAAGATTATGGGCATGAGGAAGGGGAAGAATTGACACATAGAAGGCTCAATTTGGGGGTATTTTCTTTTCTAGGACTGTGGCCACCAGGCTACCTAGAACTGTCATTATTATTGGTGGTGACAGGTACATTTCCCAGAACCCCAGAGCACCCCTGCTAAGTAGCTAAGATGGTTTTCCCTGCCATTTCTTATTTCCTCTCTGTAAAATACTCTTGTGGACTGTTTCCTCATGGCTAGACAATTTGTGGACAGGAAAACCTCATCTGGCCAGTGTTGTAGATGCCCCGGTACAGCCATGCTGCCTCATTGCTGTGAAGGGGAGATGGAAACCACCTCTGTAATGCCAGGGTTCCACTCTGTGCTATTTATGCAAAAAAGCAGCTGTCAAGATTTTTCCCAGCTGGACCTCCCTGTTGTACTTGAAATCAGAGCTAGAAGTCACAAAGTAGCAGCACTGGGACTGTGGGGGCAATGAACCAGGGTGTGATGAGAAATTGCATCAGCAGCACAGAGAGATCCAGTAAATCCTGCACAGGCAACAGGTTGGGTCACATTAGGACCTTCAAGGGCCCTAGGAATTTTTGCCATTGTGGGCCCTTTCTTCCATAGATAAATAAATGAGTAACTTATATGGCTTTGCTGGTATACAGACAAATGTGTTAGAGTTATATATCACAATATTTCCTTTGACCTGAAAGTTCATTTTTTTAAAAAAATGAAAACATTTTTGTGGGTACCTTAAACATTTTGTGGGGTGTAAACACTGTGCCTGCTGTACCTAATAGATGAGTTGACACAGCTAACAGGAAGCAAATTCATCCTTGGTACAATTTGGAGAAACTGAATATTTATGAATTAGGGCAGTTTCACTACTTTAAATGACAATGCATATTACAAATGAGTTTGGTTCATAAAATGAGAGAGATTCATGAAATGTGTATGCAAATCCACAAATCAAAATCTCACAATTAGCAATTGATTTGTATACAAGAATTTTGACATTCCAAAATAAATTTTAAAACTTTGGTTTGGTAGGGCAAAAGCCAGAGGTGTCATAGATACTGAGGTGGGATGCCCTTTGGTCAGGATCCTGGCTCCACCATCTACAAACTCAGGCAAAATATTTTATTCCTTGGATCAGTTCTGTGCTTTTGGCTTCCTTCTCTCTAAGTGAGGGGTAATGAGAGCTGTCAGGATGTTATTGATTACATTTACCCAGCCAGGAGGATGAAACGAAGTCATGTCTGCAAAGCATGTAGTATAATGCCTAGGATATTGTACACTTTCAATAAGTGTTAGTTATTATAATTGCTATTATTGTCATCATGATGAAGTGTTATACTGTTCAACAGATGGAAAAACTCAGGCTTCTCCTTTATTTTGCTGGACAGTTTTTTGTTTGTTTGTTTGTTTTTCACTAAGTTCAGACAGGTGATGAGTAGTTAAAAAGAAGGATATCTCAGAGATTAGAATTAATCAACCAGTAGCATGAGAAGAGAGGAGTGGGAACAGACATGGAAGATTCAAGGAAAGTTAAAATACAGATCCTGGCCTCAAGAAGAGTACTGGAGACAAGACCCACCTGGGAAGGGTAAGAGACAGGACAAAGGGTGGCAGGCAAGCTTGGGGAGTAGCTGACAAGGGAAGGACCACTGGGGCGATGAGGGAAGGCATCCCAGACAACTGGATCCTGCTC
The DNA here is from genome assembly GCF_020740605.2 of Lemur catta. NCBI lineage: Eukaryota > Metazoa > Chordata > Mammalia > Primates > Lemuridae > Lemur > Lemur catta. The sequence continues at coordinate 42,669,159 of NC_059141.1, read as the reverse complement.
AGTAAGTGACAATTCCTCCTGGACATGTCCAGAGGGAGAAACCGTGTCAGACTTTTTACTCAACAGTACCTACCACAACCTATTTAGAACTGCCAAATCTTAGTTTGGAAAAAAATGTCATATTTCAACTAAATGGGGACCAAAGGTGGTTTGGTCTTACCCCCACGAAACTGGCCGCATCTACCTGGATAGGAATAAAACTCTCGTGCATTCGATGGGAAATAGGACAGAGAAAGCAACAGAAACAAAACCACAAAGGTGTTGGCCGTTCCAACAGTACTAGCTATGATAATGATATTAATATTACTTCCTATAGTGCTGTTCAATTGTAAAAAAATTTGCATTTTTGATTTTCGCCATTGAAAACAAATGTATATAAGGATTGCAACTACTATTTTCGTTTAAGGAAGAGGAAACTGAACTTGATCAATTTATCTAAATCATGTAAGTTTTGGGCCTTCAAGAGTGGAACTTAGATCTACTGATTTTGTCTTTGTTGAATTGTCACAAAATCTTCATGTTGATCATAACAATAATGATATATGGAGCCCTTACTATTTATCTGACACTGTGCCGAGCACTTGATACATATTGTTTCTCACAATTACCTTCTAAGGTGAGGCTTCTCAGTCCATTTATAGGCCCATTTATATAAGAAATTCAGACTCTCCTGAGGTCAAGTAACTTATTCCAGGTCCTATTTCTAATAAATTGAGATCTTACTCAAGGTCTATCTGACTCTATGGGTCAAGCTCTTTTCTCTATGTCTCATCCTTGTTAGTTATTGGGGTTTGAGTGGATATAATTTTACTTTAATCTCTAATGAATACTGACCTATTTTATAAACAAAGAAAGATTATTCTAAAATAGTACTTAGTTACTCCAGAAAGATGCCTTTGAAAATAACCCTTACTTAGCATTTTTTATACAAATGAGCTGAAGTATAGATATTTTAGAATTAGGCTGAAGCATAGGAAAAACAAAATCAATCCTGCCCTTACACTTGACCGCTGTAAGATTATGTATGTGTTCTGGAGGACTTAGGTCTTGCAGGTCTGGGCCAGACAGAGTCAACCTTTGTTTTCACCCTGAGATGAGATGAGATGAGCCTTTAGGTGAGCCCAGGTGAGGAGCTATGGCTGCTTGTAACTTGCCTGAGAGGAATGTTTTTACAGTTCTCCGCGGGATCACCTAAAACACCAAGCAATGCTGTATATCCGTTTAACCAGGAGCTTTCAATGTGGATTGCATTGAAAATGACACTTCCTGCTCTTCAGAGTAAGATCAGATTGTAAATGGTGGGAGACAAGTTGTGAGTTGATCTTTTATGCAGAACATAGTTCACAAGTCTGGACCTCAACCTTGTCCTCATTTTAAAGGATTCATTATGCATAATGACTTCCCTGTATGTTGAAATAGAGCCCTCAGTTCCTGCCTCAGTGATTTTTCACATTGCTTTTGTGAGCCTAAGTGTCTTTGAAGATCAAGAGTTTGATAAATAAACAAGAAATAATAATTTTGAAAAGTAGAATTTTTAATGAATATCTCAAGTCAAGTTCAAAGTTTTAAAAGGATGCTACACTAACTTTGTAAGTACATGGAAGCATTGTGTTAAGAATGCAGCTGGTCATTTATTAGTGTTTTGTATTAGCTAATTGGAAAACACCTAAATTATAACTAGTCACCCCCGCAGTTCAGGGTTGATTAAACAGCCCATGACACTTTTTCCCTCATAAGCTGCCTTAGGAGTAATTATAATGACTTGCCCATCATCTTGAGTTAATTATTCCTCATTTTTTCTAGTGCTCCTCTCTGCAAATGTCCTAAAAATATCCTACCATCTTGCACCATTCTTCTCTTATGTTTCATAATGGACACATGTAACCAGGCACGTTTAAGCAATTGTTTGGTTCGGTTTGGTTCTTTCAAAGCAATAGATAAATCATCATGCTACGTGATGAGAGAGGAAATGACAGTTTTTATCTTTTATTCAGGTAGCCTGAATTTACATGAGACCACAAAAAGCTCCTGACAGGATGTTATTGATTACGTTTACCCAGTTTGGGGCTCACGTTGGGTCTTCCTGGGACATCACAAGACACTCTTTTCCTTTCATTCCTGCCTGCAAATCAAATCCCAGATCTTCTAACTCTCTCATGAGAGTGTGAATTTTTAGAATAGAGATTTGAGGGCCCTTTGGCAGATTTCCCATTAGTTATTCTTCTAATTCAGCTCCCTTCTTTCTGTACCAATCAGTAACAATATCCTCTCTTGTTGGATGCCTTGAATGACAGCTCCACAGAACTAAGTGAAGATCAAATATTCATTATATTAACTACATCTGTTGAGTACTAGATCTTCTTGTAAATGATTTATGTGTATTAGCTCATTTAATCCTCACAACAACTTCATGAGGAGGGAACTATGTTTATCCTCATTTTACAGATGAGAAACCTGAGAACCACTGACTTGTGATTTACCTGACCCAAAGGCCCTCCTTCCTCTCTTCCTTCCTGCTTTCCTTTGTTCTTCCTTCCAGCCAACTTACTTTCTTTTTTTCTTCCTTTCTTTTTCCTTCCTTCCTTTCCTTCCTCCTCCCTCCTTCCTTTCCTCCTCTTTCCTTCCTTACATCCAAGTCAAGAATGTTAATTATTTAGTGTGTGCTGAGCAGTACTGTGGGCACTGGCGATGGCAGTGAACAAAGCAAAGTCCCTGCCCTCATGGAGCTTAACCACAGTCTGTGCTGCCCTGAATTACACATCACCCCTAAGGAGTTTGCCCAGGTTAATTTCACCCAGTTTCTTACCTATCTGGATAATCTCAACTCTCTTTCCATTTTAATGCACTTCAGTAATTCAAAAATTCAGTTTCATGTTTTAGCTAATGTGCCTGCTTTGAAAGCTTCAGGTGCCAATAGACAATGTCTACCTTTATTACGTAGTATCTTAGGCACCTTGGTGCATCTTGCCTTCTGTAGATGATCACGAAATGCAATCTTACTGCTATTTTATAGACTGTCTATGTTGCAGTGACAGAGAGATGCCTGAGGACACGATTGGACCCACTTCAAGACATGAGTTTTTAAAATTTTTCCTGATGAAAGCATTAAAATAAAAACAGTTTATTTTTCAACAAAAATAGTCATGGAGCCAATTTGGGATTTCCTGAATGAAGTCTGCAATTTGGGGGTGGAGCATTTTAACTCCAAAGCCATGGATCATGCCAGCTTTGGACATCTGCCTGAGCTTTATTAAAACATTCACCCCTAGGCAGGCTGGGCGTGGTGGCTCACGCCGGTAATCCTAGCACTCTGGAAGGCCGAGGTGGGTGGATCGCTCAAGGTCAGGAGTTCGAGACCAGCCTGAGCAAGAGCGAGACCCCGTCTCTACTAAAAATAGAAAGAAATTATCTGGACAACTAAAAATATATATAGAAAAAATTAGCCGGGCGTGGTGGCGCATGCCTGTAGTCCCAGCTACTCGGGAGGCTGAGGCAGTAGGATCGCTTAAGCCCAGGAGTTTGAGGTTGCTGTGAGCTAGGCTGACGCCACGGCACTCACTCTAGCCCGGGCAACAGAGCGAGACTCTGTCTCAAAAAAAAAAAAAAAAAAAATTCACCCCTAGGGAAAGTTTCTAGATGTTTTAACTATAATCAATTAACTCACTCTTTTTCCTCTTCAACTTTCCTGCTGTTACACTTCTCCTCATGCCAGGTGATACAGGGACAGTCATAGGTTTGTCTGATTGTCTTTTTAATCTGACCTAGAGAAAGTGCAATGTGGGATACCCTTAGTATGGATTAAATGGGATATATATATATATATATATTTTTTTTGAGACAGAGTCTCGCTCTGTTGCCCGGGCTAGAGTGAGTGCCGTGGCGTCAGCCTAGCTCACAGCAACCTCAAACTCCTGGGCTTAAGCGATCCTACTGCCTCAGCCTCCTGGGTAGCTGGGACTACAGGCATGCGCCACCATGCCCGGCTAATTTTTTCTATATATATTTTTAGTTGACCAGATAATTTCTTTCTATTTTTGGTAGAGACGGGGTCTCACTCTTGCTCAGGCTGGTCTCGAACTCCTGAGCTCAAGTGATCCACCCGCCTCGGCCTCCCAAAGTGCTAGGATTACAGGCATGAGCCACCATGCCCGGCCTAAATGGGATATATTTATATGGTTTCAATCACTTCCATATTATCAGTAGTTATCCTCGTATAGACATGTCTTCCAGGGAAATTTCTATTGCCCATTGTGCCAACTCGCCTGGCATTGTGACACAAAGAATCAGGGCAGAGGCACTGTCTTAATATTGATGTGTCTGAGGTCCCCAGCATCGGAAGTATATGGATTGAAGAAGGAAAGCAAAGACTGAAATACACAGAGTTGAAGCTAGTCTATGTATAATTTTTCCAAATCTTACAGCTCATATATGGCAGAAACTTGGTAGCGATGTTCTCAAAGTTGACAATAATCCTAAAAATGCACCATCAATAATAAAAACAAATTTTGATCAAATATGTTACAAAAAAGACACTTATATTTCTGCTTTATCTATGAAAAATTATAATTGTCATAGAAAAGGGTGATAAAGGAGTGTGTACCCCTTTCCATGTAACAAGTAAGAATATTATTATATAGGTATGTCAGGCAATTAATTAACAAGAAATATTAAATTATCTTTTTGTATTTTGTTACATTTATGGTATTTGCCTGCTTTTAAAATTTGAAATTTGTTGTGATTTATTTTCTAATTCTCAATAAGTATTTACTTTTATATCTAATTCCATTTGTAATTTTGTGTTCTTCAAAAAGACCCCCAATTACATAAGTTTCTCTTCTTTCAAAGCCTGAGTCCACCTTAGCTAAGAACAATTTGTTGTAATATAAAGCAGAGTGTGTGTGTGTGTGTGTGTGTGTGTGTGTGTGTGTGTGTGCACGCACGCCCAAGTGTGTGGGAAACTCATCAGTCTGGACCTTTTCTGAACCAGTTAGTCTTTAAGATTTTTCACTGTCAAATATAAGAGAACACTAAAAACTGAAGACAATTTCCTCCATCTTCTCTTCATCACTTAAAATATGTGGTGTCACTGTATCCTACACACTAAAATGTGGTATTTTCTTCGCTCGTTGTATTAGTTAGGATAAATGACTAGCACTATAGCAAACAGCCCCAACATGTTGGAGGCTTTCACATTCAAGGTTTACTCTTTGCTCCTGTCACGGGCCTCTGCTCCATGCAGACATTCAGGGACCCTCACACCTTCTGTCTAGTGTGCTCCTCTGGCTCCTCTGCATCCAGGCAGTCGATGGGGTCAGAAAAAAAACTTGGCAGATTGGGATCACGGGGTGATCACAGAGGCTGGGCCTGCGTCATTTATTGCCCCCATCCATTGGCCATAACTCAGTCATATTGCCTCACCTAAGGAGGCTGAGAAGTTTCTAGTATGTCTCTTCTTCTAGAAAGAAGAGGAGAAACATGTATATAGGGGAGTAGTGGCAGTCTCTGTCATAGCCTTCAATAGATTTGTAAAAAAAGAAAAGAAAAGTCAATTTTTTGGTAGATAGGAATGGTCTCACAGGGGAATTGTCACAGATTCCAAATCTATGTGCATTTAATTGTGGAAGCTGTTGTGCTTTGGTGAAAAGTGTGTGGGATCTGGAATCAGAATACTTGCATTTGTATTTGTCGTAGCTCATCACTTATTAGCAACGTGACCTTGCACGAGACACAGTCTTTCTGAGCATCAGTTTCATTAACTGTCAAATAGATATGAAAATAATCTCTGCTTCACTAACTGCATAGGTTGTTTTCAGAGTCAGGTGAGATCAAAGGAGGAGTTTACTGTACTTTGTGAGATGATGTACAAATATAAGAAATATAAGTGCCTGCCCTTCCTCCTCCTCCTCATTTTGGCCCAGTTTCCACTCTTACTGCCAGGGTAATATGTTGCATATACCTGGCTATAAGACTGATGGAAATGCTAATGCCTCTGTCACAAGGAGACTGAATATGATTTTCAGTCCTCCTCAGAGACTGAATATTTATTTTATCTCTCTCTCTCTCTCTCTCTCTCTCTCTCTATATATATATATATATGTAGGTAGAGTATCCCTAATCCAAAAATCTGAAATCCGAAATGCTTTAAAATCTAAAACTTCTTGAGTGCCAACATGATGCTCAAAGGAAATGCTCATTAGAGCATTTTGGAGTTTGGATTTTTGGATTAGGGATGCTCAACTAAAAAAATCTGAAATCTGAAACACTTCTGGTCCCAAACATTTTGGATAAGGGATACTCAACCTGATATACATGTTAGTCCCTGGATTTTGGGGGGAAAAAACAAAATGGAAGAGTATTTTTTTAAAGCAGTGTTAAAAAAAAGAAAGCAAATTGTCAGCTTCCCTAGGTGTTGACTAATGCCATCAGCCTTTAAAATTTAGTGTGAAGAATCTGTCCTTAAAATCATCTCCTTCCTTCTACAGAGGGAAGGCTTTTAGAATAGGTTGCCACATATATGAGAAATGTGGTCTTTTGAAATTAAAAAAAAGAAGTAGAAGATAGATGTACTATCTTGAATTTTCCTTGAGTTGAGGTCATATAACAAGTAGTATATTAAATGGAGTAGAATTTTTTTAATGAAAATATTTATGTTTTAAATATCTTTATCACATTTATTAATTATTGATATTTACATCTTCACTACAGCAAGCCAAAAAGGATTGATTGGTTTTTATCAATATAAATTATTTTATGGGCCTCTGGTCTCTGTCTTGGATATTGAAAGAACCTCTCTCCAAATGCATGCAACAAATACAGTTCAGAGATAATGAGGTTTTGTGGGGTTTTTTGGGTATATTTGTTTGTTTTCTTTTTCACAGTTTTCTCACTTCTTTGAAGCCCTCAACCCTTTTTGTCAATGGAATTCATTTCCTTAGGAGAAGGCTAAAATTATTGATAAGAAGTAGTCAATGGAGTTTATAAATTTATTTTTTAATGTCCTAAGAGAGACAATACTCTTGAAAACTAAGACTTTTACAGCAAGGGCCTGAACTCCAAAAGCTTAAGATTATGGAATTTTCAGCACATAGAAACCACAGAATGGGAAGGAATAGTTCATGAGTATTTTCCTGCCCAGGGAAGATCTGGTTTGAGCATCAGGCACCCAGGAGGAGAAATTGAGGTTAGAGGCTGGTAAGGAGCCAGAGAAAGCGCTTAGTGCCCTCCCTCGCACCTATCCAGGCTTTGGGGAACCTAATGATTGGATAGGATGCATTTGGGGCCTCGTACCTTGCTTCCTGATGAAGCATGAGGAAAAGAAAGCAATTACTGTAGATAAGTCAACCTTTCCAACATGGCTCTGCAACAGCAAAGTATAAAAGGCAACAGGAAGGTCTAGGCAGAGAAAGTCTGAAGCAGTACCCCAACAGGCCTGCAGCCCCAGGAGATGCCAGAAAGTCAAAAATTTCCCATCCCCTTGAGATGAATGTATGAGTGAAGTGACCTTTTTGCATTTATTGTTTTTTAACACATAAATTTCATAACTGCTATAAATGGGAATTACATTCTAATTTTCCTTGCTCTTGTTCAGATATCAAATAGCCTGAAAGCCTCTGGAGTCATCTGTGTGATCTTCAAAACCAGCAACCTGAGAACGAAGCAGGAAGAGGATGTTTCAGCTTTGGATGCCATGGTGTAGGTCCCAAGGGTCAAAGAACCTGCTCCATTGGAATCCAGTGTGGATGGAGGCAGGGCTGCCTCAGCTGGTGCTCACCAATAAGGCCCACTTAGCCCAGTCCTGTCTCAGTCAGCATCTGTTCTGATTGGTTGGTGTTTACATCTGACTGCTTTTGAGTTTCACACCTCCTGATGACCTTGGCCTGATGCATATTGCCTGATGCCAGCAACTTTCACAAGCCTCTTCCCCCAACTTGGATCACCCCATAGGAATAAGTAAAAGAGAAAGGGAAAGGAGTATTCTGAGATGACTGGTGATTCCCTCCCAAGGAGACTGGCATAAACCAGAAGTGACTACATTTACCTTGATTGTCAAGCTTAAGGTTTCCACCATGAGTTTCTGAACTAATTTAAGTTCATTTACAGTGAATTAAAGAGAGCCCCATTTTGTCTGAACATGTAACAGTCATAACTGCTACAAATGTGAATCACTGCATTTGAGCTTTCACTTCTCATATTTACATGTCAAATGTGCCCCAAAGCTTCTAACGCCATCAGGCATTTGCCAGGGAAGGTCTAAGGGGGAACATGTTCTTCTGCAATTAAAAAAGAAGGGCTCATTGAGGGTGTGTTACCACAGTAGGGTCTGACCTACAAGCTGGCATGATAGAAATGTACCTTTCTACTCTTTAGTAGTTGAGAAAAGCTGTCATGAAAACCCCATGACAGATAAGAGGCTACATAATATGTCTTTCACATGAGTTAAAACCAAGAGAACTTGATTTTGAGTAGGAAAAATGGCAAATGGAAGAAGAGTAAAAACCAAAACAAAAAAACTAGAAAGGAAATGGACAGATGTTTATAGCTTAACACAGAGTTAGTTAAAGGAGCTTAAATATTCTTCTTGGGAAGAGATTCATCAGCATGTCTGGGAATGAATTTTTAAGTTTTAAGAAATATTTTGAATCTATATAGTGAAAGCGGCAGGTAAATTCAGAGGGATATAAGGCATGGTCTTCATGGATAAGTTACTTGCCCTTTAGAAAAAAGGTCTTCTCTGCCTGGGTAGACTAGGATGGAATCACTGGGTATCTCTGGTTAGGGACCCAGAGACATGGATAATCAATCCAGAGATATGTTCACCTGATAAAGGATGAGCACCTCGTACAGAAGCGGTGCGAACATTGTTAAACATTGGAATGGGTGGTTGAGGAGAGGGATGGAATCTCCTTCTTAGGAAGTTATGAAAAACAGGAAACATCCTCATGGGTCTATTTGGGTTTTAGACTACCTGAAGGTGAGAGGTCAGCTCTAGTGAGCCTCTTGGGTCAGTGCTTTACTAGATTATCTTTAAATATAAATTACTTGTCCTTGAAATTGAAAACAACTGTGGAGTTTTTCACTTTGAATAATTGATAGCAAATGAGGTAAGAATGAATGGAGTACATAGGGGAATATCACTGACGTGGGGCAAGGGAGATGGTCTCATTGGCCTCTGAAGGTCCATTTTGATTTTAAGAATCAATATATTTTCTAAACATTCCATGGGAAGATATCCCATTGGGGTGCTGCAAAGTACCACCAAGTGAATCTAGTAATGATGTTTGTCACAGGCTAGAAGTGTTCAGAGAATGTGCTGTACTAAAAAAGGGCTTGTGAAAGCTATTGTTCATTCAGCATCTCTGGATCTCAGGACAATTTTTCTAATTCATATGGTATCAGGGCCACCTCTAAGGCTGTAAGGGCATGGGAGAAATATATATATATATATACATATATATATATATATATATACAATATATGAATATTGCAGTTTCTTGTCTATATAAACAATTGGATTAAAAAACATAAAATTCCTGGACCCACGTGAGGTATAGTCATTTATCAATGAAGATTTGAAGTAAAGAACTGGCACTTACGTATTTGTTTATTGTCCCATCACTGCATGTGACGATTCTTCATGGTGTCCAGGCACCATTGCTTCCTGTTCAGGTTTTTTATTGTCAAATGCACCATTCTTGGATAACTTTGTATCTCCTACCATGGGAAAAAGGTGTGTAGTTGCTATTACTCATGGTGCTGTACTCTTTGGAGCCTTTTTTTATTGAGGTCATATGGATAGATCTTCTTGCTTCTTCAGGTCTTTAATAACCATTTATGTAGTGCTGGTCATATCCCTTACTCACGGTGCTTCACCCTGTTATAATCACAAATGCAAGCCTTACTTGGAGTATACAGAAAAATGGAAGCAGTAATTCATTTTCTGATTATGTTACATTTACTGTTTGAAACTTTATAGTATAAATGTAGAATGACATGCTTTTCAACCATCTCTTTTCTTGAATGTTTTGGGCTATAATCACTGCATTCCTAGCGGTATCTTTTCATGGTCCCGTGAGAAGAGTGGTCCCATTCTCACAAAAGGACTACCTTGGGAACATGCAATGTCACCACACTGGTAAAATGAGGGGATATCTATTGTAAAGGCCCATGGCCATTTGCATTGTGGAGCAACAATTTCCAAAAACCTTGAAGATGCGTGAGGCCACCCCTGACCGTCTGACATGTGGCAAGGAGCCGGTAAGGGTTGGGTGACCACCCTAGGACCAGCAGCGAGGGTGAGTGTCACACAGTGTGAAGGACACCTACTGCCACCCCACCACCCTTGGATTCTGTAGACTGGAGTCAGCACTGCCGTCAGGACACTGACAGGCCCACCAAAGGCAGGTGCAAGTCCAAGGTGGGCAGTGAACCAAGAACCCTGAATAATCCTATGTCCAATGTGGGTGAGTCACCCAAAATCATCATGTCAGCACCACTCTGGCGGCCCAGTCTTATGACATCTGCATAAGAAGCACCATGCTGGCTAGCAGGAGTGACCTGTTCACCAGGTCACCCTCCTGGAACAGAGCCTGATCACAGGCCCCAGACAACCACAGAGGTGTGAGAACAGGGTTCCTTCGGGCATCTAGTAAACCCCACACTGGGGGAGAGGGCTGGGGAGTGCCTGAAAAGGCCACATGGGGGCCAGGCTCATGCAAGTCCCAGCATGGGGTGGGGGCGCCTGACCCTGATGGCATTGCGGGCCCTGGTAGATCTTACGCAACTGTGGAAGACTTAGAAAAATCTGTACAAGTCCTCCAAAGTGCAGGTACCATGAGTGTTGATGGGGGTGGGCCTAGGCCTGAGTCTAGTGGTGATATTGTGTAAGGTGTTGCACTGTATTGCAGGGACCATGTGTAGACAGTCATACTGTTGACTTGCAGCTGGAGATACTTCAGCTTCACTTTACAATGGTCTGCCAGAGTGAAGTGGTGCAAATGACAGCAGTGATATATAATTTGTTAGGGATGTGCATGTTTTCCCTAATGTACTTGTGAACATCCCCACAGTTTTATATAAATGCACATAAAATAATATAAGCATATATAATATACAAATGATATGATATGATTTGATTTATATTATATATATTATAAATGTGCATATAAATATATACTTATATCTTTCACACCTATATCTCTCCCATTTGATAGAAGTGTGAAGTTTCATTTATTCATTTACTCATTTTTTTCATTCATGCAACTTATTTATTATAAAGCACCCATTTTCATGTTTTGGATCCAATAAATCAATTCAATATGTGAAGTGATGACACGAAAGGTGACACTAATCTTCATTTCTTCACTTCATAAGGGAGCTGGATCGGTGTATTTATACTGAATACTGGGTTTTCTTTTTAACCGTATTTTCTTTATGGTTGATATTTTTGTGTAATTTGGAAGATTTCTTCTTAATTCAACTCTGTCTAGTCTGAATTTTCCTTTTAGTATGTAGAACTTCTTGTTATATTTTCAAGAGAATACGTTATAAAGAAAAATCATTCAGCAAATAAAGGAAACGAAAACCCCAATGGATATTGTGTAAGAATAGAGTTGTACCACTACCAATGAAATATTCTTTCCTATAAACAAAATGAGGAACCAGACTAGGAAGCATTAAGTATACTTAAATGTGCTGAGGTCTTGGAAATTTTAACTATAAGAAGAATACACATCATTGCATGCGTTTCAGAGGTACAACTTTCTCATTCTCTGCATTCACTGGAATTTTGAGAAGTGGTGCCAAGAATAGGCTTTGAGCTTTGTGACCTCTGAACTCAGTGGCAACATCAAGAGGCACCTGGAGGTGTCTTGTGGGTGTGGTGGCCACAGCTCAAGCATGAAGAGGGAGAGAATGCAGGGCAGGATGGGCTTCACGGTGAGGCAGCGGTAAAGATGGGCCCTGTGGGCTGGGGGTGGAGTGCTGAGTGCGGCAGGGGCTGCCCAGGTGCCTCTCAGGAAGGGACAAACATTCCCCAGCTGAAAGGAGGGTGGGCTATTGACGGATTTCAGCTGCGTCCCTCTCTGAGCCCTGCCCTTAGCCAAAGCTTATGCACCCTCCTCGGGGAAAGCCCACCTCCAGTGACTGGTCACTGGGTAGTGCACGCAGCGCCTTGGCACAATTTACGGCAACCCTGGAGGGTCATCCCAGCTCCAGAGCTTTACATGGTGTCAGCTGAGTCCTCATTTGTGGACAGATCATGGTTCAACGTCTCCCTTTGCCCAGTCCTGCATTGCCCCATCCGTCTCACCTCACAGGTGCTCCTGAGAACACCCCCTGATAAGCCTCCTGCGCACGAATCTCAGCGTCTCATTGTCCGTCTCCAGGACGCCTGCTTTAAGCCGGTGTCAGGCTTCCCAGGCAGGGAGTGACTTTGGGAAATAATGAGATGTGCAGTTTGGCTCAGGTATTGGGTGGAAAGTGGGGGCAAAGTGTGGCAGAAGTGTGGAAAGGATTCACTGTGATAGACAAGGAGGCAGGGTCGGGGACAGGGAGGATTGACAGTTTCGAGCCGGGGCAAAATAAGATGAAGGAGCAGGCTTAGGACCAGTTTAAGTCAAATTATCAACATTTTCTTTCTGGTGTTTCAGGGACTATGTTATAATAAGAAAAGTAACTGAAAGGAGTAGATTTATAACGTGCTATCTTTTCTAGATTCAAATCTCATCATCAGTGGGCCTTGTCTTTTGTTTTTTGGATTTTTTTTTTTTTTTGAGAAGTAGAGATGAGTCTTAGTAGATCGTCACATACACAATCTCCACGCGCATCTGCACAATAGCTGGTAAGAGTTAAAGCTATCAGCTCTTCCCTTAGCAATACTCGTTCCTATTTGTGAAAAACCTACTGCATACCAGAGATTATATGTGTTATCTCTGAGCCTCACGACAACACTGAAAGGTAGTATTATTTTCCCAATTTTAGGGATGGGGAAACTGAGGCTTGGCTAGGATAAGGGTCTTGCCTAGGGAGTAGGGGGTAGAGATGGGATTCAATCCCAGATTTCTTTAACTTGGAAGCTCCTGCTGTCCAAGTCAGATGAGCTGGTCCCATGAAGCCCATGATCTGGGCCTCGTGCTTGGTGCTCTGACTCATCAGGCCTAAGTGGTGACCAAGACATGTGCTTATTCACCCTTGCAAGTCATTTGTCCAGGAGACTGAAGCAGCCACACAGTAGCTTAGCAATTGACCTGGATGACTGTTTCTCCTTCAACAACAATAATAATCATAAAAAGCGCTTCTATTTTTATAATATGCAAAGTTCTTTTATGTGTCATGTTGTTTGAAGTTCTCAGCAGAGTGTGTGGTAAGAAAGACAGAGGATTATCCTCATTCTACAGGTGAAGGACTGAGGCTGGAACAAGTTAATGTGTTCGTGTTCGCTTGCCGCGAAGGGGGCAGGACCAAGCCCTGAATTCCAGTGTCCCCTTTTGTGTGCCACGTTGCTTTCCCTTAAGCCACATGCTTAAGCGTCAGAGAGGGAATGAGGCTCTAAGGAGAACGTGTCTCTTACTTTCTTCGACCTTGGTTGAACCAAAATGCTCTGTAAATACACTTGAGATCGTCTGTGAAAGATTCATCAGCCAAGAAATAAAAACGGCACAAAGTGATTAAAAATGAGGTTCGACTGTACTGTAACTTGCCGGGTAGACACCAGTACTCCGGCACCCTCATAATTGACTGTAATTATCTCTAATCATCATTCTGTTCTGGTGGATGCTTTCTACTTCTATCAAAACCTGATCTTTTCCCCTCATGTCACCTGGAGGGCCCTTTTTCTAAACTCCCTAAAATTGTCATTTAAAGTTGATTGCCACGTCTCACCAGCACAAGAGCCCAGGTTATCGAAACGAGCACCTACTTTTCTACATTTGCGTTTTCTGTATCACTGTTGACCTGGCACTTTATACGCTTTAAGGGCTTTCTTTCTTTTTTTTTTTTTTAAACCTTGATGTTATTAATATCTCGGCAAACCAACAATGATTTCAAAGCGCTGTGGTTTTCTGTTATACGGCTTTGCAGTGTACCTGGCATTTGCTACAGCCACAGTCCCACGTGATGAAAGAATCAAGGTGGGGTCTCCTCCGACTGGGAAAAGTGGGATATGCCTAGAGTGGCTGAGATGAGCGAGGGGAGCAGTCCAGGAAGAGCGAGGAGAGGCCGCGGGGACAGGGGTGGCCTTCGTGAGAAAGCACCCCCTTCAGGCTCAGCCAGGCATCAGGGCTTCTATGTGGACAGAAACTTCCCCTTTTTTGAAAACTCTATGAAAGTGAATTGTGTGTGAAGGAAAAATGACTTCACATGTTCCTTTGCTTTCCATGAAGTAAAAAACTGTGGTGGAAAATTTATAAGGAAATCCATCTGATTTCTCTATTTCTCTTGCTGTATGATTTTCAGTATTACTCAACACTCGGACTGTCACGGCTAAGTGTGTCCTTATTTTCGGCATTTGTATTTCTCAACCACTTTATTTAGCAGCTTGCTAAATATAATGCCCCCCTCACCCTGAGTCTTTTTTTTTTTTAAACAGATGAAGGATGAAACAGGAAGTAGTGACATAATTTCCCTGGATTCACATAGCAATTTAACGACAGGCCAGGGCTGGATAAGAACTCGGAGCAGCTCTTTTCACAACTGCTCCAGGTCACGAATAGTCAGAGACTGACCACGCTTCCAGGAGGATGAGTTTATCAGAGGTTAGCTGTTTAGTCCTACAGGGGTAGAAAAGCAAACCACAGCCAAGGGCCAACTCAACCTGCTGCCTATTATTCTATGGCTCATGAGCTAAGAATGGTTTTTGCATTTCTACAAGATTAAAAATAAGGTCAAAAGAAGAATAATGTTTCATGGCACAATAAAATGATATAAAATTCTAATTTCAGTGTCCACAAATGCAGTTGTCGTGGGAAAACAGCCACACTCATCTGTGTATGTCTTGTCTATGGCTGTCTCATGATGCTGCAATGGAAGAGTTGAGTGGTTGCAACAGAAACTCACAAACCCTGGAGTAGTTTATGACTTGTAAATTATCCGGCCCACAAAGCCTAAAATATTTGCTATGGGGCCCTTTACAGAAAAAAGTTTGCTGACCCTGCTGTAGAAGATTTTGAGGGACGGGCATGGAATGAGCATTGGGTGGTTGGGGTCATGTCTAGGGGCCAGTTTCTGTCAGTGATGCGGAGCTGAAAAGGACGGGCAATGGATGATGCCACCACAAGATTCTAATTTTTCTCGGGGTGGGCCCTGTTTGAGTCCTTAAGTACATGAGAGAACTCACCCCTCTTTTCCTTTTTTTAACTGTTTCTGAGTTTTTCAGTTATGGGAATAGAAAAATGAGACTTGGAGCAAAATTTAGTGATTTCACACAGCTAGTAAGGGGTCTACCTAGGACCCAGATCTTCTTTCCCAAATCCAGGGTGATTTCTGCAAGCCAAGGTAGCCAGAGAAGCCCTGTCTCTGGCAGGAACCCTCCGGGCGGGCCTCCTTTATCTCTCCCTGACTCACCGGGCTTGTGTCCCTAGCATGCCCTGCCCAGGAGTGCTAGCAGGCTGTGTATTCACATCTGAGTTCAGCAACTGGAGGATGAGTCCTTTGAGTAGGGTTGCCAGATTTAGCAAATTAAAATATAGGACACTCAGTTAAATTTCAATTTCAGATAAACACAATTTTTTTTAGTATATGTATGTTTCATGCAATATTTGAATCTATTTGCATAAGGCATACTTTAAAAAGTTATATTAAAATTATTTGTTGCTCATCTGAAATTCAAAAAATTTTAAAGGCTTTTCAAACAGCAGTTTAAGGTTCACAACAAAATGAGAGGAAGGAACACAGACATCCCATATACACTTTGACCCCACAGATGCATAGCTTCTCCCATTATCAACATCCCCTACCAGAGTCGTACATTTGTCACAATTGATGAACCTACATGGACACATCATAATCACCCAAAGTCCATAGTTTACCTTAAAGTTCACTCTTGGTTTTGCATATTCCATGAGTTTGGGCAAATATGTAATGACATGTATCCACCATTATAGTGCCATGCAGAGTAGTGTTGATGCCCTAAAAATCCTCTGTACTCAACACCTAATTCATCCTACTCCTGCCCCCAACCCCTGGAAACCACTGATTGTTTTATTGTCTCTGTAGTTTTGCCTTTTCCAGAATGTCATGTAGTTGGAATCATACAGTGTGTAGGCTTTTCACATTGGCTTCTCTCATTTAGTCAAATGCATTCAAGTTTCTTTCACACCTTTTCATGGCTTGATAGCTCATTTTTTTAGGGCCAGATATTATTTCATTGTCTAGGTGTACCATAGTTTATTTTACCTATTCACCTCCTTCAGTAGGACTCTTGATTGCTTCAAGTGTTGGCAATTATAAATAAAGCTGCTATAAACGTCCATGTGCAGGTTTTTGTGTGGCCGTAAGTTTTCAGTTCCTTTGAGTAAATACCAAGGAGCGTGACTACTGGATCATATGGTAAGAGTATGTTTCGTTTTGTAAGAAACTGACAAACTGTGTTCCAAAGTGGCTGTACCATTTTGCATTACCATTAGCAATAAATGAGAGTCTCTGTTGTTACATCCTCCCCAGCATTTGGTGTTTCAGTGTTCTGGATTTTGGCCATTCTAATGGGTGTGTAGTGATATTTCATGTTTGCTTCTTTAATTTGCATTTCCCTGATGACATATGATGTGAACATATTTCATATGCTTATTTGAAGTCCACATTTAACTGGGCATCCTTTATTTTATCTGGCAGCCCTACTATTAAGGGCAGGGATTGGATTGGGGATCTTATTTACCCTTTATTTACCTGCCTCTTTCCTCCCACATCACCATCACCCCCCACACCCAGTCCCACCATGCCCAACACAGTGCCTTTCAAAGACACTTATGCACTAAGATTTAATGGAAAACAAGCTCTTCCAGGCTAAGCACTAGCTCCCACTTAGCTGAGGAGACAGACATGTAAATAGATTCACTTCATTATATTCTGATACTCACTATCACAGCAGGATGAGTCAAGAGCCACAGGAGTCTCAGGGAGGGAGCTGTTTAGTCTGTGTGGCAGAAATTGGAAAGGCTTTCCAGAGGATGAGATACCCAAGGTGGGTTTTGAAGTAGGAGTAGGAGTTTATCAGGGTCAGGGAGGGGAAATCAGGGAGAGGGAGCAGCCTATGCCACGTCATAACTGCAGACAAGGGAACAGTGTGCCCAGGAATGGTGAGATGAGCTGCGTGATTGGTGCACAGGTGTCTGGGATGTAGTAGGCACTTGATAAATAGTGATTCAAAGATCAGTGTCGAAAGTTAAATTCTGTAGCTCCATAGAAGTGCCACTAGAATTAAAACCACCTGTGATCTTTGTTCTCAGTACTGTGACTCTAACTGCCAATTCTTTGGTCACTAAGTTGACAGCCTTTACAATCAAGCAGATGTTCTTGGTAAGTGCCTGCTTGCTTCAGCCTAATCCCATGATATAGTTGCCACATCCTTGGCTGTGGCATGAAGGAAATCCCATAGTGAAGTCCAGTATTGAGCTACTTTATTTGAACTGGTGGTGGGAGGAGACCGACAGCCTGCCTAGGCCTGAGGTTGGATGTTTCTTCCATCTTGAAGGTCTAACTGGCCATAAGTGACTCTCTGTGATTTAGAGAAGTCTGGTGTTAGTTAATCTTATGCCTGTTAAGACTAACCTCATTCATGGCTGTCTTTGGTCTTTTCCCAAACACCTCTAATAGATAATATTCAGGGTATCTTCTATTTGTCTCCTAGATTCCTTCTCCACCCTTCTCCCTCTCTCGAGGTACCCCAGGAGGCTGCCCTGTATGCATGTGCCGATGGACGACCTTGCCCTCACCTTGGAAGACAGGAAGTGAGTGAAGTGGTGCTCTCCTTGCTGAGTCACTATAAGTTGACTGTGTCCCTCTACAAAAAGCCACAGGTTCCATCAGGCGCCTTCTCTGTATAGCCACCCCTTCTGGTTCCCATAGGTATTTTCTTCCTTGCTCCCCCCTCCTGCTGTAGGCTTGAGGTAGTAATGGCTCCCACCCTTGCTTGCCCTGGGGTATCACTTTTCCTTGTTGTTTATCCTAAACACAGTCCACACCTTGACGGGACCCTGACTGACACAGATGAGGTATTATGACGTTCATTTGGTTATTAGCTCATATTCTCAATACTAGAGGCAAGGTTGATTCAAAAACATCTTATATTTTGCTTTGTCATACATTGTGAACAACAGGTGACAATCCATTATGTAAGGAAATGTACTGGTTTTGAAAATAAATTGTAATTTCAATTTAGTTAATATCTTTAGGGAGTCTCAGGTGGTAAACACAAAATTATTCACTGGAATTGCTTTTTCTTTTGCAGATGCAGATATAATGGCAAAGAGCATGAGTTTTGATGTAAGAGATCTAGTTTTGAATCCGAGATCTTTTAGTTTACTACCTTGTGGTTATATATGAGATGAGTTACTTTACCTCTCTGGGCCTTATGTGTAATATGAGAGTGACAATTTCTCCTCACAGGGCAGTTGTGAAGATCAAATGAGACAATGTTTATAAAGCACTTAGCTTGCTGCATGGTACATCATAGGATTATTGAAGGCCTAAGTGATGCTTATAGATGCATCATTTTCATTGTGTCCAAGAATTAGCCTTGGAATCTAGAAGAACATCTTCCAGTAGAATTTTCTGAGGTGAAGGAACTGTTCTACGTTTGTGCTGTCCTACAGATAGCTATTGAACACTTGAAATGTGTGTGTGTGACTGAGGAGCTGAATTTTTTATTTTATTGAATTCTAATTACATTTAAATATCCACATTATGTCTCATGGCTGCCATATTGGACAGTGCAGATCTAGAGAGTAAACATTAAAGACAAGAAGTCACATTGTAAGATCCCTAATGCAAATCAAACATGCGAACATGAAAGCCATCAGTAGGATAAAATCAGAAGTATCAAGGCAATCCATTCATGCTCTCTGACATGACATGGTGTGTGCAATACTCATATTTAAAAACATCCTTTGTATTGGAAAACTAGATGGATTGAAGTTTACATAAATGATTATACATATACACACTTAAAGGGGATATTTTGGATAAATTTGTTTTTAGCCAGATTATGTGGATAATTACTTCAATTTCTCCTTTTGCCTTGGTTCGTGTAGCTATTGGTATGAAGGCCTCTCTGGCCCTTGACCTTCTGGAGTCCACACCAGGTGTTGCTCACCAACATGGCACTCATTCCTACTGAACCCAACGGGGCCTCCCAGTCCTCAACATTACATTGCAGTCAGCTATGACCCATCGATTGGAATTGATATGTGACAGAAAAATAATTTGCCACCTTAGATTTAGACACATTCTTTTAAGGGAGTACTTGGGTAGTCTGGGGAGAATGAAAGAAAAACAGCCTATATAATAAAAAGGTAAATATATTTAGAATTATAGAGAAATCTAGCTAGAGAATGCTCAAAGAGAGGTCTTCTTTTTCTTGGCCACGAGTAACTTGAATATGCACACATGTGCTTATCTGCTGTGTAGCTTCCAGCCACCCCTCCAAATGCAGGGTCCACTTTCCTCCACCCTGCTCTATGCCCTGGGGGGCTGACCATTGACTATGTTGCTGGGCCTCTTCGCCCTTGGCTTCCTGCTGGAACTGGCCAGTTAGAGGCACTAGCAAAAGATCTGGCCAGCAGATTAGAGTGAAATTGGAGTATTTATTCCCTTGACTCCCTTCCTGTGGGGACAGTGTGGACCGTCTGGGTCCCAGTACTGTGAGTCTTAATTCCTTCCTCCAATCAGGGACCCTCTCCTCACAGTTCTCTCTCTCCTTGGAAACAGCTCCTTCCTCTTGCCTTTTCAGGCCTAGAGATAGTAAAGGGCGTGCCGCTGCTGCTAACCCCAAATGCTACACGATTTTTCTGGTGGTTTCCCTACACCCTGACCACTTCTCTGAAAAGAGTTGCTTTATTCTAAACTCTCCTCATATTACACAATTTGTGTGTGCCGTTGTTGCCTGCTGAGATCCCATCTGATATATCCATGAAATGCTCTCTGGATGCCCTCTTTCTGGGCCTTCCCAGGGGCAATCGCTACAGGGATAATTTAGGGCATTGCTTTTTAAAGCAGTGGTTTAATCTCACTGTCTTACCAGACACCAACTCAGATCCCTCCAGGATGAGTCATTCTATTTGTGTGGGTGGGGTTAGTAAACTCCCCGAAGTGTAAGAAAGATTGTCTTGATAATGGTGACAGAGAATTTTCTCAAAAGTCCAAGTGCCTAGCCTCAAATAAAATAAACGACAAAAAAAATAAATGGTCTATGCATTTAGATGTCTTGGGCAGTGACCTACTGCTCAGCCCATCCTTTCTGGGCAGGATGTGGTTAGAGTACTATACATGGGTAAGAAATTCCCCCTCGGAGCCTCCTCATCCTGTAGCTTGGTGTGGATGAGCGATTCCAAGTGATACCTGGACATTGAGGCAGTATGTATGTAGAATTAGTAGAACAGTTTTGGAAGAATAAAGATAGCACATTAATTTTCTTCTGCCCCAAAGATTGTTAAAAATAGCTCTTGGCGGGACACACTTCCTTTATTTTGGGCATAAGCAGAGAAGGCCCAGCTTTTGATGGCATGCAGTGGTAGATGGTGATCTACCTGGATGGTCACCTATTCGGTGTAATGCTTGCAAAAGTGCTAAAAGCCCCTCCTTCCCCAAACCCGGAAATACCTTTCTTCTCAGATGCTCTTGTCACAATTCCAGAAATTCCCATCATTAGCATGAGACCTGAACAATATTACAGAAATCCTTGGTAGGATTAAGTACATATAGTTTAACCACCTGGTTTCACAGGCAGGGAGATGGGGAGATTGGAGTCCTGATTGGGAAGGAGGTAGGAAAAGGTGTGAGACATACAGAATCACTCAGGAATGCCGACCTGTTAAAGACAGCACAGTGGTGTGGACAGGTGACTGTTGAAGGGTGTCTGTGTGTGATTAACACTGTCCTCAAAGATGAACTTTGCAGAAACATGACACTACAGTCTATGTAAAATGTTCAGGTCAAAGCTTAACAAAAATATTTCCTTTCCTGCTTCATATATAATGTGGCTGAAAGCCTTTGCTGATAGGAGGTTGCCGAAGGATACCTAAGGGTGTGTCTGATCTTGAAGAACTAAACCATTATGGATAAAGCAAGAGCCAGAATGTCAGTCATCTGTCAGACTGACTGATCCAGTCTCCGTGAATGAGAATGACATTATTGATTGGGCTTGAGTGCTTGGGTTTGGCAGTGGGGGTAGGTGACACATGTACCACATATTTGCCAGGCCTACTGAGAGAACTTTTTCTGCTTTAGTCCACAATAGTATGTAAATTTCCAAGTATTCAGGGGCCCCAGACAGGCTTCAGGAATCCATAATACTGCCTTCCTTGGAGTTACCTGTCACTGGATGTGCTGACAAGGAGTAAATGCATGAAACCTTTCATTTCTTCCTATGCTCGTGTCCATAATTTGGGAAGGATGCCAGTCATTAGTTTGGGGATCTAGGCTGAGGTCCCATGGGCCAAGAGGCGTGGCTTCCAAAGAGTGGCTGATTAGGACCACAGCTTCATGTGCTTGTTTGCTCATTCATGCCTGCTCTGAGAGGAGCCCACGGAGCCATCTCCTGCCTCTTCTTCTCTCCCTCTCTCCCTCTCTTCCAGGCACTCTGCCTACTGTCTGGTCCTCCGTCCTGCCAGCACCTTTCCACCTCAGCCCTTCTGCCGGGTGTGTTCTCCCCGCAGATCACAGGGCTTTCTCCATTATTCGTTCAGGGCTCCTCCAATGTCACCTTCTTCCTTGACCCCCGTGTCTGGAGTGATGGCCCCTCCCCAGGTCACCCTCTAGTCTCTAAGTTTCCTTTATTTTTTTCTCTACGGTGCCGCTCATTGTGACTAGATATTATGTTAAGTAGCTCTTTATCTATGTGTAGATTTTCTGCCCTCCCTGCTAGAATGTAAGTCTTGGAGAGCAGGGACACTTCCTGTTTATTGCTGTATCCCAATGCCCAGCTGAGTGCCTGGAGCACAGCAGGTGTTAGGAAATGTTTGTTGAAGGAGTGAATGGACTGGCAAGGGTTAGGGGTCTTCTCTAAGTCACAAGATTGCCAATCAATACATGTGGGGGTTCAAGAGAGTGACGTTTACGGAGACAAGGCAAGAAGCCACAGCAAGAAGTGTGATAAGGCCTGGTAGTCAGGGCTGCCCCGGGAGCCACAAATCAGGGGAGTCAGAAAGCACAGAGGGTTTCCAGGAAATTGTGGATCAATGTCAGAATCCAAGTGCGTGATTGTGACAGCAGACCTGAGTTCCTAGCACAAAAACCTTCACATGGAGGCACTTTCTCAGATGGGAAGCGTTCTAAATGCTGACTGCTGGAACAAAGGCCACAATGAGGCCTGAGTAGCTTAGCAATTGAGCTCAATTCAGAAGTGGTAAACTGGATAATCCAATGAAGTTAGAGATAGAGGCCTAACTGCTAGGAAGACATTATTGATCAATCCATTTAATTCTGCAAAGTCTTGGGGAAGACCCTTGCCTTCCAAAACCAGTTTCTAGCTCACTATAACCTCCCCTTGCAGACCACACCCCCACCAGACCCCCTCCCCCGCCTCTAAAAAACCAGTTTTTCAGGGAAGAAGTAGTGGTGGTGCCGACAACCCCTGAGAGACCAATGAGTTCTAAGGCCCACTCACTTCTCATGTCGGGGGAACTCCGCCCAGCAGCAAGGGGCTCCGTGCTAGCTGGGAATCCCCGCTGCAGCAGCAATCTTTGAGCTGCAAAATATTTTTCAGATTTAGCACACAGCCTCGCAAGGAGGAAGAGTTGCTGTTGCCTCTGATGAGAAACAAAGCCAGTGATGCTGAAACATCTGGGAAATGGGGAGATTATTTCTAGAGGTTGGAAGCAAATGCCCAAGCTGGAAGTGATTCTGGCACTGACCTTTGTGTGCCCGGCTCTCCTGCCCCCAACTCTATTTGTACACTCATAGGATCTGTGTAGGAGGAAGTACTTTGCTGTGTATTCACAACTCAGCCCATCGTTTGAGGGTAAGAAGAAAAGAAGCTTGGCCTGGCTTTCAGAGGAAGTAAGGTGAAGATTCTTCTCCCTCAAACAACTAAATAAACCACTTAGACCTTTCATGACTCAGAAACCACAGACCCCACAGCTAACATGTATCTATTCATTCTTGTCTACAAATATTGATCGAGAACTTATTGTGTGACTAACACAGTGCTTGGGTTGAGAACGTAATGGTAAAACAAGATTCACTCTCTCCCCTCAAAAGTAGATAATCTCACTCTTGCGTGGTTCGTTCTACATCATGGAGGGCAGCAAAATCTGGTAGCAACGAACATAAACTGAGTTTTGCCACTAACCAGCTGTGTGACCTTGGGCAAGTCACTTTGTTTCTCTGAGCTTTATCTGTATGTCAGGGAAATTACCCATGTTATAAGATTTAATAAAGCAGTGTTTATTATCAAGTGTTTATCCCATGTGTCAATAAATGTTAGTTATGATTCTGGTTATGATTTATGATAAGAGAACACTTTGGGGCACATTTATATATTGAAATATTCTTATTTCTGGGCAAATGTATCTATGTTCAGGGCCAAGCCTAGAAAAAGTTTGAATAATTAGAGACGCCATTTTTTGCTTCTCTACCTAAGTCTCTCTCCTTTTCCTGGAGCCCTGTCTGGGTGTCCCTCTGATTTTCTCTGTCAGAGCTACTCTCGGTGGATTGACAGATTGGAGGGCATCCAAACAAAGTATGCACCTCACATTGTCATTGATTTAGAGCATTGCCCTTCTTGGAGGTATTCACATCTCACCCAAAGAGTGGTGCAATATCAGATATCAGTAAAACTGCCTTCTATGAAAGTAGTTAAAGAGTTTGGTCTTTGCACAGGGAGAGACAAATAGAGATGGAATAGTCCCAGAGACAGACCCATGAATACCTGGGGACTTGGTTCTTAACAGAGATGGCAATACAAATCTGCAGAGAAAGGAAGAACTATTCAGGTGCTGGGATAATTGGCTATGGAAAAAAAGAAATATTCCTATGTCATGCTATATATCTAAGTAAATTCCAGATGGAATTAAGACCTCAACATGAAAAGGAAAGTTTAAAACTTTGAGAAGCAAACATAGGGAGCTATTTCTCAAAAGGCATACATCAAAAGGAAGAGGCTTATAAATGATTATATTGGAATATTGCACTTCCATACCAACAAAGATGCAATGGACAAAGTTAAAATATAAGCCACAGACTGAAAGAAAATACTTATAAGGTCCACAGTCAAAAAAGAATTCGAAATAAAAAAATTTTTTTAGCTTCCTGCAAATCAATAGGAAAAGACAATCCAAGAGAAATAGACAAATGGCATGAACTGGACAGTCACAGAAAAGGAAAGAAACTCAATCACATTAATATCAAGGTAAATCCAAGTTAAAACTATAGTGTGGTATGATTTTATATTCTTGAGGCTGGCAAAAATGATAATATCTGATAAAACCCAGTTTGGGTAAGGATATGGGGCAACAAACATTTTCATACATTGCTGGTGGGAGTGTAAATTGGTAAGACTATGCTAGAGAGTTTATTGACAATACCTGTCAAAGTTGAAGATGTGTTAATATATATCCTAAGAACCAGCAATTCTACTTCTAGGCATGTAACCTAGAAAATCTCTTGCATGTGAAGTGACAGGCACAAAAATGTTCATGGCATCATCGTTAGTAAAGGTAAAAGACTGGAAACAATTTAAATGCCCATTAATGAAAGGATGGACAAATAAGTTGTGAATTAGTCATATAATGTAATATTCTACAGCAGTTAAAATAAATGAGATAGAGCCACATGTACCAATATAATAACATTTGAATAGAAACAGCAAACTATAGAAGCATCTGAATTATACCATTTAGGTAAAAATTTTAAAACTTTTTATTCTTAATATACATCTATTATATATTCATTTATTACACATTATATACATATATGTGATATATGTTGCTTATATATATGTATTATATAGCTATATCTAAGTCACATATTTTTTAAAAACACATATATGTAGTTTATGTAAAATACGCAGCGGATGTGTCACAAACAAGCGTGTGCTGGGCAACACCCACTTGAGGACAATCTAGAGATGGAGGTTAGGGATGGGGATGGCAGTGGCTTGGTGTGGGGGGGCTTGAAAAAGATTTGAACCAAATATAAAAAATGTTGTTGTTAAATCTAGGTGATTGATGGTATATACACAGATGTTTATATTTTCTGTACGTTTGATGTTTTAAAATAAATGAACACAAAAGAACTGCTCCCCTTTCTTGCTTATGGCTTTTCAAATTAACTCTCCAATTGGTCCTTTCTCTCTATTATAAAGATATACCTATAACTTAAGTTATAGCTCAGAATATATAAAATATCAGATTCATTCACCATCCAGTTTTCCTTCTAACCAATCATCCAAGAAGCATCTGGTGAGTGCCTACTGTGTGGTAGGTGCTAGGAATAGAAGATCAAATAATAAATTGTTTCTTTTTTCAAGGAAGTCAGAAACTCAGATATTTGTACTTCAGTGTTTAAGGGCAGTAAGAGAAGGGAAGCCAGGAGGCTGCAGGATGTCTCACTCAGCAGCTGGTGAGGGTCTATGTTTGGGTCAGGGAAGGCTTCCTGGAAGAGGTGATGATGTCTGAGCTAGATTTGAAAGGCTGAGTAGAGTCTGCAGTGGGGAAGGGCATTTCAGATAGAGGAGGCAGCCTGATCAAATGTACGTAAGTAGCATCAGTTGTTTTTTGTCCACCCAGTTGCCAATTTTCCTTTCTATGGGCAAACTGTTGGGGAACTCCCCTCCTCTGTTGGGAGCTGACTTGGTGGAATTGTCAATCCAAGTGCCTGAGATCCAAGCCCCAGGCAGCTGAAGGGCCAGAGACAGCTGAGCCAGCCTAGGCCCATGGGACTCTCTCTCTAGCAATTCGATTCTTCAGCCCAGTTCCTACAAGGAAGGGGATGGTTGTGCGGAGCTCTGAAAAGATTGTTCATAAGTGCTTCTCGCTGAATCCCAAACTTGCTCTGGTTCTCAACTTTTCCATGCCTGGTTCTTTAGTTTTTCTTTCAATTCTGTGAGCTATCTTATATCCTTTCAACAACTTCTTTTTTGCTTTTTATCCAGAATCAGTATCTACAGCTTGCAACTAAAAATCCCTAATACAAGAAAAAAAAAATTAATGGTGGAAATTACAAGTCTAGGAACTCTACTCTTTATCTGGCAGAACTTTTTAAGGAAAAATTTCAAGCCCTTCAGAGGTTTTACTAAAATAGAAAGAAAAAGAAAGAGAGAGAGAAAGAAAGGAAGGAAGGAAGGAAGGAAAGAAAGAAAGAAAGAAAGAAAGAAAGAAAGAAAGAAAGAAAGAAAGAAAGAAAGAAAGAAAGAAAGAGGAAGGAAGGAAGGAAGGAAGAGAGGGATGGAGGGAGGGAGGGAGGGAGGGAGAAAGAAAGGAAGGAACAGAGAGAAAGAAAAAGAAAGAGAGAAGGAAGAAAAAAATTTCCCCATCATGTTGTGACCAAGCATCTCCCCAGGTAGAAGTGTGATGGGAAGTTTCATTTCTGGGGATGCTGGGTTTGTGGGGAAGACTGGTGGATCCCATTGGCATCATTTAAACCTCTGCCACTGGTTGGTCTCTGTCTCTCCTACAGAATAGTTGTTACATGCAGTGTGCAGGAAAAAAGAAGCATATGATGCTGCTTCACATAGAACTGAGTGGGGAACCTTCCGGAGAATCCTCCAGAGACCACTCTGCATCCAGAGACAATTTACCTGGTTCCCCTAGGGCAGAAATATAGATGACAAAGAGCCAAGGACAGACTTTGAGCCTGTTGCTAGCTGAGCTTCTTAGCTTCCAGCCCACAAGCCCAAGGTCTATTATTGAAATGAAGGCAATTAAAAGTTCTGACTTTTTCATTGTATTGTAATTACAGCAACATCTCTGGTACAAATTATGACTCATTTACTCTTCATGGCAATTAGCATCTGGGCCACCACCAAGGAAACCCTTTTTAGGCTGCAAAGTCGCATCACTTGGTGCCTACAGAACACTGGAGACTCCAGCTTTGGAAGAAGGAGGATTTGCTCAATGGTGGAGTTGGGGGAAGGTTCCCTTCTCCCAAGGTGTGGCATCTCCTTGAAAGTACTTGGGCTCTAATACCCTCTGGGATGATCTTGGTAGTTACATGTTTTTATTGTGATTTTCATTATTATGTATATTATTGTTATCAGAATTTACCTGCAAAATGATCATTGTTTTGCCTGCAGGAAATTTCAGTGAAATTGTTCATAAGGTGCTTGCCTTATGAATTTAAGTGAAAGTGTTCTGATTTCTTTTTAATTTCTCTGTTAGAGGCAGCCAAAGGAATTTTTTTTTGGTGGATGTTATTGTCTGAATGTTTGTGTCCCCCCAGAATTTGCCTGTTGAAACCTTAACCCCCAAGGTGATGGTATTAGGAGATGGGGCCTTTGGGAAGTGATTAGGTCATGAGGGTGGTGCCCTCATGTTTGGGATTAGTGCCTTTATAAAAGAGATCCCAAAGATGTAGCTAGCCCCTTCCACTCTGTGCAGACACAGTCAGAAGGTGTCACCTATGAATCAGAAAGCAGGCCCTCACCAGACACCAAATCTGTTGGTGCCCTAATCTTGGACTCTCCAGTCTCCATGACAAATAAATTTCTGTTGTTTATAAGCTACTCAGTCTATGGCATTTTGTTATAGTGGCCTGAACAGACTAATGCTGTGTCTGAAAGAAAGTAATCATAAATTCTGTAGCAGTACAGGGAGAATCAGGATTTTATCTCTTCTGTTAAGTACTGGCTCAAGTACTCTCTAGAGTTGCCTCTAGTATGAGTCACAACTCTTGCTGTAGCCAAGTGACAAATATCCAGGCTTGAACTGGCTTAAGCACCATGTCTCTTGTCATTGAAAACTCAAGATGCTGATTTGGCTTTGACTTGATTTGGAGTTCAAGTTTATCTCCACTTGACTCTGTTCTCTCCTGTGTTGGATTCATTTCCAGGCTCCACAACGTTCCCCCAAAAGTTCCAGGTATATCCTATCACAAAACCAAAGCCAATAAAGGAACACAGATATTTTGGCCCAGAATTTTATGCCAAATCCCTGAAATTCACCATGATTAAATCAATTTAGGTCACGAACATTTCCCTAAAAGAATCACTATGTCCATGGAGGGCCAAAGATCGCATTGGCTTATGCACAAGACTAAGGGTGGAATCTTACACTCTGTAGGGTTGAGAGTCAGAGAAACTAGTTCACCACAAACAAACCAGCAAATAATCCCCTGAAATCAATGCTGTTGCAGGAGAAAAGGGGCAGAGTTGCTGCAGTGGAAAATCTCAAATGCCTGTTACGCCTCTTTGCAGTCTGGAGCACCCCTAAGTACAGTCTGGGATGGAGAGAGTGAGCCTTTCCCCTGGGATATTGCCTTCATTTCTTCCCATTAGCCCCAAAGATGCTAAAATTCATCTAAACCCAGACATCCATGGAGGGGCAGCCACAGCCTTAACCCTGTTGTGAGAATGTGAGCAGGAGTGAGCTAATGTATAATCAGTAGGGTTGTCCTGAAAGAAAGATCTTCTAATTCCTTGAAAATCTCCCCAGAGTATATGAAATGGTTTAAATAGCTATTTTCTCTGAAGGAATTTCGGCAGATAGAATTAATAAACCTAATGACTTTTTAAATAGGCCCCTGTAAACGAACAAGAGCTCCATTGACCAGTAGACCTGCGCTTTATCAGGGTGAGTATGAGATGCTTGGTAATTTGCTTCCAATAGCAGCTCGCTGGGGAACATACAGTCATCTCCTTTATAATCCAGATGAAGAGACTGCAGTCAGGGAGGTTAGGTGAGCTACACAATGAGTAAGTGAGCCAGTCGGGATTGAAGGCCCACTCTGTTCAACGCCAGAGCTCCAGGCACTGACCAGCATGCTCCATCCTCCCCGCTTCGTCCTCTGTGAGACTACACTCGACTGACATAGGCCATCTCCCTTCCATAAGGGAGCAGCAGATGAGAATGTCTGCCCTCTGTGATGATACGATGCATTTTTATGCCTTTTGTTGTAGAGAGGCCAGTACTCAATATTTCTGGATCATCAAATGGGTTTGGGCCACTGAGATTTGAGGGAAAAATCGATTGCAGCCTGTTGGATGGCAAGTTTTGAATGGAGAAGGATACGATTCCACAGGCTTTATTATAATAGATCTAGTCTGTGCACTGGGCTGTGCTCAACCAGCAATCATGCCAACCAGAGTGCTGGATGTCGGCAGTAGCAGTCACCACCCAGCTCTCCACCTTCCTGGCAGCAACTCCCAAGCACTAGTGAAATGATGCATCATAGAGCTACCCTGACTCACTCCTGGAATCTGTTCCCAGCAGCCTCTGCCACCCCTGCTCCATGGCGATAACAGTTACTAAGATCACTGAGGATCCTCTCACTCCTAAACCCACGTGGAAAAGCTTCTCTTTCTGGTCTCTGTGGAGCTTGAGAAGCTGGCCCATTCCTTGGCGCCTGGCATCTTCTCCTCCAAGCAACAGCCCCCCTACTGGGCTGTCTTCTCTTCTAGGACACGTCTAGAGCAATTCCATAATTGGTAGGAGTTCCCATGTGTCCCATCTGGGGTCGATGACTATGTGCAAGACAAATTGGGACCCTGAGCAGTGCCACTTGTTTCTGCATGTTTAATAAGCAGGAATTCCAACAGATAGGCTCAACAGTAAACTTCAAGATGTTTATAAATGGCCCGACTTCTGCATAAAGATGATTCAACAAGAGTCCTTGACACACAAGTATATTTATTTCCCTCCACCCCACGGTAAACCTGCTGTAGAACCATGTTTATAATGTATTTTGAACTTGGAGGTGCAGATGTTTTGTCAGCAATTTAAGGCAAGCAATGCATATTCTTCCTCGCTTTCGCTCTAAGAATCTACCATAGTTACAGCTTTTAGGCTGTGGGGGAAGCACAGCCAATCATATCTTGGGTGGGCCTTACTGTTACTTTTGTCATAATCTTGCTACCTTGGTTATGACCTCACTTCTTTTGCCTCATTTAAATCTTAGTTGAAACTTGCTCCTTTCTCCTACCTTCTCCATGGTGGTATCAGTTAGTGTCCATTCAGGAAAACAGAAAGCGCACAAGCGGCTTTAACAGAGAGAGTTTAATAAGGAGTTAGTCCAAGAAGTATTCTGTTCGGCAAGTATCCAGCCATTGCTAATATAACGAGAATGGTTTGCCTGACATTGATGTAACCTGGTGGCCAAGGCGAGTGGACTGGGATGTGCACGCGTGAACAATGACGACATCACCGTACTAGTCAGTGGAATGCTAGATGCCACTGAGCAAGCATGTGTACTGTGGGGCCGTCTCATTCAAAACAAGTGAGTAGAGCAATGAATCTGCATCAAAGTTTGCATTAAGCTTGAACATTTCTCCACGGAAACTACTCGGATAATTCAGAGGGCTTTCAGGGACGATGCCATCAGTGCAATGCAAATAAAAGTGTGGCACAAAGGCTTCAAAGATGGTCGAGAAAACTGCTGAAAGTGATCCACATTCTGGAAGGCCTGCGGCAAGCAGAACACCTGAGAATGTTGAACGTGTGCGGGTTAAGAGACCTTGGGAGAACTCTGTGGGGTCCCAAGGTGCACACTTTGAAGGGGACTGAGGCGTCATTGTCCTATGTACAATGTTTCTTGTATCTTGTGTCTTCTTCAGTAAATGTCCCTATTTTTCATATTACATGGCTGGATACTTTCCGGATAGACCTTGTATAGCAAGGGAGACCCTGAGTACCACAGAAGTCTTGACGACAGGAAGCAGTTGGGGGAACAGAGGGAGGAGGGGGAGTGATCAGGAACCTAGGTGCTTGGAGAAGGGACACAGAGGTAAGACCAAGGCCACCGGGTAAGGGCATGGCCAGCTGCTGCGGGTCCCTCTTGGGGAGTTCTGGAGTGTGGGAAAAACTCTGGAAATTGGAAGCAACAGCTACAGTTAGGGTAAAGAGCATAGAATAGAAACAATAGAAACAGAAAGCAAAACAGAAGTGGGCAAATCCTTTCTCCCCTCCCCTCTGGTCTTTGTCTTCTGCCGCCTATGTTCCCCCAAGCCGGAGGGGCACACCTGAAAGGACCCAGCTGGCAAAGGTGAGATACGGTCTGCAGAATCCAGCTTCAGCAGCCCAGAGCAGAGCACAGAATGGTAGGTTTGGTGTGTCATAAATAATAAATAACCAACCACGCACCTCCCTGAAGCCCCCTTCACCCCTTCGCCCTCACCACCGTCTTCCACCTTTCTTCAAGGAGAATCATTTGCCCCAATTTTCCATTCCTCAGGCCTGCTGAGTCATTATTCCTAATTGTCAAAAACCCTCACTATCCATTTTCTTCCCGGAATCTTCTCGCACTGAGCAGAGAGGGGAGCAGAGCTGTCCTGTGGTCCTGCTCGTCCTGCTGCACAAGCTGCTCTGCAGCCTCACCGACCAACGTTGACAGTGACGAGACCCTTACTCTCCAGCTCCCTTGCCTTGTGGCATAAGGCTGTCCTGTATATTTGGTGTACTGGGAATGATCGAATAGTCACATCTCAGCTACACGCAAACAATGCTTAATTTTCTTTATGAAAGCATTTCTGTTTTTTTTTTTTTTTGACAAGTCCCCACTTCTGACTTGGAAGAGAGGATACTCAATTTAGTCCAAACTGTTAAATTAGGTCTGAGCCTAAAGTTTTTAAGACACTTATGGTTTAAAATAGTTGCATTTCAAATGAATATCTGATCCAAATCAGATGTTGATATCATTAGTCACTGTTCATTTTAAAACACCAGGTTCATGGTTTCTGTCCTTTTTCCGAAGGTTTTCCCTTGCCCTCTCTGGGACCTCGGGCCAGCCTGTGCCCCTCCATTGCAGGAGGGGAGGGGAGGAGGTGTGTGTTTCCCCGGGTGCGGGCATGTGAGTAGAAATGAGATTGATCAGAGGGGATGGAGTCAAGTATTTTTCAGCAGGGCCACTGGTGTCTGGCTGGTCTGTTCGCAGGTGCTGGTGTTGCCAGCTCTCCTTGCGGGTGGCCCTCTCAGCCCAGATGGTCCCTGCTGCTGCTCACTCATGGGACACATTGGCCGGCCATTGGTTGCTTGACAGGCGCACTCCAGCCTTAGATCGTGTGGGTGCACACAGAGGGGTACTGCTGCTTCCCCTCACCTTGGCTAGCAGTCTCCACGGGTCCCACCACGCTCCCACTGGGCAGTGGCTCTCTGGCCTCTGCGGCTCTGCCATCCTGTGCCAGTCCCGGGCATCCTACTCTTGTGTTCATTCCTCATCCTTCCCCTGCTAGCCTCTGTCATCACAAGCGGCTGCCTTGTACAGGCTATGTCGCCCAGGCTTGCAGCTCAGCCGGCTTTTGGCCAGATTCAACAAATGAGAGAGTTGGCAGGAGACTGGAGGTTGCAAGTGGCATCGCTGGCAGCAACAGGGTGCCCTTCTACTGGATGGGTCCCCTGTGGTCCCTGGTCCTGGCACCCCAATGATACCACCTCCATCATTTGTCTCCCCAACCAAGTAGAGCTGTATTCATTCCTACTTCACTAATCCCTGAGTTGTCTCACCACTCTGTGTTTTTGTTTTTTTGTTTTTTTTTGAGACAGAGTCTCACTCTGTTGCCCAGGCTAGAGTGCCGTGGCATCAGCCTAGCTCACAGCAACCTCAAACTCCTGGGCTCAAGCAATCCTTCTGCCTCAGCCTCCTGAGTATCTGGGACTACAGGCGTGCACCACCATGGCCGGCTAATTTTTTCTATACATTTTTAGTTGTCCAGCTAATTTCTTTCTATTTTTAGTAGAGACGGGGTCTCGCTGTTGCTCAGGCTGGTCTCAAACTCCTGACCTCGAGTGATCCTCCTGCCTCAGCCTCCCAGAGTGCTAGGATTACAGGCGCGAGCCACCATACCCGGCCTCCACCCTGTGTTTGACTCGACTCCTTCATCACCTACATAACCAATTCTTTGCCCTAACTTTCTTCTGTTGTAAATACTTAAGTGGCTTCTGTTTTCCTGGTTTTATAGGCCCAGCCTGGCCTACATCAGTGGGACCATACGAATCCCCCCCATCCCCACCCTGGCTTGCCAACTTCTCACCCACGGTGCTGCTGTGCCAGTGCCTGTCGGCAGACCCTGCCACCAGCAAACCCCAGATGAGTAACTGGCTCCAGTCCTACCACTCAAAACCACTCAAATTCAGGGAGAAATGTCCAGGAATTGCAGCTCCCCATCCCACTGCAAGGTGGATCACATGTGTCCTCCTTCCATGCTTCTCTCTTGTCCCAGGTGCTTTTATTTTCCCAGTGGAAGAGCTGTCAAGCCAGTAACCAGATGTGCTTCTTTACAGCTTGATGGGAAGTAGGTGGATCTGACTCTGGGACTTCTCTTTTTGGTAACTCCTATAACTTTTCCTTGCCTGTGGAGGGGGTCTGACAGGTGAGTCAGGTAATCTGTGAGATCAAGAAGCAGCCTCAAAGAATATATTGTGCCCTGTGTAATATATGTACCTGTGTAAGACCTGCCCAGAGCCTGAGGTTTTAGAGAGACACTCCTAGAAAAAGGAAGGATCTGGGGTAAATTCCATCACAATCATGTGTTGGAGCAAATTAAAATGAATATCAAGGGGAACTTTGTGGGGCAAAAGAATGCAAGGGAAACTTGCATTCTTGTAGCAATATGGGCTTGCATAAAAAAAAAAAAAGAAGGGCCTTTCCTGTAATGATAATAGCCCTAGATTTTCCTAATAACACCTGGGAGAAGCTACCTCCTCTTCCCAGTGAGCCACACCTCCATCACACTAAAACATGCTCCTCCGAGAGTGAACCGTACTCTATGGAGATTTGCCCATTTTTCTCATTCTTTGGCCCCTCATCACTTAATCAATACACTAACAGGTGTATTGAAAAAAGGGTGGCTCCATGGAGCCTTCAGATGAAAATGATCCAAAATAAAACACAAAAAACCCCCACTAAACTAAAAAAAAAAAAAAAAAAAACCCAAACCAAAAAAACATTAGTTATAATTCTATATGCTATGCTAGACACAATGGATTAAAATTGTGACACACACACCCATCAAGTCCAGACCTTGCTGCAACCTCTTTAGTTTTTATTTTTAGTGTTTGAAATTCTCCAATGATTCAATGTCAGTTTTTCCCTTTAAGATCATTACTTCTCAGGGTTAGATAGAGATCAATAGTCATAGTTTGAAATTGGCATCTTTGGAGGAGAAATACGTTGCACAGCTGTACACAGATTGGACGGCACCCTGGTTAAGAAAATGGTGTGCTCTTTCATGATTGTGTTCATTGACAGAACACCAAGCACTATTTTGTTCTGCTGCTAAGATTCTGACAGTCTCTTGTAGTATCTTATCTATCACTGAGTTTTCTTTCCTATCCTTTCATACTTGGTCTCTGGAGTGGAACTTTATTTAAAAGGCCCTGACATGAGGAGGAATGGCTATAGCCAGGCCATTCTCCTTGAGCACTAAGAAAAGTGGTCAAATGGTCAAACACCCAAGTTGGGACTCAGTCCAGTGCCTGCCTCTCCAGGGTGAGGCTTCCAGAGTAATCCATCTCACTTGGGGGACTGTAGGAGAATGGGTATTTTGATCTTGCAAAACCTTGTGCCATGTTGGCAGTCACTTCCCTGAGCATGGGTGCTACTTGCCTTGGAAGTAGACAGTCCTCACAGTCACTCACCCAGGAGGAGGGAAGTCATTTTATTCATTTGTCTCTGCAGTAAGTATTTGTGAAGTACCAATGATGTGCCAGGCACTGTTCCAGGTGCTAGAAACACATTAATAAATGAAAAGCAAAATTGCTAAAAATTCTTGCCCTCATGGAAATTATACGTGTGTGTGTGTGTAGAAAGATAAAAAAAAATTAACCAGGAAATTCTATCTGTATA
This sequence comes from Lemur catta, assembly GCF_020740605.2. Taxonomy (NCBI): domain Eukaryota; kingdom Metazoa; phylum Chordata; class Mammalia; order Primates; family Lemuridae; genus Lemur; species Lemur catta. Next base: position 42,634,020 of record NC_059141.1, on the reverse strand, counting down.
TCTATCTATCTATCCATCTATCCATCTATCTCTTAGTTGGTCATAAATGTTATGGAGAAAAATAAAGCAGTAAAGGTTGTTCCAGGTGTGTATGTGGGAGGAGAGTTGCCAGGGAAGACATCACTGGCAAGGTGACATTTGATCAGAGAACTGAAGGAGGTGCAAAAATAATCTATGCAGATATTTTGGGAACAGCAACTGCAAAGTTTCTGAAGCATGTTTGGTGGACCAGCAAAGAAGTCAGGGTGGCCCGAGCATAGTGACTGCAGGAGAAAGTAGTAGGAGCTGATGTCAGAGAGGTAGTGGGGACCAGATTGCCCCAGAGCAAAGTCTCTCAGCTTGGGGTCTGCTGGGCATTGTCACTTAATGTATTCATAATAAAGGAGCTCATGTATTAGTATATCACAAATTTGGATTTATTTAATCTTTGTTCACTATATTTCAATGTAGTTGGTTTCTTTACTAAGTTCATGTATCTTTGTTGCATATCCTAAAGAGGGACAAGGGTGGGGTAAGACGGCCAGGTAGGGGGCTATCTCAGGAATTCAGGCAAGAGATGATGGCAGCTTGAACCAGGGTAGTACCAGTGGAGGGAAGAGGCCAAATCCTAGAGAGGTTTTAAGCATAGAGCCAACAGGATTTGTTGATAGATTGGGTATAAGCTGAGACAGAAAAGGAATCAAGCAAGAACGACTATAAGATTTTTGGCCTGAGCAGCTAGAAGCATGGAATTGCTTTCCTCCATGAGAAGTATGCAGAGGGCCCAGGGAGGAGAGGTGGGGGAGATCAGATTTAGTTTTTGGACATCTTATGCTCGAAATGATTATTGCACACCCAGGTGGAACTGTCACATAGGCAGCTGGAGATAACAGCCTGGATTGGTGGGGGGCAGTCCAGGCTAGAAACCCAAGGTTGGGAATCATCACTCTACGCTTGGCGGTAGGGCCACGTGACTGGCAGAGGGTGTCATTTTGGAAAGTGGTAAGCGTGGAGAAGAGATGAGTTTTGACGGCTGTGACCTGGGGCAACCTCCTGTTTAGGGTATGTAAGGATGAGAAAGAACTAGGCAAGTAGAGAGGGTTAGGAAGTAACCCAAGGGGGTTGATGTCCCTGAAGCCACGGGAAGAAAGTGTTTCAGAAAGGAGTGATTCTCAGTTACATGCTGCTGATGCATCAAGTGTGACAAGGCCTGAGAGTTGACCACAGATTTATAACTTGGAAGTCAATGGTGATCTAGAAGAAAGTTTGGACCAAATGGCTGGGACAAAAGTCTTATTGGAATAGGTTAAAAAAAATAATAAGGAGAGAGAGGAATTAGAGACAATGGGACTAGGAAAGTCCTTTCATAAAATTTCCTCGAAGGGAAACATAAAATTTAGATGACAACTGGAGGGAAATATGGGGATCAAAAGATTTATTTTTAAAGATGAGAGAAATATCAGCATATTTGAGTGCTGTGAAAAAAGGTTTTTTAAATAAGAGGACACATGAATGATTCAGATGAGAAGGAGGCTGTCTTTGGGTAGAGAAGAGGTGGTGGCACCTGATGGAAGAGCAGAGGGCGTGACCTGAAACAGGGACCTGAAGAGTTTGCTCATAGTGACAGGCAGGAGGGCGGAGTAGATAGGCGGAGTGGTGTGAGTGGAGGTGGTGGTGAAACTTGTAGAATTTCTTCTGATTGCTGCTATTTTCACAAGAGAAATAAACATGATCATAAACTAAAAATGAGAATGGATAAGGGAAGAGGTCAGAGGTTTGCAAAAGGGGGAAAAGGTAGTAAATGGTTGTCTAGACATGTGGAAGACTAAATGGGATGGCAAAATGCAGTAGGATTGACAACCAGCATTCAGGGCCTCATCTGGATTAGTGGTCAAGCATTTAAAATGAACCTATTCAGAATGTTATATTTTTTGCCATATTCATCCCTTTGAGTATAGGCATGAAGTAGGTAGAGAGTTAAATTTTTATAAAGATTGGATTTTGTCATGTGAGTAAGATGAAGAGACAACAGAGCAAGAGAACTGATAGTGGACTCAAGGAAATAATTGATTAACTATGGAATTTAACCTAAAGTAAAGGAATTAGGCCATGAAGGTGGTATGGACAGTAAAAGGATGGTAGAACCAATGAATTTTAGGTCTTGGTACAGTGGAAAACTTTTCAGAGTCAAGGCATTAGAGAGAGAGAGAGAGATGGAAAGATAAGAAATGGAGATCAAAAAGTAGGATGGTTAAAAGAGAGATTATGGAAGGGATGTGGGTATTGGTAAGAACCAGGTCTGAAGTATGGCCACAGGAAAGAGATGCTGAGGTGGGTATGGGTGGAAAACTAGGTCATTGGAGAGAAGACAGTCAAGAAAGCAAGAGGTAGGCCAGTTTCTTGGGGGATTATTCACCTAGATATTCAAATCACTAAGAATTAGGTCAAGAGTAATATTGAAGACAAGGATAATAATTAAGCCTGGAGATCAAATCTTCAAGAAATGGGAGTGGTGGTGACCATGAATCTTTAGATATCTGCAATAAGTAGAAGAGTGTGAGGTACAGTCTAAGGGTATAAGATCTACAGCTGGGGGTTGGAGGCTAGTTCTCTTCTGTCTACCAGGCCAAGGCAATGATACTTATCTTCTTAACATACTCTCCTCAACTCTGTCTCTGGGAGCTGTGTTCGTCAGGTAGGTGGATGGAGGAAACACCTTGTATTAGTACAAGATAATAACAACTGGGCTTTTTTTTCCAGGAAGAGTTTATATTTTTTGTCTTAATTTTGGTAGCCCATCTACTTTTGTCCACTAGGGTGGCAGACTGAGTGTTGGTGAAGGTTGACCCAGTTCTCATCTATAACTCCCTTTTGCCTAGGCACCTTCTGGCTAGTGGTGGCTATGTGACATCATTCTGTCCAGTGCAATGTAAGCAGAAGTAATCTGAGTGGGCTTTCTGAGAAAGTTTCTCCTTTACTGAGAAGGGACAGACCCAGTAGTCATTCTCCTTTTACCTTTTGCCCTTCCTATTTCTTTTCTTTTCTGCAAAGCAGATGAGAAGACTCAAGATGCTACAATCATCTTGTAATCATGAGGCAGCAAGCATGAAGCACCAAGTATGCCTACACACTGGGTGGCAGAACAGAAAGACAGAAAGAATCTAGGTCCCTGATAATTGTTGAGCTACGGCCCCAGCCCTCAAGCTCTACCACTGGAATTCTTGTCACGTGAGGCAAATAAATCCCTCTTCCTTGAAGCCAGGACATTAGTTTGGTTTTTTGTTGTTTGTTACCTGTTGCTTTCCACACTCATAAAGCTACTTTCTCATGAAGATAGAAATGCTAATTAGTTGGCGCTAGGAGGGAATTTCACAGACTTACTTGTGAGTAACTTCAGTAACCTATTTTAATATGTCAGTCAACCAAAAATGTTTGCTTGATTCTACTTCTTCTTCAACTTACTGCCTTGTTCTCATTCTTTATTTCGCTGCTAGATTTATTTCTTTTAAAAAAGCAGTTTTATTGAGGTCTAATTGATATAGAAAGAAATGCACATATTCGATGTGTATAATTTGATGAGTTTGAACATATGCAAACACCTGTGATACCATCACCACAGTCAAGGTAATAGACATAATAGACATATCCAATACCTCCCCCAAATTTCCTTATATTCCTTCATTTTCTTTGTGGGGGTTTTTTGTTTGTTTGTTTTGTTGTAAGAACACCATACGAAATCTACCTTCTTAACAAATTTTGAAGTGCACAGTACAATAGTGTTAATTATAGGCACTATGTTGTACAGCAGATCTCTAAAATTTATTTATCTGTCAAAACTGACACTTTATATCCATTGAACAGCAATTTCCTCTACCACTTCCCCATCCCTGGCAGACACTATTATAATATCTACTTATATGAATTTAACTATGATAGATACCTCATATCAGTGTAACCATACAATATTTGTCCTTCAGTGACTGGCTTATTTCACTCAGTAAAATGTCCTCTGGGTTCATCCATTTTGTTGTAAATGATAAAGTTGCATAATATTCTGTAGTATGTATATACCACATTTTCTTAATCTGTTCATCTGTTGATGGACACTTGAGTTGTTTTCTTATCTTGACGATTGTGAATAATGCTGCAATGCACCTGGAAGTACAGATATCTCTTTGGGTCCTGACTTCAGTTCTTTTGGATATACTATACCCAGAAATGAAATTTCTGGATCATATGGTAGTTCTATTTTTAATTTTGTGAGGAATCTCTATACCATTTTCCATAGTTGCTGCACCATTTTACATTCCCACCAATATTTATAATATATATGAGTTACCTTTTTCTGTATCCTTGCCAATAGTTGTTATATTTTTTTAAAAAAAATTATGGCCATTCTAACAGGTGTGAGGCAATATCTCACTGTAGTTTGGATTTATAGTCTCTGAAAATTAATGATGTTGAGTATCTCTTTTTATATTTGTTGGTGATTTGTATGTTTTCTTTGGAGAAATATCTGTTCAAGTCCTTTGCTTTTTTAAAAATCAGGTCATTTCTTTTTTGCTATTGAGTTGTAGGAGTTCCTTACATATTTTGGAAATTAACCACTTACCAGATGTATGGATTGCAAATATTTTCTCCCATTCTATATTTACTTTTTCTTTCTGTTGACCGTTCCCTTTGCTGTTTGATGTATTCTCATTTCTCCATCTTTGCTGCTGTTGCCAGTTTTCTTACAGGAGTAGCCCATGCATACTTTCTCTACTCATTTGCCTTCCATTCATGTATCAGGTCACTAGAGGTGATCTCTGGATGACTTGCATGGAAACCATCATGACTGAGATTCCTGATGGCCATATTGCATCTTTTTGGTCTTCATCCCTCTTGAAACGTTGGTAGAGATGGCTCAATTGACCATTTCCTCCTCCTCTTCCTCCATGGTCTTCTGGAAAACTACGTTTTCTCAGTTCTCAACCTCTGAATTATTTTCTTGATCCTTTTCATAACTTCTTTTCATCTGCCTAACTCTCACTATTTCTGCTCCAATGTACTTCCCTCAGTCCTATTCCTGTTCCTTCCCTCTTGTCTTCTTATCTTTTACTTTGGATGATTTCTTTAATTACTAGGTCTTTATCTGCTAGAGATCAGTGATTTATAAACTTATAATTTCAGTACAGACCTCTCACTTGGGCTTTGGGTTCCTACTTCTAGCTTCTTCTGGAACACCTTACTTAAAACATTACATTACCAAAACTAGGTTTAGTAATCTTTTCCAAAAACTCTACTTATTCTTTCTCACTTTTTTCTTCTGTCACCACCATTCATCCAAGTGCCCACATGAACAACTTTGAATGCAACTTCAACTCTGCTTTCTCTCTCTCATTTTTCACATCAAACTGTGAACAGCTCTATTAATTTTGTCTTGAAAAAATATCTTAAACATCTTCTCTCTTTTCTTCTTCATCCTTATCATCTCTGTTCAACGACCTTCCCTACCTGTCTATTCACCCTTGACGCACTACCAGTGGAGAAAGGTTTCCTCTTGAGGTTCCCATTTTTATGATGAGCCAGTCTTAACTTTTTAAAGAGATAGCAATCCTATTTCTAACTTGGTCATTTACTAAGACCAAAGACCTACAATCAATAGCAGCACAGAATAGCTTCAGGTCCTTGTTAGTTGAGCTCTATTCTAGCTTTGAACCATTCAGTTTTTACCAAGAGTTCAACCCAGAGAAACAGTATGAAGGGAAGATGATTTGAAGGGCTCCTCCAGATCAAGTCTAACCCTATCTCAAACCAGATCTGCAGAGAGATAGGTGAAAGCTTTTCGAGGGTGTTATTCATGGCTTTACAGAGCCCTTCTTTCACTTAGAAGAAGTTCCTGTTTCAAAAGTTAATACCAAGAAGAGTGAGTTATACTTCTCTTGGGCAATCATTAACCAAGATATAGAGCATTTATTTTTAACATTTCATTTGTTCCTTGTTTTTCATTCTTCTTTGGTTCTACATTTATTTTATGCCATTTTATATTTTATGTATCCTTGGATGCTGCCTTCAATTTTCTCTGAAACAAGATGGAAAACAAACAAACAAGGCAACAAACAAACAAACATATAAATAATTTGGGTCCTCATTACCTCTTTCCCTGGCTATTCTAATACTGGCCTTCCTTTCCCACCTCACATCTCTCCTTCTATGTGTCCTTTACTTAATGACTATGTCATTCTCCTGCTTAAAAGCAGTTAGTAGTTCCCTCCCCTGCTCTTTAGCAGGACATATGAGGCCCATCACAATCTTGCAATTGCCTTTTTTTAACCTCATCCCCTGTAGCTCCTTGTGCCCTCTTTTCTAGCCATGCCAAGTCACTCATTGTTCCTCTTGGAACTGTGTGTTCTCATACTTTTAAACTTAATATTGTAAACTGTAGATATAGTTGTTGTATGTATACTGTGCTGCTACTTTTCCTCATGAACTCCTATTCATCCTTCAAGGCCCATATTAAATGTTACCTTATCTGTGGTGCCTTTCCTGATTTCTTATAAAACTGTGTAATTTTTCTATTACTGCTCTCTTAATACCTTCTAGATTCTTTTCCTAATAGCAATGATCACACCATGTTTTATTGATTTATTCATTTGTATATTTCTTAACCATTTGTCTTCATTTATACTTTGGTCTTGGCATAGTGTAAGCATTTAATAAAAGTTTGTTTTGATTGTGCAAATAAACGTTACACTGTTTTTTGGTGAACGTCTGTGGCTGACATTTCATTCACCTCATGTGATACCATGGCCACATGACTTTTTGAATTTGTGGGTTTTGCTTAGTTACACCAGTAAATCATTTTAAAAACTGTTTTGGTTCTAATAATAGATTTATTGAGTCATAATAGTCATCTCTGTGTCAAAATAACTAGAAGATATAGTGTACTGATGGCTCATGGTATCTTTTGGGCTTCCAACAGTCTATCTTTTAAAAAATCATTCAGTCTCTCTGTACTAGAATCTCATTGACTAGGAGGTTAATGAGAAAGTAGCTGTGATTAGGCTTGCTGAATTAAAATTGTAGGCAAGGGCTATTACTAGAGATGCTGTGTTTGTGGTAGATGAATGCGTGATGAACCATTGTGAACTGGGAGGTTTGAAAAACAGATTTGGTGCCCTTTTTTACTAGTCTTCAGACATACATCTTAGTACTTGTTTGCCAACAATTTACTAGTCATTTTATGTGTCTGTATCTTACTCTCAAATAGATAGAAGGCAATCTGAGATCGGGAATTATGCATTATCTAATACAGGCCATGAGCTGAGCATACTAATGGCAAAATACCACCTGACACAGCCCTTTCAAACATGCACATGATGTGGAGGGATATTTCCTGTACTGTGGGAACACCAGCTATAGTTGAAAGTGGAACATTCCTCTTCTTCCCCCTGCTGTAGGGCTCAGTGAATTTTGTTTTGTTCTCTCCATATTTGGCTCTATGGGAAGTCATCTGACATTGGGTTGTGGGCAGAGACTAATGGGCACATGAGATCTTGAGAGTTCTGGTCCAGAATATGATGCAAAAAAATCAACCAACTGATAGACTTTAGTCAAGTGAGGGCAAACAGCCAGCTCTGAAAATACACCCAAAAGGCTCACGACAAGGACTTTTCTGACCCTGGCCCAAAGTAGTTTCTTGTATTTACGTAAAAGAGTTTCCTGGAGACAAAACCCAGGAAACATTAAAAAAAAAATTTCTGTTAGGAGTTGGTACACACTTTTTTTTTGTTTTTTTTTTTTGAGGCAGAGTCCCTCTCTGTCACCCTGGCTAGAGTGCCGTGGCATCAGCCTAGCTCACAGCAACCTTAAACTCCTGGGCTCAAGCAATCCTTCTGCCTCATCCTCCCAAGTAGCTGGGACTACAGGCATGAGCCACCATGCCCGGCTAATTTTTTCTATATATTTTTAGTTGTCCAGCTAATTTCTTTTTATTTTTTAGTAGAGACGGGATCTCGTTCTTGCTCAGGCTGGTTTCGAACTCCTGAGCTCAAACAATCCTCCCACCTCGGCCTCCCAGACTGCTAGGATTACAGGCGTGAGTGGTACACATTTTTAAGAAGAAGAGCTGATCTAGAGAGTAAGGATGTGCTTTGAAGGACAGCTTGTCCTGGAAGCCTTTCACTGCCATGTAGCTCTGGCATTGCCATGCATGTCAGAGATTAAGCATACTCCCGGTATCTAAGACACCAGGAGAGGGGGAATCAAAATACATAAAAACATAAAATCCATCTGCCAGTGCCGCTGCAAGAAAGCAGAGTTGGCTCTGTTTGTTATAGATAAACCAAGACAACAGAATTGGCTCCTTTGTGCTTTAAGAAAAAACAAAGAAGTACACTTTAATGTTATTATGCCAGTTTGGATCCCAAAAGGATCAAATGGTATTTGAATAGTTCTAGTTATGAAAAGACAAGTACTTAGCAAATATATTTTCCGTATTGGTACTAGGCTGTAGCCATCTGTGGGAGGTAGACTACTTATAGTCCCTGCTTTATGTGTGTGTATATATATATATATATATATATATATATGTAGTCATTTATTTATATAAATGTATATATTTAGCATCCATAGAGTAGGGGTGGGCAGGGTGAAAATAATCTCACACTAATTTTAGATAATTTGCATAGCATTCTCAGAACATGATCTCCCTATGACCTTAATGAAATGAACAACTGGGCCAAGGAGAACAGGACACAAATGAAGCATTTTTGTGGGGATCTTTCAGTCTTTGCTGACAAAACACATCTATCTATACGGCATGGATGGGGGGTGTCACTTGGAGGGTCCTTATTGTATATGTCAAGTGGTTGCTTCTCTATTTAATAACCTTTTCGATAAGACTAAGTTGTTAGAGATGATGTTTTCAATGCTTCTCTGTAAGGTGATGGTAACACTTTCATATGTAGGACAGAACTCAAAGGGATAGAGTGATTCCATCACCGCTAGTAGACACAGCTCTTAATAAACACGAAGCGGCAAACTGCTACTTGGACATTCCCTGTGTGATGCAGGCATGTGGAAGGAAAGTGGCAAAGGCACTGGATGATCCATTAGATATTTTGAGGCACTCTGATCTTTTTTCTGTGTTTCGGGATGAACTAAAACCACCACCACATCGCTTACAATAAGCATAGATGTGTGTGTGCCACCCAAATTCAGAAGAAAGCCAAACTTCTTTGCTTAAAGTACCAAGAATCTTACAGAGAGGTTAAACATTACAAAATTAGGTTTTTCAAAGAAATAATTTTTGTTGTTTTTTAAACAATGCAATGATTTTACTAATTTAAAACCAAGCTCAACCAAATGCTTCGCCTAAAAAAAAAAAAACTATGTGAAATATCTTTTGTCCTTTATTTCCTTTTTTAAAGCTTTTAACCTCTTTAGCGATCTGGTACAGAACAATACTGAAGTTTGCAAAATTCACCCAGCCATGGGCCCTTTTAAATGCCTTCACAATGCCTAGGAAAACTCACAATCCTCCATGTGATTCTTGGACCAAGGACAGCAGCGGTTGTGAGCAAAATGCCAACAGGCCAGAGTTACTGCTACGGAGCTTTCCTCAGTGAGTGTGACCATCCCACGTGCCTATTTAAATATACAGATAAACTTTTCCCTAACTCAAATCCCTTAACGCCAATCAGAACTAGATTTTATTAAATTTTATTAAAATTTTGTCAAAGCTGTTCTTGGACTGGAAACTTGCCTGCTAAGTTTTAGCCCAAGGCAGATTTTAATGGCCAAGTTCTCCAGGCATCAAAGGGAGGAGGAGTTAGCAAGAGGATGCTGTCTCTTCCCCAGCGGTGACAGCCGGCTCTCCTGTGAAAATGCCATAGAAGTATCACAAGTGAGGAGAGACTGGAACATCTCTGACAGGAAGCCTCGAGTTTAATCACTCCTCTCCCTTCCCTGATGCCAGTCTGGCACAGGCTTCTCACGCCCTTAGAAGTTTTCCAGTCCTCAAACTGACGAAAGCATTTGGAAGTCAGAGCTAATTTCACCTACACACGTGCCTTCATCACAAGTTGGGCCTTTCATGGATTAATTTACTTCCTCTTAAAATTGGATTTAGCTTTGATTAGTCACTCATCGTTCATTTTTCCCATTTCTCTACTCCCTGAATGAGATTCATGAAGACAAAGGAAAGGGGATTGAGATGTCTGCCTCAATGAATTCTGAATTTTTGTGAAGATGTTCGAGCTTTTTGCTAAAAGTTTTTAATGAGAAAACAATTCACAGGCTGGCCACCGCCCACATCTTACCTCTTCATTGTCTTTATCTTGCAATGGGCATAATTTGAACTAAGAGAAGTTAAAGACAGAGAGGCAGAGGACATTACTTACTTTATTAAATGTTTAGGGTAAGGGATGCAACTGGATCAACTGTGCTAACAGGTACCTCCGTACTGGTGGGGTGGTCCAGAAGTAGGTAATTCCCAACCAGAAAGGAGTTGACTAAAATCCACACATGGGTGGTGTTCAAGGACAGACACGTAAGGCACCGCTTCAAGGGTGGTGGACAGCTTTGCTGCTTAACCTCCCCGAGCCAAAGAAAGGAGACACAGTAGCAGTTGAAGTTGCCCAGGCTCTACATGGCAATTTTTGGCCTCTGTATATGTGTGTGTTGAGGGAGGGGGATTAGGAAGGCAGAAAGGGGCTGGTAGAAACTTAAGTTGGGCAGCAGGTTAATCTATTTGAAGAAAGGTCAGACAATGTAAAACCCATCACAGACCCATCAGCCTCTTTTTCCTCTGGCCACCCACACTAACCAGTTCTGGTTCATGTATTCTGGGGTATCTGTAGGAAAAAAGGCAATATAAGTTAGGGCTAAATATTTACTTCCTATATGGCAGTAAATTCTGAAATCTTTGCCTCTGGCTTCAGGGAGGGTGGGCTCAATGGCACATCCCCGGATCCTCCCTGGAAACCCTAGTACTCGGTACAGATTGTCTTGCAAAAGAAACAAAAAGAAAAGAAATCAGCAGCCACCACTTTAGACTAGGTTGTAAAAACTTCAGCTGATGTTTTAATGAAAATATTTCAGACATCCATGAGGCTGCCGCAGAGACAAACTTTAGGGGCTGGGGGAGGGGCAGGAGGGGTCAACACCTTGACAAATGCTCTGGGATCACACCGTTTCGCAAGAACACGTGACGTGACATTTGTATCGTTGTCTAAGAGCTTCTTTGTGTACTGACACCTTATTTTTCTCGTTACGATATCGTGACCACGGTGAAGCTGTGCTTCTGCTTTAGTCGTTTCTATCATAACAGTTGATATTTATCGAGTGTCTTTTGAAAAGCGTTTTGTTTATGGAGAATTGAACACGCTCTGGAAGTAGAGCCCCGCGTGTCTGTTATCCAGCCCTAGTGAACATCAGCCCGTGGCGGGTCCTCCTCCCTTCATACCCCTGTCCACTTCCCCTAAATCCTAGACAGCACGTTAATTACCGGGCGTCATTGACGCGTCAGGTACTGTTCTAGGGACATACTTATATTTGCTCCTTTAATGCTCCCCACATCCCTATTAGGGAGACTCCATTATTATCCCCTTTCTACAGGTGAGGAAACAGGGGCCCAGAAAGATTAAGTAACCCGCCTGAAGTCACACAGCAGGAAGTGACAGGGTTAGACAGGCACTAAAACCCAGGCAGTCTGTCTCTGGAGCGAACGCTCAGAACCGCTGGACTAGACTACCCAGCAGTCAAGATTTGACTACTGGAGCCTTCTTCTGCTCCTTGCACCAGGGATTCTGCTCACCAGGAAAGGGCTACAACTAGTGACAGCTCAGCTCTGGGTTAGTGCCCAATGTCAGCAGCCCGCCTGTTAATAAAACACTGTTCTTTGGGGCGCATGAGGCAACTTTGCCATTCCACTATTTTTCCAGGACCATTTGTATTAAGCTGTGGGTCCCAGGATGATCAAGCTTCCTGGCTTCTTGCCCCTCAGAGTTATTTGACAGGTTAGGTTGGCTACAACGCTTATGGCATGGTATGTAGAAAAGGCATCTTACCAAAACAGTATATGATCCCATATCATAGTAAATAGCAGGAAACAGTATAGTAAATAGCATTATTTTTACCCAGTCACACACCAGATATATACACAGATACCCATACAGATGCAAACCAGACACAGGCAGAGACATACACAAGTATACACACAGACACACCACGTTTACACACAGATACACACCAGCCATACATGCAGATACACACAGACAAGCATGGCATTACCCTTCTGTATAATTTTCCATATACTTATAAGCATATAAAATTAGCAAATGCTCTTTGTTTTATTTTTCCTTGTATTGGTTTAAAGTTATATACTCTATTTGTATTCTTCTTTAGTTAAGGTCTTTTCCCCATATTTTAGTTTTTATTATATAAACAGGAACATCTATATTTATAATAAAGACAGAAGTTAACCAGGAGTTTATATTTCTTTCTAGACCAAGATAAGAACCTTTACTTGTCTTTGGGCTTCCTCCACTTTCAATGTTCATAGAATCTAGAATGTTACCTCCAAATTGTTATGAGCTTTTAAATAAATAAATTGCTAGTCCTTTAAAATAAATATTTGTTTAGAATTCGTATCCTGTATTCTTTGCTTACAAGTGTTTCTTACATCCTACTCTTTTCTTCTGTGTTCATTGTCCCTTGGCTGGAATATATCCTGTAGTGTTTCCTTAGATCATCTGTGGGTGCTAAACCTTCTGCGGGTTGGATGTCTGAGAATGTGTTTATTTTATTTTCTTTCTTCAAAAGGAGCTTGGTGGGGCAATATAAATTCACTGCTTCATTGCATCTAGCATTGCTGATGAGAAATCAGACGGTAGTGAGAATTTGTTCTTCTACAGGTAATCCATCTTCTGTTGCGTAACTTTTAGTATTTTGTATGTGTTTTTGAGGTTCTGAAATTTCACCACATCTATAGGTTGAGTTAAAAAAATATACTTTTTTTTTTTTTTTTTTTGAGACAGAGTCTCGCTTTGTTGCCCAGGCTAGAGTGAGTGCCGTGGCGTCAGCCTAACTCACAGCAACCTCAAACTCCTGGGCTTAAACGATCCTCCTGCCTCAGCCTCCCCAGTAGCTGGGACTACAGGCATGCACTACCATACCCGGCTAATTTTTTCTATATATATATTTTTAGTTGTCCATATAATTTCTTTCTATTTTTAGTAGAGACGGGGTCTCACTCTTGCTCAGGCTGGTCTCGAACTCCTGAGCTCAAGCGATCCACCCGCCTCGGCCTCCCAGAGTGCTAGGATTACAGGCGTGAGCCACCGCGCCCGGCCATACTTTTGGGTACTCGCACACTTAGTGGTTGTGGTGGTGGTACTCATTCAATCTGAGGATGTTTATGTTTCTTTGGTTCTAGAAGGTTCTTGGTGATAATTTCCTCAAAAATTACCTTCCTTCCATTCTCTCTATTCTCTTCTCAGAATAGTAAACTTCCAATTACCACCCTGTAGCCCTGTGTGCTCTTGTTGTCCTTTATTTTACTCCTATCTATGTTAGGTACTCCACAATACATTGTTGTTATTTTTACTTTAAATGGTTAAAATTATTTCAAAGAAATTTATGCAGACATACACACATATTGAACTTATTGTTCTACTACTTTCCCACTTCTCACTACTGGCCTTGACTAGCTTTAAAAAAAAAAGAAAAAAATGTTTTAAATTGTTTGATTTACTGACATATTTTCCCTTTCTATAGTTCTCATTCCTTCCTGCAGAACCAGGTTTTCCTCTGATATAACTTACTTTCAGCCTACAAAACTTCCAGCATTTCATGGAGTGAAGATCTGCTGGAGACAAATTCCTTCAGTTTTTGTCTATCTACTTTTTTTCTTAATTTCAGAATATTAAAGGGGTACAAATGTTTTGGTTACATAAATTGCTTCTCTCTTATTCTGGAATCCCAGTTTTATATGTTGTCTGTTATATGTGTTTTGAATATTTTTCTCCAGACTTTATCATTTGTCTTTCAATCATATTTGTGACGTATTTTTCCATTTTGTGCATAAATTTGAATGTCTTATATAGGTGCCATTAAAAAGAATATTATAACTGTACACTGGTATTTTTTTAGTTCAGCCTTTATGCCTGTCCAACATGTAAAATTGGGTAGCAAATATATGCCATTGCCAATTTTAAAATAGTTTAGTAGTCAGTTGAGATATGAACACATAACATGCCATGTTGGGATGACACAGTGAAGGTAGTTTTGGTTCTGGATTTTTTTTTTTTTTACATTTTGGGTAACATTATTGAAAATACTTATTCATTTATATTGGAGTTCAGTATAAGATATTGTCTGAAAAAAAATCTCTTTCTAAAAATGTTGAAAAATCACTGGTCCAGATGATACTTTGGGGGTTGGATTTTGACTGGTGGTATTTATATGAAAGTCTGTTTTAACTGATGTTTGGATTTTTGCTTTGTTTTGTTTCATTTTAATTGAAGGACCATTCTGCTGCTGCTACCTCTCTGTGATAGGAACATGGCTCATTATCCCCAATGGCTCACTAGGGACAGATCTGCTCTAAATCCTAGGTCATTTCTCTGGCCTTAGAAGATGGTATGAACTCCTGCAGATGGTTTTTCTTTGCTGCCCTGAGCCAGTGTAGAATTATAGGTATAGCAGAAGGCTCCTGAGAGATTGACTCTGTTTTAAAATGACAAAACTTTAAAAAATCTAATTAATATTAAACAGAAGATAGCTATATCATTGGAAAGAGCAGGAAACTTCCCAAATTTTAAAAAATATACTAATGAGTGTTTATGGAATGCCTTTGCTAAATTGAAATAAAATGGCCCCTTTGGTAGTGTTGGAAACCTAAGATACTTTCTGGACTATTTGCCTTGGGACATATTATTTAGATAAATTTACCCGTGAAATAGCAGTTGGCTCTGAGTATACGCAATCATTTCCCCCCGAAGACCAGAGTGAGATTTATTATGGCACTAATGAAGCTTAAACTCCAGCATCCTCCCCTTGGATAGGCCCCCAAGAAAGCTGAAAGTTGCTGGTAGTTGTAGAGTGTTCTAATGGGGAGGGGAGCCGGGTTGCAATAGGGAAGCACTTCCATATAAGCATTTCCGGTAACTTACATAGAGAGAAAGGATTTAGTCTCTAAGTCTCCAGGAATTTTTTGTGATTTATTTTCTCATTTTAAATTGACATTCACATCTGTGACTAATTTTATAATCAAAAGTCTGTATCTTTTTTTTTTTTTTTCCACAAATAGCACTCCCTAAATTGTATAAGCCTCAGGCCCCATATTAACTCTTATCCACCCCTGGTATAGATAGCTATTGGTTTTTTCATATTATGGGCTTTTTTATTATAAAAATACAGCAGGGCTACAGTACCTTGTACGGCATCATTGTACAAATTGAAACAGGAGCCCTCTCTGAACAGAAGTAGTAAAAGAGCATATGACTTGGAATGCCCTGCAAGCTTGATGCCCTTCTGTAGGGTACAACTTGCACCAATTGCGTGTGACAACCTGAGGTCAGTGTAAGGATTTAGAAAATGCAGAGAGGTTTATAAATGCAAATAAAGTTTACTTACAATCCTATCCCAAAATAACCAGCATTCACATTTTGATGTATAATATTTTCATAAATACATATACATACAATTGGTATCACATCACATATGCAACTTTATCACCATTTTGTGCAGTAGTATATATTAAGTATCTTTGCATGTAGTGAAATGCTCTTTGAAACACGATTTATAACTGGCTACATAATAGTCTATCAGAGCGCTATTCCTTAATTTACTTTTTGTTCTTCTAATGTTGGTCATTAAGTTAGTACTAACTTTTTCTATCATAAATGACATTACATAGAAATCTCTATGCATAAATTTTGGTTCCAGCTTCTGAATATTTCCTTAGGATAGATTCCTGGAAGAGCAGTTATGGGTTAAAGGGTGTGAACTCTTATTTTAAAGCACAAAAGCCATGTTCTCAAATCATTTCCCTGAAATGTAATTCAAACACATGGACTACCATGACCTCGTTATATTCCATGCCTCTATGGCATGGCTTTAATAAAGGCAATGGGGACTTATTCAGGTTGCCCCTTTAGTTTCTGATAATGCTCTGCAGTGTTGATTTGGTTATGTGGCTCTAGACCAGAATAACAACTCACCTAAGACAATTTAATGTCTGACCTAAATTTTGCAAAACTATCTCATTTCTCTACCCTGAAGTGAAGCAGACACTCAGGTCTGACAGAGTTATAAGTAACTCAGATCAAATTATTGATCAGGAGTGGATATGTTGGTTTCCAGTGGGAGGATAAGGTTGGAGAAACCAATTTATTATTGCCTCTATCAGCCATCTCACTGAAAAGCAATTGGGCTAATGATACCAACTTATAATTTTCGATTTGTTTTAGCTAGAAAGTAAACAATAACTCATTGTGTTGTTGTAGCATCTGTTAAGAGGATACTGTTGAGGATGGCAGGTTCCAAATTTTATGTTCTTCGCTTCTCATGTACTTTCTTTAAAAAAGAGAGGAAACAAACGATGTTTTCTTAAATGGAAAGCAGAGATGGCTCCTTGTCATCTCTTCCTGATCTCCAAGAACACATATTTTGGCATTTGATTAAAATTCTGTTCTGACTACTTGATCTTTGCTAGTGTCAGAGCTCTATCTCCTCAACTACACTTTTTTGAATTAATCAGAGGCTGATCCATGTTCTTGCTTTCATAAAATGAAATCATAAAACCTTAGGGAAGCTGAACAGACCCTTGAAATCCTATAGTCCAGAGTTTTAAACCTGTAGCCTCTAGACCGGGTCTGATCTATAGATATATTTACTTTGGTTTACAGTGTTTTTGTATCTTAGGGATAATAATAGGTAATATTTATTGTGCATGTACTATGTGCATTTTCCTAGGTCTTTTACATGTGCTGTATCATTTAAATTTGACAATAATCTTATGACATGGATATTTTTATTGTCTTTATTTTACAGGTAAGAAAACAAAGGCAGAGAGATGTTAAAGAACTTGCCCAATATTAAAGTTAGTAAGAAGTAGACCTGGGATTTGAATCCAGACATTCTAGCTCTAGAACTCACCTTCCTAACTGATGTAAGGAATTATTTGCTGACTTAAAAAAAAAAAAAAAGAAGCTAAGAGATTTCACATAATCACAGAATTCATGTTCTCTCTAAAACAACTATAAGATGATGAGAATCCACTGGAGATGAGGAGTATCCTCCCCTTTGGGTAGGATACTTGCTCTCGAATTTGCCTTTTTTTAATCTGGTCTATTCCTCTCCTTTGTATAACAGCTTGAGCCTTATTGGCATTTACGATTCGCCTCATCTAATTCTGTGTTTCTCAGCTGGGGAAATTTTGCTCCCCAGGCGACATTTGACAATGGCTGGAGACATATTTTGATGACCACTCTTGGGGTGGGAGGTGCTACTGGTGTCTAGTGGGTAGAGACCAGGGTTGCTGCTCAACATCGAAAGAATTATCTTGTCCAAAATATCAACAGTGCTGAGATTGAGAAACCATTATCTAATTGATCCTCTCCATTTCATAGATGAGAAAACCCAGACCAGATCGCAAAGCAAGGCAGTGTTAGGAGTGGCACGGGAGTCCACGTTTCTCCCTGATCATTTCCTGGTTATGAGTTTTGTAGGCCTGAATAGAGATATTTTATAAATTATATCATTGTAGTTTGTTTTGTTAAAATGAGAAAAAGAGAGCTAAATATTATAGTAGTTATGAAAAATCTTTATTGTCTAATCTAATGGATGGAAGATTTGCTAATTAAGAATCCTCTAATTAGCCTTCAGTGAAAATTTGTATGGCTTCAAAGCTGTTGCCAGGATACAACTATAAATCACACCCTTTTCAAAGAATCTATAATGTTGTATTTATTATATAACACACACATGCTGGGTGGGAATATTATTCCTTTTTCTTCCTAAAGTGTACAGTTTACAAGGAAGAGGAGAGACACTACTTTTAGTTTTGATACAATTCATAAATAAGGCCAGGAAATTCACAGCAAATCTCTAAATCATGCCCTTTATTGTGGGTTTTTATGATTTTGTAGTCTGGTGAGATAAGGTGGTAGTTTTAGCTCAGATCTCTGAACTTTGCCTTGTGTAGATTCCACTCAGACTGTTGCCATGGCTCAACTAACATGTTTTGAGGCTGAACATTGCTGAGATTTTTTTTTTGAAGACCTGAAATGGGTAACACAGACCTGATACCTTCATTGTTAGTCTTGACACTACTCCAGGGACAGTAGGGGAAGACAGAGCTGGAAGCTTTACACACATATGATGAATGGAATAAGAGCTAAAGTTTCCTTTACGATAGGCACTGCTGAAAATGTGTGGATTATCTTATTTAATCTCATTTAACCAATGTTTCCTGCACCAAATTCTGTGAATACATGAGGAAAATACATTATCTTACATAATCAAAAGTCCAAGGGTAGGTCAGTTCCAGGGTTGGTTACTTTGGTGGCTTATCAATTGCTTCAAGGGTTCAGGTTCGTTTCACCATTTGAGCCTGCTCTTCTGGGGGTGGTTGGATTGGTCCTCAGGGGAGATGGCTGGAGGTAGCAACGTGGCCACTGCAGTCCCACACACCATATCCTGACACATGACAATTTCCAGCAGAAGGAAAAAGGTCATTGTTTTCTCTGTGTATGTCTTTTTTTTTAATTCAGTACAGAAATCTTTCCAGAACCCCCTCTCCCCCCAACATCCAACCCCTCACAATTCATTACACAGAATTATGTCACTTATCTATTCTATAGCCACTAACTAGCGAGGGAAATGGGATTGCTGCTATGGGTAGAGCGAAATATCAGACTGTGAGGAGGAGGAGGGTTAGATAAACAAAATCAGCGGTCTATTATTAATAACAGAAAGAAGAGGGAATGACTGATAGGTAGTTAGGAAACCAAGAGTTGCCTACAACCATTTTGAGTTGGGTTGAGTCTTGGTTGGTGCTGGCTTAGCTCTGGCCATGGTAGAAGCCCTTGCCTAAGCAAGTGGATCAAATTCTCCACTGCAGGGTCACCCAGCTGAATTTCTAGGGGCTCAGGACAATGCCAGTGCCTCCTGGCTGAGAAGCGCCGCCCTACTGGCAGGCCTAAGAACTGCAGCCCTACTCCTTTGTGCAGTCCCCTGGGGCTCCTTGGTCCCCCCCCCACAGCCATTACTGTTGAAGAGCAAGCATTGGCCCCACAAGCTGATGCCAAGAAAGGACTGAACTCACACCCACCATTAACTGATATACACCGCCCACCCCAAACCAAGGGAAGGCCTGGGTCTTCTTCACCCTGCTTTGGTGACAGGTTTGCTCCTTTGCGATGCCTCATGATGTCTGGTAAGGTTTATTTTCAACTGATTTCATCCAGATTAACATTGGTGAGCAACCCAGAGATGAAAGCTGTGGTCCCATATGCCACAGCTGGCTCTTTCTCCTGGTGTAGTCTAGACTTCTGCACAGCAAATCAGTGATTATATTGGCTATGTACAGTCACTGGAGTTCCTGAGTCTGAACCCTGATTCCACTGACTGCTAGTTGAGGACCTGGTGAGCTACTTAATTTCCCTAAATCCCAGTCTCCCTAGCTATAAAATGTGCATAGGGTAGTAACAATACCTGACTCACAGGGTGTTATTCCCCATGCAGATTAAATAAGAATGTGTGTGTGAGGTGTTTAGAATAGGGCCCGACACATAGTAGGCATCAATGAATGGTAACTATGTACATTATCATTTAGGACATATGCAAAAGTTCTAGGTATTCTATATCTGACCAACTAACACTTGTAGTAGTTGGTGTCTAGATCTAGAATCAGAGAAATAGGTTTCTTCTAATTCTGACTGGTCCTCTAAGCCTCAGTTTTGTCCCCTGAAAAATGCCCTGTAAATATATAACAATGCTGTTGTGAGAATTAAATAAAATTGTGTACCCAAGCCTTAATTAGATATAACTATTAATAATACTCCAATTTTCAGTGACAAGACTGTTTATCTGCCAAGACTGAGCGTATGTGTATTCCTGAGCTCTAGATTTGGGTTTTTTCCTTTCCCTCCCCTCCCAGTGTCCCAGAAGCGCTCTCCAGGCCTCCAGAGACCAGGCAAGTCTGTGTAAACTTCTGATTTACAAACTGGCTGTCAGTTCCTTCCTCCCCCACCTTCAAAGCCTTGGGCCCAATAGGGATGCAAATGTCTCCCCTGGTAGCTGAGCATTGCTCCTGTCACAGCGAAGGCCCTTGGCCATCCAGGGCGGGCCAGTGAGCAAAAAAGGACCCCTCCCTGGGGCTCTCCATCTTTGTGGGGAGAAAATGATGATGATGTATGAGACAGCGATGCCTTTGGAGTCCGAAGAGGACATGACAGACGGGATAATATGGGAGGAAAATACTGTCTTCCTAATGGAGACTGATGGCTTTTGCTTGTCTTTCTGGCATTGTTAGTGCTGGGGCTGAACTGGGTGGCTCCTGAGGAACGTCATCGGGTGGCAGGTTCAGTATGTCAGCCATGCTGCCCTCAGTGGTAGCCTTCAGCCCTGGTGGGAGTGAGGGGACAGCCAAATGGAGGCGTGTGGGGGTGTTGAGTGGGAGCCCCAATTCCCTTTGGCTTTGACGTGCACGTTTGTCAGGAATGACAGTCCTAATTTGATTGGCTTTTTTCTTTCTTTTTTTCTTTTTTTTTTGCCTCCTCCATACACCTTTAACTCCTCCCAGCTCCCCTTCCCTCCCCAAACAACTAAGTCAAATGAAAACTCTAAAACTTAAATTAAAAAGAGAAAGGAAACCAGTCCCCAAATCCTCACCAAACCCCACCTTCAGGCCCCTACTTGGTGGCAAGAAAGAAAGCTTAAAACTAGAGTAGGAATGTCATCTTTAGAAATCATCTTTTGGAGCAGTTTTATTAATTTCACTTCTCTGTGGTTACCACATGTTTGGAGAAGACAATTGATTTCACAGATCTGTGTGGGAGGTTGAAGATTTGGCTCCGAGGCGACAGAGAAAACCTACCGCAAGAGCAGGCTCACTAATTGACATACAGCAAAGATGTTCTTTAAGGGAACTTTTCTCTTAGTGCTTGCTTTGTTAAAATGTAATTTTTAATTTTTAATTCCATTTTTTTAAAGAGTGCCTCAATTTTCTTCTCTCTCTACCCATATACTCCCCCGCTCCCCCATCCCCGAGATTTCCACTTAAGAAATTAAAAGGAAAACTGGACCAAGTGTTAAGTCATAATTTTGGCTCCAAAGACAATACCGATGGCTACCAGGGTGTTCAAGGCCAGGGCTGCAACAGAATGAGCCCTGGGAAGGAACCAATGCTGCCTCCATTTCCCTCCTGTGTCAGACACCAGTTGAGGAATTTCTGGTCTGAGCAGGAGCTCAGCAAGGTAGGGAGAGATAGGGGATTCTGTCAGTCCATGAGCCCTCTTGGATTTGGCACAGGTCCACCCACAGTTACGAGAGGTCACCATGACCGTACCTTGCCAGCCCTTTTTAAGGGGTAGGGGACTCTATTGTGAGATGCTTTGAGATGTCAGATCGAATGACTGCATCATCCAGATAGAAATCAGTTCTGATTCCAAATAAATAATAGGCCAAGCTGAAAAAAAAATCTCAATCACTAGATCTGTGGGTGGTGGTGGGTGCGTAGCTGCTGTTTTAGAACTTTAAATGTGGGTTCCTTGGCATTAGCTTTATTTAAATTAGAGTGGTAGCTCTTCACACCCTCTGAAAAGTTAATAGCCCACCTTACAGGGGATGGTAGCCTGCAGTGTTTTCACGTTACTAATTATACTGCCCTTGTGGGAGGAGTACAGGGTGCTTTAGAGAACTCACAGAAGATGGGGTTCCTCCCCAAACAGCTTCCATGATGACTTGAGACAGATGAGAGGTTGATTAGTAGATGTTTCGGGGACTGATGTGAAATGGACAGGTGCCTTATGTCCTTGCCCAGACATTCAGTAAATCCCTGAACTGGTCACTCCAGCATAGCTGAAGGCCAGCTGTGGTCACGTCCTTCCTCCCCTTTGTCTTTTCATTTGCTCTGTCTTCTACTCCTCTGCTCAGTGCAAACTGAGCTGGGGGTTGGGGGGCAGGAAGGCTTTTCCCCCCTATCATATTTCTGCCCCAAAGTTCCCCTGAGTAGCATGAAAATGCCAAAGTAGGTCAAGCAACATGGCTGAGCTGATCCTGAACGTGGACCCTGAATAACTGGCTCTTGGAGGTTGTGGGAAGGGAAGGAGGCACCAGAGAAGGCTGGGCGTGGGTGGGAGGCCATTCCAAGTTCAGACGACACAAGAACACTGCTGTGGGCTCATCCTGAGGCTCCTGGGGCGAGGACTTGAATCTCAGCTCTGTTGTTTCTGACCCTCTCTGTGACCTTGGCTGAGATCAAAACTCTCTGCATCACAAAACTCTCCCCAGAAAAATGAGAGTTATTTTACATCAGCCTGCCAAAGAGGGGTATTATTTTAAACACTAAAGCATTACATTAAAAAAAAGAAAAGCGAGACCCAGGGGAAGGAAGGAAAATGGGGGCTGTGAGTAGAGAGGAAGTGACACGTTTCATGAAATCGGAACTTTTTAAGGTTGTTTTGGGCACAGTTTCAAGAGGAAGTGCCGTTTATTAAGACAAACAATCACTAATCTACTCTCTATCAGGAGACATATCTAAGTTCAAGCACACATTTTTTTTTTTTTTTGACTCTTCTGGATTTTGAATTTTCAACTGAGTGCTGTAATATGAGTGTAAATCTGATTGGAGAAAAACAATTTAAGGAAGAACTTAAATTGATTTCTTTCTTTCTGATTTCTGTTATATGTAACAAAGTTGGAGAAAAACGATCAGCAATCCAGGACAATCTAATTTTTTTGGACCTCTAAAGCCCCCTTCCCTAGTTAACTGGTTAATCTTCCTTTAACTAAGACCTTCTCCTATGAAGGCTCCCCCACGCCCCTTTTCTGGGCAGGCTCCCCTCCTCCAGGCCCCTGTGGTCCCCTGGGCTCACTTGTATCCTGAACATATCACACTAGACTGGACTGGTCTGTTTTCTCTTCTAAACTGGCTTCTTGAGGACTGGAAACACCTGGCCCATGTTAGATGCTCAATAAGAGGTCAACGTTGACTATAGATGAAAAATAAGAGAAATATGGATTATTCCTGTGTTGGTTTAATATTGTATGCCAAATTATAACAAACTTAGTGGCTTAAAACAACACACATTTATTATCTCACAGTTTCTGTGGGTCAGAAGTCTAGGTACAGCTTGGCTGGGTCTTCTGCTGAAAGTCTGCTCAGAAGGCTGCAGTCAGGTGTTGGCCTGCGCTTCAGTCTCATCTGGAGGCTCTGGGGAATGATCCCCTTCCAAGCTCATTCGAGTGGTTGGAAGAGTTCATTTCCCTGTGGTTGTATGACTGAGTGCCCTTGCTTCTTACTGGCTGTTGGCTGGAAACCACCCTCAGGACCTAGAGGCCATCAGTGGTCACAACATGGATGTTTGCTTCTTCAGGGATAGTGGGAGGACCTCTTTCACCCCAGTTGGCTAAGACTGAGTTTCATAACATAATCAAGGGAGTGGTATCCCACAACCTTTGCTGTATCCTATTGGTTAAAATCAATTCTTGGGTCTTGGCCACACTCAAGGGGAT
Organism: Lemur catta; assembly: GCF_020740605.2. Classification (NCBI taxonomy): domain Eukaryota; kingdom Metazoa; phylum Chordata; class Mammalia; order Primates; family Lemuridae; genus Lemur; species Lemur catta. The sequence goes on along the minus strand of NC_059141.1, from coordinate 42,610,314 downwards.
GGGGTTAGACAAAGGCATGTATCACTGGGGCGGGGCATGTTAGGCTGTGTCCCCCTCAATCTCTGTATGTTATGATAGGCACTTTCCTCCACAAAGTCCATTTGCCTTTTCGCTTTGAGGCTTGCAGGAGAGTAGCTTAATATTTCTAGTCTGTGCTCCGTTATCTGAAAAAGTTGTTATATTTTGTGGTTGCTTGTTCAGAAAATAAATATAGCAGTCTGATAGTTCTCAAATCATGTGCTATGTAAAATTCCTCATGTCAGTTATTGAGCTTTTGGTTCTCAGCTACAAATCTACCCCTCTTTTCTCTCTTTGCTGTATTATGCTGGGACTCTGCAAACTTTATTTCTCCTGTGTTAGCTGGCTTCATGTTAGGTTCTTACAATAGGAGCAGGAGGAGGGGGCAGGGGACTTGCTTATTCTTCTTTGGCTGCTCATGTCAGCATCACTCCGGCAGTGGCAGTGGGTTCCAGTTCACCTTCTCCCAGCACCTCCAGAAGTAGCCTAAATGCAACGTGTCAGAGAGCACCACTTGCTAGGCAGCACTCCTTCCACGGAGGCCTGGGCCCCAGCTCCACGGCATTCTCCACTAAGCTAGTAGGTTCTGACAACCTCAGCATCTTTTCTTTGTTCTCCTTTGTGGTGGGGGACACTTCCTGCAGCTATTACCTTGGTGTCAGCTCACTGTTCTCATTTATCCTTTTCAGTCCTCCAACATCTATTTGATGAAATCCCTATATTATATATTATCTGTTAAAATACCTAGTATGGTCTATTTTCTTGACTGGACCTGACTGGTACATTACTATGATTTCCATCCAAGTTGCCAAGAAACTAGAGTCTCAGTAACTACCATTGGCATTTTATACACCAAAGGAGCTGTTTAACAAACAGATGAACCCCCTCTCTTTTTTCCAAGTATTAGAACGCTGGGCTCACAGTTGACTTTGCCAGTCTATTCAAGTCTTTCTGGGTAAGTAGTAATAGATATAAATAGGCACACATGGGGTGATTCATACATTTACTCCCCAAATTACAGTGAATCATGAGTACAGACAGAGACTCCAGTCTTTGAGAAGCTCAAACTTAGAAATAGGTAAAGCTATTTATGGAAGTTATGGAATATATATCTCCATTTCACAGATGAGGAAACAGAAAGATACTTTCCATCCAAGGCCTTCTTGCCAGTAGAAGCCTTAGAGTTGGGCACTATAGCTACAGATATCTTCTCTCTTGTCCTCTGAACTGGTTGCACTTCTTCTATTTCCTAACTTTTTAAATGGCATCTGTACCCAAGTTCAACATCTTTGAATCACTGTAAGATGACTCCACCCTCTCCTTCTCCCTTAAATTAGGCTAGCTGATCTCGTCCCCAAATGTTTCTCCCATCTGTCTGCTTTATCTATTTTCTGTGGTCTCTGGGCTTGTTTAGGCCCTCACCATCTTTTGCCCAGGCCATTAAAATAGCCAAAGAGCTTTCTGATTGGTCTCTCTGCTACTGTCCATTTGGTACACTGCAGCCAGAAGAATATATCTAAAGTGTAACTCAGAGAATATTACTCCTCTCCCCTAAAACCTTCGGTTGCTCCCTATTGACTATACGGTGATGTTCAAATACCTCATCCGGGAATTTCCTTCAAACTTTTATCTCAACCTCTGTTCCCAGGCTTACCTCCTATTTCTCCCTATTGGATATCCTCATGCCAGCCAAACCTGTCCCTGGCCTCCAGGACCCGGCCCGCACTGTCCTTCCTCTTGCCGAAACTGACACACTGCGTCATCGTGAGCTCCGTCACCTCTCCCTGTATCCCACCCGTCCTCTAAGATCCAGCTCAGATGCCACTTCCTCCAGCCATCGTTTCTTGACTGTCATACACAGAATAATCTCTTTCCACTTTCCGTAATGAGTGTGCGAGGCAAACACAGGTGAAGATAAGAACCAAGATAGCAGCACAGCTAACGTGGAATGACGTCCTGTGCCGTTGCCGCCACCGCACTGTGCTCTTTGTTCGCATCATCTCGTGTAGTCCTCACGGAGATCCTGTGATAGGTACTTTCTGTTTTAAACACGAGGAAGCTGACTTAGTGAACTTACATAAATTGCTCAAGATCACATAGCTCATTTTCAGTCTTACGTGAATTATGCATACATTATCTTCTCTTTCTTCCAAATGAATAGCTCATTGAGAACAAGAAGCATTCCTTGTTCCGCTAAAATCCCCTGTTCTAAGCTTAAGGAGTACTTTGTGCCCGGTGGGCAATACGTCACCAGTTCACTGAAGTTTCAGAATTCACGGCTTTTGCCACTGAATTGTTTTGCCATATTCTTTGGAGCTGGATTTTATTTGATTTTCTTTGGTGATGTATCAAGCATGCACCTATATTCTACGTAATATAAGTCAAGGAGGGGGGTGTTTCTAAAACGTTTGGAATAAATTGATTCCTGTTTTCCTTCTGTTATAGTTTGAGAGATGATCTTTTTTTTGACGGTGGCTCCTGAACTCTTTGCTGTAAGGAGTCACAAAGGAACACTTAAATCCAGAAGCAATTTCAATTTGTAAAGAAATTACGGCGAGTCCTCATAATGCGAAGATTCCTTCTGAATGTCTGCCAGGGATCCTTTTGTTTTCCAAGTTTCAGTCTTTGTTTATTGGCATGTTTTTTAAAGCAGGGCATTGCCTGACACACAATGAGGGATACATGTCTATTGGGGAGAATTGAATGTAGCTGGGGTTGGGGTGGGAATTATGCAAAAGCTACTCAAAAGACTTATTAAACAAAAAGTCAGGAGCATAGATTCACGGTCAGGAGTTAGAACCTTGGGGTCAGAAGGAGCTCAATTGTCTTGGAAATAACCAGGCTGCCCTTTTAGGAGGGTGGCTTTGTAGATGGCCATGCAGATAACAGTAGGGATTCACACGCAGAGGGGGGCATTTCTGGCAAAGGCACTCAGAGCTGCGAGAGTTAGGGAACCACTCTGGGATTGGGGATTGCTTTCAAAGAACCAAGGGCTCCTTATGCAGCCCCACTTCCGGGTGATCATTTCGTATTCCTGTGAGGGGCCCAGGGAACAGAGATGGAAGTGTCTGAAGTGCGGGGGAGGAGGCAGGAAGCTCAGGAAAGGGGCTCGGGCAACCGGCTGCTTGTCAAACAAGCGGAGCAGGAGCAGGCGTAGGGGGAAAAGGCCATTCAGTGCTTTCTCTTTCTCTTTCCTGGGCACCTTGTCCGGGAGCCACTCCTATGACCCGTGATGAGACCCGGGGGGGGGGTGCTTTAGTGAGATACTCCCTCTTTGTACAAAAAGCCGCCACAGATGGCTTTTCCCTGGTGGGGCCTGGGCTTGGAGGATTTCCTGCACTGAGCATGGAGTCCTACTGCTCTCTCCCCGTCGCCCTGGCTTCAGTTAGAGTTGTCCGAGGGTCATAGAGCAGGCAGAGTTCGCTGGTCACCATGGGAATGTACCCTTCTTGCAAGTCTTAACTGTCCTCAGTGTCACGATTAGTCCTCTTCCACTGTGCTGAGTTGACACAGAAAACCAGACCTGCATTGGCAACCTCTCTGCCCTGGCCCCTCAGCTGTGCTGAGCTGTGCTGGGCCCGGGGAAGCCAGGGACGCTGATCTGCTGCTGCCAATACTGGAAAGGAAGTGAACATAGGGAAGGGAGACCCTAGGCTCTTCTATTGTAGTCCTCCAAACAGGTAGCCGCTTCTACAAGGAATCCAGAAGGGAGGGCAACTATATAATTTGTCATTTGCATGAGGTCACTTCTGAGAATGAAAAAAAGCGCTAAACTCTTATGTTTGAGCAACACATAAGAACTAGGGCTGTCCTAAGCAAATCCGGAATCGCCCCACTGCAAGGCACATTGGTCTCAGTTCAATCAGCAAACATTTCCTAAGCACCTCTGTAATAGTCCTGTCCCCTCCAAAACCGGCTATAGACATGTGGACAAGTGATGACAGGATAGAGTTAGGTGTAATGATGGAAGCAGGTGCAAAGGCAGCAAAAGGAGGGTGAGGTTCTCCATGGGGCAGGGGTGGCCAGGGTACAGGAGAGGCGTTAATGCAAGGAGTTTTGAAAGACAGGTGTTTCATGGGCATATATATGGGGAAAGGGGACTCTAGAAAAAGAGAGCCGTAAGAGTAAAGTCACAGATACCCTAACATCCACAGCACATTTGAGGGATTGTAAGAAGAGTGACATTGATGGGGAACGAAGTGTGCAATAGAAGTGTCTGGAGAAAAAGGCCAGCCGAACGCAGGTCCTGAGCAGTCTGTAGGCCACAGGAACCAGCTTGGACATACTTGCTTAGAGCAGGTCAGCAAACTGGCCCTTGGGCCAAATCCAGCCTGCCACATGTTTTTGTAAATCAAGTTTTACTGCAACACAGCCAAACTCATTGATTATGTATCACCTATGTTTATTTTCACACTACAATAGCAAAATTGAGTAGTTGCAACAGAAACTAACTACATGGCAAAAAAAAGCCTAAATTATCTGCTATCTGTTCCTTTACAGAGAAAGGTTGGCAACCCCTGGCTAAGAGCCATGGGGGAACCATTGAGGACTTTAAGTAACGATATAGCTATAACTGCATCTCTGATTTAGAAGGATCTCACCATGTCAGGTGGAAGATGGATTGGAGAAGGAAAAAAAGTGGCAAGCTACTGTGATAGGATTTGATTCATGCAACTAAGCTTTAGTGAGGGCTCACTCTGTGCCACAATATGCCAGGCTGGAATGCAGAGATGAAGACACACCCACTCCTTATGACAATTACAAAGCAGAGAAGAAAGGTAAGGGCTGGACCCGGGCAGCAGCAATGAGGGTGGATGGGAGGGGATGAGCCAGAGAGAGGTTTAGAGAGGTGGAGTGAGAAAATCCAGGGCTCCCGGTTTGGGACCAGTGGTTGATAGCATCCTTCCCTGAGATGAGGACACTTGAGGAGTAGCAGGTTTATTTGTAGCTACCTGTTGGCCTCTTTGAACTCACTGCATTTGCTTAGGAGATGAATTTCTTAAGAGCTTTCTAGGAACATAGATGTTTTAACGGGATTTAGATTGACTTAGACGAACACCTGAACAAAAACTAATTTAACGACGTGTGTGCCATCTTAATTCATTGTCACATGGAAAAGAGCCAAGCTCTGACCAAACTTAGAGGTTAAGGTCCTACCTGGGCCCATGGAACACTTTTGCTGCAGCTGCTCCCCTGAGCCAGCAAGTGGAAGGGACTTACATCCTCATGCTGGTAACCCCAGGTGGTGCTCAATAAATGTGCACTGCATGGAAGTCTGAGGCCGAATTACTCAGGGTTCTGGCAAAAAGAGATGGCGCCCTCAAGGGCTTCAGTCCAAGACTGGTTGGTAAGGAGCTCTGAACACAGGTGAGTGCAGCAGCGGGCGTAGGGAGGCAGGCAGAGACTAGCAAGAGCAGAAACTGTCCCCTCTTCCAGGCTTGCAGGGGAAGAAAAGGCATCATCAGACCCGGTATGAGTCACAGACCTGAAACAGGGACCACCCAGAGAGAGCTGGGGTTGTAAGGAATCCCAGCCACTGCTGAAACCATGACCTGGCCCGGAGGGACAGGGGTGCTCATGAGGGGAGAGGGGAGCAAACACTCCAACTCTCAGCCCACCCTCTGATCTGCTGGTGCTGCCCATGGGCTGAACCCAGTCAGAAGCCAGCAGGGAGCAGGAGGTGGCACAGTAGGTGATGGCCACACAGAGCCTAGAAGAGAGGAGCCTTTTTCTGATTTTTTTTAGCTCTGCAGAACTTGGGTCTGGTCACACTTGTACTACTGAATTGTTAGTAGCAATACTGAAGTACTTGGACAAATACATCATTATTTAGCTACATAAATATTTAATGTTTGCATATTCTTGCAAGTAGTTCTAGAGCCCCTACCAAGTGCCAGGTACTTTACTATGAGTCACATACAGAGATGGCTAGAAGGTCTTGCGAAGACAATGCCGTATGTGAGCATCCTTAGTACACAAAGCTTTTTGAGAATTCCAGCGGTATAGATTACTGGAAGTGGAGTCCTGCACCAAGGGGAATTCACAGTTTACATTTGGTGGATATTGGCACATTCCCTTTCTAAAGTGGCTGATGTGTTTGAGCATGTCCGTTTTGCCACACCTTCTTCTGGTCACTGTTGAGGTTGAACGTCTTCTCGTGTGTCTGTCAGTCTCTTATAATTTCTCTTTTGTGAGACATAGTGGTTCAGAGCTTGGTGTCTGAAGTCAGAATGCCGGGTGGATTCAAAGTGTCTTTACCACTTATTGGCTGTGGGATCTTAGCAAGTTATTTAACCTCTCTGTACTCCCATTCCGCATGTGTTAAGTGGGGGAAAATGATGTTACTTAGTCTCGGGAGGTTTGCAGATTACTAGATAGCGTCTGGCACAGGGTGAGCTTGATGTAAGGATTGGTTGTTGTAATATTGGTCCACATCTTTTGCCTGTTTTTATCTCCTGGTGATATTGCAGTGCCACCAGGGTTAAGCACTACCGGGCAGAAGACAGCCCATTTCTGTGGCTCTTGTCCTGCCTCTGAAATGGCCTGTCAGTTCCCGGGCTATGACCTACACTGAGATGCTAACACTCTGCTCCTACCTGGACCACAGACAAGGGTTTGTTCTGATGGCAGAGGGTCATCTGAGTGCCTTGGTTCTCCTGGCATCTTTGGAATCTTGAGTCACTGGGGTTTGACCAGAGGTTCTCCTGGAGTCAGTTCGCCCCGGGGAAGGACAGACAACCCCTGTGTATTCACTGCTCAGGGGCAAGCCTGGAGGCCTCTGAGCTTGGCCAGCCTTTGCTCTGGCGGCCACCAGATGGAACTGCAACTGCTCCAGAGCCTGGGGCCCGCAGGGGGCCAGGTGCTCTGTGCTCTCACTTGCAGCGGGCTGAGGGCTGTGGTTGTGGCTGCCTGAGCTATTGCTGCCGTTGGGGAGATCACACGCCCACAAGGGGAATGCCTCAAGTGGATGAAAAAAACTTGAAGGAGGGAGAGAAAAGCTGCTTCTTTTATAGGCCAGCCTCACAGTTACGCAACTCTGACTGTACATTTTCAGACTTTCCATGCAAGTGAAGGTCACCTTAAGATAGATTGAAAAGCATGTATCGTAGTCACAGGAAAGTTCAAGGGTGTTGAGTGTGTTTTAGGCATTGCTCGGTGATAACTGTGTGTGTAGACTTCCTCTAGTGAGACCGAGGCTTATGCGGGCAACAGAAGGAAGTCACTGTCATGCTGCCAGCGCAGTTAGCAGTTAGCACTGGCACCCCTAGCGCTGTCCTTTACCGATGCCTACCAGGTACCAGGGGTTGTCCGATGTGTTAGCACTGATTCTCATAGTAATTAAGCATGGAAGATACTATTAGCCCAATTTTACTGATGAGAAAATTGAAATCAGATAGTTTAACTGTCACGACCAAGATCCATCAGCTAGAAAGTGGCAAGTCACATTTTGAAAACAGATCTTCCTGATGCCCAAGTTCCTGTTCTTCCCATTGCCCAGTGCCCAGAGCCGCAGCATTTAAACTCCAAGGGACTCGAGAATCCACAATTTCTCTGTGCACAGAGTTACTGGCAACGTTGGAAATAGAATCTTCTATCTCCTATTTAAGCGCAGGCATGCCTCAGTCTGTTGCATGTCACTTTATTGCACTTTGCAGATATTGTGTTTTTTTACAAACTGAGGTTTGTGGCAACCCTGCATCGAGCTAATCTATCAGCACCATTTCCCCAACAGTGTGTGCTCACTTTGTGTCTCTGTGTCACATTTTGGTAATTCTCCCAATATTTCAAACTTTTTCATTATTAGTACATCTGTTACGGTGATCTGTGATCAGTAATCTCTGATATTACCATTGTAATCGTTTTGGAGGGGGCTCAAACATGCCCATACAAGACAGTGAACTTAATCAACAAATGCTGTGTGTGTTCTGACTGCTCCACTGACCAGCTGTTCCCTTGTCTCTCTCCCTCTCCTCGGGTCTCCCTACTCCTCGAGATGCAATAATGTTGAAATTAGGACATTTAATAACCCTACAATGGCTTCTGCGTGTTCAAGTGAAAGGAAGAGTTGCATGTTTCTCACTTGAAATCAAAAGCTAGAGATGATTAAACTTAGTGAGGAAAACATGTCAGAAGTTGAGATAGCACCGGGTGTGGTGGCTCACGCCTGTAATCCTAACACTCTGGGAGGCTGAGGTGGGAGGATCCCGTGATGTCAGGAGTTGAGACCAGCCTGCGCAAGAGCAAGACTATTTTCTACTAAAAATAGAAAAATCAGCCAGGTGTGATGGCATCCGCCTGTAGTCCCAGCTACTCGGGAGGCTGAGGCAGGAGGATCGCTTGAGCCCAGGAGTTTGAGGTTGCCGTGAACTATGATGACACCACTGCACTCTACCCAGGGTGACAGAGCAAGATTCTGTCTCAAAAAAAAAAAAAAGTTCAAACAGAACAAAAGCTAGGCCTCTTGTGTCAAACAGTTAGCCAAGCTGTGAATGCAAAGGAAAAGTTCTTGAAAGAAATTAAAAGTGCTACTCCAGTGAACACATGAGTGAGAAAGTGAAACAGCCTTACTGATGATACGGAGAAAGGGTTAGTGGTCTGGATAGATCAAATCAGCCACAATATTCCCTTAAGCCAAAGCCTAATCTAGAGCAAGGCCCTCACTCCCTTGAATTCTACGAAGGCTGAGAGAGGTGACGAAGCTGTAGAAGAAAAGTCAGAAGCTGGCAGAGATTGGTTCATGAGGTTTAAGGAAAGAAGCCATTTCCATAACACAAAAGTGCAAGGTGAAGCAGCAAGTGCTGTCATAGAAGCTGCAGTAAGTTATCCAGAAGATCTAGCTAAGATCATTGAGGAAGGTGGCTACGCTGGAAAACAATTTCTCATTGTAGACAAAACAGCCTTAGATTGGAAGAAGATGGCATCTAGCACTTGCATGGCTAGAGAGAAGACAAAGCCTGGCTTCAAAGGACAGGCTGACTCTCTTGTTAGAGGCTAATGTAGTCGGTGACTTTAAGCTGAAGCCAATGCTCATTTACTATTCAGAAAATTTTAAGGCCATTAAGAATTATACTAAATCTACTCTGCCTGTGCTCTTGTGCTCTATAAATGGAACAAAAAAGCCTGGCTGACAGCACATCTGTTTACAGCATGGTTTACTGAATATTTTAAGCTCAACATTGAGACCTGCTACTCAGAACAAAAGATTCCTTTTAAAATATTACTTCTCATTGACAATGCACCTGTTCACACAAGAGCTCTGATGGAGATGTCCAAGGAGATTAATGCTGTCTTCATGCCTGCTAACACAATATCCATTCTGCAGCTTACGGATCAAGGAGTAACTCTGACTTTCAAGTCTTATTGTTTATTTTGTAGGGCTATAGTTGTCATAGATAATGGTTCCTTTGATGGGTCTGGGCAAAGTAAATTGGAAACCTTCTGGAAAGGACTCACCATTCTAGATGCCATTGAGGACATTCATGACTCACGGGAGGAGAATAAAACAACAACACTAACAGGAGTTTGGAAGAAGTTGATTCTAATCCTCATGGATGATGTTGAGAGGCGACTTCGGCGGAGGAAGTTACTGCAGATGAGGTAGAAATATCGAGAGAACTAGAATTAGAAGTGGAGCCTGAAGATGTGATTGGATTGCTGAAATCTCGTGATCGAACTTGAACAGGTGAGAGGAGTTGCTTCTTATGGGTGAGCAAAGAAAGTGGTTTCTTGAGATGGAAACTACTCCTAGTGAAGATGCTGTGAACATTGTTGAAATGACGACAAAGAATTTAGACTATTATATAAACTTTGTTAATAAAGCAGCAGCAGGGTTTGAGAGGATTGATTTCAATTTTGAAAGAAGTCCTACTGTGGGTGCCATGCTGTCAGACAAAACAGCATTACATGCTACAGAGAAATCTTTTGGGAAAGGAAGAACAAATTGATGCGGCAAACTTCATTGTTGTCTTATTTTCAGAAATGGCCACAGCCACCCCAACCTTCAGCAACCACCACCCTGATCAGTCAGCAGCCACCAACAATGAGGCCAGACCCTCCACCAGCAAAAAGATTATGACTCACTGACGGCTCAGATGATCATTAGCATTTTTTTTCAATACAGCATTTTTAAATTAAGGTACATATATTGTTTTTGATGTAATGCTATTGCACACTTAAAAGATTACAGTATGGTGTAAATATAACTTTCATATGCCCTGGGAAACCAAAAAGTGTGTGTGACTTGCTTTATTGCAATATTTGCTTTATTAAGCTGGTCTAGAACTGAATCAGCAATATCTCCAGAGTTTGCCTGTACTTTTTCCAGTAGAGAAGTTTATTTCATAAAAGCCTTGGCTAAAAAATTAGTAAAGGAATAAACAACTGTTAGAGTTGAGTATTGCTGGGGAAGGTAGAAAGAATTTATAGGCCGTAGATTCAGAATTTGGTTTTTACTGCTTCCTAGCTTGTCCACTTGTCCTAGTGTGGACAAGTGATGTAACTTATGTGAGCCTCAGTTTGTCATCTGTAAAATGGCAACACTAATAATGTGGAAATAAAAATATTGCAAACAAGTTGGTGTGAGACATGTGGCATATAGCAGTTACATTAGTTATCTCTAGAAGAACTATTTTGAAATAGTGCTGGCTACAGATTTTTTTTTAATTCAAGGAAGCTTGAAAATGAGATCTGAAAAGACAGGGGTTGTCTGTTGAAACTGGAAGCTGTGTAATGCTTAGTTAAGAGCACAGGCTCTGGAATCAAGACTGAGTTCAAAAAGCTACATCACCCGTTAGCTGTGTGACCTCAGGCAAGTCATCTAACATCTCTGTGCTTCAGTCACTCATCTGTGATTGAGGATAATCATGGTGTTTATCTCATTAGGGCTGTGCTTGGGTTCAATGAGATAATGCAAGAAAAGCATGAGCGTGGTATACTAACATAGAAGATCCTCAACAAATGTTAGGTAATCAGACAATGGTAGTTATCACTGTAACGGTTAAGAAACCTAGGATCTATGAGTAGAACTGATCCCTTACAGTGATAATAAAGTAGAAAAAGGTGTTTTGTGGATTCAGAGTGCATTTTGTAAAATAGTAATTTGTTGTCCTGTCTGTATTCAACTAGGTCTGGAACGAAATTCCAACACTGATTGGTGTAATCTGGCCAATCATTTTATAAACTGGCTTTAAAAAATAAATGATGAGTTAGCTAAAGGCACATAAAGGGAGACCTGCTCCCTACACACTAGTGATGGGAACGGGAAATGTTACTACCTTCCTGGAAAGCAAGTGAGCAAGCCATGAAAGGTCTTAAAAATGTGCATGTCCTTTGACTCAACAATTTGACTCCTAAAGTTTTACTTAAGAAAATACTCAAGGGTGTCCACACTCTTGGGTACATTCATTTAATAAATAAATTCATTCATTTATTTATTTAAAAACACTAAGTGCCCTTGCTAGTCTCTGGCGATAGAAGAGCAAAAAATGGAGTCACAGTTGCTGTCCTCACAAAGCTAATAATCTACTAGAAAATATCATCATTAGACAAGTGACTACATGGCCAATGAATTCATTACAATGATGTTAAATGCAATGAAGGAGTTGTGTGGGATCTAGGAACAAAAACAACTGAGGGGCTTGATCTAGTCTGGGAAGTCTTGGAAGGCTTCCTGGAAGAAGCTGCATTTTGACTAAGATCTGAGAGACAGTACGAGTTAGCCAGCGAGTGGGGAGTGAGAAGGAGACTCAGGCAGAGCAAGCTGCATGTTGCAAGGCCACGATCCCTCCAGCGGCCACATGACAAAGGCTTTGGAGGAGGGCCCGAGAAGATGAGGGGTCTGGCTGGACGGCTTCAAGCACACAGATGTCCATCACAGAGTTATTTACAAGGGTGAAAAAATAAAAAACAAAACAAAACTGAAACCCTAAATGTCAAACAATTAAAGGACTGGTTAAAAAAGTTATACATCCATTCACAGGAATAAAGGTGTCCTACACAACCTGTTATATCATAGAAGACTATTTTGTGATAAGAAGGAAATGCATGGTACAGTATATTGTTGCATGAACAAACATTATAAAACTGTATACACTATGTAATCCTGTTTTTATTCAAGAAGAATAGTGTATCTAGGCATAGAAACGTCTGGGAGCAGATATGCCCACATGTTAACAGTGGTTATTTCTGGGTGGTGGAATAATAGGATTTTCCATTTTCTTCACTCTTCTTTATCCACACTTTTATAACAACCACACACACACACACACACACACACACACGCACACTGTGTTACTTTTGTAACAGGAACCTTTTTCTGAAGGGTATACTAGGTTGTCAGGCTGATGTAGGGGTGAAGTGCAGGGGCCCTGGAACTAGGCAGACTTGGGCTTGGTTCTACCCATCTCAACCCTGGGACCCCAGGTATGTTTCTGTGAGCCTGACTTGACTCTCTGCAAAATGCGCTGTGGTTGCTGCGTGGACGACATGATACCATCCCTAGAAAGTACTCAGCAGAGTCTCTGGCCCGTTAGTAATAGCTCCGCAATGTTAGCCGGTAATATTGAAAAGAAATATGACCAATGTTTACAGACATTTACCCCTAGAGGCCATTCTTCCCGCTGCTTGGTTTTGTGTTTAGGACTGTGTCAGGGAGGAGGACCACATTCTGCTGTCGTGGTTACTCACACTGTGCCCGCGTGGATGGCAGGGAGGGGTGACAGGAGTGCCCAGAAGTGGGCTGGGGCTGAGAGGACGGGTTTCCAGGGCAAACCATGAGACTGGCAGGTTCCCTCCGAGGCCCACACCTTATTCCCCTCCCCGCTCTCTCTACCTCCCACCTTTTCTCTCACCTTCCTCCCACAGCCTCCTTGCTATTTTCTATTCTGAACCGTAAATTTCTCTGGGGCCGGAGACCAAGCATCAGTGTCCATGAGTCCGTATGAAGCAGCTGGCGCTGGGCCTCGGACAGCCGCTCTTCTCGGAGGCTTATTAGGGACCCTCCCCTTGGGTGGCGCATTAGGAACGGGCGCGATGGAGGGAACGGAAGGGAAACACAGATGTAAGATTTAAAGGGAAAACACAAGATCTTGGCGAAGGATGAAGAGAGCACGGACTTTGAAGTCACACAGATCTGCAGTGCAATCCCAGCTCTATTTATAAAAACTTTTCACTTTACTTTCAGGCAAATTCTTTAACCCCTCTAAGCCTCTGTTTCCTCATTTGCAAACAAAACCAATATTGTCTACCTCCTTGCTTGTTGTGAGGATTAAATGAGGTAAGGTGTGACAATACCCAGCCGGTGGGGCCTGGCGTCCCGTTTAGGTGAGTTTTGTCTTCGTCCCTCCAGGGCTCTGAGCAGGTCGGTGGAGGAATGGCTGTGCTGTTCAGAGAAAAAGAAGAGTTTGACTTGGGACACGTTGACTTTGAGGTGCTGTTAAGACAGCCAGTTGGAAATATCCATGCAGCGACTGAAATGAGGGCTAGGCACTAGTTTCTAAACCATCTTCATCACGTATATCCAGTGTTACGGGAGTATTAGGAAGACATGATAGTTTAGAAGGAGAGAGCACAGAGGAAAAGAAGGAAAAGTTCTGAGTTCAAGGCTGTGGAGGGGGCAGTTTCAAAGTTTGGTACAGGGTGATTAATGGATGTATTGGATGCAGGTCAACGTCACCACAGTGAAGGAGGTCAAGAAACGAAAACGTATACTTGTTTTTTTTGTCACAGGGAAAAAATTCTCAAGACCCCCTTCACCATCATCCACCTTCCAGAGCCGATGACAACTCTCTGCTCCCACCCAGACCTGCTTTCGTGTCTCTGCACATACCTGGCACATACCCTACGTGTTACTACAATACTGTCCTCCAGGAAATGCTATCAGGATCGAGGCCATCCTCTGGAATCCAGCACAGGTCTCACCCCTGCGAATACTTCCTCTCCTCTCCAGCCTACAATGATCTAACTTTCCTGCCTCCAGACTCCTAAGGCATTTCTTGACTACTGCTTTTTTGTTTTTTTTTTTCTTAAGCATTTACTCTTCATGACTAGAATTGGAAGTGGATTTCATCCCACATGCCAACACGGGTCAACTCTCTGTGGCTGTGTAGAGAAGAATCCTAAGACATCTTCCAGACTCAAGGGAAACAACCGTGGTTGCTGTGCATATCCCTTAAGGGTGCTGGCATGGGGGGCGTGGCATCAGTGCTGGGTATCTGATGGGGCAATAGGATTTACCCCGTAGGATTAATGTCCTTATAAGAAGAGGAAGAGAGACCAGAGCTCTCTCTTTCTCCACCATGTGAGGACACAAAGTGAAGGCCTGCAAGCCAGGAAGAGAGCTGTCATCAGAAATTGTATCAGCTGACACCTTGATCTTGGACTTTCCAGGCTCCAGAGCTATGAGAAAATTAATTTCTGTTGGTTAAGCCATTCAGTCTATGGTATTTTGTTATGGGAGCCTGAGCTAATACGCTCATCCTAGCCCCATCCCATTGGTCCATGCTGAGGTCTAGAAACCGTGTTTCTAAAATGAATGTTACACCAGGAACAGGCTTTCTTATTTACAGGTCTACCATGATTTCCATCACAGCCTTGAGAGAATTTGGCCAAACATTTTTATGCCCTTCCCAGAATCAGAGAACTGAGGTCCTCTAGCATTTAGCCCAATGCTGGGCTCAGAGTACAAAGCTCAATAAATGTCTGGTGGACGTAAGCTTGGAGCATCCAGGCCCAGAGTGGAGGAGTTCTGGCTCCCTTTCTAGGGCTCTCTACCCTCTTCAGCACTGCCTGTCCTCTAAGGTCACTTAGTTTAGGTGCTAAGACAGAGCTTCTCAAAGCCACCTGCAGTTATACTCTGGGTTCAAATTCCTAAGTAAGTGATCTGGAGCCAGTTAAAAGCCTTAATTTGAGTGCCCCAGAAAGGTTCAAATCCAAATAGTTTATTTGGGAGGGACAGGAGACACAAGTGTGGTGGTAGGAAGAAGACGTGGAAAGAAAGGCAGTTGATAAAGTTGTATTGTCAAGCTAGTCACCACCGTGGGCCACTGGAGCTTACCCCCTGGGGACTCTGGGGGCCAGCATAGAACACATGCCTCAGAATCAAACTCCCATCCTGCTACCATGGGCCAAGAGAGCCAGGGTACTTACACATCAATTCCTGCCAATTATGTGTGATAACTGTGCCTAGATGACATTTATTCTCCAACATACCTGTCCTGCTGCAAGCAGGAGCACACCAGGCTCCAGAGACCAGCAGAAGTTCTCAGGCCACGTTCTGGCATTTGAAAGTTGAGCTGATAGGTGCTGAAATGGTGAGGGCCAAGGAAATGTGGGTGGAGAACAGACAGCATCTGATTCATTACAAGAGTTGGTATTTGTAACACACTTAGAACAACTATGGTATAAAAATGCTGTTAAGTGTGTGGCAGATTGTATTTTCCATACAGGGACACAGCAGTTTTCTGAGTCCCGCATGCTCTGCTAGAAGCTTGCCACTCACTTTTCAGGGTGGAGTCCATTTCCCCTCCCCTTGAGCCCTGTGGCGCTTTGTGACAACCCTGATGAACAGAATGCTGCAGAAGTGAAGCCGCTGGTTTCTAAGGCTAGGTCATCGAAGGTAGTAAGAGTTCACCTGCTTTTCTATGTCTCTCTCTGTGTGTGTATTATAGATACAAATACAGAGCTAAATATAGATATGCCACACACACACCCCTGGGACCCTATCCTGAAGCCACCACGCTGCAGAGATCACATGAAGAGACAACATAGGAATAGAAAGGGAAGTCCAGTGATCTTCAGCTGTTCCAGTTGTCCCAGATCAGGTGCCATCTCGAGTATAGGTGTGTATACATTTAGTGAAGAAGCCTTCAAGATGATCCCAGCCACAGCCACATAGTGACTGCAACCACAGCAGACACCTTGAGCTACATCTGCCAAATTACACTCAACCTAAATTCCTGATCCACAGAAACCTTGAGAGATAATGAATAATTATTGTTATTTTAAGGCACTACGTTTTGAGATAACTTCTTTCGTAGCCATAGTAACTGCAACAGTGCTTGATAAATAAAACAAATACAACCTCACCTCTTCTACTTACAGCCCCTCCTAAGATATGAAAGGAAACCTCCATATTCTGGATTCCACATTCCAGCAGATGGGTATAGCCCAAGCTAACATTTTTTTTAACAATCAGATCTTCACAATATTGAACTTCATAATATGCAAAGTGTTTGTTTAGTTGTGAGCAGCCATTGTGGTGACTCCTCTGTATGCATTTTGATCTCCTTCCATTCAGTGGTGGCCTGGTCGTTTGGACACTCAGCCCTAGCTCCAAAGGGAGGCCCTGAATGGTCTATGTCACGAGGGAATCCCAAGCCTCTTGCCACAGTGATTGGACCATGCAAGTCAGGCCTAACCAATCAGCACCCGGCTTCCCCCAGGATTGGTTGGGATGGAGTAATCAGCACGACACCCAGGACTTTTGCTGGGGAACCTGGGCACAGAAGCATTCTTTCTCTGGAAAGTGTTGGGTTCAGACACGCACGCTGGAACCATTGCAATAATTTTGCTACCACGAGGGAAACAAGCCTAAGGGTAGAATCAACACATGAAAGAGGCAGGACTGAGAGAATCACAGAGAAATTATTCTAGAGCCTTGATCAAGTCATGCCCAAAGCCCAGACTCCATCTGCATTTTCTCATATGGGAGCCACGAAGTTGCCTTCACTGTTTAAACCACTCTGATAGGGACATCCTCTTACCTGTAACTGAACATGTCCTAATGAATTCGGGTACCAACACATCAGACATTGTCACTAGAACTAATCCACTCCTGTTCCACAGACGTAGAAAAGAGGAGCAATGTGTCATCTGCATAAATCTTTCCAGTGCTTTCTTTGTACATTTTTCTATGAAATTTTGAGATTTGCCAAGAAAATAACTATCATTTTTCTGGTTAGGCTGGTAGATGGTCATGTTTTCCCTGTGTCTCTTCCGTCTGTGTGTGTCTGTCTGTGTGTCCAAATTTCTTTTTTCACAGGACACCAGTCATGTTGGATTAAGGCCCATCCTGACACCCTCATTTTAACTCGATTACCTTTTTAAGATCCCTATTTCTGAATAAGGCCACATTCTGAGGTACTGGGAGTTAGGACTTCAGCAAATCTTTTTTGTGGGGATGCAATTCAGCCCATAACAGTGGGGTAGAGGAAGTGGCTTAGGAGGGTATACATGGAGATGACAAGACAACCAATATAGCAAAAAATAGAAAAATTAGAAAAAATAAGAGACATTACCTTATCAGACACACAATTTTGGAGTTGTCCAAGTATCATAAAACTGATGGCCCTGCTTTGATTCGTAGGAGAATGGAAGGCACGAGCTTTCTGACAGAAGATACTTTCTCTGCCGAGGTACTGTGATGGAGACGAACATCGAGCCTTATTCTCTCTTTTTTTCTAGCCTAGATGTTTTCATTGCAACAATCTCTGTTTTGTTGGGTGATTTTTTTTTTTGAGGGAATACACACAATGCCTTGACTTATATTATTCTCATTGCATCCAACTGAATGAAATTTATGAAGCCTCCTGCACAGTGTGTTCATTGTTTGGGTTGGGATAATTGAAGTGTCAGGAATATTTGCTTATTGAAAACAACTCAGGAAGGCCCTGTACACCCAACCAAGCCAGGGCCACAAGACGTGCCACATTCTGGAATACTGTGTCCTCATGCCTTTTCCAGCAGGGGCACCTCCCCAGGTAAATTAATTTCACACCTGGGGAAGAACACTGGATTAGGAATCAGAGGGCCTTATTTCTAGGACTTTACAATTCACTCGCTATGTGGCTGAATAAATCATTTAACTTCTCTGAACTTCAGAGTTCAGTGGGCATGAATAACATGGTCTTTTCTACCTCATAGGAATACGGTGTAGTTCAAGAAGGAGGATCCATGTGAAACACTTTAGAAATCATAAAATGCTATACAATTTGTATTACCACTAATAAAAATTATCCTGTGTACTTCTGCTCAAGGATGACTTTGAACTAAGGAATAAAATGGGCCAATGTTCTCACTATCCTCCATTTTCTCCCCAAGATTCGTCCTCCACCCTTTCCTGCTCTGCTCTGTGCCTTGGGAGACTGAGCACCGCAGATTGCATTGGCTAGACTTGCTTAGCTTGCGACTTCTGGTTGGATTTGGCCAATGAGAAGTGCCTGCAGGATATGGGAAAGTGGGAGGAGATGAAGGTTGGGTGTTTATTCATCTTGCTCTCTCTCTGACTGGAAGATCTGGGCAGTGGCTGTGTCCTCCTTTAGCCACAGCTCCAACTGGACACCTCTTCCATGCCTTTAGCCCTCACGGGGCTTCAGGTAACTTCATTCCCTCTCCTTCCCTTCAGGGTGAGGAGGACAACAGTTTCCCACTGTGGCTGATCCCTGGTGCCTGGCTCTGTATACAACATCTTCATTATTACTCTTCAACCCTTTGAATGTGCCATCTGGTTCTTGAGGGACCCTGACCGATGCAGCACCATGAACACAATGTGGTCAGTAAATAACCCAATTCTTCCTGAGGGAATAATTGTCTCTATCTTTTGGGATGGTCTGGGTTTCCTATTGTCCGTAACCATTGGGCATATCTGCAAAATGATTCTTCTGTAGAAACGAAATGAGTGGGTCTTGAAGAACGATAGGGGTTTGATTTCACTGTTTCTCGTCAGCAACTGGGATGCTTTCTGTAGCTTTCCCAGGAGGCGAGGTCTCTGTTCTCCCTCTGGTACCTCCTGTCACTCCTATGCTCAGGCGTTCCCAGAGTTCAGTCTGCGCTTGTCTCACACCACAGGGACATTCCTCAGCGGGCCCCACATGGAACACGGCCTCTTTCCTCTTTCCCACTCCCTGGCCCCAGCATCCCTATTTCTGTTTGTGCAGCCCAGGCTTCGGATCCTGTCCCATCTTTAACATCTCTGGTTGCTCCTTACATGCAAGCAGGCATCATTGGCTGCTGCTTCTTCCCTTCACAATACTTCTGCGTTCCTCTTTGCACTCTCACCATCTCATTACAGGGCCTCTCTGAAATCCTGGATTTCGGTGGCAGGATTTCCCATTGACCTTCGTTTCTGCAGTCTCTTCCCAATACAGCCCATTGACTTTTGCTTCCTTAATTTTCTTGAAGCTTAGCTTTCATTGTGCTCCTTCTCTATATGGAAACCTTCAGTGACTCTGCCATTCACGGGACAAAATCTGATCTCCTGACCTTGGCCTTCAAAGCCCTGCACACTCTGCTTCTTGGCTCCTCACTACCTGCCAGCACTGATCTGCTCTCCTAGCTCCCTGCTGACTCTGCCAGAGGCTTTCCAGCCTCCACGGCCCCAGGAGTGCCACCCTCTGCCTCCTTGTGTGAACCCTGTTCATGCTTCCGACCTGAACCCCAATGCCATGTGCTCTCTGAAACCTTCCTTGACCACCACAAGCCACAGTGAGGCTTCTCTCCTTTCAAGCTCTCTCAGAAGTTCCAGGACATGTTTGCTGAACTGAACCTCAGCTCCTAAGAATGCTGTTTACACTAGTCAATTGAGGCTTCAATTCCCTGTCTTGTATGGACAAGGTCTTAAACATGGTTTGGCCACATATGTCTTGCATAGTAATAAGCCCTTACTATTTATTGAATGAATAAATAAATACATGAACTACATCAGCTTATCCAAACTGCTCGTCTTTGAGGGATTGAGCACTCACATGTATTTTGCATATTGGTAGATCTCTGGCACTAAAACCACATGTTTACTCAGGTAGGCTTTGGGTCTAAGAAGGAACAATGATGATGATGATCATAAAAATTAAAATGGCTACAATTTACTGAACACCCACTGTATGCCAGTGCTTCACATACACAATCTCTTTTTATCTTGATAATCAACTTATATCGGCTTCATTACTATCCGTACTTTATGAATCAGGAAATGGAAGTTTAAAGCGACTAAGTAAATTTCCCAAGATAATACCTAGAGTGGAGGGCAAGGCTGAATTTGAACCTGAGTCTAACAATGCTGAGGTCTGTTCTGTCAACCAAACCCCAGGCAGGCTTTGGAAGGGTCCTGCAGGTGCCCACGGGGGTGCAATGTGTTCAGTGTCTAAGTGCACGTGTCTTCCTTACCTTCCTTCTCCTGCGGGCAGGGCTCCAACGTCGCAGCTCTCTGCACCCTCACACCAGGACGTGCCTAGGACATGGCCTTGAACTCACTAGTAGTGTATTAATTGATTCCCAGCTCCAACCCACTTCATGCCCAAATTCCAAGTGTGTTTTGTAGGAGGGCCTGGCCGGGTTGCACTATGGGTTTGACTGGGAATTCTCTTTCCTCTCTGCCAATATCACAAAACCTTTAGCTTATGTAATTACTTGTGTCTAGAGCTCTCCCCTTAAAGGAGCTTTGTACTGTGTCAACTTAGCTAAGCTGGAAATATTTCCCAGAACACTCCTCCCTATGTGGTTCCGGAGTAGGACTGGTCGCAGGAGGCATTTGCACGAGACTGGGAAGGCACAAGGGAAGCAGTAGCAGCTCTTTGCAGACGGGTACAGGCACCAGGTGGGCCGCCCCGAACTCATGCCGCACTGATGGCTCATCTCGCTGGCTGGCGTGGGGCAGTCCCTGGGCCTGAGGTTCCTCCAGCTCCCGCCCAATCTCCTTCAGTCTCTCAGTCGCAAGCCTGCTGCATGAGCAGTTTCATGGAGCTGGTGCCAGTCTCTGCAGAGCCCCACGTTGTCACAATTGGAGGTGATGAGAGACATACGTGGGTTCCACTCTGTCCTCATCGGCTCCAGTTTTTCTCATGTGTCCCTTGTGTGCTGCTCTCCCCAGGGCGGGTGCAGTGAGCCTTCCAGATCCCCAGAGTTGCTGACCTCTGGCGTCCGCAGGCCCCCGCCAGGCGCAGGGGCAGCAACCTGCCATGGGCTCCTCCACCAGCTCCCACAATCGTGCTAATGTTTATACCAAGTCTCTTGTTCTGCATCACCCAGAGTGGCTCTGCGTGTCTGATTGAACCCTAGATAATACACCCTTCCTCCCTGGGTCCCCAGGATATGACATTTGGGCAAAGTCACTGTCAAAGCAAGAAGAAAACCTAGGATGGGTGAGCCTCCCTTGCCCTTCCCTCCCCAGAGACTGTGCTGTTTTCAGAGGCAGGAGCTAGATCCATCTGACCCGTAGTGGGACCCAACTTAAGACACCTCAGAGTTATTCAGGACTGTACTTGCCCAGGCAAACCTGAACTGAACTCAGTCTGATGTCACTGCTTTTGGAGCCTGTGTGGTCACCCCCAGCCCTTTGTGGTTTCTCTCAGAAGTCACCAGCACCCGTGCATGGAGCTGGGCCTGCAGTTGATCATCGGTGGCCTAGAGGACAGGGTCGCCTCAGTGTGACGATCCTAGAGGCTCTGAAGACTCTGCCTTTGACGAGGTGTTTGAAAGTCTGAAATGTCACCATTAGAGAGTCATTTCTTTGGCTTGCACTTCGTGATATTTATTATTAAAAAGACATACACCTTTGATGAAAGAATCATTTGCAGAGTGTAGTGGAAAGAATGTGGCTTCTGGAATCAGAAAACTCTGAACTCAATACTATTGCTGCCATTTTAAACAGCTGTGAGACTGCAATAAAATAATTATTTAACCTTTTCCATCTTTGGTTTCCTCACCTATTAAAATAAGAATAACAATATCCAATTTGGTATCCAAGGCAACCAATATGAAAGTACCTAGCCCAATGCCTGGCTCTTAGGTGACCCCAGGTAAATGTTAGCGTTTACTCCTGATTTCCTTCTCTTGAACCGAGTCATGCACTGAATTCCCAGGAAGGCCCTGCGTGCACGTTATTGTCACTGCATTCTCCTCACGGGTGGGATCTGGTGGGCGAGTGGGTGAGGGCCTGCTGTGGATGCGAATGTGTGCTTTGGTAGGGCGGAGAGAGAAAGGGAGAGAGTTAATAGCTAATTTCAGAAGAGAGGAAAGGTCAGCAGAAGAGGAGATAAGTAAGTTTGGAAAAACTGGTTCATTTCCATCTACATTTCTCTGCATCCATTGCCACCATCCTAATTCAAGTTTTCATCTCCTTCCTGGGTCACTTCCATAGTCTTAGCTGGTTCTTTTGACTCTGTTTTTATCTCTTTTTCAGTTTATTCTCTCCTGGGAAGCCAGTGATCTTTTTGAAATGTAAATCTGATTTTCCTTAACTCTTTGACCCTTTCCGTGATAACTTGGCATTTGATCTGAAGCCTCCTGTGGCCCGGAGGGTGCTCCACACCCTGGCCCCTGGCTACCTTCCTCCCTCCACTGCATGTCTCTCCTCCTGTCCCACTCACCACCTTCAGTCTCACCGGAATCCTCCCAGCTCCTCAGACCAGCGAGCTCCAGGCCTTCACCTGTCTCTCTTCCTGGCTCCCTCTTTCCCCTCTCCTCTCTCTGTCTCTCCCTCTCTCTCTCCGCCACCCCCCAAACACATACTTTTTCACTTCACTCTTCTGGCCGACTGCTACCCAACCTTCACATCTTTGTTCAAAAACGTGATTTCTTCAGAGATTTTCCTGATTTCCCAAACAAAACCAGGCTTCTCTCTAATTTTTTCTCAGAGAAGATCTCTTGTGCATGTTTCTTCTTATAGCCTGCGTCACACTTCAAAAGGATAGAGTTACACGTGTAGCGTCTCTCCGCAGTGCTGTCTCCTCACCTAGAGTGACTCCCCGACTGGGGGTTCCCTGCAGCACACGTCTGTCAGTAGTGCTGGTCGATGACGAATGAGGACGGTGTAACCCAGGGCAGGTCTCCCCGGAGGCAGTCACGCTTTCTCTCCTCACAGAGGAGCCGCAGTTCTTGAGTGTGTGTCATACAAGATCCACCCAGAAAACACAGACCCTGTTTACCTACATACTCAATTTGTTGTTTGTTTCCTACTTTTTCTTTCTTAAATTGAGGTATAACTTACACAGAGTAAATGGCACAAATATTAAGTGTGCAGGTCGGGAAGTTTTCATATGTTCACACCCATGGAATCATTACCCCAATCGAGATCTAGAACAGTCCAGCATCCGACAGCCTCTTTTGAACCCTTCCAATTCCATAACCCTCAACCCCACTCCAGAAAAGGTAACCACTATTCGGAACTCCCTTCTCCGCAGATGAGTTTTGTCTGCTTACATAAATGGACTTACACAGTTTTTGTGTCTGGCTTCCTTTGCTCAACATATTTTGAGAGTCATTGAAATAGCTGTGTATAGCAATAGTTTATTTTTTTTTAATTGGTTTAATTGCTGAGTATTATTTCATGGAATTCATACTTCAGCCATTCCACTGTTGTTGGATATTCAGTTGTTTTCAAGGTTGGGTATTATGAACATCCTTTTATGTGTATTTTGGTGGACACATCTTTGGGTATAGAACTAGGAGTGGAATCGGCGGGTCTATATATCTTTAAGCCAGTCTTCTTTGTCTTATGGTACATCCTCGAAAAAATTTCTGGCCCATCTTAACCTTAATTTACAAATGTGATAAGTTAGAGGTGGTTATCCATGTTATAAAAGGCTTTTTACTGGCAAGAGTCCTTCATACAGCTTTTCTTTAAAGTGCATTTTATGTGTTTGTGTCAAGGTCATTTAACTATTTGATAATGAGCCTATGGCATTGACAGGCCAGAACAATTTAAAATCATAATCTGAAGGGGTTCTGCCACTGAAGTTTAGATAAATCATCTCTAAAATGGCAGTCTGAGCCAATAAGAAAACATTATTCTCTTTATTTAAATTACTGAGTTACAGACACAGTTGAAGGGCACGTTATTCCAATTACAATGCTTCTAAGGCAATAGCTTTGGCCATTCCTATAAAATGCTGTAGCTATTTCTGATGTATCATTTATTCACTGATTTACACTATTGCCAGTAGCAATACCGACTGTCTGCTGTATCACAGTCATGGGAATCTTTCTGAGATAACTGTGTAGTGACGTTTTCCTTTTTACAGGAACACATACGGGTAAGAAGCTATGCCCACTAAACAGCACTCACCAAATTCTGTGTGCCCTTTTCCCAAAGGATAAATTACTCTGAAGGAGGAAAAATATAATCCCTACAGATTCTCTTGCTAAAACATCTCCTCATCTAGAAAGGATGCGTGTTTGCTGTTTTCATGTTCCTTCTAACCAGAGAATATACAAACATTTCCCGGACTGCCCTGTTTGAGACAAGAAAATCTGTTTCTGCCCCAGGGAAGGTAATAAATGCAGTTATGACATCTTTCCAATTTGAGGCAATGGGCCAATTCTTCTCTGGACCACAGAGGCCTCCAGACCTCTAGACCTTTCTGTGTCTGCTCTTAAAAACTCAAGGGGCTTCTCAGCTTGGGAGGCCAAGACCACCCAGTGGCGATGGAGGGAACTTTCAGCACGGAGATGGAAGCGTGCTGGAAATAGCTGGACTCTGCTTTGAGTGGAAATGTAGAGACAGCCACATCTTTTGGACACCCTCCTCTCCGTGTCCTAGACGCCTCGTTGTAATGAAAAGTACCCGAAGAAAGGTAAGGAGCCTCCAAATTTGGCTAATTCTGAAACAGAATTAAGTGACCTCATTGAATTCTCATGGTAAGCTTATGAAGAAGATATTACCATCATCCACAGTTAAAAAATTTGGAAACTGAGCCTCCCAGAGGTTGAGTGTTTTGATCAAGGTCACGTAGCTTCTAAGTGGTAGAATGAGGATTTGCACCCAGGCAGGCCAACTCTGGCCCCGACAGGGTCTGGGATAGAGTAAGCCCCGACTCTGGGCATCATCCTCTCATCTTCTGCTACACCTTTTTACAGCTTCATTTAAAATATCTTGCAAGGTTACCTTTACCACACAGAGGAGGTGAAGATACAAATAAACATGGGGGAGGAGGAAATGGAAAATAAAACTCCCACTGGGGTCTGGCTATTAATGTTTCTGCCTGTTCCTACACTGGAATAGGTCTGGTTCTGAGTCTGCTACTGAAAGAAACCAAAAATGACCTTGAATTGAAACTCCTGCATAGGAAGGTACCATGACGAGCTCAGAGAGACCACAGCGCAACTCTGCAAGGGCTGTCAGCACATCGTCATGGTTGCTTCCAGCTGGGGGGTGGGGAGGAAGCTGAATAGGTGGTTTCCAGTTCCAATGAACTACCTGACTGCCAACGCCAAGCTTGGGTTTTCCTCTCTGCAGGGTGGAATGGCTGGAAGGTGGGATGGTCTTTCCAAGGGGAAGCCTCTTTCATCAGCAGCTCATGAGGAAGAGTTTTCTTCAGTAAATACAAACATCAGCCAAGCCCTCTCCTCTTTGACCTCATCTCCTATTGTTCTCCTTCTTTTCTCTGCTTCAGCCACACTGGCCTTTTTGTTGTTCCTAGATCATGCCAGACACACTCCTGCCTCAGGGCCTTTGCACATGCTCTTTCCTCTGCCTGGAAATTTTCCCCCTAGATACTCCTACCGGCTTGCTTCCCCTTCTCTCTCATGCCTTTCTTCAAATGCCCCTTTCCCAGCAAGATGGTCGCTAGTTCCCTGTTGTACAAAAATTGCATCTTGAACTCCACCCCATTCAACACTCATGTTCCCTCTTTCCTCCTGTGCTTGGTTTTCTCCTTAGCACATTCTACCTTATAATCTACTACACATTTTACTGAATTACCTTGTTTCTTGACTGTCTTTCCTAGCTGAGGGCAAGGACTTTTGTCTATTTGGCTCCCCTTTGTATTTTAGCACATAGAATAGTGTGTAGCCAGTACTCAACAAAAACATGTTGAATGAATAAATGAATGAATTAATGAGTTTTAGCTCTGCCATTTAGCAACCAGGCTGGATTTAGCAAATTAGTTAACTTTTTCTAAGCCTCATTTCTGCAGCTGTAAAATTGTTACCCTCCGGTTGTGAGTGTTCAACAAAACTACAAAAATACACACCCAGCACAATACTTGCATAGACTCAATAAAGGTTGGCTTAATTATTTACTTTGTGAGTTCAATGAAAAAAATGCAAACAATAGTAGCAAACATTTGTTGAGTATTTTCTATGGGCCCAACACTGTTCTAAGTATTTATTATCTTAACTCATTTAATCCTTGCAACACCCTGAAATGCATGTGCTCTATTATTATCATCATCTTCGCTTTAAGGATAAGGAAACTGTGGGGTAACTTGTTCAAAGCCACGTGACTAGTAAATCATAGAACCTGGCTTTCAACTCAGGCACATCTGTCTCCAAAGTCCATACCTTAACCTCTTCACCCTACTGCTTCCTCACTGAAAGAAGACATAATTCATATAAAAGGGGTATAGGAAAATCTATTTAAATGGAGAAGCCTCCTATTTACAAATTTTAATTTTGACACTTGTGTGATGTCTTTGTGGATCAAACATGATGATAATTCAATTTCTAAATCAAACGGAATATTTAGGTAGAGGCCAAATTGTATTTAACTCCAAGCCATAAAATATCTTTGGCCATGAAATGGCACCATTGAGAAGATATTTGGAAACTGTGTTTTATTTAGACACATTCTGTATGAACATATATAAGATATATTTTAAAATAGAGAGCAGTGTCATTGACTTTCCAAAGTTGAGTGGAAACAAAAAACCAGGGCCATGAAGACACACCCTAAACCCAGCACCTGCTTTTGAGGCTGCTTCAAATATTATTGTCCTGTTTTTCTTGTGAATTGGCTTCAATCACTTGTGATTCCTGTGCATCGAGCATATCTCATAACCAGCAGTCATTCATGGTCTATTTTAGGTTTGGGCGTTAAGATGCTACGTTTCGTTCATGAGCAATAGCTCAGTGAGGCCAAGTCTTCTACGTTCGAGGTGCCGGCTCCACAAGTCACTGCACACCCAGCAGGGAGGCGCACACACAAACTTTCCAAATCGTCTTCAAAGGTTTTCAGTTCCTTTTTTTCTTTTTTTGGTGTCTATTGCCTTCCCAGTAATGGCTAAGACGTTGCCGGTTTGTCTCGCTTCTTGAGATTTCTCCGGAAGGCCTTATTGACCAGGAGTTTAGTGGGGACTAGGTGTTAATTTCCGATTGATTTTAATCTGGCTCTTTTTCTTGCAGGAAGCGGTAAGCTATTCAAGCTAACACAAGACAGTGGGGTTTATCCTATTGTATTATGTCGTATTATTTTTAAATGATAAATCCAGGAGCAGGAACCATATAAAATCCTGGCCTCAAGGAGCGCAGAACTCAAAGGTGATTCTAGATTCAAGGCGGCTCCTAGGCCTTCAGTGGCAGGAGCTCATGGATCTTTGCTTGCTATGATTAAGCAACATAACACGTCTACTTTTTCTGGTCCTAGTACTAACTGACGGCTATTTGTTTGCTTCGAATCAGGGCCCTAAAAGAGAATCTGATTGGTCCAGTCCATTTTTGGGGGTAGACTGTAACTTCCTGACCAGCCTATGGATTGTCTGCCACTGGCTCAGGTGCCTGGGCTGGGGCCAATCACCTGGGGACAGAGGAGGTAGGGTGCTGGGTACTAAATGTGGTTTCCTGGGCCTGTCCCTTCAGCAGAAGTGTGGGCATGGTCGGTCCCCTCAGGACAGACTGTAGGTGGGTTGGCACAGTGCTGACCTTTCCACAACACCAGTGTCTGAGACACTGATGTCATATAGCCAAGTCATACAGTGGTAGATCAAGGCAAGATGATGTTGTTTCGACAAAGATACAGATGCAACTCAGAAAGATACCCACAAAGCCACATGCATGTATCTTTGCAATCTGCATGCTTAAAACATGAAATAAATTTCATTATGTCTTTGTGATGTTTTATCTAAAATAATTTGTTCTTTTACCTAAGTTTAGCTCTCAAAGTCCTGTAGCTTTCTCAGTCAGGGCCTCCCCGTTTTGGTGAGCAGATTGTATTCAGCATAATTCCAGCCAATGTCATTCATAGAGATTTCAACATAATGACTAAACCGAAATGCATTAACCTTTGCAGCTGTCAGCCAGATATTGAGGTTCTGTTGTGATTGAGCTGGTCAAAACCTACTGATTTGTTATTACTATTGACTAAATATCTACAATGCTGTGGACTACAGGTTTAAACACAGGCAGAATGGACATCTACATAACTTCAGAGGTCCCTGTGTCAAATCTATGATGCCAGTGGTGCTGATGATGTCTCCTGTGAGGACTGGTCTGCTTTCACCCAGGGACATAGGATGGGGACATTTGATTGGGGTGGGAATGTTAAGGAGTGTGGGTTGAGATCCGGGACTGGATGCATTGCTGCAATGAGTGGGAAGGCTGTGGTCTTGCTGGGGTAGGCTGGCCAATAGAAAGGCAGGAAGCATGACAAGCTTAACTTGGTTTGCATTACAGTTCTGGGGAATAAATTCTGCTAGACAAAAACCAGATCCTTGGGTTCAAGGTAATTGTCTTAAGACACACACACTCAAAAAATGTATGCACTATATTCTCTTTTTTTGAGTTCTGAGTAGAAACCAGTCTCTCCTGTCACCTGAGGTCTCCAGCACTGTACTCTAGCTGCATTTCTCTTGTGACCTGCATCACTTTCCATCTGTATTTAAAAAATCTCTGCCTGATTTTTCCCCACCCTTGAATGGAAATTTCTTTTAAGACAAGATCAATGTCTGATTCGTCCTGGTGTTCCTGCCATGGCTTGGAACATGCCAGGCATTTAATAAATATCTGTTGGACAAATGAGAGTAAGAACCTAATTTGCCTTTTGAGTGGCCAAATTGACCACGATCCATGTTGTTCTCTCTGCACAGTGACAGTATTTGGCACAGAAATGTCTGAGATGGCATCATTGCCAAATTTATTTTAAAATTTCAAATGTCTCTAACGTAGGTACTGTGGAAACACCATTAATATATCTTGTAATGATAAAGTGGATATGGGCTCTGCTGATTACCAGAACAAAGATAGAATTCTGAGGGGCAGATCTGGAACATTCTCTGAGTACAGAGAAGGAGGAGGAGGAGGCAGAGGAAGAGAGGGAGGGGAGGATAATAGCATTTATTGACAGTTTACTATGTGCCAGGCCCTGTCTTAAGCATTACACATTTATTAATGCATTTAATGCTCACCACAGCCCTGTGAGGAAGGCAGTATGAGCCCATTTTACAGATGAGTCTGGTGTAAGGCAGCAGGTTGCCTTTCAGTCCACACAGTCTATGTCGCTGGACTCCCGGGACTCACTTCTGCTTGGGTCTTCCTTTCTCCCTCCTTTTCTGTTCCTTGGCATTCTTGGGAAGCCTTGCATGGTCAAAGACGAGATAATATTAATAACTGTTCCTGATCTCATCCTGGGGCCACACGCTGGCTCTTTACCGGCCTCTCTGGGATAAGCCTAGGTCTTTAATATTCTTCAACATAGAGTGTCAGTAAGATGGACAAACCCATTTCTTGCCAATATTTAGTGCTCTGAGAGAATAACACTGGTGCAATAGTTTTCAAAACCAAACCCAACCCTCCTTCACAGGTATGAGAATGGAGAGCGATGAAGGGCGAGGAGGAGTCGGACAGCCCTGTCCTGCCACAGTCATCTGAGTGACCACTCCGGCAACCCATGTCTGCTTGGGCAGATCCACTTTTCCGGTCATGCCAGACGGAGGAGCTCACTGCCTTGAATCTGCTCTGACTTTCAAAGATACCGCTCTAGAACCGCCACCGTTATTTGGCTAAACAATTCCCACTTTCCAGCGGGGTCCCTTCATTCCGTATCTGCTTTGATGGCTGGCATTTTGGGTTGGCAGTAGAGGTTGCCTTCTCACTCACCGCTGGAGCTGTGTCTAAGACAGAGAAGCTAAGTCAATGGCAGGAAAGTTTGATTTTCTCCAAACAGACTGAAAAAAACTTACCCTTCCAGGAACTTAGGTATCCTGTGTCCAGACCGCCCACAGAAGCGCCGAGATGACATAATTTCTCAGATATTTTTAAATATAGCCGGCTAAAGTGGAGAATTGAGGTGGTATCCGGAGTTCTGGTTTGTGACATAAAATACTTCACAATAATGCAACGTTATTCCTAATAGCCACATGCCTAGAAAAGCTTGGCATACAGTGGCACTTAATATGTGTGGAGTGAATGAATGAATGGAGAAAAAGTCTAGAAAGGGACCAAACGTCAATGTTGAAAGTGATTATCATCTCTTTAAATAGCTGCATGTTCTGGCTTTTCTGTTATAAATATGCATTCGTTTTGTAATCGTTTTAAAAATATAACTTCAATTTTCCCAGAAATTACTGATTTGACGCTGAAGTGAGGGCAAAGTTCAAAACGGGTCCTGCCAGCTTTATTATCACTGAGCTCAGCTCGTCTTGTGTGTGGCACAGCACAGCCCCTGGGGTGAGTTCCTGGAAGACCGGCCCTTTCACGACCGGATCAAGTCAACACTTTCTAGCCAATGGGGAAGTAGCTACTTCGTTCTCTGAGCAAAGGGCTTCTTAAAATCACAAGACGTTAGAGGTTGCCTTGCCCAATTTTCTTAGTTTTCAGATGAAGACACTGAGTCCAGAGAGGTGGTGGGCCTTGAGTAAGCCTGTGAGGAAATAGGCGTTAGAATCAAGGTCTTCTAGCTTTGAGCAAATCTCTCCATTCCTCACTGTAGCAGTCAGAGACCCAGAAAGAAACGGGTGGCGTGCTCAGTTGGGTAATGGAGGAAAATTTAATAAAGGGACAATTTAAAAGATGTGGGCAGAGCTAGGAAGACCGGCACAGGAAGTGAAGCACTCCAGACCCGCAACAGTGGAGAGCTGGGACCACCCCAGACTGAGGCAGGTAAACGTGGGGGCCAGTAGGGAACCTGAAAGAGCAGACATGCAGAGAAGGTGGCTGCAGGCACCGGGACCGTCTGCAGAGGGACACAACCACCCTGCAGTGGCCCAGAAGCAATGGCGAAACCGGGGAATACATAGCCCACCCTCACTCTTTTCCAACTGGAAGCCAAAGGTCAAGGGAGCTTACTGGTGCCCTGCAAAGAGGTCACCGTCCCAGGGCACAGGTTAGAGCGAGGAAGGGTGGGGAGGGCATCGGGGGCTTGTGGAGAACACCCAGCATGCCGGCCTTCTGGAAGATAAACCCTGTCCCTTCTTTGCCCTCCGCCCTTTGATTTGATTCACCTTCCAATCGGTAATAAGCTGGGCAGTTGAGTTTACATTTATTAAAACTATTATACAAATAATACACACTTACTACAAGAACCAGAGCATGCAGCTATTTAAATAAATGATGATTACTTTCAACGTGCATGATTGACACCTTTCTAGATGTTTTTCTATTCATGCCTACCTTCATTCCTGCCATACATACTTACTGAATGCCAGCGTGTGTCGGGCTGTTTTAGACAGGTGGACACAGTAGAAAACAAAACAGACGGAAGACACACGTCCCTGCCCTCAAGGAGCTAACATTCCAGTGGGGGAAGGGAGTCACAGGAAACAAGGTAAATAACCAAAATGATAGAGTGAGAGATAGTGATTAAGTTGTAAGAAAAAAAAGAAAACAGGGTAAAGGAATAAATAGGAGTCATGGGGAGGTATTGTAATTTTAAATAAGGTAGGGGGGGAGTGTGTGTGTGTATGTGTGTGTGTGTGTGTGTGTGTGTGTGTGTGTAAGACTAGAGAGAGAGGACACACAAGCATGGCTGCCCCTCTGTCGGGCTTTTCCTCTGGCTAATTGCTGAGTGTTCAGGTAACAGGGAGTGTAGGTGGTGTGACTTCCCCCCTCCCTCGCAGTTTCAAAATGTCTCTCTTTAGATTTTCTAAAGGGCAAAGAGTGGAGACACTCTTAATATTAACCATTAAAAAAGTGCCGTGGGGAATCCTCCGTGCAAGTTTATTAGCCAAATTCTTGGTGTGTGTCTGTCCCTTTCTAGCTGGTGACCTGGGGGAAGTCACTTAACCTCTCTGAGCCTTGGCTTCCTCATGGGTGAAAATGAGGGTTTTGGTGACAGAGGAAATAAGGTTAGATCTGTGAGGGACCCGGTGCCTGGCACACAGGATATCTGATAGATGGGCGCTTCTTTCCTCCATCTGGCAAAATTATGGACCCAAGATCCGCAGCATGGGGGGGCGGACTGAATAGTCTATTAATACTAATAGCTGGCATCAACTATGGGACACAGGCAAACCCTTTACATCTGTCATCTCATTAAAACCTCGCAAATGAGGAAATGGAAGCACAGAGCCGGCTTGCACAGGTTGCAGGAGCAAGGCCCAAGTCCTAGTCTGGTTGACGTCAAAGCCTGTGCTCTCTTCACTGAGGCCCTGTGCCCCTCCGCTCCCCTGCCCTGCCCCATTCCGATGAGGAAGGGTCACGGCTGGATGGAGCCAGAGTGTAGGGAAGTGTTTTCTCAAAATTTGAAAACCCACGAAGCTACCCAGACTACCAGGGAAAGGACCATTACTACCCTAGAAAAGCTGTTTACTAAATCCCAGTGATGGTTCTGCAAGTCGCCTGCCGGGCTGATTGCCTGTGGATCACATGGGTGGCTTTTTTTTTTTTTAAATGCAAATGTCAGGGTTTATCTCTTGAAACTCTAGCTCAGTAGATCTGGCATAAGGCGCGAGTGCTTGTACTTTTTAACAGCCAGGTTTGGGTACCAGCTCCTTAGTCTCCGTACCACTAATGCACCTCGGGACTCTTCTGTTCTCAGCTCCTGGTTACAACAGAGATCATGAATTATAACTCTTCCCAGTGGTAATGAGTGCTGGGTAATCTCATCCAGGCTTCATCTGAATCTTTGATAAAACTATTGGAGCAGGACAAGGTCAAGTGGCCTTGAAGCGTTAATATGAGAGGCTCCCTCCTGGTCAGCCCACCGGCCAGTGTTCTTTG
Source organism: Lemur catta (assembly GCF_020740605.2). Classification (NCBI taxonomy): domain Eukaryota; kingdom Metazoa; phylum Chordata; class Mammalia; order Primates; family Lemuridae; genus Lemur; species Lemur catta. Next base: position 42,577,437 of record NC_059141.1, on the reverse strand, counting down.
CCATTCAGAGTTTCTACGAGGACGTTATAAGAGAACTTTACAAATGCCAAAATCAAGGTACGCGATGTCAGCACTGCTCTCTTCACTTAACATTCTAGAAGCCTCATCAAAAACAAAGTGCAATTGGTTACTGTAACTCTTTATCGGTGAACGCAACTCATACTAGTTGCCAGTAATTAGCGACTTCTTTTCCAAGGGTTCAGAAGTCTTTTTTTGTTATTTTCTGAGAAACAAAAGAATCTACTGTCTTCTTGATAAGTTTCCACAAATGTGAGCTGGAAAACGGGTGTGAACATCAGTCTACTGTGAAATCAATTTGGGCCTCACATGGCATCGCTTGAGTCTTGACATTGCATTTCTCTCAAGAACAAGGGTTCAGATCGTCAGTATATATCTAGGGATTTTTGAGGGCAGGTTATAAAGAAGTTGTACATTTATCGTGTTTCTTTAATAATCAAGAAAGGAGAAAGCTACACAGTCTGCATATTAAATGTAGATCGTTTAGCTGGTCTACATGGAAACCTCAGACTCACACCCATCTATCCTATCGCTTCCTTGATGACAGCAAATGGCGTATTCTCACTCCACTCCTGTAACTTGCAAAAGCCCAGATGCATTTTGGAGGCAGGTTCCCTCTGGCATCTTCTTTCCCAGTCCTCTCATATTCTTCCTTGACTACTATGCTTGAGGACTACTCCAATCTTTATTGGAATAGCTCATGCTCTACCCCTTGGTCTGGATCCAAGGCCTTTGGTGGCACAAAATTCATGTCAGCATTTAAACCCTCAGCCCGACTGCCAGAAAACTGTGCTAAGAGGATCCTTTACTACTCGTGCCCTTGAACTACCCAGTCTTTTAGAGACAGAGGGGATTTCACCCACAGACAGCGATGGTTATCTGACCCAGTGCAGACATTAATTAAACGGAGATGCTCTCACCCAGTCCAAGGGTCATGACTGGGTGTTCTTTCTTCCAAACTGGGCAGAAGGTCCAGCCTTGTGATTTCTCTGATTTTAAATACTGTGTCTCTCCAGCTTCCTTCTACTGTACCCTTTGACCAAATGCTTGCAACTTGATTTGTAGGGGCCAATTCCTGTAAAATAATGTCCTGCTTAGACTCTGCTCTAGATGTAGGTGCGATTTCCAGCAACCACAGAAATAATTGGGTGGTAGAGGAAACAAGAGGAGCCACCAAGGCCATGCACTAAGGCCATGGAGTTTTCTCTGTGGAACAGACTTCTACACCCAGTGTGTTAGTTTCCTATGGCTGCTGTAACAAATCACCACATATTTAGTAGCTCAAAACAACACAAATTTATTGTCCTATAGATTGGAAGGTCAAAAGTTTAAAATGAGTCTCACTGGGCTAAAATCAAGGTGTCAGCAGGGCTGCTTTCCTTTCTGGACGCTTCAGTGGGGAGAATCTGATTTTTTTGCCTTTTCCAGCTTCTAGCTTCTGGCTGTCTCCATTCCTGGGCTTGTGTCCCTCTTCCGCAGATGGATGGCTTCCATCTTCAAAGCCAGCAAGGGCTGGTTAAGACTCTCTCATATCAAAATCACTCTATGACTGACGCTCTTGTTTTCCCCTTTCACCTGTAAGAACTCTTACAATTCCATTGGGCCCGCCTGGTAATCTAGAATAAGCTCCACATGTCAAGGGCAACTGATCAGCAACCTTAATTCCATCTGCAACCTTAATTCCCCCTTGCCATGTACATAATGTGTTCAGGGATTCTGGGGATAGGGACATGCACATCTTTGTGGGGGGGACGTTCTTCTGGCTTCTTCACCCAGATTCAGCCGTACATATCCTTCCTGTGCAGTCACACAAATTTGGCTATTTGGTGTTTGAGCTGTTAAAAGTAGGAAGCACTGTGAACTGTCTACAATGGGAAATGAGAGCTGGTCGCGTAATGTTAAAAGAAGAGGTCAAAACCCAAAACCAGCCACTGCGCTAGCAAACTGCAGGCGTCTGAAGTCACCGACAATGGGGAAAATCATACCTACCCACGTCAGTAGCACCCAGGAGTGTTGGATTTTATTGTGCAAAATTTTAAACGCTGTTCAGAATTGTGAAGCAGAATGATTAAGATAATGTTTTATTGAGTTTAAAAAGCAAGCAGCACACCATATTATTTTACAAGGATTAGATAATAAAACCATAAAACATCAAGAGAAAATTTAGTGAATATTCATCTGACTTCTGAAAGAGAAACGATTTTCTAAGCACAAAAACAAAGGAAGAAATACAGAAAAAAAAAGAAGCCATATTTTTGTATCAATAGAAGACTATATATTAAAAGTAATAAACAAACTAAAAGGTAAACAGCAGTTGTGAAAACGATTTGTCAAAAACAGGACATTCAAGAACCTTAATAGAGTTCACACAAATCAATGAGTAAAATATTAAGGCCACAACAGAAAAACAGGCATATTATATGTAGACAATTCATAGGAGAAAAAAATATCGGTGGCAAATTAGTGTATATAAATGTTTAAGTTCACTGGTAATGAAAAGTGAAAACAGCTATGAGACAGCAGTTTTAACTCATCAAATTAACACAGATTTTTTAAAAATGATAATATTTAATGTTGGTGAGGGCATGGCAAAATTACTCTCTATGAGAGAAAATTATCATTATTCTCATAAACTGCTGGGGATATATATGTATATGGTACAAATCTCTGAAAGGCAATTTGATAATATATAGGAAGACCCACAAATCTTTATATCTTTTGACACATTGATTTGACTCATAAGTATCTATTCAGAAGAAGTAGAAATAGAGACAAAGGTTTCAGCAAAAAGATGCTCATCTTTATTCATAATAAAAACATAATAAAAATGGTTCAGGTCTGATACATTTATGTTATAGACTATCATAGAGCCATCAAAACATGAATTTCAAAGAACGTCTAATGACGTAGAAAATAGTAAGTGAATTGTAGCAGTTATTTTATATTTCAGCATATATTTTATGCACAATAAGATGAGAGAAATTACATAAAACATCCACAGAGGTATGGGTTTGGGAGTAACTTTTGCCTTATTTATCCTTTTCCAAATTTTTCAAGCTTTGAAAAAGAAACATGTATTTACTTTTATACTTAGAAATGTGTCATTTTATTTTTAATAATCAAAAATAGAGATGTGTGTAATACATCTCTGTGTGTAATACAGAAAGATTTTCAGGTAAAATGGTTTAATTGTTTTGGTGTTTGAAGCTTCAGTGATATAGACTATTCATCTACATGAAGTCTTATCTCCCAAGATGGTAGATAAGACACTGTTGTCTTTTGGAAATGCTAGCTTACTTTAATGAAAGATAAATCTCTAAATTCATATAATTTGCTTAAGTGTTTGGTTTATAACAGTATTTTCCCAAGTGTGTTTCGGGGGAGAAAGGAGTGTTTTAAGTTGCTCTGTGAGAAAAAGCTTTTAGAGTTCAAATAAAATCAGAAACTACTGCATACTATACCATCATCTCTCACTATTTGTGGGGGATGGGTTCCAGGACCCCCGCAGATACTAAAACCCACGGATGCTCAAGTCCCTTATATAAAAAGGATAACCCATGTACATCCTTTAAATCATCTCTAGACTACTTATATTAATAATACCTAATACAATGCCTACACAACATTTCATTCACGTGGATTCAACATAGTACTTGGCACATGGCAAATTCAAGTTTTGGTTTTTGGAACTTTGTGGGATTTTTTCCCGAATATTTTTGATCTAAAGTCGGTTGAATCCAAGGACGCAGAACCTGGGAATATGGAAAGCCGACTGTATTCCTTCCTTGGTGAGTCAATTCACACTAGCATATTCAAGGCTCTGAAAAGTCCTACAGTTGTGAAACCTGGTTAATTTTGTTTAGACCAGAGCTTCCTAAAAGAGTACCTTGCAGAATTCTATTGAGTAGCGCCTACTAACATCTCCCCCCAAATCGTGTTTTGCGTATGTTACATGCTTTGGAAAACCATGAGTATAAGCAAAGCTCAGCTGACTCACTCTGGCTCACAACTTTGTGGACTAGGAAGCTAGAAGATGTGAATCCAGTTTTGATTAACTTTTCAGAAACTGTCAGGAAAATTCTAGCTGAGACGATGGCAAGGTTGTGCTTGGCAAGCTTGAGGCTCTGTGTGGTAGCTACATGCCTGGGAAAACTTCACACTCTTTCTCAAGTTGCGGAGTCCCCTCTCCCACATTCCGTCACCAGTCCCAAGCCAGTGAGTGGCTGCCAGCCAGGGTCCTCTGAGCTGCTGCAGGCATCCCTCTCCACACACACTGTGCCCAGTGGGGATGGGACTTTCCAGGCACAGAACCTGAAGGGGCCCCGCTTCTCCAGCTCCTGCTCCAGACTGGAAAATGTTGTGCGATCCCTTAGTCACACCTGTTACATCTGGGAAGGTGTAAATGTGGAGTCCACTGCTAGAAAGCTAACCTTGTGTGAGATGATACTGAAGACATGGAGTTTCCAGAGAGTGGTGCAAATGAGGATTTTCTTGTCTCAATGACAAGAGGGTCTTCTCTCTCTCATCCTTTGTCCTTTTCTTCCAAGGTCCTTTTGGTCTTTGTGAGCCCTATGGCTTTTCCTTAAGGTCCAGGATCCCAGGCGATGGGCTCTTTTTGGAACTAGAGTAGCCATGCCATGATTTTCAGGTCCACCCAAGTGAAACAATGTCTTTGGCTCATCTTGACGCTCTCAGATGGCATTCATTAAGTGTCTCATTAGACTCCCAGAGCCTCTGCTTCTTTTCTCTGGCTTTACCAGATTTTGTCCTAGGGAAAGGTGGGAGTGGGGAGAGGAAGGGGAAGTATCTGGTGGGAGACCTATGCCACCCTGCTTGGATTCACAGATCTCCATGACACGGGGGCAGATTGGGAGCTTCATAACCGTCTCATCCAGTGGCTTGTGGATATCTAAGATCTGGAGGACAGAGGGACATGCAGGGGGGCCTCCAGATCTAATTTACCAATTCAGCCACAGCAACGCTATTATTTTATGTATTGGAGCTGCAGGTAAGATTTTGTTTGAAGAAAGGTCTCTGCTGCTAAAAGAAACAGTTGAACACAACAGATCTAGTCCAGCTCCTTGCATGAGTCTTTCTGCAATGGGCAGCCTTGCAGCTTCTTCTCACATCCCTCCAGTGACAGGCAGCTCATTACCATTCCATATTTGGTTGTATGCTGCATGGGACAGAAGTCTGCTTCCCTGGGACTCATACCCATTTGTACCAGTTCTGCTTTCTGGAGACAAGCAGAGATAGTTTACACCAATTTCCAACTCTTAGCCCTACCAGGGCAAGAACTTTGTCACTTTGGTTCTTTGGTGTTTCTCCTGAGCAATTCCTGGCACATAATGGGAACTTAATAAATGATAACTGAATAAATGAATGGATGAAGACCTTCATGTGTCTGTTGTAAGATTACCCTATGACTTGAATATATATATATTTTTTTTGAGACAGAGTCTCCCTCTGTTGCCCAGGCTAGGGTGCCGTGGCATCAGCCTACCTCATTGCAACCTCAAACTCCTGGGTTCAAGCAGTCCTCCTGCCTCAGCCTCCCAAGTAGCTGGGACTATAGGCACTTACCACCATGTCCGACTAATTTTTCCTATTTTTAGTGGAGACAGAATCTCACTCTTGCTCAAACTGATCTCAAACTCCTGAACTCAAGTGATCCTCCCCACTTAGCCTCCCAGAGTACTAGGATTACAGGCATGAGCCACCACATCCAGACATGACTTGATTATTAAAAACTGGCACACATAAGAGCTCATATGATAGTAACCTCCCCACTTCTCAACCTGTATCCTATCTGTCAAAGGAGTCCTGGACTTAGAGCTAATATGCTAAGGATGTTTGGGTATGGGGTAAGGACTCCTTGGGGTTTAATTTATTCCACCAAGTACTTCTGAAAAAAAGCTGCAAAACAGACACTGCATAAAAGCAACTTGATAACCATGATGAAAGCTACCAGACACTTGTCAGGGAATGAGCTATGGCCCAGGCATGAGGGTCAGACCTCATCAGTGGTCACCAACATGGCAGGACTTGAGGTACTGGAGAGTCCCACCAGCTCCCACGATAAAGCCAGAAACTTCACCATTAGAGAGTCACTCCTTTGGGCGAAGTACTTATCTCTCTTCTAAATGTAAACACTGGTCATATGGCGTTGCCATGCCAATATCTCCCGCAGTGGGCGTGAATTAGCTGATCTGATTGTTTTCTTTAAAGACAAGAGGCCCTAATGATACTGGTTTCTGGAAAAGAACTAGGCCCCAGAGCAAGAAGAGGCAAAGGCAAGTGAGCTGGAGGGTGAACAGAAAGTATATTTTGTTTAACTGGGTAAATATTCAGGGCCCTGCAAGCTGCTTCAGTTTGGAAAAGGCCATCTGGGATGGGGGAATGTTGGTCTGGCCCCATGGAAACCCTGTGAAACTGCACACACGCCTCCCCTGACACTGAGTCTTCCACGGGAATTCGATATAAGGGACGAGTGTGCTAGACATTTCGGAAGATGAGCGCTGGATGCATTCAAAGAACCTGGCGGGGAGGCGGCCAAGCTTGCCTGGAGCCATCTTTTCACCACAGAAGGGAAAAACCAATCCCTGACTAGCATGCGGCTGATTATTAGCCGTGTGATGAAGTGTTACTTCCCGTGCAGGACATTCACATTTCTTGAGAAACTCTTTCTCAATCACAGTGAGGGACAATTTTAGAAAATGAGGGCCTTTGTTTTCTTCCTCTATGTGTGTGCTCCCGGCTTCCCTGCACTTCCCCCAAATCACACACCCTACCCCCGAGGAGAGATTTGCAGTGGGAGTGTGTGTGACCACAGGGGGACAGGGAGGCAGGCAGGAAAACACAATTTACCTGCCCTAGCACAACCTGAATTGCAGAACAGACACCTCTTCCTGAGTTTTTGCAGCCAGATGTTGCTTTTCATTCTTGTTTTCTTTCCAGATAATGCAACGAATATCTTTATCCTTGTGGGGGCGTGTTTACTATGCTGAGATCACATTTACATTACTCATGTAACGATGTGCAATGTTTTGAAACCGACATGTCTCACCATATCCTGGAGTGGGGTTTTTTCCCTGCCTGATGCTTTGATTGATAAGTGCCGCCCATGGCCATGACCTTTAAGACGCACCATCCAGAGGGCGTGGGGTTTGGGTGAGAGGCGGCAAAGGCCACCCCGTCAGCGGGATCACTGTTAGCTGCCGCTGGCTCGGGGGAGCAGCAGTGCACCCCTCATCACAGGTCGGATGCTTTCTGAGCTGGTGGAGGGCTCAGGAGGCTGCTCTGAGCGGCCCAGACTGAGCAACTGAAACCGAAAGTGGAGCTGTCAAAAGTGGCTGCTTGGGCTTTCGGTTCTGGTTGATGGGATGGATGATAGGGTGCTGTATTCTTCTGCCTGTTTTATGGCAGGACCTGTGCACAGGGCTGAGGGTACAGACTCACAAGTGATCATCTCTGCCCCCATCCCCACCACCTTAAGGAGTTTTCGGTCTAGCACAGAGAAGACACCTGAATAAGTGTGGGACATACCAAGATACGCTGTGGCAGATCAGAGAAAGTGGTCGGCGCTCTCAGGAGGGGGCGAGGATGGGAGAGCGATGGGGACAGTTAGAGAAGACTAAAGAGATAATGCCCCAACTGGGCTTCATGAAGAAGTAGGCACTGTCTAGGTGAGAATGAAATGCAAATGCCGTTTCTTTTGCCTTTGCAAATATGGGGAATAGTATAGAACAGCATGACGCCTTGGGAGAGCTGCTGGCGGTTTGCTGGCCAGGTTATAAACTGGAGAGAGGGAAGGGGGAAGAGTAGAGATGAAATATAGGGGCCAGATCACAGAGCCCCTTGCAGGCTCCGCAATAGGTTATTTATTCTACCGTGTAAGCAATGGGGCGTGGGGGACACTGGTGAGGCTTAAAGTAAGGTCGTAGCTTATCAGACTTTTATTTTAGAAAAGTCACCTGGGTATCTGTGGGGAGAATGGACATGAAGGTGGTGAGACAGTCAAGAAAAGTAGTTGGGAGGCTGTTAAAATAACTCAAGAAAGATGTGAGGGTTGCAACTAAGGCAGTGGGAGTGTGGAAGGATTAGAGAAGGAGAGAATTCCCAGGACATGGTGGACAGGTAGTAGAAGGAGATGGTTGGGAGTTGAAGGAAAATGCAAAGTCTAAGATGACACTCGGGATTGGGGTTTGAGTGACTATGGATGATATGGAGAGAAGAAGGGGTAAGGTAATTAATTCAGTTGTGTGCATGTTGAGTTTGAGATGCTTGTGGGATACCCAGTATGCAGTTGATGATGTAGGTCTGATGCTCAAAAGATAGAACAGGGATGAGGAAAAAGACAGAAGAGCTGTGGATATGCAGGTGGCAGCGGAAATCGTGGCAGAGAAGGCTGTGTCCTCCAGGAAGGACAGAAAGCCCAGGGCAGGTCCTTCAGCTCAACTCAAAGCAGCAGGCAAAGAAAGAGCAGCCAGACGGACACCTGTGAAGGAGGAGGAGAGGAGAGAGCTGCATCAAGGAAGGCAGGGAAGAGGGTTTGGACATGAAGAGACAGGCCCACAGTGTCACATGCTTCAGGAAGGCCAACGAGGTGCAGATGGAAAGCACCCACTGGATAAGGCAATTGGTGACCTTGACCCAGGGTAGCCATCGTGGGCAGTGGATGTAGAGGTTGGGTTAGAGTAGGTGACAATGGGAGGTGGGGAAGCAAAGACAATGCATTCAGAAGGCTTGCCCTGGAAAGGGAAGAAAGAGCTTTACCCAAATATTTGGGACTTTTCATTTTGTCTGAAAGTTACTATAGGCTGGGGTAGACTGACGGGACAAGAAAAGTGGATTTTCGAGCTATTGAGAATTCATCACTGTGTTCTAGGCCCTGGGGGTAGGGGGACTTTGGCATTACAGTCTTGAATATTTTTCTTTTATCTTGTCCTGTTTTTTTCATTTTCCTCCATGATTTTGTGGCCACTCTCCCCTCCCGCTTTGGATTCTATTTCTTTTGTAGCTGGGCTTGCACGGTAATGGCATTTGTGGTCTAGATGCAATCTTAGAAATATAAGACTTTCTAAAAATTTTGGAATAAGCAGGGCTAATACTAATAAATAATAAATAATGAATATTGAAGAGTGATAAACAATGTCATTCAACCCTAATAAACCTTTAAGGAAGAACTCAGACAAGAATGCCGTCCAAAGGGGAATGGAGTAGAGTCGGGGTCAGGTCAGCTGCAGCAAACACAGAGGCCCAGGGTGGTGAACATGTGTCTTAGGAGGTGGTGGTGCCAGGTGTCCACCACACAGAGTGACGCTGCCCCTGTGATGTTTGGAACAGCCTCTCCTAAACCCAGCCTCTTCTACTCGTGTAATTTCAGAGCCGTAATCACTGATTTCAAAGAGCTGGGAGCCTCAGACAACTGAAAAATCAAAATGTAGATGTGACAGTAACACAAGAGACACACCTTCCTGAGTGCAGAGGTGGTGAAATGAAAGAATTATCGTGTGGAACAGTTGTCAGGGTTTCCAACTTCTCTAACTTGGAAGGAGTCGTTAGGTGAATAAATAGCATACTCCCACTCGCACCAGCAGAAGCCAGGATGACCCAGTGGGCAGCTTGGGAGTAGTAATGGAAGTTGTAAGTGTTTCTGTGTCGAGTTTTAATAGAGCTTGGGATCTAGTGGGGCCTTGACACATTGTCAAGGGCCAACCTTAGTCCCTCCCACCTCTTCTTCCAGCATCCTTCTTCCTTCCTTAGAAAACAGCTTCTATATTTCAAGCTCAGAGTAAGTTACCAGGCAGAGGACTAAGCATATTGAATATATTCACTCACTTTCATTGTACAGGCACCCTCTGGGGTAGGTACTGCTATTATCCTCACTTGACAGATGAAGAAACTGAGGTTTGGAGGGTTAAGTCACTTGATCAAGACCACTGCTAGGTGATGGCAAAGGCATATCCAGCTGTGTCCAACTCTTATGTCTGTGCTTGTGTTGCTTAATAGTAGGTTGTAGTCAAGATATAACCATTGAGTTTTATTCTCAGTTGGCTGTTATTTCTTCTCAAAGTTGTTACTTCTCCCAAAGATGTTTGGGAATGGAAAAGACTTTAAGAATCTCCAATATGGCACAAATCACCTCCTGCTTTGATATATAACACATTCTTGAAAACATATGAAAATCAAAGGCATGGATATCAAGCAATAAGACCTAGATACTATTTGGCTAAGGGGGAGTAGGACTCCCAGAGATTTAAAAAAATATTATAATAATTATAAAAATGCTAACTATGCCTTGTCTTTCAGATACTATATTTGATAATACAGTCCCAAAATTTCACCCTGCCCCTTAATATGCTTTTTCTTCGTAATTGAACACACAATCAACACGTTCGTCCAACTGAGGCTGATGCCTTGCCACTTTTCGCATACCTGATGATTTCTATTTTTGTCTTCCTTTTAATAAATTGATGAGACCTCTCTGCTTATTTTTACTGATATCAGCACTTTCTTTTTCTGTTTCCCATTCATTTTTATAAAATGCAATTAAATATATCGAGAGAATTGCATGACTCTTCTGTACCAAGATGGCACTTTTGTTAAACTGAGCAGTCGTGCAGCTCCATTATGGGAGAGCTCCCAGTGTTCTTTTGTCTGCTAATGAATGAACGTCTGAACTCAGTGTGTGAGAAACGATTTAGGCAACATCTAAGGTATTACAAGTGTGAGTTGTAAGACAGTTAAAAATATGAAAGTCCAGGACTACAAATAGATCAGCTTAGGAAATATTTCAGGAGGGCCCAGCATGTGCTTGGTGTTGTGGACACAAAGAATGACCTGCCACTCCCTGGTCCTTTTGAGTGGACCAGTTCATTGGGCTGATATTTAGGGTTAAGAGGGATGGCACCAAATTTTTTTGGTCAAACTTTCTAGGTTTGACCACATAGCTTCTTTGAAATGAAGGTGTTTAGCGCACATTTATTATGAATGTATGGGTGCTGGGAACTAGTTTAGGAACTAAAGAGACAGAGACATGGGGAGGAGCCCTAAGGAGCTTCCAGAGCAGTGGGGACACATACCGATACGTAGTTAATCCCGTGACAGTGCAGTAAATGTGTTGGTAGGATATAAACAGAGTGCTAAGGGAACACAGGGAAGGACTCTCAGGCCATTCTGAGATTTCAGAGAAGGCTTCATGGAATATTCCTGAAGAACAGGTAGAAATTGGCCAAGTGTGGAGATGGAGAAAGGGTGTTTGAGACAGAGGGAACAGCATATGCAAGGATGGAGAGATGCATCCGGGGCTGCAGTTCTGAATGTCTGTGTGGCAGAGAGTGGGAGGTGCGGGTGGAGAGCTAGGGAGGGACCAGATCCTGCTAAATGCGGGATGGGCTCTCAGATCACTGTGTCTAGGACTGGGCCTCGTACAAATGGCTCCTCAGTCATTATTCATTGCAGAAAAAGTGGTGTAATTTTGATTTTCCCTCAAAACTAAAACCACCTTCCAACTCCAAGGATTGGCAAACTCTGGAGAGCCTTTGAGCGAGGCCCTGATAAAAATGCAAAGGTAGAAAAATACTGCCACCTGGAAGAGCAGTGAATCCCTGAGGATCATAGTGACCAACTAAATGTCTAACTAAGCTTCAGGAAATGAAAAGAAATCGATATTCCCATAGCTCTAATCCCATCACAGGAGTGGGATTCACCAAACTGACCAGGCTTGATCTTTAGGCAGATTCATTCCCTTTGAATGGAAGAGTAGATTATAGTAATCCTGCTGTGAGCGCCATCTCAGCCCTTTTCAGAAGACATTCTAGCTATTGCTAGAACTCCACAAAACCCCTTCTGGGAGCAGCCTGACCTCCACTCAGGACCTCCCTGCAAGACACCTCCTGTTAGTGCTTCTCGTCTCTCTGTTCTCCACCCCCACATTTTCTACTTCTCCACAGCTCAGCTCCCCAAGGTATTACCTTTTACCTTAAAAAAAAACCACTTTATTGACATGTAATTCTTATACCATATAATTTACCCAACTAAAGTCAATGGCTTTCAGTATATTCACAGAGTTGTGTATCCATCACCGCAATCAAGTTTAGAACATTTTCATCACCCCCAAAAGAAATTCTATATCTCTTAGTCCCCACTCTCCAGCCCCCCATGTTCCCCAGCTCTAGGCAACCACTAATCCACTCTGTGTCTCTGTAGATTTGCCTGTTCTGGGCATTTCATATAAATGGCATCATGATATGTGCTCTTCTGTGATTGGCTTCATTAACTTCTTACCTTTTGCTTAAGACCTGTCACATGCTTGTTTGGCCTCAGAACATTGTCCTTGGACATCACGTGGGTATTTTCCTCTTGGCTTCATGTGCCATGTTATTCCAGCCTCCCAAACAGCCTGAACAGCTACCTACTTACCCTGTCATCAGGGCAGATGACAAGTAAAGGCAAAGGAAGGACAAGATAGGGCAAGTAAAATAGAATTGGACCAGTCCCCCATGGTCACCACTTTCTCTTTCTTGCTAGTTGACTTTCTGCCTCTCTACTGCCCAAAGGCAGGGGGTAAGGCTGTAAAGTGGGGAAGAATGTCCTCCAAAATGTGTACTTTTAGGTGACAGCATTTTTTTTCTTATTTCTCTCAGCTATTTCTATTCCGTTGATGTCTCTGTATCACAGTTCAAGTTCAGCAGACATGCCTGACCTGGTAGCTGACTGGTCAGCTCAGGGAGTATCCTCAGGCTGTGACCAAGAGACTCAAGAGAAAAGCAGGAAGAGGTGACACCGGTGAAAGATTGCATGTACCTTTGGGGTGTCGAAGGAGAATGTAGCCCTTTCAGAGCTAACATGACAGATCACAGCCATTTACTGGACCCGGGGTACTCCTGGTTTGGCTGAATTCCCTTGGGGATCAGTATTTCAATCAGACCCACGAATCATTTTTACACATTTATCTGTAAAGACTGTGGAACGTGATGTCACCTTATTTCTTTTAAAGAAGGCATTGACTTCACAGGCGGCCACCCAAATGGTGATGTGGAATATCTTGGCATCTTTCAACACTCACGGTCACTTCAGTTTGGCAGGAAATACAGCAGTGACTGGACATGGGGGACCTTATGATGGGATGGTGAGTTCAGACACCCCCAGCGTTGGTCTTATGCAAAGAGGAAACCAGGAGGAGGAACTGTTCATCAGCACCCATCCTCGCCCACGCGTCTATAATTACCAACAACAGTTGCAGCGCAACCCAAAAACATAAACACGCTGAGTTGGCTGAAGCCCAGGGCTCTATTTATAGTCTCCATGGACCTACGAATAGCCTGAACACCCTCCTTGAAGCAGACCCCAAATTGGGAGTGTGCATGTGTTGAGGGGGGGAAGGGGCTGTCTCAGTTGTTTCAGGCCAATGCGCCCATGTATGAATGGCATTGAAAACACCCAGCCATTCTGAGAGGGGCACATGTTAAAATAAACATTTTCCTGAGCAGCCCAGACAAGACACAGAGCCAAAAGATTTCCAATTCAGACTCGGAAATTATAGGGTTTAATTGGGAGGTGTGACAGTGGCACGTCATCGTTGCTTGTGTGTTTCGCCTGAACTATGTTTGTTCAGGCAAGACAGGAAGTGGCCGAGAAGTATGACACAGTGGAAAGAGCAGGGGCTGGGGAGTCAGACAGTTCTACATTTAGCTGGGTGGCTTCGAACAAGTTTCTTGACCTCTCTGAACCTGGGTTTTCTCTTCTGTAAAATGGGAATATTAAAAATACCTACCTCATAGGGGGCTGTTAGAATCATATATGGCATGCAGATCCTCAAAATATGAATAGGAGTTTTTATGGGATCATTATTAATAATGCATTATTACAAATCAGGATGTCTGAAAGATTTGGCCCATATAACTCACAGTAATTCTGTCATGTCTTTGAGATTGTTCACATTATTAAAAAAAAAACTTTAAAGAATTGAAAGATATTTTAAAAAATTTTTCGCCTAATCACTGACGTTAAAGTTATTCCAGAAAGCTGAGAATAAATGTTTCCTCTATACTTCTATATTTTCAATATTCAATGGTAACGTATATTTATTTATATAGCATAGGTACAAATTCCATTTCTTTCATATTTTAATGAGGAGTAGCCCATTTGATGGGATTGGTAAATTGACATGTCTATTTTAATGTTCAGGAAAACAAGCATAGAAATTCTATAGCTTGGTAGAGTTTCATTTAATCTCAAAGTTAATGAGGATCAGAAGGGCCATTGCAACCAATCTCCCCTCCCCTGCTAAATGTCATCTACAATATCCCTGAGATGTGGGCTCCCAGCTCCCGCTTGGGTCCTTCATGAACTGGGGACCTGGGAGGCAGTCTGTTCCATTTTGGGGACCACTCAGATGATTAAGAAGATCTTCCTTCTATTGGGCCCAGCTTGGTCTCTCTCTTGCTCCCATCTATTGATCCTGTTTATCCCTTGGGAACAAGAGAACCAATTCCTTCCTCCACACCAGGGCTCTTCAAACTTCAGAAGAATGAGGCCATGCCTTTCCAAGTCTTCTCTTCTCTAGGCAAACATTCTTGGCTCTACATACACAGGAAAACTCCCAGTCTCTTACTTACTCAGCTAAATTCCCTTTTTCTTTGTTTGATTTTTTTAATTTTTTAAGCCTTACTAGTAGCTGCTCAATTTTCCTTCCCTTTCTAGCTGCCTTTGATTCTCCATATGTGGACTGCGTCCAAGTGTGTAAACTCTGAGCAACTTCATTTTTCCCTCTGTCCCTCAACTATTTTGGGGCCACTTCCTTACCATAGTTTGTTGATGCGTGTTTAGAAAATACAGATCTCATTTTGCTTTTATATTAATTCAAGCTAAGTTTGGAGGTAAATATACAGCAAACAAACAAACAAACAAAAATCACAAAGGCAGTCCAAAGTCAAAAAGAAATGAATATTTAATTATGCAGCTTGGATTTTCTATGTGAGTATAGATAATTACCCGTGTGCCCTTGAGAACATCATGCACATTTGTATGTGAACATATGTAAAACCTCTAGCCACAAAGTCCTATGGTACAGTCATTGCACCGGGACTAGGCTGATACTTAATAGTTCTACACTGATCCTGTACATAATAATAATATTATAGCAGCAGCAGCAGCAATAACACTCAACATACTGAGAGCTTGCTGCTTCTTAAGCACGATGTTAAATGGTCTATCTTTTTAATATAAAAAATTATGTGATAGGCATTATTATACCCACTTACAGATGAGGAAAATTGAGCCTCATGGAGTTGAAGTAACCTTGCTTAGGGTCCCTGGGTGAGGAATTGGCCACTGTCAGGATCTGAGCTGTGGTTATCTAATCCCAAAGGCTAAGCAGCTGCTGTTTAGTTATCTGGAGTAAGACAGGAAGAGCAGAAGGAACACGACAAGGATTTGCTCAAGTATGAATTCGAAAGGATAACCATGTCCAGCTGGAACCAAGACAAAGGTCCTAGGAGCAGAGACTGAGAGGCCCTCAGAGGGTCCCTAATTCAGATGTGAGCGACACAGACCAGAGGACAAATCCAGAGAGAGCTCAGTGACAAAAGGGCCAATGAAAGAATTTGTCCATTTGCCCAGAGCCTAGAGTTAGACACACATGATTGGGCTCCACTGTCAATGTCAGCATGTGCATATTAGAGGCATCTATTTGCAGACCTAGAGGGTTTAATTCCAATTTTCTCATCTGGTCTTTAAAGTCCACAAACTCAACATGTACCTGCTGTGCTGCAGTAACTGTGCCTTTGCAACTTAGGCTGAAAACAACATTTTGTGAATTAAATCCCATTTTATATGAACTAGGATAGTTAGGTCCTTAATAATGTTAATTTTAATAGTATATAACGAGTCCTTAGTAATATTAATTGTAATAGTATATAATATTACACAATAATAATAATAAATCATTATTAATTTTTTTGTGAAGTGAAATATTACTGAGAAATAATTCCCAGATTCCTTCTTAAAACCTATTAATTTGAGATGTCAGATCACTTCTTGCTCACCTCCGATATATTTCAATATCTACCTCACACATAGTAAAAATAACATATAAGCAAAGGGGGCAAGAACCCCATAGTAATAATTTATATTTTGATGTCTTTTCTGTTTTTGGTCTTTTTCACATGTATTCTCAAATCTGATGTGAATTAAATAGTTCGCACTAATACAGTGAAAGTGTTTTGCAGTTTATGAAAATACTTTCTATCCCCACTCCCTTTAAACAGAGCAGGGACAATGGAGCTCAGAGAGGAGTTCTCTAGCCGAGGTCACCGAGCTAGAAAATGGTCGAGTCAGGATTTTAATTCATGTCTGTTTAAAACCAGCATATCATGAAGTCGGGATTTTAGTTCATGTCTTTTAAATCTAGCATATCATGGAACTTTGAAAGCTCAAACACTGGATGATTTTTGAGCTATTTTGAGGGGAATGATAATTGACATTTAAAGATCTCATGTCTCTTAGCAACCACAGGAGTTTCATGGAGTTCATTTGATCTTCAACAAGATTCACACCTTGAACCAGGCTAACCTACATCGCACTGCGTCCCTGCCTAGGTTCCCAGGAGCCATGTGGGACACGACATATTTTGCTGCTTCTGAGGAAGGAGAGAGAGTGGCAGGGGGAGGGAGAGAGATGTGACTAATGGGTATGTCATCAACCAGCAATGAAGGCAAAAATTCTTGCCCTTTCCCTAATACCGAGCTGACCAGGGCACAGTCAAACCACTAGAAGGGCAAGAACAAACCCTAGTTTACAATCACAGAGAAGTGACGTGAATTTCAAACATTTTCTCTTCAGCTCTCACACCGTGGGGCTGTGCTATTGTAAATGATCTGTTCTTTTCTGTGCAACCAGAAAAAAGCATCGCTTGCTCTTTCGGTAACAGAAGTTTGGACATTTAAGCATGACTTTTGTTTTCTCCTCCATCCTCATGCATCTTTTTCATATTTGTCTGCATACTTATTCTTTTATCTTTGTACAAACCCAGGAAGCATAATAAAGGCAATTTTTCTAAGAAGAAAAACTACAACTGCAATCTCACCATCCTAACTTATCAACCATTTTCATTTTTGGAGTTTTCAGCAGGTGTGAGCGTGTATACGTGATGCTTCTATAGACACTACGTGGTGGTCTGCTTTGGTGCTTTGCTTAGTATTAGGATGCGAACAACCCGCATGCTTTGAGCACACTTTCTAGTACCTTTTTGCTGATCTTTAAAATGTAAAAATGCTGCGGGACAATTTTAGCATGTGTTCATATAGGAGTTAAAATCATAAAGGTAAGAACTCCAGGGAAAATAAAAGATCTAGCCGGGTGAGATTGTTCAGGTCCCTAGAAAAGGTGGCTCCCCTGCTCCACATTGACAGGTTGCAGGACTGGCACAGGGTCATTCACCTGTGGAGGGTTCTAGACATGAGGAGAGCACACGCAACACTCTGTGCACGAGTCCTGACTTGTGTCAGGCATGGTGATAGGCACAGGCAGTACCAACATAGGGAAGATATGTTTTCCTGTTCTTAGGAAATTCAAAATCTGAATGTTGAAATTAGATGTTGAAATTAATAATTTCAATGCAATAGACAATAGAGACACGTGGGGGGCTATGGGTCTTTAAAGAAGGGAATAGTGAGCCCGGGGAATCCAGGAGGTCTCCCTAGAGAAAGGGACATTTGGGGGAATTTGTTTGAATACAGGTATATTTGCTATTCAAGGAATATTTCCCTAAATAACGCTTCTCTTCAATTTGTCTTTGTTCTATTATCTTCCAGTTTGTCTCTCCTCCCCACTCCCTGTGGCTCCCCATTCTCTCTTGGGGAAAGATGGCTTTACTTTGCAGACTGGTGGAAAACAGTAGTCTAAACATTGTTAAGTCCTGCCTGAAATGCTGTCTTTCCCGAGCTTTTGCTCTCTCTGGGGGCCAATTAAGGTTGTTTTTTTTTTGTTTTTTTGTTTTTTTTTTTTTTTTTTAAACAGCCTTCTCCATCTAGTTCCTGTGTGCTGTGAGCTGTATGTGCAGCAAACAAAGACAGATAATGTCAACACCATGCGTCAGGAAGCCAAGTGGTGATAGTGTACACTGTAAATTGAATGTAATTTGATTGAGCTTCCAAAGCTGTGGTTGTTCTTTCCCCTTGAGGTCTTGCACCTCCAGAGATCAGGGAAGAGGAACTTTTAGTATGTTTTCCTCTGGTTTGGGCTCTGGAGGCAGGTGACTGCAGGACGCAGCTATCCTGAAGGCACCCAGGTGTCCCCTCATGCCGCAGAGCAGTAGGAAGAGCACCCAGGTATCTGGGAAGCCAGCAAAGCTGAGGGTACTGTGCTGGGAAATGTTTGCATCGGCTGCGGCTTTCATCCGGGTCTCTCTGAGACTCCTCTCCAGTGCCTGTGAGGCCATTGACACCCCATGTGAACGGCTGCTTCCAGTTCTCTCATTCAAGACCTCTCTTTCCTTCATGGCCCTTTCCCTCCACAGAGAAGCCAAGACTGGTTTGGCATGTCCACAGGGCTCTTCCTCACAGGCAAGCAGGAGTCGAGAACACCTCCTTCATGCTGAGGTGCACCTGTCTTCAAGAGAAAGCGCGTCAAATGTGTGGCTGGGCAAACACTCTGCTCATCCTGCGACCCGCCCCTCGTGCAGAGCTCCTTCAGCACGCTCCTGAGTACTGAAATCCTGAATGTTAAACTCGCAAATGGAATGAGCCTGCTGCAGTCTTGCTACTTTGCTTGGCTTTAGCGGCCTTCCGGTAACTTCCCAGTGCCAGCCTACTGCCTTGGGGCCTGCTCTGAGCTAGTTTTCCATCAGAGCTTTGGGTAGAAAAAGACACAGACAAGATTCAGTGGCTCCGCTTGTGCCCTGAAATTGCTCTCTGCCCGTGCTGGGCGCTTTCCTTTAGCCACTTCCGTGTGCCACGTGCAAACGGGGAAATATGCCTCCGTTGTTTTACAGTGTTATGAATTCTTCACATGCATTTTGAGGACTTGTTTGAGTCCAGGCCCATGTACTACCTAAGAGAGACTCCCAAGATACCTTCCACTCAGCAGGTAAATTTTGCATACTTATTGAATTATTTGAAATTACATATATTTTGGACTAATGAATCCTATGGTGTAACTCAGATTAACTTAGTGCACAGATGAAATGGAAGTTCAACAAATGTTAAACGGGAAAAAGGAGTGGGGGAGAAACAGATAATCCTATAAGATAGGCACACATATCCTAATGTGAACACAAGGTAACTGATGGTTGAGAAATTTAGTTAACTTGCAAAGAGGCAAACAGACTGCGAAAGCAGATCACTTTCTAGTTGCATGGCATTGGTCATGTTGCCTAATTGCTCTCAGCCTGCTTCCTCATCGGTAAATCTATCCCAGATGGCTACATGGATTAAATAGATAATGCATGCAGGAACACTCTGCACAGTATGTGTCACACACTTACAGCTTAATAAATGCTGTTGATCATTGTTATTACAGAAGCTTGCACAGTGAACATGCAATGGAACCAGTGGTTGGAACCACATCCAACTCTAAAACCTGTTCCTGTTCCACTGTTGGGCTGTTTCCATAAGGCCACATCTGCTGCCATCTCTGTTCTTCCTCTCAGAGTCCCTTTCTAGGAAGCCAATGTGTCACTTCTGCTGAATCACTCCAGACATGGATCCAGCTATGAACAATATATGCTTCCAGCTCTCCAACTGCCTGGGTCTTATCTCGCCACGAGCTCAGGGGGAGGCTGGGGAAGTCCATGGGCCTTGCCACCAGGTTTGCTCCATGGCAGGTTATAGCCCTGTGGGACCTCTGCCTGGGGCGTGGGTCAGGTGGGGAGGTGAAGGGTTGTGTACAAAATGGTTGGAGAAGGAAAATAGGAAACCAGCGAAAGAACCCTTCACATAAACCACGTGACCATGCATATCTCCTGAGTGTTAACCTACAGCAGCCCTGGAAGACATCCAAGGATTTCCAAGGATACGGAGAAAGGCAACTAAAATGGCCCAGGGCACAGGCGGGAGCTTGTGGAGAAACTAGACAGTGAAAATCTCTCAACCTAGAAAGATGATGGTTTGTATGGCTAGATATCTTATAAAAAAAAATAGCAAAAAGCAAAAGCAAAACAAAAACAAATAGTGCTCACCACCAAACGCCAGACTAGCAAGACTAGAGGGAAACCATTTAAACCTACAGAACATAGTTAAAGAAAAGACAAGGAAATGCCAAATTAAGAAATGCGTAGGAAAGAAACAATGAATCTGTTGCTTTTAAAATAGTATTATTGGCCAGGCACAGTGGCTCAAGTCTGTAATCCTAGCACTTTGGGAGGCTGAGGCGGGAGGATCACTTAAGGCCATGAGTTCAAGAGTGAGACCCCATCTCTACAAAAAATAGAAAAATTAGCTGGGCATGGTGGCAAATGCCTATAGTCCCAGCTATGGGGAGAGTGAGGCAGGAGGATCACTGGAACCCAGGAGTTTGAGGTTGCTGTGACCTATAATGATGCCACCACACTCTAGCACAGGCAGCAGAGCGAGATCCTGTCTAAAAAAAAAAAAAAAAAAGTATTGTTAAAAATATACTCTTTATTATCTATATCTTGTTTGTTACCAAAGAAAGGACTTGAGGCTGCAATTCAAAATGAAAACTACTTTGGGAAAAGCAAAAGGAGGTACCTGCTTACAGTACCATCCTAAAGCGGGAAGGGCATTTCACACCTCAGAGCTGGCCCCTGTGCTGTCCCTTAGCACTCAGGTCCCCACAAGCCTGATTCATGAAGCTGAAATAAAGCCTGGACAGTACTTCCTCTGATCTCATTTACAGACAAAAAAACCCTGAGGCCTAGGGAGGGGAAGGAATGTTCCAAAGAGCACAGAGTTAATCAGCGTATTAGCCAAGGTCCAAGTGGGAAAATAGATACCATTCTGGGTGTATGAAATGAGACTGAATGGAGGGAACTGGATACACAGCTGATGGGGCTGCGGAGAAGCCAACAAGGGCTCGGGAAGCAACCCAACATTACCAACAGAGGAAATCCACGTGACGCCCAGGCTGGAGAGGAAAAGGAGGAGGAGGCAGGATTGCAAGAATCTAGGGGCCACTCTCCTGGAAGGAGCTGGAAGCCCAATGGTCTGTGCTGGGGAGCAGGCCCCACAGAGGTATGGACTGCAGCCTGGCATGGTGCCTGAGGCTGAGAGGAAGGAGGAGAAATACCTTGGCCTTTCCCTTAGTCCCATTCGCCAATCGCCTCCCAGTTCCTCCCGTTGGTCAAACCCAACAGGAAGCCAAGAGACACAGTTGGGGTAGGGGCGATGCAGGATTGAGCAGGGGAAGTGCCAGCTCGTTGTTAGACAATCACTCCTTGGGCACCTCTCTGGGCAGTGCCAGCTGTCCGGGCTTCTTCCTGGAACAAGGCACTCCCTTTTGGTGGCAACCATCAGAACTACTTTCTCAGGTGCCAACCATGGGGGCTGTGCCATGTTTAGTCAATGAATGCATTCCGCATAAGCTTTCCAGTCAGGGAAAGGTTCACACACAATAATATAGCAACCCTTATGAATAGCAAGTGGCTTTTTTTTTTAGGGTATTTATTTGGATTTCCATATATTGAGGGTGTTTTTCTCTTCATGAGAGGACCTCCCTGGAAATACAGGCATCCTAAATTTTCAAATGTAGAGTGTAAGCACTGCCAAAAAGTGGTTTTTGGAGGCAAGGACTTTAGCCCCTAAAATATCTATCACTTCCCTAAGCAGTCCTGAATAGACTAACAATCTAAGTAAAACCCATGAACCTGCTACGCATATGCAGCTCCAAGATACCTTGCAAATTAATTGCAGCCCCTAAGACCCCTGTTAGAGAGACTCTAGATCTGCCACTTACAGAGAGGCAATGGTAAAGTTTAGAATGTTTAACAACCCACTTATCATAGACACTGACCAATCAGAAGGCTGGGTGGTGTCAGAACATCCTCCTGGAGACCCCTGTAGCCCAGGGGTTAACCCTTTAGGTGCTTCATTTTCAGGGTGGTAGCAGTGGCAATTTGCCAACTGACCCAGAAGCATTTTGGTAGTTTGATAACCACGATGGCTATACTGGTGCACACCGGCTGAATATCAGCATTACCGCAAGGTTCCTGAAACACAGTGCCGACCGACACAATAGGGAGTCCTTTTATGTGTCCCAGAAAAAGGCTCCTCACTGCTAGTCCTAGGGTTGCCCACGTCCTCAGATTTTTCTCCAGAGCAGTGACCTCTCTCACTTGTGCTCAGGTCTCAGTCCCCAGCACGGCGCCCAGCTGCGGGTAAATAGCACCCAGATGGAGAAACCGACCACAGATGCTAGTTTAATAAATGGAAGCTTGAGAAGCTCTCCTTCTTTCAGGGCCAGGCTTTTGGGGCTTTTTTTTTTGTTTTGTTCTTTTATTTTTCTTTTTCCAAGATCTCCTAGAAAAAGCAGAAGCTGTGCCCAGACAGGACAAGTGTGTCACAAAGTTCTGCTTTCACTGTGCGTTCAGTGGAAACGATTAGGCAAGCAGGCAGCAAGAGATTCCTCTCTGTGCCGTCTCTCTGTTGGGGGCAGTCCTCCTGCGGACCTCTGCACGCTCAGACTGACGGTGCAAACTGATGTCTTGCACTGACGAGCCCAGGATGCCTCATTCATTTGTCATCATGGCTTATCCACACAATGTTGCTGCAGGGGCCGCTTCCTGGATGCGTTTGCAGGTGTGAAGAAGCTGGAGTGTGTGTGTGTGTGTGTGTGTGTGTGTGTGTGTGTGTGTGTGCGTGTGTGTCCAGGACTGACTTGAAGGACCTGGTGTTTGACAAAACTGATGGCACTTGTTCCAAGTGCCCCTGGCTGATGAGGTTCTGCCTTCGGGCTGTGAGATCCCGACTAGGTCCAGAAAGCTTCCGCCCCTACGACGATGGCGACTGTTTTCACCACCACTACTGTTTGCTGAGGACAAGCGTTGTACACCCTCAGATGTAATCAGTGGTCCTGTGAGATCCCATTCTCCCCATTTTACAGGTGAACAGACTTTCTCAGCTCTCACTGGGACGAGGCGGGGCGACCTGACTGCCCTCCTCTGGGCACTTCCCAGCAGACCGGCTGGAGTACGGGAGGAGGGAAAGCATTTTGGCTGGTTAAGCTTTATTTAGCCTGAGCGTTGGTAGATCTGTCAGAGATTCTCAAACCTGACTGCGTTTTTAGAATCCCCTGGGAAGCTTTGTAAAAATACTAATGTTGGGGCCTTTCTCCACATCAATTAAATCAGAATTGTTAAAGAGGTGGCCAGGGCACTGTTTTTATTTTGTTTTTAACTCTCCAGGTGATTTTAATGAGCAGCGAGAGCTGAGCACCACTGCCTTGGACTCTAGTTTTGTCCTTATCTATTGGGCAAGTCATTTACCTTGAGTTACCTTAACTGGCAAAGGGATTTCATAGTGGCAGCAGCCCATCTCCCAGAAATGGGAGCAAGAGCTAGAATCAGAGAAATCAGGTGTAAGACTCCCAGTTCCATCAGTTTCTAGCCATGTGCCTGTGCACAAGCTATTTAACCTTGCTTAGTTTCGGGCAACAAATCAACCTACATAACTTGTGGAATTAAATTGCAAGAATTAAATGAGATAACCCAAATAGAGCATTTATACTCCACATATGGTAAAAAAATGCTCACTGCCTATTATTATTATATAATATTACTATTGTCGAAGAGTTCCTTGAGTTCTTTGGAAGAACCGTCTACCCAAGATCGTGGTTGCCTTGCAATGATTTGGCATCGTTACAAGTGAATTGTGGTTCTCTAGTTCTCAGAAATGGGAAATGGAGCCTAAGTTAAGGGGAGGGAGGAAAAAGGATGGGCCTAGGGGACCCAAAACCAAGAGGTGTTTTCCAATAGGAAGGAAAGGATGCTCTGATTGATTTCTTCCAGCAGAAGAAGGGAGCTTCCTTCAGAAATCAGACTAATGAGTGGCTGAGTTTCCTTAGCAGTTAAGTAGGCTTCGGTGGGTGTTGAAAATGCCCCTCACACACGTGACTCCCTGAGGGCCTCAGGTAGAGGCCAGCAGCCGGCATGGACAGTGCCGCTTGGGCTTTTGTGCAGGCTGCAAGGCAGGGAAAGTCCAGCAGCTGAGGAATGAGGACTAGCCCAGTGACTGAACTCACTTTGAGCTCTCCATGCGTGCGAAGCATCTCCACTGGCTGCCAGCACATTACTAAGGCTCTGTAAGGCGAAAGCTAACCCTTTGCCCTGGCCGCTCAGAGTCCTGGCAATGCAATAATCTGGCGCCATAAAAGAGGCAGCCAGACCCCACCTACTTGGAAAATGAAGTCCATTTAAATAACTCCCAGAAGGAACAACAAAAAAATTTTTTTTTTAAAGTTTATAAGTTTGAACACAGGAAAGATACACTCAGAGGTCTCAGCCCGTTGCCTTTCCGTGGCTGACACTCCATCTTTTCCAGCACAGAACTTTATTTAGCCACACTGGGAAAGCTGAGTGTCCTCCCCTGGGGTTTCATTCTCCTTGCTGCAGGGCTATCTCACGCAGAGGAGTGTGGAGCATGGGTTCCGAAAGGGCTCCACGTGGCAGCTGGGCATCACTAGCTCAGGGTCTGGATCCAGAGACGTGGCCTGGGAAAACTACTCAACAGCATGTCAGCCAGTGACATCCCACACTCACAGGAACTAGTGAAGGCCAATGCTCCTCGCTGTGTGTGTGTATGGGAGGGTGCTAGAAGGATGGAACTTGCAGTCCAGATTACCTATTCATTCAATGTTTGCTTCTCTTTTAATCAAACTGAAGTGTATAATTTGAACTAGTCCATCCAGTAACCGTTGGGTGTTCTGTCTCAGGGTACACACAATATTGGCTTCTCTTTTAATCAAACTGAAGTATATAACTTGAACTAGTCCATCCAGTAACTATCTGGTGTTCTGGCTCAGGGTACACAGAAATGCTCCAGATTGCACTGGTGGGTCTTCAGGTGTTCTCTGAAACAGGTTTTGAAGGCCCTTCTCATTGGGCCTAGAATGGTTACCCCCCCTAGGGCTTTGCTGCAACAACATACATTTCAGGGCTTTACGCAGGAAGAGTTATGGTGCTCTACGTTGGGGATCCTGGTTCCAAATGGATCCCAGTCAAGAAGGGACTCTTTCTGCGAAAAGAGGATACTATATCCAGTCATCGCAGGGTGGCAGACAATACGGCCAGCGAGAAGACACAGGGCACTCATCTTAGAGACAGAAGCCATTTCTAGGATAAGTAATAGACTAGCAGCCAGTGTCTTTTGAAATACGTTTGAGAACCACCTAAGCTTCAGATCCAGTTGGTAAACACTTGGCACCTGGGAGCAATCACATTAGCAGAGACTGAATCTAATGACTTCAAATAGCAATAAGGATCCTAAAGCAAGGACTATGCCATGCGGATCCAACAGCCAGGCGAGAACAGTATGGGACACAGGGAGGAGTCTGCAAGGAGGGCCACGCTGGGCTGTAGCCGGGTCTTTCCGTAGACACTGCCTGGTGGTCCCTGGCAGGCCTTGGGGGTGTGCCCATGGGTTTATATCAGAACCCACAAGCTGTCAGCTGCCACCACCTTCCTCTTTGAGCTCTTCTCTGCTCTCCACCAATGAAAACTCTGCCTGCACAAAAGTATTAAGAAATAGTATGGGGGTTACCAATGGCCCGTAGGGGAGTTGGATGAGGAAATTCATATAACACAATGCTTGAAAACCTGGTAAAATCTGTGAGACACATTTCTTCTCCTCCCAAGCCCCATGGATGCCTTCAGTGGGCCCTTCTTGTCCTGAGATTCTTCCCCAGAGTAGTTCTCAGGCTGATTCTCACCTTTTCCTCTCTTCCTCCTTCCTCCCTCCTGGATGTTTTCTTCCTGTGATACCCAAATCCTCCCCCTCGTAATCTGAACAGCGGTTTCCTACTGTACCTGGAACGGGGCACCCAGCCCCGGGGGCTCACTTCTGCCCTGGCAGCAGGGTCATCAAAGCGTCTCTCTGCCTCAAAGGGCTTGTGTGCTGCGAAGGTTCATTCATTCAGACTATGCTTGTTGAGGGCCTGCTTTGTGCTGAGATCCTCTTCTGATGAACAAAACACACAAAAATCTCTGCTTTTGGAGCTTCCATTCTAACGGGAGGAAATGAAGTTTTCTCTAATACACACATACACACATTGGCAATTGTGTGTGTGTGTGTGTGTGTGTGTTTGTGCACGCGCTTGTACATCAATAGGCAGATCTAGGTAATTCTCACTCCGGCTTGTGGGTTGGGTCATTCTCAATCAATCCTTCTGGCATTTTCTTGATCTAATTGCTCTTCTCCTGTGAAGTGATGAGTGGACAGAGACCAGCTCAGCTGGGGTGACTCCCACAAGAGCTTCAGGGAGCATGCCATCTCAGGGCCTCGTACGCACGCAGTCTAAGGACAGGAGTGTGGCGTGGAGGGGCATGGCAGAGCCGGGCTGAGATGGACACCTGAAAGGCCAGGGGGGCACGGGGCAAAAGGGAGCCAAGAAATCAGAACAAGGAAAGCAAGGAGTGGGGACACAGCATGTGGGATGTGGCTCAAGACAATGCTGCAGGCAGAAAGGTGGTGGCTTTGCAAGCAGGCAGGTGTTTAAGATCGAGCCACACCTGGAATGTCCTTCTTCTTCTTTCTCTGCACTGAAACCCTCCATATCCTCCTCTGCAAGCCCCACAAAGACAGGCATCTTGTCTGTCTTGCTCAGAACAATTCTTTGCAAATAGTAGGTGCTCAATAATGATTGGTGGAGTGAATGACAGGTTCAGATGAAGTACCATCGCCTCCTCTAAAGCTTCCCAGCCCACCTCAGCTTCATGATCTCTCCCTTTTCTGAACTGAAGCCTGCTTCTGGGAGGAAGCTATTGCAGTATGAAAAGCACGGGGGATCAGATCCTGGCTCTGCTTCTTACTAAATGTTTCCAAATGTCTAAATTAAATGTTTCCACTTAAATTCTCTCCAGCCTCAGTTTTCTCATCTGCAAATAGGGTTATTCCTCACAGGTTTGTAGTGAGAACCACAGGAAAAACGTGTAGGCAGGGAAGTCCCTGACACTTTAAACCACAAATTCAGCAAGTATCTTGCACTGCCATTCGATATTTGATACCTCTTTTATAATTGCTTTGAATTCTTTTTTTTTTTTTTTTTTTTTTTATTTTTGAGACACGTTCTCACTCTGTTGTCTGGGCTAGAGTAGTGTAGTGGCATAGCTCATTGCAACCTCAAACTCCTGGGCTCAACTAATCTTCCTGCCTTAGCCTCACAAGTAGCTGACACTACAGGTGTGTGCCACCACACCTGGCTAATTTTTAAATTTTTTGTAGAGACGGGATCTTGCTGAGTCACCCAGGCTGATCTCAAACTCCTGGCCTTAAGCAATCCTTCCACCTAGGCCTCCCAAAGTGCTGGGATTACAGGCATGAGCCACTGCGCCCAGCCTTGTTTTGAATTCTTTACCTTTCTAACTTAACAATAATAAGAATAGGCATCATTTATTGAGCAACTACTCTCTCCTGCACATGCTGCTTACATACATTATTTCTAACTATGATATCCTCCATGGCAGGTAGGTACTAATATCCCCATTTTGTGGATTAGTAAACAGAAACTGGGAAAGATTAGGGGCATTAGTCTGGGTTACACCTCTTGTCAGCGGTGCTAGAGCCCAGGTTCGAATCCTGATCTGTCTGCCATGTGGCTTTGCTGGTCTCCTAGCCTAGAGTGTAAGCGTGGCCTATTCTCATAAGGTTAGGCTAACGTTAAGGCCAGGAATCACCTTCTCATTCATTATCTGCATCTCCTACAGCAGTGGTCCCCAACCTTTTTGGCACCAGGGACTGGTTTCATGGAAGACAAGTTTTCCACAGACTAGAGGGCCTGGGGTTGTGTGTGTGTGTTGCGGGGTGGAGGTGGAACTCAGACGGTGATGTGAGGGATGGGGAGTGGCTGTAAATACAGATGAAGTTTCACTTGCATGCCCCCCACCTCCTGCTGTGTGCCGCCCCACCGCCATCTGCCCCCCCACCACTAAGTTTCATGGAAGACACTTTATCCACGGAGGGGGTTGGAGGAGGGGCCATGGCAGAGCTCCGCAGCCTGGTCCCTATCAGACAGCAGACCATTACCTAACAGCTCCCTGGGAGTTGGGGACCACAGTCCTACAGTATCTAGCCTTTTGCTTCCTTGTACCTAATATAGCTATGTATTTGTTGTTTCTTAATATTCTATGAGAAACAGTATTAAGAGAGATGATCTGGAAACTCGTTTATGACTCTAAAACTTTACGATCTTCAAGAGGTTGAGAAAATTAAAAGTGTGCATGGTGTCAAGAATGTGTCGCGTTCCTGGATGAAAGAGTTACAAGACACGAGGGATGCCGGTGCAACATCGCAGGGAACTTGGGGCACTGTCCGGAAAGGAAAACACTTTCCCTGGCCTGGAGGGATGGTGGGTCTGACTGGGTTGGCTTGTGACCCGCTGCCTGGTGAGATGGGACAAGGAATGAATCAAGGGCCAGCACAGTGGTATGTGCTATTTCCAAGCTGCCTAGCTCATGAGTACTGCACAATCCAGCAGCCCACTCTAATTTGTCACACCAAAGGCTGCCTTCTTAGTAAACAGTTGTCCACACTTCTGTTGGTTCTGAGTCACCACTTAGTGTTCAAACTGAAATGCCAGCGCAGTCCTTGGAATACACCATGCAGTGAGAAACCAAGGGAGGAGGGCTGGGCAGGACAGCACTTCCTGTGGAAACTTCCGTGTCCTGCAGAGGAGCTAGATCTCCAGCCAGGGTTCCACAAGGGATCGCTGCAGGACAGCCCCCTGCTCACAGCTACCCCCTCCTCTCGGTGAACCCCCTCTCTTTATAGCCGAGGCATCTGGAGGTGAACCGGCTTGGCGACTTGCCGAGGTCCCACAGGTCTCTCTGTGACCTGGCTCCTGCCCTCTCCTGTGTCACCCCCCACCTCATCCCACACGCATCCTCTTCCCATCAGATGAAGTCACTTCAGGCCCCTGAGTGTGCCACATTATTTCACTTCTCTTGTCTTTGCACATGTGTCCTGTGAACCCAGGTGCCATTTCTGCTCCTCCATGGCTGGTGAACGACTCATCCTCCGAGACCCAACTCAAGCATCCCTTCCTTTGGGAAACCCTCCCCACCGGCCCGTCAGGGCAGCACTGTCCACTGTTCTCTGTGCTGCCTGTGCTGTGTTCACATCATGGCCCATCACCCTCGATGACGTCATGTGTTGGAAATCTGTTTGGTTTCCTAGGCCATGGAGTCAAGTGGCAGACAGGATTGTGTTCAGCTGCAAGGAACCAAAAGCCCAGTTCATTAGTATCTTAGGCAAATTAGGGGGCTAATTTTTTTTTTAGGTAGCCAAGCTTACTAGGATAATGCTATGATTAACCTTTGGGACCCAGTTTCTATCCAGATTTCTACTCAGCTATCTTTATCATGCAGTTTTGTCCTCATGTTTGTCACTCAGTGTCACAAAATGTCTGCTTCTTGGCCACACCCAATCTCCAGGTTGGAAAGAAGGAAGGGGCGATGGGAGTGAGGTATTCTCTAACCACATCTGCTCCTTTTACAGAGCCTTCCTGGAAGCTGCACTTAGTGACTCTGGTTTATCTCTCCTTGTTCAGAATGGGACTATCTGGATATCCCTAGTGGCAAAGAGAATGGGAGATACATTTGTTCAATCGGACATATTGAAATTTTGAATACAATCAGGTTTTGGTTAGTAAGGCAGAGGGGGAGAATTGATATTGGGTGGGCAAGTATCAGTGTCTACCACATGCAGAAATTATGTCTCATTTCTCCTTCTCTCTCTGGGGCTTTGTGTAGGGCATGGCACATAGTAGGTACTCAATAAATAAAAGTCCAAGGAAGAAAGGATCGGAGGTTTTGTGACTCCATATCTCATTGCTGTTGTATAGTGTGACTCAGCACATCCTTGAGCTTTCAGACATGAAGCGAAGCCTTCTGGGGGTGCGTGGGGGGGAGAGCAGCAGGGAGGAGAGATGCCTGGAGGGGGTTCCAGCCAGAGCTGACCTGCCCCAGCTGGGAACACTCAGGTTAGCGATGCCTAGGAGCTAGGAGAGAGGGGAAAAAGTCCCTTCTGGAGATGTACGGCTGCAAGGAGCCACCCGTTCCCAGGTCAAAAAGAACGTGTTGGTCACTACAAGACATCAAGAGCCTCACCAGATCTGTGGGACATCTCCTTCCCATCTGCCACTCTCTGTGTGTGGCAGCCTTGGGTGCTCTAACGCCAGGTGCTATTTCTGTGTGTCGTGGTTGTTTCCAGCTTTTCACAATTACCAACAATTTTGCAGTGAGCATGCTTGAAATAAAGCTTTAGGTTCATCTTTGTACATCTTAATTATTTTTTCCTTAGTTTAAATTCCAAAAAGTAGAAATTCTGGGCAAAAGTGTATGCTCGTCGCTGAGGCTTCTGGGTAGTATTGTTTCACTGCCAGGAAGCCGTGTTGCTTTATGCTCCCATCTGTCATGAACGGAAAAGCCTGCCATGCTTCCAGTGGTGGCTGCCCTCCTCTGCTGAAGGCTTCCATTGTCAGGCAGTCAGGCCAAGGTCTAGTCCTTGCTCTCTTCTGAAACGACAGCGGAACAACTACAAACAGGAAGCAAAGACGGAAGACCCACAATGACAGCAAGTCTTGATTCCCCTAGTTGACTGTAAGTTTCACTCTGGAAAGAATGAAGATGGTAGATTTTGTGTGCATAAAGGACACATTCATTAGATGCTCGACGAGGGAGCTCTGAGATGGTCCCATGGGCCCAGCTAGGGTCCTGGTGGCCGTGGCTGACTTCTTTCTATTGTTCTCCATCAAGTCACCAAGTCCTGTCAATTCTACCTCTGAAGCCACCTTTGCAGTCAGCCTCCTCTTCTAAATCATCTTTGCAGCCACCTCTGAGCCTGTCTTGGTCATATCCTCACCATTTGCCCCTACTGACTGCCTTACCAGCCATTTCTTTGCTTCCACCCCTTCAATCCATACTCCACACAGCTCCAGACAGACGTTTCCAAATACCCATGACCACATCACATTCCAGCCTCATCCCTTCTTTTAAATCCTGTTCTCACAGCCTAGCAGCTCCCCAAAGTGCTCATGTGCATGTGCACGATGGGGGTTCCACAAGCAGGATTTCTTGCAGGGAGGCCCCTTGTTTGTTCTTCCCACTCCCCTGTCTTCAGACAACCATCTCGGAAACCATCTAGTTGAACTCCCTCATTTTATAGAGGAGGAACTTGTAGAACACGTGCCTAAAATATCCTCTCCTCCATATTTCAAATGGCAAACTTATATCCCCTGTTACAATTCAGCTCATCATCTCTTCTAGAAAGGCTTGGGACACCCCCTCCTTATAGCCCAAGTTAGGGGCCCCTTCTGGGTACCCTGTGCTTATCCTCTCTCTCTATTGTGACTATTTATTCCTTTGGCTTTCAATCTCCTCAACTAGACTGTAAACCCTTGAGGGCAGGGATGGGGCCTTATTCATCTTTCTATCTCTGTAGACTATAATATTGCACATAGTAGTCATGGCTTCATGACTGTTTACTGAATAAATAAATGAATACTTGGTGTCAGATTGGAGGAAGGATTAGTGCTGTTAGAGAACACATTGACAGTGACTCTCTCCACGACGCACAGCCTGTAGATTGGGTATCAGCTTCCCCCTTTCATGTGGCCTGGGTGGGTGCTTATGTTCAATGGAGAAGGCTGAAGAGGTACGTCCAAGCAATATGTTTCCATTCGGACTGGGAACACGACGCTTCCCTTCTGGAATATTGTTTTACTTTCGTGGGAGAACCAAGCCAGGAAGTGGATAAGGCACGCCGCTTGTGCATAATACGACAGGGTTTGAAAACAGTTTTGCTTCAATAGCCATAAAAAAACTACCATTTATTAAGAGATAACTGTGTACTGGCCCTATTTAGCCTACTGCATCCATTTCCCATCTATTTCTTACAAAAATTCTATAGGTTCAAAGCTATTCTTTTCCCAAAATTATAAACAAAAACCTAAGAGGTGGAGAGGTGAGAAACCAAGGCCGCGTGGTGAGTAATCAGTTCAAAACTGATCTAGTGGCTAGACTGGTCTCCAGTGCTCACACCCTAATTATTACGTGATACCCTGGCCAAGCACAACCAGTCCTCCTAATCACCCAGTGAAATAGGCAAGATTTGTGTCCCTGTTCCCACTTTGCAGATAAGAACACTGAGCCTGAGTGGTAACAGAACTTGCTCAAAGATACCTGGTTAGTAGCATTAGGTAAGCGGGCACGGGTCCAGGTCACCTGACTTAGAGAGTGATCCACTAGATCTGCTAGAACTCAAGTCAGTTTAGTGAACATAATAAAAAAAATAAAGAAAGAAAAGCGCAATTCAGGTTTGTTTGGTGACATTTGAAGTTTATGAATAGCCAAGCGCACAAGCCGGCAGCTGCTGTGGTCCCCAAACCCCCAGGCTGTCTGGGCAGGGCCTCTCGCTCAGGCAGTCTAAGGAAACAGCTCCCTCTTTAGGCCGACTGGAGGAACAGCAGGGGCTGCGGGAGCACAGCCCCCAAACTGCACCGAGAGCACCTGTCAGCACGTCAGAGCTCTCCCAGGTATCTAGTGGATGTATTCAAACAGCATGACTTACAGTGTCGTTGTGGTGGTGTTGCGTCCATTAAGGGGTCATATTTTATTCAGGATCGTGCAACTGAAAAATGATTTTGGTAGCTAGCATTAAGTTACACATTATCTCAGTTCTTTGACTTTGTAATTTCCATGCAAAATCTAACACCCTCTCTCTGTCTCCAACATGATGCAGAATAAAGGAGAGGAGAATAAGTTGGAAGTGGTAGCAGAGCTCGCAGAGGGAGAAGGGGTGGTCTTCCTGAGCCATGCCCCGTAATCACGGTGGCCCTTCACTGGCTGACAGGATGAAGGCAGAAGAGAAGCGGCTGGCGGGGGCAGGGGTTGGTGCAGACCCTCCACTGCGTCTCAGGAGCAGGACAGGAAGAGGAGCGGGTGAGAGGGTGGAGGAACAAATGGGGCGTGACCTGAGCAAATATGAAACCCCACGGGAAAAGCACAGGTTGAGATCTCTCTGCCATACTTAGCATCCATTAATACTATTGGCTGGATGCTCATAAAATCTCTGATCTGGAAGGATGCTAGGGTTATCACATCCAGCTCCCAATTCAGCTCCTAAGTTCTCATCCACTCATTTGAGACAAGTGGTCCCCAAAGAATCCATATTCACTTTCTTCTAGAGACAATTTTAAGATGTCTAAATTGAGAACCAATTTCCTGTGTAGAGAGGTGGGAGGGCATAAAGTTATAGCCCAAACGAAGAGACTTGCTGTCAGAGAGCCCTCAGTGACACAGCTTGAAGCCCTTTATTGCACCAGAGAATGAGTTGTATTTCCAAAAATCGGATAAACAACTGATACCAGCTCCAAGCTGAGGCCACCTAGATAGCCTGAGGGTGTACACAGGCCCTCCTGGTGATGCAAACACTTGGTGGAATATGCACTTTGCCCCACTGGGACAGGGACTTTCAAGATTGAGAGTGAAATTTTGTCCCACTGTGTGGCATTGGGCAAGTCCTGTTCATCTCGGGTTCCCGTCTCTGAAGTGAGGGTTTTGACAAGATCAGGAGTTTCCAACTATGCTCTGCAGAATCTAGGGGGCTCTGGGGTACAGGCCCCTAAGTCTCACCTGGAACAGATAAGCTCCTCTTGCATCTGTGTCATATTGGATGTCTACTGGATATTTTGTTTAAACAAAGAGTTCACAGTTTTAAAAAGCTTTAAAACTACTGGACCAGATGATATCTGCTGTGGTTCACTCATTTATGCATTCATTCGACGAGTATTCATTGACCACTTACTTTTATAATGTCAAGGAAACAATTGTGAGCAAAATCCAGATTTCCTTGTATAATATGGACTATAATTTCAAATGAGGGACATTTGGCCTTCCACTGTAGACTTGACCTTGGACACAAAGACCACATCCTCATCCTCAGATGGGCAACCAGGATGTATACTTGTGCACATGTTTAACTTCCTATTTTCTGGTTGTTCCACTTGCTAATGAAAACCTGAAGCTTGATTGTTGAATATATGGTGTTCACAGAGACATGAAATGTTAAAGGAACGTGATTTTCCTAATCAGGAATTAGGACAATTGAGCCAACAAAAGAGGTTTTTTTTAAAAAAATAATGATTTGTTTATTTATAAGAATATTCTTCGGAAAGATGAAACATCATTGTTTAGTGAATATTACTTGATGAATATTCGTTATTAAAACCAATAAGATTTCACAGAAAGAAATGACAAATTTATCATAATAATTCAGTTAACATATTTGTGTGGTCTTTTTCATCATTTTGTCCACTTTTGGTGTTGGAGAAAAAGGAAACTGAGATTGATTGAGGCCCTGCTCTGTGGCAGGTATTTTTCTAGTCATGTTCATGTGCATCTCTTGCCTCACTTAATCATTTAATCTGCAGAGTAATCCTGCAAGAGCTATTTACCAGTTTCTAGAGATAATGAAACTGACGCTTAATGTCCATCTGAAGTTCAGAAATCCAATAAGAGGTCCACGTTTAAAATTCATGGCTGTCTGATTGTAAAACCTATCTGTAGTCTTCCTGCCAGGTAGCGCAGCCGCCCAGCTTGCTTAATGTTGTTTGTTCCCAGTTGTTTGCAATCACTTTTTGGCATATCTCTGAGTAATCATTAGGAAAACCAAGTGATATTTCACCATTTCAAAGGTCACCAATGGCTTCTCTCACCCTCTATTCAGCAGTGAAAGGACAAGCATGTACCCTTTCTGATCTAGCATTCAGGAATTTAGAAACACCAATATTCTAGGCAGCAATATTTTCTGATCTGTAGATATTTCACCTTGTCCCAACTGGCTATCAAGTTTACCTTATATTAAGGACACAAGGTCCTCTAAAAGCAGGATTTTGTAACAAAGCACTTAAAGCTTTGCAAAAAGGATAAAATAAATTGTCCCTAGATTACCCCACTCAGGGCTTTTTCTCTCCAAATAAATTAGGGGTAATTGATGAAGACTAGCAAGTTTTGTGCCTCAAGGTCTTCATCATTGAAACTATTGATATATAAGTTCCTTGAAAATGCTGTAAAATTTTCTATTAGGGTGATTATTATTGATAACAATTTTCTTAGAGAATTTTTACCTTGTAAAGCAAAAGTAAGCATCTCCCTTCAAAATTGTTATACCAGCACACATACATTCGGTTTCCAATGCAAGCAGTTTCTATTTTCCACCTGAACATTGTCCCATTCTGTTTTTCCATCTCCAGTTTTGGAAATTGCATTGCAAATATCAGTGGTAAAGACGCAGAATAGTCAAAATAATATTAAAAAAGGACAAACGTGGAGGACTCAGACTTCTTAAACTCAAAACCTACAGTATCAAGACAGCATGGTACTGGCATGAGTACAGACATATAGTTCAGTGGAATAGAATTGGGAGTCCAGAAATAAACCCTTACACTTGGGGTCAATTGATTTTTGACAAGGATACCAAAACAACTCAACAAGAAAGAACAGTCTTTTCAAAAAATGGTGCTGGGATAACTATATATCCACATGCAAATGAATGAAGTTGGAACCCCTACCTCACACGATATATAAAAATGAACTCAGAATGTATCATAGACCTAAATACAACAGCTAAAACTATAGAACTCTTAAAAAAACATAGGAGTAAATCTTTGTGACCTTGCATTAGGTAATGGTTTCTAAAAGCACAGGGGATAAATAAATAAATAAACAGCACTTCACAATTAAAACAACCAGAGAACAGAAGAAAATGTTTATGGATTAAGAGACGTGATAAGGGACTTTTATCCAGGTTATGTAAAGAAGTATTACAACTCAACAATTGCGACGGTTTGAATGTGTCCCCTCCAAAACTAATGTGGAAATGTAACTCTCATTATGGTGATATTAAGAGCTGGGGCCTTTAGGAGCTGATTTGGCTCTGAAGGCATTTGGGTTATTTCCAGTTTGGGGTGATTATGAACAAACCCTATATATACCTTTATGTGCTGATGTTGTTCAAACGTAAGTTTTCAGTTCTTTTGAGTAAATGTCTTAAAATGGGATTGTTGGGTCTAATCATAAACATAGATTTAACTTAGCTTAAAAATATGCCAAACTCTTTTTCAAATTGGCTGTACCAGTAATGGATGACAGTTTAGTTGTTCTGAATGTTCAACAGCACTTGGTATTTTCAGGGATTTTTAAAAACTGTTCTGTTGGGTATGTGGTGGTGTCCCATTGTGGTTTTAGTTTTCATTTCCCTAATGACTAAGTATCTTGAGCTTTTCTCATTTGCCTGTTTTCCATATGTATATTTTCTCTGGTGAAAGGTCTATTTAAATCTTTTGTCTATTTTTTGATCGGATTGTTTGTCTTAGTATTAAATTATAAAATTTCTTTATATATTCTGATACAAGTATCTTATCAGAATATGATTTGTGGATATTTTCTTTCAGGCTGTGGCCTGTCTTTTCCATTTTCTTAATGGTGTATTTTGAAGCACAAACATTTTTAATTTTGATGCAGTCTAGTTTACCAGTTTTTTTCTCTTATGGATCATGCTTTCTGTGTTGTATTTAAAAACTCTTTGCCTAACCCAAGACCATAAAGATTTTTTTCCTAAAATTTTTATCATTTTACTCTTACATGCAGGTATATATGATCCATTGTGAGTTAATTTTCTATATGGTGTGAAGTTAAGGCCCCAAATCATCTTTGTGCATGAGGATATCCAGTTGTCCTGCACCATTTGTTGAAAAGACAATTTTTCCCTGTTTAATTACCTTGGCACCTTTGTTGAAAATATATTGATCTTAAATATAAGGCTCTATTTCTTAGTTCTCAATTCTGTTCTATTGATCTGTGTGTCTATCCTTATGCCAGTGCTCTGGTGTTAATTTTTAAGACAAAACTTACTATGATAGAGGCAACTATTTATACTAACGGTAAGTTAAATCTATTATTATCGTGAGGTACAAACGTTTTGCCCAATACCTTGAGCTCCTGGAACAATAGTTGCTTTTTTGTTATTCATATTGATAAAAATTAGGTTTGAGCAAGGTGGAGATGAGAGGTGCAGTTGGAGCTAGAACTGTGTCTTACAGAATGATATGTGATTTCCTACAAACTATTTTTAAAGACATATTTATAATAAATTTCTCCAATTTAACACTGGAAACTATAGGGCTGACAGCCAGCTTGTGTTTGTCTAATATAATATAAGAAGTATTATCAAGTTTTCCACTTTGAGCAATATTTACTTCACTATTACTGTGTATTATGGAATCTAAAATGCCATTAATTATAAAATGCACCATTAATTTATGTATCACTAAGGCAGAAAAAAATGCTTTCAGTTAGAATATACAATGTGACCAATTGAAAAAGATGCCTCCTAATTCCAGAGATGTAAAATTCTAAATAAATGTGCATCTTAAAATTGACGAAATTTAGCAGGCATAAAATGTTGGTTTTGAGTTGTCACATTTCTTTTAAAAGGGATATTTCTATTGTAGGATCTCTTTAAGACTATATTTTTTCTCCTGTGCTTTGTATACATTTTCACAGTCAAATAAAATTCTATAATAATTTCACTGACTTTGAATGTCTTTCAAATTATTTTGAAGCGGAACATTGCATTTCGACAGCTTTAGACACACATCTCTGTCTCAATGAATCATTAACATTTCTTCAGCCAGTGGGAATCCCGTCTTTCTAATTCATTTATTGAATTCATTTATTGAATTCATTTATGCCCACTATTTTAAATTATGCTGACACTATTTACCAAATATTGGAACTTCTGGGATAAATGAATGATTGATA
This sequence comes from Lemur catta, assembly GCF_020740605.2. Classification (NCBI taxonomy): domain Eukaryota; kingdom Metazoa; phylum Chordata; class Mammalia; order Primates; family Lemuridae; genus Lemur; species Lemur catta. The sequence continues at coordinate 42,539,429 of NC_059141.1, read as the reverse complement.
ATAACCCTGGGATGGCATATTTGAAATCTGGACAATTCCAGAAAATTCAGGATGTAGACTCCCTATACCATGGACATTAGTCACTGGCGAGACTGCTGAGAAGCCACAAGCTCAACCCTCTGTGGAATGTACATTCCAAAGCAGAAGAATTGCCAGATGTGAATAGATCCCTGTCACTGTCTCCAGGATCTAATTCCTGCCATAGGGCTGGACTTGCACATAGGCAGCCTGAGCAGCTGATTCTGCAGGGTCGTCCACGGGGAACTGAAACCATCCTCGATACCCCTAAATCTCTTACTTGTTGGCCTGCCCCAGTGCCTTGGTATCATCCACTTTGAGGTGAGGCACTAACTCTGTCCCTGTCTACGGAGGGGTGATATTAGCATATCATTATTTATTACTGGTCTGGAGGAAGGCAGGGTCTTGAGGGGAGAAGGTAGGGGCTTAGGGCACCAACTCTTCTAGGTTTCTCTGGTTATAACAAAGCTGAAAGACCCACTTAGTCCACCTTAACAAGGAAAAGGGGCTTTGGGGAGGAAACCTGGACTGAACGAAGAGTTTCAAAGCTGTTCAGAGCCTGACACTGTTCTAGAGAAGACCTCAGGCCCCCTCTCCTGGCCTGCATGGTCTCCTGCTCACGTTGCATCTGCTGCTCTCTGCATATCTGCTCTGCCCCACTCTCAACATGGACTAACTGATCTTTAGTACACATTCAAGTCCAGATTCTGAATATGCCACGGTGCTCATGCTAGCTAATGATGTCAACCCAGTTGGCTAAAGCCCTTCTCACCTGGCCACCTAATGGGCCACCCAGTGGACTATAACCAGCCCATGTGTGGGCTACCCTTGGGCCAGATGTTGCCTTGGACTGATCAGTGGCCTTAGGAAGAAACTTGTAATATGTGGGCTCAGAACCACCCGCATGGGGGACAAAAGGAAGAAGCACTTATCCCATATTGGTCAAAGAGGCTCCACATTTCCATGTTACCCATGTATGAGTGCAGGAGTGAATCTCCCACCTGCCTGGAAACGGGGCAATGAGAAGTATCACAACAGAGCTGTCTGAAGCTCCTCCAAGCCTTCAAGAAGCTGGTTTCTCCCGCAGTGTCTGGAGTGAGAGGTGGGGCCACAGAGACACTGAAGTACAAAAGAGGCCTCCAACACACCTGGGCATGATCACCCATGTAAGTAAATCTGTCTTTTGAGAAGGAAACACATTTTCATCTGGTCTAGGGTGTTTGATTCCACTTGTCAGGCAAAAATATCACCCATGTCAATTTCCTTCTCTTCCCAAGTAAGAGCACTCAAAAATACTAACTCACGTTTCAGTTGTCTATGCCTTAGGGAAACTGGTCTCTCTCTTAGGAACTGTTACACACAAACAGCAGAGAACCACTACCTGGGTCTCACAACTCCAAAAAGCGCCATTCACATCCTCATCCGCAGAATTCTGCAGAGCCACAGGGCTCTCCATCGTGGCCCTGCTCACCACGTCGCCTGGATTTCCCTACTGACCGTTAAAGTTAAAGTAGAATCTAGGTGTGACTGGAAGAGTCCAAAGACAAACTTAGGTCATATCACAGTTTGAGCTGGCTCTGACCTTCTCAAGCTGGTTCGGATCTAGTTCACTGTAGCCAGAGCAGTATAATTCTGCCTAGACGTCATGTTCTGCAACTTGGCCTTAATCACATTGCTTTATCTAGGGTTTTGTGGAATCTTCAGAAGCTATAATGTCATGAGACCTTCAATGCTAAGTGCCTTGTCCGTGAATACTCCCTGAGAAAGCCCTTGGAGGTGGTCAGACACAAATGCGTACCGTGCCTGAAGCCATCTATGGGCTCTTAGATTTCCCCAAGGAGTTTACAGTGTAAGATCATACGGTCAACACAGATTCAGAGAGAAACTGATAAACAGTCGTGCACCGACGAGTGGTATTGAATCAAAGAGGAAGTGGGAAAGAGCAAGGCTGGAGCAATCAGAAAGATTATCTTAGAACCCAAGCCGCAGAGGGTTAGCAAACCACGGGCCAAATCTGACCTGCTGCCTGTTTTTGAAAATAAAGTTTTATTGGCACATGGCCACAGCCATCCATTTACATATTGCCAGAGGGTGCTTTTACACTACAGTGGTAGAGTGGAGTAGCTGTGACGAGACTGTGTGGCCTGCTAAGACTGAAATATTTACTTTCTAGCCCTTTATAGAATGAATTTTTTGACCCCTGGACAGCCGCATCTCTGTGCGTGCTGATATTCCTGCCTCGCTTCTTTCTTTGAAAAGCAAAGATTTACCATTGACTGAGAATCCTGCTGAAGCACCACTTTTTGAATTTTCAACCAAGTTATCCCAAAACAACAGGATGGAGCATTCAGATGCACACTGCCTCAACTTCCCCATTTGAGGACCGCTCCCTAGAGGGGCAGCAGCGGTCCTCCCGCCAGTAGAGAAACCCAGTGCCCCAGCCACACAGCAGGCACTACCCTAGATGCTGGGAACACAGATGAGTAAGACACGGGGGCTCCCAGCTGGGAAGTACTGAGTTAGGCTGTTGTTCTGGGTCAGGGGTAACTAGGGAGGCCACACGACGCAGTTGCTACTGGTGGCCTAGTCTTCCTTCTCTCACTCTTTTTCCCTCTTCCCTCTCCCCTCTCTCCTCCCTTGTCCGTCTGCCTTTCCTCTGAGGCTCTCTCCTTGCCTCCTCCCCTCTTTCTTCCGAGTCTTGCCCACATCTCAGGCCTGCCGGTGCCACCCAGTGGCTCTGACAGGCATTACTCCGACTTGCCGACTGCCCCTGGGCTGGGAATGACCAGGGGAGGTCAGAGAGTGCCTGTAATCAGGGCTTTCTAAGCAACTAGAAGGCTCCAGTGAACCTTTGCATTCCCCCCTCCCCCAAGATCGCACAAAACATTAATATTAACTTTTTAAGTCATTTACACGTAAGTATAAATGAAGGAACCCAGGAGAGGTTTGTTAAGGGTAAAGAGATCAGGAAGGCCCTAAATAGTTAAAAGAGGCTACTGTGTATCTTTGTGAGCAGAAATTGCATTTGGTATAGTTAGCAAGACTGTATTGTAGACACAAAAATTTGTTAAGAGGATAGATCTCATGTTGTTGTTTTTTTTTACCATAATAAAAAATAGATAGATAGATAAATAAGAAATTGCATTTCAACTATTTCAGGGTTGTTATTCAGATGGTATATGATATGGATGTAATAAAATGTGAAATGATGGGTTTATGAATGTAATCAATTTATTGGGCCATCTTAATATTATAATGAATTATCATAAAACAATAATATTTTCTCCAATTGCTGGAATTAATCGTGATGTCTTTAAGTCTATTTCCTGTCCTTTGACGACACCTTAGGTGAACCCAGTGCAGCCAAGGGAACTGCCTGTCACACAGATGCTCCCCCTGCAATGCTGTGGTAGCAAAACCCTCAGATTTTTGCAGAGCTGGGCTGGGAACCTTGTTGATTCTTTCTTCTCTCCCCAGAACCCCTCTTGAAAGGAATGGACTGCGGAGTTGGGATGTGTGTGACTGTAGTTGATAGTGGAAGAGATGGTTCTATGGACATTTAATAAGTGTGTGCGTGTTGGGGGGGATGGGTTCTGGCTTCATTTTTGGCCACTGTCTCTAAAAGGAGAAGTCCTGAGTGCTTGCTGTATAGGACAATTCTCGGACAAGAGGAAAAATCCCCCCATCCCATCATAGTCTTGGCGCACACAGCCTTGCACTGCACCCAGGTGAATTCACATTTGAGGGAGGCCCTAGCATCAGGCTGCTGCCTATTCAACTCACCCCAGGATCCACTCATGGATGCTGACTGTTTTGAAGGGATGCTTAAACCGTGACTATAATTTTCCCACCTAGCAAGATTATTTTCTCTAGGAAGAATCTGGGTCTCAGAATTCTATTTCAATGAGCCACCAAATGTGTCCAGCGTCTAATGGAGGTTCTGAACAGCACCAACCCTTTAAGTGTAAGAAGGCAGGAGAAGAGGACACTGTCTGTCATTATCACTGGTAAGGTTAAAATCAACATCACTTCTAGGCAGAAAAGTAGTTACTTGAACTATAGTGGGGTTGAAAGACTCCCTTGTTCTAAACCCTCTCTCCCACTTACCTGCCCCAGGGCCTAAAACTCTACCAAGAGAAATTGTCTTTTGGTAAAACATTGTCCTCTCCTCCATGATTTCTCTTAAAAATATCCTAGAAAGTTTTCTACACGAAGTCACAAACCACCAAGGGCTATGGCTTCTGAGTTGAACAGTGAAGTGATAACAGGCTTAGTCCTTTGGAGCCTTCTCTGAAATTATCAATAGCTTTCATTTAAAGTCTTACTGTTTAAATTTAATAAATTGTTTAAAATTAACAGCTACATTTAAAATTTTACCTGTTAAAAGTTAAACTCACCCATGTGACTATCAGTCATGAATGTGACATTTTAAATGCTTAAAATCTGGTACTTTTAAAAGATGAATTTTCTGGGATTGCCCAGATTTCAACAAGAAGTTTGGTTGTTGTTTCTGCTTTTCAACTTGGAATCACTGAGAAATACTCAGGTGCTATAAATTAAATACCAATCACCCATACCTAGCTTCAAGAGAGAGTGAGGAGGTGAGAGCAGAAAGGTAGGAAGAGAAGAGTAAAGGAAGATTTCCTTTTCTCTGTATTTGTGGATTTTTCCATTAACTAACAATAAAGGTACCCATCATTTACACTAGACTACCTATGACAGCTTACACCTGACTGCCCATCTAATCAATAATAGCCACTGTTACTCACGATCTCCACAAATTATCCTGGCACCATGCTTTTGTTGATCTTGTAGCTTCTGCATAGACTGTCTTTTCTCTGGTTTACCCCTCTCTAAATGCTTCCCCTTTTTCAAACCCTGCTAAAATTCTACCTCTAGAGTTTTTTAGTTCCAGAACTAAATTCCTAAATTCAAAGCACTATCTGCACAAATCTCTTGGAATTTAAGCCTTTATTGCAGTGTGACTGTTCCAATGCATTGTTTTCCTACGTAAGTTTCAGCTCATGTAATTCAGTATATAGAGATGTATATCTTGCTTGTCCACCTACATGTAAATCCAACAGTTTTGAAATCTCCACAGGGTTGGGTACAGTGCTGGGCATGTGACAGTTGCTCAATTACATATTAAATGGACCAATTAAAGTTAATGAACAGACTTTTGCTTACATAGAAGGTCACCTATGCATTTTGGGGCTGTATTCATTGGCTGCCTCCAAAGAATGTATCTTATTTAACAAATTGAAAACATTTAAGCAGCTAAAAGAGGATACTTTGGTCTCTTTAGAATCAAGGAAGTAATACAATTGGACATTTCTAAGAAGCTCAGTTTTAGATGAGGGGCTTATTCCAAGTGTCATCATGGCTATTCTTTTGCTGTCAGCCATTGACATAGATGATGATGATGGTGGGGAGGAGAAGAAGCCAGTGCAGTTCCTGCACTGGATTGGGAGAAAGGCTCCCCATGAGTCATTCATGATTGGGACCACCAGGAAGGGCTTCAGTCAGGAATATGAATGTCCACTAGAAACATACTCTAGCTAAAAACCTGATAACTGGGATGGACCTCTGGTTCAGAATTAGATTGAACCACATAAAATGGCAGATCTTTGGCCACTTTAAAACTACAGAACAGTTTCTCTAGGGTTTATCATAATATTAACCCCCACAAAGTTGAATGCATAGCTCTCACTTCTTTCCTGGTGTCTTAACTTTATGGTTCCAATTCTATTTGGTTTGAAAATTTATTTTCACATGGAAAACCATAACAATTTTAGTGATAATAGAATGTCAGCTATGACATACCTTAAATTTAACCTTCTAAGGTATCTATCTATTTAGAAAGTCTTTACTGTTACAAGAGTGTATCTTTTTAGAAATTCCTTCTCAGTAACCCCTTCCCCTCTAAAGGATGTTTTAAGCCATACTCCCTCATTGATAAAATATAAGGCCATTTTGGGTGGGAAAACCCATTTATAATAAGCTTTCTTCCCAATTCTGCCTTTCTCTCACAGTATAATTGTTTTTTTTTTTTTACAAGGGGAGTTTGCTCTCTTCTGCCCTTTCTAGTTTATTGTTTTCATATATTATGCTTCTCAAGAGCATGTCCCTGACCTAACCACTCCCCCCCTCCCCCCACCACCACACACCATTAGTACTCTATTTACCCTCTGTCTTCTCTCCGTAAGTGAAAACAAAGATAATATTTACTCACCTTTTCTTTGCTGAGGGAGATAACAACAACCCAACAGTACCAAAAGAGCATAGTGTTAGAACTCATTTCCTTGGTAATTGCATCACGGAAGGATTTGTCAGCCCCAGAGCAGACATCCACAACTTGTCATCAGGCTCAGAGAACGGAGTTTCGAGTTCTAATCCAAGTTATGAGAGTGACTCATGGAATACTTTTAGGACAATTTGTTGAACTTCTAGTTTGGCCATTTATACCCATAATACTTACATGGAAACTCTTATTGCCCCCTATCCCCCCACCTTTCATTTCTACCAGGTTTAGTCAATTTATCAGATTCCTCATAATTTGCGTTGTGTTTCTTCCCCGTGTCTCAAATTCCTCAAGTTCTTAGTAAATCTGTTTTGTTCATTTGTTGCTGTGAAGAATAGATTGATTTGAGAGCAAGTGACTAGTGAGTGCTTAGCATCATCTGGAATATGCTACCTCCTCAGACAGTGGCCCCCATCCAAGGTCTTAGAGCAACCTCCTAGTCAAGAGCCTGACCCAGATGAAGTAGTGATTTGCTCTCTGGTTAGCAGAATGAGAAGAGTCGAGAATGTCCCCTTGAGTCAGTGAATGAACCCTGCTGCATGATTGGATCGATGGGCTGTCTCCCAATGAGCCAACACTGTTGGGCATGGTAGTCATCATAAATTCTGGTCCTGCTCTCAAGAAATTCACTTTAGTTGTTGAGGCAAAAACAACATATATGTTAAGTTTGAAGAAAAATTAACTTCTAAATGGCATAGCCCTGTCTAAACCACATTGTAGTTATTTTTTTATTCCTTCGTCTATGAAACTTACCTTGAATGATCATGATGTATTGAAATAGAATAATGGGCAAAGGCACAACAGAGAATCTGATTTTTAAGACTAGTTACAGCAGGAACCAGCTATTATAAGCTCTTAGGAGAAAATCTTTGGGACTTATGTTAGACAAAGATTTCTCAAATGTAACATCAAAAACCCAATGCATAAACAAAAAAATAACAAATTGGACATCATCAAAATTAAAAGCTTCTGTTCTACAAAAGACACTGTTAACAGAATGAAAACACAAAACACAGACTGGGAAAAATATTTGCAAAACATACATATGAAAAAGGACTTGTATTCAGATATATAAAGAATTCTTACAATTCACTGATAAAAAAACAACCCACTTTTTAAAACTTTTTAAAAAACAGGCTAAAAGATGAACAGATATTTTCCTACCATCTCTTCTTTCTTCACCAAACCAGATATACACATGGCAAATAAGCACACAAAAAGGCGCTCAACATCTTTAATCATTAGAGAAGTGGAAATAAAAATCACAATGAGATATATATGTACATACCTATTAGAATGGCTAAAGTTAAAACCTCTGACAATATCAAGTGGTAGCAAGGATGCAGAGCAGTTGGAACTCTCCTACATTGCTGGTGGGAATGCAGAACATATGGCTGGTCGAGGGGGCTTGAGTACAAAGGGGTATTGAGGACCTTTTGTGAGATGATGAATCTGTTCTAATCTTGACTGTGATGGCTCTTATATCACTATATGTTTGTCAAAACTCGTGGAACTATAACACCAAAAAAGTGTGAATATTACGTAATATGTTAAAGAGACCTCAGTTTTTAAAAAGGGAAAAATGCCATTTTTCTGACTCAGTTACACATTTGTCAAATAAAAACTAAGCACTGCTGCTGCTGATAATGATGATGATATATAAAATTCACAGGATTTTTGTGAATTTTGTAGCTTTTGTAAATGAGAAAATGTGAATGCTTTGAAATGTATGAAGTGCCATACAATCGCCAAATATTATTATTAAATTGTTCTGTTTTGATTTCATATTCAGTTACTTTGCTAACCTCTTTTACTATTTATAAAAGTCTTCCATCGATTCTTTCAGCTTTTAATGTAAATTATCAAATAGGCTACCAATAATGATACTTACCCTTTTCCTTTCCAATATTGTAATTTTTTTTACAACTTCTTTTTTTATTTTCTTGTGTTGGTTAAGACTGCCAAGTCAATGTTGAATAGCAGCTATTATGGTAGGTATTCTTTTCTTATTCCTAAATAAAGAGGTTTATAAAATTTCAAAATTAAATATGATTTTTGATGGGCTTGGTAGGTATCTTTTATGGAACAAAAGAAGTTGCTTTTCATTCCTGTTTCTCATTTATTTTGTTTTGTTTGAAAGGTTATTAATTTTTTATTGACTATCTTTCCTGCATCTGTTAAAGTCATATCATTTTATTATTTAGTAAAAAGTATTTATTTTTAAGCAAACCTTAGACCTGACCTCTTAGATTCTTGCAGTCCCTTCTCTAATCAATCTGTAATCTTCTAAAGGGCATGACTTTGTCTTTCTGTCATTGTATCTTCATTACCTAGCCCAGGTCTGATTTAAATAATATATTTATCCCTAGAACTTAACTCTTACCTCTACAGAGAAGAGAGCATTTAAAACGCACTGTTGAATACTAGAGGGCTCAGGAGAACTCTTTTCCCATAAGATTTTTAAATATTTCATTTCAAAATTAACCTCAGCCCATGTAGTCATCTATATCCCTATCAAAGTTTTGGTTTCATTCTTGCTGCCTCAAAACTGGACTTGGAGACAGATTTTTTTTTTTACAGAGTTAATATGAGTACAAATATTTTTTCGTTCTTCTCTGGGCCCTGCTGATATTTTACATTTTAATATCTTTATTTTTCAAGGGTGGGCTGTAGGTTGTGCTTAGGAGCTTGAAGATTTTTTCTTCAAAGATCAGGATGTCTTTGAAGTCCAGCAGAAGAGAGAAAGATTCTAGTAACACCTGGAGACTTGCAGGAAGTTTCCATTTGTGACACAGGAGTGTCAGCCAGGAGAGGGCAGGTTGCTGGGCGGGTGGCCAACGGCAGGCTTGCTTTGGTTGAGGCTCTTGAGAATTCTGCTCTCAGGGAAGACTGGGGAGAGGGTATGGAATGGGTAAGAACATGACTTTGGACACAAGTAGCCCTAAGTTCAAGTCTTGATTCTAACAATCAGTAACTGGGCAACCATGGATAAATCTCTATTTTTGGTTTCCTCATCTCTAAAAGAGGGGTGGAAGTAGGTGGTTTTGAGTACCTGACACACAATAGACTCTCAAAAAATATAGACTGTGATTTCAATAGCAGTTGCCTAGGCATAATCAGATGCAATAAAATAGGTCTCTCCACGAGAGGGTACTTAGAGGTTTTTTGTTTGGTTTAGTTTTAGATTTCTATCATGAGGGAAAAATATGTAATTTTTAAAATGCAGTTATAAAGACACAGAACAAAGAGAATCATGACTCATGTTTCACAATTTACATAGCTTATTTATTGTTTCATGTTCTGTAGTACTTCAGATAGTTATATAATTCCCCCCTCCCCACTTTAGGATGCCAGGATATGACATCAGGAAAATGGAGAGGAAGAGTTTTGGGGGGAGGCGTGATGTATGAAATGCAGGAGATAGATATATGCTTCTCTGACATGCATGTCCCATCACTTACACTGGGTAAAGCAAGCCCAAACGCTGACTGACACCAGGAAACAGTTTTACCCACTATGGTCATTCTAGTTGTAAAATTCTATGAGACCTTTAGATAATGTTATGAGCTGTTCTCAGTCTGGCCTGTTGTCAGACACTGGATTTGAGCCCTTTAATTCCCAGTCATACTGGCTTCTAAATCTCTCCAATTCTTGAAGTCATAGCCTGGACTTCCCCACTTCCCTGGGAATAAGATTTCTCAGACATTAGTTTTCCTGTGTCATTCTCCTTTTCAGAGGCTACAGTTGTTTTATCTACTGGAGGATGGGACCGTTCATCAGACTCCATCTCTTGGCCTCCAACCCACTGCCCTGAACCCGGTTGCTTTATCCCCAGTGGGCTTTCCTCTCTTCCTGCCGGCACCATCTATGCGCTGTTTCCATCTGTGGAGCATTTTCTCCCTCTCTCCTGGCTTTGTGAGGGTGATTTCTCCATCTTGCTATTGTCTCTTCCTCCCTTTCTGGAGTCATGAGATGGAGAAAATCTTAGTTTCTTAGCATCTTCGGAAGAAATATGTCATTAGGTTTATTCGTGTTTGTGTGTGTTTGCTTAGAAGAAGTACTTTGATATACTGGGGCTGGAATAAGATTCGAAGAGAAAGCTCAAGTGAAAGAAGAAAGGTAACAGCTACATTGTATTTAAAGAAGGAAAGTCCTGTTAACGAAACTTCTGTCCAGCGCCATGGTATCGAGGTCATGATCAAGTCAACGTCTAATGGCTGTTGAGGTTGCACTGGCTTGCTCCCAATCAGGTGCTGAATCAGAAAATTAACCCTCATGTCTCAGGGAGGTCTATGTTCTGACTAAATGTTCAACACCACTTGAAAAGAGTTTCAGGACTTAAGCTTTAAGAAAACACACTTCGGTGTCAGTGTGAATTATCAATGACAAATACTTTGCAGCAACTTGCTTTGGTTCCTAATTTGAAGGCTGCCAGTTTGGGGATGGTCAACTTGTTTTCTTTGCTGGGAGACAAACATATTTTTGAAACCAAGTTCTAGTCTGAACACCCCTTCAGGAAGGGACTATTTATTTGGCAAAGGAGCACATGTCCCCACACGGGAAATCATATATAGAGAGAAGCACTAGACCATGCGGGGGAAAAAAAAAAGTTTTGAGATTCTCTAAGGCTGTGACCTGGGTGAAAGAACAGGCTTTCCCCACATACTCCGTTTGATGGCCACGGAAAGTTCACATTCCACGGGGTCTGAGCGCCAGGCGGGCCCACAGTGCTCTCATAGCCCTCTGTGGTCTGTGGTCTGTCGTGATTCCGCCTCACCAACCCAGTATCTCTCACTCCCCAAATGCAGTCTTCATTCCAATCAGCTGTTTATCCTACTATCCCACGAACATACCAAACCTCTTCTTTGCCCGTGCAATCTCTCACGTCCATCTGGTCTGCTCCTAAGCTCTTAGACTCTTCCCTTCTAGGACAATCTGGTTACTCTGCCCCCCCGGCCCCCAATACTCTCTCTGGCTTCATCATTGGTTCCATGAGCTTCCTTTTCTTGGAGGTTCTCCTCCATCCCTTCTCTCTGCATCCATCTGGCACTTGAAGACAATCTCCTCTTGTAACCTACAACATTGTAACCTACAGCATTTCCCCCGTGTGCTTCCTGCGTTTCCTGATGAGGCTCACAATAAGAATAAGGAACGTCACAATTCTCAACTCAATTATTGTGTCAGTACAGAGAAGTAATAATTATTTTAAGGCCACTTATAGTCCCTAACTTTCCAAAGCGTAGTTGATTTGAGGTCAACCTCATTTGCTGAGGACTCCGGGGCACATTAGCCCTTGCTAATATCCGTGATCATCCCAGCACATGGAATAAGTTAGTTTAGCTCATATGGATAAATGTTTTATTCTCAGAGAGTAATTTTATTAGCGCCAACTTTAAAATAATGCTACATTGTCTTTGGGGAAGACTTTTTTTCCTAAGTAATGCAAATCCCTTTTTGCCAGCTCATTCAGTTTCATAAGAGCTTTCTGAAGTAGGGATCACTCTCTCTTTCTGAAGGCAGGAGAAAGTTTGCACAAAGAGACAGTTGGAGCTAAAAGAGAGAAGGTTTAGATGTAGCAAGAAAAGCCAAGGAAGCCTCATTTTCACAAGGCCACCATGCACAGTTGGGTGGATTATGCAGTGTGTAACTTCAGAGCTTATGAGAATGGTGCTTCTTGGAGTTGAGAAGTGCACAACTGCTTTGTCCAGATGTCCCTTCCTAAATGACCTGGTCTGAAGTGAAGCAGAAGCTAGTGCTGAGTACTAAGGAAAAGGCTGAAGGGTGCTTCCTCTTAGTCCTCCTCTTGGACATCCAATCTAGATGGTTCCCACTCTCTTTTCATTCTTACTTAGGTCACAGGAAGGGGAGAGTTTATCAGGACTGGCTCCTCAGTGTCTTCTTAACAAAGTTCTCATTTCTACCAAAGCACCAAGCCAAGATTTTTTTTAAAGGGTCAGGCTTTCAGACACATATGGTTACTATGCAGCAGCCTGTGTCAGAACAGAGAGGCCACATCCCTAAAAGGCTGGGGCCAAGCTCTATGCATTACGGACTTAACTCCTGACACATTTGGCACAAGTTGAAAAATAAAAGAAAAAAACGCCCACTGTCTCAAGAGGCCTTGGGGAGAACATACAAGGCAAAACGTTTTAGTTGTAGACAAGAAAATGCTGGAGAGTCAGCAAGGGATGAGCTGGTCAGGAAATATCCACTTCCTGTGGATACTCCCAAAGTTCTCCCACTCCAGCCAACGCCGGTTGCAGATGATGCAGCCAACAAAACACTCTACCAAAGCAGCACTGTTGGCTCAGTCAGCTCTAGTCAGCTGCACCGACGATTCCACTTGCCTATGCGGAACCTTCTGGGTTTCCTCCTGAGGCTGGGGATGTTCAAACAAACCGACAAGAAAGATTTGGATGGGAAATGTGGAGTTTAGGACGCTAGGGTAGGCCGATGTGTAAGGCTGAGGCTAAAGATGAATTTCCTGACTCTCTCCGGCACAAACAAGGAATTCAAGTTGATTTTGTTTTGAAGGGATGGCTTAAAAGAAACATTTTCTTATTTAATGATGGGTGTTTTTCAATACCATGGTAGAAAAATACTGTGACTCACCTCCACTCAGATGAAAACCTACCTCTGAAATTTGTTGCATTAAATGGGAATTAGTATGCTAAGTCCATTAACTACAACTACTGTTTTCAGTATAAATCAGACTTGTCTCTTAAATTAAAAAAAAAAAGCAATTGCAGCAAGTCATGATGAGATGCCTTGCCTTCAGTGAAAAGGGAAGTATGTTTTCTCTGGCCAGCCCACACAAACTCAGCTACTTAATATGATTACTGAGAAGACAGAAAGGTTTTCAGGAAAGACTATTGCTCAGCTCCTACCAGCCTGCAAAGGAATACATAGGAAGTCAAGAGGTCCAGCCCATTAAAACAAGGCTGAAAAACAGGATCTTTGATTCCACTGAGCAGTCCTGTGAAAGCAGAAGATAGGAATGGATGGGTTGGTCTGGCAAGAGATTCCAACCAGCCAACTAAGCAACCAACTTCTTTTTAAGCACCTACGACATGAGCGTACTCAAATGCAGGGTTGCTGCTCTCAAGAAGTGGTTGCATTTTGCACGTTTGGCTAACAAGGAAAACAGGAACTACTACAAACATTTACTACAGGGATTGGTTACACAGGTGACAGAAGAGCTGAGGACAACGCAATGACTCTGAGATTAGCACCAGCAGGAAGCTTCTATACCGACTAGGTGGGAAGCAGTGTTTCCAGATGCCCAGGGTTAGGATGAGGAAGTGGCAGTGGAACCATGGTGGGTCTGACCTGTGGGAGCTGGAGCCATGGGGGAGACCCAGCTGTTGCTAGAGAATGAGTCTGAGGCAGAAAATGAGAGGGATAAACACACTAACTTACCCTCATTCCTGCCTGCCAGTCCCACACTGCTACCTGCCATTGACTACACTCAGGCAGAAGCCACCTAACGCAGGAGCCTGGGAAGGGCCACCTGCGGGGTCCAGCCCCCCTGAGGGGCAGGGCAGGACTGGGGAAGGGCAAGGAGTAGATCTGAGGGCAAAGAGGCCCCGGCCTGGCACAGTGAATGCATTTGGATCATTTTTTACCTTCACCGCAATGACCTCACCTCACCCTGGGCCAGATCATGATGAATCAATGCAAGCCGCAAATGCTGGCTGGGATGGACTCTGGGGTGAACCTCCACCTCATCCTTCTGCCAGCCACTTAACCCCATTTGGGCTGATCTCAAGACCCTTTGCAGGAGTTAAGGAACTATAATACACAGCCTGGCATACGTACTGTCTTTTCACAGAAGCCTTGGAATGGACTACCCTTACTCTTGTCCCTTGTGAAGAATCCCAGGGTCTAACTGGCCCCATGGCTAACTGAGCAAATCCTGCCTGGCTCTGATTTCATCCATGTCCAGCTCTGCCAAGACAGCTCAGGGTGCCTGAACTGATGCTCTCGGTGCCCTGGTGGCCTGGTGACTAGCTCATGGCAGCCTCCAGTCTGGATATTTCTCTGAGTTGATGTCCCAGGTCCATCTAACTAATTTCAGCCCTATCAATAGCAGCAGTGCACAGGCTTTGGCATCCTTACCAGTGGGATGACCTCATAGTTACTTAACCTCTTTAAATCTCTGTTTCTTCATCTACACAGTGAGAGCAAATACGGGTCTATTGTGTGGATTAAATAAGATGACATCTACTAAAGTACTTATTCTGGCACCTGGCACACAAGCAGTGCTAAACAAATGGCATGACTACCTCTTTACTGATGATGATTCCTCTAGCTGCAAGTGACAGAAGCCAGTTCAACTTAGTTTAAGCATAAAGGTCTCATTTCAGAAGCGTCTGGGTCTCAGAGCTCATCCATGGTCCTCACTGGGGGCTCTCTCTAAATCACTTGGCTTTGTAGTCCTCTAGTTGGTTCCATTGTCAGGTTGGTTCCTGTGAGATGGCAAGATGGATGCTGAGACATCTGCCCAGCTGAGCAACCACAGGAAGAAGAGATCCCAAGAGTTTTCTGAGGATCCTGGAACAGGGTTTCATTGGTCTGTTGCATCACACTTCCAGCCCTGAATTAGTCACTGTGGCCACAGGATGGAATGCTCTAGTTGGCCAGGCCTGTGTCCTGGGTCCCCATAGGTTGAGAGTAAGGGAGTATCAAGTCTTCAAAGGGAAATGAAGGGGCTATAATCAGAGGCAGGAATGGATGCCAGGAGGGCAAAAACAACCTATTTCCACTATAGTGGCCATTGTTGCTATTATTATTGTTACAATTTACTGTTTGGTATGTACAATTAATATCACCATCATCCCCACTACTCTACACTGTGCAACTAGGACAAGAACCCGGAGGATTATTCCAGTGAACAACTAAGCTAACAGGGAGGTAAAAGGGAAAACCATAGAAAGCTGGAATAGGAGAGAAAGGATTCTGGATATAAGAAAATAAGAGCTCTTAGTAGTACATAAGAGAGAAAGTAAAGCAAAGTCTAAAGTGCTAAGTCCTAGAAGATGGATTACGCATCTTTCAAAAACAAAATCTATCTAAATGGCAATATGTAATACATTTTACAGTTGCTAAATTAAAAACATCTCACCGTGATTGTTTAAGTAAAGCTTAAATGACCACACAAAACATGTACGCTGTATGCTGTCCTCATTCAACACTGACGCAGGTGTCTATGAAACAAGCCAATAAAATCCCCTGCACAGGAAGGCCATGTCCACAAACATCTTGCTGCAGACACAGTCAGGAATACATGCTCCGCAGTATGAATCTTATGATGTTGAAACCTTCTAATTTTTCCCTCCCATTGTCTTAAGTGAAATGGCTATGTGATATATCTATACATTGAATTTCTGCCAGAAAGTTCAGGTGCTATCACCTATAGTGAAACATGGCTTGGCTATTTGGCAATGGTATAGTATCCTTGAACAACTGGTTTACTCAAGGATTAGTGACATATGCAAGTATATAAATACATAATAGAATAATACTGTGAAACCAACAACTCTGAACTTGAACTTGAACCTATCTCCATTTTACATGCACTATGCCCTGTCAACAGAATAATCTGTACTAAGCTGTGTTACATGGAACGTTGGGAAGACTTTGCACATTGGCCTTCTATAAAAACTAAAACTGTTTTCAGAAATTTATTTATCTGTTAAAAAAATAAAATGTTACAACTAATATGCTATAGGATTTGCTTAAGGGTAAGCCTCTACACAAAGCAATTGGAAAATTGTGGATGAAGCTGGTTCTTTGGGCCGTCTGGGTGTTTCACCTGGAAAGCATCCAGAGGAAGTTGGCTAAAGCCCACCTGAGTGGAATGTCCCCCATTCAGTGGACTGGGGGAAACAAATTGTTCAGCTTCAATGGAAACAACCAATGTATGTTCTCTGTTTTGTTTTGCTTTTTTAAGTAAAGAATATGCAATAGTTATACTATATATTTTTATGTAACAATTTTTGAAAGAAAGAGCACATATCTAAGGTGAACAAGGCATCTTGAGGGGATTAGGGTAGTATATTTTCTTAGCTGTAGAGTAGCATTCTTGGGAAACTAGTCATGTAATATTATGGGGTCTGATAGGCTCACCAACTAGAGAAAGAATAACATGATCTTACCTTTCTAGACTTTATTACACTTCTCAAGCCACGCCACTAACAGGGAGGGCTGACCCCTAATTTAGTACCTATCTTGCTCCTGCATACTCTTTTCCATAACACATACAGAATGAAAACATTCTTCGCCCATGTTGAGAAAAACAGTCATTTGGTTTATTAAGGCTTTTTTTTTCTTTCATATTTTGAAGGGTGCATGGGCCAGATTAAAAAACATGGCTCAGGGAAGCAAGAAATCCTTCCCCCAAGTGTTTATTAAGTGAATCACAAATTCATTCAGCATGACTGCTTACCCGGAGAAATAAAGGCAGAATGGTAACAAGCTGTGAGCCTCCAAGTACCCTCAACCTCAGGATCTCCCTGGGAAAGGGTCACAAGTGTAATCATTCTCAGCTGGCCCTGCCTTGCTTCCGCCGTCAATGGAAATATCCAGGCAGGATGAACACACTTTCTGACTAGACTCTGGACTGACCTAGACAGCTTTTGGAAATTCAGGATATACTTTTCCTAAAGCTTCTTAATTTTTCCCATCCCTCCCTGATTGAAAACATCATTTATCCCATTACAGCATGTGGAAAGAGAGGGGAGGGAGAAGCAGACAGAATCCGAATTCAGGATAAAAATGACTTTGTGAGGTTATTATTCTCATCCATAACAGATGACAATTTTCATGTCATGTAGCTGATTCCAGGACAGAATCACCCCGAGAGATACTGAGTAGTGTTTTTCACACTGTATATCTCAAGGGCCCCAGTGAGACATGTAGAGCCACATTTAATATCTAGTGATCCACAGCTTGCATGGTTCCTAGTAATGTTTGGATATTTTGTCAAGTCCAGTTAGCAACTATTTCACACGTGAAAGAATTCCCCTCCTTCACTGATATTGTGGTGGGTTCCAAAGACTTAGACTTCCTCCAATGTCTGAGAACTGTCTGGAAATCTGACTTCTAAAGAAGTCTGTGGATTTGTAATTTCTGAAGTAACTCTATTCCTCATTTGTTGGGTGATGGCTACTTCTTCAGTAGCATGACTCCCCCGGTAGCTTTTCAATGGAGTCAGCTCTCTCTGATTTGGAACTTTCTTTGAAATTCTAAGATGATATGTCATTTCAAGGGCAAAAAAGCAAAATGATTATAAATAAGAGAGGATGCTAGAGTCCTGAAGACTTTCAACAGGCTACAGTTTCCCAGCTGCTAACATCAGCAATGTGGTTCCTATTTCACAGCTGGATTTCAGATCATGGTACTTTCCAAGTATCATTTCCACTTTATGTAAAGAACACGGATTCAGTGCAGTTTCTGTTAAGCGAATGGATGTGATTTGGAATGAATCTCTCTCAGCCATTCCTGCAAAGTAACGAGATGACTCTTGGTCCACTAACCCATTTCTAGGGACTAAGATAAAGTGACAGAATCTGACTCTGAAATTGTTGTTCAGTGGTTAATACATCCAGTTAGCTCCAAATATACTGGATAAATTAGACTTTCTAAGGCAGTAGCAAAAGGAGAACACAAACCTCAACAACCAAAAATATTAACAGCCTGCTCTCAGTCTGAACTTTTAAGTGAATGGATTGTTACTTGCATAGGGTAACAATATAGTCTAGTTTCTCTACTAGTAGCAGAACTATTAGTAGAAGTTCACTAAATACTAACTCACCTGGGTCAAGTTCTTGGCTAGGCTCTTTATAACCACCATCTCCCATAACCTTCATAACAGTCCTGTGAGGTAGGTACTCTGTTGCTCCCATTTTACAGGTGATGAGACTGAGGCATAGAGAGGTTAGCTAACTTGTCCAAGGTCACACAGAAAGTAAGTGTCAGAGCTGAGACATGAAAACAGTCCAGATTGACTTTAAATCCTCTTAACCATTCTGCTATCCTGCCTTGGTGATAGAACAAAGCCTCTGCTTCAGTAGTTTTAACAGGGAAAAAGAAGTAGCATTTCCTACTGAATGTTTCACTCAATGTGTCTTCTGTGGCTATTTTGTCCTTTTTCCTGGGCTCCTCCTTGCTAGCCTTCTATCTAATGACATTTACATTTTCTATTTGGCAAATCTGCTTTTGTATTTTATGTTTTTTTCCTTTGCTTTTGCAGGATGCATATTTCATATCAGCAATGAAGCACCCAGGAGACATGAAGGTCTCTGCACACCTCCACGATGGTAGGGTTGATAGGAGCTTTTGCACCTTGGTTTGCTCATCTGAGAACTTGGCACACACTGCCAGTCCTGATGGTGGCTTCCTGCCCTATAGGAGACTGGTTTGCCAACCCCAAGACCTCTAGGCCTTCCACAAGCATATTTCTTATCTTTCTTCATAGGAAGAAGTTAAGGAAGTAGAAGCTAATTTTGTGATTTTTATACCATTTAGCATAATGATAAATAATTTTTGCTCTTCAAAAAATGTGTACAATAAGCTATTATTTCTATAAAAGAGGATGGATGGGGTGTATGTGTGTGTGTGTGTGTGTGTGTGTGTGTGTGTGTGTGTGTGTTTGTGTTTCAGCATGAATATACCTAAACATTGTTTGGAAGGTTCAACAAGAAATTAAAAGCAGCTATTACTCCTGGTGGTATTGGTGAGGAAAAATGGGGACTGAGCAGACAAGATAGGTAGGAGGTTCTCCCTCAACACCTTTTCATACATTTTGATATTTGAAATGTGGGAACTTACTGACTATTCAAAAATAAATTAATCTGAATGAAAAACAAAATGCTCTTAACTTTTACCTTGAAGGGCAAGCAGAGGCCACAATATCATCACAAGATTAGTTAGGTGAGTCTAGAGACAAATTTGTCAGAGGCAGTGAGTGGCAATCAAAAGCCCAAAAGGGATGGTTCCTTGCAGGACATACAGCCTGTGCCAGCCAACAAAGGCATTGGAAACTGAGGTACTGAGAGAGCAAAATTTATCCAATTATGTTGCATATTATCAAGATCTTAAAGCTCGAGGACATTGTGTTATGTGAAGTAAGCCAGGCACAGAAAGACAAATACCACCCGATCTCACTTTTATGCGGAATCTAAAGAAGTCAAACTCATAGAAGCAGAGAGTACGATGGTGTTACCAGGGGCTGGTAGGGACAGGAAGATTAGGGAGATGTTGGTCACAGCATACAGAATTTCAGTGGGGTAGGAGGAATATGTTCAAGAGCTCTATTGTAGTTATGGTGAATATAGTGAATAACAATTATTGCTTTCTTAAATATTGCTAAGAGGGTAAATTTTAAGTGTTCTTGTTACTGGAAGCTTGGCACTTGTCCTTGAGGCTTCATCAGAAGAAAGAGAACAAATGGTTTGAGGACAAAGAAAGAGAAGTTTATTTCTTTGCCAGCAAATGAGGAAAATGGCAGACTCTGTCATCTCAAAATTCAAATTCCTGTCCCACAAGCCAAAATAATTGAGCTTCTAAAGGGAGTGCCTTTAGGCTATTATTGTTAACGATTCTAATCCTCCATCTCTGCTGAAGACAAAGCCTGTGACCCCTGCCCACCTGTGAGACCAGTGCTGGGCCTGGGATAGCTGAGCTGTCACCTGTAACACAAAGAACAAAAGACATTCCCCTGCCCCTCCAGACCACTTGCCTGAGGCAGGGATGCAGGCCAGGCCACACTTCCCAAAAAGAGTGGGGGAAGTTTTAAACAGACAGAAAATATTTTTGCCTCCGCCTCTCTTTTTTTAGGCCATTCCCTCTGTTACATTCTCACCACAAAAAGATAAGTATGTGAGGTAATGCCTATGTTAATTAGCTTGATTTAGCTATTCTATAATGCACATATATTTCAAAACGTATGTAGTACATGATAAAAACATGTAATTTTATTTGTCAATTAAAAAATTAATTAATTACAAAAAACAGACTCTGAAAAAAACATAACAAAAACAGGACTGCTACGGGACTTCTCAGAGCCCTTAATATGCCATCTTTCATTGAGATCTCCCAAGAGGAGGTGGGCAGTGTTTCCTGAAGTTGTTTGACAATGGAATCCTTCCTTCCAAAGAGTGTTTCATAGGATTAGTGCTCCATGGAACACATTTTGGAAAATGCTATATTGCCAGGAACTCATCCAAGTAAGAGTTTCTATCTAAACTATACAGAGAACTTTGAATTCTACGGAGAAGTATTAAGTTATAATCACCAGATTAACCAATGCAATGTGTCTTAGATCAAGACCTTCTTTGGGTTAAAAAGTAAAACATTCAATTCAACAAATATTGAGTGACTATCTGTGCAAGGTGCAATCCTGGGGGCTCTAGGGACTACAAAAAGGAATAACGAAGGTGACTGACAAGCGGAGTAAAAGTGTTCCTTGCCTAGCAGAGAGAGGGTCTAAGCCATCACAAATGGCCAGTTCTAATTCAACAAATGAGGCAGCCTCCTTTAATTTTTAAAGTGCTTGTTTTGAGCTGTACAGCTCCTCACGTATGGTACAATATTCACTTCTGAACTGAATGGAGCACTAGCCCAGGCATTTAACAAAAGCAGAGCTTCAACACCCTTCAAAGCAGGGCAATGTCAGTGAACGACAAGAGCATGTTGCTCATTTATCCATGGTACAGACTGTACAGAGCATTCTCATCTATGTAAATGTAACTCTCCTTTTATGGCTGAAGACCTGAAGGACCAAGCAGTTACATCTAATGTGTTCCATGACTAGTAATAGGGTCTGTCCCCACACACATCATGGGAGTCATTTGTGTCAATGGTGAAGCTGTCACTCAGGGTCCTCTTTATCAGCCATGGGAAGCTGGGACATGTCAAAAACATGATCTAGAAGTGAACCTTCTAAATTGATGCATGTATTGAAAATAATAATAAACAGAGAGTACTTTAAGGTTTAATAAAGTATTTTTACATATGTCATTATCTCTCACAAAGTCCTCACCACAGTCTTGTGAGCACAGGAGAGTCTCACATCTCCATTTTACAGAAAATGAAAATAGAATCTCAGAGAGCTTTATTAACCTGCCTCTGGCCACACAGCATGTGATAATGCTGAGAATCAAATCAAATCTACCTACTCTGGTGCCAAGTCCCACATCCATTTCAGACCTCTCAGTTACATACACAGAACCACTGTTCTACTAATGGTTCATTCTAAAGGCTCATGAGTCAATATGAGATGATACTAGCAATTCAAAGGGACCTCCTCCCTCCCTTTGTCACATACACCTTGGTTCCCCTCCTAGGAGAGGTATTTACTGTAGCATCAGAAACACCTTATCATAGGTCCTTATAAAGGCTGCTAGAAGATATGCAAATGACAGCTGTCAGAGATCTCTGAATAGGACTGATTCCTGCACTGGCTGTAATGAAGGCCAGGATTTCTCTAAGACAGTGGCTCTCAAACATTGATGGGCATAATAATCACCTGAGCAAATGTCAAAAATGCAGATTGCCTGCTCTATCATCAGAGATTCTGATTCACTGGGTCTGGGATAGAGTCTGGTATTTGTATTTTTAACAAGTCTCTTAGGTGATTCTGTTCCATAGTTTAAGAAGCCTACACTTCAATTCTAGGAGCCTGTGATGACATCAGAGTAAGTCTAGTGTTTGAAGTAATTATTCATCCTCCCCATGAATAACTCTTTGGGTGTGTTTAATTGCACACTGCTAGAATATCAGTGAGTGATTTAACCCAACCAACATCAATTCAGTAAACATCTCTTGTTTACTTCACATAAGGCTCCGGGTATATAAAGAGAAACAAAACACGCTCTCTGCCCCCTGTAAACGTACCTTATTAGGGGAGATGGATGCAATAATTTCACAATCAGAATCCTCAGGGCACTCCTGAAGCAAAGCAAAGAAGAAACTCATCCTGCCTGGAAACCTTGGGCTGCCCCTAAAGGAGGCAGCCTTTCAGCTGAACCTGGTCTCAACAGGTGCAATGGAAAAAGGGCTGAAGGGTATATTGTGAACAGGGATAAGGAAATGGAAAAATATAAGTGTGCCCTAGGAACCTTGATAAGATCATGTATGAGTAGAATATAGCACGAGTAGGTAATAAAAATAGTTTTAATTTTCATGACCTTTTATAATATTTCCTTTAATCCTTTCAACTACCTGTTACATTAGAGAATCATTCCTATGTTAAAGATGAAAATACTAAGTCAAGAGACTGGTCCCACCTCTTCCTCTTAAAGAAGAAAAGCCTGCAGGACCTACAGCAAAATAGGAATTTATGGTGGTGGTGGGATAATGGTATCATAGAATGTTGTTGTTGCTATTGTCACTGTATTAAGGAACATTAGTGGCTGATAAAGTCACATATGTGTACTGTAAGAAAAGTGGTCTATGTAAACAGTACACTGAAGTGCAAAATTCTATCTAAACTCTTTTACTTTATTCACTATGTAGCAGTCCCCATCCTTTTTGGCACCAGGGACTGGTTTCGTTGAAGACAATTTTTCCATGGACAGGCATGGCGAGGGTAGCAGGGAGTGGTGGGGGTGGGGGGTGGAGCTCAGGGCGGTGGCCCAGTGGGGCTGGGGACCACAGCACTAAAGGGCACCAAGATCCTTTGGAAGGTAGTTGATTCCATGATTTGGGGGTCAGGGAAAAGTCAGGATGGGTCTGAGACAGCCTGTGCTGCCAGACAGCACTCATCCTTTTATAAAATGCCAGAGGCAATGTTCCAAGGACAAAAGGGTCAATTTAAAGTGGCTTCCTTTAGCCAGGTTGAGCTCAAAGAAATAGATAAAACAAAATAAATAACACAATGTTTCATCAAAATAACTTTCAAATATCTAGGAAACTTATTAGTTCCTAATGACACACAAAAGGGAAGGTTGATGTAAAGTGTATAAAAATGCAGTTCTAACACAAAAAGCCTTAATAGGCTATATTTAATTTCTTACTGATTTTATAAATTAAGAGTATATAATTATATATATTTTTTTCTTCGCTTAAAAAACAGCCCGTAATTTATAGTTTAATTAAGTGTCTTTTATTTTTCCGTTTTAGCAGGAAAGAATAAACAGATGGATTGTGGGTAATTCCGAGGACCATAGATACCTTGAGAAGAACAAGAACAACCAATCAGAACAGTTCTTCAGGGCCAGTGATCACACAAAACTACCAAGTGGAAGGGGCATGCCACAGTGTGTTCTGAAAGGATGAATTAGCCTCATGTCCTAGAAAAGAGAAATGACCACGCAGACTCAATCCATCCCCTCTTTGGAGATGAATCATCCCGACCAGCACTGCCCAAACTTTTCATGACACGTGTAGAAAGTGGTAACATTTATCTAACAAAGCATTCATTTATGACACACTATAAGGCTGTATTTGATGTCCCCTTTCCCACCTCCCCTGCCCCCAGGGCTCCTGAATACTCCAGGATCTACCCCGCTCAGGGCACCAGGGATCCATATCTTGTCTCCTCAGTCATTCACGTGTAGCGATAGGAGAAGACACAGTATGCTGGTTGCCAAGTTCTGCCCTAGTTAGCTCTCAGAAGTATAATAAAATATCAATAAGGTTCATATTAAATAAAATATCAGTAAGATTTATATTAGTTTTTCATAATGCTAGTAAGAATAAATATATCAAAATGGAGAGAAAATGTGTTAGCTACTGCTAACTCTGCCCAACTAAAGAATAAGTCATTTTCAGGAAAACACTGGGTTTGAAAAATTTAAATCTGTATGGAAGACAGAAGGTTAAAATTCCCATGATGCAATAAATGAAATTTTATTATATAAAGGAACTTGGTGAAATAACCAGAGAATGAGAACCACCTTAGGTAAAGGTCAGAAGTCAATCCACTCCTTATCCAGGTACTATAACCATCGATTTTCTGAGACTGGTCCTCCTCTTTTGGCCTAATGAGTTATAAAAATACTAAAAGTACCGAAACTTTATGAAGGCAAACCTGGGAAGAAATGCAAATAGAGTAACAGCACTTAAATCTATGGTATTAACATTTGGGGAACTAGTTTTAGTTTCAGGGTACAGATCATCTTTTCATCATTTTAATAGTAGCTGTGTCTTATTTTTAAGTGTTTAAATGCTAAAGATAATTTATTATGATAAAATCGTGGTTTTAATCAAATGTTTAGAAGTATTTGTATTAACAATCAATATTTAAATATTTGGGAAATTTTCATTTGATAGGTCCATATGTTTTAATTTTTCTAATTGTAAGGTATATACAGATATTCAAAGGACTGTTGACTGTTTAATGATTAAAGAAATGCTATTTGTGTGATGAATTCATAAGACTATTACACTGAATATTAAACAAAGCACAAATAAATAGAAATGAGTTCCAAAGGATTCTCAAACTTCAAGGAATATCTATAGTTACTATGATAGAGTTAATTTAATGAGCATACATGATTTTTAAAATGAAAAAGAAAAACTTGGAAATGCAAATGAACAATCTCATTTCCATTTGCCCCACCTTTCCCCCAACACCCTGCAGATACCCTCCCTAAAACATAATACAGATGAGTGAACCGACAAAGCTACACATGCTCAGAGCTGGGGCCTCTGAGTGTTCTGACCGAATTCAGTATTCTCATCTATACCTCATGCAACCATGTGATAGAGATTCATGTGACATGGCACTTAGTCCTGGAAGGCTTTGACAACCCTGGTGCATTGAGACAGGCAGTGTGATATGATAAAAAGCACTCTCAGAAAAAGATAAGGTTTATTCTTTGGTTTGCTAGTAACTAGTGTGTGACGGGGGGTGGGGGGTGGGGGGGGACAATCTCTTAACTACCTTATGTCTCAATTTCCTTATTCCTAAACTCTTTAAATGGAGTTTAGAATTGCATTTTCCAATGTCTCTTCCAGTTCTCTGATTCTATGAAATATTATGAAGAGTGCTTATTTACTTCAGGAATGGAGGGAGACTTTCTAACCTTTAGGCCCCAGCTCCTAGGAACCTGCAGAAAGCATTTACTAACAGGAATGCTAGTACTCTCAAGTTTTTCCAAGAAGATCCCACAGTCTTCTGTCCTCTTCAGGTTTTCAGACATTAATGAAACAATCTGGGTGTTCCTCCCATTCTCTTTGCTCTCATGGGTTATTCTTATTCCATAATTGTACTGGGCATTTAGAAGGAAGGGAAAATGCATGGGTCAATCAGTCTTCTTGACCTGGGACCTCAAGAGTTTGATTCACTTTTGATTTTTCAGTAGTATTGTCTTCCTAGGGGCTGGAGGTGCTACATATTCTTCCTGTCAGAGACACTGTAAGTCCTGATAAACGGAGAAATCTAGTTCTATTTATTTGAACTTAGACAATGGAGTTATTTAAAATACACAGATGTTACTACCAGCCCTTAAATGTTTTAGGTGTTATTTGCCAGCATTTAAAAGATAAACATTCTGATCCTTCCATTTTTAGAGCAAGCTGGGAAGAGAAAATGTAATATCACAAATTTTAGAGGCAGTAGAAAAATTTCCACAATCAGGCTTTGGTCTGTATCAGTGGTTCATAAATCTCAGGGTGCATCAGAATCACCTGGAGGGCTTGTTAAAACACACAGACTCTGGCCAGGTGCGGTGGCTCACGCCTGTAATCCTAGCACTCTGGGAGGCTGAGGAGGGAGGATCGCTTCAGGTCAGGAGTTCGTGACCAGCCTGAGCAAGAGTGAGACCCCCCCATCTCTATTATTAAAAACAAACAAACAAAAATTGCAGACTCTGGACTCCAATCCTAGAGGTTATGGTTTAATAAGTCTGGAATGGGGCCCAGGCGATGTCAATGATGCTGGTCCAGGGATGACACTTTCAGAGCTAAGGGTCTACACATTCCCATATGAAAGAGTATTTGTTGAATACCTACTCCATGTCAAGCGTTGTTATAGACACCAGGGATGTGGTGATGAGCAAAAGTATAGTCCTTGCCCGTGATGACCTTTTGTGATGGAATTTTCTATTTTTTAATGAGAGGCTTTGATTGGAATTCTGCTCAGCACAGAAAGTCACTTTGAGGTGCAATAGCACACCATGTGTGTTTCCTTCCTTGTGCCTCATCCTGGTTTTCTCACCCAGAGGCCCCTCTCTCCTCCCCCTTGCTCTTCTGCCCCACCAATCCAAGTCCTGCCCACACCTCAGCCCCATCTCTCTCTTTCTCACCCAGCCCTCAATCACAGCCCCCCCATCATGTCTCCCATAGCAGTGCAGTTCCTAACATATCCTTTCCTCTGCTCTGCTCTGTGTTTTTATCTGCTTCCTTTGTGCCTTCACTGTTGGAACATCTACAAGGCGACGGGCCATGTGTTACATTTCTTTATAACTCCAACTCTCAGGTCTTCAAACAGCATTCAAAATACCCTGAAAGCTAAATCCAAGCTTGTTGAAAGATTCATTTAGAGTCTCAACCTCCCTTTTGGAGAGGGTGGGGTAGAATTAAAGTCACCACCAACACTACCAACAACCAGTCAGACCACACGGCCAGACTGTGTTTGTGGTGGCTGGGGTGGAGTAAAGGGATCAGAAACCAGGGGGGGAAAAAGTTCGTATTTAGTTTAGAATTTTACTAAGTGGGAAAGAGCCAAGAGTGGCTAATTTCCCCTTCAAAACAGAGTTCATCTTCCTAAAAAATATAATGTAGTCAAATGAACTGGAGAGTAAGTTATGTAAATAGCCATTAGTGTTTTCTAGATTGGTGTTTCTTAATTTTGCTGAAAATTACTTCTGAGCCAGTTATAATTGAATAAATGGGTTTGAGCTCACATTTTTATTACAATTTGATAAATAGAAACTAACTGCCACAATCTGGTCCAAATATATACTAAGGCAGCAATGAAATCCTGTTAATCCTGAAATAGATTGCTACTTACAAATAGAAGGAAAGTACTTTATAGTTGGAAAACTTTTTGAGATCCTCCAAGAATAACAGTATCAAGTAGTAATTAAGTGTGTGGGGCGTGGAGTCAAAATGGCAGACCAGAGACATCAGCTGCCAGATTATCTCACAAAGAAGAAAAAGTTTTAGATGAAAAAGAAAAAACAAATAAACAAACAAACATAGATTGGGTATAATTCTGAGGGAAATGTGCCAGAACCTACCAGAGACTTCATGGAAAGAAGTTGAGGAACAGAACAGGAAGGAGCAACGTATTGGCACAGATCAATCCCCAAGAGGCTTGGAGTCCAGTGAGAAGGGTAAGTGGAGCAGTTTGTTTCTCCCCCACGCTGTTTCTCCTACCTTCAGCATCTCTGACAGATGGCGGGTTCCCAAGCTGCTGGAGAGAACTTCTGCCCATATGAGCCCAGAGGCTGCTGCCACCAGTGAGCTGGGAGCGTCTGGCAGATAGGACATCAGGCTCACCGCCCCCTCGGGGCACTTCACACCCCACAGACCAGAGCTGGACGGCAGGTGCATATTGTTTCTCTACCCACCATGCACCTTTGTTCTCCCCAGAGGGCTTCAACTCCTCAGGTTTCATCTCACTCATGCCCACGCAGACATTTTCCAACTCTGGCCCACACTGCAGGAGCCACAGGGGTCCAGTGGGTCCCAGGTGACCTGCATGACTCCAGTGCCTGGACATTCTGGGCAGGTGGCTTCCTGGAGGGAGGGACAGGCATGATCAGAGTGCTAGCTTTCCTCCATACAGACTCTTTTTCAACCCATAGCCAACATCATACTGAATGGAGAAAAGTTGAAAGCATTCCCTCTCAGATCTGGAACAAGGCAAGGGACTCAAATCAAAGACTCAATACCTTTCACAATAGCTACAAAGAAAATAAAATACCTAAGAATATATTTAACCAAGGAAGTGAAAGACCTCTACAAAGAGAACTATAAAACACTGAGGAAGGAAATTGAAGATGATGTAAACAAATAGGAAAACATATCATTCTCATGGATCAGCAGAATCAACATTGTTAAAATGTTCATACTACTCAAAGTGATTTACAGATTCGATGCAATCCTCATCAAAATATCAACGTTATTTTTCCCAGGTTTAGAAAAATAATTCTATGCTTCATTTGGAACCAGAAAAGAACCCTAATAGCCAAAGCAGCCTCAAGCAAAAGGAACAAATCTGGAGGCATCATTTTACCAGACTTTAAGCTATACCACAAGTCTATAGTAACCTAAACAGCATGGTACTGGCACAAAAATAGAGACATAGACCAATGGAACAGAACAAAGAACCCAGACATAAAACCATCCAGATATTACCATCTGATCTTTGACAAAGTAGACAGCAATGTATACTAGGGAAAAGAATCCCTATTCAATAAATGGTACTGAGAACATTGGATAGACACATGTAGAAGATTGAAACAGACCCATATCTCTCACCACTAACAAAAATTAATTCAAGATGGATCACAGACTTAAATCTAAAACATGAGACCATAAGAATTCTAGAAGAAAATGTTGGAAAAAGTCTTCTAGATATCAGCCTAGCCAAAGAATTTATAAAGAAGATCCCAAAGGCAATCACAGCAACAACAAAAATAAATAATTGGGACCTAATTAAATTAAAATGCTTCTGCACAGCCAAGATAACAGTCAACAGAGCAAATAGACAACCTACAGAATGGGAGAAAATATTCACATGTTATACATCCAATAAAGGGTTAATAACCAGAAAATACAAAGAACTCAAGCAAATCATCAATAAAAAAATCGAACAACCCCATTAAAAAGTAGGCAAAAGACATGAACAGAAGCTTTTCAAAAGAAGATAAATTTGGCCTATAAACATGAAAAAATTACTCAACATCACTAATCATCAGAGAAATGCAAATCAAAACCGCAATGAGATGTCACATAACTCCAGTGAGAATGGCTTTTATCAAAAAGTCTCAAAACAATAGGTGCTGGCATGGATACAGAGAGATAGGAACACTTATACACTGTTTGGTGGGACTACAAACTAGTACAACCTCTGTGGAAAATAGTATGGAGATTCCTCAAAGAACTAAAAGTAGACGTACCATTTGAACCAGCAGTCCCACTACTGGGTATTTACCCAAAAGAAAAAAAGTAAATTTATCAAAAAGACACCTGTATTAGAATGTTTATTGCAGCAAAATTCACAATTGCAAAGATGTGGAATCAACCCAAGTACCCACCAGTTCATGAGTGGATTAATAAAATGTGGTATATGTATACCATGGAGTACTACTCAACCATAAAGAAAGGATAAATTAATACCTTTTGCAACAATTTGGATGGACTGGAGACCATTCTCCTAAGTGAAATATCTAAAGAATGGAAAAACAAACACCACGTGTACTCACTATTAAATTGGAACTAACCAATCAGCACTCATGTGCACAGATGGAAGTAAAACTCAACAGAAATCATACAGGTTGGTGGGGAGGAGGGCATGGGCAAAAACATACATAACGGGTATAATGCACACTATCTGGGTAACGGGCACATCTATAACTTTGACTCAAGTAGTACAAAAGCAATCCATGTAACCAAAACATTAGTACCCCATAATATTCTGACATTAAAAAAAAAAGTGTGTGGGATCTGGGACTTGTCTAACCTGGTTTGAATCTTTACTCTGCCATCTACTACCTGTGTGATCTTGGGAAAGTTTCTTAGTCTCTCTGAGCCTCACTTTCCTTCTGTTTACAGAATAAAGCATTAAAGATATTACCTACTAAAATAACTGATGAGAGAAATAAATGGAGGCATAATAATGTGCATGAAGCTCCTAGTACAAGGGCTTGCATATAGTAATTGCTCAATAAGTGGAAGTTATCATGTGGTCCAACTCTATCATTTTACAGATACAGAAACTGAGGATCAGAGTAATCAAAGTAATTTAGAGACAAAGCAAAGACAAGAACTTAGGAATTCTAAATTCCAGCCCAACCCTCTGTTTAGGGTAACTTACCATTTGCCACTCACTGTATAATTTGGATTTTTCTAGTAAATTTATGAAAACTTGGATAGTGAACTTTCTGTGAAAGTTGGGTTTCAAGTTGAATATAGTTGGGTTATTCCATATATAACCCACTTATGAAAAGGATTCTTTTCAAGTTCTTTAATAGTATTATTTAATAAATCAACCCTAAATATTATTTGTAAAGTGATTACAAGTCCTTCTTAACTATTTAATTGAAAAGTCCTATTCTCAGCAACACTAATTTGAGTGTTGACTAAACCAATTTGAGTTGTAGTATACATTTATGTGTTGTAAAAGCTGCATTTTATTGGGTCAGAATTAGAATCCTCAGATGCTAAGAGGCCCTCTGGTCACATAGCCCTATCCAAAAATAACTACCCCAAGACGTCCCTAATAGGAATAGATGCCTCTTCCTGAATAATTTGAGTGAGACCAAAATCAGTATGTTCAACACAGCCAGTTCCATGTCTTAACTCTTGTGATGGTCAAAATGTGCTTCAAGCTCTCAGATAATTTTAAATCCAGGATTAGCATATCACCTAATATATTTTAGAAATTATGGCCATCCTTGGTCAACCTGAGAGTTCCTCACACTTTTCAGCAATAGAGCACAGGGAAGTTATGCTTTGTTTACTTTGCGGTATAAGCACGGTTGTATTCCAGGTAGTGTACCTTGTCCAGTTGGGAATCAGTTGCCTTGGACCTAAAAGGTGCTCAATATATAGCAGTTAATTTGAAAAAGGCAAAGATATATAGTAATTTATTGATGTTAGGTGTGTTGATAAAAGTAATTAAAATTTCACTTTAGGGGATGATTCTACAGAGTATGCTCAAGAGTAAGCCTTGGTCTAAAAATAAAAGGAAAAAGGGAGAGCTGGAAGAATTTTTTCCATGACAATGTGACTCTGGGTAAAAGATCTGTTAGGATTTTGGGGGTTGCAAGAGAAAGCAACCTTCTTAAGAAGAAAGGGGAATTGTGTTGGCTCATAAACCCACAGGAAGGTGGGATGGGGTGCTGAAATCAGGCACTGGAGAGCTACTAACTTCCTCTCGCCATTCATTCTCACACTAGCTTTTTCATAAGGCAAGAGCCCTGTCAGCTACCAGCCATGGGTTCGTATCATTTTATAGCCTTGCAAACAGAGAGAAAAGAAATTCTCTTCCCCCTGTTCCAATTGAAATAACCTAGGAAAAGACACTGCAAAGCCTGACTTGAGCCACACACTCACCTGTGGACAGTTGTCATGGCCATGGCATGTGAGGTGCTCTAGAACTGCCCAGAAGAAAGGAGCATTCTGAGCACACAAAATCTGTCCACCATACCTATCATTGATGGAATGCTTTCTTTGTGCTAAGCACGTGCACGGTCTCATTTACTCCTCCTAAAATAAGAACCATGATTATAGGAGGTATCTGTAGGGGCACATGGAATTGTTCTGAGGGGCACAAAGGAGGAGCCTGACCTAGAAGGGGAAATGGAGAGCCCTAAGTCACCAACGAGAATAAAAAGTTGTAGGCCTCCTCCTCTTATCCTAAATCAGTAAGAGCAGAAGTGAACCCCAAAGGCAACCCCTTTAGACACCCTGCCAAGCCCCAAACAACTTTTCCAATCAATATAGATTCAGGTTTTAAGGGGTCTGAAGCTTACACAAGTTGGGGATCCCTCGTTAAGAAAAAGAACACCATTCCTGAGAACTCAAGACAAAAAAACAAATAGAGGAAAAAAAAAAGAAAAAGAAAAGGAATACCAAAACTTTTGCAAATTTTACAACATATGACCATGTAAGCACAATGTTAGTGCCCCTTACCTGTGCCCCTTTAAGAGAGGGGTCTCGAAATAGAGCTTCACTAGCTTCATCATCAATCTGCCTCTCACACAACAAACCACAGTTGGACCCAGGATTTACATGAACGTCTGTTGTCTCAAACACCCATTCTTTTTCTAGGACACCACACAGTAGGACCCCTCCCCCACTGGCTCTTGGTCTTTCCAGAACTTCTATAATTCAGGCCCTTGACTAATTTAGATTGTCCTTCTACCTCAATTAACTCTAATCCTGGAAATCTATCATTTTTATAATTATATGAATCTGACTGCCCCCTATCCCACAGATACCTTTTCTTTCTTTAAGAAAGTATGGTTGCTGGCTAAGGAGAAACGGGCTTAAGAACACGACTTATTCCAAGCAAACTCTTTGGCCTCAGTGTCATGGACTTGAACCTGACGTTCCCAGCCACGGCACTGCTGAAACTGATAGTCTAGTCATGCAGGGGATTTTCCTGACTCCGTGTCTGTCTCCCCACGGCTGTTTATTTGTACTTCTGTCTGCTTGAGTTTGGGACACTGACCTTATAAGCTGCTTCCCCAGCCCGAGCCTTGTAGCCAGAGAACTAGGAGTTTCCCTCTGGTGCTGCTTGCGGCCAATTGGAAGGACCTGGCTATTGATTCACTGTGGAACTGGCTTGGGGAAGGGAGAGGGGGAGGGGACGTTGGGGTGGAGAGAGGAAAGGAGAGAGAACGAGAGGGGAGAGAGAGAAGAGGAGAGAGACACTTTTAAAATGAATGCCAAGCCAGCTGAGGCTCTCTGGACAGCTGAGTCATAGGCAATCAGGCAGTTCAGTTGGAAGGCAGACTGTGCGTACTAACTCCTGGGCTCCAACTTCCAGCTGGAACGGGGCATAGTTAAATAACAAAGTTAAAGAAAAGAAAGCCGCAACTTAATCTCAGATAACACTTCATTCTGAGACTCTTGTGATCAGAGCTGAAGGACAACAAGCTGGTTCCCCTACAAATGGGACTCAGTCCTCATGTGGGTAGTCAAGAATCTCTTAGAGAAATCTGAGCATTGCTATTTCATTCTTTAATACATAAATTACAGTAATTGCTAGAAGATGCTGGCTGTCGCCTCCTTATTGGAACTGGCTAAAGATTGTTTTAAAATGTCTGCCACTGAGTCACAAGTTCATAATCAGCTGTGTTGTGGCCGGATTTGGCAGTCCCGCTAGGCACAGGAAGGTCATTATTACAGAGATAATTGGAGGCATGGTTACATGTCTAAAATATTCCCAAAATGAAAAAACTATCTCCAAGGGGTGGCAAAGGAGATTTGAAAGGAGCATAAGGAACACAGATATGAGCAGAGTGGCCCATCACTATCCTGGGCAGAGAATTCACTCCAGGTGGAATAAGATGTGCCCACTGCAGTGGGGTCTACTCATGAATTACAGTCATCACTGGTTCACTGAATCCGCGAAACAATCACCGTCTGCATGGAATCCATCAACCACCTGCTCTCAGCAGTCAGTCCTGCTGCTAGCAAGAGGCCTTTGTGTCCATCTCATCTACCCAAAGTTCTAAGTAACCCCCAGACCTGCTCTTTCTGCTTCCATGCACGAGCATGGAGCGTTTCAGAGGAAAATCATACATGGATAGGATGTCCTACAAATCCACGCTGGTGAGATTTAGCTGGGCAGTGATCTTTTTATTCATTTCTTCTTACTGCTGTTCTTGTTGCCATAAAGCTGTTTCTCCCCTTGTAGCCACAGACTAGAAAGATGAACGTGTGTGTGTGTGTGTGTGTGTGTGTGTGTGTGTGAGTGCGTGAGAGAGAAACAGAGATAAGCCCCACTGACTTCTCTTCCATCTCCCTTTCTCTTCTCTCCAACTCCAGATTTTGTTTTTCTCTAGGCTAGTGGTTCTCCACTCTGGCTGTACTATAATCACCCAGGGAATTTTTTTTTTTTTTTATTTCAGAACACCCAGGGAATTTTTTAAAGTACAGATCAAAAAGACACCTACACTCAAATGTTTATTGCAGCAAACTTCACAATTGCAAAGATGTAGAATCAACCCAAGTGCCCATCAATCCATGAGTGGACTAACAAAATGTGGTATATGTATAACATGGAGTACTACTCAGCCATAAAAAGGATGAATTCATGCCTTTTGCAACAATTTGGATGGAACTGGAGACGATTATCCTAAGTGAAGTATCAAAAGAATGGACAAACAAACACCACATGTACTCACTATTAAACTGGAACTAACCAATGAGCACACATGTGCACAGAGAAATGGAAAACTTAGTGGAAATCAAGCAGAGAGGAGGGGGGCAAAGGGGTGGGGCAAAAATCTACCTAACAGGTACAATGAATATTATTTGGGTGATGGGCACACTTAAAACTGTGACTCAAACATTACAAAAGTGATCCATGTAACCAAAAACATTTGTACCCTCTTAATACTTTGAAATGAAAAACATAATAATAATAAAGTACAGATACCAGGGTCCCATCTCACCTTCAAATTCTGGATAGATTTAATTTCAGTAGAGTGCAGCTCAAACAAAGGTCGTATTGCTAAAGCTACCAGGAAGTTCTAATGTGAAGTCACCAGCCACCTCTCAGTTGCTTCCTTACTGAGGCTACAGCAGCATCTTGGGGTCTGCCATGTAAACGTCCTGTAGCATTTAGCAGAAGCTCTTACACAGCACATGGGAAATACTGGTGAACAGTCATTTCTGGCTAACATAATTAAACTCATTTTTACTTTGTTCCTTTCCAAGGAGAAGGCAAAAATTCTGGACTGTTGTCCAAACTCTGTCTGCACAGCCTTGGACAAGTAACTTACCTTCTTTAGAGCTATATTTCCTCCTCTAACAAAATTAATTGCTTAAATCAGGTATTCTTTTTTTTATATATTTTTTTAAAATTTTTTATTGATACATAATAATTGTACATATTCATGGAGTACATGTTATATTTTGATACAAGCATATAACATAGTGATCAAATCAGGGTAATTGGGACATGATTCACCTGAAACATTTATCATTGCTTTATGTTGGGAACATTTGAAAACTTCTAGCTATTTTGAAGTATAATAAATTATTATTAACTATAGTTGCCCTATTGCACTATTGAACACTAGAACTTTTTCCTTCTATTTAACAGAATTACCCCTTCACCAACACCTCTTCATTACCCCTTCCCACCACCCTTGCCAATCTCTAGTAGCCACCGTTCTATTCACTACTTACATGAGATCAATTTTTTTGGGTCCCATATAAATTAATCATTGTTTAAGACCTCTTTCAGTTCTAAGTTGTCACAATTATAAAATGCAATGGCCTTTTATCAGTACTGTTATTAAACCAGCCTATTATTTACCAGCTATGTGACCTTGGGTGGCCCATTTATCTTCTCCGAGCTCCTCGGATTTCTCATGTGTGAAAATTAGATGGGAAGGTCAGGCCAGATTTTCCAAATTTGTTCTGCAGAACATTTCTAGCACAAGAGAAGCTCCATGGAAAAAAAGAAAAAGAAGAAGAAGAAGATTCCCAGGGCATAGCACAGCCAAGGGCCCAACAAGTCTTAAAGTTAACAAAACTAAGCTAAGTCTTTTTAAACCCAGAAATTCCCAAAGTCATTTGACCATGAAGCTACTGTTTTCTTGTAAATCCCATGACTATAACACACAACTGTTACACTTGATATTTGGATCTCTTCCACTTCTTAAATTCTACCATTTTGTGGACAAGGCACAAGTTTGTTAGATAAAATGGTAAATAACATGCTTGTTCCTTTGACATGTAAAATGGAAGATTGTTTGTTCACT
The DNA here is from genome assembly GCF_020740605.2 of Lemur catta. NCBI lineage: Eukaryota > Metazoa > Chordata > Mammalia > Primates > Lemuridae > Lemur > Lemur catta. The sequence goes on along the minus strand of NC_059141.1, from coordinate 42,503,489 downwards.
GCTTCACCCCAGCCTTTGCCTTCTTTGCAGGGACAGATATAATCTTGTACTCATACCTTCCAGGGCTTACCTACTTTTGAGAAGATATTTTTTTAAATGAGATGGAATGTCAGAAGTCACCCTGGTTCAGGTCCAAAATGGATTCTGACTCTCTTCAGTGTAACCTATATGAGGCAGGTCATTGTGAAAGAGGAGAAGTCAATAAAACTCACTCACTAACTCACTTTTGTTAGTTTGATCCAATCAGATCAATTCCACATAACCGTAAGTTCAAAATCAGAGGAATCATCTATGTAGAGGCAGCATAGAATTTCAAAAGTGGGTCTGAAGTCAGATTGCCCAGCTGCACGGGCTACTTGGACATCTTACTTAACTCTTCTGTGCCTTGGCTGTAAGATGGAGATAATAATTACCCCATAAGAGCGCCTTGATTATAGGAGTAAGTGATTTCATACATGTAAGGCACCTAGAACAGGGCTGGCACCTGGTAAACATGTAATCAACCTTTATTATTTAACATTATCTGAACCATGGGTCCAGCTTGCAGACCATTTTATCTGGTCCATAAAATGTGTACAATTTTAACATGCTTTTAGTTAGGACATATACTCTCTAGTTTGCCTCAGACTCCACCTTTCCCTATTGTGTCATACCTGACCACTGTGTGCATGTGTGTTACTTGAGTTTAGAATGTAGACTTACTAAGGCAGAGATTGTCAGTGTCATGTTTTCAATGCTGACTCATCAGTGCCTAGAAAATATATGGGGCTTTCTAAGTGTACGTTGAATGAATGAATGAGTGTGCTACATGTGTGCATGCATGCACACACACACACACACACACACAAACTAATCCTTGCTATAATATCCTTTGCAAGGGGTTGTCCAGCCTCTGAATCAACATCTCCATGGGAGGGCATTCACTACCTCCCATTCTGTATTTGGACATTTCTGCTTGTTGGTAGTTTATTTGAACATTGAGTCCAAGTCTACTTCTCAGTAGCTTTTTATTCTCATTCAACCGTTTGATTTTGAGGCTAGAAGGAACACTGGAGAAAATCTAGTCCAATCCTCTTGCTTGGCAGAAAAAGAAGTAATAACCACGGAGGCCAAGCGACTGTCAGAAGGTCAGGATCCATTGTTGTGATCCCAGCTGCTATGTACATTTTCCCCTTTGGAATAAATGGGCACCTTTGTGGTGTGATTTGGTGAGTCTCTAGTGCCTTGAAATATCAGTACCCCTGACAGTCATTCAATCATCAAAGGTTCATTCCTTTGGATCCAGAAGAGCTTTCCAAATGTATTAGATAGTCTCCTCTTGAAATGCAGTCCTGGCTTCCTTCCTGTATCAACCAACCAATGCCTCAGTTATTAATTAATCTTTTGGTGAGGATGAAGACGAACAAGAGGAACAGGGCACAGGCTAGGCTCTGAGGGGGGAGATGTGTTTAGAGGCTGGGGGCTTAAGGGGGAGAACAGAAGGGGGTGGCACTGGAGCCACACCTCACCTACTTCCCAGGAAGGCAAGAGATCCACACCTGCCACTTAGGACATTGCTCAACATCTCCATCCCGGGGGGGTGGGGGTGGGGTGGGGTGGGAAAGTCTGTGGCTAATTTCATATAATCAACATGCAGTAGGCTCCTTTGCACCATTGAAGGAACAGGAAAGAAGTAGATGAAGAAGGAAAAAGCATCATCCATTAGTACACATTCTAGAATCTCGCTCCTAGCGGGGAATGGTTTCAGGGAAAGTGAGAAGCTGCAGGTCCACCTCCCACCTCAGCTGGATTCACCCTCAGGCCTCGCCCCCCCCCCCCCCCCGACAATGGAAAATTTCCATCAGACGTTGCATCTCTCTCTTTCTCTGTCTCTCTCTGGAGCGGTGGCTGTTAAACCCTTTTGATCCTGATCCCTTTGGGGCACTGGTAAAAGCTATGAATCCTCTCCCAGAAAAAAATGCACAAACATGGAGAATTTTGCATGCAACCTCATGCAACACCCTCACCCCTGAAACCTGTGCTCATGGACCCAAGTTAGGAATCTCTGTTGTTTGTTGTCTGAAATATGTGTTAGGGTCTTTGCCTTGCTGCCACGTATATCACCCGAGGCTCTCTGTGGGGATCTGGAGAAGGCAAGTGTGTCTTGAAGGCCTTACAGTTGTGGCAATGAACCCAACCAATTCTCTCTGCTTGTGGCTGGCACAGCACATGGTGTGGAGGACAGGGTTTACAAGGACAAATGCAAGTTTGGTTCAGTTCTTTTCATTAGAGTTATAGAGCACCTACTTTATGGCAGTCACCATGCCAGACCCTGGCACATCTAGGATGAATAAGACATAGTTCTGCTCTGGAGGGACTCAGAATCTGGTTGGAGAGACAGAACTGCTGTGTTAGTTATCTGTTGCTGTATAGCATTACCCTAAAAATTAGTGCTTCAAACAACAAATATTTATTATCCCATAATTTCAGTGGACCAGAAATCTGGGAACAGCTTAGCTGGGTGCTGCTGACTCTGGGACTCTAAGGCGGTTGCAGTCAAGCTGTCATCCAAGGCTTCAGTCAGCCCAAGACTCCACTGGAGCTGGGGAATCTGCTTCCAAGCTCACTCACAGGGCTTCTCGCCATCAGGCTTCTTCATAGCCTGCTTGAGTGTCCTCATGACATGGCAGGTGGTAATCCAAGAGAGAGGGAGAAGCAGAGAGTGCCCAAGACAGAAACCACAGCCTTTTTATAACCAAATACCCAAAGTGACATCCCATGATTTTGCAAGTCACTAGGTCCAGCTGATGCTCTAGGGGAAGGGATTATACAAGGACATGAATACCGGGAGGGAGGCTGAGATGACTGGGCTCATTCTACAGGTTGCCGACCACACTTGCAGACAGAATCTCAGCATGATACAGAAATGCCGTAAGGCAAGTTTGCCCTGGCTACTGTGGGAGCATGGAAGAGGAGCTCCTCAGTGGGCCTGTGGGGATTAAGGAGGAAGGTTGCTTGCAAGAGCAGGGAAGTCGGTTTTATGTTCTGACAAAGAAAGAAGGTGGCCAGGGAAAAAAGAGGAGAAGATGACACAGCCTGGAAAACCAGAGAGGCATGAAATGTCGCACGTTGTTTCCACCTGCTGTGCACTGCCCACTGCTTACTTCCTGTATCGACAATTATTATTGATAAAATGAAGCTTTCTCATTGATAAAATTAAAAGACTGGAAAGAACACTGAAAGTGAGGAAACAAGTCATTCATTGGAGCTGGTAGCACACACATGGGTTTATCAAAGCCATGGAAACCTCATGTCTTCCCTCTCCTGCTGCACTCACACCACTGTGGCCAAACTGAAGGGCTTACACCTCTCTGAATCTGCTGCGTCCCCACAGTTCCCTCTGCCTGGGACACCCTCCCTTCTCCCTCCTCACTTTGGACATTTCTTTGTTCAACTCCTCCTCATCTTTAAGAAGTCAGCTTAGACTAATGTAACTGGGGAGCCTCCCCTGACCTTTCCAGTTTGAATTAAGGGCACTTACCTTTGTGTTCATGCCAGCCTATGTCTACTCCTGCACTAGTACTGACTACTTTGTATTGTAATTATCTGCTTATTTGTCTATGTTACCCTCTGTGAGTTCTGCAAAGTCAGGCACCAACTCCTGTGTCATGGTTATATCCTGAGGGATTGGTCCACAGTAAGATCTCAGTCTGCTTTTGAGAAGGAAGGAAGGAAGGAAGGAAGGAAGGAAGGAAGGAAGGAAGGAAGGAAGGAAGGAAGGAAGGAAGGATGGATGAATGGTATCCATGGGGTTATCGAGAACATTTCAAAGCTTACAATTGAACAATGGAGGAAATAGATGAGATAAATAATCTGGATTTATAATACAGCTAGTCCTGTTTTGTGATAGTGTGGTGTCTTAGTTCATCCAGGCTGCTATCACAAAAATACTATAGACTGAGTGGCTTGAAAACATGTATTTGCCACAGTCTGGAGGCTGGAAGTCCAAGATCAAGGCATCATTAGATTCAGTGTCTGATGGTGGGGGGTCTTCCTAGTTCACAAAAAGCCATCTTCTTGCTGTGTCCTCATGTAGTAGAATGGGGAACAGAGCTCCCTGGGGTCTCTTTTATAATTACACTCATCCCATTCTTGAGTCCTCATGACCAAATCACCCCGCAAACTTTCCATCTCCAAATACCATCACATTGGGTCGTAGGTATTGGGGATTAGGTTTCAACATATGAATTTTGGGGGGACACAAATATTCAATCCACAGCATATGGTAAACTATCAAAGCAACATGGGGCTAGCCATTGATCTATATTTGATTACTTTTTGTAACATTTATATCCTTGAGAAAATGGCCTCAATGTTGGTCCTATTCAAGGCATGTCAAAAGAAAACAAAATTAGCTGAAGTATTTGAGGGCCTGAGCAATAGGATAAAAGATCTTGGAGAATTCAGGGATGTTTGGCTAACAGAGATTTTAGCAGCAGCCTTGCCTTTTGCCTCTTCCATCCCTGACTCTGCTGAGGAGCAGAGAGGGGTGAGAGGAGAACCTTCAAGATGAAGGCCATATGGTAGCTAGACACCCAGTGCGGGGCATGACTGGTGTGTGGGAGAATTACTCTGAGTCCCAAAGGTGCTGGCAAATCAGTGTCCAGTCTTGACTCCCTTATCTCCACTGGCTTCTTCAGCACAAATCTGTTGGTTTAATCCTCCCAGCATTCATTCATACTTGCTCTGGTAACAATACAGTGGTTTTGCCTTTGGGGAATGACGACATTCAGACTCTGAATTCTAAGCCCACATGGTCATGATCGTCTGACCCATCCCTCTGTCTTTAGAGGCAGCAGGTAAACCAGATCTGGCCAATCAGTGTATTGTAGCCTTTCCATCATAATCGTCAACTTTCAGGAGCCACAAGACCTAAGCCCAGCCAATGAGAGTTAATTCTGGGATTTTTGTAGGAATTATTGGAAAGAGAAGCTCTCTTCCCATTTGACTGGAAGCAAGAGTGTGTCAGCCTGGATCTGCGAGGACTTGGGTGGGAAAAGCAGGTCTGTGAGTGGAACCAAGGCAGAGGAAAGCAGGGCAGAAGTGGGAGCAATCAGGTCTTGGAGACTGTTTGAGCCCTTGTATCCACGTCTCCTGAAGTTTTGCAGGCCTTTTCTGTTTGGTGAATTTTTGAGCTTAAGCCAGTTTGAATTGGGTTTCCGTTCTTTGAATAAAGGAGTTCTGTCTGCTATTTCTCTTTTCTGGCCTCTCGATTTTTGGTAAGAACTTACCTCTGTGGCTCTGACTTTTGTACATTTCCCTTCCCGCTCTCTATTTTATCATGTTAATGTTATTTTCTTTGCATCTTTAATAAACTGTTCTCCCTTATGGAAAATGGATAGGACAAGGTGTTCAGAAAGTGACTGTTCCCAGAGTGGGGTCTCCTGTTAGACCATTGGCCAGGAGACTGTCTCTGGTGTTTGGGGTTTTCAGGATAGCAGAGGACAACATGGGAGGCAGGAAGGGAGCAGAGTCCTCTCTTCAAAGATATCAGTATGCAAAACTTCACGGAGGAGCTGGGTACCTATGTTAACCCACACTGGGAAGCCTGCCAATCTGGTATCCAGCATAAGATATGCCATTGATTGCAAACTTGCGAAGTAGAAAAGAGTAGAGTGTGTTTAGAAAGAAAGGAAGATAGTAAAGCATCTACCAATTCGTCAGGGCAAGAATACCAGATTACCAGAATAGTTCCCAGAACAAATATATATATATATGTATATATATATACACATAAATATATATGTATATATATACATATATATATGATTGTGAGTTATTAAATAAGCTAAATTAAATATAGCATATTATGTTAAGAAAGCACAGCATGTATAATATTTTTCAGTACTATTTTTATCCACTCCAACCCTGCAAAAAATTTGTAAAGATTTGGAATGGAAAAGGAATAAGATTTGGTTATCTGGAAAATTTGCTTATATGCAATACCTCTTTTTCCGACGAGGCCTGATAAGTGGAATACTACTGTATTGGATATTGTCCTGCCCAAACATGAGTTCTTTTCAAAGTCCTTCTGTAAGTCTGTTGTAAAGGTTCCAAGGAGAATATTTCTTACATTTTGAAAGTAAAAGTCATATCTAAAATGCAGTTTTGTGGGGAAAACGGAAAGCCCCTGGGTCACCAGTAGCCCTGGGACCAAATGCTAATTAATGGTCAGGGTCTGGGGCAATAGTGGGGTGTCCAGTACTGGTCACCCAAGACTATGTGTTTCCTCTCTCAGCCAAACAGGAGTCGTATAAAGGAGTGGCCCCCAAACTCCAAACTCCAGGAAAATGGGCCTCTGTGAAGGGGAGAGGGAGAGGGAGAGAGAGAGACATCTCACATCCTCTGACCCAGCTGGTTAAAGGGCCGTCAGCCCTATTTAAAAACAAGGAAATTAAGAAGGGGCTTGTTCAGGCCCACACATCGAGTCAGAGGAAAAGGCCCAAAAGGATACTCAGAAATTCCTGGCTTGGACAAACAGACCTGCTGCCTCTCATCAAGTCCTCCTGCCAACACAACGGTGACAGATTGAGGCCTTTAAAACACTCCAGGGCAGATGACATGCCAACCAGCACCACCTAGTGGAAGAGAAGGATTAATCGACTCACATCTCTCAACCCTTCTGCAGGGTTGTTTATTCACTCAACAAAGGACCTGTGAGAGCGGACTCTTCATTAGGTGCTGTGCAGGACAAGTTGGAAAGTTACAAGGACTAGAAACGGATATGCCAAGAGCTGAAAATATTCTGGTCAATGGCATGTTCCAGAAATGTGGAGACATTATCAACCATCACTGGGCTTAAATTTATAAAATTAGGAGGCACATATTCTAAAGAATCCAAGGTGAGTATTTCTTACATTTGAAATTCAATCTCATGGGCAGAAAAGGAGAGAGGGCAGGGAGATGAAGAGGCACTTTCTGGGCTTGAATCTGTTTGTTCTCCTCCAGCCGGTGGCCATTGTTATGCAGGCAGTGGAAGGGGAGCCATGAGATTGTGTTGATGAACAAGTGATCAAGGTATGTAGAAGCTACCTTGGAACTTCTGAAAACTGTGCCCCACCCTTAACACAGAACCAGAAAAACAATGATTCTTGCCTATAGCTCCCTTCATTGTATCAGTAGTAGACAGACTGGAGTGAAATCATAACTAGAATGATTGCAAACTGCTCCTTTGTCCCAGATACAGTTTGGGTGTCCCTACTGATGCTTGCTTTTGCACTCCTCAAAATATATGTGTAATTAAGACTCTTGAGTTCAAATGACCAAAATCCCAACTAGAACTAGCTCAGTCCAGGAAGGGGGAGCTTATTGGAAGGTGTCTAGAGGTATTTTATGTAATCAAAGCAATAGTTGAACGGTGCCTCTGGACCTCAGGAACAAGGAACCAGGGGAACCAGGGACCTTGTCTCTGGTCTCTCTGTGGGTCAGTTTCACTATTTTTCACAGGGAACCAGCTTTTGATGGGAGGATAAGCACTGATACTGTCCAGATCTCTCCTTTCATAGCTTCTCCCACTTGAGAGAGGCTGGCTCCCTTTCCTCTGCTCTGATTTTTTAAACTCCGCAGAGGCACTGACAGGCCAGGTGGAGGTCAGATATCCATGGGATGTTGATCTGATAATGCTGCAGATGCCATATTGATCTTGAAACAATGGCACTTTGGAGTCACCACTTCAGCCTCCCATGAGACCTCACACCAGCCAATTCCTCAAATGTGGAATCTTATTTCATTTTGGGGCTCTCCCCTAAACACATTCTATAGATCCCAGACCACCCAGAATTCAACAGGGAAAGGTCCCTTGCCTGGGATAACAAACTGCCTGCATGGAACACAGATCGGGTGCTGAAGGTCCAATCCACATCCATATTCGTATTGGAGAGAAAGATAGTTCTAAACACAAGAATGTTGATCTAGAACTGAACAGAATCTTCATTTTGCATGTTTGTTGAGCTAAGAAGGCAGAAAGTATTCCAGCATGGGCTTTTTCTACCAGGAGAGTACCAGAGGAAATAGACTCATATCTATGCCCTGGAGCGTTGGGTAGTGAGAGGGGGTAACCAGGGCGGGATGGGGGAGAGTCACAATATTGGATTTGAAATAGCAAATCTAGGCTTTCCTGTGGCTGTATGTCCACCCATTATCAATAGTCTACACACAGCACACAGCAAAATCATAGTCTACACACAGCACAGTACTACTTTGAGCTTTTGTTCCTTTTGCCTGGCGAGTGGAACCCCTTTCCCCTCACACTGTAAGTCTGGACATTTTTGCAACCAAATTAAGTCCGACTTGGGTCAGACAGTTCTTGACAGTGGTGACAAGTGGAAACAATGGATTCAATCTTCAAATGGTTTAATTAGTGTGTTCTTATCCTAGTTTTCAGCTAGTGAAGGTAACTGTCCCTGAAAATCAATCTAATATAAGATAGCATTCTAAATTGTGACTATGATTTGTCAGGGTATAAAAGACTCCAGGGTAATATCAATTTTCTCCTTTTTATCCTATTCAGATGAGGATTTCTCAGTCAGTAATTGCAGTGAACCCAGAAGAAGGGGTGATGGTGAGAGGAGAGGAGATGAATTAAGGAATAATGCTCTAAGTATGGGTAGCTAATTTCACAATCATTGTGAATAGTTATTTTATCAAATGGCAGCTCGTACAAGAATTGAAAAGACATTAAGTCAAAGATAAAGAGATTCTATCTTTGGTGGAAAAGTTATCATTAAACCAATAGGATGATAAATAAAACAGAGGGGCTTATCAGCAGAAGGGGTCTTCAAAGGAAGTGGGGCAGGTCACATCACAGAACGCTTGATGAAGCCAACAGCCAAAATGCAATTCTGTCTCGGAAGGGATTGTGGTTAGGGGAGATGAGATGAAGAGGTAGAAAGAATCATGGATTCAAGCATGGATTAGATCACCTAATAGGACTGTCCTATTAGGTGATCTAATGTTTCACTGCAAGCCCTAATTTTCTTCTGTAAAATGACTGCTTTCTGATACCGAAAGGCAGAATTTTCACTTCACTGATTGGTACTAAAACCAGACTGCTGGTTCCACCATTGAAAAAAATGAACAACCACAAAAAAATTTAAAGTCAGCTCTTGGGAGATATAAATTCATAAACCCACTACACTATTAAAGATGATAGAACTGGTCCCTTTGGGGTGATGGATATTCCCATTTTGGTGTAGAATACCCTGAAACTCCACTTCATTTTCTCCTCATCAGCATTTGGTATGTACCTAGTGTGGAGAAGATTTTGTTATTGAATAACCTTTTTATGTGTCCCATGCAAGGATGCTGAGGAGAAAATTCGGTGAGGCCCTGAGAGTAGCTGGATATTAGGGAAAACATACAAAAGAAGTAGAAAAAAGAAACACAGCTTTAGGAGGGTAAACTAGGGATCATTGTATCTGTTATTATAATTACATTCCATGTTAAAAATTTTTAATTTATTCATTGTTCATCCAATATGTATTAAAAATAATTGTGCCAGACTCTGGAGATAGAAATTTTAAAATACACCCCAGCCCCTCCTCTGCCCTCCAGGATCCCAAAGCTCTTATGAAGGATCAACTCACTTCACCCCTGTATTAGTCAGGGATTCTTTGGTTGCAAGAGACATAAACCCACGCAAACTTCTTAAGCAAAGGATATCAGAAATAGAGTACTGAAAATGGGAGCATCTCAAATTTCTCTCTCTTTCTCTCTCTCTCTCTTTCTCCCTGACCTTACTCCTTTGTTTACAGGGTGACCTACAGTTGCTGTCATTAGATTCTCAGCTTTTGAAACTATAAGACTTTATAGTTGTGGCACCTGCTTCTGACTTAGTCTTTTTGGGCCCAATTTCAAATCAATGAGAAAGAAATTCTGATAGACACAATTTAGGTCAAGTATCTATTCATGCATTCCACAAATATTTATTGAGCACCTTGTATGTGCTAGGCACTATTCAAGGCCTTGGAGCTGAACAGTGGACAAAACAACACCCATATGCTCATGTGCTTACACTTAGAGTTGGGATGGGTGGGTGCAGCACAGATAAGAAAGAGCTGGATTTTTAATACAAGCTCAGGAATGATAAGTGTTTTGAGGAAGAATAAAGATGGGTAGACAATAGAGAGTGACAGAGAGGTGCTATTTTAGGAAGATATTCTGACCAAGTGTTGCTGAGAAGGTGAGTTGAGCAGAAGTCTCCAGGAAGCAAGAGAGCAGGCTGTGTGGTCAAGGGCATTCTAGGCAAAGGACCTCAGAGGGCTCATGTCCTTAGATGGGCTCATCAAGAAGATTACCAAATGCTTATTAAGCGCTTTACATGTGTCCTTGAGAAGAAGTTACTGTTATTATCCTCATTTCACAAATTCAAAGAAGCTAAGGAACATGCCCGAGTTCAAGAGCAAGGAGAGTGGCCTGAAAGGAGGTCCAGGATGGAACAAGAACACAACCACGTAGATCGTGTTAAAAATCTGAGGAGTCAGCACCTTCAAGCATGACCATTCCCCAGACTGGCGCCTGGCACTCATCATGTAGGCATACACCCATCCCCTCCCCCCACCCCCCGCCTCAGTCTGATATCCAGTTGGTATCATTCCCCGATGTGCATTTAGGTGATGATCAGGGAAACCAATTTTCTGGTGAGTACATGTGATGCTTGTTTTTCCATTCTTTGGATACTTCACTTAATATAATGTGTTCCAACTTGAAGGTGCTGACTCGGGGAGGTGGAGGGTGGGGGGAGGGGATGGAGGTATGACTACATGGTGAGTGCCAGGCACCAGGTGCACTGTCTGGAGAATGGACACGCTTGAGGCTCTGACTCAGGGGGACGGGGGGGACATGGGCAATGTATATAACCTGAGCTTTTGTACCCCCATGATGAGCTGAAATAAAAAAAAAATCTGGGGAGTCACGAGATGGATTTGAACAGCAGCAAACAGCCATGACCTGACTTTTATTATAAAATAAAGTTTGCACAAATTCACCCAAACAGTAAGTGGCAGACCCAGGATTCAAGTCCAGGCATCTGGCTTCAGAATCCAAGTTCTTGGCCAATGCTTGACTCCCTTTCACCATGATCCCAGGGTTTCATAGTAAAGTTTGCATGAAGGTTTTCAGACCCTCTGAAGGCTCATCAATGCTTTCAAATACATTGAACTTGCAACCTGAAGTCAGTGATAGAATTGAGTTTTACATAGCAGTTGGGTCTTCTTTTACACTCAAAAAGACACATGCATCTTTGCTATGGCAACTCCATTCATTTAATTCATCATTGAAAGTCATGGTATAAGCTGCCAGCTATTCCTAGTACTATTCAGAACAGATTTTTCTCCATCCCCTACCACCCCGTCATCTTCACCCTATTTTCTACAAAACAGCATGTGGATTATATTTTATAAGCAAGAAAAAAGTCCTACTTAAGCAGAGTCACACAACAAGGTGGAGATTGGCAACAGCATGTCAGAAAGAATGAGAAAAAATAAACTGCAACTGGTAGTATCCTTCTCTAAGGATACCCTCCTTTCAAAAATCTCTTTGTGGAGAATATTAAGAAAATTGGAACCTGCTTTCTCTAGAATTGAGTAGTTTTCACAGTTTATGTCTTTTGTTAAAGAGTGACTGTATTTACATGGTACATGCTCAGGGTGAAAGATTACATGATGGAAAAAACAGAGCACGCAAGAAACCAATCCTTTTCCTCAAATTATAGGACAAACTTGACAGCCATGTGGACTGATTCCAACTGACCAGAAGCCTTAATTTACTGAAATTACTGCCCTGTGCCTATTTTTAAGAGGAAGAACAAGATAAAATGGCAAAAGTTTTATTATAAATAACCCCACCCCCAGGTGCCAAGTAATGAGCGACAGGGGTGTCACGCACACAGATTCAGCCCAAACTATCTGTGTGGCAACGGCACTAAATAATACAAACTGATGTTTAACTGGATTCATTAATTCATTTAATAAACATTGTTCAAGTGCCTACTATGTTCCAGGCACTGTTCTAGGCCCCAGAGAAACAAGTCTGGATACAGTGAAAACTCTTCTCTTATGGAGCTTACATTCTAAGTGTATGTGGGGGGGATAGATGGGAAATAAATATGTAATATAACAGATAGTGATAAGTGTTGCAAAGAACAAAGTAAAGCAGTACAAGAGCAATGGAGTGAGGGGAGAGTTGAGAGGGGTGATGGTCCTATTTTATCAAGGGTGGTCATAGGAAGTCTTTCTGATTAGGTGACATTTGAGCAGAGATTTGGTCCAGACTATGATATGATCAGAGAAAAAGTTTGTTTGAATAGCCATATTTTGCTAAGTCAATGCAGAGAATAGATTCCTTTCACAAATAGTTTCAACAAAGGTTTTCAAACAAAATATTAACCCTCAGTTAATTAGAAAATCCGATTGGCTGGAATTCTTCTTAACCCCATTTCCTAGACACTACAGTTAAAGGAAGGCAATATATACATTTATATATACAACATACACATTTAAGCATTCTTAATTATCTACCTAGAGACAACATGCTATAGTGGAAAAAGAATGATCTTCAAAATCAGTGAAGATAAGGGGGGAAATAATTGGTGGACTCTACTTAGAATCCCAACTCTACTGTTTGTGATTTTGAGTCAATCGGGTAACCTTCCCAGGTTTCACTTTATCTATGAAAAAATGATACAACATGTACCCTTGGACTGGCTATGAGGATTAAACAGATATCATATGAAAGATGTAAGTCTTACATAGGCTCTCAGTAAGTGCCTAAAAATATGTTAATCTTATTCCCCCAAGGTGCCTAGAGAATTACTAATTCATGAATAGTGTCACAGAGCAATGCAATAAACATAAAATTTTATTTCTTTTCCCAGCAACAGAATTAGAAATTTTAGGATGTCCAGGAAACCAGTGGCTTAAACGCTCTTAAGATTTATTGAAATGATTATTCTACTGCATTTTCAGTGTCAGTGTCCCATCTGGACTATTCGTTTAAAGCCTTTTATTCCAGCTAAATATCAGGTCAACACACAATAATGAGAATGAGTACCACGTCTGGAATTTCTCCTTTGGACACTAAGCCCTAAGACTATAACAGCCAGTGAAGCATGTTAGGCATATGCTCAGACACAGCCTCTCACTGTCGTCAAGATTAACATTTCTTCTTGGTCCAGTGGGGTGGCTCCCATGAAATGGGCACCTGTGAGTTTCCATGTAACAGTCATTATAACGATTTTGGAAACCCAGTATCCACTTCATTGAATTTCCCCAAAATTGATGGATGTGACCCGCTCGGTCAATTTTAAACTCACTTGTGTATTTTTCTTCCCCTTATTACACATTTATAGCACTAGGATTAGAAGAAAATCCCTACATCCTGTCTAGTACTCAGTGCTCCATGTGGCCATTTCTTTAAAATAAATGAATGGGCTATTTTCTCATTTCTGTTAGTTATTTCAGGAAGCTAGTGGTGGGAGAGCTGCAGGGTGCCTATCACTCTGGTCTTTCCAAAATTATTTTAAAGTTTTCCACGAACAAATCTAGCAAGTAGAGATTGAACTACTGTTGAACACCAGCATGCAGGCCTTATCCCAAAACTTTTCTCCAGTGGTTCATTCCATTTTTACAGATGTGATGTCAGGCTTCCTCAAAATAGAAAGGTAAGATCTTGCTCCATTATAAACTCACTTTTAATATCTACTTGAGCTGGTATTATGTGCATACCTGGAATAAATCCCACTGATTCTGACATCTGAAAATTTTCCCTAAGCTGACCTGCCATAGAGGAGATCAGCTAACCCCTGGGAGACCCAGAGCACCTGATCTTTGCCTGCTATTTTAGAGGCCTTTCCATGCTTACTAACCCTGGCCTAAGTGAACTTGTCAGCTTGGATCCCCAACACTAAGAATGAAGTCAATGGCAAACCTAGTTATCAGATGGGCATTTTGGTACAGTGATAAATCAAATCTATATAGAAAAGGCTACTGAGGAAATAAGTACCACTTTTACACATCGCTTTTTAGGATATTAGCTTATCTCCACAAGTCAATGTGGAGGAAATTATCATCTTCATTTTACAGGTGAGAAAATCCAAGACTTAAGAAGTTAAGCAGTTTGACCAAGATTACATAGCTAGTAAATATCAACTGGAACTGCATCTCACATGCTCAGAGTTCAAATCTCCTCTCCTCCCTTTGCTAACGTCTTCCAATTCCTGTACCCTATAGATATACTTATTTGTTAGTTCATTACATTAGCTACCTACTTCTTTTCATGCTATTTTACCTTAAAATGAGACTTCTGATTTTCAGGTAGCTGATGCTCCCTAGATCCCCAACAAATCTCTGAAGTCCAAAATTGACTCTCAATTGAAGGAGATGGCAAGTATGTTTTCAGACAATAAAAATTACAACGGAACACATGTAGTGCTGGGCTTAACAACGAAAGAAGAGATTCAGCTATCTCTTTCATTGCTGTGTAAGATTTATATCAAACTCTTCTTACTCTTTGAAATCCATCCTGTTCATCTCAAGTCATAGTTGGATCCTTCAACATTCACTCTCTAGACCGCTTGCTTGGCACTTCATCACGAATTGCCTATGTACCTAATGTGTTACTGACTTGAATTATCTTTATTGTCTCATTGATTTTCCATTTATGAATTGCCTTCCAACTAGAGGCTAAGCTTATAGAAAAAAGCAGAGCCATATCTAAAACTTTTCTCAATCCCTGAGATGTCAATGTTTGCTGGAAGTTTACTGTTACTCTAGACAGTGCAGAAAGAAATCCCAGTTATCTCAGACTTCAATCCCTTAGATTTAAGGTTGCCTATAAGAATACTTACAAAAACAGAACCAGGGAAAATATGTTGTTATAGCCATGAGAATTGTCTACCCACTCGCTGCTTCTTTTTAGCTAACATAACTCTGAGTTTGTTGGGTAGTCATATGATCCAGGAATGCCAATGAGATATAAACAGCGTTTGTTTCCTGTTAAGATGAACAGGAAGAAGAGACAGGCTGACCTACCCCTTCTCTTTCTTCCTGACTTGAATGTGGACATACAGCCTGCTCCTGTGGCATGTGACATGAAGCACCAAGCAACAGGTTGAGAAGACAACAGCCAAAACTGGTAGAGCAAAAACACAGAAGGAAAAAGCCTGCCTGTGTCTCAGATGACATCCATGAGCAGCTGCACCAGTGTAGGAATCACCTCCCTCCAGTCTTCTCATGAGTGAGAGGTCACGTGTCTGTATTGCTTGAGCTATTTCTAACTCCTACTGTAGATATATAGTCAGAGTTTGGTACTGCAGTTGAACCACATCTTTCTTTGAGCTGCCAAACAAGCAAAACAACAGCATAAAAGAGATGCTTGATTAGTTATTATTTGTCATTGTCTTTGAGGAGAAAATGTATCAGTGCTTCAGGAGGAACAGCACTTCACATGGAACTTAGCTCTTTAAGAAATGTCTCAGGTGGAGCACCATAGAGAGACACTTAGTTATGGCGGAAAATATATTCAAATCATATCCCCACATTAAATGTAAGATTGGATTTCATCTGTTTGTTTCCTGTAGTAACTTTTAATGTAAACTGAAGATGTAAATACAAACTCTAACTCAGTGAAGACAATTATACAAGAGACTATTCAGCTCATGCCAACTAAATAGCATTTTGTTGCACTTCAAAGCCATATAAACAGTATATATTTCTAAAATTACCTCACCTAAAGAATTTTGATCTATCCAGGTTGCCATACAATCAATGGAGGGAAAACATAGTTTTTCCATTATGTAATTTAAAGTTTCACTATGGAAACAGATCACTCTCCTATGGAAACTTCCCAAAATATTGCTATGAAAGAAAGAGGTTTTAGGGTCTGAATTTATCTGCTTCACAAAAGTCTCCTTTGATTCCATTAATTAAATCATTGCTTACCTCTATATTTTCCTGGTTAGAAACAAGGTCCTTTAATTGGTTCTTAGTCTATCACACAAAACCAGCTGGCCCATTGCTGAATGAGAGAAAGAGGAAATACTGACTCAACCCATTTGAGCAGAGAGCAGCGTGGGCAGGGAGGGTCAACCTTACACATCTTTTATTACAAAATAGTTCCAAGTCTCTCGAGACTAGATGAGTGGGAGAGAATAGATTACGCTTCTAAAGTAGAAGCTATCTAGGAGGACAGGAAAACAGCCCTTTGGTTCAGAAAAGGATGGAGAGGCTGCCTGCTACAGAGGCCATCATTTGATCATTCGGGTATCTGTGCAGCACTTTGGGGTCTCTAAGGCTTAAGAATCTGAAATCATTAACACAAAACTGGAACTCATCTCAGTCTTGGCGTTTTGTCTCAGGAACAAAATTGGCCCTGAGATCCATAAGTGACTCATTGAGGAAATACTTGGGCACTGCACAATATGAGGGCAATATTTCAACAACAGGCAAACATGTAGTACATGAGGAAGAATCATAAATGAAAGGAAAATAAATTAAGGAGTCCAGAAACCAGAGGAAGGATCACAGCAAGAGGCAGAAACCATTACCCTGGAAGTGAAATGCCAGCACTTTGGAAACAAAACATATGTGCTAGAATCATCAATGAACTTGAAATGAGACTTAAGAACTACCATACCAGTTTGCCTTCACTTCCTTTTGTGTTTGCTGCATGCCAAATAGTTGAATATAAAGTATTCTAATGGATGTAAGAGCATTTTACAAATTAAGTGCTCTGAAAATATCAGCCATTAGCATCATTCCTGGGGAAGAGGAGACCACCGTGTTACTCAAATTATGACGTCTTCTAGCCAAATAGTTTGCCCAGAAGGAAACTATGAAGCCATGATCCAAATTGAAAAAGTGAAAAAATGAAAACAACTGAACAATTTTTCCGTGTTTGGCCTTGAACTAGGTTATAGCCTGTTACCAATAAGAATCCTGTTTAATATTGGGATATTAGAATTATGGTACTCTGAAAGGAGAATATTTGTACTTTTCTGCACTGTTTCAGAGGGGCAGAAAGACTCGGAGCCATGGGCCACAGCCCCTCAGCCAGGGCTGGCAAATGAGCAGTGTGTTACCCTTCTCCCTCCCGTGCTCATGGCAGACATTGCTAATCAGTCATGACACTCTGCCACTCTCATCAACAGCATTGGGATTTTTGTCTACACAGCCTTCCAGAAAGCTACTATCAACAAATAAGAGTTCCAATGTTGAGCTGAAACCTAATTGCCTTCTTGGCCTTAGGCTGCTCAGAGTGCTATTTTAGGTCCCCACCCAGCCTGATTGGAGGAGTTGCTCCAACTCTGTAGAGCACATGGAAAAGAGATATCCATTTAAGGAGTAATAATTATGATAATGATAACAAACATCGAGAGCAACAATAATGGTAATAATAGCATCTGCCATTTAGTTCACCCTTACTGGGTTCCAGGAATTAGTTGAAATGCTTCACATATTATTGTTACCTCCATTTTACACATGAAAAATCTGAGATAGAGGAAGTTACTAACTTGCTCAGACTCATGGGATTTAAACCTAGTTCTGTTTGACCCCAGAACCCATACTGTTACCTATACCATTAATAGAACTCAGGTTCAACCAGGGGCTTTATAACATGGTTAATTATCTGCCTCCATTTAGAAATTTCTGTAAAGGAGAGAAGGAACTCTCCCCCTCCTTTTCTTGTTGAAACTGGTGGCCCCCGGCTACTTCCTGAGATGTCCACATTTGCTGGAAGTTTACTGTTACTCTAGACAGTGCAGAAAGAAATCCCAGTTATCTCAGACTTCAGAGTATTTGTATAAACTCATCAAAGTTCACACTGTTTACACAAACAACTTTTTCAGGAAAGGAAGATGTCATCTTTCTCTATTTTACGTGTACAATCCTCCTCCGCCCTACTGTGTGTCCCTAGGGCATGGCCAATTAGCATAAAGGCGGAGGACAGGTCTCAGTCAAGGCAAAACAACCTTGACATGCAGGGAGAAAACCAATCGGACTTTCTGGGGTTTCAAGAGCTATTTTGGTAAAGGTTTTCTCAGAAAGTGAGAGTTGTATACAGATACTAGATAATATTCCAGTCTTGGTCACATCCGGGACATGACTTGAGTTTGGTCTTTCCGGAAGCATTATTATGGACATGGGAACACAGCCAGAGGAAAAAAAACAAACAAACATTAAGTTTTACAGCTTTCCAAGTCTTACTTGTGGCGAATAAAGGCAAAATTAAGAACCAACTTCAAAGCGATGACACATACCACTTTATCACTAAAGCCCAACATCTTTAGTGTTTCCTGCTCTTCAAGAAATGTTACTCAGAGTGTGATAACAAGATACAACAGAGAAATAGCTAACTACGAAATCATTTTCTTATTACTGAACCTGAAGGACCAGGTTAGTTTCTTGTTTTATCTTTTTTATTGTTCAGATTTAAGGTGTACACATGATGTGTTGATATACATAGCAAAGTGATTACCAAAGTCAAACAAAGTAATATATCCATTATCTTACACAGGTATTTTTTTCTTTATTATGTGGTACGAGTACCTAAAATCTATTCTCTGAGCAAATTTCTAGTATACAATACAATATTATTAACTATATTTCTCATGTTGTACAGTAGATCTCTACACTTGTGCATCCTACATAACAACAACTTTACGCCCTTTGATCTACATCTTCCCATTTCCCTGCTCTTGGTAATCACCATTAGTACTCTGTTTCTATGAATTTGATTTTTTTAAATTTTTGGTTTCCACATATAAATAAGATTATTCAGTATTTTTCTTCCTATGACTGGGTTATTTCACTTAACATGATGTCCTCTAGGTTCATCCATGTTGTTGCAAATGCTAAGATCTTTTTCTTTTTGAAGGCTGAATAATATTTCATTGCATATATACACCATCTGAACTGATGTTGATGGACACTGGTTGTTTCCATATCTTGGCTATTATGAACAATTCTGTAATAAACATGGGAGTGCAGATATCTTTACAAGGTGGTGATTTCATTTCTTTTGGGTATATTCCCAGAAGAGGGATTCCTGAGTCATATAGTAGTTCTATTTTTAATTTCTTTAGGAACCTCCATACTGTTTTCTGCAGTGGCTGCACCAATCTACATTCCCACCACAGTGTACTAGGGTTCTCTTTTCTTCACACTCTCCCCAACACTTGTTATCTTTTGTTTTTTTGATAAAAGCCATCTTAACAAGCGGGAAGTGATACCTAGGTAAGTTTCTTCCAATGGAGTGGGCAGAATTGTGTTTAACAACTTCAGTTCTTGTAAGTTCTCCTCCTTCCTGCACGTTCCCCATCTCTGCCTTGCACTCCTACACACTCATGGATTCTTTGCTGCTTCTAATCTCTCTTTCTATATCTGCTTCAATGCTCCCACCAAAACTTGTCTTTCCTGGGTCCCTTTCCTTCTAGATCCAGCTCTTTGCTAAAAGGTCAATAAATTAAATCCACACAAAATAGTCATCCAGATTTAATCATCTTGATATTTCTAGCAGCATGTCAGGGCTGGTGGGAAAATGAGTTGGAGTTGGGAGAAAGGGCTTTCAGATTCTCACCTAAAAAAACTCAAACCAGGTAGGCATCCCGTCTGCCTATGAATAAGGGCAGCACTGATGCCTACCTTACAGGTGAATTGTGGTGAATTCTAACACTGAATTTCACAAACCCAAGTGAGAAGAGATAAAACAAAGCACACCTTGAACCACATGCCCCAACCATCTTACCCTCCAACTGGAAATGATGCCTATGCACACTGCCAAAAAGCTAGAGGCAAAGGTCACTACCAACCATCCATCCCCCCACCTCCCCCCTACTCCATCCCCACCACCCTCAACCCCAAGGAGAAGGCACTTCTGTGTGCCTCTGCTGCAGTGTGGAAAGCAGCAGCCCCTCTCATGCTGGGGACATCTGCGGCTGTAGTGGCAGTTGAACCATTGAGAGGAACAATCACAAGGCCCTGCTGACGTCAATACTTGGAAAAGAGCTTTGCCTGTTTTAAATAGCTGCTGTCTGTTGTATTAAGCAGCATCACTTAAAGTAATCAAGGTGATCTATATGTGTACAATAGCCAGGGCGCTTGCAGTGTGTGCTCCTGCTTCCCAAGTGCATGAATGCAGCGAGCTTACCAGAGTGGCTTTGCTCAGAAGTTAGCATAGGAGACTGTTCTTCTGCTTCTGTAGCTCCCTCTCCCTTCTTGGTCCTGATCTTGAATACTTTTCTTGTCTTTGACTACTATCTCTTGTTTATATATCTATATATATCAAGATATATATATCTTGATGAAGAAATTCTTGATGGATATTTTTAAATAGTCATGTACATGTACGACTCAGGAAGCATTCATTACACAACAAAAATGAGAAAGAAGTGGGGTGAGGATGGGAGTAGAAGGAAGACTGTGCCCTTTGATCAGACTGAAATTCAATTTTCTTCATTCATTTCTGTAACCAAATATGAACCCTAAAGACTTATGTTTTTGTGCAAATACTAGCATACCAGCAAAAGAACATGCTTCTAGCATGCTTTTTAGATCTTTCACAGAGCAGGTGTTATTAGTGGGGAAACTAAGACTCCCAGGTGGTTAAAAACTGCCATTTTCTGAACACTTATTATGTGCCAGGGATGCATGAAGCATTTTATATACATGTGACAACGTTTTGCAAAGTAGATCCTGCTGTTAATACCATTTCACAGGTGAGGAAACAGATTCACAGCTAGAAGGCAGGATGCAGCCAGGATTCAGATTACAGGCAAGCGGAACCCAGATCCAATGGTCTCCCCCACTAAGAATAGGGACTTTGCCACCGCAGAGGTCAAACCGGGGCATCTGCCGTCAAATCCCACTAGTGTCTCTTTTTAAATATGTGTCCTTTAGTCAATCTACTTAATCACTCTCTTCTAAAAACATGTTTACACTCACATGATATTGTTTCAGTTCTGCTTGTTTTTATGCTTCACAATGTCTTGTTCTTTTTATGAATATTATTTCTTCCTTTAAATCTTTGAAATGTTAAGTATAAATTTTTGTTCTATTTTTAAAGTTGACATCCAATAAAGTTGACTCTATATGAATTGCACTGTTTCCCTCTGGCTGCTTTCAGGATTATTCTTTCTCTTTAGTTTTTAGCAGTTTGATCATGCTGTGTTGGAACTTGGATTTCTTTGGGTTTATTATATTTGGGATGCATGGAACTTCTCACATTAAAAAAAAAATTATATCTTTTGCCAGATTTAGGACCTTTTTAGCCATTATAACTTCAAATGATTTTTCTGCTCCATGTTCTTTCTTTGGTCTCTCTGGGGCTCTGATGACATGACATTGATGTTAGAACCCTTGGTATTTCTCATAGTACCCTAAGATTCTGTTCATTTTTTAAATATTTCACCTCTCAGTTGTTTAATATTAATTGACTAATAAATATTACATAATTTCCATTGATCTGCTTTTAAGTTTACTGACCTTTCTTCTTCCATCTCAGTTTTACTATTGAACCCATCCAGTAAATTTTTCAGTTTGAACATTTTATTTTTCAGTTTTAAAATTTCTATTTCATTTTTCTTTGCAAAGAAAATCTATAATAGTTCTTTGCAAAGATAGTCTATGTTTCCATTTATGTCAAGAACATTTACCCTTTGTTCTTGCAGATGGTTCCAGCATCTGTGTCATCTTGGAGTCAGCATTTGTTAACTGTCTTTTCCCTGAGAGTTAAAATTTACCTGTTTTTGTTCATATTTTTTTGTTGTTGTTGCTTTGGTTTGGTTTTGTTCTGTATACCAAGTAATTTTGGATTAAATCCTGAACATTTTGAAGATTATGCTATGATATTCCAAGTCTTGTTTAAATCCTGAGGGAAATTATGTTCTTTTTTGTTTCATCAGACAGTTGTCCAGGTTAGGTTCAGGCCACAAGTTCTGACTTACTTTTATATGCTATGTTTCTAATATCAGTTTAATTTTAAGGTATTTTCTGTGTTACCTAGATCAGTTGCACATGTGTACCAGCATGTAGTCCAGTCCTCTAAGGCTATGGTGTGCTCAGATCTCTACAGGTGCACATCAAAGGTACTCCCAGGCTTTCAGACACAACATTAGGGGACTGATTTTTTTATTTCCCATCTCTCTGTAATCTCACTGATATGTTTTAGGTTTTGGGGGCCTCCTTTTACAGACTTTCAGCCAGAACGTTGAAGCTGTATTTTTTTCTAGTCTTCAAGGCACTTCTTGTGACAATATCTGTGTCTAGAATCAAGTAGTAGGGGGACAGAGAGGGAAAAAAAGCCATGGGAATTCATTCAGTGCTCTTAGATCCATAGCTCATCTGGCCCTTTCTCAAAGTTTCAGACCTCTGCTCAGCTACCACTGTCATCACTGTACCATTGCCACCCCCATAATGCCTGGAGGTTGGGGCGTCCCCACTCTCCCTGACCCTGAGAATCTCCCTTTCCTTGCCTCTAGAAGCAGAAGAAATTCTCTTCAATCTCATTCTGACAGCAGCCAGTGTGTACTTTCATATTTTGTGCTGTGTCTTAGTCCGCTTGTGCTGCTATACAAGAATACCTGAGGCTGGATAATTTATGAAGAAAAAAAGTTTAATTGGCTCACTATTCTGCTGGCTGGAAGATTGGGTGTCTGGTGAAATCCCCAGCTGTTTCTACTCATGGTGGAAGGTGAAGTGGAGCCAGTGTGTGCAGAGATCACATGTCAAGAGAAGAAGTGAGAGACAAAGGCGATGCACCAGGCTCTTTTGAACAACCAACTCTCATGCCAACTAATAGATTAAGAATTAACTTCCCCCTCCTCCCAGGGAAGACATTAATCTATTCATCAGGGATGTGCACCCATGGTCCAAACACTTCCCACTAGGCTCCACCTCCAACATTGGAGATCAAATTTCAACATGAGTTTTGGAGGGATCAAATACCCAAACAATAGCAGGGCATCTTTGTGTATAGGCTAGGTGATACTGGAGGGAAAAACTGACAAACTCACCACTGGTTTGACTGAATTTTGAATTCATGTCTTACACCCCAATCGCATGCTGTCATTTATTTTTCAGAGACTTACGCAAGCTGTTCCATGCATCAGCCCAGGATTTACAGTTGCATTCAGTAGAATAGATGGGATGGAATGTGCTTACTCCATCTTCCTTAGAACCAGAACTCTGTGTATGCTTTTAAAGTTATTTTCAGAAATGCTATTATTTTCATTTTATGTAGAATAAATTCTTGACTGAATTATTGATTTCATTGGCTGTCCTTAGTTCTCTTATAGGTTATAAATGAACATAGTCTTAGAATCAATTATTTCGGTATGACCTTGCATAAATAACTTATTTAAACTCTGTGTGTCAGTACTCCTGTCTGCAAGATAGGGACACAGGTCAGAGATAGCAACTGAAATATAGTTAGAAAGCTGTTGCAATAGTCCTGGAAAGAGGTAATGGTGGCTCCAACCAGGGTAGCAGTGATAGTAATAAAGAGAGCCTCTCTGGCTTTCCTCTGTCTCATCTTCATGTAGTCCATCCATCTTGATGTTCAAGATGAACAAGAGGATGTGGTCAAACAAAAAAGAACCACTGTTTCAGTTCTTTTTTTTTTCTGCTGCCTCAAACTGAACCTTGATCTTTGTTAAACTTTAGTATAAGGAACTGGTTTTGTTTATTTGAGAGAAGAGAAAGCTTAGGAGTAGGACAGAGTAGGGTTGGAAACAGGATATTTTGTCTTCAAATAGCTGAAGGATTGTTTAATGGAAGAAACGCTAAATGTATTACAAGCAAGCAAGCAGGCACAGATAGAACTAAAGGAAACACATTATAAGGAATCAGTTTAGCTTAAGAGCAGGATGAACTTTATAATGATGAAAGCTGTTTGTCTTAGTCTGTTTCTGTTGCTTGTAACAGAATACCTGAAACTAGGTAATTTATAAAGAAAAGAAATTTCTTTCTTACAATTATGGAGGCTGAGAAGTCCAAGGTCAAGAGGCTGCATGTGGTGAGGGCCTTCCTGCTAGCGAGGACTCTGTGCAGAGTCCCGAGGTGGTGCAAGGCCTCCCACGGGGGCTGAGCATGGTAGTTAGCTCAGGTCACTCTTCCTCTTCTTACAAAGCCATCAGTACCACTCCCAAGATCATTTATTAATCTATTAATCCATGAGTGGATTAACTCATTCATGAATGTAGAGCCCTCTTGACTCAATCACCTCTTAAGGGCCCCAACTCTCAGTACAGCCATATTGGGGATTAAATTTTAACATGATTTTCAGAGGAGACAAACATTCAAACCATAGCACTGTAGAAAGACAGAATGGACAGTTTCAGGCATGGGGAAGTGGTGGTTGCTGGAGGTGTCCAATTCGATGACGTTTCATGTTCCTTCCAAGCTTAGGAATGATCACCTTCTCCATTTAGTGGGTACTTATCATACTCAAGTTTCAGTGTTGGGGGAACAAAGACCTGAAGCCTGTGAAAGATGATGATATTTGTGACAATAGATAAATATTGATATTTCCCCCCTCAAGCTAGCTTTGTTCTCTACATTCTGTTTGCTCAAACAGAGTTGTTGTGAAAGTAGCCTAAGTCGGTGGCAGCTATTTGGCCTGAGAATTGATTCTCCTCCCTCCTCAAGTTTCTTAACGTAAAAATTTTTAAGTGCTTATGAAAGTACTAGCACTGTGCTAAGTACTCCATATGCATTATCTCATTATATTTTCATAACACTATTTTGAGAAACCTAATATCATTTTGCAGATGAAAAGACAGAGTTTGGATATGTAATAATTTACCTGAACTCACACGACAAAGTATGGTTAGCAGAATAATGGTCCCCGAAGACATCCATGTCCTATTCCTGGAACCTGAGAATATGTTACCTTACATAGCAAAGGGACTTTGCAGATGGGATTAAGTTAAAGATCTTGAGATGGGAAGGTCATCCTGGTTGGTCCAACATAATCCATAATTCATAAGAATGAAACAAGTGTCCTTACAAAGAAGCAGTAGGGTCAGCACCAAACAGGGAGGTCTGACTACAAAGGCAGAATCAGAAGAGATTTGAAGATGGTACTGGCTTTGAAGACAGATGAAGAGGCTATTATCTAAGGAATACAGGTGGCCCCTGGAGGCTGGAAAAGACAAGGAAACAGATATTCCCTTAGAACATCCAGAAAAAACACAACCCTGCCAACACTTTAGCTTTATCACAGTAAGACCCATTTCAGAGTTCTGATCTCCAGAACTGAAAGGCATTAAATTTGTAGACTTAGAGCTGTCTAAGGCAGGAGGAAGGCAGCTGTGATTTGGATCAGGAAGGGATAAGAAGATCCAAATGGTGAAAAAGATACAAATGGGTAAGTGGTAGGGATTTAACAACCAATTTCACTCATCGCACAGTTTTGCCTTTTGCATAAACCATTGGCCACTGTGGACATTTCAGCTAGAGGCATCAAAGTAATAAAACTGTTGCAAAATTTGCTGGCAACAATGAGGAGAGGTTGAACATTATAATAGAAGCATCTATTTTCATAGATTCTCAAACAATGTAAAATGGCTCACAACTTGAACCACCTGTAACATACTGTTCTGATTGGTTTGGCCACTCTTCTTTTGATAACTGAGAATTCTTTCATTTTCCCATTAGAACTCAATATGCACTTGAACACTGTCACTGACTTCAATAATACTCTTTCAGTAATGTACCTGACTGTCTCACATATTAGTCTTCCTATTAAGCATTATTAATCTACCACATTTAGTATGACAATGACCAGTAAAGCAAATCTTTTACATAGTCATAAATTGGATTTAGTTTTGATTACTAACAATATGCAATCATATCCACTGGAAGCACCCCCAGTTCTGACTAATGAGCTTATATCAAGAAGTTAATAGTCATAAGATGGTTTTGCACCAGTAGACTCAATATACTTGATGAGACTTTCCCTTCCTTTGGAATTAGGTGAAAGGAAAACTACCTAACTGCCTTTTTGTCCAGCTTGTTTCCTCATCCATTTTATAGACTGCAGTAATAATTTGTGATTAGCAAAACCAGCAGCTATGGTGAAAATTATCAGAAAATACCCATTATGTTCACAACAGTCCACAAATCTAGAAATACCAGAAATTACCTTTATAAGAACATTCACAATGAAATGAAATGAAATGAAATGAACTGAAATGAACAGACTAAATTTGACTGAAATAGGGTTAATAGGGTTTATTTGTGGTGGGGAAAAGGTATCTGGGGCCTAAGAATGAAACATTTTCAACATTGACCCAAAAAAGTTAGCAATTATTAAAATGAGCGTGGCACTTTGCTACATACGATGCCCTCGCTAGCTGAACTAGATATTCTAATGACCAATTTTTCACCAGGACAAAGAATAAAAATTAAGCACTGGAAAAAAAAATTAAGAGTAATAAGTTCTATAATTTGAACAGATAGTTTTCAATATTACTAGAAGGATTTCTGTGCAAAATAGATCTCATGGCAACTAAAATCCTAAATCTGAGACTAAGGCTGTTTCTCTGCAGCTTCCACAATCTCCCCCGATTGATTGTAAAGGGCTGAGTAAGAAATCAAAAAAGATTTATTGACTCTCCAATATATGTTGGGCCCTGTGCTAAATGCTACAAGAAATCTAAGGAATTTATAACTCAAGGAGATTAGGATGTGACTGGCTAGATCAGCGACACACCTCAACACGTCATCTGTGCTAGGTGAGTACAGGGACAAAACAAAATCACTGGCTGGGGACAGATCAAGGGTCACCAAATAGGTTAATCTAAGCCAAGGTGCATCCAGGAAGAAAGGTCAGGGTAAACTGAGGGTACAAATCAGAGTAACACTCATTATTTTATTTCCAAACACGAATGAAATACTTGCCATCACCTGACACTGTGCTAGGCATCTGGGAAACAAAATGAGTAGACCCCGGTCTTTGCTCTCCAGGTTTGGGGAGGCCGGGAACCAATAATGGTGGCCATGTGCTGACTACCATCACAGAGGGAACTCAGGTGGGGGAGCAGCACTGTTGCCAAACGTCTCTGTTGCATTTGGCTCTGTGGACCACGCTTTCCTGTGCGTTCCCTGCTCCCTTGAGGGCCTGGACACGGGACCTCTTGCCTATACTCCTTCCTCTCCTCCTTCCTTGCTGGCTTGGCACTCTCGGTCCCCTCATGCAGGAGTGGGTGTTCTCCAAGAGCCTGTTCTCTGCTCTCTCCTCCTCTTGGCTGCGCCTGCTCCCTTGATGATCTCGCCTACACCCACATCTCAAATCTCCCTTTGTATCTCTATTTCCACTTCCAGCCCCCTCTGACATCTAGAGCTGCACCCCAACCTCTTGCTGGACAACTCCACCTGGAGGCTCAGCACGTTGCAAAGAAAACCTAGGTGCATACCGCAGAACTCTCGTTTCACATGGTAGGGCCTCACTGTCAACTGAGGACCTAGAATGAACATTTCTAGGATCGATGCAGTTTTAATTCCGTCTGCAAGAACTATCAATTAAAATGGTGACTCATTGCTCATAGCTCAGTGAATGTAAAAAAAAATTAACAGGGACTATGAAGTGTAAACATGAATCAGATGGAGAAAGAAAGAACAGTTCATATTTTATGTCGGCTGTTTAATGACTAATTAGGACACATTTTCATGGATTGCTGATGTATTCATTCCTTTCCCTGAGATGGTTTTAAAAGAGCCACCATAATTTACCCTATTCTGCAAATTCCACAGTCTCTTAGAATGTCCCCTGAGGGTCTCCTGGGATCTCTGCAGATGAAAGTTTAGTGAGCTCCTCTCTTTCAAACAACACACTGGAGACTGTTTTCTCTTCTTTGATTAAGATCATGAAGAATCTTTACTCTGGTGACAAAATTAGAACTTAGCAGCAAACTAGAAAAAATGAAAAAACTGGAAACCATTATGAATTATCCCTTTTAGCACAATCAAAAGCTGTAGACTAGAATGGAAAAGAAATCTTTAGGCAAAAGTAACACAAACAAAAAGCAGACAGTTGAGTATTCTCTTTATGAAGATCTCAAAGAATGGGCACTGCATGTTCTTCCATGGTAACTCATTCCAACAGTTAAACAATGGATACAAACCCTCAGAACTGTAAATAAGAGGTTTAAATTGCATGCAGAGATACTTAAATGCGTTTTGGTCTGATGTCCAAAGAATCTGTTTCAGAACTACTGGGTCAAGCTGGTCCTCACAGTTTCTCCTTGATGAAACAAAGAATGACGATGTTCCTGTGGGTGTGCTGTAAGGAAGCCTGGGGCCCCCTCTGCTCCTCAACATAGACCAGGGAGGAGATCATCCAGAGGGCAGCAGGCATCGTAAGTCCTGGCACACACGGAGTGAGTGCACAAAAGAGGGGCACGGCAGGAAGGTGGAAGGAAGGGGCTCTGGAAGAATTCAGATCATCAAGCGCTTGACTGAAGGGAGGGCGTTGGGACGATGGGACATGACAGAGGTTAATAAGCAAGGTTGGGCGCTCTGGTCAGTAAACAGTCTCCCTCTTACGTGGGCAGGCTCTAATTAAAATTCCCTTCATGGCGTCATTCTTTGTGGTAAAAACCCTCAGAAACTCCTCCCTGGGCCCTCCTCTGCCATACAGTGAACCAGACCACGTGTGGCCTTCCCTCTCATCACTGCCTACCCCGTGTGCGTGTGGTTTTCCTTGTCATGCTGCCCTTGCCATAGGATGGGACCTTTGCCAGGGAAACCAGAAATGTAGCGCACATGGTTCTTGGATGGAGACCATCACTATCTCTATTTGATCAGTGTCCAGGCAAGTTCTTGGCTATCCTCACTTTTGTGGTTAAAAGTGTGTAAATCATTCCACAGGTCTCCCTGTTATCTTACTCTCCCCCCCTCTTGATATGTATTCAACTCTCTTTATTTCTCCCAGTTAACCGTAATCTGTTTCCTACTTCCTATAGGTTCTGCCTCTGGCTGAGATTGCCCCCTTTGCCAGTGTCGTGCCCATCGTGGGCACTCAGCAGGCACTTGGTGAATGGGAGAACAAATGAATGAAAACCCTAATGATATCATCAGTCATGTCCACACCCCCATCGGCTCTCTCAGCAAGAGTCCAATCAATCCCTCATCTTCGTTCAACTTTTCACAGGGAGAGCCTGGATTCCAAATCACTGTAGATGTAATAGAGATTTTCTGCTTTCTTTTCTCTTTCCTTTTTCCAATTTCCACTCGGAAAATTCACACTGTAATGTGATAGACCCTTTCTGAGATTTCTCTGGCTTCCAGCATCACTTCCAGGAGAACAGGGCTGCACCAGGCTTGGGTGCCCAGAGTGTGTCTGTCTCTCTCTCCCAGAGGAGGGCAGGGCAGCTTGTTCACCTCGGCCTCCTCGCCCTCCGGAGGCCTGGCTTGGCCTTCTCAACCACATATATGTCCCGCCTTCCTCAACACGCCATGGCCCGAAGCACGGGGGAGGTCACACATGATAGTCAATGAGTCCAGCCACAGTTTCCCAGAACCCACAGACACAAAGCTGAAGGGAAAATGATGCACACGGCCTGGGGCGCGTCCTTGGAGACCAGCGGCCTCCAGTGCTGACCACTCGCCGAGGCTCCTCTGGACCTTAGTGGAGGGCCTGAACTCTGACCCCTAGTCTATCACCGATCAGCAGTGTGACCTCGGAAAAAAAAACCAAACCTCTCTGGCTCTGTTTTTATTTCGATGAAATGAACATAAATGGAATTTTGCCACCAAGAACATAAGATTTCTGTGAAAACCCGAACGACACAAAGTCAGAGCCAGGTGTGAATGAAGTACCAAAGGTCTACAGAAGAGAAACAATTTGCCCGAATTTCCACAGCTTTTTTTCAAAGTCCCACCCAAACGAAACTCCAGGCCTCACCTACTCCACCATGAAGGTCTCAGACTCCCAGCTGCTTCCATCATGCCCATACCTGTGGGTGAAAACACTGGGAAAACTATAATGTGGTGATCTGATGTACTATTACTGTTATATTTATAATACATACACGCTGAGGTCCTCAACCCCTGGGGCTGCAGACAGGTTAGGCACCAGGCTGCAGCACTGCCCGAGCACCACTGCCCTGCCCCCTCTCCCCCATTCCTCCTCATCCCATGGAAAAATTGTCTTCCATCAAACTCCTGGCTGCACAGCAAGAGGTGAGCAGCAGATAAGTGGTGGGCAGGCAAGCAAGCAAAGCTTCATCTGTATTTACAGCGGCTCCCCATCGCTGGCACCACTGCCTGAGCTCTGCCTCCGCCTCATCCCCACCTGCCCAGCCCCTTCAGTGGAAAATGGTCTCTGGTGCCCAAAAGGTTGGAGACCACTGCATATGAGGATTGTTGTGGGGTTTTGTCATATAATATCATGGCTGTTTTATATGCTTCTAGCTTTCTTCTTCACAAATAAAAATGACAAAATTTTATTATTTAAAAAACCAAATGTTTTTGTTTCTTACTGTATTTTTTAATAGTAGACTAAATCACAACCAAAATCCTTTCCTTTATGGTCCTGAAGCATCTCTCCATAGCTCTATGTGCATTGTTACTATGATTCCAAGGAGACCCTTATATATTTTAAAACAGAAATTACTGCCCACCTTCTTCCTCTAGCCTCCCAAATCCTTCCTGGACTTTGGCCAGAGTGCACTGAAAGATGGGCAAAGAGCAGAGGTAGAATTTAGGTGGGAATTGTGTAGGGTGATCCAAAGGGGAAAAAAATCTGCCAGCAGTTCTTCCAGGGTTTGCACAATTATTAAAATAAGAAAAAAAAGGGAGAGGGACAAAACATCTGGGGATGATAAGAAGGAAATAAGAAAACTCGGGAATTTAAAAAAAATCCTGTTTTCCAGAAAGGAGCATAGCACTTCAAAACAGATGTTTGGGCTCGAAATTTTCCAGAATGGAACAAATGAGGGAGGAGAAGCAAGACTGAGAACTAGAGCACAGTGGGAACTTCATATGAGAACCACCGGCCCTCAAAGAGTTAATGTTCATTTTGAACGTGTTCATCTCTCACTTCCAAATTCTGTGGCTTCACAACACACCACATCTCTCAGTGCATGGAGAGGTGTGCTTAGTAGCTAAGTCCTGGGGCGGGAAGGCACACCGATGGAAAACACCAAGCCCAAGGCAAATCTCTTTCCCTCTCTCTCTTTTTTTAAAAAATCTCAATTGGCTTTATTTGCAATTCTAGAATTGGGCAACACTTCATTCTAGAAAACAAAATAAGTGTTCCAGCAAATCTCCTTTGATCTGAAAATAATTCTGGGTGGGAAGAAGGAGAGAAGGAAGGAAGAGCCAGGCAGAGCCAATGACACCCCCTGTATGGGCTGAGTTACAAACACAAATGCTGGTCCAAGTTGAGGATCCAATTATAGGAAAAGTTGTTGCCTTTTTCTTGCTCATATCTCTTATCTACCCTGGGAGTTAAGCATATGTATTGGAGAGGAAGTCACAGACCAAAGTGTCACTGAAGATAGAAAAAGGAGCATTCAGAGTTTCAACATTAACCTACAAGTAAAGGAGACGTTGCCTGTTCTTGGCCTTCTGTGTACCTATGCAGGTGGGTACACACTGAAGGGTTTTAAAAACTCGGAATAAGACTAAACAAGTCATAAATGATTTTAAGACAATTGTGGCTATAGTATATCCATATTTCTGTTCAAAAACCCTTAGCACTATGTAGCTGTTGGAAATTTTATTGACCTGACCATGTTTTCCTATATAGTATTAGGTCATTAAATATGAAATGTCTGATTCCGAATCAAAAGTTTACTTTATTATATTGCAAACAGGATGTAGTACAAGTAATCAAAGTTTGCGCCTAAACTATTGACACAGTTTTGCCATCTTAACAGTAGCTTGTTTATGCCAGCTGTGAAGAAGCCTGGAGAGTAAGTGGTGATGAAATCATGAAAGGGGTTTTCCACAGCTTACTGAGAATTGAATATTTTTCCTTGCAAGAAGTGGTCCAACGCCTGGAAGAAGTGGTAGTCAGTTGGTGCAAAGTCTGGTGAATATGGTGGATGACAGAGAGTTTCTAAGTCCAGCTGCTATAGGTTGAGCAGTGTTGTTTGTGTGACATGTGGTCAAGCGTTGTCTTACAAGAGGATTGGCCTGTCTCTACTGACCAATCTCGGCTGCTTAATTACAAGCATCCTCATCATTTCCTCTAATTGGTTGCAGTAGACATCCACTGTAATTGATTGACCATTTTTCATGAAGCTGTAGTGGATAATACCAGCACTGGACCACCAAACACACACCATTGGCTTTTTTCGATGAATCTTCAGTTTTAGACTGTGTTTTGGCACTTCATCTTTACCCAACCATTGTGCCCAATGCTTGTGATTGTCAAAAAGAATCCATTTTTCATCACATGTAGCAATATGGCATAGAAATGGTTTGCCTTTATATTGTGACAGCAAAGAAAAGCAAGCTTTCAGATAATTTCTGTGCTGACCATTCATTTAATTCATGTGGTGCCCATCTATACAGTTTCTTTACCTTGCCAATTTGATTCAAATGGTCCAATATTGTTGGAATAGTAACATCAAATTTTGCTGCTGATTCATGTGTAGGTTGAGATGGATTCGCTTCCACTACAGCTTTCAACTCACCATTATCTATCTTGGTCTCAGGTCACCCACGTGGCTCATTTTCAAAATTAAAATCACCACAATGGAACTTCTCAAACCATCTACATAGTGTGCGTTCATTAGTCACATCCTTCCCAAACATTTCATTGATATTTTGAGCTGTCTGCACTGCATTAGTTCCATGAGGGAACTCATATTTGAAAATAACATGAATTTTTGACTTATCCATGGTTTCAGAAAAATTGCTCTAAAAAAAATTTGTAAGATAATCACAAGCCAAACCATGCCTTTGAAAGACTGAGGCTGTACCTTCATAATAAAAATAAAACAATAGTGTCAAAGGGCAATGTCAGAGATACCAACTGTCAAACTTAGTACTTATGGAAACCGGACATTTCATACTAATAACCTAATATAAGGCAGTTCTTCCATGTTCCAGCAAACGCATGACTCCATACCACTGCTGTCCAAAAGAAATATAATGAGAATCACATATGAATTCAAACTTTTCTAGTAGGTACATTTTTAAAAAGGTAAAAACAAACAGGTGAAATTAATGTGACAATATGTTGCATTTATTGTACTATAACAAAATGCTTATCATTTCAAAATATAATCAACATAAAAATTATTAGTGAGATATTTTACAGTTTTCCTTTTTTGCACTAAGCCTTCAAAATTTGGTGTGCATTGTTCACTTGCAGAACTTCTCAGTTCAGACTAGTCACATTTCAAGTGCTCAGTAGTCAATGTGACCAATGGCTACCATATTTGACAGCAGTCACTGGCTTGACATGATGATTCTCCTTTTATCTCTTATGTTTGGCAAACTCTGCCTCAACCTTGTTGTAAGAACTGCTGACAATGTTTCATCTACATATCATAAAACATAATATGTATCCTCAGTTAAAGCAAAAATAAATTTTACACCACAATGAAAACTATTAATATAGGTGGCATTCCTGTAAAAGAATCACAAAATATCAGCATGTCCTGACTTACCAGTTGTGGATCACTGATATAGTGAGAGAAAGAGGGGCTGAGGAGGGAAAACATGTTTCTAAAAAAAGATCCAACTGATAATTATCAGAATATCTCTTTGATGACTTCCATAATAAATTGTCACATTAAAGCACTTTGGAGCATCTAGCTCAACTTCCTCAGTTAATAGAGATGAAGAGCCTGAAAAGTCAGTGTTTGATTCAAGGTTACCCAGAAAGCAGTGCGAAGATTTGTCTCAATTTTATATATATACTTATGTAATTAATTAATATTTATATATAATTATATTAATTTTCTATTATATATACTACATATTATTAGCTAATTATACATATAATATGTATCATGTTATATAATATATAATAAAATATTTAATATATAACTATATTTTAATTATATAATTATATATTCTATATATTATTATATTATTATACTATATATAATAAAATACTCAATAATATATCATTATTATACATATTTTTGCCTTATGGTATGAACACTGGCTATAGCATTAAATAACCTTCATCCAAAATCATCTTATATTTGCATCATTGTGATGTTTTAATGCTGTTAATTGTTAGTACATTTACTGTGTAAATACTACTTACTTTAAAGTTTAGAAATGCCCTTGTGTTGAACAAACAGCTACATTGACCTAAACTAGTTATGGACACAGATGTTGAAAGAAAGAGCTTTTGCCTTCTGGCAGAATAATTCACATTTTTGAAGGACCGCCAAGACACTTAAAGAACATATATTTGCATTCTGCATTTTATGTAACAAACAACAACAGCAAACATAATTTAGATACACTTCCCTTTATTAATTTGCTTTTCTAAAGTCAGTTGTTTAAGTATGTTGATTTCCTCCCACCCTTTGTTTTTTCCCCTGGGATGGTGCCTAACCACAATGAGGCCATAATTGGAGAACATAGGAGGATTGATTTGAAAATGTCACAAGTGTTGTTAATCAACTCCCATTGACATAAAAGATTCATTAATTCATTCTGTAGGAAATCAAGTTCACCATGTCTAGGGCATATTGTAGGGAATGAAACTAAATGGCTGAAAAGGCAGATAAAAGGCATTTTTGAATATTTTAATTTTAAAGTGAAATAGCAAAAGATGTAAATTACAGAGTTAGAGTTGCCAAAATACTCTAGGCCTTTATGTATATAGCATTTCAGCTAAACGATTCTGAAAAAGATCTTTGACCACAGAAGAGTTTTCTTTTCATTCCCTAGTAATCTCAATTTCCTGCTAAATCTTCAGTTATAATTTAATCTATGCAACTTATGATGAATTTGTTTTAGTGATCAGAAAAGAAAATAAAACTGCATATTTCTCATTCAGCCCATTCTAAAAGATTATTTTTATTACTGATGTTAAATTGATTTGATTTTCACAGTTGCTTTCAATTAAATCAAGTTAAATCTCTTTAGAATACACAAAAAACAGAAAGGTATAAAAGAAAATGCTTTGTAGAATGAATAAGGTGCTACCTACAACTTCATTAGATATATTTTTTCATTGCATACTAAATTATTAGAATAGTAAATCATTAGCCTTGATCATACATGGTCTATAAGTCAAATTTATGTTGAGAATTTTTTTTATTTTGTCATGTAATTATTTCATTTGTACTTCATTTGTCAACTGAGAAAAATTTGAGTGCCTCTATGAGATACCATGTAGTTAACCTCTGCATGAAACTTATATCCTGGCTAAGGAAGTCATTACAGAATTATGGAAGCTCCTTGTCAGAAATTGCTTCTTAAAATATAAGAAGCAAGACAAAATTTAATTTGAGGACAAAAACACATAAAATAATCAAAAAATCTTTACATGGCCTGGAATTATTTATTAGAATGTGCTTTTATTCTCTGCATCTTGGATAGTCAACTACTACTTATCTGACAGCTATAGTTAATAGTTAATGAACATATGCCTTGAGTGAGTGGGTTTGGGGAAGAAGTCAGGGAAAGGGCGCCACACTCTACATCTGGCTGGTTCGGTATCTGGCTTACTTGAGCGAAGGGAAATACCGTAGAAGGTGAGGCTTGAATGGAATTTAGAGACCCGCAGAAAGAGGAAGTTGGAGCCAGAAGTGAGGGTAGAAATTTGAGCCTCAGGACGTGTGCACAAATCTTGAGAGATCTATGGTTAGAAGGACTCAAGCTGACTTTTGGAATGCATAGGTATAATGAAAACCCCATTATATCTCCCAAAGGTGACTGATTCCCAAGTGTGTGTGTAGCTGTGGCTGAAAAGGAGAAGGTCTCTCATATCTATCTACAAGGCTCTCTTGACTTTGTATTTCTAAAACAATATGGCAGCTCAAATTTTTCCCAAGCAGGTTTCACCTATAATATGCGCCTGGTAAGCACATCTTGAATGAAACTGAAAACCCAGCTGAGCAAAGCCAAGGGAGGCTGTCACAGTTCTAGAGATAGGGACATTTTTAGGTCTAGATAAGAACTTGTAAATAGTAACTAAGCAAGAATGGGCCAGCCAAAATCAGTAAAACAATGACCCTCACCTAGACAAGTGAAATCTGCATGTTGACTTGACCTGCTTTTCTTAACCAATTTATCTTGTGAGGTAACGTTTGTTTGTTTGTTTTTCTGGCGGAACTAATCAACAGGTATTCACACACATTCTAATACATTGTACATTCAAAAGAAAACTAAATCTGACTTGATCAATAGCAAACTAATTACTGAAGAAATCAGATTCTTTTCTCAAGACTCCTAAGAACAATTTCCAAATAAACCAACCACAAAACCCACCACTGCTTTGGTGGTAGCTGGCTTCTGAAAATGGCATTTTACAGGATTAGGTAACATTAATGAACAATCACGGCAGGTTGGTCTTATGACAACCTTGACTTGTGGTTGCATTCTTGAATGGTCAGCAGTGGTTGGTGACTTTCTCTTGTAACTAGAGCTACCCAATTTCATATGCCTATGACTTTTTAACCAATAATCCATCTTGGAATAAGGAAGCAATCATCGTATTGAGAGTTGAAATAAAAACTCAATTTTTCATGTTGCTATTTCCAGAGGATATTGTTAAAAATATAGCTCAGTAATTTGCCACTCAGCAATATAACATGTTCAATACACACAATTATTGCGAGCTCTAACTTTTGAGGTGGGCTCTCTCGTGCAATGAATTTGAGGACAGCTGGTTGTTAAAGAAAATGGGGAAGGGTTCCATGCTCAACTCTCTACTGATAAAAATGAAATAATTAGGAATGAAGAAAGGATTCCATCTTTGTGGCAGCAAAGAAAAGCTAGGCTATTAACCTATATGTGGCACACAAATTATAGAGGCTTTGGGGGCAGTTCCTCAGGTTAGCAGATCTATTTAACAGCTTTAATTTACTTCATAATATGTGGTGGTGGAGGGAATTCAACAAGGCTTTTTGGAAGTTAAGAAACATCTATAACAACCAAAGCTGGCCTAGGACTTGCCAATCACTGACACACAATTAATTTATAATAGGAACATAAATAATGTAAGGAGGCTGTCTTTATACAATACCAGATCAGGTTCTCTTACTGAGTAATGTCTCTGAGAGAAATCAATTTCAATCTCTCTCTCTCACACATGGAAATACATAGTAGAGATCACAGAGGCCTTTGGGGTCAAATAAATCTAGGTTCAAATCCCAAGTCCATCATTTCCTAGTGATATGTACCTGGGAAAGTTAATTAAATTTACTGAGCCTTACTTTTTTCATCTAGAAAATGAAGGTAATTATCAAGATAATACTAATGGTATTCACTTCGAGGGGTTTTAAGGATTCAATGAGATTAAATGTGAAACAAAGAGGATATCCAGCAGGTGCTTAAGAAACTTTTCTTCTTCCTTTAAAGACAAGTTAGGATTAACATCACATTCCTCTTTAATCAGTGACTTATCATTGAATACTCCCTCTACAAATCACCTAGAGCTACGGGGAGAATATCATCTTTGTTGAAAGATAAGAAAAACGCATTAATTTGATACATATTTACTTAAAAGATGTGCAAAGCCTACATGGCTCTCCTCCTATGGAGAGTCTCTGTTATAGTCTTATATGAACCTCGGGGCCTAATTCAGCACTGTCTTAGGTCCAAATAGCAAACCACTTCACAAAGAATTAGCAAGCAATGTAGATTTTATTAAAGATTTTCTGAGCAAACATGGGAGAGGGTTTTAACTGCCTACCACATGGAAAACAGCCTCAATAAAATCCTCTTTGAACCTTTCTATTCACTCCCACAGCCTTTATAAGATACCAGTTATTGGGTCTTCTGTTCTCATAGGAACTCATCCTCCAAATTTCTGCTATTGTCCCAAACAATTAAACTCTGTCCCTGCAAAGTGGTATGTACCCCCAAACAAGACAAAGGCTGGGGCAGTTAACCAGGCCAAAGCTCTCTGGAGTTCGTTAAGCAACTATCTGTGCTTGTCCCAACATGCCCATTGGAGTGAGGGTGTCAGCTCCAAACCCAAATGGATGACCCAATTATTCACCTAACAAAAGCAGACTTTCTTGGCTTAGGGAATCGGGAAGAGAAATTCTCTGCTAAGGAGAAAAATCAGACTCACTCTGTATCTTTATTTTTACCATACACAAGGCACCACAGCATGTACCACAGAAGATCTGAGCTTGTATAGGACACAGTATATACGAGATTTACTAATGGTCTGTTTATGATCCTCCCTGTGATAGGAGAGCAGAGTGTTTCTGTATATATGTAATTTGTTATTGAATATTGTTATGAGTAACTCATGTTTGGAAAGAAGATTTAAAAAAATCAAGGTAAATATGTTTCGGTTTGGAATGCACTGATTTGACATTAGTGAATCAAATACATCTTTGCATTGGTTTATATGAAGAGAGCTGTTCATAAAAATGCTCCAGATTACTAGTAGTTGCCCCCCTAGACAATGTTAAGCAGTTGAGCTAATAATCCAGGTCCAATCCAATAGGCTAGGTAGGCAGAGACTATCTTCTGATAAACAGGAGTGAGTACCAGGAAAGACTGAAGCAGCCACTTGCCTCCTAACATCAGCAATCATGTTATAGAGTTCCTCCAACTCTGGGTTGAGGATTTCAAGCCCATGACCAATGGGAAACCACGGGGAGTTCATAAAGAGGGAAGATAAGTGATTCAATTGGCTTTCTGTGAAGATTACTTTGAAAACTCTCCACAAAATAGATTAAAAGTAGAGAAAAAGGAGGGCAGGGAGGCCAAGTGTGGGGGTCTAGATTGAATGGTGTGGGACAAAGAATGGACACACAAATGCCAGGAATTGCTTTAAACAAAGTTTCAAAAAAATTGCTGACTGGGCACAGTGGCTCACACCTGCAATACCAGTACTTTGGGAGGTTGAGGCAGGAGGATCATTTGGGGCCAGGAGTTTGAGAACAGTCTTGGCAACATAGCAAGACCCTGTTTTTACAAAAAAAAAAAAAAACTTTTTTAATTAGCCAGGCATGGTGGCACGTGCCTGTAGTCCCAGCTACTCAGGAGGCTGAGGCAGAAGGATCATTTGAGCCTAGGAGTTTGCAGTTACAATGACCTATGATCGTGCCACTGCATTCCAGCTTGGGTGACAGAATGAGACCTTGTTTCTAAAAAAAAAAAAAAAAGTTGCTGACTGATAAGATATAAAGGAATAAGTGAAAAAGGGAAGAGTTAAATATGACTCTAGATCTCAGGTTACTGAGATAACAGTAATGTCATTTATAGAAATGGGGAATTTGAGAGGCCAATCTGAGGTTGAGGATAGACAAAATCAGTCAAGAAAGATTTACCATACGCCAATCACTGGGCAAGGTGCCAGGGATATAACAAGAAAACTCAACATGATGCTTGTCCTCATGGAGCTCACAGATGGGTAGAGGGGGAAAGATCAACATTACATAAATAATCACAGATAGTTAGTAAATAACAATGGGTGTAATAAATTCTGTAGAGTTGTCCAAAAAAACCCCTCATCCTTTTTGTGTTATAGTTTCAGATTTAGAAACATCCAAGCCACCTTTTATTTTTAAATGACTACATGGAGGACAAAAATGTGCAGGCAGCTTTCAGACCTCAGAAACCTTCCTATATTCATAGCAGCATTATTTACAATTGCCAAAAGTAGAACAACCCAGATATTCATCAACTGATGAATGAATAAATAGGACGTGATACAATGGAATATTGTTCTACCGTAAAAATGAGTGAAGTACTGCTTCATGCTATAACATGGATGAACCTTGACAACATGTTATATGAAAGAAATCCATTACAAAGCACCACATATTGTGTGATTCCACTTATATGAAATTTTCAGAATAGACAAGTCCATCAAGACAGAAAGCCAACTAGTTTTTGCCTGGGGCTGGGTATTGGGGAGTTCAGGGAAGGGGGCAAGGTAAGAACTAAGAGATCTGAGGTTTCTTGCTTGGGTGATGAAAATGTTCTAAAATTGATTGTGGTGATAGATACACAACTCTATGACTATACTTAAAACCATTGAACTGGATACTTTCAATGGGTGAATGTATAGTATCTGTAGTATGTGCATATATCACAATAGAGCTGTTTTAAAAAACAATCACCCATGTGGCAGATTAAAGAGGTAGGCTATAGAAGGGAAAATACTTTTAAAACCTAAGGGAATTCATTTTAAGTTCAGTTATACCTACAATGAGTAACAATAGGTACAATTCATGAACAGTCATTACCTTCTGCACTAGCCATGATTTATGATTTTCCACAGTGATCTTAATATTGAGGTTTAAATGTCAGATGGTTAAAGACAAGCTCTGTCTCAAAGTTGTATAACAACTTCAGATGCTAGACAGCAGAGCATATCACATTTGATCATACTCAAGACCTTTGCTTACTCACTGAGTCACCTAACCAAGGCTCTTGGTTTAGCTCACCAAGTTGTAAATTCAGCTTCTCTATCAGCATTTTAGAACACAGTTTCTGAAAAACAAAATATTTTTAGTTCCAAGTGATGTACTTCATAATTTCCCTTTAGTTAAAACCGATTTGCTTCTTATAGGGGAACTCATTTTTATTTCATATTTT
This sequence comes from Lemur catta, assembly GCF_020740605.2. NCBI lineage: Eukaryota > Metazoa > Chordata > Mammalia > Primates > Lemuridae > Lemur > Lemur catta. Next base: position 42,462,747 of record NC_059141.1, on the reverse strand, counting down.
TCTTTCTCTAGGAGGGATTTAAATGATTTTTTCCACCAGATTCCAAGAGAGCCTACAGTGGGGGTCTGTGCTAGTCTGGGTGGTCAGGGAAGGCTCCCATGATGAAGAGACATTTCGAGTGGGATCTGCAGGAGTTTAATAGGTAAAGAATGGAGATGAAAGAATCTCAGACAGAGGGAATATCAGGTGCAAGGACTCTTGGACAGAAAAAACCCTGGATATTTTCAAGGTTGTGGATATATTAGAGGTCTTAAACTTTCTGAGGGTTGGTTTTAGATACTATATTAAAGGTCAGAAGAAAGAAGAATTTTGGGCTGTCATCAAAACAGATGTGACCACTGAGAAGAAAGAGAGCAGAAAGTAAGGACTGGAACTGGGGAGGTGCCTGCAACTGAAGTGGAAGGTGGAGGAGAGGAGCTGGCACATGAACCAGAGGACAGGTAGGAGCGAAATCAAGGAAGTACAAAGTCACAGCAAATAAAAGAGGAGAGGGTTTCAAGATGCACAGAGGGATCAGCTGTGTTAAATGCTAAAGATATTATCGAAGGAGAATGAAGATCAGAAAAGGCCTTGAATTTGTCTTGTCAGTAAAGGCTCAGGAAACTTTCAGGCTTTTAATAATTGTCTAACTCTCTCCCTCCCCACATTAACACAAGAGGAAAGTAGCTGAGAATCCCTACTAGGGGTCAGGCTGTCAAAATGGGACCAGCAGGAACAACCTGTAAGGAATCTGACATGCTTCCCCAAGAAAGTGAGTTTTTATAGCCACATATGCTCCAGTGGATACCAATACAGGGGGAAATAAGCAAAAAGAAAATGTATCTTTTGCAGACATATCCCAAAAAAGCCCAAAGAATTCATTTAGAGGACTAAATCAAATTTTCCTTTAGCATTTTTAGTAGACTTAAATGAAAAAAAAGACTAATTTCAAACCCAAGGGTTGATTTTCTCATTTATTAAGTCTTGCAATGAGTTTTAGCACTGAAACTCATTTAATATTGAACAGAAACGGTTGAGTTACTTGTGGATTTTCAGTGGCCTTTTTTGTGAGTCCCTCCATTCATGTATTAGTCCTTGAATCAACAATTTCTTGAACTTTGCCATGTGCAAAGTGGAAGGCTTTCCCTCCCTTTGGAAACACAGACCTACCCACTGAGGATGGTATGTCCACAGATACAGTCTTCTGATTCAAAGAAAGTGACCTGATAGTCTATGTTTCAACAGCTCTTTTACAATGAATGAACAAGACTTTGCAGATGACACCAGGTGGACAATTCTCCAGTGGATCTATACTTAGGAAATAGATGCAGCAAGACCCTGGTGGAGCTACCCAGCTCTGCTACAGAAGGACTCAAAGCTCAGCCGGGATTTCAGCTGTGTTTCCAGGTGCCTTTTGAATGCATGTGCTTGCTTAACAAGTTGCCAAACATTAATTTAGTTTAATCCATATTTCAATCTCAAGGCTTAATTGTCTTGCTTATAAAGTTTAAAGACATTTAGAAAAGTTTCACCAACTATTAAAATTTGCCAATCATTTCTTCTGTCACTCACAAAATCACAAATGGTTATAAAGAAAACCCAATGGGGAAATACAAAGTCAAGATTAATGCCCCATTTATTTGTAAAAGTAAACTCAATGGTTCATTTATCAGCTCCCACTAAGTTGCATTAACTGTCTTTCCAGATTACAAATTGTTCTTATTAAACCAGAGGTATTTCAGTATTGCAGCGAGGCACTCTAGACAGGGAGAAAACTCACCCCAAATGCTCCTAAACCAGAGTGGCCTGGATCTCCCAGATTCTAAATCAAAGTTAAGATTCCTCATTATTAGTCACCTATTGTTTCCCCTTCACCAAAAATATTTCATTTCACATTGGTGAAGCCACCATAATGAAAATTACTATTTTTTTCTTTATTTTGAATTCTTCTTAAATGCATTTCCATCCCCCACTGCCCTCCACCCTTCATTAAACAAGGTTTAAACAAAGACAAAAATGCCCACTAAGTAAACCACACTTGGATCTCTCGTTTCTTTTTTTTAAGACCAAGAGTTTCTTGACTCACTTAGGCTATCATGATGTGTGGCACAAGACAAAAAGGTGCTATGCTCTCTATAAAGATCTTAACTGCAATGGCTGAGCCCTGGAACCACATTCTAAATTACTCATTGTCCTTTGTACGCATCCGCTGTGCCCTATCGTGTCAGATAACCACAGCTAACATTCTGTGGGCAAACATGGCCTCATTCATTCCATCAAGCAGTGAATAATTCATATAGCAAGTTTTACCCTGGGCAAAATACACTGACATCAGGAGGCATTAAACTAGAGGAATTCGGGAACAAAATGGTTATTCATGCTTTCACTGTGAACCATTAAATCTTGCCAGTTAAGTTAAAGAATGAATTAGCTCAATTCATCAAACATATCACACAAGTCCATAAAAATACAATTGCACGAGCCAGTTTCTTACTTGGAGTATTCATACCTGAGAACGGAAATGCCAGTCATTGTGTCCAGCAAGTCTAAACTGGTTGGGGGGGGGGTGTTGAGGGGGAAATCACTGCTTCCCTTGAGAGCCAAAAGAAAATGATTTCCATTCATCATTTTTGTTTCATCTTTTTAACCTCCTCCTTTTCTTATTTAGCCACCCACCCATAGCCAAAAGAGTGGCTCAGAGCAATTGGTTTCTCTCTTATAGCAACTAACCTTTGCCTACAGACGTTGGACTTGGATCTATTTGGCATTTGTTGGCTATTGCTGGCTGTGTCCACTGTTTGCTTTTTAAAGGAAGGATGTGAATGGTGGCTACACGTGCCTTTTGGAATTTATTTGCCAGATCCAAAGACACAGTCCGGTTGGAGATCCTGAAGTGGGGCTCCCTCTGCCCCACCCCCCAAGCCCAGCCTCCAGTCTCAGCACTGGCTCCAGATGAGAAACGTCTCCCACAGACACCTGACTTTGCCAAAACCTTCCTCCCAAATGGGTCTCTGAGGAGAGTAAAAATTTCTCCAAAAGTTGGAGCAAGAAAAAGGAGGTTTCCAAACTGCACAAATGTACACATTTTCCAACCAACTTCCTCCAAGCCACTGACCCAGCCTTTCTGCTCAAGGAGGGGGAGAGCATGGGCTTCATTTCCTCAGCACCTGCAGCTAGAGGCTCCATTGTGAAACACAGATTGTTGAGTGCAAGATTTCCAATCAAACCGGAGAAATCAGGGGAAAAGAGTGATGGCAACCAATACACATGACAGGGAACAGTCAATCAAACTCCAGGCTGAAAGGTATTTTATATCACCATGATATTCCAATTTTGGCGACTCCTTCTCCCAAAGCTGTAGGTCCCAGCTAAATGTTAAACTCCTGTGAGTTGATTTTAGACTGTCAGCATTTAATAAAGGAGAGTATTTGAGGATATGAAATATGCAGGGGAGAGAGAGGAAGGACCAATGCTTTACACACGATAGCTCATTGAAGCCCAGCTCTGGGTCGACTTTATTCATATCCATATTTTATAAATAAGGTCCAGAGAGGTTAAAGGACACACTCAGCTAATAAGCAGCTAACTTGAGATTTGACCCTTAAGGTTTCAAGCTCTGTGCTTTTTCAACTGCCCTGCACTGCTGGAAGATTATGATGTAATCTTTCTCTCTAGGTGGAAAAAAAAAAAAAAGAATTAAATCCTAAGGGACATATTTAAGTCTTCCAGGCTTGCACCAAACCTAACTTTACAAGTGCTCCCCTTGTTCTTTTCTTGCATAAACCTCTAGACAACCGGTTCTCTCACTGTGCCTGGAAATGGCCAGCTCTCATTCTTCATTCCAATGCACTTGCAATCTAATTAGGGAGATATATGTGCATGGTGAGAATGAATAAAAGAATGAGTGACCACATTTTTTTTTCAGAAAGTGATGATTTTTACCATGAATCAGTTTTTTTTAATCATTGTAAATCTCAAATATTTTCAGGAAAAAAAAATCAACATGGAGGCATTTGTTCTTGTACATGTCCATAGAGACACCAGGGCCATAGTTTATTGCTTTATGCTTTTCAGACAACTTTTATTCCTCTTCTGTCTGTCTCTTCCACCCATTTATCCAGGGCTGAAACGAGAAGAAAGGGGAAATGCGATGCTCCACTTAATTTCACTTTAGGTTGATAAATGATTTTTAACATAGACTTAACTTTGCCCGCTATAAAAAGTTAGTGAAATTTGGGGGTGAGGGGTAGGGGAAGTAGCTATAAAAACATTATTGGGAGAACTGATGAAATTTGATTATTGAGTATGAATTAGATAATAGTATTATATCAAAGTGAAGTAACTGATTGTCGTCATAATACTGTGGATATGTAAGAGAATGTCCTAATTCTTAGAAAATTCATCCTGAAGTATCTAAGGATAAAGGGGCATGATGTCTCCAACTAACTCTCAAATGACCAGAAAAAAAGAATATGAGAGAGTAGGAGGAAGGAGGGGGGAGAGAGGGATGAGGGGAGAACTAGAAAGCAAATGGGGCAAAATGTAAATAGTGATTGTACCACTTTTACAACTTTTCTATAAATGCCAAGGTATATCAGAGTAAAAAGTTACAAACAAAAATGTTTACAGAGTTTGTTTCAGGATCTCCTGGGGGGGAAATGACTGATGATTAGGGGAAGAAACAGCTTGAGAGAAATCCCAGGCAAACCTCTTCAGTTTAGAGATGGGGAAACTGAGGCCTGGAGTTGGGTCAGTGCCTGTATGAGCAGCTATAAAAGACAGGCACCCACAGGAGCAGCGCCCAGCGCCCGGCTGACGGACTCTGGTCTGATATCCTCCCACTACGCTGCCCCCTTTGCCCCACATACTTTTTCTTGACTCATTTAAATCCTCTCTGATTACCTTCTCTGACTTTCCCAATTCCCTCAAATCATTTTTATACACTTCTCCAAAAGCATATTCCCTGCCTGGCACACTAATTCTGCAGGATTTTAATAGATTTAATAGATGTTATATAAAGAAGTCTGTGCCCAAATAAGCTTGGGAAACATGGGGTCAAACAAGGTGAAACAGACGTCTTTAGTGGAGGACTTCTCAGGGCCTTTAAAATGCTAATGTGCACATTGTGGGATGGGAGGGGGAGTAGACTATGCGGCATTTTCCAAATATATTTGGACAAGGAAGGCTCTTTGTTTTTTTGTACAGAGTCTTAGGGGCTGCACATTCCAACGCATTTTGGAAAAGCTAGTGTAGAGCAGCCAGTGAGTCATGACTAAATGGTACACGACAGATACCACGTGTCGTTTCTTCCACTCAGCGTCATGAACCTGCAATGATTCCTGGACTAGCAGGACTTCTTACACAGTGTTGCTGAAGCAGGGATGGCATGCGGGGCTGAGTCCTAATTTTGGCTTTGAACTTACAAAATACATTTTTAAACAAATCAGCAAATTCCTTTGAGTCTGTGTCTTCATCTATAAAAAAAGAGACACCATCTCTATTACAGAGTGTGTTGTGGGTTAATGGATATCATTTGCAGAAGTTCTTTATACTCTGTTGGGTCCACCAACCACTGCTTAAATGCATATGTACCATATGACTTGTAGCATTAAAGGCGGGGGAGCTTGCTGGAAAAAAATCAAATACAATGCTGTCACAGACCTGTGGAAGAGTGTAAAGGAGGTGGTTTGCATGATAGCAATCTGGCAGAAGGGGTTTGGAGAGAATTAGTTGTGCAATTCTACACTCGCAGACAACTACTTTTGCAAGTCCATTAGAGAGCAAAGAATAGAGGTATGAGAATTGGCAAATACTCAGAACTGTTTAAAGGCACAAATAGGGAATTACAAGTATTTGAATTTGATTTGTCATTCATTGACAAGAAAGACCAATGCAATGCCTTTATCAACATTTTGAGTGATGTTTTAACTAAAAGGTCTCAAATGCCTAAAAAGACAGCCAGCTCTTTACCTAGCATAGAGGAGCTTTCCTTGCATTCAGCTCATATCCAAAAGGTCAGAGGCAGTCTCTACAGAAGGGATAGGCTCATTTTAGTGAAAACAGTGGTGATTTCTCCAATGTGGTAACCCTCAGTGTCTCTCACACATCTCCCTACCCGTATATTTCAATACTGAAGACTATACCATTAAAGAATCTTCCTGTCTGGTTTCTTTCTTTGAAGTTCTGTGTTACCATGCAAAATCTTACCATGCAAAGGCCACACCTGAAACAGACCTGTGAGAAGGTAAGAGGAAAAAGCCATTGGCAAAGACCCTCTCAGCAGGGATGAAGGAGAAACCAGAACTCTGGAGATGGAGGGTGGGAAGGCAATGCTGAATGACAAAATGAGAGGGCAGCTTGGACAAAGTGGGCCTTCTTTCTGGTGGTCAAGATGTCATGGCAATGCCATGGGCATGTGTACTGGATTGATTTGGCTGGAACCACTTCTCTAAGGTGCTGCTCCTCCAGGATCCAGGAAGTATCTGCTTGCACATGTGAATTACAGAGAGGATGGGAGGCTTTTATTAAAGCTTAGGATCCTGCAGAACCCAGAAGGCTATAAACCGAATAAAGGAAGTGGTGGAAACAATTAAGAAATCTAAGCAGAAACGGTTGCTGGAGAGAGGGCCACAACTGTTCTTTCGACCACATCCGATATTTGCTTCAAATTGTTATGCAGGACAGTAATTGTCTCCTGGGAGGGCAAGAGGCAAACTGGACTGGCCCAGCCTTTAATAGGTTTCAACAGCAAAGCACCCTCATAAATAGTGCATATTGTGAAACCAGAATTTTCTCCTTTTCCAATGGACCTCTCCCAACTCTCTTCCTTTAATTAAAGAAACGTGTCTCACCAAGAAACAAATACCTCTTTTCATGAAGCATTAAGTATGGATTAAGGAGGGGGGAAGAAAAGAGAATTCCACACTGAAGAAGTGAGCGTTCAATAAGCCATTCATGCAGAGGCTGTAATCTATAGATAATTCCGTGTTTATGATCATCAACACTACTTGGTGATCCAAGCATCACCTGGCTGACATGTGACAAAATCATGCCCTCGAGGTCCATGGCTAGACTGGAATTTGAATGCACCCACTTGCACTCAGTCTGGAGAGAACCTTTGTTCTCGTGAGTCCTGGTTTCCCACCAACCCAGATTTGTTACTTGTACCAACCTCTCCAAATACACTGCGTTTTCTTGTGCCATCTGGTGGATTTCAAGTGAATTTGCAGCAGGATCCAAAATACGGTCCCACTTGCTTAAGGGTTGACTTGTTTCATTTCGGAACTCACTGGAGAGAATCTTGATGACACCTCTAAAGTGTCATCAAGATTCTTACTCTTTTCTAATCAATTTGCCTTGATTTTCAAACATCCATTTTGACTTTTTCAAAATCATTTATATTTTGAATCAGTAAATCAAGCACCTGGCATAAAATTCAAAAGGTGCATATGGTGAAAATAAGTCTGTCCAAGCTACCCAGTTACTGTTCTAAGAGGTAACCACCACTTAAATATCTTATTCCCAGAATGTGCAGACATGTGTATATCTTTAACAAATGTTAGTTTCTACACACTGCTTTGTTTGGCTTTTTTTTTCTCATTTAATATATCCTGGAGAGCTTTCCATATCAGTGTATAACACTGCCTCATTGTTTTAGATGGCTGCATAATGCTTACTTGCGTTCTGTAATATGTATTATTTAACTTTTTCTATACATAGGTAGTTTTTAATCTCTTGCTAATCAAAATAGTACTGCAGTGAATACCCTTATATATCTGTCACTTCATTCAAGTGCAGGTATATCTGTAAGATAGGTCCTGGAAGTGTAATTTCTAGATCAAAGGGCATTAGAGGTCCTTTTAATTGTAACTAGACCTTCTCAAATTAGTCTTCAAAGAGGTATTAACAGTTGACACTTCCATTAGCTGTGTATGAGCATGCCTATTTTCCCAGACACTAGCCAACAACATATTATCAAACTTTGATAGGTGAAAAATGGTTTCACATTACAATTTTACAATTTTTTTTAACTTGAAGTAAAGTTGAGTATCATTTCATATGTTTAAAAACATTTATTTTTTTAATTGCTCATTCATTTTCTTTGTGCATTTTTTATATTGAGTTATTGATTTGCTTATTTATTTGTAGCAGCTCTTTGTATATTAACAAAATTTCTCTTTAGTTATATTAATTGAAAAATTTTCCCATTTTATCATTTATTTTTTCTCTTTGGGATATTTTTTCCGTGAAGACATGTCTTTTTATTTTATTGCCAAATGTATCTATCTTTCCACTGAACATTAGTATCAATATAAATTTGTCCAATTTAAATAGCTTTAAAAACTATTGGTATTTTTATTGGGATTGTATTATATGTCTAAACTAATTAATGGAGAAGTATCATCTGTTAATGTTGAATCCTCTTTTCTGGGGATATGCCATGTTTTCCATTTGTTAAGTTTTCTTTGATGCCCTTCAATAACGTTTTAAAGTTTTCTTTATGCAAGTTTTACACTTTTTTGTGTGTGATTTTTTCCCAGGTATTTTATCTTTCTTGTTGTTATTGTAAATGAGATATTTTCTGCCCTTACATGTTCCAGTATTCACATATATAAAGGCTACTGACTTCTGTGTATCAATTTTGTGCATAAGAACTTTACTGCATTCTCCTATTGTTTAAAAAAATTTTCAGTGGATTGTCTTGGGTTTTTCAGGTAAACAATTATGTTATCTGTAAATTATAATTTTATGCTGGCTTTAGATTCATATTGACATAGACATTTTACTATGTTAAGAAAATTTTCTCTATTTTTATTTTATTGAGTTTTGTTAAATCAGGAATTGATGCAATCATTAAGATCATCAATGATCAATTCTCAGCCTCATCTTACTGGACCTACCAGCAGCATGTGACAAAATCAATTGATTATATCCTCCCCCAGAAGACACTCTCCTTACTTGGCCTCCAGGTCATCAGCTTCTCTGGTTTATCTGTCCTCATTAATCATTCCCTCTCCATCTCATTTCCTACTTCTTCCTCATTTCCTGATCTCTTCATATTCAAAACTTTGGAGTTTATTCTTTGAAATTCTTATTTATCTGAATTTCATCCTAGTCTCATGGGCTTAAATGGCCATTGCCAATGACTCCCACATATAAATCCCCCAGTCCAGACTTCCTCCTGAACTCCAGACTCACGCACCCAATGTCACCACTGGGATGTCTAACAAACATCTCAACACGAACACACACAAACCTGAACCCTTGCTCTTGCCCTCCACACCACCCACAGCCCTTCCCGTCTGGCTGGTGCACTCTGTTCTTTCTGGCGCCCAGGTCCTAGAACTGTGAGATATCATTGATTCCCTTCTTCTCCTCATATTGTTCTAATCCATCAGGAGATACTGTTGGTTTCACCTTCAAAATGTGTCCCAGAATCTGACTACTTCTCACCATCTCCCCTTCTCCTGCCCCAGCCCGAGCCTCCACCATCACTTCCCTGGGATTGCTGCAACGGCTTCCCAACTGGTTTCCCTTGTCCCACCCTTGGCTATTCAGCAGCCTATTCTCAACATGGGACCTAGAGACTTATTATTAATAAAACATAAGTAGATCATATCAGTTCCTCTGCTCAAAGCCATACAGGGCTTCTGTTTTCACTTAGAATAAAAACCAGAGAACTCACCAAAGCCTATAATGCTCTACATAATCTCCCCAGCTAGAAGGCCCATTACCTCCTTGACCTCAGATTTCATCTCCTGTTCTCACCCCATGCTCACTCCACTCAGCCACTCTAGCCCCTTGCTGCGCCTTGAACATGTTGCACATGCTTCCTTCAAGGATGTTACCACTGGCTATTCTCTGTGCCTACAGCAGACTTTGATCAAAATAGGGAAGGTTGATTCTCTTACCTCCTCCACATCTGCTCAGATCTTATCTTCTCAATGAGGGCTTCTCTCATGCCCTTTTTAAAAATTGCACCCTACTCACCCACCTTACCCCAGAACTTCCGATGCCCCTTTCCATCCTTTACTTTTCCCATATTACTTATCACATGCTATTACTACTGTATCCTTCAATTATGTATTATGCTTATTATTTCTTACTTGTCTTTTCCAACTGGAATGTAAATTCCATGAGTATAAGAATCATCGCCTGTTTGTTTATAGATTTAAATACTTAAAACATATAATAGGCACTTAATAAGTATTTGTTGAATGAATGAATGGCGGGCTCTCCTTCACGGCCTATTTTGTCCATGAGAAACTTCATGCATCCCTGACTCTGGTGGTCTAGGCCATTCCCAGCACAGCCTCTTTCCTTGTTGGACTCTCAGAACACTGAGCCCCAGCCATATCCTCTCAACCTTAGATTGCTCAAGCTCCACTTCCCACCAGCCCACTGTGTTCTACAGACAACTGTGGACACACTCAATCTCTGAGTTTCCCCCAGGAACCCCCTCTCATCAGACTAGAGACAAGAGTGCCCACCCACCATGCCCAAAATGATGGAGGCAGGAGAGATGCACATGAACACTTCTTCCAAAGCTAACCTTTCTCTAATCCCCATGATCTCTCTTGACATCTCTATCCTCTTTTAAAGACTGGAGTTGTGGTCATTTGAAAAGCACGTAGCTGGGCCTCAGACAACTCTTTGTAAGTGCTGCACCACTGGTCTTGCACCTCTTTTTAAAATGTGGGAGTACTTGTGTCTTTTGACTTGGGGTCCCAGTTTAAACTGAAACAAAAAGTCTTATTTTAACATCTTGTTACATATAATTTCATAAACAATATAAAATATTTTGTGTGTTTTTAACTTACAGTGAATGATTTCACAGTGTATGTAACTTCCGAGTTTGATTTTTCTCAATCAACATTGTGCCTTCAAGAGCTATTCATGTTGATACACAAAGATCTGGGTCATTCATTTTAGTTGTTATCTAGTATTCCACTGTATATCATAATTTACTTACCTATTCTTCTGCTTATGGATATTTGAGCTGTTCTCAATTTTTTTCTTATTAACTACTGTAATAACATCCTGTATATATCCCATTGGGCACGTCCAGGATACACACTTAGAAGTGAATTTGTTGAGTATGCACACTTTCAATTTTAAGAGCTATTGCCAAATTGCTGTCCAATTTATACTCCCACAAGCAAAGTATTTTCTCTAAATATTCACATCCTTACCAACAATGGTGATGGTCACAATTCTTGATTTTTACCAATTTTCTGAGTCTAAAAGTACATCTCAATGTTTAAGATTAAATTTCCCTAATTACCAGTAAGGGTGAGCATCTTTTCATATTTTTAACTGAAATTTTTATTAAGATAATTGTAGATTCATATGCAGTTGTAAGAAATGATAGAGAAAGCCCTTGTACATTTTGCCCAGTTTCTCCCACGGTAACATTTTACATTAAGTATAGTATAACATTGCATCCAAGATATTAACATTGATACATCCACCAACATACTCAGATTTCTGCAATTCTGCTTGTAACATTTGTATGTATGCCTTTTTAAAAATTTTGCCTATTGAAATTTCCTCTTGTAAGGATTGACTGTTTATATACTGTGATGATTTTCTTTTAGATTTTTTTTTCTTATTGATATGCTATATATATTCTGCATGATAATCTTTTGTCTGGGTTATATGTTACAAATACAGCATCTTTGTTCTTTCTATGTTTTCACTTATATTTTAACTTCGTTTATTGTGCCTTTTGAAAAAATTGAGTGGTCAAATTTAATAATTTTTTTCTCTTTTGATTTAAGCTTTTGCTATCTTGTTTGAGAAAGCATTCTCTAGTGTGAGATCATAGTGTCTTCTCTAATGTTTTCTTCTAATATTTTTAGGATTTATTTTTATTATTATGGTTTTTAATGCATTGGAAGATTCTTTTATGTATAATCTGAGGCAGTCATCTAATTTTACTTTTTCTATATGAAAAATATTTTTTCCTAGGCAACAATTATTGATTAGTTCATCGTATATCTCTGATTTGTGTCTCCTCTGTTTTTGTACTTAGGGACCATGCATGATGCTGTTCGTAGGCTCTTGACTGTTCCAATGATCTATTTATCTATCCCTACACCAATACTACATTGTGTTTATTACTATAGGTTTATAACTAATCTGGATATCACATAGCACAAGTCTGCACTCTCTATTGACTATTCTTGATTATTTTCTGATTTCCTTATGAATAATATAATTTTTAAATTTTAATGAAAAGTTCAATTTACTTTTTATTGACATAGTATTGAATTTATAAGCTGCAAATTTTCTACTGAGTTCTGCTTTGAGCTCATATTTTGAAAATACAATACTGTTTTCATTTAGTACTAAATATCTTTAATTTCTAAATTTTTCTTATTAACAATTAAGTTTTTTAGAAGCACATACCCCCAAAGATATGACAGCTATTGTTGTTTTTTCTATCTTTTTATTATGGTTTTCTAATTTAATTATTTCATTATGGTTAGATAACATGTCTCATAAGTATAGATTCTTTGGAATTTGTTTAGCCTCTTCTCATGTGCTAGTTTGTGATCAATTTTTATAAATGTTCAATTTGTGCTTAGAAAGAATGCAGTCTTAGCCTGTTGGCTACAAGTTTCTATGCCTACTGTTAGATTAAGCTTTTGAGTTATATTGTGCAAATCTATACTTTTACTTGATCTATCAATTTCTGAGAAAAATATATTAAAAACCTCTCCCATTATGATTCTGGATTATTCTCTCTTTGCAATTCTTTCAAATTTTGTCTTATGTATTTTGAGGTCTTTATGTGTATGCAGGTTCATGTCTTCATGAAAGTTTGTTAAACTGCCCGTTTGCTTTCAAAAGTCCACAGTTCCCAGATGAATCACATAAGTCACAAAATATCCCAAACTGCAGTTGTTAGTACAAAACTGAGCTATTTCTCACTTGGGCCCCTCTGTGTAGTACTGTATGCTCCAAATTGAGCAGCAATAAAAATTATTTACGTTTCCCACAAACACAATTATAAAAGAGATAAGCATATTTTAGATCTTTATTAATTATTATAATCTTTAAATAATTCTAAACTTATTGTGTATTGTTTAGCTTAAATATTATTTATTGCATATCAATGATTCCCCTGAAAAATGCCAAGGAGTAAAGCTCATTTAAAATAAAATATTTTCTCCCACTGAAAAATGTGGAATAATTTCAAATGCATGTGTCAGAATCTCTTCAGTCATGAGGAGGGAAGCCGTAGGAAAAGTGTGGACGTGAACTCCAACAGATGTTTGTCTGTCAAAGAGAAAAACACATATGAGACTCAGATCCCCTTAAGAGAAAATGTTGCCTTACAATTAGGATTCAGCCCTTCAAAGAACTCTTCAAGGAGAAAGCAAGATTGTGCCACAAACTGTTGAAATAAGCATTGAAAAGGTTGATTCTTGTGTTACCCCAGGAACAAGACTTGCACAAAGGGATTCCTACTCTCCATATGCTCCATAGGGTGGAAAGAAAAAACATTCCTGTTCTACAAAGACCCAAAGTTCGTTGGACACTGATAGGAAGTTTCGTAGAACTGGAAGTGGACTTCAAAGGAGAGAGGCGCTGGGGTGTAAGCTCTGCGCACCACAGGGACAGTGTTTCCGGCATAACCGTAGGCTGTCGCTCTCTAAGACAGAGGTTGCAGGATACTGTGGGCTTGCGTTTTCCCATGAGAGCTTATAACAAGCACTCAAAGCCTCTCTTTTCCAATAAAAGAAAAAATACATCTTTCTGAATTAATGCTTGAGAAATACCCCTTTCCTACTGGCTCAGAGTTAGCCCCAAAGTGGCCCTTGCTTAAACAGCATACAGCTCCTGTGAGCCCACATTCAACATTTTTTGATACATTTGCTCCATCTTTGGTTTCTACAGAAGATGAAGAAGATAGGCTTAGGGAGAGAAGAAGGCTTAGTATTGAAGAAGGGGTTGATCCCCCTCCCAAGGCACAAATACATAACATTTGAAGCCACTGCACAAGTTAATCCATTACATAAACTGGGACCAAAGTTAGCTCCCGGAATGACTGAAATAAGTGGAGACAGTTCTGCAATTCCACAAGCTAACTGTGACTCGGAAGAGGATACAACCACCCTCCTGTGTTTGCAGTCCTGGAGGCAAAAGCAACGTCAGGTATCTGGAGACAGCCATGCCCATGTTAGCAGACAGGGAGCTTGGAAAGTCCGCAACGGATTGATTACATACACTGCCTCGTGCCTGATCTGCTTCAGATTCCAGGGAATCCCGGTTACTGGGGAGTGATGGACAGAAGCCTGAAGGCACATTTTTTGCTCAGGGACTGTGCGCAGCAGGACTACCTCTTCTCTGGGAGCTTCCGCCGCCACGACAGATCCCTGCATGCCCGAATTGAACAGTGGAATCACAACCTTAGTTTTGATGCACATGACCCCTGTGTATTTCACTCCTCTACTTCAACAGGACTCTTAGAACATTGTAAAGATCCCAGTTCTTGCGTGTGTTTTGGACCATTGCTTACTATACTACTTAATGGGACTTTTCCATTTAGCCTGCGGTGTATCCGTCACGCGGGTGCACTACATATGATGGAGTTGGTGGGCTCCCTTCACCATCAAGGTTACAGGATTTTTTAAAAGAGTATCGTTATAAACAAAAAGTTAGATTTCGCTGGTTAGAAAGAGAACCAGTGAAGGCAAAGTAAATGCTCCTGTCCCCAAAGGGTATTAACTAGGTCTGTTTTCATATGCATCAGACAGTACACCTACAGCAAGCACACGTGTCAGCGCTAGGTTTTTCCATACAGTATGTAAGCTTAGTGTTACCGTCTGTCAGATGCAGTCTTCTGTCACTTATTCAGATAAACGTGGTGACTAATGGAACAACAGAAGATAGAGCCACGGATGTGCGGCAACATTTTGCCGATTTAGCTAACAGTTTGGTTTTTAATGGCTGTAGTAACCGAGTGTGAAGCAACTCTGGGGCATTTGCTATGAAGAATTCTATTTCTCACTGAAGAACAAATTATTAATATTGGATGGGTATTTCAGCAGTGTGACTAATGTTTGAAATTATTTTTTCTAAGAGTTTTTCTGTAACCTTCCGGAAGTAGTGATGTTCGTAGTTCCTATTATATAAATCAAGCTCTGGAAGTCCAAAAAATAAAAGACTGACTTTCTTTTAGAAAAAAATGAAATTTTCTGGCCACAAGGGCATAGTGCAGTTCACTTAAATGTTGATGTGCTTTATAGTCAGACTCTTTTTCTCTTCTGCAAAAGGTGCTGTTAAGTATACCAGGTTTTCTAAAAAGTATTCCTAAAATTTCAGACTTATGAAGTTAGTAGTAGAATTTTATTTAAAGGCCTCAAGTATTAATTTTTTAATGAGTGCTTTTACGTAAAACAGATATTTGAATAGCTGCTGCAACCTAGTGTCTTGCATGTGATTTTTCCTTTAAGTTGACATGTGCAGTCTAATCGTTTCATAAAAGTGGGATCTTCTCCTGCGCCCTTCATGAGGTTGTGAACCACGAAGAAAATGAGACCAGAAGATGCCCAAATACGTCAGATAATAGTAACTACAGTGGTTGCTAATGTTGAGATCATTATTAAACTGTAATTAATAATTTAGATGGCAGCATTTATCTCTTTGTTGTAAATGCTTATAGGTGAATTGCTTAAGTATAATTTATACAATTTCAGTGCAGTTAATTCTTAATGGAAAATCTGAAACCTAAATTGCAGATTTAAAAGTTACCGTACAACCATTGTATCTGTAAATAACTTTAAGTAATACCTTTTTGTCACTTAGAAAAGTATGTAATTTTACTTCAGTGAGCTCTTTTGGAAGTTATATCAAGTTCTAGTATTTGCTTCTTAGTAATTGAAGTGACTTTACAGTTTTGTCCTAGACATTTTGCACGAAAGTAGCCAAATCCATTCTTGTGTCTTTTTGTTCATGTGCTCTGTACCACTGGCAAGTGCCCCATAGTTTCCTTACCTGCTGCTACAGAATGTTATTTTACATCCCTATGGCTATTGCCAAGGCTACAAAAGAGAAAAGCTATCTTTGCATGCAACACTAACCCTTTGACTGCTAATGTCTGTTTCTGCTGTGCCTTGTTATGGTTGCTTTTTTGTGCTAATAAAGTATGTTTGGTGTTCTCCTTGTAAAAAATAAAATATAAAATAAAATAAAAATTTTTCTTCCACTATCCTCAGCCCACTTTGGTCTCATTAGCTTCCTCACTGGCCTCCAATGCCCAGAGCTTCTTGAAGTGTTTCCCCTTTTCCTGTACAGCTAGGCAAACTCTACCCATCTAGTAAGACCCGGCCCAAGCCCCATTGGTGCCCTGCCATGTTCTATAGGAAAGAGCCCTGAAATCAACTAGTCTTGGAATCAAATTCAGGCTTCAATACCTAATTGCTAGGTGATTGTGGAGAGGCTATGAAATATGACTAGATGCTTTCTTTCTTAGTTTTTGCATAGATTAAATGAGGATAATGCTTGCCTCTGAGATTTGCTTAGATGATTAAATTTTTAAAAAAGGAATATGAAAAAGGAAAACTACGTTCTAGTTTTTCCTTCCTTCTTTTCCTTTCTTCAATTTGTTACCTGGAAAACCTAGTGCAGTATGATTCTTTCCATGTCTGAGCTCATATTAACTAGAACCACAAAGTCTAGGACACAATCGGTGTCTATCTTTTTTTTTTACAAGCAAGTTTTGTTTCCCTAGCTGGACTAAGAAAGCTCTATGAAGGCAGGGAATATTTCCTGTGTCTCTTTGTATCTCCTATAGAGCTTAGAACAATATTCAATGCATAGTAGAGACTTCAAAAATAGTTGTGTATTGATAGAAGGAATAAAATAAAATTTGTCCAATTAATCCTTTTCTTATTCAACTTCTAATAGAGAGTATAACTAGCAGAAGAAACCACTGAACAACAGGAAATAAAGGAGCCTAGATCATCACACCCTTTCCTGCAGTCAGATTCCTGTACCCAAGTCTCACTCATAAGGAGAGAAATAAACAAACAGGGAAAATAGTTAAATATATACCCATAGCTACCGATAGCAAGTTTTCCTGGAAAAAAAGTCAAATTTCTTATTTACTAAGTTTGATTTTGCAGATCAAAATTTCAATGATTTCTTTTCTTTGGAAGGTTCCTATTGTAACAGGCACAGGCTTCCCAAGTCCAAAGAGAGAGCAATGCACACAGGTCTCTAGGTTGAACTGTGAGCCACTCTGAATCACCTCTCTCGCCACAGAGATTACCAGAGGTCCTGGAACTAGGGGAAGCTTCCCTGGGATGTTTGCAAATGAATAATTGAGTGAATGAATAAATTAATTAGTCACAAACAACTATAAACCCAGAGACCAATGTTTATGCCCTTGCAGGTTTTGATGTCTCCTCCTTAGAGTTGCCTAGTCCAGGAATACATAATTGTTGGCAGTAGCCTCTCCCCTGGGGAGCTCCACTAGAGAACGCAGCTGCTCGGAGATACTGAACCTCTGTCAACAGAGCAACATGGTGCCTGTAACACCCAGGGGTTCCCTTGGATGCTGAGCTAGGCCAGCCTTGGACTGTGGCAAAAATGTGAACAGCGAGGAATTATATTCTTAGTATTTTACCACCTTCCTTTTTTGTGGTTCTCTGCCCTTCCTCCACTTCCTGCCTCAGGCTTCTGGTGCACTGGGCCCCATACCCATCTAAGAACCAGTATTCTATCCATCCCCCCAAAAGAAAGGAGAGGGGATAATGTTAGTACATTGAAGGCAGTGAAATTAGATGAGAGAGAAGGAAAGGGTGTGGGAAGAACAGGGATCAATAAAGGGTACTAACATCTCTATTATTCAGACAATGTATAGTTCTGGGCATTTTTTATACATTATCTCATTGAAGCCGCCTGTAACATCATGGGATCAGTATTATTATGCCCATAGAGGTTAAGTAAATTGCAGAAGCTCATACAGTTAGGGACAAAACACTGACCTCAAATTCAGGTGTGTCTAATTCCAAAGCCAAAGTCTTTCCACGGTATTATGCCAAGTAAACAGTGTGATTAATTTTTCAGATGATAATAGAAAACTGACTGATACTAACTTAAATACAGAATGGTGATAACATCTGACAGCAAATATAAATTATTTCTTACAGACTGAACCCACTAGATTACTTCTTCTGGGGTAATACTTAAAAGCAAAGTTTTCTTCGGTGAAAATCAGAGACACAAATAAGGCAATACATCACATATGCATGTTTGGGAATTGATGGAAATGCTGCTTTAATGAAATACATTCCTTGCAACTTTGCACAGCACATTGAGCTATGTATTTTTAACAAGGGACTGACTCTATTGTCATGTCATGCCGAATCTCCAGATTTCTCTGCAGGACGGGGACCTTAGAAATCAGTGAGTCCCATATCCAAAGTCCCTGAATCCAAGCCCAGCAGAGAATGGTGAGCCCTGTATGCTTTCTATGGACAAGTTTGGGATTACCTGAGGTGCTGCACTTGGATCACCACCCTCTCTCTGTCACTACCCCTCCAGCTTAATATTCTATGAAATTAAAAAAATGGCAAAGACTGGCAAAATTAGGAATGAAGGAGTTAATTAAGCTGTGTCCTTAGCCCAAGTCTAAGACATCGATCTTATTGAATCTCAATAAATGCTTACAACTCATCACTACTAAGAATCTAATTAGACATTTATTGCTTATGTAATTCTGAATTAATGGCATAGCAACAAGATTTATATCTCACATATTTGTTACACCTCAGCACTCTCTATTTTAATAATCAATTGATATTTTGTTAACATACATTAACTATCCTATTAAAACCAAATTAAATGCTATTCTGATTTGATTTTATAAAATAAATGTCGGCAACACTAATGAGGTGCAGGCCATTTAAATCACGATAGGACAGCTAAATTTGGGCCCCTCTGTTAAGTGAAGTAATTTCAGAGTGGGAAAAAAAATGAGGAGATATGTTCCTCGAGTTGACAATTTCATAAATATTTCACAATTCAGTCATGATGGATTCTTAGTTGACATTTCAAAAGACTAAAAGAAACTTTTATAATATGCTTTATTTCTAATAAGACTGTGCTAAATATGCCTTTTAAAAAACACTCTTGGCGTATAAGGTAATTGATTTTGAGATGAGCAAGATGGTGTTACTTCATGAGAGGAATTCAGTTCAGCCTCCGCTTTTCTGGCAAAAGTACTTCTGAAACAAACTAAACTTCCTCAAACAGTTAAGTATTTCTCTTTGGGTGGGGAACTAGATTTTGTTTCACCAAGGGAATGGAATTTAAAAATAAGTTACACAATAAACATTCATTTATTTAACAATAGTTGAGCACCTGCCATGTCCCAAGCTGAATAGAATATGATGCTATCTCATAGGAACAAATATTTGAAGCCTATTTCACTTGCTATGATGGATTACATGAGAAATAAAAAAAGCATGAGGAGTGGGATCTGCCCTCAAGAAGTTTATAATCTTATTAGGGAGAAAAGTCATAAGCATGTGAAAATTACCTGCAGCTCATGCATGGAGAGTCTAAACTCACTTCGTGTGAGTAAGGTCACTGTGTAGCCCAAGTGTCTTATAAATTGCCTGACATGGAAAACATGCTTAATAAACATTTGTTGAATAAATGAAAGTCTCTTTGACACAATGGACTTGTGATTCTCTTGACTCAAAGCCTCACCCAGAAGGACACCATGTGAAGTTCATTCTTCCACAGTTGCAGATTCCTCGTCATAGACACCAAAAGGAAAGTTAGAATAGTTGGCAGTGGTATCTAGGTGCTAACAACAATAGTCAAAATAGTGGTTTCAACCATGGGTCTTGGCAAACAATTGCACTGGCACCTCTTTACTTACGTGCTGCCAAATTATGATTGACACGTAGAGCTTGTTTTTCTACAACTGAGAATTCATGCCGGTCTAGCGAAGTCTGTAGTTGGGACCTTGAGCTGAGCTGGTAGCCCAGGTAAGGAACCATAAATCCTGGTTTGCGTAGAACAGTCTCCATTTTTATTTGTTTTCCTGATGTAATTATTAATAGCACCAACTTTCACTCTCAAGGGTGTCCTGATTCAGATGATAAGTTATATAATCACAGTGAGTACAGGATAAGCCCTGCTGAGCCAGAGGGATGGGCAAGACTTCTGGTTAAGAAGGTAGATTGCACACACCGCTTTTGTCTTCCTACTTTTGTCAGCTATGTTCTTCTTTTCACGTGGTTAAGGATTTTAGTGCTTCAATTCATAGTATAAACGTAGTTGCCTTTTGCGCTTTTTCTACATGTTGACTCTAAAATTAAGAGTAATTGTGATAGGTTATATTACTGATTATTAAATATTCCTCTGGGAGGAATATGTATCTTTGAACAACAAAGTTGCTGGACTTTGTAACACAAGATCTTATTCTTACCAGTTTGTTTGGCATCAAATAGGTACCAGAACAATCTTTCTCTAGATATAACCTTAACTGTGACCTTAGTGAGACCTCATGTAGTGAGTAATAAATGCATGGCGGAACTTCAGAGCTGCAAGAAATTTTCTCATCCTTCCAAAATATCAAGCCAATTGTTGGCTAATACCTCAAATTAAGCCTTCAGTTCTTTAGCTTACAAGTTTCAAAATACAATTTTTTTTTAATACCATGGAGGAAAGATTATTTAGAATCCCAACTGTGGCAACCTTAGCCTCCCAAATCAAGCTCTATGGAAACTCTATGAAACTTAGATGGTTGTGAGGGCTACAGTTTGAAAAACACTGCAAAGCTCAAGGCTATATCTCCCTAGAGATAGTTGCATAAAAATAACTAAAATATGTCACCGGTCAGTCACATCTCAAGGTAGAGGAATTTGGGGTCCTTTTCTAAGAGAAGAGTTTTCTCCTGAGTGAGAAGAAAGCACAGTAGCCACTGGGCCCTGCGACATAGAGACCCTTCTCGATCCCCCACCCCCCAGAAAACAAGGAAACCAAGGTTCTTCAGTGTGTCTCTGGTAACTTCTCAGAAGACAAACTCTGATCTTGGCTACCTTCTTACAATATCCTAATAACCTTCAGATGCAGGAGCTTCAATAAGATCCATCTGAGTTTTAAATAGGAGCGCTATAAATACAAACTGAATTGAAGTTTTAGGCAGCCAAAAGTTTGCTAGCTTTCTGGAAGATTCCAGTCCAGCCCCCACACTACCCAGCTTCCTGCACCTGATTGGCCTTTTAGATAACTGATCACAGCTGGTGGCTTAATTGGGCCTGTCACAGGAAGACCAGCTTCTAGACACAAGGTTCCATCCTGCCATGGTGCCCTTGGGACCAGTGAACTCACTGGGAGGAAATGTGACTCCCACTTGTTCAGGTGAAGAACTTGGGGCATTTCCTAGATGGGGCTTCATGCCAGGGGTCTGGGCTCAGCTTGGTGAGCTTGAGACGGGAGTATGAGGTCCCTCCCCTCTACCCTAAGAGAGTCCTGTCGTCTCTAAAAAGTTCTGTGGTTTGCTTGTAAGGGTTGCATGAGGTAGTGTAAATTCCAGTTCATTATAGGGCAGTCAGAATTAGTAAAAAGTCACAATTATACAACATCTTAAAATATCTTTTTATTGGATTTGAGTCACTCCAATAACACGGCCTCTGTCAGTTTCATTTGATACACATTGTGAAGAGTTAAGTGATAATGATAAACTTGTATCCCTTCATGGTTGAGATAGGGAAAAGGAGCAGGCCACAGCCCAGAGCAAGGCCACGTGTTGCCAGAGTGGCCAAGGGGATTTCACGGGGGCACGAGGGGGGGTGGTAGAGCTCATCTGTGCCGAGGTGCATTCTCATCAGGTCTCATCAGGTCGTAGCCGAGAGGCACTGTCCAAAAGGAGACTGCTTACTTGAGGATCAGAAAGTAGAAAAGGAGAGTTGGAAATGGAAACAGTTCGTAGGAATTTGGGTTATATTGGCAGGGCAGGAGGCAGAGAACTTGTGTCACAAACACATAGTGAAGGCAAGACCAGGAGAACTGGAGCAGCTCTACTGTGACTCAGGAGGCAGAGCTGAGGCCCCTTCCACTTCCCCAAATATTTTTTGCAACTATCTCTGGGGAGCTATTACTTGATGGTTAGTGATGTCAACTTAGGGGAAATGTGTTCAGTTTTGAACTTGTCTGAGATTCCTGTATGACAGGCAAATAAAGATTGCCATTAAGAAGCTGAATATGTGGATCTGAAGCTCAGATACATACATTGAGGTCTGAGGTGGACAATGAGATTTGGGAATTAACAGCCTGTTAATAGCAGTTGAGACCATGAACACTGATGACACTATCCAGGAAAAGTAGGGAAAACGGGATGGTGGGCCCCTTGGGGAAATTGACAGAGAAAAATAGGCTGTCACAAAAACAGTCTCTTTCTCTCTCTCTCTCTGTCACTCACACACACACACACAATGGCACTTTCCATGACAATTTAACTAAGTCTGTAGATATACACTGAGGCAAAATAAAACAAAAATAATATACAGAAATAAATAAACTGAAATTTCAGCAACTTCATCCCGAAATCAAAAGGCAAACTAAGTGTGGTAGAGACAACTCTTGCCAACCTATTGCCCCTTTCCAGGCCAACAGAATCCTGATCTCGTGTGCCCCGGTCTGGATGGACATGTCTTTCATGGAAGGTGGTCCCCAGGGATGGTCATGGGATTCCTGTTTCCACATCCTAATGGTTGGTTCAACATGGACATGTGATCTAATTCTAGCCAATGAAACTAAGAAAACTTCTGGCAACTTCCAGGAAGGCTCTTTGCTTATTCTTTAAAAGGGATGTGTGGTGTTGTGGGGTGGGGTGTTCCCTTTCTGACTCTCTCTCTCCATGTTGTCATTTCTATGTGTGACTCTTGGAATAGTGACAGACATTGTGTGACCCTGAGGAGACAAGACTAAGGACAAAAGCCAACATGCCAAGGGTGCTTATCCCTTAAACATTGGTGTTCCAAGGAAGGAAGGAACAATCATTCTTGGTGCTGTCAGTGAGCCACTCAATTACCAACCCTGGAACCTCCTTCGGGAGTTCTTGTCACAGTAAATAACAAACATCTTTATTATCTGAGCTCCTTTTTGTTTGATTTTCTGCTTCTTGCAGCCACAAAAGCATTCTAACTGATACACTGTCAAACTCATAATTGAACAACTCATAGGTGACTTAATCATAAATCTAACACTTACTGCATTTACTATGTGCCAGGCATGGTTCTAAGAGCATTAGCCCATTTATTCCTTATAACAACTATAAAAAAAGAGACACTATTGTTTTCTTCATTTCCAAGATGAAAACTTGATTACAAAGAGGTTAAAGCACTTGTTTAATGTCACACATCTAACTAGTGGTAGAACTAGGATTACAAATATAGGCCGTCTGGCCCCCAAATCCAAGCTCATTACCAGAATATTAGACTGCCTCTCAGATTAACAAATAGGAACTGGGTTACTCCTGTTCAAAGTCAACTACTGGGGACCCTTTAATAACAACGGAGAAGTCAGATGAGCAAAGTTTTTCCTTCCTCTTCAGTGACAGGCTTTCCCTCCCATCTCCCCAGCATTGCCCAGCTTCCTTCACTGTCTCCTTGCTCTGCCCCCCAAGTAAAATCTTCTCTCAGATGCTTGACCTCAAAGGTGTAAATGACTAAATAACAGGAGTGTTGGATTCTAATGGGAATCAGAGACTTAAACCCAGCTTGAGCTTTATGCATCAGCCTGCCCGAAACTACCGGGTGAAGCACTCATTAAACTCACATTTATGGAGAGCTGAGGTTACACAGAAGGAAGCAAAAGTCCCTCCCCGCAGGGGGCCACGGTCAATGAGAGAAAACAGAGATCTAAACTAGGGATGGTCATGAAACTAAGAATATAAGATACAGGTCGCAGTGGTTGCCCCTCAGAAGGGCACTGGAGGGGGAGGGTGGGGTGCCACAGGGAACCAGCTGAGGAGACCCAGTTTTCATCCTAAAGCCATTTTGTGCTGTTTTGTACTCAGATGTTTTCCCCCATATCCGTGCATTACCTATTCAGAAACAATTAGAAAAACCTAAAACTCAATAAAATGTGACAAATCTTTTCTAGAGGTATGAACAGAATGCTTTGAGAATACAAAGAAGTAAAATAGGTAGGGAGAATGTGTCAGTTTGCTAGGGCTGCCTTAACAAAATACCACAAACCAAATGGGCTTAAACAACAGAAATGTATTGTCTCACAGTTCTGGAGGCCAGAAGTCCAAGATCAAGGTGTCCCCAGTTCCCTGTTCACTGTGAAAGCACTAGGGAAGGGTCTGTTCTGGGCCTCTCTCCTCACTTCCTTGGCTCGCAGACAATGGTTTTCTGTCTCTTCACGTCATCTTCCTTATATGTGTATGTGTGTGTCTGTGTCCAGATTTCCTCTTTTTATAAGGACACCTGTCATATTGGATCAGGGCCCACTCTAATGATGGAATTTTAACTTGATTACCTCCAGAAAGACCCATCTCCAGATAAGATCACATTCTGAGGTACTAGGATTTAGAACCTCAACTTATGAATCTGGGGGGGACACAAGTCAACCCATAGCAAAAAGATATCAGGATGCTTTCTGGAGAAAGCCGATTCCATTGACACAGTATTGACAGGAGGCCATTTTGAGGCTTGTAAGAACAACTCATTTCCCAAG
The DNA here is from genome assembly GCF_020740605.2 of Lemur catta. Classification (NCBI taxonomy): domain Eukaryota; kingdom Metazoa; phylum Chordata; class Mammalia; order Primates; family Lemuridae; genus Lemur; species Lemur catta. The sequence goes on along the minus strand of NC_059141.1, from coordinate 42,438,054 downwards.
CACTTGACATAAGAAAGCCCTTGACATTTTGATACAGCCCACGTGGGCTCAGCTTTGAGGGGCACAACTTGGAAAACGTAAATGTGATACCTGACAGGCACAGGTTGGAGCAGGGAGTCCGATGGCTTGAGTAGCAGGCCATTTGCAATGCTGCACGCCCCAGCTCCGGCTCACTTCTTCCATGTAAACACAAAATCAGAAACGACATATTGTTGAAGCTTGAACACTTACAGGCAATTCCCATTCTTATGCTACTGATACTGCATTTGTGGAAACATAAAGAGTCCCTGGTGACTGATTCAACATGTACCAATTTCTAGAATTTTACTTTGTAACCAAATAATGTATCCTGCTGAAGAGAGTGTGGCCACGTGCAGAGACAAGGTAATTTAAAAATCATGTTCAAACTATGTTGACAATAGAAATTCAAGGCAAAGTAATATTTTATTTCTAGATGGCGTTAAGAGTGTGACTTGTAGCCTGGAATGCTAAAGAATGCAGAAAGTTGGAGAATAATCATGAGGATTTTTGCACATCCATGCCAAGAACGCAGGCAATGGTAGGTACACAGGGCAGGTCGCCAGGATTTTGCAAGAGTAGGCAGTATAATCATAAATTACTAAGAAAAAGGCAATTTAATTTTTAAAATTAGCAAGTATCATGAAGTAAACCCTTTCGCTATTCCAATCATGGATACTAGTAAAATTTTAAAAAATCAATCAATCAAGAAGTCCCTTCATCTTTGTTTTCAATAAATCAATTTGTTACATAAGAATTTAGTAAATGGTGGCATTTCAAATCAGTATGGGAAAGATAGATTATTTGATCCTTATCTAAAAGTATAAATCAAAATAAATACCAAATGTATTCATGTTTTAAAGGTTTTAAAAGTAAAAAAAAAGTGCATGAGTCATTTGAGTCTATAAAGGAAATTGACTGACAGATGAAAGTATATAAAAATTTAAAACTTTTCTATGTTAATGAAATTATAAAAGTTAAAATATAAAGAACAAGCTAGGGAAAAAATATTTGCAACACATAAGAAAATAGTAAATTTTAAAAGGTGAACACTTCAACAGAAAAAGGATCAAAGTAAATGAAAGGCAGCACACACCAAAAAAATACTAATTATACTAATAAGTATATATTTTTAAAAAGTTTAACTGCAATACCAATCAAGAAAATGCAAATGAGATACCTTTTTATATATAATAACTTGACTAAATATGGCAAACCCAACACTGGTTATAGCACAGAAGGTATGTATAAATTGATAACACGAGGTTACTGTGAAGATTAAACGAGACAGTTCCTATAAAGTGCTTAGCCTCATGCCTGGCACACAGTAATAATAATTATCATCACCATCATTAGTATTGTATTTTAAAGTTTAAAATTCAAGTTTACAAAACACGTTCCATCATTTTAACACACACACATATATTCATAATACACACATACATATATATAAATTCTCACACATATGTGTTTATAGAAGCATAGAAAATATGAGAAATATATGCAAAAAATATTAACAGTACATGTCTGTGCCAAGATGGTGGATATTTTTTCTTTATGCTTTTCTGTATTTTTCTAATTTTTATAATTATTATTTCTGTATTCATATGACAAAAGTTACTTTCAATGAATTTTATGAATAATTTTAAAGTGACTCAGAAGGTACTTTGTTCACATAAAAATGTGCAGTTTTGGCCCAGGGCTAGCCAATCCTTGCTGATGAAGTCGGGGAGACTATCACTGTTTAGCAAACCCAATCTTCTTGAGAATAGTGGCTCAGGGAGTATTACAATTGTGCTACTGGGTTCATGTTACTGATGAGGGGTCTTGCTGTCAATTAAATAGAAGGTGTTTTCACAGAGCCATGCAAACACACACACTGATTGAGCAGCTGAGCAGCACAATTACAACACACACTTGACAATTCAGAAACTTTCTGTATTTAAGCATCATAAGCAAGCAAAGAAGCTGGAAGCATGATTCATAGCATCAAAATGAGTGAATTGCTTCTGAAACGGTGACTTCATTCTCCCAGATAGTTCTGCACTTCATATTTCCTGATTCCATTAAGTTCAGGCCAGGTCACAATGGAAAATAAGTCCAACTCTGATTTGGCATCATCCTTCAACCCATATATTTAATGTAAATATCATATACCTAAGCACCCTTGAACAAATGAGCAATGTTCTCATTCAGTGTGTTCAGAAGAATATGTATCAGCCAGAAAAAAAAAAATCTTTTCACATCTGAGGGGTCTAACAGATTGATTCTCTCAGGATATGCACTAATTCCCAGAAGTCTTTGATCTGAGTTTGGTAAAGACCTTTAACAACTTTCTGCTTCTCAGCCATCTAACTGGATAAAACAATTTGATCTTCACAGTCAGCTTCCATTTCTTCTGAATAATCTATAAACTATCAAAGATTAAGGGTATCAGCACAAAAAAATCTACAATTCTGTTCACTTTTAGCATCGAATCATGCAGTGAACTAATTAATTTAAAAATTTTATAGTATGAATTCTGATGAATCATGCAACAAAAGAAGAATACACCAAACTTCTCTTTGGATTTGAAAAAACATAAAAAAATGGACTTTTTCATTTTAGGTGCCCTATGTGTGGCAAATACATTCTGTTTTTTTCTTCTTCAGGTTTAGAGCAGATTTTTTAGAATATTTTACTTGCAAATCGTTAACGTATACTCAATTTGGTAAAGAATATTTTTTTTTCTTGTTAAAAGTCTCAGCCAGGCCAGGCCCTTATAAGGTTAGCCTCTTAGGTAACCTGTTGAATGTCCCTGGCTGTGTAAGAGTTTTAGAAGAGGTTGGAGATAGAGCATATACTTTTCTCTATATGTATGTACATGCATATATATTTATGAGGAGGCTAGATCTATAGACCAAGAAGAAGAAGACAGAGGCCTTGGTGCTGAGTATGCCATCAAACAGATTGTATGACTCTCACAATTAACAACTTCTGTTTTGACTTCAGCTATTGTGTCCCTAACATGATGGCCCATCAAATGATAATCCTTACATAACCCTAGCTCTAAAATTATGATTTTTTTTTTTTTTTTGGCCAGGACATGAACAATCTGGAATTTGTAGAAAAAAAACAGAAAAAGGAATACATCTGTCAAACACCAGTGAGAGAAAGAAGGAAGAATAAAGCTAAAATGGGTTGATTTGACTGCTATTGAGTGCAGCCTCTGTTACAGGCATTGCCTCACAATCCTTGTGCCAACCTCAAGAGGAAGGTCAACATCCACTCATGCAACAACTCTTTACTGAACACCTGCAATGGGTAAGGCCATGTACAAGGAGCTTGGGATACCACAGTAAGCAAGAGAAACACTCCTTACCCAGCTTATATTCCAGCAGTGAAGGCAGATTATACAGAAAAGGGTTTAATTATAATCCCCTTATGCGTTGCGAGGAAGTGGAACAATGTGCTTTGAGTGGAAGACTGTGCAATGGAGACCTTATATATATGGGAGAGTATGTCATGATTGTGGAGAAAAATCACATTTCCAATGAGCTATTAAGCATCAGTAAGAGTTGGCTAGGCAGGCAGAAGAAAGGACATGCACAGTGACCTAAAGCAGAGAAGAACATATTAAGTCCAAAAGTCATTATAATCTTCAACCTACAGGTGAGGCTTACACATATATTTGTCTCTTAAGTTACTTATCCAAGATCTTATTGCTAACAACTGAGTGGTGAGGTTCAAGATCAGGCCTATTGGACTTGAGAGATATTTATTTTTCCTGGTAAAGTCTGCCTGGCTCCTTTTTAGTGACTGCACCTGCATCCTATTGGCATCAGACTTTTGAGATGACCGTGGTTTCAGTCTCCCATCTGTTGGCAGGAGACCGGCTGGTAGTAGATCACTGGATGAAACATTGAAGGGCTTGTCCAGGGCTGAGTAAGTCCTTCTGCTAGGAATCCCACAGCAGGAAAGACTAGAGAAAGGCTATAAAAGGGCTCTCCCTTCTCTATTGCTAGAAAGATGGATTGAGCAAGTATTCTTGCATTTTGCAAAGCCCAAAGGGACACCAGGCATTATGTTTACATTGTGGAAAAGATCACCATTATGCCTTATTTACCATCTTTAAAGTTTCTAGTTACTGCCTAACAGCACTTCTAACCAACTCCCAACGCACTGAATTGATTATAGTTATTATTAAGCTGAAAGTTAAGAAATTGCTCACAAGAAATCTGTATCCTGTCATGTACCAAAGCCGCACATATTTGTCCCAGTTCTTTCTCTCAAGTGCGGATAAACGTTTCCCCGTGCCAGGGGGCTTTTCAACATTTCAATGGCCTAGTGGGATGCTGTTTTGAGCCCAGAGGGCAATTACTAAACTTTAAGGTAAGCAGGGAAGGGAACAGAAAACGTGATTGCTAGTCCAAACAAGTGAGGTCCAGGGGACGGCTTAAGTTGTGCATTAAGTATAATCTTTTGGCTTTGACGAGAAGGTGAGGTGACCAGTAATTAGCCATTCAAGTCGAATCCTAAGCAGCATGACTTGGATGGGAAGTAGGCGGGTGCCCCGCCCACCGTTTCTGGCATTTGAGAGCTTTGCAGGCAGGAACTCTTCTTGAGCCTAATAAAATGATTTGCTAGAGTGAAGTTGTTTGTTGGTTTGTTTTTGAATATGTGCATTTGGTATTTGGGTTTTTCCCCCCCAAAACATTGGCAAGGAGAGATCAGGCAGGGCACTAGATAAATGATCCACAATAAGGCCTTGGAAAGACTGAGAAACCCAACTACGGGTACAGTTCATCCATTAGGGCTTCCTCCTGCTCACAGGAGCTCACCTTTCCCAAGTGTGTCCCGCGGGGACATACCCATCCCAAGTTGGCAGAGATGCCTCCCTTGTAGCTGTCAGCAAATCCTTTCCATCAGCAAGTCAGGCAACATTTGAAAAAGGTGTAAATCTCGGTCTATAAATTCATGTGTTCAAAAAACAGAAAAATTTTTAGATTTCCTTACATCAAATTAAATTTGGATTCTGAGTAACCAGCCCACTAAGCTGGCAGGAAATTTAATCCAGCAATGCTGCGGCTGTTCCCACACCCCACGCACCAGAATTCTGCAGAAGTCTGGGTCTTCTAGAGTGCAGGGTCTTACACAACGTGGAGATGCTGGGAAGACGACTCCAGGAGCTTGCATCTGTGTGCACTGGTAGCATTTGTCCTGGCCTGCATGGCCCACTTAGGCCCACTCTGCTGCTTCCAGGACACAGGTGAGGTGCAGGGGGCCCTGGTGAGATGAGGAGACCCACTCCTCGGGGTCAGCCTGCCTCGGGACACACTTGGCCCCCTCCCCTCTGAGGGGTACAGTTATGGAGTGGTACCCGGAGCCCCACTGCTCACAGGAGCCACAGGGCTGTCGCCCCTTCTCAGCCTAGGGATAAATAAGCCTTTCTCCTTTCATGCCCTAAGCAAGGAATAAGAAGCCTGACTACCTGTTTGAGATGAAGGGAAAGTGTAAACACATGGAGGGCAAACACAACTGAATTCTCCAGAGTCGTAGTCTTCCGGGCGCGCGCGCATGCGTTTGTGCGTGCATGGGGACAGGGGGGTGGCTGTAACATCTTGGGATGTCAGATGAGCGTCCCATATTCTCAAAATTCTTCCTGTATATATGGTTGGTGGTGGAGGTCTAGCCCTGTACAAAATATTCCTATGCACATCAGAGTTTGAGAATCACTGAGTTAAACCAAACGAAGGAACCAAAAGAAAGACTATTTGCAAATGCCTAGGTGCAGAATTTACAACATTCTGATTTACTATAAATGTGTGCTGATAGGTTTGCTTATTGTTGAAAGTATTAAAGGAGAGAATGTAGTTTTTTTAGGCAGGGATTAAATTCTAATTTAATTTTTTTTGTAAGATTTTTCTCCCATTTGGGCGCTTCAGTTTCACTATGTATGGATTTATTATTTTCTTTTTAATCTTATTTGGTACTTGTGGAGCATATTTAAGCCCAGGATTGCTTTTGTTCAATTCTGGAAGTTTCTACAGCAAGTATCGCTTAATTAGGACTGATGTGACTTTACTATTTTTAAATAAGTTATCCTTATTAAGCAGTGACACCCAAGGCCTTGCATTTACTGGAATGGGATGGGGGTGGGGTGGATGAGTTGTTGCGTGCCAAGGGAGAAAAGCTCTGGAACATTGTAAGGAAAGCCGAGGCAGAGCATCCCACCCAAGCCCTGATCGCAAGACGGGGGATGGAGTTTCCTCATCTGTGTCATAAGGATGCTCAGAGTTCTTTCTCTCTTCAGATAAGAACTTACCCAGGAGCCCAACCCGTGAAACAGCTGCTCTGGCAGAAGCGTGCTCCTCCTCCCCCTCCACCCCAGGGAAGTCCTGGAAACGTCAGGAGGCTCAGCCAGCTCCATCAGCCCTTCCAGGGGTGGGCTTGTGGTCACCTGTGCCAGGATGCCTGGTGGAGGCCAAATACACTGCCCTTTAAGGAATCCCATCTTCTGCAGTGGCATCGTGTATTTGTCTTTGAGGCCTGCTTTATCATACCCCTAGGAGGGGTGGCTCTAGAAGATCCTGTTAGTTATGCAGACATGACTGTGTCCTTGTGGGGAAGCTTAGGTCTCTCTGTCTTTCTCGGGGGTGGAAGAGATAGTTGGTTCTGAACACAGAGGTCCAAGAAGACGATTGGAGGACAGAGAAGGTCTGCTGACAATGACTTGAATTGTGTGACTTTAAATTTTTAATGTGAAATTGAAGGCCTTTCCTCAGGGTATGTCCCTCCGTATATCACAGGTTCCAACACTCCCGATTGCTTTACCGCTGGCTGGAGTCACCTATTGATGATGCCTGCCTGGCCCCTGCAGCATCTGAGCTCCTGGACCCCTGGCCTCAGTGGAAAGCCCGGGCTGCCTCTGCATTTACGTACATCTATGAGGCAAAGCATCCTCTCCACACATATCCATACTGTCTTTTAAACTCTCATCTTCTCTGACATGTACTCTTGTCCCCCAACCCCACAATCAGAATTAATCTCTATTGGCCCTGGTAGCCTACTTTGTATCCCCCCTTAGGACATAAATCAATCTGTCACATATTAATAACATTTGTATACAGTAGTCCTCCCTTATCTGGGGTGTTGCTCTCCACAGTTTCAGTTACTCACAGTCAACCCAAAGTCCAAAAATAGGTGAATGCAATACAATAAGGTATTTTAAGAAAGATCACATTCCTGTAACTTTTATTATAGTATATTGTTATAATTATTCTATAATATTTTATTATTAGGTATTGTTGTGAATCTCTTCCTGTGCCTCATTTAGAAATTAAACTTTATCACAAGTGTGTATACATAGGAAAAAAACACATAATAGTTCCATACTATCTGCGGTTTCAGGCATCCATGGTGGGGGTGGGGGAGCAGAGAGGGGCTTGGAACATATCCCCAGTGGACAGGGGGCTACTATTGTATTACTCATTAGAATACAGCTCTGCAGTGACTTGGACAAGTGCTCAATAATCGCTTTTTATCTTTTTCTCAGCCTGGATTAGCTCTGTCCACCGCAGTGTCCAGAAGAACCATAACCATTGTTCGGCCATCACCACCTACCTCTGGTGATATGGCCTCTTTCTAGAGCTATTTTGGGGGAGAGAAGAGAAAATGGTGATATTGGGTCAAAAAGAACATCATATGGGGGTGGGGAGGGCACATAATATAATGAACCCTCATTTTAAAAAAAGAAACGGACTTTTCTCTTTGCCGGCGGTGGATTGGGAGGAGGCAGATGTCAGAAGGAGTGTTTTCCTACAGAAACCAAGCGCTTGCTCCACCCCATCCAGTCTTCCTCACGTGGGCTCTGAGGGGCTGCTGGTGTCAGGTGATGGCTCTACCTCCATCCCAGATCCGGTTGGAACACCCGGCAAGGTTCCCTGGTGCTTCGAAAAGGAAAGAAGGGTGTCACCGTGATGAATGGAGCTAGCATGTAGGATGAATAAGCCGCAGCAGACCTATAAGCAGCGCTATGCTCCATTCATTTAAGCAAAGAGAGCTGACATATTTTCCCAGGCTGGAAACAGACATTGCATTAATGTGCTAATTGCAATCAAGACTATGTCACTTTGCCTTTTTATTCACTTCGAATTTTTTGTTACCCCCATATTAAAAATCATACGCCACTCTGCCTTTCTCTAAATATTTTAATTGGTATATTTTCGTCAGGATGTGTGTACATTTTCTGTTCCCTCCCATCTGGGTATAATTTTCCATCTTCTCCCCCGATGATCTGCATTTTCTCCTTCAAGTCCCTCCTGTAAACCCACTTCTGTGGATCTTGCCTTCACATTATACCATTAAAAGCTCCAGCTGGAAGGAAGTGCCTCTGAATGGAGTCCAAGAGGAGAAACAAAGAATATGGAAACCAGATGCCATTGAAGTCATCTCAGTGTGAGTCATCATTTTCTCCTGGAAAGTGTCTATCTCAATTCTGTGCAGCCTTTCAATTTGAACTTCACTGGGTAGAAGCTCTCCCTCAAACTATGTATGGTAGCCATCCTCAGTAGGTCCGTATATTTTGAATACTATTGGCATACAGTAAATATATACATAGTAGTAGCAATAACAGATAAATATGTATTAGTTAGGCTTTAGATCAAACATAAGATAGTCATTTCCCTCATGGGTCATTTACCCACTCTTATTCCAGGCCCTTTGATACTATTTCTCATCAATTACTGCTAGAATTTGAAGTGAATGCTTTCTAGTTTGATAAGAGTGTATGTTTTAGAATTGTTCAGGATTATAAACAAATAACACCAAAAAAAAAAAAAAAGGAAATAAAACCAACTCTGACTTCCAGAGGTTAGCGTCAATTGATTTTCATGTGTACTTTTTCCTGTTTTTTAAATGCAACTTAAACTGATTTCTGCATATTATCACTATTGTGATCATATTATCACTGAAGGTAAAATTATTTAATCATGTAGTTAGCAAAACAAACCAATCAACCAAAAACCCAGCTGATGTTATTTAAAAAGAAACAAAAAAGAGTGAGGAGAAGATCCCTCTTTTCCCACAGTGGTTTTAAGAGACAACTTTTGAAACTATTCTAGAAGGGTATTCAATTAAGCCAGTGACATTTGTAATTGGTAAGATCCAATGCTATCTAAAATAAATGCCTGTGTGAGCACACACACACATATATCTACACACAGTATTATATGTGTATATGTGTACAAGATAATGGACTGAGCACATACATTGATCTTCACTCCCTTCAAAATTCTGCTGAAGAGTCAACAAAAGGGATAAATTCATAACCAGGCTGAAAACCAAAAGGGAACCACCAGCAGAGGTTTTAATAATTTTCTGGAAGATGGAAGGAAAGTGAATAATATTGTTGGATGAAGCAGAGGAGAGAAAGCAGCACCCCAAATATGCTCAGGAGAAGGCTGCAAAAAGGGAGGAAATGTTCTTTGCAAAGAATCCTTGGGGAATTTCCACAGTGGGCATTAACAGATTCAGAACTCAGGACTAGAAAGAGGAGCCAAAATTAAGGCGATTAACTTGCTTGTCCAGAGAGTGGCTGCACCATTTGGCCTTTCTCAGCCCTTTTCACCTTTCCTGTGCATGCAGATGGACCCACAAGAGCGGATTCAGAAACCCTCCTCCCATACTCAAGATCTGATCTATTAAGAAAATAAGATCTCTTCCTGGGAAGAACTAAGGCTCCTTGTAAGGGATTTGGCATCCCATAGCAAAGTCCTCTGTTTTTGGTGTTTTGAGGGGGAAAAAGCCATTTGCATGGTTTCCTATGCTTGCATCCTAAAGGGAAGCTTGCCACCCGTGTACACAGCCAGTCCCCACCTTCAGATGTGCCTACTGAGGGAGCATGTCTACGCAGTGGCAGAGAACTGCACCCCCAACAGCCAGCCACCATTATTAATTACCTAGTCCTTCGTTCATAAATGTAAACAAACAGCTTGAATGACCAAGCTGACTGAGGCGGGAAACGGGAGATGAAAGAGAATCGTTATGAGTATGGTATCAAGGGATACTGTCTAACACCAAAAGCTCAAGAAACAAAAGTTTAAGTACATTGTTTAAAGTTATAATTGTCACTGTGGTTTGCCACCTCATATCCATTTCCTGTTCATGTAGCTAACAGAACCCTGATCTTGGTTTCATTCTTCCTCCAGTCTTAGCGCACATGCTTTGGGCAAATCTAAATGCAACCTCTACACCCAGGATGGAATATGGGACCCAGGCCTAGGCCAAAGTGTGCAACCCATGCCCTTGGCCACACTCATTGGTTTCGAGGTGACTAAGCCAAGCCTCTCTGCATAAGTAATAGAGAAAATTATTATTCAGAAATATTCTCTCTGCTTCCTTCTCACTTCCATAGGAGGAGTACATTTCTCCATTCATTGGTTTGGGATATAGTCATGTGACTTGCTTTGGCTAATGGGATGTTATCAGACATGACATAACATAGGTTAACACGTTTGTGCCACTGGTCTTGCACTCTTGTGCCTCTGTCATCACCATGAGAACATGCTTGGGGCAGGTCACCGGTCCCAGGAGGAAGACAAGAGACATGTGGAACACAGCTGAGCTACACTAGCCCAGAAGAGTGAGCAAGCACAGCCAGGATCAGCAGAGCTGTCCAGACAAGCCCAGCCTAGATCACCTGACCCCTCCCCCCACGGCCCCAGGAGTGTGAGCAGCCTCCACCAAAATCAGCGGAGCCACCCAGCCAAGCCCAACCTAGGCCAGCTGACCTCAGCCAATATATGTGCTGAGTAAATGCTCATGTACATCACTGAGATTTTGTGTGTGTGTGAGCTTCAACTCAGAATAACTGTGGCTATAGTAAAGTAGCATGAATAGAAAGATGCATACTTTCTTTCCTGCTAGTCTGGAATCTAAGAGGATGTGAAGCTGGAGCTACTGCAGCCGTGGTCACCACATGGAGCTTGAGGATGAGACTTGCAGACTGAGGACAGCTGAGCTGAAATCCAGTCCTGCTCATGTTGAGCTTTGAATTCAGCCTGGTCTGATGCCAGTTTTGCCTCTTGATCTTTTTGCCTATATGAGCCAATAAATTCCCTTTTAATTGTTCAAATCAGATTGATTTGGCTTTTTTCCCACACTTAACAATCAGAAGCATCTTAACTGATACCAAAATATATAGATAACCAATGAAAGAACCAAATTAATAAAAATTAGAAGCGGGGAGGGACGTCGGGGAGGCGTACACAAACTAATTCCTCATCTTGTGTGGCATAGGCAATCTAATGTTCAATTATTAGGTAAATCAAGAAACATAAATACAGGTATGTTTTGTGGACATAATAGAAATGATCTTGAAAAGAACTGAAATCAAAAGCAAAGGTGGTTACCTGTGATTACAGGGACAGGGAGTATGACAAAGGGAGATCTGTGCTGTCCAATGGGAAGCCACTAGCCGCAGTTGGCCATTCAAGTTTAAATTAATTAAAATTCAGTAAATCAATGAAAAGCTAACATGCAGTTTCCTGGTCCCAGCAACTAGCTACATGTGCCTAGTGGCTACCACTCTAAATTGTGCAAATACAGAATATTTCCATCACTTCAGGAAGTTCAGTTGGATAACGCTGCATTAGAATGTCAAGAGTCTCTATATAAAGTCAAGAATTAAACAATAGAATTTTAAATATATCATTCAAAATTGCACCATAGGAATCAAAGGGCATAGGCCCTAGAGACAAACTGCTTAGGTTTAAATCCCGGGTCTGACACAAGTTATGAAACCCCAGGCAAGTCATTGATCTTTCCATAGTTCAATTGGCATATGTGTAAAATGGCAAAATGCATACAGACCTATCTCACAGGTTGTTATGAGGATTAAATAAGCTAACATATTTAAGAAGTTATTATATACTTTTTGCTTCCAAGAATGCCTAGCATATGGTAAGCACTTAGTAATTACTATTTTTATATTCTATCCTTCTGTCAGATTTTATTTTACCATATGCACATAGTTTAAATAACAAACTATATAAACATGAGGTTTATAGATCAGCATTTATATATAATGTGTAATATTTAATAGTTTACATGTCATATACGGTATATTTACATGTACTCATATCTCAGCTCCAGTTCATGGGATTATAAATGTTTTCATTTTCTTCTTTCTATAATACATTTCTATAGTTTCCAAATTTCTACACTGATCATGTATTGTTGTTATCACTAGAAAAAAATTTATTTATAAAGACACCAACATATTTTGAGATGAATAACGTGCTACATCTGGATCATTTGCTTCGCTGCTTTGGTCCACAGGGGCCCATTATGTAATCTGTTATTAGCCAGTCAGGGCTTCATGACCTCTTTCCTGAATGATTACAAAATCCTCCTCAGCCTCCCAGTGCTGCCAGAGTGATCCTTCTACAGCACAACATTTATAACATTCCCCTGCTTACAACCTGTCAATGTCTTTCCATCCTTTACTAGTTGAGCGCCCGGTCCATGGTGTGACCCACCAAAAGCCTTCCCATTCTAACCTTGCCCACCCTTCTGGTCTTCTAACACGCCCCAAACGTACCCACATGTCTGCCCATAGGCTACAAGAAGGAACATTCTTCTACCCCTTCTCCATTTACGATTGGAAGTCCCATTTATCCTGCAAGACCTGCCTAATTGCCCTAGTCTCCCACAGCGGAGCTCAGAACTCCCATCCCAATCAGTACCTCTGTCTCAGAACCTGTTCTACCAAATGGCAATTATCTGTTCACATTCCTCACTCACCCTCAAGTATGTATTCCTTGAGGGTGTGGCATCTTTGCCTTCCTGTGTCCAGCCCAGAGACTGACCCCAAATAGTGCTTAATAAATGGTTGCCACACAGATAGATTCAGGAAGAAATTATCTTAATTAAAACAATAAATGTTCACTGCAGAAAAATTAGAAAGTCCATATAAATCAAAAACAGAAAATATACAGCACATACAATCCTCTCTCTCAGTAAAATTTAACACCTTGATACATATCCATAGGCTAGATTAGAGGTTCTCAGACTTTCTTGGTTCACGACACTCAACATTTCAGTAATTTTTTCCAGTACTTTAGACCAAAATAAATTATGTTTATTATTAATATGTAGTTTAGTCCAAAGAACTTAATAGTAACATGTAGTTCCTAGTGTCCAAAGGTGTCACCGTTGTTTCCTTGGAAATTTCAGAATACCCCGGGTGCTGAGGGGCTGTAAATTCATTGCAATGCCCCGGGATACCTTGGCACACAGTTTGGGAACCACTCACTGGTCTCTGGACCTTCTGAAAAGGATCTTTTAGAAGAAAATGTACTGTTATATTGTGAAGACTGTTTTGTTAACCTATTATTTCTATTTAATAATAAGTAATAAACAACTTTTCTTGTTAGTAGCTGCTTATCTAATAATAGCTAATATTTGATGAGTACCCAATATGTTCCTTATGAGGAAGATATAATACTATATCATTGTCTTCATGAGGAAACAGAGGCAGTGAGAATTTAAGAAAATTTACCAATGACCCACAGGTAGCAAGTAGCACAATCAGGCTGTGAACCCAAGGAAGTAGGTTCTAGAATACCTATTCTTAACTACCTCACCCACTTTTAACATTCACAACATCATTTCAATGGGAGAGGCAGACACAGTGGCATTCCGTCATACAGATATATGATAATTTATTTAACCCAATCCCAAATATTAGACATTTAAATTATTTCCAGCTTTTCCTTGTTCTCAACAAACTTGAAATGAACATCTTTGTAGCTGCATGCTTTCATGTTTATTTCCTTGGGGAAAAATTTCCAGAAGTAGAATTACTTTGTCAAAGGATAAGATGTACAAACTCCAAGTTTGTATGTGTAATCCAGTTATTCTACCAGATAGGTTGGATAAGTTTCTATACCACTCTTTGTTTTTTCTTATCCTCACAAATACTGAGTATTGTCATTATTTAAAAAATAATATATCAATAAATAAAGGAAAATATGCTGTAGGTTAGTGTTATGTTAATTTGCACTGCTTGATGCTTAATGAAGTCAAGCACTTTTAATAATCAGAATTTACTTTTCACTTTAGAAAAGAGAAGCAAAGCCCAGAAGCAAAGTGATGGCCGAGTCATGGCAGGGAAAGGCCCTGGCTGCCCCTGTGCAGGTTCCATTCGCGTTCAACTCAGGCTACTCCCCGACCCGTGTCCCATGTTGCGTTGGCAGTAAGAACTGATGCTCATTGCAATACAGTCTGTCTTATCCAAGATGCCATTATTTCCTCATCCTAGTCTTCCTAAGGCAGGAAAATAGACTGTCTTTTAGAAACATTTCTACAGCAAAGAACGTATTTATGGAATAGTGGATTCAGGGGACCCTGGGCCCAGTCCTGCTGTGACCATAAGAGAATCATTTAATATCTCTTAGTTTCAATTTGTCTACTCAGATGACCAGTGCCTCTCAAACTCTTCACAGAACTAGTCCAAAGATACAAGAGAATGAAAAATTATTCCTAGGGTTAGTAACCTGGGATATATTGACCGCCCCCAAAAAGCCCATTGAAAATGTGCAGTTTTCCTCCCCTTTAAGATTCAGGCCAAAGCTGCCTTCTTCTTTAATACATAAACAGGAGTTTTGTTTGTTTGTCCTCTCATTTTTCTCAGATAGAATTGTTGTTCCAGGGATTTGTGCGATCATTTAATATGTAGCTTCAAGGACCTCAACATATTGCTGTGTACTCCACTGGAAGAAACAAAGAATTCTCTTCAAGATTCTTTCAACCTTGGTTAGTGTAAGATTCTAGAGAACAAGTTCTGCCCTTAAGTTAACCATAAAATGTAAAGTCATTATTCTGGGAATGGTTAATTTTCTAAGAGGAGTCAGCATTTTTCCTTCCCAGCAATTATTTCCTTGACTCCTGATGCAGAGAGTCCCTTCCACCCGCCCTGAACACAACCTGGCTGTCAATGAAGAGGCTGATAATTTAGATCCACATCCTAGAATCATTAATAATAATACCCTCACCCTGAAAGGACCCCCCAGCTTTCTTAAATAACTTTCTTCTCTCTACTCTAAATTTATTTTATGGTTGGGTAATGTGATGCAGTAATGGAGAAACATTGTTCTTGGCACGGGAAGATAGGTAGACCTCAGGCACATCACAACTGCCCTGAACTCAGTTTCTGCATTGGCAAAATAGGAATTAATGATGCTTCTTATCCTGCCTACCTGACAAGTGTGTAGTGAGGATCGTATCAACAATCTGTGGGGTCAGGGAAGGTATTATTTTTATTATTTAATATCCATTCTTAATCCAGAATGAAGAGAGAATTACTTATTATGTTACCTATGACAATCCTTCAGTTTGGAATGCTGGCTGTTGGGAACTGTGTTCCAGCGGTAAGAAGGCTGAACCCTCCGCTCGGTGCTGCTGAGGAGCTGCCTGTACAAGTTCTCACAAGACACAGATGAAGCCCTTTTGGAAACAATAATGGGCATTGTTGAGCTGGGTGGGGCAAGAGCTTGTCGGTAACTACCAGTGAACCTTAGCCAAGCCCCTACGTGGCAAGAAAAGCTCTTTCTCCTGCGATCTGATTTTCTGATTAAGAAGTAACAACTGACAACTAAGCAAAAAGATTCCAAACTCCTGAAGCATCTAAACCTCAAAGCTCTCCAGACACGGGTGGTAAATGCCTCCGTGGGTTGCAGTGAATAGAGGCTGGGACCTCTGCCGCAATATCCATGGTTTTGCTGCCACCAGCCCTAACCCTCGCCCTCCACCAAACAAGTCGTACCAGGGAGGAGGAAGAGCCAAGCTTTATCTTGCTGCCAAAGCGATGAGGACCCCTGAGGCCACATTAGACAAGCTATTAACTAGCAGCTCAAATTGAGCAACTTGAGCAAGGAAACAAGCACAGACGGGGACCACAAACAAAACAAGGGCAAAAATTGAAAAAAAAAAAAAAAATTGCGGGGAAAAAAAAACAAACAAACATGTAGCCGTCAAAGCAATCAAAGGAAAAAGGAGCTTCAAGATCCAAATCAGAAAAAGTGGGAACTAAAAGGATCACAGGAAAAAGAAGTCATTAAATCCCTCCCTATATCTCACACAGATGGGGATGCTCCCAGTTTAGCTTTCCTCAATCTGTAGCCATTGTTCTCCTGGTGTCTTCTGTACAGTAGCTTTAGTTGGGGGGAGGGAGGATGAATTTACTGGTCTAAAACCTGGGCAATGGGAAGCTGTGCCTAGTGGGAAAAACAAGGAGCAAACCTACAGACTGTACTCTGAGTTCACGCTCTTGTTCTCCAAATAATGGTTGGTTTCAGAAAAGATGCTCTTGCCTCAACTACCTATGATGAATATAGAAAAATTTCCTAAGGGAGAAGAAATCTCAGGTATTAATTTCATTTTCCAAGAACAATATCCATGAAATGTTAACTTAAGCACAAAACACACATTATTAAATTATTTTCCCCAGATTGGTTTCTTACTGTCTTTACTTACATGCATATGTCATTTCAACTGGTCAACTGTTACTAGTTTTTGTTGTTGTTCATTTGTTTGTTTGTTTCCAGTGGTTTGTTTGCCTTGGTTGTTTTGTTTCTTTGTTTTTTCCTGCTCTTAACTTTCTTTAGAGAAGCATAAAACAGCAGAAAAGAATAGCAGTGAGCAGCACGCCTCTGGAGTTCCAGGCCCTGTTCTACCCCGCAGGGCATAATTTGTAGGGCCCAGTGTATTCATAAAACGAAAATGCACATCTCTGTGTTCAAAAATTATTAAGAATCTCAAGACAGTGACGTTGGAGCATTAAAACCAGGTGTGGGGGCCCTATTTGACGGTCCAGTTCACAAGGTAACTTTGTAACTTGGAAAAGTCACCCTCACTAGCCTAAGTCTTCTTATCTTTAAATTAGGGACAATAATGGTACTTATCTCACAGAATTGTGAATCGATTAAATGAAATGAAGTTTGTAAAGTGCTTTGCACAGTGCCTGGCATGCAGCAAGTGCTTAAACATTATTAGCTATTGCTGTCACCAATTATCTGCTTCTATATAAAAACAAGAACCTCAATATTCAAACAAAATGAGGAATTAGGGTAATAATTGAGTAATGCAAGACAATCACCACTATGCTCTTTTCTTTGCTTATATTTGTATTATCTGAACGAGAAAGCTTTAACATAAATTACCCAAATAATTTCTTTAGTTATCCCCATTCACTTTGGCAATGAGTACATCGGGTCAAATAAAATTTAATACCAAGTTGTAAAAATGTATAGTAAAGTTTAAATGTTCTACAGAAAATGAATCAGGCTAAGTACTCATGCCAAGAAGTTGAGGAACCAGAAGATTTGGAAATTGAAGAACTAATTTGATGTGACAGTGCAAAGGAAAAAAGTGCTAGTGACAGTTTTGAGATGACTATCATTTACTGTCACTGTAGACAGGTCTCAGAAATGGAAGCCTATATATTATATAGAAAGCCTGTCCTCTTGAGGAGAAGCTGGAGATTAGGGAAGAAGTTTTTAATTTCAAAGATTATGTTATGAAATATTTCCAATGATACCAAAAATATAAAATATAATGAAATAAACATGAATAATATACTCACTTCATAGCTTTATAAAATCTTAACATCTTTATATATTTGCTTCAGATTTTAATACTTTTATTGTGAAATATAAAATACAAAAATAGAAACCCAGCAAAATAAATGCATAGCTTCATATAAGGTGAACACCCTGCTCATCACCATTAGGTCAAGAAACAGAAGTGGATACTCACACTGGAAGCCCTTCATTTTATTCAAAGCCCTTCCATTCTCCCAAAATAGCCTCTATTTTGACTTTTCTAGAAATCAGAAAAGAGAAACTTTTATTTTGGTTTGAGACAAAGAAAGAAAAAGAAATCAATTCTGGCCATACAATACCAAAATAACACAACTGATAAATAGTATCATATGCAAGAACCAAAATCCAAAAAAAGTAGAAATTTCTCTTGGGCAATAAAAGACTTCCTTTACTCCCCCTCGAATGATTGAGAGCCTTCCTTTCTTTTCCCTTCTCTCACACATGGACTCAACATTTTCCAAATTAGATCCATTTTGGTATTTTGTAACCTATTCCACCCCTAACAGTGAAAACATATTGCCTCTGTTTCTGTAATTATTTAGCGAAAGCCACAAAAAATGGGTAATATTCAAAGTTGGAAAGAATAATTAGCAAGTCCATTAGAGTCCTGTTTCTGATGTCAATAACTATCTTTTTAATATCAAGGTTATCATATGTCATATTTTTGCTTTTATTTTTATTTAAGTTCAAGGTTATGTTTTGAATGAAGTTGCTATTATCTGAGAAAAATTGTTTATTTTCCAAATATGATGGATCCACATATAGGATCCAGGAAAGGCCAATGCTTTCGTTTTAGTAGATCCAGAGTGTCCTAGATCTGAAAAAACCTTACACTTTCCCCACTTGGTCTCCATTGGATACCTGAAAAAGACATATAATGGGTTATTTAAAATTAAAAGGGACAGTTTATATATTAGTCAGCACTCTAGTTGCAAGAGAAAAAAAAAAAGACAACTTGAAATAGTTTAGGCAAATCTGTGAATTTGCAGGCTCATGTAACAAAACTGCAAAAAAAAAAAAAGGGCAGAAGTGACTACAATGCTTTCAAAATTATTTTTATCTCTTAGCTCTGCCTCCGCATTGGTACGTCAGCTTTCTTATCCCTAGCTGGTTTTCACAATCCAGAGGCTGGAGTCATAGCTGCCCCCAACTCTGGGCTCACATTTGTGAGCCTCACATTCCTAATGGGAAAGGGACTGTCTCTCCCCTCCTGCTGAAAATAAATTCTAAGTGTGTACAATTGCTAAAACTCTGCAAATGTACACTTACCATATGTGCATTGCATCGTACGTAATTTTGGTATCAAAAGGAAAGCCCACTCTAGAAACTACTGAACCCTACTTAGGGGAAGCTGAAATAGTTATGGAAAAGTGTACTAATGTCTACAATTTACTTTGAAATACATGAAAAATAATTTGAATTAATAGCTGGTGAGATGGATAGTTATGGGGTAAAGCAAATGTAGTAAAATGTTAATGGCTGATGGTAGAGTTTAGGTGGTGCATGTTCACTATACAGTTCTTTCAGCTTTATTGTATGTTTGACATTTTTCATAATAAAGTGTTGGGGGCAGGAATTAATCCTGGGAAAAAATTCTAACCAGCTTGGGTCCTCTACCCAGCCCTGGCCCAAGTGAGGGGTGGGACACTAACTGCTCAGCTTCAATCATTTGCCTGCCGTTAAACCATCCACTGTGACCAACAAGGCATTGTCACATGGCTCCTGTTCAGGACACATGGCAGAGTGGGGAGTGGAAAGATAAAAACTTGCAATGAAGAGTGGTTCCCCCCAAAGACAGGGGGAATCACAGACACAGTATTGGAGCATGCCATGACGAGGCACGTGGCCACCCCAGAATGATGGCCCAATAGTCTTCAGAACAACAGAGTGAATGACAGGTTATAAATGAGTCCTCACACTATGACAATCTCTCTCCTTGCCATTCACAAATCAAAACCAGCAATTGAATCTGACTTTTCTTAGCTGGTGATTTTTAAATATATGCCATGAGGAGCTAGAAAAATTAGCAGATTATGCTAGAGTGTAAGTGACCAGTATTTCAGAGCAAAGACGTGCTTGTTTAAGGATGGGGTAGCTTTCAACCATTTGCTCCATATCGGCTTGAGAGTGAATCAGTTTATGTCATTTAGCATTTGGCTCTGTAAAGCCCAGATTCCACATTTTAAAAAAAGCAAACATAAATGAACATTAAAAGAACAAGGGTTCTTAAACTGGGGTCTGCGGTGTTGGCTAAGTTAGTTTAGCAGATTAGATTATTTTATTCGTGAGCCATTTCCTCCCACCCGAGGGAGGACTTAAGCAGTTGTTCTTTAGAATAATTATATATTAATGAACATATTTTTGTACTAAACTATTAAAAGGCCCAAATGTCTTTCTCTCTGACTCTGTGTCTCTTGCTGTCCAACTTCTGGACATTGGATTTTGTCAGGAATTTTAATAGTCAGCATTAGGAGGTAATACACCCTTGCCTAGAAAATTCAAAACACATTTACATAGTTTTTAATTGACAGGAACATGAGGTCAGGTTTGCTAAATGAAGCCGTGTGTCCTCAAGTTGGCTGAGAATTGACGTACATTAGCCAAGGCCACCTCAGCCTTTGTCTTTTTCAATTTGATGTAGGAGCATCCTAGATGTTCCTCCATTCTTTCCTTCACTACCACCTCCCACACACTGAAACCAGTAACTTGGGCCACTCATGTCCGTCCCAGGCCAGAGCAGGCCAAGAGCAGATCCAGCCAGCCCTTCCGCCCGGGGAGGTGCCAAAGCCCAGAACTGCATAAAATGACCAGCAGCTAGAAGGTCAACTACACAGCCTTTTTAAAATGAATCTTTTTGCCTTCCAGATTTTGCTTCTGGTCCCAGACCTGGGGACTGCCCTTGCCTGAAAGAGGTAAGAAAGCTTCCCCTGGTGATGATGGCACAACATTTCATGACTTACAAGAAGAGATTCAAACATCTAGAGGTTGATCTGTGAGGGCCTGTGCAGGAAAGAACTCATTCCAGATGAATCCAGTGAAGAGGCTGTAAGGACAGAGGGGAGGGCAGGTTAAGGAAAAGTTGGGGTGTTCGAGGCATCCAGAAATGAGCAAGAAAGGGCCATTACCAGTCCTTGGGGCTGGGGCCAAGAGAGTGACTCGAGCCCACTGAGAACTGGAACCATATGTGAAAAGCTACTCAGCAAAAGCCATAATTTGAAGTAATTGGGCACAGCTACTTCTAGAAACATGCTACAGAGGCAGAGGTCTCAGAAGACATGCCCTGACTTCTCTCTCTTCCCACCCTCTGGTCTCCTACCAGAGCTTCCCATTGGCCAAAGTCAACGGGAAGCCAGCTACCAAGCCAAGGGACACATCTGTGGGGATCACCTCCCAGGGCACAGAGAAGGGCAGGGACTGCATCTGGGGTGGGAAATGGGGGCAGAGAATGACCAGCCAGGAAACCAAGTCCATCCTTCCTAACTCTGGAGTGAGAGGAAATGGTCTACTCTTCCTGGAAGATGCCAAGTCTAAGAGCAAAGGGATTTCCTAATCCTTGATAACATCAGCCCCAAACCCTGCTCATCGGTGGCACTGAGCATGCTTTGGTGTAACAGATGAATACCCCCCTTTCCCTCAAAGTCAAGCTATACTCCATGGGGGCAAAAGTTCAAGACTGTAATCATTGCCTATTTAAATTGTCACAGGGGAGAAGCCTGGCTTAATTTTTTTCTTTGAGATAACATTATTTACTGGTCGCAGGGACGTCAGTTCTCTGTAAAATGCAGTTAAAGGCGATTACTTTCTTATTACCATTTATTCTCAATTTACCAACTAAAAGGACAATGTAGGGGTTCTGATCATGGAAGTTTTATGGAGCCCACTTTCCCCTTGAAATCTTGAACTCTATTATTTGCAAGTTGTTTAAAAGCTAGCATTTCAGTTTGCAAAGCTACAATCGCCTTTATTTTCTGGTTAAAGAGCAGGAGAAGAAAAACAACTCCCCAGGTCGAAGTTAATGTTTTTAACTCCTTCTCCCCAAGAGACATATACATATGCAAGCTTGCACCTCTAGGCTCTGGAAATACATCAAGCCTTGTAAGTCCCCAGATCAGGTAACTGTGATAAAACCTGAGTATCCAAACACAAGGCAGAGGAGCCCAAGAAGTAAGGTGGAATTCTGAGCAGTCTCCTTTGAAAGCCTCACTGACCAGCTGGACCTTGTCCAGAGGAAGAGGTGATCAGAATGACAGTGGACATTGAGGGGATCTGATTGTTGTCTCTGAATTTCTGAAGGAATAGAATGGCTAATCATATGATTTCAAAGGGCAGAACTAGAACCAGTCATTATAGGAAAACCACTTTCACCCCAGAAGGAAGAAGCTGATAATTGATTTATTCTTTGCTCCAGTGCCTAGCTCAGTGCTTGGCATATAAAAGGCACTCAATATTTGCCAGATGAATTGTCATCACTGGCAACTGGTCAGTAGGGAGACTTGCCACTGCCAAGCTGGAGAGCTGCCTGTCACTGACTTGAGTGTCCCGTGATCCAGAATGTGAAGTCTGGTTGAGCACTTGTAGGGAACGCTGAACAGGGAATCCTTGTATCAGACAGAAAGTGGAATCCATTCTGTTTCTGACATTGTTCAATGATAAAGCTAAAGCGGCTCAGTTGGACTAGAACTTGGTCAAGGGTGGGGAGAAAGGAAGTTATCCGGGCGAGGCCATCTTCATTCCCAGGGATGATCGGGCATTGAAGGTCAATGTCATGAATCCCTCCAATGTGGGGGATAAAGGCGGCCTTTCAGGTCAAAGACATAAACAGCCAACGTGGGGGCTTCCTGAGAAGGCACCTGAATATTTTCACTTGGTGAAAAAGAAGGGATCAATACCTGAGTCCCCCACAGCCTGTGCCAAGGAGTCAACTCCATGAGGCAGGGGAGAAGGTGTTTCTTCTGCAGGGTGCAAGCCCAGGAAGAAGGCCAAGAGGACTATTTCGAAGTTGATCTTTAAGCACCCAAACAAAATCAGTCCCTCTAAACTTCTAAAAGGACCAAGCAAGAAAATGCATCCATCGTTTTAGCAGCAGCAATTGTAGCGTAAGCCCGTGAGTATCTCCCTCCACCCTATCCGCCACCAAGTGAACACCTTATAAATAGCCCCAATTTTGCATACAGTTAATTAAAGAATGCAGTTTGATTGCTCATCTCATCTGTTCTATAGTTGTGAGTCAATGTATAGAATTTACACTCTAGCTTTGATTCATCACTGAGCATTCATTTTAGCAGGGAAATTTTCCTTTTCTCTTTCTACTTGGGGTCCTGGCTCTTTAAATTCTATCCTTATTGGCAGGCTGTTGTCATGGAGAAAAATAACTTTAAGTAGCTCTTTAGAAAGCTTTGAGTTGCTGTTCCCTGCTATTTAAAGATCCCCCAGTAAAGCAAAAAAGTACACTCTGCTTCCATATAAGGCTCTGCCACCCCAAGGCAAGAGTGTCACTGGGGCTTGGCTCTGTGTGCTCACAGCAGTGTAAGACATGTCCCAAGCACCTGGGGGATCACGTTCGCTACTCAGCTTAGGAAGGGAAAAGAAAATCAGAAATCTGGACTCTGCTATCTGAAATATTTGGCCCACTGGGCTCCTGAGTCATTATAAGCTGAAGCAAATGAGACCAACCAAATCTTATAATCACCATCTATTTTGCCTCCTACCTGAAGTATTTGCTCTTATGTAACCTTGGACCAAATTGCTATAATCCGTTTCCCTGCCACCTCCTAGTCAAATATTTAGTATCTAAAACTTTCTTCAATTCAATTCTCAAGCATTGGACACAAAATACGGCCAGCTCTTGGCTGGACACTGTTGGGGATACTGAAGTCTAGGTCCCAATAAAGTAGGATTTGAGAGATAGACAATACAAATGAAACTCCAAGTGATAAAGAATATGAGTGATTCCCAACTTTGATGATTGGACTCAATGATGGAGCTATTTTTAAAACACATATTCCCAGGCCCTTGCACCTGAACTTACTGGCCCAAGAACTTCAAGAGGGGAACCCAAGAACCAGCAAGGCTCTGCCCTGTGTGCATGACTGAGGTGTGTATGACTTCTAAGGACAACAATGTCTCTGATACTCAATTTTCTCATCTGTAAAATAAAGAAGATGGTCCAGATGGCCGCTGAAGTCTTTCTTTCTATAATAGTCAATGATTTTGTTATTTAGAGTACTAATATGTATGGTTTGGATAATAATCAATGTAAAAAGTCAAAGAGGGCTTCATGAACAATATCAGTCTTGGGAGCAAAACATTCCAATGAGTGTAGAATGGCTTCAAGCATGGGCTTTAGAATCAGACCTCTGTGGACTTGAGTCTCAGTTCTGCAACTTACTGGCTGGATGACCTAGCCAAGTAATTTAACCTCTCTGGTTATCCACTTCTCATCTCTAAAATGGGAATAATAGTAGCACCTACTTCTCGGAGTTGTTATGAGGATTCAAAGAGGCAACATAGACAAAGCACATTAAGTACACAGTGATTATTATGAGTATCTTTCTTATTAGTGGTGAAGGGAAGAGACTAAGGAACTCCAGCTGAAGCAACAGATCTCGAGCAAATGCAGATAGGATGTAGAGGAACATGGCATGTTAGACTCAGGGAAAGAAACTGGCTTGACTCTGTTGCAAAGAGAGAGAGAAGTTTGGAAACTTGGGTGGGGTTAGATGATCGAGTTTGTTGTGCAAACTACTTGGTTAAAGGAAACCTCTTTACTCCCTCCAGTTCAACAGCTGCTTCATTGATTTCTTGAAATCAAACACTATTAAAATGGATTGCCCAACATCAACTATTCAGGCAAGGGCTTTCTGTCTTCCTGCACAGAAAGAATTCAGATGGTGCTTCCTTGTATAGTTGATCCAGTGTTGCCAGCGTGGATCATACACAGTGGGACGCTACTGCAGCAGAGGGGGGAGGCACAAGTCTGCAACCACAGGGGCTGTGGCTGGCATGGAGTGATTCAGCCTTCCCCGAGGGTCAGAAGAGGTGGGTTACAGCCAGATTACCACTTCCAAAAGGAATGCTCACCATTTTGTTCACTGTAGATATGTTCTATCCCTGTGTAGAAAGCATGTTCATTCTTCAGTGAATTTGTAGCTGAATCTAGTTATGCCTGGGTTCTGGGGAGGAGCATGTGGGGAAAAGTGTCACAGAGAAGTGACATTCCAAGGGTTGGGGACCTAGAATGTTTTGCATTAATGTCTAAGTGTCCTAATGTATTTAAAGAAACCATGTAGGGTATGCTGGCTCACGCCGGTAATCCCAGCACTTTGGGAGGCCAAGACAGGAGGATTGCTCGAAGCCAAGAGTTGGAGACCAGCATGGGCAACATAGTGAGACTTTCCTCTCTCTACAAAATATAAAAAATGTTAGCCAGGTGTGGTGGTATGCGCCTGTAGTGTCAGCTACTCAGGAGGTTGAGGCAGGAGGTTCATTTGAGCCCAGGACTTCCAGGATGCAGTGAGCTATGAGTGCAACACTGTACTCCAGCCTGGGCAACAGAGTTAGATTTTGTCTCTTAAAAAAAGAAAGAGAGAGAGAATTAAAAAGAAACCTTATTCTTAGTTTCAATTCATTTATATTTGAGACCAAGTGAATCATTTAAATAGTTTGTCTTCATGGTTATCAAAGAAAATATTTTGCCCACTTGAAAGAGAGCCTATTCTCTTTTAAATGAAATATTTTGCCTCATTAAATATATTAGGTTTTAAAAGAATGACTTGGGAGATTGGATCATTTATTCATTCTGTTATTTACTAAATATCTAATATATTGAAGCACTTTTCTAGAAACAGAGGCAGTTACTTACAAGTGAGTAAATTACAAGTGATTCCTGGGCCACTTTCAGAGATTTCATTTCTATAGTTTTGAGATGGTGCCCAGGAATCTGATTTTAGCAAAGCTTCAGTTGATTCTGAATGATCACACTACACTTTTAGAAACATTACTACAAGAGATAGAAAAATGAATAAGGCAGTATTTCTAGTTCAAGGAATTTACAATTATCTATCTCATACCCATTAAGTAGCTAAATGCATTTTCCTGCTTCTGTCTTCCCTCCTCTCCTCCCAGTTGTCCCTCCATTTTCTGTATGCTCTGTACAAGGCACAATGCTGGCACTGGTAGAAATAAAGATGAAAGAGAAAAATCTGTGCCCTCTAAAAGCATATGTTTATGAAGCTCATAATAACTAACATTTGTATGGCAAAGTCAGCATAAGCTACCTCTGACATACATGCATTTTGTGTAACAGACCCACGTAGGGTAAGTTCCTTATCCCAAATCAGCAGTCTCTTAAATAAGCATATGAAATTAATTTCAAGAAGTCCATTTGGTGGGTGGGAGAGAAAGTGGGGAGAGAACAAAGGAAAAACATGCAGATTGTACATATTTATTTAGCTACTTCTCTGTCTTAAGCACTGGGCTAAGTCCTATTAAAATTAAAGGTGAAATGATGCTTTTGAGGGATTTTAATGTTTAGATTGTGTTGGTTAGGATTCATTCAACTCTCAATAATAGTGTACCAAATTAATAGTGGAATAAATAATAAAGACATGAAATTAGAAGCTATAAGATATAAGAAGCGGGAGGGTGGTTGCTCCAGAGATGGTTTATCAGCTTCACATTGTCAAGGTCACTGGGTTGACATCTCCAAGTGTCTCTTGGGTTTCCCATTTTGTTCACAAGATTGTTTTACAGATCCAGACATTACATCCCTCATAACCTCATCCAAAAGCGGAGCAAGGGAAGAGCTATGGCTATGAGAGGGCTTCCACATGTGCTTGTTCTCTTTGACTATGGAGAATATAGCTTTAGCAGAAGATACCAGTATATTTCCCCTTAAATCTCATTGGCTAGGATGGGGTCACATGTCCCATCCTTAGCTGCAAGGGAGGCATTGTTGGGTAGCCAGTCAACATTATTTTTGGCTAGAGTTGATACGATTATAAAATCCTAAGCAAACATGATTTAATCAATTGTTTATCACATGAGTGCTTCTGGAATAAACAAAAGGAAAGAGTACACATGGCATGCAGGGAAATTTAAAAAGAGAGAGAGACAGAGAGAGACAGAGAAGAGAAGGAGAGAGACCCATTAGAAGTTGAAGATGAAGAGAACTTAAATTGATGAAGAATAAAGAGGAAGAGTTTTTCAGGTAAGGAAAAAAACTAAGAAAACAGAAAATGGAATTAAGTGATCTGTAATGACTAGAAACCATGTGTGCAATATCAACAGCAGCAAAGTCAGAGTCTTACCAATAATTTTATCATCATTAGCATAATTTCCTTATTTTCTGTGCTAAATGACTTTAAATGAACACTATCTTTTATTTGATATGTGTGTGTGTGTGATATTTCTCAAAAATCACTCCAGCTAATTAGACAAAATGGATGCAAGTTAGACAGGCTGTAAATGCAGAAGGGAGAGAGATCAGGCATATTCTTTCTGTTTGATGCCTCTCATAATGAAGCTTTCTAGCCCAGCACTGTGGCGCATGCGTGTAGTCCCATCTACTGGGGAGGCTGAGGCAGGAGGATCACTTGAACCCAGGAATTCAAAGTTACCCTGGGCAACACAGCAAGACCCTTGGTTCCAAAAAAAAAAGTATCTGTGAGAAGCATACTGAGGAGGGATGCTGGTGCTAGATACCACTCTTAAGTGATATTCTAAGCTTCAAAAGCACCAAATGCTGGGTTATTCGGATTTTGCCAGAATCTATACAAGTGGACAGTAACCAAAGTAGGGCACTAAGTGTCTCTGAAATCTTGCTGGTTAGATAGCAAATAGCAAAAGCCTTAGATTAGGTAATTACTTGATCTAAGGTAGCATCTCTTCCTTAATTCCAGTTATTCTATATCTCACCCTCATGTTTCTTACCTTACTCTATCTTGTTAATACTCACAATTATTTTATGTATGTGTTTGTTTACCTGTTCTTTGTAATCTTTCTCTCTACAATAAAGACTCTTATTCCCTGCTGTATCCCTAGTGCTTGTCATGGAACCTGTGGACTCTCAATATTTATGAAACAAATGCATGAGTGAATAAAAGGTCCCACCTGTTAACTAATTTTCCACACCGTAACTTGAAATCCACAAAGCTGTCCAGCACTAACTGTCCTTCCATCGGGACCATGCTGCATATCACAACAAGAAAGATATTGGGTGTAGAGCATGTTCAGCAAATAAAACTCATCAAATCAAACATCACCAGGCAATCAATAAAAGAAGAAACCTTATTCCAATTCCCACGTAATCAAGCCTGTGTTTTTGTCCCAAGGCAAAGGAAGTTGATTCATTATCAGCTGTCACCCCCTAGTGGCAAAGCATATAATTATCAGGGCTCCACGTTTCTGGTCAGTTTGAAAAGGAAAGAAGCCAGAGGCTTTTGCGGAAAAGGGCTTTTGCTACCCATCTCACAACCTCTAAATTGCAAATACTACACACACATACATACATATACATGTGTATAAATTTTTAGGAAAAAGTTTTATGAGTTACACCTTATCTTGATGATCTGGGATTGTTAACTTACTGGAAAACCTAGCTAGAGATGAAAATAATTTGCTTAAAACTCCCTTTGCATTTTATCTGCTTCCATTATTACACTGGCTTATGGAATCCTTTCCTAAGAAAGAATTAAAATAGCTATTTGTTCTCAAAGCCTCTTAGAGCAGAATATTGATTTCCTATTTATAATTTGACATTTACTCTATGACGTGCATAGAATTTCCAGACAGCAAGAAAACCATGACGAAGTTATCCTAAAGCTTGATATAGATCAACTTTTTAAGATAAATTTCGGCAAACTTCATGTTTTTTAAAAAGACAAAAAATTCGTAAGTAGCAGCCAAACTGCTACTTACAAATCATTAGTTGCAAAACAGCTAGTTGCTTAACCGAATTCAACCACATTTCCCTGCCTCTACCCAAGCCTATTCTCCAAAACACCCACAGACACATATATTTGTGTCTATGGGTATAGATTGTAGACAACTTTTAAAAATAAACTATCTAAAATGATCTCTAATTCTGAAATCACTGGAAGCAAAGAATATATTCCTCATACATATATTTAAATTTGGTATTTGACTCTCCCTTTTAACTGGAGAGAGTTTATGTTGACTTCATAAGAAAGTTTATAGTGAGGAGCCCATCTGCTTATAGGACTTGTTTGAAATGCTTGGGGTGTGTGTACTAGCAACACTTTTTAGAGCACCAATTATGTACCATACTTCGAGCTAGGCATTTAACCCTTCTAACTGACCTATGGAATAGACCCTATTATCATCACCATTTTATAGACAAGTCTGCTCAGATATATTAAATTCTTGGCACAATGTCACTAACAGTGGGTCTAGATCTTACTGTATTCCAATTGACTATTTTTTGACCACTGATTTTTTTCAGTTAGTTTGTTCTACTTAACAGCGAGCAGAAATGCAGTAAGTGCAATGATGTTGGTCATAAAAGGTGCTGGCAAGATTCAAAGACTTCAGGAAATATTTATTTCTTGCTGAATAAAAGCTTCTTGGTGAACAATCTTCCTGCCTTAAAGAAGTAGTGAACCTAATTAATGACTAAGGTCTTGTAAAGCATCAAAATTACCCTTCTTAACATTACATTTTATGTGCTATTACAGATAATCTGAACATATTCTATAATTTTCTTATGTAGCTAAACTTCAATTATTACTTATTTTTTTACCAGTGGCTTTTTCCCTCCTAAATACAAAGAATGGTGCCCTGTACCCTCTTTAACCACCAAAAACCAATAATTGACTTTAATTAAGGATTTTATTTGCTGTAGTACCAGTTAACCAATATACTATTCTACTTAATTTGTATGGCCATTGAAACTTTCCCATCTGTCTAGAATACAGTCTGGAAAATTTGATGCTTGCCTGGTGGGATTTTCAGTTGTATACTAACTGTAGTATCTTTTATAATACATCAGATGGTGGTGGTTCCTTTATATGTATGTAAGCCAATCTCATAAAGATGTTCAGACCAGTGCATCAGTAAGGCTGGTTAAGAAAGGAAAGTAACAGTCTTAAAGTATTACAGTATAGAAAACTAAACATCAAAGAGGTAAAAACATTTTGACAAATCTCAGTTGTGAAATTCTACCTTCTAAGCATCAAGGAAAAAGAAGGACAAACGACCATAGAACTGTCAGAATGGGTAGCTCGTCTTGTACCCATGCTGAAAAATCATTTTTGATACAGCAAATATTTTGTTAAATATTTCAGAAATGGTATTATATTTGAGCATGCCATTTATTCACTGTGCTTATGGGGAACAGGATAAAATAGACTGAGTCAAGACATTTTAAAAGAAATGAGTTTGTTTTCTTGCTGTGGAAGAATTTAGTCATTTTCAGGAGTCTGGATGAAAATGTAGCTGTAAATACCCATAGTAAAAATAACTTTTGTGGTAGTTAACAGAATGGATGAGAATTGGGACTGATTTTTCATGTCTGATGATCAAACCCTTCCAGATCTCCCTTGATTGGGAACAAACCATTTTCCCCCAGCTTTTGTTGGATGATGTTAAAACTCTACACTACTTCACTATTGTTGGGTCCATGTTATTCTTTAATTCTCTCGAAAATGGGCTACTAAGATTGCTCGGCATTTAGGGTGGAGAGCTTTACACTGTTTCAGATCTCTAAACTTTTTTCATAACTTAAACACTACTTAGTGATGTATTGAGTCCTACAAAAGGATGCAGATAAATACATCTAAGGCATCAGTGAGGCAAAAAAAATTAAACCTCCTTGTGGGGAGTATCATTCAGAAGGCTAAGTTTGTCATAAAAAAGTTACCTCCAAACCCTAGGAGACCTGGGCTCTGGATTTGCTGTTTCCTGAGTAAGTCCTTTATCCTCTCTTGACCTCAGTTGCTTCACCCACCAACACAGAGACACATAGTCATCTGTAGGTGGGACAGTCCTGTCTAAATAGTCCTTCCCAAATCTCCTTAGCAAGCCTTATAGAGTAAGATCTACACTCGCAATCACTCTTTAAGTACGTTTCTCTGTTTTGTCTCCATAATATCACTTGCCACCCTCTGAAATGGTCTTATGTATTTGTTCAGCTTTTCTGCTGTTGACCTCCTGTCTAAAATACAAGCTCCATGCATTCAGGAAGCTGTCTTGTTCACCACTGTATCCAAAGGGCCTGGAACAGTGCCTGGTGCATGAAGGACACAAGAAGTGAAGTTGAATGTGTGAATAAATGAATTTATTCAATAAATAAAGTTGAATACCAAAATAATGCATTTATGATTTATGAGTTTTCACTCTTCTGAAGAAGGTTGCTCCTGTGTCCCTTGTTATCAGGTGGGTTTGTGAGAAGAGATTCAAACTGCTTGTGCTCTACAATGGCAAGACTAATTTTGTTCTGATTTCTGGTGTCCTTCCTTGCTTAGAAGAAGAATGTCCTGTTTCACTGTCCTTGAACTGATGCAGGCTCTCCTTCTTCAGGTGGGACCAGTTCAGTGCAGTTTTCTGAGCAGGTGAAGTCACTGCCTGATTTCAGTGTTTTCCAGGCTTGTTGGAATTCTCTATACCTCAGTCCCATTGGCTCCCAATTCTGTTACTGTGCCATAGAAAATTAAGAAGGCTCTTGAGCTATTTAAACTCTAGGATGCATGACTTGATCAGGCCTTTCCTGAGAGAAGTTATTAAATTAGAGTAGAGATAACATGCAGGCATGAGCATGTAAGGTTGGGTACACCCAAGAATCTTCATATGCCTTATGATGGAGTTGCTATCCAGCCCCACCAAAACCTCTCCTCCACTCATCACCTAACTTGATTTCTTTTCCCCTTGATTCTTACTTCCCCAGTCTAGAGGAAGCAGGGACAAAAAAAGGCTTGGTGTGTTGAATAATCATTGAGCTATCTTAGAACTGAAAGCTATCATACTGATTATCTAATTCAGTGTTTCCCAAATTTGTCTGAACATAAGAATCACCAAGGTGCTGGTTAAAATACCAATTCTCAGGCCTCACCTTGCTCATTTGGATTCAACAGGTGTGGATGAGGCCAGATGCATTTGTATTTTTAACAAGTGCCCCAGATGATTCTTACGTTCAAGCTAGTTTGGGAAACACCAATCTAACACAAGCTTTTCATTTATCAGATGAGGAAACTGAGGTTTACAAAGGCCTGAATGTGCATCTGGGCCCCACAGCTTGCTAAGAATCTTCAGTTCCTGGACCCAGATTCTTTCCCTTAGACCAGCCTGCCTCCACTAAACCTCCATCCCACTAAAAAACTATAAAAATACACACAACAGAGGAACTGAATACCCCGAAAAATGTCTTAACTTCCTCAGTATTTCCAATGAAGATGTTAGCTGACTTCTTTCAATAGTCCCTTATTGTGAAACATTTTTTTCAAAAACTCTACACATAATGTGTCTGGCCTAGATTGGGATTCAGACTTTAAAAACCAGCTTTACAGATGACATCTCAGGATGCTCTCTGGCCCTGACTTTTGGCTCTGTGGGGTTGGCTTTTAGCCTCCTAAACGCTAATCTGGATCCTCATCAAGTATCACTTGGTTTATCTAGTGAGTAAAGAATCCAGAGAGGTAGGTGTTCAGAGCGGTTTTTTCATCATCAGGAACTAAAAACAATTACTAATCTGTTTTCACTAATGCAGTCCATCTGTGCATGAGCAATTTGTGTGGTTTTTCCTAAGAAGGACATCATATTCTCCTTATATTTAAAAGCTTAATACTTGCAATCAGGGAGACAGAAATATCCAGCCAGCCCCAATTCTTATAAAACAGAGCTGAAAGCAGGTGATTCAGCTGACTTTAGATGACTCAGTCTGCCTTGATGGCCAAAGTGGTGAGTCATATGTCTACTGTCTGAGGGAATTCATTTCAGAAACCCAAATTTCAGAGGCTTCCAAAAGCTCATTAAACTCGTTAGTAACTCATTAGTTCTATTTGAGTTATCCTCGCCCTTTACTTCCCCCTCAGTTTTTAATCACTGTTCAAAGAAATCCAAGTTGAGCTTAGAGATATCCAGCAGTAGGTCCTACAAGGAATGGTCCACAATCTAGGATGAAGTTGTAGTTCCTTTTGGTTTGATTTCCCTGGTAATCTGGGCTTTCAGGGGAAACCCAAAGTGTGGAGTGGTTTTGCTGTGGACAGATCCTTAGGTTTGGTAAACCTCATGATGAATGAAAAGTGGGTAGGAATAAATATCTAATTTCGGTTTACTGGAAGAGATTTCAATGTAAATTTTAGGGCTTATGATAGAAAATTTTTTTCTTTTCTTTTCTTTTCTTTTTTTTTTTAGAGACAGAGTCTTGCTCTGTTGCCTGGCTGGAATACAGTGGTACAATCATAGCTCACTGCAGTCTCAAACTCCTGGGCTCAAGCTATCCTCCTGCCTCAGCTGCCCAAGGAGTTGGGACCACAGGCACGTGCCACCATGCCTGGCTAATTTTAAAAAATTTTTTTTGTAAAAACAGGGTCTCACTCTATTGCCCAGGTTGGTCTCAAACACCTGGCCTTAAGTGATCCTCCTACCTCAGCCACCCAAAGTGCTGAGATTACAGATGTGAGCCACCGCACCCAGCCATAAAATTCTGGAGACTAAAACTTTTTCATATTATTTGAGATAAAGACGTTGTTTTCTATCCTGATTCTCTTCAATCTTATTGACCTATTTGAAAGTCTTTTAGGCCATGAAAATTATCTTAACTGCTCTTATAAAATTGCTCACCTTCTGTCACTACAATAATGGTAATTAATAATTGCTATCATTTATTGAGTATTTCCATTTCACCAATGTTGGACTAAATTGCAAATATGGAGGTACTAATTTACTCACAATGGTCTTAAAAGGCAATGGTTTCTTAAAAGATTTTTAATTAATTGCTTAAGTGAAGGAATTAGAAAGAGAACCCAGGAAATGTCAATGGTCAATCTATCTAGCTGGGTTTGTAAATACCAAGGTGACTATTTCAGTGAAATACTTCCTAGAAAGCAAACTCCAAGAAGAAAAGACCAAAGTCACTCAATCCGTAGGAGCAACACTGACATTCTGTCTTCTCTAAACTTGAGTCTTCCTATGGAATATTCTGGGGATTGGGTTAATGGGGTATTGGCTCAATTTCCTCCTGGAGTACATGAGCAAATGTCTGGGGCCAATGAAAGAGACAATATGGGAAATATGAAAAATGTTCTCTTGAAATATCAACTCCCAGGAGTGCTAATCTGGGCAAAGGCTGAACTCCATGTTCACAGGGCTTGGCTAGCAGGTTTAACCAGCATCCACTCATGAACAACACTGCTAGAAGTCCTAAGTGGTAGACAAATCACAGGAAACCAGACTAAAAAAATAGCTTTAAGAACTTCCAACACTTTCTTTTTACATATGGGAAAGACGAGATCCCAAGAAGTGATTTGCCCAAGCTCATAGTGTATATTTCTGACCAACTATAAGATGACCTCAAGTCACTCATTCTTCCCTTGACACCAAACCTTGTTTTTAAGTGTCATTTTTGGATCTCAATATCATTATTGGAGTTTCTGTATGCTCTGGGTACTTAAAAAAAAGGCAAACAAAAAAAAGAACAAATGCTATTTAAGCCTCTCTAGTTAAAATGGCAGAGTGGAAAACTTATTGGATGGTTCTTTTTAGGAAATCCTTCTTAAAATAATACCATTTTTATCCCATTCTTATATCCAGAAGCTCATCCTCTGTTTTACTTTGTCCTTATCATTGGAATATTTTTTTGTACATGCCCTTTGACCTAGAGACCCATCATAAACATTATACTCCTGTAAATATACTAGGATCTACATTGTGGCATTGACCAGAACCATCAGAAATAAGGTATACCCATCAGTAGGAGCCTGGTCAAAAAATTACTTTAGAGACATACGTAGACTAAGTTGCTATTACAAAAAGAAAAGGACAGATCTCTACTTATTGTTATAAAGTGATGTCAGGGTATGATGTAAAGTGAAACAAGAACAGTATGCATGTATGTAGGACAACTCCACGTGAGTTTGTTTTTAAGTGCCTATATATGTATGTGTACACACACACACACACACACACACATCTTTGTTTCTGCATAGATAATTCTGAAAAAATGCCCAAGAGAAGTACCATTTTTACCATTAGCATTATTACTTGATAATAGTATCATAAGTAACAAGAAAGAGCAAGTTGGGGGGAAAGCCTTTGTGTTTTTCTAAGTCTAGGGCTATTGGCCAGAATCAATAGATTTGAGTTATTTGTCAAAAAAAAAAAAATTAGTCCTCCCAGGCAGGGCTGCTGAAACTGCAACCAGGGAAATGTGATAGAGACATATGGTGAAGCACTTGACTTCTACCAACTGCTTTGGTTTTCCCCTTTGGCCAAATACATTAAGAGCCACTTAAAAGGGAAACACTATTATTACACGCTGCATGACAGATAAAAACACCAGCGAAATGATAGATTGACTCTTAATCCTTATTACCACCTCCTTGAAGACAGGTGTGGCAGCCACTCATTCAGGAGTACACCTAAGGCCACACCTTATTTGTCATATTACATCTTGTTTGTCAGATACTTTACGCTTGGTGTTACAGCAGAAAGAAAAATAACCAAAGAAATTCCACCTAACAAGCTAGCCAGGTTAGCAGAGCATTTGCATAGGCTGGAAACATTGCCAATATCTCTTTCTCATTCCTGCTTTGGCAAGGTCGCTTTGGTGATGAGTGATGAATGGTTGGTTATAAAGTTGTCACCAAATGAGCATTTCCTGTTTTCTCCAGGGTTTTAGCTTTGTGACAGATAAAATTTAAGTTAAAAACCTCACAAGGATACATTTCATTCTATTTTTATTACATTATTAAACTTCAAATGAGGAAGGCTTTCACACTTCTTTTTTTTAGGAAGATGAGTATCCCATAGAAATTCAATCTGATAAAACATTTCTTGGTCTATAAAACAAGAACTTTTAAAGTTGTATTTACTTTTTGATCTAACAATTTTACATCTATGATTCAATCCTAAGCAAATAATCAAAGAGTTAGATTTAGGTACAAGGATGTTCTTCAAACTCTTATTACCATAGTGAAGTCATGCTTATGTTGAATTACATGAGTTAAATCAATTACAGTACATTCATATAATAGACTAGTACAGTGTCATTAACAATATTAATGACAAGATTCATATAAACTATGCATATATAATATCATTCTGATTTTATTATTTATTTGTTAACTGTCATTGTTTCTGGGATTTGATATGATTTTATGCTGGGATTGAACCTGAATAAACTTCTATGGTAAGCAACGTTAGTGCAAGAAAGTTGGACCTTTGATTTTTCCCTGCTTCCAATTGTGACTCCTAGCGGTAGACAAAACTAGCTTCAGTCTGTCTTAGTTTCTGATAGGCAAAAGAGAGACAATGACCCCATTTCTATCAAAGGGAAAGAAACTCATTGTTCTCCTTTTTAATAATTAACAAGTTTCAATTATTGAAATGGCCTAAGAAGTTAGAAGAATAACTGACACATTTGATAGTACTATGTCGCCAATAAATTGAACTGTGAAAAACTAAGATATAGACATCCAGGAAGTTCCATCCCCCAACAGTACACACACATGTACACATACACATACCCCATCCCTTCAATAATTGCAAATGCAGTCCCCTGCCCTCCACCCACATATGCAGAAAGTTTAATAGTAGTAGAGTGACTCCAACTTATTACTAACAGCAAAGTAAATTTGTTTATCTTCTAGTCTACTGTAAATATCAAAATCTAGTTCTGCTTAGAGGTGGGAGTAGTTCACCAATTAAGCATTGTATGAAGAGAGAGCACCAAAAGGTCTCAGCAATCCCTATGGAAGTTTATG
This sequence comes from Lemur catta, assembly GCF_020740605.2. Classification (NCBI taxonomy): domain Eukaryota; kingdom Metazoa; phylum Chordata; class Mammalia; order Primates; family Lemuridae; genus Lemur; species Lemur catta. Next base: position 42,401,459 of record NC_059141.1, on the reverse strand, counting down.
TAAACAATTTCTTTAAATGGCAAATATCCTTATACTAACTCAATTTTTTAATGTAACACAAAACACTTTGAGATCCTCAAGGCTAGGTGCCAAATAGCAATCAGTGATCACTTAGTCAACACCAACAATATATGAAACAGGATGTCTCAGGCGGGCCAAAGCTGAGACTGGGACATTCTCTATTAGATGTGCACAATATGCAACAGTGACAACCGCTCCCACCTCTTTCTCTATGCATATCCACCAGTTTAAATGGAGGCTGGGAAGCTTCTTGGGAGAACTCAAACCCTGTCCATGACTAGGGTTGACACACATAGGCATGTCTGGTTGGAGACAGATGCCAAATGCACAGGGAGATGAAGAACTCAGAGGTGTGCTAGAGCCAGTCCCCGCCAGCTAGAGAGAGCCCATTGTGTATTTCTCATCCCAACTCTCTTCAGTGACTGCACACTGGCAGCCTGAAATTGACCATGGCATAACCATTTATACCGAGAAAAGCCAGAATGCTATAAATGAGGGCCTTCCCCACCTCCACCCCATAAGCCAGTTGTTAAACATTTACTAGCACCCCACTGGGAGAGCCCCTGAAAGAGAACACATCTAGGGAAAGGAGGAGTCTGGAGTGACAAGCCACACTCAGCACCACGTGGGGACTGCTGCTCGACGAGCTGTAACTTGAACACGTTTCACCCCAACGCTGGATGCACACTGTGCCCTGGGAGGAGCTCCTCTACGGGCCTCTCTAATGTTGGGCTGGAAATATAGGGTGTGAAGTCCAGAATGTGATTTGAGTACATATCTACATGCCATATGTCTTAAAAAATCTAACAGTTTCGACGTTCTTCTCACTGAGGAATCGTAGTATGAGAGGCTTTATAAGGTAAATATCATAATATACATGTCCTGACATGTTTCTTCCTAGCTATGTCTCCACAAGGACCAAGCAAGGCATCAATCACATAGTATCCACCACAGACCTAGCAAGGTGAGGGATTATATGAAAACTGGTTCTCTGACTAAACCTCTGGTTGGGGCTGCAAAGTTCCTCCACCACTCTTGGTTTTCCATCATATTAGCCTCTGTGATGTTCAAATAAATTTGAATATGGAGTTTCCCCATATGTTTATGTCTCCTGAGGCTGATTTCTCAGCAACTCAGAAGACTTCTGCAAGAGGCAGGAAGTTCTGATCTGTAGCACTGGACCTACTGCAGGAACATAACCAAAGAAGATTCCCAATGCAGGAGTTGCCTTCTAGAATCTAGAAGTGTGTTAACACAGATGGGTAGCAGGCATTTCCCTCCCCATGTCATAGACTGAAAGCATTAGCAACATGAAGGTGACAGCAGGGGCCAGCATTCCTCTGGGGTTAACACCATGAAGCAACACAAGTCCACCGATTACCAAGGCAGGATGCAAAAGGGAAATGATCAACCATTGAGGGGAGCATTTGGCAAACAGTATTATAGGTAGTAAGAACTACAATAAGCATAGGCAGGACTACTGTGTAGTTTATATATTTATTTTCTGTGTACAATCACACATCACTTAACAATGGATATATATAGTCTGAGAAATGTGTCATTAAGTGGTTTCGTCATTGTGTGAACATGACGGAGTGTGCTTGCACAAACCTAAAGGGTACGGCCTGACTGCACATTTAGGCAATATGGTACAGCCTATTGCTCCTAGGATATAAATCTATACAGCATGTGACTGTGCTGAATACCATAGGTGATTTTAACACAATGGTGAACATTTGCATATCTAAACATATCTGAAGATAGAAAAAGTGCAGTAGAAATATGGTATTATAATCTGATGGGACCACTGTCTTATCTGAGATCTGTCACTGACTTCATATAAGATGGTGAATGAGGAAATGTTATGCAACACATGACAGTAGGAGGAGCACACTCTAAAATGATAAAAATGTATAGTAAATATTACCATAGAAGCCAGTGACACAGTTGTTTATTATCACTATTAAATATTATGTACTGTAGATAATTGTATGTGCTACACTTTTATATGACTAGCAGCACAATAGGTCTGTTTACACCAGCATCACCACAAACACATGAGTAATACATTGTGCTAGAATGTTAGAATGGCTACGAAGTCACTGGGTGATGAGAATTTTTTAGCTCTGTTATCATCTCATGGGACCACCAATATAAATGTGGTCCCTCACTGACCAAAACATTATGTGGAGTATGACTGCATTATGACATTTTGCATCTTAACAACCTTGCTGGCTGGGGAGAAGACTGCCCAACCCAGGGTTAGCCAATTATTAAAATTGACACAGGGCTCAGTGGGGAGCTTGCCTTTGATACACAAAATAACCGATGCCAGGGACCAGGCAGTTATAGCTTAGAGCCCCATAAAATTATGCAAACTAGCTAATCCTGAACTGTTTGCCCTGCCCAGCCTTTCCCACGGAAACCCTGTTAAAGGCACTAGCCTTGCTTTCCCCTTTTTGCTCCCGTCTTCTGCCTCTTGACCAGAGCTTGGTGTTCCTCACATGGCCTTGAATGACGTGGCGTACCTCCTCTTTCTAAGACCTGTGAGTATAATAACCTTTGTTTTCCAGAGCCTCTCCAGTGACTGCGCCTGACTGATCATCCCATAAAAGAACACAAAGGAACAAAGTTCTGGGGACATTCAGGACACTGAAACTTGGGCTGTGTGGGTTTAGGAGGGAGGTTTTAGGGAGGGATGGCCAGACCTTGGAGGACCTAGGCTGCTGTGGTGAGCAACAGCCCCCAGAGGCTTCTGCACAGACACATGGAAGGTGGGGAGGTGTGTTTTACGTTCGTTTTGACTATGTTTCAGGTTAATTTCAGCTATGTTTCAGAGTAGTGTGGCACTGATCAAGGCTGGAGGTGCTGGAGCCAAAAGAAGTTATTTCAGTCGTCCAGATGAGTCAACCGAAAGAGAGAAAGAGGAGTCAAGGATTAGAAAGACAGTGACATCATCAATCTAGTAGGCGAACCACACCATCAGGTTTGGGAACAAAGATGAAGAGTTTGCACCTGGGGTTACAGGACTGAGACCTCTAGTACAGGCTTTAACACACAGGGAGAGATTCATACATTTTGATTGATTATGGACAGACAAATTTGTCACTGTTTATAGAGACAAAATGGTTGTTCTGACTTGCATGTCTAATTATAACATCTTAGACTTCAACATCTTTTTCTTCATCCCTTCATTCAATAAATCTTTATTGAATTCCTACTGTGTGCCAGGGATTAATCTAAGTGTGAGGGAAATAGCAGTAAGCATCATAGACAAAATTCCTTGCCCTCATGGACCTGGCCTTCTAATGGGGAGAAATGAACAATAATCAAATAAATAAGAAAATAGACAGCACATCCAGTGGTGATATGTGCCTTGAGGGAGGGGGAATAGGGAATGCTGGCAGTGAATATGCAATTTTAAGTAGGGAAGACCTCCTAAGATAGTGACATTCCAGCAGAGACTTCAGAGGCCAGGGTGTGAGCCAAAAGGGTATCTAAGGGAAGAGTGATTTAGGCAGAGGGAACAGTGAGCATGAAGGCCTTTGGCTGGACCATATCTGGCTCCCTGTTTAAATAATTATTGAGAATATATGGTTATTACTTTTTGAACTACCTGTTCTTATGCATTTTCTCTAAGCTTGTTTATCTTTTTCTTATTAGTTATGAATCCTTTCCATGTTAAAGAATTTAGCCCTTGCTTAGCATATATATTACAAATATTTTCCTCTGTTTGTCATTATGTTTTTATTTTGTTTATATTGTGATTACGTGTTTTTATATAGGTCATATATTAGACATAGTTACTATACAAGAATATTAAATGTTATGTAATCAATTTTATCAACCTTTTCTTTCTTTCTTTTTTTTTTTTTTTTTTGAGACAGAGTCTCACTTTGTTGCCCGGGCTAGAGTGAGTGCCGTGGTGTCAGCCTAGCTCACGGCAACCTCAAACTCCTGGGCTTAAGTGATCCTACTGCCTCAGCCTCCCGAGTAGCTGGGGCTACAGGCATGCGCCACCATGCCCGGCTAATTTTTTCTATATATATTTTTAGTTGGCCAGATAATTTCTTTCCATTTTTAGTAGAGATGGGGTCTTGCTCAGGCTGATCTCGAACTCCTGACCTCGAGCGATCCACCTGCCTCGGCCTCCCAGAGTGCCAGGATTACAGGCGTGAGCCACCGCGCCCGGCCTCAACCTTTTCTTTATGGCTTCTAGGTTTCATGTCTTACTTAGAAAGGTCATTTCCACTCAACAAATAAAGAAAAAGCTTATTCTTTTTTTCCTTCTTTTTATTTTATAGATTTTTTAAAAAAGACATTTGGAGTTTTGATTCATCTGGAATTTGTTTTTGTATAATCAATAAGGTAGGGTTTAAAAAACAAGGGACTGTAGAAATCAAAAAATTTCCAAGACCCAAAAGAATAGATTTCTAAAGGTGGTGTAGCAGGCAGATTAAGTTGAAATCAGCAGGAAAATACCCTGCTAAAGCCTACATTTAGCAGATTCTTTATACAGTAATGTCATTGGGAGTTTCCAACCACAGCACTCTGGGCCATGGAGCACTGGTTTCATAAAGCATCTTGGAACCAGCATTCTCTATTTGGAGTAGTGGTTCCCAGATTCTGTTGAATCAGAGAGATTTTTATCACAGATTGTTGAGTCCCATGCCTGATCAACTGGATCAGAATCAGTGAGGATGGCAGGCAGGAAGTTTTAAATCTCTCATTGACAGGTGATGTGTAATCCATGGTCTAGAACAGCCTTTATCAAACAAGTTTCTACTAGAGAACTAGCCCTACAGAAAATTATTGGAATGACTATTGTCTTAATTCTTCCATGAATGAGACATTGCTAGTATCATTCTAGATGCATAGGAGGGAAATTAATTTATTACATATAATGGATTAGTGAGGGTATTATGGCTTAATTCTCCCCCCAAATCCTGGTTGAGAAGAGCTTGTCTACAGTCTGATGCAATTAAGTTGCAACAGCCCTAGATATGGTGCTTGAAAAAAAAAAATCTTTCTTATACCTTACCACCTCTTCATCTTATACCACTTAAAACAGAACATTAAATGTTCAATTTGATAGCAAAGGTGGGTAATGGGATCAAAATTAAACAAAGATTCATTGGACAAGCACACTCACTCGTGGGCTTCTCAAATTAATAGAGTTCTCAGAAATTTGGTCTCATCAATCACTTTTTGTTCTTTCTACAGATAATAATATTTGCTATGGTCTATTATAAAAGCTCATAAATAACACAAAGTCATTTGTAGTAAGATCTAATTTTTTTCTTTATCTAACCTCATGCCCTTATCTTGTTTACAATTCTTTCTTCTCACCAGTGTCTCAGAAGAAAGTATAATATCCTTCAACTTCATGAACTTCATTGCATTGTGCAAAAATAGATACATTCAATCTTGAGAATAAGAGTTATTTTAATAAGCTGAATAACCTACTATGTAATCATAATGCCAAATATGCTTATTATTATAATTATTTTTCTCTCTAAATCAATTGGTTTGTAAGCTCAAAGCATGCATTTCATTATATCCTAATTAGACTCACAGAGCTGTGATCTCCTTGTAACCCTAATCCCTATTATAAAATGGAAAAATCACCTAAATTTGATTTACACACTCCTTTTGGGTAGTGTCACCTACGTTACCCTCATGGCAAGAATTTTCTATTAAAATCTTTTTTGAACTAAGAATTCTAGTCATTTAGAATAACCAAGATGAGCACATCTTACATCCTAGAGTCAGTATAAAAATTTAAAATGTTCCTTCCTGGCTATCAAAACTAATATTCTGTCAAAGTGTTAATTGTTGAAAATTCCCCAAGTAGATTTTGAAAAGCACTAATACTGCGATATGGTCTATGAAGAAGGGGTCTTAAGGTCAAAAAAGTTTAGGAAATGCCAAAATCCAAAATTTATCCTAGTATATTAGTTACTTTAGAACTCCTACAGTTTTTATTTTTTTTTAAGTTTCAATAGAAAATGTTTTAAACTTATTAGAACAGGAATTCTTTTGAGAATCTTATTTGGTTAGTGACATGGTAGACCTACTACAGAATACTGTTTGGAAATTGGTGAGATAGACTGACACTTATGGAGTATCTATTATATGTTAGTTCTTACAATAAATTCATTTATCATTATAGTAAGTCTCTTCCTAGCTGGTGGCAACACATTGTGTGAAACCATCCATGAACCAGGCCCAAATATTAATACTTCCTTCCTCAGATAATTCATCGGGGCTACTCCTAGGAGACCAGAGATGTGAGTTGAGAGCGAGGTGGCGATGCAGCAGGAATAGGTGCCATGAGAGTCTGTGCCACATATTCATGCTATGTAGTTTAATCTTCAAAAGCTGCTTGACTTCAATTTTATACACAGCTCTATTTTCCTCTTGTGATCATGGAGTGCTCTATGAACTTGCAATTTTATGTTTTGGTGGATAACACCTAACTCATGATGGGCTACTTAGGTTGAATGTCATTGGAAATTCTTAGGCATTCAGTCCCTTCTAGGGACAAGTGGAAGGCTAAGAACTACTTCCTAAATGAAGAAATTATTTTCAGAAGAGGGTGTGGCCTCACTCTAAAATCCTCAGCATCTGTACTGTGATTCTCCTACTGGGGTTCCTCAAGTCTCCACACAGACAGCACCTCTAGCTACCGTAGACATGTTGAGCATCATTGGATCTACCGAGTCATTAGGTCCAAATCACAGAGCGGCTTGTGCAGCAGTCTGGACCACCTGCAGAGCGTCTTTTATCCTAGGCTTATTCAAAACTGGCAACTTTACAGGCTATTATCTGGTAAATGGGTCAGAGAAGTACACTCAAATGTGGTTTATGTTGCCTTTAACAACCAAAGAAGTCCACAAAATGTTGTCTTCTTAATGATAGAGGTGTAAGGTATAGCAACCTGTATTCTATTTTTTATGAGATATCACATTTCCTAGTCCATTCAACCCTAGAAATTTTGTCAAGATGACCAAGATGACATGCCTTGAATTTTCATGGGGTGTTTCTCCCACCTCTAGCATACATGCATTTTATCAAGACCTCTAAAATATTAGTTCCTTCCTACTTACATAGTCTAATCAGAATGAGTCATCTATATAATGGACGAACATGCTGTCCTGCAAAATGGTGAAATGATCTTGGTCTCTGTGGACTAGATTATCACTGAAAACCAGAATACTGACATAGCTCTGAACTAAGATGTTGAAGGCATACTGCTGTCCATGACAGATAAGAGCAAACTGCTTCAAATGGTTTTTGCTATTCAGAATTGGAGTAGGGGGAACATTATCCAAATCAATAACTGAATACCAGCTATTGTTCCAGCAAGGAATCCATATCTGTAACATTTGTAGTTGTAATAATCTACTTCAGGATCCTATAATCATCATTAAAATTAAAGAGCCCTTTTCAATGATAGCATTTCCCACCATTGTCTTGGAGTTGCAGAAGACAGCTGCTGTGGAGCTTTCCCAGGACACTTAACCTCCATTCATCAATGTTTTTCTCAATGCCTTGCTTATGAAAGTGTCCATTGGGCCCTTCTGAGAGCATTTAGTGAAAAGTGGGGAGTAGGACAGATATGATATATCCATTACAATATTTCTATCCTCCTCAGCCTTTAGATTACTTCCTCTATGTTATACCAATAATGTTCCAGCAACTCAACTTTATTTAATATAGGCCACCATTGATTCCAGTTTCAATCAATTGTTAATATTAATAAATAAAAAGTAAATGTATTCCAAGTCCTTTGAGTTAACACAATAAATCCAGAATTTCTGCTAAGTACTTCATGAGAAAATGTTGGCCTATTCCTAACTAGTCTAGCACACTTATAATCCACTCCCACACATATTCTCCACATTTCTGCCAATATAAATCAGCCACATCATGCAATTTTGGGGAGGGGATTTAAGCTGCTGTAGCTATGTAAATATAAGAGAAAATTAACTTCAAGACAAAAACTTTAACAGAGATAAAGAGGATCATAATATAACAATAAAAGATTCAATTCTTGAGGAAGATATAAAAATGTCAAATGTTTTACACCTAATGATATATATGTAAAGCAGACATTGACAGAACAAATAAATGAAAATTCTAAGTACATCATGATAGTGAGACATTTTAGCACAATTTTCTCAATAGTAGATAGATTATAGAGACAAAATAAAACCAATGAAGATACACAGATGATATGATAAACAAATCAATGAGCTTAACTTCATATGTGTTAGTGATATATATATGTATATATACGATGTCATTGCAGTCAACATTAGGAGAATACATATTTTTTAAGCACAATACAAACTGATTGTGTCATTGGCCATAAAGTTAACCTCAACAAATTCCAAAGGACTGGTGCCAAAGAACCACATATTCTAACTACTATGTGATAAATTTACAATTAACTAAAGAAGATAAACAGAGGGATAATCCATTCAATTGGAAATTTAAAAACACACTTTCAAGTATTTATGGGTCAAAAAAGAAAACAGAATTTAAAAATACTTAAGATTGAAAATCACAAAACATTTCACATTAAAATTTGTGGGATATAACTAAGAGGTACTAAAAGGGGAAATTATAAAAGAAAGGCTAAAACAGTGAGCTAAACTTCCAATTTAAGAAGTTAGAAAAACAATAACAATAAATTCAAATAAAGTAGAAGATACCATATAATAAAAATAAAAAGGAAACTATTGATAGAAACAACAAAGACAAGAGTTGATTCTTTGAAATGATTACCAAACTAGACAAATTTCTGGCAAGTTAACCAAGGACAAAGGAGAAAATATAAAAATAAACAATATTGGAAATAAGAAGGAGGAAATAAGGACATATTTTCTAGAGATTAAAAACAAATAAGAGAATTTTATGAATGACTCTCTACCAAGAAACATGAAAATTTAATTAAATGGATAAATTAGTAGAAAAAAAAAGCATACCCAAATTGACCAAAGTCAGGAAATAAAGGACTTGAATAATCCTATGAATAATGAAAAATTGAATCAGCAGTTAAAATCTTCTCAAAGTCCCAGGTGGTTTCAAAGGCACATTCTAACAAATATTTATTATCAGTTGATTTCAAATTTGCACAAACTGCTTCAGAAATAGGAAATTTTTTTTATATTTTACAGTTTTATTGAATTAGCATATAATAGAACCTGTTTAAAGTGTACAATTAGATGAGTTTTGACATGTGTGTGCACCTTTCAAACCATCACTACAATAAAAATAATGGACATATCCATCACCTCTAAAAAGTTTCCTATGCCTCTTTGTCTTCCTTGATATCCAAAGAAGACAATGTCAATACAAGAAAGGAAAATTGCAGTAATGTATATAAAAATAATATATAATGACCAAGTATCATTTATTCCAAGAATTCAGTTTATTTAATATTATAAAACAAATGAACATAATCCACTACATTAAGAGATTAAAGGAGAAAAAGAAAACAAAGTGAAATCTCATTGGATAAGGAAGAAAACATCCCTTAAAATTTATATCCATTTGTGATATATGTATTAAAAATAAAAAGCCTCTTAACAAACTAGGAATCTATAGGAACTGTAATAACCTGAAAAGGATACATACCAAAAAACTATTGCAATTATCATACTTAATGGTAAAACATTAACCAATGTATGAAGAAATCTCCATCACCTTGGGTAGGGACATAAACAAAAAAGCACTAACCATAAAAGAAAGTCTATTAATGCAGTTGACTATATTAACATTTTGACCTTCTGTTCATCCAAAGACAACATAAGAAATATAGAAAACCAGAGAGTGAGAGAAGATAAAGACTTCCTGGAGGTTAATTTTGAAAAAAGCAAAGAGGAAAAGGAAAAGAAAGCTAACCCAACAGAAAAATAGGCAAAAGACTTAAAGGCACTTACAAAAGAAGGAATCCAAATGGCCAATAAACATAAGAAAAGTCTCAACCTAATTCGTAATCATGGAATGCAAATTCAAACAAAAATAAGATACCAATGCATATCCCTCAAACTGGCTAAAATTAAAAAGACTGACAATACATAGTGCAATCAAGGAAACGGAGTGACAGCAACCCTCATACACTGCTGGTGTGATGATAAATTAATACAACCACTTCAGAAAACAATTTGTAATTACCCAGTAAAGTTAAATGCACATTTTATAAAATAGCAATTCCACTCCTAGGAACATATACTAGAGAAATTCTTGTGCATTTACACATAGAAAAATACATGAGAATTTTCATATCAACATTGGTATTAATAGCAAAAACTGAAATCCATTCAAATACTCATCAACAGAATGGATTTTTTAAATAGTTATGCATTTATGTAAGAGAACACAACACCTCACACAATGAAATTGAGTGAACTCTAGCTAATAAGTATGAGTCACAAATTGAAATAATGTTAAGAAAAAAGAAAAACAAATCAACCACAGGAAATATAAACAGTAAAATCTACTAAAAAATTTCTAAACAAACAAAACTAAAGAAATATTGTTTTTAGGGACTTCAAAATTCCTTATAATATTCTATATCTTAAGTATGGTAGTGGGTACCTGATTGTTTATTTTATTATTTTTTTAAAATGCCATATATTACATATACTCTTTTGTATGTATAATGTGGTTCACATTTTTTATGTAAAAATAGATTTATTTACTTTTACTTTTCAATTATTTTTCTTGTTGAACCAGTGTTTCTTTAAATAATTGCTGAAATTTATGAAACTCTCACTATATTCCTAAGATGGTGTTTAATTATGGATTATCTATATGGATCCTCATAGCAAGTCCATGAGGTAACAACTATTATTACAAGCACTTTTTACATATGCAAATGGAAGCTCAGGGAACTTCAGTAACCTGTCCAAGTTTGTAAAAATAGTAATATTAATCTGACTATACATTCCAAATCAGAGCTGCATTAAGACCATCTTTAAGAGTGACACAGTCCGGAGACTGGCTGTGTAATATATATTACACTGTCTTTGGGAGTAGACTGTATCAAAGCAGAATGCACACATGTACTATTGGCTTTCCTTTCATTAGAAATATTGACCACACTGTCTGAGGAAGGCAATCTTAAAGTCAGTACTGATATTGGCAATAAATTCCCAGACCATATTCATAATACTCATCAACTGTGTGGGATAGTAGTAAAATAGTTGGCTATTTGTTTAAGGTTCGTTGTTTCCATTGACTATCTAAACTTGCTCTAAAAGGGCTCAGAATATGCCACACCCAAATTATGCTACATTGGCATAAGGATTATTTTGAGCTAAAGGCAACTGAAACTCAACAGATGCAGGAAAAGTTTTCTATCCTTTTAGGCATTATCTGCCTAAAAGTAAGGCATGGGTTGCCCTTTGAGGAAGGTGCCCCCTTATACCAGAAGGAGCAAAGCTACTGTTCTCATTGAAGACTGAGCCAATTCCAAGATGATTATGCATAAACAGACTTTAATAAAGTAGCCTTTATCTTCCAATACTACACCCATATATTTCCATAATTCCCAGTTACTTGAAGCCTGATTTTTAAAAAATGGCAAAAAGTTTAGTATAAACATCTAATTAGCTTTTTCTAGAATCGTTTCAAAGTTCATTTCCTTATAGCCATAACACAGAGGGGACTTAACACAGAGGGGACTTCCTCATGCTGGCTCAGGTGCCCCAACCAATTATGGTTGTTCTGAATCTCCTGGTTTTTGAAGAACTGGCTCATTTTAAAGATAGGTTACATGGCATCTAGCTCCAGAAACTCCATTCTGGTTTGGTCATTTCAAACAATGAACTTCCATAAAGTTGATTAGCAAATCCAAATACTTTTTCCTGCATTAAGAGGGTCACTAAGCCCCTCAGTCTAATCGATTCTAACCAACCTATTTTTTGTGAACCCTAATGCATATAAATATTAATAAAAATTATGTGCTTTTTTTCCTGTTAAAAAAGAAAGAAGAAATATTGACCAGAGCTGAGTCTTTCACTGGGATGTTCAAATACCACTATTGCAAGGTGGATCACTCAAAAATTATTCCTGACTGTAGTCCTGTTAGATTCTATTTTTTTATTACTTTAGTTATTTGTGCATTTTTCCCATTGTTTTCAATTTTTCTACATTTTAATTATTTATTATATAAAACACACGATTTCAAAAGGAAAATCATAAGACAAGGTAATTCAGAGAAGTCTTAGTTTCATCCCTGTCTCCTACTTCCTGTTCTCTCCCTCCCCTTATAAGTAACTATTTTCATTAGGTTTTAATTTATCCCTCCATTTCTTCCTTTTGTGTATATATATTTCCCATTTTCCCCACCCTTTTCACACAAAAGCTAGCATACTGTACACAATACACACACTGATTCTGACATATATTTTTAATATATAGGTGCACTGTAAGAAGAAAGCAAGTTTTTAAAGAAAAGTAAATTGGTTATTTACTCCCAAGGAGGTTGAAGTTTAAGAAAATTAAGAGACTCAGGCAGTAGTTTAGTTCTTTGCTGCTAACTCTCTATGTGCTTCTTGGAATGTCACCCCCTTAAACATGTCTCAGTTTTTCCAAGTATAAAAAGGAAGGAGGTTAAAGATCTCTAAGTCCCATCCCTCTCCAAAGCAAAAATTAAATGAGAAAAAGTCTGGGTTTTGGATGTTGAAGCACATCTAGCTTGAAATAATTAGACAAATAGATCCGAAGAATATTAGTGAATGTCCCAATGTTTTCACTAAGATAAACGGATTTTCATTTTTTCTCATTTTCTATGCCAACCCATTAGAGGTAAAGGCTACAGAAAGGAACTTTAGCTGAGTCAAATATGGCATTAACCAAGAAATGGGAATGGACATTTTGTTCATGTTTATAGCAGGTTCTATTTATGAAAGATTATTAAATGTTTTATCCACTGGGGTCATTACTTGTATTTTTTTAAATGACTACTGGGGCACAAAGTACTAAAACAGTCTACTCCAAACACTTCAGACAGGATGCACAGTAATAATCAGCATTAGGCTGATGCATGAGCAAACTTTATAGTGACGCAAAATAAGGAGAAAGAATAGTATGTTTAGCTCAAGTAGAGTCAAGTAGTTGAGGACTAATGTTAGAAATTTTTAGGAACAACATAAGTGGTCATTGGTAAACAAAGTAAGTACACTTACTGAGGTTAATTCTTTTGAATAGGAATACATATTTTAATATTATTTCCAATAACTCTTATGCTAACAAAATTGATCTATTACATCTCAAATCATCTGAAATTCTCTAGAGAAGCACATTAAATTATGTTAATGGTAATACAGATTGAAAGGCCAGGCACTGTGACTCAAGCCTATAATCTTTGGGAGGCCAAGGCAGGAGGATCACTTGAGGCTAGGAGGTCAAGAATAGCCTGGGCAACATAGTGAGACCTCGTCACTACAAGATATTAAAAAAAAAAAAAAAAAAAAACAGCTGAGCATGGTGACTTGTGCCTGTAGAGGAGGCTGAGGTGGGTGGATAGCTTGACCCCAGGAGTTCGAGGTTACAGTGAGCTATGATCACACAACTATACTCCAGCCTGGGTGACAGAAGGAGACCCTGTCTCTAAAAAATAAATAAATAAAAATGAAATAAATAAATTAAAATTTTAGTTTACATTACATGACTGTATCAAAACATCACATGTACCCTATAAAGATATACAACTATTATGTGTCCATAATAATTAAAATTTTTTTTAAAAATCATAGTAACACAGGTTGAGCATCCCAAATCCAAAAATCTGAAATCCACAATGCTCCAAAATCCAAAACTTTTTGATTGCTAACATGACACTCAAAGAAAATGCTCATTGGAGCATTTTGAATTTTGAGTTTTCAGATTAGGGATGTCCAACCAGTAAGTATAATGCAAATATTCAAAAATCCAAAAAAATCTGAAATCTGAAACACTTCTTGTCCCAAGCATTTCTGATAAGGGATATTCAACTTGTAACCTCATGTTTTATGATTACATGTCTGCTGAACACTATCCCTAACCTCATCAGATTTAATGTAAGTAGAAAAAGTTTATTTTGAGCTGCAAAGTGTCACCTAATATCTCAGGATCTTTTCAAACATCTTTAATCTATCCATTATTTTTCCTATTTTCTGATATCAAGAAATTGGAAGTAATAGGCTTTCCTTTCAAGATATCAGAGATTAGTTTTTTGGATTCAGTATTAGGAAAATATGGGAATATTTGTATGTGGAAAGCATTCTTCAGAGAAAGTACTTCCCTTTCTTTTGTTAGAAGAACATTAACTTAGGTACAAATAATCACTCTTTTACCAAAAGTCATTTCTTGCATTTGGCTCTCTCTGTGAGCTTATTCTGAGTTTTAGTTTCACGGTAGTTTTTTTTTTTTCTGGTAATATTTTATCTGATCACATGGAAGCCTGAGAACTTGACCGGTCTTGGTACCTGTGCTGAGGGAGGAATCAAAAGATTTGCACAGCTCAGAGCTGAGGGTTTCTAAGAAATAGAATCCAAGGTGAAACCAAAATGAAAGACCAGGGAAATTATATGATCAATACGTCAAACAAAAAAGTAAGATAAGAACATCCAGTTCTGAGTAGAATGGAGAAATTTGTGGCTGACCAAGTCTTCCTTCAAGAACAACTATAAACACTAAATCAAATACAAATTAACCTGTTTAAAGACATCAGATAGCTGTTGAATAAAAGAGGGCAAGAATGGCTATGTTTCTCAAAGGGAGAGAATTTCAGAGAGATGAGTTGATAATATGCAATCACTTTTTCCCTAGGGGCATTTGCAAATTCTAAGAGATTGGCAATTAAAGATTTTCTTAGACTGCTGTTAGAAAGAAAAACAAGCAAAGATTTTAATGGTTTTGTGGGCTATAGAGACATAATTAAAAACTTGAGGGGCCTCAAACACATAACTCTTCAAGACATTTGCCAACTTCTGAAGCTGTGAGGGCACGAGGTTGAAATACTAAGCAGAAAACATCTGAAACACAAAGTATCATGTATTTATGGTACCAAAGAAACAAGAGTAAACTTTAGGACCTGCAAGTTAAGCCAAAAACCTGAAAATCAGAGAAGAATTTTTCACTGTTTCATAATGTTGATGAGATAAAGATTAGATCCTCTGAGAGAGAGAGAGAGAGACAGCACAAGAGCGCTCAATGAACTCATTAAGATTCAGTTGAAAAACCTGAAGGACAAAACCTTAGCAATAGGAACAAATCAGAGGTAGGCTGAGCCTTACCAAAACTAAACATCAGCCTCAACTTAGTGCAATCGCTGATTGTTTTAAGATCCTCAGTCCCAATTTCATTTGCATAGGAGAGGAAAGGGTGAACATACTGAGGAGAAAGAAAAAGTCATTTGGAGCCTATACAATTGTTAGATACAATGACCAGCATTCAATTAAAAAATTTCCAGACAAGCTGTGAGTCAGGACCATATTGCTAAAAACCAAGAGGAAAAACATGCCATAGATATAGAACCACAGGTGACCTAGATATTAGAGCTAGCAGACATGGACTTTAAAATAATTATGATTAATATGTTCAAGAAAATAAAGAAAGTAGATTTTTAAATGCAGAATTTCTCAGAGAACTGTAATCTCTAAAGAAGAATCAAAAGGAAAATCTTAGAATTTAAAACATATGACATCTGAAATGATGAGTTTAATAGATATTAGACACAGGAGAAGACAAGATTAATGGATTGGAAGAATGGTCAATAGAAAATATCCAAACTAAAGTACAGAAAGAATAGGAATCAAAATACAGAAAAAAGCATAAGAGACATGTGCAACACAATGAAAAGATATAACGTGCATACACTATAAGCCCCAAAAGGATAGGAAAGAAAGAGGCAGAAGAAATATTTGAAGATAAGATGTCCACAGATTTAAGAAGCAACTATAACCAACATAAAAGCAAATAAAATCACACTTAAACACATCATGATAAAACTGCTAAAAACCAAAAGCAAGACAAGGAAGAGAATCCAAATATGCAGCAAAAGGTTAGAAACAGAAAAGGCATATGAACAGGAAAAAAAAAAGAGGATGGATTACCTGGATGATCCACAGGGTGGTACACTTGGCAGAGCATTTCAGAGGTGGAAGTGAAAACTCTTAAGAAGAAAGAGCTAGATAGGATAACCTTGAGCTTCACTTTTAGTTCACTCGTGCTAAGAAGCCTAAAACCAATGATAAAATCTTAAGCAATTTTTGCACTAATTAATTTGAGTCATGAAGCAATTTTTTCTTTATTATAGCCAATAGGTTAGTTTATATAACAGATACAAATATATTCTATCTTATAAATACTGTAAACAGATAAACAGTAATTGGTGCTATGAAGAAAATACACAGTGTCACTGGACAGAGAACGACCAAGTCAGGGATTCTGTTGAGACACTGTGGTCCCAGAAGGCTGCAAAAGCACTAGGCCAGTCAGGGTAATGGGGACACCATCACAGAGAGGCCGACTATGATGGGGATTAGCCTTGACGGTGCAGAAAACTGCACCAGCCACCCCAAATATATCTGGTCATGAGGCAGCCTATATCCCCTGGACGTACCACTGTATGACTTGTCTCATACAGGGCCCCACATATAGATTGATGAATGGATGGTTAGTGGGATGGAGAGATATGTAATTAATTCTAGTGATTCTGACAAGATCCATCTGGTGAGACCTTAAGCTATTGAGCCAAACTGAGTATTCACTTTGACCACGAGCTCCCTCCTGTTAGGCAAATTGTAGGGAACCCTGTACCTGACTCTGTAGCCCAAGAAGGGAATGGGCTAAGTAAGAATACATGAAAACCCTTTTGTGCTAGAGTCAATATGGATACTTTATTACAACCCACCAGGAATTCAGTCCAGACCTACTTAAAAGGAAGTGGCTCCTCACTTGCCCAACTACTTGAAGCAGGCGTGCTATACCCATCAGGGTTCTTAACCAGCAACAGAAACTGATTCTAGCTGATGTATTAAGAAGGGGTTCATTAAAATGGCATTATTAGCTCACATTATCTCTGAGAAGGATGGAGAACCGGGTGTAGAGGTGCTAGCCAGCCAGAAACAACACCAAAATTAAACCATTGAACTGGTCTAGTGAAAACACCAGTGTCACTGCCAGTGGGCACAAACACAACTTACCTCCATCAAACTAGATGCTGGATTCTGCTGTCAAAACTCATTACGACACCTCAGGAAACTGCATGGAGCTGCCGCTGCCACTCTAGCCCATCACCAGACTGTACACCCCCTGCCTCTTTGAGTCAATTCTTCCTGATCAAAGACTGAAGTGGACATGTTTGATTGCCACAGTCTAAGTCACAAAGCTTCAGGAAAGGCTAGGAAAGTGATTATGTGGCATTTTCAGCTTCTACAGTAGGAGATGGTTCTGCCCCACTGGGTGAGGAACCTTCTTGCAGACATAACAAGGGGGTTCAAATTCTGAGCAGTCATAAAGAAGGACAAATGTCAACAACAGCTGGGATAGAGACTCCCAACAAAAGAAGACCAGAGACGCCACCTTGATCCTTCTAGGGAATGAAGACATAGGACCCCAAGAACCAAAGCAAAGCAATTACATTAAGATCCAAAAGCAACGCATAGAGCTATAAGTCAAAGAGTTCCACAACCCAGCTTTACAAGTAGCACGAATATTTTG
Organism: Lemur catta; assembly: GCF_020740605.2. Classification (NCBI taxonomy): domain Eukaryota; kingdom Metazoa; phylum Chordata; class Mammalia; order Primates; family Lemuridae; genus Lemur; species Lemur catta. Next base: position 42,383,717 of record NC_059141.1, on the reverse strand, counting down.
GTCTCCAAGCATTGGGCTCATGTGTCGTAATTATTGGTTGATTCAGAACTTGCAAGGGGAATTTTATTTACTGGCTCATGTATTCCCAAAAGATGCTCTTGGGATTTGTTTTCCTGACACACTGTTTTCTAAGTCTCCATATTTAACCAACTCTCTCTTAAATAAATATATGAAGCACTGGCTCTACGCCAGGTGTTATGCCAAAAACTTTACATGGATCATCTTATTGGATCTGCATCATAATCCTGATTACACAGAAAACGAGACTGTAATTGATTAAATAAGTTGTTCAAGATCGTAAAACTAGTACGTGGTGGAGCCTGATGTCTTCCTTGAGATATATTAGTACCTATCTGTTTTTATTAGGTTAATATCTTCAGTCAAGTGATAGTTCTTTGCCATTGAGACTTTTTAATGTAACTTTATATAATTTTCTTCTCTGATTTATTATCTCTTGCTTTCTATTTTAGTATACTGGGAAGAATCTTATTTTTCTATTTTCAAGTCCTTGTTAGGGAGGTGGTAAGGAAGAGGAAAGACTTTGTGATTGTTGCTGTGTACTTCCTACACAGCCAAGGCAAGACATCATTCTGTCCATTTTCCAGATGAGGAAACTGGACCCACAGTCCCAGCAGATGTAGGTTGTAAAGCATGATGCCGATGCCAGCACTCTTTCAATTGCACCATTGTAGAGGAAGGGCAAATGGATTGCAATTTGTGTGCTATATATGATTAACTAGTATATTCATTTTCTATGGCCAGACATTTTGGCACACATGCCTATAGTCCCAGCTGCTCAGGAGGCTGAGGCAGGAGGATCACTTGAGCCCAGGAGTTCTGGGCTGTAGTGCGCTATGCTGACCAGGTGTCTGCACTAAGTTAGGCATCAATATGGTGACCAACTGGGAGCAGGGGACCACAAGGTTGCCTAAGGAGGGGTGAACCGGCCCAGGTCGGAAACAGCAGGTCAAAACTCCAGTGCTGATCAACAGTGGGATCGTGCCTGTGAATAGCCACTGCACTCCAGCCTGGGCAATATCGTGAGACCCAGTCTCTTAAAAAGAAAACAGAAAAAAAAAAAGAAAAAGAAAAAACATTTCCTATGCCTGCTTTAACAAATTACCACAATTGAGTGGCTTAAACAACACATGCTATCTTACAGTTTTATCCTTTATTTACAACTCTTTAGTTGCAAAGCTAAAATGTGTGTGTGTGTGTGTGTGTGTGTGTGTGTGTGTGTGTGTGTGTGTTGAGGTGGGTGGTGGATATTATGCTGCCTACCACAGCTGGTCATGGCTGTGTTAAGAAGGATTCTGAGGCTATGTCTGTGTTCATCAGGAAAGATAACTTTGGCCGATGAGCAATGTCTACCATGAATTCAGAAGAAGGAAATGCCATGTACTTTCTATCATATCACAGATGCAGGCTACAAAAAAGGAGAATATCAAAATACCTACTGATAACAGGGGTGACCAGCCACTACATACGCTCCAGCCCTAGCTGGAAGGGCCCTTATAAGAGGAGTGCTCCAAGGATCTGCCTGTTTCCGTACACTTGTAGTCCTCCTCTTCCTAGAGCTGAAGCCATCTGTCCCTCACTGGCAAGCTGAGCCCCCTCCCACGCTCTAGGAATGCTGCTGTCTCACTGGATCTCCTGAAAGCCTGCATGGCAGCAGGCCCAGTGCTGGGTGCTGGAGACAGCCAACAGGTACAGTTCTTTCACAACAGGAAACAGCACCACAGGACAGACACACACCTGAGGGACTTACCCCCTAGACAGGGAGACAGACAGGCCGACAAATCGCCACGAAAGGTAAAATTATATTACTTTCCAGGCCCTGTCCTGCTGTGCTTCCTATCTTCACAGCTGTGCTCAGACTGCCTAAAATGCTCTTCTCTCTTCTCCTACCTCCAACCAAGCCTACTCATTCTTCAAATACCACTTCCTCTTTGATCCCCACAAGCGTGAAGAAAATCTATTTTCTCATTGTACTTTTGTTTTTTACCATACCTGCAGCTACTGATGCTCACATACTCCATAAATACTTGATGAACAAAAATGATCAAGCCAAGTTTTCAAGAAAGTTTAGAGGTGAACAAGATCGTGGTGATCTTGGTGATACAGATTTAACAGCTTATTCATGAAGGATCATTTTGTTCACTGTCAATGGACCAACATCCCTGGCCCCCACAAAAACACTTCAACTAGACAAAACATACGAAGACATTTGTCAGAAATATAGTTTTATTATAATATTTCATAATCTAAAAACTTTTTTTTTTAATTCTGGGAACAGATATTCCAACTTCTATACAACTGACTTGCCCTGCAGAATACTGGAAAACAGTGTCTAAGCAATCTGAACTTTGCACAGAAGGATCTGCAACCGAGTTTGGGGAAAAAAAGAAAAAGAAAGAACAATTCAAATGAAGATTTCTTGCCTACAAAACAAATGATAAAATTAGATCTATTCTTTAGTTTAACCCTGAACATGTTTTCCCAGAAACTTTGGTGATTTCTTCAAAGAAGCAACTTCCCTACCTCTAAGGTTGACTGCCCATGTGGACAAAGAAAATATTTAAAAATAAGACACACATGGGACATGGCACACAGCTCGGGCCATGGTATATTATTGGGAGTATCCTTCTGAGTGAGCCAGCTCCCATGTTTCAACAGTAAATTTATGTCTCTAAGGAAGCACAACACACATAACACATTTCCTTATATGGGGGTCAAAATTTAGTGGGAACTTAAAAATGTTTTAATATAATAAATATAAAAATAATTTGGTGTAATGTGGATAGAGTAGCACGAGATTATGGTGCTTTCTGAAGATCACTGGGTACCACTGTCAAAGAGAGCTGCCATACCCTCTAGGCATGTTAAATGAAAATCAAAAACATCAGTTACTTTAAATAAAATAGGAAAAAAATCTGGCTATCTCATCTTTAAAAACAAGTCATCATCACACACACATTACGGGACAAAGAGCATGCAATACAACTAACAAGTCATGTTTTTAGTATGTAAAAGGCAAAAGTGCAATCATGGTATAAGTATCAATAATAAATAGCTCTGTAGGAGGTTAATTCTCCAAATAAATAATTATAACATTACAATTTTTACAATGTTAGCCTAAACAGTGATATTCACAGCAATGTTTTTTCCCTACTTGATAGCTGCCTATACATCACATGAATGGTCCACCTCCGTAGGCCAAAAGTCAAAGTGAAGATTCAAAAATCAACATTTTCACTATGATAGATTCAAAATATTTGTATAATAAGTTACACTTTTCCATTGACTGGCATTTTAAGTAACTGCTTTATTATCTAGTTTTAAAGCACTGCTAATCTGATGCTTACTGCAATAACAATAATTCTACTGTTAATTAGGTTACAGTTTTAATTTCTAAATTAAGAGAATTCAATTTACATGAACAAAAATATATAGTTTAAAAACCACTCACCACAAACACACTTTCTCCATGAGTTTTTAAAAATAAATTATCAATATACTTGAGATATATATTTTTATATGTGTTATATATATATATATGTACTCTTTGTGGACAAAATTATTCCTGTTTCCAGAAGGATGTCAGCACTTTTGAACTCCGCATGAGATCTGATGATATTGCTAAATGTAAGGGAAAAAAATAACACAGAAACTTATCCTTGAGAAAAATCATAAAGCAGGATGTTCCTAACAGATAGTTCTTTGCGGAAACAAAAGCCATTTAGGGCAGGAGGAAGGGGAGGACAGTGTCAGATTCTGGCTCCTACATGCTTTGTTTATTTCAGAAGTTACTTTAGAATGCAATGTACAGTGAACACTCCAGATACTTGGCTGAAAGGTAAGCACGTATATTTTAGTCATGAAAGGGCACAGAAGCAGCAGGAGCCGAAGTGAGCTGCTGAGTGGAAAAGTTAGGCCAGTGGAGATAAAGTCAAGTCCACAGCTGGCAGAGGGGGAGCCGCTGACACTGCCAGGGAAGCAGGTCCTAGGAACAGCCACAGTGCTTCCGGAATGGTCACGATGCCACCAAGTGCGCAATCCGCTGGCATTCCAACCACCCGGACACTGCGCCAAGGCTGCGGGCTCATCAGGAGGGTTTTACTGTCCTCCCCAACCACCGCGACAGAAGCAGCTGCTAAGACAGAGGCTGGAGGCAAGGTCTGAGGATGCAGAATACTCAGCCAAAGACGACAGCAGAGGTGCACCGAAACCTGAATAAACATGCATCTAGGGCACCAAAAAACCTCAATCAACCCAAACTGAAAAACAGTCCATCGAAATGAGAACTGAATTCGGACTGAACAAGTCCTGTAAGCAACCCAAAGACTGAAATGTTGATTAACCAGAATCCTTATTTTGGAGGATTTCAAATTAACTGAGGGGAAGGCTGAAAACAAACACAAATATTTTTATTTCACTGCTGTTAACAGCACTTTACACTCTCACTCCTCGCCTCGCAATTTAGAGAGCACTGGGCACACATGAATGCTCTCCCAATGCCTGACATCTTGTGTGGCCTTGAGCCTGAGAATTAATGACCACTGCACAGAAGCCCAGATGCCAAAACCACTGGAGACTGGGCCAATTATTTTAGAAGCTGCGGCTTTGTTTTACTAAAACTTTAATTTTTTAAAATTCTTTCTGTAACTTGCGACCTTCTAAAAGGGGGTTGTAATACAATTCCGCTTCACTTAGTTTCCCATTTGTTGAATTCTGGTTAATCGAAGTGCTTGTATGTGTCTTCCTTTGCTATTCCAACATGTCTTACTATGGGATGTGTCCGAAAGGACACTATCGTTGTCCCCTGGAACAACATTCCTCAAAACCCAGCGATGATGGTCCAGAGCCACCCACCCTTTTAGATGATGTTCACGATAGCTGTTGGCTTCTTTTTAGCCATTTTGGGCCTGATGTTGCCTTTCCGGCTCAACGCCAGGAGCTCCCCTTTCTTTGGCGGCCTGCAGAGTTCTCTCGAGGACTCGCCCTGCTCGTGAATGGACCTGGCGGGCTGCATGCCGGCTCTGTCATCCTTGGCTTTTTTCAGGTAGCTCCTTCCCTTGGGATGGAAATGGGTCTTGAGATCAGGGTGGTTACACGCCGCGTGCGGGTGCCCTCGGCTTCTGCAGAGAGTTGGGTGGGGGTGGAAGAGAGACGAGTAGAAAGAAAGATTTCTTTAAAACCTTAAAAGAATAATAACTACGCATAGCACCACCACCTCTGCATACTACAGTGGTGATAATGTCACCATGAAGACAAATATATGTTGGTATTTTTCTTTCAAAAATGCCCATGGCCTCCATGAAATCATCACAAAATACTAAATTTCCAGGGAGATATTACTGGTCCTATTTGCCAGTGATAAAACTGAGGCACAGAAGATTTCAATGACTACCCCAAATAATACATATGGTGGTCTATGGAGATGGGACCAGAACCCATATCTCTTGACTCTCTGAGTGACCACTAAGGGACTCAGACAAATCTATTGTGCAGATATTTCCAAATATATGATTCATAGTATAAATTTACATAATGTAGTAAACATATACTACAGTAATAGTACTATAGAGCTATTATGGCCATACTACACCTCAATAAGAGAAAGTTATACTATATAATACTATGAAAATACTCTAGTACTATCCCAGTGCCATATACTAATAGACTATTAGCATATTTGAAAGTCATACCAGCATTTTACAAAGTTAGGTAAAGTTTGTGTGGCCTCGGGCCAACGGCCACTTAAATTTTCACCTAAGTCTCTCAAATCCATTTATATTATAGATGGCATATAAAATACAACAGGAAAACATTCAATACAAACATTATCAAATGGTCCCAGTAAAAAAGATATACATACAGGCATTTGGGTTTCCTATTTGAGGAGATATCTGTAAGCTGAAGGAAAACAAATAAGAAAAAAATATTACTTCCCTTGAAAGATGGATTTGGTTTTAAAAATCTTTCTCGTATTTTAAGGAAACTGAATTCACATTAAGGAAGTCGGGAACTGTTACATGGTGGCATTACCGGAGCCACCATCCCTTACATCAGCAAACAAGAGCGTCTCCTGCTCATGCTCTGCGTACTCAGGGAGCCTCTGTGGGTACTTGCTCTGAGATTTCCAAGAAGTCTGTGTTAGCAGGCCTCAAAAATTTCAAAAAGTCAGAGAGTCCCCCAATAGTGCAATGTTTGAAGAAACATGTTCTTATAAATTGGAATGATGCACCATTATTTCTTAACTGATTCAGGCTGTATTTGCAGCTAATCTACTACAGCTGTGGCTGGTCAGAATGTATTGACTAAGGGGAAAATTGGCATAAAATGTTTATTGCCTAAAATACATCATTTCTAAAATGAGAGCATATGAAGACCAACTCCATAACTGTCCCTGAGGCCATTTATCACCAAGATTATTTTCCTTTCCTAATAATTCTTGCAATAAAATATCTGCATGCACTTTTGTGGCTGGGCTCGGAATGCCCTCATTTGCAGAACAAATTGATAATTATCATTTTGTAATCCAGATGTCACCATCCAGTTTCTAGGCAAACCCAGCATATTGCCAGCCTTCAGGTCCTGGATCTCCCTCATGTAGCTTTCACTAGAAGAAGTGGTGTCACATCAGCAGGCAGACCGACAGGGGAGAACAACAAAGGAAATACGGAGAAAGGACCAACTTGGTGTTTGAGCAGCATGGCCAAAATATGTCCCTGCTACACTAAAATAATCCGGGAAACCAAGCTCAGCGTAACGGGATCACTCCCTCCATTCTTCTGTCTGCAACAAGCCACTAAAAAGGTTCTTTAAGAAAACTTTTGAGGTTCATGTCCCCAAGAAGTCAAGATGGGATTCTTGCTTTCTGTCTTTTGACATAATCAAAAGTCAGCAGTATTTTGACCCTGTTCGTGCTGGCTGGGTTTGGTATGAAATTAGTAAATTGTAACAGAAAAAGGCACCACCCTGACATGATGTTCCCAAGGTTATGAAATATATTAACACAAAGAAGGTGGGACAGATGGCTCAGGTATACATCAGGCCAGCAGCTTCTGGGGACCTCACATGCATCCACATTTCCACCTTTTTCTTCCCCAACCCACCATCACCAATAAGGATTTCTCAGCTACGCTCCTTGAATGAACTTTACTCAATGAGTAGACTGTAAAAAATGCACAGGGTTTTTCCTCCTTTAAATCATCCTCCCCCTTTTAAAAAAATTATTCAGGCATAACAAAATTTGTTCGCTTTACTGTAAGTATGTAAGCAACAGTTTAATAATTTGTTAAATATGTATACATACTGCCCTTTGGAATTTTATGCAAAAGTGAGAGATGGGGAGGGGAGAGAAGGAGAGAATGAATGAATGTGTGCGTGCATATGCTTCCCTCCTCGAGGAAAAGGCCAACAGTGTTATCAAGTGTTCAAAGGGGTCCCAGACTTCAAAAATGTTTTATTAATAACTACAACCTTGGCACCTATGAACCTCGCTAAAGAACCCTGCTGGGACCTCAAGAAAGGTGAGGAATTTATTATGTCTTATGGAGGGGGAAATGCATGAAAGAAGAGAGGTAAAGAAAGGCCATGAACCTCACATATACATGTAAGTACCATAAATGGTGCCTGTCTTTATGCCACACGCTGGGTTAAATATTGACCATACAACAAGCAGAATTAGCCCTCCAAATAGCCTTACGAGGTGAGCATTATCTTTCCAATTTTAGAGGTTTGAAAACTAAGGCAGCAAAGTTAAGCACCTGGTTTGAAGCCTCAGTGCTTTAAGAGTGTGAAGGCAAGACTTTGCTCTACCTCCCTAAAAAGCATGTGTTTGCACATGTAAATATTGCATGTGCAATATTGTGCATGTAAATATTGCAAAGGAGTGTGTACACAGTAAGTTGAGTGAAAGCGATGGCTAGATTAGAACTTCTCCAAAGATCCTATAAAAGGTGAGGTTTGGGGTGGAGGTGGGCTTGTTATCACAGCCACCACAGAATTCCCTCGGCTCTCCTCCCAGTGAACATAGGAGCCCACTGCTCCTCCTGGCCCACTCAGCCCATCTACCTACCTCCCGTTTCTCCTAGTCTACCTCCTTTGTCTTCTTTTTATTTAAGGAAAGGAGAACATTAAGATGGGGACCAAGAAAGTCTTTGATCAAAGGTTCCAGGTTGGAAAAATATAAAGAGCCTCATAACTGAAAGCCAACCTAAGAACAGGTTGAATATTCTTTATCTGAAATGCTCGGGACCAGAAGCAGCAGTGTTTCAGATTTTGGAATATTTGTGTTCTACTTTACCAGTCCAGCAGCTCTAACCTGGAAATCCAGAATCTGCAATGCTCCAATGAACATTTCCTTTGAACATGACCCTGGAAGCACTCAAAAAGTTTCAGATTTTGGAGCATTTAGAATTTCCAGTCTTTGGATTAGGGATGTTCAAGCTGTAATAGGCATTCACCTATAAAGTGAGGAGCCATGTCTTTGCTATAATCAAAGTGCTAAATGTGGCCTCCCAGGATATCTGTGGCTATAAATATGAAGAATAACTAGGATGCTTTTAACAGGGAAAGCTTTGAATAACATCTTTGGTAACCTATTTGATCCAGCATAGTGAAGGTGTAGAGTGCCCAGAAACCCACGCTTCTGGCGCCTCAGCCCCACCTGGGCTAGTTTCTTGCTCCAGCTCTGCAAGATGAGCAGAATGTTCTGACCTGACTCCCCTGCACCCTCCTGCTGGCACACCTGAGCTTCCTCCTCCAGAGCAGTTGGGAACATCAACCCCAGCCGGGCTCTCACCCTCTCCACTAAGGCTGCTGCAAAAACCACCCACCTTCCTCATCTCCCTTCTGATACCCACCTCAGTTCCCTCCTTCTCTCCTCTCCCCTTTTTCTCATGACCACCTCTAGAGAGCAGTGAAATTCCTAGATTGATATGTAAGTTGCTTCCTCCTAAGGTGACTTCTTAACGTTAAGATTCTTCTGTGCTATGGCAAAATTCCCTTCCCCTCACATTTAGTGCCTTTTCTGAAATAATGTGTTGGCATCCGCATCTTTCCCTCAATTCCCTTGAGCATTTATGTTCTTTTTCACCTGGCTGATTTCTAAAAATATAACATGCTTACTCAGATATTTTATCTTTATGCTCTGAAAAATGCTATCGAATTAGACACAAAGTGACCTACTCTCCCATCTGTCAAAATCACTCACAGAACTGCTCAAATGGAATGTCATGAAACAGCTTGGATAATCTTATTTTAAGCATTACGTTTATGTCCTGCAGGTTGCTAAATTAGGGCTAGCAGTAATTCATTTAACACAAATTTATTGGTGGCACAGTGCTTACTGGGTGCTGAGGAAACTGCTGTGAGCAAGATATATGGGGTCCCTTCTCTCAGGGAGGAGGAAAACATAATGAATGAGTAAACAAGTGAAGATAATTTCAAATAGTGATGACTACTAAAGGTTGAGTATTCCTAACCCAAAAATCCAAAATGTTCCAAAATCTGAAACTTTTTGAGAGCTAACATGATGCTCAAAGGAAATGCTCATTGGAACATTTCAGATTTTGGGTTTTTGGATTAGGGATGCTGAACCAGTAAATAGAAGGCAAATATTCCAAAATCCGAAAAAAATCTGAAATCCAAAACATTTCTGGTCCCAAGCATTTCAGATAAGAGATAATAAATTGTATTACAATGAAATAGACTAAGTAACAGGGAGAAATGGCCTATAAGGTCTGCAGACTGTCTTATAACATAGCACATTATGGTCCAAAGTAGAGTTTAAAGTACTATATGTGGCAACAAGGGGAAAATATATCTGCCCAATCCTTTTACAAATCACACAACTGATTCCTGGTCTTTCCAGGGCAATGTACTCTCCCTCCAACTGTCAGACAAGTGATCATCCCCTACTCACACACAGCTCGTTTCTAAATTCCTTGCTATAATCTAACTGCACTTTATTTTATTTGAATTAGTCAATTCTTCCTTAGGTAGAGTAAATCTGCTGAAGGCAGATCATGTCATGTTTGGGACATAATTATTTATTATTTTCCCGCTATATTTATATGTAGGCATGTGTACATTTTCTGTGTATGTATATATGTTATGTGTATATATGTGTGCATGTACATATACATTTGTGTGTACACACACATATACAGTCATGTGCTTAACTAAAACGACATTTTAGTCAAGAAGAGACCACATATACAACGTTGGTCACATAAGATTATAACGGAACTGAAAAATTTCTATCACCTGCTGATGTTGTAGCCATCATAACGTCACAGCACAATGCATTACTCACACGTCTGTGGTGATGCTGGTGTAACAAACCTACTGAGATGCCAGTATAAAAGTATAGCACATACAATCATGTACAGTACATAATACCTGATAATAATAAGAAGCTACATTACTGGTCTATGTATTTACTATACTATACTTTTCTATCATTATTTTAGCATGTACTCCTACTTATTTTTAAAAAAAGTTAACTATAAAACAGACTCAGGTAGGTCCTTCAGGAAGTATTCCAGAAGCAGGTGTTGTTGCCACAGGAGATGACAGTTCCATGTGTGTTACTGCCCCTGGAGACCTTCCAGTGGGACAAGATGTGGAGGTGGAAGACGGTGATACTGATGATCCTGACCCTGTGTAGGCCTAGGCTAACGTGTGCGTTTATGTCTTAGTTTTCAACAAAAAAGTTTAAAAATTTAAAAAAAATGTTAAAAACATAGAAAAGTTTATACAATAAGGATATAAATAAAGAAAATATTTTTGTACTGCTGTAGAATGTTCATGTTTTAAGCTAAGTTTTATTACAAAGGAGTCAAAAAGTTAAAAAATAATTAAAAAGTCTATAAAGTAAAAATGTTACAGTAAGCTAAGGTTAATTTATTATTGAAAGATACTTTTTAAAATATAAATTTAGTATAGCCTGAGTGTATAGTGTTTATAAAGTCCACAGTAATGTGCAGTTACGTCCTAGGCCTTCACATTCACTCACCACTCACTCACCCAGAGCAACTTAGTCCTGCAAGCTCAATTCATGGTAAGTACCCTATACAGTTATGCCATTTTCCATCTTTTATACTATATTTTTACTGTTCCTTTTCTATAGTTACGTATGTATAGATAAACAAATACCATTGGGTTACAATTGCCTGCAGCATTCAATTAACATGCTGTACAGGCTATACCATACAGCCTAGGTGTGCAGTCGGCTATAGCATCTAGGTTTGTGTGAGTACACTCTGTGATGTTTGTGCAATGATGAAATCACCCAAACATACATTTCTTGGAACATGTCCCAACCTTAAACATCATGACTATATATAACTTTGTTTGTACATATCTGACGAGAAGAGCTGAGACACTACCCAACTGTTAACTGCATGATTTGGTGTGATGAGAAATAATGACTGGCTATGTCTCTTGAAGAGTGTTCAACTTTCAAGCTAAAAAAATAAACTGAGCAGAGGAAGTAAGCAAAAAAATATTAAAAAAAAGAGAACTAACAGGCCTTCTTTCTTACTCATTGCCTTCCACTGTTTTTTCTCTTTGAGATTCCTCTTGGCTTAGCATAGGAGGATTTCATATATTTCTTAGCTTTGGGTGACTTACACACCTAAATACTGAAAATGTTAATGCTACATTTTAATTTTAGAATTCACAACCAGCAAAGTCAGATGATGATCAGATAATTTAACAGGCCAAAACACTGCAGAGAGCCTTGATCCAACACCTCCACTTTATAGAAGAACTACAGGCCCAGGAAGACAAACTGTTCTGCCCGATCAGAAGCCAGACCTCTTCACCTCACACCCGGGCTCCATGACCTCACGCCACAAGCCTCTCTTGAGAGACGGCAAGATGGAAGAAAGCAGGAAAGGGCTCAGAGAGTGTCTCTGCAGCCACAGCTAGTCAGGACTGGATACTCTCACGGTTTCCCAAGGAGGAGACACAGAGGGATCAAGTTGCGGGGTGACAGTTGCCCCTCAGGAATGTTGCATGTAGAAGACCACAGACACCTACCCAGAAGATAATAAATATGTCACATGGATGAGACTGCTTTGAATATACTGACCAAAACCTTATAGATGTAACAAATTTTCTTCCTTCCAGTCTACTTCTGTTCTGGAAAGTTCTGGGGCTTGCATCACTGTGCTGCCCTAAGGTGCAGGGTGCATTAGTACAGGAAGTGCCATGTAGGATTTCTTCATTTCTTTCCTCCCTCCCTCTCCCCCATCCTGTCTTCCTTCTTTTATCCACCCGCCTTTCATCTAATTCCTTCTTTTGGATAATTAGTTTTATTATTTAATCATGTTTTCCTTTAATCTTGGTTTCCAGAAAGCACAAAGTAAACTTTTTAATCAACTAATAGCAACCTTGCTAATCTTTTGGTCAGCAAAAATGTTTCCTATCTTTCTTTTCCTTGTAAACAGAGTCCCTGGTGGGGGGGTGGGAGGAGTAAAAGGATAATTTTTAAATCCTCTGAGAAAGAGGTAAGCATAAATAAAATTCAATAGATAATGAAAATGTTATAAATAAACCACTTTGGGGTAGGTATCAAACATCCTTCTTTGGCTTTGTTGTTTATACCACCAAGGACATAGCACAGAGGGCAAATGTGACATTTATCTGGATCTTTATCCACATCCAGGGTTCTCATCTGAGCTCTGGGGGTTTCTTAAGCCCCTGAAACTATATGTAAAATCATATACAGAAATCTATTGTAGAACTATCACCTGTGACTTTTTCTTTTTGAAAATCTACCTGAAGAATTTTAACCTATAGAGACTGTTGAACAGTGTTTTCCTCCCTACTAAGGGGAAAAAAAAGAGAGACATGTGGTTGGATCTTGCTTTACTGAGAAGGGCCAATTTCTTAAGATTCTCTTGAAGAGCTCCAAAGCAGGATAATAACTTCTGACCTCCTTGAACACCAAGGCTGGGACACATGATTTCTTTGGATACTTCAAACTCTTTTATTTTACAAATATAAAAATATTTCTACCAATTCAGCAATGGTGTGGAGCGAGAGGGTCAAGACGAGCTGGAAACTATGCACCCAGGATTGAGCTTACTTCCAGGTGCCTGGGACTCACTGGTATCCCTTCCACAACATAGGCAGCACTTTCCAATGATGTCTAAAGTCCCTGAAAGTCACCCATCTCCCTTTTCCTTTGTCCTCAACCCACAGCCCACTCCTACCATACACAGAGACTTCACACTTGGTGGCTGGACAGGTGTGACTTACCACGTGCCCACTGAAGTCTTGGCCAAAGCCAGAGGCCTGCTGGCTTTGATAGAATTCTAGCTGTTTCTCTGCCAGTTCCACACGTTGCAACAGATTCTCAATAAAGTCTTGGAGCCGAGCTTTGCCCTGAACCTCTTTCTCAGCTGCTGCTTCCAGGAAATGGTTGAATGTAACAACTTCTCTGCAAGGCAAAAATGTCAGAACACAAAGTGGAGAAATGAGACAGCAATTCATTCATTCAACACGTTTATTGGGTGCCTACTAGGTTATCAGTTACCATCCTAGGCAATACGGCCGCAGCAATGACAAAAGTGATAAAGTCACATCCTAGTGATTAAATTTAGAAACTACATTTTAGTAGAGGGAGTCACTATACAATATACAAATACAGGCCGGGCGCGGTGGCTCATGCCTGTAATCCTAGCACTCTGGGAGGCCGAACCAGGAGGATCGCTCAAAGTCAGGAGTTCGAGACCAGCCTGAGCAAGAGCAAGACCCCATCTCTACTAAAAATAGAAAAGAAATTAGCTGGACAACTAAAAATATATAGAAAATATTAGCCATGCATGGTGGTGCATGCCTGTAGTCCCAGCTACTCGGGAGGCTGAGGCAGGAGGATCGCTTGAGCCCAGGAGTTTGAGGTTGCTGTGAGCTAGGCTGATGCCATGACACTCACTCTAGCCCGGGCAATAGAGTGAGACTCTGTCTCAAAAAAAAAAAAAAAACAAAAAACAAAAACCACAAATACATATGTCAGGTATATAAGTGATAAGACATAGGAAAACTGAAACTGGTGCAAGGGGACAGAGTCACAGAGTAAGGAAAGGGGTGGGTAATATTTTAGAAGGCAGAGATAACATTTTGGATGGGGCAACATTTGAACAGAGACCTGAAGGAAGCTCTGAGGAACGAGCCACGTAGATATCAGGAAAGAACAAACCAGGGCCATGCAGATGGGTCTGAGGTACGGTAAGGAGGTCTGCATGGAGAAGGAGCCAAGTAGGCCTGAAAGGTCACTGTGAGGATTCCAGATTTTACTACAAATTAAGTTGGGAAACCAATGGATATATTGCTTTTGAGACAAGTTCTGACTTACATTTTTAAAAATCTGACTGTTGAGGGAGAATAGTCTAGAGAGAGGGAAGGTATAGAGGCCATGCTGAGCACCAAAGCAGGACATCAAATGAGTCGTCCTGTCCAATTCTGAACTAAGACTGAAACAGCCACCTTGAGGCCAAGCCAAGGACCAATGGGAAAGCCATTCTAGTGCTGCCATAAGAGGAGCAATGGGCAGGCTGCCTTCCCCTAAAAAGCTGAGCAAAATACTTCCAACGATACTGTTAGCTACATAATTCACTGTAAATTCACAAATCCAGAAAATTGCTAATATAATAGCTTTATTAGCATTTTATATTTTCCTTTTATTTTAATGGAAGTATAAAGGTAACATTTGTCTGATGTATAAATAAGCCCTTTATTTTAAAAAATTTAAACAACACATTTAAAATATAAAGAAGGCAAGATCTTCCAAAACTCCATTATCTTGATACCACCACCATTATTTTGGGAGCCCTTCTCATGCTCATGAACATATCTTTACACATACACCCCCCCGAGCCCCCCGCCAAACACACACACAGACAGACTTTTTCTCCTTTTTCCACGTTATCTTCCCATCTCAAGTTCCCTCTCTCCCTCTTTCCCAGGCCAAGCACCAGGTCATCAACACTACCAGTAGGTGTGTATTACCACAGTTGTCTTCACCTTATTGTCTTCACTTAATAAAAAGCCATGAATATCCTTTGAGTCATCCCCCTTGTAGGTTCTGCCATCCCCTCTGGAGCTAACAAATTACATAATTTTACTACTTGTTGGATACAGTATTCCCTTTGTGTGTTGCCAAAATCTCTCTCAACCTGCAAGGAATGACCTCCCATTGTTCTTGCCACGTTCAACGTATGCAAGATTCTGAAGACTTTGATCACTGTCCCTTCAGCTTCTTTCAGTTTAATGACCCCTAATTTTTGTCTGCCTAGCCTCATTCAGTTGTTCTAGACAGTCCAATTCATTGCCTTCTCTACACCTTCTCAACCTCCATTTGATCTTTATTTTCTACTAAGTTCCATAATTTCATGAGAGTAGAAGTTTGGGGGAATCTGGCTCAGGAAGTCACAGTTTTACATAAGATCTTTGCAAAATAGTTGGCAGTGGCTTCCAGCTCATTTATTCTGTACTGCTAGTCAGTGTGCTGCTTTTACAATTAGTCATGATTGTTCTCTCACAAATATATTATGTCACACTTGGCCATACTGAAACGTTTCTGACATTTCCTACAGAGTCACATATATGCAAAACCTTGGGAATTACATATTTACAAAAACGGAAAACAGGCTGGCTCTAATAATGATTCATTCAAAGAAATACTAGTGATACCAATCTCCTCTTTTTCTAGTTTCCTATCCTATTCCTGTAATAATTCCATTATCTTTCAGTAGCTGTACAACTGAAATAAGCTGCACAAGAGAAATGAGTCCTTCTGGAAAAGGGTTTTCTCTCATCATCAAGTTTCAAGTTTATTTCCGGATGTTTCCATATCAGCCCTCAACAGAAGATACGTTCTTTCCAAGGTCCTAGTTATTCAAGCCATGAACACAGCCAATTTTTAAGCTCCACCATCATTCACTTTGCTCTGCCTCTCACGTGAGCCACAAAATTTAACTAGCAGCTACAGAGTGGAAGGTCTGTGCAAGTGCTACCTGCAGGCCTTTCGTGGTTCTTGGTTACGGTTTAGATCCTTTGGATGGAGGATGACCACAGCTCAAACGCACCATGGAAGCACATCCCCGGAAAACGGCTACGACTTCTTCTTTCTGACATTAAGCTTTCAATTCATTCGGAGTCAAGCCTATCATAGAGACTTCCTGGCTGATATTTAGGATAACTGAGTCATGAAACAGTCTCCAGATTGTATTTGCCAGGAAAACAACCAAAACAAAAACAAAAGTGCCATGCCAGTCATTTTTTTCAATTTATTTTGGTTGATAATATTTCCAACATTTATCTTATTATTCATATTTATTAGGGGAAATATAAAAATTGACCTGTTGGAGAACCTGCCTGGGCAGGGGCTAACTCATAAATCAACTTTTTGTTCTTGTTCTAAGCCCAGCACTCAACACAATACTTGACACTTTATATTAAATAAATATTTGTTGTAATTAATGTTTACAAAGGAAAATGAAGAAACTAAAAAATGATCCAAAATCCCACCACCCAGAGCTAACTACTCTTAACATCAGGTACATTTTTCCCAGTCTTTTTTCTCTGTGCACATATACTATTCTAGGGCCCTCTCTGCACAGCTCGCATATTAGAATACAGCCACATTTGCTGGCTTAATTTCACAGGATTAACATCACAAAAGCAAGAGAACAAATCTGAATACCTACATCACCCAATGTTTTGCTACTGGTTCCATATAAAACTTTTAAAAAGATCATTGCTCCTAGCCAATCATGGAGTGTCATGCCATGTTGTAGAAGAGAAGGATCTTTTTCTAACTTCCTTCAACCAATTATCTTGTGCCCTGAAGCTGAGAAGTTAATACTCTTGCATTTTTCAACCAACCTGGCTCTGATGCTAACCTAATTTCAGTTTGCGGATATATCACATCAACTAGAGAGGAAAAGACAGTTAAAACAAGCCTGATGAAGTAGTATGATTTTGTTTTAAAAGAGAAGTTAAACATATGAGGACTGGAGAAGTTCAACATACTGAAATTGTGTAGGGTATCTTTATTAGATAAAAAGAGTACCAAAACTGAGTGACTAACTGTGGAATAGCATGTGTGCATTTCACTCACATCCTGTTCTGTCTGGATGAACAATATCCAGAACCCCCTCTTCTTTCCCCAAGGAGCTTGAAATTTTTCTGAATGGAAAAGAAGGGGGTTTAACCACATTGCATTTGTAACCTCTTTAATAATTATGCTCCAAATTCTAAAACATTCACCTTGAGTGCAAAACAGAGCAATGGATTTCAACGTAAGAGAGAACAAAATGTTCACCGATATGGTTTCAGATCCCATGTTGCAATTAATCTTTAAGAAACTACCAACTGCCACATTTGGCATAGTATCAAAGCAGAATATCCACTATTATCTGAAAAGGGTATTCAAACACCCCTCCCTTTCCCTACTATATATCGTTAGGAGACAAGATTTTCATTTACTTAAACCAGAACAACAAATTTGCAACAGAAGGAATGTAAAACTACTAAAGACCAGCTTGCCTTCTAAGAAGCCAGACAAAAACTTTTAAAATGATTTCACTCTTTTCACTAAATTGTTTTTGGAAAAGTAGTTATTTTTCATAAAAATAGGTAATTTATGTTACTATGTAATGGATACGTGTAGTAGGAGAGGCAGACATTGAAATAAATAAATACATAATTACAAAGCTGAGTTGAATGTGGCTAAGAAAAAGAATAACATGATGCTATCAGACAGAACAGTAAAAGACTTGTGTGGTTTTATTTTAGGTTCTCAGCCCTGTGACTCAGAATACAGTGTGAAAGCTGGAGGGCGAGATGAGAAGATAAGGGCAGCCCCAAGTGAAACTCAATCAGGGTGTGGGTACAGACCGGGGAAATTAACCGGTTCCAGGCCACTTCCAGCCCCATCTTTGACTTCTTATTTATTAAAAGAAAAAAAAAGGTTAAATATTATTAAATCCAAGGTTTTAAGCTCCAGTGGAAGATATGCTTATTTAAAGCAATATTTGACACTAAAAAAAAAAAAAAAATACCTGTACAGTACAAAAAACTGACCTTGAAGTTCATTATGCAGAATGATTTGCAGATCTGGAAATCTGTCAGATTTGTAGGCATTCAGAAACCGACACAGCAGAAGGGGGGTCTAAGTGAAAAAGCCCTCTCCACAGAGCCAAAGCTTTAGTTAGAAAAATATCCATTCACTCACGCACTCATTCATTTACAGGATGATCACAAGGTCTGAAACACAGATAATATTATTTCATATTTTACACAGGGAACCCTCTCAATTACTCATCTGAAGTGGGTTAAAGACAGGTTAATTCAGAAAAATCAAAGACATGCTACCCTAGAAGCATGCATAGAGACTGACGGAAATGAGCATTAATGCACTGGGGTGCTCACTACAATTTTGCATAGGCACTCAACTATGCATTTTAATGCGGAACAACGCACTGATCCTATCATATACTATAATAATCTACTATCCACAAATCATTTCTTGTGTCTATTTGAACTTCCTTCATTCCAGCACTGAACCAGATTCTTACTTTTGGATATGCTACTTTCTCCACCAGAGTCACTCCTCCTGCCCTTCCCAAGCCCCCACTCTTAAGGGTCCCCTAACCTCAGGCCCCACGCCCAGGTATACAGGAGATGGCCTGTGTTCTCCACAGAACCCCACAGTACCCTGTCACCAGGGCACCACCTGAGACCATCTGTGCCATTCACCCCATTCGATTGTAAAATCAGTGACTCAGGGACCCCATGTGCTCCTTCACTGTGGTGTCCCCACCCCCACCTCCCATGAGCCCGGCACACAACAGAGGCTCAAGGACTTTCCGCTGAATGCACGAAATGGGCAACTCTATCTCTAGTTGAAACTGTTAACCAACACAAAGATCCTTAAGTTTCTTTTTTCTTTTTTCCAGACAAGTACTGGGGCATACAACCAATGAGTAACCTACAGGTGCCTCCCACAGAGCGGGGGTGGGATCTAAAATTGATGCCTCTCCTCTATTCTTAAACAACACTTTAACATCGGCTTCTCCTCCCAAAGGCAAGGCTCCACCAGGCTATTTAAATTTCGTTTTACATTACTGATTTATGAACCTCTTCAGAGGAATATGAAATGGTAAAAATACCTCCAGCTAAAAATAGCCTCGCTATTGATCACAGAGCACCTCAGACAGACCGTAATGTCAGCCACAAGGCAAACCCTGAAGCAGGAGTCAACCACCTCTGAGCCTTGGGAGTCAGTTTCCGCGCTCCCTCGGGCCCCACAGGCCGGAATCTGCACCAGCCACCCGTCTGGAGCCAGGGCCCGGCTCTAGTCTCGTGGGCCCTTAACTCTACTGAGACAATCAAATTACTCTTACCGGTTCTGAGTAGATCAACACTAAATTCTAAGCCCCTCAGGCCTAGCGAAGGGGTATACTGGGGGGTGGGAGAGATGGAAAAAAGAAGAGAGATATGGAGAGACAGAAAGAAACAAATTTTCCTGGGTTTCCAGATTTTACCACTTGTCATCCCAAGAGAGCATGTTTGACATCTAGTTTATTCTCTATTAGTTTATGAGTCTGCAGGGAACACAGCCTGGAAAGAGAGGACCCCATTTATATATGTGAACTAACAATGTGGAGCAAACAGACCCCTCTCTGTCCCACTGAACTCTTCCTGATTTTTCTTGCCTTGCTTCCTAGCTATGGATCAGTCTGGACACTAAGTTGCCTACTCACCCACTTTAGAGCTGATCCAAAAATGGGAATGACTTAAGTGGCAAGAGGCAAAGCAAGTTACCATGTCACACTTGCCTTTTAAAGGGGCAGCATCTCAAGGCCAGCTTTGGAGAGAAACCTAAATGGACATTAACTGGCTCAAGGCACCCCACAATGTCTCTTTTGTCACACCTCTAATGATCTGTTTGATGTCTCTTTTTCCCTTCTGGTTTACAAGGTCTGTGAAAGCAGGAACTAGACTCACTTGGTTTACTACCGTATGACCAGAACCTAGAACAGTACCTGGCACTCAGCAGACACTGAGTAAACATTTGTCTTCTACAATGCTCCAGGCTGGGAACAGGGCACATGATGAAAGAGGAAGGGAAACATTATATCTGTTGTCACTTGCAAGGGAGTAGGACGGAAACTAGAGATAGAATCACAGAGGCCCCTTACAGCAATCAAAGGCTGGCAGTGGCACAGGTCCCACCCTGCCGGAGCAAGGACGTCCCAGAGTCAAGTTAAAAGCCCTTGTTGGAAGTTAAAAGCCCTGGGCTCGGTGTTCCGGAAGCTCAATATCATGACCATGCTTACGACGCCACCATTTCCCTGCTCCCCAACACCTCCAATGCCAGCTGACATTTTCTCTAATCACATCAGGAAAATAAATGATGTCACTGTAGCAGCCCTCTCAAAATAGCAAAGAAGCAAGCCCATTCCAAAATGGGCCACATTCAGTATTACATAAGTCTTGACGCTTTGGGCAAAAATCACATTTTCAGAAATCTGGCTGGAACACAGTGAACTAATGGAAAAAGTGCTCGGCAGAAAGACAGGGAAATTGGATTCCAGTTTCAGCTTTGCTACTAAATCTTTGTCCTTGGGCAAGTCATTCCACTGCTCTAGGCCTTATTTTCTGTGTCTGTAAAATGAGAGTGTTTTCCCAAAAAAGACGGGGGTACCTTCTAGTTCTCAAATCTGAAGTTGCTCGGTCCACTCGAGCTTCTAGCAGCCCTCCCTGCTGCCCCTTCAAGGTCACTCTCCTCTGGCCACCAAAGCAAATTCTGTCCTTAATCCTCATTCTCTCCCCATACAGAAAAACTCTGTTCTCTAATGTTTTATCAATTTGAAACTGTGGCTTGTATTTAAGTATTTGTCAAAACCACCCTGGGTTTGGACAATGGCACATTCATGGGCGTGCTTTATTCTTTCTACATAGAGCATGGCACCTTAGGGAAAAATACCACACATTTATCTTCCCCTTGTACACCTAGCACATACAGGTGCTCAGCCAGGACTCGCCAACCTTACTGGCAGAAGAGTGTATAAGTAAATTCGGGATTACTGTTACCACACTCAAATTCTCCAAACCCCAGGAGACCAACTCGGCCAGCAACTAGCTACTAAGTCCATCTTTTCTTGTTAAAGGATACCACACTGCACAGTTGCCGGGATTGATTTTCCTGATTACAGGCAGTGCTACCCAACAGCTCTGAATCCTCTTCAATAAGTAAATACCAGTTTCAACTGGACTTTTAAAGTTACATGGACTTCGTAAAGACAATGAGCAACTACTTTCTTGGATTTGAACTCCAAGAACATAGAGAAAACCTCTTTTCACAGGTACAATGAGACTCACCAGTACAAAAGTACAAAATACAGTTGATCCTTGAACAACTAGAGGGTTAGGGGAACTGACTTCCCACACAGTCAAAAATCCATATAACTTCTGACTCCTCCCAAATTTAACTAATAGCCTACTGTTGACCAGAAGCCTTACTGACAGCATAAATAGCCGATTAACACAATTTTGTATGTTATATGTATTATATACTGTATAATAAAGTATATAGCTAGAGATGTAAAGCTAGACATTTAAAAAATGTTATTAAGGAAATCATAAGGAAGAGAAAATACATTTACTATTCATTAAGTGGAAGTGGGTCATCCCCAAGGTCTTCATCCTTGTCCTCTTCACACTGAGTAGGCTGAGGAAGAGGAGGGGTTGGTCTTGCTGTCTCAGGGGTGGCAGAGGCAGAAGAAAATCTGTGTATAAGTGGACCTGTGCAGTTCAAACCCATGGTTCAAAGGTCAACTGTATCCCCAGTGCAAACAACCTCCTCAGTTACAAAGTATATATATATGTGACTTGTACAAACCAAGTGGCTTCATTCAGCCTATAGATGGCCCCAGGGCAGAAGCAGTCTGGAGTCTTTTATTTCAGTTTGCAAGAATGGATTCTTAAAGTTGAAGGCAAAACCCACAAGCAAGAGAGCCTTATGTGAATGTTAAATACTACATGTTTGCATTTTTTTAACCACATCTACCATCTGTGTCTCAAAGGGTCCCCAGAGATCAAGTCAATTGTGCAGGGGATGGTAACAACCTACTTTCTCTCACAAATGGGCCTGGAGAGCTCCTGTGGAGGTGCCTGCCAGAGGAACACAACTCCTGGTGGGTTCCATCCTGTATCTGAAAGGCCATCTCTTTGGTGGAAGGCACAGCTCTCTGAGGGAGAGGTGAGGAGGGAAGGGACACCGTTCAGCCAGGCAGATCTGGTCAAATCAACCCAGTATCGATGGGGTGGCAGATGGGCAGCTGGCTCTGTGTCCCCATTCAGATGGCAGGGGGAGGAGAGGGGACAGACACTGTAGACACTGAGGCCACTGTCCACAGTCTCTCCCTCAGACCAAGACTTCTAGTGTCCTCCCTGCAAACAAGACTCTTTCAGTGCCATTTTAGGTACAGAAAGAGTGATTATTTGAGGCTTGAACACAGAACTTGATGAGACAGGCCCAAATGAAGACTTAAAAAAATTAAGACTGTTTTTTATATTCAAAAGTTTAAGGCACTTTATTTTTTTTCAAAACTATTTTTAAATATCGTTGCTTTTTTGTTTGTCCAAAAATGACATACTAAAAACTAACTCGTAATTTACCCTCAGGTAGACTCACAAAAATGTGAACAAAGAGGGACAAGGATATTAACTGAGGTGCTATTTTTAATACTAGGAAAATGGAACAAAACTAGGTATTAGTCAATAGCAAACTAGTTAAATGGATCATGATGCATCCATACCATGGAATATCACGCAACAGTCAAAAGGAATGGTATAATTCTGTATTCAGTGCACAAAAGATGCCTGAGATACATTATGTTAAAGCAAAAACAATTCCACACGCAAGTGGCAGAATAGTCTATGTCATGATTTCATTTGGAAAACCAGAAATTCTCTGTGTATAAATTACATATGATCATATGCACACAGGAAAGATTTGGAAAGACATTTACTGAACCTCACAGTGGCTGTCTCTGAAGGATGGGATGGGGTAGGCTTGGATTGGAGGGGGTATTTTTAACACATACAATTCTATCCTATTAAAAAAAATTTTTTGTATAAGTATGTATTAGTTTTTCAACTAATGGTCAGGTAACAGCCTTGGATTAACCATAACACATTATCATAACTGATCCATGCATGGCTCACTTTTACTTAATCAGTTATATTTAATAATAAAGCATCTTTGAACTCACCATCCCAAACAAAAGTTAGATCCTTGACAATAACCTACATCTAACCATATGATCCTCCCTCCCATTGCCTTGTCTTCTCATACTCCGGGCAACCACTGCTCAAATCTCACGTTATTACTTATGCAATTAATAAATAAATGCAAAAAATCAATTCAGTTGCCTTTTAAACTCACTGCTCTTAAATCAAACAGAAATATTACAAATTTAATTCTAGGATCTTCTCTACACGTAGAGCAACCCCATCTGCCATTTTTCCAGTAGGGCAGTGTGGGTCACCCTGGTGGCCATTAACAGGTCAAGACACTAACTTCCCACCAGAAAACACCAGGTGCCAAAAGGGAAACATTTTTCACTAGAGATGATTTCCCTAGGAGCAAAGTTAAGTCAGCAGCTGTTTCAAATCCATCGTAACCATGTAATTTAAAAAATGTCTAGTCTGTACAAAAAATGTCTAGGCTTCCCATCAAGATAGAATGTAAGCATTTAGTGATAGCAAGTAATGATCTCTCTAATGTACAGGATTTCCCAGGAAGTTTTAATTATTACATTTTAAGAGACAGCACAAGATAGAAGAGTGCCAGAGGGCAAAGAAAGGATGAAATTAAATCAATCTCTATAATAGAACTCAAATTATTTGGAAACCTAGAATGTTTTACTCTACCCATTTTTATGTCCTTTGATTCCATGAATTCTGGGCCTCCATTTATAATGAAACTCAATATTCTGCATTTGGGAAATACACTGAATTGTTATGTATACTTTTCTAGTTTGGGTTAAATCCATACTAACCGACAAAAAAAATGCTTCTCCAAGTATGATGATTTTCAAGTAATAGCTTCTATGATCCATAACTTGGGAAAACCACTCTCAGCTTTTTGCAAGTGGGCAAGACTTATTCTAATTTCCCTCATCATTTGACAAAAAGAAAAGCCTCAAACTTAAGTCACAGAAGTACAGCAATACAAAAAAGTCTTTCCTCTGGGTTTCCTAACATCTGCTTCTCCCAAATATAAATTATAATTAAATTCTCAGTTATGGACATTTAATTAACATGGACAGATAACCCAATATGGCAAACAAACCAAAATTATTTATACTTGAGGCATATTTTTATACTTGAAGAAGACAGTATCTCGTGTTCTTGACTTTGTAACACAGGGACTGTCAAGAAGGAATGGCTCTCCCAGCACACCCTCCCTGCCCTCCCACTCGACTCACCCCTGCACACCGTTTGGTGCTGGGAATGGATGCACCATGGGTAGGCTGTGCTCCTCCTCTCTCTACAAACATTATCTGTGGGTTATAGTTCCCAGGCGAAAAGGAATTAGATATTTTGACTTTAATCTTGCTGGGTTGCAGACCATACACAGAAAGGGTAAATAATATCAAAGCCTTTGCCTCTGGTTCAACTATAGCAGTGAGAAAGGCAGTCAAGGCACCTGCAAGTAATAAAAACCTGCGGGTGGAGAGGGCCTAAAGCAATGGGGTTAGCATCCTGTTTCAGCACCACTTACTCTTCTTTCCTAAGAAGCTCCTCCTCGGAATCCGTCAGGCGCTGCCTCAGCGCAGCTATCATTTCCACGGCCACGTCCACCTGTCTGTTTAGGGCCCGCTCTCGTCTCTGAACTTCCTGCTTCTTCTGAGTCAGCTGCACAAAAGCTGCCCGAACTTCCAACAGTTCGGCAGTTTTCTGGGCCAACTCTTTGGTGAGTTTATCGATTCTCTTCTCGATGGTCCTATCCACGGCCTCCACCATCCGATTGAACTTTTCTCTGACGTGAGCCTCGAAAGCAGCTTTGGTGTCCGAGGTGGGAAGTCCGGGACTCGACCGCGGCCCGTCCAGCGACTCCGTGCGCAGGTCCACTGCAGTGCACGTCTGCACGCAGGACACGGGCCTCTCTGCCACCACCTCACATGGCTTCCTGTCCTGCGAGTGTTCGTGCGAAACGCTGTACCAGTTAACATAGCTCGGCTTCTGCTTTACCACCTGGCCACTGCTCTGCAATTTTCCCTGGTGCAGGAGTTCTGAGGAAGTGACTAGGTCTGTGTCTTTGAGGGATGGAAAGAGGCTGCATTTTGTCAAGAGGGTTCTTTCTTCGAAGCTGTGACTGAATTCCAGATGGGCCTTCAAGGACGACAAGCTTCTAAATCTAGTATGGTCTCCACACCTCGGGCAACGGAATGGCAGGCACACAGCAACATTCTCAAAGGACTCCTGCCAGGGATATCTGCTTTCCTCAAAAGCCTTCTGTTGCATTACTCTAAAAGTCCTGGGAGGGGGAGTAAAAAAAAAAAAAACCAAGTAGTTTACATGTCTGCTGAAAAATACTCTATCTGAAATGACTGCCACCCATCTCCAAGACAGCAGATGCTTTTTGGTTTCAAGTGACTTTGGCACATATTTTATGTTGCAATTAAAACCTACACCCCAGGAGCCAAATCCATTTCGGTATTGTCTACTGCTGCTTTTGCACTACGGCAGAGGTGAGTGGTTGAGACTTTATGGCCCAAAAGCCAAACATATTTACTACCTCTACAGAAGAAGTTCACCAACCCCTGCCTCCAATAGAAAAGGTGGGTAACATTCCCTCTTCTCAGATGAGAACACTGCAGCAAGGAAGTAAAACAATTAATCCAAAGTCCAATGGAAAGCAGTAGATCCAGAAGTGGCATTCAAGTTTCCTGCCCTCCTGAATTTAGTACACTGAATGCAAAAATGTGCCCTATTTTCCTGATATGCATGAACACAAAAAAAGAGAAAAACTCACATGAATTATCAAAATAGGACCTAAAAGAGCAAGCTCAGCGATCTTTCCTCACGCATAGTAAAGATTACTCAAGCTAGGCACGGTGGCATTTAAGTACACAATCAGCTGACAAATTTTCCATCTGAGATTTTTGTCTTTAATTTTTTCCTTTAATTACTGCTATGATGACATAAATCAACATGTTATCATAACAATAATCGTCCCCATACTCGAGCTTTACTGAAATTTGGGAACCCAAAATGTCAAATACTATTTGACATCCAGGGCCAAGATTTTATTGTAACAGAGTGTTCTGGATGGATTTGCCTTATCCCGGATGTTGTTTTATGTGACATCCTCTAGAGATGGCCAATGTTTGAACCAGGTAAGTATGAGCATAACTCTTTTAATAACAGGAAGTTCTTCTTTCCTTGTAGGAATTTATTATCTTTGCCCTAGCAACAGATGACTGCTAGCAACCCAATTCTGCAAGCAGTGCATATCCTATTTCCTCCAAGGAATGGTTTCTACTTAAATGTAGCAAGCACTGGACCCCAAAAGGAGGGAGCCAAGCTGGGGCCTCTGGCTGAAAAGTGTCATTACTGGGTCCTTAACCTCTTCAAAAGCAGCGGTGCAAATGGTCCCCACACAGCCAAGCGAGCAAAGCTTCCAGGTTAAGCCTTGGGCCCCCAAAGAAGGTAACCTCTTCCTGTGCTACACTCGGATGTTTAACCACTGGTTTTGGGGGGATGAGATGCAAACACTAACCTAGCGCTCAGCCAAAGACGCTGGCAAGAGGAGAAAAAAGGGCAAGTCAGGATGCTAGTGGAGGCAATGAGAGAGGGGTGGGTGGCCCTAAGGAGAGGGAAATGGGTAATCACACACTCCGGAACATGCAGGCTTTTATGGGCCCAGAGGAAACCCCAGTCCACGGGGTTGGTGGAAAAGCCCTAATGTACTCTGCCAGAGTACGGCAGGCTGGCAATGACCCTGCCTCGGGGTCCCAGCCCTGCCCGCCCCCGCAGCGTGGGAGCCCGAGGGTGCCAAAGTGGATTCGTGCGCACACGAGTTCCTGCAGGTGGAGGCCGAGCAGCCGGCTCTCCTAACTCCCCGCCGGCCGCGCCGCGGGGTCCGGAACCCGCTCCCCAGTCCCAGCCACCCCGGGCCGGTCCCCTCCGCCGCGGCCCCAGGCCGGCCCGCGGGCGCAGATGCCCAGCGGCCGCCACTTACCCGACTTGTTGCTGCCGCTGCAGCCGCCGCCGCCGCCGCCGCCGGTGCTGATGCTGCGGGAGCGAAGCGGTTTTCAGCAGAGCCGTAAATCAGGCTGAGCCGGGCCGGCTCCCACCCCCCGCACCTCCGCGCCGGGACGGGCGGCGTCCAGGGCGGAGCGAGGCGCGGGCCGGCCGGCGGGGGCGGCGCTCGCGGCCGCCGGGGACTCCGCGCGCCCGGGGGGCGGGGGTGGGGAGGCCTGGAGCGCCGCGGCCCCGGGGCTGCTGCCACCTCTGCGGGTGACAACACCCTTGCTCTGCCCTCCACCAGCCGGGGAGCGGGGTCCGACTCAGGAGTCCACTGACATCACTGGGAGAGAGGCTGGGATGGTCCCCGGGGGAGGGAAGGGGAGACGCGAGCCAGCCTCGCGGGCGCCGCGCTTTCTGCAGGCCCTAGCAAGCTTTTTTTGCACTTCACAGTTTTGGGGGTGCGGGAGAGTGTGGATGAGGAGGAAGCATGGCTGGGCATCTTCTTTGAAAATCTGCCAGCAGGAAGGTCCGGGTTTTTATACGAGGACCTCTTTGTCCTAAGCAAGGGGGCGAGAACGTCCCAAAATAACTAACCTAGAGCGCTCCAGCCTGCCCAGCCAAGTGTCCTGGAGCTACGCTGACAGGCAGAACTAAATCTAGTTAAGTATAGGGGTTGTGAATAAGCAGTTAAAGCACCCGCACCCCCATCTCTGAGGAGCGACGCCCCCTTCCTCTGCAGAAAGGAAGATCTATCATCCTAAAGAGAGGTTTCTTTCCTTCTGAAGGACCCTGATATCTCAGCTTACTGGTCTTGTTTTGTTTTGTTTTTTAACCTGTTTTGGGTTACTGCTAGTCTAACTCCTGAAATATGAAACAGGTCAAAAGTTACTGTTGGGTTTTCTAGTCAAAAGGAGCGATTCTGCTCATCTGTAGACAGTTTTTTAATGTGTCTTCTCGGGGTGTCTTTCCTCAAGGCTTGCTGTTACTCATTTCAACACTGATTTTATTTAAAGTGTAATTATTAATAGCTCAATAATTATCTTGGTTGAGATTTTTTTGTTTTGTTTTTGACAAATGAATTATCACGTCAATGTAATTAACATCCCAAGCTGTGGAATCAGACTTGATTCATATCCAAGCTCTAGGATCCAAATCCCGACTCTAGGACGTGGGTCAAGTAACTAGACTTTTCTGTGCCTTGGATTCCTCATCTGTAAAAGGGAGATAATCAGGACCTACCTCTTACTATGGTGGTGAGGATCAAATGAGGTGATGGCAGTAAAACACATTCCCTAACTGGACATGCACTGATAAAGTCAGCTATCCTTGTCATTTCACCTATTAATTCCCAAAGAGAGGGGCCTACATGCCTGCAAAAAAAAAACAGAAAAGAGAAGAGGAAGTAATATGTACCTCCATAAGTCAAGATAGGCAATTGTGCTGAGGTATGTTCTCTTTGAAAATATATTTCATTGAAGTTACCTTTTGACTCACCCTCAAAAATATATTTATTCCAACAACCAATTCATTTAGTAAAAATGTTTAAAGTCTGAAAAGTACACACAATGGAAGGTCAGGTCATCTTGGGAGGTGCACACAGGGTCAACTTCTCACTGGCTGTCTTTATGGCAGAATGCAACAAAAGTATGCTCTAGAGGGGAAACGTTTTTTTGGGTTCAGACTCCTCCCATTTCTGAAGCAGCTTCGCCTTTTTTGGTCCTCAAGTTCCTCCCCTGTTAAAGGATGGAGATTTTCCAAGGCCTTTTTTCATCCTAAAAATACCATAAATATTATCAAATAATCATGGAGAGGTTATTCTGTGCAGGGTCTAAAGCTTAGCATTGTGGGAAATTCACCTTTGATCAACAAGCATTTAGGACCTTACAGCTTACACTAGTGGTTCTCAAACCATCACTTGCACACACACCTGCCCCCATCCATCAGCAGCATGAGCATCACCTGGCAGCTTGTTAAAGTGCATGTTATTGACCTGGTGCCAGACCTGCTGAATAAAAACTCTGGAGGAGGGACCTCAGCAATCCATGATTTAACAAGCCCTCCAAGTGATTCTGAGGAATACTAAAGTTTGAGAACCACTGATTTACACAGTAATTCTTCATGCATTATCTTACAATAAATCAGTCAGATATGTTATCTTTGTGATCAGGCTTCTCTGTGCTGAGCACTGTGCTAAGCATTTTATTATCTCATTTAATCTTTCAATACCCGAGGGGCGAGAGGGGGGACCTTGTGCATTCAGCCCAAGCCACACTGGCATCCCTTAAGAGTCAGTCTAGCTTCTTCCCCTATCTGGGGCATCTTTATCTGGTCGTGCCTACTTATCCTTCAGAGCTCAGCCTAAGGATGCCTTTTCCATGGAGGTCTTCCCTGACACTCCCAGCCTAGGTTAGCCCCAAGTAGGAGAATTTATCACAACAGAATTTATCACAATAGAATTGGTTTTGTGTGTAGTTGTCTGTTTAATATTTGTGTCCAATATTAATTTGTAAGCTACATGAGTCAGGGACCCTGTCTGTCTTAATCGCCAGTGTATTCCCAGTATCTAGCACAGTGCTGGTCATGTATAAAGTGCTCAAAAAATACTTGTTGAAGGAATGAATGTGAGCAAATGAATCCTGTTTCCACATAGGGGGAAACTGAGGCTCAGAGAAGTTAAATAACTTTCTCCAGATCACCCCACTCAAGAGCATTAGAGCCAGGACACCAAACTCCAGGCTTTTACCCACAATACTCATTGCCTGTTCATTTTTTGATGAAGAAAATACAGTACTGAGAAGTAAGGTGACATGGCTAAAGTTACCTAGCTAATAAATAATAAAATCAGGATTAGAGTTCATGTTTTCTAACATTTATGTTCTTCTGTGCCACATTATGCTGTCCTATCCTGCCCTCCAGGAACTTACAACTAGTGGGATGGACACAAAGCATATATACAGGACAAATTAAATTCATAGTAAAAGAAATTAATTGGGAAGTATCTACAGGGCCTGGCATCATGCCTGATACATAGTAGATCTTCAGTAAATGTTTGCTGAATGATTAATGATCATAGCTCTCACCTTTAGAGTATTTACGACATGTCTTACTATACTAAATATTTATGCACATATCCAGGGTTTCTCAAAGTGGGGCCCGTGGAGCCTAGGGAGCCTGTCAAATGCAGATATGTGGGACTTTGACCAACTGGAATCTGTGGATGCAGGTCTTAAAAATCTGCATTTTCACCTATCTCCCCAGGTGACTCTCATGACCACTAAAGTTTAAGAAACACTCCTTCATTACACTAACCAACAAGACAGACATTGGTAGCCCCTTGTGCACAGAGAAAATGCTGCTGGAGATGTGATGAATGTTGCTGAAGTTCGCACCACTAATAAGTATCAGCAATAGTAAGAATTGAAAGATAATTCTGACTCCAAAAGCCTGGGCTCTTTGCTCTGTGGCTGTGGAAGGAAGGGTGGGTGGAGTGGAAGAGCTGGAAGGAAAAGAGGAAGAGAAAGATGGAAAGAGGGAGAGAAGAAGGAGGGAGAAAGGCCAAATGATTGATAGAGAAAATAGATTTCATGGAGAAAGGAAAGAGCCCTTCAGGCTGGGGTTGTCAGATAATCCTTGCTGAAAGACCTAGAAAGTGGGGGGTGAATGGAGATTTATGAGCTTCCTTTCCTCTTTGTTTATCGAATAACATTCATTCCTTGTGGCCAGAGGGTTGCCTTTCAAACATAGGCTTCTTGAACCAGAGAGGCTGTTTAAATTTTTTTAAAATCCATTTATTAAATATGTTGATCACATTTGCCAAAAAGCAACCTTAGAGGGACTGAACACAGACCCTCTAACATATGAATAAGTACCCCAGATAAAAGGCCTGCAAGGGGAATCCAGGGTCAGATTCCTGCTTCTTTTTCCATGTCTCCAGCAAACATCTGTGTGCAGCTGGAACCCCCTGGGTTGCAGGGCTCATAAGGGGCCTAAAGATCAGAAACTGTTCTTTGGAATCAGACAGATCATTTCATACCCAGTGTCAGGTAATTATGCAAACCTGGAGCTACACCACTTACCAAGGAAGATGTGAATAAACTTGCTCCACACTGACTCTAAGTATTGACTTTAAGTAACAGCTCAGTTCACTGCTATGTCTTCCAGCTCCCTCATGCAACTAATTGCATACATGTATCCGTTCCGTTTTTCAGCAAGTATTATAGTATGTCTACTATATGTCAGTGCAAATCACTTGCATCATTTAAGCTTCAGAGTCAGGGCTATAATCTGGCTTTAAAACCTCCACCAGAATAATCAGCTAGAAAACTCTATTTTCATTACATTTTGTTGGCATGGCAACCACCAAGCAACACCATGGAGAGTGCCTTAAATCCCACAGCAGTCTGTTAGCCAGAGTGAATCTGCAGGGAGCAGGCCATCTATAGAGGCTAAAAATAGACAACTTACAGCAAGGTGGGGCCTCCCACGTAACAAAAACAGTGTTACTTTCTTGCTCCCCTTGGTGGGATCAAACATGAGCCAGATGAGAGGATAGGCTAATTTTCCACTTTGCAGGCTTCTCCAGCCCAGTGCCTGAACTAAGAAGGTGGAGACCCAAGGTCTAATACCAGCTTCACCCCCAATTAACAGTGTGAGTTTTGATTCAAACTGGGCAACTTCTCTGGGCTTCATGCCCTCATTTGTAAAAGGCAGGAACTGGACTGAACTAAGGATTTTCCAGGACCACAATCCTAGTTGCTAGGTCAGTTAATGCATTTGTCAGGTTGCTGGTGTGGATGGGGTGGTTAGAGATAGGACACGGCAGGCAGTCATGGTGGTGGTGGGGACATTTGTCAATAGGTGATTGGTCAAAAATTTGTTAGATGTCATCACTTCCTATAATAACAGTTGACACATATTGAATTCTTACCATATGCAAAGGATGATTCTAAGTGGTTTTCACATAATATGCCATTTAACCTTCCTAATAAGACTAGAAGAAAGGTATTACTTGTATCCCTACTTCATAAATGAGTAAACTGAGTCATAAAGAGGTAAATAGGTCATTTTTACAGAGATAGTAAATTATATAGCCAGGATTTGAACCCAGGCTACCTAAATTAAGAGCCTACATGCTTGACCATTATTCCATCGTGCCTCTAGTGCCTAGATCCTTGCCTGGCACCCTGAGATCCCTCAAAAACTAACTGTTGAACATACAGTAAATGACTGCCATGCTGGAAAGTTC
Organism: Lemur catta; assembly: GCF_020740605.2. Classification (NCBI taxonomy): domain Eukaryota; kingdom Metazoa; phylum Chordata; class Mammalia; order Primates; family Lemuridae; genus Lemur; species Lemur catta. The sequence continues at coordinate 42,351,184 of NC_059141.1, read as the reverse complement.
TCAGCGCCTATTACTCACAAATTTTCAAGCCCTTTCCTTTTTTGGTAGTTTATAAAGTGAAAAAAAATCTTTGGGATATCTTTGCTAAGCAAACTGTGGGAAAGCTAGAAAGCATGTTGCTATGGAATAAAATATACAGAAAAAGACAGTTAAAATATGGGGATTGTTAAATAATTAGTTTGAATTATGTAATTGTGTGAAGAATAAATTATGGAACTGACTGTCAAAATGGGGCCTGTTTTCTGGGACCTAAAATACATAGGCAATTTTATTCTACTATTTTGGGTGAAAATTACATTTGCTTTTAGAAGTAGAGAAGAAAAAGAACTTGTAACTAGAGGCAAGAGAGAACTGAACTTGAAAATAAAATATATGTACACTTTTCTCCTGTATATAACGGAAGCACATGGTATACACTAAAACCTGGTTAAACTCATAACCCAACAGTATAATATGAATCTTTTAGACATTATACCCAAATGCAGACATTTGAATGTTTAATTGAAGTCATTTTTACCCTTTATTGGCTATAGAAATAATTCTTCTGATTGGAAAGAAAGAATCTCCTCCCCATCCCCCGTCAGCACAGGAGTGGTTGCCTAGGTTATTCTAAGAGGCATATTTTACTAGGCAGGTAATGGCTAAGATTTTAAGGTGAGTTAAAAAGGTAATGGCCAAGATTTTAAGGTGAGTTAAAAAGGTAGCTTCTTTGGAATATTATTATTATTACGTGAAAATAAGTAGTGTTCTTCAGTCTCTACCTTCCAGTCTAATTCCTCTTTAAAAATGAGTTGTTAGAACATTTCAACCTTTTTATTGGAAACTAATATACATATAAAACATTTTCTCATCATAGGTCTAAATCCTAATGAATTTTTACAACTAGACACACCCATGTAACCAGTATCCATATCAAGAAACAAAGCAATTGCCTGCTTCCTACACCGGTCCCCAACCTTTTTGGCCAGTTTCATGGAAGACAGACGGGGGGGAGGGGGGATGATTCAAGTACATTACATTTATTACATTTGTAGCCACACCCCAGAGCTAGCATCACCCCCTCAGCTCCATCTCAGATCATCAGGCATTAGATTCTCATAAGGAGCACACAATGTAGATCCCTCGCATGCACAGTTTACAGTAGGATTCCTGCTCCTATGAGAATCTAATGCTACCGCTGATCTGAAGGGAGGCGGAGCTTAGGTGGTGATGCAAGTGATAGGGAGCGGCTATAAATACAGATGAAGCTTTGCTGGCTTGCCAGCCCACTCACCTCCTGCTCTGCGGCCCGGTTCCCAACAGGCCACAGACTGATACCCGTCCACGGCCTGGGGTTGGGGACCGCAGTCCTGGAACACTGCTTTGTATTCCTCTCAAGTGTTTATCCCCCCTCCCCTAAGAGTCCCATCATCCTGACTTCTAACAATGTGGATTATGCTTGCCTCTGTGCTTCAAATAAATGGAATCTTATTGTATCTGACATTTGTTCAACATTATGTTTGTGATATTCACCTATATTGTTGCGTGTAGTTGTAGTTTGTTCATTCTCATTGCTGTATAGTATTGTATTGGGTGACTATGTCTCATTTATTTAGACATTATACTGATGATGAGCATTTGGGTAGTTTCCAGTTTGGGGTTATTGTGAAAAGCTGGTATGAACATTCTAGTGAGACACTGAATGTGCAAACAGACAATGGCCAGACCATACAGAAAAACAGAACTCTGACCTACAACATCTGTAGCAATCAGTTTAGGCAGCTTGGCCCCAAATGTCCAGAACCTGATCTTAACTGCAGTTTTCCAATTTTTGGCACTAAGTCTAATTTACGACCAACCAGAGAAAGCCAAATATGTTCTTCTACCCGATCAAATAGGACACTTTGCTTCTGCTTACCCCACCTCCAGCTGCCCTGGGCCAGCAACCTGCAATCAAGGCGTACTTGACTCCTTCTCTTTTTTCTGTCATAAAGCTTTCCCACTCCTCTGCTGGCCTTTGAGTCTTTGCCAAATGCAAGTGATGGTGGCTGACTTCCCTGCTAGAGCAAACTCCAAATAAATAGCCTTTGCTTGTTCTCATTTGCATGATCCTCAATTATTTCCACGCTAAGATATGTCTTTTGGTAAGTATATGTATACATTTCTGTGGTGTATATACCTAGGAGTGAAATTGCTGGGTCATAGGGTATGCATATATTTAACTTTGGTAGATATTGCATAACAGTATTTGAAAATGTTGTACCAATTTACAAACTTACCAGCAATGCATAAGAAGTCCAAATACTGCACAATCTCTCCAGCTCTTAGAATTTTCTGACTTTAATTTAGCATTCTGGTATGTGAGTAGTAGTATCACATAAGCACCTATTTGGTTAGAGGAGCAATAAAACAAAATCTTTTGTTGTCTTGATTCTATATGTAGTTTATATTTTGATGCTATTATAATATAAATAGCATGTTTTAAAGTATAATTTCCTATTTATTTACACATTTTATATATAGAAATGATTTTAAAATAATGACCCTATATTCAACAACATTATAGATTCAATTATTAGTCCAAATAGTCTATAGATTCTTTTGGATTTTCTTGGCATATTATCATGATACCTACAAATAATGACAGTTTTATTTCTTCCTTTCAAATCCTAATATCTTTTTTTTTAAAAAAATAACTCAATAGCTAGAACCTCCAGTAAAATGTTGAATATAAGCAGTAATAGTTGGCATTCTTGACTCATTTGCAATCTTAGAAGGAAAGTTTTCAATATTTCACTATTGAATATGATGCTTGCTGGGGGGATTGTAATATTCTTTATTTGTTTAAGAAAGTTGCCTTTTTCCTGATTTACCAAGAGTTTTGAAAAATATATAATAAACAGGGAATGTGACAAATTTTGTCAAATTACTTCTCTGTATCTGTCAAGATGTTCTTATAATCCTTCTCCTTTATTATATTAATGTGGTTGTGTTAATTTTTAAATGTTGAACCCATCTTGCATGCCTAGAATAAATTCAATCTCTATAACATTAGATTCAATTGTTAAATAACATCTATGTTCACGTGAGATTGTTCTGTAATTCTCTTTCTTATAATGTACCCGTCAGGTTTTAGAATTGTGGTTACACTAGTCTTGTAAAAGGTACATGAAGAAAACAGTTGTCTCTTTGTTTTCTGAAAGAGTTTGTGCAAGATTTGTGAGATTTCTCCTTTAAATTTTTGCAAGAATTTACCAGTAAAGCCATGTGAGCCTAGAGTTTTCTTTGGGGAAGATTTTAAAATAATGAATTAAATATCTTTAATAGATATGGAGCTATTCAGGTTTTCTAATTCTCACAGTTTTGGTAAGTTGTATTTTTCTAGGAATTTATCCATGTCATTTAAATTGTCAAATTAATTGATGCTAAATTGTTTATAACATTATCTTATTATCCTTCTTATTAGATCTGCATTAATGTCCCCTTTTTAATTAATTTGTGCCATCTCTCCTTTTTCCTAGGCAGTATTGCTACGGGCTTATACATTTTATTAATCTTTACAAATACTCAATTGTTGCTATTCTGATATTATTAATTATATGTTTGTTTTGCCTTTCACTGATTTCTGCTTTTACCTTTATTTTTCTTTCCTCTACTGTCTTTAAATTTAATTTGCTTCTCCGTTTTTTATCCTCTTGAGATTGAAACTTAAATGATTAATTTTTAGTCTTTCTTCTTTTCTAATATGTGCATTTAAAGCAATATATTTCCTTTTATTCATGCTGTAGCTCAATCCCATAAGCTTTGACATGTTGTATCTTTGTTATGATTTAGTCAAAACTTTTCTAGTTTGCATTTTGATTTCTTTATTTATTGATGTTTTATTTGAAAATTTATTATGTAATTATCAAGCAGTTAGCATTATTCTAGTAATATTTTTGTTATTTTTTTTTCTTTATTCTATTGTGGAAAGATACCATGCTGCAAATTATTCTATTTTTTTCAAATTTGTTGAGGCTTTCTTTGTGATTTTGGCAATAGATCCATTTGCACTTGAAAAAAAATGAATTCTGTCATTGTTTGATTCAGTATTCTATATAGACCTATTAGGTCAAATTGGTCAATTATGTTGTTTTTACAGATTTTTTTGCTAGAGTATTTTGTGAGCTGTTAAATGAAGTCCGCTGAAATTTTTCATTATGAACATGGAAGTATGGATTTACCCATTGCTTCTTTTAATTCTGTCAATTTTTTTTCATTTATTTTAGTTTGGGATGCTACTACAAAATATCATAAACTGGGTAGCTTTCAAACAACAGAAATTTATTTCTCACTGTTCTGGAAGATGGGAAGTCCAGCCTTTAGAAGTAAATTCCTAATCCCAGTCAAGCCTTGAGATGATTGCAGCCCTAGGCAACATCTGGCTGCACCCTGAGCCAGAATGTATGAACCAAGCTAAAAATTAATTCCTTACCCATAGAAAGCATTGTAAATAATAAATTGTTTTGTTGTTTTAATCCAGTGGGCTTCAGGGCAACTTTTTTTGCACAACAGTAGATAAATACAGATTTTGATGATTGAAAAGGGGGTGCTGCCATAACAACAAAAACCTAAAAATATGGTGCTAGTTTTGGGACAAGTTGGTGGGAAGAACTGATAGGACCATGAGGTTATTAGTGAAACCTAAATGCTATTTGAGACAGTTAATGGAAACTGGATGATGCTCAATGACGATATGAGATGAGAAAGTAAAGAAAAGTAAAGAAGATGTTATTGGAAGCTAGAAAAAAAAAGGACACTTATTACAAAGTGGTGGGAAGTTTATCAATATTGTTGCCTGAAGTAGAATGAAAAATTTTAAATATGCCCAGTGGACTGGAAGAAATCACTAAGAGGATTTCAAGACAGAGTGTTAAATGTATCACCTGTCTTCTACTTGCAGCTAATAGCAAAATACAAGATAGCAGAGATAAGCTAAAGGAAGAACTGTGAAGAATTTAAAAATCCAGAACATACTGGGTTTGAAATTAAAATTGTTTCCTATTCCAAGACTTACAGATGGCAAACAATACTAAAATTAAGAAACGGCTTTCAGGCATATATCATTCTAGGGCCTCTCAGGAAAAAACATAATCTAAAGATGAAACAGATGATGTGACTGTAAAATTCTTTAAGAATGCAGAAAAATCTAAGGCAATGCCTCAGGGAACTGTTCAGTGAGAGAAAAAGTCCTGTAAGAATTTGAAGGATGTGTTTTGTAGATCCTTTTTGTTAAATGATGAGGCTTCTAAGCATCCTGGAAATGTTGTACTTCAATAGCCCCAGAGGAAGCCTAAAGTTGAGAGGGCTTCTAGTAAATACATTTGTGGGTGTGGCTTTTGTCTAAAGACATTTGTGGGTGTGGCTTTTGTCTAATGGAGTAAACTCTAAGATTCATAGGAGACCCACAAAATTTTTAAAAGAGTTATACTATGATGATATTATGGGCTTCCAGCTGATACTGTTATATGATGAAACTTTTGAGATCCTTAAAGAGGGAGTTTATTTTGCATGTGAGAAGGACATTAATCATTGGGGGTCAGAGAACAGACTATGGTAGTCAGACTGCACTGCCCCTGTTATTTATGCTCTTGGTTAATAACCTTCCACATTGAATCAAGGTTGACTTGTGTGGACAATAGAACACTGGATTTTAATTGTGTGTGGCTCCCTAAGACAAGTCATAAAAAGCATTGCAACTTCTTTCTTGATTTCTTAGATCATTCTCTGTGGATGAAGCTAACTGCCATGTCATGAGGACATTTAAGGAGCACCATCCTAAGGAGCCCCAGGTACCAACAGCCAGCACTAACTTGCTAGCCATGTGACTTAATAACCTTAGAGTGGAATCTTTTAAAGCCAGCTGAAGTCAAACTGGTAAATGGCTGCAGGCCCAGTCAACAGCTGACTGCAATCCTATAAAATAGCCTAAACCATAACCCAATCAAGCTGTTTCTAAATTCCCGTGGTTTCCACAGACACCATGAGAGATGATAAATTATTATTATTAACTTAAGCCTTTTTAGAGTGATTTGTTATGAAGCAATAATAGCTAATATACCATCTCAGGTACAATTTCCATTTGCATGCATGTTAGACCTTTTGAGCATTTCTCATATATTTTCCATGTTGGTTCTATTTTCCCCATTCTTTCTTCTCTATTTGGATATCTTCCACTTACCTATTGTCCAGTCCACCATCCCCGTATTCAGCTTGTTCAATCTTCTATTAAATCTATCCATTTATTTCTGATACTATGGTTTTTAATTCTATTGTGGCCATTGGATTATTTTTGCAAATTCCAATTCTCTGTTCAAGGTTTCTTTTTATCTATATTTTTCATCATTTCTTTTATTTTCTTGAATATGTTTACTGCAGTTTTTTAAAAGTCCTTGTCTGCTAATTGCAATCTATGAATCATTTGTAAGTTTCCTTCTATCATTTTTCACTTGATTATTGGTTGTCTATTTTTTACTTTTTTTAATGTCTAGTAATATATATCAGACATGTATATAGAAGAACTGTAGAGACCACAGAAGGTATAGTCTTCAAAAAAGTAGAATTTCCTCTGTTAGGCAGTGTTGCAGTTTTGGTAAAATCAGTCCCTCTGATCAGTCCCACAACCCTAATTCGTGGTTGTGAATCTACACAGCAAGCATCAGTCTCTTTAGCCACAGAAAACTATAGAAAGGGAACTTCTGCTTCTGGCCATGACAAAGGAACTGAACAAAATGTGTAAAACCATTGTTTCCAAATACCGTAAACAGGGTGTGCAGGGCTGTGACCCTTCAGAGAAATTGTTAATAAATAATATAATCTCTAACACTTTCCAGCTTTCTGCATGGAAGTATTTCCCAGACTGTGGAACAGGGAAGAGAAACCTAAATAAAACATGTTGCTATCACCATGTTGAGGGGACAAGATACTGGAATTTGGGGAGATAGGAGCCACTGGAATTGGCAGAACAGAGTCCCAGAAAGGAGATGATGAAAGAAAAAAAAAGTCCAAATACCCGAAGAGATTCTGTAAGACTTTAGGTAAATACTAAGATGAATATATGTATAGTGAAATTCCACAAACATGGGCAAACTTGGTTGTTACAAATTGAATAATCCTCAGAGCTCATACAAGGCTGGAAAACATTTTCATTTCAATCATTCAGAATGGAAAGACTCAAGTGAACACTCAGGGAATTCACTGGAGACCCCAAAATGATCATGTCTTAGTAGTAGGTTTAAACTAGCCCCAGAGAAAAGGCTGCTCTAGCCTACTCTAACGCATATTGAAAATAAAAATCAAAATGACCAAGCTGATCTGCAAGTAATTTAACCAACTGCCAAAACAAAATTCAACACACTTTAAATAAAGACAAGAAAATCCAGGCACTTTAAACTTTACACAGTATCCAACATTAGTTTAATGCTTATGCAGTATACAAAGAAACAGAAAAATGTGTATGATCAAGAGAATATTGTCAGTATAAATAGATTTGGAAATAAAAGATGATAGGATTAACAGATTAAGAGCTTTAAAAACCTCAAAAACATGCTCAAAGATTTAAAATATGAACAAGAAAGAAGAGACAGAAGAGAGAAACAGAAACAAAAAATTAACCAAATTTAACTTTTAAATTTGAAAAATACAACATGTAAATAAAAGCTCATTGAATAAATTTATTAGCTTATTCGACACTGCAAAAAAATAAATCGGTGAACTTGAAGATACATCAATAGAAAATATATAAGTATATTGGGGAATGTATGGAAAAAGAATGAACAGAATATCAGTGACCTGTGGGACAATAGCAACCAAGTAAACATTTATGTAATTGGAGACCCAAAAGAAGAAAACAAAGAAAAAAATATGTGAAAAAGTAATGGTTAAAATTTTTCCAACTTTAATGAAAGCTATAAATCTACAATCTAAGATCTGTTTGCAGAGTAAGCTCTGGAGCACATCAAATAAAGGCAGTAGACGCAAGGAGGAGAAACACAAAGACAATTAAATCGAGATATATCACAATTGTACAAGTTATCAATTTATTGCTTCTCAAAAACAAATTCAGTATGGGCTCCATGATTATGGGCTGGACTCCTCATAAGCATTTCTACTATACAGTGAGCACAATATTAAGCTTTGTCAGGGGTAGGTGCTAGAGATTGCAGGTAAAAAAGGAAGCTTCTCTTCCTGGTCTTCTCTTCTCTTGCTGCTGTTTTGTTTCTTCTTCTTCTTGCTGTACAACATGTCAGCTGAACATATGTGTGAAAACCTCTTAGTTGTACACTGCCCCTGCTGCAAAGGAGAGCCTACAGTCCAGTCCCTCAGTGAACTTGCAGCTCTGGCCTAGGTCTGGTGACCACCTTATGGTGGTCCTCCAAAGTACACAATGCACTTGAAGGTTCATGCTGGAAGTGGCATTCCAACTCCCTCTTCATGACTGTCCATAAGCCTCTGTTCACTTGAATCCCAGAAGGTTTTTGCTGCTGTCCAAGGACTGTGGACCAACTCTGGGCCACATAACTCAGTGAACTTCTCTGCCATTCAGTGGGCCACCTTCTTCAATGAGGATTGAATACCAGCCTCTATGATAGGACTCCCCTTCCAAATTTGTCCTTCATTGGGTACTCCCCTTCAGCCCTAGGGTATCTTTTTAAGATCTCTTTATGTGATTACTCATTTTTCTCTTGCTGCTTTTAAAGTTCCTTCTTTGTCTTTGTCTTCTGACAGATTGACTATGAGGTATCTAGGTATGGAACTTTTTGAATTTATCCTACTTGAAGTTTGTTAAGCTTCTGGCATGTGCTGATTAATGTTTTTCATTAAATTTTAGAATTATTTGCCATTATTTCTTGAAATATTTTTCTACCACACCCCACGCCTGGGACTCCCACCATGTGTTTGTTGGTAGGCGTGATGATGTCCCACAGCTTTCTGAGCTTCTTTATTTTTCTACATTATTTTAATCTTTTGGTTTCTCAGAACTTTAATTGACCTGTTTATTCTTTCTTCTACCAATTCAAATCAGTTTTTGAGTTCTTCTAGTGCATTATTAATATCAGTTATTGCATTTTTAAACTCCAGAATTTCTACTTAGCTCTTTTTTGTTATTTTCACCTCTTTCTTAATATATTCTATGTGGTGAGACACCATCTCCTATTTTCCTTTACTCTGTAAATGTAGTTTCATTTCATTCTTGAACATATAATAGATAATTTAAATAATTATCTAATAAATTCAACATCTGAGTTCTTCAAGGATGGTTTCTATTAGCTGTTTTTTAATCTATATATCTGCCAATATTCTTGCTTCTCTGCATGCCTTATAAGCTTTTATTGAAATTTGGACATTTTAAATAATATTATGTGTCAATTCCAGAAATTAGGTCTTTCTCCCACAATAATCATTGCTGTTGCTGCTGTTGTTATTGCTGTTTGTTTAGTGACTTTCCTGCACCAATTTTGTAAAGTCTGTATGTTTTGTCATGTGCAGTCACTGAAGTCCCTGCTCAGTTAGCTTAGTGGTCAGCTAATGATTGGGCAGAGATTTTCTTAAATGCTTTGAACCAGTAAGGCTTCCAGTTTTTGCTGATGTGCTCAGCTTGTTGGGTCATGCCTTCAGTGCTCCCTGGCGGACAGTTTAAAACTCTGCCTTCCGTTTCAATTCTGACTTGTGCTAAACCTCAAGATCAGCCAGAGGTAAAGCTTAGAGCCTTCTCAGATCTGTCCTGGGAATGCACACATCCCTGGACATGTTCAGAGCCCTAGACATGTGCATGCATGAACTACTAAATGTCTAGTTGGTTTTCAAAGGCCCCTATGGACATCTCATTCCCTAGTTTTATCCTTTAGGCCCTTATTCAACCTATTCTTAGCCTCAGCTGGTAATGCTGCTTCAGGTAGCTGTGATGTTAAAAAAAATGCCACTGTTTACAACAAGTACCTGATGGTAGGGCTGAGTGAGATCAAATAAAGACAAGCCCTGAAAATGGAATTTTTCAACAAGCCACTATACAAGTCAAATAGTAAAAATTCTCTAGGGATGGGGTTTTGAGGAGCTCTAAACTCTTACTGCCACTCCAGTGGCTGATCCTAAAGTTGTGGGGTTATTGGCTTTCAAGACCACCGTGAAGCTGAGGAGCAGGTGATGAAATTGAGGTAAATTAAAGTGCCATGAGGCTCGCTGTTCTTAAAGAAATTCAGCTGGTTTTCTTGACCAATCACTCTTCAGATTGTTGCAAACCTTCAGTTAATTTCCAGAGTTCTAAAACACGTTGCTTTTGACAGTTTTGGCAGTGCTCTCATTGCTTTTACAGAGAAGCAGATTTTCAAAGGTCCTTATTCTGCCATTTCAGAAGTAGATCCTGAATTTTTTTAAAGTCTCATTTACAATCACATCAAAAACCATGAAATACTTAAAGATAAGTTTAACAAATTTGAGCAAGATGTGTAGAAAATGAAAATTAAAAATACACTGTTGAAAGAAATTAAGAAAGACCTAAATAAATGGAGAGATATACCATGTTCATGAATTGGAATGCTCAATATTGTCAGGATGATGTTTCTCCCCAAATTGATCTATGGATTCTATACAAATTGATAGACTAAAAATTTTATATGAAAATTCAATGGGTCTGGTATAGTTAAATAATTTTGAAAAGGAATTCAGTTGGAAGACTTTAACTTATTTCAAGATTTGCTTTAAAGCTACATATGGTGTGGTATTGGTGTGAAGATCAATGAAACCGAATGTAGTGTTCAAAAATAGAACATATGCAGGATTAGTTGATTGTCAACTGCTATGGTTTGGATATGGTTTGTTTGTCTCTGCCAAATCTCATGTTGAAATTTATCCCCAGTGTGGAAGTGTTGGGAGATGGGGGCCTAATTGAAGATGTTTGGGTCATGAGGAGTATCCTTGTGAATAGATTAATGCTCTCCCTTGGGAGTGAGTGAGTTCTCAATGCATTAGTTCCCACAAGAGCTGGGTATTAAAAACAGCCTGGCACCTCCCCCCTCTCTCTTGCTTCCTCTTTCACCATGTGATCTCCTCACCACCAGCTCCTCTGCACCTTCTGCCATGAGAGACAGCAGCCAGAGGCCCTCACCAGATGCAGATGCCCAATCATGGACTTTCTAACCATCAGAATCATCAGACAAATGAAACTTTTTTCTTTATAAATTACCCAACTTCAGGTATTCCTTTATAGTAACACAAAAATGAACTAAGACATCAACAAAAATGCTAAAGTTTACTTAGGAAATGGTGAGTTTTTTTCCCCTCCAAAATGGTGCTTTAACAACTGTATTACCATAAAAAAAATTTGATCCTTACCTTATGCCCGGTATAAAAATTAACTAATTATGCATTAAAGGGTGTTCCTCTTGCCTGACTGCCTTTGAGCTAGGACATTATGTTTTTGGTTTTTTTTTTTCCAGTCTTCATATTGGAACTGAAAGATTGGCTTTTCTTGGATCTCAAGCCTACTGGCCATTGGACTGGAACTACACTATTGGCTCTCCTGGGTCTCCAGCTTGCCAACTGCAGATCTTGGGACTTGTTCATGATCATGTGAACAAATTCTTTATAATAAATCTTTTCATATGTACATGTGTGTATATATATGTATATATGTATATATATGTACATATATACACACACACACATAATTACATATATATCATGTGTGTAATTGTGTATCTTCTATTGATTTTGTTTCTTTGAAGAACCCTGACTAATATAGCTACATATAATGTAGTATTAACATAAAGATCAATGAAACAGAATGTAGAGTTCCAAAATGAAACATGTATAGGATTGATTGTCAACAAAGGCGGCAAAGCAGTTTAAATAGGAAAAGGTACTTTTTTCACAAATGGTGTTAAGACAATTGTATTTCCACATAAAAATGAAATTTGACCCTTACCTCAAAAATACACAAAAATATTAACTCATAGCCGATTATCGACCTGAATACAAAAGCTAAAAATATAAAATTTCTAGAAGAAAACATTGGATTCACAATTTTGGAGTAGGCAAAGATTTTTAGAATGCAAAAACCACTATCATTTAAAAATTAAATCAATTAGAAATTGATAAATTAGGCCTTATCAAAATTTTAAATTTCTGATTTTTAAAAGCAAAAGAAAATATAAAGCAAAGTATATGAAAAGAGAAAGTATTGCCAATGCACACATTTGACAAAATACTTGTGTCCAAAATGTGTGTGTATATACTATATGTGTAAAATCTCTTAGAAATGGGGGAAAATTGAAATAGATACTTCAGAAAAGAAGATATATGATGGACCAGAAAAACACATAAAAAGATCATCTTTTGTCAACAGGCAAAAGCAAATTAAAACCATAAGGTTATACCACTACACATCCACTAGAGAGACTAACATTTTAAAAAGTGAGGATGCCAAACATTGGTGAATGTGTGGAGCAATTGGGACTCATATGTTTCTGGTGAGAGTGTAAAATGAATACAATCACTTTGGAAAATAATTTGATTGTTTCTTATAATGTTAAAAACACACTTACCCTATAAGCCAGCAATTTTATTTCTTGGTATTGACCCAAGAGAAATAAAAATTTATGTCCATAAAACACTTACACATAAATGTTCAAAACAGCTCTATTCATTATGGGCAAAAACTGGAAACAGCCCAAATGTTCAACAAAAAAATCCACAACACACAATGAGTATTATTCAGCAATAAATGAAGCAAACAATTTGTCCCTGCAAATCATGGATGAACCTCAAAAACATTATGCTGAGTGAAAGAATCCAGACATAAAAGAGTATGTGCTTTATGAAATTTCATGTATATGAAATTCTAGGAGCAAAACTAATTTATAGTGATAGTAAACAGATCAGTAGTTTCCTAGGTCTAGGAGTAGGTAGCAGAGGCAATGACTGAAACTCATCATTTGAACTATGCACAAAAAATGAGTGCAGTTTATTGTATGTAAATTACACCTAAATAAAGTTCTTAAGTGAAAAATATCTGTGGGAGATTGAACTCTGCCATTCGGATATTCACAACCCAGCTCTCCAACCTCCCATCCACCTCACCCCCACTGCAACACAGCTTCAAATATGGGGAAAATCTTGATGTGGAGACCAGCTATGTGCTTGAGATGGGACCCTTCCCCTGCCTGGATGGTCTTTTTTCCTGAGAATGTAAAATTTCAGGAAATTTCACCTAACTCTCTAGAAGCCTTTAGCCTAATTCTCAAATCTCCTACATTGTTCCAGAATTCACTGGTTTTTTGAAGCACAGGTCTCTAATTTGTTACTCCAGCCCATGTGACCACTGAAGGCATACGAGTTGCCCATTTTTCCCAGCAGAGGCTCTCTGCTTTGGCCAAGCCAGACCTTCATCCTGTACTCAACAGTGGCAAATGCCTCCAAGGTGAGAAAAGCAGGCCATTGACAAATCATGTGGGAAAGTTCTCTGTGAATTCATCTAATTCATATAGTCCTTGTTAGGAGCTGAATGTTTGTGTTCTCCAAAAATTAATGTGTTGAAACTCTAACCCCCAGAGTGATGATATTTGGAGATGGAGTCTTTGGAAGGTAATTGAGGTTAGACGAGGTCATCAGGGTGTGGCCTCATGCTGGGATTAGTGCCCTTATAAGAAGAGAGTTCCACTCTCTCTCTAACCATGTGCACACACCAAGGAAAGGCCATGTGAGGACAGAGGAAGAAAGTGATCATCTGCAAGCCAGGAAGACAGCCCTCACCAGAACTAGCCCATGCTGGTACCCTGATCTCTACTTCCAGCCTCTAAAACAGTGACAAAAGAAATTTCTGTTGTTTAAACCACCCACTCTATTGTACTTTGTTATGGCAGTCTAAGCAAACTAAAACATTTCTCATTGTTTCCACAGTTCTCTGACACTTTAAAAAATAAGACTTTTGCAATTTATTTGGCCTTTTCTAGTTGTTGCAGTAGGAGCATTGGCTTGATATGACCTGATTTATTGAACTTATTAAACCAGACTTGCATATTGTTCCCAATATGTAAATTATTTCATTGGTTTTACTACACACTTACTGTTGTCCTCCAATATTCATTCTTCCATTCTTCCATAGTAAAAGAAATGTGAACTGTTAGCTGGGGATATGGCTGCCCACAATAAAGACTACATTCTCCAGCATTCTTTGAAGCCAGGCGTATTTTAGTCCCACTGGCATATGAGCAAAAATTATGTGGATGACTTCCTGGTCACATCTTCAGAGGGAAACAATCTGCTCCCTGCTCCCCTTTCCCTCTTCCTGCTGATTGGAATATACATGTGGTAGTGACCCATCTGGTGCTACGTGGACAAAAGAAACTCCTTAAGAAAAGGGGAGTAAAAAAGTGTCCTGGCTCCTCCTCACATTTTTAAGGAGCAGATCCACATACCAGCTTAGACTTTTACTTGAGAAAAAAATATATTCTTTTTTCTGGTTTAAACCACCCATGTTTTTGTTTCTATCACTTGCAGCTGAATTTATATCCCAGCTAATACTCTTACAATATCTTCATTATTTGGGGTTAGAATGTTTGTATTTGTGAATATGTTAATTCATCCAACAAAGTTCTCGCTATGTGTCGTGCCAGGCACTGATTATGCAAACTGGCAAGCTTGTGGCCCAGAGACTGAATTTGAACCCCAGATATGCTTTATTTGGCCCAATTTTTTTGAGCTAACATGGGAATAATTTGCCAAGAGCTGAGTAGAAGTTGCCCTTGTTAGATGACACTTTTGCTTTTCATCCAACCTTCTTTGTTAATTTAGTTTACTTGCCTGGTCACTATTAGAATTAAAGTTTGAGACTCTTCCATTAGAAGTACAATGATAGGACCTACTCCTTGATTTCAATATGCTTATATTCTAGAAGAGCAGTAAACAGGTACAACAATCACTATGCCATGACATGGGTTGACAAATCTGTCCTACCATCTGTTTTTGTAAATAAAATTTTTATGGGCACATGGTCAAGCCCATTTGTTTGCATATAGTCTATGGCTGCTTTTACACTACGTGACAGAGTTCAGTAGTTAAGACTGAGTCTCTGTGGCTCCCTGCATAGTCTCCTGTGGCTACTATTACAAATAACCACAAACTGGCTAAAATGGAATAAATTAATTCTCTCACAGTTCTGGAGGTCAGAAGTCCAAAATTAAGATGTGTGCAGGGCCACACTTCCTTTGGAGCTTTAGGAAGAACCCATTTTTTACCTCATTCAACTGCCAATGTTTGTGGACATTCCATAATGAATGGTTGCCTCACTCCGATCTCTGCCTCTGTGGTCATATGCTTCCTCCTCTTCTGTGTGTCTTTTATAAGGACACTTGTGATTGAATTCAGGCCCTATCCAGATAATTCAGGATGATTTCCTCATTTTAAGGTCCTTAACTTAAGTACACCTGCAAGGACTCTTTTTTCAATAAAGTAACATTCACAGCTTTCTGGCATTAGAAGGCATATATATCTTTTTAGGGGCTACCAATGACTTACCACACTGTCTGCTATAGTTTAAATGTGTCACCCCAAAATGTGTTGGAAACTTAACTGCCATTATAACAGTCTTAACAGGTGGGGCCTTTAAGAGGTGAGGTTACTAGGTCATGAGGGCTCTGGTCTTGTAAATGAATTAATGCTGTTATCACTGGGTAAGTTAGTTATCACAGGAGTGGGCTCTCAATAAAAGGATAAGTTTGGCCTCCATGTTCTCTCTCTGTCTTATTTGCTCACGGGCCCTTCTGCCTTCCACCATTGGGTAATGCAGCACAAAAACTGCCACCAGTTGCCAGCGCCATGCTCTTGGACTTCCCAGCCGCCAGAATCATGAGCCAAATAAATCTCTATTCTTTATATATTACCCAGACTGTAGTATTCTCTTATAGTAACAGAAAATGGACTGAGACAGTCTCAAATCCTAAAATATTTATTATTTGGCTCTTTACAGGAGAAGTTGCCCAACACTGTACTATGGTATAGTGTGACGAAGGCCATTTAACTCAGAGTGATGGAGGTGGGAGATGAAGAGCATATTGCTGGAGAAAATGACATTTGAGTTGAGTATTGATGATTAGGTACAATGTGGCCAGGTTTGGGGAGTGCTGTGACAATATGAGAGTAGGAGAGAGGGAAAATTCATCAGACAGAGGGAATAGCAGCATGTGCAAAGGCCTAGAGCGATGAAACAATGTGGTATGTGGGTAAATACAAGTAGCTCAGCATGGCTATTGTGTCAGGTACATATAGAAAAGAGGCGAAGTTCAGATTGTGAAGAACTGTAGGGACCAAATTAAAAATTTTATATCTAATCCAAAATGCCGTGGGTCACAATGGTGAATTTTAAGCACAAAGAAAAGGCAAACAGATTTGCATTTTGTAAGGATCAATTGGGATCAGTAAATAGTAAATAAATTGGAAAAGAGCAAGAGTTGGGCCAGGAGAAAATTAAGAGGCTATTATAGGATTCTGAAAGTTGTACTGAGGGCCTGAATTGAAGTGGTAGCAATGGAGATGGAGAATATGTAGGATGTAAGTGTAATTTAGGAGGTAGAATTAATAGGACAGAGAGGTCTATTTGTTATAGATGTGGCAGGAGCTGGAGCAATAAGATGACTCCCAGATTTCTGACTTGTGAAAGTGGGTAGATGTTTGTGATGAGTATGGCAATAGGAAATAGAGAAGAATAGATTTGGAAGGAAAGACGGAGAGTTCCATGATGTACCTATTGAGTTTGGGAGTAAGATGATGTCTGACATGTTGGACATGGTTGAGTTGTGGATATCTATAAGCATTTATCAAATAAATCTTGTATATGTGGGTCTGAAGATTAGGAAAGATGTTAGAACTAAAGGTATAAGTTTTATTATTATTTTTATCTCTTTTGAAGGCCCTACTTTATTAATTGCTCTTATCTATTCAAAATATTTCCCCATAGAGTGAGGGAAAGACTCATTTTCATTAACTTGCCAAGATGAAAGGATAGTAGGATATTATCCTTTATAATAATATTGTGATATGTTCATTACTGTCATGTAATGAAAATCAACCACCTCTTTACTCCTGTTTTTCCTCCTACCAATTAGTATTCAAATTACTCATGCATGGTGGATAAGGGCATCACAGAGATTATTCACATACTTCCTGGCTGCTGGGGATCCAATTTATCCTCATAGTAGATTGTGCACACAGGAAGTGACTAACACACGTTTTAAGTTGCATGATAAAATAAGCAAAGCAAGCAGAATTCCCTGAATTGAAAACTTACAAGAGAAAAAAAATTGTCCCTTTGGAATAGGTGTTCAGTCCTTTTCAGGACTTGATTACCTAGTTTGTAGCTTATGTGATACATTTCTTGTTTTTCTTCTTGTTTCTACCTTGTGGCTATTTGCAAAGAGACAGATTCTGTGATGTCATTCATTAATTCGGGTATTGCACTACCCCATATGATCTGAGTCTCCTTGTTTACTGAGTCCTCGACATGAAAACAGAGGGGTTTTTAGCACAACATGCTCTTTCTGACCTCCAGAACATCCTAGAAATATTACCATCACCACCTCCAAATGTCCTCCATCTAGATCGGGTTCTTTTCATCCTTCAATCAGGAAAACTTCCCTCCACCATGCTACCTTTATTCATTCTCCTAAAGTTATTTTTTCATCACAGAATCTATCCTGCTTGCTTCCTTCTTAGAACTCAGCAAAATCTGTCATTATCTGCTCTTTGTGTTTTCTTAATCAGCCTCAACAGGAGTTTAATTTTCAGTGATAGGTTCCATTTTGATTTCACTTATCTTTTGATTTTTTGCTAGATTCACATTTTTGCTTTTTTATCTTAAAATTCCATCTTTTCTAGTTTGGTTTATTTGATTGATCTTTTTTAATGTTGTTAAGATTTATACTAAGAACCTCCTCCTTTTTTATTATTTCTTCTTTCATAATGAAAGAGTTTAAGGTGAATACTTACACTCTTTAGTGTAGCTTTTGCAACAGTGTATTACTTTCTAGATAATTTATAATTTGTTTAAAATTTATGTATGAGTCCAATGGTTATCTAGAAGTGTATTTTTCAGTGCCCAAATAAGTAGACTGGAAGCCCATCTCGTTATATAATATTTGATACATTCAAAAGGCTGTATGTAAAAATTGGCACTCATCAACCAAACTAAAAAACAGAACTTTAACAATATCATTGAAGGCCATTTGTGTGCTTTTTCTTCTCTTCTATTCAGCAATTTGACTAACCCTAAAACAAAACCACACTATTTCATTACTCTGGCTTTGCAACTTTATTAATAGTAACTGTTATGTCAACACTACCATGTCATTCTATTTCTTTACAAATGTCTGAGGAATGTCAGGGAAAATGACAGAGTAGGCAACTTCAAGGGCTTGTTCCTCCACAGAAACACCGAAAAACTGGCAAAAACTGTCAGAATCAATTTTCACCAGAATATTACAAAGCAGTCAGTGCTTTACAGCAACTAAGCAGATACAACCAAAAAAAAAAAAAAAAAAAAAAAACCATTGAAACCCAGTAGAAAAGATTTGTGGTGTTTTAACTTACTCTTGCTCCATTGCTCTCTACCCAGCCTCATGGTCTGGAAGATGGCAGCTCATGGAGGGAGCAAAGCTGATGTTGTTCTCAAAGAATGGTGGTTGTCTGTTTTGACCTGGCTGGCCACTTTCTGAAGGACTAATGCAAAGAGCTTGCCCTTTTTTTCATCTATCTTGTAACTCTTGCTGTTAGACAAAGAAGCTGCTATGTGGGGGAATTTTTCAAAAACATTTAAAGGCAAATGAGGCCGGGCGCGGTGGCTCACGCCTGTAATCCTAGCTCTGGGAGGCCGAGGCGGGTGGATCGCTCGAGGTCAGGAGTTCGAGACCAGCCTGAGCAAGAGTGAGACCCTGTCTCTACTAAAAATAAAAAGAAATTATCTGGCCAACTAAAAATATATATATACAAAAAAAATTAGCCGGGCATGGTGGCTCATGCCTGTAGTCCCAGCTACTCGGGAGGCTGAGGCAGTAGGATCGCTTAAGCCCAGGAGTCTGAGGTTGCTGTGAGCTAGGCTGATGCCACGGCACTCACTCTAGCCCAGGCAACAAAGTGAGACTCTGTCTCAAAAAAAAAAAAAAAAAAAAAAAAAAAATAAAGGCAAATGAATTACTTGTTGCCACTTGGGCCTAAGCGTGTCAGTTAAGTAAAACAATAGACACTTTGAAAAGCCTTTGAGAAAGGCTAGGAAGTGAGATATTTGGGGGAACAAGAGCTTTGAAAATCTTCTACACATACCTGGGAATCTAGAAGTCCACATGAATGCCCAGGGTGGGGTACATGCTCAGAAAAGACCTGAAGGAGGTCCCCTGGCTGGCCTTCCAACTCTGTACCAGCAGGAATTAAGGCAAAAGAAGTTTCAAACTGCCCATCTGAGTGTTAAAGGCACGTCCCAACACACACACACACACACACACACACACACAGCCCATCTGCAAAGACTGGGAGATATTTTTGGCTCTAGGCATTTAAGGAAATCTTTGTGAAATCACTAGCTGACCACTACACTAGTGGAACAGAGACTTCAGATGCCACACAAAACAGAGAAAACAAACCTTATAAAAATTATTTAGAAAAGTCACTATACTAACAACTTTGTGAACGAAAATAAAATCTTAACCTCCCAACCAACTGAATGGACTCCCTCTTGGCCTTAACACTGAGTTGCCAGCCATGAGGGGAAAAGAGGTCAGACACACCTTGTTATGCCCCCTCCGTTTTGGAGTTATTCTTTGTAACAGTAAGATACTAAATCACTACCAAGCCTAAGGCCATGCAAGACAAAGGTTAAACCACATCTGCAGCCATCAATTTACTTAACAGATCACCTGAGTTTCAGTAAATGTTCAGTGGCTTGTCGCTGACTAACAGACATCATTATCTTAAGACATTCCAATCCTTCAGACAAAGCTTTATTTCTTTTACCAATTATAATCAAAGAATCTTTAAACCCACCTATAACCTGTAAGCCCCTGCTTCAAGATGTCCTGCCTTTTGGGGCCAAATCAATATATGCCTTCCATGTATTGACTTATGAACTTACATGTAATTTCTGTCTCCATGAATGTATAAAAGCAAACTGTAACCTGACTACTGCAGGCACATTTTCTCAGAGCCTCTTGAAAACATGTGCTCCAGGCCATCAGTCACACACACTAGGCTCAGAATAAAGCTCTTTAAATTATTTTACAGAGTTTTGGTTTTTTCCTTTAACAACTATAATCCACAAAAAGCGCCAACAAAAAATTCTAGGGAGGAGGGAAAATATGATTTCTTGAATTATCATATTACAATATTAAAAAGTTACACTTTTCAACAAAAATCATAAGGCATGCAAAAAAAAAAACCCCACAAGAAATTATGGACATTACTATGAAAAAAACAAATGAACACAAACTGTCTCTGAAGAATGTTGGACATTAGACTTACTGGGAAAAGACTTTAAATCAACTGTCTTAAAAATGTACAGTGAGCTAAAGGAAACCATGGACAAATAAATAAAGGAAACAAGGATAATGATGTTCCCCAAATACAGAATTATCGATAAAGAGATAGAACTTATAAAAAGGAACCACATAGAAATTCTGGAACTTCAGAGTAAAATAACTGAAATGAAAAATTCACTAGAGGTTGGTTCGAGTGCAGTGGTATTTACAACTAATTGATGACAACCAGTTACAGATTTCCTTTGCTCCTTCCCCACTACCACGGCTTCACTTGACCAGCCTTAAAAAATAAATAAATAAATTCACTAGAGAGGTTCAACAGCAGATCTGAGTAGACAAAGGAACAATTTAGCAAATTAAAGATAGGTTGGTTGAAATCATCCAATCTGAGGAGTAGAAAGAAAAAGAATAAGGAAAAAGTGAACAGAGCCTAAGAGACCTGTGAGACACCATCAAGCATACCAACATACAATATACACATAATGTATATACCAATATATGTTATGGAAGTCCCAGAAGGAGAGAAAAAGGTGAAAAGAGAAGAAAAAATGTTAAAAGAAATAATGGCCCAGAACTTCCCAAATTTGATAAAGACATAAATCTGTACATCCAAGAAGATCAATGAACTCAAAGTAGAATATATTCAAAGAGGCACACACCAACACACAGGATAATCAAACTGTTGAAAGACAAGGGCAAAGAGAGATTCTTGAAAGACAGCAAGAGAAAAGCAACTTGTCACATACGATGGATCCTTCATAACATTAATAGCTTATTTCTTATCAGAAACCATGGAAGCCAGAAGGCAATGAGATTACATATTTAAAGGGCTAAAAGAAAAACACAAGATCTATCAACCAAAAATTCTACATCTGGCAAAACTATTCTTCAAAAATTAATAAGAACTTAAGACATTCCCAGGTAAACTAAAGCTGAAAGACTTCATTGCTAGTAGATCTGCCCTACAGGAAAATGCTAAAGAGGGTCCTTCAGGCTGAAATAAAAACACGCTAGACAGAAAATTGAAGCCATACAAAGAATAAAGAACACTGTTGAAAGTAGCTTCTTAGGTAAACATAAAAGCCAGTATTACTGTACTTTAACTTCTCCTTTTCTTTTCTTTTCTTCTATTATATAAAAGATAGATGCATAAAATAATAATTATAACTCTGTGTTATTAGAGACAGTGTATAAAGACATAATTTGTGACAATAATAATATAAACAGGAAGAAATTGAGTGATAGAGCAAAGTTTTTGTATATTATTAAAGTTAAATTGGTTTCACTTCAAACTACATTCTTACCAAGTTAAAATATTGATTATAATCCCAGGTTAAATACTAAGACAACTAAAAATATTCAAAAAATGGAAATGAGAATGGAATTGAAATAATGCACTAGAAAAAATCAAACACAAAGAAGACAGTAATGGAGGAATTGAAGGAAAAAAATATATAAGATGTATGGAAAACAAATAGAAAAAGGCTGAAGTCTGTCCTTTATCAGTAATGACTTTAAATGTAAATGAATTGAACTCTCCAATTAAAAGTCCTATTTTGGCAGAATGGATTTTTTAAAACACATAATTCAACTATGTTCAGTCTAATTCAAGACACAAACAGATTGAAAATTATGGGATGGAAAAAGACATTCCCTACAAATAGTAATAAAAAGAGAGCTAGGGTGATTACATCAGACAAAATAGGCTTTAAGACAAAAATTGTAACAAGAGACAAAGAAGGACATTATATATTAATGAATGGATCACTTTATCAAGAAGGTGTAACAATTATAAATATATTATTTATGTTTACACTTTTATAAATGTTTTTTCATTTTATAAATAAATTATATATACATCTAACAGCAGAGCCACAAAATACATGAAGCAAAAAGTGGCAGAATTAAATGGAGAAATAGTTCTGCAATAATTGCCAACAACTTAAATATGCCACTTTTGATAATGGATAGAACAACTGGACAGAAGATAAATAAGGAAATAGAAAATTTGAACAACACTATAAATCTAAATTAGATCTAAGATATATACAGAATATTCCTCTCAACAACAGCAGAAAACACATTCTTTTCAACTGCACATGGAACATTTTTCAGGATAGACCATATGTTAGGCTAAAAAACAAATCTCGATAAATTTAAAAAGATTGAAACTATACAAAATATGTTCTCTAACCACAGTGGAGTGAAACTAGAAATTAATGATAGAAAAAATTTCTGGTGTTTTCTTTAACCAATGTTAAGAAAACACAAGGGAAAATTAGAAAATACTTTATGACAAATGAAAATAAACATTTATGAATGCAATATATGCCACTGAATTGTATGCTTTAAAATGGTTAAAAAAGTAAATTTTATATTCTTTGTGTTTTGCCACAATAAAAAAAAATAAGCGAAAGAATAGTGTCTGAGCTTACTTTAAGTCATCACTCCTCCATAAAAAACTTTTAGATGAACATATAAATATCCTTGACATCTCCACAGTATTGAATCTTTCAATCTATTTACATAGTAGAACATAGTGTAACAATGTAAAGTCTTCTTTACACCATTCATTCAAGTTTTAATTTTTTCTCTCAAGGCATTGTCTATTTTTTTTTGTTAGATTTATTTTTAGGCACCTTATATTTTGAAATGATTTTTTGTAAAATTTTATACATGTACAAAAAGAGTACAAGTCATAAATACATGTGTTTTTTTATTTTTATTTTTTTATTTCAGCATATTACAGGGGTACAAATGTTTAGGTTACATATACTATCTTTGCCCCACCTGAGTCAGAGCTTCAAGCATGTCCAGACAGTGAGCACTGCACCCATAAATACATGTCTTGATGAATTAATACAAAGTGATTATACTCATGTAAGTACTAATCAAATCAAGAAACAGAACATTATCAATGCACTGCCTCCCCAAAATGTTTCCCTCGTATTCCTTGTAAGCCACTACTTCTACCCTCTTTCAAAAGGACATCACTCTTTTGACTTCTACTTTCCATGTAGACCAATTTTTCAATGTTTCTGTGGTAATTAGCGCTTTTGGTGTCCAGTTGAAGAACAAGTTTATTAAAATAGTTTATTAAAATAATACCTTCATGTTATTGTATTCCAAATGCTACCATTGTAACTTCTTCTTTGACTCATAAATTATGTAAATGTATTTGCTTAATCTCCAAACATTTGGGGGTATTTTCTAGTTTTCTTTTTATTATTGATTTCTAGTTTAATAATCAAAGAATATATTCTGTATGTTTTTAATCCTGTCAAATTTGTAGAGACTTGTTTTATGGCCCAGCATGTGATCAATTAAGATTTGTTCCATGTGCACTTCAAAAAAAAGTCACTGTTAAGTGGAGTGTTCCATATATGTCATCTAAGTCAAGTCTATAAATGCTGTTATTCAAATATTCCATACACTTGATGACTTTTGATTGCTTGTTTTATCAGTTAGTGAAAGAAGCATGTAAATTCTCCCACTATTATTGTGGACTTGGCTATTTCCCATTTTAGTTCTGTAAGTTTTGTTTTATATATTTGAGACATAGCCAAATATAATATGTACATCTCGTTTGGACTCTCATTCAAAAATATATTTTATGACAGCAGAGACATTTGAACACAGACTGACATTTGAATAGGATGATATTAAGGAATTGTTAAATTTGTTAGATGTGGTAATGATATCTACTAGAAATACAGACTAAAGGGTTAAACGGTTACATTTTATGATATTTTATAGAATGTACTCATAGAGTAATTTGAAAAGATTGAGAAGTATATTTCCTTTAAGATTTTTATACCAAGTACCTTTTCCTACTCACAAAGATACACATGATAAATAAATCAAGCTGATTGGCTTCACATAAAAGGCTGGTCTGGTATTTGTCAGGGATTTTAGTCAAACACAGAGATTCTATTTTTTTTTTTTTTTTTTACTGCTAACAGATGATTTTTCTTTCTCTTTCTACACAAATATTTGAGCCAACTAATATTTGGGAACAAAATGATCTAGTATATATAGTTGTAGATTTATGGAAATATTTATAGAGTGAAGCCAGAAAACCCATATTAAAAAGTTTTATTCAACTTTTTTTAAACCATGGTCTGACTGAGGGAAGA
The DNA here is from genome assembly GCF_020740605.2 of Lemur catta. Taxonomy (NCBI): domain Eukaryota; kingdom Metazoa; phylum Chordata; class Mammalia; order Primates; family Lemuridae; genus Lemur; species Lemur catta. The sequence goes on along the minus strand of NC_059141.1, from coordinate 42,326,514 downwards.
TTTCTGATCAAAATAAATTTGCCAAGATGTAAACTGTCTTTACTGCCCAGGGATATGAGCCAGCAGTCTTCAACATTAGAATAAACTAACAAGGTTTTGAGCAATAAGACAGAAAAAGAGAATGCCATTGGGAAGGCATTCAACTAGAATTGACTTTTGTAGGTTGATCATGAAAGGGATTTAATGAAAAGTAATATTTTTCCTCCATTCCGTGAGTTTGAAACCACTCTCACATATGGCTTTTAGGAAATTTGTGAAGGGATATTAAAAATGCCATTTGCCAATTGCCTGAGCTCAGCTCTTTGTAGCCAATATAATGGGAACTAATTTTTTCGGTTTTCAGATGCACTGAATTTGAGAGATGTTGAGATTTTCTCAAGTTCACACAGCTTGTATACAGTGTAATGAAAGAAACAACCATTTATTGAGCATCTACTATGAGGCCAACAGTAAGCCAAGTATTTAAACAACACAGTTAACCTCACAATGAGCCTGTAAGGAAGGCATGATTTCAACCATTTGACAGATATGAAAGCTGAGTTTCAGAAAGCTTATGTGACCTACCCAAAGCTCTACTCTACGTGCTGCGCAGTTAGAATTTAATCCTGGATCTGTCAGGCTCCAAACCCTCTATTCGTCACCGTGCATTATAAAGCCATCAACTGCCATGTGTTTCCAATTAAAATGATCATTTAACTTAGTTCACATGGGATTGTTTTAGAACACATTACCTTTAAATTTTTCTTTTTCCTTTCTTAGCCAGCTGTTTTGTCTTTTAATTAGTTTTTTAAAATTGATAAAAGTAATGCTTGCTTATGTGGCTTCTTTTTTAAAGGTTAAATATTAGGAAAAGTACGGTTAAAACTTCTCCCATCCCCATCCCATATTCTTCCCAGACATGACCACTGTGAGATTTCTCACACAGGCCCTTTTAGAAATTTTCTGTGTATATTCAAATACACACACACATTCTTTTTGCTTAGATGAATACATATTTTGCATACTGTTTTGTACCTTCTTTTTTCACTTAACATATCTTGCACATCTTTTCATGCAAGTATATATAGTTCTATATTTTCAACTTTACAACTACTTATAATAATACTCCTTTGCATGGATGTATACAATTCATGTAACCAATCCCTACCAGGGTTATTTCCTTTTTTTAAAAAATGCAAACAAAACTACAATGATCAGTTCTATATGTCAAATTAAATTAGGTGCTTTCAAAATCAAGGATTAACCCTCTAGGCAAGTCCGAATTTTGGTCATAATAAGTAATGGGGCAGAAATAAGGGACCCAAGAGACTGAGAAATCAATTAAAACGAGTTTTTGTACAACCTCTTTATTTTCTACTGAGAGCAACATTAACCAGTGTTCAGATGTTACCACATTGGCTTCAGTTTGCTACTGGTGAGCAGAAATCTTCCAAATATCGGAGCTGTCTCGATTCACTGTGTTTTACCAAATGATCGTAGGGAGTTTTGCCTACTGGTGAGTGACATCTTCAAAGGGGGAGCAGGTTCTGGCTCTTTTTTGACTAAAGAAGAAATCACTGTGGGGTGTCCCTTTGAGAATAGCTCCAAGGGAAAGTACCTCTTGTTAATTTGGTAAAGTGATATTAAACAGCATGCTGGAACAGAGATTTTCCATAAACTCTGCAGTCATACATGTTCAAATTGTGGTAATAATGTGACGTTTGTTCTAAGAATGGAGCATGCAGATAGATCCTGCTATGACTTACTTGAGAACAATTGTTGTCTCATAATTTGAAATTTCTCTGTTTCCTCAAGAGACAAAAAAAAAATCACTAAATAAATGGAGTGTGTTAAAAAGGGGGGTTTCACTAAGGATTTATTAGAATAAGGGTGAATTCCCAAAGCAAAAACTCTGACTTAAATGACATGCCTTTTAAATTTTGATCAACACTGTCAAAACACCCCCTGAAAAGTTGTTTAAATTTATATTTTCATATGCTTTTATTACTCTCACCCCCCCAACACACACGTCTGTGCACACACACATACACACTCACACGTGTACACACACACATTCTCATCCTGGGCAATATTAATGTTCTAATTATGAAGAATATAATTTGTAAAATAGGGTGTCTTAGTTTTAAACTGCATTCTTAAATTTTGAATGAGCTTTAGCATCACGTTTCTTTTATTTATGATTTACCTGCCTAAGATTTTTTTTAAGCATCTCAAATCAAAGTGTGTAAACCATCGCATGATAGATAAATATGAATGGAGATAAGTCCAAATTCTCTTTGAAAAAAAGTATCTTTTTCTTAGGACTGCTCAGATTTTTACTACACTTATGTGCATTGTGGCTCCCTATGAAGCAGTTGGAAGAGAGAAGTTCGGTGGAAAATCTTCATTTCACACTCCTCTTCCTCTAACTTACCACAACAGCTTATAATGACTCCACCCCTGGTTCCTAGATGCTATGAAAAATATTATTCATGAGTATATATTATTGTGTGTAAAATTTATAAAGTAAACCATTATTTATTGCTAAATATATTAGTTATACAGTTGTGGTATATATTTGTCATTAAGAACTTAGATGATGACAAAAAAAGGGAATTAGATAAAATAGGTAAGAGTGTAGTAAGCTACAAAGGTGACTGCCAAAAATTCATCCTCTCCCTACACAAGCTAGCTGCCCCTCCCTTCCACAGTGAAGACTATGTCCTCTCCTCTTGACTCCAGTTGGCACTGTGACTTGCTGTGACCTATAGAATATGGTAGAAGTGGTGCTGTGCAAGTTCTAGGTCTGCCAATTAAGAGATCTGGCAACTGCTTTTACTTGCTTATGGAGTGAAGCCAGGGTTGGGCCATAATATAAGAGAGAGAGAGAGAGAGAGAGGCTCAGCCAGTGCACAGCCACCCTGGGTGAGGTGCCCAACATGTAGGGGAAGCCATCTGAGACATCCCACATGTAGGCGAAGCCGTCTTGGACATCCCACATGTAGGGGAAGCCATCTTGGACATCCCACATGTAGGGGAAGCTGTCTTGGACATCCCAGCTCAGGTTAATCTCCAAGTAGATTGCAGTCACACAATGGATCCTACTCAATACCATGTGAAGAAGAAGAACCACTAACTGAGCCCAACTAACCTGTGGAATCATGAAAAATTAAATAGATAACTAAGAAAGAGACTACAACAGTACCTAAATGCTAAGTACAATAAATAGTACTCAGAGACAAAACCACATGAAATGTAAAATGAAAACCAATCATCAAGACAGGGGAGCTCAGTATAGATGTATGGGGAGGCCCCAGACCAATGGGAGAGTACAGAACTCTTATCCTGAGTTAAATAGCTGGAACCAGTATTCTGGACCTGTGTTTCCAATAGAACTTTCCATGATGTTCATATGTGACTACTGAGCACTTGAAATGTGACTAGTGTTTCTGTGGCGCTGAATTTTAAATTTCATTGATTTTTAATGAATTTGCATTTAAATTTAAATAACCACATGTGGCAGGTGACTTCAACATGCAATAGTGCAGTTACTGCATTTCATATAGGACTCTACCTTGATGAAGGGACAAAAGTCTCCAACAAGTCACTTCAAAATTGTGTCTTTCCTATGTGCCTTCCCCTCAGAACCTTATACTTCAACCTTGGTTTGCTTGAGTCACAGAGGGCTGTGTAGAATTAACATATAATCTGCCAACATCTCCATATGCAGATCCAAGCATCAGGAGTGGGTCCCCCTCCTCTCTGAGTAAATAGAGATGGAGTTGGGCATAATACTTTAACACTAATCTGCCTCTACATTTTATTCTAAGTCTATCAATAGTCTTGAGATAAAAGCGGAGAGACAGGAACACTCATACACTGCTGGTGGGAATGCAAACTAGTGCAACCCCTATGGAAAGCAATATGGAGATACCTTAAACAGATTCAAGTAGACCTACCATTTGATCCAGCAATCCCATTATTGGGCATATACCCAGAAGAACAAAAGTCATTTTTTAACAAAGACACCTGTACCCGAATGTTTATAGCAGCACAATTTACAATCGCAAGGATGTGGAAACAACCCAAGTGCCCATCGATCCACGAATGGATTAGTAAACTGTGGTATATGTATACCATGGAGTACTACTCAGCTATAAGAAATAACGATGATACGACATCTCTTTGGTTCTCCTGGAGAGAGCTGGAACCCATTATACTAAGTGAAGTATCCAAAGAATGGAAAAACAAGCATCACATGTACTCACCAGAAAACTGGTTTCCCTGATCATCACCTAAATGCACATCAGGGAAGGATACCAATTGGATATCAGACTGGGAATGGGGGGGGAGGAGGGGGTGGGGGGAGGGGGTGAGTGTATGCCTACATGACGAGTGCGTTGCACACCCTCTGGGGAATGGTCATGCTTGAAGGTGCAGACCCGGGGAGGTGGGGGGGGGGAGGGGATGGAGGTATGACTACATGATGAGTGCCAGGCGCACTGTCTGGAGAATGAGAACGGATGCGCTTGGGACTCTGACTCGGGGGGATGGGTGGGACATGGAAAATGTATATAACCTAAACTTATGTACCCCCATGATGAGCTGAAATAAAAAAAAAAACAAAAAACCTGAGAAGGAAGATTCTTCTGAAATGAGAGAACGTAAACAAAGCACCTATCCAACATCAAGATTATAAATTATCCTCAACAAATGGAAGCTATCATCGTCATCAATGGCAGCATGTATCATTTGCAGAGGGTACTTTTTTTTTTATTTTAGAACAGCCATAAACCATTTGGAGCTAAGTTTCACTGATACAGATAAATCCTACTTTGAGTAAAAAAAAAAAAAAAAAAAAAAAAGCATCTATTATAACAAAAATTTCTGAGAACTTTAATTAAGGTATTTAAAATTCAAACCCAAATTTATATATATGTATGCTGTGTTCCCCAAACTTCTTTCAAGACCAAATAGAAATATTTTGTCTATATGACCTCTATTAACTTCCTGCAGCAGCAATAGGATGCATTTTGGGAAAGCTCTTTTAGAAAACTGCAGAAGAATTTTTATTAAACTGGGCTAATGTCATAATGAAATATTGAAAACTTCAACCATGAATACTACATAACTTTCCAACATCAATTCCATTTCCTTAATTAGAAAATTAATCACTTGAGATTATTAAACAAATATGAGGCAAGATTAAAATGATGATTTTCATTTCCTTATAGGTTAATTTTTAAATATTTAATAAAAATAGAGTAATACTCTTCTCAGGGAAAGCAAGATTATAGCTGAGATTTAATTTAATTATTTGGTAACTAGGCTCCAAAATTTTCAAACACTGTTTTTAACATTCCTACCTCCTGAAGGCAATATTGACATTTACATGAATAAAATCATTTTTCTATACCCACCTGGCAATGAGCCATGATTTTGTGAAGAGCCAAGGACAAATAACTACTATTTCAAGAGCTTTTTTTGCTAGAGAGAAATTCTTGCTTTCTTAGGAGAATAGAATTTGTTCTGCTCCACTGTCTAATTTAACACCAGTGAAATTGAAAATGTATTATTTCCACTTCCTATGAGTCCTAAAAAGATTCTCCTACCCTCCAGAATTTGTTCCAGTTGGATCGTCAAATTAAGGTAACCAGTAAATTACTCCAATCACTTAAGGATTTGGTTAAAATGTGCAAAGAAATCTCTTCTCCCAAATTCCTATTCATGGAATTTTATTGTTGATAGCAGTGCTCAAAGATCATCTTCCTCCAAGGTTCTCACCCTGGACACATATTAGAATAACTGGTATGGGGGCGGGTAGCCTTTTAAAAATGCAGATTCCCGGGCCCCACCCCAGACTACTCTCAGAGATGGGGCGAGAGGAGTAGAAGGGCCAAGCGTAGATACCCTTAAAGCCACTAGGGAGATTTTAATGAAGATTACACCATTCTGTTCACTTTCCAGACTTGGGAACTTAACTGTTTCAGTTCTTCTTCATGAGACCATCAGAATGGAGCTGTCTGAACACGTGGTGGTTTACAAGCTTGTGTACGAGTCGCCAGGGTTACCAGGTATGTCTCCAGGGCCTCCTCAGGGGTGAAAGGAGACAGTGAGGAAAGGGTAGATTCTGATCTTCCACCAGAGAACCACTCCTGTGTATTGAGTTTCTTCGTATTTGTTTGAAAAGAGGGTTCCACCCCTAAAGCATGCCAAGTCTGAGAAATCACTCCTCTAAAAACATGAACACAATGTGAATAATGTCCATGTCTGAGATGTTTACCAAAGTATCTTAGGAGCCAGACACCAGTTCAACTATTAATGAAATGTAAAAACACTTAAAAGAACAGAAGAATGTTTATTCTTAAGTCATATTTTCTTCAGGTGTTTGATGAGCTCTAAGGAGACACGTGGCTCAAATATTTGCACCCATGAAAAATACGCATAGCAGGTAAGAATCTCAGGTCAGAAGTTTTCAAAATTAAAAACAAAATTTTGTTTTTGCAACTTAACATTATTTCTATTTTATGTCCTATTACTCTGATATCTAATATTAAAGGTACCCTGCCCCTGTCCATGCTGTGCCTAATCTGGGGGGTTTAGGCAGTTCCAAGGCATTAGAGAGGGGCCTGGATCCTGATGTTTGTCAGTCCTTGCTGAGATCTTCTGAGATGCCCCCTGTCCCACCCAGCCTCAAGTATGAGTACATGGAGACCCCTTTTATTCCCCACCATAAAGCCTGTTAGGTCCAGCTTTCTATCAACGGCCTTTGCCCATAGCTTGGTCTCTCAGGAAAGCATTCTGCTGCTCCTCCTGCACCCCTGGGTGTCAGAGGCCCTGTGAGGGTGTCTTGGGCTCCTCTCTTCAGATACTCATGCTGCCGAGGGGGAACCCGTGAAGCTTGGAGCCCTCCTGGCTCCACGCTGAAAGTGGGGCACGGCTCTTCTCTGCTCCTGGATCCCCAAAGCTTTCTCCAGGATCAGTCCCAGCACAGGGTCCCTCTCTGGAAAACGTCAGGGTCTAAGTATTACGCTGACTCTTCTTTCTTAAGGAGATTATAGTCATGGGGGTGGAAAAACTCTTGAACTGAGAACATTTTCTTCTAAAACTATTATTCTGTTCTAAAGTCTTCAAAATCCAGGCTCTTGCAACTCAAAACACCTCTCCTCTTAAGACAATTGTTTGTGAAGGCCTATTTTAAAACTGAAGTGCAGAGAATTTCCTGCTGGTTCGTTCTTTCTCTTATGTCATCTCTTCTCAGCAGCTGCTCCAGTAAAGGTGACAAGAGTCACAGGAGACAAAGAAGACAGGGGAAAAACATATCAATTCATATGTCAATGTGGTATCTTTCTGCACCTGCACATTATCCGGGTTCTGATCAATTCCTTGACCTCCCTTCAAAATTCTGCATATCTTCTCTGACCAGGACTGGCTATGTAATTTGAGAAGCCTAGAACGAAATAAAAAATGTGGGGCTCTTTCTTCAAAAAATTATTACAAATTTCAAAATAGCTATAGCATAGCCTTAAGCCAAGCATAGGGCTTCTCTGAACACAGTGGCCCTGTGTGACCAAGGAAGTTGGCCCTGTCTCTAACCCTTAAAGCACACCTTTTTTGATTTTTATTGGGATATTATTTATACAGTCATCCATCAATATCCTTGGGGATTGGTTCCAGGCCCTCCCCTCCCCCCAGATGCCAAAATCTGCAGATGCTCAAGTCCCTAATATGACATGGTGTAGTATATGCATATAACCTACACACATGTTCCTATATACTTTAAATCATCTCTAGATTGCTTATAATACCTAATACAATGTAAATGCTATGTAAATATATATTATGCTATATGCTTTTAAATTTATATTATTTTTATTGCTTATTGTTATTGTTTTATTGGGTTTTTTTTCCCAAATATTTTTGATCCCTGACTGGTTGAATCTACAGACGCACAAAATTATCAAAATAAGTTTTAAAACAAAATATCTAGCAATAGGAATTAATCATATAAATTACAGAATATGATAGATATCTATGCCACTTTTTATAATCATGTAAGAATATTAAATGACATGGAAAATATTATCATGATTCTGAATATTGGAAACGTTAATGTTTCTGTCCTGAACACACCCTGTTGTCAGGGAAACAGTCCCACCTCCTCTTCATCAGCCAGGAAGAGCAGCCCTTGTTCCACCCCATGTCTCTTCTCTCCACTGAGGCTCAAGGATAAGCAACAGATCCAAGAGCAACCAATCTGTAGACTTGCCAGAAACCTATTATCTGTATGGTCTTGATGGAATAAGGAACAGGGCCCAATTTGAAATTTGTACTAAAAATTCAGAAACTATGAGACAGACTATAAGGTTAAGAGCTCAGTGACAAGGCTACAAGGTAGAGTTGAACCTTGAAGAGCTGCTGTAAGAAGTGGTAAACTGAAAGTATGGGGGAGCAAAAATTAAGAATAAGCAGAGAAAGCTTATTGGAGGAAGGACAAAAAGAAGATAGATGGAGGTTAGCCAGCCTTGTTGTAAACACAGCTCTGCAGCAAGGACACAGAGCTCTTGTTGCTGAGGTCTTGGGAGTAGCTTCAGATTCAGAACCACACTCTAGCCCAGCTCCCCAAGGGGCTCACCCTACCTTGGCCTCTGCTCTTGGATTTCCAAGACAACGTCCTTATCATTCCTTGCACATTTTTTCGACAAGTGCTTTTCATGGACTGGCCCCAGTGGGTCTCTATCTTACAACTGTTATGAAAGAGTATGTAGACTATAAATCCAATTTTATTTTTTTAGTGTATGCTTACATGTATGTATGGAGGTAAAGCAGTGTCACATACTTACCAACAGTATTCTTAGGTGTACAAAGATTATGTGGCTTCTTTATTTCTCCACTAATTGGTCTGCTCACCTAAAAGGTGCTTCTCACTGGTGTCTGGGACAATTAGACTTGCCAGTGTTCCAGTTCTCTATGATATAAATGTCTCCAACCACTTTACATGTTCATTTAAGGCTCATCCCCTAGATTTTTGTTAAAGATATACATGTATGTGCATGATGTGACATATTTGTAAAGCTATTTATTGCACTATTATTTGTAATAGCAAAAGTTTATCTCTGTCTATCAATAAGGAGTTAAAAAGATTATGAAGCAGGCTTACAATGAAATATTCTCCAAAAAACCAAAGAATGAGTACACAATATACTGTACTGATATGGAAATCCTAATCACATATTTTAAATGGAAAAAATATGATCTTTCTGTCTTTTTGATGTAGGCATTTAGTGCTATAAACTTCCCTCTTAGCACTGCCCTTGCTGTATCCCAGGGGTTTTCATAAGTTGTGTCACTATTATTATCTGTTTAAATTTTTTTTTAATTTCCATTTCGATTTCACTATTGACCCAAAGATCATTCAGGAGCAGGTTCTTTAACTTCCAAGTATTTGCATAGTATTGTGAGTTCCTCTTGGAATTGATTTCTAGTTTTATTCTGCTGTAGTTTGAGAAGATACTTGATATGATTTAAATTTTAAAAAAAATTTTGAGACTTATTTTGTGGCCTAACATATGGTCTACCTTGGCAAATGTTCCATATGCTAATGAGAAGAATGTATATTCTGCAGTTGTTGGGTAGAATGTTCAGCAAATGACTGTTAGGTCCATTTATTCTAGAGTCCCTTTACATCTAGTGTTTCTTTGTTGATTTTCTGCCTTAATGATCTGTCTAGTGCTGTCAGTGGAATGTGGAAATCTCCCACCATTATTATATTGTTGTCTATCTCTTTCCTTAGGTCTAGTAGTACTTGTTTTATGAATCTGGGTGTTCTGGTATTGGGTGCATATATATTTAGGATTGCTATATCTTCTTACTTAATTGATCCCTTTATCATTATGTAATGGCCTTCTTTGTCTTTTTTTACTGTTATTGATTTTAAGTTTGTTTTATCTGATAATAGTATAGCCACTCCTGCTTTCTTTGATTTCCATTTTCATGAAATATTTTTCTACTGCTTTACCTGGACTCTATAAAAATCTTTACAGTTAAGTGAGTCTCTTGAAGGCAGCAGAAAGATCACAAATCAACCTAACATCATACCTCAAAGAGAAAGAAAAACAAGAACAAACCCAAAGCTAGCAGAAGAAAAGAAATAACAAAGATCCAAGAAGAACTAAATGAAATTAAACCCTTCCCAAAATGTAAAGGATCAATGAAATGAAAAGTTGGTTGTTTGAAAAGATAAATAATATTTATAGGCCCTAGATAGATTAACTAAGAAAAGAAGAGAGAGGATTCAAATAAGCTCAATCAGAAATGAAAAAGGACACATTACAACTGATATCAGAGAAATACAAAAGATCCTCTGAGACTACTATAAACATTTCTATGCCCACCAACTAGAAAATCCAAAGGAAATGGATAAATTTCTAGAAGCATACAACTTCTCAAAATTGAATTAGGATGAAATAGAAATTCTGAACGGACCAATAATGAGCTGGGAGATTGAATCAGTAATAAAAAAAAAAAATCTCCCAACAACAACAACAAAAGCCCAGGACCAGCTAGATTCACAGCCAAATTCTACCACACATACAAAGAAGAACTGGTACCAATCCTGCTGAAACTGTTCAAAAATATTGAGAAAGAGGGGATAAGCATAGATGTAAAAATACTCAACAAAATACTAGCAGACCAAATCCAACAGCACATCAAAAAGATAATACACCACAATCAAGTCGTCTTTATTTCAGGGATGCAAAAATGGTTCAACATGTGCAAGTCAAAAATGTGATTCACCACATAAACAGAATTAAAAACAAAAACCATATGATCATCTCAATATATGACACAGAAAAAGCATTCAATAAAATCCAGCATCCCTTCATGATAAAAACCCTCAACAAACTAGGCATAGAAAAAATAGACCTCAAAATAATAAAAGCCATATATGATAAACTCATAGCCAACATCATATTGAATGGGGAAAAGTTGTAAGCATTGCCCCTAAGAATGGGAACAAGACAAGGATGTTTACTTTCACCACTTCTATTCAAAATAGTACTGGAAGTCCTAGACAAAGCAATCAGCAAGAGAAAGAAATAAAGGGCATCCGAATGGAAACAGAAGAAGTCAAATTATCTCTGTTTGCTAATGATATGATCTTATACCTAGAAAACCTTAATGACTCCTCCAAAAGACGCCTAGATTTCATAAATGAATTCAGTAAAGTCTCAGGTCACAAAATCAACACACAGAAATCAGCATTTCAATACACCAATAATGATCAAACTGAGAACCAAATCAAGAATTCAATCCTGTTTATAACAGGGGCAAAAAAATAAAATACCTGGGAATACATTTAACCAAGGGCTTGAAAGATCTCTACAAGGAAGGCTGCAAAGTCCTGATGAAAGAAATCATAGATGACACAAAAAAAATGGAAAAACATCCCATGATTATGGATTAGAAGAATCAATATTGTTAAAATGACCATACTTCCCAAAGCAATCTACATATTCAATGCAATTCTTATCAAAATATCAATGTCATTTTTCACAGAATTAGAAAAACAACCGAAAAATTCATATGGAACCAAAAAAGAGCCCAGGACTCAGTTATATTGACCAATGAAAACTAAGCAAGTTTGAATACTTCATTTGCATAAATAGACCCGATTGGGAATCTGGGGAGGAACTTGCTATAAAATCCCTCCCTTCCCTTTGTTCTCTGGAATGCACCTTACTTTTACACCAGAAGCTGTGTCTCCCTAGTCTGTGAACTGTTTACTGAAATAAAGTCTCTTTATTCCAAATTGCTTTTTCTGAGAATGTTTGTTCATAGTATGTGGAAAACTTTCAAGGCCATCTTGCCCCAGAGATCCAAATGTGAAACCAGGTAAAAGCTTCTGCCCTTAGCATTCTCCTCCACTTTTCTGACACACATGGGTTTGGCCCAGAGTGGGGCATTTTGTTTTATAATTTTTATTTTAAAAAGAAGCAAATATTTTTAAAATGTTAAGTTTCTATTATTATTGGTAGGAACATGGGAGTTTGATGTATTGTCCTTAGTACTTTTCTGGATTCTTTTCTTAGTTTTCATTTTCTAAATATTTGAAGATGAAAAATTCAATTCAGTCCTAGGTTTAATGGTATTTTAGGACGATTTTTAGAACTATTTTTGGGAGACAAGCTGGGATTCAATTCAACATCATGATTGGTTTGTGGGCTGCACAAAAAGTGAAGTAAGGAGATGCTTAGAAAATTAAAAGTGGAAGATGAAAGCATCACCACCACCAATAGCTCAGTAATGTTTTCTTTTTCTTCCGCTATACAGATAATTGTCTCAGATCACTATTCAGCTAGTTCAGACTCAGTCTAGGAAACAGATAAGGGAGATAACTTATGTGGCTCTTCTATAACTATCTTTTCTCAGGTCTCAAATATTTAATCTTTGAAGTCCATCCAGTTTAGTCAAGAGACTGCTGAACTTCTTTCATAGTAATAGCAGATTTTATCCAAGGTAATAACTCACTCAGAAATATACCACTTTCTTATATCCTTTGTGGATAGTGGTGTTCATATGACTAAATTCTGGCCAATAAGATATGAGTTAATACCACATGGGACTTCCAGGAAAACAGCTTAGAGACAGCTAACTCCCTTTCCCCTTTTCTTATTCCCACTTCCTGAAATGTGGATATAATGTCTGGAGCTCTGACAGCCATCTTGGACCATAAGATGTATCTTTGAGGACCATAAGACCTCAAGGTTGAAAGCTAGCCCAGGGGAGCAGAAAGAAGGAAAGAACCAGGGTCCCTTATGACTTAATGGATCCCGCATATCAGTCCTGGAGTCTGCCTCCAGATTTCTTTTATGTAGAAAACAAATCTTGTGTTTTTAAGCCACTGTGATTGGGTCTCTCTCTCTCTCTCTTTTTTTTTTTTTTTTGAGAGAGAGTCTCACTGTGGATCCTGGGCCAGAGTGCAGTGGCATCATCATAGCTCACTATAACCTCAAACTCCTGGACTCAAGTGATCCTCCTGCCTCAGCCTCTGAAGTAGCTGGAACTACACGTTCATACCACCACACCCAGCTAATTTTTCTATTTTTTGTAGAGACCAGGTCTCACGATGTTACCTAGACTGGTCTCAAACTCCTGGCCTCAAGTGATCCTTCCACTTCAGCCTCCCAAAGTGTTAGGATTGTAAGCATGAGCCACCACTCCTGGCCAGTTGGTTCTCTTTTAATATCAAACTGGCTTAATGCCTAACTGTTACAGTCTTGGGTGGAAATTTATTCATTCATTCAAATAGATTATTATTGAGCATCCCAGTTCTAGGCATTAAGTATTGAGTATTTTGGTACCAGATACTGGAATAATGGAAATAAAATTTGTAATTACTATTATTACAGGTGCTGTGCTGGATTCCTTTCTCACTTGCCCCTCCAAAGCTACTGTCCACATACCCTGCTTTGTGCCGCTGGGTGTATTCAGTGGGCTCCCTTACTCTCTGGCTGTGGTTGGATTCAGTCAGTGAGGAGTACTGCCAGAGCCACAGTGAGAGGGGAGGGTGAGGTTGGAGTATTTATTCTCTGGCTCCCCACTGCAGGATTGCCATAAACTGGCTTCCTCTCTCTACCGAAAGCCAAAGCTCCCGTCAGGCAGCTCTTGCTACACTATTCTCTGTCTCCGGCTTCTGGCAACCGTTCCCTTTTTTATTTCTTGAGGCCTCAGATTGTCCTTGTGCCCAGGTGTATTAAGCTTGGGATTTCACTACACCCTACACATGCTTTTATAAAGGGTCCCTTCTCAAAACACTCCTCAAATTAATCCATCTGAATGTGCCATCTGTTTCTTTCTGGGAACCAAAAGAACTTCTTGTCAAGTTCTTTTGTGACAGTCCCTGCTAGGTATACTGTTTCATTGAAGCTTTACAATCTTGTCTACATTTTACCAAGTAAGGCTGAAGAACAGAGAGGTTAAGTGAACTGTAACCAAGGTGTTAATTAGGTCCTTTTATTTTCCTAGCCTGGAAACTTGTAGAGATAGGCTTACCCTTATATGAAATAGTGCAATCAGCATTTATCGTGAGTGTACTCCATCCACCCACGTTGCTCCCCACCCCAGCTTTCATTTCTGTGCCTCTTGCTTGCAGTATCCTAGTGCTGCCTCTTGGGGTTCAATGTTCCCTGCTGTAGTGTCTCCCTCAGGTCTGTCAGCCCAGCCATTCTCCTTGCTCCAGCCCCAGTTTTCTTCCCTGTGCCCGCCCTTCCCTTCAGTAACTGCATGTTACCCAGATAATAATACTGAGCTCTACAGCACTTGCTGGTAATAATTATTATTACCTCTCTAAAGGGTAGCAAGAATTCCAGTTGACCCATTATCTTAATTTAAACAAATTGCTTAACCTATACTGGTAGTTTTAGAGACGGCTGTAATGACTAAAGAGACATTTTCGTGGTTATGCCCTCACCGACTGCAGACCCACTTGGCATAAGGGGATCTTGTGCAAGACACTCGGAAAATCTTATCATATTTAGTTTTGCGGAAAAATTCTGGGGCAATTCTCCACCAAAGTAATTTTATTCCTGACATTGTTTTCCTTAACATGTCTTTTAAAATTCTGAGTTATCTCTTCCACACTAGAAGAAGAATTCTCCAGGCAATATGTGGAATTAGCATACATAAAAAAGAAAATCATTTTTGGTGGTGGAAAAAGACTCGTGTTACCTTTCGTTTGTTTAGAAAAACCTAGCCAAGTCCATTTATTATTATCAAAGACAATATGTCATTTAGCCTCCTAAACACTTTCAAATTCTCTTTCTACACAATAGTACTTTAAAAAAAAAAAAAACTAGCTGTGTCCAAAAAGTGTGTTCAATATGTTTCCCCAGACAACAAACATTCTGGAGTTTTAACTTATTTATTTCTAGTATAACTGGGAAGCAAGAAAAAAAATATCCAAATGATTCTAGTTGCATAACAAAGCCTACATGCCAGGAACTATTAGAGTCACAATTCCAAAAGCAGCTCTTCAAATGTGCATGCCCTGTTTCCATTATACAAACAATGCTGTAGTGGTTTGGCACACACTTACTAGAAAAGCCTTGTTTATGTTGAATGATACTGATGGCAAAGAATTCTGCCAAAAACATTCTGTACCCCAAGTATAAGGCTTTCCTGAAGCATAGAACCCAAGAGACTCAGTAGTCATTTGGTTCATCTTGGCACATTTCATAATGTTACTGAAAGTTTGTCACTGTTCCCCAAGGCCACATCAGAAGAACAAGGACAAGTGGTTTGAAGAGTAGAAAAGAGAAGTGTATTGATTTGCCAGCAAATGAGGAGAATGGAGACTCTCATCTTAAAGTACCATCTTCCTATCTATAAGCAGAAATACAGAGCTTTTAAAAGGAGTTTTTGGTTTGGGCTATTGCTGTTTAACTATAGCATCTCTGGCAAAGGCAATCTCGTGACCTCTGTCCAGACAGTTCTCTTCAGCCTTCTCCTGTGGTACAAACAAATAAAGAACACTCCCCTGCCGTTCTGATTACTGGCCTGGGACAGGCAGGCAGGTTTTAATTCCCAAAAGGATTTGGAGGGGGAGGTTTAAAGAGAAAATTTGTAAAACATTTTACCCCTTTTCAGCCCATTCCCTCTGTTATAATAACAATATAAAATTTCCAAAAAAATGTGAAATACCTTGCAGTATTTTCTTCCTGTTACAGTGGAGAGAAGTGCTCACTCCTACCAATTTTTCTTGATCCATACAGTAATAAGACAGATACTGAAGAGTAGAATAATGGGCAGTTTTAAAACATGGCTGCAAATTCTATGACACACATTGAGAGGTAGGGGCTCTGTGCCTCCCATTCAACCTTGACAAGCTCATGACAGCTTAGACTAATAGAGAACAGCAGAAGGCATGCTAAGTGATTTCCAGGGCCAGGTCAGAAATGCTACATAGCTTCCACCTTGTTTTCACAAACATTCTTCGTGGAGCCTTGAGCCACCATGTAAGAATCTGACTACCCTGCGTCTGCTATGATGGAAGGGCCTGGAGGAGGGTCCCCAGTTGCCAGTCCCAGCTGAGCCCAGGCTCCCCATCATCCATCCATTTCTGCCAAGGAAACAGACATGGGAGTGAAATGGGCTTGGACCTTCCTGACTGGCCCATTTTCCAGTTGAACACACAAGCAAAGAGAGAACTCCCAGCAGAAACCCTGCTGAAGTCCTGACCCACAAAATCACCAGATACTATTTCAGCCATCAAGTTTTACGTAGTTTGTTTCATAGCAATAGATAACCAGGACCATTACCTCCTCTTAGGTAGTCATTGATCAGCCTGTCACTACTAGGCAGGATAGTTCTGTTTGATAGACAAGAAACTGAACCACAGAGTCACACAATAATGCAGGGTGTCTTAGTCCGTTTTGTGCTGCTGTAACAGAATACCTGAGACTGGATAATTTGTAAAGAACAGAAATGTATTCTTTCACAGATCTGCAGGCTAGGAAGCCCAAGTTCAAGGTGCCAGCATCTAGTCTGGTGAGGGCTCTCTTGCTGCATTCTCACATGGCAGAGGCAGAGGGCAACAGAGAGAGCCCACTCCCCAAAGCCCTTTCTATAATGCCATTAATCTACTCATGAGGGCTGATGCCTCCTGACCTAGGCCATTCCTAGTAAGCATCATCTCCCAACACTGTTGCATTGGGGGTTAAGTTTCCAACACATAAATTTTTAAGGACACATTCAAACCACAGGACAGGGCTACAGCCTGATTCCAGCTATGACTGCGAACTGTGTGTTTTTTCTTCACTACATTATCTTTTTGTGTTGGTCATAAAATTTTCAAACTAGGATTTTAAAAATAACTAAGTCCATTGGCTTTCAGATTATGTTCTCTGGAGCCTGAAAGTTCAAAGCAAGGCTCATCCTGGGAGAGGAAGCCATGTGAGGATGTCTAATCAAGGGTAGGGTAGGGAGTCTGGCCTTGTTTTGAATTAGATACAGTCTGCGTTTAGTAGTTGTATAAAGGATGCTAATATTCCACTTAAGATAATCTTTTCAGAAAAATGTCCCATTACCAAAACAAAAACTAATAGACAAAAAAATTTTTGGAATAGTGATCTATTCCAAGATACTCATTTTAAAATTTAAAAATCCATGGCCTGATAAACAAAGCATTTTTCCCAGTGTTATATCAAATTATTGCCCAATCAGATTCTGTGATTCCTACTTCAGTGTTTTACCACAGTTATACAATTAGCATGTGTCATGCATATTAGCAAGACCCAAGACTGAGAGGAGTTCATTCATCCAATCAGGATTTAGTCAACGCCCCTCAGGTACCAGCCCCCACGCCAGGTCCTGGAGATGTGGTGTTGAACGTGATGGGCATGGTCATTGCTCTCATCAGAGTTATAACTCAACAAGAAATAATTATTGACTAATAATTCATTTATTTCCTTTCTATAAATTGCTTCAGCTTCTGTCCTTGTCTTATTCTGAACAAGAACAACCAACAGAGAAAATGTTAAAAGTCCCATTATTTAATCTCTTGCAAAGGACAGAAGTTAAGCTACAACCGGGGAAAAGAAAGGAAGGAAGCAGGGAGCTATAATAATTCAGAAACATGAATAATTAGGTCCCAGTTAAGCAGAGTAGGGCTACTCCTATAAGAACAAAGGCAATACTCATACACAGTTTTTAAATTGCTATAAAATTGCCAATATGAATTTTAAAGAAGTTTATTCACTTCTTTGTGTTGTTTATTCAATTTTGTTTGAGAATATTGCTTTAATTAGTCCATAAATTCTTTCAAGCACCACACTTTTCAGGAAGCATTTTATATAACATTCTGTTTAAAGATCAAACTAAACACAAATAGAATTGTGAGATAGGTTTTGAAAAAGAAATAGGCCACTTGGGAGAGGATATGGGCGTGGGTGATCTCTGAGGATCTGCAGGTATACAGACAAAAAAAATCAAAATGGCTCATCAATTCAGTTATAAAAATGTAATCCCTTCAGACAAATCAATTGTAGAACTCTAATGACTGAGTTAACAGAGTGGAGTCTTTATTTTTAAAGGTGCAAAAGGGATATTTTAAACCTTCTATTTTCGCTTTAATTTAAATAAAGACTCTGCTTCAACTCTTGAGATTTTCTAGCTGTTGGAACAAACTTTCCAAATCATTCTCTTCTTTAGGACTCCAGGATTGGCAACATTGCCTTCAATTCATCCACAAACCCTTTACTTTTCGTGATCCATAATTTAAGCCAGAAAGTGTGTTTCCTTCTTAATAGAGAAAGCTCATTTATCTGACCTTGTCACCATGGAATAGGGTGTTACAGCAAACTAAAATTCTACAGAGAGCAATCGTTTTTATTATATGTAAATTGTTGCTTTTCACATCTATGAAATACAAACAAAAATGTCTCAAATTCATGCTGATGGTTATTTAATCTCTGATGATTCAAATGGCACAACAGCATCACCATCATAAACATTTATTCTCATTGTCTACAATAGTAGATATAAAAGAGGCCACATATTGGGCTGGGTCTCTATTAATGCATGTGCTTTTAAAATCACTCTTTTATATGAGCTTTTATTTTCGTTTGTCTAAAACACCTCTTTTAAACGAAAACACACACACACATGCACATAGTTATATATACAAACAGTCCCCCACTTACGATGGTTTATCTTAAAATTTTTTTATTTTTATGGGTTTTTTTAGTATATAACCCCATCATAAGTTGAGGAGCATCTATACTTACGTATCTCCCCAAGTCAGAGCTGAGCTTTGTGACTACGGCCTAAAGCTTTACATCTCGAAGCTCCATATGACAAGCTCCTAGCACAGGAGCCCGGCCCAACAACAGTACTCAATAAATGTTCATTGATAATAAATAGATTAAAGAATAGATAATAAATAGTACCTTACAGCAGTTCACATACATTGATGAGTGTTGTTTTGTTTTTCACAACAACCTTGTGAATAAGCAAGGTCAGCTAAAAAATAGAGACTTAGAATATTTATCTCTTTTACAGTCATAATATTATTATGTGGAGGAATCAGGACTCAACTCTGTTAGGTCTGGAGCCACGAGAGAGATACACGAGGCCTCAGGTGTAGCAAAATGCTGTTTATTTGAGCATCTGGGTGTAGATGGGTGGAGGCCAAAAAGAGCATCCATGCCAGGAAGGGGAGAGCGGTGGGTTTTATAGAAAGTTTGGGGAGAGTGAATTTTTTTCTGAACAGTAGCGGGTTCTGAAACTGTCTGTGATCAGAGTTAGATTTACAATCTCCAGACTTTCCAGACTTCTGCGGCTATTGTTTCACAGGCCTTATGATCACTATCTAAGTTTTCCATTCCATTCACTGTATTCTATCCTGTACATACTTTCCAGGTTCCCCCCCTGAGCAGGCCTAACAAACTCTTCCAACATAACACTGTCTCCTTTTCACTCTTGGACCTACCTCCTTTCATAGAAAGAGAGAAAAGAAGCTTTCAGGGTTTTTGTTGTTGTTCTTCTGGCAAAAATAAATGTATGTTAGAGTGTGTTGGCTCATTCATTCATTCATTCCTTTATTTATTTTCTTGTACTGTGCCTTTTTCATTTGCTTTGCAATACTTCTGACAGTTTGAAATTCTTCACATATGTGTGTATTTGCTTGTTTGTTGTCTGTCTCTCCTATTAGACATGAGTCCACATGGGCAGGGACAGGCCTGTTTAATTACCAGCCCAGGCCCGTCTGCATAGTGGTTAGAGGGAAGTTGAAATTTTCCCTCTGAAAATTTGAGTCAAAATTTGCTGAAATGAATGGACAATAGATCAATAGAAGAAAAGACATACACATTTATTAATGTGCACATGGACATGTGAGTCCCACAAACAAGGAACTTGAAGAGCCAGATGACCCAGGTTTTTATACCGTACAGATTGGAGCCTGGCGACAAGTTCCGGGAGGGACCAGGGAGGAGAGGCGGGAGCAAAGGCTGTGCTGTGCAGATGAAGCCTCCCAGAGCACAGATGGGACCCTGCAGTAGATGTTTCTCTGTCAGAACTTTAGAAACATTAGATTTTGGAGCTCCTTTTCCTTTGAGTTAATCTTTCCTAGATCTGGATAAGGGGGCGCCTGAGAAAGCTTCTGCATCTGCTGTTTGCTTCATTAATGCAGATTGTCCCTACAGATGCAAATTCCACCCCAGAGGACAGCTATCCAGAGCTAGTGCTTCGTGTGCAGCTCCTCTGAATAGCCATCTCCAAATATGCCAAAGAACTATATTTTGGAGTGGTATATTTTGGTTTCCTTCATGGGCATTCAATAAACATTTGTTGAGTATTTACTGAACGTTACAGAAATCGTTTCCATTCTGTCCTCCACCCCTAAACTGCTATAGTCCTAGGGAGCATGTTTGTCCCCACCCAGGGGGCACTGCGTGAATGGCACAGCCGGCACCAGAACCCAGCCCCTGCCCTCGTGTGCTGACCACACTCTCAGAGCCAAGTCCCTGACGTTTATTCTCCAACATTAGCTTTTTGTTTCACTCAGATGTTGTTTCCAGTAGACTCTGATATTTTCTTCCACAATGGACTTCCTACATCGGAGAAATAAAGTTTAGAACCCTGCTTATTTCTAAGTAGATGCTTCCTTTAATTGTTTTAAACTTTTATTTTTGAATTTTAAAAGTCAAACATGCACTTGATACAAAACTCAAATAATATATAAAATATACTTTTCCCCAAACCTGGTTCCATTTCCAAAGCAAATCTCTTTTCAGTTTTCATGTATCTTTTCAGACAGCTTATTTATTTGCTCCTTTGTGTTCATGCCTGGGGGGTGTGGACACGTGTATTTGTGTGTGCATGTGTGTGTGTGTGTGTGTGTGTGTGTGTGTATTTTCAAGGTAAATGCTTTTAAAGTGTAATGTAAGTATGTATCTTTTAAATGTCAGGTTTTAGAATATAGCTACAAAATATGACAGAAATCTAAGAGGTTGTTATTAGATACCACCTACAAGTTTTCCCTCAATTACTTCGGTAAGGGAACTCCAGCACTTCTCACAAACAAAATAAAAATCTTCTATTGTCTTAAGATCAAAAACCCTGAAGCATTAGTAAAAAAGTTTTTGTTTTGACTTCCTTGTAATTACCTTCCCCTCATTTCAATTCTTTCCACTCAACTCGAAGAAGAAAACATTTTCCAAAATACCCACAAGCAAAAAGCTACGTGATATGAAAAGGACAATGAAGTCTAAGAGCTGATCCCAAATAGGTTTAAGTACCTAGTAGCAACATTCTCTGGGTCAAGTCGTCAAACTTCTCTCCACTTTCTTTTTCTTGCCTGTAAAACGAAAAGAGGAATTTCTGCCCTGCACACCTATGAGATATTGTGGAAATCAAATCAGAAAATACAGTTTTTTTTATGCTTGGAATATATAACATGGATTCCATAAATTTTCAAGACTAGCTTATGAGCTTTTTGGTTCCAGTATTTATACCACGTTCATGCTGGTATCCCTGACAAAGTCATATTTGGGAGGTGGTGCATATGAAGTATGTTAGGGTTCATTCTCATTGTTTCGTAAAGTGTGTTGCCTTAATCATTTACAAAGACTCTAAGTGCAACTTGCCAATTTTGCTGAGAACCACTAACCCTGATGTATCTCTTCCTAAGACTTTGAGAAATGAATCCACCCTAACCAATCCTTAAAAAAGCAAGTGCTTACGTGAGCAAACCCAAAATTTATGCAGTAACATCTTTAAGTCAGGTGATGTTACTATAATTTATTATCCAAACCAAGACACCTTTGAGGTGGAAAGAAGGTATATTAATAATTATGCAAGGACAGCAAGCTTAAACCACAACTGTCCTGAGAAAACTTTAACATATGGTCACCCAACCTTGAAATGTTACCCAGACTCTAGCAAGGTGAGTCAAGATCACGACCACGGTTTGAGGACCCGCTCTGCTGAACTGTCCAGCTGCTCCTTCCTTATGCTTTAGAGCTTCGTCTGTCATCAAGCTTTTTGCTGCTCCCCAAGGAAATAAGAAGCATTAAGATCCAATTACGAGATTTTCATAAAACTAAACTGATTCCATTTAAAAATTTATGCCTTTTATTCTGAGATTATGTCTCTTCCACTCTTCTGGGATTTACATGTCATTTAAATTATATAAGGGTCAGGGTCAACTGTTTTCTTTTTTTTTTTTAATTTTTCAATATCAGCTCCAATTTAGAACATATTCAATTACAAGGAGCAATAATTTACTAAAATAGACCTAACAAAAAGTTTGGAAGTAGGTGGTCAAGGGCTGCTATAAGCGTTCAGTGATGTCACCAAAGACCCAGTCTTCTGTATTTCTACTCTGCCACCCATAGCATGATCCGTCCTCACCTCATGGTAGCAAGACAGCTGCTGCAAGTCTAGGCATCACGTCCAAGTTCCACACAGAAAGAAGCAGGGAGAAGTGTGGGCCTTTTATTTATAATGTTTAGTTTGTTTCTTTTTTTTAATTTGGCAACAGAAGTCTTCCATAGTAAATATCCCTTTACATTTCATGAGACATAACAGGGTCACATGACAATCTTTGGACCTATCACTGACCAGAGGATATCATGACAGCTAAAGAGCTCTCTTTAAAACAAATTGCAAATCATGTCATCTCTGTTTAAACATCCCAGTGGTCTCCCACTGTGGGCAGGGTAAAAAACAAAATCTACTAGGCCCTGCACAGTCTGGCCTCTTCCCACTCCACTTCTGTGTTTTGATTTTGGTTTTTCTATCCTCCCTGTCTCTGTTCCAAACACCCTGGCTTCTTTGCTGTTCTTTGAACACACCCAGCCTGCCTTTCCTCAAAACCCCTGCACTTGTCACCTTTAGATACAGGAGTATCTCTTGCCTTCTCATGGATGCCATCTCTAGCCATCCTAGGAAAAGTAACCACCATCAGTGACCTCTCAATCTATCATTCCCCATCTTATCTTGCTTAATTGTTCTTCCTAGCCAACCTTCTGACATTCTCTATTTGCTATGTGTTTAGTCATTGTTCATCTCCTTCCACTAGAATAGAAGTTCCTTGAAGGCAGAAGCTTTGTTTTGTTCACTGCTATATCCCTAATGCTTAGAATTATGCCTGATTCATAGTAGGTGCTCAATTAAAAATTGTTGCATGAGTAAATGAATTACCACACTAGTCTAAAGTGTCATGATTTACTCTTAAGCTTGAAGGAAAGGCCTATCTTTCCTAAGATGAGGGATCTGCCCTCTCTAACTGAAGGAGTCTATTAGCTGAGAAGAAGAGGAGACAACAGGCACTGTCTGATATCACGTCCTTACTTGGAAGATTGAAACTTTGGAAACCTTTCATTGGTTCCACCCAATTTCTGAAAAACAAAATCCCAAATTATAGTATCTAGAAACCTTCCTGGCTACCAACATTATTGCCTCTCTGTTTTCTATCTTTGCCCTTCAGCCAGGCTTGTGACCTCTGTGCTCTCCCCTTCCGAGTTGGATGGCCCTTCCAGGTGCACAGTCACTTCTTAGCTGTCAGCCTTCTCTGCGTTGTCCACTCCCCAGGGCTACCCTGCGGGAAGCTCCTTCTCCACACCCAATGCCCCCTGCTGCAGAAAACAAGAATCCAGACAAGTAAAACTTGCTCTTTGCAAAGCATTAATCAATTCTAATGCCTGCAGCAGGCCCTTGAAACAAAATATTTCAGAAGGCACATGCAAGAAAACATTTAGTAGTGAAATAATTTCAAAATGATTTAAGCAGAATTCTTAGAATATAAAATTCTCATTCTATTTACTTACTGATTAGAATCAAGATTTCAGTCCTTGGTCAGCTATTACCATTGGAAATATAATCAGATTTGAAATAACACATTCTAAAATTTGTCTTTTAACTCTCACAAATCGTTTTCTGTCTCTAAACTTTATCTGTGAGCCTCCACTCCTTCTGCTTGGGTTGTTGCACCTCTATTATTGGGTTGGTCTTTCCCTCTATTTTTAACCTAAAATTGTTGCTGTTTTTTTGGGTTTTTTTGTAGCAAAATGGTCATGAAATACCAGGAAACTGGTAGCATCCTTCCTGATTCTGTGTGGCACAATTTTGAGAGCGAATGTACCCACAGTGTGGAGAACAGTTAGTGGGGCTGTGGGTGGGATCCGAGAGAAAGGAGGACAGATTTCCCTGTCCCCAGCGTGATTGGAACATCTGCTCCTTTATATTACGTGGAAAATCAGGCTCACCACAGCTGATAAACCAAATTCTGAGGTATAATTGGGTAGTTAATGTTCAAAAAAATAGTACAGTTTGTAAAAACAAACAATTTTCTCTTGGCAAGTGGGACTTTATTTTTGAAATTTTGTATAAGATTAAATAACCCCTTATCACCATTTCAACACTGGATTTCAAAACAGACCTAAAAGTATTTTATACTCATCTGGACTTAAGATAATAATCAAGGAGGTGGTTCTGGCCTCTCCACTCCCCTGCTCTGCGCCTTGCGAGCACGCATGCGTGGTGGACACGCGTTCACCAAACTGATAGGAGTTGAGTGCCTATGAAGGGTGAGAGCTATACGTGGAGATGAAGGTGTTCGAGACGCATGAGGTCCCTGCTTTCAAGAAGATTACATTCTGGGGGGAAGTGATGATGAATAACCATCATACCACAAATGAATAAGCAGAAAAATATCAGATATAGATAAATTCTCTGTACTGTATTTGAGAATTAAAACAGGTTTATATGACAGCTAATTTAGATTGGGTGGACAAAGAAGACACCTGTAAAGAGATATCATTTAAGATGAGACCTAAACGACAAGCAGCAGCTAGCCACGGGAAAGTCAGGGAGCTCTTCATTCCAGCAAGAGGGAACGAATGTCTAGATCAAAGAAAGGCTCTAAGGTAGAGTAAGTGACATATTTGAAGAACAGAAGGATCAGTTGGCTAAAGCAGAATGGAGGCAGGAGAAAATGGTGAGGTGGACAAGGTCAAGGCTTTGTAAACTGAAGTAAGGGGTCTGAATTTTATTCTACTCGTTGCCATACAGGATTCATTTTAGGAGTATACTGTCATCTTATTTATCCATTTGATTCTTGATGGACATTGAGTTGTTTCCATTGCTATAATGAAGGGTTTTACAATGAAGGGATAGGTGTGTACCCTCTTGCATGCACCTACCTCCCAGCCCCTAACATGCTATGTTTAGACGTTAAGAAAACATATCTGGGGTTTGATAATACTTTTATGTTCTACTTTAAAAGTAATACATGTTCTTTTTTAAAACTTGTAGGAAAAAAAACCTATAATGGAAAAAACTCTCATCACCAATAATCCTATCACCCAGATGTACTGGATACCTTCCATTTGCTTCTGCAAATCCACTCCCCACCCTTCTTCACCCTGCTTTGTGCCCTAGGAGCCTGATCTGTAGGGGCTGCACTATCCAGCTTCCTTGCCTTTCGGCTTCCTGTTGGGTTGGCCAACAGGAAGAGAGTGGAAGGGTGGAGTGGAGAGAGGTTGGGATATTCACTCTCCTCCTTCACTCCCCTCTACAACTCTCTATAAAAGGCCTCAGCTATTGTCAGACAGCCCTCTCTACCTGGCCACCCTCTGGTGTTCTGGCAATCCCTCTCTTAAAATCCTTCCCATGCCTTTGTAAATAAATAGTTCCTTTAGTACACGCTCTTCAAAGTACCTAGTCTGAGTGTTCTAACTATGTTCTGTCAGGAATCTGACTGATAGGCCAGAGATAATATTTTGTATGTTTATTTCCAATGTATTCCTAGTAACAGACACTTAAGAGTTTAGATCATGCTTTTGCCACTTAATATTATGGACATTTTCCCATGTTATTAGATGTTATTTGAAAATACTACTTGCACGGTACTATTTATTCCTTTCATGATTTAAACCTTTAATGATTATTGAACACTGAGATTATTTCCGATTTCTTGCCATTGTATACATTACCGTGATGAATAGCCCCATCTGGAATCCTAATTATTCTGCTTGAAAAGATCTTTCCCTGCACTGAGGTTATGAACATATTCTTACATTATCTTTTGAAAGCTGTATTGTTTTGTTTTTCATGTATAGACCTACAATATAACTTGTAGTTGATTTTTCTTTCACATGGACACCCAGCTTGTCCCAGCACCATTTATTTAAGTGACCGTCCTTTCTCTGCTGCTCTGCGATGCCACCTTTTTCATAAATTAAATGTCACATATACATAAATCTGTTTAAGGGCTTCAGTCTGTCCCATTGATCTGTCTTTTCTTGTGACAATACCATGTTGTTTTAATTAATGTAACTTTATAATAAGTCTTCATATCTAGTAGAGTAAGTCCTTTCATCTAGTTCTTCCTTTTCAGAATTGTCTTATCTATTCTTTTATTTATTTTTTTAGGTGGGTAAAGAATGTTGGGAGGGTTATTCTGTTTTGTTTTTAACTTTTTAAATAAATCTATGATAATACTGATTCTTTTGAAGGGGTACGGTTATGTGAATTTTACCACAAGTATAGATCGATGTAATCACCACCAAAGTCAGGATATAGACAGTTCCACCACCCTAGAAACTTTCTCCTGCCATCCCTTTGTAGTCACCTTCTCCTTCCCTCCTAACCCCTGGCAAACACTGAATTATTCTCCATTGATAAAGTTTTTTCTTTTTGAGAAAGTCACATAAATGGAATCATATATTAATAGCATGTAAGCTTTTGAAACTGGCTTCTTTAACTCAGCACAATGTCTTTTATATTCATCCAAATGTTTGTATGTATCAATAGTTTGCTTTCTTTTTATTACTGAGTAGTATTCAGTTGGATGGTTGTACCACAATTTTGTTCACCCCTTTACCCTTTGGGCTGATCCCAGTTTTTAGCAGTTACGAAGAGAGCTACTATAAACATTTGTGTATGGATTTTTTGTGAACATCGATTTTCATTTCGTTTGCGTAAATACCTAGGTGTGGAATTGCTGGGTTGTAAGTGTATGTTTAACTTTACAAGAAACTGCCAAACTGTTTTGTTGGAGTGGCTGTACCATTTTGTACTCCCATCAGCAGTGTTTGAGAGTTCCAGTGGCAGAGAACTTGATATTATACTTTTTTGTTAGCCATTCTAGTAGTTTTGAAGTGGTATCTCATTATGGTTTTAATTGGCATTTCCCCTGTGACTAATGATGTTGAACATCTTTTTACGTGTATATTTACTTTCTGTATATTTGTTTTTGGTGAAGTGTCTGTTCAAGTATTTTGCCCATTTTTTATTTGAGGAGTTTGTTTTCTTATTGTTGAGCGTTAAAGAGTTCTTTATATATACTGGATACAAGTGTTTTTTGTAGAATACGTGATTTGAAAATATGTTAGCCTACTCTTTAACTTCTCTTTTGTTCTCTTAAATGTCCTTCACAGAGCAAAAGTTTTTAAATTTTGATGAAGCATAATTTATGGTTTGTCTTCTGTTGTGAATCATATTTTTGATGTTATGTCTATAACTTATGCCTAATCCCAGGTCATGAAGATTTTCACCTATGTTTTCTTCTAAAATTTTTATAGTTTAATATTTTCCATTTAAGGAAAATAGTTAAGTGATCCATTTTGAATTCATTTTGGAATAAGGTGTGAGGTTTAGGTCAAAATTCTTTTGTCTGTTTGTTTGTTTTGCCTATGGATGTTCAATTGCTTCAGCCCTTTTTGTTGAAAAGACCATCCTTTCACCAATGAATTTCTTTTGCACATTTATCAGTTTTTTTCTCTATGTAAATATCCATCAATAGGAGATGACCAAGTAAATTTTGGTGCCACCACAAAATAGAGTACTATGGAGTCATTAAAAGTAGAGGAAGAGGAGCAGGAGGAGGGGAGAGGAAGGTAAAAGAATAAATACACATATACAGTTATTTACACATAAAATATCTGTGAAAGAACAAATTCTTTTTCTCTGGGGAAGGGAGCTGTCCAGGGAATGAGGTGGGAGGAAAATTGTCACTGCATAACTTTTAGTGCCTTTTGAATTTTGAATCACATGCATGTATTACCTATTTGAAAAAGGAAATTAATAACCTTAAAGAATTACAGTAGTCTTCATTTTATAATCGTAAGTTGTTGAAGCCTGTTCGTGGTGTTTATCTCAATATCTTGCTTTCTTGATTCTCAGGACAGGTGATGTTTGATTGTTTTGATGAAAATGCCTTTTTGTCAAAAGCAGAAAAGCAGGTGGGAGGTTTGGAGCCACCCCAGAGAGAACACTGATGCTGGTGCTGCCATCGATGACTGCGGCGACGGTCATGGCCAAAGCTCCAAAGAGTTCTCTGAGAGTGGAACTCCAATTCCCCAGACAATAGTGGTGCTGGTGGTATCTGTGGCTGCAGGGGGTCAGCCTGTGTGATGATAAGTGGTCTCCTTTGGTCTTACCTTCCAAGTGCAGCCCACACACATCAATAGCAAATAGCCCCAGCCAAGACTGCGTGTGAAGAATAGATTGACCCCACGCTGTCTGGAGTTTATAGAGTGACAAGTCAACAGAGCTTCCCTTAATGGTGTGGGAGAGTCAGAGGCGAGGAAGACCCCTTTTGTTCAGAGTGGTAAATTAGGGTGAGTTCTTTTATCCCAATATATATTAAATTATAGTAATTTTTTTCCCCTGTTCCTGGTGTTCCACTTCACTGACTGCAGCAAGTTGAATATCCAGTTAGCTCAGTACAACGTAAGAACATTTTGTCTTCCAAAATAATTGCTTGCGTTCCTCTACAAAAGGTTGAAACTTTCTAATAAAAGCAAATACAAAGACATACTTTAAATAAGGTGCCTGTGGCCAATTGTAGTTTCTTATGTCAGATTCCCAGAGAAAGCCCCATTATTCCTCCAAATGAGTTTTCTGATCATGTAAACAAATAG
This sequence comes from Lemur catta, assembly GCF_020740605.2. Taxonomy (NCBI): domain Eukaryota; kingdom Metazoa; phylum Chordata; class Mammalia; order Primates; family Lemuridae; genus Lemur; species Lemur catta. The sequence goes on along the minus strand of NC_059141.1, from coordinate 42,297,607 downwards.
AACTTTCTGTTCCTCTCATTAATTGTCACAATGAATATTTTCAAATTAATGTGTCACACAGTTAACATGCATGATATTGTTGTGTTCTTACAAATTTGCTGTCAAACTTTGAAATAAACAGGCCCATAATGGCAGAATAGATGTGTACAGTTTCAAATAATTTTAAAGCTCATTTTATCCTTTCCATACTAACTTCAGAAAGAATAACAGAAGCATAATAAATGCCTCCTTTCTTGAAGGTAATTTCTTGAATCTAATGAAAAATACAGGGCACTAAAAATGCTGAGCCTCAAAACTGAAATCTTTCAATGTTTATCCAACAAATATTACCTTTTCTCCCATGTTCGAATGTTGACTTTAATAGACATTAGAATTTTTCTATTGCTGTTGATGTTGTTTTACAGTAGTTAAAAGAGAGGAAAAAGGATTAGAGTCTTATTTCTAGAGAGGATGAAGATTTCTAAGATGAAATTTAAGATGTCTGTTTATCAAGATAGGTCTATTTCAAATTAATGTGAATATTACGACAGATTTTAGAATAATGTAAGTTTTAAAAGGGGGGAGATCATTTTGCAGCAGTACTTTGATAGCATGGCCAAAGTCATAAATCAAGATAAATCAGTATTTATTTTAAAAAGATAATAACAAAAAAAAAATTCAGTTTTTTTTTAAGAACAAGTAGAAGTCAAGTTCAGGATGAACAAGTCATCTGACTCATATGTTCTTAATGTCTCCCCATAGGATCTGTGCCGGGAGACATTTTCTTTCATCAATTTTAACCTTTCTATTCCCTTACTTCCTCCTTTTCCTTTCTGAACTTTACTGTACTATATAGTGGGGTGCAATGAGGGCTTAGTAATTCAGATTTTCACAATAATTATAGCAAAAATGTTCCAGCATAAATGAATGTAAATGGGGCCTTGAAGCCTCACAGACCCAAGCTTCAAAAGCAGGCCAAGATAATTTTAGCTTTAAAAGGACTTGAGCGTTATCAAAGTATATCTCAGCAAACAAAACAGAACAAAGCAACCCAGAAAGTACCAGTTGAACCTTAACAGCATAGCTTCCTGGTGAACTCACCGAGAGGAAAATAGTAAGATGTTATCCCTAGAAAACGGGCTGTTAACTCTAATGCAGTTAACTTTAGGACATTTTCCAAACATGATGACTTTATCTGTTATTCAGTGGTTGAACTGAAATCTTTTTTCTGGCAATAATTAGAAAAGCAGGTCAGTTGTCAATTAATTTCATGATTGATCAAAATTAAAACCTCTTTGGGGGCCTTTGTCATAGCGATTGGAGACATTTGTATCAAGAAACTGTAATAGATTAATCATATTCTGAATCTATAAAGAACCTCGGAATCCATTTAAAGTTCCAACTGCCCATTCTTTCTTAACTTCCCAACCTGACTCCTATTTATTTTTGATGAGAAAACAGACGAGAATTAGCCAAATGCACCAAAAGTTCACCTGCCCCTCTGATTTTGTTCATGGTGTCCTTCCTCACCATCTCAACTTTCTAAAACTCAGTTGTCCTCTCACTCATTTTTTAGAAGATTGTGTGGAAACTTTCAACCACCCCTAGGCTGAAGTAGATGCCCCTCTTCAGCCTGTCCTTTGCAGTACATGTGGCATCTGTCTGCCCTGCTGTAATCGTTGAGTTCCCTCCTTCATTAACCTGGAAGAGCAAGTGCTGTGTGTCTTCATTTCTGTATCTTCAGCATTTACATAACACCCAGAATATATCAAGAGCTTAATGAGCAAAGTCTTTAAGAGATTCAGTCAATAGAACCAAAGTCTCCCTACTTCCAAGATTCTGCTTTTTTCACTATACATCCTATACTTCAGCAATGTTAACATATTTTTAAAATTTTTATTCTTGCGCTGAATATCTGGGATTTTCATTTGTTTGCTTGTTTGTTTTGTTTGTCTACATAGCGTCTGCCTTCATTTTTCAGTTAATGACATTGGGAAATTGCTTCGCTCTCTGTGTGGTTTATGTAGGATGGACCCCAACACTCTCTCTGGGCATAGTCAGGAGACTTGGTTGTTACAGTTTGTGCCCCTGGCCAGAGGGATAGTTCCGGGAAAGAGTATAGAGCTTGAGTCAGGTGAATCTGACTAAATCCTAGGACTGTTCTTGAAAATTATTTTGAGGAATAAGTTCTCTTTAGACTGAAACTGATATCAGTAAATAGGATGTTAGTTTGAACCTGCTTGAGGCCACTACCTGGAGCCTGATAATGAAGCCAATACAGGATTACAGAATTGATAGAAAGAGATGAAGATTTGCTGATATCCCTTAAGCTTCTGAACCTAGCTAGGCCTCAAGTCAACAGTATTAGTTAGAATGCTTTTGGCTACAACTAGCAAAACATTCCATTATACATGAGCATTCATTTTCCTCACAAAACAAGGAGTTCAGGGGCAGGTTGTTCCAGCACTGATTCAGTAGAACAAATCAGACCTCTTGTCCAACCACTGTCATATCATATTCTCGTATAACCACATCCAAAGACAGGAAAGAGAAGTGGATTCTTTGAAGACCTCTCTCTTTTAATCAAGTAGAAAAGTCTTTTCCGAGATTCCCAGGTTGATTTTGCGTTATATTTCCTTGGCCAGGATTGGGTCCTGTGCCCATAACCTAGCTGTGAGAAGCAGACTTTTCCAACAAGGAAATAAAGTGGTAGCAGAGGGAGATAGATCATTAGCAAGGTCTACCACATTTGATTTTCCATGGATTTTTCAGGTACATGAGGAAAAGTAGTTCACTTACTTAAGACACTTTGAGTCAAGTTTTCACCCCTTGCAAGCATCATGCATAATAAAATATTTCATTTTAAAAATTTATCTTTTTATTATAGATTTTAAAATATTTTAAGGGAAATTTCTTACAAATTAGTGTACTATTCCCAAAGAAATAAATAATTAGAAAAGTTATTCATTTTTAGAATATGGGCTTAATTTTCATATTTTCATATAGGTTGACCCAAACATTCATGTATGTTAAATGGAGCGATTCATCACATATTGAGAGGATAACTGAGCCTTTATCTCAAAAACAAGGCTTTGGTACAATTTCAACATAAAATCAGTTAATATTTTATAGAATCCTTCTTTATCTTGTTTTCTATCTTTGCGATAAAAATATTTTTAGACTTTAAGATTAATATGTTCTTTTATCCACCATACATTCTCCAAATCAATGTCATTTCATCACTTACTGTTTAAAAAAAGGTAATTTACAGTGGAAGATCATGGAGGATAAAAACATAAAAATTGCTTTTAGTTGACTGGCAGAATTGGGAGTCAGAAGTTTTCTTCTCTTCAAAAAAATAAAACCTAGGCTACTCTCAGTAAAAAGTGCATTTCTTCAGTGACTTTTTAGTGACTAATTTTTAGATACTTGAACCATTTATAAATTAGATATTCTTTCTTTTTTTTCCAGATAACGTTGCTTTATTTTTTAAAACACAGGACACATGGCTTGTTTATTTTCAAATTTAATTATAGCTATCTAAGAAAAACACTTATTTCTTTTTACATGAATTTTTCTCAAAATTTTGAAGAAAATTTTAAAAATACTAAATTTTCTCAACTTTCATAATGGATTCAGAAAATAGATATCAATGGCTGCACTAATTTGGAATAAGTTATTAAAAAATGAGACTTGTACCCCAATCGTAATTATATTCAGAATATCAAACTTTCTGAGTATAATTACAGTTTAATAAATAAAAATATCCTAATTGCAGTTTTGAGCTCTCTTTAAAGTCATTCAAATTTTTCTTACCTTCAGTATATTTCAAATGATGTGTTAAAAATAATTAAAATTGATTTAATGCAATTAGTGCTTAAAATGTGAAGAAGATCAAAATATTTACACAAACTGGAAAAAGCTGGGAGACACACTGAAACTGCATTTGACCATGCCTCTAGAATTTCTCAGCCTTGGCACTATTGACACTTTTGGCCAGATAGTTCATAGTTATGGGGCTTGTCCTGTGCATTGTAGGTTGCTTAGCAGCCTCCTAAGCCTCTTCTCACTAGATGGCAGTGGCATCTCCCTCCACTGTGACAACCAAACACGTCTCCAGGCATTGACAAATGTCTCCTAGAGGACAAAATTGCCCCCAGTGGAGAACCACTACTCTAGATTCAACTGCCAATCTACAAGATATTCAGAGGACAGAAGAATAAGAGAAGCAATCAACAAAATCTAGACTACAGGAAATTCTACAGATCAAATGGCCTAGTTTTGGTTTTTTTCCTATAAACAAATTGCAAGAAAGAAAGAAAAAAAGTTAAAAGAGACTTAAGAGGCATATCAACCAACTGCAATTTATGAAACATATTTTGATCCTGGTTTATGCAAAGTATTATACAATTACGCAACAATAAGAAAACTATGCACATGCTGAATATTTGATGGCTTTAGGAATTATTGAAATTATGGGATTATGTTCTTCAAAAAAACTTTTATCTTTTGGAGAACCTATTGAAATACTTTCAGAAAAAATAATATGCTGTTTGGGATTTGCTTCAAATTGATCCACGGCTGGGGCTAGGAAGAGGGAAGCAACTTAGATAAAACAAGATTGGCTACGAGTTGACAGTGTTGAAACCAGATGTTGAGTTTAGAGAATTCGTTGAATTTTCCTCTTTACTTTGGATTATGTTTAATGTTTGCCATAATAGAAAATTTAAAAAATATTTGGACATATCTTTTCGAATACTTTTGGGATCATACACTATCCCTATATTAACAGCTTAATTTTTTTAGAAAGTGATTTAAGTTATTAATTACTAAGTTAATTGCCCAGAGAAAAACACAATGCTTTTGCTTTAATCTAAATTGGTCGCTCTATTGATCAACTTACAAAAGTATTGCTAAATCACTATCTTATATCAAGCAGACAGCAAAATCTGGCACAATGCCCAGTGCAGTAATTTTCAAGTAGTGTCCACAACCAACCTTAGGCTTCCTCAGAAGTGCTTCCACAAATATTTGATTCAAATTTCACCTGTAAAATGTTTTCTAATTATTTTTTTAAACTGTCATTTTAAAAGCCCACCTTGGAGAACTGTTGACCTGTTACCATGTGTGTAGGTTAACTCAATTTTCCTAAGACTAAGGAATGAAGCTATTTCTATCATCACTGTTTAATTGAATGAAGAACATCCTGAGATTGCAAGGTGAATGATTGAAAATTAGTATAATTCCCATTACTAGTCTGTGTAAATGTGAATTTTCTCAACATTTTATATTCCCTCCAAATGTGAGTGTTTAAAGTGCTTTATGATTGCAATTTGCAGCCATAATATCCAAATATTAACTTTTTGTCAATTGTTATCTTTGTGCAATATAATTGCTATGGTCTGAATCTTGGTGTCCCCCAAAATGAGTATGTTGGAACCTAACATCCAATGAGATAGTATTAAGAGATGGGGCCTTTTGGGAAGGGATTAAGTCACGAGGCTTATACCCTCATGAATGGGATTGGTGCCCTTATAAAAGAGGCCTTGACTCTTCTGCCATGTGAGGATACATAGAAGGCACCATCTATGAGGAACAGGTCTTCACCAGACACCGACTCTTCCAGCACCTTGATCTTGGACTTCCCAACCCCTAGAACTGTGAGTGATCAATTTCTGTTGTTTATAAATTTCCAGTCTAAGGTATTTTGTCACACAGCCTGAACAGACCAAACAGAAATTGATATTAAGCAGTAGAGTGTAGGCCGGGCCCAGTGGCTCATGCCTGTAATCCCAGCTCTCTGGGAGGCTGAGGCGGGTGGATTGTTTGAGCTCAGGAGTTCAAGATCAGCCTGAGCAAGAGCGAGACCCTGTCTCTACTAAAAAAATAGAAAGAAATTAGCTGGACAACTAAAAATATATAGAAAAAATTAGCCGGGCATGGTGGCGCATGCCTGTAGTCCCAGCTACTTGGAAGGCTGAGGCAGAAGGATTGCTTGAGCCCAGGAGTTTGAGGTTGCTGTGAGCTAGGCTGATGCCACGGCACTCACTCTAGCCTGGGCAACAGAGTAAGACTCTGTCTCAAAAAAAAAGAAAAAAAGTAGAGTGTTGCTATAACAAATACTTAAAATGTGGAGAGAGGCTGAAAGAATTTGGAAGTACAAGGTGGAAAAAGCCTATATTGCCATGAATGGACCATAAAGGGTGATTCCAGTGAGTGCTCAGAAGAAGAGAGCTGCAGAGAAAAGCCTTGACATTCTTAGAGATGACCCCAGTGGTTGTGGTCAGAATGTTGGTAGAAATATGGATGGTAAAGACCATTCTGATGAGGTCTCAAAAGGAAATGAGGAATGTGTTATTGGAAACTATAGGAAAGGCTATCCTTCCTTGCTATAAAGTGGCAAAGAACTTGGTTGAATTGTATTTGTGTCCTAGTGTTTTATGGAAAGTAGAACTTGCAAGTGATGATATAGGATACTTGGCAGAAGAAATCTGTTCTCCTCTATTCTAATTAAAAAAGTAGTGCAGTAAGCTCTGGAATTAAACACATCTGGTTTAAGTCCCAGCCAGGTTGGTCACTTGTAGTTGTGTGAACTGAGCAAGTTTTTTAACTTATGAGTCTTTACAGTTTCCTTTTGTGCATTTACCTGCCTCAGAACTGCGAGGATTAAATGAGATAGAATATATAAAGCTCTAAGTACCATGACTGCAAAACAAAAATACCAAGTAAATATTAGCTGCCTCTGCTGTTATTATTATATGCAAAGTCTCTAATTCATACTTTGCATCATAGGGTCATGGAAAAGATTTAGTTATTATCTAAGTTAACAAACTCCAACTCCATTTTTAAAATGGGAGAATATTTAAAAAGTGAAGAAAACACTCAGAAAGATGGTATGCCTATAGTTTATTTGTACTAAAATCCATGGAAATAATTTAAGAGTGGGTGCATAAGCTATGAAATTAAAACCATTATGAAAAAAAGTACAACTTTTCAGTAACATAGGTGAAAAAATAATCAACTCTAATTAAGTTAAATGATAAACTTTACATTAAGAATAATTGATAAGAATTTTCAAAAAAGGATTGTGTTTCAGGAGAATGATTTTATCTTTGTTCTGCAGTTATTTTCACTTTTTTCCCTATTTTAACATTCATCTGTACCTAAGCAGTTGCTAAATAAAGTGGAAAATTCTACAAATACATAAAAGGAATGACTTTTCTCAAATATAGTAACCATGGAAGAAGCTTAACCCTTTGTCAGGAATCCAGTACCTCTTCAACATAGCTAAGATTGAAAGGTTTAATTCATACTGAACATTTCAAATCTGTATTCTTTACTAAAGCTTGCTAGATAATATGGCCCTTGCTATAATAATATCATATCCTTTGCTAAAAAAGAATCAAGGAGTTTGATTCTTAATCTCCTGAATTCAAGCTTAAATTAATGGGAGATCTGTGTACCAAACATTGAGTCACAAAAATCCAAACCAGGGATCAAAATAATTAAAAAATTAAAGACATGAATGTCTTCTTTTTATTCTTTTAGCTAAACATCCTGAAAATGAGTTTCTTCCAACCAATAATGTAATAACAAGAAGTATGTTTGTACTATAAAGTCAAATATGATTAATTTAGAATAAATCCATTTTATAGAAGTAGAACTAATAAAATTACTGCAGCACTAATAATTAAAGAGAAAATGAGCATATCATATTTAAGGAATGAAAACATGATTTATAATATCCATAAAGATTAATAATTTATGAGAATAACTAATTTCTTTAAATAGTTTTGGTTTATTAAAAAAATAAAAGTGTGAAATGACTAGGACTCATTTCATATTGGCCTATTTTAGAAAAAAAGCAAGTTGATTAATCGGAAAGTAAATGATAGCCAAGAAAAATAATCTATAATAATTGATAATTAATTAATTTTGTCTGGTTATTTGAGCTAGACATTTATATGAAATTATTAATATTGAAAGTACCTCAATAGTGTAGCCAAGTATTTGACATAAACTATTTTAATGATATGTGACAGACATCTTGTTAACATTCTGTAATGAATAACTTTATTCATACAAGCATAAATATGGTTATCATAATAACATTCAGATTTGTAGTCTTATTTTTAAAATTGATTGCTATGGCATCAGACATTTTACCTAGTGTTGTATAGCCTTTTGGTATTAATATGGTTAATTTTAAGTTTGTAATGCAGCCACAGAAATAAATAATGGTGACCTTGAAAACTACTTATTGCAACATACAGAATTTACAAGTATATAATAGTATTGAGGCTGGGGGTAGAGGTGGCAAGGCTTTTCATTGTACTTTTCGTCTGAAAATTAAGGACTCAAAATTCAGCAGATGAAATCTTATGTTTGGTTATACTACTAACAGTAACCTTTCTCCAGTGAAAGCTGAAAATGAATTCCGCAACGTTGAGCCTGACTTTTGGCTTTAGAGAGATCGATGTGACTGTTGTTCAAGGCTCTATCTTAAAAGAGAGATTTTGATTTATTTTTGAAGAGAAAAATTGCTCCTATTGCAAGGAAGGAAAAAAATGACTTTTTCAGTGGACAAATGAATATATCTATTCTGTGGTGAGTGGGTGCAGCTATACCATACTGAAGTCATGGTGTCACTAAGGAAGCATTTTATTTAGAAGACATTGCAACTGTCACGACCACTGAGCTCCCAGTTGATTAATGAATCTCATATAAACTATGACAATTGGGTATGGAAGGCAGAAAATCAAATAGCACAGCAGGATCTTCAGCACTGGGCATTTTTCTTTCTCACTCTCTTTCTTCCCATTTAACTCTCTGTATCTCCAACAGCACTTGCAACATTTAGGCTCACAGCTTGGAAAGACAAGCTGCAGCAAGAGACTTTCATATGTTGTTGTTGCTGAGAGATAAACGTTAGGACATGGCCGTTGAGGAAGTAATGTACCCGGGTGAAGCCTTTGCCAATACTGTAAGTAGTCATGGTAAAATGATGGAAAAATATCGTGGTATCCCACCATTAACAACCAAGTCATGCCCTTTAGTAAATGTCATCAAAAGGCCACATCAGAAAACTGCTTTGTGAAATGTTCTTTTACCAGATGCAGAAATTGTACCCCAAGATGCCATATAGTGTATATCAACATTTATACAAATACATAATGAATGAAAGCTAACAATTTATCATATTATTAAAAACTTTTACGAAGAGATTGCCAATATGTCCCAATAGCACATTAAAGGCACTTAATAAGAAGTAAATTCTTTTGTTACTTTTATAACATTTTATAATTATTACATTGTATCTACCATCTTCTAGAAGATTGTGGAATAGAACTAGGTAGATACTCTCTAAGGCTTGTTCTAATTTCTAAAATTCTATAATTGAATCTTCTTTGCTCAGAAAGTCATATAGTATATTTTTCTAAGAGTCCTAAAAATTCTGACCCAATTAAACCATAAATGACATCAAACTAGATCTTTTTTGCTAAAATTGTTACACAATAGATTTTATTCTGTACCTTAGGAAAACATAGCATAACATCTGCCTTTTACATCTGGTGATAATTACTAAACCATTCTCATATTCAAAAAACATATGGCAAAATCTTGTATTTATTTAACAAATCTAACTGTTCATTATATTAAAATGAATTTGGGGGGACAACCTAAATTTACAATTTTCCCTAAAAATTTATAGGGGTAAACATTTTATTTGAATAATAAAAGTTAATAAGCATGCTTAGTTTTTCCTTTTGTTTCTCTTATTGATGAATTAGGAAATGGAAAAAAAATTGATAAAATTTACTAAGGGCTCTTAAGAATTTTTTTACTCCTTTCCACAGACATTTTCAATTTATAAATCTCATTTTTGTTAAAAATGCATTATATTAAAAAGTAATTTATAGTAATCCTAATTTTTAACCATTCTTTTTATGTTATTAATTTTATGAACTTGAAACACCACTAATAAAAGCAAATTTAGTTTCAGTAAATAAGTAATGTCCAAAAGGGAAAACTAATTTCACCTTAGGAAATAAAATCTATATCATTTTGTATGTAATTTCTATAATCAGCTTTAACATAAGAAACTATTAAGAAAAGAAGGTCCAAGTAGAGTTCACTTAAATAAAAACTATGTAGAAAAATATGATATTGGGCATTGGAAAGAAAGATCTTTTAGTAGGGAGATTACCTGTTCTTTTCTATTTAATATTTATACAGCATTTGTTTCTGGGCACGGCAACATTTTAAAAGCATGTATTAGTTCAACACTTTTGAAATAGGAATCAAGTGTATGACTAGTATACAAAATTCTTCAAAATATTTAGGGCTACACATTAAGGAACATACATTAAACCTGCAGATAAAATCTTACCTTTTATTTATACTACACTAGGAAGAAAGAGTGACGTTGTTATACCAATTTCCACAATGCAAAGAAATGAGACTCCAAAAGATCAAGCCATTGTTAGGACACAAAAAATAAAGGTATATATCTGATGACTATCTTCTCTGGTATGCATAAATGTCCTTTCACACAGTCAGACCCACATTATTTGGGTTATAAGTGGCAAAAAAAAAAAATCCTTGTTAATACTATATGCTATTCCACACGTTATTAACTTATTTCAACTAAAGACTTTAGTGCGTGTTTTAGGAATGAATTATTGCATTTCTGTAAGTAACAGAGAAATGGTTTGAAGAAATTAAATTATATTCATAGCAGAGTTCATAGATGAAAAAAAAACTAGAACAGTGACCAGCAAAATGTAAGCTTTCACATAGCATTAGAAATTATTTCACACCTAATCTGAGTATAACTAATCAGCAAAGCTCATACAACTCAAAATGAAACTGGAAATTTTTAGGCTTCCCAATGCAAAACTAGAAAGCACAGAGATAAGTAATCCATCCCAGGTGTCCAATAAGAGAAGGAACCCAGAGTTTCATGTATAATTATTCATTACACAGCATCATCATTACTGTGATAGTTCCAGTCAACGTAGCACTTCTTAGAATTACTGTGGGGCCCTGCTCTGCCTGCCTGGACGTTCATAACACAGCAAATGTCAAGCCAACAGCAACAATCCCACAGGGCCCAGAGTTCCTTCTCACTGACAGTTTAAGTGATCAGTTTATATTCTTCGTTAATCAATGCTGAATGGCTAAACAGGCTCACACACTCCGGAAAGTGGTCACAGGATATTTTCTTGCCTTTAGGTTTTCGAAAATAATAGGAAGTGTATGTTAAAAGACTCTATGATTTGTTCTTTCTAATGTGGTGATCTCATGGGAAGGCAAGGATCAACCCCCAGGGGCTCAGAATTTTGGGGTGAGGGAAAGGCAGATGGAGTATGAAAACAAAGCAGTTTAATAAGCTTGACTCTGGAATTTGTAGTAAGCAAGCCAACTCAATCAATGTTCACTTTGATATCATACAAAAGAAAAATATAATATTTTCTAAGTCCAAAATAAACTTTTTTTCTTCTAAAATTACCTTTGGTTTTTATTTTTGTTAGTCATAACTCTTAACTTACAATGCCATTTCAAAAACATTAAAGAGTCTTTAAAGAAATTTACGGTTATAAAAGAGGGTGTGTATAGTCATTGAGATATTTTAGATAGCAATTCCTCTACTTCATGCTGAAATTATCAAGTCGTTCATTCCACTGTTATCTGATTTAAATCTTGAGTTTTCTTAACTTCGCTAATGTTTTCTTGGGATTTGCATTGTATAGATGGATAAAACCAATTTGAGGTTGTTAATGATACTGCTGGCATATATTTGCACATGCTTTACATTTTTCAAACATTTTCACATGCACTAGCTACCCAAGACAAGCCTGTAAAGCAGACAGAAGAAGAATTATTAGTCCTTCATTGCAGATTAAGAAACTCAGGTTTAGAGATATCAAGTGACTTGCTAAATGTATATTAGGTGGCAGGGCTGAGATTATGATTGAAATTCTCTGTCTCCCTGTTTGGTACCTGTATCAGTCAAAATGTGCTAGGTAATGCTATAACATCAAGCAATTCCAAGATCCAGAGGCTCAAAATAACAAAGATATGTTTCTTGCTCTCAATATGTGTCCATCACAAGATGACTGGGGACTCTCTTTAATTCTCTCACTCTGAAACCCAGGATACTGTACCATCCACCATCTAGAAAGTTGCCTGTCATTGGGAGTAAGGGAAAAAAAATATAGCAAATAAAACACTTGCTCTTAAATTTGCTGTAGAGACCCTCTGCTCATGGTTCAGAAGCCAAAACAAGTCTCATAGTCATGGCTAACTTCAGACAGGCAAACCTGTGAGGAAGCCAACTAAAACAGAAATATTTTGTAAATGTCACTGATTTCAATAGTCAGTCTTTCATAGGTCCTAAATATTCAGTTCACTCTCCTTCCTACAGGCAATATGGACTCACCCTCTCCCTGAAGGAGAAAACCCAAAAGTTCCAAGCAGTGAGGACATCAAGCTCAAAGAATAGGATCTTTGGTAATACATTGTAGTCCTTGCGCTAGGAAGAGCTGTGTTTCATGTCTGGATGTGGCTCATCTTGAACCAAAAACCTGAAAGTAAAAAGGCAAGTCATCTGCTCACTATACATTCAATATATCCTGGGGATACACGTTCAGGATAACCTCGGTAACAATTCCCATTTAGAAAGGAGAAGAAGAGGAGGCACACAGCAGTTGCAGGTCTGTAGTAGTTGTGCAATCTCAGCAAGCAGATATTTTAATGATCCTCAATGCCAAGGGGAGAGAAATGCTCCTTGATCAGACCCTGGAGGGGACTCTTTGGTCCATTATTCTTCATGGCACATGGTTCCACCCTCTGAAAAAAGCTTCCTTTTTCATTTTCCTCTAAGTAGAACACATTCAAAATGAACACAAGGGACTCTGACATTGTTGGGACACTGAGCAGCTTTTTCAGGCCAGTACATTTGCAGAAGGAGAAAAACAAAGATAATGTGATGAGTTTCCTTGAAAACCAAATGTGTGAAATTTTAAAGACGGCTCTTTATTCTTATATTTTATGTATAAGTATGCACTTCTCATATATTGGTGTTAAAATATTCTTTCCCGTGGACTTCTAAATTCAGCAGTTTCTGCGGACTTCTATATCAGTGGTACAGTGGATGTCATGAATCATGGTTCCTCTCACTAATAAATAATTTTGTGTGAGTTATATTCTGCATAAATATAGCTTTTAAAACATTACTGAGATCTCAGGAAATAAAAGAAAGCTTTAAGGAACTAAAAAAAGAATAACAACAAAACCAACCAACCAAACAAAAAAATCTTGAGTTGAAACCACAGTTGTAAATTATATGTGCACACATGCATGTGCACCCACACAATGGTTTTGCTCTGCCCATGGCAAGTGGAACAACTTGTACCTGAGATTCTTAAATTAAGCCTTGGAGCTGGTCTCAGGCGTCTAGAGCCTACGGCTCCCAGGAGAAGTATATGCAGTCCTCTCTGTAAGGAAGTTTAAATTAGCTAAATATGAACACCTGGTCAATGACTACAAAACACAAGGAAACAAATCACCATGGGTAAATGTCAGTGGAAAGAACATCAAATTAGTAACCTTAAGAATTACAAATGTTAGAATAATTATGAAAAATTTTTAAAGAAATAAAAGAGAGTCACAGAAATGAGTAGGCAACAAAGGATTATTCAAAATGACCAGGGAAATTTTAAAAAGTAACTAAAATAGAACTGCTATAAATGAAAAATGTAATTGTTAAAATAAAGACCTCAGTAAATGGATTTGAAAGAAAATTAGATACAAAGAAAAGATAAAGAAATGGGAAGATGGAAAAAAACTTAGAATCTAGCACAAAGAGTCAAGAAAGTAGAGAATATAAAAGAGGTGTTAGGAGTTAAAGACAATAGAGTAAGTAGATTTAGTTTAGATCTCATGGGAGTCCTGCAATAGAGAGAATGGATGAGAGGCAGTTTTTGGAAAGTTAATGCTTAAGAATGAAGGGCATAAACCCAAAGCTACAGCGTAAACAATGTGTACTTAGTGAGATAAAGATTAAAATCAGAAAGCAAACAAGAATGTCACTTCCACTTAACATTGTATTGGCTACCTTAGCCAATGCAGTAAATCAAATAAAAAGAACTATGAAAATTTTTTCTAATTACTAGTTTTTTTCTAATTCCAATAATAGCCAAGATAATATTTTTAAAAATTATTTCTTTTTAGTTATGGGGTCTTGCTTTGTTGTACAGGCTAGAGTGCAGTGGTGTGATCACAGCTCACTGCAGCCTCAAACTCCTGGATCAAATGATCCTCCTGCCTCAGCCTCCCAAGTAGCTGGGACTACAGGCACACACCACCACACCTAGCTAATTTTTTTTTTTTAGTAGAGACAGGGTCTCACTGTGTTGCTCAGGTTGGTCTCAAACCCCTGGCCTCAAGTGACCTTCCTGTCTGGGCCTCCCAAAATGCTGGTATTACAGACCTGAGCATGTACTCAGCCCCAAGATAGTCTTGAAAAGAAGGAAAAAGTAGTAAATATCTATAAAAAGAACTTTCCAGAACCAAAGCAGGAGCATTCTGATTATACTGTCACATGAATTTCCTCAAGCCTGTGTGTAAGATGTAGATCACATTAGCAGTAATAACTTAAATTGCACTTAATTTTGTCTCTACCTGCTGACAAGACCTCTCATCTTTTGCAAATTCTGCTGGACCCTTGCCTCCCACTACTCCCAAGCAGTGGTTCTTAAGTGTTTACAAATAAATCTGCATGGCCAATTCTTCAGTACCTTTTTCTGGGCATAGACACCGATGCATTACAGCTGTGTTTCTCATGCTTTCACATAGTAAAAATGCAATAGAAATGGATCAAATGTGAAGTCAAATTTTATCAGCCAAAATATGTATTATTATTTTGCTAAATAAGGTTTTTTTAAAAGAATACCAAATATTACATTTACAAGGACCTTTTTTACATATTTAAATTTATTTCTTATGAAATGTTTTATGCATACAAAAATATATGTAATTTCTTTGTAAGTTACCAGGTAAACATTAAAATGAATACCTGTGAACCCATCACCCAACTTAAGAATTAAAACATGACCAGTACGTAGCTTTATATCTGCAGACTCTGTCTCTTTCATATTCTCCTGCCTTCCTCCCAGAGATGGCCACTAGCTTGAATTTTGTTTCCTGCATTCCTTTCCTTGTTAAATATAAACTATAATTACGTGTCTGTTTCCCTAAACAATGTATTGTTTAGATTCTCTTGTTATTTAGGTTTATAGATATTATATATTCTATGTACTCTTCTGTAACTAGCTTCCTTCATTCAGCATTTCCAAGATTTAGTCATACTATTACATATAACTATGGTTTATTTGTTTTTGACATTCCATTGGGTAACTCACCACAATTTGTCTATGCTCCTGAAATGAACATTTGGATTTTTAAATTATTTTCCTATTATAAGCAATGTTGGCCATAAAATTTGCTAGAATTTCCCATAGGATATATACCTAGGAGTGGAATTGTTATGTATACACAGTTTCAACTTTACAAGATAGTTCTAATTTTTTTTTCCAAAGTGACTGCACACATTTACATCTCTTCCACTAGTAATACCCCTTGGACTTGCATCTTTACCAACTCCTAAGATTATCAAACTTTTTAGTATTTACCGATCTAGTGACTGTAAAATATCTTCTTGGGGTCTTAATCTGGAATTTCCAGAATGATAACGAGGTTGAGCAACCTTTCACATTTCATTTGCTGTTTGGGTTTACTGTTCTTTGATATGCCTATCATACATTTTGAGCATTTGCCAATTGGATTTTTATTGATTTGTAGGAGCTCTTTATATTTAGTATAGGTATTACTTGTTAGGGGCAAGTGACATATCTTGACTATATCCTATTCATATAAGGTTTTCTCATTCAGTTCTCGGAGTTCTGCAGGTCCTGTACAGTTGCCTTTCACTACTGATGTTTTCTTCCTACAGTACTAATGGCTCATGTTTTCATGGGATAACCAGTTTACAAAAACACTGTCACAAATCTTATCTCTTCTGAGTCTCTCAACAACTTTTAAAAACAAGATGGATATTATTATTCTTGTTTTGTAGATAAGAAAACTGAGTAGCTTGCCCAAGGTCATTGGGCCAGTAAATCCTCAGACTCTGCATTCCATATCCTCCTTATGATTATAGGATGCTTCAGCGATTTGTAGATTATGACCCATTCATTTAAGAAAATGCTGTGCCTCTGCTTAGCATCTTTAGCTCAGTCCCTTCTCTCTCTCTCTCTCTCTCTACACCCCCCTCCCCCCTGTATATAAGTCAAAATGCAGGTCTAGTCTGGGAAGTTCATTCTAAACCATTACCTACAAGATGAACAGATGAGTAAAAAAAGTACCAACAGAAATTTTTTTAAGAGAGGGTAGGAGGCTATTAGAAATCACAAGTTACCTGTTCTGTGTCAAACCACATTTTTAAAAATAATAGGTCTGTTATGTAAGAGAGAGCTGATTTTAAGTTCTGTATTTTCCTTTCCTTTAGCTTCTTAGAGAGTTAAGGAGAGGAATATAGGGAATGAGAGGAGAAAAATAAACTTTAACGTTAATTTATTAGTATTATCTAAACTGGCTTCTCTATGTCAAATACTTATTTTTCTATTTTATTAATTAATTATTAAACACTATCTGTTACTTTTGATATAACTAATATATATTTTATAATTAGCATTAAATGTTGGCCTTATAATGGGAAGTAATATTGGTAGGACAGTAATTCCATTGCTCAATCTCCAGCTGAAGCTACTACATCTGCGCAGTTGGGTGGCTATCAGCCTTCTGTGAGAGCCAAAGGAGGGTGAAGTAAGAGTTGCCCAAATGCTATCACTCAAATATTTCATATGGTAAAAGGTAGTACTTTTTACATTTTGGGAACTTTAAGATAGATAGATAAATAGATGATAGATAAATTCTCAAGCCAATCAAACTACTGCATGTAAACTCTAACTTTTTGGTAGTTTCCATGGATGATTCTACTTTTTTTGTACACTACACACACCAGAGAAAACTATGCTTGATGCAACTAGCAGTGACAAGAAAGGACCTGGGGATAAATAAGGAAAACAGAAGTCCTACACTCAGGTATTTTAATCACCCTTTAATAGTTAAGCACTTAAGCACTTCCTGGGCACATCCCTTGAGCAATAATAAAAACATAGGACCACATCATGTCTTCTTCAAAGAGAATGGTCTTTAATAGCAACTGCCTGCATTCTACAGATAATTACTGAATATGGCCTTTCTCTTCCTTTTAGTATTATAAATAAATGCATCTCCAGTTATATACCCAGTATTCATTCATCAAATATCCCTACATCAGTGTTCAATTTTAAATTGGTTGGCTTGCCCCTGTTTTAATGAAGTGATAGCTTCTACATGTATTTTGATCTGAGAGCGGAGTTGTATGATAAATACTGTATGTCTGATGATGAGCTCTCTGTGTGTATGTCTTTTATGAGTCAGGTACTATGACTGGGCTCATGCAGCTCACTTTGAGTAGGGGGTAATTACACCACAAAATAGGAGCATAAGAGAGAGGTGTGTACTGGGGGAAGGGGCACCTAATGACTCTGGAATCCAGATCTGTGTTTGTAGAAAATGAGGTGAGCCCCGTGTTGGTAATTTTGAGCTCTACATATTTTATAGCTCTGTGTAAAGATATGGGTCATTCCTAATGTGAGGGAGAGTCATTCCTAACTGGGCAGCGTTTAGTATCACTTAGTCAAAAAAGGAAATTACCCATTTGAGAGGAAGGGCACCTATTATGTTTTTAAAGTACATTTTCAAACCAGCTTCTTTAAAAAAGACCTTGTGAATTAGATGACCATATGATTCAATATCCACTTCGAAGCAAGTGCAAGATTGGTGGGACATTGGGACAACAGACTCAAACAGGGACTGTCTCAGGCAAATAAAAAACATGGTCACCCTATTTACGGAGAAAACGTGCCCAAGGCTTTCTAGGAAGTGAGGATAGGAGAGTTGATTTGGTAGACTTTTCCCCTCAGGAGAAAAAATGTCAGAAGTCCAAAGAGGCTTCTCGTTGCTCTTTCAAGGGGAAGACAAGGTAAGCTAGGGACAATGGATTTTAAGGACTTTACAGAGCCTGAAATCTTTGCCACTTCAATTTAGATCTTTAAAAACCCATACATTCTCATTATGATAAATAAAAAACAAATGTTTTAATTAAATGTTTTTGTACTACAGTCTTTAGGGGCAGCAAGAAATAAGGCTCTTGAGAAATAGTAACCCATTTTGCTGTCCCCTTGGATGTCGGCGGGTAAATGAGAGCGACAGAGATGAGAGATAGAGACAGAGAATGAGAGAGACAGAGAGAAATATGAAAGGAGTCCTTTGCCAGAAAGTACAGAGCAGTTGGTGTGTTGGCTGGGGAGCATCTGGGATTACACAGAACAAGCCAAGACTTTGTGTAATGCCTGACACGGTGTCTAACGAACCGGATTAACAAAGCCAAGATCTCTGGGTGACCCTGGGTGACAGACTGCTGCGAGAGTGCGCTGTTTGCGAGCAATGCCACTTGGTTCTCTGGGGGCAAGACCGTGGGCTCGTAGTGACACCGTGTGCTCCTGAGTTGTCTGTGGGGGTCCAGGGGCTGCTGCAGCCCGGACTCTGTCCGCCCCCTGAGCACTCTGGACGGCCTTCGGTGGGACGCAGACAGAAGGCTCCCAGCGCAAAGGGCGTGCCACAAAAACCACCGGCTCTGGGTCTGGGTCAGCTGCCCGCAGCCGCCGACGCCCCCCGCGGCCCCGCCCACATCTCGGTGAGGGCCTTAAGTCGGCCCCCGGCTCCCCGCCTCCCCGCCCGGCCCGCGCTGAGAAGCGGGTCTCCCGGCACTTCCGGCGGAGGCAGCCGGGGGCGCGAGGGCTCACTGCGCGTGCGCGCGCCGGCTTGGCGTTCCGGCGCCCCTACCCCTGCTGCCCGGACTTGGTACGGCCGGGCGGTTGGCGTCCTCCGCGGCTGCAGCCAGAGGCGGGCTTTTCAAATCCTTCCTTCGGAGGAGTGGCGACGGCCCGGCTGTTTGCGCTGAAAATGGAGGGGCAGACCCCGAGAGGGCCCGAGCTCGGCCTGGCCGGGTTTCCCACCCAGCAGGTGAGTGAGGGGGCCCGGCCGCGGATGGAGAGGGGCTCCGGCTTCCTTTTTCCCTTCGCGTCGTCTAGGTGTCGGGAAAGCCTCCGCTCCGCGTCTCGAATTCAGCCACGGCCAGAAACAAAGGGAGGAACTAGGAGACTGCACTCCTGGGGCTCTAAAGGGCTTGCACATCTCCACCCCCGATTGCTTAGGGAGGAAACTGAGGCCCGAAATGGGGAAGCCATGCCGGAGTCTCGCGGCGCGTTTGCGGGCGCACCTGTCCGCCTCCCTCCCCGGGGTCCCGACTCTGGTCTCTGTGCAAGCGAAAGTGACGCGGGGGAAATGGGGGACCCCGGATTTCCAACGATCCCTGCAAGGCCAGTAGAGGACAGTTGGCTTATTACTGGATTAAATGGGAAGCTCGGTTACTGGAGCGATGTCTTCACACAACATAAACTGGGGGGGACGCGGGGGAGCGGGGTGAACTGACAGAAAAATTTGAAGGTTTGATAGTGGATTCTTTCTCAAATAATTGGAAAGGAAAGAGAGAGGGCACTTGAATAGGATAGAAGTTTTATGTTTGCTTTTGAGCCATGGGAAATGTGTTTTAGAAACCTTTATTTCTCATAGACCAACATTATTTCTTTCCACTCTTAGCCATCACTTTCTTTAGAGTCTTAAAAGAAAACTGATGTCTTGAAGGTGGATCTTTCCTTTGAATCTCCACCTTCTTTTACCTACTTCTGAAGTAGGTTAAAGCATATGAAATTGCTAGTTTTATAGGTCAAAATTGGTAGAATATTTGCAGTTTCATATGGTGCCGCCTAATTAATGTCTTTGTTTAGAAATCTGGAATTTCCTCAGCAGATAGACAATTGTTAGGAAGTCTTCAATAATGCTGTGAAAAATAAAGCAAGACATTGAGATTCATTATGCAAAAGCAGTCTACTACCTTTATGAATAATTTTTATGCTGTTTTATGCCAGTGTTTTTAAAAATTTCAAAGATTTTGATGTACTGTTTTTCTATGTTATTATTTTATGTACTTTGGTTGTCCTGTTAACAATATCTTGATTTATAGTGAATTAGCAATCTGTTGAGGTTCTTGCACATATCATAGGTATTGGTGTAGCCGTACAAGTGTATTTATAGAGTTGTGTGCTGCAGTAGTATTTAGGAGTGGTACAAAAGAGACAAGAGGATAGGATAAAGTCATGAAAGAAGCTTAGCTCTGTAGAATGAAAATAAGTGTTTAAATATTAAGTATACATAAGTATACATAAGGGCTGGGTTATTTGCATGTGAGAAGGTACAGCATAAAATCAAAATAATTGAAATGTGGAATTACCTCTTTTATTTGGATCTTGGAGAAAAAAAATCACAAAATTGTAATAGGTTTCAACCTAACAGGAATATTGAGGGTCAGTAAGAGTGCAGCCAGGACGTAGTTTGCTGACCCCTGCTCTAAAGGATAAAATTCTAATAGTAATATCTGTTAGATATACCTTATTTTCTTAATGAATATTGACTTAATCTTATAACATCTTTAAACTTGAAACTTTATAAACATGAGTCTTTTTAAAACCCTGACTTTACATTTCCTTTCTCCACTATTTCCCAAGCCTCTGTAATTTTACAGAGTCCCTCATTGATAAGTGATGGAGAGAACATAATCTTGTTATAGGATGGAAACCCTAAAAGCCCAAACTCATTCTTTAATGTGGCTGTGGCCACCTGCTGGTTCCTTAAGGTTGTTGCAACTTTCAAGAATGTGGAATTTCAGTCTTGCAGTGCTTCTCTGACCTAGCTGTACATTGAATAATCAGAGGAACTTAAAAAAAAATGCTGAGGCCCCACCTCACTTTCATAGGGCCCTTCCTCTCTATCTCAGATGATTCTAATGTGCAGCTAGCATTGAGAACCACTGTGCTAGATAAACTGGCTGCCTCATTGCAACATTCAAAAAGCAAAATTGAATTTAGTGGCACCAGATGGCATTTGTTTATATTTGAGTTGTGGGGTAAAGCCATTCATCCCAGCTTTAAGTTGCTCTGTGTGCATTCTCCAATACTAACCGGGCTGCCATTGTTTATTTCTATAGACATATGGGTCACACAGATAATTCTTATAATTAATTGCTAATTACATTAAGGAAGAATTTACTTTGGGGCTGACAAGTCATAAAAAGATGAAATGGAGTTGTTGAAATGCAGTCATGTGTAAAGAAGGAAAACTAGCAAATGACTACGTTTATATAGTATGCCAGTTTTGAGTTACAACACTATAAGAGAAGGTTTTTATGTGGTAATTACATGATGTAATTACAGAAGGTAATTAAACAGATCTGTTTTCTGTGTGTGAATAGTACAGTTGATTGCTTTGGATAGTCAATTTGAATTATTTAGTGTATTTTCTCTTTTTGGGTAATCTTCATAGACTATTAGTTCTCCCAACTTTCATCTTCTTTGCTTTTTGAAGAGATTGTCATTTTAATATCTAGGACTTTGTTATTAGATTCCATTCACTTTTTTAATTTATATTTTGATCCCAATAGAAGGTAGATTAACCTGTTCATTTTTTGCCACAGAAGCTAAGATAGTCACTTTACTTTTAGAAATAGACATTCTAGAAACATTATTACATTGTTGTAGTATAGTAAAAAGCATTCAGTGATTTATAACTTTTACAAAGTCACTGTAAATTAAATCAGAACTCCTCATTCAGTTTGTAGAATTTTAATGTTACATATGAAACTTGTATACAGAAACAGGCCATTACATTAAAGGAATAAAAGACCTTAAGTACTAATATATTTAGTAGTTTCATGGTGAATCTTAAAACTAAAATAAATAATATGTCCAGAACTATATTCTAAATCTCTGTTTCAGGTAGCAAGTACAGTGCTTTCACTGTCTTGCTTCTGAGATTTTATTTACACCGTTTACCATGAAAAATAGCCTGTTACACCCCTGCTGCTAAACGTTGGTTCCTTTACTCAGCATCTGCTCTTTCAGAAATTTTTCCTTGGTTAATTTAGTGTCATCAACTTCATCTTGCCATCCCATAATATAACTTATATTTTAATATAATATACATGTGTGGAATATTGTTCACATTAGTTATTATATGTTTCCTAAGGCTGCCATAACAAATGACCACGACTGGGTGGCTTAAAACAACAGATATTTATTCTTTCATAGTTCTGGAGCTAGATGTCCGAAATCAAAGTATTGGCAGGACCATGCTCCTCTGAAGTCCCCAGGGAAGAATCTTTCCTTCCTTACCTTTTCCAGCTCCTGGTTATTGCCATCATTCCTTGGTATTCCTTGAATTATAGACTTATCACTTCAATCTTTATCTTCACATGCCATTTTCTCTGTATGTGTCTCTCTGTATCTTCGTGTGACCTTCTTTTAAGGACACCAGTGGTTGGATTTATGGCCCACTCTAGTATGTCCTCATTTTACGTAATTACATCTGCAAAACGCTGTACCCAAATAAAGTTACATTCTGAGGTTCTGAATTTGGGGGGATGCTATTGAACCTAGTGCAGTTATGGTAAGAGCACAATGTTTCTAACCTTTGTTTCTGTTCTGTTTATCCAGTAGATTGTACAGACCTCCTAATAGCATGAAATTAAGATTTTTGCAAACAGCATTTTAAAAAGCTATAATTTTTATACCATCATATATTAAAACTTTCTTGCTTTTCTAGTATGGTATAAAATTGTAATGATAGCCAGAACATTTCCCATCTACTAGGGATAAAAAGAAATGTTGTAATTTGGATTTTTGCTACACTTTTAAAATGCTTTTCTCTTTTTTCTTTTTAGGACTGCAGCATTCAAGAAAAAATAGACTTAGAAATTCGAATGCGAGAAGGAATATGGAAACTCCTTTCTCTGAGCACTCAGAAAGACCAGATTTTACATGCAGTTAAAAATCTCATGGTGTGCAATGCACGAATAATGGCTTATACATCGGAGCTACAGAAATTAGAAAAGCAAATTTCAAATCAAACTGGAAGATGGTTAGTAGCATAGTTTACCTATGACTTTTAATATATTTAAATATTTGAATTAAAAACAATATAATTTAAGCTTAAGTACAAATGTCAAATAACCAAATATTTTAGAAAACAAATATACTGAATTAGTAGCTGACATCATATACATTTTGACAGTAGAGCTCAGAGTGAGCTTTCTATTAGGTAGCAGCTTTTATTGAGTAGTTTTGTTGTGTTCAATGTGATTGTAAAATGAAAGTGGTTCCAAAGCAAGGACTGAGGGAGTATTTTAAGAAGAAAGGAACAAGACTGATAGATGAGTATATAGAAGTGCAAATTAAAAAATTCCTTACTTTGAGATGTGCTAATAAAAAGGTACTAGCTGAGAGTAATAGAAATTTAAGTATAGAAATAGAAATGAATGGGTAGCAAAATCATAAAGATATAAAACCTTATGAATGGAAGGAAACTTAAAAATCTGCTAGCACATACCTTTATATGCTAAATATAAGTCCTAGAGAGGCAAGTGACTTAGTCAAGGTCATGCAGCTGGTGATGGAAACTAGTGAGAAATAGGATTTGCTATGTAACTTCTGGTTCTGTATTCTCTCTGTCACCTCATGCTGCTCTTTTGGATTAGATGTGCGATTTGCGTATGAAATTTATATCCTATCCTATTTATAATTCTTAGTTTACTGGAACCTAAGAATTGACTTAATTTAGTGGCCTTTTTAAATACAAATAATCTTAACATCCCACATTGTTGATTAGTCTTATAGCTCTAGCCAAGTGAAGAGTTTCTTTTTAGACTATAGTGGCTGTTGGGCTGGTCACAGTGTACCTCTGTTAAATTCTTGAAAAGTAAGGTAAAAACACAGGTCAGAGTAGGAGATTTCTGTGAAAATAAAATATTGATGAAGTTGTGATGTAGTAGAGAACTGGGTACAAAGTAGCCAAACTTATTAGCTATTTTGCCAGGGGATAGCTATTTTAATCTTTTTGTGCCTCAGTTCCTTCATTGTAGTGGGCATGACAATATTTACATTCTGAAAGTTGATATTTTTTATATATAAAAATCTAATGCCTTTTGCATACTGTACTCAACAAATATCAGATAGTTTTCATTACTGTGTGCCCCAGCCATTATAAAATAAAATTGCTCCAGTGTCATAATCTAGGAAAATATTTTTCACATAGGCAAACATTGACTTAAGTCAGTACGTCTCAGTCTGGGTCACAGGTATGTATCACTGAGAGTACATGATTATGTATCAGGAGGTATGTAAAAATATAGAATAAGTATGACACATTTTCTTAAGAGCATGAATTTTTAAGATTAAGCATAAGAAATTTAGAATTGTGGAGTATTTGGGGGTTATGCTTTTCTACTCTTGGGGATATATTTTCCTTCTCTGCCTTTATTAGGATATTTTGTCAAGAGGGACTGTTTAAGTAGAAAAGTTTGAGAAGCACTGATTTTAGAAAGTGTGGGACTAAGCATTCATTATTATCTCTCGCAATATCTCAAATATTCTTCTGGAACCCATATTGGTCTCCATATTTAATGCTTTTTAAATATGTAAAATGAATTGTGAATTGGCCATTTTCTTAATTCAGCAATGTGACTTTTTTGAAGTGGCTGATTTATGGAGATCAAATAAATCTAAGGCCTGTTAGATTTATACAGCAAAGATGGGAAAAAAATCATCTAGGATCTTAACTGAAAATGTGTATGATTTTCAGTTTCTTTACTGATTGTCTTTGACAGATGAAAATATCTTTGTTGGTATAAACGTACACTTATATTCATCATTCATATAAAAATAGAATTTCCTTTAATTATTGAATTATTTCTGTAATTTAAAAAATCTGAAATGTTCTGTGTTGATTCTTTTGTTCATCAGTTCATTTTGTATGTGCAGCTATAACCTGAGTTCACTGGTCAAATGTAACTAGAAATTATAGCACTTATTACATAAAAATGAATTGAAGATTGAGTCTTATGATAGTTTTTTGTGTTCCTTGAAGAAATTCATGTAAATTATGCCATTTGATTAATCATATATTTACCTAATAAAATCTACTACTTGCATAATACTTATTAAGCCTGTGCTAGGGTGTCTATTAAAAGAATAGAATTTGTCAAAATATAATAATATATATATTCAGCAAACGTTTTGCCTTTAGAGACTCATCAGTTTGTTCCTCAGTTTGGTTAGTCTTTAAGGTAGAAAACTGCTCTGTTTTTATATTGCTGCCAGAGTTAAAATAAATAGCATGTTAATGAGAACACTAGTCTTCTCTAAAATTTTAATGATAAAATAGCAAAAAATTAATACAGATAGTAAATCTATGGACTTTTTCAAAGAAGAATCAAAATCAATATGAAGTGGTAGAACTGAAGAAGATCTGATGAAAGAATTGGGTCTAACTCTTCTAGATCATAAAGGGTGGATAGAGTTTAGGTAGGTAAATAGGAGGAAAACGGCTTTCCAAGAAAAAGAAATAGCAAAATAAAATCTTAGGGTGAAAGACGAGCATGAATTACCGAAGAGCAGTGAAGAGACGTGTTTGGTTGAGGCGGAAGATCAAGCCAAACATGAAAAGGAAGGAGGAAGCAAGACTCAAGAATGCATACCAGGAAGTTCTTCAGTATTAACTAATAGGCTTTCTAGGTTTTGTGCTAAGATGTTCACAAATATCACATTAAAAACTGAGAAAGGTATAAACCTCTTTATTAAAGACTTGGAAACTGGGACTCTATAGATACAGACAAAGCATACAGTAAAATGCAGTACCCTTACATGATAAAAACCCTCAACAAACTAGCCCTCAAAATAATAAAAGCCATATATGATAAACTCACAGCCAACATCATACTGAATGGGGGAAAGTTGAAAGCATTCCCCCTAACAACTGGAACAAGACAAGGGTGCCCACTGTCACCATGTCTATTCAACATAATACTGGAAGTTCTAGCCAGAGCAATTAATTAGGCAAGAGAAAGAAATAAAGGGCATCCAAATTGAGAAAGAGGAGGTCAAACTAGCCCTATATGCTGATGATATGATCTCATATCTAGAAAACCCTAAAGACTACACCAAAAGGCTCCTAGAATTAATAAATTCAGCAAAGTCTCAGGCTACAAGATGTACACAAATCAGAAGCGTTTCCGTATACTAATAACAGTCAAGCTGAGAGTCAAATCAAGAGCTCAATACCATTTACAGTAGCTGCAAAGAAAATGAAGTACTTAGGAATATACTTAACCAAGGAGGTGAGAGATCTCTACAGGTAGAACTACAAAACACTGATGAAAGAAATGACACAAACAAATGGAAAAACATCCCATGCTTATGGATTGGTAGAATCAATGTCATTTAAATGTCTATACTACCCAAAGTGATTTACATATTCAGTGCAATTCCTATCAAAATACCAACATCATATTTCACAGATCTAGAAAAAATAATTCTACACTTGTATGTGGAACCAAAAAAAGAGCTGTAATAGCCAAAGCAGTTGTAAGCAAAAAGAACAAATCCAGAGGCATCACATTACCTGACTTCAAATTATACTATAAGGCTGTAGTAACCAAAACACCGTGGCACTGGTCTGGTATAAAGGTAGAGACTTTGACCAGTGGAACAGAATAGAGAACCCAGAAATAAAACCATATAGATATGAGCAACTGATTTTTGACAAAGCAGACAAAAACGTGTTATTAACTTCATAAACATGGTTATTTGTTTACTTTTTTCTCTTTGAATTAATTACATTTTTTGGATATATCTGTTTCTTTGTGCCCTGTCCCAATTCCCAATTGGAAGTCCCACCCCGGGAAGCAGCCACTGTTTGTTCGGATTTTCTTCCACTGTAGGTTAATTTTGGCTATTGTAGTACTCAGTATAAATAGAATTATACAGTAGAAGCTTCTTTTTTTCCATATAATACTTTCAAGATTCATCATATGATAACATGTATCAGTTATTTTTCCTTTTTAATGATAAGTGTGTTCTACAATATCTCTTTTTCTAGTGTTGATTCTTTTCTGTTATTTCTGCCTACTTTTGCTCTCTTGCCAATCCCTTTAGGTATTTGTTTTTTAAATAGTTTTTCTAGATTTTTAAATTGTTTTCTGTAGGAGTTTCTCCAATATGATCTACTCTGCCATTATCAAAGAGGAATTTGTTTAGTTGTATCTTGATCAAATAATTTTTAGTTTTTCTACTTTATGGAATATCCTGAGGTTTTGTTTATGACTTGATATGGTCCATTTTCATGATTGTTTCGTTGGCTTTTGAAGTTATATTTTTATCAGAGTATAAAGTTTGTCATATATGTTCAAAAGATCTGTGTTAATGACTATGATTTTAAGGTTTTCTATAGCCTTATTTATTTTATGACCACTTGAGCCATCTTGTACTGAAACAGGTTAAAATTTTTTCTTTATTAAGGTTTTGTTATCTTTACCCTTGTATCTTCTGTACTTTCTGCTTTATAAAGATGCTGTGTAACATTTGGTACCTTAGGTACTTGTGATATATTCATAGTAATTTCAGCATTTAGCATTATAAAGTGTCCTTTTTTTTATTGTGGTCTCAGGTAATGCCTTTGGACCTGAATTCTACCTTGCCTGATGATAAGATCACATTCAAGTTTTCTTATTTGCATTTGTTTGATATATCTTTACCCATCTCTTTAATTTTAGCCTTTCTGTATGCCTTTGAAGGTGTGTTTCTTGTATTTATGCTAGAGTTGGGTTTTATATTACAAGCCAATCTGAAAATCTTTTAATGTAGGAATTAAATCCATTTATATTTACTAATATAACTGATATTTCAGCCAGTCATATTCTTTTATGTTATGCTAACTATGTATTATAATTATAATCTTATACTATGTGATCTATTTGCTCTTTTTCTCAATTTTGAAAGAGTTCTGTAAGTCATGGTAGTTACTATAATTTTATATAAAAAAGTTTATACACTGATAATTATATAATGCCCTTAGTTCTTATTTTTCCCTTAGTTAGGCTTCTCCTATTTTGTTTTTCTGCTTTAAGTGATATTATTTTTTTCTTATCATCTATATTGAGATCAGTGAACTTATTTTGTTTTCCCCTTTCTCCCTTTTCTACTTTTTTAAGTTGTGTTATTTTTACTTTGGTGGAATGGAGAATACTTGTATATTCACATTTGTTTTAGTCTTTGATCTGCAATTAAATATGTATAATGTTCACTGCTTATGCTTTTATTGTACTTTCCAAAATCATCTCTGTTGGAAGAAGCTCATCAGCTAGTAAATTCTTCAAGATGAGCATAATTTTCTTCATGTTCTTACATGTTTAATGTGTTTTTCTTCAGTATTGCTACTTAAAGGATAACTTGGCTAGTTATCAAATCTTTAGCCAACACTGTCTTTCCTTGAGTTTCTTAAAGACTTTGCTCCATTGTTGTCTTGTTATTGAGAAATCTGATCTTTAATTTTCTTTTCTTTGTGAATGACTTGTTCTTTTTCCTTGGAGACTGAAAGTGGTTTTCTTTATCTTAAAGTCTGATTATTTTACTGGGATATGTGTAAGGCTGACCATTTGGCTCATTAAGGGCCCTTTCAATATGTAGATTCAGTTCTTTTATTTTCAGAAAGTTTTCTGGGATTATATTAATAGAATAAAGTATTAATTCTATCTCATTTTTTCTTATTTAAGAACTTTAATTAAATATAAGTTGAATCTTCTTTACCTTTATGCCTATCACTTTCTGATCTTTTTTAATACTTTATTTTATTTTTGTTCTTTTGGTTCTTTTCATTCCCATCCACTATGTCCCTTAGTGCACTTTCACTTCTGTTCATCCTTGAACACCTTATATTTTAATGTTCATTTCAGAAATGGTTTTATTTTTTCCATTTTCTTTCCTTGTTCTTTTCTCTCATTCTTTTCTCTCTTTGTAAATCTGCATATTGTTTACCCTTTATTAGTGTGAGGTTTTAGGTTTCAGGTTTCTGGTTTCTTTCAGACGTGCAATAATTTAACTGCACTTAATTCATTTTGGAGTATTGTGTTAAAGTTTATATTTGTTTATATAATTGTGTTTATATTTTGTGGAGCTAAAGTTGGTAGAGTACTTTTATCAGCTAAAGAGTTTTGATTCTTTTATTTATAGTAGCTTTGTATGGATATTGGAGTCCTTTGTTGTCCCTAATGAAATATGTAGGATTTTACTGAGCCAAGTGATGAGGAGTGGAGTGAGGGATTGCTAGAAGGGCTTACATTAGTCCCCTCTTATCTATAGAGGATGTGTTCTAAGACCCACAGTGGATGCTTGAAACCTCAGCTAATACTGAACCCTATATAAACTATGTTTTTTTCTTATACATATATACCTAGGACAAAGTTTAATTTATAAATTAGGCACAGTAAGAAATTAACAACTAATAATAAAGTAGAACAATTATTAATATAACAATTAATATAACAATATCCTTATAATAGAAATATGAATGTGGTTTCTCTTTCAAAACATGTTATTTTACTGTACTTACCCTTTTTCTTGTGATGATGTGAGATGATAAAATATCTTCATGAGTTGAGGTGAATGTTATAGGCTACTATTGACCTTGAACACAAGCACTGTGATACCTCAAGAGTCAACCTGATAACACAAACAACTACTAATGGGTGGGTAGCATATATATGTAGATACACAGGATAAAGGGATGATTCATATCCTGTGAGACAACACAAGATTTCATCACACTACTCAGAATGGCACACAATTTAAATCTTATGAATTGTTTATTTCTAGAATTTTTCACTTAATAATCAGACCATGGTTTACTGTGGATAACTAAAGCCATGGAAAATGAAATCACGAATAAAGGAGGACTACTGTACTTGGTTTGTCAGTTCAAGAATGTTTTCTATTATTGGAATTGTGAAGAGCATTTTCTTTAATAAATGATGTCTTTTGGGATGTTGGTTGATTTTCTTTTTACTAAGTAATAACCATAAAAGAAATATATGAAAATATAGATAAGCCCACTTTATTTCTATTACTTTTGTATTTAAAAAATTATCAATATTTATATCATCCTCCTGAACAGTACAAAGTCTCTAAAACACTTTAACTCTGATAATCCCGTATAATTTAGAGCTGTGTATTTTAGCTACATCTTTTTTACCCCCTCAAATTCATTTTTTACATGATTTGCTTAGATTTTTTTTTGACATTTTAAAAAA
Source organism: Lemur catta (assembly GCF_020740605.2). Taxonomy (NCBI): domain Eukaryota; kingdom Metazoa; phylum Chordata; class Mammalia; order Primates; family Lemuridae; genus Lemur; species Lemur catta. Next base: position 42,267,207 of record NC_059141.1, on the reverse strand, counting down.
TAGATTTAGGGAGTACAAGATGAATTCCATTACATGTGTATATTATATAGTGGTGGAGCCTGGGCTTTGGGCATAGCCATCACCCGAGTAGTGTACATTGCACCCATAGATAATTTTCACCTCCCACCCTCCCCCTTTTTAAGGCTCTATTGTCTATTATATTAATACCACTCTGTGTGCCCTTGTGTAGGCATAGTTTAGCTCCCACTTACAAGTGAGAATATGCAGCATTTATTTTTCTGTTCCTGGGTCACTTCACTTAGGCTTTATGGCCTCCAGGATCATTCAAGTTGCTGTCAAAGCCATTCTTTCATTCTTTCTTACCACTTAGTACTACTCCATGGGGTATGTTTGTCTCTGTGTGTGTGTGTGTGTGTGTGTGTGTGTGTGTGTGTGTGTGTGTGTGTATGCCACGTTTTCTTAATTCACTCATCAGTTAATGGGCACTTCAGTTGATTTTCTCTTCTTTGATACTAATTTGTTTCTTGAGGTTTTTAGCTTCATTTGCTTCCTTCTTTTCACCATTTCCCCATTTTATAGATGAGGATGCTGAGGCAAAGAGGTTAATTACAACTCACACAACTAGTTAATGATGAGTGAAATCCAAACCTAAGATGTAAGAGTCCTAATCTACTGCCTCTCCATCAAAATGATCGTATGCTTTTTTCATTTCATTCAGTAGTCCCTCAACATTCATTCAGTTCTTGAGTTCTTTAGAATGTACTGAGCTGTATACCAGGGACTGGTGATATAACAGTGAACAAAATAGACCAAAAAAAAAAAAAATCCTTGTACTCACGAAGTTTACCTTTTAGCAATAATATCATCCATCCGCAACCCCACAGCCTGCCCCACTCAATTCATCTCTTCTTAACTTCTGAAATTTTTTATTTGGCTTTTTCAAAATAATAGTAATCAGAATCAGTTATAGGACTTAATTATGTTGTCATTCAATATAATTGTGACTTTTAATAGTGCCAAAATAACTCCAAGAGTTTTACATGATTATTACACTAGTTTCTTATACTCCAGTTTCCTAGTTTATTGCTTAGGTACTATAACTTAAAAAAAGAAACAGTATAGGTTGGAAGTGAAAATTGTGTACTCTTAGTAGTTCTGTAATAAGACATGTACTTAAAGACTTACTGATTTTATTTTTTAAAGTTTGTATGGTTTGGTGTCTGTTGAAGAGTCTGTTATATCACATTTGGAGTAGAAAGCTCATCTTCCCAATTTAAGATACTTATGAAGCTGTTAATTTTATACCACACAGTTTTAGGATAGATTAAAATCCCATGCTAAGCATTTCTGAGTGTTTTAGTTTTCGCTTATTTACATAAGAGGTAAAGGATTTTATAACCTTTCAAATAGAATTCCATTTAGAATTCTTTTAGTATTTCGTTAAGAAAATGTAAAATACATTCATGATTGTGCTATTTCTCATTATAACTTGTTAATTTTGGCAAAGAAATGCTATTTTAAATTCCCATTTGGAGTAATATAAAATAGGATAATCTGTACTTAGTCAATTTTAATAAAGATTTTTGAGCAACAAGTGGCAGATTGGCACCCTCTGTTGGTCATTTTATTTACCTACAGACAGAAATATAAGTAATAAAACAAAATTAAAAGTTTATCTTTCATATGTTTATATCTGTCTTTTGAATTAGCACTTCAAAAACTCACCAAAATAATGGTCTAAACTAAGTTCATATGAATAAGGTACACTATCATTTAGCGGCGCTTTGTTTCAGTAATTTTGTGGTTATTTGGTTTTTCCTCAGGCTGGCTCTCTAATTCTAGCATTCAGAATTGGCATTAACATTGCAGATTTTCAAACAAGTATTTATAACTGTAGCAAACTATTAGCTACAGTAGCATATTATTAGACATAAAGTTTATCAATTTTTTGTTAATTTGGATTAATTAGAAAAACATTACATTTTAGGACCCTAAATAACAGTTTGGAGACTTATTTGAATGGACGATAATTCAAGCTTCAGAAAAGGCTGTATTACTTTAGTTCTCATTGTTTTTAAAGATAGTTATTCTGTAAAATTATATAGTTATTTGGATTTATATTATGGTTTGACAATATTTGTATATAGTAAGTTTGCTGACTAGTCCTGGAAATGCCTATGCAAATAATTTATAATTGACTGGGAGAAAGCTATACTCTGCCAGGTAGTTGACTGAATAGTTTGGAGGAGGAAAAAAAATTTTTTTTTTTTGGTAAATATTCAGCAAGTTTGCATTTGGTAGTTCTAATATTTCAGAATTTCATTTGCCTGCCAAAGCCTCAAATTTAATCCAATTTAATAATACCTTATAATACCTAATAATACCTTAACTTTAGCATAATCTATGACCTATTCCCTAATAACTCAGGTTACTGAGAGCTTCCTTATATCTGTTTCACTGAAATAAGTATTTTAAGAATTTATATATGCATTGCTCATATAGTTTTTTAAAAAAACATTACTTACAAATGCCAACCAACTATGTTTATATTGTATTTCTTATAGCAATTTTAAGAAATTGAGATTTGTATTTGATTTCTTGTGGGCCTTTAAGTATATGATTTCACCAAAATATATAATAGATTATTCAATTGAACATCTCATTCTATGATGAACTAATAATAATAAGCAAGGTAATCTTCTCCAATATGACAAACTAAACTTTAATATAAAATGTTGAACTTGGTTCTTTTTAAAATTCATGATTTAATGAAACATTATTTTGAAATAATTAGTTTTTATATTATTCATGGAGTGAATTTTCCCTAGTTAAATACCAGGTATAACTGTAAAGCAGTTAGATAGGATTCTGAGAATATTTGACTTTAAATCTGCTACATTATTTTAGTCAGACATAGTGTATGATTCTATAAATACCATGTAAATATCTCATAAAAACTTACCAACTTTAGTACATTAGTAAATTAATTTAGCTCATTTGGAATACACTTCATTTATGATACTTACAAGTTTAATCCAGTAAGGGGGTAAAAAAGTAAGGCATATTTTATTTTCAAATTTGGATGCATGATAATGAATAAATACGTAGTTTTTTTAACAAGCCTACTTAAAGCAGTGAGTTGGTGTCTTTTTCTGAAAATTAGATAACTTCAAACTCCCACCTTTCTTCAGAAGCTTTCTTAGAATCAAACAGTATTCAAATGGAAAGTTTCCATCTTATCACTTATTTGAAGTGCCTGATTAAATTAGCTGGCAGTTAATTGGCCAACCAAATTAAATAGGGACAAAAAATACAAAGAATACTCTTGGAAATATTACTCTAGAAGTGGAATGCTTATCTCCAAATGCAGGTTATTAGGAAATAGGATATTGGGGAAATACTCAAGAGTGAGATTGTTTTGATCCAGTAGGAGATATCTATTTTGAAAGTTTTTTTTATGGTACTCTAGTATATTTTAATGTCATATTTGGAAGTATCTTATATCCTCAGAATTTCCTTTGAAACTTTTTTTATTGTCATGATGTTATTTTCCTCTCTACAGAACCACTCCTTCCTTTTCTGAAACCTTAGTTAATTTATTGTTTTAGTATAGACTTAGTTCTTTGGAATTTGGGGAAATGAAATGTGATGTTGTATATAAATATATGTCAGAGAGTAATTTTTTGGATAATTGTCAGATTTTATAAGGATAAGGTACTCCTGGACAGTATGCGTAATTGGAAAGTTTATTAACTTTTTCAAGTCACTATATCTAGTAAGCTAGAAATATAATTTATAGAATAGTGACCCAAGGTATTACACTTCTGGTGACCTGGACAAATATTGTACATTTTGTTTATAGATGCAAGAGATCACAAAAGGCTTTCATTGTAGAGTAACCAGTATACAATCATTAGGGAACATAAAGTTTATGAAAAATCAAACAGAATGGCTCTAAATATTTCTCTTAGTCTAGCTGTTGACTAAACATCTTAAAGTTCGAGTCAAATAGTTTATATTAACTGGAAGTCATTATTATTCATCAATATTTGTTTGCTTTTTATATTTAGGCATTTGTGAAAGATTTAAAACAATTGCTTATTAGAAAAGAGCTTTTTTTCATAAAGCTTTTTTCTTTTGACAGTAATGTGAATTTTGAAAATAAAGAACGAACAGCATGTAAAGGAAAGATTGCCATATCAGGTATGGTATAGATAAATCATTTTATATTGCTGAATAAATTCTATAAAATAACTAGAGTTGGTAGGTTTTGTTTTATGCTTTGATTTCATTCTCTTCATTTTCTTTTTCATACCTCTATCAGAATATTTGTTTGAAAACAGTTTGCATCATTATGCTCTACATTTATGCAGAGCTTTACAATTTGAGAAAACTGTTTCCTACATTACACATGCTATGCAGTTTTTTCTGTAGTGCAGCCTTGTAAAAATAGTTGGGATAATTGTTCTTATTTTCTACAGACTCAGAGATTAAATGACTTCCTATAAGTGGCTGAGCTGGGCTAAAAACCCCATCTTTTGACTCTGTTCCTTTTGTGCTGAGAAGCTTTAATAATGTTTTTAATGTTTGTCTAGGCCAGAAATTCCATAAGGGTTGGAGCCATGTTTATTTTGTTCATCACTTTATACCCAGAAGATAGCACAGTGCTTGGCACATAGTAAGTGTTCAGAGACTATTTTATTGGATGGATGACTCTTCTCTGTTACCTCCAGGATAAAGACCAAACTGTTTTCTCCAGTTTTCCATTCTGACCCAATTCTTTTTCTAGCCATATCTTTCATTACTCCTATATGAGCTGTCTGCTTTAGGCAGACAGTTCTCTCCTTGGCCTGTCAACACACCCCATGCTTCTGACACCAAATTAGCTTGTGAAATAACTACATTTTCTTCTAGACTTGTTTGCTCATCTGTAAGACCTTCCCTATCATTCCAGTTAAAAATGATGTTTCCTTTCTCTGAATTCCTAATGCAGTTAGGAGACCTTTTACCACTAGATGGCACTTATGCTGTGTAGTCTCAGTTTCTCCAAAATGTTAAGGAAGCTAAAGACAATGGCTTGGCAGTGCCACAGATTGAAGTGAATACATGGCTGACTCGTGTGTACACTAGTTAGATAATGTACTTTTACAAATATTGTCTCATCATTACGTTTGGGAAACAACAGTATGTACCTCACCAGTTTTAGGTAATAACTAGGTTATTTCATTGGCCAAAAGCCTTGTACTAGGGTTGCATTTCAGGCCCTGTCACCCAAGGAACTGTTCTCAGTAATGTCTTTATGAATAAACAAAAATGATCATACAGGAAGGGTAGACCTGCTTTTTACAAAGGACATAAAAATTGGCCAAAATCAGAAAAATATGAATAGTATTCTCCTAAGAAAAAAATTCTTTAGAAAAATAACTGGGATATATAAAAATCTGTTGCTTGAATTATAGTCATTTATGTTTTCATCTTTCCAATTATAAGACTGAAATAAAACATGTATTATACCTCCTTGTATTCTTTTGCTGCCAAACATAATACTTTTACATAGTTGTTCATCATGTTTAATACATTTTAACATGAATAAAGTATTAAAGATATTTAAAGGAGAGTTTCTAAAAATAATTAAACATCTTTCATTTCTTGTTTTTAATATGATGCCACTCAGTATACAAATGAGATATATTAAATTGCTGTTAAAGATGCAAATGCCATGATAGAGTCAACATACTGTCCTTTTATAATAAATAATTTATTGACTGCAGTAATTCATGATATTAGAATTAACTGTACATTTAGAAGGGGCCTAAAGTAAAAGCATTTAAAGAAAAAATGTTTCCTGGCCACAATTACTCAAGTGTAAAAATTGAACTTATTTCCACATGCGTTCTTTCTTTCCAAAAGATAATTTTAAATTAAGGAACTAAAACTCCCAGAAAATGGAATGTTTATATAATTTCTTTTCATCTTTGCCTAGACTTAATGATCTCATATATGTGTATTTGTGAAAACAAAGAAAATAAAAAACAAATTCACCTTTATAAATCCATTTTCTTTGGATATTAGGATAAAAATGTGACTTTTGACCAAAATGAATATTTGCAACAAAGATTCATAATGTTTCTGATATTACATCTATAGCCAAGAAATGCCTGGGTTTACTATTTCCAGCTTCACCACTCACTGGTGAGATCTTTATAAAAGTAAAAAGAATAATTGAGATTTATTCTGATTATTTCTGCCAAACACCAAATATTTACCATATGAAAATGTAATATTTACCATAATTACACGGTGGTAATTGTGTCTGCTTATTCACTGGCTGCTAATTCAATGACTAAACCAAACTAGTACATCGAGTGCCTCTGTTTTCACTTTTGAAAACAATAGACTTCTAGGACCTGATAGCATCAAGTTAGCCATCCTACTATGGCTCTTTCAGTTTATCATTAAAATGTCAATGAAGACATTAAAAAAAGACAAAGGTAAGAATACTGTGAACGAAAACTGAGTCAACCATTTACAAAAATCTGGAAGAAACTTTTATTATTTGAAGCTGAATTAAGAAACACGGTTGATAGATTACAAATCCTTTGCTGTCTGAACAGTATGTGACCCTCTAGGAAATAGATATGAGATATCCACCTTCTCTTCTGCAGGTGACATCCACCCTCTCAGTTTAGGCATGGGAAAGGGCAAGGCTGACCCACAGGTTGTGGGTGTACAGCAAAGGAAGTCAGGGTGCATATTCCTCCCTTGATAGTGTAAATAGTTAATGCCACCATAACAGAGCAAGAACAGCTGTGAACAGGAACAGTTGTGAAATGAAATTAGTCAGCAACTGTGGTCAAGCAAGAAGAAGTGGGATCGTTGACAGGACGTCAGCCAAGGCATAATTATAAAACAGTGAAGAAGCATTTCCATTAAAATCAAGAAGAAATAACAATGTCCAATATGTCAGTATAATTTAACACAGTTTTAGCAAGTCTCACTAAAATAATAAGAATAAAAGATGAAACTGTTGAAAAGGAATAGGTAAATTGAATACTGTTTGAAGATAATAGATTGCAGACTTACAAAATGTATGGGAATTTACTGAAACACTTTGAATTAGTAAAGAATTCAATAAAAGTGGCTGGATTCAAGATAAATATACAAAAAGTGGTAGTTTCTCTTAAAACCATCTATATCTAGTTAGAAAATATAATGGCAAAAATGATCACCTTTATAATAAAACCAACAAAAAAATAAAAACATTAAATGCTCAAGAATAACCCACTTTAATAAAAACCTAAAGGTAAATGTATCATGCTACTCTGTATAAAGACAGATTATTAAATAGTTATCAGTTCCCAAATTAATTTGGATAGTAGAATACTTAAAAACATTTGGAGAGGGGGATATTGACACAATAGTTCTAAAATCCACGTAAAGAAATTAACAAATGAGATTAAGATATTTTCCAAAGCAAATATTTCTAACAGTAAAGTATATTGTAAAGGTACAATAGTTATAATAGTATAGTGTTGGTATTAGGATAGACAGTAATTGATAAGTGATTCAATAAGATCCATAAAACATAGCTGAGGAACAGACATTTACTCAGAATGACATATATGATGAATATGGCATCATAAATCAGGAAAAGAAGGATGTATACATGGAGCTAGAACAATTATTTTTTATAAGAATATATTTTCACCTCATATACCCAAAATTTGTACATAGGTGAAATAACTTTTAAAAGTACACACCATATACAATATCTAGAAAATGTGCTGTTAAATAATAACACTTTATTTTGGCTTTAATGGTCACAATCTGTTATGCAATTCAAAGGTTCATGTCACTGTAAGAAGTAAAACTTAGCAAAATTTTACTTGTCATTTCTTTTTTGTTTCTTTATAGATATTCGAATACCACTAATGTGGAAAGACTCTGATCACTTCAGCAATAAAGAACGTGTGTATGATTTTAATTTGTAATTGAAATATTTTCTTTAGTGTATAGTAAATTGGTGATTATTGGGAAAAAATCCTGCTTCCACACTGAAAGAAATTGATATCATTTGGCAGAATAAGCAGAATCTTGCTGAATTGTTGTTTTCTGATTTTAATATAAATATGTAGCAATTGCTTGATACTAATGAAGATTATGCATATCTAGTGTACGTTTAGTTGTTGATAGGAACCTGTGCAAGGATAGTAAGTTACGGATTCGGGGTGGGGTGAAGGGAAGGAAAAAATATGGAACGAAAGAAAATGTTTAAGGAAAAGGTAAAGGCAATATTTCTCTTGTTTGACCAGAATCTGGAAGATCTTTTCTGCCTTATTTTGTTAGTTTAGATATATTTAACGGGATGTAAAAGGAAAGATTTTTAGTTTTTAGCTTGATCTGATTTTTTTTTTGTCAGCATTTTATGGCTTTATAGAGTCTTCACAAATCCATGTATTGCTTAGGTCATAGAAGTTAACCTCAAATGATTTCTAGCTGTTAGAGGCAAAGCAGGGAAGATATGATAGATAATCCTTTATCTTTCTTGTCTATTGTGATAGCTTTGTTCCTCATACTTTAAAATCTGAATCGTATTGAGCATAATTAGTTTTATATGAAGAATTTAAAATCAGGTTAGTGTTTGTTATTCAATTAGGAAATTAATTTACTTTACAAAGGAATACATGTGGGAATTAAGTAAATCTTTCTGATTACTAAAGAGAATCAGTTTTTCTGAAGAGATACATTTTCTCAGTAGTGAGGATTTAGTCCTTTAATCATCTAATACTTTTTAAAACAGCACCAAATTAAAAGGCCCAGCAGCTGTGTTTTCCCATGTCTAATTTTTATTGGTTTTGTTTGTTTGTTTGTTTGTTTTTGTGGCTTCCTCTCTTGCTGTTAGTTTGGTGGAAAATATTTTGCTGTTGTTAATATGTCTCTTAACCTCTTCTAATAAAAAAAGTCTTTTTCTTAAATAGTCTTGGAAACCAAAACCACAGAGGTAATATATATATGTATATATATATATAATAAATTTGCTATTAATTAAAGATTAAAGAATTTTCTAGAAATAAAATTTATTAATTTGGTGGTTTCTTTAGGCTGCTAAGAGGCTTTATATTTAACTCTATTTTTGATACTTCCTTGTTTACTTGTGTTCTATTTGGATAAGGTATTCCTATATACTAACAGCAAAATCACTATAGAACGTTAAGGATTACAAGAGACAATGTATGAAAATAACCTATTAAACAAATATTTAAGCTAATTTTCATTGTCAAGTAGACTTTAACATAATGTCGTGATTTATATGGATTGTTGCTTAAAATGTTTTTCTTCTCTAGGATCTCAGCGCTATGCCATTTTTTGTTTATTCAAAATGGGAGCCAAGGTTTTTGATACTGACATGGTGATTGTGGATAAAACAATCACAGATATATGTTTTGAAAATGTAACCATATTGTAAGTATTTTTTTAATCTTCAGAGAATGAAAATAATCTAAAATTCTGCTTTTTTAAAAAGAAAGACCTAAATATTGAGTCTTTGAATTCTTTTTGAAGCATTAAGATTTTTAAATGGTTAAAATGATTTTGAAAGTTACTTTGTTCAAAAGAAGGCCATTTCTACATTTTCAATTTTCTGACATAAAATAAAATGGAAATCTTATGATTAGTATTAACAGTAAATATTTGACTCATTGGATATAAATTTTTAAATTTTATATAAATATTTATAGTTCCATTATCCACTAAGTTATGAATACAATAGAATTTTCTTGAACATTATTTAATGTAGAGCAAAATTGGGCATAAAACAGGTTCTTCCATCTCATATATGAGAGTTAGTTACAGAAATACTAAAATAGTGTAACAACTTCATAAGATAATACTAAAGTATATTCTGTAGGAAAAGCACTTTGGTATAATTTTGGAGTGTTCTTTTTCTGATGGTGCACTTCTTTCATGTACTCCAAAACGATAAAAAAAATAGGTGATCATCAGGGCTGTTTTTATTGCCCCTGTTCTTTTACAGGCTTATTTTATTGTGGTAATAATACAGAACCAGAATGAACTCCTCAGGTAGCCATAGAAATCATTTTTAACTAACATAAGTTTTTCCTGGCCTCTTTCAAAGTTTCTTTGGGTCTAAATCAATGTGAGATTTGTATTCTTTTCAGACTTTTAAACACACTATCTTTGTATCTAAATGTAGCTAATAGACTATTAAGACAAAATAAATATATGTGTTTTTTGTCATTTTCAGTTATGGAATTAGACAGTTGAGATTTCAGCGAACTAGTTTTGCCACTCACATAACGTTAAAAAAAACTGTAGCAAACCATATTTTGTGACTTCTGGTCCAGTGTCCCATAGTAATAGTATACCACGAAAAAATCAAATGCATTGTTCTGGTTTATAAGCAGTAATGCAGACCTTCTTACAAGCTGTATTAAACCAAAGAAATTTATTTAGGGTCCAAAAATATCCCCAAATGCTTATATAATTGAGGCTAACAAATATTTTTTCATAAGTTATCTGAATACATTTATTCTCATTATCAACTACTGTTAGTGAATTTTTTTCTGCCAAAATTACCCTGTTAATGGGCTCTTTTCTTCACATCACTTGGCTATTGTTTGTTTTTACCACAAGGACAAAAATCAGGTTTTTTTGTTTTTTTTTTTCCTGGAGAAAGAACAATGCGAGTTACTTGGGAAGACAACACATGATTTATAATTTTCTAAAAATTCTGTAAATATTTTAAATTATTCTAAAAATAACTGCTGACAAATGTTGTAAATGTTTAAAAATGTGCTTTTTGTTATGATAATTGTTTTTAATAAGTATTCAATATTTATGAATTTCTGGTTTTCCTCTAAATATTGAGACATTTGTTAGTCATTAACAGGAATACTGTATGTTTAAAAGTTGCCAAATAATAAACTATAAAAATATCTAGAAGTTATTCCTTGGATTTAACCAAACTATAGATAGTCCATTTATATGTTAAAATGTCTGTGCTGCACTTTTAAAATCTCTGAGGCTGATGGATCTTCCATCTGCAGGCAACATCTGCTGCTGATGGACCTCTTTTGCAGTCTTAAGTGTATTTTATTGTTAGTAACACCACCATAATCTTTTATGCTAAAGGTAGCTCATTGTGTATGAACAAGGTAAAGCCAATCTTAGCATTTGCTAAAATTGCAGAATTTCTGCATATTGGTTTAATAAATTTATATTGAGTACCTTCTACATTCCAGGTTACAATGCTAGGGTAAGAATACAAAGATCACCAAGACAGCACCTACCCTCAAGGAGTTCATGCTTTGAAGTATATCCCTTTATATGGTTTTTATGTTTTGTTTTTCCCCCTATATAACAATATTCTGAAATATTGTTTGCAATTATTAGGTACAAAAGAGGGGCGGGGTGGGGGCACAGTGGTGAGTAGACTGTAATTGACTCTTTATGAAGAATAAATGAAAACTAAAGTTTCAGCAGATTCTGTTTTGGAGGAATAGTCATTTTAGGAAATTACACATATAAATTCCTTAAAAATAGTGGTATTAAAGGAATGACAAGGAGAAATAGTGTTGGCAACAAAATGACCAGAGCATTTTATTCTTTTACTTTAAGTAATATGCCTGTAGATATTGGTTAAATTTAGTTAAGATTGCCCTAGTTATGAAGCTGATAGCTCTGAAAGTTGCAGTGACCCTCTCAGTCCATTTAGATACTAAATAAATGGAAGGAGATTCTTTCTCATTAACATACATTAACATAAACTTATTTCAAATGCTGATTTTATTTTATTTTTTCCCATAAATTTTGCATTGATTGAAGAGATTTTGCAATCTTCTCTGGGCCTCTCACAATCTTTATTTTTATAATAAAATACATTTTATTGAGTATATTTATTTACAATATATAGTATATACATTTGTATATTTGTATACAATATAGTTTACAACATAATGTTATAGGACACATAGGTAGTAAAATGGTTACTAGTTATTATAGTGAAGCAGATCAACAAATCTGTCATCTCACACAGTTACTATTTTTGTGACAAGAGCAGCTACAATTTAACAAAAATTCCTAATATAATATAATTTTATTAGCTTTAGTCTTCATGTTGTATATCTCTAATCTTTTTTATCCTATATATCTACTGTTGTTTGTTTCCTTTGACTGACATCTCCCCACTTCCTCCCATGCCACTCCTGCCCATGGTAACCACTATTTCATTCTCTATCTCTGTGTATTTGAGCTCTTTTTTTAATTCCACATATAAATGAGATCATACAGTATTTTTCTTTCTGTGTCTGGCTTATTTCACTTAGCATGATATCCTCCATGTCCATCCATATTGTAGCAAATGGCAAGACCTTTTCTAAAGCTGAATAATTCTCTATTATGTGTTCTATTACTCTGTTCATTCATCCACAGATAATTATTTTCATATCTTGGCTACTGTAAATAATGCTGCAGTGAACATGGGAGTGCATTATCTATACTTACAAGGTGATGATTTCATCTCCTTTGGGTATAAACCCAGAGGAGGGATTGCTGGGTCATATGGTAGTTCTATTTTTTTTTTTTTTTTTTGAGACAGAGTCTCACTTTGTTGCCCAGGCTAGAGTGAGTGCCATGGCATTAGCCTAGCTCACGGCAACCTCAAACTCCTGGGCTTAAGCGATCCTCCTGCCTCAGCCTCCCGAGTAGCTGGGACGACAGGCATACGCCACCATGCCCAGCTAATTTTTTTCTATATATATTTTTAGTTGGCCAGATAATTTCTTTCTATTTTTAGTAGAGACGGGGTCTCGCTCGGGCTGGTCTTGAACTCCTGACCTCTAGCGATCCACCTGCCTCGGCCTCCCAGAGGGCTAGGATTATAGGCGTGAGCCACCGCGCCTGGCCTGGTAGTTCTATTTTTAATTTCTTTAGGAACCTCTATACTATTTTCCACAATGGCTGTACCAACCTCCATTTCCACAAACAGTATACTAGGGTTACCTTTTCTCCACACAGTCCCCAGTTTTTATCTCTTTTTGATAATAGCCATCCTTATGGATGTGAGATAATATCTCATAGTGGTCTTAATTTGCATTTCCCTGATGTCAAATGCTGATTTTAAATGTTATGAAAACATCTAAGAATGTTATAATTCTGTTTTCTACTGAGATAAATTTCTAACGTTATGAATGCCTTGTTTTTAGTAGTGAAGCAGGGCCAGACTTTAAGATAAAGGTGGAAGTGTATAGTTGCAGTACAGAAGAATCTTCCATAACCAATACACCAAAAAAACTAGCTAAGAAACTGAAAACATCTATAAGTAAAGCAGCAGGAAAGAAAATCAATTCAGTGCTTCAAGAAGAAGATCATGAAACATGCTTGCCCTTCAGTTCTACTATTTTGTAAGTTTTCTAATGCAATATTTATGGTAACATAATATAATTATACATTTGTGGTATTTTAAAGCTTTGTATGTGGAATATATGCTTACATTTTAAATGGAAAAACATCCTGAAGCAGAAACAAAACTTGGTTGACATTTACCCAGCTGAAGTATCCTTAATACCTTACTTTAAAAAGGTAGAAAGTTTGTTGACAGAGTGTTTTTAATGATTTGGAATTCCAATATATGATGAGTGTCCCTTACCCAAAATGCTTGGGACCAGAAGTGTTTCAGATTTTGGATTTTTTCAGATTTTGGAATACTTGCATATATATAATGAGGTACATAATGGGATAGGACCCAAGTCTAAACACAAAATCATTTATGTTTCATATACATCTTATACACGTAGTCTGAAAGTAATTTTATACAATATTTTTAACAATTTTGTGCATGAAGCACAGTTTTAACTGTATTCTGTCACATAGAGTCAGCTGTGGAATTTTCCACGTACAGTGTCATGTTGGTGCTCAAAAAATTTCAGATTATGGAGCATTGCAGATTTTAGATTTTTGGGTTGGGGATGTTCAACCTGTATCTCCTCAGAAAGATGAAATGTTTCTCTTGAAAAATGACTACATATATATGTGTGTGGAAGTATTTGCTACGTATCAGTCTACTAATTGAATTTCTATATGTCATGCTTTATTCTTATGGATTTTTAAAAATATTTTATCTATTTTTAACAAAACTACGTTATCATTATCACACCTAACAAAATAAAAAATAAGTTCTTAATATCATCTTATATCTAGTCTATATTCAAATTGCCCAATTCTAAAAAAGTCCTCTTGTGATTTGTTTGTTCAAATCGGAATCCAAACAAGGTCTATAGTGTTACCTTTAAAGTGAATCTTTTAAGTTTCTTTTAATCTGTTACAATGTCCTGCCCACTTTTTTCTTGCCATTATTCATTGAAGAAACCAGGTCTTACAGAATTTCCCATATTTTGCGTTTCTCTGATTACATCTTTGTGATCTTTTTAAACAGCTTTTTCTGGCCTTTGTGTTTCCTATAACCTGGCAGTGAGACCTAGAGGACTGATTAGGTTCAGATTCTCTTTTAGGGCAATAATAATTCATACTTTTATATGTACTTTCTACTGCCTTCCATTAGGAGGCTTTGTCTTACTTTGGGTAATGTTAAAATTGATCAGTGGGTTTAGGTATTGTGAGCCTGTTCCATCCATTATAAAATTCCCTATCAATCTTTTATCTAATGGTTTTAGCAGCCATTGCTGATCATTTCTTATTTCATTATGGATTATAATTTGCTTACTTTCTAAATCTTTCCTGCATTTTTTCTTCTAAAGCAGAATAATGCAAAGAACTTTTTCTCTGATACAACTGTGATAAAATTGGTAGAGAAAAGGGAAGAAAAAATACTTGATTCTTACATTCACCAAATTTTAAAACAATAAGTTGATATCCTAGCAATCTTGGAGGTGATCAATGTTGTTTTATTTAAACTCTTGAATTTTTATATATTTGTGTTTTAATCTATTGTAGTTATATTCTCTTTGATGCCCAAATTGTTCATCAGTGGGAAACCTTCAAGCTGATTTCTACATCCTTTTAACACAACCTGATTTTGATAGCTTTTTTGCTTTCTCACACAGTAAGATGTTCCCTTTTCATCTTGCATTTTCTGCAGGGGCTTAAATCACCATTTCTCCAAGGGGCCCTGGTTTCTTTTAGATACTTTCTTTAAACATTGTGTTTGTTTCTTCACAAATAGTTTTATGTTTATGTTTCTTTGGAACACGGTTGACCAGGCTGCATTCCTAGAATTTCTTTGCTTGTCTAGTAGAGTTGGCTCTTCAGCATGTCAATAACTTTACTGTAATTATAAAAAGCAAAATATTTTAGATATAGATCCTGGAAATGTCAAACATTAAAATGTAATTGAATTACTCCTTTCATGTCAGATATATTACATGTGAAATATGCCTTGGCACTCTAGCATAGTGACTTTCAATCTATTTTGATTGAGATTCATGCTAAGAAATACATTTTACATCATGACTGAGTGCACAGTTACATAAGCAGGTAGATTTTATGAAGTATACTTAACCTAATTACTATTTACAATAGAGTATCAAGCATTTTCTTATTCTATCGCTTTCTGTTTTTAAAAAATACTGTATGTGAATCATTAAGTTGATTTCATGGTATATGTATGAATGGGTCCCAATCCACAGTCTGAAAAACAGTCACAGAAGATGTAAGTCTTTCCACTACAAATGTCATTTAAAAGGGGCAAGGGACCTTTACTTGTCTTCTTTTAGATTTACGACCATCTTAAACACTTTTCTACAGTAAGATTATTTCAAGGATTTGCTGGAAGTCACTTTAACCCTAAAGTAGTGGAATTATTTCTTTTTGATGATTAGATAATTCTATTTCCAGGTTGAAATAGATTTTAGAACAGAAAGAAACCTTAGAAGTAACCACCTAGTTTAGTAATTTTAAAATTTTTTAAGCAGTGAAACTCCCTATTTTAAAAAATTACAGGACTATTAATTTCTATTATCCAACTAAATGATACCTTGGACAAGTTACATTTTTCCCTGGGCCTCAGTTTTCTCATATGAAAGATAAAGATGCTTAGAAACAGCCATTTCTTTTAGAAAGCTCCTTAGAGACATTTCTAGCGTTTCATGCACCTTTGAAGCATGTAAAAACAATGAATGGACTTCTAAAATAGTTTAAAATTTCATTGTTTGGCCGTGAATAGTTAATATTTTTATTCTGTCATTTATTACTTGTGTCACCTGAGACATTAATTTACTATCTGAGTTTTTGGTTTTCCCTCTGTAAAATGGTATATGACAATAATAATAATAATGATAAAATAATATCTAACTCTATAGGATCATTATGAGATTCACTAAGATAATTCAGGAACTTGGAATAAAGTAAGCATTTAATAAATGTAGCATTATTACCATTATTGTTATTATTTTTACTATTCCCAGACCAGTGATTTTTCTAAGCCTTTTTTAAAACTCACACTGAAGTCTTGAGTGCAGAAACTTGACGTAGGATTATAAAACATAGCCATATCTGTTTTCACTTATAGCCGTGTTTATAATTTTATAGGAGAAGATCATCTAAGTGATGTTAGAGCCTATCTTTAACCAGTATTTCTCTTTGAAGCTTAGAGGCATTTTTGAGAATAACATTATTATATATTAGGTTCTTTTTAATAGAGACAGGTATATTTATCTTAAATGTTCATTGTCCTTTTCAGGTTTTATCATTCTACTTGGTTTATCCCTGAGTCTAAACACTGATGTTCTTTATGAACATTTCCCATGAAACTTGTATGCTATTTGCTTATTATACCATTAAAGTTGGTCAAAAGATAAGATAAAATCTTTTACACCATTTCACCAAATCATGTTCTCCTAATGCCAGCATTCTAATGACCTTCTAGTGTGAATCCAGTTATACTAGCTTAACTCATAGCCCAGGACTGCTCTTACCTAATACTTCTTTACCTGACCACTTCAGCACCATGATAGGAGTTTGAGAATAGCATTAGTAATTAGCATGCATAAGGTGATCAATTTTGTTTAATAGCCATCTGTGTTAATGTGACAATTTCTGATATAGCTTTCAGTCTTTAACCAAAATGGTCACATATAAAACAATACATATCTTCCCTAGTAATATGACGTGTGACCAAATATAGCTGTTTTTCCTGACAAGTGTGCATTTTTTTAGACTACTATTTAAACTAGTCATTTATTTTTTCATAACATTCCATCTCCTCCAAAAATGTTATAACAATTGGCCTATTTGATAGAAAAAAATGTAGCTGATTAAACTTTTGGGAACTCAATATTAGGGTTGGCTAAAAGGAATGAGTGTAATGTTTTAGAAAGAAAATGTTATCCTGACAAGAATGTTTTAAAAGTGAGGTCATTGTTGGTTTTGGAAGCATTGGCATTGTAATTAGTCATGGTTTAAAAATGAAGTTACTTGAAATACCATCATAAAGTATTATTTGATCTGAAAGAAGACAGTGAACATTTTTGGTAATTTTTAGTATGCTCCCTGATATGATTCATTTATTCATTTTATTTGTTGAATTTAGCACACTAAAATTCCTTTAACTAGATTTTCCCAGTGCCTCTAATAGCTGAATTATTAATAACTATTTTATGTTCTTTGATAACTATTTAGTACATTTTTCTTCATTGTATAAATAACCATCATTTTAAACAGTCATCTTATAAAAACTCGTAGAATTGAGAGTGATTATTTTACTTGACAAAAGATGTATTAAAATTTTTAAGAGTAAGCCATCATACTACATTTTAAATAAGATTGAAGTTACAAAGCAAGTGTCCTAACACTTATCTAGAATAAATGTATTATTTATGTTTTTAGGAACAATGTTGTTAAAGATAAGGCAGTTTTTAAACATAACTAAGGAATTTTTCAACTACTGCATATAATAAATTATTTATTCATTTAATCATCTTTGAAATGATTATTTAGCAGTTATATCATGTAGTACATTCAAAGGTTAATAAGTCATGGTCCCTGTACTCAAAATTTTTTGCAGTAAAAATGTGGTCACTATATATCTGTTTTAACAGAAAAAGTATCTTAATTTTAAGATATTTCTTAATGAAGTATAAAGGCAGTATGGTGTAGTGGGGTTCTTTTTCCAATATACCTCTTGCTAGGTACAGGCAAATCAGTCACATTCTCTGAACATCAGTTTCTTCATCTGAATGTGGACCCCAAAATATCTGCCCTGCCTACTACCTCAAGTAGTTATTTTGAACTTTAAAAAATATTTTGCTTGTCAAAGTGCCCTAAACTGCACATATTGCTTTGCATGCAATTGATTTTTAGGGATGGTTTTCATCCTGTTACCACTTAACCACGTTAATTATTTCATTAGAAAAATAATATAAACTTGGGGAATAGAAGCTAGAAGAGAAAAAAAGTAACTCATGATTCAACCACTCTAAACCACGTAACTTTTATCATTTTGAGCTGATATTTTCCAGCCTTTACATAATTATTTTAATGACTACACTATCAGTTGGCTATATCAGTTTATTTAACCATTGTTAGAGGAAGTTATCAATAACTTTTTTTATATTGTCATTTTCAGATGTGTCACTCACTGGAAATAGAGGTAAATGTCTTACATATTTACCTTAAATTAGTTAAGGAAAAAATATCTTAGTCACAATCATTTCTTAAAGCCTGAGAAAAATTTTAAACATATGATTTGGTCATTGCATAATTTTAGCCTATTCTGCCCCACAAATTGCTTTCTAAACATGCCACTTCTCCAGTGCACCCAACGTAAATGCACAGCCTATACATAGTTTCTTTCTGTGCATGCTAATAGCATTGTTTTGTATTCCACTGTAAATTGGAATGACTCTTCCTAAGGTGAAGACTACTCAAATGTTTTTAGTGTTCAGTGAAAATAAATTACAATGCCACTCTTAATATAAACCCCAAAAGTTTCTTCATTCATTCTTTCTCCCACCATTTTGGATATTTTTCTTGATGAACTTAACATACATGTGTCAAGACTAATACAGGTGTTAGTCTATATAATACCTTGATCTCTCAGTTTCATGACCTCCTTGCCTCCGGTGATACTGTCTTCTCATCCATTTCAGCCACTGCCCCATGATTGTACCCTAGATCTTGCCATTACCAATAATTGCACACCCTCTAAAATCTTTACAGTAGGTATCCAGTTACTCTCTACCATCTCCCAAATTCCCAGCTTTTTCCTTCACTGCTCTGACTCCACCATAGTGTAGACTACATGATTCACCATTTAATTCTTTCCTAGCATCTCTCTCCTTTTGTTGTACTTACCTTGGAAAAACTCCAGTCTTGGTTAAATCTCACTTTTAGGTCCTTTGCATATGCACTGATGAGAAATAAATGAGGAAGCTGGAGAAAAACACAGTCGTACTGGTCTCACTTGAAACACATGATCACTAACCTTAAGTGAGCTCTCAATATAACTGAGCTATTCTACTGTTTCCACAGCCTTCTACTTTACCTCTCTTCAAGGTAATTATTTCATATGCTATTCTCTCTAACCCGCTGTATTCCCTCTCCACTTGTCTATTCATAGTGGATGACTTTGTTTCATATATCATTGATATTACTGAAGTAATCAGAAGAGAACTTGAGTATCCTCCATCCATCGAATCTACCAGCCTACTTGCATCCATATCTATGTTTGCTGTTTCCTCTCTTGTGAACCTCCTTTGCCTCATCTAAGGCCCATCTACTTGTACACTAGATTCCATCTTCTCAGTTATTCAGAGATAGGCTCCTGCACATGTTTCCTCCTCTCCTACATCATCAACTTATCTTCTGCATCATTCCTGCAAACATACAAACATGGTAAAATACCTCCCGTTTCATAGCTATCCTTTACAGAATATAGTTTTTTATATTCCTGTCTCCACTTCCTCTCCTCCCATATTCTCTTGGACCATTTCAGTTGGCCTCTCTCATATTACCTCCATCGCATCCTCAGAAGTTTCTTGTCAGAGTCAGCAGTGATCTACATGTTGCCGCATCTGATGGTCAGTTATTGGTGTTCTTCTTCTTGGACCATTCAGCATTAACACAAATAATGACTCTCCTTGAAATAATTTTTTACTTGCCTTCTAGGATATCACTTTCTTGGTTTTTTCTTCTGTCTCCTTGACTGTTTGTTCCTTGCCTGTCTCCTTTGTTCATTGCTCTTCAACTTAAGCTGAATTGATAGACTCCTTGTGTCCCAGTGTTTGGTGCTTGGACTTCACTTAACTTTCTGACTTTCATTAAATTTCATTTATATACTAATAATGTCCAAATTTATTATCTCCATACCTATTCCTCTCCTAACTCCAGACTCACATATACAGCTGATTACCCTAGAATACATCTAGATATTTAAAACAATCTCAAACTTACTTGCCCAAAACTAAATTCTTACTTCCTGTACCTGTTTCTTTCTCAGTCTGTCTCATTTCAGTTAATAACAATTCCATTTTTCTAGTTGCTTGGACCAAAAACCTTGAAGATATCCTTAATTCTTTACTTTTACATTGCATGTTCACATTAAGTCAACTCTAAGAAAATATCAGGATTCTCTTTTTTTTTTTTTTTTTTGAAGACAGAGTCTTACTCTGTCACCCAGGCTAAATTGTTGTGGTGTTAGCCTAGCTCACAGCAACCTCAAACTCTTGGGCTCAAGCCATCCTCCTGCCTTAGCCTCTCAAGTAGCTGGGAGGCCTGAGCCAGGCATGTGCCACCACACCTGGCTTATTTTTTCTATTTGTAGTTGCCCAGCTAATTTTTTTTCTATTTTTACTAGAAACGAGGGGCAGCGGGGAGGGGGGTGTCTTGCTCTTGCTCAGGCTGGTCTCGATCTCCTGACCTCAAGTGATCCTCCCACCTTAGCCTCCCAGAGTGCTAGGATTACAAGCATGAGCCACCACGCCCGGCCAGGATTCTTACCATTTATTAATATCACCATTCTACCACGACTACTTTATCCCAGGTCTGCAGTAGCTCTTACCTAGTCAATTGCAGTAGACTCCTAAGTGATGTTTCCATGTTTACTCTTGGCACCTGTGCTGTGGTCTGTTCCCCACACAGCAGCCAGAGGGATCATTTAATTATGATACAAGTCAAAAATTACAGAACATGCCTCTGCTCAAAACCCACCATTTGCTTCACATCTCACTCAATAAAATCCATTGTCCTTATCATGCCCTACCAGGACTGCAGTGTATATAGTGTTGCCCCCACTTACCTTTTGGGCATTTCATATTACTCCCTCTCTCATTGTACTGTAGCCACACGGACCTCCTTGTGGCTTTTCACACATGCTTAGCATATGCTCACCTTCGCCTTTATACCTATTGTCCTCTGCCTGAAATGCTCATTCTTCTGTTCTGATGGCCCATTTCTTTCTTTCAGGTCTTTGCTCAAATGTTACTTTTTGCTGATAGACCTTGCTCCCCTTTGTTCATCTGAAATAACACTCTCTCATCACCTTCGTTTCCTTACCATGCTTTACTTAGCCTCATGGACTTGATAAAATTATACATTCATCTGTGTGTCTTTCTTCTTTTATAAGAGAGAAGGACTTCTCCCCGTTACTCCTTCCCCCCATTTTGTTGATTATTGTAGCCTCAGCACCTAGAACAGTGCCTGCCAAATGCAGGCAACTCTTCTATTGATTGTCAATAATCGTTTTCTGAAAATAACATTCTGCACTAAAATGCTAACAGGGAGTCTATTTCCCATTATCTTAATTGAGATAATTTATAATGCTTTATCAATTCAAAACTCTAATCTAGTTCTCTGAAATATAGTTCCACAAAACCTATATGTCAGGGACAAATTGTCATGTTGGGATAATGCTTAACATGTTACACTCTGATAACCAAACAACTAATGTGATTTTTTTGGTTTTTTTTTTTTTTTTTTTTTTTTGGAGGAGAGGGACAGAAGGGGAACAGGGCAGGAAGGGAGACATAGAGGACTAATAGAATTGTTAATTAGCAATTTTGTATCTAGTAATAGTTACTTTTCCATTATACTTACTGTTCTCAATTACTTTCTTTCTCCACAGTTTTTTTGAATACTTCCTTAACTTTTTTGGGACTCATTGTGTAAACACTAGGCAAAAATAAGAGCTAAGTATGAAATTCACTGTAGAATGTATTCAAGATAAGTGAATAATAGCAGAGAATGTTCCACACTGTGAGGCTTTGCCTCTCAGTTCTAGCAGCAGTGGAGATTTATTGATACTTAGTAAACTTTTCAAAAAGTCTGACATTACACCAATTGTATTCAGAGTGTAACTTGAAATTTTACTTGTGCATTTTGTTGTAAAAATTTATTTTGAGATTTAAAGACAAAAACATAAATTAAAACATTGGGTATTGAGAGATATCTCTGGTCTATAATGGTGGTTTATTAAAAACTAATAGGCAAGGAGTACCAGTCTATGAAATATGCTTTTATTTATTGAATAGGCTCATGTATGCATTGCATACCTACTAATGTATGCATGGTTCTTCTTTGTAATAAAAATTTTATTAAAGATTTAGTAAGAGACAAAGGTTTATGAAACATATCACCTGGCACAATTAATAAAAATTCCTATCAGACATCAATCTCCTCTATATTTATGTCATTTTTTTAATGTACTCTGATGTTTTGCATTTTGAGATTTAACTATTTTGGAAAATAAATAATAAAACCAAGAAAAGTAATGAAATAAGATTACTAGCACAGCAAATACAGTTGTTATTGAACAAAACTTCACTTTTTATCACCACAGAAGGTACCAGGATATGAAATTCATCACCAGAATTTCTAGATATTTTGGCAAGAGTGCTATTTTAACTTAAGTACCCTAAAGGGAGCTATAATAAAAAGAAAAAAATTGAATTAATAGTGAAGTCCTCCATTTTCCTTAATTATTGATAACACCCCCAAATCTTTGAAGTAGATAGCCAGAAGAGGGAGATTTATTCTGTCAGAAATAAGCAAAGCTGGACACTAGCTAGAGTGGTAAGCGTAGATTTTAATCAGTAATGTACTATTGCAATAGGGAGAACAGTCTGGCAAGAACTGCGCTCAACTTTGATTTGTGTGGAGATAATTGGACGTTTTAAAGGGAGAATGAGGAAATAGGGAAGGGGTGCACTGGGCTCAGTCAGAGAAGTAAAAATTTCCAAACAGTGGGAGGGTACTTGGTCCACGTACAACTGTCTGGACATGCTAGCTGGTACTTAGTGAAGTGAGGCTGCTACCCTCCCACAGAGATTAGGAGACAAGGACTCTTTCTTCAGGTCTCATCTGAAACAAACAGTAGATTCTTTGGACAGCCTTGAATTTTCTCAGGCAAGCATTTTAAGAGGGTCTAAGGGCATCCTAGGAATGCACGCTTAAGCTGTTAGAGACAATGTTAGTGTTTTGTTCAAGTCTTTATAGGCCACGGTTGAGGTCTAGTTGAGAAGAGGGCTCAGAGGAACCAGGCTAGAGTTTCATCAAGAAGACAGTCTTTGTTCCTGGCAAATTGATGTAAATCAGATCCTATCATTTCCCTTAACAACTTTCCATGACTTCTCATTACTCTTAGAATTAAATCCACCCTTCTTTCTGGGCTCACCAAGCCCTGGCCTAGGTGATCCAGTCCCTGCCTGTATTTCCAGCCTTGTGTTGCACCGTGCTTTCTGCTTGCTGCTGTGCTCCAGCCACACTAGTTTACTTTACTCCCTTCGTACATGCTGTCTCTTTGCTTGGAACACTTTCCTGCATTCTTTGCTTGGCTAGATCCTTTTATGACTGTCTACCTGTTACCTCCTTGGAGAGATTTTCCCCAATTCGCCTATCTAACATAGGTCTTCAGTTTTCTCATCCCCTTTGTTTCTTTCAGAGAAAAAGTTGCATTACAACTTGCAAATGCTGATATTTGATTTATTCCTCTGCTTATTTTTTTTTCTCCTCCCTGCACCAGAATATAATGCTGAATCTTGTTTACAATCTAATATCCATCTCCTAGCATAGGACTTGGCACATTTTAGGTGTTCAGTAAATATTTATTGAATGAATAAATGGACACCCTTCAGAAAAACATTTGTGTGAGTTAAAACAAATAATTTGCAGATTTTATTGACAAAATATCAAAGAAATAAACATACCAAATTGATTAACATATTGACTATAAATCTGTCTTCTAATCTGAAATTTTTTGTGGTAGAATATACATAACATAAAATTTACCATTTTAAGCATTTTTAAGTATACAGTTCAGAGACACTAAGTATGTTCACATTGTTATACAATCATCACCATCATCTAGAACTTTTTCATCTTCCTAAACTGAAATTCTGTACCCATTACATACCAGTTCCCCATTCTCCTAATGCTCAGCCTCTGGCAACCACCATTGTACTTCATCTCTGAATTTGACTACTGTAAATACCAATTATAAGTGAAATCATATAGTACTTACCCTTTTGTGACTGGCTTATTTCACTTAGCATAATGTTTTTCATGGTTCATCAATGTTGTAGCATGTGTCAGAATTGTCTTCCTTTTTAAGGCTGAATAATTCCATTATATATATACACCACATTTTGTTTTTCCACTCATCCCTGGATGGACAGTTGGGTTTTTTTCACCTTTTGGCTGTTGTGAATAATGCCACTATGAAAGAGGGTGTACAAATATCTATTCAAGTCCATGCTTCCAGTTCTTTTGGGTGTGTACCTAGTAGTAGAATTGCTAGATTATATATCAATAGTAATTTTATTTTTAATTTTTTGAGAAACTATCATACTGTTTTCCATAGCGGCTGCACCATTTTACATTTCCACTGGCAATGCACAAAGGTTCCAATTTCTCCAAATCCTAGCCAACACTTGTCATTTGGTGTTTTTTTGTCTGTTTTACTAATAGCCATCCTAATGGGTGTGAAGTGATATCTCACTGTGGTTTTGATTTGCATTTCCCTAGTGACTAATGATGTTGAGCATCTTTTCATGTTTTTATTGGCCATTTGTGTATCATCTTTGGAGAAATGTCTATTCAAGTTCTTTGCCCATTTTTAAATTAGGTTTATTATTTTGTTGTCAAACATCTAAATATTTTACATAATAGAAAACATACAAAAATGCTTAAAACATGTCTTCTTTCTCACTATTAGTGGTGTAAAGTATAATTTGCTAGCTCATACTACCCTAACATTGGAAAGTGCTGATGATAATTTCAAGACCCATAATCTGTCCATTAATGGAAATGGTAAGTACATTATGTATTTTACTTATTACATATATCTGTACATATGTGGACAGTGATAATTTCTAATTTTAATATTTTCCCCCAAATGGATATTGGCTTAAATAATGTAGGCATGAGTGATTCTGTGGGTTCTTTCAAATTTGTCTATCCCCTTTCCACAAAGGAAAAAAAGTTTATTTTCCTTTCTCTATGCTGAGATTTGTTTGTGAGGCTAACTTAGAGCAGAAAGTGTTCAAGTGTTCTTGACTTGAAATTGATGTCTTCACCACTCTTGTACCTGAAAATTAAAGACCTGTCATTTTAAAATTGGAAATCAAGGAAACCAACCCTTCTGTTGATAGGAAGCAAAGGATATAAAAAAGAGAAGGTAGTGCTAAATTAATCTTAACCCCTTTCTCTCTGGATGATAGTGGTAGTTGCATTAATAGTTTATCCAAAAGAAATATATAGCAAAGTGAAGAAGGGGGGGTTAGGTGATTAGGAAGGGTTGTAAAACTTAGCATGAGCACTCTCTACTCCTCCAGATTATTTTGCTTGTGATGAATAATATAGAGCAGTGTTGGTAAACTAGTTTAGAAATGTGATTTGGATTATTTACTTCTATTGGTTTTCTGAGGCAAAATATGTAAATGTGTACTGTATTATACTTGCTGTTGTAAAGATGGGTGGCTATGTACTGATGAGATTGCTAATTTTATACCTACCAATGTTTTTTAAGTTTCACAATAAAAAGTAACATTAAAAATAGAGAAAAGTTTGTGAAATGTAGTTCAACAAATAATTCTGAGATGAATATCTGTATAACTACCTCCACATCAAGAAATAGAACATTGCCACCACTACTTTCCCTCAGTTACCCTAGGTATACATGTATCTAAACTTTTATGGTATTGCTTCCTTGCATTATTTATGGTTTTACCACTGTGTGTGCTTCCCTAAATAATACAATTTAGTTTTAGCTGGTTTGAACTTTATGTGGATGGAATCAAATTACATCATCCTAGTGATTTGCTTTTTGTTCATCATTTAGTATGTATGCATTTCATTGCTTATAGTATTTCATTGTATAATAATATCATATATTTATTATATTGATTCAATTATTTTTAATAGTTACAAAGTTCTTCAACTTTTCTTTCTTGAGTTAGTTCCAGTAAGTTATATTTTCATAGATACATATCCATTTGATCTAAAATTTGATGTTGACAAGCATTAAATTTTCTACAATATCCTTTTCTGTATTGGATGTCTTTAGCCTCTGTAGCATTGTTCCCCTCTTTTCTTTGCTGGTGTTGGCTTTTTGTGCCTTCTCTGTATTTTTATTCTCATTTTTACAATACGTTGGTCAGTTTTATTATTCACTAGTGTGTTCTATATGTGCAAATTATTTGTTAGGAATAATGACTGTAGTCTGTATATTCTATATTACTGCAAGAGGTATGATGAGATCTGCTATGATTGTGGATTTTTCTAGTTCTCATAGTTATGCCTATTTTTGCTTTATATAATGTGAGCCTTTGTTATATGATGAATATAATTTTTAAATTTTGTATTTTCTTCTATTCTTTAACCTCAAACTGTACTTGCTTTTATGTTATAAATGTGCCTCTTCAACCAGCATTATATTGGATTTAAATTTTTATAGAATTTGACAGCCTTTTTTTACCAAAGCTTTAGTCCTTTTGTATTTAATATCAAATAGCTATATATCTGGAGTGAAATCTACTATAACTTCTGTTTTCTATTTGTCCTGCCTGTTCATGGTTATCTTGTTTTGTTTTGTTTTTGTTTTTGATTTTGGTTTTGTTTTGGAGACAGGTCTTCCTCTATTGCCCAGGCTAGAATGCCATGGCATCAGGCTAGCTCACGGCAATAGCAAACTCCTGGGCTCAGGCGATCCTCCTGCCTCAGCCTCCCAAGTAACTGGGACTACAGGCACGTGCCACCATACCCAGCTAATTTTTCCTATTTTTAGTTGCCCAACTAATTTTTTTTTTCTATTTTTTTCTGGAGATGAGGGGTCTTGCTCTTGCTCACACTGGTCTTGAACTCCTGAGTTCAAGTGATCCTCTTGCCTCTGCCTCCCAGAGTGCTAGGATTACGAGCTTGGTGGCTCACAGCTGGCACATTTTGTGTGTGTGTGTGTGTGTGTGTGTGTGTTTTACCTTTTTAAGGATTGATTACTTTTATCTTGTCAGTTTTTCCCCTGTTCTAATTAAAGTTATACATTCTTTTTCTCATCTTTTAGAAATTATCCCCCAAAATGTCATTAGTCATACTTACTAAAGTCTAAAATTAAAAGATAGTTTAATTGGGATCTGGGATAATTTTTCTTTCTGTTTGAGGTATAATCCTTAGAATTTCTTTTAGTATATTCTGCTGGTATTAAACTTCTTGGTTCTTTTTGTTTGTTTGAAGATGATGTTATTTTGCTTCATTATTGAAAGGTATTTTTTTTTACAAGATATAGAAGTCTGGCCATTTTAATTCTTTCTGAATATTAAAAATATAATTGCACTATTTTCTGGCTTTTATTACTGGTTGTTAAAAATTATTTATCATTGTGTTACTTCTGTGAATGTAATCTTTCTTTTTATTTTCTCTTTGATTTTCTAAAATTTCACTGTGATATATTATGTGTAGAATTTATTTTTATTTATGCTGCTTGGGACTCCTTGAGCATCTTTAAGTTGTTGACTGATGTACTTCATCTGTTTGGACAAAATCTCATGTATTGAGACAGCCCATGCTCCATTTTCTTGTGTTTCTCCTCTTGCATGTCCATTAAGCCTATTTTAGTGTTTCTCACTGTATCCTTTATGTTTCTTGCCATTTATGATGTAGTTTTCATCTTTTTGTCTGTCTTTGGTGCTTCTGTGGATATTTTTATGACCTTTCTTCCTTTCTCTTATTTCCTCTGCAGCTCTGTCTGATCTACTATTAAACCCATATACTAGGTTCTTCATTTTAGTTATCATGTTCCTCACCTCTAGTAGTTCTATTTGACTTTTTCAAATCTTCTGTGTCACTTTCTATACACTGAATACATTAATATTACCTTTTATGTTTTTAATAAAAGAGTAAGCATAGTTAGTTTATAGTCTGTGTCTAATAATTGAGATATCTAAAGTCTTTCTAGGTCTTTTTTTTTTTTAACTAGTTCTCACTCATGGTATCTTGAGTCCTTGAATGTCTGGTTATCTTCATACATCTGTACATGTAATTGAAATTTTGCATATTAGGAATAAATTGATGCCGGGTATTTCTATTTGCTTCTGGCAGGCACCTGGAGGTACTGTCAGTCCAGTCCCACTTTATGCAAGGACCATGTCTGAGTGTCTCTGGACTCCTCCCAACCCAAACTCTACTCCCAGCCCCAGACAATGGGAATTTGGATAGCAGGGTTGGTTTATATCTAGTTCACCATGACATTGCTGGTGATCTCTTTGGGATATCAGCTTAGTACGCAGAGAATCTCTAAACTGATCCTTTGGGCAGACCCTGGACTTTGATTTTTCTCTTCTCCCTCGTCTTGCAGGATAATTAAATCATAAGTTCAAATTTGATGGGATTGGTAAATGCTTTCAGGACAGACACAGCTTCTGTGCTCAATTTGGTGGTTTTCATTCATCTTCAGGTTTGTCCTGGAAATTTCTTATAGTGTTGTTTGGGGAATATTTTTACAATATATTTTATTTGGCATTTTTAGTTTTCATAGGGAAGATTGGCCTGAACAGTCTGGCCTGCCATCACCAGAAACCTAAAGTCTGCAACAGTATTTGCATTATCAGTTTTATCAGGAAATCTGATAAACAGAGTTTGTTGTTATCCTATTTTTATCAGTGTTCTAGAATTATTAGTACTATCACCATATGTTTAGTGCCTATAATGTGCTAGAAACTGTTCTAAACATTTTTAAAGCAGTTTTTACTCTTAACACTTTGTGAGGTGTAGTTATAAGGAAGCATTATAATAAAGTGATTAATAGTGGGGATCCATAGCTCTTAGGTTTATATTTTAGTTCTACCACTGGCTAGTTCTGTGACCTTCACAAGTTCCTCATTGTATTGTCATTTATATTTTACAGGTGGGTAAAACGCAGCTTAGAGAAGGTAACATGCTAGATCACGTAGCTAGCAAGTGGTCGAGCCAGACTTTAGACAGTCCACGACAGGTTGTGTTCCCTGTGCTGTGCTTTGCTGTCGGGCAGGATTACTATTAAAGTACCCAAAGACCAAAACATTATGATGTGTGAAGATAATGGAGTTGATGAAAGGCCCCATTCTTTCAAACAAATCATCTGAAAAGTAGTAGAAAGGAATAAAATTCACAAAGGGAGCATCAATTTTAGCAGTGATTCCTCAGTTGTCTTCAGTGTCCTGTAAGATATTACTGGATTCTCCTTCAACAGAATACTCATGGGCAAGTAAGCATGGAAACTGTGTGTTATAGCTCTCTCAGAGAAACACAGGTCATGCATATTAAAGACTGTGAAAAGACCTGTGCATAAAACAATAAAAACCCAAAACTGTTGACATTGGAACATGTAGATTTCACAGAACAAATTTTAAGAAACACCAAACTGTATGCTTCTTTTTATGTAATAGGTATATTCCTAAGAAGTATGTATAAATCAAAATTAAGTCTTTATGTTAATATATAATGGGTTTTTTAAATAAACTTATGCCAATATCTACCAAATACTATAAAATTAAGAGGAGATACAAGGTTTTGAAAAATTATAACTCAATTTAATTGTTCCTGTTATTGAAGGAAACAGCCCAAAGGATATCTTAAGCTTTATATTTGCCATCAAGAAATTTTTATACTTTTTATAAGATAATGAAACCACATTATGAAGTGACTGAGTCACGCAGAACTGAGATGTTATCTGGATTCTTTCTCCTGCCTATTTTGTTTTTGTTGTTGTCGTCGTTTTTAAGCTCCTTTTTGTTCCCCATTTGAAACTATGGATGAACTAGTTAAAGCCTTTATTTTCTGTTTCATTTCATCTTGTCCTCATACCTCCCTTAGTTAGAAAAGAAAAATTCAGTATTTTGATTGATATGTTGCACAAGCACTGAGAGGCAGCATTGAAAAATGGAAAAGGTGTGGTTTGAGGAGTGAGAATACCCTGGATGTGAACTTATGAGAAGCATCTTACTTGATTTTCATAACAACCCCCCTACTTAAGATAGGTGATATTTTTAAAAATGAGAAATTAATATTCAGATAGGTTATGTGAGTAGCCTATATGCCATATTTCTTGTCAGGAGTATAGAGAAGCTTTAACTCTTTTTATTCCACAGTGGTCCTGAGCTGTAAAGAAACCTAGGTTAAAAGTAACAGGTGATTGCCAGATATGTGGCAAGGACGTCCATTATTCCTTCTCAAGGACTACAGTCAGGAAGGAATTAATTTTCTTGGCATGCCATGAAATCTGAACTTATTTTACCAGACACACACATTGTTACATATGGTATTTAGGTTCCAGATGATTATTGATTGTACAAACTTATGGACTGGTCTGAGATTCTAATCATCATTTATGATTCTATTCCTTTAGGAAGTTCATTCTAACTTAAAAACAACTAACTTACAGATATTTAGAACATAAACCATTCATAAATCTGAGATTGCCTATATTTTTAAAAATTTGCTTTCAAACTTTATAGATCACAAAGTTGATTTTAGCATGTATTACTGAGGTGTATGCTTTTGTAGAATTTTTGTTTCATTTTCTGCCTATTTTAGGAAAGATAACTGATTGTTTTTATTTGTATCTGCATTTTGGAATCATTGAATGTACTGTGTGTGTGTGTTTATTTCTCCCACATCAGGCCCCCCTTTCTTTCTAAAAGATAGCTTTAAAAAGATACTAATAAAAAATTTTGAATAGTCTCAGAATATTTGTTATGTGCTATTCTATGGTAGAATATTAGGTAGGGAAGTTATTTAAAACTTTGTTTTACTTTGTACTCTTCATTTAGGCTGTTCTTTTTCCTTTAACTGGTGCCAAACATTGGCTACCTTGCATCTATGTATTAAATAGCTGTATTTTTACCAAATTTTTTTTTCAGAGTAACTAAAGCTTTTAGGGAAATAGTAGTTACAGCCAATGGCTATCCATTTTATAGGTACTACCAACAGAAGTGCATTGAGAACTTTAGAAATCATTTTTGTGTGGTCCAGTGTGAACTAAAGATCATGTTAGGTTTTTATTTACACCCTGATGCACAGAGTAGATTACTTAATGCTTTCCTCCATACACATATGAAAGCTATATACCTCCCTGCATACTACATCAAAGGAGTGTCTTAATGTTTTTTTAAATAACTTTTTTAAACAATCTGAAGCTTATATAGAAAAGTTGCAAGTTGAAAGTCAAGATTTTTTTTTTTTAAATTAGAGATGAGGTCTTGCTATGGTTACCCAGGCTGGCCTCAAACTCCTGGGCTCAAGTGATTCTCCTGCCTCAGTCTCCTGAGTAGCCAGGACTACAGGCATATGTCACTATACCCAGCTTAAATCTCCAAATCTTCCCTCCCGCAAAAAAAAAAAAATATGAGAGCAAGTTGTTTACGTGATAGTCTGTTACCCCCAAATATGTTAATACATATTCCCTACTATCAGGACATTTGCCTACATCATCACAACTCTCCAAGTCAAGAAACAAATATTAATGTATTACTAACCTGTAATCCTCAGCCTCTGTTCAAGTGTTGCCCATTGTCCAAATAATGTTCTTTATGGCAAAAGCAGACCCTTGAACAACATGGGGTTTGGAGTGCCAATTCTTGCACAGTCAAAAATTCGTATGTAACTTTTGACTCTTCCAAAACTTAATTACAAATAGCCTACTGTTGACTGGCCTTCCTGATAACATAAATAGTCAATTAACACATATTTTGTATATGTATTATTTACTATATTGTTATAATAAAGTAAGCTAGAGAAAAAATGCTATTAATAAAATCATAAGAGAAAATTATTTACTATTCATTAAGTGGAAGTAGATCATCATAACCATCTTCATACTCATTGTCTTCACATTGAGTAGGCAGAGAATGAGGAGTGCGGGGGCTTGATGTTGCTGTCTCAGGGGTGGCAGAGGCAGGAGAAAATACACATATAAGTGGACCTATGCAGTTCAAACATGTTGTTCAGTGGTCAAATATGCCCTATTATTAGATTTTCAATTTATACATTGATTTATTTATATCAGTAGAAACTCACATTTTCTATTTTTCAGTGTATCATAATGTTAACACATTACATTGTTTATTTTGAGGTTCAAGTTTTCCCCAGCTTGGCCAGTGGGAACCCACTCAAGATGGCTCTGTGTCTTTTTGACACATTCCCGTCATTCTTTTGAGCACTTCCATGCTTTATGGCATATTGAGATATGCCAGCTAATCATGTACTTTGTCTCCCCCATCCCTGGAATCAGCCATTTCTCCAAGGAACCCTGGATGCCCTTCTGACTTGACTTAGGGCCCTGACACACTGTTGTTCTGAGTCTGACACATGTGTAAGTAAATAAGATTCTGACTCTGATGGCTGGGCTCCTGCCCAAACGTGGACACTTTGCTTATTCTTCTTGGGTTATGGCATCTCACATCAAGCAGCCACCCCCCCATCACCCCCATAAAGACCCTCCTCACTCTGCTTGGGCCCTGACTCCCCCACACCAGGCCATCCTCTGAGTAGAGATTCTCCCTGAGCTCTAATGCTCCACCTCAGGCTATCGTTGCACAGGGACACCCTCCTCACCCTGCTTCGTCGGGACAGACTCCCCAGTCTAGGCTGTTCCTCTGTGTAATTGACCCCTCAGCCTATTCAGAGCTCTCCTACTAACCCTTCTCAGCCTGCTTGGGTCCTGCACCCAGTCCTAGCACACCACAGCTCCTTCCACAGCCCTGGCACCGACACCCATGTTGGATGCTCTACCTAATGGTTTATGACTGAATTGTTCAGTAAGAGAAGGGGAAGAGGAGGGGCCAAAAATGTTTATTAAATTATCTTAAGTTGTTCTTCAAAATAATGTTTTATTCAGAGGATCACCTTGCTAATTATTATAATGGAAATCAGAGCAAAAAGTAAAATTTGACAAATATAAATTATTTTGTTAGAATGTTTTTATATTAAATGAGGTTACTTATATTCGCTGAACAATCTCCATTGAATAATTACTGTAAGATCAGACAAGATCAAGAGACTAAATAGTTGATGCTTATTCCAGCTGATAAGATGGTATAAACTTATTGATTTAATATCATCCTGTCCTTTTTACTTTATTATATTTGATTTGGTCACTAAATATGGTACTGGTATATTCTTGAATAGGATGATTTTTTACATGAAAGTAATTATAAAATATGTTCTTATATAAAGCAAAAAAATGTAAAAAGAGAAAAATAGAAAGATCAAAATGTATAATGACCTTAAATAAACATATATTTGTAACTTGACTTTTTTCCTTTCTCCTTTAAATAGAGGAGTGTTCATTTTGGCTTCCCCTATATGGCAACATGTGCTGCCGATTAGTCGCCCAGCCAGCTTGTATGGCTGAGGATGCATTTGCAGGATTTCTTAATCAGCAGGTTAGAGGACTTTAACTATCCTACAACAATTGTAGCTCCAATTTAAATCTTAATATACTGGCAGTCTTGTTTGACCTTCTAACTTTGAGAAGTATTTTTTTAAGTCATTTTTAAATGTCAGTTTTCTAAATGTTATCAGATATAAACTGTGGAGGATGCAGGGGTGGAAAAGATGGCAAGGGGAGGGGTCCAATGCAGTTTTGATGGCTGAGGAGCTACCTCACCACGCTCCTCTGCTTCATGAATAGCAGTAACAGGGTAATCAGCAGCAGAGGGCTCCTTGTGGAAACCAACGAGGGCTGCTTAACACCTCTCACACGAAGGCCTTTCTGGCAGACAGCTTTTGGCACAGTTTAGGCCTCTGGGCTTCCAAAGCTGCCTCTGTGCCGCCTACTCCTGATTTATTTATAACCATGGTTATTTATATTCAGTAAATAATTAATTGTGGGCTTCAATGAATCAATAGCTTTTTCTAAAAGATTCCATTAGGAGGAAAGAAAATTTGCATTCTTACAGGCTAGTCAACATTTTCCAATGCTTTGAGAAGAGTAAGGGAAAATTATATTTTGAACATTGAGAGTTATTTTTATAATTTTCCTGAGTCACTTGATGAATTGCTGTGGAATTCTAAGCACTAATTTTTAATAGACTAGCTTTTGTAAAACTGCACTGATTTATGATTTTATGTGTGGAAAAAGTTATGGGAATCGTTACCACCATTTTGCTTAACGCTTTAGAGAATTCCAAACTTTTCTGATATTAACTTACTCTTGTATTTGGGGCAGTTATACTTATTGGATAGCAAATTAATGGGTAATTCTATCACATTTTATAAATGCTAAATAATTTAACTTTGATAAGTATTTTGATGAATTTAGAGTTAAGGTAATAAAGGTTGATTAGTTTCTTGATTTTTTTTTTCTTTCAGCAAATAGTAGAAGGTCTGATTAGTTGGAGAAGGCTGTATTGCGTCTTGAGAGGGGGTAAACTCTATTGTTTTTACAGTCCAGAAGAAATTGAAGCTAAAGTGGAACCCACTTTGATAGTGCCCATTAATAAGGTAAATGAAATGTTATTTTGAAAATAAAGATTCATTATGAAGTTTGTTCTTGCCTATACAATTCACATTGTTGCCATCTTATAAAGAAAAGGGAAGGACTGGTAAAAACAAGTTAGTTCATAAAGATAATTTAATCTGTTCTTATCTTTCTTTCCATTACAGAACTTATTCATTAAAGGAAATACTGTACATTTCCTAAAAAAACATAGTAATGGAAATCTATATAGTAAATAGGTTTTAAAGCAGAAAATGCAATTTCATATTAACAGAATATTTAAATTTTCCATGAATTTATTGAAGATATTATATAAACATAAATTGTTAGCTCATGTTACAGTGGTGCTCTTTCTAGTTAGTATTCAAATGAAGCCATACAAAGACATTCCTGACTATACTTTCTGATTTCTTATGGGATTGATGGGCAATTCTCCAACCTTCTGTCAGGACAAGAAAGCCAGACAATCCATTAGAATAGTTGAATGCTTACACTGCACTTAAAAAGTAGTACTACACCACCTAGAGAATCTGTCAAGTATATATATACTGGTTTGATGCAAAAGAGACTATTGAAATTTAGCTATAGTTTTTCACCTAAAACAATGTAGGAAAATTTTCCAGTACAAGGCAGATTTAGTTTCTTTTATTTCACTATTTTAAGTCTATTGTTGATTAGAAGGATTTTCTTTTCCTTTTTTAAAATCTTATCCAATATGTTACATTGATAATTTAAAGAACTTTTTCTTTATTTTATAATTTTTTATTTTTAGTTGTTAAGGGTATATAATAGTTATACATATTTGAGGTATGTGTGATTTGATTAATTGATTGATTTAGAGACAGGGTCTTGCTCTGTCACCCAGGTTGGAGTGCAGTGGTGCAATCATAGCTCACTGTAACCTTAAACTCCTGGGCTAAAGCAGTCTTCTTGCCTCAGCCTCCTGAGTAGCTGGGATGACAATTGTTCACAACCACTGTAGGCTAATTTTTTTTTTTTTACTTTTGTAGACATGGGGTCCCACTGTGTCTTGAACTCCTGGTCTCAACCTCCTGCCTTGACCTCCCAAAGTGCTGGGATTACAGGCATGAACCCTCATGCCATATGTAATGTTTTGATACAGACCTACAATGTATAGTAACCAAATCAGGGTAATTGGGGTATACATAGCCTTAAGCATTTATCATTTCTTTGTGTTAGGAACATTCCAATTCTACTTGTTTAGTTATTTTAAAGTATACTATAACTTATTGTTGACTATAGTCACGTTGTACTATCAGATATTGTTCATTCGTTAATGAACAATAATGAATTCTATCTATTAATAACTATATTTTTACACTCATTAACCATTCCCACTTTCCACCCCTTTTTATAGCATTTCTACCCTAGGATACTTTAGTGGTATTTCTGTAGCAAAATATCATGTCATTTTTGCCTGTGGACTGCACCTCATTGTTTCTAGTTGTTTTACTTTGCTTGCCTTTGGGGTGGTTGAATTGAAGTATATGGTAAAATATGAGCCATCATTTATGTTCTCTTTGTCTTTGAAATTTTCTTTTAAAGAAAAATGTAAAGTTGTATGTCCTTAAATATAATGGTTATACTCCTGAAAATATGTGGGTACCAGTCTGCTAATCTATAAATTCATTAAGTTTATTTCCATGATATTTTTCAATAATAACACTTTTATCTATTTCTGTCCTGCTTTTTAGAAACTATGCTGCTTTTTACCTAAAGGAAATTTCTTTAAAAATTCCAGAATATTATAGGGGTATAAATATTTTGGTTACATGAATTGCTTTTGCACTGCTTGAGTCAAAGTTATAAGTGTGCGCATCACCCAGATAGTATACATTGTACCCGTTAGGTATTATTTCACCCATCCCCTCCATGCTCCCCCTGCACCTGCATGTTTTCCGTTGAGTTTTACTTCCATCTGTGCACATGAGTGCTGATCGGTTAGTTCCAATTTAATAGTGAGTACATGGATTAATAAATTATGGTATATGTATACCATGGAGTACTACTCAGCCATATAAAAAATGAATTAATACCTTTTGCAACAATCTGGATGGAACTGGAGACCATTCTCCTACGTGAAATATCTAAAGAATGGAAAAAGAAAGGAAATTTTTAGTAAGACCTTTTATATATAATTAAGTCCACCTAATTTAACTGTTTTGTTTATTAGCAAGATTAGTGTTGCTTTAAGTAATATAAATAAATAACATGTCAATATTATAATGAATTTATTTTGGTTTAGAAAATTAAGTTTTTGAAATATATAATTTTATTAATGAAAAATTGACATACTTTTTTAATTACTTGCCAACTAATTGTTTTGTTTATGCAGTGTTCTGTTTCCTCTCACTTTTCCACATATGACTTTTCAACATATGTCTAAGCCATTGTCTATAGGTCCACTGTGGCTTCATGCTCAGGAAAGTTCTCAGGCTAGAAAAAAGTTCTTCTGAAAAGTTCAAATGTCTTCTGAAAAACTCAAATGTACAGAAAAGTTTAAATAGAATAATGAGCCCCTGTATACCTGTACCTAGATTCTAAAGCTCTTGTTAATGTTTCACCACATTTGCTTATTCTCTACTTAAAATATTTTTTATGAACCATTTGAAAATCAGTTGCAAACAATGTAACATTTCTTCCCTTAGTATTTCAGCATGCTTTCCTAAAACCAAGGACATTTTTTCATAGCCATAATATTGTCACACTCAAGAAATTTATTTTTGATGTGGTATTATCTAATATACAGAGCACATTGCCCCAATTGTCCCCAAAATGTTCTTTCTAATTTTTATTTTTTGTTTGATCCAGGACTGCATCAAGGATTGCAAATTAGATCTAGTCAACATGTCTTTTGTTTCCTTTCATCTAAATTGTGCCCTTCATCTCCTGCATTCATTCATTCAATCATTCATTTATGTCTTTCGTCACACTGATATTTTTTAAAAGTCCTGGCCAATTTTCTTTGTAGAATGTTCCCAAATCTATATGTGACTAATTGTTTCACCAGATTCAGCTTAAATATTTTTGGCAAGATTTCGATCTGTCTATATGATTATATCTAATTTGTTTTTTTACTAGATAGCTGGGTAATAAAAATGGAATCCTACCACTTTCTTTTCTTACATGTTGTACGGCAGAAATGGATAGTCATAAACCAAATTAAAATGTAATCTAAACAAATGATATTTTTAAAGCATTTGTTTTATTTGAAGACAGTCTTCAGGGTATTCAACTCCTATTATATCAACCCTTTAAGGTGGACAGAGCAGGTGCGGCAGCCCTGTTTTACATTAAAGTATATTATTTCTATTTTACAAATGAAGAAGTAGACTCAGAGATCAATTTGCCAATAGAATTTGCCAAACTAGTAAGGAAAATTATATGGCTCACCCTTTTCCTAATGGGTAGGATAAAAATAGATAAAAATTTAAGGAGTTTTTCTGTTTCCTCACAGACATACCACTAGACTAGATTTGGAAGGCAAAATGAGACTTTTTCCTATCTCCATACCCACTTTGAATCAGTTTTAAAAGTAAAAATTAGCTCTGAAATGAGGTTCTGAGCATGAAGTCACAGTAGACCTATAGACAATGGCTTAGACATATGTTGAATCTTTACCATTTAAATTTAAGAGGACATTTGTAATGAAACTCCTCTGTTATTGTAGTCAGTGCATCTGTATTTCCCCTCTGATGACAAGGATCTAATTCCAGAAAAGTGGTGATGGTGTTTATGTGGCCTGACTGAATTGACCTTTTTAAATTGATTTATTTTTTCTTGTAGTCATAAAGGTTGATGGGCAGGCAACTGACAGGATTCTGTAGTCAGTCAGTGCCATGATTAAGAGGACTGACATCAGCAGACATAGAGATTCTTCTGGTGGTCGTTCCACATTGACTATCACATATTCACGGGAAAATTATTAATCTAATAATTTGTATAGATGTGGTGTTAGACTTGGGGACAACGTGGGCTATATTTGATGTTGAGGACTGATGACTTAATTATCTCTTCCATTGTACACTTGACTCATGTGTAAAGTACAAAAGAGAATTTTAAAATTAAAACATGAGGTAAGAGTTAAGATTGGGAAGATATATTTTTTGTTATTATTATATGTAATGTATAACATATAAATATAATTTAATTGCATATCTCAAAGATGAAACTTATAGCAGTCTTCCATTTTCCAGCTTTGTGATATTGTCATCTTAATTTTCTCCAGTGCTGATTCCTGTCTTTTTCTATGTAGAAACTTTTCCCTTTGTAGTTCTTACTTCTGTCTCATTTCCTTTGATCCCTTCCCCTTCCCTTCACCTAAAAACTTCTCACTCAATAGTGAATGTCA
Organism: Lemur catta; assembly: GCF_020740605.2. NCBI lineage: Eukaryota > Metazoa > Chordata > Mammalia > Primates > Lemuridae > Lemur > Lemur catta. The sequence goes on along the minus strand of NC_059141.1, from coordinate 42,227,941 downwards.
CTGATATCCTTATTCAAATATGTCAAATGCTGTCTCCTCAAGAAATATATTTTTACTTTCTAAAACATTGTTATATAATTATTTATCCTATTAAAATAATTTTTATTTGTATTCTCTCAACTTATAAAATAATTCAAATATACAGAAAAGTTAAAAAAAAATACCATTGTGATCACCCATGTACACATCACCTAGATTCCTCAGTTAATATTTTGTCATATTTGGCTTTATCTCTTTGCTTATCTATATTTTTTGCTGATCCATTTGAACATAAGACTCCAGCATAATGATACTTTATTCCTGAATACTTCAATATGTGACTCTTAAAAAGAGGGGCCTTTCATTTACATATGTAATTATACTATTATAACAGCTAATTAAATTAACAATAATTCCCTGGTGCTAGAGCCCATTCTTCTAAGTGAAATATCACAAGAATGGAGAAACAAGCACATGTACTCACTATCAAATTGGTACTAACTGATCAACACTTATGTACATATATGGAAGTAACATTCATCGGGTGTCAAGCAGGTGGGAGGGAGGAGGAGGAGATGGGCAAATGCACACCTAATGGGTGGGGGTGCGCACTGTCTGGAATGGACACGCTTGTAGCTCTAACTCAGGCGGTACAAGGCAATGTATGTAACCTAAACGTTTGTACTCCCATAACATTTTGAAATTAAAAAATAAAAAAGCTCAATAATTCCCTTACGTCATTAATATCCAACTCATATTCAAATTTTCCCATTGTCCCAAAATATCCTTTTGTTTTTAGTCCACCAGGACTATTCAGGTATATGCATCCTCTGTAGGTCTAGTAGCTTGATTATATTTGTTTTAAACATTTTTTAACTGGAATGTCTTCTGGATGATGACAAATACTTTATAGAGCATCCCATTAAGAGGTACATGATGTCAGGTTGTTTCACTAGTTGGTGATGCCATCTCTCCAACATAAAAGTAATCTTTCCTCCTTATAATTAGCAAGTAGTCAATAAGTTGATCCTTTGGCACTGTAAATATTTTTGTTGTCTAACAGTCTTTTACATAATGGTTCTAGCAACCTATGATTGTTGTCATTGCCTGAATAAGTTATCCCATTGGAGATTCTGCATTTTCTTGTACTGTCCTTCCTTGTGCATATATTAACTGGCATTCCTTTGTAAAGAAACACTTTTGCTTATTAAGTAGGGATGAACTACATAGTTCCCTCTGAAAAGGCAGAATAAATGCTTAATATTTTAATTATTAATACCAATTTTCAGAGTAAGAAGTTGATGATATATATTGGTATTATACTGGTATTGGTAATGTGTATTGGAGTTAGTATTACCCCCTCCACGAGTAGCAAATGAACGTTTTCTTCTTTCCTCTCCCTACCTCCCTCTCTTTCTTATCATGATAAATTCATAGGTTTTTATCTATTCAGTGTTTTAAATTACTTGGTTTCTTAATATAAGGTAGATGTTTTAATTGTTTTTCTTACCTTGAAAATTTCTAAGGGTACACATGCCATTAGTGTATTTTTAAATAAACAAAAGATCTTTGATAAATGCCAATTTAGTATTTTCTGATATAGCAGGTAAGGACCAAATAAAACTTTTAAGAATAATGTTTTTAGTTTTTAGTATATTTCCAATGCTGAGTCTCTAAGGTCTTTTTAAGCTTAATAATGTTAAACATTAAATACAAATCAGAGTTCTTCCTCTTTTGGCTGGCTGTCTTCTGTCGTGATTTAGAAAAATAATAATTTTGCTGGATGTTCTTTAAAAATTATGTGAAAACATAAATTTTGCCCCTACTAAGGTATATAAATAATAGTTCTGTTATTTTGATCACAGGATCTGTTCTCTAACTATAATTCTTGTCCTTCTAAATGGCATTTCCTGTAAGGCTAAGTTAGTTCATTAATTTTCATAGGGAGCCATCTGTGGAAATAGTCACATTAAGGGAAGAAAAGCCTAAAAGCTATTCCCCTCCCCTTTTCAATCCAAATTTGAAAGGGTGATTTACTTCAAAGTGATTGCTTCAGCTTCAAAAAACTTCACTATGAATGTTTTTGAGCAAGACATTCTCAATAGCGGGTACTTAACTGAATTTCCTATACACCATAGAAAGCATTATATTAGCCAAAGCTTTAATCGTTTTTTCTTGATTTAAATACTGTACATCATTCCTTTTAATCAAATCCATAGGAAACAAGTCAATAACGCTACTTGGTCTGGTAGACCTTAGCTAAATTTTTTTGAAGTTACTTTTACCTATTATGGACCCTGGAAAGCAAAACTATTATGAAGCACATGGGATTTTCTTTCAATTATATTAGTCTTTTAAATATCTGAATCCTATCAACTATTTAGATTGTCCTTTATTAAATATAGCAAAAATAATTTTTTAAAACGACCTTTTCCTTTAGGAGTTTATATCTGATTTCATTAACATAAATTCAAAATAATTATATCAGACTGATACTAATCATACCTAATACTTAGTTTAATTTATGGTTATACTTTACACATTTCAAACATTCTTTGCCATGTATCGTGAAGGTATGCTTTCTTTGTCATTAGAGTATGCATAAGGTCTAAAGGTTGTTTTTAGGAGCAGCACTTTGTCTCCATCACTGATTAACAGGACTTTAGGCCAAACACCTTTCAAAGAACTCACTTATCTTTACAGCATGTTAGGAAAGAAGAGTGAAATATTATCTGCATTGCAGATAAGAAAGAGGCTTTAATAGACTTACTTTGTTTTTTGTATTTGTATTTTTTATGTTTTTGGAAAAATTTCAAGATAATTTATATGGAGAGTAGTATAAATGAACCCGTTTGTACCCTCACACGTTGCCGCACTTTAGAATTATTTTGAATCAAATCCTAGAGACCATTTCATTTTACTTGTAAATATTCCAGATGTCACACTTAAAAAAAATTATAGTTTTATTATATATGTAGTCATATAGAGTTACTATTTCATCAAAAATCCAGGCAGTAGGCCGGGTGGCAGTGGCTCACGCCTGTAATCCTAGCACTCTGGGAGGCCGAGGCGGGTGGATCGCTCAAGTTCAGGAGTTCGAGACCAGCCTGAGCAACAGTGAGACCCCGTCTCTACTAAAAATAGAAAGAAATTATCTGGCCAACTAAAATATATATACAAAAAATTAGCCGGACATGGTGGTGCATGCCTACTGTAGTCCCACCTATTTGGGAGGCTGAGGCAGTAGGATCGCTTAAGCCCAGGAGTTTGAGGTTGCTGTGAGCTAGGCTGACGCCACGGCACTCACTCTAGCCAGGGCAACAAAGCGACACTCTGTCTCAAAAAAAAAAAATACAGGCAGTGTTCAAATTATCCACTCTCATAATTTTTGTAACAGTTTTTTGAATCAGACTCCAAATAAGGGCCCTGCATGCAGTTGATTGATTAGGTCTTTGAAGTCTAAATCTGTTGGCTCCTGTTCACACACACCTCAGACACACATAGAGACACACAATTTGTTTGTTGCAGAAGTTAGGTCATTTACCTACAGGGTTTTCCATAGTATGGATTTTGCTGATGGAATCTTTGGGTCGGTCGTCTTTTTTCTTATGTTTTTGGATCATGTTTATGTTGGTTGGTCAGTAAGAATACATTTTAGGAAATGTCTACTTTTTTCAGGAGGCCTACAATTTGGGTTCTCTGTTCATCTCAACATCCACTGATGAGCCTTGTTTAGATCAATTATTGGGGATTGCAAACTGATAATATTTTAACATTCTTTTTTCATTTATTAGCTGGGATACCTCTACTTCATCAGCTATTTGATTACCCTGAGGTACAATTCTTACAGGGAAGATGGGACAAGTGCTCGATATTTTTTCATTTATGTATCAGTTACCAACACAATGAGGTACTTCCCTAGCATCCTTCAAAGGTGACCAGTGAGTTAGTTTTTAAATATCATTTTGAATTTATGGATTTAAAGACATCTCATGTATCAATCTGTTATCATTGTTATTCTTATCAGTATTCCAACTGTACTATATTTGACTAGTAGAAGCCTCTTCAGGTTGGCTCTTGAGTTTTTTTTTAATACAACTCTAATAATCTTTGTTTTCTGGTAGGACAAGATGTTCCAAAATCATCTTACACATTTCCAAACCCAGACTGGGAATCAGCCGTTTCTCCAAGAGCTCTGATTCCTTTTTGTAGAAAAGTGTAGAGACCATAATCTGGGTGCAGTAGCAGACTTAAAGGTCATATAATCAGAAGTAAAATAAGAAATGGTTTATAGGCCAGGCGTGGTGGCTACCACCTGTAATCCTAGCACTCTGGGAGGCCGAGGGGGGTGGATCGCTCGAGGTCAGGAGTTCAAGACCAGCCTGAGCAAGAGCGAGACCCCATCTCTACTAAAAATAGAAAGAAATTATCTGGCCAACTAAAAATATATATAGAAAAAATTAGCCGGGCATGGTGGCGCACGCCTGTAGTCCCAGCTACTCAGGAGGTTGAGGCAGAAGGATTGCTTGAACCCAGGAGTTTGAGGTTGCTGTGAGCTAGGCTAATGCCACGGCACTCTAGCCAGGGCAACAGAGCAAGACTCTGTCTCAAAAAAAAAAAAAAAAGAAAAGAAAAGAAATGGTTTATAAATCTAATCATGATATAGCAGTTTTCCATGTACATAGAAATGGAGAGGTAGAAGTATAGTTTTAATTCAAAATAATAAAAAACCTAAATAAAACTTTCCTTTGACTTCAGAGTTTATTATGTTTTGTTACAAAATTGACTTCTCAGATTATTTTCAATGACATCACTTGGCCTTCTCTGAGTAACGCCACTTCTCAAGCAGTGAAAAGTTGCAGTTCAGTATGTGCTAATTGATGAAAAGCAAAGCCAACTACAGATTAAAATTTCACAGTAAATCTTAAAACAATTTACAAATCAATAAAAGTTGACTATAAAGCCTCCCAAATCAACTAAAAGGTTTGGGATTAGCAAAAGCAAAACAGGAAACTCTGGCCTTGGATAGAACACTTCTCTCACATATGTTTCCTCATTTGTAAATTAAAGAGTTGGATTAGAGATTATTTCTAGCATCTGAGTCTATCAGTACAAAACTTTTGATTATTATTTTTGAGTTATTCTTTTCCTATCTCATTCATTTATTCTTAAATTTTTTTTTAGACACTTAGTGCTAGACAATTAGGTGGTAGAAATAGTAGGAAGAGGAATTCCCAAATTCCTTGTCGTCATACCCTGCTAAGAGGAGATAATTCTCTCAATATACTTTATATGAGCCTATAATGATAACAGTCCTAAAATTCACCTTAGTGTTTTCTATTCACTTTTTGAGAGGAGCACCATTATTGATACAAAAATCAATATTGCTTTCCCACAACAAAAAACAGATTGCATAAACTTTCTGACACTGAGAAACTTTACTGGTGCCAATCACTTTTTCTTTAACGTGCAATTTTGTAATTAAAAATTTCTCGTTAAATTATTTTGGATGATAAAAATATAGAAGTTAATTCAAATTCTGCATTTCATTTGCACTTTTTAAAAACCTCTCATGTTTTAAAATGTAGTGGTATTTATGGTTACCAGAATTAATGGAGTGTATACTGTAGTATTTATATATTGTTGCATTATATTCTCTTAAAAGGATATAAATGATTCAGTTCATCTGATTTTCTACATGGTGGTTTCATTTGAAATGATACATTGGTAAAAGTATACATATTCATCTATAAAAATCACATTTTCCTTATTTGAAAGTTAAGTCTATTTTAAGCCTATATACAAAAAGTCAGAAATTTGTGTTGAAATGCAGTTGGGTGGAAGAAAGCACAATTTCAGTAACAAGAATACTCCTAATTTTATTTTTTTAATACTCACAAGAATAGAGGGATTGTTTTCCCTCAGTATGATTTAACCTTCAATTAGTCTGATAGGGTAGCATATCAAAGACTGTTCCTAGAGCTCAAGTCATTCACAGTTAGTAATAAGCTTTATATTTAAAGAGGTTGATTGGATGCATCTTTCAGCTCTAAGGATGCCGTTTAGGGCAGCATTTTTTTATATTGTAAAAATAATTGCTTAAAAGAGTTAAGTCACAAAGTTCATTATCAAGGCATAGGAGTGTAAAAAGCCCTTTTATAGTAAAATTAAGATGCTGACCATAAGTCCCATTATATTCTAAAGGCACTTAGATTCCTAGATTTCTACAATGACGGGATAGACTATCTCTAAGATGGTTACCAATCCCTATATTTTGTGATATTCTAAAAGTTCTAAATTATGTTGCTATTTTATACAGCATACATTGTTCCCGTGTTATTTTTGGTTAAGAATTTATTCCTTTAGAAAAGAACTTCTGTAGTATATGTGGTGTTCACCTGCCTGTACTTACCCATTTTTCAGGGAATGGATAGCTTTTCTTCCTAACTCTGCTGCTTCTCTCATATCCACGTAAAGCCCACATTATATGTGTATGTAGGTTTTGGTATGTGACTGTACAGTCTCTCTTCATCTTGTACTCAATGAAGTGAAGAATTTCTTTCTACTCTTAGTCACCTTTTATAACTTCCAGCCAAATATTGTTTTGCACACATTACAGTAGGCTCATCTATTTTTCTCTACAACTGTTCTGTACAATACACTAGCCACGAGCCCCCAATGGCTGTTAGGCACTTAAAATGTGGCTGGTCTGAATTGAGATGTGCTATAAGGGGTAAAATGCAAATTGGATTTTGAAGTCTTAATATGAAGAAAGAATCTGAAATACCTCAATGATTTTTTTCATTTATTACATGTTAAAATGACAATATTTTGGATATGTAAGAGTATATGAAATAAATTAAAATTAATTTCACCAGTTTCTTTTTACTTAACGCAGTTTTCAGAAAATTTTAAATTATATATGTGGTTCACGTTGTATTTCTATTGGACAGTGCTACCCTAGAGTAGTATAAAACTAATCATTATGTAGGCAACCACATTTCTATCTTTGTATAATAGATAGTTCTAGTCCAGACTTTATTCCCCAAGCTTCCTTGGTCTAAACTACATGTAGTTGCTAGCTTGCTATGTGCCATTGCCATCCCTGTGTGTGACTTGGGAATAGGCTTCTCTCTTCTACATATAGATTCAATAAGTATCGTTACAATGTCATACCCAGTACCACTCATAAAAAAGATTTAGACTATCAGCATGAATGAAACCATTGCCTTTGCTGTAGAGTGTTGCATTGAGCATTTAAAAAAAAAAATTAACATTATGAGGGTTATATTACTTTATGTATCTTTAGCTATGAGCTTTGTAAATGAGTGTTACATACAAAATAAATGTTAATGAGGAAAACCTAACTGTTTGGCTGCAGTAAACACTAACTTAGGCTTTTACTGCTATAACTGATAACACTAGATATTATACATGAATATTAGAATAAGAAACATACTATTTTATTACTGTTGAAAATATAGTTAACATGTAATTCATACTACAGTTATGCTGTACTTGTTTTATTGCCAATTTTAAGATGTATATAACAGACAGCAACTCCCGCTCAAACTGAGATAGATCAAAACAGAGGTTATGTTTTAATCTCATATAATTTGGCATAAGTGCTATATGTAGCATACTTTAAAGCATTATTCAGTTTTTGAATGTAAAGCATTCTTTTAAAAAACCTAGATCTGAGTTTGAATATTGAAAATTCTCAAAACTACATGTTTTGAATTTCAAATGATCAGCAATAAGATTATAATTACATCTGGTGTAAATAGTAGCTGAGGACTAAAATATTTGTTTGATCATTACAGAAATGTCTCTTGTAAAACACCAATTTTGTCTTAATTTTTAGGAAACCAGAATTCGGGCAATGGATAAGGATGCCAAGAAAAGAATCCGTAATTTCTCTGTTATCAACCCTGTTGCTGGACAAGCTGTAACTCAGATTTTTGCAGTTGACAATAGAGAAGATATTCAGAAGTGGATGGAAGCCTTCTGGCAGCATTTCTTTGATCTTAGTAAGTAGATATTTGGATTTTCTAGTAGCATATTCATGCAGCCTGTAAGGAGGCACACAACAATCTAAATATCAAAATTATAATCTTACAGTTTGCAGCAAGAATTTTTTTATGCTGTTGAAAAAAGGTAGTATATCATCAATGCATTGGTGCTTTTTTCTCTCAATCTCTTGACTGACAGCCTGACTGACTATTGAATCCTTAGCATCCCTATCTCATACTTCAAGTTCCTTTGGTTGCTAAAACAACCAGACCACATTCTCTCAAAATATTAGATTTTAACCACTTCAGGCAATGTGTTTGATCCAAGAGGTAAGAAGCCTTTTGAGGAGCAAACCCTTTTCCAGGATAATGATGATCCTAAAATATTGAAATGTTCAGAAGGAGTCTCATTTTTATGTAACCTTCTGTTAAGTCCAGATTTGTTATAACATCATCCTGGACATCATCCAAAGAGATTTTTTTTAAGACCACACACATATGGTTTGTTCATCTCATTAATACAGTCCAGTGACATGGATTATAAAAACAATGCGATAGCAATAGTAATGTAATAGGGTTCTAGTGTATACAATACATGAGGTTCTAATATTTCATTCTCAATTTAAGAAAGAATTTTGTCAACAGGAAAATATTACAGTTTTATTTGTTCTTTGTCTCTACTGACAATAAATTTAACAGCATATTTGTTATCTACCACTTTATATTGAAAATGTAGAATGTTGATGATGGCTATTTTTTATCAAATTTAGCCTACTATTAGATTCAACCAGCATTTTATGTCTGTAGAACACTATTCTACAGAATTACAAAGTAGAGCCATTTCCAAACAATGGAAAGTTATTTCCACAACTCCCAGAAATAATCCTACAGATATTTAGGAATTCTGTTATCTGGAACACTATGAAGAGTTAATACCTGCAGTCCTCAGGTTAATTTTTGTAGGCCTACTCTGATTCACAGCCTCATCAAATATTATAGTGATGTTGGGGAGGAGGCAAGAAAGGCAACTACATTTACTAATTATTTCCCATATTCCAGATGACTTCATTTATTTCTCATAACATCCTTGTGAGGTAGAAGTTATTTCCTTCTGTTCTAAAGATGAGAAAACTTAATCTGAAGAGGTTTCCAGTTCATAGCATTGAACTAGAGGATTCCCTCTATGGCCTTCTTGGATTCTTTAGGATATGTTTTCCTTAAGTACCATCTCTAGGCACTCAATAAATGTTTAAATATTTGTTCCATGCTTGTCAGCATATACTACATTTATTTAGTTAAAAATTTCAGCAGATCTTAGGAGAGTAATCTAAAAGACAGCAACTTCCTTTATTTTGCTGATCATAGATAAAATTTTAAGTGCTTTCCTAAATACTCTGATTTAGAGAGTCTGTCTTACAAAAAACTATGTTATTTTTAGAAATGATTCTAGCATTTTATAAATTGCATTTGTGTAAAAGCAGGAGGGAGGGATAAATGAAGGTGTAATGCCAGAATATTGTAGTCTGCATATCAATTAGATGATAAGCTCATGTTTTCATTTATCTAGATTATGTGAAATAATTTATCATGCTAAAGTGGGGAGTTGGAGGGATAAGAATCTCATGACATTTTTGTACTGTCAAAGTAATAAGAAAGTGATAACAACTTGGTTCTCAGGTCTGCTTACTTTGGTGTTTAATGCTTTTTTTTTGCATAAACACTGCCAACCTATGTAACTTTTAAAGTACAAATTCTAATACATCTATACTTCAGTATGGAGACGTGAAGCAAAGATGGAAGTGTTTATACTATCCTAAAACTTGACTTGTACATTAAAATTTTTACTTTCCTAGTGACAGGTGTAGCCTCTGGTGATGTTGGTTGAAGTATGGTGTGTATAACAAAGTAGAGGATAGATATCCAGGACAGAATAAAGTAAGAATAATTTAATATTTGTAGCAAATTTCAATTCTTTGGTCCCACTTAAGTGTAGAAAATCAGGAGGGTGAGAGAATTAATGAGGAAACATTGATGGAAGTAGGTCTGTTTAGCCTGGGGAAGAACAGTGGGGGGGGGTGAGGGGGGAGACAGGTAGAGCTTGGGGAACAAGGGGGATGTAATAGCTATTTCTGATACTTGAGGGGTAACAAATATGTAAAAGAATGACACTTGTTCATGGTGGTCAATAGGGGTAGAGCTAGAATGGTGGTTCAAAGATATATAAAGTTAAAACAGACTTGGAACATTAAGTTTTTTTCAAATATTTAATAATATAACTATTGAGTTACATTAACAGCTTAGCATAATAATTTTGACTGGGAACATTATAACAATAAATAGTATTGTGGGAAACATCTTCAATATATAGATTGTTATATGAATAAAACATATCCATTTAATATTTCATATTGGCTCTTTGTTTTCATGTTAGCATACTGGCTATCTTGTATAACTGTGCATACAAATTTATTCACCAGCAAAATACATGTTGCAGTTGTATAGTCTTGACCAATGAACATACCACATTTGTACCTCTGACTTTAGTAACACATGGAATAATGTGGCATTATATTCCAATTTTCATTATGATTAGTATTCTGCTGGTTTAACAATGAAATGCTTTCATCTGTAAATATAGAGAAAACACTGTACTTTATAATAAATTTGTCTAAAACTGTGGCAGAAATGTTTGCCAGTTTAAAGTGTTTCGTTATTTTTCCATTAGATAAGGGCTTTTTTCCTGCCTCCAAGAAGAAAAAACTGGCTTTTATATATTTATCTAAAAGAGGAAGTAGAGGGAGGAATAAGTTATCAGATCTCAGATCCTACTAGATTTAAATTCTGGAGAGCAACCGTTGAAGCCTACTCAGGAATTTATTCCCTTTGTGAGTTGCTGTGTAGGTTATTTTGAAATTTTTACCATATTCTGTACTTAGCATCATAACAAAACATACCAAAAGGCTTTTTTATGTTTCTTAACTATTTAAGGTAATGGATTTAAAATTCATGCATATGGTACCATATTACCATAACAGTATATTTGACTAAAAACAATAAAAATGAACAGATAATTTGACTAAGCATGAAATGTCTTTAATTTTTAAGCTATGGAAAATAACCAAGTTGAATACTGAATATGGATATTGAGAACATATTAGTAATAAAAGGAAGAGAAGTGTAGATCATAAATCAATCTAAAAAGGCACATGAGTGTATTACATTTACTTTTCTACTACTGTTAAGACAGGCTGTAAGAATGGTGAATCTCAGTAAATTCCTTTTATAAATTTATGGATACATAGTATCAAGCACAGTTGTTTTCTAGCATGCAGGTGCACAATAAATATGGAAAGGTTAAATTTTTTGATAGCCACTCAGGAGAAATAAGTCTGCAAATTTTGTTTTAAGATTAAAATAGTGTGAAACATAATTAAAAGAAAAGTTAATAATGTCCCCACTTTTAAATTTTAACTTATAATAATAGTTGAAACAATTTATTAAGAATACTTTGTTCTTATTCCAAATTCCTAATGGCTTTATTTAAGATGTCCTTCCTAAAACAAATTAGACTCAGAATTTTATTGAGTGAATGTAGTAATAGGGTTTTTTGTATACATTTTACTTAAATGAAAATACATTTCTCTACAGTTAGATGATTTTGAAAAGCATGATAATCATTTTAAAGAGACAGTTGAATAAACAATTCCTATTTCTTAAGTAAAATTTTCAAAGTTAAAGCCATTTTTGAGAACCACTGCTTCTTAGATTTTTTTTGTTTCTTTCTAAAGTAATTATATTTCAGTTAATTTTTAACCTTTCAACTATCTTGAATTACTGGATGTTTTAATTTATCATTTAAAAGAAAAGAACCTGTACAAACTTTTGCCATGAATAGAAATTTTAAAGTAGTTATTGACCATTTAGTGAAATAGTATAGTATTTAGTATTCTAGAGATCTTAGGATATCTGTGTGTAGAACTCTATTTTTTAAAGAGATTACTTTCATGCCCAGAATTAGACTTTGAAATTATGGGTAGTATTAGGTTTTTGTGTAAGCTCCCTTAAAATAATGCTTTATAAATTCACTTTTATTTTTCAAAGCAAAACATGTTGATATCTATTCAAAATGAAATATATATCTTCACACTTATGTTTTAAACTAGCCTGCTTTTTTCTGCCTTTCTTAGGCCAATGGAAGCACTGTTGTGAAGAACTTATGAAAATTGAGATTATGTCACCACGGAAACCACCTTTGTTCTTAACAAAAGAGGCAACCTCAGTCTACCATGATATGAGTAAGTGGAGTTTGTCTTTTCTAAGCTGCAGGATAACAAAAACAACATTGTCCATACTCGAGCAGCTTATTCTATTGACATTAAAATGCTAAAATTTTCAGAACACAATCAAAATGAATGAAAAGAGACTATGATTATAGACTAAGGAACTCATGTTTAATAGATGAATTAATACAAAATTAATGAATATACATTTTTTTCATAGTGTGAATGCTTAAGATCAAACAAAATTTTAAGACTTAAAATGAGTAAAGGTACAGTAAAAATAAATATTAGCTGGTAGCTGATGAGAATTCTTAAAATATAAACTTGAAGATTCTACAATGTAATCATGTTCAGTAATTTTTCCTATATTTTATTAAATTTGTTTTTAAGTAGTGTTGATAAATGAATATTAATGAATGGAAGCTTTCATCTCTGGCCAAAAAAATTAAGTTTAATACTTTGGAAAATTTAAAGTTTCTAGACTCATTAACATTCCATTTTCCCATACTTTGAGGGGTGTTTATTTATTTTTGTGGAATGGCCTCAGTGAACAGTGTTGGGAACCAGTGCGTTCCAGGCCTAACTCCTAGTCTAAATTGCCACTAATGTACCTGCACATACCTATACTTTAAAATATTAGATTAAAAATGGTACATTTGGATTTACACAGTTTAAAATACCAATAATTTATGTAATAGACATTTATCTCTGTTCTCTTATTTTTCCCAAGGAAAATTCTACCCAAACCCTTATCACCAAAGTGGTATGAGGGTTTTACTCTTATTTCCCTGGATTTTTGGTTTGGGGTTTTTTTCCCTTTTAACAAAGACTTTGCTAGTCTATGGGAAAGAATACTGTGATCCAGTTACAGTCATCCCAGTTTATATATTAAGCTTTTGTGCAAAGGGAATCCACTCTTACTTAGAAGTCAGACTAAGGTTTTAAATCCAAGACAACTTACCTAATAAATAATTGATCTATAGAATTTTAAAAAATACCAATATAACTCTAATTCTTTGAAAGCTAGATTTTACTAATTTATTTAGGAATATATTTATGTGTGTGTATTATGTCAATACATATGCTACATATTTTATATATACACTATTTTTTTTTAGGAATATATGTTGATATATATGTAATGTGTGTATAGTACAGTACATGATCTCCTTTTTTTTGGTTCTCTTGGTATAATTAAACGCTTTATTGCTTATCCTAATCTAAGTTTTTGAGGACCATTTTGTATATATATAACATATTCATTTGGAAAATAATAGCTTATTCACATAAAGTACATATTGCTTTTTAATTTTTTCATGTATTTTTTAAATTATTTCAGGCATTGATTCACCAATGAAACTTGAAAGTTTAACTGATGTAATACAAAAAAAAATTGAGAAGACAAATGGACAGTTTCTTATTGGTCAGTGTGAAGAATCCTTACCACCTCCTTGGGCCACACTCTTTGATGGAAATCATCAAATGGTCATCCAGAAAAAGGTTTTGTCTCCTGCGGGCGAGCAGTTACATGATGGGAAAGGGAAAAAGAGACGAGCTCCCCCACCCCCTTCTGACAAACCTCCATTCAGCTTAAAAACACGGAGCAACACAGATCAATTTGTTAAGGACAACTGGGGGAAAACAAGTGTACCTCAGACCTTGCCTTTGGAAACCAAACTATCAAGCCTCATGCATCACTTACAGAAACCAATGGCTGCTCCTCGAAAACTTCTGTCTGCCAGGAAAAATAGTTTAAGTGATGGTGAGCACGCAGACACTAAAACCAATTTTGAAGCCAAGCCAGTGCCAGCTCCAAGGCAGAAATCCATCAAAGACATTTTGGACCCTAGATCGTGGTTGCAGGCACAAGTATAGAAAACCCTTAATGTGTAAAACATTTAACAAAATCTATAGCTGTGAGGCTTAATTCTGAGGTATTATAAATATAGTAATAAATAATTATATAGGTAACTGTGATAGTGATTTACATCAATAATTAATAAGCTGTTAGATATAGAAAAACATTCTGTAATGAAGAAATGGATTTCTCGTTTACTTCCGATCTTCAGAATATAACTGATTTCCCCAGTAGAGTGCAAGAGGCAGTTGCTAGACAATATCCTAATTGTTGGAAGGGTTAATTTATTCCTAAATTAATACCAGGCAGTGAATAAGCACTAGGCAGAAGAAAGCATTAAAATTTCTTTTGGGGAGAGACTGTCTAGTAATTTAAAATGTGTTAAATGTGAGCCATATTGTCATTGTAAGAATTTTAATACTAATGGAATGTTTCAAAGGTTTTATTCAAACCACAAATTATAGAATCTACCCAAGAAAATTTTCTTCTTAGCATTCTGGAATTCTCATCTAATGGTTCACTGGCTCTCATCTATTGTTTAACTCACTAGTTTATAGGCCTGACCTTTTAAATTCCTGGGATAAATTTTGGAATATTAAATTCTTCATCTTTAAAGGGAATTTGTAATGTGCTATTCAAAGTTGTTTCCTTGATGAGCCCTGAAATCCTGTTGACATTAACTCTCATAAATGAAGCATAGCTTTTATTAGATTAGAGAAATGGTAGATGAAATGTTCTTTACATTCAATTTTCTGTGTGTGGTGCTAATTTCCATTGTGACTTTGGAATTTGAGGAAGTGAGTAGCTGATTAACACTTTAAAATTCATTTAATACTTATTTAAAAAGCAGATGGGAGATTCAAAAATATCAGAAAAGTTGGCCATGGTAATAATTTTCAGAATTAATCCTTTTTTCAAAATTTTAATTAGATTTCCTTTTGCTAGTAAGGATTGATGTCTGCTATTGATATTATTCATTAAAAGTCATTCTTACAATAATGACATTGGAATCATTTCCATAGGAGGTAATTTCCATAGCAACTAATCATAGTGACCCAAACAGGATTATAAAATCAAGTGAGGAATAAATAGCAAGGGGAAGAATACCTTAAAGGAACAAAAAATCCATTTTTTACAATAATACTTGTTGTAAACAGGAGCTGAATGGTTTTAAAAATCTGATCAGTATTTCCAAATAAAACAGTTTCCATAAGGTGTCAGCAATAGCACTAAAAATCTCAAATCATAGTGAACCCTAAATGTCATTGCAAGAAATAAAAATATAAGAATTAAATTACTGCCCTGTATATAATCTCTAGAGATCTTTTTAAAGCTAGTAAGAACTCTATTTGGATCAGAACTGCATTTTTACAAAATAAAATGAACACTTGACCCAAAAAACCATTAATTTAAATGGAGTCTTTCATTATTTTTAGATAGCAGAGTCTTTTTCATTTATAGAGAATGATGTAACTGCCAGGTCACTTTTGTGTGTGCCCAGGGCTCCTAGTAAGAATGGGAACTTGAGGGAGTATAATGATAGAAAAGATCTCTTGTGACTGGCAACACCAGGACAGACATAGTATTTGGTGAAAAGAAAACGGTATATGCTTGCCTGATGGAATTTAGAGATAACCACATGTATGAAAGCCTAAAAAAAGTGGATTAATTTATTTTTTCTAACTAGAAGGCTCTCATAAATTTCTGTTGTAATTGCCATTTCAGTAAATGACATATTAAAAATCTAAAGGATATTATTGCTTGAATTTTTATTTATTTTTTCAAATCTCACTGCTGTTTTTGACAGTGTCTGTGACTGTCATTGCCACTAAATTATTGAGCTAGAAGGTGCTGCAGGCAAAATTGTTTCTGAAACTGGCATCTAAGCATTCTTTTTTTTCCTAGTTGGTGCCTTCCTTTATTAAAACCAGTATTAAAACTTCCAAATTATTAATATATTCTTGTCATTTCTCCTCATGCAAATTATAGCAGGAAGAATTTAAGTTGTACAGGAAAAAGAATTTATTCAGACAGAAATTACCTAGCAGTTGTTCCCTCAGAGGTGTAAAGCCCTTCTTCCTAGAACCATTTAGGTGAAGACTGACCAAGGAGCACCCCTTCCACCAAATTATTTAGTCTGTTTCTGGGAGCCCCTCTTACTGTATGTTACAAAGCCTTTGAAATCAGCCTAGAGTCTTCAGCTGTGCTTCTTTTGACTGTTGTGCTCATGAAATGCTAATTCACCCCTGCCCCAAATGACAGTTATAGTATAAAATTGGTTTTTCTTTCTTTCTTTTCTTTTTTCTTCCTTTCTTTCCCTTCCTCCTTTGCCTCTCTCCCTCTTTCTTCTTCTTTCCTTCACAATTAAAAAAAAAATCTAAAAATACTAAGTTTAACACTATGTCAAGGAGTTCATCAAAGGAAGTATTTGTTTTCACATTTCCTAAATCAGAAATTTATGACAGATGTGCCATGTAGTATGAAAAATGTTTCTACTTTTTATGAGCTGGCTTTTACATTCCTTGTTTGTCCTTTTGTTTCTTGATATATGGAAGACTATAAATTTGAAACAAAGAGCTGTCAGATCTTGATAATAATATTATAATTGGAGAAGCATAATGGAATAGATATTTTATGATATGATAATCCTGATGATCTCAAATAATGTCTTAGAGACTTAGACAATTATATTTACATTTCAAGCTCTGGGATATAAATTACTTGCAATACCATTAAGATAGTATTACTTTTAATTGCTACAAAGTGATGTTTTTTATTGTAATATCTTACAAGGACAAAGAAGGCATTTTATTTTTATTATAAATGCGTACCTCCTAAGGTAAATAGTCTTTCAAAAATATCAGGCCTGCCAACTCTTGCTGAGTTTTGTTAAATCCTCCTTAACTGTCTGCAATGCCCCCTGACTTCTTTTAAATGGATGTGAACATATGTGGAAAACTAAATCCATTTATTATAAATGCCTTATCTTTACCCTTTAGGATCCTACTAAATGCATTTTACCTGGTACTACTTATTAAAAATGGAAGCTGTCTTGAATTAGAGACAACTCATGTAAGGTAGGTTAAGCAGTCAAATATTTCTTTAGGCTTATGTTCAGCACCTTAGCTGCCTACTGAGAAGTTAATTAATTCAGTCCAAAATGAAATTATAGGGCAGTTTGGTGCAGTTTATATTAAATGCCATTTGAATATAATCATCTGTTACAATGAACGAGGTACAACCATACTAGCTAGAGATAGAGGGCTGTACCATGACCAAGAAGAGAAATACTTTTTCAGGAAAAATACCTGTTCCTGTGGTCCAAATTTATCAAAACTTATTGTCTTTTTAGAGTGAATTATTAGCAGTAAACTAAACTTTAACTGATAACCATTTATATTCTAGTAGTTATCTTCACTGTTCTATTAGTCTTAAACTGTGATTTAGACAGAGTTGACATTTTGCAGCTACATTTCAGAGGCATTATTATCTTTAAATGTTTACATGTTTATGTATAACTGCTTCATTGCTAATAGTCATATGAAAACTGTTTATTTTGGATCATGCATGTTCTTAACACTGGGAAAGATGTGAACTTTTGAGTTTTTAAAAGACAAGATTTCATTTGAAAATACATTAAGGTGTATTGTTTTCTGACATATTTGTATAATTGACGCTGTAATTTTTATTTTTTAATTAAATGTAGATCAAACTTCTGGATTAAAATAAAGTATTATATCACGGACATATGTATTTTTTTAAGGAACAAAGGTATATGGTAAGGAAGCCCAAGTCATGTGATTAAAACTTCTATACATTAAAAGAACTAATTCATGAAGACATTTTCAAACTTTTTTCCTTAGGTCCCCCCTCTGGGCTAAACCAAGAGAAGCAGACAGTGTGGTAGAATCAGTTTAATCAGAGAAAGATATATCTAGTAGCTGGTGCTAATTATTATAAGACTAACATTCTGATAGCCTTGGTATAATTAACATTTATTAAAATGTTTGCATATAATCTTCCTTAAAGTATACTATTTTCAAAATCCATCGATGTAATCTTACTTTTAGTTTAGTGGTCCAGAATTTCCCCAGAGCATAAGTCACTCTGATAATAAATTAGGTACCCAGGATATTCAGTTGCTGTTAGCCACAGGGAGACTCCCTGATTTTAATGCACCTCCCTCAGTACTTAATTTATTCCCATGGAGCACCTCAGGGAAGGGGGAGAGGAATGAGCAATCCTGGCTCAATTATATTATTTCAGCATTTTATTTCTAAATCTGTAGTGTGATCAGAAATATTTAATTTTTTTTGAAAATAACTTCCCTTTCTCTAAAGAGAAAGGCCTGCTAATCAATGTGCTTAGATAAACAAAGTACCTATAGGTTCGAGCAACAAAAAAAAAACTTATAGAAATATTAACAAACATTTTTCTTTATCTGAGTATAGGAGAAAATACCAATCCTGACATGTTTGGTAATTAGGAAAAATCATTCCAGATCTTACTGAAAATTGTATTTTGAATTACAGCAGTTTGCTTTTGAGAGATACAGTAATCTCTTAATGTAACTACTAAAGGAGAGGTAAATTGAAAAGATCTTGTGTATACATAATTATGCCATGTCATAAGCATGTTTCAAGATATCAAAATAAATTTTGTTGAAGATGGATACTTTTCTGTGTCTTGTATCAAAATGTTGTCTATTCGAAAGAAAAAAAATTGTTTTGTAAGTAAATGCTTTTTTGTTGAACTTAATAAACATTTTAACTTAATCAGTTGTAACAATTTTACAATTTCATATTGAAAGGGAGAAAAAGTATTAAGAGGAATTATCCACTTACCTGAAATATTAAAACATATTTTATATGTATAAAATATAAAACTGTAGATATATTACATACATACATACACACATACATATTCATACATATACTACAGTAGATTTTTCAATCCAGGTATTTTCAATTCATTTTAAAGGATTTTTTTTTTTTTTTTAGTGTACTGCCAATAGTAGCAGAGTAAAAGTCCAAACCACTTTCCGCAGTTTACAGAAAGTGTTACAACCCTGCTCCAACCTGTCACACCTCCTAGGGACTTTGTGCTCAGTTCATATGCTTGTAGGACTAGCTGTTGACTAGGGGGTCACTCTGAGCTAGAGACCACTCTCCGGTCCTTGCATGTGGCCCCTTCAGTCTTCAAGGCCAGCAGCAATATATCAAATCCTCCTTGTGCTTCAAATCTCCTGACTTTTTCATCTGCTACCAGTTGGAGAAAATGCTTTGCTTTTAAAAGGGCTTTAAAAGTGATTGGATGAGGGGTATCCACCAGGATAATCTTTCTTTTGACTAATTCAAGGTCAACTGATTAATAACCTTAATTACATCCGGAAAATCCTTTTGCATGTAATGTAATCCTGGATGTGATATCCCATCATATTCATAGGGCAAAGAACCATTGAGTTGGAGGCACAGAATAATTAAGTAACTTTCCTAAGGCCTCACAGTAAGTGGTAAAGATGGGATTTGAACCTGATCAGTCATCATCCAGACTGAGCCCTCTCATCCTCCTCAGTGTACCCTAACATCTACTAAATGTGAAATAGCAAAAAAGCATCGAGAGCAAGTTTTGCCAGACTGGCCTCCAAACTCTTTTTCCCTGGTAATGTGGTCACTTTGTATATATGTTTGCATTAAAGCCCCAAATGAAAATCCATTTCATTCACAATTAGATCCAGCCTATTCCATTCTGGGCATGACGCCTGGTCCTGGGTTGAAGGAGCATTTGGGTGTATGTAAACCTGACTCTACTACCAGGCTGTGGAAAGCGCTAATCAAAACAGAATGGAGAGGAAAAGATAAATTTTTCCCGAGGGCATCTGGGAGAACTAGAAGTGGTATTTGATCCAGGCCTTAAAGGATGAGTTGTCCTTGTTAATTACATTTCTTTAGATAGAAGGCAACAGAAGCTAGTTTAAGTCAAAAAGAAAAAAAAAAAAAGGAAAGGTTGGACAGGACAACTCAGTAGCATGAAGATGGAAAGAAAGTCTATTCTAGCATGTTAGAATAGTCTTTTAGAATAGTGACTTGGGGATACAAAATGAATCACAGACCTTAATTGCCTAGAAGTATGGATCTCAACCAGGGATCATCGTTGCCCACCACAGAACATTTGACAACATCCGGAGACATTTTTGATCATCACACTGGGGGTGGAAGGTGCTGCTCACATCAGCTGGAAGAGACCAGGGATGCTGCTGAACATCTTATACACTGGACAGCTTCCCCACACCAAAGAATCCAGCCCAAAACATCAGTAGTTCCAAAGCTGGTAAACCCTGGCTTGGAATACGTGTGTACGTATCACCTAAGATAAAAAGCAATAAATGCAGTAAAAAAATGTAGAAAATATTATGGGAATACAAAGAAAGGAAAACTCTTAGGAGGCATTTGGGAAGGCTTTTTGGAAGAAGTGACAGTTGAACTAGGTCTTGAAAGGCATATAGGATCGGGCTACACTGATGGAGGAGAGGGCATTTTCAGCAGAAGGAACAGAATGAGCAAAGGGGCAGGAGCATTATGGTGGGTTGAAATGTGTTCACAAATGCTTTGACATTCTTCCCTTCAGGGATGGACCCTAAACCTCCTCCCCTTAAACATACGCTAGATTTAGTGATTCGCTTCTAACACAGAGAATATGCTGGAAGTGATACCTTGTGACACATGAGGCTGGGTCGTAAAAAGATAGGTCACACCTCGCTGTCTCTCTGGGATCACTGACTTTGGGGAATCCAGCAGTTACAGTCAAACCGTCCTGGGAGAAACCCATGTGGAGAGAAACTGAGTCCCACCAATACCAGCCCCAACTTGCTAGTGAGACACGTGGGAGGCAGATCCTCAAGTCTAGGCATGACTGCAACCTCCTGAAAAATTCCAAGCCAGACCACTTGGCTAAGCTGTTCCTAAATTCTTAACCCACAGTAACTGATAATAGAATAATAAGTGCTTATTGTTTTAGCCACTAAGTTTGGGGTAATTTAGTTCCACAGCAATAGATAACAAAAAGTATTAAAATATAGCGTATACCCATGAACTTGAAATGGTTTAGTTGCATATGGTTAGGAATTAGTGAGAAATATGGTTAATGAGGCAGGTGGGGTCTTATCATGGAAGGCCTGGAATGTCAGGCGAAAGTTTGCCTTTTATCTGGTAGGCTGAAGAAATTTGCCAGATGGGCTTTAGTACATTCAGATCACATCTTTGACTGCTTCTCTATGAGAGTAGTAAGGGCAGAGATCGCTACAAATAGTATTGGGGAGCATCCTCATTATTGAATTGTCCAGAAGAAAAAAAAAGCAGCCTGCAAATGCCACCTCTATATATTAAGTTCACAAAGGGCAGAGGCCATTTTTTTAGACATGCTTTGTCAATATAAACATGCTGAGAGGATCAAACCTCCCCTGGCTTTATTTTTAAATTTCTTAAAAACTTCTCACATATATATATATATATATATATATATATATATGTCCAGATCACTAATGTGACACTATTGACTCGATTTTTCTTACCTGCCAGCCTTCTTGCAAGGGGAGGGTGACACATTCAATTGCATCCACCTGAGACAGCGTGACTGAGTTTATCAGATTCTCTTTTTAGTACACAAGAGGGAAGGAGAGGCCTGAAGGGTTGTGAGGGGTGACAGAGGGGTGAACAGATTGAAGGGAGGAAACTTCTGGGGCCTGGGGCAAGCCTCATTTACATGCGTCCAAGGGCTTGGAATGGAGTCCATGATTCCTGCTTCCCTCAGATGGAAATTCAACTGTTTTTTTTTTTTTTTAATTTGTGATGACAAAATTGTTTCTTAAATAAGTCAATTTATGAGAACAATGCTGCCATTGTCTCCAAATCAGCCCCTCAGAGTTTCTCTGGGCAATTTGAATGTGCAGTGTGCCTGGTACACCCCAGCGCCTTTGCTGTGCCACGTGGCCAAACAGTCCAAGAAAGTAGGTTCAATAAAACTTTGGAGATATGATTCCACTTTATACTGATTACAACCCAAATCAATGACTCAAATAAAATGCTTAGAGTGGAGAACCAAGAAACTATGGGACTAAAGGTACTGCAAGTCTTATCAGTACAAGTGAAAATAGTCTGTTGCTTGATTTTTCTGCCACAAACTTCCTGGGAAGCAGTGAGTAACTTGTACCATTAATAAAATATTTGGGGAAAAAATGCACTCCACCAATACTTTGCTGGTCCCTGTCGTATGCAGGACTCTGCCAGCTGCCTGGGCATCTGAAGATGGAGGATGAAGGCTATTCCCTGTCCTCACAGAGACTGTGAATTAGTTGAATTGATTGACAAGGTTTGGTTCATGTCAGAAAAAAACAAATGTTTTTCTGACCAGTAACCAGCACTAAAATATCCCTTGTATGATAACTGTACTTTTGCTTTAGCAGCAGAACCGTATTTCCAAATAAAATCTTATGCAGGCCTTTAATACATAAGACAGATCCAAGTGGAAATACTCTAGAGTGGGGAAGGGGCAGGTCCACTCGGCCCCCGTCTGGCTTCCTCCCCCACCCCTGCCCAGCACTCTGTACGGAGCTTCTCTGTAGGACCTTAGCATTTCCCAGAACAGTTTGAAAACCGCTGGTCTAATGTGTCACTTGATTAGTCTTAATGAAGTACTGTTAGCCATTCAATTTAGAAACTTTTGAGCTTTAAACAAACTCTACTTTTTTGCTGTTGCAGTTAATTGGCCTTCTAGAACCTTACATTTGACTGGATTACATAGCAAACAATGCTCAGTCCAACAAAACACACACTAGAAAGAGATTTATCAATAAGAAAAAAAGAAACAATCCTAATGTAAGCACATGTGTAAGATTTATATTTCTTGGGTTGGTAATATATTGCTTTTTAATTATATAGGGTGGAGGAAGGAGGGTACCAAAATCTTCGGTGTCTAGAGTCTCCCAAAGGCTTAATTTCCCACTAATTAGCCCTCAACCCATTCCTGGGACCACAAGTCAAAGAGAAAACGTCTCCTTTAACCACACATCTTTCAAGGGGCAGACAGCTACTTTCCCTATTGCTCCAACCTCTGTTTCAAAGTTGGAAGAATGCAAAGATGTTCACTATGTTCTGTCTTCCTCCATGGTTGCAAAGTCTCCCTATTTGGTCCTTCAAATCAAGATAAGGTTTCTTCATCAATCCCATTTCTAGTAAATTGCTCACTTAACTCATCCTCTAGCAAAATTTAAACACATAGATATACAGACAAGAAGTTTTTTTGGAACTTCTCATGCTATCTGAATGCACTAAGTAGAAACTTCAGCTGAATTACAGAAAACTTCCTTGATGTAAAACAAAACAAGATTTAAAAAAGCCTATAGGTTAAGAATAAGTGGAAGTGAGAGCCCCAGGGCAGGGGAGTCAGGCATGCAGTGGAGGAAGGAGAAGGTATGAGGGCCCAGCTCACTCCCTTAGCCACATTCTCCAGTCTCCAGCCATCACAGTGCTAAAAGCACATGGTCCCGGGTTTGAGTCCTAGCTCTGCCACCATCACTCAACGGCCTTCAGCCCATCAACTGAACCCTGCTAAGTCTCGACCCTGTGAGGTATTGATAGGACTTTCATCAGCTCATCATTGCAAGGATTTAATGGAAGACTGTTCATAAAACTATCTGCAAAATTCCAAGTAAACAGTAAGTTTTCAATAAATGTTAGCTACCATAGCTATTACTGCCCCAACCCCAGACATTGTGAGGGGTCAGTGGTCCTGTGTAGCTCTGCCATGAATTCAGATGTTGGGTTAACCTGGCCTCTTCTTAAAGGAACCCAGACAAGAACTTGCTCCTCTGATATCTCACCACAATTTGAAAATGAGTCAATGTCTTTGCCAAAAGCATCCTTTGAATCAGCTGGAGGTACTTTGAATCAGCTAGATGCAACCAAATGTTCATTAGCTTGGGACTGACTGAATGCCTAAGTACCAGTCAACCTGGAGGGTCTTCCAATCAAAAATACGAGGTGTTTTGTTTTTGGGTTTTGTGGGGCTTTTTTGCTGTGGAAGTCTTATTTTTGATAAATTATAGAAATGAGAAGTGGCAAGTCAAGCCACCATAAGACGAGAGGAGAGTCATCTGAAGTTGGTACTGAAATCAGAAATTTGGGTGGCAAATTAGTTAGAACAGGGCGGCAGAAGCAATGGGAAAGAGTTGGGGATAGGGATGGTGGCAGGGGCCCCGGAGTGACCCAATTAGTTGTGTACCTTTTAAATTTGATGGATGTTTTTCCAGTGAATGGTAAAATTCTAATTGAGCTTCAGGCAAAAAGAATGTTTGGTAAAAGCTATACTTTTCTCTTTAGTAATTAACGAGGCCTGTTTGTTTTCTTTACTCTTCTCTTGTTTGAGATCATTGTTCAATAATTATAAAATATAAATAGAATATTAGCATCTAGGGTGTATTTGGTTGTTGAGAAATCTTTCTCTAGAGAAAATGTAATTTCATAATTGCAGTACTTATTATAAGATCCTTACACAAAAAAGGAACCTCAAAGGTAATTTACTTCAACCTCTTTTCATAGACAGAAACCACCCTCCTCAACCCATAATATCCATGAATATCCAGCCTCTATTTCACATGATGTTTTAAAGGTTGTTTTTAGCAAGTTCAGCCCATTTCTTGTAATTCCAGTTCTGAGAAAGGTTTTCTTACATATTGAGACAACTCATTTTTCCTGAAACTTGCGACCTTTTCTACTGACTGCCCTTTGTTATTCTAATTGATGGTGACTTTCTGGTTTTCTTCTGACATCTGTGGAACTAAAGGTGATTATTTTTTTCAACCTAATAGTAATCAAATACATAATCTCCAGAAACTCACACTTGCCAGCAACCTCCAAATTCCTCTTCACGTAGCATCTCAAATACTTCATTAGAACAGTTATATAAAATTCAAAATACAATGCGACATGTCTCTGGCAGAATGTAAGCTTCATGAAGGACAAACCACGTGTAGTCTTGTATTCCTAGCACCCAATACGGTACCTGACATGTAATAATGGCCTTAGGAGAATATTTAAGAGTCATTGAGTGAGCATTTTGCAGAGCTGCCATTGTTTATTTTACATTTGGCATTTACCCGTAACTTTCTTTTAAAGATGTCTGCTGTTTGGATAGTCACTCCATTGTTCATTAGCACATGACTTTGGTAAGTATATCTCCTGTGAAGAGAAATATTACAACAAACTATTATGGCATTCAACACTGGTATTTCAGTTACTCAACTAATCCACCCACTGATAGAGTGAACTTTGAATTAAATGCTTTGAAGACTAAAGTCAAGTGAATCTTGATAAAAATCAAAGGCTGAGGAAATCTTGTTTGACAGAAGGCATGAACAAAAATGCTAAAATTAATACTGTTTGGGGAGAAACACTCATTCCACAGCCGACTGAATGAAGAGTAATAGTTCAAGAGTATCAAAATGCCTGTGTGATCAAAAGACAGAAACGGCTTCTAGCCACATCTTTTAATATTCCAGGACTCATAATATTCTGCCTACACGAGCACCTGTCTTTGTGGTAACTCAAAGTTTTTGAACACCTTATCTCAGCCAACCTCAAATTTCCTGTGAGGTAGTTAGGCGCTGAGGGCTCCCAGTACTGTTTTCAAGATGAGGCAAATGCATTAGGCTGTTCACACCCCAAATTTCACGGAAGCCTGTGCAGGAAGTGACAGTAAGACTCAGCCGTTAACCCCCAGGCGTAGAAATGAGCGTCAGAGCTCAAAGGGACGTTGTATACCCCTGGTCCAACGTGCACTTTCCTAATAAGACTTTTATTTGTGGTAACTTGATTTATTTCATCAGCCACATGAATTTTAAGTAATTTTTAATCATAAAAGTAATACAGGACATGGTAATACATGCATACATGCATATATACATATATACATACATTTAATGCCTTTAATGTTACAGAAAGGCATTAAATGTAAAAACGAACAAAAACATATGTATTACTCCTTCCCTTTACATCCTAGTGTCACTTTTCAAAGATTCCTATTACCCAGAGGTAATCATTGTCAACAGTTTTTAATGTGTATTTCCAAAAATTTTCTATGCATTTAAAAGTGTGTTTGTCTGTGCGTGTGTGTATACATACACACACACAATTACAGCAGGTCCTTGAATAATGTCGTTTTCTTCAGTTTTGTTCATTTCATTCAATACCATTTAATTATAACATTGATGAGAAACACCGCTTGCTGGGGCCATGGTATTTGTGGAGTTTGCACATTCTCCCATGTCTGCGTGGGTTTTCTCTGGGCTCTCTGGTTTCCTCCCACATCCCAGCAACGTGCAGGCCAGGCTCATTGGTGTGTCTAAATGGTCCCTGTCTGAATGAGCATGGGTATGTGCATGAATGCACCCTGCGGTGGGATGGCATCCCGTCCAGGGTGGGTTCCTGCCTCGCACCCTGCTGCAGCCAGAGGCTCTGCGCACCCGGGACCCTGAACTGGAACAAGCAGGCAAGTAATTATCTTGCTTGTTCTTATTCCTCTTTCTTAAATGCATGTACAGCTCACATTTATTACAATGTTCAATATTAGAAGTGTTTTGGTCCTTATGTAGAAGTTAGGTGACGTTTTGTGACCAGAAATATGCCACAGGAACTTAACTCTTGTTTACATCAATTAGCCTGTGATAAAACTGTGTTTGTTCTATGTTGTTTCACCTAAAGTTGCAGTTTCCAAGAACCTATAGACAACGTTAAGTGAGGACTTACTGTATATGTTCCAGCTCCTATTAAATAGCTACGCTTAGAAATTTTACAGTTATTTCAAACTTAACACGATCTTCTACTGTTCTCTACCAATTCGGATCTTCTCACGGTTTTCTTTATCTAGTAAGCGCCGACTGCATCCTTCCAGGTGCTAAGGTCAAAAACCTTGAAGTCATCTTTCGCTCTCCTGTATCCTAAGCACCATGTGTCCAACTCATCAGCAAATCTCGTTGATTATATGCTCACATATCTCCAGAATCCAACCACTTATCACCATCTCCCTTGCTTCCACCCTATTTCAAGCCACCATTATCTCTTGCCGGGTTATTACAATAGCCTTCTAACTGGTCTCCCTACTTCTGCTTAGCTTTCTATCGTCTGTACTCATGATAGCAGACAGAGTGATCCTGTGAAAACACAAGTCAGATTATACATTGTCCATGCTCAAAAACCATTCAAACGCTCTCCATTTAATTCAGAGTAAAAGCCAAAGTCAGTCCTTACAGTGACCTATAAAACTCTACCTGATGACCTATAAGACTTTACCCTTACCTCTATAACTTAATCTCCTGCTATTCCTGAGACCCCTCACTCTCCTTGCTCCAAATATATTGGATTTTGTGCTCCTGCCTCAGGGCCTTTGCACTTGCTGTTTCTGCTGCCTGGAATGCTCTTGCCCTAATTATTCTCATTTCATTCAAGTCTTGATTTCCATGTAACTTTCTCAATGAGTCTTTCCCTAGCATCTCTTCTTAAAATTGCAACTCCATCCCCAAACTCACACTTTCTATGACCTTCCCTGCTTTAGTTTTCACCTTAGAATTCACTTTTATTTATCTTTTTAATTACCTTAAGTATTATGTTTCTAAAGATGACTACATTAGCTGTGATCCCACATGCTGCCCCATCAAGAAATGGAGTCTCTATTTTGCCCCCACTTGAATCTGGGCCTCTGCCTTCCATGCTTGGAATGCTTCCTCTTGGAAGTCAACTGCCACGAGAAGGAAGAAGAGCTGCTACCCTGAGACTACCATGCTGTAAGGAAGCCCAAACTAACCAGGTGAAGAGAGGCCACATGGAGAAGTCCCAAAACTCCCAACATGTGAATAGAGCCTTCTTTAATTGCTAGCCTATAATTACCATCAGCTGAATCGAGTCAAGTAAATGATCCAGGCTGAATTCCTGACTGATAGAATTGGAAGGGAATAAAAGGTTGTTGTTTGAAGACAGTATGTTTGGGGATAGTTCATTAAAGGAGCAACAGAATCTTGAAACGTTCCCATAATAGAAGGTGAGCTCCATGAGGACAAGGATTTGTACTGGTTTTGTTGCCTGCTGCATCTCCAGTACCTACCATACTGCTTGGAACAAGGTAGGTGCTCAGTAAACATCTGTTGAATGAATGAATACATGAATGAAAGAGAGAGAGAACATAATATAGAGAACATTACTAGAGGATCCATGTTTCTTTCCAATGCCATGAAAAAATATGATATGGAACCTAACCATGGCAATGAGAAGAAAAATTAGTGGCCATGAGCAAGCTGCCTGCAGGGCCAGAACACAGAGGACACTTAGTGATGTATCGCAGGAAATCCAGTTTCACAGACATTGCCTTCAAACTTCTTTTTAAAGCTATTAAATCAGCTTTTTAATAAGCCCAATAATCTTTTAAGATGAAGTTTGTCTTTTTAAATATAAAAGTAGCATAGGCACATGGCAAAATTTTTAAACAGCATAGAAAATTGTGCAATGAAAAGAATCTCAATTTTACCCCACTGTGAACCGTTCATTTGGTAGCAGTGAAAATGTATGGGTATATATTAACATTTATATATTCATATCTATAAATATTTATATATGTCTTTTATAGAGAATCAGCTGTTAATGTATATGTGAGCAATATTTTGATTCAGACACTCTCTAATTTGTTCCATTAATCTTTTTTTTAATTTCAAAGTACTAAGGGGTATAAATGATTTTGGTTAGGTGGATAGCTTTTGTAATGCTTGAGTCACAGCTATAAGTGTACTTATCACCCAAATAGTGTTCATTGTACCTATTAGGTAGGTTTTTGCCTCTTCCTTCCTCCTTCCTGCCCTGCTTGATTTCCACTAAGTTTTACTTTCCTCTGTGCTCATGTGTGCTCATCAGTTAGTTACAGTTTAATAGCGAGTACATGTGGTGTTTGTTTTTCCATTCTTCTGATACTTCGCTTAGAATAATGGTCTCCAGTTCCATCCAAATTGGTGCAAAAGGCATTAATTCATCCATTTTATGGCTGAGTAGTACTCCATGGTATACATATACCACATTTTGTCAATGCACTCATGAATTGATGGGCACTTGGGTTGATCCCACATCTTTGCAATTGTGAATTGTGCTGCAGCAAACATTCAAGTGCAGATGTGTTTTTGATAAAATGACTTATTTTCCTTTGGGTAGATACCCAGTAGTGGGATTGCTGGATCAAATGGTGGGTCTACTTTCAGTTCTTTGAGCAACTTCCATATTGTTTTCCATAGAGGTTGTACTAATTTGCAGTCCCACCAACAGTGTATAAGGGATCCTTTTTCTCTGCAACCATGCCAACATCTGTTCCACGAATGGAGAACCTGCAGCCTTAAGGCCATGTGATTTTGTAGGTCCTTAAGTGCAGCCTTTTGACTGAGTCCAAATTTACGGAATAAATCCTTTTATTAAAAGAGGTGAAGCAGAGAAAGATGAAGCTTTTCTTGCCTCCTTTGGTGCTTAAAAAAAGAACAATCTCGAAATCAGAAGGCTGCAGATTCCCCACTTCTGTCAGGGGTAAGGTGATATCTTACTGTGGTTTTAATTTGTATTTCCTTGATGATTAGTGATGTTGAGCATTTTTTCATATGTTTATTGGCCATTTGTCGATCTTCTTTTGAAATGCTTCTGTTCATGTCTTTTGCCCACTTTTCAATGGGGTTGTTTTTTTCCTGTTGATTTTCTTCAGTTCTTCATAGATTCTGGATGTTAGCCCTTTATTTATCTGATGTATAGCTTGTGAATATTTTCTCCCATTCTTTAGATTGTCTATTTGCTCTGTTAATTATTTCCTTAGCTGTGCAGAAGCTTTTTAATTTAATCAAATCTCATGTATTTATTTTTGTTGTTGCTGTGATTGCCATTGGGATCGTAGTCATAAATTCTTTGCCTAGGCCGATATCTAGAAGAGTTTTTCCTACATTTACCTCTAGAATTTTTATGGTTTCATGCCTTATATTTAAGTCTCTTATCTATCTTGAATTAATTTTGTGAGTGGTGAGAGACAGGAGTCCTGTTTCATTTTAGTGCATGTGGCTAACCAGTTTTCCCGGCACCATTTACTGAATAGGGCTTCATTTCCCCAGCATGCATTGTTGTCTGCTTTGTCGGATATCAGTTGACTGTAGGTGGATGGTTTTATATCTGGGCTCTCTATTCTGTTCCATTATTCCATGTCTCTATTTTTGTACCAATACCATGCTGTTTTGGTTACTAGAGCCTTGTAGTATAGATTGATGTCTGGTAATATGATGCCTCCAGATTTGTTCTTTTTGCTTGAGATTGCTTTGGCTACTACAGCTCTTTTCCAAATAAAGCATGTAATTAATTTTTCTAGATCTGTGAAATATGACATTGGTATTTTGATGGGGATTGCATTGAATCTGTAAATCACTGGGTAGTATGGACATTTTATCAATGTTAATTCTACCAATCTGTGAGAAAGATATGTTTTTCCATTTTTGTGTGTTCTCTGCAATTTTTTTCCTCAGTGTTTCATGTTCTCCTGTTAGAGATCTTTCATGTCCTTGGTTAAGTATATTCCTAGGTATTTTATTTTCCTTGTAGTTATTGTGAATGGTGTTGAGTCTTTGATTTGCTTTTCAGCTTGACTGTTACTGGTATATAGAAATGCTCCTGATTTATTTACATTGATTTTGTAACCTGAGACTTTGCTGAATTTATTTATCAATTTCAGGGGTCTCTTGGTAAAATCTTTGGGGTCTTCCAGATACAAGATCATGTTGTCAACGAAAAGTGATAGTTTGACCTCCTCTTTCCCAATTTAGATATCCTTTATTTCTTTTTCTTGCCTGATTACTCTGGCTAGGACTTATAGCACTATGTTGAATAGAAGTGGTGATAGTGGGTACCCTTGTCTTCTTCCAGTTCTTAGGGGAAATGTTTTCAGCTTTGCATAGAAACTAGGAAACATAGAGGAAATGGACAAATTCCTAGAAACACATAGCCTCCCAAGACTCAATCAAGAAGAGAAAGAACTCCTGAATAGACCACTAGTGAACAACAAAATTGAAGCAGTGATGAAAAAATCTTCCAACGAAAACAACAAAAAAAGCCCCAGACCAGATGGATTCCCAGCTAAACTTTACCAGACCTACAAAAAGAGTTGATACCCATGCTACAGAAATTATTCCATAACATAGAAAATGAGGTAATTCTTTCCAACTCACTCTATAAAGCCAGTGTCACCTTGATACCAAAGCCAGAAAATGACACAACAAACAAAACTACAGACCAATATCCTTTATGAATATAGACACAAAAATCCTCAATAAAAGTACTAGTAAACCGAATTCAACAGCATGCCAAAAAAAATAATCCACCATGACCAAGTGGGCTTCATAACAGGGATGCAAGGATGTCTCAACATACATAAAGCAATAAATGTGATTCACCACATAAACAGAAGCAAAAACAAAAGGCATACGATCATCTCCCATTTATTTATATCTTCCTTAATTTCTGTTAGAAAATATTTTATAGTTTTCAGTGTGCAGATTTTGTACATCATTTGTCAACCCTAACTAGTTAATTTTTGTTATGCTGTTATAAATTATATTTTTATTTCAATATTTTCTTTCATTGCTAATATATAGAAATGCAATTGAGCTTTGTATAATGACCTTAGAATCTTGCTAAAATCACTTATTAATTCCAGTGGCTGTTTTGTAGAATCCCTTGGATTTTAACAGAGATGATCATGTCATTTCTGAATAAAGACAGTCTTACTGTTTTGCTTTACAATATAGATTTTTAAAATTTGTTTTTCTTGCCTTATTGCACTGGCTAGAATCTCCAGTACAATGTTGAATAGAAGTGGTGAGAGCAAAAATCCTGTATTATTTCTGATCCTAGAGAGAACATCCAGTTCTTCATCACTAAACATCGCTAAGATGTCATCTGTAGATCTTTCATAGATGCTCTTTATGAGGTTGAGGAATTCTCTTGTATTTCTAGTTTGTTGAGAGTTTTTATCAGAAATAGTTTTGTCAAGGGCTTTTCCTGCATCTATTGAGATAATCATTTGTTTTTTTCTTTTTTAGTTTGGTAATATCATGAATTATGTTGGTGATTTACATATAGTGCTTTTTAAATGCTAAAACAAACTTACAATCCTGGAATGACCACTTGGTCATTATCCTTTCTTCAGAATTTTTGCATATATATTCATGAAGAATATTTTTCTGTAGTTTCTTTCCTTGCAATGTCTTTGTCATGTTTTGGAATCAGGTTAATGCTGATCTCAAAGAATGAGTTGGGAAGTACTTCTTCTTCAATTTCCTGGAAAAGTTTGCATAAAATTAGTTTTATTTCTTCCTTAAGTGTTTCATAGAGTTCCCTAGTAAAGCCACTTGGGCCTGGATTTTTCTTTATTTGAAAATTTTAAATGAAAAATTTAATTTCTTTAATAGATATAGGGCTACTTAAGTTATTTATTTCTTCTTGGAAAAACCTTAGTAGTTTGTGTCTTTCAAGGAATTTATGCATTTCATTTGGGTTTTCAAATTTATTGATATAACATTGTAATATTCTTTATTATCTTTTTAATCTTTGTAGACACTATAGTGGTGTCACCTCTCTCATTCCTGACATTGGTCATTTGTTTCTTGTCTTACATTTTTCTGATCAGTCTGGCTAGAGACTTATTTTGTTACTCTCAAAAAATAAGATTTTATTTTATTGATTTTTTATTGCTTCTTTGTTTTCAAAGTTCACTGATTCCTACTTGATCTCTATTATTTCCCTTCTTCTGTTTACTTTGGATTTCATTTGTTCTTCATTTTCTAATTTCTTAAGATGGAACCTGAAGTCATTGATTTGCAACTGCTCTTCCTATCAGCTACAGGCATTTAGTACTTCAAGTCTCCTATAAGAACAACTTTATTGACATCCTACAAATTTTAATATGCTGTATTTTCATTTTTATTAAGTTCAAAATATTTTTAAATTTTCCTTTTCATTCCTTCTTTTATCATGAGTTATTCAGAAGACGGTTATTTAATTTCTAAGCTTTGGAGATTTTCTAAAGATCTTTCTGGTATTGATTTGTAATTTAATATTATTGTGTCAAAGAACATACTTTATATGATGGAATTCTTTTAATGTATTCCAATTTGTTTTATGGCCCAGAATGTGGTCTCTCTTGGTAAATATTTTTGAAAAGAATGTCTGTTCTGCTATTACTAGCTGGAGTGTTCTATACATGTCAATTAAGTCCAGTTGGCAGATTGTATTTTTCAAGTCTTCTATCTACCTATTGATTTTTTTATCTACCTGTTTACTCAATTGAAAGAAGTATTAAAATTCCTGACTCTAATTGTGGATTTGTTTATTTCTTTTTGCAGTTCTATCAGTTTTTACTTCATGTATTTTGACAATCTGTTATTAGGTTCATAAATGTTTAAGATTTTTATGTCCTCCTGATGAACGGATCCCTTTATCATTGTGAAATGACCTTCTTTCTCCTTGGCACCATTCTTTGCCCTGAAATCTACCTCCTCTGATATTAATATGGCCTCTATAGCTTTCTTTTGATTAGTGATGCCATGGTATATATCTTTTCGTTCTTTTACATTTACTCTATTTGTTCTTTATATTTAAAGCAAGTTTCTTATAGGTATTCTGCAGTTAAGGTCTTATTTTTTAATCTAATCATGTAGGCATACAGTTAAGGTCTTGCTTTTTAATTAAGTTGTTTAGATAATTTATGTTTAATATGATTATTGATATGATTAGGTTTAAATCTATCATCTTGCTATTTGTATTCTATTTGTCTTATCAGTTTATTGTTCCCCTTTTCCTCTTTTTCTGTCTTCTTTTGGATTAACTAAGTTTTTAAAATTATTTCATTTATCACCTTTGTTGGCTTTTAAGCTGTAACTCTTTGTTGTTTTAGTAGTTGTATATTAAGGGCCATCTTCTTAGATAAGCTATGGGATTTCTCTGCTATATCACTGCCTACCTTCTAAAACTTTCATAGAAATAACATATTTTGAATATCTACTATATGCCCAGTACTTTTTAACAGCTTAAAAATATTAGTTCATGCAATACAACAATACTATGAGGCATGGAATATTACTCCCATTTTCCACATGTGAAAACTGAGGTTCAAGAGGTGCCTTACTCGTGGTTACACAGCTAGTAAATGCTTGAGCTTGAATTAAGCCACTTTTTCTGTAACCCTGCATTCTCTGAGTCTTAGTAAATTTATAGTGGTGATTTTGAATCAATACTGTGTCTGCGGTGGACTGATACCCGTCCGTGGCCTGTTAGGAATCAGGTTGCACAGCAGGAGGTGAGCGGCAGCCAAGCTAGTGAAGCTTCATCTGTATTTACAGCTGCTCCCCAGCCCTCCAATCACCGCCTGAGCTCTGCCTCCTGTCAGATTAGCAGCAGCATTAGATTCTCGCAGGAAGGTAAACCCTACTGTAAACTGTGCATGCGAGGGATCTAGGTTGCACACTCCTTATGAGAACCTAATGCCTCATGATCTGAGGTGAAGCTGAGGCAGTGATGTTCACAGTGGGGAGCGGCTGCAAATACAGATTATCACTAGCAGGCAGGTTTGACTGCACAATAAATGTAATGCGCTTGAATCATCCTGAAACCATGCCCCTACCCCAGTCCGTGGAAAAATTGTCTGCCATGAAACCAGTCCCTGGTGCCAAAAAGGTTGGGGACTGCTGCTGTATGTGGTAACTGCCTCCTTTGAAATTTAGTTTTGTGTTACTGTTTTTATTGTTATTGTTTTAATTCACAAACCTGTTTGCGGTAACTTAAGAATTAAGGATTTCCTTGCATTTTTAATTTTATGTGATTTGGAAAATTGCCATCCCACATGGCTTATTGCAGGGCCCTCTCAGTTCCTGCAAAGTAATCCATCAAACAGAAACCACAGCATTTATTGTTCTAAATAGCTCTGAGGCTACTTACCAACTGTATCAGTCTGAGCTCTTAAATTCTCCCCAGAACTGATTACTAAAAACGTATGATTTTTTTATAATTTTTAAATGTGTTGTTTTCCCATTTAGTATGGTTGTATATTTTCTTTTTTGTCAAGAAGATAATATACCATAATACTAAATTTCCCAAATTGCTCAGTGATTTCAGTGGATGTCTATTTATCAGGTTGGTAAATATTAATAACAGTGGTTATCAAAGTGTGATCCACAGATCCCAGTGGCGGGGGGACCTGAGGAGTGTCTCTGAGACCCTTTTGGCATCTGAGAAGGCAAAAGTATTAGGTATTTTTATCATAACACTAAAAAGACATTTGCTTTCTTTGCTGTGTTGACATTTGCACTGATGGTAAAAAGGCTATGATGGATGGTGCCTTAGCAGGAATTCCAGGCTGTATTAGCAGTCATTAAATGCTTCACCACAGTGCATTCATAGGGAAAAAAAAAAAAAAAGATGGTTTCATTTAATATCCTTGATGGAACAGTCAAAAATTATTAATTTTATTAACCATTGACCATTGATTACACATGTTTTTAATATTCTGTGTGATGAAAGAGCAAGTATGTATAAAGCACTTTTTCTGTATACCAAAGTATAATGATTGTCTCAAGGAAAAGCACTTGTGTGGTTTGCTTGAGTTGTGAGCTCAACTAGCCCCCTCTTTTTCCCCAATGGAACATCATTTTTATTTGAAAGGACAACTGACAAATTATGGCTATTTAGACTTAGATATTTGGCAGATGTTTTCTCAAAAATGAATGAAGTCAGCCTGTCAATACAAGACATACAATTGACAGTATTTGTTGCCAATGCTAAAATTTAAGCTTTCCAGTGAAAATGAGAACTTTGGAAAACTTGTATCTGTCACCATGCATGTGGCAGCTTCCTAATAAAGCCTCTTCTGATGAATTGGTAGTGATATTAGAAAATGTGATTTTTTTTATATTGGATAAGGAAATGTATCAACATTTGGAAAATCTGTATAACTAAGTCAACCTGTATTTTCCAAATGCCCAATGCACAATGTAATCATGCCTGAGTAAAATTTCAGGATACCTTCAGGTTTGTTCTTTTTGCTCAGGATGGCTGTAGTTATTCTGGGTCTTTTGTGGTTCCATATAAATTTTAGGGTTATTTTTTCTATTTCTGTGAAGAATATCATTGGTATTTTGATGGGGATAGCATTGAATCTGTAGATTGCTTTGGGTAGTGTGGACATTTTAACAATATTGGTTCCTCTATATACCACAAGCATGGTCTATCTTTCCCTTTTTGTGTGTCCTCTTCAATTTCTTTCATGAGCTTTTTATAGTTTTCATTATAGAGATCTTTCACTTCCTTGGTTAAGTTTATTCTTAGGTGTTTTATTTTGTTTGTAGACATTGTAAAATTACTTTCTTGGTTTCTTTTTCAGATGGTTTACTGTTGGCATATAGAAATGCTACTGATTTTTTATGTTGCTTTTGCATCCTGCAACTTTACTGACTTTGTTTATCAAGTTCTAATAGTTTTTTTTTTTTTTTTGTAGAGTCTTTAGGTTTCCCTAGATAAAAGATCATATCATCTGCAAACAAGGATAATTTGACTTCTTCCTTTCCAGTTCGGACGCCTTTTATTTCTTTCTCTCATCTAATTGATGGATACTATTGTAACAGAGTACAAAACGATCATTGATATGAATTCAGATTCTACATTGCAACTATCACTGGTCAGGTTTTGGTGTAGTATTAAAAAAGAATATTTACAATTATATGAAAAGGCTGCTCAAATACTCCTTCCTTTCTCAAATACATATCTGTGTGATGCCAGTTTTCTACATATACTTCAGCCAAAGTAACATATTACAGCAGACCAAATGAAAAAGCAGATATGAGAATCCAGCTCTTATCAGGTCAGACATTAAAGAGATTTGTAAAAATGTAAAACCATGCTACTTTTTTCACTAATGTCATTTTATTTTGGAAAATATAGTTATTTTTAATAAGAATATTATCAATGTTATATAATGAATTTATTATTTTAATGAATTAAAAATTAAACAGTTTTAAATTTCTCAGCTTTAATTTCTAATGTGATAGCTATAACCCACATAAACACATGCTTTTGGGGGTCCCCAATTATTATTAAGACTACAAGGGGAATCTGAGACCAAAAAGTTTGAGAACTGTTGGTGTCAATCTCCCAGCTCACACTGAGCCCTTTGCTCTAATAACTGTCCCCCCTCTTGTTGATTTACCCAGGCTGTGCTCCTTACCCTCTTCCCTCAATCAGTGGATTGAGGGATAAAGGGGTTGATGGATAGGGGTGTGGGGCATGGATTTGGACTCCATCTTATTTTCCTCTTATCATTCAAGCCAGTCCAAAAGAGTGTTGGTGTCTATCCAATGCCTGACCCCATAATACATGATGTAAGTTACCATAAAGGGTCCAACTTTCCACCTAGGGGAGAGAACAAAAGAAGTTGGTTTGCAGACTGAGAAGAAAATAAAGCAGATATGCAAAAAGGGGTAGAGAGGAGAGACAGAGAGAAATGCATAAATTTCCAGGATTTCTCACAGACCTCCAATCCCTTGTTCTAGTTTATGCCTAAAGCCCAGCTTCAGTTCTATGAAAGAGCCTTCCTTTAGCCAGCTTGAGTGGGCTTCTTTTACTTGCAACCAACCACACTGAATCATTTATAGCTAAGTAGGACACATGTGATCTGTTATCAAACTCTGTAAGGTTTATGATGTGCTATATACATTTTAGGGTCTGATTAGCTAGAAATACAAAGGCAAAGTTTCCTGGAAATACAAAGATACTATTTCTATATTTAAGTTAAAAAGAATTACCATAGGCTACACATGGATTAATTACTATCTTCAAAGAATTAGAACTCTATCAAACATTCTTACCACAAAATTATGCTGAACAAAATTTAATCTTTCTGTGACTGTTCAAAAGAATTTAGACTCTTGTAATGCTCCGGGGACATTACCATTTCATAAATTGCACAAAAAATTCTCATTATTTCAGCTTTCTGGTAGTTTGGATTCAGAATAAATGGGAATTTACTGTAATACTTTGAATTATTAAGTTCTGGGGAGCTCAAAGTACTACTTCAAATATACATGCATTATATCACTTATCTTTCTCAACAGAAGAATAAAATTTACAAATGGAAACAGTAATGGGTGGATTCAGGATACAAAATCATGTTTCTTAATGTTCTAATGAATAATCCTTCCATTTGTCTATTCCAAACTGATACTGGCTTCCTTTTCTATTTCAAAATATAATTTTTTTAAGCTGAAGATCAAATAGGACTAAGGCCAGCAACAAAAAATTTGAGCTATAGTTTTATTGTATTATTAAGTACACAGTGATTTGATTATAGGTTTCAACTCATGAATTTTCAGTTAAAGCTGGATCCTGCAGTTTATTTTCACAAAAGAGAAAAACTCATGCATAACTGTAAAAAATCAAATACATTTACATATACTCCTTGCTTTCATCAAACTAAAAATATAGTTTAAAACTGCAGCACCCAAACCCCAGGCCACAGACCAGTACTGGTCCTTGGTCTGTTGGGAACCAGGCCACATGGCAGGAGGTGAGCAGCAGGTGAGCTGAGCGAGTGAAGCTTCATCTGTATTTACAGGCGCTCCCCATCACTCGCATCACCGCATAAGCTCCACCTCCTGTCAGATCAGCAGTAGCATTAGATTCTCACAGGAGCATGAACCCTACTGTAAACTGCGCATGCAAGGGATCTAGGTTGTGTGCTCCTTATGAGAATCTAATGCCTGATGATCTGAGGTGGAGCTGAGGCAGTGATGCTAGTACTGGGGAGCCCCTGCAAATACAGATTATCATTAGCAGGGAGGTTTGCTGCAGAGTCCATAATAAATCAATTGCTTGCAGACTCATATCAAAACCCTATCAGTGAATGGCAAGTAACAATGTAATTATAATAGAAATAAAGTGCACAATAAATGTAATGCACTTGAACCATCCTGAAACTGTCCCCACACCCCAGTCTGTGGAAAAATTGTCTTCTATGAAACCAATCCGTGGTGCCAAAAAGGTTTGGGACCACTGGTTTAAAATGTACAGGAAAAAAATAAAATTTTTTAATTAAAACATTTTTTTTTGCTCTAGCTTTCGGCCTCTACATCAGTATAGTAGTTTAACTTTCTACTTGTAGATTATCTATGTTCAAATATACTTAATACATAAATGACCCTCTTGCTGCCAGCCTCCCTTCCGAATATCTCTCCTTTAAAATGTAATTAGTTTCTTTCTGCTACTAAAAAATTTAATGCTCTCAGAAGCCAAAGCTTATTTCTGTATTTCCTGCTGTTTTGGAGTATCTGTACCTTTCCTCCTGCCAGTTAGCATGGATAATCAAAAGTGAACTGTGAGGAGAAATCTTCCATTTAGGAAACATCAATTTGTACTAAGTCTAATCTAAAAGATTAATATGGAGCATGTGATACATTCAATAGGAAAATGGCATTTAAATATTAATACTAGATAAATACACTCGTGCAGCTATCTTTGATAATTTATAAGTTATACACTTCTAGAAGGAAGTAAGTCACTTTTTTCTTTTATGCCATTACTCAGTAATGTTATGCAGCAATACATAAAACAAGGCACCATTTTCCTAGTCAGAACTGACAAGGGGAAGTGAAAATTTTGGGTCCGATTTCAACCTCATTTCCTTACAGCCTAGATTTGTGTCACATGCTTGATCCTAACTGGTGCTTTCCAAATTAAATGTATATTTCTCAAACCAATATCTTAAGTGGTAATGTTCCAACAGTCCAAATGTCGATTACCAAAACAAACATTTGTTTCTCTAGCAAGTGTTTTCACACAAAAGCATTTGATTCGCGTACTGCAGCAAACAAACATTTGCTTTAGGCGGTTAAGGCAGCCAAAAGTTCTTGCGGAAACATTTCACAGGCTGGCTGGCGTCCCTCCCTGGAGCAGGGCTCACTGATGGCCGAGAATGCTTGGGAAGCCAGTTGCTGACCAAGAGAATCCTTTGCAAGACACTGAGGCCATTAGCACTCTTAAGCAAAAAGCATCTTTTGAGAAAACGTCCTTCTGGTTATGATGTTGCCATCAGAAAATGTCTTCAGGTCTTCACAATGCTTCATTTGCTAATGTAAATTCAGCCTGTGATGTAATCACAGAACGAAAGTCTTAGGAACGTTCACAAAGGCAGTTTTCACACACAAACATTCACACAATTCAGGAATCATTATTTATGCAACAACCCATGAGAATTCATTACATAAATAGACCTATTGCTACATTAAAGTCTATTTTCTCTTTTGAACAAGGTGGAGATTATCTGTGTAAATATATTTTCTTAAGTGCACATCTACTTTACTGTCAAGATACAGCTTCCACATAAAAAATCCTCTTGTTTTCCATATTATTTAAATGCTTTTGGAATGAATCAATATTTCTGAGGAAGTAATTTACTTAAATACATGTTCTTTAAAGCATGAGGAAATTGATTCTTAACTTCTGCTCCAAAGATGGGGTTTCCTAGCAACTGGGTCAAGATTGATTCTTTGGCTAGTTCTAAACTGAGAAGAGTTACTAGCCCACCTAAAAGCAAAGAAAAAAGAGTTTTTCTTAGTTAAATGAATGAAAACACACACACACACACAAAATGTCACTTAAAGTATATTTGATAGCATGTATGACAATATGGACCTCCTGATCAACTTGCAATAACAGTTTGCTGAACACCTTCCATGGATTCGATTCTAGTTTGGCATTGATGGGATTGGGCAAACATGGTACAGACACAAGGTAAATGACTGTCATTGTTCTAGTAACAATGGATTTAGCATGTATCATGGGCCAGTCCAAGTGGGTGAAATAACTTGAAACATCAATAGAAACAGGCAGATAGCAGTCCAACTCAGATAGGTCTGCTGTTAAAACCCTATAAACTATACTGCCTTTACATGGGAAGCCCAAAGTATTTCTTGTCTTCAAGAAACTTTCAACCTAATTGCAAAGAAAATATACCCCAAAGAATTAGGGAGCCACCTGAGAGAGGATATGCGTAAATGTTAATAATATTAAAGTCACAAAATCTTGCACTTACTGAGCCCTCACTTGGTGTCAGGGGCTGTGCTAAGGACCAGGCATCATGGAAGAGATGGAGCTTGGGCTGGGCCTTGAAGTGGGCAGTGGTAAGTGGAAGCAAGGAGGGAGGGTCCTTCCAGAAGATGAAACAGCGTCGGGGAGGGTGCTGTTTGGAACCTGACAGGCATGGGGTGACGGGTTGGTGAGGGGGAGTCGCACTGAATGGGGAAATGGGCCCAGATTACAGACGAGTCTGCGTACCAGGCTGACATGCAGAATTAACCTAGGAGTGGACTCATTCTAGGTTCTCAGATATTGGGGACATAATTTCCCCCTATAATTTCTAGGACAAAGGCAATAAGCATTTTCTGTTGGAATAGCTACTGCCAATATTCTCTCCACAAAAGCTTAGCATTTACACTCCCACCAATATGCCAACAGCATCTTAAGAGTTTTCTCACCTGATAGCTTTTCAAACATTTTAATATTTGCTAATTTGTTCTTTAAATATGATATCCTCTATTTTTTAATTTGCACACCTTTGGCTTTTGGTGTGATTGTGCCATTATTAATATGTTAATTGTCATTTGCATTTATTTTTCTGTGAATTGCACAGTGGTACCTCTTTTCTTATTCTAATTGCTAATTTGGCTTTTTTTGTTAATTTATAGAATTATATATATATTATGGGTTCTGTCTCTTTGTTTATCATATATTTGCAATATTTTTTGGAGTATTATTTGTCTTACAACTTGGATTACAGTGTTTTTTCCATTTTTTTAATATTTATATAGCTAAAGATACAAATCTTTTTTTAAAATATAAATTCCAGGCTTCATCTGCCTAGAAAGCAATGCCAAAATTATAAAAATATTCCAATATTTTCTTCTAGTACTTAAAATTTTTGATACATTTTCATTTATGTACATTTGATCCATCTGGAATATAATTCAGTTTAGGTGTGAAGCAGAAATTTATTTTCGTTTTTGCTACTGATTTGAAATGCCTAATTATCATATGTTAATTTTCTATATATGGGTCTGCTTTTTGTCTCTATTCTATTTCTTTACTCTACAATTAAAAGATGAAAAGGCACAACATTGGTTTAATTACTATCGTTTTGTTTTAAGAAGTCCTGATACAACACAGCACAGCAGTTAAGAGCACAGATGCAGCATAGTAGGTAAGAATATTAGACTCTGGATCCAGAGGACACTAGCACTTACTAGACCCGAGACACACTGCTTATTCATCCTGTACCTCAGTTTTCCCATATTTAAAATGGGGATAATAATGTGATTGGGAAGATTTAGTCAATTGCTATATATAAAGTACTTAAAAAAAAACAGTGCCTACTACATAGGAATTATTTATAATGGTTTTGGTTGTTATTATTTGTCATAATTTTTTCCTGCAAATTTTTGCTTTCCTCTCTCATGCTCTGAATGATTTTTAGCATCAGTCCCTAGGAGGGCTTCTCAAGGGATTTCCCAAAGGTAGTTTCCTTCCTATGAGGAATTCTGATGCCACCTGTTAAGAGAATTCTTTTTTTTTTAACCTGGCACATAGGAAGCACTCAACAAATGGCAGTCATCATTATAGTTGGGATTATTATGTTGGAAGGAGCAGCAATGGTGCAAAGTGAGTACATCCTCCTCAGATGTGTCCTTCTCCTCCAGTCCTAATGGATGGAGCCTCCAGGAGAGGGCAAAGGGAGAGAGCCGGGGGCATGGTGTAGGGGGAGGGTGCTGGGGAAGCAGCTTCTCTCATCCTTTGGGGGGAATTTGCAAGTCACACTCCTTCTTTTCCCTCAGAGCATTCTTCTATGGTCCTTGCCCTTAGGAACTTTTGTGGGAACTAGGGAAAAAACCACCCCATTTCTGTATTTCATCTACGGTTCTCACTAATGCTCCCAGGAACTGCATTTAGGGTTTAACGTGGGCTTTAGCACAGAGCTATTCAGTGGTGTAGCTAAAGCCCACGAGGGCCAGCAGGCGACACAGATCAGTAGTCATCCAACTATCTGCTCATGAACCTCCTAAAAATATTTTGGAATACCATGTACCCTTTATCAGATTTTCAGATTAACATCTAAAAATTTTTAATCATAAGCTTAACAGTTATTTTTTAAATGGTAATTAGAGGTATATAGTAAATGACATTTTAAAATAAAAGTTGACATCACTCCAATAAAATTTAGACTCCACAGCAATTTGATATTACCATCAACCATTAAAAGAAACAGAAGTTTTTATTGGACACAGAAATTTTACTTCCTTTTTCTCCTTGAACTCATATTTTAATTCCTTTTACCCCACACCATTTTATTCTAATGTGTTTGTTTTCAAGTGTTTTATTCATCACTCTATCAGACTTCTCGATAACATAAATAAAAGCACAAATTGAAATTTTGTTTCCCATGACCATAAGGCCATAGGCGTTCACAAAGTTTATTTTCTGGAAAAATTGGTCAAAATATACTTTTAACATTTTTCTGAATGATTATTCAACATAAATTTAAAATTTTATTTAAAATGCATACCTATATAAGATGGATGGGTTGTATTTTTTCCAATCAGTTCATGTATGCATGGATTGATATTATTTAATGCTAGAATGAGATAGGATTCAGCACCAACTCTGTTCCTGTTTTTGGTGTTTATAGATATAAAAGCTGAGAACCCTGGTTTATAAAAACAAATACATGGGAATAGGAACTGTTTTGTTACAACATAAATATTTTGAATTGTCCCACTGTCACCCAGAAAGTTGTAACACCCCGAGGCAGTGGCACTGCAGCAAGACTTGAGATGGGTAAAAGGTTAGGTTCTCGGGAAGGAAACGTGGGGGCGAGGTGTTTCTTAGGGATCAGTATCTGTGAAATGAAGGAGGAGGAAATAGGTCTGGGCACAGAAGAAATCTGCAACACCTTGACCAACCCAGCCGGGAGCTGGGAAGTGAATGGTGCCCGTGAGAGCTGTCTTGGTGACAGGTCTTTATAACCCCCGTACGCTCTCTGGGCCATCAGGTATGGGGCCATCCAGGCAAGGGTGTGACCTCAGGCAGGGCGGCCTCCTAAAGGAGCTGATCTTTGAGAGCTGTCCCCTGGCCACACCCTCCACAGACGGGCAGTCTAGTGGTTTCCTAGGGCCGCCATAACCAATTACCACAAACTTGTAACTTAAAGTAACAAATTTTCTCTACCACAGTTCTGGAGGTCAGAGTCCAAAGTCAAGGTGTTGACAAGGTTGGTACTTTCTGGAGACTCTGAGGGAAAATCCAGTCCACCCTTTCTCTGAGCTTTTGGGGGCCCCTTGGCAGACCTTGACTTCCCTTGGCGTGCAGGTGCATTGTTCCAGTCGCTGCATCTGTCTTCACAGGGCCTTCCCCTCTGTGTCTCCATGTCTGTTTTCCCCTTTTCAGTGTCTTTTAAGGATACTCATCACTGGATTTAGAGCCCACCGTAATCCAGGGTGATCTCCTACCAAGAT
This sequence comes from Lemur catta, assembly GCF_020740605.2. NCBI lineage: Eukaryota > Metazoa > Chordata > Mammalia > Primates > Lemuridae > Lemur > Lemur catta. Next base: position 42,183,154 of record NC_059141.1, on the reverse strand, counting down.
CTACATCTGCAAAGACCCTTCCTCCCTATAAGGTACCATTCTGAGGTTCCAGGTGGACATATCTTTTGGGGGTCACCATTCAACCCAGTACAAGCAGCAAGTCATTTGTGGAAGGGGTAGCTGGGCAGCATGGCCTCATATCTACCCCTTTTTGTAAAGTGGGAAAAGAGTGATTGTAAACGGGAGCTGAGAAAAGAAAAACAGGACAAATGTGAGGCTCAAAAGGCAAGCAGGTTGCCAAGTAGATCAGCTTTAGAAATGAGAACATATGGAAGCGGAGCGTCTGGAAATTGATACTCCTTGGAAAGCCTCTGTGTACCCTACGGTGACAAGTAACCCAGTTTGAGGATTTAGTGCAAGCTGATCATTTACTTGCAGGAATACAGACCCCAGGTTGCTAGATCTCCGATTATTTAAAAGAATTAGAAATTCATACTTTAAGTAATTTCTCCTTGTTTTTAAATGTTGTTAGGTAATTCAAAACAAACAAATAAGGTAGTCCCAAGAAAAAAATGTGTGTGGGCTGGATATGGCCTCAGAGGTAACCTGTGCTTTGTAATGTTTCTATGCCTGCTCCTACTGTAGTAAGCAGAAGAAATATCATAGTGAGTAGAAGGAGTATCATAGTAAGCAGAAGGAATGCACCTGCCTTTGATGGCTATGGATTTGCCATCTCACCTACAGAGCCGTATTAGTCAGGGTTTCCCAGATAACTAGAACCAATAGGATATATATGTATACAGAGAGATTCATTTTGAGGAATTGGCTCACACAGTTGTGGGGACTGGCTGGTCCAAAATTTGCAGGGCCGGCTGGTAAGCCAGAAACTCTGGCAGGAGTTAGTGCTTCAGTCTTGAGGCAGAATTTTTTCTTCTCCTGGAAACCTCAGCTTGTGCTCTTAAGAACTTCCAACTGATCAGCTTTCCAATTAGAGCACACACACACACAAAAAAAAAAAAAAAGAAAGAAAGAAAGAAAGAGCTTCCAACTGATTGGACAAGGCCTGCTCACCTTATTGAGGGTAATCTCCTTGACTTGAAGCCAACTGATTATAGATGCAAAATAACCTTCCCAGTAACACCTAGATTCATGTTTAATTAAATAACTGGGTACTATAGCCTGGCCAAGCTGACACATAAAAATAATCATCCCAAGAGCCATTACTCGCCATGTTGAATTGAAGAAGCTGAGAAGTGGGAGGGACAATACGGGTTGCCTGGCTCAGTGGCACCTCATGGTACAGAGGAGGAAAGTGAGGTCCAGTGAGGTGACGTGACTTGTCCAAGGCCACACAGCTGGCTAGGAGAATGAAAACTCAAAGCAATGCTCTGGACTCCCGGAGCAGTACTCTTTCCACTGTTCTACCCTCCTGCAACTCAGTGTCTTGAGACCAAAACCACAACATGTTAGAGCACAAAAGCTTCTTAGAGATTATATGGGCCAAATCCTTCATTTTACAATAAGGTCTAGAGACATTAAGCTACGAGGATTTTGGTTCCCAGGGAAGAACATTTTCCACCACACTTAGTAGAAGGGGGTAGCTGGGGAGCGTAGCTTCATATCTGCCCCATTTTGTAAAGTGGGAAAAGAGTGATTATAAAGGGAGCTGAGAAAAAACAGGACAAATAGGAGGCTCAAAAGGCATTGCCTTTCACACAAGGTAGAGATGATTGTACTCAATGTAAACTGATCTCTGTTAATTTTTTTCTTTCAAAACATCTTCTCTTGTAGGAGCTTGTTTTCTTATCATTGACTTCCCATGAGTGCGTAATGATCAACAAAACAAAACAAAAGCTGAACTAGTCTGATTAGTTGGGAGTTGAATTAGCTGGGTGCCAATCAATGTTTTCCCTGAAATTTTTGTAGCTATTCACTGGTTGTATTTCTAGAGCAGCAAGATCAAGAGTTAAGCAGTTCCTTTATGGATAAGCTTTTGAACTCCTTCCCCTTCTGCTACACTGTGGTTCTCTCAGAAGACCATAGGAGTGGCTCCACTGCAGTAGTTCATAAAACAGTGGATTCTAACTCTAATCAGTTTGATGTCACATTGCACCCATTGCTCTGGCTTTTTCAGATATCATAAGTCACATTTCCAAATCACCTTCTCCCATCATATGCCCTGAATTCAGCCCTTCCCAGCCATAGACCAGAAGGAATGGCTCCCATAATTACATTTTTCCATTTTGCAAGTGTGGCTGTGATTCAGCATAACATTCACACTTACAATCCCAGTGGGGTCAGGGACAGTCATGGGCATGTTAGGTGAGGAAGGGAGGCCAGTATGCGGCTCTCTGAGGGCTACATGTGAGAGGGAAGGGCTTTTCCACGTGTCCTGGGAGCTGGGCTGCTGAGCCCAGCTAACTGCTCTTTGTGAAGAAGCTCTGACTTCCATTTCCAACAGGGTCTTGATAGTTCTCCTATGATTTGCTTATTCTTTGAGCAAGGCTTAAAATCAGAAGGTTTTTTGGTTGTCGGACAGAGTGGCCCCAAAAAATGGTCTATTTACAGGGCTCAGCTGAAGGAAATGAAAATTCCTGAAACCACATAAACTTCTCTTCTCCCTGTCCCTTCCCTGTCCTTAATTAAAAATTTTTTTTAAAAGGAGGTGGAAGAATGAATATAATGTAACAATAGCATGGAGTTCACTGTTTGTCTGGGCAGGGAGCAGGGAGAACCAAGTCTCTGGATGTCACATGTCCTCTGAAATGGCAGTGAAGAGAAAATAATTTAGCAAATTCTATTTATTTTCACAGCCAAAGTCATGATTCTCTTCCCACAGAATAAAGGCCTAGAATCCTGATATCAAATTTAACAATACCAAATTCTTTATTTTCCAAGATAAATAGGTTTGGGAAATGGCCAGTGGAATTTTCCACTTCAGTTAGCCACAGTGGGGAGTTTACATTGTTACACAATTGCAATGAAGTTTAGTAATGAGCATCACAATGGAAAATTAATAAAAGCTCAGTGTAGCCCGGCCCATTCAAGTAATTGTCAATTAAGGCTACAATCAATACTGAGGTAATAGCTCATGAACAAGGATAGCTGGGTACTTACTTCATTAATGTTGCAAATCGATGTCGACCATTTGGGAGTAAGTGCAGAGAAATGAGCTCATATATTGGAGGTAATCATAGTTGGGGAACTTGCTGGCTACAAGGAGACTTAGGAATCAGAGTCTGCAAATAGACAAATGTCAGGGAACAAACCAATCTGTTTAGCAGCATGTTCTGGTTAGCAGAAGGCGAAACCTTGTTTCAATCCTTGCTGCTGAAATCCTTTGAAAGTACCTTAGTCTGTTTTCTTACACTCAGGAAGCTGATCGATTTGTATTTATGTCCCCTTCCTGTTTGCCTTGAGCTGCCTGTAGTTCTTCTGCCATTAAAGAAAAATGGCTGTGACTATTTCTTTCAGTCTTTTGTAGCACCTGGTGCCTTCTCTGAGCTGTGTCTGTTTATTCAACAGGTGGCCCTTCAGAAGGCATTGCTTAGAGAATAATCTCTTTAGGATCAGCACTGGGGGACACTGTGTCTTCCCCCCACCCTGCCCCCCGTCCTTCCTCCCCTCCCCCAAAATAGCACCTAAGACAAATATGTACGTAATATGAAGTCAGAATGTATCCTGGAAATAATTTTAAAATTATAGGCCTAACGGAAGGAAAAATAATCATAGAGAGAATACCCCCAGCCGTGCATGGTTGCTGACTTTCCAGTCTCAAACTGGAAAACAGTACAAATCCAGCCGTATAATCATACCAATAAATTTCACTGCCTCCCTATTGTCATCCGAAGAATTTATTTCCTTGACCTTACTGTCTGAGAATTTATGGATTTCTTTTTGCCTCTTAACCTTAAGCAGCATGCGCTGCCTATGGCCTGCACGGACACTTCCGGCCCCTGCTGCTCTTCTTCCTGTGGATGCTCATGGCTCCATGCCGTGTGGTATTTCTCCCCAGGCCTCAGTTCAGATGTGAGCACTCACAGAACACCGTGATGCTGTATGGGAAAGAGAGACATGGTGACAGGTCGCGTGAGTCAGGGACAAGCCTGGGTTAGAAGGCTAAGAGGGGATTCTAATGCTAACCTTGTAGATCTGAGGCTTGACAACCTTTCACAATCTTGGTTTCAGAGGCATTTTCTGAAGAACATGTTTAGAGCATTTCCACTTGGGACTTACGGAAAAGCAGATTCTTGGGCAAAGTGGAAAGAGCAGGTAGGATAAGGGGCGAAGTGGCACCCAATCCCAATCCCTTAATCTAAGGATATTCCTTTAATAGAAAAGTGGAAAAGAGGAAGCCTAGAATTGGGAGAAATGGATAATTACGGGGCTCCTGCTACGAGCACTAGGCACTGGGCTAGTTGCTCCACCAGCGTCATCTCGTGTAAAGAGCTATCAACTCAGAGTTAGGAAACGGAGATTTAGGAGCAACCTTGTGTGGCCTTGGAGAGAAGTCACTTAACCTTTGTTGGGCCTCCATTGTTCCATCCATGAGTGCTGTCAGGATCCAACAAGACAATGCACTTGGCAGGGACAAAGCTCTCTCTTCTAGAGTGCTCAGCATTAGAGCACAGCATGTGTTATGTCTGCACACACAGATCTGGGGAGAAAATCCAGCAAACTTAAACAGTGCGTATGGTTATTCAATAATAACAATAATGAAAAAGACATGTTACTTTTTTGTATTGAATTCACCATGATTTTCTTTTCCAAACCAAGTGTTCTGCTTTAGGAAGAAGCCACTGGGAGTCCATAATTATGCAATAGCAGTGGAGTCATCTGCCCTCGCTAATTCCAGAGGAGCTGTAAATTAGGATACACACATGCAGCCAAAGGAAACCATTTCCTTGCCTGTCACCTCGTATGTCAACCATCAGTCAGGGGCAGGTTTTTATGGCCCCTTGTAAGAGCCAGGAAATGGGGCACCCTGATGGAGCTGCAGACAGGCCCTGGACGACCCCGCCACTAACTGCACACATTTGTAAGCTCGCCTGCCAGGAGATGCTTTCTTCACAGAGTTGAAATATGAAGTGTTTACTATAGCACTTCATGAAGATTCCCCCCTCCACAAATTCCTCCTCCATGGAGGCCTCCCTCCCCGTCATCTTGTTCCAGGGGGGCCTCAAGTTGTTCCACACGAGGTGTAGGGAGAAGGTACCTCCCACATTACAAGTTGCGCCTTTCCAAAGTTGTGCAAGATGCGTGCACGCACCTGCCTCCACCCGTTCAAACACCACTGGGTCCCACTCTGCTCCATCCTCCACTGGTGCCCAAAGTCCATATCAGTCCCTCTACTGTTATACATCTTGGCGACCAGCAAGCTGTTGATCAGAATTGTGCCTTCTTCCTCTTTCTCCCCGGCCCAGCCACCTTGATGGAGTTACACTGAGAGGGGCCCAGATAAGGGCCCCAGGGGGTGTTTCAAGAAATAGCCATTTGAAACCCACAACTGTATTTGTTTTAGGGATGTTGTTATTTACTATCTCTCAGAAAATTCCTGTATGAAGACCATAAAACATTTTCTTTGATTCAACACTTAGAAAGAGCTAGACTTTTCCTGAGGTGCTGGTTTCTTATTATTGCTCTTAATTTCGTTTCTGTGAACCTAGCAACCGACCTTTGCTCCCATTTCGCTGGCCGCCGGAAGACTTTGTAATTCACCTCGACTCAAAACTACACATTAAGGAATTTTAACCCTGATTTTATCGTATTTTTCTACCCTCACATTCCTTTGATCTGATTTCATCATTTAGTTTTGTGTTTTTATAGTGTACATAGTTCTGTCCACAACTTCAAAACTTTTTGGAATTGGGTGGAACATAATACGTAAAAAGCAGACCATCCATTCCAACATTTATTGAGCACCTACTCTATGCTAGGCCCTGTGCTCAGTGTTAAGACACGTAGAGAAAAATAAAGCAGACGGCTTTTCCTGACGCATCCGCAGCCTGGGTGGGCCCTAGTGCCCCGTGGACCTTAGCGACTAGAAACTGCCACCAGGCAGACTTCGCTTACATTGAACCCTGGAGTTGTGGGAGCCAGAGCCATGACAAGGAAGGGCCAGTTCTTCTGGTTGTACAGCTTATGAGTTATCCTTTTCCCCCACACTTCCTGCAACGTACAGGGATTGGTCTTCTGCATGCTGGCTGTTTGTGTCTGTCTTCCTCTAGAATGCTAAATCTCCAGCACAGTTCATACCTACAAATGCCAGGAGAGAGAAGGGTCTCAGTTAATGTTCATTGACCGGATGGACGAATGAAGGTATGTCACTTCCCTGCTTAAATCCTTTAGTTTTTAAAACCATACTTAGCATAAAATCCAAATTCCTTACACTGGCCTGCAATGACCTACATACTATCTGGAATCCATCTACCCTCCTACCTCTCTGACCTCCTTTGCTTTACTATCAACCTTCCTTCTTTTGTTATTGCCAGTGCCTGGAAGTTTTTGTCCCCAGGATATGCCAAGGTCAGATCCTTTCTTCATTCAGGGTTCAGCTCAAACGATACCACTTCCAAGAGGCTTCCATCCAAATGAAAGTACCATCACTACCAGCCCCTCCGTCACTAAGGACTGAATGGCCCTGCTTCTTTGACTTCAGACCACTCAGGTGGACTTTCACATCCCACACAGACTACTGAAATAACTGCCGAATGCACAAAACCAAGTTCATTGCCTAGTGCAGTAAGGGCATTGCTTTGATGGGATCATAAAAGCATCTTAGAAGGGGGAGGTCAAGGGTGGGGGTATTGATAAGTTTTGAGGATCTAGTTTAGGGTCTTTCAACATGGAGACTGATATACTTGTACAACATTTACGGTAATAATGGTTTAGGACTGACGAACATGGTAAGGTAAGTGCTTTGCAGGGGGCCTTGAAGGGTATGCAGACCATTTGGGTTACACTGAGAAGGGGCCAACCACCCTGATGGAGACCAGTGGAAAGACTGTTGTTCAGATAAATGGATTTTCAGGAAGTTCCTGAAACAAACAATAACATTATTTGCAGCTTCATCATTCGGGGACTAGAATTTTGTGCAGTTGTACAAATAGTTGGATCATGTTAGCATGGACAGTAACAATTTCACTTCTCCTTCATCACTGTATGAAATTACTATGTTTATTTATCGACTCCTTTATTATCTGTCTCCTCACCACTACCACACACAGATATAACTTCATATGGATGTAATTTCTCTATCCTGCTCGTTTCTGTGTCCAGAATACCTACAATGGGACCTGGCACCAAACGGATGCTGAGTATTTGTGAAATTTGAAGTATTATGAAATCAGGACTTTGTCTGCATTCAACACCAGAGGCCAGAATGCTGCATTGTCAACTCCTTGCTGAAGTCTAAGCAGCCTCTATTTCGCTCAGCAGGAACCCATACAGTGGAAACGTGGGCATTGTGTTTAGGCTCCGGTGCTCCCAGGGTCTAAAGGGGTTCATTCTTTCATTTATTCAGTTGATAAGTGTTTTATGAGCCCCACCTATGGGTCTGCCATGGTGCTGGGGTTCTGCCATATAGAGCATCTGACAGCTCAATGCCATCTGCAAAAATGGAGGGGTCTGAGCAGATCTGTTCCTCTCGCCTCCCCCTGCATGCCTGAGCTGGTAGAAGAGTGAGCGTTTTCAGCCATTAAAAAGACCTGCTAATAAAGAATATTTAAAGACATAAGGAAACATATAACCTGAAACATATATAATGATATGTGAAAGAAAGCTATATTTATATATTAATATATATATGTACAATATGTACACTGTATGTAATGTATAATATGTACATTAATATAATATGTATCCTTATATGTTTAATGTTATATATTTTCTTATATGTAAGAAAATTTATGCATGTTAGGTATCTTCTTACGTATAATGTTATAGAGGAGAAGATGAAAAAGCACATAATAAAACTGTATGTTTGGTATGATCCAAATTTTATAAATAAATATGACAATAAGTCTCACACGCACATACAGACTGACAAGGAATAGACCAAAATGTTAGCACTGATTAACAACTCTAGATGGTAAAATTATGGCTGGCTTTTATTTTTATTTTTCATACTTCTCTACATTTTGACAGTGAGTGTATGTTTTTTTTTAGAATGGTATTTTAAAATGTCACTTTCCTGTTTGAGGGTGGGGAAGGTGGGAGGGTTGCCAGATAAAATACACGATGCCCTGTTAAAATTGAATTTCAGATAAACAACAATTTTTTTTTTTTACTGTAAGTATGCCCCCAATATCACATAGGACGGACTCATACTGAAAAGTATCCATTGTTTCATTATTTATCTTAAATTCAGATTTAACTAGGTGTCCGGTACTTTTATTTGCTAACTCCGGCAACCCTAGACCGTGGGAGGTGCTCATCAGAATCATCTGGGGAGCTCTTTTGAACTTGTCCTCTGTCCCCCACTCAGATGAGTCTATCCTCCTGCCTGCCAGCATTCAAATTTTGAAATCTCCCAAGTTTACCCCAGATGTGGTGAGCCATGCAGCGCAGCACGCCGGGGCCTGACTGGGCTTTAGGAGCATTGCAGCCATGTCTCTCCTGTTCTCCCTGGTGGAACTTAGTCCATTCAACACTGTGAGGACAACTCTTTAGGAGGCTGCCAGGCTCTCCAGACTGTGTGCCGACTGGCCTGGGCTCTCTCACCCTGCTGAGGCTACGGCGCAGACGTGGGCAAGCTGGCTGCCGAGGCAGCTCTCTAGGCTGCCCTGAGGCCTCTGGCCTTGAAAATCCAACCCTGGATATCTGGGTCTCCAAAGTCCCTGAGTTTAGACCCAGGGAGGGCTCCTCCCCAGAGCATAGGTGTCTGGCAGAGCCAGCCACTCAAGGCCAGGAAGCGACTGAACTATCCCAGCTGCCTGTAAACTCTCTCCTCCAGCCTCGCCACCTCGGCCATGGCACGGTGTGCTTCTGCCAGAGGACAAATGTGTCCAGAAAGAATGATCTTCTCTCCAGAAGGAAGCATCTGGGACCCATGACCAGTGGCCACACACTGGCTTGACACCTTTGGAGAGCTGTGAAGAATCCACTACATTGTCCTTTTAGGAGACCATTGCAAATGGACTTGAAATAACCCCAGGTGACCACACTTCACAAAATAATACTGGAGGAGCTAAACATGAGCCAGGATTTGTGAACATGGACTTCAAAAAGGTGGTAATTAATGAGGTGAGAAGAAACAGTGGGCTTTGAACAAGGCCCCTGCACCCTCTAGACCTCAGTTTCACCGTCTGCAAAATAGGTGGTTTGAACAAGGTGATATGTGCCTTTTAATTTCAATGCTCTGGAATGTTAATTTGGGGAGTTAATTGAAGGTGTGAGGGGTCAGTTTTTCTGAAACAGAATGATGAGTCACATTAACCCAGCATCATTTACTAAGTCTTATGGTATGGGGGAAAGAAAGGGGTTAATATTTCTCAGGTACTTACTTGGTGCCAGCCATTGCACGTTTGATCTCATTTCTATGTTTTAGAACAGCTCTTGGAGGTCACTATCATTATATTCATTTTATATGCAGGGAAATGGAGCCACAGAGGTGTTAAGTGATTTTCTTACAGCCACACAGTTAGCAAGGGTAGAGCCAAGATTTGAACCAGAACTATCTCCTGCTGAACTTGATGAACCATACCACGTGGACCGCCCCTGGCCACCTGTTTCCCAGCTCTCGGCAACACCAGGTGAGGTACAGAGATATTATGACATTGTGATATTAGCACAGGATAGACATGAACAGAATAGAATTAGAGAGGCCATAAATAGGCCCACTCATAGAAAGTTACTTGGTTTATGGAAAAGGTAGCCCATTCAGTGCAGAACAGTTGGCCCTTTTAATAAATGGTGCTGAAACACATACTCGTAGTTTTTTAAAAAAATCTCAATCACAATTCACGTCATGTGCCAAAATTAATGCAAAGTGGATATAGACCTGAAGCTGAAATTTTCTAGCAGAAAAAATATGTGAGTTCATGTCAATGATTTTGGATTTGGCAAAGAATTTTTAAACAGGACACAAAAGTATTAATCATAAAAAGTTAATAAATTGGAGTTGATTTAAATTTAAAACTTCTGCTTATCAAAAGACTTCATCAAGTAAGCAAATAAACAAGAATTTGAATACAGACTATATAAAGAGCTCCTACAAATAAATATCAAAAATCCCAAAATAAAATTACAGTTAAAAATTAGCAAAAGATTTGAACAAGTAATTTACAAAAGATGATATCCAAATGACTAATAAGTATATGGACAAGAACTCAACATTATTACTCATCAGGGAAATGAAAATTTAAACCTCAATAAAATACTAGTATATATCCATTGGAATGACTAAATTAAAAAAAAAACAACTGGAGATACCAGCCAGGCCCGGTGGCTCACGACTGTAATCCTAGCACTCTGGGAGGCCAAGTCGGGAAGACCACTTTGAGCTCAAGAGTTTGAGACCAGCCTTTGCAAGAGTGAGACCCCATCTCTACTGAAAATAGAAAAAATTAGCCAGGCATGGTGGCGTGTGCCTGTAGTCCCAGCTATTTAGGACGCCGAGGCAAGAGGATCGCTTGACTCCAGGAGTTTGACACCATGGTACTCTAGCCTAGGTGACAGACCAAGACTCTGTCTCAAAAAATAAAAAAAATAAAAACTGGAGATACCAAATGTTGTTGAGGATGTGGAACAACTGGGATTTTTATACACTGGAGGGAGTGTAAATAAATATAAACACTTTATAAAACAGTTTGGTAGTGATCACTAAAGATAAATAGGGTATGCCTACCTATGGCCTAGAAATTCCACTCCTAGATATACACCCAAAGTAAATATATCCACAGATAGTCATATATAAGAATGTTTGTAGCACTTTTATTCATCAAGCTCAAACCTAGAAATCATCAAATGTCCATCGAGAGAAGAATGGATAAATCTACTGTGATCTCTTTATATATTCTGAGTGGAATATTCAGCAATAAATAAAGAACAAACAATGGATACATGAAACAACATGGACGAATATGAAGAATTATGTTGAATAAAAGAAGTAAGGCACAAAATAATGCATGCACGTTGATTCTATATATGAAGCTCAAAATAGACAAAGCTAATCAATGTCAGTAAGAGTCAGAATAGTGATTACCCTTGGGTCGGGGAGATGACCAGGAAAGGACTCCGACAGAAACGTCTGGTGATAAAACGTTCTATGTATCTGGGTTGTCTTTCAAGTTTGTAGACATATGTAAAAATTCACATCTACATGAGTATAGTACATACAGTGCATATAGATTTGTGCACTGTACTACATGTAAGTTATACCTCAATTTTAACAAAGAAAAAAATAGACCTGAATGTATATGTACCTTAAACTAGTGAGACTGTTCATGCCAGTTATAAAGTCAAATGTCAAACAATGAGTGAAGCATTAAATAGATCATGACACATCCACACTGTGAAATATTATATTTCCTTTAAAAATACCTTCAAATAATTTTTAGTGACATGGAGAAGTGTTCAGGATATTCTGTTAAAAGACAAAATGATTAGGATACAAAATTATACCAAAATTTTATCCCAATTTAATTTTACAGGTATGGAGATCTTTAAAAAAACTGCTAAGAAATAAACCAAAATATTAATGGCAGTTATTTTGGTTGGTGGGATTAGAGATTATGGCAGTTTTAATACGTAGCTTCAAATTCTTTGACACTCCTCACATCTACAGGTGGTACCTGTGCCCCTTCTTTTTGAATCTGCGTGCACTTAGGACTACTTTGGCCAAAGAGGATGGTGGAAATGACACCATGTAATTTCTCGTATTTGTTCATAAAAGGACTTGCACCATCTGCCTTGGTCTCTGGAACACTCATTCTTGGAGCCCTGAGCTGCAAAGTAAAAATCCAACTCCCTTGAAAGTTCCATGCCACGAGAAAGCCCACACTGCGTGGAGAGGACACGTGCAGGCTCTCCAGTCCACACCCCCGACAGAACCCAATCTTTCATATCCCAGCCCAGATGCGAGTCATGTGAGTGAAGAAGTTTCCATCTGGAGATGACTCCAACTCCCAGACATTCAATCTTTCTACCTGAGGTTCTAGATATCCTGGAGCTGAAACAAGACATCCTCACAGTGCCCTGCCTGAATTCCAAAGAACCCGTGAGCATAATAAAGTGGTTGTTTTAAGCCACTCATTTTGGGGTGGTTTGCTATTCAGAGAACTGGAACAAAGATAATGTTTATTGTCTTTTTGTAGTAATTAGTAAGCAAAAACTAAACAAAGTTTTTTTTTTTAAAGTACACAGAGTCTCAGCAGCTTTCCTCAGTAGAACTTTCATTAGATAGGAAGGAAGAAGAAATAGTTGTGTAACCCCAAATGGGCTTCCATATAAAATGTGTCTGATACCTCCTACTTGCCACCGTATGACACATCTAAGGATGCATGTTCCCAGGTATAAAGTGCTTGCTGTGGTGGGGACTTGATTTCTGCTCTTTGTTTTTCGGGCTATCCAAGACGTATGATGGATTTTTCAGTTGGAGGACTGATTGAGAAAGCTTGGAGTTGATTTCACAATACACTGAGTACATACCACACAGCTCTGAAAATCATAGTTCCTTCCAAAACACAACCATAGTTAATCAGAATGTTTGAAAAAGTCAGCTCCACTTAAAAAAAACTTATTAATCCAGGGTTAAACCAAAACGTCCCTGGTAAATCTTTCTGATACATATGGGGTTTAATTGTTAGGGTAATCATAGCTGCTACAACAAATAAACCCCAAAACCTACAGTGCTTGAATCCCATAGACATGCCAAGCATTCTTACGTATGTTACTGTCCTAGCAGGGTGATCAGGTTGGTGGTGCATCCTTGCTGACACAGGCTCTGCCATCTTCAATGTGCGGCTTCCAAAGTCACCTGGTAATTTTCTCCATTTCTGCCAATCACAAGTGGGGAAAGAGCACAGAAAAAGGCTTATGGAAAGTTTGATTGAGGCAGGGAATGGAACACATTCCATTCTGTTGGCTAGGACTCCCCTTAGTGTAAGCAAGCAAGGCTTGGAGAAGTAATCTGTCTGTGAGCCCAGGAAGAAGAGGGAACAATTTTTGGTAAACATTTTGCAGGTTCTACCACAATAGTCTGTATGTTGACTTCCTAGGTGGAACAACAGAATAGACCCTTCTTTAAAGAAATAAAATCTGGCAGGGCTCCTACATTATTATTCTGAACATTGATGCTTATTGTTCAAGAGTCAAGTGAATAAATAAGGTTAGCATGATCCCATTCCAACTCTATAGGTTTTATCTTTATTGAGTATTTTATTATCATCCACATCTTTAAAAAAAAACCCCAAAGACCTAATAATTGCATTGCATATAGCAAGAAACATTCATATACATCATTTTACTTCACCCTAACAGCAATCCTATGAGTATACATTTTTACTCCCCCATCCACATTTTACATATTAAAAAGATGAGTTTTACATAGTTGAATGGTTTGCCCCAAATGGTGAAGCTAAAATTCTAATCTCCATCTTTTTATTTCTGAATCTGTGATTTATAAGCCTCTTTAGAGAGTTCTAAGTAATAGACATAAACTGTCAGGGCACTACCCAGATCTGTCTGGGCTCTTCCATTTCAGTACAGGCTGCCCAGCTCCAACTACCAGCACCTGCCTCGCCTCACTTGAGGACTTTCTTTTGCTGCTGGAGGAGCGAACCCTCAACTAGTGAGACAAGGGTTGTGGCATAAATATCCCAATTTCTTGCCCTTGGGGGTGAGGGTAACTCTGAAGTGCATTTTTACACTGGCTCCCAGAGTTCCCCAATAGGATCAAGCTCCAATTTCCCGCAGTGATGACTTGCTTGTAATGCACACTTTATTGGCTGCCTTCCCTACCCTGACTCACTTTCCTGCTCCCTTGCTGGTATTTCCTTCACCTCCCAAATAGACTCTATTTACACTTAAATGCTTGTCTTGGGTCTGTTTCTGGGAGAACTCTAAGACAATCGAGTTCCTTGGAAACAATGTTTCTTAAACTTCCTAGCACTCATTACCATTGCTGGTTTAGTCACTGGGTGTGATCTTAATATTGGTCTTCTCATCCTCTGGTGGAAATAAGAACACAATCCCTTTCCTTGTCCATGAAGGCATAGATTTAAAAAGATATTAGACAATTTTTTTGCCTTTTTAGTTTTCTTTAATATTAACTAGACATTATTTTTACAACTGGCCCTTTTTATTCTGGTATAATTCACATACTACAAAACTGAGCATTTAAAAACCTACAATTGAATGGTCTTTAGTATATTCACAGGGTTGTATAACAATTACCACTGTCTTAGACCATTTTCTGCTGCTATGACAGAACACCACAGACTGAGTAATGTATAAAGAATAGGAGTTTATTTGGCTCATGATTCTGGAGGCTGGGAAGCCCAAGTGGCCGCATCTGGTATGGGCATTTTCCCCACATCATAACATGGTGGAAGGCATCACATGGTGAGAGAAGGTTAGAGTATGTGAGACAGGGTGGGAATCAGCCCAAACTCAACCCTGTTCAATAACTAACCACACTCCTGAGATCCATTCATAAAGAGAAGAGCCCTCATGACCTAATCACTTCTAAAAGTTCCCGTGTCTTAATACTGTTACATTAGGGTTTAAGTTTCTAACATGTGAACTTTGCGGGGGGCACATTCAAACCATAGCAACTACTATATAATTCCAGAATTTTTTCATCACACCAAAGGAAAACCCATACCTATTAGCAGTCTCCCCATTTTTCCCTATCCCCAACTTCTGGCAATCATTAACCTAGTTTTTGTCTATGTAGACTTGCCTATTCTGTACATTTCATATAAATGAAGTCTTCCAATATGTGGTTTTTTTGTCCCAGGCTTTTTTTACTTAGCATAATGTTTTCAAAGTTTTTCAATGTTGTAGAATGTATCTGTACTTTATTCCTCTTTATGGCTGAATAATATTCCATTGTGTAGTTATACAATATACTTATTTATTCATCAGTTGATGCACACTTGGGCTGTTTCTACCTTTTTAATGTAAATAATGCTGCTATGAACATTTATGTACAAGTTTTTTCTTGAACATTTGTTTTCAGTTCTTTTGCATATATACCCAGGAGTGAAATTGTTGGGTTCTATGGTAACTCCATGATTCACCAGACTGTTTTCCAAAGTGGTTTCATCATTATACAGTCCCACCAACAATGTATGACAGTTTCAATTTTTCCATGTACTTGTCAACACTTATTTCCTGTATTTTTGTTTTTGTTTTTTAAAATTATAGCCATTCTAAGGGGTATGAAGTGGAATCCCATTGTTTTGATGTACATTTACCTAGTGACTAATGATGGTGAGCATTTTTCAAGTGCTTATCATCTATTTGTATATCTTATTTGAAGAAATGTCTATTCAAATCCTTTGCCCATTTTTAAATTGGGTTGTTTATTGTTAAATTGTAAGAATTATTTATATATTCTATTATAGATACTAGACCTTTATCAGATATTTTGATTTGCCAATATTTTCTTCCATTCTTTGAGTTGTTTAACTTTCTTGATAGTATCTTATGTTTTCTTCTAAGGGTTTTATAGTTTTAGCCTACATTTAAATCTTTGATCCATCGTGTTAATTTCTGTATATAGTATGAGGTAGGGGGTTTAACTTCATTCTTTTGCATGTGGACATTCAGTTGTCCTAGCACCATTTGTTGAAAAGACTGCTATTTCTCACATTAAATAGTTTTGGTATCCTTTTCAAAAATCACTTGACTATAGATATATGAGTTTATTTCTGGACTCTCAAGTCTATTCAGTTGATCTCTCTGTCTATCCTGCCAGAACCATGCTTTCTTGATGCTGTAGCGTTGTATTAAGTTTTGAAATCATGAAGTATAAGTCCTCCAACTTTGTTCTTATTTTTCAAGATTGTTTTAGCTATTCTGAGTTCCTTCCATTTTCCCCACAACTGGAGTTCCTTAATTCCTCCTACAGGACTCTTTAGCATGTACTGTCCTAGCTAAGAAAGCCTGAGTCCATGCATCTTCTAGGAGTAGTTCTTCTAATTAGATAAGTGTTGTGTGGCCTCAGATATCTGCTCCACTAGCAGAAACTCTGTTATTATACTTTTGTTCCTTTAAATCAGAGACTGGAAGGACCACAGGAGCCAATCAGGGCAAAGCACAGAGGGAATCCAGGCAAGAATCCTGCTGAAGGGTTAAGAAGCAGTCTTGTTAAGGGCACAGGCTTCAGAGGCCAACAGGCCTACTTCCCCTGAAAGGCATCTGCAGAGGAGACTAGCACCTGGGAAACTGTGGGAAGAGCCAAAGGCAAAGGTGAGCAAATGAAAAGTAGGAGAGCGTCTTTCTAGAAGAGTCAGAATTAGGAAAGATGCAGGGAAGGGGAAAGGGGTCGTGGCTTTCAGAACAAGACTGAGAGAAAAAGAATTCAGTAGCACTGAAGATGGCAGATCCATAAGGAGCCTTCTGCCTTCTGAGTTCTTCTAATATAAGAAAAATATTAGCAAAGAAGGCTCACAGCAACATACAGAAAGCACTTTGGGGTTTGGGTTTTCTTCCTCAAGTACTATACAATATAATCTTATACAAATTGCAGGAGGAAAATGAAGCTAATGTTGATTTTTATTTACATCTTCAATTATTCACTGCTACTTGCCTAGCACCTGAGACTTATGTAAAGATCTGGCTCATGGTTAAGACTGGCTTTGGATTCTTGTGAGACTACAGACCACACATCACCATTTACTTACAGAACACAGTAGTCAGCACTCACCCCTTCTTCTCTAGTAGGCCACATCTCCTGATATCAAAGCCAGCCTTGGGTTTGAATGTAACACCAGCTGCCTGCAAACCCTGAAACATGCCCTCCATACCTACTGATGGCAAATTACATTTTGGTTCATGCTAACACCCATTTACTTGTAGTTCTATAGTTACAGAAATATGTCAAGAAGGATTCTGAATCTGGATCTGGTCTCAATGGGAAGAATTTGTGATTGATCAGCAATGTCTGGAATGGTAGTAAGGAGTTACAAGTATAGGTCATGATTGGTCATGGCTGAACTATGCAAGAACAATGCTTACTAAATCAATAAATTAACATTTTACTTGTTCCATTTAGAATAAGAGGGACACAAAGTTTAAAGAATGCATTTAATCCTCAGGTTCCAAGGCAACAGGTGATATACCCACACTCGACCCAACCAATCCGGGGAAGAAAGAGGATTTTGGAGAGAAGAGTTTCCCACAGCAAGGAGAGAGGTTACAGGTCCATGTTCTCTCTGACTGGGAAGGAAGGAAATTCCTCTCATCTTCTATTTCATTTTTAAAAAGATTCAGTGAAAAAATAAGTTGTTTCTGTATAATTTAATTGAATTTTTAAAAGTTTATCATCTTCTCTTTATTTTGTTTCATTTTGTTGTGGCAAACTATCCATAAAAATTTACCATTTTAATCATTTTCAGTGTACAGTATAGTGACATTAAATGAACCATCACCACCTTTCATCTCCAGAACTTTTTCATCCTCCATCACCACTGTCCATCACTAGAAATTTTTCAAATTCCCAAATCGAAACTCTATAACCATTAAAAAATAATTCCCCATTGCCCCCTCTGTCCAGCTCCTGGCAACAATTCTATTTTCTGTCTCTATTAATTTAAATACTCCCCTCATATAAATGAGTAGTTGTCCTTTTGTGTTTGGCTTATTTCACTTAGCATACTGTCCTCAAAATTAATCCATGTTGTAACATATGTCAGAATTTCCTATCCCTTTTAAGGTTGACTGATACATTATTGTGTGTATATACAACATTTTGTTTATCCATTCATGCATTAATGGGTACTTGGATTCTCCCACCTTTTGGCTATTGTGAATAATGCTGCTATGAACATATTTTTAAGTCCATGCATTCACTTTTGGGGGGGCTATATACCCAGAAGTGAAATTGCTGTATTATATGGTAGTTCTATGTTTAATTTTTTTTAGGAACCAGCACCCTATTTTCCACAGCAGCTGCACCATTTAACATTCCTACTTTCTACCAGTGGTGGATTCCAATTTTTTTTTTTTTTTTTTTTTTTTTAGGCAGAGTCTCAGTCTGTCACCCTGGGTAGAGTGCAGTGGCATCATCATAGCTCACTGCAACCTCAAACTCCTGGGCTGCAGTGATCCTCCTGCCTCAGCCTCCCAAGTAGAAGTATTCTGATTTTTCACCAACATGTTACTTTCTATTTGTTGTTGTTGTTATTTTTAATAATAGCTAACCTAATGGATTTGGGGGAAGTTTAAAGATCATACTAGCTGTTCCCAAAAGGTTGTAGGAAAATCAATGCAATAAGATATTCTTATAGAGGATTTTTCTTCCCCTTAAACTTTGAAATATCATGTTATCATTCTTTGGGTAAAACACTGAATGGAGCATACCACATTTTTAAAATATGTGCTTACAGAGTTTTTCCCAATAGTACCTGCCTAAGTATCTGCCTAAGCAGATAATTCTAAGAGCTTTTAAAAACAAAGAATGACCTTGAAAAAATTCCATGTGTCTCCCAAGTTCCTTGAAGCCTTAGAGGAAATGTTGCCTTTGGAGAGGTTTTCCAAATGCAGATCTGGGAGTGTTGGCTCAGAGTTAGGTCATCCTTGACTTCCCTCCCTGCCAGAACTGAAAGTTCTGGTTTGACCATGAACCTCATGTTTATGGGGCAACTTATCATTTGAAGTACTGAAGGACTGGCATTTGCACAAAGATGCATCAGACATCATCCTTTCCTTCAAGGAGAGCTGCCGATTTTATGAGATTAAAAGTGGCAGGTGAAAAGTGTAGTTCAGGTTACTAGTCAGAAAGTAAATGCTGTGGGGCTTCTGGGGGCTCTCTACCTGCACATAATGGAACACATTTGGAACCTTTGGGGCTGGGTCAGTCTGAGAAGAATGTGGTGTAATGAGGGGAGACTATTCCTAAGAGGAAGAAGATCCTGAGGAATAGGAGGAGGAAATAAATCTGAGTTATTTGCATATGCTGCCTAGAAGCTTAAGGAGTGACCTGGCCTGTGTCTTCATCCCCAGCAAAGCTGTGCTGCAGCCTCCACAAACAACTGCAGCCTAGGCCACTGAGGCATTTGTAGACACCACTTATTTTTATTATAGCTGAAGAAATCATAAAGAGACTACACTACTGTGCCCACCCAGAACCAAAGCTAGAGCACCCTACTGAACCAAAACCATAGGACATATCTACAGAAAAAAGTCTTCCCTATGAAATCTATTTTGTAAAATTGGAAGAAGGAACTGTTTCATCAAACACAAGAAACATGAAAAAGTGAAGAAACATGACAACTCCAAAGGAACACAATAATTCTCTACTAAAAAATCCCAAAGAAAAGGAAACTCATGAAATATCTGAAAAGAAATTCAAAACAATAATCTCAAGGAAAGTCAAGATTCAAGAAAACACAAATGGGCAATTAAAAAAAAATCAGGAAAAAAATTTATGATCTAAATGAGAAATTCAACAGATATGAACCAAACAAAAGCCCTGCAACCAAAGGATTCAATGAATGAGATAAAAAAATACAATTGAGAGCTTCAACCATAGGCTAGATTGTGTAGAGGAAAGAATTCTCAATTTCAAGATAGATCTTTCAAAGTAACCCAGTCATACAAAAAAGTAAAAATAAAAAAGAATGAAGAAAGCGTATGTGAAACACCATTAAGTGATAAAATATTCACAGTATGGGACTTCCAGAAGGGGAAGAGTCAGGAAAAGACATAGAAAATCTATTTAATTAAATAATAGGTAAAAGCTTCCTAAGCTGTGAGAGAGATATGAATATCCAAATGCAGGAAGTCCAAATATATTCAACCCCAAAATGTCCTCTCTGAGGCACATTACACTCAAACTATCAAAAGTCAAAGACAAAGAGAGAATTCTACAAAGAGAAAGAGAAAAGCATCAATTCACATATAAAGGAATCCCTACTAGATTAATAGTATATTTCTTAGCAGAAAACTTACAGGTCAAGAGAGAATGGAATAATATATTCAAAGTGCTGAAAGAAAAAAAGTACTAGACAAGAATACCATTTCTAGAAAAGCTAGCCCTCAGAACTGAAGAACAAATAAAATCTTTCCATAGACAAGCAAAGACTGAGGAAATTAATCACCATTAGACTAGACCCACAAGAAATGCTTAAGGGACTCTTACCTCTGAAAGTGAAAGGATGATGTCTACCATCATGAAAATACATGAAAATATAAAACTCACTGGTAGAACAGATACACAAATAAGAAAGGTAAAGGAATCAAACCTCAGCATATAGAAAACCACCAAATATCAAAGATAAACAAGAAGAGAGAAAGAAAAAAACAAAGGACATGCAAAAGAACCAGAAAACAATGAACAAAATGGCAGAAGTAAGTACTCACCTATCAATAATGATCTTAAAGGTCAATGGTTTAAATTCCCCAATTTAAAAATACAGACTGGATGAATAGGTTTTTTAAAAAGACCCAACTATATGCTGCCTACAAGAACAAGAAACTCACTTTACCTGTAAAGAGCCACAAAGACTGAAAGTAGGGGATAAAAAAAAAAAATTCCATGTAAACACCAACCAAAGGAGAGGAAGAGTAGCTATATTTATATAAGACAAAGTAAGCTTTCAGCCAAAACACATAAAGAGAGACAAAGAAAGTCATTATGTAATGATAAAGTGGTCAATTCAGCAAGACGATATAACAATTATAAATATATATACACCTAACACCAGGGCACCAAGATATACAAAGGAGATATTATTAGGGCTAAAGAGAGAGATAGATCCCAATACAGTAATATCTGGAGCCTTCAATACCTGACTCTCAACATTGGCCAGATCCTTTAGGCAGAAAATGAACAAAGAAACATTAAACTACCTTAAAGGCCAAATGAACCTAACAGGCCTTTATAGAACATTTCATCCGATAGCTACAGAATAGGCATTCTTCTCACCAGCCCATGGTACATTCTCCAGATAAACTATATATTATGCCATAAAACAAATCACAAAAATATTTTAAAAATCTAAATCCTATTGAGTGTCTTCTCCAAACACAATTGAATAAAATACTTAAAAAATCAATAATGAGAAGTTTGAAAAAAAGGGTATACACATATATGAAATGAAACAACATGCTCCTGAATGATGATTGGGTCAAGGAAGAAATTAAAGAGGAAATAAAAAATTTCTCAAAATAAACAAAAATCAAAACCCAACATACCCAAACCTATGGGATACAGAAAAATCAGTGCTAAGAGGGAAGAGTATAGCAATAAATGCCCACATCAAAAAAGTAGAAAGATTTAAAATAAACAATCTAACCATGAACCTCAAAGATGTAGAAAAGTAAGAATAAACCAAACCCAAAATTGGTAGAAAAAAAGAAATAATAAAAATGAGGACAGAACTAAATGAAATAGAGACTTAAAAAACAATTATATTGTTTTCTTTTGGTCAAAGAAAATAAAGCTGGTTCTTTGACAAGATAAGAAAAATTGACAAATTCTGAGCTAGTCTAAGAAAAAAAGATAGAAGGCCCCAAAATAAAATCAGAAACAAAAAAGAAGACATTACATCTGATAACACAGAAATACAAAAGATCATTAGAGACTACTATGAACAACTAACTATATGCCAACAAATTGGAAAGCCTAGAGGAAATGGATAAATTCCTGGACACATATAACTTACTAAGATTGAACTATGAAGAAATTAGAAAACCTGAACAGACCAATAACAAGTAATAAGATTCAGTCAGTAATTAGAAGTCCTGCATCAAAGAAAAGCCTCGGACTGAATGGCTTCAGTGCTGAATTCTACCAAACTTTCAAAGAAGAACTAACACCAATTTTTCTCAAAATATTCCAAAAAAATGAAGAGAAAGGAATTCTTCCTAAATCATTCTACAAGGCCAGCATTACCCTGATACCAAAATCAGACAAGGATGCTACAAAAAAAAGAAAACTACAGTACAATATCCATGATGAACATCATAGACACAAAAATCGTCAACAAAACACTAGCAGCCTGAATCCAAAAGGACATCAAAAAGATAATACACTATGATCAAGAAAGACCTTTATAAGAACCAAAAATCAGGTAAGCATTCATGGTACCTGGTTTTAGTATCAAGGAAAGGGACAATGAAGAGAATATGAAAGTCTTGCATTGCATATACCACCCCTCCACCATCCCCCAGCAGCATCATATTAGCAGCGGGTAAAGAGAGAGAATCTTTGTGCTTGGGAGAGGGACAGTGAAATGATTGTGGGACTTGGCATCGGAACTCAGGGCCATCCTGTCACAGGGAAACACAAAAGAGGGAAAAATTATGTTTGGAGGAATGAGAGGAAAGAGAGTGAGAGATTTTGACTGGTAATTCAGGAAATCTCCCATACCTTAACGAAGTCTTAAGTACCACCAGGAGTCTACAGGAGTCATAGCATTACTGGGCTTGGGGTGCCCCCTAGTGCTGACATGGCTGCAGTGACCAAAGACTTAGATCACAGCACTCAATTCCATTGGAATGCACAGAAAGCCTTCTCAAAAAGGATGGGTACAAACAAGCCCAGATTTCAAATATAACAGTAAATATCTAAGTCTTCAATGTCCAGACATTGATGAACATCCACAAGCATCAAGAACATCCAGGAAAACATGAAATCACCAAATGAACTAGATAAAGCAACAGTGACCAATCCCAGAATGATGCAGACATGTGACTTTTCAGAAGGAGAATTCAAAATAGCTGTTCTGAAGAAGCTCAGTGAACTTCCAGACATCACAGAGAAGGTATTCAGAAGCCTATCAGATAAATCTAACAAAGAGATTGAAATAATTTTAAAAAATCAATCAAAAATTCTGGAGCTGAAAAATTCAATTGACAAACTGAAAAGTGAATCAGAGTCTCTCAAAAGCAGAATTGATCAACCAGAAAAAAGAATTAGTGAGCTTGAAGAAACACCATATGGAAATGCACAGTCAGAAAAGAAAAAATAAAAAAGAATAAAGCATACTTACAAGATCTAGAAAATAGCCTCAAAAGACCAAATCTAAGAGTTATTGGCTTTAAAGAGGAGAGAGAGAAAGAGAGAGAGAGAGAGAGAGAGAGAGACTGGGGTAGAAAGTTTATTCAAAAAAAAAAATAACAGAGTTTCCAAACCTGGAGAAAGATATCAATATTCATGTATAAAAAGGTCATAGAACACCAGGAAGATTTAACCCAAACAAGACTACCTCAAGGCATTTAATAATCAAGCTTTCAGAGGTCATGAATAAAGAGAGGGTTCTAATGGAAGAAATGAGTTCCAATATGTCTGGCAGCAGACTTCTCAGTGTAAACCTTACATGCCAAGAGAAAGTGGCATGACATATTCAAAGTACTGCAGGAAAAACTCCTTAATCCTAGAATATTATACCCTGCAAAAATGTCCTTCAAACATGAAGGAGAAATAAAAACTTTCTCAGAAAAACAAAATCTGAGGGATTTAGTCAATGACAGATGTGTCCTACAAGAAATGCTAAAAGGAGTTCTTCAAACTGAAAGAAAAGGAATAATAAATCGTCTGAAGGTGTAATACTCACTGGTAACAATAAGTACACAAATAAATAATGCTCTAGCACTATAATTGAAGTGTATTAACCACTTATATCTTGAGTAGGAAGGCTAAAAGATAAATCTATCAAAAATATTAACTACAACTTTTTAAGAGATAAATAGTATAAAAAGATATAAATGGAAAAAACAAAAAAATAAACAACAGGGACATGAGGTTAAAGTGTAGAGTTTCCTTTAACTTTCTCTTTGTATATATTTTTTTCTTTTGTAAGCAGCATTAAGTTGTCATTTATTTAAAATAATTGGTTATCTGAGCTCGGCAGGCGCCAGGGCCCACAGCAGCTCCCCAGCCGGAGAGCTGCCGTAGCGGCAAAAAAAAGCAAAAAAGTCCCACTTTAATATTTCACGCTCGCGGCCCCTGGCCTCGGTGCAGGCCCGCGTCTGTCCCTTTAAGAGATAGGGCGCCGGAGAGCCGCCAGAGTCCAAGCTCTCGCCCGCCTATGTCACCTGTCCTCGGAGCCCGTAGCAGCAATCTTAAGCAATAAAAACAAAATGGGAGGTATTGATTTGCCAGACTTCAAACTATACTACAAAGCTGTGGTGCTTAAAACTGCTTGGTATTGGCACAAGGGCAGGGACACAGACCAGTGGAACAGAACAGAAAACCCAAATATAAAACCATCCTCATATAATCATCTAATCTTTGACAAAATAGACAAAAACATACTCTGGGGACAAGAGTCCCTATTCAATAAATGGTACTGGGAAAACTGGATAGCCACATGTAGAAGACTGAAACAGGACCCACAGATTTCACCTCTCACAAAAATCAAATCACGGTGGATAACAGATTTAAACCTTAAATGGGAAACGATTAGAATTCTAGAAGAAAATGTAGGAAAGACTCTCACAGACGTTGGTCTAGGCAAAGAATTTATGAAGAAAACCCCTAAGGCAATTGCAGCAACAACAAAAATAAACGAATGGGACCTGATTAAATTAAAAAGCTTCCACACAGCCAAAGAAACAGTCATGAAAATAAACAGACAGCCTACAGAATGGGAAAAAATTTTCGCATACTACACATCAGATAAAAGACTGATAACAAGAATCTATTTAGAACTCAGGAAAATCAGCAAGAAAAAATCAAACAATCCTATCAAAAAATGGGCAAAGGACATGAATAGAAATTTTTCAAAAGAAGACATAAGAATGGCCAAAAAACGTATCAAAAAATGCTCAACATCCCTAATCATCAGGGAAATGCAAATCAAAACCACAATGAGATACCACTTAACTCCGGTGAGAATGGCCTTTATCAAAAAATCCCAAAACAACACGTGTTGGCGTGGATGCGGAGAGACAGGAACACTCATACACTGCTGGTGGGAATGCAAACTAGTGCAACCCCTATGGAAAGCAATATGGAGATACCTTAAACAGATTCAAGTAGACCTACCATTTGATCCAGCAATTCCATTATTGGGCATATACCCAGAAGAACAAAAGTCATTCTTTAACAAAGACACCTGTACCCGAATGTTTATAGCAGCACAATTCACAGTCGCAAAGATGTGGAAACAACCCAAGTGCCCATCAATCCACGAATGGATTAGTAAACTGTGGTATATGTATACCATGGAGTACTACTCAGCTATAAGAAATAACGATGATACGACATCTCTTTGGTTCTCCTGGAGAGAGCTGGAACCCATTATACTAAGTGAAGTATCCAAAGAATGGAAAAACAAGCATCACATGTACTCACCAGAAAACTGGTTTCCCTGATCATCACCTAAATGTACATCAGGGAAGGATACCAATTGGATGTCAGACTGGGATGGGGGGGTGGGGGGAGGGGATGGGTGTATGCCTACATGACGAGTGCATTGCGCACCCTCTGGGGAATGGTCATGCTTGAGGGTGCAGACCCGGGGAGGTGGGGGGGGGAGGGGATCGAGGTATGAATACATGGCGAGTGCCAGGCGCACTGTCTGGAGAGTGGGAGCGGACGCGCTTGGGACTCTGACTCGGGGGGATGGGCGGGACAGGGACAATGTATATGACCTGAACTTATGTACCCCCATGATGAGCTGAAATAAAAAAAATAAAAAAATAAAAAAATAAATAAATAAATAAAAATAATAAAATAATTGGTTATAAGATTTTTTTTCAAGCTTCATGGTAATCTCAAATAAAAAAAACTAAAACAGATACACAAAAACTGAAAAGCAATAAATTAAAACACAGTACCAGGAAAAAAAATCACTTTTACAGAAAGGAAGGAAGGAAGAGAGGACCACAAAACAAGAAGAAATCAAATAATAATATGACACTGTTAAGTCCTTACCTATCAATAAAATTGAATATAAATGGACTAAATTCTCTAATCAAAAGACGTGAGTGGCTGAAAGGATATAAAAAACAAGACTCAACTATTTGTTGTCTACAAGAAACCCACCTCACATATAAATACACATATAGACTGAAATTAAAGGGATGGAAAAAGATATTCCATGCAAATAGAAACTACAAAAGAGCAGGAGTGAAGTAGATAGAAGTAGTACTTCTATCAGATAAAATATATTTCAAGAATAAAACTCTAAAAAGAGTAAAAGGTCATTATATAATGATAAAGGGGTCAATTCAGCAAGAGGACATAACAATTATACATGTATCTGTACCCAACATTGGAGCACACAAATATATTAGAGTTAAATAGACAGATAGACCACAATACAATAATAGTTGGAGACCTCAACACTCTGTTTTCAGCATTAGACAGATCATCCAGACAGAAAATTAATGCAGCAACACTGGACTTAAACTGCATTGTAGACCAAATGGACCTAATAGATATTTACAGAATGATTCATCCAATAGCTGCAGAATACACATTCTTTTCCTTAGCTCATGGATCATCCTGAAGGATAGACCATATGTGAGGCCACAAAACAGGTCTTTAAAAATTAAAAAAATTGAATGATATCAAGTATTTTATCTGACTGCAATGGAATAAAACCAGAAATCAGTAACACGAGGAATATTGCACATTATACAAACACATGGAAATTCAACAATATGCTCCTGAATGACCAGTAGGTCAATGAAAATATTAAGAAGGAAATTTAAAAATTTTTTGAAACAAATGAAAGTGAAAACACAATATACCAAAACCCATGGGATATAGTAAAAGCAGTACTAACAGGAAAGTTGATAGCAAGAAGTGCCTGCATCTGAAAAGTAGAAAAATTTCAAATACACAGTGTAGAAGTTGAATATTCCCAACACAAAGAAATAATAAATGTCTGAGATGATGAATAATCTCCTGTTTCAGGTGATGAATACGCTGATTATACTGATTTGATCATGCACATTGTATGCATGGTATTGAAATATCCACTCTGTATCCCATAAATATGTACAATTATTATGGGTCAACTAAAAATAAAAATTTTTAAAAATCTCAGCTATTTGTAGCCTCAGTATAATGTTGCCTAAAAATCGATCAAAAAGAGGATCTTTGACATCATCTTTTTTCAAGGAGGAGGTTTCTGAGGAGAGGAGTGATACCATCAATCTACTGTTTAGAAGAAAGTTGCTAATAGCAGGGTGTGGATTCATCTGGCAGAAAGTAGAGAGAGAAGGAAGGAGGGTGTTTATATTCTATGATGGGAGGCTCTAAACTGCAGAGTTGGCTGGCAGTAACACTAAAGGTTTCTCGTAAACATCCCCCTTTTTGCATATTTATTGTCTGCTCCTGACACGTGGTGTCCTTAGGCCTCCAGCCCAGGCCCAGCCTCTGATGAGCCAGAGCATCCACGTGCAATCTGCTCTGCCTTCCAGTTCTATACACAGGTTTTCTCCTCCTCCCTCCCAAGAAAACCACCCACTGCAGCAGGGACAGGCCCATGGCCAGCCTGGACGAAGAGTCAAACTAGTCCTTCCGGTTTGGATACCCCATAATAAGACTTTAGGAATAATGCCTAAATCCTGCCCATAGTTTGGCCCTTAGCCAGAAGGGGGAAACCAGAAATTACAATAACTAAGGGAAAAGAAGAAAATAAAAATCAACTGTAACTTCTACCATCAGGAGTATAGATTAGGTTTTGCTGAGGTAACAAACAATTCCCAATATCAGTGGCTTAAAACCACTGACCTTTTTTTCTTCGGTTTTTTTCTTCATTTTTTTTTCTGTCATGATCATGACAGAAGTTGATTGGGGCTTCTAGTCAATGTCATCATCTTTCTCTCTCTCCGGGACCCAGGTAGACAGAGCTGCCATCTAATGTTTAGAACACTGCTGGTTGTCATGGCAGAGAAAAAAGAAGAGAGCTACGGAAAGTCTCACACAAACAATGAAATACTTGACCTAGGAGTGATACACGTTCCCAACACCCTCACATGATCCTACCCAATGGAGATAGGAAGTATAACTGCTACTCTATGCCTCAAAGGTGGGAGCCAGGAATATTTAGTCAGGAGCACAAGTAACCATTATACCTGGGGCAATTAAAGCTATACAGATGCTCCTTCACTTACGATGGGTTATGTCTCGATAAACCTGTTATAAATTGAAAATACTGTAAGTTGAAAATCCATTTAATACACTGCTGTGGTTTGGATGTGGTTTGTCCCCACCAAAACTCATGTTGAAATTTGATCCCCAATATGGCAATGTTGGCAGGTGAGGCCCAGTGAGAGGTGTTTGGGTCATGGGGGCAGATCCCTCACGAATACATTAATACCCTCCCTCCGAGGTGAGTGAATTCTCCCTGTAGGGAATGGATTAGTTCCACTAGAGTGGGTTGTTAAAAGGATCCTGGCTTCCTTGTCTTCTCTCTCTTGTTTCGTCTCTCACCTTGTGATTTCTTTGCACAGGTCTGCCCCCAGTGCTACTTTCTGACATGAATTAAAGCAGCCTGAGGCCTCACCACATGCAGCTCCCCAATCTTGAACCTTCCAGTCACCAGGATAGGGAACCAGATAAGCCTCTTTTTTTTTCTTAAATAAATTACCCAGCCTCAGATATTCTGTTATAGCAACACAAAACTGACCACTAAAAGCATCATGGCTTAGCCTCACCTATCTTAAACATGCTCAAAACACTTATTTTAGCCCACAGTTGGGCAAAATTGTTGAACACAGTGCTTATTTTATAATAAAGTGTTGAATGTCCCATGTAATTTCTTGAATACAGTAAATGCTAAGTGAAAAGCAGAATGGTTGTATAAGTACTTGAAGTATGGTTTCTACTGTATGTGTATTACTTTCTCACCATTGGAAAGTAAAAAAAAAATCACAAGTTGAATCTTTGTAAGTCAGGGACCATCTATACTGATAACATTTTGGTGCTTATTTTCCAGGCCTTTCTCTTTATGCACAGAGGCCTACATAGTTATTCACACATATAAACACAGACATTTTCTATTGACTTTGTTTTTTGTTTAGTCTGTTTTTACAAAAATTGGACTACATTATTTGTACTATTTTGTAACCTGCTTTTTGCACTTAATATATTTTTGTTGTATTTGCTTATCATTAAACACATTTTTATGACTGCAAAACATTCTACTCTATGAGTACCATTATGTATTTAACCAATTTCCTACTGTTCAACATTTAGGTTATTTTCTAACTTTTATTATATTAAATAATTATGCACTGGACATCCTCAGACATATGTCTTTGTATTCCTGTACTATTATTTCCTTAGGATACATTTCCAGAAATGAAATTGCTGAGTCCAAAGATATGCCATGTTTTATATTTTAATAAGTACTACAAAACTGCACTGCAGCAATACTGTGCCAAGTTATGTCCTCACAAATGGCATTTAAGAATCCTATGAGCCTAGATTCATCAGGAATGACTGGATTTCCCAGCAAGAGCTTTAACAATAACAATGATATTAATAACACTTACTAGACCAGGATGTGTGCTAAGTACAGGTTGAGTATCCTATAACTGAAATGCTTCAGACAAGAAGTGTTTTGAATTTCAGATTTTTTTTTGGATTTTGGAGTACTTGCACTATCTATACTTATTGGTTCTACATCCCAAATCCAAAAAATTCAAAATCAGAAATGCTCCAATGAGCATTTCTTTTGAGTGTAATGTCAGTGCTCAAAAAGTTTCAGATTACAGAATATTTTGCCTTTTGGATTTTCAGATTAGGGATGTTCAACCTGTGTTTAATCTCATTTAACTCATACAATGTGTAAGAGAGATAGTATTACATCTACTTTCAAGGTAAGAACTCTGAAGCACCAAGAGGTTAGATAACTTACCCAAACTTACCCCGTCAAGAAGTAACAGTTGGGGATGACAGAGACTCTCTCTTTAACCAACCTTTAGTGAGGCTCCTCTGAATCCTCCTTCTGACTAGGCCTCACCCTTAGGGCTCTGTTCTTGGCTCATTTAGTCCAGTTTTAGTAAGAATCCTACCAGGTTAGTTTAGCAAATATCCCCCACCCTTGCTTGATATCTGATCAAATCACTCATCCCCACCTCTCCATATCTTGTCATTCTGGCCTTCCTTCAGCGAGAGCCCTGTCAAGTTGGTTTTGCCAGAATTCCCTACCCTTTGTTTACCCTTAGATGTTTAAGATGTAAACTCTAAGATGTTTCCTTCTAGTAATTTTCTATCCACTGACCCCCATCCTGTTCCCTGGCTGTAAACCCGCAATTGTCCTAGTTGCATTTGGAGTTGAGCCCAAGCTCCCTCCCCTACTGCAAAACCCCATTGGACTAGTCCCCCTTGAATAAAGTCAGCTTTACTGTATTTAATGAGTGTCATGCGTAATATTTTTCTTTAACAAGGATTTAAACCTAGTTCTGTTTGACTTCACAGCCATTGTTACGTTTTTGAAAGATTTCCAATAAAACCACGAATATGCTTAAAAACAAACAAATTTTATACTTAAAAGGTGCACAGCATGATGGTGAAAAGAAATGACCATGGAAAACAAACACCACATGTTCTCACTAATAAGTGGGAGCTAAATAATGGGTACACACACAGGTGCAAAAAGATGTAAAGGACATTGGAAACTAAGAAGTGGGGAGGCTGGGAGGAGGGTGAGAAATGAAAACTTACCTATCAGGTAGGTACAATGAACACTGTCCTGGTGGTGGATACACTGAAAGCCCTGACTTCAGCATGTGTCCATGTGACCAAAATATTTGTACCCCCCTTAATATTTTGAAATTTTCAACAAAAGTGACTATGGTATCAGACTGCCCAGCTCCAAGGCCCAGCTCTGCCACTCACAAACTGGACACATCACTTACCTGGCTGTGCGTCTGTTCCTTCATCTGTAAAATGGGAATGATAACAGTCTATACCTCATAGAGTCATCATGAAAATGAAATGAGTTCATATATGTGAGCACTTTGAACAATGTCTAAGTACTAGCAAGCACGGTTAAGTGTTCACTATTACTGTTACCCCAGCAATATACCATATTTGATATAAAGAATACTCACCCCTCAAAATAACTCCAAAACAATGAAATTTAAAAAACCGATAAAACAGAAGTGCATTATTTTCTGTCTGCCTTCCCTGCGTGGCTTGCACAACACCCAGCTTCCTCATGCTCTTCATTGGCCACTGCTAGGTTTGCCTGCACCTGCTTTGATTGTTCCAATGGGCCATGAAGAACCACAGTGTGGACCCATTAGGATGCCATCATGCACTTGGGTAATTGCTTGGGAACCAAAAGACTCAAGGGAACAGGTTTGCAGTGAGGGTGAGTCTGAGTTCCCAGTTGAAGATGAAGTGGGAGAAGGGGGTGGCTGGCTCCTCATTTCCCCTTCCCTGACCCATCTCTTTTCAAGCAACCCCCCTCACCCCCGGTCACGCTCTCTTCCATTGCCTAGTTATATTCTTCACTGTTCCTCTTATTTTCTGAAATTATTCAATTTCTTTATTTGTTTGCCCATTTACTGTCTGTCTCCCTCACTGGGACAAAGGATGTCATCTATATTATTCATGATGATATTTCCGATGGTTAAACCAGTGCCTGGTACAGAGTAGGTGCTCCATAGACATGTACAGGATTAATGAGCAATTGAACATTCTCTTCTGTGCCCCAGAGACTGCAAGAAACTAATAAATAGAAAAGAATGAACTTCAGAGCTCATCTATGTGCTCCTTCCCTACGGCCCACCCCCTTCCACACACTCCCATTTTACAGATGACGAAATTGAAACTCAGAGAGGTTAGGAGACAATCAGAGTACACACACAGGGCAGGACTTAAGGCTTCTGACTCTTTATTTGACACCCAATGGCTACATCATGAGGCTTTTTCCCTTTGGGAGGGAATAGGAGAACGCAGAAATTTTCTGTGTGGGTTTAATAGATTAGAAAGTTGAAATGCCAGGCGCCCTCACCTATCCATTTGAGTCAGAACTAATTGTGTTCATCCTGTGTGGTTTTGAAATAATTTTGATCTAGGAAGGAAGGAAAGATGGATGGAAGGAAGGGAAGGAGGGAGGGAGGAAAAGCACACAAAGAAACAAGGAAAGAGAGAAGGGAAATGCTAATGAGGATGTGTCTTTCGTTTTTAGTGATGGGAATTCTCCGGAGGGTCTGCTGTCCTGGGCTAAGGCATATCGTCTTCCAGGAATCTCCGGGGCCACAGTTCCATTTGCCCCAAGGTTTCTATGGGAGACTAGATTTCAGGTCTATTTCAAGAGGCAAGATGATTTGCTCACTGCCCCTTTTTGCTACAATTTCTTGATGCTTTCCCATATCTACTTCTTCTGGGTTAATTCTACTTCCTCTTGCTCTCTTTGTATTCCAGTTAGCCCTCACTTCCTCAATGTCCTTCCAAGTTCTTAACGAAAGATTTATCAGATATTTATTGAGCCGAGACCTATTTTGTACAGTTTCTTTCACTTCCTCTTTCTATGGAGACCTCAAACATCTGTTAGAGTAGCTTTATTAGACCCATTTTTTACTTATGGATGCAGAGACCCAGAAAACTTAAGTCATAATTTACCCTTTTATATAAGCCACCATACTAGAATTTGAAGCCAAATCCTTCAATTCCAAGGCCAATGCACTTTCCACTACATTGGAGCTACTTCCTCTTAAGACCAAGTGAATCAGTTAGTAATGGATTTGGCTACAAATCACAGAACATCCAATTAGCAGCGCCTTAAACAAATGGGAGGCTTATTTTTCTCCCATAATGACAAATGTGGGTGGGAGTTATCAGGGCTGGCGCAGAGGCCCAGGGACGTGAGGGGAGACTCAGGTTCTTTCTGTCCTCCACACTGCCTTTCTTAACGTGCCGGCCTCAAGCCTCATGCGTGCTGCCCCTGGTTGTCAGATGGCTACTCTGCCTACAGCCTCGTGGCCACACCCCCAAAAGAAGAAAAAAGGGGAAGCAGCAAAAGGCCAAAGGAACATGCCAACTGGGTCTGTCCTTTTTACACAACCATTCTGGGAGCCTCATCAGCGATCTCTGCTTATATCTCTTTGCCCAAGCAAAGAGGTATCACAGGGATGGCCCTTGCTGTATGGATACACAAGAGGAGAGCTAGAGGTTGGGTCAGTCAGCTCAATGCATGGCTGAAATGCTTTCTTTAGTCCTTACTTTCAATTACTGCCTAATTGTTTTCTGAGCACCCTCAGAGGCATACCGCAGTTCTCAAAGCGCAGAGACTGAGTTTTATTATTAAATATCTCCCGCACCCCATATGGTGCTAAGCACAGAGCTGGTCTCAGAGAGTGACCAGTAGGGATTGATTGGCCAGAACTGCCTTTGCAGGAAGGGCACGGGAAAGGAAAAGCCTAAGGAATGGGTGATGCAGGGGAGAAGACCCCGCCAGGATCACAGGACACGTCCCTGGGGTCCTGGCATCCAGCTAAAAGCTGCTGCATGGTTAGGCCCCTGAGAAGATAGGAGGGGTGTAGGCCATCTTTGTCTGCCCAGCCAAAGGGAGGAGAAGAAAAGGCATGAGGCCAGCCTGTATCTGTTTTTGTCATCTTGCTCAAGTTTATCTATAGAGAGGAAATGCTTGCACAAATCATAAACGACATTCTTTTTTAAGCCTGATTTCCTTTCATTTATTTTAACTCTCTTGATGCTGAAGTCAAGCTCCCTGACGGGTACGTATGGGATGACCCTTATCATGGGAGGCAAGTGGGGAAATCTGTGAGATGTTGGAAAGTCTCCTGTTCTCGAAATACCTCCTCCTTGGAAACTTAGCAGTGCCGGATGAGGCACCCTTTGAACTTTATTTCTTTTGGTCAAATCTTACCTGGTGTCTTTTCCTTTATTATTCCTTGCTTCGCCCCACTTTTTTTGTTTTTTTTAACTATAGACACTTCAAAAAGAAGAAAAGAGTGCATCATCCCACTACCCAGGTAATTCATGTTCATTTTCAAATAAATGAAAGTAATCTACCTATGTATTTAATAACTTCCAACAGTAGAGCAAAGTTTAAAATGAAACATAAAAGCCTTCATCCCTCAGCTCTGCACCTCTGCTCAATGGTAGCCATGGATGAAATATTTTTTATTGCTTTCAGAGAATTTGTTTATACCCTTACCAGTGTGCATGTCTGTCTGTCTGTCTATCTAGTCCTATAAAATTGACATGAAAGGAATGATTCTGGACATGCAGTCCTCTATCTCTTTTTTTCCCCCGCTATCTCTGTATACACAAAACTACATCATTCTGGCTCTATGACCCTGGGTAGAGTGCAGTGGCGTCATCATAGCTCACTGCAACCTCAAACTCCTGGGCTCAAGTGATCCTCTTGCCTCAGCCTCCAAAGAAGCTGGGACTACAGGCATGTACCACCATGTCTGGCTAATTTTTCTATTTTTAGTAGAGACGGGGGTCTCGCTCTTGCTCAGGCTGGTCTTGAACTCCTAAGCTCAAGCAGTCCTCCTGCCTTGGTCTCCCAGAGTGCTAGGATTACAGGTGTGAGCAACCTTGCCCGGCCATTCTTTTTCACAGCTGTGTAATAATCCATCATATAGGAGTGCCCCAGGCTATCTAACTATCCCTTAAAGGTAGGTTCTTTCTTTTCTTTTCTTCTTCTTTTTTTTTTGCTATGCTACAGTAAACCCATATCACTTGACTAATATCTGTAGGTGTGATTATATGGGTAAATTCCTAACAGAGTAATTGCTGAGTAAAATGATATGTACCTTTAAAATTAGATGTATTTTGCCAAGTTTCCTTCTAGAAATGAACCAGTTCACCACCGCCTGCCCCACCAAAGTCTAACAGGGCTTGGTATCCATGGCCTTCTCAGAATGGGGCCTCATCACTGTAGTTTCTCACAGTCTGAGTTAAAAAAACAGTCTCTTGCTACTGTTTAATTTCCATTTCTTCCCTTATGACTAATATTGAGCATATTTTCATATTTACTGACTACTTATTTTCACTTTCTGGTTATTATTAACTACTGATATGCTTTGCCCATTTTTTTCCCTATTGGATTGTTCAACTTTTCTCTATTATATTTGCATGAGCTTTTTGGAAATGAAAGCAATTAGTTCTTTTTCTGTCATATAAGTTGTAAATATTTTCCCTATTTGTCATTTTTTTTCTTTTAGTTTATGGTCTATTTTATCTGTTTCCCCTCCCCCCAAATTGCAATTTTCATATAGTCAAATATAAAAATATAAAAAATAGCTTCTGGGTTTTGAGTCCTTCTTAGAAAGGCCTTTCTTATTCTAGGAACATAAACTCAGCCATTTATCCTAGAACCTTTATAGTTCTTTTTTGACATTTAAATCTTTGATCCATATGGAATTTATGTTAACATAATAAATGAATTTAGGATACAGTTTTATTTTTTTCTCTGATCAGTCAGTTGATCCAACACTATTTGTTTCCTGGCTATTTTATTGTGTCACTGCTTCATATATTAAGTTCCCATGTGAATTTGGTTTCATTTATGACTTCA
This sequence comes from Lemur catta, assembly GCF_020740605.2. Taxonomy (NCBI): domain Eukaryota; kingdom Metazoa; phylum Chordata; class Mammalia; order Primates; family Lemuridae; genus Lemur; species Lemur catta. Next base: position 42,147,578 of record NC_059141.1, on the reverse strand, counting down.
TTTTTATTTGTTGTTTCATTTTTCCCTAATACCAAACTATTTTAATTATTATAGCTTTAAAATAGCTCTAGTATCGAAGTCAGCTAGGTCCTCCTATTGTTTTCATTTGCAAGAATTTTTCTGACTGATCTTCATAACTTTGCAAACAAACTTTAACGGTATTTTGTTAAGTTAAAAGTTGCTATTTCAGTTGGGATTTCATTCAATTTATAAATTAATTTAGGAGGAAATGATATCTTTCCATCAAAGACCACAACTTGTCTTTCAGTTTCTTAAGTCATTTTTAGGTCTGTCAATAGATTATTAAAGTGTATTTAATAAAGATCGTGTCTATCACTTGTTACATTTATCCCTAGGATCCTTTTTGGTTGCAATTTGAAATGAGATCTTTTCTTTTACCACAATGTCTACCAAGTTATGGTTTAGGAAAAGCTATTGGTTTTATACATTTACTTTGTAACTCTTCTCTAAATATTCTCTCTCTTTTTTAAAAAATTGTTTTCCAGTTCATTCTCTCAGGTTTTCTGGGCCTGGCATTCTCTTTTAGAATGTAAATTATCCCATGAGGGATAATACTTGTCAAATCATTTATTTCACTGATATTGGATGAGTCCTGTTTTATGTGAGGTTGTGCCCCAGCTGTAAGTGAGCCCAGCAAGTCTGTGCTTCTCATACTTTCCTCCTTAGGGACTTCCCCTGAAAGTTCTGCTTTCCCACCCCAACCACTGCTCCTCCGCGCTCTCTCTCAGTTCCTAGAACACCCCGTGCTCTCTCTTGTTTGTGAGATTTCATGTATCTTATTTCCCTATTCATCACTTCTCAGATCTCTGCTTAAAAGTCACTTCCTTCAGAGAGCCTTCCCTGAGCCCTAGTTGACGTTACCGTCACCGCTCCCCCTGCTCTATTCCCCTATAGCTCTTTGACTACTTTGTTTTGGAACACACTTAGAAGAAGTACTGCTTTCGTGTCTGCTTTGCTCCCTGGACTTCAAACTCCAGGAGAAACAGAGGCACTGCTGTAGCCAGAGCTCTCACCCAGCCCAGCACACCAGGGGCGACCAATGAGCATTAGCTGGATTGCAGCCTAGAGCAGCCTGCGGCAAATTTGATTTTTTTTTTTTTTGATGTCTTTGGTTTTTATCTTAAAACTCAAAAGAATTTTGCCTTCTATTACATAATGTCTATATTATTTTAAATATATAACTAATGGGTTTTTTTTTAATGGTGGAGTAGATTAACACAACAGGAGATGGACATGGTTTTTCCATGCCTTTGTGAACCACTAGAAATTTAAACTCTCCACCTTTAAGTTAAAAGATTAATGTTGACTTAGCTTCTCAATAAAGTTATGTTATTGTTACTGACTGAAGTGCTCCTCCCAAATTCATATGTTAAAATATAATCCCCGATATAAGGGTGTTTGGAGGCAGGGCCTTTGGGAGGTATAGGTCCTGAGGGTAGAGCCTCGTGAATGGTGAGCGTCCCCGTAGGAAGAGAGATGAGCTGTCTCTCTGTCGTGTGAGGACACAACGAAAAGAAGCCATCTGCAAACCAGGAAACAGGCCCTCAGCAGACTCTGGATCTGTAGCACCTTGATCTTGAACTTCCCAGCGAACTGATGAAGGCAATTATGGATAAGGATTTTTTTTTTTCCAAAATATTTGTTGTGAGGATCAGCATACCCAAGTTTGAGATGGGTGAAGGAACCTTATCATTCACACTGTTCTGTGGGCCTCTCCATGCCACCCACACGAGCCAAAGTACTGGTGGACTGTCGGTAGTGGGCTACAGGCTGGCCGAGGAAACAGCACACACGTGCCACAGACTGTGTGTGGCGAGAGGGCAAGAACGTTTGATGAATAAAAACTGAACTTTCCAAAGATGAACTTCCTAAAGTTGGGATGATAGACCCAGAGAAGCTAAGACAAGAGCAGTCACCATGAAGGCTGGAGTGAGCCCAAGGGGACTGTGGGCAGGCCTCACCCTCACTCATGCCCAGCGCCTGGCAGGAAAGGTGCAATCCCAAGGAGTGATTCTCTCTGTTTCAGTTCAAGGTAGCGGTTGGTCACATGGACGCTGGTTGGGCCAGGTGTCCCCTGTTCACAATCACAGCGCAGACACTAGTTGGGTGACTACGAGCAGGTTACTTACTCTTTCTGAGCCCCAGTTTCCTCCTCTATAAAAGGTTTTAATGGAAACATGAAATAATGTGTATGAAGAACTTAGCGCCTTGCTTGTGTTGCAATACAGGATCATCAGATATTACTATTGCAGATTACTAAATCAGAACTTTCAAAATAGCCCATTTTTCATTCCCAGACATTGATTCCCCAGATCTGAGCTGGTTACTGATTTAAGAAGTTGCCCAATCTGGTAAAGACCATTGCCTGAAAACATAATTTGCCCTTTGGCTATCTTGCAGAATTTCCTGAATTAAAGCAATCTTAGCTTCTTGAGTATGACTTAGTTTACACACATGGATAGAGCACATTCCGGAATCACACAGTATGTTTAAAAGTCGGGGAAGGATCCCAATGCTCAAGGATTAAAGGAGTCAATAGGACATTTATCTCCTGTACAGGAAATCATCCTCCCTATTGGAGCCTTTGTGAAATGGAAGAGGTGTTGGATTAAGATGTGCCCTTAGATTCTGGGCTTGAATTCCAGCTTTGCCATAAATGCTCTAGAACTGTGATTCCAAACTCCTAGGTCATGGACTGGTATCGGTCTGTGGCCTGTTAGGAACCAGGCTGCACAGCAGGAGATGAGCAGCGGGCAAGCGGGTGAAATTTCGTTTGTATTTACAGCCTCTCCCCATCACTCACATCACAGCCTGAGCTCCACCGCCTGTCAGAACAGCCACCACATTAGATTCTAACAGAAGCGTGAACCCTACTGTAAACTGCGCATGTGAGGGGATCTAGGTTGCACAGTCCTTATGAAAAAGTAACGCCTCATGATCTGAGGTGGAGCTGAGGCGGTAATGCTGGTGCTCGGTGGTGGCTGCAAATACAGATTATCATTAGCAGACAAGTTTGCACAATAAATGCAATGCGCTTGAATCATCCCCAAACCATCCCCCTCCCCAGTCTGTGGAAAAATTGTCTTCCCTGAAACCAGTCCCTTGTACCAAAAAGGTTGGGGACTGCTGCTCTAGATGACATTTGGCAAGTTATCTAACTTCTCCAACTTCAGTTTCCACATGTGTAAAGAAGGTGTAATAACATAACCTCAGAGGATTGCTGTAAGGAGAAGCAGTTGACACAGTACCTATGTGTGTGTGTATATGTGTGTGTGTGTATTTACATACACACATATGCACACACACGTATATGGAGAAGAAATTGTAAGTGAATCCCCAGGCTTAAGGAAACCAGTCCCATTAATTTGCAGCCTGGGTTTCTCAGGAGAAAGTTGGCAGACCCTCACCTCCCCTGTCCTGAGCCTTCATTCTGGGCAGGCCTGTTTGCTGCCCCTGCACATGGATTAGAAGCCTAGCTTGGAAATCATTCCCGTCATAAAATTTTGCCACAGTAGAAAGCAGAAAGGCACTCCCCTTCAATCCTTGGGCACAACGGTCAGTCCGACTATAAGAACTGCTTCCCAGCCTCACCTACCCTAAAGCAAGGGCCAGTCTGTTGCAGCCCCAAACTGTGAGGCGTGAGGGGCAGGGTCAAGGTGCAGAGTGAGATGCTCCCTGGGGCATCTGAGGCCTCCTAATGTGATCCAGGATACAGGCCCCTCATCCCTCTCTGCATTAGGCAGCCAGGAAAAAGTTCCCCTGGCCTTGAGATATACTAGGAGGAGAGTAAGAAGAGAAGAGGGAGGTAAGATCCTGATAACACAGGCCAGAGTGTTGGGAGGCATCTTTGTGTGAACACTGACATGCCAGGGCTGGGAAATAGCCACCTACTGATCCAAAGTAAAGGTTTTGCAATGAAATGCACCGGGACCAAACCTTGTCTCTTCCACTCATTTTTCCTGGGACCTTGGGTCATGCACTTAGCCTTTCTTTGTCTGCGTCTACTTTGTGAAAGGGGGGTAATGTTGTAATAGCATAGCACCTACCTCTTGGGGATGTTGTGAGGATTACGTGGGCTAATGTGTTTGAGGTTCTTAGCAAGGGGCTGACTCACACTGGGGACTTGATACGCTCCGTGGGAATGGAGCCTCCAGAAGTGGTGCAATGCAGCAATCCTACACCAGCAATAATAATGTTAGACCAGGCATGGGTTATTTATCCCCAATTTATAGATGAGTTAACTGAAGCTCAGAGAAAGAAAACCCACAGGACTTTACTCCATGTGCAGTTAGTTTTAGAAAGTGGGGACAATTTCAAATATATAAAAATGTGTCATATCACCATATTTTTTCCACTCAAATTCCATAAATATTAACATTTGCCTTTTGCTCCAGATTTTAACAAAAATAAAATTAAAGATCACTTCCTCCCCATCAAAGTCTCCTTCCTCGCTCCTGGAAGTAACTTGATGTTGATGTGTTGCTACTTATGTTTTTATGTATTTCTTAAACATATCCATTAACAGTAATACCATATTAATTGATGGTTTTAATTTCTATTATACTGTGTGAATCTTTTTGCTACATTTTTTTCATTCAGCATTAGGTTTTTATCGATACTTCTTTACATTGAAACATAGATATTTAAAATACTCCTTTTAAGGACTGTATATTATTCATTTACTTATTTATCAATTCTTCAATGAGGAATTTTTATGTTGTTTTGAGTCTGTGTGTTTTCCTGTATGTAACGAGATTCAGTGCTGCAACAACATCCCCTACTTACACCTTCTGTCAGTAACACCAGTGTGAGCCCCCTCAGTGTTATAGTAAGCCACAAGCACATCTGCAACTATACTGAATTTTGCCAAATTGCTTTTCAAATTATCTTGTTAGATTTATTTCTAGGTACCTTTTTATTGTATCCCTATCATGAATGGAAATTTTTTAAGGTATCATTTCAATTGTTGCTGGTAGATACAAATGTTATGGACTTTGATATTTTAATCTTATATCCGGCAAATTTGCTGAGCCCTCTTACTCGTTATTATAATTTACCCCATAAATTCTCTAGGATTTTCTAGATACATAATCGTATTGTTTGTGAAAAATATCAACTTTGTTTTTTCCTTTCCAAATTTAATACCTTTTTGTTTCCTATTACAGCCATATTACACTGTAAAGGATCTACAGTACCATGCTAAATAAAAGCAAAGATGTGATAGTAAGTATCTTTGTGGTCTTCAATTTTTAAAAGGATACGAAAAACAAGCAAAACAAATCTAAACAGATAGAAATCAGACTAGTGATTGCCTTCTGGGTCAGAGTGGGCCCAGACTGGAAAGCGTCACGAGGAGATGTCCTGCCACAATGGAAGTGTACCATATTTTGGTTTTGGTCATGGTTACACTTGCCAAAATTCATTGAACTGTATGTATAAGATTTTTCCTGCCATTTGTTCATTTTCTTCTTGATTTCTAGGAGCTATTTGTATATTAGAGATATGAGACCTTTCTGATATGAGTCACAAATATTTATTCCCAAAGTGAAATTTGTATTTTGAATTTGCTCATTTTTTGCATACAGAAATTTTTTATGTAGAGAAATGACCAATCTTTTATATTTTCTGAATTTTGAATTGTGGTTAGAAAGACTTTGCCCATGTCAAGGTTATAAAACGGTCATCCCGTATTTCTTCAAGTTTTTTTAATAGTTTCATTTTGTATATTTAAATCTGTAATCCATTTATAATTTATTTGTGTATCGTTTGAGGTATGGATCCAACTTTATTATTTTTTTCAGATGTTACTTCATTAATAGAATTTCTAATATTTCACCATCCTTATATTTCTAAAATAAACTTCTTGGTCATCATGTAATATTATTTTAATACATTTCAAATACATGTGGTATTTTAGCATATGTACGTGTGCATACATACAATACATATGTATGTTTGTACATAGATGTATGTACATTTGTATAAATGTAAACTTTTATAATTTGCTAATATTTTACTTAGGATTTCTGCATCTGGTTGAGATTGGTGAGATTGGTTTATATTTTTTCTTTCTTTCACCATCCTTTTTGAATTTTGGTAATGAGGTCAAATTAAACTCATAAAAATAATTGGATAGTTTTTCCTCTTTTTCAAGTCTCTGAAATGGTTCTTAAAACCATCTGGCCCTGGTGCTTTTTTGTGGGGAAATATTTGACTACTGATCAAATTTTTAATCATTACATGACTTTTACATTTCTTCTAGAAAAATTTTGTTTATTCTATTTTTTTCTAGAAAACAGATTTTTCATCTAACGTTTCCAATTTTTAATCTTAATACTATTCAATAATAGTTAACAAGTCTCTGCTACATCTGTTCCCCCTCCCCCCCACCCAATACTGTCATCTTCTCTCTTTTTTCCCTTATTAATTTACAAAGAACATGAGGGTGTCCTGGCTCAATGTTTTTAGCTAATCACTTGAATTTCAGCATTGGAGGGGGACAAGGAAGGAGAGGAGATGCACATGATAAGAACAAATGTAAGGAAAGAATCTTCTAATACTGCAGGGCAAGTACTGCTCATTTTGATCGGTTATCAAAAGCTCAATTACACCTGGTTTTACTCAACTGTAAAGTAGGAATAAATATAGTAGCTACATCATGGGATGTTGAGGATCAAATGAATTAATTACAAACAGCCAGTAAGATGGTGTTTGGCACATATGGAAACTGTCAGTATCATTAGTTGTTGTTATCATTATGTGTAAAGGAGAAATAAAGTAACAGATCCAGGTTTGAAGAACTAGGACCAGGACGCTCAAAATATGTTTGCTGTGGATTTCTCACACTTGGCCCCTAGATCCTCCTCTGCCCACCTTGTCATGTCCCTTGCACTGAATGCCCTCCCAGTCCCCATAGATTAACATTGAATGACCATAGAGTGAAACAGAGTGGCTTGAAAGTGGCCACATCTAACCTTTCACCGCCTTCCTGGAGGTTGCAGTTAAGCCTCACTTGATCAGATTTAACATAAAAAGCAGGGCTGTATTACAAGATGGCGTAAGTGTAGACTTTTCTTAATACTTTCTCCATGATTTATCTGTTTATTTAATAAGTATTTAAATGCTTATGATGTGTACATCATAAATGAAAAAGAGTGTTACATCTGCTGTCACCTCTATTAGATTAACAAAGTTTTGCTGAGAAGAGGCACAAAATTGCCTGTTTTATTGTGTATGTTAAAGTTTATGTGCAAATATTGATCTATCTGCTAATTGGGTCTATCCATATTTGCACCTTGGCCAATTGGACCTTCTAGGGCTGTGCTATCCAGTATAGTAACCACTAGCCACACGTGGATATTCAAATTTAAATGAATAAAAATTAAATAAAATTAAAGAGTCAGTTCCTCTGTTACACTGGGCACATTGCAAGGGCTCAGTAGCCACATTGGCTACAATATTGGATGACTCTGAATTATAAAACATTTCTAACATTCCAGAAAGTTCTGTTGGACAGGTCTGTTCTAGAGGGAGTTTCATCAATAATTAAAGTAGTAGTGGTTCCTGCATAGGTACCTCAGGGAACAGATCACCTTGTGCTTACTAAGTTGGCTGAATGCCTATGGTTATGGCTAACATGATTAAAAATAATGTGTTCCTTTAAGCAGGTTAAACAAGTGCTTTGGAATGTTATTTACCTTGGGAATTAGCCCACATTAATGTGATTTACTATATTCCCTAGGTCAATCCTGGAGGCTGTGCTTTCTCTCACATTGTTCCTGGCTAGAGGTCGCCTCCCACCTTACTCCCACCTTCTGCCACTTACATACTTGTTGATGTAAATAACCCCCTATTTCCTGGTCACTGTCAGCACTGAAACATTTGTCAACTTTGGGCACTTTCCTAGAACACATAGTTGGACATCGTCATTGCTTTGTTCTGTGAGTGACATGTTTAGCAAAGGCACCTCCTTCTGGATGGTATTTGCCAGCTAGGCCTGGCAAAAATGGGTAACGATCTACAGATGCTGAGTGTGTCATGGATGGAAGGACATTCTGTTGATGTACTTGTAGCAAGTCACATGAAATGGTGAAATATACATGACTCAGAGTGAGGGCCAGAGCACTGTGGGGCAAGGGGTTCCTCCTGTGTTTGGTGGGTGCTGCATTAGCAAAGGGATGACAGCCAGTAAGAAGAGGGCGAGGCTCCTAACACGTTGCTGCAACTCCTGCTGACCTGAGAGGGCTGGGCAGGGTCCTTCAGAGAGTCAACCATAGTGTGAAAAGGGCCCCGTGTTTGTTACAGAAATGTGTTTTTCTTGCCCTCCCAGAGTTGTGGTTGACATGCTTGCTAGCAGCCTACTCTCTCTCTCCTGTCTATTCAAAGCCATGCTGGTCGTAAGCCAAGGCACTGACCAAACTCCTGTCCCTGCCCTCATCTCTGGGACTCATTCAGTAGGGAGCACACAGGGTGTTACTTTGTGAATGTCTCATTTCAACGCATGACCTGAGCAATGCCAGGGGGAGGTGGAGGCAGAGGATCAAGGCAAGGAAGGATCAGAAATAGCTGGTTTTCACATCGGGTCTATGAACAAAAAGCCCAGACCTCAGAATATGCAGAGTATTTTCCTAGATTTCCAACCCCTCCAGAACATCCCTCCATTAATTGTCCCATTTAATCCATCACCAAGTCCATTTTCTTCCTTCTGAGTACATCTGAAATGCGTCCATCTCCCCTTCAGCCATCCCCATCGAAATGCCCACCACCTTGATGTCAGGATGCTCTCAATCTGCCTTCACACAACCACCAGAGAATGTTATTTAAAAAGATGAACTTTTCTTGCCTAGGATAAAGACCAAATTGATCAATCTTGTCTATTGGACCTACCCGGCTGGCCCCTGCTACTCTCTCTAACCTCACCTAACTTTACTCATTCAACATTGCAATCATGCCCCACTGGTTTTTCCTCCCAACTCCTCTATTGAGCCAAACTCGTCCCTGCCTCAGGGCCTTTGCACACGTGGTACCCTGTGTTTAAACTACTCTTCTCCCAATTCCCTCTTGCCTAGTTAACTCATACTCATCATGTGTCACTTTAGTCACCACTTCCTCTTTGTGGGTCATTTTAGTCATCACACGCTTCTCTCCTGGAACTCAGTCATATTCAGTGACTATTTGATTAACCCTCTTTCCTGTAAGATTTATAAACCCCACAGACAATATTTACCTTCTACTTACCATTGTATTCCCAGCTCCTAACACTATGCCTGGCAATTGAGGCGTGAGTAAATCATCGTTGACCAAATAAACAGTAACTTTTGTGATCTGCCAGCAGAGGAGCGTGGTATACAAAGGAAGTTCACAGACAAGAGCCCTGGGTTCAAATCCCAACTCCACCATTTGTTAGTCAAGTGATCTTAGATCAAGTCAGTTGATTTATCTCTCTAAGCTGAACTTTCTCATCAGTAAAATGGGTATAACCAAATTTACAAGAGGTCGTGAAGAGATAATGTATGCCAGTTGGGCACCCTAGACATTGTCATCATTATTATTGCTATCCAATTTAGAAATGACAGGGTGGAAAGTCCTCTGGTGAGGCCATAGGGCTCCTCAGGAAGAAGTGACAGATCACTCACACCCAAAAGGAAACAGATAGTAACATTTTTTATTAAATATTACAGTGGATCAAAAAGTACAAAATATCTCTTGCCTGCTATGTGATTGGGAAACTATTGGCACGTAATACAGTATCAAAAGCAGTAATAAGTACAATTTGGAAAACATACAAAATTGAGTGTTTATAGTTGGCTCAGCATTCTTCTGGTAGTGTTTAAACTAATGCAAAGGTTACTCAATAACCTCTCCATTGGGAAACTATATAATATCACTGGGCCATGTTGCTATATACAAATAATCACCTTACAGAGCATAGAGGTTACATAGCTGGAATCACCAAAAGTATACAATATTTACAACACAGGAAAGTTTAAAAAAGTATAAACAGCCAAGAGATTATGCTGCTATTCTTCAGACATATTTCAACCATGGGGAGACAAGCAGAATGTCAAATACACCAACAGCCAACACTGGACTTTTAAGTGCTCAAGATAATCATTGCAATGGTGTGGGTCTCACCAGGGCGAAATCATTCCCATTTCTCTTTAAAATTGGGACAAGAGTAAAACTAGACCAGATGGGACTTGGCTGACCACCACCAAATGTGACTTTGTGGGACAATAAGTGAAGAAGAGAAATAAATGGTTCTCTTTGAAGGCACACTACATAAAATATTTTTGTGGGACCACCTCAAAATTTCCATCAGACACACCAACACAGTGAAATACAGTACTTGAGAATTCATGCACCAGGTCAGAAAGTTGTAAAGTCAACATTGAGTTTTAACAAACCCTTCTGTATATGCCCTGATAAACAAGTGAACTTAAGAGCTTCTAGCTAGTAAATATATAAGTCAGTCCTGTGGCAAATATTACAAGTTCGAATCACTTACTAGAATACTTAATTCTGAAACTCTGTTGGGCTGTTTTTTTTTTATTATCATTATTTTTTTTTATTGAGTTGCCAAAAGTTAAACCAGAAATTGCATGGAAAGGTTTTTAAAAAATATTATTCAGAATCTCCAAATCTCCAATAAATCATGGACTTAGTGCATTTTGAATTGCAACATTTCTTGGAAGCCATACTCAGTAAATAGATTTATGACTCCATTGCCAATTAGATTCCACAGTTTCCTTTACAGAACTACCAATAACAATGGTTTGACTGCACAAAGAAAGGCTTGTGCAATTCCATTCAATAATAAGACCCCTTGAACTCAAACAATGCAAACAAAGCCCTATTTAAGACTTTTTAAAAACGTAGTTCTCAGCCAATGAAGAATTCAATGGTCTTTTTGAAAGATTTCCAAGATCTCTGTTCGGAGTTTTAAAACAAATAACACACTGCTTCTGTTGGGAATGTATACCCCTATTTCTCTTTATTCGTCCTGATGTTCTGCTGAGGGTATGAGCTTCCTCCGGCAGAAACAGTGAGTCTCCTCTCGGAAGAGATGAGAAAAACAAAAGCTGGACTATGTTAACATTGTTTGAAAATGGTGTGATCGAATTCCAACATGATGAAACCAGACTGAAATCATTGCAGTGGGGAAAACAAATGCCCCATATTACAAATAGATAGGTGAGCTCCACCAGGGACAGACGCCCCCCCCCCTTTTTTCTTGTTTTTTGAGAAATGAACTCACAGAAACCAAGTACGATCTAGCCCGTGTCTGCTGCAGAACCACCGGAGTTTCCTTTTTCTTCCACGTCCTCTGATTCTGTGACCATTCCATCTAGTGCAACTTTCGTACATGTGTCCTGGCTAACATTTTGCCAGCTGGAATTTGAAATTTTTTTTCCCCCCTCTATCTTGTGCAATAGCAGGATAATCTGCACTCACACATTTATAATCTAAATTCTACTAGTCTACCTATGGTTCTATTAAATATATATATATTATTCCACAGGAAGGTAAATAATTAATTGAAGCAAATGGAACTCTTAACACTGGATCTCTACATTCTTTTGTTTCCACCTTTGGATATTAAGTATGTTACATGGAATATTTGGCTTCATATCATGGAGACATTTCAATACAAATGCACGGCATGCATGGCTTTGTTTACGAGCCGCAGTTTCACTGTTATCAGTTTTTGATTATTTTGCAGTCGAGTTACCTATTTAGAAGTTGAAAATTGTCATCAATTTTCATAGAATTAAATATCTCAGAGGTAAAAGACTTGGATAACTATGGTTCTAAAGTCTACTGGTAGTGTTGGGGGAGGGAGAAAGTGGCCTGGGGAGTTCATCCAAGCAGTCTTCAGCAGGGATGGGACTTGGGAAGAAAATCCACTCTCTGTATCCATCGACCTTTAACAGGATTAGAAAATGCATCCACCCTGATGGTACATCCCGGTAGCAAAAGGAACAAAGTGGCAAGAATGACCACGGGCATTCTCCACCTCTTTTGACTGCTTGAACAGCTTGATCATTTATTTCCAACAATAAAAAAAACCATAAAGCATACTGTATTGCCAGGTGGTTAAAAACAAGACACAAACCACCTTATTTGTGTGTGCACACACACGAAACTCATGCCCCATAAACCCTACGAGGATGACTTTCTTTTGAGATGGCCAATCCAGTATGTCAATTATCCCCAAAGATGTGGCCTGGGAGATTCTTCTTGGGAATGACAAAAAACCAACTTGATGAAAGCAATGTGACTACTCATTACTCAAAAGACAGAGGCCCAGAGAAGCTGGGAGGACTTCAGCTGCTCCTCTTCTGATAGCTGAGCTCCATCCTCTTCCCAACCCCCTTTCCCAGACCATTTAAAGGGATCAGTGCCAACACCAATGTAAATCATTTTGGCTCCTGTTCTAATTTCTGAAATTCCTAAAATATCTGTGCAGCCCACAAATATGTCTTCTAGACTCTGTTGTTATTCGGCAGCTTGCTGCCAGTGAGGTTTTTGTTTTTATGATTCCTCTGGTATGTAGGACAGTTTCACAGCCTAGATAAGGTAAGTACAATGCTCAATATTTTCACATAACCCAATACTTCAAAGCAAAGCATTTGGCCGGGTAAGCAGTGTATAAGCTCTTTCAACTATGCCATTTATGAGGAACAAAATCCTTAAGTTGCGGATCTGCAAAGGAACGTTCTTTGCACTATTGTGTGCTCGACTGTTTCTTTTTCATTTGTTCCACTGAATCAGTTGCTTCAATTTGTAAACAATAACTTTACCACCCAAAAGCTGCTCAAAATAAGATGTGGAAAAAGTACAAACACACATCAACAACTAGGACAGTCAGTCAGCCTTTAAAACAAAACAAAACCAAAAACAAAAAACAAAAAAGACTTGCAAACAAAAGCGATACTGTTTAATTAAAAAAAAAAAAAAGACAAGAAGGAACTGGGAGAAAATGGAACTACCTGCATATAAATTAGGTAAGCAAACAGTGATACTGGTAGTTTTAAGAAGCAAATATATACAGTCAATTGAACAGTGTTTACTTCTCTGGATTGTTTAATAGTGTCAAAATGAAAGATCTATTGAAGTTCACTATACATTGCATTGATTGAACCTTGGAGAGTTTTAAGAAAAGAGGGGCATCCCTTGGCGCATGTTGGCCAGTCTTCCTCGCCCCTTCCTTTGAAATGCCTGCCCCCCCCTATTTTTGCCTAGATTGTTTCCTGACCATCGAACTCAGATGGGGTCCTCTAAGTTCTTCCTGGATATACACAAATCCCTTCACAAGGCCCACATGCAAAGTGAATGATCTGGAGGTGCCAGGGCATCCATCCGTGTTGGAAGGGGGTAAAGACTGACCAGCCGAGGCTGGAGTTGTCCCAGAAAAATCAGGCATGTTCACCTCCCCTCTCGGCCCCTACAGCTGGGACTGATCGTACCCCCAGATTAGAAGAAATACTGACTTCTAATTCTACAAGCCATCACCCCATGGTAAGGAGGGAAGCTCTCTTAGCCCCCTGCTCTGGGCTGCTGGGCCTACAGTTTTGTACTGGGGTGTACAGACGACAGCTGGGAAGATGGAAAGGCAGCTTGAGGATTTATAGCAGCTAAAGGGTAAATGCTGTTGTGCAAAAGGTCCCCGTACGAACTTCCTACAGGTGTGGCCGCAGCCAAGTGTCTGTACAGCTGCTGAGAATTTGTCGGCGACGTAAAAATTCCTCTTTGCATCACAAGTGAGTGGAAAGCCAGGGGTTGCATGAGCGGAGAAAGCACAGTCTGGTTTTTCAAGTACTGCAGAGAATGAGAATACCCAGCCGGGAGCCTGGAATTGAGGCCCGAGTTACACAGGCTCCCGGAATACAGACCTGGGAAGATGGGGGAGGAGAGGGGAAGCTTGTGGCCTTCCGATCCGCCCCCGGGATGCCCACCGTGCGCTGCCTTGCTGCCTTCGCTCTCCTGCTCCGAGGTCTTCTCCTTCCCGGAGACCTCCTTGGACGGGTCCAGGGGAGACACGGCCCGGGCCTTTTTCCCGGCAATCACGAGGTCCAAATCCTCCAGGCTGCGCTTTATTGGCCGCGCTGCGCCAATGTTCTGCGGGCTCATTTTCCGGTGCAGGATGGGGTGCACCATGCCTTCCATCTTCCTGAAATTCTCCAGTCTCACATGGTGAGATTTTCCTGATCTTGATAGTGATTCGGGATACTTTTTAGGGGCCGACATGGTCATGGGCGATACCCGACAGGCTTTGGGGTGACAGTCTCGACTCTGGCTGCCTATGACCTGGAACTGGGGGACACCTTTGCTCTCCTGGGGCCCTGGGGCCGAGTGGGCCAGGCCCAGGACCTTGCCGGTGGGTTTGTGCAGGTTCTTGGGGAGGCTCAGATCCGTCGGCTGGTCATCCGTAGAGGCTTCTGCAGCGGCTGACTTTTTATCTTGCAGATGCAGAGACGCGAGATAATTTACATGGAGCTTTTCTTGGTGTTTGTGGGAAGGAAAAGAACTGTTTTCCGATTCTCTGTACATGTCCCTGGCAGGGTACTTGGATGTCTGTTCATTGTGAAGATGATGTTCAGTGTGTCTGTAGAGGCTGTGGAGATGAGGGGACGAGTAGAAGTCTGCCAGGAAGCTAGGCACGTGGGAATGGGGGAGTGCCCTTTTCTCCAACAGTTTGTCCTTGCCCTCCTGAATTTCTTGCTTCAGGACATAGGAGTCAGCAAGGGGGTTAAGGTGATGCTTGGAGAAGCTGCAGCGGTGGGGATCAGATCGACTCAGCTTCTCATGCTTAAAAATGTCATTGATGCTCTTCCTGTCTTCTGAGGGCTTGCTTCTGAAACTCTGGACGTGCTGAATCACCGATGGTCGGCTGACCGCCATGTGGTCAGCGCTCTGGCCGTGGTGGGCCTGGGACAAGCCTGAACACAAGTCATCCCTGGCAATCAGTTTCTTTTTGCTGATCAAAGGGGGTGGGGAACCATAGGGGTAGCTGCTGGAGAGGCCGGCCCCGCTCACTTGGGACAGAAGCTTTTTCTTGGCCAGCGGGGACATGATGCCTGGGTTGCCCCTGGAGTAGAGCAGGGGTGTGTAGTTAAGTCCGTGGTTTTCGTTCATGGGCCCAGTCAGGTCTTTGTCTTTGAACATGTCAAATGACTGGACCACAAGGACCTTCGGGGTCTGCTTTAGTGCATTGTGGATGTCGTCGCTGCCCAGCTGGTCCACCTTCACGGTGCAGTTGGCGATGTAATCTGCCATCGCGGGCAGCTTGTCATCCTCCATCTCGTTCTGGTTGGCCAGCGGTGGCTGCGTGGCGGGGTAGCTGGGAAAGGACGCCTCTTGGAGGTCATTTTCAGAGCTCTCTGTAAAACAGCAGGGTTTGGAGTCTTGTTTGGAGTCCACCAGGGTGTTGGGAGAGGTGAGTGACTGTTTACCTGCCCCAGGGACCAAAGCTGGATCCCTTTCAGGGGCCAGAGGAGCACTTGGGGGCGGAGGTGCAGGCCCCTTCTCTCCCGCCTCCTCTGCCGCCTTCTCGCTGTTGGAACCTTGGTCGGTTTCGCTGTCCTGTTCTGGGTCTGCTCTGGCCGCCAGGGGCCTCACTGCAAAATCCTGGTACCCTTCCATTTTTTTCTTTATGTCTGCCGCTGGGAGAGGCTCAGGGATGCTTTTCTGGCTTAAAGTCTCTTGTTCTTTCTCTTGCTCTGATGAAACCTGATAAAATATTTCAAAAGACAGTCAGAAGAAAAATCAAACACACTGACATCCTTTGCTATGAAATACAGTATTACGCACAGTAGTTTTTCTTGAAAACAGGCTTGTCAATCAGCTCATGGAGTTTCTGTAAAGCTTTATTACTCCTCAATCATGGCTCTAAACAAAGAAATCTAAGCTACAGAAACATTAGGGGAAATATGCACATTCGCTTCAGTCCTTTATGAGACACCTATCAAAATAGCAAAGTGTTATGTACTGATGGTATACAATCATATCACTCCTGATTCTAATATATAGTTTAATTCTAAGGTTGTCTTCTTGTCAAATCAGTCAATTATCCAAATGGGTTTTAAATTACATGTTGTGTTTTATGACACTCCTGAGAAAGATATTTTTTAAGCATCTCTCTTTCAAAAATCCAACCAACCCTGTGTCAACAATAAATAACAAACTTACTGTAACTCCTTGCCTTTTCTTTGAAAGGGCAAATTCCTTCCCAATGTGTTCAATATAATGCACTGAAAATTAGTGATGCTCAAATGTTAATAATTTCTACTCACTGTGAAGTGACATGTAGATAATGCTAAAGTATTGAAGACGCACGCACATGCAATGGCAGCCCGTCTACCTGAGGGAATGAGGACATTCTTTGTCCTTCTAGGCTGTAGCAAACTACATTTCTATTAAAGGCCAACAATAAAGTTGTTAAAATTCAGGCAGTGGGTGCCACCACAAATACAGCTTTTCTGTTCGATGAAATAAATTATAGTCAATGAGATGGACACTCTTTATCTACCCCTATTGACAGAAGTTGTGGTCACAATTTGACTCATTTAAATTGCCTTATGTAGCCGTGTAAATGATCTTAGCTGGGTAAGATGACCTCAAAAGGTCATCTTAACTTTCCATCTGTGACCCAGCTGGCTGACAAGCCCTTTCAAAATTGCTGTCCTTCTGCCCTGATGTGTCTTAATAGCACAGTCACAAAACAGCTATATTGGGCTGGTCTCCCCCCACCCCCAGCTCATCCCTTGAACTTTGTTCTTTTCTGTTAAAAAAAAAAGAAGCGTCAGCCACACTGGTGTCTTTAGGTAAGATTGAGGATGCTGGTTTAGGGATACGTAGGAACAAAAATTTTAGGGAATCATGCCCATTTCATAGATATTTCTCCTCAAATCCACTTAAGGACATGCCTGCTTTTTAGAGATGAGTGGTACCTGAAAGCCTTTGCTTAGCTTCCTATCTTTTTTTTTGGTAGTAATAGCTGCCTTTTCCAGTACAAACATCATTACTTGTTCTACATTAATAATCATCATTGGTCTCTTGAGCTTATACATTACATGAAAATATGGAAAAATGAGTAAGGGAAGGGAAAAAGGCAAACTGGATTTAGCTGTTAGTTTCTTATGTAGCTAGAGTTTGCTGTGGGGCTATGGGGACGTTTGGCGCCACTGAACTTTCTATGACCTAGGCCTTCAGTCATATCAGAGGCCCATCCTTCTGGTTATAACACTGGTTTAGGACTTTGAAAAGCTGGGCAGAAAAAAGGAAAATACCCTTTTTTTAGGATGGCATTTCTACGATCTGCTTTAGTATATTAGATATTACCTTCCCACCAGGGGCCTTGCAATCTGATTACCTGAATACAGTGGGTTTGACTAGAAGGGGTTTATCACCCTTCCTATCTCCATTGTGTTCACGGTGTTCATATTGAAAACACCAAAAATTAAAAACAATTAAAACAACAATGACAACAATGAAATCCAAACCCAAAATCCCCAACACAGTCATTGAGAAAGAATATGCCCAATAACATGGGTCTATGTTGGAAGTGGGGAGTGGTTCTCACAACAAGGTGAACCTCAGAGAGGGTGGGGATTCCATGAAGTTGAGATACCTCATCGTGACAACTTTTGAAATCTAAGACACTCACAGGTCCCTGAAGGGAACAGTTGGGGCTTATAAGGAAGAGACAGCCTTAAGGGGTTCTATGGACTCCAGGGAGTAGGGCTCCACTCTTGGGAATGGCCATCTCCAAAGCCGATGGACTCGGTGCATGGGCTAAGATTCCAGCCACAACCTCCCAAACCAACCACCTCAAACTCCATCCCCAAAGTGGAGTCATTCAAAGGTCAGCTGGCCCCTTGGTCTTCAGTTTGTCCCCTGGTACTCTGGCAACACTATACATATGGTAGCTAATAGAACTCACTGGTCCGAAACCCTATAATAAATCATCAGGCTAACAGAATAAAGGAAAAATGGAATGTAAGCCTTAACTTGGAATTTGCTTTTGGCCTTTTATGTTGCAAGCTTGCAGATGTTTAGAAATCTACATCATCTCCCCCCTGCCCCTTCTTTTAATTACTAGAGATTAAAATAGTTATGAAACTTAAAAATAAAAAGTAAAATTCTCCTCTTGCTATTAACACTATCTTCTCATATAGAAGTCAGTTTGGTGACTTAATGTCTGAATAGGAGGTTGGGTTTGGGGGTGTGTGTGTGTGTGTGTGTGTGTGTGTGTTTTAAGCCAGTGTTTAATTAGGGAGTCTCTTATGTGTTCATTATAAAGCTGATTTTTAGGGGGTATTTAATATTAGCACCAAAATTCCCTCTAGGGTTGAATCCTAGAACATGCCGTCTCCAAATGTGGCTGCTAAGTTTTTTTATGGGCAGCAAGGTTTTTTATTATTCATGTTGAAACAGAGCCCAGATCAGCCTACATGACTGGCTGTAAGCTGATGGTAATGGCTTCTACAAAAGGGCTGTTGGGGGTTGTGGGTAGCTGGGGCCTGTTTTAAAAGGTTCAGAAACTACCTGTTAATATGAGAGATAATAATGGTTTCAGAGTAACCATTTCAAAATTCCCCTATAAATAATATGCACTTATGATATTTCTAAATTGGTCTTGACCCAAGGCTGTTGCACAGAGATTATGGAAGACAAACGCATCTCTAAAATTTTCAGGAGAGTCCTGCAGAGAAAGAGCCCATTGATTCCAATGTCCCTCTTCCCTAGACTCCCCCAAAGCATGTCACGCCATTTAAAGTCACACCAATTCCTCAGATAGACTGGCCATGAAATGGCCAAGAAACCACATTTCACAATGGAATCTCTTGATTTTAGAGAGCTGTAGCTCTTGCTCTTTCTCTTAAAGTCTGAGCATTTGCTATCAGTTTTCTTTTATTTTTTATTTTTTTAAAGACAGGGTCTCTTACCCAAGCTGGAGTGCAGTAGCACACAATCATAGCTCACTGTAACCTCGAGCTCCTGGGCTCAAGCAACCCTTCAGCCTTAGCCTATGGAGTAGCTAGGACTACATGTGTATGCACACCTGGCTAATTTTTAATTTTTTTTTTTATAGAGTCAGAGTCTTATTATGTTGCCCAGGCTGCACCCAAACTCCTGGCCTTAGCAATTTTCTTTCCTTGGCCTCTTGAAACACTGGGATTAGAGGCATGAGCCACCGTGCCCAGCCCTGCTATCAGTTTTCTACTGGATGTTTTCATGTTTCTTCTAGATTCTATTTTTGGCCTACCCCATTCAATACTATGCATTGCATTTCAGCTCCTGAACAAACTGAAAGGTTTTTAGGAATTGGGGAACTATTTGGGGAACTGTGAAGCTTAGATTTTTTGATTTCTTAATCTAACCACGCAACTGAGCAAGGATACAGCTGTGGATTCAGGGTTCCAGAATACCTCAAGGCAGGATATGTCTCATAGAGCTATTTCTGTGCAGCGAAGCAACTCACCTCTGAAGCATCCTGGGGCTTTG